>NC_060121.1:58314333-68314333 GCF_021461395.2 Schistocerca americana
CGACAAAATTTGCACTATCAGAAACTGATTGAATATCTCTCTGGTGCTTTCAGGTGAATGTTGGAAATGGTGCTTTCCGCAGCACCTTACAGTTCATTTTCGCCTAGGATTGAAAGTAAACGAGACATTCTGCAGTGCACTATCTATGTCCACAGACGATGAATGTTGGTAAGAAAGCTTTCTGCAGCTCCTTACAGTTCTTCATCTAGGGTAGAAAGTAAGGGAGACATGTACAGCTGTTTGCTAAGTATGACTCCTGATGGTGAATGTTGGAAATGGTGTTATCTGCAGCACTTTACAGTTCTTCTTCATCTAAGATAAAAAGCAAGGGAGACAAGTATAGCTTTGCGCTAACTATGTCTACAGATGGTGAATATTCTAAATGGTGCTTTCTACAGCTCCTTACAGTTCTTCTTCATCAAGGGTAGAAAGTAAGTGAGACATGTACAGGTGTGCGCTATCTATGTCTAGAGATGGTGAATGTTGGAAATAGTGCTTTCTGCAGCTTCTTACAGTTCTTCTTCATCAAGGGTAGAAAGTATGGGAGACATGTACAGGTGTGCGCTAACTATGACTAGAGATGGTGAATGTTGGACATGGTGATTTCTGCAGCTCCTTACAGTTCTTATTCACGTAGGGTACAAAGTAAGGGAGACATGTACAGGTGTGCGCTAACTGTGTCTACAGATGGTGAATGTTGGAAATGGTGATTTCTGCAGCTCCTTACAGTTCTCCTTCACCCAGGGTAGAAAGTAAGGGAGACTTGTACAGCAGTGCGCTAAGTATGTCTACAGATGGTGAATGTCTGAAATGGTGCTTTCTCAGGCTCCTTACAGCTCTTTTTCACCTAGGGTAGAAAGTAATGGAGACATGTACAGCAGTTTGCTAACTACGTCTACACATGGTAAATGTTGGAAATGGTGCTTCCTGCAGCTCCTTACAGTTCTCCTTCACCTAGGGTAGAAAGTAAGAGAGACATGTACAGCTGTGCGCTAACTCTGTCTACAGATGGTGAATGTTGGAAATGGTGCTTTCTGCAGCTCCTTAAATTTCTCCTACACCAATGGTAGAAAGTAAGGGAGACATGTACAGCAGTGCGCTAGCTATGTTTACACATGGTGAATGTTGGAAATGGTGCTTTCTGCAGCTCCTTACAGTTCTTCATCTTCAAGGGTAGAAAGTAAGGGAGACAAGTACAGGAGTGCGCTAACTATGTCTAGAGATGGTGAACGTTGGAAATGGTGCTTTTTGCAGCTCCTTTCAGTTCTCCTTCATCTAGGATAGAAAGTAAGGGAGACATGTACAGCAGTGCGCTAACTGTGTCTACATATTGTGTGTGTTGTAAATGTTGATTTCTGCAGCTCCTTACAGTTCTTATTCACGTAGGGTACAAAGTAAGAGAGACAAGTACAGGTGTGTGCTAGCTATTTCTACAGATGTTGAATGTTGGAAATGGTTCTTTCTGCAGCCCCTTATAGTTATTTTTTGCCTGGGATAAAAAGCAAAAATTCATACTCAGCAGTGCACTAACTACGTCCACAGATGGTGAATGTTCGGAATGGTACTTTCTGCATCTCCACACTGTCTCTTTCGCCTGGGATAGAAGGTAAAGGAGACATACTCAGCAGTGCACTATCTATGCCTACAGATGGTGAAAGTTGGTATGAGGGCTTTCAGCAGCTCCAAACAGTTCTTCTTCATCTAGGGTAGAATGCAAGGGAGCCATGTACAGCTGTGCGCTGACTATGTCTAGAGATGGTGAATGTTGGAAATGGTGCTTTCTGCAACTCCTTACAGTTCTTCTTCATCAAGGGTAGAAAGTAAGGGAGACATTTACAGTTGTGCGCTATGTCTAGAGATGGTGAATGTTGGAAATGGTGCTTTCTGCAGCTCCTTACAGTTCTTCCTCACCTAGAGTAGAAAGTAAGGGAGAAATGTACGTTTGTGCACTAACTATATCTACAGATGGTGAATGTTGGAAATGGTGCTTTCTGCAGCTCCTTACAGTTCTTCTACACCTAGGGTAGAAAGTAAGGGAGACATGTACAGCACTGCGCTAACTATGTCTACACATGGTGAATGTTGGAAACGGTGCTTTCTGCAGCTCCTTACAGTTCTCCTTCACCTAGGGTAGACAGTAAGGGAGACATGTACAGCTGTGCGCTAACTATGCCTACAGATGGTGAATGTTGCAAATGGTGCTTTCTGCAGCTCCTTACAGTTCTTCTTCACCTAGGGTAGAAAGTCAGGGAGACATGTACAGCAGTGCGCTAAGTATGTCTACACATGGTGAATGTTGGAAATGGTGCTTTCTGCAGCTCCTTAGTTCTTCATCATCAAGGGTCACCACGGGTTAGGAACCAACTCTGTGCAGCAACTCTGTCTACAAGATGTCACTACAGGTTGAGAAGCTTTCTACGGCTCCTTTGATAAATTTTTCACCTAGGGACAACAAACAAGGGTGATATGTCCAGCTTTGCAATAGTTATATCTACAGAAGTTGACTCGCAGCTGAGAAGCTTTCTGCAGCTTCCTTCAAGAATTTGTCACCTGGGGTTAGGAACCAACTCTGTGCTGCAACTCCATCTACAAGGTGTCACTACAGGGTGAGAAGCTTACTGGAGCTTCATTCATGATGTTTTCAAAATATGTTGAGAATCAATGCCAACAATACAACCCAACAGTAATTATACCTACAGAGAGATCATGCAGGTAGAGAAGTTTTCTGTAGCATCTTCAATAAACTTTTTGAATAAGGTTAAGAGTAATAGGTGATGTGTACAGCTGTGCAGTAACTGCATCTACAGACAGTCACAAATGCGTAAGAAGATACTTAAGAAATTCCTACAAATTTTCACGTAAAGTTATGAAATCTACATACGGTGAATGTTAATAAAGAAACTATTTCCAGCTTCCTCCAAAACAACTTCACATGGGGTAGAAAACCAACGTGGTATGTACAGTGGTCAAGTAATTGATTCTGCGTGTGGTGAATGTTGGTACGGAAGCTTTCTGCAGCTTCTTCCATAATTTCTTCAACTAGATAGATAATCTAGGCCATACATACAGCTGTGCAGTAACTAAAACTATAGATTGTAAATGTTGGTAAGGAAACTTTCTCCAGCCCCTTACAGTATTTTCCCTCTTAGGGTAGAAAATTAAGTACATGTATACAGCTCTGCAGTAACTATTTCTATAGACCAAAAATGTTCATAAGGGGTCAGTCAGAAGAGCCTTCCTGCTCTACTTCACCTAGGTTAGAAAATAAAGGATATATATACAGCTGTGCAGAAATTACATCTACAGGTGGTGAATGTTGGTATGGAGACTTTCTCCACCCCTTTCCAGTCCTCCTTCACCTAGGTTAGAAAATATAGGAGATATACACAGCTGTGAAGTAATTACATCTACAGAAGGTGAATGTTGGTAAGGAGGCTTTCTGTAGCACCTTCCAATCCTCCGTCACAAAGGTGAGAAAATAATGGAGATACATACAGTTGTGCAGAAATTATCACTACAGATGGTGAATTTTGGTAAGGAGGCTTTCTGCAGCCCCTTACAGACCTCCTTCTCCTAGGTTAGAAAATAAATGTTATATATTCAGCTGTGCAGAAATTACATCCACAGCTGTAGAATGTTCATAAGGAGGCTTTCTGCAGCCCCTTCAGTCCTATTTCACCGAGGTTAGAAGATAAAGGAGATATATACAGCAGTGCAGAAATTACAGCTACTTATGGTGAATGTTGGTGAGGAGGCTTTCTGCAGCCCCATCTGGTTCTGTTTCACTTAGGTTAGAAAATAAGGTGGAGATATATATATATATATATATATATATATATATATATATATATCTGTGCAGAATTTACAGCTACAGTAGGTAAATGTTGGTAAGGAGGCTTTCTTCAGCCCTTTCCAGCCCTCCTTCACATAGGTTTGAAAATAAAGGAGATATTTACAGCTGTGCAAAATTTACATCTACAGATAGTGAAAGTTGGTGAGGGGGCTTTCTGCGGCCCCTTCCAGTCCTCCTTCACGTAGGTTAGAAATTAAAGGAGATACTTACAGCTGTGCAGAAATCACATCTACGTATAGTGAATGTTGGTAAGGCGGCTTTCTGCAGCCCCATGTATTCCTATTTCACATAGGTCAGAAAGTAATGTGGATATATTCAGCTGTGCAGAAATTACATCCACAGCTGTAGAATGTTCATAAGGAGGCTTTCTGCAGCCCTTTCAAGCCCTCGTTCACCTATGTTGATAATAAAGGAGATATATACAGCTGTGCAGAAATTGCAACTACATATGGTAAATTTTGGGAAGTAAGCTTTCTGTAGCCCCTTCCAGTCCTCCTTCACGTAGGTTAGTAATGAGGGAGATATATACAGCTGTGCAAAAATTACATCTACAGATAGTGAATGATGGTAAGGAGGCTTTCTTCAGCCGCTTCCTGTCCTCATTCACCCAGTTTAGAAAATAAAGGAGATACATACAGCTGTGCAGATATTCCCTCTGCCGATAGTGAATGTTGGTAATGAGGCTTTCCGCAGCCCCATCCAATCCTCCATGAACGAGGTTAGAAAATAAAATTGATATTTACAGCCGTGCAGGAATTACATCTACAGATAGTGAATTTTGGTAAGGAGGCTTTCTGCAGCCCCTTCCTGTCCTCCTTCACCTAGGTTAGAAAATAAGGGTCCTATATACAGCTGTGCAGAAATTACATCTACATATGGTGAATGTTGCTAAGGAGTCTTTCAGGAGCTTTTTCAAAACCTCCTTCACCTAGGTCAGAAAATAAAGGAGATATGTACAGCGGTGCAGAAATTACATTGACATATGGTGAATGTTGGTAAGGAGACTTTCAGCAGCTCCTTGCATTCATCCCACACCTACACTAGAAAATGAATGGGATATACACAGCTGTGCAGAAATTACATCTACATATGGTGAATGTTGGTAAGGAGGCTTTGTGGAGCTCCTTCCAGACCTCCTTCACCTAGGGTAGAAAATAAGGGAGATATATACAGCTGTGCAGGAATTACATCTACAGATGCTGAATGTTGGTAAGGAGGCCTTCTGCAGCCCTTTCCGGTCCTCTTTCACCTATGTTAGAAAATAAAGGAGCTATATACAGCTGTGCAGTAATTACATCTACGTATGGTGAATGTTGGTAAGGAGGCTTTCTGCAGCCCCTTCCAGTCCTCCTTCACTTAGGTTACAAAATAAGGGAGGTATATACAGCTGTGCAGAAATTACATCTACGTATGGTCAATGTTGGTAAGGAGGCTTTCTGCAGCCCTTTCCGGTCCTCTTTCGCCTATGTTAGAAAATAAGGGAGCTATATACAGCTGTGCAGTAATTACATCTACGTATGGTCAATGTTGGTAAGGAGGCTTTCTGCAGCCCTTTCCAGTCCTCCATCACCTAGGTTAGGAAATAAGGAAGATATATACAGCTGTGCTGAAATTTTATTTACATATGGTGAATGTTGCTAAGTAGGCCTTGAGGAGCCCCTTCCAGTCCTCCTTCACCTAGTTTAGAAAATATAGGGGGGTATATTCAGCTGTGCCGAAATTACATCTGCATATGGTGAATGTTGGTAAGTTGCCTTTCTGCAGCTCCTTCCATTCCTCCTTCAAATAGGTTAGAAAATAAGGGAGATATATACAGCTGTGCAGAAATTACATCTATGCATGGTGAATGTTGGGAAGGGGGCTTTCTGCAGCCCTTTACAGTCCTCCTTCACCTAGGTTAGGAAATAAGGGAGCTAAATACAGCTGTGCAGAAATTACATCTACGTGTGGTGAATGTTGGTAAGGAGGCTTTCTGCAGCCCCTTCCGGCCCTTCTTCAACTAGCTTAGAAAATAAGGAAGTTATATACAGCTGTGCAGAAATTACATCTACGTATGGTGAATGTCGGTAATGAGGCTTTCTGCAGCCCCTTCTAGTCCTCCTTCACCTAGGTTAGTATATAAGTGAGATATATACAGTTGAGCAGATATTACATCTACGTGTGGAGAATGTTGGTAAGGAGGCTTTCTGCAGCCCCTTCCAGTCCTCCTTCACCTATTTTAGAAATTGAGGGAGATATATACAGCTGTGCAGAAATTACATCTACATGTGGTGAATGTTGCTAAGGAGGCTTTGTAAAGCTCCTTCCAGTCCTCCTTCACCTAGGTTAGAAAATAAGGGAGATATATACAGCTGTGCAGGAATTACATCTACAGATGCTGAATGTTGGTAAGGAGGCTTTCTGCAGCCCCTACCAGTCCTCCTTCACCTAGGTTAGAAAGTAAAGTAGTTATATACAGCTGTGCAGAAATTACATCTACGTATGGTGAATGTTGGTATGGAGACTTTCTGCAGCCCCTTCCAGTCCTCCTTCACCTAGGTTAGTAAATAAGGGAGATACATATAACTGTGCAGAAATTACATCTACGTATGGTGAATGTTGGTAAGGAGGCTTTCTGCAGCCCCTTCCGGCCCTTCTTCAACTAGCTTAGAAAATAAGGAAGTTATATACAGCTGTGCAGAAATTACATCTACGTATGGTGAATGTCGGTAATGAGGCTTTCTGCAGCCCCTTCTAGTCCTCCTTCACCTAGGTTAGTATATAAGTGAGATATATACAGTTGAGCAGATATTACTTCTACGTATGGTGAATGTTGTTAAGGAGGCTTTCTGCATCCCCATCCAGTCATCCTTCACCTAGGTTACAGAGTTCAGTAGATACATACAGCTGTGCAGAAATTACATCTACGTATGGTGAATGTTGGTAAGGAGGCTTTCTGCTGCCCCTTCCAGTCCTCCTTCACCTAGGTTAGAAAATAAGGCAGATATACACTGCTGTCCAGATGTTACATCAACGTATGGTGAATGTTGGTAAGGAGGCTTTCCGCAGCCCCTTCCAGTCCTCCTTCACCTAGGTTACAAAATAAGGGAGACATATACAGCTGTGCAGAAATTACTTCTACGTATAGTGAATGTTTGTAAGGAGGCTTTCTGCAACCCGTTCCAGTCCTCTTTCACCTAGGTTACAAAATAAGGGAGATACACAGCTGTTCAGAAATTACATCTACGTATGGTGAATGTTGGTAAGGAGGCTTTCTGCAGCCCCTTCCAGTCCTGCTTCACCTAGGTTAGAAAATAAAGTGGATATATACAGCTGTGCAGATCTTAAATCTATGTATTATGAATGTTGGTAAGGTGGCTTTCTGCAGCCCCTTCCAGTCCCCCTTCACCTAGTTTAGAAAATAAGGGGGATATACGCAGCTGTGCTGAAATTACATCTAGTTATAGAGAATGTTGGTAAGGAGTCTTTCTGCAGCCCCTTCCAGTCCTCCTTCACCTAGGGTAGAAAATGAAGGAGATATTTACGGCTGTGCAGAAATTGCATCTACATACGGTGAATGTTGGGAAGGGAGCTTTCAGCAGATCCTCCCACCCCTCCTTCACCTAGGATAGAAAATAAAGGAGATATATATACAGCTGTGCAGAAATTACATCTACATATGGTGAATGTTGGTAAGGAGGCTTTCTGCAGCCCTTTCCGGTCCTCTTTCACCTATGTTAGAAAATAACAGAGCTATATACAGCTGTGCAGTAATTACATCTACGTATGGTGAATGTTGGTAAGGAGGCATTCTGCAGCCCCTTCCAGTCCTCCTTCACTTAGGTTACAAAATAAGGGAGGTAAATACAGCTGTGCAGAAATTATATCTACGCATGGTGAATGTTGGTAAGGAGGCTTTCTGTACCACCCTCCAGCCCTATTTTACCTAGGCTAGAAAATAAGGGAGGTATATACAGCTGTGCAGAAATTACATCTACGTATGGTGAATGTTGGTAAGGAGGCTTTCTGCAGCCCTTTCCAGTCCTCCATCACCTAGGTTAGGAAATAAGGAAGATATATACAGCTGTGCTGAAATTTTATTTACATATGGTGAATGTTGCTAAGTAGGCCTTGAGGAGCCCCTTCCAGTCCTCCTTCACCTAGTTTAGAAAATAAGGGAGGTATATCAGCTGTGCCGAAATTACATCTGCATATGGTGAATGTTGGTAAGTTGGCTTTCTGCAGCTCCTTCCATTCCTCCTTCAAATAGGATAGTAAATAAGGGAGATATATACAGCTGTGCAGAAATTACATCTATGCATGGTGAATGTTGGGAAGGGGGCTTTCTGCAGCCCTTTACAGTCCTCCTTCACCTAGGTTAGGAAATAAGGGAGCTAAATACAGCTGTGCAGAAGTTAAATCTACGTATGGTGAATGTTGGTAAGGAGGCTTTCTGCAGCCCTTTCCAGTCATCCTTCACCTAGGTTAGGAAATAAGGTAGATATATACAGCTGTGCAGAAATTACATCTATGTATGGTGAATGTTGGTAAGGAAGCATTCTGCAGCCCCTTCTAGTCCCCCTTCACGTAGGTTACAATATAGGGGATGTATGTACAGCTGTGCAGAAATTACATCTACGTATTTTGAATGTTGGTAAAGTGACTTTTTGCAGCCCTTTTCCAGTCCTCCTTCACCTAGGTTAGAAAATAAGGGAGATATATACAGCTGTGCAGAAATTACATCTATGTACGGTGAATGTTGGTAAGGAAGCTTTCTGCAGCCCCTTCTAGTCCTCCTTCACGTAGGTTACAATATAGGGGATGTATATACAGCTGTGCAGAAATTACATCTACGTATTTTGAATGTTGGTAAGGTGGCTTTTTGCAGCCCTTTCCAGTCCTCCTTCACCTAGGTTAGAAAATAAGGGAGCTAAATACAGCTGTGCAGAAATTACATCTTTTTATGGTGAATGTTGGTAAGGAGGCTTTCTGCAGCCCCTTCCGGTCCTTCTTCAACTAGCTTAGAAAATAAGGAAGTTATATACAGCTGTGCAGAAATTACATCTACGTATGGTGAATGTCGGTAATGAGGCTTTCTGCAGCCCCTTCTAGTCCTCCTTCACCTAGGTTAGTATATAAGTGAGATATATACAGTTGAGCAGATATTACATCTACGTGTGGAGAATGTTGGTAAGGAGGCTTTCTGCAGCCCCTGCCAGTCCTCCTTCACCTATTTTAGAAATTAAGGGAGATATATACAGCTGTGCAGAAATTACATCTACATGTGGTGAATGTTGCTAAGGGGCTTTGTAAAGCCCCTTCCAGTCCTCCTTCACCTAGGTGAGAAAATAAGGGAGATATATACAGCTGTGCAGAAATTACATCTACATTTGGTGAATGTTGCTAAGGAGGCTTTGTGGAGCAACTTCCAGTCCTCCTCCACCTAGGATAGAGAGTTAAGTTGATATATACAGTTGTGCAGAAATTAGATCTAAATGTGGCGAATGTTGGAAAGGAGGCTTTCTGCAGCCGCTTCTAGTTCTCCTTCACCTAGGTTAGAAAATAAGGGAGATATACACAGCTGTGCAGCTATTACATGTACGTATGGTGAATGTTGGTAATGAGCTTTCGGCAGCCCCTTCCAGTCCTCCTTCACCTAGGTTAGAAAATAAGGGAGATATTTACAACTGTGCGTAAATTACATCTACAGATAGAGAATGTTGCTAAGGAGGCTTTCTGCAGCCCCTTCCAGTCCTCCTTTACCTAGGATAGAAAATAAAGGAGATACTTATAGCTGGGCAGAAATTACATCTACAGGTATTGAATGTCGGTAAGGTGGCTTTCTGCAACCCCTTACATTCGTCCTTCACCTAGGTTTGAAAATAAAGGAGATACATACAGCTGTGCAGAAATTACATCTACATATTGTGAATGTTGGTAAGGAGGCTTTGTGGAGCCCCTTCCAGACATCCTTCACCTAGGGTAGAAAATGAGGGAAATATTTACAGCTGTGCAGAAACTGCATTTACAGATGGTGAATGTTTGTAAGGATGCTTTCTGCAGCCCCTTCCAGTCCTCCTTCACCTAGGATAGAAAATTAAGTAGATAAATACGGCGGTGCAGAAATGACAACTACGTATGGTGAATGTTGGTAAGGCAGCTTTGTGGAGCCATTTCCAGTATTCCTTCACCTAGGTTAGAAAATATTGGAGATATACACAGCTGTGCAGAAATTACATCGACGTATGGTGAATGTTGGTAAGGAGGCTTTCCGCAGCCCCTTCCAGTCCTGCATCACCTAGGTTAGGAAATGAGGTAGATACATACAGCTGTGCAGAAATTACATCTACATATGGTGAATGATGCTAAGTTGGCTTTGTGGAGCCCATTCCAGTTCTCCTTCACGTAGGTTAGAAAATTAGAGAGATATGTACAGCTGTGCAGAAATTACACCTACGTACGGTGAATGTTGGTAAGGAGGCTTTCTGCAGCCCCTTCCAGTCCTCCTTCACCTAGGTTGAAAAAAAAAACTAGTTATATACAGCTGTGCAGAAATTACATATACGGATGGTGAATGTTGGTAAGGAGGCTTTCTGCAGCCCCTTCCAGTCCTCCTTCACCTAGGTTAGATAACAAGGGAGGTATATACAGCTGTGCAGAAATTACATCTACGTATGGTGAATGTTAGTAAGGAGGCTTTGTGGAGCCCCTTCCAGTCCTCCTTCACCAAGGTTAGAAAATAAGAGGGAATTATACAGCTGTGCATGAATTACATCTACGTAAGGTGAATGTTGGTCAGGAGGCTTTCTGCAGCCCCTTCCAGTCCTCCTTCACCTAGGTTAGAAAATAAATTAGATATATACAGCTGTGCAGAAATTTCATCAACGTAAGGTGAATGTTGGTAAGGAGGATTTCTGCAGCCCCTTCCAGCCCTCCTTCTCCTAGGTTAGAAAATAAACTAGATATATACAGCTGTGCAGAAATTATATCTATATATGGTGAATGTTGGTAAGGAGGCTTTCTGCAGCCCCTTCCAGTCATCCTTCACCTAGGTCAGATAATAAGGGAGGTATATACTGCTGTGCAGAAATTACATCTACGTATGGTGAATGTTGCTAAGGAAGCTTTGTGGAGCCCCTTCCAGTCCTCCTCCACCTAGGTTTAGATATAAGGGAGATATATACAGCTGTGCAGAACTAACATCTACGTATGGTGAATGTTTGTAAGGAGGCTTTCTGCAGCCCCTTCCAGTACTCCTTCACCTAGGTTAGAAAATAAGGGACATATACACTGCTGTGCAGAAATTACATCTACGTATGGTAAATGTTGGTAAGGTAGGTTGCTGCTGCCACTTCCAATCCTCCTTCACCTAGGTTAGAAAATAAGGGAGATATATACAGCTGTGCAGAAATTACATCTACGTGTAATGAATGTTGGTAAGGAGGCTTTCTGCAGCCCCTTCCAGTCCTCCTCTACCTAGGTTAGAAAATAAAGGAGATATATAAAGCTGTGCAGAAATTACGTCTAGGTATGGTGAATGTTGGTAAGGAGGCTTTCTGCTGCCCCTTCCAGTCCTCTTTCACCTAGGTTAGAAATTAAGGGAGATATACGCAGCTGTGCATAAATTACATCTATGTAAATTGAATGTTGGTAAGGAGGCTTTCTGCAGCCCCTTCCAGTCCTGCTTCACCTAGGTTAGAAAATAAAGTGGATATATACAGCTGTGCAGATCTTAAATCCATGTATTATGAATGTTGGTAAGGTGGCTTTCTGCAGCCCCTTCCAGTCCCCCTTCACCTAGTTTAGAAAATAAGGGGGATATACGCAGCTGTGCTGAAATTACATCTAGTTATAGAGAATGTTGGTAAGGAGTCTTTCTGCAGCCCCTTCCAGTCCTCCTTCACCTAGGGTAGAAAATGAAGGAGATATTTACGGCTGTGCAGAAATTGCATCTACATACGGTGAATGTTGGGAAGGGAGCTTTCAGCAGATCCTCCCACCCCTCCTTCACCTAGGATAGAAAATAAAGGAGATATATATACAGCTGTGCAGAAATTACATCTACATATGGTGAATGTTGGTAAGGAGGCTTTCTGCAGCCCTTTCCGGTCCTCTTTCACCTATGTTAGAAAATAAGGGAGCTATATACAGCTGTGCAGTAATTACATCTACGTATGGTGAATGTTGGTAAGGAGGCATTCTGCAGCCCCTTCCAGTCCTCCTTCACTTAGGTTACAAAATAAGGGAGGTAAATACAGCTGTGCAGAAATTATATCTACGCATGGTGAATGTTGGTAAGGAGGCTTTCTGTACCACCCTCCAGCCCTATTTTACCTAGGCTAGAAAATAAGGGAGATATATACAGCTGTGCAGAAATTACATCTACGTGTAATGAATGTTGGTAAGGAGGCTTTCTGCTGCCCCTTCCAATCCTCTTTCACCTAGGTTAGAAATTAAGGGAGATATACGCAGCTGTGCATAAATTACATCTATGTAAATTGAATGTTGGTAAGGAGGCATTCTGCAGCCCCTTCCAGTCCTCCTTGACCTATGTTAGAAGATAACGGAGATATACACAGCTGTGCAGCAATTACATCTACGTATGGTTAATTTGGTAAGGAGGCTTTCTGCAGCCCCTTCCAGTCCTCCTTCACCTAGGTTACAAAATAAGGGAGATATATACAGCTGTGCAGAAATTACTTCTACATATGGTGAATGTTGGTAAGGAGGCTTTCTGCAACCCCTTCCAGTCCTCCTTCACCTAGGTTAGAAAATAAGGTACATATACACACAGCCGTGCAGAAATTACATCTACGTATGGTGAATGTTGGTAAGGAGGCTTTCTGCAGCCCCTTCTAGTCCTCCTTCACCTAGGTTAGAAAATAAGCGAGATATATATAGCTGTGCAGAAATTACATCTACATAAGGTGAATGTTGGTAAGGAGGCTTTCTGCAGCCCCTCCCAGTATTTCTTCACCTAGGTTAGAAAATATGGGAGATATACACAGCTGTGCAGAAATTACATCTACTTATGGTGAATGTTGGTAACGAGGGTTTCTGCAGCCCCTTCCAGTCCTCCTTCACCCAGGTTAGAAAATAAGTGAGATATATACAGCTGTGCCGAAATTACATCTACATATGGTGAATGTTGGTAAGGAGGCTTTCTGCAGCCCCTTCCAGTCCTCGTTCGCCTATGTTAGAAAATAAACTAGATATATACAGCTGTGCAGAAATTACATCAAATCCGCCGCTCGTGGTCTCGCGGTAGCGTTCTCGCTTTCCGAGCAAGGGGTCCCGGGTTCGATCCCCTGCGGGGTCAGGGATTTTCACCTGCCTCGAGTTGACTTGGTGTTTGTGTTGTCCTCATCATTTCATCATCATCCAGGAAAGTGGCGGAATTGGACTGAGCAAAGATTGGATAATTGTACGGGCGCAGATAACCACGCAGCTGAGCGCCCCCCAAACCAAACATCATCAGCATCATCATCAAATTACATCAACGTATGGAGAATGTTGGTAAGGAGGCTTTCTGCAGTCCCTTCCAGTGCCGCTTCACATTGGTTAGAAAATCAAGTAGATGTATACAGCCGGGCAGAAAATAAATCTACGTATGGTGAATGTTGCTAAGGTGGCTTTCTGCAGCCCCCTCCAGTCCTCCTTCACCTAGGTTAGAAAATAAGGGTGATATATACAGCTGTGCAGAAGTTACATCTACGTATGGTGAATGTTGCTATGGAGGCTTTCTGGAGTCGATTCCAGTCCTCCTTCACGTACATTAGAAAAAAGAATGTAGGTATACACAGCTGTGCAGAAATTACATCTACGTATGGTGAATGTTGGTAAGGAGGCTTTCTGCAGCCCCTTCCAGTCCTCCTTCACCTAGGTTAGAAAATAAGGAAGGTATACACAGCTGTGCAGAAATTGCATTTAAGTATGGTGAATGTTGGTAAGGAGGCTTTCTGCAGCCCCTCCCAGTCCTTCTTCACCTAGGTTAGAAAATAAGGGAGATATACACAGCTGTGCAGAAATTACATCTACATATGGTGAAGGTTGGTAAGGAGGCTATTTGCAGCCCTTTCCAGTCATCCTTCACCTAGGTTAGAAAATAAGGGGCATATACACACAGCCGTGCAGAAATTACATCTACGTATGGTGAATGTTGGTAAGGAGGCTTTCTGCAGCCCCTTCTAGTCCTCCTTCACCTAGGTTAGAAAATAAGCGAGATATATATAGCTGTGCAGAAATTACATCTACATATGGTGAATGTTGGTAAGGAGGCTTTCTGCAGCCCCTCGCAGACCTCCTTCACCTAGGTTAGAAAATAAGGGAGATATACACAGCTGTGCAGAAATTACATCTACATATGGTGAATGTTGGTAAGGAGGCTATTTGCAGCCCTTTCCAGTCATCCTTCACCTAGGTTAGAAAATAAGGGACATATACACACAGCTGTGCAGAAATTACATCTACGTATGGTGAATGTTGGAAAGTAGGCTTTCTGCAGCCCCTTCTAGTCCTCCTTCACCTAGGTTCGAAAATAAGGGAGATAAATACAGCTGCGCAGAAATTACATCAACGTATGGTGAATGTTGGTAAGAAGGCTTTCTGCAGGTAATTCCAATCCTGCTTCACATAGGTTAGAAAGTAAAGTAGATATATACAGCCGTGCAGAAAATTTATCTACGTATGGTGAATGTTGGTAATGTGGCTTTCTGCAGCCTCTTCCAGTCCTCCTTCACCTAGGTTAGAAAATAAGGGAGATATATAGCTGTGCAGAAATTACATCTACGTATGGTGAATGTTGCTATGGAGGCTTTCTGGAGCCCCTTCCAGTCCTCCTTCACCTAGGTCAGAAAATAAAGTACATATATACAGCTGTGCAGATATTACATCTACGTATGATGAAAGTTGGTAAGGTGGCTTTCTGCAGCCCCTTCCAGTCCTCCTTCACCTAGGTTAGAAAATAAGGAAGGTATACACAGATGTGCAGAAATTACATCAACGTATGGTGAATGTTGGTAAGGCGGATTTCTGCAGCCCCTTCCAGTCCTCCTTCCCCTAGGTCAGAAAACAAGGGAGATACATACTGCTGTGCAGAAATTACATCTACATATGGTTAATGTTGATAAGGAGGCTTCGTGGAGCCCCTTCCAGTCCTCCATCACCTAGGTTAGAAAATAAAGTAGATAGATACAGCTGTGCAGAAATTACATCTACGTATGGTGAATATTGGTAAGAATTCTTTCTGGAGCCCCTAACGGTCCTCCTTCACCTCGGTTAGAAAAAAAGGGAGATATATGAAGCTGTGCAGAAATTACATCTACGTATGGTGAATAATGGTAAGGAGGCTTTCTGCAACCCCTTCGAGTCCTCCTCCACCTAGGTTAGAAATTGAGGGAGATATATACAGCTGTGCAGAAATTAGATCTACATATGGTGAATGTGGTAAGGAGGCTTTCTGCAGCCCCTTCCAGTCGTCCTTCATCTAGGTTAGAAAATAAAGTAGATATATATAGCTGTGCAAAAATTACATCAACGTATGGTGAATGTTGGTAAGGAAGCTCTCTGCAGCCCCTTCCTGTCCTGCTTCACGAAGGTTAGATACTAAAGTAGATATATACAGCCGTGCAGAAAATAAATCTACCTATGGCGAATGTTGGTAAGGTGGCTTTCTGCAGCCCCTTCCAGTCCTCCTTCACCTAGGTTAGAAAATAAGGGAGATTATACAGCTGTGCAGAAATTACATCTACATATGGTGAATGTTGCTATGGAGGCTTTCTGGAGCCCCTTCCAGTCCTCCTTCACGTACGTTAGAAAAGAAAGTCGGTATATACAGCTGTGCAGAAATTACATCTACGTAAGGTGAATGTTGGTAAGTAGGCTTTCTGCAGCCCATTCCAGTCCTCCTTCACCTAGGTTAGAAAATGAGGGAGATATACACAGCTGTGCAGAAATTACATCTACGTGTGGTGAATGTTGGTAAGAAGGCTTTCTGCAGCCCTTCCAGTAATCCTTCACCTAGGTTAGAAAATATGGGAGATATATACAGCTGTGCAGAAATTACATCTTCGTAAGGTGAATGTTGGTAAGGAGGCTTTCTGCAACCTCTACCAGACCTCCTTCACCTAGGTTAGAAAATAAAGTAGATATATACAGCTGTGCAGAAATTACATCTACGTATGGTGAATGTTGGTAAGGAGGCTTTATGCAGTCCCTCCCAGTCCTCCTTCACCTAGGTTAGAAAATAAGGGAGATATACACAGCTGTGCAGAAATTACACCTACGTATGGTGAATGTTGGTAAGGAGGCTTTCTGCAGCCCTTTCTAGTCCTCCTTCATCTAGGTTAGAAAATAAGGGAGATTTATACAGCTATGCAGAAATTACATCTACGTATGGTGATTGTTGCTAAGCCGGCCTTGAGGAGTCACTTCCAGTCCACCTTCAAGTAGGTTAGAAAATAAGGGAGATATACAAAGCTGTGCAGAATTTACATGTACGTATGGTGAATGTTGGTAAGGAGGCTTTCTGCAGTCCCTTCCAGTTCTCCTTCAGCTAGGTTTGAAATTAAGGGAGGTATACACAGTTGTGCAGAAATTGCATCAACGTATGCTGAATGTTGGTAAGGAGGCTTTCTGCAGCCCCTTCCAGTTCTCCTTCCCCTAGGTTAGAAAATAAGGGAGATATATACAGCTGTGCAGAAATTACATCTACGTATTGTGAATGTTGGTAAGGAGGCTCTCTGCAGCCCCTTCTAGTTCTAATTCATGTAGGTTACAATATAAGGGAGATATATACAGCTGCACAGAAATTACATCCATGTATGGTGAATGTTGGTAAGCAGACTTTCTGCAGCCCCTTCTAGTCCTCCTTCACCTATGTTAGAAAGTAAAGTAGATATATACAGCTGTGCAGTAATTACATCTACGTATGGTGAATGTTGGTACGGAAGCTTTCTGCAGCCGCTTCCAGTCCTCCTTCACCTAGGTTAGAAAATAAAGTAGATATATACAGCTGTGCAGAAATTACATCTACGTATGGTGAATGTTGGTAAGGAGGCTTTATGCAGTCCCTCCCAGTCCTCCTTCACCTAGGTTAGAAAATAAGGGAGATATACACAGCTGTGCAGAAATTACACCTACGTATGGTGCATGTTGGTAAGGAGGCTTTCTGCAGCCCTTTCTAGTCCTCCTTCATCTAGGTTAGAAAATAAGGGAGATTTATACACCTATGCAGAAATTACATTTACGTATGGTGAATGTTGCTAAGGAGGCCTTGAGGAGTCACTTCCAGTCCTCCTTCAAGTAGGTTAGAAAATAAGGGAGATATACAAAGCTGTGCAGAATTTACATGTACGTATGGTGAATGTTGGTAAGGAGGCTTTCTGCAGTCCCTTCTAGTTCTCCTTCAGCTAGGTTTGAAATTAAGGGAGGTATACACAGTTGTGCAGAAATTGCATCAATGTATGGTGAATGTTGGTAAGGAGGCTTTCTGCAGCCCCTTCCAGTCCTTCTACCCCTAGGTTAGAAAATAAGATAGATATGTACAGCTGTGCAGAAATTACATCTACGTATTGTGAATGTTGGTAAGGAGGCTTTCTGCAGCCCCTTCCAGTCCTAATTCATGTAGGTTAGCAAATAAGGGAGATATATACAGCTGCACAGAAATTACATCCATGTATGGTGAATGTTGGTAAGGAGACTTTCTGCAGCCCCTTCTAGTCCTCCTTCACCGATGTTAGAAAGTAAAGTAGATATATACAGCTGTGCAGTAATTACATCTACGTATGGTGAATGTTGGTACGGAAGCTTTCTGCAGCCCCTTCCAGTCGTCCTTCACCTAGGTTAGAAAATAAAGTAGATATATACAGCTGTGCAGAAATTACATCTACGTATGGTGAATGTTGGTAAGGAGGCTTTCTGCAGCCCTTCCAGTCCTCCTTCACCTCGGTTAGAAAATATGGGAGATATATATAGCTGTGCAGAAATTACATCTACATATGGTGAAGGTTGGTAAGGAGGCTTTCTGCAACACATAGCAGACCACCTTCACCTAGGTTAGAAAATAAGGGTGTTATACACAGCTGTGCAGAAATTACATCTACGTATGGTGAATGTTGGTAAGGAGGCTTTCTGCAGCCCCTCCCTGTCTTCCGTCACATCGGTTAGAAAAAAAGGGAGATATATGAAGCTGTGCAGAAATTATATCTACGTATGTGAATGTTGGTAAGGAGGCTTTCTACAGCCCCTTCCAGTTCTCCTTCACCTAGGATAGGATATAATGTAGATGTATACAGCTGTAGAGAAATTACATCTACGTATGGTGAATGTTGGTGAGGAGGCTTTATGCAGCCCCTTCCAGTCCCCCTTCACCTAAGTTAGAAAATAAGGCAGATATATACAGCTTCGCAGTATTTACACCAATGTATTGTGAATGTTAGAAAGGAGGCTTTATGCAGCACCTTCCAGTCCTCTTTCACCTAGGTTAGAAAATAAAGTAGATATATACAGCTGTGCAGAAAATACATCTACGTATGGTGAATGTTGGTAAGGCCCTTCCAGTCCTCTTTCATCTAGGTTAGAAAATAATGTAGATGTACACAGCTGTGCAGAAATTACATCTACATATGGGGAATGTTGGTAAGGAGGCTTTCTGCAGTCCCTTCCAGTCCTCGTTCACCTAGGTTAGAAAATAAGGGTTATATACACAGCTGTGCAGAAATTACATCTATGTATGGTGAATATTGGTAAGGAGGCTTTCTGCGCCCCTTCCACTCCTCCTTCACATAGGTTAGAAAGTAAGGGAGATACATACAGCTGTGCAGAAATTACATCTACCAATGATGAATGTTGGTAAGGAGGATTTCTGCAGCCCCTTCCAGTCCTCCTTCACCTAGTTTAGAAAATAATGGAGATATATACAGCTGTGCAGAAATTACATCTACGTGTTATGAATGTTAGTAAGGAGGCTTTCTGCAGCTCCTTCCAGTCCTCCTTCACCTAGGTTAGAAAATAAAGTAGATATATACAGCTGTGCAGAAATTACATCTACGTGTGGTGAATGTTGGTAAGGAGGCATTCTGCAGCCCCTTCCAGCCCTCCTTCACCTAGGGTATAAATAAGGGAGATATACACAGCTGTGCAGAAATTACATCTACGTATGGTGAATGTTGGTAAGGTGGCTTTCTGCAGCCCCTTCCAGTCCTCCTTCAACTAGGTTAGAAAATGAAGTAGATATATACAGCTGTGCAGAAATTAGATCTATATATAATGAATGTTGGTAAGGAGGCTTTCTGCAGCCCCTTCCAGTCCTCCTTCACCTAGGTTAGAAAATATGGAAGATATACACAGCTGTGCAGAAATTACATCTATGTATGGTGAATATTGGTAAAGAGACTTTCTGCGCCCCTTCCAGTCCTCCTTCACCTAGGTTAGTAAATAAGGGAGATACATACAGCTGTGCAGAATTTACATCTATGTATGGTGAATGTTGGTAAGGAGGATTTCTGCCTCCCCTTTCAGTCCTCCTTCACCTAGGTTAGAAAATAGGGGAAACATATACAGCTGTGCAGATATTACATCTACGTATGGTGAATGTTGTTAAGGAGGCTTTCCCCTGCCCCTTCCAATCCTCCTTCACCTAGGTTAGAAAATAAAGTAGATATATGCAGGTGTGCAGAAATTAAATCTATGTATGGTGAATGTTGGTAAGGAGGCTATCTGCAGCAACTTCCAGTCCTCTTTCACCTAGGTTAGAAAATAATGTAGATATATACAGCTGTGCCGAAACTACATCTACGTATGGTGAATGTTGGTAAGACGGCTTTGTGGAGCCCCTTCCAGTCTTCCTTCACCTAGGATAGAGAATAAGGGAGATATACATTGTGTCAGGAATTACATCTACCTATGATGAATGTTGGTAAGTAGGCTTTCTGCAACCTTTTCAAGCTTTTCTTCACCTAGGTTAGAAAATAAGGGAGATATACACAGCTGTGTAGAAATTACATCTACGTATGGTGATTGTTGGTAAGGAGGCTTTCTGCAGCCCCTTCCAGTCCTCCTTCGCCTAGGTTAGAAAATAAAGTAGATATACACAGCTGTGCAGAAATTACATCTACGTATGATGATTGTTGGTAAGGAGCCTTCCTGCAGCCCTTTCCAGTCCTCCTTCACCTAGGTTAGAAAATTAGGGAGATATACACAGCTGTGCAGAAATTACATCTACATATGGAGAATGTTGGTAAGGAGGTTTTCTGCAGCCGCTTCTAGTTCTCCTTCACCTAGGTTAGAAAATAAGGGAGATATATACAGCTGTGCAGAAATTACACCTATGCATGGTGAATGTTGGTGAGGAGGCTTTCTTCTGCACCTTCCAGTCCTCCTTCACCTGCGTTAAAGAATAAAGTAGATAAATACAGCTGTGCAGAATATCACATCTATGTATGGTGAATGTTGGTAAGGAGGCTTTCTGCAGTCCCTTCCAGTCCTCCTCCTCCTCCTAGGTTAGAAAATAAGGGAGATACATACAGCTGTGTAGAAATTACATCTACGTATGGTGAATGTTGGTTAGGAGGCTTTCTGCAGCCCCTTCCAGTCCTCCTTCACCTAGGTTAGAAAATAAGGGAGATATATACAGCTGTGCAGAAATTACATCTACGTATGGTGAATGTTGGTTAGGAGGCTGTCTGCAGCCCTTCTCAGTCCTCCTTCACCTAGGTTAGAAAATGAAGTAGATATTTACGGCTGTGCAGAAATTACATCTACGTATGGAGAATGTTGGTAAGGAGGCTTTCTGCAGTCCCTTCCAGTCCTCCTTCACCTAGGTTATAAAATAAGCGAGATATATACAGCTGTGCAGAAATTACATCTATGTGTGGTGAATGTTGGTTAGGAGGCTTCCTGCAGCCCCTTCCAGTCCACCTTCACATAGATTAGAAAATAAGGGAGATTTAGACAGCTGTATAGAAATTACATCTACGTATGGTGAAAGTTGGTTAAGGAAGCTCTCTGCAGCCCTTTCCAATCCTCCTTCACCTATGTTAAAAAATTAGTGAGATATACAAAGCAATGCAGAAATTACTTCTACATATGGTGAATGTTGTCAATGAGGCATTCTGCAGCCCCTTTCAGTCCTCCTCCACCTAGGTTAGAAAATAATGGAGATATATACAGCTGTGCTGAAATTACATCTACATATGGTGAGTGTTGGTAAGGAGGCTTTCTGCAGCCCCTCCCAGTCCTCCTTCACCTAGGTTAGAAAATAAGGGAGATGTACACAGCTGTGCAGAAATTACGTCTACGTATGGTTAATGTTGGTAAGGAGGCTTCCTGCAGCTCTTTCAAGTCCTCCTTCACCAAGGTTAGAAAATTAGGGAGATATACACAGCTGTGCAGAAATTACATCTACATATGGAGAATGTTGGTAAGGAGGTTTTCTGTACCCCTTCTAGTTCTCCTTCACCTAGGTTGGAAAATAAGGGAGATATATACAGCTGTGCAGAAATTACATCTATGTATGGTGAATGTTGGTGAGGAGGCTTTCTGCTGCCCCTTCCAGTCCTCGTTCACCTAGGTTTGAAAACGAAGTAGATATATAAGGCTGTGCAGAAATTACACCAACGTATGGTGAATGTTGGTATGGAAGCTTCCTGCAGCCCCTTCCAGTCCCCCTCCACCTAGGTTAGAAAATAAGAGAGATATACACAGCTGTGCAGAAATTACATCAACGTACTGTGAATGTTGGTAAAGAGGCTTTCTGCAGCCCCTTCCAGTCGTCCTTCACCTAGGTTAGAAAGTAAAGTAGATATATACAGCTGTGCAGAAATTACATCTACATATGGTGAATGTTGGTAAAGGAGGCTTTCTGCAGCCCCTTAGAGCCCACCTTCACCTAGGTTAGAAAATGAAGTAGATATATACAGCTGTGCAGAAATTGCATCTACGTATGGTGGATGTTGGTAAGGTGGCTTACTGCAGCCCCTTCCAGTCCTCCTTCACCAAGGTTAGAAAAAAAGGGAGATATACACAGCTGTGCAGAAATTACATCTATGTATGGTGAATTTTGGTAACGAGGCTTTCTGCAGTCCCTTTCAGTCCTCCTTCACCTAGGTTAGAAAAGAAGGGAGATTTACACCGCTGTGCAGAAATTACATCTACATATGGTGAATGTTGGTAAGGAGGCTTTCTGCAGGCCCTTCCAGTCCTCCTTCACCTGCGTTAGAAAATAAAGTAGATATATACAGCTTTGCAGAAATTACATCTATGTATTGTGATTGTTGGTAAGGAGGCTTTCTGCTGCCCCTGACAGTCCTCCTTCACCTAGGTTAGAAAATAAGATTTATACATACAGCCGCGCAGAAATTACTTCTATGTATGGTGAATGTTGGTAAGGAGACTTTCTGCAGCCCCTTCTAGTCCTCCTTCACCTATGTTACAAAGTAAAGTAGATATATACAGCTGTGCAGTAATTACATCTACGTATGATGAATGTTGGTACGGAAGCTTTCTGCAGCCCCTTCCAGTCCTCCTTCACCTAGGTTAGAAAATAAGAAAGGTATACACACCTGTGCAGAAAATGCATCTACGTATGGTGAATGTTGGTAAGGAGGCTTTCTGCAGTCCCTTCCAGTCCTCCTTCGCCTAGGTTAGAAAATAAAGTAGATATACACAGCTGTGCAGAAATTACATCTACGTATGATGATTGTTGGTAAGGAGCCTTCCTGCAGCCCTTTCCAGTCCTCCTTCACCTAGGTTAGAAAATTAGGGAGATTTACACAGCTGTGCAGAAATTACATCTACAAATGGAGAATGTTGGTAAGGAGGTTTTCTGCAGCCGCTTCTAGTTCTCCTTCACCTAGGTTAGAAAATAAGGGAGATATATACAGCTGTGCAGAAATTACACCTATGCATGGTGAATGTTGGTGAGGAGGCTTTCTTCTGCACCTTCCAGTCCTCCTTCACCTGCGTTAAAGAATAAAGTAGATAAATACAGCTGTGCAGAATATCACATCTATGTATGGTGAATGTTGGTAAGGAGGCTTTCTGCAGTCCCTTCCAGTCCTCCTCCTCCTCCTAGGTTAGAAAATAAGGGAGATACATACAGCTGTGTAGAAATTACATCTACGTATGGTGAATGTTGGTTAGGAGGCTTTCTGCAGCCCCTTCCAGTCCTCCTTCACCTAGGTTAGAAAATAAGGGAGATATATACAGCTGTGCAGAAATTACATCTACGTATGGTGAATGTTGGTTAGGAGGCTGTCTGCAGCCCTTCTCAGTCCTCCTTCACCTAGGTTAGAAAATGAAGTAGATATTTACGGCTGTGCAGAAATTACATCTACGTATGGAGAATGTTGGTAAGGAGGCTTTCTGCAGTCCCTTCCAGTCCTCCTTCACCTAGGTTATAAAATAAGCGAGATATATACAGCTGTGCAGAAATTACATCTATGTGTGGTGAATGTTGGTTAGGAGGCTTCCTGCAGCCCCTTCCAGTCCACCTTCACATAGATTAGAAAATAAGGGAGATTTAGACAGCTGTATAGAAATTACATCTACGTATGGTGAAAGTTGGTTAAGGAAGCTTTCTGCAGCCCTTTCCAATCCTCCTTCACCTATGTTAAAAAATTAGTGAGATATACAAAGC
This sequence comes from Schistocerca americana, assembly GCF_021461395.2. Taxonomy (NCBI): domain Eukaryota; kingdom Metazoa; phylum Arthropoda; class Insecta; order Orthoptera; family Acrididae; genus Schistocerca; species Schistocerca americana. The sequence continues at coordinate 58,337,802 of NC_060121.1, forward strand.
AATGCAGAAATTACTTCTACATATGGTGAATGTTGTCAATGAGGCATTCTGCAGCCCCTTTCAGTCCTCCTCCACCTAGGTTAGAAAATAATGGAGATATATACAGCTGTGCTGAAATTACATCTACATATGGTGAGTGTTGGTAAGGAGGCTTTCTGCAGCCCCTCCCAGTCCTCCTTCACCTAGGTTAGAAAATAAGGGAGATGTACACAGCTGTGCAGAAATTACGTCTACGTATGGTTAATGTTGGTAAGGAGGCTTCCTGCAGCTCTTTCAAGTCCTCCTTCACCTAGGTTAGAAAATTAGGGAGATATACACAGCTGTGCAGAAATTACATCTACATATGGAGAATGTTGGTAAGGAGGTTTTCTGTACCCCTTCTAGTTCTCCTTCACCTAGGTTGGAAAATAAGGGAGATATATACAGCTGTGCAGAAATTACATCTATGTATGGTGAATGTTGGTGAGGAGGCTTTCTGCTGCCCCTTCCAGTCCTCGTTCACCTAGGTTTGAAAACGAAGTAGATATATAAGGCTGTGCAGAAATTACACCAACGTATGGTGAATGTTGGTATGGAAGCTTCCTGCAGCCCCTTCCAGTCCCCCTCCACCTAGGTTAGAAAATAAGAGAGATATACACAGCTGTGCAGAAATTACATCAACGTACTGTGAATGTTGGTAAAGAGGCTTTCTGCAGCCCCTTCCAGTCGTCCTTCACCTAGGTTAGAAAGTAAAGTAGATATATACAGCTGTGCAGAAATTACATCTACATATGGTGAATGATGGTAAAGGAGGCTTTCTGCAGCCCCTTAGAGCCCACCTTCACCTAGGTTAGAAAATGAAGTAGATATATACAGCTGTGCAGAAATTGCATCTACGTATGGTGGATGTTGGTAAGGTGGCTTACTGCAGCCCCTTCCAGTCCTCCTTCACCAAGGTTAGAAAAAAAGGGAGATATACACAGCTGTGCAGAAATTACATCTATGTATGGTGAATTTTGGTAACGAGGCTTTCTGCAGTCCCTTTCAGTCCTCCTTCACCTAGGTTAGAAAAGAAGGGAGATTTACACCGCTGTGCAGAAATTACATCTACATATGGTGAATGTTGGTAAGGAGGCTTTCTGCAGGCCCTTCCAGTCCTCCTTCACCTGCGTTAGAAAATAAAGTAGATATATACAGCTTTGCAGAAATTACATCTATGTATTGTGATTGTTGGTAAGGAGGCTTTCTGCTGCCCCTGACAGTCCTCCTTCACCTAGGTTAGAAAATAAGATTTATACATACAGCCGCGCAGAAATTACTTCTATGTATGGTGAATGTTGGTAAGGAGACTTTCTGCAGCCCCTTCTAGTCCTCCTTCACCTATGTTACAAAGTAAAGTAGATATATACAGCTGTGCAGTAATTACATCTACGTATGATGAATGTTGGTACGGAAGCTTTCTGCAGCCCCTTCCAGTCCTCCTTCACCTAGGTTAGAAAATAAGAAAGGTATACACACCTGTGCAGAAAATGCATCTACGTATGGTGAATGTTGGTAAGGAGGCTTTCTGCAGTCCCTTCCAGTCCTCCATCACCTAGGTTAGAAAATAAGGGAGATATACACAGCTGTGCATAAATTACATCTACGTATGGTGAAGGTTGGTAAAGAGGCTTTCTGCAGCCCTTTCCAGTCCTCCTTCACCTAGGTTAGCAAATAAGGGAGATAAATATAGCTGTGCAGAAATTACATCTACGTTTGGTGTATGTTGCTAAGGAGGCATTCTGCAGCCCCTTCCAGTTCTCCTCCACCTAGGTTAGAAAATAAGGGAGATATACACAGCTGTGCATAAATTACATCTACGTATGGTGAATGTTGGTAAGGAGGCTTTCTGCAGCCCCTTCCAATCCTCCTTCACGTAGGTTACAAAATAAGGGACGTATATACAGCTGTGCAGAAATTACATCTACGTATGGTGCATGTTGCTAAGGAGGCTTTGTAAAGCCCTTTCCAGTCCTCCTTCACCTAGGTTAGAAAATAAAAGTGATATATACAGCTGTGCAGAAATTACATCTACGTATGTTGAATGTTGGTAAGGAAGCATTTTGCAGCCCCTTCCAGTCCTCCTTCACTTATGTTAAAAAGTAAATTAGATATATACTGCTGTGCAGAAATTACATCTTCGTATGGTGAATCTTGGTAAGGAGGCTTTCTGCAGCACCTTCCAGTCCTCCTTCTCCTAGGTTGGAAAAAAAAATAGTTATATACAGCTGTGCAGAAATTACATATACGTATGGTGAATGTTGGTAAGAAGGTTTTCTGCAGCTCCTTCCAGTCCTCCTTCACCTAGGTTAGATAATAAGGGAGGTATATACAGCTGTGCAGAAATTACATCTACGTATGGCGATTGTTGGTAAGGTGGTTTGTGGAGCCCCTCCCAGTCCTCCTTCACCTAGGTTAGAGAGTAAAGTAGATATATACAGTTGTGCAGAAATTACATCTACGTATGTTGAATTTTGGTAAGGAGGCTTTAAGCAGCCTCTTGCAGTCCTCCTTTACCTATGTTAGAAAATAAGGGAGATATACACTGCTGTGCAGAAATTACATCTACGTATTGTGAATGTTGGTAAGGTAGCTTGCTGCTGCCAGTTCCAATCCTCCTTCACCTAGGTTAGAAAATAAGGGAGATATATACACCTGTGCAGAAATTACATCTACGTGTAATGAATGTTGGTAAGGAGGCTTTCTGCAGCCCCTTCCAGTCCTCCTTTACCTAGGTTAAAAATTAAGGGAGATATACGAAGCTGTGCAGAAATTACATCTATGTATAGTGAATGTTGGTAAGGAGGCATTCTGCAGCCCCTTCCAGTACTCCTTCACCTAGGTTAGAAGATAAGGGAGATACACACAGCTGTGCAGCAATTATATCTACGTATGGTGAATGTTGGTAAGGAGGCTTTCTGCAGCCCCTTACAGTCCTCTTCACCTATTTTAGAAATTAAGGGAGATATATACAGCTGTGCAGAAATTACGTCTACATATGGTGAATGTTGCTAAGGAGGCTTTGTGGAGCCCCTTCCAGTCCTCCTTCACCTACGTTAGGAGATAAGGGAGATATATACAGCTGTGCAGAAATTACATCTACGTATGGTGAATGTTGGTAAGGAGGCTTACTGCAGCCCCTTCCAGTCCTCCTTTACCTAGGTTAGAAATTAAGGGAGATATACGAAGCTGTGCAGAAATTACATCTATGAATAGTGACTGTTGGTAAGGAGGCATTCTGCAGCCCCTTCCAGTCCTCCTTCACCTAGGTTAGAAGATAAGGAATATACACACAGCTGTCCAGATATTACATCAACGAATGGTGAATGTTGGTAAGGAGGTTTTCTGCAGCCCCTTCCAGTCCTCCTTCACGTAGGTTACAAAATAAGGGATGTATATACAGCTGTGCAGAAATTACATCTACGTATGGTGAATGTTGGTAAGGTGGCTTTTGCAGCCCTTTCCAGTCCTCCTTCGCCTAGGTTAGAAAATAAGGGAGACATATACAGCTGTGCAGGAATTACATCTACGTATGGTGAATGTTGGGAAGGAGGCTTTCTGCAGCCCTTTACAGTCCTCCTTCACCTAGGTTACGAAATAAAAGAGCCAAATACAGCTGTGCAGAAATTACATCTACGTATGGTGAATGTTGGTAAGGAGGCTTTCTGCAGCCCCTTCCTGTCCTCCTTCACCTATGTTAGAAAATAAGGAAGTTATATACAGCTGTGAAGAAATTACATCTACGTATGGTGAATGTTGGCAATGAGGCTTTCTGCAGCCCCTTCTAGTCCTCCTTCAGCTAGTTTAGAATATAAGTGAGATATATACAGTAATGCAGATATTACATCTACGTGTGGAGAATGTCGGTAAGGAGGCTTTCTGCAGCCACTTCCAGTCCTCCTTCACCTATTTTAGATATTAAGGGAGATATATACAGCTGTGCAGAAATTACATCTACATATGGTGAATGTTGCTAAGGAGTCTTTGTAAAGCCCCTTCCAGTCCTCCTTCACCTAGGTTAGAAAATAAGGGAGATATATACAGCTGTGCAGGAATTACATCTACGTATGGTGAATGTTGGTAAGGAGGCTTTCTGCAGCCCCTTCCAGTCCTCCTTCACCTAGGTTAGAAAGTAAAGTAGTTATATACAGCTGTGCAGAAATTACATCTACGCATGGTGAATGTTGGTAAGGAGGCTTTCTGCAGCCCCTTCCAGTCCTCCTTCACCTAGGTTATAAAATAAATTAGATATATACAGCTGTGCAGAAATTACATCTAAGTATGGTGAATTTTGGTAAGGAGGCTCTTTGCAGCCCCTTCCAGTCGTCCTTCACCTACGTTAGAAAATAAGGGAGATATATGCAGCATTGCAGAAATTACATCTACGTATGGTGATTGTTGGTATGGAGACTTTCTGCAGCCCCTTCCAGTCCTCCTTCACCTAGGTTTGTAAATAAGGGAGAGACATACAACTGTGCAGAAATTACATCTACATATGGTGAATGTTGCTAAGGAGGATTTGTGGAGCCCCTTCCAGTCCTCCTTCACCTACGTTAGGAAATAAGGGACATATATACAGCTGTGCAGATATTACATCTACGTATGGTGAATGATGATAAGGAGGCTTTCTGCAGCCCATTCCAGTCCTCCTTCACCTAGGTTAGAGAGTAAAGTAGATATATACAGTTGTGCAGAAATTAGATCTACGTATGTTGAATTTTGGTAAGGAGGCTTTAAGCAGCCTCTTACAGTCCTCCTTCACCTATGTTAGAAAATAAGGGAGATATACACTGCTGTGCAGAAATTACATCTACGTATTGTGAATGTTGGTAAGGTAGCTTGTTGTTGCCCCTTCCAATCCTCCTTCACCTAGGTTAGAAAATAAGGGAAATATATACACCTATGCAGAAATTACATCTACGTGTAAAGAATGTTGGTAAGGAGGCTTTCTGCAGCCCCTTCCAGTCCTCCTTTACGTAGGTTAGAAATTAAGGGAGATATACGAAGCTGTGCAGAAATTACATCTATGTATAGTGAATGTTGGTAAGGAGGCATTCTGCAGCCCCTTCCAGTACTCCTTCACCTAGGTTAGAGAGTTAAGTAGATATAAACAGCTGTGCAGAAATTACATCTACGTATGGTGAATGTTGGTAAGGAGGCATTCTGCAGCCCCTTCCATTCCTCCTTCACCTAGGTTAGAAGATAAGGGAGATATACACAGCGGTGCAGCAATTACATCTATGTATGGTGAATGTTGGTAAGGAGGCATTCTGCAGCCCCTTCCAGTCCACCTTCACCTAAGTTAGAAAATAAGGGAGATACACACAGCTGTCCAGATATTACATCAACGTATGGTGAATGTTTAAAGGAGGCTTTCTGCAGACCCTTCCAGTCCTCCTTCACCTAGGTTACAAAATAAGGGAGATATATACAGCTGTGCAGAAATTACTTCTACGTATTGTGAATGTTGGTAAGTAGGCTTTCTGTAACCCCTTCCAGTCCTCCTTCACCTAGGTTAGAAAATAAGGGAGATATACACAGCTGTGCAGAAATTACATCTACGTATGGTGAATGTTGGTAAGGAGGCTCTCTGCAGCCCCTTCCAGTCCTGCTTCACCTAGGTTAGAAAATAAAGTGGACATATACAGCTGTGCAGATATTAAATCTATGTATTATGGATGTTGGTAAGGTGGCTTTCTGCAGCCCCTTCCAGTCCTCCTTCACCTAGGTTAGAAAATAAAGGAGATATATACAGCTGTGCAGCAATTACATCTACGTATGGTGAATGTTGCCAAGGAAGCTTTTTTGAGTCCCTTCCAGTCCTCCCCCACCTAGGTTAGAAAATAAGGGAGATATATACAGCTGTGCAGGAATTACATCTACTTATGGTGAATGTTGTTAAGGAGGCTTTCTGCAGCCCCTTCCAGACCTCCTTCACCTAGGTTAGAGAGTTAAGTAGATATACACTGCTGTGCAGAAATTACATCTACGTATGGTGAATGTTGGTAAGGTGGCTTTCTGCAGCCCCTTCCAGTCCTCCTTCACCTAGAATAGAAAATAAAAAAGATATATACAGCTGTGCAGCAATTACATCTACGTATGGTGAATGTTGCCAAGGAGGCTTTTTTGAGTCCCTTCCAGGCCTCCTTCACCTCGGTTAGATAATAAGGGAGATATACACAGCTGGGCAGAAATTACATCTACATATGGTGAATGTTGCTAAGGAGGCTTTGTGGAGCCCCTTCCAGTTCTCCTTCACCTACGTTAGGAGATAAGGGAGATATATACAGCTGTGCAGAAATTACATCTACGTATGATGAAAGTTAGTATGGAGGCTTTGTGGAGAACCTTCCAGTCCTCCTTCACCAAGGTTAGAAAATAAGAGGGATATATACAGCTGTGCAGGAATTACATCTACGTATGGTGAATGTTGGTCAGGAGGCTTTCTGCAGCCCCTTCCAGTCCTCCTTCACCTAGGTTAGAAAATAAAGTAGATATATACTGCTGTGCAGAAATTACATCTACATAAGGTGAATGTAGGTAAGGAGGCTTTCTGCAGCCCCTTCCAGTCCTCCTTCACCTAGCTTAGAAACAAATTACATATATACAGCTGTGCAGAAATTATATCTACTTGTGGTGAATTTTGGTAAGGAGGCTGTCTGCAGCCCCTTCCAGTCTTCCTTCACCTATGTTGGAAAATAAGGGAGATATACACAGCTGAGCAGAAATTACATCTACGTGTGGTGAATGTTGGTAAGGAGGCATTGTGGAGACCCTTCCAGACCTCTTTCACCTAGGTTAGGAAATAAGGGAGATATATACAGCTGTGCAGAAATTACATCTATGTATGGTGAATGTTGGTAAGGAGGCTTTCTGCAACCCCTTCCAGTTCTGCTTCACCTAGGTTAAAACATAAAGTATATATATACAGCTGTGCAGAAATTACATCTACGTATGGTGAATGTTGGTAAGGAGGCTTTCTGCAGCCCCTTACGGTCCCCCTTCACCTAGGTTAGAAAATAAGGGAGATACATACTGCTGTGCAGAAATTACATCTACATATGGTGAATGTTGATAAGGAGGCTTCGTGGAGCCCCTTCCAGTCCACCTTCACCTAGGTTAAAAAATAAAGTAGATACATACAGCTGTGCAGAAATTACATCAACGTATGGTGAATGTTAGCAAGGAGGCTTTCTGCAGCCCCTTCCAGTTCTCCTTCACCTAGGTTAGAAAATAAGGGAGATATATACAGCTGTGCAGAAATTACATCTACGTATGGTGAATGTTGATATGGTGGCTTTCTGGAGCCCCTTCCAGTCCTCCTTCACGTACGTTAGAAAGAAAGTAGGTATATACAGCTGTGCAGAAATTACATCTACATATGGTGAATGTTGGTAAGGAGGCTTCCTGCAGCCCCTTACAGTCCTCCTTCACCTAGGTTAGAAAATAAGGGAGATATACACAGCTGTGCAGAAATTACATCTACGTATGGTTAATGTTGGTAAGGAGGCTATCTGCAGCCCTTTCCAGTCCTCCTTCGCCTAGGTTAGAAAATAAGGGAGATATACACAGCTGTGAAGAAATTACATCTACTTATGGTGAATGTTGGTGAGGAGGCTTTCTGCAGCCCCTTCTAGTCCTCCTTTACCTAGGTTCGAAAATAAGGGAGATTTATACAGCTGTGCAGAATTTACATCTACGTATGGTGAATGTTGGTAAGGCGGCTTTGTGGAGTCACTACCAGTCTTCCTTCACTTAGGATAGAAAACAAGGGAGATACTTACTGCTGTGCAAATATTACATCTACATGTGGTGAATGTTGCTAAGGAGGCTTCGTGGAGCCCCTTCCAGTCCTCCTTCACCTAGGTTAGAAAATATAGTTGATATATACAGCTGTGCAGAAATTACTTCTACCAATGGTGAATGTTGGTATGTAGGCTTTCTGCAGCCCCTTCCATTCCTCCTTCACCTAGGTTAGAAAATAAGGGAGATATACAGAGCTGTGCAGAAATTACATCTACATATGGTGAATGTTGGTAAGGGGGCTTCATGCAGCCCCTTCAGTCCTCCTTCACCTAGGTTAGAAAAAAAAGTAGATATATACAGCTGTGCAGAAATTACGTCTACGTATGGTGAATTTTGGTAAGGAGGCTTTCTGCAGCCCCTTCCAGTCCTCCTTCACCTAGGTTAGAAAATGAGGGATATATACACAGCTGTGCAGAAATTACATCTACGTATGGTGAAAGTTGGTAAGGAGGCTTTCTGCAGCCCTTCCAGTCCTTCTTTACCTAGGTTAGAAAATATGGGAGTTATATACAGCTGTGCAGTAATTACATCTACGTATGGTGATTGTTGCTATGAAGGCTTTCTGAAGCCCCTTCCAGTCCTCCTTTACCTATGTTAGAAAATAAAGAAGATATATACAGCTGTGCAGAAATTACATCTACGTATAGTGAATGTTTGTAAAGAGGCATTGTAGGGCCCCTTCCAGTCCTCTTCCACCTAGGTTAGAAAATAAAGTAGATATATACAGCTGTGCAGAAATTACATCTACATATGGTGAATGTCGGTTAAGAGGCTTTCTGCAGCCCCTTCCAGTCCTCCTCCATGTAGGTTAAAAAATAAAGTAGATATATACAACTGTGCAGAAATTACATCAACGTATGGTGAATGTTGGTAAGGAGGCTTTCTGCAGCCCCTTCCAGTCCTGCTTCACCTAGGATAGAAAATGAAGTAGATATATACAGCCATGCTGAAAATGAATCTACGTATGGTTAATGTAGGTAAGGTGGCTTTCTGCAGCCCCTTCCAGTCCTCCTTCACCTAGGTTAGAAAATAATGGAGATATATACAGCTGTGCAGAAATTACATCTACGTATGGTGAAAGATGCTATGGAGACTTTCTGGATCCCCTTCCAGTCCACCTTCACGTACGTTAGAAAAGAAAGTAGGTACTTACAGCTGTGTAGAAATTACATCTACGTATGGTGAATAATGGTAAGCAGGCTTTCTGCAGCCCCTTCCATTCCTCCTTCAGCTACGTTACAAAATATAGGAGATATATACACCTGTCCAGAAATTACATCTACGTGTAATGAATGTTGGTAAGGAGGCTTTCTGCAGCCCCTTCCAGTCCTCCTTCACCTATGTTACAAAATAAGGGAGATATATACAGCTGTGCAGAAATTACTTCTATGTATTGTGAATGTTGGTAAGGATGCTTTCTGTAACCCCTTCCAGTCCTGCTTCACCTAGGTTAGGAAATAAAGTGGATATATACAGCTGTGCAGCAATTACATCTACGTATAGTGAATGTTGCCAAGAAGGCTTTTTTGAGTCCCTTCCAGTCCTCCTTCACCAAGGTTAGAAAATAAGGGAGATATATACAGCTGTGCAGAAATTTCATCTACGTATGTCGAATGTTGGTAAGGTAGCTTGCTGCTGCCCATTCCAATTCTCCTTCACCTAGATTAGAAAATAAGGGAGATATACACAGATGTGCAGAAATTACATCTACATATGGTGAATGTTGCTAAGGAGGCTTTGTAGAGCCCCTTCCAGTCCTCCTTCACCTACGTTAGGAGATAAGGGAGATTTATGCAGCTGTGCAGAAATTACATCTACGTATGGTGAATGTTGGTAAGGCGGCTTTGTGGAATCACTACCAGTCTTCCTTCACTTAGGATAGAAAACAAGGGAGATACTTACTGCTGTGCAAAAATTACATCTACATATGGTGAATGTTGCTAAGGAGGCTTCGTGGAGCCCCTTCTAGTCCTCCTTCACCTAAGTTAGAAAATATAGTAGATATATACAGCTGTGCAGAAATTACATCTACGAATGGTAAATGTTGGTAAGGGGGCTTCCTGCAGCCCCTTCAGTCCTCCTTCACCTAGGTTAGAAAAAATTAGATTTATACAGCTGTGCAGAAATTACATCTACGTATGGTGAATGTTGGTAAGGAGGCTTTCTGCAGCCCCTTCCAGTCCTCCTTCACCTAGGTTAGAAAATGAGGGAGATATACACAGCTGTGCAGAAATTACATCTACGTATGGTGAATGTTGGTAAGGAGGCTTTCTGCAGCCCTTCCAGTCCTCCTTTACCTGGTTAGAAAATATGGGAGTTATATACAGCTGTGCAGTAATTAGATCTATGTATGGTGAATGGTGGTAAGGAGGCTTTCTGCAGCCACTTTCAGTTCTCCTTTACCTATGTTAGAAAATAAAGCAGATATATACAGCTGTGCAGAAATTACATCTACGTATAATGAATGTTTGTAAAGAGGCATTGTAGGGCCCCTTCCAGTCCTCTTCCACCTATATTAGAAAATAAAGTAGATATATACAGCTGTGCAGAAATTACATCGACATATGGTGAATGTTGGTAAGGAGACTTTCTTTAGCCCCTTGCAGTCCTCCTTCACCTAGGTTAGAAAATAAGGGAGGTATATACAGCTGTGCAGAAATTACATCTACGTATGGTGAATGTTGGTAAGGAGGCTTTCTTTAGCCCCTTGCAGTCCTACTTCACCTAGGTTAGAAAATAAGGGAAATATATACAGCTGTGCAGAAATTACATCTACATATGGTGAATGTCGGTTAAGAGGCTTTCTGCAGCCCCTTCCAGTCCTCCTCCATCTAGGTTAAAAAATAAAGTAGATATATACAACTGTGCAGAAATTACATCAACATATGGTGAATGTTGGTAAGGAGGCTTTCTGCAGCCCCTTCCAGTCCTGCTTCACCTAGGATAGAAAATGAAGTTGATATATACAGCCATGCTGAAAATGAATCTACGTATGGTTAATGTAGGTAAGGTGGCTTTCCGCAGCCCCTTCCAGTCCTCCTTCACCTAGGTTAGAAAATAATGGAGATATATACAGCTGTGCAGAAATTACATCTACGTATGGTGAAAGATGCTATGGAGACTTTCTGGATCCCCTTCCAGTCCTCCTCCACGTACGTTAGAAAAGAAAGTAGGTATTTACAGCTGTGCAGGAATTACATCTACGTATGGTGAATGTTGGTAAGCAGGCTTTCTGCAGCCCCTCCCAGTCCTACTTCACCTTGGTTGGAAAAAAAATGAGATATATGAAGCAGTGTAGAAATTACATCTACGTATGGTGAATAATGGTATGCAGGCTTTCTGCAGCCCCTTCCATTCCTCCTTCAGCTACGTTACAAAAGAAAGTAGATATATACACCTGTGCAGAAATTACATCTACGTGTAATCAATGTTGGTTAGGAGGCTTTCTGCAGCCCCTTCCAGTCCTCCTTCACCTAAGTTAGAAAATAAGGGAGATACACACAGCTGTCCAGATATTACATCAACGTATGGTGAATGTTGGTAAGGAGGCTTTCTGCAGACCCTTCCAGTCCTCCTTCACCTATGTTACAAAATAAGGGAGATATATACAGCTGTGCAGAAGTTACTTATACGTATTGTGAATGTTGGTAAGGAGGCATTCTGTAACCCCTTCCAGTCCTCCTTCTCCTAGGTTAGATCATAAGGGAGATATACACAGCTGTGCAGAAATTACATCTACGTATGGTGAATGTTGGTAAGGAGGCTCTCTGCAGCCCCTTCCAGTCCTGCTTCACCTAGGTTAGAAAATAAAGTGGATATATACAGCTGTGCGGATATTAAATCTATGTATTATGAATGTTGGTAAGGTGGCTATCTGCCGCCCCTTCCAGTCCTCCTTCACCTAAGTTAGAAAATAAAGGAGCTATATACAGCTGTGCAGCAATTACATCTACGTATAGTGAATGTTGCCAAGGAGGCTTTTTTGAGTCCCTTCCAGTCCTCCTTCACCAAGGTTAGAAAATAAGGGAGATATATACAGCTGTGCAGAAATTTAATCAACGTATGTCGAATGTTGGTAAGGTAGCTTGCTGCTGCTCATTCGAATTCTCCTTCACCTAGATTAGAAAATAAGGGTGATATACACAGCTGTGCAGAAATTACATCTACATATGGTGAATGTTGCTAAGGAGGCTTTGTAGAGCCCCTTCCAGTCCTCCTTCACCTACGTTAGGAGATAAGGGAGATTTATACAGCTGTGCACAAATTACATCTGCGTATGGTGAATGTTGGTAAGGCGGCTTTGTGGAGTCACCACCAGTCTTCCTTCACTTAGGATAGAAAACACGGGAGATACTTACTGCTGTGCAAAAATTACATTTACATATGGTGAAAGTTGCTAAGGAGGCTTCGTGGAGCCCCTTCCAGTCCTCCTTCACCTAGGTTAGAAAATATAGTAGCTATATACAGCTGTGCAGAAATTACATCTACATAAGGTGAATGTTCGTAAGGAGGCTTTCTGCAGCCCCTTCCAGTCCTCCGTCACCTAGCTTAGAAAATAAATTAGATATATACAGCTGTGCAGAAATTATATCTACGTGTGGTGAATTTTGGTAAGGAGGCGGTCTGCAGCCCCTTCCAGTCCTCCTTCACCTAGGTTGGAAAATAAGGGAGATATACACAGCTGAACAGAAATTACATCTACGTATGGTGAATGTTGGTAAGGCGGCTTTGTGGAGTCACTACCAGTCTTCCTTCACTTAGGATAGAAAACAAGGGAGATACTTACTGCTGTGCAAAAATTACATCTACATATGGTGAATGTTGCTAAGGAGGCTTCGTGGAGCCCCTTCCAGTCCTCCTTCACCTAGGTTATAAAATATAGTAGATATATACAGCTGTGCAGAAATTACATCTACGAATGGTAAATGTTGGTAAGTAGGCTTTCTGCAGCCCCTTATAGTCCTCCTTCACCTAGGTTAGTAAATAAGGGAGATATACAGAGCTGTGCAGAAATTACATCTACGTATGGTGAATGTTGGTAAGGGGGCTTCCTGCAGCCCCTTCAGTCCTCCTTCACCTAGGTTAGAAAAAATTAGATATATACAGCTGTGCAGAAATTACATCTACGTATGGTGAATGTTGGTAAGGAGGCTTTCTGCAGCCCCTTCCAGTCCTCCTTCACCTAGGTTAGAAAATGAGGGAGATATACACAGCTGTGCAGAAATTACATCTACGTATGGTGAATGTTGGTAAGGAGGCTTTCTGCAGCCCTTCCAGTCCTCCTTTACCTAGGTTAGAAAATATGGGAGTCATATACAGCTGTGCAGTAATTAGATCTATGTATGGTGAATGGTGGTAAGGAGGCTTTCTGCAGCCACTTCCAGTCCAGCTTTACCTATGTTAGAAAATAAAGTACATATATACAGCTGCGCAGAAATTAAATCTACATATTGTGAATGTTGGTAAGGTGGCTTTCTGCAGCCCCTTCCAGTCCTCCTTCACCTATGTTAGAAAAAAAGCGAGATATATACAGCTGTGCAGAAAATACATCTACGTATGGTGATTGTTGCTATGAAGGCTTTCTGAAGCCCCTTCCAGTGCTATTTTACCTATGTTAGAAAAGAAAGCAGATATATACAGCTGTGCAGAAATTACATCTACGTATAATGAATGTTTGTAAAGAGGCATTGTAGGGCCCCTTCCAGTCCTCTTCCACCTAGGTTAGAAAATAAAGTAGATATATACAGCTGTGCAGAAATTACATCGACGTATGGAGAACGTTGCTAAGGAGGCTTTTTGGAGTTGCTTTCAGTCCTCCTTCGCCTAGGTTACAAAATAAGGGAGATATATACAGCTGTGCAGAAATTACATCTACGTATGGTGAATGTTGGTAAGGAGGCTTTCTTTAGCCCCTTGCAGTCCTCCTTCACCTAGGTTAGAAAATAAGGGACATATATACAGCTGTGCAGAAACTACATCTACATATGGTGAATGTCGGTTAAGAGGCTTTCTGCAGCCCCTTCCAGTCCTCCTCCATCTAGGTTAAAAAATAAAGTAGATATATACAACTGTGCAGAAATTACATCAACGTATGGTGAATGTTGGTAAGGAGGCTTTCTGCAGCCCCTTCCAGTCCTGCTTCACCTAGGACAGAAAATGAAGTAGATATATACAGCCATGCTGAAAATGAATCTACGTATGTTTAATGTAGGTAAGGTGGCTTTCTGCAGCCCCTTGCAGTCTTCCTTCACCTAGGTTAGAAAATAATGGAGATATATACAGCTGTGCAGAAATTACATCTACGTATGGTGAAAGATGCTATGGAGTCTTTCTGGATCCCCTTCCAGTCCTCCTTCACGTACGTTAGAAAAGAAAGTAGGTATTTACAGCTGTGCAGAAAATACATCTACGTATGGTGAATGTTGGTAAGGAGGCTTTCTGCAGCCCCTCCCAGTCCTCCTTCACCTCGGTTAGAAAAAAAGGGAGATATATGAAGCTGTGTAGAAATTACATCTACGTATGGTGAATAATGGTAAGCAGGCTTTCTGCAGCCCCTTCCATTCCTCCTTGAGCTACGTTACAAAATAAAGTAGATATATACACCTGTGCAGAATTTACATCTACGTGTAATGAATGTTGGTAAGGAGGCTTTCTGCAGCCCCTTCCAGTCCTCCTTCACCTAAGTTAGAAAATAAGGGAGATACACACAGCTGTCCAGATATTGCATCAACGTATGGTGAATGTTGGTAAGGAGGCTTTCTGCAGACCCTTCCAGTCCTCCTTCACCTATGTTACAAAATAAGGGAGATATATACAGCTGTGCAGAAATTACTTCTACGTATGGTGAATGTTGGTAAGGAGGCTTTCTGTAACCCCTTCCAGTCCTCCTTCACCTACGTTAGAAAATAAGGGAGATATACACAGCTGTGCCTCAATTACATCTACGTATGGTGAATGTTGCCAAGGAGGCATTTTTGAATCCCTTCCAGTCCTCCTTCACCTAGGTTAGAAAATAAGGGAGATATATACAGCTGTGCAGAAATTTCATCTACGTATGGCGAATGTTGGTAAGGTAGCTTGCTGCTGCCCATTCCAATTCTCCTTCACCTAGATTAGAAAATAAGGGAGATATACACAGCTGTACAGAAATTACATCTACATATGGTGAATGTTGCAAAGGAGGCTTTGTAGAGCCCCTTCCAGTCCTCCTTCACCTACGTTAGGAGATAAGGGAGATATATACAGCTGTGCAGAAATTACATCTACGTATGGTGAATGTTGGTAAGGAGGCTTTCTGCAGCGCCTTCCAGTCCCCCTTTACTGAGGTTAAAAAATAGAGGAGATATTTCCAGCTGTGCATAAATTACATCTACATATAGAGAATGTTGCTAAGGAGGCTTTCTGCAGCCCCTTCCAGTCCTCCTTCACTTAGGATAGAAAATAAAGGAGATACATACAGCTGTGCAGAATTTACATCTACAGATATTGAATGTCGGTATGGTGGCTTTCTGCAACCCCTTTCATTCATCCTTCACCTAGGCTTGAAAATAAGGGAGATATATACAGCCATGCAGAAATTACATCTACGTATATTGATTGTTGGTAAGGAGGCTTTCTGCAGCCCTTTCCAATCCTCCTTCACCTAGGTTAGGAAATGAGATAGATATATACAGCTGTGCAGAAATTACATCTACGTATGGTGAATGTTGGTAAGGAGGCTTTGTGGAGCCCCTTCCAGTCCTCTTTCACCTAGGTTAGGAAATAAGGGAGATATATACAGCTGTGCAGAAATTACATCTATGTATGGTGAATGTTGGTAAGGAGGCTTTCTGCAACCCCTTCCAGTTCTGATTCACCTAGGTTAGAAAATAAAGTATATATATACAGCTGTGCAGAAATTACATCTACGTATGGTGAATGTTGGTAAGGAGGCTTTCTGCAGCCCCTTTTAAGTCCCCCTTCACCTAGGTTAGAAAATAAGGGAGATACATACTGCTGTGCAGAAATTACATCTACATATGGTGAATGTTGCTAAGGAGGCTTCGTGGAGCCCCTTCCAGTCCTCCTTCACCTAGGTTAGAAAATAAAGTAGATACATACAGCTGTGCAGAAATTACATCAACGTATGGTGAATGTTAGCAAGGAGGCTTTCTGCAGCCCCTTCCTGTCCTGCTTCACCCAGGTTAGATAATATAGTAGGTATATACAGCCGTGAAGAAAATAAATCTACGTATGGTGAATGTTGGTAAGGTGGCTTTCTGCAGTCCCTTCCAGTCCTCCTTCACCTAGGTTAGAAAATCAGGGAGATATATACAGCTGTGCAGAAATTACATCTACGTATGGTGAATGTTGCTATGGAGGCTTTCTGGAGCCCCTTCCAGTCCTCGTTCACGTACGTTAGAAAGAAAGTAGGTACATACAGCTGTGCAGAAATTATATCTACGTATGGTTAATGTTGGTGAGGAGGCTATCTGCAGCAATTTCCAGTCCTCCTTCGCCTAGGTTAGAAAAAGGGAGATATACACAGCTGTGAAGAAATTACATCTACGTATGGTGAATGTTGGTAAGGAGGCTTTCTGCAGCCCTTCCAGTCCTCCTTCACCTAGGTTAGAAAATATGGGAGTTATATACAGCTGTGCAGAAATTACATCTTCGTAAGGTGAATGTTGGTAAGGAGGCTTTCTGCAACCTCTACCAGACCTCATTCACCTACGTTAGTAAATAAGGGAGATATACACAGCTGTGCAGTAATTAGATCTACGTATGGTGAATGGTGGTAAGGAGGCTTTCTGCAGCCACTGCCAGTCCTCCTTCACCTATGTTAGAAAATAAGCGAGATATATACAGCTGTGCAGAAATTACATCTACGTATGGTGAATGTTGCTATGAAGGCTTTCTGAAGCCCCTTCGAGTCCTCCTTCACCTAAGTTAGAAAATAAAGCAGATGTATACAGCTGTGCAGAAATTACATCTACGTATAATGAATGTTTGTAAAGAGGCATTGTAGGGCCCCTTCCAGTCCTCTTCCACCAAGGTTAGAAAATAAAGTAGATATATACAGCTGTGCAGAAATTACATCGTCGTATGGTGAACGTTGCTAAGGAGGCTTTTAGGAGTCCCTTCCATTTCTCCTTTACCTAGGTTAGAAAATAAGGGAGATATATACAGCTGTGCAGAAATTACATCTACGTATGGTGAATGTTGGTAAGGAGGCTTAGTGCAGACCCTTCCAGTCCACCTTCACCTATGTTAGAAAATACGGGGGATATATACAGCTGTGCAGAAATTACATCTACGTATGGGAGTGTTGGTAGGGAGGCCTTCTACAGCCCCTTCCAGTCCTCCTTCGCCTAGGTCAGCATATAATGTAGATGTATAGAGCTGTGCAGAAATTACATCTACGTATGGTGAATGTTGCTAAGGAGGCTTTCTGCAGACCCATCCAGTCCTCATTCACCTAGGTTAGAAAATGAAGTAGATACATACAGCTGTGCAGAAACAGCATCTACGTATGGAGAATGTTGGTAAGGAGGCTTTCTGCAGACCCATCCAGTCCTCTTCACCTAGGTTAGGATATAAGGGATATATATACAGCTGTGCAGAAATTACATCTATGTGTTGCGAATGTTGGTAAGGAGGCAATCTGCAGCACCTTCCACTCCTCCTTCACGTGGATTAGAAAAGAAAGTAGATATATGCAGCTGTGCAGAAATTAAAGCTACGTATGGTGAATGTTGGTAAGGACGCATTCTGCAGCACCTTCCAGTCCTCCTTCACCTAGGTTAGAAAATAAGGGAGATATATACAGCTGCACAGAAATTACATCCATGTATGGTGATTGTTGGTAAGGAAGCTTTCTGCAACCCCTTCCAGTTCTCCTTCACCTAGGTTAGAAAATAAGGGAGGTATATACAGCTGTGCAGAAATTACACCTATGTATGGTGAATGTTAGAAAGGAGGCTTTATGCAGCCCCTTCCAGACCTCCTTCACCTAGGTTAGAAAATAAAGTAGATATATACAGCTGTGCAGAAAATACATCTACGTATAATGAATGTTTGTAAAGAGGCATTGTAGGGCCCCTTCCAGTCCTCTTCCACCTAGGTTAGAAAATGAAGTAGATATATACAGCTGTGCAGAAATTACATCGTCATATGGTGAACGCTGCTAAGGAGGCTTTTTGGAGTTGCTTCCATTCTTCCTTCGCCTAGGTTATAAAATAAGGGAGATATATACAGCTGTGCAGAAATTACAATTACGTATGGTGAATGTTGGTAAGGAGGCTTTCTTAAGCCCCTTGCAGTCCTCCTTCACCTAGGTTAGAAAATAAGGGAGATATATACAGCTGTGCAGAAATTACATATACATATGGTGAATGTCGGTTAAGAGGCTTTCTGCAGCCCCTTCCAGTCCTCCTCCACCTAGGTTAAAAAATAAAGTAGATATATACAACTGTGCAGAAATTACATCAACGTATGGTGAATGTTGGTAAGGAGGCTTTCTGCAGCCCCTTCCAGTCCTGCTTCACCTAGGATAGAAAATGAAGTAGATATATACAGCCATGCTGAAAATGAATCTATGATGGTTAATGTAGGTAAGGTGGCTTTCTGCAGCCCCTTCCAGTCCTCCTTCACCTAGGTTAGAAAAAAAGGGAGATATATGAAGCTGTGTAGAAATTACATCTACGTATGGTGAATAATGGTATGGAGGCTTTCTGCAGCCCCTTCCATTCCTCCTTCAGCTATGTTACAAAATAAAGTAGATATATACAGCTGTGCAGAAATTACATCGACGAATGGTGAACGTTGCTAAGGAGGCTTCATGGAGTCCCTTCCATTTCTCCTTCACCTAGGTTAGAAAATAAGGGAGATATATACAGCTGTGCAGAAATTACATCTACGTATGGTGAATGTTGGAAAGGAGGCTTTCTGCAGCCCCTTCCAGTCCCCCTCACCTAGATTAGAAAATATGGGAGATAAATACATGTGTGCAGAAATTACACCTATGTATGGTGAAAGTTAGAAAGGAGGCTTTCTGCAGCCCCTTCCAGTCCTCCTCCACCTAGGTTAAAAAATAAAGTAGATATATGCAACTGTGCAGAAATTACATCAACGTATGGTGAATGTTGGTAAGGAGGCTTTCTGCAGCCCCTTCCAGTCCTGCTTCACCTAGGATAGAAAATGAATTAGATATATACAGCCATGCTGAAAATGAATCTATGATGGTTAATGTAGGTAAGGTGGCTTTCTCCAGCCCCTTCCAGTCCTCCTTCACCTAGGTTAGAAAAAAAGGGAGATATATGAAGCTGTGTAGAAATTACATCTACGTATGGTGAATAATGGTAAGGAGGCTTTCTGCAGCCTTTTCCATTCCTCCTTCAGCTATGTTACAAAATAAAGTAGATATATACAGCTGTGCAGAAATTATATCGACGTATGGTGAACGTTGCTAAGGAGGCTTCTTGGAGTCCCTTCCATTTCTCCTTCACCTAGGTTAGAAAATAAGGGAGATACATACAGCTGTGCAGAAATTACATCTACGTATGGTGATTGTTGGTAAGGAGGCTTAGTGCAGACCCTTCCAGTCCACCTTCACCTAGGTTACATTATAAAGTAGATATATACAGCTGTGCAGAAACTACATCTATGTATGGTGAATGTTGGTAAGGTGGCTGTCTGCAGCCCCTTCCAGTCCTCCTCCTCCTAGATTAGAAAATAAGGGTGATATACATAGCTGTGCAGAAATTATATCTATGTATGATGAATGTTGGTAAGGAGGCTTTCTGCAGCCCCTTAAAGAGTCCTCCTTCACCTAGGTTATAAATAAGGGACATATACACAGCTGTGCAGAAATTACATCTACGTATGTTGAATGATGGCAAGGAGGCTTTCTGCAGCCCCTTCCAGTCCTCCTTCACCTAGGTTAGAAAATGAAGTAGATATATACAGGTGTGCAGAAACAACATCTACGAATGGTGAGTGTTGGTAAGAAGGCTTTTTGGAGCCCCTTCCAGTCCTCCTTCACCTAGGATAGAAAATAAGGTAGATATATACAGCTGTGCAGAAACAACACCTACGTATGGTGAATGTTGGTAAGGAGGCATTCTGTAGCCCCTTCCAGTCCTCCTTCAGCTAATTAGAATATAAGGGAGATATACATAGCTGTGCAGAAATAACATCTACGTGTAATGAATATTGGTAAGGAGGTTTTCTATAGCCCCTTTCAATCCTCCTTCACCTAGGTTAGAAAATAAAGTAGATATATGCAGCTGTGCAGAAACTACATCTACGTATGGTGAATGTTGGTAAGGAGGCTTTCTGCAGAATCATCGAGTCCTCTTCTCCTCGGTTAGAAAATAAGGGAGATATACACAGCCATGCAGAAATTACATCTACGCATGGTGAATGTTCGTAAGGAGGCTTTCTGCAGCCCCTTCCACTCCTCCTTCACGTAGGTTAGAAAATAAGGGAAATATACACAGCTGTGCAGAATTTACATGTATGTATGGTGAATGTTGGTAAGGAGGCTTTCTGCAGCCCCTTGCAGTCCTCCTTCACCTACGTTAGAAAATGAGACAGAAATTCACAGCTGTGCAGAAATTTCATCTACGTATGGTGAATGTTGGCAAGGAGGCTTTCTGCAGCCCCTTCCAGTCCACCTTCACAGGGGTTAGAAAATAAGGGAGATATACACAGCTGTGCAGAATTTACATGTATGTATGGTGAATGTTGGTAAGGAGGCTTTCTGCAGCCCCTTGCAGTCCTCCTTCACCTACGTTAGAAAATAAGACAGATATTCACAGCTGTGCAGCAATTTCATCAATGTGAGGTGAATGTTGGTAAGGAGGCTTTCTGCAACCCCTAGCTGACATCCTTCACCTAGGTTAGAAAATGAGGGTGTTATACACAGTTGTGCAGAAATTACATCTACGTATGGTGAATAATGGTAAGGAGGCTTTCTGCAGCCCCTTCCAATCCTCCTTCAGCTAGGTTAGAAAATAAAGTAGATATATACAGCTGTGCAGACATTACATCGACGTATCGTGAACGTTGCTAAGGAGGCTTTTTGGAGTCCCTTCCAGTTATCCTTCACCTAGGTTGGAAAATAATCGGGATAAATACAGCTGTGCAGAAATTACGTCTACGTATGGTCAATGTTGGTAAGGACGCATTCTGCAGCACGTTCCAGTCCTCCTTCCCCTAGGTTAGGAAATAAGGGAGATATATACAGCTGCACAGAAATTACATCCATGTATGGTGAATGTTGGTAAGGAGGCTTTCTGCAGCTCCTTCCAGTCCTTCTTCACCTAGGTTAGAAAATAAGGGAGATATACACAGCTGTGCAGAAATTACATCTACGTATGGTGAATGTTTGTAAGGAGGCTTTCTGCAGCCCTTTCCTGTCCTCCTTCACCTAAGTTAGAAAATAAGGGAGATATACACAGCTGTGCAGAAATTACATCTACGTATGGTGAATGTTGGTAAGGAGGCTTTCTGCAGCCCCTTCCAGTCCCCCTTCACCTCGGTTAGAAAATAGGGGAGATATATACAGCTGTGCAGAAATTACATCTACGTATGGTGAATGTTGGTAAGGAGGCTTTCTGGAGCTTCTTCCAGTCCTCCTTCAGCTAGGTTAGAAAATAAAGCAGATATGTACAGCTGTGCAGAAATTACATCTACATATGGTAAACCTTGCTAAGGAGGCTGTTTGGAGTCCCTTCCAGTCCTCCCTCACCTAGGTTAGAAAATAAGGGAGATATATACAGCTGTGCAGAAATTACATCTACGCATGGTGAATGTTGGTAAGGAGGATTTCTGCAGCACCTTCCAGTCCTCCTCCACATAGTTTTGAAAGTAAGGGAGATATATACAGCTGTGCAGAAATTACATCTACGTGTTATGTATGTTGGTAAGGAGGCTTTCTGCAGCCCCTTCCAATTTTCCTTCACCTAGGTTGGAAAATAAAGTAGATGTATACAGCTGTGCAGAAATTACATCTACGTATGGAGAATGTTGGTAAGGAGGCTTTCTGCAGCCCCTTCCAGTCCTCCTTCACCTAGGTTAGAAATGAAATTATGGCGAATGTTGGTAAAGAGGCTTTCTGCAGCCCCTTCCTGTCCTCCTCCACGTCGGTTACAGCTGCGCAGAAATTACATCTACGTATGGTGAATGTTGGTAAAGAGGATTTCTGCAGCCCCTTCCAGGCCTCCTTCACCTAGGTTAGAATATAAAGTAGATATATACAGCTGTGCAGAAATTACATCTACGTATGGTGAATGTTGGTAAGGAGGCTTTCTGCTTCCCCTTCCAATCCTCCTTCACCTAGCTCAGAAATTATAGTTGATATATACAGCTGTGCAGAAATTACATCTATGTATGGTTAATGTTGGTAAGGAGGCTTTCTGCAGCCCCTTCCAGTCCTACTTCACCTACGTTAGAAAATATAGTAGATGTATAGAGCTGTGCAGAAATTACATCAACGTATAGTGAATGTTGGTAAAGAGGCTTTCTGCAGCTGCTTCCTGTCCTCCTTCACGTCGGTTACAAACTAAGGGAGGTATACACAGCTGTGCAGCAATTACATCTATGTATGTTGAATGTATGTAAGGAGGCTTTCTGCAGCCCCTTCCAGTCCTCCTTCATCTACGTTAGAAAATAAGGGAGATAGATACAGCTGCGCAGAAATTACATTTACGTATGGTCAATGTTGGTAAGGAGGCTTTCTGCAGCCCCTTCCAGTCCTCCTTCACCTAGGTTAGAAAATGATGTAGATATATACAGCAGTGCAGAAACTACATCTACGTATGGTGAATGTTGGTAAGAAGGCTTTGTGGAGCCCCTTCCATTCGTCCTTCACCTAGGTTAAAAAATAAGGGAGATACACATAGCGTCAGGAATTACATCTACCTATGATGAATATTGGTAAGAAGGCTTTCTGCAACCCTTTCCAGTTTTTCTTCACCTAGGTTAGAAAATAAGGGATATATACACAGCTGTGCAGAAATTACATCTACGTATAGTGAATGTTGGTATGGAGGTTTTCTGTAGCCCCTTACAGTCCTCCTTCTCCTAGGTTATAAAATAAGGGAGATATATGCAGCGGTGCAGAAATTACATCTACGTATGGTGAATGTTTGTAAGGAGGCTTTCTGCAGCCCCTTCCAGTCCTCCTTCTCCTAGGTTAGAAAATAAAGTAGATATATACAGCTGTGCAGAAATTACATCTACATATGGTGATGGTTGGTAAGGTGGCTTTCTGCAGCCATTACCAGTACTCCTTCACCTAGGATAGAAATTAAGGGAGATATACACAGCTGTGCGGAAATTACATCTACGTGTGATGAATGTTGGTAAGGAGGGTTTCTGCAGCCCCTTCCAGACCTCCTTCACCTAGGTTAGAATATAAGGTAGATATATACAGCTGTGCAGAAATTACATCTACGTATGGTGAATGTTGGTAAGGAGGCTTTCTGCTGCCCCTTCCAATCCTCCTTCACCTAGGTCAGAAAATAGAGTAGATATATACAGCTGTGCAGAAATTACATCTACGTATGGTGAATGTTGGTAAGGAGGCTTTCTGCTGCCCCTTCCAATCCTCCTTCACCTAGGTCAGAAAATAAAGTAGATACATACAGCTGTCCAGAAATTACATCTACGTATGGTGAATGTTGGTAAGGAGGCTCTCTCCTGCCTCTTCCAATCGTCCTACACTTAGGTTAGAAAATAAAGTAGATAAATGCAGCTGTGCAGAAACTACATCTACGTATGGTGAATGTTGCTAAGGAGGCTTTGTGGAGCCCCTTCCAGTCCTTCTTCACCTAGGTTAGAAAATATATGGGAGATACATATAGCTGTGATGAAATTACATCTACATATGGTGAATGTTGCTAAGAAGACTTTGTGGAGCCCCTTACAGTCCTCCTTCACCTGTGTTAGAATATAAAGTAGATATATACAGGTGTGCAGAATCTACATCTACGTGTGGTGAATGTTGGTAAGGAGGCTTTCTGCAGCCCCTTCCAGTCCTCCTTCACCTAGGTTAGAAAATGATGTAGATATATACAGCTGTGCAGAAACTACACCTACATATGGTGAATGTTGGTAAGAAGGCTTTGTGGAGCCCCTTCCATTCGTCCTTCACCTAGGTTAAAAAATAAGGGAGATACACATAGCGTCAGGAATTACATCTACCTCTGATGAATGTTGGTAAGGAGGCTTTCTGCAACCCTTTCCAGTTTTATTTCACCTAGGTTAGAAAATAAAGGAAATAAATACAGCTGTGCAGAATTTACATCAACGTATGGTGAATAATGGTAAGGCAGCGCTCTGCTGCCCCTACCAGTCCTCCTTCAACTACGTTAGAAAATAAAGTAGATATATACAGCTGTGCAGAAAATACATCTACGTATAGTGAATGTTGGTAAGGAGGCTTTCTGCTGCCCCTTCCAATCCTCCTTCACCTAGGTTAGGAAATAAAGTAGATATATACAGCTTTGCAGAAATTACATCTACGTATGGTTAATGTTGTATAGGAGGCTTTCTGCAGCCCCTTCCAGTCCTCCTCCAACTAGGTTAGAAAGTAAAGTAGATATATACAGCTGTGCCAAAATTACATCTTTGTATGGTGAATGTTGGAAAGGAGGCTCTCTGCAGCCCCTTCCAGTCCTCCTAAACCTAGGTTAGAACATAAAGTAGATATATACAGCCATGCAGAAGCTACATCTACGTGTGGTGAATGTTAATAAGGAGCCTTTCTGCAGCCGCTTCCAGTCCACTTTCACCTAGGTTAGAAAATAATTGAGATATACATAGCGTGCAGGAATCACATATACGTATGATGAATGTTGGTAAGGAGGCTTTCTGCAACCCTTTCCAGTTCTCCTTCACCTAGGTATGAAAATAAGGGAGATATACACAGCTGTGCAGAGATTACATCCAAGTATGGTGAATGTTGGTAAGGAGGCTTTCTGCAGCCCCATCCATTTCTCCTTTACCTAGGTTAGAAATTAATGTAGATATACACAGCTGAGCAGATAGTACATCTACGTATGGCGAATGTTGGTAAGGAGGCTTTGTGCAGCCTCTTCCAGTCCTCCTTCACCTAGGTTAGAAAATAAGGGAGATATATACAGCTGTGCAGAAAATACATCTATGTATGGTGAACGTTGGTAAGGAGGCTTTCTGCAGCCCCTTCCAGTCCTCCTTCACCTAGGTTAGAAAATAAAGTATATATATACAGCTGTGCAGAAATAATATCAACGTATGGTGAATGTTGGTAATGAGGGTTTCTGCAACTCCTTCCAGTTCTCCTTCACCAAGGTTAGAAAATAAGGAAAATATACACAACTGTGCAGAAATTACATCTACGTATGGTGAATGTTGGTTAGGAGGCTTTCTGCAGCCCCTTCCAGTCCTCCTGCACCTAGGTTAGAAAATAAGGGAGATATACACAGCCGTGCAGAGATTACGTCTACGTATGGTGAATGTTGGTAAGGCGGCTTTCAGCTGACCCTTCCAGTCCTCCTTCACCTACATTAGAAAATAAAATACATATATACAGCTGTGCAGAAAGTACATCTATGTATGGTGAATGTTGGTAAGGAGGCTTTCTGCTGCCCCATCCAGTCCTCCTTCACCTACGTTAGAGAATAAAGTAGATAAAAACAGCTGTGCAGAAATTACATCTATGTATGGTGAATGTTGGTAAGGAGGCTTTCTGCTGCCACTTCCAGTCCTCCTTCACCTAGGTTAGAAACCGAAGTAGATTTATAAAGCTGTGCAGAAATTACATCTACGTATGGTGAATGTTGCTAAGGAGGCTTTCTGCTGCCCCTTCCAGTCCTCCTTCACCTAGGTTAGAAAGTAAAGTAGATATATACAGCTGTGCAGAAATTACATCTACGTATGGTGAATGTTTGTAAGGAGGCTTTCTGCAGCCCTTTCCTGTCCTCCTTCACCTAAGTTAGAAAATAGGGGAGATATACATAGCTGTGCAGAAATTACATATACGTATGGTGAATGTTGGTAAGGAGGCTTTCTGCAGCCCCTTCCAGTCCCCCTTCACCTCGGTTAGAAAATAGGTGAGATATATACAGCTGTGCAGAAATTACATCTACGTATAGTGAATGTTGGTAAGGAGGCTTTCTGCAGCCCCTTCCAGTCCTTATTCACCTAGGTTAGAAAATAAAAGTAGATATATACAGCCGTGCAGAAATTACATCTACGTATTGTGAATGTTTGTAAGGAGGCTTTCTGCAGCTTCTTCCAGTCCTCCTTCAGCTAGGTTAGAAAATAAAGCAGATATATACAGCTGTGCAGAAATTACATCTACGTATGGTAAACGTTGCTAAGGAGGCTGTTTAGGGTCCCTTCTAGTCCTCCTTCACCTAGGTTAGAAAATAAGGTAGATATATACAGCTGTGCAGAAATTACATCTACGTATTGTGAATGTTGGTAAGGAGGCTTTCTGCGCCCCTTCCAGTCCTCCTTCATCTAGGTTAGACAATAAGGGGGATATATCTAGCGGTGCAGAAATTACATCTTCGTATGTGAATGTTGGTAAGGAGGCTTTCTACAGCCCCTTCCAGTCCTCCTTCACCTATGTTAGGATATAATGTAGATGTATAAAGCTGTGCAGAAATTACATCTACGCATGGTGAATGTTGGTAAGGAGGATTTCTGCAGCCCCTTCCAGTCCTCCTCCACCTAGTTTTGAAAGTAAGGGAGATATATACAGCTGTGCAGAAATTACATCTACGTGTTATGAGTGTTGGTAAGGAGGCTTTCTGCAGCCCCTTCCAATTTTCCTTCACCTAGGTTGGAAAATAAAGTAGATGTATACAGCTGTGCAGAAATTACATCTACGTATGGAGAATGTTGGTAAGGAGGCATTCTGCAGCCCCTTCCCGCCCTCCTTCACCTAGGTTATAAATAAGGGAGGTATACACAGCTGTGCAGAAATTACATCTACGTATGGTGAATGTTGGTAAGGAGGCTTTCTGCAGCCCCTTCCAGGCCTCCTTCACCTAGGTTTGAAAATAAGGAAGTTATACACAGCTGCGCAGAATTTACATCTATGTATGGTGAATGTTGCTAAGGAGGCATTCTGCAGCCCCTTCCAGTCCTCCTTCACCTAGGTTAGAAAATAAAACAGATATACACAGCTGTGCAGACATTACATCTACATATTGTGAATGTTGGTAAGGAGGCTTCCTGCAGTCCCTTCTTGTCCTCCTTCACCTAGGTTAGAAAATAAGGGAGAAATACACAGCTGTGCAGAAATTACATCTACGTATGGTCAATGTTGGTAAGGATGCTTTCTGCAGCCCCTTCCAGACCTCCTTCACCTAGGTTAGAAAATGAAGGAGATATATACAGCTGTGGAGAAACTACATCTACGAATGGTGAATACTGGTTAGAAGGCTTTTTGGATCACCATCCAGTCCTCCTTCACCTAGGTTACAAAATAAGGGAGATACATACCGCTGTGCAGAAATTACATCTACATATGGTGAATGTTGCTAAGTAGGCTTTCGGCAGCCCCTTCCAGTCCTCCTTCACGTAGGATTAGAAAATAAGGGAGATATACACAGCTGTGCAGAATTTACATGTACGTATGGTGAATGTTGGTAAGGAGGGTTTCTGCAGTCCCTTAAATATCTCCTTCACCTAGGTTAGAAAATAAGGGAGATATATACAGCTGTGCAGAAATTACAACTTGGTATGGTGAATGTTGGTATGGAGGCTTTCTGCAGCCCCATCCAGTCCTCCTTCACCTATGTTAGAAAATAAGGGAGATATATACAGCTGTGCAGAAATTACAACTTGGTATGGTGAATGTTGGTATGGAGGCTTTCTGCAGCCCCGTCCAGTCCTCATTCACCTATGTTTGAATATAAAGTAGATATATACAGCTGTGCACAAATTACATCTACGTATGGTGAATGTTGGTAAGGAGGCTTTATACAGCCCCTTCCAGTCCTCCTTCAGCTAGGTTAGAAAATAAAGTAGATGTATACAGCTGTGCAGAAATTACATCTACGTATGGTGAACGTTGGTAAGGAGGCTTTTTGGAGCCCCTTGCAGTCCTCCTTCACCTAGGTAAGAAAATAAGGGAGATACATACAGCTGTGCAGACATTACATCTACGTATGGTGAATGTTGGTAAGGAGGCTTTCAGCAGCCCCTTCCAGACCTTCTTCACCTTGGTTAGAAAACAATGAAGTTATATACAGCTGTGCAGAAATTACATCTATGTATAATGAATGTTGGTAAGGAGGCTTTCTGCAGCCCTTCCAGTTCTCCTTCACCTATTTTAGAAAATAAAGTAGTTATATACAGCTGTGCAGAAATTACATCAACGTATGGTGAGTGTTAGTAAAGAGGCTCTCTGCAGCCCCTTCCAGTCCTCCTTCACATAGGTTAGTAATAAAGGGAGATATACACAGCTGTGCAGAAATTACAACTATGTATGGTGAATATTGGTAAGGAGGCTTTCTGCAGCCACTTCCAGTCCTCCTTCACCTAGGTTAGAAAATATGGGAGATATACACAGCTGTGCAGAAATTACTTCTACGTATGGTGAATATTGGTAAGGAGGCTTTCTGCTGCCCCTTCCAATCCTCCTTCACCTAGGTTGGAAAAGAAGGGAGATACATACAGCTGTGCAGAAATTACATCTATGTATGGTGAATGTTGGTAAGGAGGCTTTCTGCAGCCCCTTCCAGTCGTCCTTCACCTAGGTTAGAAAAAAAGGGAGATACATACAGCTGTGCAGAAATTACATCTACGTATGGAGAATGTTGGTGAGGAGGCTTTCTCCTGCCCCTTCCAATCGTCCTTCACCTAGGTTAGAAAATAAAGTAGATATATACAGCCGTGCAGAAACTACATCTACGTATGGTGAATGTTGCTAAGGAGGCTGTGTGGAGCCCCTTCCAGTCCTCCTTCACCTAGGTTAGAAAATGTGGGAAATACATACAGCTGTGATAAAATTACATCTACATATGGTGAATGTTGCTAAGGAGACTTTGTGGAGCCCCTTCCAGTCCTCCTTCACCTGTGTTAGAAAATAAAGTAGATACATACAGATGTGCAGAAACTACATCTACGTATGGTGAATGTTGGTAAGGAGGCTTTCTGCAGCCCCGTCCAGTCCTCCTTCACCTAGGTTAAAAAATTAAGGGAGATATGCATAGCTGTAAAGAAATCACATGTACGTATGGTGAATGTTAGTAAGGAGGCCTTCCACGGCCCCTTCCAGTCCTCCTCCACCTAGGTTAGAAAATAAGGGAGATATATACAGCTGAGCAGAAATTATATCTACGTATGGTGAATAATGATAAGGACGCTTTCTGCAGCCCCTTCCAGTCCTCCTTCACCTAGGTTAGAAATGAAATTATGGTGAATGTTGGTAAAGAGGCTTTCTGCAGCCCCTTCCAGGCCTCCTTCACCTAGGTTAGAATATAAAGTAGATATATACAGCTGTGCAGAAATTACATCAACGTATGGTGAATGTTGGTAAAGAGGCTCTCTGCAGCCCCTTCCAGTCCTCCTTCACCTAGGTTAGAAAATGGTGTAGAAATATACAGCTGTGCAGAAACTACATCTACGTATGGTGAATGTTGGTAAGAAGGCTTTGTGGAGCCCCTTCCATTCGTCCTTCACCTAGGTTAAAAAATAAGGGAGATACACATAGCATCAGGAATTATATCTACCTATGATGAATGTTGGTAAGGAGGCTTTCTCCAGCCCCTTCCAGTTTTCCTTCACCTAGGTTAAAATATAAAGTAGATATATACAGCTGTGCAGAAATTACATCTACGTATGGTGAATGTTGGTAAGGAGGCTTTCTGCTGCCCCTTCCAATCCTCCTTCACCTAGGTCAGAAAATAAAGTAGATATATACAGCTGTGCAGACATTACATCTATGTATGGTGAATGTTGGTAAGGAGGCTTTCTGCAGCCCCTTCCAGTCCTCCTTCACATAGGTTAGAAAAGAAGGGAGATACATACAGCTGTGAGAAATTACATCTACGTATGGTGAATGTTGGTAAGGAGGCTTTCTCCTGCCCCTTCCAATCGTCCTTCACCTAGGTTAGAAAATAAAGTAGATATATACAGCTGTGCAGAAACTACATCTACGTATGGTGAATGTTGCTAAGGAGGCTTTGTGGAGCCCCTTCCAGTCCTCCTTCACCTAGGTTAGAAAATATGGGAAATACATACAGCTGTGATGAAATTACATCTACATATGGTGAATGTTGGTAAAGAGGCTTTCTGCAGCCCCTTCCAGGCCTCCTTCACCTAGGTTAGAATATAAAGTAGATATATACAGCTGTGCAGAAATTACATCTACGTATGGTGAATGTTGGTAAGGAGGCTTTCTCCTGCCCCTTCCAGTCCTCCTTCACCTGTGTTAGAAAATAAAGTAGATATATACAGGTGTGCAGAATCTACATCTACGTATGGTGAATAATGATAAGGAGGCTTTCTGCAGCCCCTTCCAGTCCTCCTTCACCTAGGTTAGAAATTAAATTTTGGTGAATGTTGGTAAAGAGGCTTTCTGCAGCCTCTTCCTGTCCTCCTTCACGTCGGTTACAGCTGTGCAGAAATTACATCTACGTATGGTGAATGTTGGTAAAGAGGCTTTCTGCAGCCCCTTACAGGCCTCCTTCACCTAGGTTAGAATATAAAGTAGA
Source organism: Schistocerca americana (assembly GCF_021461395.2). Classification (NCBI taxonomy): domain Eukaryota; kingdom Metazoa; phylum Arthropoda; class Insecta; order Orthoptera; family Acrididae; genus Schistocerca; species Schistocerca americana. The sequence continues at coordinate 58,368,323 of NC_060121.1, forward strand.
TATATACAGCTGTGCAGAAATTACATCTACGTATGGTGAATGTTGGTAAGGAGGCTTTCTGCTTCCCCTTCCAATCCTCCTTCACCTAGGTCAGAAAATATAGTAGATTTATACAGCTGTGCAGAAATTACATCTACATAAGGTGAATGTTCGTAAGGAGGCTTTCTGCAGCCCCTTCCAGTCCTCCGTCACCTAGATTAGAAAATAAATTAGATATATACAGCTGTGCAGAAATTATACCTACGTGTGGTGAATTTTGGTAAGGAGGCGGTCTGCAGCCCCTTCCAGTCCTCCTTTACCTAGGTTGGAAAATAAGGGAGATATACACAGCTGAACAGAAATTACATCTACGTATGGTGAATGTTGCTATGGTGGCTTTGTGGAGTCACTACCAGTCTTCCTTCACTTAGGATAGAAAACACGGGAGATACTTACTGCTGTGCAAAAATTACATTTACATATGGTGAAAGTTGCTAAGGAGGCTTCGTGGAGCCCCTTCCAGTCCTCCTTCACCTAGGTTAGAAAATATAGTAGCTACATACAGCTGTGCAGAAATTACATCTACATAAGGTGAATGTTCGTAAGGAGGCTTTCTGCAGCCCCTTCCAGTCCTCCGTCACCTAGCTTAGAAAATAAATTAGATATATACAGCTGTGCAGAAATTATATCTACGTGTGGTGAATTTTGGTAAGGAGGCGGTCTGCAGCCCCTTCCAGTCCTCCTTCACCTAGTTTGGAAAATAAGGGAGATATACACAGCTGAACAGAAATTACATCTACGTATGGTGAATGTTGCTATGGTGGCTTTCTGGAGCCCCTTCCAGTCCTCCTTCACGTACGTTGGAAGGAAAGTAGGTATATACAGCTGTGCAGAAATTACATCTACATATGGTGAATGTTGGTAAGGAGGCTTTCTGCAGCCCCTTACAGTCCTCCTTCACCTAGGTTAGAAAATAAGGGAGATATACACAGCTGTGCAGAAATTACATCATCGTATGGTTAATGTTGGTAAGGAGGCTATCTGCAGCCCTTTCCAGTCCTCCTTCGCCTAGGTTAGAAAATAAGGGAGATATACACAGCTGTGAAGAAATTACATCTACTTATGGTGAATGTTGGTGAGGAGGCTTTCTGCAGCCCCTTCTAGTCCTCCTTTACCTAGGTTCGAAAATAAGGGAGATTTATACAGCTGTGCAGAATTTACATCTACGTATGGTGAATGTTGGTAAGGCGGCTTTGTGGAGTCACTACCAGTCTTCCTTCACTTAGGATAGAAAACAAGGGAGATACTTACTGCTGTGCAAAAATTACATCTACATATGGTGAATGTTGCTAAGGAGGCTTCGTGGAGCCCCTTCCAGTCCTCCTTCACCTAGGTTAGAAAATATAGTAGATATATACAGCTGTGCAGAAATTACATCTACGAATGGTAAATGTTGGTAAGTAGGCTTTCTGCAGCCCCTTCCAGTCCTCCTTCACCTAGGTTAGTAAATAAGGGAGATATACAGAGCTGTGCAGAAATTACATCTACGTATGGTGAATGTTGGTAAGGGGGCTTCCTGCAGCCCTTTCAGTCCTCCTTCACCTAGGTTAGAAAAAATTAGATATATACAGCTGTGCAGAAATTACATCTACGTATGGTGAATGTTGGTAAGGAGGCTTTCTGCAGCCCCTTCCAGTCCTCCTTCACCTAGGTTAGAAAATGAGGGAGATATACACAGCTGTGCAGAAATTACATCTACGTATGGTGAATGTTGGTAAGGAGGCTTTCTGCAGCCCTTCCAGTCCTCCTTTACCTGGTTAGAAAATATGGGAGTTATATACAGCTGTGCAGTAATTAGATCTATGTATGGTGAATGGTGGTAAGGAGGCTTTCTGCAGCCACTTCCAGTCCAGCTTTACCTAGGTTAGATAATAAAGTACATATATACAAATGTGCAGAAATTAAATCTACATATTGTGAATGTTGGTAAGGTGGCTTTCTGCAGCCCTTTCTAGTCCTCCTTTGCCTAGGTTAGAAAAAGGGAGATATGTACAGCTGTGCAGAAATTACCTATACGGATGGTGAATGTTGGTAAGGAGGCTTTCTGCAGACCCTTCCAGTCCTCCTTCACCTAGGTTAGATAATAAGGGAGGTATATACAGCTGTGCAGAAATTACATCTACGTATGGTGAAAGTTAGTAAGGAGGCTTTGTGGAGAACCTTCCAGTCCTCCTTCACCAAGGTTAGAAAATAAGAGAGATATATACGGCTGTGCAGGAATTACATCTACGTATGGTGAATGTTGGTAAGGAGGCTTTCTGCAGCCCCTTCCAGTCCTCCTTCACCTAGGTTAGAAAATGAGGGAGATATACACAGCTGTGCAGAAATTACATCTACGTATGGTGAATGTTGGTAAGGAGGCTTTCTGCAGCCCTTCCAGTCCTCCTTTACCTAGGTTAGAAAATATGGGAGTCATATACAGCTGTGCAGTAATTAGATCTATGTATGGTGAATGGTGGTAAGGAGGCTTTCTGCAGCCACTTCCAGTCCAGCTTTACCTATGTTAGAAAATAAAGTACATATATACAGCTGCGCAGAAATTAAATCTACATATTGTGAAAGTTGGTAAGGTGGCTTTCTGCAGCCCCTTCCAGTCCTCCTTCACCTATGTTAGAAAAAAAGCGAGATATATACAGCTGTGCAGAAAATGCATCTACGTATGGTGATTGTTGCTATGAAGGCTTTCTGAAGCCCCTTCCAGTGCTATTTTACCTATGTTAGAAAAGAAAGCAGATATATACAGCTGTGCAGAAATTACATCTACGTATAATGAATGTTTGTAAAGAGGCATTGTAGGGCCCCTTCCAGTCCTCTTCCACCTAGGTTAGAAAATAAAGTAGATATATACAGCTGTGCAGAAATTACATCGACGTATGGAGAACGTTGCTAAGGAGGCTTTTTGGAGTTGCTTTCAGTCCTCCTTCGCCTAGGTTACAAAATAAGGGAGATATATACAGCTGTGCAGAAATTACATCTACGTATGGTGAATGTTGGTAAGGAGGCTTTCTTTAGCCCCTTGCAGTCCTCCTTCACCTAGGTTAGAAAATAAGGGACATATATACGGCTGTGCAGAAACTACATCTACATATGGTGAATGTCGGTTAAGAGGCTTTCTGCAGCCCCTTCCAGTCCTGCTTCACCTAGGATAGAAAATGAAGTAGATATATACAGCCATGCTGAAAATGAATCTACGTATGTTTAATGTAGGTAAGGTGGCTTTCTGCAGCCCCTTGCAGTCCTCCTTCACCTAGGTTAGAAAATAATGGAGATATATACAGCTGTGCAGAAATTACATCTACGTATGGTGAAAGATGCTATGGAGTCTTTCTGGATCCCCTTCCAGTCCTCATTCACGTACGTTAGAAAAGAAAGTAGGTATTTACAGCTGTGCAGAAATTACATCTACGTATGGTGAATGTTGGTAAGGAGGCTTTCTGCAGCCCCTCCCAGTCCTCCTTCACCTCGGTTAGAAAAAAAGGGAGATATATGAAGCTGTGTAGAAATTACATCTACGTATGGTGAATAATGGTAAGCAGGCTTTCTGCAGCCCCTTCCATTCCTCCTTCAGCTACGTTACAAAATAAAGTAGATATATACACCTGTGCAGAATTTACATCTACGTGTAATGAATGTTGGTAAGGAGGCTTTCTGCAGCCCCTTCCAGTCCTCCTTCACCTAAGTTAGAAAATAAGGGAGATACACACAGCTGTCCAGATATTGCATCAACGTATGGTGAATGTTGGTAAGGAGGCTTTCTGCAGACCCTTCCAGTCCTCCTTCACCTATGTTACAAAATAAGGGAGATATATACAGCTGTGCAGAAATTACTTCTACGTATTGTGAATGTTGGTAAGGAGGCTTTCTGTAACCCCTTCCAGTCCTCCTTCACCTACGTTAGAAAATAAGGGAGATATACACAGCTGTGCCTCATTTACATCTACGTATGGTGAATGTTGCCAAGGAGGCATTTTTGAATCCCTTCCAGTCCTCCTTCACCTAGGTTAGAAAATAAGGGAGATATATACAGCTGTGCAGAAATTTCATCTACGTATGGCGAATGTTGGTAAGGTAGCTTGCTGCTGCCCATTCCAATTCTCCTTCACCTAGATTAGAAAATAAGGGAGATATACACAGCTGTGCAGAAATTACATCTACATATGGTGAATGTTGCAAAGGAGGCTTTGTAGAGCCCCTTCCAGTCCTCCTTCACCTACGTTAGGAGATAAGGGAGATATATACAGCTGTGCAGAAATTACATCTACGTATGGTGAATGTTGGTAAGGAGGCTTTCTGCAGCGCCTTCCAGTCCCCCTTTACTGAGGTTAAAAAATAGAGGAGATATTTCCAGCTGTGCATAAATTACATCTACATATAGAGAATGTTGCTAAGGAGGCTTTCTGCAGCCCCTTCCAGTCCTCCTTCACTTAGGATAGAAAATAAAGGAGATACATACAGCTGTGCAGAATTTACATCTACAGATATTGAATGTCGGTATGGTGGCTTTCTGCAACCCCTTTCATTCATCCTTCACCTAGGCTTGAAAATAAGGGAGATATATACAGCCGTGCAGAAATTACATCTACGTATATTGATTGTTGGTAAGGAGGCTTTCTGCAGCCCTTTCCAATCCTCCTTCACCTAGGTTAGGAAATGAGATAGATATATACAGCTGTGCAGAAATTACATCTACGTATGGTGAATGTTGGTAAGGAGGCTTTGTGGAGCCCCTTCCAGTCCTCTTTCACCTAGGTTAGGAAATAAGGGAGATATATACAGCTGTGCAGAAATTACATCTATGTATGGTGAATGTTGGTAAGGAGGCTTTCTGCAACCCCTTCCACTTCTGATTCACCTAGGTTAGAAAATAAAGTATATATATACAGCTGTGCAGAAATTACATCTACGTATGGTGAATGTTGGTAAGGAGGCTTTCTGCAGCCCCTTCCAGTCCCCCGTCACCTAGGTTAGAAAATAAGGGAGATACATACTGCTGTGCAGAAATTACATCTACATATGGTGAATGTTGCTAAGGAGGCTTCGTGGAGCCCCTTCCAGTCCTCCTTCACCTAGGTTAGAAAATAAAGTAGATACATACAGCTGTGCAGAAATTACATCAACGTATGGTGAATGTTAGCAAGGAGGCTTTCTGCAGCCCCTTCCTGTCCTGCTTCACCCAGGTTAGATAATATAGTAGGTATATACAGCCGTGAAGAAAATAAATCTACGTATGGTGAATGTTGGTAAGGTGGCTTTCTGCAGTCCCTTCCAGTCCTCCTTCACCTAGGTTAGAAAATCAGGGAGATATATACAGCTGTGCAGAAATTACATCTACGTATGGTCAATGTTGCTATGGAGGCTTTCTGGAGCCCCTTCCAGTCCTCATTCACGTACGTTAGAAAGGAAGTAGGTACATACAGCTGTGCAGAAATTATATCTACGTATGGTTAATGTTGGTGAGGAGGCTATCTGCAGCAATTTCCAGTCCTCCTTCGCCTAGGTTAGAAAAAGGGAGATATACACAGCTGTGAAGAAATTACATCTACGTATGGTGAATGTTGGTAAGGAGGCTTTCTGCAGCCCTTCCAGTCCTCCTTCACCTAGGTTAGAAAATAAAGCAGATGTATACAGCTGTGCAGAAATTACATCTACGTATAATGAATGTTTGTAAAGAGGCATTGTAGGGCCCCTTCCAGTCCTCTTCCACCAAGTTTAGAAAATAAAGTAGATATATACAGCTGTGCTGAAATTACATCGTCGTATGGTGAACGTTGCTAAGGAGGCTTTTCGGAGTCCCTTCCATTTCTCCTTCACCTAGGTTAGAAAATAAGGGAGATATATACAGCTGTGCAGAAATTACATCTACGTATGGGAGTGTTGGTAGGGAGGCCTTCTACAGCCCCTTCCAGTCCTCCTTCGCCTAGGTCAGCATATAATGTAGATGTATAGAGCTGTGCAGAAATTACATCTACGTATGGTGAATGTTGCTAAGGAGGCTTTCTGCAGACCCATCCAGTCCTCATTCACCTAGGTTAGAAAATGAAGTAGATACATACAGCTGTGCAGAAACAGCATCTACGTATGGAGAATGTTGGTAAGGAGGCTTTCTGCAGACCCATCCAGTCCTCTTCACCTAGGTTAGGATATAAGGGATATATATACAGCTGTGCAGAAATTACATCTATGTGTTGCGAATGTTGGTAAGGAGGCAATCTGCAGCACCTTCCACTCCTCCTTCACGTGGATTAGAAAAGAAAGTAGATATATGCAGCTGTGCAGAAATTAAAGCTACGTATGGTGAATGTTGGTAAGGACGCATTCTGCAGCACCTTCCAGTCCTCCTTCACCTAGGTTAGAAAATAAGGGAGATATATACAGCTGCACAGAAATTACATCCATGTATGGTGATTGTTGGTAAGGAAGCTTTCTGCAACCCCTTCCAGTTCTCCTTCACCTAGGTTAGAAAATAAGGGAGGTATATACAGCTGTGCAGAAATTACACCTATGTATGGTGAATGTTAGAAAGGAGGCTTTATGCAGCCCCTTCCAGACCTCCTTCACCTAGGTTAGAAAATAAAGTAGATATATACAGCTGTGCAGAAAATACATCTACGTATGGTGAATGTTGGTAAGGAGGCTTTCTGCAGACCCATCGAGTCCTCTTCTCCTCGGTTAGAAAATAAGGGAGATATACACAGCCGTGCAGAAATTACATCTACGCATGGTGAATGTTCGTAAGGAGGCTTTCTGCAGCCCCTTCCACTCCTCCTTCACGTAGGTTAGAAAATAAGGGAAATATACACAGCTGTGCAGAATTTACATGTATGTATGGTGAATGTTGGTAAGGAGGCTTTCTGCAGCCCCTTGCAGTCCTCCTTCACCTACGTTAGAAAATGAGACAGAAATTCACAGCTGTGCAGAAATTTCATCTACGTATGGTGAATGTTGGCAAGGAGGCTTTCTGCAGCCCCTTCCAGTCCACCTTCACGGAGGTTAGAAAATAAGGGAGATATACACAGCTGTGCAGAATTTACATGTATGTATGGTGAATGTTGGTAAGGATGCTTTCTGCAGCCCCTTGCAGTCCTCCTTCACCTACGTTAGAAAATAAGACAGATATTCACAGCTGTGCAGCAATTTCATCAATGTGAGGTGAATGTTGGTAAGGAGGCTTTCTGCAACCCCTAGCTGACATCCTTCACCTAGGTTAGAAAATGAGGGTGTTATACACAGTTGTGCAGAAATTACATCTACGTATGGTGAATAATGGTAAGGAGGCTTTCTGCAGCCCCTTCCAATCCTCCTTCAGCTAGGTTAGAAAATAAAGTAGATATATACAGCTGTGCAGACATTACATCGACGTATCGTGAACGTTGCTAAGGAGGCTTTTTGGAGTCCCTTCCAGTTATCCATTACCTAGGTTAGAAAATAATCGGGATAAATACAGCTGTGCAGAAATTACGTCTACGTATGGTGAATGTTGGTAAGGATGCATTCTGCAGCACGTTCCAGTCCTCCTTCCCCTAGGTTAGGAAATAAAAGTAGATATATACAGCTGTGCAGAAATTACATCTACGTATGGTGAATGTTTGTAAGGAGGCTTTCTGCAGCCCTTTCCTGTCCTCCTTCACCTAAGTTAGAAAATAAGGGAGATATACACAGCTGTGCAGAAATTACATCTACGTATGGTGAATGTTGGTAAGGAGGCTTTCTGCAGCCCCTTCCAGTCCCCCTTCACCTCGGTTAGAAAATAGGGGAGATATATACAGCTGTGCAGAAATTACATCTACGTATGGTGAATGTTGGTAAGGAGGCTTTCTGCAGCCCCTTCCAGTCCTCATTCACCTAGGTTAGAAAATAAAAGTAGATATATACAGCTGTGCAGAAATTACATCTACGTATGGTGAATGTTTGTAAGGAGGCTTTCTGGAGCTTCTTCCAGTCCTCCTTCAGCTAGGTTAGAAAATAAAGCAGATATATACAGCTGTGCAGAAATTACATCTACATATGGTAAACCTTGCTAAGGAGGCTGTTTGGAGTCCCTTCCAGTCCTCCCTCACCTAGGTTACAAAATAAGGGAGATATATACAGCTGTGCAGAAATTACATCTACGCATGGTGAATGTTGGTAAGGAGGATTTCTGCAGCACCTTCCAGTCCTCCTCCACCTAGTTTTGAAAGTAAGGGTGATATATACAGCTGTGCAGAAATTACATCTACGTGTTATGTATGTTGGTAAGGAGGCTTTCTGCAGCCCCTTCCAATTTTCCTTCACCTAGGTTGGAAAATAAAGTAGATGTATACAGCTGTGCAGAAATTACATCTACGTATGGAGAATGTTGGTAAGGAGGCTTTCTGCAGCCCCTTCCAGTCCTCCTTCACCTAGGTTAGAAATGAAATTATGGTGAATGTTGGTAAAGAGGCTTTCTGCAGCCCCTTCCTGTCCTCCTCCACGTCGGTTACAGCTGTGCAGAAATTACATCTACGTATGGTGAATGTTGGTAAAGAGGATTTCTGCAGCCCCTTCCAGGCCTCCTTCACCTTGGTTAGAATATAAAGTAGATATATACAGCTGTGCAGAAATTACATCTACGTATGGTGAATGTTGGTAAGGAGGCTTTCTGCTTCCCCTTCCAATCCTCCTTCACCTAGCTCAGAAATTATAGTTGATATATACAGCTGTGCAGAAATTACATCTATGTATGGTTAATGTTGGTAAGGAGGCTTTCAGCAGCCCCTTCCAGTCCTACTTCACCTACGTTAGAAAATATAGTAGATGTATTGAGCTGTGCAGAAATTACATCAACGTATAGTGAATGTTGGTAAAGAGGCTTTCTGCAGCCCCTTCCTGTCCTCCTTCACGTCGGTTACAAACTAAGGGAGGTATACACAGCTGTGCAGCAATTGCATCTATGTATGTTGAATGTTGGTAAGGAGGCTTTCTGCAGCCCCTTCCAGTCCTCCTTCATCTACGTTAGAAAATAAGGGAGATAGATACAGCTGCGCAGAAATTACATTTACGTATGGTCAATGTTGGTAAGGAGGCTTTCTGCAGCCCCTTCCAGTCCTCCTTCACCTAGGTTAGAAAATGATGTAGATATATACAGCAGTTCAGAAACTACATCTACGTATGGTGAATGTTGGTAAGAAGGCTTTGTGGAGCCCCTTCCATTCGTCCTTCACCTAGGTTAAAAAATAAGGGAGATACACATAGCGTCAGGAATTACATCTACCTATGATGAATATTGGTAAGAAGGCTTTCTGCAACCCTTTCCAGTTTTTCTTCACCTAGGTTAGAAAATAAGGGATATATACACAGCTGTGCAGAAATTACATCTACGTATAGTGAATGTTGGTATGGAGGTTTTCTGTAGCCCCTTACAGTCCTCCTTCACCTAGGTTATAAAATAAGGGAGATATATGCAGCGGTGCAGAAATTACATCTACGTATGGTGAATGTTTGTAAGGAGGCTTTCTGCAGCCCCTTCCAGTCCTCCTCCTCCTAGGTTAGAAAATAAAGTAGATATATACAGCTGTGCAGAAATTACATCTACATATGGTGATGGTTGGTAAGGTGGCTTTCTGCAGCCATTACCAGTACTCCTTCACCTAGGATATAAATTAAGGGAGATATACACAGCTGTGCGGAAATTACATCTACGTATGATGAATGTTGGTAAGGAGGGTTTCTGCAGCCCCTTCCAGACCTCCTTCACCTAGGTTAGAATATAAGGTAGATATATACAGCTGTGCAGAAATTACATCTACGTATGGTGAATGTTGGTAAGGAGGCTTTCTGCTGCCCCTTCCAATCCTCCTTCACCTAGGTCAGAAAATAAAGTAGATATATACAGCTGTGCAGAAATTACATCTACGTATGGTGAATGTTGGTAAGGAGGCTTTCTGCTGCCCCTTCCAATCCTCCTTCACCTAGGTCAGAAAATAAAGTAGATACATACAGCTGTGCAGAAATTACATCTACGTATGGTGAATGTTGGTAAGGAGGCTTTCTCCTGCCCCTTCCAATCGTCCTTCACTTAGGTTAGAAAATAAAGTAGATAAATACAGCTGTGCAGAAACTACATCTACGTATGGTGAATGTTGCTAAGGAGGCTTTGTGGAGCCCCTTCCAGTCCTCCTTCACCTGTGTTAGAATATAAAGTAGATATATACAGCTGTGCAGAAAATACATCTACGTATAGTGAATGTTGGTAAGGAGGCTTTCTGCTGCCCCTTCCAGTCCTCCTCCAACTAGGTTAGAAAGTAAAGTAGATATATACAGCTGTGCCAAAATTACATCTTTGTATGGTGAATGTTGGAAAGGAGGCTCTCTGCAGCCCCTTCCAGTCCTCCTAAACCTAGGTTAGAACATAAAGTAGATATATACAGCCATGCAGAAGCTACATCTACGTGTGGTGAATGTTAATAAGGAGGCTTTCTGCAGCCGCTTCCAGTCCACTTTCACCTAGGTTAGAAAATAATTGAGATATACATAGCGTGCAGGAATCACATATACGTATGATGAATGTTGGTAAGGAGGCTTTCTGCAACCCTTTCCAGTTCTCCTTCACCTAGGTATGAAAATAAGGGAGATATACACAGCTGTGCAGAGATTACATCCAAGTATGGTGAATGTTGGTAAGGATGCTTTCTGCAGCCCCATCCATTTCTCCTTTACCTAGGTTAGAAATTAATGTAGATATACACAGCTGAGCAGATAGTACATCTACGTATGGTGAATGTTGGTAAGGAGGCTTTGTGCAGCTTCTTCCAGTCCTCCTTCACCTAGGTTAGAAAATAAGGGAGATATATACAGCTGTGCAGAAAATACATCTATGTATGGTGAATGTTGGTAAGGAGGCTTTCTGCAGCCCCTTCCAGTCCTCCTTCACCTAGGTTAGAAAATAAAGTATATATATACAGCTGTGCAGAAATTACATCTATGTATGGTGAATGTTGGTAAGGAGGCTTTCTGCAGCCCCTTCCACTCCTCCTTCACCTACGTTAGAAAATAAGGGACATATTCACAGCTGTGCAGAAATTGCATCTACGTATGGTGAATGTTGGTAAGGAGGCTTTCTGCAGCCCCTTATAGTACTCCTTCACCTAGGATAGAAAATAAAAGTAGATATATACAGCTGTGCAGAAATTACATCTACGTATTGTGAATGTTTGTAAGGAGGCTTTCTGCAGCTTCTTCCAGTCCTCCTTCAGCTAGGTTAGAAAATAAAGCAGATATATACAGCTGTGCAGAAATTACATCTACGTATGGTAAACGTTGCTAAGGAGGCTGTTTAGGGTCCCTTCCAGTCCTCCTTCACCTAGGTTAGAAAATAAGGTAGATATATACAGCTGTGCAGAAATTACATCTACGTATTGTGAATGTTGGTAAGGAGGCTTTCTGCAGCCCCTTCCAGTCCTTATTCACCTAGGTTAGAAAATAAGGTAGATATATACAGCTGTGCAGAAATAATATCAACGTATGGTGAATGTTGGTAACGAGGGTTTCTGCAACTCCTTCCAGTTCTCCTTCACCAAGGTTAGAAAATAAGGAAAATATACACAACTGTGCAGAAATTACATCTACGTATGGTGAATGTTGGTTAGGAGGCTTTCTGCAGCCCCTTCCAGTCCTCCTGCACCTAGGTTAGAAAATAAGGGAGATATACACAGCCGTGCAGAGATTACGTCTACGTATGGTGAATGTTGGTAAGGCGGCTTTCAGCTGACCCTTCCAGTCCTCCGTCACCTACATTAGAAAATAAAATACATATATACAGCTGTGCAGAAAGTACATCTATGTATGGTGAATGTTGGTAAGGAGGCTTTCTGCTGCCCCATCCAGTCCTCCTTCACCTACGTTAGAGAATAAAGTAGATAAAAACAGCTGTGCAGAAATTACATCTATGTATGGTGAATGTTGGTAAGGAGGCTTTCTGCTGCCACTTCCAGTCCTCCTTCACCTAGGTTAGAAACCGAAGTAGATTTATAAAGCTGTGCAGAAATTACATCTACGTATGGTGAATGTTGCTAAGGAGGCTTTCTGCTGCCCCTTCCAGTCCTCCTTCACCTAGGTTAGAAAGTAAAGTAGATATATACAGCTGTGCAGTAATTACATCTACGTATGGTGAAAGTTGGTAAGGAGGCTTTCTTTAGCCCCTTCCAGTCCTCCTTAACCTAGGTTAGAAAATGAGGGAGATATACACAGCTGTGCAGAAATTACATCTACGTATGGTGAATGTTTGTAAGGAGGCTTTCTGCAGCCCTTTCCTGTCCTCCTTCACCTAAGTTAGAAAATAGGGGAGATATACATAGCTGTGCAGAAATTACATATACGTATGGTGAATGTTGGTAAGGAGGCTTTCTGCAGCCCCTTCCAGTCCCCCTTCACCTCGGTTAGAAAATAGGTGAGATATATACAGCTGTGCAGAAATTACATCTACGTATAGTGAATGTTGGTAAGGAGGCTTTCTGCAGCCCCTTCCAGTCCTTATTCACCTAGGTTAGAAAATAAAAGTAGATATATACAGCTGTGCAGAAATTACATCTACGTATTGTGAATGTTTGTAAGGAGGCTTTCTGCAGCTTCTTCCAGTCCTCCTTCAGCTAGGTTAGAAAATAAAGCAGATATATACAGCTGTGCAGAAATTACATCTACGTATGGTAAACGTTGCTAAGGAGGCTGTTTAGGGTCCCTTCCAGTCCTCCTTCACCTAGGTTAGAAAATAAGGTAGATATATACAGCTGTGCAGAAATTACATCTACGTATTGTGAATGTTGGTAAGGAGGCTTTCTGCGCCCCTTCCAGTCCTCCTTCATCTAGGTTAGACAATAAGGGGGATATATCTAGCGGTGCAGAAATTACATCTTCGTATGTGAATGTTGGTAAGGAGGCTTTCTACAGCCCCTTCCAGTCCTCCTTCACCTATGTTAGGATATAATGTAGATGTATACAGCTGTGCAGAAATTACATCTACGCATGGTGAATGTTGGTAAGGAGGATTTCTGCAGCCCCTTCCAGTCCTCCTCCACCTAGTTTTGAAAGTAAGGGAGATACATACAGCTGTGCAGAAATTACATCTACGTGTTATGAGTGTTGGTAAGGAGGCTTTCTGCAGCCCCTTCCAATTTTCCTTCACCTAGGTTGGAAAATAAAGTAGATGTATACAGCTGTGCAGAAATTACATCTACGTATGGAGAATGTTGGTAAGGAGGCATTCTGCAGCCCCTTCCAGCCCTCCTTCACCTAGGTTACAAATAAGGGAGGTATACACAGCTGTGCAGAAATTACATCTACGTATGGTGAATGTTGGTAAGGAGGCTTTCTGCAGCCCCTTCCAGGCCTCCTTCACCTAGGTTTGAAAATAAGGAAGTTATACACAGCTGCGCAGAATTTACATCTATGTATGGTAAATGTTGCTAAGGAGGCATTCTGCAGCCCCTTCCAGTCCTCCTTCACCTAGGTTAGAAAATAAAACAGATATACACTGCTGTGCAGACATTACATCTACATATTGTGAATGTTGGTAAGGAGGCTTCCTGCAGTCCCTTCTTGTCCTCCTTCACCTAGGTTAGAAAATAAGGGAGAAATACACAGCTGTGCAGAAATTACATCTACGTATGGTCAATGTTGGTAAGGATGCTTTCTGCAGCCCCTTCCAGACCTCCTTCACCTAGGTTAGAAAATGAAGGAGATATATACAGCTGTGGAGAAACTACATCTACGAATGGTGAATACTGGTAAGAAGGCTTTTTGGATCACCATCCAGTCCTCCTTCACCTAGGTTACAAAATAAGGGAGATACATACCGCTGTGCAGAAATTACATCTACATATGGTGAATGTTGTTAAGTAGGCTTTCGGCAGCCCCTTCCAGTCCTCCTTCACGTAGGTTAGAAAATATGGGAGATATACACAGCTGTGCAGAATTTACATGTACGTATGGTGAATGTTGGTAAGGAGGGTTTCTGCAGTCCCTTAAATATCTCCTTCACCTAGGTTAGAAAATAAGGGAGATATATACAGCTGTGCAGAAATTACAACTTGGTATGGTGAGTGTTGGTATGGAGGCTTTCTGCAGCCCCATCCAGTCCTCCTTCACCTATGTTAGAAAATAAGGGAGATATATACAGCTGTGCAGAAATTACAACTTGGTATGGTGAATGTTGGTATGGAGGCTTTCTGCAGCCCCGTCCAGTCCTCATTCACCTATGTTTGAATATAAAGTAGATATATACAGCTGTGCACAAATTACATCTACGTATGGTGAATGTTGGTAAGGAGGCTTTCTACAGCCCCTTCCAGTCCTCCTTCAGCTAGGTTAGAAAATAAAGTAGATGTATACAGCTGTGCAGAAATTACATCTACGTATGGTGAACGTTGGTAAGGAGGCTTTTTGGAGCCCCTTGCAGTCCTCCTTCACCTAGGTAAGAAAATAAGGGAGATACATACAGCTGTGCTGAAATTACATCTACGTATGGTGAATGTTGGTAAGGAGGCTTTCAGCAGCCCCTTCCAGTCCTTCTTCACCTTGGTTAGAAAACAATGAAGTTATATACAGCTGTGCAGAAATTACATCTATGTATAATGAATGTTGGTAAGGAGGCTTTCTGCAGCCCTTCCCGTTCTCCTTCACCTATTTTAGAAAATAAAGTAGATATATACAGCTGTGCAGAAATTACATCAACGTATGGTGAGTGTTAGTAAAGAGGCTCTCTGCAGCCCCTTCCAGTCCTCCTTCACATAGGTTAGTAATAAAGGGAGATATACACAGCTGTGCAGAAATTACATCTATGTATGGTGAATATTGGTAAGGAGGCTTTCTGCAGCCACTTCCAGTCCTCCTTCACCTAGGTTAGAAAATGTGGGAGATATACACAGCTGTGCAGAAATTACTTCTACGTATGGTGAATATTGGTAAGGAGGCTTTCTGCTGCCCCTTCCAATCCTCCTTCACCTAGGTTGGAAAAGAAGGGAGATACATACAGCTGTGCAGAAATTACATCTATGTATGGTGAATGTTGGTAAGGAGGCTTTCTGCAGCCCCTTCCAGTCGTCCTTCACCTAGGTTAGAAAAAAAGGGAGATACATACAGCTGTGCAGAAATTACATCTACGTATGGTGAATGTTGGTGAGGAGGCTTTCTCCTGCCCCTTCCAATCGTCCTTCACCTAGGTTAGAAAATAAAGTAGATATATACAGCTGTGCAGAAACTACATCTACGTATGGTGAATGTTGCTAAGGAGGCTGTGTGGAGCCCCTTCCAGTCCTCCTTCACCTAGGTTAGAAAATGTGGGAAATACATACAGCTGTGATAAAATTACATCTACATATGGTGAATGTTGCTAAGGAGACTTTGTGGAGCCCCTTCCAGTCCTCCTTCACCTGTGTTAGAAAATAAAGTAGATACATACAGATGTGCAGAAACTACATCTACGTATGGTGAATGTTGGTAAGGAGGCTTTCTGCAGCCCAGTCCAGTCCTCCTTCACCTAGGTTAAAAAATTAAGGGAGATATGCATAGCTGTAAAGAAATCACATGCACGTATGGTGAATGTTAGTAAGGAGGCCTTCCACGGCCCCTTCCAGTCCTCCTCCACCTAGGTTAGAAAATAAGGGAGATATATACAGCTGAGCAGAAATTATATCTACGTATGGTGAATAATGATAAGGACGCTTTCTGCAGCCCCTTCCAGTCCTCCTTCACCTAGGTTAGAAATGAAATTATGGTGAATGTTGGTAAAGAGGCTTTCTGCAGCCCCTTCCAGGCCTCCTTCACCTAGGTTAGAATATAAAGTAGATATATACAGCTGTGCAGAAATTACATCAACGTATGGTGAATGTTGGTAAAGAGGCTCTCTGCAGCCCCTTCCAGTCCTCCTTCACCTAGGTTAGAAAATGGTGTAGATATATACAGCTGTGCAGAAACTACATCTACGTATGGTGAATGTTGGTAAGAAGGCTTTGTGGAGCCCCTTCCATTCGTCCTTCACCTAGGTTAAAAAATAAGGGATATACACATAGCATCAGGAATTATATCTACCTATGATAAATGTTGGTAAGGAGGCTTTCTCCAGCCCCTTCCAGTCCTCCTTCACCTAGGTTAAAATATAAAGTAGATATATACAGCTGTGCAGAAATTACATCTACGTATGGTGAATGTTGGTAAGGAGGCTTTCTGCTGCCCCTTCCAATCCTCCTTCACCTAGGTCAGAAAATAAAGTAGATATATACAGCTGTGCAGACATTACATCTATGTATGGTGAATGTTGGTAAGGAGGCTTTCTGCAGCCCCTTCCAGTCCTCCTTCACATAGGTTAGAAAAGAAGGGAGATACATACAGCTGTGCAGAAATTACATCTACGTATGGTGAATGTTGGTAAGGAGGCTTTCTCCTGCCCCTTCCAATCGTCCTTCACCTAGGTTAGAAAATAAAGTAGATATATACAGCTGTGCAGAAACTACATCTACGTATGGTGAATGTTGCTAAGGAGGCTTTGTGGAGCCCCTTCCAGTCCTCCTTCACCTAGGTTAGAAAATATGGGAAATACATACAGCTGTGATGAAATTACATCTACATATGGTGAATGTTGGTAAAGAGGCTTTCTGCAGCCCCTTCCAGGCCTCCTTCACCTAGGTTAGAATATAAAGTAGATATATACAGCTGTGCAGAAATTACATCTACGTATGGTGAATGTTGGTAAGGAGGCTTTCTCCTGCCCCTTCCAGTCCTCCTTCACCTGTGTTAGAAAATAAAGTAGATATATACAGGTGTGCAGAATCTACATCTACGTATGGTGAATAATGATAAGGAGGCTTTCTGCAGCCCCTTCCAGTCGTCCTTCACCTAGGTTAGAAATTAAATTTTGGTGAATGTTGGTAAAGAGGCTTTCTGCAGCCCCTTCCTGTCCTCCTTCACGTCGGTTACAGCTGTGCAGAAATTACATCTACGTATGGTGAATGTTGGTAAAGAGGCTTTCTGCAGCCCCTTCCAGGCCTCCTTCACCTAGGTTAGAATATAAAGTAGATATATACAGCTGTGCAGAAATTACATCTACGTATGGTGAATGTTGGTAAGGAGGCTTTCTGCTTCCCCTTCCAATCCTCCTTCACCTAGGTCAGAATATATAGTAGATGTATACAGCTGTGCACAAATTACAGCAACGTATGGTGAATGTTGGTAAAGAGGCTTTCTGCAGCCCCTTCCAGTCCTACTAAACCTAGGTTAGAAAATAAGGGAGGTATATACAGCTGTGCAGAAAATACATCTATGTATGGTGAATGTTGGTAAGGAGGCTTTCTGCAGCCCCTTCCAGTCCTCCTTCACCTAGGTTAGAAAATAAAGTATATATATACAGCTGTGCACAAATTACATCTATGTATGGTGAATGTTGGTAAGGAGGCTTTCTGCAGCCCCTTCCACTCCTCCTTCACCTACGTTAGAAAATAAGGGAAATATACTCAGCTGTGCAGAAATTACATCTACGTATGGTGAATGTTGGTAAGGCGCCTTTCTGCAGCCCCTATAGTACTCCTTCACCTAGGATAGAAAATAAGGGAGATATATACAGCTGTGCAGAAATAATATCAACGTATGGTGAATGTTGGTAATGAGGGTTTCTGCAACTCCTTCCAGTTCTCCTTCACCAAGGTTAGAAAATAAGGGAGATATACACAACTGTGCAGAAATTACAACTACGTATGGTGAATGTTGGTAAGGAGGCTTTCTGCTGCCCCCTCCAGTCCTCCTTCACCTGCGTTAAAGAATAAAGTAGATAAATACAGCTGTGCAGAAATTACATCTATGTATGGTGATCGTTGGTAAGGAGGCTTTCTGCTGCCCCTTACAGTCCTCCTTCGCCTAGGTTAGAAATTGAAGTTGATATATACTGCTGCGCAAAAATTAGCTCTACGTATGGTGAATATTGGTAAGGAGGCTTTCTGCAGCCCCTTTCAGTCCTCCTTCACCTAGGTTAGAAAGTAAAGTTGATGTATGCAGCTGTGCAGAAATTACATCTACGTATGGTGAATGTTGGTAAGGAGGCTTTCTGCAGCCCCTTCCAGTCCTCCTTCACCTAGTTTAGAAAATGAAGTAGATATATACGGCTGTGCAGAAATTACATGTACATATGGTGAAGTTGGTAAGGAGGCTTTCTGCAGCACCTTCCAGTCCTCCTTCCCCTAGGTTAGAAAATAAGGGAGATATATATAGCTGCACAGAAATTACACCTATGTTTGGTGAATGTTGGTAAGGAGGTTTTCTGCAGCCCTTTCCAGTTCTCCTTCACCTAGGTTAGAAAATGAAAGAGACATATTCAGCTGTGCAGAAATTACATCTACGTATGGTGAATGTTTGTAAGGAGGCTTTCTGCTGCCCCTTCCAGTCCTCCTTCACCTACGTTAGAGAATAAAGTAGATAAATACAGCTGTGCAGAAATTACATCTATGTATGGTGAATGTTGGTAAGGAGGCTTTCTGCAGCCCCTTCGAGTCCTCCTGCACCTAGGTTAGAAAATAAAGGAGATATACACAGCTGTGCAGCGATTACGTCTACGTATGGTGAATGTTGGTAAGGCGGCTTTCTGCTGACCCTTCCAGTCCTCCTTCACCTACATTAGAAAATAAAATACATATATACAGCTGTGCAGAAATTACATCTATGTATGGTGAATGTTGGTAAGGAGGCTTTCTGCTGCCCCATCCAGTCCTCCTTCACCTACGTTAGAGACTAAAGTAGAAAAAAACACAGCTGTGCAGAAATTACATCAATGTATGGTGAATGTTGGTAAGGAGGCTTTCTGCTGCCACTTCCAGTCCTCCTTCACCTAGGTTAGAAACCGAAGTAGATTTATAAAGCTCTGCAGAAATTATATCTACGTATGGTGAACGTTGGTAAGGAGGCTTTCTGCTGCCCCTTCCAGTCCTCCTTCACCTAGGTTAGAAAGTAAAGTAGATATATACAGCTGTGCAGTAATTACATCTACGTATGGTGAATATTAATAAGAGGGCTTTATGAAGCCCATTCCAGTCCTCCTTCACCTTGGTTAGAAAATGAAGTAGATATATTCAGCTGTGTAGAAATTATATCTTCGTATGGTGAATGTTGTTTAAGAAGCTCTCTGCAGCCCCTTCTAGTCCTCCTAAACTTAGGTTAGAAAATAAGGGAGATATATACAGCTGTGCAGAAATTATATCTAGGTATAGTGAATGTTGCTAAGGAGGCTTTCTGCAGATCATTCCAGTCCTCCTTCACCTAGGTTAGAAAATAAGGGAGATTTATACAGCTCTGCAGAAATTACATCTACGTATGGTGAATGTTGGTAAGGAGGCTTTCTGCAGCCCCTTCTAGTTCTCCTTCACCTAGGTTAGAAAATAAGGGAGATATAAGCAGCTGTGCAGAATTTACATCTACCTTTGGTGAATGTTGGTAAGGCGGCTTTCTGCTGACCCTTCCAGTCCTCCTTCACCTACATTAGAATACAAAATACATATATACAGCTGTGCAGAAATTACATCTATGTATGGTGAATGTTGGTAAGGAGGCTTTCTGCTGCCCCTTCCAGTCCTCTTTCACCTAGGTTAGAAAACGAAGTAGACATATAAAGCTCTGCAGAAATTACATCTACATATGGTGAATGTTCGTAAGGAAGCTCCCTGCAGCCCCCTTCCAGTCCTCCTTCACATAGGTGAGAAAGGAACGTAGGTATATACAGCTGTGCAGAAATTACATGTACGTATGGTGAATGTTGGTACGGAGGCCTTTTGCAGCCCCTTCCAGTCCTTCTTCACCTAGCTTAGAAAATAAGAAAGATATACACAGCTGTGCAGAATTTACATCTACGTGTGGTGAATGTTGGTAAGGAGACTTTGTAGAGCCCCTTCTAGTCCTCCTTCACCTAGGTTAGAAAAGAAGGGAGATATATACAGCTGTGTAGAGATTACATCTACGTATGGTGAATGTTGGTAAGGAGGCTCTCTGCAGCACATTCCAGTCCACCTTCACCTAGGTTGGAAAATGAAGTAGATGTATACAGCTGTGCAGAAATAACATCTACGTATGGTGAATGTTAATAAGAAGGCTTTGTGGAGCCTCTTCCAGTCCTCCTTCACCTAGGTTCGAAAATAAGGGAGATATACACAGCTTTGCAGAAATTACTTCTACGTATGGTGAAAGTTGGTAAGGAGGCTTTCTGCAGCCCCTTAGAGTCCACCTTCATCTAGGTTAAAAAGTAAAGTAGATATATACAGCTGTGCAGAAATTACATCTACATATGGTGAATGTTGGTAAAGGAGGCTTTCTGCAGCCCCTTAGAGTCCACCTTCACCTAGGTTAGAATATGAAATAGATATATGCAGCTGTGCAAAAATTACATCTACGTATGGTGAATGTTGGTAAGAGGGCTTTCTGCAGCCCCTTCCAGTCCTCCTTCACCTAGGTTAGAAAATAAAGTAGATATATACAGCTGTTCAGAAATTACATCTACGTATGGTGAATGTTGGTAAGGAGGCTCTCTGCTGCACCTTCCAGTCATTCTTTACCTAGGATGGAAAATAAAGTAGATATATACAGTTGCGGAGAAATGACATTTATGTATGGTAAATGTTGATAAGGAGGCTTTCTGCAGCCCCTTACAGTCGTCCTTCACCTAGGTTAGAAAGTAAAGTAGATATATACAGCTGTGCAGAAATTACATTTATGTATGGTGAATTTTGGTAACGAGGCTTCTGCAGTCCCTTCCAGTCCCACTTCTCCTAGGTTAGAAAATATGGGAGATATATACAGCTGTGCAGAAATTACATCTACGTATGGTGAATGTTGGTGAGGAGGCTTTCTGCAGGCCCTTCCAGTCCTCCTTCACCTAGGTTAGAAAATATGGGGGATATAGACAGCTGTGCAGAAATTACATCTACGTATGGTGAATGTTGGTAATGAGGCTTTCTGCAGCCCCTTCCAGTCCTCCTGCAAGTTGGTTAGAAAATAAGGGTGATATACACAGCTGTGCAGAAATTACATCTACGTATAGTGAATGTTGGTAAGGAGGCTTTCTGGAGCCCTTTCAAGTCCTCCTTCACCTAGGTTAGAAAATAAGGGAGATATACACAGCTGTGCAGAAATTAAATTTACATATGGAGAATGTTGGTAAGGAGGTTTTCTGCAGCCCCTTCTAGTTCTCCTTCACCTAGGTTAGAAAATAAGGGAGATATATACAGCTGTGCAGAAATTACATCTATGTATGGTGAATTTGGTTAGGAGGCTTGCTGCTGCCCCTTCCAGTCCTCCTTCACCTTGGTGAGAAAGTAAAGTTGATATATGCAGCTGTGCAGAAATTACATCTACGTATGGTGAATGTTGGTAAGGAGGCTTTCTGCAGCCCCTTCCAGTTCTACTTCACCTAGTTTGGAAAATGAAGTAGATGTATACAGCTGTGCAGAAATTAAATCTACGTATGGTGAATGTTAATAAGAAGGCTTTGTGGAGCCTCTTCCAGTCCTCCTTCACCTAGGTTAGAAAATAAAGGAGATATACACATCTGTGCAGAAATTACTTCTACGTATGGTGAATGTTGGTAACGAGGCTTTCTGCAGCCCCTTCCAGTCCTCCTCCACCTAGGTTAGAAAGTAAAGTTGATACATACAGCTGCGCAGAAATTACATCTATGTATGGTGAATGTTGGTAAGGAGGCTTTCCGCTGCCCTTTCCCAGTCCGCCTTCACATAGGTTAGAAAATAAGGGAGATATATACAGCTGTGCAGAAATTACATCTACGTATGGTGAATGTTGGTAAGAGGGCTTTCTGCAGCCCCTCCCAGTCCTCTTTCACCTCGGTTTGAAAATAAAGTAGATATATACAGCTGTTCAGAAATTACATCTACGTATGGTGAATAATGGTAAGGAGGCGTTCTGCAGCCCCTTCCAGTCCTCCATCACCACGGTTTGAAAATAAAGTAGATATATACAGCTGTTCAGAAATTACATCTACGTATGGTGAATAATGGTAAGGAGGCATTCTGCAGCCCCTTCCAGTCCTCCTTCACCTAGGTTAGAAAATAAAGTTGATACATACAGCTGCGCAGAAATTACATCTATGTATGGTGAATGTTGGTATGGAGGCTTTCTGCAGCCCTTTTCCGGTCCGCCTTCACATAGGTTAGAAAATAAGGGAGATATATACAGCTGTACAGAAATTACATCTACGTATTGTGAATGTTGGTAAGAGGGCTTTCTGCAGCCCCTTCCAGTCCTCCTTCACCTACGTTAGAGAATAAAGTAAATAAATACAGCTGTGCAGAAATTATATCAATGTATGGTGATTGTTGGTAAGGAGGCTTTCTGCTGCCCCTTCTAGTTCTCCTTCACCTAGGTTAGAAAATAAGAGAGATATACACAGCTGTGCAGAAATTACGTCTACGTATGGTGAATGTTGGTAAGGAGGCTTTCTGCAGCCTCTTCCAGTCTGCCTTCACCTAGGTTAGAAAATAAGGGAGATATCTACAGCTGTGCAGAAATTACGTCTACGTGTGATGAATGTTTGTAAGGGTGCTTTCTGCAGCCCCTTCCAGTCCTCCTTCACCTAGGTTAGAAAATAAAGTAGATATATATGCAGCTGTGCAGAAATTACATCAACGTATGGTGAATGTTGGTAAGGAGGCTTTCTGCAGCCTCTTCCAGTCCGCCTTCACCTACATTAGAAAATAAGGAAGATATATACAGCTGTGCAGAAATTACATCTACGTATGGTGAATGTTTGTAAGGGTGCTTTCTGCAGGCCCTTCCAGTCCTCCTTCACCTAGGTTAGAAAATAAAGTAGATATACACAGCTGTGCAGAAATTACATCTACGTATGGTGAACGTTGGTAAGGAGGCTTTCTGCAGCCCCTTCCAGACCTCCTTCACCTAGGTTAGAAAATTAGGGAGATACACACAGCTGTGCAGAAAATACATCAACATATGCTGAAAGTTGGTAATGAGGCTTTCTGCAACTCCTTCCAGTTCTCCTTCATCTAGGTTAGAAATTAAGGGATATTTACACAGCCGTGCAGAAATTACATCTACATATGGTGAATGTTGGTAAGGAGGCTTTCTGCTGCCCCTTCCAGTCCACCTTCACCTAGGTTAGAAAATGAAGTAGATATATACAGCTGTGCAGTAATCACATCTTTGTATGGTGAATGTTGGTAAGAGGGCTTTCTGCAGCCCCTTCCAGTCCTCCTTCAGCTAGGTTAGAAAATAAAGTAGATATATACAGCTGTGCAGAAAATACATCTATGTATGGTGAATGTTGGTAAGGAGGCTTTCTGCAGCCCCTTCCAGTCCTCCTTCACCTTGGTGAGAAAAGAAAGTAGATATACACAGCTGTGCATAAATTACATCTACGTATGGTGAATGTTGGAAAGGAGGCTTTCTGCATCCCCTTCCAGTCCTCTTTCACCTAGGTTAAAAAGCAAGGGAGATATGTACAGCTGTGCAGAAATTACATATACATATGGTGAATGTTGCTAAGGAGGCTTTCTGCAGCCCCTTCCAGATCTCCTTCACCTAGGTCAGATGATAAGAGATGTATACAGCTGTGCAGAAATTACATCTACGTATGGTGAATGTTGCTAAGGAGGCTTTCTGCAGCCCCTTCCAGTCCTCCTTCACCTATGTTAGAAAATAAGGGAGATATACATAGCGTGCAGGAATCACATCTACGTATGATGAATGTTGGTAAGGAGGCTTTCTGCAACCCTTTCCAGTTCTCCTTCACCTAGGTATGAAAATAAGGGAGATATACACAGCTGTGCAGAGATTACATCCAAGTATGGTGAATGTTGGTAAGGAGGCTTTCTGCAGCCCCATCCATTTCTCCTTTACCTAGGTTAGAAATTAATGTAGATATATACAGCTGTGCAGAAAGTACATCTACGTATGGTGAATGTTGGTAAGGAGGCTTTGTGCAGCCTCTTCCAGTCCTCCTTCACCTAGGTTAGAAAATAAGGGAGATATATACAGCTGTGCAGAAAATACATCTATGTATGGTGAATGTTGGTAAGGAGGCTTTCTGCAGCCCCTTTCAGTCCTCCTTCACCTAGGTTAGAAAGTAAAGTTGATATATGCAGCTGTGCAGAAATTACATCTACGTATGGTGAATGTTGGTAAGGAGGCTTTCTGCAGCCCCTTCCAGTCCTACTTCACCTAGGTTAGAAAATAAGGTACATATCTACAGCTGCGCAGAAATTACATCTACGTATGGTGAATGTTGGTTAGGAGGCTGTCTGCAGCCCTTTCCAGTCCTCCTTCACCTAGTTTAGAAAATGAAGTAGATATATACGGCTGTGCAGAAATTACATCTACGTATGGTGAAGTTGGTAAGGAGGCTTTCTGCAGCACCTTCCAGTCCTCCTTCCCCTAGGTTAGAAAATAAGGGAGATATTTATAGCTGCACAGAAATTACACCTATGTTTGGTGAATGTTGGTAAGGAGGCTTTCTGCAGCCCTTTCCAGTTCTCCTTCACCTAGGTTAGAAAATGAAAGAGACATATACAGCTGTGCAGAAATTACATCTACGTATGGTGAATGTTTGTAAGGAGGCTTTCTGCTGCCCCATCCAGTCCTCCTTCACCTACGTTAGAGACTAAAGTAGATAAATACAGCTGTGCAGAAATTACATCTATGTATGGTGAATGATGGTAAGGAGGCTTTCTGCTGCCACTTCCAGTCCTCCTTCACCTAGGTTAGAAACCGAAGTAGATTTATAAAGCTCTGCAGAAATTATATCTACGTATGGTGAACGTTGGTAAGGAGGCTCTCTGCTGCCCCTTCCAGTCCTCCTTCACCTAGGTTAGAAAGTAAAGTAGATATATACAGCTGTGCAGTAATTACATCTACGTATGGTGAGTATTAATAGGAGGGCTTTCTGCAGCCCATTCCAGTCCTCCTTCACCTAGGTTAGAAAATGAAGTAGATATATTCAGCTGTGTAGAAATTACATCTACTTATGGTGAATGTTGGTAAGGAGGCCTTCTACAGCCCCTTCCAGTCCTCCTTCACTTAGGTTAGAAAATAAAATAGATATATACAGCTGTGCAGAAATTATATCTTCGTATGGTGAATGTTGTTTAAGAGGCTCTCTGCAGCCCCTTCTAGTCCTCCTAAACTTAGGTTAGAAAATAAGGGAGATATATACAGCTGTGCAGAAATTATATCTAGGTATAGTGAATGTTGCTAACGAGGCTTTCTGCAGCCCATTCCAGTCCTCCTTCACCTAGGTTAGAAAATAAGGGAGATTTATACAGCTCTGCAGAAATTACATCTACGTATGGTGAATGGTGGTAAGGAGGCTTTCTGCAGCCCCTTCTAGTTCTCCTTCACCTAGGTTAGAAAATAAGGGAGATATAAGCAGCTGTGCAGAATTTACATCTACCTTTGGTGAATGTTGGTAAGGCGGCTTTCTGCTGACCCTTCCAGTCCTCCTCCACCTACATTAGAATACAAAATACATATATACAGCTGTGCAGAAATTACATCTATGTATGGTGAACGTTGGTAAGGAGATTTTGTAGAGCCCCTTCTAGTCCTCCTTCACCTAGGTTAGAAAAGAAGGGAGATATATACAGCTGTGTAGAAATTACATCTACGTATGGTGAATGTTGGTAAGGAGGCTCTCTGCAGCACATTCCAGTCCACCTTCACCTAGGTTGGAAAATGAAGTAGATGTATACAGCTGTGCAGAAATTACATCTACGTATGGTGAATGTTAAGAAGAAGGCTTTGTGGAGCCTCTACCAGTCCTCCTTCACCTAGGTTCGAAAATAAGGGAGATATACACAGCTTTGCAGAAATTACTTCTACGTATGGTGAATGTTGGTAAGGAGGCTTTCTGCAGCCCCTTAGAGTCCACCTTCACCTAGGTTAGAATGTAAAGTAGATATATACAGCTGTGCAGAAATTACATCTACATATGGTGAATGTTGGTAAAGGAGGCTTTCTGCAGCCCCTTAGAGTCCACCTTCACCTAGGTTAGAATATGTAGTAGATATATGCAGCTGTGCAAAAATTACATCTACGTATGGTGAACGTTGGTAAGAGGGCTTTCTGCAGCCCCTTCCAGTCCTCCTTCACCTAGGTTAGAAAATAAAGTAGATATATACAGCTGTTCAGAAATTACATCTACGTATGGTGAATGTTGGTAAGGAGGCTTTCTGCTGCACCTTCCAGTCATTCTTTACCTAGGATAGAAAATAAAGTAGATATATACAGTTGCGGAGAAATGACATTGATGTATGGTGAATGTTGGTAAGGAGGCTTTCTGCAGCCCCTTACAGTCGTCCTTCACCTAGGTTAGAAAGTAAAGTATATATATACAGCTGTGCAGAAATTACATTTGCGTATGGTGAATTTTGGTAACGAGGCTTCTGCAGTCCCTTCCAGTCCTACTTCTCCTAGGTTAGAAAATATGGGAGATATATACAGCTGTGCAGAAATTACATCTACGTATGGTGAATGTTGGTGAGGACGCTTTCTGCAGGCCCTTCCAGTCCTCCTTCACCTAGGTTAGAAAATATGGGAGATATATACAGCTGCGCAGAAATTACATCTATGTATGGTGAATTTGGTTAGGAGGCTTTCTGCTGCCCCTTCCAGTCCTCCTTCACCTTGGTGAGAAAAGAAAGTAGATATACACAGCTGTGCATAAATTACATCTACGTATGGTGAATGTTGGTAAGGAGGCTTTCTGCACCCCCTTCCAGTGCTCTTTCACCTAGGTTAAAAAGCAAGGGAGATATGTACAGCTGTGCAGAAATTACATCTACATATGGTGAATGTTGCTAAGGAGGCTTTCTGCAGCCCCTTCCAGATCTGTTTCACCTAGGTCAGTTGATATGAGATATATACAGCTGTGCAGAAATTACATCTACGTATGGTGAATGTTGCTAAGGAGGCTTTCTGCAGCCCCTTCCAATCCTCCTTCACCTAGGTTAGAAAATAAGGGAGATATATACAGCTGTGCAGAAATTACATATTCGTATGTGGAATGTTGCTATGGAGGCTTTGTAGAGACCCTACCAGTCCTCCTCCACCTAGGTTAGAAAATAAGGGAGGTATACACAGCTGTGCAGAAATTACATCAACGTATGGTGAATGTTGGTAAGGAGGCTTTCTGCAGCCCTTTCCAGTCCTCCTTCACCTAGGTTAGAAAATAAAGGAGATATATACAGCTGTGCAGAAATTATATCTAGGTATGGTAATTTTGCTAAGGAGGCTTTCTGCAGCTCCTTCCACTCCTCATTCACCTAGGTTAGGAAATAAGGGAGATATACACGGCTGTGCAGAAATTACATCTACGTATGGTGAATGTTGGTAAGAGGGCATTCTGCAGCCCCTTCCAGACCTCCTTCACCTAGGATAGAAAATTAGGGAGATATACACAGCTGTGCAGAAATTACATCAACATATGCTGAAAGTTGGTAAGGAGGCTTTCTGCTGCCCCTTCCAGTCCACCTTCACCTAGGTTAGAAAATGAAGTAGATATATACAGCTGTGCAGTAATCAATCTTTGTATGGTGAATGTTGGTAAGAGGGCTTTCTGCAGCCCCTTCCAGTCCTCCTTCAGCTAGGGTAGAAAATAAAGTAGATATATACAGCTGTGCAGAAAATACATCTATGTATGGTGAATGTTGGTAAGGAGGCTTTCTGCAGCCCCTTCCAGTCCTCCTTCACCTTGGTGAGAAAAGAAAGTAGATATACACAGCTGTGCATAAATTACATCTACGTATGGTGAATGTTGGTAAGGAGGCTTTCTGCATCCCCTTCCAGTCCTCTTTCACCTAGGTTAAAAAGCAAGGGAGATATGTACAGCTGTGCAGAAATTACATCTACATATGGTGAATGTTGCTAAGGAGGCTTTCTGCAGCCCCTTCCAGATCTCCTTCACCTAGGTCAGATGATAAGAGGTATATACAGCTGTGCAGAAATTACATCTACGTATGGTGAATGTTGCTAAGGAGGCTTTCATCAGCCCCTTCCAGTCCTCCTTCACCTATGTTAGAAAATAAGGGAGATATACATAGCGTGCAGGAATCACATCTACGTATGATGAATGTTGGTAAGGAGGCTTTCTGCAACCCTTTCCAGTTCTCCTTCACCTAGGTATGAAAATAAGGGAGATATACACAGCTGTGCAGAGATTTCATCAAAGTATGGTGAATGTTGGTAAGGAGGCTTTCTGCAGCCCCATCCATTTCTCCTTTACCTAGGTTAGAAATTAATGTAGATATATACAGCTGTGCAGAAAGTACATCTACGTATGGTGAATCTTGGTAAGGAGGCTTTGTGCAGCCTCTTCCAGTCCTCCTTCACCTAGGTTAGAAAATAAGGGAGATATATACAGCTGTGCAGAAAATACATCTATGTATGGTGAATGTTGGTAAGGAGGCTTTCTGCAGCCCCTTCCAGTCCTCCTTCACCTAGGTTAGAAAATAAAGTATATATATACAGCTGTGCAGAAATTACATCTATGTATGGTGAATGTTGGTAAGGAGGCTTACTGCAGCCCCTTCCACTCCTCCTTCACCAAGGGTAGAAAATAAGGGAGATATACACAACTGTGCAGAAATTACATCTACGTATGGTGAATGTTGGTAAGGAGGCTTTCTGCTGCCCCCTCCATTCCTCCTTCACCTGCGTTAAAGAATAAAGTAGATAAATACAGCTGTGCAGAAATTACATCTATGTATGGTGATCGTTGGTAAGGAGGCTTTCTTCTGCCCCTTACAGTCCTCCTTCACCTAGGTTTGTAATTGAAGTTGATATAAACTGCTGCGCAAAAATTACATCTATGTATGGTGAATGTTGGTAAGGAGGCTTTCTGCAGCCCCTTTCAGTCCTCCTTCACCTAGGTTAGAAAGTAAAGTTGATATATGCAGCTGTGCAGAAATTACATCTACGTATTGTGAATGTTGGTAAGGAGGCTTTCTGCAGCCCCTTCCAGTCCTACTTCACCTAGGTTAGAAAATAAGGGACATATCTACAGCTGCGCAGAAATTACATCTACGTATGGTGAATGTTGGTTAGGAGGCTGTCTGCAGCCCTTTCCAGTCCTCCTTCACCTAGTTTAGAAAATGAAGTAGATATATACGGCTGTGCAGATATTACATCTACGTATGGTGAAGTTGGTAAGGAGGCTTTCTGCAGCCCTTTCCAGTTCTCCTTCACCTAGGTTAGAAAATGAAAGAGACATATACAGCTGTGCAGAAATTACATCTACGTATGGTGAATGTTTGTAAGGAGGCTTTCTGCTGCCCCATCCAGTCCTCCTTCACCTACGTTAGAGACTAAAGTAGATAAATACAGCTGTGCAGAAATTACATCTATGTATGGTGAATGTTGGTAAGGGGGCTTTCTGCTGCCACTTCCAGTCCTCCTTCACCTAGGTTAGAAACCGAAGTAGATTTATAAAGCTCTGCAGAAATTATATCTACGTATGGTGAACGTTGGTAAGGAGGCTTTCTGCTGCCCCTTCCAGTCCTCCTTCACCTAGGTTAGAAAGTAAAGTAGATATATACAGCTGTGCAGTAATTACATCTACGTATGGTGAGTATTAATAAGAGGGCTTTCTGCAGCCCATTCCAGTCCTCCTTCACCTAGGTTAGAAAATGAATTAGATATATTCAGCTGTGTAGAAATTACATCTACTTATGGTGAATGTTGGTAAGGAGGCTTTCTACAGCCCCTTACAGTCCTCCTTCACTTAGGTTAGAAAATAAAATAGATATATACAGCTGTGCAGAAGTTATATCTCCGTATGGTGAATATTGTTTAAGAGGCTCTCTGCAGCCCCTTCTAGTCCTCCTAAACTTAGGTTAGAAAATAAGGGAGATATATACAGCTGTGCAGAAATTATATCTAGGTATAGTGAATGTTGCTAAGGAGGCTTTTTGTGCAGCCCATTCCAGTCCTCCTCCACCTAGGTTAGAAAATAAGGGAGATTTATACAGCTCTGCAGAAATTACATCTACGTATGGTGAATGTTGGTAAGGAGGCTTTCTGCAGCCCCTTCTAGTTCTCCTTCACCTAGGTTAGAAAATAAGGGAGATATAAGCAGCTGTGCAGAATTTACATCTACCTTTGGTGAATGTTGGTAAGGCGGCTTTCTGCTGACCCTTCCACTCCTCCTTCACCTACATTAGAATACAAAATACATATATACAGCTGTGCAGAAATTACATGTATGTATGGTGAATGTTGGTAAGGAGGCTTGCTGCTGCCCCTTCGAGTCCTCTTTCACCTAGGTTAGAAAACGAAGTAGACATATAAAGCTCTGCAGAAATTTCATCTACATATGGTGAATGCTGGTAAGGAAGCTTCCTGCAGCCCCCTTCCAGTCCTCCTTCAGATAGGTGAGAAAAGAACGTAGATATATACAGCTGTGCAGAAATTACATGTACGTATGGTGAATGTTGGTACGGAGGCCTTTTGCAGCCCCTTCCAGTCCTTCTTCACCTAGCTTAGAAAATAAGAGAGATATACACAGCTGTGCAGAAATTACATCTACGTGTGGTGAATGTTGGTAAGGAGACTTTGTAGAGCCCCTTCTAGTCCTCCTTCACCTAGGTTAGAAAAGAAGGGAGATATATACAGCTGTGTAGAAATTACATCTAGGTATGGTGAATGTTGGTAAGGAGGCTCTCTGCAGCACATTCCAGTCCACCTTCACCTAGGTTGGAAAATGAAGTAGATGTATACAGCTGTGCAGAAATCACATCTACGTATGGTGAATGTTAATAAGAGGGCTTTGTGGAGCCTCTACCAGTCCTCCTTCACCTAGGTTCGAAAATAAGGGAGATATACACAGCTTTGCAGAAATTACTTCTACGTATGGTGAATGTTGGTAAGGAGGCTTTCTGCAGCCCCTTAGAGTCCACCTTGGCCTAGGTTAGAAAGTAAAGTAGATATATATAGCTGTGCAGAAATTACATCTACATATGGTGAATGTTGGTAAGGGAGGCATTCTGCAGCCCCTTAGAGGCCACCTTCACCTAGGTTAGAATATGAAGTAGATATATGCAGCTGTGCAAAAATTACATCTACGTATGGTGAACGTTGGTAAGAGGGCTTTCTGCAGCCCCTTCCAGTCCTCCTTCACCTAGGTTAGAAAATAAAGTAGATATTTACAGCTGTTCAGAAATTACATCTACGTATGGTGAATGTTGGTAAGGAGGCTTTCTGCTGCACCTTCCAGTCATTCTTTACCTAGTATAGAAAATAAAGTAGATATATACAGTTGCGGAGAAATGACATTGATGTATGGTGAATGTTGATAAGGAGGCTTTCTGCAGCCCCTTACAGTCGTCCTTCACCTAGGTTAGAAAGTAAAGTAGATATATACAGCTGTGCAGAAATTACATTTATGTATGGTGAATTTTGGTAACGAGGCTTCTGCAGTCCCTTCCAGTCCTACTTCTCCTAGGTTAGAAAGTATGGGAGATATATACAGCTATGCAGAAATTACATCTACGTATGGTGAATGTTGGTGAGGATGCTTTCTGCAGGCCCTTACAGTCCTCCTTCACCTAGGTTAGAAAATATGGGAGATATATACAGCAGTGCAGAAATTACATCTACGTATGGTGAATGTTGGTAATGAGGCTTCCTGCAGCCCCCTCCAGTCCTCCTGCACCTTGGTTAGAAAATAAGGGCGTTATACACAGCTGTGCAGAAATTACATCTACGTATAGTGAATGTTGGTAAGGAGGCTTTCTGCAGCCCTTTCCAGTCCTCCTTCACCTAGGTTAGA
Source organism: Schistocerca americana (assembly GCF_021461395.2). NCBI lineage: Eukaryota > Metazoa > Arthropoda > Insecta > Orthoptera > Acrididae > Schistocerca > Schistocerca americana. The sequence goes on from NC_060121.1 coordinate 58,400,133, forward strand.
AAATAAGGGAGATATATACAGCTGTGCAGAAATTACATCTATGTATGGTGCATTTGGTTAGGAGGCTTTCTGCTGCCCCTTCCAGTCCTCCTTCACCTTGGTGAGAAAAGAAAGTAGATATACACAGCTGTGCATAAATTACATCTACGTATGGTGAATGTTGGTAAGGAGGCTTTCTGCATCCCCTTCCAGTCCTCTTTCACCTAGGTTAAAAAGCAAGGGAGATATGTACAGCTATGCAGAAATTACATCTACATATGGTGAATGTTGCTAAGGAGGCTTTCTGCAGCCCCTTCCAGATCTGCTTCACCTAGGTCAGATGATAAGAGATATATACAGCTGTGCAGAAATTACATCTACGTATGGTGAATGTTGCTAAGGAGGCTTTCTGCAGCCCCTTCCAGTCCTCCTTCACCTAGGTTAGAAAATAAGGGAGATTTATACAGCTCTGCAGAAATTACATCTACGTATGGTGAATGTTGGTAAGGAGGCTTTCTGCAGCCCCTTCTAGTTCTCCTTCACCTAGGTTAGAAAATAAGGGAGATATAAGCAGCTGTGCAGAATTTACATCTACCTTTGGTGAATGTTGGTAAGGCGGCTTTCTGCTGACCCTTCCAGTCCTCCTCCACCTACATTAGAATACAAAATACATATATACAGCTGTGCAGAAATTACATCTATGTATGGTGAATGTTGGTAAGGAGATTTTGTAGAGCCCCTTCTAGTCCTCCTTCACCTAGGTTAGAAAAGAAGGGAGATATATACAGCTGTGTAGAAATTACATCTACGTATGGTGAATGTTGGTAAGGAGGCTCTCTGCAGCACATTCCAGTCCACCTTCACCTAGGTTGGAAAATGAAGTAGATGTATACAGCTGTGCAGAAATTACATCTACGTATGGTGAATGTTAAGAAGAAGGCTTTGTGGAGCCTCTACCAGTCCTCCTTCACCTAGGTTCGAAAATAAGGGAGATATACACAGCTTTGCAGAAATTACTTCTACCTATGGTGAATGTTGGTAAGGAGGCTTTCTGCAGCCCCTTACAGTCGTCCTTCACCTAGGTTAGAAAGTAAAGTATATATATACAGCTGTGCAGAAATTACATTTGCGTATGGTGAATTTTGGTAACGAGGCTTCTGCAGTCCCTTCCAGTCCTACTTCTCCTAGGTTAGAAAATATGGGAGATATATACAGCTGTGCAGAAATTACATCTACGTATGGTGAATGTTGGTGAGGACGCTTTCTGCAGGCCCTTCCAGTCCTCCTTCACCTAGGTTAGAAAATATGGGAGATATATACAGCTGTGCAGAAATTACATCTATGTATGGTGAATTTGGTTAGGAGGCTTTCTGCTGCCCCTTCCAGTCCTCCTTCACCTTGGTGAGAAAAGAAAGTAGATATACACAGCTGTGCATAAATTACATCTACGTATGGTGAATGTTGGTAAGGAGGCTTTCTGCACCCCCTTCCAGTGCTCTTTCACCTAGGTTAAAAAGCAAGGGAGATATGTACAGCTGTGCAGAAATTACATCTACATATGGTGAATGTTGCTAAGGAGGCTTTCTGCAGCCCCTTCCAGATCTGTTTCACCTAGGTCAGTTGATATGAGATATATACAGCTGTGCAGAAATTACATCTACGTATGGTGAATGTTGCTAAGGAGGCTTTCTGCAGCCCCTTCCAATCCTCCTTCACCTAGGTTAGAAAATAAGGGAGATATATACAGCTGTGTAGAAATTACATATTCGTATGTGGAATGTTGCTATGGAGGCTTTGTAGAGACCCTACCAGTCCTCCTCCACCTAGGTTAGAAAATAAGGGAGGTATACACAGCTGTGCAGAAATTACATCAACGTATGGTGAATGTTGGTAAGGAGGCTTTCTGCAGCCCTTTCCAGTCCTCCTTCACCTAGGTTAGAAAATAAAGGAGATATATACAGCTGTGCAGAAATTATATCTAGGTATGGTAATTTTGCTAAGGAGGCTTTCTGCAGCTCCTTCCACTCCTCATTCACCTAGGTTAGGAAATAAGGGAGGTATACACGGCTGTGCAGAAATTACATCTACGTATGGTGAATGTTGGTAAGAGGGCATTCTGCAGCCCCTTCCAGACCTCCTTCACCTAGGATAGAAAATTAGGGAGATATACACAGCTGTGCAGAAATTACATCAACATATGCTGAAAGTTGGTAAGGAGGCTTTCTGCTGCCCCGTCCAGTCCACCTTCACCTAGGTTAGAAAATGAAGTAGATATATACAGCTGTGCAGTAATCAATCTTTGTATGGTGAATGTTGGTAAGAGGGCTTTCTGCAGCCCCTTCCAGTCCTCCTTCAGCTAGGGTAGAAAATAAAGTAGATATATACAGCTGTGCAGAAAATACATCTATGTATGGTGAATGTTGGTAAGGAGGCTTTCTGCAGCCCCTTCCAGTCCTCCTTCACCTTGGTGAGAAAAGAAAGTAGATATACACAGCTGTGCATAAATTACATCTACGTATGGTGAATGTTGGTAAGGAGGCTTTCTGCATCCCCTTCCAGTCCTCTTTCACCTAGGTTAAAAAGCAAGGGAGATATGTACAGCTGTGCAGAAATTACATCTACATATGGTGAATGTTGCTAAGGAGGCTTTCTGCAGCCCCTTCCAGATCTCCTTCACCTAGGTCAGATGATAAGAGGTATATACAGCTGTGCAGAAATTACATCTACGTATGGTGAATGTTGCTAAGGAGGCTTTCATCAGCCCCTTCCAGTCCTCATTCACCTATGTTAGAAAATAAGGGAGATATACATAGCGTGCAGGAATCACATCTACGTATGATGAATGTTGGTAAGGAGGCTTTCTGCAACCCTTTCCAGTTCTCCTTCACCTAGGTATGAAAATACGGGAGATATACACAGCTGTGCAGAGATTTCATCAAAGTATGGTGAATGTTGGTAAGGAGGCTTTCTGCAGCCCCATCCATTTCTCCTTTACCTAGGTTAGAAATTAATGTAGATATATACAGCTGTGCAGAAAGTACATCTACGTATGGTGAATCTTGGTAAGGAGGCTTTGTGCAGCCTCTTCCAGTCCTCCTTCACCTAGGTTAGAAAATAAGGGAGATATATACAGCTGTGCAGAAAATACATCTATGTATGGTGAATGTTGGTAAGGAGGCTTTCTGCAGCCCCTTCCAGTCCTCCTTCACCTAGGTTAGAAAATAAAGTATATATATACAGCTGTGCAGAAATTACATCTATGTATGGTGAATGTTGGTAAGGAGGCTTACTGCAGCCCCTTCCACTCCTCCTTCACCAAGGGTAGAAAATAAGGGAGATATACACAACTGTGCAGAAATTACATCTACGTATGGTGAATGTTGGTAAGGAGGCTTTCTGCTGCCATCTCCATTCCTCCTTCACCTGCGTTAAAGAATAAAGTAGATAAATACAGCTGTGCAGAAATTACATCTATGTATGGTGATCGTTGGTAAGGAGGCTTTCTTCTGCCCCTTACAGTCCTCCTTCACCTAGGTTTGTAATTGAAGTTGATATAAACTGCTGCGCAAAAATTACATCTATGTATGGTGAATGTTGGTAAGGAGGCTTTCTGCAGCCCCTTTCAGTCCTCCTTCACCTAGGTTAGAAAGTAAAGTTGATATATGCAGCTGTGCAGAAATTACATCTACGTATGGTGAATGTTGGTAAGGAGGCTTTCTGCAGCCCCTTCCAGTCCTACTTCACCTAGGTTAGAAAATAAGGGACATATCTACAGCTGCGCAGAAATTACATCTACGTATGGTGAATGTTGGTTAGGAGGCTGTCTGCAGCCCTTTCCAGTCCTCCTTCACCTAGTTTAGAAAATGAAGTAGATATATACGGCTGTGCAGATATTACATCTACGTATGGTGAAGTTGGTAAGGAGGCTTTCTGCAGCCCTTTCCAGTTCTCCTTCACCTAGGTTAGAAAATGAAAGAGACATATACAGCTGTGCAGAAATTACATCTACGTATGGTGAATGTTTGTAAGGAGGCTTTCTGCTGCCCCATCCAGTCCTCCTTCACCTACGTTAGAGACTAAAGTAGATAAATACAGCTGTGCAGAAATTACATCTACGTATGGTGAATGTTGCTAAGGAGGCTTTCTGCAGCCCCTTCCAGTCCTCCTTCACCTAGGTTAGAAAATAAGGGAGATATATACAGCTGTGCAGAAATTACATATTCGTATGTGGAATGTTGCTATGGAGGTTTGTAGAGACCCTACCAGTCCTCCTTCACCTAGGTTTGAAAATAAGGGAGATATACACAGCTGTGCAGAAATTACATCTATGTATGGTGAATGTTTGTAAGGAGGCGCTCTGCAGCCCCTTCCAGTCCACCTTCACCTAGTTTGGAAAATGAAGTAGATGTATACAGCTGTGCAGAAATTAAATCTACGTATGGTGAATGTTAATAAGAAGGCTTTGTGGAGCCTCTTCCAGTCCTCCTTCACCAAGGTTAGAAAATAATGGAGATACACCCATCTGTGCAGAAATTACTTCTACGTATGGTGAATGTTGGTAACGAGGCTTTCTACAGCTCCTTCCAGTCCTCCTCCACCTAGGTTAGAAAATAAGGGAGGTATACACAGCTGTGCAGAAATTACATCAACGTATGGTGAATGTTGGTAAGGAGGCTTTCTGCAGCCCTTTCCAGTCCTCCTTCACCTAGGTTAGAAAATAAGGGAGATATATACAGCTGTGCAGAAATTACATCTACGTATGGAGAATGTTGGTAAGAGGGCTTTCTGCAGTCCCTTCCAGTCCTCCTTCACCTCGGTTTGAAAATAAAGTAGATATATACAGATGCGGAGAAATTACATCTATGTATGGTATATGTTATTAAGGAGGCTTTCCGCAGCCCCTTCCAGTCGTCCTTCACCTAGGTTAGAAAGTAAAGTAGATACATACAGTTGTGCAGAAATTACATCTACGTATGGTGAACGTTGCTAAGGAGGCTTTCTGCAGCCTTCTCCAATCCTCCTTCACCTAGGTTAGAAAATAAGGGAGATATACTCAGCTGTGCATAAATTACATCTACGTATGGTGAATGTTGGTAAGGAGGCTTTCTGCAGCCTCTTCCAGTCCGCCTTCACCTAGGTTAGAAAATAAGGGAGATATATACAGCTGTGCAGAAATTACATCTACGTATAGTGAATGTTTGTAAGGGTGCTTTCTGCAGCCCCTTCCAATCCTCCTTCACCTAGGTTAGAAAATAAAGTAGATATATACAGCTGTGCAGAAATTACATCTACGTATGGTGAACGTTGGTAAGGAGGCTTTCTGCAGCCCCTTCCAGACCTCCTTCACCTAGGTTAGAAAATTAGGGAGATATACACAGCTGTGCAGAAATTACATCAACATATGCTGAAAGTTGGTAATGAGGCTTTCTGCAACTCCTTCCAGTTCTCCTTCATCTAGGTTAGAAATTAAGGGATATTTACCCAGCCGTGCAGAAATTACATCTACGTATGGTGAATGTTTGTAAGGAGGCTTTCTGCTGCCCCTTCCAGTCCTCCTTCACCTACGTTAGAGAATAAAGTAGATAAATACAGCTGTGCAGAAATTACATCTATGTATGGTGAATGTTGGTAAGGAGGCTTTCTGCAGCCTCTTCCAGTCCTCCTGCACTTAAGTTAGAAAATAATGGAGATATACACAGCTGTGCACAGATTACGTCTACGTATGGTGAATGTTGGTAAGGCGGCTTTCTGCTGACCCTTCCAGTCCTCCTTCACCTACATTAGAAAATAAAATACATATATACAGCTGTGCAGAAATTACATCTATGTTTGGTGAATGTTGGTAAGGAGGCTTTCTGCTGCCCCATCCAGTCCTCCTTCACCTACGTTAGAGAATAAAGTAGATAAATACAGCTGTGCAGAAATTACATCTATGTATGGTGAATGTTGGTAAGGAGGCTTTCTGCTGCCCCTTCCAGTCCTCTTTCACCTAGGTTAGAAAACGAAGTAGACATATAAAGCTCTGCAGAAATTTCGTCTACATATGGTGAATGTTGGTAAGGAAGCTTCCTGCAGCCCCCCTTCCAGTCCTCCTTCACATAGGTGAGAAAAGAACATAGATATATACAGCTGTGCAGAAATTACATCTACGTGTGGTGAATGTTGGTAAGGAGACTTCGTAGAACCCCTTCTAGTCCTCCTTCACCTAGGTTAGAAAAGAAGGGAGATATATACAGCTGTGTAGAAATGGCATCTACGTATGGTGAATATTGGTTAGAAGGCTTTCTGCAGCCCATTCCAGTCCTCCTTCACCTAGGTCAGAAAATAAGGGAGATATATACAGCTGTGCAGAAATTACATATTCGTATGTGGAATGTTGCTATGGAGGCATTGTAGAGACCCTACCAGTCCACCTTCGCCTAGGTTTGAAAATAAGGGAGATATATACAGCTGTGCAGAAATTACATCTATGTATGGTGAATGTTTGTAAGTACGCATTCTGCAGCCCCTTCCACTCCTCCTTCACCTAGGTTAGGAAATAAGGGAGATATACAAAGCTGTGCAGAAACTACATTTACGTATGGTGAATGTTGGTAAGGACGCATTCTGCAGCCCCTTCTAGTACTCCTTCACCTAGGATAGAAAATAAGAGAGATAAACACAGCTGTGCAGAAATTACATGTACGTATGGTGAATGTTGGTAAGGAGGCTTTCTGCAGCCTCTTCCAGTCCGCCTTCACCTAGGTTAGAAAATAAGGGAGATATATACAGCTGTACAGAAATTACGTCTAGGTGTGGTGAACGTTGGAAAGGAGGCTTTCTGCAGCCCCTTCCAGTCCTCCTTCACCTAGGTTAGAAAATAAGGGAGATTTACACAGCTGTGCAGAAATTACATCTACGTATGCTGAATGTTGGTAAGGAGGTTTTCTGCAGCCCCTTCCAGTCCTTCTTCACCTAGGATAGAAAATAAAGTAGATATATACAGGTGCAGAGAAATGACATTTATGTATGGTGAATGGTGGTAAGGAGGCATTCTGTAGCCCTTTCCAGTGGTCCTTCACCTAGGTTAGAAAGTAAAGTACATATATACAGCTGTACAGAAATTACATCTACGTATGGTGAATGTTGGTAAGGTGGCTTTTTGCAGTCCCTTCCAGTCCTCCTTCACCTAGGTTAGAAAATAATGGAGATATACACAGCTGTGCAGAAATTACATCTATGTATGGTGAATTTTGGTAAGGTGACCTTCTGCAGTCCCTTCCAGTCCTCCTTGCCCTAGGTTAGAGAAGAAGGGAGATTTACACCGCTGTGCAGAAATTACATCTGCATATGGTGAATGTTGGTAAGGAGGCTTTCTGCAGCCCTTTCCAGTCCTCCTTCACCTAGGTTAGAAAATGAAGTAGATATATACAGCTGTGCAGAAATTATATCTAGGTATGGTAATTTTGCTAAGGAGGCTTTCTGCAGCCCCTTCCAGTCCTCCTTCACCTCGGTTTGAAAATAAAGTTGATACATACAGCTGCGCAGAAATTACATCTATGTATGGTGAAAGTTGGTAAGGAGGCTTTCTGCAGCCCTTTTCCAGTCCGCCTTCACATAGGTTAGAAAATAATGGAGATATATACAGCTGTGCAGAAATTACATCTACGTATGGTGAATGTTGGTAAGGAGGCTTTCTGCAGCCCCTTCTAGTCCTCCTTCACCTAGGTTAGAAAGTAAAGTAGATGTATACCGCTGTGCAGAAATTACATCTACGTATGGTGAATGTTGGTACGGACGCTTTCTGCAGCCCCTTCCAGTCCTCCCTCACCTACGTTAGAGATTAAAGTAAATTAATACAGCTGTGCAGAAATTACATCTATGTATGGTGATTGTTGGTAAGGAGGCTTTCTGTGCCCCTTACAGTCCTCCTTCAACTAGGTTAGAAAATAAAGTTGATACATACAGCTGCGCAGAAATTACATCTATGTATGGTGAATGTTGGTAAGGAGGCTTTCTGCAGCCCCTTCTAGTCCTCCTTCACCTAGGTGAGAAAGTAAAGTAGATGTATACCGCTGTACAGAAATTACATCTACGTATGGTGAATGTTGGTACGGACGCTCTCAGCAGCCCCTTCCAGTCCTCCTTCACCTAGGTTACAAAATAAGGGAGGTATACATAGCTGTGCAGAAATTACATCTACGTATGGTGAATGTTGGTAAGGAGGCTTTCTGCAGCCTTTTCCAGTCCGCCTTCACATAGGTTAGAAAATATGGGAGATATATACAGCTGTGCAGAAATTACAACTACGTATTGTGAATGTTGGTAAGAGGGCTTTCTGCAGCCCCTTCCAGTCCTCCCTCACCTACGTTAGAGAATAAAGTAAGTAAATACAGCTGTGCAGAAATTACATCTATGTATGGTGATTGTTGGTAAGGAGGCTTTCTGCTGCCCCTTCTAGTTCTCCTTCACCTAGGTTAGGAAATAAGAGAGATATACACAGCTGTGCAGAAATTACGTCTACGTATGGTGAATGTTGGTAAGGAGGCTTTCTGCAGCCTCTTCCAGTCCTACTTCACCTAGGTTAGAAAATAAGGGAGATATCTACAGGTTTGCAGAAATTACATCTACGTATGATGAAAGTTTGTAAGGGTGCTTTCTGCAGCATCTTCCAGTCCTCCTTCACCTAGGTTAGAAAATAAAGTAGATATATACAGCTGTGCAGAAATTACATCTAAGTATTATGAATGTTGGTAAGGAGGCTTTCTGCTGCCCCTTTCCAGTCCTCCTTCACCTAGGATAAAAAATAGAGAAGATATATACAGATGCAGAGAAATTACATCTATGTATGGTATATGTTATTAAGGAGGCTTTCCGCAGCCCCTTCCAGTCGTCCTTCACCTAGGTTAGAAAGTAAAGTAGATATATACAGCTGTGCAGAAATTACATCTACATATGGTGAACGTTGCTAAGGAGGCTTTCTGCAGCCTTCTCCAATCCTCCTTCACCTAGGTTAGAAAATATGGGAGATATACTCAGCTGTGCAGAAATTACATCCACGTATGGTGAATGTTGGTAAGGAGGGTTTCTGCAGCCTCTTCCAGTCCGCTTTCACCTAGGTTAGAAAATAAGGGAGATATATACAGCTGTGCAGAAATTACATCTACGTATGGTGAATGTTTGTAAGGGTGCTTTCTGCAGCCCCTTCCAGTCCTCCTTCACCTAGGTTAGAAAATAAGGGAGATATACACAGGTAAGCAGAAATTACATCAACATATGCTGAAAGTTGGTAATGAGACTTTCTGCAACTCCTTCCAGTTCTCCTTCATCTACGTTAGAAATTAAGGGATATTTACGCAGCCGTGCAGAAATTACATCTACATATGGTGAATGTTGGTAAGGAGGCTTTCTGCTGCCCCTTCCAGTCCACCTTCACCTAGGTTAGAAAATGAAGTAGATATATACAGCTGTGCAGATGTTACATCAAAGTATGGTGTTTGTTGGTAAGGATGCTTTCTGCTGCCCCTTACAGTCCTCCTACACCTAGGTTAGAAAATAAAGTTGATACATACAGCTGCGCAGAAATTACATCTATGTATGGTGAATGTTGGTAAGGAGGCTTTCTGCAGGACCTTCCAGTCTTCCTTCACCTAGGTTAGAAAATAAGGGAGATACATACAGCTGTGCAGAAATTAAATCCACGTATGATGAATGTTGGTACGGAGGCTTTCTGCTTCCCCTTCCAGTCCTCCATCACCTAGGTAAGAAAATAACGGAGATATACACAGCTGTGCAGAAATTACATCTACATAAGGTGAATGTTGGTAAGGCGGCTTTCTGCAGCCCCTTCCAGTCCTCCTTCACCTAGGTAAGAAAATGAGGGAGATATATACAGCTGTGCAAAAATTACAACTACATATGGTGAATGTTGGTAATGAGGCTTTCTGCAGCCCCTTCCAGTCCTCCTTCACTTAGGTTAGAAAATAAGGGAGATATACATAGGTGTGCAGAAATTACATCTATGTATGGTGAATTTTGGTAACGAGGCTCTCTGCAGCCCCTTCCAGTCCTCCTTCACCTAGGTTAGAAAATAAGGGAGATATACACAGATGTGCATAAACTACATCTATGTATGGTGAATGTTGGTAAGGAGGCTTACTGCAGCCCCTTCCAGTCCTCCTTCACCCAGGTCAGAAAATAAGGGAGTTATATACAGCTGTACAGAAATTACATCTACGTATGGTGATTAATGGTAAGGAGACATTCTGCAGCCCCTTCCAGTACTCCATCACCTAGGTTAGAAAATAAAGTAGATATATACAGCATTGCAGAAATTACATCTACGTATGGTGAATGTTGGTACAGAGGCTTTCTGCAGCCCCTTCCTGTCCTCCTTCACCTACGTTAGAAAATAAGGGAGGTATACACAGCTGTGCAGAAATTACATCTACGTATGGTGATTGTTGGTAAGGAGGCTTTCTGCAGTCCCTTCCAGTCCTCGTTCACCTAGGTTAGAAAATAAGGGAGATATACACAGATGTGCATAAACTACATCTATGTATGGTGAATGTTGGTAAGGTGGCTTACTGCAGCCCCTTCCAGTACTCCTTCACCTAAATCAGAAAATAAGTGATATATACAGCTGTGCAGAAATAACATCTACGTATGGTGAATGTTGCTAAGGTGGCTTTCTGCAGCCCCTTCCAGTCCTCCTTCACTTAGGTTAGAAAATAAGGGGGATACATACAGCTGTGCAGAATTTAAATCCACCAATGGTGAATGCAGGTAGGAGGCTTTTTGCTTCCCCTTCCAGTCCTCCTTCACCTAGGTTAGCAAATAAGGGAGATATACACAGCTGCGCAGAAATTACATCTACATATGGTGAATGTTGGTAATGAGGCTTTCTGCAGCCCCTTCCAGTCCTCCTTCACCTAGGTTAGAAAATAAGGGAGATATATACAGCTGTGCAGAAATTACATCTACGTATGGTGAATGTTGAAAAGGTGGCTATCAGCAGCCCCTTCCAGTAATGCTTCACCTAGGTTAGAAAATATGGGAGATATATTCAGCTGTGCAGAAATTACATCTATGTATGGTGAGTGTTTGTAAGGAGGCTTTCTGCAGCCCCTTCCAGTCCTCCTTCACCTAGGTTAGAAAACAAGGGAGATATGTACAGCTGTGCAGAAATTACATCTACGTATGGTGAATGTTGCTAAGTATGATCTCTGAAGTCCCTTCCAGTCCTCCTCCATCCAGGTTAGAAAATAGGGGAGATACATACAGCTGAGCAGAAATTACATCTACATATGGTGAGTGTTTGTACAGAGGCTTTCTGCAGCCCTTCCAGTCCTCCTTCACGTAGGTTAAAAAATAAGGGAGATACCTACAGCTGTGCAGAATTTAAATCCATCAATGGTGAATGTAGGTAGGAGGCTTTCTGCTTCCCCTTCCAGTCCTCCTTCACCTAGGTTAGCAAATAAGGGAGATATACACAGCTGTGCATAAATTACATCTACGTATGGTGAGTGTTTGTAACGAGGCTTTCAGCAGCCCATCCAGTCCTCCTTCACCTAGGTTAGAAAATAAGGGAGATATACACAGCTGTGCATAAATTACATCTACGTATGGTGAATGTTGGTAAGGAGGCTTTCTGCATCCCCTTCCAGTCCTCCTTCACCTAGGTTAGAAAGCAAGGGGGATATGTACATCTGTGCAGAAATTACATCTACATATGGTGAATGTTGCTAAGGAGGCTTTCTGCAGCCCCTTCCAGTCCTCCTTCACCTAGGTTAGAGAATAAAGTAAATAAATACAGCTGTGCAGAAATTATATCTATGTATGGTGAATATTGGTAAGGAGGCTTTCTGCAGCCCCTTCCAGTCCTCCTTTACCTAGGTCAGACAATAAGATATATATACAGCTGTGCTGAAATTACATCTACGTATGGTGAATGTTGGTACGGAGGCTTTCTGCAGCCCTTTTAATTCCTCATTCACCTAGGTTAGAAAATAAGGGAGATATACACAGCTGTGCAGAAATTTCATCTACGTATGGTGAATGTTGGTAAGGAGGCTTTCTGCAGACCTTTCCTGTCCTCCTTCACCTAGGTTAGAAAATATAGTAGATATATACAGCTGTGCAGAAATTACATCTACGTATTATGAAATTTGGTAAGGAGGCTTTCTGCTGCCCCTTTCCAGTCCTCCTTCACCTAGGATAAAAAATAAAGTAGATATATACAGATGCGAAGAAATTAGATCTATGTATGGTATATGTTATTAAGGAGGCTTTCCGCAGCCCCTTCCAGTCGTCCTTCACCTAGGTTAGAAAGTAAAGTAGATATATACAGCTGTGCAGAAATTACATCTACGTATGGTGAACGTTGCTAAGGAGGCTTTCTGCAGCCTCTTCCAATCCTCCTTCACCTAGGTTAGAAAATAAGGGAGATATACTCAGCTGTGCATAAATTACATCTACGTATGGTGAATGTTGGTAAGGAGGCTTTCTGCAGCCCCTTCTAGTTCTCCTTCACCTAGGTTAGAAAATAAGAGAGATATACACAGCTGTGCAGAAATTACATCTACGTATGATGAATGTTGGTAAGGAGGCTTTCTGCAGCCTCTTCCAGTCCGCCTTCGCCTAGGTTAGAAAATAAGGGAGATATATACAGTTGTGCAGAAATTACATCTTTGTATGGTGAATGTTTGTAAGGGTGCTTTCTGCAGCCCCTTCCAGTCCTCCTTCACCTAGGTTAGAAAATATAGTAGATATATACAGCTGTGCAGAAATTACATCTACGTAAGGTGAATGTTGGTAAGGAGGCTTTCTGCTGCCCCTTTCCAGTCCTCCTTCACCTAGGATAAAAAATAAAGTAGATATATACAGATGCGGAGAAATTACATCTATGTATGGTATATGTTATTAAGAAGGCTTTCCGCAGCCCCTTCCAGTCGTCCTTCACCTAGGTTAGAAAGTAAAGTAGATATATACACCTGTGCAGAAAATACATCTACGTATGGTGAACGTTGGTAAGGAGGCTTTCTGCAGCCCATTCCAGACCTCCTTCACCTAGGTTAGAAAATAAGGGAGATATACACAGCTGTGCAGAAATTACATCAACATATGCTGAAAGTTGGTAATGAGGCTTTCTGCAACTCCTCCAGTTGTCCTTCATCTAGGTTAGAAATTAAGGGAGATATATACAGCTGTGCAAAAATTACATCTACATATGGTGAATGTTGGTAATGAGGCTTTCTGCAGCCCCTTCCAGTCCTCCTTCACTTAGGTTGGAAAATAAGGGAGATATACATAGCTGTGCAGAAATTACATCTACGTATGGTGATTGTTGGTAAGGAGGCTTTCTGCAGTCCCTTCCAGTCCTCCTTCACCTAGGTTAGAAAATAAGGGAGATAAACACAGCTGTGCAGAAATTACATCTACATATGGTGAATGTTGGTTAGCAGGCTTTCTGCAGCCCTTTGCAGTCCTCCTTCACCTAGGTTAGAAAATTAGGGAGATATACACAGCTGTGCAGATATTACATCTACGTATGGTGAATGTTGGTAAGGAGGCTTTCTTCAGGCCCTTCCAGTCCTCCTTCACCTAGGTTAGAAAATAAGGGAGTTATATACAGCTGTACAGAAATTACATCTACGTATGGTGAATAATGGTAAGGAGGCATTCTGCAGCCCCTTCCAGTACTCCATCACCTAGGTTAGAAAATAAAGTAGATATATACAGCATTGCAGAAATTACATCTACGTATGGTGAATGTTGGTACAAAGGCTTTCTGCAGCCCCTTCCTGTCCTCCTTCACGAACGTTAGAAAATAAGGGAGGTATACACAGCTGTGCAGAAATTACATCTACGTATGGTGATTGTTGGTAAGGAGGCTTTCTGCAGTCCCTTCCAGTCCTCCTTCACCTAGGTTAGAAAATAAGGGAGATAAACACATCTGTGCATAAACTACATCTGTGTATGGTGAATGTTGGTAAGGAGGCTTACTGCAGCCCCTTCCAGTCCTCCTTCACCTAGGTCAGAAAATAAGTGATATACACAGCTGTGCAGAAATAACATCTACGTATGGTGAATGTTGCTAAGGTGGCTTTCTGCAGCCCCTTCCAGTCCTCCTTCACTTAGGTTAGAAAATAAGGGAGATACATACAGCTGTGCAGAAATTAAATCCACCAATGGTGAATGTAGGTAAGGAGGCTTTCTGCTTCCCCTTCCAGTCCTCCTTCACCTGGGTTAGAAAGTAAAGTAGATATATATAGCTGTGCAGAAATTACATCTACGTATGGTGAATGTTGGTAAGGAGGCTTTCTGCAGTCCTTTCCAGTCCTCCATCACCTAGGTTAGAAAATAAGGGAGATTTACACAGCTGTGTATAAATTACATCTACGTATGGTGAATGTTGGTAAGGAGGCTTTCTGCAGCCCCTTCCAATTCTCATTCACCTAGGTTAGAAAATTAGGGAGGTATACACAGCTGTGCATAAATGACATCTACGTATGGTGAATGTTGGTAAAGAGGCTTTCTGCAGCCCCATCCAGTCCTCCTTCACCTAGGTCAGAAAACAAGAGATATATACAGGTGTGCAGAAATTACATCTACGAATGGTAAATGTTGCTAAGGTGGCTTCCTGCAGCCTCTTCCAGTCCTCATCCACCTAGGTTAGATAATAAGGAAGATACATACAGCTGTGCAGAAATTACATCTACGTATGATGAATGTTGAAAAGGAGGCTTTCAGGAGCCCCTTCCAATACTCCTTCACCTAGGTTATAAAATAAGGGAGATATACACAGCTGTGCAGAAATTACATCTACCTATGGAGAATGTTGGTAAGGAGGCTCTCTGCAGGCCCTTCCAGTCCTCCTTCCCCTAGGTTAGAAAATAAGGTAGATATATACAGCTGTACAGAAATTACATTTACGTATGGTGAATGTTGGTAAGGAGGCATTCTGCAGCCCCTACCAGTCTTCCATCACCTAGGCTAGAAAATAAAGTAGATATATACAGCTGTGCAGGTATTACATGTACGTATGGTGAATGTTGGTAAGGAGGGTTTCTGCTGCCCCTTCGAGTCCTCCTTCACCAACGTTAGAGCGTAAAGTAGATAAATACAGCTGTGCAGAAATTACATCTATGTATAGTGATTGTTGGTAAGGAGGCTTTCTGCTGCCCCTTACAGTCCTTCTTCACCCAAGTTAGAAAATTAAGTTGATACATACAGCTGCGCAGAAATTGCATCTACGTAGGGTGTATTTTGGTAAGGAGGCTTCTGCAGCCCCTTCCTTTCCTCCTTCACGTAGGTTAGAAAGTAAGGGAGATACATACAGCTGTGCAGAAATTACATCTACGTATGGTGAATGTTGCTAAGGAGGCTTTCTGCAGTCCCTTCCAGTCCACCTCCACCTAGGATAGAAAATAAGGGAGATACATACATCTGTGAAGAAATTACATCTACATTTGGTGAATGTTGGTAAGGAGGCTTTCTGCAGCCCCTTCCAGTCCTCCTTCACCTAGGTTAGAAATAAAGTTGATATGTACATCTGTTCAGAAATTACATCTACATATGGTGAATGTTGGTAAGGAGGCTTTCTGCAGTTCCTTCCAGTCCTCCTCCACCTAGGTTAGTAAAAAAGGGAGATACATACAGCTGTGAAGAAATTACATCTACATTTGGTGAATGTTGGTAAGGAGGCCTTCTGCAGCCACTTCCAGTCCTCCATCACCTAGGTTAGAAAATAAAGGAGATATATACAGCTGTGCAGATATTACATCTACGTATGGTGAATGTTGGTAAGGAGGCTTTCTGCAGCCCCTTAAAGTCCTCCTTCACCTATTTTAGAAAATAAGGGAGAAATATACAGCTGTGCAGAAATTACATCTTATTATGGTGAATGCTGGTAAGGAAGCATTCTGCAGCCCCTTCCAGTCCTCCTTAGCCTAGGTTAGAAAATAAGGGAGATAATACAGCTGTGCAGAAATTACATCTACGTATTTTGAATGTTGGTAAGGAGGCTTTATGCAGCCCCTTCCATTCCTCCTTCACCTAGGTTAGAAAGTAAGTGAGATATATACAGCTGTGCAGAAATTACATCTACGTATGGTGAATGTTGGTAAGGAGGCTTTCTGCAGTCCTTTCCAGTCCTCCATCACCTAGGTTAGAAAATAAGGGAGATTTACACAGCTGTGTATAAATTACATCTACGTATGGTGAATGTTGGTAAGGAGGCTTTCTGCAGCCCCTTTCAGTCCTCCTACACCTAGGTTAGCAAATAAGGGAGATATACACAGCTTTGCAGAAATTACATCGAAGTTTGGTGTATGTTGCTAAGGAGGCTTTCTGCAGCCCCTTCCAATTCTCCTTCACCTAGGTTAGAAAATTAGGGAGGTATACACAGCTGTGCATAAATTACATCTACGTATGGTGAATGTTGGTAAAGAGGCTTTCTGCAGCCCCATCCAGTCCTCCTTCACCTAGGTCAGAAAATAAGAGATATATACAGGTGTGCAGAAATTACATCTACGTATGGTAAATGTTGCTAAGGAGGCTTCCTGCAGCCTCTTCCAGTCCTCCTTCACCTACATTAGAAAATAAAGTTGATATGTACATCTGTGCAGAAATTACATCTACATATGGTGAATGTTGGTAAGGAGGCTATCTGCAGCCCCTTCCAGTCATCCTTCACCTCGGTTAGAAAATAAGGGGGATACATTTAGCTGTGCAGAAATTTCATCTACGTATGGTGAATGTTGCTAAGGAGGCTTTCTGCAGTCCCTTCCAGTCCTCCTCCACCTAGGTTAGAAAATAAGGGAGATACATACAGCTGTGAAGAAATTACATCTACATTTGGTGAATATTGGTAAGAAGGCCTTCTGCAGCCACTTCCAGTCCTCCATCACCTAGGTTAGAAAATAAAGGAGATATATACAGCTGTGCAGATATTACATCTACGTATGGTGAATGTTGGTAAGGAGGCTTTCTGCAGACCCTTACAGTTCTCCTTCACCTATTTTAGAAAATAAGGGAGAAATATACAGCTGTGCAGAAATTACATCTTATTATGGTGAATGCTGGTAAGGAAGCATTCTGCAGCCCCTTCCAGTCCTCCTTCACCTAGGTTAGAAAATAAGGGAGATATATACAGCTGTGCAGAAATTACATCTACGTATTTTGAATGTTGGTAAGGAGGCTTTATGCAGCCCCTTCCAGTCCTCCTTCACCTAGGTTAGAAAGTAAGTGAGATATATACAGCTGTGCAGAAATTTCATCTACGTATGGTGAATGTTGGTAAGGAGGCTTTCTGCAGCCCCTTCCAGTCCTCCTGCACCTAGGTTAGAAAATAAGGGAGATATATACAGCTGTGCAGAAATTACGTCTACGTATGGTGAATGTTGGTAAGGAGGCTTTCGACGGACCCTTCCAATCCTCCTTCACCTAGGTTAGAATATAAAGGACATATATCAAGCTGTGCAGAAATTACATCTGCAGATAGTGAATGTTTTAAAGGAGGCTTTCTGCTGCTCCATCCAGTCCTCCTCCACCTAGGATACAGAATAAAGGAGATATATACAGCTGTGCAGAAATTACATTTACATATGATGAATGTTGGTAAGGTGGCTATATGCAGCCCCTTCCAGTCCTCCTCCACCTAAGTTAGAAAATAATGGAGGTATATACCGCTGTGCAGAAATTACGCCTGCAGATAGCCAATGTTGGTAAGGAGGTATTCTACAGCCCCTTCAAATTCTCCTTTACCTAGCATAGAAAATAAAGGACATATATACAGCAGTGCAGAATTTACATCTGCAGATAGCGACTGTTGGTAAAGAGGTTTTCTGCAGCCCCTTCCAGTCCTTCGTCACCTAGATTAGTTAATAAAGGAGATACATACAGCTGTGTAGAAAATACAGCTGCAGATAGTGACTGTAGGTAAGAAGGCTTACTGCACCCCTTGTTGTCCTCCTTCACCTAGGTTTGAAAATAATTGAGTTATATATAGCTGTGCGGAAATTATATCTGCAGATAGTGAATGTTGCTAAGGAGGCTTTCTGCAGGCCCTTCCAGTCCTCCTTCACCTAGTTCAGAAAGTAAAGGAGGTAGCTACAGCTGTGCAGAAAATATACATATTGTGAATTTTGAGAAAGGAGCCTTCCTGCATGCCCTCGCAGTCCTCCTTCACCTAGGTTAGCAAATTTAGGTTATTTATACAGCTGTTCAGAAATTACATCTGCAGATAGTATATGTCGATAAGGAGGCTTTCTGCAGTCCCCTTTCCAGTCTTCTTCACCTAGGTTAGAAAGTAAATGAGATGTATACAGCTCTGCCGAAATTACATCTGCAGATAGTGAATGTTGGTAAGGAGGCTTTCTGCAGCCTCTTCCAATCGTCCTTCACCTAGGTTAGAAAATAAAGTAGCTATATACAGCTGTGCAGAAATTACAGTGACATATGGTGAATGCTAGTAAGGAGGCTTTCTGCAGGCCCTTCCAGTCCTCCTTCACCTAGGTTAGAAAATGAAGGAGATCTATACAGCTGTGCAGAAATTAAACCTGCATATAGTGAATGCTGGTAAGGTGGCTCTTAGCAGGCTCTTCCAGTCTTCCTTTACCTAAGTTAGAAAATAAAGGAAATATATGCAGCTGTGCAGAAATTACATCTGCAGATAGTGGATGTTGGAGAGGAGTCTTTCCGCAGTCCGTTCCAGTCCTTCTTCAACTAGGTTAGAAAACAAAAGGAGAAATTTACAGCTGTGCAGAAATTACATCTGCATATGGTGAATGTTGGTAAGGAGGGTTTCTGCAGGCCCCTCCAGTTCTCCTTCACCTGGGTTAGAAAATAAGGGAGATATATACAGCTGTCCAGAAATTACATCTACATATGGTGAATGTTGGTAAGGAGGCTTTCAGCAGCCCCTTCCAGTACTCCTGCACCTAGGTTAGAAAATAAGGGAGATATATACAGCTGTGCAGAAATTACATCTACATATGGTGAATGTTGGTAAGGAGGCTTTCTGCAGCCCCTTCCAATCCTCCTTCACCTTGGTTAGAAAATAAAGTAGATATATAAAGCTGTGCAGAAATTACATCTACATATGGTGAATGTTGGTAAGGAAGCTTGCTGCAGCCCCTTCCGGTCCTCCTTCACCTAGGATAGAAAATAAGGGAGATATATACAGCTGTGTAGAAATTACATCTACGTATGGTGAATGGTTGCAAGGAGGCTTTCTGCAGCCCCATCCAGTCCTCCTCCACCTAGGTTAGAAAATAACGGAGATAAATACAGCTGTGCAGAAACTACATCTACGTATGGTGAATGTTGGTAAGGAGGCTTTCTGCAGCCCCTTCCAGTCCTCCTTATACAGCTGTGCAGAACTTACATCTGCAGATAGTGAATGTTTGTATGGAGGCTTGCTGCAGGCCCTTCCCGTCCTCCTTCACCTTGGTTAGAAAATATAGGTGATATGTACAGCTATGCTGAAGCTACATCTTCAGATAGTGAATGTTGGTAAGGAGGCTTTCTGCAGCCCCTTCCAGTCCTCCTCCACTGAGATTAGAATGTATAGGAGATATATATACGCTGTGCAGAAATTACACCTGCAGATAGTGTATGTTGGTAAGGAGGCTTTCCGCAGGCCCTTCCTGTCCTCCGTCACCTAGGTTAAAAATAAAGGAGATATATACAGCTGTGCTGTAGCTACACCTTTAGATAGTGAATGTTGGTAAGGAGGCTTTCTGCTGCCCAATTCAATCCTCCTTCACCTAGGTTAGAAAATAAATGTGATATATTCATCTGTGCAGAAATTACATCTGCAGATAGTGAATGATGGTAAAGAAGCTTTTTGCAGCCCCTTCCAGTCCTCCGTCACCTAGGTTAGAAAATGAAGTGGATATGTACAGCTGTGCAGAAATTACATATGCAGATAGTGAATGTTGGTCAGGAGGATTTCTGCAGTCTCTTCCTGTCCTCCTTCACATACGTCAGAAAATAAAGGAGATAAATATAGCTGTTCAAAAAATAAATGTGCAGATAGTGAAAGTTGGTAAGGAGGCATTCTGCAGCCCCTTCCAGTCCTCCTTCACCTGGGTTAGAAATTAATAGAGATATATACAGATGTGCAGAAATTACATCTGCAGATAGTGAACGTTGGTAAGGAATCTTTCTGCAGGTCCTTCCACTCCTCCTTCACCTAGGTTAGAAAATAAAGGAGAGACAAACAGCTGTGCAGAAATTACGTCTGCAATTACTGATTGTTAGTAAGGAGTCTTTCGGTAGGTCCTAGCAGTCCTCCCTCACCTAGGTTAGAAAATAAAGAGATATATACAGCTGTGCAGAAATTACATCTGCAGATAGTGGATATTGGCAAGGATGCTTTCTACAGGCCCTACTAGTCCTCCATCACATAGGTTAGAAAATAAAGACGATACATACAGCTGTGCAGAAATTACTTCTACAGATATTGAATGTTGGTAAGGAGGCTTTCTGCAGCCTCTTCCAATCGTCCTTCACCTAGGTTAGAAAATAAAGTAGCTATATAAAGCTGTGCAGAAATTACAGTGACATATGGTGAATGCTAGTAAGGAGGCTTTCTGCAGGCCCTTCCAGTCCTCCTTCACCTAGGTTAGAAAATGAAGGAGATCTATACAGCTGTGCAGAAATTAAACCTGCATATAGTGAATGCTGGTAAGGTGGCTCTTAGCGGGCTCTTCCAGTCTTCCTTTAACTAAGTTAGAAAATAAAGGAAATATATGCAGCTGTGCAGAAATTACATCTGCAGATAGTGAATGTTGGAGAGGAGTCTTTCCGCAGTCCGTTCCAGTCCTTCTTCAACTAGGTTAGAAAACAAAAGGAGAAATTTACAGCTGTGCCGAAATTACATCTGCATATGGTGAATGTTGGTAAGGAGGGTTTCTGCAGGCCCCTCCAGTTCTCCTTCACCTGGGTTAGAAAATAAGGGAGATATATACAGCTGTCCAGAAATTACATCTACATATGGTGAATGTTGGTAAGGAGCCTTTCAGCTGCCCCTTCCAGTCCTCCTTCACCTAGGTTACAAAATAAGGGTGATATATACAGCTGTGCAGCAATTACATCTACGTATGGTGAATGTTGGTAAGGAGGCTTTCTGCAGCCCCTTCCAGTCCTCCTTATACAGCTGTGCAGAACTTACATCTGCAGATAGTGAATGTTTGTAAGGAGGCTTGCTGCAGGCCCTTCCCGTCCTCCTTCACCTTGGTTAGAAAATATAGGTGATATGTTCAGCTATGCTGAAGTTACATCTTCAGATAGTGAATGTTGGTAAGGAGGCTTTCTGCAGCCCCTTCCAGTCCTCCTCCACTGAGATTAGAATATATAGGAGATATATATACGCTGTGCAGAAATTACACCTGCAGATAGTGTATGTTGGTAAGGAGGCTTTCCGCAGGCCCTTCCTGTCCTCCTTCACCTAGGTTAAAAATAAAGGAGATATATACAGCTGTGCTGTAGCTACACCTTCAGATAGTGAATGTTGGTAAGGAGGCTTTCTGCTGCCCAATTCAATCCTCCTTCACCTAGGTTAGAAAATAAATGTGAAATATTCATCTGTGCAGAAATTACATCTGCAGATAGTGAATGATGGTAAAGAAGCTTTTTGCAGCCCCTTCCAGTCCTCCGTCACCTAGGTTAGAAAATGAAGTGGATATGTACAGCTGTGCAGAAATTACATATGCAGATAGTGAATGTTGGTCAGGAGGATTTCTGCAGTCTCTTCCTGTCCTCCTTCACATACGTTAGAAAATAAAGGAGATAAATATAGCTGTTCAAAAAATAAATGTGCAGATAGTGAAAGTTGGTAAGGAGGCATTCTGCAGCCCCTTCCAGTCCTCCTTCACCTGGGTTAGAAATTAATGGAGATATATACAGATGTCCAGAAATTACATCTGCAGATAGTGAACGTTGGTAAGGAATCTTTCTGCAGGCCCTTCCACTCCTCCTTCACCTAGGTTAGAAAATAAAGGAGACACAAACAGCTGTGCAGAAATTAGGTCTGCAATTACTGAATGTTAGTAAGGAGTCTTTCGGTAGGTCCTAGCAGTCCTCCCTCACCTAGGTTAGAAAATAAAGAGATATATACAGCTGTGCAGAAATTACATCTGCAGATAGTGAATATTGGCAAGGATGCTTTCTACAGGCCCTACTAGTCCTCCATCACATAGGTTAGAAAATAAAGAAATTACATACAGCTGTGCAGAAATTACTTCTACAGATATTGAATGTTGGTAAGGAGGCTTTCTACAGGACCTACTAGTCCTCCTTCACGTAGGTTAGAAAATAAAGGAGATACAAACAGCTGTGCAGAAATTAATTCCACAGATATTGAATGTTGTTAAGGAGGCTTACTGCAGGCCCTTTCTGTCCTCCTTAACCTAGGTTAGAAAATAAAGGAGATATATACAGCTGTGCATAATTTACGTCTGCAGTTAGTGAATGTTGGTAAGGAGGCTTTCTGCAGGCTCTTCCTGTCCTCCTTCACCCAGGTTAGAAAATAAAGTAGGTATATACAACT
Source organism: Schistocerca americana (assembly GCF_021461395.2). Taxonomy (NCBI): domain Eukaryota; kingdom Metazoa; phylum Arthropoda; class Insecta; order Orthoptera; family Acrididae; genus Schistocerca; species Schistocerca americana. The sequence continues at coordinate 58,422,646 of NC_060121.1, forward strand.
GTGCAGAAATTAGATCTGCAGATAGTGAATGTTGGTAAGGAGGCTTTCTGCATCCCCTTCCAGTCCTCCTTCACCTAGGTTAGAAAATAAAGGTAATGAATACAGCTGTGCAGATATTACATCTGCAGATAGTGGATGTTGGTAACGAGGCTTTCTGCAGGCCCTTCCTGTCCTCCTTCAGATAGGTTAGAAAATAATGGAGATATTTTCAGCTGTGCATGAATTACATCTGCAGATAGTGACTGTTGGTAAGGAGGCTTTCTGCAGCCCCATTCACTCCTCCTTTACCAAGGTTAGAAATTAAAGGAGATACATACAGCCGTGCAGAAACCACATCTGCAGATAGTGAATGTTGGTAAGGAGGCTTTTCGCAGCCCCTTCCAGTTCTCCTTCACCCTACCGAGCGAGGTGGCGCAGTGGTTAGACACTGGACTCGCATTCGGGAGGACGACGGTTCAATCCCGAATCCGGCCATCCTGATTTAGGTTTTCTGTGATTTCCCTAAATCACTCCAGGCAAATGCCGGGATTGTTCCTCTGAAAGGGCACGGCCGACTTCCTTCCCCATCATTCCCTAATCCGAAGAGACCGATGACCATGCTGTCTGGTCTCCTTCCCCAAACCAACCAACCAACCAACCAATCTCCTTCACCTAGGTTAGAAAATAAAGGAGATATATATATATATATAGCTGTGCAGAAATTACATCTGCAGATAGTGAATGTTGTTCACGACGCTTCCTGAATCCCCTTTCAGTCCTCTTTCAACTAGGTTAGAAAATAAAGGAGATAAATACAGCTGTGAAGAAATTACATCTGCAGATTGTGAATGTTGGTAAGGTGGCTTTCTGCTACCCCTTCCAGTCCTCTTTCACCTAAGTTAGAAAATAGAGGAGATATTTACAGCTGTGCAGAAATTACATCTACATATGGTGAATGCTCATAAGGAGACTTTTAGCAGGCCCTTCCGGTCCTCCTTCACCTAGGATAGAAAATAAAGGATATATATACAGCTATGCAGAAATTATATCTGCAGGTAGCGAACGTTGGTAGAGGGGCCTTCTACAGATCTTCAAGTGCTCCTTCACCAAGGTTAGAAAATAAAGGAGGTATATACAGCTGTGCAGAAATTAGATCTGCAGATAGTGAATATTGGTAAGGAGACTTTCTGCATCCCCTACCAGTCCTCCTTCGCCTAGGTTAGAAAATAAAGGAGATGAATACAGCTCTGCAGATAGTGGATGTTGGTAAGCAGGCTTTCTGCAGGCCCTTCCTGTCCTCCATCACCTAGGTTAGAATAAAAAAGTAGATATATACAGCTGTGCATATATTAGACCTGCAGATAGTGAATGTTTGTAAGGAGGCTTACTGATGGCCCTTCCAGTCCACCTTTGGCTAGGTTTGAAAAGTAAAGGAGATATATACAGCTGTGCAGAAATTACTTCTGCATATAGTGAATATTGGCAAGGAGGCTTTCTGCAGGCCCTTCCTGTCCTCCTTCACCTAGGTTAGAAAAGAAAACGAGATATATACAGCTGTGCAGAGATCACATCTGCAAATAGTGAAGGAGGATAGGGAGGGCCTGCAGAAAGCCTCCATACCAACATTCACTATCAGCAGGTGTAAATTCTGCAAAACTGTATATATCTCCTTTACTTTTCTAACCTAGGTGGAGCAGGACTGGTATGGGCCCTTTCTATTCTTTTCACCTAGGTTAGAAAAGTAAAGGAGATATACTCAGCTGTGCAGGAATTACATCTGCAGATAGTGAATGTTGGTTAGGACACTTTCTGCAGCCCCCCCCCCCCCCCCCCCCCCCTGTCCTCCTTCACCTAGGTTAGAAAATAATGGAGATATATACAGCTGTGTAGAAATTAAATCTGCAGGTAGTGAACGTTGGTAGAGGGGCTTTCCACAACCCCTTCAAGTCCTCCTTCACCTTGGTTAGAAAATAAAGGAGGTATATACAGCTGTGCAGAAATTACATCTACATATGGTGAATGCTGTTATGGAGGCTTTCTGCAGCCCCTTCCAGTCCTCCATCACCTAGGTTAGAAAATAGAGGAGATATATACAGCTATGCAGAAATTACATCTACATATGGTGAATGATGGTATGGAGGCTTTCTGCAGGCTCTTCCAGTCCTCCTTCACCTAGGATAGAAAATAAAGGATATATATACAGCTGTGCAGAAATTACATCTACATATGGTGAATGCTGTTATGGAGGCTTTCTGCAGCCCCTTCCAGTCCTCCATCACCTAGGTTAGAAAATAGAGGAGATATATACAGCTATGCAGAAATTACATCTGCAGATAGTGAATGTAGGTAAGGAGGCTTTCTGTAGGCCATTTTTGTCCTTCACCTAGATTAGAATAAAAGGAGATATATACAGCTGTGCAGAAATTACATCTGCAGATAGTGAATGTTGGTACGGAGGTATTCTGCAGCCCCTTCCAGTCCTCCATCACCTAGGTTAGAAAATAAAGGATGTATATACAGCTGTGCAGAAATTATATCTACATATGGTGAATGCTGGTATGGAGGCTTTGTGCAGGCCCTTCCAATCCTCCTTCACCTAGGTTAGAAAATAAAGGATATATATACAGCTGTGAAGAAATTATATCTACATATGGTGAATGCTGGTATGGAGGCTTTGTGCAATCCCTTCCAATTTTCCTTCACCTAGGTTAGAAAATAAAATATATATATACAGCTGTGCAGAAATTACATCTGCAGGTAGTGAACGTTGGTGGGGTAGCTTTCTACAGCCCCTTCAAGTCCTCCTTCACCTAGGGTAGATAATAAAGGAGGTATATACAGCTGTGCAGAAATTACATCTTCTGGTAGTGAATGTTGGTAAGGAGGCTTTCTGCAGCCCCCTCCAGTCCTCCTTCACCTAGGTTAGAAAATAAAGGAGATATATACAGCCGTGCAGAAGTTACATCTGCAGATAGTGAATGTTGGTAAGGAGGCTTTCTGCAGCCCCTTCCAGTCCTCCTTCACCTAGGTTAGAAAATAAATTAGGTATATACAGCTGTGAAGAAATTACATCTAAATATGGTGAATGCTGGTAAGGAGGCTTTCTGCAGGCCCTTCGAGTCCTACTTCACCTAGGTTAGAAAATGAAGGAGATATATACAGCAGTGCAGAAATAATATCTACAGATGGTGAATGATTGTAGGGAAGCTTTATGCAGCTTCTTCCAGTACTTCTTCACCTAGGGTGAAAAATATTGTAGTTATATACAGTTGTGTAGTAAACTTATCAAAAAATGGTGTATGTTTTTTCAAATAAGCTTTCTTTAACATCTTCCGGTATTTCTTCACCTTGGTAGGAAAAAACATGAACCATGCATCTGTGTTGTAACTATACCTATGATGGTGAATATTGGTGAGGAAGCTTTCTGCGACACCTTGCAGTACTTCTTCTCCTATGGTAGAAAATAAAGTAAATATACACAGCTGTACGGTAACTATACCTAATGATGGTGAATCTTGGTAAGAAAGCTTCTGCGGCTCCTTCCAGTAATTTCCCCCTGTGGGTCCAAGGGTTAGAAAAGGCCCGAGATATTCCTGCCTGTCATAAGTGGTGACTAAAGGGAGTCCTTCCCGCTCAAGGGGGTAGTTTGCCACTGCGTCTGGAGATGGATGGTTCCGCGAATTCTATTTGTGGTCATTTTGGTTTTTCACTTATTCTGGTTCCTTACTTCCTTTGTTTGGTTCCTATCTTTGTCCTTCTCCCTCTCACTGTCTTCCTTACTTTTCCCCTCGCCTTCTTCTCTTTGCTTTCTTCTCCTTGCTTTCTTCTCCTTGCCTTCTTCTCCTTGCCGTCTTCTCCTTGGCTTCTTCTCCTTGCCTTCTCGTTGCTTTCTTGTCACCCTCTGGTGCCCGCCTTGTCGTTTGAGACAGTCTGTCCTTTCTCTCCCTCTCTCCCTTTTTTTTTTCCTCTTCTTCTTTCCTCCATTTTCCTGCCTGAAGGCAGACCCACAGGTTTGTACACATAGCCAGTGATGGGGTGACGCGTTATTCCTCGCCCTGGGTAGACAAGTAAGGCACGCACGTACCCCCTGGTAAAGGCCAGGCCCAGGGAAGTGTGACTGCCTGAGCTGACACATTTTGAGCATGGTGATTGTTCTCTCAGTCCGTTTCTCTGTGTGACCTGAGGTGTAAACATTCACCTAAGATGGAGCGCGCAATCCGCAATGGATTTCTCTTCTTCTTCTCTTTCAACTTCTGCCGAAATATGGATCCTTGACTAGCCATCAGTGACAAAAGTACTACCGCCTGCCCCAAAGTTCCTCGTAGTTTCTCGATGTGAGGACGGAAAGGATTTTTCATCTGTCAACCCTTTCGTTATCCAAAAGGGCGTAGATGCCATAGCTGGATCTGTCAAGTCTTGTACCAGGATGCGTAACGGTACCTTGTTATTAGAAACTGAGAGTGCCTTTCAGGCACAAAAACTGCTTCGCGCCACACTCCTGTACACGTTCCGTGTCCCAGTGGTGGCTCACTGCACTTTGAATTCGTTGCGTGGTGTGGTATATACTAGATCACTCAACGGATTGACTGACAAGTAGATTCAGTCTTTACTCACTGGGCAGGGCATGACGGCTGTCCATAAGGTCATGGAAAAGGTCAACAATGACCTTGTACCGACCCAGACACTTTCCCTGGCCTTTGACAGTGTTCAGCTGCCATCGCGCATCAAAGCGGTCTACGACGTTATTTCTATTTGCCCCAATGTCCCGACACCTACGCGCTGCTACCAGTGTCAGCATTTTAATCACACTCGCCAGTCTTGTTCTAATGTGGCTAAATGTGTCACTTGTGGCAGGGATGCCCATGAGGGTGACTGTCCACCTCCATCTCCTCATTGTGCGATCTGTCAGGGTGACCATGCAGCGTCCTCTCGTGACTGTCCAATATACAAGGATGAACGCTGTATCCAGGACATTCGTGTCAAAGTGAAAGTGTCCACCTCAGCTGCTCGCAAGCTATTTGCTAGTAGGAATCCCACACTGCTCCCAGTGTGGAAATACAGTACTGTCCTCGCTTCTCCTCGGACTACCAGGGAGGTGGCGACGCAGACATGCAATCTGACATTCAGCACTACGGTCGTCCGTTCGGCCAGTGCTAAGATCGCCCGGTCAATGTCTCCTCTTCCTCCCCTCACCCCTAAGACACAAGCACCTTCATCAGCTTCTGCCAAGACGAAGACCCAGAAGTCAGATGTACAGGCCTTCAAGAAAGAACCGTCCCATGCAGACCTGCTACGTACATCAAACTCCCAGCCATCGACCAGTATTTCCACTAAATGACCTTCCAAGAAGGCTCATAGGAAGCAAATTTCTCCTTCTCCGCCATGGCGCGTTTCTTCTCCTGTGCCACGCAGCGGTTGCCGCCCCAGGCCGTCGTCCATTTTGCCTGGCCACACCGCTGGTAGCCAAACATCTGACCATTCAACGGCGGAGGAAGCTCCCCCTTTTGGCCATCTTAACAAGATGGCAGACGAACCTATTGAACCAATGGACAATGACTCTCCGCCTATTGGTAGCGGTAGCAGTGCTCGCTTGAAGCCAGGCCCTCAGCGGCCTTCGAGATGACCCCTTCTTGCTTCACATTTCTCTTTTTCTTCTCACGATGGCACTTATTCACTGGAATATTCGCAGCATTCACTTCCACCGAGAGGACTTGAAGTTGCTGCTCTGTTTGCACCGTCCGCTCGTTGTAGCCCTCCAGGAAACGAAGCTGCGCCCATGCAATCAAATTGCCTTTGCACACTACACCTCTGTGTGTTTTGACCTACCCTCTGTGACAGGTATTCCCGCTCATGGAGGGGTTATGTTGCTGGTCCAGGATGAGATTTACTATGATCTCATCACATTGCACACCGGCCTGCAGGCAGTTGCTGTCTGAATTACTCTCCCCACTTTTACATTTTTCATTTGTACCGTTTACACTCCATCGTTGTTTGCCATTACCAGGGCAGACATGATGCAAATTATTGCTCAGCTACCTGCACCATTTTTGTTAACTGGAGCCTTCAGTCCCCACCATCCCCTTTGGGGCTCTCCAGCATCCTGCCCGAGGGGCTCCCTGTTAGCAGACCTTTTCAGCCAGCTCAATCTTGTCTGCCTCAATACTGGCGCCCCTACTTTTCTTTCGGACACATCTCACACCTGTTCCCATTTAGACCTCTCTATATGCACTACCCAACTTGCACACCGGTTTGAGTGGTATGCACTTTCTGATACATATTCGAGGGACCACTTCCCGTGTGTCATCCATCTCCTGGATCATACCCCCTCTCAGTGCTCAACATGTTGGAACATCTCCAAAGCAGACTGGGGGCTCTTCTCTTCCAGAGCGAACTTTCGGGATCAAGCCTTCACAAGTTGCAATAGTCAGGTCACACACCTCGTGGAAGTTATTCTCACTGCTGCTGAATATTCCATCCCTCACACTACTTCTTCTCCACGTCACGTACCGGTCCCCTGGTGGACCACAGCATGTAGACACTTTACGTGCTCGTCGATGTGCTTTATGCACCTTTAAACACTACCCTATGGTGGCGAATTGTATCAATTATAAACAATTACATGCACAGTGTCGTCGTGTTATTAAAGAAAGCAAGAAAGCCAGCTGGGCTTCTTTCACAAGCACCTTCAACAGTTTTACTCCTTCTTCTGTTGTCTGGGGTAGCCTGCACCGGCTATCTGTCACTAAGGTCCACTCACCAGTTTCTGGCTTGACGGTCGCGAATGATGTCCTTGTCGCCCCTGAGGATGTCTCCAATGCCTTCGGCCGCTTTTTCGCAAAGGTTTCGAGCTCCACTCATCACCACCCTGCCTTCCTCCCCTGAAAACAGGCAGAGGAGGCAAGGCCACCTAACTTTCGCTCCTCGAATCGTGAAAGTTATAATGCCCCATTCACTATGCGGGAATTCAAAAATGCAGTTGCCCGGTCATGGTCCTCTGCTCCAGGCCTGATTCTATTCATATTCAGATGCTGAAGAACCTTTCTCCTGCGGGTAAAGGTTTTATTCTTAGTACTTACAATCACATCTGGATTGAGGGTCATGTTCCCACATGCTGGAGCAAGTCTATTGTGTGCCGAATCCTACTCTGGGGTAGGACAAGCACTTGCTCTCCAGTTATCGACCCATCTCTCTTACCAGCTGTGTCTGCAAGGTGAAGGCGTGAATGGTCAACTCTCGTTTGGTTTGGCTGCTTGAATCTCGACACCTATTTACCAATGTAATATGTGGATTCCGTAGGCGCCGCTCTGCTGTTGACCATCTGGTTACCTTGTTGACCTTCATTATGAATAACTTCTTGCGGAAGCGCCCAACCACGGCTGTGTTCTTTGATTTGGAGAAGGTTTACAACACCTGTTCGAGAGTGGGCATTCTCCTCACCATGCATACATGGGGCCTTTGCGGTCACCTCCCTCCTATTATCCATGCCTTTTTAATGGATCGACAATTCATGGTACGTGTGGGTTCTGTCCTGTCAGATGCCTTTCCCCAGGAGAATGGGGTGCTACAGGGATCAGTTTTGAGTGTCGCTCTCTTCGCCATAGCGATCAATCCAATAATGGATTGCCTCCCAGCTGATGTGTCAGGCTCCCTTTTCGTGGACGATTTTACCATCTATTGCAGTGCACAGCGTACATGTTTCCTGGAGCACTGTCTTCAGCACTGTCTTCAGCACTGTCTTCAGCACTGTCTTCAGCACTGTCTTCAGCACTGTCTTCAGCACTGTCTTCAGCACTGTCTTCAGCACTGTCTTCAGCACTGTCTTCAGCACTGTCTTCAGCACTGTCTTCAGCACTGTCTTCAGCACTGTCTTCAGCACTGTCTTCAGCACTGTCTTCAGCACTGTCTTCAGCACTGTCTTCAGCACTGTCTTCAGCACTGTCTTCAGCACTGTCTTCAGCACTGTCTTCAGCACTGTCTTCAGCACTGTCTTCAGCACTGTCTTCAGCACTGTCTTCAGCACTGTCTTCAGCACTGTCTTCAGCACTGTCTTCAGCACTGTCTTCAGCACTGTCTTCAGCACTGTCTTCAGCACTGTCTTCAGCACTGTCTTCAGCACTGTCTTCAGCACTGTCTTCAGCACTGTCTTCAGCACTGTCTTCAGCACTGTCTTCAGCACTGTCTTCAGCACTGTCTTCAGCACTGTCTTCAGCACTGTCTTCAGCACTGTCTTCAGCACTGTCTTCAGCACTGTCTTCAGCACTGTCTTCAGCACTGTCTTCAGCACTGTCTTCAGCACTGTCTTCAGCACTGTCTTCAGCACTGTCTTCAGCACTGTCTTCAGCACTGTCTTCAGCACTGTCTTCAGCACTGTCTTCAGCACTGTCTTCACTCCTGAAGTGTCGCCAATGGCTTCCGTTTTTCTGCTGCGAAGACAGTCTGTATAAACTTCTGGCGCTACAAAGAGTTTCTCCCACCATCCTTGCAACTCGGTCCCGTTGCTCTCCGATTCGTGGAGACAACAAAATTTTTAGTTCTTACATTTGACAGGAAACTTAGCTGGTCTCCACATGTGTCATATTTGGCTGCCCATTGTACCTGTTCCCTAAATGTCCTCTGTGTTCTCAGTGGTATGTCATGTGAAGCGGATCGAGCCGTCCTACTTCGCCTATATCGGTCGATCATCCGCTCACAGCTGGATAATGGGAGCATCGTATACTCCTCTGCATGGCCATCCATCTTACGCCGCATCAACTCTATACAACATCAGGGTTTACGTCTTGCGATCGGAGCGTTTTATACTAGTCCTTTCGAGAGTCTTTATGCTGAAGCCAGTGAATTGCCACTAACCTACCGGCGCAATATACTGCTTTGTCGGTATGCCTGTCGGCTATTGTCAATGCCCGACCACCTGTCTTATCGATCCTTTTTTAACGACTCGCGACCGTCAATAAGGGTTGTATGTCTCTGCCCTGCTACCCCCTGGAGTTCGCTTTTGTCGCCTCCTTCAGCACCTTGATTTTTTACTCCCTGCAACCTTTTGAGTGGGCGAGAGACAAACACCTCCTTGGCTTCAGGCTCAGGTTTGCGTTCACCTTGACCTTGGCGCGCTCCCAAAGGAGGTTAGCCCCACTTCGGTATACCGCTCCATTTTGTCGAACTTTGTTCGAAGTTCACTAATATGACCTTCATTTATACAGATGGCTCTAAGACCAATGAGGGTGTTGGGTGCTCTTTTAGTGTCGGGGCACACAGTTTCTAATACCGACTCCATGCCCATTGTTCAGTCTTCACAGCTGAGCTATTTTCCATCTACCAGGCTATTCTTTACATCTGCTGCCACCGACATTCTGATTATGTTATCTGCTCCGAATCCCTGAGTGCCATCCAGAGCCTCAGTGATCCGTATCCGGTTCACCCTTTCGTGCACCGGATCCAACGCTCTCTTCAGTAGCTGGCGGACGACGGTTCTCTGGTTAGCTTTAGGTGGGTTCCTGGTCATGTCAGTATCCCTGGGAACGAAGCTGCAGATGCCGCGGCCAAGGCTGCGGTCCTCCAGCCTCGGACAGCTTCTTGTTGTGTCCCTTCATCAAATTGTAGCATTTTATTGCTGTGGCATGCCGATTGGTTTGCACTTACGGACAACAAGCTACAGGCCTTGAAACCTCTTCCCACAGCTTGGACGACCTATTCACGCCCTTCTCAGCTGGAGGAGGTCGTTTTGGCCCGGTTACAAATTGGACACTGCCGGTTCAGCCATCGCCATCTGCCGACGGCTGCGCCGACGCTGTTCTGTCCATGTGGGCAATTGCTGGCAGTATGCCACATTTTAATGTCCTGTCCAAATTTTAATACACTCCAAGTAATTATTAACCTAGGGTAGAAAATAATGGAGGTATATACAGCTGTGCGGTAACTATATCAGCAGATGGAGAATCTATGTCAATAAGCTTTCTGCAGCACCTTGAAGTACATTTTCATTTGCGGTAGAAGACAAAGGAGATACATACAGCTGTGCAGTAACTATATCTACAGATGGTGAATGTTAGTATTGAAGCTTCCTGCACCTCCTTCTAGTATTTCTTCACCTAGGGTAGAATATAAGTGTGATATATACAGCTGTGCCGGAAATGTATCTGCAGATTTTGGATGTTGGAAGTGAGCTTCCTGCAGCCTCTTCCATAACTTAGTCACCGAGGTTAGAAAACCTTTACAGTATGTACAGTTGTGCAGTAACTAAATCCGCAGATGCTGAGTGTTGGTAACAGAGCTTTCTGCACATTCTTCTATAACATCTTTGCCTTGGGTAGGAAATCATGGTGATACGTGCACCTGTGCTGTAACTATATTTGCGGGTTTTGAATGTTGGTAAGGAAGCTCTCTTCAGCTTCTTCCATAACTTCTTCTCCTAGAGTAGAAAGTGAAGGCTATATGTACAGCAGAGTACTATCAAGTGTGTTAATGATTAGTACCACACCTTTCAATTGGAGAAGAGGAGACATTGTACCCATCTTCAAAAAATACAATAAAAGGCTTTGGAAAAATCACAGAGGTATAACCCTTATGAGTCATACAGCCAAAATTTTTGAATTAATTTTACTAAATCGAATACGTTAAAACATATAAAACGGCTGAGTGAAGAACAGCATGGGTTTAGGAAAGGAAGAAGCACAATCAACCTAATATTTTCTGTCTATCAACTGGTGGAAGAAAGTTGGGAGTTTAAAAAAATAGTGATAATGGTTTTTATAGACAAAGAATATGGATGTGTCCCTGTTGACAGGGAAAGACTGTGGGATGAAAGAAGAAGATACATGTAGATGACAGATGCATTAATGTAATAAACTAAATGTGCAGAGAACACAATTGTAGAACTAGAACACCATTGGGGAACTCTGTTTACTTCCAAATAAGTCAAGCCCCCCTGCAGGTCCAGGGTAAGAATGGGCCCGAGGTATTCCTGCCTTTCGTAAGAGGCGACTAAAAGGAGTTTCATCCGTTTCGGCCTTCCATGTGATGGCCCCCCTTTGGTGTTTGACTTCCATTTTTCAAAATTCTACAGAAGTACTAGCCTTTTGGGGAAGGACGCCTTATGTGGTGTCTCACTGGTCCTCAGTGCACTAAGACCTTGGCACTCAGCATTGTAACGGCGTTGTAACCACACCCACTATTCCTCAAATTGGGCCTAAACGCCTGATGCGTTACGCAAGTTACGCCCATATTGCGTCCCCATCTGCACCTACGATCATGATGGACATTCCATGGCACCCGAAATCCAGCACAGTAGCCAGCCCGTTGTGGTGGGGTTGTCATGTACCCTCTAGGTTGTAGCCCCTGACTACACATGGATCGTACTGCCGATACCTGAGCTGTACCCTCCCCACGTCGGCCAAGGAGTAGATGCCCGTATCCTTGGGGCATCAGGACTCCCAGCAACAGTTGTCCTGCCAGGTGGCCCTTGCTGCGGCTGGGTGGCGCCCGTGGGGAGAGCCCCTGGTCAGAGTGGGTGGTATCGGGGCGGACGTTTCGCAGATGAAACGTCAACATGTATCAGGCCGCTCTGCGGCCGAGTCTTTTAAAAAGAAAGGTACTGTCTCTGGTTCTGGTTCTCCTGCCCTTTCCCCCTTGGCCACTCCCTGGGAGGAAGGACAGGCCCGCCGGCTTGGGGTGAAGTACCTCCCCCGCTATTTAGTCTATTCTCGGACCGATGGGGGGGACGTTTGCCACCTCCAAGCCCATGTTCTTTATCCAGCACATCGAGTACATCTTCTGGGAAATCGAGGCTCTCAGTAAAATGTGTTCGGGGTCCGTTCTTGTAAAGACCACCTCCGTCATACAGTCGGCAGCGCTCCAGGCATGTGACCGACTCGGGGACATCCCAGTGTCCATTGTCCTGCATCTGGCACTGAATAGGACGCAGGGGGTTATTTGTCATCGGGACCTCCTGCTGCAATCTGATGAGGAGCTCAGGGCCAACCTGGAGTGCCGAGGCGTGCATTTCATCTGGCGAGTCCAGCGCGGCCCCATAGACCGTCGCGTCGACACCGGGGCCTTTATCATCGCCTTCGAGGGGGACGTTCTCCCGGAGAAGGTAAAGGTGATGTGCTACTGGTGCGACGTGCGACCTTAGGTCCCGCCTCTTATGCGCTGCTTTCAGTGTTTGCACTTCGGGCACATGTCGTCACAATGTGAGGCTGAGCCCCTTTGTGGCGATTGTGGACGTCCTCTTCGTGAGGAACATACATACACCCCACCACCTCGGTGCATCAATTGTCCTGGCATCCACTCGCCTAGATCTTTAGACTGCCCCGCATATTAGATGGAGAAGAAGATTCAAGAATTAAAAACTTTGGATCATCTCCCTTATTCTAGGCCAGGAAGAAATATGACCGCCTCCATCCCGTGACGTTGACAACTTATTTGCATCAGTTGTGTCCACTCCTTCCACAGTATCCTCACCCCTATCCTGTCCCCCCTCCACCTCCTCACCCCATCCGAGGTCTATGCCTCTGCCTCCCAAATCCCTCCCTTCCAAATCCACCTCCCTCACGGCCCCTGCCCCCTCTGCCCCAGGGGGAACCCTTCCTCCTCCTCCTCCTCCCCCTCCGCCGCCTGAGAAGCGATCCTCTTCTCAGGCGTCCATCGGGGAAACGATCTGGACCCCGGCTTCTGAGGTCCGACGTTCCAAAATGGTCCACGCGTGTGAGGACCTTCTTCGGGTCCAGCCCACCATCCCTGTTCCTCATCGGACTTCCAAGAAGGCCTCCAAGAAGAAGTCTTTATTCCCCTCTCCACCCCGGCCCGTTTCGTCTGATGCTCCATCCGCGAGTCGCTGCTCCCAGCCATCCTCAGTTTCACCGGGACACTCTGCTGCCAGGCGCTCAGCTGGCCTCTCATCGGCGAATGATGCTGCCCCTCCTACGCAATCCGGGAAAGTGGCCGCAGCTGGCGATGCCTCGATGGAACAGGATCCGCCTCCCGCCGGATGTAGTGTTGTTCCCTCGAACCTGGCCTCCGCGGCCGTCAAGGTGACCCGCTCTTCACCCGTTTCGTTCCCTTTTTTTCTGACTAGCGATGGCTTTATTACATTGGAACATAAGAGGTATTCGATCCAATTGGGAGGAATTACAACTGCTCCTCTGCCTGCACTGTCTGCTCGTCCTTGGTCTGCAGGAAACCAAGGTGCGCCCAACTGACCGTATTGCTTTTACCCACTATACCTCGGAGCGGTCTGACCTCTCCCCTGCGGACGGTATTCCAGCTCATGGTGGGGTCATGTTGCTCGTTCGGGATGATGTCTATTACCATCCCATCCCATTGACCACCACACTCCAAACAATAGCTGTCCGTATTACTCTTTCTGTCTTTACTCTTTCTGCCTTTACTCTTTCTGCCTTTACTCTTTCTGCCTTTACTCTTTCTGCCTTTACTCTTTCTGCCTTTACTCTTTCTGCCTTTACTCTTTCTGCCTTTACTCTTTCTGCCTTTACTCTTTCTGCCTTTACTCTTTCTGCCTTTACTCTTTCTGCCTTTACTCTTTCTGCCTTTACTCTTTCTGCCTTTACTCTTTCTGCCTTTACTCTTTCTGCCTTTACTCTTTCTGCCTTTACTCTTTCTGCCTTTACTCTTTCTGCCTTTACTCTTTCTGCCTTTACTCTTTCTGCCTTTACTCTTTCTGCCTTTACTCTTTCTGCCTTTACTCTTTCTGCCTTTACTCTTTCTGCCTTTACTCTTTCTGCCTTTACTCTTTCTGCCTTTACTCTTTCTGCCTTTACTCTTTCTGCCTTTACTCTTTCTGCCTTTACTCTTTCTGCCTTTACTCTTTCTGCCTTTACTCTTTCTGCCTTTACTCTTTCTGCCTTTACTCTTTCTGCCTTTACTCTTTCTGCCTTTACTCTTTCTGCCTTTACTCTTTCTGCCTTTACTCTTTCTGCCTTTACTCTTTCTGCCTTTACTCTTTCTGCCTTTACTCTTTCTGCCTTTACTCTTTCTGCCTTTACTCTTTCTGCCTTTACTCTTTCTGCCTTTACTTTTTCTGTTTGTACCGTCTACACTCCATCGTCATCCGCAGTCAGACGGGCTGACATGATGCACCTGATTGTTCAGCTTCCTCCGCTGTTTTTATTGTTTGGCGTCTTCAATGCCCATCATCCCCTTTGGGGCTCTCCTGCATCCTGTCAGAGAGGCTCACTCTTGGCGGGTGTCTTCGACCATCTCAATCTCGTCTGCCTCAATATTGGCGCCCCGACTTTCCTCTCAGACTCTACTCATACCTACTCCCACTTGGACCTCTCGATCTGTTCTACCACTCTTGCCCCCTCGGTTCGAGTGGTATGTCCTTTCTGACACCTATTCGAGCGACCACTTCGCCTGTGTCGTTCGTCTCCTGCACCACACCCCATCCCCACGTCCTTCGAGCTGGACCATACCGAAAGCTGACTGGGGACTTTACTCCTCCCTGGCGACCTTTCCGGACCACGATTTTCTCAGTTGTGACAGTCAGGTCGAATACCTCACGGCTGTTATCATCAATGCTGCCGAATGTTCCATTCCTCGTACTACCTCTTCTTCATGTCGCGTTTCCATCCCCTGGTGGAATGAGGCTTGTAGAGACGCTATCCGTGCTCGACGACGTGCTTTACGCACCTTTCGCCGCCATCCTACGTTGGCGAATTGTATTGGATACAAACGGTCCGAGTGCAATGCTGTAGAGTCATCAAAGACAGCAAAAAAAGCTTGTTGGGCCTCTTTCACCAGCACTTTTAGCAGTTTTACTCCCTCTTCTGTCGTCTGGGGTGGCCTACTCCGGCTGTCAGGCATTAAGGCCCACTCCTCGGAACCTGGCCTGACTTCAGGTAATGAGGTCCTTGTTGATCCTGTGGATGTCTCCAACGCCTTCGGCCGCTTTTTCAGGGAGGTTTCAAGCTCCGTCCATTACCACACTGCCTTCCTTCCCAGGAAAGAGGCAGAAGAGGCTCAGCGGCCTTCCTTCCACTCGCTGAGTGTGGAAAATTATAATGTCCCCTTTACTATGCGGGAACTCGAACGTGCACTTGCACTGTTCCGGTCCTCTGCTCCGGGGCCAGATCCCATTCACGTTCAGATGCTGGCACACCTTTCTCCGGCAGGCAAAAGCTTCCTTCTTCGTACCTACAATCGCGTCTAGACCGAAGGTCAATTCCCCATGCGTTGGCGTGACGCCGTCATTGTTCCTATACCCAAACCTGGGAAGGATAGACACCTTCCTTCTAGTTACCACCCCATTTCTCTTACAAGCTGTGTCTGTAAGGTGATGGAGCGCATGGTTAATGCTCGGTTAGTTTGGATTCTTGAATCTCGACGGCTACTTACCAATGTTCAATGCGGCTTTCGTCGCCGCCGCTCCGCTGTTGACCACCTTGTGACCTTGTCGACATTCATCATGAACAACTTTTTGTGAAAGCGTCAAATGGTAGCCGTGTTCTTCGATTTGGAGAAGGCTTATAATACCTGTTGGAGAGGAGCTAACCTCCGCACTATGCACAGGTGGGGTCTACGCGGTCGCCTGCCCCTTTTTATTGATTCCTTTTTAACAGATCTAAAATTTAGGGTATGTGTGGGTTCCGTATTGTCCAACGTCTTCCTCCAGGAGAACGGAGTGCCTCAGGGCTCCATCTTGAGCGTAGCCCTTTTTGCCATAGCGATCAATCCAATTATGGATTGCATTCCACCTAATGTCTCGGGCTCACATTTTGTCGATGACTTCACGATCTACTGCAGTGCCCAGACAACATGCCTCCTGGAGCACTGCCTTCAGCATTGTCTAGACAGCCTATACTCATGGAGTGTGGCAAATGGCTTCCGGTTCTCTGAAGAGAAGACGGTTTGCATCAACTTTTGGTGATATAAAGTGTTCCTTCCGCCATCCTTACATCTCGGTCCTGTTGTTCTCCCCTTCATGGAAACAACTAAGTTTCTAGGGCTCACACTGAACAGGAAACTTTGTTGGTCTCCGCACGTCTCTTATTTGGCTACCCGTTGTACATGTTCCCTTAATGTCCTCGGAGTTCTTAGTGGTTAATCTTGGGGAGCGGATCGCACTGTCCTGCTTTGCTTGTATCAGTCCATAGTCCGATCAAAGCTGGATTATGGGAGCTTCGTCTATTCGTCTGCTCGGCCATCCCTCTTATGCCGTCTCAACTCCATCCACCATACGGGGTTATGACTTGCGACCGGAGCATTCTACACTAGTCCCGTCGAGAGTCTTTATGCTGAAGCTGCCGAATTACCATTGACCTACCGGCGCAACGTACTGCTTTGTCGGTATGCCTGCCGGCTGTTGTCATGCCCGACCACCCCTCTTATCAGTCCTTCTTCGCCGATTCTCTCGACCGCCAGTATGGGTTGTATATGTCTGCCCTGCTGCCCCCTGGAGTCCACTTTCATCGCCTGCTTCGACAATTGGATTTTGGCCTCCCTACCACCTTCAGAGAGGGTGAGAGCCGGACACCACCTTGGCTCCAGGCTCCGGTTCATATTTATCTCGACCTCAGCTCACTCCCGAAGGAGTGAACTCCGGCCGCAGTGTATTGCTCACGGTTTGTCGAACTTCGTGCGTGACTTGCTAGTCACACCTTTATTTACACTGATGGCTCGAAAACTGATGATGGTGTCGGCTGTGCCTTTGTCATCGGGGCTGTCGCCTTTAAATACCAGCTCCTCGACCAACGTTCCAGCTTTACGGCCGAGCTTTTTGCTCTACATCAGGGCGTTCAGTACGCCCGCCGCCACCGCCATTCATCGTATGTACTCTGCTCTGATTCACTCAGTGCTCTTCAGAGCCTTGGAGCTCCATATCCGGTCCATCCCTTGGTGCAATGGATCCAGCAGTCCCTCCATTCTTTTGCTGCAGATGGCTCTCCTGTCAGCTTTCTGTGGGTTCCCAGCCATGTAGGAATGCCTGGGAATGAGGCTGCTGATGCTGCAGCCAAGGCTGCAGTCCTCCTGCCTCGGTCAGCCTCCCATTGTGTCCCGTCATCTGACGTTAGTGGGGTTGTTTGTAAGAGGCTTGTGTCGTTGTGGTGGGATACTTGGTCATCACTTCAAGGAAACAAGCTCCGGGCAGTAAAACCATTCCCAACTGCTTGGACAACATCCTCTCGACCATCTCGGTGAGAAGAGGTCCTTCTGACCAGGTTGCGGATTGGGCATTGCCGGTTTAGCCACCACTACCTGCTCCCCAGTGACCCAGCCCCGCAGTGCTCTTGTGGTCATGCATTAACAGTGCGCCATGTTTTATTGCTGTGTCCCCGTTTTAGTCAATCTCGTGTTGTCCTGTCTCTGCCATCTACTTTACAGGCTATTTTAGCTGATGACGCTCGAGCAGCTGCTTGTGTTCTTCATTTCATTATTTTGACTGGCTTGTCCAAAGACATCTAACTCTTTCACTTATTTTATCTGCATCTCTGTAAGAACTTTCTGGTGTGTGTCCCCCCCCCCCCCCCATGAGTTTTACTAGATTCTATGTGCTCTAACAATTGTGACTGGGCGCTAATGACCTCAGTAGTTGAGTGCTCTTAAACCCCCCCCCCCCCCCCCCCACCCAAAAAAAAAAAAAAAGTCAAGGACTTAAACAAGGAAGTATTCTATCTCCTGCACATTTTAATGTTGTGAGGAAGGGAATGAATAGGGCAGTTGGAGGTACAGTAAAAGAGAAAGACAAAATGATGATTTTTGCAGATGATATGGCAATATGGGGCAATAAAGAGGTAGATGTACAGTTACAACTTGATGTGTGGAAGGTAATAATAAAATAGTATGGATTAAAAATAAATAAAGATAAGAGTGAAGGGATGGTATTTGGAAGAGAGAAAGGGATTAAAGGAAATATTACCTTCAATGGAGAACCCCTCACATTGGTAGAAAGTTTCTGTTATGTAGGTATTGAGGTATTGAAGTATCTAAGGATGGAAGAATAACAAACGATATTAATAGGAGGTTACACAATGGAGCCAATTTCGAACAAACAATAAATCACCCGATTTGGAATAAGGAAGTTTCAGAAAAAGCAAAACTTCTTATGTATAAGATTTTTACTTTCCTATTGTACCTATGCTGGAGAAACATGGGAAATGACAGAAAGGAACAGAAACAGGAGCAGTCCGCAAGCAGGGGAAATGACATTTCTCAGAACAGTTAAGGGAAAAACAGGAATTTAGAGATTAGGAAGGACCTTAAACAGGAAAGTACAAGAGAAAAAATTGAAGAAAAAAAGAGATTAAGATGGTTTGGGCATGTTAAGAGGATGCACCGGCAGAGACACCCCAAAGTTATGGAAGAACTAAAGATGGATGGACAAAGACATAGAGGGCACCAAAAAACACAGTGGAAAATGGCAGTGAGATTATCTGTCAAAACGAGACATGTGACCTGGTGGCAAGTGGAGGAAAAAGAATGGTGGGAGGACCAAGCCAAATGGAGAGGACTCGTCAGTACTGGGACCCAGCAGTAGCTGGAGCGGATTACGAATATTGATAGATGTATGTTCAGCTGTGTAGTAAGTATATTTGCAGAAGGTGAATGTTGGTACGGAACCTTACTGCAGCATCTTCTATAAGTTTTTTGCATAGAGTAGAAAATCGGGAAATATATATAGCTGTGCTGTAACTATATCTGTAGGTGGTGAGTCTTGGTAACGAAGCTTTCAGCAGCTTCGTCCATAACTTCCTAACACAGGGTACAAACTCAAGGCACTATGTACAGCTATGCAGTAACTACATCAGCAGATGGTGAATGTTAGTAAAGAAGCTTCCTGCAACTTCTTGCATAACTTCTTCATCTAGGGTAGAAAATCGAGGCTATACATAAGACTGTGCAGTAACTATACCTGCAGATGGTGAATGTTGGTAAGGAAGCTTTCTGCAGCTTTTTTACAAGTCTTCTTCACCTAGGGTAGAAAATGAAGGTGCTGTGTACAGCCGGCAGTAATTATATCTGTTGATGGTGAATGTTGGAAAGGAAGCTTTCTGCAGCTTCACCCTTAACTTCTTCACCTAGGGTAGAATATCGAGCGATATGTATTGCTGTGCAGTAACGGTATCTGCAGATGCTGAATGTTGGTAATGAAGCATTCTGAAGCTTGTTCCATAACTTCATCATCTATGGTAGAAAATCAAAGTGGTATATTCAGCTAAAGCTGTAACTATATCAACACATGGTGACTGTCGGTAGGAAGCCTTCTGCAGCTTCTTCTATAAGTTTTTTGCATAGGGTAGAAAATTGGGGCGTTAACTATATCTGCAGATGGTGAATGTTGGTAAGGAAGCACTCTACAGCTTATTGCATAACTTCCTCACCTATTGTACTAAGTCATGGTGATATGCACAGCTGTGCTGTAACTATATCTTCAGATAGTGACTTATGGTAGAGAAGCATTCTGCAGTTTGTTTCATAATTTTTTCACCTAGAGTAAGGAATCAAGAGCGATGTGTGGCAATAACTACACCTACAGATAGTGGCTGATTGTAAGGACGTTTTTGCAGCTGTTTTTGTAAATTTTTGCTCAGGTCAAGAATCATTGGTGACATGTACAGCTGTGGAATAACTATATCTAGAGACAGTGACTGGTGGTACATCTTTCATAAATTTTTTCAGCTCGTTAAGAGTCAAAATTTGCATGCTCATCTGTGCAGCAACTAGAACCACAGATAGTGGCAGGTGGTAGAAAAGTGTTCTGCAGCTTCCTTCATCAGTTTTTCACCTAGGGTTAAGAATCATGGTTGATGTGTACGAGTAAGCAGTAACTATATCTACAGGGAGTCACAAGAGGGTAAGAAGCTTTTGGCACCTTCTTTTATAAATTTTCACCCAGGATTAAGAACAGAGTTCAATGTGTAGAGCTCTGTGGAAATTATATCTACGGTTAATTAATGGTGGTATGGAAGCTTTCTGCAGCTGCTTTCATTTTTTTTTCCTTTGGTTAAGAATCATATTCGACACGTACAGCTGTGCCGTAACTATACCTGCAGATAAGAACTGGCCGTAAGGAACATTTCTGCCCCTTTTTTCAAAAATTTTTCCTCTGCTTAAGTATCAATTGTGACGTGTGCAGCTGTGCTGTAGCTCTATCTACATATAGTTACGGGTGTAAAGGAAACAATCAAGGGCGATTTGTACGGCTGTGCAGTAACTATACCTACATGGAGTTGCAAATGGATATGAAGCATTCTGGAGCTCCTTTCATAAATTTTCTACCTAGAGTGATGAACAAAGTTCAACATGTACAGGTGTTCAGTAACTATACCTACAGACAGTGACTGTCATTAGAAAAGCTTTTTGCAGCTTCTTTCATAAATTTCTCACCTAGGTTTACGAATCTAGGGTGATAGGTACAGTTGCACAGTAACAACATCTACAGATAGTGACTGATGGTAAGGAAACTTTCTGCAGATTCATTCATAAATTTTTTACTTACAAATATGAGAATGGGAAATTAGTAACTACACTAATAAAGCAATTTTTAGAATGTGGACAATACCCACTACCTCGATAATTGGTACTTGAGCCCAGACATTTTCTTGGCTTCACACTTACAGGACAAACACATGTGGTGCTATCCATAAGAACAGATGCAACATGCCAAATGTTCTGCAGAAACTGAAATGGAAAGACATTAAATTTGTTTGCACTAACACATAAAGTGGTGTGACAAAAGGGAAGTGTGGACATTGACCACATGTAACACCTCAGAAATTGTTGACAAGGAAAGACTGACAGGAATGTTAGAGAGAAAATTAAGAAATCACAAATCATTGTAGAATATAACTTGAATTTGGGATCGGTTGGTAGTAAGATGTTGATATTAGAGTTTTATCTGTCGTTGGTAAGGGAACTTCCAGAAACGTATGCATCAGAGCGTAGAAAAGCTGGCAGAGGAAGGTATTCTGATGATACTCCTCCAAGGTTTTTGGGAAGGCATTTTCCAAACAGTATAACAAGTGAGCATTCTTAGAAAAGTATGCTAATGTCTAGATGCATTGTTTGCCGGAAACAGAAAATGTGTCGAAAAAGCGAGTACGAATGTAAAATTTGTGAGGTGTGTGTTGTTCCCAGTTTTGAAAATTACCACACAGGAACAAGTTGCCAATCGCAATGAAGAATGAATACAACAGTGCTATCAGAAAAAAAACTTAGAAAATGAAAAAAAATACATATAAAAAGCAAAAGACAGCATAAAGATATATTTTTTAACTTCGCCAGTGCTGGTCCAAAGCCCAGATCAAAAAGAAGGATGGAAAATATATTCACGGAAATATATTCCTAATTTTACAGTTTATGATTCTGAACCTGCACTATAAGTGAATTAAATGTACCAACGACAAGACAGAGATTCCACAGTTTTAAAATGTTGGAAAATCTGTTGAGTACTTACGTGCAACAATTAAAAGTACAGCACAAGGAAAAAAAAATTGTGATGCAGACAGTCATTTCTGGCAATTCCAAGTTACACTACCACTGATTACCATCTGCAAAGGACAGCTGCATCTGTGCCTGGATGGAACACTTCTCACAGTGTACCTATTACAGGCAAACAATCTGACGGCGGATGACAAAGCACTCAGTTTTTTGTATTCTGTGAAACAAATAGTAGACCATGTGAAATTTCTACACAAGTCACAAAACAAACTTACCAAAGTAAAGTAAATTTGTTCTTACCATTGCTTACAATACATTATGATGCTGTAGTGCAATATGAATGATGATGTGTATGTCGTTTTCTGCTATTAACAACATAATATGGCATTTTGAACAACGAAAACAGCGTACGGTTATCTGTAATATATGGCTTATTTTTATTCAGGCTTGAGTTAGTATGGTTAGGAACCAATAGAGAAACCCAGATCTTAGTGTTGGCCAAAAACACAATGATCCATGGCTCTGCCTACTGTGCGAAGAGACTGCTCCAGTCGCAGAAACAGAAAGCAACCCTGTTGCTGCTGGACAGTATAGTTAATGGTCGCAACTGCTAGTGCTGGATGGCAGTGAGGGAATTTGTTGTTCATGTGTAGGATTGCTTTGAAAGTGAGAGGCATAATGAAGGACCTATTCTCCCTGTGTCAAATGTAGTGCAAAGAACAGCCGATGTGCTTGGTATTGGAACTGCTATAGTGAAACATGTTACTCAGGGAAAACGCATAGGCCTTGCTAGTGGTGAGAAAGACTTCAAGCTTAGCATGTCAGGTAAACACAGAAAGGGTAGGAAATGATTGAGAACTACTGACAATTTTAATCAGTGCACTATTTGGGACTATATTTACAATTATCACTTTAAAGGTGAATTGCCAACTAGGAGAAAATCATATCGTTTCTCTTCGTGAAGCAGGGCTGTTTTCTGGGAGTATGATGTCACCTTCTTAGGTTCTGAATTCTTTAGGCTTCAGGTATAAAACATTCAACAATCATAAATTTGTAATGGAGAGGACAGACATAGTAATTCTGCATTGCAGTTTCCTCAGAAACAATGTGCACTATAGACTGTAACGAAGTATATTTATGGATAGACTTGAATTAATACAAACAACAGTGTTTCACACATTTGGACTAATGACACAAGTTCTTCAGTTCTACAAAAATCAACTGGGAAAGGTGGCAGATTAATTGTTTGCCATGCTGGAACAAGTGCGGCAGTCATAGACGGTGCTTTGTAGGCTTTTCCTTCAAAGTAGTCAGGAGATATCCATGAAGAAATGAATGCCACAAGCTACATCTCACGGTTTCAGGATAAACGTCTTTGAAATATTCCTCCCAAGTCTATTATAATGATAGATAAAGCACCTTATTGTTCTACCCAGGTGAAGAAACTGCCGACCATGTCAAACAGAAAAGGTGATTTGTTAAGTTGGTTGCAGTGACATAATGTTAATTGCACTGATGAACCAAAAAAGGCAGAGCAGCTTCAGCTTGTTAAGCCCGTAACTGCCATGTGGAGTGGTCTCGCTGTTAGGAGCACCATGTCGTGGATTGCGCGGCCCCTCCTGCTGGAGGTTCGAGTCTTCACTTGCGCGTGGGTGTGTGTGTTGTCCTTAGAATAAGTTAGTTTAAGTTGTGTGTAAGCCTAGGAGCCAATGACATCAGCAGTTTGCTCCCTTAGGAATTCAAAAACCCACAAACTCTTGTACACATGATTGATGAAATCAGCTAGAACTGCTGGTCACAAGGTTATTCGTTTGCTACTGTACCATTGCATGTACAATGCGATTGAGTGTCTTTGGGCTCAAGCAAAAGGAAATGTAGCAAGAAATAATAAGTGTGCACCTTTTTCACAAAGCAAGGAGTTAAAATTGCTTGATCGAGCTTCGAGCTGCACAAGGTAGCTGTGCGGTCTGAGGCTCCTTGTCACAGTTTGCAAGGTGTTTTGTCCTGAGTGTAAGTTAGTTTAAGTTAGTTTAAGATAGATTAAATAGTGTATAACCCTAGGGACCAATGACCTAAGAAGATTGGTAACATAGGTATTTACCACAAATTTAGAAACTTTTGTCAGGCTTTCACTGAAGTTACAGTAGATATGTGGTGATTCTACATACGAAAAAAAATATTGAAGGTGCTTGCGAGAGAGGGTGAATTATGGAGACCCATATGAAAAACATTGTTAATCTTGGTGAAGCAGATGGTGATAAGAGTGCCAGCAGCAGCTCTGAGGACAAGATTTCAGATGATCATGAAATTCCCAGCGCTTGGTCCAACTACAAGAATATCGGCTGTCTCATTTATTGGATTAATGCAGTGCATGGTGAGTACACAGTTTAGTTGTTCTTTCTTAACATTCACATGCAGAAACATGAACTGCCTTCTTATGTCAATTAAGAATTTCAGGAAACTTATTTCGGCATATAACACGAGTATTTGTTAAGTTTTAGGGTAAGATTTTAATAAATGATTCAACTTTGTAATATTCTTTGACACTTAACTACCGCAGTTTGAAATTGATTCCATGGTGTAATATGTGTCACAAGAGTGATCAGTGATAATTTTAGCAAAAGGTTATTAATATGTTTCCCTAACTATTTTCTCTCTGCTATTGCTTTATTTAAGATACACATACACATGTACGTTGTTGAACTTGTTTATAAGGTTTATTAAACCTATCAAAAATGCAGCGGTTTTAACAACTTAAGTTGAACTGACGAACGGAACTGTGCAATTGCACAAGTATCATTAATTAACATTGAAACTATTAAGAATAAATAATATCCCTCGAATCTTGAATTCTATCAAGGTAGCAACTCACTTTATAGATAAATATCTTGCAGTAATAACACTTCTTGCACGTGATATATACAAAAGAGACAAAATAATTTGAAAACTGTCGATAATATTTCCCACCTGCACTACCTTATGTGTCTCATGGAATCAAATTCCATGGCGTTAAAATAAAACCAAGTAAATTATTGAGTATCAACTTGGTGACTGCTGTTTCGTTCAGGTGGCCAAGCACAGCTATTTAGGCATGTGTTCCAACAAAGCTGAGTACCTGGCACAGGCGCTGACTCCATGGGCCCGAGGGGGCCTGAGCCCCCTCAAGAATCGTTTGGGCGGGCAGGAGCGGGAGCAGGGAGCTCTCCCAATAATTTTAGAAAATTATTAGTTACATTATGCTTTTTAAAATCCCAAAATTATGTTCGAATTTATTATTTTCCTTGTTTGCAATAGTTACCTTTTAAAATACATTCAGTAATGAGTTAAAACAAGTAATTATTATGATAGTAAGCAGGTTAACTGAAAATGAGGGATGTGAATCATGATAGTGTTACGGTGCTGCAGCCACACTTGGTATTTGACCCAGTGTGTGAAATTTTGGGGAAAGGCCGGTGCCAGTAGGCCAGCACTGAGGCTGTGGTGACATCAAAAGGACTGGAGCATAAGTGCCTGGAACTCTGCGCCTTGCATCACCTTGACGCTTTGAGACATTATGACACTGCGGTGATATAAAGCCCACCTTGCTGTCACAGTCATTCAGTGTGGGTAGTTTGATTCAGTGCATGGTGCAGACATGTTTAGTATTCTGACTTTAGTGTCTAGTGGACTATTTTGTATGACTATATTTTATTCATTTACTTTAATCTCTTAGTGTATTGTGAATTAAATTTGCAATGGATAAATGTGATACCAAAAAGGCACGCTTGGAAGTTGTTGATACTGCAAGTCAACCTCTAACAATTATTGTGTCATCAATTGCTTCATTGTCTTCGGGCAAGAACTATTCACACCCGCAACCTGGACAATCTGGTAAGGGAAGGTCATTTCAGAAGTCTTAGTTGATCAATTATACATGGCTGGAATATGAAGCATCTAATAAAAAAGTCTTTTGCAAAACCTTCAAATAGGCAGATGCTAAAAATTTATTACAATTTCCTTAAAAAAAGAATGCATTTACTTCAACAGAATTTTCTAGCTGGAAAAAGGCTTTGGAAAAATCCCATCTTCATGAAAATACATTTTATGGACAAATAAGGTGTTCTGAAACTAAATTCTATCACTAACCAAAGTATGGCCTCCCAATTCAGTGAACAGTTAGACAATAATATGAAGAAAGGCCTTTTAGCTCTTGAGACAAATTTTTAGTACTGTGCAATTCTTATACCAATAAGGACTAGCAATTAGATCACACGAAGACATCATCTCAAATGTTTTCAGTTGTTGGAACTCCGGAAGAATGATGTACCTGAGTTTAAAGATTGCTTAGGGCATTCGGGGTGTAAATGGATGTTCCATGATGCTCAAAAAGAGATTATTGATCTACTAGGAAAGTATGTGTTGAGAAAGTTTATTGGCTTCAATCAAGAAGACTGAACATGTTTCTGTTATGGTTAATGAAACAAGTGATGCTTCAGTTCATGAACAAGTGTCATTTTGTGTTCATACTGTCAATGATTCCTTAATCATCAATGAAGTCTATTGGCTTGTACGAGACTCTCTTTAGTGCACTCTGTTTAGTATTTTAAAAGATGTTTTTACTCATCTTGATTTGTCAATAGATAACTTCAGAGGGCAGTACTATGATGGTGCCTCGAATATGAGAGGTAAGTTCAAAGGACTAAAAAAGTTATTTTTGGATATACAGCCAAAAGCACGGTATATGCACTCCACTGCTCACAGGTTAGACCTGGCAGTTGTAGACAGTCTCCACCATCTTTCATCTATGAGGAATATTATGGCTTCAGCCAAGGACTTAATAAATACCGTAGGGAATCCAACAAAAGGATGTTACTTTTCAGAAGCATTTGATGTGAGAGCGCAATCAACCAAGCTGGTCTATGACCCCTTTGGCCAACTCAATTGACTATGCAGGCTTCTAGTGTCTTGAATGGTGAAAAACTGTGGAGAACTTTTAGAGTTTTTTGAAACATTTTCTGCAGAGGACAAAACAGAGGCAGGTTACAAATGTGCAGTCTACCTTGAGTCAACGTTACAATTAAAGACTTACTTCTTTTTACGTCTTTATTGCCATGCAATGAACCCAGTAGAGGATGTAAATGAAAAAATTCAATGCCTTCATCTAAGTGTTGCTGATCTGGAAAAAATATGAGGGCTTGATTAGTATACTGAATGGAAGGTGTGATAGTTCTGAACACTTTTGGGAATTGTGTTTAAAAGAAAAACCTTCACAAGTTGATGATCCTTCGCTTCCTAGGAATCAAAGTATACCAAAGAAGTATGAAAACAACAAAGCCAGCACACCACACACTTTCAAAACCCAAAAGGAATATTGCAAAGCTATTACAATGAAGTATGTGAAATGGTGCAATCTTGCATTACAGAGCGGTTTGCTTCAACTGGACTCGCACAGGTCATTACAGATGGGTTGAAAAAGTGTGCTTGCTTTTAGTAAACAGAGGTGAAACAAATTTGGAAAAATCAACTGAGTTTTTCAAAAATGACCTAGACATTCAGAGGCAGCACTTACTCTTGAATATGTTATTTGATGTCACTAATAAAAAACAACTGGTCTTAAAAAATGTGCTTGATGTAAGAAAGTACATTACACAAGAGTCTGCAGTTGTAGAAATGTTATGTGAAGTAGTGAAGTGAATTAAAATTCTCCAAGGAGTTCCAATCACGACAGCAAAATCAGAATGGTCATTTAACACTCTTAGATGTCTGAAGTCATATCTCTAATCAACAAAGGGACAGAAGCGATTGGACAATTTGGCTATTCTTCATGCCCACCAAGATGTTATGGATGAATTGGGTATTTCACCAGTCACCAACAACTTTGTATTCAGTAATCCAGTCAGATGGTTGACATTTGCACCTTTATAAAGACACTCTAGCCCTAATAATGGCATTTAGAGCAATATTAAAAATCTTTATAAAATAGAGAATTAAATGCATACACAATGTTAAATTTATAGTTTCTAAATATTAGTACTAGTTTAGTACTGTATTAATATATTACTACAATACTGTATTGATTATTTTCAAATACCTAAATATTTTTAGGGTGTAACACTCAATTAAAACCCACTTTTTACATACTTTTTGACTGAAAGTATTAGGCATACTTTATTAAAGCATTAACTTTGAAATATTGTTTTTATGTAATGAACCCTGAACCTTATTCAAAGTAAGCTTACATTAGCTATTTCACTTATTAATAAAAGTGCTATTACTGTGTGACAGCAATATTTTATGTTTTATTCTTTTAATGATAGTTTAGAGTTCATTTAATATAATTTCAGTCTTTTCAGAGCTATATATTCACTGCTCTGTAATAGTCTGTTAGCATGATTATCACTGTAAATTAAATTAGCTTTTTATGGAAATACCACTGGCACTCATTGCCAATTAGCAAAACCACCAGGGATCATTGTATTTTGGCTCAACTTTAACAATGGGTATGCAAGAAAGAACTATTGAGGTAAATCTAATTAATCAAATCGCTTTCACCATAAGCTAAATACAAGATTAAATCCTTAGTGATGAAAAATAGTTTTAACGATTCAGTTTGATTCTGCAGTAATACATCTGCAGAGAAACTATGTAGAGAGAGCATTTGTTCTGTATCAGCTGTGAGAGGGCACAGTGCTTTGCCTGCAGTCGTAGTTACTCCAGAAATATTCAGCACCGAGCAGGTGCAGGCACCGAGTGTGGCTAGTGGGTGAGAAGCTTTCTGTAGCTCCTTTCATAAATTTTTCACTTTTTTTTAACCCTGCAGGGAGCTCACAGCTCTTTAACAGGTTCGTGCTTGGCTTCCACAGGGCCCCAGCCTTTGCAGCATATTTTCCTTTCTGTGCTGCATATCTGTCCCCTTGCTCTTATTTTTACCCTCCCTTGGGGAACGTGTTTGAGGTATATTTTGGAATATGTTCCACATTTTCAGTGGCTCACATTGGATCAGTCTCACCACTGTGTTTTCATTCCTCTTTCTTTCTTCATTCACCTTCTCCTGTCCTCCTTCCACTTCAGCATTTGATGTTCCTCTTTTTCTTCTTCCTCCCTGTGTACTCCTGTAGGCTGGCCCATGCATCTGACGCATAGCAGGTAACAGGGTAACGTGTATTTCCCAGACTTGGGTCTACAGGTTCTGTTCACACATACCCCCCCCCCCCCCCCCCCCCCCGCCGCCAGTGTAGGCAAGACCCAGGGAGGGGTGATTGCCTGAGCAGCTACCTTCCCAAATAGCCGACTGGTCCCTCCATCAGGTGTTCAGTAGGTGTTACCTGAGGCATGAACAGTCACCTAAGGCAGGTGCTCTGCCTTGAGAAGGGGGCCCCCAGTTGGAAGTAGTACATCATCAGAGATGCTGGCAATCATGGAGGATTTTACTGCAATAAGACAATCATCTTCCCAATCATCTACAAAGCCTAAGTGGAATGATCTATTGATTCAAAGACCATCCCAGTTGCACCACAGTTCCTCGTGGTTTCACTTACTGTAGACGGTGAGTCCTTTGCATTGGTAAATCCATTTATTATTTAGAAAGGTGTTAATGCAAATGCTGGCTCTGTGAAGTCCTGCTCTCTTTTATGGAGTGGCACTTTCCTCTTGGAGACTATTTCTGATTCTCAAGCACAACTGCTGCTTGCCACTTCACTTCTCCTCAGCCATCCTGTTAGTTTCAAGCTGCTCTGAATTCTGAATTCTTTCCATGGTGTTATTTACACTAGGCTGCTTCACAGTGTGACAGAGGCTGAAATCCAAACATACCTGCCTGATCAGGGTGTCACTGCCATCCAATGGGTGATAAAAAGGATAGATGCCTCCATAGTGCTCCCCCCCCACCCCCCCCCCCCCCGCCACACACACACACACACACACACACACACACACACACACACACACACACACACACACACACACACACACACACACACTTTTTCTCACCTTTGTCACGGTCCAACCATACATTCCGAACTCTAAGCGCTGCTACCAGTGTCATAGTATCAACCACACTAGCAGTTCTTTTTGGCATCCGGCCAAACGTTCAACTTGTCATACTAATGTGCACAAGGGTGATTGTCCACCTCCTTCAGCCTGCTGCATTAACTGCAATGGTGTATGTGCTGCCTCCTCGCAGAATTGTCCCATCCTCCCAGAATTGTCCCAAGTATCTCAATAAGGAGGCGATCCAGGAGGTTCTGGGTGAAGGAAAAGTGTCTTACATGGTTGCTCGCAAGTTGTTGGCAAGTCAGAAACCCTGCATTCTACCATATGGCGCCTACAGTACTGTTCTAGCTACAGCTCACTCCACAGAAGAAGTGGCCAAGCAGACATGCAAATTCAAATTTAGCACCATGGTTGTGAAATCGCCCAGTGGTATGGTAGGGTATCCATCTAATCCTTCAGATGTGCAATGCACCATCAAATGTTCGCCTCATGGGACAAATACCCCAGCTATACAACCGGCAGCATGGAAAGGACATAAGGAGTACTCTTGATGTGTTCCTATGTTGCTCCAGCTACCCAACATCCACGTCTTTGTCTGGTAACCAGAAAGATTCAAAGACGTTAAACAAAGGCAACCAGTCTTTCCTTCACTGAATCGAAGATCATCTTTGACGGTGTCGCCACATGATATCCTCGTCTGTCCGATATCTGTGTCACCGGTGCACAACACCAGCCATTTTGTTGCACTGTACTCTACAGGCCAAGAGCAGAAAAATGCCGATGCTCCTGCAGACCTAATGGATTGAGATCCTCCTGCCTTTATGCCCTGAAGCAGAGTGTTTCCGAAGGCTGGCACTTGGCAACTGCCGAGGTGACACCCCTTCATATTTTCCTCGTCGTGAGTATCCTCCAAGGCGTTTCTTCATGGACTGTTTTGACCTTCCCCCCTAAGGTCAGCATTCCATCTCATGGGGGAGCCATGCTGCTCATACAAGATGACATTCATAGTCAACCTATCTCCCTGACTTCCTGCCTTCAAGCTGCTGCAGTTCGCCTTTTCCTTCCTTACTTCAAGCCCTCCCTTTGTGCAGTTCACATCCCTCCATCATTTGATATCAACAGGGCAGACTTCCGCTAGCTTATTAGGCAGCTACCTCTCTCCTTTCTGCTGCTCAGTGACTTTAATGCACACCGTCTCCTTTTGGGTTCTGCCAAAACTTGTCTGAGAGATGGCTGACCTTCTCAATCACCTTAATCTCTTCTTACTTAATACAGGAGCACCCATCTTTCTTTCAAAATCCACACACTCCTATCTCTATTTGAATATACTCTTCTGTGCTGCCCAGCTTCCCCATCTTCCCAAGTGATCCATTCTCTCTTACGCATACTTGAGTGACCATTTCCCATGTGCTACATGTTTACTGACTCCTACCCCATCTATGTGAACACCCAAATGATAGCTTACCAAGACTGCCTGGAGGCTTTACTCCTTCCTGGCGACCTTCGACAAACATCATTTCCCCTATTTATGATGACCAGGTGCAATATATTAAAGATGTTATCCCAACCTGCAGAATGTTACATACATCGCACTTTCTCTTTACCGCGGCATGTCCCAATCCCTTGGTGAACTGAGTCATGCTCAGATGCAATTTGCACACGGGGACGTGCTCCCCACATTTTTAACCATCATCCTATGATAGTAAACTGCATATATTATAAAAAGATGCATGGTCAGTGTCCTTGCATTCCTCAGGATAGCAAAGAAGCTAGCTGGAGTCATTCACTAAGTCTTTTAATAGTTCTACTGCATCTTCTGTAATGTGGGCCAACCTCCAGTGGCTCTCTGGGATCAACATCCATTCACCAATTCCTGGTCTGACAGTAGCAGAGGATGTTATCACGGATCCTACTGCTATCTCCAACACCTTGGGCTGCCATTTTGTGGAGATTTTGAGCTCCTCTCAATATCAGCCTGCATTCCTCCATCAGAAACAATTTGGAGGTGGCTCAGGAGATACCCTTCTCTTCTCAGCATCCTGAGTGATACAATGCTGCCTATGCGGGAGCTAGATCATGCTCTCAGTTCAAAACATGTAGTGTTGAATTTTTACTTTCTTGCATTTTAAAAATCTACATTGTTTCCACTTTCAATTCATATATAGTTTATTCAGTTCAGAAGATTAAAATGATTTTTAAAATATTTTTGAATTTTCTTTTGCATGGGCGTGACCCACTGTGGTGCTGTTAAACTGCTGTCAAATCTTGTACTAATGAATGTAAATGCATATGTGAGAGGAAATGTGTTCTGGCCAACCTGTAATAGATCAGTGTATATCACTCGCTCGATCATCATTTTTTTTATGTTTATTTACTCTTTTGTAACCCTGAAAATATTCATAGTGAATTCTGTTCATTGAAGTCTCTAATTTATTGAAGGATAATCATGGGTGAACCTAAAGTGGCTAGAAATCCTCTGAAGGCTTTTAAGAAAAGAAGAAATGTAGGAAAGCCAATGGTAGATGTTATTAACATAAACAATAAATATGATAACAAAGTGTGTGAACCTAACTATCTTGCTTCAACTGCCCATTGCAGTGACAGTGGAAAAGTAAGTACTTGGCAGAGGAAGCTACATTCAGTTAGTGAAAAGTATGAATATTTTATGGGAAAATCAGATGTGAATGAAAGATTTGATATGTCAGTTCTCAACTTAATTTTTGCAAACTGTGTAAGATGTACTCAGTGTAGTGAAGTTGGTCTGGAACACATTGTAAAAAAATCATGTAGGACTTGCCAGTGAAATGGAATTGAAGTGTGGTAAGTGATCATACATGACAACTTTCAGGAACAGTGTTTCGATAGCTCAAAATGACGAAAATGGTAGCAAAATCTATGAATACAACATTAATGTGTCTATGCCTTGCATACAATCCCTAGGGTGCTACAGTCGGTGCAGTTTTCTGAGGCACAATGAGTCTTCCAAATAGCACTTTAGCAGTAAAATCTAAAAATTGTAGATGTCCTCAAAAAACTAAGGTACACATGAAATAATTTCGCAGCTAACTATAGTGGCAGTAGTGGAGGAATGGAAGTGGCATGTGTTGCTAGCATATTTCAATGATTTGTTGCGTGTGGTAAAGTGTGATATGTGAATTAATTTGGTGGCAGTGATTCTAAAAGTTTCAGACATCTTCAAAGACTGAACTGGTACGCCAATGATGTAGTGTGGAAATTTGTGTGTATTGGACACATACAGAAACGAATGGGATCAAGACTTTGGTGACTGAAAGCTTCATACAAAAAAACAAAACCTCAGTGATGGCAAAGGATTGGATGGGAAGGGAAGGTTAACTGACAGTGTAACTGACAAAATACAAAACTATTATGTATTTGCTATTAGGCAAAGTACACACAGTGTTGAAGTGAAGATGGCTGTTTGGTTTTTTTTCAACCAATGAAAGTCCCCATCAAAGGAGAAAACAGCTGGTGCAACTACAACCAGGGATTGCTAACTGGTGATGTGCACACCTATAAACATAGTCTGCCTGATATGGTAAAGGGGTGATATAACCTGTTTTCAGAGACTTAGCGGCACCATAACTGTGGAAAAAGTATGCTCACAGAAAAACTCAAAACCCCAATAAAAGTATAAATTAAACTGTGTTTTGGTGCCACATGGTGATCACAAACTTGTAACAGACTCAGCATCAAAAGACGAAATAATTAAAGTGTTGCAAGAGGATAGAAACATTCTGTTAGCGAGAATCAGTGAGCTAGAACAAGAACTAATCAAATATGTAAGCAGTGAAAAGTGGTGTACCGTAAAAAGCGCGTCGAACACACACAATTTAAAATCGCAACTAAAAATGCATTCGTGTTATAATGTATCTACAACGCCAATGGTGTCCTGAAAAAGTGCGTCTAAACAAGTAAGTGCAGCTTCAGATAAAAAAACTGTTCTGATGTCAGCTGGTAAAGAGCCAATGCAATGTGTAAGTGTAACTGAAGTCAGTGTTTACACGGCAATCAGCGAAAACGAAACTGTAATGAATGATTCCAATAGTGTTCCAGAAGATAAAGCACCTGAACATATGAAACAAAGTTAAGAGTTGAGGAATGCAGTACGGAATCCGAAAGTTTTAATAGTGAGTGACAGCCAAGACAGGTACTGCAGAAACATTCTGGAGACAAAACTAGACACAAAATATGACATTCAAAGTTTTATTGAACCAAATGCTCCTATCTGTGAAGTTTTTAATCGAATTGACAAATTAGCAGAAGACTTGAACGCAAGTGATACTCTTACATTAATGGCAGGGTCGTACGATACTGGAGACTCCTACAACAACATTGTGGAAAGCATTGATAATGTGTTATCAAGTGTTCTCCAACTCGGTAACAAGACAAACATCACTTTGCATCCAGTTCCCAAAAGATTTGACAAAGAACATATAACCGAAAAAATTGACATGTTTAATCATCATTTAGTTCAAACAGTGAACTGCTCAAAATTTTGCAACAAAAGTAGAATATCCATAAACTTTGAAATGGAAAGACTGTCTCGTGATAAATTCACACGTCGCAGATTCCACTTGAACAGACAGGGGAAGGAGCAAGTATGCTATAGAATGTCTATGTTAATTAAAATTAACAATTGTACAAACCAGATGCATGTATCCCTGAATCAACCAGTCTACCCGAAGAAATCAATGTTTCACCAAAATAAATACAGTGTGAAAACCAGTGCAATAGAAGTGCCTAAAATGAAACAAATGCTACTTGACAAGTGGATTACCATTAGAAGCACCAAAGTACATGAAAGGCAGGGCCCAGAATCCAGGGAACTAGCTAGCAAGAAGACACCACCCACACCTCAAATCAAGGAGGATTTTTTACAGCTAACAATAGCAGATGTAAAAAAGAGGTAAGTGGTCTAGCAAGACACAATATAGTCCCTGCTTCATGCTTTAAATTGTTCCATCAGAGTGTTCAGTCTCTTTCCAATAAAATGAATGAAATATATATCTTGTTAAATGATATGAGTGATATTTCTGTTTTATGCTTTACTGGGCACTGGCTAAATAAAGACATGATAGAACTAGCACACCTACCTCAGTTTAAATTAGCTGCCACATTTTGTAGAGAAGTACGCAGGCATGGTGGTAGCTGCATATATGTTCGAGAAGATATAGACTTCACTAACACAACCAAATTTGACAGCTTATCTAAAGAAAGAGACATAGAACTCTCTATAGTAGAACTGCCAACTAGCAATTACTTCCATGTCAATACAGTAAGTACAAACATTTGAGAGAGAGGAGTGTATCATATTGGCATACTGTTGTACAATCACATGCCATCCTATTTGCAACAGATGCAAAATTTACAAAAGTGTAAAGTGAAACTGAAAGAGTACTTGCTTGACCACTGCTTCTATTCTGTTTCCGAGTTTTTAGAGTATCAGAAAAGTGTAGTCTAACTGCTCAAATAGTCTTAATAAGTCTATCATTTTGTTTAATTATATTGAATTTGTCATCAATATTCAACATGTATTGAATAATTTTAAATTATTTTTCCTTTCAAAATAACAATGTGTATGCTGTTGTATATACTGTACCAACCTGACTTGTCCTACATTGTTCGTGCAAAATATGTACCTAAACATGATTTACAGGACCAATAAAGAAATACAAATACAAATGCATAGCCAAGAATTCACAAGACTGTATTTATGAGAAAAGGAAACAGTTCACTTTGGTGTGTGTGATGCTGTTGCTACTTTCAATGATGGCAACATTGTAAGGTGCAAAGTATTTTAAAACATAGGAATGAAGGTATGTTTCAACATGGTATGAATGATGCTTGCCTTAGGTATGTTACATCTTCAGGCTACTGACAGGAAATAGCCTAAAAAAAACGAGCAAGAGAACAGAGAGAAAGCTGCTAGAGGAGTTTGTAGAAGATGAAGGTAATCCATCTTATGAATCTGGAATGCACTAAAAAGGTAATCCAAACTTTGTTGCTCAATTCCTAAAAGTTTTATTTTTTCATATACGTTCCATGTTTTCTCAGGATCTGCCAAGCCATTTTACTTCAGATCTTCAGGAAATGTAACACAGTCCCTTCCACATAACTTAACACAGTCTCTTTCCAGAAACCTTTATCTTTCTTTATAAACAAAAAATGGCAAAAAATAGAGAAATTTCATTCAAATGGAAGAAATTAATCTCTAACAACTGAACTGAAACTTTTAAAAATTACTCTGTTAAGCCGTAGCCAATACTCCAATAGATAACCTGCAAAAATTTCAACTTGCTAGGTCAAATACTTTCTGAGTAACCATGTTAAATAAGTCCTGTTTTAACTTTGTGAAGATAGTGCTTTCCAGAGACCCTTAACCCTGTTAAGACATTGATAACTCAGCTGACTCCCGATTTCATTAGTGGTAGCAAAACCTGCAAACATTGAAATGAAAATGTACAGTGGTATCCGAAATAGAAAAGTACCAGGGTTACTGCAAAAGAAATGCACACTATTTTCGTAAAAATACAATTTTCATTCTGCATGTGTGAAAGTTTTACAGTGTGTAGATACATCCTTCCCACTTGATTCCAAACTTAGTTCAACTTGTTCCTGTGAGTGGTGCCGTAACAGAATGTCTTCAAAATGGCTGCTATACTTCATGTTAGTCAGAAGCAACATGCTGTCACAGTATTCCTGTGCTGTGAAAACAAGACAGTGGGAAACATCCACAAGAGGTTGAAAAAGGTGTATGGAGATGCTGCTGTCGATCGCAGTACAGTTAGTCAATGGGCAAGTAGGTTACGTGATGAAAGCAGGCACGGCAGTATTTAGGATTGTCCCTGTAGTGGCAGGCCTCGTACTGCACACTCTCAAGACAATGTGCAGAGAGTTAGCGAAATGGTGACTGCTGACAGATGCATCACAGTGAACGAATTGTCACACTACCTTGGGATAGGGGAAGGGAGTGTTTGCAGAATACTGAAAGTGTTGGCGTTAACAAAGGTTTGAGCTAGGTGGGTTCCCAGGATGTTGACAGTGGCTCACAAAGAAACAATAAAAATGGTATGCAGAGAACTTTTGGAACAGTACAAGAATGGTGGAGATGAATTGTGATGGGTGATGAAACATGGCCCTGTCATTTTTCATCAGAGATGAAGAGGCAATCAATGGAGGGGCATCATGCAAATTCAACAAAGGAGATGAGGGGGGGAGGGGGGCGGGGGGGGGGGGGGGGAATTCAAAACCTCACCTTCTGCTGGAAAAGTTATGGCTACGGTGTTTTTTGATTCTGAAAGACTCTTGCTTGTGGGCATCATCCCAAGTGGAACCACCATAAATTCTGATGCATAAGTAATGACACTGAAGAAACTTCAAGCTCGACAGAGTCGTGTTTGACCACATTGGCAAAAGCAGGCCGTTTTGCTGTTGCACGACAATGCATGACCACATGTTAGTCAAAGAACTATGGAAGATCAAAAAACTCGGATGGACAACACTGAACACCCGCCTTACAGTCTGACCTGGCTCCATGTGACTGTAATCTCTTTGGGAAACTGAAAGACTCTCTTCATGGAACAATGTTTGAAGATGATGATGATGATGATGATGATGATGATGATGATGATGATGATGATTACCTTGTGCCTTGTGCACGCCGCCAAACAGTGGGGCCAACAGGTTGGTCCAGAATTTTACCATGTGGGTATACAGGCGCTGATTCCAAGATGGCATAAGGCAGTTGAGAGGGGTGGAAATTATGTGGAGAAATGAAAATATTGTTCCTAAAGGATGTATCTACACACTGCAAAACTTTCAAACATGTAGAATATAAGATGGGTTTTAAAAAAAATAGTGTGCCTTTCTTTTGGAGTGACCCTCATACATAGTTCAAGCATTTAACACTGTGATTAGGAAGAACCAGAATTTAATACAAAAATGAATTTAAATTCAGTCTGCTATTAAATTGCTGTGGTTGGCAGCAGTCAAAATCATGAACCTTCACCAATATCTATCCAGTTTTATTAA
Organism: Schistocerca americana; assembly: GCF_021461395.2. NCBI lineage: Eukaryota > Metazoa > Arthropoda > Insecta > Orthoptera > Acrididae > Schistocerca > Schistocerca americana. Next base: position 58,460,038 of record NC_060121.1, read on the forward strand.
AAATGAAACTCCTCCAGCTGTATTTAAGATTTTACATTTATTGGGCTACTAGTTTCGACCTTGCACCAACGCTATCTTCAGGCACTATATAACAACACCATGCATAAAACTAAGACTGTCAAACATCAGTAGTGTGAGCTAGTGTACAAAATAAATATATTATAAACATATTATAAATAGGATGAATTCATTAAAAGTAGTTACATTTTGTTCCTAAATAAGTGAATAGTCAATATATTTAAACTTGTAATTTTATACAAGAACGGGTTTATAAGGATAGGTGAAATAACTGAGTATTGTGGTGTAGTGATGATATGAATGTTAGACTTTGGTCATCCAAGTAAGTGGGTGACAAGGCATTTCAATGATTGTTGTTAACTTATGTCAACTCTTGACTGGATTACGTATAACAATATGAGAGCTATACTTTGTGTATCTTATGCTGTACTCTTCTTCAGTAATTAGTTATTAGAGGAACTAAAAGTATTTTAGATATGTGACGAGCTGCTTTGATTGACAACACCCTGTTTACTTCTATTTGGAGCATTGTTATGTACTTCATTGGTCTTTTACATTAGATTACCTTAGACCTGGGGGGGGGGGGGGGGGGAGGGGAATGTCTCTGGACAGGTGCCTGCATCTCAGCAGAGTGCTGCCCCCTCCCCCAGAAATGCCATTGACTCAGTTGTCTGCTAATTAAAATTCCACTAATTGAGCCTCTGTAGACAGGAAACTATTGACTGTATGGGTACCCAACATTATAGGAATAACGTTCAGACTGAGCACTGCAGGGTTTGTGTTGCTGGTTGTGTATCGTGATGTGCGTTATTTCTCTTACACAAAATTTTTGTTGTACAATCAACCATTTTTCATGGGGATCCCCTCAGGTAGCGGAAGTTTAATTATAACCACCATATACAATGTAAAAATATAGTGTCTCAACCTACTTCCAGGGTGCAAGCACGAAATTGCTCCTACATATGTCGATGGCTGTCCATGAGTGGTAATTCCCTGCATCATCCTTACTGAGAAGTACTCAATGTAGTAACAATTTTGTTCTTAACTCAACCAGCCATGATTTTGGTACAATTCATTGGTGTTGTATAGAGTCGAGTGTCTTCCTGGAGTCAAGGAATACTGTATCCATATCAGTGCCTCAAACTGTGGCTTTTTGTGTGAAAATAGCAAAGTTTTATTTTTGTGTGATTGCTGTTTTTGCTGTCCATACCAGTTAGAACCTAGGACATAATTCTGGTTGATACACTTCATTGTGTTTGATTTCAGAACACAGGGTATTTCAAGAAGTACCAACTGAGCACAAAAAACAAAAAAAAATCACAGCTATTATGTTATTTGAGATGTGTCCATGAATAACACACTGTTGGAAAAATCAAACTCTTGAGTTTCGCATGGCTCCCACCAGGTAGCAGCACTGTGCATCCACTTAAGTTCTAGTAAAAATGGTGTGCAGTGGCAGTATGTAATAACTGTTTAGCATGGCTTTCGTACTAGGTATGGTGTGGATCCTCCTACAGCACAGAGCATTAGATGATGGCATGAACAATTCTGAGAAACAGGTTGTTTGTGCAAAGGCGAATCCCTGGGCCAGCCCCAAGTGTCTGACATGGCCATTGAATGCATCTACCATAGTTTCACAAAGAGTCGGCAAAAATGTGTTCACCATGTAGCTCAACAGTTCAACATGCCCTCGATGTCCATCTGGCTTGTGTTGCGAGGACGCTTACACATGAAACAGTACAAAATTCAGCTACTGCAAGCTCTTTGTGAAGGCGCAAACAAAAACATTCTGTAATTTCATTCTTGGCAAGATGGAGGATGACAGTTTCCTTCCATGTCTAGTGTTCAGTGACGGGGCAACATTTAATGTAAATGGGAAGGTTAACCATCGTTATGGGAGAATATCAGGTATGGAATGAAAAGGTGTCTGGTCCAGTTTTCTTTGCTGAGAACAATGTTACAGGTAGCACATATCTCGATATGCTTCAGAAATATTTTTTTTTCTTTTTTTCTCCACAGTTGGAGACTGGTTTAAATGGATTCATTTACCTACAGGATGGGGCTTCGCCATGCTGGCAACTGGAACTGAGGAAATATTTCAATCAAAGGATTATTCAATGATGGATTGGTTGCATTAGACCAAATGATTCGGCCTTATATTACTGGCCTCCAAGTTCACTGGACCTGACCAAATGTGATTATTTCTTGGGGGGGGGGGGGGGGGGGGGAGTTATAATGACTCTGTTTATGTTCCTCCCTTACCAACAACAATGAGTGAACTGAGACGTCCCATAATAGCAGCTGTTGTAGCTGTACCCCAAGACATGCTCACTGCAGTGTGGGAACGGTTTGAATACTGCATTGACATATGACATGAATCTCAAGGGGGGCATATTGAAGACCTATAAAAAGATATGAGAAAACATTTTGAGTTTTCTGTTCATCAAAAAACAACTCATTGTATATGTTTATTAGTTTCAGAAATACAGGCATGCCAAAGCAGATGAATCTTTTTGATACACCCTATATATTCTAGTGTTCTGTAATGGATGGGCATCAGTGAAACATGACAATAGGTGTGTGGTTCACTTTTGGTAGCCTCCTCCTAGGTGGGTAAACTTCTTTCCAGCCACTGGCCACATTTTTTTCCTTGAGAGATATATACCATATTAGAATTAACATGGGAGCAATCTCTGCTGTATGTTGTGTATAGAATAATGGAGATTCATTTGGGGCCCAAATCACTTCTCAGGTTTAGGGATTTGTAGCTGTTTCTAAATGCCACTGACACAAATAACTGAATCACTCATTTTTGCAGTGGTGTGAGAAGTTTGGCTGTTCATCACCTTCCTTCGAAAAGGAACACTGGGAAATGCACCAGTGCATTTCTGCTTTCCTTTTCTACCCATTTAACAAAGACCTAAAATAGGGGAAAAGTCAGGTAGTCACAAATATTTGTACAGTGACAGGAAGGAGTGTCATGGACAACATACTAAGAATCCCCACTGGTGCTGTGTGCTGTGCTATGCAGTGTGGTGGTGGTGGTGGTGGTGGTGGTGGTGGTGGTGGAAGTTTAAAGGTAACGTTATATGTTTTTTCTCAAACACATCAAAAACCACAATTTCTGGCAGAAACAATTCCCAGTACACAATTAAATTACATTAAATATTCTACAATAAGGTACTCCCTAGGATTACTACTGCCTACATTGCAGGCATTGGAAAAATGGCAAATTATTAAAAATAGCATTTCAGGGGTATAAAAGATGTGACTATTAAATGAAGTGGTTTAGGAACAAATATTAAATGTGTGTACCAGTGCAGTGAAGTCATATTCAGAGAAAAATTGTGTTCTGTGGGTGTAACAGGATGTATCAGTGCAAGGGGAGGCAGGTGTCCATATTGGGGTTGTGCAGTTCCCTGTTCTGTAGGCCTGCGTATAGGCAAAATCTATATAAATCTCTGCACACTGCTCTTTCCTGTCAAAGGGTAATTGATTATCAGTCATCCTGTATGGCAGCTGCAATATTCTTCCAGGAAATGCGACTTCCCACATTAAAAGTGTTGCTCTTGTATGTTTACAGACAGACTATACCCCCCAGCATTTCCTCTCCATTCCCCTTCGTGCGTAGGCAAAATAACTTGACAGAGGTTACACTTGTATACTGGAGCTATTTTCAGTTTATCAAGTAAGTACTCGTTTGCAATTGTTAAGTGAGTTGTCGTGTATAAATGCCCGACAGCTGTAGCTGTCAACTGTCTACCACACTGAAGAACCTGCACAAAGTGTAATGTGCCATCTATACTTATTAGACAGTGTCAATTTTGTGGCTCCTTTCACTGCCTGGAATACTTTCTGCAGTGTGAGGGGTGTCAAATGCATCACACCGGCCTTAACTTTCTGACCAAATGACGAGGTCCAGAAGTTGAAATTCTTGCCTGCATCAGGTCACCCAGGTGATGTAGAACTTAATGTATGTTGACATAATTCCAACGACACATTACAGCAGATTACTGTTTTCAGCTCATTCTGTGAGTACCAGGAATTATGCTTACGAGAACAGGACAGGAAATGCTGGGGAAGTATGTAAACTTAAAAGAGCAGCACGTGCTGCACAGGATGAAGGAGAATCAACAGAACAGTGTGCAGTGATTTACGTGGATCCTGAGAGTAGCATTTTTTGCGCAGCTATTGACACTCATTCATGTGTACTGTGTAGTGCCAATGCACTTTGTGGAAATTAAATAACCCTGGACACCTCTGCACAGTGTCACTGGTGATTTGTAGGGATAGCTGTGGAGGGTAGATACAGCTCAGTGAGACGACCTGTACTTGCTTCTTGTGATGTAGTTGGGTAGCTAGATTAGGGAATCACGTGCTTGACCTTAAATCTGAAGGCCTGCAAATGTGTGAACTGCATGCTCACAGTCTGGCAGCATACTTCTTCTCACACTACAGCCTTCCCACTTCTCTGCCTCCACCCTGTTACACCCCCGGAACACGATATATTTCCCTTAACCTTTTCACTGCTGTGGGCACATATACACATCCTGCAATGTCATTTCCTAGTTCCGATGGATGTGTGTACGTACACCACTCAGGTTCTCCTACAGTGCTGTGGATATCTGAATGTCTCCTACACTGCTCTTGCCTCACTGTTGTGGTTGAGCTACTTCTGTATCTCAGAAAATAAGAGTGTTAAAATTGTTTATTGTACAACATATGTGCCTCATTGTGCGAAATCATTTGCAAAAACCTTGTTTCAATAATATTTTAAATCATTTGAGACAAGATGTCTATTAGTACCACACGATTCACGATGTACGAGGACACGAGTGGACACATCGCGTGCGACAGTCTTCCGGGTATAAAACTTGATAACTAGGTAACAAAAAGATATACAGCTCTCCTCTGAGTTTTAAATAAGATCTCGGTATCTTATCTGCATTTCATTCACTACAATGTATGAGCTAAAACCAGTTGTGCAAGAAAGCTTATGCCATGTATTTTTAATTCTGTGAATGCTTTAAAATTCTGTGAATTTGTTGCAGCACAGTAAGTATGATAGAAAATGAAAAGGAACACATGTCTTCATGGAGTGAAGATGTCAGACTGTGAGATGTACAAAAGTCTTTTTTTTTTTTTTTTTTTTTGCACCTGTTTCAAGTCTTAATTTAAGATTTTTTTTGTCATCCTTTGCAACATCTGAAGATGGCCTTTCAAGTCTGAAAGCAGTTACAGTTGATTCATAAAGTGATTCTGCTGAAAATAAAAAAATACCTTTCTAACATCAATTATCTGGAACTTTTCCATCCCCCACTATGTGGAAACTGTTAATCCTAGACAAAAATGAAAAGGACATTTGTTTTTAGCAAATTTAATGTAGTTTTTTTTTTTTTTTGGAAAGTATGTTCACTAGAAGTAGAGTTATGTAAGAAGAATATAGGAAAGTAAACTTTTCAGTACCCCCCATCATCACTGGTGGGAATTTTTAGTATAGATGCTGTTTATAAACACACTCTTCTAGCATTGTAGGAAATTTTGTGAGTGCACAAACTTTCCCCTATTTTTCCTTTGGTGACTGGACAAATATCATTTCTGTGTAATCCATTAATGTATGTGTGCTAACTATGTTGCCACTGTTGTCATTACCATATGACCAGAATTTGTCTCTTCATGAGAAATCATTAATTATGTTCTGCTACAGTGGTCACTGAAGGTCCCCCATGCCATTAACCATGGTCCTTGCCTAGGCTGTGTGACTTAGGTGGGTTGCTGAATGAGGACAGTGCCATCAAGTAGTTGCAGGAACAGCAGTCAGCATGATTGAATGATATGGTCTTGTAAAATCAGCCTGCATGCCCTTGGCATTCTGATACTGCAAGTTTCTGAAAGCAAGGGGAAATTAGAGCCAACACTTTTCCAGTGAGCATTAAGGTCTACTGCATGACTTAGTGATAGGGTAGCCTATTGATAAAATATTCTGTAGGTAAAATAGTCGTGTCCTCTTCAGGTATTCCGCTGCACTTTCCGTCATTTCAACCCCGTGTCTGTCTCGGTTGCAGTTACAACAAAAATTACAGATCTTAGGTCAGTAAGTTGGACAAAAGTCTCATCATCGCTTGACATTTTGTCAAGCTTTGGTAGATTTCCATCAAAGTCAAATGGCTTCTCCAGCTCGTGACATCTTATCTCTTGTCACTAAGGATAAATATTTACTTATTTTTCCATCAATAAAGTCATTATTCCTTTGTTGTTGGTGTTGTTGGTGTTGTTGTTGTTATAGCTAATTCACACATTAACAGTCAAAAATATCAAAATGTTCCAAAACTGATAAAGAATTACTGCAGAATGTTTGCAGTTGAATAAACATTTCTACAAGATACAAATCCAGTGTAATGTATAGCACACATGTGAAACTTGTGCAACAAAGTAGTGGAAAGAGTATTTTTGTGCTACATGGGGCTAACATTCTGTTGACAATAAAATAGCATCTGCTGAATGTAATTAGCATGAGAATAAATGAACTAAAATGCACACTTAAAGCATCTTGACGTTGCTTTGCTGTCCTTCCACTGCTGGCATTAGGCAAACTGTACCTGCCCACTCCCAGTGCTGCAGTTTACTCTTGTGGATCATGAACCCTCACAGAATGTGAGTAAGCTGTTAGCAAATGTATCTTTGGTGTTACAGGGATTATGTGAGCAGACAAAATGTACTAGTTTCATGTGTCTCATGTGGGGGAAAGTACGAAATTCAGTAGGTGGGACTTGGATACATTGTATAAACCAGAGATCTTTGAGAGTTTGAAGGAGTGTTAGGCAACATTGAGCTAAACCAGGGAAATTAATACAGTAAATGATGAAGAGTTAGGTTTGAGAGATAAAATAGGAAAAGCAGCAGAATGTCACACATGTAAAAATAAAATAAAATAAAAAAAAAGAGATTTGATTGACGAAAGGAGAAAATATAAAATATGAAGCAAATGAGGCAGTCAGAAGTGAATACAGATATCTGGAAAATAAAATTGACAAATTGTGAAATGGGTAAGCACAAATGGCTGCAAGACAATGGCTAGGCCTAGGCCTTAGAGCCATGCATAATTTGGATAAAGATGAGTTGCTTCTACGGGGAAAATTAGAGACCGTTGGAGAAAAGAGAAGCAGCTGAAGGAATATCTAGAGCTCTGATGGCTGGCCAGTACCAAGCAAAGAAGGGGAAGCTGAAAGGTGGAAAGAAAATATAGAGAATTTGTATAAAGGTAAACAAACTTGAGGACAATATTACAGCAATAGAAATAGTAGGTGAAGATGAGATGAGAGATATGATAATGCAAGGGGAGTATGATCGAGCACTGAAAAACCTAAGAGGAAATAATGTCCATGGAGTAGGTGACATTACATCTGAAGTACGGACATCAGTGGGATATTCAGCAACGAAAAAATTATTGATCCTCAAGTGCCAGATATGAGATGGGCAAAATATCCTTGTACGTCAGGAAGCATGTAAAAATTCCAGTTTCAAAGTAGGTGTAGGTGCTGACACATGTGAACAATACTAAACTGTGAGCCTGATAAGCTATGGCTACAAAATAAAGAATGAATTTCTTACATGGAAAAAGCATTACAACTTTATCTTGGAGAGCAATAGTGTCAGTTCTGGAACAACAATACCAAGCTAACAACTTACCCAAGAAGGGCTGAAGAAAGGCAAACATGTGTTCCAAACATTTGTAGATTCAGAGAAAGCTTTTAATAGTATTGTCTTTACAACCATTATTGAAATTTCCAAGGTAGTGGGTGTGACATGCAGTGAGTGAAAAGTTATTTATGACTTCAGAAATCAGACTGCAGTCACAAGAGCTTAATGACATAAGACGGTTGTGGTCGAGAAGAGAGTGGGACAGGAAGGTAGTTGATCTACAGTTTTATTCATTCTACAGTTACTTTTATGGTGTGCAAACCTCTGTGCAGTGGATGGCAGAAGATATTTTCCACTACACATTGTTACAGTTTTGGTGCATTCCATTCACATATGCATAGTGGGAAGAATGATTGTTTAAATCCTGTTCACACACTGAATTAGTCTAACCTCATCTTTGTGACTGCTGTGGAAATGGTACATAGTGGGTTGTAGTATATTCCTAGATTTATCACTTGAAGCTCATTCTACCAACATAATAAGTAGGTTTTCACAGGGGAGTTTTTGTCAATATTAAAGCATTTATCATTTAAGTACTTTCTGAATATTCATGGCACTCTCCCAGAGGTCAAACAAATCTGTGACCATTCATGCTTCCCTTTTCTGTATATGTCAATTATTTGCCACAGTTCCCACACAATGTATGCAGCGTCATTCATAGACTGACTGCATTTCCCTCATTATCTGCCAATGAACCTCATTCTGTCAATCTACTTTACATATGATTGAGACTCTGTCATTGTTCTAAGAGGGTGATTCAAATGAAAATCTTAAAAGTGTAGTAATATTTTTAATTGGAACAGTGGACAAAACACTTACATGTCATTTTTCAATGTAGTCTCCCTGATGCTGAATGCATGTATTCCACAAATTTGGAAGTGCATAGATACCAAGATGAAAGAATTATTTTGGTCATGTGTGTAGCCAGTCGTGCACTGTGGTTTTCACCTCTTCACCTCTTCATCACTTCTGAAATGCTTATGTACCGTTGCTTGTGAGTGTGCATTTAACAGGTGATTCGCTAGGAGTGTGGTCTGGTGAATGAGGAAGATGTATCGGACATTCAAATTTAATTTCCTGAATAATCTCAATCTCTTAAGGTCTGTGTGCAATTTGGCATTGTCTTGCTGTAGCAGTATTCTTAAAGTCAAGAGTCCTCATCATTTACTGCTGATTTCTCAGCATTTCTGAATAAGTAGTTCTAGTTACCATCACTCCACAACATACATAATGCTCCAGAATTACTCCATTTGCATTCTAGTAGAGAATGAGCATGACTTTTCCAGCAAACACCTGAGTGTGGATTTTTTTGGATTCGGAAATGAGGTGTGTTGCCATTCGTCGCTTGAATTTTTAATTTCTCATTGGTGAAAGTGGACCCAAGTCTCATTGATTGTAACAATTTTTCTCAGAAATGCACCTTCACAGGCACTGACGTGATGCTCTTTCGATTCGACAGTCAGCTGACGTGATATCCAACTCAAAAACATCTTATTGAACTGCAGTACATTGTGAACAATATTCTGTGCTGAACCAATATTAATCTTCAAACTTGTAGCTACTTTGTTCAAAGTCAGGCATCTATTATCTTTTGCAAGCTGCTCCTCTAACCCAGTGTTCTCATCCATTACTACACAGTGAGCCTGCACTGGTCTTGGGGCATCCTTAACAGAAATTAGACCACTTTCAAACGTCCTACACCACTCATACCCTTGGTGCAGTGACAAACGCAAACCATCATACTGCACTGTCTTTCTGTTATGAATTTTGATACCACACTACAGAAAAAATGCATCGCAGTCTTGCTCATTTGCAGTGCATGTTGACAGGGAAGCAGCCATATTGTTGTGGATGGTGCTGTCTTCTGTCTGTCGTTCTGAGCCCCAAGGAACACTACTGCCACCTACCAACCCCAGAGCACAACTTTCCGAAATTTTGTTGAACTTCTAAGGCTTCCCTTTCAATCACCCTCATATTTTGTATCGGTACATCCATTTATCTGCACAGATTCTGACTGTCACTCATGGTACTACAGTTATAGGGTAGTACATATTTTTGTTTTGTGAAGTGCACAATTTTACATTGCAAACATTTAAAAACAAGTTGCCAAGCTATATAACACTTTTAAATATTCTAAAGGTCTGACTGAATATTTGGGCAGCTTCTTTTGGACAATACTTCATTACAAATAACTGTATCATCCACAAGAAGCCAGAGGTTAATAATGTAGATGAGGCCACAAATGTACAATACAAACGACGACAGTCCTGACACATTTTCCTACTGCACACCAGATTTCACTTCTACATCTGTCAATAACTCTATGCCAGAGTTAGCACACTTACTGTGTGCTTCCTATCAAAGAATCCTCAGCCCAGTCATAAATTTTTCCTTACCCTCAAATGGCCCTACTTTTGATAATAACCATAAGTGGTACAGAGACTTATGCATTTCGGAAATGGAGAAGTACTGAATCTACATGATGTCATTGACCCAAGGCTTTCACTTGAGTGCAGTGGACAGTTTGTTGAGAAGATGAATATCAACAAAGCAATACAATGTAATGGTATAGAGGCAAATTAAATCAGGGAATTATGTTAGGAAATGAGACACTACAAGTATTGTGAATTTTGCTATTTGGGCAGTGAAATGGTTTTCAAAGCAGAAGGGCAATTAAATGCAGACTGGCAATAGCAGTTTATGAAAAAGAGGGCAGGTTAACATCCAATTTCAGTTTAAATGCCAAGAACGTTTCTAAAATTATTTTACTGTAGTAAATGACGTGTGTGATCAGCATTTCAGACAACAAGAGAATAAAAGCTTTTGATGTGTATGTAAGAATGGTGTTGATCAAATAACAAATTAGCAGATAATCAAATGAACTGGGTAAAAAGAAAATTTATTGAATAACTTCATTGAAAGATGGGTTCAGTTGAAAGGACCCTATGAGAGCTATCAAGGAATTGTCAGTTTGTTAATGCAGGGCAATGTGAGGTGTAAATATGACAGAGGGAGATTAAGGCTTCGGTAAAAGTGGGTTCAGATGCATGTATGTGGTAGTTTTGCAGAAATGAAGAGGCTTGCACAGGTTGGACTTACAAGGAGAGCTGCATCAAACTAGTCTTGAAGACAGGAACAACAACAACAACAACAACAACAACAATGGAAACAGTCATTTCAAGGTTTCATGTTCCGACCTTTTGAGAGTGAAACGTGATTCCTTCAGTAGCTCTCTATCTACAACCCTATACTTTATTTTGTACCTGCTATGGAGTAGTTCCTGCTTCCATCAAAGCTGCTGCACAGTGATTGTGTATGGCGGAGCATCCATCCCATCACAAGCTGTTCTTCTAGGATTTGAAGAACAAATATCTTGAGCTGGAAAGATAATATACAAAGAAAAAATGAAATATTGGTGGCAGGCAATGAAAACCTCTTAAATACATTTTGTTAAATTTTGGAGTTGAAGCAAAAATAGTTTCTGAAAAGAATACTATAATGTAATACAGGAAGTTGCTAAATGTGTAAATACATAAGAGAAGCCTAGTTATTGACAGATTAGAGAAATCCATGCTGTTTCAAAACACTCTTTGATTATGGAGTTACTGGTTACTGGAAGTTAGTTTTCACAGACAGATGGAGTTAGGAGGCCTAACATCGATATGTGAAATGTTAGTTTGACTTTTATGACATGAAAAATTGCCAAATACAGGTCTTGTTGCCTTGGGAACACTGAAGATGGCAGATGGGACAGTTTGAATTCATGGAAGCTGTTTGTGCAACACTGAATCTGTTGAATCCTTCACTTGTTGGGTGTCCATAAAAGGGCAGTTGTAATAGAAGAAGAAGAAGAAGAAGAAGAAGAAGAAGAAGAAATCTAACAGTGATGTAATGATAAGTTCTGTGAAGTTTGGAAGGTAGGAGATGAGATACTAGTGGAAATAAAGCTGTGAGGGCAAGCCATAAGATGGGCATGGATTCCTCAGTCAGTGGCACTTGCTTGGGAAAGGTAAAGCTCCCAGCTTTGAGTCCTGATCTGGCACGTAGTTCTGATCTGCCAGCAAGTTTCATGTTTGTGAGTTGTACCAATATAATGATGAGTTTGGAAATCATTGCATAATTTGTACTGTTATAGTGATTAAGTGTCTCTCATTAGACGTTGCTTCATGTAATGTTCACATTGAAACTCAGGTCATTGATAGTGAGACACTTGTACCTATAATAATTACTGAAGGTATAAGGGCAACAAAAATTAGTATAATGATTTACATGTTCAGTAAACTACATATATAGGTAGTATTATTATTTTAAATGGGGACCTGGCAACATATAACTCTGGGGAGGAGGATGTAGTGGAACTGTAGCTGAAGCTTAGGATAGTTGAACTAGTACTGGATAGATAGAATAGTTTGTGATGGGAGGTACTGTGCACAGTTTGTGGTCTCTTTAAGAAACTCCAAAAGAGACTAACATTCTACGTAGTACACATAAAACAAAGCATAGTATTATAGACAGGGATGTTAAATTAATCTGGGTGGCTGTTGAGAGTAATGGGATGCCTTCACTTATTATTGTAACAGAATATTATTCAAAGACATCTCACAAAACACAAAGAAATTCCAGTCAGTTGTAAAGGCAGTAAGTGGCACAAAAGTTAGTCCAGGCACTTATGGACGACACAGGAAATGGAGTGGAGTGTGGCACATGAATAGCAGAAATGATGTGCAGTGTTTCAGAATGTTCCTTTACTAAAGAAAATCCAGGAGTAGTGTCCCAATTTTACACTGATCTCCAGGAAGGGTAGCAGAAGAGATCCAGAAAACACAAACACAATCACTGTAAGATACCATGAGATAACTTGTACAGAATGAACCTCCCCCCCCCCCCCCCCCCCCCCCAATGGCAACAGGTAAGGATTCCAAAAGTATCAGTCCTACAGAATGCAAGTTTTGTGTTTCTTGCACATTACCCTGAAAGCCATGGCTCAAGGCTGTCAGGTTGGTGCAATATTTCTTGACTTGTGAAAGCATTTGACAAAAAAATGGAACAATGACCATATATGGCAAGGCTAGTCAACCTGTTTGTACGTTCTGTTGAATTTTTTATCTCCTGTTGGTAGTAAAACTTTTTTCCCACCCATCAGTTCTACAGTAATGGTGACTTATAAACTAAGAAAGTAACAATTATGTAATAATAATTACTTAACAAATACTTTGTCAGAATTTTATGAAAACCTAATAGAGTACCTGTTGGTGGGTGGTAGTGATCTGATCGACTATCACTGATGTATGGTATCCATTGAAGATTGTGAGCAGATGGAAGATTTCTCATTAGGCTGGATGTAGCACATTATTTCAAGTAGTGAGTCATCGCCAGATGTAGATGTACCTTCAGGCTCGTCCAGGGATATATGTTGGGGCTTCTGTTGTTGATGTGGTATATTAATGAACAGGGAAATAGTATTAACAGTAACCTCAGTCTTTTTGCAGGTGTTGCAATTACTGATAATAAAGTAGTACATGATGAAACATGCACAAACAAGGTGTGTGAAAAAAAGTAATGAGACTGATTATTTATCTACCAAGTTTTTATATTTCTTGAATAATAATACTGTCCCTTTCAAAGTAGCTCCCTTTGACAGCTGTACCCTGGTGGAGTCATCACTGCCAGTCTTGATAGTGGCACTGAAAGGCTTAAACTGTTACAGCTTTTAATGTGATCAGTCATGTTCTTTTGAATGATCTGCAAAGTCCCAAAATGAGTTCCTTTTGAGACATTTTGCAGTTTCAGGAAAGAGAAAAGTCACAAGGAATCTAATCAGGAGAATGGGGGGCTGTAGAATACTAGGAATGCCTCTTCAGATCAAAAATTTCCTGATGGAAGGGGTTGTGTGACATGGGGCATTGTCATGATGAAGCATTCATTTGTAATCAGTGTCTAGTCTCCCTTGATTCGCACTTTTCCTGGGCCTTTCATCTTTACAAAATAATTGACAGGCAGTTTTTCCTGGAGAGTGTGTTATAACTTCAAGTTGAATAAATATATTTCAAGGACGACACAACACATGTAATTCGCAGATCAAGTAAACAAAGTAAGACGTGTGTACACTTTAACAGTCAAATCAGAACCGAGTCCGAGTCTAGCGGCTGCTCGCGGCTGGCCGCTTAGGTGGCCTTGCTGCGGCGGCACTTTGAAAGATTGGCGATTCACAACACTATTCCCCCCCTTTCAATTTTTGCACAGATCTTGATGGAGTTGGCCTGGAGATTGCTAACATCCATAGGTGTTGTTTGACTGGCCATAAAGCCTCGAGGAGGAGGCCTCTCGTATGGACGGATGTGTCCCCAATGATAACGGGTTGAAATGACAGGAGACGTGGGGGTTGCATCTGCTGGGGCCATATGCACCAATCTGCCCATTGCGGCAAGTCCGGTTGTTATAACAGGAGACAAGGGTGATGTGTTCGCGTCCGTAGGAGAAGGAGGCAAGTAGAGTTGTTCTGACAGGTGGTGGTCATCTGGTTCCTGCATGGGCACATCTCCTGTTGGCGTCAGTTCTTGTGGTGGCACCGAGATGATGGTGAGAGGACTGTGTTGTGAGTAATGAGATATTCCAGGATCCTGAGTGTCAGGTAGAGCCGAAGGTGGTGTAGCGGCATCCGGAACAGGTGTTGCCGGCACACGAGGCTGAACCTGGTCTGAATGACGCACTGCAACACCTGTGTCCATCTGGATTTCATACAGGCGTCGGCTACAGTGTTGTAAGATGCGGCCAGGACTCCATTTTGGCTGCCTGCCATGTCCCCGTACCCATACACGGTCGCCGGCGGTGAACTGGCCAAGCAAAGGCATCCGTGGCCGTGAGGTGGGAGGCTGCAGAAGAGGAACTAGCGTGCAGGGCAGTCGGCCATGTAAGTGCTCAGCCGGGCTGTGGTCACCAATGGGGGTGAAATGGTAAGAAGCCAGAAATTGGAAAAGCACATCATCAGCAGCTGAAGAAGTCAGCAGTTTCCTCATTTGAGCCTTAAATGTGCAGACCAGACGTTCAGCCTCACCATTTGACTGTGGATGGAATGGAGGGGCCATGATGTGCATGACGCTGTGACGGGCACAAAAATCAGCAAAATCAGAAGAGGCAAATTGTGGACCATTATCAGTAACAAGAGTAGAGGGAAGGCCTTCCAAAGAGAAAATGCGAGTTAGAGTATTTGCCTTCCAAAGAGAAAATGCGAGTTAGAGCATTTGTGGTTGCCGCGGTGGTAGGCGATGGGCAACGGACAATGAAAGGAGAGTTAGAGTAGGTGTCAATAGTGAGAAGCCAATAAGCACCTAAAAAAGGTCCCGCGAAGTCAGCATGAATATGCTTCCAGGGCTTCTCAGGCGAAGGCCATGGTGACAAAGATGACTTCGGTGCAGTGGCCTGTGACGCACAAGGGCCGCAGGCAGTGACCATATGTGCGAATTCTGAGACAATTCTGGGCCAGTACACATGACAGCGCACCAGAGATTTTGTGCGAGAGACACCCCAGTGCCCTTGCTGAAGGAGACGCAATACCGAAGCACGCAAAGATGCAGGTACCACAACACGCAGTGAAGCATTTTCGGTGGAAAGGAGGATAACACCATCCCTATGTTTGAGGTGGTAACACAAAGTGTAGTAGTTCCGCAATGGATCAGAAGTCTTAGCAGACAGATGATCTGGCCAACCCTTTTGAATACAGCGTAAAACCTGGGAGAGGGTAGGGTCAGAACCCGTAGCAGCCACCAGCCGGTCCCCAGTGAAGGGGAACCCGTCCACAACCCACTGCTCGGGCACATCCAGGTGGAAACACAAGAGTTCATCCCTATCAAATGCCAGATCAGGACCCATGGGAAGGCGAGACAGTGCATCAGCATTCGCATGTTGAGCCGTTGGCCGGAAATGAATCTCATAATTGAAATGAGACAAGTAGAGTACCGAACGCTGGAGGCGGTGTGCAGCCGAGTCAGGAAGCAACGTTGATGGATGAAACAAGGAAACAAGTGGTTTGTGGTCCGTAACAAGATGAAATTTGGATCCATTGAGGAAAACACCAAACTTATGAAAAGCATAAATAATGGCCAAAGCTTCTTTTTCAATTTGAGAATACGTTCGTTGGCCATCTGTGAGCGTTTTGGAGGCATAAGCAATGGGTTGTTCAGAACCGTCAGAAAAATGGTGGGCAAGGACTGCACCAATTCTGTATTGAGAGGCGTCAATGGCAAGAACAAGATATTGGCCAGGTTGATAAGTAGCCAGGCACGGGTCCTGTTTCAGCATAGTCTCCTATTTCTGGAAAGCAACATCGCATGACATGGACCAGTGAAAAGGCATGTTTTTATGCAACAGGCGATGCAACGGCTGAGCCACTGAAGCAGTAGACGGTAGAAACCTGTGATAGTATGCTATTTTCCCCAAGAAGGCCTACAGTTCCTTAACAGATGTGGGGGGGGGGAAGGGCATTGATTGCAGCTACAGTTTGCTGAAGTGGACAAATACCATACCGAGACAGTTGAAACCCCAAGTACGTGATAGAGGCTGGAAAAAATTTTGATTTCTGCAAATTACACTTAAGGCCAGCAGTCTCTAAGACATGAAAAAATGTCGTGTTGGCAGAAGAGCCAACACCTTGTTACTAGAGGAGCCCGAAATGCACACATCTTAGCTCACGCAGGCTGCCGTGAGGAGGGAAGAACTATACTGACATGAGGTCTGGAACATGACAAGGAATTAGAATTCAGAAAGCGGATGTAATTAGTTTCATATTTAACTTTAATCCATTAATGATGAACGTTGCTCTTGACAGTACATGCGTCACAATATTATCTGTTCAGAAGATATAGTAACTGAATATGGCGCCTTGTTAGGTCGTAGCGAATGATGTAGCTGAAGGCTATGCTAAACTGTCGTCTCTGAAAATGCTAGCTAAGCCGGCTGTACAACTGTGGCATGTGCTAGGGCGTCTCTCTAGACTAGACCTGCTGTGTGACGGCACTCTGTCTGCAATCACTGATAGTGGCAACATGTCGGTCCAACATATACTAACGGACCGCGGCCGATATAAGCCTACCACCCAGCAAGTGTGGTGTCTGGTGGTGACACCACAAAAAGTGTGCAGAGATTCTGAAGACGTTCTTCAGTGGTGGAGACATTGACAACAATGTAGTCCATGTAATTTATACACCCAGGGACAGTGAGCAATAATTGTTCCAAGAATCGCTGAAAGAGAGCAGAGGTGCTGGCAATCCCGAATGGCAATCGTTCGTATTGATAGAGGCCAAAAGGCATGTTAAGGACCAGAAACTGCCAGGAAGCAGCATTGTGGGGAAGCTGATGATAGGCTTCTGACAGGTCAAGTTTAGAAAAATACTGGCCTCCAGCAAGTTTAGTGAACAGTTCTTCAGGTCGAGGCTTAGGGTAAGGGTCGATGAGGCATTTAGTATTTACAGTGGCTTTGAAATCGCCACAGAGATTAATATCACCATTGGGCTTAGCAATGACAATGACAGGAGAGTACCACTTAATGGAAGTGACAGGAAGCAAGACCCCTGAAACAGTGAGACAATCCAGCTCCCGTCTGACCCGATCACGAAGGGCCGCAGGAATGGGCCAAGCCTGAAAAAACTTAGGCTGAGCAGTGGATTTGAGCGTGATATGAGCTTCAAAGTCGTTTGCACAGCCTAACCCAGGACAAAAAAAGGTACCAAAATGTCATTGACAAGGAATCCAATTGAGCATAAGGAATAGCATCGGAGACAATACTGACAGTCATCTATGGAGAACCCAAAAACACAAAAGGCATCGAAACCAAAAAGATTCTCCGCATTACTATGTTCGACCACAAATATGGGAACAATACAAACTTAAGATTTGTAAGATACCTCAGCACCAAGTTGTCCCAAGAGAAAAATCTTCTGTTTATTGCAAGTCCATAATTGCCTAGCGACAGGTAGCAGGATTGGAGAACCCAACTGAATATACGTCTGAGAATTGATGATAGTGGCAGCAGAACCAATATCCACCTGCATGCGAACATCCCGACCCAGTATTTGGACAGTGAGGAATAACTTCCCTGAAAGGGAAGAAGTACTATTGACAGACAACAAAGAAGCAGAATCAGCATCATATTCATGAACATCATGTATGCGGTCAGATTTGCAAACGGATGACACATGACCCTTCTTTGTGCATTTGTGACACACGGCCCAACGTTGTGGACAATCCTCTCGTGAATGTTCCGTAAAACACTGCGTACATGAAGGAAGTTGCCGTGGGGTTTCCTGCAGTTTCTTAGAGGTTTGTTTACGGCTGGGCTGAAGCTGCACTTGGGAGCATACTGCGGCAACGTCGGCTGGCGGGGACAAACAGCATGCTTCGTCAACAGCTCACAGAGATTGTACAACCTCGATGTCACTCTATGCCTCTATTTGTGCTCATGCGGCGCGAAAAATTTCAAAAGACTGAGCAATGGATAGGACTTCATCTAGAGTCGGATTTGCCAACTGAAGTGCACGTTGCCTGACTTCTTTGTCGGGCGCCGACCAGATAATAGCATCCCGTACCATGGAATCGGCGTAGGATTCTTTGTGAACGTCAGTAACATATCAACACTTTCAACTAAGGCCATGAAGTTCAGCAGCCCAAGCACGATAGGATTGATTCAGTTGTTTTTGACAACGATAAAAGGCAACACGATAGGCTACCATATGCGTATGCTTTTGAAAATATACGGACGGAAGTGAGCACATTTCAGCAAAGGACAAAGACGCAAGATCTTTCAAAGGAGCCAATTGTGACAACAACCGATACATTTGAGGTGAAATTCATGAAAGGAAAAGAGACTTACATGTTTGGTCGTCCAAGACATGAAGTGCCAAGAAGTGCTGTCGAAGACGTTTTTCGTAATCAGACCAGTCTTCCGCCGTCTCGTCGTAAGGAGGAAAAGGAGGGAGAGACCATGACAAGAGACACCCTGCATTAGATGCCACGACAAAATTACGAATCGCATTTGTGAGAAGTGTTTGCTGTTCAATGAGACCTTGCAATAGTTGACTTAATTAGCTATGGAAACCTATGGGTCAACCATGAAAAAGAAAAATTCACTACCTCGTCGCCAATTGTTATAACTTCAAGTTGAACATATATATTTCAAGGATGACACAATTTATGTAAGTCACAGATCAAGTAAACAAAGTAAGATGTGTGTACACTTTAACAGTCAAATCGGAATGGCGTCCGAGTCTAGCGGACGCTGGCTGGCTGGCTGCTTAGGTGGCGCTGGTGCTGCATGGCTGGCAGACAGCGCCGCATGTGGAGGACGCGCGTAACTGCGCAGCGGCACTTTGAAAGATTAGTGAATCACAACAGAAGGTTGTGGAAATCTCTGTGCCACTCCTCACTTTGCTGCTTTGTCTCAGGATCATACTCCAAAATCTAGGATTCATCACCTGTGATCACATAACTGTATCATTTGTGGTCATTGGTAGTCCTCTAAAAATCAGTGCACATATTTCTTCTGCTGAATTGGAGTTTTTAGCACCATTTTGGTGCAAACCTTTTACATGTACAAAACTTCAGTCAAAATTTGATGTATGGTGAAAGTGTTCAACAAGTTGCCCACCATCCTTATTGTTAAACGTCAATTTGATTTCTCACGAGTGTACAAACATTAGACTTTTTGTTAGTCTTTGAAGTTGAAAGTCTCACTGAGTGAAGTTTATCTTCAAGTTGTTCTCAGCTTTCCAGAAATGATTTGTGCCATTGAAAAAGGGGTGCTCTTGATAAGAAATGTTCCCCTTAGGCCTGTTTCAACTTTTCAAATGTCACATTTCTGCATTCCACACATTAAACTGTGCTGTTCCATATTCATAACACACAACATAAACCCGACTTTGCTTATAGCACTCTCAAAGATAATGTGACAGCTATACAGATCTGTAACTTGGACTGAGCATCTGGAAGGTATGATTACATCAATCCACACAAGAACAACAACACAGCATTGCTAGATCACTTGCAGTGTTGTCAGTCTTATTGCTTTTCCCACACACCTTCCGTCTTCAATGAAATGTTGCTAAGTTTTAATAGTGCTAACATTGTGTAACATACTGTCAAGATTTATGATATTAGTGATACTACTCAAAGTTGTTAAAGACTCGGATGCTATGCATGCACAATTTAAAAAATCTTTGTCACCCTTCTGATTTGCATGGTGCATTGTGATAATTATATGGAAGTACACAGCCATTTTCTGTATCAGTTTGCTGTCATTCATTAGAAGATGAACAACCTTAAGTACAAGTATTCTCTTATGATGAACTAAAATTATTATAATCTGCTTCAGAAATACTTTCTGTTCATCCAGACAAACTTATACAATTAAACTGAATTTGTATTTGTACTTCTATGAATTGTGAAGCAGTTTGGTGATTTCTTTCGAGAATCAGTTTCTCTCACCACGTAAAACTAAAGTGACACACCTCATTGCTGTACATTGTCGTATAAGAAGTGAGCAAATATTAAATCCTTTCTTCAACTTTTTAAACATGTCACATTTGTATATTGCTTTAAATGTCTAGAAATTTAAAACTGAGCACTTCACATTATGGAGAAACGTAGTGTCCTGTGATTACGCTGTCAGTGAGTTGTGATCTGAATTGGTCAACATGTACAGATACTTGGGTATAGCAGTTTGTGGAATGATTACATAAGCATATTCATCAGTGAATCGAGTGGCAGACTTTTTCACAAGTTACTAGAGAACTGAGTAAATCTATATAAGAGACTGCTTGCAGAACTCACATCAGGCATGTGGAAGCTGTATCAGAAATGAGTAACAGGAATATTGAATATATAAAGAGAAGGGTAGCAGAGATAGTGACAGGTAGGTGGACACATGGAAGGATATGATGGATATACTAACTGGGGTGTTCAGTAGTTCTGGCAGTTGTGCCAGTGGAGAAGAGATGTACAAAACAATTCTTATCAGGGATACAATCAGAACCGCTCACTCACTGAAACTGACAATCTCTTTTTGACGAATTACCACTCAGCATTCGCTTGACAAATTAAATGAAGGAAAGGTGCTTTGCCTTCTTCATTAAACATCATTATACCTGTATTTTCAGGTTATTTCAACATTTACTGTAAAATTTTTAATGATTTTGTCTTTACTTTTTTTGCAGTTTTAATATTTTGGGGGCCTACATTACAACTTGTGTATTTCTATGCCATCAGTGTTTAATTTCTTGAAAGTGCTGAGTATTCAAGGATAATTGATCATTTCCTTTCACATAATTTGCTGTCAAATGTACAGTTCGATTTCAGAACTGTGCTAACAACTGAAAACTCTACAATGCTATATTACCATGAAGTGCCAAAGAAACTGGTACAGGCATATGTATTCAAATAAATTATATGTAAACAGGCAGACTATGACACTTTGGTTGGTGCTACCTATATAAAAGAAGTGTCTGGAGCAATTATTAGATCGGTTACTGCTGCTATGGCAGGTTATCGAGATCTGTGTTTGAACGTGATGTTATAGTCGGTGCACGAGCGATGGGACGCAGCGTCTCCTATGTACTGATGAAGCGGGGATTTTCCTATATGATCATTCCACAGGTGTATCGTGATTATCAGGAATCCAGTAAAACATCAACTCTGACAGCTGCACTCGTAAAAATATCCTGCAAGAAAAGGACCAACAACAACTGAAGAGAATCATTCAACATGACAGAAGTGCAACCCTTCCACAAATTGCTGCAGTTTTCAATGGTGTACCATCAACAAGTGTCAGCATGTGAAACATTCAATGAAACATCATCAGTATGGACTTTCAGAGCTGAAGGCTCACACTTGTACCCTTCATTGCATGACACAAATATTTATGCCTCGCATGGGCCTGTCATAACTGACATTGGACTGTTGATACTGGATACATGTTCCCTTGTCAGATGAGTATTGTTTCACATTGTACCGAGCAGATGGACATGTATGGGTATGGAGACAAACTCATGAACCTATGGACCCTCCTTGTCAGCAGGGGACTGTTGAAGCTGGTGGACACTCTTTAATGGTTTGGTAAATTTTCTATTGGAGTGATATGTGACCCCTGACGTGTCTAGTTATGACTCTGTCTGACCACCTGCACTCATTCATGCCCATTGTGCATTATGGCAGACTTGAGCAATTCCAGCAGGACAATGCGACACACCACGTTTCCAGAATTGCTACAGAGTGGTCCCAAGAACACTCTTCTGGGCTTAAACACTTCCGCTGGCCACCAAACTCCCCAGATATGAGAATATCTGGGATGCCTTGCAACGTGCTGTTAAGAAAAGATCTCCATCCCATCGTACTCTTACAGATTCTTGGTATCAGTTCCCTCCAGCAATACTTCAGATATTTGTTGAGTTCTTGCCACATCCTGTTGCAGCACTTCTGTGTGCATGCAAGGGCCCTGCAGGATATTAGGCAGGTGTACCTCTTTCTTTGGCTCTTTGGTGTATTTCCTCTTTGGGGTACTGGATGGATAAAACAAAAGGTTTCAAACACTAGTCACCTTACTTAATTAAGGCATTTGATTGTGTCAATCACAAAATTTTGCTCCAGAAGTTGGACCATTATGGAATGTGGGGAGTGGCTCACAATTTGTTGATCTCTTTAAGAACAGAATAAAAGGTCGTTCTTCATAGCACTGAGAATGGCTACGATGTGGAATCAGAGTGAGGCACAGTTAAATGGGGGGCGACGTAGGGTCAGTTCTGGGGCCACTCCTGCTCCTTATTTATATAAATGATGTGCCTTGTAGCACTAGAGATCAGAGGCAATTCTAGGTCAGTCAAGCGGTGGACAAATGATGTAGTGGGAAGGGAGTAAGGGGTTTGGGGGAATGGAATATCGCTTAACAAAAGGAGAGTTGGGGGTCCTCCACAAACAAAATGTTAAAATTTGGTGTTGCTTAAAGTAGTTTTTGGTAACTGTTTTGGAGTTCAGGGTAAAATCATGTCTACAGAATGTGTGTGCCTAGGAAATAATGTGATTTGACACAGATGTCTGGCGATTTTGAAGGTTTTGTCCGGGGTCAGCAGTTTGTTTTGGCAGGCATACCCAGCATATTTAGCTTTCTTGATTATTGTAAGTGGTACTCATACGTGGGTCACTCCAAAAGAAATGAACACTATTTTCTTAAAATCCATCTTTTATTCTACATGTTTGAAAGTTCTACAGTGTGTAGATACATCCTTTAGAAACAATATTTTCATTACTCCACATAATTTCCACCCCTCTCAACTACCTTACGCCATCTTGGAACCAGCACCTGTATACTCGCATGGTAAAATTCTGGACGAACCTGTTGGAGCCACTGTTTGGCAGCATGTGCAAGGGAGTCATCATCTTCAAACCTTGTTCCACAAACAGCGTCTTTCAGTTTCCCAAGGAGATAATAATCACATGGAGCCAGGTCAGGACTCTAAGGCAGGTATTTCAGTGTTGTCCATCTGAGTTTTGTGATCGCTTTCATGGCTTTTTGACTGACATGTGACCATGCATTGTCATGCAATAGGAAAATATCCTGCTTTTGCTGATGTGGTCAAACATGAATCTGTCGAGCTTGAAGTTTCTTCAGTGTCATCACATATACATCAGAATTTATGGTGCTTCCACTTGGCATTATGTCCACAAGCAAGAGACCTTCAGAATTGAAAAACACCGTAGCCATAACTTTTCGAGCAGAAGGTGTGTGTTTGAATTTTTTTTCTTGGGTGAATTTCCATGATGCCACTCCATCAATTGCCTCTTCGTCTCTGGTAAAACATGATGGAGCCATGTTTCATCACCAATCACAATTCTTCCAAAAAATTGATCTCCACCATTCTCATACTGTTCCAAAAGTTCACTTCATACCATTTTTCCTGTTTCTTTGTGAGCCACTGTTGACATCCTGGGAACCCACATGGCACAAACCTTTTTTAACGCCAACACTTTCAATATTCTGCAAACACTTCCTTCCCCTATCCCAATGTTGCGTGACAATTCGTTCACTGTGATGTGTCTGTCAGCAGTCACCAATTCGTTAACTCTCTGTACATTGTCTGGAGTGTGTGTGGTACGAGGCCTGCCACTGCAAGGACAACCATCAATATTGCTGTGCCTGCTTTCATCACATAACCTGCTTGCCTACCAACCAACTAACCGTACTGCGATCGACAGCAGCATTTCCATACACCTTTCTCAACCTCTTGTGGATGTTTCCCACTGTCTTGTTTTCACAGCACCAGAATTCTATGAGAGCACATTGCTTCTGACAAACGTCAAGTGTAGCAGCTATCTTGAAGACATGGTGTGAGGGCTCCACTCACGGGAACAGGTTGAACTCGGTTTGAAAACAAGTGGGAAGAATGTATCTACACACTGTATAACTTTCACAGAAGCAGAATGAAAACTGTGTTTTTAAAAAAGTAGTGTGCCTTTCTTTTGGAGTGACCCTCATACATTAATGTACATGTTGTGTCAATGATTGGCACTGTTTCAAATACTGCAGTTGAAGAGACACTTCATTTTCTACAAACTTAACTCTAAATCACAGTAAGACTCAGTTTTTAGTTTCTAACAAAGGGTTCAACAAAACCTAACATTTTAATTATCCAGAATGGGCATTTGAGTAGTAAGACTGAACAGTTCAAATTTCTAGATGTCCAAATAGTAAACTGACATGGAAAACCACTTTGCAGCATCTCGTTCAGACCTAATCCTGCCATGTTTACTATTAGGACAGTATCTGAAGTAAGTGGTAGTTGGGCACGAAAAGTAGTCTACATTGCTTGTTCCCATTCACTGATGATGCATGATATATTTTGGGATAACTCTTCCCATTGTCGACGTGTATTTTTAGCTCAGAAATCGGTGGTTTTGGGCATATGTGGTAAGTTACATATATCCTTTACTGTCATTTCTTGTTAATAGTATTCCAAAGGATTAGCAACTTTCACTTAATATTAGGAAGCAGAAAGGCGTGCAGTGTTCTGCTGCATCCATTTTCAGTAAGCTACCACAAGAATTCCAAAATCTTAAGTAATGCATACTCAAGAGTGCCCTCATGGGTCACTTCTTCTATTCTGCCAAGGAGTTCCTCGAAAAGAAAAGCTCATTCCTGTGTCATGTTGTTGATTGTGCTTACATGAACTTACAGCTTGATGTCTTTTTAGGATTCAACATTTTATTTATTGCTTTTATGTTGTAATTTCATGTGCTGACATGTTCCATGAGCATGGAAGTTTGCTTGTCAATTCGGTCCTACAGAACTAGACATGTAAAAGAAAAAACAAAACTGAAAACTCACTATAAAATCATGAACAGCTTTTAATGTTATTAAAAATGAAATATACTACAAAACATAAAACAGACATTATCTAAATCCTGGAATTACCTACAGTTGTTTTTTTTTAGGCAATAACTCCTGGGTCTGTTCAGTTGGGGCTAAAGGTATCACCCAACTACTCCGGAACCAAAAAATTCTCAAATAACTGGGTTAGTCTCTATTTTCCTTTTATTTGAGTTGAGTGCAAACAATGCATTTCTTCTGACATGGTCCATATAACTGAGGGTCTCATTGCTGCAGGTGTAGAATGAATGATGTAAATAATTACAATGCTGTGAAGCACGTGCTGAAGGAAGTTGTTCTTGTTGAACTACTAAATGGGACATATTTGGAGATATTCCAGAGGTAAATAAGACATACGGGAAGTGCCTGTGATGTCGGTTTAAGAACCAGGAAAATATTTAAATAAAATTTCTGGAATTGATTTTGGCCATGCTTGTAACAAGGACAGAACATTTTATGAAGCTGTTTGATGTGTGATTCAAATTTAGGTGCTTCAGCTATCATTTGTTTGTGACATTTGTTTGAAAATGCAAAATAACAAAATTTTCAATCTCGGGAATATTTTTAATAACCATTAGTGCAGTTGTCGTGTGTATTGAATATGGAGTCATTCAAGATTTTCTTTTTTCAGAGTTCAAATATCATTGTGATGATCCCTTCCTATGAGAACCTATAAGCAAACTTAAATCTACAGGATGTTCACCTGGATTCTTGTACTACTACTGTGTGCATAGCAACATACTTATTGTTCATGAAGTGCTTGTAGATAATAACAAGTGAGTGTTGAGGAAAGTGTTCGTTTATGTCATATTAACACAACAAATTTAGTCCATCTCCCTACTGCATTGCTACATCTCTTACAGCATTCTGTATGTTGCCTTATAAGGATATATTTTCTGTGAAAGAACAGTATTCATTTTCCATGTCTTGCTCAGAAGTAGACAGAAGACCTTGGTTTTCTAATTCAGAATGTAATCCTCAAGGAAGTAATGTTACAAGCATATCCTCATGTAATAAACATTTCAAGATTTCTTTGGACTGCAATATCCACATTATTGAGGAAAAGATACATTCTGGATTTTATAGGCACTGTTGTTCTGATAAGCAATGTCATACTTAAAGGTGCTTTTAATTGTCTCTCTCGGAATCCAATGCATAGTAGAGGTAGTAATCACAACACAAATTGCATTATTACCTGCATACAATCACTGCTGCTTTGAGAATATCGGAGTTTGTGGCTGTGGTCATTCCTGCTGTGTCTGCCCAGCTCTTTCGCAGCAGGCATTTTTTTGTGTGTGAGAAGCCCAGATACATACCTGATGCAATCTGAGGTGCCAGGTGGCAACAACTGTAATAGCATATAACCCCTCCTGTACCTTCTCTACAGCATGATAGGTTGGAGACATTTTCTGTCTGGCACTAATGTTTAATCAACCGTCTCCTACATGCAATAAGTTATTTAATATTTAAACTATCCCACTCAAGCAGGTCCATATTTGGGAAAGGGTGAAGGTAGATTGTTTAATGAAAGAAACTGGAAGCTCTACCACAAGTAACAAGTTTCTGCAGGGGTGCATTATGTCTTAGAAAAAGAAGTTAGAAGTTCCACGGGAAAGTATATCTGCACGTGAAAGAAGCACGTACCGTAGTGATTCAGAGCTTCATGTACAGGAAGGATGTGAGCACCTAGGAAGGGGGATGGAGAGGAGTGCGGGTGGAATTCAGTGCTGAAACAAACCATTTTGTAATGGCATATCGATAATAGAGCTACTGCCACAGCCGCTGCTGCACGATCACCACCAAATTATTTACTTGAGGAAA
Organism: Schistocerca americana; assembly: GCF_021461395.2. NCBI lineage: Eukaryota > Metazoa > Arthropoda > Insecta > Orthoptera > Acrididae > Schistocerca > Schistocerca americana. Next base: position 58,486,982 of record NC_060121.1, read on the forward strand.
ATCATTTCTGGTGTCCTGGTGCCTTAGTATAGTTCTCCTGTGTTGTGTTCTGCCCACTCGTTTAATATATAGGGTGCCCTAGGAAACCTGCTTATTTGGATTGCTAGACAACAATTTGAGAAAATCTTACTAATGGTGTTCATTACAAAAGGAAAAGATTAGAATACTTTGTGAGTTATAGCAGGGGGGTAACAAATACAGACAAGCTCTTCAATATATACAATTCACAATTCTAGTGAACCAGTACTGTATCTGAGTCACTGCTGTACCATTCATAGGTCAGCTTGACTTCAACTCGGGCCTCGGCCAGTTGGAGTGGCACTTATATTCTCTTGGCCTAGATGCTACTCCTGTCTCAGTGTCATCCTAGAGAGGGGTTTGTCAGCCTAATATTGGCTGATGTCATCTCACAACCCTCCCTGCCCTTCCGCTCTTGATCTTCGTGTTGGTGCTTGACATTACGCTGAAACATCCAGACAGACAGGAAACAAAATTTCAAATTACTCTAACAAAGTCAACAACTCCATGTACAAATCCAAAATAACTCAAAGACAAACTAACTGCTCTCTCAACGTGGAAAACAAATCATTAATTTTATAGATTTTCATTCCATCTTTGACTCCTAGCATATCAGAGTGCAAGTGGAAGTGATTTATCAACTCCGATACTGAATTTTTTTGCTTGTGTCAGGTGGGAGAGGGGTGTAATGTGAGTAGAAATGAGGAACAGAAGTTGGGATGGAAAGAGCCAAGGTCATATGGCGGGTGTTGTGTTTCAGCCCTATATCAGAAGTGCAACAGACTGTGTGACGGATTGAGACAACAGCTCTTCTCAGTTGCTGGACCTGCATTATTCTGGTTTTGGGGAGGAGATGGAGTGGACTTAGTTTCTCATAGCAGTTAGCTGTGCAGGGTAGATGTGGTATTGTGCAACATATGTAATCAATGTGTTGATACCTCAAGGATTTGACATCCGTGTCTTGCCCCACGTAGTTGTTTTCTCAGTTATATCAGTCTCCTTGTCCTTTCCACTGTTTTGTAGCCTGAAAGCTTTGCAGCTTACAATTTTACACGAATATCAACAGTTGGATGGGCCCATTGCACATCTAGTTTTGCCAATCAGGTCCAGCCCTGATCAGCTGACAAGAAGCTACTAGTGTGACCATATGCTTACTATAGAACCTACAAATATGTGCTTATTTTGCTGATTATTCAGCATTTCTGAACATCCCCCTCAGTAAATTGATGTTCCCAGAGGTTGTTATATGAACAAGGATGCCAATTAAGAGCAGCTATCAACAAGTGAATGTATCCTTAAGCACTACAAACATACCACCAAATGTAACCACTGAACCAATTGATTCAGTTCATCCATTGTGACAAATCAAGCCAGGATAATTTTTCTTCCCCCACTTGTTTTGCCATGTGCTTCCTTAAAATTTATTTTTTCACTTTTGACTAATTACATATGGGAGTATAATCTGTGTTTTCATAAAAGAGAAAGGTTGGCCCTCAGTTTTAAGGAATTTAGCACCACATCTAATTTTGTGCTTTGTTTTATGTATGTAATTGATGTGTTAATTTATTTTGACTAGTTACTATCTTTCATTGTAGGGCAAAATCAGTAATTATTTTGTAACTTAAATCCTGTTGTTGATGTATAAACAAATATAAATTCTATAATAATTATAAACATTTGGAAGTTGAAATACTAGCATTCATTAAGTATTTATTTGGGCCTATTCGAAAACATGTTAGTAAAGTCAGCCTTTCATTAATTCCAAAGTAATTAACAGTTTTGACAAAAGTATTGCTTGTTTAACAATATTTCTCAATTTCATGATTTAAAGAAATAATTTGGCTTAACCCTCGTAGTACAAGAAACTGTTAAAAAGAAACAATTTTTAAATGTATTCAGTTTCAAATGTAATTTCTGTAAATTTAACTTTTAACAATGTGTAGTTTCAGCACCTATTATTGTGAGGATATAGAAGGGCCCAATTTTAGGTTCAAGACAGTCAGTCCACAGAAGAGTTTCAGATGAGAAACCGGTGTCGCTTACATCAACAACAATGTATCAACTTCACTGTGAAATAAGTGTAACACAATTAACCCATGTGTTAAAACAGTGACAGTGTCTATTCCTTATGTACCTGATTATTCTGGAAGAACTGTGAATTACATTTTTACTGCTCATAGATATTCAACACTAAACTATTGTAGCAGTATGTGGATGTTTGCCTCAAAACTATTAATGAGGCTTATCGAAAGTTTAAACAATAGTGCACTGGCCATACATAACTGTATATTATTGATATGGGGAGGGAGAGGGTGGGGGGGGGGGGGGGGGGGTGAAAAGAGAATGGAAACAACTGTGAAACGCAATGTGCACCTCTTGGGAATGATGACACTTGTACATAACCACTGTAAAGGAGGACTCCCAAATTTTGAACAGTGAACTTAACAGTAGTTTACAATGCAATGGTGCAACAGCCAATTGGCGAGCAGGTTCTGTGGAAGCAGCCACTGAGCACCGGAGCAGCCAATCAGCTCGCAGGTGGACACAGCTGACTGGATTAAAAAAGATGCCTTTCTGAGAGAATTAAAACTTGCAACAGCCATTTGGACGACAAGTCGAGATGACAACAGCAACAACAGGACTCAAGTGATTAAAAGTAAGGTAATTCCATAGCAAAATCTGTTTTGTATTAAGTGATAAATAATGAGTGTCCTTAATGAACAAGACAGTGTGATGGGGGACAAGGGGCAACAGGAGACTGATACTGTAGATGGTGGTGATTATAAATCAGATATGAATGTAACTTTGAATGATGGGCACAAAAGTCCTATTGTAGACGGAATGATAAGTGTCATGTAGATTGTATGGTGATGTGAGCGAAATGGACAAGAATACTACTAAAGTGGATGAGATAATTAAGGTTAAGGAGGAGGAACCTAGTAGCAAAAATCAACAAGGGCAAAAGTTTATGGCAGATGGAAAAGTGGAAGTGATGTTAATGTGAGTTATGAGTAGTTTGAGTGGTATGTGTATGAAAGAAGACATGACTAGTTTAAAGAATGAACTAAAGAAAGAAATTTAAAAAATTAAGATAGTCAACTCTAATCTTCCAGACTTAAATAAGAAGTTTGAGGTGGCAGTTGAAGATTGTGTCTGTAACACTAATGAGAAATTAATATATCTAAAAACACAGATGATGTGACTTACGAAACAAAAGTGCTGGCAGGTCGATAGACACACAAACAAACGCAAACATACTCATGAAATTCAAGTTTTCGCAACAAACTGTTGCCTCATCAGGAAAGAGGGAAGGAGAAGGAAAGACAAAAGGATGTGGGTTTTAAGGGAGAGGGTAAGGAGTCATTCCAATCCCGAGAGTGGAAAGACTTACCTTAGGGGGAAAGAAGGGGTATACACTTCTTTCCCCCTAAGGTAATTCTTTCCGCTCCCGGGATTGGAACGACTCCTTACCCTCTCCCTTAAAACCCACATCCTTTCGTCTTTCCCTCTCCTTCCCTCTTTCCTGATGAGGCAACAGTTAGTTGCAAAAACTTGAATTTCATGTGTATGTTTGTGTTTGTTTGTGTGTCTATCGACCTGCCCGCGCTTTTGTTCGGTAAGTCACATCATCTGTGTTTTTAGCTATATTTTTCCCACGTGGAATGTTTCCCTCTATTATATTCATATCATTAATGAGAAATTAACATTGATGAGTGGTAAATGTGTAGAAGAGAGAAACTAACTTTGTGATGACTATAGATTGGATTAAATTACATTTACTTTCATTCCAAGTGATCCATAGTGAGGAGATACTCCAGGGTGTAGAACATGTCAGAAAAACAACAATACATGACAAATATTTACAACTCAAACAAATAAGCTAACGTCCATTCCACAGGTCCCAAGTGGAATGATCGTCATTCTTTAATGAACATTATATGAAAGAATCATTTTACAAATACTAATGCACTGAATTTAAAATAAAGAAGTTTTTATTAAATTTATTTATTAGGTAATAAACGTGTAATACAACTACTAAAATATTTACAATAAACACATTACTGCACTTAAATGGCGAAGTTAGATTATACTTACACACACCACACACACACACACACACACACACACACACACACACACACACACGCACACACACACACACACACACACACACTTACAATGAACACACTAATCAATTGAGTCTACGGAGAAATTCAGCAATGGTATCGGAGGAGTTGGCCACAGATAATTTCTTTAGGCTTCTCTTAAACTGAATTTCATTGGTTGTTAAGCTTTTTATGGCTGCTGGCAAGTTATTGAAAATGTGTTTTCCTGAATAATGCACACCTTTTTGCACAAGACTAAGTGACTTTAAATCCTTGTGAAGATTTTTCTTATTTCTAGTATTGATTCCATGAATTGATCTGTTGGTTTGAAAAAGTGATCCATTTTTAATGAAAAATTTCATTAAAGAATCAATATATTGGGAAGCAGTAGTTCCCTAAACACACTTCTGCAGGATGTTCTTGAGTTCACACCACATATAACTCTGACTGCACGTTTTTGTGCCCAGATAACTTTAGCTTGGCCTGATGAATTACCCCAAAAAATAATTCCATATGACATTATGGAATGAAAGTTAGCATAATATGCCAGCTTTTTCACTTTTATATTCCAAATATAGATTTATTAAGACGCTTCAGCAGTTCTGTGGTATGCTTTTCCCACTTGAATTTATTATCAAGCTGTAATCCCAAGAATTTAACACTGTCCATTTCTTCTATCTGCTTCTCGTCATATGTTAGGCATATACTTGTGGGACACCCCTTACAAGTTCTGAACTGCATATAATGTGTTTTTTCGAAATTTAGTGACAAAGAATTGGCTAGGAACCAGTGATTCATGTCCACAAATATTTTATTAGCTGATCTTTCTAAGACTACATGTGATTTGCTATTTATTGCAATGTTTGTATCAGTGGCAAACAAAATAAACTTGGCATCTGGTAATGTTACAGATGAATGGTCATTGATACACACAAGAAAAAGTAAGGGCCCAAAAATGGAACCTTGTGGGACCCCTAATGTAATTAGTGTCCAGTTGGATGATGCTTGATACGTGTTTCTTTCCTAATATCACCCTTTGTTTCCTGCCAGAGATATAAGATTTGAACCATTTTGCAACATTTCCTGTTACACTATAATATTCTAATTTACTTAAAAGGATATTGTGATTTACGCAGTCAAATGCCTTTGACAGATCACAAAATATACCAGTTGCCTGAAATTTTTGTCTAATGAATTAAGCACATTTTCACTGTAAGTGTAGATAGCCTTCTCAATATCAGAACCATTTAGAAATCCGAACTGTGACTTTGACAGTATGATAATTGAGAGAAGATGGTTATCAAGCTGATTGCGCATTACATTTTCTAAAATTTTTGAGAATGCAGGCAAAAGTGAAATTGGATGGAAATTTGATGCTATTTCTTTATCTCCCTTCTTAAACAGTGGCTTAACATCAGCATATTTTAACCATTCAGGAAATATTCCACTGTTAAACAACTGGTTACACAGATAGCTTAATATTTTACTTAACTCAGAATCACATTACCGAGCGAGGTGGCGCAGTGGTTAGACACTGGACTCGCATTTGGGAGGACGATGGTTCAATCTCGCGTCCGGCCATCCTGATTTAGGTTTTCCATGATTTCACTAAATCGCTCCAGGCAAATGCCAAGATGGTTCCTTTCAAAGGGCACGGCCGACTTCCTTCCCCGTCCTTTCCTAATCCGATGAGACCGATGACCTCGCTGTCTGGTCTCCTTCCCCAAAAAACAACAACAACAACAACAACAACAACAATCAGAATCACATTCTTTAATTAGCTTTGTTGATATTTCATCATACCCCCTAGATGTTTTTGATTTTAAAGATTTTATGATGGACATTATTTCTGCTGGGGTAGTGAGGGTCAAATTCATATTATGGAAGTTACTTGAAATGTCTGATCTGAGGTATTCCATAGCAGCATCTACAGAACCTGAAAACTCCATCTTTTCAGTAACAGTTATGAAATGTTTATTAAATAGTTCTGCAACACTATACACATCTGTCGCCAATGTTTCATTCACTCTTAATGCTATTTGTCCCTCTTCATGTCGGGTTCTATTGGTCTCCTCCTTCACTATATCCCATATTGTCTTTATTTTGTTATCTGATATGACTTACTTTTCCTTGTAATATATTTGCTTTGATGTCCATATTAAAGTCTTTAATATTTGCAATATTTCTTGTAATGTGCTATAGCATCAACATCAGAACTGTTTTGGATTGACAGATACAGTTTTCATTTTGTTTTACAAGATACCGCTATTCCTTGAGTAATCCATGGCTTCTTTGTACACATTGCTCTAACCTTGGTACGTTTTGAGGAAAACAGTGTTCATATAAGGTAAGCACTTTATTAGCAAAAGTGTTATATTTTTCATTCATGCCATGAGCACTCTAAACACCAGTCCAGTGAATGTCTCTGAGGAGTGTCCTAAAATAACCAATTTTTGGCTTATTGATTAACCTCTTGAGCTCAGATTTAACAGATTTTATATCCTGTTCAGTGTTAACATTTAACAGAAGGGACTGCATGTCACAATCTGAGAGGCCATTGATTCTTGGTTTTGTAATATAATTTTGTTAGTTGGACTTTTCTATAAAGATACTATCAATGGCTGTTTGTGAGCAATTGGCTACCCTAGTGGGAAACTTTGCAGTGGTAATTAAGTTGAATGATAGTGTTACTAAACCAAATAAGTTCTTGTTGGTAGAGTCTTTAAGGAAATCTACATTGAAACCACCAGCAACCACTATTTCTTTGGTTTTGGTTGTTAAATGGGCCAGTACAGCTTCAAGGTGGTTTACGAACAGATTAAAGTTACCAGCAGGTGCTTGATGTACACATAATATTATGGAGGATTTTTTGTGAAATTCTACATCTGTTTGCACAGCTTCCATATGCTGTTCTAGGCAAAATTTATGAATGAATGTCTATGTTCTTAAATTTATGACAGTTCCTGATAATTTTGGCAACTCCACTTTTCTCCATTTCTGATCTACAAAAGTGAGATGCTAACCTAAACCCTGTAACACTTAACAGTTCTATATCAGTGGTCACATGATGTTCAGAGAGGCAGATTATGTCAGCTGTGTTTGAAGACTAATTCATCTATGCAGATAATTAATTCATTAATTTTATTTCTCAGTCCTCAAATATTTTGATGCAATAAAGATAGCTGACATTTCACATTGACTGAGTTAACATTGGGTAAAGTTAGAATATCTGCTGAGTGTTGAAAATTCTTAACCAATGGCTGTTTATGCTGATGCAATAAGCTAGAATTATGTTTCTTGGTTTCTTTCTCAAACTGAAGGTTTGCCTCAGTCCTAAACCTCTCTTAAAATTTGCTTTATTTCTATCCTCCCTACCCTAAAAAAGGGTCTTTTCTGAACCCTATAACCAGTGGTATTTTATCACTCATGACAATGCCTCCCCCCCTTTAACTTTCTTGCTATTTTCCCAGCAAGTTTACCCTTCCCCTTCCTGTTGAGGTGAAGGCCATGTTTAGTACAATCCCACCTATTGAGAGAATCAACAGGAACCACACCAGTGTGTGATCCTGCACCCGACACAAGCAACCATTCCAACTCCAAATTAACTCTCTTGACAGAAGAGTTCAAATAAGGTCGGTCATGGCACCCAAGAACAGATCAAACTCAACACTAGTATGCTTCAATGGTGATGCAATCTTTGGCAGTTCACACTCTATACTGTACCCAGGATCTCTGTCAATACTAATACCTGCCCCCAAAACTATAACCACAGAGTTTTCCTTAGTGAAATCTTTGCAAAGTGATCCTAAATTCTAAATCCTCTGTCGCCTGCTCCAGACCAGCACTAGGTTGAAAACAAAATTGGTGACCTGGTATTCTGATCCTAGTTCATCCTGGAAAAGTTGGCCAACACCTCTTCCATGGGAACTAGGTAGTCGGACGGTGGAGGCTTCTGAAAAACGATGCAAAGATGAAGTCAGAGGTGCCAAGAAATTTTGTGTGGAAAACTGAGTTAAATAATAAATAAAAAAAGTAAATAAAAATATAGTTTCCAAATTGGCTGAAACGGAGAAAAAGAGGGAAGAGGTACAAAATTGAAACCATAGATTATATAGTATACCAAACAGTCTTTCATTTGTTAGTTTTAAGAAATTTAATAATTTTGAACCCTATGAGGTAGGGCATCCACTGGATTTCATTATGGAATTTAATGATTTGCCTGAAATGTGAAATGGTAAAGAAAAAATGTAATTTGTGAGGGGCTTTTTGAAAGGGGATGCTTATGGATGGGCAGCTCACATAGCTGATAGTTGTACTTCATGGCAAAGCTTTGAGAAAGCGTTTTTAGATGAATATTGGTTGAAAGAGAAGCAGAAGAGAATTTTTAGTAAATTTTGGGGGAGGAGAGAGATTTGACTCTAGGAATGATACTGTGAAGGCTTCTGTCAGTTTTGGACATACAAACTGAAATATTTGGACAAAGAGCTAGGTAGTGAATTAATAATTATGGGTTTAGAAACTTCAGAAACTTAGATAATTGCTTGTACCTGCCCCTATGGGCAATATCAGTGATTTCTTGAATTATGTTGATGAAGTGGAGAGGGTGAAGCCATCAATGGAAGATGGTAGGAAGAATTTTGATGACTATAATCAATCAAGGAGAGAATTTCAGGTAAATAGGATGGACAGAACTAATTACAATAGAAATTCAAGGAATGGTTGGGTGGAGGATAGCCAGAATGGGCACAGAATTGGTAGGAGAAATTCAAGTAAAAGAAATGGAGGAGATGGCTTTAATTCTGGACCAAACCATTTAAACTAGATAATGCTCCAGTTTTGGATTGCACTAGAGAAGGTAGTGATGTAGAGCCAATTGTGTATAATTGTGCTGTGATCACACATAAGGGTAATGTAAATGATAGAAGTAAGACTAGTGTAATTTATAATTCTAATGAGATGTTGAATGATGGTGTGGGTAACAAATGTTCATTCTGAAAAAAGAGAGGAGGAAGTTATTGTAATAAAATCAAGTGACGAAACAGAGCATGTTGCTGTTGCTCAGGATGTCCAAAGTGTCAAAATGGATGTTAAATTTTTAAGAGAACATAAAGAATTCAGGTGTTCTGCTTTGTGGTCTAAACGGCAAACAAGGATCAACCAATTTGCCAAGTATTTGAGGACAGTGTAAGTGGTAGTGGGTGTAATTCTGACAGTAGTTTTAATTATGATAGCAGTGACAAATCCAGTAGTGATGAGGGTTAGGTATTTCAATTTATAGTTGATAATGATGCCCATGCCATAAGTAAAGAAAGAGTAGAGGAGGATGATATTAGTCCTAATGAAGAGTAAGAGTTTGAGAGAGGTAATGAGGAAGAGGATGATGCTATCTGTCATTTTACTGTGTCTGATAATCAATTTTGTAAGCAGGATGATAGTTTTTCCAGGAAAAGGATTAATGAGGATTTGTTGTATGAAGAAGATCACATGATAAGTTAAAAGGGAGTGTGCCACCCTGTAATAACAGCAAAGGTACAAGGTATACAAGTTAAGTGTGTACTGGACAGTGGTAATGATTTGAATGGCATTTCACAGACATTTTTTGAATCTATCAAGAACACAGAGGTTATAGTAGTGATGCTCGTTTCTGGAATAAAAAATTATTGGTGCTTGTGGCAAGCTATCAAAGAGTGTGAAACAAGAGATACTGTGAACAGTGGAATTGGCAGTACAGCTGTTGGAGTGCAATTTCTTGGTGATTCAAAATCTCAACATTGATGTAATACATGGAACCAATACCTTGTTGAAGTGGTGTGTAAATGTAGATTTTTGCTAGTAGTGAGTTTAGCTTTAAGTTCAACGGAAGTAGGGACGAAATATCATTTTTGGAACATGTGAACAAGTGTGTGGAAACTGAATCAGATTTGCCATTAAGAGTTTCGACTACAGAGCAGGTTACTGAAGAATAAGAGGAGGAGAGAGTGAGATTGGAGAGAATAAAGAGAGTTGAAGATGTTGAAGGTATTACAAACAATCAAAGGGAGGAATTAATGGGTATTCTCCCGAGCAACTGTAAGGCATTTTCTGACAGGCTAGGTTTGGTAAAAGATTTTGAGTGCAAATTAAAGTTTAAGGATGATGAACCATTTTTTCAAGAAGCCTTATATTATTCCACTTTCAAAAAAGGAAACAGTGAGAAAACAAATTCAAAATATGGTCTCATGGGGGATTATTGAAAGGTCAAACAGCAGGTATAATAACCCACTTACGGTCGTAAAGAAGAAGAATGGTGGTCTCAGGTTGGTTCTGGATGCCAGGAAGTTGAATGAAATTGTAATAGTGGAGAGTGACAGACCAGCTAAAGTAGATGAAATTTAGCAAAAGTTCCATGGATGTAAATTTCTGACTTCTTTTGATGTGACTCATGACTGAGCTATTGACCAATAAAATAAGTCTATGTAGATGATATCCTAGTAGTGAGTGCAGAATGGTACAAGCACTGTAAGGTTATGAATGAAATATTGACAACTATGTATAGAGGAGGTATGAAACTAAAATTAAGTAAATCTGAATTTGTAAAGAAGGAAATTTCATTTTTTTGAACACAGGATTAACAAGGAAAGTATACAGCCTGATCCAGAAAAGTTTGCTGCTATTGCAGATTTCCCACCCCCCAAGGAACAAGAAGGATTTTAAAGCTATGTTTGGCTTCATATCAGATTGGTCATTTAACCATCCTTGGATTGGTAATTAGTTGAAAAACGATGTGGTGTAGAATTGGACAGGGTAGTGTGGAGAGGCATTTCAGAGTTTGAAAAAAAATTAGTAAATAGTAAGAAGTTAGGACATCCAAATTTTTCACTGCCTTTTTGTATGAGTACTGATGGAAGTTTGTAGTGTTTGGGGGTAGAAATTTTCCAATTAATACTTACTGAGATGAGGGTTGAACACAGAACTATTGCTTTTGCTATCAGAACATTACAGCCACATGAAACGAACTATTACATTCCAGAATTAGAGGCTTTGGCAATTACTCCTGGATTTCAAAAGTTTGAGTACTATTTGCTTGGACTTGAGACCATAGTGTATATAGATCATAATGCTTTGATAAATGCAGGGTGCAGGATGAAGCACACCAATTTCACTGTGTAGGCTGCATATTTGCAACAATTTGATTTGGATGTAAGGTATGTAAAAGGAAAAGCCAATTTTGTGTCTCATGCATTATCTCACACCAGACAAGTGTATCCCCAATGTTTGCATAGTAGAGTGATTATGGTGTATGTGTATGTGGAGAAAGTGTTTGCACTGCAGTCACTGACATAATGTAACTGCGGCGGAATAAGGGGAACCTGCCCGCATTCACCAAGGCAGATGGAAAACAATCCACAGACTGGCTGGCACACTGGACCTCGACATTAAACTGCTGGGCAAATTTGTGCCAGGGACTGGTATGCTTTCCCACCCGGAAAGAAGTGTGTTAGACTGCACGGCTAACCAGGTGGGCTTAAATTGGTACCTTGGTTAAAGAATTTCTGTCTAAAAGGTAAGGTAAGCAGAAAATGAAAAGTGTGAACATATGAGGAGGATAATTAACATCTAAAGTAATCTGCTGATTGGTGGAGCAGTGGAGGCAATATGCAGTATGAACCATCTTGGATATCAAGTCTTAATATTAATTGTGGTATAATAGAAGTGTTTGTCTTCAAAGGCATCAGTATATTGAGATAACAATTTACCTATAGATATGTGTCGTGGTACAGCCTCATCTAACATAAGGAAATTACAACTTTAAACATTGTTGCCTAGAGTAATGTGTGGAAATAATAAGCAAGATTTGTATGTATATCACACTTCAAGCTAAAATGTTAAGTAATTTGATGGAGAAAAGTGAAATAATAGACGTTCTAAGTGATAATTTTGTCTGGTTGGTAATGAGCATTAAGTTTGCCATAGCATAAGACTCTGTTACTTTGGAGTGTTTTTCAGTAGAGTCAGTTTTGCATTAGGTAAGCAGAGCAGGTGTTTATTTATTAGATAATGAAATAATAAAAGAGTGAATAATGTTATTGACTTAAGGGTTAGGGAGCCTGTCTCTGCAGTTGGTATATTTTTTAATAATGTGCTCCACTAGTTAACTAAGTGAGACATGCTTGATTAATGAAAAAGATAAATGTATACAAACAAATTTGGTGTAAATGTATTAATGATCTAACTGTGATATAAGCAACATTGGGTACTGTTTATATTGTGCAATTCATGACACTGCAGCTGGGAATGAGAGATTAAAAGAAAGAGTAATATTTACAAGTCATATAAGGCTCCATTATTCAATCTCTATGTTATCTGGAAACATCTATTTGTTTTCTGAGGAATTATGAGATTAAAGTGGATACTGAAATGAAGAAAAGTAATTTTGCTGATTAGCTGATAACTGTGATGATAGACTGATGTAAATATTCTGACAGGTTAACTATTAGGTAAAATTTTGTGATTTTTGTGAGGATTTAATTTTCAGTTTGAATGAGACTAGTGCTTAGAGTTAATTAGAGATGTGGGGCAATGATTTGGTACAACTTCCATCCCCATAAATTTTGATTTGAATAATAATTAAGTTATCATCACATAAGTCTTTTTCTTTTTGTAATGTAAGGATTAGTAAATATATACTACTGCACATCTTGAGTTTTTGCTATTTTGCAGTTGGGAAAGAGACCCACATCTTTCAAGTTTAACCATTTTCAGGCAGTTATGACTTAGAGTAATGTTTTGTAGTGTAATGTGCACTTTATTTATAAAAAATTCTAATCCACACCTTGCGTACTATAGTCAATTTTAGTGCTAATTGTTAAAATGTTATGAGAACTATGTGATGTACTTATTTATGATTTAAGAACTACTATTTGCCATTAGTGTTAAACTTTTTTTTTTTTTTTTTCTTTAGACTTAAGTTTCAAGAAAACGTAAGTGTAGTAAAGAAGTGTATTTTGTCTCATTTTTTTAACATGCTGTGGTGGAGGAGAACCACTTCCATACTAACTGCCACTTGTACCTGTTGCGGGGATGGGGGACTTGATGAGAAAGTGCATAACAGCTCATTAAAAGTGTGAAAGTGCTTGTGAAAAATACCAAACATTGAGCAAGTGAAATTTTCTGCCTGAAAGTGAACTGGAGTGCACAGTGCAATTTAACTTGTTGCAACCCATGGGAATTTATTATTTGAATCAAGTGATATGTATCTTCAAATGTAACCTTTGTTTACCCAAAAATGACATCACGTATGATGAAGATGCTTAACTGTTATTAGAAGTATAACTTGTAGATATCTTATGTAAATGTACACTACACTGTATGTAAATATTTTGTATGGGGTTTTTGTATGGCCAGTTCACATAAGTATAAATTTGAAAAAAAAATTTGTACTGTGGTTTGGATAAAATTTCATATATTTATTCTTTTGTGTGTAGAATTTTAACCCACTGTCTGGGGTCACTGGTGGTCAGTAAATTGCCCAGTTAGCTATTTGCAATATCTATCTACTCAATCCAATGAGGGATGATGCGATGAAGCAATTCAGGATAATTTTTCTTCCCCTCTTGTTTTGCAGTGTGCCTCATTAAAATTCATTTTTTCACTTCTGACTAATTACCATTAGCATAGGCGAGTATAACCTGCATTTTCATATAAGAAAAAGGTTGGCTCCAAGTTTTAAAAAAATTTAACACCCGATCTAATTTTGTGCTTAGTGTTATATATGTCATTGGTATGAAAATTTATTTTGACTATTGCTAGTTAGTATCCTTCATCATAGGGTGAAATCAGTAATTGTTTTGTAAATTAAATTCTGTTGTTGACATATAAACAAATATAAATTCTGTAATAATCTAAACATTTGGAAGACAAAACACTAGCATTCTTACGTATTTATTTCACTCTATTCAAAAACTAGTTACTAAAGCCACCCCTTAATTAATTCCACAGTAATTAACAGTTTGTTAGAAGTATTATTTATGTAACAGTATTTGTTAATTTCATGATTTAAACAACTAAATTGGCTTAACCCTCACCATAGTAGAAACTGTTGAAAAGAACCAATTTTTTATGTATTCAATTAGTTTAATGACTAAGTTTTAACCCTTTAACTGTTCTGGAAATTTTAACATGGACGCCTTTGCCCCTGTCCCTGTCCCAGTCAATCAATCAATCAAATTTTATTGTTGTTCAGCTCATAAAGCAATAGACAACATCAAGAATACTTTCATTTTTAACATTAATTACTATATATAATTTAGTTTGGATTACATAAGGCCATCTGCTAGATACAGTGTTGAAATACAGTATTTTCAGTTTCAAAAAATTCATCTACTGTGTAGAAAGGTTTATTTACTAGTATTCTGTACAACTCAGCTTTGAAGATATTGACACGTAACTCTTTTAAATCTATACTTAACTAATTGTACAACTTAAGTCCAAGAACTAAATATGAATTCTGTGACTTGGATAGTCTTTGATATGGTACATCTAAACATGATTTGTTCCTGGTGTTATGGCTATGTACATCCCTTCTTAATGATATATTTGAAATATTGTTCCTAACATACAATAGAGCATTATAAATGTAATAGTTTATTACCGTCAGGCATTGCAATTTAACAAACAAGGGTTTACAGTGTTCTAACTTATCGGAATCGGTTATTATTCTTACTAATTTTTTTTGTTAAAGTAGAATGCCCTTTATGTGACTGCTATTGCCCCACAATAAGATTCTATATGATATGATACTTTGAAAGAAAGCAAAATATGCTGATCTTATATAACTATTACGGACATGTATTTTTTGTTTCTAATTAAATAGATAACTCTTGAGAGTCTGGCAAATAAATGTTTGACGTGTGGTTCCCATGTCAACTTGTTGTCTACTAAAACACCTAAAAACTTTCTACTTTCTAAGTCATGATTCTCTCTTAAGCAGAAGGAAAGTGCCTGGGTCTTACTTTCATTTAGTAGAAAACCATTTGCTCTAAACCATAATGAACTCTGAGCAAAGGTATCTTTAACTATATTTTTTAGTGTGTTTAAATCTGAGCTTTTATTTAAAAAAGTTGTGTCATTGGCATACTTTATTGTGTGAGAGTTTACAAAAGATGGCAGGTCATTAATCATAAGTAAAAGCAATAGAGCTCCAAGTACTGAGCGCTGTGGCACGCCAGACCTAACATTAATCAGATCTGACTACTCCCTGTTAATGCATGCTACTTGTTGGCGGTTCTCAAGGAAGGATTTAATCATATTTATGCTGCTATTAGCAAAACCATAATAGGATAGCTTATTCAGTAAAGTATCATGTTCCACACAGTCAAACGCTCTGCTCGAATCACAAAATGTAGCCTGAGCAAATCCCCTAGCCTTAAACACATCCAGAACAAATTTTACAAGCATGTGTTGTGCATTTACCTTTCATGAATCCATATAGTTTGTCACTGATTAAGTTTAAGTTATCTAAATACATACTAACTTGATTATACATAATTGTTTCGAGAATTTTTGAGAAAACAGAAGTTAACGATACTAGTCTGTAACTAGCAGGACAGTTCTTATCACCTTTCTTATATACTGGGACCACTCTAGATATTTTTAGTACATCAGAAAATTTGTTTTCAGCTAGACATTTTTTTACACAGTAGGTTAAGGGATCAATTATGCAGTCAATAGTATCTTTCAATAAGTTACATGATAAATCATAGTAATCAACGCTATCTGAGGCTTTGAAAATTTTAACTATTTTCAGAATTTTATTGGTAGACACCTCTGTGAAGTTGAAAATGCTCTGGTGGGGCCTTTCAAAATAGTAGTCAATGAAGTTATAGGCATTTTCTAGAGGTTTGTCTATTGAGCTGCATATTTCTCCAATAGATTGGACGCAGAATTTATTGAATTCATCTGGGGATATGGCAAAAAGTCTTTTTCTTTAGTGTGTGCCACAAAGTTAATTATACTCCAGACTTTTTTGCATTTATTTTTAGACTTTTCAATGAGGGCTGTATTACACAGCTTCTTAGCATCATTAATAGCCTGTCTATAATTACACTTAGCTCTGGAATATAATTCTATATGTAGTTCAGATTTGCTGTTCTTGTACATACCAGAATAGAGCATAACAGTGTCTTTCGTTTTCCCTAACTGTGGCGTATACCACTCCCTGTTTTTCCTTCTCTTATAACAACTACTATCTTTAATATTTAGCACCACCTACACAAAAGTATAGTAACCTAGATCTCAACACTCCCTGTGAGAAACTGCACTTTGAAACATCAAGTATAGTAATTGAGTGCCTTAAAATATTACTAGTAGTAGTAGTAGTAGTAGTAGTAGTAGTAGTCCACAGATCACCTAGTGGCAAACACCTTCATAGCACACAGCGACAGGTACAAATGCATGCATGTTAACACATCCAGAACAGTTAAAGGGTTAATTGTAATTTCTGCAAATTTAACTTTGAATAATGTGTAGCTTCAGCACGTATTATTGTGAGGATATATAAGGGCCCAATTTTAGGTCCCAAGACAGTCAGTCCATGGATGAGTTTAAGAAGAGAAATCCGTGTTGGTTAGATCAACAACAAAGTATCAACTTAACTGTACAATAAGTGTAACAAAATTAGGCCATGTGTTAAAACAATGATAATGTCTATTCCATATGTACCTGATTATTCTGGAAGAACTGTGAATTACATTTTTACTGCTCATAGATATTCAACACTAAACTATTGTAACAGTATGTGGATGTTTGCCTGAAAACTACACTCCTGGAAATGGAAAAAAGAACACATTGACACCGGTGTGTCAGACCCACCATACTTGCTCCGGACACTGCGAGAGGGCTGTACAAGCAATGATCACACGCACGGCACAGCGGACACACCAGGAACCGCGGTGTTGGCCGTCGAATGGCGCTAGCTGCGCAGCATTTGTGCACCGCCGCCGTCAGTGTCAGCCAGTTTGCCGTGGCATACGGAGCTCCATCGCAGTCTTTAACACTGGTAGCATGCCGCGACAGCGTGGACGTGAACCGTATGTGCAGTTGACGGACTTTGAGCGAGGGCGTATAGTGGGCATGCGGGAGGCCGGGTGGACGTACCGCCGAATTGCTCAACACGTGGGGCGTGAGGTCTCCACAGTACATCGATGTTGTCGCCAGTGGTCGGCGGAAGGTGCACGTGCCCGTCGACCTGGGACCAGACCGCAGCGACGCACGGATGCATGCCAAGACCGTAGGATCCTACGCAGTGCCGTAGGGGACCACACCGCCACTTCCCAGCAAATTAGGGACACTGTTGCTCCTGGGGTATCGGCGAGGACCATTCGCAACCGTCTCCATGAAGCTGGGCTACGGTCCCGCACACCGTTAGGCCGTCTTCCGCTCACGCCCCAACATCGTGCAGCCCGCCTCCAGTGGTGTCGCGACAGGCGTGAATGGAGGGACGAATGGAGACGTGTCGTCTTCAGCGATGAGAGTCGCTTCTGCCTTGGTGCCAATGATGGTCGTATGCGTGTTTGGCGCCGTGCAGGTGAGCGCCACAATCTTGACTGCATACGACCGAGGCACACAGGGCCAACACCCGGCATCATGGTGTGGGGAGCGATCTCCTACACTGGCCGTACACCACTGGTGATCGTCGAGGGGACACTGAATAGTGCACGGTACATTCAAGCCATCATCGAACTCATCGTTCTACCATTCCTAGACCGGCAAGGGAACTTACTGTTCCAACAGGACAATGCACGTCCGCATGTATCCCGTGCCACCCAACGTGCTCTAGAAGGTGTAAGTCAACTACCCTGGCCAGCACGATCTCCGGATCTGTCCCCCATTGAGCATGTTTGGGACTGGATGAAGCGTCGTCTCACGCGGTCTGCACGTCCAGCACGAACGCTGGTCCAACTGAGGCGCCAGGTGGAAATGGCATGGCAAGCCGTTCCACAGGACTACATCCAGCATCTCTACGATCGTCTCCATGGGAGAATAGCAGCCTGCATTGCTGCGAAAGGTGGATATACACTGTACTAGTGCCGACATTGTGCATGCTCTGTTGCCTGTGTCTATGTGCCTGTGGTTCTGTCAGTGTGATCATGTGATGTATCTGACCCCAGGAATGTGTCAATAAAGTTTCCCCTTCCTGGGACAATGAATTCACGGTGTTCTTATTTCAATTTCCAGGAGTGTATTAATGAGACTTATCGAAAGTTAAACAGTAGTGCACTGGCCGTATTAAATGTGTATATGGGAGGTTGTGTGAAGTGAAAGTAAACAGCTCTTAATTGCAAATGTGTACCTGTGGGCTTCATTATTTACGGCAGACAGTACTGCATTTCCACCCCCTATTTTTGCAGCTAGTACATCGACACAGAGGACAACAAATGAAAAAATAAAGAAGACAAACTAGCTCATAATGACTCCTTACAGTGGCTCCAACAGCTTTGCAAGGACGTGATCTTTAACTGGATACCTGGCCACATCAGGATACAGGGAATCGACATGGCCAACAGAGCAGCCAAGGAAGCATTTCGGGATGGTGGTGTTTGTCAGAGTCCCATCCCTAGGCATGCTGTCATCTCATTATCGAACTGTCTCATCACATGTCTGTGGGAAACCTGTCTGTCACCTTCAGCCATTTAAACTGTGGTTCCCCAAATTGATCGCACAGTCATGACACACTTTAGACTTCGTGTCACCCTCTAAGCTGGAAGCAGGTTCTGCTTACCAGTCTGTGCACTGGACATAGCCCTTCCACAAATGGCTTCCTCTTCTTGTGGGAGGATCCATTACTCTCAGGTTTGTGGCGTCATTTGCATCCAAGTGATAAACTTCTGGACAAGACTCCTAGATGACCAATTATAGGAACTGGAGAACATGCTGTGTGTCTACCCAGTTGTAAAAGCCTGTATAAGAGAAAGGCACCACTCATATATAGTGGTAGGAAGGTTGGCACCCACACACATGATAGGAAATAGTATTCTCACTCGCTGTTGAGGTCTTTAAGACTATTTGTATTCTTAACTAGTTCTAGAGAGTAGAATTATTTGTCAAGCAGATAAGATTTCATTTTGTTTGTATTGAGTTTTATTACCTATTAAATTCTTTGCATCAATACGTATGTGATACATT
This sequence comes from Schistocerca americana, assembly GCF_021461395.2. Taxonomy (NCBI): domain Eukaryota; kingdom Metazoa; phylum Arthropoda; class Insecta; order Orthoptera; family Acrididae; genus Schistocerca; species Schistocerca americana. Next base: position 58,506,268 of record NC_060121.1, read on the forward strand.
TTTATGAAAATACGTCACTTTCTTCTATGCCACACTTAGGCCAATGGATCTTTTCGTCATAAACATGGAATGATTTGGCTTCATGGCTACACCCACTTACTATGCTCAGGGGACAGGCTTCATGAGGGGAAATGAAGAGTCATTTTCATTTGTGATACCCATTTATTTTCCCGTACCTTACAAGATGGTACAGACAACATTGGTCATCAATATCTGTCTGTACAGGTGCATTGCACTGACAGTATGGCTCGATCAATGAAAGCAGAGGCTATACGCTCCGGTGGTGAGCCGTGGCATAACCGCATGGACTGAAAACGCCGCGTCTCTGAAAGTAAAGTTTTTTGTGCAGCTGATGGAGGCTTGTGACTTTCATGGGTGGGAAAAATGCATCACTAAATGAACAGATGCATGCCATGAATTGAGCAAATGTGCAAGACTGCATATGTTTTTGTGGGGAGCCATTTTAACCCATGTGGTTGGCACTGAGGAAGATCAGAGACATTTTGTGTAATGTTGACCAGCTCACACTGCCCACATGCTTCATCCTGTGAGAGCCGGAGCACAATGCACTATTGCCAAAATTTGGCATAATGGGAAAGTTGTGCACTTGGGCAGTGTGATTGCTGGCACTCTGTGCTTGTCGGCTGTGCTGCAGTTATGCTCTTGTGTGTCTCTGTGGTGTGGCTGCCACCCAGATCCCCCCTCAAGGAGAGGTACTCCAGAGCTGGCTAGTGAGAATCTGCTCCAATTGACCTCTCTGCAGAGGTTGAGCAGCTGCCAGACACCTGATGATGGGCTGGTACTGCATCATCACATCATCTCCTCTTTGTTGGAGAGCTATCTGGATCTGATGATTCATCATTTTCTTTTTCCATTTAAATTCTCAGATTCCCCTTTTTTCTGAATTGAGCTTGTGGGCTCTCGATGAAAGACAAGCAATCATTGCCCATTGGAAAGGTGAGTGGAGCTGCAGTGGTGGCACCCACAGCAGCTGCGGGGTGTGTGGAAGCTGCTGCACATGCACCAATCACAGGAGAAACTGCACCTGCAGAAGATTGGTAGCGTATACTGCGGCTGCATGTGGGAGTGTTCCAGCAGCTGATAGAGTATGGTGATAAGTTGAGACTGTGAGTACTGGGCTGGCCAGAGGCAGGCAGAGCTGGAGCATTTCTCTTGTCCTAGCACTAAGTGCACCCATTGCTTTTTCCATGGTGAGATCCGCTGGATCAGCTCTATCTGCAGTTGTTTATATGATGAATGCATTGGTACGTCAGTGTTATATCCTGCACTTAAGCCATGCATTTTTGGTACAGTTGGTTAATTAAAAGCTCAAATTTTGCAAGGTAACAGGTTACACAGATGTTCATGAAGACAGCCTCTGTTTGGCCAAACCGTATTAGAAGGTCGCAGGGCCAAGTAGCCTGCCCAACACCCATTCAGTGCTTGTGGGTGCTCCTGTAATTGTAGGAGGCATCAGTGTGGTGGAGTTTCGTGCTCTAAAATTTTCTTTGGCTGTCTGCGGCTGCACGATGCCGGATTGTGTAGGGCATGATTGTATCTCCCTCTACAGCCTGTGGTTGTTTGCGAGCAGGGCTTGTCACCATCTTAGCTTAGTCAAGTCACACTTTGATCAGCCAGCTGGAGTGGCCGAACGGTTCTAGGCACTACAGGCTGGAACCGCTTGACCGCTACGGTCGCAGGTTCAAATCCTGCCTCGGGCATGGATGTGTGTGATGTCCTTAGGTTAGTTAGGTTTAAGTAGTTATAAGTTCTAGGGGACTGATGACCTGAGCTGTTGAGTCCCATAGTGCTCAAATCCATTTGACCATTTTGAACCGATGATCATTTATCATCTCATTTAGTCTCAGATCATATCAGTCACCAGTGATGGGGTATGTAGTTAGCAGTGCCTACACATAAGTGTGCAGTGAACAGGCTTTACTGGCATGCCCATACATGGTGCTCGTGGGACAGACTTGGTGACTGGAAATGATGAGTCATTTTTGTCAATGACACATTTATCCATATCTTGCAAGTTGGTACAAACATCTGTCATTAATGTCCATTCATACAACCATGTTGTACTTGCAGCTAGGTCATATCAGTGTTTCAGAAGGTTTTACACTCCAGTGGCAAGCCATGGGTTGACTGTGTGAACTGAGAGAGTAAAAGGCTGCATCTCTGGAAGTTCACTTTTCAGCACATCCCACGGAGTGTCGTGACCTTCGCAAAAGGTAGAAAAAGCACCAGGAAATGAATGGATGCACACTATGAAATTAATGAATTCACAAGTATGCATTTGTGGTGAGACTCATTAGTTTGACCCACATGGTTTGTGAAGAGAAATCTCAGAAACGTGTGTCACGTCACGTTGACCAGCTCGCATTGCCTGCCTTTTCTGTGCCTTGTCGACCTGCAAGTTACACACTGTTGCCAGACTTTGACGTAATGGAAAAACTGTGTGTGTGTGGGCCACATGCATGCTTGGCACCAGTGACTTGTCAGCTGTGCTGCAATCACACCCTTCACGCGTTTCTTTGGTGCAGCCACCACACAGCTATTTCTGTCATTGATCATTACCGACAAATCTCATAAGGAAGTAAATAAGTTGGAAGCTGTCAACACCACACCCATTCATTTTCAAGAGCTTTTTGGAAAAGTTTCTAGAGTGAAAACCGTGCATTATCTTTATTACATGCTTCTATTCAGCACACACTTTCATCATCAACGAGACCCCTGAATATAAGATCGTAATTCAATAGTGAATGAAAATACCTTCAACAGTTTGATCTTAAGTTGAAAAGGTCTAAAATATTTCCATTATATCTTGGCTGTTGAACTAGTTGCTCAAGACAGTTTCTGGAAAATGTTCAAAACACTTCACAAGCTGGGTTGTTGCTAACCACTACAGTCAGGCCATTGTTGCCCCAGTCTATTCTTAAATAGCAAAAGTTGCCTCCAGCTAATGAAAGACGTGAATTTCCTATGCTACTGAGTGTAGTCCTCCTTGAATTTTTTCCAAAACTACTGTGGTGGAATCAGCTGTCCAGTAAAAACACCTGATAAATTACTTTTCACCTAGACCTGCTACTCATGTCAAGGTAACTTCAGCTACACCTTTCCATCCTAAATGGTTTAATACTTTTGTGAACATCAATGAACACTCCCTCCTATGGTGTCCAATGCCTTTGCAATAAATGTTCCATGCGTCATTAAATATTTCAGACCTTTCTGCTGCAAGTTTTTCACCTCTCAATCCCAAGAAGAATTTGAGTGTGAGAAATTTCTGGAGAGGAGTAAATTCAGAAACTTAACTTTGACAACACACTGGTTGAATTTTGGCAGTTTAAAATATCCTTATTCTGGAAGCAGTCTGATTAGACTATCTGCAAATCAACTGCCAAGTGCTCACCAGAGGGCCTCAAATGACCGCCTAGATTAAGACCCTTATGTACACTCCACAAGTGCTTGGTTAACCAAGTAGCCTCTTACTTTGAGTAGTGCACCCCTTCCTATCAAGGGGAGTGCAACTCTCCATCTGATAATGCAGATTTAGAGATCAGAAGCTACAATTGCCACAGTTGTCAAAAGCTTTGCTTGAAACACATCACCCAGCTTCAAAACAAAGGATGCTGATCAATTCTGGTAACAATGCTGAAAAATAATCACACTCAGTCACTGGTAAAAGTGGACAGGTGAGATTGTATCCTTTGATTGACCAGTCTTCTTATTTATAAAATGTGCAAGTGAATAGAAATTATTTGCACTAGCCAACCTGCCATTGTATTTGCAGTAGTCAAATAATTTGTAATCTTACCACATACAAATTTTGAAAAACTTATGATTTTCAAGTGCTCACCTAATGCAATAATATAACATAATTTGTTTGCAAAAACACATAAGTGAATATCAGTGTTTCAAGGCAAATGTAAATCGGCCATGGATGTGAGAATCAGAAAACGAAAACTGATATCTGATTGTGAATCAAATGACAATGGTAGGCTCAATACAAATACTAAATTTGGTTATCTGGAAGAAAAGAATTTAAGAGGGTGATTTGCAAGAATAATTACTCCATTTCTGCAGAAACAGAGTAGGTTTATTTGACTCCATATGACCTGCATCGTTGGAGGTATATCTGCATCCTCAGCAAACCACCCCACAGTGCTTCGTGGAGGGTATATTGTACCACTACTAGTAGTTACCTTTCTTGTTCCAGTCTCAGATGGAGTGAGGGGAAAAAACTGAGTACATTTCTCCATATGAGTCCTAGTTTCTCATATGTTGTTTCATTAAATATTTGTTGGCAGCAGTAGGCTAGTTCTGCAGTCAGCTTCAAATGTTAGATCTCTTAACTGTCATGTTGTTAGAAGTGCACGTCTTCTTGCATTCAGGGACTCCCATTTGAGTTCCCAAAGCATACCCATGACTCTTGCATGCTGATCAGACCCACCAGCAACAAATCCAGCAGCCTGCCTCTGAATTGCTTCGATGTCATACTTCAGTCCAATCTGGTGCAAATCCCATTCAGTTAAACAGTACAAAAGTGTAGGTAACACTACTGTTCTACATGCAGTCTTCTTTGCAGATGAACCGCACTTATCTAATATGCTCCCAGTAAACCAAAGCAGACCATTTGTCTTGCTTACCACTAACTTCACAGGTACTATGGGATGCTGGGGTTTGTGAAGTCTGGTACCATTTGGGAAGAACAGGAAGTTACTTGTTCAAAGTAACAGTATTTCCCTTTTTCGTCATGTTACAAAGCTCTGACATGTGAAGCAATGAAAAATACTATGTGAAAAACATTTTACTATTCAGGTGCATTTTTAAACAGTTAAAATTTAAAGTAACATAGGGAGAGGATTATGTATGACATCATTCTGAACTGCTTCTTTCTCAGGAATAAACATGTGAAAACTGTTGTAAGATACCTTTATTTGTGTAGGAGTTATGATCTATGAAATTTTGGGACACTTGTCAAAGTCAGCATTACAGCATATGCTCAATATGACGTCCATTGTGCCAGTCCAGTTTTGCGAGTCATGCTGCACACATCACAGGATCTGAGGCTCCAGCTGTAAGATCAGGATCCTGTGGTGGCCATTCAATAAAACCCGTCCTACTTATCCAGTGACCTCCAAAATATTTCAGCCAGAAACAGTCTGACTTCAGTGGCTTATTGGGGAGGTGCACAGTCTCATTGGAAGGTGGTTGGGGAATCACTCTCTGATTCATCAGTGTTGGAAGCACATAACCATGGATCATATTAAGATACTTCACACCATTCAAGATTCCACCAATAAACACTGGACCAACGATTCTTGGCCCAAATCCCATGACAGATGATCAATTTTTGACCATTAGCACGTGTCTAGGGATCCACGCACCAGAGTGTTAGCATCTGACAAGTGTAAATGATTTACTTCTCCTTGTACATAAAAATTAACTTTGTCACTCAACAACACCTGTCATATGAAGTTTGGATTCCTATTACACTGATCAAAAGCCCAGTCCACAAATTGCACCTGCCAATCAGAATCACCATCAGAGATGATACTGAGACTGTAGCTAATACAGGTGCCACAAGTGTGTGTTCAACACACACAGCTTTAAACCTTGACACCAGATGTTACTGATAACCAGTGCATGCAGTGATGTGGACTTACCACAAAGAGTGACAAAATTTCTTACCATCTTGTCATCAGTGGTTGTTCTTCGACGTCCAATACATGGCTTGTCAAGTAACTTGAATAGTGTCGTGTGTGAAATACCATTTCTCTCAGGATGCCGGACATTGAAGTCAGCAGCAATCACTCTGGTACTTCACCCACCACCCATTAACACAAATTCAATGTGTCCCTGTGTGTGCCATTGTGAATCACCAGACTCAGGAGGACGTCGTTATCAGGAAAAAGAAAACTGGTGTTTTACGGGTCGCAGCATGGAATGTCAGATCCCTTAATCGGGCGAGTAGGTTAGAAAGTTTGAAAAGGGAAATCGATAGGTTAAGGTTAGATATAGTGGGAATTAGTGAAGTTCAGTGGCAGGAGGAACAAGACTTATGATCACGTGAATACAGGGTTATAAATACAAAATCAAATGGGGGTAATGCAGCAGTAGCTATAGTAATGAATAAAAAAAATAAGAGTGTGGGTAAGCTACTACAAACAGCATAGTGAATGCATTATAGTGGCCAAGACGGACATGAAGCCCGTGCCTACTACAGTAGTACAAGTTTATATGCCAACTAGCTCCACAGATGACGAAGAGATTGATGAAATGTATGATGAGATAAAAGAAATTATTCAGATAGTGAAGGGAGACGAAAATTTAATAGACATGGGTGACTGGAATTTGGTAGTAGGAAAAGGAAGAGAAGGAAACATAGTAGGTGAATATGGAATGGGGACAATGAATGAAAGAGGAAGCTGCCTGGTAGAATTTTGCACAGAGCATAACTTAATCATAACTTAATCATAGCTAACACTTGGTTCAAGAATCATAAAAGAAGGTTGTATACATGGAAGAGCCCTGGAGATACTAAAAGGTTTCAGATAGATTATATTATGGTGAGACAGAGATTTAGGAACCAGGTTTTAAATTGTAAGACATTTCCAGGGGCAGATGTGGAATCTGACCACAATTTATTGGTTATGAACTGTAGATTAAAACTGAAGAAACTGCAAAAAGGTGGGAATTTAACGAGATGGGACCTGGATAAACTGACAGATACAGAGGTTGTATAGTGTTTCAGGGAGGGTATTGGGGAATGATTGACAGGAATGGGGGAAAGAAATACAGTAGAAGTAGTATGGGTAGCTTTGAGGGATGAAATAGTGAAGGCAGCAGACGATCAACTAGGTAAAAAGATGATGGCTAGTAGAAATCCTTGGGTAACAGAAGAGATACTGAATTTAATTGATGAAAGGAGAAAATAAAAAATGCAGTAAATGAAGCAGGCAAAAAGGAATACCAACGTCTCAAAAATGAGATCGACAGGAAGTGCAAAATGGCTAAGAAGGGATGGCTAGAGGAAAAATGTAAGGATGTAGAGGCACATGTCACTAAGGGTAAGATAGATACTGCCTACAGGGAAATTAAAGTGACCTTTGGAGAAAAGAGGATGACTTGCATGAATATCAAGAGCTCAGATGGAAACCCAGTACTAAACAAGGAAGGGAAAGCAGAAAGGTGGAAGGAGTATATAGAGGGTCTATACAAGGGTGATGTTCCTGAGGACAATATTATAGAAATGGAAGAGAATGTAGATGAAGATTAAATGGGAGATATGATACTGCGTGAAGAGTTTGACACAGCACTGAAAGATCTAAGCTGAAACAAGACCCCGGGAGTAGACAACATCCCATTAGAACTAATGACAGCCTTGGGAGGGCCACGCCTAACAAAACTCTACCATTTAGTGAGCAAGATGTATGAGAAAGGTGAAATACTCTCAGACTTCAAGAAGAATATAATAATCCCAATCCCAAAGAAAGCAGGTGTTGACGGATGTGAAACTTACCGATTTATCAGTTCAATAAGTCATGGCTGCAAAATACTAACACAAATTCTTTACAGATGAGTGGAAAAACTGGTAGAAGCTGACCTCAGGGAAGATCAGTTTGAATTCTGTAGAGATGGTGGAACACGTGAGGCAATAATGACCCTACAAATTATCTTAGAAAAATAGATTAATGAAAGGAAAACCTATATTTCTAGCATTTGTAGACTAAGAGAGAGATTTTGACATTGTTGACTGGAATACTCTTTCAAATTCTGAAGGTGGCAGGGGTAAAATATAGGGAGCGAAAGGCCATTTACAATTTGTTCAGAAACCAGATGGCAGTTATAAGAGTCGAGGGACATGAAAGGGAAGCAGTTGTTGGGAAGGGAGTGAGACAGTGTTGTAGCGTATCCCCAATGTTATTCAATCTGTATATTGAGCAGGCATTAAAGGAAACAAAGGAAAATTCAGAATGTGAGTTAAAATCCATGGAGAAGAAATAAAAATTTTGAGGTTCGCCAATGACATTGTAATTCTGTCAGAGACATCAAAGGACCTGAAAGAGCAGTTGAACAGAATGGACAGTGTCTTGAAAGGAGGATATAAGATGAACATCAACAAAAGCAAAACGAGGATAATGGAATGTAGTCAAATTAAGTCAGGTGATGCTGAGGGAATTAGATTAGGAAATGAGACACCTAAAGTAGTAAAGGAATTTTGTTATTTGGGGAGCAAATTAATTGGTGATGGTCGAACTAGAGAGGATATAAAATGTAGAGTGGCAATGGCAAGGAAATCATTTCTGAAGAAGAGGAATTTGTTAACATTGAGTATAGATTTAGGTGTTAGGAAGTCGTTTCTGAAAGTATTCGTATGGAGTGTGGCCGTGTATGGAAGTGAAACATGGACGATAACTAGTTTGGACAAGAAGAGAATAGAAGCTTTCGAAATGTGGTGCTACGGAAGAATGCTGAAGATTAGATGGGTAGATCCCATAACTAATGAGGAGGTACTAAATAGAATTAGGGAGAAGAGAAATTTGTGGCGCACCTTGACTAGAATAAGGGATCGGTTGGTAGGACATGTTATGAGGCATCAAGGGATCACCACTTTAGTATTGGAGGGCAATGTGGAGGGTAAAAATCGTAGAGGGAGACCAAGAGATGAATACATTATGCAGATTCAGAAGGATGTAGGTTGCAGTAAGTACTGGGTGATGTAGAAGCTTGCACAGGATAGAGTAGCATGGAGAGCTGCATCAAACCAGTCTCAGGACTGAAGACCACAACAACAACAAAAACAACATGCAGTGATACAAATGTAAAGTTGAATAATATAATAGCCATAGCACTGTTATAATGAACGATGTCATCAACACCCACTGTCACTCGTGTTGAAGCACCATATGCACCAGTGTCACAGTGGCTTGCGAGCTGTGGAAGTATGAGGTGAGAAAGTGTCCTACTGTGTTCATGTAGTATTTGAAAGAAGTGACTGTCCCTTGTGTTTTAGTCTTGTCGTGGTTGACAAAAGCTGATGATAACAGATAGGCAAGTGAAAATACAAGCACACATGATCTATAGCTTACTTCTTCACAGAAAGACGTATGCCATAGTCACTAATTCACCATGTTGTTGACCGGCTTTAACTGTCCCCGCCCCATTGATGAGTTTTATTATTTGCGTAGTTCGACTCTGTCTTAATGTTGACTAAATCTATCGAGTGAAAGAGGGGACAGCACAGCTGATGAAGAAAATGTCACCTATGGTGATCATTCACCAGTAACTGACGCTGTCTGACTGCTTCTCGTAATAACTCTTAGTCAGAACTCCTTTTTACAATAGTTACAGTGATTTATTTCTGATACCTATGTACAGTAAGCTCTTGAGGTACTACCTACTGCGTAACCAGCCATTAAATTGCTTCTTCTTACTTTCGCTGTTATACACAAAGTTTCTCATTATACATTCTTCGTTTTTCCCTCAGAAGTCCAACAACCATGTCAGAGTATCCAACCACCGTGGCTCTGGACCTCCCTGTAACAACGTCATCAGCCTCACTGTGTTTGCTCCATGGCGGCCCGCTAATTGCTGCATCAACGAAAGTCCGCTCCGGTTGCTGGCTCGGTGTTTGAATTGTGTGCACAAATAAAAACCAAATACTTCCACAGTATTTATGCACATAACTAAGAAATCCTAACCTGCAACTCAATTTTATCATTTAATTAGTATTTGTGCTAAGCCAGGGGTGATAGATGGCACATGCAACAGGCCACTTGTCGACTGTTACACCACACATCCCTCCTGTAGCCCCAGCCTACACAAATCCTTTGACATTAACTATATACAAAATTATAATATTTATATAACCTTAAACTCTGCCTTGCATAGACTATCTTGATTACTTGCCGCATGTCCATGTATTATTTCCCATGTGGTATTTCTTACCTTTACCATACCTACTTAATATATAAAGTCTATTTATTCATTATTTGTTTCATTAATCATTCTTACAGCACAATGTCTATCATATTATTGTCTCAAATTCTAAGTCATTATAGTGTCATTAACTAGAGTTCTTAATTATTAATCACACTGTTTACTTTTCCTTACACCCCTTTTCTCATCATAACAATTACACACACATGTGAAATTTGCTCTACTTCTGAATATGAAAATGTTGTCATAATTACTTCAACCTTAAGTTGTGGTACCATAGGTTATACTTTACATTCTTCTTTGTTCCTAGTTTGTTCAGCTCATTTTAATACACCTATGATTATTATACACACTTTAGTAACCAGTCAACTTATAACAATACATTGTACTCATTATTAAATTTACTAATTTTACTACTGGTTTTCATAGCTTAATTGTTCTGTACAAAGGTTGCTTTGTATTAATTGCTGTAGACATTGAGGAATAGGTACAGTTATTTAAAATATTTCTGCTAAGGAGATATATTATTTCATCATTATTACTGTAAATCATCTTTCACAGCTAATATGGAGGCTAATTTGCCTGTCAGTTAATGCAATTCATCTATTAATATATTCATGGTGGTGGATAACCATTCTACACCTGGCATTATATCCCTAACAGATCAAGAGCACTGCCCTTCTGGGTCCTGATAGCATCTCATTTAATAATGGAGAGCCTTCCTCTTGGGTCAGGTTACATCTCCTTAAATATATCTATATGTAGGTATATCTCTTTTCTCTCTTTTGAGGTAAGACCCTTCCATTCTACAATATTCCTAATACATAATAACCGAAACTGCCAACCTTGTAAGACTATGTTTCCCAAACCACGTTTCCCCCTTATTTATAATTTATCTACATATATCCCTTCATCTCTATACTTAAACATTCCTCTACCTGCCTCCATCTTTAAATAACATTAGCCTCAAGCTCTTTTCCTTTAATTTTTAATTATGGTTGTTACTAGTCAACTACGTAATGATGTCTAAGTATCTACTCTCCTGATACTCCTCCCATTAAGGAGACATCATTACGTGTATTATTAACAGTGTGCACAAGCTTGATCATGTAAATCCTATATCTCCAAGTAATAAATAAAAATACACAGAGAGACATACCCACTTCCTCAGTCAGTAAAGAACTTAGATAAATAAAAAAATAAATAAAAAACTATGTATCCATGTTTACTATGAATAGCAATTGTCTTCTTTAATGAATGGCTTTATATGTTCCAATTTGTATAATCCTATATCTTTACCTGTTGCATGATCTATATGTTCCACATTGTATAATCTATATCTTTACCTGTTGCATGATCTATTAGGTATACTGCCTTTGAAAAGGGTATGTTTAATATCTCGTATGGTCCTTGGAATCGTAAAAAGAATTTGTCTTTAGAACCAGTTAAAGATGAACGATGTGGGTGAGATCTTGGTAGTACTTTATCACCCACTTTAAATGCAGATGTAGGTCGACACTTATTAACTTTTTTAAGTCTATTGTCTGCACTTGGTAATAACCTCTACATGATTTCTTCATTAATAAGACATTGTCTGTTTAATGTATGTTGTGGCCATCGGAAACATTTTAGTGATGGTTCTCCTACAAATGTCCCCTGTAAAACTTCAATGGGCACTAAACCCATTGATATGTGTGGCAATTCATTAAGTACTGTTTCTAATTCCTGTAATCGTAATGCCCATTTAGTATGTTTATCGTAACAATACATTTGAAAGTATTGCCCTAGTTCCTTCATAACTCTTCCTGCTGGATTGTATTCTGGATGGTACCTTGAAATTTTTATGTTTAATTGACTCCCACACTATGAAATTCCACAATGTTTTACTAATAAACTGTGGGCCATTATTTGATGATAAACGTTTTGGTTTTACCACATTGACGAAGTATTTCTGCAACAAAGCTGCCTTTATAGGATAAAGTTTCACATACTTAGACCAACAGTCCAATGCTATTAAAATGTATTTTACACCTCCTCTACTAGCTGGTAATGGACCATAAAAGTCTAGTGCCACTATGTCCAATAAGCCCTTAGGTATTACAGGAAATAACTTATATTGGTGTATCCACTTACCATCTTTTGCTTCCTGGCATAACTCACAACTTCTAATTACCACTGTTACCTTCCTTGACATATTTTTAAAATAATAAAACCTATTTAAATGTCTGAAACACGTTTGAACTCCAAAATGTGCATACCCCTTGTGTATGTACCATGTTAGAGCTTTTACTACAGTGTGAGGGATGCATAATCTCCAATCATTTGTTTGTATTCTGTTTCTCCAAAATAATACATCCTGAGTCCATAACCAATGTTCCTTAGATGTTGTTGGTACTCTATCACCTTCCAAAGATCTTACTATTGGACCAAAATAATCATCTATATATATATCTGATTTGATCCTACCCTGTAAACTATTCTCTGTTATTTGCTGACCTTATAAAATAAACTGTAAAAGTAGATCTCGGTCCTTCTGTTCGATCTTCTATTTGCATACCTAATGGCAATCCTGACTAAACATCTGGAATAATATTGCATTGTCCTTTGACATAGTCTATTGACATATTGTACTCCTGAAGAAACAGTGCCCAGCACATCAATTTACTGTTGAGCTGCTTACTCACCATTCGAAATTGCAAAGCCTGATGGTCTGTGTATACATGAAAGTGTGTTCTGCCCAAAAGGTAATGAAATTTACGGATTGCCCAAACCAAAGGAAGTAACTCTTTTTCAGTCATACCATAGTTGATTTCATGTTTATTTAATGCACGACTCTCGAAAGGCAATGTGTAATGTGTCCCATTTGTGTTGTTGAAATCACCTTGAAACAACTCTGCACCCAACCCGTACTCGGATGCATCCGTTGACAAACAAAATTCTAAATTTGAATGAGGATGATGCAGTATTTCAGATGTCAATATTTATTGTTTGATATCTTGGAAAGCCTGTTCCTGATTGTTTCTCCATATCCATGCCGTTCTAGCCTTTAGTAATCATAACAAGTGTGGATTATTCATGGATTGTCCCTTTATGAAGCATCTATAAAAGCCTACTAGTCCTAAAAATGACTTTAGTTGTTTTGAATTCTTCAGTGATGGACATTCTGTTACCACTTTTAATCTATCTGGATTCAGCGAAATTCCATTTGGTCCTACAATATGTCGAAGAAACTTTACAGATCGTTTCACAAATGACAATTTTGATAGTTTTATCTTTATTTCTCTCTGTAGTAATGTGTCTAAAGTACTATGTAATAAACACACATGCTCTTTCCAGGAAGCTGATGCTAACATTAAATCATCAACATACACTACTATTTGTTTCAATAATTCTGGGCACAAGGCTTTATCTAATGCCCTAATGAAAACAGCTACACTAATATTGAGTCCAAAAGGTAATACTTTGAAGTGATAACTTCATCCATTGAATAAGAAAGCTGTGTATTTATGTGCATGTTTCGATAACGGTATTTGCCAGTATCCTTTATTAATAATGTATTGTTAAGAAAATGTAAACACACTGCATGTTTATACAACCAGTCGGCCCCTAAAAAAAATTGTATCATCAGATTTCTTGTGACTGAAAATGTGTGATGAAATGTGTAGGATAAAATAGTACAGCATAGCCTTGTTTCTTCTGTTACTACCTTACTTTTCTTTCCATCTATTCCTAGTAAGTGGTCTCCTGTAACTGGTAATACTAGACATTTAATGTGTTTTCTCAATTCTGTGAAAACTTCTAGTGATATTATACTGACATCACCGAATAAGTCCAGCGCAAATGAAATTGCATAACTTTCCACATAGTCTTGTACTGTCAGTAATACAGTTTGGTGTGTAGTGGTATTTTTAATTTGTTCCATTAATAAATCGTCCTTAATACCATTGTGTTCTAAAAAATTTACACAACAATGAACATCAGTTGGGTCTGAAATACTTACTTCACGTTCAGCGAAACGACCCTCTGCCCATAACGTACCTCGTTTTCCGAATTTGTGGTCTGTTGATAGTAATCATTATCATTTCTTTGACCCTTAAAGCCCTTGGATCATTGAACCCATTCTTGTGATCTATTGTTATTACTATTTCTCTCTCCTGACCTATGATTTGAATTAGATGAAGCATTATATCCATTCGGTAGCTGCTGTATCGTATTTTGTATGTTAGAAGTGTGTTGTCTAGTATTATATTTATATCTATTTGCTCTGTCTGTTTGCTCTTTATCAAACATATCCAGGTGTTCTAATACTGTCAACAACTGTGTTAATGTTTCCCAACCTTTACAAAAAACTTCTTTTTGTATCTGTACTGGCAAACGTGTTAACAATACATCAGCCAGTTGATCCTCAGGTATAGGATTATCTAAGTATCTTCTTTTCATTAAATGATTTTGCACATAAGCTTTCAATGTTCCCTTATGCCTCTTAAAGAATGGTGGATTCGGAAGGTACTTTCGCAACTGATCTTGAGCTCCCTTTGACCAAAACCTTTCCTTAAATTTATTTCCAAAGTCTAACCATGAAGTAAATTCTTCCATGTGTGTTAGTCCCCAATCATGAGCTTCATATTCCATATATTCTATTACAAAATCGATCTTACATGCAAATGTCCAGGTCTCAGGTAATGAACTAGGGAAAGCCTTTAAAAACACAATTGGATGGGTCTTACCATTAGATTTAAAGTATGGAAAATGTTTCACTAAATTATTGTTATGCTCAATAAAGTGACATTCTTGGTTTAATTTAGACATTTTTAACTGTTCTAGTTCATTTATCTTATCACTAATGTTTATCAATACTTGATTCTCTACCTCGTTTTGTAGCTGTGTAAAATCAGGTAACTGGGACATAACATTGGTCGTTAATGATGTTATTTTACTTTGCATTACAGCAGTTGCTGTAGAGATAGTATGCACCTTATCCACAATGTCAACCTTAAAAGTACCCCATATGTTTGTTAAGGTCGTTACTGGTTTTTGGATATCCGTAAGCAACTCAGTTCTAATCGTATCTAGGTTAGAACTGTTTTCCTTATCCCACTCTTCCAGGTTTTGATTGATTTCTGTTTTATACTTACCTAAATTAGTATAAAGCTTATTATTATTTTCATTAATTTGTTGAGTAATGTAATCTTGAATGTCAGTTTTAAAAGATTCAAGATTTTTCATATTTGCTTCTATTTGGCCATTAAGTCTTTTATCCAAATATTGTTTTAAGTCATTCAAAGTTTTAGCCTGTTGTCAAATTTCTTGTTTTGTTCGTCTGCAAAGTCAGTGAAAGCTTGTTTCTGTTCCTGTTTTAAATCATTTAAATTCTGAGCCTGTGTGTTTGTAAAGTTCGTGAAAGTTCTGATCAAATAATTGTTGCATTTGTTGTAATAGCTGCTCGATATTTGAACTCATATTGCATGTTAATATTGGCATGCAATAGTAATATTATACTCATAATACAAATACATAATGGAATGGACAGTGTCTTGAAAGGAGGATATAAGATGAACATCAACAAAAGCAAAACAAGGATAATGGAATGTAGTCAAATTAAGTCGGGTGATGCTGAGGGAATTAGATTAGGAAATGAGACTCTTAAAGTAGTAAAGTAGTTTTGCTATTTAGGGAATAAAATAACCAATGATGGTCGAAGTAGAGAGGATATAAAATGTAGACTGGCAATGGCAAGGAAAGCGTTTCTCAAGAAGAGAAATTTGTTAACATAGAGTATAGATTTAGGTGTCAGGAAGCCGTTTCTGAAAGTATTTGTATGGAGTGTAGCCATGTATGGAAGTAAGACATGGACGATAACTAGTTTGGACAAGAAGAGAATAGAAGCTTTTGAAAAGTGGTGCAACAGAAGAATGCTGAAGATAAGGTGGGTAGATCACGTAACTAATGAGGAGGTATTGAATAGGATTGGGAAGAAGAGAAGTTTGTGGCACAACTTGACTAGAAGAAGGGATCGGTTGGTAGGACATGTTCTGAGGCATCAAGCCATCACAAATTTAGTACTGGAGGGCAGCGTGTGGGGTAAAACTCGTAGAGGGAGTCCAAGAGATGAATACACTAAGCAGATTCAGAAGGATGTAGGCTGCAATAGGTACTGGGAGATGAAGAAGCTTGCACAGGATAGAGTAGCATGGAGAGATGCATCAAACCAGACTCAGGACTGAAGACCACAACAACAACAATACACAGTACAGAAATCACTGCCTATCATTATATCTTTTTCTTTTTCTCTCTGTTTTCTAATAAACGTAACTGTATTGAAATCACTGTTTATTCCAAATATCACTGATCACATTATGGTAGTTAATTATATTTAAACAGTTGTAGCTCACAAAATGTGAATTGTAGTGGTTGGCTTGTTGGCTAGCATCGTCTGCTGGTGTGTCTCGGCTGTAGCACATCTGGCGTTGTCTGCTCTGATGTAATTAACTTCTTTGGTGATATAGCTGTAACTCGTAGCATCGCTCACTTGTTGGTTGTTCTTGATGTTTGTAAGTGCTGGTTAAACTGTCTTATCATGTGTTTGTATTCGTTTTGTTACTTCGTGATTTTCGTTATACTTGATCACTTTCAAAGAATAAAAGGTTTCACTTCTCTCATATGTTCTACTTTCTTATGTAAACATTTTTATTTTTATTAGATTAATTTGTTGCTTCAAGGTTCAAGGATGCGAAATTGTCTTCCAATTGCAGGGTCACCAAGTGTGCTGTCGCCGCCCTACTAATGAGTTTTATTATTTGCGTAGTTCAGCTCCAGCTTAATGTTGACTAAATTCATTGAGTGAAAGAAGGAACAGTGCAGCTGATGAAGAAAATGTCACCTATGGCGATCATTCACCAGTAACTGACGCTGCCTGACTACTTCTCGTAATACTTTTTATTCAGAACTCCTTTTCTACAATAGTTACAGCAATTTATTTGTGATACCTATGTACAGTCTGCTCTTGAGGTACCGTCTACTGCGTTACCGCCCATTAAATTGCTTCTTCCTACTTTCACTCCTATACACAAAGTTCCTCATAATACATTCTTCATTATTTTCCTCCAAAGTCCAACAACTGTGTTGGAGTATCCCGCTGCCGCGACTCTGGACCTCCAGCGAGTAATGTCGTCAGCCTCACTGTGTTTGCTCCATAGCGGCCCACTACTTGCCGCATCAACGAAAGTCCGCGCCAGTTGCTGGCTCAGTGTTTGAATTATCTGCACATATAAAAACCAAATACTGCCACAGTATTTATGCACATAACTAAGAAATCCTGACCCGCAACTCGATTTTATCATTTAATTAGAATTTGTGCTAAGCCAGGGGCGATAGATGGCGCATGCAACAGACCACTTGTCATCTGTTACACCACAGGCTGTTGCAGCAACTTACCCTATAGTACCCATCCCACTTGCTGACATCACAGGAAACATTTGGTTCTTAATAGATATCCTTTTTATCCAGCCACCTGTCCCTCACTCTATAGAATGATTCAGCTCTCTGAAGGAATTTTGTAGCTTATTGCCCATATCTAATGGTCAGTAAGCTGAGCATTTGAGGTAGGGTTGCCAGCTGGGATTAGTGTTACATTCAAATGCATATTTTGTCCCAAAAGCTGGACTACCACTTTAAATAGAACTGACCAGTTGTGTATTTTCACTTTTTGATCAACAATTACTTTGAGGGGGTACTAACATTAGCTGCAATAAGCTATTAAAATAATTCAGTAGCTAAAGGTGAAAATTTGTGCCAGACTGTGACTCAAAGCCAGATTTCCTGCTTCACATAAGTCTTTGCCTTAGCTGTTTCAGCTATGTGAACACACTCTCTATCTGACCCACATTCACAATTTCAAGCACGCTAACTGATAACATCCTCAGTGCATGTGCACGATAGGGTTCAAACCTCTAGTGGGAATATGAAAATTGCTGCAAACATATCTTGTATGTGGGATAGGTTTAGAGTTTGGATCAAATGAAGGGTGTGCTCAGGTAGCCAGAATGTTTTAGGTGACTGCTCATGTAAAGCAGGAAATCTGGTTTTAAATCCTAGTCCACCACAAACTTTTAGCTTTCACCAGTGAATTGTTTCAATGTCCAATTGATGCTGATATTGGTATCTTCCTCCAAAAATTGATAATTACAGTCACTGTATCGAGAACAGAAGCATGTTCTGCTGGGCATGTCTGATGGAACATGCCACACGTATGTAATAAGTAGTCAGATTTGTGATATCAACATGCAACATGTTTAATGGGAAAAAAAAATTGAACAGCCTTGTAATTAGGCAGCTATAGTATCAACTAAGTGGTCTGTCTTCCGAACTGTTTAGCCTTTTTCCTAAGCTATTCGTATCTCAAAATACTTGTTCCTTATCAAAGAAAATAAACAATTATCTATCCTACAGAGACAGAAAACTTATACCCAATAACTTTGGTTACTTTAAATGAGAAATGGATACTGAAGTATAGCTTCTTATATTTTTGTAAATCTAATTAAACATATTTTAAGAAGATCTTTAGTTTTCTTGGAAATCAGGTTCCAGAATTTTTGACAGAATAGTTTTAAAGTACAGGACAGTGTTGTATTAGTTGATTTCAGTTTGTGTTTTTTTGTGAAATGAGTACAGACTTTAGATGTCGATAATAAGTCTGGGAATTGCATAGTAATATTCTGCCACTTTCAATAGTGCTTAATGAAAATGAAGCTGCAGATTGAAAGAAGCTGTCATTTTAGTGTGTCAGTATCTTTTTACATGCAGTTGTCTTTTCTTTTTTTTTCATTAAATTCATGAAATTTTGTCACTGATCAAAGAAATTGCCAGTACAGTGTTTAATGTTCTCTGCTTGAGAACATGCCCAGTTCTTGACAGTTGTACCCAGGTTGGTTCATCAGCTAATGTCATTAGCTGTACTGCACTTTAAAAAAATATGGGTTCATAAAAATTATTTGTTAGTGAAGAACATAAATATAATTTTTGATATGTAGTTCCTAATAAATCAGCTGTCTTCAGATAACAAAATTTTTAGTGTTAATCAATAATTGATTGAATACATTGTCATAAATTACAGCTGTATGCATTATACAACCTTACAACGTTTTTTGATCCTAATTTGTTTGCTATTTGATATTCAAATTGTATTAGTTATCAGTAAAAAATTATATTTATGATCTTTACTAATGGATTTTCTCTGAATGCACAGATTTCATTAAATGCAGATCACTCATCTCCAGTTCGACTGTCTGTGGCAGCATGGTTTCTTTCTTCCATTACCTGGACCTAGCTGTGAATCCACTGTGGCAGATCATGGGTAGGAAAGCTATGCAGAAACCTACTGTACTGAAACTTGCACCAGGCAGCATACAACGTAACTATTCCAAGCATCAGAAAAGGCCTTAATTTTGAATGAAAGGTGGAAATAATGGCAAAACTTTGATATATTCTGGAATTTGATAATTTACACATTCACTGCCAAGCCCATGCTAATCCAAACACAGTCATGTACAAACCCTTTCATTCATGTTAGCAAGTTTATGGTAACATATTTCCCAAAACCTGAACAGCTACTAAGCACAGATCGTACTTAAATGAAAATGCTTGCCATACTATTATGTTTATCGACGTATAATACACTCAAGTTTTCAGTCAATGAACTGCTCAATATGCCACGTAGAATTACTGCCTTTTTTTCATACACAAAATTACATTCATTGCCACGCAGCTGGACTGCTGTGTCATATTCAGACACAGTGGAGTTATTGATAACAAAACACAATAAGGGCATTAACATAAACTAGTTAAGACTTTTGATAAAGTGTTACTGCCAACTGTTTGAAAGATGTTGCAATGCTTGGCATCTGAAAACATAGCAAATTTGTACTCAACACCATTCACAACTGTAGGTACATAATTAACATAAATAAAGGTGAAGAGGGTCCAGGGCAGGACGCATTTCTCTCCCAGACACTAATCCACGGGTATTACTAAATGACTAACCTGGTTCATGATACCCAGCACCAGTTGCATGTTGCCTATGTAATGGCTTCCAGGACCAATGAAATTTGACTTTCAAAATTTCATAAATATCTTTCAGTTTCAGCCAGTAATTAAATTCCTGCTATGGTCTACTCATTAGGAGGTATAATCTTAGGTCAAATGTTGAATGGTAACTGTTGGAATCTGGCACCTCATACAAATACCTGGGTGTAATCCCTCACAGGGGTATGAAAAGGAAAGATCACGTAGGCTCAGTTGTGGGTAAAGGTGGTAGACTACAGTTTATTGGCAGAATACTGGGGAAGTACAGTCAGTCTATGGAGGTGATAGCTTACAAATCACATGTGTGAACAGTTCTAGAATATTGTTAAAGTGTGTGGGACCTTTACCAAATAAGTCTAGCAGGGCATATTGAATGTATACAGATCAGGGCAGTATGAATGGTCAGAGGTTGTAATCCACTGAGGGAACTGACCTGGAACCCTCTTGAAGATCGACACAATTGATTCTGAGAAAGTCTGCTGTAAAGTTTAAAGAACCAGCTTTATATTATGACTTTGCAAATGTACTGTAGTCCTCTCTGTATTACTCACATAGGGATCATGTGGATAAGATAAGAATAATTACTGCATGCACAGAGGTGTTGCAAAAGTAGGTGTGTACCCACACAAACACAGTTAGAAATCCGAAACTAACAGAGTCTGAACTCAAGTTTATTTTTTATTTGTTTCACGTATAACAGGTTGTCAAATAAGAGAATACATAAAAGAGAATCAATAACAAAGAGTAAAAAGGTAGGTATGAGAATCACAGTTGATGGCTCTCTTCTCTGTGACTCCCGTGCGAACTGTGGAGAATAATCTCTGTGGTTGGCGCAAATTTTACGAGTCAGCTGCGATCAATGTGTGCGGTAGTCACCACATGAGACCCCTTGGTGAGAGCAGAGTTCAGATGTTCCTCTCTGTAGCGGGCAGGGAAGTGCACTTGTCTGCCTGAATGTGTGGTGCATCAAGGCTGCTGCTTTACTGACTGCGGAGGTAGCGGAGTGGGGTTCTGCATCGTTGTCTTGTGCTGATCGCTGTGCAATGCTGACATTGCCAGAGTGTCTTGAAGTATATAAGCAGGTTTCACTATACTTAGCGATATGGTGGCTTGTTTCCCATTCAGTACTATGTTTAGGGTGTGTGCATCTCTGCATATCACGCAATGAGGTCCAGTGTATGGCGGGTGTAGTGGTGGTTTGACGCCATCTGCGCATAACAATACATGCGTGCAAGTTTTTAAATCGTTGTGCATGAATGATACCGGGGCTCCATGTGTGGACTCTTTCGCAGGTTTGATTTCCTTGATCATTTCTCTCAATCCTTGTAAATATTCTGACTGAACATCTGCATTCGGTACCCCTGAGTCGTCAGCAAACTCTCCAGGCAGACGTATTGTTTCTCCGTAGACATACTCTGCCGGGGAGGCATCCATATCAGGTTTAAAGATTGTCCTAAGACCTAACAGTGCAATGGGTAATGCTTCCATCCATTTAGTACCGTTGCAAATGAGGGCTGCTTTTGAGGTACAGTGCCATTTTTCTACCATTCCGTTGCTTGCCGAATGGTAGGTGGTGTTGTGGTGATGGCAGTATCCCCAGAATCTTGCTAACTGAGCAAATAGTTCTGATTCAAACTGTCGTCCTCTATCAGTTGTTGTGTAGAGTGGGTAGCTGATTCTTGATATCCAGGTTGACATGAATGCCGTTGTCAGAGTTTCCACCAAGATGTTATCGGTAGGTATTGCTTCCGGCCAGCATGTATACCTGTCAATGATTGTTACCAGGTAGCGATTACCACCTGATGGTGGAAGAGGTCCAACGACATCCAGATGACTGTGCAAGAAGCATGCCTTGACATCCGGGAATTGTCCAATTGGAGGGCGCATGTGTCTGCTCACTTTGAATAGCTGACAGCGTGGGCAAGATCTAGTCCAGTTACGGCAATTAGGGTCTATTCCTGGCTATACAAATCTTTCGGACACCAGTCTGGTAGTTTCTCGCACACCGGGGTGAAATAGGCCATGGAGACAATCGAACACTCTTCTGCGATGTGTGATTGGAACGTAAGGGCTTGATCGATCATGTTGTACATCACAATGTAGTCGTATATATTCCCCGGGCACATCGACTAGCTGTAACTTCAATGCCGTGTTGTTGTCACTCAACAGGGTGTTTAGCTCATCATCTTCCTGCTGGGCTTGCGCTAGTTTGGCCACAGTTACAGACTGTGTTATACTGGATACCTGTGACAAACAATCAGCTACCACGTTAGTTAAACCTGCGATGTGGCGTAAGCCTGTGGTGAATTGGCTTATGAACTCCAATTGAGAATACTGCCTTGGGGAGTATTTGTCACTGTTCTTGTTGAATGCGTAAGTCAAGGGCTTATGATGGGTAAAAATTACTTGTGGTCTGAAATGTTTGATCACTAAATATACAGCAAAAAATTTTCTATCGTAAGCACTCCAGCGTTGTTGTGCTGGTGACAACTTGTGTGAATAGTATGCTAGAGGTTGCCATGTGCCGTCCACCAATTGTTGCAGGGCTGCACCAACACCAAACTGGTTAGCGTCCACCACCAGTGCCAAAGGTGCTTCTAGTTTATTGTGTGCCAGCAGTGCGGCCTGAGCCAGGCTTTGATGTGTCACTTCGAATGCTGCATCAGATTCCTCATTGCATTGCATGGTTGCATTGCTGGGAACCTTTGGGCCAGCTAATAATGAGTTTAACGGTGCCTGCTGTTCAGCTGTCCGTGGTAGATGCCTTCTGTAAAAGTTTAACATGCCTAGGTATCTTCTTAATTCTTTGACCATAATAGGCTTGGGCATGTGTAGAATAGCCTCAGCTTTTCCGGGTAAGGGTGCTGAACCTGTAGCGGATATGCGATGACCTAGAAATTCCACTTCAGGTTGGCAAAACAGGCTTTTCGCTGTATTTAACACTATTCCAAACTTCTCTAAGCATAGGAGTACTTCTTTTAAATGCTGCTTGTGCTGTAAATTGTTTGCAGAATATATGAGAACGTCATCCAGGTAGGCAAAACAGAAGGTCAATCCTCGTAATACAGAATCCAGAAAACGTTGCCATGTCTGTGCAGCATTTCCCAGACCAAACGTCATGAAATTACTTTCAAACAATCCAAAGGGTGTTGTTATGGCAGTGTTTGGTACCCCTTCTGGCACTACAGGAATTTGTGTATAGCCCTTTGCGCAGTCTAGCACACTAAAGACTGTGGCACCGTGCAGCGCGTGATTGTAGTCCCTTAACAAAGGTACAGGATAACAATCCGGAATAGCTATGGCGTTCAGTGCTCTGTAGTCGCCACACAGACGCCAGGCTCCACCTTTTTTGGTACGAGGTGTAAGGCTGACGCCCATGGACTGGATGACTGGCATATAATTCCTCCTTTAAGCATTAGCTCGAATTCCACTGTAGCTATAGCGAGGCGTTCTAGTGGTAGTGTCCTAGGTTGACATGACACAGTCTGTGATTTTTATGTAGTGTACTGTATCATGCAACACTTTGTGCAGTGCTCCAGGTGGTTTCATTAATTCAGGAAAATCTGCTAGGGACTGCGCGGTTCTCTGTGTCTGCCATTTGAACTAACTTAATACTGGTACAATCTGTGTCACGATAATGACAAGCCATTGATAGGTTGGTGAGACTGTCTATCAGGCAAGCATTGGCCAAGTCTGGCAAAAGTCTGAAGTGTGATAAGAAATCAGCTCCTAGTATTGCTTTTGCGACATCTGCTACTGTGAAATTCCATTTAAAATCTCTAGGGAGTCCCAAGTTCAGATTCTCTTGTTGTAATCCGTATGTTGAAATCTGTGAATTGTTGGCAGTGGATAAGTTAAATGTTGTGCACGGCTGGTAACAATGCAAGGACTTGATAGTATACTGAGCTCTGAACCAGTGTCGATTAAAAATTTCCTGCCTGGCGCACCATCTGTTATAAAAAGGCGTCAAGATGCAGGAAGATAGGAGGTAGCATCTACTGCCACTTTCCGCTCCAATTTCTACATCTACATCTACATCCATACTCCACAAGCCACCTGACGGTGTGTGGCGGAGGGTACCTTGAGTACTTTTATCAGTTCTCCTTTACATTCCAGTCTCATATTGTTCATGGAAAGGAGGATTGTCGGTATGCCTCTGTGTGGGCTCTAATCTCTCTGATTTTATCCTCATGGCCTCTTTGCGAGATATACGTAGGAGGGAGCAATATACTGCTTGACTCTTCAGTGAAGGTATGTTCTCAAAACTTCAACAAAAGCCTGTACCAAGCCACTGAGCGTCTCTCCTGCAGAGTCTTCCACTGGAGTTTATCTATCATCTCTGTAATGCTTTCACAATTACTAAATGATCCTGTAATGAAGCGCGCTGCTCTCCGTTGCATCTTCTCTATCTCTTCTATCAACCCTATCTGGTACGGATCCCACACTGCTGAGCAGTATTCAAGCAGTGGGTGAACAAGCATTTGGAGAAAGAACATGGGCTAATGCATTTACGTGCCTGCTCTCCATACCGACTATGATACCAACAAATGGTCTGTCTGTTCTCGGTTGTAGATTGCGATGCGAAACGACTTCCATGTCGTCATCGGCTACGGCTTCTCTGATTGACAATGATGCCATTCGACATTAGTTTTGAGAGCTGTGTGCATAGCAGATTGACCTTGGCAGTTAGTGCATCGTAATCTGCCCAAGACACCATAGTAGATGCAGCTGCTGCGCTGATAGTTATGTCTACAACACTGACCTGTGTGTTCGGTGTGATCGCTTCCAGTATGCAGTCGGCGACTTCTGCTACTGTGTCCAGTGACGTCTTGTTCTGCGTGCCGATTACTGCTTTTACCTGTAGTGGCAGGTGGGAACTCCACAGGGTATGCAGAATGCTATCTGGAATCATGCCATGGTCCACCGTGCTGCGGAGATTGTGCAGGAACAGTAAAGGTTTCCTGTCACCAATTTCTTCTTGCGTCAATACTTGCCGGATTCTATCTTCTTGAGAAATGGCTAAGCAACATATCAGTTCAGTCTTTAACTGTTCATATGCATCCTCTGTTGGAGGAGCTGTTATGATATCCTGAACTTCAGTTGTGTAACGATGATCGAGTTGGCTATTTCATTGTTACATTGAGTTTTCTTCAGTTTTGTCAATTATATGGAACTGTGAAGATGGTCAGTGACAGAAACCAGCTGTAATAAGTTTCAGAAAGCAGCTGTGTCATGCATTTCTCAAAGACAGTACTTGCTTAGTAATTTTAGGCAGAGCCTCTGTGTACCTCAATGTCTTTGTGTGAAGGCACACACACACACACACACACACACACACACACACACACACACACACACACACAAATGTATCTGTTATACCATTTGATCATTATCTATCCTGTACCCTGACCACTACCACCACCATGGATGGGTCCCTTAGACTGTGGGCTTGTATTTCCTTTCTTACTGTCTCCCAATGTACCATCATATCCTGAGGAAATGACTGCTACAAAAGCTGTAGTTTTCACAGTTAACTTTTTCATTTGATACATAAATTCTTTGTATGAATTTTTATGTTAGTATATACTCTGTTACAGTTTTTCTGTGTACTTGGCAGTTTGTGTAAAATTTGATAATTATTTCATGTTTATTTACTTTTCAATAACTTGCACTAATTTTCACATAAATTCTGCAAAGTACTTCATAAAAATTGAATCTGTGGTGTGTTTGAGTACTCGTATCGATTCCACAATAGATTATTTTTCCTGTGTTCAGAGAAATTTTTAGATGTTCATATTACATTATGTAATCATCATTACCTTTTTCTGTTATCAAAGTCATTGGAATATGCTCTCTCTGAAAGGAAACAAAAGTTTTTTATGTTAGTGATGCTCTTCTCTAGCATTCTAATAAAGTGAGTTTTAAAAATACTTCTCTGTATTCAAAATAATTTTGTAAATGGTAGATAATGAAATTATTGGCCTACAGTTGAGTTGTTACAAAATCTTAATTTTTTATATTCTGACGAGATCAAGCATCATTCATTATTATTGGTTCAAATATAACAGGCCTTATTTTAATGAAGTTTCTGTTTATAGCTATGATATATGTACATGTAACTGTGATGTGTAAAAGCACATAAATTCCATTGTGGAATACAAGATATCACATGAGCAGTGAGTGTATGTTGTAAATTTATGTTTAATGAGTAACAGTGCTGTTACTCATTCATGAAATTTTGCTATCCATGAGAATATCTAATGCCTCATACAATTTTCTTTTTGTCATATGGTCCTTGACAATCTTTGAAAATGCCACCACATGACTGACAGCTATTAAGCTGTTAACTAAGTCTGTCATTGCTTCCACTTATTTGTCAGACTACTGTACTATCACCTTTCCTCTCGGCCTCCCTTGGCCAACTCTTGTTTTTTCGACCCCGATGGTATTAGGTTGCGAGGCCAGAGGGTGTCTTTCATTTTCTTTCTCTAATCATTATGTGGAAGGGGGGAGGAGGGCATGTTCAGGTGTGGTGAAGCCAGCATTTCTTGTGGAGCAAATGCACAGCACAAATCTCAGTCTTCAATGCTGTGGGTTATATAAGGCTGTTAATATGACCATGTAAAAAATTGTCCTCAAAATCCAGAAAATAATAATCCTCAGATATGAATTACAAGTAAGGAGTGGTGATGTTGGAACAGGTCATAGACCAGTGTTCATATGATACCAGTCTCACCCAGCTCTGATTTTGGAACGAAATGTGCCCAGAGTTAGATATGTTTGTCTGCATGAAGTAAGCGGAATGGAGAATGAGCCTACTGCATAAGTATGCACACTCGGTAGTACGGTGTAAAACACATCAAATATTAACTGTTGCTGGGCTGGTATGTGTTTCCACTGAAAACCACAATGAGGAATTTTGCCACCATACTACATGGTCAATGATGGAGTGGTGCACAACACTGAAGTGACCTCGATCGCTAGTGATTAAATACAGAAGCGACAGAGCAGGCTCCTGTTCTAAAATACCAGTAACAGTGGGCAACAGGCTGGAGATGACTAACGAAGAATGTAATTTGTGGCTGGCAGATGTGAAAAAGAGACCAAACATGAATATGAGTACACTATGATGTGAAGTAACACTACTGAAAGTATGAGACACTGATGTACTTCTTCCCAAGGCAATCTCTTTTCAGCACACAGCATCTCAATTGGTACCATATTCAAAGGTCTGTCATCCTAGACCTCACTGATGTTGGCACCAATCCTCATTTTTATATTGGTGTCTACTACTTGGAGAATGACAACTGTTTGTCACTGAAGATTGTTCTGCATCCCTGCAAGCAGGAATATGAAGAGTTTCAACCAGATGTATACCTGCTCTCCTTCACTTGGGGAAAAGATGTCAGCTGCCTATAGGGCAACTTCCTTCCATAACAGTGTGATAGAAATGTGACAGATAAGAAGCTCTACCTGCCAAGTAGCGTGCTTGATGCAGTACTGTATGTGTCTCGGCTTTGCTAACATGCCCTTCAGCATTATAATAGCCAGGGTAATGAATAGAAGTTTGGGTGCCTAACTACACACATGCATTCTCTGGCACTCTTCAACAGAGTAGTTACTCATGGCACATTATTAAGTATTAATGGACTACTGCTTTAGACTTACCAGAAAGCAGACAGCTTACAAGAAATACAGTACAAGATACCAGCAGTTGCCTGCCACCTCAAATGTGTAACTTGTTTACCAATTTTTTATGAGGAGTCGGAGAGTAATGTTAATTTGAACACTCTCTCTCTCTCTCTCTCTCTCTCTGGCTACGAGTATAGAGAGAGAGAGAGAGAGAGAGAGAGAGAGAGAGAGAGAGAGAGAGAGAGAGAGAGAGAGAGCGCTACTCTGTGTCTAAATTAGCATGTAAAATTTCATGCTGAAGATGTATGCACTTGAAATAATATTGTTACAGGTCACTAATCCAAGTAATTTTTTAATTTCTTAATACTTTTACATATTATGTGAATGAAAATAACAGTGTATCCATTGCAACTTGCATCGCATCATTTTAAAATAGGTCAAATGTGCACCATTAGTTGTGCTCTATTGTCATAACGTCTTTTCAAAATGTAAGTGAAAATGTGGAAGTATTTCACCAATGCAGAAAACGTAAGTTGTGTGGTCAAATGCAAGTAATGTTAATAGGCATTATTGTGGCATTGCTCTTGCACTCTGCCGGTATTCCACACGAGGTGTAATTCTCCTCCTTAAATGTAACAACTGCATTTTTGTGGGTTGGGTGAAAAACTGTAGCAGATTTAATGCTCTTTAGAGTCATACAGTTGGTGAAAATGGAGATGTAGCTCCAAACCTCATTTGACAATAATAAATAAGTGATCAATTTGTGAATGACAGAATACCAACCAACTCAAGACTCACTACATTTGTTTGTGTTACTGCATGTTCACAAAAATTTTTGTTATGTGATGTCCATAAAGTCGTTCATTCATAACAGTTTGTTGTAAAATAATAACCTGATTGCATGGTTATCACATCAATATTTCAAATACAAGAAAGTCACTGAAGTGGAGTTTCCATAAATCTCTAATTTCCTCATGTATGTTCTGCACATGATCATCCACATGTAAAAATGTACCAGTAAACATCTGATCCCTTAAAGAATCAAACACGCTTGCATAAAACAGCATCAATAGTCTGATTACTTTAAAAATGAATTATTGTGTTAAATGTTTGACTTCAAGTAGCTGGTGCCCATTGCCACACTGCAGTCCACTTACCATGGGTTGGAAACCACTGCTCTGCACTATTCACTATAGCACGTACATCATTAGCCCAAATCAGAGAGAGTAATGGATATAGGTCAGTATTTATTGTATTCCCAAACAGTATTCCATCAATACTACCTAATGACTAACCTGGTTCATGACACCCAGCACCAGATGCATGGTGGCTATGTAACAGCTTCCAGGGGCAACAAGAATTTGAATTTCAACATTTCATATGTATTTTTATATTCAGTCAATAATTAAATACCTGTTTTGATCTACTCATTAACAGGTATAATGTTAGGTCAAAGGTTTAACACAGTTTGACTGTAATATGGACATGATGGTGTTTTCAGTCAGTGTAGCTCATGATTGGCAAATTACACAGACTATATTAATGTAGTGCTTCATACTGAGCAAACTTGGTGACCTCAAACATAAGTTCAAACGTTATCTAATTTTTTTCTTCTTTGCCTGTGATTCAGATATTTAACACATTTAAACTGCTGCAAACATCTGATTGCTTTACAAATAATTTAAAAACTTGAGTGTTTGGTTCCTTAAGATATCATAGGTTCACTGTTTAATGTTGATTTGCTATTACTGCTTCTTCAGATGAAGGGTTCTTCTGTGGTTTATATTTTGCCTCCTTTCAATGTATTTTAAATATGCACTTGAGTTGTAATACATTTAGTCCCTTGAGAATTACATTACCAATTTAAGTTATGTTTTAGCACACACTTTGGCCACCATATTGCTTGTCTTCTAATCCCATCATACGCCTTTGAAGTTAACAAGGGCCAACAAAATTAGATTACATTCCTGATTTTGTGAATTTCAGACTTCTGACCACTCATGGCTTTTATTGTATACAGTATAAACATTTGTTCTATCTTTACACAGTCATGTAGTGTTAGGACTCCTGTTCCTTTTGTTATATCACATGACAGTTTTTACTTAATTACTCAACATTGTGGTTTGAGTGTAGATATGTGTTAATAATTGTAATGATGGGTTCAGTGTAATCTGAACGTGATGTATAAGTACAGAAAAACATATTACTCCTCTAGTGCTTTCAAAGCTTTCCCAATCCTTCACTCTCTATGAGTACTTCCTCATCAATTGGTGGGCATTATGTACTGTATTTTGCTCTAAATGTTTTGTTTCCATGATTATGCTTGAATTGTGAATATTTCCATTTCCTTTTAGTTTTTGTGCATGTGGAAAAATAACAGGCAGGTACCTAGAGTGCCAGTGGTCTATTCATATTGATCTCCCTGCCCCTTAAGTAAAGTAGTAAACCAAGTGTGTGATTACATTATGAAGCTCTCAGGTTATTTTGATGTGTTGTCTTGCTATTCAATGTGATTTTCTATATACTTCCAGATGATACATTATTTAATATGATTATTTAATCACTCATGTATTCCAATCTTGTCTTAGTGTTATAAACTTCAGAAATATAGTACATAAATGTGTTACTATATTTCTTGATGATTTCATTAAATTGAACTCAAGTAGGCTTAATAATGGAACTCCTCATGACATTTAATACGTATGCCATTTACTTAAATTGCGGTTTGTGCACTGTTTCTTTTATTATACTTGTGTGGCATATACACATACAGTATATGCACTCTGAACATACAGTTTGATCATGGGGTAAATAGTTTAAAAATTTTGAAGTTCATTCATTGAAAATTATCGTTTACTGTCACTCTACGCTATCCACATACATGCTCTTTGTCTGTATGATCTACTTTGTATTACCTTGTGTACCTGACAGACAGTGTATAGTCTGAAGCACTGGATATGTATGTTTGCATTCCTTACATTTTGTATTACCTTGTGTACCTGACAGACAGTGTATAGTCTGAAGCACTGGATATGTATGTTTGCATTCCTTACATTTTGATTGCGACAATTTTTTTTTCCTATGTGGAGAAATGTATGACAATTGACAAAATATTTTTCTGCAAATATTAAAAGTACACTTCAACTATAATACACTATTTCATTGTTACATTGCTTTATTTTCAGTTTTGTCAATTATATGGAACTGTGAGAATGGTCAACGACAGAAAGCAGGTGTTATAAGTTTCAGGAAGCAGCAGTGTCATGCATTTCTCAAAGACAATAGTTATCTAACAATTTTAGGGAGACTCTCAGTGCACATGAATGTCTTTGTGTGAAGACTTAAACACAAAAGTATCTTTGTCTACCATCTGATCATTTTGTATGCTCACCACCTCCTCAAGGGTGACTCAGATTGTGGGCTTGGATTGAGTTCCTCCTCATTTCTTAACTTCTCCAGACATACCACCCTCTCCTGATTGGGGAAGTGACTGTTACAGAAACTTTAGATTTTGCAGTTAAATTTTTCATTTGATACATAAATTTCCTTGTGTGAAATTTGTATGTTAATACTGTTGCAGACTGACAGTGTGCTGAAGAGTTTGTGTAAAATTAGATAATTTTTCATATTTATTTACTTTTCAATAACACTGGGAAATTCATGTGAACATCAGTGCAAAGTACTTTGTGAAAATGGAATTTGTGGTGTGCTTGGAGTACTGACTGTGAAAGAGAAACTCTTTGATATTTGTAATGCATAAGTTTGGTGTCACTGTCATTTGTACGATTAATGTCATTGGAATTTGCTCTCCTTTAAAGTAAGCAAAAATTTCATGTTAATCTTACTGAAAAGCACTGTAATGAAGACTTGTAAAAATGTATCTGTATTGGGCATGCTTTGTTAAATGGTAGAGACAAAAATTGTCACACAATTTGCTTGTTAGAAATAACTTACTGTTTATATTATGATGGGATGAAGCAACTTTGTTTCAAGAATAACAGCTAATTTTTTGACTCAGAGAGCTGGTACTGATAGCTAAGTTGTAGCCTGAAAGTAGCTTTTGTTGTGTAGATGTACACAACTTCCCATGTGCAATAAAAGATAACCTGTAAGAAGTGTCTGTAATGGTTTTGTTCTAAAAGTTATATTTATTCAGTAACAGTGTCATTACTGTATAAGTAACAACTTGATTCCTTTTCTGTGCACTGATATAAAATTGTAGTTAAACTGCAACTATCATGTACAAAATTTCACAATCCATGGAAATACTCTGTCCTTCATACAACAATGATCCTTTTTCATCAGGCACTCTCTGACAGTCTTTGAAAAGGCCACCACATGACTGACTAAGCTGTTACCTAATTCTGACATTGATTTTACTTATTTATCAGACTACTATCACCTTTCCTGTCAGCCTCCCTTGGCCAACTCTTGATTTTTTGACCCCAATGGTATTAGGTTGTGAAGCCGGGCGGTGTCTTTCATATTCTTTCTCTAATCATTATGTGGATGGGGGGAGGAGGGCATGCTCAGGTGTTGTGAAGCCAGCATTCCTTTGAGAGCAATCACATAATACTAAGCCTGGTCCTCCAAGCTGCAGGTTATGTGCTTAAGGCTGGTAACATACCCATGTAGATGTCCCCACACACCTGAAAATAATCATCCTCAAATAAGAATGCGAAGTAAGAGGCGGTGAGGTCGGAAAGGGTTATTGTGGATGTGTAGAGAACAGTGTTCGTATGATATCACTCTGATTAAGCTCTGGTTTTGTAACAAAATGTGACCACAGTTGGAAATGTTCTTTGCATGAAGTAAGTGGTATGGAAAAATGAGCCTGCTGAATAAGGAAGCACCCTTGGTAGAAGGGTTGCTGGGTTTGGATGTGATTCCACTGACAGGCGTTATGAGGTGTTTTGGTTGCTGGGTTTGGATGTGATTCCACTGAAAGGTGTTATGAGGTGTTTTGGAAACACGTAATCTCACATTGCTGCCACTACTACATGGACAATACTGGAGTGGTGTATATCAATGAGGTGAACTCGATGGTTACTGAATAAATACAGATGAGACAGAGCAGACTCCTGTTCTATAATACCAATGACAGTGTGCAGCAGATGAACAACATAATTGTGGCTGCCAGATCTGAAGAGGAGACCAAAGTGAAAATGATTACACTATGCTGTGATGGAATACTGCCAAAAGTTACTTCTTCCCAAGGCAGTCTCTCTTCAGTATACTGCCTCTCAAGTAGTACGATGTCTGAAGGTCTCTGTCCTGGAGCTCACGGATGTGTGCACTGTTCCTACTGTCCGTGACTATTACTATGAAGACAGTGACTGTTTGTTGCTTATGATCATTCTCCATCTTTGCCATCATATGAAGAGTTCCAGCCAGATGTGGACCTGCAGTACTTTACTTGGGGCAAAGGACATCAACTGCATGTAGGGCAACAGCCTTCCAGAACATTGGTAGAATTGGCAATTCAAGAGAACTACCTGCCCAACAACATGCTTCACCGGTACTGTACATGTCTCACCTTCCCTGACGGCCATCAGCATTATAGATGCTGAGGTTGTAAATGGCAGTTAGTCCCAAACTACAGGTAGTATATTCTCTGGCACATTTCACTGTAGTAGATGTGGCACATCAAGGTATTCTGATGAGTTTTCAGCTGATAGTAATATTTAGTACCAGTGGACAATTACTTACACCTAATCAGAAAGCAGCCAGCTGAAAAGAAATATAGTCAAGATGCAAGCAGCAGCCTGCACCTCAACAGGATGTGGTAATGACAGTGACTGTTTAATGGTCAGCAGCTCTTATGTCAGTGAGACACACTTTTTCCCCTCTCCAAACCCCCTTCCCGTCGACCTGTTCTGTTGCTCATATAGCAATAGAAGCAGCAAATGTCAAACAGCACTGAGTATAAAGTCACTCTGTATTTAAATTAGAATGTAAAATTTATGCTCAGTGTGTTAGTACATAAACTAAAATGGCTAGTGTATAGTTCTCCAAATAATCTTTTAATGTCATCTTTTATTTCTTCAATTATGTGAATGGAAATAATTGTAAATCGATTATAATCTAAATCACATCACTGTAATATTGGTTAAATATGTATTATTAGTATGTAGTATAGTCATAGACATTTCAAAAATAGTTTCAGAATGTAAGTCTAAATGTGGAACTATTTCAACAATGCACAAGACAGAGGAAGTTCTGTGGTCTGATGTTTGTAATGTTAGTAGACATGATTCTCCATCTCTTTTGCACTCTGCCATCATCCCAGCTGATGTTAAATTGAAGGAAGTTAACTATACAATTTTATCATTAGATGTAAGGTGAAAAATTGAAACAAATGTAATGCTCATTACATTCACACAGTCAGTGAAAATGGAGATGTAGCTCTGAAACTTGTTGTACAATAATTAAAAAATAAATACCTATGAATGACAGAATATTGACTTGATTAATGCTTACTTAATGTTACTATTTCTATTATATTGACAAATATTGTTGTTATGAACAAACAACTTTGTGGACATATCATGGCAACAGTTTGTTAGAAATTTATAACATGCTTGCATGGTTATCATGTAGATATCTTGAATACAAACAGGTTAATGCAGTGGATTTCCAAACGTGTCTAATTTACTTGTGGAAATTTTGTAGCACATGGATGACATGGTACAAATTTACCAGTAAACTACAGATCCATTAAACAATCAAACTCCCATGTGTGAAGCAACTTTAATAGTTTGATTACTTTAAAATGAGTTTGATTACTTCACAGTGAGTTAGTGTGTTAAATATTTGACTTCAAGTACAACAGCAAACCTTACCCAAACTTTTTCCACTCATGTGCTAAAAGTTAATTGGATTCCATTAAGAGGTCACATTCTCAAATACTGGATAAACAAACCCCAGGTAGCAGCATGCTGTCAGTTACACTTCTTAAAGACAAGTTCACAGTGCCTAAATCTAATACTTGTTTCTTTCTGTTTTAAACTTATAATATATTTCCTAATGTGCAGTTTCAGATTATGAGGGCATTTTAAATTTTCAGATTTGGTCAGTCATTATGTGGAATAACAAAACTAAAAACTGACTAATTCCAGGGGCAGTTTTTTTTTTTTTTTTTTTTTTTTTTTTAAAAAAAAAATGCTCCAACAGGTCTTTGTTAGTACAGTAATATTTATTCTGAATGCCAAGTCTACCATTACTGGTATTAAAATAATCCTCTCATTTTGGATTCTGCACTTCTACACAGTTACAACTGCACTGTGTCTCAATAATGGTATACATGCAGCTAAAGATCAATGTGATACAGTACACTACATCCCACAGTTGGATGTATTTGACATTTGGAGCCCAGTGCTATCTTACATAATCAGCACACTGACATAGGGTGGTCAGATGAAGAACTTTCAGTGAGAGGTGTAAGGATGTTACCCGAACTTCTTAGATTCTAGTATTTTATTATTTTCAATATTGCTCTACATTCAGCTTTCAAATGTTCATGTTTATATTTTCTGTTCAACAAACCTTCAGATTCTCCTTTCCTGGATATGAATTGAATTGTCTGCTTGTGTGCAAAGTTTAGAAGTTACCTCAATCTGTCAACTGTAGGGAGAGAAATTAATTCCTATTTGCAGTATGCAATAACTGTAAGTCATTATCTGCGTCATTGTTAATAGTTTATGGTGGTTGTTGTAATTCAGTGAGCAGCTCATCAAATTTGTCAATCTGATTGAAGGACACCTGGAATATTTGTATTGACTTGAGTTGGCCCACTAGTAAATCCTGCAACTTCTCATTTGCTGAATTCAGAGCTTCTGGAAAGGAGTGTTTTTCACTGCTGCATCAGTCATGGTGGGATGTGATTACTGATAAAAGTGATTGTGTTTTGTGACATAACTTCTGCACTCACTGGCTTTTTCCTTTTTTTCTTGTCTTCCAGAGAATAGTGATCTGACTGGAAGGTGATTTCTTTGGGTTTACTAAACTTGAACCCAAAATTCACCATCACATGTGATATTACTTCCATGTTATAAATTAGTGAAGATGCCCATTTTGAAAACGCCGAAATTCACTCTCTCTCCATTTTGTTTCAAGCTGTGTACAATTGCATGTTGCATTCATACAATCATTCATACTAATTATAATGTGCATGGCTCAAACTTTTGGAATAGAGAGTGTGATGTTTACTGAAAACCACTATTCTACAAGCTGAGATCACTTTCATTCTCAGTTACTCAAACACAGTTTGTGGGTGAGAACAGAAAAATTATTGCAAAGTAAACAAAACATGATAAGCAGTTAAGTAAATAGGACATTCTTACAATTTGTAATCATAGCACCAAAAAAGATGACAAAATCTGATTAAAACTTTCATTCACTTCCTTATTCACTTTCCTAAGGAAAATGAGAAAAACTGCTCTCTTCAATTGTCACAAGTAAAACACCACCCAGTTCACTCTGTAATGCAAATAGTTCCCGAGGAAAAGATACTTAAAGCTGTGAGAACTTGAATTTGCTAAAAATTGATGCCCAAAACAAAGACAGTAGTTTTTAGTGTCAAACAAAACAGGGTTTCAGATCTCTATTGATACCCCTTATGTCCAGTATAAACAGAATTACAGGGGTATCCTTCAGCTAGGGTGTGGAACCCTGTTCTGTTTGGTTTTTAATTAGTGTTTGGTATTAGATTTCTGCAAGTTTTCACTGCCGGTGCACTGTCACGCTTAGCACTGGTGGACAGTTAGAGTGGTGCAAGTGTAGTAGACCTAGATAGTGTACAAAGGAGCTGCTATATGCTTTAATTTCTGTTTGAATGAGTTAGTGTGCCGGATTAATCACCTGAAGATGCTGGCCAGGTGAACCTCTTGGGTGACGTCATGTTCTGGCTGGAGCCTGGTTATGAATAATAATGATATAGTAATGCTGGACACGAAAGCAAGATCACATATGAACATAGTTTTATATTACATTGTACACAGCTCCTGAGAGCTCACATACAGATACAATACACATCATAGTGTTATGCCAAATGCTTTAGTTGTGTATGAAAGCTCTTGATGTATGAATTCCAAAGACACTCTGTTCACCTAATACTTGCATATAAAAGACTGCCACTAGGTTCTTCATGTGAGATATTCTTAACACCGCAATCAACATACTTAGTTCCAAATTGCTGATTTCTTGGGGTGTATGAACTAGAGGATTTTTTAGACCTTTGCAGCTGCAGAAGTGGTTCAATGTCATGTTGTGTATTTGTCCAGTGCCACATCAGGTCAGTGAATAAATCACCGAGAGAATTAGCTCATTTCCAAGATTATGAAATCCTCATTACTGAAAATATACAAATACTGCTGAATGTCATATGATAATCAGAAACTGTGCAACAATGAAGATTTCCCCACGAACTCCATAGATAACTACTCCAGAGTAGTTGTGCACATTAGATGGAAACTTGCTACCCTCCAGTGAATGTGAGGTATGAGTGAAGGTCGGCAAGATGTGTCACCTGTTAACGTTAATTGTCTGATATGGTAATTAGCTATCTCTTGCCAGAAGGAGCTGCATTTCCTATAATTGTCATGATGGTATTGCTTTTACTTGGCAGGAAAGACCCAAGGAGTTTCAGACAGTTAAAGGGTGCCCACAACACTTAATGCATGCAAGATTACTGCACAACTTTTACAACCTTGAAAGATGCCCCAGCTATAGGAAGCAATGGTTAGGCACAAAAGCTCTCCTTCAGTAGTAGACCTCTGTTTTCATATGAAGCAGGGTCTGTAACTAAAAGACATGGCCTATATTTAAGGCACTGTGCTACAGTAACTGGGAAAACTCAGTAATCATTAACTCTTTGTCTTCCTACTGACAGGCTTCTTCCATTTGGACTGCACAGTGCACTGTATATCCCCTGTATTGCTATGTGACCTGGAGCTATGGTAGCTCTGCTAACAGAATTGTCTGTAGTGACTGCAGCATGGGAGTTCAGGCTCCAGGTTCTATTTCTGGCGCTGCAGAGTGGAGACCTGTGTCCGTTACATACACTAACCTGTCTGTATGTAGACAGGTACCCTCCAGAGAGGAGAATCTAACTTAGTTAGGTAGGACTATTCCAGCAGAAAGTCTTGCTAACGACTGGAACATCAGACATTGCTGGGAGTGTTGTGGTGTGACACTGTGATTACATTGCAAATGCATGGCATTAAAGATTCTGTGGCCTGTGACCCTTTCATTTTACTTCTTAGATTCATTACTCATCTATCCAAATACAAGTGGTGTGACACATATGTTACAATGCAGTGCTGGGTAAGTACAAGTTGACTAGTACCAAAAATTATTTTTGGGGGGATGCAAAAGTTGCTTAATTGTAGCTTGCCCAATGCTATTGGTATTTATCAGATAAGATGCAATCCAAAGCTGCTTCTTTCTTCTTGTGAATTTCCATATGGCTTCCAACTAACAATCTTCATTCAGATACCTAATCCGTAAAGTTATAGTGCTTCTTTAAAGGCACCCACACTCCATACTTATATCCAGTCTCCATTAATCACTCGTACCTCCATATTTACTACTGGAAAATCCAAATATGTCTTGATGGATTGCAGCACATATTGCATCATCCATACAACAATATTTTACATGATCTGAGACACCAGAGATCAGACATTGCATACTGTTACATCTGTTAACACATTTTTTTTAGTTCACTGCTTCTGGCATTTGCTACAGGAGAGGACTACTATATCATTGTTCTCATGCAATTTTTGTAAAAACTATTGTGTAACTCTGAGTATCTATCACAAAATTCTTTGCAGTCAACTAAAAGATGAAAATGAGAATTTCATTCCCTAGCAGTGTTCCATACTGTGCATAAATGAGAGAATTTGAGCATAAAGTAGACTATGTCATTGAGACAACATTCTACCACATGAACCATTCAATGTTGGATTGGAAGCCATCAAAAAGACAGCTCTGCAACCCCCTGTTGGCTGTAGGTAAGACTAGGAGAAGCACTAGGCTGGTATTGGACATGAGGGCAATTAATAAAATAATAATTGTGTGAGAATCTGAGCAGAGAGAGAGAGAGAGAGAGAGAGAGAGAGAGAGAGAGAGAGAGAGAGAGAGAGAGAGAGAGAATAAATTTCTTCTGGCGCATTATTATGCCTCAATATATCGTAATTGACAAAACAAAAATACAAAGAGTTCATAACTTCCCAGTATACCAAACAGGTGCAGTTAAAAGTATCTTCAGATTTAGCCAATGAACATTGTCATTTTGTTCCAAACCAGTTTTTATATGCAGAACAATTACAAAACTTTTACGCAGACTGATCCCTTAGATTGGGTCTGAAGTAATCCAGTCTGCTTTTAATAAGATCAAATATGCACTAGCAAATAAACAGTTGGTGTACCATATGAATGTCCCAGGATTTTTGCTTGACAACTGATGCTTCATTTACCAGGTTGGGAGCTTCTCTCTTCCAAATCGGGGGTTTAGATGGTAGATGAAGTGTCTGTACACTACCCTTTCCTAATGGGCCTACACAGCCACTGAATATGAAGTTGTCACAATTATGTACCCTTTTAGGAAATTCTACAACTATTTTGTTGATAATTCCACCAAAGTATATTGTGGTTGCCAACCTTTAAGCTTTCTTCTCAGTTGCAAATTACTGTATGCAGAAGTGGTTCACTTCAGTAATACAATTTAAAAATAGTTTGTCATGGAACAGAACAGTGTAGTAACTGACACATTACCATGTTTACCTGAAGAAATATCCAGTAACATTTGCTCTGAGGGATGAAGTTCTAAATATAATGTCTTTCTGGTGCATGATAACACTTATTGTCTGTGTTTCATGTCAGCAGCAATGTGTGTCATCTCCAAGACAGGAATCCTAGGTGGAGAGAAATCAGAATACAATCTGCACTTGACCCACCTAAGACACTAGTTAGATACTATGTTCTTCACAATAATGTATTATTTTGTTGTTGTTTTACCCAGTATAACTGGTGTAATTGCATTCCAGAGGACAGCCTGGGAAACCTAATCTTGTACATCCATTAAGCACTGGGGATCCTGAAGTGGTTAAATGTGCTGAGAAAATCAATGGCTATTGCTATTTTCCTTACCTGTAAAAGAGAGTAAAATGGATTATCCACAAACATCTACTCTGTCAAAGTGTGAAACCTCCAAACTATGGCTCTGAAGGTGAGCTCCACCCAGTCTGGGTGGAAGAAGAGATTTAGGTGACAATACCTCATGCTCTAGAGTTTGCTTTCCAGTTACGGTCCTCTGCTGCTGTGCACATTCAAATCACCCACTATATGCACAGGCACTCACATTAAGCTAAAGTTTAGGAGCACTGTGCTGCCACAAAAAGCTGAACACAGGTTGTAAGTCAGCTGGAGTGAGACGTGGGCTGCCAGATTCACTTGAAGGACACAGATCTCTAGTGTGCCTGGTGAACTGAAGAGATCAGCAACGAAAAGCTATAGTTTATTATCTAGAAAAATTTATTTTAGTATAGAGGTCTAGTAGGTACAGGTAGTACATATACATAGTAAAGATGGGCTGGCAGGCATGATTGTGGAATGAGGACAGAGTAGCATGTTCTGTTTCCCACAACCTACATGAATGCATTTGAAATGTCAGATGAGGAATCATAATTCAGGTCTTAGATATGGTAGCCAGGTAAGCTTTCAGCTCAGTAATATCACAGACAAAAAATTTAGAGCAGCCAGCTACTAGTCAGACTTGGGACAAACTATTTGATACGAGA
Organism: Schistocerca americana; assembly: GCF_021461395.2. NCBI lineage: Eukaryota > Metazoa > Arthropoda > Insecta > Orthoptera > Acrididae > Schistocerca > Schistocerca americana. Next base: position 58,546,725 of record NC_060121.1, read on the forward strand.
TTTAAAACTTTCATGGCTTTGTTGACATTTTCTATCGTAAGTGGCCACGATTTCTTTTTTGTATATGAAAAGTGGTCAAAACACTTCATCATAAACTTTAGTATTTCTATCAAACAAAGATTTGATAGATTCATCCACATTAGTCCATGTTGATGTAATTCAATAACTGAAGTGAAAAACGTATAAGTAGTTTATCAGATAATAGCGAAAATCAAAAGATCCTAACTCCCAACACTAAAATGATATGGACACTTGCAAAAAACATAAAAATATATGTGGACACTACATTAAATGGTGAAAATGTGTGGATGTCAGCATAAATGCTGGGGAATTGTATGTTTTGATGTAGCAAAACATTTATAAAGATTTGATATAGCACTATGGCAACAAAGGAGTTACTACTGTAATTTTGTGTTTCCTTGTTAGAGTTGTGGGGCATTTCAGTAGCAGTGCTATCATGTGTAAACACCGCTGTGTTTCAGTATTCCATATAAATCTGACCACTAACAAAATCTCTAACCTTGGCTATGGTGTACGAAAAAAGATGTTTCTGCAAAGGATAACAGTTCAGGGCTGTAAGAGTTTAGATTAGTGAGGTTTCCCGCTTTAGGCCCAACAGTGTCCTGCAGTTGTAACTAAGTGAAGGCAGCAGCTTCTAAGCAGTCAGCGTATTAATTACATGTCACAAAGTACAATCAGTAGGTCTATAATAACTGTTCCACATTCAGTACCATTCTGCTCCAGATAACTTTACTTCTGCTCTTATGTGTTACCTTCTTTAGAACAGCCTGAATCTTTTGAAGTGTGTAGATTGTTGTCTTTTATGGATCACACCTACAGATATCTATTATGAGGTTTGATGTAAGAAAAAGAAAGATTAATTTCTACATCTACATCCATACTCCGCAAGCCACCTGACGGTGTGTGGCGGAGGGTACCCTGAGTACCTCTATCGGTTCTCGCTTCTATTCCAGTCTCGTATTGTTTGTGGAAAGAAGGATTGTAGGTATGCTTCTGTGTGGGCTCTAATCTCTCTGATTTTATACTCATGGTTTCTTTGCGAGATATACGTAGGAGGGAGCAATATACTGCTTGACTCTTCAGTGAAGGTATGTTCTCAAAACTTCAACAAAAGCCTGTACCAAGCCACTGAGCGTCTCTCCTGCAGAGTCTTCCACTGGAGTTTATCTATCATCTCCATAACGCTTTTGCAATTACTAAATGATCCTGTAACGAAGCACACTGCTCTCCGTTGGATCTTCTCTATCTCTTCTATCAACCCTATCTGGTACGGATCCCACACTGCTGAGCAGTATTCAAGCAGTGGGCGAACAAGCGTACTGTAACCTACTACCTTTGTTTTCAGGTTGCAATTCCTTAGGATTCTTCCAATGAATCTCAGTCTGGCATCTGCTTTACCAACGATCAATTTTATATGATCATTCCATTTTAAATCACTCCTAATGCGTACTCCCAGATAATTTATGAAATTAACTGCTTCCACTTGCTGACCTGCTATTTTGTAGCTAAATGTATTCATAGCTCATTAAAGTTGTCTACATTGAGATTGAATTGCCATTCCCTGCACCATGCGTCAATTCACTGCAGATCCTCCTGCATTTCAGTACCATTTTCCATTGTTACAGTACTTGGGCACAGTCAGCTTCAATGATTTTGTGCTGCCTTCTTGCAACCTGTGATTCTGTTCCTGCTCTTGCCACATAAAACAGGTAGCTTCATGTTTCTATCTCGGTGTGCACATGTAAATCTCCACTAGAACACACATGCTACAAAAATATCTGTAGCTAAAAATCTTAAGACATCAAATCTTTGTGTGTGCCTGTGCACAACAAATCAGTTACCCACAGATGAGTCACTGCCTGTCTTCAGTTTTTGTTGTTGTCATGTTATTGTAATTGGTAAATGGCTGCACATTGTGTTGGTGGCTAGTGCAGGTAGAGGAGACACAAGGATGATAACTGCTTTCAAATAATTGAGGTGTCAGTATTTTATGTTGGAAGTGAGGGACCACTTGAAGTCCGATTCATATGTAGGACAAAAATCCCCAGTTAATCCAAAGTGAAGAAGATTAATATGTGTCAGAAGGTGTAAGCCTACAACTGTGTGAAATCTTTCAGTTGGAATTAGCCCTTCACTGTTAAATTTGGTTGATCCCACATGGCTACCCTGGAAATATCATGTAATGTACAGTGGTTTTGTCAGTTGAAATAGAAAGCTTGGTATAATGTGTGACCTGTGATTAGCAAAAGTCAGAAACTGATGACACACAGTTTCACAGTGGCTGAGGATCCTGCAATTTAAAAAATGCTTTAGAAGTAACAATTGACCCCTACCAAATTCCAAAAGCCTGATGTGCCTTTTTAGACTACAAAGAATGATCTCATGCCACATGTGATTTTTAGTATGGTCATATTATTCTTTCAAAAGTACCCTGCTACTTAAATGGAAACTTTTACACATTGCAGTGTACAGTTTTGTAATATGTCTGTGTTGTGGGGACATTATCTGGTGGCAATTAATGCAGATAATCTGAGCTCTAAATGCAAAAGTACTTTTGTAACGTTCTCTTACCTAAATCTGATGTCGTTATTTTCTCTAAACATAGTTGGCTGTGAATTACATGTTGAGATTGTCAGACAATTTCTTCCATAAGCGAAAGCTCGTAGTTTATAAATTTTTGGCTTGAAATTACTGTATGTTCAATCTCAGAAATGTCTGAGAAGGATTTTTAAGCATTTTTTAAATTATTATACTTGGAAACAATTACAAATAAGTGTATTGTTCAAATTTTGTAGCAGTATAGGCTAAGTAAAATCCTTCTAATGCAGATGACAAATTGATGTGTTATGTAGGTACTGTGCATGAAAACTGCTAGCAGTGAGTAGTCTAAACAGACAGATGTGTCTCAATAATGTCCAGTTTCAGAAAATTATCTTACCATAAAAGATGCTTGTTGGTTATGTCTACAATAAGACAGGCCATTCATTATATGCTATTTCTCACAAAGCAAATCTGCAGTTGCCAACCCACACAATTTCAAAGTATGTGAACTACCTACATTAATTGTTTAGAAGTTCTCATTGCTTGTCAAACCTCAGTCTATGCAAACATGTTCAAGATACGTTACTTGGTGCCTCCATATGCACAACAAAAAAAATCACACACACACACACACACACACACACACACACACACACACACACACACACACACACACACACACACACACACAAGCCACAGTTGTTAGACTTAGGAAGGTGAATGATGTTTCCAGGAGAATAAAGCATGGGGAAAATGTCTTGCATATCCAGTTTCTTCTACACCATTGTATAGAGTTGCATTCATCTTATCCCAACAGTATGTACTTTTGTACATAGTGTGTTATAAATTTCTGTGCATGTTTCAGAGTTGTGCTTACATATAGCTCCTTCCACACCTGCATCCCTAACAGTTTTTTTTTAAATCACTGATTGTTTCCCTACTAGGAACTGATATGTGAATTATGGTGATTTAGGTACCCCCAAGTGTTCCAGAGGTATGACTAGTGCGTACCTGCATTATCTGTTAAGCCCTCTGACTCTTGATCAGTCTTGTAGAAAAGCTGTAAACTGATTTACAGAAATTGTGCAAATGATGTACACTATACAGTTTTATACTAAAATGACTTTTTCCCATATTTATTACCACCAGAAAATACTATGCACATCAAATGCTTCTATGCAAGTAAATTTGCTCATCAACCAGCCTACCTCTCTCTCCTATGACATAGTACCACAGTAGCAAATGCAATCACTGTCTGAAGTTACAGTAATTCCTAGATGCAATATTTTCAGTATAGTTTGACAAAAACTAACATTCTTTGTGTAGCAAATGCTCACAGCAGTTCCAAGACATATGTTTATTAGATACTTAGTGTAAGGTGCTTTGTCAATGGCCACATCTATACTAGTGTAATTTGGCACTGAACTCCACTGCTGGTTTTTCTGCTGGGTGTGAGGAAGATGATGGGAATGTGTCCATGGATGTCTCCTGGTGTCAAAATAGCAACATTTATTAATAAACAGCAATATATTGGTTGTGGGCACTCTAGGCGAGGGTTGCTTCCATTCGTAATATTTTTGGTGGTGACAGAGGTGACTGGTGGATGTTCACACATGCGCCAGCTGCTGCATCTGTAATTGCATTGGCATAATTTGAATCTGCTGTGTTGCCAGTGGCACTCCAGCCTTCCAGGACATTTTGCTGCAGCTGGAACCACTCACTGTGGGACTCAGTGATGCTGGCAACTGGGGGATGTGGCAGGACAGATCAGTGCCCTGTCTCAGCAGACATCCCCAGCACCGACACTCTGGTGTGAATGGGCCAGGGTCCCTGGCCCTGCCCCAGTCATGGTGTTCAAGCCAGCAGCATCCAGGATAATGCCGACAGTGCATTATCACAAAGTACCCCAAGCAATGGCTCGAAAGACAGTGTCCTAAGATAATTAAGGCTGGATAGTTATGGCAGTGGAGTCACTCTGGGAGCTCCTGGGAAACTACCTGCATTATGACAGTGACTATTACAATGATTGTGATTGCAGTTACAACTCTGAACTGGTGGTGGTGGTAAGTAACACGGCTCTGTGTCACTCAAACACCTCAAGAGAGATGATGTTGATGAGCGGGCTGCCGGTCCTTAAATGTGGCTTTCTTGCTGGTCTGCTGTTTTTCTTTCCCAGTAGGTCAGGGGAATATTCTGGTGTTGCTCAGCTGGCCTATCTGATCCAATTACTGCCTCGATGTCGGTGCCCTGGCTTGCAGTGTGCTGCTTCTTGTCATGTCTTCTCCTGTGTGGTGAACTGGCTGTTGACACAGCATTATCCTGTGTTACTGTACTCGGCACTCCACTGACCAATTATGCCACAGTATCATAGCACTGAACTGCACAACTGAGTGTAACACACACAGATTCAGGCTCCTAATACTCCTTCACTTTTTAACTATTTTTATTATTCCAAATTCCTAGCTTTAACTAATTTAATCACTCTCATCTTTCAACACAATATAGTTTGTTCAGTCCCCAATTCAAATATTGTATTGCTTTCAGTTTGAGAGTAAACAGGAGTAGAAGTCAACTTCCTCATGAGTGTGGTTCCTGAACTCACCTCTAGGTTTTTAATATGGGAATATGTAAAGCGTATTGTATACTCTTTACCAATAAGAACAGTAGTTGGGCTTTTCAAGTGAAGGTGTGCATCTTTCATAAACTTATTCTATAGTGAAAAATTATACTCTTTGCAAAAATAATGTGTTGCTAATGCTTTATCAGGAATGATGATATTATTAGGTTTATATTTCAATATACTGAAAGCATATGAAGACTGATCAATTTGTAATACAGTATGGGCTTATCGTTGTTTTTTGAAAATGTTTTCATGGGATACATCTTATCAGTGGATCATGATTCCACACATTTGCCACAACACTCAAATCAAGTATTACCAAGGCACCACTTGATTCTTCCTCTATGGACCTCCTTACTTCATTCAGATATATTTATATAGCACTAACTGAACAGTCAACCAACAGCTTGAATGTGTCTTTATCAACAACAAAATTTAATTTTACACCCTTTATGAGACATCACATTTATTGTATGGATAATTGTTCATACAATAACATTGTTGTTGTTGTGGTCTTCAGTCCTGAGACTGGTTTGATGCAGCTCTCCATGCTACTCTATCCTGTGCAAGCTTCTTCATCTCCCAGTACCTACTGCAACCTACATCCTTCTGAATCTGCTTAGTGTATTGATCTCTTGGTCTCCCTCTACGATTTTTACCCTCCATGCTGCCCTCCAATGCTAAATTTGTGATCCCTTGTTGCCTCAATACATGTCCTACCAACCGATCCCTTCTTCTAGTCAAGTTGTGCCACAAACTTCTCTTCTCCCCAATCCTATTCAGTACCTCCTCATTAGTTACGTGATCTACCCACCGTACCTTCAGCATTCTTCTGTAGCACCACATTTCGAAAGCTTCTATTCTCTTCTTGTCCAAACTAGTTATCATCCATGTTTCAGTTCCATACATGGCTACACTCCATACAAATACTTTCAGAAACGACTTCCTGACACTTAAATCTGTACTCGAAGTTAACAAATTTCTCTTCTTTAGAAACGCTTTTCTTGCCATTGCCAGTCTACATTTTATATCCTCCCTACTTCAACCATCATAAGTTATTTTGCTTCCCAGATAGCAAAACTCCTTTACTACTTTAAGTGTCTCATTTCCTAACCTAATTTCCTAACCTAATTTGCTCAGCGTCACCCGATTTAATTCGACTACATTCCATCAACCTCATTTTGTTTTTGTTGATGTTCATCTTATATCCTCCTTTCAAGACACTGTTCATTCCGTTCAACTGCTCTTCCAAGTCCTTTGCTGTCTCTGACAGAATTACAATGTCATCGGCGAACCTCAAAGTTTTTACTTCTTCTCCATGAATTTTAATACCTACTCCGAATTTTTCTTTTGTTTCCTTTACTGCTTGCTCAATATACAGATTGAATAACATCGGGGAGAGGCTACAAAACTGTCTCACTCCTTTCCCAACCACTGCTTCCCTTTCATGCCCCTCGACTCTTATAACTGCCATCTGGTTTCTGTACAAATTGTAAATAGGTTTTCGCTCCCTGTATTTTGCCGCTGCCACTTTCAGAATTTGAAAGAGAGTATTACAGTTAACATTGTCAAAAGCTTTCTCTAAGTCTACAAATGCTAGAAACGTAAGTTTGCCTTTTCTTAATCTTTCTTCTAAGATAAGTCGTAAGGTTAGTATTGCCTCACGTGTTCCAACATTTCTACGGAATCCAAACTGATCTTCCCCGAGGTCCGCTTCTACCATATTTTCCATTCGTCTGTAAAGAATTCACGTCAGTATTTTGCAGCTGTGACTTATTAAACTGATAGTTCGGTAATTTTCACATCTGTCAACACCTGCTTTCTTTGGAATTGGAATTATTATATTCTTCTTGAAGTCTGAGGGTATTTCGCCTGTCTCGTACATCTTGCTCACCAGATGGTAGAGTTTTGTCATGACTGGCTCTCCCAAGGCCATCAGTAGTACTAATGGAATGTTGTCTACTCCAGGGGCCTTGTTTCGATTCAGGTTTTTCAGTGCTCTGTCAAACTCTTCATGCAGTATCGTATCTCCCATTTTGTCTTCATCTACATCCTCTACCATTTCCATAATATTTTCCTCAAGTACATCGCCCTTGTATAAATCCTCTATATAATCCTTCCACCTTTCTGCCTTCCCTTATTTGCTTAGAACTGGGTTGCCATCTGAGCTCTTGATATTCATACAAGTGGTTCTCTTCTCTCCAAAGGTCTGATTAATTTTCCTGTAGGCAGTATCTATCTTACCCCTAGTGAGACAAGCCTCTACATCCTTACATTTGCCCTCTAGCCATCCCTGCTTAGCCATTTTGCACTTCCTGTCGATCTCATTTTTGAGACGTTTGTATTCCTTTTTGCCTACTTCTTTTACTGCATTTTTATATTTTCTCCTTTCATCAATTAAATTCAATATTTCTTCTGTTACCCAAGGATTTCTATTAGCCTTCGTCTTTTTACCTACTTGATCGTCTGCTTCCTTCACTACTTCATCCCTTAGAGCTACCCATTCTTCTTCTACTGTATTTCTTTCCCCCATTCCTGACAATTGTTCCCTTACGCTCTCCCTCAAACTCTCTACAACCTCTGGTTCTTTCAGTTTATCCAGGTCCCATCTCCTTAAATTCCCACCTTTTTGTAGTTTCTTCAGTTTCAATCTGCAGTTCATAACCAATATATTGTGGTCAGAATCCACATCTGCCCCTGGAAATGTCTTAAATTTAAAACCTGGTTCCTAAATCTCTGTCTTACCATTATATAATCTATCTGATACCTTTTAGTATCTCCAGGATTCTTCTAGGTACACAATAACATTACAGTACATAAATTTAACAAGATATCAGTCCTACTGGCACAACATTCATGTTCTTTAATTTAAGTTTTTCATAATTAAAACTACTTTATTTCTACATGAGATGCTGCCTTTGTTATCAACAAATTCCACTATTATAACATGAAACACAATATTTTTTAACATTAACAGTGTTCCTAACAAGCCTAATCACACATAGTTTGATGCTGGAATCAAACCCAATGTAAAATAATCTCCACTAAATATTAACATTTCATTGCATTAATGAAGTGTTCATAATGGAGTTATGTGGTAACTGTTTCAAATAATAGCAACTCAGCACTGTGTTATAGAATACCTAGTAGGTGACACATTTACTTTGAATTAATATAAATTTTGATAGAAGCTGTTTTTCTTGTAGAATTCCAGAAATTTCTTTTGAGCTGGCTTACGTTGGAGTGTGACAGACTAACTTTGACATTGCTTTTCCCTGGCATTCACCCACTGGTTGTTAGGAAAGTGTCATCTCTAACAAATCAATAACAGCAAGAAATCTGGCACCTCCCTTGTGCCTGATTTACAATGCAACACAATGTCTAGAGAACAACCTCATGTTAACAACTACAGCAGATTGATAGCAGCAGTGGATCAGTAAGAGAAATAAGTCACTGAAAGCATGGGGATGGCAATAGGAACATGGGTCTCCATTTACTTATCTCACGATGGTGGTAATGTTGTACATGCACCAGATTGTAGAACACATGCCACATGATAGCTTCGTGCCACAGTAAACAGCAACAGGTTCCTGGAAGCTCATAGGCCTATACATTCATATTACACTGGCTTGAAAAATATAAGGACAAAGCAAATTTTGCATGGTGTCACAGCCAAATAACATAGCTCAGAGAAACTGTACATCCAAATAATTACTTCAGTATTCTACAGAAGGCAACTGAAAGAGAAACTGACAAACAGAAATGATTCTTTCATTCAAAGAAAATAAGTACACTGAAGTGGCCATGATTTATGAACATAACCTCGCTTACAAAAGACAGAACGTGGTTCTTAATAGGGTGTGTGATCAAGAATGAGAATGCATGATCTGCAATGTGCACCCATTTTGGCACAAGGTTGGTAAAGAGTTCCTGTGTACAGTGTTCCATTCCTCCTCCAATGCAGCTAACAATAGCTAGATGCTCATTGGTGCATGTGGCCATGCTGCAACGCATCTCCCCAACATATTCGATAGGGCCTAAGTCAGGGGAACATCCAGGATAGTCCATTCGTCAGATATCCTTGCATTCCAAGATCTCCACATGCACTGTTCGGTGCAGTCAGTCGGTGAAGTCACAGCCGAATGCACCCCTGAAAAGGCAAACATTGGGAAGGAGTACTGTGTCGCAGTGGTATTGTCTGGTCAGTATACTGTGTTCAAAGATTTGAAGGCAGTATGCCCTTGCAACATTGTGCCTCTTACATCATGACAACTAGAATACCAAAATGATGATGTCAGGCAATGTTGGTGAGATGCATTAGTGGTCTCACCAAGAGGTCACACATATTGCATACAGGAACATTGTTGAACATGATCAATTTGGTGGTTGAGGTTTTAGGGCATCGACAGTGATAATGTTGCATGGGCATATTGCCTGCTAATCATTGAATACAGTTCACTTACAGGTCAACGTCTTTGTGGCACGACTCCATCTAAAGCCCTGCCTTTCCAAGAGTGCATTTGGCCCTGACTTCATTTTTATGGAAGACACTGCAGGACTGCATCTAACAGCACAGGTGCAAGAGCTGTAGGTGTGAGAAGATATTTGACCAGTGGGATAGCTTGCCCATTCCCCTGCTTTAATTCCCATGTAGCATGGGTGGATGTGTTGGGGAGACATACTGCAGCACATCCACATGCGCAGTCAACTGTCCTGCAATTATCGACAATGCTGATGAATGGAAAGCTCTACCATAAGAACTACATACCAAATGTGGGGGGAGAATGCCACCACATTGCGGAGCACACATTGCCATCCATGGTGATCACAAGAGACGCGTGCAGCCCATTGTCATTTCTAAGAGTTCTGCTGGATTCTGAAAAATTCCTTTTCTTAAGATACCACATTTAATCTCCAACTAAAGTATATAACCTTACCTCATAACTGAACAGACACTTTACACCATAATGAGAATACAAGATTGATTCTTTAACTTAAGAACTTTCTCTTGCTCCTACTTTTTTCTTGGGGGGTGGGGCAGCGGGATGCACTGTCAATACCACACTGACTCCCAAGAGGAAGAAAAAAAAAATTACATCACCAAAGATTATAAGCTATGGAATAAGCTACATGCAAAGAAAAAACAGTTAATTACTAGTATCTACAAAAACTGTTTTTGCCTTTCTCTTATACTGCAAAATATGGCTAGTGTGTGATAGTGCCCACCACAATCCCACAGAAATATGGGCTGAGGTAGTAAATAATCTGTAGCATACCCTGTAATCTAAGATACGTTGGTATGTGGCAATCTGTTTGTGCAGCTGAAAAGAGACTACACCATAAATCAGTCTTTTAATTCGATTGCATTCAAAGTTTCCTCCTGTGAATGTACAAACCATTATGAATACAACAAAATATGCTGTAAGTGTGTTCCTTTACCTGCCATAGGCCAAGACAAAGAAACAGGATATATGGTAAGCATTTTCATGCAGCAAAGCAACTTACACAATATTAACAAAGGAATGGCATCCGTCATAAGCATGTTCTTAAATAAACTAACAGATAATTGTTAATGATACATGCACAACATTACAGTACATCATATTATATTGACTACTTTTCTTGCCTGTCCTTTGTACACCCATGTGTTTTCATGTGTATTGAGAGTCATCACAAATCTGACACTTGCAGTCAGTGGTAAATGCATTTTCCATAAGTTACGACTTTGGGCAAAAATCTTTCCAAAACATTACACATTTGATATTTAATTATACCCTGTGAGCCAGGATAATCTATAAAATATGCCACTCATAACAGAATGGTTTCATTGGCTGATTGTAACTTCAGTTGTCATTGGATAACTGTGAAACTGAGCAAATATCTTTGGAGTGGAATGCATTTTAGTCTGATGAAATAAGTACCCATGCCATCTGCAATCCTTTCACAACTGTACTTCTGGCTGACTCTAGCATTCACTGCTGCAATCACTGAAAGTTTCTTGTTACTGCTGGTGTTACTAACGAATTTACAAGAATTGTGTGCATATTACTATACATTAAACTACATGCAACAAAAGAAAATAAGAAAATTTGAGTGCAGAAAACTACACTGAAATTTCATAGTTACAAAACTTGGTTTGAGGACTGAAGCACTTAAAAATCTCTCCATTAGGGTGCATAAACAGTGGAAACAATCAACTCTGTCCATTCACTGGGGCCCCTGTAAGGATCACAGGTTAATGTTTTGAGTACACTTTATTGGGTTCCCTTCCCTTCCAAGTTTTCAAATTCAAGAGTGAGGAATGTCCATGGTGCACTGGTATATTTATGACTTGGAGCCATCTTTGTAATCATATGATGTAATTGTTCCTACAAAGCACTTCTCAAAGCTGGTTAATGCGATAAATATTAACAGGTTGACAGTTAATATTACTCCAATTTGTAAAATCTGGGAATCTAATAACTTTTCCCCTGCATTTTTTTTCTGTTGGTCCTATCATAATCATTATCCTCCCACTTCTCCTACCATTAAGAGTTTTGACTTTCCAACCACTACCACAGGTTTCAACATCAATTTTCAAAATTATTCACATGGAAACCAAATTGTGTTCTTTCTCATGTTTAACCTGTAGAGTAACACATAACAAAACTGTTTTGCACCCTAAATGCCTTTGGGTTCATTTAGAAAAAGATTTGGCATTTTTAGGTCTGCTTTCAAAATGGTTTCACAATGTTTCATCACCTGAGTGGTGGGGAGAGTGTTGTAGCTGGAGCAAATCTTTTCTGGCTGGGGCTTTGGTCAAGTGAAAGATTTTTAGAATCATACCAAGGAATGTAGAATAGAATCTGCCATAACCTGCTTTGGTCATTTTCGACTGTTTTTCTTGTTTTGAGTCATGAGTGCAGCTTTTGTAAATGTGAAGTAATCTACTTATTTAAGTTATGTAAAATACTTTCCAGCTGTTTGGGATAACTTGTTCATTCTTCAGTTGCAGAGATATAAGGTGAGTAAAATCAATATTTTTTTTAAATGTATCACATAAAACATGGACTCATCTGTCCACGTGTCATCAGTCATGGAAGATGATGTACATTGAAACAGGAGGTGTTCTTGTACCTTGGTGATATTTGCCAACTAAGTTTCTTTAACATTTAAATAATTTTCCTTCTTGAAAATGGAGATTTGTGTTTGAAGCATAGCAGGTATTTCAACATATTTTTGACTTGTAACTGACTTTTTATATATTAATTCATAAAATGATATTGCTTACTTATAATTGGAGTATTGCGGATTGATAATGTAACACAGACCACCAAATACAATACTGATGTAATTTTCCCAAATATAAAACTTTTAAATTTTGATAGAATATTTGCCCTCAAAAGGCAAAGGTCCAGAACTCAATTCATCAAACAGATTTAACCTGCTAGGAAGTTTCATATCAGCACACACTTTGCTGTAGAGCAAAAAATAAGTTCTATTGTAGTTTGATAAAGTTTCCGAATTTGTAAATTCTGAAAAAATTTTGCCAAAATATAATTTCCAAGTGTTCATCCAATGCAATAATCTCATTTAATTGGTTTGGCTTAAAACATTGACATTCACTTATGTGCTTTTGCAAACGAAATCGAATCTGGATGAATGTATCACAGAAAGAAAATCAGGATCTAGTTGTGAATAAAATGACAATGGTAGGCTTGATATAGATACTAAATTTGGTTTCCTGGAAGAAAAAAAATTGTGAGCATGATTTGCAAGATTAATTCCTCAAACTTCTGCAGAAACAGCATAGATTGATTGAGAACTCCTTCTGACCTGCATGGCTGGAGGTACATCTACATACTCAACAAGCCACTGCACAGTGCTTCCTAGAGGGTACATTATACCACTACTAGTAGTTCCATTTTCTGTTCCAGTCTAAGATAGAGACAGTGGAAAACAAATGATACATTTCTCCAAATCTGTCCTAAATACTCAAATATTGTGTCATAGTCCGTATATGAAATATATTTTGGCAGCAGTAGGATAGTTCTGCAGTCAGCTTCAAATGCCAATTCTATTAACTGTCATGTTCTTAGAAATGCATGTCTTCTTTCCTCCAGGGATTCCCATTTGAGTTCCCACAGCATGCCCGTAACACTTGCATGCTGATGAAACCTGCTAGTAACAAATCTAGCACCCTGCCTCTGAATTTCTTTAATGTCTTACTTCAGTCTGGCCTGGTGCAAATCCCATTCCCTCGAACAGTACTAAAGTGCAGGTAACACTAGAGTGCTATATGCAGTCTTCTTTACAGATGAACCACAGTTCCTTAATTGCTCCCAATAATCCATAACTGACCACTTGCCTTCCCTATCGCTATCTTCATAGGTACTGTGGGATGCTTGGACTTGCAAAGTCTGGTACCATTTGATGAGGACAGGAAGTAACCTTTTCATAGAAACAGCATTCTCGTTTTTCATGCTTTTTAGTTAAATATCTGATGTTACAAACCTCTGGAACATGAAGTAATGAAAAATACTATGTCAAAAATTGTTACTATTAAGGTGCATTTATAAACATACAAAATTAAAAATAGCACAAATACATGCAATGTATTCTACAGGGCATTTATTACGCGTTGTCTGTATGTTGGGGTGCAACTTACAGCAGCTATGGTGACAGAGACCATAGTGGATTTCAGTTACTTGTTTCAGATGGTGAGGGGATTATGTGTGCCATCATTCTGAACTGTCTCTTTCTCAGAAATAAGCATGTGAAATCTGTTTTGAGAAACCTTTATTAGTGTAGGAGTTATGACCTGTTAAAATTTGGGACAGTTGGCAAAGCCGGTATTGCAGTATGTGCTCAATAAGACCACCATTATGCCAAACCTTTCTTGCCAGTCATGCTGCACACATCACCAGATCTGTGGGTCCAGCTGTGAGACCAGGGCACCATGGTGGCCTTCTGATAAAATGCCTCCTATGTATCCTGTGACCTACAAACTGTTTTAGCCAAAAACAGTCTGACTTCAGTGGCATGTTGGGGAGGTACACAGTCTCATTGGAAGGTGGTTGGGGTATCACCCTCTGATTCATCAGTGTTGGAAGCACAAAACCGTGGAACATATTAAGATACCTCACCCCATTCAAGGTTCTGCCAATAAACACTGGAACCATGATTTTTGTCCCAAATCCCACATAAAATCATCAATTTTTCACCACCAGCACTTTTCAAGAGGTCCATGCAAAAGGGAGTTTGCATCTGACAAGTAAAAAAGATTTTCTTCTCCTTGTAACTAAAAAGTAACTTTGTCACTGAAAAACACCTGTCAAATGAAATTCGGATTCCTATTACACTGATCAAAAGCCTCTTCTACGAATTGCACACGCCAATCAGGGTCACCCTCAGATCTGGTACTGAGACTATAGCTTATCTGGTGTCAAAGTTTCAAGCTGCATGTGTTGTAAACACACCAATGGCACCTGTATATTTCTGAGAGCCAGTTCGTGCTGTGACTTGGACTATCCACAAATGGTGTCAAAATTTCTGTTACCGACTCTTCATCAGTGTTTGTTCTTGGATGTTCAATGCATGGCTTGTCAAGTAACTTGGACACTGTCCTGTGTGAAATACCATTTCTCTTAGGATGCTGGGCATTGAAGAAGTCCGCACCAATCATTATGATACTTCATCCACCTCTCATTAACAAAATTTCACCATGTCACACAGTAGGTACACAATGAATCACCTGAAACAAAAAGCAGAATTGACCACCTCCTAGCAGTTTCAAACTTGAACAGGTTATAACTCCTAGACACAGAGACAGCTGAAGAGAGACTTCACATGTGTGTTCTTGATAAAGGGGCATTTCAAAATGATGTGCTACATGAATGAAACCCTCAATACTAGGTACCCACACACAACTCTGAAACCTGATACTGCATATTTCACATGGACTCTATGGCAGAAAAAAGGAAACTCACAGTGGCTGAAACCAACACACTGAACCATCAAATCCATGTTAGATAGGGTAAGCGAATGTTTGCATAACGAAGTCCACAGTAAAACAATGAAAACTCTCGCACTTACAAGGGGAGGCCACCAATTGTGAAATTCAGATTTGATTCATACTGCGCATAATAAAAGCTCATGGCCAGAGGTGTAATGTGGCAAAGCACCAAGATGCACATCTAAGCTGTTCTCGAGAAAATTGACAGTTAAAAGAAACCGTTGCGGTGAAATACTCTCTACGATTAACAATTTTCTACAGCGTCGTGGTGCAGCAGTAAGCGCTCGGGTTCGTAATTGTCTTCATAATGTTTACCACGTATAGTTAACGGATATTCCCAAATGAATACGTATAGTGAAAGTCAAACGTTCAAATTAGAATAGAGACCCCATGAACACACATTTGCTGTGGCAGGTATGAAATATAAACTCCATTGTTACACTTGAAGGACAGATGTTGAATGAGCCAAAATGAGCCACCGCATAACAGCGTAGTTGCCAGCTAACTTCAAAAGGTACATGCAGTCCCTAGCGCAACTTATAACATTGTTGAAAATCAGTGCATATGTGAGAGCTTTGGTACACCCTGTTAAACAAATGGAAAAATGGAAGCGGTACAATTGAAGAGCGATCCGGGCCCTTCGCATGATAGTGATGTGATCAAAAAAGATTCTATACACAGCGAAGTGGCGAAACAACAATTGAAAGATTGCATCTCAGCAGAATCGTCATCATCAATCAACGAAGAAGCCATGGTAATTTGGGAAGAAATGTTCCAGAATACGCTGCAAATGCTCGCCGAAAAAACCCTCGTTCATGATGAGGAACTAATAGACATTAATGAAATCAATGTTAATAATGCCTACGAAGACATTAAAACAAGTCCCATTGCCATAGAATCATCAGACGAATACAAGCCGGACGAGAAGAAAAAAAAGGGTACGACTATATTTTTCTGGATTACAAAATTAGAGCTGTCAATCTGGCCAAAGAACATCTAGGCTAGAGTCTCGAAACTCTACAAAAAAAGGGGTGCTCTTGTTTGACAAATATGTGCTATTTATCCAGGAGGGAAGAGCAAATCAAACGTGGCGGTAGCAAATTTGATAAATATTGTACCATCGATTCATGGGTGCATGATTGCTTCGTAGAAGCTCAACAAAACTTCCAGCAAGTTACTACCAGAAACCTGCAGCAATGGGCCTTGGGCGCTGCAAGTCAGTTCCCAGATTTCAACTTCAAAGCTTTAAAAACATTCGTCACCGAATTTAAAAAGAAGCATGGTATTCGGCAATGGAAAATCACAAAATTTGTTTCCCGGAAAGAGACGGCTACCCATGATGAAATTTTGGCCGCAGCGGACACATTTTGGATCCAGACGCGAATGTTGATAACTAACTTCGACGAAGATTTCATAAGTAATACTGATCAAACAGTTCCGTAAAGAGCTGTTCACAAATGTCATATGACATGATGATAGAATATGATAATCTGATATATGATAGACAACACAGATTTAGTATATTTCTTATATAAACAATATTTTTTTATTTTGTTTGTCAGGGTGCCAGCACCAGTCCACGTTCAAAAGAACTCTCGCCGAAAAAGGGTCAAAGGCTGTCCTGGTAGCCTGAGACGACATGAACAAGGTGACGCATTCGTATACGGCACAATATTCAATCACAATGCCTGGGCGAGTCTTGCCTCTTGTTTTCATGTGCCTCCAAGAGTCCACAGGTACATTTGGACCCAGAGTACAGAAGACAGACGACGAGTATGCCAAGAAGTATACCAAGGTTGTTATTACATCCTCCAAATCCGGTAAACTAACAAAGGGTTTGTTCATGGACTTCTTGCGTAATGCTTTGCAACCATATGTACAAAAGAAAGAATTTCTCCTTCTGATCAACTATTGGGGTGGGCAAATGAACCCAGCGCTATACAATGAGATGTTCCAGGACGATAAGAAGCACTATAAAAGTCATTCCTCCAAAGTGCACTCCTCTCGTCCAACCGTGTGACGTGTATTTTTAACGGCGGATAAAAAATTTTATCAAGTGCCTTCAAAATTGTGCTTTTTTAATCGAGCAAAACTGTGACATCAACTCCAGAGACGATTGTACAAAAATCCAATCCATCGTCCACCACCAATTGTCTTCTCCAATTTTTTCCAATATGATACGATACGCATGGTATGCATCAAACCTGACGAATGATAGAACAGTTTTTCATAATGTCAATCAGGTGTGTACCCCAACAGATAATTTAAGAAAAAAATTGTTCTTGTAAAAACGCATCGTTTATCAGATGTGCTCGATGTCGTGCTGTTTTCTGCTTTCCATGTTCCTATGATAACTATCACTCAGGTTTGTGCGATACTCCAGCTACTTCTGGTCACTAATTGTTAATTATGTGCGAGTGTATACCGAACTTTTCAATAAATTGTATCCACTTTAATATTATTTGTGATATTGTATTTTATTTCGAGTATTATTTTTCCACAACAAACGACTTTCAACAACTTATTATATGCATAATTGTTGCAACTGATTGAGATTACACCAACAACCTGAAAACAGCTTTCACATCCCACAACTACCCTCCCGACCTGGTTCAGAAGCAAATTACCAGAGCCACTTCCTCATCCCCTCAAACCCAGAACCTCCCACAGAAGAACCCCAAAAGTGCCCCACCTGTGACAGGATACTTTCCGCGACTGGATCAGACTCTGAATGTGGCTCTCCAGCAGGAATACGACTTCCTCAAATCCTGCCCTAAAATGGGATCCATCCTTCATGAAATCCTCCCCACTCCACCAAGAATGTCTTTCCGCCGTCCACCTAACCTTCGTAACCTCTTGGATCATCCCTATGAAATCCCCAAACCACCTTCCCTACCCTCTGGATCCTACCCTTGTAACCACCCCCCGGTGTAAAACCTGTCCCATGCACCCTCCCACCACCACCTACTCCAGTCCTGTAACCCGGAAGGTGTACACAATCAAAGGCAGAGCCACATGTGAAAGCACCCACGTGATTTACCAACTGACCTGCCTACACTGTGAAGCTTTCTATGTGGGAATGACCAGCAAAAAACTGTCCATTTGCATGAATGGTCACAGGCAGACAGTGTTTGTTGGTAATGAGGATCACCCTACAGCTAAACATGCCTTGGTGCATGGCCAGCACATCTTAGCACAGTGTTACACCGTCCGGGTTATCTGGATACTTCCCACTAACACCAACCTGTCAGAACTCCGGAAATGGGAACTTGCACTTCAGTATATCCTCTCTTCCCGTTACCCACCAGGCCTCAACCTCTGCTAATTTCAAGTTGCCGCCGCTCATACCTCACCTGTCATTCAACAACATCTTTGCCTCTGTACTTCTGCCTCGACTGACATCTCTGCCCAAACTCTTTGCCTTTACAAAACAAATGTCTGCTTGTGTCTGTATATGTGCAGATGGGTATGTGTGTGTGTTCGCAAGTGTATACCTGTCCTTTTTTTCCCCCTAAAGTAAGTCTTTCCGCTCCCCGGATTGGAATGACTCCTTTCCCTCTCCCTTAAAACCCACATTCTTTCTTCTTTCCCTCTCCTTCCCTCTTTCCTGACAAAAACAAAGCAACCCCCTTCCCTCTTTCCTGACGAAACGAAGCAACTGTTTTGTGTGTGTGTGTGTGTGTGTGTGTGTGTGTGTGTGTGTGTGTGTGTGTGTCATTTGAATTACAAAAGACAAATAATAAAAAAAAAGTTGTGTGTGTGTGTGTGTGTGTGTGTGTGTGTACACACATTTGAATTACAAAAAACAAATAATAAAAAAAAGTTGGGTGGTGCAAGATTCGATCCGGCGACCTTTGGATTACGAACATAGGCTGAGAAGTGCATCTTGGTGCTATGCCACATTACACCTCTGGCCATGAGCTTTTATTATGCGCAGTATGAATCGAATCTGTATTTCACAATTGGTGGCCTCCCCTTGTTAGTACAAAAACCATGACAAACCAATAATGGTAAACCAATTTATATGACACCTACAACCACTGTCTAACAGTTGCCAAATACTAACAAGAAACTGATAGTGGATGATGTTTTCCATTAATTACAAAGAGTCGAAATAACTGTTGGTAGCTTATCATACATGATTTCTTCGTTCTTTGCAACAAGCAATAACTTGCTCATAAATTCCTTTATCACTCACAATGAAATTGATATCCATCCCTTGTCCTAAAAATCTATTGTGCCACTTTTGGTCATCTTTTCTTCTCATAGCCTTCACAACAAAGCTCATTACCTTATCAAGCAGAGTAAAAAGGAATACTGGGAGCACTTTGTTTCTTCCCTGGGGACATACCTTTCTCCATTGCAGGTTTTCTCTGTGCTCCGTTGCCTCCTGAGCCGCCAGTGTCAGTCAACTCTGCAGGGTCTTATCCTCCAAGATGCCCTGTGGAATGATCAATCGGTCCTCGCAGAACACCTCGCGATGCACTTCACAGTGGCATCAGTGTCCTCTTCCTATCCTGTTACATTTCTCCAGCAGAAAAGCCATGTTTAACAGCCCCCCATCTGTTTGAACCCACACCATGTTGAGCCCTATAATGAACCCTCTAGTGAACGAGAATTATTTCAGGCTCTTACCTCTTAAAGAGACATGGCCCCAAGACTTGGATTCCGTCCACAGTTAGATAATCCGAGACGTGGTTGTTTCCCAGAGGCAACATCTCCTCAGGGTTTTCAATGACATTTGGCTCACGGGTGCTTTCCCATCACAATGGCCAGACAGTATAGTTATTCCTGTCCTTAATCTTGGGAAGAACTCCACTTCCCTCGACAGCTACCATCTGATTATCCTCACCCCTTCTCTTCCCGTTTCTCCGCTTTGGCGTTTGAGGTCACACTTTTTCATCTTCCTCCTCCCTGAAGGCTCCCCCCACATCTTACACATTACAGGTGACTGGGTAATGCATAATTCCCAGCCCCAGGTCGACAGGTAGGGTTCGCACATACCACTGGGTACAGATCGGGCCGAGACAGGTGTGATTGCCTGAGCAGCTACCTTCCAAATTGCCAATTTATCCATCTGTCAGGTGTTTGGGAGGTGTGACATGAGGAGTCAACAGTCAACTTCGGGGGTGCACCCCCTCCTGAAGCAGTCCCACAGTCAGGACGAGTGCACAAATGGAGATGCTGGCAATCGTGGCGATTCCCTGGCAGTGAGCCAATGGTCTTCAAAATCGACGTCTACAGAAAATAAATGGAATGAGACTAAAGATTCAAAGACCCTTCCAGCTGCAACATGGTTCCTCATGGTCTCACATACTGAAGAGGGTTGGGCATCTGCAATGACAAATCCATGTATTATTCAGAAAGGTGTCAATGCCATTAACCGAACCTGTAAAATCCTGCTTTCATTTGTGGAATGGTGCTTGGCTTTTGTAGACTACTTCTGATTCTCGAGCACGACAATTGCTCACTGCCTCACTTTTCTGCAGCTATCCAGTTCACGTCGAGGCCCACGGGACTCTGAATTCTTCCTGCGGTGTTATTTATACTAGACCGCTTGACAGTCCGATCGGGGTCAAAATCCGGTCTTACCTCTCTGATCAGGGTGTCATTCCCATCCGTCAGATGAGGTTAAAGGTAGATTCCTCCTTAGTGCCCTCAAGCGCTATTATTCTCACCTTTGATAAAGTGGTGCTTCAGTCTGAGATCAGGGCAGGCTATGAATTTATTACAGTCTGACTGTACATTCCAAATCTGATGCACTGCTATCAGTGTCATCATTTCAACGACACTGGAACATCTTTCTGACACCCAGCCAAATGTTAGGGATGAACACGGGGCTGATTGATACAGAGGGGAGAAGGAGGTGGACAAATGCAAAGGCTCAAGTTATTGGTTAGTCACAAACCCTACGTTCTCCCATCTGGCACTTTTAGTTCTGTTCTCATTATCCCTTGTCCACGAAGGACATGGCCACGCAGAAGTGCGACCTCAAATACAATCTGAGTTTGTGAAATTGCCCAGTGTCGAGGTAACATTACCGTCACCCCGTCCGGCTGTGCAACGCGCCATCAGATTCTCGCCTCGAGAGGCAAAGCCGCTGGCTATACAACTGGCAGACTGGAAAGGTCGGGAGGAGAACTCCCGTCAAAACTTCCTTTTCCCTCCAGCCAAACACCACTCGTGTCTTCCTCTGCTAACTGGTGAGGCTCGAAGTAGTCCAACAGAGTCATGCGTTCTTCTCCTTTGCTGACTTGAAGATCCTCTTCGACTGTGTCGCCACGTGATGCCTCGGCCCGGCCGGCTCCCATGTCAGTAGTACGCACTGCCAACTGTTTCTCTGCATTGGACTTCACAGACTGATAGTACGAGAGAGCTGACATTTTAGTGGACCTTTTGGCCACAGTTGACAGGGTGTGTAGTGCCACCTCGTGTTGTGGGTGGGGATGGGGTGCCCTGGGCAACCTCTGCTGTACTAGATGTGCAGGGGGGGACGTCATTGAGCCGAACTCAGGTGCGGCTGAGCCAGCTGGCCAGCTCTCAATTCACTCACTTCAGTGTGGATGGCGAACTGTGTCTACGTCTCTTGCCTCAAGGTGAAGGCTGCACGGGGGATGCAGGGTCCTGCCACATCCCGTGCACTTTGCTAATTGATTCCGTGTGCCATCTGATGCTTGTTGGGTAGAAGGGGGGGGGGGGGGGGGGGTTCGCTGAGCTGGATCAGAATGCATCTTCTGCCAGGATAGTGGCCACTCCTTCGGCAAGGTCCGGACGGGCACGTGGGGATAGGGGTTTGTTAGTTATTGGGAGCTCCAAAATTATGCTGGTCGTGTTGCTCCTCAGGAACATAGCAGCTAGGGTGGGGAAGAAGTCCAACATTTACTCAATGTGCTTGCAGGGGGGCCTTGTCCAGAATGTGGAAGAGGCTCTTCCAGTGGCTATCGAGTGTGTGAGGTGCAGACACCTACAGATTGTTGCATGTGTTGTCACCAACGGTGCCAGTCATCAGGGTTCCAAGGAAATCCTTGGGTCCTTTCGACGGCTAGCTAAATTGGTGTAGGAGCCCCCCATCTTTCGAAGGGTGGAAGCCGAGCTGATGATTTGCACCATTGTACCCAGGGTGGACTGAGGTCCTCCGGTTTGGAGTGGAGTGGAGAATCAAACCGGAGGCTATGTCGCCTCTGTGATGAAAATTGTTGTAGATTCCTTGACCTACGCTATGGGGTGGAAGATTGTAGGACTCCCCTTGATAGATCAGGGGTGCACTACACACAGGAATCAGCTACACGGATAGCACAATACTTGTGGCATGCACATGGAAGTTTTTGGAATTGGTTCCTTCCCAAATCGTTGGCCTGAAAAATTACCAGTTCATAACACTGATGCGGGAGTGCCAACTGTAAAAATTGTTAGTTGGCGTAAACAGGTCATTCCAAAAGATTTAAATACGCTAAATCTAATGTTGGTAAATTGCTTAAGTGTCTGTAGCAAGATCCTTGTAATACTCTCTGAAATAATCAGTAGAAATGCCAATATTGTATTAGGTACCAAAAGCTAGGTGAATCCAGACATAAATAGCAGTGAAATTTTGAACTCAGATTGGACAATGCTTAGGAAGGATAGGACTGATGCTATGGGGGTGGTGTGTTCATTGTAGTTAAAAGCTGTTTAAATGCAGTTGAGATCAATACTGAGTCAGACTGAAATAGCCTGGATAAAGCTGTCAATCAGACAAGGAGTGACTATTGTATTAGGATGTTCTTATAGACCACCAGCATCCACAACAAACGTTGCAGAAAATTTCAGGGAAAATCTTGAACATATAGGAAATAAATATCCAAATTATCCATTAGTTATAGGTGGACACTTTAATCTGGTGTCCATTGATGGAAAATTACATGTTTATCACAGGGGCAGAAGCAAAGACTCGTGTGAAATTATTCTAGGTGCCCTCTCAACATAAAACCTGGAGCAGTTGATTAGAAAACCAACTTGGTTCGGGAACATATTAGATACCTTGGCAACAAACAGAACTGATCTTTTTGTGGAAGTTAATCTAGAAGAAGGTATTAATGACCATAAATTCGATGTGGCTTTTATGTCAGTGGAAGTTCCAAAAAAAAAAAAAAAAAAAATAGACAGCATAGAGACTTCCTTTTTGGGAAATCAAATAAAACTGTCATTAATGAATATCTTCATAATCAGCTTCAAGCATTCACCACAGGACACAAAGATATCTTTAATCAGAATTTAAATGTATTGTCTACCATGTGCTAGAGAAATATGTACCTAGAAAAAATATAGGAGTGCGAAAGGATCCACCTTCGTTCAATAAACATGTTAGGAAGTCGCTGAGAAAGCAGAGAATTTTGCACAGTCATTTTAAACGTAGTCTCTGTCCTGCTGTCAAACAGAAATTATGTGAAATGAAAGCAGCTGTCAAAAGGTCAATGAGAGATTCTGACGGCTATCTGGAACATCCAGTTAGTTCCGGATCTCTCAACTAACTGTCGTGCAGGATACCTTAGTGGACACAGTCGTAATCTCTAACTCATTGTGTCAATACTTTGCTCATATTTCAAACTTTTCTAATTACTCACCAGCCTTTCTCTCAAAGAATTTGGTAGCAGAATAGTGACCTCTTACTTTTTTATCTGAAAATCATGAAAGCTACAAAGCCTTTTATTCTACGCCAGAACTCATACATGCACTCTCCTCCTCCCCGCTGCTCTGGAACTGGATGCTATCCATGTCCTAATGTTCCTGCACCTATCATACCCTAGTTTGTGCTACCTCCTTCACCTTTATAACCGACTTCAGGTTGACAGTACCTTTCCCAGAAGTTGGCTGGAAGCTATCATCATTCCTGTGCCAAAACCTTGAAAGTAATAGCATTTCCCCTCCATCTATCGCCCAATCTCTCTCACGAGTAGTGTATGTAAGATTTTGGAGCATATGGTAGATTGCCATTTAGGCTGGTGGCTGGGGTCTGAAAACCTTTTAAAACCTGCCCAATGCTGTTCCTGAAAGCATTTTTCTGCAATTGACCATCTTTTTGCTCTCATCACTTGCATCATGAACGAATGTCTCAGGAAACGCCAAACAGTAAAAATATTTTTTGATCTGTTTATGATACCTGTTGAAAAACAGGCATCCTCTGCATACTTGTACTCTTCTGGCTTTCGAGGCTGGCCATCCCTTTTCATCCATGAATTTATGTCAGAGTGCACATTTAAGGTACAGGTGAACATTTCTCTATACCGCACTTTCTTCCAAGAAAACGGGGTGCCCCATGGCTCTGTGCTAAGTGTTGTACTGTTTGCCAAAGCCATAAATCCAATTATGGATCATCTTCTTCCTGATGTCTTGGGCTCCCTCTTTGTCGATGCTTTTGCAATTTACTACAGCTCTCAATGGATCAGCCTTCTTGAACAACATCTTCAAAGATGTCTCAATCGCCTCCACTCATGAAGCATTGAAACTGACTTCCAATTTTCTCCCAGTAAGACATTCTGTGTAAATTATTGGCATCGTACGGAGTATTATATGCCTTCCCTACATCTACGCCCTGTTGACCTTCCATTTGGGGACGTCGCCAAATGCTTGGGACTTAAGTTTGACAGAAAACTGATGTGTCATATCATTCGGATCACTGTCTGCAATCCCTCACATACTCCGTGTTCTGAGTGGTATCTCCTGGGAGTTGACCGAGTGGTCCTCCTTCGCCTCTATCATGCCTTAGTGCATTCGAAATTGGACTATGGAAGCATAGTTTATGCCTGTGCACAGCCATCTATTCTTTGGCATCTAGACTCCGTCCACCACCATGGGTTGCATTTAGTGTCTGGAGCTTTTTACACTAGCCCTGTGGAGAGCCTTTACTCTGAGACTACTGAACATCTGCTGTCAACTCGGCAAGCTGTCCGTCTGAGTCATTACACTTGTCATTTGTCTTCCATACCTGCTCATCTGACCTATGCCATTTTTTAGATGTCTCCTTGGATTTAGGGTATGCAGGCAGCCCTTCCTCTTTACTACCACCACCGGGAGTCCACTTCCGTTAACTGCTACATTCACTCTCCTTCCAATTTCCTAAAATTTTCTACAGAAATGGGGGTATGACACAACCTTGGCTTCACCCCCAGACCTGCCTCCTCCATGACCTTTTTCAGCTTCCCAATGATAGTACCCCCCCCTCCCCCTATAGTTTATCATCGGGCATTTGCTGCTCTAGGCACACAAATAGAGGATGCCACATTTATTTACAATGACGGCTCCAAGACCACATTTGGTGTCAGGAGTGCCTATATTCTTGGTGACACCCTGATTAAATTTCTGCTTCCCAACAAGTGTTCAGTTCTTACTGCGGAGCTTTATGCTGTTCACCATGCTGTCCAATAAATTCGTCACCATCTAGGAATACAGAATATTATATGCTTGGACTTTCTCAGCTCTCTTCTCAACTTCCAAGCCCTTTATCCCATTCACCCTCTGGTCCATCAGACTCAGGACTGCCTCCACTTACACTACTTGGAGGGCATCTATGTGGCATTCCTCTGGATCCCAGAGTATGTTGGTATACGTGGAAATGAGGCAGCTGATATAGCGGCAAAGGCTGCAGTCTCTCTCCCTTGGCCCACTGTCCGCATGGTTCCCTTTGCCAATCTACAGAGCATTTTATGTCATCGTGTTGCTCTTTTATGGCGCACACAATGCTCCGCACCCCAGGATAATAAATTATGGGACATTAAACCTCTTCTATGTTCTTGTACCTCTTCCTTGCAGCCAAGTCATTGGGAGGAGGTAATTTTAACTAGACTCCAGATTGGGCACTGTCTTTCTAGCTACTGACATCTTTTGAGTGGTGCTCCTCTCCCGCTTTGTCCCTACTCAATCATGGATGGTGGGACACCTTTTACTTCAGTAGTGCTACTTTAATCTGCTATGCACCTTTTTACAGCTGTCGCCTGATATATATTCTGTTTTAGCAGATGACGTGCACTCCACTGATCCTGTCCTTGAGTCTATAAATGTTAGTGAGATGACGTCAGTCATTTGAAGCTCTCTTCAGGAAAAACAACCCCCCTTCAATAGCACTTTTCTCAGGTCTCCTTACGTTTTTAGTTTCCCCTCCTGCTTCAGTTTCACTCCAATTCCTTTTGATTTACATTCTTGTTTTTATCCTCCAATAAGCCACAGAATGGTCACTTTTTTACAATGGTTGTTTTGCACCCTAAAACCATAATCAAAAATAAATAAATAAATGAATAAATAAATAAATAAATAAAACAAAATAAAGACTAGAGCACCCACATTCCTTTCTGACTCCTCACACACCTATTCCCATTTGAATGTATCCTTGTGCACTGCCCAGCTTGCCCATCATCTTGAACGGTCTGTACTTTCTGAAACCTACTCAGGCAACCATTTCCCATGTGCCATCCATTACTGAATCCTATCGTACTTACGTGCACACCCAAGTGGGAGCTTACTAAGGCTGTTGTAGAATGTTCCATTCCTCTCACCTCCTCTTTACCACACCTTGTCCCAGTCCATTGGTGGTCTGAGGTATGTGTCAACACAATTCATGTGCTGACACGTGCTCTCCGAATTATTAATTGTCATCCTACGAGTACAGTGGCATTCATTATAAACAGATGTATGCGCAGTGTTGTTGTGTTCTTTCGGATATCAAAAAAGCTAGCTGGATTTCATGTACTAGTTCTTTTAACAGTTCTACCCCTTCCTCTGTTGTGTGGGCCAACCTCTGACAGCTCTCTGGGACCAAGATCCATTCGCCAATTTCCAGCCTAACAGCAATAGCGTCTACGATGAGAATGCCTGCTACTATCTCCAATACCTTGGGTCCCCATTTTGCTGAAATTTTGAGATCTTCCCACTATCACCCTGCCTTCCTCCATCGGAAATGGGTGGAGGCAGCCTGGCAATACGTTTCTCTTCTCAGAATCGTGAGTGCCACAATGCCACCTTTACTATGGTGGATCATGCTCTCAGTTCATCCCAATCCTCCTCCGCAGGGCCAGACATTGCAGATGTTGCAGAACCTTTCTGTTGTAAGCAAGTACTTTTTCCTTCAACCGTACAACCACATCTGGCAGAGGGCACATTTCCCAGACGTTGGTGTGAAGCCACTGCCATACTCATACCTAAGGCCAGTAAGGTCAAAAACCACCCTTCCAACTACTGCCCCATGATAGTAATTTGCGAGATTCAAGCCAGCATACCAGCTGAGCATGAATCATAAATTCTAATGACTGCACAGTGTGGACTTCGAGCATGCCGTTCTGCAGTTGACCATCTACTTACTTTGTCCACCCGTGCCATGAATGGTTTTCTGTGGAAGTACCTGACTGTTGCCATATTTTTTGATTTGGGGAATGCCTACAACAACTACCGGAGAACTGGTATCCTCTGAACTCTTTACACATGGGGCTCCAGTGGCCCCCTGCCCCATCTCCTTCAGGAATTTTTAAAAGACAAAGTTTTCAAGGTGCGTGTCAGTTCTGCCTTGTCAGACACCTTTATCCAGGAAACTGGTGTGCCTCAGTGTTCTATCACGAGTGTCATCCTCTTTGCCCTCACTATTAACCCTATAATGGCCCGTATCCTGTTGGGCACCTCCAGCTTCCTTTTTCTTGACAATTTTGCCATCTATTGCAGTTGTTGCACCCAAGTTTTAAGTGTCTGCCATTTCCTGATGAAATTCCCATTTTTTTTAACTGTTTACATTTCCACTTGGGTTTGCCATCTGAGTTACTGGCGAGTTGTCGACCTCATTTTAGTTTTTATGGTGAAGGCCATTTAATTTTTAGTTCTTGACCTCTGTTTCTCTTTGGTGTACTTTATAGACCTTTCTCCAAGTCCCTATTTTTAGCTGACTTCTCTTACATTTATTGGGATTGATGTGTGTTCATTTTTTGACTCCTCTCTGTCTTCAGGTTCTATGGTTTTTACTAGGGCGTGTATGACCCCAGTTGTTTTTTCCCCTTAAACAAAACAGTCCAATCCAATATCAAATTTACTGCTAACCAAAAATAGACTGGTCAGAATTGAAGCCTAATATCCCACAACCTTGTCAGTTTCAGAGACCTGCAGTTCTTGTTTCAGAAAAAAAAATATCTCATAAATTTAAATGGTTCAAAAGTTATTAATGAAGATATGATTTCAAGCATCCCATTTTTATTCGATCACATTTTTAAAATCTGTGTTGATAAAGTTGCAGGCTGAAATTTTCTGAACAGGGTGATATTCTTACTTTCAAATATATTGCAATTGGAAGGGTTTATCTAAAGTTCAAACCTTTTTAGAATAAATTGTAAATGGTGACAATGGGAAACTGGAACAGTTCTGTCGAAAATAAGGTGATGATATCAAAAGAGTAATCATCAAGCTTTTGAAAAATGCAGATACAAATCATATGAAACATGAAATAATTAGTCCTAAAAACCCAGTTTGATTCCCTTTTATGATACTCTTGTTTTTTATTATTGATTAATACATCATTTTCTTGTTATTGGCACACAAATCACAGAGTTACAGTTTGGCATCTCGTGGAAAGGCTACAAACAGTTGTGATCGACACCAGACAAGGAAGATGAGAAGTGTATTCAGGAGAGGACGAACAGTGACAGTTGCAGGGGTGAAATCCCATGTGTGAATTTTGAAGTGTGTCCCGTATGATAACTGCACAAGTCATCCACAACTGTTAATGGAAGACAGTAAGGTGTGAGCAGTTAGGTACTGACCCATCGGCACTGTACTTGTATGTGACGGAGCAGAGCATAAGTACAAATGCGAATACTATATATTCCAAGGTTACAAATTATATCTGGCATTATTCATATTATATGTTGTGGGAATAGACTACCCATGAGTAGCAACTCTCTCTCTCTCTGTGTGTGTGTGTGTGTGTGTGTGTGTGTGTGTGTGTGTGTGTGTGTGTGTGTGTGTGTGTGTGTACTAAATCACTCATACACACACACACACACACACACACACACACACACACACACACACACACACACACACACACACACACACTCTTAATCCATATCCTAATGCACCACCGGTGACATTCTGATTTTCAGGGGAGATGGTAGGCACGACAAGGAATGGAAATTTTTCACACTCTGTCAGCACCATCCCACACCCTCACCAAGGTTCCTGGAGGCCATCGCATCTATTGTCTGTGGGATGCTCTCCTGGAGCCACTCCTAGATACCTGGGTATGCCATTGGTGATGTTACCATTCAGGTCTACACTGCTCTCACCATCTGTGGCTGTTGCTTCCAGCTGTGCCTGGATGTTGTGTAGGTCGTGCAAGGGCATGCCTGCTGCTGGAGGCATGCACCACATTCTTACATTCTCCTTCACAGACATTATTTTTAGCTATGAACTAAATGAGTTCTGAGAAGTTACTGCATATATAAATATGGTTGTTAGTAAGAACTGCAGAATAGAGGAGATGGATGAGAGACAATACGTGAATAAGGAGGTACTATGAAAGGATGGCAGTAGTGCTCAAAAACACACACACACACACACACACACACACACACACACACACACACACACTGCATGATGAGTGAAATATTTTCTAATGTCCATAAATGATATCATATTCAGTTGCAAATCAGCCTTAATATAAATACTTTAGTTGAAACTTCATATCATATTAAAGCTGTGGCGGGCTGAGACCTGAACTCAGAACCTTTGTCTTTTGTGGGCAAGTGCTCTACCAACTGAGCTACCCAGGCATGACACACGACCCACCTGAACAGCTTTAATTCTGCCAGTACCTTGCCTCCTACCTTCCAAACTTCACAGAAACTCTCCTGCAGACCTTGCAGAACTAGCACTGCTGGAAGAAAGGACACTGTGGAGACATGGCTTAGCCACAGCCTGGGGGATGTTTCCAGAATGAAATTTTCACTCTACAGCAGTGTGTGTGCTGATATAAAGCTTTCTGGCATATTAGGAAGTCAAAGGCCCCAAGTTCGAGTTTCAGTATGGCTCACAGGTCAAATCTGCCAGGAAGTTTCATATTTGCATACATTCCACTGTGGAGTGAAAATTTCATTCTGGAATACGTCAGTTATTGGTTGTAACAACAATGGCAACAATGCTGCTGCCAAATGAGGTAACAACAGGACAGTTAATTACAAATGACTTAATTGTAGTCATCTTTTCCACTCAGTGTAGGCAAAACTCAAAGATGTACACAGGCAGCACAAATGGAAAGTACCTTGAGAAATTTATTTAAGAAGCTACTTAATAGAGTTTTACTTTTTGTTTATGTTTGATTATTTTTGTCTATATTTCTTTCTTCCTATCTGCTCACATTTGTAGCTATGGTTAAGTTTTATTGAATTAAATAGTATTTTGATAGTGAAGAATTAGAGAATTATTAGAGAAAACATAGACTACTATGTACAGAAATTCACACATCTTGATGTATCATACTACTAATGACTTTAGCCTTAAAGGAGAGCCTTTGTGATGGCAATATGTAAGTAATTAATAACTAAGTTGAATGTTCTCCTCCAGATGCACATTGTAACGTATTTATGTGAAATGTTTCCCAGTGATACGACACTGTGACAGCTGACCTGCACCTGCCATTATCATGGACCCTTCTTTATGCTGACGATGTGATACTGGCAGCAGAAAAGAAGCTTGATCTGCAGAGCCAGACTCAAAAATGGAGTGACCAGGTGGTGCAACACAGTTTGTGCCTTAATTTGAAGAAAACCAAGTACACGATATCAGATAGACATGAAATGGGAACCATCTTGATTAATGGTGAATATCTGACTTGTGTGAGTAAGTTTAAGTACCTTGGTTTCACGATCCCTGTTGATGACCACCTCACCGAAGAGGTCAACACCACAACTCTGGCAGCCTGGATGAAATGGCAAACAACAACCAGAGTCACTTTCAACCACAGGATGAAAGTGCAATAGATTTTTGATTTTAAATTATCTGTCATTTGACCAGTTGCCTTGTATGGTTGTGAGTGCTGGCCAACTACAGTTGAGACAGAACGCCACCTCAGTGTAATGGAAACAAAGATGCTAAGGTGGACAGTGGGCCGCACTAAGTTAGATCATGTTTCCAATAACAGCATTAGGAAACAGTTTGGTGTTGCACAAATCCAAGACAAGATGCATTAGAGTCATCTTCAATGGTTTGGGTAGCTTCTATAGGCCGGTGATGACTCTGTTGCCAGAGTGAGTTAGACACTTGAAGTCATCGGCAGAAGACTCAAAGGATGACCTAAGCAACATTGAGCTGATACGATTCATAAAGACCTTAAATACATGAACATCCACCCAGATTACAGCCCGTGATAGAGCAAAATGCAGACAATGGACCCATGTAGCGGATCCCACAGGCATGCGGGACAAAAGCTGAAGGAAAAGAAGAAGAAGTTTCTTGGTGATAGGTGCTGATAGGTAAAAACCAGTTAGTCAATCAGTAGAATTTTCATAGGTTAATTCTTCAAAGTAATTGCAGTATGTATATTAGTCGCCACATTTCATGTGGTGAAAAGGTTCTGCTTATCTGTGTGGATCAGCTCTTCTGAGCTCACTACTTTTCCTTTTGTGTCAAAACATGCTGAAATAGATTTCTGCTGCTCAGTGTGTCCACTGTAGTAAGACACCAAGATAGTTTGAACTCTATGTATTGCTTGTGACATACAATTTAAGATGACAGATGGACAATATCTGCATCTATTCCAGTCAGACAAGAGAATATACATCTATTGTATCATGGCAAGCATTTTGTGGATGTCACTGCAGTCACATTTTCTCCATGCCCTTCATCCATAGCACCACAGAGTAGAAGTACTCGACACAGCACGTAGAAGTGCCCATTCGTGAATTGCCTCTCCGGCAGCACAGGATCAGTACCACTCCGATCTACACAGAGTGTGAAACACCTCCTGAAAGTGCGGTGCTTGCTGCTTGCCAACTACCATAACTCATGAACATATTCCTTTGGCCAGTAGAGAGGAGAGAAGTGGACCTCTCATTCTCAAAATGACACATCATGCTTCACCAATACGGGTACACATGCACGCAAGTTCCCCAGATATGTGATATGCAGATGAAGCCCCTCATTGGTCATAAAATGCCATACAATTAGCATATGGAGGCAACATGTACAACAACCCAGAAGAAACAGTAAGAATGGAACACCAAGAATGAAGTGCTCCAATTAAAATGGTCTAACAAGGGAACAGTGTGGTGAATGAGTTTTTGCAATTTTTTTATGTTTAATATAAGTGATGTCCTGAAATCCATTATTAATTTCCCAAAATAATTCAATGCACTTCTCAATAATTCTCAAGAAAATCTACTTTCAAGTTTTCCGACTGCCTTTAATATGTATAGTGAGGTCCCTTTCTGTCAACAGGTCATGCAGTAGGATGCTCATGTACCATGTAGGTGTTGCAGGTTCAAATCCCACCGGTTGAAAATTTTTAAATAAAGGTTCCTGTGCTACTAGCAGTTCCATAAACTTAAAATACACGAAAATAGAAAAAAATTCAGTGTGCAAGGCTAGTAATTATTGGTTTGCATCTCATTTCAGGCATTATTTTTTTCATTATTTCCCTTTTTTCCATTCACTTTGAATCACTAAGCCATTTAAATATAAAAATCAGCAGGTATCTGCAATGTATCATATCGAGTTGCTATTTTTATCAAAAATGCGCACCTCCAGATTATAATTACATATCACACACAAAATATTTCATTGCAAATATACTTTTGAAATTACTGACCTTTTATAAAAGAATTACTGATATGTTGTAAAAGATTCCTTAAATTAAAGAAAAGCATTAAAAATTAAGTTCGTTTTCATCCTCACGTATTTTATGCTCCATGGGATATCCAATAAATATGCAAATTTGTCTAAAATTTGAGCAGAGCTAGGGATTGAACTTGTGCCAAACACAGGGTAGGCAGGCATTCTACTACACAGTCACATGACCTGTCAAAAAGAAGTGACCTCACTTCAACTTATTAAAGGAGCTCAGAGAACTTCAAACTTTATTGTCTCCAGACGTTTTGAGAGTTGCATTGAACTGCTTTTGCAACTGAATTTGAGATTCAAACTTCATGTAACAAATATAAAAACACACTAAGTTCAAGTGTCATGTGGCCTCCTCTAAAGACAAGGATGTGAGCTTTCTTCCATGCTGTTCAATCTGTGCACTGAAAAATCTGTGATGGAGCTTAGAGAGGTTTGTGAGTGGGCCTAAGATTCAGGATGGAAGGATATCAATGGTAAGATACACTGCTGGCATCGCTATTCTCAGAAGAAGTGAGAAAGAGTTACACAACATACTGAATGAAATGTACAGTCTACTGATAACATAATACGGACAGAGTAAACTGAATGAAGACTGAAGTTATGAGAAAAGCAGAAGTGAGGCTACAGAAACCACAAAGATAAAGTGAAGGAACTAAACTGCCCTGGGAGCAAAAAAAAATGTATAGTGGATGAAGCATTCTCCTTTCAGCACACTGTGCCACCGGTCATCAACCTATCCAATGTGCCTTGTGAGCTACTCCAGCTGCTGCTGTAGGCACCCTGTACACACCCAGATAATACACATTGTAGGAAGAAACTACCAATAAATAGCAGTTACATGTGTCAGTGTCTTTTATTAACACCCAAATCATTCATACACCAACACTCTGACGCTGAGTGTGAACTGAAAATGTGAATATAAACAAACACACGGAGAAGCTCAACATGATAAAAACCAGAAAAGACTATTTCGACATGCTGAGAAGTTTATAATGCATTAAAGTCTCCCCCCCCCCTCCCCCCCCCCCTTGCCAACCCTTGTAACACTGGAGCCAGTATGTGCGAGATGGTGGGCAGTTCTCCATTGAGACTGCGGACTACCCTAATATCAGTATATAGGACACAAGTGCCACAATATGCTGAACTGAAAGTGGCATCCCACAAACCTCACAGAGTGGTGGATCCTCCCACTGGAGGGGGCAGCCATGTGCTAGAGGGCTATGTCCGATGTGCTGGTAAGTAGACCCTCCTTCCAGCAGTGAGGCTGACATGAAGTCTGCCATGCCATTGAGGTTGATTTGAGAGACCGCAGTTGGTTTTCTGTCACATTCAACAATTCAGTCTCCCACTGATGCGTGATGCATCTGTCAGAAAATGGGATGGTGGCATGCAACAGGTTGGACATTGATGGACAGCACAATTCCAACATGCTTCCTTGGTGACTTTGTTAGCCATGTTGTTGCCCTGTATCACGATGTGGCCAGGTATCCAGCAAAGGGCTACCTCCTTATCACAGTGTTGGAGCTACTGCAAGGAGTCTTGGATGAGCTGAAGAGCTGGTTGACTGGATACATTTGGTAAAATGCTTGCAGTGCACTAAATGTGTCAGGACACACAAGAAAACTTGTATGATGATGGCTGTGAACCCTCTCCAGTGATATCAATATGCCATATAATTCCAATTCATAATTTGTAAATTCTTTCGAAAGACACACTTTAAAAACCCTATCAGGGAAAACAGCAGAACAACCGAGGACGTTCCCTTGCTGGGATCCATTTGTATAAACTATGATTAAACTGTGGTACATACTTAAAATGGACAAAAACAAATTTATAAAAACATAATCTGGAGTCCAAGTTTTCTTGTACTGCGTAAAGCCAAAAATCATTTCGGGCCTCTGTAGATGCCAAGGCGGCAATGCATTCCATCCTTTGCTTGGCTGCATGGAGCCAATTCCTGAACAGCCATTCAATGTTCCATTGGACCACTGAACTAAATGTGATGACCGAGGTGACACTGAGTTTTTCAGCACCTGGCGAGCCACAAGGATATGTCGCCGAATCCGGAGTGATAAGGGGTACACTCTGGTGACTCATTAGGACGCAACAGTCCTTGCCTGGTTTCCAGAAAGGAATTAATATTGCCTCCTTCCAAGCTGTGTTATACTGTCCATCAAAGCAGATCTGATTGAAACAAGAGAGAAGCTCTCCTTTCACTTCAGGTCACAGATGACGAAACATGGCATAATGGATCTCATCAGGTCCTGGAGGAGTGTCTCTGTCTGCAGACAAAGCTGATTCACTTCCAACATAGAGAGCTGTATGTTGTAGATTTCTTCATTGTGCAAGAAGAAACTGAGCTTCCTCATCTCTGCAGTCCTCCAGAATACTCGAAAAGCAGGAGCTTGTCTGGATAACATAGTAACAGTTTAGGTTTCAGCTGAACAATTGTTTACTATGTCTTCTGGTGTGTCCACAAAGACGCCATTTCTTAACAAGGCCATAGGGGGACGTGTACTACCCTTGATGAAATCCGCAATACTGATTCCCAAATTTGTGCAGTGGAAGTGGACTGATTAATGGGAGTCGTGAATTCCCTCCAGGAATCTCTTCTGTTCTTTTGTCATTCACGTGGCATGTACTCATGCAGATCTGAAGACATGAAGGTTTTCTGTAGTTGGACAGTGTTTGAAGTTCCACAGAGCTATTTGTCTGGCCCAACTGCCAATCGACTGTCGTCATTACACCAGCTTAGAGGCCACTGTCTGAGATGGTTACTAGACCCAGGAATGGACTCTGCAGCAGCACATTATATCTCAGAAGTGATATCGGTCACCATCTCCTGTACACAACACTTTTGTTCAGAAATAACGTGTTGACTGCACAGCAACCAATTTGCCCTTTGTAGCATCCATCTACATGGTCTCCTGTCAGCCAACATCCTAGTTGGCAGGCAGATCCACCCTGGGAAGTGGTCACTAGAATGTAAATCTGTAGCCACTTCCCACTGAACTGAGTCTGCAATAGCTGGGGAACAAAAACCAAGATCAATAGCTGAAAGAGACCCTATACCTGTGGGAAAGTGTGTCACCTGACTTGCATTCAGAAGGCAGTTGTTCTCAGAATGGACGGGTTGCTCTATCATCCATACCATGGAGTAATTAGGAGCCAAGGGCCATAGCACATTGTGTGCATTGAGGTCTCCCATAAGGAGGAAAGAGATTGGGAGTGCTTGGAAGAGTTCTACTGCTGCCTTTGCATCCAATGCATCATTAGGTGGAAGGTATAGAGAACACACTGTGATATGAAAGGGTGCAACAACTTTCATGGCAATTGCTTGCATGATCATGGAAAGGGGGACAGGAGAGGAGCAGCATCTGTTCTCAATGAAAAAGCGACTCCACCTTTAGCCCTGTCTCCAGTAGTATTATCCTTCATGTATGAGTGGTAACCCTGTAATACAGGTGTATCGGTGACTTTAAGATGCGTTTCTTGTAAGCAGATGCAGAACGGTTTCTCCTGAAACAGGGGCTGTAATTCTGACAAATCTGAGCAATGTTGTTGTTGTTGTTGTTGTTGTTGTTGTGGTCTTCAGTCCTGAGGCTGGTTTGATGCAGCTCTCCATGCTACTCTATCCTGTGCAAGCTTCTTCATCTCCCAGTACCTATTGCAACCAACATCCTTCTGAATCTGCTTAGTGTATTCATCTCTTGGTCTCCCTCAACAATTTTCTCCCTCTACAATTTTTACCCTCCACGCTGCCCTCCAATACTAAATTGGTGATCCCTTGATGCCTCAGAACATGTCCTACCAACTGATACCTTCTTCTAGACAATTTGTGCCACAAATTCCTCTTCTCCCCAACTCTATTCAACACCTC
Source organism: Schistocerca americana (assembly GCF_021461395.2). Classification (NCBI taxonomy): domain Eukaryota; kingdom Metazoa; phylum Arthropoda; class Insecta; order Orthoptera; family Acrididae; genus Schistocerca; species Schistocerca americana. Next base: position 58,583,622 of record NC_060121.1, read on the forward strand.
CTCATTAGTTATGTGATCTACCCATCTAATCTTCAGCATTCTTTTGTAGCACCACATTTTGAAAGCTTCTATTCTCTTCTTGTCCAAACTATTTATTGTCCATTTTTTACTTCCATACATGACTGCACTCCATACAAATAATTTCAGAAACGCCTTCCTGACACTTAAATCTATACTCGATGTTAACAAATTTCTCTTCAGAAATGCTTTCCTTGCCATTGCCAGTCTACATTTTATATCCTCTCTACTTCAACCATCATCAGTTATTTTGCTCCCCAAATAGCAAAACTCCTTTACTACTTTAAGTGTCTCATTTCCTAATCTAATTCTCTCTGCATCACCTGACTTAATTTGACTACATTCCATTATCCTCATTTTGCTTTTGTTGATGTTAATCTTATATCCTCCTTTCAAGACACTGTCCATTCCGTTCAACTGCTCTTCCAAGTCCTGTGAGATTTGCTGATGACATTGTAATTCTGTCTGAGACAGCAAAGTTTTTATTTCTTCTCCATGGATTTTAATTCCTACTCCAAATTTTCTTTTGTTTCCTTTACTGCTTGCTCAATATACAGATTGAATAACATCAGGGAGAGGCTACAACCCTGTCTCACTCCCTTCCCAACCACTGCTTCCCTTTCATGTCCCTCGACTCTTATAACTGCCATCTGGTTTCTGTACAAAGTGTAAATAGCCTTCGCTCCCTGTATTTAACCCCTGCCACCTTCAGAATTTGAAAGAGAGTATTCCAGTCAACATTGTCAAAAGCTTTCTCTAAGTCTACAAATGCTAGAAATGTAGGTTTGACTTTCCTTAGTCTATCTTCTAAGACAAGTCGTAGAGTCAGTATTGCCTCACGTGTTACAATATTTTTATGGAATCCAAACAGATCTTCCCTGAGGTCAGCTTCTACCAGTTTTTTCATTCATCTGTAAAGAATTCGTGTTAGTATTTTGCAGCTGTGACTTACTAAACTGATAGTTCGGTAATTTTCACATCTGTCAACACCTGCTTTCTTTGGGATTGGAATTATTATATTCTTCTTGAAGTCTGAGGGAATTTTGCCTGTCTCATACATCTTGCTCACCAGATGGTAGAGTTTTGTCATGACTGGCTCTCCTAAGGCTATCAGTAGTTCTAATGGGATGTTGTTTACTCCCGGGGCCTTGTTTTGACTTAGGTCTTTCAATGCCCTGTCAAACTCTTCACACAGTATCATATCTCCTATTTCATTGTCATCTACATTCTCTGCATTTCTATAATATTGTACTCATGAATGATATCCATTAAATTCCACTGCAACACAGAAGTGCCTGTGGAAGCCATTGTTTAGGGATGGTTGTCCTTTTCTTTCTCCATCAGAGGTATTGATTTATTTTGGAGGTCAGGGGGAACTTTAGCAGGTTCACGGCTCTCTGGTTCCTCTGACTGGAAGTCCATATCCTCCACAGCATAGTCCCCATCAGAGAGGAGGGGAGCTTGCTGATCCGAAGGTGTAACTACACTTCCTTGGATTTGGAACAACTTTTCAAAGGACATTTTTATTTACTGATGGTAGAAGGTGGTTGCCTGGGTTGCGGGGATGGCTTAGTTGGCTTCTTATGGTGGGTAGTAGTATGTGGCTTAGGTGGCAAGCCCGTTGCTGATGCTTTCGAACAACTTTGGTTTCAAGTGGAGAATTTCCCCCACAGGTGCACCCACAAATGCATGTACTCATACTTGAACCTATGGTCTGAGTAAGTGTGAAGGCATCACACTTAGTGACTGGCATCTTAAGGGCTGAATTAACAGATGTAGCAAAGACCCAGAGGTTGTGTAGCTTTGAAAGCTCTTTTGGCTTCACTATAGAGTATGCGTCTCTTGACTTTCAATTCCTGAATTTTTCTTTCCTCGTTGTAAACCTCAAGCGTTCTGCTCCACGCTGGGTGACCCCTGGGGAAGTTCAGACATTTCAGAAGAAGTGTACAAGAATGGCCTGATTCATGAGCTGAGCCTCCACAATTGCTCATAACATCCCATAGTGGTATGGCCAAATTGTTGACATTTGTAGAATTACATTGCGTCAGGAACAAATGGGTGAACCTTAAGGCAGATATAGCCTGCAAGGAATGTTCTGCTAATTCTGGAGTATTAAACATTAGAACAGATGTTGCTGATTTTTCCAGTTTTCCATTGACTCTCTTCTTACAGTTCTGCACTTCTGTGATGCCCATATTTTTCCATTCATCATAAAACTCTGTGGGTTCCACTTCCAAAATATTAGAGGAGGTTACCACACCCCTACTAAAGTTAGGGGTGTTATGTAACTCAGACTTGACTGGGTAGTCAGGTAAGGCCTTACATCCCAGAAGCTTAGATACTTGGCTCCAAATAGCAGTTTCAATTAGAAGTTGTTTCATTACAAAGTTGTTTGACATTTTTTGGAACCCAGCAATACCTTCGAATGCCTTATGAATGTAGAAATGGGAGACCTTCTCAAAGGTTCCTCCTGCTCGCTTGATTACAGTGGAAGTGTTATGGCACACTAATGCCCTGTTAACATGATAATGAGACTTCTTTTTGGAGGACTGACCAACTGAGCTCTTTTGATGAGTGGGTGTATGTTTTACCTGACAGTACACCTACCCTGTCAGAAGTAATAGTTTGATGGGACCATTCCATAGGAATGCTAGGGAAACAGCTGTTGACACAGGCAGTGGCCTGCATGCTAGAGCAATCCTTATACAACTGGGCTGCAGCAGGTGTCCCAGAGGTTGCCTGCTAGTTTTACCTCAACAGCCACTGATCTCATCAGTATGTAACACATCTTGAGGGTTATATATATATATATATATATATATATATATATATATATATATATATATATATATATATATATATATAAAGGTATGAACTTTCCTCATGGTCCAGGTGGTGAAGCCATGACCCCCATTCTCCAAAACACATAACATTCCACCACTCCACCACTGCACCACATGGTGGTCGCAGAAGCTTGCCCAGAGCTGTGGTGATAGAAGGCTGGTGGTACTTACTAGTCTCCAGCTAAGGAACTTCAGATCACCAAGCCCGTACTCAGCACACAAATGCTGAGCCCCTGAGGGGTGGCCAAATGCATGCCATTATGATGGATAACATTGAGATGGCATAAGAGAGACAGATGTACAGATGCATAAATGAAACACCCGTAGTCTAGTTTTGAATGGACAAGGGACCGGTACAAATTGAGGAGGGTGGTTGGATCTGCATCCCAGGAATTACCATTGATGACACATAGGACACTGGGGGATCAAATACAGTGGGATGCCACTTAAGACATGTAGGAGGACCAAGAGAGATTATTATCAAGCATGAACCCAAGAAATTCCATAGTTTTAACATACAGAAGAGCAACAGATCCAAGACTTAAGGGCAGTGGAAGAAACCAACTGCAACACCAGAAATTCATACAAATGGTTTTGTCTGTGGAAACACGAAAGCCACTGTCAATGCTCTATGAGTAAAGACAGTTGAAACAACACTAAAACCACTCAATGAGACAAGTCCATGCAGAACTGCAGTAGATGGCAAAATCGATAATGAAAAGGATGCCAGTGATAACTGGCGGGAGACAGACCATTACAGGATTAATGCTGATATCAAAGAGGACGATGAACAGGATGGAGCCATGAGACATACCATTTTCAAGGATAAAGGTGTCCGTCAAGGCAGAGCCCACAAGTATCTTGAAAACTCGGGCTTTTAAAAATCCCTGAAGGAAATGGGGCAAGTGGCCATGGAAACCACACGTGTAGAGGGTACAGAGGATACCAGTTCTACAGCAGGTGTCATAGGCTTTCTCCACCTCAAAAAACATGACAACAGTCTAGGATTTCCACAGAAAACCATTCATGATGTGAAGTACTGTATATTCAGTCTCTTTTACAGATGAACTACTTTCCTACAATTCTTCAAATAAATCCAAATCAAAATGTTGCCTTCTTTACTAACATACCTGTGTTAATTCCATTTCATATTGCTTTGCAACATTATGCCTAGATATTTAATCAACATGTATCATGTTGAGTGGCCCGTTTCATAACTGCAGCAGTGCACCAAAGTACACTGTTTTGTCCTGCGAGTTTACCCAGCTTCTCTCTAGATGTGACTTATTCTGAATTTCCCCTACGCTCTTTAGACAGTTAATGAAACATGGAACTGCATGTAACATGTACACAAACATACACAAAAGATATTTAACTAGATTGTATCACCACCGTCCATAGTGTGGATAGGAACTTTGACTGCTGTGTGTTCAGATTCCAGGTGAGTTGATGACTCTTTACTCACAGCTGCAGGAGTCTTGGCTTCAGTGACACAGCTTGAGGCTGTTGCAAATGGGCTTACTATGGGTGGGGGTGGGGGGGGGGGGGGGAGGGGGGGGTCATACATGGGGATCTGTGGATGTCCAGCACGTGACATCTGTCCCCCCAATTGGTTCACAACTGTGGCTGCCCTGGGTGCTGCCCACACTGAGGTTGACCTCTCACTTGTGGTTGGGTAGGAGGTAGTTCTGAGTTGATGCGAGTAGCAAAAGACTGTCCCAGGGGTCGATCACAGGGCCTGTACAGTATGTCTGTCAACTGCAGACATCACTCAAAACTTGTTTGTCAGAGACCCTGAGTCAGATGCAGTCACCGTACTCCATAGGTAGCTTCTTGGCCTGCAAGGTCACGGCTTTCACAGGGGGTGGGATAACATGCAGTTGCAAGCACCAGTGTTAGGCACACAATGGGGCCCTTTCTGGATATGGATACCAAAGAGGGGAAGCAATCCAGTGTACTCATTGTGTGCATACCAGGAGAAGTCAATCCAGATGTGGGAAGGTTGTTCCCAGATGGCATGAAGAGCACAGGGTGTAGCCAATTGAGGGGGCTGGATCATGTTGGAACTAAGGATGTGTATGAAAACTTTGTAGTTCTTTCGAGATGCTTCTGCTGAGCAATCCTGTGGGCCATATATTTTGCTAAAGCATTTCTTCTTCTGGTGGATCTTGATTTCTGGACAAACATCTATTGTGGAATTTGGCACAATAGTGCTTTGTAGCAAAGAATTTCCTATAACAAGGAATGCTATTTTTTGCTGTGTTTCTCTTTACTGAGATGTTTTGAATTCTTTTTACTGTATGTTGCACAGATCAGCTGTATTGCAAAGATCTGTACCCTCAAATTCCTTGAGGGCAGTAGTGTTGCATCCCACCCCCGTTCCATCCAGCCCTTCACTTCACCCTTGCGGATGATTGTGGCATAGTGAATAACAAATTGGATTGGGTGCAGACTTAACTAAATTTCTTGGCTGAAAGAATGATTATAACTAGGTTACTACATTTGTTGGGGAACACTTTGAGTGAAGTAGCAATGTCACAAATAGCAGTTCACCATGCAAATAACTGATGATTAGGTCTGAGCTGTTACTACCATAAAAGTTCCTAGCCACAAGAACTACAGCATGGCTGAACAGTTGATTTGCAGCACGTAGGTGAGTTTACAGAATGAAGATTTTCGTTATTCCACCACTTGTGAACTGATGTAATCTTGCTTCATCTGTGTTCATTCCATACTTGGTGTGATTCACAAAAGTAGTGTACATGCACACCTCCAATACTTCATGGTACATCCTTTGCAGAGAAGTAAAAAGCTATGTGAAAATTGGTATGGGTAAAGACACAAGAAGTGCTGCTAATATAGGAAAGAAAGGAGACCTATGTGATGATGTCAGCAGAAGAGTTACCACATTGTGAGGAAGTCCCACAGTTTGCCTTGTGTAACAAATCCAGAGAAGTAAAGTTGCCACTCACCATATAGCAGAGATGCTGAGTTGCGATAGACACAACAAAAAGATTCACACAATTGTAGCTTTCAGCCATTAAGGCTTTTGTCAGCAGTAGACACACACACACACACACACACACACACGTCTGCAGTCTCAGAGAACTGAAACCACACTGCGAGGAGCAGCACCAGTGCATGATGGGAGTGGTGACTGGGTGGGAGTAAGGAGGAGGCTGGGGCGGAGAGGGCGAGGGATATTATCATGGGGGTGGCGGACACTGATGTGTTGCAGTTTAGATGGAGGACAGGAGAGAAGGTGCAGCTAGGGGGAGATGCAAAGTAGCACAAAGGAGAGAAATAAAAAGAAATTAAAAGAATGTGTGTGGAGGTAAAATGACAGCTGTGTAGTGCTGGAATGGGAACAGGGAGGGGACTGGTTGGGTGAGGACAGTGACTAATGAAGGTTGAGGCCAGGACTGTTACGGGAACATAGGATGCATTGCAGAGAAAGTTACCAACCACACAATTCAGAAAAGCTGGTGTTGGTGGGAAGGAACCACATGACACAGGCTGTGAAGCAGTCATTGAGATGAGAGATTTCTTGTTTGGAAGAGTGTTCAGCAACAGGGTGGTCTACTTGTTTTATAGCCACAGTTTTTCGGTGGCCATTCATGTTGACAGACAGCTTGTTGGTTGTCATGCCTACATATAATGCAGCACAGGCGTTGCAGCTTAGCTTGTAAATCACATGACTGGCTTCTCAGGTAGCCCTGCCTTTGATGGGATAGGTGATGTTAGTGACCGGACTGGAGTAGGTGGTGATAGGAGGATGTATGGGACAGGTCTTGCATGTAGGTCTATTACAGGGGTATGAGCCATGAGGTAAGGAATTGGGAGCAAGGTCTGTGTACGGATGGACGAGTATATTTTGTCTGTGGGTGGTGGAATATCATGGTAGGAGGGGTGGGAAGGATAGTGGGTAGGGTATTTCTCATTTCAGGGAACAACGAGAGGTAATCGAAACCCTGGTGGTGAATATAATTCTGCTGCTCATACCCCTCTAATAGACCTAGATGCAAGACCTGTCCCATACATCCTCCTACCACCATCTACTCCACTCCGGTCACTAACATCACCTATACCTTCAAAAGCAGGGCTACCTGTGAAACCAGTCATGTGATTTACAAGCTAAGCTGCAACCACTGTGCTGCATTCTATGTAGGGATGTCAACCAACAAGCTGTCTGCCCACATGAATGGCCACCGACAAACTGTGGCCAAAAAACAAGTGGACCACCCTGTAGCTGAACACGCTGCCAAACATGATATCCCTCATCTCAAAGACTGCTTCACAGCCCGTGTCATATGGATCCTTCACCACAACACCACCTTTTCTTAACTGTGCAGGTGGGAACTTTCCCTGCAATACATCCTATGTTCCCGTTACCCTCCTGGCCTCAGCCTTCATTAGTCACTGTCCTCACCCATTCAGCCTCCTCCCTGTTCCCATTCCAGCACTACACAGCCGTCATTTCACTGCCACACCCAATCTTTTAATTTCTTTTTATTTCTCTCCTTTATGCTACTTAGCCCCTCACCCTCTCCACACCTTCTCTCCTGCCCTCTGTCTAAACTGAAACACATCACTGTCTGCCACTCCCACCATACTATCCCTCCCCCTCCCCACCACAGTCTCCCCTTACCACCACCCAGTCACCACTCCCATCATGCACCGGTGCTGCTCCTCGCAGTGTGGTTTCACTTCTCTGAGACTGCAGACGTGTATGCAAGTTGTGTTTGCATGAGTGTGTGTGTGTATGTGTGTCTACTGCTGACAAAGGCCTTAGTGTCCGAAAGCTATAATTGTGTAAATCGTTTTGTTGTGAATATCGCAACTTAGCATCTCTGCTATATGATGAGTAGCTGCTTCCCTTCTCTGGTATTGTTACATTCCACCCTGGATTTTCCACTGTTAGAAGTTTGCCTCATGTGGGTGATTCAGACTAAGACACAATTATGTTATGTTTAACTGTTCCTGGGCAAGGCAGAAGCAGCTGAATAATTGAGAGAAGTGTTGTTGCCACACCCTTTTTTCAGAACATGGGCATTCATTTAGTTTAGTATCACTGTTTCCTTAGAAAATATGAAGTAAATTGTTACAAGCAATGAAAGCCAAGGATCATGACTAGAATGGATTTGCAAGATATCAGATTGCTAATTAACGGTAGAAACAGTGACATTGTGGGCAAGGCATTCTGTCTCCCAGCTACCATCATGGAGCAGCTCACATAATGTGACACAATCTGTGTTGTATTGGCCACAAAAGGCCATACATTTGTTACCAACCCATTACCTAACCTTCCAAAATAAGACCCTAAACCCAGACCTACATTCGTTAAATTAATTCAAAACACAAAAAAATCCTTCAGCAGATAGAACAACATTACAAAAGAGGAATCCATGGCATCATGACTATAAGTGTACAGACTTAGAGTGCTGTATTAGTTTGCTTGGCTTATGGCAGGTGCAGTCTGCACAAAATACAAGACCTGTACACCCTTCAAACTGCCGGTATGTAACATACTTGCTGACTGGTTTATCAGTAAAAGTAATAATTATGTAAATTAGAGTTAGAATAATAGGTTACCTGTTATATAAGAAAAAGTAAGCGAGCTTGTGAACTCTAGACTGCTTTGGAATGGTGCATGAAAAATTAGTTTAAAGGAGAAACATTTATGTACAAAATGTGGAATTATGGTACTGATGACACACACTCACAAATTACTGTGTTGAGTAGATGACCCTTTCTTCAGTTTCTGCTATTGCAGCATACTGCCATTTCAATTTTTGACTCTTATCACAGACTGATGTCTATGTAACTGATGTCTCCCCACCTGTTAGGCACAGGCTGTGACAAGGATGTAGCTATGTAAACCCCATTAATTAACTTCCTGTAGATATGGTTCTGAATGGAGCAGATCCAAAGAGGTGTCAAGGGGGTCACGTACCATCAACCAAAACAATATTTTTGTAAAAACTTTTATAATATCTTAAAGTTTTCTGAGCTAAGCTTTGTCAACTTCAGCATGTGAATGAATTCATGCCTGTAACCTTGTTCTTATGGACCATGAGGCCAATGTTGCCAAGTGTTGCTTGGCAAACTAATTTGTAGCCAGCACTACAAGGGGTTGCAAGTGTGGTGTAGTCACAGCCCTTATTGCTCATAATAGAGAAGTACAGACTGTGTGCAGTGGAGCTGCAAAAAGAATGGCCAGCAAATGATTTGCCTTATTTATTGAAGTTCTTGGTTTCTGAAAAGTAAATTGAGTTATGTCAAAAATTTTTGGTAACCTATAAGCAGGTAAAAAGATGTGGGAACTTCATCACAGATAAACTTTATCAAACAGAGGAGTCAGCAGTGGACTAGAAGAATTTCTGAAGAGATATTTATATGGAAATTTGTTTGAAACAAAGTGAAAACCCTGACTGTGATGGCGTTATTTCCAAAAAATACTAGCTATTCTGAGGAGTACAAAGATGGTGCTAACAAGAGTCATGAAAGGAAAATATCCTTCCAGGCACTACAAACTACTGTGATTCCTCACTGTAATTTACAGTCATACTTTTAAATCATTCATTGTTCACTTATGTGACCTGGAACAATGTGATATTCGCAGACTCTGACATCTATTTCTATGTGCACCCATTTCAAAGGCATCTGGTCGTCAATAAGAAGATCGCTGCATGGCGATACATAGCATTCAAAAAATTTTGATAATACGCAGACCACATCTGCAGTAATATATTAACGATAAAATGTTGTGTTCAATCATTTAGTGTGGGTTAATGTGGAGAAACTGAGTTTTTGCAGAAAAACACAGATTCAAACAATGATATCTACTATGGTACACGATGTTATGTTAAAACAAAACTTTTACCTCTCCCACCATCAAAACTAAAACACTGTTGTCATTTCCTGTACAAATCAGCAATGTAAATTGTCTCTGGATGAATAAACTACTACTACTACTACTACTACTACTACTACTACAGGTGTTACCAATGAACAGTTCAAGGTAACTGTGTGGATGTCACTATAATGTTTTTCAGAAAAGGTTAAGCAAATCCACACTTTCCTTATGTGCAACTGAAGAGTGACAGCAGGCTACAGACATACCACACAACCTACTAATACTTCACCTGGCCAATTTAGGTGAAAGAATGAACCTACTCTACGAAATTTGAATCTAATCTCACAAATGTGCATCCTCAAATGACATTTTGTTGGATAACTCTGGTCATTTAGAATGTTTCCATGAAAATTCCATCATTTACTTATACAATCACAGCCCAAATACTTATAATGAATAAAATACCATATATCTCATCCAATCAGTTTTCCTGTCTTTATTCATTAAAAAACATCAATTCAGCAGGCCATATATTTTACCTACAATTTTTAAGTTTAATTTTAAAATTAAAAATATTTAATATATAAGCCAAAAGACAGCAGCAGTAATTTCAGTATTTATTAGGAAGGTGTACTTTGTTTATATCAAAAAATTATATCTATTGTCACTTTTATCAGTTGGCAACATGGCAATGCTCCTGTGTTTATGCATCATACAAATAAAATGTGTTGTGCCATAGTTTCAATGGAGAAATTAGGAGCAACAGTACACAGAACAGAAAGTAAGTGCATCTAAAGAGTAATGTACTGTAGACATACAGCTCTTGAACTACAATAGACAAACAAATTTGTTATTTTGAATGGGGCAGCTGCAGCACCCAAATTGAAGTTAATTTCTGTAATGATGTGCCAACTGATGATTTAAGTATGTATTACACCAGTTGAAGATGGGTTAAATTCTGAAATGTATGTTGGTACAAATAAAAGGTCATACAAAGTGGCTGCTTACTACATTGTTTAAAGCAATAAAGAAATTTGTTTGGTTTAAGGCTATGCACTATCTTCATTGTTTCCAACACTGATCTCTGAAATTTACCTATCTAAAGAAAAACTGGAATGGATGTATGCTAGAAGGCCTACGGTACATCAGGAAAACAATATCTTCAGGCTATCCAATGAAGACCACTTCTGGGAAATGTTCCAAGTAGATTGATGCCTGAACACATAAATATGCACCGTGAGCTGTTTGCAAAACTGTCTCCTGATATTCTGAACAAAATAGCTACTTGTGTTCTCAGTAGTAGACACAGACCTTCTAGCTTGCCCCTGCCTGGACTTCAAGCTACTCAATTCTCATGACCCTTAATCAATAGAACCTCTCAGTCCAGTCCCCCCCACCCGAGCATGCACCTGTGCTTGCTCTCTCTCTCTCTCTCTCTCTCTCTCTCTCTCTCTCTCTCTCTCTCTCTCTCTCTCTCTCTCTCTCTCTGTTTAGAGGCTAGGCGCAATTTCAATTTCTTACTTTTGCCAATCAAAGTAATAGACAACTGGAAATGTGACAACATTTAAAAAGTGACAGGAGTGCCAGTTTTTGTTTCTGCACAGTAACAAAATTTGATACAGAATGAAATTGGAACACATTTCTCGTGGATGAGTACTGCTTACTTTTGAACTCTAAATGGGCTGCAAAATTAAGTGAGTCAAAGGAGCAGTCAGATGACACCTAATGAATCTGGTGTATTGCTAGGATCATAAGAGGTTTACAGTTTTCTTTTAGTACATGTCTCATCTAATTGGTGTAGTACTTTAGGAGCACAGATCTCAACGTTTCTGAATGACAGCAGTGACAGCCCATTGGTACTTGGCATTAGAAAATGATTTTTCAGCTCTTGCTGTGTCAAGTGCAACTTTATAACTTCCGAGTTGATAAAAGAATGCATTAATGATGCTGCCAATGTTCTGCATAAACTGAATGCAAATTGGTTTGGAATAATCAGTCCTTCTTGGCATGAGAGAGCAGTACATGCCAGAGAAGTATGTGAGGTTAGCGAAAGAAAAGTACAGAGGAGCAATGATGCAGGTGAGAAGTAGTGTGGGCATGACAAAGGAGTTTCCAGTAAAAGTAGGGTAACATCAATGATCTGTGCCTAGTCCCTATCTCTTTGACCTGATTATGGATGTGCTGGTGAAAGATGTGAAGAAGGAGGCGCCATGGAATATGATGTTTGCCGATGATGTGGTTCTTTGTGAGCAGAGCATTGACAGACTTGAGGAAAAGCTGGAGGATTGGAGGAAGGCACTAGAAGAAACAGGGATGAATATTAGCAGGAGAAAGTCAGAATATTTAGCACTGAAGGATGTCCAGATGAGGTCTTGCAAGATCCAGGATGATGAGCTGAAATCGGTCTGCAAATTTAAATACCTGGGATCGTACATACAGAGCGACGAAGGACTGGAAAGCAAGATACAACACCAAATAAATTGTGGTTGGAACAACTGGAGGAAAATGAGTGGAGTGTTGTGTGACAAGAAGGTGAGCATTGGGTTGACAGGGAAAGTGTACAAGTCAGTGGTAAGGCCTGCTATGATATACGGGGCAGAGACATGGCCAATCACAGTAGCCCAGGTAAGGAAGATGGAAGTGGCAGAAATGAAGATGCTGAGGTGGATGTGTGGGTTAACAAGGAAGAACAGGATTAGAAATTAATTTGTTAGAGGAGCTGTGAAAGTGGGACCCATGGGGAAAGAGATACAAGAGAGCAGACTAATGAGGTACGGACACTTACAAAGAAAAGGGGAAGAGTATATCAGAAACAGAGTTGAAGATATAAAGATTGAAGGTGCAAGAAGGAGAGGAAGACTGAAGATGAGGTGGAAGGATAAGATATCCAGGGACCTAAGGGTGAAAGGATGGAAGAAGGAAGAGGCAACGGATAGAGTACTATGGAGGAGAAGGATCCAGAAGACCAACGCCAACCCTATGTGACATGGGACAAGGTGACAATGAAGAAGAAGAAGAAGAAGAAGAAGAAGAAGAAGACAATGTACGACATCTTCAAGTCTGCAATAAAATTCCTTCATGCATCTGAAGTCTTGTCCTTCATGACATTAGATCCACATTCCAACGTTCATGTTGCAACAATCATGGGTTGTATAAGCAACCAGTTAATCAAAATTACTACACAGTTAAGACTAGTCAGTTGCTTCAGAGTATCATCAAAGCTGTCAATGTTTGTTGTAGCTGTGACTTATAATATAGTGTAAAAATATTAAATAAAACATTTTCTGAAACCAGCAGGTAACAGCAAGAGCATGTAGGTTTCCTTGAACACACATCTGTTGAAATCTTATTGGAGTGAGTACACTGACAGAGGCATTTTATTACATAATATTTTGAAAATTAGAAAGTTTCTCTATCTTGCCATTTGTTAATACCAAAAGACTGACTTAACAGTAACACACCAGGTTACCAAAATGCACTTTAGTGTAAGTAGATGACAAAGCAGAAAGGATGGCATCATGCATAGCTTCATGACTAGTAGTTCATCCCTTGAAGTATCTTCTATACAAGGACACTATTGAAGTTGTTCAATATATCAAAGATGCCATTGACTCCAGACCTCCAAATGATAAATCAATATTACAGTAGAGGAGAATACGAGAAAAGAGATAGTTGGAAACGTTCAAGTAATCTAGTTAGTGACGACAGACTGTTGCTTTCAAAAAATGTTTCATTACAGTAATAAAATCTTTCTTTGACCTTGTTGAAAGCCAAAAGTACTGTGAATGCCAATTATAGGTGAAGTTACATGTTAAATCAACATTACATGCCATCAAAATCAGGAAATAATGTTTATAATAATTCTATGCTGTTTGGTTTAAGTATCTTACCAACTAGCATAAGGAGATGCACTCTGTTCCTACTTGACACCTCAACATTAGCAACATATATCCTAGTCTTGTATCATTCTGCTACATCAATTGCTCAGCTACCACACACAAATGCTACAGGTGGCATGTACAATGACACTGTTATGCCTGACCTTTTGGGCTATTCAAATAATTTGGTCAATGCTGTTCATGAGATACCTGCAATTAATACTGCTGCAAAGATCTCGGTATGGAAGTATGATACAGAAATACTGACCACTAATTTCTATCCAGAGCATACACATCTGCCCAACACCATGTTGTGTATCTCTTCCATACACTTCAGTCACGGTTCAATCCAGGAACTGCCACAACATGAGGTCCAAATGATTGGAAAAGAGCACAAGTTGTTCCAGTTTTGCGCAAAACTATAGGCCTATATCTCTGACATCGACCTGTTGTAGAAATTTAGAACATGTTTTTTGCTCAGGTATTATGTCATTTCTGGAAACCCAGAATCTACTCTGTAGGAATCAACATGGATTCCAGAAACAGTGATCATGTGAGACCCAACACGCTTTATTTGTTCACGACACCCAGAAAATATTAGATACAGATTCCCAGGTAGATGCCATTTTCGATGACTTCAGACTGGTCAGATACAGGCTGCCAGGTAGATGCCATTTTCCTTGACTTCTGGAAGGCATTCAATACAGTTCCGCACTGTTGCCTGATAAACAAAGTAAGAGCCTATGGAATATCAGCCCAGTTGTATGGCTGGATTGAAGAGTTTTTAGCAAACAAGACACAGCATGTTGTTCTCAATGGAGAGACATCTACAGACACTAAAGTAATCTCTCGCATACCACAGGGGAGTGTTATGGGACCACTGCTTTTCACAATATATATAAATGACCTAGTAGATAGTGTCGGAAGTTCCATGCAGCTCTTCGTTGATGATGCTGTAGTATACAGAGGAGTTGCATCATTAGAAAATTGTAGCAAACTGCAGGAAGATTTGCAGCGGATAGGCACTTGGTGCAGGGAGTGGCAACTGACCCTTAACACAAACAAATGTAATGTATTGAGAATACATAGAAAGAAAGATCCTTTATTGTATGATTATATGATAGCGGGACAAACACTGCTAGCAGTTACTTCTGTAAAATTCTGGGAGAATGCGCATGGAACGATTTGAGGTGGAATGATCATATAAAATTAACTGTTGGTAAGGTGGGTGCCAGGTTGAGATTCATTGGGAGAGTCCTTAGAAAATGTAGTCCATCAACAAAGGAGGTAGCTTACAAAACACTCGTTCGACCTACACTTGATTATTGCTCATCAGTGTGGATCCGTCCCAGGGTGGGTTGACAGAGGAGATAGAGAAGATGCAACAAAGACCAGCGCATTTTGTCACAGGGTTTTTTGGTAAGCGTGATAGCATTATGGAGATCTTTAGCAAACTCAAGTGGCAGACTCTACAAGAGAGGCGCTGTGCATCCCGGTGTAGCTTGCTGTCCAGGTTTCGTGAGGGTGCATTTCTGGATGAGGTATCGAATATATTGCTTCCCCCTACTAATACATCCTGAGAAGATCACAAATGTAAAATCAGAGAGATTCGAGCGCACATGGAGGCTTTCTGGCTGTCATTCTTCTCGCGAACCATACATGACTGGATCAGGAGAGGGAGGTAATGACAGTGGCACATAAAGTGCCCTCCGCCACACACCATTGGGTGGCTTGCAGAGTATAAATGTAGATGTAGATGTAGGTCATGGTAAGTTACCTGAGCTGGTTGGTTACATACACAAATCAGGATGCTTTGCCATCACATTTTGATTTTACGAGTTGACTGACTGACCTCCATTCTGATGTTGGTTTAGATTAGACAGCAACCTCACTTCAGCAGAATTCCATGCACACTATGTCTGAATATCACATTGGCCCCAGTAGCAGAGACACCTGTGGAGACACCATCAGTACTAACATTGTTCAGGATGCATACTCTTGCTGTACAAGTTCGTGAATCATCTCAATTATGAACCGTGAATCAATGCCAGGATTAACTCCTGTCTCAAATACTGATTTTGTATGTTCAAAATCTGGCACAAGGGGAGTGTGGCAGAAGCCAGACATTTTCTGCATGTGAGATAAACACCTATTGTAAAATTTGAAGAGCTTTACTGTTGGTGTTTAATGAGTTAAATCTGATACAAAATTCTTTTACATCTGAAAAGTATTGAACACTGAAATGATATTGACCAATGGATAGCCATCTGGTACATGTAAATCTTCTACTACAATACTGACAGCGCTCTGCTATGAAGTGCTGTGCCACGAATGAATATATTGGCACAGTCCAGTAAAAATTCAGACATCTTCCCTGGCAACTTAGGAATCAGAGGAAAGCAGACCAAGCTGCAGTAATAGAGTGACATTTCGTTTTGGGGAGACCATTGATATTGTAATTATGTCCAGATTATGGAACAGATTGCTGCATACCATATGAGCTGGGCTGTCTGAGAAGCCTATGGAGCAAAATATCTTAGGAGGGAGGTGCTGTCATTCTGTTTACCATACACAATTAAGCAAGAAAGTGTAACTCAGATGAAACAGCAGTATGCTGATGCTACGAAATACAGCAGCGAGAGTGACTGGAAAGTAAAGTTGGGTCATCATGGAGCGTTCAGGAAAGCTGAGCAGACGGACAAAGCAGACCAGATGCGTAACGAACACATCGCAGCCTCCCACAAGAACTACTCATTTCCAGTACAGTTACTCATTCTGCAGCAGAGCAGGCTGGAGGAGCAACCTATGTCAGTCTGCTCTCTACTTGTCAAGCTGTCTATGTGATTCTGTGGAACAGCAGGACCCATTGTGGAGACTGATGTCGTTTAGTGCAAGTTGCATAGTAGTAGTGCAGATGTAGATGTAGATTGATGACATGCTCCAGTAAGTGCATGTCAGAGGGTTCTTTGAACCATGTTCACATTTTTTCTCTACCGTTCCACTCTCCAGCAGCATGTAGGAAAGACGAACGCTTAAGAGAGTTGAGTTTCCACACGGATATATTTAAGTTATTAGAATTGTAGAATTGAAATTTCTCCGCACTTACATAGGTGTCAACCAAATATTTCCACATTTCTACGTAAATCTCACTTCAATGAAAAAAGTGTTTGTTTTAATGGTTGCCATGACAATTATCATATCAGTGGTTTTCTCTCCACCTCACCTCCCCCCTCCACCCATTTCATGATATTACAAAATGAAGTGTCCTTCATTAAACTTTTTCAGTGTACTCAATTAGTCTTATCTGATAAGGATCCCATAAACCACAAGAATACGTTGGTGTCTACTAAATGTTCTAGCAATAAAATGCAGTCTTTGGCTTGGCTTCTAAACAACATTATCATTTCAATTTAAGTTGTTTGTAACTCAAAAGCCTACATATCTAGTAGAACAGACTACCTTTTATATTTATGTGGTTTCCTGTGTAGTTGAAATTTAACAGATTTATTTTAGTACTTATGTGAATGACCTCACACTTTTTTTTTTTTGGAAGGGGGGGGGGGGGGGGGGGGTGGTATCACATTTCCATTCATCACACCATGCAGATATTAAGATTAAATAATTTTCCAACTGATTTTAATATTGTGATGCCTTCCTTGGATGGCAAATATCAGTATCATCTGCAAACAATTTTAAGAGGAGTGCTCCTAAGCCATTTATATAGCTTGCCTCGAGTGAGAGAATGGCATTATCTGTGGGATATGTGCAGCTGGTGGCAATGCTCTTCCTTCCCATTGCCCCATAAAGTCTTAGGCAGGCTGATGGGCAAAGCTTCTTGGAACGAGTGAGTGTCTACTGCATTTTTCAGAGCTCTGCAGTCTTCTAAGAACCAAGCTTCAATAATTCAGAATAAGTTTTAATTTCTTCCTGTTACTAGATAGAATTGATCAGACTAGGAGATGCATGTATTTAATTCAGATGTTTACCACATTTCTTTGTATGAGCTATGACCGTCGAGTCCAAACACTACATTGGTTGTTTAATTCAATACGTACCTGAGCCAAAATGATCTAAGTGTTTCCATGTTCACTAACCTCACTGATACATGGAACATAAGTGACCAGTCAATTTTCTAAGAAATCATCGCTCATTTGAAACATGTCCAGTGAGAAGCATCTTACTGCCTCATTTGTGAATTTTTTGTAGATTCATTTTAAGCAAGGCAAGTAGGCAGATATTTTTGCAAAGGTTCCAGTGATACCATTCAGGAGTATGTAGGTCTAATATTTTAGATTTTATCATCTGTCGAGTGATAATGGCCAAAAGCAGAACAAATTTCTTTGTGTCCATACATCAGCACTAGCAGCTTGACCAGTGTACATTTTGAAACATTTATATTGAGATTATGGACTGCTTCATAGATCATCGTTCAGTTCTTTCTTGAAAGAGCAGAATGCAAAGTTAATCAGAGCTCAATCAGTAAGGAATTCACTTTGTGATTAGAAAGTTTGGAAGATTCTTCAATAATTATTATAAACCAGAATATAGGTGAAAAATTTTTCAATAACTTATACTCCCACTATTCCCAATTCTTGTCACATATATGATGTAAGAAGCTGTTGTAATCATGAAAATGGTAAGTTTGTTTTGTTATGGGAAGGTCACTTATTAAATTAGCCATTTCCCATTGATCATGACATTAACTTTGAGATCAAGTCGCATGGCATTCATGTTGGATAATGTGATACTGATGCAAGTATCTGTCGTGTGACAATAATTCATTGTCTATTAATTCTCAAAGCACGAGTGACAGAACAGCATTCGGGCATCTCAAGTGTGCACGCAACAACTGGATGCATCTTAGTGTTGCAGACTGAATGCAAAAAACAAACAAGTTAATCAAACTAGATTCAAGGTTAAAAGCCATGACCTGTCATACCAAATGGGAGGGGTAGGCACCAAAGTGTTCAAACCTGCACAGTATAAATGAAAGATGAGACATGAAGGTAGGTAATACTTCACATACCAAGCCTGCACAAAATATACCCAGTAACTGAGGCACACTTTCAAAGTGTCGGCTGCATAGGACTGACAGGTCTGGTGCCATTACACAGCCGGAGCTGATGCTGCTGCCACTCGCCTCAGACAGCATGTACTGGGTGGGTGCTTCTGCCACTGTGCTGGAGTGTAGAAAAGTCAACCATTGCACTTTATCAAAAATAACAGTTTTGTGTCTTGATACTGTTTCACTAATGCCCGTGGGTGTCAGATGAGAATCCACTCACCACACCTGGTGTGATGGTTGGACAGCCTCCTGAACCCAGCCAGCCCTCTGAGCCCAAGTGATCAATTTTTTAACGGTGTGAGTAGCATGGCTATATCTTTCAGCAACTCTGCAATGGAGCAGTAATATTGCATGTGCAAAGGAGCAGTAATATAACAGGAGCCCACTGACATTTTGTAGCCATTAATGAGTGTTGGCAAGCTGAGCCGGTACAGGGAAAAGCCTCACTGAATATGATTAGCTGCAACAGGATTTATAGGCATGATAATTTGGTGCCTCTTTGTTTTGGATAAATTCACTGACAATGTATCAGTATTTATTCATGATTTGAAAGCTGCCAATAACTAACCATATACAATCATATCTCATCAGGCCGGTTTGCAAATTTAAGGTGGAATGGTAACTCAAAGATACGCATAATGTACCTTGAGAGATAGATTAAGGAACAGGCATCTGAACAGATTATTAAAAGGCTTTACCAACTGTATTGCAAATGGTTGAGTTGGACACTTTCTAGAGAACAGCTGAATGGTTTGTCGCAGAAATGGAATCAATCAGTAGATGCATTTTCAGACATAATTACGAAGGTCAGTACACAATCCTAAGCATTAAGGTAAAACGCCAAAACTTATAAGATTTATTCTGGTGGAGGCTAGACCCTGGATGTATTTTTTACGAGCATTTCCAGGCAATATGTTGCAACTACATGATATAGGTTGTGTGGAGTAAGAGACAATGATGTGGTGTCATTGGGATCAACATGGCTCAGTTTCATTGTTGGTGTATGAAATTTTCAGGACCAGATGGAAGTACTGCCACTCATTGCTGATGGGTACTGTGTTGCCCCATATCCAGAAAATACAGATCAAGGACAACAGTCCAGATGCAAACGACCACTGCTAGTGTGACATTGTCACAAGTTTCAAGTATAATGCAGGTGATACCAAATACACTGCAGATGTGTCCACTGAAATTCAGTTTGCACAGTATTTTACCAACAGATACAGAATTGATAGTCTTGGTGACCTATCAAGTGAGATGATGAGTGCTGTGGAATCCACTAAAGAGATGAATACATTGTATATTTTCTGCGTGGTAATATAGCAAGCGTAAGATAATAGGTCGAGCTTGTATAGTCCCGAGGTGTGTGGATAACTTCAGTTCAGATGGGGTCTGTCTGCCAGGGAATTAAACTTGGACATCCTGCGGGATGATGATTAGGTATGTCAAGGGGAGACAGTCCCATGCAGACTGTCAATCCATCTACATCACATGAACAGGTGATTCACTTTGTGCAGACAGACAGAACAGTGGTCAAAACTTCACTGTGATGATTTAGACTTTTTTAAATTGTGGTGGACCATTACCAGCAACAACAGCCATGCAATGTATGATACCAGTGGGTAGTGAAGGACAAATTCATGGGAAACCATACAGAATCCTGAAAGATCTACTGCCAATAATGTAAGAATTGCTCGAGCAATAGGTTGCTTATGGGATTATCGAATGTAGTGATAATCTGCATGGTGCACCTGTTTTAATTGTTTCCCAAAAAAGTCATCAATTGGAACAAGGAAGTATAGCTTTTGATTATACGGGAGACCCTGGCCATCATCTATGGTTTAATGTACTTACATTGTTACCGTCATGGAAGAAATTATTAAGATGTGACAGACCATGCTGCATTCAAGTGGTTTCTAGGATTAAAACACTCTTCAATTAGATAACCACCAGTAAGCAGAAAAGCTGGAGTACTGTGAATAAGAGCACTACAGAGTGAAAGAAGGAACTTTTGCTAAGACTGACAGCCAAATTTAGGGAGCAACCACAGTCTGTGACACACAGAGGCTTGTTGCGCAGAATGACTGTGGACCATGCATGGTGGTACCTGCAGCTTTCTAGGAAAGCACTAATGCAAGCATATGACAATTTTTCGGCAGGTCATGGAGGTTGAATACCAACTGAGCGATGAGTAATCATAAACTTTTGGCCAAGGACCAGAAGCAGGAGCTGGATTTTAGAAATCGTATACTGTGTGCACAACATGCCGGTTTCAACCTATTATTCAGACATCAACTGCAAAGGTTGTCAGAAGCATCCAAACAATTTGAAATAGTGTGGATGGCTGTTGCCTGATCATTTATGGAATACCAGGTGCTACTGAAATTTCATGTTGCTGACAATACTAACAGATGAGGCTATCGATTTTATGTCCGATCTGATGAAAAAGTTATCAAATTTGCTAAGCATTCACAACCTTAGGACTAGACCTACCCTTCAAATGGAAGAAGGCAGCATTTTCATTTTACAATTGCCAAATTTTACATTTTTTGGTGAACACCAACCAAATGACAGAGGTGTGACTCCCATATGCTGTATCGGCTTAGAACTGTAAAAGAACACAGCAATATTGTGCTTTCACCCTGTCATATAGTATAGTATATGGCAGGAAGATGCCTTCACCATTTGAGGTAGTAAAGCCTTTATTTAGGAGAAATGGGGACTCAGCACAATATTTTTAGAAACTTCTTCACTATCTGTAACAGAGGGTGAAGAAAAGCGATGCTCAAGCATCAGGACCACACAGGACAGTGTGGCAGCAACCTGCCTCAGTTGGACAATGGGTTCTGCAGACGACGATGGGTTATTTCATCTCTATGGATCCATTTTCTATGAAGAAATACCTCTGCTGCTATGAGTCATGTTATAGGACATTGCATGTTGGCCAGTAGTATGACTATCTTAGTAATGGATATGTGCGCACTTTTGGAAAGGGGGAAATATTGACACACATTTCTTTCTGCCAGATGGTTTGATCCACATCCTAGATACTCGGGAATGTAGTTCTATTGGTTCTATACTTCAATAAGTGAAGAGTAGTAGAATCACTACAGTATCAGCTGCCTGAATCAGGAGTATTACTTGCCAGAAATGTGGGACACCACACTTGCTAGTAATCATTAGGAGTTGAGACTGTTGCTTCTTATATTTAAAAGAAGTCTCAGAATTATCAAACTCTTAAGTATGGGCTGTTACTGGCTCTCAAATTACATGGTAAAGAAAACAATAGATTTGATGTGTACACTATTCGCTTCCATACTTAAGGACTGTTTACAGTCTTCAGTGTCTCCAAATTCCCTCAAAGTTTGCAAAGTACTTCCAATATTTAACTTAGGAGACAGTCCTGATAATAAGACAGTCCTGATCAGAAGACAGCCCTGATCAGAAGACAGCCCTGTCAGAAGACAGCCGTGATCAAAAGACAGCCATGATCAGAAGACAGCCATGATCAGAAGACAGCTCTGATTAGAAGACAACCCCCTGTTTTCAAGGGCATTCTTGAGAAAAAATAAAGTTTTTTCAGAGGCAGAATGAAGTTCACCAGGTATAGCAGGTCTTAAGAATGATATGTTATTTTGTTTTGCCATATAAATTATCTCTGGTCTATAAGAATAATGTATACGTGTAACACAGTGTATACATGTAACACAATAGCCATTGTTGGCGGTAGCTCGTGACACAAACAATAATAATAACTGAAAACTGTGTAGGGAGTGAGAAAAGGCTAAGGGGGGAAGTGCGTTTCTATGGTAGATCACTTGGATTTAACAATTGCAGCCAATACACAGTCCGTCCATGAGCATACAAACATAGCGGCAACTTTGTGTAGAAACGTGTTTGCCAGCATTATGAATTAGGCCAAGCCCACACACATCGATTTTTATTGTAAGTAAAAATATTGTACAATTAAGTTCTTGTAGAGGAATAAAGGAGAGCAGAGGAATTTCTTTGTCCTACTAAAAGAATTTGATTGTATGATATATTTCCATATGATAAAAATCGATGCAAGTGCGCTAGGCCTAAATGTCGGTTTGGCAAATGATGCGTGCTACGTAGGTGAACTTCTCAGTCTAGTTATGTTGATTCAAAGAGGGAAATTGGAGTCATGCCTTTTGGTACATTTTCTTCAATTGACTATGTATTGAATATCATTGGTAGACATTTGGAGAGGATAACTGATCAA
This sequence comes from Schistocerca americana, assembly GCF_021461395.2. NCBI lineage: Eukaryota > Metazoa > Arthropoda > Insecta > Orthoptera > Acrididae > Schistocerca > Schistocerca americana. Next base: position 58,606,525 of record NC_060121.1, read on the forward strand.
GTGACAATTGATCAGTTATCGACCGGAGTTGAAAATTATTTAATTACTAAAATTGCTATTAAAAATGGGGGTTGGTGGTAGAGGGGTGAAAATTTAGGGTTGTGTGTATTTTGTAATGCCACACCATAAAATAAAATAAAATAAAATAAAATGTTCTGTCCAAAAAACAAGAAAAAATTTTTTGGGGTGGACCATCCTTATCACTTAGGGGTATGAAAAATAGATTATGAGAGATTCTCAGATGTACCAAATATACACGTAAAATTTCATCAGGATTGATCAAGTCATTTCAGAGGAGTATGGCACTGTGACACAAGACTTTTATATGTAAGGAGGTGGATATTCTGACTAATCAAAATTACAAACTATTATAGTATCTGTCTCAGAAGTTAACATAATACCTATTGTAAATGCATGCCGTTTGTTCATTGTTAACAATTTGATAATGAAAGGACAAATAAAACAAATGAAAAAAAAAGTTTTACATTAATTTTCTGATGGATTTCCTTTATACATTTTTCACATAGCAACCCTGTCATCTGGGGTACCACTAGTTTTTACTCATCATCATCATCATCATCATCATCATCACACATCTATGAAATTTATATCATCGTGGTCACATTTGGCTGTTTCTTCCAAATATGTTGCCATTTCTGATGATGTGGTTACCTTGCAATCTCAGAATACAGCTATTTATGCATATACGTATAGGATTATGCTTCTATTTTGACATATGTTACAATATGTCTTGCTTCCAAAGATACTGCCAATGAGAGAGTGGTGAGAAGACAATGTCGATCCAGCATCAGAGACATGGTTTCATTCCCGTCATATGTCACAGTGACTGTCGACTACATGGCATCATGAAACACTTACATATGCCTCTGTTCCTCATCTAGACTTTTATTTTCTCCGACAGAAATGAGTACTCTTGTTGAGTTCTTGTAAAATTTTACAGTCAACTCAATTCCGACTACAAACTGATTCAGGCAAACTGCAATTTAAACATGTTCTTAAAAAGCTGAAGCACACAAGGTAGATTCCAATGGTTGGCCAATAAAACAATGTAATTTGCTCGCCATGCGCTACTCCCCTGCCTGTACTAATCAAGTTTTCTCCTAAGCTGATATCACTGTAGAAGGATTGGAAGAGGAACAGTGTTGTGCTTGATCAACTGTTAAACACTGACTTGTGCCCCAGAACATATTGCAATCATATGTAACAGCAGCAGTAGCAACAGCTAATACTTAATTTAATATCATGATTCAGTTCAACTCTCAAACTTCCTCTCGGCTTCCATCTTCTGACATCTATTGGTACCAGCTCTACATCACGTCTTGAGACTGTAATTTATTCTTGCAAATGCATTTAATATGACCTATTTCATTTGTTCCATCATTTTTTGTCAAAATGTCAGCATCATGTTCAACAGCTGATTAAAAACTGGTAACATTTTTATACAGAATTCTAATACATGAACAGCGACCAAATTTATCATTTGCAATGCACTTATCAAATCATTACAGTCTCTCAATCAAAATATTGATCTGGTTTCAGAATCCAGTAACTTTTTTGAAGGATAATATTTCTCCTTTATTTCAACATGGTATCCATACATGTATGAGAACTTTTACTCTGAACCTGTTCAAATACAACAAGAGTCTGTAAATGATACAATATGGCACAGTTTCCTCCCACGTTCCAGAAAATAGTCAAATTTTATGCAGAGCAACATATTTTTGTAGTAGCTGTTTCATAGTTTCTCACATATCACTTACACTAGCAATGTCTGAGTTGTCACATGACTCTTTGCATAGCGTTGATAGTTTATCAAGGCACTTTGGCATATCGTGATATCTTGAACCTGTTGGAAGTCGAGTTTTATTTGGCCACCTCTGTCCTGAATTCTTCAAAAGAAATTTCTGTGTGACCTCAATAGCCAAAGCTTCATTTGTAAATGTAAGACAACCACTATATATGCTGTTAAACAATGGAAAAATGTTGACCTTAGCAGCTATAGCTTTATCAGTGAATATAAGGTGACTTTATTTTCCAAAAGATGAAATGGGGAAAAAACCCTTGTCTTATAATTGTCTGAGATATCTCACTTACTTACATACATCCAATTACTTATCTTATATGAAATGAGCAAAGCATTTGTCTACATTCCTTTTGACATCCTAACAACAGAACTAGAATTTTATGAGGTATGTAATCCAGAATTAGCTTGTCACAGTTGAAAATAAAGATATGAAGCTATTACTGCTATGTAGTATTATAAATACACCCCTTTATGTGGTGTTCAAAAGGGCACATTACTTGGACCATTCTTCTTCATTGTCATTACAAGTGACATTTCTCTCTACATAAATCATACGCTATGTGATGACACAACACTGGTCGCCTCACTTCAGAAAATCTCTGTCTTGCATAACAGTAAACAGGAAACACCCAAATCTGCCCTCCACTGGTTCTCAGCAAATAAATTACTCTGTAATCCAGAGAAAACAAAACAGCTTATTTTATGATTGCCCAAGGACATAGGAAACAGATCAGTGAAAGTGTTAGGAATGCATATTGAATCCAAAGTTAACTGTGAAGAACATGTTAGTCAGGTATTAAAAAGATTTCTAGTATCTCCTACTTGCTTTACTATATGTAAACATAAAATTCTGCTAGGGTAGAAATTCGTACTACAACAATAGAGTGAAGGTGGATGATGACGTACCAAGATACAGATTAACACCACCGTGCCTCTAACACAAGGTGACTATTTTAAAACTCTTCAAATAATAAGACAAAGTGCTTGGGGCATGCCATTACAAATTTTTAATGAAAAACTGCACAATTGGTTATTGGACAACCCATTTCTCTGTTTGCAAGATTTCATGATCTGAGTAGTGCTGAGATCAGTCTGTAAAATCAACTATATCCACTGTTTATTTTGTTAACTGATAGGCCCTCACAAACAGAATAATGTACAATGGTTATTAGCATGCAAGATAACAGGTAATTGAACTGTCAGCATACAATTAATAATTCTTTAATCACTGCATCAGTATATTTTGTATTTGTTAGCGTGGTATGTTAATTGTGCTCACCAGGTTAGTAATCACAATGTGGAATGAACACTATGTTCACTGCCTTACCATGTAAAGTATTTACAAATTCCTTGTATGTCAACCCTCTCTATTTACTACAAATAGCTTCAGAAAATTTTATTGTGATCTGTACAAAAACAAAGCCTAATTCTAGCTGAATGACCATTGGCGATAAACATTCTTGACAGTCAGTTACCTGATATCCCACTTTGGACACAATGACAGTTTCAGAAAATTATAGTTCAAATTGGGGATGAGTATGGCAAAAAACCAAATCACAGTGAACTCTGCTGGCGTAGCTGCAGAAATGTCCTGAAAAGTTTTTTTGACTAGAGAATCCCAATAAATCAGTTTTTAAAGCTCAAAAGAAGGCATCACCATAAAACAGAATATCCATAGTGGGCTGCCGAACTTGGTTTGCCTTGGATATTACAGGACATTTGATTGCTTTGCACACTAGCCTGCTAGGTGAAAATCAATTAATCTATGAAATGACTGAAAAATATAAATCACTTTCATGAGAAAACTTCCAATGTGGAAAGACAGACAAAGCAGAGAAATGTGCTGCATTTTTCTGATGACAGTTATTCTCCAGGATAAGAATTACAAGGAGTACATTCTCCTAATTAGTACAATGAAGGATGAACCTGGACGATTTAGGGATATACTAAATCCATTCCAAGCTTTCAAATTATTTTTGAGACCACTTGCTACTTCTGTAGATGACACTTCATGCAATTTGTAAATGGAAGTAATACATGGACCTACAAAGTAATTGTCATCTGATAGGCAACTCCTTTACAGAAAGAAGTTTAATACAATATTATCATAACTCTGCACAACAACAGCTTCCTCATCTTCATTATGAGCTTTCCGATATTGGGTTTGAGATAAGTCTGAAAAACAGATTTTCAAATATTAAGAAAATTAATGAATAACTGTTAAATGCAAACAGTTACGTAAATTTTAATCACTGAATGAAATCCAGTACAAAACTGATACATAAAGACAAGAGCAATGTCATTGTAAATTCACCTTGTGGTACTTAAATTGGATAACAAATTTTTGCAATTATAAGTATACCGTTATTGAAGTAGAGAAGATCATGCAGGTCCATACATTGGGTGAGGTTATACATTTGAATTCCTGAAAATACTAACCACAAAGCATACTTCAAACTGTTTCAAATGCTTGCCATCTGGAGTGGGAATGTAATACTGCTTGTGGTGTTTGTTGTGACAGTTCCATGACATTTAACAGTGCCGCCACGACAGTACTCGCAAACGGCGATAGAGGCGCTCCGCAACTCAGCTGAACACGGGAGCGCCACCTAGCTACGAACGGCGCCAGCTATTGTTTCTAAGTGAGAGTGTTTGAATATCCATGCAATTATTGGTGATTAAAGGCTATAACACTTTTTGGCGACAAGGTCAGGTATTTTCACTGCATTGTGGATTTGTGTGTTCGTGACAGGGCAGACATGGAACAGCTTATGCAAGCGCTCATCGAACAACAAACACAGCTGATGGCTGCTATTCAGGCATTGTCAATGTCGCTAACTCATCGTCTGTCTTCATCTTCTCCGCCTCCATTCCCTCCTTACGACGAGACCGCTGAAGATTGGGAGGATTATGAGAAGCATTTGCGGTAACACTTCTTGGCTTTCGGCGTTGTCGACGCTCCTATGTGTAAGTCGTTATTTCTATCTCGGATTTCCCCACGGATCTATCAGCTGCTATCTCAGTTAGCCGCTCTGCAAGAACCTGCTTCTCTGTCCTTCCAAGATATGTGTGACTTATTGTCTAACTATTACCGAAAAAACACCCATGTCGTTGCCACCCGCGTGGTGTTCTGCCGGTGTCGTAAACAGCCACATCAATCTTACCGGGCTTGGGCAGTGAAACTACACGGTCTGAGTAGGAAATGTCAGTTTGTCACAGACACTCATCATGAGTCTTATGCTGATTCAATGGTTAGGGATGCTATTCTACGGCTTGCTCCTGATAAAGAAGTTTGGCAACGTGCCCTACAACTGCCAAATCCGCCGTTGTCGGAAGTTCTAAGCATCGCTCAATCCTTTGAAGTGTCTCACACTGCTGGCGCGCAAATAGACACGTGGTGTGATGTAGGCACTGTACAGTCAACTTTCGACACGGACAATTTGCCTGTTTCACAGGAGAACAAAGATGTGGTGGTGGTTCACTCGCGTAAACAACGTCGCGTTGGGCCGCAACGCTTGCAGCGAAAACAGCAACCACAGAAGCAGGTTCATTCCGCACTTCCTTCTTGTCCACGTTGTTTCATACAGCATGAGAGGGCCGCGTGTCCAAAACGTTGGGTCACGTGTAATTAATGTAGGAAAAAAGGTCACATTGCTTCTGTGTGTCAGTCCCCTAAAGTTCCTGTCAACAAGGACGAGGCATCGGACATGGATGTTAACTGTGTGCTTTCTCAGAAAAATAAGTTGTTTGTTACTGTTCGTGTTCTGGATCAAGACATTTGCATGCAAGTGGACACTGGCTCTGCAATAACTCTCATTAATTCTCGCACATATTTTGAGTTGGGCTCCCGTCCCTTGTCTCCAGTTACATGAAATCTGAGAAGTTATAATAAACAGAAAATTCCTATCATTGGCCAGTTTTATGCTTCCACTGCTTACAGGTCTGTTGTTAGGCCCCTCACGTTTTATGTGGTGGATCATGTGGGCACTGAAAACCTGTTCAGTTATGATGCTTTCCAGTTGTTCGGGTTCTCCATTGATGATGATGTGCACCTCATATCTGAGGATATTCTGTATCAACAGCTGGATGGATTGTGTTCTGAATTTTCGCTTGTGTTCTCTGCTGGTCTGGGTCGTGCCAAGGATTTTGAAGCCCACATTAGTCTTAAACCTACAGCTCGCCCAAAGTTTTTCCGGGCACACCCTATTCCAGTGGCGTTGCGTGCACCTGTCAAGGCTGAGATAGACAGGTTAACATCTTCAGGGATTCTCCTTCCTGAATGGGCATCGCCAATCGTGGCGGTTTCTAAACCAAACGGGAGTCTGCGATTGTGTGGTGATTTTAAAGCCACTGTCAATGCTCAGAACCTCATTGACACTTATCCTCTTCCCCGTCCTGAGGAGTTATTCACCAAGCTCGCTGGGGGCCAGTTCTTTTCCAAACCTGACTTATCAGAGGCATACCATTTGGCGTCGCTAGCATGCCAGCCATTTTTCAGCAGTTTTTGGAATAGCTCACGGCTTCCATTCCCAGCTGCATAAACTGTCTGGATGACATTGTTGTCACGGGGGCCTCCACTGAGGAGCACCTTCGCAACTTGCATTCACTGTTTCGGGTTTTGCATTCGGCTGGGTTGAGGTGCAATCTGGACAAGTCACAGTTCTTCCAACCCTCCATTGTGTATCTTGGTTTCCACTTGTCCCGTGAGAGTATACGTCCTCTACGTCAGCACGTTGCGGCCATTAACGCTCTACCTCGGCTGTCTACAGTCAAAGAACTTCAGGCGTTTCTAGGCAAGATTGCTTATTATCACAAATTCATTCCATCCGCGGTGGCTGTAGCTCACCCCCTGCATCAGCTGTTACGCAAAACCGTCCCTTTCTGTTGGTCCGATGAGTGTGAGCAGGCTTTTGTCTGCCTGAAGGCTCACTTGCAGTTGGCGTCTTGTCTTGCCACATTCCGTCCGGGTCAGCACTTGGTTCTGGGGACTGACGCGTCACAGTATGGCCTAGGGGCTGTTCTTGCCCATCGGTATGAGGATGGGTTGGGACGACCCATTGCCTATGCTTCCAAGACCTTCAACGATGCGCAACGGCGTTACTCTCAAATCAAAAAGGAGGCGCTCGCTATCATTTATGCTCTAAAAAAGTTCAGCGTTTTTTGTATGGTTCTAAGTTTCACCTCATCACCGATCACAAGCTGCTGGTCATTCTGTTCAACCCATCGGCGTCGCTTCCAGATAAGGCAGCTCACCGCCTGCAACTTTGGGCCTTATACTTGTCTCGTTTTCACTATGAGATTCACTATTGCCCCATGGCCCAGCACTCCAACGCTGACGCATTGTCACGATTGCCGATGGGCCCCGACCCGGTTTTCGATCATGATGAACCACTCTGTTTCCACATTGATGAGGAAGAATGTCGTGCGTTTGAGGGTTTTGCACTTACAGGTTCGCAGGTCACGTCGGCTACTGCGCGGGACCCGGTCCTGCGCTAGGTGATCGGTTTTGTTCAACGGGGTTGGCCGGACAGGACCAAGGGCCGGGCATCGGATTCCCTTCGTAACTACCATGCCTTGCGCCTTCGTCTGTCTGTTCATGATGGTGTTGTTCTTCTGGCTACGGATGGCACATCTCCACGGGTCGTGGTGCCAGCCTCTCTTTGCAAAGGTGTTCTCAAACTGTTGCATGAAGGCCATTGGGGTATTTCTCGGACTAAGTCCCTGGCCCGCAGGCACATTTATTGGCCCGGTATTGATTCGGACATTGCCCACACAGTTGCTGCGGGTAGTCAGTGTGCTCAGCAACTGGCTGCACCTCGTACAATGCCCTCTCAGTGGCTTGATCTGGTGCAGCCATGGGAACGGGTGCATGCTGACTTTGCCGGCCCCTTCCTCAGTACTTATTGGGTACTGTTGATTGACGCCTTCTCGAAGTTTCCGTTTGTTGTTCGATGTCCGTCGCCCACCACTGCGGCGACGACGTTGGCTTTGTCCAAAATCTTTGCACTAGAAGGTCTTCCATCCACAATCGTCACGGACAATGGCCCTCAGTTCTCTTCGCAGGCCTTCCATGATTTTTGTACTGGACAAGGTATTCATCATGTTACAGCACCGCCCTTCCATCCGCAATCGAATGGGGAGGTCGAGCGCCTTGTCCGCACTTTCAAAAGCCAGATGAAAAAATTCTTTAGAAATAGCAGCAGAGTGTCATTCATGGAAAAATCACTGAGTTCTTATCGCTTCACGCTTCTGGGTGATCGCAGCCCTGCTGAACTCTCGCATGGCCGCCAACCGCGCACTCTACTGCACCTGCTTCACCCTGTCAGGCCTTGTGCTGTGTCCCCTAGTGAGGGAAAATACTCAGTGTGCACCGACATGTGGGCATGAGGGTATGGATCTTGCCCTAAATGGATTCCAGGGGTGGACAAGGCTCTTCGAGGCCACCGGCTTTGTGAAATACGTACCGACGACGGCATGGTTGTTCGCCTTTATGACCAGATGTGCCCACGAGTGGTGGCCACGCCAGTGCCACTGCCCCTTCCTTCACCTCCACCAGCCTGAGAAGCCAGTCCTGTCACTACTGCCGATCTACCGTACGTGTTGATGCAGCCGACGTCACTACTGCTTCCGAGTATGCCGGAACCGGCCCCAGTCACGATGCCACCTTCTCCGGGACCCGTCATGCTGGAACACACCCCCAGGTCCACGACACCTATGGATGCTGCTCCGGAGTTTTCACCCATCATCTCGTCCAGGAGGCACGTTCCACACACGAGCTTCTGTCCTGGACATTTTCGACCATACTCTCGTGTCTCTCCACGGGATCTTCTTGGGGCCTCACAAGAGGCCATGGATGTCTCCCCACTGTCCATATCTCCAAGGAAGTGAGTGTTTTTTTTTTCTAGGAGGAAAAGTGTTGTGACAGTGCCACGACATTTAACAGTGCCGCCACGACAGCACGCGCAAACGGCGATAGAGGCGCTCCGCAACTCGGCTGAGTGCGGGAGCGTCACCTAGCTACGAACGGCGCCAGCTGCATGTCACGGCATGGCAGTCGAATAAGAGATACTGAGTTGTTATCACATAACCAGCTATTGTTTCTAAGTGAGAGTGTTTAAATATCCAAGCAATTATTGGTGATTAAATGTTATAACAGTGTTGGTTCTGAGTGAGTTACTTGCAAATGAGAATTTCGTTCATGGCAAAAAAAATTTTTGCACTCCCAGCAAACTTTGCTGGCTACGATCGCATATAATGTGTGTGTTTACACGTCTTGTAGACTTAAAACTTTTATACATTTTATATATTTAGTCAACATAGTATTCTGAATATTTCTTGAACAATTCAAGAGCTCTGTCTAAAAATGTTGCATTATGGCAATCGCATCTGTTTGTGTAGTTAGAGATGTAATGAATTGTTCAATGTTGTTCTAACAAACTACAACTGTCAATTTGCATATTTATGAAAAGCATTTTAAACCCCCTTCTATTGTTGCAGGATGGGTTATTAAATACCAAAATTTAAGGAGAGAAGGGATAATAGAGGAAAAAGATACAAAAATAGAATGAAAGAAGTGGTTAGTTGTATGATGGAAGGAAATTTATCACAAACCAGAGAAGATACAGGATCTCCTGGTGATAACTCTTAACAGACTTTGAGAGGTGAACAGGCTTGTAAAGCAAGCAATTTGTGTGCGATTGTGAAATGCCACATTTTCAACAACCTCCAGACATGTAATGTAGGGGTCTGCTTGCAACAGAGTGGTAGGCTGATGACCATATCTGACTTTGTACTTTGAAAATTTCCTGTCTAAAGAAGATTAGAAGTATGATAATGGTAATATACTGTAGATCGGGACACACTTTATGGTGCCAATACTCATTATGGAGGAAATTTTTAAATACGTCATTTTGGATTCAACACACAAACGAAGCACATCACATGTGGCACATGATTTTTGTCTATACTTTTATGAACGATGAGGATATGCACTTAATCTTTACCTGCCTGTGACCATGAACGTGTGCAAATGGTCAGGTGACACAATTACTCACAATCCTTGGGCTACTACAGCAGGAGATGTCTGATCACAGTATACGTAAAGACAGAGTTTGTGATAAATGTGAAATGAGCATCCTACAGGAGAGGGAGCAAGCTTCAAAGGGTGAGGACTAAAGTTAAACATGTTTGATTAACCACGTGAATCCCACAGAAAAACAGGAGCACAAGACAACAAGTGCTACCGCACACCAGAAATATATCTCTTTGTCCATCTAGGGCTGTAAGTGTCACATGCATTGCAAGGTCAGGTGAGAGGCCATACGCATGGAAGATGGTGCATGTGTGCATGTTGTATAATAGTGGCATTTATTTGTGATGGGCGATAGTGGTTAATAATGAATCCATGCACAGGCCTGTTCGAAAGTTCATTATTGGTGTTGTGAAGATGATGCTTGGTAGTGAGATTACCAAAATAGTGTTTGTACCAAAGCATGGGGGAAAAGCATGGGGACTACACACCAACAGTGGAGGTGACCCAGACCTACCCTCAGATTTTACAGCTGCACGGGAGTTGTCGAACCTGTTGGACCAACATTTTGAAAGAGATACTATCATGTTGGAAAGACAGACTTTGTGATGTGATATTCCTGACAGTGCAAGTGATGGGTGTCACTGTCAGGTAACGTCAGTGTTTTCCCAACAGTTGCATTTGCAAAATGTGGCAAACAGTTCCAGTTCTTAGGATCTGTCACCCCCCCACACCCACAATGCCACTTGTGACGTACAAGCATTCATTAACAATTCACACTAACAACCACACAAAGGATTAATGACAGTGTGAAAGTAAGGTCTAAATCTGAAGCAGTGACTGAATGCAACACAATATAACACCAGGGAAGATGTGACAAACTGTTGCAGCTCTTGTATTCTGTAGCACTGCCAGATTCAAGGTGGCAAGAATTCGCCTGCATATGTATACCAAATTCTACGAGGTGTCTCACAGTAATGGCTGCATACACTTTCAACATCACCATTGTGAAGCCAATCATGCAGACTGTATGGTGAGCGGGAAAGTGGACAATCACCAATTGTTAAGGTCTGGGGCGCCATTGCGTGCAACATAAGAGCACGTTACCTATGTTTTGAGGACTACCTGAACAGTTACCACTAAATCATGGAGGTTTTACATCCCAAGTCACTGGCCCTAATTCAAGCCATTCCACATGGCATATTTTAGTATGACAACATTCAGCTAAATGTAGTAAGGAATGTGCAACTCATCTTCGAAGAACGAATGGTGCCATCACTTCCGTTGCTTGTCTGTTCATCTGACATGTCACCCATCAACCGTGTGTGGGATATGGTTGGTTGGCAACTTGTACATTCAGGTGTACAGCAGCCCACAATTGATGCTATGTAGATGTGCCTAAAAACCGTGTGGCAGAGTATTCTCCAGCAACATGTTCACGTGCTCTTTGACTGTGGCAGTTCAGTACAGAGAAGCGCCACCATCGAGCTGCCATCGTTGTCCCTAGACCTCGTCGTATAGAATCACAGTGCAGGTACAGGCCTGTAGTATTACTCATGTGTGTAGTGTCAAGTCTGTAATCAGTGGTATTAATTTCCCTGTGATCACATCTCGCAGTGTTTCACTTTTTCAAAACTCTAGTGTCTTAACAGAAACATCGACAATGGATGTCACACGCCATTTTATACCTGCACTTTTCAATTTTCATTTTTCCTCAGAAGAAACGGTATAAAGATAATCCATTGATGGTAGGTTCAAAAGAAATAATTTTTTGTGGAGCTCCTGAAAGCAGGTGGATGAATCGCAACATGTTCTTGCAGTGGTTGTAGCATTTTAAACTGCATATTCTGCCAACAGGAATGAATCCAGTCCTCTTAATTGTGGATGGCCATGCTATTCATAAAGAGCAGTCACTTAAAGAATGTACAGGTAACCATCACATTTGTGTGCTGTACACACCATCATGTAACATTTGCAAGTTACAGCCATTTTACAGGAAATTCTTTAAGCCTCTTAGGGCTGCACTTGGAACTGCAAATTCAACACTGAAGGGATGACAGTCAGTGGCTCTAGGTGCAAGATGTGATACTGTTCCTCTTGTGCAGCCATTTACACTCCATCCCATATGATTCTCCCCTCAGATCTGATTAACTGAACCAAATTAGTAGGTGAGTGCATAATCAAGGACGTTTCAACAACAGAGGCACAAAACAACACATACGAATGGTACGGAACTAGCAACAAGTTTCAGCAGATTTACCACTCCTCCAGCTGCAGAACAACCCTTCTAATTTTATTATACACACACAGAAAATCCCATGAATGACCACACTGTCTGTAGTGATCCAGTCCCTTTCTTGTTATACAGTTTAATTCCTTTTCTTGCTTGTTGCAAGTGTCTACTACAGCAGCAGTGTCAAACAGGAGTGGTGAAGTGAACTTCCTTGCTAAGACTTCCTCCATTATAAAAATCAGAGCAAGTCACTGCAATTCCAGCAGTCACATCCCATAATTAATCGCACCCAGTGGCAGCCCCTTACAACACAGGTGCACACAACTGAGGCCCGAACCGTTGCCATCCAGTGCACGATGGCGAGCATTTGTCAGCCTGTTTGTGGGCACTGGAATTCTCAGAAATGCCAGCTGAAGCAGAAGAGCATTGCTCGATTTTAGTGCTGTCTGCAGGTAGAGATCTCGTTTGGAGTAGGTGGCACATGATGGTATCAGACACAGTGGAAAGATCAAAGGTATCAGCTTGTGGCCCTGATGCTCCAGAAATCTCTCTATGCAGATATAAGTGTTATTTCATGACCAGTAACCTTCCTGCCATGAGCACACTGTCAGAGGAAAATAAGTATCAAGGACAATGCAGAAACTGCAGACAACAACCCACTCACTTACCAATCCTCAAAATAGGCAAGCAAAGACCTGAAGAGGTCTGATTTTACATTCTATCATATTAAGGAGCCTGGAAAAAATACTATTATTTTCATACCATCTCAAAAATAGTGCATTCTGCCATGACTGTGGCTAGATCACCAGAAATATCTTTATTATGTACCATATTTGGGTACATCACCTCCCCACACACAGTTCCCTCCTCCAGCATCTACTAGTGACTCGCTCCAATTATGGGATCCTCTCCCTGGGAATGCCCAGACCAGCAAACTAACACCAGTCAGAGACAGTAAGGAAGGGCAGAAGATTAATGGCGTCATTGTTGATGGAACAGTGAACACTAGACATGGAGTGGTTGAAGAAGACACTATTTCAGGTCCAAGGGCTGCTGGCTCCTCTTCAGTTCCTACCCCCACAGGGTAAGTCCTCAACAGTCCCAATCCTTCAAAGCTGTTGAAGAGAAAAACAAGAAAACTCAGGATAATGCTACTCCAGCAAATCCAGACGTCAGATTCCCTCAACCTATCAGACTCAGAACCTACATATGTCGATGTCGCACCATCCTATACTGGGCGGATGGCATGAAACTCCACTATGTGATGTCATCGGTGTGAAACACAAAGTTTTTGTTCTGTCAGTAGAGGAAGCTAAAACAATGGTAATCATCACTGTTGACAGCTGTGATGGAGGGTGCCATACTGAAGACATATTGATATTGTGCTAGTCTGTGCCCCTGCAGTCAATTTTTTAAGGCAAAATATTTGTAGGCCAGTGGGCTTCTACACAACAGTTAGATTACTAATTGACTCGCCATGCCATGTGTCACAAGCTGGAGTTTAAGAACTGGCTACAAAATCTGGCCTCTCACTTCGGAGTGTTCCTTCAGTCTGGTCACCCACAATGCAAGCATGTGTCACATGCAACACCACATCCAGAAATTTGAAACAATATGATTTTTGCTCTTTCACATTTTTCAAGTATGTGGTTGGCAAAAAGAAAATCACTTTTCAGATAATCTATACAGTCCTGCAGAATTTATCAGCGTATTCTAAGGATATTGATCCTACACTTAAAGAATCGGAACTGTCCTTCTAGTTCCTTGCTACAGCACAGTGGCAGTGCACACTGGGATGCCCATCATTCTGTAAGGGAGAAACTGGCACCTGGAGATGATCTGGTGTGACAGAGTGACTGAGTTGAGCATGAGCACTCCTGCAGGATGGGTTCTGAGAGTTTGAACTCCATATGGGGCACATAAAAGTGAAGTATTTTGTAGAAATATTATATTGTAGGTTGAATCAGAGTTAAAGCACAAGCAGGGCGCATACATGTTTGAAACGTGAGCATCAAAATCTTGTATTGCTCAATTCTGAATTGAGGTAACTGTTACACAGTGAAAAGGCCATTTTACATGAGCCGGCAATGGTAAACACAGACATGCTCATGATAAATGAGTGAGTAAATTTGCAGAGTGTGTGCACTAAGAACCAGTAGGGTTGTGTCTTGCAAATTTAATGTGGAATAAAACTATATAACACAAAAGTCCTCACATATTACAACCTCTTGAACATTAATAGAATATTTTGGAAGACATAAATTTGTTGCTGTGAGCCTAAGATGTGTGCTCTGTTTATTCTCCCATGCTGTTAAAATTATTATTATAAAATAGTTGATGTGGCAGGGGGGGGGCTTGTAAAAATTTTTCAAATGTCTCATCTAAAGTTAAGGCACATTATACAAGCAACCTATTGCAATGATAATAGTTAAGCATTTCAAAGGTTTCTACAAAAACTGCACTATTACAGCTTGAATTTTTTATCAAGATTCTTCGGTCGCTGATACAAGCTAGAGGACTTTCCACAGCCATACAGACCAAATAACTGAAAATTGAAGATGGAGATTCCCAAATGCGTATCATTCAGAGATCAGCAGCCTCCGAACCCACAAATGTGTAATGACAACAATTATGGCAGTTGGTTCAGTAGAAATAGCTATGAGTAGAAAACGTTTGTGGACGTTGGATCCACAGACTGAGGAAATAATCCTATAGGAGACAGTCCCTCATAACAATAAAAGCAACGATGATGATGACAATACAGGTGATAGTCGAGTCAACAGTCAGGATAGAAGAGATGATGATGATGATGATGATGACGATGATGATGATGATGGCTGGTTTGTGGGGTGCTCAATTCAGTGCTTATCAGTGGCTGTACGAAACCATAACTTTACTCAGTCCAGTCTTGCCACAGTCATGAATGATGATGAAATGGTGAGGACAATGCAAGCGTACAGTCCCTGGTGGAGAAAATACCCAACCCAGCTGGGAATCGAACCCAGGACTCTGTGAACGAGACACAGCACCACTAGCCACTAGATGGGTTAAAGAGAGCAGTCATAGTAGCACTCACTTTTTACATCATGAAGATATAAGGGAATGGTATCTGATATAAGTTGTTTCATTTTATTTTCATCTACACCTACATACATACTCTACAAGCCACAGTACAGTGTGTGGTCGACTGTATCATGTAACTCAATTAGTCATTTCCATTTCTGTTCCACTCACAAACAGAGTGAGGGGAAAACAATTACCTGAATGCTTCCATTATGCCCTAATCTTTTTCTCTCATCTTATCCTCATAGTCCTTATGTAAAATGTATGTTGGCAGCAGTACAATCGTTGTGCATTCAGCTTCAAATGCTGGTGCTCTAAATTTTCTCAACAGTGTTCCTCAAAAAGAAGGCCACTTTCCCTCCAGGGATTCCCATTTAACTTCCCAATCTCTGTAATACTTGCATGTTGTTCAAACCTATGGGTAAAAGAGCTTGCAGCCTGCCTCTGAATCTTTCTTTAATCTGATTTGGTACTGATCACAGAAAGTCAATCACCCTGTGATTATTTTTGCAGGTGAAGACTTGCTGTTTTGCATGAAGTGTTACTCTGGTTATCAGCAACATCACATATGGTAAGAGTGAAGATGAGAAACCTCGCTAATTCTGTCATAACAAAGAATTGCAGTTACGGAAACAATTGTGGAGAAAAAGAAGTTTTAACTGTAGGAAGGAGGAAATTCAACGCTAATTAGGTTGGCCCAGACATACCGAGGACCTAAGCTGTCACATACACAATTTTAGGAGTAGATTTTTAAAATTAACATCAAGTAGTATTGAATTTCAGTAGTGGAAAAGTAGAGCTGAATGTAAATGGTATTTTTGTGTTGTTAAGGGCAGCTGCATCAAACCAGTACTTGGACCAAAGGCCACAACAAGAACATTGTTTGAAAACTGTGTTTTGATACAACATATTGGAACAGATTGACTGAGGTTCCTCACTCCTCCTAGATCATGAACTGAACTAGGATCCTTTGATGGGGGTAATGGTTAGATTGGAATGTCATGTTGTGACCATGATTCATGTTCTGAATTGCCCTCAAGACAACTTTCACACAGATTAAAATTGTGTGCTGGACTGGGGCTCAGTTCTAGAAACTTTGCCTTTCATGGTCAAGGCCTCTACCAATTGAGCTATCCAAATACGTCTCATGATCTGCCTTCACAGATGGATATCAGTCCCAAAACGTATGCAGGAAAATTCAGTGAAATTTGGAAGGTAAGAGATGAGATACTCACTAACACTCCTGGAAATGATCCCTCAGGCTGTGGTTAAGCCATAGCTCCAAAATATCCTTTCTTCCAGGAGTGGTAGTCCCAGAAGGTATGCAGAAGAACATCAGTAATGTAGGGAATGTACGAGATGAGGCTCTGGTAGAAGTACAGTGGTGAGGGCTGTTCACAAAGTGTGCTTGGATAGCTCAGTCAGTAGTGCACTTGCCCTCAAAAACAAAAGATGCCATGTTCAAGACCAAGTCCGGCATATGGTTTCCATCTTTCAGGAAATTTCTAGTTTCTAATCAGCACGAACCTTGCAGCAGAGTGAAAATTCATTTTCAAAATTTATATAAATTTCATCACATTGAAAGTTCTTCAGATTCAGATGGACTTTAAATGGTTGATTTTTGCAATATCAACCTGACGAGAAGGGAAGGCAGAGAAAGAACTGGCACTAAAAGGATGCAACATATTATTGGCAGAGGTAACAAATTCCCTCATCATGCAGGTCAACACCTTACAAATCCATCCATATCTAAATGCTGACCTGGCATCCTCATAGATTTCCCACATTCACCATTGGAGGGCATACCACTAGTTCAACACACCAATGTTGATGAAATGTACTCATTGTTTCAAATATGAACAACCATCAGTTGTATAATGGAATGACAACAATGAAAATTTCTGACAGACCAGGACTCTAACCCAGATTTCTCTTTACTAAACACAGTAGCCTTACCATTAGCCTATCCCACCATGATTCATGGGTAAACCCAAACTTCCACTTATTGTCAATCATGTGTCTTCAAGTTGCACTCTTACATTCATTATGTGTACTCCTGTACAGGCGAAATATATTAATCAAAATTCACAATTTGTTTTAAAGTCACTTACCTGGTGTCAGCAGATAGACATGCGCTATGTTGTTCAGAAGTACAATGCACTGTTGCTATGGACATGCATGCCTGTCTGAAGGAACATTGCACTCTACTTCTGAACATCACAAGCACTGAATTACCCCACCCCAGTGTTCACATTACCACAATTCACACATTGTATAAGGAAACACAGGTTATGACAATTACTATACAGTAATGGCTAGAAGTTTTCTTCGGACATTCATCAAGGCTGTCAAAGAGGGTGCAACAATTTTTGTAGCTGTAACATAAACCTGGGTATTTTTTACACCCATATTTTGTGTTGGTACAAATACAACATTTTCTTAATCAAGAGCAGAGGCTTTTTCTAGAATGTCACACCTGTTAAAGTTGTCGCAGAGCCATTTCATAGATGGAGGTGGTATGCTATGTAACAGACTGAAGTGAAGAAGTTTCTGTACCACATTCTACATAACTAATCAAATGAGTGGCCTAACAATAACAAACTGAATTGCTGAGGTATAACTTTAGTCTAAATGGATGAGAAATGCAGGCTATATAGATGACATCATGCCTATTTCCATGATGAATAGTTCAGTCCTTTAATGACTTCAGGAGAATAACCCTTAGTGTCTTTGCACAGAATGTACTTAATGACATATTTGATGTACTGAACTACAGAATCCCAAAAGATAAAGGTTCACCTCTATGCAACAGATTTGGAATCCTTGTTACAATTCAAGAGAATACTATAAAAAATTACTCAATTGCAGAAACTCTCAGCAACTGCATCCACTGCCTAGAAGCTGCTGAATGGTGTCACTCTAGCAGATGGCTGGCCACACTCACACACACCCTCTTACCCGCCCACAAACACAAACATACAAAAAAAAATTATGGGCAAGTACGAAGCTTGCTGCCTATGCTAACTGCGATTCAGTGTGTTTACACAGGTTAGAATGAGATGAGAAATGGGTAACAGTGCTGCGACATCACACCCCACTCACGAGGCGCCTCAGGGCAATGCCAAGTGACATAGAACATGGTTGAATGTCACTACACTTCCTATTACAACTAACAACAGCTTCCAGCTGAATGCTGTTGCTATGGAACTTGGGGTCAATGTAATGCCCAGAAACATCACAACCTACAGAGTAGGAGAAGAGAAATGATCTAAACTTGTTTTCATTTCCCTGGCGTCTTTGGCTAAGACACAACAGCCAATGCATGTGATGTTGGTGGATTGGTGGGCTGATTACAGATACGGAGAAATAGTGTGCTGCCACAATCCCTTAAAAACCCTGTTCCATTTATTCAGGGCAAGTGCCCAATCAGACCATTGGGCAGCGAACTTCTTGTTGCTCATAGCCAGCTTCTACTGCTACATCTACATCTACAGCTAAATCTGTACTCTGCAAATCACTGTGAGGTGCGTGGCATAGGGTATGTGCCATTCTACTATTTATTAGTGTTTCTTCCTGAGCCATTCATTTATGGAGTGTGGAAAAAATAATTGATTGAATGCCTCTGTGCATGCAATAATTATTCAAATCTTATTCTCACAATCCCTATGTGTGTGATATGTAAGGTGGTGTTGTATATCCCTGGAGTAATCATTTAAAGCCAGTTCTTGAAACATTGTTAGCAGACTTTCTCAGGATAGTTTACATCTATCTTCAAGAATCTTCCAGTTCATTTCCTTCAGTATCTCTGTGAAACTCTACCACAGATTAAATAAATTGGTGACCATTGACCCTGCCCTTCTCTGTATATGTTGAATATTCCCTGTTAGACCTATCTGGTACGGGACCACACACTTGAGCAATATTCTAGGAAGGGTTGCCAGAGTGATTTGTAAGCCATCTTTTTTGTAAACTGATTGCACTTCTCCAATATTCTACCAATAACGTGAAGTCTACCACTTGCTTTATTCACAACTGAACATACTTTCTCATTCAGTTTCCAGTGACTCATTGATATAATAGTCATAGGACATTCAGTTTTTTCATTTGTGAATTGAAAGATTTTACTTTTCTGAACATTGAGAGCAAGTACTAAGTCTCTGCACCATATTGGAATCTTAGAAACATCTGACTCAATATTTCTGGAGCTTCTCCCACATAGTATTTCATTATAGGTAACAGCATCATCTGCAAAATGTCATTAATATACAACATAAAAAGCAGGAGTCACAACTCACTTTCCAGGAGGCACACCCAATGTTACTTCTGCATCTGATGATGACTCTCCATCTGAGATAACTTACTGTGTGCTCCCTACCAAAATCTTCAGATAAGCTCCAACAAATCTATTTTCTCACTTGGAGTAGTGGCCTCAAAGTTCACACTTTGCAATGCTGCAAGTGTGATTCAGCCATTCACTCTAACCCTGTGGGCAGGAACACCTAGTTCTGTTGTGCAGCCAGTTGCAGCCTTTGCTTTTTATAATGTATACAATCACCCTTCGGTGTAGTAATAAGTCTGAATGCAAATTGTGTTATTCAGACCCAACAGTTACAAGAATTTCCTGCACCTAGTAGCCTTTAGAATCCCAAAACTTGTGACTCTCATATATGGCCTGTGATTGTTGGCGCTGATCAAAGCAATCAACCTGCTGTCACTCAAAGTTTGTAAAGTTTGTCTTTCTGCATTTGCCTCCAATTCCTTGGGAAGTGCAGACTGACCTATATCACCTGTCTTCCCTCTATCTGATTTTATGACAACAAACTATGGTGGTTGGTAGTGACAAAGTGTTGCATTTTCAAAAATGTTTCATTATGTCAACAAAACGTTTCTTTGGTGTTCAAAACCCTTAAAAGTACACTACTGTCCATTAAAATTGCTACACCAAGAACAAATGCAAATGATAAATAGTTATTCATTGGACAAATGTATTATACTAGAAGTGACATGTGATTATATTTTAATGCAATTTGGGTGCATAGATCCTGAGAAACCAGTACCCAGTACAACCCCTCTGACCATAATAACGGCCTTGATATGCCTGGGCATTGAGTCAGACAGAGCTTGGATAGCATGTACAGGTGCAGCTGCCCATGCAGCTTCAACACGATACCACAGTTCATCAAGAGTAGTGACTGGCGTATTGTGATGAGCCAGTTGCTCGGCCACCATTGACCAATGTTTTCAATAGGTGAGAGATCTGGAGAATGTGTTGGCCAGGGCAGCAGTTGAACATTTTCTGTATCCAGAAAGGCCCGTACTTTCATCATGCAGTCATGCATTAACCTGCTCAAATATAGGGTTTAGCAGGGATCGAATGAAAGGTAGAGCCACGGGTCATAACACATCTGAAATGTAACATCTACTGTTCAAAGTGCCATCAATGCGAACAAGAGGTGACCGAGATGTGTGACCAATGGCACCCCATACCATCATGCCGGATGATACACCAGTATGGCGATGGCGAATACACGCTTCCAATGTGCATTCACTGCGATGTCGCCAAACATGGATGTGACCCCCATGATGCTGTAAACGGAACCTGGATTCATCCGAAAAAATGACATTTTGCCATTCGTGTACCCAGGTTTGACATTGAGTACACCATCACAGGCAATCCTGTCTGTGATGCAGTGTCAAGGGTAACTGCGGCGAAGGTCTCTGAGCTGATTGTTCATGCTGCTGCAAACATCATCGAACTGTTTGTGCAGATGGTTGTTGTTTAGAAAATGTGCCCATCTGTTGACTCAGGGATCGAGACGTGAATGCACGATCCGTTAAAGCCATGCAGATAAGATGCCTGTCATCTCGACTGCTAGTGATACGAGGCCATTGGGATCCAGCACAGCATTCCATATTACCCTCCTGAACCCATCGATTCCATATTGTGCCAACAGTTATTGGATCTCAACCAATGCAAGCAGCAATGTCGCGATACGATAAACCACATTTGCGATAGGCTACAATCCGTCCTTTATCAAAGTTGGAAACGTGATGGTACACTTTTCTCCTCCTTATATGAGGCATCGCAGCAATGTTTCACCAGACAATGCCAGTCAACTGCTGTTTGTGTATGAGAAATCGGTTGGAAACTTTCGTCATGTCAGCACGTTGTAGGTGTCACCACTGGCACCAACCTTGTGTGAATGCTCTGAATAGCTAATCATTTGCATATCACAGCATCTTCTTCCTGTCAGTTAAATTTCACATCTGTAGCACGTCATCTTTGTGGTGTAGCAATTTTAATGACCAGTAGTGTATATACATCAGTTACATATTAAATTGTAAACTAAATCACGCTAGCTTGTTTTTTGTTTTTGCATGTGGGAACTGTGTAATTTTTATAACAATTACACTATTTGGTGTAAGGAAAAAAGGTTGTGTCTTTACACTAGTTCTGCAGACTAGTGAGGTCACCCTATGATCTTATTTGATACCTCAATATTGCCAACATATCTCCTGTTCATTTATTACTCTGCTCCGTCATTTGATCAGCTGACACACACAAATGCTATGGACAACAGATTTCATTACAATCTTAAGCTTCACCTTCCAGCCTATTCAGATAATTTGGTCAATGCTTTGGTTAATGCTGCCAGGAACACATCAGTACAGAAATATGGCAATGAAACAACTAAGGACAAATTTATATCCCGTTTTCGCACATCTAAATGTCATAGTTCAATCCAGAAATTTCCATACTATGTGAGTTTATGCAAAGTTACCTGAGCTCATTATCTGCATACATAGACCTGTAAAGTCTGCCATGTCACTTTGATTTCATTGGTGGACTGACTGATCTCTATTTTGGTGAAAAAATTACAAGATTTGAGTTAGGTGAGACAACAGCATTGCTCCAGCAGATCGCCACAACTTTGGATCTCTGCTTACTACATTGGCCACAGTAGTGGGGAGGAGATGGTCCACTTCACAATACAAGTAGCGGAAATCAGGGTCTCACAAGCTATTAAAAAGATATCTCTATGAAATTTGTGTGTTTTTCATGCTTTTTGACATTAATATTACAGGTATGATAGTATCCCATACTAACAAATATGCTGACAACCTTAGAACAAACTACAAATTCATCATAGATTGTAATGTTACAGATAGGTGTGAAATTATGGCACTATTTGGCGTTTTACATTTAACAGGTATAGAGAAAGTTGGTTGGTTGGTTGACTGGTGTTGAAGGGACCAAACAGCAAGGTCATCAGCCCCTAGTTTCAAAGGTGATCCACTAGAATTGATTCACATCTGAGAAGAGTCATAATGATAAAAGGTAAAAGACCAAAAAAACGTAAAAGTGCAGTCATGTTGTCAATGGTGAAAACAAAAGGAAGGAAGTCAGCAAGTGGACAACCTCAAGGCTTTGCTAGAGGCAGGAAATATCCCACCTCTGATGCAGTACAGGCAAGATCACCTGCTATTCAAAAGCGTTCAACCACTAGAATGTAAAGGTGCGTATTGTAAAAGGAGACTAACCAAACCAAAAAAGTGATAAAGAAAGAGTAAAAGGGAAAGAAAAGAGGATCTTGGCCAGGGAGGGGAGTCAGGAATCTCCAAAATACAGCTTACAGTGGGAGACACCCCAACCCTCACTACAGTTCCCCTACTCCAGAGGGAGATTAAAAACCTTTAAACTGAAAATAAAAACCACTTTCACAGAGGAAACAGAGAACCAGTTCAACCATCTGGGAATCGGCTGCCAATATTAAAGGTAAAGTGCGGGGAAATCTGTACTTAGTATGCACAGCCAAAAGAAGGGGGCATTCCACCAAAATATGGGCTATTGACAGGAAGGCTCCACAACCACATAATGGGGGTGGCTCATTACGCAAAAGGAAACCATGGGCAGCCTGGTATGGCTGATGTGGAGTCAACATGGGGTGGTCAAGTCCTTTTGGAAGAGGCAGAAGGAAGAATGCCATGGGACAGGTGTCATCTAAAGCGCACGAAGTTTATTAGCCTCCCAAGAGTTGGCCCATGATTGTGCCAAGTGGGATTTGATATGAAGCTGTAAATCTGCTGCAGGAAAAGTTACAAAATAATGACTGCTCCCCCAGCCAAACCATCAGCAAGGTCATTACCTGGGTTACCCACATGGCCAGGAGCCCAAAGGAAGTCAACAGAAGAATCAGCATGGTGAAGATCAGCAAAACAGTCATGGATGGCCAAGACCCAGGGATGGCAGGAAAAACACAGGTCAATAGCCTGAAGGCCACTCATTGAGTCCGTACATAACAAAACGTGGTTTGGTTGGGTCTGTTTAATGCAGAATTGATGGCAATTTCCCAGGCTCTTACCTCTATTAAACACCCAACATGTAGTTGGCAGGAGATGATTTTCCATGCCAACAGAGGACGTGAAGGCATATCCTACATGATCAGCAGATTTAGAGCCATTAGTGTAAAAAAAACAGCATCCCAAAACTCCCATAAAAGTCGGTGGAAAAAACAATGGAACATCACTTGGGGAACAGAATCTTTCAGACCTCAGTGGAGATCCATCCGAATACGGGGCCAAGGATCTAACCAGAGAGGAGGGGGGGGGGGGGGGGGAGGGGGGGGAGGGAACATGGCAGACAGGACAAAGAAGGAAGCTGAAAATCATGGTGAAGAGACACAAGGCGGAACCCATGCATAAACCCGCCCGAGGGTGGGAATCGGGTGGGTGATATCCTTGGTATAGGAACAGGATAGAATAGGAAGGGTGAGTGAGAGATGAATGGACAATGATTGAGTAAGAGACCAGAAGCTGGGACCGTCGACAGAAAGCTTCAATCAGGAAACCATCAACAGGGCTCATAGGAAAGGCACTGGGGGCCAAACGGATACCACGATGGTGGACCAGATCCAGGAGGTGCAGTGTGGAAGGAGCAGCCAAAACATAAACTTGACAACCATAGTCCAAGCGAGACAGCACTAAATCCTGATAAAGGCAGAGAAGAGTGGAATGATTCGCACCTCAAGAGGTGTGGGCAAGAAAGCGAAGCACATGGAGTTTACGGAAACATCCTATCTTCATAAGTCTGATATGAGGCAGCCAAGTGAGCTTCTTGTCAAAAATAAGACCCAGGAAACGAAACCTGTGGGACCACAGGTAATCATTGCGCATCGAGGTAGAGCTCTGGATGGGTGTGGACCGCAGTATGGAGACAGAAGTGGACCAACTGCAATTTTAAAGGAGAGAATTGAAACCCGAGTGAGAGGGTCCATGCAGAGGCACAACATATAGCACCCTGGAGCTGCCGCTCTGCAGAGGCCATCGAAGAGGAACTAACCCAAATGCAGAAATCATCCACATACAGAGCTGGGGTGACCAATGGAGGCCACAAGTCCATCTATAGCAATGAGGAAAAGAAGTTCAGTCAAAACAGAACCCTGTGGGATGCCATTCTCCTGGGGCCATGGAGAACTAAAAGCAGTACCAACCTGAACCCTGAACGACTGATGGAACACCAACTGGCAGATAAAAATCCGGAGTGGGCCCCAACGACAGCACTCATGAAGTGTAAGTAAGATAAGATGGCGCCAACCCATGTAATAGGGCTTGAAAATGTCGAAAAATACTGCAACAAAATGGTGGCACTGGGAAAAAGCCTGATCAACTGTGGATTCCAAGCGAAGTAAATGATCGATTGGAGACCATCCCTCTTGGAAGCCACACTGGTAAGGGGACGATAGATCACAAGCTGCAAGGACCCAATTGAGCCGACAGGCTACAATCCATTCAACTAACTTGCAAACAACATTTGTCAGACTAATTGGCCGAAAGCTTTCGGCAAACAGGGGGTTCTTACCAGGCTTAACGACGGGAACCACGATGATATCCCTCCATTCATAAGTGAAGTCACCCTGGAACCATATACGGTTAAGCACCCAGAGAATATGTTGTCGTTTTCGAGCACTGAGATGTTGAAGCAATTGGTGATGAATGGCATCTGGGGCAGGGGCCATATGATGAGAAGAAGAAAATGTGGAAAGAAGTTCCCATTCAGGAAAAGGTTCGTTGGTAGATTCTGACAGACAAGGGGTGGATTCTTCAGCCCACTGTTTCTGGTGAAGGAAAGCAGCTGGATAGGAGGTTGATGCTGACGCTGTTACAAATTGGGTCACAAGACACCCTCCTGGATAGCCTTTGCATGGACCTCTTGATTCTTGCGGGACAAGGACTGGGAGGGAAGACTTCCGATGGCAACCTTGGAGAGAGCAAAGTGAAACCCATCTGCATCTACATCTACATACATACTCTGCAATCCACCATACGGTGCATGGACCCATGACAGTGGGACAGTAGAACCGAGGGGAGAAACAAAGCATTCCCAATACACCGGTTTGCTCCATTTGATTAAGTAACGGGCTTTGGTGCGGGGGCATTTAAAGGTAATAAGATTGGCAGTGGATGGGTGCTTCTTAAGGTGTTGCAAAGCTTGACAGCAATCACGGATGGCAATGGCAATTGCTGTACAGTACCACGGGTCATGCCAGCGGTGAAATGGTCCAGATTAGCGTGGGATACAAGGCTAGCAGCATGAACATTCGCATCAGACATGTCACGTAGGACGTCATCAATACAACCCAACAAAGAGGGAGAAAAAACTACCTGTGCAGTATAGATGCCAACTGGCGCATTGGTAAGACCAACGAGGTAACCTGTCCATTGGGGAGTGGGAAGGTAGCGAGAGAATCAACGGGAAATTGTCACTATTGCAAAGGTTGTTGTAGGGCAACCAGTGCAATGAAGGGAGAAGGGAGCGAGAAGAAAGAGAGAGATCAATGGCGCGAAAGGTACCATGACCGACACTGAAATGGGTAGGGGAGACATCATTAAGAAGGCACAAATCGTGGTCTGCAAGGAACATGTCTATGAGAAGACAACAACTAGATGGAAATGCACTGCTCCACAAGGGATGATGAGCATTAAAATCCCCGAGAACGGGGACGGAAGGAGGAAGTTGCTGAAGAAGGGCAGTTAAAGCAGCAAGTGTAAGAGTCCTGTAAGGAGAGAGATAAAGATTGCAAATTGTGACTGCAGAGTCCAGCAACTGCTTCGAATGAAGTTTGAAGAGGAATCCATGTGCTAGTAACGTCCATACGAACCAATGTACAAACGCCATCAAAGGCCTGCAGGGGGCCAACACGATTTCGACAGAAAGCATGGAACCCGTGGAGAGCCGCCGAGTGATCATAAGTAAAATGAGATTCCTGTAGAACCACAGAAGCTGCAGAGTAATACAAAATAAGGGATTTCAACTCCAGAAGGTGATGGTAATATCTGTCACAATTCCATCGGATAAACACATAATCATGGTTCAAATGGGGGTGAACAGGCTAAAGCCAGTCACGACGCCAGGTCACTATCCGTCACTGACAAGGAGGGGGCGACATCCTTGAACAGTAGGTCAGAGTCAAGTCTTCATCTTTTCTGTTTGAGATCGAGGAGGGCTGTGCTGCGAAAGGGAGCCAGCTGCAGCAAGCTCTGGAACCGAAAGAGAGCGGGTGACCTGGGGCCCCACAGATTGTGGTTCTCATGGTTGTAGTGTGGCAGCAGACCTTTGGCCTGGAAGGTACCAGGAAGGGGGGTCCCAGGAGGGGTGCCCTTGACAGGCAGATGCTGAAGAAGCGGGACACTTCTCCGGCTAGGGAGTGGGAGCAGCGCAAGGAGGGGAGGGTGGGGGAACTGCAGGGTGAGGGGAAGAGGCATTTGGGACTGGGGTAAGGAAGGGGGAGGAAGGGGTGAAGATGTAATTAAAGCATAGCTAGATGTCATTGACACAGGATGAAGACGTGTATACTTCTTCCAAGCCTCATTACAGGTTAGACGATCAAGGAACTTATACTCCTGTATCTTCTTTTCCTTCCTATCAGCAGGCCAATACAGTGAATGTGGAGAATGATTCACGAGCCAATCCTGTTTGGTCCCGCCACATTTTCGTTAGTGGCAACCCCGCAACCGTTCCTGTCATGGTTACAGCATTGTGGTAACGAGGTAAATGGTAGTAGTTGTTAGCACGGAGTCTACTTTGGTCTGCCTTCTGGAACAACAGCAGCAACTCATGCAGCAGCAGCTCACGCAGCAGCAACAGGTCCAGTTAACAACCATATGAACTTTTGTAAGATGTCTATCGGATAAAGTCAGTGTCAGGGATGCATTTCCACAACAGTTTCTGAGTCCTCGGGTGTCCGATGCTTTCCCACGTCTGCTGTCGTTCCCACCATTTAATGATGCTAGAAAAGACTGGGAAACGTACTTAAACCATCTGAAAAACATTTCACAGGTTTTCAGGTCACGGATGACCCCTTGCAGCAGTCGTTGTTTTTGTCGTGGGGCTCCCCAGACACATTTTTTCTTCTCCGCAATTTGGCCTGTGGCACACTCTTTCCAGGAGAAATGCCTTTTGCTGACAAACTATTATTCTCAGCACTACCATGTGGTCGCCTTTCAGATGGAGTTACACCAGTACCACAAACAGCCTGCTCAATCAAATTGTTCCTGGATCACGGACTTGCAGGGTGTCAGCTGTCGCTGCAATTTTACATGCACCAATCAGCAGTGTAAGGCTTCGTATGCAGAATTCCTCATCCGGGATGTGGGTGTTCAGTTGGCTCCTGATCCTAAAGTCTGCACTGCAGCATTGAAACTTGATAAACCCTCATTCAAAGAGTTTCTCCTCATTGCCCACACATTTGAAATTTCTCAGGTGGCTAACGAGCGTCTTATGGCACAGCCGAAAGTGGCAGCGATTGATGTGTCTCTGTGGGTACCGCCCTCATGACATAGACATGGTGTAGCCAACAGAGGCCTGCACCATCGGGATTCCTCTATGTCTGATATCTCTATTGCTTCAGAGCCTCCAGTCACCCCTCATCGCTGGTCACGCAGTCCACTTCCATCTTGCCCACAGTGCTTTACCACACACTCGCTATCTGATTGCCCCCACTGCTGGTAAACGTGCACAATGTTTGAGAAAGAGGGCCACATCCAATCTGTTCACTGTAGTCATTCGACTTGCTCCCATCCTGCCCCTACTGGGCCTCAGGATACAGCACATGCTCTGCAATCGGTCATCCAGCTGGAGGACCCATCAGCACAGAAGCTATTCCTCATGCTCCGCCATTTACTGAGGATGTCAGTTTTCAGCTCAACACTGGGGCCACCATCTCCCTGATTAATACTGTGACATATACCCAGCTCGGCTCCCCTGAATTCTCAGCATTTGGTCGTCTACGTTGATGGTTCCAATCCCCTTCATGGGCAGTTCGTCATCCAGGCGACATATACACATGTTGCCTGGCCCCTTACCCTATTTGTTGTCGACCATCCATAGGTTTAGAATATTTTTGGCCTGGATGTGTTTAAACTGTTTGACTTTTCAATTTCTGATGAAGCTATGGTCTGTTCCTTTTCAGGACTTGGATGCTCTGTGTTCAGCTTTTGTGTCGTCATTTGCAATGAATTTCTGATGTGCTTCAGATTTTCAGGCGCTCATCACACTTTGGCCGGATGCACAGCCTTGCTTTTTCTGGGCCTGCCCCCATCCGGTGGCCTTATGGCCGGCAGTCAAGCAGGAACTTGATTGTCTCCAGAATGCCAGCAGCCTGGAGCTGGAACATAAAGTGCCTGGGCGACACCATTGGTGGTCGTACGGAAACCCAATGGGTCAACTTTGGCTGTGTGGGGACTTTGAGCATTGATAGTAATGCCAGTCTTTAGTAGACACTTAGCCCATTCCCCACCAAGCTTGTGGGGGTGAATACTTTCTTATGATCGACCTGGCTGAGGCATACCACCAGTTACCCTTGGATTCCGATTTCCAGAACATCATGGTTATCAACGCACCTTTGGGATTCTACAAGTACAAGTGCCTTCCATTTGGTGTCACTTTGGCGCCGCCTATTTTGCAGGGTTCCTGGAGCAGCTTACACAGCCTAACCCAGCCTGCGTGAATTATCTGGATGACATCTTGGTCACCTGGAATTCCTGTCAGGAACATTTGCACAACCTCAGCGCATTATTTCACGCTCTGCAGTCTGCAGGTTTATGCTGTCGGTTGGACAAGTGTCGTTTTCTTCACCCGGAAGTGGAATACTTAGGCCACTCCCTTAGTAAAGATGGCATTCGCCCTTCAAATCACAATGTCGCAGCCATTGAGGCCCTTCCTCGTCCCAAGGACTTATCTGCACTCCAGGCGTTTTTGGGCAAGGTTACTTATAACTTAAAGTTTTTACCCCAAGCTGCCCCTGTTGCTCAACCACTCAATCACTTGCACCGCAAAGGGATGACTTTTGATTGGACTCCTGCCTGTGACCACACTTTTCTCTGTTTAAAGATGATGCTGTAGTCCACCCTTTGCCTTGCTCCCTTCTCTCCAGACGGCTCCTTGGTTGTGGCATCTGACGCGTCGGCCTATGGCATTGGGGCTGTCCTCGTACATTAGAATACCAGTGGCTCAGAACAGCCCATTGCTTATGCATCTAAGACGTTAAACCCAGCACAACGGAAATACTCCCAGATTGAAAATGAGGCCCTGGCAATTGTGTTTACCACCAAAAATTTAAAATCTATCTTTTTGGGGAAAGTTCAACCTGCTGATGGACCATAAACCTTTAGTTATGCTTTTCGGACCCTACTCTCACCTTCCAGAGTGGGTGACTCAATGTGTCCAGAACTGGGCTTTATTTTTATGGAATTACACATACACCATCCAGTATAAGCCCACTGCCCTCCATGCTAACGCAGATGCTTTGTCACGTCTCCCAGCAGCCCCCAATCCTGTGCTCGACCAACAGGAGGGCCTCTGCTTTCACATTGATTCTGACCGCCGGGATGCGCTGGATTCCCTGCCTTCTATGGCTGATCACATTGCCACGGCTACACACCAAGACCCTATCTTGTAACAGGTTCTCCACTACATGGTCCATGGTTGGCCTTCCTACACTACTTGTTGGATGGAGACTGACATCAGACCCTGGCGCCACCTGTCGAACAGCCTCTCCATGGTTGATGATGTCCTTCTTGTTACACCGTGCCACATGATGGTGGGCCAATACACATGCCGGCGAGCCAAAATTTTCAATGGCGGTATTGACCACCTGGTCTGCAGGTGCACTGTGTCTGCACATCAACAGGCAAGGCCCCCTCAGTCATTCATTTTGTAACTACGACCAGTACGGTCATGGGGTAGCAATGATGGAAGGCGTGGCGGGACCCGTAGAGAGGCCTGCAAACAACAACACAACAGAAGAGGACAGACATGACTAACAAATGACAGAACGAATGCAACAAGACCGAACAACAGAGTCACAAGGAAACAAACACGTCCTCTCATACATGAACCAGGAAGTAAGAAGTCTAGCGCAAAGCGAGGTGTAAACCGACGTAAGCAACATTAGACTGACTGGCTGAGCGAGAGGCCGGTGCTTAAGTACGCTGTCAGGGCACTGCTATTGGCAACTGGGACCACGTGTTCCATTGTGGTGTGCCCACACTAAAAGTGGGCTAGGAGGCACACGCCGCTACAGCTTACGGCGCAATGGTGCAGAGACCTTTATGGGTCTACGACGTCCATTACTTCTGGCGCGGATTCAAATTCCGTGGCGCGCGTTACCAGATCCCTCCCTCCTGAAACTTGTGCATATGGGCGGAAACGCCCCGGAAGGTACCAAGGTGGGCGGCAGTGGGAAGAGGAACTGGGTGTATCAACAGCTAGTGACAGGGAGGAAGTGACACCCAAGGTATCCGTGACAGCCGATCCAGATTCCAGGGGCAGGGGAGGGAGCTGCCGATCCATCCGGAGGTGGAGAGGGCCGGCAGCAGGCCTGCGGGGAGACAGCAACCGGGGGCTGGGATGGTGACTCGACGACCACGTCCGTACCTGAAGCAGGTAGGGAAAGAGGCAGTGGCGCTAGTCCTGTGGCAGCATGAGGGTGAAGCTCATTGTGATGGTGGCGATCCAACCTTTTCGACGTCTGCACTGACATAACGCGTCGCCCGTGGGCCGCGACATCCATGGCTGGTGTCCAACCCACCTTGCGCCCGTATACGTGGGCTCACACAGCCGTGCCAGGGGCACACCGCTGCGAAGGCTGGGAGTGGGCGTGGGAGGAGGAAGGTATCAGCAAATGGAGCAGGGTCCGCGGCTGCCGCCCATGAAGGAACTCTGCCGGACTGCGACAGCCAAATGGCGTAGTGCAATAGATGCTCAGAAACAGGGTGAGGGCCAATGTGGTTGGAGATGTGTCAACCACCTTAGTTAAATGGTGTTTAAAAGTGCGGACAAGCCTCTCCGCCTCGCCATTGGATGAAGGGTGCAAAGGAAGGCTAAAGATATGCTTGATACCGTTGGCCTAGCAGCAGTTGTGGAATTGGGGACCATTATTGGAGACCAACGTGTGGGGCATGCCCTCAGTGGCGAGAACCTGGACCAGTTCCGTGAGTGTAGCCTCCATGGTGGTGGACGCCATTCTGACAACGTATGGGTATTTAGAGTAGGCATCAACGATGAGTAACCACATGGACCCCAAAAACGGTACCGCAAAATCGACATGGATGTGATCCCAGGACCGGCGCAGCACAGGCCAGTGTACACAAGACTGTGCGCATCACCAGGCAAGCCCCCCCTCAGAGAGTACAGCCATGGACCAGGCGCTCAATATCGCCTTCGATGCTGGGCCAGTACACATGCTGGCGAGCCAAAACTTTCATATGGCACATAGCCCAGTTCCCGTGGTGTAACAAACTGGGTACCCGAAGCCGCAATTCTGGAGGGATGACCACCCGGTGGGCATCTGACTCCGTGGCCAACAGAAGGACATCATCGACCACGGAGAGCCTGTGGGACATGTGGCGCCAGGGGCAGAAATCGGACTGCATCCGACGAGTAACATAGGATGGCCACCTGTGGACCACATAGTTGATAACCTGCCACAAGACAGGGTCATGGTGGGTAGCCGCAGCAACGTCAGCAGCCATAATAGCAAGAACATCCAGCGCATCCCAGTGGGCAGAATCAATGTGAAAGCAGAGGGCCTCCTATTGGTCAAAAGCAGGATCGGGGCCTGCTGGGAGACGTGACAATGAGTCCACATTAGCATGGTGGGCGGTGTGCTTATACCGGATAGTGTAAGCATAATTACGTAAAAACATTGCCCAGCGCTGGAGATGTTTAGCCGTCTGCTCGGGAAGGTGAGAGTGGAGTCCAAAAAGTGTAACCAAGGGTTTATGGTCCATCAGGAGGGTGAAAGTTGCCCCAAAGAGATAGGAATGAAATTTTTGGATGGCGAACATGATCGCTAGGGCCTCCTTTTCAATCTGGGAGTAGTTCCATTGCGCTGGGGTCAACGTATTAGAGGCATAAGCGATGGGCTGTTGAGAGCCATCGGCATCCCAGTGTGTAAGGACGGCCCCAATGCCGTAAGCCGACGCATCAGCTGCCACAACCAAGTGGCGGTCCAGAGAGAAGGGAATAAGGCAAGGGACAGACTTCAGCATCACCTTTAAATGGAGAAAAGCCTGGTCACAGGCAGGAGTCCAAACAAAAGGTATGCCTTTGCGACACAAGTGATTGAGGGGTTGAGCAACGGAGGCAGCCTGGGCCAAGAACTTTAAGTGATAAGTAACCTTGCCCAGAAATAACTGCAGTTCCAATAGGTCCTTGGGATGAGGAAGGGCCTCAATGGCAGCGACATTATGACCCGAATGGCGAATGCCATCTTTGCTATGCCAGTGGCCCAAGTATTCCACTTCCAGTTGAAGAAAACAACACTTGTTCAGCCAACAGCGTAGACCAGCAGACTGCAGAGTGTGAAATAGGGCGCTGAGGTTTTGCAAACGTTCCTTGTGGGAACACCCGACGACACAGATGTCATCCAGATAATTCACAGATGCTGGGATAGGCTGGGTAAGCTGCTCCAGGAATCGCTGGAGAATGGCTGGCGCTGAAGCGACACCAAAGGGAAGGCACTTGTACTTATGCAATTCGAAAGGCGTGTTGATAACCATGATGTTCTGAGATTCGACATCCAAGGGCAACTGGTGGTATGCCTCAGTCAGGTCGATCTTGGAAAAATACTCTCCCCCGGCAAGCTTGGCAAGAAGGTCTTCCTGTCGGGAAATGGGGTAAGTAACAATGAGGGACTGAGCATTGACTGTAGTGCTGAAGTCCCCACACAGCCAAAGGGACCCATTGGGTTTCTGTATGACCACCAGTGGTGTCGCCCATGCACTATAGGTTACAGGTTTCAGCACGCCAGCGGCCTGGAGCTGATCAAGTTCCTGGTTGACCAGAAGGGGCCTGGCCCAGAAAAGGCGAGGCTGTTCATCCGGCCATAGGGTGATGTGCGCCTGAAAGCCGGAAGCACATCCGAGATCTGGTGCAAACAATGACACAAAAGCAGATCACAGATCGTCCAAGTCCTGAAAGGGAACATCCGTGGAAACGACCTTAACTTCGTCAGAAATTGAAAAGCCAAACAGTTGAAACGCATCCAGGCCAAAAATATTCGAAGCCGACAGATAGTCGACGACAGAGAGGGTAAGGAGCCACACAACATGCTTGTATGTCACCTGGACAACGAACTACCCACGAAGGGGAATGGAATCATCTCCATAGACGAACAAACGGCGAGAAGGAGGCGACAAAGCATGAGAGTCCAGCCGGGTATATGTCGCCATAGTAATCAGGGAGACGGTGGCCCCAGTATCGACCTTAAAGCTGACATCCTCTCAGAAAATGCGGAGCGTGAGGAAAAGCTTCCACGCTGATGGGTCATCCTGTGGGACGACCGATTGCAGAGCATGGACAGTATCTTGAGGCCCAGGAGGGGCAGGACTGGATCGAGTCGAGCGACTATGACAAACCAATCGGATGTGGCCCTCCTTGTTACACAGCGTGCACATTTTCCAGTGGTGTGGACAATCAGCCCGCGAATGGGCAGTGAAACACTGTGGGCAAGAAGTAAGTAGGCCGCTCGACTGGCGCCGAGGGGCGACCGAAGGTGCCGACGCCATAGAGACGTCAGAACACAAAGAGTCGCAGTGGCACTGGCCCCTGTTAGCTGGGCCACGATGACATCGCGAGGGTGGAACCCGCTGGAACTCCGCGATCGCTGCCACCTGCAGTCGCGCCACAAGACGCTTGTTAGCCGCTTGAGCAATTTCAAAGGAGTGGGCAATGCAGAGAATCTCTTCCAAGGAAGGGTTGTCAAGATTCAACACGGCAGTGCAGACCTCAAGGTCGGGAGCCAACTGAACCACTACATCCTGGATCAGGGAGTCCGCATACGAAGCCTTCGACTGCTGATTGGTGCACGTAAAATCGCATCGACAGCTGAGACCCTGCAAGTCTGTGTCCCAGGAATGATACGATTGACCAGGCTGTTTGTGGTACTTATGGAATTCCAGCCGAGTGGCGACTACATGGTAGCATTGGGAATAATAGTTTGATCCTGTGGCTCTCTCTTTCCAGGAGATCTGCCTTTGCTGACAGACAATGGTGCCAACATGCGGAGAAGAAAGAACGTGTCCGGAGAGGCCCAAGACAAAAACAACGACCGCTGCAAGGAGTCGTCCGTGTCTTGATAAGCCGTGAAATGTTGTTTCAGCCTATATAAGTAGGTTTCCCAGTCCTCTTTAGCGTCAATAAGGGATGGAAATGACGGCGGACACGGGAAAGCATCGAACACCCGAGGACCATGAAGCTGATGCGGTAACATGTCCCGAGCATCAACTTTGTCAGTTACAGCAGCTTTTGTATGATGTGTAACTGGAGCTGCTGCTTCTCCATGAGCTGCTGCTGTTGCTCCAGCAGACAGACCAGCTTCGCCTCCTTGCCAAGAACGACAACTGCTTACCTTGTCGCCAAAATGTTGTAACTGCGACCAGGACGGTCGCAGGGCAGCAATGGCGGAAAGTGCGGTGGGACCCGTGGAGAGGCCCACAAACAACAACACAATGGAAGAGTACGGACACGACCAACAAAGGACAGAATGAATACAACAAGGCCAAACAACAGAGCCACAAGGAAACAAATACGTCCACTCACACATGAACCAGAAAGTAAGCAGTCTAGCGCAAAGCAAGGTGTAAACCGATATAAGCGAGATTAGACTGACTGGCTGAGCAAGAGGTCACCGCCTAAGTACGCTATCGGGGGTGCCGGTATTGGCCACCGGGACCATGTGTTCCACTGTGGCACCCCCACACTAAAAGTGGGCCAGGAGGCGTGAGCCACCACAGCTTATGGCACGATGGTGCAGAGACCTCTATGTTTCTTCGACGTCCATGACGTCTGGCACGGATTCAAATTCCGCGGTGCATGGTACCAGAATTCACACCCTGGAGTTTGCCACGCTGGCCCTGGGATCGCATCAAACTTAATTTTCCAGGCGCGGTTTTGGTGTCCATGTGGTTACTTATTTTTGGTGCCTACTCCAACTACCCACATGTTGTCTGCATGGCATCCACCAACACAGAGGACACAGTCACAGCCCTGGCTCAGTTTCTCACCATTGAGGGCCTGCCTCACAAATTGGTCTCTGATAATGGCTCCCAATTCATGGCAATCTCCTACCAAGACATCTTTCAGGCCAACAGTATCAAACATATCCATAGCCCACCTTTCCTCCAATGGCACAGTGGAGAGGCTTGTCCACACATTTAAACAGCAGATGACAAAGGCAGTTGAAACAATGCCAACTTCATCAGCCCTCACCCTGTTCTTGAGCACATATTGCACCAACCAGTTGACATAGTCCGGCAGAGCTTCTCCATTGGGCGAGAGCCATGAACCCTGCTCTATTTGCTGATACCTTCACCCTCCCACCCCTGCTACTGGCCCTCCCAGCATTACGCCTCATGCGCGGCCGTGTGGGCTCGCGTGTATGGGAACAAGCTGGGTTGGACACCCTCCTCAGTCATCGTAGCCCATGAGCAGCATGTGACATCAGTGAAGTTATCAAAAGTGTTGGAGTGCCAACATTATAACCAGCTCTGCCCTCGTACCCCTGTGGGACTCCTACTGCTGTATCTTCCTACACTCCCTACTTCGGGTACAGACACTGTCCTCGAGTCGCCACCGGTTGCTGCCTCCCCACGAGACTGCCGCCAACCCTCCCTGCCCCCCGGTGGATTGGAGGCTCCCTCTGATGCTGTGGCCTCTGTGTTGGCCATCGTGGACACCTCGGACGTCCCTTCCTCCCCGACAGTGGCAGTTTACAAGTCTGTGTTTTCTCCCATCTGCCGACCACTGTGGCAAGTCCAGGGCATTTTCGCCTCTATGCACAAGTTTCAGGGGGGAGGGATCAGGTACCGAGCGCCGCGTGTTTCAAATCCGCACCAGACCGCATGGAACTCAATGACCACTGTAGGTCTCTGCGCTGCCATGTCTTACGCCATGACTACTGCACACTCCTGGCCCTGAGTCTAATGTGAGTGCTCCACTGTAGAGCACATTGTCCCAGTGACCAATAGTGGCATACCCTATCATGTATTTAGGTGGCAGCCTCTCACTCAGTGAGGCAGTCTGGTATTCGCATTGAATCGGTTGATATCTCGCTTACACACATTGTGTTTACATTGCATGTGCTTACTTCCCATTTATGAGTGGACATTGTATTGATTTCATGAGGTTATCTCTTGTGATTCCATTGCTTAATACTTTGTTGTTGTACTTGGAGTCTTGCTCGGTTGTCTGTCATCGTGACGTGCTTGTCCTTCCATTCCCGTTCATCCATCTTGTTTGTTTGCGGGCCTCTCCCATTTGGTCCCGCTGCATTTTTGTTGGCAGCAACCCCGTGACTGTTCCTGTCATGGTTACTACATGAGTCCAATGTTGTAATCTTTGCGCCAACTTGCTAGGTGTTTGGTATGACAGGTTACAGTGTAAGGAAGGGCATTATGTGCTACCAAGCCAGGAGTGAGAAATGTTTCAATGGTGATTGGTGAACCAACTCTTGCTATTTCATATTATTTCCATAATTCTGCAGCAGGTAGTCATTTAGCAGTTGCCAGAACACTTTAAAGATTAGGGAGCACCTCTCCTGACCCAGATTGTATCAGGTAATTCAGAGTGAGAGAATGTCAGAGCAGCAAGATAGCCAAGTCTTACTCTAATTCTCAGAAAGGGAGGTTGCATTCTGGGAAAGAAAATAACCCAGTGGGCTACCTGTCTGTTGATTACATTTGTCTGTTATCTAGGACACGGGATGGTTACCTTTATATCCCGGTTGTCATGGATGCTCTCTCCAGTTGTGTGTGGCTTGTAGTAAGTACTGGCGTCACAGTCAGTCTAAAGATTTGGCATTTACCTCAATATTTTCCATTATTGGCCTTTCGAGATCATTTTTAGTGATAATGCCCACTGTTTGTTTTGCATCAGTTTAGGAGGGTTTGCTTTGCGAATGACACTAATCATTCCACCACAATACCCTAGTATCTGCAACCCTCCTTTGCAGAGTCTTAATCTGAGTTTGAAATTGATTCTTATTGCATTTCATCAGCATTCTCACTGAAGACAGGACACCTTGCTTAAATGGTTAAACCTGACTTTTAACTCTGTTCACTATGAGGCAAGTAAGGCCACTACAGCCTCTTCCATATCGAGCTATCCCACGAATTACCAGCATGTAGGAACATAGAACTCTCACTCCAGAGAGGTGCACCATTATAATGAAGGGGGTCACTCCTCTTAGGTTAAGCCAGGGGAAACGGGGTTTATCCATAATTTTGGAGTTTGGGGAGCAGGGGGACGGGCAGGGCAAAAAGGTAATCTTCAAATAAGCTATATTCCCATTTTGAGGGGCCCTGTCAAGTTTTTAAGGTTCTTAATCCAGTCAGTCTCTTGGTCCAGAATATGCAGACTGGAAAAATCTCAAGTCCACATATCTCAGTTCAAGAAGTGGACTAGTTTCCTTCTTGCTGTGAGAGAAAAGGGAGAAGGTACCTGCTGTTCTGTGGAGGAGGATAGGCTGTGTGGCACACCGATGATAGCACAAATGTGTGAATTGATGTATCTTCTATGCCTTAGGGCTGGTGGTAGCAGTGTCTGCTGGTTATTTTCATACAGCTGGGAGGTATGGTTCCGAGCTGTGGACAGCTACGGATGGACAACAGTTAACAGCAGATGTCTCCTCCTTACTACGACATCTGGGCTGGCTTCTGCACAAGTTGGCATCGTGTAACAACGAGAGCTACAATTGTGTCCTTGCAGGGCTGTATCGCTGCAGCTAAGCTGTGGATGTGCAGTTGGGAGTTCTCGAGTCTTCCCAGGGAAGCATCTAATGCATTCTGCTGGACGACACTTTGTTACCTCAGATGTTGCTAATGGCTGGTTCTTTCATGAAGTGACAGTTATCATGTGCGACATATTTCTGATACATTGCCTCACATTTTAAGCCCTTTGTGTTTAGAATCTCTAATGTGACCACATCCCACACCTGGCTGCCTAGTTCAAATTATAAAAACCATTCTATTCAATTTCTTATTGCATTTTTTTTTTTTTTTTTTTTTTTTTTTTTTTTTTTTTTTTTTTGGGTGAGAATAGAAAAATTTGCTGAAACTAAAGCAGGGTCAAAAGCTTAATAACTGAGTACTACACAACTTGAGATCAATTTTTCCCCTGAGAGTAACTGGCACACTGTATTTCAAATAATTGTGCCTAGTCAATGACCATTATTGTGCATGATTGTAGGTGTCTGTTTCATATCATGTAATAAGTAGGCCTAATTGCCCCTAGGCAGAATCAAAATGGGGAGAAATTGAGCTGACACATTTTCAAAACGGGCATCTACAAAACTCTGTGTCCATGAGCAATAGAATGAAAATGATCTCATGAATGCCTGGGTTTACAAATTGTGAATCCTAAATGTGCAGGGTGATCAATTTCCAGCTACATCACCATCCTTATATAGAACCCGTATCAGATCATGAGTGTGAAAGATTCATACCACAACACCCAATAGATTTGAACAGTAATTACATCCGTCCAAGCTTGATACAGCAGCTAAAATGGGACCCTCCAACACAGAAAATTGGAATTCACGTAATCAGAAGCTGCAAGACGTGCTGGCAGAACAACTAAAGTTAATGACAAACCCAGAATGAGTTCTCAAACCAATTACTGATAAATCTGATGGACTATTCACTACATTGCCACAACCCTATGAGCTACTAAGGATGATACATGAGAAATGTGCATTTATTACCTACTGATAATGGAAACGATGAATTTCTTTACTACTCATATATTCATCCAGTATTTGAGACTGAGAACGCCTAGTGACTCTCTCACTTATGTACATGAAGTTCGTTTGGAAAGTTTGTGAAATATTGAAATTAAGTTTGAAATGCAATACTTAAAACAGTAACTAATTTATGAGTAATCACATGACTGAAGCTGTTTTATACATGAGAGCTCGAGTCTCTAAGCATCAGGGGGTTTACTGGTACATTTAAAACATGAGAATGTTCAGGCACAGCATTTCCTCAAATAAATTAGAGATAAGTGGAACCAACAATTCAGTAACATGACTGTTCACAACAATAAAATGGTTCATAGCAAATTAATATTATGCATGCATTTTTATCACATAAATATTTTGTATACAATCAATTTTTTAGACATTACATAACATCAGTGTATATCAATATGCAGTAATATAAACACATAGGGCAGAGAGCAGAAAATAAAATTTGTGTATGACTAAGGATTTTATTCCTGAAGTCTTGCTTA
Organism: Schistocerca americana; assembly: GCF_021461395.2. Classification (NCBI taxonomy): domain Eukaryota; kingdom Metazoa; phylum Arthropoda; class Insecta; order Orthoptera; family Acrididae; genus Schistocerca; species Schistocerca americana. Next base: position 58,646,462 of record NC_060121.1, read on the forward strand.
ATGTGCTTTGGAGCTACAACTCAATTTTCAAGGACTGTTTGGATATAATAGGCTGAAAAACTGAAGCAAATGAAACGCCCAACGACACAGATTTCTTGACAAAATATACCCTCAAGTGGGGTAATTAGAGTAGACATCTCTCTCCTGTTTCTGGTATTTTAACTTATTACCTGCATCTGATGACACAACTTTCACTTCTACATTGGTGAGAAACATTTGCACTTACAATCTGAAATTATTTGACGTGTTAATGACAGTACTATGTGACTCAAATGTTGCATATTTAACCATGTTACAGTCATGTGATGAAGTAATGGATTAACTTTAACTTTCATTTCCATTACTAACAAAATACAGGGAAAAATATATTATGAGGAGACCTGACAGTTTATTTCAGTTTTATACACATATTCAACATGATATTTTACTTGCTTATTAAAATAACAGTTATTTAAGTATAGAAGCAGTAGACGACTGTATGAAGTATGTAAGGGAGGGGAGTTGAAGTGGGGAATGTTGTCAACTTCAGAACCTCTGGTCCTTAAACTGTCACTTTCGTTAAAGAGCCAACTTGATCGTGTCTTGCTGAAAGGCCTGTAAATTGTCGGGAAGTGATTTCCACTTTTGAGGTGCCAGCCTACAGCTTGCATCTTTCTCTACATATCTTGTAAGCTAGGTGCTTTCAAGTCAGGCAGAAGTAATAGCCCAATGCCACTAAAGACTTTATTCAGCTGCCACCATGATCTTGTTTGCCAAGTGAAAGATTGCAGGTGAAGTTCTGGCTGGACCTCTCCTCATATTACTGCTGCCAGATCAGCAGAATGATCTTCTACAGTGACAAGAGATCACAACTCCTCCAGTTGTAGTCACCAAAATACAAACGATGAGAATCAGTGCAGACATCCATGAGGTGTGAGACAGAGAGAACTTGGAACATGGTACCATCTGGGAGGCTGTGTACTGCTGATATACTGCTTTTTGAGGAAGTACACCAGTATCTGATACTTTCAGAAATGTTCCACCACAGCATTCTATCCTTGTTTTCACTTTGTCTTCTCTTTGCACCTGGCAACCACAAAATTACTTTGCTTGTGAGGAATCTACAGCCTGGTGCACAATATCACTGGAATTTTGAAACAGCAGTCTGCTCTTGTCTCACTTTCATTTATTCACTAGTCTTCAAGGTCACATCATCACTGTTCATCTGTCCAGGATTGTCCCTGTAGTAATTGCAGCAACTTGGAATTACATGATTCTAATATTCTCCAATATTTCTATTGGTGATGACACCTCCAGCAGCAGCAACAGTTAACATTTGACATGGTTTACATCCTTCTGGAAAGGATCCTTTATGATGTGTAATGCTTCTTTTTCCACCCCCTTTACTGATGCAGAGAAACATCACCAACTATGATTCAAATTTTGTTCCCAAACTGGGGGTATTGTGAGTGTATGGTCATACTGACACTGCTGACTACACATCAAGTATGGCTTGTTGCGACCTCACCATCTCTTGCTTGGCCTTCACATCCAAGAATTATTTTCAGGCCTGTGACTATGAAGATTTTTACATGCATCATTTACCAACTTGACCGCGTAACACCCAGCTTGGAGGACCAGGCTTTCTCCGATTGGTTTGCCCCCTAGGAACGCTGGCTTCCCCTTCACCAGACCTGAGGCAGCACCCTCCCCCTCCCATGGGAGGTGAGATTGAAGATGAGAATGAAAGACACCCTCTGGCCTCGCAACCTAATACCATTGTGGGCGAATAAAACAAGAAAAGGAAACAGATGATCGACAAGTAAGTGCAAGCAAAGTCAGACTTTGTTTCATTTATGCAAATAGTCTGCTAGTAATGGTTAACGTTGCTGTACTAAGAATTGTCAAATTTTTTACAGCAATAATTCTAGTCTAATTGAGCTTCTATATTATTGTTTACAAAGGAATGGTGATGTCAAATAGATCAGCAGCATTATGAAATAAGTAACTTTTACCATGCACAGTATGCAGATACTTCTTTTAAGTTACCTTCTATTAGACATTGAAAGTTTTTTATCGTTACACAACCAAAGCTACATAAAGGTTGACACCTTATCTAAAAATAAAAACATCTTGAGTTAGAATTTTCTTAATCTCAGTTATAGTTGAAATAACTATGCTAGTTATTTGTTCTGGTCATAAGAAGTCATGTATTCATAACAATTCAACTGTAAATCATTTTTTATGTCTACCATTTACCTATCATAGTATCTACAGACAATTTTTGTAACAGGCATTATTGCAATGCCTGTAAGAATTAACACTAATTTCAAAATCTAAGCAATATTTCAGATTATATTACTGTTTCCTTTCAGAGAGAGGGATTTCAATTGACTGATAATACAAATGTCAGTGATGATAAATTTATGAAATGCAAATATCTGGAAGAGTTCTCTGACTGAGGCACAATTTTTTTCCAGATCCAGAGGAATACTTCAAGTACATAACAAATTACATTTTTAAGAACTACTTTGAAAAGTCTGTATGAGCACGTTTGCAATATATTAAAGAGTGAACATGAAAAATTATCAAGTGTTACATACACTGTTTAATCCATACAATGACAGACTATAACAATATGAAGAGACACAGAAGTTCGTGTAAGCACATTAATGGTAATGAAGGGAAAATACAATTAAGAAAATCATGGATTTTGTAATTAGAATTTCCTTTTTCAAGTAGGAGAGGTAGGTTTGGACAGATTAGAAACTGTAAAGAAAACAAATGTACAAAGTAGGCCTACAATACCACTCGGCTACAGAGAACTGAACATCACTCCCAATGCTACTGTTACATCCGACGGGTCTCACGAAAATTTGGTACCCAAGTGCAAAAATGGTTTGGATCATACCATCATCAGAGCTCAAGGAATCACTAATTTTATCTATATTAAGTGTGCAGGATTATCACAGCTGCCTATTCCTGCAGTAGTTAACTCTCAAAGGAAATCTTTTTTAGACTAAAGAACAATAAGCGTTACAGAGTAAATGTTGTGCCCGAGTCCCACTCACTTGAAAAACCATTGTACTCACACAAAAAGTCAAAATTTTGTGTTTTCTTCCAGAATATGCAAAGCATAAGGAACAAAAGTTTAGAACTACAAATATTTTTAGAAAGCTTTAGAGACACTATAGATGTGCTTTGTATAGCCGAGCATTGGCTTAAAGATAATGATGCTGCCTATTTTTCCCTTCCAGGCTTTCAAATGGTTAACAGTTTTTGCAGAACTAATAGAAAAGGGAGTTGGCTGTCTAATACTTGCCCGAGATAATGTAGAATGTAATCCATTACTTAAAATTAAGCATACGAACTGTGAAAAGCATTTTGAACACGTCACAGTAGAAGTTAGATCTATTAAGCTTTTAGTTATATGTATCTATAGACCACCTGATGGTAACACACAAATATTCACCTCCAAACTAGATATGCTACTACAACAGTACAGTTTAAAATATCCCAGCATTATCTTATGTGGAGACTTTAATATAGATTTCCTAGTAGAATCCACTGCTTCCCAGAAAATAGTGAATATATTGCAATGTTATAACATGAAAAATTTAAACAAAAAACCTACTAGAACAACTAATACCAGTTCCTCTGAAATAGATGCTGTTTTGGTTAACACTGGCATGTCATCTGTCTGCAAACTAGACATCACCTCCAACGGTATATCAGATCACAACTGCTTGATACTGAATATGACCATGCAAGATGCAAATAGACAGACAAAACCTCCCCAACAGACTTACAAACGATCAACTGGCAATAAAAATATTACAGCACATTTCTCACTTGTGCTCCATAAAGCTGACTGGAAAGGTGTCTATTGTGCCAGCAATGTTGACAGAAAGGCTAATGAATTTATGAGTATCTTGCAACACTGCTATGAAGTGGCATTCCCAATCAAACATACAGCTAAAAAATACACATCTCAACTGTCCAATAATAAATGGTTAACAACAGGAATAGAAACCTCTTGCAGAAATAAGAGACTGCTATATGCCTACAGTAAAACTAGAATTCTTTTATACTGCTTGAAATAGTTACGGTATACCTCACTGTCTATAAACAAGGTAATTCATGAAGCAAAGAAAATGTATAATAGGCAATTCATTATCAACTCAAGTAATTAATCAAAAGCCGTGTGGAGATAGATAAACGAAATGGTTAGCAAAAAAGACAAGACACACTCAATAACCTGCATTAAAGATCAGGATGGTGTTACCACTGACCCTAAGCAATTATGTGAAATATGTAATGACCATTTCACAAAAATTGGTGACATGTTTTCTTCTTTAATCAAGACTGCTGCACTCACTTATCACTCAGATTCAGCAGTATTCCCACAATAAATGTTCCTTGACCCATTCACACCAAATGAAATCTGCAATATTATAAGGCAGAGACCAAAAAAACATTCCTGTGGTCTTGATGGTATATCTGATTGCCTTTTAAAACGAGCCTGCCATCATGTGTGTGCACCAGTTACAGATATAATAAACTGCTCTTTATCATCAGGTAAATTTCCTAGAATTTTTAAAGCAGCAAAAATTATTCCTCTATTTAAAAAAGGGGAAAGGAGTGATGTAAACAACTGCAGACCCATTTCAGTCTTATCAAGCTCATCAAAAGTCCTGAAAAAATCAGTATGCAATTAGTATATGACCGTGTTATAAATTTCTTGTAAAGTAAGTCCTAACCAGTTTGGGTTTAGGAAAGGGAGATCAATAAATGGAGCATTATACTCATTTTTAAATGAAATATATAGGGCAGTCAATGATAGAAAACACACAACAGGTGTGTTTCTTAATCTCACTAAAGCTTTTGATCTTGTCAGCCATGTATTACTTTTGGATAAACTACTACGTTATGGGATTAGGGGAAATTGCAATGACTGGTTTAGGTCATATCTCTCAGACAGAATACAGAAAGTAGTGACTGAGCATTTTCACCAATTTTGATGTAATCAGAGGAGCAAGTTGTAAGACAAGGTATTCCCCAAGGCTCTACACTTGGTCCCCTTTTATTTCTAATATTCATCAATGAATGCCCCAAAGCATTCAGGAAAGCCTGCCGGTAATGTTTGCTGATGACACCAATATACTGTTTTCAAATCACTGTCCTCATCAGCTCAACTCCACAATTGCTGATACAAATTGCAGTCTGGTAAACTGGTTGAACAAAAACAAACTTCTCCTAAATAAAGATAAAACAATGTATATAAATTTCCACATGACACAAAAGGTATTGTCTGTGATAGATGATATCAGGATTGAGAAAGTGCCCATACAGCGAGAAAGAGCCACAAAATTCCTTGGAGTGTGGATAGATGACACACTACAGTGGGACATACATAAAGATAAATTATTAAGTAAAATGAACAGTTTGTGCTATGCTTTTAGTATTTTAAGTAAAATCTGTGATATCAAAACACTAAAATGTGCCTACTTTGCATTAGTAACTCAATAATTACTTACTGCATTCCTTTTTGTGGCTTCTCCCTTAAGAATGTATTTATTATGCAGAAGCGAGTAATTAAGACAATGAAACAAGTACCCCTGTCTTCCACGACTAAACATCTCTTTAAGGAGCTCAGTATTTGAAAATGTCAGGTGTTGCCAGAAAGGATTCAGATCCAAAATGAAGTCAATCCTACAGAACCACTGCTTCTATTCAGTGGAAGAATTTATGAATAGTAATCTAAAACAATTTTTGTGATGTGTTTTACTGCATGTGTTGAAATATTACTTTAAATTGACTTATTTGACTCTATTTACAGTATGTTATTACTGTTCCTTGTTATGGCTCATCTGCACTTATCATACCTGTGAACAGTGTTACATACAGTCATCAGATGATGATTAAAGAGTAACATACCAAAAAAGTTGTGATTCACTATGTACAGCCAGCCGGAGTGGCCGAGCGGTTAAAGGCGCTACAGTCTGGAACCGCACGACCGCTACGGTTGCAGGTTCGAATCCTGCCTCGGGCATGGATGTGTGTGATGTCCTTAGGTTAGTTAGGTTTAAGTAGTTCTAAGTTCTAGGGGACTTATGACCACAGCAGTTGAGTCCCATAGTGCTCAGAGCCATTTGAACCATCACTATGTACAGCATATCATTTATATAAATCTATATCTTAGGTATATCTACATATCATAGCATGTTAACTGTAACTTATACTACATCTATTTGTAATAACACAACAAGATTTCTGGATGAATAAATAAATAAATAAATAAATAAATAAATAAGTGGAGTCTATGATGAGAGGTACTCTTCTGTGGTGTTTGTGAGGGGTCAAAGGATAGACAAAATTACTTTTATCATCATCTATCAGCAGTAACAGACATTACTGAGATACACTGGGAATCTGTGTGATGTTATTGGCTTGCAAAAATCTGTGACAATACTGTCTTCTAATCCTTATTTATTATTATTATTATTATTATTAGTTTCCTTCACAGACCACACTCACAGTACTATACAAAGGCCATAATATAAAATCTAATGTAACAACAGAACAAAATTCAATATCCAATGAGATTACATAGTTGTCTTCACATACTTATCATAAAATATTTATCACATCATCAGATATACTACATTTCTCCAGGTATGAAAAATAACTATCACAATAAAAATGTATAAAACAGTGAACATAAGTTTGCAGCATTCTAGTTATACACTGTCAGGACAAACAAAGCACAGCAACATCGAACAATTTCTGCCAATATGTTGTAAGATCGTATTAATGTATGAAAGTAAATTTGTTACATTCAATGAAGGGAATTTTGGAATTAAGAAAATTACTACTACCCCCACAGTGACTGAACTGTATGTATAGAGTGCACATTCTTTATGAACATAAACTACACATAAACCCAAAGGTAATTAAGAAGCACACCAAATATCAATCATTAAATTGAACCCACTACAGTGCAATACAAGGAAATCATGTTAAGGAATACAGTAATAAATTATACATCCAATATTTGTTAAGTACCAAATATTATGAGGAGACTTGCAATAAATGAGTCCAGAAATACTCTTATTACATAACTAAAGATTCTTAAGCATATGGATGATGACATTGTATTTGAAGACAACACATGAATGTAATGTGAGAGCTTCTGAATGTGGTCTTAGAACTGTCAAATTACTATTCTACTTTAGACAAAAGGGGAAAAGGAATGTTAATATCAGTAGGCCACTAGTACTAAATATAATACTGAGACTGCATGTGGGTATTCCACATGCATAATTATTGACTGGAAACACAACTATTCACAACTCAACCACAATAGTGTGCACAAAACAAATTTAGAACAAAATGTGTAAGCCAATAAATTTGTGATTTAACAAATGTACACAGACTAATAACACTGCTGACCATTAGATGAGAACACAAATGTTTAATCATAGATGGCATTGCAAGAGAGGGTGTGGCATCCTGCAGCTCCATCTTATGGAATTATGTATGACTTACAAAGAGCATTAAACCAACGGAAATGCAATGCAACAACAGTAATAAATGTTTATACAACATAAGTGTAAACTAAAAAAATACATAGAAACACACACAGCATTTTATAAATATTCAGGAATTTATAAGTGTTTGTGCCAGATGGCGTTGCAGATGCAAGTATGATGCTACATAGTGACAGTTTTAATTGGTGGTATGTACAAATATATTGCGTAGAATTTTTTACATACTAGCAATGGTCACAATAAAAATAAGCTTGGTTCTATACATAAAACACAAAACATATAACTTGAATAGTACATTTTCCTGCCTATTCCGAGTGGAAAGTAGCATATGTAAGTGCTAAGACCACTATATGCACTCTTTAGCATAAATATTGACAAGGAATTACACACATGGTGTCAAGAGGTAAGTACAATGAAACAGTGAGTTCTGAATTACGAATTGCATGTACAAGCACTATAATAGCTACACTCATTGTACGGCCTAATTGGTTACAAGAAAATAAACATTTAGTACCAACTTATTAACACAAATGAAAGCCATATAGTAATCAGCCTATTTAAAGTTTAAATTGGTGTAAATAAGTTTCCTATTTATGCCATGCCATGCATGAAGCTACTGCAACAAGTAATGAGTAGTAACTGCTGACCTGTTGGCACAACAAGCAGCACAGTTCTCTGCTTGTTAAAAGTGAGACATAGGGTACATAAGCGCTAAAGCAGCTAGATACACTGCACGGCATAAATAGTTACAAAGAATTACACATTTAGTGCCATCACATTAGCACAACAAAACTAATTATAAAAATATTTGTGACAATCAGTACATCTGTAATGAATAAGTGTCATAGACCTATGCAGAATAAAAACATGAACAGTTCCTGTATAGCCCTTTGTCTCCAATGAGAACTATATCAATTGAAGTGAAACAAAGTATTAGATCTCAAGGAGATGCTAAAACATTATTACAGAAGGCAAAATATAAAACATGGAAACCTCAGTCAACAGAAGTATTAATAGCAATTACAAATCAAACAGTAAACCCCTGATCATTTATGGAGTCAAACTCCCATGTTTTGAACTTATTTGCAAAGCAATTTGAAGCATAAGCTGTTTCAGTGTGGTAAATGGTTTAACATTAAGTGTGCAAGCAAGAAAAAATTAGAAAGGGTTTATGAAATAATGTTTAATGTTTTCTTGTTTTCTTGGGAATTTCTTATTACCCTCATTGTGAAATACTGCATAAGTCTGCATGTCATGAGTCCGGAACATAACCCCCCCCCCCCCCACCCCCCCCCCCCCCGCCCCCCCGCACACACACAAAATTAGATCAAAGGCTTGATAAATAAAATATTCTAAACAGAATCAAGGATACTGCTTCTTGATGAGCAGATTATGTCGAATTTGATTTCCAAAATTAATATCTTTCTGAAATTGAGTCTATAATTAAATTTTTGTTGCTCCTGGAAGCTTTTGTCATGTACCATGCAACTGGCACCGAGTGTCATGAAACACATTAGTCATGTAGTATTATAGATGCACTTTCTGTTCTGTGTCCTTTATTGTCTGATTTATGCATATCTGCCAGCTGTTGTGAATGATGTAGAGTGAAAATTTTCTATGTTTGGATAAAATGTTGTTGCAGACTGTTAATGGGTGACACCTGCATTGTAGCAGAACATTTGTCAAAGTCTAACTGGTTTGCTGTTACCTCCCTTTCTGCGTACCTAAGAAAGATAAATTTTACACAATTTAGATCATGTCACAGAGTGTGAGGAATTCTCAGTGACACTCAATAATGAGCATGTGTAGGAGATGATGGCACCAAATTCCTGGGCATTCACTTAGAGTGAAAACTACACAGTGCATGTTCCAGTGTGAAATAATATTTACCTCATCAGCTTTCAGATCCAGAATGCTCTCTTGTATTATATACAAAACAGTCACAAACACTGCATGTTTTTGCTTTTGGGTACTCCATGTCACATGGAATTATCTTCTGGGGGATCTCTTGCTCAAAATATTTTCATTGCTTAGTAGAATGATAAGAGTTATATGTAGGTTAAGTCCAAGAAAGTCCTCTTGCAAATTACTGAGCAAGATGAGAATACTTACCAGTGGCTGTCAAAACACTTTTTCTCCAATTTGTTTTGTTATCATGGTCTCCATACCCTTTGGACACAACTGTCTAGTTCCATGTGTGACAAAAATGGAATATCAGTTACATTACCTGTCCCTGCTGTAGAAAGACACTAAGTATGTAGTAAATCTGTATTCAAATCAAATGTACACCAATTTCTCTTGAATGACTCATTCCGGTCTGGTGAGCAAAATTGGAGTAAACAGGTTACCTAAGATGCAATCAATTGTGGAACTGTTGAGCTATATCTTTATGTAAGTATTTCAGGAATAGAGGATTACACCTACGGAAGTGAAGGTACATCTAAGTGTCCTACAGATGACACCTGGGTGCTGGTAAGGAAGCAATGGAACTGACTACCAGAGAATATTTTCAGATCTCCTGACTATGTAAGACTTTGTGCACATTGAGTCCTTATGTAATCAGTGATTGTAGATTAATTAAGTAAGAATAAGGACATTGAAATTGGAAGAGAAATGATTCAGCACCACATCAGAAGCTCTTTTTCAGGGACAAACATCTAGAAAAGTGGGAACAAATATTAAAATATGCCAGTTGATCATTGAGTGCATTACCAGAACCAAATGCCAAAGATTACAAGAGATACTGTTTAAGCTCATCGTCTACATTGTTGTCCTAAATACTGGGATATGAAACCATTGGTGCAACATATCACCATGCCTATGAAGTAGTCACACACGTCCGGACTAAAACTGTGAATGCTTACTTGCTATTCAGTTCCACAGACAGCAGTACTCATTAACTCTGTAGATACTATGTGTGGTCAGTTCCCCAATTTTGATTCAAATCACAATGTAGCTCCTGGCCAACTTATGTTTTTGAAACATACTGACATTCTCCACCAGATGCGATGGCCATATACACTGATGGTAAAAGAAACTCAACTCCGAAAAGAAAATTAATTTAGAGGAATGAAATTTTTAGAATATCTTTGTCTAGGTGACTTATTTAATTGATTAACATTGCAGCAACACAGGTTAATGTAAGCACAAGATAAGCCACTGCAAATGTGAAACGCTGTTATGTTAATAACTGGTGTAACCACCATAATGTTGAATCCATGCATGCAAATTTGTATGCACTGTGTTTTACAGGTGGCAGATGCCAGTCTGTGGAATGGAGTTCCATGCCTGTTGCTCTTGGTTGGTCAATAAAGAGAATGTTAATGCTGGCTGTGGATGACCCTTAAGCTGTCATCCAATGACGTCCTTCAAGCCAACACATGGACATTCTGTATAGCATGTTGGGTTACAACAGTGGTATGTGTGTGAGTGTTGTCCTGTTTGAAAACAGCCCCTACAATGCTATTCATGAATGGCAGCTTTAATGAAATATATATATATATATATATATATATATATATATATATATATATATATATATATATATATATATATATATATATATATTTTTTATGAAAAAAAATGTAAATGGATGAAAATGGATTTGAAAATAGGGAAGAAATGTTGCTTTAAATATTTTTGTTATTTGCTCTTTCAGTACGAACTTTGTTGTAGAACCCCTTATTTGCGTGTGGTAATAAAAACTCATTTAGACAGAATTAAGCACATTTAAAATTACGTGAACCTTAGCAACCCTCTCATGCTGATAAATTTATATTAACTGATTAAGAACATTTAGTTGAAAATCGTATAAATTAAATTTTTTTTTTTACGTTTTTCAGCCTTGGCACAGATTTTCTAAATGCAGTGTTTTTTTTTTTTTTACTGAGTTCTTTCCCGGCATTAGCTATGGAACACAAGACTGTCTCTGTTAACATAAAATGGTTAGATATTGCCAAGCCGACCTGAACGTTTAATTATCACTGACAAAACACACTTCACTATACGTTTAAGTTATTTGCTTTAGAAATTGAAAGAACCAACAGATTAACAACTTCAACATTAATTATCCGCCTATTAATGCACAAACGTAAAACCAGTAATAAATTCCGTAAGCCTCCGGATCGCTATAAAAGAAAAATATTTCGTAATTCACTGCTAATTTTATCTGCTCCCGATTTACGGGTTTGGTTAATTTTTTTAGCGGTACAATTTTTTAAATGTGCCGCTGCTGCAAATCATTCGGTCGTGGCACAGCCCAGCAACACCAACGATAATCACTAAAAATGCTGAAAATTCTTTAAAGAAAAATAATAGATGACATGGGCAAGCTAATTTACATTAGTAATACACAATTTTGATAAATTATAATGTATTTAGACCATCACAATAATTAAACTTACGTTACTTTGCAATTTCTCCTCTAATGGCGGCTAAAGATAGATACAGACAAAAGAAGTCTACTCATTCATAAAATGCTATGTCACAGGTTCCTCTCTCTCTCAGCTCTCGAGGAAGATGACAGAGAATGCACTTTATGTATTCCTATTTATACCACTGCCGATCGTTAATGTCTCTTTGCAATCTTACAACATTACTGCCCTCTGTGGCTGCATTTTACATTTTTTTTTAATTTTTTTTATTGCAGACATCAACATACTTTGCAACTACATTATGAGTATTGAAATATTACAATCATAAATACATCGAGAATATTATTACAGAAAATATTACAATAATAACGAATGCCATTTATACAAAATTAAATAATATTTTTTGTTAAACAATTGCAGTACATACGAATTGCTTCATAGGCTTACATAGTACAATTAAATGTCATTTAATTTTATTGATAGTGTGTGTGCTGGCAGGGAACGTTAAATTGCCCCCTGGCAGCATTTGGCAAAGAGTTTCTATACTTTGACACAATGGTGCCAGTAACGCTCTTTACAATTCAGATTTTTTTTTTTTTTTTTTTTTCGGAATGGCTCTTTTAATTAGTCCCAGGGTTATATATGTTCATGGCTCCCCCATTTGGGCGAAGGCAGACAGGAAACCTGGGCAAAACTGTGCCGGAGCCCTGCCATCCCAGTTGGTTCATGATTAATCTTGTCTCTTTAACAGTCATTCTTTTGAAATGATTTAGCAGTTTGTCATCAAAGTTTACATAACATCACAGTCACATACAGTTCAACGAAAGTTTGTTGTTTGTGATTAACAACTCGTAATTATCATTTTTGCGATATACTGCAAGGTCACTTGCCCTACGATATATCATTTAGTATGTCACTTTTCATAATGTTCTCACTACCTATGTGTTACAAATCCATCTCCTACACTTGTTACTGTTCATTTTCTCTCGTCAATTTACGGGTATACATAATAAGTGTTCAATGTTTGTCAAAAATCGAGTTCATTGACATGTTACGCAGTTCGTGTAAATATTTTGGAATATGTCAATAATGCTGTAGTTGGTGCGCGGTGCGGAATGATTGTTGAGCGGTGCTCGGTGCGGCGCGTCGGCTCCGTTTAGGTCACTGCCCCCGGTGTTGACAGCTACGGTGCGGAGAGGCGTGTGGCTGTCTGGTCTGCTACGGGCTGCATGGCTGTATGGCTGAAGTAGCCGGATGCGCGTTGTATATCAGCTTGCCCGTGTGACATCTTCTTGCAGTGTTCCAGCAAACATGCTACAAGTTCACAGACAGTGTACTATCCTTATGGGCATTTTCCCTGCTGTGGGTAAGAACGCATACAGTTATTGGCAGTTATTATTCAGTAGGCCTTCACTAGTCTGGTTTGCACAATGTTTCATTGTCACATTAACAAGTTTTATGGGCACACAATATTTTTTTACCATGTCATGACTTGTCATTAGTCACACGCAAGTTTTCACCTTAGGACAAAATGTATCTCTGTAGTCAATGTGCTTTCCTGGCGTCCCTTGACACACAAAGAGTTATAGTTTGACACTAGCTTGGTCCACCGTCTATTATCGGCTCACTGTTCGTGTTGTGTTAGTTCCTTGTCCACTTGCACACATGGCGATGATACAGTTTCTTATTGCTTGTTCAAAATAACCTCGTGACCTATTGCTGCAGTTTTAACACTCACTGTCTGTCTCTGCCACACAATACTGCACTTTTGTTTAAATTTCTTTTTTTTTCAGTTACCATGTCCATTGCGCAATGTTCTGTAACAGCACATTTGTAACTTCTTTGTTCGCTCTTTACCAAAGTGTGTGATAATTGTGTACATAGTAACAAATATTAAAATTTCGTATTAGTTTGCCCAAAAATCATCTATATTTATGTTCGAGTAGATTTTATTTGTGCATTCCAGCCGGATTCAGGCATATAGTTCAATAACTCCTTTGAAACTATGTCTCACTTTACTTGCAAGGTCCTACGTAACTACAGTGCAGTCTCAGTAGGCTAAAATTGACTTGGACCGTATCAGGCTAGCTGTTTTTACTGATTCAATCTGCACATGCTTCAATTGAAGCTTCTTTGTGCGTAACTTTGCGTTACTTAAATTTGCAATAAGTTTGCGTCCCATGGTACCCTCGGTTCATTACTGGGTGCATTACTCTCTTGGACAATACTGGTTTGAAAATAAAGTTCTCAGGGTCTCATATTATTGATATTATTCTGGGTTCGAATTTGTCAATTTGACATATATAATAGGTGTGTGTGTAGCTATCTTCATCTTTGAATATGTCTGCTTGTGTCTGTATATGTGTGGATGGATATGTGTGTGTGTGCGCGAGTGTATACCCGTCCTTTTTCCCCCCTAAGGTAAGTCTTTCCGCTCCCGGGATTGGAATGACTCCTTACCCTCTCTGTTAAAACCCACATCCTTTTGTCTTTCCCTCTCCTTTCCTTTTTCCTGATGAGGCAACAGTTTGTTGCAAAAGCTTCAATTTTGTGTGTATGTTTGTGTTTGTTTGACTTACCAAACGAAAGCGCTGGCAGGTCGATAGACACACAAACAAACACAAACATACACACAAAATTCAAGCTTTCGCAACAAACTGTTGCCTCATCAGGAAAGAGGGAAGGAGAGGGAAAGACAAAAGGATGTGGGTATTAAGGGAGAGGGTAAGGAGTCATTCCAATCCCGGGAGCGGAAAGACTTACCTTGGGGGGAAAAAGGACGGGTATACACTTGCGCACACACACATATCCATCCACACATACACAGACACAAGCAGACATATTTAAAGACCATTATATATATATATATATATATATATATATATATATATATATATATATATATATATATATATATATATATATATATATAATAGAAAAGAATGTAACAAGAAATATTTCAAGTGCGACACACATATAGAATATCATGCAGTACACAAACTAATCACTACTAAAATGTTCCTACTGACTGATCTCTGTCACAATTTAACACTACCAATAATTGGACTAATCAGGTTATTTGTGCAGACATTTAGAGCATGTTTAAGCTAACACTAATTAAAAAAGAAGACATAACACAAATAATCATAAACAAAAGAGAAAGTCAGTCATATTCTTATAACTAAATACTTCTACACTAGTACATAATCTCTACAGATCACACATAATTAATGTTCATTCATTTCCAAAAGGATGGTGTACCTTTTTACACATAACACATAGGACTATTAGTCATTTACTGTAGGAATATTTTCACATCCTTACGTGGATACAGTCCTCGTACTCTCCCTGAGTGGGGATCTGCTAAGAGATAGCTACTATTTCCTTCTTGGACCAAGGAATGGAGTATGAGACTCAACAGTAGCTTTTGTGAGGCTTCACCTCGATATTGTATTGATATCCCTTAAAAATTCCTGGTCATTTAGAAAATACATTTGCATAGTCAGATAATAACTGTACCAATTACTGCTGTTGCATTGAGTTCAAATTTTCGGACTGTGATACTTTGTTCACAAGTGCGTCCACATTTGCTTTTAATTGACCACCTTGTACGTCTGGATAATTGAGATTTTGTCCTAGAAAATGATTGTCTAAATGTAGTATCCACTGATTCCTACATTTTATGTTAATAGCATTTCAATTAGGCACAGGTACCTCTTCAGACCTGAGCATGGACAATTCTATCCTCCTACCCGTATTCATCAAACTTAATTTTCCCCGAGAAAGGTCGATTACTGTGTCCCTTTCTCTCAAAAAATCTACCCCCAAAATGTAGGCTACTTTTAAACCCTTTACTACCAGGAACGAGCACGCTATGGCTTCTCCCCCTATATACATCTCTACCCGCACTTGGAGTTTAATTATTTGTCGCTGTGCACTGATGGCTCCAGTGACTTTGCAATTGTTCACAGGAAAAGTCAGCATACACTTTTCTTTCCCCAGTACTCTGAATAAGTCCATACTCATGACACTGACAGTAGCACCTGTGTCTACGATTGCTTGCACATCAATATTGTTAATTTTTATCTCTATTATCACTTGTACTTTGTCTTTGTGCTCCTTTATGCACGTGGGAGGTTCAGTTATTAATGCAGGTCCTATCTCCACCCTGTCTTTATACCTGAGGATAGAGATTTCCGATGTTTTATTCTGTGTCGGGCTGCTCTCACTCCAAACCTCAGCCGGCGATGGAGAGCGTATCTCGGCTGAATCTAGTTTGTTGGATTATTACTGGTGGATGGGTGGGGCTGCTCTGTGTCGCTGACCTCCACTATGTGTAAGTTGTGTTGCGTCGGCCGCCACGGTTGCGCAATTGGCACATTTTGTGGTGGCGGTCAGTTATTGTCATATCTTTCACTGTTTTGCTGGTCCGGACTGGGCCTCTGGTTCTGTGGCCAAGTTCGGTTTGCATCGTTATAGATATTGGTGTTCCATGGCCCCCTGGCATTTTTCCATCTATTATTGCTTGATGGGCCTGTTTCATATCGGTCATCGAATCTCCTTTTCTGGTCATTGTTCACCGGCAGACTATTGCCTTCCCGGTCTCTACCTCTATTCCTGTTTTGTACATAATCTTGTCTCCTATTGTTACCTCCGCCGTTTCCATTATTTGGTGGAGGTGTGTTATTTCAACCATTTCTGTAACTGTTTCTGTTACTTCTAGCCTGTTCAGAGGCTGCCTTAACATCCTCCTGAATCAGGTCAATTGAGTCCAGAACAGACAAGAAATGTTTCATGTCGTTCTCCGGTATGTGTATAAGTTTTTCCTTTACGTGTATCGGCAAGTGTGATTTCAATAGTCTGATCAAATCCCAGGATGAAATCTGCTCGTCCCAGTAACGGGTCTTTAATGTATTTCTCAAAATATTTTCGCAAATTTGCCTAATCATGGAGAATATGGCTCTGGATTATATACCTCTTTCCGTAATCTCTCCTGAATTCAAGTTGACCAATATTTGGCCAAGAATATCTTTTCCAATTGCTCATATGTGTCGCAACTGTCAGCTGCTTCGGTTGGCCATAATGCAGCATCTCCTTGTATGTAAGACATAACGAACTGTATTTTCTGTGTATGACTCCAAACGCTAAGCAAAATGTTTCTAAATCCCTTGATAAATACTCCGTTGTAAATATCTGAAACTGTCAATTTTTAATCAGGCTTTCTTCAATCACTATTTTGGAGTGACATTTGTTTGTTTCACTAACATTGGTTGCCTGTTCTGTCTCGCAGTCACAATTTTTCACTGCTGTATTTATATGCCTATCATTGTTGGACCTGCCTGGCATGACACACGCCTGTGCATCGCCGTGCAACAAGCTGTTTTCCAGCTCCGCAAGATGACGGTTGACATTCCACTGCCACAGCGTGCAACGCCCTTTTCATGTCCTGCGCTTCCGCACTCGAGCCCAAATCCTTGGCCTCAATTGCGTCGTGCTCCTTCTCGTCTATTTTTTTTTGTAAATTCCTTTTCAGTTTTGTTCACCTGTTCGGACATTTTCTGCTCTATTGCTTGACTTGTGTCAATTTCTAATTTATCCCACCTGTTAGCCAGTACACTAATTTCATCTACGATACTGGCATTAGCCACCTGGATATTATCTACTCTTTTGCTCAGTTCTTGCACCACTTTGGGTATGGTTTCATAGTTTTGTCTCAAACTAACAATCTCACTTTGTATAGCTTCCAAAGATTGCACTAACTGCAAGTCTCTCTCATGCTGCCATCGATCACGCTCTGCTTGTTTAGCATCACGTTCACTAACACGTTCTGCTAGCATACATGCAAATTCAGCTTGGAAATTGAGCATGTGTTCGAACATAACCCTTAATGATTGCACTTCTGACACCTCACCACTCCCTGGTCCGTCTCTAGTGCTTGTAGTTGGCACAGTAATTCTACTTTCAACTGAATCACTGGCTGGCAGTGGCAACATTTCTTGCCCTTCTGCCCCCAGATTATCACATTGTACTTCCTGAACTACGCCACTAACACTACTTTGTGCCCCACTTTCTAACTCAGTATCACTGCTTGCTAACTGTTGTTCATTATCCATGTTTATATTTTTCTGACTACGCAATCTAACCATAGTCAACAAAAGAAACAACATCTGAACTAAATATCCTAACACTCAGGTTTCACTGACATAGTCACACACGAAATGGTCATTTGTTGAAACACACTTATTACATACTACAATGACTAACTACTCAAATGTCCTGTTATTTAAAAAAAAAATAACAACAAGCACACCACTAATGATCCGAGAACACCGCACTGAGGCTACTTTACTACCCACACGACAACTACACTGTAGCTTTACCTTTTGGTGATCTATCTTGGGTGCAGCTGCCCCCTGGTATTGTGGTAGGTAATTAATTTTTTGATATAATGAGCTCTTTTCTTCAGCTTGCTTCTGGGTATATAGTGTTCTCATGCAAAAAATCATATACAGGTATTACCATACAATATTGGTTAGGCAATACATAAAATACATGAAAAAATTATTAATTGTTCTCCAACAAAGTTCAACTACAATAATTCCCTAGTTATCTCATTGGTATTTTGTGGCCACTGCTTATTTGTACCCCACATTATTGGGCACCAATTTAATGAAATAATAAAATAAAAAAATATTATTTATGTATTTATTATGTAAATAAAATTAAAATGGATTTGAAAATAGGGAAGAAATGTTGCTTTAAATATTTCTGTTATTTGCTCTTTCAGTACGAACTTTGTTGTAGAACCCCTTATTTGTGTGTGGTAATAAAAATTCATTTAGACAGAATTAAGCACATTTAAAATTACGTGAATCTTAGCAACACTCTCATGCTGATAAATTCATATTAACTGATTAAGAACATTTAGTTGAAAATTGTATAAATTAAATTTTTTTTACGTATTTCGGCCTTGGCACAGATTTTCTAAATGCCGTGTTTTTTTTAAAATATTTACTGAATTCTTTCCCATCATTAGCTATGGAACACAAGACTGTCTCTGTTAACATAAAATGATTAAATATTGCCAAGCTGACCTGAACGTTTAATTATCATTGACAAAACACACTTCACTATACGTTTAAGTTATTTGCTTTAGAAATTGAAAGAACCAACAGATTAACAACTTCAACATTAATCATCCGCCTATTAATGCACAAACGTAAAACCAGTAATAAATTCCGTAAGCCTCAGGATCGCTGTAAAAGAAAAATATTTCGTAATTCACTGCTAATTTTATCTGCTCCCGATTTACGGGTTTGGTTAATTTTTTCAGCGGAACAATTTTTTAAATGTGCCGCCGGTGCAAATCGTTCGGTCACGGCACAGCCCAGCAACACCAACGATAATCACTAAAAATGCTGAAAATTCTTTAGAGAAATATTATAGATGACATGGGCAAGCTAATTTACATTAGTAATACACAATTTTGATAAATTATAATGTATTTAGACCATCACAATAATTAAACTTACATTACTTTGCAATTTCTCCTCTAATGGCGGCTAAAGATAGATACAGACAAAAGAAGTCTACTCATTCATAAAATGCTATGTCACAGGTTCCTCTCTCTCTCAGCTCCCGATGAAGATGACAAAGAATGCACATTATGTATTCCTATTTATACCACTGCCGATCGTCAATGTCTCTTTGCAATCTTACAACATTACTGCCCTCTGTGGCTGCATTTTACATTTATTTTTATTTTTTTTATTGCAGACATTAACATACTTTGCAACTACATTATGAGTATTGAAATATTACAATCATAAATACATCGAGAATATTATTACAGAAAATATTACAATAATAACGAATGTCATTTATACAAAATTAAATAATATTTTTTGTTAAACAATTGCAATACATACGAATTGCTTCATAGGCTTACGTAGTACAATTAAATGTCATTTAATTTTATTAATAGTGTGTGTGCTGGCAGGGAACGTTACACAACACAACATGTGGACTCACCGGACTGACATACAAATATGACGTCAGGGTTCGTGTGGCAACCAAGAGAGTGCTCCTGCTGTCATACGAAGTCTCATTCCAGACAAAAACTCCAGGTGTTGGGCCAGTGTGTCTGGGACAAACGTTGATCACAGGCCCAACAAACATTCTTTACTAACACCACATCCAATCTCAAAAGAAACTAACACTCTCAAACACAACAGTGTCTGTTTGAAGCAATCGTGATTTGCATCCTCATACTCGCATTACTAGTGCATCTCTTATGTGAGTAGAGCAAAATCTGAACAGACATCTTTCAAATGTTGAAGCATGACTAACAGCTTTCGTTTATGTCTAACAACTTTTCTTTGTTGCTGCTATTTTTTCACTCAGCGTAGAATATCTGAACAATACAAGGAAGCCTTAGTAAACTAGGCAGTTGGAAAGAACACCTATTTTACTTTCAGTGCTAAAGATGCCAGTTCCACCAGTTCAGTGGCTTGGAAACATGAGAACCAGCCAGACTCATGTTTAGTCACTGCTGATGGAAGCCGACGTTTGGTCGCTATGACTAAAAATATTGTCAAATTTCCCTGCTAGTCAACACTGCCTGCTTTAGAACCAATCAGCACAAGTATTCCATTTATTGGGTTGCTGCCTAAGAGACATACATACCAGTTTAGTCAATAATATATTATCCTTCACCATTTGAAATAGTCTGCCAACCCTGGGGTAACTTTTTGATTTGGCAGCTGCAGAAATAACAGGTGGTTTTGTGGTGAATAAGTCTCTGAGACATGTTCGGAGCACATTTTCAGCAGGACAGGAAATTCCAAGAAAATGGTTTGATATGGCGCAAAAGGTGAAAATCTGAGGATTTTGTTTGCTTTGTCACTCAAAAACAACCAGGGCACATGTGCTCATGTCAGAACTGTAGAACATGACGACAAGGAGAGGAGTTAAAAACGATTACAATTAATCCCAATCGACAAAATAGAAGATAGTTAAAAGAAAAAAAGGGGGGTCATGGAGAAAGTTCTGTGCCAGCCAGAGTGGCCGAGCGGCTCTAGGTGCTTCAGTCTGGAACCGCTTGACCGCTATGGTCTCAGGTTCGAACCCTGCCTCGGGCACGGATGTGTGTGATGTCCATAGGTTAGTTAGGTTTAAGTAGTTCTAAGTTCTAGGGGGCTGATGACCTCAGATATTAAGCTGCATAGTTCTCAGAGCCATTTTTGAAAGTTCTGTAAAATACTCCATAGAGAAACGAAGCTCATGAACTAAACATTAAATAGCCTTCGCCATATTGCTATGATGGATAGAAAGTAAAGTGCGGTCGACACCAGTCACTAAAATGGCTGATAGCTAACACGACTTAACAAATGATCTTGCAGCGAGAGGGCCGAGAGGAGGTCGTCCAACCCACTGACAGGTGCTTAATAACCTGCAGCTTGTTCCCATGAAGGGAGAACCAGTGGTGACACCAACAGCTGACAGACAGCAACACAGATCATTGGAGGGAATATAAGAACCAGTGGGTTGAGGTACAAGGGCTGCAGCATTGACAGCATCGTCAGTGGCCTAGTTCCTGTCACACTGAGGTGACTGGGAACCCACATAAACATCATCCATCAAGAATGAGCATGTGACAGCTTTCCTGGACCAGTTGCACTAATGGATGGACATTGTACAGAACACAGAGGCTTTAAAGGGCACAGTGTCTGAGAAGATGACGCAATTGAAAAGCCTGTGTCACCAGATGTGCTGTGTGGCCTGATACAGGGCGAACAGCTTTGCTGTAAATACTGAGCACTGTACCGGAAGATGATATCGAAAAACGTCAGGACCAATGATGAAGGCACACCTGTCACAGTATCTTTGTGTACACTGATGACACTTGTACTGACAATCGTGAAGTTCCGTGCGAAGGTTGTGAAATTGAAGGCGATAGAACAAGGCTGGAATAGTATCCTTAGGAAGTAAATAAAGGCAAAGATGAACACGGGCCGCCACATGAAGTTGATGAAGATGATGATAACCCTGATGATGTTTGGTTTGTGGGGCACTCAACTGTGTTGTCATCAGCACCTGTACACATTCCCCAATCTGTACACAGTCCAATCTAACCACTTACATGAATGATGATGGAATGATGAGGACAACACAAACACCCAGTTCCTGGAAGAGAAAATCTCCAACACCGTGATTCAGAGGCAGCACCACTAACCACTACACTATGAGCTGCAGACTCCACCACACGAAGCCAAGCTGGTGAAGGGTTTATATTCTGTGGAAAAGTTGCAGGTAGCATGAAGTTAAGCTGCTGGAGCAAGAGCTGAAAGTGAACTCCACTAGGTAACAGAGATGAAGGGTGCAACTCATACTGACGATCAAGAGTCTTCGAAGAAAGAGGCATGTGATGGATGGCCACGTATGGCAGACAAACAGCATGTATATCTGCTGAGGAGAAAGTCACGGTCGTAGGACAGTGGTAGTTTGGCAGCTTCTGTGTGCAGACTCTCAGCTGGGCTAATGTAGAAGGCACCAGTGGCCAAATTGATGCTATGTCAGTTGATAGTACTGAGATGGCATGAGAAGGATGGACGTGCAGATACATAAACGAAACATCCATATTCCAGTTTCTAACAGACAATGAAATGTACTCCTCCGATTGTACTGGTCCCATCTGTTCTCCAGGTAGTACCACTGAGGACACACAAGACATTCAGGGACCAGGTAAGACATGTGGGAGGATGCAGAAAGTTTCCTATGGAGCATGAGCCCCAGGAATTTTGTAGCTTCAATGAACAGAAGAGCAACGTGCTGAAGATGTAAAGATGGTGGAAGAAACAAATTGTACCGCCAGAAATTCATATAAATGGTTTTGCCAGTGGAAAAACTACAGTGACTGTTGATGCTCCATGAGTGAAGACAATTGAGACATCACTGGAGACACTGCACAATGACTGTAGTTCATGGAGAACCCCAATAGATGGCAAACTCGCCAATGAAAAGAAGCCAGACAAGTCTGGTGGGAGACGGGCCATTATAGGGTTAGTGACAACAGCAAACATGCCGATGCTCAGGACAGGACCTTGAGGCTCACTATTTTCCTCGATAAATGCATCCAACAAGGTGAAATGAACGTCCTGTTCTTAAGAGTTCCTGAAGAAAACAGAGTAGGCAGCCATGGAAGCTCCACGCATAGAGGGTATGGAGGATACCTGTCCTCCAGAAAAGTATCTTACACTTCCTCCAAATCGAAAAACACTGCCACAGTCGGATTTTGGCAGAAAACAATTCATGACATTGGTCGATATTGCGAGATGGTCAACTGCAGAACTGCACACTGAAATCCACACTCTGCAGTGGTTAATAAATTGTGAGACTCGAGCCACCGTACCAGCCAGGCATGAATCGTATTTTCCATCATAGCTGGTGAGGAATATGGGGTGGTATCTAGAAGGAAGGTGTTTGTCCTTACAGGCCTTAGGCATAGGTATGACAGTGCATTGGAAATCTGATCTCTGCCCACACATTTGCATGGATGAAGGAGAAAGTGCTTTTCCAGCAGGAGAAAGATGCTGCAACATCTGACTGTGAACATTGTCTGGCCCTGGAGGGGGATTCGAATGAAGTGAGAGCATGACCTAGCTGCCTCATAGTTAAGGCACTCAAGATTCTGAGAAGAGAAGAGTATTGCCCGAGCTGCATTTGCTCATTCTCGATGGAGGAAGGCAGGGTGATAGTTGAAGGAGCTCGAAATCTCATCAAAATTGTGGCACAAGGCGTTGGAGATTGCAATAGGGTGCACGATGACATCGTTTGCTACTGTCAGGCCGGAAATTGGGCTATGGCTATTAGTACCATAGAGCTATCAGAGCTTGGTCAACATGATGGAAGAGGGAGTGGAACTGTTAAAAGAACTAGTGAATGAAATCCAGCTCATTTTACACTATCCCGAAACCAGGATGACACTGTACACCGAACTTTTTATAGTGAACACAGTTTGTCATTGTAGGATGACGGTAAAAATGTGGAGTGTGTGTCCCCATGTGTAATTGTCATTGCGGCATGCCAGAGTCCATCTAGGGACCAGGACACAGCGTGGTAAAGAGGAAGTGCAAGGAACAGTATGTTAAACCTACCGCCACAGAATATTCTAAGATATTCTACCTAGTCATCACAGCTGGGTAAACGCTGTCTATTGAAGGTTGCAGAGAGGAGTAAAGCCTCCAGTCAGCCTTAGTAAGCTGCTATCTGGGTGTGAACATAAGTGGGGTAAGAGTCAGTAAAGGAATAGTACAGGGGGAATGGTCACTCGAGTATGTGTCAGAGAGCAGACCGCCTCAGGTTGATGGGCAAATGGGTAGTGCAGGAGGATAGGTACAAAAGGAAATATGTGTGTGTGGACTCTGAAAAGACTCCTGCATTACGGCAGAAGAGGTTACACTGACTGAGAAGGTTGGCTAATGGGGCACCTGTCTGACAGGTTCTGGGTGAACCCCAAAGGGCATTGTGCACACTGAAGTCACCAAGGAGCAGAAAGCGGTGAGGCAGCTACCCAATAAGCAGTAGGAAGTCTGTCCTGGTGACATCAAATGACACAGGGATGTAAACGGTATGAAGGGAAAAGATCAAGTGAGGAAAGAAAAGGTGAACTACAACAGCTTGAAGGCGGGTAGTCAGGGAGATGGGTTGACTCTGAATGTCATACCGCATGAGCAGCATGACTCCCCCATGTGGTGGAATGCCATCCTATGGGGAAAGGAAATGCAAGCGCTCAAATGGGTCATGGAGATGCTATTATTTTTTTTCTGGAGGCAGAGAACAAGTGGACATTGTGATTCTAAGAGCAGCCATAAATCCTCTTTGTTGGATAGAAGACCACAAATATTTCATTGAAGGAAAGCTATCATGAGGGGAAAAAATGAAAGGGTCTCACTTTGGTGGCTGCCAAGTGTCAGCCTTCAAAGACTTGCCGCTACAAGGCACAGAGGCAGGAGGATCATGCGCCACGAGGTCTGGAGAAGTGTCAGAAGGCTCCTTCTGTGAGCCTGCGGAATCCAGTGCTGAAAAATGGTTGGTGGTGCACACCGGAGAAACACAGGCAGCCGGGCCAGGGTATCACCTGGCAACACCGTCTAAGAGGATATCAGACTTGGTGAAGGAGAAGACCATCTGCCTTTGACTTCTTGTAGACTTCCCGGTTGGCACAGGAAGACTGATGTTTGTTGGCTGGAGGGATGTAGTAGGTCTTTGTGTGTATTTCTTCAGTCCTTCCTGGCCTGCCAGTTGTGTAGTACATGACTTCACCCCGGTAGGTCAATGTTTGGTGGCTTGTTGCACAGTTGTATGAGGAGACGGCAGTGCTGTCAGGATGGTGGGTGATTTCATAAACTCAGTGCTGAGTTTGATGTCACAGGCCTTTGTGGCCATGTCCTTCATGGAGTAAGACATAGCAAGAACAGTACTGTAATTAGCAGATGGTGGAACACGTGGTTTGAGACTAGCCAATAACTTGCAATATCCAGGTAAGCAACTTCTTCCTTTACCTGGACCTCCAGGACACCCCATTCATCGAGATGCATGAGACAATTTTGAGAGGAGGCAGCATGGTCACCATTGAAGTTGAGACATCCAGGAGGAGGAGGAGGAGGAGGAGGAGAAGGGCAATTGCTCTCGTACACATCCCTACCACAGGTTACACATTTGGCTCGGTGTTGACAAGACATTCCAGTGTGGGATATTTGAATTCTTCCCATGGTGTCATTTACACTAGTCTGCCTGAGGCAGGAATCCAGAGTTCTATGGGCCTCAACATGAACAGGATACCTGTGGAGAAGCAAAGCAGCAAGTAGTTGTGCTTAAGACTTGCAGAACCCCACACAGTTTGCAAAACCAAAGTGGCATTGCATAAATGAGAGCAGGATTTTGCAGGGCCAGCAACTGCATCAACACCTTTCTGAATAAGAAACTGATTTACTGATACAAAGGATTGGCCATCTTCAGTACATGAAACCATGAAGAACCGTGGTGTATCTGGAAGGGTCTATGAATCAGGAGCTTCATTCCATTTACATTTAGTAGATGCAAACTGTGAAGATGACTGCCAGCATATCCAAAGACGTGCTTCATCTAACTGGTGGCTCCCTCCCTCAGTCTGGGGCTCACCTGCTTTAGGTGATTGTTCAGACCTCAGGTCACACCTCCCCATCACCTGACAGAGGGACCAATTGGCAATTTGGGAAGGTAGCAACTCAGGCAATAAACCCTCCCTGGGCCTGGTCTGTACCAGGGGGTACACGTGAAACCTGCCAACCCAGTGCTGGGAATTACACACTACCCAGTCATCTGTTATATGACAGATGCCTTCAGGATCACACAGGGAGGAAGAAGAAGAAGAAAATGAGTCTCAAACACCGAAGCAGAGGAAGGACAGGAGAAGATGATCGAAGGAAGAAAAAAAGGAACTAAAAACAGAGTGAGACATATCAGCTACTGAAACTGCAGAACACATTCCTAGAAACATCCCAGACATGTTCTCCAAGGGAAGCGAAAAGGAATAGCAAGAGGAAGGATATCCAACACAGAAGGGTAAAGATGCTGCAAAGGCTGGGGACCTATGATAGCCAAGAACATACACGCCAAAGAGTGGTGAGCCCCTGAGGGAGAAAACTGAGGGTGCAGTATCAGGTAAAAGAAGTGAGGGCTAAATGACTTGATACTGCCTGTATTCTGCTAGGCTGCCAAAAAAACTGTACAGGAGTTGGGTTGTCATCACTTCATGCAGTCTTCCTGGTCACTGTCATTGAATTGCATCTGCAATTCATTGTACACCACACTGTCCTTGTTCTACCAGATGGACAACATCTTTTGTGGATGTGTGCATGTCTTTGTGCTGGGAGTTGCTTTGTTTGCACTAAACCATTCCTTTTTTTCCTTATGTTGGTATAAAAAAAGCATTAACAAGACAGAATAGTAATGATCAGTGTTTTCTACACATGCCCACTCCTGGTCTTTGCTATTTTGGTTTAGATCATACAGTACCCATACACTCCATTTTTGAACCTTTCTCATACATGCATATGTTACACGATTGTGGAATGATCACAGTTCGTTACAGTTGCCAGTTTCATGTACACTGAAGTGTATCATGGGGGGAGGGGGGTAATGTGTTTAAACACTCTTCAACCCCCAAAAGTCTATCTGTATTTGAAAAGTCACAGGTGTTAGAACGATCCTCCTCAAAATGAGAAAACCATTTGTTTGCCATGTTCTCTCCAGTGGCATTATCTCCATACATGGCGCACATGTTTTTGGCTACCTCTGCTGCTGTCACTACTCTGCTGACCTCAAATACAAAAATACATAGGAAATGTCCTGATTTCTACATATGGCACTTCATTTTCTAGCGTCCTCAGATCCTCTATCTCCTAGGGATAGACCAACAGTATTTAAACACACATATAAAAATGACAATTGACAATCTCTTAGTAACCAGAATATCAACATTCAAAACAAACCTGTGACTAACATGCATCTTTTTAATATGACCTTAATTCCTCAATCCAGAATGTACCTAAAAAAAAAGCTGATTGGAATGCTTTCCATGATAAATATCTGACTGGATTCCTCATCCTGCTTATATCTGCCACAGTTTTGTACATGTAGTTACCAGAACATCTAACAAGTGTTTGTTCTGAGGATATCAGAAAGGATATATTCAAGGCTGGGACGAGAAATGTGAGGAACGCCACAATGGTTTTCAAAGTGGTGGTTACAGTTCGCTGATTAACTGACACAGCACCTGGATACTGCACAAAGTAAAATCCTATCATCTGAGTAGTTTCCATCCATATTTAAGTGTCACCAGAAAGCATGGTCCCTGCTGTAAAATTAGGCGGAGCTGTAGGCAGCCCCATCAACTGAGAACATTTTCTCCGCTTCACACATGGTCAAAACATCTGAAAAAGCACATCACTGAGAGACTAAACAGGAGCTAAAAGATAGAAAAGCAGCAGTCATCTAGGGCACTAAATATTTGTGACATAACCCTTGAAGAGACTGCAGTATCAATAATGGACAGAAACCTATTTAATCTCTTGGCTCAGTTCACATACTCCCAAAATTTCTCATCAAGTCTGGTAAATAAATTTGAACATGGTTAGCAAAATTGGTCACCTCATTACTGCGGATGAGAAACAGTCCCCAAGAACTTAAACATACCAAGGTGACTGCTCTCCCAAAGCCAAGTAATGCTTTTGTCCCACTGCACTGCTTAGTGTCATCCATAAACTTCTAGAACGTGTACTGTTTTGCAAGACTGGTCAAACAACACTGTAGAACAAGCTGGCATTCACCCAAAACGAATCTGTGTGGTTTCAGTCCTGGCCCTTGTAATGACACAGTTTGACGCAGAGACATACACTACCTTAAAAGCTGCGCCAAAGATTGAATTGAGAGGCATGTAGATTATAATCTTTGTAATGTTCACATTGGATTCTCTTTTGTTTCATACTCCAAGGAGCTAAGGGACACTTTCGATTGTTGCCTCGTGGAGGATGGACGTAATTTTTGGACTGTGCGGAAAGGCAGCCATATTGTTGGTAATTATGGTTTGTGCGATGAGCAGAGCAAGTCTTATTGTCTTGTGAATAAAAAAATAGTGAGAAGTATCGAAGTGTTACGAAAATTATTTAAAGCAACGTAGCATTGTATTCCTTGGTTTCCACCGTCTTCGTGAAGTGAACCAATGCCGACTTAGGAAGATACACACGGTCAACAAAGAGAAGAACTTTGATGGCGACTGATGAATTAATATTGTGGCAGAAGGACTAATTCTACGTCTAAGGTGAGAACTCTGATTAAATCAACAATGACGTAGAATTCAAAATGTAATTAATTGGAATGGTAAATTATAGTACAGCCATATTTCACGCAGCACTGAATTTGTCCGCATTCAAGCCGGTCAATACAATCCGTAAAAAAAAAGCCTTTCAAAAACTCTAAAGTTCCATATCCGTAATTTTTCCTCTTTTCAAAAAACCAATAAATATAATTTTTTTTATTTATTTCGACACACCCTCACAGCACACATTGAAATGGGCTTTCAGAAGATGAAAACCTCTTTGGCTTGCATCAATCTATTAGCAGCCTATGGTACTGTCTGGAGACAAGGCCTTCTCTATAGACTGATAGATGTAATCGACACATGCCAACCAGCAATCCCACCTGTGGGAGGCTGCCACCAGGGAGACAGCCCTCACTTGCAATGAGGACACCATTCACAGGATGGTCAGGGAATTGGCAAATGGTGATTGTGTAATTTCTAAGCAGAGATGTCAATACATGTATAGATTAATTTACATACATTTACAGAATGAAATTTTCACTATAGTGCAGTGTGCTGAAGATTACACCCAGGTATGCAGAATCTACCTACTCGACCGCCAGCTGCGAGCAATGCTGTCAGCAGGATGGTTCAGGGGTTCCTCCATTCCAGTGGTGAACTGTTAGCCATACGAATACACCCACCAGTCCCTGGCGCAATGCACACAATGGAGGCAACACTGCAGTTCGGAGAAATGCCTGAGGAGCACGCTTAGGTGGGTGGGCTGATGGGCGATAAGCCAGCAGCACGACTTCAAACCATTATAGGTGGTGCAGGAGCGCAACTGCCACCTGTGCTTTTAACAAGTTGAAGATGCATATCTGTCAGTTCTTGGAGGCATTTGAGGTCAACCCAGTTGGGGGATTGGCAGCCCAAGATAGGTTTCAACTGATGCACCAAATCCCCTACACATCAGTGGGGTTTCTCACTATGTTTGGCCACATGACAATCTGACAATGCACCTTGGTCAATTCTCTGTTTGCAAAGGGTGGGGGTGCTCAGAAGAGCCATTATGGGCCACCCTTGCAAAGGAATAGCCAAACAGCCATCGACACACCATGCTGGGAGGATGCCAAAGATATGCAGAGACTGAACTGGAACTACTGCTGTGCACCATGTCAACAAAATGTATGGAATGACATTGACCACTTCAAGATGTGCTACCTTGCTGTCTCAGTCATCTCAGGAAACCATCACAGGTGCAAAGTACGACCCCTGCTGACACCTGCAATGCAAAACCCCTTCTAGTTTGTGTTTTACGAAGGTTTACCCACCACACTTGTCAAAATACTGTGAGTTTCTGAACAAAACATCTGTTTGAGGCGTGACTTACTGTTAACATTTGTTTTTTTGTTTCAGAGAATCACTTTATGAAATAATATCAACTTTCCTCTTCTCTAATGTAGCATCTTAAGATCGTCATTCCAGGCAGAAACCAGTCAAAATTAAGACTTGAAACTAGTATAAATATTTTCCCTAGGTCTACTTTCAAGCTTAGTGAATTGGTATTAAATGCATATGGTTATATTTATGGGTGGCATTTGGTGAACAGGTGTTTGTGCATTTTCAGCTAAACATAAAAGCAGAAATCAAGGAATTATATTCATACAACTAAGTGTACTGTTGCTTCTCTACTCATTGCACAAGATATGCATGTCCAGTATAAAGCAATATTCGACTGTAAAAATTATATAATAGACAAATATTGTAACAACATTTCAAGCAGTTATTCACTAACAGTGAAAGTAATAAAGCACGTGCACATCTAGTGCAAAATGTAGGGAAGCAAAAGCACACTTAGCTTTATGTATGTAATTCCCTGATTTACAATATTCTGCTTAGTTGACAATGCATCCATTCACCAAATGCCTCCCATTATTATGAATCATGTGTGTTGGTACCATTGTAGGAACTCTACAGTAGACCTAGTGAAAATATTTGCACTTGTTCAGGTCTCAATGTAAGTTGTTCTTTTCTTTATTTTGACATTTGGAGATAAGGAGATAGCCAATGGCAGAAGAAACTGATGACTAAAGTAAAAGATGTCAAAAAATAAAAAATTTAACTTCATAGTGTCAGAGTTTTATAGTGCGTTGAGATGAAGGGTCTGTTTTTTATTGGGAGAATTTTCAAAAAATAGTTTACCCATGAAGAAGACTGAGTACATAACACTAGTGTGACCCACTCTTTAGTACTTTTCTATTGTGGCATCTCCACCAGATTAATTCATTGGTTCCATAACCCCTCTCAGTTTACCAATCAATCAAACGGCAAGGTCATCAGTCTGTGACTCCAAAGTGAGTCACAGAAGAAAGAGGGTCTGCTAAAAGTGGACGGATCCAGTCAGGGGAATCAAATTATAAAATAATGATTATCAAACACACACATTAAAACATAAAAGGTAAGATCAAACCAAAAAACTGGGAAAAGGGGTGGGGGTGGGGGGACTGTGTGGGGTCGCAGACCGAGAAGACTGTAAAAGAAGTCCCAACCACAACCAACCTGCCTCAGCACCAAGACTAAAGTAGAACCTTAAATCTGGAAATAAAAACCACTTCCATGGAAGAAACTGAGGACCAGTTCAACCATCCATGGATCATCTGCTAATATTAAATTTAAGGAATCTGGAAGACTGCACTTAACACGAAGGGCCAAGAGATGGGGGGGGGGGGGGGGGGGGGACATTCCAACAATATGCGAGATATTGTTGTTTTGTCAGTCTGGTTCGACAACCACATTGTGGGGCATGGGTCATTATGTAGGAGGAAACAGTGGGTGAGCCTGGTACAACCAATGTGTAAAGGGCATAAAACAGTGGACTCCTTCTGAGAGGAGTGGAAGGAAGAATGCCATACTGCAGTAGACTCCTTGATTGTGCAGAGCTTTTTACTAATAGCAGTAGCACTCCAGAGGGCATTCCTCTTTTAAGCAAAGAGAGATTTAACGTAGATCCGCATATCCACAGTTGGAATCAGGAAATGAAATGGGGGTAAGTATCTGCTTCTCTAATCAGTCAGCCAGTTCACTCCCTGGGATGCCCACATGACTTAGGATCCAGAGAAAGAAAACTTAAGAGGCAGCACACTCAAGGTCAGAGAGATGGTCATGAATAGTAGACACCAAATGCTGACAAGAGTAACATTGGTCAATAGCCTGCAGGCTGCTCATGGAGTCTGAACAAATTAAAACACTGTGGAAGGAGGCCTGAGAAAGAAAAAGGAGGGCTCTCTGAATAGCTATACGCCCTGCTGTGAACACACTACATGATCTCAGAAATAGATGGTGTTTGAAGCCAGTAGAAGACAGGAGGGAGATATTCCTCATTGACAAAGAGCCCAGGTTACACAGGATGGTCAGGGAATTGGCAAACTGTGATTGTGTAAGAAAAAGTATTTGGCACCTTTGGATGTGTAGAAGGGAACTCCCCACTTCTGTGAGGAGACTATCAACAGGATTAGTGCAACAGGCACCAATAGCCATATTCACCACACAATGATGGACAGGGTCAAGGAGTTTCAAAGTGGAAGCAGCTGGTGAGCCATAAGCCCGACTACCATGCTCTGCTCATGTCCAGACTAGATTATGGTAAAGATGGAGAAGAGTGGAATGGTCTGCACCCCAACATGTGTGGGCCTGGAGGTCGAGAACATTAAGCTTCCACATACATGTAGTCTTTAGGTGGTGAGTGTGGGGCAGCCATGCCAGCTTGTTGTCAGAAATAAGGTCCAAGAAAGGGGACTGTGTTATAACATCTAGGATCTGGTTACACTAATAAAGTTCTGGATCGGGGTGTACTGTGGGTCTATGACTAAAATGCACAATGAACATTTTGGAGGAAGAAAACTGGAAGCCACAGGTGGTGGACCATGCAGAGGCCCATCGGATTGTAGCATCTGCTAAGCACCAGCTCCAAGGTGCTGAGTGGAAGCTGCACCAGATGCAAAAATTGTCAATGTACAATGCCGGTGTAACCAGAAGCCCAACAGAGGTCACAAGCCCATTTTGATGGCAATGAGGAAGAGTGTGACATTTAGCACAGAACCCTGTGGATACCATTCTACTGAATCTGGGGGGGCACTGAGTGAAATGCCAACTCAAAGCCAGAAGAGCTGGTGAAATAAAAACTTATGGATAAAAATTGGAAGGGGACTACGGTAGCCCCAGTTATGGAGGGTAACTAAAATTTGATGGTGCCAAGCCATGTCATATGCCTTATATAGTTCAAAGAAGATGGCAACAAGGTGCCGGCGGTGAGTAAAAGCCTGTCGAATGGCTGATTCCAATCTGGATAAACGACCATTCGGAGGTCGCTCTGTCCAAAAGCCACACTGATACAGGGACAAAAGGTCCTGAGATTCAAGTACCCAACATAATCTGAAGCTGATCATCCTTTTGATCAGTTTACAAAGTACATTGGACAGCTACCACCCAATTAGTCTAACTAGAGACACTGGGTTTTTCCTGGGCTTAAGGACAGGGCTAACTATACTGTCTTGCCATTGTGACAGAAAAGCATGAGTGAGGCAAATGTGGTTTAAGACCCTGAGGAGCTGTTGCCTCTGGGGAATGTCCAAGTGTAGGATCATCTGGCTGTGCATGGAATTCAGGCCTGGGGCCGTGTCTTGTGAAGAGATAAGAGCCTGCACAAATTCCCATTCAGCGAACGGTGCATTATAGGGCTCAATGTGGTGCGGGATGGAACAGAAGGGGGTCTGTTCAACTCTGTGTTTCTGCTGGAGAAAGGTAGTATAGTAGGAAGAGGATGACAATGCTGTTGCAAAGTATTTCATGAGGTTTTTTGCGAGGACCAATGGATCAGTGCATACAGCACCTTGGAGGTTCAGACAGTGGACAGTTGACTGTTTCTGGCAGCCCAGAGTCCTACAGACCTGGGACCAAACCTGCAATGAACAGGTGTAAGTCCCCAGAGAGGTAACATAGTGCTTCCAGCATTCCTTTTTACTCCACTTAATAAGTTAACGAGCCTTAGCATGGAGACACTTACAAGTGAGGAGGTTGGTCTGTGAAGGGTGTCACTTAAACCGCTGCAGCACATGTCGGCAGACCTGGACAGCAACTGCAACCTCCTTGATCCACCACAGTAATGGTTGACAATGTGGGGGACTTGGATAGAGGGACAGCAGTGTCAGCAGAGAATAGTGGTAGAGATGCCTTGCACGACTGCATCAAAGGAATTTGAGAGGGGGGTTCACAGCAAACATATATAAAGGCCAATTGGCCCAGTGGAATGCACAACATGGGGGCCTGTCTGCCTGGTATCAGCAGAGGAACCATAGAATCACCAGAAAGTGGTCACTGTCAAAAAGGTCATCATGGTGTGACCAATGTAGGGAAGCCACCAGGGCAGGGGAGGAGATCGTGAGATTGATAGCAGAGAAGGTGCAGTGGGTGGCACTGAAGTCAGTAGGGGAACCATCATTGAGGAAACACAAATCGAGGTCCGTGATAAGTTGGACAATTAGGGTACCCCTACCCATTGAAGTAACACTCCCCCACAGTGGATGGTGGGCACTGAAGTCCCCAAGGAGGAGAAATGGTGGTCGGAGTTGCTGGATTAAGGTAGACATAAGGAATTGGCCTACCTGGATGGAGGTAGACATTGAAAATGGTGATTGCCAGATTTGTTTGCACTCAAACCACTATCGCTTCCAAGTTGGTACATAGGGGATCCAGTCACTAATGAGATCGGAGAGAACCAATGTGCAGACCCCACCCCATGCTACCCCAGAGCCAGCACGGTTCCAACAGAACACCAGGTAACCACGAAATGTTGATCACACTCCATCACGGAAATGTGTTTCTTGAAGAACAAGACAGAACGCAGAATAGGAGGAGACAAGATGTTGCATTTCTGGTAGGTGATGATAGTATCCCTTGCAATTCCACTGGATGATCATGTGGGAATAGTACAAGGTAGACATGAAGAAGCTGGGGAGGAGGTCAGTCACTAGTCATCACCTGCAAGGATGGGGTGATATCCATGAATAAGATGTCAGACTCGTGTTGCGAGAGGCAAGATGGCACCTCCAGGGGCACTGTTGGTGTCTTGTCTTGGGATTTATGTTTCTTCTTCTTCTTTTTCTGAGGTGGAGGAGGGCAGGACGCAGGGGGAGTACGGGTTTCTGCAAGATCTGGAACTGAAAGAGAATGGGTGACATTGGGGTGCACAGATGGTGCACTTCGTGGCTGAGTGGTGGTAAGAGTCGTCTGGCCTGAGAGACACTGGGGAGAGGAATCCCAGAAAGGAGCCCAATCACCATCTGATGCTGAAGAATGGGGCACTGGGCACTTCTTTGGCTGGGCAGGGGGAGCCACTCCCTGATGGGAGGCTGTTGGAACTGCAGGGGGTGGGGGGTTTGGGGAAATGGGGAAGGAGAAGGGGTAAGGACAAGGGAGGAGGAGGAAATGAAGTAACAGAGGCAAAATTTGAAGATAGTGGCACTGGGTGGAGTCTCTCATACTTTCGGTGGGCCTCAGCATATGACAGGTGATTCAGAGACAAGTATTCTTGGATCTTCTTTTCTCTTTTGTAAGCTGGCAATCCAGCAACCTAGGGGAGTGGTGGTCAGCTCAATTGACACACACAGGAGTTGGAATACAAGGGATTCCTTCATGGACTGGATGGCCATAGTCACCACACAAAGGGTCCCCTGTATGGCAAGAAGAAGACATATGACCAAAATGCAAGCACTGAAAGCACCGCATACATGGAGGGACATATGGCTTCATGTCACATCTGTAGCACATGACCTTGATCTTCTCTGGGAGGGTATCCCTCTCAGAAGGCAGAGTAAAGGAGCCAACATCAGTGCAGTTGCCTTTGCAAGCCTCCTCCACAAGTCAAATAAAATGAACATCACCCCACTCCAGATTAGCTGGGAGTTCCTCATCAGTTTACAGGATAACGTCCCTGTGAAAAATTACTCCCTGGACCATATTCAGAGATTGGTGAGGAGTAATAGACACTGTCACAAGAAAACTTGCAGTGTGGCAAAGACAGCCTTCATCAAAGGCTGCAGCACATCTCCCTATTCTATCTTCTGACCATGAAAAGAATGACAAGGACTATGTTTCTCTAATTAGTACAATAAAAGAGGAACTTAAGTGGTTTATGGATATGCTAAATCTATCCCAAGCTTTCGAATTGCTTTGAGATCTTTTTCTACTTTTGTAGATGACATTCTTGACAATTTGCAAATGAAATTAATAGATCTACTTTCCACAGCATTAGCCTACTTGTCTTCATCATGAGTCTGTGAAAGTAATGGCAATGTTTCGCTCAACATAACTCTATGACAAATTTTTTACGGTTATAACAATTAATGTATTGTGGCTAAGAGCAAAGTAGTTGATGAAAATTTATATAACTGTTGTGGAGTTAGTCTGTATGTAGAAATATTGTTTCTGACATTAATTTCATTGCAAATTCGACTTGCAGTACTTAAATAAGCTGGATCTCAAGTGATATGCAGCTAGGAAATAAGACACCATGGAGAAGGCAGGGAAGAATATGGGGGAGGGGAGGGAGAAAGCAGCTGCCTGGCACACCTGTATGCACGCCACACTCAGGTGCCTGCTCAAGTGCAAGTGTACCTCACACAAGCAGGTTTCTTGCCCACTCCTGCACTACAGTTTACATAATTTCTCACTCCTTGTGACTAACGGTACTTTTCCTCCTTAGCGCAAGTATTCTTGTATTCATATAGGGGAAGATGAGGTAATCCCAAAAGGTGGGTCACAGTGAACATTTAAATTTCTAAGAAACCAACCACATTGCATAGGTTAAACTTTATATTTTAAATGCTTGCCCCCTGGAGTAAAAACACAAAACTTAGTTGCAGTGTAGCCACTGAGTGAGTTTTGCTGGCAGCGAAAAATTTTCATTGCTCATGTCAGATGACATTGGAGATCATCACGTATAGTATTTAAATCTGCATGCTTATTTTTTGTTTAAATATATCAAATATCCAAAATCTCAAAAATTTGTATTAGCTTTCAGAACATTTTTAGTATGTTTTGATAGCTGTCTCCAAAAATGTTGTATTACAGCCAACATGTGCTACTGTACAGTCTTTATGTCTTGAATTATGTAATATTGTTGTAACAAGCTAAAATTGTATTGTCAGTTTGCTGATTTATGGAAACAATTTTGCAATGGTGTTTTTATTGTTGTCAGAAGACATGATGAATTACAAAATTCAAGGGGAGAAGGGATCATAGAGGAAAATAGTGATAAATTGTCTTCCATTTAATTTTCATTTTGAGATAAGCTGCAGACATGTATGATGTATTAAGCAGCCCACTTCATGATCACCTGAAAGGTTTGAAAAGTGGCAGATTACTTGCCAATAAAATCTGGGGGGATTTGAACCCACATTTTCCAGAAAATTTGCTAAATAATTTGTTAACACATTAAAAACCTTGACAGTCATCCAGTGCTAATCGATATGAACAAGTTTCTGAAATCAGAATTTGATCTAGCAGCAAGTCTCAAAATTGCTCAGAGATTTAATGAAGTGAAGAGAATCACAGGAAAACATTTTTTTACAGTTTTAGAAAATATTATCCTGAAATTTTTTAAGAACTCCAAAATTGACAAGTATTGTGTGGGCTCTTGTGTTCCATAAACCACAAGTTGACAATTTCTCTGGGAACATTAACTACCTTCAAAAGAAATATAAATTTCTTCTCTCTCACATTTGTAACACCACTCAAACAGGTGCATCAAATGTGCATAAAAATGATGAAGCTCCTTCAATAAAAGGGTGAAAAACTGGGCAAACTAACATCTGCACAAAGTGGTTGAAATATAACACTAACTCAGTTTAAGTCACTGGTTATTTTCTACCACCATTTTTCATCAATGTTGCCAATGTGGGGTACCCCTAAGATTTGCATGCGGTGGCGGGGGAGGGGGGGGGGGGGTCACTGTTCAGTGGCGAATGTAGGGTAGAAGAGAGAGTCAGGTAGGTTTTTACGGGGAATATTAAATATATGTTTTTTTTTTTAAAGAGGGTTCTAGTTAAAACCAATACTCGATTCTATATGATGTCATCTGGTGGTCTGGAATTCCTCAAGTTCACTGCATTTAATTATGTCATGTGCTGTAATCAGT
This sequence comes from Schistocerca americana, assembly GCF_021461395.2. Classification (NCBI taxonomy): domain Eukaryota; kingdom Metazoa; phylum Arthropoda; class Insecta; order Orthoptera; family Acrididae; genus Schistocerca; species Schistocerca americana. The sequence goes on from NC_060121.1 coordinate 58,684,400, forward strand.
AATTTGGTCCATTATCGATCATTGTGTTGATATATGACATAACGTAAGCAGGATTTTTACTCTAGTCAAGAGTTCAAATTGTCCACAAATGTTTTATGTTGTAGATGTATTATTTTATTAAACACAATGGCTACTAAAGATAAGGAAGTACGTACAAAAGTATGCCAAGAATGGGGAAGTTGACCCTCTACTGAAATGTATTTATGTTGCTGGTATTTCTCATTATAGCCTGCTTTTCTGTATACCACATCTAAGTTCATGTGCAAAGGCATTGTTGGATATTACAAAGCTCAGAGCAAGGTTATGTAGTGCTTCGAGAATTTCTGCATACATTCTAGAACCACTCAGCATTCTACCCTCTTGAACACATGATATTTTAGAAGTGAGTGTGGAATGATAGAATCCTACCTACTGTGTGTCACATGTTTATGTGTGCAGGTTTGAAATTCATTTGTGAGAAGAACATAGACACAGGGGTCTAATGTCAATGACAAGTAATTGTCGGGCAATCAGTGGAAGGCTGAATGAAAGTGTACAGATGAGTCATTGAGCTTCTATGTTATTCTGTGCTAGTTGTGTCAGTTACCATTGTTATCATAACGAGAACAGTTGAGAAGGTACTCTTGAGGAAAACTTTTGTCTTAGCCTTGTTGAAGGGAAGACGTGTATTACAGTTCATGTTGAGACTAGACATGGTGTTTAGTTTACATATAAGAGAAAGTTGGCTTACTTTGTTTCTAACGTTTGGAGACATGAGAGGATTACAAAGCAGTATATATTTATATGAAGAGTGAGATTTGTAACGTGTCTGAAGTTCAAATGTACGTCGATAGTTTAAGCAAATGAAATTGGCATGTCTTAAGAAATTCCTGTACCTAGCAGCATACTTTAGAGAAGAAAATGAAAGAGTTTGCAGCAGCAGGCTAACCAGCAAGGAAGGTTGGCCAAGCATGTCAAGTAAGTCATGTCATAAAAGAAGCGCAAGTTAGTATATTTATTTTGCACTTAAATTGTCGTCCAAAGCCATTAGTGTTAGAGTTTAGATCTCCTTCCTGATTTTAAAATCTGAATGCTCCATTTCAGCTTAGTTTTAAATTTTATAACAACATAGATTTTAGTGGATATAATGTAACTGTTGTTTGTGTTGTGAAATATTCTATTAATTTCATAAAGCTATACATAAACACATTTTAAAATATCTCATTATATGCTAGCATGAAAAAGGAAACTTACACAACATTTGCTGCATTTGTAGTTATATAAATGTTTGTAAAAGCTGGTTTACTTTTTTATTTGTTTTCAGAATGGTTAGCCACCAATCAATCTGGCAGAACAGTAAGGCGTTCTGTGGGTACTTAATACTGGTCTCAATGTGCGTAAGAAAGATTTAATTTAACATGCAAAAACAAAGGAGCACATTGAGAAAGTGAAAATGGACAGAATTTCAAAATCTTGCCACAAAATTGTGCAGTGGGGAGTCAATAACAGAGTGAAAAATGCTGAATTCTTAATTGTCAAGTGCAGAGCAACATCAACTGCAATTACTTAGTTTCTTAATGATGTGGAATGAGTCACTTTACATTAATATCACCAATAGTGTTTAGAGAATTTCCGCATAATTTCTAGAACCACTCGGCCTTCTACCTTCTCGAATACATGATATTTTAAATATAAGTGTGAGAGAGCCTATCTACTGTGTGTCACCCGGCTGTGTGTGCAGGTCTAAAGTGTGTAGTGAGAAGACCATAGACATGGCAGTCGAATGGAACCAACAGCACTTGTCGGTCATGTCAAGGAAATTGTAATGAAAGAACACAGCAGCCCCAAGAAACTTCTGTGTTGTTCTGTGCTGTTTCGTAACTTAACTGTTTATTTCATCACTACAATAAAGTTGAAAAAGCTTTTTAGCAACTTTTAACACAGATGTACTAGAGGCAAGACTTGTTCACTATTTCAGTGGCTGTTGAATCAACTATGTGGTAAATGTATCTTAATTTGTGTCTAATGTGAGATGATACGGATGACTTACAAGAAGTCTAATGTTTATGTGTGAACTGATTATTTTTTTCTTTATGAAAGTTGAACTGTCCATCTGAAGTTTTGGATGAGATTATCTCGAAAACTATACATTGAGTAAAAATAGTGGGTAAGACGAGTTCATAAGCTCAAAGGGGGACATCAAATAATACTGCATGTGACCCCCATCCCCCACCCCCTTGCGTGAGGGGCAACTTTTAAATCTTAAATGGAAACCCCATTTTTTATTGCAGATTCGTACTCTCAATAAAAAAATAATCAAGTTTCATCTGATACATTTTTTTAAACCATTAACAGATGGCACTGGAATCAAGAAACTTTAAAATTGGAGAAGAACTCCAATTTATTTAGAATGATTAGAGAAAGATGCATCAAATTGATGCAAAATGTGCACCAATTCTTTCATTACACCAAATTAAGCTTTTTTTTTTTTTTTTTTTTTTTTTACAAAATGTATCCCACCCGCCACAATTTTTGATGGAGGGAGGCGGAATGGTATTAAAGTTTCGTTAGGGAACTCTTCACAATACCATTACTCACCCGACTGTGGTGCTACCATCGCCAAACTGCGAACTATTGCTCAGTATAAAGGTCGATTCATTGTGATCTGACGTCACTTCACTTTCCAATTGTGAACCATAAACATCAACTGACTAAAGTAAATTATTCTTTAGCAAAACATGGCTCACTATCCTCCTTCAGAGACTGTTCATGTGATGTTAATTATAGGTGAATGTCATAACAATTATGATGCAGCTGCGCAATTGTATGCCGATCGTTTCCCAAACAGACGACATCCAAGCAAAAACATTTCGAGATTGTTGAGAGCAGTTTTGAATAATGAATATGTGCACCATCCAACTTGTCATTGTAAATACAATGAAAATTACGCTGTTACCCATACCATTCTCGCCTGTGTTCAACTGGATCCTGAAATTAGTAGTCATGCGATTCAGAGACAAACTGGAATACCAAACCCGACTGTTTTGAGGATTTTGAAGGTACATAAATATCATGCTTATCATATCACACTGACACAGGCATTAATGCTGAAAGATATGCAAATACACATGCATTTCTGCCAATGGGCCTTGGAAATCACAAGAGATGACAATGATTTTTTTAGATAATGGCAAATTAAAATCATCATGATTGTCAATGGGTCTGTGCCAGTGTGGTTTGACAGGGGACCAGTATTGACAATCAACACAAATGGTGGTTAATGGTCTGGTGTGAAACTTTAAATGGTTACTTGATAGGACCATATGTTTTTGGGTGAAATGTCACTGGGGAATCTTATTTACAACTTCTCTGCAATGATTTGTTGGAGCTAATGGAAGATGTTGACTTAGAAACTAGACAGTGAATGTGGTTCCAACAGGACAAAGCAGCTCCCCATTATGCTAAAAATGTGTGTAACATTTTAAATTTACAGTGCCCTGGTCAGTGGATAGGACGCAGAGGACCAATTCAGTGGCCTCCATGTTCACCAGACCTAACATCTGATTTTTTCTTGTGGGGTTATTTAAAAAAATTTTGTCTATGAAAGACAGCCCACAACCTGAAACGATATGGAGCAATGCATTCAAAGAGCATGTGCAGCCATACCACAGGATGTGCTGCTCAAAACTGTGTACAACTTTTGCAGACAGTTGACTTTATGCATTGAAGCAAATGGGGATAATTTTCAACAATTTCTTTGTGGCTAATTTCATTAATTAAGCACCTCAAATTGTGAGAGGTAAGGGGACTCACACTAATGAAGCAACCCATGGGAACATCATTCCACTACATCCGTGTTGTCGTTCCTGGGTAATGCTAAAAGTAGGATACAGTACATTTTGTACAAAAATAGGTTAATTTGGCATAACAAAACAATTGGTACACATTCTTTATCGATTTTGTGCGTCTTTCTTGGATAATTCTAGATAAATCAGAGTTCTTCCCTAATTTTACTTTTTTCTCTATTTCAGTGTCATCTGTCAATGGTTTAAAAAACTGATTCAGACAAAAGTTGATTACTTTTTTATGGAGAATTCAAATCTGGAATAAAAATGGATGTTTCTGTTTAAGATTTAAAAGTTGCCCCCTGCCCAACTCAATGGGGCATGGGCTGGAGGTTACGCCTAGTATCATTTGATGTCCCCCTTTGAGCGTATGAACTCTTCTTACCCACTACTTTTACTCAATGTATAGTTTTCAAGATAATCTCATCCAAAACTTCAATTGGATCACCCTGTATATATTCCTTAACTACCATCATTCTTTGGAGATGAAGATTTTGGAGACTGACATAGAGCCAGCTATCCAGACAAGAAGATCAGCTGTGCATGCCAAGTAAGTCCATGCATGTAAAAGAAGTGAGGAGGTTGCAGTCCTACTTCACACATTCTTGTGGTCAAAAACATTAGAATGTAGTGACCAGTGTGAAATGACCAAAGGAAAAAAGGAATTTTGATACAAAAACAAGAGAAAAATCTATCAAGTGTTTCAATAGCAGCTGAGCATAACAAGACAAAAGAACTATTTCAAGGAATTGGATTCTGCCTAAATATCCAATGAAGAAAATTTGTAACTGTAAATAAGGAGAAGAAGTGAAAAAACCACAATGAGGAAAAACTGGAGAGAAGATCTCGACCTATTAGATTAAGAAGAGATAAGCCTAGAATGGTATGACTAAGGAGATCTGCTGTGGGGAGTATACAGTTCTCACACTTTGTGGGTACACAGATGCAGAAACCTGCATCCAATGCTGCTGGCACCAGCTGCTGTTCACCAGCGCTCACCTACTTCCACATCTGCTCACCGACCCCTGCGTGGAAACCAACAACTGATGCCACCAGCACCAATTGCTGTTCACCGGTGCTGATTACACTTATGCTCAATGACACAGCCCAAATTCTAAGCCCAGTTAGCAAAAAACATAACTTTAAGTATTACACTAATAATGTTCATTCAATGGCTTATACCATGTCGTATTAATATATGAAAGTTAATTTTTAGATGCTCACAAGTTCTAAAGCTTGTAAAATTGTGGATCAGGAACACCAAGCAGGAGAAACTTGCAAAACCAGGCATGGCTATAAAAATTAGTAAAGAAGGGCCAGACTGGGTTAGTAAATCTAATCAAAGCTGAAAATGCTACTTTAAGAAAGGAACTAAGTGCAACTGTAAATGAAAAAATAGATGCCGAGAGTCGTAAGTTAGACTCAATAAATGCTCAATTAAATGATAAATTAGATGCCCAGAGGGAAAACTTGAATAGCCAAGCAACCAACTGGGTTTATTAAGTGCCAAGGTTGACGCACAGAGTAGAGAATTTAGTAATCTATGCAATGGCATGGATGCTTTAAGGACTGACTTTGTCTCTCTAAATGGTAAATTTGAAAATCTGAAATTAGATTTAAAGAAGGAACTAACTAATTCTTTAAGCATTCATGTAAATCATATGTATGCTGAATTCAACCAAAAACAGACAAATAACTTTCAGAATTTGACAAAACAGTTAGAATTGAATATTGAGGAAAAATGTAATAGAGTAGGAATAGATATTAATGAAAAGTTAGGATCATTGGAGGATGTATGGCATGCTCAGTTTAATGCTGTAAAGCAGGAAGTGCATACTTTGAAAGAGAGCATTATAAGCATAGTAAATTAATGCCTGACATTCGATCGCAAATTACAGGTGTAAGTACACGAGTAGACAGTTTAGAAAGAAGCTTCAAAGAGAAGATAGCAAGCTCTGATATCATAAATGTAAGTAGTCTGGAGGAGCAGGTACAGGAAATTATAGATCAGAAAGTCACTGAGAGAATAACATCGAGGAAAGCATTGCCTATGGCTTCTTCCAAATTTACTGATACCAGGAAGGGCATAGACGAACCCTGGAGAGAAGTCAAACTTATCCAGGAACAAGTAGAAAAATGAGGAACTTCACCCAATGTTGTGTTGACTAGTGAAGTAGTTTCTGATTTGCAATGGTGGGCGAATTCGGGGTTATCGAGACTATTCCCTAAATTCAAGCATGATGTAGAGATGCATCTGACTCATTTATTGAATAGATTCAAAAAGCTTTGCTGAATAACTGGGAAGTTTCTAAAATGATTGAATTTTCTGTGGGGTACCTTTTAGGGAAGTCTTCATAATGGGGTACTGTAAATTTATTTTGGAAACCTACCCATGAACAAAAGTTCGTAATATTTAAAGAGAAATATTGGTCTGCTGGAGTGCAAGAGAAACTAATATCAGATTTGTGGGACCCAAAATATTACAATAATACTTAGGGTACCATGAGGCAATATTTAGACTGGCATCTAATATGGGCAAAGTATTTAGATAAGCTGATGGAGGAAGAGGGGTTCATTCAAATTTTGATTAGACAATTACCCATCTGTGTAAGACAAGGCATCTGGTGTAGTGGCTGGAAAACGGTTGAAGAATTGTTATCCTTCATTGATGCACTAGATGCCCCAAATAAAGACTGTAATGAAACTTTACATCAAGGGGAAAACTCGAATTTCAAAAGGAATAGTGGGAATTATTTCAAAAAGCATGAAGTAAACCTAGCTGCAGTACACCAGTGCAATAGACAATCATCAGAAGAAGCATCCACCTTCAAATTTAGGTCCAGTAACTTCACAGGAATTTGTAACAAGTAATACTAGAGTACAAAGTGGTAACGTAGTATCTTGATTCATTTACCAACCTGTGATTACTAATAATGAGAAAAACGTGGTGCGATCTGGATCCAGCGCCAGAGTCCAGGTCATAGAGATTCACTAGGAGGCCTGGTTAATGATAAGTATGTTATTTTCATGCACAGGCTACCTACAAAAGAATGGTTACTGTTGGGATAACCAAACCTAGTTATCAACAATCCACAACCTATAATAGCAGGGACCATGGAAACTACTGAAGTTAACATACTTATAGACTCGGGTAGTGAAGTATCACTCATCTTTAGAACATTCTTTACTTTTTGTTCTAAATGACCTATGTAAACTCCAGTTACTGGAAATAGCAGTAAGTGCTGTTTAGTCTGTAGTAAAGTAAAGTTGTGAAACATGAAACCCACGTGAAGTGCAGTCCCGGAAATATCTTATTTTGTAAAGCACTTTTAATAGTAGAAAATATTAATAGGGATATATATTTTGGTTTATATTGGTTATTAGAATTTAAAGCCATATTAAATTTTCAGAATCTTCTTTGCATCCAGCATCTACTGTTCCTTTTACTGAAACAGTTTGTGACAGACAGCTACATTGGTAAACAAACAACAAAATGTCAGTGTATGCGATTAACAGCTACAGTACAATTATCACCAGGGATCGATAATGTATGTCCAGGAACACTATGAACTGACATACAAGACAAAGTTAATGAGTCACTAATATTAACCAAACAACAAAAGCGAAATTTATACAAAATTTCAATGAAGTATGAAGTGGTATTCTCCGATTGCCCCAGTGAAATCAGTGACTATATTTGTAATTTCAAAATCAAAGATGACACTCTATTCTTATGTAAGCCATATCCAGTACCAGTAAGTTCAAAAGAAGCAGTGAGGGAGGAAATCAATCAAATGATCGATAACAGTATAACAGACCACAGCTTGCAGCGTCATTAACAACCCTTTGGTCACAGTGAAAAAAGCTACAGGTGTGGTACAATTAGTGTTAGACACCCGGACGTTGAATAAGCAGATAGAGACAGAAAGAGACTGACTGATTAACATTGAAGAATTGTCATCCAAATTTGAGAAAGCAAGGTTTTTCAGCACAGTGGACCAGACTTTGGGATATTGACAAATCAGGTTACATCCAGAAACAAAAATGTATACAGCATTCTTATTTGATGGTAAATTATATCATTTCAATGTATTTCCATTTGGACTTAATATTTCTGTATCTGTATTTATACACGTGCCGGATGAAGCATTAGGGAGAGATTTATTGAAGGATTTAATAATATGTGTAGACAATACCTTAATAATATTGGCTACTTGGCAAGAACATTGTCACACCTTACGCATAACTCTGAAAAGATTTAAAGAGAAAGGTGTTACAGTGAAACTGTCTAAATCATACATTACATCCCAAGAGCTTAAATTTTTAGGTTATATTGCAGGGGTGCAGGGAATTAAACTAGACCCTGAACACATTTAAGCTATAAAAGATTGTCCACACCAAAGAAATTTAAGACAGTTGAAGGGATTTATAGGTATGGCCAGATACTATCAAAAGTACAGAAGAGGTCATGAACTAAATGACCTGAAAATTTTATGTTTATTAAGGAAGGGAGTACTGTGGATTTGGGATCAAGAAGAAAATGATGCATTTGAAAAGGTGAAAAGTGCACTTGTTGAATCATCCATATTACATCATCCAGTTATGATGAAACTGTTCAAAATTTCAACCGATGCATCTGATTACGGAACTGCTGCAGAACTTTTCCAAGGAGAATGGGATCTAAATAGTCTAGAACACCGAACCATAGCTTTTGCTAGCCGTAGTCTAAATAAGCACGAATTGAATTACATGGCTACAGGAAAAGAACTATTGGCGATTGTATGGAGTATCAGAAAATTTCAAACACTAGTATTGTGGTCAGAAATTCATGTTTATACAAATCATCAAGCTCTATCCTTTCTAATGAACAGTTGATTGTCACACAGTAGATTAACGCGATGGATGCTTTTCCTACGTGAATATGATATTCGGTACAATATTCTCAGAACCTTTTACATGTTGTATCCTGATGCTTTGTCTAGGTTACCCATAGGAATAGAAGAGTTAAAATGTACAGATGAACATGGCTTAATTTTTGAAATTAATTTTATGTCAGTAGATTATACAAAGATCAGGGTACAAGTGATGCCTCAAAGAACAACAGAAAATATCCATCATGATCCCTATTTTACAGAAATGTTTTATATGTGTATCTGGAATTCCTTACTTACTAATCAAGTGGGAAAATGGAAAATTATGGATCATAAGTTGTGTTGGAGAGACAGCATAGCATTGCAATGTTGGCATTTATGCATTCCCTAAGTAAAGGAAGACGCACTTGGTTGGTATGTTCATACAGGATGTGTACACTTCGGAATGAAAACGTGTATAGGAAGGGAGAACCGATAGAGGTACTCAAGGAACCCTCCACCACACTCCGTCAGGTCGCTTGCGGAGTATGGATGTAGATGTAGATGTAGATGTAGATCTCATATGGATAAGTTTTTTTTTTATTTTTTCTTTATTTTAAGAATCTAGGGCATAATTTAGTATCTTTGATTAGAACTTGTGAAATCTGTCAGAAGATGAAAGAGGATCATACTCATGTGAAATACAAAATGTTTCTGATTATTCCTAAGTTGTTACATGATCTCACAGCAGCAGAGTTTCTGGACCAGTTCCAAAAGGAAAGGGAGGAGTGTCGTACATTTTGGTCACCATAGAATGCTGGTCAAAATATATTAATCTATATCCCATCAAAAAAGCAAATACACAGACAGTTATACACTGCTTACAACAATACCTTCCAGAACTAGGTAAACCAAATTGGTTTCTTATGGATAATGGCCCACAACTCATGAGCAACAAATTTAAAGAATTTCTAGCATGAGAAGTTATTTGTCAAGCATTAATATCAAACTATAACCCATCCTCGAACCCGTGTGAATGAGTAATGAAGGAAATTGGAAAACTGTGCCGCACCTACTGCCATGAAAAACATACTTCATGGGCAATGAAAATTAAAGACTTTGAACTTATTCTAAATGGATTACCACATGTATGAACTGGGTTAACACCTTTAGAAGTAATGGATTAACCCTTTATAGGAGAACTTCTCATTAGATGATTTAGTTGGTCTGAACAGCTGAGTGCCAATTACAAAATGAACCAGGAAATTGTTGTGCCTTTTAGACTAAATTCTTAGAAACCAAAAGTAAGTAAACATAATGAAAAAGCTGTTGATTTACAAGAACTAGGTCATCAATCTTGTACTGAAGTTCATCATCTTCAAAGGTCTGCCCTGAAGAAAGAGAGACACAAGTTTTTTCCAAAAATGTGAAGGACCACAGAAGGTGATCCATCCCAAGACATTATTTTTTATGGATCCTACAACTGGATCAGCAAAGGGAAGTCTAATGTAAAGGATGTAAAGCTATATATCCCCCAGGGACATTAATGTTCAGAATTAATGGCCAGAGTGATGACCGTGGGGTCCTGAGTTGTTCTCGGTGTTTCTTCTATTATAGTTTTTATACACCGAATTCCTCCAAAATCTTAAGCTACTCTACCATCCCGCACTCAAAGATACTATGAAAAAAAATAGTACTGATTACGTCATCCCCAATGATTCCTGGTGAGGGATTTCCTAGTTCCATTCAGTCAGACTACTAACAACCTCCGTCTCCCTACAAAATCTCTTGGCGGAGTAATGAAGCTTCTGCATACATGTTTCTGGTACTTCACTTATGTACTCAGCAAGAGCATGTATGAGGTAGGTATTTGCACAGTGCATTCACACTTACCTGTCCTCAATTTGGACTTGTCCCAACTTTGTTCGGCTGCAGCATGAGGTGGAAATTTGCACACATGTTGTCATTTGGCACAGCCTTGGGACAAGATATATTAAGTGCACCTGGTCAGATCTTATCTCTCTTGGTTTCAACCAGCATTATCTCCATGTATAATCAGGTCATATTTTTGGTGGAATGATCTTGGTATGTAATCTCTTCACCAGTTACTTTGCAAACCTGTGTGTAGAGGCCTTGGTAAAATCAGTGTCTTCAATTTTGTATGTATTATTGATGTAAGGTGTTATTATGATGACTCCAACACTGGCATTCTTGAAAGATGCTGGGTAATCCTTTCATTGGTCACATATTTCTAGGTAAATATGGAGAACAGTGTCCTGGCACATAACTTTCAAAATATTTTCTGATGTCATGAGAATATTATTCTCATACTGAATGTAGTATATTTGGGCCAGAATTCCAATTTATATTTCTTGATGCATATTTTTCTTAGTGAACTGAAGGAAATATTAAGTTAGCAAAAACACATAACTAATCAAACAACTGTGATAACATAGTATATAGGTTTACTACTTTGTACAGAATATTTTGTACCTTTTATGAGATGTGATGTAGACAGGACAGTTTGTATCAGTTTTGAAAGGGGTGGGTATTGTGGATAACAGCATGATTTATAAGAACACATAAATCATGACAAACACAAAACACACACCACACCTTTCAAACAACCCTCACAAATAAGTGTGCCTGATTCTTCATTACTTGCCATTTCCACAGGGTTACTAAGATTTTGTTTTGGGACCTCAAGGGTGAATGTGGGAATGTCCGTTCTGTAGGAGATGATTTAACAACATACCTTCTCCGGCATCTCATTCAAGTACCTATGAGGTAGGGACCCTGGGGAAGGGGGGTGGGAAGGGATTCCTGTCTTTGGGGCTATCGTCTTTCTCTTCTTTGATCTTAGCAACCATTTCTATTTATTTTCTTTCTTACATCTCATCTGCGGGCCTATCTTTTATTACCTCTTTCCATATTCATCTACTTCTATTGCAGATGTCCTTCCTGGTTTCCATGGTTTCCAATAACCTACACTCCTGGAAATGGAAAAAAGAACACATTGACACCGGTGTGTCAGACCCACCATACTTGCTCCGGACACTGCGAGAGGGCTGTACAAGCAATGATCACACGCACGGCACAGCGGACACACCAGGAACCGCGGTGTTGGCCGTCGAATGGCGCTAGCTGCGCAGCATTTGTGCACCGCCGCCGTCAGTGTCAGCCAGTTTGCCGTGGCATACGGAGCTCCAACGCAGTCTTTAACACTGGTAGCATGCCGCGACAGCGTGGACGTGAACCGTATGTGCAGTTGACGGACTTTGAGCGAGGGCGTATAGTGGGCATGCGGGAGGCCGGGTGGACGTACCGCCGAATTGCTCAACACGTGGGGCGTGAGGTCTCCACAGTACATCGATGTTGTCGCCAGTGGTCGGCGGAAGGTGCACGTGCCCCTCGACCTGGGACAGGACCGCAGCGACGCACGGATGCACGCCAAGACCGTAGGATCCTACGCAGTGCCGTAGGGAACCGCACCGCCACTTCCCAGCAAATTAGGGACACTGTTGCTCCTGGGGTATCGGCGAGGACCATTCGCAACCGTCTCCATGAAGCTGGGCTACGGTCCCGCACACCGTTAGGCCGTCTTCCGCTCACGCCCCAACATCGTGCAGCCCGCCTCCAGTGGTGTCGCGACAGGCGTGAATGGAGGGACGAATGGAGACGTGTCGTCTTCAGCGATGAGAGTCGCTTCTGCCTTGGTGCCAATGATGGTCGTATGCGTGTTTGGCGCCGTGCAGGTGAGCGCCACAATCAGGACTGCATACGACCGAGGCACACAGGGCCAACACCCGGCATCATGGTGTGGGGAGCGATCTCCTACACTGGCCGTACACCACTGGTGATCGTCGAGGGGACACTGAATAGTGCACGGTACATCCAAACCGTCATCGAACCCATCGTTGTACCATTCCTAGACCGGCAAGGGAACTTGCTGTTCCAACAGGACAATGCACGTCCGCATGTATCCCGTGCCACCCAACGTGCTCTAGAAGGTGTAAGTCAACTACCCTGGCCAGCAAGATCTCCGGATCTGTCCCCCATTGAGCATGTTTGGGACTGGATGATGCGTCGTCTCACGCGGTCTGCACGTCCAGCACGAACGCTGGTCCAACTGAGGTGCCAGGTGGAAATGGCATGGCAAGCCGTTCCACAGGACTACATCCAGCATCTCTACGATCGTCTCCATGGGAGAATAGCAGCCTGCATTGCTGCGAAAGGTGGATATACACTGTACTAGTGCCGACATTGTGCATGCTCTGTTGCCTGTGTCTATGTGCCTGTGGTTCTGTCAGTGTGATCATGTGATGTATCTGACCCCAGGAATGTGTCAATAAAGTTTCCCCTTCCTGGGACAATGAATTCACGGTGTTCTTATTTCAATTTCCAGGAGTGTATATCCTATCTTCGGGTAAAAAAGCCAAAGAATCAGACTACACAAACAGACATACACACAAAATTACATTTATGCACAAACATTAAGATTACAGGGGAAACTACACACACACACACACACACACACACACACACACACATACACACACACTCCTCTCTCTCTCTCTCTCTCTCTCTCTCTCTCTTTCTCTCTCACGGCAGATACACACACACACACACACACACACACACGCACACACACACACTCTCTCTCTCTCTCTCTCTCTCTCTCTCTCTCTCTCTCTCTCTCTCTCTCTCACACGGCAAATTTTTTAAATAAACACGAAGCAATATTGAATTTCAGTGGTGCAAAAGTAAAATTGAATGTAAATAGTGTAAACTGTGTTGTACATCAAAATATCTGAGATAGTTTTCTGAGATTTCTAACTTCATCTATGCCACCAAATGAGTTTCAAAATATCTGAGATAGTTTTCTGAGATTTCTAACGTCATCTATGCCACCAAATGAGTTAAGATACTTTTATGGATGTACAGGATGTAAAATGACCTTTTTTAAAATAATATTATGAAAATTTATATATGTGTTTGGAGAGAGAGTTTGATTTTTGATTGAGATTTTTACTTTAAGTCGTAACTGGTACCTGAATTTTTGGTTGCTGCCTCCTTGAATGATCAGCTTGTGCGCCAGTTGTTAACGTATTGCAATTTGGAGGAAGTTATTGTTCTTTAAGGTTTAAAATACGACTCTGTTAGTTACTTGGCCATATTGCAGATAGCTTTGAGCCCAAGTTTTCATAGCTTTTCATACCTAAGGAACCACTGCTGTAAGTAAGTAAGATCAAACAGCAATCTGCATTTTGCGAGAAAAGGAGATTGCTTGACACACAAACTTCCTTCAAACTACACGTCCTGCTACATCAAAATTGGTCAGTGGAGTACAGCACCATACTATTGTACAAGAACATAATCAAATTACTGTAATTAAGAAATTATGAGAGGTTGTTACTTATTGAATGAAAACTATAGAGAATGCATTTCTTTCCATGTATTTTAGTGAGTTTTGTACACTTACAATTCTGTCGATTGATAGACGGCAACAACAATGAAGTTCCGCTCCTTTTTCAAAAACAAGATATTCCTAGTCTTCACTTCCAAAAATTTTGTACAAATAAATGTTTGACAACTCTTACACATACTTCACTCGGTTTTATCATCAGAATATCAGTTTTCATTAAATATAACAATACGTTCTGAGCGATGACCTAGCATTACGTCCTCTTTCCACAAGATACAGATTAACAGTCTTTTTCTAAATAAAATGAATTGTCTTTTTTTTTTTTTTTTTTTTTTTTTTTTTGAGTCCATACTCAAAGATTCTCTAATACTATCATTGCGGGGATTGCTACACGGGTAGCAGGGGTTGTGTGGCGTGGGCTGGGCGGTTTTTTAGGTTAGATGGCCTTGAGCAAGTACAGAAAGGGCAACAGCCTCAACAGGTGCGGGGCAAAGTCAGGACATGCGGGGACCAAGCAGCAGTCGGTATTGTAATTGTAAACTGTCGAAGCTGCATTGGTAAAGTACCGGAACTTCAAGCGCTGATAGAAAGCACCGAAGCTGAAATCGTTATAGGTACAGAAAGCTGGCTGAAGCCAGAGATAAATTCTGCCAAAATTTTTACAAAGGTGCAGACGGTGTTTAGAAAGGATAGATTGCATGCATCCGGTGGTGGAGTGTTCGTTGCCGTTAGTAGTAGTTTATCCTGTAGTGAAGTAGAAGTGGATAGTTCCTGTGAATTATTATGGGTGGAGGTTACACTCAACAACCGAGATAGGTTAATAATTGGCTCCTTTTACCGACCTCCAGACTCAGCAGCATTAGTGGCAGAACAACTGAGAGAAAATTTGGAATACATTTCACATAAATTTTCTCAGCATTAGGTGGAGATTTCAGTTTACCAGATATAGACTGGGACACTCAGATGATTAGGACGGGTGGTAGGGACAGAGCATCGAGTGACATTATACTGATTGCACTATCGGAAAATTACCTTGAGCAATTAAACAGAGAAGCGACTCGTGGAGATAACATCTTGGACCTACTGATAACAAACAGACCCAAACGTTTCGACTCTGTATGTGCAGAACAGGGAATCAGTGATCAGGCCTTTGCAGCATCCCTGAGTATGGAAGTTAATAGGAATATAAAAAAAGGGAGGAAGGTTTATCTGTTTAGCAAGAGTTATAGAAGGCAGATTTCAGACTACCAAACAGATCAAAACGAAAATTTCTGTTCTGACACTGACAAAGTTGAGTGTTTATGGAAAAAGTTCAGGGCAATCGTAAAATGCGTTTTAGACAGGTACGTACCGAGTAAAACTGTGAAGGACAGGAAAAACCCACCATGGTACAAGAACAAAGTTAGGAAACTACTGCGAAAGCAAAGAGAGCTTCACTCCAAGTTTAAATGCAGCCAAAACCTCTCAGACAAACAGAAGGTAAACGATGTCAAAGTTAGCATAAGGAGGGCTATGCGTGAAGCGTTCAGTGAATTCGAAAGTAAAATTCTATTTTCCGACTTGACAGAAAATCCTCGGAAGTTCTGGTCTTACGTTAAATCAGTAAGTGGCTCAAAACAGCATATCCAGAGACTCCGGGATGAGGATGGCATTGAAACAGAGGATGACACGCGTAAAGCTGAAACACTAAACACCTTTTTCCAAAGCTGTTTCACAGAGGAAGACCGCACTGCAGTTCCTTCTCTAAATCCTCGCACAAACGAAAAAATGGCTGACATCAAAATAAGTGTCCAAGGAATAGAAAAGCAATTGGAATCACTCAATAGAGGAAAGTCCACTGGACCTGATGGGATACCAATTCGATTCTACACAGAATACGCGAAAGAACTTGCCCCCCTTCTAACAGCCGTGTACCGCAAGTCTCTAGAGGAACGGAGGGTTCGAAATGATTGGAAAAGAGCACAGGTAGTCCCAGTCTTCAAGAAGGGTCATCGAGCAGATGCGGAAAACTATAGACTTATATCTCTGACGTCGATCTGTTGTAGAATTTTAGAACATGTTTTTTGCTTGAGTATCATGTCGTTTTTGGAAACCCAGAATCTACTATGTAGGAATCAACATGGATTCCAGAATCAGTGATCGTGTGAGACCCAGCTCACTTTATTTGTTCATGAGACCCAGAAAATAGTAGATACAGGCTCCCAGGTAGATGCTATTTTTCTTGACTTCCGGAAGGCGTTCGATACAGTGCCGCACTATCGCCTGATAAACAAAGTAAGAGCCTATGGAATATCAGACCAGCTGTGTGGCTGGATTGAAGAGTTTTTAGCAAACAGAACACAGCATGTTGTTATGAATGGAGAGACGTCTACAGACATTAAAGTAACCTCTGGCGTGACACAGGGGAGTGTTATGGGACCATTGCTTTTCACAATATATATAAATGACCTAGTAGATAGTGTCGGAAGTTCCATGCGGCTTTTCGCCGATGATGCTGTAGTGTACAGAGAAGTTGCAGCATTAGAAAATTGTAGCGAAATGCAGGAAGATCTGCAGTGGATAGGCACTTGGTGCAGGGAGTGGCAACTGACCCTTAACATAGACAAATGTAATGTATTGCGAATATGTAGAAAGAAGGATCCTTTATTGTATGATTATATGATAGCGGAACAAACACTGGTAGCAGTTACTTCTGTAAAATATCTGGGAGTATGCGTGCGGAACGATTTGAAGTGGAATGATCATATAAAATTAATTGTTGGTAAGGCGGGTACCAGGTTGAGATTCATTGGGAGAGTCCTTAGAAAATGTAGTCCATCAACAAAGGAGGTGGCTTACAAAACACTCGTTCGACCTATACTTGAGAATTGTTCATCAGTGTGGGATCCGTACCAGATCGGGTTGACGGAGGAGATAGAGAAAATCCAAAGAAGAGCGGCACATTTTGTCACAGGGTTATTTGGTAACCGTGATAGCGTTACGGAGATGTTTAACAAACTCAAGTGGCAGAATCTGCAAGAGAGGCGCTCAGCATCGCGGTGTAGCTTTCTCGCCAGGTTTCGAGAGGGTGCGTTTCTGGATGAGGTATCGAATATATTGCTTCCCCCTACTTATACCTCCTGAGGAGATCACGAATGTAAAATTAGAGAGATTTGAGCACGCACGGAGGCTTTCAGACAGTCGTTCTTCCCGCGAACCATACGTGACTGGAACAGGAAAGGGAGGTAATAACAGTGGCACGTAAAGTGCCCTCCGCCACACATCGTTGGGTGGCTTGCGGAGTATAACTATAGATGTAGATGTAGAAGAGTTTCTTGCTGTCCAGCTGCGCTTCACTTCACCTCAAGTACTTTTTGATTCATATTTACATTTTTGGGATTTACATACATTACTGAGCTTCTCAGAATAAATTCAGCCACAAATTAGTTAAAGAAGAAAAAACCGTGAGGCACACATAACATTACAAGGATTGTCAGAATGTTATGTTGTGATCATAAAAATCTGCTTGTGGTCTAAATTATTTTCAGGACTACTTCATGGCAGGCGCAGACTCTTAAACTGCAACCTTTGTTTTCTGTGGAGTGAGCTATCCAAACATGATTCATAACGCCCCTATCTGTACAGATTCAATATGCCATGCTAGTCCTATTTGGTAAGGGTCCCACACACTTCAGCAGTTTTCTAAAACTGGTTACACAAGTTATTTGTAAGCTATCTCCTTTATAGACAGTTCAAGAAGGTGCTGGGTGAAACTACTTCACATAGTGATGTTTCAATTACTGTAAAATGTGATAGTGAAGTGTGTGATATTTGTGTGAGAAAGGTCAAGCGAGGTATCCTGTCTATTAAGTGCAAGTCGTGGTACCACAATAAGATGTGTAAAAGTGAATCTGAAATATCATGACTAGACATGTCATCAGTGCTTTACGAGTGCCACAAAAAACGAAATACTGAATGCACTAAAATCAGAAAAAACAATAATAATGGTTCTTTCACACGATTTAGTGATCATAACCACAAAATACCAAGAACTCTAGAAGAAATAACAAGAAATACCAAGGCTTGGAGCAAAATCACCAGCTAGCACAAGATGTTCCTGTAAACAGTCTTTCTATGCACAAAATGTGGCATGTGCCAACTAAAGCATGTAAACAAACAGTAAGTACAGCTCTGGTGATACCACTATCAAATAAATAATTGCTGTTTTATTACAGTCTTCATTTAGAACCAAACACAGATGAACCAAAATCAGTGACAAAACGTCAAATAAAATGCACAGTCAAGAAAATTTGAACAATCAACAGGGAACTGCAAAAAATGAGTCCTTTTACTTGGTGGTAGTCACCAAGAGAATCGCTGATAAAACAAATGAATACAGTTCTTCATTTACAGCGACAGGAACAACTAAGCTGACCATACCTTTGACCCAGATAATGAAAAACAGTAATTCACTAAATGACTTATCTAAGAATTACATGTTCATAATCACAGATGGAAGTGATGATGTATAAATAATGAGGGTAAATTTGCCACACAGTGTCTAAAGACAACACTACTGAACCTCAACGTGCCAAATATTGTAGTGACAAGCATGCCTCATAGACATGATCTGCAGGAAAACTGAATCATAAATTTTGAGCTTACAGCATCAGCACAGCCAGGATCATCACTTGAACAAGAAGAGTCAGTGCCAGAATCATCTTCAGCAAAAACAGCAAGAAAATGTGAGGATACAACAGAAGAAATAGTGGCCATTGCATCAATCGGTAAGATAACTAACACCTCATCACCAAAAGGATTTTTTAGACCAAGGCAAGAGAAACAAAGATTACAAGGTAAGCAGTGCTCAGTGCTTCTCATTCTTCCACCAAAACATGCAGTGCATAAGAAACAAAGTGCAACAATTAGAGGTGGAACTGCAGTCTATGGACAGCTCACTTGTTTGCCATTGGTGTAACGGTTCAGAATTAACAAATTTAGTACTATATTCATACAGTCTAGCCTGTAATTACAGTAGAAACACTATGAAATGTGGTGGATCATGGAAATATGTGGAGGAGGGGATTATGTATAAAATTAGTGAGGGGATTATGGCATTAAGTGAGGATAAACACGTAGAAATATCAGCTTTAGAGATAAAAAACCTACATGTATTCCAAAGGCTAACTGTACTATGTAGTTATCATGCTCCCAGTGGTGACATGGACACATTCACTACAAAGTTAACCCAAGCATTAGATATGGTCTCCAGCCCCAACGGCAAAATCATCATTTGTGGAAGTCTAAACATTAACATGATGAACCCAGATATGTCATGCAATAGTTTTCATAACATTATCTACAACTATGACATATCACCATTAATTAACACTGCTACTAAGATAACCAGACTTTCAGCATCAAGTATTGACCAAATGCTAACGGACGGAGAGGAAGATAGGTGTGACATTATAATAGATGACCTTGGCATCTCAGACCATTCCAGTCAGTCATTAAACTTGTGTATTTTAGTGTTATTATCTAATTCTATACCTAAGTACAGTAGGGTTTTCTCTAAGTCAAAAAGAGCTCTATTTGCCTCACCAATTAACAGTGAAACATGGGAAGAAATGTACGGGGGAAACTATGATAAATGGGAAGATTCGGAAGTTTCTGTCAATATTTAAATTCAGATTTGGAGAAGTGTTTCATAAAGTTCTGAGAATCACTAACTCGTGCAACAATAACAGCTGGGTAACCAATGGGATAAGAAAATCCTCTGAAACTTTAATGCACCTTAGCTCAATGAAAAACTACCATAACGATTCAGCATTTCATAACTATTATCATTTACAGGAAGATCTATAGAAAAGAATTGTTAGTGACTAAAAGGTACCAAAATGACAATTTTATAGAAAAAGTAATAACAAAAGCAAAGCAGTATGGAAAATCACTGAACAGGAAACTAATAGGAAAAAATTAAAGCCAGTAAATATACAGTTTCAACACAATGATATTAAAAAAAATGACCCCAAAAAACTAGCAAACTTTGTTTGTAGTGTGGTTGCTATGTTGCCGCAATATTGATTGGCAAAGTTCAACAGAACAAAGCATTTACACAGGCACCGACTCCATGAGGCCTGAGGAGGACCAAGGCCCTCAAAAAATCATTTTCAGAAATTTATTAGTTATATTGTGCTTTGTAAAATCACAAAATTATGTTGGACTTTATTATTTTCCTTGTTTGCAATAGTTACCTTTTAAAATACATTCAGTAATGAGTTAAAACAAGTAATTATTATGGTAGTAAGCAGGTTAACTGAAAACGAGGGGTGTGATCATGATAGTGTTACAGTGCTGCAGGCACACTTAGTATTTGACCCAGTGTGTGAAACTTTGGGTAAAGACTGGCGCTGGTAGGCCAGCACTGAGGCTGTGGTGACATCAAAAGGACTGGAGCAGAAGTGCCTGGAACCTTCTGCCTTGCATCGCCTTGACACTTTCAGACATTATGACGTTGCAGCTATATAAAGCCCACCCTGCTGTCACAGTCATTCAGTGTGGGTAGTTTCATTCAGTGCATGCTACAGACATGTTTAGTATTCTAATTTTAGTGTCTAGTGGACTATTTTGTATGACTATATTTTATTCATTTACTTTAGTCTCTTAGTGTGTTCTGAATTAAGTTTGCAATGGATAAATTTGATACCAAAATGGCGCACTTGGAAGTTGATGATACTGCAAGTCAACCGCCAACAATTATTGTTTCACTTCCTGGCAAATAAAAACTGTGTGCCGGACCGAGACCCGAACTTGAGACCTTTGCCTTTCGCGGGCAAGTGCTCTACCAACTGAGCTACCCAAGCATGACACACACCCCATCATCACAGCTTTACTTCCACCAGTACCTCGTCTCCTACCTTCCAAACTTTACAGAAGCTCTCCTGCGCTGTTGGTGGAGCACTTGCCCACAAAAGGCAAAGATCCCGAGTTCGAGTCTTGGTCCGGCACACTGTTTTAATCTGCCAGGAAGTTTCACAATAGCGCACACTCCACTGCAGAGTGAAAATCTCATTCTGGAATCATTGTGTCGTCAATTGCTTCATTGTCTTCAGGTGACAACCATTCACAGCCAAAACCTGGTCAATCTGGTAAGAGAAGATCATTCCAGAAGACTTTGTTGATTAAATATACATGGCTAGAATATGAAGAATCAACCAAAAATTTTTTTGCAAAACCTGGAAAGAGGCAGATGCTAAAAGTCTATTACAATTCTTCAAAAAAAGAAGATTCATTTACTTCTGTAGGGTTTTCTAACTGGAAAAAGGCTTTTGAAAAATTCTGTTTTCATGAAAATATGTCTACGCATAAAGAAGGTGTTCAGTTAGTGATAGAATTTAGTTTCAGAAGAGTGGAGTCCCAATTGAATGAACAGTTAGACAGTGATATGAAGAAAGGCCATTTAGCTCTTGAGACAATTTTTACTACTGTGCAATTTCTATGGCAACAAGGACTAGAAATTAGAGGGCAGGAAGATGTAAACTCAATTTTTTTTCCAATTTCTGGAACTCCAGAAGAATGACATACATGAGTTTAAAGATTGGTTAGGGCATTTGGGGTATAAGTGGACACCCCATGATATTCAAAATGAGATCGTTGATCTACTAGGAAAGTTTGTGTTGAGAAAGGTATTGGCTTCAATCAAGAAGAATGAACATTTTCCTATTATGGTTGATGAAACAAGTAATTATTCGATTAATGAACTAGTGTCATTTTGTATTTGTACTGTTGATGATTCCTTAATCATCAAGGAAGATTATATTGGCTAATACCATACCCCCAAGACTGAATCACAAACTCTAGTATTTTAAAATTTGTTTTTGCTTGTCTTGATTTGTCAATGGATAACTTCAGAGGACAGTGCTATGGTGGTGCCTCAAATATGAGAGGTAAGTTCAAAGGACTAAAAAAGTTAGTTTTGGATATACAACCAAAATCACGGTATATGCACTGCACTGCTCACAGGTTAGACTTGGCAGCTGTAGACAGTTTCTGACATCTTAAGTTTATAAGGGACATTATGGCTTTAGCCAAGGACTTAATAAACACCATTAGGGAATCCAACAAAAGGATGGGACTTTCCAGAAGCATACATTGTGAGAGTGCCAAAGACCAAGCTGGACTATGACCCCTTTGCTCGACTTGATAGACTATGTGATTTTGTAGTACCTTGAGAATATTTAAAAACTTTGAAGAACTTCTAGAGTTTTATGAAACATTTTCTGCAGAGGACAAAACAGAGGCAGGTTATGAAAGTGCAGGCTACCTTGAGTCAATATTACAATTCAAGACTTATTTCTTTTTAAGTCTTTATTGCCATGCAATGAACCCTGTAGAGGTTGTCAATGAAAAAATTCAATGCCCTAATCTAAGTGTTGCTGATCTGAAAATATATATGAGGGCTAGAGTAGTATATTGATGAATGTGTGATAGTTTTGAACACTTTTGGGAATTGTGTTTAAAAGAAAAACTTCACAAGGTGATGATCCTTCGGTTCCTTGGAATCTAAGTATACCAAAGAAGTGTGAAAACAATGAAGCCAGCTTACCACACACTTTTAAAACCCAAAAGGAATACTACAAAGCTATTTACATTGAAGTTTGTGAAATGGTGCAATCTTGCATTACTGAGCAGTTTGTTTCAACTGTACTCACACAGGTCATTACAGTTGAACAAGAGTGCTTGCTTTTAGTAAACAGAGGTGAAACAAATTTGGAAAAAATCAACTGAGTCTTTCAAAAATGACCTAGAGATTGAGAGACCACACTTACACTTGAATATGTTAGCCAATATTGCTAATAAAAAACAACTGGTCTTAAAAAACATGCATGGTGTGAGAAAGCACATTACACAAAAGCCTGCAGTTGGAGGAATGCTATTTGAAGTATTGAAGTGCATTAAACTTCTCCAAGTAGTTCCAGTCATGGCAGCAACAGCAGAATGGTCATTTAGCTCCCTTAGATGGCTGAAGCTATATCTCTGATCATCAATGGGGCAAAAGCAATTGAACCACTTGGCTGTTCTTCATGCCCACTGGGGCACCTTTCTAAAGAAACTTGAGCCCAGATAATGGCATTTAGAACAATATCAAAAATCTTTAACTCTCTACTTTATAAATACACACATAATGCTAAATTTTCAATATCAAAGTATTAGTACTAGTGTAGTACTGTATTACTATATTACTGTATTATTTTCAAATACTTAAATATCTTCAGGGTGGAAAACCCAATTAAAACCCACTATTGACATACTTTTTATATGAAATTATTAGGCATACTATATGAACTTCATTAACTGTATTAACTGTATTAAAGCATTAAAGCATTGTTTTATTGTTTTTGTTTAGTGAATCTTGAGCCTTATTCAAAGTGAGCTTAAATTAGCTATTTCACTTATTAATAAAAGTGCTATTACTGTGTGACAGCAATATTTTATGTTTTATTCTTTTAATGATACTTTATGATTTATTGAAATATAATTTCAGTCTTTTAAGGGCTGTATATTCACTGCTCTGTAATAGATGATAAGCATGATTATCACTGTAAATTAAATTACCTTTTTATGAAAATAGCTTGCGTGTTTATGTTTTGGTTTGTTTTCTTTCTTTATTTCAAAGCCAAGAAATGTGTCCGGCTTGCTGAGTTTCCCCAGAGCGTCAAGTTATCGAGAGTCCAGTTTTCGGGGTTCTAATGTTGAGCATATGACTCTAAAATGCTTAAAAAAATTTGGAACTCACTATTTTTCCATCTAAAATTAAGAAAATTTCTTAGGGCCAGACCCCCAATATGGACCCCCCCCCCCCCCCAAGAGTCGGGACACCCGGTGCTTACTGAAGGACTGCATAGACAACATCAAAGAGCCTTTAGTGCACATCATCAATGAATCGTTCTCCACAGGTTGTTTCCCAGACTTACTGAAGCATACAAAAATCATAACTATATATAAGAAAGATGACCCAGAAATCATAGAAAATTACAGGTAAATGTCGTTACTCTCATCCTTGGTAAAGGTCATAGAGACCATAATGGAAAACAGGCTCATGAGGTACTTAAAGCTCAATCTTCTGAGCAAAGAGCAATTTGGATTCTGGGTTGGCAAAAGCACAAATTCAGCTGTAGCTCATTTCTCAAATGTTATTCTCGAAGCACTAGACAAAGGAGAGTACATAACAAGCATTACCTGCAAAACAGGGTCCAACAGGTGGAGATCACTCAAACTAACTCGAATCATATCTTTCAAATTCAGAATACATCAATATAGGAGTCCCCCAAGGAAGTGTGCTGGGCCTAATCCTTTTGTTAGTACTGATTCACCATGTGTGACACTGTGTGGAAAATCATTGATGTGTATTGTTTGCTGATGACAGTAACATCTAAATCAAAGCTGAGTTGCAAAGTGTGCTCAATGAAAAATTTGAGGAAACACTTAAGCTTGTATGCCAGTGGATAGACTAATAAATTAACCCTAAATGTAAAATAGAAACCAACAGTATTATTTTTTACTTAAACAGAAAACCATACAGTACCAAGCTAAAAGTTAATGAAGAGCAGATAGAATGTGTACTATCAACAAAATTTTTAGGCATGCATGTCGACTCTCAACTAAATTGGACTGAGCACACTGCAGTACTTGGAAAGCAAACAGCTTCAGCTTACTATGCACTTAGGATAATAAATTCAGTGTGTAGTAGCTCATGTACTAGAACTGCATATTTTGTGTATGTCCACTGTATAATTAGTTATGGCATATCCTTCTGGGGATCAACAAAGCAGAACAGACAAGCAATATTTAAGTTGCAAAAAAGGACTGTACGAATCATAACAGAAAGTAGCAATAGATCCCATTGCTTGGAGTTATTCGAATCTTTGGGTATATTGACAGTTCCATGTAAATACATTTTTCAGACAGTAATATACATTAAAACACATTGACCAGTTCCCAATAAACAGTTCCATACATGTACATGAAACCAGACACAGACAGCACTTATGCCTCTATAGGAAAAACAAATGAAAAACTGAGAATAGCATGTTATATAATGGAATTAAATTGTACAACACTCTTCCACAAGGAATCAAAGACACAAGCAAAATAGATAACTTCAGGAATTTGCTAAAGAAACATCTCAGAAAAGTGTATTTATTCTGTCAAGTACTATTTGGAATGATGGAAACATATAAATATATGTAAAAATTATCAAATCTGTTATTAAGTGGTTTAACAATGTACCTTTATGTTACAATCGTCACAAATTCTGATTGTACACAATAGGTACACAAATTTATAATTATGTTGATAACATCCATACAGTCCTGATTGTCTGTTGATGGACAAATAAATAAAATGATGCACTACCCACCCTGACAGTTTTACATCTCCCAGTACTTCATCTCTTGCTTTCCACATTTCACAGAAATTCTCCCCCATGCCATGCTGGTTAACACTCCTAGAAAAAAATTCCTCAGGCTGTTGCTAAGCCAGGTCTCCACAATACCCTGTTTTCCAGGAGTGTTAGCTCCACTAGGTATACAGCAGAACTTTGTGAAACACTCAAGGTATGAGATGAGGTTCTGGTGGAAGTAAAGGTGTGAGCACGGGTTATGCGGCATGCCTAGATCTCTGTTTGTAGAGCACACCTGCTAAATGCAAGGTCCCAGGTTTGAGTCCCAGCCCGGCACACACATTTATTCTACCAGGAAGTTCCTAGTTTGTAATCTGCAAATGCTTTCCTGTAGAGTGAAAATTCATTTTGAAAATCTGGGTAGAGCTGGTAATATTGAAGGTTCCTGAGATACAGACACAATGTAATTGGTTCATATTTTTCAATACCAATACCAATGAGAGAGAGGCAGAGAAAGAAGCAGCATTAAGAAGATGTAACATAGCCTTGAGAAGCAAAACAAATGCTCTTTGCAGTGTTCTTTGGTAAAGTTGACAAATAGGAGAACCATTGGGGTGGACAAAACTGCATGCTAAAAATGTGTAGGTAGTGTCCTACCAAAATGTTTTACACCATCAGAATTGTGAAGGTGGGAACTTTCCCCGCAATACATCCTACATTTCCGTAACCCTCCTGGCCTCAACCTTTGTTAGTCATTGTCCTCACCCATCCAGCCAGCCCTCTCCCTGTTCCCATTCCAGCACTACACAGCCGTCATTTCACCGCCACACCCAGTCTTTTAATTTATTTTATTTTTACTTTTATTTCTCTCCTTTCCACTACTTACCCCCTCCCCCCTCCGCACCTTCTCTCCTACCCTCCATCTAAACTGCAACACTTCACTGTCCACCACTCCCACCATACTATATCCCTCCCTCTCCCCACCCCAGCCTCTCCTCATCCGAATTTGTGACATTTACAAATAGGTTTTACTACATCAATAAAATTTTTCTTTGACATTTTCAAAACCTCTGAAAGTATGTACATCAATTAAATAATAACTTCCAAATTAAATCAAGATAGTTCTCATATGCTACAACAAAATACAGGCTATGTATTTTTTTTATTAAAATTACATCACTGCCGAAGTATCTCCTGTTCATATATTATTCTGCTACATCACTTTATCTGGTAACTCACGAACACCACAGATGACAGATTCAATTAGTATCTTGTCCTTGACCTTTCAGTCTATTCAGATGATTTTCTCAATGCTGTTTATGAGAGACCTGGAATTAATGCTGTCAGAAACAGATTAGTGGGGAAATATGATAAGGAAACAACTGATGTCAAATATTGGTCTTTTACATACACATCTATGACTCAGTCCAGTAAGTTCCACATGATATGAGCTGTGGCTAGTTACCTGAGCTGGTTACTTACATATACATATGTCTGCTATCATATTTTGATTTTATGGGTGGACTGGCTGATCTCAATTTCAATGTGAAAATTACAAAATTTGAGTTAGGCAGAAACGCCATTGCTCTGGCAAATTCCATGCACTGAATGTTTGAATACTGCTGTGGCCCAAATAGCTAAGCGATGGTCGACTTCACAATACAAGGAATGGGGTCTCCACAGCAGTACTGGCAAATAGCCAACCACTGCCTACCTTTTTTGGGATGATTAGTCTCATTTTTCAAGTATGTGAATAATCTAAGGCATCCAGCAGATGAGTAAAACAATTTCAAGACAAAATTTATACAAAACCTCATTTTGTATTTCTATTTAGTTCTAAACCTTCTTTCTCTTCCAGAAGTAAATTTAATGAATATCGATTACTGGCTACGAAGTCTTTTGCGACGTATTTCTTGAGTAAAAATCTCTCGGTGTACATGCCGCGTCAATTGAGGATAAAACTCCAAGCTTTCGAACACTACCTCCATGGTTGTCATCAGGGCTAAAACTGACTGTTGTGAACTAGCGAGGTTCCCACTTTTGTGTGCAAAGGACGGCTTCTGATTGGCTGGAATACGTCATGGCAACAGCGATATAGCGCGTAGTGAAGTGGTGCCCTCTGTTGTGGCGTAACAAGACAGCCACGCCACTCGGAAGTAGCCGAAAGGCATGTGTTTAGCTCACGCAGGCGAGAGATAAGTCTGCAACAGGATACATAATGAATGCTATAAAGAAAAGTACATAGCTGCTGGAATACTTAACTTTAATCCATCATTTGTATACATCGTTCTTGGTGAGACATGCTTCATACGATAACTATCAATTGCTATGGCGCCTTGCTAGGTCGTAGCCATTGACTTAGCTGAAGGCTATTCTAATTATCTGCTCTGCAAATGAGCGAGGCTTCATCAGTGTGCATTGCTAGTGAAGTCGTCCGTATAACTGGGGTGAGTGCTAGTACGTCTCTCTAGACCTGCCGTGTGGTGGCGCTCAGTCTGCTATCACTGAAAGTGGCAACACGCGGGTCCGACATGTACTAATGGACCGTGGCCGATTTAAAGCTACCACCTAGCAGGTGTGGTGTCTGGCGGTGACACCACACTCTCTACTTCGATAGATGTAGTTTCTATCCCGCGTTGCTTGCAGCGCCATCCCTTGAATCAGGAGGTACAGTGCAAGAAGTGTTTCTCTGCAATTTTTCTTTATCCAGTGCACTCTTCCAAGTGTTGCTAAGTGCATAGCCGTTGTCTGTGTTAAAGTTATTATCGCTAAGTCTAATTTTGACTGCTTCCTGGATCACAGAGTCCTAGTAACTCGATGCGTGGGCTATTACTCTGGTTTCTTCAAATAAAATCTTATGCTTGTTAAGCAGGCTATTTTCTACACCGCTGATTTTTCCAAATACCTGTATTTCAGGTGGCATTGGTGCTCGATGCAGTGGTCGGCAACGGTTCTTACAGACTGGCCCACGTAATTCTTGCCGCATTCGCAAGGAATAGTATAAATTCCCGGCACTCTTAAGCCGAGACTATCTTTGACTGGTCTCAACATTTCCTTAATTTTCCTAGGTGGTCGGAAAACTGGTTTTATTCCTCGCCTCTTCAGGACTCTGACTATCTTGCTCGTTGTAGCACCGCAAAAAGGAAGCCGCGCTATGTGTTGGTCCTCTTCTTATATGTGGCCAACATCAGATAAAGAAAAATTGCAGAGAAAAACTTCTCGCACTTTACCTCCTGATTCAAGGGATGGTGCTGCAAGCAACGCGGGATAGCAACTACATCTATGGAAGTAGAGGGCACCACTTCACTACACGCCATATCGCTGCTGCCATGACGTATTCCAGCCAATCAGAAGCCATCCTTTGCATATAAAAGTGGGAACCTCGCTAGTTCACGACAGTCAGTTTTAGCCCTGATGACGACCATGGAGGTAGTGATCGAAAGCTTGGAGTTTTATCCTGAATTGACGCGGCATGTACACCGAGAGATTTTTACTCAATATCGATTACTGTTCCTGTTCCCTATATTGACACAATTCTTTCGTGCCCTTTATATCAAGTGCTCCTGGTCCTGTATTCAGCACTGCTGTAATCCTAAATACATGAATATTTCTCCCCAAGACCAACTAAATGAACATCAGCTATGGATTATCACATTTTCCTGGACACAGTGACAATAGCCCAACCAAAACAGAAACTGTCATAAAATGACTAGCACAGTTGTGGCATGTGGAAAAAGTGGAGCACAACACGTTCATCTGGTGGTGGTGAGGATGCCATACAAATGAGTTACACTGCGTCAGTCCAGTAGGCACTGCTCCTTTAGACTGGTATGTTACATCTGAAGTTAAATACTATATGCCAGCTTTGTGCTGTGTCATACACTACATTCCTTGCCATGCCACTGGCAGTTGCCCTGCCCAATATGACTTCTCACAGTGGTAAGTAATCTTATATACGCAGTGTTTTCCGAGGCCAATGTCATTTCTGGATGAACATAATGGATTCCTCAGTGTTGCTGGTGGACGAGTAATACACTTTAATGCCTTCTCTTTTGAGGATGCTTACACTCTCTTAAGAATTCTGGCAACACTCCAGTTGCTTTGGTGAAATATTGTCGGACTTACATGACGCATCCAGTAACAAACCCAAGAGGTTTATGCATTAACCAAGCAGAGAAATTACACTAGATATGTAGAGGCACAAATACACTTTCTCTTGTAGCAGTGAATGGAAAAGTAACAACAAAACTAATGTCTTACACCCAACCATGTGGAGAGAACAGTGCAGTTGCTCTTATAACATTAACAGAAATATGCATGTTGAAGGTAGTGAAAAATGACAGATGAATGTTGTGGTGACACCGCAAGGCACCACACTTGCTAGGTTGTAGGCTTCAAATCGGCCGCAGTCTGTCGGTACACATTGGACCCGCGAGTTGCCACTCTCGACACTAGCAGAATAAGTGCTGCCACTCAGCTGGTCTTAAGAGACAGGCTAGCTCACTGGCCAGTTCTACAGCCAACTTTGAAGCCGTAACAAGTGAACCATTCATATTAGAGATCTCATTTGCAGAGATATGCTAGTTAGCATAGCCTTCAGCTAAGTCAGTAGCTACGACCTAGCCAGGTGCCACTTACAGTTTACACATTGAAAATTGATCTATATGCGTGAAGCAATCAGAATTGTAAAGAATTATTCAGTCTATAACTGCACTTCTAAATATTATTGTACAACGTCAAGATCAACATTCACTGCTGATGCTGAATTAAAGCTAAGTATTTAATTGTATTCCTGTCTACTAACTTTCTAACCACCTAAGTTCCAGATACATCCCATCAAATATAGTTCATTGATCCTCATGTGAGCACACATGATCAACACTGCAAT
The DNA here is from genome assembly GCF_021461395.2 of Schistocerca americana. Lineage (NCBI taxonomy): Eukaryota > Metazoa > Arthropoda > Insecta > Orthoptera > Acrididae > Schistocerca > Schistocerca americana. The sequence goes on from NC_060121.1 coordinate 58,714,770, forward strand.
TAATGGCCACACCTCATGATCAGACTAAGAGTCAAACTGCATGACTCAGCCGGGTCACCCTTTTCCCATGAGGCCCATAGTTCCGCCTCATACATAACGAATGTGTGTGGCAATAAAAAGGAAAACATTCCTGCAAACATGAGCTAGTAAATTAGTCATTAGTGATGTAACTGTAGAAGTAGCTGTGAATGGCCACTGATTTAAGTCAAATATATTTGTACTAAGTAGTATAAAATTCCTGAAGATAAAGTTTTAAATTACCTAATTAGGCTCAAATATTATCCATGACCAACACATGTGCATTTCCTTTAACAGGTAATTGTGTAAAACAGATACTGCCAAGTAATGTCATGAAGTAGTATTGAACTTCCTGTTCAAATACCCCATGGATGAAATCTTAGAACAATTAAATGAGGAAAGTTTGCATTTGATGGAAATTTTCACTAAGCAAGACAGCATTCCATATGAGGCAGTGGCAAGACCATATATTTTCACTCTTGCTCACCATTCACTTCTTATGATACATTCTGTACAAAACATAACTGAACAGGAGGGTTATGCTAAATACATGGAGAGACCAAATACAATTGCTCCAGCAGGAAAATTCTAAATACATGTCACATGTACACCTAGCCATGTTTAGGGAGGAGCACAGTTTCTCTCAAAATATTAGCAGAAACACATAAACATTAACTCAACAGATGCATTATGTACCTAATCTAACTATCCAGACCTAACAAGTGTTGAAGATGATACTGGGAGTGTGCTTAAATGAACTTGCATTATGAACTCAGAGAAATGTAATAACATGGTAAGGCAATACATGGAGAAAATACCGCATATGAGTAAAAGCCCCCAATGACCGACTCTGCTATAAAGTTTTATATGTTCATCTCTCACATGTATGCTTGCTCTTCTGAAACTGGTGCCAGGGACCTGCACCCACAGATTGGGGATCTCGTAGGAACAGGATGGAGTGGAAGCACTTCTGCAACACCGGCGACCAGATAATGCTAAGCAACTTGAGGTTTGCATCAGAAATGATTTACATGAGCAAAGCATATTCTGTTGTTACCTACTTACCAGAGTATACAGCCACTACCTTCACTTATCCTGTTTCAAATTCAAATTTAAATGGCTCTGAGCACTATGGGACTCAACATCTGAGGTCATCAGTCCCCTAGAACATAGAACTACTTAAAGCTAACTAATCTAAGGACATCAGAGACATCCATGCCCGAGGCAGGATTCCAACCTGTGACTGTAGCGGGTGCGCAGTTCCAGACTGAAGCGCCTAGAATTGCTCGGCCACCATATCCTGTTTCCTCTGAGGTTAAGTCACCTGAGGCCATCACCATCCACAAACCCCAAAATGATCTGCTTCTTCCCATAAGTTCTAGTCCAATCTCATTCCTTATTTTCTCATTCAGAATTCTTGAACATACTGAAATACAATTGATCCAGTAATTCATTACAGACTACAAATATCCTAGCCCCAGAACAGTCTGGATTCTGTGGAATCTGCACCGAGCAATCCATGATCCACAAGTTCCTGCACTCAGCAGATGGCATCCTCATGGCAAAGTATCAGTGATAAAGCACTACATTAGTGTTCCGGAAACAGAGAGGACTTTTGACCCCATCTCCTGTGACTGCCTAATATTTAAATCACACATCATATTGTAACCAGGATACTTGCTTATAATGATCGATATGTTTCTGGAGTTGAATGATTCTCTGTTAGGAATGTCAAACACCACAGCAGCATAAATTTGATTAAGGCTAGAATTTTGTAGATTGTGTGCAATCCCGCGCTGTAATATCTACACAAAAATGTCCCCAAAGCATTTGGTAGATGATATTACCCTGGGAAATAGGTTATTCCACAAAAATGGAAATAAAGCGAGACAAATACTGCAATTCAGGAGTATACAAAATAAACTGAAACCGCTGAGACAAGTTTTATATAGGACAAATGAGGAGCAGATCTATGACAAGGTTTAGGGAGTAATCCTATGATAGAAAAGGAAGTGCATTTACAATGCACTTCTAATGGAGAAGCATAAGTTATGTCACCTAAATGAAAGCGTGGTAGTGTGGTGTAGAGCCCCAAACGGAGAACCTAGAAATTTTGAACCACAAAAAAACACACCTCCACAATCTTAACGAAACAAAATAAATTTAGCCCTAAATGGTTTTTTGACATTTTTCCAGGATTGCTGGTGTAATGTATGCCAACTGTGGCATGCTCTCCTGCTGCTGACTGGGCTACACCTCACCTCAGATCTTCTGGGCTGGCGGATTCACTGCTGGTTGCACAGTAAATGACCAACACCGGGAAGTGAGTTGCTGGTTCTTCCACAAGATAGAGTGGCCTTCAAAATATTTGAATTTAATAGTGAGGATCTTTTTTCTATTAAGAAAATAATATATTTTACAAGTCTACATCTTTTAGTGTATTCTTTGGTAAGCTTTAGTTCATAAGGAGCAGTTTTTCTATCCATTATACAAGCCTAATTGTAACAATACTACTTCTATTTATTATCATTATTATTATTATTATTATTATTATTAAATACTGCCATTTCATGTGCCTGATGTGTAGATAATATTAACAGATTCAGTGATTACTTTGTAAGTTTGGGCCCACTGCACATGGACTACATGTCATATCTAAAAAGTTGTCCCATTAGTAAGAAATTTTACTGAATTTAATCCTGTTTTATAATTTGACTGTGTATATTTGTAATTTAACTTATTTCTGCTTTTTAATAATTATAACTAGAATAAGGAAAAATACACTAATAAAAAAGTGAAATTTGAAGGCAATGTTTCCCACCTCAGTGCTGCCTGTAAGCTAGTACTCAAATCTTTGTATTAACTTTCAACCAGTTATTAAGTGACGTGCTGATTAGACATAGATTTCAATATTGACACTGAATTTTGCTTCACAAGTTCAAATTTTCTTTGTGAGTGAACCTTTAAAATAATTTTTACTTTTTAAATTTTTTGAGCTCAATGTTGTTAACAAGCATGTATCAATCTTTACGTTCCTTTAATCGTTATTGCAGATATCTCATGAAGACAATGAACAACGACCATATTTTTAATGATCTAGACAGTTTTATTTGCTTCAAAAGTTTCATTGGAGTGAAGGGTGATTCCAGTACATTCATTTCTGCTAATATTTATTCTTTGTAGATCCTACTAATACCATGTGAACACATTTGTGTAGCTACTGTTGCATTTTTACCATTTGCAAGGAAGAATGCTCTAGTCACTAACACTAGTAAGCATAACCCAGGGGCAAGAAGTAACACCATTCAAAGCAGAACTAAATACCCAATCTGTGACAAGCTGGTGCCTACGGTTCTTCAAATTGTCATGGTGTAAAGACTGTTCCATTAAATTTTTGGCATTCAGCCACATAAATTCTGCTTTTTCTTCTTTTTCTTCTTCTTTTTCTTCTTCTAATATTTTGGTTGAATACCATCCAGCCATCTTCAGAGAGAGCAGAGGTGACTGACACTCGAGCACTTGCTCCGTCCTTTTTAACTCTAAGACTGAGCCACTGCATATGCGGCCTTAATGAGCTACAACAGATTTCTGCGCGTAATGCATTGTATGAGGTTTGCTAACATTTCCACTCAAAATGAAAGGAAAAACTTGACAGCATAACTGCTGTCAGAAAGTGTCCACATTCCGTTGCAATCAACCTGAAGTGATCATATAATCCTGCTCATTATGTGACAATCGATGAAATTTACACAAGCTGCCAGTAGTGGAAGACATGTTAGAGAAAAAAATGGACTATTCTATGCACTCTTCGCAAGTAGGGAAGAGAGATCCCTCCTGAATTTCACATCTAAGAGATCAACCTGTGGGGTTTCAAAACTTGGCTTCCAAGCTAATAAATCTCTTGTCTTGTACCCAACAAAAAGTAATTGTTCACTGATACTCCTGTCCACAATGCACGATATGCATGATATCACCCCTGAAACAGCAAATCCAAGCATCATTATTAAATTACAATCACACTGAAGGAGGAATGGATACTGTGGACAAAATGATTATAGGCTATGCTGTTTCCAAATTTAGGAGTTGGCCTATGGTGTTAGTTTATAGTATGCTGAACATGTGTGTTGTGTTGTGGTCTTCAGTCCAGAGACTGGTTTGATGCAGCTCTCCATGCTACTCTGTCCTGTGCAAGCTTCTTCATCTCCCAGTACCTACTGCAACCTACATCCTTCTGTATCTGTTTAGTGTATTCATCTCTTGGTCTCCCTCAATGATTTTTAGCCGCTACACTGCCCTCCAATAATAAATTTGTGATCCCTTGACGCCTCAGAACATGTCCTACCAACCAGTCCCTTCTTCTTGTCAAGTTGTGCCACAAAGTCCTCTTCTCCCCTATTCTATTCAGTACCTCCTCATTAGTTATGTGATCCACCCATCTAATCTTCAGCATTCTTCTGTAGCACCACATTTCGAAAGCTTCTATTCTCTCCTTGTCCAAACTATTTATTGTCCATGTTTCACTTCCATACATGGCTACACTCCATACACATACTTTCACAAACGACTTCCTGACACTTAAATCTATACTCGATGTTAACAAATTTCTCTTCTTTAGAAACGCTTTCCTTGCCATTGCCAGTCTACATTTTATATCCTCCCTACTTCAACCATCATCAGTTATTTTGCTTCCCAGATAGCAAAACTCCTTTACTACTTTAAGTGTCTCATTTCCTAACCTAATTTCCTAACCTAATTTCCTAACCTAATTTGCTCAGCATCACCGGATTTAATTCGACTACATTCCATTATCCTCATTTTGCTTTCATTGATGTTCCTCTTATATCCTCCTTTCACACCACTGTCCATTCTGTTCAACTGCTCTTCCAAGTCCTTTGCTGTCCCTGACAGAATTACAACATCATCGGTGAACCTCAAAGTTTTTATTTCTTCTCCTTGGATTTTAATACCTACTCTGAATTTTTCTTTTGTTTCCTTCACTGCTTGCTCAATATACAGAATGAATAACATCAGGAAGAGGCAACAACCCTGTCTCACTCCTTTCCCAACCACTGCTTCCCTTTCATCCCCCTCGACTCTTATAACTGCCATCTGGTTTCTGTACAAATTATAAATAGCCTTTCGCTCCCTGTATTTTACCCCTGCCACCTTCAGAATTTGAAAGAGAGTATTACAATCAACATTGTCAAAAGCTTTTTCTAAGTCTACAAATGCTACAAACGTAGGTTTGCCTTTCCTTAATCTTTCTTCTATGGTAAGTCGTAGGAACAGTATTGCGTCACGTGTTCCAATATTTCTACAGAATCCAATCTGATCTCCCTGAGGTCAGCTTCTACCAGTTTCTCCATTAGTCTGTAAAGAATTTGCGTTAGTATTTTGCATCCGTGACTTTTTAAACTGATTGTTTGGTAATTTTCATATCTGCAAGCACCTGCTTTCTTTGGGACTGAAATTTATTTATTCTTCTTGAAGTCTGAGGGTATTTCGGCTGTCTTATACATCTTGCTCACCAGATAGTAGAGTTTTGTCAGGACTGGCTCTCCCAAGGCCGTCAGTAGTTCTAATGGAATGTTATCTACTCCCAGGGCCTTTGTTCTGACTCGGGTCTTCCAGTGCTCTGTCAAACTCCTCACGCAGTATCGTATCTCCCAATTCATCTTCATCTACATGCTCTTGCATTTCAATAATATTGTCCTCAAGTACATTGTCCTTGTATAGACCCTCTATATTCTCCTTCCACCCTTCTGCTTTCCCTACTTTGCTTAGAACTGGGTTTCCATCTGAGCTCTTGATATTCATACAAGTGGTTCTCTTTTCTCCAAAGGTCTCTTTAATTTTCCTGTAGGCAGTATCTATCTTACCCCTAGTGAGATAAGCCTCTACATCCTTACTTTTGTCCTCTAGCCATCCCTGCTTAGCCATTTTGCACTTATGCTGAACATAACAGGGACAAATTGCCAAATTTTGTATTCACTTTCGCAACCAAAAGGAATCGTCATAATTCAATGTATTTTTCTGAAGAATTTCCATTGGCAAATGAACACTTGAAAAATAGAAATTCAGGTATCGGTCCTCATTGAGATGATTTCCAATCTAAGCAGGAAATTCCCTTCAGAAGCTGTCATTGACACACCAGAGCCATCCGAGATGAAGAAGAACAGGTGTTACATGTGTGTGGAAGGAAAAAAAAGGCAACTCCATGATAAAAGTTTGTATGAAGTGCAGCACATTTACTTGTCAAGCACATCTGACTACAGGGCCTTTGTGTGTTGCATGTCATAGAGAGGAGACTGACTAGATGTGTTGTGTCAGCTGTCTAATGACATTCTTATCAGTGGTCATGTGAGTATTGTCACACCCATTGCTTGGTTGGTTGATTTGGGGGAAGGGACCAATCAATGAGGTCATTGGTCCCACTGGATTACACAAGAATGGGGAAGAAAATCAGCCATACCCTTTAAAAGGAACCATCCCAGCATTTGCCTGAAGTTATTTAGGGCAATCATGGAAAACCTAAATCAGGATATCTGGACGCAGGTTTGAACCATTATCTCCCAAATGTAAGTCCAGTATGCTAACCACTTCACCACCTCCCTCGGTGTGTCACTCACATGAAAGAGATCCTGGACTTACACACCGCACAGACAACTGTATAGACAGACATATGGTAAGGACTACAGTGGCAGTTCATAGAGCTACCACACACAGATAAGAGGTCTTGTGAGCCCATATGTGCCAACATGAACTGTTGAAAATTGGTTATTAGCAGTCGGGCTAGCCTATCTTCCAACCACGGCACAGCATCGATTTGCACTGTTCATGCTATCAGAGGATCATTTGGAAGACAGCATGGTGTGTCATAGACTTCAATGATGAAAGCAGATTCTGCCTGCAAGCAAGTGATGTTCATTTGCGTGTATGACAGACCTGGTGAGCGATGTCTCATAAACTTATTTCATTCAAGGCACACTGGTCCCACCACAGTCCTTACGTTTGTGGTTGCGATAAGCTACAACTCTCGTTTATCTTTGCATTTATGAAAGGGATGTGAACCATTGCTCTGTATGGGCAGAATGTTGTTAGCCAAGTTTTTTTGCCATTCTTGCACCATGAAAATTATGTGTTGTTCCAATAGGATAACGCTAGCCCAGACAGTGCCCATGGAACTCAACATGCTCTGCAAGACATGAAGAAAATCCTTGGGCCAGCACTTTCTCCACACTTGTCCCCAATGCAGCCCGAGCTGGACATGATGGTTGACGAATGGCACGAGTCATTTCTTGTCCCAACAGCTCTTACAGAACTACAAGAACAGGTCTGGCAGGTGTAGCATAGTGTATTCCTCTTCAATATTCACCATCTGTATGATGGACTGGATGCCAGAGTCAGTATCCGCATTGACACATTTGGAGGCTGCACCACATACTAAAATGGAAATTTCAGCGTGGGCCGGTATCTGAGACCTCAGTACCACTTCGGCTACCAACCTGTAAATTTAGTCATTTCATGTACTCCATAAATACTGTTGCAACAATAAATATTGAGTGAATTGGAAACCTCTGAAAGGGTTTACCTAATTCTTTTTCCAGGAGTGTATTTTTACATATGTCACTATTTGCTTTTAATTATGACAAAATCTGTATAAACCTGAAGTAAATATGTGGATAGTGTCAAATGTATGGAAGAAACCAACACAGTTGCTCTCACAGCAGCAAAATACGTAATACACATTGGACATGTATGTAGCTATGTGTAGTGACAAACACACTTTCTCTCAAAAACTTAACAGTATCATGTTAACAGGGACATTACCCAACTAATTCAGATGTCCACATCATACCAGTGTTGAAGATGATGCTGGGAAGATGGTCAAATTAACTTACATTGCAAACTCTGATAATTGTAAAAACCTGGTAGGGAAATACGTGGAGGCCATCCCGCATATGATTAACAAACTAGAGGTGCAGTTAGCTGTCTATTATTTTACTCGCGTCTCTTGCACCTGTACTTGATACTCTAGTGACAAATTCTCTGCTGAATCTACCAAGAAGGATCTGTCCCCACAGATTGGGGATCCTGCATTAACTCAACAGAATGGCAACACTTGTCTGACACTGATGAGTGGATGATGCTAATGTAATTAGAGGCTCATGTGAGGAATCCTTACATGAGCAAAGAATCCACTTTCAGGACAAGAAGCCAATATTGGCTGAAGCTGGCAAAATTCCTCAGAATGCAGTGAAAGAACTGTGTTTGAACAGTTTAGCCTGTTCAGAGAAAGTAATCCTCAAATTATGGCCGAATCAATGTAGTTTTAATTTCAAATTCACCTAGTAAATGATGACAAGAACTAAAACACAGCAGTTATCAGAAGAAAATAATCAGTTTTTGAAAATATACTGCAACTGAATAAATAAAAAGTCCATTCAGCAACCTTTGGCAAGGAGAACAATCATATAGAGGATATTACAGTTTGTAAGTTTTGGGAGCCAGTGGCTCCTCTCCTGGCAGAAGAGTTGAAGGGGAAGGAAGAGGGGTGACGGAGATGGCCTGATGAATTTTAGTAAAAGTAGTAAATTTGGAAAAGTCAACCAAAACAAGGGGCTATGGCTGCATGAAGTCTTCCAAATTTTCCCATCTCTACTCCTTTTTTCTAAACCTCACCAGTTCTTTTCCTTGACCCCTCTTCCTTCCCCTTGCCACAAGGAAGGTCCACTGGCTCCATGAGCTTGTAAACTTTAAGACCTTCTATATAGTAGATTCTCTATGTATCCAATTACATTATGAATTATCAGTAGAGTAAGTCAACTGAGAACAGAAAGACAAGATGGACACTCAACACAGTGAAGGTGGGACATTCGATGCGCTCTGAGCATCGGTCAACCACAAAATACCTCGACCCAACTGAATTATGGCTCCTCCTCTCAAATGTCCTCAACCTTCTGTCATTACCTTCTTATGAGACAATACAACTACAGCCTGAATTAATCCTGTTTCCCCTCTGCTTAAGTCATCTGAATTCATCACCATTCCCTTTTACTTATTTATGTAGATTGTCCCTGTGAGTTAGTATGGATAGGTTATATTTGAAAACTTGAACAAATTAATGACTAGCTCATTTTACCAACCACCTGGAAGAGTTGCTGAACAGCTCAAAGACATGCTCAGTCATTTCAAATAGGTACCCCAGTCATAGAATTACAGATGGTGATGACTTCAATCTACCCTCCATATGTTGGCTAAAATACACATCACAAATTGATTGTAAGTATAAGATGTCATCTCAGATCACGCCAAAAGCTTTCTCAGGTAAGTATTTCAACAATAATTATTAGCTCAGGGTCCCACTTTAAGCAGAAATTGTTTCAAACGCATAATAGTCCAATTACCAACAAATACGCCTGAGCAAATAGGGAGCATTATGACTGATACACGGGTTAGTGTCCAGACATATATTGTAGTGAATCTAGATATCATAAAATCCAAGCACACAAAAATAAACACTATATACATATATAAAAGCAGATAAAAATTTTGGTTGACCCCTTTTTAAGAGACAGCCTCAACTTCTTCTAATCTGACTATGTCGGCCTAGACAAGATGGTATGGATTCGAATAGATAGAATCGATGACAGTTGTGGGCTATATACCAAATAAAATAATAAGAGAATCTGCATAGTACACACAACAGGTCAGAACACTATTACAGGAGCTATGAAGAAATGCATGCCAAATGTAAAATAATGTAAAATCCCAAAACTGGCAGAAAAGGTTTCACAAAAACTGGAAATTTAGTGCAAACTTCAGTGAGAGAGGCTTTTAATAGTTACCGCAATGAAACTGTCCTTAAATCTGGCAGAATTGAAAGTGATTCTGGTTGTATGTAAAGTACAACAGTGCCAACATGCAATCAATACCTTCACTGCACGATAACAATGGTGATGTTACTGATGAAGTGCCGCAGAAGCTGAGTTACGATGCATAGTTTTCTTTGCGGACACAATTTTGAAAACCAAGTAAATATTCCAGTATTCAAAACAAGAATGACTGCCAACATTACTGACTTAGTTATAGGTGTCCTCCATGTTGAGAAGCAGCTTACATCACTCAATAAAAGCAAGGCCTCCAGTCCAGATTGTATACCACTCAGGTTCGTTTCAGAGCATCTGATACAATAACTCCATAATTAGCAATCATACACAGCCGTTTGCTCTTCATAAGATCCACACCTGAAGAATAAGCTGTAAAATTTGCACCAATACAAAGAAAAGGAATGGGAGTAGGCGGATAGGCACTTGGTGCAGGGAGTGGCAACTGACCCTTAACATAGACAAATGTAATGTATTGCGAATACATAGAAAGAAGGATCCTTTATTGTATGATTATATGATAGCGGAACAAACACTGGTAGCAGTTACTTCTGTAAAATATCTGGGAGTATGCGTACGGAACGATTTGAAGTGGAATGATCATATAAAACTAATTGTTGGTAAGGCGGGTACCAGGTTGAGATCCATTGGGAGAGTGCTTAGAAAATGTAGTCCATCAACAAAGGAGGTGGCTTACAAAACACTCGTTCGACCTATACTTGAGTATTGCTCATCAGTGTGGGATCCGTACCAGGTCGGGTTGACGGAGGAGATAGAGAAGATCCAAAGAAGAGCGGCGCGTTTCGTCACTGGGTTATTTGGTAACCGTGATAGCGTTACGGAGATGTTTAATAAACTCAAGTGGCAGACTCTGCAAGAGAGGCGCTCTGCATCGCGGTGTAGCTTGCTCGCCAGGTTTCGAGAGGGTGCGTTTCTGGATGAGGTATCGAATATATTGCTTCCCCCTACTTATACTTCCCGAGGAGATCACGAATGTAAAATTAGAGAGATTAGAGTTCGCACAGAGGCTTTCAGACAGTCGTTCTTTCCACGAACCATACGCGACTGGAACAGGAAAGGGAGGTAATGACAGTGGCACGTAAAGTGCCCTCTGCCACACACCGTTGGGTGGCTTGCGGAGTATCAATGTAGATGTAGATGAGTGATTTGCTCAGTTACAGACCTATATCAATAATGCACATTTGGTGCAGGATTTTTGAACATAAACTGTGTGTGTTCATCATGAATTACCTCCAGGAAAACAATCTGATGGCACACAGTCAGCATGGATTTGGAAAATATTTTTCTCATGGAGCACCACAATACAACTAGCACTTTAGTTCCATCAGCAGATGCTACTCTAGGTAAAGTGACCAAAAGGTGAAGCAGCTGAACATAATGCATGTAAGTATAGAAGAATATAAAGATATCTTATTTGCTAATGGTTCTACAGTTCTACTAAAAGTTGAAAACAGCGAGAAGCTGCAACGGGCCGTTAACTGGTCCACAAGTCAAATCAGAAATCTGGCAGACCACATCCACCAATAAGATTGTATACAACAATAGAACAACCCACATAATCTGCAAACATTCACTGCAACTGCGTTTTCCTTAAGGGTGATAAATTGGTGAGTAGTCCTGTTACAAAAGTCAGTGGTGTTTGGCTGTGAGAGGCTATGAAACAGATTCCCACTGGTCCACTTATTGCGTTTAATCCACCACAGAAAATCTTGTTCCTAGAGACTGGATACTTGGTGACAGAACTCAACAATTCACATGTGTGGCAGTAAACAGAACAATTACGTGCAGCGTCTCTGCTGCAGAGAGATGCTATGTATGCTGCTGTAAAAAATTTTCAACCTCCTTCCCACTGAGCTGAAAACGTTATATTGTTTTCTTATTTAGTTCAGTATTGAATAGTTATTTACTATTCCATAATTGTCCCTTTAATCACTATGTTGTACAATATGTTTATAAACAACTTATCAAACAGAAGATATAGCTAACAAGTTGCATAACTGACAAAAGATTAATAAAAGTATTTCAGCTGTCAATGCAGCTTCACTTGCACATGTGTCAACCTTAGAGGACTCTACACATGATCCCTGGGTGGCACTACAAAACCAACACATCAAAAGCTCTTTAGCAGGTCCAAACATCTGCAGAAGTGAGGCCAAGTATTAAAACATGTCAACTGAACACCTAAGGCATTAGTTGAACCTAATGCCAAATTCTAGGAAAGATGCTGTCTAAGCATGTTATCAACATGGTTGTCCAACAACAAAGTCATACACATAATGGAGATTAGCTATGTGCAAGAGGAAAGTGGCTAGCAAGCATCAATGTGCAGTAGCGTGTGTGGCAAGAAAGGTCAGTAGAGGTTGTGGGCAAGTGGTAGTGTGTACTGGAGAATATGAAATCCACTGGCAATCCACAGACTGTGACAAAGGGTCAAAAGGAATAAATAAAGAGCTTCTTCTGCACAAGATTAATGCAGCATTAAATGAAATAGAGACTAACATTGACAATGCACCTCAAATAAATGTAGATAATGGAACTTTCAGGAGAATCAAAAAAGGGCACAGGGTGTTCACCTTGGTTGGGTTCCAACAGTTCAAACTTTTCAAACATTTATTTCACAAACATCAAACCAAACAGGGAAAAGTAGACACGTGCGTTAGCCACATGTAGTGTTAAGCAAATGTATGGGTCATTTGTGTAATAAAAATTTATTCCAACTGTGAAGAATTTTAACCACATTCTTAAAAAAAATTTGGTTGTGTGAAAAAAAGCAGGATTAAAAATAAAAATTTCCAACATATGCCAGAGACAGAGTGCAAAACCAATGGCCGCAAATTCCACAAGTCGAAGTCATAACATGTGAAGTCATTATTCAGTAAACTAAATGAAGTTATCGAAGGAGGCCACTCAGAAATTGAAATTGTCAGAACTGGGTCAGAAGTTACAATGAACACTACCTAGTGCAAACCTGTCACTGAAGTGAAAGAGGATTTATAGAGGGAGGAAAAATAGAATCATGAATACATTTCAATGTCTTTCGTGTGAGGAAGATGGGAGCTATTACAGAAAATCTACATCCTTGCATTATCAATATTTACTGTTAATGATCTGTGTATTGAGATTGCTGTAAACAATGAAAGTAAACCCACTAAAGGCCAGGCACCATTAAAGTTCAGAGTTTAGGAGAGTACGTATGATCAGAGTGTATTCATTTTTGGATGACTTAACATCAGTTTGGTTCTCAGAATTCACTGATTCTGAATAGGTTTGTAAATGCATTCTTTCACACTTCTGTTCCTTCCACTAGTCAGACATAAATGAAGAGGAGAGTGTTTCAGGATTCGTCAAGGGAGACGATTAGGGTACTCCATTCGTAAATATGAGTTTGGGAACTGCATCATTAAGTAAGTCGGAGGAAGATGCTGCGCTCCAGGAGAATAATGATGATTAAAATGCTCTGACCAGCACTCAAAGTATGATTCAAACATTAGGGGACATGCCTGAAGCTAAACAGAAGGAACAGGTAAAAATGTAAGGGTGTTATGTCGATCTATTTTAAGAACATCTTGTCCAATCAGATGATGTGCTTGTAAAACTCAAGTTAAGAATCATGAGCCATTCCATAGTAAATTGTACCCAGTACCCTTGCCCTAGAAAGCCATAGTTAATAAAGCAATTAAGGGTGTGTAGAAGAACCAGATTATTTAACACTCAGATAGTGAAAGTTCTAATGCAATCCACACTGTAACAAAAAGGGATGTCAGTGTGCATTTACTAACTGATGCCCATGGAGAAATGATGCAGTTTACTGTACAATGTGACCAACTGGAAGATGAAGGTATAGCAGGAAGAACACATCCTTTCTGTGGAAAGGAAGGTGTTAGCAGTTTAAAAGAATGGCCTTCGGGCTGTGAGTATCATCGGTGGCCTTTATGACAGCACTCACAGAAGTTCTAAGAGAAGAATTATTGATACACTTATCACCTACATAACGTTATTCTAATTAGTACTACCTTTAGGGAGAACATTTATACTTTCTATGCTGTGTAATTTAAGCATTTAGTGGATGGGTAAATAAGAATTTGCCAAATCGCAAACTAGTTTCCTTGGGCATGTATTTTCTTTGCACCGAATCAAACCTGATCCGATGAAAATGAACCAGTGAGAAATTTTCCTGCACAAAAATGATGTAAACAACAGAAAATCTCTCAGTTTGCGCAATTTCTATCACGGTATTCATCCTCAATTTTTTTTATCTTCACAAGTACATCTCCACTGGAAATGGAATAAGGAATATCAAGTAGCATTTGAGTTAATTAAAAACCAGCTGCATGGGGCACCGATACTTCATCATCCTGATTGAAGCAAAAATTTCTACACTGGTTGTTGTTGTTGTGGTCTTCAGTCCTGAGACTGGTTTGGTGCAGCTCTCCATGCTACCCTATCCTGCGCAAGCTTCTTCATCTCCCAGTACCTACTGCAACCTACATCCTTCTGAATCTGCTTAGTGTATTGATCTCTTGGTCTCCCTCTACGATTTTTACCCTCCACGCTGCCCTCCAATGCTAAATTTGTGATCCCTTGATGCCTCAAAACATGTCCTACCAACCGATCCCTTCTTCTAGTCAAGTTGTGCCACAAACTTCTCTCTCCCCAATCCTATTCAATACCTCCTCATTAGTTACGTGATCTACCCACCTTATCTTCAGCATTCTTCTGTAGCACCACATTTTGAAAGCTTCTATTCTCTTCTTGTCCAAACTGGTTATCGTCCATGTTTCACTTCCATACATGGCTACACTCCATACAAATACTTTCAGAAACGACTTCCTGACACTTAAATCTATACTCGATGTTGACAAATTTCTCTTCTTCAGAAATGATTTCCTTGCCATTGCCAGTCTACATTTTATATCCTCTCTACTTCGACCATCATCAGTTATTTTACTCCATAAATGGCAAAACTCCTTTACTACTTTAAGTGTCTCATTTCCTAATCTAATCCCCTCAGCATCACCCGATTTAATTTGACTACTTTCCATTATCCTTGTTTTGCTTTTGTTGATGGTCCTCTTATATCCTCCTTTCAAGACACTGTCCATCCCGTTCAACTGCTCTTCCAAGTCCTTTGGTGTCTCTGACAGAATCACAATGTCATCGGCGAACCTCAAAGTTTTTACTTCTTCTCCATGAATTTTAATACCTACTCCGAATTTTTCTTTTGTTTCCTTTACTGCTTGTTCAATATACAGATTGAATAACATCAGGGAGAGGCTACAACACTGTCTCACTCCTTTCCCAACCACTGCTTCCCTTTCATGCCCTCGACTCTTATAACTGCCATCTGGTTTCTGTACAAATTGTAAAGAGCCTTTCGCTCCCTGTATTTTACCCCTGCCACCTTCAGAATTTGAAAGAGAGTATTCCAGTTACCGTTGTCAAAAGCTTTCTCTAAGTCTACAAATGCTAGAAACGTAGGTTTGCCTTTTCTTAATCTTTCTTCTAAGATAAGTCGTAAGGTTAGTATTGCCTCACGTGTTCCAACATTTCTATGGAATCCAAACTGATCTTCCCCGAGGTCCACTTCTACCAGTTTTTCCATTCGTCTGTAAAGAATTCACGTTAGTATTTTGCAGCTGTGACTTATTAAACTGATTGTTTGGTAATTTTCACATCTGCAAGCACCTGCTTTCTTTGGGACTGGAATTATTATATTCTTCTTGAAGTCTGTGGGTATTTCGCCTGTCTCATACATCTTGCTCACCAGATGGTAGAGTTTTGTCATGACTGGCTCTCCCAAGGCCATCAGTAGTTCTAATGGAATGTTGTCTACTCCCGGGGCCTTGTTTCGACTCAGGTCTTTCAGTGCTCTTTCAAACTCTTCACGCAGTATCGTATCTCCCATTTCATCTTCTTCTACATCCTCTTCCATTTCCATAATATTGTCCTCAAGTACATCGCCCTTGTATAAACCCTCTATATACTCCTTCCACCTTTCTGCCTTCCCTTCTTTGCTTAGAACTGGGATGGCATCTGAGCTCTTGATATTCATATAAGTGTTTCTCTTCTCTCCAAAGGTCTCTTTAATTTTCCTGTAGGCAGTATCTGTCTTACCCCTAGTGAGACAAGCCTCTACATCCTTACATTTGTCCTCTGGCCATCCCTGCTTAGCCATTTTGCACTTCCTGTCGATCTCATTTTTGAGAAGTTTGTATCGTTTTTGCTTGCTTCATTTACTGCATTTTTATATTTTCTCCTTTCATCAATTAAATTCAATATTTCTTCTGTTACCCAAGGATTTCTATTAGCCCTCGTCTTTTTACCTACTTGATCCTCTGCTGCCTTGACTATTTCACCCCTTAGAGCTACCCATTCTTCTTCTACTGTATTTCTTTCCCCCATTCCTGTCAATTGTTCCCTTATGCTCTCCCTGAAACTCTCTACAACCTCTGGTTCTTTCAGTTTATCCAGGTCCCATCTCCTTAAATTCTCACCTTTTTGCAGTTTCTTCAGTTTCAATCTGCAGTTCATATCCAATAGATTGTGGTCAGAATACACATCTGCCCCTGGAAATGTCTTACAGTTTAAAACCTGGTTCCTAAATCTCTGTCTTACCATTATATAATCTATCTGATACCTTTTAGTATCTCCAGGATTCTTCCAGGTATACAACCTTCTTTTATGATTCTTGAACCAAGTGTTAGCTATGATTAAGTTATGCTCTGTGCAAAATTCTACCAGACGGCTTCCTCTTTCATTTCTTTCCCCCAATCCATATTCACCTACTTTGTTTCCTTCTCTCCCTTTTCCTACTGATGAATTCCAGTCACCCATGAGTATTAAATTTTCGTCTCCCTTCACTACCTGAATAATTTCTTTTATCTCGTCATACAATTCATCAATTTCTTCATCATCTGCAGAGCTAGTTGGCATATAAACTTGTACTACCGTAGTAGGCATGGGCTTTGTGTCTATCTTGGCCACAATAATGTATTCACTATGCTGTTTGTAGTAGCTAACCCGCACTCCTATTTTTTTATTCATTATTAAACCTACTCGTGCATTACCCCTATTTGATTTTGTATTTATAACCCTGTATTCACCTGACCAAAAGTCTTCTTCCTCCTGCCACCGAACTTCACTAATTCCCACTATATCTAACTTTAACCTATCCATTTCCCATTTTAAATTTTCTAACCTACCTGCCCGATTAAGGGATCTGACATTCCACGCTCCGATCCGTAGAATGCCAGTTTTTTTTTCTCCTGATAATGACGTCCTCGTGAGTAGTCCCCCCCCCCCCCCCCCCCGGAGATCCAAATGGGGGACTATTTTACCTCCGGAATATTTTACCCAAGAGGACGCCATCATCATTTAATCATACAGTAAAGCTGCATGTCCTCGGGAAAAATTACGGCTGAAGTTTCCCCTTGCTTTCAGTCGTTCGCAGTACCAGCACAGCAAGGCCATTTTGGTTAATGTTACAAGGCCAGATCAGTCAATCATCCAGACTGTTGCCCCTGCAACTACTGAAAAGGCTGCTGCCCCTCTTCAGGAACCACATGTTTGTCTGGCCTCTCAACAGATACCCCTCGGTTGTGGTTGCACCTACGGTACGGCCATCTGTATCGCTGAGGCATGCAAGCCTCCCCACCAACGGCAAGGTCCATGGTTCACGGGGGGGGTCTACACTGGTACCGATTCAATTTATTCCTACTGGTAGCTTAGTACATTTAATCCACCACGGAAAATGAATATGAGTATAGCAGTCTCTCTAAATAGCCACATTACAAGTATTTAGAAACATTCTAGAGAAACACTCCAGCAGTTTGCCTTCTTTTCAATTGTAAATGTACTGAATCACAGTAATAGAGGGGAACAATGAAAGAATGGAAGTGCGCAAACATGTCATAGCAGTACTCAGGCAGCAGTAGCTGACTGCGACAGATGCAGCAACAGATAAGTAACCGCATTTGTCATTTACGACTTCCTAACCAGGAGCGAATTTATTATATCATCTGTCTACTTTAATAGTTTAATTTCTTGAGTTTCTGCGTGTAAATTTAACATCTAATAGTCACAGTTCTTGCGTTTTCATTTACGTCAGAAAGTAAACTGATTTTGTGACATATTACAAGCTCCAAATCAGGGTCAAATTATTTAGTTTCACCTGAGTGCTTCGGTAGTTAGGTTTTTGAATATACGCATATTACTAGACACAGTTCGTGTTTTTGGCAGGTTCTACAGTAGAGTTGCACAGCATGTGCTGACAGTTTGCATAGTTTAGTCTTCCATGGTCTTTTGTATGGACAGGGACTGTGATTGTTGTGTGCGGATGCGAGCCGAGTTGGTGACACTTCACTCTCAGCTTCAGGCTGTGATGGCTTCCATTACAGAGCTTGAGGCTGCAGTGGATGGGCACCACTGTTGTGGGCCGGCCGTGGGGATCCAACGGACGTCCAGCACGTCAGAGTCCTCTGATCAGTCCTCACTGGTGGCCAACCCAGTTACTGCTCGCACTGAGGCTGACCCCAACCTGTTGTCGAGTGGGAGGTCGCCCCGGGGCGAAGCACATGGTGAAAGACTTCCCAGGCGGCTGCACATAAGGCCTCTCCAGTATGTCTGACAAACAGTTTCCAGGTGCTGTCTGTGGCTGACACTGTCACTGAGCTAGATGCTGTCACCTGTCCTGTTTCAGTGAAACCACTCAGCCTCCAAGATCTGGGCAATCACAGAGGCTGAGATTATTGGTAGTTGGGAGCTCCAACGTTAGGTGCATTATAGGGCCCCCTTAGGGACTTGGCTGACAAGAACAGTAAGAAGTCCAGTGTGCACTCCGTGTGCATACCGGGTGGAGTCACTCCAGATGTGGAAAGGGTACTCCCAGATGCCATGTAGTGCACAGTGTGCAGCCAACTGCAGGTGGTTGCTCAAGTTGGTACCAATTACATGTGTGACTTTGGATCAAAGAGATTCTCTTTGGTTTCGAGCGGCTAACAGAAGTGGTAAAGGCTGCCATTCTTGCTTGCAAGACTAAAGCAGAGCTGACCATTTGCAGCATAGTCGTCAGGACCAATTCTGGACCTCTGGTACAGACCCGAGTGAAGGGTCTGAATCAGAGGCTCAGATGGTTCTGCGACCAGGTAGGCTGCAGATTCCTCGACTTGCGCCAAAGGGTGGTTGGGTTTCGGGTTCCGCTGAATAGGTCAGGTGCCCACTATATACAGGTGGAGGATACACAGGTAGCAGGGTCTGTGTGGCGTCGACTGGGTGGTTTATTAGGTTAGAGGGTCTCAGGGAAAACACAAGAAGCACTTCAGTTACAAAGGGTGCAGGTTGAACACAGGAAAAATGTAGATACAGGAACCACTGGTATAATAGATGTAAATTGTCGTAGCTGTGTTGGGAAAGTACCAGAGCTCCAAGTGCTAATAGAAAGCACTGATGCTTAAATCGTTATAGGCCCTGAAAGCTGGCTAAAGCTGGATATAAGCTCAGCCAAAATTTTTGTGAAGAACCTAACGGTGTTCCGAAAGGATAGGCTAAACATGGTTGGCGGACGCGTGTTTGTTGCTGTCAGAAGTAGTTTAACTTGTCACGGAATTGAAGTAGATACATCCTGTGAATTAGTATGGGCAGAGGTAATTGTTGGCAAATGGAATAAAATAATAATTGTATTCTTTTACCGACCTCCCAATTCAGATGGCACAGTTTCTGAAAGGTTCAAAGAAAACTTGAGTTTGATTTCAAACACATACCCAAATCATACAATAATAGTTGGTGGTTACTTTAATTTACCCTCGATATGTTGGTGAAAATACATGTTTAATTCTGGAGGAACGCATAAATTATCATCTGAAATTGTGCTAAACACATTCTCTGAAAATGATCTCGAGCAATTAGTTCATGTGCCCACGCGAACAGTAAACGGTTGTGAAAACACGCTTGACTTCTTAGCAACAAATAATCCTGAGTTAATAACGAGCATCAAAACTGATTCAGGGATTAGTGAACACAGGACTGTTGTAGCAAGACTGAATATTGTAATCCCCAAACCATCATTCCTGTGAAACACAACTAGCTCTCTATTCACATGAAGCGCTGAGTGCTATTGACAAGGGATTTCAGATTGGTTCCATATTTCTAGACTTTCATAAGGCTTTTGACACTGTAGGTACCACACAAGCAGCTTGTAGTGAAATTGCGTGATTATGGAATATCATCTCAGTTATGTGACTGGATCTGTGATTTCCTGTCAGAGAGGTCACAGTTCATTGTAATTGTAGGAAAGTCATAGAGTAAAACAGAAGTGATTTCTGGCATTCCCCAAGGTAGTGCTGTAGGCCCTTTGCTGTTCCTGATCTATATACATTATTTGGGAGACAATCTGAGCAGCAGTCTTCAGTTGTTTGCAGATGACACTGTCGTTTATCGACTAATAAAGTCATCAGAAGATCAAAACAAACTGCAAAACGATTTAGAAAAAAGGATCAGAATTGTTGGAAAAGTGGCAGTTGGCTCTGAATAATGAAAAGTGTGAGGTTATCCACATGAGTGCTAGAAGGAACTCGTTAAACTTCAGTTACACGATAAATCAGTGTGATCTAAAAGCTGTAAATTCAACTAAATACCTAGGTATTACAATTATGAACAACTTAAATTGGAAGGAACACACAGAAAATTATGTGGGGAAGGCTAACCAAAGACTGTGTTTTATTGGCAAGACACTTAGAAAATGCAACAGACCTACTAACAAGACTGCCTACACTATGCTTGTCAGCCCACTTTTAGAATACTGTTGCACGGTGTGGAATTCTCACCAGATAGCACTGTCTGAGTACATCAAAAAACTTTAAGAAAAGCAGCAGCTTCTGTATTATAGTGAAATTTGGGAGAGATTGTCACAGAGATGATACGAGATTTGGGATGGACATCATTAAAAGAAAGGTGTTTTTCGTTGCGATAGAATCTTCTCACGAAATTCCAGTAACCAACTTCCTTCTCTGAATGTGAAAATATTTTGTTCACACTGACTTACATAGGGAGAATTGATCACCAAGATAAGATAAGGGAAATCAGAGCTCGTACAGAAAGATATAGGAGAATGAAGAACCTTCCACAACTAGGAACTGCTTCTATCATTAGCCATAAATTAATGGATTGAGTTAATGATTTATGATCACCCAACAACCATCTACGAAAACAATATCTACACTAATCAATGTTCATGTACCCAAAATTCTGACACATTAAGTAAGAAATGTGCATAGAGTGGACATGCACTGATGGAGAAAAATCTGTAGCCAATGGCTAGTGTAATAAAAATAGACAAGAGCCCCAATGAAGATGCACTGATATTAATAACTCAAGGCTTATTATGTTAAAAGAGTCACTTTACAATCAGACAGTATTTCGAAACAAACTTTAGGCACAGAAGTTACTTACATAACAATGAATGACATCATCACTTATTAAACTAATGCTGTTCCAGTAACTGACCTTCAAGTTAACTCTTACACTGGGCTACTGGAGATTCAGCTGTATATCAGGGAACCTGGTACCAGTTGCAAGTTGCCTAATTAATGCCTTCCAGGAACTATAAAAAAATATTTTGAATAATTATTGACAGACTTTAACACAACAAGACATTTTTAACATAAGACTACACATCTTAGCGAGTAGGTATTGGCAAGTAATACAGTGGGAAACAGTGTGCTTGCCAAGGCAGTGTAACGGATCATGTGTGCAAATACCCACACTCTATTTGTTGAGTATTTCAGGATGAGTGCACTTACAGACTTCTGATGAACTTCAAGCATGTAAGGAAGAAAAAGTTTAGCAGATGATTGCACTTATGCTTTAAGTGGAACATTTAGCTCATTAATTATTTGCAAACCAGTCAGAAGTTTAACTCTTGTGTACAACAGAGTATCAGAGTCTAAACAATTAGCAATTTACTGGTACCTTTACAATATCTGGATGGTAAGGTACTAAATTTTCACATATGAATGACAGGAACATGGAAATATCACTATAATTGGTGTACATACCATTGTCACGATGGTGTTGATATTGTGAATACAAAGAAATTATTGCAGTAACTTGTAAACAACAAAAAAGTTTGTTGTAATAGAATAAAGGTGACATGTATACTTTCTTGCTAACAGCACATGCACTCTGAACATATCTATGAACAAAACATTGTACTATTACCTATTGTGTTTCAATCACATTCTTCATCACTGTAATACTGAATTTATAAGGGAAACATGGAAGTCGATAACTGACAAATCCAAACTGGGGTAACATTTCCACAAAAATATCTAAACTGACAATAGTATGGACATCACAGAATAACAATGTATTTGTATTATTGCATTTTTATATCCATTAGGTAAGACTAAAGCAAAGCTTCCTAACTGCAAGCATTTTTTTTCACTGCCAGGTAATGAACTGCTTGCAAAACAAAGTTTCAAGAATTTACAAAACCCTTACAAGAACTTTCATCACTACATTGGCAACAAAATAAGCTTTACTGCAAACAACAAGCTTCTAAGGAATCCAATTGACCAATTGGAATCATGACAAGAAACGAACTCACACACAAAATTAATATAAAATTTCTATCTGTGTAGTGCTATTTATAACACTTGTATCAAGTGGAATGACGTCCATAATAGATATAAAGGAAACTGACTACTGAGCATCAGTTAGTCTACACTCAACACATGGCATCCATCTGCTCACTAAAAATCCTATTACAGAGAGGTTCCAGAGCAAACTTTATCCACCAGGTTTCATTACTGAACCCATTTCTGGAAATGTACAAAGTCCCTTCTTCAACCCTTACACACCTGTAATAGGAATTCTGGCATGCCCTGGGTACAGCAAGAAAAACCTGTAGCAATTTTACAACAGATTGCATAGTTTAAATTAAATACATGTAACACCAATGAAAATATCCCAAGAGCATATGGTATTTATGACTACATAAATAAATGACCAAAATAGTGACTTTATCATTTCTTTTATCCTTGTAATTCTGAAGTTATGGTAGTATCTGGGAAACTGTTTACTGAGGAAGTACTTTTTTGTGCGGAAGTACAGCAGTACCTCATATACTTTCAACAATGCTCAACTACAAAGTCCTGTCCTCATATTCATTTCAGTCTTCTCCGAACACCTGGCACCTCTAAATTACTTTTGTGTGCATCAGGAATGTCCATCCTTTTGCACAACTTCACAGAAATTTAATAATGCTCCTCCACAGCATGGTCATCACTGTTCTGATACAAGCATGGCTAAAGGTTTCTCTAGCCACATTGTGGAGATACAAAGTAGTATCACAACTCCTTCCTCTTTCTCTTCCTCTTGTTCTTGTTCTTGTTCTTCAATACCTGAGCAGGTCCTCCCCCATCAGAGAGAAGATTAAATAAGAAAAATGAAAGACACCCTCTGGCCTCGTAACCTAATACCGTCGGGGTTGAAAAGATCAGGAGTTGGTCAAGAGAGACCGACAGAAAAGAAAACAGAATATGTCTGACACAAGTAAGTGGAAGCAATGTCAGACGTTTCTAGAAAGAAGATAGTGTGACACACATGACTGCCCTCCACATGCTCCCCCACAGCATGGTCATCACTGTTCTGATACAAGCATGGCTAAAGGTTTCTCTAGCCACATTGTGGAGATACAAAGTAGTATCACAACTCCTTCCTCTTCCTCTTCCTCTTGTTCTTGCTCTTGTTCTTCAATACCCGAGCAGGTCCTCCCCCATCAGAGAGAAGATTAAATAAGAAAAATGAAAGACACCCTCTGGCCTCGTAACCTAATACCGTCGGGGTCGAAAAGATCAAGAGTTGGTCAAGAGAGACCGACAGAAAAGAAAACAGAATACGTCTGACACAAGTAAGTGGAAGCAATGTCAGACGTTTCTAGAAAGAAGATAGTGTGACACACATGACTGCCCTGTTTATGGCAAGTGGTACCTGACCATATTTAAAACCAAAGTAATGTCAAATTTAATATGTGAGATATACATGTTTATGCTGAGCTAACAAGTTGACACAATACCATGTTCTCTAACATCACAAGTACATTCTTCGGACATAACACAATTAACAATGGGTAAATATACAAAAGTGAAACATTAAATGATTCAAAAATGTAACAGCACTTTATGCATCGATATATGCTGTTAGATATTCCTTCCAAGTACCTGGTACCTTGCTGATATTAAATTTTTTAAACTGTAATATTTGCAACATAGAAACATTAATGAAATGTAACATCTAACAAGCCTCTGTAGCCACTACAGAGAGATATAACATTAAATACTAAGTGTTAAAAGAAATTTCAAGACATCTATTACACTTGAAGTAACTATGCAGATTGTTTGAGCTAATCATAACACACAAGATAGTACATTCCATATTACTAATTTGGAACATTCGATTGTCTAAAATGCTGGCTTAATTATATGAGGGGTGTTCAGTAAGTAACGCAATAATTTTTCTGAAAGTAGGTTGGCTTTATTCAGGATCCCATTACACCACATTATTTCCTTTGATCTTTGATACAAAACCCGAGTTTTCAGCACAATTTCTGTCCAATTTGATGGCCTTACACCACCTTACTGGGAGGGCCTGTATGCCTCATGACACCATTCTACTAATTGATGACAGCACCATCTTGTTGCATCAACAACCGCCCCCATCATCCACACACTGCTTTCTGCAGAGTGCAGAATGGACAGTTCTTCCTTGTCTCCCCAACAGTCTGGACATCGCACCATCTGGATTTCATCTCTTTGTCCCAATGAAGTATGTGTGCTCCTCTCAGGTGTGCAGATTTGGTGAGGTCTTGCAATGTCATGGAAAGAAGAGTTCATTTCCATTATTGTGGTGATGTACATGCTGAAGTTGTTTCATCAACTTCATGATGGTAGTGCAAACACTACACCATGATGGAGATAATCACACAGAATAACAACTTCAAAATTCGAGAAGACCACCACCATGACTTCACTGGTTGAGGATGCAGCTTTGAACTTTTTCTTCAGAGCAGGTGATGTGGTGCCACTCTGTAGATTGCTGTCTCGTTTCTCAACTCAGAGTGTTTCACCGTCTGACAATGTTTGACAAAAATTGTCACTTTAACCCTTGTAATGTGCAGACAGTTTGGCACAGGTGGTCATTCGTTGGTGTTTACAGTCTCCAGTTTGGTGGAACAGAGCGGGGCACACCTTTGAGTACCCTAACTGGTGGACGAGTGTGTCTGCACTGACAACAGAGACGTCCAGCTGAGCAGCAAGGTGTTCCATCCTTCATGATTGCCAGATCACAATCAGAGTGTTCGCATGTTCCAACATTGCAGAATCACAACTGTGTGCAAATGGCATGCTTCTTTTTTCCACTACCAGGTCTCTGTAGATATTCTGCAAGTGCCTATGAATATCTGTGATGGTCAGCTTTTGCACTGAAAACTCAACAGGTCCCTGCTTGCAATACACCTCTGTTACAGACACCATTTTTAAGGCACAAATAGTGCTGCCACTTATTGCAACTTTTTTTTCCTACTTCAGCCCCTATAGCTTCATCATATCCAAAGATGTTAAATGCAGAATTTTTCAAAGTGACATTGGCCGAGAATAGAAATATGTTGCATTACTTATTGAATGCCCCTCCTACATTGTGTTACAAATGCAGACTGTCATTATGTAGAAAATCATCAAATAGAAATATCAAAGTTGAGAGATACCACAATTTTAGGAAATCATGCTGCTATTGTGGTAATGATATAAATGTGTGCAGGTAACAATTTAACCAAGGCAAAATATGGTAATTCCCTGTCCACACAGGTTACCTAACACAAAGTGAATATAACTTGCCATAAATTCCTGTGTGTGTTTCTAAATTATGTATTCATAGAAAACATACTTTAGCATAAAATTTAAAAAGTAATGACAATCACATATTTACAATGTCATTAACAAATTCACATCTGCAGATATTCCTTCTTGACCAGCAGTTATTGTAGCCACATTTGATTATATGCAGGTCCACAGCCTCCAAATATGATAATCATTTTGAAAAAGAAAATACCGTCCATGAACTGCTTCTTCAAGTTGTAATGCATGTAACAGTGTAACAGACAACTAATATTCAGATTATTAGGACAATGGCAAAATACATTTCAGCAAACATATGTACCCATTACTTATCTGTGCAGAACATTTAGAAGAGTAACGTATAACTGAAATTTTTAATAATACTTTGTAATCATTTAGTATGTATATTATTGTTACATCTGCATAAGAGAATTTCTAGTATGAGTGATGAGCCACATTATTATAAAAATACGCTCAAATTATGATGCATAATAAATATCTTCCGCATAAATCATATTCAGTATGTTTAAAGACTTAAACTATGAGGTATAAAACAACTTCATACTTCTGACTGCTTTAGAAATGAACAACTATGTTCTGACATTAAGCATTTAGGAGAGGTTTGAAATTATGTTAGAAGTTTTTTGAAAATCACATAGTGCTCTCATTATGAAACATGGGATATATGCAGTGTGTACAATTTGTGCAACTTGAGCTACACTGCTGCAAGACATATACGCACTGTCTCTGACTGTAATACTCGTCCTACAGGGTTAAATTTTTGTTATAAGTACTAAGCCCCGCAGGATTAGCCGAGAGGTCTAAGGTGCTGCAGTCATGCACTGTGCGGCTGGTCCCGGCGGAGGTTCGAGTCCTCCCTTGGGCATGGGTGTTTGTTTGCCCTTAGGATAATTTAGGTTAAGTAGTGTGTAAGCTTAGGGACTGATGACCTTAGCAGTTAAGTCCTACAAGATTTCACACAAATTTGAACATGTTATATGTACTAAATTATGGCAGGAGTTTAAATTCACCTCACATTTGTATGAAATATTGAAAATCAAAGAAAGCACTTATGTAGGCTACATGCAAAAGGGCACTGTGTGTCATGAACTTGATTAGTCACTTAGTAATACAGCCGGAACAGTGTTTGGGTAAAGTAACACCTTCTGTCCTTCTGAGTCCTTCAGTGTCTCTGGTTTATGCTAAGATATGCCTGCAGTAGTCAATGGTGCACAGTGGAAATGTACCATGTTTACAGATGACACCATCATTGTAATAGAATATCTGTCTAACACAATCTCCAACGACATTTCACCAAAATTCTGTAGCAGGTTTGTTAACTCCCTTCCTGCCAAGCTAAACACAATAAATTTTACGCAATTTACATGAAGTCATGAAAAGCCAGACAAACACTCAGTGACACTGAATAACCAGTACATAATCAGGTGATAGAAATATGTCCTGGGGGAACTCTTCCTTAATCAAATATCATCTCCCTACTGAGCAGTAAAAATAATCATATATAGAATGAGTCCATCAACCTCCCATTGCAAGTAATTTAGCCAGCTGAGATAACTGACTACTGTTTCTCAACACTGATTTTCTCTAATGTTTCGTGTTCCTGGAGACTGGATCCTTCGTGACAGAACTCAAAAATTCACTAAACAAAAGAATTACATACACTGTCTCTGCTACAGAGAGATGCTATGTATGCTGCTGTAAAAATTTTCGATCTCCTTGCCACTGAGCTCAA
Source organism: Schistocerca americana (assembly GCF_021461395.2). Taxonomy (NCBI): domain Eukaryota; kingdom Metazoa; phylum Arthropoda; class Insecta; order Orthoptera; family Acrididae; genus Schistocerca; species Schistocerca americana. The sequence continues at coordinate 58,742,336 of NC_060121.1, forward strand.
AATCTTATGGAATAGTAAATCTCTTTTAAAAACTAAATGTCCTAACTTATCAATATGTTGTACAATATGTTTATAAACAAGTTATCCAACGTAAAATATATTTTTATTAACCTTTTGTCAGTTATAAAATTTGTTACTATTTCAGGGGTCAATGCAGCTTCACAAGCACACATGTCAACCTCAAAGGACCCTACATGTGATCCCTGAGTGGCACTAAAAAAGAAACACAAGTGGCTAATCTCCCAACTACATGAGAAGTACATACCAGTCAGGGAACGAATGACTCATCATCACATCAACAGCTCTTTACCAGGGCCAAAGATCTACAGAAGTGGGACCAAGTAATAAAACACGTCAACTGAACATTGAAGCATTACTTGCACCAAAGGCCAAATTCTAGGAAAGATACTGTTTAATCATGTTATCAACATGGTTGTCCAAAAATGAAGTCATACAAGTAACGGAGATCAGCTACGTGCAAGGGGAAAGTGGCTAGGAAGTGGTGTCGTCGTTACAAAGTACCACAGTACCTAATGAAGGGAAAAGTACCTGTACATCTTCAAATCTAATATCCCTTACAGCATCAATGTGCAAGAGCATGTGGTAAAGGTCAGTAGAGGTTGTGGGTGAGTGTTAGTGTGAACTGGAGAGGATGAAATCCACCGGCAATTCACTCACTGCAATGAAGCATCAAATGGAATAAATAAAGAGTTTCTACTGCATGAGATTAATGCAGCATTAACTGAAGTACAGACTAACATTGATAATGTACCTCAAATAATTGTAGATAACGGAACTTTCATGACAATCAAAAGAGGGCACAGGATGTATGCCTTGTTTGGGCTCAAACAGTTCAAACACCTATTTCAGAGACATTAAACCAAATAGGACAAAACAGACACATGTGTTAGACACATGAAATGTTAAGCACATATCTGGGTCATTTGTGTAATCAAAAATTACTCCAAAGGTGAAGAATTTTAAACCATGTTCTTAAAGTTTGGTTTTGTGCAAAACAACGCGATTAAAAATAAAAAATTCCAACATATGCCAGAGACAGAGTGCAAAACCAATGGCCAGAATTTCCACATGCACAAGGCGTAATATGAGAAGTTGTGATTCAGTAAACAAAATGAAGTTTTGGAAACGGGCTGCTCCGAAACTGAAGTTGTCGGAAATGGGTCACAAGTCATAACGAACACTACCAAGTGCAAACCTGTCACTGAAGTGAAAGAAGATTTATAGAGGGAGGTAAAAATAGATTGACAAATAGATTTTAATGGCTTTCATGGAAGTCCAAATATGCTGGATTATGGACGCAACATCTATTTTGGTGAGGAGGACGGGAGCTTTTACAGAAATCTGCCTCCATGCATTTTCAATATTCCTGTTAATAATCTACATCTACATCTATACTCCGCGAGTCACCTTACGGTGTGTGGCGGAGGGTACTTATTGTACCACTATCTGATCCCCCCTTCCCTGTTCCATTCACGAATTGTGCGTGGGAAGAACGACTGCTTGTAAGTCTCCGTATTTGCTCTAATTTCTCGGATCTTTTCGTTGTGATCATTACGCGAGATATATGTGGGCGGTAGTAATATGTTGCCCATCTCTTCCCGGAATGTGCTCTCTCGTAATTTCGATAATAAACCTCTCCGTATTGCGTAACGCCTTTCTTGAAGTGTCCGCCACTGGAGCTTGTTCAGCATCTCCGTAACGCTCTCGCGCTGACTAAATGTCCCCATGACGAATCGCGCTGCTTTTCGCTGGATCATGTCTATCTCTTCTATTAATCCAACCTGGTAAGGGTCCCATACTGATGAGCAATACTCAAGAATCGGACGAACAAGCGTTTTGTAAGCTACTTCTTTCGTCGATGAGTCACATTTTCTCAGAATTCTCCCTATGAATCTCAACCTGGCGCCTGCTTTTCCCACTATTTGTTTTATGCGATCTTTCCACTTCAGATCGCTCCGGATAGTAACTCCTAAGTATTTTACGGTCGTTACCGCTTCCAATGATTTACCACCTATGGCATAATCGTACTGGAATGGATTTCTGCCCCTATGTATGCGCATTATATTACATTTATCTACGTTTAGGGAAAGCTGCCAGCTGTCGCACCATGCATTAATCCTCTGCAGGTCCTCCTGGAGTACGTACGAGTCTTCTGATGTTGCTACTTTCTTGTAGACAACCGTGTCATCTGCAAATAGCCTCACGGAGCTACCGATGTTGTCAACTAAGTCATTTATGTATATTGTAAACAATAAAGGTCCTATCACGCTTCCCTGCGGTACTCCCGAAATTACCTCTACATCTGCAGATTTTGAACCATTAAGAATGACATGTTGTGTTCTTTCTTCTAGGAAATCCTGAATCCAATCACAAACCTGGTCCGATATTCCGTAAGCTCGTATTTTTTTCACTAAACGTAAGTGCGGAACCGTATCAAATGCCTTCCTGAAGTCCAGGAATACGGCATCAATCTGCTCGCCAGTGTCTACGGCACTGTGAATTTCTTGGGCAAATAGGGCGAGCTGAGTTTCACATGATCTCTGTTTGCGGAATCCATGTTGGTTATGATGAAGGAGATTTGTATTATCTAAGAACGTCATAATACGAGAACACAAAACATGTTCCATTATTCTACAACAGATTGACGTAAGCGAAATAGGCCTATAATTATTCGCATCTGATTTATGACCCTTCTCGAAAATGGGAACGACCTGCGCTTTCTTCCAGTCGCTAGGTACTTTACGTTCTTCCAGCGATCTACGATAAATTGCTGATAGAATGGGGGCAAGTTCTTTAGCATAATCACTGTAGAATCTTAAGGGTATCTCGTCTGGTCCGGATGCTTTTCCGTTACTAAGTGATAGCAGTTGTTTTTCAATTCCGATATCGTTTATTTCAATATTTTCCATTTTGGCGTCCGTGCGACGGCTGAAGTCAGGGACCGTGTTACGATTTTCCGCAGTGAAACAGTTTCGGAACACTGAATTCAGTATTTCTGCCTTTCTTCGGTCGTTCTCTGTTTCGGTGCCATCGTGGTCAACGAGTGACTGAATAGGGGATTTAGATCCGCTTACCGATTTTACGTATGACCAAAACTTTTTAGGGTTCTTGTTTAGATTGTTTGCCAATGTTTTATGTTCGAATTCGTTGAATGCTTCTCTCATTGCTCTCTTTACGCTCTTTTTCGCTTCGTTCAGCTTTTCCTTATCAGCTATGATTCGACTACTCTTAAACCTATGATGAAGCTTTCTTTGTTTCCGTATTACCTTTCGTACATGATTGTTATACCACGGTGGATCTTTCCCCTCGCTTTGGACCTTAGTCGGTACGAACTTATCTAAGGCGTACTGGACGATGTTTCTGAATTTTTTCCATTTTTGTTCCACATCCTCTTCCTCAGAAATGAACGTTTGATGGTGGTCACTCAGATATTCTGCGATTTGTGCCCTATCACTCTTGTTAAGCAAATATATTTTCCTTCCTTTCTTGGCATTTCTTATTACACTTGTAGTCATTGATGCAACCACTGACTTATGATCACTGATACCCTCTTCTACATTCACGGAGTCGAAAAGTTCCGGTCTATTTGTTGCTATGAGGTCTAAAACGTTAGCTTCACGAGTTGGTTCTCTAACTATCTGCTCGAAGTAATTCTCGGACAAGGCAGTCAGGATAATGTCACAAGAGTCTCTGTCCCTGGCTCCAGTTCTGATTGTGTGACTATCCCATTCTATACCTGGTAGATTGAAGTCTCCCCCTATTACAATAGTATGATCACGAAACTTCTTCACGACGTTCTGCAGGTTCTCTCTGAGGCGCTCAACTACTACGGTTGCTGATGCAGGTGGTCTATAGAAGCATCCGACTATCATATCTGACCCACCTTTGATACTTAACTTAACCCAGATTATTTCACATTCGCATTCGCTAATAACTTCATTGGATATTATTGAATTCTTTACTGCTATAAATACTCCTCCACCATTGGCGTTTATCCTATCCTTGCGGTATATATTCCATTCTGTGTCTAGGATTTCGTTACTGTTCACTTCCGGTTTTAACCAACTTTCCGTTCCTAATACTATATGCGCACTATTTCCTTCAATAAGAGATACTAATTCAGGAACCTTGCCCTGGATACTCCTGCAGTTTACCAATATTACGTTAACTTTTCCTGTTTTTGGTCTCTGAGGACGGACGTTCTTTATCAACGATGATAATGTCCTCTCTGGTAAGCCGTCAGGTATTTTATCGTTTCGCCCAAGGGGGGGTCCCTCTAACCTAAAAAACCCCCGTGTGCACGCCACACGTACTCTGCTACCCTAGTAGCTGCTTCCGGTGTGTAGTGCACGCCTGACCTGTCTAGGGGGGCCCTACAGTTCTCCACCCAATAACGGAGGTCGATGATTTTGCAACCATTATAGTCGCAGAGTCGTCTGAGCCTCTGGTTTAGACCCTCCACACGGCTCCAAACCAGAGGACCGCGATCGACTCTGGGCACTATGCTGCAGATATTAAGCTCAGCTTGCACTCCGCGTGCGATGCTGGTTGTCTTCACCAAATCAGCCAGCCGCCGGAAGGAACCAAGGATGGCCTCAGAACCCAAGCGGCAGGCGTCATTCGTTCCGACATGTGCTACTATCTGCAGCCGGTCACACCCAGTGCGTTCAATAGCTGCCGGAAGGGCCTCCTCCACATTACGGACGAGACCCCCCGGCAAGCACACCGAGTGCACACTGGCATTCTTCCCCGACCTACCCGCTATTTTCCTGAGGGGCTCCATAACCCGCCTAACGTTGGAGCTCCCTATAACTAATAGGCCCGCCCTCTGTGACTGTCGGGACCTTGCCGGAGAATCGGCCACTGGCCCAACAGGCGAGGCATCCTGTGGTGGCTCGGAAACGATGTCGTCACCACTAGGAAGCACCCCGTACCTGTTGGAAAGGGGTAAGGCAGCTGCCACGCGGCCAGATCCCACCTTCGCCTTTCGGCCAGGCACGCGCGAGCGCACCACTGTCCGCCATTCACCCTGGAGTGATGGCTGACCGGTAAGATGCTCACTGCCGGAAGACGCAGCGACATCAGGGGTTCCATGTGATTACAAGGCCACTGAAGTAGGCATAGGTCCCACCACAGTTGCCCCAACGCCACTACGAGCCGACGCCTGCGCCTCGAGCTCGATGAGCCTAACAGACAAAGCCTCCACCTGCCCCCGAAGAGTGGCCAATTCTCCTTGCGTCCGCTCACAACAACCACAGTCCCTACACATGACTATGCTTACCCTACTCTATACGGTGACAAATTCCCAAGATAATCTTCTGATGAGCTACTCTGATAATCAAGAAACACTCACTGAAATACGAGACGCGAAAACTACGCTAGGTTTTCCCAGAAAAACTATTTAATAGCTAAATGCAGCAAATAAGTACAAAAACGCTTTATACAAACAGTACTCGCTGCTGCTGGTGCTCTCGCTCTGGCTGTCACAAGACATCTGCTGATTCAAGTGACTAGTGGCTAACGGCCGCGAAACAAACAAAAGACGGTTTTAGGTCGCTTTCTGTTCTAAACGATCAAGAAAACACTAAGAAATCTAACACGAAAACTACGTAAAGTTTTATCAAGAACTGTTAGTTGCTATGCAGAGCAGATAAAGACAAATAGAATCCCTTCCTTAGTGGAAGGTCGTAAACAAAATGCAAAATAAACGCTTTATACAAACAGTACTCGCTGCTGCTGGTGCTCTCGCTCTGGCTGTCACAAGACAACTCAATTTGCGTATTGCCACTGCTTTAAAAAAAATTGAAGTAAACACATTAAAGATAAAGGGTACTTTAAAAATTTCGATTTTTCCACAATATATATGACTGTATTAAATTCTATAGTCTTTCCTGATCCCAGAGGGAAACATTCCACGTGGGAAAAATATATCTAAAAACAAAGATGATGTGACTTACCAAAAGAAAGCGCTGGCAGGTCGATAGACACACAAACTAACACAAACAAACACACAAAATTCAAGTTTTTGCAACAAACGTTTGCCTCATTAGGAAAGAGGGAAGGAGAGGGAAAGACGAAAGGATGTGGGTTTTAAGGGAGAGGGTAAGGAGTCATTCCAATCCCGGGAGCGAAAAGACTTACCTTAGGGGGAAAAAAGGACAGCTATACACTCGCACGCACACACATATCCATCCACACACACACATATATATATATATATATATATATATATATATATATATATATATATATATATATATATATACATTGTAGGGTTTAAAATGAAAAATGACCAATATATAGCAAATTTCAAAGTTACAATCATGTATAATGTCATGCCTACTTTATTTCTGTTGCAGAAACCAGTACTATTTCGAAAAGAACTGATAACTTTCTGTTTCCAGTGATGATACATTGTATATGTTGTATCAGTGCAGGTTTCTAGTGTCTGTAAATGATTATCTTTGCTAGTATTTACTTTTGTTTTGCTGAAGCAATTTGTTCATATGTTACTGAATGTTTGTTGCCCAAGTGCTACATATATTTGTGGAAGTATATATCATTTAGTGCGCAATAAGTGCAAACTGTGCCATGCATCAAGAAATTCAATAAAAGGAAATTCCATGGTAACCAGTTCACAAGCAAAGGAAGCCACACTATTGAAAGTAACGTATGTATCATCTCCCGCCAATCCTACTGCTGATTCAAATTTTTGTGTTAACGGTGACACTGTTTGTAGTGGATTTGTTGTTGTTGATGTGGGCACCTTATCTGCTTTGATAAAGGAAGTGGTGAAATGTAAGCAGTGTGATTTTATAGGCTGTCTGGAAATAACTGAACAACAAACTAGCAGGAAGGGTTTAGCATCAAAAGTAGTTTTTCTGTGCAGATCCTGCAATAAATCTCGAAAATGACTTCGTATTTTGTGCGTAATTCATATAATGTGATTTTGAAGTTGGTGTATGCATGTGTGCAATACGAAAAGGGAAAAAGGCTATCAAGTGTTTTGTAGTTTGATGGACCTTCCCCCTCCTCGCACTAGGAACAATAAGTACATAAAACACTTTTAGGTGCCTTGACTGTTGTGTCTAAAGCATCTATGAAATGTGCAGTAGAAGAAACTGTAAATATTATTGGAACCAGAGACATTGTTGTTGCATTTGATGGTACATGAAAACGTTGAGGACATTGTTCTTTGAATCGTGTTTTAAGTGGTACTTCTCTAGAGAATGGAAAAGTGGTTGATGTTGAGTGCTTATCTAAGTACTGCCATACCTGCCATGGTAACACTGGAGGACATATTGAACATCCGTGTTCTAAGAATGATGATGGTTACAGAGGAGGTATGGAGGGGTGTGGTGGAGCTCTTAAAATATTTCTGAGAGTGATGCCCATTTATAATGTTACATATATGGAGTACCCAGGCAATAGGGACTCTAAAGCTTTCAATAAAATTAATGAGTTCAATGTTTATGGTGATACCTTGGTAAAGAAACTTGAGTGTTGTAGACATGTACAAAAGAGGATGGGTGCTAGATTGAGGAAGCTACAAAGAGAAATGACACGAAAGTTGTTATCAGATGGATGATCTCTGTCTGGCTGAGGCATGTCAACAGAAACTGGAATAGACCTCCTTCAGAGTTACTATGGACTGGCTATTACATGAACTGCACCTTTTTTTTTGTGGTTTTAGGGCACACAACTACAATGGTCATTAGCGCCCAGACTAAGTTAGGAATGCACCACGAAGCACAAGGTTAAAACAGCAACTTAAAGGGACAACACTATATAAGATGTAGTAACAGACATAGGATTAAAAAAAAAAAAACAGCATAATCAAATGTCGTTAGACAGGTTTGTCAAGTTGATACAACGAAGAACGCGAGCAGCTGCTCCTAGGTCATCTGCTAAAATGGCATCCTGAGTACATGGCAGGCCAAGATCAAGACGCAGTGTAGTAAAATCCGGACAGGACGTTAAAATGTGGCAGACCGTCAGCAATTGCCTACATGGACAGAACGGCGCCGGCGCAGCCGTCAGCAGATGGCAATGGCTGAACCGGCAGTGTCCAATTCGTAACCGGGCCAAAACGACCTCCTCCCGCCGAGAAAGGCGTGAGGAGGGCGCCCAAGCCGCGGGAAGGGGTTTCAAGGTCCGAAGCTTGTTGTCCATAAGTGCAGCCCAATCGGGATGCCACAGCGATAAAATGCGCTGACAAATGACCCTCTACAATCTGATGAAGCGACACAACAAGAAGCTGTCCGAGGCTGGAGGACCGCAGCCTTGGCCGCGGCATCTGCAGCTTCATTCCCAGGGATACCGACATGGCCAGGAACCCACATAAAGCTAACCCGAAAACCATCGTCCACCAGCTGCTGAAGAGAGCGTTGGATTCGGTGCACGAAAGGGTGAACCGGATATGGATCACTGAGGCTCTGGATGGCGCTCAGGGAATCAGAGAAGATGACATAAGCAGAATGCCGGTGGCAGATGTAAAGAACAGCCTGGTAGAGGGCAAAGAGCTCAGCTGTGAAGACCAAACAATGGCCATGGAGCCGATATTTGAAACTTTGTGCCCCAACAATAAAAGAACACTCGACCCCGTCATTGGTTTTAGAGCCATCTGTATAAATGAAGGTCATATTAATGAACTTCGAACGAAGTTCGACAAAACGGGAGTGGTATACCGAACCAGGGGTAGCCTCCTTTGGGAGTGAGCTGAGGTCAAGGTGAACGCGAGCCTGATCCTGGAGCCAAGATGGCGTGTGGCTCTCGCCCACTCTAAAGGTTGCAGGGAGTGAAAAATCAAGGTGTTGAAGGAGGCGACGAAAGCGAACTCCAGGGGGTAGCAGGGCAGAGACATACAACCCGCATTGACGGTCGAGAGAGTCGTCAAAAAAGGAATGATAGGACGGGTGGCCGGGCATTGACAGTAGCCAACAGGCATACCGACAAAGCAGTATATCGCGCCGGTAGGTGAGTGGCAATTCACCGGCTTCAGCATGAAGATTCTTGACGGGACTAGTATAAAACGCTCCGATCGCAAGACATAAACCCCGATGTTGCAAGGAGTTGAGGCGGCGTAAGATGGACAGCCATGCAGAGGAGTATACAAAGCTCCCATAATCCAGCTTGGAGCGATCGATCGACCGATATAGGCAGAGTAGGACAGTTCGATCCACTCCCCATGACATACCACTGAGAACACGGAGGACATTTAGAGAACAGGTACAACGGGCAGCCAAGTATGACACATGTGGAGACCAGCTAAGTTTCCTGTCAAATGTAAGACCTAAAGATTTTGTTGTCTCCATGAATGGGAGAGCAATGGGACCGAGTCATAAGGATGATGGGAGAAACTTTTTGTAGCGCCAGAAGTTAATACAGACCTTCTACTCGGCAGAAAAACAGAAGCCATTGGCGACAGTCCAGGAGTAAAGACGGTCAAGAGAACGCTGAAGACAGCACTCCAGGAAACATGAACACTGCACGCTGCAATAGATGGTAGAATCGTCCACGAAAAAGGAGCGTGATACATCAGCTGGGAGGTGATCCATATCGGATTGATCGCTATGGCGAAGAGAGCAACGCTCAAAACTGATCCCTGTAGCACTCCATTCTCCTGGCGAAAAGTGTCTGACAGGACAGAACCCACACATACCCTAAACTGTCGATCCATTAAAAAGGAGCGAATAAAAAGAGGGAGGCGACCGCAAAGGCCCCATGTATTCATGGTGCGGAGAATGCCCGCCCTCCAACAGGTGTTGTAAGCCTTCTCCAAATCAAAGAACACAGCCGCAGTCGGGTCCTTCCACAAGAAGTTATTCATAATGAAGGTCGACAAGGTAACCAGATGGTCAACAGCAGCGCGGCGCCTACAAAATCCACGTTGTACATTGGTAAGTAGGTGTCAAGAATCAAGCAGCCAAACCAAACGAGAGTTAACCATTCGCTCCATCACCTTACAGAAACAGCTGGTAATCGAGATGGGTCGATAACTGGAAGGCAAGTGCTTGTCCTGCCCCGGCTTAGGAATCGGTACAACAATAGACTCGCGCCAGCATGCGGGAACATGTCCCTCAATCCAGATGCAATTATAAGTATGAAGAAGGAAAACCTTTACCCGCAGGAGAAAGGTTCTTCAGCATCTGAATATGAATAGAATCAGGCCCTGGAGCGGAGGACCGTGACCGGGAACGTGCATTTTCGAGTTCCCGCATCGTGAATGGGGCATTACAACTTTCACGATTTGAGGAGCGAAAGTTAGGTGGCCTAGCCTCCTCTGCCTGTTTTCGGGGGAGGAAGGCAGGGTGGTAATGAGCGGAACTCGAAACCTCTGCAAAAAAGCGGCCGAAGGCCTTGGAGACATCCTCAGGGGCCACAAGGACGTCATTCGCGACCGTCTAGCCAGAAACTGTTGAATGGACCTTAGTGCCAGATAGCCAGCACAGGCTACCCCAGACAACAGAAGAAGGAGTAAAACTGTTGAAGGTGCTTGTGAAAGCAGCCCAGCTGGCTTTCTTGCTTTCTTTAATAACACGACGACACTGCACGCGTAATCGTTTATAATTGATACAATTCGCCACTGTAGGGTGGCGTTTAAAGGTGCATAAAGTACGTCGACAAGCATGTAAAGTGCCTCTACATGATGCAGTCCACCAGGGAACCGGTACACGACGTGGAGAAGAAGTAGTGTGAGGGATGGAATATTCAGCAGCAGTGAGAATGACTTCCATGAGATGTGTGACCTGACTATTGCAGCTTGTGAAGGTTTGATCCTGAAAGGTCGCCCTGGAATAGAAGAGCCCCCAGTCTGCTTTGGAGATGTTCCAACTAGTTGAACACGGAGAGGGGGTATGATGCAGGAGATGGATAACGCACGGGAAGTGGTCGCTCGAATATGTATCAGAAAGTGCATACCACTCAAACCAGCGTGCAAGTTGGGTAGTACATACAGAGAGGTCTAAATGGGAATAGGTGTGAGATGTGTCCGAAAGAGAAGTAGGGGCGCCAGTATTGAGGCAGACAAGATTGAGCTGGTTGAAAAGGTCTGCTAACAGGGAGCCCCTCGGGCAGGATGCTGGAGAGCCCCCAAGGGGATGGTGGGCATTGAAGTCTCCAGTTAACAAAAATGGTGCAGGTAGCTGAGCAATAATTTGCATCATGTCTGCCCTGGTAATGGCAGACGACGATGGAGTGTAAACGGTACAAGTGGAAAATGTAAAAGTGGGGAGAGTAATTCAGACAGCAACTGCCTGCAGGCCGGTGTGCAATGTGATGTGATTGTAGTAAATATCATCCCAGACCAGCAACATAACCCCTCCATGAGCCGGAATACCTGACACAGGGGGTAGGTCAAAACGCACAGAGGTGTAGTGTGCCTAGGCAATTTGATCGTATGGGCGTAGCTTCGTTTCCTGGAGGGCTACAATGAGCGGACGGTGCAAGAGGAGAAGCAACTTTAAGTCCTCTCGGTTGGAGTGAATGCTGCGAATATTCCAGTGAATAAGTGCCATCGTGAGAAGAAAAAGAAAATGAAGATGCAAGAAGGGGTCACCTCGAAGGCCGCTGATGGCCTGGCTTCGAGCAAGCACTGCCGCCGCTATCAGTAGGTGCACAGTCATCGTCCACTGGTTCTATAGGTTCATCGGCCATCTTGTTAAGATGGCCGGGAGGGGGGGCTTCCTCTGCAGGTGAACGGCCAGATGTTCGCCTACCTGCAGTGTGGCCAGGCGAAATGGATGACGGCTTGGAGCAGCAACCGCTGGGTGGCGCAGGAGAAGAAATGCGCCATGACGGAGAAGGAGAACTGTGCTTCCTATGAGCCTTCTTGGAAGGTCATTTAGTGGAAGTACTGGTTGATGGCTGGGAGTTCGAGGTACGTAGGAAGTCTGCATGGGACGGTTCCTTCTTGAAGGCCTGTGCATCTGACTTCTGGGTCTTCGTCTTGGCCGAAGCTGATGAAGGTGCTTGTGTCTGAGGGGTGACGGGAGGAAGAGGAGCTGTCGACCACACAATCTTAGCACTGGCCAAACGGACGACCGTAGTGCTGAAGGTCAGATCGCATGTCTGCGTCGCTGCATCGCCACCTCCCTGGTAGTCCGAGGAGAGGTGAGGAGAGTACTGTATTTCCCCGCTGGGAGCAGCATGGGCTTCCTACTAGCAAATAGCTTGGTAGACAGTCACCCTCATGGGCATCTCTGCCACAAGCGACACATGTAGCCGCATTGGAACAAGACTGGCGAGTGTGATTAAAATGCTGACACTGGTAGCAGCGCGTATGTGTCGGGACATAGGGGCAAACAGAAATAACCTCGTAGCCCGCTTTGATGCGCAACGGCAGCTGAACACTATCAAAGGTCAAGAAAAGTGTCCAGGTCGGTACAAGGTCATTGTTGACATTTTTCATGACCCTATTGACAGCCATCACGCCCTGCTCAGCAAGGAAAGACTGAATCTCCTCGTCAGTCAATCCGTCGACTGATCTAGTATATACCACACCACGAGGCGAATACAAAGTGCGGTGAGCCGCCACCCAGACAGGGAACGTGTGCAGGAGTGTGGCCCGAAGCAGTTTTTGTGCCTGAAAGGAGCTCTCAGTTTCTAGTAGCAAGGTACCGTTATGCAACCTGGTACAAGACTTGACAGATCCGGCTATGGCATCTACGCCCTTCTGGATAAGGAAATGATGACAGAGGAAAAATCCTTTCTGTCCTCAGATCGAGAAACTATGAGGAACTGTGGGGCAGGCGGTAGTACTTTTGTCACTGGTGGCTGGTCAAGTTTCCGTTTGTGGGCAGAAGTCGAGAGAGAAGAAGAAGAGAAATCCATTGAGGAGGAATCCCTCATGATTGCCAGCGTCTCCGATGGCGCGCTCCTTCCTTGTGGGGACCCTCTCAGAGGGCACTCCCACCTTAGGTGAATGTTTACACCTCAGGTCACACCTCCTGAGAAACAGACGGATGGACCAATCGGCATGGTCAGAAGGTATCAGCTCAGGCAATCGCCCCTCCCTGAGCCTGGCCTTTACCAGGGGGTACGTGCGTGCCTTACTTGTCTACCCAGGGCGGGGAATTACGTGATACCCCGTCACTGGCTATGCGTGCAAACGCGTGGGTCGGCCTTCAGGGGCGCACAGGGAGGAAGGAAGAAGAGGAAAAAGAAGAGAGAGAGGGAGAGAAAGGACAGACTGTCTCTAACACCGAGGCGGAGACCAGAGAAGGAAAGGAGAAGAAGGCAAGGAGAAGAAGGCAAGGGAAAGAGTAAGTGAGACAGTGAGATGGAGAAGAACAAAGAAAGGAACCAACCAAAGGAAGGAAGAAACAAGAAGAAGTGAAAAACCAAAATGACCGCAAATATAGGTCATGGAACTGTCCGTCTCCGGACGCAGGCACTAACTACCCCCTTGAGGGAGAGGGACTCCTTTTAGTCGCCTCTTACGACAGGCAGGAATACCTCGGGCCTATTCTGACCCCCGGACCAGCAGGGGGGGAACAGCACCTCTGCATTATGTTACAGCAATATGAGAAGCCGCATGGCCCACTTTCATGAGTTGTCTAGAGATGACCACCCTGTTCATGGTCTTTGCCCTAGAGGAGCAGATTCTTGGTGTGGTTACCAAAAAGCAAAAGAAAGTCATCAAATATACCATCATAAACACCATCATAAACATTCGCTTCCTGAGCCTATTATGATTGAAATGAAACAAATTTTCAGAGATCTGAGTGACCTTTTTTTGTTATTATATGTCCTCATGGGGGCACTCAGAATACAAATGAAAATTTCAACTATTTCATATGGGAAAGATTACCCAAGAATGTTTTTGTAAGACTAAATACATGAAAAGTTGGTGTACTAGATGCATTGATATGTTTCAATGATGGAGTGATAGGAAGGTTGGAGGTCCAGAGAAATTTAGGCATAAAATGTGGCTCTAATATGGAAGATAAATTGCTTGTGTACGACAGACAACAGGTGCATGAAGCTGAAAGATTCAGCACTTGAAGTTACTGAAAAAACAAGAAGTGCTGAAATTAAATTCGAGGGAAAGCTTGAAGATGAAGAAATGCTGCAGGATGAAGACTATGCTTCAGGAATATTCTGAGGCACAGTTTAATTGGACTCATATCTTCATTCGGAATTTCCCATAAGCTGTATTTTTCAGATTCCAGGAACAAATATTTCCTAAAGTTATATAGCATTGCTCTAATTTTTTTCTGTATCTTTCAATAGTCCATACTTAGGCAGTAGACCTAAGCTTTATTGCAGAATCAACTTAATTATAGGAAACATAATATTTTATTAGGATAAAAATTGTAAAAATTAAAATGTAATGTGATTTTTTTATCCTTGTAATATACATAATAGGTGGAATTTAATAGGTCTAGCCTCTCAGCCATCATGTCATGCATATCTGGTAAAAATTTGGTCTCCTTCAAATGTATAACATTGGATTGAATGGTACCCCAATTTGAGGAAGCATTTTGGAAAAAAAATTGCTTCAGTTTCTTTGTAATTTTTTTTAATAACCCTAAAAGGTCCAAAAACATTGAGAATACTTCTAAATTCTTTAGAAAGTGTGCTGCATTACCTGATATCAACCAAAAATCTGTGAAACATATACATTATAAACAAGCCTATCTCCATCTGGAAATGGAATAAGGAATATCAAGAAACATTTAAGTTAATTAATAACTAGCAGTGTGAGGCACTGGTACTTCTCATCATCTCGATTTAAGTGAAATTTCTACATTGGTACTGATTCCATTTAGTTTTGCTTTGGCGCACAAAAGTATGAGGGTAACAGAGTCATTGGAAATTTTACTGTGGCATTTACAACTCATGTACTCACTCACTCACTGGGAGAGGAAGTACGTAGATACTGCCAGAGATGCACTTTCTGTGGTGTCATCGCCAGACACCACACTTGCTAGGTGGTAGCCTTTAAGTCAGCCGCGGTCCGGTAGTATACGTCGGGCCCGCGTGTCACCACTATCAGTGATTGCAGACCGAGCGCCGCCACACGGCAGAACTAGATAGACTTCCTAGCACTCGCCCCAGTTGTACAGCCAACTTTGCTAGCGACGGTTCACTGCCTACGTACGTTCTCATTTGCCGAGAAGTTAGTTTAGCATAGCCTTCAGCTACGTCATTTGCTACGACCTAGCAAGTAGCCATTATCAGTTACTATTGATATTGTGAACTATGTACCATCAAAACCAACGTTCATAATTAATGGATTAAAGTTAAGTATTCCACCAGCTATGTCTGTTGTTTCTGAATTCTAATTTCCTGGTCCTGTTCCAGACCTCAAGCCAGCCTGTGTGAGCTAAATCGTGTGCCTTTCGGCCTCCTCTAGTAACACGGTGTTGGCTCTCCTGCCAACCACAAAACTTTCCACGGCAAAGTTTTGCTGTTACTTGGATGTCATATTGCTACAGATAATAAAACACTATAGTTACCAGTTTAGTAAGAATCAATGAACAGCATACCAAACTCATTGAGAGGTAGCATTTGAACAGTGTGATTTTTAATTCAGTGTATACCACTACAACAAAAATAATGTCTCAGCAAAAGCAAGTGATAAATCTTGTGAGAGATTTAGGAGGTGAGCATCTTACAGAAAAAATTCTATGTAATATCAGATGGGAGCAGGTGGTGGTTGAAATTCTTAAGAGGAATAAAAAAAATTTGGTGACCCTGATGCAGATGATGCTTTTAATGCCAGCACTAGTTTCTTGTTGTACAAAAAAAAAAGAAAAACAATTTGTGCTCAATGATAGAAGAGTAGGAGCTTTGTGAACAC
Source organism: Schistocerca americana (assembly GCF_021461395.2). NCBI lineage: Eukaryota > Metazoa > Arthropoda > Insecta > Orthoptera > Acrididae > Schistocerca > Schistocerca americana. The sequence goes on from NC_060121.1 coordinate 58,758,162, forward strand.
AACTCACATAATATGTTCAGCCACATTTTCAATCACCCCCACCCCCTCCACAATCAACAAATTGTGTGAGCTTAATTAACAAATGTGAAAGCCAAAAATTTTATCTCTCACGTCCCACTCTTATTTTGAAACCTGGAAAAAGTAGTAGCGTTTATATCCCATCTCTCATCTCTGTGGTGTTGACTTGTGTCACTACTGTGTCCAGGTCACTGGCAGCACCTCCATCATTTACCACATTTAACATGTTTTTGCTTTTATGTACATTCAATCACAAATTTGTGGATTATTATTTACATGAAAGATAGATAAGTAAAGCAAGAGAAAAATTAAAATGGTATGCAGAGCAGCTATAAAATTTTCAGTTCATGCAGAATATAAAATGTATTTATGTTAGTATCTTAACAATATGTTCCTACAAGGAAATGGTGTCCAATTACTTGTATCTGAACAAGTGTGTTCTTCACATTTGCAACATTTGAAAATCCTTATTAAATTTGGAATGGTGGACAGGCATGTGCTAACAGTGGATGAAGGATGCCAGTGACAAGATAGTGAGGAGGGAGTAGATAGAGCATGTATTGTTGTCCTTTGGTCGTCGTTCTTGGCTGGGTAAGGTATTAAGAGCTTCAGCGTATGATGTGTAATCTGTGTGCTGAAGTGTTCAGTGCATTAGTTTGCAACTTAGTAATGTGTATTCATTCCGAAAACTAACTTTTGTTACTGAACTTTGAAGTCAGTCTGAATTGCAATTCAGCAGTATTAAAAGTGAGGAATTTGTTCCTCTCGATGTTGCGGCACACGGCACAAGGACACTGGCACATGTTCAATGCTGTCTGTGCATGCCCTGCTTCCTCTGACTGCACCGGTATTTCAAATTACATTTATTACACTGTGTATAATGTTAGCCTCTGTAGTTGTCAGTACATCCCCGTCCTAATAGCCTGATACCATATCATCCAGTTTAATATTTGACATTTATTTGTGTTTTGCAATTTAGTCATTGTCTTTCCCTTACAATTCTCATATTTCTTTAGGGTACAATGCAAGTTTACACAACCAGACACCTACATAAGTAGTAGAACCACTAAAGCAACATAATTTACTCAAATCAAACTATATAGTTCCAGAGGCCTCAAACACGGAGACTGAAATGACGAATGAAAATTGATTATGAATGACAGGATTTGAACCCAGGCCTCCTGCTCGTTATGCAGATGCACTAACCACTACATTTAATAACCTGACAAAGTGGTTTTACATAACTGCACTGATTATCTTGCACGCTTCCCTCCTCAATCCAAATTCCCATTCATGCCACAGCCCAGTTGGTATTCCCCAAAAACTAACAGCATTCCATAGACTTCCCAGCTGTACTGAAATAGTATCAAATGGAATCCAGTTTGTTACTATAAAACCATTGGAGAAGACATACGCAACTGTTGTTTCATTTGCCTAATTTCAGTTTCAATTTTACTACTACGAACAAAACCAGTAGGCTGCACAGTGACCTGACAAATGCCAATGGCTGAATGAGTCATGGACCATAGGTCCCACAGCTCCTGGCTCCTCGCCAGATCGTATCACCACAGCAGGTAAGCCCTCTAGTCTTCCAGTACTTTAAAGTAATTAAAGAGAAATAAAACAAGTGCTCTCAGGAGAATGCTACCCCATGATGATGCCAGGGGTGCCAGATCCCCCATGCCATCCGACTCAGAACCCAATTTCATCAATGTTCTTCCATTTCAAATGAAGGAGGTGGAACAAAAAATTGGTCATCAACAGACGATACTACAATGGTAGCAAGCAATGATGGGTGCCATAATGAACAACACGACTCCCAACATTATACAAGCCTCCCATGAGTACAATCTTTTTCAGTGGCAAAATATTTGTTGTACAATTTGAGAGATTACAAGAAACTTGCAGGTATAATACTTCAATGGTTTTCACTTCAAACTCTTCTTTCACGCCTGGAAGTTGTGTGTGTTTTGGAATGCTGGTAGTAATATACACCCTTGCCCTCGGATAGAACAGTTTGTGACAGGTAGGGCACAGGAGAGCCAGTGAGGAGTCAAACTCAAGGTTGATGTGCAGCTCCTTAGAAGGGAAATTGGGTATCAGCATCTGGCCTCTTCCTTACAAGTGTCACATGTCCTCTCATGTGTTCCTTTTGACTGACTGATTACAACCAATATAAGCTGATGGTCAGATATTTCCAGCAATCTGACATTTTAGAAGTCTTGCCCATTTCCTCAAATACATGGTTCAAAAGAAATCATAGTTTCTGACAATACATGTAGTCCTGTGAAACTGGTTATAATGTATTTGACAAAGTTACTTGTAAGGCTAAGGCACATGATACCAGAAAACCATTGCAAGGATGATATTTAAGCATTACAAAGCCTTCTACAAGAACCAGAATTTGTTAAACTTGGTTCCTGACTGATAAAGTTGACTAGCTACTGAGGACACTCAACTGTCTTGCTTCAGCCATACAGACCAAATAACTGAATCTCACTCAGTTATGAAATTTATATACCATCCAACTGCCACACACAATGGCTCTTGTACCCCCACAAAAGCATACAAATAATTAATTCAGTTAAGTTAAGTAAAAGCAGCCACAAACAGGAGAGATCAGTGGCATACATTGGTGTAAATATTGTTAAGGTTACATCTGAGAACCCAGGAAATAATCCTACAAGAGAAAGTCTCTCACAACAGTGACTAGTCTAGTTGTAATTGACACGACAGTGAGGATAGAGGACAGAGATAATGAACAACCAGTTTCACTCTTTTAGTGATACCGCATTTGGTAGGTGTGAGAAAGATGGTATCTTGCCAAATCAATCACAACCAATAACAAAAGTTAAGAGGATGATTGTGAGGGAGGAGAAAAGTTTGAATGTCAATTACTTTGAACTACATGTGGCAATTACCTAAGTTAGCAGCAACTTTCCTCATTATTGCAGTTCTTACCCAACACATAATTTTAACGGTAGTTTAAATGAACAACAAGCAATATTCAATTTCAGCAGTGCAAAAATAGAATTGACAGTAAATAGCATTTGTGCATTGTTAAAGAAAGCTGCATCAAACCAGTCTTTGGACTGAAGACAACAAGGACAAAATCTGTAAACCGTGTTTTGAGACAAGATATTGCAACTTAGTACAGTTTACGTCTGTCACTTTCTGCTGCACTGCTGTCACATCAGCAGCCTGCTGCTGCTCATTTATGGGTGGCAATGGCTGTTAATGTGTAACAAGAGCAATTTTCAAAGTAGCTGCAGTGAGGTATGACGGAAATGCAAGATACTCTGTCAACAGCTAATTTGAAGTGAACAATGACTAAATTAAGGGCTACAAAACATGTCATCTGGTACAGTTCAAATTCCTAATTTCTCTTAACCATAACCTTGTGATCTGCCATGTTTACAATAAAATTGTGATCATCAATTGCAATCTAAAATCATGATCACTTTGTTCATGGCATTTCAGGCTAAAGTCTATAAGCAGAAACATTTCAGTGTCATCGCTAAAAGCAAACTGTAATATCTCACCATCACTGGTTCCCTGAAACTAGCCTCACACTGCCTACAAGAGCTGCATGTTCCAATCAATGAGCATTCCTGGTTGGCAATTGGTTTCAGATTATATGCGGCACTTGTAAATGACAAACAACAAAAGAATGACACAAAGAGACATGAGACAAAATAGAAAAGTCAATATGACAATGAAAATGATGCAGCTGTCACAAATAAACAATTACATGTAAACAAATTAATGTAATACAACTATCAATCAAAGTCTTCAGATTAGATTTAGAAACAAACAGATTTCACTGTATTTGGTAGTGTTCGAACCTATGGAATTCTACATGTCAAATTTTTATGCTAACCAATGTGCTACTCTGTTACACATTGTCTGGTTATGTCTATGACTATGCTGACCCTGTCACAATGATGACTGAACATAAGGCTTTAAAAATTTGACTTCGCACAATGTTGTTTGAGGCTTATCTATTGTAAACTAATCTCTGTAATTACAACAACTGTGCATGCTGTGCCAAATTGCATCTTGTGCAGAATGATCCAGTGATGTGGTTACTGCTGTACATGAAATGTGTGTATTTAATTAGTATCTTGTGTGTGAGGGGCAGGGGTTGGGGCTGGTGATTATCACATATGATGAAATACGAAATAAATGGGCCACATCTACGATTCAGGATCCAAATATAACAAGGAAAAATGCCGGACAAAGAATTGGAAGTGAACTGACCAATTGTTCTGATAGTTTGGCAACAGAAAACGGTTCGGGGATGATATTGAGTGCTCTGATTGGAGGAAACCAACGCCAACACATGAAGTGTCAATTGTCAAGAAGTTTCTATCAGAGTATAGTTGGGATGCATTTCTCAATGCATCTACATCATAAAATGAGCCAGTCTCCTTTGATGGACATACAGGTGAGATCAGAATGCCATGTTTTGATCATAAACAATCTGCTGAGGTCTTGAAAACAACTCAGGATGACACTGGTAATGCTGATGCTTCTTAATTATAGACCATCTCAATCTTGAGGTTTGTACTGCAAAATACCAACCAAAGGTAAGGGAGGTGGTGAATGAAGTGGAACTAGAAAGATTTGACATGCTACAGAAGCAGAACTAATGCTCTCTACAGTTTTCTTTCACTAAAATGGACAAACAGGGTAACCAGAGTGGAATATAAAACCACATGTCATATTTGTGCAGGTTTAAAACATTATGACAGAACACTTTCTATACTTGTGTGTGGCCTGTTAAGCAGAAGCAGAGAATAACATGGAAGTCAGATGACAGTGCACATGTATTTGCTTTACAAGCCCTCTCCCCTAAACCAAATCACACACTTAGAAAAGGATTTTCTTACTTTCACAACTATGACCCCAAACAGTAAATGTACGACATCTACCAGGTATGCAATGAAATTCCTTTATGCATCTGAAGTCTTGCCTTACTTATCAGTTGATCCACGTTCCAATGTTCAGGTTGTCATGATTCATGGGTTGTATAAGCAACCAGTTTATCAAAATTACTAAACAGTTAAGACTAGTTGTTTGCTTAAGAATAACATCAAAGCTGTCAAAAAATCTGCAATGTGTATTGTAGCTGAGATTATAATACAGGAAAAAAGTATTAAATAAAACATTTTCTGAATCCAGCAGGTAACAGCAAGAGCATATGGGCTTCCTTATACACTCATCTGTTGAAGTAGTACTGGAGGTAGTACCCTGACAAAGGCATTTTGCTATGTAATAGCTTGAAAATCATGCCGTTTGTTAATAACAAAAGAGTGACTTAACATTAACACACCAGATTAACAAAATGCACTTTAGTGTAAGTAGATGAGCAATGCAAAAAGTATGGCATCACTCATATTTTCATGACTAGTAGTTCAGCCGTTGAAGTATCTTCTACACAAGGACACTATTGAAACTGCTCAATATATCAAATATGTCATTGACTCCAGACCTGCAAATGATAAATGTTCACCTCCATGTAGCAGATTTGGAATCAATATTACAATACAGGAGAATACTATAAAAGAGATCCTTCAAAACGTTCAATTGACTAGTAAGTGATGACGAACTAATGCTTTAAAAAATGTTTCATTATGGCAACAAAATCTTTCTTTGGTCTTTTCAAACGCCAAAGGCACCATGCATGTTAATTATGGAGGAATTTCAGGCTAAATCAACATTACATGTCATCAAAATCAGGAAATAATTTGTATAATAATGATATGCCATTTGGCTTAAGTATTTTACCGCCAAGCAGAAGGAGATGTGCTCTGCCCCTACTTGACACCTCAATGTTAGCAACATATATCCTATTCTTGTATTATTCTGCTGCATCAATTGATCAGCTGACACACACAAATGCTATACACTGCACGTACTGTGACAGTTATGCCTGACCTTTCAGGCTATTCAAATAATCTGATCAATTCTGTTTATGAGATACATGCAATTAATACTGACGCAAAAATCTTGGTACAGAAATATGATACACAAATACTGACCTCTAGTTTGTATCCAGAGCATACACATCTGCCCAACACAGTGTGGTGTATCACTTCCATATACTTCAGTCATGGTACAATCCAGAAACTGCCACATAACATGAGATCATGGCAAGTTACCTGAGCTGCTTGGTTACATACACAAATCTGGATGCTTTGCCATCACATTTTGATTTTACAAATTGACTGACTCACCTCAGTACCAATGTTGGTTTAGATCAGACAACAACCTCGCTTGAGCAGACTTCCATGCACTCTACATCTGGATATCACATTGCCCCATTAGCAGAGAGCAGGTGGTCCACTTCACAATACAAAGAAAGGGAATCTGGCTATCTCTCACTACTCCTGTGGAGACCCCATCAACACTAACATTGTTCAGGTCGCATACTCTTGTTTTTCAAATTCGTGAATCATCTCAATTATGAACCCTGAATCAATGCTAGGATTTACTCCTGTGTCAAATACTGATTTTGTACATACAAAATGTTTCCAATGTCTGGCATGAGGGGAATGTGGCAGAAGCCAAACATTTTCTGCATGTGAGGCAGACATCCATTGTACAGTTTGAAGTGCCTTACTGTTGGTGTTTAATGAGTGAAATCCGATACCCGATTCTTATACATCTGAAAAATATTGAACACAGAAATGATATTGAACAACAGATAGCCAGCTGATACATGTAAGTCTTCTACTAGAGTCTTGATAACACTCTGCTATGATGTGCTGCACTGCAAAATAATGTATTGGTGCAGCCAAGTAAAAATTCAGACATCTTCACTGGCAACTCATGAAGCAGAGGAAAGCAGGCCAAGCCACAGTAATAGAGTGGATCTTCAGTTTGTGAAGACTGTCAATATTGTAATTATGCCCAGATTATGGTATATATTGCTGCATACCATATGAGCTGTGCTGTCAGATACCTATGGGGCAAAATATCTTAGGAGGGAGGTGCTGTCATTCTGTTGACTGTAAACTATTAAGCAAGAAAATGTAAATCAGACACAACAGCAGTATACTGATGCTATGAAATACAGTAGCAAGACCAACTGAAATGTAGCTTTCCTGAATGCTCCATCATGACCCAATGTTAATCATATGGGCAAAGCAGACCAGGTGGATAACGAACACACAGCAGCCTTGCATAAAAACTACTCATTTCCAGTACAGTTACTCAGTCTGCAGTAGAGCAGGCTGGAGGAGTGACTTACATCAGTCTGCTCTCTACACATTGAGCTATTTATGTTATTCTGTAAAAGAGCAGGCCCCATTGTGGAGACTGATGTTTAATGCAAGTTGCGTGGTAGTCATGTAGATGTAGATCGATGACATGCTGCACTAGTGATTGTCAGAGGGTTATTTGGAATGGTAGACAAACAATGTGAGTGAGACTCACTCTCCAGTGGCATGCAGGAAAGGCAGAGGCTTAAGCGAGTTCAGATCCCACATGGTTGGTTGGTTTGTGGGGACTGAAGGGACCAGACTACAAAGGCCATCTGCCCCAGAGCCCACATGGAATTATTTAAATTATTACAATCATAATTTCTCTGTGCGTGGGTGTCAACCAAATATTTCCAAATTTGTACATAAATCTCACTTCAACAAAAAAAAGCATTTGTTTTAATGACTGGTATATGATAATTGTCATGGCAGTGACATTAACTCCCCCTCCATGTCCCTCGACTCCTGCACTCCGCATCATTTTGTGGTACTACAAAACAAAAAGCCTCCTTTAAACTTTTTCAGTTTCCTCCATCAGCCTTATCTGTTAAGGATCCTATACACCAAAAGAATACACTTGAGTATCTACTAAATGTTCTAGTAATGAAATGCAGTCTTTGGCTTGGCTTCCAAACAACGTTATTGTTTCAATTTAAGTTGTTCAAGACTGAAATTCCGATTACACAAGAAATCACATCAATCTAAAGGTTGTCAGTTCTACTAGATAAGTAGCCATTAAACAGATTTCTTTTAGTACTCATGTGAATGACCTCACACTTAATTAATTTATTTATTTATTTGGGTCACATTGCCACTCTTCACACTATACAGATGTTTAGACTAAATAATTTTGCAATTTGTTTTAATACTGTGATGCCTTTCTTAGATGGTTAATATCAGTATCATCTACAAACAATTTCAAGAGGACTGGTCTTAAACCATTTTTATATATCTTAGGACCGGTAGGGTACCTATTACACTTCGTTCATGAACACCATATTCCACTTGCGAATCCAGCCACAGCAATGCGACAGCACTCCATTTGCATACAATCTGCTTAGAATCTACTTGTAAGGAACATTATGCAAAGCCTTTTGGAAACCTCCAAATATGGAACTGATATGAGATGCCCAGTCGATAGCATGTGTTACCTTGAAGAAAATTGTCCCACTGACAGATAGCATGGATTCAGGAAATTCCCTTCTTGTAAAAGACAATTAGCACTTCAACCTCAGGAAGTAATTCACAGTGTTTGAACACAGTATACACTCCAAAATCCTATTGTGAACAGATGTAACAAACATGGGTCAATGATTGATTAACTGCTGATGCATTTTTATCAGTTACATCGAAGAATGATTTGGTCAACAAGATTGCAAAGCATACTCAGTGTCAAGAAGTAAAGCCATTCAAAAGCAGAATAGCGTATCCACTCTGTGACAAAATATACTGAAGGTGCATATATATACTGTCAAAAGCAGTTAATGTGGATTTTTCCATTACAAATGAGAAAAGATGAAAATCGAATCCAAAAGAGAACAGTGTCAAAATGGGCATTTAAATCTTGCAGCTCGAACTCAGATTTATGAGCAGGAACAAATATATAGATGAGTACACAGATCTTGTAGTGAAACCAGAATCTGTATAATATGGAATGAAATCATATATGAAGTCTGTAGGAACCTGGACATTGCTGCACCTCTGCCACCCCTATCACTCATTTGAGTAGCACACTGTTCAACTGCTCTGGGTCCTGAACAGATGCCACTGATCTCAAGCCTGCACCTCAATTGCCTACAGCTGAAAGACAGCTGCCCCTGGTGGTCAAATGCTTCTCATATAGCCACGTACCTCGTACTTATGCTCACATGTCTTGGCTCACTAACTAGTCCTTTTATAACAGCCACACCTTGTATTGTGTTCGGAGTTAGAAAACAAGAAGAAACAAGTAGAAAATTCAAGCGCTCAATTTCCATGACTGTTTCTTCTCATATCTTACCTATGAATGTGGTAACTCAACCACTTGTCTGGCAGCAGCAATTTACTATGGTCACCTTGGAAAAGCTAGTGACTATGTTGATGGTTCAGGCTCCACCATCACAGGTGCACCCACCATGTTTTCTTTCTGTCTCACAACGACTCTGCTGAAGAAGCAAAACTTGTGAAAAATAGCTACACCAACACCTTATTGCATTCAGGATAATGGACAAAGAAACTTAAGTGTTTGTTATTGTCATGGATTCCACTCATGTGTGCAACAATAGTTGTGCTTTAAATGAACTGGCCTCACACTTTTAATGAAAAGTGTAGTTTGTCATCATCTTATAGTCACGAGGGCATCCACGTCAGTGTCACTTGTGTACAGTTTTACCAGTACCCAGGTAGTCACGTCAGTCTTATCAGGATTAATTATCAAAGCTGAAGGGTTTGAGGGCTGTAAGTATCACTTTGTTACTAAAAGCTCCAAAGAATCTTACGAAGACTTTACAGTTGATGGTGTGACTGTCTGCCTAGTGCCCAATAAGGAAATGCATCAGAGAACCCTTCAATGTGAGGATCTGTCCTCAGAAGACGTTTTAACACTGGCCAGTCCCTTTATGTCCCCTGTGGAGTAGCCTGCCAAATCGAAGCACCAGGTGACATACCATCATATACAGCGAACCGCTTCAGCACTTGGCACTAATTCTCCAGATGATGAGGAAGTCATTGCCCCTCAAACTGGAAAGCTTAGCTGAGATGGACAAACCTGATGATGATCATGAGAAGGAGACCATGAGGCATTTCAGACAAATCCCTTTCACTTTGTGCAGCACAAGGAGACTGCATGCGCAAAATGGTGAGTGTTGTGGTGTCACGGAAACCACATGGCTTCGATTTGTCACACCCAGCCTTCCTTGATATAAATGGACGTTGACATTCATTCTGTTTCATATTGTCTGCAGGTCAGAATAAACTTTTTATTGAGGTGTTTGCACTGAAGAAACCATTATCTTCAAAAGTGAAAGCCAGATCAACCATTTCACTCCTCTACTCTTAGACCCACAAACACATGGGCTCCCACCATCAGCAACCATCAAATGCCACGTGGTAAGCTACAAACAAAAAGCATATTCCAGTTCTCACTAAGTTTATGTCCATCACTGCTTACATGGTTGAACGGACTGCAGATATGTATTTGGTTGTTAATTATACTGACACTGAAAATTTGTTTGGGTTCCATGCTTTTGTTTCTTTTGAATTTTCTATTAATGAAAATATGTATCCTTTTTTCAGATCTGGTTCCTTATCAAGACTTAGGTTAATTGTGTTCTGAATTTTCGGATTTGTTTTCTGAGTGATTATGGTGTGCGAACAATTTCACAGCATACATCAATCGAACAAGTTGGCTTCGCTGTATTTTTTTCACGTCCTTATGTGAATGAGTATGAACTTTGTGGAGACATCAAATTTACCAGAGTCCTGTTATTGACACATACCTTCTGTTATGAGCTGATGAGTTACTTGCAAAATTGTGCTAATTCTTTTCCGAAACTGACTGGGCTATGGTCTCCCAGCAGGTTCCATTGAAGGACACAGTGAAACAATTTCTCATAGTAAGCATGCCTATGGTCTTTGTTGATATGAACATTTAATGTTTGGAGTAGCTAGCCCACAGCAAAATTTCAATGCTCACCAGAGCAACATATGGCCAATGTTGCTTGCTGCATCATCTGTTCCCACAATATTGCAGTAACAGGCACTTCAACTAAAGAACAATTATGTAACATTCAGTCTCTGTTCATCATTTGGAACAGTGTCTCAAGTGTAATCTAACTGAGCCACATTTATCCCATCCTCTGTTGTGTATCTCGTACACTAAATTTCCATGAACGGTGTCCAAGCCCAGAACAGCATGCCACGGCTATTACAGCTCTGATCTGTCTGACCAATTTGTAGGAACTACACGCATTCCTCAGAAAGATAGCGTTCTATCACCAGTTTATGTCAGGTGCAGCCACTCTGGGACATGCTCTGCACCAATTTCTTTATAAAATTTTTCCTTTTAAGCGGTCTCTCACCTGTGAGCACACCTTTGTGGAACTTTAAAAAAAACTTTACTATGTTCCTCACCTTCCATCCTGGTAAATCTCTAGTCTTGCCCACAGACACGTCTTAGTATGGGGTGGTGGAAGTTCTGCCCCAATGTCATGCAAACGGCTCACAGCAACCTATCATTTATGCATCCAAAACACTGAACATAGCACAGAAGCCCTATTTACAATTTGAAAAAATGCCCTTATAGTAGTTTATGCACCAAAAAAATTTCACATATTCTAATACGGCAATGAAGTTAAACTTTGCCACATGTCAATATGTCAGTTTCCTTGTTTACCCCATCATCTGCTTTATCTGACAAACCCAATTTTTGTCAATAAAAAATTTCCACCTCATGTAACAGCATGCAAATGCTGATGCATTGCCTTGAGAGCCCATAAGGGCTTCATCCATCCATCCTTTGATTGGGAAGATCTGTTGGGTTTTCAGATTGTTAAAGATGCATTACAGACCAGTGACATGTTTCCCTTGTAGTAGCTCCAGCTCTGGATCTGCAGTAGCTGTGGACCCAGGGCTTAAACAAGTTGTGTGCACAATCTGACATGGGCAGCCTGACTGTCTGAAAGGCCACCTGTCTGGCCATTTGTGGAACATACACATTTTCCATCATCATCTTTCTCTGTTAGATGGTGTCATTCTCATCTCAGTGGAAGAGGGTACTACACGCACCATGATTCTGACGATGTTACTTAGGGAGGTTCTCAACCTGTTACTTTGAGGTCATCAGAAAGGCCACCAAACTAAACACTTGGCACATCTGCACATGTTCTGGACAGGTACCAATCACAATGTAGAGCACCCAGTCACGGCATTATGGAAGTGTTCAAATCGATAGAGGGCACCGTGAATAGTTCCCCCCCCCCCCTCCCCCTCCTCCCTCAGCGAGCCACCACTCTATCCTGGAAAAGAATCCATGTCAACTTAGTCGGACCTTTACTCTAAAGCCATAGTAGTTTCAGACAATGGTCCTCCAATTGAGAATAGCTCCTTTAATTATTTTCACTCACACTATAACCCCTGGAACATTGTGTCTCTTTGCTTTCATCCAGACTCCAATGGTGAAGCAAAACACCTCATGTGAACTATCAAAACTCAACTGGGCAAATACATCACAGAATTGCTGACAAAGGAGGCCATCACATTTTTCTCAGTTCTTACTGAATGACGCCAATTGTGGGCAAGAGTAGGTCCAAACACACACACAGCCAGCAGCTGCAAACACTGCTGCCCCTCCTGCTGCCAGACAGGGGTGCCCGGAACACCAGTATAGATCCCCATGGACTCTAGGCACTGTCCACAGCTAGTGTGGGTGCTGTGTGTACACAGTGTGTGCTGATGAGTACTCTTGGTGTACCACTATGATTGGCTCTGTCCTAGCACGGTTCACACGCCCCTGTGCTAACCACCACGTGGGTGCCTCATCTGCAAATCATCGCAGTTCATTGTGTTGCAGCATGCCATCCGGACCGTGTCTGGCTACCCTCTCATTATGATCTCTGACTCCTTCGCCAGTTAATTGGTCCCCACAAGCTGCAGTGGTTTCTCTCATTGGAGGGGGACACTGAAATCTGAAATTTCATTGATGTGCCTGTAGGTGCCTCCTACTGTGATATGTTGCCTCCTACACTGAGCCTGGTGGCAGCCATCCACCTGCTGGCACCACCTACATTACCTCCAGACACTGCAGCTTTCCAGTTGACAGCACCAAGAGAAGTCCAACGTGGACATGACCCCTTCCTCTGTGGTGCTAGGGTCCTCCACTCTCATGGGGGAGGCCAGAAGGTGTGCATCTCTGCACTCACATGACATCCATTCCTACTCACCAGATCACACAAACGAGGAACTGTTCGCACCTGAGATGACCACTTTAAAAACTATCAATGTGTTGACATCATCAAACCACAGATGCACTGGGATCTGGTCACTCTTCACCCAAAGCAGCAAGGGTTTGTAGTAACATACACGTTACACTACCTCCGCCACCACTAAGGTAGAGTGTGTTGGAACGTGTGCTGATTTGGGCACCATGCTGGTCAGCTGTTCTATGCCCCCACTCTAGGACCCCAACCTCAGTCCAACACCTTTATCACCTGCAGCCAAAAGCCTAGTGGGCAAATGCACCTTATACACCCATGTACCAGCTTCAGCTGGAAATCTTGTGTATGCTTTCTGAACTGTATTGTACTTATGCCTTCACACCATGCCTTAACAGGTATTAAGTTGGGGTATAATTTCATTGCATTTGTGTTTTGCATGTTGTTATTGGAAGTGCTATGGATTTATTGATTGCTTATCATTTATTTGAGGTTCACCATTGCTTGCTGAGTTTATATAGAGTCATTTTTTCAGTTGGTGACAGAGAGTAGCTGTGGACATGAGAAAATGGAGTGCCAAGAGAAGAAATCTGAACATTTCTGACATATTCTTCTGTTTGAGTTCAGCTGAGGGGTTACAGCAGCATGGACAGCCAGGAACACTTGTGCCATGTATGGGAATAATGCCATTGGACACAGCACAGCAAGGAAATGCTTTTCTCGTATTAAGAATGACCATTTTGACATTAGTGACACTCTACATTCAGGAAGACCTTTGGGTTTAATAAAGATCATTTGACCACATTGACACACAATGATCCATGTTAGTGTACATGAGAACAGGGAAATATGATTAAGCGTGATCATTCCACCATATGTTACATTTGCATGCAAAGGGGAATATTCAAAAACTGTGTTTCAGGGTTCGCGTGCTCCAAGCCAACATCACAAAAATCAACACGTGGACATATGTGCCCCACCGCTTGATCAATTTCAATTGGCTAATGAAGAGAACCAACCATTCCTATCCTGTATTGTCACTGGTGATGAGAAAACTGTTGTAAAAAGTGAAGGAGAATACATTACTGGTGACGGAAGTCTCTTAAGTGTATCTCTTGTGTTTATCAAACATACAAAAATGCTACGAACATATACACCAATGCAGTATTTGGTTTGTTACTGCCATGTCTTTCATTGAGTTCAGCATACACACTATAATTTTCTCTATCCAATGTAACAGATGTGCTGCTTGTGTTGAGCTTGACATTTGCTTACATTAACAATTCAATTTGGAGAGTGTAAGATGAAGAAGTCATAATCAGGAACATAATTTGATGACAGCTCCTCCCATTTACTATGAAATGAAAACAGATATGGAGGACATGAAAAAATCACACAATGAGAACCACATGATGAATGACTGAAAAGTGTACAGCACTTCAAATGGCCTCAGAACAGACCAGAACTGGGTTTCCAGAAGTCCCTATATGAGTATCAGTACCCCTGCTGTCATGCTCAATTGGAATTTGTATCTTTTACGCTGATATCAAAACTCCTACTATCTACACATTAATTTGTGTGGTGTTTGTTTTCTTTTCATTTGTTTTGTTTTCAGGTGTAAAAGCAACTACGATCATATGAGCACATATCATAACTATAGAACACAAAGACAAAGGGAGGATGTAGAAATGACTACACTAATCACAATCGATGGAAGAGAAAACTGCTAAAACAGAGACGTGGAGAAAAGTCTATAAAGTACACCATAGAGAAATGGGGGTCCTGAAATAAAAATTAAATTGTCTTCACCATATTGCTTGTACAGATGAAAAGTAAAACATGGTTGACAGTCCACGCGTCATTTGCTAAAACAACCAATAATTCAGATGGCAAACTCAAACAGGAACATAAATGGTTAAAAAAAGGCCATTCCTTCGGGAAATGGATGACATTTAAAAGTTGTGCCCAATGTGCACAACTTGCTGGGGGAGCACCACTTAACAAATGGCGATGGCTGAAAAGGCAGTGCCCAATACGCAACCTAGTTAAAATGACCTCCTCATGGAGCGAGGGCTTACAGGAGTTCGTCCAAGCCACAGGGAGAAGCTTAATAACCCAGAGCTTATTCCATTGTTCCACTGAAGGGAGGACCAGTGATGATAAAGTGACACCGCCACCTGACAGACGGCAACACAGAGATCAGCAGAGGGACTGTAAGAACCAGTGGGCTGTGGTACAAGGACAGCAGCCTCGGCACCAGCAACAGTAGTCTCATTTCCTGTCACACCGACATGAGCATGAACCCACATAAACATCATAGTGGCTCCATCAAGAGTGAGCAAGTGACAGTTTTCCTGGAACCATTGCACTAAGGGATGGGTGGTGTACAGCCCACAGAGGCTTTGAAGGGCACTGAGAGTGTCTGACACATCTGTAAAGCCTGTGTCACCAAATTTATTCTGTGGCCTGATACAGGGCAAAGAGCTCTGCTGTAAGTACTGAACAGACGGTTTTGTCAGTGGAAAAACAAAAGCAATTGTCTACGCTCCATGAGTAAAGACAATTAAGACATCGCTGAAGACGCCACTCAATGAGACTGGTCCATGGAGAATTGCAGTAGATGGCACAATCATCAACAAGAAGGGAGGCACAGATACCCGCCAGAAGACAGACCATTGTAGGGTTAATGGCGACAACGCTCAGGACGGAATATTTAGGAACACCAATTTCCGGGATAATGGTGTCTGACAAGGTAGAATGCACACAGACCTTGAAAACTCAAGTATTTGAAAAATGCCTCAACGAAACAGTTCGGGCGGCCATGGAAGACCCATGTGTAGAGAGTATAGACGATACCAGTCCTGAAGCAGATGATGTAGGCTTTCTCCAAATTGAAAAACATGGTCACAGTCTGAGATTTTTGCAGAAAACCTTTCATGAAATGGGTGGACATAGTGACGAGATGGTCAACTGCAGAACGGAGCGCTCGATATCCACACTGTGCAGTGGTTAGTAAATTGCGAGACTTGAGCCACCATACCACCCAGGTATGAATTATACATCGCATCACCTTGCAAACGCATCTGGTGATAGAAATGGAGTGCTAACTAGAAAGAATGTGTTTGACCTTACAGGGCTTAGGTATGGGAAACGTGCCCTCTGCCCAGTTGCATACATTAAGGAGAAAGTGCTTGTTCACAAGAGAGTATAGCTCTGTCATAGCATAGGCGGCATTGTACCTCACGATTCAGAGAAGGGAAGGGTATCACTTGAGCTGCCTCCATTCATTTCCGATGGAAAAAGGCAGGGTGATGGTGAAAAGAGCTTAAATTTCCGTAAAATAGCGACCTAAGATGTTTGACATGCATCATATAGATGAAGAGCAATAATGGAACATTCCATGGGGGTAAGGATAATATTTGTAAGATATTCTACCTGGCATTACAATTGGGGAAATGTTGGTCATCGGAGGTCACCAGGGAGGAGTAAAGCCCCCAGTCAGCTTTTTAAGGTGCCATTTGTGTGTGAGCGCAGGTGGAGTAGGTGTCACCAATCAGATAGCATACGGGCAATAATCGCTTTAGTTGGTGTCAGGAAGGACAGACCACTCGAGATGTTGGGCAGGATGGCCAGTGCAGAAGAATAGGTCCAAATGGAAATAGCTATGCGAGCAGTGTGATAAGAACATGGGTGGTCCTATGTTAAGGCAGAAGAGGTCAAATAGGTTACAAAGGTCAACCAAGAGGGCACCTCTCAGACAGGTTCTGGGAGAACCCTAAAGGGGATGATGCACATTAAAGTCCTGAGTAGCATAAATGCCTGAGGTAACTGCCCAATAAGCTGGAGGAAGTCTGTCCTGGTGATATCGAATGATAGAGGGCTGTAAAGGGTACAAAGGGGCAAGCTCTAATGAGGAAGGTTTCAAGACAGGTAGTCTGGGAGATGGGTGGACTATGCACATCATTCCATATGAGCAGCATGAATCTCCAACAAGATATAATGCCAATATCAGGGGGAAAGTCAGAACAGACCGGGACAAAATACAAATAGTGAAGACGCAATTTTGTTTCCTGAACGCAGAGTACAAGTGAATGCTGCAATTCGAAAACAAGCCATAAATCCTCTTTGTTGGATCTAAGCTGTTAGCATTCCATTGTTGGTTACAAACATGATGAGGAGAAAATCAAGGGGTTTCACCTTGGTGCACTGGCGGCATGGAGGCCGGCCAGGTGAAGGTAATACATAATGACACCATCAAAGAGTATCTTTGAGTCGGGGAAGGAGAAGACCGTTTGCCTTTGTTGGATTTCTTTGATCCTTTCCAGTTGGCAGAGGAAGTCTCAGATGTTGGTTGGCTGAAGGGATGTAGGAAGTCTTCATGGGAGTATTTATTCTGTCCTTTTCAGCCTGTCGGTTGTGTATCTGGTGACTTCTCCCCTGTGGCGAGGCTTTGATGGCTTGTTGCACAGCTGGACAAGGGGATGACGATGCTACCATGACACGGGTGATTTCACAATCTCTGAGCTGAATTTGAGGTCGCATGTCTGCATGGCCATCTCCTTCATGGAGTGAGATGTAGCAAGACCCATATTGTAAGTGCCTGACAGTACGGCACAGGGTTTTTGGCTAGCCATTAACTTGTAAGTGACCAGGAAAGGAACTTTCTCCTTTACCTAGACCACCTAGATAGCTGCTCATTGAGACATAAGAGACAATTTCGTCAGGAGGTGGCATGATCGCAATTGCAGTAGATACAGTGGCAAGGAGGTGGCAGAGAATAGGCTTTGATAGCATCCCTACCTCAAGTTACACAGTTGGCCGGTTCTTAACAACACAATCAAGTGTAGTTCAAAGGATGACACTGGGAGAACCCCATCAGGTTCAGAATGTACCGTTGGACTGTGGTAGCTTCATAGCCTGCTTTGATCCTGAACGGATGCTCCCACTCTAACAAATATGAGAAAAATAGTGTTTGTGGGCACTAAACAGGCATCTACCTTTTTTGTCACCTGATGGACTGCAACGCCACCCTGACCAGACGTACTGTACATTTGGATTTCGGCCTCTGTCAGACTGTCAAGCAGCATAGTGCAAGTACCACCATGGTAAGACTACAGAGTTCTATGGGCCTTGACACAAACAGGGTAGCTGTGGAGTAGCAAAGCGGCAAGCAGTTGTTACGCTTGAGAATCAAAAGTAGTCTCCAAAAGCAAAGTGCCATTCCGTAAATGAGAGCAAGATTTCACAGGGCTGGCAACTGCATCAACAGTGTTCTGAATAATACATAGATTTACCATTTGCAACAGAATGTCTGTCTTCACTACATCAAACCATGAGACACTGTGATGAAGCTGGGAGGGTCTTTGAATTGGGAGCTTCATTCCATTTATGTTTGGTAGCTGTGGACTGTGAAGACAATGATTGGCTCATTTTGAGGAAATCCTCCATGATTTCCAGCATCTCTGATGGCTTGCTCCTTCCAACTGGGTGCCCCTTTCACATGGGGGCGCACAGCCTTAGGTGACTGTTTACTCCGTAGGTCACATCTCCCAAACACCTGACACAGGGATGAATCAACAATTTACGAAGGTAGCAGCTGAGACAATCACCCCTCTTTGGGCCTGGCCTGTACCAGTTGGTACATGCAAACCTTACCAGTTGGCCCAAGGCTGGGAATTACACATTACCCAGCCACCTATTACATTTCACAGACGTGGACTGGCCTTCAGGTGCACGCAGGGAGGAAGAAGGAAGAAAGAGGAGCCTCAAATATCGAAGAGGAGGAAGGATAGGAGAAGGTGAATGAAGGAATGAAAATAGGCATGGAAAACCATAGTGAGACTGTTTGTATGTCAGCTACGGACAGTGTGGAACATTCCCAAAAACACCCCAGACATGTTCCCCAAGGGAAGGGAAAAATAATACTAAGAGGATATACATGCAACACAAAAAGGAAAGGATGCTGCAAAGGCTGGGAGCCCGTGGTAGCCAAGCAAGAACCCATCAAAGAGCGGAGAGTCCCCTGAGTGTTGTGTGCTCAAGGTTGAAGAGTAATTTGTGCATTATGTTGCGAGCAGAAAGAACTGTTAATGGATGGAAAAGGAGTTTGTTTAAAAACAAAATACACAGCACACAGCTTCGACATTGGCAGTGTTATGATATTTTTAGTGCAATACAGATACTGAACTAATTTACCATGAAAGCAAATGGAATGCAACAAATCTGAAATGAGTTACTGGAATGCACAGTGCCCTTATGCCAAAATAATGAAGAGGTAAACCTGAATACACTCTGAAAGCTTGTCAACAGAGGACTGTTTCACCGTACACTTGGAATAATGCTGGATCTGTCTTATGACAGATTTAAACTGGAGTCAGTCTGTCTGCCCTGTTCTGATGATCTTTCTTCATCTGTTTCTATGTGCATCTTCTCCTATGCCATCCATCACCCCAATTCTCTTCCTTACTCTGTCTCTCATTCTTTCCACATTTCTCTCTCCAGTTGTTTGTTGTAGACAATTCCCACACACTATATGTCCAAGGCAATACTACTAACTGAAAAAGTGAAATCTCTTGACAGATGGATGGATGGATCAGTGAATAACTGACTTTCTTGCTTCTTGTCAGCAGAGTGGCAGCAGCTCTAACAGGTGCAAGAGCTGGGAGACGCAGATGCTGTACATCAGCCACTCCTCCTTCTGCCCCATGGAGCTGCTGATTGACACAGGTGTGGCATGATATGTGTGGGTGTTCGTGTGATCAATCACAGTTGCTCACAACATGGAAAAAAATGTGAAAAATGAGGAGATGTTTGAAAACTGACAATTAAAACACAACTGACACTAGAATAAAACTAGGAGACACAGGGGTGTTATGTATTTTTTTTTTTTTTTTGTGGTTTTAGGGCGCACAACTTCAATGGTCATTAGCGCCCAGACTACGTTAGGAATGCACCGCGAGGCACAAGTTTAAAACAGCAACTAAAAGGAAAAACACTGTAAAAGACAGATTGACAGGAATAGGATTAAAAAAAAAAGAAAAACAGTATAATCAGATGTCCTTAGACAGGTTTGTCAAGTTGATAAAACGAAGAACGCGAGCAGCTGCTCCTGGGCATTCCGCTAAAATGGCATCCAGAGTACATGGCAGGCCAAGATGAAGATGCAGTGTATTAAAATCCGGACAGGACGTTAAAATGTGGTGGACCACCAGCAATTGCCCACATGGGCAGAACGGCGCTAGTGCAGCCGTTAGCAGATGGCGATGGCTGAATCGGCAGTGTCCAATTCTTAACTGGGCCAAAACAACCTCCTCCCACTGAGAAGGGAGTGAGGAGGATGCCCAAGCCGCGGGTAGAGGTTTCAAGGTCCGAAACTTCTTGTCCATAAGTGCAGCCCAATCGGGATGCCACAGTGATAAAATGCACCGACAAATGACCCTGCTACAATCTGATGAAGCGACACAACAAGAAGCTGTTGTGAGTGGCAATTCACCGGCTTCAGCATGAAGACTCTCGACGGGACTAGTATAAAACGCTCCGATCGCAAGACGTAAACTCCGATGTTGTATGGAGTTGAGGCGGCGTAAGATGGACGGCCGTGCAGAGGAGTATACGAAGCTCCCATAATCCAGCTTGGAGCAGACGATCGACCGATATAGGCGAAGTAGGACAGTTCGATCCACTCCCCACGACATACCACTGAGAACACGGAGGACATTTAAAGAACAGGTACAACGGGCACCCAAATATGTCACATGTGGAGACCAGCTAAGTTTCCTGTCAAATGTAAGACCTAAAAATTTTGTTGTCTCCACGAATGGGAGAGCAATGGGACCAAGTCGTAAGGACGGTGGGAGAAACTCTTTGTAGTGCCAGAAGATAATACAGACCGGCTTCTCGGCAGAAAAACGGAAGCCATTGGCGACACTCCGGGAGTAAAGACGGTCAAGAGAACGCTGAAGACAGCGCTCCAGGAAACATGTACGCTGTGCGCTGCAATAGATGGTAAAATCGTCCACGAAAAGGGAGCCTGATACATCAGCTGGGAGGCAATCCATTATTGGATTGATCGCTATGGCGAAGAGCGCGACGATCGAAACTGAGCACTTTGGCACCCCATTCTCCTGCAAAAGGTGTCTGACAGGACAGAACCCACACGTACCCTGAACTGTCGATCCATTAAAAAGGAACGAATAAAAAGAGGGAGGCCCCATGTATTCATGGTGCGGAGAATGCCCGCCCTCCAACAGGTGCCATACAAAGAAAACAGCCGCGGTCGGGCGCTTCCACAAGAAATTATTCATAATGAAGGTCGACATGGTAACCAGATGGTCAACAGCAGAACGACGCCTACGAAATCCACATTGTACATTGGTAAGAAGGCGTCAAGATTCGAGCAGCCAAACCAAACGAGAGTTAACCATTCGCTCCATCACCTTACAGACACAGCTGGTAAGCGAGATAGGTCGATAACTGGAAGGCAAGTGCTTGTCCTTCCCCGGCTTAGGAATCGGTACAACAATAGACTCGCGCCAGCATGCGGGAACATGTCCCTCAATCCAGATGCAATTATAAGTACGAAGAAGGAAACCTTTACCCGCAGGAGAAAGGTTCTTCAGCATCTGAATATGAATAGAATCGGGCCCTGGAGCGGAGGACCGTGACCGGGAACGTGCATTTTCGAGTTCCCGCATGGTGAATGGGGCATTATAACTTTCACGATTTGAGGAGCGGAAGTTAGGTGGCCTAGCCTCCTCTGCCTGTTTTCGGGGGAGGAAGACAGGGTGGTAATGAGTGGAACTCGAAACCTCTGCGAAAAAGCGGCCGAAGGCATTGGAGACATCCTCAGGGGCCACGAGGACGTCATTCGCGACTGTCAAGCCAGAAACTGGTGAGTGGACCTTAGGGCCAGATAGCCGGCGCAGGCTACCCCAGACAACAGAAGAAGGAGTAAAACTGTTGAAGGTGCTTGTGAAAGCAGCCCAGCTGGCTTTCTTGCTTTCTTTAATAACATGACGACACTGCGCACGTAATCGTTTATAATTGATACAATTCGCCCCTGTAGGGTGGCGTTTAAAGGTGCGTAAAGTAAGTCGACGACCATGTAAAGTGCCAGCAGCAGTGAGAATAACTTCCATGAGGTGTGCGACCTGACTATCGCAGCTTGTGAAGGTTTAATCCTGAAAGGTCGCCCTGGAAGAGAAGAGCCCCCAGTCTGCTTTGGAGATGTTCCAACTAGTTGAGCACGGAGAGGGGGTATGATGCAGGAGATGGATAATGCATGGGAAGTGGTCACTCGAATATGTATCAGAAAGTGTGTACCACTCAAACCGGCGTGCAAGTTGGGTAGTACATATAGAGAGTTCTAAATGGGAATAGGTGTGAGATGTGTCCGAAAGAAAAGTAGGGGCGCCAGTATTGAGGAAGACAAGATTGAGCTGGTTGAAAAGGTCTGCTAACAGGGAGCCCCTCAGGCAGGATGCTGGAGAGCCCCAAAGGAGATGGTGGTCATTGAAGTCTCCAGCTAACAAAAATGGTGCAGGTAGCTGAGCAATAATTTGCATCATGTCTGCCCTGGTAACGGCAGACGACGATGGAGTGTAAACGGTACAAATGGAAAATGTAATAGTGGGGAGAGTATTTCAGACGGCAACTGCTTGCAGGCCGGTGTGCAATGTGATGGGATCATAGTAAATATTATCCCGGACCAGCAACATAACCCCTCCATGAGCAGGAATACCTGCCACAGGGGGTAGGTCAAAACGCACAGAGGTGTAGTGTGCAAAGGCAATTTGATCGCAGGGCGTAGCTTCGTTTCCTGGAGGGCTATAACTAGCGGACAGTGCAAGCGGAGCAGCAATTCAAGTTGTCTTGGTTGGAGCAAATGCTGCGAATATTCCAGTGAATAAGTGCCATCATGAGAAGAAAAAGAAAAAGAAGATGCAAGAAGGGGTCACCTCGAAGGCCGCTGAGGGACTAGCTTCGAGTGAGCACTGCCACCGCTGTCAGTAGGCGGACAGTCATCGTCCATTGCTTCTATAGGTTCATCGGCCATCTTGTTAAGATGGCCGGGAGGGGGAGCTTCCTCCATCTGAACGGCCAGATTTTCGGCTACGAGCGGTGCAGCCAGGCGAAACGAATGACGACATGGGGCGGCAAC
The DNA here is from genome assembly GCF_021461395.2 of Schistocerca americana. Classification (NCBI taxonomy): domain Eukaryota; kingdom Metazoa; phylum Arthropoda; class Insecta; order Orthoptera; family Acrididae; genus Schistocerca; species Schistocerca americana. The sequence continues at coordinate 58,781,513 of NC_060121.1, forward strand.
CGCTGGGTGGCGCGGGAGAAGAAATGCGCGCGCCGTGGCGGAGAAGGAGAACTGTGCTTCCTATGGGCCTTCTTGGAAGGTCGTTTAGTGGAAGTACTGGTCGATGGCTGGGAGTTCGAGGTACGTAGGATGTCTGCACGGGGCGGTTCCTTCTTGAAGGCTCGTTCATCTGACTTCTGGGTCTTCGTCTTGGCAGAAGTAGATGAAGGTGCTTGTGTCTGAGGTGTGACAGGAGTTCGAAGTCCGTAGGATGTCTGCACGGGACGGTTCCTTCTTGAAGGCCCGTTTATCTGACTTCTGGGTCTTCATCTTGGCAGAAGCTGATGAAGGTGCTTGTGTCTGAGGTGTGACAGGAGGAAGATGAGCCGTCGACCGCGCGATCTTATCACTGGCCGAACGGACGACCGTGGTGCTGAAGGTTAGATCGCATGTCTGCATCACCACATCCCTGATAGTCCGAGGAGAGGCGAGGAGAGTACTGTATTTCCCCGCTGGGAGCAGCGTGGGCTTCCTACTAGAAAATAGCTTGCGAGCAGCCGAGGTGGACAATTTCTCTTTGACACGAATTTCCTGTATACAGCGTTCTTCCTTGTAGATGGGACAGTCGCCGGAGGATGCTGCATGGTCACCCTGACAGTTCACACAACGAGGAGACGGAGGTGGACAGTGACCCTCATGGGCATCTTTGCCACAAGTGACACATTTAGCTGCATTGGAACAAGACTGGCGAGTGTGATTAAAATGCTGACACTGGTAGCAGCGCGTTGGTGTCGGGACATAGCGGCGAACAGAAATAACCTCGTAGCCCTCTTTGATGCGCGACGGCAGCCGAACACTATCAAAGATCAAGAAAAGTGTCCATGTCGGTATAAGGTCATTGTTGACATTTTCGATGACCCTATTGACAGCCGTCACGCCCTGCTCAGCGAGGAAAGACTGAATCTCCTCGTCAGTCAATCCGTCGACTGATCTAGTATATACCACACCACGAGAAGAATACAAAGTGCGGTGAGCCACCACCCAGGCAGGGAACGTGTGCAGGAGTGTGGCCTGAAGCAGTTTTTGTGCCTGAAAGGCGCTCTCAGTATCTAGTAGCAAGGTACCGTTACGCAACCTGGTACAAGACTTGACAGATCCGGCTATGGCATCTACGCCCTTCTGGATAAGGAAAGGGTGACAGAGGAAAAATCCTTTCTGTCCTCAGATCGAGAAACTACGAGGAACTGTGGGGCAGGCGGTAGTACTTTTGTCACTGGTGGCTGGTCAAGTTTCCGTTTGTGGGCAGAAGTCGAGAGAGAAGAAGAAGAGAAATAAATTGCGGAGGAATCCCCCATGATTTCCAACGTCTCCGATGGTGCGCTCCTTCCTTGTGGGGACCCTCTCAGAGGGCACTCCCGCCTTAGGTGAATGTTTACTCCTCAGGTCACACCTCCCGAGAAACGGACAGAGGGACCAATTGGCATGGTCAGAAGGTGTCAGCTCAGGCAATCACCCCTCCCTGGGCCTGGCCTTTACCAGGGGATACGTATGTGCCTTACTTGTCTACCCAGGGCGGGGAATCATGTGTTATCCCGTCACCGGATACGCATGCAAACGCATGGGTCGGCCTTCAGGCACGCACAGGGTGGAAGGAAGAAGAGGAGAAAGAAGAGAGAGAGGGAGAGAAAGGACAGACTGTCCCTAACGCCGAGGCGGAGACCAGAGAAGGCAAGGAGAAGAAGGCAAGGAGAAGAAGGGAAGGGAAAGAGTAAGTAAGATAGTGAGATGGAGAAGAACAAAGAAAGGAACCAACCAAAGGAAGGAAGAGACCAGAAGAAGTGAAAAACCAAAATGACAGCAAATATAGTTCGTGGAACCGTCCATCTCGGGACGCAGGCGCTAACTACCCCCTTGAGGGGGAGGGACTCCTTTTAGTCACCTCTTATGACAGGCAGGAATACCTCGGGCCTATTCGAACCCCTGGATCCGCAGGGGGGATGTAGCACTGTGTTACCAATGAATCTCCACCTAAGCATGGAGGCTCTTTTCTATAAGAAGGATTCATCATATTCATTTAGTTAGACTCCCTTCTCACTGCACCTGTAAGATGCAGCCACTCGATAAAACATTCATGTGACTGATGAAATCTGGCAATGACTTTGAGCACACAATTTAACACTAGCACTAACTAATGTTGCAGAACTCTGTGGTCCAATCTATATGAAAGTTCAGGATGTGAACAGGTGCTTCTGGATGCCTTGATGACCAGAGGTTTCAGCCAATTGCAGATGGTGTCTCATGTCGGTACTAACACTGAACTGATCCAAAGCGACACACACAGTGTGTCTGCTTTTGGGCAGCTAGCTGATGTGATAAAGATTGCCAGTCTTGCTATTTGAATGTGGAGCTCACTATCAATAGCATCATGACAGAATTAACCATGGTCCTTCGAAACATACCATCAATTCAGCTCTGTATCAGGGGCTACGAAAATCCTGCACCCAGTCTGCAGACTCCCTGGCTTGCACCTTATGGTGGTGTGTTTCCTGGGTTATGTTTAATATGTCAGGGGACCACTACACACAGAAGGTGACTACTCGGATAATGGGGGCCGTGAGGAGGTGACTGGCCGGCTTCTTACGTTAGAGGGTCTCAGTAAGCTATAGAAAGGGTGACAGTTTAAAAGAGTGCAGGGCAAAAACAGGATGAAGGTAGTTTTAGATGCAGTTTGTATTGCAATTGTAAATTGTTGTTGCTGTGTTAGGAAAGATTCAGAGCTCCAATCACTAATTGAAAGCACTGAGGCTCAAATTATTTTAGGTATGCAAACATGGCTAAACCACAGAAGACTGAACTGTGTTCATTAAGAATAGATTAAATACAGTCAGTTGTAGAATGTTTATTGCTGTCAGTAGTAATTTACCTTGTAGTGAAATTTATGTAGACAGTTCTTGTGAATTAGTATGGATAGGTTGTATTTGACAACTCAAAGAAAATTAATAATTACATAGCTCATTTTACCAACCACCTGAATGAGATGCTGAACAGCTCAAAGAAGTGTTCATTCCTTACAAATAGGTACCCCAAGTCATACAATTACAGATGGTGACGACTTCAATCTATATTCCATATGTTGGCTAAAATACACGTCGCAAGTCGACTGTAGGTATGTCATCTGAGATTATACCCAAAGGTTTCTGAAAGTAGTATTTACAACAATAATTATTAGTTCAGATGCCCACTTTAAGTGTAAATTGTTGCAAAAGCATAATTGACTACCTAGCAATAAATAATTCAGAACAAATAGGGAGCATTGTGACAGATACATGGGTTAGTGTCTTCACTACATTGGCAACAAAATAAGCTTTACTTCAAACAACAAGCTTATAAGAAAACTGTGGTGTCACCGCCAGACACCACACTCGCTAGGTGGTAGCCTTTAAATCGGCCGCGGTCCACTAGTATACGTCGGACCCGCGTGTCGCCACTGTCAGTGATTGCAGACCGAGCGCCACCACACGGCAGATCTAGAGACATGTCCGAGCACTCGGCCCAGTTGTACAGTCGACTTTGCTAGTGATGCTACACTGACAAATACTCTCTCATTTGCCGAGACGATAGTTAGCATAGCCTTCAGCTACGTCATTTGCTACGACCTAGCAAGGCGCCATTACCAGTTTATATTGAGCATATTAATGTACCGTCAAGAGCGATGTACTCCAATTATGGATTAAAGTTAAGTATTACAGCAACTGCGTCCGTTTTTCTAAGTTCTCCTAGCACCTCCAAATTACTTTTCTGTCCGTCAGGAATATCCAACCTTTGCCACAATTTCACAGAAATTTAATAATGTTCCTCCACAGCATGGTCATCACTCTGTTCTGATACAAGCATTGCTAAAGGTTTCTCTAGACACATTGTGGAGGTACAAAATAGTATCACAACTACTTCCTCCAAAGGTCCCGAGTTAGAGTCTCAGTCCGGCACACAGTTTTAATCTGCCAGGAAGTTTCAGAGCCTCAAGGTGTTGACAGTTCCTGTTGGATAAGGATGTGTGGCAACAGTTATGAACTCCCTTACATTACAGGACATGATTTTTTTACAAAATAGGTATCTTGAACCGAGTGCATTGGAGGGATGATTGTTTCAGTGCTTGTGGTGAGTTTGCCCAATTGGCATACTGAAGCTGGACTGTATGTCCTTCTAATGGAAACTTTTTATCACCCATTATTTTGTATGTATTTAAGTACTTAGGTGTGTGTGTGTGTGTGTGTGTGTGTGTGTGTGTGTGTGTGTGTGTGTGTGTGTGTGAGTGAGTGTGTGAGGCAGAAAGAAAGAAAGGAAAGAAGATCCTCAAACACTGAAGTGGAGGAAGGATAGTAGAAGGGGAATGAGGAAACAAGAAAAGAATGAAAAACAATGGAGAGAATGTTCTAATATCTGCCATCAAATACGCAGAACATTTTTTCCAGAAACATTCCAGACATGTTGCCAAAGGCATGGGAAGAAGTATGGCAAGAGGATATACATGCAGCATGTAAGGCTTGGGCATTATGGTAGCCAAGCATGAACTCACCAAAGAGCTGCGATCCCCCTGGATTAACTCTAGGAAGTGACAGTAGTATCCATTACATTTCCTTTGAATAAGCATAACGTGCATATCCAAATGGGGGCAAATGATGTGGAGCCCATCAAATCAGTGGGTCACCATCCATCACCAAAGGCATCGGGGTGAGGTCCATAAATAAGAGGCCAGATTCACATTGGGAGTGGGAACAAAACACCCTCAGCAGCACTGGAGGCTTTTGTCCTCCTCCTATTCCTCCTCCTCCTCCTCCTCCTCCTCCTCCTCCTCCTCCTCAGGATGAGGATGTCCAGGCACTGAGGTAAAGCAGGATTCTATGAGATCCATAATTGAAAGACAGTGGGAGGACTTTGAGGCACACAGACTGTGTGCCAAATGGTTGTGGTGGCAGGCCTCTTGCCTGAGACACACCACAGGGGAGGGTTTCTGGGAGGGAGCCTCGTTAGCAGCAGTTGCTGAAGAAGAGGGCCACTACTTCAGCCGGGTTTGGGGAGAGGAGAGGGTGACAAGTTTGGCTAACGAAGAGGGAGGAGAGGAAAGGATATAACAGAGTCAAAAGTTGATGTCACTGACACAGAATGGAGGTGGTCAAATTTCTGTGAAGCCTCAGTGTAAGAAACAATCCAGCAACTTATACTCTTATCTCCTTTTCTTTTTTGTAAGGTGGGGAATTGGGTGGGCACGCAGACTGATGGTCATGATAACATGCGTAGCTGGTGGAACACAGGCTCACCTCTTGAGGTGGATGTCCTCAGTCACCACATGGACTATCTGCTGTACATTGCCCAGAATGCAACCATGCAAAGGACTTCAAGGGTGGGGAATGTATGGCTTCATATCACACCAGTAACACACAACTTTGACCTGCTCTGGGAGGGTATCTCCCTCAAATGCCAGAAGAAAGGTGGTTATTGGTGTATTTGTCCTTATGACCTTCCTGCACAAAATGAACGCCCTGTTATTCCAAATTGCCTCCGAGTTCCTTATCAGTCTGAAGGATAATGTCCATATGAGAAACGACTTTCTGTACCATGCTGAGGTGTAATGGACACTGGGGCATCACCAATATTTTCAGAAGCAGGAAGAGCTGCAGACTGGGTGGCAGTAGTAGTTTTGATCTACAGGGAACTCAACTGCACTGTACTGAGAAATTCCAGTTCGCCGATCTTGTCTCCAGTATTTCCTCAAAAGATAATGACTTTGTGGTGGTGGATGTATCCTTGTCCATCCTAATACAGATTAGGTAGTGGGGAAAGTGTTTCACCACAACTCAGCGAACCTGGTCCCCTCCATGGTGTAGCCAGGGAAGTGAATGCCACAGAGTGTTAAGAAGCAGTGGTCAATGATCTTTTACCTCTTGAAGAGACAGCCACAGGAGAATGCCCAGATTTTTGGAGCTTGATATGTTTCATATGGATATCATCTGCCCTGATACCACCCTCTGATCAGGGGTCATCCCCATGGGCACCACCCAGGCACACAGTGGCCTTTGCTGGGAGTTTTGATGCTCCAGACTGACAAGCAACCACTCCTATGCATACACGTAGAGGCAAAAGCACTGGTACCAGAAGTGTGAGCCCTGTGTTGTCAGGAGGCTCAGCCAGATGTGTACATAACAGCCCTACCACACAGACTGGCTGCACATACTGGTGACCTGTGGAGCGGAGATGGGCTGTGACGAGGAAGGAAGTAGAGATGGAAGGGTGGAGAGGAATTCAGACTATAGACTCAAGGGAGGGAGTTCTTTCCCAAATGGTTCACACTACAGACAGAAAATTCAGAATTCAAGGTCGAATTCCCAAAGAGGGACCAAAAATGCCAAAAAGGAACGATGAGAATTAAGGGGCAACTTAAATAAAACAGGGAACACAAGAATCAAGGTGAACAGCCAGTTCAACATAAGTAAGAACAGAGAGAGGATAGGCAAAGGTGTAGGGGAAGGAGCAAGGACAGGGAGTGAGGGGCACTGTGAAGGAAATGCAGCTCAGGGAGGAGTAAGGGGCAACAACAGCCCAGGGGCCCATGGGAACCATGCACAAACCCACAGAAGAACGTGTGCCCCCCTGGAGAGGAGGGAGAAAATGTTTTCATATGATCCCGGCATAAGGCATTTATTTAGGATCAAGTCGGCTTCAGAAATTTATGATGTGATATTTTCCCATCAGCTTTGCAGATGAAGATGCTAGTTTAATATGCAATGATCCCCCTTAGGCCATGACAAAATGGTTGTCTATAATTCATTTTCATCTTTAACACCGATAGTTTGACCAAAACTTCATGTCTAATACGATTAACATGCTATTTATAACGTACGTTCCCGGCCATAGGCTGCCAGTCACTCAGTTATTACGTATCTCATTTTCTTAGACTGAAGTGGAAAATGTTCAGGGATTATCATCTTAACATTACAAATGTCATTTGAAAAATCCATGGAGTAACCAATTTCATTATCGAAATTAACTCAGTGATGGTGCACAATCCATCATTTGTAATGTCCACTTATTGGCCTACACACTGAATTTCATGATTTTATTTGATCTGAATGCTGTAAATGTAACTGCAAAGGTCCACAATTAACTTCCAAATTACACTTACATTTTATTGAAAGTGATTGGTTACACACTGTCTGAAAAACTTTTGCCTCATAATTAATGGGGCTGGAACAAACACTGCAAAGTAGTCAACTTTCACCAACATTTTCCACATGCAGGGATTTTACTTTTAAAGCTGTGTTCTCAAGACAGTCACTAAAAATTTTGGCATTTCCCCATCTTGGAAAGTTAATTTTTGAAATGGAACAGAGTATCACGGCAGCAGATCTGTTACTACATTAAAATTATTATCACAGGAATATTTCATACTACTAACAGTAGCACACTATATTTTAAAAAATACAAAAAAATTTCGAAGGAACTATCTGAATTTTCAGAACTCCCCGAGGTTAAATTTTACACTATCTTATGACTGTAACTGCGACGAGTTACAGGAGTAATAGATCAACCAATAGGACTACCTGTGTGCAAAAGTTCATAGGGTGAGGAATGAAAACCACATCGAGTCATCAGTAAATCATGCAGTAGACTTCAATACTGGGGAAATACAATCCGTACACAAGGTGTACAAGAGACATATCAAACAGGACTAACAGGGAATGTGAAATGCATACAGAACAGGGCAGCACAAATTGTCACAAGGTTGACTCAAGGGAGAGAATCCAAAAGACACTGAAGAAAGGCAACTGGCAGACACTAAAACATGAACAATCCCAAGAGGGTCCACTAACAAAGTTTCTGTAAGTTACTTCAAATGATGGCTCCAGAAGTGTACTACAACCATCTTCATATTGCTGCCGTAGGAATTACAGGGAATGAGCATTGTTTTCGTACTACATATATGGGTGGAATGGAGAAAAAACCCTAGTAACTGGTACAATGCGACACACTCTCTGTCGTGCACATCACAAAGCTTTGAAGACTATGGGTGTAGATACATATTTATACATTCCAAAAAGTTAAATGAATACGCACTAACACGAACTTGGAAACAAAAGTGAATAGTTTTTTTCACTCTTTTTGGAAGAATGCATATTAACAAGTTTGCAAATTTAAAAATATGACAAATGGTGATAATGTTAAAAATGGCGACAAAGTGAGTAGAGTGGCAAACTTCCCTTTAATTCCAGTACACCACTGCAAGATGAAGTTCCTGAAGTACAGAATAGAGACTTAGGTGCAAACTGTTTACACACTTACTACTTGTACAGGATGGCCGGTATGGGCAGGCGGTGGGCGTTATGGAATAATAGTGTAATTTTTAGAGAAAGGCCATTTATTGGCTAAAGCATGATGAAAGGGGCTACATAGGCCTAGGGAGGTGAGGGTGAGCCAGAGCTTACAATTTGGCGAACATTGTTCGCGAAGCTACCGAAAGTTGTTGTCTGCCAAAACTAAGTCCACAGTGCCGCAGCACCGGGAGAAGCGGGAGATGTTCAAAGCTACAGGGCGCGCATCCGACTCGCGGGTGAGCAAGAATACAAGAGAGCGGGCCCGGCGACGGGCGGCCGGGTATGTTCGACGCACCACGCGGCTTCCTCCACCCTGATTGGTCAGGACCGAGCAAACCGTGCGGGCGGCATGGAACTTTCCAGAGCGTTGCCTGCTAAGCGACGCCTGGGACGGCGTTACCTCGTCAGCACACGAGAGAGGCGCGTGAACAAGGTGCCCTTTCTCGGTGCTGAATTCCTGTTACTAGATCGTAGGACGAAAGAATTTACAGGCAGCTAACGCTGCCGGCCGTGGCTTGGCCGCAATGGAAAAATTAAGTTACTGGTTGGAGGCTCATATAATAAAGTAAAATCTCCTATTGTCTGGCTCATCCTTTACATTCCTCCCCCTTCCGTGGGAGCGGAGAACGTACGTGAATTCGCTCAATGTAATTATTATTTGAATGTAAACAAATTTAGCTTGCAAAACAAAGTAAACATTACTTGATTAAGAATGGCCCTCACGGAAGACGGCAGGGGTCTTAATTTACGGGAGGATGTAGAGACTCTGAAGACCTCCTAGGGGTCGCAAAGGAACTTACACATGTCAACAATATTGTGTGTATACAATAATCATCATAAAACATCAAAACATCATAAAACATCAAAACATCATAAAACATCAAAACAAAATTAGAACAAAACCTAGCAGTGTGAATTAGATAAACATGTCAAGTGTTCTTGTTGTTAAGTTGAGGTAAAAATGTCTTTTTTTTTTTTTTTGCTTTTGTTAGAATAAGTTGAAAATTTAAACACATCACCACTGATGAGTCACGGCGGGGGCGCCTGGGGCGAGGCGGTGTGGTGTGTTGTCCTCAGCGGGCAGCGCGCAGGCTGTCGGCGGGAAGGGGGCGTGGCCGTGGCCAGGTCCGTGCACTGGAACTCAGCGCAGGGGGAGTATGAGGGGAGATTCACACGTTTCAAAACACAGTTGAAAAGGGAGTTATTACTAAGGAAACACTTCACTACACTACGCTAGTTTTTCCACATTAACTGATATCTCAGTTTCACTCTTAAAACTAAGGGAGGGCACATGCCTGATAGGTTCTTGTTTTCTCTTTATTGTTGAGTTTAGTTTGTGGCTGTTTGCCATTCATTTAAGTGCCAACAGGCGAACGTAAGAAATTTGTCCTTTTTCATGTTTTAGCAAATCATCAATTGACGTTAGAATGTGATTATTTGATTTTTTAGGTAAAACTTGAACGTTAGCTGACAAGGGAATCATGAATGAGCTTTCAGGTATAAAAGCATAATTAAATGGGTGTGAATACTAAGTAAGCCGTAGTGGCATGAAAGGTTATTAGTGGTGTTCCAACAGGAACCGTTTGCTAAAGATCTGCGCGGAGGCTACGTCAGAGTGGCAGCTGACTGCAAGGCCGAATCTCGCGCTAAGTCAGAAAGGCGCGCGGCAGATAATTTCCAAGGCCAGCGCGGCGTCGAGGCTGCACGCGGCAGCTGAGGGGTCTACGACTGTCAAATGCCGACTGTCAAATGCAACAAAATAGAAGTGGGATTACGCGTGACATAAAGCTAGATGAGCTGTTACAGTGGGTTCTGTTTAAAATTACATTATGCATCAGTAAATTGGTTCATAACATGAAAATGTAAAAGTGAAGTACACATATATCATATTAAATTTACTGCATATTCCACATCGGTAAACAAAGAAAGTTAAGTGCCTCTTTGGGCTGACCCTCTACGTGTAACAACATTCACATTTTGAGAAGAATTTTCTCGTCACTCAATATATTTGCTGCACGCCGTTAAGTGAGAGTGACGAAGAAAAGTGACACCAGTTTGGTGCAGGTGGGACATAGATTGTGTCGTAGGATGTCAACGCTGTTGCTAGCGAAAGGAGAGAAACAAAACTCGAAGGGAATCTAGAGATTTCCATAGTGGAGACAGAAAGCGTAAGAAATTGGATTACAATATAATTTGAGCGTAATTTCTGAAGGACTTTTCCTTTATGAAGGTTTAGCGCACGGCGCATCGTTGACACGACGTTATCGCCTACTTAACTGTGTATATGACAATTCTGCGACTCCAAGATAGCTGCTACTTACTTCTTCCTAAAACACGACTTCTCTCACTTAAAACAAAACTTTACTGCGCGACAAAATTCGCCGTCTTCATCCACTCAACATCTCGAAACTAAACTCACCGTCTCTATAATTCCATGGTGCTGGGCTCATTGGGCCCAGCTGGTTGCTTAAAACTCCGTCTATCATTGGTTATCTCGCAGTGTCCTGGGACACGTCATACGGTTAAATGCTACTACTTCAATAGTCGGTATTCCTTCGGAAAATACAACGGCAAAGCAGTGTCAAAGAAGGCTCAAGGTTTTGAACAGAGATTTCCGCTTACTGGCGGTTTAGCTGCGGGCTAGACGCGGTTCGCGTCTGATGTTGCCTGGTCAGCTGTCGTCAGAGAGCACAGAACACTGTTCTCCCGAATTCTTCTTCGACATGAAAGATTAAAGAATGGACTATGCCGCGAAACCGAAAAGTGAAGAAACGACACAGACAGCTAAGGGTCCGCGCGAGTGCCAGCCGCGTCACGTAAGGTACGTGCCCTTGCGGGTGGTGCATGACCCTTCAAGGGTTGTTCTGTTGATAGTGGAAAGATGAAAGTGGGTAGAACGGACTATGTCGCGAAACGGAAAAGTGAAGAAACGACACAGACAGCTAAGGGTCCGCGCGGGAGCCAACCGCGTCACGTCAGGTACGTGCCCTTGCGGGTGGTGCATGTGGTATGTCCCTCCAGATAAACATTCAAATACAAATCAAAATAAAGCATGGTTACATCCTAAACTACTCTTCCAAAACAATCTATCACCTAAGACATCATTATTATTAAACAAATAATTGGCAGTACTCGGGGACTTACTCTAGCGTGCTTGAAATCCTACAAAATTATTGTCTTCATCAGTATAGTAACACAGCGACACATGGAAACACTAGGTTGATACAAATACTAAATTACTGGTGCTGGCAAACTCTAGCTAAAACTGTCTAATCATTTGATAATAGCATAAATAAGACCTGGACAAAATGAACAATAGTAAAAATAATACATCGAATTAGTAATTAGACATAACTAATTGGATGTAAGTAATTGGACATAAGTAATTGGACATAATCAATTAGACACAAGCAATTTGACATAAGTAATTGGCAACTCGTCATAGTGATATAAGCGGTGGCAAAACCGTAACAAAAGCAAAAGTTTAAAATATTATTTCCTTCAAACAAAACTTCCTTATCCTCCAGTTACATTTCGTAGCAAAATGAATGTAAGCATCCCCTGGTATTCCTTTAAGCTCTCGTTTGTATTTTCATTCCAACCGATCTTTGGTACTTCTACCCACAGGAAAACTGTCATTAAGTAATGGCAATGTTGTGTGTAATGCTGTGGAATAGTGTAATGTCACGTTAATACTTCCTTTAAGAAGATTCTGATGAAAAATGATTTTATGTCTCCTTCAATGGACAGACCAATAATTATTAAACGTGTGATAAACCGTTTCCTGTGTTGATTTGTTCTTGCAAATATTTGTGATTATCAGTCACCTAGTCAATCGTTCAGGGATATGATTGTTGTTCCTTTTGTTAATTCCCTCACTTACCTGCTTCCATATAATCAATATTGGCGGCTCGACGAAGCTGGTTGCATCTCGAAGATGTCGATATGACTTACCTGTCGGTGCTTTGGTTTTTAATAAAATTAGAGTTCAGTTGTCATATAAAGAGTGTGTAGGGAGCAAAGTATGTTCCTTACTATTGAAAATGTGCGCAAGGTTATTCAAAGGGTTCGTTATATCACGGTTAAGAATTTCTGTGTTGAGATTCAGTGCAGCTTGAGGTGCTAAGGTGCGACACGCGTCGCGCTCGTGAGATTGCAAGTTGCTGACAGCACAGCTGACAGTACGGCTGCGTCCGGTTTCACTGGCTGGGCGGCAGAACTGGCGTTCACGCTGGGTCCGTCCTCTTACTACGCATGGAGTTTGTCTCTCGGTACAGTCACAAAATTTCCTTCCAGAGTTATCTTTTGTTGTTCACGACAGTTATGAATGGAGGATGTACTTTTCTAAGGGACTCTAATAACTTCAATCGTTAGAGGTCACAAAACTATCGGGTTACAACTATTTTACTTAAACACTCCGTTCTTCAAAATTTAGGTAAATGGCAGGTGTTAGACTTCTATATAAACTATATTTTGCAATGGCATTCCAAACCCAACTCCTTGGCTAACGCGTTCCCCACACAGCGGTCGTTTACAGGACGGATACAGCGGCAAGTGCCGGCTTCCTTGACACCATATAGATCCGTTTATTAACCGTGGTGGTAATACAACATAGCCGGAGATCGATCTGAAATTCCAATGTTTTCTAATCCTGATAGTTTCCACAATGCGTACCAGGAAAAAGTTCTCTCTTACGATTTTTGTTCCATACTGAAAATTCAAATAGACAATACACATAGATTCCCGTCTTTAGATAAGACTAATAAAATCTGTAGGGCAATATTAAGCTGGTGATTTTATTTTTATAACCATCCCTTTAGGTTTGCTGTTTAAACTGCAACGTACGAATATACGAATGTGTAGCGTGGCTGAGGCACGTGGCCTGCAGGGCAATGGTTGGGTGGTGAGGAGGGGCGAGGGAAGAGGTGCAGATGCTGCACGCACCAAGGACAGAGGCGTTGGGTGGGGAAAGGGGGAACTGCAATGGCCGCTCTCTCGGCAGGCCGGTGGATGGGGAGGGGAGGGGGCCGCGTCGCCAGCTGACAGGGAGGGGCGGGACTCGGCGCATGTGAACAGCTGTAGACCACAGTGGAGGTACTTACGCACTCCTTCCGTGGCATTTAATATACAGAAATACGTGGTACCAAAAAAACTTACCTCGTTGTCTGTTCAACATCGCATCATGAAAACAATAAAATAGCACTTCAGGAAGACTCCTTTTACTTTAGAGTAGCCTATTTGTTGTTTAACTTGGACGTATTTATTCTTGTTATTATCGTTGTGTGATCATTTTGCAAAACATACATGTAATAGGGCGTCTTTCAAAGTACAGGTAGACGGCTGCATGTAGTCACTGATCTACTGGCAGTTACGAACGCGTATTAGTATCATGTTTTTATGGTAAAGCTTTAATACCTGTGTTCGTGCACTATTCACTAAATTAACAAGTGAAATGTGAATCTCTTTGAAATATACAAGATTAACTGATTCTTTCTCTACGTGTTCTTTTGACAAGGACAACTTTCCCCTTAATTCCATGATTAAAGAATGTTTGTGGTTTTAATTCTCGACTGCTACGGTAACATGACTGGAGACGTTAAATGACAAGACAAAATGATCACATAACTTCAGTCACTTCCATTAACATGTGACGTCATAAATTCTATTACCAGTTACCAACAGTTGCCAATTCTTATGTCTACTTATAACTAACATGCACAATTTAGTTAAATGTATAGTAACTACGGTGTTTTCCGTCAATTAATTCTCTTGCTGCATGCAGGACTTTGCCAACTGTTTACATACCATCTCAGATCTACTCTCTGGAACGCAAATCATGGGGGTTTGACCTTAGAGCATATCTACGTTGCTGTCTAGGCGGTTGTATTACCTTCTTTCTTGCTTTTTTGGGTGGAACTAATGGCGCGATAGGCCCGGTTTCTCCGGTCGGAATTTCGTGCTGAACCAAATCCGTAGCCGGTAGAAACTGCCTCTCTTCAAACAACCACGAAAATTCCTCTAATACGGGCTGCGACATCCTTTTCTCCTCACTATTTAAATGACCTAACTTCTCTGCTAACTGACTCCTTATCGTCGACGCGACATATCGCACTTCTCTAACTGAACATTTCTTTCCTTTCCTGCCTTTCTTATCTTTATTTCGTTGCTTCTCAGCTCCTCTTATTTCCTCAAAGATTTCCTGACCACTGGCAACAATAGTACCATTCGGTATCACAACATCTTCTACACCAAAATTATCTATACTTACTGGTATCGCAAAACCCTTCTGTCTCCTCTCCGCTCGGCAGATACTTCTCTTTATATGTACTGACTGACGATCTAAAACATCATTGTGGGTGAGCGGGTCAACCAGAATGTCTGTATTAGGCTGTTCTTGATTTTTGACATCTATCCAGAGAATCTTTCCACTTCCGCCTTTTATCCTCACAGGGTCAGTGGTTTTTATCGCCCACATCTGCGGTTTTATGGGAGACTGTGAACGGCGCCTTTCGCAGCTCCCTCGCGTCTGACGGGGGTGCGCACTGCCAAATCGGTGAATTGCTTCGCCGAACTGCACAGTTCGCGTTCGATAGTCCACTATCCCCTGATAACGGTGCAGGAAGTCATTCCCTAGTATGATGTCAAATTCACCCTTCTTTAGCCTCACTACCTCCATCCTCTGACTGTATTTACCACCGTCTATTTGCAGATTCACTACACACGAACCTGCAGGGACAATTACTTCCTCTCCAAGGCCACTGATATTGTACCGGGGTGGCTGTAACACCCTTCGATCATTTTTCTCCACAAACAATACACTAACTTGAGCACCAGTATCAACTAAAATTCTAACTGATTTGTTCCCGAATACGCCAAATAGACTACCGTGTTCCACCTCTTTACATTTTTCGGTCCTAACCGGGTGTATTATTTTTGTCGGGGGCGCGAGTGGGTGGCGGAACCTGCCCCCCAAGCGTTTCCCTGATTCGACCCCGCGTTGCGGCGGTGGCCGCGCATCTGATTTGAAAATGGTGACTTTGTGGAGCAAACATTATTAGCATGACCTACTGTCTGACAAATAGTGCAATACGGCGCGCGACAGCGCATTGCCGTATGGTTGGGCTTCCCACAACGCTGACAAAATACTTCTTTTGCTGGGACCGGCACTGGGTCCGATGGGCGCGGGGCGGCAGCGCAAAAACGCAACACCTCTTCGCGAAGCATTGCCAAACGAACAGCTTCAAACAGAGAAGTGGGGGAGGCAGCTTTGACTTCTCCTCCGATGCGGGGGTCAATACCGCGAACAAATGCATCAATTGCACGCGCTTCGGCTTCTGAGCGCAAAATTCTGTTTTCACTGGCATTTCCACCTAGCTTGTAGGTACGACAAGACACTGCTCGTATGCGATCTGCAAAGGCATCAAAATCCTCATTAGGCTTCTGCCTAAGGGTTGATAATTGATCTCTGTAATATGCGGTACCTCTGGTATCGGAATAACGCGTAGTCAATCCGCGGGCCAATACTCCAAATTCGTGCGTGTCACGCAATTCGTCCACCGTTTCTATGAACATTCGGGCTTCCCCTGTCAACTTGAGTCTGGCTACATTGACCAATAGATCATCCGGCCAGGCACACGTGCGACCCACATCACGAATATTTTGTAAGAACATAGCTACATTTTCGTGGGACTTCCCAGAAAAGGTGGGAATGAAATCAGCCGCAGGAAAATTGCTTACAGTCGCCATGTTAGCAGAAATTGTGGCGTTTGTATTAGAGACAGAATTAGTGTTAGTTGCCTCTGTTTGAGCATTAGTTACAGGGGTGGAGCTAGCCACAGGTATGGAAGTTCGCGCACTAGCTTCCAGCGTCTGTTTCAAGACGCGGTTTTGCTCAAGTAGCTCCTGATTTTGTGCGAATAACTGGCGCATTTGTGCATTTATGGCCTCGAGTGGGTCTTGCGAGGCAGGTGCCTCTACGGTGGTATCCCGTACCGTCGCTCGTGTTCCCATCGGCATGTTTACAAATTTATGGGACGCTAGTGACCAGAAAAAAGTAATGATTGTTACAAAAAAAGGACGGCCACAAAGATTCTCAATCCAGCGGCGGAGGATCGTCGAAGCTATAGTTGTAAGCATCGCGGTGACTTACATGGCGATGGAGGCGGTGCGACGCATTGGTGGCGGCGACGGCGTGGTGCAGTGGCTGCGGCGGCGGCGGCGGCGGCGTCCGGACCCTCGGGCGGCGGCAGATGTGTTGGCGGCGGACGGCGCTGGCTCGGCCGGTCGGCGATGGCGGCAGCCCCTGGCGCGTCGGTGACAGCGGCGGGCGGCGGCGGCGGATGGCGGCGGCCCGGCAGGTCGCGCAGTGCAGCGCAGGCGCCTCGAACTCAGGCAGCGGGCAGCGCGGCGGCGTGCGGCTCACGTGGCTGACTAGCGTGGGCTGCCTCGCTGCAGCGCGCGCCCTGTGCGTGTTTAGTGGAACAGCCACGGCCCACGTGAAGCAAACGTGGCGGCCGGTTGGCGCATTCCATGCGCGAAGTGTACGGCGTCTTGCCGGGAGAAATTTAGTGTAGCGACAAAGTCACTACAGGAACGGTATCCCACTTCTGACACCAATTGTACAGGATGGCCGGTATGGGCAGGCGGTGGGCGTTATGGAATAATAGTGTAATTTTTAGAGAAAGGCCATTTATTGGCTAAAGCATGATGAAAGGGGCTACATAGGCCTAGGGAGGTGAGGGTGAGCTAGAGCTTACAATTTGGCGAACATTGTTCGCGAAGCTACCGAAAGTTGTTGTCTGCCAAAACTAAGTCCACAGTGCCGCAGCACCGGGAGAAGCGGGAGATGTTCAAAGCTACAGGGCGCGCATCCGACTCGCGGGTGAGCAAGAATACAAGAGAGCGGGCCCGGCGACGGGCGGCCGGGTATGTTCGACGCACCACGCGGCTTCCTCCACCCTGATTGGTCAGGACCGAGCAAACCGTGCGGGCGGCATGGAACTTTCCAGAGCGTTGCCTGCTAAGCGACGCCTGGGACGGCGTTACCTCGTCAGCACACGAGAGAGGCGCGTGAACAAGGTGCCCTTTCTCGGTGCTGACTTCCTGTTACTAGACCGTGGGACGAAAGAATTTACAGGCAGCTAACGCTGCCGGCCGTGGCTTGGCCGCAATGGAAAAATTAAGTTACTGGTTGGAGGCTCATATAATAAAGTAAAATCTCCTATTGTCTGGCTCATCCTTTACATACTGTTATTGATGCCGTCAGTGTCAACAGAGTAGGTGCATGACACTGGCTTCGATGTCAACATCTCTGTGCTCTGTGATTTCTGCTGTTACGGACATTAGACCCAGGCACTTGTCTTAGACCACACCTAACGTCTGTATAACTAAAAATCAAAGGAGAGTGTGTATTTTTTTCAGCATTATTATATAGTACATAGCCTTGTATTATCTTTTGTGGATGCAGTCTTTCAGGTAAACACACAGTTTACACACAACTCATCAGATTTTTTAAAATTTTTACATTGGCTTGTAAAATTTTTTTCTCAGTTTCACTTTAAAATTGATGGACTATGAAAATGTGATCAGTGGAGTTCAAGAACAAATAATATTAATGCTGAAAGGGAGCGATTCCCTCAAAATAAATTTTTTATGGACCACATGCATAAAAAATTAAAAATTTATCCCACTGGTCATTGAATGATTGATGTCTATCTCTATCTCTCAGCACACACAAATTAGGCTGTGTGGTAACAGCTATGTGATGGATGACAACTTTCCAGGCACTATGTCTGCCAGCCACCTTTTCACTAGCCTCTGTCATTTCTGTCCAATAAGGATCCCTTATTACAAAGCAATATTCCAGTACAAAATCGACAAGTGTAGTGTAGGCAGTGTGTTTAGTCAACATGCTGATTCTTCTCAGTGTTTGGCCAGTGAAAAACAGACTGCTTCACCTTCCCACAAAATTTCATGTGTGACAGTTCCAATTTTAGTAATTGTAATCCCTAAGTACCTTTTCTGAACTTTTTCTTGTTTTCATGCTGCACATCAACACATTGATTCAATAACAGTTTGACTGTGATAACTTCATAACCTTCTTTGATCTCCAATGGAAGCACCACTCTACCCAAGGTGAAAAAATGAGTGCATGTGGGCACTAAAGAGACATCTACTTTTCTCATCACCCAATGGACTGCAATGACACCCTTATCAGAGAAGTGCATTTGGATTTCTGCCTCCATCAGACCATCGAGCAACCAAGTGTAAATAACAACATGGGAGGAATTCAGTGTTCAATGGGCCTCGACACGAATAGGATAGCCATCAAGCGAAGTTGCAAGCAGTTCATGTGCTTTAGTATCAGAAGTAGTTTCCAAAAGCAAAGTGCATCTGCATAAATGAGAGCAGCATTTCACAGCACCACAACTGCATTAACACCTTTCTGAATAACAAACATAATTAACGTAGCGAAGGACTGACCATCTTCAGTACACGAATCCACAAGGAACCATAGTGCAGTTGGGAGGGTCTTTGAAATGCTAGCCAACTTCCATTTATGTTTCATAGCCACTGACTGTGAAGATGATTGGCTCACTGTCAGAAAATCCCCTGCGATTGCCAGCATCTCCGATGGTGCACTCTTCCTACTGGGAGCCCCTTGAGAAGGGGTTCATACCTCAGGTCACACCTCCCAAACACCTCACAGAGGGACAAATCAGCAATTTGGGAAGGTAGCAGCTCAGGCAGTCACCCCTCCCCAGCCCTGGCCTGTTTCAGGGTTACTTGCGAATCCTACCTGTCGACCTGGGACTGTGAATTACATGTTACCCCATCACCTGTTATGCATCAGACACATGGGCCAGCCTTTAGGAGCACACAGGGAAGAAGAAGCAGAAGAAGAAGAAGAAGAAGAAGAAGAAGAAAATCCTCAAACGCCAAAGGGGGGGGGGGAGGCGGATAGGTGGTGATTAACAAAGAAAAACAAAAGAACAAAAAACAGTGCAGAGTATTCTTATTCTGACTGCTGAAACTGCAGAATACATTTCCAAAACAGCCCATACATGTTACCCAAGAGACAGAAATAAGAACTGATAGAGGATAGACATGATGCATGGAAGGTAAAAGATGCTGCAACAGCTGGGGCCCTGTGGCAGCCAAGCACGAACCCACCAACAAGCGGCCAGCCATCTGGGATGGATAAATGTAAAATGCAGTCAACAGCTCATGTGTCACTTGCTAAAATGGCTGATAACTCAGATGGAAAACATACATTAGAATTTCAGTGCTTAAAAGAAAGGGGATTCGGTCCTAAAATGGCAAACTGTCAATGGTTGATGACAATGAACACAATGTGGTGATGGTTCTCCAATTAACAAAAGGTGATGGCCTAAAAAGGTGATAGCTAAAATGATCTCTCAGAAAGGGCCAAGAGGAGGTCAGCCAAGCCACTGTGAGAGGTTGTTTTCCCCAGACCTTGCTGCCATAAAGGGAAGATGAGAGGTGGTGCCAAAGTGACACCACCTGCCGACAGACGGCAACATGGAGATCATCAGTTTGGAAGAACTAGTGGGCCAAGGTAGGTGTACTGAAGCCTCGGCAGCAGCATCAGCAGCCTCGTTTCCAGTCAGACGACGTCACTGAGGACCTACTAATTGTCAGAGTGGCTCCCTCGAGACTGAGGAACTGGAATCTTTCTTGGACCTGTTGCGCTAAAGGCTGAACTGTGTACAACACACACAGACTTGGAAGGGCACAGAGGGAATCTGAACAGATGACAATTGAAAAGCCTGTGTTGCCGGATGTACAGTGTGTCCCAATACAGTGCAAAGAGCTCTGCTGTAAACACTAAGCAGTGCTCTGGAAGCCAATACCAAAAATCTTCAGTGACAATGATGAAGGCACACCTGAACCACAGTCAGTCTGAGTGCCATTGTGTACACAAATGTACTTTTACGAAGTTCCCAGTGATGTTCGAGAAACTTACATCAATAGATAGAATTTGGATTAGGTTCTTTAGGAAGCCAATGAGGTCCAAGGTGAACATGGGCTGCCACACGAAGTGAAGGTGGTGAATGGTTCACACCAATGAGGAAAGTGGAGGGTAGCATGAAGTTAAGCTGCCAGAGCAATAGCTGAAAGTTAACTACAGGAGGTAACAGAAGAGAGACACTCCCCAAACTGGCAGTCAAAGCAGTCATTGAAGGAGGCATAGGAAGAGCGGCCGAGCATGGCAGACAAGTGGCATGTGTATCTGCTGACTAGAAGATCATGCCAGTACGACAGCAGTAGTTTGGCAGCTTCTGCATAGGTACTTTCAACCAGGCTAGTTTAAAACGTACCAGTTACTAAACGGATTCCATGATGGTGGATTATATTTCGATGGTGTAAGGTCACAAGTCTGAATGACCATGTCATTTGTGGTACGAGGCATGGCAAGAATGGTACTGTAAGTTCCATATGGTAAATCACAGGGCTTTTGACTACCCAACAACCTGAGAGCAACATGGTAAGGTACTTTTTCCTTCATGTGGATTTCCTGAAAAGTCTGCTCTTCAAGAGGCACAGGACATTCTCGTGATGAGGTGTCATGGTCTCCATTACAATTGATACAGTGGGGAGGAAGAGGTGGGCAATCATCCTCATGAGCATCCCTACAACAAGTAACACATTTTACAGTGTTTTTACAGGACATTAGAGTGTGGTTTTAATGTTGACACTAGTAGCAAAGCATCACATTTAAAATGTATGGTCAGACTGTAATAACTTCATAACCTGCTTTGATCTTTGATGGAAGCACAACTTGATCAAAAGTGTATAGGAGTAAGGTGGCATTAACCATTTACGTTGCCTGATGGACTACAGTGATGACCTGACCAGAGAGGTATTATGGATTTCTCCCTCGGTCAGACAATCAAGCATCCAAGTGTAACTAACAACACAAGAAGAATTTTGTGTTTGATGGTCCTCAACATGAACAGTATAGCTATGGTGGGGAGAAGGTTTATGTAATTGTTGGCCTTTAAAATAATTATTGGTTTCAAAAAACAAAATCTCATTATGTAGACAAAATCAATATTTCACTGGATCAGCAATTACATCAACACCTTTCTGAATAATGAATGGATTAACTGTAGCAAAAGAATGACCATATTTAGTACATGATATCATGAGATACCAAATTGCAACTCTGAGTGCCTGATTCTTCAACCTCATACCATTTCTGTTTCGTTGAATGAGACTGAGATGAAGGTAAGTGGCCAATTGTGAAAGAATTGCCAATGACTGCCAGGGTCTCTGATGGCGAGCTCCTTCCAACCAAGCAGAACAAGCCTGTTTGGTTCTGTGCCTGATGTCCACTTTCATGGAAGTTGCAACTAATTAATCTCGTCATTCAGATCTATTTTGAAGCCAGTCTCCTTGTTTGACAAATTTTCTAATAAATTCTGACCATAGACTGGAGGGCAGTATAGGTAAATTGAGGTAAGGGAGTATATGACTCAAATTTAGTCAGAAATGACTCAGTCTGTGCATCCAGTCTTTAAAACATGTTAAATGAGCTTTCGGCAAGAGGCAGCTAAGACTCTTAGGAATTTTGATAGTTACCTTAGGTTCCGATTTTACCTACTTGTGTTCCTACTTCCTTCACACATTATTAAACAGCCCTTAATATTTTCTGAGCCCAGACTCTCACCATTTTATTTTCCATTCACCAAACAGTGCAAAACATCTGTGGGAAAACAGATGTGATTGTAATATTGTTGAAATCAACAAGGTGGGACAGAATGTTTTTAAATAAACACTGTAAAGCTCTTGCATGTTAGTACAACCCATCTAAGTCAGCAATCACTATATGTAAGCCCCATATCCCAAAGTCAGTAAATGCAGGACCCTCTGGATTACCCTAGACTTTGAGCTCTTTAACTCTCTTGGGAATGCCATTAGGGGCATCCACAGACACCTAAGAACTCGTCTTTTCACTTTTACTTGGACTAGCATTCACCTACCTCAAATCCAACATTCTTTTACTGCACTTTTTTTTCCAGAAACACTGAAGTGAGGCAGCTGCTCTGAATCTGGCCCGACACTAATCCAAAAATGTACAAATAGATCTAACTCAGTCGCTACCATGTCACAGTATCCTACAGTTGTTTGGTTAAAAATAGCTCAGTCTGAACACAATACTGTAATTTACTTTTGACTTAAAGCTGCATTTCAGTGGCAATGTTACTGTCTGGGAACACAATTGATAAGAGATAAACAAGCTCCCAATGTTCCAAGAAGACAGGTGGTTCACAGCAGCTAGACACAAATGTATCTCTGCCTCTGTCACAGCACCCTCTGCACATAATGTAGCATCGTTGGCCATTGGCCAAAAGTATCTGCAGTAGGTGCTTGATGTGATTGCCTCAGGATAGGATCTAAATAGTTACTACGACACACCACAACTGTATGATACACTCCCTGCCTGCACAACAGCAGACAAATTAGAAATACTATTTTTCTTTAGTAAAATTAGTAATTTCTCACTATCTGCAATTCTTTCTTTCGTTTCTTATAGGCCACTTCCATCCCACCCCCTCATTTAGATCTCCCCTTGACAGGGACCAAAACAGGCAATAAAAGGCAGGAAGGTGGAAGGAGTATATAGAGGGTCTATACAAGGGTGATGTACTTGAGTTCAATATTATGGAATGGCAGAGGATGTAGATGAAGATGAAATGCGAGATATGATACTGTGTGAAGAGTTTGTCACAGTATTGAAAGACTTAAGTCGAAACAAAGCCCCGGGAGTAGACAACATTCCATTAAAACTACTGACAGCATTGGGGGAACCAATCCTGAAAAAACTCTACCATCTGGTAAGCAAAATGTATGGGACAGGCGAAATACCATCAGACTTCAAGAAGAATATAATAATTCCAATCCCAAAGAAAGTAGGTGTTGACAGATGTGAAAATTACTGAACAATGAGTTTAATAAGTCATGGTTGCAAAATACTAATGCAATTTCTTTACAGACGAATGAAAAAACTGGTAGAAGGTGACCTCAGGGAAGATCAGTTTGGACTCTGTAGAAATATTGGAGCACATGAGGCAAAACTGACCCTACAACTTATCTTAGAAGCTACATTAAGAAAAGGCAAACCTATGTTTCTAGCACTTGTAGACTTGGAGAAAGCTTTTGACAATGTTGACTGGAATACTCTTTCAAATTTTGACAGTGGCAGGGGTAAAATATAGGGAGCAAAAGGCTACTTACAATTTGTACAGAAACCAGATGGCAGTTATAACAGTTGAGGGGCATGAAAGGGAAGCAGTGGTTGGGAAGGGAGTGAGACTGAATTGTAGCCTCTCCCCGATGTTATTCAATCTGTATATTGAGCAAGCAGTAAAGGAAACAAAAGAAAAATTCAGAGTAGGTATTAAAATCCAGGGAGAAGAAATTAAAACTTTGAGGTTCACCGATGACATTGTAATTCTGTCAGAGACAGCAAAGGACCTGGAAGAGCAGCTGAACGGAATGGACAGTGTCTTGAAAGGAGGATATAAGATGAACATCGAGAAAAGCAAAACGAGGATAATGGAATGTAGTGGAATTAGATCGGGTGATGCTGAGGGAATTAGATTAGGTAATGAGACACTTAAAGTACTTAAGTAGTTTTGCTATTTGGTGAGCAAAATAACTGATGATGGTCGAAGTAGAGAGGATATAAAATGTAGACTGGCAATGGCAAGAAAAGCGTTTCTGAAGAAGAGGAATATGTTAACATTGAGTATGGATTTAAGTGTCAGGAAGTCGTTTCTGAAAGTATTTGTATGGAGTGTAGCCATGCATGGAAGTGAAACATGGATGATAAATAGTTTGGACAAGAAGAGAATAGAAGCTTCCGTAATGTGGTACTACAGAATAATGCTGAAGATTAGATGGGTATATCACATAACTAATGAGGCGGTATTGAACAGAATTGGTTGCATTACGTACATGGCAGATTAATGTCATACAGTACCAATCTGCAGTGTACGATATGATTCAAATATGTTATTCAGTTAGCAAGAGCATGCCACTATTACGAGGCAGCATGACTATTACGAGCCAAAGCACTTCTACATATACCCTGAAAGTAATGTATGTTGTCGAAATAACTAAATACACAAGGTCCTATGTTTTAACACCCCCTTGTATTCAGTGCGTGTACGTCGCAAATTCTCACAAGTGTACCATATACTGTCGGTCATTCACCGTCTTCCATAGAGCCCACAAAGGAAACATGGGTTATCGGAAACGTCCGATTCCACCCGTCTTCTTTGACCAATGACGTCACCAATATGGCGGAAACGACCATTCACAACTCCCATATCGCGACTATGACGTCATTACGTAAACATGACAACAAACATAAAAATAGATCGAATAACACTCAGACACAATATTCCTCCAGAAATATAGTGAAATTAACGGGACAAGCGGGGGAAATTGGGGGTTTTTGGGTGGAGACAAACTACAAATAAACACACGCCACTAAACCAGACGACAAAAACGATAAAAGAAAACGACAACAACCTTCCCAAAATCAACTAAAAACAATATCCACTGGAATCGAACACTTCCCTTGAGTTATATAGGTCAACAGAAACTACCGATATCACACTATAAATCTCAGAACTTTCGCCACCACCACACTTAATACTACCACAAAAAAGAATCAAAATGGAATCGAACACTTCCCTTGACAAGGTATTTTTAAGACATCTCCACATAAAGCCATCCCTGGTCCGAGATGCTGGAACATTAGTAAGCCTCATTTGTTCACGACTTCGGGACTAGTGTAGCAGGGGATACAACCCGTCGGCTTTGGACAATGTCGTCACAAGTCGCCAACGAGAAGCGGTTCTTCTTAGTGTTGTAGCCCCCTTCAGTGGCTGATAAGTGTTTTTTGGCTTTTTTTAAAAAAAAAATCTCACGAGATAAAATAAACAGATCCACTTTATTAAGCAATCAGTAAAAAAACGAAACTGAAACATAACAGCAAAAGCGAAAATGGTAAACTGCTCTCTAGCGACTTGTGACGTCATTGTCCAAAGCCGACGGCTTGTATCCCCTGCTACACTAGACCCACGACTTCTTCCACAAATCTGAATAGTTGAAGGAACTTTGTTAGAGACAACGCAGTGTCCCCCATCATCGCCAACAACCGAAAACTGTTGACGTTGTCAGTCATATCCATATCTATCAAAGACACGAACAATGCAATTTACCAAAATTCACACACGACGAACAGAAACAAACTACAATAACGTCGACATAACAAAACCAAAACCGTTAATTAACTGAAAAATATTCCGCTGAAAGCACAGGCACTATCGACACCACACACGTGCAATGCTACCGCGCAAATGAACCCAATACGCCACATAACACGCTACCCATAAACACACCACCAGAGAGAACCACCGACCGCAACAATACGCTACCTATAAACACGCCACACAAGCAAACTAAACCAAATACATCACCTGCCACACAACACATAAACACACCACCAGAGAGCACCATAGATCACATCAAAACGACACCTACAAGCACGCCATTCTCACAAACTAAACCCGGCTGGATAAATTCGAAGTGAGGAACCTGGAACTGTGCAGATTAGAAGTTTCGAACCGCAATCGCTGGATACAGCCCGCTAACTGAGGCGCCACGAACCCGTGGTTCGGGGATGTGACGTCACAAGAGCTGGCCAGCCAATACGGCCGCAGCTCGCAACTTTTGAAAGCGCTCTACGCACGTACCAACTGGCCGAGAGACAAACTGGATGCGTTTGACGTTTAGACGGACCAAGCGATGAATTTCCTTGTCGGGATGTCGTGCAGGTAGGAGTAACCGACGCACGCCCCCACCCCCCCTCTCCTCCTCCTCCTCCTCCTCCTCCCACCCATTCTCTGGAAAAGTGCAAAACATCCCCACCAACACCTGAGGTTTTGTGGACCTCCTACCACGCCGTGCGTCAGCGCCGGCACGGAGACCTGCCTCTGAACGAACAGAGCGCTCCATTGATTCGGGCTGAAACACGCCTCCTCTCTCTAGGACAGGTGCAGGACCCACCCGGGGCAGGCGATGAGTCGCACGGAGGTGAAGGTGTGGATGTTTTACCAAATAGACGCGCCTCCACTGACGGAACAGTTTCTGTCAACCTGCAGATTATGGGGCCCCTCATCATACAAGATATTTCTAGTCAGCGTTTGGTGTGAGAAAGTCTTCGACACCTAGTATATATGCTAACAGCTCATGTCTAAAACTACATTTGAAAACATTTCTTACATCTTTTTCATAATTTCTTGTAAGACAAAGGAAACCTTAATATTATTTTAATAAGCCATTTTTGCACCAAACTGAAGAAAGTTACTGATTGAATTCTATATATTTTAAGAAAAGTGAGTTGGTTATATTTAGAGCCGGTCTGGACAAATGGCGCTGAGGGGCGAGCGGTGGAGAACAGGAAATGAAAAGAGAGTCAGCAGCCGGACGCCGCTAGAGAGAGCCAGTCGCCTTGTCACATTTTTCCGACAACACCGACTGTGCTAAATTAGATTTACGTTCTGAATGAGGAACACCACTGCGTCTACGCACTTGAAAGAAAAAGTGGAGAAGTCACATCATTCACTGCTAAATGGAAATTGCTCTTTGAACGCCATGCAAATTGCTTATACACCATCGCACTATCATGAGCTGTGAAAAACGTTCATTGGAACGTCGTTACACCACCAGGCACAAAGACGACTTCATTAGGCAAAGAAGAGTTAAAAGAAAAATAGGGGAGTGACAAAATCTTTTATGGTCGACGTCACCAGTTATTTGATTTCATCAAGTCTCTTAATCCAAGGGGAGGATGATTTACATATATGGCCGACTATATTGATGCTATAAAACAGAAGTTAATCCTGTGGAAAAATCAGCTTCTAGTTCATGACATAGAACATTTCTCACAACTCAAGGCAGTCATTTCTCGACCAGGCATGATTACCTTCGTTTCAGTAATTGAAAAATTTCGTCACCAGTTCTCAGAGAAATGTCAAGACTTTGCACGTCGAAAACTGATTTCGATTTATTTGTCAGTCCGTTCATGGTTGTGACTGCTAATGTACCTCCTCATTACCTCCCACTTGAGCTGATATGACCTCTAATATAGTCCACTACAGGAATTTACAAGAATCTTATACAATATTACCCCAAGAGCCATATCCTCGACTGCACAGACAATTCGGTAAAGTTAGTTCAACGTTTCGATCAACGCAAGTGTGCGAACGGTATTTATTCTGTTGTAAAATTGAGGAAATCCCCTCAACGTTCGGGTTTAGCAGATTTTAATCTCTGCGACCCCACGTGTTTGCATCACGAACCGTAGTTCCATCTATATCACATACTAGCTTAGCACCCGATACTTTTCACGCGTAGTCTGTATCCTCTGCACAGATTTTTTTTTGTTTTTCTTTAATAAAATTTTTATATTGTTCACAAATTGCAACACCTTCTAAACGTTTCACGCTAATGGAGGCCATATATGCATGATCTTTTCCGAATGTAATTCTGACCAAAAAGCAATTCCAGGAGCTGTAATTCAAGGATTCTGTTAATCTAGCCGTTTGCATTCTTGTGATCATATTTCCATGGAAACACATACTTCTTTATAGCTAACCTAGAAGTGAAATACTCGTACCCATTTCGTAGGCTAAGCTTTACAATTTTTTTAATGTAACGAAATATTTTCCTAACAATTTTACGCCCTAAAGGATTGAATTTCTGTAAAGAGTAAACAAATATATATATTTTTTTTAATTTCTAACAGAGAATTCAAATACTAATTTCCAAAGATTTAGCTTTGAAAACGTTTCCATAATGAAATAATTTTATAAAACCTTTTATCCCCTCTTTCACTCCCTTAAGGCACTGAATTTCCAAAAAAGTGAAACTTTTTTTTAAATTAACATCCATTTTCATAGATTTAGCTTTAAAATAGGTTAGTTGTTCTGTAATAATGAATATTGTGCAACCTACGACTGTTTTTAAATAGTGATAATGAATTATTTCCAGAAACCGTTCACTATTTTCCCCACTTAGTGGTTGAATTTCCAAAATTGCTGAAACGTGTACTTTTTTGCTTCTAACCGAGAAACCAAATACTAATTTTAGTAGTTCTAGCTTCAGAACTGCCTTAATTGCGACATATTTTGAGAAAGCCTTCCGTCCCCTATTTCACCCTCTTTTTTGTCTTCAATTTCGAATGGTCCCTACTTAAACGATATCTACAGTATAAGATTCACACCCTCTCCAAATTTCAAGTTTCTATCCATAGCGGTTTCGGCTGGGCAATGATGAGTCAGTGAAACAGTCTGGCCCTGAACCTTCCTGGCAGATTAAAACTCTGTGCCGGACCGAGATTCGATCTCGGCATCTTTGCTTTCGCGGGCAAGTGCTCTACCAACTGAGCTATCCAAGCACGACACACGATCCGTCCCGACAGCCTTAATTCCGCCAATACCTCGTCTCCTTCATTCCGAACTTCACAGAAGCTCTCCTGCGAACCTTGCAGAACTTGTGGAGCACTTGCCCGCGAAAGGTAACGCGTTCGAGTATCGGTCCAGCACACAGTTTTAATCTCCCAGGATGTTTCATAGCAGCACACACTCCGCTGCAGAGTGAAAATCTCAGCCTGGCCTTATTTGACCCCCTTAGGGGTTGGTTTTCCAAAAACAGTGAAACACGTTTTTTCTTTCATTTCCAAACAAGACGCCACATACCAATTTTCATAGATTTAGCTTCAAAAATGCTTTCACAATGAAATATGTGCATAAAACACTTCCCCGCCTATTTCACCCAACCTGCTTCCCTTGCAGAACGAGTGGTGAAGTGGAAGAGTCTGCATGAGTGGTAAAAGGCAGTTTCTTAGTTGTGTTCATACTTACGCGCGGCGTAAAAGTGCAAACGATGCTTTTAGTGCTCCGTTTGACCCAATTCGTGGTTGTTTTAAAGTTATCAGTAACCCCCCCCCCCCCCCCCCCATCAAAATCCAACTCCAGATTCGCCACAGGATCGAACTCCCTTATGTATAAGAGCTTGGAACGTCTGATTGCTTTACAAATCAGTTAATATGTTAAGCTAGTTTTTCACCCATCTCAATGTATATGACGTCATACGTCATATCACTTGAACTATGTGTCGTACAACGATATGATGTTGCAGGTCCGTGTAGTGGTATATATGTGGATACTGCCTGCAAAATATGTTGCGAATTGAGTCAGTAGTAAATAAATAATGAATTAAAATGTCATAACTGATCATGGCTACAAAATACTAACAGGAATTTTTACAGAAAAATGAAAATCCTGGTAGCAGACCACCTCGGGAAAGATCAGTATCGATTTCAAAGAAATGTAGGTACACATGAGGCAATACTGACCCTATGACGTATTTTAGAATATAATTCAAGGACAGACAAACCTACGTTTATAACAACTATATACTTAGGGAAAGCTTTTGACAATGACGACTGGAATATTCTCTTCGAAATTCTGGAAGTAGCAGGGATAAAATACAGTCAGTGGAGGGCTATTTACAACTTGTATAGAAACCAGACTGCAGTTTTAATAGTTGAGGGGCATGAAAGGGAAGAGTGGTTGAGAAGGGAGTGAGACAAGATTGTAGCCTTTTGTATGTTCATCCTTTTAGCAGGAGGTCTCTGGGACGACGGCCGTTTACTATCGTGACAAAAAAAAAAAAAAAAAAACCACACACCTACAGCCGTCCTTATGATTTTAACTTATTTTGTACCGCATCAAAGACAGCCTGAAGATGACGCAATGAAGCGTTGAAACTGGTAGCGACAAAATAAATTTTAAAAAAAATGTTTTTATTTTTTGTCACGAAGATTGTAGCCTGTCCCCTATGTTACTCAATCTGTACATTGAGCAAGCAGTGAATGAAACCAAAGAAAAATATGGAGAAGGTGTTAAAGTCCAGGGAGACGAAATAAAAACTTCTAGGTTTTCCGATGACATTGTAATTCTGTCAGAGACAGAAAAGGGTTGGAAGATCAGTTGAACCGAATGGATAGTATCTTGAAAGGAAGATATAAGATGAACATTAACGAAAACCAAAAAGAAGGATAATGGAATTTAGATGAAAGGAAAATGGAAATGCCGTGTGTGTAGGGCCTCCCGTTGGGTAGACCGTTCGCCTGGTGGAAGTCTTTCGAGGTGACGCCAACTCAGCGACTTACGTGTCGATGGGGATGAAATGATGATGGTAAGGGCAGCACAACACCCACTCCATGAGCGGAGAAAAATCTCCGGCCCAGCCGGGAATCGAACCCGGGCCGTTAGGTATGACATTCCGTCGCTCTGACCACTTTTTTTTTATTTTTGTTTTCTTTTTAGTCTAATTTAGTTCGTTTTCGTTCGTTGTATCCGTTCTGGGCGGACGTCGAAAGACACCCGTTTGAGTTCGTTGTTGGTTAATTAACTCAGTTTTTTTTTATTACAGAGGGCAACTAGCCCTCTGACCGAAGACGCTGAGCTACCGTGCCAGCTACCACTCAGCTACCACGGGCGGACACTTAGAGGAATTAAATGAGGTGATACTGATGGAATTAGATAAGGAAAACGAGACTGAAAGTAGTGGATCAGTTTTGTTATCTAGACAGCAAAATAACTGATTATGGTCGAAGTAGAGAAGATATAAAATGTATACTGGCAATGGCAAAAAAGCATTAGTGAAGCAGAGAACTTTGCTAACATCGAATATAGACTTAAGTGTTAGAAAGTGTTTCCTGAAGTTATTTGTCTGAAGTGTAACAAAGTATGGATGTGAAACATGGATTATAAACAGTTTAAACAAGAAGAGAATAAAAGCTTTTGAAATGTGGTGCTACGGAAGGATGCTGAAGATTAGATGGGTAGATCACGTAGCTAAAGAGAAGGTACCGAACGGAATTGGGGAGAAAAGAAATTTGTGGCATAATTTTACTAAAAGAAGGGATCCATTGATAAGACACTTTCTGGGACATCAAGGGATCACCAATTTAGTACTGGAAGCGAACAGTGTAGGGTAGAAATCGTAGAGGGAGACCAACAGATGAATAAACTAAGCAGATTCAGAAAGATGTAGGTTGCAGTAGTTATTCGGAGATGAAGAAGCTCGCATAGGGGAGAGTAGCATGGAGAGCTGCACCAAACCTGGTTTCGGACAGAAGACTGCAACAACAAAAAACCGGATCCTAAAACTTTAATACATGAGAAACTTTTTTTCCTACTTTAAGAAGAGCCATAGTGAGAATAAGTTTCACGTCCGTTTGAAATTATAAGTTTTTTGTTCCCATGTCTGCTACACAAGCTACAACCTTATACGAATTACTGTCTAAGGCGACAATAATTTCATTCAAGAGGGCAGCTGTCATGCGAACATCAAAATCAAAATAAACAGGTTGTTTCGAACTTGCAAATAGTCCACGCACCATAACAACTAAAACATTACTGTGGGGTCCTGACACCCTGTCCTCTTGTTGATCATAGTAAATCCTGCTGTCGATGTTCATTTCGTCGAAGGACGAAACGCAAACACGTTGCCTGTCAGTGAATGTTTTAGCCTGCATTTTTATCATAATCAAAACATCTTTCAAAATGCCACGACTGCAACTAAAACAGCGGTTTATCCAGGCCCTCAACGTCGACACAGCTGGTAGAGGATACCCGATTTTTTTCCTCGGAAAATTATAACACTTCCGAGATATAGCACGGAGAGTATTTGATTTACAAATGTCTTCGTTACTCCATCTAACCCTTTTTGAGTCACTTAATAAACTTTTTATTTGATTGAGTGAAAATATTTTTCCCAGCACACGAGTAATTTCCTTAGACACAAGAACCTCCTTATTAATTTCTTCCTCGCGCATAAGTCGTCGCGTTCTAGACAGCTGATTCCGAAGGTATTTATTTCTCGATCGAAGTTGCACACACTTGTCTGTAAGAACAGCATTCCTTCTTTCTAATGCCGCTATAGTATTCATCAAAGTAACTTTATCTGTGTCTGAAAAAAAAACTGTCATCTGTACATGTGCTCTTATTATGATGTTTCTTATTTGGTGACAGCTTTTCCCGAGTTTCCAGAGATCTCTTATGTAGTTCTCGTTTCTTATACCGTTTGGTTCTGTCTTCTGTTGCGGGTGACACATTGACAGTCGCACTACTGCACGGCAAATTGCACGAAGGAACTGCATCTGGCTTGAGCATTCTTTTGCGGGGCAAATTAAGTAATTCAGATTGTAAATGCCTTAAGTAATCTGTTCCTGCGAAATGGTGAGAGCATATTCGTGTATGCGCAACATTTACACTGTCTTTCCTACAACATTTCGACAACCATAGTTTTTGTAATGTTTCATTACGCGGGGAACTGTGATACATTACTTTAGTTCCCTTTGTGTTCCGGTTGTACGAAAAACAGCCCGTAACAGCACAGCCTGGCTTTGTAAAAATTAATTTTCTCACTCACTTGTAGATTCTCCAATAAGAATTTCACAGGACGAACAATAAACTACAGAGCTGGCGAACACAATGTTGATCCCGCTGTCCATTATTGCTAACTACACTCCTGGAAATTGAAATAAGAACACCGTGAATTCATTGTCCCAGGAAGGGGAAACTTTATTGACACATTCCTGGGGTCAGATACATCACATGATCACACTGACAGAACCACAGGCACATAGACACAGGCAACAGAGCATGCACAATGTCGGCATTAGTACAGTGTATATCCACCTTTCGCAGCAATGCAGGCTGCTATTCTCCCATGGAGACGATCGTAGAGATGCTGGATGTAGTCCTGTGGAACGGCTTGCCATGCCATTTCCACCTGGCGCCTCAGTTGGACCAGCGTTCGTGCTGAACGTGCAGACCACGTGAGACGACGCTTCATCCAGTCCCAAACATGCTCAATGGGGGACAGATCCGGAGATCTTGCTGGCCAGGGTAGTTGACTTACACCTTCTAGAGCACGTTGGGTGGCACGGGATACATGCGGACGTGCATTGTCCTGTTGGAACAGCAAGTTCCCTTGCCGGTCTAGGAATGGTAGAACGATGGGTTCGACGACGGTTTGGATGTACCGTGCACTATTCAGTGTCCCCTCGACGATCACCAGTGGTGTACGGCCAGTGTAGGAGATCGCTCCCCACACCATGATGCCGGGTGTTGGCCCTGTGTGCCTCGGTCGTATGCAGTCCTGATTGTGGCGCTCACCTGCACGGCGCCAAACACGCATACGACCATCATTGGCACCAAGGCAGAAGCGACTCTCATCGCTGAAGACGACACGTCTCCACTCGTCCCTCCATTCACGCCTGTCGCGACACCACTGGAGGCGGGCTGCACGATGTTGGGGCGTGAGCGGAAGACGGCCTAACGGTGTGCGGGACCGTAGCCCAGCTTCATGGAGACGGTTGCGAATGGTCCTCGCCGATACCCCAGGAGCAACAGTGTCCCTAATTTGCTGGGAAGTGGCGGTGCGGTCCCCTACGGCACTGCGTAGGATCCTACGGTCTTGGCGTGCATCCGTGCGTCGCTGCGGTCCGGTCCCAGGTCGACGGGCACGTGCACCTTCCGCCGACCACTGGCGACAACATCGATGTACTGTGGAGACCTCACGCCCCACGTGTTGAGCAATTCGGCGGTACGTCCACCCGGCCTCCCGCATGCCCACTATACGCCCTCGCTCAAAGTCCGTCAACTGCACATACGGTCCACGTCCACGCTGTCGCGGCATGCTACCAGTGTTAAAGACTGCGTTGGAGCTCCGTATGCCACGGCAAACTGGCTGACACTGACGGCGGCGGTGCACAAATGCTGCGCAGCTAGCGCCATTCGACGGCCAACACCGCGGTTCCTGGTGTGTCCACTGTGCCGTGCGTGTGATCATTGCTTGTACAGCCCTGTCGCAGTGTCCGGAGCAAGTATGGTGGGTCTGACACACCGGTGTCAATGTGTTCTTTTTTCCATTTCCAGGAGTGTATTTCATTTCCGAATGAAATATCAATTAGAGCAAAAACCGAAACGCTCCCGAATTCCGAATGTTTTCGCTATTGACTTGAGTACCTCAGAAGGAAGAACTCAATCAACATACTCCTTCAAACACAACACAATTCGAACTGTGTACTGTTTGGCACAGCTGCTTCCCCCTTGACGTCATGCGCTCTACTGAGAAAACATATTGCTTTCTGTGTATCGCTTACTCCTGCTATTTAAAATACATCTCTGCGATAACTAGTTACAAATTCTTAGTTACATAGCACAGGCTGTTCTTATTAATCCGCTACACACGTCGTTTCAACTGCGAGTAGAGAACCACTATGTGGTGCACTAACCAAACTGGCTTTCTCCTATGAGTTGAAACGTAAGT
The DNA here is from genome assembly GCF_021461395.2 of Schistocerca americana. NCBI lineage: Eukaryota > Metazoa > Arthropoda > Insecta > Orthoptera > Acrididae > Schistocerca > Schistocerca americana. The sequence goes on from NC_060121.1 coordinate 58,816,309, forward strand.
TCCTCACAAATCATGTACCTTTAATCACTGTCTTCATAGGCTCAGCAAGGGGAGTTCTTACACCCTCCTAGAATGGAATGTAGACTTTTTATTATTTTCAGAATTCTCATGAATTTCTAGAAATGACTGTCACTGATTGTAGCGTTGCTGAATCCAAGGGGAAGTAATCTGGCTGGTGCCCTTGCGGTTCTAGGCGCTTCAGTGTGGAACTGCGCGACCGCTACGGTCGCAGGTTTGAATCCTGCCTCGGGCATGGATGTGTGTGATGTCCTTAGGTTAGTTAGGTTTAAGTAGATCTAAGTTCTAGGGGACTGATGACCACAGATCTTAAGTCCCATAGTGCTCAGAGCCATTTTACTCTGGCTGTAGCAAATCACCGCAGCGTTTAGTTGTCACTTTGTTAATGGGAAATTATTCTGTTTTTCGTGCCGTAGATTTATTTTGCAATCTTGGGGCACGTGAAACTCTGCGGAACATTGCCAAAAAACAAAGGACGTACGGATCAGGAAGCGTTGTGTGTGTTATGTAGCTGTTTCGTTTCAGTAACTCGTGGAGGTAAGGTAGATGTGAGGCATCACAATTCTACCAAAAATCATACAAATAGATTCGACATCAAGGTATACGTCTACATTCATGATTAAAGGAGATACCCAGGAAGAATTTCTCGTTGCTGCTGCAGAACTAACAACAGCTTATAACGTTGTCAAGCATCAATCCTTCAGCTCTCTCGACTGTACCGCAAAACTGATTTCCGCAATGTATCTTGACTCCAAAGTCGCCGCATAAACAAAACAACAACAAAAAAAGGTTCAAATGGCTCTGAGCACTATGGGACTTAACTTCTGAGGTCATCAGTCCCCTAGAACTTAGAACTACTTAAACCTAACTAACCTAAGGACATCACACACACCCATGCCCGAGGCAGGATTCGAACCTCCGAACGTAGCGGTCGCGCAGTTGCAGACTGTAACGCCTAGAACCGCTCGGCCACCCCGGCCGGCAGCAGTCTACAGACAGGACCAAAGCTACAGCGATTGTTGAAATCCTCTCGCCGCACTCTGTGTCCGAATGCATGAAACAACTGAAATAAGTCTCATTCTACGACACAGGCACTGACGCATTGAGCCGCAACGCTGAAAAGATGTTTCTTCTTTTTCCTTTACTTGTTCAATATGTTACTGAAACTGGTGGAACCCAACAGAAGTTACTGAAGTTTGATTCGCTGAATACGAAACATCGGAGACAAGTGCAAAGTTTTATCCTGACCTTTAAAGACAAATGCCAATTCCATTAGACAAATTAATCCCTTTTTGTGGAAACAGTATCAATACCAACTTCGGAGCGCTTCATTAACATGGTCACCGGAATTCGTTCCAGAAAATTAAGGAACTAGGAAAAAAAAAACAAGGAATTGGATGCTCTGCCCATGTTCTCGACATTACTACTCAGAAGAGCCAAAAATCTAGTGTAGGATCCCCGCGAGCACGCAGAAGTGTAGGGACATAGCGTGGCATGGACCCGAATAATGTCTGAAGTAGTGCTGGAGGGAACCGACATCGTGAACCCTGCAGGGCTGCCCATAAATCTGTAAGAGTAGGATGGGTTGGAGATCTTTTCTGTACAGCACGTTGTAAGGCATCCCGACATGCTCAACAATATTCAGGTCTGGGGAGTTTAGTGATCAGCGGAAGTGTTTAAACTCAGAAGAGTGTTTCTGGACCCATTCTGTAGGATTTCTGGACGTGTGGGGTGTCGCAATGTCCTGCTGGAATTGTCCAAGTCCGTCGGAATTCACAATGAACATGAATGGACGTAGGTGATCATACAGGATGCTTAGGTATGTGTTACCTGTCAGAGTAGTATCTAGACGTATCAGGGGTCCCATATCATTCCAACTGCACACGTCCCACACCATTACTGAGGCTCCACCAGCTTGAACAGTCCTCTGCTAACATGCAGGGTCCATGGATTCATGAGGTTGTATCCACATCCGTATACATCCATCCGCTCGATACAATTCGAGACGAGACTAATTCGACCAGGCAACATGTTTCCCGTCATCAACAGTCCAATGTCGGTGCTGACAGGCCCAAGCGAGGCGTAAAGCTTTGTGTCGTGCAGTCATCAAGGGTATACGAGTGGAGCTTTGGCTCCGAAAGCTCATATCGATGATGTTTCGTTGAATGGTTCGCACGATGACACTTGTTGATGGCCCAGCATTGAAATCTTCAGCTGCGGAAGGTTTGCACTTTCGTCACGTTGAACGACTCTCTCCAGTCGTCGTCGGTCCCGTTCTTGCACAATCTTTTTCCGGCGGCAGCGGTGTCGGAAGTTTGATGTTTTACCGGATTCCTGATATTCACGACACATTCGTGAAATGGTCGTACGGGAAAATCTCCACTTCATCCCTACCTCGGAGATGCTGTGTCCCATCGCTCGTGCACCGACTATAACACCACGTTCAAACTCACTTAAATCTTGATAACCTGCCATTGTAGCAGCAGTAACCGATCTAACAATTGCGCCAGACACATGTGTTATATAGGCAGCGCAGTATTCTGGCTGTTTACATATCTCTGTATCTGAACACGCATGCCTATGCCAGTTTCTTTCGCGTTTCAGTGTATATCAAGTGTTGCTGCAGACTTAACTGACGGAAATAATTGTCATGAAAATATTTCATAACTTTTCAATATACACGATTAGGACAGAGAAGTAGAAAGAGTTCTGCTTACACGATGGTGTCAATCATCAGGTTCCTCTATCTCACTCAAAAGCAAGATGGCTGTCGTTAATGCCCACAACTGAGAGATTCTTAAGCCGTGGATTCCATTAATACAGATTTTGACGGTGAAGACAGGTCACCTATAATAATTTCAAATTTTTTGAGTAGTCCGATCAGTGAAATTAACTTCATGTTTCTGCAGTCAAACTCGGCTCTTTGAAAAAAAATATAAAAATCGTGGAGAATGATAAAGCCTCCATAACTGAAATAAGAAATACAATTATTAATCGACACACAAAGATGTCTGAATGAAAGGAAGACTGGAAATGTTATTGGCATGCAAAACCAAGATGAATTAGAACAAATTAAAGAATGGGAACCATAATCAAGATATAATTATTTTAATTTCGAAGTTTGACGTAGACACAATGGTTCTCTATACCATAGCATTTGATTAGTGTGAGAGATTGGTTTTCTGTTTTAATAAATATCAAGTTTTTGATTGGGCCTGAAACCCCAGATTGGGTGAAGATTGAAAACATTATTATATACCTGACTAAAAATGTGAATACTTCAGGCGACAATTATTTTCAGGAATATGTGTACATGAAGGGCTTTTTAGAAACTAAGCGTGACTGGAAGAAAAGTGTACATATTTTCTTCAGCAAATCGAAAACCATGAACGCAAATGACAACGGCTAAAATCATGCGAGCATTTGTTTTCTATTCCCACATTCAACGCCACTGTGGAAAGAGTACTTTCGCTGATGTCGGCCCAGTGGATTGATGAAAGAAACTGACTGCTGCCAAAGACTGTGGAATCAATCCTACACTGCCATTTAATTGCAAACTAACTTGCACGGATTTTTATAAATACTTAAAAGGGAAAGAAAGACTTGCAGGAAAAGGTGAAATCTTCCGGACATTATTGTGTACCAACTACTTCGGTCGCAACAAATTCCACGTATTTCGTTTCTAAATAAAAAGTGATTATATTAAATGAAATTTTTACTTCATTTCTACACCCACATCTCAGAGCGCCCCGACGAGGCCCCAGATAGATATGACAATCCTAGGCATGAATCAAGTATTTAAGTGTTGAGGTATATACCCATTGTTTCATTACCACATACTACTAGTGTACATCGTAGAAAACCATCGCAGCATCGGAGTCGAGGGAACCAAGGTCTATGATAAGGATTAGGATGGAAAAAACTGACCGGTTAAAACCGATACCGGTATTTTAGTTCTTCATAACCGGTATTTTTCCGTATTTTTTGGCCTAGGTAATAACAGGTGTTTTTATTTGTCACTAATAGCTGGGAAAAGTACTGAAGTATCAGTTAGCCATAGCAGCAGTGCTAAATTTTTATTTTTTAATAAAGACGTGTTTATTTTCAGACAGGCACAGTTAAAAGCTAGCTCTCGGCCACAGCCTTCATCAGCAAAAACGAAACACACACCACTCACACACACAAGCAAGCACACCTCATGCAAACACGACCGCCAACTCCAGCATCTGCGGTCAGAATGCCTGTCTGCAACTTAACATGTCTTCTTGACGGGAAGTAGCAACCTATCTTTCCTGCATTGTTGGTGTTCCTACTTGGAATTTTTCATGGTTTGTTTTTAAATAGATCTCTTTTTTGGAAAAACAGCAGTTTTTATTCAGACATTTTCCGTTGTTTTGAAATACTGCATTATTGTAGAAAAAGAGAAAAGTGATCAGCGCTATTTTAATAATACTGCCGACAGAAACGACCAACAAATACATGGCATAAGAAATGGTACAGCATTGCTGTGACAGTTATGTCCCTGTTGCCATGTGTCGTGGCTTAACGTAAACGTGTGTGCGTGCAGTGTAGAAGACTTACCCCCACCTGGCCTATATGGTAGTTTCTCCCTGTCGTCACCGGACATCAATCCCATTGGAGAATAGCACCAATCCTAGAGTCCCATCCACGGACGATGGCGGTTCGCGCAGGCAAGGACGGGAATTGCATTGTTGCCGGTTACACGTGGCTGTTGCCGTACTCGCATACACCAGATGAAAGCGTGTATCCTGCAGATTATATCTCTCGCTTGCTAGTGCAGGATTAGTCTCCTACCACCACCATCAACCATGACAACTCGAAACAAATGGAATAAAAATTCGTCAAAGAACTCGCTACGATCGCGTATGATGTTCGCATTGCGCTAACAGTCACAGCACAGCTCTCAGAACACTGCTGAAGACTCATTGGCTACCGAAGAACGCGCGACGTAGGTGCACAGAACGAGCCTAAATTCGAAAGCCATTGTTCGTGATTACATCTATAGTCTGGAAACACATTCCATTAGAAGTACTGATAGCCTTGGGAGAGCCAGCGCTGGCAAACCTCTACCATCTGGTGCGCAAGATGTATGAGACAGGTGAAATACCCTCAGACTTCAAGAAGAATTACAATAATTCCAAACCCAAAGAAAGCAGGGGTGGACAGATGTGAAAATTACCGAACTATAAGCCACGGTGCAAAATACTAACACGAATTATTTACAGACGAATGGAAAAACTGGTAGAAGCCAACCTCAGGGAAGACCAGTTTGGATTCCGTAGAAATGTTGGAACACGTGAGGCAATACTGACCCTACGACTTATCTTAGAGAATGGATTAAGGAAAGGCAAACCTACGTTTCTAGCATTTGCAGACTTAGAGAAAGATTTTGACAACGTTGACAGGATTACTCTCTTTCAAATTCTGAAGGTGGCAGGGATAAAATACCCTGAAGCGAAAGGCTATTTGCAGTTTGTACAGAAACCAGATGGCAGTTATAAGAGTCGAGGGGCATGAAATGGAACCAATGGTTGGGAAGGAAGTGAGACAGGGTTGTAGCATCTCCCCGATGTTATTCAATCTGTATATTGAGCAAGCAGTAAAGGAAGCAAAAGAAATGATCGGAGTAGGAATTAAAATCCATAGAGAAGAAATTAAAACTTTGATGTTCGCCGATGATATTGTAATTCTGTCAGAGATAGCAAAGGACCTGGAAGAGCAGCTGAACGGAATGGACACTGTCTTGAAAGGAGGATGTAAGATGAACATCAACAAAAGCAAAACGAGGATAATGTAATGCAGTCGTATTAAATCGGGTGATGCTGTGGGAAGTAGATTAGGAAATGAAACGCTTAAAGTAGTAAATGAGTTTTGCTATTTGGGGAGCAAAATAACTGATGATGGTCGATGTAGAGAGGATATAAAATGTAGACTGTCAATGGCAAGGAAAGCGTTTCTGAAGAAGAGAAATTTGTTAACATCGAGTAAAGATTTAAGTGTCAGGCAGTCTCTTCTGGAGTGTAGCCATGTATGGAAGTGAAACGTGGACAATAAATAGTTTAGACAAAAAGAGAATAGAAGCTTTCGAAATGTGGTGCTACAGAAAAATGCTGGATATTAGACGGGTAGACCACATAACTGATGATGAGGTATTGAATAGAGCTGGGGAGAAGAGAAATTTGTGGCACAACTTGACTGGAAGAAGAGATCGGTTGATAGGACTTATTCTGAGGCGTCAAGGGATCACCAGTTTAGTATTGGAGAGCAGCGCGGATGGTAAAAATCGAAGAGGGAGACCAAGAGATGGATACACTAAACAGATTCAGAAGGATGTAGGTTGCAGTACGTACTGGGAAATGAAGAAACTTGCACAGGATAGGGTAGCATGGAGAGCTGCATCAAACCAGTCTGCAGACTGAAGACCACAACAACAACATTATGGTAACCGTAATAAATCTTAAGCTTAATAATAATTTGTTCATCGTATACAATAAGAATAGAAAGTAGCTCACATGCTATCTGTGTCTACATAATGTGCCTTTATCCGCTTGTAGCCCTTGAAAAAGGACAAACCACCACGCAAAATACGAGTTCTTCAACCTCAGTTTTCATCTTTTAGCGCTGGCTATTTATAATGCCCAAATAATGGTGTGATCCTCGATTACAACATGATTTTTGAGCTGAGTTTCATAAAATTAGAATCAATAGGATAATACTAGTAATTTTTCGTAGTATTCAACCACTTAACACTTGTCGAGGAAATGAGTGAACAATGGTCGGACTAAGTTTTCTTTTATTGCCTATTCATTATTTTGATTCTATTTATCTTGAAACTGAGGAAGTCAACCTTTTTCTACATTTATTACAGGAAATAACAGAAATAAAAACTTAAATCGGTTATTTCAAAATTTGAGCGGTGAGGTGTCCGTGGCACTGACGTTGTAATAAACCGATATAACGGAAAACCAGTTGTTTCAACGATAACCACCATCCCCAATAGGGACGCGCGGCAGCAGTATCTTCTGTTAACATCTGCTCATCCGTAATTTAAGAGAAACGTTATTCATTGTCTCTTAGCTCTTCTCTTTCTCTGCACTCTTGCAGCTCACTGCTGTGGCTAACAATTAAGCATTATTTTCATCGGTATCTCACAAAATAATTTGTTAGTTGTTATGAGTTTAAATGTACGTTTCCAGTTCAAACCGTTTCTTGTGCTGTATGTGCGTTCTCTGTTACGATATAGTGTTCCTCCCGTGTGCTAAAAAATAAAAAATAAAATAAAATAAAAAAAGAATAAGGTTATACAATAAAAAGCTTCATCACGAACAATTTTCATCTGCAAAAAGAAAGACGCTTTCGAAAAGGTTCTTCGACAAGCATCTTAATCTTATCTTCACACATTAAAACCAATTTATGCTCAAATGGTGATGTCATTAACACTACCCTCTCATAATGTGGTGCTTTATAAAAAACTGAAAATGTATTGTTATGTGAACCAACTGGTATCCCACATTCAGCTAGGTCTACTGATAGCGACCGTGATATAATCACAAATCCAGACCCAGGCACTTGACCTAATACGTTAACATCCTCCATGATAAATGAAATTGTACAGAAAGGCTCTATTAAAATTGTATATTTTTATTATCTTTAATACGAGAGGGGAAGAAAATTTTCAATTCATTTTTACGTACCAACTTTACCCAATGGAGAAAAAAGGGATCGAAAATGGATTGTGTATTCGAAACGCACCAAAAACGTTCTTTGTTACTGTTGTAAAATTTTTCGATCTCCTTCAAACAAGCTGTCAAGTGACAGACTCTGTGACTGGGTTCATTTAGGAGATCGGCTTACAGGCCATGAACAATTAGTTGCCCACATACACTTTGCAAAAAGATGCATACAGTGTGAGACAGTTGAAACAAAAAAGTGGTAGCTATGGAAGTGAACTACTAGAAAGAGAAAAGGAACACTAGTTTTCGGCTCTAAACAGAATTATACGCGCCACCAGGTATCTGGCTGAGCATAATATGGCCTTCAAAGGAGCCAGCTAAAAGCTCTATCAATATAATTATGGCAATTTTCTTGGTTTAATCGAAATAATTGCAGAATTTGACCCTGTTTTGTAGAAAATTTTAATCGCGGTTAAAAACTTAAGAAATTCTTGACCGTTCTTGTGTACAAAAACATTCAACATTAACTCATAAATTTGCTTGCACTCAAAGTACAAAACGTTAATTTTCTAGAAGAAAGTACATATTTTTCAGCCATCCCTCATTGTACTCCTGATACAACCAACAATGAACAAATGACATTGCTTGTTAAGTTTGTAAACCTATAAGAACACACAAAGACTGTAGACTTTATGGATGTCTCTTCAACAACAGGAGAAAGTTTGCCTACAACCCGTGCATCGAAAGTAGACCAACTAGGTCTCAATATTCGTGGCTGCGGAGGCCAAAGTTACGAAAATGGTACAAATATAGATGGTAATTGAAGTGGTGTTCAAACCAGAATCCCGATGTAATCCAAGAGCATTTTATTTGACAAGTGCTAGCTGGAATATTAATCTTGTGCTATCAGATGCGGCAAAACCTACAGCAAAAGCAGTCACATTTTTTCGTGTAATTCAAAGACTATACTTTGTTTTCGGTGCATCCTCCCAGTGAGCGGAAATCATATTGAACAGAGTACCAAAATTAACAGTGAAGAAGCTTTCAGAACCTCGATGGGAAAGTTGGGTGGAGAGTGTCGAAGCTATGACGTACCAATCAAGAGAAGTCACAGATGCCCTTCTTGGGGTGAGCAATAGCATTGATGAATTGAAAACAAAAAGCGAAGAACACTTACTTGCTGTGAACGAATTAGATAACTTCTAGTTTATTGACGGTGTTGTCATACGGTATGAGCTTCTCTTTGCCCTTATAGCAGCAAGTAAGCCCTCCAGGCAGAAAACATGAATTTGAAATTAGCAACCAAATCGCTCGAAAGTTAAATATAATTTAAGTGAGAATTTCCGTGAGGAAGATTTTTTTTCACTACGAAAGTGGTAGCGGAAACTTTACAGATTGGGCAAAATTTGAACAAAAGAGAACTGGCACCAAAAGAAACCAATTTGATTGTAAAAGTGACGATGTACTTTGCAGAGCACAGCTTCCAGAGGAGAAGACGAAACTGATTTTTTCTACCCTGTCGTTGACACAGTATTAATAAGTTTGCAACAAAAGTTTGGGCAGCTGGCTAAGTATTCCAAAATATTCAGTTTTTTTCACCGAAAAGCTTAAGACACTTATAGGATGAAGAACTGAAAACGCTATGAAATAAACGTGTGAGAGAGCTAAGTATAAAAGGTAAATGGTGAATAATGAAAAGACATTGTTGCGTCAGAACTTTTGACAGAAATCAAAGTGTTCAGAGAAAAAGTGAACAAGAATATGAGAACTTCAATGCTAATATTGAAATACTTAAATGAAATTGGAAATCCATGACCCAACAATTACTGCTAACCATGCCAGTGACTGTCGCTTCCAGTGGGAGAAGCTTTTCACATTCGAAGCTGATCAAGAATTACGAGGGGCGTTCAGAAAGTAATGCAAAAACATTTTTCTCTGAAAGGAGCTTGGTTTTGTTTTGGGTTTCAGTACACCATATTATACTCCACACTTCTGGCTGCAAGAGACTGATTTAACTGTAGGATCTTGGAGAAACATTTCGTATTGTGTTGATTAAACGGGACTCTTTTTGCCTTGCTTCGTGAAACTTTATTAGGACTTTAAGCCCATTTTCCAATACAGAACTATTTCCGAAGATGGAAGCAACGTGCAGGTAAATGCATGTCAACTTCTTAATCTATGAAATCTCGCCTTAAACTATAAATGTTGTCTATTTTGACGTTTATATTTGCATCGAACAACTTTATGACATTTAATAGGACAGTGTTTACTCCAGCTACGAAGAAGCGGACTGGTGTAGATCTGTGTGCAGAGGAATGAGTATTTCTGTGATTACTTATTTATGAACGATAGCACAAAGGTTCCCCTTCTAGTTGCAACATTTTCTAAAACCAGTGAATAACTGAAGTAAGTCGAATGCTGGGAAAAAGTGAATTCCAACTGAATGACCGCGAACGAAACGTTGTGAAGATTGGCGAAGCGTCGCAGCTGATCTCGTACACCCTCCCTGCCTCCCACATGCACGGCCCGTACAATTGTTGGCCAGTTGGTACTCCTGCATTCCTTGTTGAGTATGTTGCAACTGAGACATGCGGAAAAATTTTAGATACATAATAAAAATGTAATAAATCATTACTGGAATCACTGGATAAGATACCTGCTATAAAATAACGACATAAAGTCTGTTTGATCTTCTGCACTCCACGATTTAGGAAGGAAAAATACGTCTTCCGACTTCACACTCAGAGTTGTTCCCCTCTTTTCCTGGGCCTTCCCGAATCTCTTCTTGGTTGTGGCTTATTAGCCCTATGCGTTTTGGCAATCTGTCTTCATTTATCCTGTTAATACCTTTCTTTCGATCTTCTTCTGTTACCGTCCACTCTCTAATATTCTAAACATTAAGTTCTGTTGTTCCGTGTTCATTACGTATTGAGTCTAATATATTGCACACCCTCTAGCATTTCTTGGAGTCCTCATTTCCGCCCTTTCGGTCTTACTGACGTCCTTCTGTCTCACTCCCATTCATTAAAACTGGTGATGCCTTTATTTACTTTTATTCTCATGCCCTTTCCTGTCTTGTTACTCACCGTCACCACAAATGTGTTCAAAAACGTGGAACTGTAGTTTCAATATATCAGCCTTTATTGTCACTTATTTCAGCGGCCAGATAGGAGAAATAAGGGATTTGTTCTGTAGATTTTGTGTTGATAATAGTCTTTGAACAGAATGTGAATATTCCCTGAAATGCCATTACGCTAGTTTTAGGTAGGGAGAGTGTTGTACCTAGCGGATAGTGTAGCTAGGAACACGTGTTTACTTTTGGTCGTTACTTCAGTCACATGACAAATCTTAGACTCACATGAAGAAATTCTCATTGGAGACCGCCATAAGCAGTTTCCGCCATTTTCTTTAGTTTTTAGCACTGATAGAAGGTTATGTTTCGTGAAGCATTCTTAAATATTTCGCATTGTACACATTTCAATTTGTGTAGAATATACAATGTGACTCAGCTGCCCCTACGGATGTTGTTTTATGCAGCCCGCCGTGTTATAACTGGCCTTCAAAGACCATGCGGGAGATTTTCATTCTCTCGCTCGCCATGCGCAAACTACAAATCCTTGAGAAACAATTAACAGGAAATTTTTGTAGGAATAATTTTACACTGGGGTCCGTTTTCGCTAGAGGCCGTAGTTTTCGAGTTACTCAAGAAAAACGTACAAAAGTGACCTTCAAATGCATCCTTACTCCCACACTCAGCCCCAACCAGTCGGGATTTCTAGTACGTTGTTCACGGCACTCGCTCCTACTATTCGACAAAGATTTGTGACTGCACGAATTATTTCCCACTTTCCTTCACGTGGTTTCCATCTTGGGAAACAGTTCTGTACTCGAAAATGGGCTTACAAGCCTAATAAAGTTTATTCCTATATTCCACCACTGGATTAGTTGAGCACTTAAGAACTGTGTAAATTTTACCTAACAAATTAGTGAATTCTAACAGTACAAAATAAACAAAACTGTTACATCGTTGAATTCGTGTCGCTTTCAGACTACGAATGTACTCTGCTTGCAAGGGTTAAGTTTAAGCGTAACATCTCTAAAAGTCGTTTTTCTTTTATTACCCTCGCGGACAGGGTAATAATGTTAAGGGTATAACCGACTATGCTGGTGGCGTGATACCCCAATCAACGCAGGCAAAGAAAGGTCGAAAATAATTTTCCCACTGAATTTTTTGCATATTCTATATCTGAATGTGTTCAATAGCATCGTTCATTTTCTCCAGGGGCATTCACCACACATTGTGTTCCATAAAGGTCTCGTTTCATGCGTTTTGTCTATCACTTGCAATAATGCTGTTTTATTTTTCATATATTCGATTTAAACCTATTACTATTACTTTTACACTCCATGCAGTCTTCCCGCCTGTCACTGACTTAACAAGTAATTCTTGAACATCTCGGTTAAACTACGGTGTTTTGTGTGTAGCACCGCCTCTCATTACACTTGCTGTGTTCGTACCTAAAGCTTCTCGTGCTGTATCTTGTATACGAAAAAATTGTATTGAGATCTCTACACATTATGTTGAGCTCATTGAAACAGATCGAGAAAGCTTTATCGAAAGATGATGAATTCGAGACATTTCCTCGTCTCCAGACGCGTCTTCGGCCTGCAATCTGACTGACTGGAGTAGCTATCCTCGGCTTACATTTCAGCAAGATAATGCTCGCCCTCACACGGAGAGAGTTTCTACTGTTTGTCTTCGTGCATGCCAAACATTACCTTGGCCAACGAGGTAGCTGGATCTCTCCACAATTTAGGAAGTTTGCAGCATTGTGGGGCAGGGCCCTCCCACCAGCTAGGAATTTTCACGATGTAAAGCGCCAGTTGGACAGAATTTGGCGCGCTATTCCTCAGGAGGACATCCAGCAACTCGATCAATCAATGCCAACAAGTAGCTGCTCGAGGTGGGCCAACACGTTACTGCCTTGCTCAGTTTGTGAAGCTCTGTCTCATATATGAAAAATCCAGTTTTTCTAAAGTTGAAACCATTTGTCTGTACCAGTACATCACACTGCCGACTTCCGTCTCAATCGCGCAATTTCTACGGGTTCCACCTTCCCTTCTGCGTTATGACGCTACAGATCCGTAATAAACAACTCCTTCCCACAGTCTAATACATACAGTCGCGACACTCTCGCTGATTTTTGTTATACACAGCGACAACAGCGCCTCAAGCGGTGGAGAAGCTACGCTGCTGAATACGGTATTCATTAAATGTAATCTACGGTCATCGTCCGAAATTAGCAGCTGTCTGCTACTGTGGCAAAGTCCGTACTACACTTTCGATTCCGCAGCACCATTTTATCTGTTAACACTGTGTAGTTGCAGAGTTGTGCCAGCATGTCTGTCCTCACAATGTCGACTTTATGTATCTCACTTCTCCTGTAGCGTTGATCACGAGGAGCCGAAGTAAATGAGTGTATTCTGCATGACGTAACATTCAGTATTCCCTTCTTTCATAGCCACTCTTCATGTGCACCGATACTAAATAGGGATGTGAAAACTCTTGAAAGTGAGAGAATGACAACAATAATCGTAACAAGAACAAGCAAATTATGAATGATATTTATTCCAACGCAGAACGAGAATGGCTTTAAATATAAAAATCTATATCAATATCCATACCTATTGATCTTTGAGTTGGCACAATGCAAATATATTCTTAGCATTTTGTTACTGAATTTAGTTCTGGATGTTTGCAGAGAAAAGGAAAAGTCGGTACTCCTCGCTAGTGTAATATAATGTGAACCAGCAACTACCTTTTCCTTAGAACACGACTCAAGCAGGTCCCCAAGTAGGTACCAAAGCACTGCTGCATTCTGTTCCCTGACATTGCTCTGATGACGGTTAATGCAGATAGTTCCGATTATGAAATACAAAACGTATTGCAGGTTACTTCCTAGGATAGTATCATTAAATTTGCGTTGTAGACGGCACATGAACGTGACGACTATCCACATTACTCATCAATATAAAAAGACAATATTATGGGAATTTAGCAGGATTACTCAACATGAATTCTGAAATTGGGTGACTGACCGCACAGGTGCTAAACGTCGTCAAGAGTATACGATGTCCTAATCGCATTAGGAATATGAAGATCGTCTTCGACAGCTCGCAACTTTCACATTGCTTTCTCCACCCTACTCCAGACAGCCCTCGGTGGAGTAGCACTACGTTGCCAATGTAATGGAAGGCCTTCAATCGGACAACAGACCACATATTGAAAAATACAAGCGTATTCTCTTGCAGCGTAAGCTTATTGTAACTAATCTAAAAATTATTGGAGAGGAACATTGTCCCATTCAAAAAAATTAATATGTTACGCCCTGTTGACGTCAAACGGACATTATCTATGTCCTGTCTTGTGTCCTACTCATCTATTATATCAAGTGTACTATCAAAATGATTATATATAATTAATGATAATGTAATGCATTGATACCAGATGGTGCGTTCACAACAGTATTGATGCGAAAATAAAACAGAAGTTCGCAAAAGTGGAGTTGTGCATTTTCGTACGTTTTCACCTCGAGATGTACAGTCGTGCTCAAAAGTATCCGAACGACCTGAATTGCATTTCGCCTGATTCGCATGCAAACGGCATAACGCAGCTGTCTAGCAGGTCCTCTAATCGCTCCTTGGCCGGCCGGAGTGGCCGTGCGGTTCTAGGCGCTACAGACTGGAGCCGAGCGACCGCTACGGTCGCAGGTTCGAATCCTGCCTCGGGCATGGATGTGTGTGATGTCCTAAGGTTAGTTAGGTTTAATTAGTTCTAAGTTCTAGGCGACTGATGACCTCAGAAGTTAAGTCGCATAGTGCTCAGAGCCATTCTAATCGCTCCATGGTACAGTCGTTTGACTGGTTCCAACAAGTCACCACTAGAAAACACTGCTTTGTATCGCAATAACTCAAGATGTAAAGTAATACCATGATACTAAAAATATCTGGGAACACCTTATCACAGATAAGACTGTCCTTAAGGCTTGTAAGCTCACATTTATTACAATAAATGACATACCTGAAATGTTACCACTCTCATTATTACGTCAGATTGGTAATGCACGTAGTAAGTTCGTCGTATTCATGATTTCCTCTTCAAGGTAACATACCGTACTTATTATTTAACACAACATGACTTTAAAAATTTAAGTTATTCACGAGCAGCTAGTTGAGAATATGTATGAACTTCAAATGACACGACGAACCGTCTTGTTCCGTATATTTATTCAAACCCAGCTCATGCAGACTAAGCAAAGATTTCGTGAGTGACGGAAACTAACAGTCATTCCTGATTAGGCATACAGAGAGTGATATACCTCGATTTTAGACAGTATCAGTTAGCAAATATCAACTTTAAATTGCATAACGCAAACATTTTTAACAGACGCGAATTCCTACCCAGCATCTATTGTTCCTGTTAACGAACTACGAGAGATGTTAAATATTGCTTCTTCACAAGTAACTTACTTGAAATGCCGTGATTTAAAGCTTTGTGTGGGACACGGATTCGAACCCAGAACCTAATCGGATTGCTATCGAAGCACAGTCAAATGTGACATATCGGATTTTCGTGGCAGTAGCTAGATGTTTTAACTGAAATGACGAGGCGAAACATTAATCGTTTCCTTCCCAGGCACCAACCCGGCACCTATCGCTGTTATATTCTAGAGAAAACGAACGTTAAATATGGGTTTGTGGCACCAGCAGTGACGTGTGAGCATGTTTGAACTAGAAATAATACGACGAAGAGTTCAGCGCTCACTGGGAATAGAGCCCCACACATATCGTTGTTGACTACACACAAAGAGACGTCAGTTACCGAATTTTTCTCCACCAGCTGCTCAGAATAACATCTTGAACTTACAGTCATCTCGCAAATAGTTCTGTGTCTCACTGGGAGTTAAAAACATCAGATATCGTTAGTGTTGACAACGAATGAAGATACATTAAAAATCAAAATAATTATCCACCAGCAGATAGGTGTTCTCATGCTAGAGCTTGATAATACCTAATTAAATCTTTAGTGCCGGGCCAGGATTCGATCCCATTGTGGAGATCTTGAGGAATCTGCAGTTTTGAACAAACAACAAATTGTAGCCGAGCTGTATTGTCACGAAGGGATCAAATTCCGCGTTAAGGGCGGTCTGAGTTGCATTCCCAGTTCAGAACCAATTTTATCGACATACAGAAGCTCAGATAAAAGATGGGATAAGTGTCCTGTGACCATACATCGCGTTTGTTTCGTCACTTGAAATAAATAACTAGTATAAGAAAGGTTGCTGGTGATAGAGTTTCTACCTGTCGCCACTCCAGACTTTATTGTGGTTCAACCTACCGTCTACTTGGTAGAGAACGAATATCATCTTTAATGTGAATTTTCAGACCACACTGCCATTATATCTTCTTCACTTGGTGTAGCCAGGAGAGAATGGAATCTGTCTCTCCCTATCTAAAATCATTGACAGAAGTGGGAATCGAACCCAAACCATAGGTATAACAACCTACCATCCGTCCAACAGACCACGAAATCCTCTTCTCTGCGACTCCTTTTTCTATCGTAACGCCGTTGCGCCACACTGGATGAGAATTTTGACACACAGGCTCCCTGTAGCAATTTGCAGCATGTTCAGTAAATTCATTTACTTGGTTGACCGAATCACCATGAACTAGCTGTCTCGGCTACCCAGTGCATACATTCGACTCTGTTTTGTAATCACCGAAATAAAATCACGTAACTGCCACATACACAGAACTGCCAACAGTGTAGGATGCAGAAGTTTAAATAGGAAGTGTTCCTTTCCACTTGAGCTATTCTATTGCGCTATCTGTTTGTAGAAAACGTCGTTCAGTCCAATACAAAAGCTGTAACTGTTTGTCTCTCAGAAGTCAAGACCTGGCCATATGCATAAACTCACAGTGCTGTGGAATCCAAAAGTCCTGGAGGAATAGTTGTCGAGCTCTGGAGCTGTTGTAGCTACGTGTCAGCTAGTAGCGTAGATAAGATGTCGCGAGTTCGAATACATTCAGTGCTACATTTTTTAAAACGCAATTCTGCTGTCTGCTGAAGTTATCAATCTAATGGAACTTTGAACATAATTCCCTTCACTTCTCAACCCAAAGTAGTCGCATGTGGAAAAAGGGCTAACTACTGTGACATTTTGTTCTATTCAGGTTTAATGGACACCAGGCAGCAGATGCATCTCGAAGATGTGTAGGGAGAGCGCATCGTGCCATAATACGTCAGAAAAGTATTTTCTACATTAGCTGTCGAGTGGTAGTGAGATTTTATTCTTCTTCAAACTTTGTTTGACAGCTTTAACTGTATTATAAAAAATGAAATAAAACTAACCACGATAACGTTACGACGAAAGTCTGTTTTAATGAAACCGAGTATCTGTACACAAGCGTGCCTCTATCGACACGAATTAGTAAAATAGTACTCACTTAGATTTTGCTTGGGTCTGTGTTTAACTGGTATGCTGTGTCATACTCAAGAGGTATGCAAATGTGGCATTTCATAAATATAGTTACGTATTCCTAGAAACCCAAAATTCGTTTGTCAGCAGCGGAAAGAGCCTGTTGTGCAGCATTGTAAGTTTTTCAACATGGCACTATGAGCCGAAAGTATTTTCTTGCGCTTTCCTTATTGATCTTTGATCCGCCTGCTTGTAGCTCTTTCACAGAAGGGATAAAAACGTTGCAATCAGTGAGACTGAAACTGCGAACTATAATACAAGCTTTTTCACAGGTCGGCACATTACCACAGAGCTGGAGAAGAGGTATGGGTCTGAGCTTCCTCTTACGAGGGCAATAGTGCCTAGAACTCGTAAACCGCTATTTAAAGGTCGAGATTAGTTGCGATTTCCACCTGCAACGACTTTCCTGGGCTGAAAACCGTAAATTTACAATGTGTTGTTACACTTCAAGCGATAATAACTCAGATTATTCAATGGAAATGACAGGTAAAATCATGTGAACTTTGAGGCTTAATTCCGTGCACACCAGGAAGTAACTCGTCAATCACAGAGTTGCCAAACATACGTTGCCTTGTTGCCAAATCTCAGTTACAGTACCAGCAGGAAGAAGACGAACCGATGTGATCCTACAGCGGGCTGGGAAGTGACCATAGCTGGTGTCTCCAAGTCGCGGCTGCTACGGCCTGCAACACGTAATGCGTCTGATTCGCATTTCTATAACTAGGTTTAGGGACTGGAGCGTAGTTACTAATAATACTCAGAACTGACTGCAAACTAAGCATCATAAATCAGTAACTCTCATTGTTGTTTTTATATATCTTTCGTAAGTGTACTCAAAACTAAGAAACTCATTCACAGGCGTTTTCGTGCCTCGCCGATAGTCGAGCACAACAAACAAATAAAAAAAAAAGAATGTGTATGTATGTGTGTGTGTGTGTGTGTGTGTGTGAGAGAGAGAGAGAGAGAGAGAGAGAGAGAGAGAAAGAAAGAAAAAAGAATGAGAGAGAGTGTAAAAAATTGTTGTAAAGAAATTGAATCATGGTATTTAAAGAAATCTTTCATTAAAATGACACATTCCACATCATTATGAAATGTCGTATTCATGATGTATGGAATAAGAATTAATCTAATGTAATCTAATCCAATCTAATCACATCATATTGACGACCAGCCATGAAGAGTAATGAATTACCGAAATTTTTGCCAATACCAGTTACCAAATCTAAACTTGAAAATAAAAAACGACAATTTTTGTAATAAACCGTGACTCCTATCAAGACTCTTTCGTCCCTGTTATCTAACCACGAAAGATGTGTGATAAACCTCCATTCTGAAGTAACAAAGTGTGCATGCATTTAAAGATGAAGTGCATGATGTGAATTTCTGTGACGGAGATACGAACCCAACACGTACTCGGTTTGTTAACTAAGAAAAAACAAATGTTACGTATCGGGTTTTCTTACTAGCCGCTAGGTGTCTGAATCTAAAAGAAGGATACAAACTTTTGTGCCTAAGCGCCAATCGTACTGCACACCTACCGTGCATCCACGAATATAGCTTAAGTATCAGTTGCTTACTCACGAACAGTAAGATGTGTGCGTGTTTGACCAGAAATAATGACACCTGTTGCGATTGTTGGCAACACATGAACATACATTAGAAATGCGCGTTAATTTTCACTAGCAGGTGGGTGTGGACTTGATAAAGCTTGAAATGAAATTATGAATATTTTTGTACTGGATCAGGGTTCAGACCCATATACTCACCTTTGCAGGAGACCAAGAGAAGATTGCAGTCTTGCGAAAAGGAACGAAATGATTGAACTATACTGTTCTGAGAGATTCAGATCCTCGAAAGAGGAGATACGAATTCGAATCGCAGTCCAGCACCAAATTTTTCAACTTCTCTAGTTTAATCAAGTACAAGTAAAATAAGAGCCCTGGCCCTTTAAATGGCTATCGGTTCATCAAATAAAATAAAATTTTCTAATGTAAGTAAGCTTACTGGCGACTGTATTTCTGTTTACCATGACTTCCGCTATGTCATTTCCCAACGTAAACCGGCTCTGCCCAGTTGGTAATGAAGGAACGTGATGTTTAATGCGGATTCTGGATTATAATGTCTTTCTCTTGAGGTTACCAGAGGTAAAATAAAACTGTTTGTGCCTCTTAAAAGTAAATGCCTGAACCCCCGCATTGCACCTGTGATAGTTCGTTCCACCAGACCATTGTGGCCACATTTCCCAGCCCCAAGAGTGTGCCTAAACGGATGATGTGCTTAGCTTACAAAATTAGTCACGGTGGAAAAAATGCCAGTCTATTAAATGGTCAAGTAGAAGCAAGCTTCTGACGCAGAGATTATGCTACTCTCATGTCAGCAGGATGTAAAGACTCTTCTAGGCATCTTAGGCTGGATGTGAAGCCATTTTGATTTTTCACAAATTCAGCAATTTTCTTAGTTCGAGAAAATCCACTGTGAAGTGTGAAGTTGCCGGATAATTCGATTATTACTGTAATTATTACTATCATTTTATTCATACCGCTGCTGGAACACAAGTGCTTGAAGATAATTTAATGCCTTTTGGCCACTATAGATGTAGTTTCCCAAGAACATGTTTTTTCCCTGTCTACGGAATCCTTTTCATGTTAATATCAAACATCAGCAATTACTCGTAGATTACATTAATACTAAAGTAACTGACGAAGACGTTACTTGATAACAAAATCGCGCTGCCTTTCTTCATTTACTTGCGCCTAGAAATGGCTATCGAGTACTGACAAACCAAAAGGCAAGAGATCTTACTGCCTTCCGATATACATCGCTGTCAGTTCTTCCACATGATTTGGTCGACATGACCTGTTTCAAGGTGTGTATGACATACAATGTTTTAGAAAATTTATTGTTTGCCTTTGAAATAAACAGAAGTATTTCATTCTAACCCGTCCAAGTACAAAATTTTCGGAATATTAGTTCAAATTTATTTTCGCTTCTATAATGTCGGAAAGTATTTCACAGTTACAAAACTCGCATTCGAAACATTGACCTTACACTTAGTCGCTGACCATAAATTCTAGGTCAGAGTGACACCAGTTTAAATAATCTAATGTAGCGAAGACTGTTTGCCAGTGCTCTTTCTCACCGGAAAATACGCAATTCACTCATTTGGCTCCGTAAGTACGCTTTAACAGTAATTTCTGTGTGAAATTTGTCAGTAAGCTTTTGCCTTCCAACCGGCGAAATACGGTAGAGTACAGCCGGTAAACAATTCAGAAACCACGATTTAATGCCGATAAGATGATTTCTTTAAACATTGTCAAAGCTGAGGGAATTTAGTTTCTGCTTAAATCGTCTTAAGCAGCAACGTTCACAGATATCTCAAATAGGAAAAAGCTCATTATCCAGGTACGAAGGTTGTAAAACAAACTTCCCACAGTTTGTGTCAGGTTGATCTTTGCGTCTGATAACACTGCTTAAGTATTTTGTCTAAGAGGTATCACAAGTAGTGTTCCTGTAGCTGTGGGAATCATTGGTTGAAAACGAGTTTAACACCAATGGGTACAGTGCTGCTAAATATTCAGAATTATTATCAACCTAAGTCTGAGTTCATCCACAAACTGAGGCGTTTTTATAATTTTGAGCTAGACTGTGTATCCTTGTCTTCCTTGAGTGGTCATTGGAAGGCGTTTACCCACACGTATACAATACTATGAATACTTCGAACGCTATGGTTAACGTTGCTCTCATAAACTACTTTTGTTTTTTTAATTCCTCTTGGTCTTCAGCGTGCAATACGTGTTGTATATACAGTCTTAGATCAAAAAATTGACCGCCGAGTCGTTCACGTAAGGTGGACAATACAGTCGTGCTCCTCTCAGGGGTCGACAGAAGCGTCCGATCCCACGCGTCGGCTTTGACCCGTGACATAAGGGTGTTGTCGTGTGTGACGTCATGACAGCGCGGAGTTTGGTTTGAGTGTGGCTGTCTCCAGTTCTGTTTTATCTTATTTTATTTACTTTTCTTATCTGTTCGTTCTATCTCGTGAGTTTTTTTTTAAAATTTAAAAACACTTATTACTTATTTTAATTATCAGTTTCCTCTAATTTCTGTTTTAGTTTATTACATTTATCTTTCTGATCTGTTCGTTCTATCCCGTGAGATATTTTTTTTTTAAAGACAAAAAACACTAATCAGCTACTGAAGCATCTTTATCTTCTATGGGTTGCAGGGGTTACGACCCCTGGGGAGGTAGGTGGGTATTCATGCACGGCTGTCTTCACTTACACGTTGTAGCTACGCAAGGCGTCTAAATTTGTTTATATTTAGTTTGCCCCCCCCCCCACCCAAAACACCCCATTTCCCGCGCTTATCCCGTTAATGTCATTAGGCTTCTTGTGGAAAGTGTGTGTGTGTTTGTTTTTGTTTCCGCCATATTTGTGATGTCATGGGTCAAAGCAGACGGGCGGGATCGGACGCTTCCGTATTTCCCCTCTCAGAATTCTATGTCTGGCAATATGCTCGATCTGGCAACATGTAGACTGCGGCACTTCCCAGAGAAAGTCATGACTCCAGTCCTAGTACATCACTCTTGACTACGACCGTAGTCTTGAGGTAAAACGCGAGACCAGCAAATATGGTATTGTAGATTCGCTTGAATTACACTCATACCTTCAGCACCGAGAGGAAAGGGGCGATAAAATTTTGTCGATATGTGCTTTCGGTCGCCAGACGTCATATTAGCTGGTCTCGCGTTTTACCTCAAGACTACGGTAGAGTTCCATTACCGGTATGAATAAAATGATAGTAATAATTACAGTAATAATCGAATTATCCGGCAACTTCACACTTCACAGTGGATTTTCTCGAACTAAGAAAATTGCTGAATTTGTGAAAAATCAAAATGGCTTCACATCCAGCCTAAGATGCCTAGAAGAGTCTTTACATCCTGCTGACATGAGAGTAGCATAATCTCTGCGTCAGAAGCTTGCTTCTACTTGACCATTTAATAGACTGGCATTTTTTCCACCGTGACTAATTTTGTAAGCTAAGCACATCATCCGTCACAGCACACTCCTGGGGCTGGGAAATGTGGCCACAATGGTCTGGTGGAACGAACTACTACAGGTGCAATGCGTGGGTTCAGGCATTTACTTTTAAGAGACACAAACAGTTTTATTTTACCTCTGGTAACCTCAAGAGAAAGACGTTATAATCCAGAATCCGCATTAAACATCACGTTCCTTCATTACCAACTGGGCAGAGCCGGTTTACGTTGGGAAATGACAGAGCGGAAGTCATGGTGAACAGAAATACAGTCGCCAGTAAGCTTACTTACATTAGAAAATTTTATTTTATTTGATGAACCGATAGCCATTTAAAGGGACAGGGCTCTTATTTTACTTGTACTTGATTAAACTAGAGACGTTCAAAAATTTGGTGCTACACTGCGATTCGAATTCGTATCTCCTCTTTCGAGAATCTGAATATCTCGGAACAGTATAGTACAATCATTTCGTTCCTTTTCGCAAGACTGCAATCTTCTCTAGGTCTCCTCCAAAGGTAAGTATGTGGGTCTGAACCCTGATCCAGTACAAAAATATTCATAATTTCATTTCAAGCTCTATCAAGTGCACACCTACCTGCTAGTGAAAATTAACGCGCATTTCTAATGTATGTTCATGTGTTGCCAACAATCGCAACAGGTGTCATTATTTCTGGTCAAACACGCACACATCTTACTGTTCGTGAGTAAGCAACTGATACTTAAGCTATATTCGTGGATGCACGGTAGGTGTGCAGTACGATTGGCGCTTAGGCACAAAAGTTTGTATCCTTCTTTTAGATTCAGACACCTAGCGGCTAGTAAGAAAACCCGATACGTAACATTTGTTTTTTCTTAGTTAACAAACCGATTACGTGTTGGGTTCGTATCTCCGTCACAGAAATTCACATCATGCACTTCATCTTTAAATGCATGCACACTTTGTTACTTCAGAATGGAGGTATATCACACATCTTTCGTGGTTAGACAACAGGGACGAAAGGGTCTTGATAAGAGTCACGGTTTATTACAAAAATTGTCGTTTTTTATTTTCAAGTTTAGATTTGGTAACTGGTATTGGCAAAAATTTCGGTAATTCATTACTCTTCATGGCTGGTCATCAATATGATGTGATTAGATTGGATTAGATTACATTAGATTAATTCTTATTCCATACATCATGAATACGACATTTCATAATGATGTGGAATGTGTCATTTTAATGAAAGATTTCTTTAAATACCATGATTCAATTTCTTTACAACAATTTTTTACACTCTCTCTCATTCTTTTTTCTTTCTTTCTCTCTCTCTCTCTCTCTCTCTCTCTCTCTCACACACACACACACACACACACACACACACACACACACATACATACACACATACATACACATTCTTTTTTTTTAATTTGTTTGTTGTGCTCGACTATCGGCGAGGCACGAAAACGCCTGTGAATGAGTTTCTTAGTTTTGAGTACACTTACGAAAGATATATAAAAACAACAATGAGAGTTACTGATTAATGATGCTTAGTTTGCAGTCAGTTCTGAGTATTATTAGTAACTACGCTCCAGTCCCTAAACCTAGTTATAGAAATGCGAATCAGACGCATTACGTGTTGCAGGCCGTAGCAGCCGCGACTTGGAGACACCAGCTATGGTCACTTCCCAGCCCGCTGTAGGATCACATCGGTTCGTCTTCTTCCTGCTGGTACTGTAACTGAGATTTGGCAACAAGGCAACGTATGTTTGGCAACTCTGTGATTGACGAGTTACTTCCTGGTGTGCACGGAATTAAGCCTCAAAGTTCACATGATTTTACCTGTCATTTCCATTGAATAATCTGAGTTATTATCGCTTGAAGTGTAACAACACATTGTAAATTTACGGTTTTCAGCCCAGGAAAGTCGTTGCAGGTGGAAATCGCAACTAATCTCGACCTTTAAATAGCGGTTTACGAGTTCTAGGCACTATTGCCCTCGTAAGAGGAAGCTCAGACCCATACCTCTTCTCCAGCTCTGTGGTAATGTGCTGACCTGTGAAAAAGCTTGTATTATAGTTCGCAGTTTCAGTCTCACTGATTGCAACGTTTTTATCCCTTCTGTGAAAGAGCTACAAGCAGGCGGATCAAAGATCAATAAGGAAAGCGCAAGAAAATACTTTCGGCTCATAGTGCCATGTTGAAAAACTTACAATGCTGCACAACAGGCTCTTTCCGCTGCTGACAAACGAATTTTGGGTTTCTAGGAATACGTAACTATATTTATGAAATGCCACATTTGCATACCTCTTGAGTATGACACAGCATACCAGTTAAACACAGACCCAAGCAAAATCTAAGTGAGTACTATTTTACTAATTCGTGTCGATAGAGGCACGCTTGTGTACAGATACTCGGTTTCATTAAAACAGACTTTCGTCGTAACGTTATCGTGGTTAGTTTTATTTCATTTTTTATAATACAGTTAAAGCTGTCAAACAAAGTTTGAAGAAGAATAAAATCTCACTACCACTCGACAGCTAATGTAGAAAATACTTTTCTGACGTATTATGGCACGATGCGCTCTCCCTACACATCTTCGAGATGCATCTGCTGCCTGGTGTCCATTAAACCTGAATAGAACAAAATGTCACAGTAGTTAGCCCTTTTTCCACATGCGACTACTTTGGGTTGAGAAGTGAAGGGAATTATGTTCAAAGTTCCATTAGATTGATAACTTCAGCAGACAGCAGAATTGCGTTTTAAAAAATGTAGCACTGAATGTATTCGAACTCGCGACATCTTATCTACGCTACTAGCTGACACGTAGCTACAACAGCTCCAGAGCTCGACAACTATTCCTCCAGGACTTTTGGATTCCACAGCACTGTGAGTTTATGCATATGGCCAGGTCTTGACTTCTGAGAGACAAACAGTTACAGCTTTTGTATTGGACTGAACGACGTTTTCTACAAACAGATAGCGCAATAGAATAGCTCAAGTGGAAAGGAACACTTCCTATTTAAACTTCTGCATCCTACACTGTTGGCAGTTCTGTGTATGTGGCAGTTACGTGATTTTATTTCGGTGATTACAAAACAGAGTCGAATGTATGCACTGGGTAGCCGAGACAGCTAGTTCATGGTGATTCGGTCAACCAAGTAAATGAATTTACTGAACATGCTGCAAATTGCTACAGGGAGCCTGTGTGTCAAAATTCTCATCCAGTGTGGCGCAACGGCGTTACGATAGAAAAAGGAGTCGCAGAGAAGAGGATTTCGTGGTCTGTTGGACGGATGGTAGGTTGTTATACCTATGGTTTGGGTTCGATTCCCACTTCTGTCAATGATTTTAGATAGGGAGAGACAGATTCCATTCTCTCCTGGCTACACCAAGTGAAGAAGATATAATGGCAGTGTGGTCTGAAAATTCACATTAAAGATGATATTCGTTCTCTACCAAGTAGACGGTAGGTTGAACCACAATAAAGTCTGGAGTGGCGACAGGTAGAAACTCTATCACCAGCAACCTTTCTTATACTAGTTATTTATTTCAAGTGACGAAACAAACGCGATGTATGGTCACAGGACACTTATCCCATCTTTTATCTGAGCTTCTGTATGTCGATAAAATTGGTTCTGAACTGGGAATGCAACTCAGACCGCCCTTAACGCGGAATTTGATCCCTTCGTGACAATACAGCTCGGCTACAATTTGTTGTTTGTTCAAAACTGCAGATTCCTCAACATCTCCACAATGGGAGATCGAATCCTGGCCCGGCACTAAAGATTTAATTAGGTATTATCAAACTCTAGCATGAGAACACCTATCTGCTGGTGGATAATTATTTTGATTTTTAATGTATCTTCATTCGTTGTCAACACTAACGATATCTGATGTTTTTAACTCCCAGTGAGACACAGAACTATTTGCGAGATGACTGTAAGTTCAAGATGTTATTCTGAGCAGCTGGTGGAGAAAAATTCGGTAACTGACGTCTCTTTGTGTGTAGTCAACAACGATATGTGTGGGGCTCTATTCCCAGTGAGCGCTGAACTCTTCGTCGTATTATTTCTATTTCAAACATGCTCACATGTCACTGCTGGTGCAACAAACCCATATTTAACGTTCGTTTTCTCTAGAATATAACAGCGATAGGTGCCGGGTTGGTGCCTGGGAAGGAAACGATTAATGTTTCGCCTCGTCATTTCAGTTAAAACATCTAGCTACTGCCACGAAAATCCGATATGTCACATTTGACTGTGCTTCGATAGCAATCCGATTAGGTTCTGGGTTTGAATCCGTGTCCAACACAAAGCTTTAAATCACGGCATTTCAATAAGTTACTTGTGAAGAAGCAATATTTAACATCTCTCGTAGTTCGTTAACAGGAACAATAGATGCTGGGTAGGAATTCGCGTCTGTTAAAAATGTTTGCGTTATGCAATTTAAAGTTGATATTTGCTAACTGATACTGTCTAAAATCGAGGTATATCACTCTCTGTATGCCTAATCAGGAATGACTGTTAGTTTCCGTCACTCACGAAATCTTTGCTTAGTCTGCATGAGCTGGGTTTGAATAAATATATGGAACAAGACGGTTCGTCGTGTCATTTGAAGTTCATACATATTCTCAACTAGCTGCTCGTGAATAACTTAAATTTTTAAAGTCATTTTGTGTTAAATAATAAGTACGGTATGTTACCTTGAAGAGGAAATCATGAATACGACGAACTTACTACGTGCATTACCAATCTGACGTAATAATGAGAGTGGTAACATTTCAGGTATGTCATTTATTGTAATAAATGTGAGCTTACAAGCCTTAAGGACAGTCTTATCTGTGATAAGGTGTTCCCAGATATTTTTAGTATCATGGTATTACTTTACATCTTGAGTTATTGCGATACAAAGCAGTGTTTTCTAGTGGTGACTTGTTGGAACCAGTCAAACGACTGTACCATGGAGCGATTAGAATGGCTCTGAGCACTATGCGACTTAACTTCTGAGGTCATCAGTCGCCTAGAACTTAGAACTAATTAAACCTAACTAACCTTAGGACATCACACACATCCATGCCCGAGGCAGGATTCGAACCTGCGACCGTAGCGGTCGCTCGGCTCCAGTCTGTAGCGCCTAGAACCGCACGGCCACTCCGGCCGGCCAAGGAGCGATTAGAGGACCTGCTAGACAGCTGCGTTATGCCGTTTGCATGCGAATCAGGCGAAATGCAATTCAGGTCGTTCGGATACTTTTGAGCACGACTGTACATCTCGAGGTGAAAACGTACGAAAATGCACAACTCCACTTTTGCGAACTTCTGTTTTATTTTCGCATCAATACTGTTGTGAACGCACCATCTGGTATCAATGCATTACATTATCATTAATTATATATAATGATTTTGATAGTACACTTGATATAATAGATGAGTAGGACACAAGACAGGACATAGATAATGTCCGTTTAACGTCAACAGGGCGTAACATATTAATTTTTTTGAATGGGACAATGTTCCTCTCCAATAATTTTTAGATTAGTTACAATAAGCTTACGCTGCAAGAGAATACGCTTGTATTTTTCAATATGTGGTCTGTTGTCGGATTGAAGACCTTCCGTTACATTGGCATGTAGTGTTAGCAGTTAGCCAACACTACGAACACTACCTGAGTGAGGAAGCCGATATGCACGCGTTAACCCACGCAGGCTAGAGATAGGTCTGAAACAGGATACGTAATGAATGCTATAAAGAGAAGTACGTAGCTGCTGGAATACTTAACTTTAATCCATCATTGTTGTACATCGCTCTTGACGATACAAGTGAGACTCTGTAGATACATGCAATGTTACTAATAGTGCCTTGCTAGGTCGTGGCCATTGACTTAGCAGAAGCCTATTCTAACTATCTGCTCTGCAAATGAGCGAGGCTTCGTCAGTGTGCATCGCTAGC
This sequence comes from Schistocerca americana, assembly GCF_021461395.2. Taxonomy (NCBI): domain Eukaryota; kingdom Metazoa; phylum Arthropoda; class Insecta; order Orthoptera; family Acrididae; genus Schistocerca; species Schistocerca americana. The sequence goes on from NC_060121.1 coordinate 58,844,528, forward strand.
GAAGTCGTCCGTACAACTGGGGCGAGTGCTAGTACGTCTCTCTAGACCTGCCGTGTGGTGGCGCTCGGTCTGCGATCACTGACAGTTGCGACACGAGGGTCCGACATGTACTAATGGACCGCGGCCGATTTAAAGCTACCACCTAGCAAGTGTGGTGTCTGGCGGTGACACCACATTCCTCCCCCGCAAATCGGCGAACGGTCGTGTTATAAGGCTTCCGCCCGCCGTGGGGAGGACCCCATGTTGACGTATGCGATGAGGTGGGGAGCCTATCAACAGGCGAGGCTGTGCCACCCGCACCCGGCCATTCGGTCCGAGGGGAGCTAGGAAACGCCTGAAAACCTAGTCCAGGGGGCACGCCAACATGCGGTGTATGCGCCCGTAAAGAGACAGGAGGGGCCGAAGGGTCGACCTCCATCGCGTCGGGGTACCCGACGCTCGAAGACGCCATGTTGTCCGGAGCGGGCAAGAGTTCCATGGCGGAGGACAGCCGGTCACGGGAAGCGAACGGCGGTGCGTGACCCAGGGAGACGCTTGGCGGCTGCAGCGACGCGTCCACTGCGGGCGACGTCGGCGGGAGAACAGGCGGCGGCGGCGGCGGCGCGTCGCCATGGGGCAAAATGGAAGGCAGCGTCGGTAACACCTGGGGATGAGGCGAGCTAGTCGATGGGTCCCCAGGGCGCTGACCGGACGGCACCGTCGCTGAAAGCAGACGGGGAGCGGCAGAACCCGTGCGACGCCAGAGGCGCAGCTGATTGAGATGCCGACGCACCTCACCAGAGGCCCCCAAAACCAAATACATCGCGCGGCCGAGGCAGCGAAGAATGCGTCCTGCGAGCCAACACCGTGAACCGCCATAGTTGCGATAGTATACAACGTCGCCAGGAGCAAAAGCAGGTGTCTGCCGCTGCACAGGAACCTGATGCGGCGGATGCAGCAAAGACATCAAGGTTCGATGAGGACGACCGTGGAGCAACTCAGCCGGCGAGCGACCATCTCGGGGCTGAGAGCGATACGATGACAAAAAGAGCAACAACGCGTCCTCCCGAGAATGCGACTCTTTCAACTTCAACATCTGTGACTTGAAAGTCCGGACCAATTGTTCAGCACACCGTTTGACTGAGGCGAAAACGGCGCGGATGTCAGATGTTGAATACCATTAGCCTTGCAGAGTAACTGAAATTCTGCGGACATGAATTGTGGGCCATTGTCGGAAACAATAGTCTGTGGAAGACCTTCAATGCAAAAGATAGCGGACAACGCTTGGATGGTGGCAGATGACGTCGTGGAAGACATCCGGACAACAAAAGGAAAATTGCTGAAGGAATCGACCACAACCAACCATCGATCATTCCAGAATGGACCAGCAAAATCTATGTGTAAGCGTTGCCAAGGGGAAGTGGCTTTCGGCCATGCAAAGAATTTCCGCGGCGGTGCGGATTGTTGTTCGGCACACGCCATGCAAGAAGAGCACATATTCGCAATCGCAGCATCGATTCCGAACCAAGTACAGTGCTGACGAGCAAGTTGTTTCGTGCGCACGATACCCCAATGTCCTTGGTGAAGAAGCCGTAAGACAGAGGACTGTAACGAACGTGGGACCACGACTCGGGACTGATCATTATCAGAACGCAACAGCAAAACACCACGTCGAACAAAAAGTCTCTCCTTGTGAGCAAAAAATCGGCGAACCAACGGATCCTCGATCCGTGACTTTGACTCGGGCCATTGCGTAACAACAAAACGCAAAACGGTAGCAAGGACAGGGTCAGCAGCTGTGGCTGTAGCTACACGACGAAAATCAATCGGAAACGATTCGACCACGTCATCGGTTTCCGAATCAATGAACAGGCAAGCAAGTTCAGAAGAATCGAATGCTCTATCCTCAGCAACAGGCAAACGGGACAACGCATCGGCGTTTCCGTGCTTAGCAGTGGACCGATACAAGATATCGTAGCGGAACGGCGAGAGGAAAATAGACCAGCGAATAAATTTCTGCGCTGTACGTGGAGGTACAGGCTTGTTCGGATGAAAAAGCGATGTCAAAGGTTTTTGGTCTGTGATGATGGTAAAGTGACGACCATACAAGAAATCATGAAACTTTGTAACACCAAACACGAGAGCCAAAGTTTCTTTCTCGATCTGTGAATAATTTCTTTGCGCAGATGAGAGCAATTTTGACGCAAAGGCAATAGGGCGATCATGCGATCCATCTCTGTGCGCAAGCACAGCACCGATCCCGAAATCCGATGGATCTACCATCAAAAAAAGGGGTTTCTGGGGATCGAAGGGCGTAAGGCAAGTATTTGAAAGTAACGCCGATTTCAACTGGCGAAAGGCGCGTTCGCATTCCGTCGTCCAGACGAACGCAACACCTTTACGGCGTAAGCGATGAAGCGGAGCTAAAATGGAAGAGGTATGCGGGAGAAAGTTGTGATAATAGTTAATTTTTCCCAACACACTCTGTAGCTGCTTCAAATTCTGCGGCGAAGGCAAGTCGTGTATGGCACGGAGGTGCTCTGGACTCGGATGTATGCCTTGGGCATTGATTACATGTCCCAGATATGGTAAGTCACGAGCAAAAAACACACACTTGTCCATCCGCAAGCGAAGACCATTTTGTCGCAATACCTGTGCAAAGTCAAGTGTGTCTTGCCTATCTAATATGTCGATCACTTGTTGAAGGGAGGGATTAACTAGTTTCAAAATCTGTTCCCGTATACGAACATCAGAGACGTTCTGTGCAATTGCATCACGTACCATTGTATCTGAATAAGGGAGTCCACATTCACACTCAAAAGCACAATCCCTAGTAAGGCCTTGCAATGTTGCAACCCACTCCCTATTAGTCTGACCGGCCGTACGTTTTGTACGAAAGAACGTATACCTTTTTGCAACGACATTTACTGTTTCTTTTAAATAGGCATCTAACGCCGACAAAATTTCTTCGTAGGACAGAGTCGCTACGTCGCGTCGGGGAAACAATTTCACTATCACACGGTGGGTGGACACACCTACACAGGCCAATAAAAAAGGCTGCCGCTCGTTACCTTGAATTCTGTAGGCGGCGAGATGGAATCCAAATTGGCGTGACCACTCCGTCCAGGTTTCCATTGCCGGGTCAAATGGCCGGAACGAGGATGCAACAGCATGTTGTGGCTGCGGTAGCGGTGAAGCGGCGGCTGCCGCATCGTTTTGCATTGCACGTTGACCCTGAACGAGCTGTCCAAGGGCATCCAATAACGCCTGAGTCTGCTGATTCTGCAAGCGATAAAATTCGGACAGTACATCTGGAGATTGTGGCGAAGCCATGACAAGGAAATTAGTGCAATACGAAAGCGAAATCCTCTTTTAAGCCTCGTCGCCAATATATGTAGTGTTAGCAGTTAGCCAACACTACGAACACTACCTGAGTGAGGAAGCCGATATGCACGCGTTAACCCACGCAGGCTAGAGATAGGTCTGAAACAGGATACGTAATGAATGCTATAAAGAGAAGTACGTAGCTGCTGGAATACTTAACTTTAATCCATCATTGTTGTACATCGCTCTTGACGATACAAGTGAGACTCTGTAGATACATGCAATGTTACTAATAGCGCCTTGCTAGGTCGTAGCCATTGACTTAGCTGAAGGCTATTCTAACTATCTGCTCTGCAAATGAGCGAGGCTTCGTCAGTGTGCATCGCTAGCGAAGTCGTCCGTACTACTGGGGCGAGTGCTAGTACGTCTCTCTAGACCTGCCGTGTGGTGGCGCTCGGTCTGCGATCACTGACAATGGCGACACGCGGGTCCGACATGTACTAATGGACCGCGGCCGATTTAAAGCTACCACCTAGCAAGTGTGGTGTGGTGTCTGGCGGTGACACCACATCGCAGCGTAGTGCAACTCCACCGAGGGTGGAGAAAGCAATGTGAAAGTTGCGAGCTGTCGAAGACGATCTTCATATTTCTAATGCGATTAGGACATCGTATACTCTTGACGACGTTTAGCACCTGTGCGGTCAGTCACCCAATTTCAGAATTCATGTTGAGTAATCCTGCTAAATTCCCATAATATTGTCTTTTTATATTGATGAGTAATATGGATAGTCGTCACGTTCATGTGCCGTCTACAACGCAAATTTAATGATACTATCCTAGGAAGTAACCTGCAATACGTTTTGTATTTCATAATCGGAACTATCTGCATTAACCGTCATCAGAGCAATGTCAGGGAACAGAATGCAGCAGTGCTTTGGTACCTACTTGGGGACCTGCTTGAGTCGTGTTCTAAGGAAAAGGTAGTTGCTGGTTCACATTATATTACACTAGCGAGGAGTACCGACTTTTCCTTTTCTCTGCAAACCTCCAGAACTAAATTCAGTAACAAAATGCTAAGAATATATTTGCATTGTGAAAGGTCTCTGTTGGATTCCTTTCATGTTTAATTTCTTAAATCTGTTGCCATTTATGGAATAAATTCCTCTTCTAAATGTACTGTGGCGTTTCTGACTATCTGGGAGGAGACTGAGTAGTGGAACGTGTTACTTTTACACATAAACAAGAACGATCTGTCACACTACTACACTTTAAAACACAGTTTATATGTAATTCATGTCACACAGTCTCATACGGAACCTACATCCGCTTTCTTTTATATACTGTATATGATAAGATACTGTCATCTCCCTTCCCTTCTGTGTGAGAGTATGAATGAGCAAATGTATTTGTAGTTGCATGCTTGAGGGTAGCAGACAAGGCTGTCTGCTAGAGAACAGTAGGACCAACGTCGGAACAGGTAGCTACGCTTTCTTAAAGCAGAGGGGTTTCTATCCTTAGTATGGTTCTGTCCGTCCCTTGTCATGTTGGTATAGGAAGCTGCCCCTCTGGCCCCTTCCGTTTGTCTTTGTGAGCCACCCTCAGGAAACACACTCGGCAGTAGGCAGTTGCAGGGTGGCCGTGGCGAGCGTCTGAAGTGGTAAGATCTCCGGCTAAGCGCGTGTCTGCTAAGTCCATAGGACAATGGATTTCTTAAGTTCAGCCTAACTGAAAATTTAATCATCTTTATTTCGGGTTTACCTCTAAAATATCTAAGGTTATCTTAAATTGCAGCGTAGTGTAATTCTCGTGTGAAGTTCAGATTATTTTGCGGTAGTTGCTTTGTCATTACTTTGTGAGCAAAGTGGAACCACGTGTTGATCAGTAACTCTAACTAAGATCAATCTTAAATGCGAATGCTTGTGTGATTATAACGTCTCGCCTTGACAATATTTTACAATATAGCAACTTTTCTTTATGCTTTTCTTTATGTTCAACCCACGTGGAGTGTACTTTGCGAGACCAGTACCACGTGCTTATATAACTGTTTGACCCATCAGGTTAATAGTAAGACGTTAGTAACCAGTTCAAGGTTTTTCTTTTGTCAATTGCTTTTCGATCGAATTTATTTTAATTATCAAAATTACTGTGGAGTTATACGCTTTCTGTAAACCAAGTTGACCACGTGGAGCATGTGGTGTAATCATCAAAGTAGCCTTCAGCTATTCCTTTTGGGAAGATTTTACAAAGAGTTAATATGAATTTAGTATACCAGTGTGTGGTAATTACATGACGGACAGGATTGTGGTATGAACGTAATTTCTTTGGGTAAAAACTGAATCTGTTGGTTGTGGTTAATTTCTTCTTGCTTATGTTTCAGTGTTCTTCGTGTGTTATTTTATGAATGTAGTGTTGTATGCAGTCTCCCAGTCTTGGCTCCATATTTTATGTGTTCCGTAAGATTACAATCTCACTTTTTTTTTTCAATCGTAAATAAGGCACCAGCTCCGTTATAACTCACGTATAATATGCTGAAATCTCAATGAACAATCTTAAAATAAATTTCCAAATATAAACTGATTTCTTTCTTTTTATTCAAATTCTCCTTTTTTTATATATATATTACCGGTTTTGTATGACTATTAAAAGATTATCATTAATGTTAGTCTGCTTGGTAAACCTAGACTAAATATCTGATGAAACAGTTGCCCAGTAATCCACGGTTAACGTCCCCAGACAGATCACGGCTTTTAACCCACTTTCATTGTCAATCAGCACCGATCTCAGCATACCAAATTAAAGTAACAACATTACAATTGTGCCAACTCAAAGATCAATAGGTATGGATATAGATATAGATTTTTATATTTAAAGCCATTCTCGTTCTGCGTTGGAATAAATATCATTCATAATTTGCTTGTTCTTGTTACGATTATTGTTGTCATTCTCTCACTTTCAAGAGTTTTCACATCCCTATTTAGTATCGGTGCACATGAAGAGTGGCTATGAAAGAAGGGAATACTGAATGTTACGTCATGCAGAATACACTCATTTACTTCGGCTCCTCGTGATCAACGCTACAGGAGAAGTGAGATACATAAAGTCGACATTGTGAGGACAGACATGCTGGCACAACTCTGCAACTACACAGTGTTAACAGATAAAATGGTGCTGCGGAATCGAAAGTGTAGTACGGACTTTGCCACAGTAGCAGACAGCTGCTAATTTCGGACGATGACCGTAGATTACACTTCGGTCAGTGCTGGTTAGAGTGTTGCAACTGTAAATGGAAGACTTTGTTTGATAGTCTTGTGCTGATGCTGTCTGAATAAATTATGCCATTGGATAAAAAGCGGTTTAGTTTTGAGACCTAACCCACGAGGAGGGAAGGCACAGTGGTCTGCTTCAGGAATTCCAAGCAATAAAACACAAAAAACAACCCAGGAAGGGTTCGAATAGCTACTACTTTCATGCAGGGCCATGCATTTGGAATCTGTTCATCGTTACGGGTTCAAACAAGAGGGTAACATCACTGAAACAATGATCAGGCTACTTAGTATATAATAGAGCATACATATTTCAACGAGGAAACGTATGAAGACGCAGACTTCCTCGTTATCAATATGTGCGGCATATCTTTCGTGTTAACGAAAGTAATATCCCGCTTTACCTCTTCTTACGTCTCAAATGAAATGAATGCCATGAGGAACGGAATATTTGCTGACTGCTTCTCTTCTTGCTTCCATCCTTACCAACATATTTCTTCATTCTCGTGGTAATCATGATATTCTATGTGTATGCTGCAAAAGATTGCACGTGGACATATTCGACATCGAGGTGCAAAGCGTTTCGTATCTTACATTATATTCAATTCGAATAAGCTTCCGATGTAATTTTACTTCGTTTGTAATTTTAGATGATTATGAACGTTACAGAAAATTATCTCACATGCTTTATGTTGAATGAGAAACATTGAATGACCCGTTTTGCTTTCCATACGTCGAAATGATATAATGTCGGCGTCAACAGCCTTCTTCCACGCCGGAAGCTGAAACTGGTATCATTCTGGATTAATGATAATTGAATGTCTCAGATGTATACATAGCCCACAAGGCGGCGTCAGAAACCATCAGGAGAGAACGCCGCATAAAAAACAAACGTGCGCGCGCGTCTCCACTCTGAAGAACCGTATCGGAGAAACACGGCAAGCATTTCGCTGAAGAGCTGCCTCGTAAGAGAGCCGAGAAATGGCAGCGTCGTAGCAAGCATTTGTCAACACTGTGAGAGTGCATTTACTTCCGGGTGTAGGCCGGCATTACCTCGCTAAATTCACTTGACATTCGTTTTCCACATCGAAGACTCGTACGATATAATCCACTGTAAGATGAGACACTTAGAAAGTATATTTAATTTCTGGACTCCAAGAACGGCGTTCTTCACATAAGTAACACCTGTTTGTGTGTTTTAAGGTTGCGTTTTGAGGCACAGGCAAAATCGCAGTAACTATAGTCCGTCTGTTGTCGCCAGTGTGTCGTTAGCTCAGAGGATATTCGTCGTATTGTGGCTTTTCTAACGCGGGACATTCTGAATCGGAATACTCCCCTTTCATTATTAGTTCCGGGACGTGACTATTTTCGTCGGACAAAGACCAATGCTGTGAACTGGATTCGCGGACATGCCATTCAGTACCTATTTGGACAAACTGCAGACTCTGTACTCGATTTTTGGACATACCTCAACGACCGTCATTATGTCGTTGTCCATCACCCAAAATACAGACAATTTTTCTCGAACTTCCTTGGGAGTGCTTTCCACGACCCGCCTCGCAGCTGGAATGTGTTAAGCCAAGAGTGAAGAAGGTTTCCTGTTGGAACCAATGAACATTTCTGAACTATTGAACGGAACACTTCAATTTCGAGAAGACGTGACTCAACATATTACCAGCGGGGCGCAGAAGGCGTCTGATCAATTACACAACACAAATAAACAAAAAAAAAAAAAAATGAAAATAAAAATAAAATTCAGAAAATGGAAGATTTTGTTTTGTTTGTAAGGCTAGCCCTAACCCTGAATTCCCAAATTTCCCCTGGTATATAGGCAGATTTCTGGGGTAGATTTAGTCAGGAGCCAACGCCTGAAGTGGATCAGATGTTTTTTTTTTTTGTTATAGGATGAAAAGTGGCGGTGGCAGTTAGTTTCTTTTTTTAGTGCCATTTTCCTAAGGGGCTTTAAAATAAGAGAGAAAAAAGGGGTAATCGTCAAAAAAAGTAAAAGAAAAAAAGCAAAATTGAAAAAAAAGAGGTTCCCTTGTGCGTTACGGTGCTCTTACTGTATGACATAGCAGTTCCAATCTCGGTGGAAGCCGCTGACTACAACCTTTTATTTTCCATTTTAATTAATGGAGTTGCAAAATGCTAGTAAAAATTCCTTATACGAAATCTGAAGAATGCCTTTAAACATCAATCTTCGTCCGAATTTCGACTTAGTAAATTAAGTTAATATCATGGATGTCTGCTTTGCAAATGCCAAGGTGCTTCACTGTAAAATAGGTCCTGAATAGATTCAAACCGACTGTCAACGATATAAATTTGAGCTTTGTTCGTCATATAGGTCTAACATGTCAGGAGGTTGTTTATGAAGTGCTCATGTTGATTAATATAGTTCCCTTCTTCTAAATTTTTGCAATAGCATTTAACTGTAGACGTTTTCTAACACCGGCGTTAACAATTCCTTTCCGTTCTCTGAAACTTCCAAAACGACAAATTTTTCTGGTTTATATCTGATGACCTTAACTATCACTTCCGATCAACATTAAATACTTCATGAACCCATACATGGAACTCCAAATGTGCAGTTTTCCTGCACTGCTACAGAGCATGCATTGCAAGGTATTCACACAGTTTATCGCATAGACTTACCATAAGGAATGAAACAAGAACAGTAACACACTTTACACCACAGACGCTCACTCTGGCTTGACGAAAACATCCGAACATTGACCAAAAGTTGCACAAATAATTGAGTTTGAAAGGAAAAGAAACGAGGTATGAAGCATTTGTGAATTCATCGAGTGTAGCGAGGTGGTTTAATTTCGGCTCAGTCTATAAAATTAATTTCGGGCCATACTCAGCTCTTGCCGATTAATGTAATATAATACCCGCCTACTAATCAGGGCGTCTGTCTCCGTTGCTTCAGGGCGCGAATGGATATTGCAGAAATTTTCTGTGGAGCAAAATTTAATAATAAAGCGTTTTAAATCATCAAAAGCGATTAGCGTTAGCAGGCGTTTGTCGATAAAGAACGGGGGAGTGCAGCGCCGCTGCTGTCGCCACGGCCGCTGCCGGTAGCGAGCCAGTGGATCCCGGAGCTTTGCCGCATACGGCGTCCAGAGGAGGACAGTCTGCAGGAAATCTGCCGCAAAATCGTTACTGGATAAAATTTTGATATCGGTGTGTCAGAAAGCGAAATAGATTGAATCTGCCTACCATTACATTCACGTCTCCAGCATTCAGACAGAAGAGGCTATAAAAAAGTTTTATGCCAGCTGCTCTCGATCCACTGACATTATGAACAGAAACAACGCACGCTACCGCTAGACCACAGGCGTGATCAGCCTAGGGTTTTTCTATCATGGGACAAGTTTTCCTCCAAGAAGTGCCGCAGTCTACAGTGTTGCCAGACTGTGCAGATAACCGGACTTAGAGAATCAGCGAGTTGGCCAGTTTTTTTGTCCCATGTCGCGATCGGCGCGGACTTAGCCTCTGAAGCGGCTGGCCGCCGGTCGAGTTTTATGTCAAAGAGTATACCTTCCCGGCGCCATGCCGCGCAAGCGGCAACAAACGGCGCGTACCAAATTGTCCTCTCGTGCATCAAGAATACGCCCAAATCACGCCATACTATGAGCGTCAACAAGAAGAAAAGAAGAGCGTGGAAAACACGCATGATGGTGACACTTGTCTATCAAGAGGACAATCACAGCAGCACAACGTCACCATGTTTGTGGCTTGTCTATCAAGAGGCCAGGCAAAGTAATTCAACGTTCAGCGAGCCACAGGAGAGTTGAGTGGCGTACCATGGATGCAGAAAACGAACTGTAACCGTACCCAGCAGTCTGCAATTGCTTCACGGCCCTCTCCCTATAAACAGTGATCCCTAATTAGTGCAACAGCAGCAGCAGGTGACCCTTAAAAGTAAAACAAATATGAGAACACTTTTTTTCATATGTGCACTACAGTTACACACACAGAAATCAAACAACCGAAAGAACCTCACTTCAGGCAACAAATAGGACTGCCAACATGAAGTTTTGCATTCGTTTGTTTGTGTGTTCTCGTTCTATGTGTTCTTGTGTTAGTTAAGATGTTCCTCTTATGACGATTATGTGTTTATAGGGAACTGATGCCTACTGTGTTTTTCATGTGTTTTATGTGTTTAGTTAAGACTTTATTTCATAACTATGATGTTCTTATATCTTCTAGCGTTAGTTGTGAGGTAAAGAGCTTTTTTGTTTTGGTTTAGTATATGTGATTAAATATCTATACTGAAAAGAAAACTTAAAATGAATGAATGACTGCAAACAGAATACAGAGTTGGTATGGATGCTGTAAGCGTACGACATAAAACAAATGTTGCTCATGTGAGCGTATGTAAATACTAATAAGGATGTGTGTAATCTGTTAAATATAATATTAGGTACTCTGCCGAAAGACGTAGGACATTTTTAATATGTTTGCTTCAGTTTCACTTTTGTTTTATTAGCTCTGAAGAGCGCAATTTGAAATTTAATGTTTTAATGTTTTTGCAGAAGGTAAAGTTTTCTTGTCAGTCAATAATTGACAAGCTTTTCTTATTTTTTCCTCAAGGCATTGGCCAAGAATCTGTTTTTAAAACTAACGTAAAAAATTCACACCTCACACGCGTGGTGTCTTGCAAATCTGTATATTGAGCAAGCAGTAAAGGAAACAAATGAAAAATTCGGAGTAGAAGTTTCTTATGTCTTGGTGACGTTAGGATGTAAGCTTTATATGCTCACATTTTTGAAGGCATTTCTGCCAGTTTTCGGGAAATTTCACATGTTTTTCTGTTAGACATTCAATAGTGGCACTTAGACAAGAAATAAGATTTTGATAGGATGTCATTGTAAAAGTATGAATACTGTGAGTGGGAAACTAATAATGTATTTATTTATGCTGGTGTTGGCCAGGTGTAAATCCTTGCCAAATCCGCAAAAACAGCTGTTCAATGATAGAAATTTGTCTTACACACCCAGAGATAGAGGGTTTAAAATTTTTATTTGTACATATGACTTACTGCGCATGAAGTAAGCCACACTCCCTATAAAAATTCTTTGCAACAGGAGTCTGATGAAAAGTGTCAAAGCTTTTCATGTTTTTAACTGCTTTTAAAATCAGTCATTACTTTATGGCAATATATGAAGTGTGATGGAGGTGAATTATTGTGTCATTAAGCATCGATAAAGGGCTATGATTCATCTCTTTGCAAACTTGGTGCACATTGTGCATGAAAGGAATTCTTCTGATGGGTTCCTAGCTGGGAAGCCCGGCGACCAGGTGGACACAGGTAGTGCGCCCACGGGCGAGCGGCGGTCGCGCGCCCATGTCGGCACGCTTCACAGAGGGCAGGCCCCCAGAGGATTAGCGGCAGGCGAAGACGCTGCATACATCAACACGCTGCCAAGGGAAGCCGTGGACATTCGCTCGTGTGCCCGAAGCGGCGGAAACTAAAAACAGAGCGAAAAACAGTTTTGTCACGACTCTAGGTAACGCGGGCAGAGCGGCGAGTAGAATAGCAACAGCACGACTGGGATGTCCCAGAATCTCAAGTGGCCCGGGGAATTTTGGCCGTTTCCCGCGAGCAGAACACCTGGGAACGTAGCGGCAATACTCAAAGGGAGAAGTCTCGGTTTATTTTTATACTCTGTCTCACACAGGGTATGGCTCTCTTTTCCTCGCGGAATGCTACGGCAAGGAGGGAGGAAATTTTGAAAGGGACTTCTTCATTGGCAAGAATCTAATGTTCGCTTTGAAAAATAGTACGAGCTACGTAATTTGCGGAAGGGCAGAGACAAGACGCCGGTGGGGAGCGGCTCTCTCTCTTTCCAGGAGCGAGAAAAGCACTGGTATTGGGCTTTCCGAATACTGCCCCTGAGGAGGCAGGAGTTCACTCTTGACTGCTTCCGATAAGTATCAAAGATTCTCTTATCGCTTGTCATGAGACAATGCACTTTGCATTCGTCGCAAACAGCGTGGAGAGCAAAGTTTGTTAGATCCAAGTAGGCGAGCTTCTCTCACTGTGGGAGTTATCAAGAGCTTAACTCAGGATCATTTTGATTTACTACATGTCCGATGATAGTAGTACTGTCAGAACAGTTTTGAGCTTTGTTTATTGCAGTTTCACGTAGGTTTGCACTTGCAGATGGACGCATACCGTCGTCCAGTAATGATAACTTCCAGTAGCAGGTTTTGGTCAGTATTTTCAGCGTAGGGCATGTTAGACGCTATCAACTACGTCGCGTGCAGTCTTGATGCAGCCGCTCGCAATCAGCCGACTCCACCGCCACAGCGACCACGCTATGAACATGGGAATACAGAAAACGACCGCTTTCCTAGTTGCGCATTCTTCTTTCGCTTTCTTCAATTTCTTTGCAATGTGTTAGATGCTCATAAAGACGCAAGGCACAGTATTCACCGTTTGCTGGTTATGAAAGTCATATGTTCAGCTGTATTTTTTATTCCTTCCTCATTGATTACACCAGGTCAACCCGTCACGTGTACTTTATTTATATGTTAAATTAGAATGAAGTCATACAATGCTCATGTTAAAAAACAAATACAAGAGCAGGCACCTTATATAATTCACTTGTTGTGAGCACTTGGTGCAAATTCAATTCTATTTGTTCTCTTTTTTTTAAATATTTTCTATAGTATCTGGCGACCCATTTTTTTATTTTAGTTTATCAGTATTTCAATTATTTGTGAGTGAATGTTTAATGAATCTGATAAAATTTCAATAATTATTGCATATGCAGTTTAATGCAGTTTCACTGAATAAACCACTTATATCATGAACAGCCCTCCTTGCATTTCATTTATAGAGTTTAAATAAAAAATTCACACCTCTTTCTCCCTAACACACGTGGTATCTTGCAAATCTGTATATTGAGCGAGCAGTAAAGGAAACAAAAGAAAAATTCGGGGTAGGAATTAAAATCCATGGAGAAGAAATAAAAACTTTGAGGTTCGCCGATGACATTGTAATTCTGTCAGAGACAGCAAAGGACCTGGAAGAGCAACTGAACGGATTGGACAGAGTCTTGAAAGGACGATATAAGATGAACAGCAACAAAAGTCAAACGAGGATAATGGAATGTAGTCGAATTAAATCGCGTGATCCTGCTGGAATTAGATTAGGAAATGAGACGCTTTAAGTAGTAAATGAGTTTTCCTATTTGGGGAGCAGAATAACTGATGATGGTTGAATTAGAGAGGATATAAAATGTAGACTGGCAATGGCAAGGAAAGCGTTTCTGAAGAAGAGAAATTTGTTAACATCGATTATAGATTTAAGTGTCAGGGAGTCGTTTCTGAAAGTATTTGTATGGAGTGTAGCCATGTGTGGAAGTGAAACGTGGACGATAAATAGTTTGGACAAAAAGAGAATTGAAGTTTTCGAAATGTGGTGCTACAAAAGTACGCTGATGATTAGTTGGATAGATCACATGAATTATGAGCACTGAATTGATTTTGGAGAAAAGGATTTTGTGGCACAACTTGACTAGAAGAAGAGATTGGTTGGTAGGACATGTTATGAGGCATCAAGGAATCACCAATTTAGTATTGGAGGGCAGAGTGGAGGGTAAAAATAGTAGAGGGAGACCAAGAGATGAATACGCTAAGCAGTTTCAGATGGATGTGGGTTGCAGCAGGTATTGGGAGATGAAGAAGCTTGCACAGGATTGAGTAGCATGGAGAGCTGCATCAAACCAGTCTCTGGACTGGAGACCACAACAACAACATCATCATCTGCAGAATTTCAGAGTACTCCAGTCAACACTGTCAACAGCTTTCACTAAGTCTACAAACGCTGTAAAAGTAGCTTTCTTTGTCTTTTCTTAACCTATTATCTATGAGGCGTCGTAGGGTTATTATTGCCTCACGTGTAGCTACATATCTCCGAAATCCAAACTGATCTTCCCCGAGATCTGCTTCTACCAGTTTGCCATTCTCCCGATAAAATTCTCGTTAGTATTTTACAACCATGTCTTATTAGACTGATAGCTCGGTAAGATCCGCACCTGTCAGCACCTGCTTTCTTTGGAATTGGAATTAATATATTCTTCTTGAAGTGTGAAGGTATTTCGCCTTTCTCACACATCTTGCACACCAGATGGGAGAGTTTTGCTGTGGCTGGCTCTCCCAAGGCTGTCAGTAGTTCTGACGAAATTCCGTCTACGCCCGGGGCCTTTCTTCGAGTCAGGTCTTTCAGTTCTCTGGGATACAATGAGTGAAACATGTGAATACACAAGAGAAGTTCTCGGGTTTTGCGTGGTTAGCACATGAACGTCAAATTTCATTAATAACTCGAAAATGAAAGCTTTTCCGCCTATGTTTATGTGAACATTTTTTCTTTGCTTGGTGCAAAAAAACTGTCCCCAAAATTTGTATGAATACTTTTAAATACCCTGTGTAGAACACTTTTATCAGAACAGTTTCCGATGTTAGGAACCGATCATGTAGATTCTAATATCTTTAAAGGAAATAGATTAACTTTTCATTATCTTGATGAGTTCCGTATTTTGCTGGGTAAGGGGGCAGTTCGTTTTCTGCATCGTTGGTACGCCACTCAACTCTCCTGTGGCTCGCTGAACGTTGAATTACTTTGCCTGGCCTCTTGAAAGGATAAAATGCCTTGGCTACGTGTTTTGAAAATAAGGATCGCCTGATCCATTGACATTGCAAAGACTGCGTCACAAAAGCGGAAGTTTTGTCTACAGCTTTCCCGTATCTACTAAATGGGATCGGAGATATTTGCAGACGCTTCGCTCCCCCCAGCTGCAGTAAAGTGTTGGCCAGTGGCACGAGAATCCAGCCGGATCGTGTCGCCGAAAACTGGATTAAAGAGCAGCAGCGGCGCGAACTGCTTTACGTAATTCTGCGATCTGGAGAAGGCGGCGGGCCTGATAAAGTGTTTTGCGCTCCGAGCCGACGGCACCATTTGTTACCCGAGTCGCTAAGGCGGAAGGACAGCTACAGGCGAATCCCTTTCTCCTGCAGAATACCCGTATTACGTCTTCCACGTGGACAAGAAAAATTCCATCCTGCACAACTGAATGGCTGTTTTGTATCTAACCTGACATAATTCGCTTATCCATGCTAGCTATCATCAGTGGTATATAAAATGACCGAAATTATTTAACTGTACGTACACTCATAAAAAACGTTTGCATCTCCTCGGTAAGGAGAGTTCCGGAACCTATACAGAAAATTGGAATAGAGATCAACGTAAACGTCATTTCCGGCCTTTTTATTGCTCATGAAAACCACACACTGCATGTTGCACCACCATACAGCGAGACCTTCAGAGGTGGCGGTTCAAAAATGTTCAAATGTGTGTGTGAATTCCTAGGGGACCAAACTGTTGAGCTCATCGGTCCCTAGACTAACACACTACTTGATCTAACTTAAACTAGCTTACGCTAACGACAACACACACACCCATGGCCGGGGGAGGACTCGAACCTCGGGCGGGAACGACTGTGCAATCCGTGACACGGCGCCTCGAATCGCGCAGTCACTCTGGGAGACTAGGTGGTGGTCCAGATTGCTGTACACACAGGTACGTCTAATATCCAGTAGCACATCCTCTTGCATTGATGCATGACTGTATTTGCCGCAGCACAAGTTCATCATGGCACTGTTGGTCCAGATCGGCCCACTCCTCAACGGCAATTCGACGTAGATCCCTCAGAGTGATTGGTGAGTCACGTCGTCCATAAACAGCCCTTTTAAATCTGTCCCAGGCATGTTCGATAGGGTTCATGTCTGGAGAACATGCTGGCCCCTCTAGGCGAGCGATGTTGTTATCCCGAAGGAAATCATTTACAAGATGTGCACGATGGGGGCGCGGATTGTCGTCCATGAAGACGAATGCCTCGCCAATATGCTGCCGATATGGTTGCACTATCGGTCGGAGGATGGCATTTACGTATCGTACAGCCGTTACGGCGCCTTCCGTGACCACCAGTGAGGTACGTCGGCCCCATATAATGCCACCCCAGAACAGTAGGGAACCTCCACCTTGCTGCACTCGCTGGACAGTGTGTCTAAGGCATTCAGCCTGACCGAGTTGCCTCCAAACACGTCTCCGACGATTGTCTGGTTAAAGGCATATGCGACACTCATCGGTGAAGAGAACGTGATGCCCGTCCTGAGCTGTCTATTCGTCATGTTGTTGGGCCGATCTGTACCACACTGCATAGTGTCGTGGTTTCAAAGATGGACATCGTCACGGACGTCGGTAGTGAAGTTGCTCATCATGTAGCCTATTACGCACAGTTTGAGTCATAACACGACGTCCTGTGGCTGCACGAAAAGCATTATTCAACACTGTAGCGTTGCTGACAGGGTTCCTCCGTGCCATAATCCTTAGGTATCGGTCATCCACTGCAGTAGTAGCCCTCGGGCGGCCTGAATGAGGCATGTCATCGACAGTTCCTGTCTCTCTGTATCCCCTCCATGTCGCTTTGGTTCACTCCGAGACGCCTGGACACTTTCCTTGTTGAGAGCCCTTCCTGGCACAATGTAACAATGCGGACGCGATCGAACCGCAGTATTTACCGTCTAGGCATGGTTGAACTACAGACAACACGAGCCTTTTACCTCCTTCCTGGTGGAATGACTGGAACTAATAAGTTGTCGGACCCCCTCAGTCTAAAAGGCGCTGCTCATTCATGGTTGTTTAGATCTTTGGGCGGGTTTAGTGACATATCTGGTCAGAGGGACTGTGTCTGTGATACAATATCCACAGTCAACGCCTGTGTTCAGCAGTTCTGAGAAATGGGGTGATGTAAAATTTTGTTTGGTGTGTGTATTCTGTTAGGAGGTGTGTAGCGTTTCCCGGTGTTGTGTTGGCAGAAGAGCCAACACCGTGTTACTAGTGGGGGCCGAAATGCACGCGTTTTAGCTCACGCAGGCTGGCGTGAGGAAGGAAGGACTCTACTGACGCGAGGTATGGAACACGACAAGGAATTAGAATTCAGAAAGCGGACGTAATTACTGTGATACTTAACTTTAATGCATTAATGATGAACGTTGCTCTTGAGGGTACATGATTCACAATATTTTAAAGCCCATCTTTAATGGACATATTTTTCTTGTTGTGGTCCATAATATAACCTTTGAAAATTGCCCAGCAACAACAGCACCAATACGTGTATCACTGTCAGAGGTAGCAGAACGATTTTCTCTTGTAACTTTTTATTTGGTCATTTGCAGACCAGTGTCCTTTACCTCAAATTCCTACATTTTCCTTTATCCATCATCACACAGTCATCCTATATTCTCCACTGACGATGGGCTCTATGCGGTTACTTCATGCAGCGTTGCTTGTCTGTGAGCACTGACAACTCTGCACAAACGCCGTTGCTCTCGGTCGTTAAGTGAATGCCGTCGGCCACCGCGTTGTCCGTGGTGAGAGGTGATGCCTGGACTCTGTTATCCTCGGCGCACTCTTGACACTGTGAGCCACGAAATATTAAATTCCCTAACGATTTTCGAAATGGAATATCCTGTGCGTCTATCTCCAACTACTGTTCCGCGTTAAAAGTCTGTTAATTCGCTTCGTGCGGCCACAATCACGTCCGGTCAGGTCAGAAACCTTTCCACGTGGATTACCTGAGTACAAATGACGGCTGCGACAGTGTTCTGCCCTTTTATACGTCCTTTATTCGATGCTACCGCCATCTATATATGTGTCTATCATTATCACATAACGTTCCTCACCTCAGTGTATTGTTTCATTGCTACGCTTCGCCTGCATAAGCGTGGAATCGAGTATATTGCCTCGACATTAAGATTTTCTTACACGTCACTATCATTTCTCTATAGGGTGATTCCATGATGCCGTCACAAATTTCAGGGATGATGGAGAATGCTAAATGCATCAATCTGAAATAAGTACCCTAGTGCATAAACGACCGTATCGAAAGGTCTAAGTTCCGTTTGAGGCTGGCGCAGCGCTAAAACTAAGGGCCCAAACTTCCAAACCCTCATTGTGAAGTACAGAATTCGCTCTGAATCCTACAGAAGTCCCTTTGATAATCTCCACTGTTGATGAACTAGAAACTGCGCATCTGATTTTATGTCAGAGAGAATGAAAATCCTAAGTCTTCTACTTCTACTACTACTCCATCCAAACAGGCCTCGGAAGACCCAATGGTATCGACCGACCGCTGCGTCATCCTCAACCGATAGGCGTCACTGAATGCGGACGTGGAGAGGCACGTGGTCAGCACACCGCTCTCTCGCCCGTTGACAGTTTCCCTGACCGGAGCCGCTACTTCTCAGTCAATTAGCTCCTCAGCTGACCACACAAGGGCTGAGTGCACCCCACTCGCCAACAGCGCTTGCCAGACCTGGACAGTCAACCAGCGAAGTGCTAGACAAGCCCAACAGCTCGTAACTTCGGCGATCTGACTGGAAACTATGTTACCATAGTGGCAAGGCCGTTGGAAATACTAATTCTGTGATACAGTAATTATGAACTCCATTTACGTGCACAAGTTTCACTAGCTGCTACATTTTCAACAGTTGTTGAAAATGGCGTCTCCCAAAGTCAATGCAGGCATGGTACCATCACAGAAAATTGTGTTGTACCCGTCGTAAGACACTTGGTGTCATTTGAAGACTGTCGCAGGCAGCGAGAATTGTTGCCTTGAATCTGGACAGGCGTATTGTATACAGGACGTTTCACATGGCTGAACAAGAATAAATTGTGGTGAGGTGAAGTGAACGTACTGGCCACGAAACAGGACCTCCTTCGCCTATCCACGTTTCACGAAATGTCTGATCCAGACGTTCACGAAGCCACAGTGCAAAGTGGGACCGAACTCCGTCATACTGGAACGACATCTGTCGACGAATATCAAGTGGGATATGTTCCAGGAATCTGGATAGTGTGTCTCTGATGAACAGTGTGTACATTAGTGCATCAAAACGATTCTCGCTTATAACTTTCGAGTCGGTCGATTCTGGACCAGGACCCCTTACCTTAAAGTGATCCATTTACTGTTCTCCGTCATCCACGGAAGTTCGTAATATCGTCACGACATCAAGCTGTGCATTACACAGTACATAATGACAGCCTCTGTAAATCAATCATTAGCGTTGCTGTCTTTGGTGTGCAAGGCCCTAGGTTGGATTCCCGAAGCCTCCTCGGATTTTTCTGAACGGGATATATTCGGCCTTAAGAGGCCTAATGAAGAACTGCTTGAATAAAAAGGCAGTCGCACTGTAAGGGGTTGATAACGTGCTGATCACATGTCCGACGATCATACATCGCTTCTCGTACTGCCTTGTAGGCACCAGGTAACCAGTCAGAATAGCGCTAAGGCCTAATCCGCAAGCAGTGTTTACGCTTACCTTTGTTTCATACATAACCCTCCCTGTTCCCAGTTCAAAACTTGGCCTTACTAACATGCTGAAGATCGGCTGAAGGATAATGGGAGTGGCACTGCTGTGAAAATTTAGAGAACCGATGATGTAGGCTGACCACCAGCCTACTTTTCACGTAAGGAGCACGAAGATAAGATACGAGAAATTAGAGAGCATTGTGAGGCATATAGACGGTCGTTTTTCCCTCGCTGTATTTGCAATTGGAACAGAAAAGGAAATGACTAGTAGCGGTACAGGATACCGTCCACCACACACCATGTGGTGGCTTGTATGTGGATGTAGAGTGGAGTAAATAATGGTTTCATCCAGCGAGTGCACCAGTGTATCGGTGTCCAGGTACAGGAGAGTCAAAGTCAATGTTGTGTTATGTAATTAATGACGTTGTGTTTCAGTGAACGGCACACTGTGGTACATGTTTGAATAGGTCTGTAGGAGAGGAAATGAATTACCGAATAAAAAATACAGGGTGCCTTTTAAAGAAGTCATACCGCTGTTCAAATCTTTGTAAAAATCAAAGCTGGAACGAAGGAAATTGTGCTGATTCATGTCCCCCTGACGACTAAAGAACATTTGCTCGAAATATTTTGTAATTTGCATCTGGACAAACAGTTATTTAGGGTGGTCAAGATAAATGGGTTACCCTGTATAATTGCGAAAGTGTTGCCGGAGCAGGAACTCTCGGTTATGTCCCATAAGCGCTCGATGGGATTCATGGCAGGCGATCGGGGTGGCCAAATCATTCTCTCAACTGTCAATCATGTTCTTCAGACTGATCATGAACAACTGTGGCCTGGTGACATGGCGCATCGTCATCCATAAAAATTCTGTCGTTGTTTGGAAACATGAAGGCCACCAATGGCTGCAAATGGTCTCCAAGTAGCTGAAACTAGCCGTTTCCAGTCAATGATCCTTGTAGAGACAACCCACGCCATTATGGAACCACTACCAGCTTGCACAGTGCCCCGTTGACATGTTGGATGCACGGCTTCGTGAGGTCTGCACTATTCTCGAACGACACCGTCAGCTCTCACCAACTGGAATCGGAATTCACCTGACCAGGACTCTGACTTCCAGTCGTCTAGCGTCATACTGATATCAAAATTAAATCAATACCATTAGCTGCTGATAGGCGTTGATATACATCAACGGGGACAGTTGAAAATGTGTCCACGACCGGGACTCGAATCCAGGATCTCCTGCTTACATGGCAGATGCTCTATCCATCTGAGCCACCGAGAGCACAGAGGACAGTACGACTGCACAGACTTATCGCCGGCACGCTCCCCGTGAGACCCTCGTAACTTATAGTCCACACACTACATTCGTAGTGCCCCTGCCATTATATCCATTACTCGCGGCAGACAATCCACGGAGTCCCGTAAGAGTTCGGGCGATTCGTGTGCATCCGCACTGAAGAAGGTTAGCCTTAACGATATGAAGATGGCATCTGTTCTTTCGGACATGTCCGAAAGAAGAGATGCCGTCTTCATATCGTACCGAAATGGTCGCGAGCCCAGCACAGGCGCTGCAGGCGATGTCGTGGTGTTAGCAAGGGCCGCCGCGTCGGTCTTCTGTTGTCATAGCCCATTAACGTCAAATTCTGACGCGTTTTCCCAACGGATACGTTCGTCGTACGTTCTACATTGATTGGTGCGGTGGTATCATGCAGTGCTGCTTGTCTGTTAGTACTGACAACTGTGCGTGAACGCCCTACTCTCGGTCGTTAAGTGAAGTGCGTCGGCCACTTTGCTGTCCACTCTGAGACGTAATGCTCGAAATGCGGTATTCTCGGCACAGTGTTTATACCACGGGTTCTCGCATATTGAATACCCTATAAATTTGCGAAATGGAATGTCCCATCCTTCTAGCTCGAACTAACATTCCGCGTTCAGCGTCTGTTTATTCCGGTCGTGCGACCGTAACCACGCCGGGAATCTTTTCAGATGAACCACCTGAGTGCAAAGGACAACTCCGCCAGCGCACTCCCCTTTTATAACTTGTGTACGTGATACTGTCGTCATCCGTAAATCTACGTATCGCTGTCTCATTACCTTTGTCGCTTCAGTTTATAAACAAAAACTTCAATAACCGTGAACATGTCGAGGCAAGAAGGAAAGTACCGTGTTCAGTCAATAACGACATAGGTGCCGGCCGTTGTGGCCGAGCGGTTCTAGGCGCTTCAGCCCGGAACCGCGCTGCTACTACGGTCGTAGGTTCGAATCCTGCCTCGGGCTTGGATGTATGTGATGTCCTTAGGTTAGTTAGGTTTAAGTAGTTCTACATTCTAGGGGACTGATGACCTCAGACGTTAAGTCCTATAGTGCTTACAACCATTTGAAGGACATAGGTATATGGGGGTAGTTTGTGTTGTTGCCCCGGATGATGATTACACGAATATTTTGTCAGGATTTGTAAGCGGTCGGTCCTGGAGGTACGGCAATACGCGAACACCGAAAAGTAAGTTTAAACAGTTTTATTAACAAAGGCTGATTATAAAACACGGACGCTACACATTCCCATCATCACTGTGTTTGGCATCCTAATTACGGTCCCATCGAAAGGCTCCGTGGTGAGCTAAGAAAAGAGACGTATTCGTTCCGGTGGCCACGCCAGTTAAAACGGCGCGCTGCGGACGGCGGCCGGTTGCTCACTCCCTGCATCGCACTGCGGCCGGACGCACATCTACTGACCGAGCAAATGGTCAGCATTCCAGATAGGCCGGCTGGAGATCGCGTGTTACGTACCGTACAACTGCGTGCAACCCCTAGACCCTCACATAGGCTTATAAAAGTTGCATTACAAAGAGTACAATACAAAATCGCATTAGTTCAGCACTTATGAAAAAGATTATCATTCTCATTAATTCGTAAATTGCTCAGGTCGTTCTTACTTGACATTGCTCCTATTCAGCAGCACATTCTCAACAACGTGTGAAATTCAAAACTCGAAACAGGAAAGTGCAAAAGTGTTCAAAAATGGCCATGAGCACTATGGGACTTAACTTCTGATGTCATCAGTCCCCTAGAACTCAGAACTACTTAGACCTAACAAACCTAAGGACATCACACACATCCATGCCCGAGACAGGATTCTAACATGCGACCGTAGCGGTCGCCCGGTTCCAGACTGTAGCGCCTAGAACCGCTCGGCCACGTGGGCCGGCTGCAAAAGCGTCCCAATGCAAGTAGTGCGAGCTGACTTGTAGATAAAGTCGATCGAACTAACGCACTCATCAGAAAGGGCACACTTATATTTACATACTGGTATCATAACATCGAATTTCATAGAACGTACTTTAGTTAAACTACTAAGAATGTGTCAGAACCTACTAGGCAACGGAAAGGTTTGTAAGCCCTTCGCCACCATTGGGTGGCTTGCGGAGTATAAATGTAGATGTAGATGTGGAAGAAAAGGTACTGTATTTCAGTGCGATGCAAACCATCTAGACATCAGCTGTTAATTTACAATGTCTCACATCTATTCATTACGTTGCATTAACCACGATTAACACCACGCTGTATCTTGTGCCCGTGGTGTAGGGGTAGCATCTTTGATTCATAATCAAAACGTCTTCGGTCCCGGGTTCGATCCCCGCCACTGCATAAATTTTGATAAATAATCAGCATTGGCGGCCGAAGACTTCCGGCATAAGAAGTCAGCCTCATTCTGCCAACGGCCTTGTCAAAGAGGGCGAAGGAGCGGATAGAGGTTCAGGGCACTCTCTTGTCCTAGGGGTGGGAAATTGCCCCTAAAGGCGCAAGAATCAGCAATGATCAACGACATGAGGATGCAGAAGGCAATGGAAACCACTGCATTAAAGACACGTAACGTGTATCCACAGGACATGTGGCCTGTAATTGAAGAAGTGTCATGATGATCTCTCCATTGGCAAAAGATTCCGGAATAGTCCCCCATTCGGATCTCCGGGAGCGGACTGCCAAGGGGGAGGTTACCATGAGAAAAAGATTGAATAATCAACGAAAGGATTACGTTCTACGAGTCGGGGCGTGGAATGTCAGAAGCTTGAACGTGGTAGGAAAACTAGAAAATCTGAAAAGGGAAATGCAAAGGCTCAATCTAGATATAGTAGGGGTCAGTGAAGTGAAGTGGAAGGAAGACAAGGATTTCTGGTCAGATGAGTATCGGGTAATACCAACAGCAGCAGAAAATGGTATAACAGGTGTAGGATTCGTTATGAATGGGAAGGTAGGGCAGAAGGTGTGTTACTGTGAACAGTTCAGTGACCGGGTTGTTCTAATCAGAATCGACAGCAGACCAACACCGACAACGATAGTTCAGGTATACATGCCGACGTCGTAAGCTGAAGATGAACAGACAGAGAAAGTGTATGAGGATATTGAAAGGGTAATGCAGTATCTAAAGGGGGACGAAAATCTAATAGTCATGTGCGACTGGAATGCAGTTGTAGGGGAAGGAGTAGAAGAAAAGGTTACAGGAGAATATAGGCTTGGGACAAGGAATGAAAGAGGAGAAAGACTAATTGAGTTCTTTAACAAGTTTCAGCTAGTAATAGCGAATACCCTGTTCAAGAATCACAAGAGGAGGAGGTATACTTGGAAAAGGCCGGGAGATACGGGAAGATTTCAATTAGATTACATCATGGTCAGACAGAGATTCCAAAATCAGATACTGGATTGTAAGGCGTACCCAGGAGCAAATACAGACTCAGATCACAATATAGTAGTGATGAAGAGTAGGCTGAAGTTCAAGACATTAGTCAGGAAGAATCAATACGCAAAGAAGTGGGATACGGAAGTACTAAGGAATGACGAGATACGTTTGAAGTTCTCTAAAGCTATAGATACAGCAATAAGGAATGTCGCAGTAGGCAGTACAGTTGAAGAGGAATGGACATCTCTAAAAAGGGCCATCACAGAATTTGGGAAGGAAAACATAGGTACAAAGAAGGTAGCTGCGAAGAAACCATGGGTAACAGAAGAAATACTTCAGTTGATTGATGAAAGGAGGAAGTACAAACATGTTCCGGGAAAATCAGGAATATAGAAATACAAGTCGCTGAGGAATGAAATAAATAGGAAGCGCAGGGAAGCTAAGACGAAATGGCTGCAAGGAAAAATGTGAAGACATCGAAAAAGAAATGATTGTCGGAAGGACAAACTCAGCATACAGGAAAGTCAAAACAACCTTTGGTGACATTAAAAGCAACGGTGGTAACATTAAGAGTACAACGGGAATTCCACTGTTAAATGCAGAGGAGAGAGCAGATAGGTGGAAAGAATACATTGAAAGTCTCTATGAGGGTGAAGATTTGTCTGATGTGATAGAAGAACAAACAGGAGTCGATTTAGAAGAAATAGGGGATCCAGTATTAGAATCGGAATTTGAAAGAGCTTTGGAGGACTTACGGTCAAATAAGGCAGAAGGGATAGATAACATTCCATCAGAATTTCTAAAGTCATTGGGGGAAGTCGCAACAAAACGACTATTCATGTTGGTGTGTAGAATATATGAGTCTGGAGATATACCATCTGACTTTCGGAAAAGCATCATCCACACAATTCCGAAGACGGCAAGAGCTGACAAGTGCGAGAATTATCGCACAATCAGCTTAACAGCTCATGCATCGAAGCTGCTTCCAAGAATAATATACAGAAGAATGGAAAAGAAAGTTGAGAATGCGCTAGGTGACGATCAGTTTGGCTTTAGGAAAAGTAAAGGGACGAGAGAGGCAATTCTGACGTTACAGCTAATAATGGAAGCAAGGCTAAAGAAAAATCAAGACACTTTCATAGGATTTGTCGACCTGGAAAAAGCGTTCGACAATATAAAATGGTGCAAGCTGTTGGAGATTCTGAAAAAAGTAGGGGTAAGCTATAGGGAGAGACGGGTCATATACAATATGTACAACAACCAAGAGGGAATAATAAGAGTGGACGATCAAGAACGAAGTGCTCGTATTAAGAAGGGTGTAAGACAAGGCTGTAGCCTTTCGCCCCTACTCTTCAATCTGTTCATCGAGGAAGCAATGATGGAAATAAAAGAAAGGTTCAGGAGTGGAATTAAAATACAAGGTGAAAGGATATCAATGATACGATTCGCTGATGACATTGCTATCCTGAGTGAAAGTGAAGAAGAATTAAATGATCTGCTGAACGGAATGAACAGTCTAATGAGTACACAGTATGGTTTGAGAGTAAATCGGAGAAAGACGAAGGTAATGAGAAGTAGTAGAAATGAGAACAGCGAGAAACTTAACATCAGGATTGATGGTCACGAAGTCAATGAAGATGAGGAATTCTGCTACCTAGGCAGTAAAATAACGAATGACGGACGGAGCAAGGAGGACATCAAAAGCAGACTCCCTATGGCAAAAAAGGCATTTCTGGCCAAGAGAAGTCTACTAATATCAAATACCGGCCTTAATTTGAGGAAGAAATTTCTGAGGATGTACGTCTGGAGTACAGCATTGTATGGTAGTGAAACATGGACTGTGGGAAAACAGGAACAGAAGAGAATCGGAGCATTTGAGATGTGGTGCTATAGACGAATGTTGAAAATTAGGTGTACTGATAAGGTAAGGAATGAGGAGGTTCTACGCAGAATCGGAGAGGAAAGGAATATGTGGAAAACACTGATAAGGAGAAGGGACAGGGATATAGGACATCTGCTAAGACATGAGGGAATGACTTCCATGGTACTAGAGGGAGCTGTAGAGGGCAAAAACTGTAGAGGAAGACGGAGATTGGAATACGTCAAGCAAATAATTGAGGACGTAGGTTGCAAGTGCGACTCTGATATGAAGAGTTTAGCACAGGAAAGGAATTCGTGGCGGGCCGCATCAAGCCACTCAGTAGACTGATGATAAAAAAAAAGTATCTTAGCATCTCTTGAAGGCTCTGTTCGTTGATACTGTATGTTATTAGCTGACATTTATTTGTAACAAATTGTATCAATACAGTTGTGTTTTTGGTAGATTCTTAATGTGCCGTTATCTTAAACAGCCGTAGTGCATTTTCATAATTCGAAGGTTACATAAATTCTTTAACCAACAGTATCACGTTTCCCTCATTTTCTTACAACAGCTTACGATGGGTTTTCAAAAGATTTTTAATTTGCTCGTGCTTATAAACGGCATATACACATATGGGCCTCAACTGGTATCCAATATGGCTTCTCCTGGCCCTGTGCTGAACAGAGATGGCGTCGAGTGACATAGGAGGCGTTCTTCCATCTCACCGGTCTGCGTTTAAACGCACGTTCAGAATATCAGACGTGCTAATAATATCGCTCTGCATGTTCTGAAAGACTTGCCAACGTGCTTTTTCCTATGACATTAGAATTCGCCACGCTCAACGCAACGCTGGTGTTCGAATGCACGGTCCGTGTGCCGACGGCATTAGGGGGGGGGGGGGGGGGGGGGTAGGACGTCTAATGGGCCGATTTGGAGCAGGAGGGGCAACACAGCAGATTTTAATTTGCACTGTCTATACTTTTACAAACAAATTCATAAAAATTTGTCAGAATGACCAGGAGGAATCAGGATTCACACTCGTGGCAATGGAAGTTCAAAAACACAACAAAATAAACTTTTGCACAGCATACAAACCATACTTATAGATGTATGAAACACTAGATTTTATTTAATTTACGAAAAAAGTGAATGACCTATTACATTTTGAACTTCGTGTTTAGAAAAAGCCCAAATTTTATTGTTAATTAACTCAATTTTTCCACAGTTTTTAAGGGAACACGGAATCGGAATTTGGGTTTAAAAATCGATTTTCGTTTTATTGACGTATTGTATTCCACCAAGTTTCCTCTTTAAAATGACGTATGATATATAGCTCTACTAGATTTATAACTATTTTATTTTTATGGATTTATGAGATTGAGTATTGCGCTTTAGTTAGCAAGTCTCTCATGGCTGACCATAAAATTTTTGGCAGTACATTTATGTGACATGAATTCAAATATCCCGCTTTCCAGCGACTCTTTATACACTATTTGTTCGAAAATGTTTCCTTCTGGTTTCCTCAAGTTAGTCTTTGACTTAGTGACAGAATTGTTTGTAAACAGTGTGCTATATGAAAGTTGTTGTTGTCGAGTTATTTCGTATTTAGTTCTTCCTTTTTCGCAGTGAAAATGCCTAGAGGTAGAGCAAAAGTTTTTAAAAAGCGTGCGAACTGGCAAACGAAAAGAAATGATGATTCATTAGCAAAGCAAAGCAATTCTTCATCATCACTGTTGGAAAATGTGAGTCCACTTACTACTGATTTGCCGAACGAACTTACCACAAATGAAAACAGTGCTTCTCATAAAAAACTAAGAGTTCTGGAAGAGAAATATAATTTACTTGGTAAAGAGAAAGAAGTTTTTGAAATCATTGATACGAGTATATTGTGCGAAGCTTTTGAGAGCAGTGTGTGCTGCAGAAAATGTCACGTAAACGTTTCTCTGAAAGTAGAATCCCATGTTGGCTGGCTGCCCAGTTTAATTTAATATGCATTGTTTTTAAGTACAGTTGTAAGTTTCCAAGTTCTGTTTCAGTAACTGTAAGTAGTGGATACAAGAAAACTGAACTTCATAGTGTAAATATTAGGTTAGTTTATGGATTGCGAGCAATTGGTAAGGGCAAAGCAGCTGCTGATATGCTATGTGGTGTTCTAAATCTTCCAAATGCACCTTCAAAGTTTGATGCTTACAACTATGTACTAGAATCTGCAGTTGAAGACGTAGCGAAGAAGTCAATGCAGTTAGCTGTGGAAGAAGCAGTGAAAGAAAATGCTGGCAGTCGTGACCTCACAGTAGCTTTTGATGGCACGTGGCAAAAAAGGGGTCGCATTTGCAACAATGGTTTTGTAACAGCAACTAGTGTTGACACTGGCAAGGTTATTGATGTTGCAATAATGTCTAAATATTGTAGTTGCATGACAGGCTGAAAAATGAACATAGTGATGACTGTGTTGCTAATTATTATTGTAGAAGTGGTGGAATGGAGGTTTCTGGGGTGAAAAAAAATTTTCATCGCTGTTCAGAGTGGTATAATGTTCGCTATGTCAAGTATCTGGGAGATGGTGACTCTAAAGCATTCAAAGAAGTTTTGGAAAGCAAACCATATGGGAACAGAGTAAATATAAGCAAACTTGAATGTGTCGGACATGTGCAGAAGAGAATGGGTGCCAGGCTGAGAAGGTTGAAATCAGGTATGAAACGGAAAAACTTGCATGGCAAAGGAAGATTGACTGATTACATAACTGATAAAATTCATAATTTGTATGGCCTTGCAATCAGGCAAAATACAGGCAATCTTGAAGAAATGAGGAAAGCTATATGGGCTTTGTATTTCCACACCGCATCCACAGATGAGCACCCAGAACGTGGTTTGTGCCCCAAATGGGAAAAGAGCTGGTGTAAATACAATAGGGGACTAACTACTGGAGAGAAATACATTCACCACCACAGTCTACCATTTGCAAACGTCCTGACTCTTCTCTTCAGAAAATCCTATCCGTGTCCTATGGAGTTTACGTCGGGACTACATGCTGGTCACTCTAGAACACTGGTATTGTGCCGCCGAATAAAATTTTGCTCTGCGGCTGCAACATGGTCATGAGCGTTGTCGTGCTGTCGCGCGTTAGAAGAAACCTTTACCAACATCTTGTGTCGAAGGTTCTAAATTATGATCAAACATTTCGTTGATGTACTTCTCCCCTATTACATGTGTGTTATTCCTTCCGTGGACCATGACCAGTTCTGTTACAGTGTACACTGTGATTACTTCCCACAGCGTTACAGCGTATCCTCCAAAATTGACTGTTGGAGACACTGCAGCTTCCCTATTATGTCTTTCACGAGTTCAGAAATGGTTCAAACGACTCTACGCACTATGGGACTTAACATCTGAGGTCATCAGTCCCCAAGACTTAGAACTACTTAAACCTAACTAACCTAAGGACACCAAACACATCCACGCCCGAGGCAGGATTCGAAGCTACAAACGTAGCAGCAGCGCGGTTCCGGACTGAAGCGCCTAGAACCGCTGGGTCACAGCGGCCGGCCCCTCACGAGTTCTCCATACCCCGATACGAACATCGTTTCCACGAAAGTTCACTCTACTTTCGTCGCAAAGCAGCACTTTACTCCAATGCCTTAACGACTGATGCCTGTGGTATTCGGTAAAGTGCAGTTTCCTTTTTTTATGTTAGTTAAATCTGCCATATTTACCTAAACTGATTCTCGTGCAGTCTGTTATGGATTGTTTGGTGTATTTTTCACTGATGGTGGAAGTACAACAACCAGCAAAGTTTACTCATGTGCAAAAGATCTCAAAGTACTAACAGCAATTTTCCTTGTTTTTCTTTTCGATTAGTGTATATACCTGAGCGGCGGCTGTCTCTCCGCAGGCCCGGGCGTACAAAGGGAGAGGGTGGGGGGGGGGGGGGGTCCACTGGTGACTCCTCGTGCGGCGGGGGGGCGTGGACCGGGTCAATCAACTATTGGCTACGTTGGAGGCGTAGGGCTGCTGGAACAGGGCTCCAGGCCAAACTTCGTTGATAGCCCTAGCTCGATAGCCACAGTGTTTCTGTTTTCTCAAATTCCAAAGTATGTCCCTCGCTGAGGCTGTTTGCTGCCACCCACTATGTCCCTCATGTACGAATCTAATGTGTTCCATCCAGCGTTGCCAGATGCTGTCCTGTGTTTGCCCAGAGTGTTGGTAGCCGCATTCGCAAGGGATGTGCTGTATACACCGTGTATTTGCAGTTATGGTTGTCCTTTATCGAGCCAAACGTATTTTTCGCTTTTCGTGGGGATCGAACAAAGTCCTTGATGTTGTTTCGGACGATTCTTGCAGTTTTGGCTGAAGGAGACCCAATATAGAGGACAAATGCGAGTTTGTGTTCCTCTCTCTCTCTCTCTCTCTCTCTCTCTCTCTCTCTCTCTGGCTGTTATTTGAGGATAGCTGAATCATTGCTTTTCTTCAGTGCGCGTCTAATGCGCGCTTCGCTATACACATTTTGGCTGCACAGCTTTAAGGTGTGTATCTCGGCTGTGAGGCTGTCTTCATTACAAATGGCAGGTTCGCTGTGTACTGGAGTCGTCAGAAAGGTGTACCGCTGCGCCGGCTGATGACAGCTCGCTGCAAGATGGTACAGATATGAGTGGTTCTTTCTTCCCATAGACTTAATGCCCTAGGACTCCGTCTGCAAATCTTCTTATTATAACGTCCAAAAAAGTGGAAGACTTCCGTTATGTTCTAGCTCCAACGTGAACTGCAAGTATTCATGAATGCTTGTTCAGACGGACCGGGAACTGAATCAGAGCTTCTCGGCCTTGTTCCCACACGACCAAGGTGTCACCCTCGTAACTTATCGGCACTGTATTTGGAAACGTTTGCGATGAAAGCAATGTCTACCGTCGAACTGGTGTATCTGAAGTCACCGAGATGTAACTGTTCGCTTCTTGACATCTTTACTAACGCTGGCACGAATGTGTCCCAAGACAGATAATCAGATAAGCATGATACTGGTGTATATCAATGTTCAAAGGGTAAAGGGAAGTCTACCAACAGTTTTCAGAATTCTTCAAACAATTGCACCTGAAGGTTGTCCTGTCTCAGTTTTCGTTGTTAAGAGGCCATTGACTGTTTCATTTTGTAATATACATCTTGTTCATTAGATATTTGTCTAAAGATATTAGCTATGGCTGTTTTTGCGCAATCAGCTAAAATTTTGGAAATTTGTGGTAAGGACTATGGGACCAAACTGCTGCAATTGCACCTGAAGGTTGTCCTGTCTCAGTTTTCGTTGTTAAGAGGCCATTGACTGTTTCATTTTGTAATATACATCTTGTTCATTAGATATTTGTCTAAAGATATTAGCTATGGCTGTTTTTGCGCAATCAGCTAAAATTTTGGAAATTTGTGGTAAGGACTATGGGACCAAACTGCTGAGCTCATCGGTCCCTAGGCTTACGCACTACTTAATCTAACTTAAACTAACTTACGCTAAGGACATCACAGATACCCATGCCAGAGGGAGGACTCGAACCTCCGACTGCGAGAGCTGGGCGAACCGTGACAAGGCGCCATATACCGCACGGCTATCCCACGCTATCAGCTAACCTAATAGGGAAGTTTGCAGTACGAATTAACGTGAATAATAATTTTACTGACTGAAATAAATGCTTACTGGTGGATCTATTAAGAAAACCTTTATGGCATCACTAGCAACCATTATTTCCTGTTACTTACTTTTAAGTAGACGAATAGATATGTTGACGATATGTCGACATGCTAACACAGATCGACTAAGGTGTCATAGATGTAACTCGTGCATTGTGCACACCTCTGCCGCCGATCAACGTCTCTGGCGCATTTGCATCTGTGGCCGCATGCGCATTTGCGCGTTACACGAGTACAAAGGGACGAAGCGAGCACTGGAGCGGCAGTCTTGCGGCTCACTCTGAAGATGGCTGAACGTTATACGGCCGAAATATTAGAAGAAGAACGAGCATTCTTTCGGCTGCACACCCGAAACTTAATGGAATAGTCTTTGCGCCGCCAAAACCTGAAGACTCACATTAAAAAAAAAAAAAAAAAAAAAATGGTTCAAATGGCTCTGAGCACTATGGGACTTAACATCTGTGGTCATCAGTCCCCTATAACTTAGAACTGCTTAAACCTAACTAGCCTAAAGACATCACACACATCCATGCCCAAGACAGGATTCGAACCTGCGACCGTAGCAGTCGCGCGGTTCCGGACTGAGCGCCTAGAACCGCTAGACCACCGTGGCCGGCAAGATTCACATCAAGTACCTCTGCGGGGAGGAGATGGTTTTATGTGTTCGACGATTGGATAAGCTTCGACACTTGAGAGCAAGATTACTGAGCTCTTTAAGTTTCGTACTAAGGTGCCGTGACCAGGGTATAATTCCGAAGTTTGCCAGATTAGTACATTTTATAAAATCGATGTCTATGAATAAGATTTTAACAAAAGCTGGTTCTGCTATTGTTAAGGAGAGGATCCACTTTATTCGCCGAAAATTAGACCTGGTTTCTGAAGAACTTTATCGCCAGTAACTGAAGATGTCTGTGGTGATACCCTATGATTCTTGGAATTGGATTGATGGTGCAACTTGGGCCAAATCAGACTGGATTCGTGAGGTGGCCACGTCCAGACAAACTGTTATTCGACGCCCTGTCATTAATATGACAGGTAGAGATTCGGACGATGCTACGATGATGGTCTTGAGTAGGGGACAGAATTTTCCACCCACGCCTCAGGTCCTACCATTACCTCCTTTTATCAGCGCCACTGAAGAAGCGGTTCGGCCACTTCCCACGGATTCAGCAGAGGAAATGAGACGTGAAACATGCCGTGCAATTATGAAGGCTCGCCCACAAAGGAGCAATGTATCTGTGGCAGTGAGGGTTGCACTACGTAAGCTTCGCCAGGATACTCAGAATTATTGAGTGACAGCATGTACCGGGAGGTCATCAGGGATCCGACGAATTGAATGGCGAAGAAAACTGCTTCGCTTCTGAATGATTCTCCCTTCCCACCAGAAGTTGCATGGAGGTTGAAACCTAGAGGTGCAGTGCCTCCTAGATTTTATGGGCTGCCAAATGTCCACAAGAAAGATGTTCCTCTCTGCCCCATAGTGAGTAACATAAGCTCTCCGACCTATGACGTAGCCAAACACCTGGCATCGTTGTTGAGGCCTCTTGTGGGATAATGTGCTCACCACATAACAAACTCAGATAATTTCATTAGTAAACTGAAATCGTTGAAACCAAACCCTTCTGATATATTAGTTAGTTTCGATGTGGTGTCTTTATTCACAAAGGTTCCCCTTCGAGAATCTCTACAACTTATTGAAAGAAGTATCGACAAAAAGATTTCAGCTTTATTCAAACATGTTCTGACCTCTACATACTTCTTATTTAACAACGAATTTTTTGAACAGACGGATGGAGTCACCATTGGTAGTCCCTTATCCCCTCTGGTGGCCAATTTATTTATGGAAGACTTCGAGGAGAAGGCGCTTGAATCTGCTGACTTGAAACCCACGGTATTCTGGAGGAATGTTGGACCTTTATAGTTTGGCCTCATGGTGAAGATAACTTGCAAGATTTCTTAAGACATCTGAACTCCCTCCACGATCAAATAAAGTTCACAATGGAAATTGAAAAGGAGGGGTGCCTTTCACTCTTGGATGTTCTGGTTCAGCGCAGAGGTGATGGTACTTTGGGAGATGAAGTGTATCGGAAGCCGACGCACACTGATTTGTATTTACGTGCAAATGGCTGCCACCATCCTGGCCAGACTATGAGTGTCGTCCGAACATTGACTCATAGAGCGCATATCATTTGTGACGAAAGCAAGATGAGGTTTCCCACTTACAAAGAATGTTTGAATACAACGGGTACTCCCCGCAGCAAATACAGAAGGCACTGAAAATGAAACCGAAAGAGGGCACAAAGAAAGCAGAAGAAGACGAAGAAACCTTTAAGTCGATGGCCTTCCTGCCATATGTGGGTAGCCTCTCATCAAAAATAGGACGGATTCTCAGCAGACACAAAGTAAAAGTGATTTTTCGTCCTCCACCAAAGAAAGCTGCACTCGTGGGCTCCGACAAAGATGATTTGCTACTCCGAAAATCTGTAGTTTACAAAATTCCATGTGAATGTGACCTTTCTTACATTGGAAAAATAACTCGTACCGCCCAAGAAAGATGTACAGAACACCGGACTTTTACAATCTAAGAAGTCGACAGTGGCACAGCACTGTATTGGTATTGGTCACAGTGTGTTGTATGACAACGTCGAAATTTTGACTACTACATCATCTTTTTGGGACTCGATAGCGAAGGAGGCATTTCAGATTCGCTTGACGACAAATTTCATTGCCAGAGATAGTGATTTCAACCTTGATAAATCGTGGAATCCGGTACTTGGTGTAATTAACTCACAAAGACGTCGTCACAGTGCAGCTCACAAGGATATAAGGACATGCCATCACAGACCTACTACGGAGTCATAGACGTAACTCGCGCACTGTGCACTTCTGCCGCCGACCAACGTCCCTGACGCATTTGCATCTGTGGCCGCGTGCGCAGTCGCGCGTTACACGAGTATAAAGGGACGAAGCGAGCACTGGAGCGGCAGTCTTGCGGCTCACTATGAAGGTGGCTGAACGTTATACAGCCGAAATATTAGAAGAAGAAGGAGAATTCTTGCGGCTGCACACCCGAAACTTTATGGAAAAGGCGTCTGCATTCGGCTATGCCAGCTGCTATGTGTGTTTGGCCATCTTCTGTTCCTCCAGTGCATTGGTGCCTCACTGATAGTTCCCGTAACTCCGTGTTGTGGTCCACTCTCTCTAGCCTTCCGCCTTTTTTCTGACAAAGTGCTCTTCTACAGGGTCTTTTCCTGCACTCTACCACTCTCCACCCTCCAGAACTTATTCCCACTGGTGTTCTTCCATATTTCCTTTTCGTTGAAAGTATGATTTTTAACGTGGTTCATGATATTATAAAAACGTGCAAGTTATTTTCTTTAGTTAAATAAATCATTTCAGTTTTACCATTTTTTATTACCAGTCTCGTAAAGCTCAACGCACTAAATCAAGTCTAGCAGTCAGAATTGGCCTCTTATAGTTTCCAAATCTTGCGATTTAGCTGTTACTTTTGAGTGAAGCTCTCTCAGTTACCCCGGTTATGCTGCACAGAAACTCTAACACATCCGTCTTCGTACTCCTTGACATATTGTGCAATACTAAGTAAGGAAACAGGGCAAAAAATAAATCTGTCGTCGAATATGAATTGTTGCAATACTAGAAACAATAAACAATGAACGGTGCTTCAAGTACAAATTAATAAAACGGGCGATGAATTCTACGATTTGAAAGTCATAGCAACACAGCTGCAGAAATGAGTGCAGAACAGTCCATGTTAATCAATAGCCCTGTTGTAATTTTTAACAAAAGTGATTTTTCAGAATGCTGCCGGAAAGTCTGTGGTATGAGGACATTTAGGAATCGGTAGAATCCTTAGCAAGCTTAGGCAATTTCTTACTTGGCCAGCCTTGTATAGGTATATGTGGCGTTTAGAGGGGTGAGTGCCATAACTGTGAAATTCCTAAACACAATTTTAATACTGTCTGGGGATTTTTTAAATCTTGAAGAGAACACTCTCCCATTGATAAACTCTTTGTTGGTTATGTCAGCCGCCTGCCACGTACTCGTACTGCCAGTCAGTATAACCTGGTCGTGACTGATGACACCTCCAGATTTGTCTGGTTCGTACACAGTAGTAGGCTGACAGCTGGGTTAATTATTCGTCAATTGTCGGAGATATATTCCACATTTGGCTCTCCCGATACCATTGTCAGTGAGAACACTTCTCCCCTCCTCTCGCAAGAGTTTAAAAGACTTAGCTCCGATAATGTCATAATTCACTCCACAATTGTACCGAACTGTCGACAACCTTCATTTATGGAGTGACTGAACTGCAATCTGAAGACGTCCTTAATTATTTTCCATTCCCTTTACTCCACAAGCGCGGCCATTCAGTAGCATGTCTCAATTTGGTATTTTAATTCCGCCAACCGTGTAGCCCTTAAAACCACCTCCACTTCCTTGGTATTTGGTCGTCGTTTCAACTCCCCACTGTCCAATCTGTGATCAGTTAACGATCTGTTCTCTGAGAATGTGACGCCTAGCCTGATTCAGGATAACTGGAGATAAGTGGTAGGAAATATTAATATCACACCCAAGAGGCAGGCGTGCCATTACAATCTTGGGCAAAGCAAGTTTAAGGTGTGTGGTAGTGATAAGGTTCGTTTACAAAAACATTCTCCCAAGGGTCAAAGTACGCCGCAGTTCCTGATAAACTGGCACCTCGCTTTGTAGGACCTTGTGAGGTTATCCAGGTTCTTAATCCAGTCACCCTACTGGTACGTAACATCGCTACAGGAAAGTTTTCTAGAGTACATGGCTCCAAAGTCGAGGGAGGGAGCTAAATTTTCTGTAATAGATTCGATATACTGCTAGTGGGCTGGTTTGAAATTCTTGCATGCAAAACTGGCTGATTGATGGTATGAGGTAAGTCCGAGAGAGGGCGTGAGTTGTACGTCGGCAACGGGCGAGGCCAGTGGATGCAGAGTGGGCGCCGCACTGTGAGGAGCATAGGCAGTCAGGAAGATGGCGTGGGTGCGAGGAGAGGCGTGTGTGGAGGCAGAGGGAGGAACCATGCACTGTTTGCGGGGCTGCTGCCTTCATGTTGCCACTTGTGGTGTCTGGAGACTGATACCACTACTGGGTGAAGCGACAATTGTCAGGTGCTAATTTCCATCCAGGACATCTCGGTATCCTGTGTGGCATACTCCAGTTCCTGAATCTGGTGAGACGATTCGTCCGATTAGTTCTTGTTTACAAGTACAATACAACGTCTTGCACTGCTTTTAAGTTCAAGTGGAACTGACGGACAAGAATACTGTAAATTTTTTCCGGCGTAATGAGCCAGCGCTTGGGATAGCCGATGATCCAAAGCAGTATAACACGTGACAGCGAAAATGTTATATAGTTGTGACTGTTAGACAGGTCGCTGTGCCGTTGTAAGTCTAATTTTCTACCTTGAGTTTAGGGGCAGATATTGATGTTCAGGTAACTGCCTGACTATTGGCTGAGTTCCCAGTTCCTTGTTACTTGAATTCAAAGCCAAACAGTGTTTAAGGAGACCAATGTAGGAAAATTACTCTCACTTGCCTTAAGTGGAATTGGTTTTTTACCCCTTTGTAGTTGTTCATTCTGGTGTGCAACAATTTGTTCATTTAGAATTTTAGCCTGTTTTAGTTCAGCCTGATGTGTTGGCAGAAGAGCCAACACCGTGTTGCTAGAGGAGGCCGAAATGCACGCGTTTAAGCTCACGCAGACTGGCGTGGGGTCTGGAACAGTTAAAGGAGTTGAGTCTAGTAAATAAAGTACGTAGTTGCTTGAATACTTAACTTTAATCCATAATTGGTGAACATCGCTCTTGATGATACATAATTACAATCTCAATATAAACTGGTAATGGCGCCTTGCTACGTCGTAGCAATTGACGTAGCTGAAGGCTATGCTAACTATCGTCTCGGCAAATGAGAGCCTATTTGTCAGTGATCCATCTCTGGCAAAGTCTGCTGTACAACTGGGGCGAGTGCTAGGAAGACTCTCTAGACCTGCCCTGTGCTGGCGCTCGGTCTGCAATCACTGACAGTGGCGACAAGCGGGTCCGACGTATACTAACGGACCGCGACCGATTTAAAGGCTACCACCTAGCAAGTGTGGTGTCTGGCGGTAACACCACACAGCCCATCCAGGGCCATGTGAAATCTCCCCAGGTAACAGGCGAGAGCTTAGGGCGGGTTCCCACTGCCCTGGTTGGCCACGGGACTGGCGCTGCTCTCACAGCGACCGACCGACGGACCGACCGACGTGCCGGTGTTATAAAACGCTGAGCCATCTGCTGTCGCATTGCTGACAGTTCGAGGCAGGAGCTGTAAAACAGTAACAACTTTGTTGTATCTATGTTACTTTCTTAAGCACATCTGTCTTTGCTCTGATGGCTGTTAGCGTTTAAGTTGGCAGATTACTTCGCACTGACCTGCTGATATTTAATTTACATTTAATGAGCGACTTGGCCTGTTTTGATCCTAAATACCATGTAACCTGAACTGCTGTCAATTAAAGACTTAGTGAGCTCGGTGTAGCATGTTTCTCAATTACAATTATTAATTGGAAGATTATTAATAGAGTTTGCTAAGCGCCAGGCGCACATTTTTTCTAAAATTGCAAATAATATTCAAATTCTTTTGAAAAGATAAATTGTTATTGATACATAGTTAAGTAAGCGCTAGCCACTGTTGTTGTTGTTGCTGTGGTCTTCAGTGTGTGTAGGTCTTAAGAGATACTATATAGATGAAGCTTCAGTGATATGTCTTGTTAGTTTATTCCCTAAGAATGGCAATATAACCAACGGTCTTGCCACATTGGATTTCACACAATCAACAAAGTTCAGCACTGCCAGGCCTGGCTAGTACCTGGATTTTCCAGGTGCAATTGCATTTGAATGACAGGCACTTGGTTTTTGCACAATATTACTATAGTTACAAGATGTGATGAAGAATTTAGTACTCTTGAGTAGTCCTATTGATGAGAGAGTGTACAGTTATTTTCTTAATTATAGGGACGAGTGAGATAGGGTGCCGTGCTCTTACACATGATTTGATTAGAGATGTGGTTACCAAATGTAAAATTCGTTTTATTCGTCAGTGAGGTAATTTTCTACAAGCACTGTGCAGCTTCTTCTTTGAGTGTCAGATCTGATTTGATGAACGACTACTTTCTTTATATGATTATCATGAATGTTTTGATGTAGCAGTATTGGATTATCTGAATAATGTGTGATACAATGAGAATATATGGGGCAAGAACTTGCATTTTTTGTGACTCTGAAACTGTGAAACGTGATTATGAGTGAATGATGTATGGGATGATTTATGACAGTTATGTTTAGGCTTTACTTGATATTTTACTTAATGTTTTCTTGCATGCGTGACATTCTTCTTTGATAAAAACCAGTTTCATGGAAGTTATATGTAGGCACGATCTGGCATGCTGTGGATATTTATATACTTCAGAAGTTTCTATTATACCTCTAGGATTCCACAGTTGTCAGGATAAGGTGTGGTTCTGTCATAGTATGTTGAAAAGTGAGTACTGATTTGCGATGGTTGTCTCTTGGTCTGTGTCACATGAGCATACAGTATGATGCGAAAGACGCCGTGTTTGTTCAATATTTGAGCCAGACTGAGTAAGCTGTGAAGATGAAAGTGGTTCTGATGTATGGCGTGGTTACCATATTAACGCTCAGTGGTTTATACTGACTATGCATATGAGGAGTGTAACAAGGTCAAGGTCACCCATGCCGAGGCAGTGCTTATTTCGTCCACCACTTTCTGTGATGTTTCCTACTCTTGTTCTACGCTATATGTGCGTGAATGTAGATTTATTACAGTGACTGGATATGGTGTGAGGGTTGTTTGAAAAGGTTGGCCATCTACGAGAAAATATGTGCCTCCATATTATAAAATTAATAAAATAAAATAAAATAAAATAAAATATTAATTATTTTATTTGTATGATTGTCTCTCCTATGAGTCGTCAGGTTTTAATTATTCGGTATCAGACGCTTGACAATGGCTTTTTCGTAAAGGCAATGTTACTCGTAGTTGACCGTGAAATAAAACTGAAATAATCGGACTTCGTAATTAAATCGTTTCCAAAGACTGCTGCGGTAGGTGCGGACTCATAATCTAAATCTCAATATTACAATAATTTGCCAGCCATGCCAAAACGTCGTACAGAGGTGATTGTCTACTAAACAAAAAATTACACAGTTAGTTAAATCAGATATATTCAATGAATAAGCCTACAGTTCATAATCCTACTTACTTTTATAAATATAAATTCTTTTCAGAATCGAGTGCCTAGTATGGTTGCAACTCGCAGTAATTTTCTATAACATGAAATATGGCGGTGTGCCAGACAATAAACTAAAATACGTGCTTCTCGCACCACTTCAACCAGAGCTCTCCTCTCTTAATCAAACATACGAGTAACGTAATTGTGCTTTTGTTTTATCAGCGACACAGCGCTGCAGTTGTGTGCCATAGGCTTTATTTATTTGTCACTGATTATTTATTTAATTAATATCTCGCGTTTCCGAGGAAACTCACGCTCGGCATGCAAATGTGCCTTTATATTGCCCCCTGAATTGCGAGGCGAAAGGACACACCTGCAGGCGAGCAATTCACCTAAAGGCACAAGAAAATCTAAGTTATCTACAACTATTTACATGACCTACATTATACACATTATATACAACTTTGAATGACGCGGGTGCGCTGTAAAAGTTCTTATGTTGGCAGATAGAGTGCGCGCATGCGCAGAAGCGTCTGTGTGACTGCCGTTATGTCGTACATTTAGATCACGCGGCACAGTATTGCAGTTCATATTGTTCGTGTGCGCGCGTTTCTCAGTCGTTGCACAAAGAAAATATTCAACCAAGATTACATATGAAGACTACATTCTATGACAGGTAACTTAGTTTTAATTTTACAATATTCGTTATAACACAATGCAACTTAGATTGTTGAATGTTCTTAGTTACATAGTATTGTTTTGAAATACTTTAAAGAATAATGTCCGTATTTTTCAGGTGCGTTGACCTATACACATCGTGTCGTTATTACAGTTCATATTCATCTGCTGCACAATAATTTTTTTTTTTTTTTACAGGTTAGTATCGTCGTGGTAAAGTTTTTTGATCACAGTAACATCGTTGTATAACAACGTGATTAATACATAAGTGTGTCCATTTCCCATTTCCATTATAGTCGTTGTGATGCAGTTCGTTGTAAGTAAAAGCATTGCTTATTACAGATCAGACGTGACCCGTCGAGTAATTGGTCCACGTGCAGTTCGTTTTCTACATTCCGTGGAAGCTTGGTTGCAGAACCTCGGACGGCACATAGCTGGCGTCGATCCTTGGACAGTCCAGGTAAGAGTGTCCGTCACATTTCGAGAACATTCATTCCCTGAAGTTCCAACCAAAATTCTTCCACCTGTCGTGTTGTTTTCTGGTCAGGCACTTTGTGTCCATTTAATCCAGTTAACATCTTGAAGTTAGGTACTGTAGTAATGTCACTAGACGATGCACGAATTATTCACTTCACATTTTCAGTTTTTTTTGCTGAATATAGCTCACCTAAATGTTCGTAGTTATTAATCGAGGAAATCGTTCATCGCGTTTACATAGGTACGATGCATAATGAATGGCATTAACCGTTTCCTTCACATAGGTTTCTGCGTAGTTGCAGAGTTAGTAATGTTCGTTAATGTCCGTGAACAGAGGTTCACCATGCAATGTCTTTTTGGCACTCGTTTTGTTCAAATTTTTACATGATACATCAGTTAAAAAAATAAATAATTATACATGCACACGTCACATATTTTCTTAGCATAAACATAATACAGTTGCACATAAACATGTTTACATCATCATTACATAGCTATAGGTTATTACATTGTGTCACATTTGATTACATGAATTGCAGATATTTACATCCTCTTTAGCGGTTTTGCTGGGATATTATCGATGTTTTTTTTTGTGATGTCATCTGAAATTAAGATAGGTTAGACACAACATTCATTACATCAGTAGGCAAGACCAGGCGTTTTCACTACTCAATAAATATTCAAAATAGTAAGAGAGAGAAAATGTTCGATTCCTCGCGTTTTGTGCGTGTGTGTAGAGTGTCTGTGTGGCCTTGAATACTGATAGATGCTTTTCGTGTTGAGAGATGTGCGTCTAATCTATTTCTCAAAGTAAAAGATCGCTTCACAGATGACGTCTGTCAGTTCGTCAGGTGTCATACCAAGTCAGTGGTACCTACAATAACAAATGTTCCGTGAAAAATTAATATGTCATTCACTGCTACGTAATCATAAATTTTACTTTAATATTCAGTCTTCTCGGTGGAGCTGCGGCGTTGAAAGAAAAGTTCTTCTGTCTTCAACTGCGACTCTGGAAAGCTGAAATGAAAATTTCTATACTACTTATTATCTGTGTTGTAGCAACAGAGTTTTTCGAGTTGCTTAGCAATATTTTGATGGGTATGACTTTGACATTATTCGGCATGAAATGCTCTAAGATCTCGGTGTGCGTATAGCCCAATAATTTTGTTAGTTCTACGATGTTGTAACAGATACGCACCAGGGTGCGGTATGTTAACAATTATATAAGGTCCTTCATATAGCAGACGCCACTTAGCGTTGCGTCGTGTGAGTGCAACAGATTTATGATGAGTACGAAGTAGTACAAGCATTCCTACCTCGAATTTTTGTTTTCTTTTTATTATGTTTCTGTGATGTTTGTTTCGTATTTGTGCGTGATGTGTCAATGTA
The DNA here is from genome assembly GCF_021461395.2 of Schistocerca americana. Taxonomy (NCBI): domain Eukaryota; kingdom Metazoa; phylum Arthropoda; class Insecta; order Orthoptera; family Acrididae; genus Schistocerca; species Schistocerca americana. Next base: position 58,887,509 of record NC_060121.1, read on the forward strand.
GTCAATACTTCTTTTATTTTCTGTTCAGGTGTGATTTCCTTGTCTGACAACTTAGGTAATGGTTCTATCCACTGATCGTTCTGTTTGCAATCGAACATGATCTCGTTAGGTGTGTAATTTGTATCGTAAATATTTAAGTTATTGTGTACGTCTTCGAAAAGACTTAGGTAGGACACCCAATTAGTATGTTTTGATGAAATATAGGTCCTCATGAAACGATTTAATTCTCGCAAAAGTCTCTCAGTCGCGTTACATTGTGGACTAAACCTCGAAATAAATATACTTTTAATGTTATTGTCCTTCAAGAAATTTCTCCATTTGTACCCAGAGTAGTATGCTGCATTATCTGATAGAATTGCTTTAGGTTTTCCCACGTGCGTCAGGTAATCACTTGAGAATCTTCGTATTATAGCACTTGCAGTGGCGGATTTTAAAGCATAAAGTTTAACATGTTTAGAAAATATATCGTAAAAAGCTAAGATATATTTGACGCCTCCAGAGCTTGCTGGATGCGGTCCACTGATGTCAGTACACAGAATTTCCAGGGGTTTACTAGGTAAAATAGAATGTAAATCTGTTTTTGTGGATAAATTCTGAGGTTTTGATTTTTGACATATGACACATGTTTTCAGTTCCCTGTAAATTTTTCTTCTCATATTGCTAAAATAACAGTATGTACTGAGCTTCGCTAAACACTTTTTTGTCCCATAATGACCCCAAACTAAGTGTGTGTGCCAAATTAAATTACGTTCAGACTCTTTGGGAATGCATACACACCAGTTAGTAGCATTTGGATGTCGGCGGTAAAATAGCACATCATTGTGTAACTTGTAATACTTAGTCAAAGGATGATTGTGTTTTTCTACCAGTAATGTTATTATTTTATACCAGTGAGGATCAGATTTTTGTAATTCAGCCATGTTTCTGCACATATCCATATAATATTGGTGATACTGCTTGTCTTGCATTAAGAGAATCCTGTAGTCATTTATATTTTCTAAGTCACTGTTGGTATCATTCATACCTTGTGGAAGTCTAGACAAAGTGTCTGCAATGGTGTTGTCCTTACCTCTTATGTACTTAATTTCAAAAGAGTAGTTCTGAAGTGTAACTGCCTATCGTGATAGTCTAGGATGTACAAGTTTACAAGTTAACAAAACTGTCAGGGCCTGGTGATCGGTGTAAATTACTGTATGTTTTCCAAATAAATAATAATTGAATTTCTTGAATGCCCATACTATGGAAAGTGTTTCTAACTCAGTAGTGGAGTATGTACGCTCACATTCAGTTAGAGTGCGACTCGCAAACCCAATAATTCTTATCTGTTCCTCCTCTTTATTCTTTACAACTTGAAATAAGCAACAGCCCAAGCCAGTACGTGAAGCGTCACAAGTCATACAAAAATCTAAATTGAAATCCGGATGGCTCAATATGTTAGCGTTCATTAAAGCATGTTTAATTGTATTAAAGTCATTCTGGCACTGTTCCGACCAGATCCAAACATGATTCTTTCTGAGTAGATTTAGCAGATGTTTACTGTTCAAAAGTGGTTGTGGCAAAAAACGTCTGAAAAATGAACATAGCCCAAGGAATGATTTTAACTGCTTTTTAGTTCGAGGGCTAGGAAAGTTTCTGATAGCATCTAATTTACTGGGATCCGGACGTATGCCCTGTGAATTAATGATATGTCCTAAATACTTTATCTCACTGCAACCAAACTTTGATTTTCTAAGATTGGCTGTGACTCCAGCTTGTGCAAATTTTTATAAAATTCCTTGAAGTGTGTCAACGTGTTCATTCCAAGAGTGTGTAGCTATCAGTATATCATCTACATAGTGTGTGACTATCTCAACTAAATCGTCGCCAAGCACGGTATCCAGGGCTGTAATGAATACCCCAGAGCTGACATTCAGTCCGAAGGGCAGAACACAAAACTGATAGGTTCGCCCCCCGAACATAAATGCAGTGTATTTCCAAGAATCAGGAGTGATACCCACCTGCCAAAACGAATTAGCGAGATCTATTGTGGAAAAATATTTTGCATCTAGAAATTTCTGTAATTGCTCTTCTAAATTTTCAGGTTTTGTGTGAACCGGTAAAATTATTTCATTAATAGCTCGTGCGTCTAACACTAACCTAATGCTTCCATTTGATTTTTTGACAAGAAGTAGAGGACTGCAGTAAGGTGAGATGGATGGATCAATGACCTTCCAGTCTAACATTTGTTTTAATTCTTGCCACACAGCAGGTCGTTGAGATAACGGTACGTTATATGTCTTATGGTAGAAGATCTTGTGAGGCTTAACTTCAATCTTGTACACATACGTGTTGATAACACCTAATCGTTTGGTAAAAACTTGTAAATATTTGGATAACACTTCCTGTAGTTTTATACGTTCATGTACACTGAGAGCTGTAGCTTCACTTATCTTATGATCAAGCAATGTTTTCAAGTCCATTAGCTCTGCGTCAGATGAGTGTGTTTGCATGTCTTGAATGTCTTTGTCAAGTACTAACTGAACCTTGTACCCTGTACAGTGTTTGTCATGCTTTAGAGTTCTCCTGTCCAAATCAATAATAATTACCCTGCTTTTATCATTTAAAATACATTTACCTTTGGAGAAGTCTATAATGCAGTCCTTCTCGTTCATAATATCTATTCCTAATATGCAATTAGTCACAAGGTTTTGTACAACCAGGAATGGCCATTGTACGGTTCCATTACCTATTTTAACGTTTACAAAAACTTGCTTCGTAACCCTACATGACTTATTACCTAGTGCAGTAGTTATTTTACAGTTTTGGGCAGGAAACTCAGGCACAGGTTCCAATTCACACATCTTTTTATAAAAATTAAAAGATAAAACGCTCACAGCTGCACCTGTATCTAGGATAATAGTAGTTGGAATCCCACCTACTACACCAGTAGTGGATGCTAAAACAATTTCATTTGTGTTTAAACGACATTGTGTACTGTCTTGTAAAAGTTCATCTGATATATTGTTATTGTGGTTGTATCTTATAAATAAAACAGGTAGTTTTTGTTTAGAATTACTCGGCATATCATTATTCTGTTGTTCAAGTGTGGTGTCAAATAACTGATTAACATTGAAGTCGCCCCCCAAGGATTCTTCAGCCACGACCTGGGGCAAAGTAGTGACTGTTTCTAGTTTGTTGGATTAGCATTTGTACTAGGTACTGACACAGATTGAGGTTGTGCATCAGGTGTCATTTCTATTATATTCACATTCAGATATTGCCTATTATGATCTCCAAACTTTTGAGGTTATTGTTGCTGTTGCGCATTATAACTTACCTGTCGGTCGTAAGGTATGCTCCAATTTTGACCTGGTGGCTGCTGTGGTAAAGCAGAGTTTGAATGAAAGTACTGATCGTTACGAGTCCAACCTTGATGCTGTCTTGGCTCGTAGTTATTATTATTTCTATTTCTGTTTGTGTTTTTGTTATTACCTTTGTATCCGTTGTTACCGTTGTAGTTATTACCGCGGTGCCTTTTGTATGGATTGCCGCATGAAATGTTATTACTGTTGTAACTATTGTTTGTATTGGAATACGCGTGTTGATTTTGATTTCCGTACTGAGACGGCATGTGAGTTTGCTGTTTTTGTTGTACCGCGTATCCAACTGTGGGCGCGCCAGAATTGTGTTGGCAAGCCTGCATGTTTTGCATACCACTAGTGTAAACATTGTGGCTGCTGTTGTGCCGCGCGAAGCGCTGATCTTCAACTAACATGTCAACCGAATCTAAAGCTGTTAAAAAATAATCTGAATCGTCATCCGGGATATGTAGGAGTTTTTCTTTAATGTTGAAAGGCAATTTGGCCTTCAACGCACGGAGTATATCTCGCGTTGCGACTGGTTCGTCTAAAAAGTGTCCCATGTTCAAGTATTTTTCAAAATATCTGCGTAAGTTACCATTTTTACTGTTAAAAGTTTCAGGTTCTAAAATTTGTCTTCTGAGTCGCTCCTGAACGGATTGCGACCAGAATTTGTTCAGAAAAGCACGCTCAAACTCACTGTACGTGGTACATACGTCAGCTTGACTGTATGCCCAGACAGCTGCATCGCCTTGGATGTAACCGACAATATATGAAATCTTTTTCCGGTCACTCCAAGTGCGTGGAAATGCGTTACTAAAAGATTTGAGAAAAATCACCGGATGAATGGTTCGTTTTTCTGGGATAAAAATCTGAAATTGCCTGTGTTTCATTAAGCTTTCGTCTTCCTTTGCATTATGATATGGATTTGTCCCACTGTAATTACTGCTATGTCCAGCTGGCGAGTAATTACGATAATGTTGCTGTGGTTTACCATGATAATAGCTTGTATTTGTGTTTGCACATCGTGGTATGTGTTGTAGTTGTGGTGTGTTTTGTTCTTGTGTGTTTGTCGTGTGCGGTATGTGTGTGTCATACTCGAATGTATATTGGTTCCTGAACTGTGCATTTTGACTGATATTTTCGTTACATTCAGACTGTGGTCGATCGGTGAATTGTCTCATGGGTGCAGTGACGGATTGTACTGCGTCACTGATCAGCTGTTTGTTATTAGTAATGTATTGCGCTACGGAGTCGTGCACAATTGTTGGTAAATTTTCACGTAAGCATCTATCAAAATGTTTGTCTTTGTTGACTACCCAATCATGAAATTCTTTATTAATATTTTGAAAATGAGCTGTGGCATCAGATTGTAAGATGTCAGTCAGGTGTTGTTCAACATTGTCAAATTTATTCTGTACGTCAGTAATTCGTTTTTCAAGGTTGTCATGTACTGAAGAATATGTTTGAATTTGTTCAGTAAGAACTTCACACGTGACATTAAGGTTTTTTACTTGTGTCTGTAAAAGTGCTACGTCAGTTGTAGTCTTTTCTTGTCTCGTATTAAGCTGGGAAAATTTAGTACTGAGTTCAGTCATCTGTTTGGTCAGTGTGGCGTCTATAAGTTCCACACGCTTACATAAAGTGTCATTACCTGTCTTGAGTGCTATGAGATCAGATTTGATTTCGTCATTTTGTGTCTTTAACTGTTCATTTTGCGTCTGTAAGGTTGCCATATTTTCTGCGTTTTGTTTCATTAGCATTTGTAACATGTCGGCAATGTTTACCGTTTGCAAGGTCTCTGCCCCCGCCGCGTCATTAGACGTGACGTCATGCATTAACATGGGCTCTGATTGAGACTTTGAAATTTTTGTGGTGGAAGGCCTATTGTCAAAATTTTCGTCAACACTTGCCTCAATGTTTGATGAATCGTCACTACCGGTTGCTGTCGTAAAGTCATTTTCTAACATTTGTCTCTCGTCCGAGTCGGATTGCGTCTGAATAGTACGTCTTTGCTGTTCCATTTTTGCGTATTGTTTTCTAGTTATTACCATGCCACACGTGATATATGTTTCAAGAAAATATTTGACACTGATTTTAAAATAAAATACAGTTGAGCATGAATCGGTCGTAGCAACAATAACTGTCTGTTAATTTAAAAACATAAACTGCATTTGAGATTATTGGTAATGGCTGCTGGCCATGTTACATGATATCGTACAGAAGTCGGCCATATTGTACACTCGTGTATTGGTATTGTTGCATACGTTATTGTTTAAGGAAAAATACTGAGAATGGAATTTATCACTGAAACTGTTATGCGGAAAAGAAACACTACAGAATTTTACTGAAAAGCTAATACACTGAATTATACGTCTGGTCAAGCCTGCTAATGCAAAGATGCTGCGTCTTACCTTATTTTGCTGGAAGCTTCTTTGCGTCTTCCCGCAAAAAATTTTATAATTGGCAAATATCTTCTGATTTTTGTTATTTCTCATATAGTCAAGTCCAGGTCCAGAAAGTTGATTTTTCACATGAAACAAAGAGAACAATGTAACAAATGACAAAATAACAAGTCCGACACGCAGTCGCCAATATAAAATTAATAAAATAAAATAAAATAAAATATTAATTATTTTATTTGTATGATTGTCTCTCCTATGAGTCGTCAGGTTTTAATTATTCGGTATCAGACGCTTGACAATGGCTTTTTCGTAAAGGCAATGTTACTCGTAGTTGACCGTGAAATAAAACTGAAATAATCAGACTTCGTAATTAAATCGTTTCCAAAGACTGCTGCGGTAGGTGCGGACTCATAATCTAAATCTCAATATTACAATAATTTGCCAGCCATGCCAAAACGTCGTACAGAGGTGATTGTCTACTAAACAAAAAATTACACAGTTAGTTAAATCAGATATATTCAATGAATAAGCCGACAGTTCATAATCCTACTTACTTTTATAAATATAAATTCTTTTCAGAATCGAGTGCCTAGTATGGTTGCAACTCGCAGTAATTTTCTATAACATGAAATTTGGCGGTGTGCCAGACAATAAACTAAAATACGTGCTTCTCGCACCACTTCAACCAGAGCTCTCCTCTCTTAATCAAACATACGAGTAACGTAATTGTGCTTTTGTTTTATCAGCGACACAGCGCTGCAGTTGTGTGCCATAGGCTTTATTTATTTGTCACTGATTATTTATTTAATTAATATCTCGCGTTTCCGAGGAAACTCACGCTCGGCATGCAAATGTGCCTTTGTAATATGGAACAGAAGTGGAATGATTCATTCGGGTTGCGTGAGAGTTAGTGGGTTGTGTCAAGGAAAGTAACAATTGTGATTAAGGTCTCGGTATGGATACCGTTTCACTGATGCTTGATTATGTTTATTGATGGTTTCTCCAACTGACGTGTTTAAGATTGTGTTGGTCTCATTTCTCTATGCAACAAAGAAAGTAGCAGTCATGTTTTGTGTCCGAGATTAACATTAGTATGATTTTTGTAGCGGCAAGTTTTTCGAGCTGCAGTATCTCATATTTGACGCCCGTCTGAACACGGCGAAGAATCATCGTATACATCGCCTACGTCAGTTATGTTGCCATACATCCCCCAAATGTACGAGGAATTAACCTCATTTACGGACATACCATTACGCCAGCAGCTAGTACCCCCTGCAGCTTCAGACTACATGCACATCAACTAATGGCACAAACTGTACACTTGTTGATTATTTGAAATCGTCAACCACTGTATTACCATAAACTTTCGTCAGTTATTGCATGTAACAGATACAATCTTAAGAACCCCGTGATTTGGAAAGTTTCTTCTCATCCAATCACTCTTTCCACCACCTCTCTCTCTCTGTTTCTCTTTCCCTCTACCTGCCTCTAGCCTTTCAATCCTATCTAAGAATACCAACAAAAATTGTTATTAATGTATAATTTTACCACTGTAGCCAAAATAATTATTGCTCTTAAAGTTTGCAATATGTCGCCTGGTTATATAAACAAGTATGAAATTTAAGCTTGACAAAATCGGATTTATATACCATCTTAAATATTTACTCGAACTCATGTGCTCAGCACCTCGAAAGAAAGATCTCTAAAATCCTTTAAAACTTATTCTGTAATAATGTTGTTATGATGTTTATTCTTTGTACTTTCTGATAATGGTCCTCTTTTGCGATTTGATCCTTGTACCTAATAGTACAAAATATGACAGTATACATGTGATGCGTTACGATAGTGAAAGAAACCTGTGACCACTGCATGTAAATCTATTTCATTTATTTTATTTTCACCGTTTGATATACGTTTGGTTTTTTGTCACAAAAAAAACCGTGTTCTGAAGTGGTATCTTGATTCTCCGCTAGACAGTGCCATACGTTCCTCCAAAAATTCTAACACAATACACACATACATTGACGTGCCGAAGAAATTGGTGTAGGCACGCGTATTAAAATACAGAGATACGTAAACAGACAGAATACGGCGATGCGATCGGCAACGTCCATATAAGACAAGTGCCTGGTGCAGTTGTTAGATCGGTTACTGTTCCTACAATGGCAGGTTATCAAGATTTAAGTGATTTTGAAAGTTGTGTAATAGTCGGCGTACGAGCGATGGGATGCAGCATCTCCGAGGTAGCGATGATGTGGGGGTTTTCCAGTACGACCATTTCACGAGTGTACCGTGAATATCAGGCATCCGGTAAAACATCAAATCTCCAACGTCGCTGCAGCCGGAAAAAGATCCTGCATTAACGGGACCAACGACGACTGAAGAGAATCGTTCAACGTGACAGAAGTGCAACCCTTCGGCAAATTGGTGCAGATTTCAATGCTGGGCTATCAACATGTCAGCGTGCGAACCATGCAACGAAATATCATAGATATGGGCTTTCGTAGCCGAAGGCCCACTCGTGTACCCTTGATGACTGCACGACATAAAGCTTTACGCCTCGTATGTGTCGTAAACGCCGACATTGGATTGTTGATGACTGGAAACATGTTGCCTGGTCGGTCTAGTCTCGTTCCAAATTGTATTGAGTGGATGGACGTGTTCGGGTATGGAGACAACGTCATTAATCCATGGACCCTGCATGTCAGCAGGGGACTGTTCAAGCTGGTGGAGACTCTGCAGTGGCATGGGGCGTCTGCAGTTGGAGTCATACGGAACCCCTGATACATCTAGATACGACTCTGACAGGTGCCACGTACGTTAAATATTCTATGTGATCATCTGCATCCATTCGTGTTCATTGTGCATTCCGACGGACTTGTGCAATTCCAGCAGGACAATGCGACTCCCAACACGTCCAGAATTGCTACGGCGTGGATCCAGGAACACTCTTCTGAGTTTAAACGTTTCCGCTTACCACCAAACTCCCCAGACATGAACATTGTTGGGCATATCTGGTATGCTTTGCAATGTGCGGTTCAGAAGATTTGTGGACAGCCCTGCAGGATTCATGGTATCAGTTCCCTCCAGAAGTACTTCAGACATTAGTGGAGTCCATGCCACGTCGTGCTGCGTCTTTTCTGTGTGCTCGAGGGGGCCCTACACAATATTAGGAAGGCGTACCAGTTTCTTTGGCTCTTCGGTGTATGTCATACTAACAAATGTAAATCCACCTGATATGGAGGTTTAAACCTTTGAAATTCGTCGTGATTGGTATCAGTAACGGTAAAGCCTAACCTAAAATGTTCGCATTTAAAGACTTGAATCATTTTGCAGCGTTTGTTGTTACGCCATAATATTTTAGGTTACGTAAAATGCAATCATCTATACAATCAGATAGGTTAGACCCATCACAAAATATGCCAGGAGACTATAATATACACCTAATGAACAAAGTACATTATCGCTGCGTGTGTAAACGTCATCAGTGTCAACAACCTGGAGGAGTCCAACCTGTGATTTTGACATTAAATTATTTGTTACCGGATGATCAAGTAGTGAACCATATAATCCTTTACCCATAATTTTTGAGAATGGCGAGAGAAGAAAATTGGATAGAAGTTTGGCAGTATTTCTGTACCTCAACTCCTTAGCTTCAGCTTATTTCGGCCGTTTGAGAAAAGTTCCACTGATAAATAACTGGCTACACAAATAATTTTGTATGTTACTAAACTCTAAACAACGCTCTTTAGATAACTCGGTCGATATATTATTACCACTACTAGAATTTTTTTGATTTTAAAGCTTTTGTGATGGACATTAGTTTTATAGTGAGGTTCCTACTCATTTTAATAGTGGCTGGGTTAAGGTATTCCGTGGTAGAGCCTACTGAACCTGACAATCCCATTTGTTCAGCAACATTCGTGAGACGCTTGTTAACAAGTTTCGCAACGCTGTTCACATTTGTCACGAAAGCATCCTATAATCTTAATGGTATCTCGTCCACATCGTCTGCGGTTATACTACCTTTCTCCTACACTATATGATAGATTGTCTTCATTATGTCACCTGACGTGCCTATCTCTTTCTCTCATAATGCATTTGCAGAATATTCTGTTTTAGGACCTGCGATATTATGCAATACCATCAAGATCAGACCTGTTTGTGACTGGCAAGTACTGTTTCCCATTAATTGTACAGGTTGTCTGTAGTCTTTGAGAAACATGTGGTCTCTTTGTAGACTTCAGGCTAATCTGGGAAACTTTTGGAGAAAAATGACTTTAAACTAAAGCCGTGTTTTGATTAATGAAAGTATTGTGTTTTTGATTGACGACATGAGCGTTGCATACAACCTTCAGTTCATGCCTTTGAGGAGTTTCTAAAATAATCAGCTTTGTCTTACTGACTGTTGTCAGCTTCTGTGGGGTCAGCACCCACAAAAAAAGAGAGAAGTTGCTATGGCCGATGGCATGAATCTAAAATAGTCTGTACGTAATAGTTTTCAATTAGTAGAACTTTTTATTTGTAAAGAGGAAAGAAATAAAACCGAACTCTTCTCGTTGTGAGCTGGCTTCCTGTGCTTGCCGTGCCTCACACATGTAATTTCATTCATATATTATTACTAGTGGTAGAATCGTCTTCCTATTACTCAGTGCTAATGCTCCCTGAGTCTGCGACCGAACTGGGGCCGACCGATGGGTGGCCTGTTAGGTCAGCGTTGACAGGGGGCGTTCAACGCTGCCTTCATGGAGGTGTCGTTCCACTGGCGCGTTCGTCGGTCCAGCTCCAGCGGTTCCGCAGGCGGTGGCCGCCTCGCCACCCACAATGTCACGGTAGGACGCGAATCTGGGGACAGAAAACCTGCGGAATAGTCTCGCAGTCGACTAGCAAGAACCTCGTTCTGACGGCGGTGCAGTAATCCATCAGGACCGTGAATTAGATGCATTCAGGTGCCCACATTTCGAAGGATCTGTTCTCTCTTCCGGTGTCTGGTGCGACCAAAAAATGTGAGTAGAATATACTCATTAGCTGCAAAGCCATACTTGAGGGGCGTGGGAGGCGCCGTGTTCTGTGGTGGCTGCAGCAACTGGAGCAGCGTGCGGTGGCGCCGGCCGTGTAGAAGCTCCGCCGGCAACGAACTGTCTCGGGAATAGGGGCAGGAAGTGGCGAGGAAGAGCAGCAGCGCTTGCTCGCCTGTGTGGCAGGCATGCATTTTGTTCGTTTGTTGCTTGAATGTAACCCACTGCAGGTCCGGGGGTTGGAAAGGGCGGTATTCCTGCCTGTCTTAAGAGGCGACTAAAAGGAGTCACACGTTTCGGCCTTAATGTCATGGTCCACCATAGGGTTTGACTTCCATACTGGGTAATTTTCCTGAAGAGCGAGCCAATTGGGGAAGGGCGCCTTACACGGTGCATCGTGTCCATAGTGCAGTGAGATCATAACCCCCTTTTCTCGTCGTCCCATTGCAGCCCTGCTCATTCTCCATCTCTTGAGCGACGCTACATTCCTGGGTGCGGTTTCCCCTCTGCACTATGCAGTGTCGCTTTCTGCACCGACGACGACCGTGGTCTTCTTTGCACCTGATATCCAGCACGGTAGACAGTCTGCTGTGGTGGGGCCGCCATGTACCCTAATGGTTGAAGTCCCAGGGATCGCTCTGCTGATGCCTGTGCTGTTCACCCCCCACGTACGCCGAGGAGTAGAGGCCTATCTCCCTGGGGCATTGGGACTTCTGGCAATGGCCATCCTGCCAGGTGGCCCTCGCTGAGGCTGCATGGTACCTGTGGGGAGGGCTCTTGGTCGAATTGGGTGGCATCAGGGCGGATGGACCGCAATGAAGCATGGTACATCATCTCTTGCTGGTGGCCAGACACCAGCAGTCTCTAAGCCTTCCAGGGCTCAGTTCAATGCACAGAAGTATGACCCAAAATCGTTCCCCTCGCTGGCCACACCGTGGGAAGAGCAAAAGGCTAACAATGGCAGTGAGACTTATTCGCCCCTGTACCTGGTTTGTACGAGAGCTGATGGAAATTCTTTCATGACAATGAAGTCCCAGTTCCTTCTACAGCATTGAGAAGACAAGTTTGGGGAGGTGGAGGGCTTGTCCAAAATGCGCTCTGGGGCAGATTTGATAAAAACAGCATCCTCTGCCCAGTCACTGGCATTACACGCTTGTGACAGATAGGTGCATATTTCTGTTACCATCACTCCCCACAAGAGCGTAAATATGGTCCAGGACATTATATCCCACAGGGATCTTCTTTTGCAGTCTGAAGACGAGCTGTGCCCCAATTTGGAGCGGCGAGGTGTTCATTTCATTCTGCGCGTTCATCGGTGTCTGAGGGACAATCAGGTAACTACCGGCACCTTCATCGTGGCCTTCAAGGGTAATACAATGCCTGAAGAGATCAAGGTGATGGTTTACTGCTGTGATGTCAGGCCCTACATCCCTCCCCCGATGCGGTGCTTTAAATACTGGAAGTTTGGCTATATGTCATTGTGTTGTACCTCCAACCTCGCATGTCGAGCTTGCAGACGCCCATCACATCCCAATATTCCATGTGCCCCGCCTCACATCTATGTCAACTGCAAAAAGGATCATTCACCTTGCTAGCTGGACTCCAGAATTTCACATAAAGAGGTGAAAATCATGGAATGTAAGACCATAAACCGACTGACCTATACTGAGGCTAAGAGGAAATTTGAACGACTCCATCCTGTGCAAATGACTTCCTCTTATGCCGCCGCAACGATAACAGTGATAGCCTCATTAGTTAAGTGAATTCCAGTCGACTCTCCAAGCTGTAAGACTACACCTGCCCCCAGGACCATGGGAGGGAACTTGCCTTCCTATTGCTCCTGCACCACTGACATTGGGAGCAACAACTCCTCTCACTCCCTTCCCAGGTTCTTACCAGTGGTAGAGCTGACACCCACCAGTGGCTGAAGCAAACCCACATAGCTGGTTGTACGGCTTCATGGTTCTCTTCAGTCCCTGAGACTGAATCAGTGAAGCCCTCCCAGTGGGACCAACCTCAGGGGCAGTGGGAGAAACCAAAAAAAAAAACAAAATATTCCCAAGAGCCAAGGCACTGTAATGGCAGCCACACCACCACTACCTACAAGTTTTGTGTCTGAGGATGAGGTGAAGATTCTGGTGTCCGCTGAGGACCTGGATCTCACTGAACCCTCAGATACAATAGATACAGACTGCTCAAGCAATACATTGGTGGAAGGAGGTGACTCTGAGGCGTAAACCGCCTCGTTGAATGTTCATTGCCTTCCCAGCCTCGTGATGCTATTATCCTCCAGTAGAATTACGGTGGTTTTTCCACCATCTTGCTGAGCTCTGACAACTTCTCAGCCTTCACCTTTTTTTCTGCATTTCCCTCCAGGAAACTTGGTTTCCAGTGATGGTAAACCCTGCCCTCCGCGGGTATTGGGGTTATTATAAGAATCGGGCAGCTTATGAGAGGCTATCTGGTGGTGTCTGCGTCTATGTCCTTAACTCTCTTTACAGCGAGTGAGTCCCTCTTCAAACACCTTTAGAAGCTGTTGCTGTTAGGGTGTGGACGCCTCAGGCTATTACTGTCTGCAGCCCTTATCTTCCTCTGGATGGTGATGCCCTGCAGCATCTATTGGCAGCGCTGATAGCCCAACTGCCACCACCTTTTCTATTACTGGGCGACTCTAACGCCCATAACCCTTTGTGGAGTGGATTGGTGGCAACAGGCCAAGGCACTGTCGTTGAACGAGTGTTGGCACAGCTCGACCTTTCTCTCTTGAATAATGGTGCCTCCACACATTTAATTGTGATGCATTGGCCTTTTGGTCTGCAGCCCTGGCCTTCTACCCCCTGTCCAGTGAAGCATGCATGATGACTTGTGCGGTAGTGACCATTTTCCGATCTTTCTGTCACTATCCCAGTGTCACACACTTGGGCGCCTCCCCAGATGAGCTTTGAATAAGGCTGACTGGGACTTGTTTGCCTCCATTGCCACTATAGAGCCTCTTTCTCACGATGCCATTGATGAGGTGGTTCACACGGTCACCACTGTCATCGTTTCTGCAGTGGAACCGGCAATTCCCTGTTCTGCTGGGTCCCCTCAGCAGAGAACTGTGCCTTGATGGTCACCAGAGATCGCTGAGGCGATTCGCTATTACAGGCAGGCCCTCTAACGTCATAAGTGGCACCCATCACTGGACCACCTCATTGAGCTTAAGTGTCTCCGTGCCTGAGCACGACGCCTCATTCCCTGACGGAAGCAGGAATGCTGGGAAAGGTATGTCTCCACGATTGGCATCCGTACTTCTCCATCTCAGGTTTGGACCAAGATTAGGCGTACCTGGGCTTTCCCTGAATCGAGCAGTGTGTACTGACTCCAACACGATTGCAGAAATCTTAGCAGAGGATTACACTCAGATCTTTGCTTTTATGAATTACCCACGAGCCTTCCACTCTCTGAAAGACTGGTTGGAACGTCAGAGCTTTCCCTTCCATACACTCCACTCCAAATCGTACAATGCTCCATTCAGTGACTGGGAATTCCAAAGTGCCTTAGCCACTTGCCCTGATATGGTTCCTGGGCCAGATGGCATCCACTATCAGATGCTCAAACACCTCTCAGTGAACTCCCAGCGACGCCTCCTAGACTGTATCTGGGTTGAGGGTGAGTTCCCATCACAATGCCAGGAAAGCGTCATTATTCCCATGTTGAAACCTGGCAAGAACTCACTGGAGGTGGACAGCTACCGCCCCATTAGCCTCACCAATGTTCCATGCAAATTGCTCGAATGCGTGGTAAGCCAGAGGCTGAGTTGGCTACTTGAGTCTCGGAGCCTTCTGGCTACATCCCAGGGTGTGTTCCTTAAGGGCCGCTCTGTCACCGATAATCTGGTCTGCCTGGAGTTGGCCATGTGTACAGCATTCTCCTGCCGACAGGTTGCTGTCTTTTTTGACATGTAGAAGGCATACAATACAACATGGCGACATCACATCCTCACCACGCATCATAGGTGGAGTTTAAGGGTCCCGCTCCCGATTTTTATTCAAAATTTTCTGTCGCTTCGTTTATTCCATGTGCAAGTTGGTCCTTCCCATAGTTCCTCCTAAGTCCAGGAGAATGTGGTCCCACAAGGCTCTGTCTTGAGTGTCTGCCTCTTTTTAGTTGGTGTCAATGGGCTAGCTGCAGCTGTGGGAACGTCTGTATCATTTGTATACTGATGACTTTTCCCTTACTATAGCTCCACTGGCATTGCAGGTGCTGAATGGCAGCTACTGGGTGCAGTCTTTGGCCATCTTGCACGGCTTCCAGTTCTCGACCACCAAGACCTGTGTCATGCATTTCTGTTGGCATCGTACTGTTCACTCTGACCCACAGCTTTATCTTGACAGCGAACCTCTTGCTGTGATCGAGACGCATCGGTTTTTGGGCTTGCTTTATGATGCCCGGTTGACTTGGCTCCCTCATATTTGGCAGCTTAAACAAACGTGTTGGTGCCATCTTAACGCTCTTCGTTGCTTGAGTCACATCAGCTGTGGTGCCGATCGGTCTACCCTTCTATGACTGTATCAGGCGTTTATTCAGTCCTGTCTCGATCATGCCAGCCTGCCTTATGGTTTGGCATCGCCTTCCATGTTGCAGTGTCCCATACTTCACTGCGAGATCCGACTCGAAACTGGAACTTTCTGCACAAGCCCTGTAAACAGCATACTTGTGGAGGCTGGTGTCCCGCCATTGCAGATCCGGTGCCAACGACTACTGGCCGCTTATGCTGCACATGTTTGTAGCTTGCCCAGGCATCCAAATTACCGTCTCCTGTTCCCCAACTCGGTCGTCCATCTTCCCGAATGGCGACCCCGGTCAGGGTGTACCATCACAGTTGCGCCCAGGCTCTTTTTTTGGGGTTGAGTTCTTCTCTCTTCCACCTATTTTCTGGGCACATATACATACACACCCGTGGTGTGTGCCCAGTCCATGCCTTCGGCTGGATTTGGCACAGGGCACGAAGGACTCAGCCCCTCCTAAGACCCTCTGCTGCTGCTTTCTTTCCATCTTTGCCGCGATTCACGGATCTGACGTGGTCTATACCTACGATTTGATGGTTGTTGTTCGAGCTGGTTATGCTTTTACTCTTGGGGATCATTCTGAACAACGCTCATTGCTGGATGGCTGCAGTGTTTTCACTGCAGAGCTCATAGGCATCTCTCACGCCCTAGAGCATATCTGCTCCTGATCAGGTGAGTTCTTCGTCATCTGTAGTGACTCCCTGACCCCGGGTCATGGCAGCATCCCGGGTAATGAACATTGTCTACAGGCTGGCCAAATAGGCTATCAGTGCCTTGGCCCCGGAGACTGGCTTTCCAGAATGTGATCTCCAGTCGATATTGCTGCAAAAAAGGCCTCGGTGCTTGGGGTGCTGAATGGCGCAGCCTGTCTTCCCCCAACAATTTTCGGGTGTGTGGTGCTCCTGCATATGAGCCTCTCACAAGGACTCCATTGTACTCTGCCAGCTACACATTGGCCATACCTGGCTGACGCATGGTCATTTATTGCACGACAATGACCAGCCTGTATGTCGCTGTGGATTAATGTTGACAGTGGTCCACATTTTGTTGGACTGTCCGCTTTCAAAGGCGCTCAGGCAGACGTTTGTGCTGCCTGATACACTCCCTGCTGTTTTATCGGATGATGCTGCAATGGCAGGCTTAGTTTTGAGTTTTATTCGAGTGTGAGATTTCTATCGCTCAATCTGAGGGTGTGTCCCTTTTGTGTGTTGCGTCTGGCCTTTGGCCTATTGTTTTAGTTTGGGGTTTTGGTGTGCCTCTTGGTGGTTAGCTTTTCCTTTTTTGTTTCTATGGTCGGCCAATCACTTTGTGCTTTTAATCGTTTTGTCTGGTCTTTGTCTGTGTCTTTCTTGTCCTGTGTCGTCCCTTGCCATCTGTGTTGTTTGTTTTTGTTCCTTGTGGATATTTCATGGTAGTGAAAAAAGTGACTGATTGCCTTTGTAGTCTGGTCCCTTCAACCCCCCACAAACAAAACTATCTTGCATGTATGCACAAATCATTTAGGTTCTTCATTCGACTAATGATGAAACGGAACACTGGTATGGTGAGTGATACTATGGACTATACAAGATTATTCGAAGTCCTAAGCTGTAAACTGTGGTCAGTTGCCTGTGAGCCACACTTCTGGAAAACCTTCCAAGGAGAAAATTGATGACAACGGCTGAATGGGACTACACGACATAGTCGAGTTCATGGGCACTGAAAACGGATATTTGGTAAAAGAATTCTCTACAGTAAGCCAACTACTGTTCCAAAAGGGAAGAGCAGAGTCAATATGCGCATGATGCCATGGCAACTGAGACTTTGGCCAAGCTGAAAACGTTTGCTAAGGGGCGAGGAGGGTTTCAGCCTATGTGCAAGTCTGTGAACATCATCTGTTGAATATAGACGTTCATACCAGTCCATGTACAGTTCCGACACGCTACATGTTTCGTATTTTCAATTCCCGAATGTTCTTGTAGGAGCTTTTTGCAACACTTTAGGAATAAGCACATCCTATTTTCCAGTCTTTTGCAGTAAAATCACAGCATCTTGGACCGAGAGGTTATGCAGACGAGCAAAATATCGGCAGACAAAAGGATTCTGAATGTTTCTCACAGAAGGAGGCCAAGCAGTACAGATGTAGTGCAACAAAAGGTTCCAGTCGGGTTCTGATTCTGTGGCCTGACCAGTTTTCCTATAGTGCAGTGGAAAATTCTGTAAGAGTTCATTGTCCCGCGCATCTGTCTGACAACATGTGGCAGTAGCATTGAATTCAGAATCAGAACCAATAGGAAGCCGAGAGAGGGCGTCAGCATCCTTCGACATGGATCGGTACAATACCTCGTCGTGATACTGTGACAGCAACAAAGCCCAGAGTTGCAGCTTCTGAGCCGTGCACGATGGAAGAGGTTTGGATGGATGAACCAAAGACTGACCTAGCTTCTGGTCCATCACTAAGTAAGACTACCGACCAGACAGATAATGGTGAAACTTTATCATGCCATAGATAATAGTGAAAGCATCGTTATCAATCTGGGAATAGTTACATTGAGTCTTGGAAGCCAAAGTGCTCGGACAATGCTGTAAACCAAATATGTGCGAGAATACAGGTGTGATTCTCTACGAAGAGGTGTCCACTGCCAAAACCACTGGCTTAGCAGGATCTAATAGAGCAACTCGCCTGTCACTCACAAAGGCATTTGTAGTTTTCGAGAATGCATCTTGACAATCTTTGGTCCAAACAAAAGACGCATTGTCCTTTCGCAACCGATCCAATAGAGCAACGATCTGAGGTGCGCTGGGAAAAAATCGGATATAATGTGTCATCTTCCTGAGAACTGACTTCAATTCCATGATTTTCCATGGGGCGGGGCAGACCTGGATGAACAGAAAAGAAGTAGAGCAAACTTCGTTCTGCTCCACTGTCCATTGTTGCCAGATGTAACCAAGATGGCGGTGATGACATCATCCAATATGGCGCATGTGATGTCAGATGATGACACGAGCACCATTATCGAAAATAGCCGCTTTTGGCAGGAAATTTGAATTTTAGCGGCAAGACATTTTAATTGGGCTACCTCCACTAACCCTCTCCCCTCCCTGCATCCCCTCCCCTCCCCTCCCCCACAAAATGGTGGTAAATTCAAATTTCATCAGAACACTGCAACACACCATGAATACCTACACTAACCTAAGAAAGTGGCAGGAAAATACGTCACTTGGGCTACCTCCACTGACCTAAGTCATCCGACCACCACCTCTTCCTAAGAATTGGTGGGAAAAGGACTTGGCCTGTGCTGCATAGGATGGACGTAAGTCTTTATTTTGCATGCAGTCATTATTTAAACAATTTGAGGCAGTACCACCATCCAGTGTGTCCACCACGAGGTCTGAAGTCCAACTGCCCTAGTACACAATACTGCGACCAGAGAGTGCTATCGTCCCTCCTATGACATAATCCAAGATGGTGGTCTGGAGGGGAAAATGGTGGGAAAATGACTCAGCCTGCACTGGGCTGTTGGGGAGGGGGAGGAGTGTACTTTATTTATTTTGGGACAATTTCTTTAGGGACAGATTTCACGTAGTTCATTTATCACAATGAAAAAAAGAAGTACTCGCCCTTATGTACTTGGAGTCACAATACACAGTCTGCAGACCTGCAAACTACTCGGAAATAATGCAGTACACTGATGTACAGATATGCAAACAACTCGTAAATTACCGAAGTAATGCAACACACAGCTCACAGACCTGTAAACTACTAGTAAATCACCGAAATAGTGCAGTACACTGAAGTGCAGACACGAAAACAACTCGCAAATTATCAAAACAACGCATGTAAAACGCTCTGCATGCACACTCACTACTCGTAAACTGTCCAACTAATGCATAGCATGGCCTACAGGCCTGCTCGCTAAATAATACAACAGACACGCAAAGAATGCGCGCATGCCCCGCCCACTGCCCCCTGTCTACTGGACTGCACAGGATGCTATCACACACGCTCCCAGAAGCTGGGATGCACTCGCAGCCCCCGCAAAGGGTCGACGCGACCATCAGCTGCCAAGTCATGCAAAGGTGCCCATTCGGGTCCCGCAAATATGAGGCAGTGGCATCCCTTTCATACCTGACATCTGAAAAATTCCTCTGGAAATATGTGTTGACATGGGCAAAATTGCTGACGTGACTGGACAGGAGTGGAGACCTATTTTCAGAGGGATGTACCCTCACAGATGCTGCAGAAATCCGTTCCATTGTTTCCCAGAATACCACAGGCTGCTTTCTCTTCCTCGTGATCCTAAAAGGACATTCGGGCTGCGTCTAGTCCTGCTTAAGTGCCCTGTGTGGCTGACGCATCACTGCGAATTGCGTACGCCTAGCTACACGCCATCGCAAGTGCATCTAAAGAGGTTCTCAATGTTATAGTGATGTCACATAGTTGTGTAAAATGAGAACCAAGTCGACCTCTCGGAAATTGTATTGTGCCTCGGAAATAGGCAACGCTTGCTTTTGTAGGCGCTTCTGTGATGTCTCAACTTGTCTGCATGGAAATTCTTGCCCTAACAGGACCTGTTTTCGGAAATAGCGCAGAATAACATCGAATGCATTCTTCCTCTCGGTCCTAACAACACATCCAATCCATCTTGTGTTACACTTCCTGCTTTCAACATATGCAAACGTTCTCACCACTGTGTAGAGACACTTATATTCCAGCACAAATGATGTCTGGTGAGTGAATGGAGCATTATGATTGGCTCTTATCGAATTTACCCACCGAGTTACTAATGCTGCCAGTGTGAAAGCACAGTCTGCCTTTTTCTCTTTCTGCAGATGATAGTTTCAGCAGCAAGAAACTATTTTACACAGGTCGCCATATTGCACCGACAATTAAACCTTGCAGGGTGCTCCACATATCGTCAGGTATGGAAAGACTCTTCCTCAGTTACACTGCTCTCTCACTGAGGACAAGAGCTTGAATATTAGAGCGTAAAACTGATCTCCAACTCAGCAATATACCACTGGGTACCGTGTCGATGTAGTAAACATACAATTCATATCCTGCGCCATACAAAATCACCCCTTCTACATCACTTGTACATATACTGTGAATACAGATAGCATAAGTACATGCACTGTAGGTATACTTGTGGCACTAGATATTTCCCACGAGGGTGGTTATCGACAACCAACTGATGACCAGAGCACATTCAGTGGATTGAAGTATCTCTCAGAACTGATCTACAAATTATGGATCGGCTCCCTTTGGCACAAACGCATTACTGTTTCCGACCCTACCTGCTTGCTTTCTTACACACAGCTCCAGACTCTGGGACTACAAGAACATATGTAATTTCGCATAGTTTGGTAGAATATCATACTATTTTCACGGTACTTCTCGATATCAAGCACACAGCAATATCGCTTGCACAGTAGTATTACTCATGTGACATAATTCCGAAGATATAGACCGGAAATTATTTCTCTAGGAACACAAAATTTTAGCTAGGTGGAGCATGCTGTACCCCATAGAGTAACTAGTAACTTATTCCATCTGTGAAGACCTTTACAGAAAAATAACTAGAGAAAAAAAATAGAGGAAACTGATATTTCCACTTGTGAACACTGATGTCGGTTATGTAACAGATTCCAAATCATCTCAATAGTTTACAAAGTCAGCTAATGTGTTTCTCACGTCTAGAGAACCAGCAAACGTGTCTTCCACCTGCTAGATGCACACACCACAATCGATGTTCTCTCACCTAAATAAAGACGCAAAATGTGAATAAGCAGTCGACCAAACGATTTACATGGGTGGGAATAATGGCCCAGCACCAACACATGTCCATATTGAATTTTCTCAAATTTCCACGCGATCGCGAAAGCTGTCTAACACATACTGAGTATTACTTCGCTATTCGGCCGTCTACACAGTTAAGTCAGCTACATTCCTGCACCCCAACAGGCCTCTCCATTCGGACAGCTCCTACCGTTGCCTGGAAAAGCGAATCATTCCCGCCATAGGCCACCAGCACTGCATGCCAAGCACGCATAGGTAGAATCATTATCATAAGACATCGGTCACATATATATTTGATCGCTATATTTACAATTAAATGTTACTATCGCGGTCTCAGTTGAACGACATTCGACAATGAGCCAAGTGTCGGAAATACACCCTGCTTACGGCTGTGGCTCTGGAAACAGAAATATCTATAGCATTCTTATGATTTCACATACTCTCCCCTTTGCTATCACAGTATTCCACGTCAAATCCAGACCTTCCTGGACATAGTCATTTCCTTTGCACATGTCGGAACACAAACACATACTTTATCAGCCTGATGCTCATGGCGAACCTATCACGCAGCCCCTACTACTATGCACAATACTTCGCCAATAAATGATTGCTGACGATACGAAATAATACTGACTGAGAATCAACGAGGGGTGGACATGTCTCACAACTTTTTCTTGCGAGTGATACCACTGTGACTTAGAAAGAGAGAATAATCGTCTTACAAACCGCCAGATGAACATGAACATATTACTATCAAAAGATGTCTTGGTCCTACAGGTGCACACAAGTATCCATGCTAAAGTTGTACTGGCTTTATAAATCGAGGTATGACATTACATACGAATGAGGTTGGTTTTCTTTTTTATCCAGACAAATACCACAACACTGAATATACTGTAGATGGTGATTGCCATAGTTTATATTATCAGGTCAACAGTGCGGTTACACGTCGTCGACGATGCATCCTCGTTATAAGATTAGCGAATTTAGAAAGTGATTCAGCTAAGGAAGTGGTATGAAACCAGTATTTGCAACTCCCTCACTGCCGCTAGATGTTTGTCAAGTATTTGCAACGCATTTTGTCTTGATGCCATGTCAGAGGTTCTGCGATATATCGACTGTGATTG
The DNA here is from genome assembly GCF_021461395.2 of Schistocerca americana. Lineage (NCBI taxonomy): Eukaryota > Metazoa > Arthropoda > Insecta > Orthoptera > Acrididae > Schistocerca > Schistocerca americana. Next base: position 58,909,726 of record NC_060121.1, read on the forward strand.
TTGATTGAGAAAGATCACAAACAGTACTCATAGACGGTGTGCTGATTGAGCACATAAGAAATGTACACTAGCTTTTCAGATCTCTAGTGCGACTCCGTCCACTAGAAATGCTGTCTTGGATTTGGAATCAAGTCTTCCCATTCAACCACATACCTGCCTTGGATCCTATGGAGAAGTCCTTTAATGATTACAGACACTAGTGAATCATATTTCTTTCACTCTGATACCTCGAAACGAGTCATCTTTGACGAACCTATCTGCGGCAGTAAAATTTTAGATAGACCCTATGCATCCTGCAACTGCTGCCATTTCTGGAGCTTTACGCATGGGATCGTTCCTATTTAAGTCGGAACTGAGTAGAAGTCAGAGAAAGCTGTATCTACCACCTTCTGCATCCCGTGTGAAAACAGGCTAAGCTGAGTTACTGCGACAGAACTGTGTTTTAACTATTCTAGGGAAACGGTAACTGGGAGAAGGACAAGGATTTTGCAGCTACACCGCGGTGCGTCCCCAAACTACATACAAGTGCTACAGATCTGTGTCCCTCAGGGCCAATTGACACTTATCACCCTGACACGCTAGCTTCGTTAATCTGTATCATCCAACGGAGAGAAATAACGAACTATAAGAGCTCCACTAACTTCATCCAATAGAGAACTCGATAAGATTTTAACCACATCTCTCTCCTCCCATACATCGAAAACAAATACCGCATGTGTGCCAGCACCGAGCACACGTGATGATCCTATTAAGTATCCAGGTATTGATAAACTGCACGGACCAATCTGAGGTTTCATCACCTGTACTGTATGGGGATGTCCTGCAGACTATACAGTAAGTGACAAGCGATGCTCCCTGTGACCCTGTCTTGTTGTTAAACCTTTTTTTCTTTTTCTGTAACATGCTTTGCACACTGCCATATATTTTGTTTTTCCGCCACAACTTCGAGGTCTGTATCAGGTTCTAATCCATGGTGTCTCGCAGAAAACTGGACGTTGCAAGGTGTAAATCGTGTTGTTACTGCTGCTACCATAACACACCACACACACTGTATGATTTTAAATAAAAGACAGTTTCAACATAAGAAAACTGAAAGAGTTCTGGAGTGTTGTGGAGAGTTTCCAAACTACAGTCCGAAGGTGACTGACGACCTCTACATTTAAACTCGTCTGCTCCAGTGTTGGAATAGCTGACGGCTCTGCGTTCCGTCTCGACTGATTACTCATATTGCAGTCATGTACGCAATCACTGTTTCAGTGCCAGCTATCCCCAGAAGGTGCTGCCCCTCCTCCAAAACTCTTTCTCCAACTCAAACAAGCGACGTCCGTCAGTCATTACGTGGTAACCAACAGCGTACCAGTGGACAGATGGGATGGAAAAGACACCCTCGATGTACTGAAATATTAAGCATTACAGTTGAGTGTGTGCACAGTTTTACCAATTTTACAGTAATTTCAACACTGACCAATGATGTGACAGCATGTTTCCCATTTTCAGTATCATAGATAAACAACCCCCTTCCCCACTTTGCGAGTATCATTGCGAATGTGGATAGATGACTGTGCAGTACGTCCATTCCTTGTTAATTCTTGAACACATCCATCATCAAAGTATATCAGACAGCTCTCTGCATATTTCTAACACCTCGAGCATAGTGCTTAATTTACGATCTATCTCCATGCGGATAGGAGGCACGTAGCATTCTCACTCTCTTAGGATAAAATTAGAGACTGAAAGACCCCCTCACACTGTCACTGACAAACCTGCCCTGCAACATCGTTACTGATTTAATCTGAAACCGATTAGAAGCAGACCGCTACATTCCACGTCTCTTGAATGAATGGCACTTGCCAAGTCCTCGCCCATTCAAGTGCACAAGATTTCTTCAGATGCGCCCATGTCGAGGAGGTTAGCACTCTTTATCAATGTATAGTAACAGATTTGAAAGTCTTGTGATGTAATAGCAGACGGTTAAGAAGAACAACAAACGGGTGATTTTATGCGTGATGGAGCTCCAGACAGATGGTGTTCAAAGCACTTTCACGTAAATCAACTAAGCTATTAATTTTAAAGCATTGTTCTAGAGTCCAGGGTGAGAGAGAACATAAACACATGCACTCCTAAGGCTACAACGTTCCGCAATTAAAACAGGCTATAATGTTAGATCGCTTGATTTTCCGACCTATCAGTCGTATGGAATGCAGCGCTGTTAATATTCCAGTGTAAGAAATATATTTCCAGTGCATGACATGCAACCTTCTTCCTGGTTTCTCTACGATAAACAATGCTATCGAACCGTAAAACGAAAAAAAACTAGTTCCTTAAAACATTGGCTCTGTGTGATTCGAGCACAATATAACTTTCCAGAGATGTATAGCACCCACTGTTCACATCCGATCAGGGTTCAGAAATTATACTATGCCCGCATGAGTCTTATATAAAATGATCGTTCGTAACGGGAATACCTCTTACAAAGAAACAGATAAACGTATAGCAGTAGCGTCCGAAGTCTGAAATTACAAGTCATTCCGCCACTAACTCTGGAAACAGCATCTGTCAGGCAAATGTATACATCAGAATTGCAGTGCCTCACAAACACCTATCGCTAACTTGGAATATTCCTAGGCCAGCCGAAGTGGCCGAGCGGTTCTAGGCGCTACAGTCTGGAACCGCGCGACCACTACGGTTGCAGGTTCGAATCCTGCCTCGGGCATGTCTGTGTGTGATGTCCTTAGGTTAGTTAAGTTTAAGTAGTTCTACGTTCTAGGGGACTGATGACCTCAGAAGTTAAGTCCGATAGTGCTCAGAGCCATCTGAACCATTTTGAATCTTCCTAGTTATGAAGCTGAAGCCTTGATTTTACACCAAAGATGCGACAGGGGGATGGAGTACATCGCATAAATCATAGTTCGTTTAGAGGAATGTGTCACGTTTCATCACACATGAGATAGAAGTCCTCTGATGACCGAGAGGTTTACCGTTAACGATCGCAAGTAGACAGTGCTTTAAATCACATACAGAACACGTGGTTGTATACGAGTCAAACGCAAGCTATGTCACGCGACTGATGCATCCTGACAGAACAGTGGAAAAATCGACGGGCAGCAACTTCTCCTCCTCTAGAATGCATCATCAGTCTACCATTAAATCGTACCTCGTTACAGCTCCATGTCAATCGATCACCCCGTCCACTCTGTGTTACCCTTTAACGCAGATGCATGTAAGTTTAGAGGCAGATGGTTCTCTGTCTTCCTGAAAAGCGTCAAACACAGTAGTCAACTCGCGTGTGTCACCGGTTACCTCACTAGACACACAGTATAATGCTGCCTCGGCGATAAAAAGTGACTGTTTCCCTGGTTCCCTTCGCTTCCATGTCGACGTTTCCTCGGATTCGTCTTGCTGTCACGTACTTGTTCCCATTTACAAAATTTCCTGCGCCAACCAAAAGATACGCAAGTACTTTCTCAATTTCCCCGCATTTCAGTATATATTCCCTGTATTTATACATATTCGTCAGTCCTCTTCCGCAATTATATCAATTTTATATCAGTTCTACCGTTTAAGGTTAAATATGGCAGTGATTTCCGATATTTCGGGCTAATTAACTTAGAATGACCAATCACTACCGCTTGGATTTTGTATGCGTTGAGTTTAATACTATCCTGCGACTATTCTTACATTTCACATAGGTGAGCATTAATATTTCCGATAGCTGTTTTTGATTATTCGTTTTACACTTACATGCAACTGGAGTTCATCAGCATACGTGTGGTACCTGCAACAAGTCAAAACTAATGGCACATCACTGACATATAGTGAAAAGAGCTTACTACCTAATAATCTAGGGGACGGCTGATCCAACCTGCCTCCATTGTGACAGTATGGTACCGGATATGTCTTCTTGCTGGCGCGATGTCAAGTATGAGGGAAACCATTGCACTATGGCTTGGCGAGAGATTAGGCTGCTAAGTTTGACAAATAAAATGACAAATTCAGCAGTGTCAAAGGCTTTACTGATGTATGACAAGCACATGGCGGTCGCGCTGGTTGTGGCCTACCTAGTCAATGTTTCCAGGCACCAGACGGAACGCTTGTGGTAAAGCAGTAATTGGAGATATCCGTTGTAGTGGGCGGTAGTGTGTCAGTTATAAGCTTCATCATTTGAACCGTGTTGCCGTCGCCTCCAGTAGATACGGATCTGATACGCATATTGGCCTTACTGAATGTACTGCAAGAAATATGCTTTAGATAGAATCTTTCGTGGCTACAGTCGTTTACCCCCATGAAGTAAACAATGAGTCTCTGTTTTGTTTGTGGTTCAGTTGTGATTGTGGGTAATGTGAGGTACTGGTTCAGTTCTGCAGCTGGGACAATAGGGTAAGCAGTAGCTTTTACTTTTCCTAGACCAAGAACACAGAGATTTTCCGATAGGACAGCTGGCATAGTTCTGTTGTAGGGTAATGGATAGGGATACATGAGTTTTGCATTTCTCACGCCATGACTATTCCATTTCTAACCCATATGATTTTCATGAGTTGGGCGCAGTTTTTATGGCCGATGTGCCGTGTCTCTGAGATTCACGAGCTGTTCTCGTTCTTCAGTCAGCTACGGTGAATGTTACGTATTGGTTTACAGTGAAAGTAATTCCAGCGTTTCAGGCTGTTTTAAGCAAAATAGTTGAATATATCCACGTCGTGTCCCTTGCTACTTTGTGCTATATTAAATAAGGAAATTATTTTGTAAAAAGGATTGAATTCACCATAGAAGAATAGTTACAGTATTACAAATATCACATTAAAACTAAATTTTTACAGTTTCTAACACACAGTTCAACAATACCTCAGGTTGTGATTACTCAGAACGGGAATATGATTAGTGAGACTGAAGAGTTCACATTTCCTTGTCTTCAGATAGATAGTAAACTGTCGTGGATAGCAGATTCTCAGGATCTTGTTCAAAGACTTAATGCTGCCATTTTTACTACTGGAACAGTATCTGAAGTAAATGATAGTTCGACACGAAAATTAGTCTACTTTGCCTTTTTTTTCATTCGTTTACAGGTATAATATTATAGTTTTGGGTAACTCTTCCCATTGTCCAAGGGTATTTTTGGCTTAGAAACGGGTCGTACGGGCAATAAGAGCGGCAAGTTCGCGAACCTATTGTCAACCTCTGTTCATTAGTCTAGATATGCTGATATTGGCCTCTCCACTTAAATCCTGCTCCATTTAAATCCATAAGAGGAATAAACAGGGACAGAGATGAGAAACAGCAAAATATTTTAGGGAGAGGTTGTCGGTGGCAAAGAGGGTCATACAGTACTACAAATTTTCGTGACCTTGATAATTTGGAGGTTAATGTGAATGTTTTATATGGGAATCCTAATATTTGATTCGAGATTTAAAATAGTGGCAGATTTTACATATAAATTGATACGTTATTCAAGGTCATGGCTAGATTCAGTTAACATCAAATAAGCGAATACGTTTTTAGTTCTAGCAGGGAGGGATACAGCAGAATACAATGTTGGACGCAGATTGAAAGTAGTCATGTACCATCTACCAATAACCACGATTTTAAAGGTAATGTCATCCGTAGGTTGAGTTTAGTTTCGTCGAAACATCGGATTTGGAAAGAGCAAACAGGGGTATGGCCTTTATGTTCTAATTAACGTCTTTACTGGCAAAAATAAATACATCGCGGCGTATACATGTTATTGTGGCATTTGCAAGACAGAACAAACATAAAAGAAACGTAGATCATTGATTTACGAGTCGTTGAATGAGTCCACTAGCCTCTCATTCCTTGGAATGCCCTTTCCAGTTTGTGTCTCACACTGCATTTTGCTGTATCCCTCCTCTGTTCTATGTTGATCCCCACTACAACTAAAAGATGTTCACTTGTTTGACGCTCACTGAGCTGGCCGTCATCTTGAATAATCTATTTTACGTGTGAAATTTGCCACTCTTTTTTTAAATCTGGAATCAAATGTTACCGTTCCCATTTTAAAAATCACATTAGCCTCCAAGTCACGTTAAAAATCACGTTCAATATGACAGTCATTAGTAGCAATGCGTGACTCTCTTTGCCAGCTACAACTTTTATCTAAAACATTTTGCTGTATCTCATCTACATTCAAAGTTATTCCCCAATTTGTATTAAAATGGTCAATCCTGAATAATAGGAGGAGGAGATTACTGTTTAACGTCCCGTCGACAACGAGGTCATTAGAGACGGTGCACAAGCTCGGATTAGGGAAGGATGGGCAAGGAAATCGGCTGTGCCCTTTCTAAGAGACAAGTGTCCTATGCTTCAAGTACCAATTAACATAGCAGATTATATATTATACAAACTGGCAATGACACAAACACTGTTTTAAGAATCGGTGCAGAACATCCCAATGTAATCTACAATACTATTATAATTCTTAGAACAAGCAATTGTTCAGAATACTGTCCAGAAAGTCGACAGTACGACTATGCAGTTTGTGATGAATGACAAGGACGTCACCAACATCCTCGGATCCAACGGAGCGACGCCGTACAGCTGATGTGTTGGACTCTGGCTGCGTGCCAGACGCCAGAAGCAATGCAGCTGCACCGCTTCTGCGGTGCTGAGAGTCGAACCCAGGAGTAGCCGGCTCAGGACAGGAGCTGTCTGCGCCCCCTCCCTGGACAGCGCGTGCGAGGCCACTGTTATCATTAACACCTGTAACGCCTGCCTCGTTACAAGAAAAATATGTATAACCTCCTGCCATATACGCCGCTCTAATAAGATTATCACAACAATATTCCAAGACATAATGCACAGTGTTGTCACAATGCAGTAAAATAAGAACAGCTCATTTGCCGAAAGAACCTCCTGAAACAGGTGGCACAGTGCGGAGTAGACTCTCCTCAGTTTCCGGTAGTGATCTGTAAGTGGTCGATGCTGGCGTCTCATTTGCTCCGAAGCTCTCAGCCACTGGTTGAGTTGCTGTAAGTCGACCTTCACCAGAAGAACAAGTCCCACGTACCTGGAGACAGCTGTTGGTACAATGCTATTGGTGAAGAATACGGGGACCAAGAACCAGTTGAAGCCGCTCCTCAGCCATTCCGTAGTGACTAAAGCTATAATCAGGGCAGTGGACATGACGTAAACTGTCACGCAGGAGAACTTTACCGGTCGACTGGAGGAACGATGAGGTTCCAAGAGGCCGCTGTCCCTGTATGACAGAATGAGGATTTTCTGGTACTTTTGGGCGTTTCGAAACAAATCTGCTTTGACCGCCGCAACAATGGTGAGGCAAGTAGCCACCACATAGGCAACCAGCCACACGAAGCTTAAGGAATCCTTTCTTCTCACGTTCAAAACTTGCACCCCGTTCCACACAAGCATTGATGATACCAGGGTCATGAAGAGAACAGCCGCTGCGTACAGTGTACCAGCACATGTTCTCCGTACCACACACCTCTCAGCGTCCACTGTGAACGGCGTCAGCCCGAAAACCTTGCAGATGGCGTGGTATCGTGCTACGGATCTTAAGAGGCCTCTCCTATTCGCCATTTCAATATCGGCTATCCCTGTAGGAAAGTTCAGTATCTGTAATGAAAGAAAACTGTTCTTCAGTTATAGAAGACAGGAAGGTTGCATTACATAGAAAATTAATATAAAAGCATGTAACCGATAAGCAGAGTAAAGGCGGGCATGAGTTAGGAATTACACAACATGTGCATTGTGCTGGATATATATTTTCACAAACCACTATAAGAATAATGGAGTAATCGTCGTCATGATTAATAGTGCTGCTATAACCATAATTATACAACAACGAAAATAGGTATGAAAATATAACCATTTTCATCAAATCACGTACTCGACCATCAAGATGTGCTGCCGCATCTCTACACAACGTTGTAAAGGAAACTAAGATAACGCGAATTAGTTGTAAATTATTACATATGGGGTTATGTAAACTTGAGGTGTTTGACCATGTAAGTAGTTATACTCGTTTAATGCAGTTAATAGCACCGAAGTTACCTAATGTGTTTATTAATTGCGAAAATTAAAAGTCATCTACTAACCACATTGCAATGTTCACTATTACGAGCATTGTTAAGGAAGCTAGGATAGATGAGAGAAAGAGCCTGAAAGCTCTAAAGAAGACGGATAAAGTAAATGACTAAATTAAAGTAAGAAATATAGCAAATAAGGAGAGGTGAGAAGTTATACACAGCCATAGTCGGGAACGTCATAAACGGCGCACTAAATCTCTTGGAGAACGAAACGCCGGTTTCCACTTTGAGGAGTAGTGTCGTTAGTGATCTAGATGATCCAACCAAAGCTAAATCATCTTTAAAAACGGCAATTCTTGCCCCATTTCTAACACACACGTGTTGAGAGCCTGAAGCACTGCATCTTGTAATTTAAAATCAAGTTTGCACTTTGCGATGAGAATTATGATGTTCTCTCCAGTATATGCTCGCACATACTTGTGATTGGGGTTTACGTAAATTAAAACGACGTATCATATCGGCATAAAACCAGTGAAAACAGTAATTACATAATTTGCATAGGTTTTAGTATAATTATCTCTACATGTAACTCTGTAGTAATGTACATAATAGAGTCCGCAGTAGAACTATGTATGTAAATTCTTACTGCATGTTCAGTAACTCATCTAATTCAGTTATTTGTGGTAAACCGCTCCCATCACTCTGTTTTCACATACTTTTCTACGAATTTTCAGCACAGCTGCCTGATCCTCGAGTCTGATTTCATGAAAAGATTAAAGCACTCAACAGTACAGTTTGTTTTGTTACACTAAAGCCAACTGCGAAATTATTGAGCCTAAATTACGAGCACAAGGGGATGTGGAAGGCATATGCTGCGGAGATCGAGAAAGAGTTTGGTAACTGTTGTTGAAGTTCCTACATGGACTCCAGAACATACTATGTTCTTGTTTGTACATTTGAACTAAGCAGGACAAATTTAGTTACCTTCCCCTAAGCTACTGGCAACAATCAGATGGGCCTAATACATTGTCATGATGTCATACATCTCACTTATTATTCTGGTGATCCTGTATTTCACATAACAACCGATACACTGTATCACAGTATTACTGAGCACCATGCCGCTAAATTAGATGCATTTCATATGACAACAGTGTTAACTTTGTAATCAGATGTAAAAATCTGCAAAGTAACACAAAAACACCTACAGGTTTCTCACAAAGACTGACAATGAGGTGGCTAACTCTTTAGGCACATCACAGCCCCATGTTCATTTTCCCTCTCAGTGATTTTCATTATCATGCTATCAACAGAAAAAATGTTATACTGGTGTTAATGATTATATATTCGTTTAAAATTTGTAGTTCTTTATTCATATGTTATATGACGCTGTTGATCACACATTCATTCCCCAATAAAGAAGAAGAAGCAGGAAAAAGGAATTTCTGCCTGTCTGTTCCAAAACCCCGTATTATGTCTTATAGATGTAGAGTTCTGCTGCAGCTTGTAACATCTGCGCTACAGAAGACAAAGCACCATCCAGAGCGCATTAACGTGTGTAGTGTTCCATATTCGTAAATGTGACTAGCATTTCTGCATTTAATGCAATGCATTTCTCCATGTAATCTAATGCATTTCTGCATGTAATGTAATTGTTTTCTGAGCCACAAATATGTTATTTTCTTCTTGTATGCCAGCAGTAATCAACTATAGATTTGGATACAGTGCAACGTTTAATGACGAACTGTATGAACAAGTTGTTTACTTTGGAGCTTATATAAATTCATTTCTAAATTGTATGATCTGTGTTAATGAAGCAGCTAAACACGAGGTATGTATTTCCACAGTCAACATTTACAAGAATGTTGGAGGAGTTTCCGATTGATTTCTTTACGTATTAGGTCGATCTTTTGTTCCAAATTATATCAGAATGTTTCATCCTATATGTGAAACTCTCTATTTCTTCTAAAATATTTAGAAAACTACCTTTCTCAGTGATGGTGGGCATTGATATGTGTTGTATTATGTCATTGGCCGAGCTTTTTCTGTTTTAGGTGTGAGAAAAATGATAAAAGTTTGATGCCTATGAGATTCAGGTCTTTTATGAATACTGCTTTGAAATTTCTTCCTGTCTGTATTATGTACATCTTCTCTAGGCTATCGTATTTTAACTTATAAATACTGAAACAGATAAATTTGTGGAACTTTTCTACTGAATGATAAATTCGCGATAGAATCGTCTTGTGTGTTCTGGCACTTATTAGCAAGTTGATTATTTGAAGAACACCGTTGATTTTATTTCAAAATTTTCACCAATATGCTATGTGATATACAAAATTGTGCTTTTCTGAGAGTAATTCTATCTTTTGTTATATTTTGATTCATATGTAGCTGTTTAATATAAATTTGGTTGACTAAACTGAGTTTTTAGCTGCTGTTTCTACTATTTTTGCTCTTGTAATTTTCTTTTCTTGTGTTTCTCGTGCTCGATTATAAGTACTATATTTTTGTGTAATTTATTCCATTATCAGTGACATATATCTCTGTTTTCCACATCCACCCAACAAAATTTTTCCGTCATCTACATATCGGTTCAAATAACGAATTTTACTAGCCCATTCGTGATGGTTATAAAAAAATTAGTTCTCGGTATTCTGTAGTAAAGTATTACCTAGTGAACCAGCAAGGTAATTTTCCATTTCTAAACTGCACTGATGTACAAGCTGAAGTCAATCCCAGGAGGGCTGTCGCGGGTTCAGTGCAGGACGGTGTGTGGTGGAGGGTTGTGGTGTATTTTCAGGTCGGTGTCAGGTAAACACAGCTGAGAAAACCAACACCTTAGTTTACACAGAAATTTGTACTCTCTAGAGACGTGGGAATGACCACTCCCTTCTGCGAATGGGAGGGAGGGGGGGGGGGGGGGGCAGCTAGCGTCCACCTGCCTGGTTGTGAGACGTTATCCCAGGATTTCTGATGCCAGTACCTAGTACGTGGTTGCGTGAGTCGCGCCAGTCGCACTGCGTCAGGTGCTCTTGGGGACGGTTGGAATTCTTTCTGTGGTAGCCACCTCCTCAATAGATGGCTGTGTCCCGTTGGGTGATGATGGGTTGTGTGATGGCTCCTGTTCGAACGTTGGAGGCAATGGCTACTCTTCTTGGGCACGATCCGCTGCCCCTTGGGTCTGATGGAGTGAACCTGATAGCCTCGTCCCCCTGTGGCACCAAGCTACAGTGGCAGAGGCCCAAACTCGCGACTGTTGGGTACAAAATGAAAGCTACTTGTGTAGGATAACAGCTTACATGCTATAGCAGTGCACCGTTTCCATTCGCTTTCTGGGTAATACCTAGGAAGCTGTCAGTGGAAAAAATGTCCGGCCAGTACTGCAGAAACCTTATCTTACCGTTGTGCTAGCAGTTTTTTTCAGTTACATCCTGGCCTGTTTCACGTTGAGTAAACCGCTATGTTACTATAAGAGGAATGCAAGTATCGTGCACCTGCCAGCAACAAGCAGCTGCAATGTCTTTGTGCTGTCCTAAATCATCTTCTGCACACCGACCAGCGCAGTACCGCGAATAGGCATCAAGAAGGCGCTGATCCGCCCGTCAGTGGAAAGAACGGGCAGCGCCAGGCCTTCAGGGAGACAGAGTCCATCGCCCCCTGTCAACGCTGATTAACCAGCCGCCCATCGCTGGTTGGCCCAGTTCGGTCGCAGATTTCGAGAGCATCAGCACTGCATAATAGGAAGATGTATTCATAGATTGTCAGCGTAATCGAGCGTATAAGGCAAAGGAAGCACAGGAATCAAGAGAAGTGAAGTTTCTTTTCTTATTAGAAATAAAATTAATCTTCAAGTGTTATATACAGATCATTTCTAATTCCTGCCACCGGCCACACAACTGTTTTGCCGCCATACTCCCGTTGATTTTCTCGCAAGATACTATTGGAGCTACACTACCCTCTCCTGTATTCAGATTCAGCTCGTAGGTTACCATGTAGAACTAATTTGCAACTGAGATCCACAGATGGAGTGAATGCCATATCACATTTTACAGAACAAATTTCCATCGCAAGTGTTTCTCATGCCTTACATGACATGGTTTGCAGATTGCATATAACCTCTTGTGTTAACTCATTAGATATACTCTTATGCTACTTATTTACTACCCCACTTGACAGACCATTACTTCTCTTGGAACACTGATCACATTCCACCTCTACTTTTAATCATGTTATTCATGTGCGCTTGGCAATTGTTCCTCCTTTCCCCTCATAGCTTATTCTGGCCTTGTATCCTACTAAGCTGTAGGGAACACATTTCTCATGAAAACTCAGACTACAATGTTCGTCATACGCCCACCCTCGGGCTCTCCAGATCCGTTCTGTGAGAATCTGCACCACTGGTGGATGAGGTGTAAAGGTGAGTTTTCACATAGACAGAGGAAGGCTACAAATAGTAACGTCAGAATGGCTGCAGTACTTGCTGTCGTAATACCCAGGGCCACAGCCACTCGTTGTTGCTCTGTCCACACTGCTCCACATGCCACACCAACTGCTCTTCTAAAGCAGCCCATCTTGCGCGGCTGTGAGTCGGTCCAGGGACTGGATCAGGTCTGTTTTCAATGCGTTTCCGAGGAATATAGCTGTGTTACTCTCGGCTTGGTAGCTACCACGACCATAGCCGGTAGATGGAATATTTGCCTTGTTGTGTCACAGTTGTCATATTAATCAACAACCCACTACATCTCAGTTGCACTCACCTTGTCCCTGTGAGCCTATCTTGCTTGTAGCAACTTGCCACTACTACCACAGTGAGTACACTTTCTTCTACTGTCCTCCCTACGTACATTCACGCGGAGTTTGGTGTTGAAAGATAAAGGTTTTCGCTATATCCTTGAGAGCCAATGATACTCATTATTTCCGTCATAAAAGTGGTGCCATGTTACATTATTTACACATGCAGATATATCTGTGACATAATATTAATGTGATGTCATTGTTTTTTTATCCCGCTTGGAAGGCGGCGCGTGGGTATGCTCCTTAAATCTGACAAAGAGGCCGAATGAAAGGAAGCGAGTAGGAGCAGGGGTGGTAAAGCACGTCGGTACTGCAAGTAAAGTAAAAGAGGTTTTTACTGGTGCATGAAAATATATAAGTGAATATGTATCTTTGGCTTCGCACCTACGTGCTCATTTGTACCAAAGTCCAGATAAGAAAATCTCGTTAGCGAGCTAAGCTGAAGCGATGGCTCTCGGCCGCCTGCTCTTGATGATCTGGGCGAAAGTGGAGTGGTGCTCGTGGAGCTGCACAGCGTCAGCTAGAGGGCGCTGTCGTCCGTGTAGATCGTCCGCTCTCGTAGTGCCAACCTACCCTGTGGCATCGGAACTGTCGATACCACAAATGTCAAAGTTATACATTATTTACTTCTGGCTAAAGATCAAAATGTCTCCAAGGCCAAATGTATACATTATATAGATGCATACATATATCTGTGTGTTAAGTATGTCAAATGCTGCGACCTCTGGTAATCATTTCTCTTTTCCTCCCTCTGTCTCCTTGCTTACACATATCTCGGTACTTCATATATCAAACACAACTAGGCTCCTTAAACACACATGTGATCAGTAATAAGTTTTGATTGGTTTTACAGAATTTGCAATAAATTTCCCATGAAATTACCCTCTGCACTACATTATAATTTAATTTCCTCATTAAATATCATATCTTACATAGTTTGTATGCATCTTTTTTTTTTTGAAACAATATAAATGTTGGGCCTCTGAAACATTGTGCTCACCAGTAAGCCACATTACACATGTTACTTAATACCAGTTAAGCTCTTCGCCTGCCACAGCCAGCGACAGCAACACAGCCCACACTGAGCTACCTCTGCACGTCTCACCTATCCTGATAGGTTACAGTCCAGCTGAGAGGCAGAGACAGTCACTAACGTTTTCTGGGAAAAGTGCATAGAACGAAGAGTGTTACACACCGTACTCAATTCATGGGTGCATGTATAAATTTTTGTAGTTATTGCCTGACGCAAATACCAAATATCAAATAATCAGATCTGGCTCATACTGCGAGTCACAATCAGACTCTAGTGGACACAAGGAGTGCACTGTTGCAGTAGGCAGGGCACTCCTCGTAGTACGTCTCCACACCGAACCTTGTCATAATAAAGAGGTGCCAACAGCATCTAACGGCTCATTCTGTGTGCTTTGCACTGTGTAGCCATAACACGTAAGCTGTATGCTCAGCTACTCCTTGGCAGCCGAGCACTGAGTGAAACTTCGAATGCAACGCTGAGAGTAACGGAGACAGCATGGCTGGGAAAAATCCGCTGACACCTCTAGAGAATGTGGGAAAACGATGGCCTCTCCTGGTTGGATGAGGTTATGTCGAGCTGAAATACGAATCTTTCCAAACCAACAGTCTCAGTGCTTATATTCAATATATTCTCATTCAAGGTTTTTTTTACGTGACACTGAGGTGACAAAATTCATTGGATACTTCCTATCATTCTGTCGGACGTCCTTTTCCCCAGTGTAATGCAGCAACTCGACGTGGCTTGGACTCAAGTAGTCGTTGGGAGTCGCCTGCAGAAATATATTCATCCGTGCTGCTGCTGTAGCAGCCCATAACTGTGAAAGTGTTAGGCTTCGTGTGCGAACTGACCTCTAGATTACGTCCCATAAATATTCAATGTGATTCACGTCGAATGATGCGGGTGGCCAAATCATTCGCTCAAATTGTCCATAATGTTCTTCAAACAAGTCACTAAAAATTGCGGCCCAGTGACATGTTTAGGAACATGTAGCCATTAATGTCAGAAACTGGTCTCCAAGAAGCCAAAAATAACCGTTTCCAGTCAATTATTGGTTCAGTTCGATCAGAGGACCCAATCGATTCCATTTAAACACAGCCCAAACCATAATGGAGACAGCATCACCATGCATAGCAGTACCTTGTTGACAACTTGGGTCTACGGCATCATAGGGTCTCCACGACACACAAAACCTACCATCAATTCTTACCAACTGAAATGAGGACTCAACTGGCCAGGCTACGGTGTTCCACTGTAGTGTCCTAGCAATATGGTCATGAGCCCAGGAGAGGCGCTACACGTGATGTCGTGCTGTTCGCAAAGGAACTCACATTGGTCGTCTAAGGCCATAACCCATTAATGCCACGTTCGCGGCACTGCACTAACTAATACGTCCTACACTGATTTCTGCAGGTATATCACTCAGCGTTGCTTGTCTGTTAGCACTGACAACTCTATTCAAACGCCACTGTTCTCAGACGTTAAGTGAAGGCCATCGGTCACTCCATTGTCCATGGTGAGAGGTAATGCGACAAGAAACTGTTTGGGATCTCTGTACCCATCATGATTGACCCTTATGCCAATAAATATTCGATTTTTGAAAACTGAAATCCTGCAAACACATTCTAGACAATAATCACTGGTATCAATACGGTTTCTGTATCGCTTACCCATTATTTATACCGAGCGTGGTGGCGTAGTGCTTAGACACTGGATTCGCATTCGGGAGGACGACGGTTCAATCCCGCGTCCGGCCATCCTGATTTAGGTTTTCCGTGATTTCCCTAAATCGCTCCAGGCAAATGCCGGGATGGTTCCTCTGAAAGGGCACGGCCGACTTCCTTCCCCATCCTTCCCTAATCCGATGAGACCGATGACCTCGCTGTCTGGTCTCCTTCCCCAAACAACCAACCAACCCGTTATTTATAGTTATATAAAGTACTTCTTCTTTTGGTCTGATACTAAGAACGGCGGTCATAAAAATGATGACGATGTCCAAAAAATTTCAGGTGTTCTTGTGCTATTGCAGCTTCTCATGCTGTTGCTGCTCGATAATTAATATAACATTAAATGACGAAACACACATGAGTGTTCATTAATACTGTTTAACGTGAAATACATAATAAATAAAAATAAAAACAGTTACGAGTTATCAGGATGTATAGGTTGTTCAAAAAATCTCGATTACTTCGAGACGTCGTCGTATTCATCGAAAGAATAAAACCAAGTCCGATAAACATGGCTCCAGAAATACATACTTTCCGACATAAACACGTTTTCATAGGAAGGGCTGCATGACGATTGGTTACGGATATTAGCACAGTTGTTGTATTGGCACTCCATCAAAAGCGTCGGCAGGGTGTTATGATCTCTTACTCACAGTATCCTAGCTATCATTAGCTGGTCTGCTGTCAGTTGTGCGGTTCGAGTCGTGTTGTCGGCTATGCTAGTTTTCGTCGTGTTTCTGTGCCATATTGTACACTACTGTCAACCCTGGGTAGGTATCATGGTGTTTTATCTTCTTCACTTATTGTTTACTGTTACTGAGCTGTTTGTACGTACAAATGGTGTAGTATATTTACATTTTCTCTCTTCCACCACTTCTTACCAATGGAAGCCTACTACTCGACAAATGAAATGGCGGATATGATATTCTGCTATGGTTTAACAAATGGACGTAGCGTGCGAGCCTGTGGCATCTACGCTAAAAAAAGAAAAAGAAAAAAAACCCTAGTGCACAGTGCTCTCTGATACTCTGTTCAGCAGACTATGTACATCAGACGTTTCAAACGTCTGAGGGACTTAGGTACCCTTGCACATCGGAAGACTGATAGTGGAAGGCTCTGCACAGTACAAACGCCTGATATCCTGATATGGAGGAATGTGTGCTATGTTTGGTGAAAAAAAAAAAAAAACCTATTATCGGCGTGTAACGATTAACAACAGCAGAAGGCGAGTTTCACTCTCTTAACTGTGGGGTAATTCACGAACAATTGCTATACTCTTATCATCTAAAGCGTGTTCGGGACCTAAGGCCACAGAATCATCACAGTAGACGATGGTTCTGTAAATGGCTTTGCAGAAGTATGCCACAGATCCCCTGTCCACATCCAATATTTCATTTACCAATGAGACACAGTTCATAAGAGATGGTGTTTTGAGTTTCCTTAACCATCACATATGGGCAGCTGTAAATCCGCAATCAATTCAGGAAATAAGACATTAACACTGATTCTCAAGGAATGTATGGGCTGATATTTGGCGATAGATTAACCTGTCATTAACGTATTGTCTACCTTGTTGGTAGCTGTGCCAGTGCAGTAACGATTATGAGTGTGGTTCACGCATGGTGGCGCACCAGCACACTTTCGTTACAATGTTCACAGACATCTAACGCAGACATTTCAGAAACGCTGGAGTGGTCAGGGGATTCCCACACCATGGCCTGCTTGTCCCCCAGATCTCCACCTCGTAGACGTTTGGTTGTGGGAAAACTTGATGTACGAACATCAGAGTGTCGCATCTTCAATGCATGCGAGTAAGTAGAACAACAGCTGAGTGTACTTCAAAGGATGTATCATTCCTTCCAAGCAGTTGCTAAATGGAAGATTTATTTAAACCCCTTCACCACAGTTTCAACGTTCGTAAAAACGCCTTCTTTAGAAGGTAATATTGAGAACGTAAATACGTTAACAGTGAAAACACACACGCACACAGATATATAATGTCTATTTTTAAGTTGCACAAGTTCATTTAAAATGTCTCCATCTTTGTAAGTGAACTGTTTAAAAAGCCTCTAATTGTTCTACTAGATGATGCCTATAACCTGTACCTCCTTTGTGCAAAATTCTAAAAGTCTTCTAATTTCAGTGTAGTGTTTTACAGAAGACTCCTACTGTCATTAAAGTAACAGAGAAGTAGCTTGAGCTTGCATAGGACTATTGGATATATCATTTTCCCCGTCAGCTAAGGCTAGTGGCACTGTGTTTCTTCTTTGTTATGATGTAAATGTATTTCTAGAGGTATGTTGTTCACAGCTATTCAGTTATGTTATTTTTGTGTGTTATACATGTTTTACCATCTTCACCACCCTACCACTACCCCTCTCCACCTTCTTTTCCTTTCCCCCCTCAACACCTAACTTTTCCACCTTCCCTCTCTTCCCCTCATTACCACCCTGGTCTTGTTGCTATTGCTTCTGTTTGCAATATCTCACAGTCTACGTAATTCGTTTTTACCACAGTGACCCTTTTAGATGGTAACTTATTATTTGTTTCCAAAAAACACTCAACAGCCCAGACCATATGAAACATCGCTTTATTTAAGGCAATCGGTTTCGACGGACGTTACTGTGGTTTTCAGGTCTGTATGAAAGAGCATATACATGGATTCTGTCTCATAATATGATTTAAGACACAACTTTTGTGCCAAATGTTTCAGTTTGGCAACACATAAATGAGAGTGGAACTGTACATTTACATATCTTAAAATTTTTTGTTGTGAAACGTGCTTATTTTATGTTGCATGTCACGCGAATTAGTCATGTTTATAAAAATCAGCACATTATAAGAGGCTTGTCATAACTGAAATATTTAAAAAAACATAAAGCATCTTTAACAAATGGCCTTGTTGCCATTTGTTAAAGGTATATATATATATATATATATATATATATATATATATATATATATATATATATATATATTGAGAGGCACCCACATGCCTTGCTCATACTGTGGCATCAAGCAGTCAGGCCTGCAAGATGTGTGGTCTGCCAAGCGAGTGGATTCATTCTTATCTATCGAGTAACATGAACTCTAGTACTCACACTTAAGTTACAAGTTATCCTCCTATATGATTAATACGCAACGGAAACACGCTTCTGACTATCAGTGATTTACAGAACTCTGACTGTTCACTACACACTGGCAATACCACATTTTCTTTTTGTCTTAAATTTAACGGCTTTTATCAACACGTGGCCACCGCACTGAATATGAATGGCGCACACATTATAAATTCGGGACATCATGACAACATACAATTCGAAGGAAAAGTCCACCAATCTTTTTCTTTTCACTATCTTATTTATTCTGATAAATTCTCTAACCTAAACACACAAATTCTATAACCTACAACAATATCACATGAGAAATTCTGCCCAGTGGGCATGGCTTTACATTGGTGTATCTCTATATTATGGTCTCGTAATTATTTAACGCTACAGTGCACTTTCTGAATAGGATGGTGGATCTTTTATTATACCTCACACTTCGACTCTCACAATCATCATCACGAAACTTTCCTCCAGACCGAGCGGTACCGAAGGAACAAGCATAACCCACTAATCTTTTGGAACTACCTCGCTACTCTCCCATGCAAACCACACATACCCAAATTACATGACATACACCACACTACAACATGAAATACTACACAGAGAATAGTCACAACATTATCACTTTCAGCTTTCCCACTTCAATCAATATTTATCCCAGTTTCACACGACACTGCCCCAATTCGTAATTCTACTTTCCTACTATGAACTCTGGAGATATATGCACGTCTTCCTGTGCAATGCAAGCCAAGTGGCGTTGCTGGATAGACGGCCGACTCACTTTGCTTCTCTCTCAGAGTTTGACTCTAGCGTCACACGGAATCATATCACGCAAAGTAATCTTAAGAACGTATTCATCACACATGCGAGTCCTCAACTGATACCATGGACGAGTACTTCTCTTTATCCTTTGTCTCATACACAGATTGAGACTCACACCGTACTCACCACGTGGAAGTACTCGTCTCTAATTTCAAGTCGTGCACACGCCATTTCTGATATATTTCAACTTATGGTACACACGCTATTTCTTAAATATTTCAACTTATTGTACACACGCTAGTAATTCAGCTTAACTTAAGCACACGGAAGTATTTCAACTTATTGCTACACATGGTTTCATTGTGACCGTTGGTCACTTCCGAAGATTACTACAATCCCGTTAATATTACCTGCCTGACATTTAATTCTCCCCCAAAAAGTTCCTGAAATAGAGAAATTATTATTTCAAACTACTCTTAAATATTCCAAACGCATACCATGTCTCCACTCTTTCATCATTACGGAGCACAACTAAAACAGGTCTTAACAGCACAAGATCCAGCGGCAGAGTGCCGAAACATGGCCGTTCTTGAGGTTCTCTCCCACCTCTGTCGAAGTGGGGGAGCACCTTTCTACCGCATTGGTCAGCCACATTTCAGGCGCTCAAAGCTCAGGCAAATTTCATCTCTTTGGTCCCACCAAAGGTGGCCAAAGGATCGACTCAAAGATGATCATATATTCACATTCACTATCTGCGGTTAGCAGACGACCATACATTCATTCATTTCACAGATCTCACCAAACTGGATGTAGGGATTTACTTTGTGGGAGTGCACATGTGATCAATTAAATAAAAAAATTGTCATTCCTTCCCACACTGGTATCCGGCTTCGCTGTATTAATTGAAATTGAGTTATTTGACCAAAAAAAATGTGTTCTTCTGACAAAAATAATGAAGTATGTTGTACCTATTTTCAATGTCGGGCGGTACTGTACCCTTTCACCACCGGCTACCCATGCAGAAATAAATGGCAAGGTACTATCCTTGCAATGCGAGGGTAGTTCCGAACATTTTTTTTAAGAAAGCTGTATTAGAACAAACGTAGCAAGTCATCAAAATAACCAGGAGGAGACCTTAGCCCCTGGTGACCTCAAATAGACGACCAAATGCTGTTACTTTACCAAAGTATTGACACAGTTGTTCCATTATTGTACCCTCCACAATGTGGAGTAACATACACATACAAGTTTGCAGCAATCCACATGACAAATAAAACATTACATCACACAAATAAAAAATAATGTTGAGATAAAAATTTGCTTGGTTACTGGGATCTTCGTTATTTTTATGAGTAATCCAAACTTCACTAATTCTATGACAAATAAAAAAAATACTAATTGTACTCATGAAATTTTAAGTAGCTCACCGTCCAAACAAAGACCAAGTAATCTGACATTCATAAATTGCGTTGTAATAATCTTTACACGGCAATGTCTAAATACAAAACAAAATCTACAAAAAAAAAAAAATGGCGCACACTAGTTACACGTAGCAGTCAGGCTCCATATCAATACACGCAATATATAGTTAGCAATAACTGCTTGAAACCACCAGTAGCTCTTGTGTCTTACTCTACTGCTCATTTCTCTATTGTTACACATTTAGACGACAAGAACTTGCATTTCGACTAGCTTTCGTTACACTTTAATGTGAATTATCGCCACTGTGATAATGCAAATAAGTGGCTTCAGTCAACACACCAACAAGATTATTACTGTCCACGACATCAAAATACATCAGTTAATTCCGATATTTTGCTGTGCAATGCAAATTCTTGTCCCCTGTGACAACCTTACTGACCAATGCAACAAGAGCTGCTACGTTAGTATTACGCCACCGGCTAATAATTAAAGCATCATTGTACCAAATATTCTAATAAACATGCTACGTGAACTTGATAACTCAGAACAAACAAAAAACAAACACTAACTATT
This sequence comes from Schistocerca americana, assembly GCF_021461395.2. Taxonomy (NCBI): domain Eukaryota; kingdom Metazoa; phylum Arthropoda; class Insecta; order Orthoptera; family Acrididae; genus Schistocerca; species Schistocerca americana. The sequence goes on from NC_060121.1 coordinate 58,931,138, forward strand.
CTAAACACAAATGTTAATGAAATACCATTACACTTGCTGTCCCTTCAGGAATGAAACTTATAAAAAAAAAAAAAACATTTACACAGTTACAAATACATTATTCTCTATCTTGCGAGTCACACGGAAACATTTCATTCTGTGATTTTCTTGGGGTCAAAAAGTTGCTGATAGTTTTCCTAGAAACACTGTCTCGGTGTCAAAGCTCTCCCATGGTTTCCCGGACGAAAGTCTTTAAGTCACTCAAATAGGCCTTTTGAACATGCACTGAACAGTAAACTGTATCTCACATTAAACACGAATGCCATAGTCACTCTCAGCGTACCATCCACACGAATCTGGTCGTCCAGAAATGGTCCTACAACTACCATTACCCACAGTTCTGTCCTTTCAGTTCATGGTGTAATTAAAAGTCGTAAGTTCCAACAAACTGCACTTATTCCCACACCAATTAAAGAAATGACTCCTACTACAGACGCAAATGTCAATGTCCCACTCTAGTTTCTTGCGTTCATACAATAATTAGTCACGAAACGACAACTGTCCTCTTCAAGAATACCAAGTGTCCCACATGCAATTCACATAGCACACTTAACAAGTCACTGCCAAAAGTTTATGGATCCCACCGTCCAATGGTCAAGACAAAACAAAACAATCGTCCTGTCTGCTAAAGACAAAATCTTTTCCACCACTCACAACGTAGAAACACCAGTCCTTCACTTTCCACCTTATGGAAAGCCGCAGTCTAGTTAATAGTTGCTGGTAACAAATGCCCGCCGGGCTCTGCCGCGCGTTGTCCATTCTGCCGTGGCGCCGCTGCGCGCGGCGTTGAGCAGAAGAAACCACCCGCTGTTGCCTCCGCGGGATACTTTTCCCAGTCGTAAGGGTGGCGGAGCTTATGAATGGCCAGTGGTACATGCGTGTCGCCCCAGGCCGTTGACCTGCTGTAGCGGGCGCGTGGGGTGTACCCCGACCGGCATTGGAGTGAGGAGTGCTGCAGCTCTGTCGCCCGTCACCCTGGCGACGTCACCTCGGCCCGCTAGTGGTATGGGCGTTACGACACCCAATCAGTCAGACCCTTCTGTGCATCTCGCAACATTACAGACAAAAGGATATATTTAAATACTCATTGATTACATGTATGATCTATTAGATACATTGGTAATAAAAGAATCTTTCTTCTAAAAAAAACATAAAATCATACCCCCTAGTTTTCTACACATACAACATCAACATTTATCCCTTTTCTATATACAGCCCACACTTGTGCTATTGATTGTACCTGTCGTCCCTCATACAAAACATGAAAGTGTAAAAAAAAAAAAAAAAAGAAAAGAAATAATAAACAATCTATACAACTCATAATTACAATATAAAATAGTAGACTACTCTAACATCCTTTCACAGTGAAAATATTAGAAACTGTTTATTCTAAAACTACAATATACAGTGAACCTTTGTGCTTGTGACAGACTGAAATTAATACCACTTGAAAGTGTTCTAACAAAAAAATAAGAAATAATCTACACAGCTCACAACTTCCTGCCACATGTTATTAACTAGTAAACTACTTTAACGTACTAAGACAACAAACATTTTAGAAACTGATGATTCTAAATCTACAACATACGATGCACCTTTGTGCTTGTGACAGACTGAAATTCGTATCTCTTTATATATTTTACCTTTATTATATACAACAACATTTCTAGGACATGTATGAACCATCCACATGTCAGATCCTGACCTGCCATCGAGGTTCATCCCAATAAAACACAATAATGTTTTAGTTGTGGATCGGTAGCATTGATCACACTACTCTACGACTCTCACTCACCAGACATTACATTTTCCTTCTCATTCAATCCATTAATACACTAACAGAATAGGTCCAGAAGTCAGCTAACCTTAACACCACCACACTCACGACAACATACCATACCTTTGCTCCCTTATACTCAACCACATAACACATGAAGCTGTTTCGGAGATAGCTTTCCAGTCTCCGAATTCGTCCTTTCACTCTGGCACCTCTCTCCATCGGCTTACCTCTGCATTCACTTTACCGATTATTCATCCTGCTAAATATCACTTAGAATTGCGACATTTCATCTAAGAACAAAAAATACACAAATTATTCCTCCTGCAAAATAACTGTACACATTCTTGGTATCATTTTGATTAGTTATACTGGTACCAGGCTTCAACAACAACAACAACAAAAATTATTTTCTTCACATAGCAACTGTTATGGTAAGAATTAGATTTACACTTATATTACATCTTACGTCAGTATTCCACAATGTTCACCATCTGGATCTCATACTCCCTTTATGTCCTTTCACGTTGTGCAGTTGTCCTCATCTCTTCATTCGTATTTCGGCTCTCCGTCCGTCCATTACTCCATCATTTCCTGGTCTTCCTTCGCCATTCGCATCTATCTCGATTGCAGCATACACCGGCCTCTCTGTAACGTACATCTAAGACATCTCCACATTATTCAATTCTACTCACCTTTATTTACCACTGTTTCATCACGTCGAATCTCTCTTTGTTAATCACACTGCTCCACGTCGCTTCTCTCCTTATATATCACCTTTATCCACTACTATTTATCACGTCGCTTCCCTATCTACCATCTTTATCCACTCATTAATCATCACGTCGTTTCTGCTTGATCCTTATTCATATCACAAAAAAATACCTACACCACTCTGTCGACTCCTGTTCATGACTCATTCGACCAGTCTATTCCTTCATACTTCCCGACATCCCGCCTGAAAATTCTTATGTTCGATTTGAACCTGCACAACGTTACACACCACAAATAAATACACTGACTATCTACCATAACTTGGCTACTTTCGATCTATCTTTAACTTTTCCATAATTTGATGTTAGAAATGTGATGAAGCCCACGAGATTGTTTTCCCTTGATCGTCTCAATCAGTACAGCATTTTCATGGACAATCCGCCTACTCTGAATGGTCCACTATACACAGTAAAGAATTTGCTAGTCAGGAATCTAAGTTTACAGGAAAATTAAATGTGTGCAGAAAATATACAAGCTGGGAGAGATGGGACAGCCCAAGTGTTAGAAACTTTGGTGCTAGTGGTCTCTTTCACTAACACCAGATTCCGAACAACCATACGCAGCATCTCATTATAACTGTCTCCACGACTATGACATACTATAGATCAGATGGCATCTAATTTAAATACTTCGATCACATTACTGATGTTACCTGTAACAGCAGCATAAACGTACCCTATTCCATACACATCACAATGTTTACTTTTTACCAAAGGTGGCCAAAGGATCGACTCAAAGATGATCATGTATTCACATTCACTATCTGCGGTTAGCAGACGACCATACATTCATTCATTTCACAGATCTCACCAAACTGGATGTAGGGATTTACTTTGTGGGAGTGCACATGTGATCAGTTAAATAAAAAAAATTGTCATTCCTTCCCACACTGGTATCCGGCTTCGCTGTATTAATTGAAATTGAGTTATTTTACAAAAAAAATGTGTTCTTCTGACAAAAATAATGAAGTATGTTGTACCTATTTTCAATGTCGGGCGGTACTGTACCCTTTCAATATATATATATATATATATATATATATATATATATATATATATATATATATATATATATATCGATCTCAGATCTTTGTTAGATCAGATAAACGCAGAACACAGCAGCACATATTTTTAAATAAGCTGCATGTATTCTAAACAGCGAAAATCTGCTTTAAATGGTGTATGAGGTACATCTGACAGGTAACATTGCAAATTGCAAAAGATAACATTTGTATAGCGTCCTGCAATCGCTAGATGGCTCTTACATCAGTGGCATGTAAGAGACTGTAAATAATAGTCTTTTCACATTTATATTTAACTACTTTAATGAATGACCTTTAAGAATAATAACAATTATAAAACTGCACTGTACTTACAACTGAATCACATTTTATTCATATTTTCCAATTCGCATGTTATTACTAGTGCATGCATAATAAAAAAATTAAGATACTTACCTTGAAATAGTTTACTTCATTGTTGTTGTTGTCATGCATCCATACCGCAAAGCAACAGTCGCAAAAGCGCACAGGTCCATTGCTGCAGGTGATGGTGAGGGTGTGGGGTGAGAGTGGGTTTGGCAGGATACATCCTGAACAATGATGAAGTAGCACTTGCAGTGCATAGGTTCAGTAGATACCCTCAAACTACAAAATATGTACAAATCTTTCCAACTAGTTTATTGTGACCCTGAGGTATAATTGTTCACATACAGCTAAATACAAAAGTGTAGTCTGCAAATATTATATTGTGAGCCTGGTGAGACTAGAAACTACCACAGTTCAAGCATGCCATGTGGTGAATTGTTCTTTAGATGGACAGAGTTTTTCTTTACAAAAGTTGCTATAGACAGGCGCCAGTGGTACTTTGCTATGTGGGGCTGCGCATACATAGCTGTTGTACTGCAACGTAGCAAAATGTACATGGATATGTATGACAGAGAAATCATCACATAAACAGCAGTGTGACCAACCATGACAAAAACTAATAGTACCTGTTATTTATGTTATGCAGGTAGCAACATGGCTGCTTTTTTATTTCTAAGAATAATGATCTTAGCAAAGTGACAACTTGGAGTGCATATCATTTCTGCAGTGGTTAACTGCAGAATGTAATTAAAGGTATAACTAAGAAGTACCATTATTTTTGTGCAAAAAATTTCAAACATTAAAGACATAAGATGACACTCATTTAAGATAAAATGTCTTGGCAGGTCTTTACATTGTGAGAAATATGGTGTACTCACAATATCAACGTACATATAATAACATTATGGATATCAGGGATGGTGTAATCTAACACGCTGACATAGCTTGTCTCCCTGTGTGCAATTAAATTTTCTTTTAATTTTTTTAAAAATATGCCAAATTACAGTCATAAATACACAGTGATAATACTATAACAATGTTTTAACCATACCTTACGTTATGGGTCCCTTCCTTATACCTCGCTGTTGCAAATGGACGTTACACCGCGAGACATACACAAATTTGAATACAGCGAATACACAGAACAAAATTGTTCTGATGCAGGTTTGAACATAGTCCAACCCTTGAACAGTTAACCACGACGCCACAGCTATAAATGTTCGCTGAATATTGGACTTGTTAAGGTTTGACGTTTCACTGTTTCTACTTTGATTTTTCTTAAAGTTCAGTACACGTTCTTCCTATTTTCATGCTTGATCTGGGTTCAGATATTGACGGAGTTTTCACTGGACCACGTTATCACTAAAACTGAGGGGGATTTCACAGGGAGTTTCCCTTGTTAGATGAAGTTAGTACATAGGCAAAAAAATATTTGGATATATCTTGCTTTTACTGGTTCACACATTAGTATGATTTTACAGCAATTGTGACTTAGTTACATAGATGACTTCAAGATGTAACATATTTGTAAAGAGGGACCATATCAAAGAAAATCATGTGAAACTATTACTTAACATAAAAGTGCGTTGTGCTGGGTGGTGGACAAAAACCACAATTAACAGTTCAAGATAACGGCAAAAAATGCGAAAGTGCAACATATTTTATAGGCGAAAGAAGTATTTAATATTATTTAGATATGTTATATATAGTTTAAGTAGTGTGCAACATACAGCATGGCTGTATTACAGCAAAGTTTTAAAAGTCTGTACTTACATTATACTATGTTTCTGTGTGCCATGTGACATGAATAAAATAAAAGATAAGGGTCATTTCAACATATGGAAAATGGTAGTGCAATCATTATCAAAAGTGTTGACGAATATTATTATATAATGTATAGTCACTTTCAGGCTAGTCATTTATATCATACTCTGTTACTAATGTTTCATGTAAGAAAAGGCATATAACTGCTGGTGTTGATGGAAAGTATTAAAGGACATGATTATACAGGATGAAGAAATTGTTATCTACAAATTCGAACTGCTCATTAAGAACAACACTTGCTTGTCTTTTTCCGCAGCTATATACTCGTAATTTTAAAAGAATGTCTAATTTTTCCGCTTTAGGAGGATAGTGTAAAATTTTCGTGTCATGCTCTATATTATCTATACTGGACTTGGACTCTATTAGGCTGTCACTGAAGCTTGTGGTATTATGGTTTCCACTATGCTCTCCAAACTTGTGTAAAATATCACCGACATAAAATTTTTTGCATTTACCATATTTTAATTTACAGTCACCTATGCAGTTGTACTTATTCTCATGGTCTTCTATTTTATGCCTAAATTTGAATCCTAATTTGTTGAGGTGCTGATTTTTATCCACATAAGAACTTGGCATAAGGTCTAACTTAAAATGAAAACGTTGCAGAACAAAAAGAGTTTTAGGTATGTATATGTACAGTTCCACTTCCGTTTTTGTAATGCCAAACTGAATCTTTTATGTCAAATATTACGTGTCATTCATGTTATGAGGCATATTCCATGTATATGCACTTTCATACAGACCTGAAGATTACAGCAAAGTCTGTCGAAACTGGTCGTCGTAAATAAAGAAATGTTTTATGAGATCTAGGGTGTTGAATGCTTTTAGCAAGTATAACAGATCACTCCTTCAGGATTCTCAAAGTAGGAAAATGCAGTCAAGTGATGCCACATCACGCACTGTAGGAAACCTATATATTACAGGATATGAAAAAGAAAATAAAGGAGTGTATCCTACACATTATTTTTAACAAGGTATGTACTAAACACAACGACGAATTAAACAAGAATTTACCTTAAAAGTACGTTTCACACTGCAGGAAAGGTGAAAAGTAAATTAGTATTAATTTTGGCCATATTGCTAAAAACAAATCTTTACAAAAATCGTATTCTGACTAAAGTGTAACTAGAACAGAAGATAGTTTCAAAACCATACTTACCAAGAAACAGTTTAAGGAGGGTAGGATGTCAAACGGGCAGACTTGGATCAGGAGAAGCACCACAGGACTTTTAGATTTACACATTTTACAAATACATCCATAGGACTTTGACACAATGACCAGGAGGGATTCAGGATTCACGCTCATAGCAGTGGAGGTTCAAAAACATAACAAAATAGTTTTTTTTCACATGTGAAATTTCATCATTTTTTCACTTACTATTGGCTGCATTTATTGCTATAGGTACACTTTTCTTCATAAATAAGAGAGATTCCTCGGTGAATTTTGCACAGCATACAAACCATACTTACAGATGTATGAAACTCTAGAATTTATCTAATTTATGAAAAAAATGAATGACATGTTACATTTTAAACTTCATGTTTAGAAAAAACTCAAATTTTATAATTAATTAACTCAATTTTTACCACAGTTTTTAATAGATTTGGAAAATTCTTGAGTTCCACACAGCTGTAACTATGTTTTGTATGCTATGCAAAATTCATTAAAGAATCTCTGTTACTTATAAAGAAAAGTGTACCTACAGCAACAAATGCAGCCAGTAATAAGTGAAAAAATGATGAAATTTCACATTTAAAAAAATTATTTTGTTATGTTTTTGAACTTTCACCGCTATGAATATGAATGCTGAATCCTTCTTGGTCGTGCTGACAAAGATTTATGAATTTATTTGTAAAAGTTTAGACAGTGGAAATCAAAATGTCCTTTGGAGTCTCTTCTGCTCCAAGTTTGCCCATTTCACGTCCTACCCCCCTTAAAGAATAATGCAGAATAAAATCAAACAGTTATCTGATCACATTACTGCCACGCATAACGAAAGGTTAGAACGGCTTTTACCTACTCTACCAAAATATTATCATGCTCAAATAGGAACCTTTCCAACATTTGCAAGTAGAAAAGAAATTTTAAAGCCAGTGGATTTTACAGACACCGAAAAAAGACTTTCAGAGAAAGTTTTACAACATAGCTTATAGAATAAATGGCAAAGCAAATGAAAGAAGTAATAGCTGACAAAAATACCACTTAAACTGTGCCACATCTGCAAAAAGAGCACAACCATTAAGCAAAGAAAAAATTATAGCTCGCTAAAAACAATCGATATTTAATTTTAAAACTAATAAAAAGCCAAATGATAGCTACATATCCACAAACCACTGCAATAGGAATTGTGAGTTATTTAAAATATAATTATTAACACATTCCGTATGTGAATGGAATGGGAACAAATACTAATAAATGTTGTAATAGGACTATTCTCTGCCATGCATTTAAAAGTGGTTTACAGAATACAGATGTGGAAGTAGATTGGATAATGTGTGAGAGATCATATTTGCTTCTTCAAATGAACAGAAAATATTAATCAAGTAATTGAACCAGGATTACATGCACCTTGTACAGGGCAAAATGTGTGAGCAAGCACAGGTTACAGTCATTGTAAGAGATTACGCCGCCGAATTATCAGCCACAAGGCTGAAGTGAATGCTGAGAACACTGCCAGTTCAACTCTCACGGCGTGGTCATTAAAAACATGTTTTACAACAATAACTTTTTTAGCAAAAGGCTTTATTTTGGACCATCAAACTCCGTCTGCTTAACTAGGTTTCCTCTCCAACAAACACACACATACACACACACACACACACACAGGGAGAGAGAGAGAGAGAGAGAGAGAGAGAGAGAGAGAGAGAGAGATTGACTTCGTTTCCGAGAATGATACAGGGAGCAAATTATCGAACTATACGAAAGAAACGTAAATAACTACAAGCTACGGCATGCACACACAGCATTCAACATCACTACAGGTATCTGGATGTAGATTATGGCCGGCCGCGGTGACCGAGCGGTTCTAGGCGCTTCAGTCTGGAACCGCACGACTGCTACGGTCGCACGTTCGAATCCTGCCTCGGGCATCGATGTGTGTGATGTCCTTAGGTTAGTTAGGTTTAAGTAGTTCTAAGTTCTAGGGGACTGATGACCTCAGACGTTAAGTCCCATAGTGCTCAGAGCCATTTGAACCTTTTTTTATGTAGATTATGACATATTCGATATGCCTACCACCATTTGAGATGATGTGTCACAGAGAAATAGCGAGATCCTTCGTGACCCGCTGAAGTGCCGGAACATCGATGCTATCGACGACCTCCTGAAAGGCTGTTTTCAGCTCAGTATTGGTTTTGGGGTTACTGCTGTACACCTTGTCTTTAATATAGCACCACAGAAAGGAGTCGCATGTGCTCAAATCCGAAGGATATGGCGGCCAACCGAGGCCCATCGCAGTGGCCTATGGGTACCCCAGAGCCAGAGCGCGGTCCCCAGGGTGCTCCTCCACGACATCAGACGCTCTCCTACTTCGATGGGGTCGAGCTCCCTCTTGCGTGAAACACATCTCGTCGACATCAGGGTCACTTTGAATGATGAGGATGAAATCATCTTCCAAAAGCTTCACGTACCTTTCGGCAGTTACCGTCTGATCAAGGAATATCGCACTGACTATTCCGTGACAGGAAATTGCACATCCCACAGCCACCCGTTGAGCGTGACGAGATTTCTCGATCGCGAAATGCGGGTTCTCAGTTCCTCAAATGCGCCAACTTTGCTTATTGGCGAACCCATCCAAATGAAAGCGGGCTTTGTCGCTAACCCAAACCATACAGCGCATACTAATTCCAATAATGCCTCGCAGCCAACCGTCCAGTTTTAACGTCCTAACGCAAACAGTTCGGAAGCTGTGGCAACGTTATTTCATATCGTGATTAACTTGCTGATTAATGCTTCTTAATCGCATTTTTTCTTGCTGATTCAGGAGGAGGGCGTAAGGTAAATGCGGGAAAAATTCGTTAGGAAGTTTTCATCTGATGCTGAACCTTCCTGCTACTAATAAGAATTTATACGCTTTGCTAATCGGCTTCTTATCGTAATACATGAAAACAGGGGTAACACATTACAAAACAGGAAGAGTCTGAGGAGTACGGTATGTACTATCACCATTGGAGAAAGGGCGGGGCCATACAATATTGAGCACAGAACATGTTACCAACAAATTTGGAGCAACGGTGCTGGTTCATCTCAAGGACTGCAAGGTGTATGTGCCTTCAAAATTTTCGATCATCAGTCTCGCAGAACTGAACTTTCTCAATTGTGGTAGAGTGTGCAAAACACAGGCGCAGTCGATTTTGAAAATTTTATTACCTAATTTTTTGTCAGAAAATACCAGTTTCTACAAGACATGTTAATATTAGATCTCTGATAAGAAGAATGGTGTGACTCCTTGCTTTATTCACAAAGCTATCTCACATAAAAGGTCATTGGTGAGCTGAAAGCCCTTACAGTAGTCACTGAGCACGTAAGACAATCGATTCTAGGGGGAGTGGTTTACTGACTGACTCCAAGTACGGCGCTGTTGTAGAAGAGTACGATGGTTACAAACGACAGTAATGCTTCTGTTCCAGTACAAGCATATAGCTGATAGCTATATTTAACATATGTTATTTGTAATGTGAGCAGATTGCCCGCAAAATGCTATTCAGTACTGTTTCGATTTCGTTAAGGTAGATTCAGCAGTGTAATTCTGGTTGCCTACTCGAGTTAGCTTAAACACGATCTCAGACCGGAGGAAATTGTTGCTTACTATAGACGATACGAAAAAAAGTGTGTAAAACGGTGCAGAATGTGCATGAAATTCCTATATTTCAACAGTATAGATTGTAACAATTCTCTGAGAAAATTTTTATAATATAAAGTTCTTAGCTCTTCAGTATAAGGTTTGTCTTCCCCTTTCCTCCTCAGTAATCTGTTATTGAATAATAAAGTAATTTTGATACAGTTATCTCTCTCTCTCTCTCTCTCTCTCTCTCTGTATGTGTGTGTGTGTGTGTGAGAGAGACAGAGAGAGAGAGAGAGAACGGGGGGGGGGGGGGGGAGGGGAGAGAGAGAGAGAGAGAGAGAGATAGGGAAAGATATTCGGAGAGAGACATGAAATCATTACTTTGCAATAGTGGCAACAGAAGTGTGTATAGTATTTTTGATATAAGAGATAAAGATATATGTGTGTATATAGATATGCATAATTTTGATCTTCATAGAAATAATTTAAACAAAATTTATACGCATCATAAATTTTGTAGAGTTCTGTAGCTTCACTTGGATATTTCAACAGCGTATAATATTTACCACTAAGCATTTAATGTTCACCATTTAAAGTTCACCATTTAGCGTCCATCATTTAGGATTTACTATTGGGCATTTAGCGTTTAGTATTTACAATTAAGCGTTGTGTGTTTATCATTTAGTGTTTGCTGTTTAGTGTTTGCTTTTAGGTGTTCAGGGTTTACTGTTTACCATACAGCATTTACCATTTAGTGTCCACCATTTAGCAGTCACAGTTATGGGTTTAATATTTACGGTCTAGCATTTACTATTTAGTATTAGCATTCAGTGTTTACAGTTTGACACTTAGTGTTTATTGCAAAGTGTGTGCTGTGTTGCATTTACTGTTTGCCATTACTTGCTTAAAGTCTACCGTTTAGCATTTACAGGATATTGTGTGGGGCATAAAGCATAAAACTCATCTATTTCAATCGTTTTGGATTTTTATTACTTCCCTGGGATTGGTAGAAAAACACAGACGAGGTGTATTATTGAACACACAATCATTCTGCGCGTTGGTCGTGTCATTTGACACCATTTTTATGCTGGAAATAATGCACATCTTTGACTTCGAAGGAAACAATGAATATTTTTCACTTTCAAGTGTAGATTCCATAGTTTTTACTACATCTATGGTACAGCATTTAAACACTATCCTGATGAGTTAGAAAGATGAATGGTATTTGGGGGAGGGGGATTTGGACCACACAATCGATGTGCTTCCGTCATTACGATTGGGTGGAGATTAGGAGAGGAAGAGGCTTTACTTTTTACTTGATGAATGCATCAGAAATAACGTAATTTGCCACCGTCTTTATAGTATGATTATTTGTTGATAGTGAGGAGGGGCATGCGGTATAAACCACGCAATTGATCTCTTCCCGTCATCTGTGCTATGATTCAGTAGAAATAAGGAGAAGGGGGGATTCGGGAAGAGGATGGGGAGATATTTTTAATTTCCCATTCATGCAAATAGGCAATTTTCTCATACTACACTGTGACGAGCTGGAAAGAGGAGAGGAATGAGGGGGCGTAAAATACGCACTTGTCTTTTTCCATCACCATAGACTTCTAATACAGTGATCGACATAAAGAGTGCTTCACTTTGAATGGTTGAAGATACGAGGGGGAGGGAAGAGGGGGAGGTGAGGAGGACAGTCTTTCTAAGTTTCCATTAACAGGATGCCCTGTGTTAATACTTGTGCCGTTTCTCTGGCGCGTTGCGTATCCGGCACTATCGATAGCGACTAGTATTTCTGTTTCCGTCTGGTTCGGCCTACGCAGGCGCTGAGGCGGCTGCTGCCCTCTGGAGTGTTTTTCGCGGGGAGGGGGGGGGGGGGCGGGGGGGAGGGGGGCCGCGCGCGCTCGGCTCGGCAGTTGGATTTGAACCGAGCTGGTGGTATTTTGCCTTCCGCCCCCGGCACGGAGGTGTGGTCTCGTTGATTTGGCCGTTGGGCGGTGAGGCGTGTTGGTGATGTGCTGTAGTGGACAACTGATGGATCCCCGCACGCGATCGCTCGAGGTTCTCCGCCTCTGAAAAGGGTGCCTCGATATCGTTTAGGTTTCCGCACCCAGGAGTTGTAAGGACTGCAGGACAGGCTTTCTGTGTGTTTGCTCTTTCCGGTCTGCGTGGCGGGGTTCGTTTCACCTTATTTCAGATGTTGTTTATATTTTGTGCGTGATTCCGTTTTGGCCGGAGTCTAGGTGTCGAGTTTTCTGCTTGTGTGTACCAGGTCGTCGTCCCCGTTTTCCCACCCGGGGGGCAGCCGTATCTGTTGGTGGGAATTATTTGGCAGTGTGTGTTTTGCGTGGACACGGTGTGCTCACGCGCCCTGATCCTGAGTTGAAATTACTGTGGTCAGGCTGGCTGGGTTGCTGGAGTGTGTGTTATTGGTTTTCTGGCTTGCTGGGGACTGCGCGCGCGCCTGCTCCGTTTTCTGATGTGGGAGCAGTCTGATATTTTTATGTGTGCTTGTTAAGTTGCTAGCTATTGCTTTTAGCCTTTTGCTTACTTATATTTATTTATATTTCTGGGCATTGTCATTTGCCTGTTCTTTCACCTTTATTTATTTGTAGTGTCAATTAAGCCTAAGACGATGTCCAAGGTTCTAGCAATTGATTTTAGCCCCGTGTGTTTTTAATCCTATTTAAATTCTTCGGCATTGCCATTTGCTTGTTTTTTTACTCTTATTTATTTGTTGTGCCAATTCGCCCTAAGATGACGCCAGACCTTGGTATCTGCCAACCTTATGTTGGCTACTAACTCTCAGGTGCAGTATTGCCGGGCCTATCCCGGCTTTTATCATTATTTGGGATCCTTTTATACTGTGTTTTTAGTAGTAGGTTTGGCAAGCGCAGTTGCATATGATATTTATTATGTCCCCCCCCCCCTCTTCCTCCTTCGTGTAAACTGATTTTGGTAACATTGCTAGGCGGCCTGTGTTCTTTTATTACCTATGTAAGTTTGCCCGCTGCCGCAGTCGTAACATGTTTTGACCGGCAAGCGGCCCATGCTGTCTAGAGTTTGAATGTGGTCTGGGCTGTTGAAATCATCAAACTTTCTGTAAGGAAGCTAATCATGGGCTTTGCCGTACATATATTTATTATTTGAGATAGTCATGTACGTGTTGTTGTGTTAAGGGTTCTAGAACATTTTAAATTGAGATACCTTTTGGAAATTTTATCACTCTTTTAAAGAAGGTATAGGAAGGAGTAGCTTGGACTGAAAATTTAATTGTAAATTATTCATTTGTGCTTCACATTATAAAATTTAACTGTATTAGATGAAAGTATGTAGTTTAATGCACAGTGATTATTTGTTAATATATCAGTTTTGTTTGGCAGTGATTCAAACGACACAAATAAGTTTCTCTGTTCATCTGTGGCATATAACATTTTATTACCTCATATTGTAAGCAGCTTGATTTGTTTGTGTCACTGTAATTTGTAAGCCTCAGTGTAATTTATTACAATTAATTACCTTTTCATTAACCGAATCCCATCCAAATCGTCCGCTCAATACTTTTCTGCGATTTATTGGGAAATAAGGGTGGGGGGGGGGTTAAAGGGGTTGGGGAATGAAGCACAGCTGGGCTGCTCACTACATTCTGGACCACACTACTGTGTTACAGTGTCGGCGGTTCCGCGTGCCTCAGCCGTGGCAGGTGCCGCAAAGCTCATCCGTTCGCAGTGTCAGCAGTACTGCCCTGTGGCTGACTTCTTGAGCACACCGGCTGTGCTCATCGCTACTATCTGGCTACGGCTGGCTGAAACTTAAAACAAACTATTTTTCCCGCCCAAAACTTTTTCGAGGCGCAGCGATTCGTAGTTTCATTTCTCCCATTCAGAATTTCGTGCTACACAAACACTGATTAGCTTTGTACATCATTTGGCCCAGCAAGCACTAACCTTTCTACCGAGAGTTCGCAGATCCTGTTCTGAGTCCTTAACAAGCGCTACTCGGCTGCTGTGATCGCTAAAATTGACACAGAAGTACTGCGGCAGTTGGCTCTGCGTGTTGTGAACGAACGACAAAAGATGGTGCATCATAAATGCATAAAAAATTAAACTGTGATGGTGGATGAAGATTATATGATTAAAGGCGACTGTCATTTATTCGCCTTCCACCGTATTGAGAATCAATGCGGGGCCGCTTGTTGACTCGAGCTCCACGATGCAATAGAAAACAACAACCATTAGTGTGATGTACCAGAATTCTAGGTGTCATTCCATCATATACTTTATCTGTATTCATGTAATGAGTCTCGTACGCACATTTACTCAAAGGCTTTAATGCCAGAGTGATATCTTACAGTTGGACACTGTCTTTCGTAACTTAATGTAATGACAAAGAAATATAGCGGCGCGACTGTGCCCAGGTTGTGGTCACCGCGTAAACATAATTGCAGTAGAAACTACAAATGGCATCGTGTATGAGACAAAGAAGACAACAAGAAGCCTTGTTGATTACAGACGGTACATCAATGGCAATTTGCAAACTTGAACAGTGTCGTTGGCTGTGTTTAGAAATTAAACAGTAAGTTTATTTCAACCCCCAAGCCCCTGCACACATAGTCTGTGGTGGTTCATAATGAAGCTAATGAATCTCTCCTTCTTGGCGTCTCGGTTGAAAACGAGATGTGGCACTGTAGCAACGCATATTTATCGCTCCAGGTGACCACTTACCAACACGGCAGCGATGTTCCTGCGCTTATAATGGTCCACTAAGCACAGGAAGCAGAGTTACACGTTGTTCGCTGCGGCTTCCTTTCTCCAAAGTATGATGTGGTTCCAGGAGGCGCCTGAAACAAACCGTTTTGTGTTGTCCATCACTGAATTACCGAGTGGCTTCTTGCACAGTACTTGATTTACAGGTAGCCATAATCCACAAAATTCGGTAGCGATCTTTGCCATCAGGATGCTCTAGACAGCGATCTCTATGATATATCAGCGACCCACAGTCCAGCTGATGTGGACCGTGCAGCCCATCCTGTGCTCGACACTTTCTTCGACGGCTGGTAAAAGATCTAACGTCAGACCGGACACTTACTGCGCCGCACTGTTTCATCGCCCTCCAGTACAGCACTGCCTTTAATGTACGGTGACCACACGTCCCGTATTTTACGGGATCGTCCCATGTTTAGCTTGAGAGTCCCTTTGGCGCCACAAAATACATAAGGGATGTATGTTGTCCCGTTTTTGATTAACCGTTCTGTATATTTTGAAATAATGTGTTATTACAAAATGAGCAGCATAACCAAATGAAGAACAAATGTGGTCATACCCACTGAAAGAGGTCTCTCATCTTCAACTTCCTTGCATCTCAACATAACTGCTGCAGAAGTTTCCAGCTCGTTACTGAAATTCTCCTAGCTCTACCTGGCACTAACGCTACTACATAAATGGTGTTCTCGATCGCAAATACTTGGTGAACCGGACAAAAGAAGAGGTTTAGTGAGGAAACTGGCAAGAAAATAACTATAAGTAAGATAGCTCCATAAAAACACGGGAAAGCTACCGGATTTCAGTAACGTCCGGCCACGATATTACGGCGCAGAGTCTTCTGGCCATCCTCAGGTGAGTACCACTGTAGTACTGGCGAGTACGCGCTGAGCTCCGCTATTTAAAGCCATACTGAGGTGACATTGCGCATGCGCTGCTCAGCGTACGCGTTCATAACGGCTCCGTCCGCTGCGCCTCGCGCCCTCCACGATGAAAGCCTGGCGTATCGATATCAGGTCGATTTTCATCTTTATGCAGCTAACTACGCCGACTGCGAAGTTTCTCTATAACAGGATTCCAAGCAGAGTTTAGCTGATAACCGCTATCTCGATTGATGAGAGTCTCGTTGTCAGTCAATCTTATTTCCACAGATTCATTGATAATCGAGCTCCCAAAGTTTGATCTAAGGGCCAAAATTTTTGTAATTCGTGGAATGGTCTCTGGAAATACAATGTTCGGCAATTGCGGACTTGGTGGGTTGGAGAAGGCGAGTATGCCGTTGGTGTTCCACAATGCGTTCCTGCACAGTCCGTGTTGTTTGCTGCATTCACACGGAATTTTGTAAACAGCTGATTTACGCAGGCCCACGTTGTCTTTAACGGATCCCACCAGTGATGAAATTTTGGAAGGAGGACGAAAGATGACTCTCACTTGATACTTTCTCAATATTATGCCTATCTGTCAAGAAATATTCCCCTATAAATAGTAGATAAGCAGTCGACCTGAAGGCCTCTTCCTCTTCCTTGTTCCGTCGTTCGTACGTCTGTTTCACTCTGTTCACTTGCCTAGGTGAAAAACCATTCTCCAGAAATATTTTTTGCAGGTGTTGCAGTTCCGCTTGAAGACTGTCGGCGTCAGAGATGGTATGGGCACGGTGGATCATGGTTTTGAGAACGCCCATTGTTTGTGCTGCATGGTGGCAACTAGTAGCTTGTAGATACAGGTCTGTATGAGTGGGCTTTGTGTACACCGAGTGACCAAGTGTGCCATCACTCTTCCGTCTCACCAAGACGTCTAAAAATGGCAGACAACCATCTTTCTCTATTTCCATGGTAAACTTTATGTTCTCATGTATGGAGCTCCTGTGACATAAAAATTCTTGCAGAGTGTTGCAGACCTACAAATGACGGAACAAGGAAGAGGAAGAGGCCTTCAGGTCGACTGCTTATCTACCGTTTATTGGGAATATTTCTTCACAGGTAGGCAGAATATTGAGAAAGTATGACGTGAGAGTCATCTTTCGCCCTCCTTCCAAAATTTCATAATAGGTGGGATCCGTTAAAGACGGCATTGCCCTTCGTAAATCAGGTGTTTAAAAAGTTCCGTACGAATGCCGCAAATCATATACAGGGCAAACAACACCAACTGTGCAGGAACGCATTGTTGAACACCAACGGCATACTCGCCTTCCCCAACGCACCAAGTCCGCAATCGCCGAACATTGTATTTCCACAAACCATTCCATGAATTACAAAGACACAAAAATTTTGGCCCATACATCAAACTTTTGGAGCTCGATTATCGATGAATCTGTGGAAATAAGATTATCTGACAACCAGACTCTCATCAATCGAGATAGAGGTTATCAGCTAAACTCTGCTTGGAATCCTGTTATAGAGAAACTTCGTAGTCGACCTAGTTATCTGCATAAAGATGAAAATCGACCTGAAATCGATACGCCAAGCTTTCTCCGTGGAGGGCGCGAGGCGCAGCGGACGGAGTTGTTATGAATGCACACGCCGAGCAGCGCATGCGCAATGTCACCTCAGAATGACTTTTATAGCGGAGCTCAGCGCGTACCAGTACTACTACAATGGTACTCACCTGAAGATGGCCGGAAGACTCTGCGCCGAAATATCGTGGCAGGAAGTTACTGATATCCGGCAGTTCCCCGTGTTATTATGGAACAATCAGTACACTGGGAAAGCCTTTAACATCACATAAGTAAGATACATTTTCAAGATTATTCATGTGCTGATTTTTATAAAATTCTGTTTCAAAATGTATCAAATTCCTGAATAACATACATTCTTCTGCAAAGTATAACAAAGAAACATTTTCAGAAACTATCTATGGCGGATCTTCCAGGCCAATTGCGAGGACAAAATAGGTATCCTATGTAGTTAATTATCTAACCTAGTTAAATAGTTATATTAAAGTGATATACTGTGTTTGCATGTCGCAACAATAAAACAGTAAAGTAGTTACTCAATTAGTAATGCAAGGTATTTTCTTCGATGATCAGTGTAGTTGTTCCATAAACCAAGTGCTTGACATAAATCTAATATACAGAAAATGTCCATTCATTTCAGCTTTTAATTTGGGTTCCATATTTTGATTTTGGAAATCTGGTCAGCCTGTTTTGACGGCCCATCAGTGTGAGTGAGCGAGGCTGCACAGCGGTCAGCGCACTGGATTCGCAGTCGGTAAGACGACGGTCAAAATGTTCGTCTGGGCATCTCTGTGACTGCGATGTTCCCTCTGAAAGGCCGTGGCCGGTTTCGTTCCCCTGTCCTCTCCTAGTACGACCTCGCACCACATCTCTGATGACTCCACTATCGACAGGGCGTTAAACACCAATCTTCCTCGCTCGTACGGTCATGCGGAAGAGAAATAACCAGTAAACCATTTAAAGTGACATATTTTTATTTCCAGATGAGTCGCAAACTTTTTTTTTTTAATTGCAAAGAGTGATTATGTCCCAGATTAAGAATGTAGTCCATTTCGACAACCAAATTCATCCACGATAGTCAGAACTTATTAGAGATAAATATTTTTGGAAACATCACCGGTGAAATCAGCGAACAAAATATAATCGTTGGAATAAATAATAACAGTCTAGATCGCAAGGCACGTTTATTGGAAGGCGACCAGTCTAGATCATCACGTGATGGTCTTCATACCTACAGCCATATTGATGGACAATCTCCTTGTGGTGCAGGAAGCGCTGAATGACGACACGCAGTTGCTGATTGTCGTCATTCACCGGGTCTTTCTCCACACACAGGAATTGTTCATGAGACCAAGAGATGAATACACTAAGCAGATTCAGAAGGATGTAGATTGCAGTAGGTACTGAGAGATGAAGTAGCTTGCACAGGATGGAGTAGCATGGAGAGCTGCATCAAACCAGTCTCAGGACTGAAGACAACAACAGTTCCTGTCACAAGTTCGCCGAACTAACGATTAACATTTTTATTCATTTCTTTTTCTTCGTACAACGAATTCGAAATAATATTCCGAAGATTGCAAGCTCCAGCGTACGTGTCCATCTACTCGCTAAACAACAGTCTAACCCACTGAACATGTGTAATAATATTCGGAAATATAGGGGTTCTTTACCTACAAGAACAACAATTTCTGTGAAAAATCTCATAGCATGTGTCCGTTTTATTCGATACAATGCGTATTTGAAAATGTGACGGTACGTTCTTTTTTCACTCGATCTTTAAACTTAATTTTAAGATCGTCTCCGTTAGTGAAAAGTAATTTATATATTTTGAAATACACGCGAGTGAATAACTGTTACAGTCATGCATCTTAATTCTAACCATACACAACTTCTCATGACAGTGATTCTTTTCTTTTTCTGTACCGCTTGTTAAATACTGACACAATAAATAATACACACGTATATGCAGTCCAGTTCTCACGCTGTTAATGGAGTCCGTTGAGTACACACAAAGAGGAATGTTACATTCACATGTGGCGAAGTGCAATTACATTGCTTATTGCTAAACTAAACTACTGTACTGTTCTTCTGTGGTGCCATATTTTTGTGTGTAGATAAATCATTACTTATGGAGCCTGACATATTAATAGGTTCAGTAGATTTCATGAAACCATGGTTGTGGATAATAGAACTGAAATAATAAGTGTGTACTGCAAAATTTTTAGGCTTCCTACTTGTGTTGGTTTGCTGTACTGCAAGAGGAACTTGCAGTTAGACTGACTGGTCAGGCGTGAGTTGCTTGTTCAGTAGCTCCCATACAGATTCTTTATCGGGTTTGTGGGATTTAAGGACGCGTGGAATGGCCGCACGGTCAGAAGCATCATGTCACGGACCTTGCGGCTGGTCCCGCCGGAGGTTCGAGTCCTCCCTCGGGCATGGGTGTGTGTGTTGTCCTTAAGCAAAGTTAGTTTAAGTAGTGTGTATGTCTAGGGACCGATGACCTCAGCAATTTAGTCCCTTAGGAATCCAGAGAAATCACACACATTTTTGGGATTTAAGGTGATTTTGAATGTTTAGCAGAACAGTGATATTTTGGAATGCTGCATTACTTAAGGATTTTTTTCAGGATTATAGAAGTTAATGATACCAGCAGGTGAAGTTTCTGTTAGATAGTGATGTTTCGGTAGGTGAAACTTGTTGAATGACACTACTGACGTTGTATCGTATTTTCTGATCTTGTCGACTCAATACTAACTTAATTTTAAAAAGTTTTCTGGACTTTATCTTTGTAATTCCGCATAGATTTAGTGTTTGTTTCTGCTGCGTGCAGACCTATATTGAAGTGTTGCGTGCAAAACGTTTATTCTGCTAATTGTATGATATATTGCAGTGGATTAAATGTGCCTAATTGTGTAGAATATTAGTCTAAACGTTTCAACTCTAATTGCCTGAAGATTTCTGTTCCAATGACCATTCATAAGAATCTGGAGTATATCTGTTTCTAATTGGTGTTTTTAGTACCTGCAACGAAAGTCATCACTGGGTTTCCGTGGGCTGTTGCCACGGTCAGTTTCATTCCAATGGAATAGTAAGAGTAGGTTTGATTGCCAATTTCATCATTGTACTTGGCAGTGGTGAGAAGCTGTAGCTTAGTAGAGCGGGGAGTCGATCAGTCCCCACCCTTCTTCAACCCTCTCGCCCCTCCCCCTCCCCTCTCATGCTGATGTGAAGTATGATTTGAGCGCAGTTGAGTTTATAATCATTTGCATGTTTCTTAAGAGTAGTAAATACTTTGCTTTGATAACTTTATTGAATTTACTTGCTCAGGGAAAGTATATACTGGGCTATGAAAATCTTGTTGCACGGGCAAATGAATGCCAGAAACCTGAAGTGTCTCAGACCACAGTGTTGACTGTCTAATGCTTCTGTGTTCTATTAAGGCCTTTCTGATTTATTATTATACTCCATAGGTGCACCTGCGGTAAATTGGTATTTTTTTGTTGTTGGAATGTAGATTCGATTCAGCGTCAGTCCGTAGATTACCCCTTTTCAGAAGTTTGTCTGGGAAGTTTCTAGATTCCACAGGGGATGAAATAAACGTGTTGCAACAACAGACTGTATGGGTCTACAACGAAGTGGTAGAACTAAACAGGTTGATAGAATTTGAAGAGGATAATCTTAGGCAATTGTAACGGCCATACACTAGTTGTAAAGACAGGGACGATAGTGTTTATGGATTAATGGAACAATCTCAGTTACATGATAGGCTAGAAGTTGCTTCAAGTCAGACTGTTGCAAGTCAGGTAAAAGAGCAAGTAGCTGGTCATGGAAATCTTGAGCAGGGAGTGGAAGTATTAATGGTGAATAGAGTAAATAGTATTTCAGGAAACATACGAGGCTGATTAACTTGCTACTGCTGTAGCCCAACTGCCTGTCAGTGGTATGCAGAGCTCGGATAGCCCAGTGCAAGCCAGTGTTTGTGACTGAGCTCACAGTGTGTCAGGTGGAACTGGTGGATGCACCTGCTGACCACACAGTACATGTAAAACCAGCATTGAGAGATGAATCTACGTTAGAATTATTTTTAAGAAAGTGTACAACAGGAGTTAGGTGTCATTATGGTAGTGGAAGAACGTGATGAACTTGGCACAGATCCTGTCATGGGCCTTGTTGAAGGGAAACTATTACAAGGCCAATGAAAACTTTTTTTGAAATACTTCTTTCTACTTTGATAGCTGCTCCTTATAGATTTTTATGAGCTGAATCCAAATATAGCCTTAGTTTTTTTGTATCACCTATAGTTTTCTTACATAGTATAAAAATTCGAAGTTACATGGTAAATGGGGAAATTTGGTAAAGCCACCTTGCTGACCAAGGAATATACATATTACTTTTAGATCGCCTCTTATCATCCAACCATGAGCAGAATAGCCTGTTTTATTTAGCACTATTTCTAGGTTTTCATAGCTTTCTTTCATGTGTATAGAATCTCCAACACGTATAGATGCATACATGTTACCAATGTGTAATAAAACAGACTTAAAACTAGTTTTGGATGAATCGATATACAGCCTCCAGTTTTCCGTTTTGTACTCAATACCAAATTAATGAATAACTATGGATGTCTGCGCAATACACTAATTGAAATTCCTGTTAAAAAAAAAACTCGGAAAATTGCAGCTCTCTCTCTATATACATGTATATACTGGTTCCAACTGCCAATAAGTTCTTTTCTTTTAATCAAGGGCCAAGCAATACGGCTTTTTCTTTCGTTAAGCCCAGATCCCTAACCAAATCGTTACACTCGGTCTGAGTGAACAATTTGGGCTGTAGACTTTCCGTATTACGATGGAATTCATCATCACCTGGTTCATCTAAATCGGATACTTCTGTTGAAATAGAATTTAAATCATCTGGTGGTTCAGGAACTGGAAAATCTGCACCATGCCCTACTGGTTGGATGGCATACAGAAGGTTAGGGTAGCTTATTACCTTCTTGTTTTTCGAATTATGACCAGTAATATCAACACTGCAAAAGTAGCAATCATTGGAATGATTTCTTGGCTCCCTCCATGTCATAGGAACAGCAAATATAAAGGCATTTTTCTCCTTATTGAACCATTTTCTCCTGTCATCAACACACACATAACATACCTTTTGCAGCCCCCAAGATTTATCTTGATCACCAAGTTTAGATCCAAAGAATGATAGATAAACCTTTCTCACACAGTCTGTAATGTTTCTTTGGTGTTTTTTTTAATCAAAATTCACCACAAATATAACAACAACTGTCAGCAGAGCTTTTACAACTGCAATTAGACATTGTGCTGAGCACATGTACAGGAAACAAGAAAGTGAGGTTAGGTTGACAGTAAACAAAACACCATCTGTTAACATAAAAATAGAATCAACCTTTTTTTCCCAGTTAGTGTTTTCCAGCAGTGTTACCAACGTCATCTACATACATTACACCTCATTTTTAAATTATTTTAACTATATAAAAGCTGTCAAATTGTTTAAAAAATCGATTTGCTTTATAAATGTAACTGTAAAATATGAAGAAAAGGAGGGTGATAACAGTTTTTTTAAGTATCATATTAGGATTTCCCACCCTAAAAGCATAAGAATAATGTATTTTCAGCAAAAAAGTTTTTCCATAGTTGGCCTGTGTTATTAAATAATTAGATAACAAACTAAAGTTTAGAGAGAAGAAGTGACTTCACACTTAGAGTGGTTTTGTGCATGCTGCCCCAACTAAGGATATACCAACAAAACATGAAATTTTTTCCTGAAATGTAGCACATACTTCTATCTGTTACTGGATAATTATCTCTAATGGCCTCAGTATCAATCAGAAGCTAAACACTAGTCTTAGAACATATAGAATTTATATAGTGTCAAGTGCAAATCTTATTTTGTGGTAGTGTGAAGGTACCATATTTTCTGATGTTAAGGTATCTAGTGTAAAATATCTAGTGTTTTACTTTTGTGCCAGTTAAGTTTCTTTGTCTATCGAGACCATTCCACGTGATCTCTTTTCAGTATATTTTCACGTTTCATAGATATTATTTTTTTTTTTTTTTTTTTTTTTTTTTTTTTTGCAAGACCCAGGTGTCTAGATAATTTCTTCTGTATGAGTGGCGATATAGCCAATGGGCTTACCCACATTGGATCTCGCAGATTAAACAAAGTTAAAAAATGTCAGGCTTGGTTAGTGCTTGGATGGATTATCTTCTGGATATTCCAGGTGCCATTGGATTTGAAAGATTTGCTGTTGTGCAGTACGACTATTATTATTATAGTTGCAACTTGTGATGAGGAATTTAAAATTCTTGAGGAGTACTATTGATGAGACAATTTATAGTGCTTTTCTTGATTATGGGGACGAGTGACGAGTGAGGCAGTATGAAGTGCCCTTACACATGATGATTTAATTAGAGATGTGATTACCATGTGTCATATAGATACGTAACACTTTCTTATTCTTGTTTTATTCATTAATGAAGTAATTTTCTGCATGCACTGTGCAGTTTCTTGTTTGAGTGTCAGGTCTGCTTTGATGAACGTTCATTTTCATCATATCATTGTTATGAATATTTTGATGTGGTGATACTGGGTTTATCAGAATAATGTATGATATAATGAGATGATACTACTTAGGAATTTTCTTTTGTTTGTTGTGAGTCTGAAACTGTGACGTGTGATTATGAGTGGATATTATCTATCTAGTGAGGTTCAGTACACGCTGTGAATGATATAAAGCAGGATTTATGCCAGTTATGTTTAGTCGTTATTAAATATTTTACTTGATGATAGTTCCCTTGAGTGAGAAACATTCGTCTTTAATAGACAGAAATTCGTATGCAAGATAAGCGTGGGCACGATCTGATATGTTGTGGATATTTATATTTTGTAGATGTTTGTGTTATCGGTTTATGATTCTACTGTGTTCCAAATGACGAGATGGTTCTGTCCTAGTATACTGAAAAGTGAGTTATGATTTGCAATTGTTGTGTCCTGGTCTGTGAAGATGAGTATATGATGTGACAGATGTTTCGTTTTTTCGATATTTGAGCCAGAGTGGGTATACTGTGAGCATTAAAGTGAATATAATGTGTTGTGAGGTTACCATCTTAGTGCTCAGCGGCTTATACTGACCGTGTCTATGATGAGTGTAGAAAGTTCAAAGTCTTTCCTGCCAAGGCAATGCACATTTTGTCTTTCATGTTATATGTTGTTTTCTACTCATGTTCTGCCCTGTGTCTGTGTGATTGTAGATCTATTACTATCGATGGACTTGATGTGAGTGTTGTTTGAAGAACTTGGGCAGCTGAAAGTAACTATGTATGTCCATATGGTGTAAAGGTAAAATGATTCACTCGGGTTGCTTGATACATATCTGATTGTGTCAAGGGAAGTAATAACTGTGATTAAGATCTCGATATGGATTCCATTTCATTGATGCTTCATTACGTTTTATGATGGTTACTCCAGACCGTCGTGGTGTTCAAGACTGTAGTGCCGCGATTTCGCTATGCAACAATGCAAGTAGCAGTCACGCTAACGTACGAGATTAACACTAGTGTAATTTTTGATGCGGTACGCTTTTTCAGCTGCAATAAATCATATTTGTCGTCCAAATTAATACAGTGATGAAACACCGTTTACATGCACCCGCGTCAGCTGATGTTTCTGGTCTTCTTCTGTCGCCGCGTCCCGTTGTTGGTAACTGTGGCTCCATGTCGCATCTGAACCTCTTTGTCAACTTTCCGCCTCCTCCTGCGAAACACAGCTTTGGTCCCCTCTAAAATATTCCAGTTGTTGTTCCTGAACTTTTCTCTTTCTTTTACGTGAAATAACTTCACGTGTGTTCCAAGAATTACAAATTCTTGCGATTTCTATCTGTAAGTAATTCATTTCACTCGTGCTATTAATAATTACCAATTGTGTGAAAATGTAACGCATTGTGGAAAGTGCAGCAATTTCAATTTTTTTCCTATAGTTTCAATCAATGGGAGATTTCATGTTGGTTTTGAGCGAAACTAGACACTGTAACCAGATACACTGCACAACTGACTTGAACACGTCCATCTTCGCACCCCTTCGCTGTGCTGTACGAGTATAATGCTAAACAAGGAAACACTTTGAAGAAGAATGGTCTCATCTCTTAAAATGCAGCAGACTCTTAATAGCTCTTAATCATAGCAACACAGTTATAGAATTTAATGCAGACGAGTCCCTGTTCACCAATAGTGGTGTAACAATATTTAGCAGGCTATCCTTTTTTTCAGAACGCTTCCCAGAACGTTAACAGAATCACAGTACAAGTTGTAATGAAAGACAAGGAGGCAATCAACATCTGCAAATCCAAGGAAACGACGCCGTAAAGTTGATGAGTGGGATTCTGTTTGCGGACCAGGCGACAGAAGTGGCGCGACTCTGACGTTTCTGAGCTGCGGAGAGTCGAACCCAGGAGTATGGCTCAAATGGCTCTGAGCACTATGGGACTTAACATCTATGGTCATCAGTCCCCTAGAACTTAGAACTACTTAAACGTAACTAACCCAAGGACATCACACAACACCCAGTCATCACGAGGCAGAGAAAATCCCTGGCCCCGCCGGGAATCGAACCCGGGGACCCGGGCGCGGGAAGCGAGATCGCTGCCACACGACTACGAGCTGCGGACAACCCATGAGTAGCCGGCAGAGGACAGGCGCTGTCTGCGCCGCCTCCATGGACAGCGCGTGCGAGGCCACTGTCACCATTAACACCTGTGACGACTGCCACGACAGAAACAACATGTGTATCGCCACTAGCTGTTTCTGCTGACGTGTTAAGACTACGGCAGCTGCATTCCAAGATATACTGCACAGTGCAGTCACCATTAATAAGACTAAGACTATCTCGTGGGCTAAAGAACCTCCTGGGACAGGTTGCACAGTGCGGAGTAGACTCTCCTCAACTTGCGGTAGCGATCTGCAAGTGGTTGCCGCAGGCATCTCACTTGGGCTGTAGCTCTCAGACACTGGTTGAGCTGGCGCAAGTCACTCCTCACAAGAAGAACGAGCCCCACATCCCTGCAAACAGCTGTAGGTAGAATACCACTTGAGAACAATGATAACGTGTACGTCCATTTCGTCCCTTCCATCAGATATACGAACGTCACAGCAGCTACACGTAGCGCGAGAGCCTGCGTACACCACTTTGCAGCAGATCCTCACCGCCGCGCCGGAGAAATGGCGCCAGTGCGAGATGCTTCTGTCCCGGTAAGACAGAGTGAGTATCCTCTGGTACTTGTGGCTATTTCGAAACAGGTCTGCGGCGACCGCCGTCACCGTGGTGACGTGCGATGTCATCACATAGGCCACAGACCACACAAAGGTGATGGAATCCTTTCTCATCGCGTTCATTGCTTGCATCCAGTTTATCATAAGCGCTGTTAGTGCCAGGCTCACGACGAGAACAGCCGCTGCGTACAGTGTACCAGTACATGTCCTCCGTAGCTCACATTTCTCAGTGTCCACTGTGAACGGCGTCAGCCCGAAAACCCTGCAGATGGCGTGGTATCGCGATACAGATATTAAGAAGTCCCTTCTATTCGCCATTTCAATATCGAATAGCACTACAGGACACCGTCAGTACCTGCGATAGGTAGATGTATCACGAAATTGTGATCACGTTATTTGAAACCAAGATGAACGACTGCTTATCGCGTTGTGCCGTTTAAGTATATTATTCTCCATTGGTCGGACCTGAAGACCTGTTTTTACGAAGACCGGTCGATTATCGACAGCAGTGTCTTGCAGTCAACGAGCCTTCAAACAGCGGTTGACGAAGGTGTTCACCAACACCAGGGTCTCATACATTGAAAGAATGTAACAGCGTTGGCCTCAAGGGTAAATTATGGTAATGGTCCAGTATATTAAAAGGATTATATACATATATATGTATATATATATATATATATATATATATATTTTATACGCGTAAGGATACTAACCACACCGGGGCATCGCATTTGTAACGTGTCCTTCCTGTGGCAAACTCATAATAATGAGCAGAATATTTATTCATTAATTTGAATATTTCTCTCACTTTTAATTACCAATAAGGAAAGAAACGTTACAGTGGACGCTAGTCTGCCATCTTTCTTGCTGAAGTGGAATATCGCGTTTATTAAATTTCCTTGATAGGTTAACTGAAACTGTTTTCCCTAGCCCAGCGAATTGCTGGAAAGTCTGCCCTGGGAGTTCTCTGTCGACTTGTAGATTGTGAGTCAGTCTGATATCGAGAAGTGATCCGTGTCGATTGCTGGTACGGAGGGCGCTAGAGTAGATTACACGTGGTATCTTTCACATGATCTTACCCCATTAACTTTCGTAGCATTGAGTGCCGCACTTCGGCTTTGTGGCGTGAGACTTTCTTTTCACTTAGGAGTGTAAGCAATAGCACCACAGTTTACGGTGAAAAGTGCGTGTTTTGGACCGTAGTTCCATTTCTGGGTGTTCGGTCGCCTGCTGCGAATCATTTTATTTGACCCCGACCCGGCGACTTGCGTGTAGATGACAACGAAATGGAGACGAGGGCGACAGCTACGGAGGCGGCTGTCCGTGTTCTGCGAGCGGAGCATCCTGTGTCTGTATTTCGTGGCGGCTGACGGTCCGACGGCGCAGGTCTTGGTAACTATGGAACGTTCTTTGGTGATATCCCGCACAGTGCAGTTGTTACAAAGCACTTACTTTTTATTGTCGCGCTACGAAAAAGCTAATTCGTGATGTTAGTACATGCTGTGTGTAGCGAACTTTGAGCCGCTTTAATTGCTTAAAGAATTTTTACTTACATTTTGGATAAAGTTGAAAAGTTAGATGCTTCAGCATACTCTTAGTAGCTAAACGAAAATTATTAGAACAAATGTTAATTCGGGGTTTCTGGCGGTTTTTGCAATAACAGCTTCGGGAGACTAAGCTTCGTAGTTCAGCTCTGCAATCAAATTTCGTAGAATTTGCTCACTGAGATCAACCACAATTGGGAAGTCTTGGAAGACGGGCGCAAAGGGTGTCCCATAACTGCAAGTAACTGACGATGCGCAACATTTTGACTGTTAACAGCTTCCACGAATAGCTATGAAGTGGCGACTAGAGCGTGTCAGTTTATGACTGGATACTGGTTAACTGTCTAACTTTAAGCATACGTCGTGTTTTGAGACATTTTTGACGGAAAGCTTGACAAGATGCGGGATGTTGTCTGTTTCGCCGCACATGTTTAATGAATGTTCCATTATAATTTCTCACTTTATCGTGAGTCTCCACAAGTATGGAAACTACTATCAACGGTAAAAACAAAGTAGTACTGTCAATTACCAAAATGGCAGTGCTGTATCTTTCAGGTATAGGTAAACATGGGAATATATATTCTACCCGTAATACAGACGGAAGCGCAACGAAATAAAACGTAATCGAAGTTCCCCGGTTCTTCTACGCGCGACGTGGGCTGTATATTCCAATCTATTTTAAGGAACTACCATAGCAGGACGAAATATGAGGATAAATCGCCACGTCCCCGTACCTTTGCACTGTGAGAGCTGAGTAACATTAATAGTCATTACAGGTTTCACTGAGAGTTCGACTAAAGTTGGTGTAATCAGGTTTTAAGAGCAATATTTCCTTTCGAGGAATTTCGTAGGTAAGTCTCTCCCATTGAAAGCCATTCCCTGGACCAGCGTCGAAATCGAAGCAACAACTGCTTTATCTGTATTAGTGGCCTTTCTGTCAATACGAGCAGGGTATGCTTCAAAGTGAGGTGAAAGTGACATACTTCGTACCTGTACACGTTTGTTAATTTGCCCTTGTCTAGCTGCGGATTCGTCAGAGTTTTGTCGTTTATGGCGGGTCTTAACTGTCAGCACAAGGGATCGGAGGTCCCGAGGACAGTGATTCATTCTGTTTTCGCAGAAGCACGGGACACGGGTGTAGGCAGCCAGTGACACGAAGTGGAGGCGAGCTGTGGTCTGTGGTGTCACCCACACCTCACCTGTGGGAACGACTGACTCACATTTCCGCCACTTTTGGCGTCCGCACTATGGGTGGGATTCGTGGTTTCGGTGAAACATTTGAAATTGTGACCACGTATGAAGTGAAGTGCAGAAGGAGATTTTGCGAGCCCCAACCCCCCCCCCCCCCCCCCCCCACCCATCAACCCTCTGCGAAGTCCCCTGGAATCTTGGTTGTGACAGATTGATCTGCAGCATGGCTAGAGGTTGAAAGGTGAACTGGTGAAGCTAATGGATGTGAATAAATGCCAAAGGTTGTGGTAAGGTCCCTGCACGCGCACCGACCAATCGACATATAGAACATGTGTAGGCGTTTTGACCGACCGACCAACTTTCCTTGTCGGGATATTGGGCCGTTTCTGCAGATGTTTGTGGGACACGTCGAGGAGTACATCAATATAGATGCAATAAATTAAGCTCTTTTCTCAGTTTCCAACGAATCAATGGCGACTTCTGGCAGCACAGAGTAAGTCGGGCGACCTTCTGCATTTCTGATTTTGTCTTTCAGTTCAGATACCTAACGGAAATGATTCTGAAGAAACGAAATATCGACACTCAGTTGACGTTAATTCATGAAATATCCCTCCTTCATCGTTAGTCCAGCCTGTATCCAAGCCCTCAATGAAGAGCAAACTATGGGATAATTTTCTGTTCCAACAGATGCTGAATTCTTCGTTTCACTCAAAATTTCTTAGCTTTCCTTTCTACTTTGTCTGTTTTTGGATTCTGGATGCGACAAATTAAAAAGCGCATTATCTGTTTCATACTTTGTATTAATTTTGCCGTTGTGGGAACACTAATTCCAGAAATTAAATTATTTAAAATTCAAAAGTGTTCTTATAGTCCACAAAGTGTACTAAACGTTTATTTACCTTCACATATTCCACCTTCATCGGCTTATAAATCGTTTCAAACGTTTCTGACACTATTTTGGTTGATTACAATTTGATATTAGTGTGCTGTGTTGTAAACCAGAGTAGCTCTCATGTATCAAGAAATCGCAGTGACACAGTTGGTCTTCTGGACATGTAGCATTTCTAAGAATATTCTGTTTTGTAACATGAGAAGCCACTTTACTGATCAAATACTGAAATACTCTCATCCATTCGTAAGTAATTTATATGTTAAGACTTGAATTCCTCCTCTTGCAGCTCTCGTAACAAATTTTGCTGAATTCTTTTACTATCTAGACGTAATACCTAGGGCTTCATTCAACTCTTTCTCTACCGCTATTCTTCCAAATACACACACAATGCAATTGTGGTATTAGGAACTGCAGCGCATAATGTTTCCGTCCGCCATCTTGAAATTTGACGAAAAATTACAGTGTAATCCCCTTTTTAGCGCCACGATCTTTGTCAAAAAAATTTGACGAATATTTGATATTTCTTTGTCAAAGAAATATGACAGTCTAATACCGGTCTTAGCACAGTCTTGCGCGCTAGCAGCAAGCCGAGAAGAATAAGACACAAAGCACAAGAAGACATTCATAATTCATTTAAAATAAATGTGAATCCATCATTGGATGTCATTGCAAGATGACAGGGAATAGCTTGTGTTTTCATTGCTCCTCGGATTAAAATTTAGTAGCCTTACTTATTTCACAAGTTCGTAGTAATGCAGAGTGTTCGTAAGTTCTCAAATCAACATAGGCATGTTTATGGTGAAAGCTGTAACATGAATTAAGTAGCAAAAATGCAGTAAGCAGTGGCAGTTATAAAACTGACTAGTGAAGTATGTTTCGGTGTGTCCTGTCAGGTGTCATCGACAATGTCTTGACACCGTTGTCGAAAGGGAATGGTAAGATGTCTAGTATTTCATTTATTGTTTCAAAGCATGGTATTGCCGTCTACGTCAAACTCCCATGGACGCATTTATTTCATCACAAGACCCTCAAAATGTTTTTAACTGAAAACACTGCATCCTTTACTCGTCTCTCTGCAATAGTGTAAGAAAGAAAGCTGACGCAGTTTGTCTATTAAATTTTAGGGAAAATTTGTAAGAAGCTTTGCAACACAATAGTAAAATTCAAAACGGTGGTTAAGTGGCAGCGTTGTAAGGAACAACTTTTGTTCTTACTGTGTGCTATTTGGAATGGTTGACGGTTAATGGCGTAAGTGGGGACTAAGCGAAGAGGCATCAATTTTATTTCGAATGCTAAAAAACACCACAGTTCAATTTGACATGTTACAGCAGCTGATAAATACAATCAGCTAAGCACAGTAAGAATTGACCATGCTCTTTCAGAAGCAGCGCGATTGGAACTTTGAAACACAACGAGAAGTTTACCGAAACAGGAGCGTAATAGATGCATTATGACTATCTGCTTTTCAGCATGGCAAAAGTTGTCTCCAAACTCGTGACGAATGTGAGGCATCAGTAAATAAAATTTTTAGAACTTTTGAAAATCATTTAGCATAATGGAGTACTTGAAGGCACTTGCTGACCATGATTTAACAACTTGTATTATGGATGTTAAAGAACAGATTTAAAGTGAAGTTAAAAATAGTCCTCTACAGCAAGTTTCAAGCCGACGAAATAACGGATGTCTGAACTAAGCTATTGGTAATTTTTCGATTTGCAGATCAGGAGAAAGAAGAGATGCATAGGGTTTTATGACTTAGCTAAAAACTGGTGTGCATAAGGCATAGCCACTGTTTAGCTGCAAGTGCTAAGCAGTTAGAATATTGATGAAAACAAATTAGTATCGCAAACATAAGACGGCTGTAGTGCAATAACACGGAAAAACTGTGTACATCCTATAGTGAAACTGGCACACCCTCGTGCTGTCTGTATCCACTGCTGTGCACATCAGTTGGATCATCCTCTGTGCTTCTAAAAATTATGCAATTAAATGTTTTTTGTAGCAAACCAGGATTTCACGTATTTTTAGCCGTTGCGGTAAAACAAGTTAACTTCTGGGGGAAGTGGATTAAACCATAAGGTCCTTGCGATAAAAGGTATTCTCATTCACGCGCTGTAAAAACCATTATTCTTCGCTATACGGACATGAGCAGCATTCAATGTGATAAAGCAAGACTGGGATTATATTTCTTTCACATCGACCACTTGGGCCAAATAGTATACTTGACCGCCAGACTTCTTTTTTTTCTACTGCAGCTGTACAATTAGATTTTCCTGCATACCAGTATCTTGTTCGACATTCTGCAAAGTGAAACTGTGGACATACGAGGCTGTAAGCCTGAAATAGAAAACTGCATTAAGGCTAGTGAAAGACTAATGTGTATGAAACGCAAAGTGGAAGGTAAGAGCCTTATAAATTCAGCAGGAGTACTGAAATAAAGTGTAGCGAAACAGAAGTATGTATTCAGAAATGGAGAAGGCTAGTATTAGAGGTAATTGACACAGTAATAGTAAACACGGAAACTAGATTCCAGGACTACAGTGAAACAATTTCCCTATATGTAATGTTGAAAAGCTACTTAAAATATATCCTCTGACAATGAAAAATTGAAGAAAAGAAAGTTTATTTACAGCAGTGAGGATAAACGTCTGGAGCTTCAGGGCATCCTTCAGCCCATTATAAACAATTGATTAAAAAAACCGTGTTCTCCAGAGGAGTGAAATGACTGTCGTTGGTTCTTGCAATTCCATGAACCACCGTGTCTTGCAAAAGAAGCGTGAGTACGTTGAAACGGGTTAAAGCCTACTTTTACAACACAATAACAAATGACACTGTCTAAGTTCACTGTGTTGGCTGTAGAGAAGAGAACTCCGAAATCAAATAGGCAGGATTTCATATCTCTCGTCACCGGTCTACGCCCAGGAAAAAGGGCTGCAGGATGGAACTTTATAAAAAGGTGTAACGGTGCATTACTATTAGATCTTGATGAATGTGTACCTGTTAAATACATTTTGCTTTTATTTATAACAATTTCTGTAGTAATTTGTCTTAGTGGAAGTATGTAAGTTACTTTCGCAATATTTATTGGAATTAACGTTTATGTCAACATCTTTTATTTTTCTTAACCGTGCTGTACTTCCTCGGTCAAGTATAAATCGCTTTGCTGGGAAATGAATCATTTTAGTCAATAATTGTGGGGATACAACAGCACTGAATTTGAGGTGCGCTTAAATCCTGCCATTGGCTAGAAATCTTAATGTAGCGAGATGCTTGTCCTCGCAGCTTACATCCTATAATGAATTTATTTTTGGTTAAAAACGGTTTGATGTTCAGCAGTTCTTAGATAATTACGAAAATCATAAGCTACCGTCTAAGTAACAATGTAGGTAAATTTCTTTCCTTCCGTTAGCCGCATCATTGCCAGCATT
Organism: Schistocerca americana; assembly: GCF_021461395.2. Lineage (NCBI taxonomy): Eukaryota > Metazoa > Arthropoda > Insecta > Orthoptera > Acrididae > Schistocerca > Schistocerca americana. The sequence goes on from NC_060121.1 coordinate 58,965,262, forward strand.
TATCTTGGCTTTTCTGGCCTTGTTACTCATCAAACAGCCAAGGCAAACTCCAGTTTCTGCTCCTGTGTAAAACCAACCGGAATCGCGTAGACATTTATCATATGAACAAATCACAACAGGGGCACCGCCAGCTACAGAACAGGAAGGCTGGAATGGATAGTAGTACTCCCATAAACACTTCCTCCCTCCCTCCCTCCCTCCCTCCAGCCAAAAACACAAGTGTCCTCATCTAACTGGAAAGGCTCTAAGAAGTCCACAAAACGCATACCTTAGGCCGGCCAGCCTCTCTGTCGCCGGTGCGCACCAACAACCGTTTTCGGGCGTTTAATTCCACAGCCTGACAGAACAAACAAGCTGATGCTTCTGTGGACCCCATGGAGCAGGATCCTCCTGCTTCTGTGCTCCGTAGTAGCGCCTCTTCCCCAGCTGTCACTCGGCAGCCGCAGAGGTGACACCCCTATGTCTACTCATCATGACTTTTCTCCAGTGGAATGCTCACAGCCTTCAGTCCCACAAAGAGGATTTACAGCTGCTTCTAGCACTGCAGCGTCCCCTTGTACTCTGCCTTTAGGAAACTAAATTGTGCACTTGCTACCGCTTCGAGCTGTCACATTACATACTGATTGGTTTAGACCTTCCCCCTGAGGCTGGCATTCTAACTCGTGGGGGCGTCATGCTGCACATATGGGATGACCTCCATAGGCAACCCATCTCCCTGACTACCTGTCTTCAAGCTCTTGCACTTCCCCTCCTCCTTCCCTGCCTGACTTTTCCCGTGTGTACCATTTGTCCCTGCGTCATTCGCTATCACCAGGTTAGACTTCCTTCAGCTTATTGGGCAGCTACTTCCCCCACTTTCGCTACTCAGTGACTTTAATGCACATCGTCCCCTGTCAGAGAGGTGCCCTCTTGGCTGACCTTCTTAACCAACTTAACCTCTTCTGCCTTAACAATCAAACACCCACTTTCCTTTCTGACTCCTCGCCCACCTATTCCCATTTCGACTTACCATTTTGCAGTGCCCAGCTCGCCCATTGTCTTAAGTGGTCCATTTTTTTCTGACATCTACTCGAGCGCCCATTTCCTGTGTGCTCTGTTTGCTGACTCCTACCCGACCTGTGTACACACCCAAATGGCAGCTTACTAAGGCTGACTGGCGGCTTTACTCTTCCCTGGCGACCTTCGAAGAACAAGATTTCCCCAGTTGTGATGAGCAGGTGGACTATCTAACCAACGTTATCCTTACTGCTGCAGAACGTTCCATTCCTCACACTTCCTCTTTACCACGTCGTGTCGCAGCCCCTCAGTGGACTGAGGAATGTCGCGATGAAATTCACACACGGAGACGTGCTCTCCGTGTTTCTAACTGCCACCCTACACTGCAAACTGCATCGTTATGAACAGATGTGTGCAAAGTGTAATAGATTTCTTCGGTATAGCAAAAGAGCAAGCTGTATTTCATTCACTAGTTCTTTTAACAGTTCCTCACCCTCCTCTGTTGTGTGGGCCAGCCTCAGACGGCTCTCTGGAACCAAGCTACATTCCCCAATATACAGCCTGACAGTTGACGGTGTTATTGTGGACTCTGTTGCTATCTCCAACACCTTGGGCCGCCATTTTCCGGAAGTTTCGAGCTCACCCTGCCTTCCTCCATCGGAAACGATCGGAGGCGGCTCAGGCGGTACCCTTCCCTTCTCCGAATCGTGAGTGCTACAATGCCGCCTTTACTATGAGGGAGGCAGATCATGCTAAAAGGAACTCGCTAAACTTCGGTTACACGATGAGTCAGGCTAATCTAAAAGCCGTAAAGTCAACTAAATACCTAGGTATTACAGTTACGAACAACTTGAATTGGAAGGAACACACACAAAATGTTGTGGGGAAGGCTAATTGAAGACTGCGTTTCATTGGCAGGACACTTGGAAAATGTAACAGACCTACTAAGGAGACTGCATACACTACGCTTGTCCGTCCTCTGTTAGAATACTGTTGCACAGTGTGGGGTTCTTACCAGATAGGACTGACGGAGTACATCGAAAAAGTTGTCGGACACCCTTATCCAGGAAATTGGTGTGCCTCAGAGTTCCGTCCTGAGTGACGTCCTCTTTGCTATCGCCATTAACCCTATAATGGCCTGTCTCCCGCCGGGCATCTCCAGCTATATTTTTATTAACGATTTTGCCGACTATTGCAGTTCTCCACGGACCTGTCTGACTCCTGGAGCATCGACAACGGTTATCGCTTTTGCCCTGACAAAACCGTCTGTATGAGTTCCTGGAGGGCAAATGGTTTCTCTCACGATGTCTACACCTTAGGCCTCTTGCCCTTCCATTCGTTGATACTACGAAATTTCTGGGGATCATGCTCGATAGGAAGCTTCCTTGGTCCTCTCATGTCTCCTACGTGGCAGCCCGCTGAATGGGGTCGCTCCATGTCCTACGTGTCCTCAATGGTCCTTCCTGGGGTGCCGATGAAACCACCCTCCTCCGTTTGTACTGGTCCCTTGTCCGTTCGAAACTCGACTATGGGAGCTTTGTTTATGCGTCCTCTAAGGTCATCTCAACCCTATGCACAATCATGGCATCTGTTGGGCCACAAGCGCCTTTGACACCAGCCCAGTTGAGAGTCTGTATGCTGAAGCTGCTGAATTACCACTGTCCTATTGCTGTGACCTTCTCCTGAGCAGGTTTTGCATGCCGTTTTTCTACCATGTGACCATGTGTGGCTATCCCTCCTATGCCTCCTTCTTTGGTGATTCTTTTGATCGTCAGTGTGGGGCTCGTCCCTCGTCCCTGTTACCTGTTGGAGTCCGTTTTCGCCACTTGCTGCAGGCACTTAACTTCACACTACCTGCAACTTTCCCATTGGGTGTGAACCCTTCACCACCTTGCCTTTGTGAAGTGGCACATGTTAACCTTGGCCTTCATTTGCTTTCTAAGGACACTACTCCAGCCTCGGTCTATTGCCTCCAGTTCCATGGCCTTCGCATGGAACATCACAATAGTACCATTGTATACACTGACGGCTCTCGGACTGACTGGGGGTCGGGTGTGCCTTCATCATAGGCTCTCGTGTCTTTCGATATCGGCTTCCGGCACGCTCCTCAGTATTTACAGCCGTGCTCTTCCCCTTATCAGGGAACGGAGTAAATCCAGCGACACTGTCTTTCCAATTCTGTCCTCTGCTCACGCACTCAGCGCCCTCCAAAGTCTCTGTGGACTGTACGCTGTTCATTTCTTAGTGCAGCGGGCCCAGGAAAACTGTCACTTGCTCAGTCTTGGTGGAGCCAATGTGTTTCTGTGGGTCCCTGGTCACGTCGGTCTGCCAGGAAACGAGGCTGTTGACGCTGCTGCCAGTACCTATATTCCCTCCGATCTGTGCATTGCCGTCTGTCAGGTGGTGGTGTCCCATTGGCATCGCCAATGGTCCGCCCTTTACGAGAATAAGCTTAGGCTTATTAAGCCTCTCCCAGCACATTGGACGACCTCCTCTCGCCCCCCCCCCCCCCCCCTCCCGCCGGAAGGAGATTTTTTTAATTCGGCTGCGTATAGAGCCCTGCCCTTTTAGCCATCGTCATCTGCTCAGTGGCGCTACCGCACCACTTCGTAAAGATTGCGCCAAAATTTTAACTGTCCGCCACTTCCTGCTCGAATGCCCTTTTTTAATAATTTACATTCTAGATTGGGTTTGCCGTCTGATTCATCAGCCGCTTCAGCGAATGACGCGCGGACTGTGGACCGCGTTTTACTTTTTATCCGCCGAAGTAATATGGCGAAGCCCATTTATGGTTCAGTTTTGGTCCTCCATTTCTGTAAGGTTTTTTAGCCCCTTTTTCACGTGCCTAGTTTCAGCTGTCTCCTATTGTGTCCTTTGTGACTGATGTATAGTCGTTTAACTCCTGTGTTCGTGTTTTATAGTTTTGACTTGGACGCGTATGGTCCCCAGTTCTTTTTTGCGCATAAGCAGCTGCTGGAAGTTTCCAGTTCACGAACTGTTGGGTTGGTGTAAAATTCGCTAAACAGATCCTTGAAGACTTCATAAATGCATCACTGTCTCGAACGTCTTGTTACTCCGTTACATGATTTAGTGCGGACATCGCCTTAGCATATGAGCATACAAAACTAGGACGGACGGTTGTTATTTTGCTGTTTTTATCTGTTGCTGAGTTTGTCTTCACTCTGAAGACTGGTTTGAGGCAGCTCTCCACTCTGCCATGTTCCGTGCAAGCCGACTCATGATTATTGTTGTTGTTGTTGGTTCCTGTTTCATTACCGAATTATTTCACAAATATTTAAATATTGTGAACTACATTTTATTGTACCTTGCCAAAACTTGCACTTTAATGGCAACATTTGTTGCAGTGCCGCAAAATGTAAAATCTCTGCCGTGATATTTTGTAAGGATTTAAATTAATAGTGTCAAGTCACCAGGTAGGAATAGCTGTGGAGTTCGCATCGCATACTGTGCATGCGGGAAACATCAAAGATGAACTGGTTGCAATACTACAGTGTAACGTTGTTTTCTGCCTTTTTACAGTAAGACCGGACCTATGACATTACTTGTTTGTTCAGTTCGTGCAGATTAAGTAGGAACAGATATGGCGAATGATTGTTACTGCTGCACATAGAAACCTAAATACAAAATGATTAGAAAGCACCAAAAATGTTTGTAAGGGTGTTGCAGCGTAGGTTGTGCAGAGAAATAACAAAAATATTCAATGCTAACTCTGAAACGGCGCAATGTATTGAATTTAGCAAATAAGGTCGTTGTGCGCGCAAATTTAAGGAACCCGCCAAGAGATAGTATCGCCAAACGTGTTCTTAGTTTGGTTTCCTGAAGAGGAGCAAGGGAGTGATAAGATGACCGGACACTCGACAGTAGTAAGGATCGAACCCGATCCAAAAGCTGAGCAGTGGCGTGCGCTGACACCCACGTTACGAGAACTGACTCTGACTGTATGTGGCAGGAAGCTTCAATTCGTCCGCGCAACGGCCTGGTGGGCCAATTTCAGTGTTAACTCGAAAACGGCACAGCGTATCGAATTCTTTGCTTCACAACCATGTTTGGGCACAACCGGCCCTGCAACACCCTTACAAGCTGTACAGTCAGTTTCTGACCATCGTGTATATCGAAACACCAACTGCTTCGCGACCTTGGAGGCAGAGTAACTTGGTGACGAAAATCGTTTCGCGCATCTAAATGTTTACTGCAAACACCCGACGATTGTCACAGCTGATGTTATGCTGTAGTAGTTCAATCATTCTTTCTGTTTGTCCTCATTACTGTTCAGTCAAATATGCCGTGACGTCTGTATGAAATGTAATGACTTAAGAGCTGTAATTTCTCAAACCCCATAACAGATTGATATACTACACGATGACAAAGTAATTGTTACATACGTTAAACTCGGTGGAAAAGAAACACCGCACCGATTCTGTTTTGGCCATACCACTAATACAAATGGTATTTGACTGCAGATATTGTCACGCAACAGTTACGATGCATTAAAAATGTCAGTGGAAGCACGGGTAAACAGAATTTATGTCGCTTTGTATCGGTATCTACGGCAACAACGGTGTAAGACAGTGACAAATTCGAAAGATAAGAAAACCAGTTTAGAGAGCAAGAACAGCGTATCATCGGTCTCTGGGAATGGAACGAAATGGAATTCACTTACATAGAGAACAGAAGGCGGAATGCTGATATTAGAAGGCAACAGAGGAGAAATACTGAAATTCGGACATCGTTCTAAGACGTACTATTCGTTGTAAGAAGGAACATGAACTTCCATCCACCATGTCAACAATTCTAGAACAAATGGAGAATCTGTTTTGTGTCGCAATACTGGGCTACCTTCGCTTGATGATGAACTCAGGCACTCGTGGAAAGCTGAATAAGTGCTACAAACTCTTCATACCTGTCTTGCATTTCCTATTTGTGGACATGGTCACCAATAAGGAGGTGCGTTACATGAGAGAGCGATCACACTTTGCCGGAGAGGTTATCAGAACAGTCTGTACAGCCGTCACCATTTCGAACAGACCGTCAGAGGATCCAGGATCGATGCGATCAAGTTTTCCCATCTTCCGTGGCCCTGATGTGAGAAAATAGGCGCATCTCGCACGTATACTTACATACGAACTACCTGGGCCGCCCGTTTGGTGCCCTGAACAGTTGATTTGCCAACTGAAACTCTGGTCCGTGAGCTGCTGCTGCTCGTTTTTGTTACTGGGGGTTTGAGTCACTGGGTCAACAGATTGACCATATTTCGTAGTGACAGGATACCAAAATTCCCTTCACGCCGGAGAGGGTCAGTGCAGCGATAACAGCAACGAAGAGGAATCACGTAGACATGGCAACGGGCGCGTGGAGGTGCTAAAAGGCTAGAGGGAAGAGCGCCTTCAGTATGGAAAAAGATAATTTTATCAAACGGCAGAAAAGGGCTCAGCAATATGGGAAGCTTGGTGGCCGGTATGCCTGCTAAATACTTCCGTGAAGTAAGAGATATTAAAGGTTACCACGAATCCTCTAAAGTATGTTGCACCGAAGACTTGTAGGTGACTCACTTTCGGATTTTGAATACCTGCAGAGGTGTGATTAGGGTCTACTACAATCACATAATCTGAGGCTGCAGTTCTGGCTAACGTAAAACGGGAAATGACAAGTCTATATTTGCTATCTGGCGTTTATATCTTTCCAATACTGAGACCTATACGACGTTCTGACAAGCTCTTGTCATGTGTTGCGTGCTATTCAGGCTACGATGCCCTGAAGACTTACTTAAAAGCTGTTTACTTCACTCCTGCCACCCACATAAAGTAGGACTAAGTATTCTATTTTTTCCATACCAAATTTTGGAGCTACACCTCGTTAAAGTACACGTACACTGTAATAGTAGATTTCCTTTCTTAAAAGCTGCACTCAGCCTGAATGTTGCAGGTGCAGAAGCATTTAAGTTTCCGGTACTAGAATCCGAACATCTGAATATACTTTCCAGTTTTGCGTTAATATTCGCCATTTTCTAGAATATAGTAAGCTGTTGTGAAAACACAAGTCCACCTTTCGTTAATGAAATAATAGTTGGTTACTCACAAATGTCATTCATGAAAACACACAATATCTACTTTCGCCAGGTAAATTATGTGCTCCCAGACTCACTGGCAAAAGCTTCATGCAGTAAAGTGAAGTCACAAGATATCACTGTATCAGAATAAACCACAAAGGGAACAAGTTGTTTTAGAGATCGTTAGTGCAATGCATCACTGAAATTACGTATTGCTGTAATACACATGTACAAATACCAGATACATCGGATATTGCTTTTTAGTTTCAGAAGCGGTGGCCCCTTCTGCCGCTAATCGGTGGTTAGAGAAGTAAACAGGCATCACAAAATGAAAGCGTTTACAATTTTCGTGGTCTTGTGTTTCCCTTAATCTCAGTCACGTAAACCTGGTCTGGTAAAATACCAGTGACTGGGGACAGTGAGTACAGTACTGGTCATGTTCTTTCTGAGGCAAATACAGCTCATTTACAAGCATTCGAAACATTAATGGAAAAAGCCGTATTGCAGCACTCGCCTCAAAGCTGAGGCGTCCTGGTACCCACCTCACCCTTACAGATTAAAATCTAACGTGCGTCAGTCATAGAATAGATTCGAACGTAACATCCTTGACCCCACCCGCCAAAAAATGCAGAGGAGATTGGACGCACCATGATAGTTGTGGGGCGATGTTTGGGGAACATCTGACAAGTGACTGACGACTGTTGTCGGTGCCCCCCCTGCGGGTCCGGGGATTAGAATAGGCCCGCGGTATTCCTGCCTGTCGTAAGAGGCGACTAAAAGGAGTCCATCCCCCTCACGGGGGTAGTTCGCGCCTGCGTCCGGAGACGGACGGTTCCACGACCTATCATCGTGGTCCTTTTGGTTTTTTCACTTCTCGTTTCTTCCTTCCTTTTGTTGGTTCCTTTCTTTGCTCTTCTCCACCTCACTGTCTTCCTTACTCTTTCCCTTGCCTTCTCCTTGCCTTCTCATTGCCTTTTTCTCCTTGCCTTCTCATTGCCTTTTTCTCCTTGCCTTCTCATTGCCTTCTTCTCCTTGCCTTTTCATTGCCTTCTTCCCCTTGCTTTCTCATTGCCTTCTTCTCCTTGCCTTCTCTGGTCTCCGCCTCGGCGTTTGAGACAGTCTGTCCTCTTTCTCCCTCTCTCTCTTCTTTTTCCTCTTCTTCCTTCCTCCCTGTGCGTGCCTGAAGGCCGACCCACGCGTTCGCACGCGTAGCCGGTGACGGGGTAACGCGTAAGTCCCCGCCCTGGGTAGACATGTAAGGCACGCGCGTACCCCCTGGTAAAGGCCAGGCCCGGGGAGGGGTGATTGCCTGAGCTGATACCTTCTGACCATGCCGATTGGTCCCTCCGTCTGTTTCTCGGGAGGTGTGACCTGAGGTCTAAACATTCACCTAAGGTGGGAGTGCCCTCTGAGAGGGTCCCCACAAGGAAGGAGCGCGCCATCGGAGACGCTGGCAATCACGGGGGATTCCTCCGCAATGGACTCTACTCCATCTCTTTCGACTTCGACCCAAAAACGGAAACGTGACCAGCCAACAGTGTCAAAAGTACTACCGCCTGCCCCACAGTTCCTCGTAGTTTCTCGAACTGAGGACGGAAAGGATTTTTCCTCTGTCAACCCTTTCGTTATTCAGAAGGGCGTAGATGCCATAGCCGGATCTGTCAAATCCTGTACCAGGTTGCGTAACGGCACCTTATTACTAGAAACTGAGAATGCCTTTCAGGCACAAAAACTGCTTCGGGCCACCCTCCTGTACACGTTCCCTGTCCGGGTGGAGGCCCACCGAACTTTGAATTCGTCTCGTGGTGTGGTCTATACTGGCTCCCTCGACGGATTGACTGACGAGGAGCTTCAATCATTCCTCGCTGAGCAGGGCGTGACGGCTGTCCATAGGGTCATGGAAAAGGTCAACAATGACCTTGTACCGACCCGGACAATTTTCTTGACCTTCGATAGTGTTAAGCTGCCATCGCGCATCAAGGCGGGCTACGAGGTTATTTCTGTTCGCCCCTATATCCCGACACCTACGCGCTGCTACCAGTGTCAGCGTTTCAATCACACTCGACAGTCTTGTTCCAATGCGGCTAAATGTGTCACCTGTGGCAGGGATGCCCATGAGGGTGACTGTCCACCTCCGTCTCCTCGTTGTGTGAACTGTCAGGGTGACCATGCCGCATCCTCCCGCGACTGTCCTGTCTATAAGGAAGAACGCTGTATCCAGGAAATTCGGGTCAAAGAGAAAGTGTCCACCTCTGCTGCTCGCAAGCTATTGGCTAGTAGGAAGCCCACGCTGCTCCCAGCGGGGAAATACAGTACTGTCCTCGCCTCTCCTCGGACTACCCGGGAGGTAGCAACCCAGACATGCGATCTGACCTTCAGCACCACGGTCGTCCGTTCGGCCAGTGCTAAGATCGCGCGGTCGACGTCTCCTCTTCCTCCCATCACCCCACAGACACGAGCACCTTCTTCAGCTTCTGCTAAGACGAAGACACCGAAGTCAGATGCACGGGCCTTCAAGAAGGAACCATCCCGTGCAGACTTCCTCCGTACCTCGACCTCACAGCCTTCGACCGGTACTTCCACTACACGTCCTTCCAAAAAGGCGCATAGGAAGCACAGTTCTCCTTCCCCGCCACGGCGCATTTCTTCTCTTGCGCCACCCAGCGGCTGCCGCCCCAGGCGGTCATCCGTTTCGCCTGGCCGCACCGCTGGTCGCCGTACATCTGGCCGTTCACTGGCGGAGGAAGCTCCCCCTCCCGGCCATCCTCCCGAGATGGCCGATGACCCTATAGACCCAATGGACGATGACTGTCCGCCTACTGATAGCGGCGGCAGTGCTCGCTCGAAGCCAGGCCCTAAGCGGCCTTCGAGGTGACCACTTCTCTCATCTTTCTTTTCTTACGATGGCACTTATTCACTGGAATATTCGCAGCATTCGCTCCAACCGAGAGGACTTGAAGTTGCTTCTCCGCTTGCACCGTCCGCTTGTCGTAGCCCTCCAGGAAACGAAGCTACGCCCATGCGATCAAATTGCCTTGGCACACTACACCTCTGTGCGTTTTGACCTACCCCCTGTGGTAGGTATCCCAGCTCATGGAGGGGTTATGTTGCTGGTCCGGGATGATATTTACTACGATCCCATCACGCTGCACACCGGCCTGCAGGCAGTTGCCATCCGCATTACTCTCCCCACTTTTACGTTTTCCTTTTGTACCGTTTACACTCCATCGTCATCTGCCGTTGCCAGGGCAGACGTGATGCAACTTATTGCTCAGCTACCTGCACCATTTTTGTTAACTGGAGACTTCAATGCCCACCATCCCCTTTGGGGCTCTCCAGCATCCTGCCCGAGGGGCTCCTTGTTAGCAGACCTTTTCAACCAGCTCGATCTTGTCTGCCTCAATACTGGCGCCCCTACTTTTCTTTCGGACACATCTCACACCTATTCCCATTTAGACCTCTCTATATGTACTCCCCAACTTGCACGCCGGTTTGAGTGGTATGCACTTTCTGATACATATTCGAGCGACCACTTCCCGTGTGTTATCCATCTCCTGCAGCATACCCCCTCTCCGTGCTTCTCTAATTGGACCATCTCCAAGGCAGACTGGGGGCTCTTCTCTTCCAGGGCGACCTTTCAGGATCAAACCTTCACAAGCTGCGATCGTCAGGTCGCACACCTCACGGAAGTCATTCTCGCTGCTGCTGAATATTCCATCCCTCACCCTCCTTCTCCACGTCGCGTACTGGTCCCCTGGTGGACCGCAGCATGTAGAGACGCTTTACGTGCTCGTCGACGTGCTTTACGCACTTTTAAACGCCACCCTACAGTGGCGAATTGTATCAATTATAAACGATTACGTGCTCAGTGTCGTCGTATTATCAAAGAAAGCAAGAAAGCCAGCTGGGCTGCTTTCACAAGCACCTTCAACAGTTTTACTCCTTCTTCTGTTGTCTGGGGTAGCCTGCGCCGGCTATCTGGCACTAAGGTCCACTCACCAGTTTCTGGCTTGAAGGTCGCGAATGACGTCCTTGTGGCCCCTGAGGCTGTCTCCAATGCCTTCGGCCGCTTTTTCGCAGAGGTTTCGAGCTCCGCTCATTACCACCCTGCCTTCCTCCCCCGCAAACAGGCAGAGGAGGCTAGGCCACTTAACTTCCGCTCCTCGAATTGTGAAAGTTATAATGCCCCATTCACCATGCGGGAACTCGAAAACGCACTTGGCCGATCACGGTCCTCTGCTCCAGGGCCAGATTCTATTCATATTCAGATGCTGAAGAACCTTTCTCCTGCGGGTAAACGTTTTCTTCTTCGTACATACAATCGCATCTGGATTGAGGGACATGTCCCCGCATGCTGGCGCGAGTCTGTTGTTGTCCCGATTCCTAAGCCGGGGAAGGACAAGCACTTGCCTTCCAGTTATCGACCTATCTCGCTTACCAGCTGTGTCTGTAAAGTGATGGAGCGAATGGTTAACTCTCGATTGGTTTGGCTGCTCGAGTCTCGACGCCTACTTACCAATGTACAATGTGGATTTCGTAGGCGCCGCTCTGCTGTTGACCATCTGGTTACCTTGTCGACCTTCATTATGAATAACTTCTTGCGGAAGCGCCCGACCGCGGCTGTGTTCTTTGATTTGGAGAAGGCTTACGACACCTGTTGGAAGGCGGGCATCCTCCGCACCATGCATACATGGGGCCTTCGCGGTCGCCTCCCTCTTTTTATTCGTTCCTTTTTAATGGATCGACAGTTCAGGGTACGTGTGGGTTCTGTCCAGTCCGACACCTTTCGCCAGGAGAATGGGGTGCCACAGGGCTCAGTTTTGAGCGTCGCTCTCTTCGCCATCGCGATCAATCCAATAATGGATTGCCTCCCAGCTGATGTATCAGGCTCCCTTTTCGTGGACGATTTTACCATCTATTGCAGCGCGCAGTGTACACGTGTCCTGGAGCGCTGTCTTCAGCGTTCTCTTGACCGTCTTTACTCCTGGAGTGTCGCCAATGGCTTCTGTTTTTCTGCCGAGAAGACGGTCTGTATTAACTTCTGGCGATACAAAGAGTTTCTCCCACCGTCCTTAAGACTCGGTCCCGTTGCCCTCCCAATCGTGGAGGCAACCAAATTTTTAGGCCTTACATTTGACAGGAAACTTAGCTGGTCTCCACATGTGTCATATTTGGCCGCCCGTTGTACCCGTTCTTTAAATGTCCTCCGTGTTCTCAGTGGTCTGTCGTGGGGAGCGGATCGAACCGTCCTACTTCGTCTATATCGGTCGATCGTCCGCTCCAAGCTGGATTATGGGAGCTTCGTATACTCCTCTGCACGGCCATCCATCTTACGCCGCCTCAACTCCATACAACATCGGGGTTTACGACTTGCGATCGGAGTATTTTATACCAGTCCCGTAGAGAGTCTTCATGCTGACGCTGGCGAATTGCCACTCACCTACCGGCGCGATATACTGCTTTGTCGGTATGCCTGTCGGCTACTGTCAATGCCCGATCATCCGTCTTATCGTTCCTTTTTTGACGACTCTCTTGACTGTCAATACGGGTTGTATGTCTCTGCCCTGCTACCCCCTGGCGTTCGCTTTCGTCGCCTCCTTCAACACCTTACTTTTTCCCTCCCTGCAACCTTTCGAGTGGGCGAGAGCCGCACGCCACCTTGGCTCCAGGCTCAGGTCCGCGTTCACCTTGACCTCAGCTCGCTCCCAAAAGAGGTCACTCCCGGTTCGGTCTACCACTCCCGTTTTTTGGAACTTCGTTCGAAGTTCATCGACATGACTTTCATTTATACAGATGGCTCTAAGACCAATGACGGGGTCGGGTGTTCCTTTATTGTCGAGGCACAAAGTTTTAAATACCGGCTCCACGGCCATTGTTCGGTCTTCACAGCTGAGCTCTTTGCCCTCTACCAGGCTGTTCTTTACATCTGCCGCCACCGACATTCTGCTTATGTCATCTGCTCAGATTCCCTGAGCGCCATCCAGAGCCTCAGTGATCCGTACCCGGTTCACCCTTTCGTACACCGGATCCAACGCTCTCTTCAGCAGCTGGTGGACGTCGGTTCTCCAGTTAGCTTTATGTGGGTTCCGGGCCATGTCGGTATCCCTGGGAACGAAGCTGCAGATGCCGCGGCCAAGGCTGCGGTCCTCCAGCCTCGAACAGCTTCTTGTTGCGTCCCTTCGTCCGATTTTAGCAGGGTGATTTGTCGGCGCATCTTATCTCTGTGGCATGCCGATTGGGCTGCACTTACCGACAACAAGCTTCGGGCCTTAAAACCTCTTCCCGTGGCTTGGACGTCCTCCTCACGCCCTTCTCGGCGGGAGGAGGTCGTTTTAGCCCGGTTAAGAATTGGACACTGCCGGTTCAGCCATCGCCATCTGCTGACGGCTGCGCCGGCGCCGTTCTGCCCATGTGGGCACTTGCTGACGGTTAGATACATTTTAATGTCCTGTCCAGATCTTAACACACTGCGCCTCGATCTTAACCTGCCAAATACTTTCGATGCCATTTTAGCGGATGACCCACGAGCAGCTGCTCGTGTTCTTCGTTTTATCAATTTGACGCACCTCGCTAAGGACATTTGATGATGCTGTTTTTTAATCCTATGCCTGTCCGTCTGTCTTTTATCGTGTTTTCCCTTTTAGTTGTTGTGGTCAACTTGTGCCTCGCGGTGCATTCTTAGAGTAGTCAGGGCGCTAATGACCATTGAAGTTGTGCGCCCTAAAACCACAAAAAAAAAAAAAAAAAAAAAAAAAAAATGTTGTCGGTGCCTCTGAACGCAACCTGAGCCAGCCTGAGTGCTGATTGGCCATCACCACCACCACCACCACCACCATTAAAATGGACTTGGGGAGGGGCAGTCGAAGATGGAATTACCGTAGGGCGAAGCCTCGTAACAACTTCAGAGGCAAAATATCTGCTATGCTACGATAGGTAAATTCAGCATCCTCTTGTGGCCTTACCTTTTCGCTAGGCTGAAAGATGGGAGAATCTCAGGATATCTACGCAACAGTTCCAAGGATTACTATTTGAGAGAAGTTGTCTGCGACAATTAAGAAGCACATCACGAAGGTTGTGTGGGGTTTTCCTCTTCTCGAACAGCAAAAGACCCTCCTGGCACTTCCGACAAAATGATTCGGATGAGTTGTCATGCATAGTGTATAGGTAGTCCCATTATTTTGGATATTAAAATACCAGTTTGGAACGAATCAACTAACGCACTAGCCTTTACACTTCAATCCTGCGTCGAGGTAATGCAATGACTGAATTAAAAAGCTCAACAATAATGTGGGGAATGGTTCACACCACATAGGTGTGGATGTATGGTACTGAAACTAAACACACACGGCACCCAAATGCAGGGAAACGAAACAGTATTTCCAACAGCCACAGTGAATTAGTGTCGTGTTGCGGCATACGTATGCCATGAGGCCAATGTGGGGAGCAGGACTGCCAGCTAGGACAGATACAATCAGTTGGAACCTTAAGCGGAATGCAGTACAGCGAATCCATTAATGACTAGAGAGCCTACAAACATAAAAGTGTGAAGCCTGCAGCAGATTTCTTGGTTTTATGGTGATCTACTAATCAGGATTTGTGGAGCACTGCCGAAGCTGCACAATAAAGTAATTTACAAGAAATCGATCACGAAGAAATCCTCAATATCAGTAAGCAAGAGTTTGAAATATTGAATCGGCAAGGTGTTCCAGGACATACGGAACAAGACGGAAATACGGAACCTGGGCTGGAAAAAAAGGTTAAGCATCTTCAGCAGGTGTGATAACCGTAAGCGCTGGTCGGGGTCTGTGTTCACCGAGCTTACACGAGATCGAACCATTTCCACAGGAGTTCATTTGGAGTGATGCTGGGGTTGCAGAGGAAACTCGTTCTGCACAGTGGTCGCAGTGTTCAGTGCTGAGATACAACGTGGCCACTTCAGAGGTCAGTCAACTCCTCGAACTGCCGGTTGCTCCAAGTGCACCTACGCTGCGGTTAACTCAGATGTGGTAATGAATGGTTCCTCCTGCTGGCCAGATAGAGCTGAATTTCAGTTGACAATGAAACAACTTCACTTTCCAACTCAACAACGAGTACTTTTTGGGAGCTTGGTTCTAAGTCAGAACTCACTCGCAAGGTAGCCTAACGGCCATTAGTGTATGCCTCTAGTGGATATGTCGTAGTTACAATCCCGAAACACCCTAGCTGTTCGTAAAACTTCGTTTGTTTGAAGCTACCGACTCCTTTGTGTACCAACAGTGGTGTAACCAAGTGCTTAAGACTGGTGGGCTTCGTCTACCTGTAGTGGAAAAAGTGGATTTTTAATAATATTTACTGAACAAAATTCGTTGGTGACAGGTGGGCTGTGGCGTCGCTGACGTACAGTACCTGTATGCCTGACGGCCGCCCCACCGCCTACTGGCTGTGGTGGACGATCTGGCGGTTACTTCGGCTAACGTGAGAATTGATATTGGCAATGCTAATGAGTTCTGCAGTACCGCTTGAGCCCACTAAATACTACTCACATCTACAGAAGCGAAATAAAATGTAAATGAAGGAGAATAAAGTGGTTTGAGTGTGTCTTACCATACAATGACTGTTGTTGTTGTTGTTGTTGTTGTTGTTGTTGTTGTTGTGGTCTTCAGTCCTGAGACTAGTTTGGTGCTGCTCTCCATGCTACCCTATCCTGTAAAAGTTTCTTTATCTCCCAGTACTCACTGCAACCTGCAACCTACAGCCTTCTGAATCTGCTTTGTGTATTCATCTCTTGGTCTCCCTCTACGATTTTTAACTTCCACGCTGCCCTCCAGTGCTAAACTTGTGATCCCTTGATGCCTCAGAACATGTCCTACCAACTGGTCCCTTCTTGTCAAGGTGTGCCACAAACTCTTCTCCCAAATTCTATTCAATACCTCCTCATTAGTTACGTGATCTACCCATCTAATCTTCAGCATTCTTCTGTAGCACCACATTTCGAAAGCTTCTATTCTTTCTGTCAGAACTATTTATCGTCCACGTTTCACTTCCATACATGGCTACAATCCGTACAAATACTTTCAGAAACGACTTCCTGACACTTAAATCTATATTCCATGTTAACAAATTTCAGTTCTTCAGAAATGCTTTCCTTGCCATTGCTAGTCTACATTTTACACTCCTGGAAATTGAAATAAGAACACTGCGAATTCATTGTCCCAGGAAGGGGAAACTTTATTGACACATTCCTGGGGTCAGATACATCACATGATAACACTGACAGAACCACAGGCACATAGGCACAGGCAACAGAGCATGCACAATGTCGGGACTAGTACAGTGTATATCCACCTTTCGCAGCAATGCAGGCTGCTATTCTCCCATGGAGACGATCGTAGAGATGCTGGATGTAGTCCTGTGGAACGGCTTGCCATGCCATTTCCACCTGGCGCCTCAGTTGGACCAGCGTTCGTGCTGGACGTGCAGACCGCGTGAGACGACGCTTCATCCAGTCCCAAACATGCTCAATGGGGGACAGATCCGGAGATCTTGCTGGCCAGGGTAGTTGACTTACACCTTCTAGAGCACGTTGGGTGGCACGGGATACATGCGGACGTGCATTGTCCTGTTGGAACAGCAAGTTCCCTTGCCGGTCTAGGAATGGTAGAACGATGGGTTCGATGACGGTTTGGATGTACCGTGCACTATTCAGTGTCCCCTCGACGATCACCAGTGGTGTACGGCCAGTGTAGGAGATCGCTCCCCACACCATGATGCCGGGTGTTGGCCCTGTGTGCCTCGGTCGTATGCAGTCCTGATT
The DNA here is from genome assembly GCF_021461395.2 of Schistocerca americana. Classification (NCBI taxonomy): domain Eukaryota; kingdom Metazoa; phylum Arthropoda; class Insecta; order Orthoptera; family Acrididae; genus Schistocerca; species Schistocerca americana. Next base: position 58,982,118 of record NC_060121.1, read on the forward strand.
GTGGCGCTCACCCGCACGGCGCCAAACACGCATACGACCATCATTGGCACCAAGGCAGAAGCGACTCTCATCGCTGAAGACGACACGTCTCCATTCGTCCCTCCATTCACGCCTGTCGCGACACCACTGGAGGCAGGCTGCACGATGTTGGGGCGTGAGCGGAAGACGGCCTAACGGTGTGCGTGACCGCAGCCCAGCTTCATGGAGACGGTTGCGAATGGTCCTCGCCGATACCCCATGAGCAACAGTGTCCCTAATTTGCTGGGAAGTGGCGGTGCGGTCGCCTACGGCACTGCGTAGGATTCTACGGTCTTGGCGTGCATCCGTGCGTCGCTGCGGTCCGGTCCCAGGTCGACGGGCACGTGCACCTTCCGCCGACCACTGGCGACAACATCGATGTACTGTGGAGACCTCACGCCCCACGTGTTGAGCAATTCGGCGGTACGTCCACCCGGCCTCCCGCATGCCCACTATACGCCCTCGCTCAAAGTCCGTCAACTGCACATACGGTTCACGTCCACGCTGTCGCGGCATGCTACCAGTGTTAAAGACTGCGATGGAGCTCCATATGCCACGGCAAACTGGCTGACACTGACGGCGGCGGTGCACAAATGCTGCGCAGCTAGCGCCATTCGACGGCCAACACCACGGTTCCTGGTGTGTCCGCTGTGCCGTGCGTGTGATCATTGCTTGTACAGCCCTCTCGCAGTGTCCGGAGCAAGTATGGTGGGTCTGACACACCGGTGTCAATGTGTTCTTTTTCCATTTCCAGGAGTGTATATCCTCTCTACTTCAACCATCATCAGTTATTTTTCTCCCCAAATAGCAAAACTCCTTTACTACCTTAAGTGTCTCATTTCCTAATCTAATTCCCTCAACATCCCCCGACTTAATTCGACTGCATTCCATTATCCTCGTTTTGCTTTTGTTGATGTTCATCTTCTATTCTCCTTTCAAGACACTGTACATTCCGTTCAACTGCTGTTCCAAGTCCTTTGCTGTCTCCGACAGAATTACAATGTCATTTGCGAACTTCAAAGCTTTTATTTCTTCTCCATGGATTTTAATATCTACTCCGAATTTTTCTTTTGTTTCCTTTACTGCTTGCTCAATATACAGATTGAATAACATTGGGGACTGGCTACAACCCTATCTCACTCACTTCCCAACCACTGCTTCCGTTTCATGCCCCTCTACTCTTAGAACTGCCATCTGGTTTCTGTACAAATTGTAAATAGCCTTTCGCTCCCTGTATTTTACCCCTGCCACCTTCAGAATTTGAAAGAGAGCATTCCAGTCAACATTGTCAAAAGCTTTCTCTAAGTCTACAAATGCTCGAAACGTTGGTTTGTCTTTCCTTAATCTTTCTTCTAAGATAAGTCGTAGGGTCAGTATTGCCTCACGTGTTCCAACATTTCTACGGAATCCAAACTGATCTCCCCCAGGGTCGGCTTCTACTAGTTTCTCCATTCGTCTGTAAAGAATTCGCGTTAGTATTTTGCAACCATGACGTATTAAACTGATAGTTCGGTAATTTTCACATCTGTCAACACCTGCTTTCTTTGGGATTGGAATTAATATATTCTTCTTGAAGTCTGGGGGTATTTCGACTGTCTAATATATCTTGCTCACTAGATGGTAGAGTTTTTCAGGACTGGCTCTCCCAAGGCTGTCAGTAGTTCTAAGGGGATGTTGTCTACTCCCAGTGCCTTGTTTCGACTCAGGTCTTTCAGTGCTCTGTCGAACTCTTCTCGCAGTATCACATCTCCCATTTCATCTTCATCCGCATTCTCTTCCATTTCCATAATATTGTCTTCAAGTACATCGCCCTTGTATAGACCCTCTATATACTCCTTCCACCTTTATGCTTTCCCTTCTTTGCTTAGAACTGGGTTTCCATCTGAGATCTTGATATTCATACAAGTGGTTCTCTTTTCTCAAAAGGTCTCTTTAATTTTTCTCTAGGCAGTATCTATCTTGATGACAGTAATGTTAATGAATTCTTTATTTATAAAAGTTAGTAAGGAGTCAGTTCTGGGAGAAAGGAGTATGTAATACTTCCTTTGCAAAGAGTAATTGATTTAATACCTGCAGTTTTTCATGTAGATGTTAGCTGAACAATGTGGGTCCCTGCTGGTCGTAAGAAATCCCTTCCATTATAGACTCTTTGGCAACAGCTGTGATTAATTAGATAATAGTAAACGGGTGTTTTTTGCTGTTTCAGTGGCTGAAACGTTAAATCTGTTTCCAATGTACAACCAGTTACTGAGTTACTAAACAGTGATTGAAGCAGCGAATCAATTTGGTAATGTGACGTTTTCCGAATTTAATAAGAATTCCTTGCTTGAACCATATAACATAGATTTTACGAAGCGTGTCACCAAACTGAACCAAATGACAACATAAAAATAGTGGCACTTGAAGCTAAAATTATCTTAGATATTTCTCGCTTGACATGGTGGAATGCGGCTCGCATTATGTGTATGCACTAGGAAGAGGTTGAAGCAACAAGCGAAGATCGGTTCGTATTCGATAATCTGTAGTCGTCCTTGCAGGTGTAATGGTGCTACATGCACAGTTGAATATGGTGACAGCCTTCCATGCGTTAACTCACCGTTTGATCAACTGATGAGAAATGTACATAGTCGTCCCGATTAACACCAGCGTGGTTTGTGCTGTGTGCAGCCATCAGAATTCTTTGATATTCAGTGGAAAGTGGTGCAGTGAATCTCGGAGCAACACTGCCAGTGGGCTTACTACATCAACTCTGCAGAAATACCAGGGCACTCAGGCAACCAGGTACTGCTCTCTTATTAACTTAGCAGAATAGCTGCTGAAGCGTTTTATCAGTCATAATGCGTAAGTTTACTGGCGCAGTCACTTTGAACTGCGAGGGGACGTGGAATACATAAAGCTGTGAGCTGACGATGTCCTCGTAGACTGCAGCACATACTGTGCGCTACACGTGCTACGGAGTCCCGATGAAAGACGACAAATGCAGGAATCTCGTAGGGGGCACGGTATCCAATATTGGTGTTGCCCAGCTTCCTGCACAAGCAGCAGCAGCAGCTGCAGCTGCCTGGAGCAAAGTCCAGACCAAACCCACGTCCGGTTGCCCACCACGGACGCCACCACTCAAAGGTTTCCACATCACGTACTCATACTTCGGCGGCTCGACGAGGAAACACTTGGTGTCGAAAGTTTCGTCAAAATACTATTAAACTTCCAGCTGCAATCGTCTCTGATCACATTTACGTTGTATATTGCTTAATTTAACCTGCAAATAGTGAAGTGCCTCATTTACAGAAACAAACACCGTCGAAAACAACTCAGAAACTGCGATGCTCACGTGCACCACCGTGCGTTCACGAGCCACGTGCAACAGCTGCGCGCACCTGGCCTACTCAGTACTGTATTATGTGATCGCACAGTTGAGTGTAGATGAAAAACCAGCAGCGACTGAAAAGGTGAGTTTGGCAACCCACCCGGGTCGACATTCTCACTTGGCGCGTTTCGGTCTCCCGCGCCATTTCGCGGTACACGCTTCTAATATTTCAGTGTATTTACTTGTATTGGCGGATATAAATTTGCTGGCAGCAGCGTGGCGCCTGTAGGTCGCACAGGTCTTGTTTCTCGTCAGATGCTACCGGTCTGAGAAATACGTAATACCTAAGTTGTAAACGAAGAGCCAAGTCATTACGCCTTGAGGTACACCAGCACGTGAGGTGTAAGCTTCGGATGACTGTTTTCTTCTTAATATTTTATCGTTCCACATAGTTTAAAATGAGTTCCACAATTTATGACTGTTAAATCTTGTAATCCTTTCGCAGGGTGATCCGTCTGTTTGATTTTGTGGCTTTTTTGTCTTCTAGGCTTTAGGAACAAGTTTTACTCCAGCGTCTGATTGCATTATCGTCCAGGGTGTTAATGTGTGTGATGGCACTAGCCTCAGGACTAGGGGATGGTTCTGTCCGCACGGGGTGCAATGAGTCTTTCTCCGTTGAGTCGAGATGATTTCTGAGATTATTCATCCTATGCTGTGGCTCATGTCCAACTAAGCATTAATTTGTTTCTGCTTCCGTAGTTCCTTCGTGTAAATAGTCAAAATTTTCGTCTTCTAGGTGTGAGTTTACCACTTGGAGTACTTCTAAGAAGACAGCTGCCACATTTCCATTAATTACTGGTGGATCTTCTTTCTGTTGTTGACTAGTGATTCTCTACAAATTCCAACAAAAGTCTAGGATTGAAGTTTTGAATTTTGTTATTTGGTGTTTGATAGGGGACAACTTCATTCCACTGATTTTCCAGAGTTAGGTTTGAGGGTTGTTTCATACTGTGTATGAATTTACCTTTGTTCACTCGTTCCTTGCGATTAGTTGCACCTTCTCGTATTAGGTTAATGCTAAGCCGGCAGCCGTGCGTCAAACTGCATGCAGGCTATGTCAAGTTCGCAGTAATCTTTCTTAGGAGCTCATTGCGTGATCAGAGAGCATTTCTTTTGCTTCTCAAGGCTATGTACAAATTTTAGTGTTCCCTTTGCCTCTGTTCCCCAGTGCCTGACATTCAGAAATATCGAGCTGTCTCAATATCTGAGGAACCTTCGTAATTACCAAAATGAGTTTCTTGTCTGCAGTGGACAGTAGGCTAAAACGAAACTTTCTGAGATAGTAAAACTGTGTGCCTTACTCGGACTCGAACCTGGGACCTTGCTTCTGGCGGGAGTACTCTGAGGTGCTAGAGCGCTGCTCACGACCCCCCGCAGCTGCACTGCCGCCATTGCCTCAACTCCCATCTCCCGACCTCCACAGAAGTTCTCCTGCATACCTCGTGGGCTAGCACTCCTGCAAACAATCTCTCAGGCTGTGGCTAAGCTACGTGTCCACATCAACTTTACTGGCTATCGTGAGTTCCACAAGGTATGCAGGACAAATTCTGTGAAGCATGGAAGACTGTGTACTAGGGAACGCTGAGGACGGATCATGAGTTGTACTTTGATAGCTCGGTAGACCAAAATCGCAGGTTAGTCGCATTGTGGTACACAGATCCAAACTGCTAGGATGTTTCGTTGAAAACGACTACAAACACAAGAACATCTTTCTGGTGACACGACAGCACGGGCTTCCCTGTGCACCCATAAAGGATCCTAGCCTAATTGGCCATCTAGACGTACTGAGAAACGTTGGGCAATTAGTACTACACGCTTTGCGCAAAACTGTTGTCAAACCCCAACAGAGAAGTACCACTTACTTTCAGTTATTGTGCAAGCGGAGATTCTATGCTGCTTGGTCTTCACATAACCCTCCAGTGCCCTGCGTGAAACACGTCACACAGGGTTTGAAGTACTGGAGACATTAAAATTCGCTTCCTTTCTGCTTAATGCATGGCGTAATACATGTTACAGCCTCCCTAGCAACCTCTGGTGTCACTCACATGAATCAGTGGTGAGGACAAGGCGCACGAAAATAGCTTCGCCATCCGACGGCTGCTGTGAATAGCCACGTCACACCATGTAACATAGGTACATTCATTCTCGTTCTATTGCTTCCAATTTTGGAATATTTTAATATATTTTATGTTGTCATTCCACAAACCGTAAATATTGTTCCAGAATATAATAACCATTCTGTAGTGTGCTGTAACAGGGCTGAAAATGGATGTTACAAATGTTGGTTCGGGCAATGAATAACGTAGTTGTGGATGAAGCCCATATTTCATTTCATTGAAACATTTGAATTCGTGATTCAATCAAACTAACAGTGACGCTCTATCGCTTTGTAGCAGTCCACCGAAGATACACTTTCTAATATCCACGCGCCTGATGTCAGTAACAGATTTGTATACAGATGATGCTGATGACTGATGAAACCACTGCAGTTCTGACAAGACTCGCCAGGACGTGAACAAGTATACCCTACACTCCAATCTCTGCTGAAAAGGATACTGAACATTATTTAGCTAAGGAAGTATCCATACAGTGGACGACAATGCTGCAGAAAAGTATGATACTTTTCTGGAAAAAGGGGATGTTGCTCCAGTCACACAGCTATTTGATCCTCTTCTTGCATTAGCGGCTGCTGGACTTGACTCTTCTGGAATATTTTAGAACTCACTAGGTAGATGACATGCTTCATTACTTGGTACACCAATCATATCAGTACAGCATACAAAAGACCATAACAGTGGTCATACACAACTTGGAACCGGAACAAATGTTAGGCATGTATTTCAGAATGGGACTTGAGCAAATGCCTAGCATTCGCTGCTACTGGGAGACTCGTATGGCCCACCCATTGATTTGTAACGTTATGACATGAAATAGAATAGAGAAACTGTTGAGTGTCCTCCACTTCGAAAATTCATTAGCGGCTTAAGACACTAAAACTGATAACCACTGGAAAATTCGACCATGACTGAATCAATTCAGAAAAAATTGTTTGAAAAACTTCCAGAACAGCACTTCGGAGTCGAAGTAATGATTGCTTTTAAAGGCAAACGCACCATGAAACAACATACGTAAACACAAACATATAAGGCGAGGATTCAAAGGGTAGGGCACGAAATTCTGGCTACTTACACGACTGACATTTCTCAGGGTGTAGCAGGGAAAATGTAAAATGGAACAGAATAACATGGAAAGAGCTCGCATGTGAAGTAGTCGTAAAGTAAACACGTCGACAGAAAACCCCAATTTCAAGGTACACGCCGACAACTTCTTTACGAGTGATACACTTTAGTACCTATTGAATAGAGGCATCTTTTCGATTGAAACACTAAGAGCAAATAGGCTGAAAGATTGACCTCCCCAACGAAAAGACATGAAGGCTGGAGAACGAGGAGCAATAGCATGTCCAATAGACGACACAGGGAGATCCATTGTAGTGATACGGTATGATAACAAACGTCTTAATCTGCTGTATTCTTCGTTGGTATTGAGACCCAGGATGAGACACAGGTGGAACATACCACAAAGACAATACGTGCAAGTCCCAAGATAGGTTATTACACCTTACAACACCTGTATGGGTGGTATTGATCTGATTGACAAATTATCATCACTATAGAAAAACTATGTAACATCGATGATGTAGCATTTATACAGCCTCCAGCACACAATTAAAACTGTGGTAGTCACCAGGTTACTCAGATGTAGTGGTTACTTCAAGAACGACACATTCCACTGCGCAAATTAAAAGCGGAAATTGCGGGTGGACTGTCGGCGGGTGGACTGTCGGCGGGTGGACTGTCGGCGGGTGGACTGTCGGCGGGTGGACTGTCGGCGGGTGGACTGTCGGCGGGTGGACTGTCGGCGGGTGGACTGTCGGCGGGTGGACTGTCGGCGGGTGGACTGTCGGCGGGTGGACTGTCGGCGGGTGGACTGTCGGCGGGTGGACTGTCGGCGGGTGGACTGTCGGCGGGTGGACTGTCGGCGGGTGGACTGTCGGCGGGTGGACTGTCGGCGGGTGGACTGTCGGCGGGTGGACTGTCGGCGGGTGGACTGTCGGCGGGTAAGAGAAATCAACGTGAGGGCGCCAAAGTAAAGAGGACATGTCAAAAAAGAAGAGAGCTACGACAACAGTTCCGCCAATTGTTGACTGCCAAAAGGAAAAGCTTGGCTTGTATGGGAGGAAACGAGAGGACGTTGCAGATGAGTTTCAAGATTGTATCGTCTATGTCTACATCTGCATCCATACTCCGCAAACCACCATGAGGTCCATGGAAGAGGTTACATCCCATTGTACCAGTTACTAGGGTTTCTTCCTCTTCTATTTACGTATACAGCACGGATAGAACCATTGTTCGAATGCCTCTGTGCGTGCAGTACTAACTCTAATCATATACTCACGATCCCAATGAGAGCAATTGGGATGGTTGTATATCCTAGAGTAATCATTTAAAGCCGGTTCTTGAAACTTTAACAGACTTTCTCAGGATAGTTAGCTTCTGTCTTGGAGTATTTGTTCCTTCATTATCTCTCCCACGAATTAACCCTGTGACCATTCGTGCTGCCCATCTCTATATACGTTAAATACCCTCCGTTAATCCTATGTGGTACAGGTCCCACATACTGAGCAATATTCTAGAACTGGTCGTACGTTGATCTGTGAGCAATCTACGTTGTACACAGATTGCACTTGGTCAGTATTGTACCAATAAACCAGTCTACGGCCTGCTTTACCCACGGCTGAACCTGTGATCATTCCATTTCATATCTCTGCGCAGTATTACACCCAGGTAGCTGTATGAGCTGTCCTATTCCAACAGTGACTCACTAATATTACAGTCAAAGGGTACTAACCTTTTTGTTTGGTGAAGTGCTAAATTTCACTAAACTTCACTGAACATTTAGAGCAAGTTTCCAATCTTTGCACCATGTTGAAGGCTTAAGATCCTACTGAATATTTGTGCAACTTCTCCCATATATTAATTCATTATAGACGACTGCATCATCTGCAGAAAGTCTGATTTTACTACTAGTACCGTCTGCGAGCTCATTAACACACAAACCAACAGGAAGGGTCCCAGCACACTTCCCTGGGGGCACACTGGATGTTATTTCATCACACGATGTGTCTCCATCCAAAACAAAATGCTGTGGCCTCCCTACCAAACGTTCCTCAAGCAGGTCACAAATCATCACTTGATACCCCCACATGGTGGTACTTCGGACCATACCTGTAGCTGATACTGAGTCAAATGCTTATTGGAAATCAAGAAAAACTACATCTGTCTTGTCGTCTTGATCCCCCCAGGGGGTCCACAACTCTTTTGTGGATACGTGTGTAGCGAGCACGGGACCCCGAGCTAATGTGGCCTTCCTTCCTTTCCGGGCTGCATACCTTCCCTTTCCGCGTCCTTCCCCATCCCCCATCTTCGCCCCCCCCCCCTCACTTCTGGCTCTTTCCATCCCTTTCTCCCCCTCTGGGAGTATGGTTTGTTTCTACGTCCGGAGACGGACGCTTGTAAATGTACCGCATTCTTCACCTTCCTAGCTTGTATGTCTTGATCCTTCCTTTGTTCTTCTGTTTTCCTTGCCTCTTCTCTTTACCCTTTTCTCCACTGCGCCGTTTGTGACCTCTCTTCTTTCCTTTCCCTTTCTCTTTCTTCCTCCCTGTGCGTGTCTGAAGGGCGACCCACGCATTTTTGTGCATAGCCGGTGACGGGGTAACGCGTAATTCCCCACCCCGGGTAGACAGGTAGGACACATACGTACCCCCTGGTAACGGCCAGGCCCAGGGAGGGGCGATTACCCGAGCTGATACCTTCCGAAAGTGCCGATTGGTCCCTCCGTCCGTTTGTCAGGAGGTGTGACCTGAGGTGTGAACAATCACCTAAGGCGGGAGTGCCCTCAGAGTGGGCCCCCACAAGGGAGGACCTCGCCATCGGAGACGCCGGTAATCATGGGGGATTCTTCCACAATGGTTTCCGCACCTTCCACTATGTCTGCTCACAAGCGTAAGTTCACTGAGTCTCAGCCAAAGTCAGTTCTTCCATCGTTGCCACAGTTCCTTGTTGTTTCTCGGTCTGACGCAGGTCACGACTTCTCCACGGTCAACCCTTTCATTATTCAGAAAGGTGTTGACGCAGTTGCAGGTCCTGTAAAGTCTTGTTCCAGATTACGGAATGGCACCTTGTTGTTAGAAACATTCAGTGCCCTCCAGGCACAATAATTGCTGTGTACTTCACTGCTCCACACCATCCCTGTCCGGGTTGAACCGCACCGCACTTTAAATTCCTTGCGTGGAGTCGTTTATACACGCCCCCTCGATGGATTGTCTGACGAAGAAATTCAGCACTACCTGTCTGACCAGGGCGTAACGGCTGTTCATAGTTATGAAAAGGGTTGACACGAACCTCATTCCAACCCGCACTTTCTTGACATTTGACAAAGTTCAACTCCCATCGAAAATCAAACAGGCTATGAGATAATTTCCGTTCGCCCTTACGTCCCAAACCCAACACGTTGCTATCGGTGTCAGCGGTTCAATCACACCAGCCAGTCCTGCTCCAATCCGGCCAAATGTGTTACGTGTGGCAAGGATGCCCATGAGGGTGCTTGTCCACCTCCATCCCCTCGCTGCATCACCTGTATGGGTGACCACGCTGCTTCCTCTCGAGATTGCCCCATTTTTAAGGACAAAAAGCTCATCCAGGAAATTAGAGTGAAGGAAAAGGTGTCGACCTTTGCTGCTCGAAAGTTATTCGCCAGTCGACAGCCCACCGTGCCTCAGACAGGAAAATACAGCACTGTCCTTGCTTCTCCTCGGCCAACAAAGGAGGCGGCCACACAGACTTGCGACCTCACCTTTAGTACCACGGTCGTCAGATCGGCCAGCGCAAAGATCGCCCGTTCAACCTCACCACTTTCGCCTGTCTACTGTCTGGCTCACCCTTCGTCAGGATCTGCTAAATCTCGAGCCCATAAGTCAGACACCAAGACTTCGAAAAAAGAGCATACTCGTGAAGAGTTTTTACGCACCGCAATTTCCCAACCATCGGTTCTTCCTTCATCTAAACATCATACTTCCAAGAAGGATACAAAGAAACCCAGTTCCCCTCCTTCTCCGCCAAGGCGTGTCCCATCTACAGCATCACCTAGCGGAACCTCGACCGTCTTCTGTGTCGCCGAGGCGCACTGCTGGCGGACTATCAACCGGCCGATCGCTGGTGGCAGGAGCTGCTCCTGATCAACCTATGGATGAGGATCTTCTGCCTTCGGCTGAATGCCATTCCATGCTGTCGGTCGCAAGGTCTGAGCAGTCGTTGAGTTGACAGCACCCTTGGTCACGTTCCTCCATTTCCTGTTCACCCTATGTCCATTATCCATTGGATTATCCGCGGTATTCGAGCCAATCGGGATGAATTGTCGATCCTCTTGCGATCCTATTCGCCGGTCATCTTCTGTCTTCAGGAATCAAAGCTGCGTCCCCATGACCGCTTTGTTCTCCCTCATTTTCAGTCCGTCCGATATGATCTCCCCTCTTTTGAAGGCACTCCAGCACATGGAGGACTCATGATTCTTCTCCATGAAACTCTCCGTTATCACCCAATCCATTTAAACACTTCCTTCCAAGCTGTCGCCATCCGTCTTTCCCTTTCCAGATAAACGTTCTCTCTTTGTACTGTATACATTCCATCGTCCACACCAATGGCAGGAGCTGATCTCCTTCATCTTCTTGGTCAGCTTCCACCCCCCTATTTCCTGGTTGGGGACTTCAATGCCCACCACCTGCTTTGGGGTTATCCACATCCTTGTCCACGTGGCTCACTATTGCTAGACGTCTTCCACCAGGCGGATCTAGTTTGCCTCAACACTGGGGTCCCTACATTTTCGTCTGCCTCCACGACAAATTTATCTCATTTGGACCTTGCGGTCGGTACTGTTCCGCTAGCTCGGCGCTTCGAATGGTTCGTCCTTGATGATACACACTCGAGTGACCACTTTCCATGTGTCCCTAGACTGCAGCCTCAACTGCCATATATGCGCCCGCGACGCTGGAAGTTTGCCCAAGCTGATTGGACACTTTCGTCTCTAGCAACATTCGATGACCGTCACTTTCCCAGCGTCGTCGATGAGGTCACACATATTACCGACGTTATTCTCACAGCTGCGGAACATTCAGTACCACGCACCTCCGAATTGCCCCGGCGCCCCCCAGTTCCTTGGTGGAACGAGGCATGCCGTGATGCAACACGTGAGTGGCGATGTGATCTCCGCGTTTTCCGCCACCATCCTACTTTGGCCAACTGTATCCGCTATAAGCAGTTCCGTGCACGATGCCGTCGCGTCGTCCGCGATAGCAAGAAGGCAAGCTGGAAATTCTTTATTAGCTCATTTAACACCTTCACTCCCTCCTCGGAAGTTTGGAGTCGGCCCCGACGGTTCTCAGGCGCGCCTAGTTTCTCCCCGGTCTCTGGGCTCACTGTCGCGCATGATACATTAGTGGACCCCGTCGCAATTTCTAACTCATTGGGTCAGCACTTTGCTGAGATTTCGATATCTTCAAATTACCCGCCAGCGTTTCTCCCGAAGAAACGTGCAGCGGAAGTGCGACACCTTGCTTTCTCCTCTCAAAATCGCGAAAGCTACAACACTGTTTTCTCCATGCGGGAACTCCAACATGCACTTTCTTCTTCTCGCTCCTCCGCGCCAGGACCGGATGGTATCCACGTCCAAATGTTGCTGCATTTATCAACCCATAGTCCGCGTTACCTCCTTCGCCTTTATAATCGAATTTGGACCGACAGTACTTTTCCCAGACGATGGCAAGAAGCTATCGTCGTTCCCGTTCCGAAACCTGGAAAGGACAAACATCTCCCCTCTAGCTATCGCCCCATTTCTCTCACGAGTAGTGTCTGTAAGGTTTTGGAGTGGATGGTGAATTACCGTTTAGCTTGGTGGCTGGAATCCTGCAGTCTTTTAACACCTGCCCAATGCGGATTCCGAAAGCATCGTCCTGCAGTTGACCATCTTGTTGCTCTCTCCACTTTTGTCATGAAAAATTTTCTCCGGAAACGCCAAACGGTAGCAATATTTTTTGATCTGGAGAGACCATACGATACCTGTTGGAGGACAGGCATCCTCCGCACACTGTTCACTTGGGGGGCTTTCGAGGCCGGCTGCCCCTTTTCCTTCGCGAATTTATAGCAGAGCGCACATTTAGGGTGCAGGTGAACACTAATCTCTCCCATACTGTCTCCCTATAAAACGGGATGCCCCAGGGCTCCGTGTGAGTGTGGTACTGTTTGCCATTCCCATAATTCCAATTATGGATTGTCTCCTTCCTGATGTCTCGGGCTCCCTCTTCGTGGACGATTTTGCGATCTACTACAGCTCTCAACGGACCAGCCTTCTTGAACGACGTCTTCAAGGATGTCTCGATTAACTCCACTCTTGGAGCATCGAAACCGGCTTCCGTTTTTCTCCCAGTAAGACCGTTTGTGTTAATTTTTGGCGACGTAAGGAGTTTCTTCCACCCACCTTACACCTAGGACCTGTCAACCTTCCGTTTTCAGAGTTCACTAAATTCTTGGTTCTTATGTTTGACAGAAAACTGTGCTGGTCCTCCCACGTTTCCTATCTTTTGGCTCGCTGTCTGCGATCCCTCAACACCCTCCGTGTCCTGAATGGTACCTCCTGGTGAGCGGACCGAGTGGTCCTTCTCCGCCTCTATCGCGGCTTAGTGCGCTCGAAATTGGACTATGGAAGCATAGTCTACTCCTCTGCTCGGCCGTCTATTCTTCGGCGTCTCGACTCTATCCACCACCGTGGATTACGTTTAGTGTCTGGAGCTTTTTACACCAGCCCTGTGGAAAGCCTTTATGCTGAGACTGCTGAACCTCCGCTGTCCAATCGGCGAGCAGTCCTTCCGAGTCGTTATGCTAGCCATCTGTCTTCCATGCCTGCTAATCCAGCCCATGACATTTTTTCGACGCCTCCTTTGATGCAGGGTGTGCAGGCCGCCCCTCCTCCCTACTACCACCGCGAGTCCGCTTCCGTCAACTGCTCCATTCTTTCCTTCCACTTTCCTAAAACCTTCTTGACAACTTGGGGTACAGCACCACCTTGGCTCCGTCCCCGGATCTGCCTGCTTCGTGACCTTTGTCGATTTCCCAAGGATGGTACCCCTTCACTTGTTTATCGTCGGGCATTTGCTGCTCTATGTGCACAAATGACGGACGCCACATTTATTTACACAGACGGCTCGAAAACATCGTTAGGTGTAGGGAGTGCCTATATTGTTGGCGACACCCCAAATCAATTTCGGCTTCCTGACCAGAGTTCGGTTTATACTGCGGAGCTTTACGCTGTTCTCCAGGCTGTCCACTACATCCGCCGCCATCAGCGGATACAGTACGTAATCTGCTCAGATTCTCTCAGCTCTCTCCTCAGTCTCCAAGCTCTTTACCCTGTGCACCGTCTGGTCCACCGGATTCAGGACTGTCTGCGCTTGCTCCACCTGGGGGGCGTCTCTGTGGCGTTCCTCTGGCTCCCGGGACACGTTGGTATCTGTGGAAATGAGGCGGCCGATATTGCAGCCAAGGCTGCAGTCTCTCTTCTTCGGCCAGCTATTCAATCGATTCCCTTCGCCGATCTACAGAGCGTTTTATGTCGTCGTGTTGTTCATTTATGGAACGCGCATTGGTCGACACTTTTCCATAATAAATTGCGGGACGTGAAAGCTCTCCCTTGTGCTTGGACCTCTTCCTCCCTAACGCGTCGTCGGGAGGAGGTAATTTTAACTAGACTCCGGATAGGGCACTGTCTTTTTAGCCATCGACATCTTTTAAGCGGCGATCCTCCCCCACTCTGTCCCCACTGCTCTCAGCTGTGGACGGTAAGACACCTTTTAATTGAGTGCCCCTCTTTTTATCCGTTACGCGCCCGTCTACAGCTATCGCCTGATATATCGTCGATTTTAGCAGATGACACGCGCTCAGCCGATCGCGTTCTCGAGTTTATTAGTGCCAGAGAAATGACGTCAGTCATTTGAAGCTTTTTTTGGGGACAACCAACCCCTTTCTGTAGTGGATTTTTAAGCCTTCCTTCTGCTTTTAGTTTCTCCAATTTTATGACTTTCGTTCCCATTGTGCTGGTTTCCATTTTCGGTTTTTTACTGTTTCCTAAGTCACGGACCAGGCGCTAATGACCATAGCAGTTTTGCGCCCTAAAACCAAAAAAAATAAAAAAAAAAATTGTCGCCTTGATCAAAAGCTCGGTATGTCATCTGAGAAGTGAAAGTTGGGTCACACACGAGAGATTTTCCAAAAGCCATGCTAGTTGGAACTAAGGCCATTCTGTTCAAAACGAAGTACCCATTATCTTTGAGCTCGGAACATCATCTAAGATTCTACGAAAAATAGATTTCAAGGGTAGTGGACGGTAGTTCTGTGGTTCATTTCTATTACGGTCCTTGTAGATGGGTATGACCTGTGCCTTATTCCAAGAACTAGGTAGTTTCGTGTTCAAGGGATCTGACTGATAATCATAAGAAGAGGGTTAACTCAGCCGCAAATTCAGTATCGAAGCAGTCAGAGATAACATGCGAGCCTAAAGGTTCGTTAAATTTAAACCATCCCGAAATTCTCCTAGGTTTTCCGTTGTACAGGAGATTTGGAAACGGAGTAACGCATTTAAACTTTTGGTATGCTATCCTCATTTTCAGTCTCTCTCTTTCTCCACGGACTGGACCCTAACTCTGGCGCCACTGACAGCCTCTACATATGACCAGAATTTCTTTGGATTTTGTAAAATGCCATTTGACAATATTTTGCTACGGTAGATGAAATCTTCTTGGGATTCCATGAGGTAGCTGCATCGAAAATCCGCGACGTTTCGTTGAGTGTCATTCTCATCATCTTCTGGCGAAGTGTCGATGGACCACGACTGTCCTCTATATATGACTGATCAGCGGCACGGGGCGGCCGTGCCTCCCCACCCTCGGTTCTTTCTGCGTTGAGGCTGCTACAACCTCTGCCCTGTGCAAAGGGCTGAATTGCCCTCCTGTTCCGAAGACAATACCGAAACAGGACATTATAGTCGGCGTGGAATAAGCCATCCGTGGATTGCCTGCGGAAAAAGCGGAAGAAATCATTCGTTAAACATGCAGAATAATTGACAAATCCCGGCTTCCGAAACGGAATATGAAGTTAGCAGAACGGAAAGCACTAAGGGCGCTAAGAGATGATGAAAACACCTTAGTCCTTAATGCTGATAAAGGATATGCTACAGTTCTATTGTCTGTCTGAAGACTATCACCATAAGGTAAATGCTTAGCTGCTGGACTCGGTCTACAAGAAGCTAAAGTAAGATCCCACACCGAAGATAACAAGGAAAACAATAGCCTTGCTGAACCAAGCGGATCTAACAAAAGATGATGAGACGACTCTAGCCCAGGGCCCCAGCACCTCCACGGCTACATGGACTGCCCATGGTTCACAACGATAGGGTGCCTCTTTGCCCAATAGTGAGCAACATTAATGCATCTACATACGCAGTAGCAAAGCATGTAGCCTCGCTTCCTCGTAAAACCTCAACAAGTTCCCCAATCATGCTATAATCATTGGTGGAGACTTTAATCATCCAACAATTAATTGGGAAAATTAGTTTTGTTAAAGTGTTTGGTTACATCAGGAGAGGAGTCTGTTGGGCGATAGGATCGTTTTATACCCACCCGTGATACCCACTCATGATACTCGGTCTTGCACAGTCACTCAAATGCAACTTCAATTTCTCTCTGTGTATTTGAGTTACTGTACTGCGACAAATACACGTCCTCCATTTGTCATTTGGCTATACTTTCGATGTACACCTAAATTTTCCCTAAAATCTACAATTTTGGATTTGAACCAGGTTTCTGTACCTACCATAATGTGAGCATCACTGCTTTTGATGAGCACCTCAAACTCTGGCACTTAGTTGAAAATGAAGTTTACCGTTAGGATTTTAATACTCTCACCTGTGGGAGGCATTTTTTCGATCTTCCACTGATATTTCTGGTTTTCCTGCAGCGAGTGTTACCTGGGTGGATGAAGACCATCAGGCAATGAAACAGGTTGAGGAAACCATAGTGCCTACACACACTATTCCATGTCCGATATAGTAGTGCTTCTGTCAGATCAGGCCAAGCTAAGTAGTTCATCACGTGCCACATGACAAGCCCAATGAGCCGTTGCTGGTGTCTACATTGCAACCGTACTCAAACACCTTGTCGAAGCACAGCCAAAAGTGTAGGGATGCTCATGAGTGGAATTGCCCACCACCTTCTCCCTGCTGCATAAATTACAATGGCGGCCATGCAGCCTCATCTCATTAATGTCCTCTGTATCTCCATGAATGTGAACATCCGCTGTAATGCACTCGTTAGTTTTGGCACTACAGTCAAGAGACTTGCTATTATTCCAAGCTATACAAGAACTGAAGAGTTGCAGTTTAGTGTCTATAAATCGGGTACATTGAAGTATACTATGAACAACTTCAGATAAAGTGAGACTACCAATTTGGATGTTGCATCTGTTCACTAAGCATTTCTTACTGCTCATTGTTTGGATGCACTGAAGGTGATGTGAATTAACTTTGTCTCCACGCCACCGCAGGCAAGATACAAAATCTGCAGTTTGCTCTCGCTGTTGTCTGTGTGCAGTGTGTTTCACAATTCCTAATACAGGCCTTCACGGTTTGTAGAGGAGACTGCGTACATTTCTGGACATGAGCGCATTACCAAAACTTCGTCTACTGAGCTTTCTATCAAAACCTGTAACAAGAATCGTGAAATGCCCTGCATTTATTAGTAATGAGATTGACGACAGATGCTTTGCATAGATTACTGAGCCACAGTATTACAGTGTCTTGTATATCTAGTTTTGCAGCATCTTCTACTATGTAGCAAGTGGAATTGCGTCCAATTATTACACACAAAATTACGAAGTTAACGTCTAATTGCTATATTTCTTCCAGTGTTACCAGTTGGGATCTTTGGAAGTTCATTGTTCATTGGAAAGCAAACATAGCTAACGTAATGAACTAAGTTGTAAATGATGGAGTTTTTGTTGGAGAGAAATTTTGCGGCGAATAAACGTCCTTCCACTTCACAAGCTTTCCTTCAATCTTCCTTAATGAACATCAGTATGCAGTAATAAAAACACCTTGTTATTCTGTGATGCCCATAAAATTCTCTGGCCAGGTTTCATTGTAGAAATATTACCAGTCTGTAAAATTTATAGCAAAGTTCCCCATATGAATTAAACCAATGACTTTACGGCTTATGGATGTGAACAATACAATTAGTTTCTTCATGGTAGTATTAACACTCAGATAATGTTTATGAATGAAGTAATGAATTACGGAAATACTGGTTTGCAAGACACTTTAATTCTCTCATAAAGAACAAAGAAGTTTGTTAAAAGTTAGTATGCGCGCTTATGTAATTTTGAATGCAAACTTATTACTGCAGTGATATTACCGTGCTTGTGTAATGTATCTGAAAATTTTGTGCCTTACACAGGTCTTAAAAGTGTACCAGTAAAACTTGATTTCCTAAAGATTCCCACGCATGAGAGTAGCAGACTCATCGCTCTGTAAATTGTGTTAATTGACTTGAAACATGTAATCAAGAAAAAGTTCAGGAAAGGTCTGAAGTTGTGTCAAGTTTGATGGAAGCAACAGTGAATGGATAAAGTCCAGGTATACGCACGCAATCTACGGAGAGTCGAAAAGCGTTCGGTTCCTCAAGTTCCTAACTATTTGTGTTATTCTGTTGAACTTCCACTATATTACACATCTTAATGAGTAAATTACGGCTTTCTGAATGTCTGAATTTGGTCAATTATGTGAAATAATAATTATAAAAATTCTGTTGTCCTTGGAAGCTGTAATGTAGGCAACCTGAAACTGGTATCAGGCTCTGGGATTGTTATTAGTGTCACCATCTTAGTGATATACAGGGACATGGAAGACATGATTGAATACCAGTTATTGGAACAGTTATTATAATCGTTGTAATCAAAGTACTCACATAACAAGAAGACAAAGGTAGATTTACAGTATGCTCTGACTGCCTGCATAGTGACTTTAACATATTGAACCCTGAGTTACTGGCACTGCATGTTCTCTTGTGTTACTTCAATGTTTTTATTACACCAGCTACTGGCTACAGATGTCACCGCCCCCTCTCCCCCCAGTCAGATGTATGTATTCATTCATGTAAGAGGGTGTCCCCACTACACTGACATTTGTGTAGTATACCAGCAGTTTAAAAATGCTCCCCTGAGCACAAACGGGTGAATATGTTTCTCTGTAAAACAATGACAGAAAAGTGGGGACGCAGCTGCTCAGTCTCATTCTCGTTTCTTCACCAAACATTTTGGCACATGAACGTACGCTGTTTTAACATGGAACATTGTACATCCTTTCACCCAATCTCTCTAAGTATTCATACTCCGGTAGAATGGGGAACAAAAACATGGCTATAGGGATGTGGAAAAGAGGAAAATAGTTCCCCCTACCACCTCCCCTCCCCCCCCCCCACCACATGAAAGTAGTGACGATGACGGGAGAAAATCTAGGCTCCACTCACTCGCTGCAGCTGTCTCCACCTGTTGTCTACCACTGCCACTGTCGCCTCTGTTCCACAGTCTCTCTGCTACTGTCTCTCAATGCAAAAATGCGAATATGTTCTTCCTTAATTCAGTACCATGCAGTTAGACCCAAAGGACAGCATGTGGCTAAAAGTTACCTTCTCCACTGTGTCCAGTCGATACTCGACTTGTCTCAGGAATATAGTACTTTTTGTTGGATCAATATTTTTTTATATCTGAATCCTTAACGGTCTCGACATTCACCTCGGCCAAAACAGTTCCATTGGGCTGTAGGAGGAGTGGTTCCCTGCATGAATGATGCTGATCTCTACTTAATATGAAGGGTTCCCATTGAGGAACGCAGTTGCAGGACCGGTCTTCCACCCACAGTAACTACTTGACCAGTATATTGACCTTGTCGACGAGTGCTAATGAACAGGCTTCTGTGGTGTATGTAATCATAGAACTTCGTGAAATCGACAGATTAACTCTGGTTCCTTACTGTGTCATCTGTTTTCCGGTGAATTATGAGAGAACGAAGATCTGATCTACTGTTCAGAACCCTGGCTGCAAACCTCCCAGAATTCACCAATTACTAATTTTCAAGATTTCAATTCTGTATACGGGCAGTTGGACAGGATGACGTGCCTTTGACTAAGCCGGGCCACTCAACAATAACGCACACATTTGTCTGTCATCCTCGTTTATGGACTGCATAGATTAGCAGCGTTTTCCCTTCTGGTATTTCTTCTTTGGTCCTTACAATTATCTGCTGGTGTAGTCTGCTGCAAGTTTCTCACCTCCCGTCTGGATCAACTTGGCTTGTATTGTTTCCACCCTTCTTAAGCTATTTGATTCGTTTGGATTGTGTGTGGGGGGGGGGAGGGGGACCGGGGGGGGGGCGGGGGGGGGGGGGTTGGAGAGACGAAAGTGGTGTGGGTCAGCCGTGGTTAGACTGGAAATAGAATCCTACTTTGGTTTCATTACAATTGGGGATGGTAGAAGTACTCCTTCCACCTTCTGGCGATTTCAGTCGTTTGCAACTATTTTACAACCTCTTTGACAAAATACTTTGTAGCCTCTGACCCTTTAATAAAACCCTTCACCGTTATAAGCATTACTGACACTGTCTGCTCTCATCTGTTTCTGCCTCCACGATGATGTCCTTGATATACTTCCCCTTTGCTCTTCTGAGAGTAGTCAGGGTAGCTCTTCAAGCCACCTCAAATTGTACTTAATTCTGCACAAGATTTATCTCCAACAAACACCTTCTCATGGCTTTCGGTCTCTGTTCAGAAGGAATTAAAGCTTGTACATCATTACACACATAGATCTGGTCACGTTATTGAAAAACTCCAACAGCGAAAACTACTCCAACAACAACTACTCCACCAACTCCACCAAACAACTCAAGAAAGAATTTCGAACTTTATCTCTACGAGCAAAGCAGGACGAATGATTCACAGCTCTTCCTTTCGTCTGTCGCAGCCGTCAGCCTGATCACAGGACTCGCCAGCAGCGCCTCACGTGATGCCTCAACCACAGATCGTCTGACAAATTGGCTGCGTGTCCGTGTTTTGACCGACCGACGAACTTTCACTGTCGGGCGCGTCCCACCACTCGACAGCCGACGCAACAGATTGTGTCGAGTGTAGTGCAATCGTGCCAACCGCCCGACTAAAATTCGTGTTTTGTCACAGCTGACGGAATTAAATACTATTCTAATATACATGTCGACGTCCGAGGCGGATGAAACTTTAAAGACAGAGTTTTTAAAGAAATTTAAAGAATGCTGATGTATTCGTGGCACGTCGTGCGAGGAGTATTAACAATAGAGGTGCAAGAAATGAAGCACCTGTTCCATTTTTTACCGAATACATATTGGTTTCTCTATGTGAACACGAGGTTAAGTCCGTCGATCTTCTTTCTGTTTTTAGGTTTTATTTACGATACTTATCGGAAATGAAATCTAAAAACGGAACTATCGACATTCCATGGACATTAATTAATAAAATGTACTTGCTTCACTATTGTAAGTACTGAAAAATTCCAGCCATCAACTATGTAGTTTTTTTTTTTTTTTTTCAATTCTAACAGTCGCCAAATGCTTCATTTCTTACGCATCTGTTGTATTTATTAGATGACGCACGCCGCCACCATGTGTAATCTTTCTTCTTCGAATAAGAGTCTCTGAAATTTACGGGTCATCTTGTTCTGCTACATCCATAAATAAATGTTTTCACGAACGTCTTTTGTTGTATTTATTTTGCTTTACCACGATGTATTTTCTCAGTCAACTATAAATCAAGTTGCACATTTCAGGAACAATTTTAGTTAATAATTGTGGCGGCAGAAGAGCACTGAATATTACGTCTGCTGCCATTGGCGAGAAATCGCAATGTACGTAGCTAACACTCTCTCCTCGGAGTTTACAACCTATGCCAGGACTGCAGTATTTTCCCTTAAGAATGGTTTTATGATGTTCAGCAGTTCCGTAATGCACGATTCACCCGTTTTTGCTTTTGTGAAAAACCGAGCGGGATCCCATAGGGCAAACACAATGAACTAAACATAAAATAAACAAATTACGACAGCAGGCCCGCACTGTAATCGCTGAGTTCAGTCGGTCGGGACGTGTGTAGGCTGTCAGGGAATTGGTCGTCTGTCAGCCAGTAAATTGGTGGGTGTGAAGGGGTGTTACATACGCCCTAATTTACGCAAATATTGTTCGTTTATACTTAAACCAATGAAAAATGAGACTTCCCTGCTTTCCGACGCTGAGCTGCCTCTGTTTCCTTTACCTGGTCTCTGATGATAGCCAACACAGCCGGATAAATGTTTTCGTTCTGTCACAAACTTTAATTACTTCCTGATGAACAGCGGAGAATCGTTCGCAAAATTTGGCGCACAGGTTTTTAGTGACCACGTTCCGTGGGAAAATTGTGGTATCCATGTTGTTGTTGTTGTTGTTGTTGTGGTCTTCAGTCCTAAGACTGGTTTGATGCAGCTCTCCATGCTACTCTATCCTGTGCAAGCTTCATCTCCCAGTACATACTGCAACCTACATCCTTCTGAATCTGCTTAATGTATTCATCTCTTGGTCTTCCTCTACGATTTTTACCCTCCACGCTGCCCTCCAATGCTAAATTTGTGATCCCTTGATGCCTCAGAACATGCCCTACCAACCGGTCCCTTCTTCTTGTCAAGTTGTGCCACAAACTCCTCTTCTCCCCTATTCTATTCAATACCTGCTCATTAGTTACGTGATCTACCCATCCAATCTTCAGCATTCTTCTGTAGCACCACATTTCGAAAGCTTCTGTTCTCTTCCTGTCCAAATTATTTATCGTCCATGTTTCACTTTCATACATGGCTACACTCCATACAAATACTTTCAGAAACGACTTCCTGACACTTAGATCTATACTTGATGTTAACAAATTCCTCTTCTTCAGAAACGCATTCCTTGCCATTGCCAGTCTACATTTTATATCCTCTCTACTTCGACCATCATCAGTTATTTTGCTCCCCAAATAGCAAACCTCATTTACTACTTTAAGCGTCTCAATTCCTAATCTAATTCCCTCAGATCTGGACAAATATTAACTCCTATTTCGTAGCTGGAGGAGTAGGAGGTTATAGTTTAACGTCCTGTCGACAACGAGGCGGAGCACAAGCTCGGAATATGGAAGGATGGAGTAGGAATTCGGCCGTGCCCTTTCAAGAGTCCCATCATGGCTTTCGCAGTAAATAGTTAAGGGAAATCACGGAAAACCTATACCTAACTGGCAGGACGCAGGTTTGCACTGTCAACCTCCCGAATGCGAGTACATTGTGGTAACTACTGCGTTACCTTGCTCGATAATTTCATACTAGTTTCAAGGAACGATCCTGAGCTTACAAACAAACCTCCGCGAGAAATCTTGGTCAGCCACTCAACCGAACTTCCCTCAAGCATTGCCAGTAACTCCCCATTGGATGTCGCCAGTGATCTGTCGTACTTTTCGCATCGATATACTACATATATGGTAAGGTATAGTATTGAAACACTTAAGTCAGAAGCATGTTATGAGATGAGATGTCGGAATCTGCTGCTGCAAAATCAAGATTTTCGAGCTCTTTCTCTCATTCAGTTACGAGGCCATGTATCACTAACTGTCTCTCCATCCTGATAGTAGTAACTTTCGGAGAATTCTGTGGTGAGAATCACTGTGTGAGCTGATACAAGAATATGGATTGTCCACAGCCACTTATGGAACTGCTCCTGCTGCTGCCTTTATTGCGACTAGATGTCTCCAACAGTTGGGCTTCGAAAATCAAGACAGGTTTCCAGTGGCAGCATGAACTTTGTTGTCTAGTTTCTATGTGGACGACTTCCTAGGCGAGTCAGATATGCAATCTGAAACTCAGAAACTTCAAACCCAGGTGACTCAGCTATCTGCTTCTGATTGGTTTCCACTGAGGTAATGGAACTCCAGTAGCCACAAGGTTGTGGAACAAATTCCAGTGCGGCACACAGAAACGTTTGTACATTGTAATCTCATTAATGGAGAAGCAATAAAAACATTGGTAATCTTACGGTACCACAGCTCTGATCCATTTCAGTGCCACGCACAGCTGAAGAATAATCGGTGCTCAAAGATCGCCTGTCTACAATAGCATTCATTTTTGACCCACTAGGCCTTTTGGACCCACTAGTCACAAGATGGAACTGTTCTTGCAGCACTCGTGTCAACTAAGCCTTCATTTGGATGAAGTCCTTCTATCCAACCTAGCTGATGAATGGAATGTCCTTTATATGTAACTGCCTTCTCGAACTGATATTTTTGTTAGGAGGCATGTCATTCCCTGTGTTCAATACGTTAAATTCGAAATTTCATGTTTCTGTGATGTTTCATAGTTGGCATATGATGCCTGTGTATACATCACATGTGTTCTTCCCAACAAAAAGATTGTAATTTCATTGGCTGTGGCCGAATCTCGTTTAGCCCCTGTCAAAGAACAATCTCTTCCGTGACTGGAATTATGAGATACTCTTCTTCTTGCTCGACTCATTCATAATTTGGTCACTGACTTAGACATTGTAAACATTAGTGATATCCATATTTGGACGGATTCTCCAATAGTTCTCAGCTGGCTGCAACGTGGTCTGTCATTGGAATACCTTTGTTGTCAACAGAGTCTCTGAAATTCAGGAACTGAGTTGTTTCCAACTGGAGACACGTCAAATCAGAAGACACTCCCACTGATTGCTTATCACGTGGCATCAGCGCAGCACAAATGGATTCACTTTTGCAGTGGTGCTCTGCCCCATCATGGCTATTCAGCTGTGACCTGGACTACAGCACTTGTCCTTCACGTGTGATAGAAGATGCGCCAGAAAGGTGTGTAGGTGTCTTTGATGTCCGTTATTAAGCTTGATGCTGAATTGTAGTATAAGTATTCCTATTTCAAGGAAACCTACAGGGTTTTGGCTTATGCACTGAGGTTTAACAATAAAAGGCTGCAACAAACATAGGATAACTGGGACATTCGCCCCACAGGAATACCAAAACGCTATCAAAAGAGCCTTTGGCATAGTTCAACATGGTGATTACGCTAGTGAGATCGCATTGTTGAAGGCCAGTTATTCTATTCCTCATAATATCTAATTAAGAGGTATGCATCCATCAGTTGATCCAGAAGCTATTTGAGTGGGAGGGAGGCTGATGAGTGCCAACGCACCGTATGATGAGCGACTTCACACCACGTAAGCATCATAAATTCTCATCGTGTATGTATATGAACGTTTGTTGTATGTTGTGCCATAGTTTTAACTTCCTATGTTGCGTAGGATGTTTTGAATTCCCTCGGTCGCAACACAGTCAAAGGAGTTACCGGGAAATGACTGAAATGCTTGAAGTCCCAGGCTGCAGTTCAACTTATGGGCCACCTACCAGCATCTGCAGTAAACCAGTCTTGTCCATTCCAGTGGAGTGGAATATGCAGGCCGTGTTACGGTGAAGCATGGAGGACGGCGGATTAATATTACTTCCAAAGCCTATATTGCTTTATTTATGTGCGCTTGGTTCAAATGGCTCTGAGCACTATGCGACTTAACTTCTGAGGTCATCAGTCCCGTAGAACTTAGAACTAATTAAACCTAACTAACCTAAGGACATCACACACATCCATACACGAGGCAGGATTCGAACCTGCCACCGTAGCGGTCGCTCGGCTCCAGACTGTAGCGCTTACAACCGCACGGCCACTCCGGCCGGCTTATTTACGTGGGAACCAAAGCCATTCACCTATAGCTAGTTAGCGACTTGGTAACCAGATCAGTTCTGGCTGCTCTCACGGGATTCATTGCGAGAAGAGGAAATCCCTCTCACAAGTATAGTGATAATGGTACCACATTTGTAGGTGCTTCCTCTGTGAAGAGGCTACAGATGAAAGTGTGGTGAACTTCTCGGCCTCAGAGTATAATTTAATATTTTACTCCACCTCGTGTCACCCACTTTGGCCGATTGTGGGAATCAGTAGTCAAATGTATAGTCACATCTCAAGCGTGTTATTGGCAATACAGTACTGACATCTAAAGAACTGACAGGCAGAAGCATGCCTAAATTCAATGCCGTTGTGGGCTCGCTCTCATGACGTATCCTTGAGATTTCTGTGAACAGGTTTCACAGGTGACAACTTGTACAGCAGCTGCATCAGCCCTTTCTGAAGAGGTGGTTCACTGAGTACGTGCATCAGCTGCAGCAACACGGTAGATCGGCATAGGAAGACGCATGGTAGCACCAGATCGGCGATCATGTGCTCCCTTGGTATGGGGGCTGGGTTGGGTATCGTCAGGCAGCTGTTCCCTGGACCTGACAAGTGTGTCCGTGTAGTTGTGGTGAAAACTGCATATAGCAAAATCTATTGTCAATATTGATTTCCTAAATTTCATGTGCTGTGTGAAAGTAATACTTTTGTTGCTTTTATTTCTTAAATGTTAGTACCTTTAATGTCTCTTATGCAATATGTCACTGATATTGTTTTTTTATGTGTTACACGTTAGTACCCTTCACGTTTCATATGAAATGTGATAGTAATATTTTGTTGGTGTGTGTATTATAATTGTTATAGTATTTAATTTTTATATGCCTTGATATTGTCACTAGTTAATTTTTTCATGTTTGGAATTTACGTTTTCACTTTGTTATGTGTCAAATTCGTGTTTATCTTGTGAAATGAGAACTCAATTTAGAGTCGGAATATGGTGTGTTCCATAACTGACTTGCCACTCTTAGTGCCATGTAGCCGCATTTTGCGAACTGGACAGTCAGTCTGCCCACTATAGTCCTCTCCCAGTCAGTAAATATTGTAATATCATGTGTGCGGAACTGGACTTTCCGGGTCTTTTCTCCCCTCAGGTACTACTAGACGCACGACCAGAAGCCTACTAGTGAACTGCATACAAACCCGGATGAGCGACTGTTCTTACCAATGAAGAACAGCTGAGCGATAATGACTTCAACGGATGACGACCCCGCAAAAGAGGCAGCATAGTAGCAACAGCGATCGCCTGAACGCCGCGATTCCTGCCTGCCTGATTTCACAGAATTCCACGCACACGCGCCATCCATCACATAATAACGATTTCAACCTTCCGACATAGAAATACAACAAAATCTTGTTTTGTAAATTGTTGTTGTTGTGGTCTTCAGTCTGAAGACTGGTTTGATGCAGCCCTCCATGCTTCACTATCCTGTGCGAGCCTCTTCATCTCTTAGTAACAACTGCAACCTGAATCGTTCTGAATCTGCTTACTTACCTCCCACACTTCCCTGCACTACTATACTGGCGATCCCTTCGTGTCTCAGAATGAATCCTATCAACGGATCCACTCTTTTGGTCAAGCTGTGTCACTAATGTCTTGTCTGCCCATTTCTATTCGGCACCTCTTGCTTAGTTACGTGATCTACCCATTTAATCTTCAACGTTCTTCTGCAAAATCACACTTCAAAAGCTTCTATTCTCTTTTTGTATAAACTGTTTATCGTCCATGTTTCGCTTCCATACATGGCTACACTCCAGACAAATGCCTTAAAAAAGACTACCTAAAACTTAAATCTGTATTCGATGTTAACAAATCTGTATTCAGATATACTTTTCTTCCCATTGCCAATCTACATTTTACACTGATCAGTCATAACACTATGAATACCGGCCTACTATCGGTATAAACCCTTCCAGGCTATAGCAGCATCACTTGGAAAGGAATGACTGCTAGTCAGTCACACGCACAGTCCACGTTGTATCAGTAAGCATCCTGACCGTGTGTAGAATGGG
Source organism: Schistocerca americana (assembly GCF_021461395.2). Taxonomy (NCBI): domain Eukaryota; kingdom Metazoa; phylum Arthropoda; class Insecta; order Orthoptera; family Acrididae; genus Schistocerca; species Schistocerca americana. The sequence goes on from NC_060121.1 coordinate 59,009,514, forward strand.
GAAGGCGCGCGATCTATCTGAGTTTGATCGAGGGAAGGTTGTGATGGTCCAGAGACTTGACATGAGCATTTGGGAAACTGCACGACTTGTCGGGTGTTCGAGAAGTGCTGTGGTGAGTGTCTTCAAAACAAGACAAAACCGAGGTGAAACCTCGTCCAGACGTTCTGGGATTGGGCGCCTACCCCTCATTACAGATTTCGGACATTGTAGGCTGGGCAGACTGGTAAAACAGGACAGGCGACGAACTGTGGCTAAACTAACACAAGTCTTTAATGCTGGGCGGAGTACAAGTGTATCTGAACACACAGAGCATTGAACACTTCTAACAGTCTGCCTCCACACCGACGACCCGTGCATGTGCCAATGTTAATGCCACGACATTGGCTACTATGACTGAAATGGGCTCGTGACCATCGGCATTGGACATTTCCGCAGTCGAGAGAGTTGCATGCTCTCGTGAATTCCAACACCTTCTTCATCAGGCCAATGGGAAGGCGCAAATTCGTCGTCTTCCACGAGCACAGCTTCTCGACACCTGTACAGCAGGACGGATACAAGCTGTCGACGGCTCCATTACGCTCTGAGGACCATTCTAGTGGGCATCCGTGGATCCAGTGGAGCACATTCAAGGCACCATAACGGCCAAGGAGTGTGACACACTGGTTGCAGACCACGTACACCCATTCATGACGATCGTGTTTCCCGACGGCAGTGGCATTTTTCAACAAGGAAATGCACCATGTCAGATTCCCAGGAGTGTGATGGAGTCGTTCGGGGAACACAACGGTGAGTTCCAGTTCATGTGCAGCCCCCCCCCCCCCCACTCGCCAGATCTGAACCCGATCGAAAACATCTGAGATGTCATTGAACGTGGTGCCAGAACTTACTGCCCCGCTCCCCAATATTTACGAGAATTGGGTGACCTGTGTGTGCAGATATGGTACCATCTGCCTCCAGCGACTTACCGAGGCCTCATTGCTTCCATACCACGATGTGTCACCACTGTTATCCGTGCCAAAAGTGGCCATACCGGCGGTTAAGTAGGTGGTCATAATGTTCTGGCTGCTCAGTGTCTATCCCCTCTACTTCCACCATCATCAGTTTCTTGCTGCCCAAACCACAAGACTTACCTAGGACTCCGAATGTCTCGTTTTCTAATTCCCTTAGCATCGCATGATTTAATTCGACTACATCCCATTACCATGTTTTGCTTTTGTTGATGTTCGTTTTATAGCCCCATTTACAGACACTGTTCTTTCCGTTCAACTGCTCTTTCAAGTCCTTTGCTGTCTACGATAGAATTACAATGTCATAGGCAAATCTCGAAGTTTTTATTTCTTCTCCCTGAACTTTAATTCCTACTCCAAATTTTTCTTTGATTTCATTTAGTGCTTGTTCAATGTACGGATTTTATAACATCTGGAAAAGGCTACAGCCCTTCACAACCACTGCATCTCCTTCACGTCGCTCGACTCTTACTTTATTTATTTTTATTTACACGACTAGTTTCGTTAGACAAAATTGAGGAGCAAATCTTCAAAGTAATGGAACGCGTCAGTACATGAAACTAAAACACAAAAATAAGAGATAAAATAAAATGTTTTTGAATTGACAAACCATTAATTTAGTAAACACATTGAGCAATATAACACAAGATGCAGCTTAATTTTTCAAGCAACTCCTCGACAGAATAGAAGTGACCCATGAGGAAACTCTTCAGTTTAGATTTGAAAGCGCGTGGATTGCTGCTAAGATTGAATTCTTTTGGTGGCTTATTGAAAATGGATGCAGCAGTATACTGAACACCTTTCTGCACAAGAGTTAAGGGCCAGCCGATGTGGCCGAGCGGTTCTAGGCGTTTCAGTCCGGAACCACGCTACTGCTACAGTCTCAGGTTCGAATCCTGCTTCGGGCATGGATGTGTGTGATGTCCTTAGGTTAGTTAAGCTTAAGTAGTTCTAAGTCTAGGAACTGATGACCTCAGATGGTAAGTCCCATAGTGCTTAGAGCGAAGAGTTAAGGAAGTGCGATCCAAACGCAAGTTGGTTTCTGCCTAGTATTAACTAAGTGAAAGCTGCTAATTCTTTGAAATAAGCTGATATTGTTAACAAGAAACGACAGTAAATAATACACATAGAGAGGGGCCAGTGTCAGAATACCCAGACTAGTGGACAGGGGTCGACAAGAGGTTCGCAAACCTACGTAACTCATTGGCTGAACTTCCCATTTCTGAGCCAAAAATATCCTTTGAGACTGGGAAGAGTTACCCAAAATATAATACAGTGTGACAATCAAAATAAGCAAAGTAGACTAATTTTCAAGTCGAACGATCACTTACTTCAGATACTGTTCGAATAGTAAAAATGGCAGCATTAAATCTTTGAACAAGGTCCCGAAGGTGGGCTTTCCACAACAGTTCACTATCTTGTAAACACCTAGAAAAATGAACTGTTCAGTTTCATTAATTGTATACCCATTCTGTGAGATTAAAACGTCAGGTTTTGTTGAATTGTGCATTAGAAACTATAAAAACTGAGCCTTACTGTGATTTAGCATTAGTTTATTTTCCACAAGCCATGAACTTGTGTCATTATAAGGGGGATTGTTTGTGTTGTTCCCCCGGATGATGATTACACGTATATTTGTCAGGATTTGTAAGTGGCGAGTCCTCGAGGCACGGCAATACGCAAACACCGAGAAGTAAGTTTAAACAGTTTTATTAACAAAGGCGGACTATAAAACACGCATGCTATGCGCACCCATCATCACTGTGTCCGACATCCTAATTACGGTCGCATCGAAAAGCTCCATGGTGAGCCAAGAGAGAGAGAGAGACATATTCGCGCCCGAGGCCTCTCCAGTTAATACTGCCCGCTGCGGACGGCGGCCATCCGTGCTCTGCATCGCAGTGTGGCGGCACGCACGTCTACTGACCAAGCAAACTGTCAGCATGCCAGACAGGTCGGCTTGAGAGCACTTGTTACGTACCGTACGGCTGCGCCCAAACATTTGACTGTGCCCCATTCAGATCCGACATCACAGCCATTCTCAACAACGTGAATTTTGACCTTTTCAAAATGGTTTAAATGGCTCTGAGCACTATGGGACTTAGCATCTGTGGTCATCAGTCCCCTAGAACATAGAACTACTTAAACCTAACATAAGGACATCACACACATCTATGCCCGAGGCAGGATTCGAGCCTGCGACCGTAGCGGCCGCGCGGTTCGACTGTAGCGCTTAGAACCACTCGGCCACTCTGGCCGGCCTGGTCAACACAATCAAACGCCTTAGTAAAATCAAAAAATATGCCAAGCGTTCGAAACCTTTCGTTAAATCCATCCAGTTCCTCACAGAGAAAAGAGAATACATCATTTTCAGTTGTTAAACAACTTCTAAAGACGAACTGTAGATTTGGCAGCAAATTATGTGCCATAGGATGCCTAATTATCCTTACATATGCAGCCTTTTCAATAGCTTTAGCAAACATTGATGGCACAGAAATAGTCTAAAATTGTCTAAATTATCCCTTCCTCCCTTTTTATAAAATGGCTTTACCGCTTAAAATTGTTCAGGAAACTGACCATTCCTAAAGAAAAATTACAAATACAGCTAAGCACAGGGCTAACATGTGCAGCACAGTACTTCTATATTCTGCTAGGCACTGCATCATATCCATGGGCGTCCTTAGCTAGCTAGCTAGCTTTCAGCATTGTCCTCAGGGATAGAAATTTTATGAACTGTGCTTATACATGACACTCCAGAAGAATGACGCACAGCCCTATGCCCTATTAACAATAAATTACTTTCTTTTAATATCATGATTACAGTATGAAAATAGTGATATTAAACAATTTGTCATACATAAATGTACAGATATTGGTCATTAGATTTATTTCTATTTTGTAAGTGGTGACGTATGTCTTTTTATAAAAATGTGATGTAGCAATGACATTAATTATGAATTTTAAAGTAATTATAAGAGTTTCAGAAAAGTATAGAAGGTAAGGTATAGAAGATAATTTGTCATTTGACTAAATCACTACACTGCAACACATCTGGCTGTAGTGTTAGGAGAAAAAAGACATGAAACAGAAGCTGTGGTTGACAGAGGAGTAAGACAGGTGTTGAAGTCTTGCACAACTAAACAATCAAGCACAAAATGTGAGATTAAGTGACCACAGGCTAAATTTATAGTCTGCCCACACCACTTGTCATAGTCAAGCACCAAAAATGTATCGAACATAGGTAATTTATAGATATAGTGCCTGTTCTTTTGGTCACACTTCCATAACAACAGATACCATACCTTTATAAACACAGGTGCCTAATGGCATATTTGCCTTTCAGTCCAGATGCGCTATGTTATCCACTATTCTACAGAAATACAGTACACCTGCAAGCAAAGAAGAATAACATACTGGGTACAACATGCTGTAGTGTCCGTCATATGGATATTTGGGTTAGATAGGAAACATGCTCTGACAGCAAGAGTAATTAAGGTGACCACTCATGTAAAGTGAAAAATCTCTGTCCAAATCCCAGTACAGAAGAAATTTTCATCTGCCACTATTCTGTTGTTTCAATGCCATATTTAAGTAAAAGTCAAATTTCTTTTGTTAGCCATGGATAAAAGTTCATTTCCAAAAATGGGGATGTCTGTAGTTAAGCACTGTAGATACATCCAACGTCTTCTCATTTGTGCATTTGTGTGCAAATAATCCTGCAGCATGAGAAAAAAAATGCTGTGAAAAAACTGGTACAATACATACACACTGATGAATTAAATTGTGAGGATCTGAACAGTGAAGTTTGGAATACATTTTGATTGGTTGTGGATGAAAACAGCAAGTCAACTATGTACATATACTGCTTTGCATCATTGTGTTTCCAGTAGGAACTTCTCATTTAAAGCAATGCATTTGTAAGAAAACCCACACTGACACAGCTATTTCAGTGATACTGAACATATTAAACAACAGTAGAACAATGATGTGTGTAGCCATGTGTGCTGAAGGCACAAGTCCTTCTAATGCCATTTCTGGTGAAGGTTTCAAAGAACTAGGCCAATGATTAATGGATCTAGGTGCAGATTCAGCACTTCATATGTACTGAATACATCAGTACAGCACCACAAATATCAATGTTGTCTGCCATGTCTTGTGCTTGGAAACAAATCTGTTCCATCCATTAACAGTAGTTACTGATAGCAACATAATGGCTATCTTACTCATCATCTTTGAGTTTGCATTCAGTACTGCCCAGTTCTGTCTCAGGATTGTTCTTCCACCCCTATTAGTTCTACATGAACAGTGACGCACAGAACTATGGATAACGTAGCTCACTTAAAATTGGCCGATATGCAACTTTCGTACGGGTTCACTGAATGCAGTGGAATGATTCCACTGTGCTGAGCTATTCCCACTGCAAAGGCCGCCACATCACAATTTCATCTATGTGCAGTGGCATTAACCTGCATTTTGTTTTTTGATGTTTGCATATTTAAACCCTTCCACGTTTGTAAAAGTTTTTCATGGAAACAATTGTGATATGAGTATCAAACTAAATCAATTATAATTACATTGTTACTGCGTGACAAGCTGCTGTAGACTGTGTCCCTTATACCAAAATATTTAGGTAATGCTAAACAACATCTAGACATGTGTCTGGAGTTCTAGTTCACTATTTGTACTTTCTTCAACCCTGAATATTTTGTGACATTGTTTTCCAGTTTTGTTAATTAGTTCATGTAAGTTACAATGTCAGTGTACCGTACATTCATTAATAGGCAAAAATACATGTCACAATTTAACTTTAAGGAACAACAACCTAGTCAGCTTTGTAGACCAGTTGTTCCTGACACTGAATAAGTAATTATTTATACATTATTTATGTAGTTCAAAAGCCATTAATTACTTAAGATACTATTTCATGACACCACTTATTCCTGTACACTGACACTCTTTTCTAAAATTCTGATAACTGGTAGTCTGAAATTTTCTGTATGTGGCGGCTTTCTTAAGTTCCCAAAATAATTTAGCTCAAAGGAAGTATTGAAATGTAAATTTTTTTAGTTTCTGGAAAACAGCAGCTGTAGGATATCAGGGATATTTTGTTGAATATCGACAAAGAGGCACCATGTGGTGTAAATCAAAGATAGAATCACTTGGTACATGAAAGAGTTAGTGATAAAACTCATCTGTTTACCTTTATAATCATCAATATCATCATCAACAACATTATCAACATCAACAACAAAGACAGCAGGAAGGATGAGTCAGAGCATCCATCGTAGTCTTCCAAACTTAAGTTCAAAAGGAAATTCTTCAGAGGCACCTTGAATGTGAACTCATTACTAAAATTTGGTAAACAGGAAGAACTTTAAATTCTCTTAGACAAGCATGACATACAATTTTTAGCAGTACAAGAAACTATTTTTGACAAAAATGATACAGTACCTAAACAACCACAAATTTTTTTGAGGAGGAACCAGCAATAAAAATTATAAAAGGTATGCCAATACTTGGTAGTGCCCTCTATATTCATAAAAAGTTTGAATATAATGTGACAATCTCATTCAGAAAGACACTTCTCACAGTGAAATGCAAAAATAAACAGTGTACCTTTTAATTGCCACATTCCAAATAATGATGATAAGAAAAATACAAGTGAAGTAGCAGCATTTGATAACTTTTGGAAGACAACTTTTGTGATGCTACTAGGGTATTTTAAGAGAATATCCATCCCATAAAAGATGGAACAAAAATGGCTCAGGACTTACTAATCTTCATATAACATTCAGTTGATGTTTATGTCAACTTCTTTCATAAAATTGCTAAGAAAAGTAAAAACGTGGATATCACCAAATATAATACTAGAGGCACTGCAATGAGATCAAGTGGCTATTTCTCAAAACAATACTAAATATATTATGCATGTGAAAGTAACAAACAGAGAATTAGTCTCCGATCATTACACGACAAATTAAACTGTAATTTCTCCCTATTAAAAACCACAAGAGACAGAAAAAATTGATAAAATATAACAGAGAGAGAGAGAGAGAGAGGCTAAACATCACAAGAGAAAATACAACATTTTCAAGAACAAATTAAAATAGAAAAATCAGGAAAATGGGAAGAATTATCTAAAGCAATCAATAGGGCAGTGAAGAATGTATTAGAACAACAAAAATGAAGATAGCCTGGTGGAATGAAACTGGTGAAAAAGCTGTTGCAGAAAGAACAATAGAAAGGAAAAAAGGAAATGTTCTTGGAAGACTAAGCACTTTGATGAATTTGAAGTGCAAAGGAAAGAAACTGAAAGAATAATAAAGGGTGCTAAATGGTCTTTTGGGAAGTGTAAACTTCTTGACAAATGAATCAGCTTTGTTAAAAAACACACCCAGAATTTCTATAGGATTTTTAACAATCACCTAAAGGGCTACCAAGCTTCAATTATTTACACTACTGGCCATTAAAATTGCTACACCACAAAGATGACATGCTACAGACTTGAAATTTAACCGGCAGTAAGAAGATGCTGTGATATGCAAATGATTAGCTTTTCAGAGCATTCACACAAGGTTGGCACCAGTGGTGATACCTACAACATGCTGACATGAGGAAAGTTTCCAACCGATTTCTCATACACAAACAGCAGTCAACCGGCATTGCCTGGTGAAATGCTGTTCTGATGCTTCGTGTAAGGAGGAGAAATGCATACCATCATGTTTCTGAGTTTGATAAAGTTTGGTTTGTAGCCTATCACAATTGCAGTTTATCATATCGCGACATTGCTGCTTGCGTTGGTCGAGATCCAATGACTGTTAGCAGAATATGGAATCGGTTTGTTCAGGAGGGTAGTACGGAATGCCGTGCTGGATCCAAACAGCCTCGGATCACTAGCTGTCAAGATGACAGGCATCTTATCTGCATGGATGTAACAGATGGTGCAGCCACGTCTCAATCCCTGAGTCACAAGACTACAACAATCTGCATGAACAGTTTAACGATGTTTGCAGCAGCATGTACTATCTGCTTGGAGACCCTTGACGCTGCATCACAGACAGGAGCACCAGCGATGGTGTACTCAATGATGAACCTGGGTGCACGAATGGTAAAACGGCATTTCTTCAGATGAATGCAGGTTCTGTTTACAGCATCATGATTGTCACATCCATGTTTGGTGACATCACAGTGAATGGAAATTGGAAGCGTGTATTCATCATTGCCATACTGGCTTATCACCCAGCTTGATGGTATGGGGTGCCATTGGTCACAAATGTCGATCACCTCTTGTTCGCATTGACAGCACTTTGAACAGTGGACGTTACACTTCAGATGTGTTACGACCCGTGGCTCTACTCTTCATTCGATCCCTGCAAAACCCTACATTTCAGCAGGATAATACACGACTGCATGTTTCTGGTCTTGTATGGACCTTTCCAGATACAGGAAATGTTCAACTGCTGCCTTTGCCAGCATATTCTCCAGATCTCTCACTAATTGTAAATGTCTGGTCAATGGTGGCCGAGCAACTGGCTCGTCACAATACACCAGTCACTACTCTTGATGAACTGTGGCATCGTGTTGAAGCTGGATGGGCAGCTGTACCTGTACACGCCATCCAAGCTCTGACTCAATGCCCAAGCGTATCGAGGTCATTTTTACAGCCAGAGGTGGTTGTTCTGGGTACTGCTTTATAAGGATCTATGCACCCAAATTGCATGAAAATGTTATCACATGTCAGTTCTAGTATAATATATTCATTCAATGAATACCCATTCATCATCTGCATTCCTTTTTGGTGAAGCATTTTCAATGGCCTGTAGTGTACTTCAAAGATGAAAATGGTAAAATAAGCAAATAACCAGATCTGTAAATTAATAAGAAAGTATGGTACTGTCAACAACTCTTGAATTGTGGACAAATGAACTATTAGCTAGAATTTCCCTATCTTCATGGAAACACCGAAGCAAATCCACAACCCAGAGCTAAGGAAATAGAAATAAAAAAAATAATAAATACTGTGAAAAACAAAAAAAGCCAGTGGAGAAACTTACAAAATGTCCCAACCAAAAATAGTCTCAACTAAAAATGACAAACAACTTCAGACTATATATTAATAAATATGGGGAAACTGGAAAAATGCCAAAAGAATGGGTAGTGACTCTTACCCATCCTGTGCACAAAAGTTGTGATGAGCATGATGTCAATAGTTGCAGAGATATATCTCTACTGTCAGTGAGCAGGTACAAGTAACACTTTATAGCTACTTGTGAGAATATCAGATTGGATTTAGGAAGGGCAGATCTTGCTCAGAACAGAATTTCAACATAAAGTCCATAATCTGCCACACACTTACAAACTCTGAAGACATGGTTATAACATTTACAGATTTTAAAAAGGCAATTGATTTGATTGACAGGGAAACACTAGACAAAGTGACTCAAGAATTTGGCATTAAAGCTAAACTACCTTATTCATGCAACTTTCACAGACAATGAAGCAAAAGTACAGTTTTGGTGTGAAGTATTGAAGGCACTGAAAATAAAAACAGGTGTAATGCAAGGTGACAGCCTGTCTACACTCCTCGAACTTCATCCTAGAGAAAATAGTAAGATAATGCAAACAAAAACTGACGGAACACAAGGTAGCACCAGTAAGACTAGATGCTAAGAAAATAAATACTGAAATTCACTGTTGGCTATTTGGAAATGATTATGCCATTCTAGATGAAAATCCAACAAATGTAAAAATACAAATCAGTCTCTCAAGAGAAATAGCCAACAAAGCAGCATTAAGAGTTTGTATAGGAAAAAAAAGCAAAATTTCTGACAAACATTAGAATGCCCCTGTAACCCTAGAAACAGTTAGAGAGATAAGGAGGGTTAATGAATTTAAATATTTGGGAGAAATGATAAATGGAGAGACAGCATGTGGTATAACCAGGAATGTTTACAACACAAGGTCTCTGTCTAACATTTTGAAAATATAGCACTACAACCCAGTAGCAAAGCCATGTGAATGTTTACTGTTGAATTACAAATTACACAAATTTTAAGTCCTAGAAAGAGGAATCATTTGAAACAGTCACTGTGCTAAGAAATATAGAGGTATATATATTAGGAAGTAATGAATAACTAAATCACAACATAGAAAACATAGTTCAAATGCTACAGAAGAGTCTGAATAAAGGAGAAATTCCCCATACAAAGATGTGTGTGCATCCGCAAAAGATAATCTTATGCATCTGGTGGAACAGAGATTGTGTGGGGCTCTACAAATTGCTTTCCTGGGGTGTAATCTGCTCTGCTGACATTTATTGTCAATAATAGACCTCCTGCAGATGCAATGAAGAACAACAACCAGGAAGACTATGTGCTAGTCCACAATAACACCCACCAGCAATTGTGGCACCCAAATGGACCAGGCTATTTCATACGTCAGCCACGTGGAAAAATACTGGTTTGAGGGAGAGGGGAAGGATTACAGGGACACTATTCTTCATCTCAAGACACAACAATGAGGTTTCGAATCACTGGCTGTGAATCTGTTTGACTTGTTCCAGTCCCCGATCATATTGGATATTTCGTCTTCAAGAATCTCAGCTATGTTTAGTGACAGTTGTATACTTAAATATATTTATCTCAAGATGATGAGCTAAATATGTGCTATGACTATAGAATAAAGTGTGTGGGGTCTAAACATTGCTGCTTATAGTGGAGTGCTTATTGGCAATGATTGCTTTCATCGAGAGCTATTTTTAAATGTCAGTTTGGTACTTAAAAATTTGTCTTATCTTTGATCACATTTCCCTCACAGTCTACCACAGTATACATTTTTCCCCCCTGCAGGTCCGGGGATTAGAATAGGCCCGCGGTATTCCTGCCTGTCGTAGGAGGCGACTAAAAGGAGTCCATCCCCCTCACGGGGGTAGTTAGCGCCTGCGTCCGGAGACAGACGGTTCCACGACCTATCATCGTGGTCCTTTTGGTTTTTTACTTCTCGTTTCTTCCTTCCTTTTGTTGGTTCCTTTCTTTGCTCTTCTCCACCTCACTGTCTTCCTTACTCTTTCCCTTGCCTTCTCCTTGCCTTTTTCTCCTTGCCTTCTCATTGCCTTTTTCTCCTTGCCTTTTCATTGCCTTCTTCCCCTTGCCTTTTCATTGCCTTCTTCCCCTTGCCTTTTCATTGCCTTCTTCCCCTTGCTTTCTCATTGCCTTCTTCTCCTTGCCTTCTCGTCTGTCCTCTTTCTCCCTCTCTCTCTTCTTTTTCCTCTTCTTCCTTCCTCCCTCCCTGTGCGTGCCTGAAGGCCGACCCACGCGTTCGCACGCGTAGCCGGTGACGGGGTAACGCGTAAGTCCCCGCCCTGGGGAGACATGTAAGGCACGCGCGTACCCCCTGGTAAAGGCCAGGCCCGGGGAGGGGTGATTGCCTGAGCTGATACCTTCTGACCATGCCGATTGGTCCCTCCGTCTGTTTCTCGGGAGGTGTGACCTGAGGTGTAAACATTCACCTAAGGCGGGAGTGCCCTCTGAGAGGGTCCCCACAAGGAAGGAGCGCGCCATTGGAGACGCTGGCAATCATGGGGGATTCCTCCGCAATGGATTCTACTCCATCTCTTTCGACTTCGACCCAAAAACGGAAACGTGACCAGCCAACAGTGACAAAAGTACTACCGCCTGCCCCACAGTTCCTCGTAGTTTCTCGAACTGAGGACGGAAAGGATTTTTCCTCTGTCAACCCTTTCGTTATTCAGAAGGGCGTAGATGCCATAGCCGGATCTGTCAAATCCTGTACCAGGTTGCGTAACGGCACCTTATTACTAGAAACTGAGAGTGCCTTTCAGGCACAAAAACTGCTTCGGGCCACCCTCCTGTACACGTTCCCTGTCCGGGTGGAGGCCCACCGAACTTTGAATTCGTCTCGTGGTGTAGTCTATACTAGCTCCCTCGACGGATTGACTGACGAGGAGCTTCAATCATTCCTCGCTGAGCAGGGCGTGACGGCTGTCCATAGGGTCCTGAAAAAGGTCAACAATGACCTTGTACCGACCCGGACAATTTTCTTGACCTTCGATAGTGTTAAGCTGCCATCGCGCATCAAGGCGGGCTACGAGGTTATTTCTGTTCGCCCCTATATCCCGACACCTACGCGCTGCTACCAGTGTCAGCGTTTCAATCACACTCGACAGTCTTGTTCCAATGTGGCTAAATGTGTCACCTGTGGCAGGGATGCCCATGAGGGTGACTGTCCACCTCCGTCTCCTCGTTGTGTGAACTGTCAGGGTGACCATGCCGCATCCTCCCGCGACTGTCCTGTCTATAAGGACGAACGCTGTATTCAGGAAATTCGGGTCAAAGAGAGTGTCCACCTCGGCTGCTCGCAAGCTATTGGCTAGTAGGAAGCCCACGCTGCTCCCAGCGGGGAAATACAGTACTGTCCTCGCCTCTCCTCGGACTACCCGGGAGGTAGCAACCCAGACATGCGATCTGACCTTCAGCACCACGGTCGTCCGTTCGGCCAGTGCTAAGATCGCGCGGTCGACATCTCCTCTTCCTCCCATCACCCCACAGACACGAGCACCTTCCTCAGCTTCTGCTAAGACGAAGACACCGAAGTCAGATGCACGGGCCTTCAAGAAGGAACCATCCCGTGCAGACTTCCTCCGTACCTCGACCTCCCAGCCTTCGACCGGAACTTCCACTACACGTCCTTCCAAAAAGGCGCATAGGAAGCACAGTTCTCCTTCCCCGCCACGGCGCATTTCTTCTCTTGCGCCACCCAGCGGCTGCCGCCCCAGGCCGTCATCCGTTTCGCCTGGCTGCACCGCTGGTCGCCGTACATCTGGCCGTTCACTGGCAGAGGAAGCTCCCCCTCCCGGCCATCCTCCCGAGATGGCCGAAGACCCTATAGACCCAATGGACGATGACTGTCCGCCTACTGATAGCGGCGGCAGTGCTCGCTCGAAGCCAGGCCCTAAGCGGCCTTCGAGGTGACCACTTCTCTCATCTTTCTTTTCTTACGATGGTACTTATTCACTGGAATATTCGCAGCATTCGCTCCAACCGAGAGGACTTGAAGTTGCTGCTCCGCTTGCACCGTCCGCTTGTCGTAGCCCTCCAGGAAACGAAGCTACGCCTATGCGATCAAATTGCCTTGGCACACTACACCTCTGTGCGTTTTGACCTACCCCCTGTGGTAGGTATCCCAGCTCATGGAGGGGTTATGTTGCTGGTTCGGGATGATATTTACTACGATCCCATCACGTTGCACACCGGCCTGCAGGCAGTTGCCATCCGAATTACTCTCCCCACTTTTACGTTTTCCTTTTGTACCGTTTACACTCCATCGTCATCTGCCGTTACCAGGGCAGACGTGATGCAACTTATTGCTCAGCTACCTGCACCATTTTTGTTAACTGGAGACTTCAATGCCCACCATCCCCTTTGGGGCTCTCCAGCATCCTGCCCGAGGGGCTCCTTGTTACCAGACCTTTTCAACCAGCTCGATCTTGTCTGCCTCAATACTGGCGCCCCTACTTTTCTTTCGGACACATCTCACACCTATTCCCATTTAGACCTCTCTATATGTACTCCCCAACTTGCACGCCGGTTTGAGTGGTATGCACTTTCTGATACATATTCGAGCGACCACTTCCCGTGTGTTATCCATCTCCTGCAGCATACCCCCTCTCCGTGCTTCTCTAATTGGACCATCTCCAAGGCAGACTGGGGGCTCTTCTCTTCCAGGGCGACCTTTCAGGATCAAACCTTTACAAGCTGCGATCGTCAGGTCGCACACCTCACGGAAGTCATTCTCGCTGCTGCTGAATATTCCATCCCTCACCCTCCTTCTTCTCCACGTCGCGTACCGGTCCCCTGGTGGACCGCAGCATTTAGAGACGCTTTACGTGCTCGTCGACGTGCTTTACGCACTTTTAAACGCCACCCTACAGTGGCGAATTGTATCAATTATAAACGATTACGTGCTCAGTGTCGTCGTATTATTAAAGAAAGCAAGAAAGCCAGCTGGGCTGCTTTCACAAGCACCTTCAACAGTTTTACTCCTTCTTCTGTTGTCTGGGGTAGCCTGCGCCGGCTATCTGGCACTAAGGTCCACTCACCAGTTTCTGGCTTGAAGGTCGCGAATGACGTCCTTGTGGCCCCTGAGGCTGTCTCCAATGCCTTCGGCCGCTTTTTCGCAGAGGTTTCGAGCTCCGCTCATTACCACCCTGCCTTCCTCCCCCGCAAACAGGCAGAGGAGGCTAGGCCACCTAACTTCCGCTCCTCGAATTGTGAAAGTTATAATGCCCCATTCACCATGCGGGAACTCGAAAACGCACTTGGCCGATCACGGTCCTCTGCTCCAGGGCCAGATTCTATTCATATTCAGATGCTGAAGAACCTTTCTCCTGCGGGTAAAGGTTTTCTTCTTCGTACATACAATCGCATCTGGATTGAGGGACATGTTCCCGCATGCTGGCGCGAGTCTATTGTTGTCCCGATTCCTAAGCCGGGGAAGGACAAGCACTTGCCTTCCAGTTATCGACCTATCTCGCTTACCAGCTGTGTCTGTAAAGTGATGGAGCGAATGGTTAACTCTCGATTGGTTTGGCTGCTCGAGTCTCGACGCCTACTTACCAATGTACAATGTGGATTTCGTAGGCGCCGCTCTGCTGTTGACCATCTGGTTACCTTGTCGACCTTCATTATGAATAACTTCTTGCGGAAGCGCCCGACCGCGGCTGTGTTCTTTGATTTGGAGAAGGCTTACGACACCTGTTGGAAGGCGGGCATCCTCCGCACCATGCATACATGGGGCCTTCGCGGTCGCCTCCCTCTTTTTATTCGTTCCTTTTTAATGGATCGACAGTTCAGGGTACGTGTGGGTTCTGTCCTGTCCGACACCTTTCGCCAGGAGAATGGGGTGCCACAGGGCTCAGTTTTGAGCGTCGCTCTCTTCGCCATCGCGATCAATCCAATAATGGATTGCCTCCCAGCTGATGTATCAGGCTCCCTTTTCGTGGACGATTTTACCATCTATTGCAGCACGCAGTGTACACGTGTCCTGGAGCGCTGTCTTCAGCGTTCTCTTGACCGTCTTTACTCCTGGAGTGTCGCCAATGGCTTCCGTTTTTCTGCCGAGAAGACGGTCTGTATTAACTTCTGGCGATACAAAGAGTTTCTCCCACCGTCCTTACGACTCGGTCCCGTTGCTCTCCCATTCGTGGAGACAACAAAATTTTTAGGTCTTACATTTGACAGGAAACTTAGCTGGTCTCCACATGTGTCATATTTGGCCGCCCGTTGTACCCGTTCTTTAAATGTCCTCCGTGTTCTCAGTGGTCTGTCGTGGGGAGCGGATCGAACCGTCCTACTTCATCTATATCGGTCGATCGTCCGCTCCAAGCTGGATTATGGGAGCTTCGTATACTCCTCTGCACGGCCATCCATCTTACGCCGCCTCAACTCCATACAACATCGGGGTTTACGACTTGCGATCGGAGCATTTTATACCAGTCCCGTAGAGAGTCTTCATGCTGACGCTGGCGAATTGCCACTCACCTACCGGCGCGATATACTGCTTTGTCGGTATGCCTGTCGGCTACTGTCAATGCCCGACCATCCGTCTTATCGTTCCTTTTTTGACGACTCTCTTGACCGTCAATACGGGTTGTATGTCTCTGCCCTGCTACCCCCTGGAGTTCGATTTCGTCGCCTCCTTCAACACCTTAATTTTTCACTCCCTGCAACCTTTCGAGTGGGCGAGAGCCGCACGCCACCTTGGCTCCAGGCTCAGGTCCGCGTTCACCTTGACCTCAGCTCGCTCCCAAAAGAGGTCACCCCCGGTTCGGTCTACCACTCCCGTTTTTTGGAACTTCGTTCGAAGTTCATCGACATGACTTTCATTTATACAGATGGCTCTAAGACCAATGACGGGGTCGGGTGTTCCTTTATTGTCGAGGCACAAAGTTTCAAATACCGGCTCCATGGCCATTGTTCGGTCTTCACAGCTGAGCTCTTTGCCCTCTACCAGGCTGTTCTTTACATCTGCCGCCACCGACATTCTGCTTATGTCATCTGCTCAGATTCCCTGAGCGCCATCCAGAGCCTCAGTGATCCGTACCCGGTTCACCCTTTCGTACTCCGGATCCAACGCTCTCTTCAGCAGCTGGTGGACGTCGGTTCACCAGTTAGCTTTATGTGGGTTCCGGGCCATGTCGGTATCCCTGGGAACGAAGCTGCAGATGCCACGGCCAAGGCTGCGGTCCTCCAGCCTCGGACAGCTTCTTGTTGCATCCCTTCGTCCGATTTTAGCAGGGTGATTTGTCGGCGCATCTTATCTCTGTGGCATGCCGATTGGGCTGCACTTACCGACAACAAGCTTCGGGCCTTAAAACCTCATCCCGTGGCTTGGACGTCCTCCTCACGCCCTTCTCGGCGGGAGGAGGTCGTTTTAGCCCGGTTAAGAATTGGACACTGCCGGTTCAGCCATCGCCATCTGCTGACGGCTGCGCCGGCGCCGTTCTGCCCATGTGGGCACTTGCTGACGGTTAGACACATTTTAATGTCCTGTCCAGATCTTAACACACTGCGCCTCGATCTTAACCTGCCAAATACTTTAGATGCCATTTTAGCAGATGACCCACGAGCAGCTGCTCGTGTTCTTCGTTTTATCAATTTGACACACCTCGCTAAGGACATTTGATGATGCTGTTTTTTAATCCTATGCCTGTCAGTCTGTCTTTTATCGTGTTTTCCCTTTTAGTTGTTGTGGTCAACTTGTGCCTCGCGGTGCATTCTTAGAGTAGTCAGGGCGCTAATGACCATTGAAGTTGTGCGCCCTAAAACCACAAAAAAAAAAAAAAAAAAAAAAAAAAAAAGTATACATTTTTAACACAACTGCAACATCTGTAACCAATCTGTTGCAGTTCTGATGACACTACCAATTATACACTAAATATTATGCACTACATAATTAACATCCAGTGTGAACTTAAAGTATAAAATTTTGAACAACTAATTCACCGAAATAATTTAGCATACCACCAATAAAGAATTAAAGTCAAAGAAGAAGACTAAAAAGAAAGTACCACATAAGAAAACATTTGCATGCTATTTTAATTGTATAATTAAGCTACTGAAGAAAGTGAAAATCTCACCTGCCAATAGCTCTTCAATGCGTAACTTTTTTGGGAGCTGCAAAAAATAAATAAATAAATAAATAAAATTGAGCAGTGTAATAACTTTACATCAACTGAATTTGAGTGTAAATCAAACACCTTGAAACATGGCAGTACTATGTCATCTCACTGCAATGCTGGTCTCTGTATTAGTAAGTTGCTAAATTAAAACAGTATTGGAGGTAACAAATCAGGTGCAGAGACAAGCAGATAGATGTGAAAGTATATTGAAGTGACATTTATGGAAACTGCATAATGATTCAAGTGAATAATCACAAAATATATGACTTTTAATTTAGCTCAGTAATATGAATTCACTAGGGCTGCCAGCTGCCACGTACAGCCATCGTCACAGAGCAGACAAAGGTGCCCATGAAATGCAAGTCAGCAGGGTGGGAATGCAGATCATAGCTGCCAGATGTTTCAAGGTTGGTGTAAGAATACTGGCAGTGACAAATACAGTATAGTTTGCAGGAATGAACACCCCTCAGCTATGACCTGGTGAAATAGTCCAAGGGATCATGGAAGGGGAAAGAAGTAATAGACTGTAGGAGATGATATGTCATATATAATTCTGACAGTGTCTCCACTGTATTTCCGGTTACTGATCGCCAGCAGATCCCCAACTTTTGAAGCTAGGTGGTTCTAGTCCCATTTAGCAGAGATCACAAGTCATACGTCACACAGTGTAGCATAGTTGTGGTAGAAGGTTGTATACCTGGAAGAATCCTGGAGATACTAGAAGGTATCAGATACATTATGTAATGGTAAGACAGAGATTTAGGAACCAGGTTTTAAATTGTAAGACATTTCCAGGGGCAGATGTGGATTCTGACCACAATCTATTGGTTATGAACTGCAGATTGAAACTAAAGAAACTGCAAAAAGGTGGGAATTTAAGGAGATGGGACCTGGATAAACTGAAAGAACCAGAGGTTGTAGACAGTTTCAGAGAGAGCATAAGGGAACAATTGACAGGAATGGGGGAAAGAAATACAGTAGAAGATGAATGGGTAGCTCTGAGGGATGAAGTAGTGAAGGCAGCAGAGGATCAAGTAGGTAAAAAGACTAGAGCTAATATAAATCCTTGGATAACAGAAGAAATATTGAATTTAATTGATGAAAGGAGAAAATATAAAAATGCACTAAATGAAGCAGGCAAAAAGGAATACAAACGTCTAAAAAATGAGATCGACAGGAAGTGTAAAATGGCTAAGCAGGAATGGCTAGAGGACAAATGTAAGGATGTAGAGGCTTGTCTCACTTGGGGTAAGATAGATACTGCCTACGGGAAGAGACCTTTGGAGATAAGAGAACCACTTGTATGAATATCAAGAGCTCAGATGGCAACCCAGTTCTAAGCAAAGAAGGGAAGGCAGAAAGGTGGAAGGAGTATATAGAAGGTTTATACAAGGGCGATGTACTTGAGGACAATATTATGGAAATGGAAGAGGATGTAGATGAAGATGAAATGGAAGATAAGATACTGCGTGAAGAGTTTGACAGATCACTGAAAGACCTGTGTCGAAACAAGGCCCCGGGAGTAGACAAAATTCCATTAGAACTACTGATGGCCTTGGGAGAGCCAGTCATGACAAAACTCTACCATCTGGTGAGCAAGATGTATGAGACAGGCGAAATACCCACAGGCTTCAAGAAGAATATAATAATTCCAATCCCAAAGAAAGCAGATGTTGACAGATGTGAAAATTACTGGCCTATTAGTTTAATAAGTCACAGCTGCAAAATACGAACGCGAATTCTTTACAGACGAATGGTAAAACTGGTAGAAGTGGACCTCGGGGAAGATCAGTTAGGATTCCGTAGAAATGTTGGAACAGGTGAGGCAATACTAACCTTACGACTTCTCTTAGAAGAAAGATTAAGAAAAGGCAAACCTATGTTTCTAGCATTTGTAGACTTAGAGAAAGCTTTTGACAACGTTAACTGGAATACTCTCTTTCAAATTCTGAAGGTGTCAGGGGTAAAATACAAGGAGCGAAAGGCTATTTACAATTTGTACAGAAACCAGATGGCAGTTATAAGAGTCGAGGGACATGAAAGGGAAGCAGTGGTTGGGAAAGGAGTGAGGCAGAGTTGTAGCCTCTCCCCGATGTTATTCAATCTGTATATTGAGCAAGCAGTAAAGGAAACAAAAGAAAATTCGGAGTAGGTATTAAAATTCATGGAGAAGAAGTAAAAACTTTGAGGTTCGCCAATGACATAGTAATTCTGTCAGAGACAGCAAAGGACTTGGAGGAGCAGTTGAACGGAATGGACAGTGTCTTGAAGGGAGGATATAATATGAACATCAACAAAAGCAAAACGAGGATAATGGAATGTAGTCAAATTAAATCGGGTGATGCTGAGGGGATTAGATTAGGAAATGAGACACTTAAAGTAGTATAGGAGTTCTGCTATTTAGGGAGCAAAATAACTGATGATGGTCGAAGTGGAGAGGATATAAAATGTAGACTGGCAATTGCAAGGAAATCGTTTCTGAAGAAGAGAAATTTGTTAACATCGAGTATAGATTTAAGTGTCAGGAAGTCGTTTCTGAAAGTATTTGTATGGAGTGTAGCCATGTATGAAAGTGAAACGTGGACGATAAATAGTTTACACAAGAAGAGAATAGAAGCTTTCGAAATGTGGTGCTAAAGAAGAATGCTGAAGATTAGATGGGTAGATCGCATAACTAATGAGGTACTGAATAGGATTGGGGAGGAGTTTGTGGCACAACTTGACTAGAAGAAGGGATCGGTTGGTAGGACATGTTTTGAGGCATCAAGGGATAACAAATTTAGCATTGGAGGGCAGCGTGGAGGGTAAAAATCATAGAGGGAGACCAAGAGATCAATACACTAAGCAGATTCAGAAGGATGTAGGTTGCAGTAGGTACTGGGAGATGAAGAAGCTTGCACTGGATAGAGCAGCACGGAGAGCTGCATCAAACCAGTCTCAGGACTGAGGACCACAACAACAACAGGACTGTAAATTCATATGTGAATCAATTTCTTTTTTCTTTTTTTTTTTTTTTTTGTTATAGGGTGCAAAACTGCTATGGTCATTAGCACACGGTCCGTGACTTAGGAAACAGTAAGAAAACCGGAAATGAAAACCAGCAGCAATGGGAACGAAAGTCATAAAATCGGAGAAACTAAAGGCGGAAGGAAGTCTTAAAAATCCACTACAGAAAGGGGTTGGTTGTCCCCAAAAAAAGCTTCAAATGACTGACGTCATTTCACTGGCACTAATAAACTCGAGAACGCGATCGGCCAAGCGTTTGTCATCTGCTAAAATTGACGATATATCAGGCGATAGCTGTATACGGGCACGGAACAAAGTAAAATAGGGGCACTCAATTAAAAGGTGTCTTACCGTCCACAGCTGACAGCAGTGAGGGCAGAGTGGGGGAGGAACGCCGCTTAAAAGATGTCAATGGCTAAAACGACAGTGCCCTATCCGGAGTCTAGTTAAAATTACCTCCTCCTGACGACGCGTTCGGGAGGAAGAGGTCCAAGCACAAGGAAGAGCTTTCGTGTCCCACAATTTATTATGGGGAAGTGTCGACCAATGCGCATGCCATAAATGAACAACACAACGACATAAAACGCTCCGTAGATCGGCGAAGGGAATCGATCGAATAGCTGGCCAAAGAAGAGAGATTGCAGCCTTGGCTGCAATATCGGCCGCCTCATTTCCACAGATACCAACGTGTCCCGGGAGCCAGAGGAACGCCACCGAGATGCCCCCCAGGTGAAGCAAGCGCAGACAGTCCTGAATCCGGTGGACCAGAGGGTGCACAGGGTAAAGAGCTTGGAGACTGAGGAGAGAGCTGAGAGAATCTGAGCAGATAACGTACTGTATCCGCTGGTGGCGGCGGATGTAGTGGACAGCCTGGAGAACAGCGTAAAGCTCCGCAGTATAAACCAAACACTGGTCGGGAAGCCGAAAGTGATTTGGTGTGTCGCCAACAATATAGGCACTCCCTACACCTAACGATGTTTTCGAGCCATCGGTGTAAATAAATGTGGCGTCCGTCATTTGTGCACATAGAGCAGCAAATACCCGACGATAAACAAGTGAAGGGGTACCATCCTTGGGAAATCAACAAAGGTCTCGGAGCAGGCAGATCCGGGGACGGAGCCAAGGCGGTGCTGTACCCCAAGTTGTCAAGGAGGTTTTAGGAAAGCGGAAGGAAAGAGAATTGAGCAGTTGACGGAAGCGGACTCCCGGTGGTGGTAGTAGGGAGGAGAGGCGGCCTGCATACCCTACATCAAAGGAGGCGTCGAAAAAAATGTCATGGGCTGGATTAGCAGGCATGGAAGACAGATGGCTAGCATAATGACTCAGAAGGACTGCTCGCTGATTGGACAGTGGAGGTTCAGCAGTCTCAGCATAAAGGCTTTCCACAGGGCAGGTGTAAAAAGCTCCAGACACTAAACGTAATCCACGGTGGTGGATAGAGTCGAGACGCCGAAGAATAGACGGCCGAGCAGAGGAGTAGATTATGCTTCCATAGTCCAATTTCGAGCGCACTAAGGCGCGATAAAGGCAGAGAAGGACCACTCGGTCCGCTCCCCAGGAGGTACCATTCAAGACACGGAGGGTGTTGAGGGATCGCAGACACCGAGCCGAAAGACAGGAAACATTGGAGGACCAGAACCAAAAATTACATTGCAGATGTATTTTTATAAATGTTTATTTAGTTACTTGTAATAGTTGTGTGATGTGGAAAAGGGAAGTTTGATGATGGGATACAGCAGTGATCATGAATTAATCCTCTGAATGGGACTAAATCCACTTTGATCCAGTCAACCTGTGCCAACCCCCCAGGGGATCCACAACTCTTTTGTGGTTACGTGCGTAGCGAGCACGGGGCCCCGAGCTAATGTGGCCTTCCTTCCTTTCCAGGCTGCATACCTTCCCTTTCCGCATCCTTCCCCATCCCCTGTCTTCACCCCCCCCCCCTCACCTCTGGCTCTTTCCTTCACTTTCTCCCCCTCTGGGAGTATGGTTTGCGCCTACGTCCGGAGACGGACGCTTGTAAATGTACCGCATTCTTCTTCTTACTTGCTTGTATCTCTTCTTCCTTCCTTTGTCCTTCTCTTTTCCTTACCTCTTCTCTTTACCCTTTTCTCCGCTGCGGCGTTTGAGACCCCCCTCTTCTTTCCTTTCCCTTTCTCTTTCTTCCTCCCTGTGCGTGTCTGAAGGCCGACCCACGCACTTCCATGCGTAGCCGGTGACGGGGTAACGCGTAATTCCCCGCCCCAGGTAGACAGGTAGGACACGTATGTACCCCCTGGTAAAGGCCAGGCCCAGGGAGGGGTGATTACCCGAGCTGATACCTTCTGAAAGTGCCGATTGGTCCCTCCGTCCGTTTGTCGGAAGGTGTGACCTGAGGTGTGAACAATCACCTAAGGCGGGAGTGCCCTCAGAGAGGGCCCCAAAAGGGAGGAGCGCACCGTCAGAAACGCCGGTAATCATGGGGGATTCTTCCGCAATGGTTTCCTCACCTTCCACTATGTCTGCTCACAAACGTAAGTTCACTGAGTCTCAGCCACAGACGGTTCTTCCATCGTTGCCACAGTTCCTTGTTGTTTCTCGGTCTGACGAAGGTCACGACTTTTCCACGGTCAACCCTTTCATTATTCAGAAAGGTGTCGACGCAATTGCGGGTCCTGTAAAGTCTTGTTCCAGATTACGGAATGGTACCCTGTTGTTAGAAACACACAGTGCCCTCCAGGCTCAAAAATTGCTGCATACTTCTCTGCTCCACACCTTCCCTGTCCGGGTGGAACCGCACCGTACCTTAAATTCCTCGCGTGGAGTCGTTTATACACGCTCCCTCGATGGATTGTCTGACGAAGAAATTCAGCACTACCTGTCTGACCAGGGCGTCACCGCTGTTCATCGGGTTATGAAAAGGGTTGACTCGAACATCATTCCAACCCGCACTGTCTTCTTGACATTTGACAAAGTTAAACTCCCATCAAAAATCAAAGCTGGCTATGAGATAATTTCTGTTCGCCCTTATGTCCCAAACCCTACGCGTTGCTATCGATGTCAGCGGTTCAATCACACCAGCCAGTCCTGTTCCAATCCGGCTAAATGTGTTACGTGTGGCAAGGATGCCCATGAGGGTGCTTGTCCACCTCCATCCCCTCACTGCATCAACTGTATGGGTGACCACGCTGCTTCCTCTCGAGATTGCCCCGTTTTTAAGGATGAAAAGCTCATCCAGGAAATAAGAGTGAAGGAAAAGGTGTCGACCTATGCTGCTCGAAAGTTACTCGCCAGTCGACAGCCCACCGTGCCTCAGAAAGGAAAATACAGCACTGTCCTTGCTTCTCCTCGGCCAACAAAGGAGGCAGCCACGCAGACTTGCGACCTCACATTTAGTACCACGGTCGTCAGATCGGCCAGCGCAAAGATCGCCCGTTCAACCTCACCACTTTCGCCTGCCCACTCTATGGGTCACCCTTCGTCGGGTTCTGCTAAATCTCGAGCCCAAAAGTCAGACGCCAAGTCTTCGAAAAAAGAGCATTCTCGTGAAGAGTTTTTACGTACTGCAACTTCACAACCATCGGTTCCTCCTTCATCTAAACATCATACCTCCAAGAAGGCTACGAAGAAACACAGTTCCTCTCCTTCTCCGCCAAGGCGTGTCCCAACTACAGCACCATCTGGTGGAAATCGCCCTCGGCCATCTTCCGTGTCGCCGAGGCGCACTGCTGGTGGTCGGTCAACTGGCCGATCGTTGGAGGCAGGACCTGCTCCTGACCAACCCATGGATCAGGATCTTCTGCCTTCGACTGAATGCCATTCCATGCTGTCGGTCGCAAGCTCTGAGCAGTCGTTGAGTTGACAGCACCCTTGGTCACGTTTCTCCATTTTTTTTTCACACTATGTCCATTATCCACTGGAATATCCGCGGCATTCGCGCCAATCGGGATGAATTGTCGATCCTCTTACGATCCTACTTGCCGGTCATCTTCTGTCTTCAGGAAACAAAGCTGCGTCCCCATGACCGCTTTGTTCTCCCTCATTTTCAGTCCGTCCGATATGACCTCCGTTCTGTTGAAGGCACTCCAGCCCATGGAGGACTCATGATTCTGCTCCATGATACTCTCCATTATCACCCAATCCCCTTAAACAGTTCCTTCCAAGCTGTCGCCGTCCGTCTTTCCCTTTCTGGATACACGTTCTCTCTATGTACGGTATACATTCCATCGTCTACACCACTGGCACGAGCTGATCTCCTTCATCTTCTTGATCAGCTTCCACCACCCTATTTGCTGGTTGGGGACTTCAATGCCCACCACCCGCTTTGGGGATCTCCACATCCTTGTCCACGTGGCTCACTATTGCTAGACGTCTTCCACCAAGCGGATCTAGTCTGCCTCAACACTGGGGTCCCCACATTTTTGTCTGCCTCCACGACAAATTTATCTCATTTGGACCTTGCGGTCGGTACTGTTCCGCTAGCCCGGCGCTTCGAATGGTTCGCCCTTGATGATACACACTCGAGTGACTACTTTCCATGTGTCCTTCGACTGCAGCCTCAACTGCCATATACGCGCTCGAGACGCTGGAAGTTTGCCCAAGCCGATTGGACACTTTTTTCGTCTCTAGCGACATTCGATGACCGTCGCTTTCCCAGCGTCGACGATGAGGTCACACATTTTACCGACGTTATTCTCATAGCTGCGGAACGTTCAATACCACGCACCTCCGAATTGCCCCGGCGCCCCCCAGTTCCTTGGTGGAACGAGGCATGCCGTGACGCAATACGTGAGCGGTGACGTGCTCTTCGCATTTTCCGTCACCATCCAACTTTGGCCAACTGTATCCGATATAAGCAGCTCCGTGTGCGATGCCGTCGCGTCATCCGCGATAGCAAGAAGGCAAGCTGGCAATTCTTTATTAGCTCATTTAACACCTTCACTCCTTCCTCGGAAGTTTGGAGTCGGCTTCGACGGTTCTCAGGCGCGCCTAGTTTCTCCCCGGTCTCTGGGCTCACTGTCGCGCATGATACCTTAGTGGACCCCGTCGCAATTTCTAACTCATTGGCTCAGCACTTTGCTGAGATTTCGAGCTCTTCAAATTACCCGCCAGCGTTTCTCCCGAAGAAACGTGCAGCGGAAGTGCGACATCTTGCTTTCTCCTCTCAAAATCGCGAAAGCTACAATACTGTTTTCTCCATGCGCGAACTCCAACATGCACTCTCTTCTTCTCGCTCCTCCGCCCCAGGACCGGATGGTATCCATGTCCAAATGTTGCTGCATTTATCAACCCATAGCCTGCGTTGCCTCCTTTGCCTTTATAATCGAATTTGGACCGACAGTACCTTTCCCAGGCGATGGCGGGAAGCTATTGTCGTTCCCGTTCCGAAACCTGGAAAGGACAAACATCTCCCCTCTAGCTATCGCCCCATTCCTCTCACGAGTAGTGTCTGTGAGGTTTTGGAGCGTATGGTGAATTACCGTTTAGCTTGGTGGCTGGAATCCCGCAGTCTTTTAACACCAGCCCAATGCGGATTCCGACAACATCGTTCTGCCGTTGACCATCTTGTTGCTCTCTCCACTTATATCATGAACAATTTCCTCTGGAAACGCCAAACGGTAGCAATATTTTTTGATCTGGAGAGAGCATACGATACCTGTTAGAGGACAGGCATCCTCCGCACACTGTCCTCTTGGGGCTTTCGAGGCCGGCTGCCCCTTTTTCTTTGTGAATTTATGGCAGAGCGCACATTTAGGGTGCGGGTGAACACTACTCTATCCCGTACTTTCTCCCAAGAAAACGGGGTACCCCAGGGCTCCGTGCTGAGTGTTGTACTGTTTGCCATCGCCATTAATCCAATTATGGATTGTCTCCTTCCTGATGTCTCGGGCTCCCTCTTTGTGGACGATTTTGCGATCTACTACAGCTCTCAACGGACCAGCCTTCTTGAAAGACGTCTTCAAGGATGTCTCGATCGCCTCCACTCGTGGAGCATCGAAACCGGCTTCCGTTTCTCACCCAGTAAGACCGTTTGTGTTAATTTTTGGCGACGTAAGGAGTTTCTTCCGCCCTCCTTACATCTAGGTCCTGTCAACCTTCCGTTTTCCGACGTCGCTAAATTCTTGGGTCTTATGTTTGACAGAAAACTGTGCTGGTCCTCCCACGTTTCCTATCTTTCGGCTCGCTGTCTGCGTTCCCTTAACACCCTCCGTGTCCTGAATGGCACCTCTTGGGGAGCGGACCGAGTGGTCCTTCTCCGCCTCTATCGCGCCTTCGTGCGCTCGAAATTGGATTATGGAAGCATAGTCTACTCCTCTGCTCGGCCGTCTATTCTTCGGCGTCTCGACTCTATCCACCACCGTGGATTACGTTTAGTGTCTGGAGCTTTTTACACCAGCCCTGTGGAAAGCCTTTATGCTGAGACTGCTGAACCTCCGCTATCCAATCGGCGGGCAGTCCTTCTGAGTCGTTATGCTAGCCATTTGTCTTCCATGCCTGCTAATCCAGCCCATGACCTTTTTTTCGACGCCTCCCTTGATGTCTGGTATGCAGGCCGCTCCTCCTCCCTACTACCCCCGGGAGTCCGCTTCCGTCAACTGCTCCATTCTCTCTCCTTCCGCTTTCCTAAAACCTTCTTGACAACTTGGGGTACAGCACCGCCTTGGCTCCGTCCCCGGATCGACTTGCTCAGAGACCTATGTCAATTTCCCAAGGATGGTACCCTTACACTTGTTTACCGTCGGGCATTTGCTGCTCTATGTGCACAAATGACGGAAGCCACATTTATTTACACCGATGGCTCGAAAACATCGTTAGGTGTAGGGAGTGCCTATATTGTTGGCGACACCCCAAATCACTTTCGGCTTCCCGACCAGTGTTCAGTTTATACTGCGGAGCTTTACGCTATTCTCCAGGCTGTCCACTACATCCGCCGCCATCAGCGGATACAGTACGTAATCTGCTCAGATTCTCTCAGCTCTCTCCTAAGTCTCCAAGCTCTTTACCCTGTGCACCCTCTGGTCCACCGGATTCAGGACTGTCTGCGCTTGCTCCACCTGGGGGGCGTCTCAGTGGCGTTCCTCTGGCTCCCAGGACACGCTGGTATCTGTGGAAACGAGGCGGCCGATATAGCGGCCAAGGCTGCAGTCTCTCTTCCTCGGCCAGCTATTCAGTCTCTTCCGTTTACCGATCTACGGAGCGGTTTATGTCGCCAAGTTGCTCATTTATGGCATGCGCATTGGTCAACACTTCCCCATAATAAATTGCGGGAAGTGAAAGCCCTTCCTTGCGCATGGACCTCTTCCTCCCGATCGCGTCGTCGGGAGGAGGTAATTTTAGCCAGACTCCGGATAGGGCACTGTCTTTTTAGTCATCGACATCTTTTAAGCGGTGATCCTCCCCCACTCTGTCCCCACTGCTCTCAGCCGTGGGCGGTAAGACACCTTTTAATTGAATGCCCCTATTTTAATCCGTTACGCTCCCGTCTACAGCTATCGCCTGATCTATCGTCGATTTTAGCTGATGACACGCGCTCAGCTGACCGCGTTCTACAGTTTATTAGTGACAGTGAAATGACGTCAGTCATTTGAAGCTTTTTTTTTGGGGACAACCAACCCCTTTCTATAGTGGATTTTTAAGCATTCCTTCTGCCTTTAGTTTCTCAAATTTTATGACTTTGTTCCCATTGCTGCTGATTTTAAATTTTGTTTTTTTCCTGTTTTCTACGTCACGGGCTGGGCGCTAATGACCATAGAAGTTTTGCGCCCTAAAACCACAAAAAAAAAAAAAAAAAAAAAAAAAAAAAAAAAAAACCTGTGTCAATTGCTAAGAGGATGGGGGCTCGACTACCACCTCTGCACTACCTCAAGAGAAACAAGTACTATGTTCAATATGTGAAGGCAGAACAGAATTTTCTGACTAGTCATCTGCACAGAAGTCGGTGGAGGTGACTGCACTGAAGTCATTCCATGTGTATGCTGTGTTATGGTCGTAGTATGCCTCCTACCGGATTTACGTAGATGATAATGAAGTTAGTAACTGTTGGGGAGAGATGAGGGTGCTTGTACAACATAGACTAGCATGGAGAGATGCATAATACATGCCTTCAGACTGAAGATAACAATAACTTGGATCCATAAACACAGAGTGTACAAGACTAATATCAAGTCTTGTATAGCTTACATACTGGGCTGCTGCTACATCAGTTCCATATTGTCTGGCTTCCTTCCTTCCTTCACTACCACTGCAGTTCCAAAAGTATGAAGTGTCAGAGACTAGTGGCATTATGGTTACTTCCCACTCCTCAAATGATTCCCTCTTACTGAAAGTTGTAGGGATGTAATGCAGATTGTCACTTAGTAGCACTAAATTTCCTTACTGTTATGTAGCACTGACTGGGGCAAATGACCAATTGTTGAAATCAGATGGCCTCAAAAAAAAGCTGTGCTTTGTCAGGCTGTGGAGGGTGGGTGGCGGCGGCGGCGATATGCATGTTAAAATCTCCCAAATGTAGGAAAGGTTCAAGGAGTTGATCAATAAGGGCAGCCAATACATTCAGGGCTACTGTACCATCTGAAGGACGATATACATTGGAGGCAGTTCTTTCCTGCATTGTTCTTATTCTGATGACCACGGCTTCGAGAGGAGTGTGAAGGGGCACACATTTACTACATACTGAGTTCAGGACATAGACGCAAACTCCACCTAACACACTATCATAGTCGCTATGTTTCCTGTAATATCCCTTATAGCTGCAGAGGGCAGGGCTCGGCATTGCCAGGAACAAGGTTTTGGGGAGGGCAATGCAGAAAGCAGGTGTTAAGCTTAACAGTTGCCATAGGTCAGATGGGTGGTGGAAAAAACTGTCACAATTCCACTGGAGGATTACATGATCATGAGGCAGGAAAGGCACGAAACTGTCAATGATGCAGTTTACGCCTCTGAGTATCTGTGCAATCCACATCCTTTGTCTGAGGCCCCAGTGAGGTCTAGGTCCTCAGCGGATGCCGGTATCTCCATCTCATCCTCAGACAGACAGCTTGTAGGTAGTGGTGGTGTGGGTGTCACTACAGTGCTTTGGTTCTTTGAGCCGGATAACTTGAGGAGCAGCAAGAGAAACCTTAAAAGAAAAAGACACAGAGGAATTCACTGATTCAGTCTCCGGGACTGAGAAGGACTATGAAGTGCTACGACCATCTACATTCATTTGCTTCAGCCACTGGCGGGTGTCAGCTTTGCCACCGGTAGGAGTCCAACAGCTATGAGAGCCAACTGTACGCAGTGGAACAGAAGATGGTAGAACTATTGTTGTAGCGGCGGCGTATGTTGACTCATATGCACAGGATATAGCACCTCATATTTACTCTTAGCATTAGTGTAGGTCAGTCAGTCCAGGGTCTTTTATTCTACTATTTTTGTTTCTTTCTGGAGAATCCTACAGTCTGGCAAACAAAACGAATGGTACTCCCTGTGCCCTGCCTCCCAACTGTGTCAACTGCAGAGAGCATCAGGATGAGGATGATATCCACAATCCCGACAGGTGACGCTGGAAGTACAGCTGGAAGAAATATGGCCGAACTACCAGCACTTAAAGCACCACATCGGGGGACGGATATATGGCTTTACATCACAGCGGTAGACAGTGACATTAAATTTCTTGGATAATGAGTCACCCTCAAAGGATGAGATGAAGGCATTGTTGGATGTTGTTGTGGTCTTCAGTCCTGAGACTGGTTTGATGCAGCTCTCCATGCTACTCTAACCTGTGCAAGCTTCTTCATCTCCCAGTATCTACTGCAACCTACATCCTTCTGAATCTGCTTAGTGTATTCATCTCTTGGTCTCCCTCTACGATTTTTACCCTCCACGCTGCCCTCCAATCCTAAATTTGTGATCCCTTGATGCCTCAGAACATCTCCTACCAACCGATCCCTTGGTTTGCCCCGGGAAACCATGGCACAGATCTCATGCACTGTCCCATGATGCACGTTAAGAGTATCATTGGACTAACTTGACGGGCGATGGAAAACAGTTCGGAGATGTCTGACCTCGCAACGGGTGCAGTGTGCCCAACGATCAGGACAGACTGTCCATCGGTGCCTCACAAAACAAGGAGGGCAGGAGGGCAGACCCACCGGTTGCCCTGACATCACTGGACTGGCTGCTCGGATGTCACCAACACACCCAAAAGTTAGCAATCGTGACACCGTCTTCAGGAAGAAGGCCGGTGAGATTCCGACCCTGCAGCAGTTGTCGAACTGCAGGGATCCAGGGATCTGCCGGTGAGCTGTAAGAAGTTCATTTGCTGCCTTCGTGGGATCTGCCGGTGAGCTGTAAGTAGTTCATTTGCTGCCTGCGTGATGGCAGAAGAGTGCAGAATTTCCAGTATGTCACCCAAGGATGGATTCTTGAGTTTGATGGGTGCAGTGCAAAGTTCTGTATCAGGAGGCAGTAGACGACTTACGGCACAGATCAGGGAATTGGCGTACAAAGTTTTTGAAGATAGATTGGCACAGATGAAGTTGCAATGACAGCTGAAACCTTGCAATTCCATCACCTGTGATTGATAAGAATGGCTTCCTTGCTTGTGGTACTTATGGAACCTCAGGTGCAGTGTGACCACGTGGACCTATTGTTAATAATGGGTCAGCAGCAACGAATACATTTGCTGGAAGGTGAGTGCAACTGGGTTTAAGTGTGGAGCCAACTTTATAAGTGAGAGAAATGTGTCTGGGAATCACAGCAAATGATAACAACCACAAACGGATATAGCAGTAGACAACTCCGTAGAGTAAACCAGATCAAGAGACGAGATGTAACATGATTTGAGAGTCAATAATGAAGCATACAGTACGGAACACAACAGCGCATTCAGAACAAGACTGAGTCAGAGTCTGTGTACCTGCACAATCAGCTTTCTAAGGACCCCGTGAGTGCAGACAGGCTGATGTGGCAGGCACGGCCAGTGTGCAGCACTGTGGCGGCGACAGCAGTAATCTCAGGTTATAGGGGCACCGCCTCGAGGGTGTAATCTCGCAGGCTGTCCAAATTGTTGGACCAGGAGTGGTGTATTGCTGTGGTGTCTGCATCCAAACAAATATGTCTGCCTCCAACCCAAGTCTGTATGGGATGGAACGTTTGACACGGAAAGGATGGCATAATGTAAGTACTGTTGTTTGTCAGTACGTTTAAAGTGGACAGAAGTGGCCTTCAATGAAGACAAGATCAATATCAAGGAAAGTGGCATGGGATTTGGAATAGAACCATATAAAATTTATTTGGAGAAGGTGTTCAAAGATTCCAGAAATTTTAACAAGTCAGCCTCACCATGAGTCCATATGGCAAAGATATCATCAATGTATCTAAACCAAACCAGGGGCTGAAGACTTACGGATCCCAGGAAAGCTCCCTGCACGTGATACAGGAAAAGGTTGGCACAGGAAGTAGCCATCCTGGTTCCCACAGTTGTACCCCTGGTCCATTTGTATATCTGCCCCTCTAAGGTGACGTAGTTGTCAGTAAGTATAAAGTTGATTAAGGTGAGCAGGGGGGACGTCATAGGTTCGGAATCACATGGGGCTGACTGAGAAAATGTTCAGTGGCAAACAGACCATGTACATAGGGGATGTTAGTAAAGAGGGAGATTTGGATTAGGTACATTGATGACATCTTTGCCATATGGACTCATGGTGGGGCTGATTTGTTAAAATTCCTGGAATCTCTAAATACCTTCCCCCAATTAAATTTCACACGGTCCTATTCCGAATCCCATGCCACTCCTCGATTTTGATACTGTCCTCACTGAAGATGGGCTACACACTTCTGTCCACATTAAACCTTCTAACGAACAACAGTACTTACATTTTGCAAAGCATGCTCTACAACATGACACTCGTGACCTCTGTGCCTGTTTCACCACATGCGCCATCTGGATTCTTCTCCTAGACAATAGTTTCTCAGAACTCTGAGGTGGGAACTAGAGCTGCAACATGTCTTTGGTTCTCACCACCCGCCTGGCCTTAATTCACATTAATTTCAGAGTCTCAGTAAAGAAAGTAGTAGTTACTGTAAAGAAATGCTCTTTTAGTTTTTTACATCTTTCATTTTCTGACTTGTCTATTTTTCACTTCCCCCCTGCTACATCTGTTACATGCAACACACATAGCTTTTCACTCTTATGAACTCCTGCACGATGTTTTAGCAATGATCTCTGTATCGCATATTAACCTGGCTTCCACTGTAAATCTCCAAATCTTATTGATTATTTTCGTTGATATAACAGAATAATGAGAGTGTCTCGTGGTAATGCATGGAATGCTGCTAACAGTAGTGAAGTTGTGTGTAAAGAATTATCAATTCCAACTCCTGGTGCAAAAAGAAGCGTCGTTGCTCAAAATCGTATTGTTCACACTATCTTTCTGATTATGTGCGTGGCCATGAAGACATTTCTAAAATAACTAATTATGAGACAGATGTCTGAAAATTAGCTTTATACAGTTATGTCAAGTACATATTTCAATACATTGCAATAATGTGTGTAAACAAACTGTGATACTTGATACCTATCGTATTTACACCAAATGTCTGGTCCCCACTGATGTAATCCACATAAGATTAAAGACTGACAAAGTATACTTGTTTGCTGTATGTGGCAATGGCATCATGTTATTCATAGTAGCAAAGGAAATACTGTAAGTTTTATGTGCTCTGGAATGTAGATGGTCAGCACTATGTCATTGAAGACAATTAGAGAAACAATAATGCTGAGAGGAAATTTGAAAAGTCCAGCTACACAAAGCACAAAAGCTAGAAGAAGAAACACAGATGAGTTGTCTATACCTAGATCGAAATGATAAAGTGATTGACACTATTACGGGAGGAGGCAAAGTTGTCCGTTCACATTTGTCATTGTACACATAAAATGGCTGCTGCAGAACAGCTGGGCATATCTGTATTGGTTTAATTCACATGGTCTGTTACCATGAAGCACTAGTTCATTTAGCAGGGTGGAAATAATCTAATTACTTTCTGGTACACTTTCACAACTTTTTTAGGACATTCTGTAACAAAAAATAAATAAGCCACATAAGGAAGCAATGCAACAATGAAAATGAATCTTAACTGTAATGTTATTGGCCACAAGTGTCATCAGCATTTGACTTTGGTAACTGACATGTGATGCAGTAGAATGATGACAATGGTGAACAGAATAGAGGCATGAAGAAATTTGGTCTCTGGTTGGTTGTTGCTATGACAACTGTCCTGTAAACAACTGTCAATCACTTTGTCATTCCGATTCAGTTGCAGTGACTTAGGAAGACCTTCCTACGGTACGAGACTCAATTAAACTAGTGACAAAACTTCAAAACACCACTTCCCTTTTTGCCACACAAGGAACATTTTCAAGTAACTATTTGAGGCAAAGAACCAAAATTTTCAGTATTCATCCAGCTTACCAATTTGCAAATTTTATTATACAGCAACACATATACAGAAGGGTCCAGATCCTCTAAAATGCTTTCTTACAATAATGTGAGTCAGTGAGAGTGTTGTGGTCAGGGCACCCTTATCGATTTTGTAATGACTGACCACTGATTTTGAGCTCATATTCTGGTTACATTGCACGATGAAGATCAACGTGTTGTACCTTTCCCGAATATTTGGAAATGTCTACTTTTATTTAGTGAACGAATATTACATTTTAGTTGAAAGTGCTGCTATATGCACAGAAATATTTATGAGAAAGCGTGGTTCTTTAAGCATATATTGGTAAATGTCATCTTTGAAGGATTGTAAAAGACAGTCCCTAATTAGGAGAAACATTTCCTTTTCACAATTCACAGATACAACATAGTTACATTTGCAGTTGGATTTTTGTTATTTTCTGGTTAATATTCAATCACTATAATGTCAAACATAAGATGCTGAAGCTGAACTTACTGTTGTAGGTACTGGGCAGAGAAAGCACGAGTGTAAAATTGAAACTTGTGCTTGTTTCATTGAATATAATTATTAATGAATACTCCTTATGTTTCTCAGTTAAGAGTTTGTAAAGTAATTGCATTAGCAGCTGCAATATATGTGAGGCTTCGAGAGCACAGTTGTCAAATCAGTAGACTACGACTGTTGTAATGCAAGGTAAGTGCATTTTCACCGGCAAAGAATGCAAGCTCCGTAGTCTCATTTCCACACAGCATTGCGCATTCAGTTGTTGTGAGCAGAGGGCAATAATATGTTAAACAGCATGTGAATGCTTGACATACAACCAGCTGTCAATATATGAACAATGAAATGTAATGTACATTTTAC
This sequence comes from Schistocerca americana, assembly GCF_021461395.2. Classification (NCBI taxonomy): domain Eukaryota; kingdom Metazoa; phylum Arthropoda; class Insecta; order Orthoptera; family Acrididae; genus Schistocerca; species Schistocerca americana. The sequence continues at coordinate 59,044,011 of NC_060121.1, forward strand.
CAGTAAATGAAAAATGTATCAGATGGATACATTTTGCAAGAAATAATGATGAATAGTGGCCAACCTATCTTAATCAGTTTCACTGCTGCTGCTATTGCAGCTGCCTACTTGACTCAGCAGCAGTTCTATTTCTATTTCAATACAGTGGGATTTTTGTGCACAAATATTTTGAAGTTTGTGTACCTGACTCACTGAATTCCTCCAAACAGTCTGGGGAACACTCTCCAAAGCAAAGCAAAGCAAGTGTAAAGCATCAGTTATCTTAAAATTCTTGTCTTCCTTTCCTATCATATTCTTGTCAAATGTCCAAGTAAATTCAATGGTGCCAAATTTTCAGTGTGCCATTGGTAATCACGGATGTTTAATTTTCTTGACCACTGACCACAATACATATTCCAAAATCTATTCTTGTGAGCTGGAGCACAGTCACTTGTGTCCCAGTAGGACAGCTTTAGTAAATTCTTCTTACAATGTCGCATTATACGGAAGGTCTGCATTATTGCTTTCCATTCGTTCAATGGCAGAATCCTTTGTGGTACTGGATTATCATCGTGTGATATACAGCTTGATTTAAAACAACTTCAGACCTGGTTAGGTAATTTTTCAAATGCTCCTAAACCACTCTTCATAGTGTCTGGAATTCATTCTAAAAGATACTCTGCACCTCCTTTATGCCCAATAAAACACAATCCAACATTTCAGTCAAATCCGTCATCATAATCCTTTTTCTAGAACTCCAGAAACAAAAGGTGCTTTGAATTCCTCCTTTCCAGCCATTCCACTCATTCACACTTTCTCTGCAATTATCATTTATGTTTTCTGACACAAAGTGTTTTTTGTTTCTACCATCCTAATTTTCTGGAATGATTTACACCACACAAACTCCCAGCAGTGTAATAAATAGTCCACCCAGTGTTTCAAAAGTGTCTTATTTCCCACAAGAATTATTCTTCTTTCCCTGCTACTCTGTTATTTTCCAGCAGCACAGGTATTTTTTGAACTAATTGTATCTGAAGCCCAATTTTAGATTAGCACATAAAAGGGTTGTTTCACTCATTTAATGAAAACCTTCCACTTCTGTTTTCAACTTTTCCGATACAGATGCTAACATTGGAAATTATTTCTCCACTTGGAAGTTGTGGATTTTCCTTCTTATGATTCCTCCTGTAAACTTTCCAATGCAAACTTCTGTTGCCTGCCAGAACTCCTTTTTGACAATATAAGCCATGCAGTTTTCCTCTATTATCTCAAAATCCGCTTCATCCACTTTCTTTTTTCGTTTACAAAATACGACAGTACACACGTGATGAATTATGACAGTGAAAAGAACCTGTGACCACTGGAGACAGTGCCACAAGTCCCTCCAAAAAAATAACATAACACAACACACATACACAAATGTAAATCCACCTGATGACAGTGGTTTAAACCTATGACACAGGTCATGGAGATAGATAAAGTGACTGGTAACAATAAACTTGTTTTTTCATTTAATGTCAATAACAGTTATGGTAAAGCTTAACCTAAAATGTTCACATTTAAAGTCATCTACTATCACTGCATTTAAAGTCATCTACTTCCATAACACCATGACATTCACAAGTTCTGCACACTGGCGGTGACGTGGAACTGCCCGTACCTTGTTCTTTTTATGCTTCTAAGTAAGTATGCACACAGATCATCACACACTTTCCACAACTATGTAAAGGATACACATTTTCACACGAGTGCAAGGCAACTAAATATGTTATGATGATTGCCTCACACAAGTACACAACAACAAATGGGAGCAAGATTGTTCCCCTTCTGATGGGAAGCCCCAATGTAAACATTGCAGCAATGAACAAAAAATTGAAAATACTGTTCTGTCTGGCAACATAGCACAAGCAAGCATGCACCACATAAGACAAATCAGCAAACAAATTAAAGATGTGAAACTAGCATTTTATGTAGAGTAATAGACATTAAAATATAACAGCCGTGAAAGGCGACAACAGAGCTTGCATTTACACTTTGTGTGTTGCTAATATGCATTAGCATTTAGAAAACTGTGGTAATTTACATCAACCACAATTATTACAAAATAGCTAAATGGAAACTGATGAAAGTTCACCTGTGAATAGAGAATGAGCGCATCTTTAAACTACAAACAGGAAATTTTTCTCTCCTAATTACAGCCTGATTTCTATGAGTCCTCAAAGCTGACACTCACCAAAAATGTGTTAAAAATCATGCCTTCCTTTAAATATTACTGCATATATTGTTCTTTTCAACTGAAGTATCATACTCATGTATAAAATAAAAGTAAACATTTTTATGAGTCCAGCCAGATATGACAGTCTGATGTTCGTCATGTGATGTAATCAGAATATGAGCTCAAATTCAGGTCTGTCTACTATCCTTCTCATAATGACAAACACGGGAGGTCCCAGGCTCAGTCCCAAAAGGGGCAGGAATTTTTCCTTCTTCTCATCCTCCAGGACAGTGCCAGGGCCACATAGCCTGCTGTCACGTAAGTATTCAGGATCTTTCCTGGAGCGAATATCCCACCACTCTCCCCCCCATAGAGCCACAGCAAAGAAATACTGTACTCTACCTGCAGATAGACCAATAGCCCAGTCAAGAGCCTGCACCACAAATGTTCCCTGTTTTTATCATAAATGCAGTGTTCACTGTGTATCCTAAAAGAAATTTAAATTTCACTATTCTTGATGGTGTTAGGACAGCAACCAGCCACAAATTTACTTTCAGTTCCTTTATTCAAAGGGCACCGGCACCGTTACCGGTTTCGAATCATTATGATTCATCCTCAGATGGTTAACACCCTTTCTTTATGACATTTTGCGTTTTTTACAGATTAATTTTCCTAAAATATAAATAATAAATAATTATAAACACGCCACACACAGACGGTTGCGTTAACGATTTTCATTGCATGTGACTTACGTGCATGTGACATATAAGTCACATGCAACAAAAATCTGTAACGCAACCATCTGTGTGTGGCATGTTTAATTTTACTAAAATAATACATAATTATAATCTGTAAAAAACACACGTCAAAGAAAGCGTCTAAACCGTCTGAGGATGAATCGCAATGATTCGAAACCGATAAAGGTGCCCTTTGAATAAAGGAAATGAAAGTAAATTTGTGGCTGGTTGCTGTCCTAACACCATCAACATTTGTCTTCAAACAACAGCCACGGTCTCTGGTATGATTTTTTTTAAGTAATTTAATTGAAAGCTTTGTTGCTTTGGTAAAAATAAAATTGGTTCTTTTTGTCGTGACAGAATAAATTACTATTAATCACACCAGATTTGTCGGAGAACAGCAGCAACATGTGTAATTGATCCATCTTTAAGAAATTCTATTACCTTTTAGCGGAAAATTCGTGCGGTACTCTCCGACGTTAGAAAAGTCGTGGTGTTCTGTTCGGAGCAGGAGGCGGCTGTCTTTTCTCATTCGCAATATCGAAAATTACTAAAAAAAATGAACAGAAATTTTTTTTCCGGAGGAAGGTCGCGCGGAGAAAACAGACGGAAGTTACATGAAAGAAACCTAAGGGACCAACTAATTGGATTTGTATGAACATATAAACGGAACTGAAAGAACTTGGAATAAATACTATAACGATGTTGTCACGACAGCCTCCTGTTCCGACAGAACACACGCTGGATCATAAGCTGCATAAATCTTTTAAACAGGAAAGATTATCACAAGTATAATTAATGAAAATAAGGTTGAGATTTTCTTTGAAATTAAATAAACTTCAAGTATTATATTATGAAACGGAAACTTACATTAGCATGGCCACCCATTGTGGTGGTGGAGCGAATTTTCATGATATATATTCTCGCTTGTTTGTGGCTACATATATTTTTTAATCACTTAAACTCTTAAAGTTACAATAAAATGATTATATCAGTATGGAGCACAATACTTTTGCATCTGACTCGCAACACATTCACAGAACAGCTAGAGAGCGGCGCGGCTCCCCGCAGAAGTAAAAATTGGCAATTGTTATTTAGAAAACATAGGTGCATCGTTTTTTCTTTTTTACTGATCGATAGCAGTGTATAACAGTTTATAGCTATCGTGATATTCTGCACTTTTCAGGAGCAGGGCAAAGATATCTGGTTACAACATTCATTGGTATATGTTAAAAGTTCGCACATACTGACGCGAATACAGAAAAAAAACTTTACATGTTAAAAATCGCAGTGATAAAGGCTGTAATGTCATAGGTCTCCATCATGTCATCATATGACAAAATTGCATTAAATTTCACTCACGTAATAAATTTCTTATAGTTGTATTACTATATTAGCACGTTTACAAAAGTGTCGATTTACAGTTGAGAATTCACAGAGGTATGACAAAGCCAATGACATTGTAGGCAACATTTCTAAAAATAGATTAGCTGCCATGAAAAATTAAGACTCAAGGATCTGCAATTAAAATTATATGTGGTTAAAAATAAATAACCAGTTGCAATACTGTATTGGTGGTAGCATTGCATTCTTACAACACTGGGGTTACCACCAAATTTTACAAAAAGGGAAAAGGAAGGTTGGTTGGAGTTTAACATCCCATACTTCAGAAAAAAGTTTAAATGCATTTTTTAAAAAACAGAAACTACAGTTAATCAATGTCATAACACAAAATACACCAAGAGGAAATGAGCCCACTGTAAGGTGCAAACAGTATTCTGTAGCAGAAGTACTAAAATTTTAACTTTTACAGTACACTTTCCATAGCTGCAAGGACTGAATTACCTGTGGAGCCAGACACCGAACCTGCGGATGCCTCTTGCAGCCTTTTGTTCTTTGGCAAGCCTTTCACTTCCAGAAGTTCTGCAGCCTGTTTAATCAAGAATACCATTATTAATTACTGTTTCTTTGGTCTTCAGGGTAGAAGCAGAAAACAGCCAAAGAAGAAACAGTGTGTTAAACAGATGTGGGAAATCTGTTTGTAACAAACAGATTCCTTGGAAAGTAATAGAAACATTTTTTTTCTCTAAAATATATTGTGGACACACTATATGATGATCAATATATACATTTCTTAAGGGATAATAACAATTATTCATCTTAATTAGTTTTAAATACCAGTTCACACAAAATCAGATGTCATTAATTTGGGTTCAAATTGCAGCAAAAACCTAGTAAATGAGTGTGCTCTTGGGATATATGTATATTAACCCTCAACAGTTACATACAACATACACAGAAGCACCAAAGAAAGCAGTATAGGCATGTGTATTCAAATACAGATATATGTAAAGAGGCAGAATATGGTGCTGTGGTCGGCAACAACTATTTGAGACAACAAGTGTCTGGCACAGTTGTTAGATTGGTTACTGCTGCTACAATGGCAGGTCACCAAGATTTAAGCGAGTTTGAATGTGCTGTTATAGTCAGCACACGAGTGACAGGACACAGCATCTCCGAGGTAGCGACGAAGTGGGGATTTTCCTGCACCACAGTTTCACGAGTGTACTGTGAATATCAGGAATCCAGTAAAACATCAAATCTCTGCCATCTCTGTGGATGGAAAAAGATCCTTCAAGAAAGGTACCGACGGTGACTGAATAGAATCATTCAACATGACAGAGTGCAACACTTCTGCAAATTGCTGCAGATTTCAATGTTAGGACATCAACAAGTGTCACTGTGTGAGCCGTTCAACGAATCATCATAGATATCGGATTTAGAGCCAAAGGCCCACTCGTGTACCCTCAGCGACTGTACAAAGCTCTGTGCCTCGCCTGGGCCCATCGAAACTGATGTCGGACTGTCAATGACTGGAACACGTGTTGCCTGGTCGGACAAGTCCAATTTCAAATTGGATTGAGTGAAAGGAGGTGTACAGGTATGGAGACAACCTCACAAATCCACGGACCCTGCACATCAGCAGGGTGAAGACTGGTAGAGGGTCTGTAATGGTGTGGGGCACATGCAGTTGGAGCAATACGGTACCCTAACATGTCTAGAAACGACTGATAGGTGACGCACACATAAGCATCCTGTCTGATCACCTGCATCCATTCGTGTTCACTGTGCATTCCGACAGACTTGGAAAATTCCAGCAGGACAGTGTGACAACCCACACATCCAGAATTGCTAGAGCAGCTCCAGCAACACTTCTGAGTTTAAAAACTTCCACTATCCACCAAACTCCCAAGACACGAAGATTATTGAACATATCTGGGATGCATTGTAACACGCTGTTCAGAAGAGATCTCCACCACCACTAACTCTTACAGATTCGTGGACAGCCCTGCAGGATTCGTGGTGTCAGTTACACATCAGTCTAGTCCACGCCACATGGTGTTGTGGCCCTTCTGCGTGCTCACAGGGGCCCTACACTACACTAGGTAGGTGTATCAGTTTCTTTGGCTCTTCATTGCACAGTAGTTTTAGAGTCTTTCACAACATAAGAGGGTGGGAAATAGGAAAAGATGGTGGTGTTAGGAAAATGTGATAAATCATTTAGAAACTTTTCACAGGAAATAAGAGAGGCAGGGTGTTCACAAGCAAATCGGACAGTACAATGTAATATGTAATTCATTAAGAGACTGTTACATAGCTGTATTAGTGGGTACACATTCAACAGTTTAAAGAGCAGAAGCTGGGAAACAAAGCACACAACAAATGTAGATATATCAGTGTCTGTTGTCATCTTCAGTCCAAGGACTGGTCTGATACAGATCTCAACATAGTCCACCACGTACAAGCCTCTTCATCTGTATCTATATAAATACTCCGCAAAGCACTGCACAGTGCATGGCGAAGGGTACCCTGCGCCACTAATAATCATGTCCTTTTCTGTTCCACTCGCAAATACGGTGAGGAAAAAACAGTCTATATGCCCCTGTAGGAGCTCTAATCTCTCTCATGTCATCTTATCTTCATTCTTCTTATGCAAAATATATGTCGGTGGCAGTATAATTGCTCTGTAGTCAGCCTTAAATGCCAGTTCCCTGAATTTTCTCAATATTGCTCGTTGAAAAGATAATATTCTCTCCACATTTTCCCAATCGAGTTCCAAAAGCGTATTGACAGTATCTGCAACTCTGTTTGAACCTGCCGGTAACAAATCTAAAGGCTCACCTCTGAACTGTTTCAATGCCTTTCACGTGACCTGGTGCAAATCCCGAGCATTCTAACAGTATTAGACAGTGGGTCGTGCTAGTGTCCTATGTGCAGTCTCATTTAGAGATGAACCACACATTCCTAAATTTCTCCTAATAAACTAATGTTGACCGTTCGCCTTCCCTACTACAGTCCTTAGGCGCTCATTCTGTATCAGATGGCTTTGCAACATTACAGCTAGATATTTAATCAATGAGACTGTCAAGTAGCACACCGCTAATACTGCAATCAAACATTATGGCTTTGTTTTTCTTACTCATCAGCAGTAACTTACATGTTTCTACATTTATAGCTACCTGCCATTCATCATACCAACTGGAAAATTTTTCGAAGCCACATTGTATCCTCCTACAGTCACTCAACAGAGACACCTTCCCACGCACCACAGCATTGTCAGCAAACAGCTGCAGACTGCTGCTTACTCTATTTGCCAGATCATTTATGTATACAGAAAATAACAGTGGTTCCATTACATCTCCTCCCCTCCCAGACACTCCTGAAGATACCCTCATCTCTGGTATACTGTCTTTCACAACAAGTGATCATCAAATTCTGTTACTTAAGTCACCGAGCCACTCGTGTACATGGGAACCTATTCTGTATGTTGTAGCTTCATTAATAGTTGGCAGTGTGGCACTGTTTCAAATGCTTTATCGAAACGTAGGAATACAGAATCTGCCTATTGCCTTTCATTCATAATTCCCAGGATATTATGGGAGGAAAGGGTAAGCCAGTTTCACATGAGTGAGGCTTTCTAAAAATGTTTTGCTTTGTGGACAGAAGCTTTTCCCCCTCAAGAAAATTTATTGTATTCAACTGTGAATATGTTGAAGGATTCTACAACAAACTGATGTCAAGGATATTAGTCTGTAATTTTGTGAATCTGCTCTTTTACACCTCTTATATACAGATGTCACCTGTGTTCCCATTATAACATACCAGATGTGTTTTCTGGTTGAGAATTCAGTTGAGTAGTTGCCTTGTCATAAAATGTTTGTGGTTCCCATTCAAAAGCCACTTCCTTTTGGCTGCTAATACAGTAATTGTCCAGTACCAACTTTCATTATAGATCCCTTCCATACACCTCGCTGTTGCAAACTGGCATTAAACTGTAACACAGACACAAATTTGAACACACTTCGCCCGGAGTCCAACATGACCATCGATCTGTGTTCAGTTTTTGATGGGCAATCCACTGGGCCCTCTTAACACTAAATGTGAAGGATGTGCAATGGAGGGTTCCCTGGTCAGCATGATCTTTAACTAAAGTATAACAGTGGTAGTAGTTATAAGCTCTTAATGCATGAATAACTACTGCAACCCACATCCTTAACAACCAGCTTACTGAATTAATGCCTGTGTTTCCCTGTAAAACGTTTACATCCTCTTCCACCTCCCCGCTTTACACACTTTTCTTTATTCAAGGCCAATTTCCACTTTTTGCACCACAAAGATACCTTATCTGAATCATTTTGCAATTCATTTTGGTCATTTGATGACTTTACAAGATGGTAAATGATACAGCATCTTTTGCAAACAATCTAAGATAACTACTAAGATTGTCTCCTACGTCGTTCATATAGATGGGGGGCAATAGTGGGCCTTGGGGAACACCCAATATTACTTCTGTTTTACTCAATGGTTTTCCATCTATTACTATGAACTGTGACCTTTCTGGCAGGAAATCATGAATCCAGTCACACAACTAATGCAATATTCCATAGGCACACAGTTTGGTTAGAAGATGCTTGTGAGGAATGGTGTCAAAAGCCTTCTGGGAAACTAAAAATATGGAATCAATTTGACACCCCCTGTCGATAGCACTCATTACTTCATGAGTATAAAGAGCTAGTTTTGTTTCACAGGAATGATACATTCTGAACCCATGTTGACTGTGTCAGTAAATCATTCTCTTTGAGGTACTTCATAATGTTCGAACACAGTATATGTTCCAGAACCCTACTGCAGATCGGCGTTAGTGATATGGGACTATAATTCAGCAGATTACTCCTACTTCCCTTTTTGGGTATTTGTGTGACCTGAGCAATTTCCCAGTCTTTAAGTATGGATCTTTCTGTGAGTGAACAGTTGCATATAATTGCTAAATATGGAGCTATTGTATCAGAATGCTCTGAAAGGGACCTTAAGTGATTTAAGCAGCTTTGCTAGACCAAGTATATTTACTTCAATGTTTCTCATCTTGGCAATTGTTGTGGATTGGAATACAGGAATATTTACTTCATCTTATTTGGTGAAGGATTTTTGGAAAACTGTGTTTAATAACTCTGCTTTAGTGGCACCGTCATCAGTGACTTCACCACTGTTATCGCACAGTAAAGGTATCGGTTGCATCTTGGCACTGGTATGCTTTGCGTACGACCAGAATCTCTTTGGGTTCTCTGCCAGATTATGAGACAGAGTTTTGTTGGGGAAATTATTAGAAGTATGTCACATTGAAGTGTGTGCTGTATTTCGAACTTCTGCTAAATTTTGCCAATTTTGGGGATTTTGTGTTCTTTTAAATTTGGCATGCTATTTTTGTTGCTTCTGCTACAGCAGTCTGACCCGTTTCGTGTACTATGTGGGATCAGTACCATCACTTATTAATTTATGTGGCATATACACCTCAATTGATGTCAATATTATCTCTTTGAAATCATTCCACATCTTTTCTGCACTTACACGATCAGATCGGAATAGTGAAGCCTGCCTCTTAAAAAGGCGTTAAGAGCATTTTTATCAACTTTTTTAAATAGCTATACTTTGTGTTTCTTTTTTGTGGTTGTAGGTGTTGCAGTATTTAGCCTGGCAGCAACTGCCTTGTGGTTACTTTTTGATGGCTTTAGCTCACCTGGAGGCACTTTCAATGATGTGTCTGAATGTCTGGAGGAATGGTGATCCAGAGAAGGTAGGGATGCTGGGGACTGGAGCCAACTTGACATTCTGACTCAGCCCAAAAGTTTCCATTGGGTTCAGGTTGGGACTTTGGGCAGGCCAGTCCATATCAGGAACGTTACTGTCCACAAACCATTGCCTCAAAGATGCTCTTTCATCACAGGGTGCACACTCTCTCTCTCGATGACACAATCGATCGAAAACCCCAATCTATTCCTTCACTATACACAATACACAATGCTGTTAAATATGTTCGTAGCCTACCACACTTCGTGTATCTTAAACATGATAAGGTGACCACACCCTAACTGTGGCAAAAACCCTCATACCACAATACAACCTCCTCTGTACATCACTGTTCGTATTACATACGATGGTGGGAAATGTTCTCCGGCCATTCACATCGTCCGAACCCTTTCCATTCCATTGCCACAGGGTATAGTGTGATCATGACTCCAAATCACGGGCTTTGTCATCCACGGTCCAGTGGTGTCACTATTTACACTATCTCACTTGTCTCTTAGCAGTGTATGGCTTATGAGGAGCTGCTCCACCACTGTACCCATTCTTTTTAACTCCTTACTCTCTTCACTCTGCTGCAGGGAGAATCCTGTTAGCACAATAACTGATGTGAGTTTTACAAGCTGTGCAGACAGGTGTTCCAGCAGTTACCAACCAGCAACAACAGGGAAAAGAGAAGATGAAGGAGTGAATAACTCATTGCTGGTGTACAAACTAAGTTTTGTATTGAGTGATTGATTATTTTTTGTTTGTCATTGTACTTTTGTTCAGTAAATTTAACACTTAATTTTTCTGCTTCTCATCATGGAGGCATTATATATGTGAAAGACTGCATTTAATGATTTTTCAGTCACTTTCGTTTCTGTAAGTATAAAACAATGTTTCATACACAACTGTTTGAAGAATGCATTTTGTGTACTGTTTGTAGTGATGCATAATTATCATACTGTAAGACTGATAGTATTTGTATTGACGTTCAATAAACAGTTTCTGTGGAGGGGGAGTAGTTAGGACTGATTGTAGCTCTTTGGATCTGACAAGTGATTCCTTCCATTGATTTCTCAAGACTTTTTTTTACAACTACCCTCTGCGGAGCTCGGCAATTCCTGTCAGTCAGTGCATGAGGCCTGCCCGGTCTCTGTTTAACTGTGGAAGTTCCTTCACATACCGATTTCACAGCTCAGCAAGGGTTGAAATATCCCCAATCGATTTTGTACTCTGGTAACATCTGACGACTAGTCCGTGTTCGTAGTCACTGAACCCTCCTGATAGACCCGGTCTGCTGTTACTGCTTCACTACTGACAACATAATACTCATCACCTCCTTCACACTGAGGGGCCCACTTTTCATGACATCTAGTGTATGGTTCCACATTACACAGAGGTGTCCAGATACTTTGATCACATAGAGTTATATTAAAATGATGCATGTATGCACTACAACTACTGCAGATAAAAGGTACTGTCTACCTTGTGTATCCACAGGAAATGTATTTCAACTAAACTGCCAATGAAATCTACACCCCTGTCTCTGGAACATACCATTCAAATAATCTTTTTTGCCTTTTGTAATCTACAAGCCACCATTTACAAACAAATAGAAAAGACAGTGCATAAAACATACTTTAGTTCCATTAATACATTATTTGCTGGAAGATCATCAGGTATGTTGCCCAATGCTTTCTATGTAACTGTGTAATATTATAACACTGAAACCGTGGCATATATCTGATTGGCTTTTAAACCTTTAATTCAGTTCCCTTTAATTTCTTAGCAACTGTGTCACCACTAAGCTGTTGCAATTTTTTCCAGTCTGCTAGTATCTTCCGCACCACGAACTCTTCTAGCATATGTTCCTAAATTTTTTGAAATTGCACATCTTACCGTAGATGTGTTTGACGGAATACTGAATAGAAGGAGGGCTTCTCGTTTTGCACTGTCCGATATGATCTGACGGTGCTGTTAGAGAAAGAAAGTGAAGTCCTTTGAAGGGGAGGAAGAAATGAAATGAAATGAAATGAAACTTTGTAGGTTGAAAGGGTGTGTGATGATCTTTCCACGATTACAACAATATGTGATACTATTTCAGTGATTACAATACTGAGAGTCACATTTTCAAAGACTTTTCCATTACGGTATTGAACTCTCTCTGGCACGGATGCACGTACCGATTTTGTTAGGAAAGTTTGTAGTGATCTGAGAATTTCTGTGTAAATTCTAGAACCACTCAGCCTTCCACCATCTCGAACACATGATATTTTAGATGTGAGTGGGAGAAAAGAACCCTATCTACTGCACGTCACCCATCCGTGTGTGCAGGTCCGAAGTTTGTCGCGAGAAGACCGTAGACACGGTGGTCGAACGACACCAACCAGTACTCGTCGGTCGGTCCACTTAAGTGTTAACGAAAGTGAGGAACTTCTGTATAATTCTGTGCTGTTTTGTAACTGTGACTATTGTTAGTGACAAAAGAACAGTAGAGTTGAGGAAGACTTAAGTAACTTGACACAGACCTGATAGAGGCGAGACGTGTTTATAATTTCTGTGGTTGTTAAACCAACTCTGTTGTAAATGTATCTTAAGTGTGTGTAATGTGAGATGACACCGGTGAATATTTAAGTGAGAAATGATAATTTTGTCCTTCGTAGAAGATGTAATATACCGAGAATGAACTAAAAGTATTCTTCGAGTACCTACTTATTTCAAGAGTATGGAGTGTGTGTCATATGTCCCTTTAAACTAGCATCATTCTTCTGAGCACTAGTTTCCAGTGATTGACGTAGCTGGCTATCTGGAAAACATCGGTTGCGCATACTGAGTAAGTTGACTCATTTAAAAGAAGTTGGAGGGTTGCAATACAACTTCACACATTCTTGTCATCAAAAACATTAGAAGTAGTCAAAGCCACAGTATCTTTTCCTGCTGCAAGCTCGCCCCAGTGTCATAACTTGCCCTCAATATTCTGCTTACTGTCACCGACACAAGGCTGTCATGTGAGCTGGTCCCACATGTGTCCTACTTGGGACAGATACGGGGTTCTTGCTGGCTCCAGGAGTAACTCAACTTCACGTAGGAAGTACAGAGAGACATATGCCACGTGTGGACGAACACTGTCCTCTCGAAAAATGGGTCCACAATACTGTTGCATGAGGGGTTAATACGTGTGAACACAGGATGTCCGTGACGTACGTTTGACCCATCAGATCTCCCTCGATCGCTGTCAGTCATGACCTGAAGCCATACCCAATGGCTCCTTACACTGTGAAGTCGGGAATTGTGTGGCCGTTCCTCTCCAAAATGCCGGAAGGAAAGGAATTCCCCAGCTCGTCACAGTTCTCACCGACAGTCGTATCTGGAGTACTACAGATCTAAAATTCATCACTGAACACAGTGTGACACCATTAATTGGCAGTCGACAATTACTGCTCACAGCAATGCTTCAAAACCGGCCGTTCGATTTGTGGTGGTAATGGCACCCGAGGCGCAGGATGGTAATCCCCTAGTCTGGCTGCTGCTAGTCTCCAACTGATGTAGCAGGATGAAACAGAATGCTGCAGGGCGTCCAATACTTTTCTCGAATGGCAGGCCCAGGCACGACAGGGTTGCTGTGTACTGTGTGTACTATACAGTGATCCTCCCTCGTGGTCGGGTGTGATCAGCCGGAACCTTATTTACGAATACACCTGCCGTCACACTCCCACGTGGCCCGCATGCTGCTGTTCACATTTCTTATACATCCTACCTGGCCTTGTAACTACACTAAATGTGAATGACACAAATGCACTTTGATGGCTTTTCTACCTCTCACAGAGAATTGCAACTCTGATCACAGACATACTCGCTGATCGTGTCCACGTGTAATAGTTACATTGACATCTGACTGTGTCTCATGGGTGATGTAGCTTCACTCGTGATGTGTTCAATTTCAGAGTGTACACATCAATACAGTTCACAGGCCTGCTTGTAGAGGCCACCTGGGTCACTCCCTGGTGTGCTCTGGTGAGCTGCCAAAGAAACAGCATTATTTTAGTGACTGCACACGAGTGCTCAACTTGTTCTTTACATTGTATCACAGTTTCGAGTCAAAGTGTTCAGTCCTATGCACATCTTGAATCTTGCACAACCTATACTTTACCTGTTGCTCTATAAAGTAGTATGTTCCACACACTGTGTTTATTGTCGCCGTAACAAACTTGGCGACAAATGAGGGTTATGTATTCTCCACATGTTAGTGTCAGTGCTAAGTCACCTGACAAACATCTTGGTGGAAGAAATACTCCATCTCATTGCCCAGCACACAGCTTTCATAGAACGACAGTTGGCTCTTACCACTGCTCTAAATCAAGTGCTGTCTTTGTGTTCATGCAGAAATCGTCATTTAAGCTGTTTCGATGCACAGGAATCAGTTTCTTGTTTGTCTGAACAAAACAGTGTCACAACTTTCTTTGCCACTCGTTTCAATCCCAGTAATTAATGGTCTTGACAAAAACTCTTGCTTGTCTACCAACTTAGCCATATCTTAAATCTCCTATTCAACAACCAACACTGAATTTTTGACTATCACAATTGATTATCTTCTGAATGAAATCATTGGAGAGCATTTTTACTGGAATTTTGCACATATTATGGGTCTGCCACCAACACAAATTGCATGCACCTTGCACAGAAACTGCCTGGCTACGTAGATTATTTTACGTTTGAATTCAAGATTTGTATCACAAGCCACAACTGATTTTTCGACAGGAATATCTGTAGCATCTCGAGTGACATCTAACTTGAACATCGTTTGGAGCTGATGATTTCACTGATATGTGTATCTGAATGTGAACAGTTTTGCACTTCCTGTTATGTGGTCGTCATTGTGGTCTTCAATCCAAAGACTGGTTTCAAACAATTCTCCATGTTAGTCTATCCTGTAAATGCCTCTTCATCTCTGCACAGCTACTGTGACCTATACCCATCTGAACATACATACTTATTCACACTTTGATACATGCTTGTTCACACTTTTGTCACCCTTGCGCAGTTACAAAACTAATGATTTCTTGATGATACAGAATGTGTGTCATCAATTATTCCACCATTTCAATTCAGTACCTCATCTGTTAACTGATGTACCCATCTAATCTTTAACATTATTCTACAGCACCACATTTAAAAAGCATCTGCAGTGTCTTCTGCTTGTCCAAATTGCCTTTCATCCACATTTCACTTCAATATAAGGCAATACTAGACAAAAACCTTTACAACAGATTCCCTAAACTTAAATGTGTATTAGATGTTGGCAAATTCGTCTTCTTCATAAATTCTTTTCTTGCTATTGTCCAACTGCATTTTACAATCTCTACTTTTTCCACACTAAAAGTATAGTGCTTAATTTCCTACTTAAATTCCCTTAGGATCATCTACATTAATTCATATGAATCTACATATAATCTGACAGTGTGTGGTGGAGGGTAATTCTGATATCACTATCTGATCCCAACCTTCCATGTTCAATTTGTGAATGGCATATAGGAAGAACGACTGTTGGTAAACAGCCACAATTGCTCTAATTTCTCGAATATTCTCATTGTGGTCATTTTGCGAGATGGATGTGGGAGGAAGTAATTTGTTACTCAACTCTTCCCAGAATGCACACTTTCGGAATTTCTATAATAAATCTCTCTGTGACACACACTACCTCTCTTGAAGTCTGCCATTGGAGTTCGGCTGAGTGCCTTTGTGACCCATTCATGCCATTTTAATGATCCTGTAACAAAAACACTGATAAGAAGTACTCCAGAATTGGTCGAACAACTTCTTTTATGGATGAATTACATTTTCTTATGATTCTTCCTAATAATCTCATTCTGACATTTGCCTTTCCTACTAAGATGGTGTAGTTCTGTATCAAATGCCCTACTGAATCCAATGAACACACGATGAACCTGACTGGATTGGACTCAAGAGGTTAAAGGGTCATTGCTCCATCTGTCCCAGATGCGTAAGTACAGGAATAGTCCTCAGCGAGGAAGAACACTGAAGACAAATTGTAATGAATCCAAATACAAATGAGAATCAATGAAATCAATATACAGAAGCAAGTAGAAGTGAGAGAAGGGTGGGAAGAAGTAAGGTGGGCGAGTTCCTTTGTCCAGAAAGCACCTTGAGGCCCCCGGGACAGTTATGCGGTATGAGATGCACTTTTTCCATTTTCAGGCATTTCCTCATCCTTCATTACTACAAGAAACTAGCAATGCAGTCAAGTTGATAAAATCACAGGAAAGAGAACATTGATGATGAGAAACTAAAACAATGAAAAATGTAAAAGAAAAAGGAGGATAAAAAATTGGGAAGGGCAGAAGCCATGCCGGTCCAGTGAGCAAAGGCAGCTATGATCCCCCTGGATCAGAGCAGTCAAAGAATCCCTCAAGTGATTGACGAGGCAAAAGCACCTTACCTCACAAAGGAGTGCATGATGCCTTCATGGAGTAAAATGTAAAATCAGATCTTCCTGTTGGGTGTTGTGTGCTAGCACCAATGTGTGCATGTCGATAACTAAGACTCGATTGTGATGTGGCCAAATAAGGGCAGTCCAATAGGATGTGGGCCACCGTCAGATGGGCACCATACCAACAATGGGTGGTTCCTCACATTGCAGGATGTAGCCATGGGTCATCCACTTGTGGCTAATGCTAAGTCGACAGATAACTGTTAATTTTATGTGAGAAACATGAAGAGAAGACTGCCACTCGATCGTGATCCCCCTACTGTCCGCAATTTGTTTGGAGGAAATAGGGCACATCATTCCATGTTCTAAGCTTCCAACAATTTACAGCGTAGAGTCAACTGAAGATTCAATTTTGGTACCCCACCTCCAAAGTTGGCATCCTGGTAGCAACTTGGTCATCTTTGTCTGGGTCCCAGGCCACATTGGAATTCCAGGGAACAAACATGCTGACTGGTAGGCCGACTGTCCAGGTTGATGGAGATCAGAATGGAGATCCCGGATAGTCACAACCGACGAGTATCGAGGGTAGCACAGGTCTGTAGCCTGAATACTACTGAAGGAGTCACTGCCAATTAAGAATATCTCATCAGTGTGTGGTGAATGTGACTGAGGGCCACCAATTCAGCAGTGAATACACTGCACCTGTCCAGTAGTGTGTGTATTTCACTGCATCTCGAATGTGTGTAGGCAAAACTGGTTCCTCAGTCGACCTTCGAGCCATCAATATATACCACTTCCAATGCAGAAATGCATCAAGAACGGACAAGAACAGACAGAGGAAAACATACATATTCGAGATTGGGGGTACACATAACGGGGATGTATGCGAAAGGAACCTGTTGCAACTTGGACTCCACATTGGTGTATCTGGTCCAGTATCTGCAGTGTTGAAGGCAATGCTGAGCTACACGCCAGACTTCTATAATTGAGATGGGATAAGATTAGTGCTTTGTAAAGCCACAAAATTATAGGTTGAGTGTTACTGGTCACACCTTAGTACTCTTGACTGCCTCAGTAAGTTTGCTTAAGTTGGCCAATACAGGAAAGCTACATCAGCTGCACATCAAAGACCAGTCCCAAAAAACGATAAGACCCCACAACATCGAGCAGCCGGTCATCGAGTTAGAGTTCCGGGTACGGATGGATAGCACAACAGCGACAGAAGTGCACAACCTGTGTCTCGACAGCTGAAAACCAGAAACCATGGGTGTGAGCCCTGGACTGCAGCTTTCATAAGGCACACAGCAGTTGGCATTTAACAGTGCCCAAAGTGGAGGAGTAATAGTAAAAACAAAAATCGTCAGCACGAAGGGAGGGTGGCGCTGTGGACCCCACAGCTGAAGGAAGACCACTGACAGTCACTAGAGAAAGGGGGCACACTCACTACAGAGCCTTTCTCTTGTGTATGGGGGGTACTATGGGAAGCACTAACTCGAATTCAGAAAGAATTACGTGACAAGACATTCCAGACAAAAATCAGGTGCGGGAACTGGAGGCCTAACTCGTGTAGGATAACGAGGATGTAATGATGCCCTGCAGTGTCACAAGCCTGTTGCAGGTCAAAGAAGACTGTGATAAGGTATTAATCCTAGGCAAAAGATGACTGGACAGCAGACTCTAGGCAATCCAGATTGCCTGCACTAGAACCGCCTAAGTGAAAACTGCCCCGGGATGGAGCCAAAAACACCCAGACTCGAGGTAACGACACTGCCTGAGGCTCACCCCAAGTTCGAGAAACTTGCAGGTAATATTAGTGACACTAATTGGGTGATAGCTGTCCAACTAGAGGGTGTGTTTACCCAGTTTCAGTACCGGGATGATCGTACTTTCTCGCTACTCACATGGGAGTGCACCCTTGCTCCAGATAAAATTGAAAAAGATTAGGATGTGACTTTGGCACTCCAGCAATACGTGTTTGAACATTTGACTATGGGCATGTTCCGGCTCCAGAACCCTATCAGGGCAAAGGGTCAGGGGCCTGGGTATTGGGGAATTCCCACTCACTCAGTGGAGCTTTATACTGATCCAGGTGGCGTGTAGTTAAAAGATAAGTGAATTCCCTCCACCTACTGTTTAAGGACACTAAAGGTGGGCTGATAATTCTCAGATTCAAAGACTTGAACGTGATGCAGGGCAAAATGTTCAGCATCAGCATCAGAGTCAGTGTAGACATCACTATCAGGGAGATGTTGTTGTTGTTGTTGTTGTTGTTGTTGTTGTTGTTGTCTTCAGTCCTGAGTCTGATTTGATGCAGCTATCCATGTGATCCTATCCTGTGCAAGCTTCCTCATCTCCCAGTACTTACTGCAACCTACATCCTCCCGAAACTGCTTAGTGTATTCATCTATTGGACTCCCTCTATGATTTTACCCTCCATGCTGCCCTCCAATGATAAATATGTGATCCCTTGATGCCTCAGAACATGTCCTACCAACCAGTCCCTTCTTCTAGTCAAGTTGTGACACAAACTCCTCTTCTCCCCAATTCTATTCAGTACCTCCTCATTAGTTCTGTGATCTACCCATCTAATCTTCAGCATTCTTCTGTAGCACCACATTTTGAAAGCGTCTATTCTCTTCTTGTCCAGACTATTTAAAGCCCATGTTTCACTTCCATACATGGCTACGCTCCATACAAATATTTTCAGAAACGACTTCCTGACACTTAAATCTATACTCAATGTTAACAAATTTCTCTTCTTCAGAAACGCTTTCCTTGCCATTGCCAGTCCACATTTTATATCCTCTCTACTTTGACCATCATCTGTTATTTTGCTCCCCAAATAGCGAAACTCCTTTAGTACTTTAAGTGTCTCATTTCCTAATCTAATCCCCTCAGCATCACCCGACTTAATTCGACTACATTCATTTATCCTCACTTTGCTTTTGTTGATGTTCATATTATGTCCTCCTTTCAAGACACTGTCCATTCCGTTCAACTGCTCTTCCAAGTCCTTTGCTGTCTCAGACAGAATTGCAATGTCATCGGCGAACCTCAAAGTTTTTAATTCTTCTCCATGGATTTTAATACCTAGTCTGAATTTTTCTTTCGCTTACTTTACTGCTTGCTCAATATACAGATTGTATAACACCAGGAAGAGGCTACAACCCTGTCTCACTCCCTCCCCAACCACTGCTTCCCTTTCATGCCCCTTGACTCTTCTAACTGCCATCTGGTTTCTGTACAAATTGTAAATAGTCTTTCGTTCCCTGTATTTTAGCCCTGCCTCCTTTAGAATTTGAGAAAGAGTATTCCAGTCAACATTGTCAAAAGCTTTCTCTAAGTCTACAAATGCTATAAATGTAGGTTTGCCTTTCGTTAATCTTTCTTCTAAGATAAGTTGGAACGTTAGTATTGCCTCACGTGTTCCAACATTTCTACGGAATCCAAACTGATCTGCTTCTACCAGTTTTTCCATTTATCTGTAAAGATTTCACATTAATATTTTGCAGCTGTGACTTATTAAACTGATAGTTCGGTAATTTTCACATCTGTCAACACCTGCTTTCTTTGGGATTGGAAATATTATATTCTTCTTGAAGTCTGAGGGTGTTTCGCCTGTCTCATACATCTTGATCACCAGATGGTAGAGTTTTGTCAGGACTGGCTCTCCCAAGGCCGTCAGTAGTTCTAATGGAATGTTGTCTACTCCCGGGGCCTTGTTTTGACTCAGGTCTTTCAGTGCACTGTCAAACTCTTCACGCAGTATCGTATCTCCCATTTCATCTTCATCTACATCCTCTTCCATTTCCGTAATATTGTCCTCAAGTACATTGCCCTTGTATAGACCCTCTATATACTCCTTCCACCTTCATGCTTTTCCTTCTTTGCTTAGAACTGGGTTTCCATCTGAGCTCTTGATATTCATACAAGTAGTTCTGTTTTCTCCAAAGGTCTCTTTAATTTTCCTGTAGGCAGTATCTATCTTACCCCTAGTGAGATAAGCCTCTACATCCTTACATTTGTCCTCTAGCCATCCCTGCTTAGCCATTTTGCACTTCCTGTCGATCTCATTTTTGAGACGTTTGTATTCCTTTTTACCTGCTTCACTTGCTGCATTTTTGTATTTTCTTCTTTCATCAATCAAATTCCATATTTCTTCTGTTACCCAAGGATTTCTACTAGCCCTCGTCTTTTTACCTACTTGATCCTCTGCTGCCTTCACTATTTCATTCCTCAAAGCTACCCATTCTTCTTCTACTGTATTTCTTTCCCCCATTCCTGTCAATTGTTCCCTTATGCTGTACTACCTCTGGTTTAGTCAGTTTATCCAGGTCCCATCTCTTTAAATTCCTACATTTTTTTTTTCAGTTTCTACAGTTTTAATCTACAGTTCATAATCAATAGATTGTGGTCAGAGTCCACATCTGCCCCCGGAAATGTCTTACAATTTAAAATCTGGTTCCTAAATCTCTGTCTTACCATTATATAATCTATCTGAGACCTTTTAGTGTCTCCAGGATTCAGGGAGATAGGCATCCATAGAGGCTCTGAATCTTTGCCCAAACTTGAGAGTAAGGGGTATGCATTCAAATGGTAATAACATACCATTCCTGGAATTCTTGATTCTGTCATTTTATTAGGTGGCTGATCTGGACATAGAGCAATTTAAAAGTGATGAGGTGCTTCATTGGTGGATGTCACTTACCACACTGAAGAGTCCATCTGTTATCTTTAATGGCTGTGTCCATTTTGGTGGTCCACAAAAGTACTGCCTTCCAGTTTGGGAGGAGGGGCATCCAGAGGAATAGAGGATTGGTAAGTTGGCTGCTGATATAATAGCTGTAGTCGTGCTCTGTACATCTGCTTCAACACCTCCATATGCCCCCCCCCCCCCCCCCAGGGGATCCACAACTCTTTTGTGGATACGTGCGTAGCGAGCACGGGACCCCGAGCTAATGTGGCCTTCCTTCCTTTCCGGGCTGCATACCTTCCGTTTCCGCATCCTTCCCCATCCCCCATCTTCGCCCCTCCCTCCCCCCCTCACCTCTAGCTCTTTCCTTCCCTTTCTCCCCCTCTGGGAGTATGGTTTGTGCCTACGTCCGGAGACGGACGCTTGTAAATGTACCGCATTCTTCGCCTTCCTTGCTTGTATGTCTTCATCCTTCCTTTGTCCTTCTCTTTTCCTTACCTCTTCTCTTTACCCTTTTCTCCACTGCGGCGTTTGAGACCTATCTTCTTTCCTTTCCCTTTCTCTTTCCTCCTCCCTGTGCGTGTCTGAAGGCCGACCCACGCACTTCCATGCGTAGCCGGTGACGGGGTAACGCGTAATTCCCCACCCCGGGTATACAGGTAGGACACGTACGTACCCCCTGGTAACGGCCAGGCCCAGGGAGGGGTGATTACCCGAGCTGATACCTTCCGAAAGTGCCGATTGGTCCCTCCATCCGTTTGTTGGGAGGTGTGCCCTGAGGTGTGAACAATCACCTAAAGCAGGAGTGCCCTCAGAGAGGGCCACCACAAGGGAGGAGCTCGCCATCGGAGACGCCGGTAATCGTGGGGGATTCTTCCGCAATGGTTTCCTCACCTTCCACTATGTCTGAGATTCAGTGAACTTACGTTTGTGAGCAGTCACAGTCAGTTCTTCCATTGTTGCCACAGTTCCTTGTTGTTTCTCGGTCTGACGAAGGTCATGACTTCTCCACGGTCAACCCTTTCATTATTCAGAAAGGTGTCGACGCAATTGCAGGTCCTGTAAAGTCTTGTTCCAGATTACGGAATGACACCTTGTTGTTAGAAACAGTCAGTGCCCTCCAGGCACAAAAATTGCTGTGTACTTCACTGCTCCACACCTTCCCTGTCCGGGTTGAAGCGCACTGCACTTTAAATGCCTCGCGTGGAGTTGTTTATACACGCTCCCTCAATGGATTGTCTGACGAAGAAATTCAGCACTACCTGTCTGACCAGGGCATAACGGCTGTTCATAGGGTTATGAAAAGGGTTGACACGAACATCATTCCAACCCGCACTGTCTTCTTGACATTTGACAAAGTTCAACTCCCATCGAAAATCAAAGCAGGCTATGAGATAATTTCCGTTCGCCCTTACCTCCCAAACCCTATGCGTTGCTATCGGTGTCAGTGGTTCAATCACACCAGCCAGTCCTGTTCCAATCCGGCCAAATGTGTTACATGTGGCAAGGATGCCCATGAGTGTGCTTGTCCACCTCCATCCCCTCGCTGCATCAATTGTATGGGTGACCACGCTGCTTCCTCTCGAGATTGCCCCGTTTTTAAGGACGAAAAGCTCATCCAGGAAATAAGAGTGAAGGAAAAGGTGTCGACCTTTGCTGCTCGAAAATTATTCGCCAGTCGACAGCCCACCGTGCCTCAGACACTGTCCTTGCTTCTCCTCGGCCAACAAAGGAGGTGGCCACGCAGACTTGCGATCTCACCTTTAGTGCCACGGTCGTCAGATCGGCCAGCACAAAGATCGCCCATTGAACCTCACCACTTTCGCCTGCCCACTCTCCGGCTCACCCTTCGTCGGGTTCTGCTAAATCTCGAGCCCAAAAGTCAGACACCAAGACTTCGAAAAAAAGAGCATACTCGTGAAGAGTTTTTCCACACCGCAACTTCCCAACCATCGGTTCCTCCTTCATCTAAACATCATACTTCCAAGAAGGGTACAAAGAAACCCAGTTCCTCCTTCTCCGGCAAGGCGTGTTCGATCTACAGCACCACCTGGCGGGAATCGCCCTCGGCCGTCCTCTGTGTTGCCGAGGCGCACTGCTGGCGGCCGATCAACCAGCCGAACACTGATGGCAGGAGCTGCTCCTGACCAACCTATGGATCAGGATCTTCTGCCTTCGGCTGAATGCCATTCCATGCTGTCGGTCGCAAGCTCTGAGCAGTCGTTGAGTTGACAGCGACCTTGGTCACATTCCTCCATTTTCTGTTCACCCTATGTCCATTATCCACTGGAATATCCGCGGCATTCGAGCCAATCGGGATGAATTTTCGGTCCTCATACGATCCTACTCGCCGGTCATCTTCTGTCTTCAGGAAACAAAGCTGCGTCCCCATGACCGCTTTGTTCTTCCTCATTTTCAGTCCATCTGATATGATCTCCCCTCTGTTGAAGGCACTCCAGCACATGGAGGACTCATGATTCTTCT
Organism: Schistocerca americana; assembly: GCF_021461395.2. NCBI lineage: Eukaryota > Metazoa > Arthropoda > Insecta > Orthoptera > Acrididae > Schistocerca > Schistocerca americana. The sequence continues at coordinate 59,067,692 of NC_060121.1, forward strand.
CCATGAAACTCTCCATTATCACCCAATCCATTTAAACACTTCCTTCCATGCTGTCGCCGTCCGTCTTTCCCTTTCCGGATACACGTTCTCTCTATGTACTGTATACATTCCATCGTCCACACCAATGGCACGAGCTGATCTTCTTCATCTTCTTCGTCAGCTTCCACCCCCCCCCCCCCCCCCCCTCCCATTTGCTGGTTGGGGACCTTAATACTCACCACCCGCTTTGGGGATCTCCACATCCTTGTCCACGTGGCTCACTATTGCTAGACGTCTTCCACCAAGCAGATCTAGTTTGCCTCAACACTGGGGTCCCTACATTTTTGTCTGCCTCCACGACAAATTTATCTCATTTGGACCTTGCGGTCGGTACTGTTCCGATAGCTCGGCGCTTCGAAGGGTTCGCCCTTGATGATACACACTCGAGTGACCACTTTCCATGTGTCCTTAGACTGCAGTCTCAACTGCCCTACATGCGCCCGCGACGCTGGAAGTTTGCCAAAGCCGATTGGACACTTTTTTCGTCTCAAGCGACTTTCGATGACCGTCACTTTCCCAGCGTCCACGATGAGGTCACACATATTACCGACGTTATTCTTACAGCTGCGGAACATTCAATACCACGCACCTCCGAATTGCCCCGGCGCCCCCCAGTTCCTTGGTGGAACGAGGCATGCCGTGACGCAATACGTGGGCGGCGACGTGCTCTCCGCGTTTTCCGTCACCATCCTACTTTGGCCAACTGTATCCGCTATAAGCAGCTCCGTGCGCGATGCCCTCGCGTCATCCGCGATAGCAAGAAGGTAAGCTGGAATTTCTTTATTAGCTCATTTAACACCTTCACTCCCTCCTCGGAAGTTGGAAGTCGGCTTCGACGGTTCTCAGGCGCGCCTAGTTTCTCCCCGGTCTCTGGGCTCACTCACACATTAGTGGACCCCGTCGCAATTTCTAACTCGTTGGGTCAGCACTTTGCTGAGATTTCGAGCTCTTCAAATTACCCGCCAGCGTTTCTCCTGAAGAAACTAGCAGCGGAAGTGCGACCTCTTGCTTTCTCCTCTCGAAATCGCGAAAGCTACAATACTGTTTCCTCCTTGCGGGAACTCCAACATGCACTTTCTTCTTTTCGCTCCTCCACCCCAGGAACGGATGGTATCCACGTCCAAATGTTGCTGCATTTATCAACCCATAGTCTGCATTGCCTCCTTCGCCTTTATAATCGAATTTGGACCGACAGTACTTTTCCCAGACGATGGCGGGAAGCTATTGTCGTTCCCGTTCGGAAACGTGGAAAGGACAAACATCTCCCCTGTAGCTATCGCCCCATTTCTTTCACGAGTAATGTCTGTAAGGTTTTGGAGCGTGTGGTGAATTACCGTTTAGTGTGGTGGCTGGAATCCCGCAGTCTTTTAAAACCTGCCCAATGCGGATTCCGAAAGCATCGTTCTGCAGTTGACCATCTTGTTGCTCTCTCCACTTATATCATGAACAATTTTCTCCGGAAACGCCAAACGGTAGCAATATCTTTTGATCTGGGGAGAGCATACGATACCTGTGGGAGGACAGGCATCCTCTGCACACGGTTCTCTTGGGGCTTTCGAGGCCGGCTGCCCCTTTTTCTTCGCGAATTTATGGCAGAACGCACATTTAGGGTGCGGGTGAACACTACTCTCTCCCGTACTTTCTCCCAAGAAAACGGGGTACCCAAGGGCTCAGTGCTGAGTGTTCTACTTTTTGCCATTGCCATAAATCCAATTATGGATTGTCTCCTTCCTGATGTCTCGGGCTCCCTCTTTGTGGACGATTTTGCAATTTACTACAGCTCTCAACGGACGAGCCTTCTTGAACGACGTCTTAAAGGATGTCTCGATCGCCTCCACTCTTGGAGCATCGAAACCGGCTTCCGTTTTTCTCCCAGTAAGACCGTTTGTGTTAAATTTTGGCGACGTAAGGAGTTTCTTCCGCCCTCCTTACATCTAGGTCCTGTCAACATTCCGTTTTCAGACGTCGCTAAATTCTTGGTTCTTATGTTTGACAGAAAACCGTGCTGGTCCTCCCACGTTTCCTATTTTTCGGCTCGCTCTCTGCGATCCCTCAACACCCTCCATGTCCTGAATGGTACCTCCTGGGGAGCGGACCGAGTGGTCCTTCTCCACCTCTATCGCGCCTTAGTGCGCTCGAAATTGGACTATGGAAGCATAGTCTACTCCTCTGCTCGGCCATCTATTCTTCGGCGTCTCGACTCTATCCACCACCGTGGATTACGTTTAGTGTCTGGTGCTTTTTACACCAGCCCTGTGGAAAGCCTTTATGCTGAGACTGCTGAGCCTCCGCTGTCCAATCGGCGAGCAGTCCTTCTGAGTCGTTATGCTAGCCATCTGTCTTCCATGCCTGCTAATCCAGCCCATGACATTTTTTTCGACGCCTCCTTTGATGTAGGGTATGCAGGCCGCCCCTCCTCCCTACTACCACCGGGAGTCCGCTTCCGTCAACTGCTCCATTCTCTTTCCTTCCGCTTTCCTAAAACCTTCTTGACAACTTGGGGTACAGCACCTCCTTGGCTCCATCCCCGGATCTGCCTGCTCCGTGACCTTTGTCGATTTCCAAAAGATGGTACACCTTCACTTGTTTATCGTCGGGCATTTGCTGCTCTATGTGCACAAATGACGGACGCCACATTTATTTACACCGATGGTTCGAAAACATCGTTAGGTGTAGTTAGTGCCTATATTGTTGGCGACACCCCAAATCACTTTCGGCTTCCCGACTAGTGTTCGGTTTATACTGCGGAGCTTTACGCTGTTCTCCAGGCTGTCCACTACATCCGCCGCCACCAGCAGATACAGTACTTTATCTGCTCAGATTCTCTCGGCTCTCTCTTCAGTCTCCAAGCTCTTTATCCTGTGCACCCTCTGGTCCACCGGATTCAGGACTGTCTGCGCTTGCTCCACCTGGGGGGCGTCTCGGTGGCGTTCCTCTGGCTCCCGGGACACGTTGGTATCTGTGGAAATGAGGCGGCCGATATTGCAGCCAAGGCTGCAGTCTCTCTTCCTCGGCCAGCTACTCAATCAATTCCCTTCGCCGATCTACGGAGCGTTCTATGTCGACGTGGTGTTCGTTTATGGCACACGCATTGGTCGACACTTCCCCATAATAAATTGCGGGACATGAAAGCTCTTCCCTGTGCTTGGACCTCTTCCTCCCGAACGCGTCGTCGGGAGGAGGTAATTTTAACTAGTCTGGATAGGGCACTGTCTTTTTAGCCATCGACATCTTTTAAGCGGCGATCCTCCCCCACTCTGTCCCCATTGCTCTCAGCTGTGGACGGTAAGGCACCTTTTACTTGAGTGCCCCTATTTTAATCCGTTACGCTCCCGTCTACAGCTATCGCCTGATATATCGTCGATTTTAGCAGATGACACGCGCTCAGCCGAGCGCGTTCTCAAGTTTATTAGTGCCAGTGAAATGACGTCAGTCATTTGAAGCCTTTTTTGGGGACAACCAACCCCTTTCTGTAGTGGATTTTTAAGCCATCCTTCTGCTTTTAGTTTCTCCGATTTTATGACTTTCATGCCCATTGCTGCTGGTTTTCAATTTCGGCTTTTTACTGTTTCCTAAGTCACGGACTGGGCGCTAATGACCATAGAAGTTTTGCGCCCTAAAAACCAAACAAACAAAAAAACCTCCATATGGCGAGGTGTGCTAAGGGTGATGGAAGAAGTGAAGGTTCCCCAGTCAGAACAGCTGAGAGCGTATCTCAGTGGATGCCCGTGTGAATGAGGCTGAGGGAGAGAAAGGATAGCCGTGGAGTAGAATATCCAATGGATGGAGGAGAGGGAACCAGGGCAGCAAATGGAAATATCAACAGCCAAATAGGAGCAACATTCCGCACTGATGGTGTCGGGGCACCAGTATTTAAGAGATAAGAATCGATCTCTGTGAAGAATTTTTTGACAACTTTGCTGTGAGCAGTGGTCTCGGTTTCACCTCACAAATGGTAATGAGCATTGAAGACATCTAAAATTATGAAGGACGGATGGAGCTAAGAAATCAGTGCAGACGACACATTCTGAAACACTTCACCATTGCAAGGGATACACACATTACATATGGTGAAACACCATCAACCAGAACATGAATGTATACATCTCTGTGGACCTCAGGGAGGGACAGAATATCCTATGTTTGCAATATCATTGTCTGCGGTACCCATGCTGATATTTAAAGGAGACATTTTAGTTCTCCAAAACCATTGTAATACAAGAGCATAAAACGTGTTCCATAATTCCACAACAGATTGAAGTCAGCAATATAAGCTTACAGTTATATGCATATGTCCTACAACTCTTCTTGAAGACACGACTGACATGGGCTTTGTACCAGTCACTGGATACACTTTGTTGCTACTGCAACCCAACCTATGAATAAACTGCTGCCAGAAGAAAAGAAAGTTCTTTGTATGATCTTGCAGGTATCTCATCTGACCCAAATGCCTTTCCTCTAAGTGATTGTAACTGCTTTTCTATTCTGGGATTACTTATCTCAATGTCTCCTTTCAATCATCACATGTATGCTTATGAGGTAGACACCATATTGCAACTTTCTGTGTGGAACAGTTGTGGAAGGCTGAATTCAGTATTTCAGCATGCTCTGTATCACCCTCCATTTCAGTGCCAGTATGGTCATTTGGTGACAACAGAAGATTTTGATCCGATTAATACTTTTACACAAGACCAAAACTTTTTAGGTTTCTTAGCCAGATCTGTTGGCAAAATTTTACTTTAAAGTAACTGAACAATTCTCTCATGTCACTGCTTATGCTCATTTTCACTCCATTCAGCTTTTGTTTGTCAGCAAGTTCCATAAACAGATTGGCTATCATTGCAGCCAGCCGCGGTGGTCTAGCGGTTCTAGGCACTCAGTCCAGAGCCGCGCGATTGCTACGGTCGCAGGTTCGAATCCTGCCTCGGGCATGGATGTGTGTGATGTCCTTAGGTTAGTTAGGTGTAAGTAGTTCTAAGTTCTAGGGGACTGATGACAATAGATGTTAAGACCCATAGTGCTCAGAGCCATTTCTATCATTGCAGCTATGGAGTACTTTGCAGGATCTGGGTTCAAGGCAATGTCCTCAAAGTCTAGTTGTTTTTGTCATTACATCTGTGATATATTGTGAAATTTTGAACATTCACAAATGCCACAATACACCAGTACTGTTATTGTCAGTTATAGAGTTCAACTTAATTGTGGTCTTTTAAAGTTTTTGAGAAGCCAGTCAGTCTATCATCATTGGAAACAACTGTTCTCCAATTTTATTGTACAATTACATGAGAAACAGTTTCTGAGAATTTTTGGATTCTTGAAAACTATTTTTTCGTAAGTTACCCTTACGAGTGTTTTGGATGTGATATTTATTTCGTAGAGGATCAGTGTTTCCAGTTCACAGTTCAGCCAAAAATACATCACCCCTTAATTTTGTTGCTTATCGATACAAATAAATGTGCACTTTTGAGAATTTTCAGAAGCTATCATTGTCCTTTTGCATAATCCATGAGCAATATGTAGTAAATTAGCATTTGTGATTTAGTTACTGTAGCAGGTATTTTTAACTAACATATTGTGTTACATATAGTTTTCCCTTCAAGAGGAGTAGCCCTATATATTATCTGCATCTATCAGTAGTAAGTAACACTATTTGAGTTCCCAAATAACCTCAAAATGTTTTAGGAAACTAGTAATTTCTGCCACAGGTTTTTGTGTTGCTTTAATAGCAATCTCATTTTGTGTATTTTCCTGGAGAAATGGCAGCGAGGGACAGGTAAAGGTACCACATGCACTCAGTGGGTGTGCCTGGGGCCTCATTCAGTATGTTGAAGAGGCTATTCTAGCAGCCACTGAGGGAGCAGGGCGCAATCGACTGCAGATCGTGGCACACTTTGGAACAAATAACACGCGTTGTCTGGGCTCAGAGTTCATACTTGGGTCATTCCCGTGCCTGGCAGATAAGGCTGAGAAGACCAGCCTTGTGCATGGAGTTTCAATGAGGCTCAAAACTTGCAGCATTGCCCCCCAGAATAGGTTGTGACCCTTTGGTTCTGAGTAGAGTGGAAGGACTGAACCAGAGACTTTTGAAGCTCTGTGACAAGCTAGGCTGTGACTTTCTGGACTTATGCCATAGGTTTTAGAACTGTAGGGTCCCCCTAAGTGAGTCAGTTGTGCACTACACATCAGAGGCTGCTACTCAGGTACCTGCATGTGGGGGTGCACAAAAAGCTTTTTTAGATTACATGAGTCTCCATCCAATAGAGATAAAAGTAGCAGCAGGAAACCCAGAAGTATCAGTGTAAGATTGAAAGAAATGCCTCCCACAGCCAAGAGTATTAAAATCCTAATTATAAACTGATGAAGTGTTCATAACAGTGTGCCAGAGTTTGAAGCAGTCATAAAAAGCAGTGAAGCTCGCATAATTCTAGGTACAGAAAACTGGTCGAAACCTGAAATTGGTAATAGTGAGATTTCTTGGGGAAAATTTAAGTGTTTATTGAAAGGACAGGCAACTGGGAAATGGCGGTTGTGCATTTGTTGCAATAGACAAGAAACTCATATCCACTGAGATAGAAATTGAAGCTGCATGTGAGATTGTTTGGGTAAGATTCCTTAACGGGGTTGTGCATATAATGGAAACTGGATCCTTCTATTGACCTCCAGTCTCATCTCCTGATGTAACTCAAAACATAAGAGAAAACCACAGTTTGCTTGTATGCACAAGGTATATAACTTTGCTTCTGCTGTTTTTTCCTGACATCTGAGGCTTTAATGAAACAAATTGGTTACATATGTATCATCCAAAGTATTTTCCATCGCTGGCAGCTACTTTCTCCCATCTTTCGGGCAGTGCACAAATCCTGTGTCAAAAACATGGTTTATCTTTTGAAGCGATCCACAAATCGATCCAATTTGTGACTTCTTCACGAGATTGGAAGTGTCGGTCAGCCAGGCCATGTGCCATTGACCTAAACAGGTGATATTCAGAGGGAGCAATGTCTCAATAATACGGCGGGTGGGGTAAGACTTCCCACTTTAACGTTTACAAGTATGTTTTGACCTCTTTTGCTACGTGGGGTCGAGTGTTGTCGTGCTGCAAAATCACTTTATTGTTGCTCTCACTGTATTGCGGCCATTTGTCTTCTAATGCTCTGCTGAGACACATTAATTGCATTTGATAATGAGCACCTGTGATTGTTTCACTCAGTTTTAACACCTAAAGGTACACAATGCCAAGATGGTCCCACCAAATGCTCGGCTTGGATATCCTCATAATTTTTTGCATTTAGGGCTATCATAATGAACCCATTTCTTGTCCCCAGTCACAATCTGATGCAGAAATCCCTTCGATGCATCTCAGTTTCAGCTCACACGGGACCCAAGTTCCTTTTTTCTGAATCATGCCCATAACCTTGAGACATTTTGAAATGGCCTGCTGTGTCACTCCCACTAATCATGACAATTCTTCTTTAGTTTGACGTGAGTCTTCACTCAGTAACATCTCCAATTCCGCACCTTCGAAAACACTCTCTCTTCCACCACTATGCTGGTCTACAATATTAAAAATCACTATTCTTGAAGTGTCAAAACCACTCTTGACATGTTCTTTCACTAATAGCATCTTTACCATATGTACTCGAGAGCATTCATATTGAAACAAAACCGTAACACCTCCTGCGAATTACGAGAATTATGCTCGTAACCTGACATTTTCAATCGAGAACAACTTTCTGATGTAGACACAAATTGACTAATGTTTGAATGAGGTTATGTTGACCGAGGTCCAAGCTACCTGCCTGAGGTCTGCGATCCGTTTCTTTTGACCCCTTCTTACCACTGTCGCCACATATCGGCAAACGGCGGCAGTAAAGTTGTACACCTTGTAAGTTCCTCAAACTTACTGTAATCATCAGCGAAGACTTTAATCACCCAACAGTCCATAGGAAAAACTGCAGTTTTGTTAGTGGTGGGCATGATAAGACATCCTGTGAAACAGTACTAGATGCCTTTCCTGAAAACTACCTAGAACAGATAGTTAGGAACACCACTCATAATGGAAACAAGTTGGATCTAACAGGAACAAATAGATCTGGCCTCTTTGAGGATGTTCACAACATAGCTGTTATCAGTGACAATGATGTGGTTGTGGCAACAATGACTGTCCAAGTGAAAAGCACAACTAAAACAAACAGAAAGATAAACATGTTCAGTAAACCAGATAAATATCAGTAGTGTCACATCAATGAGGAACTTGAAACTTTCAATATAGGGCAGTAGCATGTGGAGGAACTCTAGCTCAAGTTTAAAATGATAGTTGACCACATACTGGATAGATATGTTCCCAGTAGAAGGGTCCATAATGGGAGGGAACCTCCATCGTACACAGTCACTGTAAAGAAATATCTAATGAAATAGATTACTGCATAAAAGGTGTAAAACCTAGCACAGGGCTGTAGATAGATGCTGAATGAAATACATTTGGCTGTCAAGAGAGCAATGCATAATGCCTCCAATGACTACTGAAGCAGAATATTGTCAAATGATCTTTCACAGAATGTGAAGAAATCCTGTTCGTATGTAAAGGCTGTTAGTGGCACCAAAGGTAGTGTGGATGTCCGTAGCAAATGATGTGGGAACTGAAATTGAGGGTAACAAAGCAAAAGCTGAATGCTTAACCCCATTTTCAAATGCTCCTTTACAAAAAAAAAAAAAAAAAAAAAAAAAAACCCTAGGAGAATTGCCCCCAATTTAATCCTCATACCACTGAAAAGATTAATAAAAGAAGTATTAGCACCAGGGAGCATTGTGAAATTGTAATTATTTCAGCTGTTTCTCAATGCCAAAGACCTGATGGAATCCCTATTTGATTCTATACTGAGTTTTTGGCTGAGTTAGCACCTCTTCTAACTATAACCTATCATAGATTCCTTGAAGAAAATCTCATGCCCAGTTCTTGGTAAAATCCATAGGTCACACCCATCTACTACAAAAAGGGCAATAGAAGCAATCCACAAAACTACCAACCAATATTTTCAACATCAATTTGTTATAGAATCATAGAATATATTCTGAGCTCAAATGTAATGATGTATCTTTAACAGAGTGACCACCTCAATGCCAACCACCATGAATTCCGAAAACATCGATCGTGTGAAACCCGAGTTGCACTTTGCTGACATGACCTACTGAAAGCTTTGGATCAAGGTGATCAGCTAGATACAGTATTTTTCAGTTTCTGAAAAGCATTCAACTCAGTACCATATCGATACTTATTGTCAAAAGTTCAATAGTAAGGGGTATAGAGTGAAATTTGTGACTGGATTGAGAACTTTTAGCTATGGAGGAAACAGCATGTTATCTTGGATGGAAAGTCATCATTAGATGTAGAAGTAATTTTTGGTATACCCTAGGGAAGTATGTTGCCATGCATGTTGTGTATCAATGACCTTGCAGACAATCTTTATGTAAAATCAGGCTTTTTGCAGATGATGTAGGTATCTGTTATGAAGTACTATCTGAAAGAAGGTGCATAAATATTCAGTCAAGTCTCAATAAGATCTTAATGTCGTACAAAGATTACATTTCTGAACATGTAAAACAAGTTGTCAATGTCGTGCACTTCACAAAATGTAAAATCCATGGTATCCTAAGACTATAAAATCGATGGGTCACTGTTGGAATCAGCAAACTCATACAAATACCTGGGTGTAACACTCTGTAGGGACACGAAATGGAATAATCACATACGCTCACGAGTAAAGCAGATGGTAGACATGAGTTTATTGGTAGAATATCGGGAACTGCAATCAGTCTATAAAGAAGATTGCTTACAAACCACTAGTGTGACACATCCTAGAATATTTCTAAAGTGCATGGGACCCATACCAAATAGGATTAACAGGATATTGATAAGAGAAGGGCAGCACAAACTTTCACAGCTTTGATTAATCTATAAGAGAGTGTTGCAGAAATATTGAAGGGACTGAATTGGAAGATTCTTGAAGACAGATGTAAACTATCGCAAGAAAGTAGACATGTTCACTGTCTGATCTCATGGAAGTGAAAAGCTGGGAGAATTCTTGGACCACATCAGCAATATCCCTGACAACATTGAGTTCACCATGGAGGTAGACAAATGGCGCCTTGGTGTTCCTTGACATCCTTGTCCACTGTACAGCAAATAGGTCTCTCAGCCACAATTTTTACCAGAAATCCATCCAAACAGGCCAACATCTGCATGCTAATAGTTATCACAATCCACCACAGAAACCTGCTGTTCTGAGACACTCAATGTATTGAGCAAAAGCTCTCTCTCATGCTGAAAATCACCCAAAAGAAATGAGCCACTTACAGAAAATACTCAGGGAAAACAGATGCAACAACCACCACCTTTTGCAAGCCATCTTACTGAATACATGTAAGCAGTTGGACCCTGAGGAGGACACAAAGAAGCTTACATTCTTGTTGTTCTGTGGCTCAGTAACAGGAAAGATTAGTCGGCTGCTAAACAGGCATAAAAACGATTCAGTCTTCAGGATGCCAGCTAAAATTTATCAGTTCATGAGGCCTGTGAAAGATGAATGCAAAGTAAATACCATGTGATTGTGGACAGTTTTGTGTTGGACAGAGTGTGCATACTATTCAACAGTGCTGTGTAGAACACAAGAGATAGTTTTGCCTTTGGTACCCTGAGAAATTAGCAGCAGCAGAGCATGCTCTAGAAAACACACTATTCCATTCAGAGACATATCAGTTATTACACAGACTAATAGTTTCTGAGACAGGTTCATAACAGATGCAATTTGTTACAACACCTTTAATAAAGATGGTGGCCTGCAGCTAAGCATGGCTTGGGAGCCGGCCATCAGAAGGTTGAAGCAGACGCGTAACAAAACCATTGACTTTTATAGGACTGGAGTGAGCACCAGTGACATCACAGTAGCAGCAACTAAAAGACAGTCGCTACCTGACAATGGTCACAGATTGCTCTGCCAAAAGCTTGCAGATTTCAAAATCACTTTATGCAGCTTGAAGCCTGAGAGAATTTTACTACTACAGATCACCACAAAACCGTGGATTCATACACATGCAGAATGATGTTTCACAATTCTGCCACTAGTTTTGTTGCATTACTCTCCCATTCTATTGCTAGCAAGTTGAAGTCTCCCCCATTACAACAGGGTGATCAGGAAACTTTTTCACAAAATTCTGCAATTTCTCTTTGAAGCGCTCTGCCACTACAGCTCCAGAGGCAAGTGATCTGTGCAACCAATCGCCATGTTTGACTGACCTTTGATGCTTAGTTACATTTCATTTAAATCACTTGATGTGAGGGAATTAAATTCCTGTAGGGTCAATCAATGCAAAGTGGACCAGCAGTGTCTGCTTGACCATCTCAGGAAAAAATTAATATTCAGTGGGTGAATTCACTCATAGTTGATGGACTCAAAAGGATTTTAAAAAAATTTTACTGATTATCATTTAGTGTCCATTTCTGTTTCAAGCTGCAAGCATTCTTTTGCCTTTACAAGCATCTGCAGTTTTTTTAAATTATTTGGTAATGGGTTGCCTCAGACCTTTCAAATAAGAAGCATCAGGTTCAGCACACAGTAGACTAGAAATGTAAACTGTGATTACTTCACTGAATGTATTCCTTAATATATTTTTAATAGCTAAAATTTAATTGTCACAAATTAAAGAAAACGCTATTTTTTGAACTGTATTTTACCAAAGCAATAGTAATTTCTCTGCCTTAATATTTTTTGTGAAATTACCCTACACAGTGTGCGACATTTTATACAGTATCAATGGTTAGAAACTTATATGAAAAAAAAAATGCCTATTTTTTACAAAAGCAATGGGTTTTTTAATTTTTTCATTCTTTGGCCAGATAAAAAAACTGAAGATTAGAAACTTAATAGGCCTTTATGAAATCACACTTCACTCTAAATTTGAAGTCAGATTCAATAGGAAGTTATGAAAAAAATTACCAATATGAAAATACATTTCTTAATATCAGCAATATCTGGACTAATGGATAATGTGTATCAGTCACATATTTTAAGCAGTATTATACGAACGAATGTTGGTACTCACCATATAGCGGAGATGCTCAGTCGCAGATATGCACAACAAAAAGACTCTCATATAATAGCTTTTAGCCAGACATGACATCCTTCAATTTCAATGACTGTTTCACAGTCAATGCCCTATGGATCCTCCAGCCAACACCAGCTTTCCTAAACTGCAGAGGTGGGAACCTTCCCTGCAATACATTCAACATTCCCGTAACCCTCCTGTCCTCAACCTTCATTAGTCACTGTCCTCACCCATCCAGCCCCTTTCCTGTTCCCATTTCAGCACTACACAGCCCCCATTCCACCACCACACACAATCTTTTTATTTCTCTCTTTTTTCACTAATCCCCCCCCCCCTTCCTTACATCTCCCCTGCCCACAATCTAACCTGCAGCACTTCACTGTCCCTCACTCCCCTCAGTCTATCCCTCCTCCTCCTCCTCACCCGAAAACTGTCGCCACTCCCATCATGCGTTGGTGCTGCTGCTCACAGTGTGGTTTCAGTTGCCTGAGACTGCAGTTTTGTGTGTGTGTGTGTGTGTGTGTGTGTGTGTGTGTGTGTGTGTGTGTGTGTGTGTGTGTGTTGAATGCCTTAATGGCCAAAAGCTTTAATTTTTAGAGTTTTTGTTGTGCCTTCAGTATCTGTGAGTCAGCATCTCCACTATATGGTGAGTAGCAACTTTCCTGCTCATAATATTGTTACATTTCATCCGGTGTATTCCATTGGTTGAGTCACATAATTTAAACATATCTATGATAACCTTTTTCTTTTTCAAAATGAGTTAACTGATTACATTATCTTGCTCTCTTCTTGTTTGTTATTATTACATTGTCCACTGAACAACAGAGAAATTTCTGCATCCAGTTTGATTATAAGGTTAAAATTTAACCCAGTAGCAGTTGCACATTCCACAGGAGACAGCTTCTTCAGTACATTTTTAACAAACATCCAGACTTGATGCTTTTTAACTTTTTTAGACAAGACCCTTCGTCCTGCTGGATGGTAAAATGTAACATGCACATCTTGGTTTTGACAATTATTACTATCAACTTCAGCAATCCACCACTGTTCACTATAAACACAAGCCACTATGGCATTATTCTGAAGTGTCAGTGTTGCAAGTTTTCCATATTGATGAAATTCATTATCAAGGGATGTTGATGTAAACTTACGCATGAGCAACTTGTGCAACTGAGATATAAGACGATGAAAAGATTGGGTGCCTTTAGTCTTCTGACAAGTGCCGAATCTTTCCTCCATGATACTGACATAGTATTCTTCCATTTCTTCACATTTTACAGAAGCAGAAGTAAAAGTAATCTCTTTTATCTGTTCTTTACATAATTTAAACATTTCTTGTAGTGTCAAGATTTGGTTCTCATAGGACTGCAGCAGACTAGCTATTGTGACAACTCCCTTTGTTGTACTTCCAACACCATCACAAGCATTCTTCCCATGGCATGATGCAATAAAGTGGCACTCTCTGTCAAGTTCATAGTCTTCATGTGAATGGACAAGACAAATTTTTGTTTTGTTTTAGTATTGGCTTTCGGTACCATCAGAGAAGTAGATCAGTTTGTTTATGGAAGGATGGTGCTGTTTTATGTAGTTCGTTGATTACAGTTGAAAAGCATGCACTGCTGTAGTGTTGTGCTCAAAGTAATCACTTATGACACAAAAACTGTGACCCATTAGTTTATCATTATCCTTATAACAGAAGACAATTGGATGAACTGTGACTTGTTTGTTTCACAGTGGTATCCTTGTAATTCATCTTTAACAAAGGAATAGTTTTCAGAAAAGTTGGCAGGAACTAAATATTCATCAACAGCCAAGGTTTGCTTTTTGTCTTTCACTAATTTAACCTGAGCTTTGGCAATAACATGATGCATTTTCAGGTTCCAAGGTTAGCTACCAGCAGTTCAAAAAACATTTCTTGTGGTTTTGTAATTGTCACCATTTCCATTCCCTCTCATGTCACCCACTGTTAGTATTCTATACTGTCAGGCATCAAATCGACTTCTTCCAATTCTTCAAATGTGCAAAGTAAAGCATGTTTGACAGGATAGTCTTGACATATTCCAACGATCATACAATTTTAACTACAGTTTTGAACATGGCTATTTCTAAGCAACCATATATACGTTTGAACATTGGAATCATTGGAACTACGCAGCCAACCAGTTACAAATAACTGTTTGGTACACTGATCTAGGTTTCAACACCTCTAAGAATGTCTTCATCAGAATGAAATTTTGAGAAACCCTATAAAATACATTGAAAATTAAGTATGATGAAAAACATTAACCGACATGACAATTGTCATGATGTACAAAGGTTACATACATAAAATTACATAGTGAGAAGGCAATAGTCAGAGTTTAGAGCAGATATGCTCCAGTCTAAAAGTCAAATAAAACATGTTGCAGCCTTTGGCACAAGGGCATAGCTATGAAGAACATCAGACTGATCAACCCAGTAGCTTACATTGTCACCACAAAAACTATACAAATTGCGCTGTGTATCAGGCGAGGACAGTGACACGTGCCCATTTGAACCACTAACAGAAATCATTGAAAAATGAAAAAAAAGACAGTTAATTATAAAAGAAAATACAAAGGAAGACAGCTTAGTGTATTTTTGAAAAGACATAGTAGGCTTCACAGAAATTATTATTACATGAAGGACAGAATAATATAGAAAAATTATACAAACAGATGTACAATCCAAGAAATATCTGCATAAGGTACCTTTAGTAGTACATATCTGAGATTCGAAGAAAATGTTGTGTGTCTTTTTTCCAATAAATGTTCCTTGTACTTGACACTAAAAAGTCTTCCAGTTTGTCCTACGTAATGAGTGGGACAAGTATCACAAGTGATCTTATACACTTCTCAATTTTGTATAGAAGCAACTGTGGACCCGAGATTGTGAATGATATTTTTGCATGTTATTGTTAGTGGAAAAGATAACTTTGCATTAATACTTTTTAATTAGAAAATGTCAAATTTGATAAGAAATAGGGCCTGAAAATGGAATTGCGAAAACATCTTGTTACTATTAGAAACAGCACTGATGCCTAATGTGGTCACTTTAGCATCAGTTTTAACTTTGAAGACCTTGTCACCTAACCAACCTACATACATACTGCTATGAAAAGCAAATCACTGACCTAATTCACTTGCTAAAAATGGTAGTAATATACAACTATTTCGTCTTCAGTGGCAAACTACACCATCAGCCTGACAGACTGGTGATGAGTAACCCACTGGCCGGCATCTTGACCAGTATTTTTATTAATTTACTGGAAGAGAGATCCTTCAATAATTTTTCAGCTGTTGATCAGGGAATTATGTCATTCTCGGTATGTAGACGACATTTTGGTCATGCACAGTGGTTCCTGGGAAGGAATTCAGCTTTAGTCTGAAATTTTTAATAGTCTGCATGAGGAAATCAGCTTCACTTGCAAATTACAAAATAACAATCATCAGCTTAATTACTTGGACCTCAGTATTGCCACTGGCAATGACAGACGTTCTTTTGGTATTATTGAAAAGCCACTAACACAGATCAAATTGTGCCCACCAGTTCAGTGCACCCTCATTTCCATAAAAAATTGTGTATCCATTCAGCCATTCATTGTGCAGTATCTGTACCTTTGTCATCTGACAATATTGATGAAGAGATGAATAAAACAAGAACTATTGCACTTAATAATGACTATGATACCTTGTTAGTTGACAAGATCTTCAAAGTTACAACTGATGCTAAAGTGACCACATTAGGAATCAGTGCTGTTTCTGACAGTGATGAGCACAAAAATGTCTTCTTGATTCCATTTGCAGTCCCTATGTCTTACAGAATTCATCATATTCTAATTAAGAAGTGTGGATACAAAGTTACCTTTTCCACTAACAATGAAACTTGCAACAAAAATCTCATTCACAATCTCAAGCCCACAGGGTTCGTCAGTTGGTTACACGTCCAATTGATCTATCTCACGGTAACCGTTATGATGTGGAACGTGTGAAGTGCGTAAGAAATGCACACATGAATCAAGATTTTTTTTTATTACCTACCCCATTTCCATAAATGGCACAAAATGCATATATTATACTTATATCTTTATTTATTTCTATTCAAGAATTCATGTATGATATAGAAGAAATTGTCAAGTAGTTATAATTTGAATTTATTCGCTTCCAATGTGTGTCCCATTTATTATCTATAGGACAAGCTGAAAGATCTTTTAGTGTCAGGTACAAGGAATATTTATTAGGAAAAAGGGTCAGTAATATACATAATTCCATTTTTACTGATCATCTGTTAATTTATGCTCTCAAACTGAAAAGAACTGAAGAAATTTCCATTTTATGTAAAGAAAAGGAACATCATAGGCTCGGCATACTTTAAGAGCTGGATATTCTCGAGCACATTTCTGAGAATGATGGCCCAATCCTCAATGAACAGTTACAATTACTCAACAGAATTTGTTTTCAATGGTTTTAATCCAGAACTCACAGAATTTTGATTCCTCTAGTTTTTACATCAACATCTACGTGAATACTCTGCAAATCACATTTGTCTGCCTGGCAGATGGTTACTGTATTTTCCTGCCTCTGGTTCCGAAACATTTTTTCAAATCTCATTGATACGTACTACTAACTTCACCTTCATGCACGTATTTTTTGGATTGAACAGCTGTTTGTATAAATTTTCTGTATTATTCTGTCCTTCATGTAATAGTAATTCCTGCACAGCCTAATAGATGCCAGTTAGTTATACTTCATCTGCCTGTGTATTTTCAAAACTACATTAAACTCTCTTCCTTTGTATTTCATTTTTATAATTAACTGTCTTTTTTTCAGTTATTTCTGTTATAATGTTTCAAATGGGCACGTGTCACTGTTCACACCCAAGAAGCGGTACAACTTGTTTTTGTGGCACCTATGTAAGCTACTGGGTCAATCAGTCTGATGATGTTCCTAGCTCAGCATACGTGCCAAAGGCTGGAACATGTTTTATTTGATTTTTTGACTAACATACCTGCTCTAAACTCTGACCATTACCTTCTCATAATATAACTTTAAGTAAGTAATCTTGTTATATCATGACAGTTTTACAGGGTTTCTGAAAATTTCATTCTGATGAAGACATTCTTAGAGGTGTCAAAACTTTGGTCAATGCACCAAACAGTTACTTGCAATTGGTTGCCTGCGTGATTCCTATGTTCACACAATTTTAACTATCAATATTGCAAATCAGAACTACCAAAAGGTCTTGATAATCAACTCGAAGATTGGTCCCACCTGTCATCAACTTTACATTCTGCTGATACAAACAAACACAAACAAACATTATGGGTGCCTCATGTCCCTGCTACAATACAGCATTGTGGTTTCAATTTGTAAAATTTTATTCTTCCAATTTTAATATCAGGATTTTCTTTTTTGAATTCAGTGAATAGTTCATTTAAATTCCACAATACTAACCCATTTGTCTCTGAATCTTAGTACCATTTTCTTTCACAGAAACATAATGTCTTTTTTTCCAGGCATCAAATGCCTATTATTGTCTTCCTCATGAACTTAATAATCTTTTCTATCATGTTTTCATCTATGAAATTTGATTCATTTTTCTTTTGTACCCAAAAATTCTTTATGTGAGCCATCTCTATGTTTGTTGCTGACAAATACCTTAGATTAACATGTTAGACACAATGACTTTCCTGGTATTATACTGATAAAAGGGCTTTTATTTTTAGAATAATGATGAAACATTATATCTCTCAGACCTTTTGTTATAGGCTTCTTACGTTTCTTAAAGGGGTCCAAGCATGACTGACCAAGTAGTGATGAAATTTCTGAAGTATTTAATTTCATGGTACTTGGAAGTTGAATTAACCTCTGAGCCAAGTTCTAAGTAAAGCAGCACTCCAAACTCTTAAGTAAAACAACACTTTTTCTTCTTCATTGTATTCTTGAAGTAATGTTATTAGCAAACACTCCATACACACTTTTATGGCAAGTTTCATTAACAAGAACACCAACGGAACACTGAGGCTCCATTGTTCATTTGCACACTTCAAGAGCTCATTGTTAACTGAGTGTGAGTGAACAGACGATGGTGGTGGAAGGGGAAAGACACTGCACAGACTTGTACAGGCTTGTCTGTGAGCCCGTATAGGCTTGCAGATGCTGTCTGCTAGCCTGCTGCAGAGGACTGTGATCATTTGCTAATTTAATTTCATGTTTTCCAATTATGCAGAGTGAGTCACAAACACTGAAACCTACAAGAACTCCAAAAGTATGACAGTAGCTGAAAAGTTTGTGGGACAAAAGTTGCACGGGACAACAGGGACCATAATATGAAGTCTCTTTTTTTGTTGCTAGGTGGGGTTTCTTCAGAGATATGAAGGTCAACTTTGTTTTACTAAATGGGATACTATAGTGTGGTACTTATTATCTGATAGCAGCTATTGAGACGAAGTCAATGATATGTAACAGTAAGGTCTTTGAATGTCAACGAAGGTCAAAAAGTTGGCACGAATGTCCATTTACAAAAGGTGTTCAAAGTTATGACCATTGGTATCAAAGCAGTGCTGCAATCTTATTATCATGAGTTGAGTGGTATTCCTTATCAATTTGGCACAAATCGAAGCATGTGCTCCGACAATTCTCTCTCGCATATCTTCAAGTGTAGTTGGAATGTATCTATAAACAATGTTTTTTACGAATCCCCACTAGTAGAAAATCCAGGTGTCAAGTCTGGCAAATGAGCTGACCATGACACATCTCCTCCACATCCAATCCGACAACTTGGGAATTGTCTCCGCAACTCAAATCTTGCCATCAGCGAAAAATGAACTGGACACATATTGTGTTAATACCAAATTCTGTTCCTTGCTCCTAAAGGTATTTCTTCCAATAATGGACCTAATGTTCCTTGCAGGAATCTGGTGTACTTCCTACCACTAAGATTTTGTTTGATTAAACAGGGGCCTATAATTCTGTCCTTCAGAATCCCACACCATACAGTCACCAACCACAGTTATTGGTGTGCAACTTACCACAGCCAACACGGATTTCCAGTTGCCCAGGCTTCGTGAATTTGTCAGTAAAAAAATTAAATGACTAAATGTGTCCTCCCTCTGAATCTGAAGCTGAGCCCATTGGCAGAATTAAATGTGACGCATACTAACTGTACCAGTTAATTCTTGGTGGAGACTGATATGGTACGGATGATATTTATAGTGATGCAGAACATGAAGAACACTACTCTGGCTCATGCCAGATTCCCTTGCTATTTGATGCACACTAACACAAGGATCTCTAACCACAGTGGCAAGAATACCAATTTACATTTCCTTATTAGTAACTTTGCTTTGCCGGATATGTTTCCAATGTGTTAAAGAGCCAGCTGTTCTCAATTTATCACACACACATTTAAATGTACAACATTTAGGGTGACTATGCTGAGGATACCTTTCAGTGTACGAGTCTCTAGCTCTCACTGAATTTCGTTGGCATTCTCCATAAATGAGAAACACAAGAAGCGTATTGACTGGTTCTTCGAAGAAATACATCATTGACATTCACTCGATTGGATGATAGTAGTCTTACTGTTCCTATTAGCATCGGATTGTGAAACCGTAGAATGGTGTTTACATGTCAATGGTATGTTAGATGGATATGCCATATTTGGTGAATATTTACTATTTCCACGATATATGCAAGAGAATTGTCAGAGCAGGTGCTTCGATAAGTGCTGAAGTGATAAGGAATACCACAAAATCCTACATAATAAGATTGCAGCACTGCACTGATAACAGTAAGTCATCACTTTGAAGGTCAATGAAGGTCAAAAATGTGGTGTAAAAATCCATTTGTAGAAGGTGTTCAAAGACCTCACTGTTAACCATCATTGGCTTCGTCTCGATAGCCGCTATCAGAAAATAAGTTCCAAACTATAGCATCCCATTTAAGAAAAACAAAGTTAACCTTCATATCTCTGAATCGCCCCCATCTAGCAACAAAAAACCAACGTCATATTGTGGCCCTCGTTGTCCCGTGCAAGTTTTGCCCCACAAACTTTTCAGCTATCATCATAGTTTCAGAGTTATTGTAGGTGGCAATAGCTAGTGACTCACCCTGTATAACCAATACGCATTGTTCCATTAGTCAACATTGCAGATATTAAGAAACGAATATTTTACTGATATTGTTTCTTTTTTTTTTCATAACTTCCCACTGAATTGCAAATTTGAAATTTATACTGAGGTTTCATACCGTAAAGGTCTATTAAGTGCGTAATTTTCAGATTTTTATCTCGTCACCTAACGAAGATACTGCAGGCCAAAGAATAAAAAATCATTTTGACAATACTTTTTTGCAACTGTAAGCTTCTCACCATTGATACAGTATAAAAAGCAACTATACTGTGTAGTGCAATAGCACAAGAAACACGAAAGTTGAGAAATTACTCCTTATTTGGAAAAAAAACACTGCTCAAAAATTGAGTTTGGTTTTTTTTTTTCTTCAATTTGCGACCAATAACTTTGAGCCATTAAAAATTGATTAAGGAATACATTCAGCTAGGTGATCACAGTTCTAATGTGTAGTCCTGTGTGTGCTGAACTAAATGCTCATTATAGGAAAGGTCTGGGACAACTAGTTATTGAATCATTTAAAAAACTGCTCACGCTTTTCAATGCAATAAAACTGCTTGTGGCCCAAAACAAAAATAGCTGCTGTTTCCAAGTGAGAAACATTAAACACTTTTTGAGTCCACTAAACATCAGCAGGGAATTCAGCTGACAAATATGAAATTGGTAAGGTATACAGGAAAAGTGGACATTAGATCATTCTAACATTCCTTATAAGTGCACTCTCAGCTATCTATGTTTAGGAAGCAATGCAGCTTTTACACAATATTGGACCAAAAACTTTAGAAGAGACAACAATGATCAGAGAACATGGCTGAAAATCTGCACGGACACAGTATGTTAATAAATGAGAATGTATCTTTCAGATCTTTCCCTGTACCATCAGGTATTTCAGTAATATTAAATTTAAATCTTATTTATCTTTAAAGCAATGAACCATATTCTCTTTTCTCTGGTTTGTATCAGATTGGCACACACTGAATCCGAAGCCCCACAAGTGAATACCACACATACTGAAACAGCTTTATACATTTTGGGCTCTGCTGTGGCACCTGCAAACTGGCAGTGCGTATTGTCAAGCAGCATAGCATACAGGCACCAAATATGATGATTCGAGGCATCGTTGAATACGACATCCAATATAGTGTCCGACACAATGAGAAAAATCTGAATGGCGAACACTATATCGGAGATATTTTTGAACTCGACACATTGCAGGATGACACCTCATCTTTGTCTCCAAAAGTATGGAAGTATTCTTCAAAAAAATGGTGTGCACCACTGCTTTCCTACACTGTACATTCATCTGAAAATAAAAAAAGCAGATTATCCATGGATATACTCTCTAGAATGTCTGCTTTTGGCCCTCCGTACTAATATACGGTACACCGCCAGTCCGGCTCCACAACCACATTGCGAGGGTGGCTCGTTACGGAAGAGAAAATGAGGGACTAGTTCAATACAACTGATGTGTAGACGGCAAAAGACGGAAGATTCTTTCTGAGAAGAGTAGAAGGAAGAGTGCCAAACTTCAGTAGTCCACTTTATTGTATGAAGTTTACAACTGAGTGCAGTAGTGCACCAGATCTCATTCCACTTTTGGGCAGAGAGAGATCTGAGTTGTAACCGCATATCTGCACGTGGAATCATGAAAGGAAACGGTGGGTAAGTGTGTGCCTCTCTAGCCAACAGTCAGCCAGTTCAGTCACCGAGATGCCCTCATGACTTGGGACCCAGAAAAAGACAACTGAGCTGGCAGCACAGCCAAGGGCATAGGAAAGGTCACATATAGCAGAGACCGAAGGATGATGACAGTGGCATCCATCTATACCCTGCTAGCTGCTCACCGAGTCGGTACGTATTAAAACACGGTGGAGGGAGGCCTGAGTAACAAAACAGAGTATCCTGTTAATGGCTGCATCTCTGCTGAGAACCCACAACATGATCCTGGCAGTAAATGATGCTCCGTGGCAGTAGGAGATGAATAGAACATCCTGCCTTACCTAACACGTAGCAATTTGTACAGACACCAGGTGGCAGTTATAAGAGTCGAGGGGCATGAAAGGGAAGCAGTGGTCGGGAAGGGAGTGAGACAGGGTTGTAGCCTATCCATGGTGTTATTCAATCTGTATATTGAGCGAGCAGTGAGAGAAACAAAAGAAAAAATTGGAGTAGGAATTAAAATCCGTGGAGAAGAAATACAAACTTTGAGGTTCGACAATGACATTGTAATTCTGTCAGAGACCACAAAGGACCTGGAAGAGCAGTTGAATGGAATGGACAGTGTCTTGAAAGGTGGATATAAAATGAACATCAACAAAAGCAAAATGCGGATAATGGAATGTATTCGAATTAAATCGGGTGATGCTGAGGGAATTAGATTAGGAAATGAGGTGCTCAAAGTAGTAAAGGAGTTTTGCTATTTGGGGAGCAAAATAACTGATGATGGTCAAAGTAGAGAGGATTTAAAATGTAGACTGGCAATGGCAAGGAAAGCGTTTCTGCAGAAGAGAAAGTTGTTAACATCGAGTATAGATTTAAGTGTGAGGAAGTCTTTTCTGAAAGTATTTGTATGGAGTGTAGCCATGTATGGTAGCGAAATGTGGGTGATAAATAGTTTACACAAGAAGAGAATAGAAGCTTTCAAAATGTGGTGCTACAGAAGAATGCTGAAGATCAGATTGGTAGATCACATAACTAATGAGGAGGTATTGAATATGATTGGGGAGAAGAGAAGTTTGTGGCACAACTTGACTAGAAGAAGGGATTGGATGGTAGGACATGTTCTGAGGCATCAAGGGATCACCAACTTAGTACTGGAGAGCAGCGTGGAGAGTAAAAATCATAGAGGGAGACCGAGAGATGAATACACTACACAGATTCAGAAGGATGTAGGTCACGGTACGTACTGGGAGATGGAGTTGCACAGGATACAGTAGCATGGAGAGTTGCAGCAAACCAGTCTCAGGACTGAAGACCACAACAACAACAAATCAGTGGCTGAGGCACCACCAAAGGGATGATGTGAGAGGAAATACATGGGGCACTGTCCTGTGAGTGGAGATGGAGATCCTGAAAGAGATGCAGAAGCATTCCTACTGGGAATCCCACCTGAGGGCAGGTATCAGGAGAGAGATCCCTCATTTGCAGAAGGGTGGGATACACAGGACAGTAAGGGAATCTTTGAACGGCCACTGCCACTGTTTAGGAAATCGGGAGTTGGCTCCGTCACATTTGTAAACAGGGAGTCCGGGCTTCTGTGAAGACAGTGAACGAGGCTAGTGTGGAGTACACTGACAGCCAGACGTATCCCATATTGATAAAAGGGGTCAAATAGTTTCAGAGTGGAAGGAGCCACTGCACAATAAATCTGACAATGATAATGTAGTCTGAACAAAGCCAGAGCACAGCAAAGATGGGATAGAGTAATATGGACTGCAGCCCAAGATGTGTGGCCCAGAAGGCAGAGAGCATTCAGCTTCTGCATGCAAGTATGGGGCAGCCACATCAGCTTTTTATCAAAAATAAGGCTCAAGAAACAGCACTGTGCTGTAACATCTAGGCACTGGTTGCCAAAATAAAATTCCAGATCAGATGTAATTGGGTCAATGGCATAAATGCTTAGCCTGCAGTTTGGAGGGAGAAAACTGGAAGCCACGGCAGAGGGAGACACGGAGACCTGTTGGATGACACCTCGGAGCTGGCTTTTGGCAGATGCTACCAAGCAGGAGCTTCATCAGATGCAAAAATCATCGACATACGGTGCCGGGAAACCTGAGGCCCGACGGAGCTTAAGAGTCCACTGGTGGTGATCAGGAAGAATGTGATACTTAATACAGAACGCTGTCAAATCTGCAAGAGTCAGTAGTATGAAAACTCGTGGATAAAAATCAGAAGGGGGCCACGAAAGCCCCAGTCGTTGAGGATAACTAAAATGTGACAGTCCCAAGCTGTGACGTATGCCTTATATAGGTAAAAGAACAACCGCAACAAGGTGTTGGCGGTTAGTAAAAGCCTGTCTGACTGCTGTTTCCAGTCTGAGTAAATGGTCAGTTGTAGATTTTCCTTCCCGGAAGCCACTTAGATATGGAGACAGAAGGACCCCAGATTCAAGTACCCAACATAGAGAGAATGGTTAGCTTCTGACTAACAGTTCACAAAATATGTCGGTCAGGCTAATCGGCTGGTAGCTGTTGAGAGATGTCTGGTTCTTTCCAGGCTTAAGGACATTGATAGCTATGCTGTCTTGCCACTTTGAGGGGAAGGCACCCACGATTCAAATTTGGTTGAAGACCCTGAGTATATGTTGCGTCTGGGCAATGTCCAAGTGCCGGGTCACCTGGTTGTGGCTGGAATATGGGCTGGGGCTGTGTAATGTGAAGAGGTAAGAGCCTACAATAATTTCCATTCAATGAAGGGTTCATCATAGGATTCAGCTTGGTGGTGGTTGAAACAATGTAGAGGGTGTGGGAGGGGGAGGGAGGGGGTCTTCAATTCGTCCTTCCTTTTGGAGAAAGGTAGCAGGATAGGAAGAGGATGCCAATGTGACAGCAAAGTGTGTTGCCAGTTGTTCTGCAAGGATCTGTGGATCAGTACACTGAGCACCAGAGCACCCTGCAGGATAAGAACCTGGACAGTTGATTGTCACTGGCTGCCCAGAAAACTACGGAGCTTGGAACAGACCTGCAATTAAGAGGCATACATCCCCAGGGAGAAAACACAGCACTCCCTACATTTCTTTTCACTCTGCTTAGTAAGGCAGTGAGCTTAGCAGTCACTTAAAAGCAATAAGGTCGGTCTATGAAAGGTGTTGTTTATTTCATTGCAGCACCAACTGTTGATCCCAGATAGTGACTGCTACATCTCTCGTCCACACCGGTATCGGTCGATGACGAGGGGGACCTGTGGATAAGAGGATAACAATGCCAGTGGCACGAAGAATAGTGGCAGAGATGTCTTGCATGACCACATCAATGCAATCCAAGAGAGAGGTGTCAAAGTGCACAGGAGACATTATAAAGGCCAATTGGCTCTGCAGAATGCCCAATGTGAGAGCCTGTATGAATGGCAATGGGAGGGGAATGATAGAATCACCGAAAAGTGGTCACTGCCAAAAAGATCCTGGAGTGATCTATGTAGTGAAGACACGAGAGCTGGGCAGGAGATCGTGAGAGAGATAGAAGAAAAGGAGCTCTGAGTGGCACTGAAGTAGGTAGGGGAACTGTCACTGAGGAGACACGAATCAAAGTCTGTAATAAGTTGGTAAATTAGAAGACCACTACCCATCGAAGAGTCACTCCCCCCACAGGGGTTGGTGTGCACTGATGTCCCTGACGAGAAGATATGGGTGGCGGAAAGTGCTGCATTAAGGTAGAACGTCAACCTAAGGAAATGGCCTACCTGGAGGGAGACAGGCATTGCAAATGGTGATTGATGGGGTCGTTTGCACTGGTACCATTATTGCTTACAGGTTGGTACGAAGGAGGATCCAGTGTCTAATGACATCGGTGCAAACCAAAGTGCAGACCCCTCCAGATGCAATCCCGGCACTGACACGGTTCCGACAGAATGCCTGATAACCGTGAAATGTGGAGAGTGGTCATCACAGGGGAGGTCGTGTCACCGGGTCAGTGGTCATCACTGACAAAGATGGGGTGACATCCACAAATAAGATGTCAGACTCAGGTTGCAAAGGGGTAGATGGCACCTCTGATGTAAGTACCAGGATGAGGTCCCTCTGGTGCTGTTTCATCTTTCCTTCTCTTTCAGAGATCGGGGAGGGCAGCACATAGACGGAGAGCAGCCTACTGCATGGTCTGTAACAGAAAGAGAGCAGGTGACCTTGGGGCACACAGGCAGTGCATCCCAGGGCCAAGTTGTGGTAGTAGGCTTCCGGCCTGAGAGACACACGAGGGGAGGGTGGGGGGGGGGGGGTTGATGGCAGAAGCCCCATTACCAGTGGGCTGGAGGGGAGGAGGGGAGGGTGTGGGAACTGCAGGGGAGAGGGAGGGGCACAGGGCTGGAGTAAAAAAGAGGTGTGATGGGGGAAAGGATGCAACAGAGGCAAAAGTAGGTGAAATCAACAATGGGTGGATTCCGTCATATTTTTGGAAAGCCTTCGCATAAGGTAAGTGATCGGGGGACTTATACTCTTGGATCTCCTTTTCTCTCTCGTAAGGTGGGTGATCTGGTAAGAGCGGACCGTGGTGGCAGAACACGGGGGCTTCCCTCACAGAGGACCACCGTACAGCAGGAAGACATCTGCCCAAAATGCAAGCACTGGAAGCAACTTGTATGTGGCACGACATTCAGCTTCACGTAACATCGGTCACACACAACCTTCACCTTCTCTGTGAGGTTTTTGAACAGCTCTTCTGTTTTATGTAGAGGAGTGTTAAATTTCACTCTACAAAATAATGATCAGAATAGAGCTGATAATGGAATAGAATATAGGTCCTGGTAAGGGGTTGAGCTGAAGACCTCCACAGAAAGACTGTCCCAGGATGAAGGGGTCTATAAGCCCCTTCTACATCGAGGGCAGGCAGTAAGAGTACAAGGGAGGAAAATAAGACTCCCACTCCTCAGGATAAGGGTATCCTGCAAAAGATGAGGCAAGAAATAAGGAAACAGATGTATAGTACTGCAGTATCAGGTTTCAGGATGGCAGTTATCCAGCAAGGCTATCCAGTGGTCAAGATCACCTCGCAGCAGGAGGAGCTCGTGCAGATGGTTCTCTTTGAGAATACTGGGGGGGGTGGAGGGGTGGAGGGGGGGATGCTGGCCCAGGACCCAAATTCAGGAGATTCTGTCTGAATCACAGTGCACTTATCTTTGTCTGTGAGTGTGTCTACAATGGACTGGCATAAGGAAAAGGTGTCCCTAATATCATGGTGGCAGGATGTGAAGCTGCTGGTGAAGACAGTGGCTGAGCTCTTCAAGGCCGCAAAGATGTTAATCTGGGTACCAAAACTCCTTAACGGTACCTCTCCAGAGACTCTGATTGAGAAAACAGGGTCTCAGATTCCAAAAATCTCGACAGAGGATTGGAAGGCAATAAACCGGAAGGTGTCACCAAACGGCCAAACCCTGGAGGTGGAAGTCAGAGAGAAGTCCCTGAAGGCAATGCAGGAAGAGGACCTGAGACTATCTTGGGGTTCTTGCAGGTTGCCATCAGAGTAATCAAAGACATCAGGAGCAACAACGGTGGCAAGACAGAGACTAAATGTGTGGCAGATAAATCTACAACACAGTAAAGGTGCCACCACTGCCCTGAGTCATCTTTTGGGAAGACAAGAAGTGGACGTGGTCCCGATTCAGGAACCCTACTTATATGAAGGGGGTGTATCGGGCCTTGGTGGCACTGGAGGTAAGCTGGTTTATGCTAGAAATATAAGAAACCCCAGAACATGCATTTATGTAGAAAATGGAATCCCATTCATGCCAATGGCTGACTTTTGTTCCAGGGATTTAGTGACAATCAGGATGCAGCTATGTGAGGAAGGTAGGACAAGGGAGTTTGTAATGGCATACCTTCCTTACGAAGACAGTACTACTCCTCTCCTCCTGAGGAGATGAGGAGACCAACAGAAGCCTGTGCATGACAGAGTGACCAACTGTTAGTTGGATGCAATGCTAATGCCCACACGTTAGTGTGAGGCAGCACCAACACCAACAGTAGAGGTGAGAACCTTCTAGAATTTCTTACAGCTAATAACTTAGAGATCCTCAATAGGGCAAGGAACATACATTTAGGAATATAAGAAGGGAAGAGGTAATTGATATAACCTTCTGTTCCACTTTGATGGGTAGTTACGTCAAACAATGGCATGTGGCTTTAGATCAATCCTCATCAGACAACACGTATATTAAGTTCGAGGTTGAAATGGGCATTAGACAGACCGTGTCCTATACGAATCCCAGGTGTATAGGAGGGACCTCAACTCAAGCCTATCAGAAGTCAGTACTTCGATAAGGAATCCAGCAGAGTTTGAGGAGGAAGCAGAGGCCATCAAGACCTCATACTGTGACATCTGCTCAGTCACTAAGAACTGCATGAAAAGGAATGTATCTTGGTGGGCCAGAGGAAACAGGTATGAAGACTGTTTAAGCTCGCAAGAAGGAAAGGACAATGAGTGTATTTGACAAGGTCCTCCCTATATTTTAGTCTTACAATTAAGCAAGCAAACTAAGCGTCCTGGAAGGTATTCTGTGAGGAGGTAGGATACCAACTAATCCAGGAGGAACTTAAAGGAAAGAGGATGGAGAGTATACAGTGCTGGAACTACTCCTCGAGACTAATTTTCCTCAATGTACTGTGACAAACATCTCACAGGGATCTTGTCCTGATCTATGCTATCAGTTTTCAGGTATTCGAAGTGAGAACTGGGAACTGGGAATCTGCCAGAGACTGTGTGGACCTTAGAAAAATCCAGTGGGCAATGGGAACATTCAAACCATTCAAGTTAACTGGCCTAGATCGAATTTTTCCAGATCTCCTGCAACAAGCAGGAGTGAACTTAATAAGATTCCTATGTAGGTTAGTTAGGGTTAGCCAAGCAACAGGAATCATTCCTACTGTCTGGATAGCAGTGAAGGTTTTCTTCATTCCAAAGTCAAGGAGAACTGATCATGCCAAGCCACAGATATGAGACCAATCAGTCTGTCCTCCTTTATTCTTAAAACATTAGAAAAACTGGTCAATGTACATGCACACCAACCGAGAAAATCGTGTGAAATTGAATTCCACCAACTTGTTCGGAAGGCGGAGAAAGCACTACACTGTCAGGAAATAGCCCTCTGCATCTTCTTGGACATTGTAGCTTTTACCAACACTACCTTCAAATCCATAGTTAAGGCAGCAGAGCAGCATGGCTTGGAGACCACAATTTGCAGCTGGGTTTGAGCCATTCTTAATGATAGAAAGGTAGAAGCCACAATGATGCAATAAAAAATGATCAACACCACCAGAGGCTGTCCACAAGGAGGCGTCCTGACCCCTCTAGTGTGGAACCTTGTGGTGGATGAACTCATTGTAGAATTGAACTATAGACAGTACTTTTGCCAGGAGTACACAGATGATGTTGGCAAATTTTCAAGTACAGTCAGAGCTATACCATAAGGAGCATTGGACATTGTGGAAAATTGGTGCAGGATGGAGGATAAGAGAATCTAAGGGTCAGCCTTAAGAAGACTGTTGTTGTACTATTCATGAGGAAGCAGATCTGACACACATTTTGGACTCTCAAGCTTCTTGATGAAACTACCACTGAAGGGGATGGTGAAATATCTAGGGGTGACCCTGGATGAGAAATTATCGTGGACCCCTCACATAAGGAACACCTGTTCCAAGGCAGAAGGTACTCTGAGTACCACAAGAGCTTGTGGTAAAACCTGGGGCTTGAGCTCCACAAGTATGTACTGGATATACACCATGTAGTAAGACCTACGTTTTTTGACCCCTCTGTAGCCCCATAAGTGATCATAGAACAGAAAGTAGCTGCTAAGGAGCTTGCTAAGACGCAGAGATTGGCCTGCTTCGCCATTACAGGTGGAATTAGCAGCACACCCATCGCTGGAATGAGAAACATGCTGGACATGCCCACATTAAACCTGTGGGTAAAGATGAAGGCAGCAGCTGGAGCACACAGGTTGAAGACTGGCAAAAACTGGAAATTACTGGGCTATCCAGGGTCTCTCACTAAAATACTGAGTGAGTAGAAATAGGTACGGTTGGGGAAATGCCAGCCGGCTATATAATACCTCCCAGCTGCTTCAACAAGCCTTTCAGTGTAGTAATTGGGAGTAGAGAGCTCCGGGAGAAGAAAATTCGACACCATACTGGTTCACTTACAGTTCAAAAACAGGCCAAGGTGTTGGCAATGGGGTATAAGGAGTGTAGCCAAGGCTGGAGAGTGAAGTCTCTCTAGGGAAGATTGCCACTGTGTTTCAAGCAGAAATCTGCTATCAGGGTGTGTGTAGCACCTCCACGAATTATTCTCTCCAGAGGTCATAGCATTTTCATTTATTCAGGCAGCCAAGCAGCCGTGAAAGCACTGGCAGCCTCTGCAACAAGCTCAAAGATCATGGCAGAATGCCCCAAAGTCCTTGTGGAGCTAGGGGAAAGAATTGGGTAAACCTACTGTGGTTCCCTGGTCATTCGTTGATTAGCGGTAATAAGCAAATTGATAGGCTGGCCAGGATAGGGGCTATGACACCATTTATTGGAGCAGAACCTGTCCTGACAATCACCAAGGTGGTGATCAAAATAAAACTATGAGACTGGACAAGGAGACAGCACGTAGAATATTGAGCTAAGATAAAAAAGCAAAAACATGGCAGGGTATTGATACTGAAGCCATTTTCTAAGAGAAGTCTCTCAATCCTGGGCTTCAACAGGAGAGAAATGGAACTCAAGGTTCGATTATTGAAAGTCCATGAGAATATAAAATAAACGCCTACATACAATGGGGATAATAGAAGAAGACCCCAAATGTAGGACGTGTAGTGTGGGCAAGGAAACTGCATCACATTTGATCTTTGAATGCGAGGCACTGGAGATTAAAAGCCACAGATTATTTGGATCAAACAGACCTGAAGAATTTGTATCTAGCAAAGCGCTGGTAAAGGATCTCCTTGCCCTGTTCAGGGGCATCAGTTGGCTTTAATAGACACACAGGGAGTGATACCGCACAATAAATTCTGTTTTGATGCGGGCAGCAGTGGGCTTGACCAATGTTGATTTTGATTTGATTTTATCAGGAAAGCAAAAACAAGTCAAGGTCCTTGTATCAGTATGTTTGTCTTTACGGCTCTTCTGGGCATGTCAAACAAAATGAACTCTGGACTAGTCTGGAACGACACAGTGTTCATCAGTTTGCAGTTTCCTTATGAGAAATCACACACTGTACCCTATTCAAACACTGGTGACAAGTAATGGACAATAGGACATCAAGATGATCACAAGCTCGAAGAGCTGCATATTGGGTGGCAGAAGCAGCTTTGATCAGCATGGAGCATGACCGTATCTTACTGAAAGATCCACTACATGAAACTTGTCCTAAATATTCTCCACAAAAAGCAACTGCTTTGTGGCGGTGAATATACTAGTACAGACCAGGTTGCAGAGAAAGTGTTTCATCCTAAGACAGTGAGCCTGGCCATCCTCCCAGGATGTTGCCACAGAAACGCAGGCTTCAGGTACCCACAAAGCAGCATTCAATGATCCTTTAACACTTGAAGATGGCCGTTTAGAAATGGCCAGATTTTTGCAGCTATATACCCTTAATGCCCCAAGCATCCAACCCGATACCACCCATTACGGCCAGGGGCTCGCCCCATGGTTGCCACCCACCCACAACAAGGACTGCTTGCTTGTCATCCTGGAGCATCAGAACTCCTGGCAATGTCCACCAT
The DNA here is from genome assembly GCF_021461395.2 of Schistocerca americana. Lineage (NCBI taxonomy): Eukaryota > Metazoa > Arthropoda > Insecta > Orthoptera > Acrididae > Schistocerca > Schistocerca americana. The sequence goes on from NC_060121.1 coordinate 59,099,385, forward strand.
TCCAGATGGTCCTTATCATACATTGGGAGGCAACAGCTCAGGTATCAGTAGTATGATCCCTGTGTTGTCAGGGGGCCCCCCACCACGTGGACTGGCTACACATGCTGGTGACCTAGTGAGGGTGGTGGGGGGTGGATGTTAGTTAATGCTTGTTATTGGTTTCTCCAGGTTCTATGACGTCAAATGGGAAAGCTGCCTTGGGGTATCATTTTACTCCTATTCCACTTGCAATAGGTTATCACATTACATGGCTTCAGCAACAATTTCATATAGTACAGCGACTTCCTAAATATTTATGTAGAACTTTACCTGCACACTGATAGTTTTGCTCAAGAAAGAACAAATATTTTCTTAACAAAAGGCATCACCCTCGATATTGTAACAAAACAGTTTACCAAGCTTCTTCTAATAATTTCCGGGTATGCAGCCGGATCCCGTCGACATTCTGCCACGATATTTCGGCCCAGAGACGTCCGGCCATCATCAGGTGAGTACACAACTACTGAAGAGCCCAGGTGCAGTCGCGGTATTTATGCCGAATCTCGCGCATGTGAAATGTGCTGGCATCCTACAGCGCATGCGTCAGGTGTTGACATGCGCAGCATAGCCGAGTTGTACGTGCTGCCCTCGGTGGTGAAAATAAAGGTTCATCTAGTCATTGAGTATCGAATGACACTGTCGATTCCGCTGTGATTGTGTAATTTTAATAACAGGATTCCAATTTTTATCCAGCTGAAAGCCGTTGTCACGATTTATAAGGGTATTGGCAAGATGTATTTCCACTGATTCCTTGATTACGGAATCCCAAAAACCGGAAACCGGGGATAAAATTTTTGTTCCATTATATGTCCCAATGAAATACAGTGCTCTGCTACTGCCGATTTTGACGGTTGCCGCAGACGGGTGTATCTCTCATGCTCTATACATTGTTCATGGACAGTTCTTGTCGTCTGGCCAATATATGCAGAGCCACATTCACAGGGAATTTTGTAAACGCCTGCTTTCTTCAGTTGTAAATCATCTTTAACGTATCCAACTAGGGCCCGGTTCTTTGCTGGTGGGCGGAAGATAACCTTGATTTTATTTTTCTTCAGTAATCGGCCTATTTTCGACGACACATTCCCGGCGTATGGAAGGAACGCAGTTGATTGAAAGTCGTCATCTGCGTCTTCAGTGCGTTGCATCTTGTTATGATAGTTGCGCATGGCCTTCCTTATTTGGCGAGAAGTGTAGCCATTCTCTTTGAAAACCTTCTCCAAGTGTTCTAATTCTGCGTGGAGGTTTTCATCATCTGATATTATATGCGCTCGATGTATTAAGGTACTGAGAACACCGGCTGTTTGTGCTGGGTGATGGCAGTTTGACGCCTGGAGATACAGATCTGTGTCAGTAGGTTTCCTGTACACAGAATGTCCTAATGACCTATCATTTTTTCGGCGTACTAGCACGTCTAGAAATGGTAAAGTACCCTCTTTTTCAGTCTCCATCCAGTTCCTGTCTGCCATGAGGCCATACAGCAAAAGTATCATCTACGTACCGCCAGAAGACCGTAGGCTACGGTACGTAGAATCATTTAGCTGACAATATATCTTCTCGTTGTAGGCTTCTCTTGTCAGAAGAACTGTGGCGTTACCCTTATCCGCAGGCAGTATGACTATGCTAGTATCTTCTCTCAGGCTGCGGAGAGCAGCTCTTTCAGTTGGCGAGATGTTACTCCGTTGTGGCGCACATTTCAACAACGTTCGGCAAGATTCACGTCGAATTTATTATTATTTTCAAGTCAGAAGTCACAGTTTACCAAGCTGCTTTTCTGCAAAAGCTAAAATTTGACCTAAATAGGGAAAGTCAGAAGTCGCAGTTTACCAAGCTGCTTTTCTGCAAAAGCTAAAATTTGACCTAAATAGGGAAAGATGAGACAAAGACTAAATTGGACATTTTGCCACTGTGTTGAGAAGTATACAAGACAATTAAAGATGGAAGACACCATCAGGTGGCTTGCGGAGTATAGATGTAGATGTAGATGAAAACAATGATAATTACACACACGGAAGAGTGGTGCTTAAACTACACACCCTATTTTTCCGCATAATCTCCACCCAGTTCCAGGGCCTCCCTCACGCACGAAACAAGGGTGTATATGCCCTGTCAATATGAATCCCTGCCCTACTGGCAGAGCCAGTGGTTCACTGTGAGAATCACCTCCTCATCACCCTCAAAATGTTTTCCAGGTATGGCATCTTCTAATGGCATCTTCTAATGGCCCAAACAAGTGGACGTCGGAGGGGGCTAGGTCAGGGCTGTAGGATGGATGGAGTAACATTGTCCATCCCAGTTTTGCAATGTTTCCTGCAGTCCTCAGACTTGGTTTGCTGCTACACAATAACTCTTGGCCCCACATCTCCTGGTTTTCTGTGGCAGAAAAGTCACCAGAAGTGCATCTTGAATTTTGTTAATGTGTTGATATATACTTCTTAATTAGTGTTACCACCTCTTGGCATCACATCAATGAGAATCACACTGTCACAGTCCCAGATCACTGTGATCGTGACCTTACTGGAGGGAAGAGTTGCTTGGGGAGTGGGAATGGCGCCATTCCATCAACTGTTGTTCGGCTTTAGGCTCTAAATGGTGAATCCAGGTTTCATCACCTGTCACAATCTGGGACAAGAAGGCCTCCCCCTCAGCTTCAGAAAGTCACAACAAATCAAGACAAATGTTTTTTCTGTGCAATTTCTGATCCAACATTAGACACTGCTAGACATTCAAAAGTGTGTGCAAGATAGGTTGTGCAGTCTTGATAATAGCATCCACATTTCCTTTGCTGATTGACATATGCAGCATCAACTGCCAAGTCGTAATGTGCCCGTCCTTGTGAATGTCAATATCAGCTCACGGCAACGTGTCAGATGTAACAGCTGTGGATGTTCTGCCCGATCGCTGCAAATCGTGGAGCTACGCCGAACCACCTTCTGATGACCTCACCCTCTAGGTCCAGCAACTAACTGTATATCTGTCGACAGCAGATTCTCCGTAGACTTTTCACAAGCGTTTGGATATATTTCCCGCAGTTTATTTCTCTGCAGTGAGAAATTGAATGACGACACATTGCTTGTAATGTACATCACCCACAGACGCCATTTGGAACTGTCTCACAGCTATCCTATCTGTTTGAAGTGATGGAAACTTGGCATACTCACTCAGGAGACTTCAAATAATTTTCCCACAGTACGTGGCTCAATGTTTACAATCTAATTGCAATCACACACATCTTTACTCTGAGATCTATATTTGATGTACGTGACACATGCCCTTTCAAAAATGGCATGGATCACTATAACCTGTGCTGCTGTTACCCCTCTATTGAATTCAAACCGAAGATTATATTGGAAATGTTCAGATTTCTCCACATGCCACTCCATTTCCTAGCATCCACAGCTCCACTCACTACCTCAAAATGACAATATGTTAACTCAAATAGCAACATTGAACTAAAATAAAAAGTGACAACTGGTAAATAAACCTATAGCAACAGGAACACCAACATGCAAAACAAAAATGCAACAAACTTATGGACTAACCTAATATATTCAAATTTTATAATTAATAGTTTAACATTGCAAGGAATGAAAAATTGTTGGTGACAGCGGGAATCGAGCCTGGGCCAGCACATTGACAGTTTGTTGTTTAGACCATACGGCTACAGTGCTTCACACAGTGGCACTTTATAAATCCCTCATACTGTATGCTTGTACAATATGTTCTACTCAGTTTCAAAGAAAAATACTGATCTATTGCTGTGTGCAACATAGCAGTCATAGTGTCAGAAAGGATGTCGCATTAGACCATATGCAGTAAAAAACAGACAGCTGTGTCACTACTCTTATTGGAACGCAGTGCAGCTGACCATTATATCAGCAGCAGACACTGGTTTCTAGTTACCATTGACAGCGTGTTAAAACAAAATGTTTTTTACTCTTATCTACATAACAGCATACATTTAAAGAGAAATGGTGAAATTGTAGTGCAATTTATGGCTCACGCTCAAAACAAAATAATTTTAGTGTGATATTTACAGTCTGCTGCAGCACATTAGCACATGACAATCAGCTGCCAATGGTTTCTAACATCTTGGATGACTTAATAGCCAGTAACAAAGTACTGGAAAACAATCAAGCACACTTTAAAAGTACAGTATGACAGATAAAATAACTGAATGAAGTTTTTGTTTTTATATGCCAATAAGCATAGACAATTATGATCATTCAGAGGACAGTGTGCTGGTGCCCATTGTATAGAAAGCATCTAAGATTTGTCTAAAGATGGAATAAAAATTTGGGAAATTAAGACTACAAGGAAGAATAAACATATCTGATAAAATTAGTTTCTGTTCATGAGGTGACAAGAGGTGATAATGAGAAGCAGTATCAGATATGCAAACTGTAAATTACCACACCTGCTACATACCCAACATCATACATCAACAAAATGCTTAACCACTTTACCAACTGTAAATACTTCCATTCACTAGACAGGTGATCAGGCTATCACCAGATCCCCATTGCCCCCAAAGACAGAGAGGAAACAACATTTGCCATCCATTATGAGACATATGAAATTCAGACTACTTGATGCATTTGATACATTTCGAAGTTTTTCTTACCTGCTAGTAAGATGACAAGATAAAGCTATTGTTTGGTAGTGAGTCATGTAGTAGGTCCAGAAAGCTTGTATGGACACATGCTGTTCACAATCCTACACAACCAGCCACAGTGTGCATAATACATAGTATCAGATGCTCCCTATACTAGCTGCCACTGTGTTATGAAGTGCAATACCTACAAAAAATGTAGAATATGTAAAACGAAAAGTAGAACCTATCTCTATGATAAATCATGATATATAACTAGAAATTTGCATTGATAAATAAAACTGAATTGACATATTACAGAAATGAAGCATAGATAATATATGTTAACGAAACATGATAACTGAGCTTTACAAGATTGATGTAAAATATGCTATGATTACAGGTTTTATAAAATAGGAGTTGCATACTATTTTAAAAATACCATATTGCACACATCAGAAACACTACATGTCGACATCACTTGTAATGAACTTACTGGGCTACTGTATCCTATCAACTAATTTGCAATTACATGTGCTAGAGCACATAACAGGCTAACTGAAAAGTTTACTTAATAAGTAATGGCTTACTTTAATAATATTAACACCAAATATTCATGTGTGATAACATGACCAAAACACTATGCTTTTTTTCTGATCAGATGGGAAGAAAAATTACATTTTTTGGTCGTGTCCTCCTTTCCAAAAGTAAGGGAGGCTAAATCTGTTTTAAAAACATTTGTATATACAAGCTTTCTGGGCCTACATGACTATCTATTAAATGGTATGTTTATGTTCTCTTTATTGATGCATATTTGTAAATTGCTGAAAATTAAATAATGACATATGGCACCGCTTCATTCAAAAATTGACAGAGGGTCGCTCGTGCACAAAATAATCAAGAAAAAGCAGACACATTATGTCAAGGCCAAAGCTGTACAGCTTTGGATGGTTATTGTTGATTATATCTCACACACACACACACACACACACACACACACACACACACACACACACACACACACACACACACACACCACTTGTGCACAACCTCGTGGGCTTTCTGGTATACTGAAATTGTTCTGGAATGTACTAAAAAAACTATCATTTTCCCATGCAACAGAACTCCCATCTACATCCGGCCACGTCAACCAGTGCGCCTTCGTACTTGAGATGAACCCGAGCCTTCTACACTGATCATTTGATGTATGCCTGCCCACTACCTTCTGCATACTCTCATTTGCATTTCCTTTGATTAATAACGAAAATATATTAATCACATTGCCTTTTGGTTGGTGTGAATAGCTTTTAAATTTAGGTGAAGTCCTTATGTTGATGTTTCGTTGTTGCTGCTGCTGCTGCTGCTGCTGTTTTCATTAATGTTAAAATTACCATTGAAGCCTTTAAAACAAATTTCAAAATAGAGAGGGTATATTTATACGGTACTACATAATGTAGTTGCTACATTACACATATCGGCAACTGTTTATCAACTTCTTCAATTAGTTAAGTGAAAGTGGTAGTGTCACATCTAAACAACGTAACACATATTAGCTCGTGTAATCGCATGAGGAAGTGACATGAGATGGGCAAGTGTCCCATGCATTTTCCATCAACACGGGCTCCATCCCTTCTCTCTCCATCAACAGCTGCATGGAAACAATTGTGAGAATCATCTTAGCTTCTGCCCATGGACATTACGACAGGATACTCCATATCCAGCGTGTTTCTTGTTCAGTGTTGAAGCCACACTTACAGTATTACAGCATGTCATCACAAATCATTTCCAAATTATTGGAATGGACACAGAAGACCTGTACCCTGGCTGGTTCATTCCCCAATTTGATGGCTGCAGACTTTTCCCTGTGGGGAAAGCTGAAAGACCGTCTATAATGTTATACCAACTACACATGATGATATACAAAGAGATTGTCATTTTGAATACAACATGTTACAGTCAAGTGTAACATTACTGGTCCAAATCCACATAACTACTGTATGCATTTGAGTTTTTCTTTAGTGTGTGCTACCCCAGGTATTGTACAACTCGCACTAGAATCCTGCAACAAACACCACTGACATTCTAATTTACGACACTTTGTTTATGTCAATAGGTATTGTTCCATTTAAAGAAGTGTGTATCTGCACAAAAATATGCTTTCTAAGTATTATTACAATTTTTTTATTGGCTAAATATACGAGCCCCTGACTACCAATTCATTCTGTGAGAACTCCATATCGATAGCGCTTTGATTTCTATATGGTGTAGATTCACAGAGTATAAAACATTTCACCAGATAGTTGATTGTGATCTGAAGGTGAGTGCAGCAAAATTTATTACTGTCACTGCTAAAGAAGTACAGTCAGCTCTCAATTATCCGCAGTAATTGGGGACTTGAAAATCACAGCTAATCGAATTGTGCAGATAATCCACAATTAAGGTACACAGTAATGTGTTAGAATTGTTCATAAACAAAAATTAATTATAGTATCATAATTAAAATCACTTGACTAATGTTTATAATAAATTCTACTTTAATCATCACAGTATAAGTGAAAATTTGGTGCTTATAAAGAATACAGGACAATATTATTTGACATTGCCTTACAGTATTTCGAAACAAAATACAGTCCAGTGTTTGCAGTGGTCTAGCAGCACAGTGTTTACTACACTCCTGTCGTAACACGAGATTATCACTTACCTACAACCACTCCCGGGTTAAAAAAATTTCCAGCAGCATAAGAAGTGACAAAAATAGGCCACAGATAATCTGCCCAAGGATAATTGAGAGTTTACTATAAACAAGTCAGAAATGAGCAAAAACTACACCTTTCACAGGAGGAGACTGGGTGCTATGGAAGTCGGAGTCCATTAAGAAGTGTAAAACAAAAAATTTCTCCTTTTATAATAACCTGCTTAACATTTCACTTAAACACTGAAATGCAGTTGCAAGACTGTAAAGTAACTGCGTACATTGATGGCCTGCAGCTGTGTTACGGTAGTCGTGATCAGGCCATCGGCAGCTGCCAAAAAGCCATGCATTGACACCTAATACGTACCCCCTGTGGGTCCGGGGTAAGAACAGGCACAAGGTATTCCTGCCTGTCGTAAGAGGCGACTAAAAGGAGTCCCACCCCCTCAAGGGGGTCGTTAGCGCCTGCGTCCGGAGACGGACGGTTCCACGACCTCTATTTGCGGTCATTTTGCTTTTTCACTTCTCGTTTCTTCCGTCCTTTGGTTGGTTCCTTTCATTGCTCTTTTCCACCTCCCTGTCTTCCTTACTCTTTCCTTTGTCTTCTTCTCCTTGCCTTCTCATTGCCTTCTTCTCCTTGGTTCTCCTTGCCTTATCATTGCCTTCTTCTCATTGCCTTCTTCTCATTGCCTTCTTCTCATTGCCTTCTTCTCATTGCCTTCTTCTCATTGCCTTCTTCTCATTGCCTTCTTCTCATTGCCTTCTTCTCATTGCCTTCTTCTCATTGCCTTCTTCTCATTGCCTTCTTCTCATTGCCTTCTTCTCATTGCCTTCTTCTCATTGCCTTCTTCTCATTGCCTTCTTCTCATTGCCTTCTTCTCATTGCCTTCTTCTCATTGCCTTCTTCTCATTGCCTTCTTCTCATTGCCTTCTCTGGTCTCCGCCTCGGCGTTTGAGACAGTCTGCCCTCTCTCTCCCTCTCTCTCTTCTTTTTCCTCTTCTTCCTTCCTCCCTGTGCGTGCCTGAAGGCCGACGCACGCGTTCGCACGCGTAGCCGGTGACGGGGTAACGCGTAATTCCCCGCCCTGGGTAGACATGTAAGGCACGCGCGTACCCCTGGTAAAGGCCAGGCCCGGGGAGGGGTGATTGCCTGAGCTGATACCTTCTGACCATGCCGATTGGTCCCTCCGTCTGTTTCTCGGGAGGTGTGACCTGAGGTGTAAACATTCACCTAAGGCGGGAGTGCCCTCTGAGAGGGTCCCCACAAGGAAGGAGCGCGCCATCGGAGACGCTGGCAATCATGGGGGATTCCTCCGCAATGGATTTCACTCCATCTGTCTCGACTTCTGCCCAAAAACGGAAACGTGACCAGCCACCAGTGACAAAAGGACTACCGCCTGCCCCACAGTTCCTCATCGTTTCTCGATCTGAGGACGGAAAGGATTTTTCCTCTGTCAGCCCTTTTGTTATCCAGAAGGGTGTAGATGCCATAGCCGGATCTGTCAAATCTTGTACCAGGTTGCGTAACGGTACCTTATTACTAGAAACTGAGAGCGCCTTTCAGGCACAAAAACTGCTTCGGGCCACACTCCTGTACACGTTCCCTGTCCGGGTGGAGGCTCACCGAACTTTGAATTCGTCTCGTGGTGTGGTCTATACTAGCTCCCTCGACGGATTGACTGACGAGGAGATTCAATCATTCCTCGCTGAGCAGGGCGTGACGGCTGTCCATAGGGTCATGAAAAAGGTCAAAAAAGACCTTGTACCGACCCAGACACTTTTCTTGACCTTCGATAGTGTTAAGCTGCCATCGCGCATCAAGGCGGGCTACGAGGTTATTTCTTTCGCCCCTATGTCCCGACACCTACGCGCTGCTACCAGTGTCAGCGTTTCAATCACACTCGACAGTCTTGTTCCAATGCGGCTAAATGTGTCACTTGTGGCAGAAATGCCCATGAGGGTGACTGTCCACCTCCGTCTCCTCGTTGTGTGAACTGTCCGGGTCACCATGCCGCATCCTCCCGCGACTGTCCTGTCTATAAGGAAGAACGCTGCATCCAAGAAATTCGGGTCAAAGAGAAACTGTCCACCTCGGCTGCTGGCAAGCTATTGGCTAGTAGGAAGCCCACGCTGCTCCCAGCGGGGAAATACAGTACTGTCCTCGCCTCTCCTCGGACTACCAGGGAGGTGGCAACCCAGACATGCGATCTGACCTTCAGCACCACAGTCGTCCGTTCGGCCAGTGCTAAGATCGCCCGGTCAACGTCTCCTCTTCCTCCCGTCACCCCTCAGACACAAGCACCTTCATCAGCTTCTGTCAAGACGAAGACCCAGAAGTCCGATGCACGGGCCTTCAAGAAGGAACCGTCCCGTGCAGACTTCCTACGTACCTCGACCTCCCAGCCTTCGACCGGTACTTCCACCAAACGTCCTTCCAAGAAGGCTCATAGGAAGCACAGTTCTCCTTATCCGCCACGGCGCATTTCTTCTCCTGCGCCACCCAGCGGTTGCCGCCCCCAGGCCGTCATCCGTTTCGCCTGGTCGCACCGCTGGTCGCCGAACATCTGGCCGTTCACCGGAGGAGGAAGCTCCCCCTCCCGGCCATCTTCCCAAGATGGCCGATGAACCTATAGACCCCATGGACGATGACTGTCCGCCTACTGATAGCGGCGGCAGTGCTCGCTCGAAGCCAGGCCCTCAGCGGCCTTCGAGGTGACCCCTTCTTTCGTCTTCCTTTTCTTCTTACAATGGCACTTATTCACTGGAATATTCGCAGCATTCGCTCCAACCGAGAGGACTTGAAGTTGCTGCTCTGCTTGCACCGTCCGCTCGTCGTAGCCCTCGAGGAAACGAAGCTACGCCCATGCGATCAAATTGCCTTGGCACACTACACCTCTGTGCGTTTTGACCTACCCCCTGTGGTAGGTATCCCGGCCCATGGAGGGGTTATGTTGCTGGTCCGGGATGATATTTACTACGATAACATCACGTTGAACGCCGGCCTGCAGGCAGTAGCCATCCGCATTACTCTCCCCACTTTTACATTTTCCATTTGTACCGTTTACACTCCATCGTCATCTGCCGTTACCAGGGCAGACATGATGCAACTTATTGCTCAGCTACCTGCACCATTTTTGTTAACTGGAGACTTCAATGCCCACCATCCCCTTTGGGGCTCTCCAGCATCCTGCCCGAGGGGCTCCCTGTTAGCAGACCTTTTCAACCAGCTCAATCTTGTCTGCCTCAATACTGGCGCCCCTACTTTTCTTTCGGACACATCTCACGCCTATTCCCATTTAGACCTCTCTATATGTACTCCCCAACTTGCACGCCGGTTTGAGTGGTTTGCACTTTCTGATACATAATCGAGCGACCACTTCCCGTGTGTTATCCATCTCCTGCAGCATACCCCCTCTCCGTGCTCCTCTAGTTGGACCATCTCCAAGGCGGACCCTTCAGGATAAAACCTTCACAAGCTGCGATCGTCAGGTCGCACACCTCACGGACGTCATTCTCGCTGCTGCTGAATATTCCATCCCTCACCCTACTTCTTCTCCACGTCGCGTACCGGTCCCCTGGTGGACTGCGGCATGTAGAGACGCTTTACGTGCTCGTCGACGTGCTTTACGCGCCTTTCAACGCCACCCTACAGTGGCGAATTGTATCAATTATAAACGATTACGTGCTCAGTGTCGTCGTATTATTAAAGAAAGCAAGAAAGCCAGCTGGGCTGCGTTCACAAGCACCTTCAACAGTTTTACTCCTTCTTCTGTTGTCTGGGGTAGCCTGCGCCGGCTATCTGGCACTAAGGTCCACTCACCAGTTTCTGGCTTGACGGTCGCGAATGACGTCCTTGTGGCCCCTGAGGATGTCTTTAATGCCTTCGGCCGCTTTTTCGCCGAGGTTTCGAGCTCCGCTCATTACCACCCTGCCTTCCTCCCCCGCAAATAGGCAGAGGAGGCTAGGCCACCTAACTTCCACTCCTCGAATCGTGAAAGTTATAATGCCCCATTCACCATGCGGGAACTCGAAAACCCACTTGGCCGATCACGGTCCTCTGCTCCAGGGCCTGATTCTATTCATATTCAGATGCTGAAGAACCTTTCTCCTGCGGGTAAAGGTTTTCTTCTTCGTACTTACAATCGCATCTGGATTGAGGGACATGTTCCCGCATGCTGGCGCGAGTATATTGTTGTCCCGATTCCTAAGCCGGGGAAGGACAAGCACTTGCCTTCCAGTTATCGACCCATCTCGCTTACCAGCTGTGTCTGTAAAGTGATGGAGCGAATGGTTAACTTTCGATTGGTTTGGCTGCTCGAGTCTCGACGCCTACTTACCAATGTACAATGTGGATTTCGTAGGCGCCGCTCTGCTGTTGACCATCTGGTCACCTTGTCGACCTTCATTATGAATAACTTCTTGCGGAAGCGCCCGACCGCAGCTGTGTTCTTTGATTTGGAGAAGGCTTACGACACCTGTTGGAGGGCGGGCATTCTCCGCACCATGCATACATGGGGCCTTCGCGGTCACCTCCCTCTTTTTATTCGTTCCTTTTTAATGGATCGACAGTTCTGGGTACGTGTGGGTTCTGTCCTGTCAGACACCTTTCACCAGGAGAATGGGGTGCCACAGGGCTCAGTTTTGAGCGTCGCTCTCTTCGCCATAGCGATCAATCCAATAATGGATTGCCTCCCAGCTGATGTATCAGGCTCCCTTTTCGTAGACGATTTTACCATCTATTGCAGCGCGCGGCGTACGTGTTTCCTGGAGCGCTGTCTTCAGCGTTCTCTTGACCGTCTTTACTCCTGGAGTGTCGCCAATGGCTTCCGTTTTTCTGCCGAGAAGACGGTCTGTATTAACTTCTGGCGCTACAAAGAATTTCTCCCACCGTCCTTACGACTCGGTCCCGTTGCTCTCCCATTCGTGGAGACAACAAAATTTTTAGGTCTTACATTTGACAGGAAACTTAGCTGGTCTCCACATGTGTCATATTTGGCTGCCCGTTGTACCCGTTCTCTAAATGTCCTCCGTGTTCTCAGTGGTATGTCGTGGGGAGCGGATCGAACCGTCCTGCTTCGTCTATATCGGTCGATCGTCCGCTCCAAGCTGGATTATGGGAGCTTCGTATACTCCTCTGCACGGCCATCCATCTTACGCCGCCTCAACTCCATACAACATCGGGGTTTACGACTTGCGATCGGAGCGTTTTATACTAGTCCCGTCGAGAGTCTTCATGCTGACGCTGGTGAGTTGCCACTCACCTACCGGCGCGATATACTGCTTTGTCGGTATGCCTGTCGGCTCCTGGCAATGCCCGACCACCCGTCTTATCGTTCCTTTTTTGATGACTCTCTCGACAGTCAATACGGGTTGTATGTCTGTGCCCTGCTACCCCCTGGAGTTCGCTTTCGTCGCCTCCTTCAACACCTTAATTTTTCACTCCCTGCAACCTTTCGAGTGGGCGAGAGCCATGCGCCACCTTGGCTCCAGGCTCAGGTTCGCGTCCACCTTGACCTCTGCCCGCTCCCGAAGGAGGTTACCCCCGGTTCAGTCTACCACTCCCGTTTTATCGAACTTCGAACGAAGTTCATTAATATGACCTTCATTTATACAGATGGCTCTAAGACCAATGACGGGGTTGGGTGTTCCTTTATTGTCGGGGCACAAAGTTTCAAATACCGGCTCCATGGCCTTTGTTCGGTCTTCACAGCTGAGCTCTTTGCCCTCTACCAGGCTGTCCTTTACATCTGCCGCCACCGACATTCTGCATATGTCATCTGCTCCGATTCCCTGAGCACTATCCAGAGTCTCAGTGATCTGTACCCGGTTCACCCTTTCGTGCACCGGATCCAAGGCTCTCTTCAGCAGCTGGTGGACGTCGGTTCTCCGGTTAGCTTTATGTGGGTTCCTGGCCATGTCGGTATCCCTGGGAACGAAGCTGCAGATGCCGCGGCCAAGGCTGCGGTCCTCCAGCCTCGGACAGCATCTTGTTGTGTCCCTTCATCAGATTGTAGCAGGGTCATTTGTCGGCGCATTTTATCGCAGTGGCATGCCGATTGGGCTGCACTTACAGACAACAAACTTCGGGCCCTGAAACCTCTTCCCGTGGCTTGGACGTCGTCCTCACGCCCTTCACGGCGGGAGGAGGTCGTTTTGGCCCGGTTACGAATTGGCCACTGCCGGTTCAGCCATCGCCATCTGCTGACGGCTGCGCCGGCGCCGTTCTGCCCCTGTGGGCAATTGCTGACGGTCTGCCAGATTTTAACGGTCTGTCCGGATTTTAACACCCTGCGTCTTGATCTTGGCCTGCCATGAACTGTAGAAGCCATTTTAGCGGATGACCCACGAGCAGTTGCTCGCGTTCTTCATTTTATCAATTTGACAACCCTCTCAAAGGACATTTGATTCTGCTGTTTTCTTTTTTTAATCCTATGCCTGTTAGTCTGTCTTTTATCGTGTTTTCCGTTTCGTTGCTGTTTTAAACTTGTGACTCGCGGTGCATTCCTCACGTAGTCTGGGCGCTAATGACCGTTGAAGTTGTGCGCCCTAAAACCACAACAACCACCAAAAGAAAAACCTAATACGTGCACCAATAGCACATCTAAAATATCATTCGCTCCCCACTCATCAGTTTGTTTGTCACCTTTACCAATCGTGTTATAATTGGTTAGGATAGGCTTCCAAGCTGCTGTGCCCAGCCCACTGCAACTGCCCGGGATCAGCTTATGCCGATTCTAATATAGATGGTGTACCACACTTTTGAAGCACGTCAACAATATTGACACAGTATTTGAATTTTAAATACTGCATAGTTTTCTGTAGCAAAGCATTTAATGTGACTGCACAGGCTTTTTGGGCATAATAATTGATAATATTCTCATCGGGTCAGCAGCTGTATCACGAAATCATCTTAACACAATATTTCTGTCATCCACCTAGCCACCATTTTCAAGTGAGTATGCCGTTGTACGAACTTGACGGAATTGAATTCAGACTCTGAGTAGCAGTTCCTTTATATGCTGCAGAAGTCAGACAGTACGTGCATGACAAAGTGTTGTGACTGCCCTCTAGCAGAACTGAACATATAGCAGCCCAATGGTGGAAGCTGGCAAAATCGACAAAACTATATCCTCAAACTTTTCTAATGGCTGAATCAAAAACCATCATTTTTATTGTTTGGGGACATGAGAGAAGCCTCCACGAAGGGTGTGTCCTGACAACTAAGCCTTACTCATCCAGGCATCCCCTGTGCATCTAGGTATACCTAGATGGGTGATTCTCTCACACCAGAAGCAAACAAATATGCGAGTAAATTAACGGTCCTCATCACAGCCAACTTTAACTATCATATCTATAAATACTGAAGGCATTTCATCAGCCAAAGAACATCTGTTATCCAACCTATGCCGTGACAAAAAATGCGACGTCCTGTGTATACAAGAGATGCATAGAAATGAGCGACAGAGATGAGTGACAGAGACGACCAAAAATACTGGGCATGAAACTAACTGCAGAAACACCGCACTCTCAGTATGGAAGTGCTATATTTGTAAGATCGGGGCTTCAGATAATCAGTGCTCACTGCACCGTAGAAAATAACATCGAAGTCATCTCAGTGGAGCTGAATAACTGCGTGGTTACCTCTGTGTATAAGCCCCCTTCGGCTACATTTTCCTTCACACCACAGAGGAACTTCCATAACAGCAAGACGTCTGTAGTAGTCAGTGACTTTAACAGCTATAGTCATTTGTGGGGATACTCTGAAGATGACGAAAATGGGGAGGCAGTCCTCTCCTGGGCTGAATCCTGCCAGTTGTCTCTTATACACGACAGCAAGCAACCCCTTTCCTTCAACAGTGGCAGGTGGCAACGTGGATTTAACCCTGACCTCCTCTTTGTGAGTGAAGACATTACACAGCTTTGCTCCAAATCAGTGTGCTCGCCCATACCAAAGACGCAACACAGGCCACTACTGTGTCAAGTGCTTCCAGCAATAAGGCCACAGGAGGTGAATTTCAAACGGAGTTACAGTTGCAAGAAAGCTGATTGGAAAAAATTTGCTAAGATCCTGGACAAGGAGATTAAGTCTGTGTGACCTATTCCTGAAGAGTAGGACAGCTTTGTTCAAACTGTCAAACATTGCTCCCGGGCATCAATTCCAAGAGGGTGTAGGATAATGAATCTGCAGGGTGTGACACCTGAAACAGCTGTTCTGCTGGACGGATACTATCGACTATATGAAGAAAACCCTTATAGCGAGGAGACTTATCTGGCTGCGCAAAATACTCTCTCCGCAATCTCTGAGGCGAAGAGAGGAAAGTGGGTTAAACTGATGACAGAATGTGAGATGAGTAGAAGTAGTCAAAAGGCCTGGAGATTGTTACGACACCTTAACATTGATCCCTCCCATCCCCATACGCATACAAATGTGAAGGCAGACCAGATCACACACCAGCTTTAGAAAAATGGTAAACCTGACCATACCAGTAAAATTGGAAGACGAACCCTGGAAAGGGAGCCAGAAAAAGAGGGAAACACTCTGTCTGGACCATTCAGTTTGAATGAACTCGACTCAGCTATAAATAAGTGCAAAGTCAGAAAAGCAGCAGGGGTAGATGACATAAGAAGTGAACAGATCAAGAACTTTGGTCCAGGCGCAAAGTGCTGGCTATTCGAGCTAATGAATAATTGTCTCAAGAGCGGCCAAGATACCAAAATCTTGGTGGAAAGCAAAAATTATAGCTATACATAAACCAGGGAAAGACCGGGATGACCCCAAAAGCTATAGGCCAATCTCCCTCCTATGCCACCTGTATAAGGTATTGGAAAGGTTGATCCTCCAAAGAATTACAGATATGATAGAACCATTACTGATCCCTCAACAGGCAGGATTCAGACAAGGGAAGGGCTGCACAGCACAGGTGTTGAATTTGACACAGCATATAGAGGACGGCTTCCAAAGGCGGCAGATAACAGGAGCGGTATTTATAGATCTTTCAGCCGCCTACGACACTGTCAACCACAGACTCTCGTTGCTGAAGCTATACAACCTCACCAAGGACTACAAACTAACCTATCTAATTAGAAATCTTCTGCAGAACCGCAGATATTTTGTGGAATATCAAGAACAAAGAAGCATATGGAGGCAGCAGAAAAATGGGCTGCCATAAGGTAGTGTACTGTCACCCACGCTCTTCAATATATACACTAACGACCAGCCGTTACCAGAAGGAACACAAAGCTTCATATATGCAGATAACCGAACAATTACAGCACAAGATCACAGCTTTGAGAGGGTGGAGCGGAAGCTAACTGATGCTCTGAAAGAATGAACTGCCTATTACAGGGACAATCAATTGAAACCAAATCCTCCTAAGACCCAGACCTGTGCTTTCCACCTCCGAAACACAGGCTAGTAGAACCTTGCAGATAGATTGGGAAGGAACCTATTTAGAACACTGCAAGACTCCGAAATACCTCGGAGTCACTCTGGACCGTGCTCTTACATATAAGGAACACTGCTTAAAAACAAAGCAAAAAGTGGCTGCCAGGAACAGTGTGGTTAGGAAGCTGACTGGAACAACACAGTACGCGCATCCGCATTAGCCCTCTGCTACTCTGCAGCTGAGTACGCTTGCCCAGTATGCTGCAAATAGAACATCATCAAATTT
Source organism: Schistocerca americana (assembly GCF_021461395.2). NCBI lineage: Eukaryota > Metazoa > Arthropoda > Insecta > Orthoptera > Acrididae > Schistocerca > Schistocerca americana. The sequence goes on from NC_060121.1 coordinate 59,116,375, forward strand.
CTTTGTATGTGTATGAGTGAGACATGTCTTATCACTACGGGTTGTCTAAGAGCCACACCTGTGGAAAAACTGTACTGCTTATCCGGCATAGCCCCCCCCCCCCCCCAGACATCCGAAGAGATACAGCAGCACGGAGTGAAATGAAGAAGTGGACCTTCACATTGACGATGAAATGCAGAAATTACATCGGGATTTAATACAAATGCCGCAATGTCAACTTCTGTCCGTTACTAGTAACGCCTCAAAAAGTCAGTGCTATGAAAATTTCCTGGAACGCCAGTGTTAGATAGCGATGCACCACTACAGGTTCTCTGCAACCCTTGGACCTTCACATTGACGATGAAACACAGAAATTGTGATCGGGATTGAATACAAAAGGCACAATGCCGACTTCTGTCCAGGAGTAACGCCTCAAAAAGTCGGTGCAATTAAAATTTCCTGGGATGCCAGTGATTGATTGCGATGCACCACTACAGGTTCTCTGCAACCCTTGGACCTTCACATTGACGATGAAACGCAGAAATTGCATCGGGATTGAATACAAAAGTCACAATGCTGAATTCGGTCTAGGGGGTGTAACACCAGAAAGAGACGGTGCCATGAAAATTTCCTGACATGCCAGTGTTCGATTCCCATGCAGCACTACAGGTTTTCTGCAACCCTTGGTCCTTCACATTGATGATGAAACATATGAATACCATCGGGATTGAATACAAAAGGCAAAATGCCGAATTCAGTCCAGCGGATGTAACGCCTCAAACAGTCGGTGCGATAAAAGTTCCTGCGATACCAGTGTTCGATTCCGATGCACCACTCCAGGTTTTCTTCAATTGTTGGACCTTCAAATTGATGATGAAACACAGAAATGGCATCGGGATTGCATACAAAAGCACAATGCCGACTTTGTCCAGGGGGAGTAACGCTCAAAACATCGGGATTTAATACATACAGCACAATGCCGACTTCTGTCCTGGGCGAGTAACGCTTCAAAGAGTCGGTGCATATAACCTTTCCTAGGAGGCCAGTGTTCGATTCCGATGCACCACTACAGGTTGTCTGCTACCCTTGGAACATCCCATTTCCGATGAATCAAAGTCATTTCATCGGGATTTAATACAAAAGTCACAATGCCGACTTCGGTCCAGCGGGATTTACGCCTCCAAGAGTCGGTGCTATGAAAATTTCCTGCGATGCCAGTGTTCGATTCCCATGCACCTCTACAGGTTTTCTGCACCCCTTGGACCTCCACATTGACGATGAAACACAGAAATTGCATCGGGAATGAATACAAAAGGCGCAATGCCGACTGCTGTCCAGGGGGAGTAACGCCTAAAACAGACGATGCTTAGAACCTTTCCAGGGAGGCCAGTGTTTGATTCCGATGCACCACTACAGGTTTTCTGCAACCCTTGGACCTTCACATTGACGAAGAAACACCGAAATTGCTGTCGATGAGTTTGCAGTCTAAAAGTTTCTAGCTATATATAAAAAAAAATCGCATTCCGAAGAAAATACCCAGTGAGACAAAAAACTGTTTTGGATAATTCACTTTTAGAACCAGTGTTTCAAACCTCTTACTTAGGCGATGATACTGAAAATTTTATTTTCAAATTAATGCACATTCCAACTGTCTTTGGAACCAATTATAGACAAATGACCCCTAAAGTGCAAAAAGAAACCAGTACGAAATTTTATAAAGTGATGGTGATTACTTCGTTAGACCTGCTAAATTAGTCAAGGGCGTTAATGCGCTGCTTCCTGGACTCGGGTAGTCACGCCGGCCGTGGATCGAATCCCCCCCGTCAGATTACCGACGAGGGCCAGTCAGCCTGGATGTGGTTTCTAGGCGGTTTTCCACATCCCACTAAGTGGATACTGGGCTGCGCCCCCCCCCCCCCCCCCCCCTTACGTTTCACATACACTACTCGCAGACATTTGAAAACGTTCGCACTATTTCATGGCTTACACTAGACACATACAGCTGGGGTACACCATTTCCATCCCAGGGAGTACAGGGTACAGCAGGAAGTGCATGTGGCAACCCTCTGACCCCAACATCGCCAGATCCATGGTAACAAGGCCGACCCCACGCTAAAGTGTGACAAAGGCCCAAAGGAAATTAATGATGATTACTTTGTTACACTATGTAAATGAAACTTTGGAGACCATGAAAAGAAAGAACAGAGACGTGATTGGAAATGAAGGAACAAAATTGAATATTTTCAAAATGAAAATCAAATGTATCTTGAAAAATAGACACAAAACCTCATGAGAATGCAAGGTTCTACCGAAAATCTTGAATTTTCGAATGGGAAAAGAGATATTGGAGGACTTCAGAAAAGATTGGAATGATTCCGTTTGTTAGGTATGGAAGGGGCAATAGCCTAATTCTTGAAAGGAAAATGATGTGATGTGTATCCATTGGCGCAACGCATTTTTTTTAATCGTTATTGGGTAGAGGGGATGGAAAGATCGCATTCCTGACTATGGTTACAAAGTTAATGTCAAGTTTGTGGTCATGGATACCCAACCCATTACGTTCAGACTTGATAGTATGGCCCATTTTTGGATGTACAATCTTCTTGGCTTTATCTATAAAACTGAAATTTAGGAATAAATGAAACACTAAAAGTATTTCTTACTCATATTTGCTGCAAACATTGTAATATTATTGATGTTAGACAAATGATATTAGAACCAGTGTCTGCTGATATAAACATGAATAAAGATTACAAGTCAACCACATATGCAACGGTAGTTTGACGTGTGAGATTCACAAGAGAAGGTAAAGGTGTACTTACCCTGCGTATGGCCTTTTTATTGCAAGAGTTCCCGTGAAAAATGGTAGGAAGTGAACACGGTGAATAATTAATCGGATGTGGATAAAGAACAATACCGCTTCTTCGTAACTTTCTGTGTTTCATAAACGAAGTTGATTTATACTTTCTTTAACTCGGAGCAATTTTTAGCCACAATTTCGTAAATGGAGATATAGTCGGAAAAAACCGAAGAGACTGGTGATAGTACACAGTAGCAATTGAAAATCGGACTGGCTACGACGTACGACAACGAATTACCAACATAGCGTGTGCAACTCAACCGTTGCACGTTCCTAAGTTCACGTCAGTTCAGCAAATTATTAATGAAACGCAAAATAGATACAAAATGGAAGCTACAGTGATTAAATTCTAGCACTAAGAAATGTGTATCAATGATAAGGCAATTTTGATAGTCATATATAACGTCTTTTACATTTCGTCTATTTACGAACAGCATAGCAAACAAAACCACGCAAACCGCCCCGCATTTCAAGCAAAGAAATGACGACTACACTGCACTTCAGCATCTTTGTCTCTCATAATAAGTAATATCGTTGAATGAAATTCCAAAGTCGCTGAGTGCATATTAAAGGCGTTTCATGAAAGTGGGGCGGTGCACACAGCATCCGAATGCTGCAACTTCTAATCAGTGCGCTTTCCACTGCTACGTATCTTACCTGAAGCCGTGTGCAACACATCACTTACCTTTCCGTACTCGTGCCATGGCACTTATTACGGCTTCCTCTTCGCCTCGGGCGAAGAAGTCTTCCCGACGCGCTCCGCCATCTTGAAGCGACTGAAGGGATGCGTTTCCGCGGATATGACTTCAGCGATCGTCAGCTGTCATTCATTGTTGCGTGTGCCGTGGCTTCAATGTTATCGCTTTGGAGGATGAAAGTCAAGCCGTCACATAGACTCCGTGACCAAGAATAGCGCGTGTAATCATTTCAGAGTGTTAAACCGGAGTGGAGATTCTCGCAAGTGACATGCGAAACCCGCATACAGCCGCGCAGGAAGTATTTGAGGCTTCTTTTACACTGTTTGTCTCAGTTGTTTGTGTGAATAACTAACCACACCCGTTAGCAAAATGTGAGCTTCGAGCATAATTGACATCCGTCTACAATGTTGTTGTTGTTGTGGTCTCCAGTCCGGAGACTGGTTTGATGCAGCTCTCCATGCTACTCTATCCTGTGCAAGCTTTTTCATCTCCCAGTACCTACTGCAACCTACATCCTTCTGAATCTGCTTAGTGTATTCATCTCTTGGTCTCCCTCTAAGATTTTTACCCTCCACGCTGCCCTCCAATACTAAATTGGTGATCCCTTGATGCCTCAGAACATGTCCTACCAACCGATCCCTTCTTCTGGTCAAGTTGTGCCACAAACTTCTCTTCTCCCCAATCCTATTCAATACTTCCTCATTAGTTATGTGATCTACCCATCTAATCTTCAGCATTCTTCTGTAGCACCACATTTCGAAAGCTTCTATTCTCTTCTTGTCCAAACTATTTATCGTCCATGTTTCACTTCCATACATGGCTACACTCCATACGAATATGTGTGTAAAAAACTGAATTTAACTTTGCCGTAAATAGGATCGATCTAAAATTGTTACCACTCTCCGAGAAATTATTAGTTGGCATTTTGCTGACGAGTTAAAAAGCATGTAATATTTACTAGAATCATGTATGTAAATTTCTTACTATCGATCTTTACATTTAATGAATATAGTTTCTGGATAATTGAAGCTTTTCATTCGAAAACCTATTTTTTTTTTTTTTTTTTTTTTTTTTGTGTGTGTGTGTGTGTGTGTGTGTGTGTGTGTGTGTGTGTGTGTGGTGACCAAGTGTTTCATCTCACTTATTTCATGTTTTCCCTTTGAGAATGCTATACGTCTACATCATCACCTACAAAGAGACGTCAGGGCTTAGGAATAGTCTGTGGTAAAGTCATGAAAATTACTAGGTGGTAAATAAATTTTATATACAATGCAAGTTCTGAGTAAAAAGTAACAATAATTCAATTTTTTTCACACGGGAAACATACTGTACTCTAAAATTTGTACTAATCATTCTACAAACTACGGCCTAGAAGTGAAGTTAGTTTTAATTACAGCTATTCTCGTTAGAATTTCCAATTGACAAATATTAAGCTGAATGGTTGTAACACACAACAGAGTCGGTTAAAGGTGGTTGTATTCTTAGAGTAAAGACGGTGTTTTCTCTGGCAATAGCAGTGTCGTTCCGCTGTATAGTAAAAAAACGTAAGTGCAAAATTTTCATAAAAAAATTGTGCTGTCGCCCTGCAGCAAAAGAAGTGGAAATACGAATGAAACGGTAATCTCTTGTGATCGGAGTTTTGTGTCGCACCACACGCGTAAAAGTTTTTAGAGTACTGCGTGTGCCGAGTTATGGCAAATCGTCTTGTTTAAGCAGTGACCTTCCCACAAGTTTCGTACCAGATTAGAATCCAGAAAAGTGTTGGTAAATGTACAGCGCCGCTCCTTGTTGACACGACTCATTTAAATTACAGGTGGACTGTAGCTGTGATAACATTGTCGGCCCGTCAATTTCTGTTACTTAATGCGCAACCTGTGCATTTGTCCAAATGGTTAGCTGTTTTCATACACTACCAAGATATGTCTTATGTTCTACCAATTCTCGTCTTTCACATATTTATCGTTAGATCTATCGTGATTATGCTATACTGGGAAAGGAAAATATACTGGAGTGACTCAGATTGTTTTTCATTCCGATGCCAATTCCTCACTATGCGCTGAAGAAGTGCAGGATAACTTTTTATATGAATTCTCTAGGAACGTCATTATTTACATTCAAGTTATCGCTATGTGATTTCTGTTGTTATCTTCGCCAGTTGCCCAATTAACTGAATCACCATGCACTGTAAGAGTAATTGCCGGCTGCAGTAACCGAGCGGTTCTAGGCGCTTCAGTTTGGAATCGCGCGACCGTTACGGTCGCATGTTCGAATCCTGCCTCGGGCATGGATGTGTCTTATGTCCTTAGGTTATTTAGGTTTAAGTAGTTCTATGTTCTAGGGGACTTATGATCTCATATGTTAAGTCCCATAGCGCTCAAAACCATTTTTTGTAAGAGAAATTCTGTGAAAAAAATAAAAATAAAATAAAAAATAAGAGTGACCATGAGACACAGCACTTCATTACGCGCCCATGTTATGTAAGAAACCGCAGCGGGCAGCAGCTTTTAACAGCGAGTCATGGTTATCGTCACGTCTCTGGTCGAAAGGCATCAGCTTCTTATGGACTATGAAATTATCTTGTAGTTAAAACATAATTTCGAAACAAAACTGTGGCCACTATGTTTATTACGACAGTCATTAATTATTGCTAATTTGTTTAAAAATTTGAAACTACTTAGCCTGCAAGATCCGGGCAGTCACAGTAAGTCCAACTTATATGCGCCTAATGGGACCCCTTAGGTACTTGGCTGACAAGAAGGGAAAGAAAACCAATGTGCAATCCGTGTGGATACCGGGTGGAGTCATTCCAGATGTGGAAAGGGTCCTCCCGGATGCCATGTAGAGCAAAGGATGCAGCCCGCTGCAGGTGGTTGTCGGTACCAATGATGTGTGTCACTATGGATCAGAAGAGATTCTCTCTGATCTCGAGCGACTAACAGAAGTGGTAAACGGTGCCAGTCTTGTTTGCAAGTGCAAAGCGGAGCTGACCATTTGCAGCATAATCGACAGGACCGATTGCGGACCTGTGGTACAGAGCCGAGTGGAGGGTCTGAATCAGAAGCTCAGACGGTTCTGCGGCCGTGTAGGCTGCAGATCCCTCGACTTGTGCCAAAGTGTGGTTGGGTTTGGGGTTCCGCTGACTGGATCAGGTGTCCCCTATACGCAGAAGGCTGCTACACGGGTATCAGGGGCTGTGTGGCGTGGACTGGGCGGTTTTTTAGGTTAGAGGATCTCGGGAAATCACAAGAACAGCTTCAGTCACAAAGGGGCAGGCCGAACACAGGAAGAACGTAGATAGAGGAACCATTGGTATAACAGTTGTAAACTGTCGTAGCTGTGTTGAGAAAGTACCAGAGCTCCAAGCGCTAATAGAAAGCACTGATGCTCAAACCGTTATAGGCAATGAAAGCTGGCAAAAGCCGGATATACGCTCAGCCGAAATCTTTGCGCGAAACTGAAGTAAATACTTCCTGTGAGTTAGTATGGGCAGAGGTCATTGTCCCCCCTGCGGGTCCGGGGATTAGAATAGGCCCGCGGTATTCCTGCCTGTCGTAAGAGGCGACTAAAAGGAGTCCATCCCCCTCACGGGGGTAGTTCGCGCCTGCGTCCGGAGACGGACGGTTCCACGACCTATCATCGTGGTCCTTTTGGTTTTTTCACTTCTCGTTTCTTCCTTCCTTTTGTTGGTTCCTTTCTTTGCTCTTCTCCACCTCACTGTCTTCCTTACTCTTTCCCTTGCCTTCTCCTTGCCTTCTCATTGCCTTTTTCTCCTTGCCTTCTCATTGCCTTCTTCTCCTTGCCTTTTCATTGCCTTCTTCCCCTTGCTTTCTCATTGCCTTCTTCTCCTTGCCTTCTCTGGTCTCCGCCTTGGCGTTTGAGACAGTCTGTCCTCTTTCTCCCTCTCTCTCTTCTTTTTCCTCTTCTTCCTTCCTCCCTGTGCGTGCCTGAAGGCCGACCCACGCGTTCACACGCGTAGCCGGTGACGGGGTAACGCGTAAGTCCCCGCCCTGGGTAGACATGTAAGGCACGCGCGTACCCCCTGGTAAAGGCCAGGCCCGGGGAGGGGTGATTGCCTGAGCTGATACCTTCTGACCATGCCGATTGGTCCCTCCGTCTGTTTCTCGGGAGGTGTGACCTGAGGTGTAAACATTCACCTAAGGCGGGAGTGCCCTCTGAGAGGGTCCCCACAAGGAAGGAGCGCGCCATCGGAGACGCTGGCAATCATGGGGGATTCCTCCGCAATGGATTCTACTCCATCTCTTTCGACTTCGACCCAAAAACGGAAACGTGACCAGCCAACAGTGACAAAAGTACTACCGCCTGCCCCACAGTTCCTCGTAGTTTCTCGAACTGAGGACGGAAAGGATTTTTCCTCTGTCAACCCTTTCGTTATTCAGAAGGGCGTAGATGCCATAGCCGGATCTGTCAAATCCTGTACCAGGTTGCGTAACGGCACCTTATTACTAGAAACTGAGAATGCCTTTCAGGCACAAAAACTGCTTCGGGCCACCCTCCTGTACGCGTTCCCTGTCCGGGTGGAGGCCCACCGAACTTTGAATTCGTCTCGTGGTGTGGTCTATACTGGCTCCCTCGACGGATTGACTGACGAGGAGCTTCAATCATTCCTCGCTGAGCAGGGCGTGACAGCTGTCCATAGGGTCATGAAAAAGGTCAACAATGACCTTGTACCGACCCGGACAATTTTCTTGACCTTCGATAGTGTTAAGCTGCCATCGCGCATCAAGGCGGGCTACGAGGTTATTTCTGTTCGCCCCTATATCCCGACACCTACGCGCTGCTACCAGTGTCAGCGTTTCAATCACACTCGACAGTCTTGTTCCAATGCGGCTAAATGTGTCACCTATGGCAGGGATGCCCATGAGGGTGACTGTCCACCTCCGTCTCCTCATTGTGTGAACTGTCAGGGTGACCATGCCGCATCCTCCCGCGACTGTCCTGTCTATAAGGAAGAACGCTGTATCCAGGAAATTCGGGTCAAAGAGAAAGTGTCCACCTCGGCTGCTCGCAAGCTATTGGCTAGTAGGAAGCCCACGCTGCTCCCAGCGGGGAAATACAGTACTGTCCTCGCCTCTCCTCGGACTACCCGGGAGGTAGCAACCCAGACATGCGATCTGACCTTCAGCACCACGGTCGTCCGTTCGGCCAGTGCTAAGATCGCGCGGTCGACGTCTCCTCTTCCTCCCATCACCCCACAGACACGAGCACCTTCTTCAGCTTCTGCTAAGACGAAGACACCGAAGTCAGATGCACGGGCCTTCAAGAAGGAACGATCCCATGCAGACTTCCTCCGTACCTCGACCTCACAGCCTTCGACCGGTACTTCCACTACACGTCCTTCCAAAAAGGCGCATAGGAAGCACAGTTCTCCTTCCCCGCCACGCCGCATTTCTTCTCTTGCGCCACCCAGCGGCTGCCGCCCCAGGCCGTCATCCGTTTCGCCTGGCCGCACCGCTGGTCGCCGTACATCTGGCCGTTCACTGGCGGAGGAAGCTCCCCCTCCCGGCCATCCTCCCGAGATGGCCGATGACCCTATAGACCCAATGGACGATGACTGTCCGCCTACTGATAGCGGCGGCAGTGCTCGCTCGAAGCCAGGCCCTAAGCGGCCTTCGAGGTGACCACTTCTCTCATCTTTCTTTTCTTACGATGGCACTTATTCACTGGAATATTCGCAGCATTCGCTCCAACCGAGAGGACTTGAAGTTGCTTCTCCGCTTGCACCGTCCGCTTGTCGTAGCCCTCCAGGAAACGAAGCTACGCCCATGCGATCAAATTGCCTTGGCACACTAGACCTCTGTGCGTTTTGACCTACCCCCTGTGGTAGGTATCCCAGCTCATGGAGGGGTTATGTTGCTGGTCCGGGATGATATTTACTACGATCCCATCACGTTGCACACCGGCCTGCAGGCAGTTGCCATCCGCATTACTCTCCCCACTTTTACGTTTTCCTTTTGTACCGTTTACACTCCATCGTCATCTGCCGTTGCCAGGGCAGACGTGATGCAACTTATTGCTCAGCTACCTGCACCATTTTTGTTAACTGGAGACTTCAATGCACACCATCCCCTTTGGGGCTCTCCAGCATCCTGCCCGAGGGGCTCCTTGTTAGCAGACCTTTTCAACCAGCTCGATCTTGTCTGCCTCAATACTGGCGCCCCTACTTTTCTTTCGGACACGTCTCACACCTATTCCCATTTAGACCTCTCTATATGTACTCCGCAACTTGCACGCCGGTTTGAGTGGTATGCACTTTCTGATACATATTCGAGCGACCACTTCCCGTGTGTTATCCATCTCCTGCAGCATACCCCCTCTCCGTGCTTCTCTAATTGGACCATCTCCAAGGCAGACTGGGGGCTCTTCTCTTCCAGGGCGACCTTTCAGGATCAAACCTTCACAAGCTGCGATCGCCAGGTCGCACACCTCACGGAAGTCATTCTCGCTGCTGCTGAATATTCCATCCCTCACCCTCCTTCTTCTCCACGTCGCGTACCGGTCCCCTGGTGGACCGCAGCATGTAGAGACGCTTTACGTGCTCGTCGACGTGCTTTACGCACTTTTAAACGCCACCCTACAGTGGCGAATTGTATCAATTATAAACGATTACGTGCTCAGTGTCGTCGTATTATCAAAGAAAGCAAGAAAGCCAGCTGGGCTGCTTTCACAAGCACCTTCAACAGTTTTACTCCTTCTTCTGTTGTCTGGGGTAGCCTGCGCCGGCTTTCTGGCACTAAGGTCCACTCACCAGTTTCTGGCTTGAAGGTCGCGAATGACGTCCTTGTGGCCCCTGAGGCTGTCTCCAATGCCTTCGGCCGCTTTTTCGCAGAGGTTTCGAGCTCCGCCTCATTACCACCCTGCCTTCCTCCCCCGCAAACAGGCAGAGGAGGCTAGGCCACTTAACTTCCGCTCTTCGAATTGTGAAAGTTATAATGCCCCATTCACCATGCGGGAACTCGAAAACGCACTTGGCCGATCACGGTCCTCTGCTCCAGGGCCAGATTCTATTCATATTCAGATGCTGAAGAACCTTTCTCCTGCGGGTAAACGTTTTCTTCTTCGTACATACAATCGCATCTGGATTGAGGGACACGTTCCCGCATGCTGGCGCGAGTATATTGTTGTCCCGATTCCTAAGCCGGGGAAGGACAAGCACTTGCCTTCCAGTTATCGACCTATCTCGCTTACCAGCTGTGTCTGTAAAGTGATGGAGCGAATGGTTAACTCTCGATTGGTTTGGCTGCTCGAGTCTCGACGCCTACTTACCAATGTACAATGTGGATTTCGTAGGCGCCGCTCTGCTGTTGACCATCTGGTTACCTTGTCGACCTTCATTATGAATAACTTCTTGCGGAAGCGCCCGACCGCGGCTGTGTTCTTTGATTTGGAGAAGGCTTACGACACCTGTTGGAAGGCGGGCATCCTCCGCACCATGCATACATGGGGCCTTCGCGGTCGCCTCCCTCTTTTTATTCGTTCCTTTTTAATGGATCGACAGTTCAGGGTACGTGTGGGTTCTGTCCTGTCCGACACCTTTCGCCAGGAGAATGGGGTGCCACAGGGCTCAGTTTTGAGCGTCGCTCTCTTCGCCATCGCGATCAATCCAATAATGGATTGCCTCCCAGCTGATGTATCAGGCTCCCTTTTCGTGGACGATTTTACCATCTATTGCAGCACGCAGTGTACACGTGTCCTGGAGCACTGTCTTCTGCGTTCTCTTGACCGTCTTTACTCCTGGAGTGTCGCCAATGGCTTCCATTTTTCTGCCGAGAAGACGGTCTGTATTAACTTCTGGCGATACAGAGTTTTTCTCCCACCGTCCTTACGACTCGGTCCCGTTGCTCTCCCATTCGTGGAGACAACAAAATTTTTAGGTCTTACATTTGACAGGAAACTTAGCTGGTCTCCACATGTCATATTTGGCCGCCCGTTGTACCCGTTCTTTAAATGTCCTCCGTGTTCTCAGTGGTCTGTCGTGGGGAGCGGATCGAACCGTCCTACTTCGTCTATATCGGTCGATCGTCCGCTCCAAGCTGGATTATGGGAGCTTCGTATACTCCTCTGCACGGCCATCCATCTTACGCTGCCTCAACTCCATACAACATCGGGGTTTACGACTTGCGATCGGAGCATTTTATACCAGTCCCGTAGAGAGTCTTCATGCTGACGCTGGCGAATTGCCACTCACCTACCGGCGCGATATACTGCTTTGTCGGTATGCCTGTCGGCTACTGTCAATGCCCGACCATCCGTCTTATCGTTCCTTTTTTGACGACTCTCTTGACCGTCAATACGGGTTGTATGTCTCTGCCCTGCTACCCCCTGGCGTTCGCTTTCGTCGCCTCCTTCAACACCTTACTTTTTCCCTCCCTGCAACCATTCGAGTGGGCGAGAGCCGCACGCCACCTTGGCTCCAGGCTCAGGTCCGCGTTCACCTTGACCTCAGCTCGCTCCCAAAAGAGGTCACTCCCGGTTCGGTCTACCACTCCCGTTTTTTGAAACTTCGTTCGAAGTTCATCGACATGACTCATTTATACAGATGGCTCTAAGACCAATGACGGGGTCGGGTGTTCCTTTATTGTCGAGGCACAAAGTTTCAAGTACCGGCTCCACGGCCATTGTTCGGTCTTCACAGCTGAGCTCTTTGCCCTCTACCAGGCTGTTCTTTACATCTGCCGCCACCGACATTCTGCTTATGTCATCTGCTCAGATTCTCTGAGCGCCATCCAGAGCCTCAGTGATCCGTACCCGGTTCACCCTTTCGTACACCGGATCCAACGCTCTCTTCAGCAGCTGGTGGACGTCGGTTCTCCAGTTAGCTTTATGTGGGTTCCGGGCCATGTCGGTATCCCTGGGAACGAAGCTGCAGATGCCGCGGCCAAGGCTGCGGTCCTCCAGCCTCGAACAGCTTCTTGTTGCGTCCCTTCGTCCGATTTTAGCAGGGTGATTTGTCGGCGCATCTTATCTCTGTGGCATGCCGATTGGGCTGCACTTACCGACAACAAGCTTCGGGCCTTAAAACCTCTTCCCGTGGCTTGGACGTCCTCCTCACGCCCTTCTCGGCGGGAGGAGGTCGTTTTAGCCCGGTTAAGAATTGGACACTGCCGGTTCAGCCATCGCCATCTGCTGACGGCTGCGCCGGCGCCGTTCTGCCCATGTGGGCACTTGCTGACGGTTAGACACATTTTAATGTCCTGTCCAGATCTTAACACACTGCGCCTCGATCTTAACCTGCCTAATACTTTCGATGCCATTTTAGCGGATGACCCACGAGCAGCTGCTCGTGTTCTTTGTTTTATCAATTTGACACACCTCGCTAAGGACATTTGATGATGTTTTTTAATCCTATGCCTGTCAGTCTGTCTTTTATTGTGTTTTCCCTTTTAGTTGTTGTTGTCAACTTGTGCCTCGCGGTGCATTCTTAGAGTAGTCAGGGCGCTAATGACCATTGAAGTTGTGCGCCCTAAAACCACAAAAAAAAAAAAAAAAAAAAAAAAAAGAGGTCATTGTTGGCAACCGGAATAAAATAACAATAGGATCCTTTTACCGACTTCCCAATTTAGATGATGTAGTTGCTGAAAGGTTCAAAGAAAACTTGAGTTTGGTACGAGTTTGAAATCAAACTCATACGGTAACAGTTGGTGGTACCCTTGATAAGTTGGCGAAAATACATGTTCATTTCCGGAGGTACGCATAAAATATCATCCGAAATTGTGCTAAACGCATTCTCTGAAAATTATTTCGAGCAGTTAGTTCATAAGACCACGTGAATCGTAAACGGTTGTGAAATCACACTTGACATCTTAGCAACAAATAATCCTGTGTTAATAACGAGCATCAAAACGGGTACAGGGATTAGTGAACACAGGGTTCCCGTAGCGAGATTCAATATTGTAACCCCCAAATAGTCCTAAAATAAAGCAATAATATACCTATTCAAAAAAGCAGATAAAAATTCACTTGACGCCTTCCTGAGAGACAATCTTCACTCATTCCAAATTAATAATACAAGTGTAAACCAGATGTGGCTTGAATTCAAAGAAACAGTATCGGCGGCAATTGAGAGATTTAGACCAAATAATTTAACAAACGACGAAAAAAACATCGTTCCTGTGAAATACTACTAGCTCTTTATTCACATGAACTGTTGAGTGCTATTGACAAGGGATTTCAGATCAATTCCGTAATTCTTCATTTCCGAAAGGCTTTTGGCACGGTACTACACAAGCGGCTCGTAGTGAAATTGCGTGCTTATGGAATATCGTCTCAGTTATGTGACTGGATTTGCGACTTCCTGTCAGAGAGGTCACAGTTCGTAGTAATTGACAGTGTGTCATCGGGTAAAAAAGAAGTGATTTCCGCGTTCCCCAAGGTAGTGTTATAGGCTCTTTGCTTTTCCTTATCTATATAAATGATTTGGGGGACAATCTGAGCAGTAATCTTAGGTTGTTTGCAGATGACGCTGTAGTTTATCGACTAATAAAGTCATCAGAACATCAAAACAAATTGCAAACCGATTTAGAAAATATATCTGTATGGTGCGAAAATTGGCAACTGAAACTGGAAGGAACACACAGAAAATATTGTGGGGAAGCCTAACCGAAGACTGCGTTTTATTGGCAGGACACTTGGAAAATGTAACAGATGTACTAAGGAGACTGCCTACACTACGCTTGTCCGTTCTCTTTTAGAATACTGCTGCGCGGTATGGGATACGTACTAGGTAGGACTGACGGAGTACATCGAAAAAGTTCAAAGGAGTGCAGCACGTTTTGTATTATCGTGAAACGTGTGAGAGAGTGTCACAGAAATGATACAGGATTTGGAATTTCGTGAGAAGATTCCGTCGCAACTAAACACGCCTTACTTTTAGTGATGTCCAGCCCAATCACCAACTTTCTCCTTCGAATGCGAAAATATTTTGTTGACCTACATAGGGAGAAACGATCATCATGATAAAATAAGGGAAATCAGAACTCGTACAGTAAGATATTGGTGTTCATTCCTTCCGCGCGCTATACGACATTGGAATAATAGAGAATTGTGAAGGTGGTTTGATGAAACCTCTGCCAAGCACTTAAATGTGATTTGCAGAGTATCCATTAGATGCAGTCGCGGAATGATGGTGTGAATGGGAAGTAAGATATTACATTATTATTATTATGCCTATTGACTAAGTACACATAAGCGTGAGAACTGTGATTGTACAGAAAAAGTAAATTACAGTCTCAAAGATATTTTGTAATGTACAACAATGCAAGTTATGGAATTGGGAAAACAAGAAATACATTTCGAAAATTCTGTTATTTAACCCTCCGTTAGAAAGGTGGATCCTATAACACCAACAGAAAGGAGGGGTGAGGCATACATTTCATTGTTGGAAGTGTGTGAGTGCTTGGATGTAGGGAGTTTATGTAGTTTAAAACGGAAATGAAGGAAAGAAAACAGACGGACAAAAATACATGGTAAAATGGTTATCACAGTAATAGGTTCGAAGTATACCATCACACTTGAGATCCATATAAACCTGTTCAGAGTTGCATTAATTAAACGCTAGTGATGATACAGCTTTGCGGTCTAATACACATTTAAAATTTCATAGATATAAGAGTGAACGTGAGACAGGAAAAATAATACAAGCTGACCTACTCTCTCTTTCTTACCACGCATTAATTCCGACTTGCGGGGTCTGCTGTTTTGCTGCATCTCCTTCATTTCTCCCTGTCGTTGACATCTTCTGGTGTTAAGACAACAACGTGCTTGTCTCCCCTGACGTTGTCAGTCCATCTCTTTGCCGGGCTTCCTCGTATTCTTGTTCCTCCAGGGTTGATGTGGAGCGCTGTTTTTGCGACTGAGTTTTCTTGCTTCCTCATGACACAAGCTAACCTACTGCACCAGGAAAAAATATCACTCTTGTTTTTTATGGAAAGTACTGTGACTAAAGAAGTTCAGAATAAATTTTTGCTTTGACACCGATGCAACGTTGTGGTATTAAACCAAGACAAGAAAAGGAAAAATGTGAAGCATTAATTCCTTGTACACTCCATTCAATGCATTCTCGCAAAAAGCAAAAATAGCATACATAGAACACGTATTGTACAAGTACAGTTTATGAGAATACAACCCTCGTACCAGCAGTTTGGCCCCAGTATGGGTATGTCATATACAAGATGTGTAAGAAAAAACATCACTCTCATTACTTTTATATCACAGTTTTCATTTTTTCAACAAGAATATTGTCCACTCCTAAGTAGTTCCGTTCAGGAGGTGCACTCAGGTGGAGTCACTCCAGTCTTGGTATAAGACCTGAAGGGCTTCAATTGTTAGGTCATTTAACATGGTTATAGCACTCCTTTGAATATTGTTCAGAGTTCTAAAATTACGTCCATTTAAATTATTTCTCAGTTTTGGGAAAAGAAAAATTGGCAGAGACTCAAATCAGGTGAATACTAAGGGTTATGGAACACCAGAAATGCCGTTTGAGGTCAAAAAATCTGTGATGGATGTGACCACTTGAAGTGGAGTGTTGTCATAATGCAGCAGCATCCACCTGCCTGTAATGTCCAGCCTCACTCGATGCACCCTTTTCCTGACTTTTAAAGGACATCATTGTGAAACTCTTGCTTGACGGTTTGTCGTGGATGACGAATCTCACAAGAGCCCACATACGTTCGATCTTTTGGTCGGACTTTGAAGTTGAAGGTTCTCCCTGAGCACAGTTCGTCTTCAACGTGTTCTCGGTATTCTATTAGCGACAGTGAAAAACTTGCGATCTTTATAGAAGTGTTTCCTAAGGTATAGAATTGTTTCCTAAGGACCGGTTTCTAGTTATCTAAGGTCACACTCGTGGATTCCCCAATTCAACATCAAACTTGATGGCATAACGTTGCTCTAAATGAACTGAAGGCGAGGAACCTCGCAAGCATAAACTGTTCTGATCTTGACGCAGCCGCGAGCTGTTTTGAAGAATAGCTTCTGGAAGGTTTTGTTATTACAACTGGATTAGAAGGTGAAGCGTACTATATTTCAGTCAATCTAAATGCTATTCAAAAATAAAGGGAATGGAGTGGACTAGAACTCGAAATTTTATACTTGCATTGGACGGTGCTTAACACTAGCCCCTGAGCAGATACAGCACTGCGACAGCTCGTGGAGGGTGACAGCACTTCCTCCATACACGTTTGCATCCTACAGTAGTGCCAGATGGTGCACATAGCCAGACACAGAATGCTTATGGGCGGCTGGTTATAGTGGTCATCTTGAGTGAACGATTCTGACAGCCTTTGTGGCATCTGGACAGGGCCAGGTTTTATGTCTAAGACAGTACACGATCCCTGGTTGTAGACAGTTCCTTAGGCTGTCAGCAAACAGCATCTTGAACCATGGTTCATCTAGATTTCGGCTAAATTTTTTCGGGAATGCCATTTAATTGGGTATTGTTGCTTTCACGTGCTACATCCTGCTTTAGTGCAAAGTTTTCACTGCATGCAGTTCCATCTGTTTCTGTTAGATTTTTTCACACAGTCAGAGACCTAAGCATCGATGTCCTCCGTATTTCACAAAACGAAACTCACAGTACAAAACAGGCACTGTTTGTGTGAAGGTGTTTAATTCACGCCAAACTTCACTTGTACATATGGCCACATGCTGTGTTGTCAAAGCAGTCTTACGTGAGTACTTAATTTTGTACTGAGGTTGTAATCAAGACAAATACTTGTTGCAATCGCTATCCGTATGGGGCAACATAAATTTATTACTTGTGAAATATTGAGTATTTGTGGTGTCACCGCCAGACACCACACTTGCTAGGTGGTAGCATTTAAATCGGCCGCGGTCTGTGGTTATACGTCGGACCCGCGTGTCGCCACTATAAGTGATTGCAGACCGAGCGCCGCCACACGGCAGGTCTAGTTTAGAGACTCCCTAGCACTCGCCCCAGTTGTACAGCCTACTTTGCTAGCAACGGTTCACTGTCTACATACGCTCTCATTTGCAGAGACGACAGATTAGCATAGCTTTCAGCCACGTCATTTGCTACGACATAGCATGGTGCCATATTTAGTTACTATGAATGTATTCTGAACTGATAATATTTTGAATCATGTATCGTCAAGAGCGACGTTCATCGTTAATAGGTTAAAGTTAAGTATCAAACTAATTACCTCCGCTTTCTGAATTCTAATTCCTTGTCATGTTCCAGACCTCACGTCAGTATAGTTCTTCCCTCCTCACGCCAGCCTGCGTGAACTAAAACGCGTGCATTTCGGCCTCCACTAGTAACACGGTGTTGGCTCTTCTGCCAACACAACAGTATTCATTGAAACAGAGTGTGTGTAGATACTGACAAGGAGTTCATAAAAAAGTGTGTCAGTGCTTTACGTCTGTTGTGATGATGGACATACGCTCTGATGAGTGCAGACAATTTTCATGGAAATCGGCGACCTGTAGTTCAATAGAAAGGTATGCAAGACTGGTGTCGCTTACCTTTTCACAGAGCTGCTATGTTTAGACACAAGTGAGAGATAGAGATTATAGATGAACCTCCCGCGTAGCGTTCACCACAGATTCTTCGCCAAAGTAAACAATGTTGGCAGCGCGAAAGACAGAAATTTTTTGAAAATAATTGATATCAATCAGTAACTGGCCGTATGTGGCACGATGGATTGTGAAGCAAATGCCAAGCGTAAGCTCCTGAAGCTCCGTTCAGGTCAGGTTTTGGCACGGACGTTGCCCATATGGGGGAGCTTGTTTTCGATCGATTTTCATGAGCGGCGAAATTTTTTTTTCTCTCTGTACTTCAAGCCACGTAGTATCTGAAGGCTTTTTTCAATAGTGGGCCGCGCGGGATTAGCCGAGCGGTTTAGGCGCAGTGTCGCCTTGCGCGTCGAGCGAACAGGTTGTCGTTAATTTCCGCCTGTGCCGCAGCGCCGCTTGTGTCGAAGCTACTCAGTCTTGTTTGTGTATCGGCCGGAGTCACATCGCAGTTGCGTAGCGGAGTTTGTTGTCGTTTTCCTCTTGGTGGCGATGTTTTCTGCCCGCGCCATGGTGTCTGTCGAGTCTGCTAAATCTGTTCCTCGTCGAGCTACAGTTCGTTTCAGTTTTGACGAGAGTACGCGTCGTGTTCAACCTGGCTCCGTAGAAATTCACGATTGTTTGGCTGATGTTATCCGTGTTACAACTGATCCGGTAGATACCGCTTACTTTCATTCTGATTTGTATGCATTCTTTGTGAAGTTTTATGATCCCGTTCAGGTAGAAAACTTCTCTCCCGAGTTGGTTCTATAGTGTTGTTTACACATAGCGATGGTTCTGTTAGTCACGTTATCTTTAAAAATGCGGCTCTCGAGTATACTCCTGTTAGAATTTATAACCTTCCTCCTGAAGTGGACGATTCATTTCTTTAAACAGCGTTGCTTCCGTTTGGAGTAATCCGGCATATCCTATGGGAACGCTGGTCAGCACAACATCGCTTCCAGTGTTATAATGGTATCCGGACTGAGGAAATGTGCGTTAAAAAGAATATTCCTTCCCACTTCACTGTTTGTGATTACCGCCTCCATGTTACGTATACAGGTCAAGAAGGAACTTGTTTTCTCTGTAACGAAAGCGGTCATCTCAGATCTAACTGCCCGCGCCGTACTACTGTTCTGACGTCGTCTTATCAAAAACGTCTTCCTTTAACGTTAGCAGACATAGTAACTCCGCAGTCAGCTGTCAGCCAGTCTCCAGCTTTAAGCGATGTAGGAGCAACATTACCCCCTACTCCTCGCGAATTTCCACCGTTACCGACGCGTACCAGTGCGGCCTCTGTCCACGAGGGGACGACGGCTCCTGCAGCGCACGTCAACCGCCGGCGGACTGAGGACGGTACAGATTTCGAGGACGCCCCACTCCAGTCTCGTTCTTCTGACACGGCGTTGACAGAGGGTGCACCTTCTGGCGGTAATGCGTTGTCTACTGATGTTAATTGTGATTCCAATATTACCAGAGAGGATGTAGCTGGTTCTGTTGATGTTGAAATGTGCGTTCAATCTGCGTCCTCCACTTCACCCGTCGACGTGACGGTTCTCTTGGGTTTCGTTGTTCCCGCAGAGACGTCGGCTGCTGGCCAGCCCTTACAGTGTTCTAGTGCAGTACCACCCCTCCTCCACGCTGAGACGGTCGAGCAACAGGGTTCTACGAGTTCACTTCCTGATGTTCAGGAAATGCCACCCGACACCGGAACTGCATTATCTGTCTCTTCTGTATCTGATGTTTCTGTTGGTCGTTCTGAATTGTGTTCCCTGATTTCCGATAAGTGCGGTGACCATGGCTCCTCTGTGAAATCGGAACTTGATGTGCCCCCAACCCCTCCACATCAAGAGTGTATATTTTCACGGACTGGCGTGAAACTGCGTTTTTAACCTGCCCGTGCCGCGGCGCGTCGTAAAAAGAAAAGCGAGGATTTCTCGGTGTCAGGTGGGGAAACTAGCATTATACCATCTTTTCCCCGCCTCAGGACGTTGGGGAGAGACGGACGTGATAGTGCTTTTTCCTTATTTTTGTGTTATTGACCTTACATGTGTTAACGGATGCAGGCGTATACATTTATAACCCTCAACGTTAATAGGATACGTTTCCAATTGTGGCTTTCTGCGTTACGCCTGTTTATTTACGATTCACAAGCTGATATTATGTGTTTAAAAGAGGTATTATTTGATGTGTTTTGTCTTCTTGGATATTCTATGCTTTTCTATGTCGCTCCTGAAAATTCTACCGGTATGGCTCTGCTTTATCGAGATGGAATCCTGCTGACGGACTTCGAAACGCTAGATGATTGTCGCGGTATAGGCTGTAGTTTTTATGACCTCGCCTTAATTTTTCTTTACACTCCGTCTGTATCCGGTCGTTTATCCGATCGTGCGCAGTTCTACAAGGAAGAAGGTGTTTATTTACTTCGATGTAACCAGCGCAGGTTTTGTTAGGGGGCGATTTTAACTGCGTCTTACGCCGTGTTGATCAGCCCCCAAATTATATATTTTGTCATGAACTTAATGATACGGTGACGTCCTTGCATCTCCAGGATGCTTGGGTTTGCAGATATCCTACATTGGTGCGGTTTACGTTTTATACAGCTACTTCAGGTACCCCATTGGACCGCTTTTATTTATCTGCCCCCATGTGTAGTCAGCTTCGATCGACTGAAACAGCACGGTGATCAGTGAAACAGGCAGGAATTACATCAGTGACTTCTAACCACGTCCCGCAGCAGGTCCATCTCTCGCGCCCTTTATGGAAGCCAAACACACATCTCACGGACCCCTCTCTGGAAGGTATCTTCGCAGA
The DNA here is from genome assembly GCF_021461395.2 of Schistocerca americana. Classification (NCBI taxonomy): domain Eukaryota; kingdom Metazoa; phylum Arthropoda; class Insecta; order Orthoptera; family Acrididae; genus Schistocerca; species Schistocerca americana. The sequence goes on from NC_060121.1 coordinate 59,137,255, forward strand.
CGTATGGTGGCGGACAACCCAGTCCAAGACGATTCATTCCTCATTTCTCGAATGGTGGGTTACCTTTGCTAAACCGCGGATTCGAAATACACTCAAGCATTTTTGTGCTGAAAAGGCGGCTGAAATAAGGCGCATTAGGGAATTTTATTATGCAGTCCTTCGCGATCTTTAAAGGGTGCATCACGAGCATTATCGTAGAGTCGTCGACGTCCACAGTGTGAAGGCAAAACTTCTCCAACGCAGGCAAATGGACGGGGTCCGACTGCGTTACCAGCCTCGTTCAATCGTACAGGATGAGTTGACCTCTCTCTATCGTCTTCTCCGGCTTCACAAGCGATCTAAAAGGACGTGTCTTTCTACCATTCGTTCTCTAGATGGTTGTGAGTGGACCCCCCAATCTTATATCATGCGTGAACTTTACCAGTACTATTCCAAGCTTTATGCTGAAGTGGATTCAGATGGTCCAGGGTCTGTTGATTTCACCTCCCTCCTTGATCGTGTTGTTACACCAGCTCTCCTGGAAGAGTTTTTCTCTGTATTCCATCGCGATTATATACTTGACATTGTTGCTCTTTCTCCCTCCCACAAATAACCTGGCCCCGATGGCCTTCCCAAAGTATTTTATGTTCGAGTTTGGCCCTTAATAGGAGATACGATAACTTCCATGGTGAATGAAGTGTTCCAGGGAGGCCTTCTCACGACCAGCTTTAAGGTTGCTAAAATAGTACTGATTCCCAAAAAGCCGGGACGTTTGCGTGTGGATCAGGTCCGCCCAATAATCCTCTTCAACTATGATTATAAAATAGTGGCGCGAGCGGTCAATAGCCGACTATCTGTATTGTTGACTACCATCATCGCGAGTCATCATAGTTGTGTTCCGGGTCGTACTCTCCTGACTCCCGTTGCTGAATGTCGAGACTTAATTTCGATTGCTTCCACCATTCCTCTGCCAAGCGCTTTGCTTTTCATTGATTTTCAAGCGTTCGACCGCGTGAATCATGGATTCCTTACGCGAGTATTGACGACTGTTGGTTTTTACAATGCTGCACGACGGCTGTTTAGCTCTCTAATCACTGGTATTCGGGCGTCCATTGACGTAAATGGCAGTCTTACTTCCCCCATCGCGGTGTGTCAGGGCGTCCTTCAAATGAGTCCATTATCAATGTCGCTCTACGTGCTGTATCTGGAACCATTATTGCGAACTATAGCTGCTCGTTTGAGTGGATGGTCGCTGCTGGGAGAAAGTTTCACCGTTCGTGCATATGCTGATGACGTTATGGTTCTTCTCCGTACCCATGATGATATACCACCGCTGAAGGAAGTTTTGGATGCCTTTTGTCGTCTTACGGGAGCGCGGGTTAATGACCAGAAATGTCGTTTTCTCAGTTTGTGAGGATTTAACGCTGTTCAAATTCCATGGGCTTCGAAGGTCACCCCATATCGATCGTTGGGTGTTATAATTGACAGCTGTCCGCTAAAGATGGCTACGATAAACTGGAAGTCTGTCACGGATAAGATTCAGGGTGCAATCATTGAACACGAGCGTCGCTCCCTCTCACTTCTTCATAAGTTTCGGGACATGGAAACGTATGTTTATTGCACAAATATTTCCACTTTCTGCGATGGTGTCCCGCAAGTTGCAAAGTTTAACTGTCAGGTTTATCTGGCGAAACTCTGTATTTCGCGTGCGTTATGGGGTCATGTCGCCGCCCCGTTTGCAGGGAGGTTTGGGCCTCCCTGACATTCGGGTTAAGGCGTCTGCCTTATTCATCCGTCGCACCGTATTTACGTGTCAACGCGCCCCCCAGTCACTTACCGCTCGCCCATATGACTGCGTCCAGCCGGCGAGTTTAACACCTCCAGTAGATATTGATAGGATTACTTATAAATTGCGTCACGTCAGGGAATTTTTTCTTGAGGTCAGTTATTTAGGAGTAAATATCCTTCCCCAAGCGAATCTCTCCCTAAAAATGCTGTTAAGCCGCTGGCCAGCTCCCTATAGTCTTCCCTCTGTGGAAGCTCTGTCGCCAGAAACGAACTGGAAGATTGTTTGGTCTAACATCAGCCTCGCAACTTTCCCGATGGAAGTGGCGTCCTCGTGGTACCACGTTGTTGATGACATTGTACTTACCAACGTGCGACTTTTTCGTACTGGCCTCAGTGTAACGGATCGCTGCAATCGATGCCATGAAACTGATACATTATCTCATCGGTTGATTTCCTGCGGTCATGACCATTGGAGATGGCTTCGTCGACAAATGGCTTTTCTCCTCAGGACAACGAAGGCGGCTATCGCGGGGGAAATTCACGTGCGTCCCGATTCCACCCTCTTTCCTTGATCGAAGAACAATACCGTCGTGTGGCTTGCTGCACAATATGTCCACTACGTGATGGTGAGTCGATATGACGCAGCTCCGTGTGCCTTTTCCCACTATATGGCCACCGCACATTGGACGTGGCTCCGGATGCCCCGTTATCGTGAATTTTTTTCTAATATGTTGGAACTCGTTTTTCATCGCCAAGGCATTGGATGAGTTGCCATGCCCCCATTTTTTATTTATTTTTTGTGGACACTTCTATGGACTTTGATGTTCCACACTGTGGAAGTGGCGGAAGAAAGAATGTGTGGGAACGTTCAAATTGACGCCAATTCCTTCCTATACGTTTATCTGATTTCACCATTTTGTTTTTGTCGAAATGGCTTGTTTTGTTTTATTTAATTGATTGCGTTCAATAAGTGTTTTGGAGAAAAAGAGAATATTTTCGTTTTTTGAAGGAATATACTGCCATTTGAGTGTATATTTCGGTATGTTTCCTGTGTCAAAAGGAAAACAAAGAAAGCGGAATCGGCAGCGTGATAGATTGATAAATTATTGCATTTCATGGTTGGCTGGTTCATAAAAAAAATTAAATAAAATGAAATAAAAATAAAAACCCTTCCTGGTGCCAATATTATTTCTCTTTTTTCACTTTATTAAAAATGTTGTCTGTGTCGTGGTACATATATTTTAAAAAAAGAAAAACAAAGAAGAAATCGAGTTTTGAGTTAGTTTGCAGGAGGGCAAGGGTTCGATCCTGGTAAAATATAAGTGACTAGCGTTGCTACCTCTGGATAACGGGGTCCTGCGTTCGATAGAAAAAAAAGGCGCTAAAGGCGCTGCAGTCATGGACTGCGCGGCTGGTCCTGGCGGAGGTTCGAGTCCTCCCTCGGGTGTGTGTGTGTGTGTGTGTGTGTGTGTGTGTGTGTGTGTGTGTGTGTGTTTGTCCTTAGGATAATTTAGGTTAAGTAGTGTGTAAGCTTAGGGACTGATGACCTTTGCACTTATGTTCCATAAGGTTTCACACTCATTTCAAAATTTTATTTCTTTTGCGGTACAAGTCCATTACCTCCACTTTTCTGTCTATAAGGCTTCTGAAATTAATGATTCAAACAAACAAAGAAAGGTTCATCTCCAGCAAGAAGCCACATGCTTGAATATTTCTGATATCTCCACTGCTGATTTTTCAGCGCTCATTTAACTTTAGGACTCTGTATCTCAAAATGAACAAAAATTGACTTGTACAACTATTGAAAAAAGCCCTTCATATATGCCATAAAGAGTAACGACTCAGAGAAACCATCGAACTGTGTTATGAAATGAACGACTAATGAAGTGAAGCCATAGACAGAAATTTCGCAGAGGGTACTGCAGACGAAGTTGATTCACAACACTGTAAATAATATTCTTGATGGGTGTCAAAAACGATCGTTCATACAATAGTAAATATCATCTGATTAAAGAAACAAGAGCATTATGTAGCAAACGACTACAAAACAAAGAATAATATTTATGCCAAGGGAATAATGATGAAACTTTAAAATTGAATAACTGAAGTTTTTTTTTTTTTTTTTCCAAGTCTCATTATCAGTACTATTCAAAGACACAGAGCAGAATTCATTTAGGGATGAAATGTGAAAGCGTTTTCATCATTCACGGGGTTGTATGGCGCCTCTTTTTCCTGATTTTAGTTATTTTTCATATTTTTGTTCATGTTTCTTTTCCTAGGAGTAGTAAACGGCAATTAATAAAGAGGCAACGTGCCTAAGGTAATAAATTACCAGAGCTAACAACTATAAGTTAACCAGAGACATGATGTAGAATACAGCATTACGTGCCTAAACTGTTTCTCTTGTAAAACTGTAAACCTGACAAAACAATGTATTATCGTTCACTTCCAATTCTCCTCCAGCGATTGCTACTGAGACTGCTATTCTTATTGCTCGTTGTTGATTCATGCAAGTGCATTCAAGCTGAAATATAATTTCCAAGAACAGTATTACGTAGAGTTGAGTCTATTATTTACGTATCGTGAGTCACAATATATTTCCTTCAGCACTGTAATAACTGAAGTTATCATAATAGAAATTTTTGGTTGGATCCGCAACAATAAGTGAGTCAAACGTATCTGCAAAATGGGGTCTGTATCTTTTCCAAATTACAAGAAAGAAGTACGATAGTCTTTCTACAGGTCACGCAGAGTTTACTGATTTCGTTATTTCAAAAGAATTCCGCAAGCAGAGATTACTCGATCTTTGGCTTGTAGTGAACCTGTCACATTAACTTTTGTAATGCAACGTACGGAAATAACGTGTGAAAGCGTTAAATAGCACTCACTCTCGAGAAATGTTTTTATCCCATCGAGTCTTAAAACATAGAGAGATCATAGTTATATGCCACACAGTTTTGTTCTTATTCAAGAAACTGATTTAACTAAATAAAGTACCCACAGTATCCCACCACATAATAACAGCACCACAGGCAGTGAGAAGTGCCGTCAGATGTGGGAGGCTCAAATAATATCAAGATGCTCCCTCATGATTGGTATTTTCTTACTAGAAAGAGCACTTAAGCAGTTGTTAGCATCCCACTTAGTAAATGAATCGACTTCATTTACTTCCGGTACGATGGACGTGGAAGAATTATGGGCAAATTTTAAGCCCATTGTAAATCTTGATTTGGACAAGTATGTGCCGAAAAAGTGGGTTAAGGATGGAAAAGACCCACCGTGGTTTAACAGCGGAATTCGGAGAATGCTCAGGATGCAAAGGCAGTTGCACTCGAGGTACAAGAAAGATCGGGAGAATGAGGACAGGCAAAATTTAGTAGAGACTCGTGCTGCTGTAAAAAGAGCGATGCGCGAAGCATACAACCACTACCACCGTCATACCTTAGCAAAAGATCTTGCTGAAAACCCTAGGAAATTCTGGTCTTACGTAAAATCGGTAAGCCGGTCGAAGGCTTCCATCCAGTCACTAACTGGCAACGGAATACAGCAACACGAAAGCTGAAATTTTAAATTTAGCATTTGAGAAATCTTTCACGCAGGAGGATCGTACAAACATACCACCGTTTGAGTCTCGTGCAGATTCACGTATGGAGGATGTTGCGGACTGGCAAGACAGCCAATCCACTATGACAGGAAGCCGTAAGGCACGCGTTTAAGCTCACGCAGGCTGGCGTGAGGTCTGGAACAGGACAAGGTCTTGAGACTAGCAAAAAAGGTACGTAGCTTCTGGAATACTTAACTTCAATCCATAATTGGTGAACATCGCTCTTGACGGTACATGTTTTACAGCATCAATATTGACTGGTAATGGCGCCTTGCTAGGTCGTAGCAAATGACGTAGCTGAAGGCTATGCTAACTATCGTCTCGGCAAATGAGAGCGTAATTTGTCAGTGAACCATCGCTAGCAAAGTCGGGTTTACAACTGGGGCGAGTGCTGGGACGTCTCTCTAGACCTGCCGTGTGGCGGCGCTCCGTCTGCAATCACTGATAGTGGCGACACGCGGGTCCGTCGTATACTAGCGGACCGCGGCCGATTTAAAGGCTACCACCTAGCAAGTGTGGTGTCTGGCGGTGACACCACAGCGGACGTAGTGATAGACATCCCTCGGGTTGTGAAGCAGTTGAATGGGTTGAAAATAAATAAGTCGCCAGGTCCTGATGGGATTCCAATTCGGTTTTACAGAGAGTACTCTACTGCATTGGCTCCTTACTTAGCTTGCCTTTATCGCGAATCTCTTGCCCAACATAAAGTCCCGAGCGACTGGAAGAAAGCACAGGTGACGCCTTTATATAAGGAGGGTAGGACGGATCCTCAAAATTACAGACCAATATCCTTAACATCGGTTTGCTGCAGGATTCTCTAACATATTCTCAGTTCGAATATAATGAATTTCCTTGAGACAGAGAAGTTGCTGTCCCTGCATCAGCACGGCTTTAGAAAGCATCGCTCCTGGGAAACGCAGCTCGCCCTTTTTTCACGTATCATCTTGCGAACCATGGATGAAGGGGATCAGACGTATGCCATATTCCTTGACTACCGGAAAGCGTTTGACTCGGTGCCCCACTGCAGACTCCTAAATAAAGTACGAGCATATGGGATTGGTTCCCAAGTATGTGAGTGGCTCGAAGACTTCTTAAGTAATAGAACCCAGTACGTTCTCAAATGGTTCAAATGGCTCTGAGCACTATGGGACTCAACTGCTGAGGTCATTAGTCCCATAGAACGTAGAACTAGTTAAACCTAACTAACCTAAGGACATCACAAACATCCATGCCCGAGGCAGGATTCGAACCTGCGACCGTAGCGGTCTTGCGGTTCCAGACTGCAGCGCCTTTAACCGCACGGCCACTTCGGCCGGCAGTACGTTCTCCTCGATGGTGAGTGTTCATCGGAGTGCCCCAGGGAAGCGTGGTATGTTCTCTGTTGTTTTCTATCTACATAAATGATCTACTGGATAGGGTGGATAGAAATGTGCTGCTGTTTGCTGTGGTGTACGGGAAGGTGTCGTCGATGAGTGACTATAGGAGGGTACAAGATGACTTGGACAGGATTTGTGACTGGTGTAAAGAATGGTAGCTAACTCTAAATATAGATAAATGTAAATTAATGCAGATGAATAGGAAAAAGAATGCAGTAACGTTTCAATACTCCATTAGTAGTGTAGCGCTTGACACAGTCACGTCGATTAAATATTTGGACGTAACAATGCAGTGTGATATGAAGTGGGGCAGGCATGTAATGGCAGTTGTGGGGAAGGCGGATAGTCGTCTTCGGTTCATTGGTAGAATTGTGGGAAGATGTGATTCATCTGTAAAGGATTGAGGCAGGACATAGAAGCAATTCAGAGGCGGGCTGCTAGATTTGTTACTCGTAGGTTTGATCATCACGCGAGTGTTACGAACGCCTCCTTTCCTCCAGAGAATCCCACCCGAGTTCCTCAAGCATTTCCGTGTCATGAATCGCTACTGAGGTAATTTAGAGAACCAGCATTTGAGGCTGACTGCAGTACAATTTTACTGCCGCCAACTTAAATTTCGCAGAAAGACCACAAAGGTGAGATAAGAGAGATTAGGTGTCGTACAGAGGCATATAGGCAGTCATATTTCCCTCGTTCTGTTTGGGAGTGGAACAGGGAGACAAGATGCTAGTTTTGGTACGAGGTACCCTCCGCCACGCACCATATGGTGGATTGCGGAGTATGTATGTAGATGTAGATATAGACTTTCTGTTCAGAGTCTGCCCGAAATAAATGGAGTAAAATGAGCCTTGTCACAGAATTAGAAATTATCCTTTCAGTATCTCTGATTGATTGTAAAACAGTTCAATTTTCGTTCACATTAACTATGAGTTAATTTTATTTCAAGTAATAATAGCGATATATAACAATGCTAGCGCTTCGATTTAATCTTTCATCTATGTCATTGTTACCTTTCCTACTACATTCAAACACCCAGTATCGTTCACTCACAGAAAACGAAATGAATAATATTAAGTAGACTAATACCGCCAATTTTTTCTGTTAAAATATGTATGAGTAATGACACCTCAGTGTCTTAGCTTTTCTATTCCAGCATAACAGAGACAAAGTTCATATTTAATGGTTTAAATGAGAAGTATAGTACATTTAATTAAAGAACTATTGGCAGACTAAAATTAAATGTAAGCACTGGCTCAATTTTATTTAATGCTATTTCATCAGAGTGTTACATTGTTTTGGCTTTATTGGTTCGTATTCTGGCGTTGCATTATTGGTGTTATTCATTCACTCAAGTAATTTCTCAGTTATTTAAGATATTTCAATGACCTTCTTTTGTGAGTTTCATGAGTTTCGTACATGTACTTACACGTTAGTGTGAGGAAATGCAGTTTTTCATATAATAAAATATCTTCATCAGTCAGTCGTTTCAGTAACGGTGACTTACTTAACATTCCGAATTATAACTTTTGACTGCCTTTTTTTTGTTTAAGGCAGTTGCTAATATTTTTTCAGTTTTATTTTGTGCGGGGTTGTGGTGTTGGTTACGTGTGTGGAAACCTTCTGATGGCACATGTTAGTCTGAAAACACCTTTCCTTCTTGCCTGCTTCTTACCTGATGATAATAACCGGAACAGCATTTTCCTTTTGGACTAACGGGCGTTTAAATTTACAAATTACTTCATTTAATTTTGTCGCCAGTTATTCAGAATTTCGTGCTGCCCTGTCTTCGTTCCGTTCTTTACAGAGTGTGATTGCACCGGTTTGAATACATTATTCTAAATTGACATAAGCTAAGAATGGAAAAAGATATTATCAAAATAGCTTGTGATATACTTCTCATCAGTTATTCAATTCGGAGACGATTGCCCTAACGTTCTCTGATGCGATCAGGCTCACGCGATCACGGACAATATCTCAGCATAGCCGATTAGTGAGGGAGGATGGTCTCAAGTCAATCAGAACGCTGGCCAGCAAAACCAAGTTGCAGAGCGGCATGTTGTGGAACAAAGCCTCACGCTTACTCCTGCTTCATGTTTGACTGGATGTAAACTAGATGCTTGCTTTGTGGAGGTCGAGATAGGTGCTTTCAACATGCTTTTTCGAGGAACTTGGTGAGATCATTAACTGCTTCGTCCCTTCATGTTTCACTTGCGCTACAGGAATTTTGCGTGTTCTTTAAAGCTATGCTCAATCAAACTAACTTCTCGTTTAGTGTGTTCATTGTGTTTTCTGAGGGATATCAGTATTTCTTTTTGGTTCGTTCCATTTCGCCTGAGCACTACGGGGCCAGTACTCAGTGATAACTCATACATCCGTGGACACAAATGACTTGCGATATCCCGCCTCTGTCTCGTAAAAGAATAGTGAACATTTCTGTAATATTATTCTGAGTTCGTGAGTGATTATGTAAATTGGCAACTTCGCATATCGGTGTATATGAGTATGTCTGTTTATTCTATTCCACCATGAGGGATTAACCATTCTCTATACATTATAATGCTGTTGTCATAAGTAAATTTATTGCTTTATGAATTTCCCGTTGTCCATATTCATGACTAGTGACACCTGCCTGTTCACATTTACATTAGAACTGCTTCGTGTAACCATGTCCTTGCCTTCACACCACTGACCACGTTTCGCAGCCGGCGAGGTAAGCTCAAACACACTGCTTTTCAATAATGTTTTCTGTTCTCAAACTTTACATTATTCAATGTTTGCATTTGTACTTCCAATAGAAAATTAATACTCCTCCTGCAATACTTGTGGCTATGTCCTTCTTGCATCTTCTCTATTTGTCTAATCTTTTCCTTATAAAGGGTGCGAAAAATTGTGTCACGAAATTTTGACCCTGGATAGCCCATGCCAGTAGGAACCAAAATTACTAGTGTTGTGTAGGTCGACAACGTACCATTTTTAAACTACGTAAACTTGGCGCCACGTGCTCCGATTGGCCATGGGATTGACCTGTTGCAGTTCGTCGGTTGATGGACAGCACTATTGTTGTCGGTTCACACATACAAACGTCCCTCGCCCCGTCACTGCCCCAACGTAATAAGCACACGTGTCGAATAGGTCTTGCTGTTTGTCTCCACCTCACATCATAATCATTCACATGTAAGCTTCGCTTCAGAGCACACACGTCACCTGCGATTTAATCATACAGTAACCATGGCGGCACAGTATTCGTTTGAAGAGCAACGAGATATGGTTTTTGCTTACTGACTAGCCGACGTTAATGTGCATGCAGCTCGACGGTTGTATGAGGAACGGTACCCAGCAAGACGCCACCCACACAAGCAAACGTTTACAGCAATTCACCGGCGACCTGGCGAAACAGCTCGTTGGCGGTATATAATGGTGATGCTGGAAGACCTCGAACACGGTGCTATGCTGCATTTGAAAGTCCTGTGGCTGACTATGAGCACAGGCTAGGGTTTTACCGGTGGTTTCTGCGACATGTTGCACGAGATTCCAACTTCGCTGTCATTGTGTTGTTTACCGACGGGGGCACCTTCCATTGGGATGGCCTTTACATCGCTCGCAACGTTCGATACTTCGCAAGGGGAAATCCTCACGTCACGTACGTCCACTGACACCAGGAACGATTTTCGCTCAACATTTGGGCAGGCATTGCGTGTAACCATCTGATTGGGCTGGTCCGTCTACCTCCTAGACATACCGGGAAAAATCACCTTCAGTTTTTCCAAGAAACTCTACCCGGCCTGCTGGAAGATGTTCCTCTGGTTATACGGCTATGCATGTGGTTGCAGCATGATGGAGCGCCTGCACATTGCAGTCGTGATGTGCTGGGGTATTTAAATGAACTGTTTAACGGCCGCTTAATTGGCGGAGGTGCTCAAAGGACTTGGCCCCCGCGATCACCAGACCTCACGTCACCGGATTTTTTCCTGTGAGGTCTTTAGTTCACCCACCAGAATGCGAACCACCTTGAAACGAGGAGGAATTAATGGATCGCTTTCAAATGCCCCCAATCACATCAGGGCAATGCCAGGAATCTTTGAAAGAGTTCGGCAAAACACCGGTCGACGTCACGTCAGAGGGTCGCCAGTTCGAGCACCTGCTTTAAGTAAACAATGTTCTCGCTTCAAAGAAGGCCCTTATTAGGACCAACACAATTTGTGATAGACTTTCTGTACGTGAACTAATAGCTGTTGGCCGGTTTGTTCCCAGCACGTCTCATCATAATAATGCAATGGATGTGTCGAAACTCCGGCGAATTCGACCCCAGGCCCCCGGAGTGGAGGGCTGGTGCGCTACCACAGAGCGTGCGGGCCGCCTTGGATACGTCGCGATCTCCGACAGGCAAAGCATTCGCGGCCATGCGTTGTCCAGAGCATCCGGGAACAGGACAATTCCGTGGCCAATCAGAGTGCATGGCGACAAGTTTCCGTAGTTTAAAAACTGTGCATTGTTGACCTATACAACATTAGTAATTTTGTTTCCTACTGGCATCAGACATCCAGGTTTAAAATTTCGTGACACAATTTTCTATACCCTGTGTCGTGAAATTCATCATCCTCAAGACTCTGATCCAAGCTATTCAGCTGGGCCACACGTCGCACTCACCACTGCCTTCATTATTTTTGTGCATATTGCAGTAATCAAATAGCACACGTTTCATTTCATTGAGCACCAAGCTTCATTGATGTCCTCTTTAGGCGACTAAGGTTATTTGATTAGCAACACATATCACGCCATATTTGCCATCCATCACAAGGAGTTCCCAGACTACGATACTCCTTTAGATCCCTTATTGTCTCTTTTAAATATAAATTCAATATCACCGCTGATAATGATCAGCTATGCGTTACACCTATCTTGATTTTACTCCCGGCATACATAATAGCCAGGAAAACTCTGATCACGCACGATGACGGTGCGTCGACGAGGATATCTGTACCGAATCACAATTTTCCTTGCAAAATGGGCCAGCTGAATTAGGCCACTCCAAATATATCCAGTGTTGTGATTCCGAGTTGCCTGATGGCAACCCCATGCAGGTTTAGCCTTCCCTCTACTAACGCAAGTTGAGCGGGGCAGCCTACACGCTAATCCCAGTGAGACTGCCAGCTGTTCGGGCAGCCTGCAGCAGAGGTCGCCAGTATGAAAAGAACCGTGCTGCACATCAGGGACCACCAGTGCACGGTTTCACACGACTGCACATTCCACGTCTGAACAAGCAGTTCTATAGCGGCTCACCTGCTGAGGAGCCTCGACTTGCTTGCCAAACTAATCAGTATGTATTCCACGACATCGCAAAACGGCGCCGCGGAGCAGTGCGTGTGTCGGGAAGAAGACAGTTGTATTCACCAATTTGAGGTTAATCTCTAAACAGGACGTGGCCACAGGCTAGGACTATTTCTACAAGAATTACATGGAAGTAACGTATCTCTGCTACTGATTAAATCAAACTTTTGGACACAGACATTTGAACTTAATTCAGTAGTTCCAATACGTCTGTGCATGCGTACCTGACACTGTTTGTTGCGAGAAGCATCCCTCTTCGTACAGATGTGTCAGAATCACCTCTTAGATTGGTGTCAACGTTCTAAACTTGCCTCTATTCGGTAATAAGTGAATGATATGTATGCACTGCGTGCAAGATTCCACTTAGCGCGCATGACGCAGTTTGAACCCGACCTGTAAGGAAATGTGCCATTACTCACCAAAGGTTTAGACTTCAAAACAATAGCTGCCCTAAATCTTCCTAAAATATTCCAGTGTAGTGGAAAGGAGATCTCTATCTTAGAATAGACAACAACTATTCCCTGTAATTGTATTTACTGGAATCACTTGTGAACATGTTTGGTCATTACAATTCATAACCGAGCGAGGTGGCGCAGTGGTTAGCACACTGGACTCGCATTCGGGAGGACGACGGTTCAATCCCGTCTCCGGCCATCCTGATTTAGGTTTTCCGTGATTTCCCTAAATCGTTTCAGGCAAATGCCGGGATGGTTCCTTTGAAAGGGCACGGCCGATTTCCTTCCCAATCCTTCCCTAACCCGAGCTTGCGCTCCGTCTCTAATGACCTCGTTGTCGACGGGACGTTAAACACTAACCACCACCACCCATTACAATTCAAAAGAGCAATCTCATGAGTCACCTGTTCAGACAAGGGGATCCTGGTATCAAGTTTCTAAAATAACATAAAATATAAAAGATCAATACTATCACAAAATTCACGATAGTTAATTATTTAAACTGACAGGAAGACGCTCTGGTGGAAGACTATCCTAACGTCCAGCCGAACATTGAAATCAGTTCTAACAAATTTTATTCTTTCCCCACAAATGTTAACCAAACGCGGCCGTCGAGCTCACGAAGAAAACACATTAATCTCTAGAAATACCACAAGGAGGACAGGTCTTCCTACTTTGAGGTTAGTATCACTGGAGTAAAAATTGGCTTGTGACACGACGTTTACATTTAATAGCGTGCTGCGTTCTAACCTTGTGTTGCACAGCGTCATCGAATTGGCTGCTGCCGCGTGTCATAGGATCTGTAAATCTATCAAAATCATACACTGAGCCTGGCTGGTTCTGTATCAGCATACTTGCCCTACGTTTTCGCGAACCGAAAAACGCTAACTTCACCCTAGTCTGATTTTAATGGCTAAGCACACGCGCAAGGTTTGTGCGCCGTGTGTTACTCTGCCCTCGCTGTTCTCGCAAGAATTTAGTTACATTGACTGACTTAGTTCCCCGCTCAGGAGATTTACGAACAGAATTGAGCCGGCTGTTGACTTAATTTAGGATCTGGGTGAACAAAGTGTTGACACCAGTCCTTTCCCTGTCGTCATGTTAGAGAGGGATGTCCTGCGACCACACTCGGCGACGTCTCAAGGGAAAGTGCCTGTTGCAACGGGCAGTTGCGCGTCTCCTCAGCCTCGCTTCCTCTCCCTCTACAGTCGTGTTGGATACTGGGTGGAACAGCCAATGGCAGTCGCTCTTTCGCTTCTAGTAGCCACGGCTGCCCAATCACCAAATGGCTTAATAAGTAAAGTGTCGTGTATCTGGCTGGCTTCCAAGTGAAGAGCCACGTCTGTTACCCTTTATTAACACTCCATCATCCACATGAGTGGTAAGTTACGTCCTCACGCGCCGCTCACTTGATATACTGTTCTTCCCCCAGTTCTCTGCCGAGCCCATTACCTGCCATTGACCTTGACTAGGCTGCGGCTCTGCAGGCCATTGTGTCACAGCGTGAGTGACTAAAACTGGCCTCCTCCTGTGATGATTCCACGCTCTGTCTACCTAACTTAAACATGCGAGCCGCGCCGGATTAGCCGAGCGGTCTGAGGCGCTACAGTCATAGACTGTGCGGCTGGTCCCGCGGAGGTTCGAGACCTCCCTCGGGCATGGGTGTGTGTGTGTTCGTCCTTAGGATAGTTTAGGTTAAGTAGTGTGTAAGCTTAGGGACTGATGACGTTAGCAGTTAAGTCCCATGGGATTTCAGACACATTTGAACATATCTTGAACATGCAAATTTACATAAGAGAGTTATCCTCGTCACTCTCGATGCCACGTATATTGTATATCAAACAAGTGAAATATACACACAAAGAGCCGGCCCAAGTTGCAAAACCAGTGTCTTGCAACACTATAAACGACACGTAAAACTGAGGCACCCGACATGTAAGATGTTCAAAATCCCGACACCTTACAGCGTACTGAAGTCACAGAAGCTGCAACGAATGGCGCCAAAGCGATGTCGCAACATATTGAGGTTTTCTCGTTTTTTTCTAAGTTATGGTGACAATGTGGCAAATTTTTGGCTTGCACAAGTTGTTTTTAACGTTTATAACTGCCGAAGGGTCAACTTTTTTTTCTATGTCCTCATTGTTGTTTCCTGTGTCAGTGGAACTTGTCTTTCATCAAATAGTAACAAGGCAACATCGCTTCAAACTACTGCTCCTCTGTTAGGAGAAGGGGTGGTAGAAATGTCTTCCAACCTGTACCAAATGTAAGGAAACAGGTAACTTACATACAGTTAGTATCTTCGCCTGTGCGCTTGAACCTCTGCAGTCTGTGCGGATCGGACATCTTGTCGTGAAGCTACACATACCTTCACAGGGTATACAATAGTCAGAAAAGCGGATATAAATTTCGTTTCTGAAGAATGTCTCCAAACTGTTCCAGAAGTGGCGCTGTTGTACTCTCAAAGCCATCCTCATAGAGCCACGCTTACTTGATCTGTGCTGTGGCAGTGAACTACGAAATGTGGAGAATGGAACACGCCAAACCAGAAAGAACAACAGTTGGTTAGTGGAAAACAACAAAAATTTTCGCAGCAACGGCCTAGCGTCCACATGTCACTGTGAGGCAACCTGAATGTGCAAGTGCCATCTGCCGAAGGAGTGTTCTGCTAATACTGCTTATAAGTACCTTTCTTCCTTTTCTCAATTCGCTTCGTTAACACTTTCATGGCTATAACTTTGAAAATCTGTTACAATTTCAGAAACAGTACGCACGAAAACTACAAAGTGATGCAACGTTTTTACGGGAGACTTTGTTTTGTAGATGGACCACAGTTTCCAGGCTGTGGGCAAATATTTAGAGATTGTTGGATTGGTCGTTTGACAAGCACAAATTACCTACATGATCATCAGATTTAACACTTGTATACGTATTAATTTATTTTTTTCCTTGGATAAAGTCTACAAGGAAAAACTGACGACTTCAAGGACTTGAAAAGTCATGTAATATGGACTTAATGCTGCACGTTTAATTGCATCTGGACCTTTCGCAGCATGTCTGTCCGAGTCTCTTTAAAGCATATATTGCTGTTTAAAGTCACACTTTATTATTGTGACTTTCTAATCAAGTGTTCAAACACATGAACAATATCCGAGTAATGCCGTGCCCAACATTAAATATAGCAGGGCCAACGTTTTTGGGACATCTTTTTGGTTTGTGATACAGATACTGTTATACCTACATGTTGTGACAAACGTGGATGATCCAGCGAGGGGACGCAGTGGTTACAGCATTGCACTCGCATTCGGGAGTATCACGGTTCAAACCCGCGTCTGGCCATCCTGATTTAGGTCTTCCGTGGTTTCCCTAAATCGCTTCAGGCAAATGCCGGGATGGTTCCTTTGATAGGGCACTACCGATTTTCTTCTCATCCTCCCCTTATCCGATGGTATCGATGACCTCGAAATCAACCAACTAACGTGAATGTTGGCAACTAAACACCGATGTGCCACGTAAGTCACTGAAAGCAGGGGCGCCACGCCCAACCGAGCATCAGGCATGGAAACGTAGAAGCACAACTACTGAAACGACAGTAATTCTATTTCCAAAATGCTCATTTAGTCAGTGTCACACCAATATTCACTTCAAGAGATTGTTGTAAAATACTTGCAGCCTATGATAGTCCTGCTCTGAAACTACCTCCAGTGCTGCGCACTACATTCTTCCATGTGGTGGTACAACACTTGCCCGCGAAAGGCAAAGGCCCCGATTTCGAGTCTCGGTCCGGCACAGTTTTAATCTGCCAAGAAGTTTCAATTAACATCTTGCTCCCAAAGTGTCGTTAATAGTTATGATAGTAAACATTCGCTCACTCTGTAAATTGAATTACAAAATTTGAAATCTACTTCCGTTACGGAAACTAACGTTGCCAGCCATTAAAATCATGTGCACAAATAGGGTTAATAAAAAGACAAGAAAATCTCTCTTAAAGTAGTATATACTAAAATACAGAACAAATATTATATAGCTCCTGCATTAAAAATCATTTATCAAATCCTAAATAGTTAACCTTGAGAGCTATAAAATGTTACGCTCAAATGTCGATAATAGTAAGACAAAAAACTCATTTGATGTACAGTAATTAATCAGAGAAAATTTTAGCCATTCATGCCAAAAAACAACAGCCAACTTTACAATACGGCAATAGAATAACCGAGCAACTACCGCCAAGGTGTTGCCAAATGCTTTGACTGCACGACGAGGCGCCTTCACTGCACCCGCGGTTGGAATGGCCAGAAAGGTGGAAAGGTAGATCTACAAAACACTAAGGCTCTGCGTGAACGACCAGTGACTGCAAAGATAACATAACCTGTTCTTACGTGGGTTGTTTCTGCGTAATTTATCACATGAGATGTTTTAAGACACAGATCGGCCATCAACAAGCCCGGCAACGGATCGCACACAAGCGTCAGTGGGCAGAGCACAGACACCGCGGCCCTTGTGGAGGACCCGAGAGCACACGAGAAGCGAGGAAAGCCGCCAGAACGCACAAGACGGCAGGTCCTCGTGGACTGCAGTCCGCCTAAACGATACAGCGGTCGGCCAGCTAACGGTTGTATTGAATCAGTTGTGGTCGAAATAAACTTGGCGCCAAGCATGACTAACTCTTTCGGATGATATTAAATTAAATGACTCTTGATTTAAAGATATTACGTAATTAACTGGAATTTACTCTTGCATGTCATGGTTAATTCAATCACTGATAAATGCTCCAGACCAATGAAAGTGAGACAGATATTTACTTCTGTCCTTTTAAAGGAACTGACTCACATTTGAACCTCACTCTCTGAGCACGGCGTAATTGTAAGTTCAGTGTAGGCTACGTACAGGGCACTATCAGGAAAACGTATAATTAATTTAGAGCCACCAGGAACGGTCAGCAAGGCACCCAAATATTCATACCAACGGCCCACAAGTGCATTGCCGGAACAGACTCCGTCTCGTTTTCGTGACCCACACCGACAGCAGAGCACCAAGAGGCCAGCAAGCGACACTCTGAATACGACATCGGATGAGTGAGGATACTAACGTTTATACTGATCTGCAGCACAGTTTTTACAATAGAGCGTCTATTTAGTGCGGTGGTTTCTGAGACCGAGCAATCACATATTTGCTAGTACCCATCAGCTTTAGCAACTGACCAAATTTTAGAATGTAATAAAATTTCCTTCGAACAATTTTATTTATAAAATGATAAAAAACAAACAATATTTAGATTTTGAAGGTGTTCCATTAAACCACTAACTATTGCGTCAATGAGATAACTGCTAGAACATTTTTAATTGAATAGTGGAGAAGCTGCCAGAGCGTCACGAGTGCTGCCCAAAGTCCTTCTCAGAAAAGAAAGCTAACTACTCGCATTGAGGGTAGTCACTTGTTACAAGACATGGCTTCTCTGCACCAATCCTCTCCTAGCAGCAGATGGCTTCACTCACGTACTGCACCCCCATTTAAAATGAACTAGACATAGTTTGTAAATCACTTCATTGCTGAACTCTTTACTTCAGAAATAAAAGCGATAAGCAGAATTCAGGCTGACAGTGTTTAGTATCATTAATAATAATAATAATAATAATAATAATAATAATGATAATAATAATATAACAGTAATAATAATAATTATAATAATAAACCCCGTGGAGGCCCGGGAAAAGAATAGGCCTCCGGTATGTTCTGCCAGTCGTAAAAGGCGACAAAGAGAACAAACCACTAATAGGGCTAACCCACATTTTAGTGTGATTAGTTGGTTCAGGACAGAACTAATGAAGCCTCGGACAAGCGCTGTCATGGTCGGGGACGACGCTTGAACTCTATGCCCGTCCACAATGGTAACGACAGTGCTAGCCACACAGAAAATGATTTAAATCCAAATAGAGGTGTTTTGCAGGATATACTTCCTGCAATCACTCTAGAAGGAAAACAGACAGAGCATGAGATGGTCAGATGAAGTTAACCGACACCTCGTGTTCTGTTATTACCAAGCAACAAACTTAGGAACCAACACAACTGGATACAGATCACAAGTATACACAACATTTATTACCAGATACCCAGAATTAAAATTTTTAACAGAATAACGACTGGCTGATCAGATCCGTGTAATAATCAAAAACATCAGGATACCCCAGTCAGAATTAGAAAACGTCAAACAACAAGTACAACAAGTACTGGAACAAAATAATGTGCAATCAGAAGATGAAGAAAATACATAAATGGACTCAAACATCTCAGAGCAAACAAAGAACAACACGCATCAATTAAACAATCAGAGGAAAACGAAATCTTAAGACAGCCACCAGAACAAGCACAAATAGAACATTAAGTGACACACATGTTAGATAGAGAAGCGTTCTCGCTTCCCGCGCCCGGGTTCCAGGGTTCGATTCCCGGCGGGGTCAGGGATTTTCTCTGCCTCGTGATGACTGGGTGTTTTGTGCTGTCCTTAGGTTAGTTAGGTTTAAGTAGTTCTAAGTTCTAGGGGACTGATGACCATAGATGTTAAGTCCCATAGTGCTCAGAGCCAGAGCCATTTAACCCTCAAGTCGAAACAACAATAACAACTATCAATACAATCATACACAACAAAATAAATGAAAATACAACTATGGAAGAGTTACAACTACTGATTTATATAGGAGCACTCACTACACTAAATGTACACACTAGGCAGGGATCAGAACCAACCAAGACACAGAACAAACCCACAAAACCAGCATGGCAACAAAGGTTACAGATCAGAATAGCAAAACTGAGAAAAGACATCGGACAGCTAACACAATTTATAAGAACTGAAATACCAGACAAAAAACGAAAAAGGTTAGGTAAAATCTCACAACAAGAAGCAATACAGCAGTTAGATGAGAAGAAGCAGAAATTACAAGCATTGGCCAAACGACTTAGAAGATACAAAAAAAGTGAAAATAGAAGGAAACGAAACCAAACATTCAACACAAACCAAAAGAAATTTTACCAGACAATAGATAACACACACACGCATTAAAATAGACAATCCACCAAACATAACAGACATGGAACACTTCTGGAGCAACATATGGTCAAACCCGGTACAGCATAACAGGCATGCACGGTGGATACAAGCAGAAACAGACACATACAAAATGATACCACAAATGCCTGAAGTGATAATTTTGCAACATGAAGTCACCCAAGCAATTAATTCTACTGACAATTGGAAAGCCCCTGGAAAAGATAAAATAGCAAATTTCTGACTAAAGATGTTCACCTCAACACATTCACATCTAACTAAATTATTTAACAGTTACATTGCAGACCCATACACACTCCCTGATACACTTACACATTGAATAACTTATCTGAAACCTAAAGATCAAGCAGACACAGCAAACCCAGCTAAATATCGCCCCATAACATGCCTACCAACAATATATTACACAGAAATTAATGACACATACAACACAGAACAAAATTATAAATGAAGAACAAAAAGACTGTTGCAAAGGAGCACGAGGATGTAAAGAGCAACAGATAACAGATGCAGAGGTGACATATCAAGCTAAAACTAAACAAAGGTCGCTACACTACGCATAAATTGATTATCAAAAAGCATTTGATGGTGTACCCCACTCATTGTTAGTACAAATATTGGAGATATAAAAAGTAGATCCTAAATTGATACAGTTCCTAAACATAGTAATGAAAAATTGGAAAACCACACTTAATATCCAAACAAATTCAAATAATATCACATTACAGCCAATACAGATTAAGCATGGAATATACCAAGGAGACTCAATAAGTCCTTTCTGGTTCTGCCTTGCTCTGAACTCACTATCCAACATGCTAAATAATACAAATTATGGATACAATATTACTGGAACATACCAACACAAAATCACACATTTGCTATACGTGGATGATCTAAAACTACTGGCAGCAACAAATCAACTCAACCAATTACTATAGACAACAGAAGTATGATATAAATATGGCTTTTGGAACAGACAAACGTAAGAAAAATAGCATAGTCAAGGGAAAACACACTAAACAAGAAGATTACATATTGGATAACCACAGCGACTGCATAGAAGTGATGGAAAAAACAGATGCATATAAGTATCTAGGATACAGACAAAAAATAGGAATAGATAATACAAATATTAAAGAAGAACTAAAAGACTAACAAAAATACTAAAAACAATATTGGTATAGCATAAGTATTTATAGCTTTTGTCTTGTTTCTTGCTGTCAATTCTGACATATTCATTTGGCGTAGTGAAATGGAGTAACACAGAACCAGAAGCACTCAATACACTTCCACGATCACAATGCCACAAATATAGAATACATCACCTACATTCAGCAACAGAAAGATTCACATTAAGCAGAAAGGAAGGAGGAAGGGGATTTATCGACATAAAAAGCTACATTATGGACAGGTAGACAATTTAAGAAAATTCTTTCTGGAACGACCAGAAACTAGGAAAATACACAAAGCAATCACTCATATAAATACATCGGCTACACCATTGCAATTTCATAACCACTTCTACAACCCTTTAGAACACATAACATCAACAGACACGAAGAAAGTAAATTGGAAAAACAAAACACTACATGGCAAGCACCCGTATCATCTAACACAGCCATGTGTTTGATGCGTCGTGATCGATGTGTGACTAAGAAAAGGCAATATATATACAGTGAGAAGGAAGGATTCATGATTGCAATACAGGATCAAACAATAAACACCAGGTATTACAGCAAGCATATTATTAAAGATCCCAATACCACAACAGATAAATGCAGACTTTGCAAACAACAAATAGAAACAGTAGATCACATCACATGTGGATGTACAATACTATCAAATACAGAATACCCCAGAAGACATGACAATATAGCAAAAATAATACATCAACAGCTTGCCTTACAACATAAACTTATAAAACAACACGTTCCCACATACAAGTATGCACCACAAAATGTACTGGAGAATGATGAATACAAATTATACTGGAACAGAACCATTATAACAGATAAAACAACACCACATAACAAACCTGACATCATACTCACCAACAAAAAGAAGAAATTAACACAACTAATCGAAATATCCATACCCAATACAACAAATATACAAAAGAAAACAGGAGAAAAAATTGAAAAATACATCCAACTGGCTGAGGAAGTCAAGGACATGTGGCATCAGGATAAAGTTAACATTATACCAATTATACTATCAACTACAGGAGTCATACCACACAATATCCACCAGTACATCAATACAATACAGCTACATCCAAACTTATATATACAATTACAGAAATCCGTAATTATTGATACATGTTCAATTACCCGAAAGTTCCAAAATGCAATATAACATATACCGTACAGTTAAAAGGAAGTGACGCTTTATCAAGGTCCGCGTCACTTCCCATTTTTAACCAGACTTAACGTCTGAGGAAGTAAAGAAATAATAATAACAGCACAGTGTAGGCCTTACAGCAATATAATGTCCATATCCGTAGTTATTGTTGCGTTGTCAATTAGTTCGTTTAGCTG
This sequence comes from Schistocerca americana, assembly GCF_021461395.2. Lineage (NCBI taxonomy): Eukaryota > Metazoa > Arthropoda > Insecta > Orthoptera > Acrididae > Schistocerca > Schistocerca americana. Next base: position 59,159,385 of record NC_060121.1, read on the forward strand.
CTGCCAAGTGAATGATGAAGCCTTTTATAGTTTATTGCGAAACTATCTACTACTCGGAGGCTTCTCATGCGATATTTAAGCACATTTTACGTATATATCCCAATTTTACTCTCATAGCTGCATGGGATAAAACGCGAAGTATGTGTCTAGTGTAGGGACTAGCTGAGGACAATGAAATTGATAAATTCCTTTCAGAAGGCGTAGCCCTCACCATATTGAGCCAAGGTCCAATGCTAGTACGTGAAAAACTATGTAAATTGTATTACAATCTTTTTAAATAGTGTCGCAGTACTAGTTTGTCCAGTCACAAAGTGACAATATGTATATAAATAGAAGAGCAGGGCCTGTGAATTCTGCCATTTTAGCTCCTGTTTCTTCCAGCTGTTGGAATGTGGCGAGATGTGCCACCTGCAAGTTTTACCTGTTGGGAAGACAATGGCAGAACTCCGAGAGGTTTACCACCAGAAGTTCCCATGGACAGTGGATTACGAGGTACTCACAGTGGCTCACTCACACGACCAGAGTACTTCAAAAAGCCTTTTAAAGCAGTGAAAGTCACAGGAGATCGTCATAGAGTTTCAAGGTCACAGGATCTTCTAAAAGCGGAAGCAGAGAAGAGAACACCGCTATGCTTCTGTGAACGGTATGGGAAGTGAACTGCGTTTACACGCCCAAACATCATGCCGCCAATCGTAAGGTGAGAGCCAGGGCACTGGCTACTTTCAGTTTGTTGACAGAAAACGCAACAAGTTTCGGGGAAGAAAATTCTGCAAGCTCTCGATACATGCAATAACAAAGAGGGAGATTTTCAGTTGTCACAGCAGCAACCCTGTAATTTTCTCCCCTCTTGCGGTAATTTGGAGAAGTACGTCAGAGCAGTATTTTGGGGCGAGTACACGGCGTCGGTTCGTGTGTCGTCCTTCGAGAGTCGCTGTGCGACGCACTGCTGCAGCGTCACGCTCCTTTCGCTGTTTTTGAGTGAGACTTGCGAGTCTCTTTCGTGACTTTGCGACTGATTTTTATCGTTAGTTCTCTCTCACACTGGGATCAGAATTCGAAACTATCTAGTATGTCGCTTTTGTGAGTTGAGCAGCCTTTGGGCCGCGATTTGCACGTTATTACGCTAGTGATTCAGAAAAATATTAACCTTCTACGCATATTGCGGTTCAAATTTTTCAATGAAAGTAATTGTAATTCAATCCAACTTCAACTTGAAAAATATTGATTGGGAGAAAATAAATTAATTATTTTTAATATGACTTTTCCTCACTCTATCAGCTTATCCCCCCAAGTTCTTATGAAGCGACCCTTTTAATAAAAAATAAATATCGTCAGAGGACTCTAGATCACTGAAGTGCAGTCTCATTATTTTCTTTTAATTTGGAATGTTAGCTAGATACTTTCTAATTATACGAACCGAATTAAATTTTATTTTGGGAATAACGCTTGTTTCGTCATTTGTGTGTTGAGTTCACGTGGGTGGCAGGCAGCTTGGAAAACGAAACCACTGCAGAACCTCAATCGACTCGCACACAGTACAACAGGTACGGCAAAGAGTGATAAACAATTCAGAGGTAATAACAGAAATAATATTTTACAAATAATTTAAATTCGTGACCAACACCATGGAACCCTTTTTGTTTTCATCCAACAGAAAATTTCATTTTGTCCCTCAGGGGTGATTACCCCCAGCTTGGGTACCTTAACTACCATAAAAACCGACAATAACTACGAAATCACACCACATTCGTCATTCTTTAGTTTCCTAAAGGCCCTGGAAGGTATGAAACGGTACATCACGGAATAGTTTATTTACGATTCTGTTGTACCGTACAGATATTTACCGAATAATGTTTTTCTTTAATAACAAAAAAATTATAACCGAAGGCCAGAAGATCTCACCCTTTGCATAAAGACATTGTAGGGTAGACATACAAAGTCGAATTTTGTCCACTACACTTCAGGCCAAATCAATGAATTTGGAACGTGATTTCACCTACATTACTTAATGTATGAAATACACCACCACAGCTGTAGCTTGAGATAAAACGACACTGACGTGATTAAAAGTCATCCAAAGGAACAAAACTGTTTCCCAATACAGAAGGAACCAGTTCCACACATATTGCTAAATTTGAGCAACAAACGGAAAGGAACATCAACACGTTCGTTTCTCAAGCAGAAGTAACTAGATTTACTAAATTATTCGTTTGTTAGAGAGACGAGTGAAGTTTAAGAATAGGCGAATCGTTTGACTCCGTAAAACTGTTTGTCAAGGAAAGTGTTTATGATAATAACAACTGACAACATTAGAAATATGGGCGCCACATTCTCGAAATGCACGTTTATATTCCCTTGCTTTTAGCGGAGTAAATATACTTTCAAGTACGTACAGTCTTAGACAATAAAACTGACCGCCGGCCGGCCGCCACGGAGACTAAGTCCGAGTCATTCACTTAAGGTGGCCAATAAAACTGACCGCCCCTGACAACTCTAAGTCCCGCCATCTGCACAATCTGGAAACACTGTAAAATGCGGAAGTGTTAGGAGGAAGTGTTGTCTACTTCCGAGACGTTGTCGGACTATGTGAGCCCGTGGTCTAGTGGCAAGCGTCGTGGGTTCTGAGCATATAGTCGCCTGTTCGCGTCCAACTGTAATTCTTTTTTTTTTTTTTTTTTGCCACAGTCGGTCTAAAGATATGAGTCTGAGTGAACATCGAAGATAATTCGCTTCACATTCTACCCACCAGCAATAACAAGTATTCCAGAAACAATTCCGCAGAACAGCTCGTGGCTACGCCGCGTTCATAACAGCTAACGCTCGAACGTTTCCTCGTGCTGCAGCGGCTACCGGCCACCGGCCAGACGCCACCCGCCGCGCCGCCTGAAATCCGGCGCCGCCCACGTGAACGCGGCGCCACGCTGTCAGTGCTTGTATCAACTGTCATTTTCGAATTTGAAGTTCTAGTTGTCATCTTGCAGTTAAGCATTGGATTTTGCATACTTGAAAATCATGAACTACGGTTAAGCATTGGTAAAATTGAGTCGCAAGTGGAAATAGGTGTAACATCTGCAACACAACGTTTACTTTTGGTATAACAGAGGGGTGAATGCAGAGGAGGCAGCTAGAAAGATTTGAATTGTGTGTGGAGCGAGTGCTTTTGGGAAATATACACTAGAAAAAGATATTCTTGTTTCAACAAAGATCGTTCTGGCATGAATGATTTTCCACATTAAGGAAGTCTCGACTACTGATATATGTGATAGATTACCATTTTACCATCATGCGACATTTGCATTCAACAGGCAAAGTTCAGATGTCTGGTGTAGGAGTACTGCATGCTCTAATTCGAAACAACAAAAATCAACGGAGTGACTATTATTGAACGTCATTAGGTCGCTCATTGAGCATTCGTATGCAGTACTGTTACTGGTGACGTGTTATGATGCCTTTATCGTTAACTTCCTAAGAAGAAATGAAAGGCTGAGCCCCTCCAAAAGACATAAACTCGAGCAAAGAGTAGTGTGAACATAATGTTTTACATCTGATAGCTCCAAAAGTGTGTTTTGGGCTACGAATTCTGCCCCAAGGGCTGTGTGCAACACAGCTGGAATTTGTTGCCAACAACTGAGACACCTTTCGGTCTCAGCGTAAGAAAATCGAGCAACACAACTACATCACATGTGCTACTGCATGATAACTCACTTCTTGAGTTGAGAAACAAAACTATCCAGGAGACTGAAATTAAAGTCGTCTCTCAGGCACTTGTGTCGATAGAGAAGTCCTCTCTCAAGCACTTGTCCCTCTCGTCAGATATTCGTAAAGTTTTACCTTTCCCGCTCTTGATCGATCAACCGTCAACGCAATTCATTTCTAGACAAAAATACTCTTAAAACTACACTGGTATAATGATATCGTTGGAACCAGTAGGTTTCTACTGGCGTACAATTTGTAAACAACTTAAGCATTGTCAGATCGTTTTAGACGTCGTGAAAGAAAATTCTTTTGCTGATTAATTTCTCTTTGATGATTACTGTTGCGTTTAGTAAACTAATGGAAAATCCAATTAAAATATTCACTGTACTAATACAAACTAAATTCAGCATACTACAGAAACATCACGACGGCAGACTATCTTAATAAAGCATTAAGTATCTGTAAGACGATTGACCCTATTTTAACACGAATTAGTAGGACATTACCGACTTATGACTTCGAAAAGATCTGTATTTACTTCATTTCCTGTATAATTCGCAATTATTATGAAAATGTGGCATTTCATAGATATAATTACGTATTCACAACAACAAAAAATATGTCGTCATTATGAATTTGGCAGTACCGTAAGGTTTTCGCTCTGACACTAAGGGTTACTGAAAGTAGCAAGGCGCATTTTGCTAAGCGCTGTCTTACGATTCCCTTATTGCGTTTGTATCTGCCTGCTTGAAGCTAAGCTACAAAAGAATCAAAAATCTGGCTTTCAGCGAGTCTCGAAAGGCGAACGAAAGCAGCTTGCACCTGGTGGCCAAACATGTTTCTTGGGAACAGGCTACTTCCTAAAGTGGGAAGACATTCTTTTGTGGTTGAATTGTTGGCAAATGTCAGTCAGACGTGTGCCGTTGGTCTAAGCGTTTCGGTGTGTTGAAATTGTACCAATGATTTTTCTACAGGTTTTTTCTATCCCAAATAGAGAGTTGAAGTCTCCCATTAGTATTTTCACGTCATCTTGGTGAATTTTGCTCATAGTATTTTCGAGTGAATATCTTTTATAGGGGCTCTGAATGAGCATAGTCATAAGTCGATAGTTGATGGATGCGATTTCTTTGACAGAGTTGATGATAGATCGAGAAATGCAGTGCCGAAGATTGGTACGCCTTTCGCTACCTTTTGTTGTATTTTTCTCTTGAAGATGCAATGGTTTCCGTAATGCAAGTTTTAATTGTCAATTAATCGTGGTTCTTGAAGAGCAAGGATGAGAATTTTTTGGCGGTCGTTTTCTTTTGTGAGGTTATTGAGGTTTCTTGTTTGGATCAATGTATCGATGTTTAGTTTTTAAATGAATGTTTTCTGCTTGTAGGGAAATTTACCAGAGATCTTCGATATTCTTTGCCGCGCTAACCAGGACACCCCAGAGTGCGAAAATCCAACTGCCGCCTATCGGTGGCCAGGTTGTGCACCACCTGGGGTAAAGTTACCTTTGCTTGCATAGTTCATGTTTTCTTGTGTTTCATTGGTTTGGCCTGGTTGATACCGGGACCAGACAGGACCAGAGGGTGTTGAAGCCTTTGAAAGCAAATATTTTCAGCCAAGCTTATTGAGATAACAGACGGTGACCAGAGTAGCGGTGATTTTCAATCAGATGTGTCTGGATTTTGGGTTCAACGGATTGAGTAGCCGTCCAGGACTGTGTTAGTATTTGGTTCATCCCAAGTATTTGATTTCCTCGGTACCACCCATATGGGGGAGGGTTTTCCCTCTCGGCCACACGGGATTTTTATCATTATTATTATTGTCATTATATCATCAGCAAATCTGATATGGAGTATCTTCCCATCACTGAAATAGATGTGTATTGTTCGATTCCATTTTTCCATCAGATGAATATAGGTTATAATTACGTTACATTGCTGCTAGTCGACATATTTCCCACTTTTTCTTAGACAGTTGCCAGCTGTTACTCCATCATAGGAATTTATGTGCGTAGCATTGTTGCAATAGAGACGTTCAAATTATCAGATTTCGGTAATTTCATTTCGATACAAGATCGTCCTAATCGTATTCAGCCAGTCAGTCTTAATTTGGATATCCGACTACAACTCTCATGATATGATAGACTGGGTGAACCACATTCTTAATCGGACTGTTGAATCCAGATCACTTATCTATGACAGGGCCTGAATTCTTAAACACTGTGGAAAATAATAATCCAATGTGCTTATTACAAATACGTTATTTAAATAACAAGGTCATGGCCATATGTCCCTACAAATGCAAGCGACCTTTGGACGAATATAGAAAACGTATGGTGGGAAGTAAACCATCACGCTGCACTGTCGACGACTTAATGAAATAAATTCCCCTACGCCCTCGAGAAATCTTACGTAATGATCGTGGGTGGGTTGGTTACTAAAAGTATACTCGTCCACAAAACCCGTGTGGACAATTATCTGATAATCGGTCAAGCTTTGCGTTGTCGCAGCTCTTTAGCATACAACAAGTCCATTTACTTTCAGTCCCCTCCTTCCAATTCTTGCAATGTAATTTAATTGGACAATCTCACCCACTCGACGCCAACTGGGGAACTGACTGGTGCATGTGTTGTTCAACACACAGTACTTGTCACCCCCACTGGAATCAATGACTGTGTGTGTGTGTGTGTGTGTGTGTGTGTTTTCGTGTTAACGCACAATCTGAGTCAATACACCAAATATGACTGTAAAGTATTTTAATGCGATGGGAAGTTACAAACTGAATTTTTACCCATCCCATGTCCTGCGTATTACGTTAAGTAAGATGTATTAACTCCACAGTGTCGTTAGCAGAGACAGTGCGCTCTTGTTGTCGAGGCTCGCGACAAGTGCAGCGATTAGCAGTGCCCAATGCCGCTGCGATTTGTTTATGTTGGCTGAGCGTGGACACTGCAGCAGACGCTTTGCCCTAAACAGAAAGAAATCACCTTAGCTCTGACTGCAGTGAGCGGATATCACTGCCTGCGTATTCTTATAGTAACCAACGTGAGACTCTAATGACATGATACCCGTTGCAATTGCTCCATGGCACCTGTGAGTAGTCATCAGAATATTAACCAGTGATGAAATGTCCACTATATTTGAATCCCAAGAAAATAGGAACCTTCCCACAAAGGAATGTGAGGTGATATCAAAATTTATCCAACATACACAAATTAACTGCAGAGCTTTCATGTATGCAGTAATAGCACACAAGGAAATATTATGTCTTGGAAGCGTATATTTCATTTCCTCTTCTCATATTAACGCCCTTGTTTTAATATGAAGTGAGAAAATAAACACGAAAAACTAAAGTTCCTGAGAAGCATATAAGTCATTTCCTCTTCTCATATCACAATTTTTGTTTTAGTATGAAGTAAAAAAATAAACAGTTTAGAGTTCTGAAGCATAATATGACAAGAGATTCTTATCGTAGGCGCTATCGGAAACGCCAAAAGCAGGGAGCTGTCCATTCTTTTGTCCAACAGTCTGTTTCCTTTCGTGTATTACTCCCGCTAGGAGATTCTTATTTAAGGACTTGTGGGCATCAAGTTCTTCAGCAGAACAAGCCTTATGTTATTGTGATAATTACGGTATGGAAAAAATGCAACAAAGACGAGTTCCGCTAGAGCAGTGAGGATATTTGCACATGTGTGTAATCAGCAATGACTGCCAGCTGCCACAACACTTCACAGAAACCTTGCGGCAGGCAACACAACTGTCCGTGCAGACCTCATTCAGTAAGACGTCAGGAGATGATGAAAACGTCAAATTAACGTCACTTTCCGAGTCGTATTCAATCCAGAATGAGGTGTTATTAAGGTAGTTGAGCGTTCTAGCAATTACACTTGTATGATTCCCATATGAGTATCTCGATAGCCAAACGAACCCGTTAGTGTGAAAGTATCTGAACTGCATTAATATCAGACTACAAGAACTTGAGACAATACGTGGAATCTTCTCTTCGCTGGGTGACCTATTACTGTTATTAAGCATTCTCTCCGTCTTGGTCGTAATGCAAATGGAACTTCAGAGGCGCTTTCCGCTATTCTTGACAAACATCAGCAACCTGTAATCACTGAGAGTCACAACTGCGTGATGATAATGGTTCAGGTTGTCAGTAGTTGTGGTGGTGTTATGCTGTCAAGCTGCATACAGTAACGTTAATGGTGGCGCACATAATTTAGCGCTGACTCAAAATGGTTCAAATGGCTCTGAGCACTATGGGACTTAACTTCTAAGGTCATCAGTCCCATAGAACTTAGTACTAATTAAACCTAACTAACCTAGTGACTTCACACACATCCATGTCCAAGGCAGGATTCGAACCTGCGACCGTAGCGGTCGTGCGGTTCCAGACTGTAGCGCCTAGAATCGCTCGGCCACCCTGGCCGGTTTAGCGCTGACTACCTACTTAAGTAAAGATAGTGATGTGGCGTCATCGCTTGTCTTTATTTGGCCTCAGCTTGAGTAATCCGATTCAACGAACATAGTACTCCAATCGCGGGCTCCTAATACAGTATGACTGCAGAGATTATCGTGCTGGTATTACATTAATTCTGCAACGAAATGCTTAACAAATCTTACCCTCAGCTATGCAGCTGGAATGACTCATTACACAAGCACTCCATGTTGCACTTGGTTAAGTGATCAGTTCGCTGCAATCCTGCTTGTCCGCGCGACTGCTTCGGTCGCAGGTTCGAATCCTGCCTCGGGCATCACAGACGTGATGCCCTTAGGTTAGTTAGGTTTAAGTAGTTCTAAGTTCTAGTGGACTGATGACCACAGATTTTAAGTCCCATAGTGCTCAGATCCATTTGGGGCCAACCCTGCATTTTACTGTTCGTAAATACTCGGATACTTAAGAAATGGTTCAAATGGCTCTGAGCACTATGGGAGTTAACTTCTGAGGTTATCAGTCCGCTAGAACTTAGAAATACTTAAACCTAACTAACCTAAGGACATCAGACACATCCATGCCCGAGACAGGATTCGAACCTGCGACCGTAGCGGTCGCGCGGTTCCAGACTGTAGCGCCTGGAACCGCTCGGCCACCTCGGCCTGCATACTTATATACATGCGAATTAGATTGTAGTTCATATTTAGTCAAATAACGAATGGTCAGTATACGACATCGGTTAGCGGCGGCACAAATGTATGGTGGAAATGGCTCTGAGCACTATGCGACTTAACTTCTGAGGTCATCAGTCGCCTAGAATTTTGAACTAATTAAACCTAACTAAACTAAGGACATCGCACACATCCATGCCCGAGGCAGGATTCGAACTTGGGACCGTAGCGGTCGCTCGGCTCCAGACTGTAGCGCCCAGAACCGCACGGCCACTCCGGCCGGCCACAAAGGTATGACTAAGGGTTAGATGCCGTTGAAGTCCTGTTACATTGATGGCAAGACAAATGTTCGCAAATCACCTCTATTGCCTCAAAAAACAATTTCATCTTAAATATCGAAGGACCGACGGCCACACTGTGACAGCGCGTTGAAATACAGCAACTTTGGCAGATGAAAATTTGTGACCGACTGGGCTTAGAACCCAGACCTCCTGCTTACTAGACAGACGTTCTGATCACTGCACTATTTTTTTTTAATTTTTGAGAAGGCTTTCAGCACCAGGTAGGCGGATGCAAAGAGGGCAGGTGTCGAAGATCCGGTCCTGTCGTGATCCTTCAAAAAGTTTCGGATGACATTCCGCTCCCAGTTGTTAGTGGCCATGCGCTTGGGGTTCGCTCTTAACCACAGTCGGAGTTGGAGACTCTTCAGTTACATCTAACCAGTCCGCATCTATTGCACTATTTTAAGAGCCGAGATGCAGTATTTTGGTATTAAAATTTTGTAATTTTGTGGTAAGAACTTATGAGACCAAGCTGCTTAGGTCATCGGTCCCTACTTAATCTAACTTAAACTAACTTACGCTATGGACAATACACACACCCATGCCGGAGGGAGGATTCGAACCTCCGACGGTGGACACTATGATGACACAGGAGTCAACCTCTCAGCAGCACCTATCGACACACGCTTCTCGTCAGACGCGAATTCCCATTTTTGCCGCATACCACATGCGCGGTACGCCCCGGCCATTGTTCCACTAGCTTGCGTCCACACTGTATTCCCGCGAGGGTCGGACGATGTCGTGCGTCTAGCACTGAAAACTTTCGATGACCCGTGGAGACCCAAATAATTATACAGGATGTTTCAGGAGGTATAGTAAATATTTTAGGAAATGGTAGTATAGACAAATTGTTGAAATAATGACATATAACATGCGTCCAATTTTTATTGAACATACAGATAGCTGGGTTCAATGCATTTTCGTTTCGTATGTTGGTCCTTACAGGTCCCAGTTGTCTACACTTCCTTGAAAATGAGCTTCCAGCGTCATTGGAAGAGGTTCATTCGGCTACAATAATGCGTATGTTCCTCCAGCATGACGGGGCTCCTCCACATTCTAGTCGTCAGGTGACACATTATCGAAATCTAACAATTCCTGGAAGATGGATCATTAGATATGGGCACATTTCTTGGCCTTCAAGGTCCCCGGACCTTATCTCTTTCGATTTTTGCCTGCGGGGATGGTTAAAGGCGAAGTCTACAAAGAAAAAGTAAACCCAAGAGCCGATTTGATCGTTCGGCTTATGAATAGCGCAGCCCTCATAAAAGAACGCAAAGACGACCTACACGTGGTGTTATCAAGAGAAGTCAAATGCGCATTGTAGTTGGTGGGGGAATTTTTGAAAATCATCTTTGAATGTCCCCGTTGCCTTTGCTTTGAGTTTGTTATGGTTACGTACTAACAGCTGTATCTCTGTACACAATAAAAAGTGGACGCATTTACATGGAATTTTTTTATGCAGTTCGTCTGTACTACCACCTGCTAAAATATCTAATATTCCTCCTGAAACACTCTGTATATGGATATATGTGTGGTGTCTGTTCTTTCGGACATGTCCGACAGAAAATGCTTCATGGCATTCTGCAACGACCTTCGATCTAGTTGTACGGGCTGATAGAGATTTCAGAGCTGCTTGGCTGTCTGAATAAAAGTAGATGGTACGATTTTTGTAGGGTCTACTCTAATTCTCCTCCGTGCACATGCTAATAGAAGATACTATGTAATACTGTGGCCATCTTCCCTAAGGAGATTCTAGGCAGTACACCAGACCCGGTGATTTCATCTGTATTCGACCTGTCAGTATACCACTATATTATGTCTCCTGAACGGTGTAGTGGTTCGTTCTTCCGCTGCTCCCTGAGTCGGCATTTCCCCAGCCATCGCCATACTGATTTGGGATTCCGTATATTCTAACTATATCCAGTTATTTCCAATTTTTAGCCTTTATGTCCCTGCTGCGGCCTCCAATTTAAGCCACAGGTGTAAGGCGGGCATGTCTAGCCTAATATCCATCCCAAGAGTGGATGTCCTGCTAATTCCGTCTGTTTTTGAAAGCAGGCCAGTCTCTGCACTTTGTCAGACACCCTAGCAGCCACCTTCTGTTCGACTGTGCTCATATAATATGACAATAAATTATCATTGGTAATTTTGCAAAGGTGTATATCCAGTACGTACTGGGTTTGGACCCCAGTTTACCCTACAGCACCTTCTGTTCGACTGTGTTCATATTATATGACAATAAATTATCATTGGTATTTTTGCAGAGGTGTATATCCAGTACGTACTGGGATTAGACCCCAGTTTACCCTACACCACCTTCTGTTCGACTGTGTTCATATTATATGACAATAAATTATCATTGGTATTTTTGCAGAGGTGTATATCCAGTACGTACTGGGTTTAAACCCCAGTTTACCCTACAGCACCTTCTGTTCGACTGTGTTCATATTATATGACAATAAATTATCATTGGTATTTTTGCAGAGGTGTATATCCAGTACGTACTGGGTTTAAACCCCAGTTTACCCTACAGCACCTTCTGTTCGACTGTGTTCATATTATATGACAATAAATTATCATTGGTATTTTTGCAGAGGTGTATATCCAGTACGTACTGGGTTTAGACCCCAGTTTACCCTACAGCAGCTTCTAGTGCTTATAAGATTATCTTTATTCTTTATGTGAGGTGTTCATAATAGTTTTCCATCCAGGGCTACCTCTAGATACACTACAACCCTCTCTAAAGTTTCATCGAGAAACATAATTTTTCAGTAAATGTGCTGGACATGCTTCCCCATAAATAATACTACACCAATTTTCGTGCAGCTTGTCTTTAAATACTTTTTCACAATCTTCAGTGCACACAGGTTTAACAATACTATCAAATTTTCTAAGTCTTATTGTGAATAAATCGTCTACTTATTCTTTTCAAGAGTAGTCTCCCGCATTCAGCTCATCTATGAGTTCATTCACCACTAGGTTCTTCATCTCTAACCATTTAGTCGAAGGTCGTATTACTAGAACCCCCTCGACATCCAGGAAGATACAGAGAGCATCCAGAAAGGGTAGTGCTTTCTCCACCTTCCCGACAAGTTGGTGAAGTGTTACCTCACATGATTTGCTTCGTAAGTATTATGAAAATGTGGCAGTTCATAGATAAAATTACGTATTCACAAAAACAAAAAAGTATGTTGGCAGAAAATGAAAGTGGCATTATGAATTTGGCAGTACCGTAAGGTTTTTCGCTTTGACACTAAGGATTACTAAAAGTAGCAAGACGAATTTTGCTAGAGAGTTGTCTTACCATTCCCTCATTGAATTTGTATCTGCCTGCTTGTAGTTCTGCTACAAAAGAATTAAAAATCTTGCTTTCCGCGAGTCTCGAAAGGCGAACAAAGGCAGCGTGCACCTGATAGGCAAGCACGTTACCTACGAGCTAGCGGACAGGTACGAGTCTTTCACGTACTTACTGGCTCAGTAGCCGCTATGGCAAATAAATCGCAACATAAGAGACGAGAGTAGTTGTGTTTCCCGTGTGGAACCACTTTCGTTGACTCAAAAGCATTAACTTAATGTCACGTCTCAAGAGAAAATCACTTGCAGTATTCAATTGAAATGACACGATAATATCAAGTGAATTTAGCTGGATAGTTCTGTGCCATCAAGGAAGTAACTCGCCGGTCACAGAGTTGCCAAACATATTCTGCGCTGTTGCCAAGTTTCAGTTATAGTGCCAGGAAGGATACCAGCTGATGTGTTGTGTGAGTGACCTCGGAAGTGACTTCAGCTTCATCTCAAAGTTGCGGGTGGCAAGGGCCGCAAGATCCTCATTATATGCCCATGAGTCTTATTCGCATTTCTGTAACTAGGTTTAGAGGCCAGAGTGCAATTACTTGTAATACATCGATGCACTGAATGCAAACTAAATGTCATATATTAATAACTGCGACAATTATTTGTGTTTTACTGTCTTAATCGGATCGAAACGTTGAAAGCGTATTCACCAGACGCGATTCACAATTTTGGAGCTTCTCCAGTGGTTGAGTTGGCAATGCCTCTTTGCTGTACAATATTGTTATTGAGATCACTGTCATTGGCACATCCACCAGAAGACAGGCATGGCCTGGCTTATTGTTGTCAGCTTTCCTGACGGATATTCTGCCTTTGCTCGAAACGTGAAGACTTAAGGTGAATTCGAACATTCCATATGGCGAAAATTTGATGTTTCTATTCTTCCAGCTCTAACATACTAATAACAGTTACAATAAGCGGCAGAAAAGCGCCTGTGAACCAACAGTTAATGATGCAATCATAAATAGTGGAATCTGACAAATTCCATCTGTCATCTGATAATTGTGAAAACTACTTTTTCATCTTCACAGCACCGCAGTATGAACTCAAGGGTTTCGTAGAATACCTATACTTAATTTCGTTGCGATCGTTTTCAATGACAGTAGGGGAGGAGCAAAACCATCTGACTTGAAACATACTTTTCCAGCGGGATTTGAATCTTTGGCTACAGCTGCAGTAGCACGTCCAGTGAGGTATTAAGAATGTGAGCAATCACTCATTGCTACAGTATAGGCTAGGGCAGAGAGAAGCAGGTTTCCGACAAAGTAAACGATGGTAGACACTGTCGCTGTCACTTATTAAACAGGAATTGTTCAGAAAATTACAACTATATCTAGTGAAATGAGTGGGTTGATGCAGCTCCAGTCCGGCACCATCACTGAGTTGCCAAACATTTTCCGAATAGCACTTATGATACAAATGTGTGTGTGTGTGTGTGTGTGTGTGTGTGTGTGTGTGTGTCTGTTGGCTCGAGCACTATGGGACTTAACATCTGTGGTCATCAGTCCCCTAGAACTTAGAACTACTTAAACCTAACTAACCTAAGGACATCACACACATCTATGCCCGAGGCAGGATTCGAACCTGCGACCGTAGCAGTACCGCGGTTCCGGACTGCGCGCCTAGAACCACTAGACCACCGCGGCCGGCTGTGTGTCTGTTCTGAGGACATTTCCGAAAGAACAGACACTGCGAATCGAAATAGACAGACGTCTTAATCAATTAAAGATTGAAGGACAGATGTCCAGGCTGTCATGGGCATTAAAATAGAACAACAGCGTCAGATGAAAATTTGTGCCTGACCAGATTCGAACCCGGATTTACAAAATTTTAATACCAAAATACTGCATCTCGGTTCTTATAATAGCGCAATAGGTGCGCACTGGTTAGATGTAACTGAAGAGAGACTCCAACTCGGATTGTAGTTAAGAGCGAATCCCAAGCGCATGGCCATGAACAATTGGGAGCGGAAACTTAATGTCATCAGAACCTTGTTGAAGGACCATGACATGCGATCGTTAGACCGACTGCACAAAGTTCAGATTATAAATACATACATACTTGGAAAAATATATTACGTCGGAACAGTCTTACCGATACTGCAAGGCACTGCACATAAAAATATAAGCTGTAGCCTCTTGGTATGTGTGGAAACAAAATATCATCAAAGTATCCTTCGACACGGCAACTTTGCAGAGGCAAAACGAAGGACTTGGAATTAAAGACGTGCTTTTAAACTAATACACGCAACTAAGACAGGCATCACGAAACTTCTGTTCCTCTCGTTAGATCCTGGGGATAGGAACACTCCTGTTAATGTAGCACGCCAGCGTAGATTACGTCCGAAAGTACTATGGCGATTGGAGCTGTATAAGACTTCCACGAGCACAAACAAACACTAGAACCGTTTATCATTATATTACCAGACATCGTCTTCACAAACCAATTCCGGTAACTTAACCTACAAAAAACTGGAGGAACGTCTGGAAAAATATCAACATAAAATTATACCAACTAGAGTAAGTGCCGTATGGTGCGACTTTGTAAACGAAACCATACCCACAGCGGAACGATTATGGAAAATCAAATTGAGACCATCTCCATAAGGCGACAAATGACGGCTTGTAGAAACTGTAGCGCACATCTTCTCATGTGAAATTAGAATCAAAATTTGGAACTGGACTAGGAAGAAATTAGCACTGTCAATAGAACCGCAGAAAGTCAAATACCGATAACTGAAGCTTTACAACCCGACTGGAAATGTTACCTGTCCGCAAAGAATAACAGTTATTCGTGGCTTCTGGGACAGTTTGTGTTTTACGTCATAACAAACAAAACTTAGTAGAGTGCATGTTCTATATTGCAGTAGAACATTTTAAGCTGAAGAAGAATAACAAATATAAGGAATGGTTTTAAATTTTTTATCTATTGCTTTATGTGGGCTACAAAGAGGTGGGCAGTTTTATTCATTAGAAGAGGAATACTAATCTTTCACATTTTTTATTCCTGGAATATTCTTTTACGTTGGATCTAAAATCAGAAGTGTTCTAATTTGGCAAAACCCCACCGGATCCGAAATTTCTTTTATTTGTTGAAAAATATATGGCTTCCTTACAGACCTCATATGCATCCAGTGCATAATAAATTAAAATGTGAATATATTTGTGAATGAATGTTTGTTATGTATTTTCACGTCACCCTTTCCATTATTACAAGTTATTTTCTACAAGGAATGCACGCCATTGGAGGCGGCAATATGTAATTTATTTTACCTAAATTACTACTTAAATTTTGTTCTACAATTTGAAAGAATATACGGGTGCAAACATGGAATACATGGGAATAATGCAGCTGCTCAGTGCCAGGTATGGGAGAGGCATTGTGGCCAGGCCTCGGATCTTCGACCCCTGCCGTCTTTGCCTCCGCCTACCTGGTGCTGAAAGCCTTCTCAAACATTTAAAAAAAAATAATAGTGCAGTGATCAGAACGTCTGTCTAGTAAGCAGGAGGTCTGGGTTCTACTTCTTGAAACTTTGGCATTGCAATGGGAGTGATTTACGAGGTTTCGAAATAGTGATCATTCAAACTTATTGTGCAGTGTACTCGCTGAGGAAGTAGGAGATAATTTCGTGTGGCGTGAACTGCTTAATGCGATGTAATAGCAAAGTTGCCTGAGATATGGCTTGCCGTGTCATCAAGCTGAAGAGATACTGATCCTGTTGTCGGGGTGCGTGGGTAGAATATTATTTGATTGCACTGGCATGTTGTGTCTTGGGACTATCGTCTTTGTGAGACTAATAATTAGTTACTTCTTCAGCAATGATCTCAAACCTTTTCAAGATTTTGGGGCCAGTCAGTTTATCTATAGCGTCCAAGTTCTTGGCATGAGCCCAGATTTGCCCAACATATGTTTCTAATATTTAATCTCCGGCTGTAAGAAATTGAAACACTATCCGGTCACAATCTATGAAGAGTGGCCAAGGAAACTCAATATTGTGCTTCTACTGCAGGGTACCGCCAGACCGCACACTGCACAGTTGACAAAATAACGTATCCAGATATTTGATTTTGTGCCCAAATCTCCCTTCGGTTATTCTCCTGACATAGCGACGAGCAATATTTGGCTTTTTGTCTAAAGTTTCGCAACAGCGTTTCGCGAGAAGAGTCTTTTTTTCCCCTCCAGTGATCCCCGTCTCCGTTCATGGACCGTGTCTCCAACATTCGCCTCGTTAAGACCGTACCAGTTACCAATCTACAGTATCTCTAAGGCATGGTTGGGATCTTACACACTCGAGTAGAGCTCAAGAGTGTATCGCAGAACTGCTGTGATTGCGGTGTCACATATAGATCATCTAAACAGTGCTACATTTCTCTGAATAAACAGAAGTCGACCATTTGCCTTTCCTGCTAACGATCTCACGTACACGTTCCGTTTCATGTTACCTGGAAATATTACGCCCAGATATTTAATCGACGTGATTGTGACTAGCAACGCAATAGTAATACTGTATTCGAAATGTACAGGATCTGTACTCCTGCTCATCTGCGTTGATGTACACTTTTCCGCGTGTAGAACAAGCTGTCAGTCATGACACCAAGTAGTGTGTCTATCCAAGTCATCCACGCCTCCGTCAGTCCCTTCGCCACGGCACTTCCCTGGACCGGAGCGTCGTCAGCAAACAGGGGCAGACCGCTGCTCACCCTGAACCTCACTAGCAGTGGCGGTTTCCCTGCTCCAGCCAGCACCGTCTCTTCACGCTATCCAATTACCCAGAGTACTTCGAGTCCACAACGCAGCAACACGGCAATAAACGGCTTTTCTCTCCAACGTTCAAACAATTTCATTTCAGTACAAATGCTCGGCATGTCATTCGAGGAATGTGAGGTACTACATCTTCTGCAGCGGAAAGCATTTGACGGTGAGAACAGCTGTTTAATGACCGTGGTTATTTATGTAACAGAAAATCCACAGGTCTGACTCGTTCAAGCTACTGAGTGCATTCAACAGAGTTCTGCACGTACTACACAGACGTATGATCGTTTGACAAGGGCATCGGTTTTAATTAATTGTCCTACCAGATAACAATTTTTAAAATTTTTTCAGTTAAAGTTAACCCAAAAATGTAAGCTGTAATTGTGGAAGTCATTTCCCTGATGTTTCAAGTTCAGGACATCACTTACGCATCTGTACCTCTTTAAATACTAAGTTGTGAGTAAATTTCAAATTTGCGTTTCTTAGAAAAAGTATTTAAGTGAGCATAAAGTACCCCCACATCCCGTTTGTAGTACACGTTACTGAAGGTGTGTTGTTATCGTTAAGTATGCTAAGAGATATTTACAGGTTGTGGAGCCTATTTAACATCAGCATGTCTTTAAAAACTATGTTGCTGATACAGCTCAAAAATAAATAATGAATTTTAATAATTATTTCGATTCTACTTTAGGGTGGACATTAAGTACGTCAAACCCGACGCCCTTGGCAAAGCGTGTTATGAAAACTAGTTGGTATTAATACTGCCACATTTCTCACCAGATGTGAGCTGTCACTTGATCGGAAGCCACTTGAAGTGAGAGTTGTGCTAATGCAATACTTTTGTTGTATTAACAAATTCATGTTCGTACATTGCAAGAAATACAGAACCATGGTCATTGTGTCAAGCAAGCACAGAAAGGGGCAAAAGATATTTATTTAATGCGCTGCAGCGTCATTCATTAATATTTTCTAAGTACCCTGATGTGATTACATATTCCTCTTATCAGTTTATATGACAGGAGCATAGCAAGTTCATTGTCAAGCCCTAACCTACACCATAGGCTTATACAGACAGGATAGAGGCAGAAATAGAAAAGATATTAATTACCGTTAATTATCCCAAAGAAAAGAGTCAGAGTTCTATCGTCCACTGATTTGAGGTAATGGTATTGGCGGAAATGGTTGCATCCGTCGTGTCCAAGATATACGTCATCTTTGTGTTATGCCTCTTGTCATTACCTTCAGAAACTGCCGCTTACACTTACCATAAGTTCGGCTACTTCCATTAGATGTTTCAGTATTATTTTTCCATCTGATTTAAGACAGAGTGTAAGAACGTATCTTCTTGATATCTTGAAAGCAGAAAATAGGTGGTACAGGCATATTGATGTGTTAGATTTGCAAGCGTGTTTGAAAACTGTAGGGTGCACGGTAACACAGAGAAAACAGATTATAGCATGTGGGGCTTCTGTATCTTCCCACATCAGAATGTTCGTTACATTTTGGACCACCTCTGATGCGCTTCTTTAACATGCCCAGGAAAGACAATAGCGAAGAGAATAAGAAAATATTGTCCACAGGGATCACTGTGTGGTCTAGAATTTTGGGATGTAGCACTGGAGCCAATACTACAAAAGTAGCATGATAGCTGCAGCATAAGCGGTCTGGTAGCATTTGCAGTTACGTGTTAAGAGAAAGCAGACAGAAAAGGTACAAACTTGATTAATAAAATTATAACCAATACAAACAGGCTATTTAACAATCAGAGTTTACCACCAATATATATATATTAGCATCAGTCGTGGGATATGGTGCGAGCGTTTGGGCCCGTAGATTGCAGATAGCGAAGCTAGCCTCTGTAGTAAGAGGAGTTCAACGAGGAGTGTTAGTAAGATTAATGTGCGCCTGCAGCGCTACCCCGAATGATACCTTGGTAGCCATTCTAGGAATATGCGTACTTGACTTGCAAATTAGGAAAAGGCGAGCATTTTACTGGTTAGAGAATGACAGTGAAATGTAAGTACGAAGGGTGCATGAAACTAAGGCATATTCGAAAAAGGTAATAAAAAATCGCATATTACAACTATGGCAAAATGAATGCGACATTCGAGCCCAGGCATGAGAACATACGAAATCCTCTCTAACATCAGTGACAGACAAAAAATCATATTTCTAAACTCATAGAGTGAATTGGTAAATTACCTGACGGACCATGGCCCATATTCGGTAGGTCTATTCAAAATCAGAAGACAGATGAATGATAGCAGCGCGTGTGGCTGTGTGGGCATACCACAAAACCATTGTGAGTCTGCACGCTTCATCGAGATGGGGTGGGCAATGGAGTAACGCTTCAAACGGTCTGTGCTTGGAACCATTTCTGGGAGTCCAGTAGTAGATTCCGATACACCACTACAGGCTCACTGTAACTCTTGGACCTTCACAATGACGATGAAACACAGAAATTGCATAGGGATTGAATAGAAAAGGCACAATGCCGACTTACGTCCATGGGGAGTAACGCTTCAAACTGTCTGTGCTTTGAAAGTTACCTGGGAGACCAGTATTAGATTCTGATGCACCACAGGAGATTTACTGTATCCCTTGATTTTCACATTGACAATGAAACACAGAAATTGCATCGGGATTGAAAAAAAAATGGTACAATGCAGAAATCTGTCCAAGGGGCGAAACGCTACAAACGGTCTGTGGTTTGAACCCTTCCACGGAGATCAGTATTAGTTTCCGATGCACCACTGCAGGTTTACTGTAACACATGATCTTCTCATTAACGATGAAACACAGAAACTGCATCGGAATTGAATACAAATTACACAGTGCCGCCTTCTATCCCGGGACAGTAAAGCATCAATCCGTCTGTGGTTGGAGCATTTCCCGGGGGAACAGTAGAAGATTCCGATGCTCCACGGCAGCTTTACTGTAAGCCTTGGACCTTCACATTGAGAATGAAATACAGAAATTGCAATGGGATTGAATAAAATATGCACAATGATGACTTCTGACCAGGGGGAGTAATGATTCAAAGAGTCAGTGATTATAACCGTTCCTTGGAGTCGAATTCGATGCTCCACTGCAGGTTTAGAGCAACCCTCGGACATTCACATTGACATTGAAGCACAGAAGTTGTATCGGGATTGAATACAAAAGCCACAATGCTGTGATTGAAACTTTCCTGGGAGTCCAGTATTACATTCCGATGTACCACTGCAGTTTTTCTGTAACCCTTGGACCTTTACATTGACGGTGAAACACAGAAATTGCATCGGGATTGAATACAAAAGGCACAGTGCCGACTTCTGTCCAGTAGGAGTAACGCCTTAAACAGTCTGAGATTGAGATGTTCCTGGGATTTCAGTATTAGATTCCGATGCACCACTGCAGGTTTTCAGTAACCCTTGTACATTTACATCTATGATGAAACACAGAGATTGCATCGGGATTGAATAAAAAAGGCACAATGCAGACTTGTGTCCAGTGGTAGTAACGCCTCAAACAATTCTGTGATTGAAACTTTCCTGGGAGTCCAGTATTAGATTGCGACATACCACTACAGGTTTTCTGTAACCCGTGGACCTATGTATTAACGTTGAAACACAGAAATTGCATCGGGATTGAATACAAAAGGTACAATGTCAACTTCTGTCCAGGAGTAGTAACACCTCAAACAGGGAGTCATCGAAACTTTCCTGGGAGTCCAATACTAGATTACGATGCACCACTGCTGGTTTTCCGTAACCTTTTGACCTTCACATTGACGATGAAACACAGAAATTGCATCGGGATTGAATACAAGAGGAGCAACGCCTCAAACATTCTGTTTTCGAACTTTTCCTGGGAGTCCAGTATTAGTTTCCGATGCACCACTGCAGGTTTTCTGTAACCACTGGACCTTTACATTGACGATGAAACACAGAAATTGCATCAGGAGTGAATACAAAAGGCACAATGCCGACTTCTGTCCAGGGTGATAAACGCTTCAAACAATCTGTGTTGCAAACTTTCCTGGGCGTCTTGTAGTACATTCCGATGGACCACTGAAGCTTTGCTGTAACCCTTGCACCTGCACATTGACGATGAAACACAGGAATTCCATCGGGATTGAATACAAAAGGCATAAAGCTGACTTTGTTCAGGGGGAGTAACGCTTTAAACAGTCTGTTTAGGAAACATTCCTGGGAGACAAATTTTAGATTGCGATGCACCACTTCACGATTACTGTAACACTTGGACCTTCACATTGACAATGAGACACAGGAACTCCATCGGGATTAGATAAAAAAGGCACAATGACGACTTTTGTCCATTGGGGCGTCACGCTTCAAACAATCTGTGCTTTGACTCTATCCTGGGAGACCAGTATTAGATAATAATGCACCACTGCATGTTTACTGTAACCATTGGACCTTCACTTTGACCATGACGCACAGAAATTGCATCGGAATTGAATACAAAATTCAGAATGACGATTAGTGTCCAGGGGGAGCAACGCTTCAAAGGTCTGTGCTTTGATCCTTTCAGGGGGTCTAGTAGTAGATTCCGATGCACCACTGCAGGTTATTTCTATGTTGTGTTATTTCTAAAAGGTGAATATGTCTCGAAACTTAACTTTAGATTTACAGTTCAGCTTAAGTATGTTTTACATGCATATCCCATATCAGAGCTGTCTATGAGTTTGCAATCTGAAAGTTTCTAGCTATATAACAAAAATAATGGCATTCCAAAGAAAATATCCAGTGAGAGAAAAAACTGTTTTACATAATTCACTTTTAGAATCAGTGTTTCAAACCTGGTACTTAGGCGACGATACTGAAAATTTTATTTCCAAATTAATGCACATTCGAACTGTCTTTGGGGTCATTTTTCTGTTAGTGGTTCCAAAGTACAAAAAGAAACCAGTACGAAATTTTATAAAGTGATGGTGATTACTTCGTTAGAGCTGCCAGATTAGTCAAGGGCGTTAATGCCCTGCTTCCTGGACTCGGGTAGGCGCGCCGGCCCTGGATCGAATCGCCCCGGGCGAATTACCGACGAGGGCCAGTCAGCCTGGATGTGGTTTCTAGGCGGTTTTCCACATCCCACTAGCAGACATTTGAAAATTTTCGCACTATTTTGTGGCTTACACTAGACACATACAGCTGGGGTGCCCCAATTCCATACCAGGGAGTATGGGATACAGCAGGAAGTGCATGTGGCCACCCTCTGACCCTAACATCGCCAGATCCATGGTAACAAGGCCGACCCCACGCAAAAGTGTGACAAAGGCCCAAAGGAAATTAATGATGATGGATGATGGTGATTACTTTGTTACACTATGTAAATGAAACCTTGGAGACCATGAAAAGAAAGAACAGAGACGTGATTGGAAATGAAGGAACGGAATTAAATATTTTCAACATTAAAATCAAATGTATCTTGAATATCTTGAAAAATAGACGCAAAACCTCATGAGAATGCCAGGTTCTACAGAAGATCGTGAACTACAATTCGAATGGGAAAAGAGTTGTTGGAGGGCTTCAGAAAAGATAGAAATGATTCTGTTTGTTAGGTTTGGAAGGGGCAATAGCCTAATTCTTGAAAGGAAAATGATGATGTGATGTGTACCCATTGGCGTAACGCATTTTTGTTTTATCGTTATTGGGTAGAGGGGATGGAGAGATCGCATTCCTGACTATGGTTACAAAGGTAATGTTAAGTTTGTGGTCATGGATGCCCAACCCATTACGTTCTGACTTCATCGTATGGCCCATTTTTGGATGTACAATCTTCTTGACTTTGTCTATAAAACTGAAATTTAGGAATAAATGAAGCGAGTCGCACTAGTCACTCCTCGTCCCTTCACATCCCAAATGTGCTCGGTTGGAGATCGTGCAGTACAGGGAAGTTGCTCCACGTCTTGCATTACCTTGTTGTAACAAAATATGACCTTCCTATTGCAAGAACGGCTAAAGGACGGGTCTACCGACACTCTGCACGTACCAAGCGCTGGTTAGCGTCCCCTCCAGAAACTCCAAACGTGTGCGAGGGTGAGACAGAGAAGTCTGCTGTGGCTGAAAACTGTCTTGACACAGGACACAGCATGAACTACGCAGAGACAAAGATCCTTCCGTCCACTTCCACGTACTGGGACATCATTAAAGAAGCAGTCGAAATTCGCATAAGTAACGACCTGGTCAATAGAGAGACGGGATTCCAACTCAGTAAAATAAGGGAACCAGCCCTGGCGGTACTAAGGCATCGTCGGCCGCGGACGAACGAACCTGAGTGGACACAGACGGAGAAGTCCACACACTTAAACTGGGCGGCAACACTCTGCCTGCACGCATGCTGGCCAGATATTTGCTGCCGCGCTTTTCCCGTGTCGAGCTTGAGAAGCCCGTGGCCCGTTTGCAAGGCAGGGGGCACTGGGTATCGCCGTGCTCTACTTCTATCATGACGTCATAGCCTCAACGCTTTGCGCCTGCGTTTTTCTAGCGAGTCAGCACAAATATATTGGCGAGCCTTTGTAGCAGTACAGCAGTAAGCACCTGAACATGACGCGCAGCTGTCTCGTCGAAATATTGTGCAGCTTCCACAACGTTATCCAACGCGACGCCCGTGATCCAGTGAAGGAGCTACTACATCCCGAAAGTCTTAAACAGCAGAGTACTTGATACTTATCCGTTGCTTCACTCTTAGTAATTACTGGACAGGCCTGCTGCAGGCCGCTGTTTTTCAAAAACTGGCTCACGCGATGCGTCTTTGCAAATTCTGTTAGGTGAGGAGTGTCAGAAAGTGTTTGTGATCAACACACATTTAGGGCTATTCAAATGTTTCGCGCTTACCCTCTGGCAGCACCTCCGCGTCAGCCATATGGCAACAGTACTTTGGACAGCTTACTGCAAAAGTTACATTCTGTTCAAATTACTTTGACGATATTATGGTGCCAGGGCATATAACGCAGGAACATACCAGAATCCTTCGTACGCTTTTTCAAGTACTTTGAGCTACAGGTTTGAAGTGTCGCCTAGAGAAACGTGCCTTTCTCAGATTGAAATTCAGTACTTACGGCATGTTCTTAACATCCAAGGTGTTCATCCCTTTCAGTTACATTTTCTGGCCATCCAGGACTTCTGTTCTGCGGGACGTGACGGAATTGCTGTCAGTTTTCAGGAAGATGACACATTATATCCGAATTTTATCCAATGCATCACAGGTCGTGGCTCTGTTACATCGTTTCCGCCAGGAGAATCTGCCTTTTGTTTGGACCAAAGAGTGTCAGAATGCATTTCAGAAACTTAAAAATGCCTTGTTGAGTGACAGATGCCTTGTTTCTTCGATCCCGCTGAGCCTGTGACTTTGGCGGTGGACACTTTTTCTTAGAGGATCGGAACTGTGCACTCGCACAGATTTGGTTTAAAGGATGGGCCGAGTGCTTTCGCTTCCAAGTTATTGACCAAAACTCAGAGTAACTATTCGCAAATGCATAAGAAAGCGCTCGTTATTATCTATGGCATGACGAAATTTCACCATTGTCGAAATTTTTACATAGTGATGGAGGATAAACCACTTCATTCTTTGTTTAATCCGCCCAAACATGTTCTGCTGCGCACAGCTCAGATGCTGCAACGTTGAGCTTTGTTATTCTCACCGTATCAGTACGAAATATTGTACCAGCCCACGTCTAAGCATCCAAATGCTGATGGCCTTTCTCGGCTTCCTATTCGTCCTGATTCTGAATTCGATGCTACTATCGCATCTTGTTTTCAGATAAATG
Source organism: Schistocerca americana (assembly GCF_021461395.2). Lineage (NCBI taxonomy): Eukaryota > Metazoa > Arthropoda > Insecta > Orthoptera > Acrididae > Schistocerca > Schistocerca americana. Next base: position 59,184,398 of record NC_060121.1, read on the forward strand.
CACCTGAGATTGAACTTTTAACTACTTTTCCACTGCACTATAGGAAAATTTCTCTGGCCACAGAATCAGACCGTGACTTTGACCCCTTGTTGCACTACATCTGTATGACTTGGGCTCGTTCAGTGAAAAATATTACGAATTCTTTTGTGCGCCGATATTTTCCTTGTACGCGTAACTTCTCCGTTTAGCACGGGGTGACTTTATTGCAAGGTGGCTCTGGAATGGTGTGCTTGTTCCTGAAGTGTTACAAGAAAATGTGTTGCGATTGCTCGTCCAAGGGCGTTGGGGGATTGTACGCACGAAACACTTTGCGCGTTGACAATGTACGTGGCCTGGCATGGACGACCACGTTGAAGAAGTGGTCTCTCAGACTCGCACTTGTGCTGAGACACTTTAGATGTGGCATGAGACCCCTCTCATATTTCTATCTTATTCAGAGTAATTCGATTTTCCTCTCTAATTGCTTGTGGTGAAAAGTTGCTATTCTTTCCCACGTGGACTTCCCACACAGCGTCTCTCGTCACCCGGGTGGTCCAGTGACAGGCGGGTACTGCTGATCTTGAAAGGGTTAAGCCGACGGGTGTGAGGGAGTCGAGTGGATGCTTTCCAGACGCCAACATTGTCGTAAGAGCGGGGGCGACACGCCCACAGAGGCCTGAAGGAGCGGCTGGGCTAGAGATTCCGTTACTTCGCAGAAACTTAGTGAAAACACTTTCTGGCGGGCTACCAGTGAGGCGTGGGAATGACTTGTGTTCCTAGGCAGTCTTAGCGGGGAAATTCCCGCGTTTTCTGCAAAATCATAACTGTGATTGGCTTGCTCAGGGGATAGCTCCGTGATGTAGCAAAATCGGAGCAGAAATTGGCGCCAAGTATCTCTATTGGTAGAATAGTAGTGCGTCGGCTATAGAGTGGAATTTTCCGCCGGTTTTTGAGTTGCTAATTGGAACGTTTAACCAGGACCACTGTCGTGGTTGCGGGAATGTGCTGTCTTCATCTTGTACGGGTGCTCTTGAGAGAGTCGGTTCTCGCCTTTCGGTTGGAGTAGGTTACAAGACTGAGCTCTCGCTGCTCTGGACAGCCTGCCTTCCGTTAGCTGTCTAATATACTTTCATTTCATTGTAATTGTTTGACGGATTGCTGAAGTTTCGACTTCAACGTAGCTTTCCGAGTACAGTTGGCAATTGAGCATTCTGCGTAGTAGCGGGCTATGTTGTCTGTCTTGAGCAGTTTTGGCTAAAGTTGACTGAATCGGAGTTACTGTGTGACTTTGCTTGTTAAAATCAATCACTGTACCATCAGTGATTGTGTGGTGGGCCTTCTTTGTCTCCCTTGAAGGCGCATTTGCATTGCTAGGAAGTCTTTAGTCTGGAACAGCCAGACCAGGACAATTCGGGCTATACTCGCGACAATATCATCACCATGACGGGACGTCGAAGCATCCAGCCATCGCCTCCAGTACGCAAGATCGTGTCCGTGCAGTTAAGAAGAGAGCTTGGTAATGTGTGTCCGCAGCTCCGGCAGATTAGGGAATTTTCCTAGGTGATAATCAGAGCTCAGCAGAGCGCACCTGTTCGTCTTTTCTAACCTTGTTCTGTGTTGGGTGTTAATTGCCTGAGTTCTCACTACTGTGACAGCAATTAATGTTGGGTTGGCTGGGTGTCTCTCTTAAGATTTGAGTTGCAAGGAATTGGCTCCACATACCACTTGGTCATAAATGTCACAATCTATTTTATGGCCAACTTCACCTTCACAGCATTTATTTGAGTATCCAATTTGATGTATTGTAAATGTTTCATGTTTTTTGTTTATTATTTTGAGTTTAGTCATAATAAATCAAATTGTTATTTCGGACAGAACTTTCACTCTGTTAATCGTTAGAGCAACCCTTTCATTTCTCACTACGTTAATGAAACTTTCCTTTATCTAATTAATCTCTATCAAATTAAATTATTGCAGGTGCCAAACTCTTTTCTACTCCACTAGCAGGGTCGATTACAGTCAGTTTGCTTTTTCTTTTTAATCCATGAGCAACAGCAAAAGTCAGAGTTAGAAAAGGGGGGGGGCTTCGAGCACCATTTCCATATGAAGGTTCTAGAAGAATTTAGTGTTAAATACATTGCTAGCCCCGACACCTCGCACACTATCGGCCCCACCGCAAACGTTTTCAACTTGGCCAACGTCTCAATCGCCCTGGCATCGAGCGCATATTGTCTTTGGTCGTCCCTTTCCGAACACTTACTTTTGAGGATTCTTTTACCAAATATATGTCTGCAGTGGCCCATGAACTCGACTACGTCCCTTAGTACCTTTCAACCTTTGTCATCTATTTTTTACGTGGAAGCTTTGTCTGCAGTGTTGGTTACAGACAGCGGACCGCAGTTTACCGCTCAGAACTTTGAACAGCTTTCTAAAGTCCACGGTATCACTCACCTTACCAGTGTTCCGTTTCATCATCAGCCGAACGGAGAACCCGAACGATTTCTGCGTACGTTCATGCAACAGACGAACGAACTACGTGCCTCCCACACACGGGACAAAGCGCTGCTGCTCTTCCTCCCACCCCTGCGACGATCCGTGGGCCGGCGGAGCTCCTACACGGCCGTCGCCACCGCACGCTGCTCCAGCTGCTGCACCCACCACAGCGCACGGCGCCTACCAAGCCCCTCAGGTATCGCTGTGAGCCTAATGATTCTAATCTCTTCAGAGTTTTTGGTAGCACCAGACGACGGAAGAGAGGGCCGATTCTTCGAAATTTTTGGCCCTTGCATGTATTTAATTCAATGTGCTGCTGGATTGCTGCGCTGCCGTCAAAGCCAGATTCTTGCTTGTCGATTGCGAGTCTCTTGTGCAGATTTTCTGTCCCCAGATTCGCATCCTACCGCGATCTTGCGGACGGCGAGGCTACCCCCGGGTGTCTCCTCGGCACCGATGGAGCTGGACCGATGGAGGTGCCACTGAAAAGAGCGGGCAACGCCACACCTCCAGCGTCCACTGTTAACGCTGACGTAACCAGCCGCCCGTCGTCGGTCGGCCCCTGTTCTGTCACAGACTTCGGGAGCATCATTGCTGAGTCTAGGAAGACGATACTTGGCCTGCATTCTGCCAGCAGTAATAGTGTATAAATGTACTTCCATGTATGACGCACGGTAGGCACACGAAGATACCTCATAACAGGAAGCTAAGTTTTCATTCTTTCCTGTTTGGAACTAAAGAGTTCTGTTAATTTAAAAGTGTTATGTACAGATCATTTTGGATTCCTGCCACCGGCCATCGCAACTTCTCTCCTTCCTTCTTTGTGAAGGTGCTGACCCAACAGAAGTCGACACAAAAGTCAGTAAGACAAAACTGATTATTTTAGGAACTCCTCAATGGCATGAACAAAAGATGAATGTAACGGTCTTGTAATGAATGAAAAACACAATACTTTTATTACTCGAGTCATTGCTTTGTTATTAAGTCATTTTCCTCGAAAAGTATCCCAGATTTGTCTGAAGTCTATAAAGGAACCATATATTTCTGAAAGACTAAAGATAACCTGTACAATAAATACAAAACTGTATGCATCAGTCAGAAACAGGTCTAATATTAATGGTGTTGCATAATATCGCAGCCACTAATACAGACTATTATGCAAATGGATTATGAGAAAAAGACAGGTACATCATGTGACATAATAAAGCGAATGTTTGATATAGCGAAGGAGAAAACAGGTGTAGTCATAGACGAAGAGGACGAGATAGCATTGAAATTAAGCGATGCTATAAAAAGCAATATTCATCATCAAAGCTTCAAAATCAAAAAATTCTAGTTGTGATATTATAATATCAACAGATTAATCTAAAGAGTGTTCTTCAGAGCTTAGTAACATATGCAGTCATTTGTGTAGCCAGTCTTATCAGTTGAACATTTCCTAAGCAGCTGAAATATACTGAGGCTAAGGCTTTGCGTAGGACTTGAGGTACAGAAATGTTGCAATTTCTACCCAGTTTTCCTTTGCCAGCGCTCTGGAACATTGTCGTTAAAGATCTATACAACTGGCTACTGGACCATTTGGTAACAAATAATATATTCTAAAAATCACAATTAGGATTCCTTCACGATTTAGATGCTCAGAACGACATTTTCACACATAGTGATAATGTAATTCATTCATTCGACATAAATTTTCGGCTCCTGATGTATTTTGTGATGGGTCAAAGGCGCCTGTCGGGGTAAAGCTTTATATTTAAGAATACTATGGCGTAACAAGAAACGCTGGAAAAATTGAAATCTTTAAATGCGAAAATTTTAGGTTAGGCTCTACCGCGACAGTTACTGACACCAAATGAAACAAGTTTACTGTTACCAGTCACTGTTTATTTACATCCACGACGCTTTTTAACGTTTCAAACAAGTGGTAGTCTGGGTCTGGCGTGAGGTCGGTCGCTTGACGGCGTGTTCGGCGCAGCCCTGCCCGTTGCCGGCGCGGCAAGGCACGGGATCTCGCACTGGGGCGTATCGCTTCTAGTGGGGTGTGCCGCGGCAGTCCTCACACGGGGAAGTGATGCGCCTCTCACAGCCTCTCCTTCCCAAGTGGCTCTTTCCGCCTTCCCGGGGTGCCAGACGTTAAGCTCGGCATTCTGCCTTGCGACAAAAGGGAGAGCTGCGACCCAACCCGATGCGAAAGCGAAGGCTGCGTGGCACAGGGGGAGCTGTGTCGAGGGACCGAACACCAGTCCCTTTCTGTTCGCAGGGCACAGACCAGCAGGTGCTCTGCATGCCGGCGACTTCGTTTGTCGGGGTGGGATCGCGGCGCGAGTCGGCAAGGGTGCTTCGCCGCGCCCCTGGGTAACCGGGGCGTGTTCTGCCAAACCCAGGAGGTGGTGATACCGCCTGGGCCAGGTTAGATGGGTCCAGACCGCCGAACGACTGGGGGACCGACCCACCACCTGAGTAGGAGTGGGTCCTTGGCCGAGAGGTGGAAACTCGGGCAAGTAGGCGGCGAAGGACGCCTCTCCCGAGTGCGGGGTGCACTTGCCGAGGAGCGTCGCGTGAAATCGTCGATGACGGGGTCACCGAGGGGAACCAGTGCGCTGGCAACGGCACGTTGAACCCGGCAGCTCGGGAATGCCCTTGACCTAGGGGCGAGATCGGTGGGCGAGCTGCACCAATCCCCCTTCCCCCCTCCCTTGCCAGAGGAGCCGGTCCGGGGCAAGAGACGGGCTCCCATACCTTTTATCACTCGTTACCTAATATGGCTGAAAACGAAACGAGTGATTCGAGTGCGCCGTTACGGGCATCTACAATATCTGCTCCCTCTCCACAGGACGGGATGGGACAGGCTGAGGATGAAAGTGTCGTACAGAAACATGCTAGGATTACTATGCTCTTAGAGTAAAATGTTAAAAACGGAAAAATCAGTCAAGCGGCTCTAAATACAATCAAGAATGAGCTATCGGCTTGGGCCATAGCCCATGCAAGACTTGAAGGCCACGTTATAGCGTTAGAAAAAGAGAACGATAGGCTAAGGAAGCAACCTACCAAGACATGGGCGGCTGTGGCTGCACTGGCGCCAACAAAACAAATCACAACTGAATACACTATTGAAAGAGTTGTAAAATGGTCAGACACGGCAGTCTTTCTGAGGACTCTGCCTGGCCAAGATACTAGTGTCAAAAGAATACAGGATCTTCTAACAACAACAATTGACCCAGTTAAGGACAAAATTAAGATTAAGAGAGATAAGCCCAGTAGAAATTCTGTAATTGTGGAAGTCGCTAGTGAGGAGGACAAAGAGAAACTACTAAATAACCAAAAACTAAACTCAGTTGTGAAATGTGAACCACCCAGAAAAAGAAACCCACCAATAATACTATATAACGTACCAACAGTAATGACGAATGAGGAGCTACACAAGACGATTAGGACACAAAATTTCGATGATTTGGACGAACAAGAATTTAAAATCTCTTTCAAGTTAAAATTTAAAACAGGGCCTCGAGATCGTGATGTGGTACAGCACGTGGCCGAGGTCTCTGCGCAATTGTGGAAAAGAATCAGATCAATGGGCAGACTATATGTAGGCTTTCATGCCATTAACACCAGAGATTACATCGTGGTACCTCGTTGCCACAACTGTGGCGACTTGGACCACACTCTGAGGCACTGCACCAGGGGGTCGGCTTGCTCCAGGTGCGGTGAGAGTGGATATAACCGCAAAGAATGCAAAGCAACAGGGATCTGCATTCCGTGCAAAAGTCGCGGGAAGAAATCCTGTGATGCCACGGGACGAAACTGCCCCACTCACCGGATGCTAGAACAACGCCTCATTTCTAGAATTGACTATGGCTCAGTTAACAGGATGCTTAAACGCAAGTCCCCGAGTAAAAGGAGGAGGGATGCCGTGAGGGCCAATAGATTTAGAGAATTTTTAAGGTTGCTTTCGGGCACCGTAAAAGTTATGACAGTAGAGAAAGAAATTCAAACAGATGGTGGACAGATGTATACAAACTGATTTCTCGGAAAAGATCACAGCTCCCTCTTCCCAAAACCGGGGGATGAGGCTGAATAAAGATCAACTGCGGCAAAAGCATCCTGTGGTGGTGGCGGTGGCCTCCCTGGCCCCTACCCAAGAACCTAAACATACTGAACGACAGCCACTCCAAGAAAGCATAGTTACTAGCACCAGTGCACATCCAACTGTGGCAGATACCCCAGTAGTCAGGCTACCGCCTGTAGACCCGGTTAGGGTGTATCCTAACGTTGAATATACGATGCAACTGGCAAGATTGGAGCAGCTGACTATCCTGACCACTGCCTTACGACATTTGGTCCGGGTAGGACATGAGAATGGAAGAAAGGTCACCTTCTCGGTAATGGAGGCTGTAGAGAGAATACAACTAAAGTCAGTGAACCTTCCCACTGACTTCGGAGCCCTGCGAGACTTACTCAAGAAAGTGTTTGAAAGACGAAGGGAGAAATTTGACTTGGACAACATTTACACCCAGTCAGTCCTAGCTCACGGTCGAATCGCCTTTGACTGGAGTAAGACTTGGCCTGACGATAGAATGCATACTTACTTCCCATAATGACTAAACTAACTGTCGGACAGCTAAACACGCATAACAGCAGACTTGTGATGCAGGAGCTTCGAAGGGAGGTGGAGGAGAGAAGGCTTGACGTACTCTGCCTACAGGAGCCGTACTCTCAAGCTGAGAATCTTTCATTTGCAGCCGCTACATGGCAAATAGCTAGTAGTGGGGATGCCCCCAAAGCGGCAATTGTCATTGCGAACCAGTCTCTACGAGTAACAACACTCACACAATTTTCCACCAGTTACTGCAACGTCGTGGAGATACAGGCTCCCACGGGAATTATAACCCTCATAAATATGTACTTCCAATAAGGAGACAATATAGAACAACATCTGGATCACCTAACAAGAGTAGCCACGGCGTTGAGGGGACGCAAACTGGTTATAACAGCTGACATAAATGCAAAATCCCCCATATGGTACAGTGGCACAAGAGATGAAAATGGTGAAAAAGAGGAGGATATGATCATGGCGTTACAATTTGTTGTGGCAAATAGGTCTGCCAATCCCCCCACCTATGCGGCGGGAGGGGGCCTTGGCACCAACATAGACGTAACGCTGGTTACACCAAATACTGCCAACATCATCCAGAACTGGGAAGTAAAAGAGAACGCTACAACAAGTGACCATAATCTTATTACTTTTAGCCTAGCAAATAGAAGGTGCCACTGGGCCATGGGGTGGGAGCTGCAACTGAATTTCAAGAGAGCTGACTGGGAGAGACTAGCGAGAGAGTGCGACATTCCTCCATTGCCAGAAGGTGACGCACAACAGGACCTGGACATTGACAAGTGTGCTGAAGAACTGGTGGGCGCAGTTACCAGAGCGGTAAAGGCAGCTGTTCCAACCAGGAGGAGGGCCATGGCGGCCTCCCCGTCACCATGGTCAGCTAAACTGGAGGAAATGCGTCAGTCTGTCAGAAGGCTGAGGAGGCACTACCAGCGCAGTGTCGTCTGGTGGGAAAAGCAAAGATGGTTACTGCAATACTGGGATGCGAAAGAGAAATTCCAAAAAGAAGTAAAAGAAGTTAGAATACGAAGTTGGGAAAGATTTGTACTGGACCAGTTGGCATTGGACCCATGGGGAGTACTCTACAAATTAGTTAGGGAAAAGATCCATTCCACAATGATGCTATCAACGGTCAGGCACGGGGATGGGATGGGATGACGGATTCCTGGCAGGAGACTGCCGAGGTCCTTCTCTGGTCCCTGCTGCCTGATGACGATGAGGCTAGTGACACCGAAGGCCAGTCCCAGACACGAAATGAAGATCGAGACAGAGTAGCAAACGATAGGGCAGTCTACCCCTTCTCTGAAGAGGAGGTGGCTGGCCACATCAAAGCATTAAAAACAGGGAAAGCCCCCAGCCCAGACGGAATTGTGGCGGAGGTGGTGTAGTTCCTGGCACCCCAACTGGTGGCGCCACTAACCCATCTATACAATGAATGCCTAAGACAGGAAAAATTCCCAAAAATTTGGAAAGAGGCAAATGTTGTGATCATCAAAAAGGGACCCGAGAAGGACCCAGTGATTGTCAGGTCCTATAAACCACTCTGCCTACTGGACATCTTTGGGAAATTACTCGAGAAATTGCTAGCTGACAGACTGACTGCACACCAAGTGCTGTGCGGGATGAGTGGCAGGCAGTTCGGCTTCAGGCCAGGGCGATCGGCAACCGACGCGCTCGCTCTGGTGGCTGAGGTCTGCGGCTCTACCCCGTACAAGTACGTTGTTGGCATCATGGTTGACATCAGTGGCACCTTTGACAACCTGTGGTGACCTTCACTCTTCTCCTGCTAGCGAGAGAAGGAGTGTCTAGGGTCGCTATATGGTTGCCTGAGGAGCTATTGTGAAGGGCGGGAGGTCTGGCTATCATCCCCTAGCAGCAGAGTTGGAAAAACTATAACTAAGAGATGTCCCCAGGGTTCCGTCTTAGGTCCCCTGTTCTGGGACATCCAAATGGAACCACTTTTAGATAGTTTGCAGCAGAGTGAAGGAGTGCCAGAGGTGATAGCCTACGCAGATGACCTCCTTCTGCTGGTCGGCGGCCGGAGCCGTGAAGACTTCGAGCCATAAATAGACAGAGCTATGACCAAGTTACAACTGTGGTGTACAAATACTAAGATGACGATCTCACCAACAAAATCAACGTACTTATTGCTGAAGGGACAGCTAGTAAGTAAGCCTACAGTTAGAATGGGATGCTCACCAGTTATAAGGCAGCAAGAGATTCGCTACTTGGGCTTCATCATCGATGAAAGGTGGAACTTAGGAAGGCACATTGAGTAACACAGAAAGTACTACAAGTACTTAACAACCTTATTTCCATAGGGCACAAACGATTTCACCTTCCACCACACCTAATCAAGCTATATCACAATAGTATATACTAACTTCAATAGTGGGTTACGGATCAGGAGTCTGGGCACACAGTCTCACAAGGGTGGTGCCTGCCATGGCAGTGAGAAGAGTATAGAGAAACATGCTGTTAAGATCAATAGGGGCGTACAGAACATCCCCAGGAAGTGCCATATTAATAATAATGGGTAAAAATACGAGAACAAGCAGCATGGTATTGGGTTAAGAAGGGGAACAATGTGAAAATAGAGAATATCCTGGGAGCTCTGGTGAGGGACAAGGGAGAAATACGCAGAAGGGGTGAGGTCTTATGGCAGGAATCTTGGGAAACGGATGAAACTGGCAGAAGAACCTTTAGGTTCCTGCCAAATGTTAAAGAAAGGTTAGGGATGAAGTACTTCGAGCCAACACGGGGTCTAATACACTTTCTCACTGGTCATGGGCCCTACCCGACATACTTGTGTCGGTTTGGGAAAAAGGCTACACCCGAGTGTGACTGAGGCGCTTCGGAGGGCACTCCTGACCATGTTGCTTACGAGTGCCCCCTTTTCGATGATGTAGCAGTGACATTAAGACAACAACTTCCACATAACAATATATATGACCTATTAAGACATGAAGAGACTTTTGAAACTCTAAATAGTTTGGCAAACGAGGTATCACGGAAAGTACTGACAGCATACTTGAGGGACTTTCGTGACTAAAGACAAATACTGAACGCGTCCTATTACCCTGATCCTGTACCGCCTGTGCGTGGACAGGTCGACTTTTAGTTTCAATCCGCCACGTGCAGGACTAGGGGGACCAGAGTACACTAATCTAGACCAAAATAGCACCGGAATTGACTTAGGTTAGTACAGTAGTTGTAGCATTAGATATAGCTGTAAAGTTAGGAACTTACAGCGACAAACAATCTTGGCCAGCCCAGTGTCGGGGGCACGCTCATCGGGATTAGCTCGATGAGCAGGGCCTAAAGTAGTAGGTTTATATCTAGGCTGACACACCTGTAATGCTGCAGGCCGTTAGGAATTAACAAGTAGGTAAGAAAACTAACAATTAGCTAGTAGTGTAGATCAATAACTGTAGTCTGCCTATTACCCTGTACTGTACCCTGTCTGTAGCTCACAATAATAAACATTGTATCATTGTAATAACAATAAAAATAGCTGCTGAAATATATAACATTGTAGTAATATTACGACCCACTAATCACTAATGTGGTGGGTTCATTTTGTATAAATATTATAGATGTTATCTGGATTTCTTAAATAAAAATAAGGTTAGTCTGGCGTGAGGTCAGACGCTTGACGGCGCGGCCCTGTCCATTTCTGGCGCGCCTTAAGGCACGGAGGCTCGCACTAGGGCGTATCGCTTCTAGTCGGGAGTGCCGCGGCAGTCATCACAAGGGGAAGTGACGCGTCTCTCATAGCCTCTCCTTCCCAAGTGGCTCGTTCCGCCTTCCCGTCGTGCCAGACGTTAAGCTCGGAATTTCTCGAGTTCGCCCAAACGCTGCCTTGCGACAGAGGGGAGAGCTGCGACCCAACTCGATGGGAAAGCGAAGGGTGCGGGGGACCGACGATCTGTCCTTCCTCCTTTTCGCAGGGCACAGACCAGCAGGTGCTCTGCATGCCGGAGACCTCGTTTGTCGGCGTGAGATCGCGGCGCTTGTCGGCTAGGGTGCTTCACCGCGCCCCTGGGTAACCGGGGCGCGTTCTAACAAACCCAGGAGGTGGTGACATCGCCTGGGCCAGGTTAGCTGGGTCCAGACCGCCGAAAGACTGGGTGACCGGCCCGCCACCTGAGTAGGAGTGGGCCCTTGGCCGAGAGGTGGAAGCTTGGGCTAGTAAGCGGCGAAGGGCGAGAGGTGCATCCGCCTCTCCAGAGTGCAGGGTGCACTTGCCGCAGACCGTTGGGTGAAATCGTCGATGACGGAGCCACCGATGGGAACCAGTGCGCTGGCGATGGCGCGTTGAACCTGAAACGTCCCCTTAGAACAATTATACACGACTCTCCTTTAACTGACACACAATATTTTTAGCGCAACGCAATCTGACTTTCAGAAATCCCTACAAAAGAATGGCCCTGACTAACATTAACCTATGCATTTCACAAATCACTTACCTCACAAAAATCTTCGCTACTCAAGCTACTGCAATACAGCGAGCGCCACTACTGCCAGCAAAATAAAAGATCCAAACTATGAAAGGCACTAACTACTGATAGGGATAGTTAGCAAATGAAAGATATTAATAGAGAACAAACAATGTATTTACCTTAATATCATCAAAAGTCATAATATATATAGCAGTTCATGATAAATTACAAATCTCCGCCATCTCTCTCCCCACATCCACCGCTTCTGGCGGCTCACCTCCAACTGCGCAACGCTACGCGCTGTTCACAACCAGCTGCCGCTGCCCAACACTACAATGGCGAGTATTACAACAATGCAAAGCAGCCACAGACTGCACACAGCACAGCCAGTGATTTTCATACAGAGTTGGCGTTACCAATAAAAAAACCTAAACAGCCTACTTACATAGCCCCCATGCTCCCCACAAAAAATTTTACAAATTGGTTTGGGCAGTGGCCAATACAGATTTGAAAAAATTTTTCATAATTACAGTAACAAAGAAATCAAATGCACACACTTATTGATACAATGTTGGTCAAAAGCTCAAATTTTCTCACAGTCCATAAAGACAGTCCTGATCGTTCATTACGGTAAAATAGTAGTGTTTTTCTCAAAGTCTGAGCAGTAGAAGAAAATGCACACGGAAGTAGTGGATTTCCATGCAGTCTTGAAGAAGTAGTGTTGTCCTTCCAACGGAAAGACAGTGCTGACTCTTGACATGCATACAGGTAATGGGCCACAACAGAGCAAACCCACAGCAGAGTCAGTCGAAATTTTGAAGAGTATTGGTAGGTAGGTCATCACAGAGCAGACCCACTGTAGTCCTGGTGGAGATTACGGTATTGGTGGGCCACCAGAGGTGCAGACCCACTGCAGTCCTTGTAGAAATAATGGTATTGATGGATCATCAAAGATGTAGACCCACTGTAGTTCTTGTAGAGATAATGGTACTGGTGGGTCATCAAAGATGCAGACCCACTATAGTCCTTGTAGAGATAGCCAGCAGCCATCTGTTGTGACTGTGCAGGTGCACAATCACCATTGAAGAGTCTTGCGGATAATATAGCAAGTCCATAAACCACCACTTGTGCACTCACAAAGTTTTTGAAATTGTCCTTAGAACCAGCAATGCTGTTATCCAGTCCCTTGCTGAATTATTAACACATGTGCAAACACTAACAGTCCCTACTTCTCACATATTGTCCATATACTATGACCAACAGAAACGTGTGCAGTGTAATGTAACTAACAAGTTAATAATATCAAGAACTGGTGACAATTACAATTTTATAACATAAGAATACAATTACAAAGGTACAAAATACATCATTAAAAACATAATAATACAGATAACATTTGTAGTAATATGGGCTTTACAAAAGAATCGGAATAACATATACATCAGTGTTACAGGAATTATGACATAAGCACATACATAAAAGATCAGAGTAACTTTCGAAACATCAACTTCACACATGAGCATTAACACAAAACAGAATAAATAATGTCTATCTTTACAAAGTAAATAACACATTATTAATGCCAATTGTGTTTGAGGATAACAGTATTCCTCATCATAGTGAATGTAACTTAGTATTAGAAGAGAAAAAAGTTCTATGAAACAATACACAGAGACAGGAAGAAAACAAATACACAAGGGTACACAAACATATAGTGGGATAACACAAAAGGGAAAGGACAGGGTTTGTTTACTGCAGTATTTTGCGTGGAGATCTCCCTTTGTTCATCATTATTCCCAAAAAGTCCTATCTAAGCCTGCTTTCTGTATTCTGTTCATATTTCTTTCAAAATTATTATTTCTGATTGTACAATACTCATTTGGGCCCAAATCTTTTTTATATAACTTCGCAATGCATTCTTTACTTATTCTCCATAGTCAGTTTCTCATATAGTCTACCCCCTCTTAAGCTAACTTAAATCTACTGAGCTCAGATGCTAAACTAAGGGACGAGGCAATGCAGCAGCACATAAAACAATTAATATAAACAGCAATGAAAAAAAAATGGAAAATCGCAAAGCAAGCTACAGTAAATCTAAATTACCAAGCAATTCAACATTACAACTAATATGAGGCAATGCGCTGCAAACAAAAAAATAAATCCGGCTTAGCAGAGTAACACAAATTAAAGTTCAGTAGTACTATGCCTGGCAAACAGCAGCTTATATCTAAACATGACATAGCTCAAGCAGAAAATATAGTACACTAAAGATAACAATGCAGATAAGGGAAATGTATAATCACATCTTAATGTCTAAGTAATTAAAGTGGTGCACCACAACAACTTATTGTAAAAGAAATATTACCATGTACTTGAAAAGAATATTATGTATGCAGTTACTGTTACTAGTCCCTTCTTATTGTTCTTTCCTTTCCGAGTGCTCCTTTTTTGAAGAATGTGGATCACAAAATTATTATTTAATAGATCTGTTGACAGAAAGTGTTCACATTAGCAAATGCATTTAACATATGAAACGTCCCCTTAGAACAATTATACACGACTGTCCTTTAACTGACACACAATATTTTAGCGCAACGCAATCTGACTTTCAGAAATCCCTACAAAAGAATGGCCCTGACTAACATTAACCTATGCATTTCACAAATCACTTACCTCACAAAAATCTTCGCTACTCAAGCTACTGCAATACAGCAAGCGCCACTACTGCCAGCAAAATAAAAGATCCAAACTACGGAAGGCACTAACTACTGATAGGGATAGTTAGCAAATGAAAGATATTAATAGAGAACAGACAATGTATTTACCTTAATATCATCAAAAGTCATAATATATATAGCAGTTCATGACAAATTACAAAACTCCGCCATCTCTCTCCCCACATCCACCACATCCACCGCTTCTGGCGGCTCACCTCCAACTGCGCAACGCTACGCGCTGTTCACAGCCAGCTGCCGCTGCCCAACACTACAATGGCGAGTATTACAACAATGCAAAGCAGCCACAGACTGCACACAGCACAGCCAGTGACTTTCATACAGAGTTGGCGTTACCAATAAAAAAACCTAAACAGCCTACTTACAAACCCTGCAGCTCGAGAGTGCCCTTGGCCTTGGGGCGAGGCCGGTGGGCAAGCTGCGTTCTTTGCCCCCCCCCCCCTCTCATGCCAGAGGAGTCGGTCCAGGGCAAGAGATGGGCTCCCAATTCTTTCTCGCTTGTCGACAATATGGCTGATACAGAGACAAGCGATTCATGTCCCCCTCGAGGGCTTCATTGCTTTCTGTTCCCTCCCCACAAGGGGGCTCAGGGCAGACTAAGCAATGCGTTAGTGAGCGGCATGCCAGGAGCACACAATACCTGGAAGCTAGTGTCAAAAACGGCAAGATAAGCCAGGCTGCGGTCCTGACTTTGAAAAACGAACTCGCCCCCTGGGCCATCACTCACACGAAGCTTGAGGGGCGGGTTGAAGAACTCCAAAGGGAAAATGAAAGGCTGCACAAGCAGCCAACAAAATGATGCGGTGCCTTAGTATCTCAAACTACACCTAAGAGCCAAACAACAAGAGACACTAAAGTCAAAGTATCACAAAGACCGGACACGGCTCTTTCTCAGACCCTTGCCCAGTCAAGACACCAAAAAGGTACAAGAGATATTTACAACAATGATAAATACTGTAAAAGACAAAATAGAAGTGAACAAAGTTAATGCTACAAAGAACGTGGTGATAGTCGATGTAACAACAGAGAACGATAAAAATAAGATACTAAATAATCAAAAACTGTGTGAGGCTGTAAAATGCGAACCCCCAAAAATAGGAATCCACAACTAATCCTGTACGACATTTCAGTTACCTTTGTCAACAATGAGCTTTATGAGAAAGAATGAAATCAGAATTTTGATGACATAAGTATGGATGATTTAAAAAATGAATTTAAACTCAGATTTAAAACAGGACCAAGAGACAGAGACGTAGCGCATCATGTGGCGGAAGCCTCCCTTCAAATGTGGAAAAAATGAACTCCAATGGGTAAGATCTACATTGGCTTCCATGCTATCAATGTGCGGGACTTTTTGGTGGTACCTTGCTGCCACAATTGCGGAGACCTAGACCACATACACAAATACTGCGAAAGGAAGTCGGCTTGTTCCAGATGTGGAGCAGAAGATCATGTTGAAGAGAATTGCACTATGTATCCCCTGTATAAGGAGGGGCAAAAACACATGCAATGTCACTGGTCGTAATAGTCCAACGTATAGGATGCTAGAACAGAGATTAATATCGAGAAATGACTACAGCTGAGTCCACTCTGGCATCCACAATGCCTAAAAGAAAATCCCCATGCTAGAGGCGCAGGGATGTGGCGAGAGCGGCTCAGTTCAAACTGTTCCTGGCAACACTTGCAGAAGGAAGAAATGGAAGAAGGAAAATTAAGGCTGTGTGCGTCCAAACGGACCCACAGGAACAAGTGGCCGCCCCCTCTCCCCATTGCTGGGGACCGCAAGCGCCAGGAAATCAGGCAATTCGAGACAGGCGTCTGTAGAAGTGGGCCGACCAGCATTCGTTCAAGGGAGCCCTGTACAGGAACCGCCAGTGCAGGTCAACACAATTAGCAGTTCAAACGGAGATACAATCAGTAATACAAATGTTAGCACTGACTCGAGACAACCAACAGCTGGACGAACAGCGGTTGATCCGGTCAGAATATATCCAAATGTAGAACATTCCTTGCAACTATCCCGGCTGTTCTGACCACGGCACTGCGACACTTCGTGTGGGTGTGACATTAATATGGGCGTAAGGTCACCTTCTCGGTCATGGAGGCTGTTGACAGGGTACCACTAAAGACTATGAATCTTCCCACCGATTTCGGCGCCCTGCATGACCTCGTAAACAAGGTATTCCAAAGAAGAAATGAAACCTTCAATGTAAACAAAATGTTCAAATGTGTGTGAAATCTTATGGGACTTAACTGCTAAGGTCATCAGTCTCTAATCTTACACACTACTTAACCTAAATTATCCTATGGACACACACATACACCCCCATGCCCGAGGGAGGACTCGAACCTCTGCCAGGACCAACCACACAGTCCACGACTGCAAGCGCCCTAGAGCGCTCGGCTAACCCCGTGTGGCTCAGTCTAAACGAAATATACAATCAGTCTGTCCTATCCATTGGGAGAATAGCCTATGATTGGACGAAGACCTTTCCCGAATCTTATGTACACACATACCTCCCATGACTACAGAAATACAGATATGGCAGCTAAATGCACCCATTAGCAGGCTGGTCATGCAGGAGCTTCGGAGAGTGGTGGAGGAACCTTGATGTGCTTCGTTTGCATGAGCCATACTCTCTTTCGGGGAACATAGCTTTTGCTGCCATGAGTTGGCCAGTAGTAAGTTTTGGAGACGACCCGAAAGACACCATCATAATAACTAATAAGGCACTGTGGTTAGCAGTGCTTTCACACATTTCGGACGATCACTGCAACGTCATAGAACTTCAGTCACCAATTGGCGTAATACACCTAATAAATATGTACTTTCAGTACGGCATAGATATTGAAGTGTATCTTGGTCAACTTACGTAGGTGGCAGGTGCTGAGAGGGAGAAAGATTGTTGTGGTGGCAGATGTGACTGCCAAATCCCCCTGTGGTACAATGGCACTCGAGATGAGAGAGGCGGCAAGCTGGAAGAGACTGTCTCTACAGCTTCTCATTGCCAATACACCAGGAAACCCCCCACCCCCACCCCCACCTATATGGGCAGGGGAGGTGAGGGAATCAACATTGATATCGCGTTGATGACAGCCAATATCGCTGCCAGTGTACAAAATTGGATAGCTTAAGAGAGAGACACAACCAGCAATCATAACCTAATTACCTTCACCATTTCAGATAGGGTGTGCCACTGGGACTTAGGGTGGGAAGTACAACTAAACTGCAACAAGACTAACTGGGAGCACCTTGCAAGAGAGTGTGGCGCCCCAGCATGGCCAGATGGTGACTGAGGTGTCAATAAACACGCCGAAGAGCTGGTGGGCGCACTCAGCAGGGCGGTGAATGCTGCTGTACCAACCAGGAGGAGAGCTGACAGACTGACGCATCTGCCCAAGTTCTGCAGACCATGGTGATGGAGAGGCCTCTACAGGAGGGCTAGGAGGCATTACCATCGAAGTGTCGTCTGGGAGGAAAAACAAAGATGGCTACAAACAAACAGAGAAGCTAAAGAACAGTTCCAGAAGGAACTACGAGCAGTCAGGCTGCAAAGCTGGCAAAAATATGTGCATAGCCATTTGGCTATGGATCCCTGGGGCACTCCTTACAAGATAGTAAGGGAGAAAATCAGGTCGCCAATGGTGCACTTCACAGTCAGGGATGGAAACCGGATGACTGTGTCTTGGCAGGAAACTGCTGAGGTCCTTCTCCACTCCCTCCTCCCTGACGACAGAGCTGAAGAAGACACAGAAGAGCAATGCCTGATTAGGCAGGCTATGCAGGAAGAATACAGGATTAATACCATGGTTTGCCCATTCTCAGAGGAGGAAGTGGCGACGCACATAAAAACATTAAAGATAGGAAAGGCCTGAGGACCAGACGGCATCGTCACTGAGGTGGTGCAAAACCTCGCTCCTCAACTAGTAACATCTCTAGCAAGAATTTACAATGAGCCCCTTCGCCTCGGAACGTTTCCCACTATCTGGAAACAGGCCAATGCAGTTATCATAAAAAAAAGGGCAGGACAAAGATCCGAAAGAAGTAAAGTCTTATAGACCAATTTGTCTGTTGGACCTGTTAGGCAAATTGTTGGAGAGGTTTCTAGAGGAGAGACTGATGGCACACCGAGTGCTGTGCGGGATGAGCGGCAGGCAATTCGATTTTTGGCAGGGGCGATCTGTGTCTGACGCAGTTGCTCTGGCGGTCGAGGTCTGTGGGTCGTCTCCGCACAAGTACATTGTTGGCATCATGGTGGATATCAGTGGTGCCTTCGACAACCTGTGAGGCCCTTCGCTCTTCTCCTGCTTGCGGGAGAAGGAGTGTCCAGGGCCACTATACGGCTGTCTTAGGAGCTATTGTATGGAAAGAGAGGTCTGGCTATCGTCCCCTAGCGTGCGAATTAGCAAGAAAATTACGAAGGGGTGTCCACAGGGCTCTGTCCTGGCGCCGCTTTTCTGGGATATAAACTTGGAGCCTCTCCTGGAGAGCTTGGAGAACAGTGCGGATGTGCTAGAGGCGATAGCCTATGTGAACGACCTCCTTCTGCTGGTTGGCGGCCGGAGTCGTGAAGATCTCGAACCCAAGATTAATAGGGCATTAACTATTCTTACACAATGGTGCCACAAAACGAAAATGACTATAGCGCCTAACAAGTCGACATACCTACTACTGAAAGGCCAATTGGCCAGAAATCCAACAGTGAGGATCGAGCCCTCACCAGTAATTCGGCATCGCGAGGCCTGGTAACTGGGAGTGATAACTGATAAAAGATGGAGTTTTGCTAAGCACATTGAAACGGCAACTCGAAGATCATTAGAAGCTCTGAACAACCTCATCATGATAGGACACAAGCGGATTTCACCTTCCACCAGAACGCCTAAAGTTATACCACAACACCATTCTTGCTTCCATCGTGGGTTACGGATCCGGAGTCTGGGCACACAGGCTCACTAGGGTCATGCCTGCTATGGCCGTGAGGAGGGTGCATCGCAACATGCTTCTACATTCCACTGGAGCATACATAACATCTCCGGGCAGGGCACTACTGATACTCATGGGGATGTGTCCCCTGGATATTATAATTCGGGAACAGGCGGCCGGTGTTGGGTAAAAAGGGGAGAAATAGAAAAACCTGAGAGCATTTTGTGGGGTGTGGGTGGGGGATAAGTTTGCAATTAAAAGAAGAGGAGAAGAGCTATGGCAAGAATGGGACAGAGAGGAAACAGGCAGAAGGATTTACCAACTGCTCCCGAACATCAAAGAACGTCTCCAACTCTCGCATTTACAACCAAGTAAGGGACTGCCGCACTTCCTCACAGGTCATGGACGGTACCCAGCATATCTTTGCCGGTTTGGGAAAAGGGCTACCCCCTCGTGTGACTGCGGAGCCGAACTTGGTACTCCCGATCACGTGATCTGCGAGTGCTCTATCTTCGATGACGTAGCCAGCGACCTAAGAAACCAGCTACCAAACCATGATACCTACCACTTAATCAGAAACCCGACTACATTTGACATCATAAACCGCCTTGCCAGCGAATTCTCGGCAATAGTCCTGCGAGAATATCGTAGGGAAAACACATGAACCATTGATCATGACATGACTCAATGCGACCTATCCCATTCTGTCAGGGCGTGGATTGGCCAATCGCCGTGACGGTAGGAATCCGCCACGTCCTGGAACAAAGGGAAGGTGCGCAAACTCCCGAACTTGACAACTGCACACCGATAGTGACCTAGTAGATAGATAATTCTCAGGAGGAAGTAGATTAGGACATCTCAAAACAGAAACTGCAGCGATTTTCTAAAGGCCAGCCCGGTGCCAGGGGCACGCCAAGAAGTAGGTTTATACAATAACTGGCACGCCTGTGACGCTGCAGGAAGTAGCTTCTAGAATAGTTAGAGTAAAAAATGGTTCTGAGCGCTATGGGACTTAACATCTGAGGTCATGAGTCCCCTAGAACTTAGAACTACTTAAACCTAACTAACCTAGGGACATCACACACATCCATGCCCGAGGCAGGATTCGAACCCGCGACCGTAGCGGTCGCGCGGTTCCAGACAGAAGCGCCTAGAACAGCTCGGTCACAACGGTCGGCCAACGTTTTAAACCTCCATCATCAGGTCGATTTACATTTGTATGACACACGTGTGTCTTGCATTACGATTTTTGGAGGAACTTATGGCACTGTCTAGTGAAGAAACAAGAAACTATTTCAGAACAAGGTTTTGGTTTCGTTTGACAAAAAACCAACTTACATCTAAGGTTAAAAATAAAATAAGTAAAATAGAGTGCTTTTCACTGTCGTAACACGTCATACTTATACCGTCATATTTTGTAAACATTTATGGCGTCAGGAAACTACTAGATGCAAGGATCATATAGCAAAAGAGAAACATTATCACAAACTACAAAGAATATACATCATAAAAACATTATTATCTAATAAATTTTAAAGGATTTTTGAGATATTTGTTTTGAGGTGTTGAATACATGTGTTGGAAAAAAAAAAAAAAAAGACATTTCAGGTGGTATATAAATCAGAATTTATCAAGTTCATGTAGCTTAAAATTCGTTCTCGTTTATACAATCAGGTAACACATTCCAAACTTTGAGAGCAATAGTTATGTTGGCTACAGTTGTAAAATTATGCATAAATGACAATTTTGGTTAGGATTCACAGATGGCAATGGAAGGCTGGAAGCAGAGGAAGAGGGAGAGGAAGGGAGAGGGTGGAAGGAGTGACTGGATGAGAGGAAACTTTCCAAAGCAGAGACTTCTTAAGATTATATCTGTTACATATAATAACTGACTACAGGTTGTGGTAATACATTGGTTAATGCTTTAAAAGGTGCAAATCGATATATAGCTTATGCCATTAGTTGATGTACATACAGTGTCAAGCTGACAGGAGGAACAAACGGTTGGTGTGATAGTATATTTGTAAATGAATTCAATCCTTTTTGTATTTGGGGGATGTCATGGTAACATAACTAAATATTTATGGTACATTTTAACGAGTGTGTGTGTGTGTGTGTGTGTGTGTGTGTGTGTGTGTGTGTGTGTGTGTGTGTGTGCACTGCAAATTTAATAACCTATGCAGTTTCTGAAAACAGAAAATGGTCCGGTAAATGTTGTCAACTAAGCTGGATTCCGGTTGTTTTGTTTAGTACCTGTATAATTACGGTGTTTTAAGAATGTCTACCTTTTTGCCTTTAGGTTGGACGTGTATGATGCTGCTTCTTGTGTTGTTAACATGATGTTTGTTTGATGCAGGTGGGTGACTGCTGCTGATGTGTGGTATTTTTTGTTTTTTAGTGTTGGCATGTGTACTTTGAATCTAATCTCAAATTGGCGTGTGTAGAAGTAGCCACAGTCCAAACATTCAATTTTGTACACACCTGTGTGATGAACTGCGTTTCGCGTGTTGCTGTTGTGAGGTAACTTCTGACCAATCTTGTTGTCTACTTTAAAGAGTATGTTCAAGCGTTTTAGTTTGAAGACATTGGCAATCTGATATGAAATATTGCCTAGAAATGTAAAAAATAAATTGAAATAATAAAACAAACAGCAATGGCAAATGGTTATAACAGCTCCCTAATAGACATCCTAAAACACTCAGTAGTGACAAAGCAATCACATCACAAAAATTAAAAAAAGTCTACCATAGAATTCCATTTCTAGCTAATAATTAAGGGGATACAACCAGCAGGTGCAATCTCTAATATCTTTGCATCGGCCCATACTGCACATAGTAATAACACACAGCAAATGCGCACTGGTCCTCTGACAACCTATGGCGCGACACATATATCAGCGATGGTGAACGAGCTGATAACAGATCCGTTTCCTCTCGATGACTTCATACACACAAGATCGACGGTTGATTTCACTTTCATCGCAAACTTTTCCAAATAAAGAGCCACAAGCTACGTGGATGACACCTGCGTCCTGTGGGAACATGACAGAAAGGTTCTGGCTGAGCTACTGGACCGCCTAAACAGCGTTCACGAAAACATATAACCTACGATGGGGCTAGAACATAGGAGATATCTTCCAATTTTGGACATGCTAATAAGAGGACATAAATACAATCTTCCTAGCAGACGTAGTCTATGGAAAAAAGACCCACTCAGATCTGTACCTCCATGCAACGAGCTAACGTCACTGGCGCAGAGATGCTCTGCAACGGCTTAGACTGTATGCTGCCAGAAATAGAGTACAGTGAAGCGCACATTCACGTACAGCGAAGAAAACGAATGATAGAGCCTTCCGCAAGTAAGAGGAACAGGAACATATCTTTATTTATTTATTTATTTATGCATTTATTTTACCTGGCAAGATTAGGGCCTTCAGGCCCTCTCTTACACCTAACCAGGCATACTCAGATTCAACAAATTTCAGTGTCTACAGTAAATTAGGACATATAACATGTTATACAGTATTAATGTTAAAGAAAAAAAATAGAGATTATAAAAGTAGTACAATGATAATTATAACAATCAAAAAATAATTATAACAATCAAGAATAATAATAATAATAATAATAATAATAATAATAATAATGACTATGTATATGAAAGTAAACATATTTTTTTTATATGAGTGTCAGTCCTATTGCTAGTTGGGAATTTTCTCGTTATATTCTCGCAGCTTGTGAGTTATTCTCATCAAGCAGACACATAAGACGATGGAATGGGGTGAAAGAGATATACACTCCTGGAAATGGAAAAAAGAACACATTGACACCGGTGTGTCAGACCCACCATACTTGCTCCGGACAGTGCGAGAGGGCTGTACAAGCAATGATCACACGCACGGCACAGCGGACACACCAGGAACCGCGGTGTTGGCCGTCGAATGGCGCTAGCTGCGCAGCATTTGTGCACCGCCGCCGTCAGTGTCAGCCAGTTTGCCGTGGCATACGGAGCTCCATCGCAGTCTTTAACACTGGTAGCATGCCGCGACAGCGTGGACGTGAACCGTATGTGCAGTTGACGGACTTTGAGCGAGGGCGTATAGTGGGCATGCGGAAGGGCGGGTGGACGTACCGCCGAATTGCTCAACACGTGGGGCGTGAGGTCTCCACAGTAAATCGATGTTGTCGCCAGTGGTCGGCGGAAGGTGCACGTGCCCGTCGACCTGGGACCGGACCGCAGCGACGCACGGATGCACGCCAAGACCGTAGGATCCTACGCAGTGCCGTAGGGGACCACACCGCCACTTCCCAGCAAATTAGGGACACTGTTGCTCCTGGGGTATCGGCGAGGACCATTCGCAACCGTCTCCATGAAGCTGGGCTACGGTCCCGCGCACCGTTAGGCCGTCTTCCGCTCACGCCCCAATATCGTGCAGCCCGCCTCCAGTGGTGTCGCGACAGGCGTGAATGGAGGGACGAATGGAGACGTGTCGTCTTCAGCGATGAGAGTCGCTTCTGCCTTGGTGCCAATGATGGTCGTATGCGTGTTTGGCGCCGTGCAGGTGAGCGCCACAATCAGGACTGCATACGACCGAGGCACACAGGGCCAACACCCGGCATCATGGTGTCGGGAGCGATCTCCTACACTGGCCGTGCACCACTGGTGATCGTCGAGGGGACACTGAATAGTGCACGGTACATCCAAACCGTCGTCGAACCCATCGTTCTACCATTCCTAGACCGGCAAGGGAACTTGCGGTTCCAACAGGACAATGCACGTCCGCATGTATCCCGTGCCACCCAACGTGCTCTAGAAGGTGTAAGTCAACTACCCTGGCCAGCAAGATCTCCGGATCTGTCCCCCATTGAGCATGTTTGGGACTGGATGAAGCGTCGTCTCACGCGGTCTGCACGTCCAGCACGAACGCTGGTCCAACTGAGGCGCCAGGTGGAAATGGCATGGCAAGCCGTTCCACAGGACTACATCCAGCATCTCTACGATCGTCTCCATGGGAGAATAGCAGCCTGCATTGCTGCGAAAGGTGGATATACACTGTACTAGTGCCGACATTGTGCATGCTCTGTTGCCTGTGTCTATGTGCCTGTGGTTCTGTCAGTGTGATCATGTGATGTATCTGACCCCAGGAATGTGTCAATAAAGTTTCCCCTTCCTGGGACAATGAATTCACGGTGTTCTTATTTCAATTTCCAGGAGTGTAGAAGAGGTAGATAGGTTAGAGGAAGAGAAATAGAATGGTAAAATTCGAAGCTATGATGGAGAGGAGAAAGAAAAAGATGAGGGGGGGGGGGGCACAACAATGGTGGCTATACCGTCCCTAATATGTATGTCTTAAGTTCCCTCTTGAATGTTGAGTGGTTTTGGATAAGACGCAGATCACAGGGGAGCGCGTTCCATAGTCGTATGGCTGAGATGGAGAATGATACGGAGAAAGATTTTGTGTTATGTAAAGGTACAGCCAAGATGCTAGACGTATCCGATCTGGTATTGCGGTTGTGGAATGATGATAGGTGTTTACTGTGAGAAGATAAGTATTGGGGGCACCAGTGGCTAAGAAATCGATGAAGTAAGCACATCGTGTGGAGATCGCGTGCCTTATGTGGGCGTATCCAACCTAGCTGGGAGTATGAAGGACTGATATGATCATACAACCGTATGTTGCATACGTATCTAACACAAGCATTCATCACTAGCTCGAGGCATCTCGAATTTTCATTATTTGTACAATGTTGAACTACATCACAGTAGTAAAGATTAGGCGAGACTAATGTTTGGACTAATTTTTGTTTAACATGGGTTGGAAATATTTTTCTAAATTTTTGAATTGCATGTAGGGAGGAGAGCGATTTCCGGCAAGCTGTGACTGTTTGTTCTTCCCAGTTTAGGTGTTCATCCAAGATTATTCCAAGGTCTTTTACTGTTTTTTGGTATGGTAGTTGGGTACCACTGAGGAGTATTTGAGAGACTGTTTCGCGAAAGTACCGACTGATTAACTTTGGATGAGATATAAGTATGACCTGGGATTTCTTGGGGTTTAGTTTCAGACCTAGGTTCTGTGCCCATCGAGAAACAGAGCAAAGATCTGCGTTCATACTCGCTACTGCGTCAGCAATGTTCTTGGGGCTTGCACTTATGTACAGTTGGATGTCGTCGGCATATAGATGGTAGTTGCAGGAGTGAATCACTGAAGAAATATCATTAATGTACAGTGAGAAGAGTAATGGACCAAGGACGGAGCCTTGGGGAACTCCAGAGCGCACGTTTTTCCATGATGACTTTTCCGACCCACAAATGACTTGTTGGCTTCTGTTTTTGAGGTAGCTGTCGAACCAGTGTATTGCGCTGTTTGAGAAATTCAGCTGCTTCATTTTAATTAGTAATATATCAAAGTCAACTGTATCAAAAGCCTTGGTAAAGTCAAGCAGTGTTAGGATGGTAGCTTCACGTCTGTCCATAGCATATTTAATGTCATCAGTTACTTTGATTAATGCAGTTGCTGTACTATGGTGCTTTCGAAAACCTGACTGATATTTGTCGTGGATGTTATGAGTTTTGAGGTAATCCGTCAGCTGTTCATGGACGATGTGTTCTAGGGCTTTAGATATTGCAGGAAGTATGCTGATCGGCCTGTAGTCACCTGGCGACTTAGGGTTGTCAGTCTTGGGTATAGGTTGAATTAAGCTTTGCTTCCACTCAGTAGGATATGTACTACTGACAAGAGACAGGTTGAAGATGTCTGTGATAACTGGAGTAATAGTGTTTACGACGTTCTTAATCATGCCAATGCTCACTCCATCATTTCCTACTGCCTCGGAAGAGATTCTCATAATTGCCTTGTGTACTGTGCCGGTAGTGACATGTTTTAGGAAAAACTTGTCTCTCGAGAGATTGATATCTTGGGGCTGGTAATTTGTCGCTGCGTGGCAGTTTACGGCTGTTGAGAAGAAACCGTTAAATTCTTCTGCAGACGCTTGATAAACAGCGTCAGATCTTCGCTTCCCTATACCGAAACTGCGCAGCTTTTTCCACAGTGCAGCAGGTTTTGATATGCCGCATACGACAGAGCGGGCATGTCTGATTTTGGCTTTCCTCACGCTTTGCTTGGTTCTATTTCGGAGTTTCCTATAAGCTTCGTACGCCTCGGGAGTTGGGTTACGCTTGAAGGCCCTATGTGCAGCATCACGTTCATTCATTAACTGGCGTAATGCAGTGGTGAGCCACGGAGCGGGAGCTCTCTTTACCTTGATAGTGCGTTGAGGAGCATGTTTATCATACAGTGCAATAATTTTGCGACATAATTCCCGAATTTTTCCGTCTAAAGTCGGTACATTGCTTATATCATGCCAAGGGATGTCTGAGCAATCCTTTTGAAGAGCGTCATGGTTAACATTTTTTAGGTTTCTGTAGGTTACCAGGTGAGATTTTTCTTTGGTAGTATGTACTGAGTAATTTAAGAAAATCACGTCATGAGCAGAGAGTCCTGGAGCGGATGTCTGATTGGCGCGAATTATTTTATCTGGTCGCTTTGTTGCTATTATATCTATGAGTGTATGGCTGTGTGGCGTGTGATGAGTTGGGTCCAGCGGTGCTAAACTCATATCATTGGAGTGGAACAGTCTCCTAAGTTTTTCTGCAGAGGGAGATTTTAACTGTAAGTCGATGTTTGTGTCGCCCATAATGATTATGTGTTCATACAGTGTCACGAGCGAGGACAGGGCAGACTGAAAGGAGGACGTAGCAGCGACGTTTGGAGGTTTATAGATTACTCCAATTAGCAGTTTTTGATTTGATGTATTTATTTCGAAAAACAAGAACTCTGCTTCTCCTTCGCCCTTTGCATCCGATGTGCATAGTATAGTAGGTCTCAGATCAGAGCGAATATAGGCACCCACACCACCCCCGCGTCGTGTTTCACGATCTGCCCTTAGGAGAGAGTAACCAGTGATTCGGATAGCGTCGGAAGAAATGTTTGCTTTCAACCAAGTTTCAGAGACGAGGATAATATGGAACAGCGATTGGCAGAACAGGTCACAGAACTCGTCGAAGTGAGCCGTTAGCGACTGAGCGTTCGCGTGGGCCACAAAGAGCCCGCCGCCGGAACCGGTCCGTCCCATTGTGGCCGCCTGTAGGACCGAGCGCGCTCCGTCTACCTGCTGGCCGGAAGAGGGACAAAAGCTGGATTTCGCGGGGGAAGATATATTTACAGGTGTGTCCAAGGTCGTGACTGACTCAAGCGTCTGTGGGCTGAAGGTGAAAGACAGGCTGGTGGTATCGGAGAAGGGAGCGAAAAGAAAGATGGAAAGTGGCAGTAGTGGTTACGATAAAGATAATAGTAGTAGTAGTGGTAGTGACGAGGATAAAAATAACAGATATAGAAAGGCGGTTTTAAGGAGATTCCTGTTAATGGAGAATGTTAATTCCCGTTTGACTGACAATATGAATATAAATGAGCACTTATGATAGGCAATTAAAGAAGCAATATTTATGTGAAACAATTGACTGATTTTAAATAGAGTACTTATGGTACATATAGAAATAACGAAGCAATATTTACGTAAAAAAAATGAAAAGAAAGAATAAAAATTAACTTATATTAGACAGAGTAAAATATGAGACTTTGTGTCTCGCGAGATTTCGCTCAGTCTTTCAGTTCGGACATGTTCGTCACCGTTTTCCTCCCTCCTTCCGTCTTGACTACGATCCTGCCATCCTGGGTCCATACATTTTGAAGGCCGAACTGTGTGATCGCAGTGTTCAAAACTTTTAGTCTTTCGCGCGTCAGATCTTCCCTCAGGGTAACCCCACTCTTGGCGAGTTTTCTTTTCTGAGCAAACACTTCAGCTCTTTTCCGGTATTACACAAATTTTATTATTATGGGCCTGGGTTTCATCGCACCTGGTATCCTGCGCCCAACACGGTGGCTTCTGTCAAAATCGGCCACGTCGATCTGCACACCAAGTTTCTCACGCACGAGGCTAATGGTCAGGTCGTCGGTGTTTTCTCGATCGTTTTCAGCTACCCCGAACAAGCGCAAGCTGTTCCTTCGCTGATACTGCTCAATTTCATCGGTGGCCGCAGACAGTTTAGCTTCTAGGTCGGCGGCTTTTTTCTCATGTGCGGCCAGGGACTTTTTAAGAGACTGGATTTCGGTGCTGTTGCGCCCGACAGACTCTTGCAGTTTGTCCATGACCGCGGCCGTCACAGAGGCCGTGATGGATTGCACTATTACGTCTAGCGTGTCTTTACTGTGCAGCGCCGCACTCACCTGGGACCGGACGAGCTCCCCGATGTCGGGCAGCGAGGCCTCACCTGCCGCCGCAGACCGGGCGCCCGCGCTGCCTGCGCCCCCGTAGCCTCGCCTGCTGCCGCTTACTCGTGCTCTTCCCATTTTTCACTCACTTACCACTTGTGGTAATCAACGGAGAACAACACACCACGGCAAGTAACACTTGTTTAGTCGGATGTACACGTTGTGGACTGCCGCACTTCTCTGTAACACCTTCAATGAGCGGAAAAACTCGCGAGCCAAAGAAACGCGCGTCACTCAGTGGCCGCCATCACCTATGATGAGACTATGTAAGCCAAAACGGTGGTAAACTGCGGGGAAAAAAACAGCAGTCTTTCAACCACTACGAAAAACGAAAAATATGTTTAGCTCGGTGAATGATATAATTTACTTGTGAATACCAGGTATATATGGGCATACTTTGAGAGTGTTGCCGCCAACAGATTCGGAAAACGCAGCACAGCATCTCGCAACGGTGGATGGAACGCATTAGATGCGTACGCATGTGGAAAAGACATATCAGCATTGGTTAAACGCAGCCTCAACGAAGGGCATACTTTGGAATATGAGAAAGCAAATAAGTTGTACCGAGTTAGTCAATTTTGGGAGAGCATCAGCAAAGAATTTAATGAGATTAGGCTTCATAACAGTCTCGATATTAGTCGAGGGCCATTAACTAAGTTCGGCGTAGAATCCTTTACTAACAGCCTTACGCCAAGAGTGTGGGCAAGACTGAATGCGCCGAGGGTCGAACGGCGGTCTGCGTCTCCCCCTATCCCCCCCCCCCCCCCCGCACCATCACGCCCCACACACCACACCTGGGGAGAGTTGGCCACATCTCGGGTGTATACAGGTTGCACCGGCTATAATTGCAGGTATTTATATTACTGCCTGAAGACGGTGTACTGAACGACATTATGTCAGCATTCAGGTAATTTGCAACTTATAATTATAGCTAACACAAGTGATATGCTTGTAGTTTGGTTAGCCTCTCCAAGTATGTGTGGCAAGAGGAAGCCATTAATGCTTATTTTCCCTTGGCAAGTAACACAGATGATGACGTATGGACACGAGGACGCTAAATCGTTAGTCTATCCCGAAAGGTGCAGACGACGTAGTGGTGTTGTTAGGACTTGGCAGAAAACATCAAGTCATAAAGTTTGTGACGTCGTTGTGAGAAGACTGTACGACAGAGAGAAAAAAACAAGCAACACATACATGAGTGTACTTTTTGAGGTACCACTGAACTTATACGCATTAGACCCTGTATGTGAGACACCCACGCAATCTCGACATTTCGCCAGGAGATGATAGGATTGGCATTTATCAACAAGTCGCGAATTTTCGACGAAAGCTCATCAGTGCCAGTTACGTTCACGCACTAGTACGAAACATTTAGAAGGTCAAGAGAGAAAAATGACGAGTAAGTATTATTATTCCCAGCCAGATCTTTGAAACTCGTAATGTTATTCTGTAATATAAAGAGCATTGATAAATACAGAAAAAAGTAAAAATTGTTTTGAACGTGCCACGAAACAATAAAAAATTGGACTTCAAAATAGGTCTACGTCAACGAGATATTAAATTATTCACTACCACAGTGATATTTAGTGTTGCAAAATTCTAAATTTAGGAATCTGTCGTATAGCAATGAGGGAGAGTATTGTAGTATACTAGCACGTAGGATGCTTTCTGGGTCCTACATCTGAATAATTGTCACAGGAACAGTCCATAGTTGGTAAACTAATTTCTTTCCGTAAGAAGTAATTTATCTAATCCGTATTGTTTCTCTTAGTTTTAAATACTTTACTTCACAGATTTAACGTCCCACTGTCCCTTCTCCCACTCCAACCCCTGATTAGTTAAAGAATGAATGTCCCATGTGTAAAACATCTTCATCAGTACTTTACAGATGAGTTAATATTTTCCATATTATGCTACACATTTAATGTAAGAATAGTCTACATGCCTTAATGACTATATTATGGCAGCATTTTAAGTTACTTAAATATTTCAATGATTATACTAAATATTCGTAATCAGTATTTTGTGTATAATATGAGAATTTCACGTGCAATGTACTTTGTGTCTTAGACATAAAATAACTGACTAAAAATATTCAAGAAATAAATAATGAAAAAAAACTGCCATAACAATCGTTGCTCCTGCTATGTGACCAAATAACAGGTTCTCACTACAGGCATTCAAAGTGCTAACTCCCTGTTAGTTCTCTGCCCAAATGTGTTTCTCTCATGACATGAATATGAGCCTGCGTGGTGATACATTATCTTTGGATAATTAATTACAATAGTACGAAGCATAGTAAAGTATAATATTGACACCAAAGGGTTTGGGAAAATACGAAATATTAAAGTAGGCAAACAAAGAAATAATGGAGCAGAAAAAGAGTGTGGGTTTTAGTCTTCTGTGTTGGATTACATTAGATTAGATTTAATTTCATTCCAAATGATCCGTAGTTAGGAGGTCCTCCAGAATGTGGAACATGTCAGAAAAACAACGATACATGGCAAACATTTACAACTCAAGCAAATAAGATAATGTACCATACCACAGGTCCCAAGTGAAATGATCGTTATTTTTAATGAACACTATACGAAAGCATCATTGATTCGACTGTTCCTGCAGTGGCTGTTAAACTGACAGCCACCTTAAAAATATTACTTCCTTAAAATGTTACTTCCATCCTACGCTACATTAATTTCAGACCATTTCATTTTTTATGTTATAATCAATGTTTTTCTCGTTCATTACGAACCTACAATTGAGAGACAGCCCAAACATTATGCGTCGTTTTTCCTCACAATCTCTAAAGCGCTCTAAACTATATGACGCTAAAAATTCTGCTCTTTGAAAAAATTTGAAAGTATAACGACTGATAAACTTTTAAGTAATTAATGACAATAATTATTTCTTGAAAGAAAATTAGTTAAATATTTTAGTGAAGACCTGACAGGAGGGCTCATTTATACAATTCAAAAAATTATTCACGTAATATTTTAAAAAAATTTGTGAAAGTAATTGCTCTGAGCCTAGCATAATTGTTCAGTTAATGAAATAACAAAATTTACATCACGTTTTTTGACAAATTTATTTTTGTGGTCTTCATGATCGACTTCTCTAGCTGTCATGCTGAAGATGTTTTGATGGCCACATGGCATGACCTACTAGGTTTTTAGCTGGTGTGTTGAAAAACTCGAAACCTAGCAGGACCACGTCTCAAGATTTGCCATGAAACAATATGAAGAACATATATAAGTCACCTATTATTGACACATTGTTCCTGGAAACTCAAAGTAGATGTTTGTTAATTCCTCTGTGTTCCAGGTGTGCACTTCTCACTATTATGATTCGTCAAATTCATGTTTATTTGACAATTATCGTGTATCGTGAATTTATTTAATTTTTGTATATCACTATACTCACTATTCACAGACACTGTATCATGTAATTACAGTTCGTATATATCCGTCAATAGAATAGTCCAATATTGTCTTTTGTGCAGATATTTGGATATTTTATCATCAGAGTCCCATCACACACTCACGCTTCAAGCATTAACTACAGTTTCCAGAATGAGATTCTAACTCTGCAGCGGAGTGTGCGCTGATAGGAAACTTACTGGCAGATAAAACTGTGTGCCGGACCGAGACTCGAACTCGGGATCTTTGCCTTTCGCGGGCAAGTGCTCTACCAACTGAGCTACCCAAGCACGACTCACGCCCCGTCCTCACAGCCTTACTTCTGCCAGCATCTCATCTCCTACCTACTGGCAGAAGTAAGGGTGTGAGGACGGGGCATGAGTCGTGCTTGGGTAGCTCAGTTGGTAGAGCACTTGCCCGCGAAAGGCAAAGGTGCCGAAATCGAGTCTCGGTCCGGCACATAGTTTACATCTGTCAGGAAGTTTCATTAATTACAGTTCATTACATACCACGATTTCCTTGACATGATATCCAATATACATCAGTGGATACTTTTCACATAATCATATGGTGAGTACCCATTAGTAATAACGGTTTTATAAGTATTTAATGAGAGCTTGGCTGTTACTGATAACTGCGTCTGGCTCTTCCCTCAACCATGCGATAACTACTAACCTCTGTTTTCATCTTGATGTAATTGGGTCAGTTTACAGGATTTTCTGTCTTTTTTTAAAAAACGAAGTCACGATATTGCGAATTTGGTATTAATGTACAAATGACTTTATGTGTGCACATCTGGTTAATACTAAGCCTAATAACACTATAATTACTAGCTAATTGAAAGAACAACGTAAAAGTGAAAAATTCCAGTACTCTAACTAACTGCAACTGTTTAATAAATCTCGTTTCATTCTGCACGTTGTCGTTGTTATGGTCTTCAGTCCTGAGACTGGTTTGATGCAGCTCTCCAAGCTACTCTATCCTGTGCAAGCTTCTTTATCTCCCAGTACTTACTGCAACCTACATCCTTCTGAATCTGCTTAGTGTATTCATCTCTTGGTCTCCCTCTACGATTTTTACCCTCCACGCTGCCCTCCAATGCTAAATTTGTGATCCCTTGATGCCTCAAAACATGTCCTACCAACCGATCCCTTCTTCTAGTCAAGTTGTGCCACAAACTTCTCTTCTCCCCAATTCTGTTCAATGCCTCCTCATTAGTCATGTGATCTACCCATCTAATCTTCAGAATTCTTCTGTAGCATCACATTTCGAAAGCTTCTATTCTCTTCTTGTATAAACTATTTATCGTCCACGTTTCACTTCCATACATGGCTACACTCCATACA
Organism: Schistocerca americana; assembly: GCF_021461395.2. Classification (NCBI taxonomy): domain Eukaryota; kingdom Metazoa; phylum Arthropoda; class Insecta; order Orthoptera; family Acrididae; genus Schistocerca; species Schistocerca americana. The sequence goes on from NC_060121.1 coordinate 59,217,670, forward strand.
AATACTTTCAGAAACGACTTCCTGACATTTAAATCTATACTCGATGTTAACAAACTTTTCTTCTTCAGAAACGCTTACCTTACCATTGCCAGTCTACATTTTATATCCTGTCTACTTCGACCATCATCAGTTATTTTGCTCTCCAAATAAGAAAACTCCTTTACTACTTTAAGTGTCTCATTTCCTAATCTAATTCCCTCAGCATCACTCGACTTAATTCGACTACATTCCATTATCCTAGTTTTGGTTTTATTGATGTTCATCTTATACCCTCTTTTCAAGACACTGTCCATTCCGTTCAAATGCTCTTCCAAGTCATTTGCTGTCTCTGACAGAATTACAATGTCATCGACGAACCTCAAAGATTTATTTCTTCTCCATGGATTTTAATACCTATTCCGAAATTTTCCTTTGTTTCCTTTATTGCTTGCTCAATATACAGATTGAATAACATCGGGGATAGGCTACAACCCTATCCCACTCCCTTCCCAACCACTCCTTCCCTTTCATGCCCCTCGACTCTTATAACTGCCATGTGCTTTCTGTACAAATTGTAAATAGCCTTTCAATCCCTGTATTTTACCCCTGCCACCTTCAGAATTTGAAAGAGAGTATTCCAGTCAACATTGTCAAAAGCTTTCTCTAAGTCTACAAATGTTAGAAACGTAGGTTTGTCTTTCCTTAATCTTTCTTCTAAGGTAAGTCGTAGGGTCAGTATTGTTGTGGATTGGCAGGAGACCAACCCACTAAATTGAGAGGGATCCGGAAGGCACGCGTTTAAGCTCACGCAGGCTGGCGTGAGGTCTGGAACAGGACAAGGTAATTAGAACTTAGAAAAAAGGAGGTAACTGGAAGAATACTTAACTTTAATCCGGTAATGTTGAACGTAGCTCTTGTCTGTACATTCTTTACAATATCAATAGCAACTGATAATGGCGCCATGCTAGGTCGAAGCAAATGACGTAGCTGAAGGCTATGCTAACTATCGTCTCGTCAAATGAGAGCGTATTTTGTCAGTGAACCATCGCTAGCAAAGTCGGCTGTACAACTGGGGGCGAGTGCTAGGAAATCTCTCTAGACCTGCCGTGTGGCAGCGCTCGGTCTGCAATCACTGATAGTGGCGACACGCGGGTCCGACGTATACTAACGGACCGCGGCCTATTTAAAGGCTACCACCTAGCAAGTGTGGTGTCTGGCGGTGACACCACAAGTATTGCCTCACGTGTTCCAACATTTCTACGTAATCCAAATTGATCTTCCCCGAGGTTGGCTTCCATCAGTTTTTCCATTCGTCTGTAAAGAATTAGCGTTAGTATTTTGCAGCTGTGACTTATTAAACTGATAGTTCGGTAATTTTCACATCTGTCAACACCTGCTTTCTTTGGGATTGGAATTATTATATTCTTCTTGAAGTCTGAGGGTATTTCGCCTGTCTCATACATCTTGCTTACCAGATAGTAGAGTTTTGTCAGGACTGGCTCTGCCAAGGCTGTCAGTAGTTCTAATGGAATGTTGTCTTCTCTGGGGGCCTTGTTTCGACTCAGGTCTTTCAGTGCTCTGTCAAACTCTTCACGCAGTATTATATCTTCTATTTCATCTTCATCTACATTCTCTTCCATTTCCATAATATTGTCCTCAAGTACATCGCCCTTGTATAGACCCTCTATATACTTCTTCCACCTTTCTGCTTTCCCTTCTTTGCTTAGAACTGGGTTTCCATCTGAGCTTTTGATATTCGTCCAAGTGGTTCTCCTTTTTCCAAAGGTATCTTTAATTTTCCTGTAGGCAGTATCTATCTTACCCCTAGTGAGATAAGCCTCTACATCCTTACATTTGTTCTCTAGCCATGCCAGCTTAGTCATTTTGCACTTCCTCTCGATATCATTTTTGAGACGTTTGTATGCCTTTTTGCCTGCTTCATTTACTGCATTTTTATATTTTCTCCTTTCATCAATTAAATTCAATATTTCTTGTGTTGCCCAAGGGTTCCTACCAGGCCTCGTCTTTTTACCTATTTGATCCTCCGCTGCGTTCACTATTTCATCCCTCAAATCTACCCATTCCTCTTCTACTGCATTTCTTTCCCCCATTCCTGTCAATTGTTCCCTTATGCTCTCCCTGAAACTCTGTGCAATCTCTGGTTTTTTCAGTTTATCCAGGTCCCATCTCCTTAAATTCCCACCTTTTTGCAGTTTCTTCAGTTTTAATCTACAGTTCATAACCAATAGATTGTGGTCAGAGTCCACATCTGCCCCTGGAAATGTCTTACAGAGATTTAGGAACCAAGTTTTAAATTGTCTTATCATTATATAATCTATCTGATACCTTTTAGTATCTCCAGGGTTCTTCCATGTATACAACCTTCTTTCATGATTCTTGAACCAAGTGTTAGCTATGATTAAGTTATGCTCTGCACAAAATTCTACCAGGCGGCTTCCTCTTTCATTTCTCTCCCCCAATCCATATTCACCTACTATGTTTCCTTCTCTCCCTTTTCCTACTCTCGAATTCCAGTCACCCATGACTATTAAAAGAAATTATTCAGGTAGTGAAGGGAGACGAAAATTTATCTCATCGTACATCTCATAAATTTCTTCATAATCTGCAGAGCTAGTTGGCATATTTCAAAAGTACACGCTGCAATAAACGTGATACCTATGACGTTACAACAGTTTTACAATTTACATTTCAAGCCAACGTACCAAGAAAGATATCACACAATATATGATGAAAACTTCAGTAACAGTAGATAAATTCGGGATCATACAAGACTTAACTGCCAAGAACATGACTGACAAGAACGTCGAATTAATGTTTGCTGAATGACAATGTGACAGAGACGCTAGATACGCAGCACAGCGAGTACACAATTTTTTTCCAACTGTCAATGAAGTACTCCAATTAAATTATAGAAATCATTCCAAACGAAAAATGCGTATTTTTGACGATACATTATCTGATCAAAAGTATCCGGAAGGTTTACATAATATGGAAACTGACCACCAGACGTCGCGAGAGACCAATATGAAAAGAGGCAGGCAGTATTATGTTGTCAGTACAGAAGCTGTGGCGACAGAACGTTGTGGTGAGGGGAGCTCAGTGACTGTGATCGTGGCCTACTCATTGGATGTCATCCGAGTGACAAATCCGTTCTAACCCTTATAAAGCTGCCTCACTGACGCATTTGTCATTGTTAAGTGGAAACGCGATGGAACAACTTCAGCCAAACGGAGACCAGACACAGCTGACGTACTGACTGGCAGGGGACGATAGCATTGCAAAGGGCGATTGTAAAAATCGCATAAAATCGGCGAAAGAAATACTATCAGCAGTCCAACTAGCACAATGACTATGCGGAGAGAGTTACAAGGAATGGGATACAACGGGCGAGAGGTTCCTCATAAGCCACAGTTTTCTATGGTCAGTGTTGACGAAGTTTGAGGTGGTACAGCACTGGACAGTGGATGACTTGAAACGAGCCATTAGGATTTATGAAATACGCTATACAATGTGGCAATCCGATGGAAGGGCCTGTGTAGTGCCAACACCGAAGCACAAAGGAGGTAATGTTGCAATGATGTGGTGTTCTTCGTGGTTATGGTGTGGTCCCACTACTCCGCTTAAGAAAACGCTATATGCTGAAGAATGTGGTCATATTTACAACATAGTTGAGAATTAGGTGGACTGATAGCGTAAGGAATGAGGAGGTCCTATGCAGAATCGGAGAGGAAAGAAATATGTGGAAAACACTGATACGGAGAAAGGGCAGGATGATAGGACATCTGCTAAGACATGACGGAATGACTTCCATGGTACTAGAGGGAGCTGTAGAGGGCAAAAACTGTAGAGGAAGACAGAGATTGGAATACGTCAAGCAAATAATTAAGGACGTATGTTGCAAGTGCTACTCTGAGATGAAGAGGTTAGCACAGGAAAGGAATTCGTGGCGGGCCGCATCAAACCAGTCGGTACACTGATGACCAAAAAAAAAAAAAAGTGTCCAGCACACAGCAGAGGAACAGTTCAGATACGATGAGTGTTTATATCAGCATTATAATGCACCCTGTCATAAAGCAGCATCTGCAGGGCCGTTGTTTGTGGACAATAACATCCCTCAAATGGACTGCCCTGCCCAGAGCCGTGACTCGAACCCAATGGTACACCTATAGAATGAGTTATAACGTCGATTTTGCTCCACATCTTAGCGTCTAACATCAATACCTTCTCTGGTTTCGGGTCATGGACTGACCTGCCCAGAGTCCTAACCCAAACTCGATGGAACGCCTTTGGAATGAGCTAGAGTATTGACTTAGCTTTACACCCCATCGGTACCTCCTCTGGTTTAGACCCTTTACACACATTCAGACGCCTCAATGGGAGTGTCCCCATCAGCAAGGTGCAGAAACATTAATAAGAGTTATGCCAAGATAAAGACATGGCCTCTCAGGCGATACTAGCAGTGAAGTGCCAACGGAAGAGCAGAGACTAACAGTTATAGAAAACGGATGTTTTTGAGTTACTGAGAGGGCGGGAGTTTTGCGTCCGACAGGGTGTTCTCCGTGGCATTTCAGGAGAAATGAGATGACTCCTGGTCCGTCCGGTGAGGACGAGGCGTTCGATTCTCACACCACACCTCCGATAGACACGGGAGGCACTCTGATGTTGTCGTGCCACCGATGTGATAGGAGGATAATTTTGCTCTTGAGATGGTGCTCATCCCACACAGGGAAACACAACTGTTCTGTGGCTACAAGATTTCCATTGGATTTGTTGATATAAAATGGATGACAGAAATTCTACAGTAGTCTCTTTGTAGTAGTAATTTAGTCTGTAGCTATGGTGAGTAGGCCTACTTGGTCACTTTTGAAACAGTTCGTATAGAATCTGAGCGCTCGAGCAGCAACAGTTGCAGAAATACCACGTCATAATTCCTGTGTAACAAGGGATACCTACTGAAACTACTCAAAACTGATATTTAGTTTTGAAGGGTTAGATGACTGGGTCTCTGAATATATTGTTTTTACTGTAAACAACAAATTCAACACTTACATGTGATTCTATGAACTCGTTATTGCAGCTGGTACGAGTACAATTCACATTAACAAGCTTCATTAGAGGCCAAATCTATTTATTTATTGCTTGTACAAACTAGACAAAGAAAAGCGTGATGACCAAAAACTTTACGCTTTTACTTCCCTGCCCTTGCTGGCCAAATATTGGTAACGAAAGTTTTACTAACCACCTGAGTTCGAACTGACTTCTTCTGGAGCGAGTGCCACTGGGAACCTCGGCCACGGGATTCTGTTTTCGTTGCATATATTTATGTTTTATGTAATGGCTTTTATTCTGCAGTTCCACATGCACAGACAGGATTTGGAAACTGATGCAAAAAAAATGGAACGTAATCAGAACTGATAATCGTGTTTTAATACGAAAGCAGAAAATTAAGAAAAACGCTGCACGGAATCGGTTCTTCAGAATTAAAACCTTAAAATACGCAACTCTGAAATAACATCACCTTAAAGGTATGTAACAGTGAGGAATGGTGAACTTAGTTGTTTAGCCATAGTCTCTCGGTCAATCCATGTATAGAACGGCTTCGCTCGTCTGCTCTGTGTATAGTTACGTCCACTTCAATAATGTAATACTAGCAACTTTGTCGAGGCTGTGTAGTAAGGTGTGGTCTTTCCACGTAGGTCATTCTTTTGCCATTCTCCATCATGTGGCAAAAAACATGAGATTCATATAACATCTGTAGCCTAGGAACTAAATTTCTTGTTTCCTATGCTGTAGTCTTGGATTAGTATTATTGTTTTGTATCCGTTTCCTCAGTCTTCAGGCTGGTCTCACGTGGGCCACTATGACTGTGCTGGCGTCTGCATTTAACCACAGTTTCCCTCTGGTTCAAATGGTTCAAATGGCTCTGAGCACTATGCGACTTAACTTCTGATGTCATCAGTCCCCTAGAATTTAGAACTACTTAAACGTAACTAACCTAAGAACATCACACACATCCATGCCCGAGGCAGGATTCGAACCTGCGACCGTAGCGGTCGCGCGGCTCCAGACTATAGCGCCTACAACTGCTTGGCCACCCCACCCGGCTTTCCTCTGGTACCGTGGATATTATTCCCTGGTGGTCCTATCACACCGTCTCATTTTCTAGTTTCTGTTTTCCACAACTTTTTTTTCACTCTCTGGTCGACCACTTCATTTCTTACTTTATCAGTCTACTTAATTTTCGGCTACACGACGTGTTAAACGCTTCGATTTTTTTCGTTTTCGGTTTTCCCTCATCCACAATTCACTTCCATACAATACTGTCTCAAGCAGGGCACTCTCAGAATCTTCTTCCTCATATTAAGTCCACGGTGTGATCTATCAAGCCTTTTTAGAGAGGAATACCGCCTTTGTAACAGATTCAGAAACATGTAGGTTGCAGTAGGTACTGGGAGATGAAGAAGCTTGTAGGATAGAGTAGCATGGAGAGCTGAATCAAACCAGTCTCTGGAGTGAAGACCACAACAACAACCGCCTTGTCTGTGCTATGTTAGTCTGATTTTTATGCCCTTCTTGCGTCCGTCTTGTACTATTTCGCTTCCGAGGCAGCCGAATTCACTTACTTTGTCCACTTCGTGGTTCCTAATTTTGATGGTTAGTTTGTCGCTAATCTCTTTTTCTTACTTACTCATTACTTTCGTCTTTCTTCGATTTACTCTCATTGTCAGCCCATGTACTCTACTCATTACATTGTTCGTTTCATTCAAAAGCTATTGTAATTTTCCCTCATTTTCACTAAGTATACCAATATTATCAGCGAATCTTACGTTGATATCCTTTTCTCTCAAATTTATTGCTTTCACTCCTTATTACCGTAATTGCATTCTCGATGTATAGGTTCAAAGACTGTATTCTTGCCTTATGCTCTTTTCTATCCAAGCACTCTTCCATCGGTCTTCATTCTGATTGTTCCTCTTTATTTTTGTACATGTAGTGTATTACCCCTCTTTCCCTACTGCTTAGGATTATGCCTAGTTTTCTGAGAATTTCCAACATCTTGCATCGTTTTATGTTGAAAGGTTTTTCGTTGGTCGACAAATCCACACATGTGTCTTGGTTTTTCGTAAGTCTTACTTATTTTATGAAGCACAACGCCAGAATTGATTTTATATTTGTTAAGGCCAAAGCGATCCTCATCTGGCAGATCCTCATTTTTGTTTTCCATTCTTCTGTATTTTATGTTTGTCATAAACCTGAATGTATTAGTCGTTAAGCAGATTATGCTTATAAGGTCGCATATCGAGATTTCGTATCTCCTTTAACAGTTGGATGGTACATCTCCAGTTTGATGGAATGTACCCCGTTGTATGAAGATCTATTGGCTGCCACTTACCTCAAAGATTTAAGAATTTTCCTAGGTATGTTATGTGTCCGGTCTGCCACGTTTGTGCGCAGTTCTTTCAAAGCTTTGCTAAATTCTGCCTCCGAGGGAGACAAAATGGTTTGTAGTTATTGTAGAGGGATATCGCTAATACCAGTATGTTCCAAAATTTTCTCGAATATTCTGCTAAGCAGGCTTGCACCATATACAGATGAAATTGTGGGGGATTACCAAGCTGGCTTTCGGAGGAGCAGATCAACTATAGATCAAGTATTCACCCTGCGTTAAATTTTGGAAAAGAAATGGGAATACAATAAACCAGTTCTTAATCTTTTCATAGATTTTACAAAAGCATATGATTCAGTATTGAAATCAAAATTGTACAGAATTCTTTTGGAACTTGGAATACCAAAGAAGTATGTTAGACTTATAGAAGCGAGTTTGAAAAACACAAAATGTAGAGTACGCGTGAGGAACTTGGAGTCAGAAGAATTTGTAATAAAGAACGGACTTAAACAGGGAGATGCCCTGTCTCCGCTACTTTGTAATTTAGTCCTAGAATATATTGCACGAATGGCAGAAGATAATTGTTAAAATGGCTCTGAGCACTATGGGACTCAACTGCTGTGGTCATTATTCCCCTAGAACGTAGAACTACTTAAACCTAACTAACCTAAGGACATCACACACATCCATGCCCGAGGCAGGATTCGAACCTGCGACCGTAGCAGTCGCACGGTTACGGACTGCGCGCCTAGAACCGCGAGACCACCGCGGCCGGCAGGCAGAAGATAATTCAGAGGGTGTGGAGTTAAATGGAAATATTAAGATATTAGGGTATGCAGATGATCTAAACAGCATTAACGATAGGAAAGAATCTGTAACCGCAAATGCGAATGCGTTAATCGAAGCTAGTGGAGATGTAGGTCTAAGGATAAGTGAAGACAAAACTAAATACCTGGTTACTACTAGAATGCCAACAGCAGTAGATCAGGAAATGCTAAGAGTGGGAGACATGCAGTTTGAAAAAGTGAACACATTTAAGTATCTAGGCGTGGACATCACTTCGAGAAATGAGATTGAATCCGAACTGAAGAAGAGATTCCGGCGGGAAATGATTGCTACTTCTCACTGAATAGATTACTCTTATCACGGATATTGTCTACGGATTTAAAGATTAGAATATACAAAACTACGAGGGCAGTTCAATAAGTAATGCAACACATTTTTTTTCTCGGCCAATTTTGGTTGAAAAAACCGGAAATTTCTTGTGGAATATTTTCAAACATTCCCGCTTCGTCTCGTATAGTTTCATTGACTTCCGACAGGTGGCAGCGCTGTACGGAGCTGTTAAAGTGGCGTCTGTAACGGATGTGCGTTGCAAACAACGGGCAGTGATCGAGTTTCTTTTGGCGGAAAACCAGGGCATCTCAGATATTCATAGGCGCTTGCAGAATGTCTACGGTGATCTGGCAGTGGACAAAAGCACGGTGAGTCGTTGGGCAAAGCGTGTGTCATCATCGCCGCAAGGTCAAGCAAGACTGTCTGATCTCCCGCGTGCGGGCCGGCCGTGCGCAGCTGTGACTCCTGCAATGGCGGAGCGTGCGAACACACTCGTTCGAGATGATCGACGGATCACCATCAAACAACTCAGTGCTCAACTTGACATCTCTGTTGGTAGTGCTGTCACAATTGTTCACCAGTTGGGATATTCAAAGGTTTGTTCCCGCTGGGTCCCTCGTTCTCTAACCGAACACCATAAAGAGCAAAGGAGAACCATCTGTGCGGAATTGCTTGCTCGTCATGAGGCTGAGGGTGACAATTTCTTGTCAAAGATTGTTACAGGCGATGAAACATGGGTTCATCACTTCGAACCTGAAACAAAACGGCAATCAATGGAGTGGCGCCACACCCACTCCCCTACCAAGAAAAAGTTTAAAGCCATACTCTCAGCCGGTAAAGTCATGGTTACAGTCTTCTGGGACGCTGAAGGGGTTATTCTGTTCGATATCCTTCCCCATGGCCAAACGATCAACTCTGAAGTGTATTGTGCTACTCTTCAGAAATTGGAGAAACGACTTCAGCGTGTTCGTAGGCACAAAAATCTGAACGAACTTCTCCTTCTTCATGACAACGCAAGACCTCACACAAGTCTTCGCACCCGAGAGGAGCTCACAAAACTTCAGTGGACTGTTCTTCCTCATGCACCCTACAGCCCCGATCTCGCACCGTCGGATTTCCATATGTTTGGCCCAATGAAGAACGCAATCCGTGGGAGGCACTACGCGGATGATGAAGAAGTTATTGATGCAGTACGACGTTGGCTCCGACATCGACCAGTGGAATGGTACCGTGCGGGCATACAGGCCCTCATTTCAAGGTGGCGTAAGGCCGTAGCATTGAATGGAGATTACGTTGAAAAATAGTGTTGTGTAGCTAAAAGATTGGGGAATAACCTGGTGTATTTCAATGCTGAATGAAACAACCCCTGTTTCAGAAAAAAAATGTGTTGCATTACTTATTGAACTGCCCTCGTGTTATTCTACCAGTTGTGCTGTATGGGTGTGAGACTTGGTCCCTCACTGTGCAAAATGAAAAGCCGTTTCGAGTGCCTGAAAACAAAATTTGGAGGAAAATTTTCGGAGCAAAAAGGGATGACATTAGCGGAGAGTGGCGAAAACTGCATAACGAAGAGGTTCACGAACTCTATTCAAGGCCTGACATAACCAGTATTATTAAATCACGTAGGCTGCGATGGGCGGGTCACGTAGCTCGAATGGATGAGGGCAGGGCAGCGCGCAGAGTACTGGTACGTCACCTAGAGGGAAAACGTCCCGTGGGAAGACCGAGGTGTAGATGGGAGGACAATGTGAAGGCTGATTTGAAGAGCCTAGGTATTGAAGGTGAATGGAAGGAAACAGCCCAAGACAGGGGCATATGGCGAAAGTAGGTTGCAGCGGTAATGGACTCTCGAGTCCGGTATGACCAGTGAGTGACTGAGTGAGCGAGTAGTATATCCACTGATTCCTCAAAATCGACATCAATTCCTGTTTGAGAGCGATATTTTGAGCAGATTCACCGACACCATCACCTCTCCTCCAACTGGCTTTCTTCTGGATCCATATATCACCACATACAGGTATGGACAATAAGTATAAGTGAGGCTGTGATTACGCATAAGTTTTTCTAGACATCGTAAAGAAAATCACGTACACGTTGTGCAGAGTGACCTAGCATTTCTGCGAACTGCATTAAACAAGTTAACTTTCCTAATTGTATTAACCGCTGTAGCACGAAAATTTGTTCCAGCTTTTATCTACTCGCCGTAAACATGTCTAACCCATGCCAGCGTCAACAGCTTCGTATCTCACAGCTGTACCATGCCTCACATTTCTAATAGGAAGAAATTGTCTCACATTTCAGTGGTCCGAGGACATTATTCACTAAATAAAACACAGAGGGCTGATAGTACCTTGTCCTATACCTTATACCCCGGCGAAAGTCTTTGTTTAAAGATGACTTTGCTGTCTTGTGGTCGCTTATTAATTGAACGAAGCTCTCAAAATTTTCAAATGTGTGTGAAATCGTATGGAACTTAACTGCTAAGGTCATCAGCCCCTAAGATTACACACTACTTAACAGGACAAACACACACACCCAACCCCGAAGGAGGACTCGAATCCCCGCCGGGACCAGCCGCACAGTCCATGACTGCAGCGCCCCAGACCGCTGGGCTAATCCCGCGCGGCAACGAAGCTCTCATATTCGTAGAACTGGCAGGAGATGTTTTGAAGCAGAAACAACCTTGGTCACTGGCTCCCCCTTACGACGACACAGCTCAGGTGAATGCAACATTCTTAATGATTGCCGTTTTCGTCTACTTTTTACCAGAACCTGCCAAAGAAGATAACCTGACATACGAGGAGTATAAATATGTAGGATTCCACGCCCTAGTTGGGATAAGCCTGCGCAAAGGAACGTACAAACGTACGGAATAGATTCCCAAACATGTGAGTGGCTCGAAGACTCCTTAACTAATAGAAACCGGTACGTTGTTCTGTATGGTTATAGGCAAGGGTACCGTCAGGTGACAGGCCTGCTCTCATTCTCAGTATACTACGTAAACGATCCAACGGACAGGGTGAGCAGCAACCTGCGGCAGTCTGCTGCTGACGCTGTGGGGTGCGGGAAGGAGCCGCCATTGTAGGACTGTAGGAGGATCCAAAATGACTCAGAGGTAATTTCTAGTATCTAAGATGAATGGGAGCTTCCTCTGAATGTAGAAAAATGTAAGCTAATGCAGGCTAGTAGGAAAGGCAATCCTATGAAGTTCATGTACATTGTCACTGGTATGCTGCTTGACAGTCACGTCGGGTCAGTGTCCGGACGTAGCGCTGCAGAGCAATATAGAATGGAAAGAGCAGGTAAGGACGGCAGAAGAGGTGGTGAATGGTCGACTTCAGTGGTTTATTGGGGGAACTTCAGGAAAAATTAGCTCATCTGTGGAGCATATAGAACACTAGTATGGCTCATTCTACGAGGGTTGACTGAAAAGTAATGCCTCCGCCTTCGTAACTCTTCAACAGTTGGCAGCGTTGGTGTGCGGCAGGTACTGGCTTGTTCTGTGTCCTCGTCTCTACAGCTCCAGTTGGCGGGAAGCCATAGCATTGAACGGTTGTGTTGCTACAGGGGAAAGTATGGATCCCTGCGCAGACGGTCGGTTAATGCAATTTAAGCAACGTGCAGTCATTGGATTCTTGACAGCACAAGGTGTCACCCCAAAAGAGATTCATCAGAGAATGAAAGCACTTTATGGTGATTGTGTTGATGTGAGTACTGTGCCTCTTGAGCGAGTAAGTTTAAAGATGTCGAGGCGAGAACATCTGACAGTGACAATCAACGAGTTGGACGTCCTGTGACAGCAACCACCGAGTTTCACAACCAGAACATTGACAGATTGATTCAGGACGATCGTCGTATCACTCAGAGAGAAACTGAAAGCACAATCGGCATTTCACATTATTACTTTGCTTGGCTATCGGAAGATCTGTTCACGATGGGTACCCCGGACGCTGGCTCTTGAAATGAAAGCACACAGATTTGAAATTTGCCAGGAACTCCTCTCGGTTACGAGAATGAAGGTGACGCATTTCTCCATTCAAACATGGGACATCATTATGCTTCTGATGAAGACGTTGAGAGAACTGTGAGGCTATGGTTGAGGAAACTTCTTCCATGACGGCTTCAGGAAACTTGTTCATCGTTGGCAGGAATGTATTCAATTATCTAGGCATCATGTGGGAAAATGAATATTGGTAAATATGGATCAGATTCTAAGGATTATTTATGCGTTTGATTTATTAAAATATTCCCATTCATGCCCAATTAACGAAGGTGGAGGCATTACTTTTCATTCAAACCTCGTAAAGTAATACGCTAGTGTTTGTGATCCCGACCATGTCGGTTTAAATGAAGACATCAAAGAATTGGAAGATGTACTGCTAGGTTTCTTACTGGTTAGATGTTCTTGGTAGCTTCGATCAGCATACGAGTATTAGGGAGATGGTTCCTAAAAACGAATGAGAAAATCTGGAGGGAATACGTTATTTTCACGAAACACTATTGAAAATATTTAGATATAAGGCAGTTGCTGCTGACTGCAGAATGATTCTGTTGCTGCCAAAATACATTTCGTTTAAGGGTCGCAAAGACAGGATAAGGAAATTGGGGCTCATACGGAGGAATGTAGACAGTCGTTTCTCCCTCCCAGTTGCGAGCGGAACAGGGAAGGAAATTACTAGGAGTGGCGTGAGTTAGCCACTGCCGTGCACCGTATGGCGGCTTTTGGAGTATGCAGGTAGATCTAGATGAAAACATGAACACTGAAATACCCGAAGTTTAGGCCACACAACAGCGGCTTTACTGGTTGGGAACAGGATGCTTCAATGTCTCGATTTTTAACAGTGTCACTAGACCATTGGACTCAGATTTTATTGGCTATAGTGGGTTTTAGGAGAGAGGTATGGGGTATGTGGAACACTATTTGTGGACTGCATAGCTTGATGACAAGTAGTCCACTACGAATCAGCGACAGCCTTCTGGGAGCAGATCGATGTGAAGAAATAGCGCACCAGTTGCGTTAAAAAACAATTTTTAGCGCAATTAGTCTGTTATTTCTTCAGACCGGCATGCTTCCAAACCAACTGCTGAAACTGATGAACAAAAATCTAAATGACAAGTGGGTAGAGACGTGTCAGGGGAAATGACGTAATCGGCGCTCGGCGCTACCAACAGAAACTGCCACGTTTAACTTCACCAAGCAGTTCTGACACTACAACTGCTAGATCGCTAGCGTTAGCAGAAATGAAAAAAAAGGGGCATGTCGACATGAAGTGTTCCAGACAAATGCGACATGTAACGAAACCGAACGACGGACCCATCGGATACCTTTTATTGTGCCACTTACAATCATTTACCATTGTTAGCAAAGTGGTTATCACCAAGCGTGAACGATAAGCGTTTTCCTTTCAGTTGTTGCTCTAAGGGAGATAAACAGGCTGCTAGAATGCTGTTGTACAGAATATCTAATAATGAATCGATACTTAGATACACTCCTGGAAATGGAAAAAAGAACACATTGACACCGGCGTGTCAGACCCACCATACTTGCTCCGGACACTGCGAGAGGGCTGTACAAGCAATGATCACACGCACGGCACAGCGAACACACCAGGAACCGCGGTGTTGGCCGTCGAATGGCGCTAGCTGCGCAGCATTTGTGCACCGCCGCCGTCAGTGTCAGCCAGTTTGCCGTGGCATACGGAGCTCCATCGCAGTCTTTAACACTGGTAGCATGCCGCGACAGCGTGGACGTGAACCGTATGTGCAGTTGACGGACTTTGAGCGAGGGCGTATAGTGGGCATGCGGGAGGCCGGGTGGACGTACCGCCGAATTGCTCAACACGTGGGGCGTGAGGTCTCCACAGTACATCGATGTTGTCGCCAGTGGTCGGCGGAAGGTGCACGTGCCCGTCGACCTGGGACCGGACCGCAGCGACGCACGGATGCACGCCTAGACCATAGGATCCTACGCAGTGCCGTAGGGGACCGCACCGCCACTTTCCAGCAAATTAGGGACACTATTGCTCCTGGGGTATCGGCGAGGACCATTCGCAACCGTCTCCATGAAGCTGGGCTACGGTCCCGCACACCATTAGGCCGTCTTCCGCTCGCGCCCCAACATCGTGCAGCCCGCCTCCAGTGGTGTCGCGACAGGCGTGAATGGAGGGACGAATGGAGACGTGTCGTCTTCAGCGATGAGAGTCGCTTCTGCCTTGGTGCCAATGATGGTTGTATGCGTGTTTGGCGCCGTGCAGGTGAGCGCCACAATCAGGACTGCATACGACCGAGGCACACAGGGCCAACACCCGGCATCATGGTGTGGGGAGCGATCTCCTACACTGGCCGTACACCACTGGTGATCGTCGAGGGGACACTGAATAGTGCACGGTACATCCAAACCGTCATCGAACCCATCGTTCTACCATTCCTAGACCGGCAAGGGAACTTGCTGTTCCAACAGGACAATGCACGTCCGCATGTATCCCGTGCCACCCAACGTGCTCTAGAAGGTGTACGTCAGCAACCATGGTCAGCAAGATCTTCGGATCTGTCCCCCATTGAGCATGTTTGGGACTGGATGAAGCGTCGTCTCACGCGGTCTGCACGTCCAGCACAAACGCTGGTCCAACTGAGGCGCCAGATGGAAATGGCATGGCAAGCCGTTCCACAGGACTACATCCAGCATCTCTACGATCGTCTCCATGGGAGAATAGCAGCCTGTATTGCTGCGAAAGGTGGATATACACTGTACTAGTGCCGACATTGTGCATGCTCTGTTGCCTGTGTCTATGTGCCTGTGGTTCTGTCAGTGTGATCATGTGATGTATCTGACCCCAGGAATGTGTCAATAAAGTTTCCCCTTCCTGGGACAATGAATTCACGGTGTTCTTATTTCAATTTCCAGGAGTGTATAAATCTCTAAAATGAGTGGTATTTTTATAATGTGCAGCCGATAATTTTTGGCCAATACGTCGATATTTTTTCCGTAGAAATACCGATATATCAATAATTATTTCGGTATATCGAGCGCCGGTAATGATATTCTTTTAAATATCGACATATCGGACTACTGATAATTTTAAAAATAATCAACAGTCCTAGCCTCTATTAACAGCAGGAAAACACGATCTCACGGCGATTGTTGCTCATTCGTAGCGGATTACTAACTACCAGCAAGTTGTGCAGCCCATAAATGCCTTCCCACCGACCAGTGGCATTTTAAGGCCAATAAAATCTAATTAACGAGACGTCGGTGGCTTAGTGACGCCGTAAGAAATGTGATATACACTGAGGTGATACAATTCATGGGATAGCGACATTCACGTATACAGATGGCGGCAGTATCGAGTACACAAGGTATGTATGAGCAGCGCATTGCGAGAGGTGTCATTTGTACTCAGTTGATTCATGTGAAAAGGTTTCGAACGTGATTATGGCCACAGGCCGGGAATTAACAGGCTTTCAACGCGGAACGGTACTCTGTGTCGAAGAGCACCAAATTTCGGACATTAGCTCACCACGGAAAACCCAGTGACCGACGGCCTTCACTTTAAGACCGAGAGCAGAGGTGTTTCAGTAAAGTTGTCAATACTAACAGACAAGCAACACGGCTCGAAATAACCGCAGAAATCAATGTGGGAGTACGACAAACGTATCCGTTAGGCAATGCGGCGACATTTGCCGTTTATGAGGCTATGGCGGCAGACGACCGACGCGAGTGCCTTTGCTAACACCACGACATCGCCTGCAGCGCCTCTCCTGCGCTTGTGCCCGTATCGATTGGACCCTAGACGACTGCAAAACCGTGGCCTTGTCATACGAGTACCGATTTCAGCTGGTAAGAGGTGATGCGCGGCGCACATCCTGCGAAGCCATGGGCTCAGGTTGTCTACAAGGCACTGTGTAAGCTGGTGGTGGCTTCGTAATGGTGCGGGCTGTGTTTACGTCGAGAACTTTTTTGTGCAGCTGAACCGACAATTGACTGGAAATGGTTATGTTCGGTCATTTGGAGGCCATTTACAGCCATTCATGGACTTAATGATCCCATCAACGATGATCACGTCATCAGACCACAGTTCTTTGCTGTTGGTTTGAAGAACATTCTGGATAAATCGAGCAAATGATTTGGTTACCCAGAGCGTCCGACACGAATCCCATTGAACATGTATGGGACACTTTCGATAGGTCAGTTTGTGCACAAAATCCTGCACTGCTAACAATTTGGCTACAGTGGCAGCTGCCGGAAGGGACTCCCAACGACTTGTTGATTCCGTGCCACGTCGACCTGCTGCACCGTGATGGGCAGGAGGAGGTCCGACATGGTGTTAGGAGGTATCCAACGACTTTTGCCACGTCAGTTAAGTAAAGCACCGGGCGTCTTAATCTTTCTTCTGGGAGAGCCGCTAGAGAACTTGAACAGGAAGAAGAATGTTGTGTGTTAACCGGGAACCTTGAAACGACGAAGGGGCTCCGACCCCACCGCAGCCGCAGTGGTCCACAACCCCACGACGACTGCCGCAGTCCACTTCACCCCTCTGCCGGCCCACAGCGAACCCAAGGTTATTGTGCGGTTCGGCCCCCGGTGGACCCCCAGGGAACGTCTCACACCAGACGAGTGTAGGCCCTATGTTTGCGTGGTAAAGTAACGGTGCTGAACGCGTACGTGGAGAACTTTTTTTTGCAGTAATCGCCGACGTAGTGTAGCTGAGGCGGAATAAGAGGAACCAGCCCGCATTCGCCGAGGCAGACGGAAAACCGCCTAAAAACCATCCACAGACTGGCCGGATCACCGGACCTCGACACCAGTCCGTCGGGCGGATTCGTGCCGCGGCCCAGGCGCTCCTTCCCGCTCAGGAAAAGAAGAATTTTACTGAGCTTCTCAAACAGATAAGTTCATTTACTTTTGCTCATCGTACAGTTCCTAATCTTGGAAACAAACGAATTAACCTCCTAACACATTTTCCAAGTTCCACTCAATAATGTCTTACGGAGTAATTTTCTGCAGTAGTTCATGACTTAGAAAGAAAGTAGTTATTGCAGAATAGCGAGCAATATGAATAATACATGGTTTTCAGCCAAGGACGTCATATAGGCACTTCTTCAAGGAGCTAGGCATTTTAATTGCGCCGTCACAATACATACATTCGCTAATGAAATTCGTCATAAATAATCCATCATAAGTAGCAGTGGAATGGAAAGGTAGTCTATTTTAATATTTCAGCAATTGTGTTGTTGAATAAGATAACGGGGGGGTACACAGAGAAGGATTTTAGTGAGTCGTGGAGAGTGAGTAGTCTGTGTGGAGTGGGTAGAGTACGACCACCGGTTCGTATCTTTGTGCCCGCAGATAAGGGCGCCGCCGAATGGCAGAGAGAGGTGGGAGGAAGGGGGGAGGGTTCAGCGACCCTGCTAGCGATGGCGTCAGCGCCGGCATCCTGAGTGAGCCATTGGCAGACGTGCCGGCGGCTGTTGACCGCTGTCAGAAGGCAGCCACAGTACGACACTTGCCAGCTGCCACTAGCGTCAAGGTCGATCCTAAGGTTCAACTTTCGAGAAAGAAATGCGGATACTATTCTGTAATTGTCCGAAAACCATAAAACTTAAACCAAACATAACTGATGGTGAGGCTAATTACTTATCTTTGACTAGTAAAACTTCATTACCGTCAGCAAAGTCTGCTACAGTTCGGCGCCTCTACGTAGTGCGTTAATATCCTGATTACGTGATGACAGGAAATGAGAAACGCGTAAAACATTCTTCTGAGATATTTCGATCAGGGCGCTTCAGCCCGAAATGACACCTCACAGGACAGGAGTATTTCGATGTCTCAGTACTTTTCCTGGTACGTCCCTTACTCGTTAAATGTCAGGACAATAGGTGGCCCAGCGAATATGTACCATGCTATTAATAATTGGTTCAAATGGTTCAAATGGCTCTGAGCACTATGGGACTTAATATCTGTGGTCATCAGTCCCCTAGAACTTAGAACTACTTAAACCTAACTAGCCTAAGGACATCACACACATCCATGCCCGAGGCAGGATTCGAACCTGCGACCGTAGCGGTCGCGCGGTTCCAGACTGAAGCGCCTAGAGCCGCCCGGCCACTGTGGCCGACTATTAATAATTCTTCGACATTCTAGGCAATATGTAATGGTGCATAAGCAGTATCCTGCGACTACAACATAAATGAGTCACAATTGGAATCAGTCAACTGAGACACATACCTGAAAGCAGGGACATGAAATGGAACTACCGCACAGTCTCCGTCGTAAGGAGGGCAGTGGCAGACTTTAGTTTATTCACGGGGTACCGGGAGAAAAGGACACAGTCTACACAGTACACCGCGTACAACAACTAGTGCGTCCAACCTTTAGAGTGCTGTTCACGTGTGTGCTGATATGGAACGGAACTGAGGCTAACAAGAATAGTGAACCTTTACAAAGAAGGGATACGTGAGTGGTCACAGTTTTATTTGAACACACTAGACCGTCACGGAAAGTTGAAAAACGAGAACTCGCAGACGCTGGAAGATAGACGCCAAATGTTCTGCGAAGCTTGCTTACTGAGCCTCAGGAGGCAGTGTTAAGTGAACAGTCAGGAGATACTTTCATACCTCCAAGTAGCACTCCCGCAGAGACTGAGAATGCAAAATTAAACTAATTACAACACGCACAGGGACGTTAAGCATTCATTCTTCCAGCAATGGTGAGAAACCATAACATGACGTATCCTCTGTCATGCACTTCGAAGTGGTTTGCAGAGTATAGTCGTGGTGATTCAAAAGTCATGTCCAACAGGACAAAGTCTACATTGGTGATTGGTAGTATTGACCCACAGGACAAAGTCTTATTCGGGGATGTGACAGGAACGAACATTTCAAGCAAAAAAGTGTAGTAAACATGGGCTCTAAATGCATACATTAAGAACTGTGAGCACTTATTCATCTTCGATACTGAGAAGCGAGTATCTTCTGCTACAAGCTCTTTGCTTTCCATGTTTTGGGAGCAGGTAGTACTCACCGAAACAAGAAAGAATTATCCAGTAAACATTTGCACTAAAATGCCCACATTAAGAGCTATGAGCACTCCTTCATCTTCTACCGAACAAATGGTCATGGCCTCTATGGTATGCATTTTAGATCGCATGTTTACTGGATAATTTTTTCTCTATCTGATTCATACTACATCCACCCAATATATGGAAAGCAAAGAGCTTGTAGTAGAAGACATTCGTTTCTCAGTATCGAAGATGAATAAGTGCTCACAGCTCTTAAGGTATGCATTTGAGTGCTCAAGCTTTCTAAAATTTTTTGCTTCGGAAGATGGTTCCTCTCGTAGCCCTGCATACCACTTGGACCAACCCTATTGAATAACATGCAGCTCTTGTCCTATGAGACATGCCTTTTGAATCGCTCTGTATATGTAGAAATAAATGTAGGTAAGTACAGGTCCAGGACTCTGTTGAAGGAAGGGTATGACTTTACCTTATACAGCTACCCTGATATTCACTGTTGGATACATCAACCATACGTAATACTGCGTATGATCAATGTTAATATCCGCCGGGCACCGCGACATTGCATCTGTATTTGATCCAGTGTTTTGCAGAAAGAGAAGTTACATAACCAGCATGTGATCGTCATTGCGATGTAGCCCAAGCCAACGAAGCCTTTCGGACACGCCTACGTGACGTCAGTACTTTCCTTTTCTAGTCTGAGGCGTCGAAGATCAAAACATGACACGGATGCAGCTGACTGTCAGTGCTGAAATGAGTTCTAAAGGGCAGTGCACTTAAATCCAAACAACTTGCAGGCAGAGCGATACAAGAGAAAACGAATGCCTCATTGATTCGTTCGCGGTATTCAAATCTCCTAGAACATCACACAAATATTGATTTTATGGTAACGATCCGATCGTATTGGTTTCACCATATTATCCACTTTTCGTTTGCTGTTGCTGTTCATAATAATTACCGATAGCTGAGTGGTCAGCGTGACGGACTGCCAGTCGGCTTTCAGCCGTGTTACCGTGCGGACGGGCGCGGCGCTCCGGGCAGTGCTCCGCAGGTGTTGTTGCTTACCCGCTAGCGCGCGGTCGCGTCGTTGTCTTGCCGTATAGTACCTGTACCGACCCACCATGGCATTCTCATATCGAAAAGCTACAATAAAACTAACGTTCAACGCATCGTACACGAGACCGAAGGCCCATGAAATTGAACGGTTTCTTCGAGACATCATATACATAGAACCGCAAGAACTGATAGGCATTCATTTGTCTATTGTATCGAGCACAGTGTACCTCAAACTGATTGACGAAGCGGCCTGCGACACACTACTCCAACGGACTGCAAACGGCTTTCGCTTCTGTCACGCAGACGGTAATGTGAGCGTGGTAGGAGTTGACCATGCTGGTCTGGGGGTGCATACTGTGCGCACCTTTGAACTACCGTTCACAGTTCCTGCCAACCTTGTCGTCGATCCGCTGCGGCCATACGGCACTGTTCTGAGCCACACAGAGGAGAAATGGAACACATTCGAAACGTACCCTGTCCTTAACGGGGTACGACAAGTGAGCATAGAACTTAAGAAGCACGTTCCATCATATATTTTCGTTGGTGGCTGCCGCGCAATTGTTATATACGATGGACAACCGAGGACCTGCTCGGGCTGCGGCCAGAAGGGCCATGTTAGAACTGAGTGTCTGCAGCGCCGCCTCGTTCAGGTGCCCCGCAATGAACTTCCCCAACCATCCACTATGACCTCTCTCCCGCTAACATATGTGGAAGCGGCACGACATGATGTGATGGATGATCAAAACCTGCTACCTCCTCAAGCCCCTGCCAGCTCCGTTGGAGGGACAGCGCCGTCGACGACGCCGCAATCCCAACGGTGCAGAGGTTCCTACAGCCTCTGCCCACCGCAGCGTCGTGGGCACCTAGCCACCGTCACTGTCGGGATCGGACACAGGGGTTCCTGGTGACCGAGACTGTGTCGAGCCCCGCCCTCCAGTGGATGTCGAATCTCGGCCCCGAAAGCAAAAATCACCCAAGCGACACAAGAAGAGGCGATTGTCAGTTGAAGAACAGGACAGGGATGTGAAGCCGGCGGAAGACATCGACTTAGTTGACTCGTCCACAGTTGCAACGGACTCCAATGGCATCATTCACCAGAAGGTGCCTGAAGACAAGGAACACTCTCCTGAATCTGGTGGCCTAGAAAACGAGGCGCATTGCGTCTTCCCAAAATGTGGGCTCCTGTGAAAGCGACGAGCCACCAATGACGTCATAATCCTCTCTTGGTGATTGGGCAGGCGATATGGAGGCAGATGATGTACAGCAAACATCGATATCTCCGCCAGAGCCCATGGCTGACATCGAGCCCACAGGACTCTGCCAGTCAGGGACTCATACGGCACAGTAATGCACAGCGTGCAGATGGATGGCTGTGTGCTGAGTGAGATCACTGTGGGCTTGCACCAGCACACTACCTCCATCACTCGATATGTCTCAGTCATACCGTGTGGGAACAGTCAATGTAAATTGTGTCCACTCCACTGCCAAGACCCGCATGTTACACGACATGATCAGAGCGGCAGACTTGGACATTGCCCTTCTCCAGGAGGTCCGACCCGAGCTGCGTTTAGACCTATATGGCTACACCTCCTACAGCCTACCCTCAGGTGATGGCGCAGGAGGAACGGCCATCCTTCTCCGAGATGGCATAGACGCGACGGACGTGACGTACTTGCCGAACGGGCGAGGCATCACTCTCACACTTGGCGCAGTCCGCCTCATTAACGTCTACGCTCCCTGAGGTAATTTGCACCGTGGTGACAGGCATGTCTTCTATTCGGAGGAGGTAGCCCCACTTTTGCAAGGAAATATGGACCATTACATAGTGGGCGGCGATTTTAACAGTGTTCTGCGGCCCGAGGACCAGATACCGCATTACGTCCCATGCCCGGCTCTACGAGCATTAATACGTGACCTCGCGCTCCACGACACATGGCTCTTACATCATGGGACCCAGAGTGGATATACGCACTTTACCAGCCATTCTGCCAGTCGTCTAGACCGGATATACGTCTCGCGTGCCCTCCGCGCAGCAACCCGTAATGCAGAACTCTGGCCGACGGCCTTCACGGATCATCTCGCGTACATCCGCACTGTCATCTTGCCCCGACAACTCACAAGACGCAAAAGGGCCCGTGGACGCTGAATGTCTCCCTCCTTCGCGAGGAAGCGTGTCGGCGAGCAGTCACTGACACATCGCGTCGATGTATCAGGCGCCTGCCCATGTATGCTTCCACGTTGCTGTGGTGGCTGGGGTGTGTCAAACCTGCACTCCGAAAGACCCTGATGGCCTACGGGCGTGACAGGTCGAACTGACAAAGGGCAACATCGGACTTTTACTATACAGCGTTGCGTGAGATGGCGACGCAACCGCCGTCTCCCGAACGTCAGATGTCCGTACAACGCATCAAAGCTCGTCTACTTCGCATCAGGACAGAGCAGCTTAATGGTGTCCGCATCCGTGCGCGAGTGCAGACTGTCTCCCGAATGAAACGGCGTCAGTGTATCACATTGTGCGCGAGAGGCGCCACCGCAAACGTCAGCTCATTACGGCGGTAAACACGGAGGAGGGCGGTCGTGCATTGACACAAACGGACATCGCGCACACGTTCGCCAGACACTATGGGACCTTGTACATGGAAGATCCGCGAAACGTACGTGATTATGACGAGCTGTTGCACGAATTTTCCCGCCCCTTGAGACGTGGCACCCGATGATAGTCTGCTGTTGCCCATTACATCCGACGAGCTGATAACTGCCTTGGCATGTGGAGCAGCGAACAAGTCGCCTGGACCGGACGGTTTACCCCTGGAATCCTACCGCACTTTTTACGACCTTGTGGGCGACAAGTGGCTCGATATGTTTCAAGACCTGATCCGCCCTGATTTCACTGTCCCCACAGAATTCATAGAAGGCATCTTGATCGCTGTACCGAAACCGAATGGTGGTTGTAGGTGGCAAGACTTTCGCCCACTCACACTCCTCAACAACGACTACAAGATCTTCGCCCGTATCCTCCGCGCGCGTCTCCACACCGCTATCGGGAAAGCCATCCACACCGATCAGACATGTTTAGGTAGTGTCAGCAACATTCATACGGCGTTAGGAACAGACCGCGACGTAATTGCTTTGATGGCGGCCTGCAAAATACGAGGAGCCCTTGTCGCCGTAGTTTTTGACCACGCATTCGACCGCGTCGACCACGGCTTCTTACGCGCAGTTTTGCAACACATGGGCCTCTCTCCAGAGTCTGCACAGGTGGTCCTTCGACTGGTCCACGGAGCGCGCTCCCGCATGATGTTCAACGGTTATCAATCTGGTCACATTGTTGTTGGACGGTCAGTGAGACAAGGGTGCCCCCTGTCGGGTATATTGCTTGCTGCAGCGCTTTAACCAGATTTACATGGTCTACGGCAGCGATTAACTGGTATTTCCTTGCGGGACGTGACCTTTCGTTTTGGTGCATTCGCCGATGACGTGGTGTTCCTGGCCAGATCAGAGGTTGAAATGCATATGGCGCTACAGTGGTTACGCCAGTACGGGGCGGTCGCAGGGAGCGTCATCAACGTGAAGAAGACAAAATACATGATTGTCGGAGGGGGGCTTTCCCACACAACGGCGGTGCCCTTTGACAAGGTGCCCGTACTCAAGTGTTTAGGAATGCAATTCTATAGAAATGTCCACCGCACGGCGGCGGCTACGTACCGCCGGCTCCTACACCAGACGCGTGCTCTGCTGCAGGACAACAAACTGCGTCGCTTGGATATGCTCCTCGGAACACTTTATGTCAACACCTATCTTGTCTCCAAACTGAACTATTTTGCGCATATCCTTCCATTGACGGTTACGATGGCCGACAGATTGCAAGCAGCATATGGACATTTCGTAACCACCGATCTGGTTTTTAAAGTCCGATACGCCACCCTGACACTGCTGCAGCGGGCGGGCGGTATCGGTTTAATTCATGTGTATAATCGTGCGCGATCGCTTTATCTCAACACTATGCGTCGCACGTGGACCTCTGCCCACGCCACTCTGACGGGCACCCTGATAGCGGAAGTGGCACCACACTCTCTGCATCCCCCGGTTTCTGTAGGACACATTTCACCGGCACTCCCCCACATCAGAGAGTTCTTGATTGACTTCAGCTACTTACGGTCAGAACTTCCGACGACACGGAAGCCCAGCACGAAAGACTATTATCGCCTCTATCAGCAGCAGCAACCTATAAATACGGTCGCCCACAGACATCCTGACGTTGCCTGGAACACGGTGTGGCGAGCGGTACACACGCCTTTTCTACTTACGACGGTGCGTTCATTGTGGTACGTGGTTGTGAATGGGAAGTTCGCTACTCGTCAGAGGCTACATTCCATCCATCTGACGGACAACCCCTTGTGTCCGACGTGCTCAGTCGTTGACTCGGATGCACACCGTCTGACTTGTGCCGCGACCAGCGAGTGCTGGCTACTGACGTAGCGCATGCTGGCGTTACTCTTGCGGCGATTGCCGGAGTCTATCTCCCCTGATGATATATTGCGCCCCAACGGAGTATACTTTCCATCAACCAGGGCGAACGCCATTAACTGGCTAAAAGGCATGGCCCTTTACTACATATTTCGCGATGCTCCCAAAGGCACACTCGACTTTTGGTCCCTACTGATGACGACACATGCAGCTTTCAGCCGCCACCCGAAGTACAGAACTCGTTTCGCAAATTATTTAGGTTCATTATTTGCGGATCCTCCTGCTCACTGGGGCGTTCAGGGTATCAGACGCTGAAAATGAAGAAGAATCCTGGAGCATATTGATCCTCTACGGACGGAATAGGGCGGAACCCCTCCCAACAGACGAGAAGACGACTCGGACGCTCGGCTACCGCAGTTGTAGGATCTTTCTTTGTAATGAAACAAAAATAAATCTATAAATACAATACAAAATGAAAAAATTAAAAAAATTAAAAATGTTCTAAAAATTAAAGAAAGAAAGAAATAAAACAACATCGACAAACCCACTACACCCTCTTCCTGATTTCCTGATCCTTCGACCCTCGAACTCGAACACGTTGCTTGGGCGTGGCGGTGGGATGGCCAGGCTTCGGATGTCGACCCCTGCTCTACCCGTCGCCCTGCTCCTGCAGCGGTTCCATAAAAAAAAAAAAAAAAAAAAAAATGGTCAGCGTGACGGACTGTCGTCCTAAGGGGTCCGGGTTCGTTTCCCGGCTGTGTCGGGGATTTTCTCCGCTCAGGAACTGGGTGTTGTGTTGTCTTCATCATCATTTCATCCCCATAAGGGATGCAGGTCGCCCAATGTGGCTTCGAATATAATAAGACCTGCACAAAGACAGCCGGACCTGCCCCGTTAGGGGCCTCCGGGCCAGTGACGCCAAACTCTCATTTTCATTTCCAATCCACAGTGGCAGTCATCGATAAAACGGTCGAAAGAGCTATACACTATTTGGTAACTTATGTCCTATCACTGCAAGAGAAGCACTTCCGTCTTCACTTTATCGCCATCTCTCAAAGTGTGTACTAGTCCGACGCATCAAATCATGTGTTACCTAGTGGAACACTTCCGTAAGAAGTGGGTAATCACGTCGACCTACTTAATGCTTGTAAGGCTAATTAGCAACTTTACCAATGAGTAAGAGATTAAACTTGAAGCGTGGTTATCAAATTTCGTGCTAATGTAGAGTTCAGTATACTAAGATATGCTATATATAACCAAATTGATACGACGTAGTCGTAAGGAAGAAAAAGAAACAAATTGCACTCATATGGAATTTTGGTTCAACTATTACTCAAATGGAGAACCAATTCAAATTAAATTCGATACTAGATAATAGTTTTTATCAATAGTATCTGCAATGCATTAACTGAAGTAATAAGCTGAATTAGCAGTCCTAGGCCATTAGCACGTAAAAAGAAGACTATTAAAATTTCAGCGCCTTTAATTGCATTACAAAAGGCATACAGATGATCTAAAACCTTTTTTTTTTCCTAGTGTGGTGTTTATTTGGATCTTTGTGGAGCAAGAAAAGTTGACAATAATAAATCAACTCACTTACGAGTCATTAACTTAAAATTAGACTGGATAAATATTAGGATATACTTAGTCGATATTCTGATCCTGTCGTTTATTTGAATCAGTTTAGATTTACGTAACTGTGCTGAGATTCTTCAGCAGTTCAGCAGTCGTCGCGGGAGACAAATAACTCAAAACTAAATATGTGTAATAATGTTTCTACTGACACACTGTATTACACAACGAAAAATAAGGATAACGAGAAATGACAGGATGATGAATAAACGAGTAAGACGAATGAGGAGGAATTTGGATCGTTTGGAAGTTGAAAGTGAGGTAGGAGGGGCATGCAGCCGAACGAGGTAACAAAGAATGAGCTAACGCACGTTTATTTTATTTTATTTTATTTATTAAAGAAACAAGAAACTAGAAAAGAAACGAGCGAAATATTTTGTGAAATGATTTGTCTAGAGGAAACAAATGAAACAGATTAGAGAATCGTTCTGATGGGCCTTTGAATGGTGCTCGAAATCATGTACAAGTAGCTGAGACTCTCGTACATTAGTGACACAAGGCGCCGACTGTATGAAATTCCGCCACAAATATCCTGAAGGGTTCTTTAAACTTATTAGACTCTACGTTAAACATTGAGATTTAAATATTCACTTGGAGTGCATGGTTTCGAGCATCGTTCAAAGGGGTTCCAAATGTTTCTCTAATCTATTTTATTTCTTACTTTTAGACAAGTGATTTCACAAAACATTTGAGCGTTCTTTTCTTCAATATTTTTTATTTTCAAGTTTTGTTCAGAAAGCGTGAAACGTATTTGAATATCAATGAATAGCCCATTATTATTAGAGTATATGCATCAAGAGAAATTAGAGAAGTTTTAATTTATGCTGTTATTTGATATTTTATATACTGCAGGAGCTGTTCGTCATAGTTTCAATTTTCCCTCAAATTACTAATTAAGATATTTTTAATTAATTTGATTACTTTCGAGAAATTGAATCAGTTTTTGCAAAATTAGACCTGACGCTGGAGTGCTTGATATCCCACTTGTCCGTTTCCCACTCTTCGTTTGGCTATGAAAATGTTGGGAAAAATCCGTTATTTAATTTCTGCGGTGTCATGTGTTTGCTCTGCTGAAAAATTTGACCGAAAACGGTGGATTTATCGTGATCAGAAAATATGTAAATTCCAAACGAGGACTTAATGGAAGGTTTGTAGGAGCAGCAAAGACGGACATCGTCGTGATGGACGCACAAAGTTAAAAACGGTAATACGTCGTAGTGTTACACCTCCCCTAACTGCGACGTAAATTAGTTTAGGGGTTGACAGTGACGTTAATAGTTCTTCATCCTGGTGTATGTTGTCGTCGATTAGATTCTCGCTTGAGCATTTACATCTCTGCTCCCGCCTCAGTTTCATATGTCACAAGAAAAGGAATGTAAATACGCGTCACAGCGATGAGAAGATTGCACTTCTACTGGCAACGCGTCCGATGCCATTGTAAGCAGTCAAAATAAATTGTTTAACTCTAAAGGTTAACTAGGAAGAAACGAATAGAGAGGTGAGTTAAGGCCACCTTTTGGAGTTTCTTTGCATTACAATATTTAACGTTCCCACTCCAGTTCGACTAGATTCACATTCATAGTGCAGCAACACAGATTTGCTATGTCCTGAATGCAAAAACTAAGTGGAAGGTTGAAGTTCAGGTGATGGAGAATGTGAAAAGCTTCCGTTATGTGGGGGGAAACCGAACAGACGTGTTACAGATCACCAAGAGCGTGACAGACAGGTACCAAACGTCACAGAAACTACGCTATGATGCAAAGACAACTCGGAAATAAAATTTAGCCTAGTACGTTCTGTATTTGAACCGTGTCGGATCGCGGTTTCAACGCCAACATGGATATCGCGGCGCAACACCACCTACCTGTAAAATGTGCCTGCAGCTCTCGTGGTCGCTGTAAACCGAAGGTAGTGGACCAGTGTGACCTGAGCAGACGTGCAGGATACCTCGTAAACGTATGCTAGAATGGTGCCGTCAAATAAATGAGTTTGAAAGAGGGCGCGTTACTGGCCTGAGAGGGTTTGACGCAGCCATCTGGGAAATTGCAGCCTGTGTGAGACGAACACCATCCAGCCCCCCCCCCCCCCCCTCCCGAGAAGATCGACACCTCATCTGAATGACACTCCAGGACAGAGAGGACAGACCTGCGTCCTCCTCGGTTGTGGCCCAGCAGCGGAACAGTGTAACCCGTCCTACTCTGTCAGGGGTGACTGTCCTTCGCCGTTAATTACGGCATGGGTTACGTGCATCGTCCACTTCTCCGCCTATCTTCGAGGAATGTGCAGAAACATGCTAGACGGCAGTTCACATTTTGGTTCGCCACAGACAGGGGGAGCGTCATCACAGTGGCTGTATTCACACAACACACACGGCGCCATCTCGAGGCCTTATGGTGTTGGGTGCTACTGGGCACGGCCACAGGTCACAGTTGGCGCGTGTCCAGACCACTGTGACCAGTGTGAACTACGTGGATGACATCCTGTGACCCGTAGCCACAGCCTTGCTCCACAGCACTTCAGACGCCATTTTTCAAAAATGACGTCCATGCCCGAGGCAGGATTCTAACCTGCGACCGTAGCGGTCGCGCAGTTCCAGACTGTAGCGCCTAGAAGCGCTCGGCCGCTCCGGCCGCCGTCATTTTTCAGCAAGACAATGCAAGACCACACGTTGCTGCACGAACATGTGCCATCGTACTCTCACAGGTTATCAGCCTTTAGCCCTGGCATGGCAGATCACTAGACTAGTTGCCTATCACAGGACACATGCTGAACCGAGGTGACTAAAATACTAATCGTGTGAACGTCCTATCACTAGTCGCTCAAGGTGTTCTGTCATTTCTAAACATGAGTGTATGTCTTCAATTAGAAACACCGCATGTATGCAACTGAGGGGGCCACCTTGGACAAGAGAGCTTGTATCCGGCTGCAGAAAGATGAACGAAAGATCTTTCAAGATCTGGGGCACGAAAGAACACGCTGAAGCCTGGATACACAGGCAAACGCAGGAGCTGTGTGAGAGCGTTGAACCAGTTTAAAGCATGATACGAAAGAGAAGGCTGACATTTGCCAGAGGCATCATGAGAATGGGGAACAACACGTTGACAAAGAAGATATGGAACATAGCACTCCTAACAAGGAAGAACTGGGCAAAAGAAATCAGGGAGGACTGCAAAGGATTTGGAATAAGTGAAAAACTTCGTACCTAGCAGTGCAGGAAGGTGCAGCTGTAGGAATACAGGTGGACAGCTATCAGAATCAAAATTAAGATCACAGAAGCAGAGAGAACTAGGGGGAGCGAGAGAATAAAGAAGTCTTGTGTGATTCTAAAGGGGCGAAACGATTATATACGAGACACATTCAAAAACTAATGTCGGATTTGGCGCGAAATGGGAACCACTGTGAAAATCCGATGTAGCTTCGATCAGATGTGTTGGTCAGCGTCTTTACTGTGCCTGTCGATCGCTTCACGTCGCTCGTTTCAGTTCGGAGTGCAAAGTGATCACGTAGAAATTCCTAGTGAGAGATTCGCCTGAAGCTATGCAGCCCACGTGACATAAATGTCATGCATTTCTTTCTTCAAGACAATTCTCAGCCGCAATTTGTAGGGGCAATGAAGACGCTCCTGCAGCGTTTTCGATAGGAAGTGCTTGATCACCCACAGTACAGACCTTAATTGGCTCTCTCTGATGTTCATCTCTGCTCACATGAACCGCTGTCTACGAAGCTCACATTTTGGCACAAACAACGAAAGGCAGACCAGCGTAGAGAATCGGCGGAAACCACAGGTGGCTGCTTTCTGTGACGAGGACAGTGGAAAGTTTGTACAACGGCAAGACAAATGTCTGAGTCGGAGCGGCGACTATTTAGAGAGATAGCTAAAAGGTGTGGCTAACTGTTGCAAATAAAAAAATTTTGAGTTTCACTGTGGTTTCCATTTCGCGACCGATGGGACCATTCTTTCCGAACAGTCCCTGTAATTAAATGCATAAAAAGATCCGTTGGAAATGGTAGCTTGCAGTAGTGTGGATTATATGACCCATGCGGCAACTGTTTTTCGTCTCTCGGCTGTGGCATGAGACCGCTGCGCTTGGCACAAAGGAGGCTTGGCGGCTGCTCCTTCTTACCGTAGAGGTACTCGACGGCGCGGAAGGTGAAGGGTCCGTGGAGGCCCTCGAGGCCGACGATGAGGCCGGCGCGGCGGTAGTCGTCGACGAGCCTCTTGACGAGCACCTGCTCGTTGGCGCAGCCCGCGCGGATCTGGAGCCTCTTGAGCTCCAGCAGCTTCTGGAAGATGCGCCGCTCCATGTGGTACCTGTGGCAGCGGTCGGCGCGACGGTGCCGCGTTAGTCGGCGACCCGCCTCTACAGGCAGCGTCTCAGTAGCACCGCAGACTCTGTTTCTAAATAGCTGTATTCTCAAGTTTTTCTTGTGCAAGGTGGTGAACCACATGGTCGGTCGCGAGCACAGGCTCCGCAGAAATCTATCCAAAAGGGAGCAAGATTTTAAAATTGCTTATTTTGCTGTAATCCGTTCGGTGAGTTTAAGAATAGTATGTGACAGAATGTACGTAAATTTCATTGTATAGTCGAGGATTGATTGTTATCGACAAGTCACATTTGTCAAAGGTAGATTGATTTGACACCTAAAATATAAGCACATTACATTAGCATATGCAAACTAGACGTTTTTAAATTTTTAATGCGAAAATGTATGCTACCATTTTCATTTTACGATCTAAACGACATCTTCATATGATTAAATCTAGCGAGTTGCCAAAAGAAGCCAGACGGTATTCACTACTGAAATTTTTATTGATAAACCAGGAAAAACCAGACTTATCGAGAAAATGCTGCTGGATATCAACAAAAATAACCATAAAAATGACACAGATTGATATACCTCATAGTGGAGAAACAGAAGATGAACAGGGGTAAGAAAATGTTTCGTTAAAGAGGTATATAATGAATTCCCTGTTGTGTCTCTTGGTTGTGTGATTTACCTCAAACGTGACTTTTTGCTGACAGTATTGTTTCCAGTTGGTCATGGAATTTTTTTGTCTGATTTGCATTTGTTCTGTTTCAGTGTAATTATCATCCCAACATATCATAACGGTGTATCCTGTGACTGAAATGACGCAGATGCACTACATCTACAGCCTAGCAGATGGGAATGCGGATTCAGCACGTCAACCTTATGGCTGAATGTAGCTCCGGTAGGCAGTTACCTGTGCAGGAACGTTTGTAGGACACCATCAATGCTTGTGAGAGGCAGGCTCATTTGAGAAGAAAATTTCAGATGAAGACGACGCGATGTACGAATGCGTGAGCTTGAAGAATATGTTCTTCTTCCTGTGGATGGAGCTCGAGCAGCTAGTACAAGGAGAATACCGGAAGGGAAGGCCTCAGTGACATGTCGATGTGAAACAGTTAGTATGGAAACTTATGTACTCGTGTCGCCTTCAACAGGTGCAAGGATTAAGTGAGGCTAAGCAAGTTAAGGCAGTGTGCTGAGTTTCTGCATTTCTTAGCATGCACCTGATTCACTGATGAGGCTGGCTTTTAACATCATGGGCAGGGATCTTCAATTATCATATCAGTCGCGACTGGGCTTATGAAAATCTTCGCGAATTGCGAAAAGACAGATATCAACAGAGGTTCAGCCTGAGTGTGTGCTGTGGAGCCGTTAATGATCATGTAACTGGCTTCTATGTCTTACTGGTTAAACGAATCTGCTGTTTCTCAGAGATGATTTGTTTCATTTAGCTGATTACGTATCTGTAGAAGTCAGTCAACGAATGTGGTTTACGCACAATGGTGCTACACCTCCCAATACATGGATAGTTTTCCAGTATGTCGATAATCAATTTCCAAAGAGACTACTACAGCCAAATTTGGCGCAGAAACACCAGATTTCGTCAGTATCAGCACTGTGGGGTTTATAACTTCCTAGCTCGAATAGGAGTGGAGATATGGGAAAAACGTGTTTTCCTCACCTCTGGTGTATAGGCTGCCCTATGCAACAGGTGTGTTTTGTGGGAACAGTGTCATCCTGTCCAACCAACTTGCTTTGCAAGGCAGCCTACGTGTCAGGGGCAAGAAATGACTTTCTGGGCCCTGATTTATAGGCTTCCTTGCATAACAGGCATGTTTTGTTGGAGTAGTGTTAGCCTGCTTTACAGCTGTATGTCAGGGGCAAATACATGGTTTTGAAGCACCTGATATGTGGCCTGCCCTTCATGGCAGGCAAATTGTATGAGTAGTTCTTGCCTCCTTTATTGAACTGTATTGCAGTGGCTACAGGTGACAATGAGCATGGCATGGGATAGTTTGAGATGGGTAGAGGAGCGGATGAACAGACTGAGGGGGAGAGCAAATGGACAGGGGAGGAGGGGGAGATTACTGAGAGAGTGGTAGAGGAAATGGACAAAGGAAGGAGGGAATAGACAAGTAAACATAAACAGCCAGACAGAAGGAGGAAGAGATGTGTTCAGTATATGTGTCGAAAGCAGATGTGGGCGAAGCCGCAGGAAGAGGGCTAGTAGTAATGTGACACTGTAAGTATCGTTAGCGAACTGGGTTCTATAAAGCGTGGCGTGCACTAACTTGCGCATGCTGTTCTGCACGGCCTGCGTGACGGAGACGGTGCTGAGCGGCGGCCGGCCGTCCTGCCTGTAGGGCCGCGGCACCCAGCCGCCCCCGCCGCCTCTGCTGCCCCCATCACTGCCCCCGGCCTCGCCCGGCTGCTCGTGCTCCCGCCGAGGCGACGGCTCCAACCCAGAGTCTGGCTGCGCGCTGGAGCGGCTGCGCGTGGTCGTCGTGGACGCCTCCTCCTCCTCCTCGTCTTCTTCCTCGACCTCTTCCTCACCCTCCTCCCGCTTCTGCACGCCGTCCTAGACCTCCAGTTCCTCTTGTTCTCGGCCCTCGTCTTCTTACGACTCCTCGCCGCTTTCCTCCTGGCTCTCCTGCGTGAGAAAGACGCTGAGGAAATAGATACGAAATGTTTAGCCATATATCAAAAAACTGAGTTTTCGCAGCGAATCAGGCATAAAATATACAGAAGATCCGCAGAACTAAGTTACTGTTAACTAACTCCATACTTAACCATTTCAGAAACTATGAAATATCAACTAATCATCACTCCAATAATTAAGTTTAGCTTTTAGTGCACTTCTAGAAGCGTAGTTCTCGAAGCGCGTGACGATGGCTGTATCTCGCTCCTCGCCCTCTCCCTCGCCAAGACTTGTGAAGGTAGTGGCTGCACGTTCATTGAATCCTAAAGAACTAATTTTTTGCCCAGGTGTATTTACGACTACCTATGGATTCTAAAAAAGAATCAGTTGCTGCTTGTAGGGGAGCGACAACGTTAATCTCAGGGCTTGTGAATCAGGTGACTACGGGAAGTGAGTCAAGATTAATGGATTGAGTTGGTGTGGTGATTGGAGACAACAGACGTTCCACTGCCACTTCAGATTTCATCAGCTGTCCTGGGGCACAGCAGTGAATAACAGTGAAACATGCACTGTGGGAATACCGGAACACAACGGAATGGAAGAATTTGAGATGTGGTGCTACAGATGAATGTAGAAAATTAGGTGGTCTGATAAGGCAAGGAATGAGGAGGTTCTGCGCAGAATCGGAGAGGAAAGGAACTGTGGAAAACACTGACAAGGAGAAGAGACAGGATGATAGGACATTTGTTAAGACACGAAGGAATGACGTCCATGTTACTAGAGGGAGTTGATACACGGAACAGTCGTCATCACTGGCTGCAGATTTCTACATTGAGATACACAAAAGCTGATAACCTCGCTACGATAATCGTATCGATAACGGAAGGTGTTACGTAAGAAGCTATCAGAAGGTACGTTACTGTTGTTTACTTTAATTTTTCGTTGTACGTCGTACTGGGACATTTTATAACTACAGGTATACAGCAGCAGGGTTGAATTATCTTATTGATAATTGGTAAAAATACTCAGTGGACTTAAGGAAAGTGCATTGCGTTTGGATTGGCATCCAAGCAAATTAACACTAACATCGGTTATCGTCACATTTACAAAAATGCACTGAATGTCTTCTCAACCATTTAGAACGTATCACAAACATTCTTACGTTCTTGGTATTTCTTTTTCAATTTGTTATGCGGAGTATATTTAGTCCTTGTATTTTTGAAGTTTAAGTTTACGTGGCTTGGTATTATGTGCTAATTCATTGATTTCTACATTATCGAAATGAAACAAAAGACTGGAAAAGAGAGAGAAACGGAGAGAGACAGAGAGACAGAGAGAGAGAGAGAGAGAGAGAGAGAGAGAGAGCGAGAGAGAGAGAAAGAAGGGAAGGGGAAACTGCTATTCATTAACTGGATCCAAACACCGCAACTGGCCCACTGGCACTAATATCATCACCGATTTGCCCATACTTCAAGTAGGACAACTAGTTAGCAGTTTTGCAGGACAAGTGTGTGCCTTGTACTTTATTAAATTGATTTCCACTACACTCGATGCATCTCTTCACACTCGAAAATGATCCCAAACGTTTTCTGGCACATTCGTCGAGCCATGCCATTACGATTACTTCCTCTGGTCCTCTCATCGGTTCAACAGTTCCAAAGAGAAAGCAAATTCAAACGGGACAGTGTTACAGCTGTTTAAGGCAATCAAGAACTTCGGAGCCTATTGTATTGTAACAGTTTGTGGAAAATTTCGACCAATATACGAGAATGTTCTTATTAAGAAAGAACCAACAGTCGACCTTCGTCGCGTTATTTTAAGGACACCTTTACCGTCAGACCGGGAGTTATGCGGTAGTACTTAAGACTGTAGGATAGGTAAATGTCGCGTATAGGAAAATTTAGAATATTTTTTTAGAAAAGAGCGAAGTTGTTAGAACATCGAAAGTTCATTTATAAAGCCTGCACTAATGGCAGTCTGGAAGTTGAATGAACAGTGTGGTAGTGTTATATAAGAATGATAAAAATGAAGACAGTATTACGGAAAGGGAAGGGCTAAGTGAGTGAACATGATATGAGTAATGTGATACTGCGAGAATAATTTGTCACAGGATTTAAAGACATAAGTTGAAAGAAGGTACCTCTAGTGGACATGATTCCCTCGAGGTTGTTAAGATCTTTAGGAGATGATTCAAGTTAGCAAAACGAAAGCCGTAGTTTTATATTTCACTTTCAAGGAACCATTCGCACAGGGGAATCGTACGAACATACCGTCACTTGACCATTGGACAGACTCCAATATGGACGACATTTGTTGTTGTTGTGGTCTTTAGTCCTGAGACTGGTTTGATGCAGCTCTCCATGCTACTCTATCCTGTGCAAGCTTCTTCATCTCCCTGTACCTACTGCAACCTACATCCTTGTGAATCTGCTTCGTGTATTGATCTCTTGGTCTCCCTCTACGATTTTTACCCTCCACGCTGCCCTCCGATGCTAAATTTGCGATCCCTTGATGCCTCAAAACATGTCCTACCAACCGATCCCTTCTTCTAGTCAAGTTGTGCCACAAACTTCTCTTCTCCCCAATCCTATTCAATACCTCCTCATTAGTTACGTGATCTACCCACCTTATCTTCAGCATTCTTCTGTAGCACCACATTTCGAAAGCTTCTATTCTCTTCTTGTCCAAACTGGTTATCGTCCATGTTTCACTTCCATACATGGCTGCATTCCATACAAATACTTTCAGAAAAGACTTCCTGACACTTAAATCTATACTCGATGTTAACAAATTTCTCTTCTTCAGAAACGATTTCCTTGCAATTGCCAGTCTACATTTTATATCCTCTCCACTTCGACCATCATCAGTTATTTTGCTCCCTAAATAGCAAAACTCCTATACTACTTTAAGTGTCTCATTTCCTAATCTAATCCCCTCAGCATCACCCGATATAATTTGACTACATTCCATTATCCTCGTTTTGCTTTTGTTGATGTTCATCTTATATCCTCCTTTCAAGACACCGTCCATTCCGTTCAACTGCTCTTCCAAGTCCTTTGGTGTCTCTGACAGAATTACAATGTCATCGGCGAACCTCAAAGTTTTTACTTCTTCTCCATGAATTTTAATACCTACTCCGAATTTTTCTTTTGTTTCCTTTACTGCTTGCTCAATATACAGATTGAATAACATCGGGGAGAGGCTACAACCCTGCCTCACTCCTTTCCCAACCACTGCTTCCCTTTCATGTCCCTCGACTCTTATAACTGCCATATGGTTTCTGTACAAATTGTAAATAGCCTTTCGCTCCCTGTATTTTGCCCCCCCACCCCCCCCCCCCCCACCTTCAGAATTTGGAAGAGAGTATTCCAGTTAACGTTGTGAAAAGCTTTCTCTAAGTCTACAAATGCTAGGAACGTAGGTTTGCCTTTCTTTAATCTTTCTTCTAAGATAAGTCGTAAGGTTAGTATTGCCTCACGTGTTCCAGTATTTCTACGGAATCCAAACTGATCTTCCCCGAGGTCCGCTTCTACCAGTTTTTCCATTCGTCTGTAAAGAATTCGCGTTAGTATTTTGCAGCTCTGACTTATTAAACTGATAGTTCGGTAATTTTCACATGTGTCAACACCTGCTTTCTTTGGGATTGGAATTATTATATTCTTCTTGAAGTCTGAGGGTATTTCGCCTATCTCATACATCTTGCTCACCAGATGGTAGAGTTTTGTCATGACTGGCTCTCCCAAGGCTGTCAGTCGTTCTAATGGAATGTTGTCTACTCCCGGGGCTTTGTTTCGACCCAGGTCTTTCAGTGCTCTGTCAAACTCTTCACGCAGTATCTTATCTTCCATTTCATCTTCATCTACATCCTCTTCCATTTCTATAATATTGTCCTCAAGTACATCGCCCATGTATAAACCCTCTATATACTCCTTCCACCTTTCTGCCTTCCCTTCTTTGCTTAGAAATGGGTTGCCATCTGAGCTCTTGATATTCATACAAGTGGTTCTCTTCTCTCCAAAGGTCTCTTTAATTTTCCTGTAGGCAGTATCTATCTTACCCCTAGTGAGACAAGCCTCTACATCCTTACATTTGTCCTCTAGCCATCCCTGCTTAGCCATTTTGCACTTCCTGTCGATCTCATTTTTGAGACGTTTGTATTCCTTTTTGCCTGCTTCATTTACTGCATTTTTATATTTTCTCCTTTCATCAATTAAATTCAATATTTCTTCTGTTACCCAAGGATTTCTATTAGCCCTCGTCTTTTTACCTACTTGATCCTCTGCTGCCTTCACTACTTCATCCCTCAGAGCTACCCATTCTCCTTCTACTGTATTCCTTTCCCCCATTCCTGTCAATTGTTCCCTTATGCTCTCCCTGAAACTCTCTGCAACCTCTGGTTCTTTCAGTTTATCCAGGTCCCATCTCCTTAAGTTCCCACCTTTTTGCAGTTTCTTCAGTTTCAATCTGCAGGTCATAACCAATAGATTGTGGTCAGAATCCACATCTGTCCCTGGAAATGTCTTACAATTTAAAACCTGGTTCTGAATCTCTGCCTTACCATTATATAATCTATCTGATACCTTCTAGTATCTCCAGGATTCTTCCAGGTATACAACCTTCTTTTATGATTCTTGAACAAAGTGTCAGCTATGATTAAGTTATGCTCTGTGCAAAATTCAACAAGGCGGCTTCCTCTTTCATTTCTTCCCCCCAATCCATATTCACCTACTATGTTTCCTTCTCTCCCTTTTCCTACTGACGAATTCCAGTCACCCATGACTATTAAATTTTCGTCTCCCTTCACTACCTGAATAATTTCTTTTATCTCGTCATACATTTCATCAATTTCTTCATCATCTGCAGAGCAAGTTGGCATATAAACTTGTACTACTGTAGTAGGCATGGGCTTTGTGTCTATCTTGGCCACAATAATGCGTTCACTATGCTGTTTGTAGCAGCTAACCCGCACTCCTATTTTTTTATTCATTATTAAACCTACTCCTGCATTACCCCTATTTGATTTTGTATTTATAACTCTGTAATCACCTGACCAAAAGTCTTGTTCCTCCTGCCACCGAACTTCACTAATTCCCACCATATCTAATTTTAACCTATCCATTTCCCTTTTTAAATTTTCTAACCTACCTGCCCGATTAAGGGATCTGACATTCCACGCTCCGATCCGTAGAACGCCAGTTTTCTTTCTCCTGCTAACGACGTCCTCTTGAGTAGTCCCCGCCCGGAGATCCGAATGGGGGACTATTTTACCTCCGGAATATTTTACCCAAGAGGTCGCCATCATCATACAGTAAGCATACCTGGCGTAAAGAAACAACTAAAAAATTTGAAAGCAGGTAAGTCATCAGTCCCGGATGGAATTCCAGTTCGATTTTACGAAGAGTGCTCTATGGCATTTGCCCCTTACCTAACTTGCATTTATCGTGAATCTCTTGCCAGGACAATGTCCCAAACGAGTGCAAAACAGCGCAGGTGCCTCCAGTGCATAAGAAGGGTAAGAGAACGTATCCCCAAAATTACACGCCAATATCCCTAACTTCTATTTGCTGCAGAATCCTTGAATATTCTCAGTTCCCATATAAAAAGCTTTCTTGGGACTGAGAAGCTTATGTCCACGAATGAGCATGGTTTTAGAAAGCGTCGCTCGTGCGAAACTCAGTTTGCCCTTTTCTCACACGGTAAGGGCAACAGGCAGACTCCATATTTCTATATTTCCGGAAAGTATTTGGCATGGTGCCCCACAGCATGCTGTTAATGGAAGTACGATCATAAGGGAGAAGGTCACAGATACGCGAGCGCTTCGAAGAATTCTTAAATAATGGAACCCATTGTGCTGTCCTCAGCGGTGAGTGTCGATCAGAGACAACGGTATCGTCAGGAGTGCCCCAGGGAAGTGTGATAGGCTGATTCGGTGGACAGAGTGGGTAGCAATCTGCGGTTGTTTGCTGATGATGCCGTGGTGTGAGGTAAGGTGTCGATGTTGGGTGACTATAGGAAGATAAATGGCAGCTAGTCCTAAATTTGGAAAAATGTAAGTTAATGCGGATGAGTAGGAAGATCAAATCTGTAATATTCGGATACAGTATTACTAGATTCCTGCCTGATACGGTCACGTCCTTTAAAAATCTGGGTGTAACTTTGCAAAGCCATATGACATGGAACGAGCATATGAGAACTGTGGCAGGGAACGCAGATTGTCGATTTCGGCTTACTGGGAGAATTTTAGGAAAGAGTGGTTCACCTGTAAAAGTGCGACATATTCTTGAGTACTGCTCGTGTGCCTCGGATCCGTACGAAGTCGGAATGAAGGAAGGCATCGAAGCAGTTCAGAGGCAGGCTGCTAGATTTCTTACCGTTAGGTTTGAACAATATATAAGTTTTACGGAGATGCTTCGGGAACTCAAATGGGAATCCCCGGAGGGAAGGCGACGTTATTTTCGAGAAACGCTATTGGGAAACTTTAGAGAATCGGCATTTGAAGCTGACTACCGAACGATACTACTGCCGCCAACATACACTGCGCGTAACGACCACGAAGATAAGACACGAGTATTTAGGGCTCACACGGAGGCATGTACACTGGAGCGCCAAAGAAACTGGTATAGACATGCGTATTCAAATAAAGTGGTATGAAAACAGGCAGAATACGGCGCTGCGGTCGGCAATGTCTCTGACATAGTTGTTAGATCGATTACTGGTGCTACGATGGCACGTTATCAAGATTTAAGTGAGACTGAACG
Organism: Schistocerca americana; assembly: GCF_021461395.2. NCBI lineage: Eukaryota > Metazoa > Arthropoda > Insecta > Orthoptera > Acrididae > Schistocerca > Schistocerca americana. The sequence continues at coordinate 59,258,050 of NC_060121.1, forward strand.
TGTTGTTATAGTCGGAGCGCTAGTGATGGAACACAGCATCTCTGAGGTAGCGGTGAAGTGAAATGGTCGTACGGGGCAATCCCCACGAGTGTACCGTGAACGTCAGGAATTCGGTAAAACATCTGATCACCGACATCCCTGCGGCCGGAGCAAGATGCTGCAAGAACGGAGACAACGACTACTGAAGAGAATCGTTCAACGTGACAGAAGTGCAACCCTTCCACAGACTGCTGCAGATTTCAGTGCTGGGCCAACCATTCCACGAAACATCATCGATATGGGCTTTCGGAGCCGACGGCCTACTCGTGAACCCTTGATGACTGCACAACACAAAGCTTTACGGCTCGCCTGGGACAGTCATCACCGATATTGGACTGTTGATGACTGGAAACATGTTAGCTAGTCGGACGAGTCTCGTTTCATATTGTATCGAGCGGATGAACGTGTACGGGTATGGAGACAACCTCATGAATACAAGGACCCTGCATATCAGCAGGGGGCAGTTCAAGTGGTGGAGGCTCTGTAATGGTGTGGGCCCTGTGCAGTTAGAGCTGTATGGGTCCCCTGAGACGTCTAGATACGACACTGACAGGAGACACGTATGTAAGCATCCTGTCTGATCACCTACATTCGCCCCCAGAAGCTCAGCATTCATTTGCTGGGTACGGGCTTGGCGACCCCGGGGTTCCTCAGCTGGGGTCTGGTAAGCGCCGCCAGTCCCCTGTCACCGTAACCTCTAAGCATACTTCAACGACCACTGTGCGGCGCGGCGGTGGAATGTTGTGTGTCTCAGGGAATGGGGATCTTGGCTTCACCGCCCGAATCGCGAGGATGGAATAAACCTCTGTAAAAAAACCCTCAATCTCAAGGTGTGCTGCGCGCTGATGAGATGCATGGCTGTTGAGGTGGAACAGTCGATAGCGGGCAACCTCTGGGGAACCTGCCGCACCTCAGTTGTATAAGGCTTACCTAGGCACGCGGGGCTCTGTCTAGGTGGACTTCTAGTTCCCTAGCTGCTCGTGGGACCGAGATGGATCCTTCGAAATCCTCTTTTCTTCCTCCCAGCGGAAAGGGTGGGCCGCTGGAAGGTTCTAACACCCTGTCTCCTAAGAGGGCCCGTGCAGTCAGTTCCCCTGACTCCGGCGCTTCTTTGAAAAGTCCAGGCGTAGGTAACAGAATGCATTCTGGTAATCCGAATATGTTTCTCATTGTAAAACGGAAGGAGGGTAGTTTTGAGAAGGTTTCGCCCTTCTATATACAAAAGGGTCTGGAGGGCATCTGTGGCTCCTTAAAATCAGTGAAGCGTTTGCGTAATGGGACCGTGCTCGTGGAAACTTCAACTTCCCAGCAAGCCACTAACCTGCAAGCTGCCAAATGCCTTGGGGAGTATGCCATAGACACTGAACTGCACAGCACTTTGAATTATAGCAAGGGTGTTGTGACATGCCGGGATCTAGTCAACATTCTCAAAGACGAACTGCAACGTGAGTGGGCTTTGGAAGGTATCGTTGATGTTCAACATATCATGAAGAGGGTTGATGGCAATCTTGTGAAATCCGACTCTTTCATTCTGACCTTCAGTAGCACGAAACTTCCAGAACATATTAAAGCTGGCTTCCTTCGCCTTAGTGTGCGGCCTTATTTCCCTTCTCCCATGCACTGTTTTAAATGCCAGCGTTTTGGGCATACCACCATAGGGTGTAAAGGCGAAGCGACTTGTGTCAACTGTGACAAGGCTGCTCATGAAGGAGGTGGTTGCTCGTCTCCAGCCAAATGTATCAATAGCTCTGGAAACCACCTTGTTTGAAGTAAGGACTGCCGAATATTTTTAGAGGAACGTAAAGTCCAGGAAATAAAAACATCCCAGCGTATCCCATATGGTGAGGCCAGGTAGATCTATAAGTCGATGCAACCTCCCACATTTGCTACATCCTTTGCATCCCTGGTACAGAAGCCTACTCCAAAAGTCGATGCCTCAACGCAGACCGAGGTGGTGAGTGTTGGCACTAACACCTGCAGCTGTCAGTGCACTTGCAACGCAGCCAGTGTTTCAGAGCCTGTAGCCCCTACTCGAATGGCAGACAAAGGTACAGTGGCGAACTTGGGCCAGCCCCTGGCTGTTCCCACGCCCAGTGCGCCAATTACCACTCCCACATCAGCTCCCCCAAAGGCCACCAAACCACAGAAAACTCCTGTACAGCAGCAACACCGTGGTAAACCATTTGACCATGAGGATGTTGTTTTACGTGAGGCTTCATCTGACTCTTCCCCAGAGGTATGGAATACGATGTATGTGTGGGGCAATCATCTCGCCCCACGCCTGCCCCTCAATCTGCTGCGGTCTCTCCGCCCCATCGGAGAGACAGGATGAAGGTGCTACCCCCAACATAGATGGCTCCCATACTCCAGTGGAACTTGCAAGGGTTCAGGACGCATGTGGAGGAACTTCGTCTACTCTCTCAGGGTAGACCACTGTGTCTCTGTCTCCAGGAGACGTATTTCCATCCATCATACTCCCCTGAGATACGAGGCTATACACTCCACAAAAAGGACGACCTGCGTGGAGAGAGAGCTAGAGAAGGCGTAGGTATTTTCGTCAGGACGGACTACCACTCCTCGCCTCTGTCACTTACGACGACTTTACAGGCCGTCGCTGTGTCCGTGCACGTGCGTCATCCATTGACTGTCTGTTCCCTTTACTTGCCCCCACATGACGCACTTGATGAAGCGGCCCTCACCGACCTTCTTACACAGCTCCCCCAGCCATTCATTATTTGTGGTGATTTTAATGCCCACAATGTGCTTTGGGGCTCTGCCATTACCTGCCCCAGGGGTAGAGCAATTGAGAGGCTACTCCTGTCATCCTGTGCCTACTTGCTCAATGGAGGACAGAGTACTCATTTCTGCAAAGCGACTGGGTCGTTCTCTGCCATTGACCTCTCGCTTTGCTCTCCAGCTCTTGCCGCCAGTGCTCACTAGGAAGTGGTCGCTGACTTGCACGGCAGTGATCATTTCCCAAACTCGATTCACCTGCCAGATGGCGTGGGCCCCGAAAGGAGACAACCACGATGGGTGCTCAGTGGAGCTGACTGGACACTTTATAGCCAGTTGGCCCAATGCGAACACTGTGCGAATGTTGAGGTGTGGGTGGTTCACATTACCAAAACGGTCCACCACGCCGCTGCAGCATCCATTCCACAGTCCACAGGCCACCGGAAGAGGCCACCTGTGCCTTGGTGGAGTGCCGAATGCCGCTGTGCAATCAGGACCAGGCGTGCGGCTCTGCGTCGGTTCAGGTGTTGGCCGACTGCTGAGAATCTTGCAGCTTTTCGGGTGGCGAGGGCACGATGTCGCCGCATTATTCGTGAGAGCAAGAAGAGGACATGGCAACAATTCCTGAACACCATTAATTGTTCCACCAAAAGTTCCATTGTGTGGGAGACCATCAGGAGAATTTCTGGCAGAGGAGGGAGGCGCTCCATAGCTGTTGTAATGAATAACGGCACTCTTCACACGGATCCGCGAGACATTGCCCAGACTATGGCAGCGTATTTTGCGACAGTTACTGCAACAACCAGTCAGGATCCAGGTTTCCAGCGCCATAGAGCGGTTGCTGAGAGATGTAGTCTGAACTTCCAGTCCACCTCTCATGAAGTTTACTACTGCCCATTTTCTATGTGGGAGCAGGATTCTGCATTGTCTGGAGCTCGTGACACATCCCCTGGTCACGACAGGATCCATTACAGTATGCTATGGCACCTCACAATGCGCAACAGAGAAATCCTCCTCGCACTTTTTAATGCCATTTGGGCGTCGGGTCACTTTCCTGACGCGTGACGTGAGGCAGTTTTAATCCCTTTTTTGAGACCTGTGAAAGACCGCACGAGCCCAAGTAGCTACCGTAGTATTGCCCTCACTAGTTGCATAAGGAAGACCTTGGAGTGGATGGTCAACCACCGCCTTGTCTGGATGTTAGAATCCCGGCAACTCCTTAGTCGCTTTCAGTGTGGGTTCAGGAGGTTTCGTTCCACCTTCGATAACCTTGCCCTCCTGGAGGCGGCTATACAACAAGCTTTCCTACGCCGTCGTCACCTTCTAGGTGTATTTTTCGACATCGAGAAGACCTACGATACCACTTGGAGGCGTCTCATCCTGGAGCATCTTCACGAATGGGGTTTCCGTGGTTGTCTTCCTCTTTTTATTCAGTCTTTCCTCTCGCCACGATATTTTAGATACAGAATTGGTGACGTCCTGTCTGATCGCTTTGAGCAGGAAAACGGTGTCCCTCAGGGTAGCGTTTTAAGTGTGACTCTCTTTGCCATCGCTATTAATAGCATTACGTCCATAGTGAAAAGTCCTGTCCAGTGTTCTTTGTTTGTGGATGATTTCTCTTTGTTCCGCTCTTCTTCAAGCCTAGCAACGACAACTCGTCAGTTGCAACTTACGATTAGGCGTTTGGATGAATGGGCGCGGAAGAGTGGTTTTAAGTTTTCCACCGAGAAGTCTGTATGTGTTCTTTTTAACCGTTCTCGTTCGATTTTAACCTTTCCTGAGTTGAGGATGAGGGACACTATTCTTACTTTTAAATACACGGTGAGATTTCTGGTGCTCATTTTTGACTCGAAGCTCACGTGGTTACCTCATCTTAAAGACCTGAAAAGGCGGTCCCTTCAGGCTTTAAGTATTTTAAAATGTCTTAGCCACAGTACATGGGGAGCTGACAGGACTTGTCTGCTCCAGTTTTACAGGGCGTTTGTGTGATCTCGGCTCGATTATGGGTGCACGGTGTATGGGTCTGCGAGGCCTTCTTACTTAAAGATGTTGGACGTTGTGCACCATGAAGGGCTTCGGTTGGCCACTGGGGCATTCCGAACTAGCCCCATACCAAGCCTCTGGGCAGAGGCTGGTGAACCGCCACTTCATATGCGGCGACGGCTACTTACGGTCCGCCAGACGTATAAAACTTTGTCCACACCATACACACCTGCATACCATACCGTTGCTCAGCCTCCTCTGGCACCTTTATTTCATATCCGGCAACGTGGGACGCAGCCCTATGGGATTCGCGGACAGGATTGGCTCGCTTCGATGTCTACGGCTGGTCTTCGTGTTTTACGTCGCGATTGGAGCAGATCTCCACCTCGGCTCCTCCGGCGACCCAAACTTATTTTAGATTTGACTCATTTTCAGAAAGATGGCACACCAGATTTTACATTCCAGTCTCTGTTTTTTAACATTTTAGATGTGAATCACGGTTTCACTGTCGTTTACACTGATGGCTCCAAACAGGAGAATTTCCTTGGCTGTTCTGTGGTGTTCGCTGATCATATTACCCGGATTCGCCTCCCTGCTGAATATACCGTTTTCGCAGCGGAGCTCCACGCGGTCCTGAAGGCACTGGAGCAGATGCATCATGTTAGGGGCGATCGGTTTCTTCTCTGCTCCGATTCTCTTAGTGCCTTACAATCACTGCAAAACCTATACCCGACTGAGCAGATGGTCCAGCTGCTATATGACCAACTGTACTTGCTCCAACGGCGAGGTAAAGAGGTATCCTTCTGCTGGGTGCCTGGTCATGTCGGAATTTGGAGCAATGTACAGGCCGATCGGGCTGCCAAGGAGGCCTGCAGAGAGCAGTATGTGGTCCAGTGTCCTATCCCCTCGCAGTCAGTCATCGCTGCACTTCACAGGAAGTGCATGGAGTTGTGGGAGGACGAATGGCTGGCGGTGACGACCAATAAACTGCGGTCGGTCAAGTCAACCACTCGGCCGTGGCGTTCCTCCTGCTGGTTGCTCAGGCACGACTTCGCATCGGGCACTGTCCTCTCACACACAGCTTTTTATTACGGCTGGAGGATCGTCCGTTTTGTGATGCTTGTGGTGCGCACATCTCTGTCCGGCGCATTTTAACAGACTGCATTTTATACAGTGATGCAAGGGCAGAAGCACAAGTTGATGGGGATCTGCCTTCTGTTTTAGCTAATGATGAGACGTGTGTGTCTAGGGTTTTTAAGTTTTGTGACGTGTCTGGACTCTGGCCTAAACTTTTAGGCTGGAGGTTTTAGTGTATTGCAGAGTGGCTGACTCCTCCCCTTTTTTCCTTGTGGTCAGCCAGCCACTTCCATCTGCTACATTGTTTTAGCTCCCTCTCTCATTTTCTTCCTGTGTTGTCCATGTTTTACTGCTGACGCCCTGCTTCATCCCATGCTTCGGTGTGGGTGAGCACATATTTTTCAATTATTGTTCCCCGTGTTTTATGTTCCGTTTTATATAAATGTTCTGAGTTTTCTTATTGACAACCGTCTCACTAAGTTACTGAACGGGCGCTGAAGACCTTGCTGTCGGGCGCCCAAAAACCCCTCTACTACTACTACTATTACACCTACATTCATTCATGTTATTTGTGCATTCCGACAGACTTGGAAAATTCCAGAAAGACAATGTGACACCCCACACATCCAGAATTGCTACATAGTGGCTCCAGGAGCATTCTTTTGACTTTAAACACTTCCGTTGGCCACCAGACTCCCCAGACATGAACATTATTGAGCATATCTGGGATGCCTTGCAACGTGCTTTTCAGAACAGATCTCCACCCCCTCGAACTCTTACGGATTTATGGACAGCCCTGAAGGATTCATGGTATCAGTTTCCTCCAGCACTACTTCAAATATTAGTCGAGTCCATGCCACGTCTTGTTCCGGCACTTCTGTGTGCTCGCGGGGGCCCTGCACGACATTAGGCAGGTGTACCAGTTTCTTTGGCTCTTCCTCGCTCTATTTGCGTGTGGACCAGGAAAGGAAATGACAGGTAGTGCTACAGCATACCCTGCGCCACGCACCGTACGGTGGCTTGCGGAGTGTCTATGTAGATGTAAATGTAGACTGTAAGCAGTTATGAACTTCTGGAAGTACAGCTTTTAAACCTGCGCGCTTACAATTTTTTTGTCATTCGTTGCCGCCCCACTGCTGTTGCTTTGGCTGTGTCAGAGAGCTCGATTTATAACCTGTATCTGGTGCCACAGATGTCTTTGCTTCGAACATTTTTATGTTGCCATTCACACAAATGCAGTGTAATTTAATGAGACAACTGAGTGTACCATTAAGGAAGTAGTGAAGCGCTGTTTCAATATTGACATCGCTGTGGTACGTTATTATCTTTCGAGTTTGAAGCTAGCACTGTAAAAGTGAAGTATATTTGCAGCAGATGCGCCATTCTTCAACCGTGATTAAATTGTAAATCGAAAATCACTAACTTCAATTTACAATAAATCTTCACTCGCTCCAGTTTATTCATTTTGATTTTGTGGCGTGTATGTAACTGCAGCATTTCAGTACTAGAATACTGTTAATATTGAATTTGCATGAGGCTGACATATAATGAACTCGTATTATTTGCTATGTTTCGGGCAGAGTGATATACGGTCTAAGGCGCTGCAGTCATGGACTGTGCGGCTGGTCCCGGCGGAGGTTCGAGTCCTCCCTCGGGCATGGGTGTGTCTGTGTTTGTCCTTAGGATAATTTAGTTTAAGTAGTGTGTAAGCTTAGGGACTGATGGCCTTAGCAGTTAAGTCCCATAAGATTTCACACACATTTGAACATATGAACAAGAGTGATATGTGTTGTGTTACATTATTTTAAAACTCGCTGGCCAGATGAGTCCAGTTCCCTCCTCCACTTCCCTCGTCTTCAACATCATGCGAATACGAATGCTATGGTTGTCACCACGACGTACCGCACATCGCGGCCGGGCATTAGGCGGCTGCTGTGGGGCGGAACGAGTGACAAACTACCTGTGCGCGCGAAAGTTTCAGACCCGTACTTTCAGAAGGTCGTAACTACGCACTCTAACAGTTACGCCCCAAATTTTCACGCGGTGTCGATTGCTGGGGTCAATATCATACAAGTGTGCCTTTTTTTCATTAAAATATGACGTCAAATTGGCGACATTTCCTCATTAGACGACTTAGAAGATTTGTGGAACGGAAAGGATGACAGTATCATGAAAAAAAGTTATAAGAAGAATATCAAGAAATGTAAAACAAGGTTAATGGAGTGTAGTTGAAATGAAGCTGGTGATATTGAGTGAATTAGCTTAGCAAATGAGACACCGAGAGCAGCTGGCGATTTTTGCTATCTAGGTACCATGGCAACTAAGGAGAACGGAAGAGGAGATATAAAATGCGGACTTGCAATAGAAAGAGAAGCTTTTCTTAAAATTAAACTTAAAAGTTGGGAAGTAGCTTCCGAAAGTATTTGTCGGGACTGTAGCCATGTTTGCGAGTAAACATGAACGACAAACAGTGCAGGCGTGAAGTGAAAAGAAGCTTTTGAAATGTGGTGTTGCAAAAGAATGAGGGATATGTCAGATAATCAGTCTAATGGGCGAGAAGAGAGCTTTAAAGCAGTACCTGATTAAAAGAACGGATAGTCGGGCATGGAGCAGGTAAATGGTTCGACACTGGGTCGAGGCATATTTGATTTTGTTTGCCAGTTTCATTCTGCCATACAATACTGTGGTATAGACCGTTTCTTAAACCACCTGCATCCGACATTTACATAGCACACGTTTGGAAATTATGCAAATCATGTTGCTAGCCCTATTGGTCACGTAAGGCCTTAACGAAATGTAATGCACCTGAACGTGGCAAGAATAATAGTTGGTACCAATCGATGGGATCATAGTGGTGTGGTACACAGTAAACAGGCTCGGAATCTAGTAGATGCAGTGGTGTGAAACAATTCGCGAACATGACGTGCAAGAGGCTTACCAATGAAAACGGTTGTACATCCTACTTCTGTGTTCGTATTATGTAAGTGCAAATGTTTTGTAGAAGACCCACTGTAATAGCTTTATGACGATCAACACGCCAGACACCGTACCACGGAGACTACATTTAGCAAATAAAAACAAATACGCTTCAACCCAGAATCGAACCCTTGACCTCCTACATGTTAACCCGAAACGCTATCCACTGCACCACCTGCACAGAAGTGCTAACGTCTGCTGAGAGGGCAATTAACCCACGTGTGATAACAGCGTTGTCAGCGTGCCAAGTCCGGTTACTGCCGAAAATACGTGCAGGACGAAAAGAGACACCGCACATTAATACAACTATTCACCTCAATGGGCAATGAATCCAACCACCTTCAGAGACGGATTTACAATGACGTTCGGCATCCTGAGTGAAATTACAAAGTAGTGAGCATGGGGACATGGACATGCTGGTCTCCGGGAGGCGTACAGAAATAGTTCGAGCAGCCGCCATAAGTACTGTGTTCCGGTGGCGCAGTGGTGTGCGTAAGTGTCTAAGAAGCAGTCTGCTTTCGGCCGGTGAGCGGCGAGGACGTCTTGTTTACGTCCCGTCCGCAGAGTCGCGAGCGCGCGTAGTTTGTTTACTTCCTCGTCGCAGCTAATACTCGCGTCCGTTAACACTGAGTCGCCATGGCTCATTCTACAGAAAAGCTAGCATCAAGATCAGCTTCCAGCCCGACTACGCACGACAAAGAGCCTTTGAAGTCGAACGATTCATCCGTGACGAAGTTCAAATACCGACACAGCACATCATCGGTATCCACCTATCCATCACAAGTAGCGTCGTTTAAATCAAGATGGTCGATGACTAGTTACGTCACGCAGTTGTGAACACATGCGCGAACAAAAAAATGGCTCTGAGCACTATGGGACTTAACATCTATGGTCATCAGTCCCCTAGAACTTAGAACTACTTAAGCCTAACTAACCTAAGGACATCACACAACACCCAGTCATCACGAGGCAGAGAAAATCCCTGACCCCGCCGGGAATCGAACCCGGGAACCCGGGCGCGGGAAGCGAGAACGCTACCGCACGACCACGAGCTGCGGACGATGCGCGAACACTCTCAAGTTCAAACACTCCGATGGTCACATCGGAGAGGTTACTGTTGACCATGCTGGACTAGGATTACGCACGCTAAGAGTCTTCGAACTCCCTTTCGAAGTACCACCGGACGTCGTTACCTCAGCTTTCCGCCCTTATGGGACGGTAATTAGCCACGTGGCCGAAAAATGGAACACCTTCGAGACGTACCAGGTCCTCAACGGTGTCCGACAAGTGAAAATTGAATTAAAGAAACATGTGCCGTCCTACTTAGTCATAGGTGGCTGTCGAGCAATGGTAATGTACGTCGGACAACCTCGTACTTGTTCTGGTTGCGGCCAGGAGGGTCATGTGCGCTCGGCGTGTATTCAACGTCGGGTTACACAACTTCCATTGCATGGCACGACACCACCTCCTACGCTCACGGCCCTCCCACTAAATTACGCAGTGGTGACACGATCGACCGTCATGACAGACGAACTCCCCCCCCCCCCCGGAAGACAGGAAGCGTTAGAATGCGCACCTGTCGCCGGTCCTGGATTGACCAACACCTTTACGGTGTCTGCAGAGGTAGAAGACCGCCGCCCACCGACTCCACATGAAGATTCGGACGAGAGAATGGAACTCGACGCTTGGGTTGTACCGACCTCTGCCTTTCTACCTGAGGGGGATGCTATACGGGAACTACAAACTCTTTCGGACACAGAAACCCACGTCCGCAAACAAAGGTCACCGAGAAAACATAAAAAGCGACGTCGCACACCCTCAGACGATTGCCTCCAGCGGACGTCTTCTCCAGTTGACGACCGGACGGCCGACGAAACGACGAGGAAAATGGATGACACGAGATCGCCCTCACCTGTCACTTTGTCTGATTTTGACAAACCCGATTCCGCTCTCTCGGACAAACGGATGGCCAGCACAGCGCGCGCCGTTGGTACACAACCGGAAACAACTGCGGATTCACTCTTAGTCACTCAGCCCACAAGTGTTCTACCGCAGCCACCGTTAACTTACGGACCTTGGGCGGATGACATTGCAGACGATTCTACTGCCGCTGTGGTGGATGAGGAGAGGGGTCTCTCCTCACACACCTCGGCTCCTCCCGAGTAGCAACAGATGACGGCGCGGACACGGCCAGCAGATCACAGGCCCCACCTTTTACGGTGACACTGACGGCGGCCCCCACCGCAGGAGACGATCTACAGACCTATCGCTTAACGACCATCAACATTATCAGCATTCGGACACGTACGAAGTTGTCGCTGCTCCAAGACAGACAATGTCAACGTCTGCTGCACTGAACATTTCTCCAAGAAGTCCTCGTCACCGATTTCCCGGGTATGTATGGTTATACGGCTCATGTGTCCCACGCTTCGCCAACTAACAGCGGAGTCGCAATTCTCCTCAGAGAGGGCCTCGAGGCGGACGAAGTCCGATATCTCCCCGACGCTAGAGGAATGGCCGTAACGGTGCAAGGCGTCCGGTTTATCAATGTGTACGCCTCTTCCGGAACGACTCGCCGTCGTGACCGATCGCTCTTCTACGCAGAAGGAATAGCACCGCTTTCTCAGGGCAGGCACGATGACTTGATATTAGGGGGCGATTTCAATTGCACCCAAGCACCTAAATATCAGCTGCCACGCCATTCACCGTGCCCCGAACTTGGGACACTCATCGGCGATCTCCAGCTGGTAGATACATCGGAACATGTCCGAGGAAATAGACTGGGATACACCCATTTCACGAGTCACTCGTCTAGTCGCCCCGATAGGATTTACGTATCCCGTTCTCTCGCGGCAACAGTGAGTGAAGCGGAGGTGTGGCCAGTAGCCTTTTCTAATCACGAGGCCTATATATGTACCGTCACCCTTCGTCGCCAACGGGTGTGGCGCAGCCGACATCCCTGGAAATTAAACCTTGCTCATCTCGCTTCTCCGGATTGTCGACGCGCCATCGAAGACACGTGGAGTTTGTGCGTCCGCCGCCTTCCAACGTATCCTACGTCGATTAGTTGGTGGTTAACCTGCGCCAAGCCGGCCCTACGGCGAACCTTTATTACGTATGGTCGTGAGACTGCTGCTTGGAGGCGGCAGACGCTTGATTTTTATTTCACCGTCCGCGAATGCGCCTCCTTGCCACCCACACCGGAACGACAGTTGACAGTTCAGCGCGCGAAAGCACAGATCGTAGCCCATATGCGCCGACACCTCGAAGGGACGATCGTCCGAGTGCGAACACAAGGCAGACTCGCAACGGAACGACCCACCATGTACCACGTCATCCGAGAACGTACACTGCGAAGACGGGCGCTGATACATGCCATCACCACTGAGGACGGCCGTCATCACACCACACAACGCGATATTACTGCAGCCTTCTTCGACCATTACGCACGACTTTATTCTGCTCAATGTTCCGACCCGACGACGGTGACAGCAGTCTCACAACTGGTTTACGGTACTGTCCCACAGGATTTACAAACTGAATTATTGAACGACATTACGGAAGACGAAGTTATCGACGCCATCGGTAAAGGAGCGGCGAATAAATCTCCTGGCCCCGACGGGCTCCCTGTGGAGTTTTATCGAACTTTCCAGTATTTACTGGCTCCCAAGTTAACAGACATCTGTCGGGAGCTTATGTCCCCCGCGGTGCCGCTCCCCGCGACCTTCGTAGAAGGAATAATTATACCGGTTCACAAACCTAAAGGTGGGGCTCGAATACAAGATTACCGCCCGCTAACACTCGTCAACTGCGACATGAAGATATTCACCAGACTATTAGCAAACCGTCTATGACCGACCCTACCTTACGTCATCTCGCCAGATCAGACTTCCCTAGGGGGTATCAACAACATCCACACAGCACTGTGTCGATACCGTGACTTAATAGCCCTAGCCAGGGCACACCGCATCCCGGGAGAGCTGGCATCACTAGATTTTAGCCAAGCTTTTGATCGAGTGGATCACGCGTACCTAACGTCCGTTCTCCAGCACATGCAGTACCCACAGCAATTCACAGACGTCGTGATGCGCCTCCTCCGAGGGGCGACTTCCAAAGTGCTCGTTAACGGGCGTCTCTCGCAGTCCCTCCCGATTTTCCGCTCCGTGCGTCAAGGCTGCCCCTTGTCGACGTTACTATATGCTCTGGCACTGGAACCGCTCCTCTGTGGCCTCCGTCAACGCCTCACCGGTCTTACCCTACGTGACGTCACATTTCGCTGTACAGCATATGCAGGCGACCTGGTTCTCGTGTTCCGCAATCCCGACGATGTCAACAGAGCACTCGACTGGATTACCACGTACGGTGTGGCTTCCGGCAGCTGTCTCAACGTCGCCAAATCGGTCGCCATGGCCATAGGAGACGGGTTGACCCCAGCGTGTGTCGAACCTCTACAGCTTCGTGGCACTATCAAATGTCTCGGAATAGAGTTTCACGACGACATACGGCGCGCTGCGGCTCTTAACTACCGCCGCTTATTACAACATATTCGGGTCCAGATCTTCAACCTTCGTCTGCGGACCCTCGACATTCTTCAAAGGACGCACTTCGTCAATGTTTACCTCGCATCGCGTCTTCCACACATAGCACGTGTTCTTCCAATATCGTTACTGATGGCTCGACGTCTATTAGCAGCATTCGGAGCCTACGTCAGTACAGGCATACTCTTCAAAGTCAGTTATGAGTCACTGACCCTTCCCCCAGAAAGGGGGGGTCTTGGTCTAGTCCATGTCCACGACAGAGCTGTGGCCCTGTATGTCAGCTCACACTTCAAGCTGTGGCGACACCACCCGGAAAGTTTGACAAGTTTACTGTTGGAGTCCTTATCTCCGCCCTCCCTTATGCCCCCACTGACGACGCAAGACATACCCCCACCCTTCTACTACTTCGGGAACTTTTACATTGAACACAGCTATGTCCGTATCGCAGTACTACCGACGAAACAGGCGTCGGTGCGGGATATATATCATGTCCTACAGCAGAGGCGCCCACCGAACATCGTGGAGACCAAAAGCCGTCAGGTTAATTGGAAGGTGGTGTGGAAGACGATTCAAGCGGTTACACTGGACACATGGTACATCACAGTCAATGGGAAACAGATCACCCGATCACGCCTGGGAATACTGTTACTTCCATCCTACGCTACATCAATTTCAGACCGTTTAATTTTTTATGTTTTAATCAATGTTTTTCTTGTTCATTACGAACCTACAATTGGGAGACACGCCAAACATTCTGCGTCGTTTCTCACAATCGCAATTTACATATCTGTCACCTCCGAGATGTCATTCTAGTGATCACGAATGCCGATCAAGGCGCAATAAGAACTTTCAGCCGTAACTGCTGAGGCAAATGGACTAAGTGTTCTTGTGAAATAGGTTATTGCTTCCATGGATAACAATATTCAATTACGAGAAATGTGGCTTCTCCTCTTTTTGTAGTCTTTCGCAGGTGCTAAATTTGAGTTCATTAAGTTGGCGGGCGACGATGTTTTCGTCAACTACAGCTTATCTCCATCTGCTGAAGAGATACAACGTAGGAGTCAAACAAATTTTTTTTTCAGTTACTAAAGCTCGAACACCAATCAACTCAAAGCACATTACTCAATACAAAGAATACTTATAATAATCAAAGAGTAAAGCAGATTGTCAGTGTAGTCGTCGCCACAGGATAATGCTGCGTTTCATTGTGCATTCACAGATGTTCTTTTGGCGACTCCCACAATGTCTTCGATCTCCATGGTCATGTTCAGTTTATTTTTATTTAAAACTGGGAGTACGTGTCAGAAATTTCATAATAATCTCTTGAAACAGTAATAGCAGACGTAACGTAGCTCAAATAAATGACAGTCAGCCGATCGCTCTGTGCTGCCACCGGAGGTTAACTTTTTCGTGAAACTTGTTTAACTGCTGTTGAATTGAGAATGACATCCAATTTATTGTAGGTGACGTCTAGTATTTTTAAACCAAAAAGCCTCATATGTAAAATCGTAGCACTTCAATGAGAGCACATATTAAAATCCATAAACAACGAAGCTGAACCAGAGATTACTTTTGATTCTGTTTTGTTTGTAAGTCATACGTAACGAAATTTTCACAAATAACACTTTTCAACAACAAACATAAATGTAACCGAGATTCTAACTGAGAGCTAACAGAACAGAAGATATCACTACAGTCTAAAACATACGCTTATTCTACTAAAATCAAAACACCAAACGATGTAACACCTATTTGTTATTCTGAAGCCATTAGCTTCTTTGAAAAATCTAAATTATTTTATTATATTAATAAACTTATAAATTTCAAACAAAAATTGACAAAATAAATCATATAAGTTACTCAAATTAAACAAAAATGAGTATTTCAATTACTATACTATTAAAGCGTGCTTCAATAGGCCCCTTGAAGTAAGTGTTGCGAATTACATTACCACACTTAGTTCAAGACGGACACAAAAAATGAATATCGCCAAGCGCTCTAAACTATATGACCCTAAAAATGCTGCTCTTTGAAAATATTTGAAATTATAACCACAGATAAACATTTAAGTAATTAAGCCCCCCACGTAAAGATATTCACACAAAAATCTACAATATTATTACTGAATATAAGGCATCACTCATAGAACTTTTTCAGGTCCTTATGATGATATAAACCCTTCACCTTTCTAGTTTCAGTGTGTTGTAATAAATAGCAAACTTCATGAAGTATATTACTTATTATCTTTTCCGCTAATGTGTATTGATTCTGTATCATAACTCTGAAGCACTAACGCCCATCTTGCAAGTCTAGCATATAGTAATTTGCAGGTCAATAGAAAGCATACCGACTGGTGGTGTGTATATACTTTAAAGTGTTTTCTATAAATGAAATAATTCCACTTTTCCAGTGACCATTTTACAGCCAACACCTCCAGCTCTGTTGCGATATAATTATGTTCGCTGGATGATAGAACTTGACTCACAAATTCAATTACTCTAATTTCCTTTTCACCCCCTGTTACCTGGAATAAAGATGCGCCTTACCTAGCTAAAGTTGCATCAGTGAATAAACTAAAGTCCTCAGTTATATTAGGGTGGTACAAAATACAAGGGTTAGCCAAAACGTTTTTGATCTGTTTATATACTTCTGCACAGTTTGTTGACCAGTACCAAGGAGTATTTTTCCGAAACAAATTTAATAAATTATCGTTTCTAAGAAACGAGGCGAAACCTAGAAATGATTTCAATTGCCATTTGTTTGTCGCATGTTGTATGTTTCTTAATGCATCCAGTGTTTTTGGATTGGGTTTGATTCCCATAGGTGATATAATGAGACTTAAAACATTTCATTCGATTCTTACCAAACACAGACTTTTTTTAAATTTGGTGTTACATGATAATCATTGAATTTCTTAAATACCTTTTCTAAGACTTCGAATTGTTCTTCCTAAGGTTCTGTAGCGAGTAGAATATCATCTACATATAATGTAATTGAATTTGGTGACTCAGGTCCTAGCACTGTATCCAAGAGTGCTATGAACACTCCACCACTTATGTTTAGCACAAAAGGCATTACCTGAAACTGGTAGCTTCTTCCAGAAAATATAAAAGCTGTACATTTTCTGAATTCTTCATGAAGCTTTATTTGTCGAACGATGGCTTAAGTGCGTGGAACTTAAACATTTTATAGTATAAAATCTTTCTAACAACTCTTCTAATTTTCTCTAGTAATGCTCTGGCAGGCAAATGTTATTTATATCTCAAACATCCATCATGAGTCTAATGCTACTGTCTGGTTTCCTAGACAAATGACGGTTGTAGGAGGAATTTGATGGTTCTACAATATTCCATTCAAACATCTTGCGAATTTCTGTGGATACGGCTTCTTCCTTAGACCAAGTTATGGAATATGATGACCTACAAAAGGTTTTATGATCTATTTCTAGATGACAAACATAACCTTTTATTAAACATGATTTACTATACAAAATCCTGATAGACCTCATTAGTAAATGACTTAACTAGATCTGTTGGTATTCTGTAAGGTAAGTAGACTTAGCTACTTTTTCATTAATATGATCACTCAGCTCTGTGTTCATTGCATTAATGGGCTGAGTATGCATTTCATCACACCAATCTACACTATTAGGTATGATATATCTTATATTTATACCAATGCCATACTTTAAAAGATGATCCACATTGCTTACCAGATTTAATGTAATCATGTTACCACTATTATCTAAGGTAATAGTACCTAAATATAGGTCTGTCATCGCTTTAATTTTATGTGAGAATTCTGATCCCCAGATACACTGTACTGATAATTTCTTCATGATCAGGAAGTTTCACTGTATTTGATACTTCTAGACTTTAATATTGACCATGATCTGGAAGTTAATTAATTGAATTTGAACCCCAAACGCACTGGTAGCATTACATTTCTGAATAGGCAATATTGCAATATTTCTTAGCTTGTTCAATAGTTTCTATAGCTTATAATCTATCATGGACATAGTGGCACACCGGTATGAACAGTAATATCAACAGTCATATCATATATATGAACTTCAATTACAGCTTGGATTGTGTTATTATCAGATTTATCCTCAATAGACTCATTACCTAATCGTCTTCAATCTTCTCGCCGGCATCTATCTAACCACTAGCATCATGTTTTGTGAATTGCCTCCCTCTTCCTGTGCGACCAGCATCGGGAGGCTATGATTGGTTGCTATAACACTTCCGATTTGTTAGTACCATTAGGTGGTTCATAGATAACGTCTGTTACACTAATAGAATGATTTTGTCCTGACCACACCTTTGATGTGATTGCCTTCAAATTTTGTACACCTTCGTTTCTTCTTCTAGTTATTCCAGTCATGTATGTAGTGAATGAGTTTGATGATACTGGGGACTGCTTGTAGCTCTAAATAAGGAATCATGATACGGACAGCATTGGGAATAAAGTTAGAAGAAAAAAGATTTTCCATACTTATGAGGGAGGAAACAAATTTTTAGTGTATAAGAACTGGGAGGTATTTATGTAATATTTCAGTTCTGCAGGAAGAGAATCACTTTGAAGCTTCACATGTGATATGATGAGTGTGTTACATTAAAGTTTAAAATATGGATAGGTTTCTGGGACTATTTTGTGCATTGGGACATAGTGATTATTAGAAGTCAGTCAGAAGAAGGAGGTTTTGTATTAAGTTCTGACAGGTATGTAGCATCAGGGTTGTTGGTACTGGGGTAGAATGACATAAACTGAACAACAGAGAATTACTTTGTTTACACATTGCTGGGAAAGTAGCAAGCGCAAATGTCCATTAGCCCTACTGGCATTAGAGAAAACATCTTTCCGGACAGATTAACAAGTGACTAATGTTTCTTATTAGTTAACATGACAACTATTTTTTCACACAACTTACATACACTGAATTCTTAGCACATGTCAGGTACATTAGACAGTAACATATATAATCTTGATGTAAGTAGCACATAGAATTGGTTAATGTATAATTCTGAATGGCGGTGTGCTTTACATACAATGATAATGATTAACTTTGCTATATCACAGACTATATAATTTCTATCCCAAACAATGCTATCTATGTTAACACACTATCTAGAGAAAGGAAAGTATTTCAACATGGCGCATGTAGAATAACATAGGTGAAATTTACAATGAATATTTCTGGTTTGACCTGTTCGTTCAAAATAATGTCTGGATCTTTCATCATATTTATGAAACTTCCTAATTCATGTAAAATATTTAGCACGTATATTTTTTTATTGGTGGGTGGATCTGACAAGCATTGTGTAATTTTACTAAACTTTTTGTTTTAACTGTGAGCCAATGAAGATAATTTCATGAGATTCAGATGTGGTATAAATATTGTTTTGAAAATTCCTTATGTCTATTCTAATGTATATTTGCTTTTAGCCCCCATATGTTAACTTACAAACACTCTGTCAAGTAAATTTACGGGACTGACCTAGAGAATGGCAAATTTGTGATCACATTATGTTGTGTATAATGGTGTTTTATCTCAGACTTGTTTTTTTGAGCTGTAAGTTTAATTTACGCTGCTATTTTTCCTTAACATAGGAAATATTTTCACTGGTTGACAAAAAATAGGAACTTTAAATGACAAATTAGTAGAACTAACAAATGGAATATGGCAGGGGCATGTCCAAAAAGGACTGTATGAAAAGAACGCTAAGGTTATTTGGCAAAAAACATCATTTACATGAAAAGATACCCAGAAAGTCGATTCAATTTTACTTGAAAAAGGAACTTAAAGGAACATGTTGAATCCATCTTCACTTAAACTGTGGACCCAACCAAAAATAGATATGAAAGCAGCCCTTTCAAACCAAAAGTAAAAAACTCATTAAACTTGCATTACTACCAAGTTTTATGTATGTTATTTTTGGTGTTTGCTTTCGATGTCAGAGTTGATTGTGTGAGCTAGGGTACACCACGTTCAGAGTTCCTTTTGTGAAACCTCAGAACCCCATTTACTTATCTTTGTTTAGGGGTAATGGTGGGCATGGTAATTTAGTGCCATTAAGGTGTACATTTTGTAATTTCTCTGGGCACAAATAGCCATATACCACAGTTGTAGCAGCTACGTGTTCTGAGCGTAGGCGAATTTGTCTCTCGGTAGCAACTGTACTAAGTGCAAGTCGTACATGATTCGCTGGAAGAATTAATTTGCGGTTAGATTCTTGTGTCTGGGATGGTTAAACGAGAATGTGTGTGTTTTTGTAAATACTTGAATAAGGGTAGAAATACAGTACAAAAAATGGTGGAAATACGAGCTATCACTAACACGAAAGCAGTTGCTGTCTTAACTGAGCGAGTGCACACGTTAAGAGAGGAAATGGAGACCGAGAGCCAGAGAAAATTCGAACTTTGTTGTGAGTTAGAAGCTGGGAACGCGATTCAGGTTCAAGCAGCTCCCAATTCTAAATTTAACGTATTTAAATAGCACACTCACTCCACAACTCATGCACTCGTCAGAAAAATTAAGAGAGTCCCAGCATGGGAGAATTTCGATGGAACAAATGTGGCAGCGTATTACGCCAGTTTCCAGGACAACAGAAGCACGAAGTGTTAGTAGTAAGCGTTTCGACTGACATTTGTGGAATACAGCATTCCCGGATAATACGCAAGAAGGCATACTCTGAAGACACGTCAACACACCAGTTACGTGAAGAATTGTTTACCAGCGTTGGCTGGGGAAGCAATTAGTTTTAAGTGCTTAATTAGTATGTAAGGGCATAATAGGGCTACGTCGCAGTTAGTTAAGGCTGAAATAAATGGGTGGGGAGACGTTGAGTGTGGGGGACACTACACTGTGAATTGGGGGGGGGGGGGGGTTGTCCCAACATGTAACTAATTAGTTTTTAGGTAGTTTAGCGAGAGCCATTTACTAAAGACTTGGAACTAATCTTTGTGTAAAGGACGAGGAATGTTGCGCCACGAATAAGTTTAGTCATGTATCTAGGGAGTTATTCAAAATTTTGGTCAGCCATGGCCGGAAGGTTGAGCTTGCGGCAGCGACGGACACGTCAGGTAGGAGGCATTGGCAATGTCGTATCTGGCGAACGGTCTGGACACTTCGATGATGTCGTCCAGGATACCGAACAGCATACGTAGCACACGCCTGTTGGGCATTTTGATCACAATAGCCATACATCAACACGATATCAACCTTTTCCGCAATTGGTAAACGGTCCATTTTAACACGGGTAATGTATCACGAAGCAAATACCGTCCGCACTGGTGGAATGTTACGTGATACCACGTACATATACGGTTGTGACTATTACAGCGCCATCTATCACAAAGCGAAAAAAGTGGTCCAACTAAAACATTCATATTCCTTTACGTACTACACGAATATGTAATAAAAAATGTGGTTTCTATTTAAAAAAAAAAAAAACGCAGTTGATATCCATTTGACCTATGGCAGCGCCATCTAGCGGGCCGACCATAGCGCCGTCTGGTTTCCCCCTTCAAGCTAGACGAGTTTTGTTGAATGTAATTTTTTCGTTTGATGCTTATTTCGTGAGATATTTGGCCCAGTCACTATCAATGGACCACCCTATATAAATGAGCTCTGCTTACAACTAGCAGCCAGTTTGGCTACAGCAGTAGAAAGTTCATCAAAATTCTCTGTTTCTTGAAATGCTGTTTTCTATATTGACCTTCAGTACACCTACTTCATGTTCAAGCTGTTGCTTGGCTACTTGTTTGTTAACCTGACTCGCTATACTCTGACCTGGAGCAGCTCCTAGCCTATCATGTAACTCAGATTTTTCCCTTTTTCCACAGACATTATTCTCCTGTTCTTGCATTTCTTTTCGACTAGTTACAGAAGGTTATAATTGTCTAAGAGTTCCCTCCTCAAGTGCTATGAATCTGTTTAGTTTTATCATTTCTCTGTAGTCCAGTGCAGTCTGTTATTGTAACATGGAACTTTCATACCATAAAAATTTCGAAACAAACTTTAGAAGAGGTATAATTCAGGGAGTGAAGTAACATAAACCACACTAAGCTGAATCCAGTCCACCTACCCAAAACAAAACAATATTAGTCTCTCCGCAGGTGCGCAGTAAAAGACAGAGTAATAAATCAGATACGTGTTAATATCAGACACAAGGAGTATGCAGTAAGTATTAGTAGTCTGAGACGCTTTGGATTTCTGACATTTACTTGCTCATTTGACAACACTTACAAAGTCCAGAATACAATTCCTGCGGGGAAGTAAATTTAGTGAAGTCATTAAATCCATGTATCGCAATGTACGCATTTAGCATTCTTAAGAAATTTGAAAATTATGAACTCAACTCTTCAATTTCACAGTTAATACCATAATACCATCGTGAGGGTGGGGAGGCGGAAGAGCCAAAGGATTGAAGGGTGGGGACTGGTCCAACTCTCCACTCTACTATTGTGGAACTTTTACCACTGCAAAGTAAAACGATGAAATGGCAGTCAAACTGACTCCTACTGCTCGATTCTAATTAAACTGGTGTGTTGCAACGGCCAACAGAAAGCTAGTAATAAATTTCGTTACATGTACTAAAATCACCAATAGGCAACAGATGAACTGCAGGTCTGTAAGAATGTTCAGTGGCAAAGACACAGTTCCAGTATATTAGTTTGGAAACTTTTTAGGATAGGAGCCCATACAGTTGGGTACATTTCAAAGACAGAAATATTTCATATAATTTCCGGAAACAAGTTTTTACACTCAGAACATAAAATAGATATTCAATGAAGCGTGCAGTTCCAGAAATATTTACCAGAAACTTTTTCTTAATGGGAAACTAAGTTAGTAATGATTTCACAAGTTCAGAAAGTAAACTCCTATGTCAGTAGTATCACTCAGCAAGTTCGACCTACGGAAACATCATTATCTGACAAACTTCACCTATCAATATCACTAACTTTGCTCTTTGCTGATAAATTCCTTGAGCCATTCACAGTTCCAAATTATAACTTCCGCACTAAACATTAAAAAAATATAAAATCCCACCAACCTAACAAAGAGTCTCTGCAGGACGTAGTGAGCTAGCAACTCACATCTGACCATTCAGTACAACTACAAGTTCCTTTTGCAGCAAGGCACAGGAACATTTGCCCATCCCAACGGAACGCAAGTAGAAAGTATAAAAACATACCAGTACACACTTACCACTTCAGTACTGTTGTGCACAACCCTCGTTTCATGAAATCAACCTAACATATTAATATGTCAGCCCTATTGGATAGTAATTTCTTTACACATAAGTAATAGGGTATCGTAAAGGAAGAGAAAGACAGTACTTTATCAATATGCAACGTAATTGCACTTCGTCAGATGTGAATGTAACATTCCCCTTAGCGTGCAGTCAAAAGACTCCTCTGACAGTTTGAGAACAGGGGTCACATGAGTATCACTTATTGTGTCAGTGTTTAATAAGCAACATAGCAACGAAGATATAACTAACATGAGAAGCTGTGTAAGGATCGAATTAAGATGCTTGAATGTAACAGTTGGGTATATTTCAAAATGTATAAATTACCTTTCATTAACACAGACCAACTAATACACTCCTGGAAATAGAAAAAAGAACACATTGACACCGGTGTGTCAGACCCACCATACTTGCTCCGGACACTGCGAGAGGGCTGTACAAGCAATGATCACACGCACGGCACAGCGGACACACCAGGAACCGCGGTGTTGGCCGTCGAATGGCGCTAGCTGCGCAGCATTTGTGCACCGCCGCCGTCAGTGTCAGCCAGTTTGCCGTGACATACGGAGCTCCATCGCAGTCTTTAACACTGGTAGCATGCCGCGACAGCGTGGACGTGAACCGTATGTGCAGTTGACGGACTTTGAGCGAGGGCGTATAGTGGGCATGCGGGAGGCCGGGTGGACGTACCGCCGAATTGCTCAACACGTGGGGCGTGAGGTCTCCACAGTACATCGATGTTGTCGCCAGTGGTCGGCGGAAGGTGCACGTGCCCGTCGACCTGGGACCGGACCGCAGCGACGCACGGATGCACGCCAAGACCGTAGGATCCTACGCAGTGCCGTAGGGGACCGCACAGCCACTTCCCAGCAAATTAGGGACACTGTTGCTCCTGGGGTATCGGCGAGGACCATTCGCAACCGTCTCCATGAAGCTGGGCTACGGTCCCGCACACCGTTAGGCCGTCTTCCGCTCACGCCCCAACATCGTGCAGCCCGCCTCCAGTGGTGTCGCGACAGGCGTGAATGGAGGGACGAATGGAGACGTGTCGTCTTCAGCGATGAGAGTCGCTTCTGCCTTTGGTGCCAATGATGGTCGTATGCGTGTTTGGCGCCGTGCAGGTGAGGGCCACAATCAGGACTGCATACGACCGGGGCACACAGGGCTAACACCCGGCATCATGGTGTGGGGAGCGATCTCCTACACTGGCCGTACACCACTGGTGATCGTCGAGGGGACACTGAATAGTGCACGGTACATCCAAACCGTCATCGAACCCATCGTTCTACCATTCCTAGACCGGAAAGGGAACTTGCTGTTCCAACAGGAAAATGCACGTCCGCATGTATCCCGTGCCACCCAACGTGCTCTAGAAGGTGTAAGTCAACTACCCTGGCCAGCAAGATCTCCGGATCTGTCCCCCATTGAGCATGTTTGGGACAGGATGAAGCGTCGTCTCACGCGGTCTGCACGTCCAGCACGAACGCTGGTCCAACTGAGGCGCCAGGTGGAAATGGCATGGCAAGCCGTTCCACAGGACTACATCCAGCATCTCTACGATCGTCTCCATGGGAGAATAGTAGCCTGCATTGCTGCGAAAGGTGGATACACACTGTACTAGTGCCGACATTGTGCATGCTCTGTTGCCAGTGTCTATGTGCCTGTGGTTCTGTCAGTGTGATCAT
This sequence comes from Schistocerca americana, assembly GCF_021461395.2. NCBI lineage: Eukaryota > Metazoa > Arthropoda > Insecta > Orthoptera > Acrididae > Schistocerca > Schistocerca americana. The sequence continues at coordinate 59,282,338 of NC_060121.1, forward strand.
GTGATGTATCTGACCCCAGGAATGTGTCAATAAAGTTTCCCCTTCCTGGGACAATGAATTCACGGTGTTCTTATTTCAATTTCCAGGAGTGTATGAAATTCAAACATCAGATGAAAAAAGAATGCACTGTTAGAGAAACGCTATATGATAAACTATGTATTGCATCGAATAAACGGGATATGTTCTGTGATACGTTCTTCACAAAAATTGTTCTTCTTGTAGATAGAGAATCGTCGTATTTTAAAATATTATTACGCATGTTTAGTGGGTTACAATAATTGTTTAGCGAGTAGATCGACGTCTACACTATAGGCTGCAATCTTCCGAATATTATTTCGAAGTTACGAGAAAAAAGAAAATGAATAACAACGGTAATCGTCAACTCACGCCACGTTCTCACATCTTTACTTCAGCCAGTATCTCGTCTCCTATCTTGCAAACTTTACAGAAGCTCTCCTGCGAACCCTGCAGACCTAGCACTCCTGAAACATCACCCAGGGTGTGGCTAAGCCATGTCTCCGCTATATCCTTTCTTTCAGGAGTGCTAGTGCTGCAGGGTTCGCAGGAGAGCTTCTGTAAAGTTTGGAAGGTAGGTGACGAGCTACTGGCAGAAGTAAAGCTGTGAGGACGGGGCGTGAGCCGTGTTTGGGTAGCTCAGTTGGTAGAGCACTTGCCCGCGAAAAGCAAAGGTCCCGAGTTGGAGTCTCGGTCCGGCACACAGTTTTAATCTGCCAGGAAGTTTCAATTTGAATAATATTTGCAATTTTAGAAAAAATTGCGCTTCGCGCTTAGCAAACAATTAATAACCTCCCAATTAATACATGAAATTAAGGAACATGCTCCACAGCGCTTACTAAGTCTTTAATTGATAGCAACTCAGGTTACAAAGTATTTAAGATCAAAACGCGCCATGGTGCTCATTAAATGTTTAATTAAATACCACCAGGTCAGTGGGAAGTAATCTCTCAAGTTAAACGTTAATAGCTATCAGAATGCCGGCCGCGGTGGTCTCGCGGTTCTAGGCGCGCAGTCCGGAACCGCGCGACTGCTACGGCCGCAGGTTCGAATCCTGCCTCGGGCATGGATGTGTGTGATGTCCTTATGTTAGTTAGGTTTAAGTAGTTCTAAGTTCTAGGGGACTGATGACCACAGCTGTTACGTCCCATAGTGCTCAGAGCCAGCCAGCTATCAGAATAGAGCCATGTGTGTTTAAGAAAGTGAGATATATACAATAAATTGATTGGCGACTCCATGGAGTGTTCTGTGCACCACGACCAAATAGTGGATATAATTGGAAGGAGAATCAACATTGGTCGTATTTTTCTTGTTTTATTATCCACAAAATCGATTTTCGGTCACTTAGTGACCATCCTCAATGCTGTAATATACAATTAAAATTGGTAGGCACTGGTATCAACAAGCTTGCCTTTTGTATCCACCTCCTGTCCCCCACATGGATCCTCTGCGACCTCATTCTCTTCCCACACCTTCTCCTTTTCCTTGAAAACATCCGCACTGTGTATATCATCCGCTGACTCGATCCCCCATATCCCCTGTTGCCTCCTATCCTCTTTACCCTCAACCTGTTGCCGCGCCTTTACTGTTTTGTCCCACCCGCTCTCTCCATGTCCACACCCTCCACCTCCTTTCCCAATGCAACGTCCAGCACTTATCCCTTCCAGATGATGAGCATCACCCTGATCTCTACCCCCCCCCTCTACCAACTCTAACTCTACCTTCCCCCTTCCTACTCCACAGAGCTTCCTCTCCCCTCCTTACCCCTTCCCCTGAGCGGTTCTCCTCCCTTTACTGAGCTGCCATTCTGTGTCTCTGTGTCCCCTGCTGACTTTCCTTCCCTCCCCATCTCCCATCCTGCCTGTCACCTGCCCCTTGGTGCACCCCTGACCCCTCTTTTTCTTTTCATCCCACTCCATCTAGCCCATCTCCCCCTTCCACCTCCCCTCATTGTCCCTCTTCTCAGGCCTCCTCCCCCTTGGCAGATCCCTTCCGACAGATTCCATCCTTCGTTATGTGTGCCCAATCGCTTACAGTGGTTTTTTAAGTGTTTTCGTTCTGGAGTGACCAATTTTTAACTTGTGTGTGTGACTTCAGTGTATTTTATGTGCTCTACAAAATGCCAACTGGTTCTTTTTAACTTTATGCGAAATTTTTTACCTGTCCCTCAATGAATGTCTCCAAGTCAGTGTATATTTTAACCTCCATAGTCTCCCCTTATTTCTATTCTGCTTGCCACCACCTCTCTCTGTCCTTCACCCTCCCTCCAGGCCATCCCTGCCGAAAGAAAAACCCAAATTCCCAAGTACTGACCCTGCCTCCACCCATTCCTCTACAATAACACTGCCCACCCCTCTACCTTGTGACCCTGCCATGGGCAACAACCCTCCTCTCGCATCCCCTGCCCCCACCCTGCATACATCTATCATTTCCGAGCCTAATCCTGAATTCCTCAATTCCCACACCTTCACATTAGAAATCTGCAAGGATGTCCACAGTGCCCCCATTGCTCAGATTGTCTCCCACAGATACTCTGTCCTTACCCAATCCCCCTCTCTCTTTTTCCACACTGACCTCTTCCAGAAACCTCCCCAAATCACCTTTAGCCCACATGTTTCTCACATCTTTACTTATCTCCTCTTCGTGTCAGCCCTATCTCCCTCATCGTCCACAACCCTCACTGCTGTGATCACAAAGCTCAGCCCTGTGGCAATGAAGGTGAAATTGTTGGTAGAACTGAATGCCCGTCCTGCCCTGGAAATCCGCTCAGCCTGATGTATGTATAATGACTCCAGCCCTACCTTTCTGGAGCATGTGTTCACAGAGTCAGTCTCCTCCATACATTCCTCCTCACTCAGGGAGCTCTGATTTTCAACCATCGCCACCACATTCATCTCTTCCATTCTCCTCCTCAATGCTATCTCAGCCAATGCCATCTCATCTATGATGGCCACCTCACCCAAACCTGTGAAGCCTGCCCTACCCCCACCTGCCCCTAATGTGAAGCCTCCCACTTCCGCAAACAATGTCCTAACCTCGCCTCCTTTCCTTCCTGCGACACCTGCCACGAATCCCACGAGATCTACTCCTCCATACGCAAGGCCAAAGCCCTTCCCACCAAACCCAAACTAAGTTCCCATTCGCCCCATCGATCAACCCATCGAATCCAACTCCCTCCGCCCATTCCACATGGCTGACAACATCATCTGTTTCCTGATCATCATACTCCAGAATATCCATCCCTACCAACACCCACCCACCATCCAGCAGATCTCCCCTGCCATCTGTTCCATCTTCCACTTCAATACCTACACCTCATACTTACCATCTCCTATACATCAACATTCGCTCCCTCCCTCCCAACGAATAACTCTTCATGCATACCCTGTCCCAGCACCAGGTCAACTCCTTCATCCTTAAAGAAACATTCCTCCAAACTCATAATGTTGTCTTCACCGGCCTCTGCTCCGTCGCTGCACTGACAATCCCCTTCTGCTAGAAGAGGTAGGGTCACTACTGGCCACCTGAAGCATATCTCTATATCCTTGTCCTGCCACAACCCCTGCGCAATGACACAGCCAAACACCTCATCCTCAGCATATTTCTTCTCCCCCCCTCCCATCACCACCTGTGCCACTATCTACACTGACCCACAGCTTCTCTTCCCTATGAATTCATGGCCCACGTTGGCCACACCAACTATGTTATTACCACATACCTCAGCATCGACAGCTTCGACCCTGCTACCGTTGGTGGTGGCATCAATTCCTCGCTATCCTCCATGGTGATTTTGTTCCACTCTCACAGATGACCCATCCCGAAAGTAACTCCACCCTGTGTGTTGTCATCACTTGCCCCAACACCCTTGGTCATATCACCATGGATGTCCTCGACCCCTTTGGTACTGATCATCTCGCCATGGTTCTCACCATCTCCTCAGCACATTGCCCAAAACCAGCCCCCTGACAACTGCCCTGCCAAGTCCATGACTACTGCCAAACCGACTGGGGGGTATACTAAGAATCCATTGCCTCACAAATCGAAAACCACCCACTTACCTACCACCCATGCCTCTTCCTTTCTTCAGTAGACCATCACTGACACTGTAGAGATTCAAGTTTCTCACAAACTTATCCACCCTCTGCCCTAATCTTCCTCCACAGGTTGTCCTTCTCCTCCATGAATCCCACAGGCTCTACCAATCCTTCCTCTGTACGTGTGGCCGAGATACGCTCCTCTGACACTGCCAAGTACAGTGAAGAAACAGCAGGACTATTACCAGGCATGAATATGACTCAACTCCGGCATTCCTGTCAACTCCTCCCGTGCCTTCCACCACCTTACTGGTAGCCATCCGGACTCACGTTATGCCCTTCTCCATGATGACCACCCTTTCCCTGAAAACCTCAGTAAGGCTAATCATTCTGCTTCACACCTCTCCAAGTTCTTCTCCTTTCCCAACGATCTGCACTTTGATTACTCCCTCTTCCCCACCATCCATGAGCACTCTAATACCTCCATTCTGCCACTCGCCCATGGTTTCCAGTATTTGGATCAGTTAGTCTCCTCATACATAAACATTCCCATTACAGCAAATGACATAAAACTCATACTCCACTCCAAATGCAATACTGTCCCTGGTCACAACAGTGTCACCTACCACCACCTCAAGAAATCCCACCCCTCTTTCCTGGCTGTCCTTACTTCCTTGACAATGTCATCCTCTCCACTGGAAAACTTTCCATATCCTGCTGTTCCCTAGATCTGTCAAACCACCCTCTTACACCTCTTCCTATCGTCTCTCCTCCCTCGCCTACATGTTCAGTAAGGGCTTTGAGTCCATCCTCTCCTGTCATATTCATCACCACTTTAACCGGTACCACCTCCTTCCCCTTACTCAGTGTGGCTTCTGACCCCCCCTCCTCAACCAATGACCAGCTATTTAATCTCATAAATCTTCTTTCCCTCCAACATAACTCCCGTTGTTCCACTATCTATGTCTCCTTCGTCCTCCAGAACTCCTATGACCATGTCTGGCATCCTGGGCTTCTCCTTAAACTCCAGAGCTACACTCTTCCCAACAATTTTGTGTCTTGTTGCTTCCTCCCTCTCCTGGCGCCCCTCTTATGTCACTATCCACAATACCAACACCCATGCATTCTATCCCTCTATGAGCATGCCCCAAGGCTCCATCTTTTACCATCTCCTCTATCTCCTTTATACTGCAGATACACCCAAACCTCCCCTGTCTGTTAACCTCCTCCAATTTTCTGATGACACCGTATTTCTGGCTCTGTATCCTCCCCTTCAACAGTGCCAACGTACCCTTCAAATCCACCTCAACCAGTTCACTGCCTGGTGCAACCAGTGGCTCTTCACACCAACCCTTCCAAGTCGCGGGTCATGCCACCTGCACTTTCAGGCACCACGATATTTGCAATACGTTTATGGTTGCCCTGTCCACCTCGCTCCTACCATGATGCACCCAGGGCTCACCCTCGACCGTCACCTCACCTGGACTCCCCAACTTCTTATGCTCCAACACAAAGACCACAACAGACTCCACATTATGAAACTCTTGACTTGCTGGACATGGGGCCTGCATCCTTCTACTATCCTTCACACTTACGAATACTTGATCCAACCCATCCTTTGTTATACCAGCGTCACCTGGATATCCTCCCCACCCGTATTCAATAAAGCCTTCCAAATCCCTGAACGCCATGAACTCCGCACTGCTTTTCATATCAGTCTCCCGTTTCCCATATATATCATCTATCACATCAACCCCATCCCATATCTTATCCTTTTCGTCAAACACATCCACACCATGTACACTGTACGCAGACTTGACCATCACCACCCCCTGTTGTCTCCTATCCTCCCTACCCACAGCCCATTGCTGTGCCTTTTTACTGTTGTGTGCCACCCTCTCTCCATCTCCACATTCTCAAACTCCTTTACCGACATGCCTTCTAGTGCTTACCCCTCCCAGATGATGAGCTTCGCCCTTATGTCTACTCCTCTTAGGAACACTAACTTCACCATCCACCCCTTCCTCAGGGCTCCTATTCTCTTCCTTTTCCCTTCCCCTGAGTGTTTTTTTTCCTCCCTCTCATGCCCCCTCCCTTTCTAGTGCATCTCTTCTGCATCTCTGCACTCCCTGCTCGCTTGCCTTCTCTCTCCCTTTCCCATCCCTTGGTACGCCCTACGATCAACTTCCCTTTCCACCACCTTCTCTAGACCCCTTCCGCCACTGCCGTCTTCTGTCCCATCTTTTCCCGCCTCTCAGGCCTCCCCTCCCTCTGCAGAACCCGCCTGGCACTTTTTAATCTTTGTCATGTGTACTTCATCTCGTGCTGTGGTTTTAAAGTGTCGTCGTTCTGGTGTTTTGTAATACTGTGGCCAACTTTTGACTTGTTTGTGCGACTTCAGTGTATTTTTATGTGCTACACAAATCGCCAACTGTGTTTTTTTATCTTTATGTGGACTTTCTTAGATGTCCTACAATGAACGTCTCTGTGTACGTCTATATTTTAACCCCCATTGTCTCTCCTTATTATGTTCTTATGTCTTCCATTTTATCGCCTTTTATAGGTTTTATCTTTTTAGTAACGCATCATTCTGCTGAAGAGCGGCGGATTGTGCCGTACTAGCCCTCCCCTACCCAATGGGACTGAGAGACTGAAATAACAATATAGAAAAAAAAACGAAAGATGGAAGTTCGGGTTTCGCTAGCGATTCAAAGAGCTTATTTTGTTATGTATAGCTCTACAGTCCCATACTGTTATACACGTTCGCAACGCATTCCGTATAAGTCCGAAATAGTATGAGCGCTATTACGATTGCCTAGGCATCCATTTTTGTCACCGAATGATCCTAACCTTACATCTTTGGTCGCAATACTCGTATTCTAGGACGTTTTGGACGTCCTCATGCATCTGCTTAAAGAGAGTTATTATACATGTTTGATATTGTACCTTTATGTTTTAATATACTTATAAAATAAAGGAAAATTGTAATATTTCATTTCAAATTGTTGTCACGCTGTTTAGCGCCAGAAAACCTCAAACCACACACACACACACACACACACACACACAAAAATTGTTGACATTCATCTAGGCTTACCTAAATGGTTACATTGAACGTCATTCATAGTTTGTTCGACTAATGTAGTGATTAAAGTTGGTCATACTTATGTACCATTTCTCAGTAAGATAGTTGTAACCTGATAATAGCTGCACGATCTAACACTAAGTTAAAGAATATTAAAAAAAACATGTATTGTGTAACACTTCTTTCATTTCAAGTTGTAACCACCAACTTCGCTCACCTAAATGATTCTGTTATGTCATTTTGTGATAATTATCTATATTTATTTTGTGATGCTTGTGAACTTATTCCTTCACACTCACATCTTACTTATTGCCCATATTGATTTTACGTTTACATTGTACCACACCAGTTACTGCCTAAAATTGTCTTCTGTTTTGATTACTGACTAAAGACTACCTCTGCAACGTTTTTTACAATGTTACCTAACGACGCACTTTTCATGGTGTTAGTACGAGTATCTCTTCCATAAGGGTAACAATTTTTTTGTCAAATTTGATCACACGGTGCTGACATGTATTTAATCGCAGTGTACAGTAACCAGTAAATTTACCGTTTGATTTGTATTCTTCAGTCAATGCTAGCACCACCTACTGGCCATCGTTTACCTCTTGTAAGTTCAATCGCCATACACACTGTTTGGCACGATGGGGCTCAAAAATAGCCTCCATGACATGAGATATATAGTGTATTCATTTCATGTGTTCGCTTTCGTGAACTTGTACTAAAATTTGTCATTTATGTAAGTACGATACAATTTGGAATATCTATGTACTGGAATACGTACATAGATACACACTTATGAATATTTTCTGTCATTAATTTTTTGTACAGTTCATTCCACAGCTTCAGTCTGACGATAAAATATTTAAGCGCATGATGCTTAATAAAGAATTGTGCCAAATCTGAATGGTCACCTACCTCTACTGTGGAAGTATTCCACACAATTCTTTTGGACATTACAGATCTGGTTTAAACATATACTCAATTTTAGAAATATTCTAAATCTTACATATTTTTGTAATATCAAAATTATTTCATTCATTCCCTTCATATCCACCTTATGATCAGTATTGACTGATAGCACAACTATATAAATTATTTGCATTTTAATATGCTAAACAATTCGATATCTTCCTGGTATCATAATCTTTTATGTATTTATTACTTTCTTTAACATATCTTTTACATCACGCTATACCACTTTTTATACTTTTTTCAACAGTTAAAATAGTCTATGAACTATTATTTGCACCCCTGTTTATAATATATTTACATGCTTTGTGAAAAGTTAGGCATTACCTCATAAACGAAAATACGTTTAAAAATTTTCGACTTTGTCCACCATATCGATTGGGAAATGTGGAGGGGAGATTACATTTTTTTCCCTTGTAAATATGTATTGTGTATTCTTGTTTTCCTGAGATATTATATATCCTTTAGGACATCCTGAATATAGGTCTATGGAGTAATGTATATCTAATGCTGTCTAATATGTTACAGAATTCACGGCGAAGGATAAAATGACTTGATACTAGGAAAATATCTGGAACATGGCAGTGCAAGGATGACAGGTAATCAGTTCTTCTCTAATTTGAAGTAATGGTTCGCCACTCTAGTTAGTGGCAATGTGTTTAATAAAATACGATAGTTTTGCACAGACATTGATTAATAAGCTATATCCTGAAGGATTATGAGACGTTCTCACAGTACATTAACAGGATTAGATTGTTCTAAAGCTGCTTCCAAATAAATAGTCGTGCAGATATTTCTGTTGCCGAATGAGGACGGTGTATTTAGCGACATTAGATCAGTAATTACCTCATTTGCAGGCTAAAAATTATTCGTATTACAAGTGATACGTTCGTAGGTTGGTTAGTACCTCGAAGCATGGGTAGCAAGAGCGAGCCATTAATGCTTTTTCCCCTTCGTAGCAGGTCAGGTTTTGAAGTGTGGACGCTTGGACCCAGAATATGGTGGTGGTGGTGGTGGTGCTTAGTGTTGAACGTCCCGTCGACAACGAGGTCATTAGAGACGGAGTACAAGCTCGGGTTAGGGAAGGATTGGGAAGGAAATCGGCCGTGCCCTTTGAAAGGAAGCATCCCGGCATTTGCCTGAAACGATTTAGGGAAATCACGGAAAACCTAAATCAGGATGGCCGGAGACGGGATTGAACCGACGTCCTCCCGAATGCGAGTCCAGTGTGCTAACCACTGCGCCACCTCTCTCGGTGGGACGCAGAATAGTCACTGTATACCGAAAAGCGTGGTGCACTCAATGGTGCAGTTACGACCCTGCAGAAAACATCAGGTCGCAAAGTTTATGACGTGTTTGTGAGAGGACTGTTCTACGCAGACGAGAAACAACCGACACGCTGACGAACGTGGATATTAAGGTACCACGTGTAAAAGTATGTGCACGAATACCCTTTATACTCTATATATGGGACACCCACGCAATCTCTGCATTTCGCCAAAAGATGAAGAGAGGGAAATTCATCGAAACGTTGGGGACTTCCGACGAAGCCACACGGACAGAAACCCGAGAAGATTTAATCAGTGCCAATAACACTCACGCACTAGCGTGGCACATTTGAAAGGTTAAGAGAGAAAATTGACAGGCAAGTATTATTATTCTCAGCCAAATCTATCAAATCGTCGATATGTTTATGTAATATAAAAGGTTTAGATAAATACACAAAAGGTAAAAATTGTTTTGAACCTGCCGAGACACTATATCAAACACTTTAAAATACGTCTACTTCAAGAGATATTAAATTATTCACTGCAGCAGTGACGTTTAGTTTGATGCCGAATTCTAAATTTAAGAATATGTGGCGTAGCAATGGGGGAAAGTAGTGCAGCGCACTAGCACGTAGTGTGCTCTCTGAGTTCTGGATGTGAATGACTGTGCGTCAGAGGATCAATCCACAGTAAGCATAGTAATCTACTCCGACAACAAGTAATTTAGGTTATTCCCCTTGACACTCTTAGTTTCTAGATACTTTTCCTTTTTTCATAGAAGGAACCAAGTAACGCCCCTTCATCCCTCTCCCCAACCCCACACCAATCTAAAAAATCCAGACCAGTTAAAGAATCAATCTCTCATGTATAAAACATCTTCAGCATCTTTTACCACTTTTATAGAATATACTAACATACTACGTGTTACATGAGAATCTTCAGATACAATGTGTATGCTATTTTACAGCTAAGTGACAAAAATACTCAATAAGTAAATAAACACGAAATATTGAAGTACACCAACCAAGAAATTATTTAGAAAATAAAAGAAAAGTGTTTGCTTTTAACCACTTCTACTGACTCCAGAGTTCTTGCAGTGTCTTTCTAAATGATGGCCACCTTAAAAAATATTACTTCCTTCCGGTACTATGCCAATTTCAGATCACTTGATTTTTCGTGTATTAAACATTATCTGTCTTGTCCTTTACGAAGGCACAATTTAGAGATTGCCCAAACCACCTGCGTCCTTTCTCACGGAGCCAACATACACTACGTGATCAAAAGTGTCCGGACACCCCCCAAAACATAAGTTTTTCATATTAGGTGCATTGTGCTGCCACCTACTGCCGGGTACTCAATATCAGCGATCTCATTAGTCATTACATATCGTGAGAGAGCAGAATGGGGCGCTCCGTAGAACTCACGGACTTCGAACGTCGTCAGGTGATTGGGTGTCACTTGTGTCATATGTCTGTAAGCGAGATTTCCACACTCCACAACATCCCTAGCTCCACTCTTTCCGACGTGATAGTGAAGTGGAAATGTGAAGGGGCTTGTACAGCACAAAAGCGCACAGACCGACCTCGTCTGTTAACTGACAGAGACCGCCGACAGATGAAGCGGTCGTAATGTGTAATAGGCACACTACTAACCACATCATCACACAGGAATTCCAAACTGCATCAGGATCCACTGCAAGTACTATGACAGTCAGGCGGGAGGTGAGAAAACTTTGTTTTCGTTGTTGAGCGGTTGCTCATAAGCTACACGTCACGCCGATAAATGCGAAACGACGCCTCGCTTGATGTAAGGGGCATAAATATTGGACGATTGAACAGTGGAAAAACGTTGTGTGGAGTGACGAATCACAGTACACAAAGTGCGATCAGATGGCAGGGTATGGATATGGCGAATGCCCGGTGAACGTCATCTGCTAGCGTCTGTAGCGCCAACAGTAAAATTCGGAGGCGGTGGTGTTATGGTGCGGTCGTGTTTTTCATGGAGTGGGCTTGCAACCCTTGTTGTTTTGCGTGGTACCATTACAGCACAGGCCTACATTGATGTTTTAAGCACCTTCTTGCTTCCCACTTTTGAAGCACAATTCGGGGAAGGTGACTGCATCTTTCAACATGATCGAGCACCTGTTCATACTTCACGGCCTGTGGCCGAGTGGTTACACAACAACAACATCCCTGTAATGGACTGGTCTGCACAGAGTCCTGACCTGAATCCTATAAAACACTTTCGGGATGTTTTGGAACGCCGACTTTGTGACAGGCCTCAACGACCGACATCGATACCTCCTCTGAGTGCAGCACTCCGTGAAGAATGGGCTGCCATTCCCCGGGAAACCATCCAGCACCAGACTGAACGTATGCCTGCGAGAGTGGAAGCTGTCATCAAGGCTAAGGGTGAGCCAACACCGTATTGAATTTCAGCATTACGGATGGAGGGCGCCACGAATTTTTAAGTCATTTTCAGCCAGGTGTCAGTATACTTTAAATCATATTGTGTACTAGCTGTCACCAGCCAGTTATTATTTCTGCGATCGCAACTGCCGAGGAAGGTGTGGTAAGAAGCCTCAGCCGTAACCGCCAACGCAAAGCGACTACGTCCTCTTGGGGAGGACGTTACTAGTTTCGCACGTAATAATATTCAATGATGAATGTCAGTCTACCACGTAGGTTGTAATTTAATACGGAAGAAACAAATGTACACTGGTCGCTATTAAAAACTGCAGGATCTCGACCACGAAGGTGGCAAGCAACAAACGGCAAACTGGCTGAAGTGCACTGCATGCTCTTTCTTGGAGACGGTCGTCATATCAGCACAAACGCACGTACGCAGGTGGGAATAACATCAGCTAAGTACTGAATATAACTGACGAGCACGCAGGGGGTTTCTCATTCGCAAACAGAATTCACAAGTTGTTTGTTTCTGAGATGACTGAGTTATGCGTCGTGTAAGAAGTAGAAATGTCTCTTTTGCTGCTGAACGTCGAGACCATCACGATATGGTTCATCGAAATTGCATCTTATCGTTCCAGGTAATTGCTGTTTGAGCTATTCCGAATCCCTCGACCGTCATGAGGCTATGGAACTGATAGGATCAGCAGGTTCATATCCAACGTTATGCGGGACCACAAGGAGGGGAAACAGCAGATGAAGGGTTTTCTTCAAAAATGTCGCTGTTAAGGCAATTTTGAGGCTAGAGATACGAAAATTGGTATTCGGTTTCTCGGTAAGAAATAAAGAAATAAATTTTTCAGTATTATTGGGAATTTAATCCTATTGTGGTGAAATAGAAGGTGAATTTTTTTGAAAATATATCATTATTAAAGAATTACTAAAGTATTTTTAAAGCTGTGTCTACGAACATTGGTGTTTGACTTCTCGGTTACAAATAAGAGAATACGTATTTCTTTGTTTTTGGAAACTGAATACCTAAGGGGGTGAAGTCACAGTTTTTGGGAATTCATCCCCTAAGGGAGTGAAATAGGGATGAGAATATTTAAGAAAATATTTGTTACTTTAAAATATCTTAAGGCTAAATTTATGACAGTTAATATTTCACTTCTCGTTTAGATATAAAGAAATACTTGTTGTGGGATGAAAACTATATAGAAATATCTCTACAAAAACGCAAAAGGCATGATTAACGAAAACTTTGGACTCCAGCTACCAGAATCGCTTTTTTGGCTGAAGTACATTCGGGAAAGATGATTTTCATGTGGCGTTCATTAGCGTGAAAAGCTTAGAAAGTGTTGCAGTTTGTGAACAACATAAAAACTCGATTAAATAAGAACAAAAGCAAAAGACCCTCTACCAGCCATACAGTCGACGCAAGCGAAGCAGCGGCCGCTGAGTTAGTGCTGTGTAATACCAGCGACCTGCCCCAATTATGCACGAGTAGCACTGACGAGGGAAAGCCGATGTTGGTCGGTCTCTGATACAGTAGAAACTTGACAGCATGGTGGAAAGATAAAAATAAAGGGGCATCTATTTCGGCTATTTCAGCATGCAATAGCTTCCAAGTATGTGACGGTCAAAGTTTCGGTGCTCTTCGTCAGGCTACTCGCGTGACACAACTGCAACGGCGTTGGTAGAGCACTGAGTAGGGACAAAGAGTCGAGATTTTGCGTCCCGTGTTCAGATCCAGTCTTGTGCTTTCTTTTTATTTTGTTTTTGTGGGAATATGTGACGTCCCTATGTTTTTCGTCAAATGTAGTGGAAGCAATGGCAAAGGAAATAAAGATTTGAAATCTTACTAAAAGTACATTTTATCATCACAGTTGACACGGATTAAAATATTCCGTGAAAGTGGTACCAACAGTTTTCAGTTGTCTCGAAGAACTAAGTGACAAATTGGTCCCTAGAGTCCATCAAGAAGTAAAACAGTTAATTGAATGACATCAGAAATTAATGGAACCTCGGAATGTGTACGCAAAAGCTACGAAATCTGGAAAGCTCACAAAAGAAACTTATCATCAGTTCCTACACAAAGTTTTTCGACTTTATGTAAAAATGTAGCAGCTTCACTACGTTATTGACTCTTGGGGTGGGTAAAACGATCCTTCCTTATTCGGTGGACTGTTTGTCGATTTGCTCGGAATACCGACATGTTCATTGAAAGTAATTCCGTCAAAGTGTATACAGTTACGTAAACCCTGCGAGGTTTACTTTTATTAACGGTTGAAGGACTACATTCTCCGATTATGAAAGTGCTCTGCTCTCATCGCACAGTAAAGGGAAATCACAAGTGGAAGCGAAGCAATTAAAATACACACTTTGATCCATAATCAACAGCAGACACCAGCTTTAGAGAAAGTGCTACGTTACGCCTGGCTTACCACGAAATTATCGCCAGATCCCGAGGTTGATTTCCTAATGAGATTCACACAAAATAATGTGACTATGGTACATGTGCCTTGGCACGTTGCTCGTGCAATTCCGATTTTTGTTCGCCTGGAATGTTGCTACGAATGCATTGATGCATTGGTTCTGTTAAATCGTAAATGTGAAGTACAAAGAAAAGTCGAAATACTAGAATTTTTATGTCTTTAAATTTAAATTATTGTTAGTCATGTATGATTATATGAGAGTTGGGGTGATGCAGTCTATTGTAATAAGATTTAAAATGCCTTTTTGTTTTGTCAATAATTCGACTTTATTTTACGTTCTCACGAAAAATATTGATGTGACATGTTTTCGTGACAACAAAATAAAAACAAAACACATAACTCCATTTGAACGCGGGGCGTGGAAGTTTGAAACTCTCCACGTAGATAGTGCGCTACGTACTCACTTGGATATACGATGCGCGAGTGAACTGATGAAGTCGCGTCGAAAGCTGGAGTGTGATTTTCTCGAAAATTATTGAGTGTATGTCGAAGTACGAGTCCCTTTATTTTCGCTCCTCTTTCAACCTACCAAGTTTCCACTGTGTCAGAGAACCACATACGGCGAGTTCCCCTTGTACCTACAGCCGGACGAGTTGTCCTGCATAGTCGTAATAAATTTTAGACACAAGCCTTCCTCGTAAATAAATCAGTCTGTCTATGAATGAGAACCGTATCAAAATCCCTACAATGGTTCTCGAAATTATCCTTCAGATACAGATTGAAAAACGCTGCAGGGGACACAACATGTGTGACACCAAATCAGCAAGTCCTAGCCCCTACTTTTTGTAGCCATGTTACGGTTGTAAATGCGAAGTCAACATATCCATTCCCAGCGTTCGACCCATCTTGGTTCGTTCCGGCCTTACCTTTCAGTAGCTCCACCGCACGACACTGCTATGAGTTCTTAAAGGGGGCGGTTGTGGTTCACACGTCCGCGGCGTTAGAGCAACGAAGCTTGACTCGTTTTCTGTGGAGCAAGGGACGAACACCCATCGAGATCTACAGGGAAATGCAGCCCACATGTGGGGAAAACTGACTCGCTTTGAGAACTGTGAGGTCGTGGTGGTGTTGTGAGTTCGACAAAGGCCATTTCATCACAATGGGCGATCGTGGAGGCCACGTTCGCCGCTGACTGATGACCATAATTCCGCGCGGATGCAATGCTGAAAGGAGATCGGTGCGTGCACATCACGGCCATTTCCCGGGAGCTTGGCATATTGTATGGGAGTGCTTACGACATCGTTCAAGGGCCCTTATGGTCCCTTAAGGTTCCATGTCAGTGGGAGCCTAAGCAGTTGGACGAGATGATGGAAGGCAAGCGAATGACGTCTTCACTGAATCATCTGCGATGGTACCCCAAGGAGGGTCAAAGTTTCCTGGACCCCCATATTACTGGCGATAAAACGCGGATACTGCATTTCATACCGGAATTCAAGCAGCAGGGCATGTTGTGGAAACATCCGGGTTCGCCTGTGACAAAAAATTCCTTTCAGCGCCATCTATTGGGAAAGCGATGTTAACGGCCTTTTGATTTAGCCGTGGACTGCTCCTGCTGGATTTCACGCCACAAGGTGCAACCGTCAATGTCGACAGTTATTGTTCCACACTGTCACATCCGAGGGCTGCCGTCAGGCGACGGCCGAGGGATCCTTGATGCGGTGAACGTGATTCTGCTGCACGACAATGCGAGACTACATGTGGCACTCAGAACTGGCAAAAAGCTCCAGCCATTCCGGACCACCCACCATACAATCCAGACCTCGCCCCTACTGATTTCCACGTTTTAGCACCACGGAAGAAGTTTCTGGCAAGAGAGCGATTCATAAGTACCCATGAACCAATACAGCAATCTGAAGGTGGTTCCATAATCGGCCAGACGAATTCTGTTGCAGAGGCACATCAAATTTAGAGCTGCAATGGGAAAATATGTCGGCGTGGAGACTATGTGGAAAAAGAGTGTAAGGTATGTAGATTTAGATGTATGTTTGTCATTACCTGTATGTACCTTACTTTGGCTAATAGAAAATAGGGGCAAAGGCTTTCTGATTTGCCTTCGTACACCAGTGACCCAGCCCGACTACGCACAGGTAGCATTGAGTATGTACAGTCAGACAGCTTTTGTGGCGTAGCGTATTTTGCTAGCGGGGTACTGCGTGGAGTTATGAACAAATTTCAGAGAACATCGTTGACTAACTGAATATCGTCACTTCCGTATAACTTGTGCGATGTAAGTGGCACACGACAGAAAAGTTGACTGGAGGCATGAGTGCTACGTGTTCCGTATTGAACTGGCGGTTGGAGTGATATCTCATGGCAATAATGGGAGCACAACGTGATGTTAGAAATATGTTTACAACGAATGCAAAAACTGTATGCGAATCATGGGTGCATGTGTGTGTGAATGAATAAATTTGTGTCAGTGGCTGGCAGAGGTGACGCAAATAAATAATAATAATAACCACGCATGATAATACAAGTTTAGCTCGTTTATGGAATGAATTTTCACCCTGAGGTGGAGTGTGCGCTGATATGAAACTTCCTGGCAGGTTAAGACTGTGTGCTGGAGTGAGACTGGAGCCTGAGACAATTGGTCATGACTCGTACTTGGGTAGCTCAGTTGGTAGAGCGGTTTTGCGTGAAGGGCGAAGATCCCAGGTTCGAGCCTCGTTCAGGCACACAGTTTTAACCTGCCACGAAGTTACATATCGGCGCACACTCCGCTGCAGAGCGAAAATTCATTCTGTAAACATCCTCCAGGCTGTGACTTAGCAATGTCTCCGCAGTATACTTTCTTCCAAGAGTGCTAGCCCTGCAAGTTACGCAGGAGAACATCTGTGAAGTTTGGAAGGAAGGAGATGAGGAACTGGCGAAATGGAGTTGTTTATTTTGTGTTAACAGTACTTCCCTTGTGAAGCTTAGCACCCACTGTGATGAATTGTCGAGGCTCATTGCTGCAGTTCTTTGACGAGGACGCTCTCTACCGCATAGATAACTGCGTCCATGTACGGGATTGATTCAAGAAAGGCAGAAGGCCGACAGTAACGATGGCGATTATGGCTGAAACGACTGGTTTTCGGTTATATCGTTTTTTTTTTTCAAGTTCAGTTTAACTGGACTGTGAAAACCACTCAAAATAACTGGTTTAAGAAATAACCGATTTTCGGTTTTTTATTCCTATTATGTTCTGTAAATAAGGATGGAAATCGAACAAAGATTGAAATATTTTTTTCTCTCTCAGTTTCAAAACACAAAGAATCAAAATATTGAACTAATAGGCAAACAGAAAAAGACTCAGTCCATGTACGGTTCGCCGCTTTTCTCGAACAGTGAAACGTGGTTGACTACTACAAAAAATCCCCAGTGTTCTCCTATTGATTGGAAATTTTTGTAACTCTGCTCAAAAATCGTGTTGTAATAGCGGATCGTACCACTACTTGGGCATTGCAAACAGTCAGTGCTATAGAGTGAAAACTGAGGTTGAAGAACTCTATTTTTCGTGTTAATTTGTCCGTTTCCAATTGTTAAAATGAGATAAAGGCGTTTTGTGTACACAGGCAGTAAATGATTTGGTTTGTGGTTTTATTTTAAACTATGAGTCAACTGTTAAATTCCAAGTTTTCTCGTTACATGATATCGCAAGTTTGTTGTAGCTTCTCCCATTTTTAATCTTTTAAAGCAAATGGACTTCGTAAAATACCCCAGACGAGGAATGGTTCCATTCTGTAATACAACTGATATCCGACTGGCGATACGCCTTTCGAAATATGGCTACAATTTCAATCTGCTAATGCCTGCTTTCTCCAGATTAGCAATCGCAGTTCGCACACTCAATTCACAGCAAATTCCTAGAACAATGGGCAGTCAGTCACTCAAACCCGAAGTATCATAATAAATATGGGCAATGGCGAAAAGATAACCACTTCATCATCAGGCTGTGATGAGACACTTACAGTTTGAAATAATGAAGTACTTTTAACCAATAAATCTCCTCCTATCATTTGAGAATAATTGCATTGCGAAGAAAACATGCGAATCCGAAATATGTGATGTTATACTTTTTTCCAATGAGTAAAAGTTTTTCCAAAAAGCTAATTTGCTTCGTTGATTGGCTAAAACCGATACGGGTATTTTTCGGTATTTATTTGGCCTTGGTCATATTAGGTGCTTTTATTTTTTTACTAATAACCGGGTGGAAGTAATCGAAATATCAATTAGCCATTGCAGCAATGTTGAAACCGACTGTCTTTAAATAACACCTTTTTTAAGGAACGAGTGTTTTTATTAGTAAAATTAGCATTGGTTTGAAATATTGTATTATAATAGAAAATGGGAAAAACAATTAGTTCTATCTTAATAACAATACCGACAGAAACGGGCAAGAAACGAATAATATAAGAATCGGTATACCTCTGCTGGGTCAATAATGTACCTGTTACTATGTTGCGTGGCCTGTTACTTGGTATGCGTGTACATACGGTCAAGAGCCCAGGAGAGGCACAGTAGGCGATGTCGTGTTATTAACAAAGGCACTCGCCTCGGTCGTCTGCTGCACATAGCCCATTAACGCCAAATTTTGCCGTATTGTCCTAGCGGGTACGCTCGTCGTGCGTCCCACATTCATTTATGCGGTTATTTCACGCAGTGTTGCGTGTCTGTCAGCATTGACAACTCTACGGAAACGCCGCTGCTGTCGGTCATTCAGTGAAGGATATCGGTCACAGCGTTGTCTGTGGTGAAAAGTAATGACTGATTTTTATATATATATATATATATATATATATATATATATATATATATATATATATACTGTAAAAAACCTATATTTTGCATGAAAGTGTAGCTGTATCAGTGTAAAACTTTGTTCATAATAAGTTATAAGAAAATATTAATTTACGTGCTTCTTATGTTCCGATTCTTAGAGCCTTGTCTCAAAGACATTTTTTCCCCGGAAGTCCGTAAGTCCCGATACTTGCAAACTGGATGTGATAGCATCTTGCGTGACTAGTAAAACCCCACATATTAGTAATCCGGAATAATGACAGAGCGATGTTCTACTAACAAGTCGCTTCGCTGCAGATTACTTTACGGCTGCAATTTGAACACAAATTTTTTGCAATATTGTCACGTCGAAACCATAGTCAAGTCCAAATCCGACGGCAGGGTCATCAGCGAAATAGACCACTTAGAAGTGAAAAAATTTCTATTACTGACGTCAGCGTGGAGCTACAACAGAAGTGACCTCCTGGACGGAGAGTGTAGCTACTTATACAGACATCAAGCATTGAAGAACGCTGGTGTTGATATAAACAGCGACTACTTCAAAATGCTGGTATTTACATATACATTGAATATTCCGCAATACATAGACATCACGAACATTAGACATTTCAAGAACCTTCCTCAACTTATAGATACTTAATAGCAAATCAATGTTAGTGGCTGTGTTTGAACTTGCTATCTACAGCACTCAATGCTATTAGTTGCGCTGCAGTACTGTGCCACTTGCGTGTTAAATGATTTGAAATAGAGATTCAAGGGGGCAGGTCCTGACAACGTAGCAATAAATAAATTAAAAAATGCTTCGAGGCACTCACTAAAACTGGGGAAACCATCAGAATCACTTAGTAGGCGTCTAAAGGATAACCACAGTCAATACAGTTACGGCCGAAATATATACATCTCGAGGAAATAAATGCAGTGATAATGTTCGTGTATAGCATTGGTGTAGCTAGTGGAGCGAGTGCAGCCGTTATGTTACTGATTCCAAAGGCTGCAGTTACGCTTTCCATAAATACGTCACGACAGAAATAGCTTCCAAAAGTGATTAACAACTGTGCCACTACACATCATAACAATGTGGGGCTAAAAAGACCACGACATAAATAAACTCGCCATTGTGAGCCTGGAATATGCATTGTTCCGCAATGTTTAGTAATTTCATTGTATTACAATTACACAAAATGAAATTTCATGACTTATTTGCAGGTCCCAGAACCTTCCCCGTGGTGTCAACGGAGTAGGGATAATGTAATGTGAACGTCAAATTATTGTTGATTCGGCACTGTGATTCGGGCCAGCCCTGATTCACAGTTATAGGTGTTCGGAACCAGAAGCGATGCGATATTTGGTATCAGTACAAATATCGAAAATTCTCTCGATACCTCGATAATATCGGAAAAGTCAACTAGTACCGGAGCCGCCGCAACATATTGATTGCTTATTTATTTCTAAGCTTTTTTTTTATTAAGAACGAAACGCTGCATGTATGGAAATAGGTTATGTTTTCATGATCCAACATTAAATTCAAACTGAAAACAAATGTAAGAAGTATATGACAACTTTTCTAAGCGCAAGCAAAACACGGAACTTGACAAACATTTTAAGCTACCAATGTATATTATCAGTACAGCCCACCATTACAACTCTCTCTTTAAGACAAAAGCTCTCCATTTCAATACAAGACAATGTGCAGTGTAGTAATTATGTTACGTCTGTATGAAACAAATGGAGGACTGGTTTTCAGGTGTTTCTACCAACACACTGTGCTCTGCTGATCCATCTGGTTCTCGATGTTTCAGTTACTTCTGTACAACTACAGGTCCTGGGTTCAATAATAAAAATCATATTACAGTCATTTAAAAAGTATTCTCACCTCAGACTCGTTTACACTGAGGTGACAAAGATGGCGTAGCGATGTACACATACACAGATGGCCGTAATATCAAATACACTGGGTATAAAAGGGCAATCCTTTGACGGAGCTGTCAGTTTTAGTCACTTGATTCACATGAAAAGGCTTCCGCCGTGATTATGGCTGCGCGACGGGAATTAACAGACTCTGAACGCGGAATTGTAGTTGGAGCTAGAATTCCATTTCGGAAATCGTTATGGAATTTAATGTTCCGTAACCCTCAGTGTCAAGAGTGTGCCGAGACTACCAAATCTCAGGCTATTGAATATGATTTCTGAAAACTGTCTTGAGCGCCTACTACGGCAGACCACACGCGATGGAGGTCTCTCAGATCCAGTAGGTAAAAACAGGCCGGACCTTGCCGATAGCGTTAGTATAGAGACGGGGATCATGATGACATCATAACGACTATGGTTACGGAAGTTATTCAATCAGTCAAGAAGGCTAGGAGAGTATTTCTGCTACAAAGAGCAGATAAACAGTCGTTAGCATCTCACTTAGTCAGTGATATGACATCACGTAGTTCCAGTAAGATGGATGTGAAGTTTTTATGGAGAAAGTGTAAGCGGACTGTAAATCGTGGTCTGGAGAACTATGAACGTAGTAGGTGGATTAAGGACGGAAAAGACTAATCATTTTTTAACAACAAACTTCTGAAAATGATGTAGAGGCAGAGGCTGTTGCACTCTGGGTCCAAAATGGAATGCGCAGTGACGACAGTACAGGGCCGGCCGGGGTGGCCAAGCGGTTAAAGGCGCTACAGTCTGGAACCGCGCGACCGCTACGGTCGCGGGTTCGAATCCTGCCACGGGCATGGATGTGTGTGATGCCCTTAGGTTAGTTAGGTTTAAGTAGTTCTAAGTTCTAGGGGACTGATGACCTTAGAAGTTAAGTCCCATAGTGCTCAGAGCCGTTTGAACCATTTTTTTTTTTTTTTTTTTTTTTTTTTTTTTTTTTTTTTTGACGGTAAAGGTTAGTACAGATTCTGAGAAGCTGTCGAAGTCAATTGATTGTAAGAGGATACAAGATGAATAAGACAAAATTTCTAGCTAGTGTGATGGAAGGCAGCTGGCTCTAAATGAGGAAAAATGTAAGTTAATGCGGGTGAAAGGAAAGTGAACATGCAGTGTTCGGATACAGCATTAGTAGTGTACTGCTTGACCCAATCACATTGTTTAAATATACAGGAGTAAAGTTACAAAGCGACATGAAATGGAATGTGTTGTGGATTGGCCAGAGTGCCAACCCACAATGAGAGGAGACCGAAAGGCACGCGTTTAAGCTCACGTAGTCTGACGTGAGGTCTGGAACAGGGAAAGTAATTATACTATCAAGAAAGGTACGTAGCTTCTGGAATCCTTAACTTTAATCTATAATTGGTGAACATCGCTTTTGACGGTACATGTATTACAATCAATAGTCGCTGGTAATGGCGCCTTGCTAGGTCGTAGCAAATGACGTAGCTGAAGGCTATGCTAACTATCGTCTCGGCAAATGAGAGCGTAATTTGTCAGTGAACCATCGCTAGCAAAGTCGGCTGTACAACTGGGGCGGGTGCTAGGAAGTCTGTCTAGACCTGCCGTGTAGCGGCGCTCGGTCTGCAATCACTGATAGTGGTGACACGCGGGTCCGACGTATACTAGCGGACCGCGGCCGATTTAAAGGCTACCACCTAGCAAGTGTGGTGTCTGGCGGTGACACCACAGAATGATTATTTGAGGAGCGTGATAGGGAAGATGATTGAAGAAATTCGGTTAATTGGGAGAATTTTGGGAAGTGTGATTCATTTGTAAAGGAAACCGCATATAGGGCACTAGTGATTCGTATTTTTGAATACTGCTGGAGTGTTTTGGATACGTACCAGGTCACATTAAAGGAATACATCGAAGCAATTAGGAGGCACGCTGCTAGATTTGTTATCGATAGGTACGAAAAACACCCAAGTATTACGGAGATGTTTCGGTAAATCAAATGGGAATTAATCATAACATGTAAGCTTTCACGGCCGGCGTCTGCATTAATTAAAGCTTCCGGGCTGAATTACCGTGGTCCATATATAAAACTTCATCTCCTTCCTGACGTTTCGTTGCCTAGTGCGGGCAACATCTTCCGAGGCGAGTCGGCGACTGGCTGCTGGGTGCTGGAGGTCCCGCTTGTATAGAGCGCTTAGATAGCACCACCACTCATCACGTGCTTTCGACTTAAAGCTATCTCCGGCTAGTGCCATCTCTCTCGATTACAGGTAATCGATTGTCACTTCGTTGGTGCAAAGTCGACCGCCATATCTTGTCTAGTTTTAATCCTTCTTCTTTTTTATTAAAATTATTATCGTGCTTGTAGATCTCTATAGCCTCTCTATTCATGCGGGTATAATAATGTAAGGTACTAGCTATCACGTTTGTCTCACGAAATTGTATTTCTTGAACACCGTCTTTGAAAACGTGTTCCGCTACAGCTCATTTGTCAGTTTGTCCCAATCTACAGTTCCTTTTGGGGTCCGTTAGGCGGGTATTAGGACGCAGCGACCCCATCGTTCGCCTGCTGCCTGCCGGCAGCCTGATGCGGACGGCTTTGTTGCCCCACCCAGGTGGCGCACCGCCACGGCATCTGCGCTGCAGCAAACGCAGCCGCTGGCGAACGCCAACACGTTTGCGGGCGCCAGCGTAGACGCGCCGGGGGACGGGGACGCACCTCTGGCGCCGCCCCAGAAGGACCCGCCGACCCCGCCGCCCATCGTCGTCCAATGGGACGGCGTCTATAAGCATTTCCAGCAGAAACTTGAGAGGGTGGCAACGTCCACTACTGTCAAGGCTGTCGGCCGTGACCTGCACAAGGTGAGAGTGACGTCCAATGAAGAGTACCGCCCGGTGATGGACACCCCCTGGATGGATGGCCTCCCGTACTACACGCGCCCTTCCGAGCCACTCAAACTTCTGAAGGTGGTTTTCCGCCACCTTCCTCTCAAGTTTGGCGCGGACTACCTCCGAGAGGATCTCGAGGACCACGGTTTAGCATCAGGTGCAGGCCCGATGAAGTCCCCTAGAACTCGCCGAGACATGCCGCTGTACCAGGTTATGCTCGTTGACAACCTGGAAAACCGGAAGTTTTTCCAGGTGCAGCGGGTCGGCCTTGTCGAGGTCGCTGTGGAATCGCTCGGGGCAAGGGCAAGAGGGCCCAGTGTTTCTCGTGCCAGAGGCTGGACCACGTCTCCCGCTACTGCTCTGTGCTGCCCCGCTGCGTAAAGTGCGCGGGACGGCACGAGAGCAAATCCTGTGGGCTCTCCCAAGAAGAAAAATCGACGTGCTGCAACTGCGGCGGGCCGCACGTTAAAGTTACAGAGGCTGTTCGGCCTTCAAACGGGGCCAAAACCAGCACCGGGACGTGTCTGCTCCTTCTCGTAAAGTGCACCCGTCCACCAGCTTTGCTGCCACCACCGAGGGGGGACCGTCTGCCTCCTCCACCCAGCGACTGCAGCAGGCCGCTGGTGACCGGCAGCAGCCGACTGCGCCGTCCACGGCTCCGCCC
Organism: Schistocerca americana; assembly: GCF_021461395.2. Taxonomy (NCBI): domain Eukaryota; kingdom Metazoa; phylum Arthropoda; class Insecta; order Orthoptera; family Acrididae; genus Schistocerca; species Schistocerca americana. Next base: position 59,306,828 of record NC_060121.1, read on the forward strand.
GGTCGGGTGGCAACCCGGGCAACCACGCCTGAGGCGCGGGATGCTGCCACACGCAGGCGTCGCCGTCACGGGGGCCGGGTTTCCCCTGCCGCTGCGCAACCGACTGCCGCCGACACTCTGCCGCGGCAGCAGCCGGCAACTCGTGCTGCGCCGCCACTGGAACTGGATGCCGATGTTCCACGGCAGTCGCCTTCTACGAAGCGGTCGCAACGAGCCGCCCCCGTAGCGGAGACCGCCCCAGCGGCCCCCGCCGCCCCCTCGGCTCCCGACGCAGCTGAGCTCCGATCGCTTTTGCGGTCGTCGAGCCAGCTGCTCAAGCAACTCCCGGTGCTCGTCACCGCGGTCACGACGGCCCTGCGGGCCGGCGTTGCTGCTTCTCCCCGCCACGGATAACCGTCACATCCACGACTTCACCGTTTGCGCCTTCAACGCGAACAGCTCGGTACCCCAGCAAGGGGAATTCAGGGCGTTCTTGAGGGACGAAGCAATTGACATTTGCCTCGTCTGCGAGACATTCCTGAATCCGACAGGCTGACCCACCGTGGCGGGACGGCCATCTACGTCGAGGCGTCCCTCAAACATGACGAAGTCCAGCTGCCGCCCCTTACCATAGTGGAGGCCACTGGGGTGGCTGTCACCTCTGCGGCGGGGGTTATCACCTTCGTTGCGGCGTATACGCCGCCGAGGGGACTGCTCCAGGAGGCTGACTTCGACGCCCTGCTGGCGTTGCGCGCCAAGATCTTCATTGCGGTCGACTTGAAAGCCAAGCACACGCATTGGAACTGCCGCATCACCAACGCCAGCGGCCACCGCCTCCTTTGCGCCACACAACGGCATGACGCGATAGTACTGGGACCCTACGACCTCACCGTCCTCTCCCATCGCGGCCAGCCTGACGTGCTCCACGTCGCCGTAGTGAAAGGTGTCGGGCATATCACGTCTGCAACTGTTAGATGCGCCATGTCGTCCAACCACCTTCCGGTGGTCTTCGACATGGACGTGATCGGTGCCTCTATGCCGACCGACCGCCGCAACTTCCGCGGCATAGATGGGGCCAGATGTCGAGATCTTGGATCGCCTCGAAGGCGCGCCCGACCCGGACGTACAAGGAGCCGACGCAGCGTTGGCCTTCTTCACCCGCCACACTCTCGGCGCAGCAGAGGCGGCCATTGACAGGCGGCCGGGACGGCCGTGAGAAATGTCGCGCCATCTCCCGCCGCACATCTTGGAGGCGGTCACACACACAAATCGCCTCTTTCGGGACTGGGAACTGACGCGGCTGCCCGAGACGAAGCGCCGCCTCAACACGGCGCGGCGCGAGATTCAGGCCGCCATAGATGATCAACGGAATCGTGACTGTCCTTGTGGCCTTGTGGCCACCCTAACGGCGACAAGTGGCAGTGCTTGGCTTCGCCGTCACCAGCGATTCTCCCCCCCCCCAACCCCCCACCCCTTTTCGTGGGTGCAAAAGTTGTCAGCCAGACGGATTTGAAAGCCAGCATCCTCGCGGACACGTACGTGGAAAATTTCCACCCCGCCGATGACGTGTTCGATGCCGACCACGTCCGCCCAGTGCAGGACCGCCTCCCGGTTTTCCTCACTGCGTGTGAGGAGGACGACACGATAGAGGAAATCAAGGTTGCAGAAGTCTATCTGCAGCTCCGTCGCCTCAACCCCAAGAAGGCGGGTGACACGGATGGTGTCACCAACTGCCTACATCTACATCTACATACATACTCCGCAATCCACCATACGGTGCGTGGCGGAGGGTACCTCGTACCACAACTAGCATCTTCTCTCCCTGCTCCACTCCCAAACAGAACGAGGGAAAAATGACTGCCTATATGCTTCTGTACGAGCCCTAATCTCTCTTATCCTATCTTTGTGGTCTTTCCGCGAAATGTAAGTTGGCGGCAGTAAAATTGTACTGCAGTCAGCCTCAAATGCTGGTTCTCTAAATTTCCTGAGCAGCGATTCACGAAAAGAACGCCTCCTTTCCTCTAGAGACTCGCACCCGAGTTCCTCAAGCATTTCCGCAACACTCGCGTGATGATCAAACCTACCAGTAACAAGTCTAGCAGCCCGTCTCTGAATTGCTTCTATGTTCTCTCTCAATCCGACCTGATAGGGATCGCAAACGCTGGAGCAATACTCAACAATAGGTCGATTAGTGTTTTATAAGCGATCTCCTTTAGAGATGAACCACATCTTCCCAAAATTCTACCAATGAACCGAAGGCGACTATCCGCCTTCCCCACGACTGCCATTACATGCTTGTCCCACTTCATATCGATCCGCAATGTTACGCCCAAATATTTAATCGAGGTGACTGTGTCCAGCGCTACACTACTAATGGAGTATTCAAACATTACGGGATTCTTTTTCATATTCATCTGCATTAACTTACATTTATCTATATTTAGAGTTAGCTGTCATTCTTTACACCAATCACAAATCCTGTCCAAGTCATCTTGTATCCTCCTACAGTCACTCAATGACGACACCTTCCCGTACATCACAGCATCATCAACAAACAGTCGCACATTGCTATCCACCCTACCCAAAAGACCATTTATGTAAATAGGAAACAACAGCGGACCTACTACACTTCCCTCGGGCACTCCAGATGATACCCTCACCTCCGATGAACATTCACCATCGAGGACAACGTACTGGGTTCTATCGTATTACTTAAGAAGTCTTCGAGCCACTCACGTACTTGAGAACCAATCCCATATGCTCGTACCTTAGTTAGGAGTCTGCAGTGGGGCACCGAGTCAAACGCTTTCCGGAAGTCAAGGAATATGGCATCTGTCTGATACCCTTCATCCATGGTTCGCAAGATATCATGTGAAAAAAGGGCGAGTTGAGTTTCCCAGGAGCGATGCTTTCTAAAGCCATGCTGATGCATGGACAGCTTTCGATTTAGCTGTTCAAGAAAGTTTTCGGATAATGTGTTCAAAAGTAATTCACACGACGGCTTGTCTGTACCGCCTGTAATGAATCCATAGAAATCCCAGTCTATACTGGGTAGGTTGAAGTCGCCTCCGACTAATATAGCATGATCCGGGTACTTCCATTATACAGAGGGTAGACTGCCTTTGAATTATTCTAGAACTGTCACGGTGGAACCTGGTGGCCGGTAATAACACCCAACAATTAACTTTATTTCCTCTAGCCCTGTTAAACATGTGCAGATAACTTCACAATCACACTCTACTTCAACCTCAGTAGACACAATATTTTTGTCAACTGCAATGAAGACACCACCTCCCACTGTGTCCAATCTGTCTTTCCGATACACGTTCCAACCCTCACTAAATATTTCAGAACTTCCTATCTCAGGGTTCAGCCAGGTCTCAGTCCCGAGAATAGTTTGCCCGCCACACGCTTCCTGGAGGGCAGTAAATTCAGAAACTTTATTCCGAACACACTGAAAATTTACTGCTAATATCTTGATAGCTGAAGTGTCTTTACACTGAGCGCGTCCTGATTTCCCTGCCTGCACGTCGACTGGTGAGTGTTCATCAGGACACCTCGCAGTACTCCCTATCCTAAAAAAAACCCATGTGCACGCCACAAGTACTCTGCTACCCGAGTAGCCGCTTATGTGTAGTGCACCCCTGACCTATCTAGGGGCGTCCTACAATTCCCCACCCAATAGCGCAAGTCTAGAAATCTGCTGCCACGACCGTCACAGAGTCGACGAAGCCTCTGGTTGAGACCCTCCACTCGGCTCCAAACTAAAGGACCCTGACCCACGCTGGGAACGATGCTACAAATAGAGAGCTCTGCTTGTGCATGTACCTCGCGTGCGAGGCCAGCGGTCTTCACCAAATCCGCCAGCCGCCTGTACAAACTGAGGATCGCCTCAGAACCCAAGCGACAGGCATCATTGGTGCCGACGTGAGCAACTACTTGCGGACGACAGGAAACCGTATGCTCGACTGCCGCAGGCAAGGCCGCCTCCACACCTTAAATGAGGCCCCCCGGCAGACAAACCGAGTGCACGTTGGAATTCTTTCCACCCCTGTACGCTATTTCGCTAAGGGGCTCCATCACTCGCCTAACGTTGGAGCTCCCAAAAACCTGCAAGCCTTTGCCCCCGTATGGCTGCTCGGGCCCTGCTGAAGGAGCGGCCACTTGCGCACTGACAGGATGAACGGGCGAGGTCAGCCGGCCAGCCTCCACATTGGCCCCCCACCTCGAGCGACGCGAACCCGTTGCAGTTCGCCACTCACCCTGAGGTGAGGGCGGCAACAACACACCGGGTATACTAGAAGGTCCCTCGGCGGCTGAGTTAGCGGACGCAGCAAGCGACACCTGGGGTGTATCAAGCGACGCGCCAAACCCTCCACCGTCGCTGCACCTCGAGACAGCAGCCTGAAGGCGGCTGACCGTGGCCAACAGCACGCTCAGGTGCTCGCGAACCACGGCCAGTTCCTCCTGCACTCGCACACAGCATGCACACACCCTATACATCCTACTGCTAATATCTAACGGCTACGCGACTTTATACTCTACGGCTATCAATAAGCAATATTACTCCTCTCAAATACGAGAATACCCAACAGGCTGCTCCGTGAGGAAGCAGGCACCCCTTTCCTGCGGGATCGCTTCCGGCAAGTCGCCAGGGTATTCTACAACAACGCAGAACACTGTGACAGCCGTCTAATTCGTGGGCTGGGCCAACAGGTCCACTACAGGCCGACAACACCCTGGCCCGACCTACTGCGGGAGTAGTCCTCTCCCGCAGTCCCGATGAAGATACAAAGAGCGTCTCTATAGCTAGCGACGCTCACTAAGGACATCTCGTCAAGGTAGGTCCCACTGCCAACACCACAGGTCAGCGCAGGAACATCAGCTCCGCTGCTTACACTGCCTCTACACCTGACATATGTCGCCAGTGTTTCACAGCGAGCGAGCGAGTCTAGCTGCCAGATTCCGACTCACCACGGTAGATGTTGACCGCAGTAGGCAACGAAACGTGAGGAAGGAGAAGAAGATTTATATATGGACCACGGCAATTCAGCCCAGAAGTTTTCATTGACCAAATGGGAATTCCTGGGGCAAGGCGACTTTTTTCTCAATGGACACTCTGAATAAGCTTAGAGGACCGGCATTTGAAGCTGACTGCCTCCCACGTACATTTCGCGTAAGGACTATGAGGATAAGGTCAGAGAGAGCAGGGCTCGTGCGGATGCGTACAGTGAGCAGCCAGGACGTTTCGACCTCTGCCCACCGCTACGTACGACGCCGGCTGGTGTCGGTGCGGGCACGTGACGCGATAACAAAAGTATGTAAACGGAGCAGACACGGACGCGAGACCACCCTAGCCAAGGTATGGGATGGAAATGGGATATCCGCTGAGTAAGCGACTTTGACAAACGGCAATTTATTATTACAAAGAGCCTGTGAACGTGTATCTCGAAAACGGCGAAGCTGATTGACTGCTCACTTGCGACCGTCGTGAGCGTCTACGGAAAAGAGGTAGGACAGCGAAACTACAACTAGGTGCTAAATGGTTGGACGTCCGCGACTCTTCAAAGAACGTGGGGTTCGTTGGGTTGTCTGTTCTGTAAAGTAGGATAGATGGTGATCCGTGGCATCTGCGCTTCAAGAGCGCAGTGCTGATGCACGCACAGGTGTTCGAAGCACACCGTTCATCGTATACTTATCAAAATGGATATCCGCTGCAGACCAGCCCTACGTGTTCACATGTTGACTCAACGGGGTCGTCGATTGCGCTTGCAGTGAGCACGGGGCCATCGGGATTCGATCTCCGATCAACAGAAACATGTCGGCTCTTCGAATGAATCACATTTTTGCTACACTAGGTCAATGGTTGTCTCCACAAACGCCGCAATCGTAATGAAGGGCGGCTCGAAATGTGCAACGCGTCACGGACGCAGGGCGAGGGGAGCAGTATTAAGCTATTGGAGACATTCTCCTGGTCTTGCGTAGGACCTGTGGTAGTAACCGAAGACACGCTGCCAGCTGCGAGAGACCTGCAGCCCTTCATGCTTGATGTCTTCCCCGACGGCGATGTCAGCTTTCAACAGTATGACTGCCCGTGACTCGGAGCGAGAACCGTGCTACGGTGGTTTGAGCAGCATTGTAGTGAACTCACGTTGATGTCTCTGCGAGTAGATTCGCCTGATATAAATCCTATGGAACCCGTATGGGTCACTATCAGGCGCCATCACCGAGTACATAAATCAGCCACCTGTTATTTACGTGAATAACATGACCTGTGTGTAGACACGTAATGCGACGTACTTGCACAAAACTACCAACAAACTATCGGCTCCCTGATACGCAGAATCGGTTATGTATTTCGTTCCGAGACAGACAGAAAAGCTGTTAAGCAGGTGGTCATAACGTTTTGCCTCGTCATTGTGTAGATAATCGATTTTGCCTAGCTCCATTTGCGAGTAGAACAGGAAGGGAAATGATTAGTAGAAGTACAGAGTACCCTCCGATACTGACCGTACGGTGGGTTGCGGAATACTATGCAGATGCAGATGTAGATGTACATTTCTTTGGCCCGAATCATGTTACCTGCTAATATGTTTCACACAAAACGAGTAAGTTTTTCAGACGCAATCTTTGAGAAATGGTAAGCTGCTCTGCGGTCTCGCATTTCTTCCTGACTTCCATACCACCGAAATAAACGACAAATTTCACAGTTGTATTTGTTATGGTATGGCAATGCCATAGAATTTGTTTAATGGCATCACATTCACCATCCACTGTACTATTTACTATGATTTCCACGATTGTAATTTCCACCTTCGGTGATTTTATAGTGGTTAAAGGCACTGACAACACAGCAATAATCAACGTTAATGAAATGAACGTAGGCTTAAATCCATTTTATCAATTTTATTTACAGTTGCTGTATTTCCAGCACATTTAACTACTTTAAAAAGAACGAAGGTCGAAATTACAATCGTGGTAATTGTAACAAATAATATCGTCATGGCGAAAACAATGAAATTAAATAAAAGGAGAGGGAGAAATTATTTCGTAACTCTTAAGACAATCTTCTCCCTACTATTGCATAGAATAACCTACACGACTAGGGAAGAGTTGCCTAAATTTTATCACTTTTGAGATTTTGTTTACTATAGTCTAAACAGCAACTTATAAAGATATTTGAACAATGCCATACTCAACTGTGGGACGTTGTTCTCGGTATCTGATTCAAGGAACTAAAAATCTTGGAAAACTAAACACATTACATATAATTTTCTAAAAATCTGCAAATGATACAACTTAAGAATGTGGTATCGTAATATGTGTAAGTGTGTGCATGAAGTTAACATCCTTATAAACTATATCCCAGACCTGAAAGGTACCTATTAGTCTAAGTTTAAGGAAATGTTCCATGTTTTAGTTCTTACAACACTATTTGCTGCCATCAGACAAAACCTCTTCCCTCCTTTCTCCATCCCCGTCCACTTCGCAGAAGTCAACATTTTTTTACTTCATGCGTCTGGTCACTTCTCCCATTCGCTCTTTCTAAAAAACTCACTGCACTATTCCTGTATTTTAGGAATGATTTTCTGTGGGGGTTTCCGCACAGAGTCTCGAAAATACTTCCTTTTCACAGGTCAAGCTGTAGCTCCATCCTTATTCTCCTTTGCTTGGATGGACACCTTCAGCCCACTTTTTGTCTGCCATTGCTTGTTCTGCACTGAAATTCCGGGGCAAACCGACTCTTTGTGCAAAGTCTAACGCAAGTTTTCATACGTCCGAAAAGCGTGAATCGAACATTATCTCTTGAAATGTAAGAACGTATAATTGTAATTCGTTTTCAGTTTCGCTGGCAAACATTACTGTATTCCCGTTAGCATTTTTATTTTCATTTTCAGCATGCCTCTCCATAGTTAGCTTAGGAACATTTTGTATTCCTTCACATACATTCAATCCGTGATTGCCAGTTAAATATACTGTTACAACTAAATGCAATCCTTCTATGCCTCACTTGCCATAGCGCCTATCTGTTTCCGTAATACAATAATACACAATGATTGTTCGATTAATAACTTAGCATAAAGAACGCATGATAAGATTCAACACGTCATTTCTAAACATTATGTTGCATTAATAATGCACAACACATTTTTAAAGCTCATTATACGAAAAAGTTCCATAAATTCTACCAGTGGAATATAGGACGCTTCTAGCGGTAGATTATAAGCAACGTCGCTATTTTCCTTTTGTCAATTTCCTACTAACGAACCACAACGATTACAGAGTCATCAATGTCTCTAAATTAAAACTGTTTCATGTACGTTAACCAAAAATAAAACATTATGTTCCCATTATCTTTAACGTTAATTCTCTTCGACACGTGCACAAGAGAACGGTTACAGTCTATGAAAACCACAACAAAATGAACACTGCCGTCAGGCGACATGTTCCTCCACACACAGCCAATAATATGGCACCAAGAAGCACGTATTTCACTGCGACATCACAAAATGTCGGACAGTGCTAGAGGTAGTATTCTGTAGTAGTGGTATGCATTGGGACCTCGCACAATAAAGGCACCTCTCTCCTACATATGTCAATTGTAGACGACAAATTGCAGATTAGCACTTAATTTATTTTTTCCTTTTATTAGAATTTTTTACTTCAGATTTGTGGAGAAAACTGTCACGATATGTGCAAAACGTTTCAGAGATTTCTCTGCATTACACATGGTTCAAATGGCTCTGAGCACTATGGGACTTAACATCTATGGTCATCAGTCCCCTAGAACTTAGAACTACTTAAACCTAACTAACCTAAGGACAGCACACAACACCCAGCCATCACGAGGCAGAGAAAATCCCTGACCCCGCCGGGAATCGAACCCGGGAACCCGGGCGTGGGAAGCGAGAACGCTACCGCACATTACACATGCTAGCGTAACAAATTCCATAGTGATATTTTTGTCGATAGATAGCTCTATGTATCTGAATAGGAAGCAAAATCACGAGCAGATGTGTCCTCAATTAAATACCAACTGCATTCCACCAGAGGTACATACTTAGCAACAGATGGTGGCGCAACAAGAGATTCCTTAGGAGATTAGTGGGATGGAATCAATACCACACCAGCGAGAAAACCAAAAGGTATACAAGAGCTTCAGTTGACTTTCACAGTTACAGTAACAAACAAAATACTTAGATACGTACAAAAATGAGAGAATGGTAATGTGTAGGACTGAAGCTCAGCACGACTGAAACATAAAATGAAATGGACTGCAATGTCGCATCATAGTTTCGGAAAATAATATAATACTAAAGATATACCAAGCAATTGGATATTGATCCATACGAGATAGATAGTACTCTACACTCGCTGAAAAACTATAAGGTAATAGACATTATGTTACATCAAAATAAAGTCCAAAATTAAGTTATGCTAGAAGCTTATTTAATAGCATTTAGTTGCAACAGGTTCCATGCCAATGGTAATTTTCTTAAAAGCTATTTATTTCGTCCACTGGTTGTTTCTTTATATCCATTTTATTTTTGCTTTGTACACCACGACGTTTCCTCCTTGTAGCACTTTTCAGTACAATGTTGAACGCGTTAAACATATATATTTTGCGATACATTCATATAATTTCATGAACTGTCCGTAACTGGTCGGGCTTGAGAGCTGTTGCCATGACAACCGGTTTAGCACGAATAGCAACGCAGCCAAGCCTTTTACTAGTGTGGGCTGGCTCTGAACTGTATTCAACATTACAAACGAATTGTTTGGCACGAGGTGCCGATGTACATAGTTCAGCGATCCCTTGGCTGTATACTGTTGTTAGTAGATATTTAAAGCTTTGAAGCTCTGTCAACTATGTGCTGCCCACGAAATTATATGGCTGTAACCAAAAATTTATCTGAACGAGATATTTAATATTTCAAACTTTGTCACATTTCCAAATTGTTTACGCCTTTACTACTGAGTAGTTAATGACATTAAACTATAAAAATCTGCCTCTTGTAGGCGACTAAGTGAACATGCGGCAATAATAATAATAATAATAATAAGCAAAGCTGTAGACCTAATGGAATTGTTTATGAACGACGAAGAGGACAATAATAAATCAGTTTGAAACGGCACAGACAAGAAACAGACACAAAAGTAGTCACACCTATACAGTTAGACTAGACCAATCTTATGCGCCGTGTTTGACCGATCTGTTTCAAATGTTCAAATGTGTGTGAGATCATCGGTCCCTTGACTTACACACTACTTAAACTAACTTATGCTAATAACAACACACACACGCATGCCCGAGTGAGGACTCGAACCTCCGGCAGGAGTGGCCGCGCAGCCCGTGACAGGACGCCTCAAACCGCGTGGCCACTCCGCGCGTCACCGATCTGTTTCAATTATGTCATTATTCGAGGGATTTCATTTTATGCCTGACTGATACGTTAACCACCAAAAGACAAAAATGTGACTCTACAGGCAGGCGGAGCTAATCTAACAGAGTTTTAGTCAAGTTTGTTTGATAACGAAATACCATGGTGACGAAAAAGTAATTGATGGGGAACTGTTTCCAACTGTCAAGACAGGAAATCTTCGTTCTTTAGTGCAACCAAACAATTATTTTGTCACTTTTTGCTTTCTGTATTCTGTACAGGTTTATACACCGAATTGAGCTTTTATTTTCACGTCTACGAAAGTACGTATTAGCCTTCCATAATCCGTACGTTTTAGCGTAAAATGGACGATACACAGTTTACACAACTTATAGAAGAAGTATGTCCTTTACCTTCGTCAGTACACACCCGGTGTCCACCAGCTTGCCAAAATACCACTATGTACAGCAGAGAAGCTTCTTCTAAATGCGGCGAGAACAGTTCGGTTGACCAGTTCAGAAGAACGTTGCCCAGCAACGGACGAGAGCTGCGTTCACAGAACGTAACAATCACAGCAGCTGGCGTACAAGTCTGCAGCGTGGGACACAGACAATTAGTTGTTGGGAGGTGAGTATGAACGCGGCACCAATTAAAGAGTTGTTGATTGCAGTAACATTTAGGGGGCGACTTTAAACGGCACGGGAAGATTTATTTATTGATTAGTTTCGGACAGCCTTTTCATCACTAAATCATCCAGGTACATAAGTCTTCCGCTACAACCAGACGACTATGTAAGTTACTGGCTACAAAAAATACAAACGTGGCAATAAATACATAGCGTACACACATGAACACTGGTGCGCACTTCCTGCAAACAGAGGACATTCCTGTGCGCCGGAGTTCCACTGCAAGGGAGGGCAGGAGGTACCGCTGTGTGGCGAACGACCACTGGGGCTGGAGGCGTTAAGTGGATTTGTTTCACAAGCATTGCCAGCAAACGTACGATTTGGTCATGTGTAGTAGCTACAGTGGTGAGAACACGTCCACAGATTCTTAGACTAATTGGAGACGCAATTCCACATTATAAATAATAAGTTCGTCGAGTGACATAATGCTATGGATATTTCAGTGTCACTGATTCCACACACAAAACACAATTAGGAAGCGCTCCACCGCACTTTTCGTTTCCTCATTTTCAGTAGCCACGTCTGTTTCACTTCCACTGGCAGTGTCAGCTGATTAACGTTCATCTTCAATTGCGGAATCAGCACTGCTTGCATCACTATGACTATCGCTCTTAGAATCTGTTCGACTTTCCACATTTATGATCGTCACTAGCGCTTGGTCCAGCAAGGTTTAAACTTGAAATGTGCTGCTCTCTAATTTTATTTGCGTGCTCTCAGCATCTCTTCCAGTCTCCTTGTGCTATGGGAGCAATTTGTTCATCAATTTGTTAATAACGTGTCCATTCAGAAAGGCCTATTACGTTCACAAACACCGTCCATGACTCTTGCCCATATCTGCACTGTAGGATACAATTAGGGGTGGTATGGAGGAATTCGTACGTCAGTATGACCATGTTCGGTTAAAATATTGTCTGTTTTATAAGTGATGTACCCTGGTTTCTTCATTTTATCAATAAATACAGCTAGGGCCCCAATACGTTCTTTTTTAAAGAAATTTCCTTTTCTGTTAACCAAGACGTCATTTCACTCCTCGTGGACTTTGATATTGTAGCACGAGACAGATACTTACTGCGATAAGGGACGTTATATCTAACAAGGATAGTATGAGGAAGTAAATTAGGTATCAATTTCTCCCTGAACCACTTTTCATAAGTTGAGGAATGTATGTCGCTGTGGTGAGCCCCTGTCGTCTGCCCGTTGTCTTAACCTCACATTCAATACAAAACCGTCCTACGCGCCAGCATGAATGTTGACAATTCTACCTCCTTTCGAAACATGTCTTAACAGACCATGTAGTGGATTGTCCCTCCTTCTTTACGATTCTGTGTGACAGGTGTGAGCGTTTAACTCATCCATTTAGACAGATAGTTTGGTATCCCACAAGTGCATGGATCGTCTTCAGAGAGGTCTTCGATGGTCACCGAGACTTTTCACTCAAGACAATTCTTCACCAATCAATGCCATTTCAGGCAGAAGACGTGTCTGGAGACTCACATGACAGCAGTGGAGTACCATCCTGAGTTTATCTCGCCATTTGGTCTGACAAGCAGGAGTGATGGTCTCGAGTGTCATTTCTTTAATAACTGGACCGCTTAGTTTCAAATTCGCGGCACCCTTACAGCATAGCGGTTGGTCGACGACATTCTACACTCCGTTTTGTTGCCCTTCATGGCAAGCCATCGTGGCCTCACATTTCAGCAAGATAATGCCCGCTGAACAAGCCGAGAGTTTCTACAGCTTGTCTTCGTGCTTGTCAAATTCTGTCTTGGCCAACAAGGCCTCAGGATCTCTCCCCAATTGAGAACGTCTGGAGCGTTGTGGGCAGGACACTCCAACCATCTGGTGATTCTGGTTACCCGGCGAGCCATTTGTACAGAATCTGGCACAATATCCATCAGGATGACATCCAACTACTCTGTCAGTCAACGCCAAGTAGAATAAGTGCTTGCGTAAGGATCACAGGTGGACCAACGGGTTACTGATATGCTCAGTTTTTCTGAAAGTGAGAACGTTTATTTGTCTGTACATGTACAAAACGTCTACTACTGTATTTACGTTCCATTTAGATAATTCCTTCACAGTCTTCTTTTTTTGTATTAGAGTGTATAATTAAAGCAAGAAACTTGTTAGTAAATGCTCTTTTCAAGACATTTTACATTGTCCATTACCTTTCAGTTTCTAGATTTGATCTTCGAAGTCTGATTCTGTGTGTGCATCCCATTTAATTCTAAAAAAATTCATTCACAGATTTTTTTATACGTAGGAACGGGTAAAAGTCAAGGCGTAATAACGGCAGGATGGAAGTTGCAACTATTCATAGTTCAAATGTCTGTTTTGCCACTGCCAAAGCACGTCTTTGTCCAGGTGCGCTATCGTGATGAAGGTAGATTTCTTCCAATCCTGCCTCTTCTTCCGCAAAGGATGTGGCAACGATGGTTACTGCTTTTATTCAGGGTGGGGTGACGTGGGGTGAAGCGAGCCATGGTAGGCAGAGGATGGGAATGGTCTCATTCGAAGCAGTTGTTCGGAAAGTTTGTTTACCAGTAGGAACATTGCATTCGCCGAAGGAGCAACGCGCCGTTGTCGTAGAGGCTCGCTTTTCTAACGGCTGACGGATCATGGCAGAGCAGCGTACATCGCGTATGCACTTCAGAATTTTCGACCCAACTTTTGATTTTTTGTTTATTGTTATTTCGTCGTTCCCGCCCCATATGTGCTGGAGGTGGTCTTCTTGCGCTACAATATATCGCTCTTGAGCCAAATGCCTTTACAAAATGTAAGTACGGACATTACAGCAAGGTTTATGGGTGGAAAATTTAAAAATGTTTTTAAAGATTATAAAATGCTGATTATTCGATGATACTTACAAAATACAATGCTGTTTTCTTCCTTTCAAATAAAAACAGAAATAAACAGTTCAACAGACAAGAATAAAAAGACAAAATAGTTATTTAAAATTAATTGAAAAAATGGTGATTTTCATTAAAAAGGAGCAACGTACTACCGTTTAAAAAGATGAAGGACCGGCGCTCGTTAAAAAAGTTGTGGGAAGATTAAGCTTTGGTTGTTCTGTAGTGGGTTAGAGTGCGCGAGTTAGTGTATAAGCCGTTGGATGATACTGAAAATGAAGGTGGTAGGGTGGATAGTGGGAACACGGAAATGAAGGAAAGATTTGGTGGGTGGGTAGAGCTCTGACATCAGGAGCTGAAGTGGCGGGGAGAAATGGAGAAGCAGGAGGGAGGGGCAGCCCTGACATTGAAAGGAAGTTATAGTGGGAACCCACGTCCTGTTGCTGGCCGGCAATCAGTTGTATCCTGGATCGAAACTCGCAGAGGAACTGGAAATGTGCAAAGAAGATGAGTGGGAGTAACAGGGTACTACACGCCTAAATACGCCCTGTAATGGTTGTGAGCCTATTCGAGAGAAAACTGTAGCAGAAGTACGGACCGATTTCGATGTGCCGAAACAGGCCGACAAATATACTGTAAAACATTTTCATACACAGCAACGAAACCCTTGAGTATTGCCATTTCACGCACAGTTCTTGTTTTGGAAATGATATCTCCTAGATGGCCAACATTGTTACAATGACGGACCATCTGTGATGCAAATCGTTTACGGCACGAACGAGCATATTTATAGGAATGTTTCTGATTTCCGCCTGAATGGTGTCTTTCAGTACCGCAATCGTGTGTAGGCTTCTAGCACGCACCCTTTGTTTAAGGGACCCACAAAATAAATAGTTACAGATCAATAAGTGTGGAGGCCTTTAAGGCCACGAAATATCCCCATTCCTTGAAACGATGTGGTTAACAAACCCTCTGCGCACTGCACGTAAATGTTCACCCTCAAAAAAGAAAGCGTCGATTATGTCCACTGAGGAGGCGGCGCCCATTGCTGTGACTTTCTGGCTGTGTGAGGGGCGTTGATGAAGTTACTGAGGACTATCGTCGCACCAGCAACGACAGTTTTGTTTGGTGACACAACCGCTGCGATAAGAATGTGCGTTGTAATTCAGCCACAGCAAATTTAAGAACTTCGCTTTCCCTACTTTTAGTAAACAGTTCAACAGACATATGTATTAGCTTTTCGTAACCATTTTCGCCTAACTGATGCACAACCTCTATCTTGTATATTTGTAACGTCAAATTGTTCCGTAAAATTCTGTGCACACTACGGTTGAACAATCCCACTAGAACCACAATGTGTCTCACAGAATGCATTGGACTGTTACTTGGTTGGTTGGGGAGTGCTCCAAACAGCAAGGTCATCGGTCCTATCGGGTTAGGGAAGGATGGGGAAGGAAGTCGGCCGTGACCGTTCAAAGGAACAATCCTGGCACTTGTCAGAACCGATTTAGGGAAATGACAGAAAATCTAAATCAGGATGGGCGAATGCTAGTACAGTGTGCTAACCACTGCGCCGCCTCGCTCGGTGACAACATTTTGCACTTCCTCTATCCGTTCCTCTGACTGACAACTTCTAGTTCTTCCAGGCGATTTCAGCTTAAGGGCACTTCCCGTTGCTCCATAATTTCTCACCTATAACGTGGTACAGGATCATTCCGTCTAAGGTCGAACTGACAACGGTATTCCTGTGTAGCAGCAGGAAGCGCTCAACGTTCCTGTGAAAGGTGAAAGGCCTCCACAGCCATAGCAATTTCAGGCCCACTCCAGCACTCCATCTCGGCAAAAAGCGGACCTATCCGAAAGGCATGACAGACATTCAGTGTGACCAATAATACCGTTCGACTTTTAGAGACTAATTAAAACTGCCCGTTTTCTGCAAATACCTGTAATTTATGTGGCTACGAGAGTTTTGAGTAACACTGTAGCTATCGTTTAAATCTACTAGATGGAACTACTGGTATTTTATATCGTAACTCGATTAAAACAGGACCCAAAGACATTTATATACATGTATTTCTTTTATATTATTTCGTTGGAATGCACTGTAATCGTTACTGAACCTATGTAAATATGTGCTTTTGCACCGTAAACCGTTCTTCGTAAGAAAAAAAAAAAGAAAGAGAGGATCATTTGAAATATGTTTGAATTTATATTTATCTCACGCAACACAGTTCCGGTTGTGAGTAATGGTACCACATATATCAAGAAAGATACTTGCGAAGTTTTGGCGCGTACTGGAGACATGGGTGTGTGGAAACATGATGTGAAGAACGTTTGTTTTACCTCCTCAGTGGTTTGGTTGGTGAATGAAAAGATAGACCTGAGGTGAACTTAGTGGTCCTGACTTAATGAACTGACTTTAGAGAAGAAAATCCTGCCAAAGAAATGTGATCAGGACAGTTCCAAGCAAATGAACCACAGTAGAAATGGTTCGCCTACAACACGACGGCGCTAACGATATGCGTGGTGCAGTTAATACACCATCACTCGCGTGGTGACTTATTAAAAGGACTCAGTATTCTTGTATGTTTCTTTATCCACTGTGATATGTCCTTAAAACCAAGCCAGGAAGTTAAATAAAAATAACTAATTGTCTATTAATTCAAACTTCATATTCTTTTATTGCCATATATTAATTTGGGCTGTGTCCATCTTTCCAGACAACTGAAATGTATAACAAATTACGGAATGGGATCAAAGTACGTTAATTATTCCATCATAAAGTGTGGGAAATAACGAAGACAAGAAAGAGAGAGCGAGCAACGTGCCAAGCATAAACAGGCAGTGTGCAGCTTTCGTATAAATACAATGAACCTGATACTGCGGTGTTTAACGTAACAACCTTTTGATCAGAAGTGAGTAGTGCATCATATATGTGAATGCTGGATATTCGATTACGATGGAGCTGCTGAATATTGATGTTTATGATGAAACTGATTATATTTTATTTTGGATCAGTGTAGGACCAGGTGTTACCTAACCCCAGCACTGTACATGCCTTGGTAATTACGCCCAATGCGGGTCATTAACTTCATTATTACGCTGATTTTCAAAAATAATACATGTTATTGTAAGCTTAGTTACTATTCTGTTTTTGAAAATTTCCATTTTACGTTCTGATTGCAGAAAAACGTAGAAGCTATTTATGTCGTCGTCGCTCGGCAGGCACACACACCGCTGTCCTTACACTTTACTATCATCTGTGAGACGATTTTTTCACCACGCCTTCAATTTTAACCCATATTTACTGGGTGTGATGCAAAATGCGATTTTATTGCTGCGAAAAATTGCATGTGGAGAGTTGTTTGTACAGCTGCCACACAGTGTAATGCTGTTCTTTAGTGACGAGGCACACTTTAATCTATCTGAGTGCGCTAATAAACAAGACACGCCGTGCTAGTGGGCTACCAAACCCGGACAACTTCACAAGAGGACCAGATGGCTCTTACGCATCCATTACGTGTAGCACTTTGGTGTGCAGTGTTGAGAATACACAAAATGTGAATTTTCAAGAGTGTTTTCAGCATGGCTGAGGAATGTTTTTTGCCTCTTCTTGGACAAATTAATATTGTGGTTGCTTAGTTGCACGTAGCTGGGACGACGGCGCATACAGTGCGAACTTATTTGCGTGTTTTGCAGGGAAGTCCTCCGGGCGCCTCACCTGATCTTCCGTGACAGTCGCCTCATCGATTTAGGCCCCTGTGACGTTTCTTAGGGGATTTCCAGAATCCACTCCGTACAGCGATCGTCCAAGGACTCTTGCACACTGGAAGGACAATATACTCTCAGCAGTAGTCCGCACATCCATCTCTATGCCAGCCAGATTCAAACGTAAGATCAAAATTCGAATAACTCAGTGTATTGACAATAAAGACATAATTTTCAGACACCTATAATATTAATCCTCGCATTACTAACGTTTCTTAAGGAGGCGGGGGTACTTTATGCGCACCTTAAAAACTAAGAAAAAACAAAAGTTTTAATTGTTGTTAACATATATTAACATCATACTTTTTGAAGAAGTACTAATGTTTAAGTAGGGTCTAGAAATTCTATCTTTTAACACACACACACACACAAAAGTAAATACAAATTTCGTTAATTTATCACAGCATACTTTCTAGAGAGATCATTGTGTCTCACAATGGTCCCTATACTAGAAGCTATGGAATCTCGTAGAATATTTCATTAAAAACACAAATATTTATTTCACAATTTTAAAATGCACTGACGGAAAAAACCAAACACCAAAAAATAATTTACGTAGAGTAATGAAATTTCGGGAATATATCTCGTCTGACGATGTTCCATATCAGCTCAAGTGGAGACAAATCCGGTAGTCAAGCATGCCAAGCAACATGTCGGCACTCTGTACAGCATGTTTCGTTTCAACAGCGGTATGCAGGCGAGCGTTATCTTGTTGAAAGTCACCCCTGGAATGCCATTCATGAATGACAGCACAACAGGTCGAATCAACAGAGTGGCGTAGAATTTCGCAGTCAGTGTGCGTGGGTTAACCAGGACAGTGGTCCTGCTGTCATATGAAATCGAACCCCACATCATAGGCGCAGCTGTCTTCAAGAACAACGGTGGTCTGGCAGCGCTCAACTTTCCATTCCATGCAACGACTCATAAAAAAATTTCAAGAAGATAAGTTATATGTACATACAGGGTGTAAATTATAAGTTGGCAAACCAGATTAACTCGAAAAATACGCTTCACACGAAAGAATCCGTAGAATCCAAAGATGATTATTGTCGAGGGGGACATCTGTTGGTGCTAAAATCAGCCCACCACACCAGCCCCCTGGGGTTGGGACGGGAGGCAAATTCAAAATTAGAAATGGGAACCCTCTTTTTATTGCAGAATCAGATTCTACATAAAAAAACGACCTACATTTTGTCTTAATTAATTGTTTTGATTCTTGGTAGTTGGCGCTCTAATTCAAGAAAATTCATGTTCTCATTTTTGTGTGGAAAATGGTTACTGATAAATAACAAATTGCTCGCTCTCAAACGCCACCCTATGTGAGGAGACGGAGGGATTTTGTGTTAGCGAATCAAAATTTACGAGCTAAATAAGTATGTTTTATAGGTTAATACACAAGCAGGTGCTGTATCAACTTCGCCACAACAGCCAGCCACATCCACGACACAGTCTCCGTGCTATTCCACCGTCCCGAACTTTCAGTGAACAACAAGAGGAATGGAACGAGCACTACGTTCATTTCGACGTTCAATGTGCTACACGTCAAGTGCAGTGTACTGTTAAACTTTCTCGTTTCACGTCAATGGGTGGTATAGGTGTTTACCAACTCCCTCAGAAGCTATTCTCGACTAGTAGGCTAGAGTTGCTGGTTTTTGAAGAATTAATTTCTGCCCTCACTAAGTAATACGAAGATCAGGTGCGGGTGGCTGCAGCTCGTTACAAGTTATTTCGATTGTGGGGAAGGTCAGAACAGACATACCATCAATAGGTCACTGAACTACAGTCTTTGACACGGCAGTGTCGTTTGCAATGTAGCTGTGGACGGCACTGTAGTGACACAATGATTAGTAATGCAGTTATGTACGATGTGCCACATCCTACTTTGAAACAAGTGTTACAAGTTATTGAACATCAGGACTCATGCGACAGTGCCGTGGAAAACTGTGAGGTAGCTCCCATTTCCAGTGTAACAAAAAGCGACAAACAGATACGGTTTTGCCACCGACCACCACACACAAACTAGCCACCGCGTCGTGGATAGAGTATACAAGCGTTAACGCATGTTTCTGCTGTGAAATCTGTTGTGTTGGCTGAAGAGCCAACATCGTGTTACTAGAGGAGGCCGAAATGCACGCGTTTTAGCTCACGCAGGCTGGTGTGAGGAGGGAAGAACTATACTGACGTGAGGTCTGGAACATGACAAGGAATTAGAATTCAGAAAGCGGACGTAGCTAGTTTGGTACTTAACTTTAATCCATTAATGATGAACGTCGCTCTTGACGGTACATGATTCACAATATTATCAGTTAGTAACTCAATATGGCGCCTTGCTACGTCGTAGCAAATGACGTAGCTGAAAGCTATGCTAACCTGTCGTCTCGGCAAATGAGAGCGTATGTAGACAGTGAACCATCGCTAGCAAGGTCGGCTGTACAACTGGGGCGAGTGCTAGGGAGTCTCTTGGGGTAGACTAGACCTGCCGAGTGGCGGCGCTCGGTCTGCAATCACTGATAGTGGCGACACGCGGGTCCGACGTATACTAACGGACCGCTGCCGATTTAAAGGCTACCACCTAGCAAGTGTGGTGTCTGGCGGTGACACCACAAAATCATGTGAAGACAAAATTTACCCTCGTGGAACGTCACCTGCTTTGCTTCTGGAATGCCAGCTCATGTGCAGCCTGTATGCTTGCATCAGAAAAGAACTCTACCCACGTTCGCTCTCGTAAGTGTGAAGTACCTTCACATTCAATGAATCTAGTTTTTTTCTATGCGGCTACCGGTATTAGTAATGATTAAATACAGGATGTGCCTTCACCCTACCCAAATTCTGTGCAACGACAGTCAGATAAACTGTTTATGAACTTAGTCAGTGTCAGACGCTTTGTGCGACTTCAGTTAGGCAGTGACACTTCTGTTTCGTTGCTTATTCGAGCGACTTGTGAACAGCTGGGCTCGACACAGTTCAGAAAATCTTGCACGCGACTTACGGCGGGTAACGGTCAGGACATTCCGCTACCTGGTACGCGTTGTTTACCTGCCACATTCCAGTCTGACACGAAATTAAGGGCATTTACAATTCTGCTTTCACGTCACTGTGAAAATATTCTTGGGTTTGATTCATTTCATTTGTTTGGTCTTCCTATTCACGACAATGTACTTTCTGTTTCTGCTTTCAACCCAAAAGGCAGTACTGCTCAATTGATTTATATTCTGAAGGACATTCTCTTCAGTCTTCGTTGGTCCCGTTCTTACAGGATCTTTTTCTGGTCGCAGCGATGTCGGACCTTTTATATTCATGGTATACTCGTGAAATGGTCGTGTGGGAAAATCCCCACTTTTTCGTTACCTCGGAGACGCTGTGTCCCATCGCTCGCCCGCCGACTGTAACACCACGTACAAACTCATTTAAATCTTGATAAACCTGCCACTGTAGCAGCAGTAACCGATCTAGCAAATGCGCGAAATACTTGTTGTCTTATACAGCGATTGCCGACCGCAGCGCCGTATTCTCCCTGTTTACATATCTCTGTATTTGAGTACGCATGCCTATACAAGTGTCTTTGGCGCTTCAGTGTATATTACGTGTTATATGAGAATTTTCACATGTAATGGATGTGGTATCTTAGAGCTAAACTAACTGACTAAATATAGTTAACAAGTAAATAATAATAAAAAACTGTCGTAACAATGGTCAGTCAAGAGGTTCTGACTTCATCCATTCAAGGTACTGACTTCTTACTTCATAGATCCCTGCCCGACTGTGTTTCTCTCTTCAGATGAATATGAGCCTACATGGTGCTACATAATGGTTAGGTAATTAATTCCGATTGTATCAAGCACGATAAAATATAACAGTGTCACCAAAGGGCTTGAGAAAATTCGAAATGTTGTAGTAGACAAACAAATTATGGAACTGAAATAAATGTGGCTATTAGTGTTCTGTATTGATTCGACTGCTCCTGCAGTAGCTATTAAAATGACAGCCACCTTAAAAAAAATTACTTGCTTAAAATATAACTTCCTTCCTACGCTACATCAATTTCAGACCATTCATTTTTCATGTTTTAATCAATGTGTTTCTCGTTCATTACAGCTGAGAGACAGCCCAAACATTCAGCGTCGCTTCACACAGTCGCAGTGTACATATCTGTCACCTGCCAGATGTTATTTCAGCGACCACAAATGCCGAGGAAGGCGCAGTAGGAACTCTCAGCCGTAGCTGCCAAGGTAAGTGGATTCCGTGCTCTCGGGAAACAGGTTAGTGCTTTCAAAAGTAATAGTATACAATGACGAATGACTGCCACTCGAGTAGTTCGTAATTTAGTACAGAAGAATCACATCTACACGAACGGGCATTAAACCTGCGGGACTTTGACCTTGAAGATGACATGCAGTAAACGGCAAATTAGCTGAAGTGCACTATATGCTTTTACTTGCAGACGGTTTGAATATCAGCGCTGACGCACGACGTGGTTAGAAATAACGCCACCTGCATATTGAATAAACTGGACAAGCACGGTGTCTCTCATTCACAAATGGTATTTCCACGTTATTTGTTTCTGAGATGACAAAGATATGCCTCGCGTAAGAAGTAGATATACCAGCACCTGCCGAATGTCGACGATCTCAAGGGCATTTGTTTGGTGAGTACGGGCTTGGCGACCCCGGGGTTCCTGAGCTACGATCTGGTAAGCGCCACCAGTCCCCTGTCACCGTAAGCTCTGGCCGTGCTTCAGCTACCACTGTGTCACCTAAATTGCTACTCACAACATGAAGAAGATGCTCACTCAATAACACTGCTAAAATGTTGAATTTTAGCACAAAATTCTTCTTCTGGAATAGAAAACACACACACATTCACACAAGAACAACTCACACAGCCGTGGCGACTGCCTCTGGGCGCCGGAGCCTGGTTTGGCATGAGTCGGGCTCCGGTACTCACAGGCAGTGACCATGTCTGTGTGAATTGTGCTTGTCTAAATATGTGTGTGTTTTCGGTTTCTGAAGAAGGACCTCGTCTTAAAGCTCAGTATTTAGGTTCTTTTTTCATTATGTCGGTCTGCAACTCAATGCCTGCTATGTGTGGTGAGTAGCAAGCTATTTTTCCCATATTGTCATTGTTGGATCATTATTTTAATAGAAAAACATATTTATAATCGATCATAAGCACCATGTTGTTGTTGTAGTCTTCCTGAGACTGGTTTGATGCAGCTCTCCATGCTACTCTATCCTGTGCAAACTTCCTCATCTCCCAGTACCTACTGTAGCCTATATCCTTCTGAATCTGCGTAGTGTATTCATCTCTTGGTCTCCCTCTACGATTTTTACCCTCCACGCTGTCCTCCAGTACTAAATTGGTGATCCCTTGATGCCTCAGAACATGTCCTACCAACCGGTCCCTTCTTCTAGTCAAGTTGTGCCACAAACTTCTCTTCTCCCCAATTCTATTCAATACCTCCTCATTAGTTATGTGATCTGCCCATCTAATCTTCAGCATTCTTCTGTAGCACCACATTTGCAAAGCTTCTATTCGATTCTTGTCCAAACTATTTATCGTCAATGTTTCACTTCCATATATGGCTACACTCTATACAAATACTTTCAGAAACGACTTCCTGACACTTAAATCTGTACTCGATGTTAACAAATTTCTCTTCTTCAGAAACGCTTTCCTTGCCATTGCGAGTCTACATTTTATATCGTCTCTACTTCGACCATCATCAGTTATTTTGCTCCCCAAATAGCAAAACTCCTTTACTACTTTAAGTGTCTCATTTCCTAATCTAATTCCCTCAGCGTCGCCCGATTTAATTCGACTACATTCCATTATCCTCGTTTTGCTTTTGTTGATGTTCATCTTATACCCTCCTTTCAACACACTGTCCATTCCGTTCAACTGCTCTTCCAAGTCCTTTGCTGTCTCTGACAGAATTACAATGTCATCGGCGAACCTCAAAGTTTTATTTCTTCTCCATGGATTTTAATACCTACTCCGAATTTTTCTTTTGTTTCCTTTACTGCTTGCTCAATATACAGATTGAATAGCATCGGGGAGAGGCTCCAACCCTGTCTCACTCCCTTCCCAACCACTGCTTCCCTTTCGTGCCCCTCGACTCTTATAACTGCCATCTGGTTTCTGTACAAATTGTAAATAGCCTTTCCCTCCCTGTATTTAAACCCTGCCACCTCCAGAACTTGAAAGAGAGTATTCCAGTCAACATTGTCAAAAGCTTTCTCTATGTCTGCAAGTGCTAGAAACGTAGGTTTGTCTTTCCTTAATCTTTCTTCTAAGATAAGTCGTAGGGTCAGTATTGCCTAACGTGTTCCAACATTTCTACGGAATCCAAACTGATCTTCCCCGAGGTCGGCTTATACCAGTCTTTCCATTCGTCTGTAAAGAATTCACGTTAGTATTTTGTAGCTGTGACTTATTAAACTGATTGTTCGGTAATTTTCACATCTGTCAACACCTCCTTTCTTTGGGATTGGAATTATTATATGATTCTTGACGTCTGATGGAATATCGCCTGTCTCATGTGTTGTGTTGGCGGAAGAGCCAACACCGTGTTACTAGAGGAGGCCGAAATGCACGCGTTTCAGCTTACGCAGGCTGGCGTGAGGAGGGACGGACTATACTGACGTGAGGTCTGGAACATGACAAGGAATTAGAATTCAGAAAGCGGGCGGAATTAGTTTAATACTTAACTTTAATCCATTAATGATGAACGTCGCTCTTGACGGTACGTGATTCACGATATCAATATCAATAGTAACTGAATATGGCGCCTTGCTGGGTCGTAGCAAATGACGTAACTGAAGGCTATGCTAAACTGTCGTCTCTGCAATTGAGAGCGTGTGTAGGCAGTGAACCATAGCTAGCAAAGTCGGCTGTACAAATGGCTCGAGTGCTAATGAGTCTCTCTAGACTAGACGTGCCGTGTGGCGGCGCTCGCTCTGCAATCACTGATAGAGGCGACACGCGGGTCCGACGTATACTAACGTACCGCGGCCGATTTGAAGGCTACCACCTAGGAAGTGTGGTGTCTGGCGGTGACACCACATCACACATCTTGCTCACCAGATGGTAGAGTTTTGTCAGGACTGGCTCTCCCAAGGCTGTCAGTAGTTGTAATGGAATGTTGTCTACTCCCAGGGCCGTGTTTCGACATAGATCTTTCAGTGCTCTGTCAAACTCTTCACGCAGTATCATATCTCCCATTTCATCTTCATCTACATCCTCTTACATTTCCATAATATTGTCCTCAAGAACATAGCCCCTGTATAGTCCCTCTATATACTCTTTCCACCTTTCTGCTTTCCCTTCTTGGTTTAGAACTGGGTTTCCATCCGAGCTCTTGATATTCATGCATGTGGTTCTCTTTTCTCCAAAGGTCTTCTTAATTTTCCTGTAGGTAGTATCTATCTTACCCCTCGTGAGGTAAGCTACTACATCCTTACATTTGTGCTCTAGCCATCCCTGCTTAGCCATTTTGCGCTTCTTGTCGATCTCATTTTTGAGACGTTTGTATTCCTTTTTGCCTGTTTCACTTAGTTCATTTTTGTTTATTCTCCTTTCATCAATTAAATTCAGTGCCTCTTCTCTTACCCAAGGATTTCTACTAGTCTTCGTCTTTTTACCTACTTGATCCTCTGCTTCCTTCACTACTTCATCCCTCAGTGCTACCCATTCATCTTCTACTGTATTTCTTTCCCCCATTCCTGTCAATTGTTCTCTTATGCTCTCCCTGAAGCTCTGTACAACCTCTGGTTTAGTCAGTTTATCCAGGTCCCATATCCTTAAATTCCCACCTTTTTTCAGATTCTTCAGTTTTAATCTACAGTTCATAACCAATAGATTGTGGTCAGAGTTCACATCTGCCCTGGAAATGTCTTAATTTAAAATCTGGTTCCTAAATCTCTGTCTTACCATTATATAATTTGAAACCTTCTAGTATCTTCAGGGTTCTTCCATGTATACAACCTTCTTTCATGATTCTTGAACCAAGTCTTAGCTAAGACTAAGTTATGCTCTGTGCAAAATTCTACCAGGCGGCTTCCTCTTGCATTTCTTAGCCCCAATCCATATTCACCTACTACGTTTCCTTCTCTTCCTTTTCCTACTACCGAATTCCAGTCACCCATGACAATTAAATTTTCGCCTCCCTTCACTACCTGAATAATTTATCTCATCATACATTTAATCAATTTCTTCATCATCTGCAGAGCTAATTGGCATTTTACTTGTACTTGTACTAGTGTAGTAGGCGTGGGCTTCGTGTCTATCTTAACCACAATAATGCGTTCACTATGCTGTTTGTAGTAGCTTACTCGCATTCCTATTTGATTTTGTATTTATAACCCTGTATTCACCTGAGCAAAAGTCTTGTTCCTCCTGCCACCGAACTTCACTAATTCCCACTATATCTAACTTTAACCTATCCATTTACCTTTTTAAATATTCTAGTATTCCTGCTCGATTAAGGGATCTGACATTCCACGCTCCGATCCGTAGACCGCCAGTTTTCTTTCTCCTGAGAACGACCTCCTCTAGAGTAGTCCCCGCCCGGATATCCGAATGGGGGACTATTTTACCTCCGGAATATTTTACCCAAGAGGACGCCATCATCACTTAATCAAACGGTAAAGCTGCATGCCCTCGGGAAAAATTACGGCTGTAGTTTCCCCTTGCTTTCAGCCGTTCGCAGTACCAGCACAGCAAGGCCTATTTGGTTAGTGTTACAAGGCCAGGTCAGTCAATCATCCAGACTGTTTGTTGCTCCTGCAACTACTGAAAAGGCTGCTGTCCCTCTTCAGGAACCACACGTTTGTCTGGCCTCTCAACATATACCCCACCGTTGTGGTTGCACCTACGGTACGGCTATCTGTATCATTGAGGCACGCAAGCCTCCCCAGCAACGGCAAGGTCCATGGTTCATGGGGGGGATAAGCACCATAATAAAATAAAAAAATTAGATATAACTTAAGTAGCAAAAAAAGCAGAAAACGATGGTTACGATCCCACTTCAGTCCATAAGGTTTAAGTTGACAACTTATACGTACATGTAAATAAAATAAAAGACGAAATTACGCCAACACGAAAACGTGACAACAAAAAATCTCTGTTCGCTGTCATACCATAGTGGCAAAAAGTTTCGGATGAAAGCTAAGTTGCTAAACTCGTATATGGGAGAAATGTTATATGAATGTCGAATGTGCGAGACGATTTACGTTTTCTTGACTTATCTTGACGACTGTTGACACTACTCCTTCAAGTGGCAACCATCGCTTCGATCTCTAAGGGATTTAGTGCGCCGTCTGTAGCTTTCCGCATTATGGTCAAATATTTGGTCTTAGCTTTCTTTCACTACTGTTTGATTTACCTTCATTTATTTAGCTACTTCACCCAGAATGTTTAAACGTTTCAGGTTCTGTCTCTAATGTAACCTAGACTCCTTAAAGACACTCAAGACAATAAACTTTGCAATGTGCTCGAGACGTGATTTTTATGAATAAATAATAATGCTTGTAGTATTTAACAGACGTATTACAGCAAGGTCTGTCTTCTTAATTTTTTTAAATGGACATGCGACGAAACAACCAAAATTTACCTACACATCATACTCAACAATTTATGAGTGATTCGAGAATTTTAGATTAATTCTCTGTGTAATGCAAGCAGCTGGCCTACTATAATTGGGGAACTTTTTCTTCACAGGTAACGAAGGTATATTGGAGTGCTAGACGATGTTGAAATGGCGAACAGAAGAGACATCTTACGATCTGCAACACCATACCACACCATCTGCAGGTTTTTCGGGCTGACACCATTCACAGTGGAGACTGAGAGGTGTGAACTACGCAGGACCACTGCTGGTACGCTGTACGCATCTGTTGTTCTCGTCATGAGCCTGGGAATAACCGCGCTTACGGTAAATTCGTTGCAAGCTGTGAACGCGAGAAAAAAGGATTCCATCACTTTTGTGTGGTTGGCAACCTACATGATGACACACTGCGCCTGCACGGTGACGACGAACGCCGAAGACCTGTTTAGAAACCCCCACAAGTACCAGAGGATCTTCACTCTGTTGTCGTATCGGGACAGTGGCATCCTGGAATTGCTCCATTCCTCCAGCGCGGCGGTGAGGATCTCCTGCAAAGTGGTGTGCACAGGGTTTCTCGCTCTACATGTAGCTGCTCTGACATTGGAATATCTGTGGTACGGAGTGAAATGGACATATATGTTTTCATTGTTCTGCAGTGGTATAATACCTACAGCTGTTTCCAGGTATGTTGGGTTCGTTCTTCTTGTGAGGAGTGACTTACACCAACTCAACCAGTGTCTGAGATCTACAGCCCAAGTGAGACGCCAGCGGCGACCACTTGCAGACCGCTACCGCAAGCTGAGGAGAGTCTACTCCGCACTGTGCCACCTGTCCCAGGCGGTTCTTTAAGCGCTCCAGGTACTGCTAGCTTTATCCGTGATGACAGTGCTGTGTGGTATATCCTGGAATGCAGTTGCCGCAGTCTTAACACAGCAGCAGAAACATCCAGTGGTGATGCAGATTTGGCTTATATCGTGGCAGTCGTCACTGGTGTTAATGGTGGCAGTGGCTTCGCACGCGCTGTACAGGGAGGCGGCGCAGACAGCTCCTGTCTTGTGCCGGCTGCTCATGGGTTCGACTCTCCGTAGCGCAGAAACGGTGGAGCTGCGCCACTTTAACCACCTGGTCCGCAGCCAGACTCCCACTCATGAACTTTACGGCTTCGTTCCCTTGGATATGCGGATGTTGGTGGCGTCCTTGTCTTTGATCATAGCTTGTACCGTGGTTCTGTTAACTTTCTGGGAAGTGTTCTGAAGAATAAAGAAGAGTACAGTAGTTCTGGTGAACATGGACTTTTACGCACTAAAATTCTATAGCGTCTTTGGTATGATTATGAGCTTGTACAGTACACTCCTATTACATTAATTTTCACCTGAACCGCAAATATCTATTAAAAGTCTGTAGTATTGTAAATGGTATTACCTTCTTCTTGAAAATTTTTTCTTCCTTAGTAGTGCACGACGAAGCCAAGGGGTACAGTGATAGACGGATTCAAGCCTGTTGTGCAGTTTATCCAGTTATAATGTGGCTAGCTTCACTTAAAACCAGCATGTAACCTCCCATCTGTGGAAAACATAGTAAACAAATTAAAAGTGCTGCACTTTCTTCAATACGTAAAATTTTCACGCAGTTGGTAATTATCAATGGCAAAGACTAAAATGATTTACTTAGAAATGGTATAAATTGCACGAATTTATAAATCTTGAAGCACATAATAAATTATTGCATTTAAGAGAAAGGTAAAAGTTCAGCCAGCCGTTGTGGCCGATCGGTTCTAGGCGCTTCTGTCCGGAACGGCGCTGCTGCTATGGTCGCAGGTTCGAATCCTGCCTCGGGCATGGATATGTGTGACGTCCTTAGGTTAGTTAGGTTTAAGTAGTTCTAAGTCTAGGGGTCTGATGACCTCAGATGTTAAGTCCCATAGTGCTCAGAGCCATTTGAACCATTTAATAAAAGTTCAGGAACAACAACTGGCATGTTTTAGTGGTTACAGAGTGTCTCAAGAGATTCTAGGGAAGCTGTGTTCCTCAAGACAAGACCGAAGGTTGACAAAGATGTTCAAATGCGACACAGAGCTACAGCAACAAACAACAGTATGCGGCAACAGAAGAAGGTCACGAACACTACCTGACGTAGGCGAATGTAAACGGTGTTACGTGATTGTCTTCAGTCGGACATCAAATAAGAGTTATTGCAGATAGAAAAACCTACCGCTACCAAAGTTATACTAGTGTGAATCTCGGACGTAAAGTTGAGTGATGCCAGCTTTGTTGCATAGAGAAAAGGGACTATCGCAGTCTTAAACATCACGACAGTCTGAAATAATCATCGTAAAACATAATCAAGCATTTGTGAACTGGGATCCATACCGAAACCTTAATAACAATTATTATTTCCCTTGACGCGATCCACTATTTATCACCCCACCCGAAAGAATCATTTCACTTTTGTAACATATGGACGTAAAAATTTTCTCGTAGATGGCCAAACTTTTTAAAGAACTCTCATACCACGTCCAGTGATGGTGGTAGATCTACACTCACACAGACACAAGGCGGAGCAAGAGTCGGAAACAGCACACAAAATGAAAGACGAAATATGCACGGCCTCGGCATGAGTGACACTGAGCCTGCTGCACTCGCCACATACGCAGTCAGTATAAGCCGCTAAGCGTTAAGGTGGTATCCTCACTACTCATCAGATTCACTTCATCGTCACAGCGTACTCGCTTGGCTGAAATATCAACCAAACGAGGCATCTTTGACACCATATACTCATCTCACACAGACCAAGAGACAATCATTGCAAATAAAAACTGACTTTTAAACATTCTATGACGGAACCATCTCTTCATGTGGGCAACTGCGGAACCATAGAATTATAACAGAAACTTTGGAAAATATAAATATCCACAACATATCAGATAGTGCCTACACGTATCTTCCATAAGGCCTGGTTTCTATTAAAGAAGGTCACCCATTCAAGGAAAAATCAAACTGAATATCAAGTAAAGGTTAAACGAAACCGGCATAAATCCCCCCACATAAAATTCACAGCACATACTGGACCTCACTACATAGAAAATATCCACTGATAATCACGCGTCACGCTTTGAGATTCGCAACATACGCAAGTTCTTACCTGTATCTTCTCATTATGTCATACATTATTGAGATAAATCCATTATATTACATCAAAATATTCATGAAAATCATGTGATGAAACTAGACATTCAGCAAATCAGACCTGATACTGAAAGAAGAAGCTACACAATGGATGTAGAAAATTACCTCATTAAGGAATCAACCACATATAAAATGAACAATAATATTAATAGAATATTCTGCCGGTTTTTGGAGGAAATTATACATATTAATAACTTCAATACAAAGTATTAGTGTTCCACAATAATATTTACTAGTTTTTTATGAACTGGCTTTCAGCCTCTCAGGCCATCGTTAGATAACGTGATGCTAAACAGCTAATCCACACAACTTAAGCAAGAATCTATAAGTGTACATAGAATGCTGTACAAAGATGTGTGACTTCTATGGCTATATCGATACGAAACAAGTATGATGTAGCACCTAAAGGCCGGCCGGAGTGGCCGAGCGTTTCTAGGCGCTACAGTCTGGAACCGCGCGACCACTGCGGTCGCAGGTTCGAATCCTGCTTCGGGCATGGATGTGTGTCATGTCCTTAGGTTAGTTACGTTTAAGTAGGTCTAACTTTTTGGGGACTGATGACCTTAGATGTAAGTCCCATAGTGCTCAGAGCCATTTCAACTATTTTTGAAGCACCTAAAGAGGCTCTGAATAAATAAATCTTATATTACTGTACATTCAAATATTAAAAGTACGTGAGCGTATAAAACAGAAATGTTCTACAAATGAGTAATGGCATGGACTCATATGTCATATGGACAAACTGGTGAATGTGATGTACAGACTAAATAAAGGGAGTGGAAGAAAAAGGCTATGGAATGTGGGTGTACAACAGTTACAGAAAGCTTATTAGCTAATGATGAGGGGCATAATAGCTGGCTACAATTTTAATAAGGATGAGTAATGGAACTGTGTTTGGTCATTAAGGACGAAGTCAGGTTTCTTTGAGTGTGGTTTATTAACGACCAGAATTCCAAGTAATGTTAGTTTTTTCCCCTTAGTTCTTTTATGGAGAATATCACACTTCATGTCATATGGATGACATTCAGTCAGAGCATGTTTAGCGAAGGCGAACTCTTTCTTTCTCAGGCTCCAACTCCCTTCATGCTCAGTTAGTCTAGGAGTTATAGCCCTAACTGATTGATCTACATATAATTTGCCACACAGAGTGCAGGAAATTCTATAAACTCCACTCTGTTCTAAAAGGTGATAAATTTTTCCCATTTGTACGTAATAATTGAGACAGCACAACTTTCAAGGGCAATCTCTAATACTCTCAATCGTCCCATACTAGACATAGTAGTAACATACAGCGTATTCAACTGGTTCTTACACAGCAAGTGGTTCTCTGACAGCCTATCATGCGACACATATTTCCCAGTGGTAATGAACGGGCTAAAAGACGAACCATTTCCTCTCGCTGACTACGTACATACTAGCTCCACGGTAGATATCACTTTCATAGCAGACGTTTCCAAATAAAGAGCCAATAAGCTACGTGGATGTCCCTTCGTCCTGCGGGGACATGGCAAAGAGATAGCAGACTGACTGAACAGGGTCCATGAAAACAAACAATTGACGGTGGAGCTAGAACGTAAGAGATGTATTCCAGTTTAGGACGTGCTAACAAGGGCAATACAGATGGTCCCCTAGGACATGCAGTCTATGGAAAAAAGGCCCTCTTAGATCTGTTCCTTCATGCAACGAGCTGACATCACTGGCACAGTAACTTCTGTATGCTGCCAAAATTGACGTGCATTGAAGGAAACAAATGACACAGCCTATCGCAAATAAGAGGAAGGGAAAGAGGAACAGAAATTCAACTTTATTCCCTGTGCTGGGGCTACCTAAGCCAAAACGGAGAGAAACTCCGAAAAAAAATTTGGCCATTTTTCGACCACTACGAAAAACGAAAACTATGTTTATCTCAGTAAAGGACAATATACACTTGCGAATACCAGGTTTATATGGCATTCCTTGAGCGTGTCACCGTCAAAGAAAGGGAAAAACGCAGCACAGCATCTAGCAGCGATGGATGGAATACATTAGATGCGTATGCCTGGGGCATACCAATAGATCAGCACTGGCTAAACATAGCCTCAACGAGAAGCATACGTTCCAATTTGAGAAAGAAACACGACCCTCTCGTCAACAGGGACGAGGGCTATTAGTTGAGTTCGGCATGCGACCCTTTACTATCAGACTATCGTCAAGAACTCACCCGGCAGTTGACGCTTCGCGAGTCTGGGCAAGACTGAATGCACCGAGGGTGGAATGGCGGTCAGCGCCCCCACCACATGCCACACCTGGGGAGCGTCGGCCACCTCTCGGCTGTATACAGGGTGTAACGACTGTAAGCGCAGATATCACTATGTTGACTGCGGAGGGTGTATTGAACGACACTACATCAAGTCATTTGCAGGCTCATAATTATAGCTTACAGAAGTCATATGTTTGTATTTGGGTTAGCCTATCCAAGTATGTGTGGAAAGAAAAAGCCGTTAATGCTTATTTTCCCGTGGGAAGCAGGTCAGGTGCTGAAGTGTGGACACGTGGACGCAAAACGATCAGTCTATACCGAAAGGTGTAGTTGACTTAGTGGTGTTGCTAGGAACAGGCAGAAAACATGAAATCATAAAGTTTGTGACGTATATGTGAGAAGACTGTAGGATGAAGAGAGTGTACCTATTAAGACACCAACGCACTTATACCCGTTACACCCTGTGTATGGGACACCCACGCAATCTCGACGTTCTCGCACTAGCGAGGCACATCTGAAGGATCAAAATACAAGAAAAAATACAAGTAAGTATTATTATTCTTAGCCAGATCTTCGACATAGGTAATATTATTCTGTAACACAAAGAGCTTTGATAAATATAGAAGAGAATAACATTCGTTTTGTACCTGCCAAAAGAAAAGAACAAAAAATGTGACTTTAAAATACGTCTGCTTCAACGAGATATTAAATTACTCACTACAGCAGTGGCGTTTAATGTTGCAGAATTCTAAATTTAAGAATCTGTGTTTCAGAGGTGTGGGTTAATACTGTAGTATATGAGAATGTATCGTGTTTTCCGGATTCTGTATCTGAGTAATTGCGTGTTACAGTAACAGTCCATAGTAACTAAACTGATTTATTTCCATTACAAGTAATTTGTCTTATTCCCCTTGATCATTTTAGATTCCAAATACTTTTCGTTTTTTATAGAAGAAACGCCCCTCTGCCCCTTAACCTCACCCCCAAAAAATCCTTATTAGTTAAATAATCGTTCTCCCATGTATAATGC
The DNA here is from genome assembly GCF_021461395.2 of Schistocerca americana. Classification (NCBI taxonomy): domain Eukaryota; kingdom Metazoa; phylum Arthropoda; class Insecta; order Orthoptera; family Acrididae; genus Schistocerca; species Schistocerca americana. The sequence goes on from NC_060121.1 coordinate 59,340,550, forward strand.
ACCTTCAACATTACTTTACAAACGACTCAATATTTGACATATTGTACTAAACATTTAGTGTAAGAATAGTCGAATACTTCTTGACAAATAATCATCAAATAAATAATAATAAAAAACTGTCGTAACAATCGTCGCTCAAGTTCTGTGATCGAGTAAGAGGTTCTCACTGCATGTATTCAAAGTTATAACTCCTTAACCGTTAGTTCTCTGACCGACTTTGTTTGTCTCATGAGATGTACATGAGTCTACGTTGAGCTCGATAATCGTTAGATAATAACTTCGTAGAGTACGAAGCACTATAAAATATAACATTGATTCACAGACCGTATTTCAACGTTATTTGTTTTGAGATGACTGAGATGTGCCTCGAACGAGAAGTACAAATACCAGTACCTGCCGAATGTCGACAGCATCAGAATCTTAGTGTATCAACACTGCATCTTATTATTCCAGGATAATTCTGTTTGGTTTAATCGGATCTCTCGACTGTCATGAGACTATGGAACTGATGGGACCAGCAGGTTCATACCCGACGTCATGCGGGGTATCCTCGACAGTAAGAGGGCGCTACAGTTTCAGGGAGCAGATAAAGTATTAGAGTGGGAAAATCCAGGTGCACTTAGTCACTGGAGTGGGAAGGAAATAATTTGTAGTATGTAAGAACTAGAAGATATGTAATATTCCAGTTCTGCTGGAAGAGAATCATTTTGAGCTTTCACTTTTGATGTGATGAGTGTGTTATATTAAAGTTTAAAATATGGGTAGGTCTCTGGGACTATTTTATTCGTTGGGAGATAGTGATTATCAAAACTGAACCATTAAAAAACGGGTTTCGTGTTGGATTACGAAAAGTACGAGGCACGAGGGTTGTTGGTACTGGATTTGACTCACATAAACTGAAAAACTGAGAATTCCTTTATTTATACATTGCTGGGATAGTAACAAAAGCAAAGTTCCATCAGTAGCACTACAAGCATTAGAGAAGACAAAATATACTTCGAGGCAGATTTACGTCGAGTGACTACTGTTTCTTATTAGTTAACACGACAGCTGTTTTTTCACACAACTTACATAGCAGACGTCAGCCAGTGACATATTTAATCTTAACTTATAATATACCAGTTGCAATCAGAACATATATTTGGTTATTGTTTAAGTTTTAATGGAAGAGTGCATTACATACAAAGATAATGACTAACTTTGCTAAATCACAGACTATATAATTTCACTCCTAAATAGTGTTATCTACGTTAACACGTTATCTAAAGAAAGGAATATGTTTCAACATGAAACATTTAGAATGACATTGGTGAAATTTACACTGAATTGTTTTGGTTCAACCTGTTCGTTCAAAATAATGTCTTGATGTTTTATCATATATTAAAATCTATTTATTTCTTGTAAAATATTTAGCACATGTCCTTTTTCATTGGTGTGTGGAACTTGTTATTTTAACGGTGAGCCAATGAAGATAATATCATGGCAGTGAGATTCAGATGTGGTATGAACAGTGTTTTGATAATTCCTTCTGTCTATCCTAATGTATATTTTATTTTGGCTTCCATATGTCAATTTATAAACACAAGGTCGAGTAAATTTACAGGACTGATCAGAGAATGAGATATTTGTGATCTCATTATGTTGCCTATAATGATGTTTATTTTTCTCAGACTGAGTTTTTTGAGGCATAAGTGTAATTTGATCTGTTAGTTTTCCTCAACGTAGCAAATATTTTCACTGTTTGACAGAATATGGGTACTATGAATGTCAAATTAGTAAAAGAAGCAAATGGTATATGACAGGAATCATGCCCAAAACAAACTGTATGAAGAGAACGCTCAGGTCATCCCATCTCCACCATGCAGAGTCAACGTTCTTCATGCTAAACAAGAAACGCGAGAAAATCATCAGATCTGACGCAACGACACCGGTCGAATCTCAATAGTCACCAACCGACCCCAACAATCTCAGCAGCCTCAGCAATCTTAGTGCGCCCAACAACCAGCTACTCATTGCTAAACAAATGATTCTCCTCATTAAACGGAATCTCTTGAGATACATAAGAACGAAGGTTTTTAAAAGGCACGCTCCAGGCGTAACTTGAAATGAAACGTCAGCATGTCGACAGAATCCGGTGAGAACCCAGTAATGATTGATCTGAGTGTTCGAACTAGAATTGTTATCATTGAAAATCTGGACGCCAAGGAAACCGCTAAGTCTTTTCATACCTGGACTGAAAGAATTCAACCTTGTACAATTTGTGATTTACATGAAATAAAGAAGGAACCGTGTCGAACTCACCCATCAGCAAACCGACTTTGAAACCAAACTTAGAAATATAAAAATAATTATAAATAATTGACAAGAATTTGAAAGGCATAATTTACAACATACTACAACATTTTGCAGAAGACAAAAGCATTATATCACATGAACAAGCTGGTTTCAGAAACACAATCCCGCTGATCCACGATTAACGCTAATTAGCAACGCAGCGGAAGCCTGCAATTTCACAGGTGCAACTGCTATCCTCTTTCTGGACACAGAACGCGCTTTTGATAAGGTACAGACGTCTTCACAAAGTGCTAAAGCACCACTTCCCACCTGCAGTAGTACAATTATTAGCTAAACGCATCTGAAACTGAAGAGTACAACTACGAGACGAGGATCAAAAATCATCCTACCCCACACCCAGACCCGGAGTGCCTCAGGCTGCCGTCATATCCACTTAGTTATGCACGATATACACAGCGGATATCCCAAGACCCCGGTGGTGGAATGAAGACATGGTTCTATATGCAGATGACACAACCTACTGGTGCCATACGCCCACCTCGAATGCAATCAATGAACAAGTCAACAGCTACATCAGCAAACTTGAAACGTCGCCCAGTAAATGGAGAATCTGATTGATTTAATCCACCAAAAAGTAAACCTTTCCTTTTCAGACATGGCAATCTTACTAATCGCCGACTACAGGATAACCCAAAACTCTACATTAGACTTTTTGGACAAGAAACTGTTCCACAACTAAACGTCAAATACCTTGTCTACATCTGTCTAGATGAACTCTTAAGTAGCCAGAAAGACAGGACTGAAAAGATTAAACAAGCTGAAAGCCGACATAATTTTCTACGTCTTACGAAATATCAAACAAATGGACTGGAGCTACCAGTTTCTCTTCTTACATTCTAATGAAACGAAAAAATAAACTCTGTCTGCTAACCAGAGGATGCTTCTATTAGCTGAAGATCTACGATATACCTTCAAAACAAACTCCCTTCACGAAACACTTAAAACCAAGAACACACTGCTGAAGATCGACGGTATAACTTCCAAACAAACTCCCTTACGAAACACTTAAAACCAAGAACATACTACACAGAATAAAAGAAGAAATCACCAGATTCGGGGTCAACAGACTACGTAACAACAGACTCACAAAATAACTCTTATAGCCCTATAATACAACGTTGAATTTTCCAAAATTCAAAAGTGCATTTTCCCAAATATTTTTCTCGAAGCAGTATCCAATTCACTGCAACAGAATCCTCTGGAAAACGAAGAACTCAATGAAACTGTCCACAAACCAAGAGCATCTACAAGTATTTGGGATAATGTAGCAGCCTGATATAGAAAAGAACAGCTTACTGAGCAAAATTACTTCAATCAACTTATATAGCAGAAGATAATATTCTCTGCAGCGGCAAGATTTTAAAGTTTCTCGTCTTCCACAGAATTAGACAGTAACGTATCTTACACCAACGAATTACAAAATCACACTATAGCACTATCAAGACCACTGAGTGAACATGAACGTACGTAAGACAAACAACGGGCAACAAATTTCTACCTCGGTTTTTTTTATCGACAGAGGGGTTTTTCTCTCAGACGTAAGGCATATGCAGGAACATGGCACGAAAGAAACTTAATGAACAGCATCTTACTCTCAGCTACCCATCTAGATCCAGTTAAAAGTTCTACAAAATTAAATAAGCATCCAGTTGTCGTAAATAAGTGGCGTCACAACAACACAGAATACAATTACTGGCTGGAAAGGCCTGTAACCCAACATCTCCTTTAAGATGGAATGAAAGATTTTTAAAGAATGCTTTGAAGTTGCTTGTCACGTAGGAATTCCCGTCCAGACTGTCTGACTAATATTTCAGTTGGTACGTTATATGCATATGTTTCAATGCGATCCAGTCGTACTATGCAAACACAAATTCTGGATGCTCCCATTCAAAGTGCCAACTCTCGGTCGGTCAGTTAACGACAAATAGCCTGTACAGAACAAGGGGTGCTGTCGTGATCTTCTGTATGTCCACAATGCCGTGAATCAGTTTCTGCTTCCTTATGCAATTCTGTTCCTCTGGCCGGCCGGTGTGGCCGAGCGGTTCTAGGCACTAAAGTCTGGAACCGCGCGACCGCTACGGTCGCAGGTTCGAATCCTGCCTCGGGCATGGTTGTGTGTGATGTCTTTAGGTTGGTTAGGTTTAAGTAGTTCTGAATTCTAGGGGACTGATGACCGCAGAAGTTAAGTCCCATAGTGCTCAGAGCCATTTTTTTCTGTTCCTCTTGTGAACTTTTCCTGAACCAAACCACTCGCATTTTATTTAATAATTCATTATTAATATCGCGAAACTCAAGCGGACTGGATCATTACATCTACTAAAATTATTTGCAGAAATACGGCCTATGGTGCGAACTACACGCACAAATGAATTGTGAAGGTAAGAAAATGTATATGACAAAATGTAATTTTTTGTTATAACCCTGAATTCCCGTTCATGACATTAATGGCTAGTGCTTTTTATTCGGGACTGGGAAGAAAAGTCCGTGTTGATTCTATTTTACCTCGGAGAGGGTATTAAAGTGGATCTCTCTTGGAAACAAATGAATACCTATCACCAACACGTCTGTTCCGGGCCAATCCATTCTACATGCACTCATTTTCTCTTCCTTGTTCCTTACGAATGCAGACATAGCTGTTGTCATCCAAGTATTATTTCACAGTCGAAAGATACGTAACTCTCTGTTCCCTGTGTTTATGCATTATTTCAGCGACCATAGCTGTAATGGCCGGTAGAACAAGAACTCACTACCGAACCTGTACACGCATGGTCCGTGTCTTCAGGATAAACAGGTTAATGTCTTTCAGAAAAAGTAATGTTTGATAATAATGGCAGCCGTGTGCCTTGAAATTTAATACATCAAGGAAAATTGCTGCCTATTAAAAGTGAAACAACATGAACATGAAGGTGGCATGCAAGAAACGAGCAAATGGCGTGAATACTACTTGTACCACATTCTGTATAAAAGAAAAGGTTACACAGAGGGGTTTCTTATTCATAAATGGTATGTGAATGTTGATTACTGTAATTTGTATAAGAACGTGGACTGTCTGCCAACACATTCCGGTATTCGACTGCAGCAGTATCATGACATATCGGCTCTGCAGTTCCACAATGTTGCTGCACGTGTTGATTGGCATGCCACGATTACCACGTAAATATGAAATTGATGAGTTCATAGTGACTTTGCCGAACACCACGCAAGGCCTCAATGATCGCACGCGACTAGAGTGCGAGAGGACTGGCTCGGCCCTACAGCATCGTACAGTAACATCACATTTCTTGAGTCGGGAAATGGGCTTGCTTCCAGCAAGGCAAGAATGTACATGCGATGTGCAACGACGAGTGGAGCACCACGGAATCTCAGCAACAGAGGGAGGTATACCAGCAGAGGAACGGGAACAATGGACAATAGAGTGACACCACAGCATCTTTTGAGACGAGTGTCTCCTCTACGTAATGTGTCCCGAGAGACGTATCCATGTGCGCAAGCCTCTGAAGTCAGCGTGAGACTGTCATATGGACACAGCACGTGGCGTGTGGGTGTGGGATGCCACTGGGTACACTACACGATCAGTTCCGGTCGCATAGTCGATAAAATGAACAATAGTTATCATATTTATTTTCAGGCTGGTGGCCCCATGACGTTACATCTAAACAAGACACTATAAAGCTGCAGGCTGCCAATCCTATTATGACCTACCTTGATACTGCTGATATTCAACTCTTGCCCAACTCAGCTTATTGTGGGATGTGTCATCTAGTGAAACTATCTGGTAATAAGTTATAAGAGTTACTGGAATACCATCATCACAAACTAACCACCTCCACGACAAAGTTTAAGCACAATGTAATGATGTGCCCATATCTGTCATCCAGCTTCGTTCCGGCTACGTACACTGCAGGTTTAGAGCCACTGTCGCCATCTGAGGTGGAAGCTCTGTGTTATGAATGTCACTCTTTTGTTGTGCCACGGTTTCTTTGTACTTAGTGTGGCCGGAATGATGTCAGTAGCCATCATTACTTGACAGAAGAAGGTATATGGTAGCAGGACAGAGGAGGGTGCCTAGGCGTTCTTTGGCAAGAAGCTCTGAATGGACCGGTCTGACAAAGCAAAAATTACCATTCATGCCTTGCCATATACAAAGTTACCATACTTCTAGGAGTACCGTCTCCGTCAGGGCCGAACGCTGGTGACGCAGTAGAAGTGAAGGAGTCAGAATGTAGCAAGGCCGACCAGAGTTACCACACGTTCTGGACCAACACCAGGCTATTATTTTCCCTATGTAACAAGATATGCTGCCTCAGCAAACCGTTCGTCAGTGAAACTCACATTAATGGTGCCCATTTTAGCCAGGCAGTATTAGCCACTGCCAGCAGAGTTTGAGAAATGTTCCATGCCACTTGCTGACCTGATATGATTCATCTAGCTGCCACAACTAGACGTGGCCTGCATTGGCTGCTACTGCCAGGACCTAGGCCCGATGCTGCAGAGTGGTGACCTGGTACCGTCAGTCAGGGGACCACTCACTGGCTGACAGTGGGTTAGGGTTCGCACCTCGGCTTGACCAGTCGAGGAGTCATTGCGTCCCTGCTGCATGCACACTCGGCTGCTGTCTTTTGCTGGCACACTAGTTCTGCAGGTGGCTGTCGTTCCTGCCCACACTGCCTGCATCTCCTCGCCTCCACAGCAGCCTGACGCTGGCCCAGGGGCCTGACTTGACACTTCTCCACCTGCCAAAGCACTGACGCCATTGACACCTCTCCTTGGCCTATCACCGCTGTAAGCTGGCTGGTCTGTGGAGGCTGCTAGCTGAGTTTAACACTTTACTAACATCCAGGACCGACGTCGGACACTCGCTCCTGAGGGCAGCAAATCAACTGCTATAACTAATGGGATAGATAAATTAATCTTTCTTTCACACTTCCCTGACATACTAACTGGCATCCCTTTGGCTGCAGTTCCGCTACCTGGCTAAACAACACTCACAATCACCATAATCAGATGCGGGACACGTGAATACAAGCGCCATCCTGACACAACTCTGCACCTTGTATATCTTCAATGAAAAAAATGACAAGGTATTTCTGTGCCATACTGTTACATACTGTTGCACTACCAATAGAATTAAATTATTTACCATGCTTCTTGTTACTATGTTTGAATGTCGAGCAGTGTAGTCTTCGTATCTGGAATATAGTAGGTTTGAGGAAACAAAGAAAGGTGGGTACAGTGGCCTAAGGAACAGGGCAGCGTATACGAAGCAGGACAACGCTAGATTCTATCGAGAGCAGTTCAATGTTGTATCACAAAAGGAGCATGAGTTTGTCGAAAACATTCTAGATGTGATATGGCGGACCAGTGTTAATACCTATCATTGGAGAGATAATGTTGAGGCAAATAGAATCATTCTACGCCAAAAAGAACACCGAGCATTAGGCGCTTTCTTATGGGGACCATCAACTGATGTGCCAAGGAAGGTAACTGAAGAATTTCCGAAGGACCTGACTGATCCTATTTGTGGGATCCTGCCCAATCGTCTAATGTAGGGTGCGTAGGAATCTCCTTTCTCGGATAGCTAAACAACATTTAGAGAAAATCCTATTAATAGAGTTTATTACAATATGTTAAATTGACAACACTTAACTTGCGTTTCTACAAAGATGGACCGCAAGCAAACGGCGACATGCAAACAATCAATGTCTCTCGATATATACAATTTCCGTGCAAGCAGATCACACAAGCTCATAAGACACTACTGCAGAGTTTATGTCACAGCTCGTCTTCTAGTGCGGCTCTTCTAGTGCGATCGAGGCTAGCTGGAGCAGCACTTACATTCTCTTCGTGTACATGGCGCTCCTATCGTGGTGTCGTCCTAGTCAGCGTTCTATTGGCTGACGTCGTCTCACAGCCTTCTCTGCTATGAGTTTCCATGTCGACGAGCCGGCGTTTGATGTTAAGCGGAACATTCCTCCCCCCACTCCACTCCCCTCCAAGTGACGGACCGTCGTCGGGTAGAGAGCGCGGCAACGGCAGGGGAGGCCGGAGGGTGGACGCTGCACTGGACCGGAAGCTGTGGCTGCAGGGGGCGTCAAACTTCGTACCGCTCCGTCTGGCCTGCGCTCTGGTGGAAACGTCCCCCGGAAAACAACCAGAAGGGTACGCATCCACCTCCAGAGGCCAATAAACTGATGTGTAAGGTGTCGACTGCTGCTGTGTGGGCGGATCCAGCTCCACCGGTAGGACTAGAGAAGGAGGAGGAGGCTCCGTCTCCATGGGATCGTCGCGTGGTGTATTGATGACACTCTTTGGCGGCTGCTGTGGCCGCGCTGTCAGCGGGATCCATGAATCTGGGGCAAGAGACACACAAAGATCACCGTGCACATGGCAGTGGCGAAGTTGGTTTTGATGGGGGCGCTGCATGCCGCCTGGACCTGAAATAAGGTACATGCGTGCGCCAAGTCGACGGACGATCTCGCCTCGCGCCCACCATGTGCTGCCGCTAAACACCCTGTAAAAGACAGTAGCATGCGACGCGAAGCGATACTTGCGGCCTTCCTTGGGCGCCGGATACTGACGATGGTGGAGCAGGTGGAGCAGTGTCCGATGGCGCCGGCTGTGAAGCAGTTCCGCCGACGATGGTCCACCTCGTGGGTGCGAATAATAGGAGGCGAGAAACATTTGCAATGCTTCATCCCTGGTGTGTGCGGAGCGAAGTTCGGCCATTTACTGTTTGAAGGTTCTGACAAAACGTTGCATTTCGCCGTTCAACTATGGATGGAACGGTGCACTAGTTACATGCTGTATGCCATTGCGTGCACAGAAAGTTTCAGACTCATTTGACGTGAACTGAGGTCCGTTGTCTGACACTATTACTTCAGGTAAACCTTCGAGGCAAAAGATAGAGGACAACACCTACGTGGCGTTGTCGAGTTCATTGGCACAGGAAAAGTAAACTTGCTATACGAGTCAGCCACAATCAACCAACGAGTGTTCCAAACAGGACCTGCAAAGTCTATGTGCACACATTGCCATGGTAATGTTTGTGGCGTAGCGGACTGATTTTCCGCACATGCGTCACTCTGTGACGTCATCTGTTCTATTTGGGTGTCTATACCCAGCCAAGTACAGTGTCGACGCGCTAAATGTTTCGTCCGAACAATCCCTATTGGTGAAGTTACTTTAACGCTCCTTTTTGCAAAGCTATAGGGATCAACACACATGGGTGTCCACTGTCATTCTGAACAAGAACCACCCCTTTTTGTATAGCGAGGTTACACCGACATGCAAAGTATCGGCGCACGACAGAGTTCTTTGTGCTACACATGAAACGAGGCCAAGATGTGCGAATTAATGTTAGCAAAATGTACAAATCTGGATCAGGTTCCGTGGCCTGCGTAATTTTCCTACAGTTCAGCGGAAAAGATTGAAACCTGAGCATTGATGTGGCAAAATCTTTGCAAATTTTGGGCGGTTCGGGGAATGAAACAAGGACTGAAAAAGCTTGTGATCCGTTACTAAGTAGAATTTTGTGCCATACAAATAGTGGTGGAATTTGGTGACACCATACACAATAGCCAAAGCGTTCTTCTCAATTTGTGAATAGTTACACTGAACTCTGGACGAGACATTTGATGCGAAAGGAATAGGCCTCTCTTTATTCTGTGCGAAAGAACGGCACCCATGCCGTAACAGGAAGCGTTAACTTGCAATACATATGGTTTGTCAAGATCAAAATGAATATGTATCGATCCCTGAACAATGCATCTTTAAGTATTTGAAAAGCTACTTGGTACTCAACTATCCAAAAAAAGGGGAGATTCTTCCGATGCAAGCGATACAATGGAGCTCTAATTTGTGCAGCATTCGGTATGAACCAAACATAATAGTTCATTTTCCCTAAAACTGACTGCAATTCTGTAACATTGCAAGGAACAGGCAAATGTCGTATAGCTAACAAATGCGACTAAAGAGCATTTACAACTTGACGGTTTATGACATGACCAACATATTTCAATTCGGGTTTAAAAAAATCACACTTGTCCAGTCTACACTTCAGTCTAGCATCAGATAACATACGAAACAAAGCACGCAAATTTGCAAATGTTCTTCAGGTGTACGACCTGCTATGACAATATCATCAAAATAGTTTGAACAGTATGGACCTTGCGCAGTCAGCTGTTCAAAATAGCGTTGAAAAATGGCGGGTGCAGAAGCACTGCCAAGAGGCAAACGCAAATATTTAAACAAGCCCAATTGAGTTTTCACTACACACACACTACACAGACTCTTCATTGAGCAATATTTGAAGATACGTGTCGTGCAAATTCTCCTCTCCGATTAACGATGAGCGCTCTTCAGCCACTCGGTCTAGAGGTGGCTTTTATGCACTTTCCCTCAGCCACCAGTGTAAATACTGGGCTGTAGCCTCCACCCCGCGCCAGATACCTGCTACACAAACATTCAGAAGAAAGCTTTCGCACTCAGACATGAGCTGTACACTAGACGCAGATAGATGAGGTACACAGACTCTGTGCCACGAGGAGTGGTCGCGTCAAGAACGGTATCTGGTATCTGGTCACCAACAGTCACCAACATTGCTTCAGCACATGTAACAATTTCGATCCCGTAGGGAACTGGTAAATGGCAAAGGTGAAGTAGGGGAACTAGGAGTGACGTAGTATTTCAGTTATGTGGGAAGAGAATGAGTTGGAGTCTTCACTTCTGACAGGACGAGTGTGCTATGTGAAAGTCAATAGGATGGCGTACTCTCTGGAATTAGTTTGTACCCTGTGAGGTGCCGATTATTAAAAGTGAACTGCAAAAAAGCTCTTAAGTATTGGGATACGGAAGACAGAAGGAATATGCAGATATAACGAGCGCAGTAGACCAGAGCTGTCAAGGATTGGTGATAGACTGAGGCTGACTGTCGTAAATTTCCCTGTAGATAATATTCTTATTTACTTATTTCCATATTAGAACTGGGATACATACTCATCTCCAGTGGTATCAGTACTACAGAAGATATTTTCCTCAGGTGCACAGTGTCCCATATCAGTTATTTTTTCATATAACCCACAAGTTACACATATTTTTCTTTGCACATGCAAAAACTTTTGTCAATAATTTACATATTATTACCTGAGCGTATGCCACTAGTATTCAGCACATACAGGGTGAGTCATAATTATGTCAATACTATTTGAGAAAAAGGACTTGCAACGAGTTTTCGTTATACAGAGTCTCAACCTGATAAACACAGCTAATGCAGTCAACATTCAGCAATACAGTTTATTGATAATTGTCGGCTACTAATCCAATTGCTACAAATCTTCTGGTAAACGAGCAGGTTACCATCTACCTGAAAATCGTTCTGCAAGCCTTCGCCACACTTTTTTCGCCGGCAGCACAACTTACAGTAAGCTTGCAATCATTCTTTTCTGCTCAAGTGTGAGTCTATCAGACATCGGTTCTAACAAACTGGAGTAAAAAAGGAAACAAAATTAAAATTCTTCACATAATTTTGACTCAACCTGTAGGTATGGTAGATGACTGTCAAATGTGATGTACTTTAAATCAAAAGGTGATTAACTTGACTGATCACAGGTTATACCTAATCATTTGTACATTAGATTATCTTTGTTAACAGAATATCCTACAAAGGAATGTATTTCAACAGTAAACATTCGTAACAGAATTCGTGAAGTTTTCGATGCATTTTTTGTTTTTTAACTCCGTCTCTCTGTTAAAAGCAATGCAGGATGTTTCGTCAGATATGTAAAACTTCATGTTTCGTCTAAAATATTTACTTGCCTACGGTTTTCAGCAGTCGTTGGGACTGCCAGGCATCGTGTTACGTCACTAACTGAGTTTTTGTAGTTTTAGGTGTGAATTAAATGAAGACAGTTTCACGTCAGTGAAGTTCACAAATTCCATGAACATTGTTTTGAAATATTCCTGTTAGTCCTATGATTGTTATTGCACGGAAACCGCATTTTAACTTATACACCCCAGAGTGTGTAAATTTACAGGGTTGTTCTATAGAATGATTAGTTTGTCTTCTGTTACGTGTTCTGATACTTATTCTCAGCTTGGATTTTTGACATGAACATTTGATATTATCTGACCCTTTCCCTAGTATGTAAACCATAGGTACCATTTCTGAGAAAATGAACACTAATAGCGCAATAGTAACTGACAAGGGAATACAGTAGTAGTCATGTTGAAGACAGTCTGTAGAAAAAGAATCTTCAAGTTTCACTTGCATAAATAAATTAAAAATCTCTGAATGGTTTTGAACAGTTACTTGACAAAAGAGAAAAATACATGTTGCTCCATGATGAACTCATTTGCAAATACATTGCAGTCACTACCAAAATTCACATACGTAGCAGCCCTACCAATCTAGTAGTAAACTGTATAAGAGCTCTGCAATATGAAAAAAAAAACAAGGTAGTATATATACTTACTTAAGACTGTATAAGCAGAAGTCAATATACAGTGAATAGTTTGAGTGAAGTGATACAACAAATTATAGACATCGACATTCTACACCATTTAAAATATTTTGTTGAATGTAATCAACATGTTTACCGACAGAGCAGTTGATGAGACCATTGAAATTGCCAAATATAATACACTCACACATCGTCAGATGACCGCAATAGTTGTAGATCAATTTCATTACTTTACTAAAATTATAGCTCTCCCATAACTATTCCAAGTCCAATAACCAACGACATATACTAGAATACGGTTCACTAATGGGAAACTACCTTGTTGGTACACTAGCTAGTATTTTACTACACCATACTGAGAACTAATTTCCTTATAACCATCCCACACGAAATAATAATATTTATTTCTTGTACAGGTGTGTAGATAACACCCTAACATTACAAGACCGATCAGAAAAATAAATAGATATATTCCACTGAATCGAACAAATTATACAAAAATGTAAGCAGTATGGAAAGGATAGATTGCTGCTCACTACATGAGGAGGCATTGACTCACAGAGAGGTTCGATCAAAGAGACTGTTACAAAACTGAGCCTTAGAGCAAAATTCCTCTTCAGAAATAAGTAACAAACACACGTAATCACACGAGCACAACTCACACAGACATAACCACTGTCCCTAGGCGCCGGAGCACCACGTAGCATGAGTCAGGTCCTACTGTCCAGAGACAGTGGCCATGTCTGTGTGGACTGTGCTTGTCTGAATATGTGTGTGTTTTCTATTTCTGAAGAAAGACTTTGTCTTGAAACTCAGGATTTAAGCTGTTTTTTCATTGTGCCTGTCTGCAGCTCAATGCCTCGTCTGTGTGATGAGCAGCAATCTGTTCTTCCCATATTGTCTTTCCATTATCTGATTTCACTCAAAAATGTGTGTACAATCGAGAATGAACACCGAAATAAAATGAACTTTTTAGAGCTAACTTAAATACCAAAAACAGAAGAAAACTAAGGCTACTATTCCACTTTACACGACAAAACTTTTATTAAAAAGGTACACCGAAATGGAAGCAAAATAAAATAAAAGGCAGCATTACACTAATGAGGAAACATGGTAACAAAGAAGATCAGTTTACTGTCATACCATATTGTCAAAAAAACTTCCGATAAAAATTGGGATACTAAACTCATGTATAGGGGGCAAGGAACACGAATTTCTGTTTAGCCAGACGATGTAGGTTTGCTTGGCTTACCTTGATGACTATCGACACTACTCCTTCAAGTGGCAACCACCACTTCCCTCTCCAGCTGATTTAGTGCGCCGCCGTCTGTAATGGTTCCGATAACTATCCAATATATTCTCTTAACTCTCCATCTTTACTGTCTTATTTACTTTCATTTATTTTGTTACTTTACCCAAAATATTGAAATATTGCAGACTCTGTCTGAGATGTAAGCAAGACTCCTTAAAGATATTCGTAGCAATAAACTTTGCAATGAGCTTGATAGGTGGTTTTTGGGTAACAATAATAATACTTGTGGTATTTAATAAATATATTACAGCAAGGCCAGTCTTACTGACTTTGTTGAATGTAGGTCTACACAAGAACTTATACGTGAGTGATTCGAGTTCTCAGTATTCATTATTTGCGGTCTGTAAGATGCAGCAACTGTACTGGATGGTCAAGTTTTGTTTTGCTATAATGATCGTACCTTTGTATCGATTTCAGATGCCGGAAAATAATGACTATGAAGGAGTTTTTTTAATAATGACTATGTTTACTCCATTGATCTCCTATTGATTTGTGGTACCATGATTCATTTACGTTCGAAGTGCTATCTCAGATTGAGTGTACTTTGTTAATCAGTTGTATGTCGTTAATTTTAGATTAAATCTCTTTGTAATGCAAGCAGTTTGCTTACCATAACAGGGGAACTTTTTTCTTTCATCACAGGTAACGTAGCCATCCTGGAGTGGTAGCCGATGTTGAAATGGGGAATAGAGGAGACCTCTTAAGATCTGTAGCGCGATACCACGCCGTCTGCAGGGTTTTCGGGCTGACGCCGTTCACAGTCGACATTGAGAAGTGTGACCTACGGAGAACACGTTCTGGTACGCTGTACGCAGCTTTTGTTCTCGTCATGAACCTAGCAATAACTGCGCATGTGGAGGACTGGTTGCAAGATACGAACGCAAGAAAAAAGGACTCCATTACCTTAGTGTGGTTGTTAGGCTATGTGACGACATACGACTCCACCACGGCGATATCGATCGCCGCAGACCTGTTTCGAAACACCTACAAGTACCAGAAGATGCTCACTCTGTTGTTTTATCGGGACAGTGGCATCCTGTGGTCGCACCAATTTCCACAGCGGCAGTGAGGATCTCCTGCAAAGTGGTGTATGCAGGCTCTCCACGCAACGTGTAGCTGCTGTGACGTTGAAATGTCTGACGAACGAGATGAAATGGACACACATGTTAACACTATTCTCATGTGGTATTGCACTTACCGCTGTTGCCAGGTATGTGGGCCTCGTTCTTCTTGTGAGGAGTGACTCACGCCAGCTCAACCAGTGTCTGAGAGCTACAACGCAAGGGAGATGCCAGCGGCGACCACTTGCGGACCGCTACCGGAAGCTGAGGAGCGTCTACTCCGCACTGTGCCACCTGTCCCAGGAGGTCGTTTCGGTCCAGCAGATGTTCTTAGTTTTATTCATGGTGACAGCGCTGTGCAGTATATCTTGGAATACAGTTGCCGCTGTTTTATTACAGCACCAGAAACAGCTCGTGGTGAGACTTATTTTGCATATGCTGTGGCAGTCGACACTGGTGTTAATGGTGACAGTGGCCTCGCACGCGCTGTCCAGGGAGGCGGCGCAGACAGCTCCTGTCCTGTGCCGGCTACTCCTCGGTTCGACTCTCCGCACCTCAGAAACGGTAGAGCTGCGCCACTTCTGCCGACTGGCTCGCAGCCAGAGTCCAACTCATCAGCTTTACGGCGTCGTTCCCTTGGACACGCGGATGCTATTGGCCTCGTCGTCTTTCGTTAAAACTTGCACCATAATTTTGTTGATTTTCTGGGAATTTCTCTGAAAAAAAAGAACAGTGAATTAAATATTATTAAAGCAATATTGGTGATTATGGGTTGTCCTGCACTAACATTCTATAACAGTGTTGCGCTGATTGCGAACTTGTAGAGTACATGGCTATTACATTAATTTTTACCAGAATCTCAGGTAGTTATTAAAAGTCTTAGTGGTGTAAATAATGGGACATAATTTCTTCAAAATTTTACATTGCTTAGTATTGTACAATAGAGCCACGGCGTACAAATGTGGACATATTCAAGTCTCTTGTGCAGTATGTCCAGTTATAGTTCGGTCAGCTTCTCTCAAAACCAACATGTAACCTCCCATCGCTGGAAACCGAAAGGTACAAATCAAAGCTGCTCTACTTTCTTCACTAAGTTAAACTTTCACGCAAATGGTAACTGTTAATAGCAAGATTGAAATGATTTACTTAAATGAAGATATAAATTGTAGGAAATTTATTATTCTTAACGCACAGAATAAGTTATTGCATTTAAGTGACAGTGTAAAGATTAGAAACAAAAACTCGAATGTTTTTAGAGAGACGACAGAGAAGCTGTGTTCGCCAGAAGAAGACAGAAGGTAGACAAAGAGGTTCAAATGCTACATGGAAGTACAGGAACCAACAGCATGCGTCAACAGAAGAAGGCCACGGCCCCTAGCTGAAGTAGTAAGCGATGTTTCGTCACTGTCTTCAGTTGGACGTCAAACATGAGTGACTGCAGCTCAAAGAAGCTATTCACAGAAATTATACTAGAGTTAATCTCGGACATGAAAATGACTGCTAGTTGCTTTGCTGCGTAGACGAATGGGACCAACACAGTCTTAAACATCACGTCAGTTGGAGAAACCATCATTAAACATAGCGATGCATCAATGAAACGGTATCCATATCGAGACCTCCATGCTTCCCATGACACAGTCCACCATGTCTCACTCAACCCAAATGAATCAATTCACGTTGTGTCATGTAGAGATACACACTTTCTCGTAGATGGACAACCTATTCAAACAACTGTCATACTATATCCAGTACTTGTAATCGATCTATACACATCAAATACGTTTTGCATCACCTCGGTTCCGAGAGTTCGCGAACCTGTATAGAAAATTGGAATAGAAATCAACATAAACATCATTTCTGCCTTTTTTTATTGATAATGAGAACCACGCATTGCATGTTGTACAACCAGACAGCGAGACTTTCAGAGGTGGTGGTCCAGATTGCCGTACACGTCGATACCTCGAATATCCAGTAGCACGTCCTCTTGCATTGATGCTTGCCTGTATTTGTCGTGGCATACTATCCACACGTTCATCAAGGCACTGTTGGTCTACATTGTCCCACTGCTCAACGGCGATTCTGAGTAGAACCCTCAGAGTGGTTGGTGGGTCACCTCGTCCATAAACAGCCCTTTGCAATCTATTCCAGGCATGTTCGATAGGGTTAATGTCTGGAGAACATGCTGGCCACTCTAGTCGAGGGAAGCCATCCACAAGATGTGCACGATCCTGGCGCGAATTGTGGTCCATGAAGAAGAATGGTTCGCCAATATGCTGCCGATATGGCTGCACTATCGGTCGGAGGATGGCATTCGCGTATCGTACAGCCTCTCGGCGCCTTCCATTACCGCCAGCGGCGTACATCGGCCCCACATAATGCGACCCCAAAACAGCAGGGAATCGTCTGCCCCCAGTAGCTGAGTGGTCAGCGCGACAGAATGTCAATCCTAAGGGCGCGGGTTCGATTCCCGGCTGGATCGGAGATTTGTGTTATCGTAATCATTATCATTTCATCCCCATCGACGCGCAAGTCGCCGAAGTGGCGTCAGATCGATAGACTTGCACCCGGCGAACGGTCTACTCGACGGGAGACCCTAGTTACATGACATTTAATTTTAGCAGGGAGTCTCCACCTAGCTGCACTCGTTGGACAATGTGTCTAAGGCGTTCAGCCTGACTAGGTTGCCTCCAAACACGTCTCCGAGGATTGTCGGGTTGAAAGCATATGCGACACTCATTGTTGAAGAGAACGTGATGCCAATCCTGAGCGGTCCATTCGGCATGTTGTTGGGCCCATCTGCACCGCGCTGCATGGTGTCGTGGTTGCGAAGGTGAACCTCGCCATGGACGTCGGGAGTGAAGTTGCACATTATGCAGCCTACTGCGCACAGTTTGAGTCGTAACACGACATCCTGTGGCTGCACGAAAACCATTATTCAACTTGGTGGCGTTGCTGTCAGGGTTCTTCCGAGCCATAATCCGTAGGTAGCGGTAATCCACTGCAGTAGTAGCCCTTGGGCGGCCTGAGCGAGGAATGTCATCGACAGATACTGTCTCTCTGAATCTCCTCCATATCCGAACAACATCACTTTGGTTCACTGCGATACGCCTGGACACTTCCCTTGTTGAGAGTCTTTCCTGGCGCAAAGTAAAAATGCGGAAGCGATCGGACTGCAATATTTACTGTCTAGGCATGATTGAACTACAGACCACACGAGCCGTGTACCTCTTTCCTGGTGGAATGACTGGAACTGATCAGCTGTCAGACCCCCTCCGTCTATTAGGCGCTGCTAATGCATGGTTGTTTAGATCTTTGGCTGAGTTTAGTGGCATCTATGAACAGTCAAAGGGACTGTGTCTGTGATAAAATATCCACAATCAACTTCTATCTTCAAGAGCCCTGGGAACGAGGGTGATGCAAAACTCTTTTTTGCGTGTTCAAATGGTTCAAATGGCTCTGAGCACTATGGGACCAACTGCTGTGGTCATCAGTCCCCTAAAACTTAGAACTACTTAAACCTAACTAACCTAAGGACATCATACACATCCATGCCCGAGGCAGGATTCGAACCTGCGACCGTAGCAGTCGCACGGCTCCGGACTGCGCGCCTAGAACCGCGAGACCACCGCGGCCGGCTTTTTTTTGCGTGTACAATCATTAACGGCAGCTCCCCGGCAGCAACCTAGAACACATGATAATTAAATAAAACTTGTTGATCAGAATCGTCGCCACTTGTTGTGGCTGTGCCCTCCCGTGGTGTTTCGTGATTCCTGGCTGCATGAGGGGAGGGTGGAATGATAGGTGGGTGGACGGTTTCCTCTCACTACAACAAAAAATGCACACGTGGTGCTTAATTTCAATGATGTCCAATCTGAAGTTCTTTGGTTAACAGCAATCAAAATACTATGTCTAACGATTCCTCATAGCTAGCTAAGGTGCGAGACGACGACTATCGCTGTGTAAGACTAGAGCACAGTGTGGCATATTGAGGCGCAATGCCAGCTGAGTCTCGATGCGACATAGCAAGGCAGTATACCTAGATGAGAGAATGGGAGAGCTGTTTTTTTCTGAATTGGGTTTCGATCTCCCCCCCCCCCCCCCTGCATGGACTGGGCTGGTAGCAGCTTAGTACGTCGCTCTTCAGCCTACAAAATATTTAAAAATGTGATAAGAAGTAGTAAACAATAAAAGCAGGCGATAGAAACGGTGACCTTTTAAATTGTGAAAAGGCGGAAATTCAACACTGAACACTCACGTAAACACTGCACTAAAAAATTATCACGGAGATGACACACCACAACCTATGGCCGATGGAGGGATGGGGGTGGGGGGTGGACCCGGACTGATGAGGGGAGAAAAGGGGGGCTGACGAGGGAGACAGGTCGGTCGTCGACGGCTGCCTATATGCACGCGGCCCAGGGGGCGTCATCGGCGCGTTCCCTGGGGGCGTGTCCTGGTCTCCTGTCCTCATGGGGACGCCTAGTTCAGAGCCTGCTGTACAGTGTTTCCCAGTGCCGACCGGTGTGCTGGCGAAGGCGTACTCCAGCAAATTGTGGGCCTCTGAATATGAAATTCCCTGAATATTACCGAAGTTGAATATCCCATGCGTGAATCACCAGTTACTATCCCACGTTCAAAGGGAAGCATTTTCACATGAATCATCTGAGTACAAACGACAGATCCGTCAATGCACTGCCCTTTTACACCTTGTGCACGCCACACTAACACCGTCTCTGTGCGTACATATCGCTAACCCGTGACCTTTGTCACCTCAGTATTAATGAAGCTGAGTTGAGAATATTTTTAAATGACTCTGATACGATTTTCATTATTGAACGTAGGTGCTATTCTCGTACTGAAGTAACTGAGCCGCCCATAACCACATGTTTATGTAAAGCATAGTTTTGGGCAGAAAGCCCTGAAAACTAGTTCTGTGAAGAGCAGTACTTAGTTGTACGCGCTGGTGAACCTTCGAAAAGTCTGTTACTAAGCAGATAAATTTAATAATACCTCCAGGCTTAGGGGATGAATTTACCTGATATCGAAATTTGTACAATGTTCGATAGCGATCTTTTGTAACTAAGAATAACAAAAATGGAAAACTGACGATCATTAACTGTAACGCTTATTGTCCTATGAGTTATAGTGATTATATGGCTGTAGGACAACATATATCATTCGAGATATACCTGTGTAAGGAAATTTTGGTGCAGCTAACAAGTTATGTGCTATAACTACAATTGTAGGATATTTTCTACAGAAAACTCATTTATTTGTTAATTCATTTATTTACATACTTATTTTACGAAGCAATAGTAAGGAATTCAGCCCTTTCTAACGTCTAAACTGTCTTAGGGGAGTTGACGCTGAACTTTGCCTAGCTCATGAATTGCACCTCATAATACTAATATTACCAATACTGCTACTACCAATACTAAAGAAAGGGAATGTATGCTGTTACAGTAATACCGGTGCTATCAAAATTGTGTTAAATGATTATCACGTAATGTTTCATTCCTTTCGAATGGAAATAATGATAAACAAACAGTAGTACAAGTCAACTAGTTATGATGCAGTAATATCGGAGGATCTAGATGACTGCTCCGGGGAAGAGAAAGAAATAATATTGAACAGTTAGCAGATGAGTTTAAGGGAATAATTGAAGAAATGGGTAGTTTGGAGGAAATCTGGGACAGTCTTGACTACGAGCCAGAAATACTGATTCCCCGGTGGACGGAAGAAAGACAGCGGGGATATACCGAGAAGGAAGCTATGACGACGGTAACATGTTAAACTTTAATCTGCTGTTGAATGGAAGGTGGGTTAATGGGTGTCTACACTATAAAAAAAGGGCAGACGAAAGGACTCGCAAACTTACAGACCAATATCTCTAACATCGGCTTGCTGCAGAATCTGTGAACGTATTCCCAGTTTAAATACAATAAATTTTCTTGATGCCGACACGCTTATGTCCACGAGTCAGCATGGTTTTCGAAAGCATCGCTCATGCGAAACTCAGCTTTCTCTTTTCTCACGTGCAATACTGCGAATTACGGATAAGGAAAACAGGCAAATTCCATATGGAATAGATCCCCAGATATGCGAGTGGCTCGAAGACTAACAGAACCCAGTATGTTGTCCTCAACGGCGAATTTTCATCAGAGACAAGAGCATCGTCAGGAGCGCCCCAGGGAAGTGAGACAGAACCATTGTTAATTATTATATTCGTAAATGATCTGTGAAGAGGGTGAGCAGCAATCTGCAGTTATTTGGTGATGATGCTGTGTTGTACTGGAAGGTATCGAAGTTGACTGACTGTAAGAAGATGTAAGATGACTCAGACGAAATTTCTAGTTGATGTGATAAATGGCATCTAGAGCTAAATGTAAGTTAATACGGATGAGTAGGAAAAACAGACCTGTAGTTTTCGGATACAGCATTAGTAGTGACCTGCTTGACACATTGACGTTTAAATATCTATATATATAGCTTCGGTTCATTGGGAGAATTTTGGGAAAGTGTCATTCATCCTTAAAGGCGACCGCATGTAGGACACTAGTACGACCTACTCTTGAATTCTGCTAATTTGTTATGGATACGTACCAGGTCGGATTAAAAACGAGGACATCGAAGCAATTCAGAGACACGCTGCTAGATTTGTCACTGGTAGGTCCGAACAATACGCAAGTATTACGGAGATGCTTCCTTGAGGGAAAGCGACTTTCTTCTCATGGAGGAAGTTTAAAGCGTGTTCTATAAAGTATGATCTGTGACATATCTGCCGAAAGAGTAGAATGCTGGTGCACGCAAAGGTATTTCGGAGCACCCCGTTCATCATATGTTGTAGAACATGGAGCTCCGCAGCAGACCACGCCTACATGTTCGCATGTTGATCCAACGACATTGTCAGTTATGATTGCAATGAGCAAAGGGCTATTGGGATTCTACAGCCGATTAATAGAAACGCCTCGACCCATACGGTGAATCACATTTTTCCTACACTGAGTCACTGGTTGTCTCCACAAGTACCGTCATCGAAGTGAACCGCGGCTCGAAACGTGCCGCACAGCACAGACACAGGTTGGTGGGAGCAGTATTATGCTGTGGGAGACATTCCCCTCTGTATCCCTTAACGCTTGATGTCTTTCCCGTCGGCGATGTCAACTCACAGCAGTATAACCGCTCGTGTCTCGGAACAAGATCCTTACTACAATGGTTTGAGGAGTGAACTCACGTAAACGTCTAGACGACCAAAATTGCCTGATGTAAATTCCATGGAACCCATCTGAGTCGATATCTGGCCCCATCATCCGGTATGTAAATCAGCGCGCCGGCCGCGGTGGTCTAGCGGTTCTAGGCGCTCAGTCCGGAACCGCGCGACTGCTACGGTCGCAGGTTCGAATCCTGCCTCGGGCATGGACGTGTGTGATGTCCTTAGGTTAGTTAGGTTTAAGTAGTTCTAAGTTCTAGGGGACTATTGACCACAGATGTTAAGTCCCATAGTGCTCAGAGCCATTTGAACCATTTGTAAATCAGCGGCTCGTTATTTATGCGAGTTACATGATCTGTCCGTAGACATAGAATGCCACATACATCCACAAACCTACCTACAAACTGCCGGATCCCTGATACGCAGAATGAGTGATGTATTTCGTTCCAAAGACGAACAGACACGCTATTAAGCACGTGGTCGTAAGTTTCGCCTCATTAGTGCACAGACAGCCGTTTTCACCTCGTTCTAGCTGCGTGTGGAACAGAAAAGGAGATGACTAGTATTGGTTCAGGGTACGAGGGTACTCTCCACTACGCACCGCACGGTGGCTTGCGCAGTGTGTATGTAGTTGTAGATGTACGTTTCTTTGTCCCACTTCAGGTTACCTGCTAATGTGTTTCACACAAACAAATAAGAATTCCAGATGTAATCTGTGAGTAGACGTAAGCTGCAACGCAGTCTCGCAGTTCTTACTGAGTTCCGTACCAACGAAATAGAAACGATAAATCTTTGTTTCTTCCGAGAACACAGCAGTTGTCAACATTAATAGAGTGAACACAGGTTTAAAGTGTTTTTATTCGTTTTACTGATGGTTGCTGTATTTTCAGCACATTCAACCACATTAAAATGATCGAAAGTCGAAATTACAATCGTGGAAATTGTAATAAATAGTACAACTGATAGCGAATCTGCTGAAATTAAGCAAAAGGAGAGAGAAATAATTTCGTAGCTATTAAAATAATCTTATCCTTACGACTGCACACAATAACCTGAACAAGTACGTGAGAGGTGTCTGAATTGTATCACATTTGATATTTTATTCACTATAGACTGAAAATTGCGTTATAAAATCATTTGAACATTGTCATCCTCAACTGTAGGATGTTGTTCTCGTTGTCTGATTTAAGGAACTCAAACTCTTGGAAAGCTAAACACATTGCAGTTAATTTTATAAACATCTACAGGCTGAAGAAATTGAGAATCTGGTTTCTTAATTTGTAATTCCCTTGTAAACTATATCTCTGTACTTAAAGATACGTATTAGTCAAAGTTTAAGGAAATGTTCCAAGTTTTAGTTCCTAAAACACTATTTGTATGCATCGGGATACAACTTCTTCCCTGCGTTCCCTCCCCCTGTGCACTTGGCAGGAGCCCACATTTTCTTATTTCATGCGTCTGGTCACTTCTTCCATTTGGTCTTCATCAAAAACTCACTACACCATTTCTGTGTTTTAGGAATGAGTCTCTGTAATGGCCTCCCGCAATCTCCGATACACTTCCATTTCACAGGTCGAACTGTAGTTCTAATTTTCTTCATCTTTGATTCGATGGACAGCTTCAGCATTGTTTTTGTCTGTTGTTGCTCCTTCTGCATCGAAACTATGGGACAATCAGACTCGTTCTGCAAAGTCTAACGCAAGTTTTACTACGTCCAAGAAGCTTAAATGGACCATAATCTCTTGGAATTTAAGAGTATATCATGCCAATTCGTTTTCAGCTTTGTTGGAAAACATTTTAACATGCCCGTTGGCGTTTTCCTTCTCATTTCCAGTATGTCTCATAATATTTAGCTTAGAAACATTTTATATTTGTTCATATACATTTAATCTATGATTGCCATTTAGATATACTGTTACAACTATGTCCAATTCATCTGCGCTTCATTTGTCATAACGCCTTTATGTTACCATATTATAATACAACATTATTGTTCGATCAATAACTTAGCATAAAAACACGTGTAAAATCCACCACATCATATGTAAGCATTATGTTGCACTAATAATGCTAAACAAGTATAGGAGCATGTTTCTTAAACTGTAACTGTAGCTTATTGCGGTGCATTATAGGCAACGTCGCCTTTTTCCTTTTGTCAGTTTCGTACAAATCAAACACAACGAATTCAGAGTTGTGAACGTCTGCAAATTAAAGTTGTTTAATGCATATTAATCAAAAATAAAACATCATGTGACCATTTACGTTGTAATGCTAATTCTCTTCGCCACGTGCTCAAAAAAAAAAAAAAAAAAGGTTACGGTAGAAGAAAACTACAACAAAATGAAAGCTGTCTTCATATGACCTGTTCCTCAATAAGCAACCGATAATATGGCTCAAAGAAGCATGTATTTCACGCTGAGGTTAAAAAACATCGCACAGTGCGTGAGGTACGTATTTTGTGGTGGGGGTGCCCGTAAAATAAAGGCAGCTCTCCCCTACATATGTCAACTGTAGACGACAAATTGCTGATTATCACCTAGTCTCATTTCCCTCTCTCTATTAGAATTTTCATCATTAAATTTTTGTAGAAAATTTAGCAAAAAATGTGCAAAACGTTTCAGACATTCCACGGTAATACATATGCGTCAGAAACAGAAACTGTACTGATATTATTATCGATATGTACCTAAATAGGATCCAAAATCGCGAGGAGACGTGACCTAAATGAAATACCAAATGTATTCCGCTAGAGGGATGCACGTAGTATCAGATGGTACCGCAGCAAGATATACCTTAGAAGATCAGTGGGATGGAATCAGTACCACACCAGCGAGAAAAGCAAAAGATATACGTAAGCTTCAGTTGACTAACAAAGTTGTTATAAGAAAAAAATACTGGGATATGTAAAAAATTGAGAGAATGGTAACGTGTAGGACCATAGCTCAGGACGACTGAAACATAAAAGGAAATGAATTGCGATATCACATCACAGTTTAGTAAAATAATATAGTCCTAAGTATATACCAAGCAATTAGATATTAATCGATAAGCGACAAATAGCACTCTCTGCTCGCTGAAAAACTAGAAGATAACAAACAACAATGTTTAAAAAAATCACAAAAACCGATTAGGCTACAATCTCATTTAATAGCTTTTAGTTGCAACAGGTTCCTCGCCAGAGGTAAACCGCTTGAAATAAATTGGCTTCCTGCTTTGGTTGTTTTTTATATCTACTTTATTTTTACTTTGTATACTTCGATGTTTCCTCTTTGTAGGCACTTTCAGTATAATGTTAAACTCGTTAAACACAAATGTGTCGGGATACAGTCATATAATTTCATGAGTATTCCGTGACTGGTCGGGTTTGAGAGCTGTAGCAATGATAATCGATTCGGTACGAACAGCAGCACACAGGAAAGCTTTTTACCAGCGTGAGATGGCTGTCAACGCTGGGCAGCGTTACAAACGACTTTTTCGCCAGAAGATGTCGCTGCACACAGTTCAGTGCTCCCTGTCGCTGGTAAATGCCTCGGCAGCGTGCTGATGTTTGTACAGCGCCAGGTACGCTTACAGATCTCAAGCACAGCCAACCATGTGCTGTTCAATAAATTATGTAACTTTAACCAAAACTTCTTTCCATAAATTTTTCAACATTTCAGGCCTCGTCACATTCGAAAATCGTCTGCGGGTCACCACATTCTCCCGTCTCTCGGATAGCATAGGAATCCCGCGGCGGAAGAACTGGGCATCTTTTGAGGAGATCCATGAATCGATCTAATTTTGCATTTACTCATATGACCGGAAGCACTGGTCAGCCAGGCCTTGTGTAAATGTCCAAGAAAGGTGGCAGTCAGAGGGAGCAGCGTCTGCAGAATACGGCGAGTGGGTTATTACTTCCCATTTCAACGTTTCCAGGCACGTTTTGACGGGTTTTGCGACAGTAGGTCGAGCGCTGTCATGATGCAAAATCACCTTTTCATGCCTTTCTCTGTACTGTGGCCGTTTGCCTTCCAGTGTTCCGCTCAAAAATATCAATTGCTCTCGACAAGTATCTCTTGTGACTGTTTCCACTCTGTGTCAGTCGCTTTGAAAGGCTTCCCACTTCCACCGCTATGCCGGTCTCCGATGTCAAAATCACAGTTATTGAAGCGCTGTAAGCATTCTCTACAAGTACTTTCACTAAAAGGTCCATCACCATACATCTTACTTACTTGCTTACTAATTGGTGCTACAGCCCATATAGGGCCTTGGCCTCCTGGACAATCTACGCCCAATCTTCTCTGCTGGGTGCCTCGGCTCTCCATCTTCTGACTCCCACTCTTCTCAAGTCCTCCTCCTCGTTATCTAGCCATGTGATTCTTGGGCTGCCCCTTAGATGGCGTCCCCCTGGTTTTCCTTTGAAAACTTTCTTGGCTGTTTCTTGGCTGTCCTGATCTTCACCAGTCTTTGTGTACTTCCCAACTAACTTAGTCTATTATTCTTTATTTGTGTCACGATACCTGCTTTGTTATGCACCTCTCTGATCTCCTCATTATTTCCGATTCACCAAAGCTCCCCTATCATCCATTTGTCCGTAGATTTTGCTTAGTATCTTCCTTTCCTATCTCTGCAACAACTCCCCATCGTTTTGCCTTATCGTCCCAGTCCCCGAAACATACATCACCACAGGTGTCACTGTTGTAGGATACACAGTCAGCTTCAGATTCCTACTAAGGCTTCATGCTTTTAATACTTTAATCCATGTAATGTAACTCCTGTTACCAGCTGCAATTCACGTATGTATTTCTTCTCTCATAAGATTATTCCCAGTTACCAGGGGCCCAAGATATTTTAAGCTCTCACTGTGCTCATATTCCTCCCCATTCAAAGTCATGCTCATTTCTCCTTCACCATACCTTTTCCTAGAAGTTAACATACACTTTGACTAATTAATTGTCAGCCACATCTCCGCTCCATATCTTTCTAATTTTTTAACCTTTTCTCTCAGGTCCCGTTTCCTCCTGGATAACACATCATTATACACTCATACACCAAAATAAGACTGGTATAGGCATACGTATTCAATTACAGAGATATGTAAACAGGCAGAATACGGCGCTGCGGTCGGAAACACCTGTATAAGACAATATGTGTCTGGCGTAGTTGTTAGTTCGGTTGCTCCCTGCTACAATGGCAGACTATCAAGTTTTAAGTGAGTGAGAACGTGTTGCTATACTCGGTGCAAGAGCGGTAGGACGCAGCATCTCCGAGGTAGCGACGAAGTGGGGATTACTCTGTACGACAATTTCAAGAGCATACCCTGTGTATCAGGAATCCCGTAAAACGTCAAATCTCCGACATCGATGCGGCTGGGAAAAGATCCTACAAGAACGGGACCAACGATGACTGAAGAGAATCGTCTAGTGTGACAGAAGTGCAACCCTTTCACAAATAGCTGCAGATTTCATTGCTGGGCCATCAGAAAGTGTCAGCGTACGAACCATTCAACGAATTATCATCCATTATGGACTTTCGGAGCTAAAGGCCCAATCTGATCCCTTGATGACTGCACGACACAAAGTTTTACGCCTCGCCTGGGCCCTTCATCACCGAAATTGGACTGTTGATGACTGGAAACACTTTGCCTGATTGCATGAGTCTCGTTGCAAATTGTATCGAGCGAAAGGACGTGTACGGGTATGGAGGTAACCTTATGAATCCACGGACTCTGCATGTCATCAGCGGTCTGCTCAAGCTGTTGGATGCTTTGTAATGGTGCGGAGAGTGTGCAGTTCTGTGTTCGTGCGTGATACGTCTAGATACGACTCTCACAAATGACAAAGTGCGTAAGCATCTTGTCTGGTCACCTGCATCCATTAATGTCCATTGTGCGTTCCGACGGTCTTGGGCAATTTGAGCAGGACAATGCGTCACCCCAAACGTTCAGAATTTCTACAGAGTGCTTGGCTCTAGGAGCGCTCTTCTGAGTTTAAGCACTTCCGCTCGTCACCAGACTCTCCAGATATGATCATTACTGAGCATATCTGGGATGCCTTGTAACGTGCTGTTCAGAAGAGATCTCCGCCTCCTCGTACTATTACGGATTTATGGGTAGCCCTGCAGGATTCATGGTGTCTGTTCCATCCAGCACTACTTCAGGCATTAGTCAAGTCCATGACACGTCGTGTTGTGGCACGCTGATGGGGGCCCTTCACGATTTTGGGCAGGTGTACCAATTTCTTAAGCTCTTCAGTGTATCTGCACATGCAAGATCGTTGTGTCAGTCTATTAAACAGTGGTCCCCCAGGGTTACCGCTTTGTTTCTTTCGTATTACCCTGTCCAAGGCGACATTGAACAGAATAGTGGAGAGCACATTACCATGTCGCAGTCCTCGGTTAACTTCAAATGCCGTTGATAATGCTCCCTCAATCTTTGCTTTAGATACTATTATTCTCAAGTCATTTGAACTAGTCTTCCCAGTTTATTGGGTACGCCTGCCTCTTGCATTGCATTCGAGAGTTCATCCCTTTTGATTTTATCATTAGCTTGTTTGAAATAAATGAACAGCTGGTAGACATCGATGTTATACTCATAAAATCTTTGAAGGATCTGCCTGATAGTGAAAATCTTATCTGTAGTTGATCTATTAGTTCTGAAACCACACTGGTAGTGTCTTAGATTTATACATATCTTGTTAGAGGGCCAACCATGCTTTTTCCTATTACATTATATACTATATCGAGCATTGAAATTCCTCTATAACTCGCACGGTCGGCTTTGTCGTGTTTCTTCTGCATAGGGCAGAGTATTAATGTATTCCATTGTTCAGCAATATTTTCTTTCCACTATAATTTCATACAAAACCCTTATTAGTTTTTCTCCGCCAGATGTTCTCCTTTCTGTTGTAGTATTGTCTTCTCCCGGAGCTTTATTGTTTTTAAGAGTCTTGATACTACCGTTAACTTCTTCAGTGTAGGTCCGTCTGCTGATACCTGGCACTCTTCTCCTTTGTTTACTGCTTGCTGCAGCTCCTCTACGATACTAGCATCAACCTCACCTTCTTTTCCGTTACTGTATTCAGTACACTAAAATACTCCACCCATCTGTCTAAAACTGATCTTTTCCTCTAATCAGATTTCCTCCAGTTACAGGTAATTACTCTGAGTTCGGATCGTTTCGTTATATCTTTCACCCACATATATATTTTCCTTGTTTCCTGAGCAGTCTTTCTCTCTTCTAACTCATCAGTCCACCGTTTTTCTAATTCTCTTTTTTTCCTCCTATGTTCCTTATGTACCTCTCATTTCCTGGCACTCTTTTACAGTATTTCTTGTTCTCCTCTCCAGCATTCTTTTTATTGCGTCATTCCTTTCTTCTGTCTTCTGTCTTCATCCTCCAATCTTCATTAAACCAGACCTGGGATCTCGATTGCTTCTTTCTAGCCTGTATAGTTTCAGCAGTCTCACTGACCGTTTCCATCTGTCTTCAGTATCCTCTCCTACGCAATCTTTGGCTTCGTTAAGTCTATTTGCCAAAATAGTTTTACACTATTGTTCTGTATTTTCATCATTTCTTAAGTTGTCATCATCAAGCCGTGGCACACTCATGCTGCAAAATCACCTTTTCATGACTGTCACTGTATTGTGGCCATTTGTCTTCCAGGATTGGGCACAAATGCATCAATTGCTTTCGAGAACTATCTCCAGTGATTGTTTCCGTCGGTTCCAATAGCTACGAAAATCTTTTCTCTTCCATCGCCGCTCCGGTATTCGATGTCATCAGAATCACCGTTTCTGAAGCACAGAAACCATTCTCTAATAGGTAACTCACCATACATCTCACGCAGCATTTGATGATCCTCTGCCGCAGATTTCTTCATGTTAACGCAGAAAATTATTACTTCTAGCAGACGACTAGAGCTGCGCACGGAAGTTGACATATTCCGTCGAGATTATCTTTATGATGCCATCACAAACAGACAAATATTCTGATGGCGCTATGCTCACAGATGCATCAGCTTATTTTGTGACACTTACTAGCTGCCTCCTGCACCACCATTTTCCGCTGCTACCATCTATTGCAAGTGGCGAAAACAAATTTGTAGACCTAATAGATTAGTTTATGAACGACGAAGAGGACCATAAGCTATGAAGTTAGACTAGCCTAACCTTAGGCATGGCGTTTAATCGACCTGTTCCACATATATCATTATTCGAGGGAGCATTGATTATTTCACTTTATGCATGATCGATATAATAAACTCCAAAAGACAAAAATTTCCCACTGTAGGTAGGAGAAGCTAATCCAACAGACTTTCAGTCAAGTTAGTTTGATAAAAAACACAATGTTGACGCAAATGTAATTAATGGTAAACTGTTTAGAACCGTCACGATAAAAAGCGGGTCAACCAAACACCAATATTGGCCATGTGTCACAGAAACGAATCTTCATTCTTTACTTTACCCAAACAATTATTTTGTAATTTTTTGCTTTTGTACACTTTTATACGCCCAAGTGAGCTTTTATTTTCTCCTACTTCACTGCTAAGAAAGTATGTATCGGCCTTCCGTAATCCATACCTTTCAGCGTGAAAAGGACGGTACACAGACTATTTAAGGTATATCACATAATACGCATGTTCTTTACCTCCATTAGCAGGCGCCCGGTGTACACCAGGTTGCAAAAGTACGGCGATGTATAGCAGCGATACTTCTTCTAAATGCGGCAAGGGCAGCTCGGTTGACCAGTTCAGAAGAACATTGCCTAGTAACGGACCAGTGCCGCGTTCACAGAACGTAAGAATAAGAGTAGGTGGCGTAGAAGGCTGTAGCGGGTGACGCAGACAAATAAAAGCTGTAGGGATGTGTGCATGAACGAAACACTAATTCAAGAATTATTAAATACGGTAAACGGGGTACTAAGCGCGTAGAGAGAGTTGTAGCGGCTGTGAACGTATTCGGGAGAAATCTGTAGCTGTTAAAAAATACAGTGTGTAGTAGAAAAGCGGGCCGATTTGGATATAGCGAAACAGGTAGAGAAATATACTGTAAGAAATTTTGTTCACAACAACGAAACCCTTGCGTATTGCCATTTCACGCACCGTTCATGTTTGGGAAATGATGTTTTATAGATGGACACTATTGTTACGTTGACCCTTGCAATCTTCGCTGTAGATCGTTTATTGGACATACAAGCAACTTTATAGGAATGATTCAGATTTCAGCGTGAATGCTGTCTTTCATTTCGGCAATTGTGTGCAGAAGTCTCTCTTGCGCCCTTTGTTTAAGGGACTCACAAAAGAAATAGTCACAGATCGATAAGTCGGGAGGCCTTGAAAGCCACAAAATGTCTCTAATCCTTGAAAGGAATTGGTTGCCAAACCATCTATTCTCTGATGTCATTGAAATTTGAGGACATTGAGACGTAGCACCATCTTGCCAAAACCAAGACTTATTGGCAGGAAACTGTTCAAGTTCAGGTGCGAGGAATGTGCCACCGATGGCAGCGTACCGCTGAGATGTGGCTGTGGTGGCGAGTTCATGTTCGTCCTGAAAAAAGAAAGTATCTATTATGTCCATTGAGGAGACAGAGCACCAAACTGTGGCTTTCTGGCCGTGTAAGGGGCCTTGTGGAGTTGTTGAGCATTATCCTCGCGACAGTAACGTCCTCTATCCGTTTCTGTGAGTGACAACTTCTGGGCCTTCCTGGCGATTTCAGCTGAAGTGCGCTTCCTGCTACTTCAATGTTTTTCACCCACAACATGATTTCATGTGCCGACGGTAAAGGATCACTCCGTCCAACTCCGAATTGACGGCGGTATTCCCGCCTAGCAGCAGCAACACACAGTCACCGTCCTCGTGAGAGGCCTTCACAGCCACAGCACGTCCTGACCATCTCCACTGCTCCATCTTGGCAAATGGTGGACCTGCCTGGAACGTGTGACTGATATTAAGTGTCGCCAATAATAACATTCCACTCTTAGAGATTAATTAAAATAGTTCATTTTTCTGCCTCATCCCGTACTTTACTTGACTGTGGGTAAATGGAGAGTTTGGACAAATACTGTAGCTACCGCAAAAGTGTACTAAATGAAAATACTGGTATTTTGTATCCCTAACTCGATTAAAGTGGGACCCAAAGATATAAGTAATTTACGTGGATGTATTTGCTTTGTATTACTTCGTTGGAATCCGTTGGAATCGCTACTGAATGTACGTTAATTTGTGATTTTGTATTATAAACTGTTCTTTGTAAAAAAAGAGAATAATCTGAAATATTTTTGAATTTGTATAACGCAGTGAAACAAAGTTCACGTACAGCAAAAGAAAATAAAAACGTGAAGCGATGCTCGCCATCCGGCATTAATATTAACTGACCCTGGAGTATAATAATCTGGCAACAAAATTGTGATCAGGAGAACAGGTCCAAGCGAACAACCACAGAACACACTACAGCTCTAACGATATGCGTCGTGCGGTTATTACTCCACCACTCGTGCATTGATTTATTGAAAGGGCTCGGTATACATTAATTATTCCATAAGAAAATGTGGGAAATAACGAAGGCAAGAAAGCGAGCGCGGGAAACGTGTTCTCAGACCGATCGAGGTGGCGCAGTGGTTAGCACTCTGGAGTCGCATTCGAGAGGACGAAAGTTCAAACCCGTGTCCGCCCACCTTGATTTAAGATTTCCGTGATTTCTCTAAACTGCTTCGGGAAAATGGTGGATAATTCCTTTGAAAGATCACGGCCGACTTACTTCAGCCTTTCCTAATCCGATGGGACCGATGACCTCGCTCTTTGGTCCCCTCACCCAAACCAACTGATCATCCTGTGCCCAGCTTAAACAGGCAGTGCGCGACCTTCTTATAAATACGATGAACCTGTTTCTGCGGCGTATAGTGTTACAAGGCACACATATTTTTGACTTGAAGTGACTTGTGTATCGTAGATTTGAATATCGGATATTCCATCCCGTTAGAGCAGCTAAAATATATTACACTTCAGACACTCGCTTCCTAAATCTTTAATAGGTTGGTTTGTTTTGCTGAGGAACTGCTTCCTGTCCTAGTGTTTAATGAGGCAATTATTTCACCGAAGTGTCAGTTTGTTTTTAAAGAAAGGACATTCTTACTGATCAGGATTTTCATTTGTGACAGAAGTGTCCTTTCGCTAATATATCATGGAGTCCATTTGCTAGATCTTTTACTTAGCTTTCACATGTTCTTTCACATGAGGAATTCGGTGTTGACTCTGTAAACTCGCACAACATGTGGTTAGCTAACGTATTACTAGTTTGCAGTTTTGACACTTGTACGAATGTTCAGCGTGTTGTAAAATAACCGACTGTTACTAATTCCACTCGCTAGCACTGATAACAATTACTAATGATTATGGTCAAACTGACTATATTTAATTCTGAATTAGCAGAGGACCAGGTGTTACCTAATGTCGGCGCTGTTCGGTGCCTTCGTATTTACGTCTAACACGGGTCATTATCCTCATTATTGTATTGATCTTGAAAGGCGCTGCATGCTATTGAAAGCTTAATTATTTTACTGCTTTCGAACACTTCCATTTTAAATTCTGTCAGGGAAAACTTAGAAGCAAAGGATCTCTTCGCCAGGTACACAGCGCTGCCCCAAAATTTATGATCGTTCTTTTATAATAAAAACATACTTTATAAAGAGGTACAGATGTGTAAGTATGGTCTAGTACCTGAAACTGTCTTTTAGCATACACACTTAGCAATAATAACTCACAAGTACTACCAAGGACGTGGGGGATACTTTGTGACCACCACAAAAAATTTTAAAAATACAAATTTCGTTAGTTACTGATTACCTACACTCACAGAAAACATTTTAAAGAGTTTTATGTCCAACTAGGGTCCCTAAACTGGAAACTATGGAATGTGGTAGAATATTTCATTTTAAAAAAAGGTATTATTTTAAAATACACTGATAGAAAAAATTACAGCACCAAAAAATAATTTATGTAGAATAACGAAATATCGGGAATACGTTTGTCGTCCCATGATGTCCCATATTCGAGGGAATATGGGACATCATCGCAATATTATTCATGAACGGCAGCACAACAGGTCGAATAATCAGACTGACGTACAGTTTCGCACTTCTCATATGAAATTGCACCCCAGATCATAACTCCAGGTGTAGGTCCAGTGTGTCGTCTGGCACGTGAACAGATTGGCTGCAGGCCCTACAATGGCCTCCTAACCAACACACAGCCGTCACTGGCACTGTGGCAGAACCAACGTTCATCAGGAAACACAAAAGACATCCATCCAGCTATCCAATGAGCTCTCGCTTGACATCACTGAAGTCGCCATTCGCAATGGTTTGGGCTCAGTGCGTCCGTCACGCCGAAAACGATGGCTTTCCCTCTCGACAGTGCCACTTGGCAATATCGAGCAGCTCGTTTCATGTCAACGGATACAGAAAATGAGATCCATTATGTCTCTACGCAAGTGGAGGAGTCCATTATAAACAATATTTAGAATCCACCAATTGTGCCATGACCACTGGATGTTCTGCCAATTACTGTCCTCCCATCGATTTATGCTGGAGTTTTTAATGGTCACCACGGTCACTGGAACTATGAACGTGACAATGAGTGTGGTGTTGCACTCAACGACTGGGCTGAAAATGAAAATCTATACCTGGTTTATGATGACAAGGATTTGGGAACTTTGAGATCGGCAGTTTGGCGAAGAGATTACAACCCGGATCTCTGCTTTGTGTCCCTGGAATGTAGAGGCCACCCAGTACCTATGTCCAGAGAGGTCATACCTAATTTCCCACACAGCCAGCACAGTGCAGTAATCCTGGATATGGGGCTCTCTGTGCCAATAGCTAGGTCTGTAGCACAACCAAGATGGAATTTCCGCAGGGCTGATTGGCGGAGTTTTGCTGACCACCTAGGTAAATATATCTGCTTTATTCAATCAGAACCTATAAACTACCCTCGATTCGTTTGGGCTATTCTTATTGTTGTGAAGAAGTTTGTTCCTCGTGGGTATAGAAAGGAATACATACCAGGCTGGAATGAACATTGTGAACAACTTTATGAACAGGATAGCGAAACTGGCGACAGCGATATTGCAGACGACCTCCTCCAAGGTCTTGACGCTGCTAGAAGAGTGCTATGGCGTGTGATGGTAGAAAAAGTAAACTTCAGACACTGAAGAAGAAATGCATGGTGCCTTCTGCGTAAGCTTGGCGGAGCCTCCTATAAATCCGGGCATAAACCTGGTTTTTCAGGTAACCAAATCGCTAACCATTTAGTTGAAACATCTGGATCATCCCGTGACAAGCAATATGCTTCTAAAATTAAACAAGAACTCACGTCCCTAAAAGCTCAGTACCCAAACGAATCCAAATTCTCTTCACCATTTACACTGACTGATTTGGATATGCCATGACACAAACGAAAAGTAGTAAAGCACCTGGTCTGGATAATTAACACCCAGAATTTCTGATAAACATGGGTAATGATAGAAAAAAATGGCGGGTTCGTTTCTTCTCCAACATCCTAGACAGTGGATCACTGCCCAACGACCTAAGAGAACAAAAATAGTGGCAGTTTTGAAAGCAGGTAAACCAGCTGGCCAACCTTCAGGGCAATTTTCCTTTTGAGCAGTACTTATAAACAATCCGTTGCAGACAAACTGTAACTCTCATCAATACCATGATAAACAATAGATATTCCCGTGTTTACTTTTGAGAACATGTGAGCAAGGAGAGGAAGTTAAGTAATGGTCTACCACAGGGCTCCGCCTTAGCCCCCCTATTATCCAACCTATATATCTGCGCTCTCCCCAGTACCAGGTCAGCAAAATTCTGCTACGCGGACGATATTGCTCTTGCTTCTAGAACCAAGAACCTTTGATGAGCGGAGGCAATTCTCACAGAAGATCTAGCCATTATGAGCGCCTATTGTTAAAAAAATGGCGACTTAAACCCAGTACAAGTAAAACTGAAGTATGGATATTCCATCTGAACAACGAACGAGCTAACGTGAAGCTCAGAGTGAAACTTAATCGAAACACTCTTTGCCATAACAACTACCCTAAGTACCTTGGCGTCACCCTTGGCCTCACCTTCTCATGTAGGAAACATCTTGAAAATACCGCTGCCAAGATAAAAACGCGTAATAACATTATTCAGATGAAATTGTAAGTGATCAACTGTCATATAAAAACCTTTCACGGTATTTTCGTAACTGAGAACTCAAGCAAATCTATCTACAGGCTGTAATATACATAGTCAACAACAGAGAAGAAAACCAGCAGAGGACATCACTCATTTCGATTTCTAGACATACACTGCCCCCCTCCTTCCCCCCAAATGACACACCAGCAGCTACATAAAAAATTAAAAAACAATGGATAAAGTGTTCTAGACTAATCTAGATTAAGACTGTTTATTTTTAAGTAACATTTCTCTATGTATGTATGTATATATTGACGCATGAAAATGAACAGAACATGTTCGAAACGCGTTGCATTATGTCAGATTAAGCATAAAATAAAATAAAAAGTGACTGGTAGCAGTAACATGAAATAAATAACATTATTCAGAAATTTTGTGGAATTGCATAAGACGCTTCAGCAGATACCTTGCGCACATGATCCACTGCTTTTGTCTTCTCAGCAGCCGAGTATTGTTCCCCCGTGTGGCTAAACAGCTGCCACACCAACTTGATCGACGTTTTGTTGAACAACACTATGCGGTTAATAACTGAGGCAATTCGACCAACGCCGATTTATTGGCTTCCTCTCCTGAGCAACATCTATCCACACGCAATCCGCAGAAGCGAAGCCTTGCTTAGGGAATACCGCAAGTTAGAGGAGAACCTGGAATTACCCATACAGGGAAACATACTAAGTTTACTACAAAATAGACTCCGTTCAAGAAACCCACCATTACGGCAAGCAGAAAAGTTAGATTCCAGTAATATTGGGGCGAGAGACCTGTGGAACCAGAACTGTCAAATCATTGAAAATCCTGAAGAGCGTGAGTGGTTTCGAAAGTATAATTGTAATACTGCTGGCACGGAACTCGACAGGGAACTGTGGCTCAAACTGAACAATGCGCAGACTCTCTTTACAGATGGGTTGCTACGGAGTCTCCAGTTTGTGACTGTGGGGCTCCTAACCAGACAATCAAGCACATTAGAGATGAATGCCTCTTGCCTTCCTACCAAGAGAGTTGGAGTGACCTCATGAAAACTGACGATACGGCTCTTACATGGATCACAAACCTAGATATTGACATTTAGTTAGTTTTGTGTTTTCATATTCGTGTTATATATAGTATTACTAATCTTTACTGTATGATTAAATGATGATGGCGTCCTCTTGGGTAAAATATTCCGGAGGTAAAATAGTCCCCCATTCGGATCTCCGGGCGAGGACTACTCAAGAGGACGTCGTTATCAGGAATAAGAAAACTGGTATTCTACGGATCGGAGCGTGGAATGTCAGATCCCTTAACCGGGCAGGTAGATTAGAAAATCTAAAAAGGGAAATGGATAGGTTAAAGTTAGATATAGCGGGAATTAGTGAAGTTCGGTGGCAGGAGGAACAACACTTTTGGTCCAGTGAATACAGGGTTATAAATACAAAATCAAATAGGGGTAATGCAGGAGTAGGTTTAATAATGAATAAAAAATAGGAGTACGGGTAAGCTACTACAAACAGCATAGTGAACGCATTATTGTGGCCAAGATAGACACGAAGCCCACGCCTACTACAGTAGTACAAGTTTATATGCCAACTAGCTCTGCAGATGATGAAGAAATTGATGAAATGTATGATGAGATAAAAGAAATTGTTCAGGTAGTGAAGGGAGACGAAAATTTATTAGTCATGGGTGGCTGGAATTCGAGAGTAGGAAAACGGAGAGAAGGAAACATAGTAGGTGAATATAGATTGGGGGAGAGAAATCAAAGAGGAAGCCGCCTGGTAGAATTTTGTGCAGAGCATAACTTACTCATAGCTAACACCTGGTTCAAGAATCATGAAAGAAGGTTGTATACATGGAAGAACCCTGGAGATACTAGAAGGTATCAGATAGATTATATAATGGTAATACAAACATTTAGGAACCAGGTTTTAAATTGTAAGACATTTCCAGGGGCAGATGTGGCCTCTGGCCACAATCTAGTGGTTATGAACTGTAGATTAAAACTGAAGAAACTACAAAAAGGTGGGAATTTAAGGAGATGGGACCTGGATAAACTGAAAGAACCAGAGGTTGTACAGAGTTTCAGGGAGAGCATAAGGGGACAACTGACAAGAATGGGTGCAAAAAATACAGTAGAAGAAAAATGGGTAGCTCTGAGGGATGAAATAGTGAAGGCAGCGGAGGATCAAACAGGTAAAAAGACGAGGGCTGGTAGAATCCCTTGGGTAACAGAAGAAATATTGAACTTATTTGATGAAAGGAGAAAATATAAAAATGCACTAAATGAAGCAGGCAAAAAGGAATACAAACGTCTCAAAAATGAGATCGACAGGAAGTGCAAAATGACTAAGCAGGGATGGCTAGAGGGCAAATGTAAGGATGTAGAGGCTTATCTCACTAGGGGTAAGATAGATACCGCCTACAGGAAAATTAAAGAGACCTTTGGAGAAAAGAGAACCACTTGTATGAATATCAAAAGTTCAGATGGAAACCCAGTTCTAAACAAAGAAGGGAAAGCAGAAAGGTGGAAGGAGTATATAGAGGGTCTATACAAGGGCGATGTACTTGAGGACAATATTACGGAAATGGAAGAGGATGTAGATGAAGATGAAATGGGAGATACGATACTGCGTGAAGAGTTTGACAGAGCACTGAAAGACTTGAGTCGAAACAAGGCCCCGAGAGTAGACAACATTCATGAGAACTACTGACGAAACTCTACCATTTGGTGAGCGTGATGTATGAAACAGGTGAAATACCCTCAGAATTCAAGAAGAATATAATAATTCCAATTCCAAAGAAAGCAGGTGTTGACAGTTGTCAAAATTACCGAACTGTCAGTTTAATAAGTCACAGCTGCAAATACTAACGCGAATTCTTTACAGACGAATGGAAAAACTGGTAGAAGCTGACCTCGGGGAAGATCAGTTTAGATTCCGTAGAAATGTTGGAACACGTGAGGCAATGCTGACCCTACGACTTATCTTAGAAGCTAGATTAAGAAAAGCCTAACCTACGTTTCTAGCAATTCTAGACTTGGAGAAAGCTTTTGACAATGTTCACTGGAATACGTTCTTTCAAATTCTGAAGCTGGCAGGGGTAAAATACAGGGAGCGAAAGGGTATTTACAATTTGTACAGAAAGGAGATGGCAGTTATAAGAGTCGAGGGGTATGAAAGGGAAGCAGTGGTTGGGAAGGGAGTGAGACAGGGTTGTAGCCTATCCCCGATTTTATTCAATCTGTATATTGAGCAAGCAATAAAGGAAACAAAAGAAAAGTTCGGAGTAAGTATTAAAATCCATGGAGAAGAAATAAAAACTTTGAGGTTCGCCGATGACATTGTAATTCTGTCAGAGACAGCAAATGACTTGGAAGAGCAGTTGAACGGAATGGACAGTGTCTTGAAAATGGGATATAACATGAGCATCAACAAAAGCGAAACGAGGATAATGGAATGTAGTCGAATTAAGTCGG
Organism: Schistocerca americana; assembly: GCF_021461395.2. NCBI lineage: Eukaryota > Metazoa > Arthropoda > Insecta > Orthoptera > Acrididae > Schistocerca > Schistocerca americana. The sequence continues at coordinate 59,380,609 of NC_060121.1, forward strand.
GTGATGCTGAGGGAATTAGATTAGGAAATGAAACACTTAAAGTAGTAAAGGAGTTTTGCTATTTGGGGAGCAAAATAACTGATGATGGTCGAAGTAGAGACGATATAAAATGTAGACTCGCAATGGCAAGGAAAGCGTTTCTGAAGAAGAGAAATTTGTTAACATCGAGTATGGATTTAAATGTCAGGAAGTCGTTTCTGAAAGTATTTGTATGGAGTGTAGCCATGTATGGAAGTGAAACGTGGACGATAAATAGTTTAGACAAGAAGAGAATAGAAGCTTTCGAAATGTGGTGCTACAGAAGAATGCTGAAGTTTAAATGGGTAGATCACATGACTTATGAGTGTAGCCATGTATGGAAGTGAAACGTGGACGATAAATAGTTTAGACAAAAAGAGAATAGAAGCTTTCGAAATGTGGTGCTACAGAAGAATGCTGTAGATTAGATGGGTAGATCACATAACTAATGAGGAGCTATTGAATAGAATTAGGGAGAAGAGGAGCTTGTAGCACAAATTGACTAGAAGAAGGGATCGGTTAGTAGGACATGTTCTGAGACATCGAGGGTTCACCAATTTAGTATTGGAGGGCAACGTGGAGGGTAAAAATCGTAGAGGGAGACCAAGAGATGAATACACTAAGCAGATGCAGAAGGATGTAGGCTGCAGTAGGTACTGGGAGATGAAGAAGCTTGCACAGGATAGAGTAGCATGGAGAGCTGCATCAAACGAGTCTCAGGACTGAAGACCAAAGCAACAACAACAATCTTATGTACCTGTAATTTTAAAGTGATGTCAGCCATACGAATAAATAAAAAAGTAATAACCTGATCTGCATCCTCATAGCGGTGCTCCTGGCACTACTCTTATGGGACTGGCGCGAAATGTGAACAGACGTCATCCTTCAGAAGTAGGAACGAGCCTACCACCTTTCGTATATATAAACACTATTCCTTCGTGGTGGTGCGATTGTTTTTCAGGGTATAAGGTGCCTGAATAGAGTACAATATTCTCTATAGGTGAACGCATATAATTCTCACAACACCTTCTCCCCATTAGATTGCGTGAGTTAAGTTTGCATTTATGCAGAAACACAAGAGGGGAAATTAAAACGATGAATTTATTTTTATTTCATTTTTTTATTTTATGGTCTTCACTGGAACACTCTAGCCAGTTATACAAAGGTTTATACAGGTTGCTGTTATTCAGTAATGCAATGAAATTCAATAATAATGCAATAATACAGTCCAATAGTGCAGTGGTTATTTAGGGATTACTGAAATTTTATTGTTTAAAAAAGGAGTTTTGCCCATCTGTCTGCCCAATACTTTTTCATTCTTTCGGATATTTTCTTTCTTGCTCCATCTGAGATGCCTCTTCTGTAGCTCTTTTATTGGTCTTCATTTGTAGTCTGGCTTCTGTGTCTTGCAGTATTCTGATTTTCTCTGTTTAGTTTTTTATTTCATTTATTGTCATTTGGAGTTCTCTTATATCTTCCTTAATTTATGTGGTCCATTCAGTGTTACTCTTACTGTGGCACAATTTTTTTTAATAATTCCCTTGCTAATTCTGATTGCTGGTGTTCTCATGAGATGTCCATAGAACGATAAACTCTTCTTCCTGATTATGCACATTGCTGTTTCTTATACACTCTTTCACTTGAAGCTGTTCTCCAATGCCCATTTATTTGATAGTGCTTATGTACAAATGTCCTAATTATTCTTCTTTTTGTCTTTAGTATTTTATTAATTTCTGGTGTATTAGTAGTTTGGAAGATGGTTTCAGTTGCATAAGTTATTTTTGGTTGTGTAAGTATTATTTAATGTTTTAATTTAGCATCAGTGGGGAGGCTTCTTTCGTCGTATTTCGTTTTGGTAAAGTAATTTGCTTTTTTCAGTTTTTTATTCCATTTTTCCAAGATGGTTCTCATTTAGATTGTAAGTTACGATTTCACCGATGTATTTAAATTCATCAACAATTTTGATTTATTGTTCTCCTCTTGTTATTCTGTTTGCAAGTGGTGGATCAGTTAGAGCAAAACCTCTGGTTTTTTTTTAATGACAGCCTGAGGAAGTTTTTCTATGCTATTTCTTGTAGTGATTGAACCTGTTGCCTGTTTTCTTGAACATTGTTGGCTAGGAGACTAAGATCATCACCAATTCCCAATATTTTTAGCACTTCTTTGGGAGGTGCTTGTACCATTTTCTTATTATACTGTATATTCCAGCATGTGGTAGACAGTCATCATGACTTAAATGTGTTTTTATAAGGAATGCTTCAGAAGTTTCTCCTCTGAACTTAACTTTCGATTTGGCATTGGTTAGAGTAAGTGCTATTAATTTAGTTTTGGAAGGAGTCCCATATTCTTTAAAACTGTTACAAGAGCTCCATGATAGACGTCCTAGGATATTCAATAGTTGAAAAGCAATCACATCACAAAAAATAATAATAAAACATCTGCCATACAGTCCCAACTCTACGTAGTAATTAAGACAGCATAAGCTTCAGTTGCAGTCTCTAATATTTTCCGTCGGCCCGTATTACACAAAGTAATTACATAAGGTAAATACCCAATGGTCCTCTGGCAACGTATCACGCGACACATATATCCCAGCGGTAGTGAACGGGCTAATAAACGAACCGTTTCTTCTAGCGACTTCATACATTCTAGCTCGACGGTTAATATCACTTTCAACGCAAACATTACCAAAATGAGAGCAAGTAATTTTCGTGGATGACCCTTCGTCAAGTGGGAGCGTGGCAGACAGGCCCTGACTGAGTTACTGGACTGCCTGAACAGTGTCCATGGAAACATACAATTGACAATGGAGCTTGAAAGTAAGAAATATCTTCCAGCTTTAGAGATGCTAATAAGAGGAAGTACAGATGGTCCCCTAGGACACGCTGTCTATAGAAAAAAGACTCACTCAGATCTGTACCTTCGTGCGACAAGCTGACGTCACTGGTACAGAGAAACTCTGCAACAGCTGCCAAGAATAGAGTACAGCGAAGCGCAGATTGACTTGCACTGAAGAAAACGAATGATACAGCCATCCGCAAATAAGAGGCAGGGAAAGTGGAACAGAAACTTACTTTTATCCCCTATATTGGCACTCCCTAAGCAAACTGGAAGAAACTTTGGGGAAAAAACTGTCTGTCTTTCTACCATTACGAAAAAGGAGAAATATGTTTAGTTCGGTAAAGGAACAAACACACTTGCGAACACCAGGTGTATATGGTATTCCTTGACAGTGTCGGCGACAACGGATCGGGAAAAAGCGCACTGCTTCTTGCAACGGTGGATGGAACACATTTGATGCGTACACCTGGGGCATAAAGACGACTGAGCACTGGCTAAACACAGCCTCAACGAGAGGCATACGTTAGGATTTGAGACATCAAATATGTTGTGTCGAGCTATTTAATTTTGGGAGAGCATCATCAAAGAATTTAGTGAGATGCGACTCCATAACAGTCTCGTCAATACCCGAGGGCCATCAGCTAAGTTCGGCATGGGACCCTGTATTGGCAGCCTTATACCAAGAGCGCACCCAACAGTTGACACTTCTCCAGTCTGGGCAACACTGAATGCACTAAGGGTCGAACAGCGGTCAGCGCCCTCACCACACGACTCACCTGGGGAGAGTCCACCACCTCTCGCATATATACAGGCTGTAACGGTTATAAGTGCAGGTATTCCTACTGTTGACTGACCACAGTGTATTGAACGACATTACATCCGTATTCACGCCATTTGCAGACTCATAGTTATAGCTAACACAAGTCGTATGCTCGTAGTTTGGTTAGCCTCTCCAAGTATGTGTGGCAATAACAAGCCATTGATGCTTATTTTCCGCTGGGTAGCAGCTCAGGTGTTGAAGTGTGGACACGAAGACCCAAAAAGGGTTGGCTATACCGAAGTGGTGTGGTTCAGACCGTGCAGAAAACATCAAGTAGTAAAGATTGTGACGTCTTTGTGTGAAGACTGTACAACGGAGAGAAAAGACAACCAACACATTCATGAGTGTACTTATTAAGCTACCACTTCACTTACGCCCGTTACACCCTGTATATGGATCACCCACGCAACCTCGACATTTCACCAGGAGGTGATGGGAGTGACGTTCATCAAAACGTCCTGGAATTTCGACGAAGCCGTACGAAGGGAAACCCAAGAATATTTCATCAGTGCTGCTAGTAACGTACACGCACTAACACGGCTCATTTAAGAGGTCAAGAGAGAAAAATTACAAGTAAGTATTATTATTCTTAATTACACCTTCGACATCGGTAATGTTATTCTGTAATGTAAAGAGGTTTGATAAATACATAGGAAAATAAATATAGTTTTGAGCTTGCCACGAAACAATTAAAAAATTTGACTTTGAAATATGTATGCTTCAACGAGATATTAAATTATTCAATACAGTAGTGACGTTTAGTAATGCAGAGTTCTAAATTTAAGAATATGTGGTTTAGCAGGGAGGGGGGGGGGGAAGTACTGTAGTAGAATAGTATATAGTGTGCTTTCTGGGTTCTATATCTGAAAAATTACTTGTCACAAGAACAATCCATAGAAAGTAAACTAATTCGTTTCCATAACAAGTACTTTGCCTTATTCCTCTTGATCCTCAAGATTCTAAATACTTTTTTCTCATAGAAGTTAACCCCCTCTGCCCCCCCCCCCAACTCCCCAAAAAAGTAATAATTATTTAAAGAATCAGACTCCCATGCATTAAAGATCTTCAACATTACTTTACAAATGAATAAATATTTGACTTATTGTGCTAAACAATTAATGTAAGAATAGTCATATACTTCTTAATAATTACAATTTGGCAGCATTTTAAACTGCCTAAATACGTCAATATAATCAATTTTTTGTTGCCCCTGGAAACCGCTGAATAGGCAGACTGCAGCTGGGCCCAGAGACCTTTTGATGTTTTGTTATAAAGATTGGAAAAAAAGAATACATTGATAACTGTATCTTAATATATCACATGTTATATGAGAATTTTACCATGCAAAGTAAGTGGTATCTTGGAGCTGAAGTAATTGACTAAAAATAGTAAACAAGTATATAATAATAATAAAAAAACTGTTGTAACAGTCGTCGCTCCAGCCATGCTATCCAGTAACAGATTCTCACTGCATTCATACAAAGTGCTAACTCCGTTCCTGTTAGTTTTCTGCACAACCGTGTTTCTCTTACGAGATGAATATGAGACTACATGGTGCTACATAACCTTTAGATAATTAATTCCGAGATTATGAAGCAGATAAAATATAACATTAACACCTAAGGGTATGAAAAATACCAAATATTGAAATAGACAAACAAATAAATTATGGAGCAGAAAAGAAACGTGTGGCTTGTAGTCTTCTGTATTGATTCGACAGTTCCTTCGGTGGCTATTAAAATGACAGCTACCATAATAAATAATACTTCCTTAAAATAGGACTTCCTTCCCACACCATGTTAATTTAGGACCACTTCCCTTTTCATGTCCTACTCAATGTGTTTCTCGTTCATTGCGAACGTACAATAAAGTGACAGCCCAAACCTTCTGCGTCGTTTCTCACAGACGCAACATATTTACCTGTCACCTCCCAAATATTAATCCAGCGACCAGAAATGACGAGGAAGGCACAGTAAGAACTCTCAGACGTAACTGCCAAGGACAGTGGACTACATGCTCTTGGGAAACAGGTTAGTGCTTTACATAACAGTAATACATTACATAATAGCAATCCATAACAAATAACTGTCATCCACGTACTTTGTAATTTAGTACAGAGGACACAAATCTACATCAATGTTCACTAAAGCTGGAAGACTTTGATCTTGAACGCGACATGCAATAAACGGCAAATTAGCTGAAGCAAACTACACGCTTTACATGCAGATGGTTTGCAAATCAGTGCAAAAGCACGACGTGGATAGGAATAACGCAAATTAGATATCGAATATAACTGAAGAACAGACATGGAGTTTCTCTCTCATATACCGTATTTCCATGTTATTTGTTTCTGAGATGGCTGAGATACGCCTCGTGTAAAAAGTAGAAATACCAGTACCTGCCGAATGTCGACACCATCAGAACCTAGGTTTATCAAGTCTGCATCTTACTGTTCCAGAATACTGCTGTTGGCGTTAATCGGAATCCCTCGATCGTCATGGGAAGATGGAGCTGATAGTATCAGCAGATTCATATCCGACATATTGCAGGGCATCCTCGACAGTAGGAGGGCGCTGCGGTTTCAGAGAGCAGATAAACCGGTAGGCTGGGAAAAGCCAGGTGAACTTGATCACTGGAGAGGAACGTGACGTTCTAGCCACCATGGTGGAAACGAGAGACTACTAACACTTGCTAAATAGATCAATATCCTCTAAGCCCTGATCCAAGAAAGCTACAACATAACTAAACACATTTACAGAAGGGGAAAGACCAATGTGAGCTTGTAAACATGCCCTCCAGAATACATGCAGTTTCTGATTTATGACTTATCTAAATTTTGCAAATAACATGAAATTTAAAAATTAATACTCGTATATTATCAACGACCTAGGCGAGATAGACAAACTATGTCTCAATGAATAGAGCTCGAAGTGCTCCATCAGGAAGTATCAAATAAATCCTTGCACATACAAGATAAATTCAACTATATGACAGAACATGCATTCTGTACTATAAAAAGGTTAATGTTACACAAAACAGGCAATATAGTGAGGAAAGTAGTTGTAGCATGCTAAATTAGGCTACTGAATTTATCTTCACATGTATTAATTCCCACATATTTATGATTATTACACAGTAAAACATTGTAAACTAATAATTACATTGACAGTACTGTAGTTTATGAGAAAAACAAAAGGTTCAACAAAAACAAAGTACATTATATTAAGGGTGAGAAAAGTTAACTCTGGTCTTGTATGTCATAAATATGCGCGCAATATACGATATGTGTTTGGTAAAATGTAAGGAAATCTTTTGGAACGACGGTCTAAGAACTTAAATAGTCGGTGGCCATCTTGGTCTGTAACAGTCGTTCTGGAGATCTGGAGCAGTGCAGACGTGCGAGTACATGAGCGATGAGTAATTCGTGGTCTGAAGTGTTTGTAATCTTCCAAGTAAAAGTTTGTGGACTTGTGAAATTATCTGCACGTTGATAGCGGAAAACGTAGCAAATTTTCGTGGAACAAGTCATGTGGGTTTACAGTATTTTTGCGAGTTATCGAGTGTTTCTGCTTGCAATAATTCTTGCAAATTGTATATTCTCATTTTTATGAGTCTGTAAGTGTTTTTAATTTGTAAGAGTACAACACAGAATATTTCCGAAGGCAGCGAGTGTTTGGACTTGTGATAACATTCGCATATTGGGCAGACTTAGCATAAACTGGACTTAACATAATGTCATGAAGTTTAGCTATTGCGGAACTGTTTAACATCCAACACAAGAGGTAGCACGTAAAAAAGCTTGGAATAATTTCATGAATTTTAGCTGCTGCAAAGTTTTCAAACATGCAACACAAGAGGTAGGATTTAAAAAAAGCTTTGTTAGTTTACGGGGAGTACATGTTAGTTAAAGTTGTGCCCAGTTTGGCCAATATTTTCAAGATGCATTAGTCCTACCTATGTGTTAATTGAAACAGAAAGGTTAATCAATAAATTATACTTATATTAAACCAAACCCAACGAGAGTTCAGAACATTGTTTGAATCTCTGAAATCATATATTTAAGTCCTGCCTGCATTTATATCTCATGCAATCTATAGATTGGCTAATATATAGATTGAAAGTGTGTCAAAACATTTAGAAAGCAACTGGTACGCATAATCTATTTATCGAACAGTCGCAATGTGAACTGCTGGCCATTAGAATTATCTGTACTCGAAATACAGTTATGACACAGTGAGTTCTGAACATTTTGACACGAAATAACCGTGTTGTGCTATATTTTTCTCTTATAGTTTTACTGATAAACAATTATTATTAAAAATATTAGCAGCCACAACGTAAAGATCATCATTACGTTACGTGACATTCTGTATTCTCTCTTTCAAATTTTTTTCTTGTCCACAAGTTTTGTGTACGTAACTTTTTCCCAGTGCCTGTTTCCTGATGTTACTACGCCATTTTATTTGGTAGTGTGATGTATATTTATGTGCTGCCAGCTCTAATCAGTGTCAGAAGTGGCCGTTTTATTTCCACCTTTTGCAGCGAAAATTGTATTACACGATTCAGTATCAACATTAAATATTCGTGCTTGTGAATACCAGGTTTTGGATTGGGGGGACTGACTGTTCAGTAAACTGACCATGGTACCTATAGTGTTGTGTATTGACAGTGTTAGACATCGTAAGAGCCAAACGCATGATGACAGAATCATTGGGGTGGGAATACCAGTACGAATTTAACTATCTTTCATTGTACACAGTAGGGTATAATACCGACAGAAACCAGATTTTATCTTCAGAATGTATACACATATGGACGGACATGATGTGAATCGTTCTTGACTTGACAATAAGGGATTACTTTCAGGTCAAAAAAGTAGCTATTATCGATGGACCTTTATATCAAGTACTGGATTTGTCAGATTCCCAGTAACATTGCTTGGAGCAGAAGTCATGGAATATTCGACGTAGAAACTGTTTGAGTTCGAAAGCGGTAAATCTATCGACCTGGAAGGGTTTTCTATGAATCTGCACTTACGATCCTTTATTTTTTTATGGTGCTTTAATGACTTTTGCGTTAGCAAGAAGTAAGGATAATTTTTATTGCTTTCAGATCTTGTACACCTGTATTTTTTCATCTAGTTAATGCAGTCATTTATCTACTGAATGAAGTTGATAATACTGGGGATTGTGCGTAGCTATAAGTAAGGAATTTTTATGAAGGTAGCATTTGGAATAGATGTAGATGAAAATAGATTTTCTGTACTCACAAATAAGAAACTAATTTTTAGTATGTAAGAACTAGGAGGTATGTAATATTTCACTTCTGTAGGAGTCAATCATTTTGAGATTTCAGTAGTGATGTGACGAGTGTGCTATAATAAACTTTAAAAAGTGTGTGGATCTCTGGAGCTACTGTATGCATTGGGAGATAGTGATTATTAAAACTGAACCGGGAAAAGGAGGTTTTGCTGGGAGTTAGGAAAAGTATGTGGCATCAGGGCTGTGGATACTGGGTCTGACTGACAAACTCATGAACAGGGAATTTCTATATTTACACATTGCTGGGATAGTAACAAGTGCAAATGTCCATTATCAGCACTTCTGGGATTAATGAATACAAAATATCTTTCCAGAAATATTTATGTCGAGTGACTAGTGTTTCTTATTAGTTAAGGTGACAAGTGGTTATTCCATACAACTTACATATACTAATTTATTAGCACATATCAGAGACATTAACCAATAACATATATAAGCTTAAATGATTATATGCCTGTGGTAATCAGCTTATAGATTTGGTTATTGCGTAATTTTCAATGGCGGTGTGCTTTACATCCAAAGATAATGATTAATTTTATTATATCACAGAGTAAATAATATCATTTCTAAGTAATATTACCTATTTACGACGTTATCTATAGAAAGGAAGGTATTTCAACATGAAACATTTAGAATAACTTTGATGAAATTTTCAATGAAATTTTTTGATTCGACCTGTTCATTCAAAATAATGTCTGGATGTTTCATCATATATGTGATAATTTCTATTGGTAGGTGGAACTGACAAGAGTTGTGTAATGTCACTAAACTTTTTGTCGTAACGTTGAGCCAATGAATATAATTTCATGCCAGTGGGATTCAGTTCTTGTATATATATTGTTTTGACAATTCCTTCTGTCTATGCTTAAGTATATTTTCTTTTAGCTCCCATATGTCAACTTATAAACACCTGGTCGAACAAATTTGTAGGCTTAATCTAGATGCTGATGTATTTCTCATCAAATTATGTTGTGTATAATGTTGTTTTTATTTTCAGACGGAATTTTTTGACATGTAAGTTTAATTTGATCTGCTATTTTTACTCAGTATAGTAAACATTTTCACTATTTGACATAAAGTAGAAACTGTAAATGCTAGTTTAGTTAAAAGTCTCAAATGAGACATAGCAATAATTATGTCCCAAACAGACTGTGGGAAAATAACGATAAGGTTATTCAGCAAAAAATCATTATTTGCATGAAAAGATACCCACAAAATGGATTGCATGCTCTGTTCCTAGTTAAAACTGAAATTTTATTTGACAATTAAACATAATGTAACAAGCTCGAACAGTCCATAGGTATACTGCTGGTTCATAGTGTCCAACTGGCACAATATTTCGGCGATGAGACATGTCGCCATCGTCAGGTGCGCTGACGAACTGAGTTCCTGAGGGCGGGCGGCCGATTAAAATCCCCTCCCCCCGCGGGCCGCTCTCCCGAGGTCCGCGTCCGCGCGTCGGCGGTCGCGAAGACGTGGGCGTCGGAATCTGTCGTAGCGCCGATGTGCTCGCTACATCCGCCCTGGTCGCCAGTTCGTACTTCTTGCTGAGAGTCTTCTTAATTACATTCAGTGCCGGGTCCCAAGCCTTGCTGAGATTGTAGCCGCAGTCTTGGTTGATAAGATCTTCCCTGGTGCGAATTTCGATAGTCTCCCTTATAACGCAGCCTGTGGAGACGGATGAAGTTACGGAAGAAGAAATAGCCACTGACTTTATTCCTTACAATGGCGCACTATCGGGGAAAATCGGCCGTATATTAAAGAAACATCGATTTAAAACCGTCTTTTGCCCGCCCAATAAAACACGGGCATTACTGCGAAGTGTGAAAGATGACCTCGGTTTGAGGAAGGCCGGCATATACCAAATTCCCTGTGAATGTGGGAAGACTTATATCGGACAGACAGTACGCACCATCGAAGATCGTTGCCGACAACATCAAAGGCATACACGACTGAAATATCCAAATAAGTCGGCGGAGCAGAGCACTGTTTGTCCGAGAAACACGAGATGGATTATGAGCGTACCAAGATCCTGGCTCAGACCACTAAATACTGGGACAGCGTTATGAGGGAGACTATCGAAATTCGCACCAGGGAAGATCTTATCAACCAAGACTGGGGCTACAATCTCAGCAAGGCTTGGGACCCGGCATTGAATGTAATTAAGAAGACTCTCAGCAAGAAGTACGAACTGGCAACCAGGGCGGATGTAGCGAGCACATCGACGCTACGACAGATTCCGACGCCCACGTCTTCGGGACCTCGGAGAGAGCGGCCCACGGGGGGAGGGGATTTAAATAGGCCGCCCGCCCTCAGAACTCAGTTCGTCAGCGCACCTGACGATGGCGACATGTCTCATCGCCGAAATTTTGTGCCCGTTGGACACTATGAACCGGCAGTATACCTGTGGACTGTTCGAGCAACAAATGCGCCGGGAGAAACTGAAGAATCTTATAATGTAACATGATGAATCCATCTTCAAGTAACTGTGGACCGAATCAAAAATTCATAAAGAAAATTGCCCTATCAAACCAAAAGTAAACAACTGATTAAACTTGCATTCGTGTCAAGAATAAGCCCAGTTATATTTTTACTTAGTACTTTGGATGCAAAAATTAATGCCCAGTAGTTCCAGTGATGTAATACAACACACTAAAGAGATCACGTTGGAGACAGACCAAAATTTATGTTTTGAGATGTAACAAACTGGTACACCAACAAGCGATTTGCTGAAACAAATGAAATTATCAAACACAGTTTACAAAGACTTTGTAAATTACACTGATACATAATTATGTCTGCAACAAATTAGATGTACAAGAATAACATTTAGCATCAGCAAATTACTTTGGTGGTACGCTAGTTAATACTTCCCTATACAATACTGAGAAAAAATCTGTAACTATCTGAAATGGTCGATTACATTTCGTCATTACTACAAATATGTACATGGCAAACCAATTTTATTTGTTGGTTTAGAAGAAGAAATATGAGGTTTAAACTGACAGTGGAGTAAATTAAAAAAAATATTGCATTTATAATCAAGCAAAGGCAATATAAAAAATAAACTTTCTGTGTATTTCTAAATTACGAAAAGGTGAGTCATCCACACATTCCAGACAAACACAGACTGCATAATTAATAACTGCTCATGACACCAAAATCATATTTATTAACATATTTTAGAACACATATGGAGAGAAACCCTTACTAAATTAAGGAAACACAAAATCTGAACGAAAAACGCAAAGAGTAGCAAACTTCAAGTGGTTACAATGACATCTTTGCCAAAATATTTACGCTAAAAAGCTACACTTGAATAAAATGAAAATATAAGACCACATTACATAAAGTAGAACACTTTTGTGCAAAACCCTCTTTGTATTGTCATACCATATTGGGAAAAATATGATATAAAATTAAATATGCACTGCATAAAAACCGAACGGAGAATGTGATTCTCACCGCCTAACACAATATCATCATGTTGTTGTTGTGGTCTTAAGTCCTGAGACTGGTTTAATGCAGCTCTCCATGCTACTCTATCCTGTGCAAGCTTCTTCATTCCCAGTACCTACTGCAGCCTACATCCTTCTGAATCTGCTTAGTGTATTCATCTCTTGGTCTCCCTCTACGATTTTTACCCTCCACGCTGCCCTCCAGTACTAAATTGTTGATCCCTTGATGCCTCAGAACATGTCCTACCAACCGATCCCTTCTTCTAGTCAAGTTGTGCCACAAACTCCTCTTCTCCCCAATTCTATTCAATACCTCCTCATTACTTATGTGATCTACCCATCTAATTTTCAGCATTCTTCTGTAGCACCACATTTCAAAAGCTTGTATTCTCTTCTTGTCTAAACTATTTATCGTCCATGTTTCACTACCATACATGGCTACACTCCATACAAATACTTTCAGAAACGACTTCCTGCGACTTAAATCTATACTCGATGTTAAAAAATTTCTCTCCTTCAGAAACGCTTTCCTTGCCATTGCCAGTCTACATTTTATATCGTCTCTACTTTGACCATCATCAGTTATTTTGCTCCCCAAATAGCAAAACTCCTTTACTACTTTAAGTGTCTCATTTCCTAATCTACGTAGTAGTAGCAGAAGGGTTTTTGGGCGCACGACAGCAAGGTCTTCAGCGCCCGTTCAGTAGCTTAGTGTCAAGAAGAAAACTCAGAACATTTATATAAAACGGAACATAAAACACGGGGAACAATCATTGAAAAATATGTGCTGACCCACACCGAAGTGTGGGATGAAGCAGGACGGCAGCAGTAAAACATGGGCAACACAGGAAGAAAATGATAGAGGGACCTAAAACAATGCAGCAGATGGAAGTGGCTGGCTGACCGCAAGGAAAAAAGGGGAGGAGTCAGCCACTCTGCTATACACTAAAACCTCTAGCCTAAAAGTTTAGGCCAGAGTCCAGACACGTCACAAAACCTTAAAAACCTAGACACACACGTCTCATCGTTAGCTAAAACACAAGGCAGATCCCCATCAACTTGTGCTTCTGCCCGTGCATCACGGTATAAAATGCAGTCTGTTAAAATGTGCCGGACAGATATGTGCACACCACAAGCATCACAAAACGGACGATCCTCCCGCCGTAATAAAAAGCTGTGTGTGAGAGGACAGTGCCCGATCCGAAGACGTGTGAGGGCCACCTCTTCCCGCCTGAGCAACCGGCAGGAGGAACGCCACGGCCGAGTGGTTGACTTGACCAACCGCAGTTTATTGGCCGTCACCGCCAGCCATTCGTCCTCCCACAACTCCATGCACTTCCTGTGGAGTGCAGCGATGACTGACTGCAAGGGGATAGGACACTGGACCACATCCTGCTCTCTGCAGGCCTCCTTGGCAGCCCGATCGGCCTGTTCATTGCCCCATATTCCGACATGACCAGGCACCCAGCAGAAGGATACCCCTTTACCCCGCCGTTGGATCAAGTACAGTTGGTCATATATGAGCTGGACCATCTGCTCAGTCGGGTATAGGTTCTGCAGGGATTGTAAGGCACTAAGAGAATCGGAGCAGAGAAGAAACCGATCGCCCCTACCATGATGCATCTGCTCCAGTGCCTTCAGGATCGCGTGGAGCTCCGCTGCGAAAACGGTATATTCAGCAGGGAGGCGAATCCGGGTAATATGATCAGGGAACACTACAGAACAGCCAAGGAAATTCTCCTGTTGGGAGCCATCAGTGTAAACGACAGTGAAACCGTGATGCACGTCTAAAATCTTAAAAAACAGAGACTGGAATGTATAATCTGGTGTGCCATCTTTCTTAAAATGGGTCAAATCCAAAATAAGTTAGGGTCGCCGGAGGAGCCAAGGTGGAGATCTGCTCCGACCGCGACGTAAAACACGAAGACCAGCCATAGACATCGAAGCAAGGCAATCCGGTGCGCGAATCCCATAGGGCTGCGTCGCACGTTGCTGGTTATGAAATAAACGTGCCAGAGGAGGCTGAGCAACGGTATGGTATGCAGGTGTGTATGGTGTGGACAAAGCTTTATACGCATGGCGCACCGTAAGTAGCCGTCGCCGCATATGAAGTGGCGGTTCACCAGCCTCTGCACAGAGGCTTGGTATGGGGCTAGTTCGGAATGCCCCAGTGGCCAACCGAAGCCCTTCATGGTGCACAACGTCCAACATCTTTAAGTAAGAAGGCCTCGCAAACCCATACACCGTGCACCCATAATCGAGCCGAGATCGCACAAACGCCCTGTAAATCTGGAGCAGACAAGTCCTGTCGGCTCCCCATGTACTGTGGCTAAGACACTTTAAAATACTTAAAGCGTGATGTGACCGTCGTTTCAGGTCTTTAAGATGAGGTAACTGTTGTGGACTGGCCAGACAGCCAATCCACTATGACCGGTAGCCGAAAGGCACGCGTTAAGCTCACGCAGGCTGGCGTGAGGTCTGGAACACGACACTGAAATGAGACTAGTAAAAACCGCACGTAGCTTCTGGAATACTTAACTTTAATCCATAATTGGTGAACATCGCTCTTGACGGTACATGCATCACAAGGTAAATGGCAAATGATAATGGCGCCTTGCTAGGTCGTAGCAAATGACGTAGCTGAAGGCTATGCTAACTATCGTCTCGGCAAATGAGAGCGTAATTTGTCAGTGAACCATCGCTAGCAAAGTCGGCTGTACAACTTGGGCGAGTGCTAGGAAGTCTCTCTGGACCTGCCGTGTGGCGGTGCTCGGTCTGCAATCACTGATAGTGGCGACACGCGGGTCCGACGTATACTAGCGGACCGCGGCCGATTTAAAGGCTACCACCTGGCAAGTGTGGTGTCTGGCGGTGACACCACGGTAACAACGTGAGCTTCGAGTCAAAAATGAGCCCCAGAAATCTCACCGTGTCTTTAAAAGTAAGAATAGTGTCCCTCATCCTCAACTCAGGAAAGGTTAAAATAGAACGAGAACGGTTAAAAATAGCACATACAGACTTCTCGGTGGAAAACTTAAAACCACTCGTCTGCGCCCAGTCATCCAAACGTGTAATAGTAAGTTGCAACTGACGCGTTGTCGTTGCAAGGCTGGAAGACGAGCAAAACAAACAGAAATCATCCACAAACAAGGAACACTGGACAGGACTTTTCAATATGGACGTAATGCTATTAATAGCGATGGCAAAGAGAGTCACACTTAAAATGCTACCCTGAGGGACACCGTTCTCCTGCTCAAAGCGATCAGACAGGACGTCACCAATTCTGTATCTAAAATATCATGGCGAGAGGAAAGACTGAATAAAAAGAGGGAGACAACCACGAAAACCCCATTCGTGAAGTTGCTCCAGGATGAGAAGCCTCCAAGTGGTATCGTAGGCCTTCTCGATGTCGAAAAATACACCTAAAAGGTGATGACGGCGTAGGAAAGCTTGTTGTATAGCCGCCTCCAGGAGAGCGAGGTTATCGAAGGTGGAACGAAACCTCCTGAACCTACACTGAAAGCGACTAAGGAGTTGCCGGGATTGTAACATCCAGACAAGGCGGTGGTTGACCATCCACTCCAAGGTCTTCCTTATGCAACTAGTGAGGGCAGTACTACGGTAGCTACTTGGGCTCGTGCGGTCTTTCACAGGTTTTAAAAAAGGGATTAAAACTGCCTCACGCCACGCGTCAGGAAAGTGACCCGACGCCCAAATGGCATTAAAAAGTGCGAGGAGGATTTCTCCGTTGCGCATTGTGAGGCGCCATAGCATACTGTAATGGATCCTGTCGTGACCAGGGGATGTGTCACGAGCTCCAGACAATGCAGAATCCAGATCCGACATAGAAAATGGGCAGTTGTAAACTTCATGAGAGGTGGACTGGAAGTCCAGACTACATGTCTCAGCAACGGCTCTATGGCGCTGGAAACCTGGATCCTGACTGGTTGTTGCAGTAACTGTCGCAAAATACGCTGCCATAGTCTGGGCAATGTCTCGCAGATCGGTGTGGAGAGCACCGTTACTCATTACAGCAGCTATGGGGCACCTCCCTCCTCTGCCAGAAATTCTCCTGATGGTCTCCCATACAATGGAACTTTTGGTGGAACGATTAACGGTGTTCAGGAACTTTTGCCACGACCTCTTCTTGCTCTCACGAATAATGCGGCGACATCTCGCCCTCGCCACCCGAAAGGCTGCAAGATTCTCAGCAGTCGGCCGACACTTGAACCGACACAGAGCCGCACGCCTGGTCCTGATCGCAGAGCGGCATTCGGCACTCCACCAAGGCACAGGTGGCCTCTTCCGGTAGCCTGTGGACTGTGGACTGGATGCTGCAGCGGCGTCGTGGACCGTTTTGGTAATATGATCCACCCACACCTCAACATTCGCACAGTGTTCGAATTGGGCCAACTGGCTATAAAGTGTCCAGTCAGCTCCACTGAGCACCCATCGTGGTGGTCTCCTTTCGGGGCCAACGCCATCTTGCAGGTGAATCCAGATTGGGAAATGATCACTGCCGTGCAAGTCAGCGACCACTTCCCAGTGAGCACTGGTGGCAAGAGCTGGAGAGCAAAGCGAGAGATCAATGGCAGAGAACGACCCAGTCGCTGTGCAGAAATGAGTACTCTGTCCTCCATTGAGCAAGTAGGCACAGGATGACAGGAGAAGCCTCTCAATTGCTCTACCCCTGGGGCAGGTAATTGCAGAGCCCCAAAGCACATTGTGGGCATTAAAATCACCGCAAATAATGAATGGCTGGGGGAGCTGTGTAAGAAGGTCGGTGAGGGCCGCTTCATCAAGTGCATCATGTGGAGGCAAGTAAAGGGAACATACAGTCAATGGATGACGCACGTGCACGGACGCAGCTACGACCTGTAAAGTCGTCGTAAGTGAGAGAGGCGAGGAGTGGTAGTCTGTCCTGACGAAAATACCTACACCTCCTCTCGCTCACTCTCCACGCAAGTCGTCCAATTTGTAGAGTGTATAGCCTCGTATCTCAGGGGAGTATGATGGATGGAAATCAGTCTCCTGGAGACATAGACACAGTGGTCTATCCTGAGATAGTAGATGAAGTTCTTCCATATACGTCCTGAACCCTTGCAAGTTCCACTGAAGTATGGGAGCCATCTATGATGGGGGTAGCACCTTCATCGTCTCTCGCCGACGAGGCGGGGAGACCGCAGCAGGTGGAGGGGCAGGCGTGGGGCGAGATGATGGCCCCACACATACATCGTGTTCCATCAACTCTGGGGAAGAGTCAGATGAAGCCTCACGTAAAACAACATCCGCATGGTCAGATGGCTTACCACGGGATTTGACCCGCTGTTGCTGCTGTACAGGAGCTTTCTGTTGTTTGGTGGGCTTTGGGGGAGCTGATGTGGGAGTGGTAATTCGCGCACTGGGCTTGGGAACAGCCTCAGCTGTTGGAGGCGCCAGGGGCTGGCCCAAGTACGCCACTGTACCTTTGTATGCTATTTGAGTAGGGGCTACTGGCTCTGAAACACTGGCTGCGTTGCAAGTGCACTGACAGCTGCAGGTGTTAGTGCCAACACTCACCACCTCGGTCTGCGTTGAGGCATCGACTTTTGCAGTAGGCTTCTGAACCAGGGATGCAAAAGATGTAGCAAATGTGGGAGGTTGCATCGACTTATAGATCTTCTTGGCCTCACCATATGGGATACACTGGGATGTTTTTATTTCCTGGACTTTGCGTTCCTCTAAAAATATTCGGCAGTCCCTACTCCAAACAGGGTGGTTTCCCGAGCAATTGATACATCTGGCTGAAGACGAGCAACCAACTCCTTCATAAGCAGCCTTACCACAGTTGCCACAAGTCGCTTCGCCTTTACACCCTAAAACGCTGGCATTTAAAACAGCGCATTGGAGACGGGAAATAAGGCCGCACACTAAGGCGAAAAAAGCCAGCTTTAATATGTTCTGGAAGTTTCGTGCTACTGAAGGTCAGAATAAAGGAGTCGGATTTCGCAAGATTGCCATCAACCCTCTTCATGATATGTTGAACATCAAAGATACCTTCCGGAGCCCATTCACGTTGCAGTTCGTCTTTGAGAATGTTGACTAGATCCCGGCATGTCACAACACCCTTGCTATAATTCAAAGTGCTGTGCAGTTCAGTGTCTATGGCATACTCCCCAAGGCATTTGGCAGCTTGCAGGTTAGTGGCTTGCTGGGAAGTGGAAGTTTCCACGAGCAAGGTCCCATTACGCAAACGCTTCACTGATTTTAAGGAGCCACAGATGCCCTCCAGACCCTTTTGTATATAGAAGGGCGAAACCTTCTCGAAACTACCCTCCTTCCGTTTTACAATGAGAAACACATTCGGATTACCAGAATGCATTCTCTTACTAAAGACTTGACTTGTCAAAGATGTGCTGCAGTCAGGGGGACTGACTGCACGAACTCGCTTCAAAGACTGGGTGTTAGAACCTTCCAGCGGCCCACCCTTTCCGCTGGGAGGAGGAAAAGAGGAATTCGAAGGATCCATCTCGGTCCCACGAGCAGCTAGGGAACTAGAAGTCCACCTAGACAGAGCCCCATGTACCTAGGTAAGCCTTATACAACTGGGGTGCGGCAGGTGCCCCAGAGGTTGCCCGTTTGCGACTGTTCCACCCCAACAGCCACGCATCTTATATGCGCGCAGCACACCGTAAGATTGAGGGGTTTTTATAGAGGTTTACCGTCCTCGCAATCCAGGCGGTCAAGCCAAGATTACCATTCCCCTCAGCACACAACATTCCACCGCCACGCCATACGGTAGTCGCTGAAGCATGTCCAGGGGTTACGGTGACAGGAGACTGGCGGCGCTGACCAGTCCCCAGCTCAGGACCCCGGGGTCGCCAAGCCCGTGCTCAGTCCTAATCTAAATCCCTCAGCATCACCCGACTTAATTCGACTACTTTCCATTATCCTCGTTTTGCTTTTGTTGATGTTCATCTTATACCCTCCTTTCATGTACTTATCAAAAAAGTCTTGTGAATTTACAAACGACATGATGAAGTTTGAAGAAAGTGTTCGCAGATCATTTGAAATATTCAGTGGCATGAAACCATCTTTTTGTTGCTTTACAAATAAAATAACAGAATCTCACAGCCAGTAACATAGCACAATGCCTGTCAATTTCCCCCCTCCCCCCTCTCCAAGGAAGTATACACGCTAAATATTTTATAAGAAACAGAAAAATTCTCGAATATGGTAAAACATCCAGATTTTATATTGAATAAACAAATCCACCTCTACTACAGTAAATTGAAATTCCTGACATATCCAGGACAGAGACAAGCGACTTAGGCATTTTACATGCAGTTAAATTTCTTTAACCAAATTATTTATCAGCCAAGATCGCAAGTGAATAACATTAAATGATAACTAGTTTCAGCTGAATAGACAACCATCTGTAATAACAACAGAGAGTGGTATTGAGGTAGACTACCAGAAGTGATTACAGAAACAGTGATAAGAAAACCAGAAGTTTAATTATGTAGTGATTATTAAAAGATATGTAGTGTCTGCTTATAAAATGAGACTAAGAAGGCCGGCCGCTGTGGCCGAGCAGCTCTAGGCGCTTCAGTCCGGAATCGCGCGACCGCTACGGTCACAGGTTCGAATCCTGCCTCGGGAATCGATGTGTGTGATGTCCTTAGGTTAGTTAGGTTTAAGTAGTTCTAAGTTCTAGGGGACTGATGACCTTAGATGTTAAGTCCAGTAGTGCTCAGAGCCAGTTTTGAGACTAAGAAGTAACATCTGCATCGTGGACAGTCATGTAAGTGACAGATTCCAATAAAGTAATCACGTATATGATTGAAACAAAATATTATGCATATAAGACTTAACGAAAAACACAGTGATACACTACAAGGATATAAAAAAACATACATAACCGAATCAATAAGCGTGCAGGGTAGAATCCCATCTTAACTGTTTGCACTGAAGTAGAATATTTTGCAAACAATATTATTACATCAGTAATTTTTATTATGTATTGGGAACTATTACTTTTTATGTAATCACCTTATATGTAAATATACTTACATGCATGTGTCTAAACTTGTGTTAATAATATTAGACATGTATTGTTTAATAAATGTGTACATTCACTTTTTAACTGTTTTTGGTTATGCAAACAATGATATATTGTTTAGTGTAACTGTGGATACTCATGCTACATGTACCAGCATGTTGCCTCTTTCTTATCAGTATGTGAGTACTTGCATAGCCAATTAGTCTGCTTACAACTCTGAATATTATTAGACCCTCTAGCATTCTCATACTTATACACTTTAGTTCACAGGTTACTAGTGTAACAATACCATATAGAATCTACGCAAAAACTTTTGTATCAGTGCAGACTTTTAATATGGGATTGCACTCTGCTCATTGCTGTGCCACAAATAAGTAGAGACAGAGATATGGGGAATTCTTGAAAATTTTGAACAGCTATGGCCGGTAGGTAGATTAAGGGAGTGATGGACACGATGGGTAACGACACTGGGACTGTTGTTATTAAGCAATCGGTTCTGTGAGGCAGGTTTACTTCACCTCTCGCAGGCGAGGAAGCACGGCGTGGGAGGTGTTATAAACAACTAATGTGGAGATGTATGTGGAGTAATTAGGCACAACACTGGGTGCTGATGTGCTATGAAAAACCTGTAAATTTCTGTTGCAATAGTGCCTAACAACTCGGGGGGGGGGGGGGGGGGGGTCGAAGAGGGTTAGAAGTAGCTGATGTTATAATTGATAAGGAGCATTTCACTCGTCCGTTCCTGAGAGACTACGTCAGAGGCACAGGAAAAGGAGTGTAAATAAGGAAGCACAGCGGCTCAAGGCTGTCTGTGCCTGAGGCCGGAGACAATGACGACTGTTTAAGTTGCATGCCAACCATGACGTCCATTTGGTGATGATTTTCGGCAATCCACTGGCCCATTGAATCAACTGTGAAGCCAGACGGTATCGACTCGCCACACCAATGGTGGTGCAGGTCTGACACTTTTCACTGCACAGGTGCTGCGAGGAGCAGGTGGGCGGCCGGCCCCCACTCTCTGGCTGACATCGTCCGACGGACTGCAACGAAGGATCTGGGGCGTGATCTCGGTGCCTCCCAGGTCTGAAGTTGTTCTGAACCACTCAGCGAGCAGCTCTTGGCGGCCGTATAGAGTTGCTGAGGCTCTACTACAGCGACGGCTGCTAGCTGTTACACTTTGGCACTCTACATGGTGGCCACAAGCAGCGTTTGAGGGAATAGCCAGTAACGCTCTGGAAGGCAGGTGCAGGCTAATTTGTCAGCCGACTAACGCTGCCAGCCACGGCGCACGGGCAGTGACAGGAGTGCTCACGTCACGGGTATGGAGCGGCCGGGTGTCATGGCAGCAGATGCTGGCACTGGTGTTTGCGCTGACACGCGTACACAGCCGTGCGGCTGTCACCTTGATCAGCAGAGGCACTGTGTTTTCTTTGGCGGAATAAAAGTCAGTGTCACGCTGGTCTGTGTATTTCC
Source organism: Schistocerca americana (assembly GCF_021461395.2). Lineage (NCBI taxonomy): Eukaryota > Metazoa > Arthropoda > Insecta > Orthoptera > Acrididae > Schistocerca > Schistocerca americana. The sequence continues at coordinate 59,402,581 of NC_060121.1, forward strand.
GCACACCCTGCCGTGATTCACGCCTCTCTCCCACACCACATCTCTCAGCCATGCCGGTACGTTAGGTCCCGTGCGGCTGGGGGATAGTAACAAGTTTTTTGCTTGATCGAACAGTTCACGAATGTTCTGCCGGTTCATAGTGTCCTGCGAGCACAATATTTCAGCGGTCAGACATGTCGCCATCGTCAGTCACGCTGATGAACTGAGCGCCTGAGGGTGTGGGGCTGTCTTCTATCCCCTGCCGTTCCCTCCGGGGTATCCGCCGGCGGCAGAGCATCGGCACTCGCGGAGACGATAGCGTCGGCGTCTGTGATGGCCTTGATATAGCTGTTCCGCCCACCACGGTCGTCAGATCGTTTCATTTGCTAACAGTCTTCTTAGTCAAACTCAGTGCTGGCTCCCGTGTCTTGCTGAAATTAAAGCCGCAATCTCGATTGATGTGATCGTCCCTGGTGCGAATTTCTGTGGCCTCTCTAACAGCGCTGTACCAGTGTTTGGATGTGTGCGCCATGAACCTGGTACGTTCGTACTCCTTTGCGTGATTCTCGGACAAGCTGTGCTCTGCGACCACTAACCTGTTGATATATGTCACTGCAGTGTGCCTCTGGTGTTGTCGGCAACGATCTTTGACGGTGCGCACTGTCTGACCAATATATACTTTTCCACACTGACACGGAATCTGGCATACGTCGGCTTTCCGCAAACCGAGATCATCTTTGACGGTTCCCACTAATGTTCGTGTTTTATTGGGAGGGCGGAAGACAGTTTCTACTGTGTGATTCAATATGCGTCTGATTTTTCCCATGGTGCACCAATATGCAGTATAAAAGTTGTAGCTGCCTCATTCACCGTAACTTCATCCGTCTCCACAACTTGTCGTGTTGTGGTTGGGTGGAGAGCACGCCTAATATGCCATTCTGAGTAACGGTTTTTTCGGAATAGAGTTTTGTGGTGTTCCATTACCTGTGGTAGATTCTCTGCAACTGAGATCGTGCGCACCCTGAGTACTAATGCTTTTAGTACCGCATTCCTTTGTGAAGGTGGTAGCTCTTTGCATTCAAATATACTCGAAGTACTGTATATACAAATTCGTCACCACAGGGTACAGTGGGCTGCTCACTGCGATTCCTCCCGTTTGTTCACAGTATTCTTTATTACACACAAAATACGTGGAAGTAAGAAAACGTCTGAGAAGGTCGGTGGTCTTTCCGTCAAATTTCTGATCAATAAGCTCTGTAGCCGCTCGTAGAGGCAACTTATTATATAAGGAAACGAAGTTAAAATTCACCACGATGTCTGAGTCTTTCACGCTGAAGTTGTGAAGGCGGTTTACAAAATCCACAGAATTGTGAATGTGAAGAGGGCATTTATCCACATAAGGTGTGAGCTTTTCCGTCAGGTATTTCGACAGAAAATATGTAGGGGCCCTAATATTGCTGACAATGGAACGCAATGGCATCCCATCACTGTGGACTTTACGGAGTCCATAAAGACTTTGCGTTACAAATCCTAGAGGTAACAGTTTCTTGGCGACCACGTCTGGTAAATCCGCGTCGTTCAGAAGAGCCTGTTCTCCACCTCCTTTGTCGAGTCATTGTTGATCTTCCGGCAGAAGTAGTCATCTAATAGCGTCTGCATCTTCTCAGTGTTGTTCTTGTGGAAAAGAACAACAGTAGCGATGCCTTTGTCGGCGTGTAAGACGACAATCTCATGGCAGTCTCTCTGGTCTCGGGTAGCTACCCTTCCTCTGCTGTTAACGTTCCAGTGCGAAGGCTTATTCTCACCAGAGCTCGCCAAGTTTCACGACGTACTTATTCAGCTGCTTCAGGCGGTAGTCGCGCCGCAACCAGTTCAACTGCGCTGGTGGTGACGGCGACCTGTGTGAACTTAGCGGCGGCAGCAAAGTTAAGTCCCTTCTCCAGAACTGAACAACCACGTCGTCACTCAGCTCCGTGTCAGTCGGATTGATGAACGTCTTACACTTTGCCTCCAGTATGGTTTATGAGAAAGACGATAGAATTTCGATATTAGACGTCCTGTAGCCTTCCTATGGAATCACCTGCGACGCATGTGACACCGTGATAATAACATAATTAAGACCTTTGCCCTCAATGGGGCAACACTATTTTCATTGATTCAATACAAATATGTGCTTTCCACCGGTTATTCCCACAAGGAATTACTTGTATAATTTAGTAATTTTCCAGAGATTAAACTTTCGATTGGCCTGTTTAGCCTCCAGTCTGTTTATCAGAGCAGAAATTCATTGATTAACTCGGTAAACTTAAGATACGGCATTCACTTGGCAACAAGCACCAGTATTAATTCAGCTACTAAGTTCAATCAGTTTTCGTAGATGCGTATCACTGAGAAATTTCTGTCAGTATTGTCTAACTAATAATTTATTTAGTAGGTTAATATGCATGCGTCTGCAAGAACCATCAGTAATAACAAAGTTACTACATTAAGTCATTATTCTAGGTAGTTGCTTCTCACTTAGCAGCTCCTGTCAAGATTGTTTAAATAATAATTCAGTTTGTAGGTTCGTATGAATACTTCTGAATGCGTTCTAGTCGTACTACGCAATAACAAATTCTAACTGCTCGCATCCAAAGTGCCATCCCTCCGCCAGTCAGTTAACGACAAATAGCCTGTACACAAGAAGGGGTTCTGTTGTGCCCTTTCATGCGTCCACAATGCCGTAAGCAGTTTCTGTTTCCTTGTGCAACTTTCTTTCTGTAGTGACTTTTTTTCTGAACCCAACCACTCGCAGTTTATTCAATAATTGATCATTAATATCGAGAATCTCAGGTAGGCTTGAACAAAATGATCTGCAGAAATTGCACAAACAAATAAATTGTGAAGTTAAGAAAATCTAAAAGATAAAATGTAATTTTTTGGCATACGTCTGAATTCCCTTTCATCACATTAACCGTTAATGTGTTTTATTCTGAATTGGAAAGAAAGTCCGTATCGATTCCATGTTACCTTAGACAGGATATTAAAATGGTTGTCGCTCGTACACAAATGACCACCTACCACCGCCACGTCTGTCTCAGGCCAATCCCTTGTTCATGAATTTATTTCCTTTTCCTTGTTGTTTAAGTTTGTACAGCTGCTGAGACATAGCTCTAGTCATCCAAGCATATTTCTTTTTTTTTTTTTTTTTTTTTGGTTAAACAGGTTAGTATCTTTCAGACAGACTACTGTATGAGAAAAATGCCACCCGTTCGCGTTGAATTTTAATACATAAGAAATGTTTGTACGCTGCTGCATATTAAAATTGAAACAACATGAACATGAAAATGGCATGCAATAAACGACCATTTGGCATGAAGTGTACTTGTACCACAGACTTGGCTATGCAACTAGTTATCCTTTCAGCAGAACCACCCAGAATAGGTAAAACTAAGGGCATCTACATTCTGTATGCAAGGAAAGCTTACATAGCGCATTTCTCATTCATAAATTGCCTTTGAATGTTGGTTGTCGTAAGTTATTTTAGAAGGACCAACAAATTTTGGAGAGCGACTGCAGCAGTATCGTGACCTATCGGGTCTGCAGTCTATCATTCCGCATTGTTGCTGCACGCATCGATTGGCATCGAACGACTGCCGGGTAAATATGAAACTGATAGCTTCGGAAGGTCCTATACTCAACATTAAATGGTCACAGGCAACTGGATTCCGAGAGAACCGTCTCGTCCCTACAACATCGTATAGTAACATGAGTTACCACGAGTCAGGAAATGATTGCGTTGAGTCAGGAAATGCTTTCTTGCAGCAAGCACAGTGCGACGACGTGTGGACCACCACGGAATATCGGCACGGCGACCATTCTTGGAGGAGCAGAGGGAGGCTCACCGGCAGACGTATGGCAATAATTGAGACAAGAGTGGCACCAGGCATCTCTCCAGACGACTTTCTGGTCCACATATAGTGTCACGAAAGACGTATCCGTGTGTGGAAGGCTCTGAAATGAAGACGATGCTGTCACTGGACGCAGCACACGGCGTATTGTTATGGGATGTTGCTGGGTACCCTACACGATAATTTCTGGTTCGCATAGTCGATAAGATGAAGAACAATTAATATATTTTTGCTCGGCCCGATGGCCCCATGACATCATGCAGAAACAAGACACTACGAAGCCACAGGCTGCCAGTCCCGTCATGACCTGCCTTGTTACTGTTGATATTCAACCCTTACCCAGCTTACCATAATCTGCAGATGTGTCATCCAGTGAAATTATCTAGTAATAAGTTCCCTAGACAGTGGCATTCCGTCATCAGTAACTAACCGCTGTGGTAATGAATTTCAGCATAGAGTAGAAGCACAATGATATGTCGTAACCATACCTGTAATCAAACTCTATTTCGACTCCATGCCCCGCGTGTTTAGAGCCATTGTTACCGCCAGAGGTGGAAGCTCAGTGTTATAAATATCAAACTTTTTTGTGCCACGGTTTCTTTGTACTTTTTATGGGAGAGATAATGTCTGTCGCCAACATTCCTTGACACAGGAAGGTTAAGAATAGCTGGAGAGAGGAGCGTGCTTAGACGTTCTGTGGCTGGAAGCTTTGGATGGCCTGGGCTAACGAAGCAAAAATCACCATCCAGGCGTTGTTATATACAACGTTACCACACATCTAGTACTCACTGCTTCCACCACGGCCAAACACTGGTGACACAGCAGAAGTAAAGGAGCCAGGCTGTAATAACGCTTACCAGGGTTAGCACATGTCCTGGCCCAAAACTTGGCTATTATCTGTCCTGTCTGACAAGATAAGCTGGCTCAGCAAACCATTCGTAGGTAAACCCCCGCTAATTTTGGCCAGGCAGTATCAGCCACTGCCAGCAGAGTTGGAGAAATGCTCCATGCCACTCACCGTCCTGGTATGGTTCATCTAGCTGCCCCTACTAGACGTGGCCTCCAACCAGCTGCTACTAGCAGGACCTAGGCTTGATGCTGCAGAGTGTCGAACTGTTGCCTGCAGCCTGGGGAGCACCCACTGGTTCACACCGGAGAGATGTTGCATCCCTGTTGCACGCTGTCTTGTGCTGTCTTGTGGCGACACACTCTAGTTCTGCAGGCCATTGTCGCTCCTGTCCACACTGGGTTACCTCAGCACACTCACAACATCGTGCCTACTTCTCCTCGCCTCCACAGGAGCTTGATAGTGGCCCTGGGGCCTGACCTCGCAGTTCTCCACCTGCCCAAGTACTGACGCCGTGACACCTCACCTCAGCCTGCCACTGGTGTAAACTGCCTAGTCTGTGCAGGCTGCATACTGAGTCCAGCACTTTACTGACACTCCGCGGCCGACGCCTGACACTCGCTGCTGATGGCAAAAACACAAATGCTTTAACTAGTGGAATAAATAGATTAATGTTTCTTTCACATTTCCCTCACTTAAAAGATGGACTTTTATAGGTGGGCTGGACATTTATTTGCGGATGGTTTCAGAATGAGTGGAAATTTCATGTTACGGGAGTGAAGCACATGTGTGGAATAGCTGACTCGCGACAGTAACAGCGGCATCTCTGAATTTATGAATCTTTGGCTCAGTCATAGAGCGGAGAGTAGTCGTGTGTCGGACATGGAATAAGTTTAGGTAACTTCCATTTAATTCATTTCAATTTGCGTAAGAGTAAAAGAATTGAATCATATGAGTTTTGCGAAAAATGTAAAGCTTCTGGTTTCCTGACAGTTTTTTTGTTCTTGTGAAATACAAGTTTAAAATAGAGCATTTTCATTATAATGATCGAATTATAATTTTCATTTCCAGTAAGAAGTTTTTTTAGTATTAGGAAATCATCCCAATATTTGTCGCAGTAGTTTAGTTTTACTTTAGCATATTTCTGCTGGTGCGATTTCTTCATGCTGTGCTGTTGCTGCTGATTATGCTGTAACCTTTTTAGGTGAGAACGATCTATTCACAGCAAATAACTTTCACACTTACTAACTGGTATGCACATGGCTCCAGTTCTGCTGCGTGGCCAAACTGCACTCAGTATTACCATAATCGGCACTGGTGTACCTGAGTACAAGCGCTGTACTGAAGCTATACTGCACTCTGTCTGTCCTCAAACAATGAAAAAATTTAATCAGGTTTTCCTCTGCGTACTGTATACGTACTGTAGCACTATAAACAAATTAAATATTTTCATATGCTTTGTGTTACTCTATTTTTAATGTCCAGCAGTATACTTTTCGCACTTGGTGTAAGCTCATGATACAATGAGTTCTTAATATCTAATAAGACTTGATCTTACTTTCTTCACTACCTCATAACATTATTGTCGCTTGTGAGTTTCTCTGACACTTTCAGTGAGATACAGTTATTACTAAAACTCTTAGCACGTTTTAACATAGGAGAACAGTCACTATCAGTCGACATATTACTAGTTTCAGATCCTCTACTCGTGGAAACAACGCTCATAATCACTACAGCTGGTAGTGGGGTACTTTATTTAAGCACCGTCCCAATGCCTCACTGCAGTTGGCATGAGGGGTGCTGGAGCCGCCGTCACAACTGATGGTATAAGTATTTTTTGGCGAATACAGGCGGAAGGAACAACGTACATCGTCACCATTACAGTAGAGTCTGTCCTGAGGCTGTTCACTCCCATTCTCATGGGGACACTGAAACGCCTCGCTTGGCATTGGAATTTGTGTGTAGCTTCCCGTAGAATGCCAGAGTCACTTGTAGAAGCGGCTCAACATCAGGGAATACAGAGGAGGACTACGGAGGAATCCGACCACTATGGCGTGCATAATCTAAACTGTTAGTCCACAGAGCCTCCTGTACATAATTGGCCCCGGCGATGTGCTGTACGTTTTCTACGTCTCGTCACAATGCTAGGCAGCCATTTGAGTCCAAGAGGCCTATGATCAGACACAAGAATTAGAAGTAGTGTTTCAGTGTTACCATCCGACATATTTACCTTTTCTCCTTTCGATTTTTGTGTTATTTATTGTATAAAAACCACTCAGCGTATGAGTGAACAACACACTCAGAAAGCAGATCAGTTCTTACAGCAATAGGTAGGTCATCAGAGAACAGATATGCATAGAGAGTTTAGGGCGGTAGAAGAGGATATAATTTACTCTTTTCGACTGCTTCCATGTAGATTCAGCTATCGCCGAATTGGTTAATCGTCTTCTGGAGAGACAGGGGAGGATAATATATCAAGAACGCCAAAGACGAGATTCTGGACAGATGAGCAATTATTACAGAGCATCACGTCCCGTTTACATGATGGCTTAAGAAACTGGGTTTGAGGAACTCAAGAAGGGTCTGGTACAGATGATATTGTTAGATTCTATTGAAAATATTTCAATGTCGTATTATTCCTCTCATCATTGGCTAATAAGCTTGTTATAAGCGTTCCACACTCACATCCCATAGACTTCTCTCTTCCCCTCTCTTTATTTGGTCTGTTCATTACATTCACCAGTTGCCCATATTACATAGTAGCCAATGCAATTACTAACTTGTAGAACATTTCTGTATGTATACTCAAATAGTTTCATATTCGAATATACCTTAGAAACCGAAACCCAGTTCATAACGAACTAATAAGTAGTATTGTGGAACATTAATACTTTTGATCATAGTATGAAAGCTTTCACGACCAGATGACATATCTTCTGGTAAACCTTCCGGGATGTAAGGTCGTGGTCCATGAAACTCTTCAGCTCCTAACGTTTCGTCCAGAGCTGCGCTGGACATCTTCAGAGGGGTGTTTCTCCTCCAGTGAGTCTTGCCGACTGACGGGTCGGGCTTTTTTATTTTTTCTTTATTGTTATTTTAAACCTGTACAACAGGCAGGCTGTCAGCAGCATTCTACGCCGCTCTTCAGCCAGAGGATACACAATGAGAAGAAACACTGACAAGACACATAAGTTACAGAACGGTGGGTAATAAAACAGTAGACACATAAAGACAAACACGGAGCTGTTCACACTCGACGATAATCCACACTGCAAACTGTTGATACGATGCACAAACACTGAAGAAGACCATGGCACTGGAGAACGATGGAGTGTGACGGTGAACACTGATCACTAAACATGACGGCACACACGAAACACTGATGGCGATGATCTATGGCGCGCGAATGGCCACTTAGCGTGTGCGAGTCCGGGGACCTGCCAAGAGAGGAACAGGGGTGAGGTGGGGGAGAGGGGAGAAGAAGGATGCCAATGGCTGGGGTGACGGAGGCAAGAGGAGAGGGACAGGGGACGGGAAGCCCGAGGGAGGAGGGGGGAGAAAAAGGAGGGAGGGAAAAGGGAGAGAAGGGAGGGAGGGTGCCCAGAGGAACAAGCACAGGAGGAGGGTGGGAGGATCAAAGTTGGTAGGAGGGGTAGATGGAGGGGAGGAGGGCATCATCAGGGAGGGGGAGCTGGCGGAGGCCACCTTGGGAGAGGGTAAGGAGGGTGGAGAGATGGAGACCGGGTGGGACGTGCGAATACAGGCGCGGCAGCGGGCGGGGGTGGGACAGGATCGAGGAGAGGAGCGGGTAAGGAGGATCGAGTTTGCGGGAGGTGTATAGGATCCCTATCCCTTCAAGGAAAAGGAGGAGGTGGGGGAAGGGGATGAGATCATACGGGATCCGCGTGGGGGAGGGGAGACGGATGCGATAGGCGAGTCGGAGAGCATGACCTTCAAGGATTTGGAGGGATTTATAAAAGGTAGGGGGGGCCGAATGGGTCGGACAAATGAGAGCGACATATATATCGTAGAAAGTGGGCGTGACCAGAGTTACACATGATATGCAGAGATAATCTTTGTCAAAGATAAAACTTAACTATCGATCGTAATCTCGTCATGGATAAAACTGTCTAGCAATTCTGTAGTGCTACTGTCCAAATATCACTAAGTTTCATGGTCTCTTCTTTCCGATTAAAATTATCCCTATGTTTATATATTTCAATTGCTTCTCTACAAAGCCGTGGGTAGTAGTTCGTCGTCGTAGATAAAATTTTTGTTTCGGAAAACCTCACTTGATGATTTCCTGACTGAAAAGCGTGTTCTGCTACAGCCAATTTATCTGTTTTTCCTAATCGGCAAAGGCTTCTGTGTTCTTTTAACCGTGTATTTACGCTTCTTTTTGTTGTTCCAATATAAACCTTTCCACATGTACACGGAATTTTATATACGCCACTGGCTGATAGAGGAGCGCGTTTATCTTTCACAGACTGGAGAACATGACAAATTTTCTTCGTTGGTCTAAAAACAGGTCTAATATCATGTTCACTTAAAATCTTTCCAATCTGATCCGTTACTTTCTTTATGAAAGGGAGAGAGACTGTATTCTTCCATCGTTTCTCGGGCTTGTCCTTATGCTTTTTATTGTTTGGATGCAGAATTCTGCTTACTTCTTTCTTTGAGTAGTCATTTTTCTCAAAAGCGTGCTTCAGATGTTTTAATTCGACGTCTAGATACTCCAGCGTGCAAATACGTCTAGCTCTGTCAACAAGACTTTTAATCACACCTCTCTTTTGTTGTGGATGGTGGTTAGAGTTTTTATGTAAGTATCTGTCTGTGTGCGTTATTTTTCTAAAAATCTGTTGTTTCAATCTTCCATCTGTCTGTCTCATAACTAAAACATCCAAAAACGGTATTTTGTTATCATTTTCTCTCTCCATGGTAAACTGGATTCTTGGATTTATATTATTAACGTAATCAAAAAATTTGTCTAAGGCTTCTCTACCATGTGGCCAGACCACAAATGTATCGTCTACATACATCGGAACAACAAAAAGAGGTGTAAATACACGGTTAAAAGAACACAGAAGCCTTTGCCGATTAGGAAAAACTGATAAATCGGCTGTAGCAGAACACGCTTTTCAGTCAGAAAATCATCAAGTGAGGTTTTCCGAAACAAAAATTTTATCTACGACGATGAACTATTACCCACGGCTTTGTAGAGAAGCAATTGAAATATATAAACATAGGGATAATTTTAATCGGAAAGAAGAGACAATGAAACTTAGTGATATTTGGACAGTAGCACTACAGAATTGCTTGACAGTTTTATCCGTGACGAGATTACGATCGGTAGTTAAGTTTTATCTTTGACAAAGATTATCTCTGCATATCATGTGTAACTCTGGTCACGCCCGCTTTCTAGGATATATAAGTCGCTCTCAGACGTCCGACCCGTCAGTCGGCAAGACTCACCGGAGGAGAAACACCCCTCTGAAGATGTCCAGCGCAGCTCTGGACGAAACGTTAGGAGCTAAAGAGTTTCATGGACCACGACCTTACATCCCGGAAGGTTTACCTGAAGATTGATACTTTTATTCAAATTTTTAAGGAAATTATATATTTTACATGGTGTAAGAGCACTTCAAACCATCTCACTCGCCATTATACTCAAGAAAATCTTGTACTCTGCGGGCTTTTAAAGTTGTTCAGAGTTAAAATATTAAAAATAATGGCTATTTTCGTTGTCTAAGGGGTGGGATACGTAGTTTCCGCATTACATACCAAATACTGCTGAGTCTGCAGTATACAATATGAATACACATATCAATCGAATGGTCGAAGATTCCTATCACTCGGCAACTGCGTGTTTATAAATGAAAGATAGCTAATAAATAACATTTGGAGGTTCTATTTTAACGATTTTAAATGACGAATACGATAGCAGAAGTACTTTTAAGAATGCCGTTTATTTCTACAAAACACTTACTGATGTCGGCGGTCCAGCAATTAAATAAAATATAAGTTGAATAACAGGGCAACAATAGATTTCTACTTCATGTAGTTATGAACAACAACATAGCTTACGAGATATTCACTTCTAAACGCATACCACGTCTTCACTGCAGAAGACATGGAAATCTCACAGGTGCAAAAATCGGCACTACGAAATATTTCTGTCTCCCGTGATCACGCGCAAACTTCTTAACACTTTTCAAGTTTTTCATGCGACCCTCCGTCGCGCCTTCCCGTCCAGAGACCCCTCGTGTCCTGTGCGACCTGATGCTCCTCCCCACTGCACTACAGTCTCTACATTGTCTCCAGTAGTCGCCTACCATTGTAACGAGAGCTGTGATTGGTTAGAGCGCTCCCGCCATGTCTCCAAGCCAATGCACAGGCACAACAATATTGAAACAAGTATGAAATACTGGATTTACATTTAAATAACTAGAAATTAAATAAAATTCCAATGGCTGGACCTTAAACACGCTCTAACAGACATTATTAAATACAGAAACAAAGTACATGAACACACATCAAAGGAATAGAAACAAAGGTAGGCCAGTAGCATAATGTCTCTGTGCCTTCTGAAACACAGTACACATCTGACCAAAGGTATAGACTAATAAATATATATTTACAAGCATGCTGCTACCGTTTTTTCATTTAACTGTGGAGTACTTATGGCCTGACGTTATCAATAGTAATCGGCCAATTTGATCTCCAATAACTCATGTACTATTCACGTTACACGCATGTAATTCATACCAATTTAGGTTTACACTAATAGCTTCCTAAAGACACACTGATCGATAAAATCGGATGAACTGTTTATTGTATAATTTACAATCAGATACTAAACTTCAAACTAATAAAGATACGGAAAATCTGATTACACCATAAGAATTTTCGTGCAAATAATGGTAACGTACATATTTCTGTTTTAGGTATCATGATTCCTCAGGCAACTATTTATTTCAACATGAACTGTGAAATGTCTGCCATAATGGTTTCACAGAGTCCGCCATCTTTGGCACTCCCGGAATACAAATCTCCTTCATCAACACAAAGTACCTTCCTCGACACAGCGTCAACTTGGAGTTCCCAGCCATACGGTCGGCCGGGACCACGCACTGGAGCTACCCCACTTGCTCCAGCTACTGTTCGGCCCCACGCTGTTGCTGACGATCCCCGGCTTGACGAGCAGCCTGTGTGGCCACGCTAACTCCGAACTCAATATATTTACAGGCCGCCACGTCTCACCCATTACCTCACAAAATTCTCACATCAATACTATTCCTCAAGAATACTGCATTATTTAACACTTGTTGCATCTATAGTAATAATATTCATATTGCGAAACAGCTGAGTGCAAGTCTGTCAAATCCAATGGCACCTTCAATATCCAGAAGATAATCCATCCGATTCCTAACCAGGCCTGACACTACAGAACTTTCTTGATCGTGTGAGAACTGATGTGTCAAGACCATTTGTATACTTGTACAGAAGAAACTAGCTAGAAACGTGACTAATGCCTCACTCATGCAAAAAAAAATCTTTAAAACGTGAAAATATACCCAAAGAGAACACATGGAAACAACATAGTTACAAAAAGAAACGCAGACACTAGATATGTTATGCTAAGTACCTCATCAGAAAATACAGCACCTCCACACATCCACACAGTGAGGTCTGTACTTGACCCTGCATAAATTCTGTAGATTCTAAGACTAGTGTTTAATTTACAATTAACGTTGAGGTCATTAGAGACAGTCATCTAGTAGCAAAAATACACTACTGGCCATTTAAACTGCTACACCACGAAGCTGACGTGCTACAGACGCGAAATTTAACCGACGGGAAGAAGATGCTGTGATATGCAAATGATTAGCTTTTCACAGCATTCGCACAAGGCTGGCGCCGGTGGCGACACCTACAACGTGTTGACATGAGGAAAGTTTCCAACCAATTTCTCATACACAAACAGTATTTGACCGGCGTTGCCTGGTGAAACGTTGTTGTGATGCCTCGTGTCAGGAGGAGAAATGCGTACCATCACGTTTCCGACATTGATAAAGGTCGCATCGTAGCCTATCGCGATTGCGGTTTATCGTATTGCGACATTGCTGCTCGCGTTGGTCGAGATCCAATGACTGTTAGTGGAATATGGAATCAATGGGTTCAGGAGGGTAATACGGAACGGCGTGCTGGATCCAAACGGCCTCGTATCACTAGCAGTCGAGATGACAGGTATCTTATCTGCATAGCTGTAACGGATCGTGTAGCCACATGTCGATCCCTGAGTCAACAGATCGGGACGTTTGCAAGACAACAACAATCTGCACGAACAGTTCGACGACGTTTGCAGCAGCATGGACTATCAGCTCGGAGACGATGGCTGCGGTTACCCTTGACGCTGCATCACAGACAGGAGAGCCTGCGATGGTGTACTCACCGACGAACCTGGGTGCACGAATGGCAAAACGTCATTGTTCCGGATCAATTCAAGTTCTATTTACAGCATCGTGATGGTCGCCTCCGTGTTTGGCGACATCGCGGTGAATGCACATAGGAAGCGTGTATGTGTCATCGCCATACTGACGCATCACCCGACGTGATGGTATGGGATGCCATTGGTTACGCGTCTCGGTCACCTCTTATTCGCATTGACGGCACTTTGAACAGTGGGCGTTACATTTCAGATGTGTTACGACCAGTGGCTGTACACTTAATTCGATCCCTGCGAAACCCTACATTTCAGCAGGATAATGCACGACCGCATGTTGCAGGTCCTGTACGGGCCTTTCTGGATACAGACAATGTTCGACTGCTGCCCTGGCCAGCATATTCTCCAGCGTCTGGTCAATGGTGGCCGAGCAACTGGCTCGTCGCAATAAGTCAGTCACTACTCTTGATGAACTGTGGTATCATGTTGAAACTGCATGGGGAGCTGTACACACCATCCAAGCTCTGTTTGACTCAATGCCCAGCCGTATCAAGGCCGTTATTACGGCCAGACGTGGTTGTTCTGGGTACTGATTTCTCAGGATCTATGTACCCAAATTGCGTGAAAATGTAATCACATGTCAGTTCTAGTATAATATATTTGTGCAATAAATACCCGTTTATCATCTGCATTTCTTCTTGGTGTAGCAATTTTAATGGACAGTAGTGTAGATATACACTCCTGGAAATTGAAATAAGAACACCGTGAATTCATTGTCCCAGGAAGGGGAAACTTTATTGACACATTCCTGGGGTCAGATACATCACATGATCACACTGACAGAACCACAGGCACATAGACACAGGCAACAGAGCATGCACAATGTCGGCACTAGTACAGTGTATATCCACCTTTCACAGCAATGCAGGCTGCTATTCTCCCATGGAGACGATCGTAGAGATGCTGGATGTAGTCCTGTGGAACGGCTTGCCATGCCATTTCCACCTGGCGCCTCAGTTGGACCAGTGTTCGTGCTGGACGTGCAGACCGCGTGAGACGACGCTTCATCCAGTCCCAAACATGCTCAATGGGGGACAGATCCGGAGATCTTGCTGGCCAGGGTAGTTGACTTACACCTTCTAGAGCACGTTGGGTGGCACGGGATACATGCGGACGTGCATTGTCCTGCTGGAACAGCAAGTTCCCTTGCCGGTCTAGGAATGGTAGAACGATGGGTTCGATGACGGTTTGGATGTACCGTGCACTATTCAGTGTCCCCTCGACGATCACCAGTGGTGTACGGCCAGTGTAGGAGATCGCTCCCCACACCATGATGCTGGGTGTTGGCCCTGTGTGCCTCGGTCGTATGCAGTCCTGATTGTGGCGCACACCTGCACGGCGCCAAACACGCATACGACCATCATTGGCACCAAGGCAGAAGCGACTCTCATCGCTGAAGACGACACGTCTCCATTCGTCCCTCCATTCACGCCTGTCGCGACACCACTGGAGGCGGGCTGCACGATGTTGGGGCGTGAGCGGAAGATGGCCTAACGGTGTGCGGGACCGTAGCCCAGCTTCATGGAGACGGTTGCGAATGGTCCTCGCCGATACCCCAGGAGCAACAGTGCCCCTAATTTGCTGGGAAGTGGCGGTGCGGTCCCCTACGGCACTGCGTAGGATCCTACGGTCTTGGTGTGCATCCGTGCGTCGCTGCGGTCCGGTCCCAGGTCGACGGGCACGTGCACCTTCCGCCGACCACTGGCGACAACATCCATGTACTGTGGAGACCTCACGCCCCACGTGTTGAGCAATTCGGCGGTACGTCCACCCGGCCTCCCGCATGCCCACTATACGCCCTCGCTCAAAGTCCGTCAACTGCACATACGGTTCACGTCCACGCTGTCGCGGCATGCTACCAGTGTTAAAGACTGCGATGGAGCTCCGTATGCCACGGCAAACTGGCTGACACTGACGGCGGCGGTGCACAAATGCTGCGCAGCTAGCGCCATTCGACGGCCAACACCGCGGTTCCTGGTGTGTCCGCTGTGCCGTGCGTGTGATCATTGCTTGTACAGCCCTCTCGCAGTGTCCGGAGCAAGTATGGTGGGTCTGACACACCGGTGTCAATGTGTTCTTTTTTCCATTTCCAGGAGTGTATGTTAGTATTCAAGGAAAAAAAAAAAACGTGTTTTCAAGGTTTACTCCTTGATTGGACAACATTCAGAAAACCACTGTAGGTATGAAGTCGCTTCTCCTCACGCAACTTTGGTTTGCTACCTCCCTATACAGTAATAATTCAGTTTCATCAAGGCCCATGGCAAGTTCTATAGCTCGTTCAACCTGTTCCTCCTCTAGTACGTTAACGGCTAACTCGTGTTTAACATTTACTGTAAATAATCCTTTGTTTCTTGAAACAAAACCTTCTGTGTTGACCCTGAATGCTTCTACTGCATGTTCAAGATTTTCCAAACTGCTGCATGAATAGCTACTTGCTCGTTAACCTGACTTAACAGGCTGAATTGGAGCAGCTTTTAGCGTATCATGTAACCCAGATTGTTAACTTCAACAAAAACTATCCTCTTGGACTTCACTTATTTTCAACTAGTTTTGACAGTTACAATTTTCTAAGGTTTTCCTCTTCAACTGCTATTAATCTGTTAAGTTCTACCATTCCTTTGTCGTCCTATGCGTTATGTTGTAACATTAGAATATCATCCCCTGCCTAATCGGAATTCTCTCAAAGAAACTTCCGCAGAGGGATAACTTACAGACTGAAGTAACATATACCACACTGAGCTGAATCCAACCCACCTTCCCACAGCAAAAATATCAATTTCACTACGGGTGCAGAGCAAAGGGTAAACTAATAAATCAGCTTGGCATTGATACGGAATTCAAGCAGCAGACAATCAAAACTTGTAGTCTGAGACGTTTCAAATTTAAGGCATTAACTTGGTCATGCGAGAACATTTACTAAGTCGAATATACACTTCCCTGTTCGAATAAATCCTCTAGAGTCATCAGACTCATGTATGTTAATGCATTTCGTTCTCTTAAGGAATGAAAAATGATTGTAAATTCCGCTCTGGTCAAATCACAGTCAACGTCAGCGTGAAGGCGGTGGGGGAGGGTTGAAGAAGCTGCAACTTTTCAACACTGCGAAGTTCAACGATGAAATTGACAATCAAAGTTACTCTGACTACTCCATTCTAATTAAAATGCCTATTGCAACAGCCCACAGAAACCCAGTAATAAGTTTCGTTATAGATATTAAAATCACCAACTGGCAACAGGTAAACTGCAGATCAGTATGAATGCTCAGTGGCACAGACACAGCTCCACTCAACAAGTTTCGAAACTTTTAGGTTACGATTCCATACAATTACGTACATTTAATCTACATCAATACTTGATACAATTAGCAGAAAGAAGTTTTTCACTTAGAATTTCAATATAGATCTCACATCAAGTGGGCAGTTACAAAAATATGTATCATAAATGTTTTCTTTATGTAAAACTAATTTAGTATTGATTCCACAAGAACAGAAAATATGATCCTATGTCAGTAATATCACTTAGGAAGTTCTACCTAACGGAACATCACTAACAGGAACTTCACCTACCGGTATTACTAACTTTGCTGACCCTGACATATCCCTTGAGCCATTCACTATTCCAAAATATCACTCTCCTACTAAACAATCAAAAGCGTCTTAAATGCACCGACCTGACGAAGAATCTCTACATAAATTAATGGACTAGCAACTGACATGTGACCACCAATAGAACTACAAGTTGCTTTTGTTGGGAAGCACCAAACATTTGCCCCTCCACATTAAACACAAGAAGAAAACATAAAAATATCCAAGTACACACTAATAACTTCAGTATTATCCACAAACCTGTTTTCATGAAATCAACCCAACATATTAATATGTCAGGCCTGATAGGTGCCAAATTATCTACTCATAACACGTACGGTACCCCAAAAGAAAAGAAAGATCGTAGCTTAGCACCAAGCAACATATATGCACTTCGTGAAATGTGAACGTAACATTCCACTCAGTGTTTACTCAGCAGCCTCCACTAACAGTCCATACACATGTGTATCAATTACTGTGCCAGCATTTAATGAACAGAGTAGAAAAAAATCATTAAGATTATGGGTTGAGCATGAATAAAATTAAGATGCATGAATGTAACAGTTTTCACTACAGTATATTTTAGTACGCATAAATTACGTTTCATTAACGAAAACTGAGTAAAATGAAGTTCAGACATCAAGCGAAAAAAGAATGCATTGTCAGGACAACGTCATATTGTAAAGTACGTGTTGCATCGAATGAACGGAACAAGCGCTGTGAGATTTTTTTCACACAGATTATTGTTCTTGTAGACACAGAATCAATGTATTTCAAAATATTATTACCCAACTGCGACACAATTGTTTCGCGAGTAGATGGAAATCTACGCTAGAGGCTGCAAGCTTCCGAATATTATTTCGAATTCAACTTGCGAGAAAAAAATACATGAATACAAATAGTGCACTAGTAAAGTAGTAATGGTTCACAAATAATAAATGAAACGACGCTCATAACAGCCAGCAATGCCCCACAACTGTTGAATGAAACGACTGTCGTAGCGGCAGACTAGAACACAAGGCTGTGAAGTGGGAGGGCTAGCTCAGCAACAGCAACGTCGCTAACAGTTTGCATGATGACAATTTATCTGAACAAACTTAACCAGTGAGTGCATACACACAATTAAGAAAAGTTTTTCCTGCATAAAATACACAAATGAATTAAGAAAAGTACTTCACAACACACAGTAACGCATGTATTAGCCGGAATTTCAATAAATTTGACATTTAAGAAAATACGCGCCTAGCGCTGACTGAACTATGTGTCAACAACAATTTAACTTCTCAAAACAGTTTCGTTAATTTATCAGTAAACTCTTCCGGGCTAAGTTGCCGTGGTCGATCTGTAGAACTTCTTCTCCCTGACGTTTCGTTCTCAACTACGGAGAACATCTTCCGAGGTGAGTCGACGAAGAGTTTACTGATAAAGACGCCGGCCGTGAAAGCCTACATGGAATGAGTTTCGTTAATGTTTGCAATTTTAGAAAAATGTGCGACTGGCACTTATCAAACTGTGTTAATAGCCTTCCAGCTGACAAATGTGATTAAGAAACACGCGCCACTGCGCCTACTACGCCTTTGACCTTTCCGTGGCTACAGGCCGGCTGGCGGCAGGGAGCGCAGTGCAGAGCGGCGGCCGACCCAGCCAGGCCTGCCTGTGGCCGCTGCTGGCTTCCCGCACTTCCCGGCGCGCTCAGTGCCACTGTTCAGCGGTGTTCTTCCTGAAAACAGTGTACCCTCTATGGTCACAGTGGGTGTAGTTTCTGATAACCGCGAAAGAGACCTTCAAAACTAACAAACGCTTCCAGTTATATGTTTGCTACGGACTAAAAAACAGTTGGTTAACAAATGAAGGGCACTCTTTGAATATTAATTCCTGTAACTTGTGACTTAGACCGTCGATGTATGCGTCTAAAACATATCAAAATTTCATTAACACCGAACGTATATGTTTCAAGTGAGTAGTGCGTAGCAGAAACGCCCAAATCTCGGACACTTCATGCTACTATCTTAAATAAAAAATAATAACCGAAATTTAAAACCAAATTGTGTCATCTATCCGGACTCAGAGTTAAGCAAAGAATATATCCGGACAACTTATTTTGCGATAGGCCCGTGGCTTCGTTTGTAATTAAAACCTAAAGTCGATTCTCCACAGTATGAAATCGGATAGTAAACGTCTACCTTCTTCTTGCTCGCTGTTTTCTTTTCCAGCTCGTCACGCTCAGTTCGCTTTACTTTAGTGGTTTCCCACCCTCTGTTTTGACGCAGGCTTTGGACTACCACTGGCTGGGTTAAAAACCATTTTTTTACTTTTATTTGCTTTTCATTTTTAGTTTTTACTTTCCTTTACTTGAACGTACACAGTTACCAAAACATCCTAGTACTTCTTTAGTGACTGATATTTTTCGAAACACAGCGCCATGCAGGGTGCCACATCAAACTTTCTGCAACTTATGCATGTCACTTTTCGTTGTGAATAAGCAGTACACACTACCCAGCGTCTCTGAGGAATCTCCTTTTTCTCCGTTGCTACGAAGAACCCTGGATAATGTCCGCCTTTATTCTGCAGTCGGAAAGGGATTTCTTCTTTGGCTGTCCGTGGGATCGCACTTTTATACGGTTGACTACGAAATTTTTCAAGCAACTGACGGATTATTTCCAAGTGGCATTTCGCTAGTGGTATCTTCTGTTGCTTCCATATTTCCAAAATAGTTTTTGCATTAAGCACACACAAGTCATTCAAGTGAAAGAATACTTTCTTGTACCACTTCATTGTCTTTCAGATGTACTATACAGATGATAACAGCATATCTGTCTTATCAACTGCAGTCATTGACTTATTACAGGTGACAACACAGGTAGGTTTCAGTTTGTTTTTGCGTGTCGTATGTTCTTTTTTGTCTGTCTCCCCAAACTCTGATCCATTTACGGTGGAAAGCATCCAGGCTTCTTTCTTATCCATCCATTTTAGTGCCATTAATGTTCCACAGGACTTGAACTGTACTTCCCCACTTTTCAGCCTATGTGGCAACGGTGATAGATGTTTCCTGTTTTTCCGTACTGTTCCGACTGCGTTTGCACATTTATTATGGAGCCACAGACATAATTCGCGGCTCGAATATCAATTGTCTAAATAAATCGTATTACCTTTGTTAAGGTATGGCAATAAGAAACTCACAAAAAGATCGCCTGATTTTCCCCAATGGGCATTTCCAGATTCTATTTCCGTGGTGACACCAGTGTAGACAATATAATCCAAAATATAATTAGTTTGTACGTCACGGAGGACGAAAATTTTAATGCGAAAACGGCTACGTTTATTTGGTATGTTCTGCTTAAATCGGAGCCTTCCTTTGAAAAGTAGCAGACTTTCGTCGATCACTAGATTTTCAAAGGGTACTACTGCCTCGCGGAATTTATTTTTTATGTTATCTACGACTACACGTATTTTTACAAGAATATCTTGAGATGCGGTGGAATTGTCATTGAATTGCAATAACGCAGGATCAACTTGTACCGGTCCCTGGCCATTATGTTAGAAAATATCGATCTTTGAAGCAAAGAATCTGTCGATCAACATTCATTCACTTCTCACTTTTTACTTCAAGGCATAAGCAGAGAACATGCTAAGTAGCAATATAATATTGCTAGGTCCTTATGCTTCCAGCGCGCTAATCTCCTGGGTACTGTCGTCATTTTTTTCAGTAATAAATTTACAATAATTATTCATCAATGTATAGATGACATGAAGTAAAAAAAAAAAACCCAAGTGACTTGCTCACTCTTGCTTTTAACCTGCTAAATGTGTTCACAAAACGGTGTCGTTTCGTCACTGGATGAATCTGCGTCCAGTCGTATTTTCACTCACGCCATCATCTTTTCCGTCTTTAGAGGAAGAACCTCTTACTCGCGATGTCGAGAATTTAGCAATACCCCAAGACGCACCCAACTCTTTGTCGGAAGGAAGCTCCGAAGCATCTCTACAGTCTTCGTTGTAGCTATTCATAAGAATATCCTTGATTTCCTTGTCCGATAAATTGTGTCCCGACATGGCAAAGGCTACACATGCGAACGCTGTCGTCCCACCAGAAGCGAAAAGAGGACTGGCCGAATGCTAGACTTGTAAGCAGAAAGGGCCCAGGGGAGGTGAAAACTAAAGCGCTTTTCTAGATAACAGAGAAGACCAGATAATGATACTGTTGTCAGGAATGCGGACAACAGCGAGTAGCCGCTCTATTGTGTACGTTTACCTACTCCCGAGCTCGGGCGCATATGAATGCCACTAGCCATCCGGAACTTCCGCCAGCAGGGTATACACGAATACCAGTAGCCATCTGGACTTCCCACCCACTGGACGTGCATCCACGCCTGTAGACGTCCGGTCTTTCCACATGGCGGCCATACATATATGCCCGCAGCAGCGGAAGGGTTACCTTGTAGAAATTTCGCTTACAAAGTGTTTAAGATCATAATGCGCCACGGCGTTCATAAGATGATTAATTAAATACCAACAGGTCAGTGCGAAATAAGCTCCCAACTTAATCGTTAATAGCCATTACAATAAAGCCAGAGGTGTTTAAGAAAGTAAGATACACACAATAAAGTTATTACTGTTTTACAGCTCCGACCTCGAATTGTCAGCAGACTGACTCATCGATCGGTCGGTCGCTAAGAGAGCAGCGCCAGACCCGTGTTCGACCAGGGCAGCGGGAACCCGCCCTAAGGTCTCGCCTGTTAACCAGGGAGATGACACTGGCCCTCTGATGGACCAATCTGCAACAGATTAAAATTCTAAATGCACAAGTTGTTACAGACACAGGGATGAACAATTACAAATGGACAACGAACCCATTCCAAGAAAGGGGAGTGAGAGTGACGTTCTTACGTAGCTCCGCAGAAACACTGTCTGTAATCGTTAGCAATGGCTCAAATGGCTCTGAGCAGTATGGGACTCACGTACTGTGGTCATCAGTCCCCTAGAACTTAGAACTTCTTAAGCCTAACTAACCGAAGGACATCACGCACATCCATGCCCGAGGCAGGATTCGAACCTGCGACCGTAGCAGTCGCACGGTTCCGGACTGCGCGCCTAGAACCGCGAGACCACCGCGGCCGGCCGTTAGCAATGCATTAGGAACGGCTTTGAATTCAAATTACAAGAAACTGGGAACATCAAGAACCTCGGAACATCTATAATGGGCACCAGACCCAAGGCAGAATATTACGCTTACAAGAGCACTGCGATCTGTCTCGTGGACACAACTATGTAACGTTGTGACTATCACATATTATACTACTTCGTTGTATTGGGTGGTTGTAGAATTCTTATCCGTAAGCTATATCCATGGGATGTAAACATGGACTTATCAGACGAAACGACTCACCAGATTCAGAAAGTGTCACTGGACACATGAGTTGCCGAGAAGTCCTGGATGGGAATTAGTACCTGAAGGCTGTCGCTCCTCCCAGCAGTGACATCTGCGTTCAGACATCGCACACACGAACACGACGGTAGTAACCCGACTGACCACGGCATCGGACCCCTCCTCAGCTCCACACATGCCACTCGCCGCATCCAAGTTCCTGACTGCCTCTGCTCTTGGCACAGTGTGGCGCCCCCTCTATATCCCATGGCCTCACTCGCTGCCAACGTACACTTGCACCATCTCTCTGACTTTCCTCATATCACCAACCAGCCAATTATGAATGTAAGGATCGCGACCCAGCCCGCTAGCGATATATCGAATAGAGCGCTACAACTCATCCTTCCCCACCAAAAACCTATCACAGCACGTCAGTGAATTTACGTCAAAAAGAACTGAAAATTTAGCTCCCTCCCTTTACCTTTTTGACATGTGCCCTAGCAAACTTCCCAGTACCAAAGTTAAATACCAATAGCGTGTCTGGGTAAAGAAACTTGGTTTACCTCAAAAGGTTTTACAAAGCGAGGTGCCACTTTATCAGACATTGGGGTCTTACTTTTATTCCAGGGAGCAAGATTTTAGACGAAACCTCCATCACCGTTACGCATCTTAAACTAGTTTAGCGAGGATTGTAACAGCATGTCTGCCACTGGGGTGTAATACAAACATTTTACCACTCTTGTCACCAGTTCTCCTAAATCATACCAGATGGCACTTTGTCAAGGTGCAGGTTCCACTTGTGGCTTGAATGAGAATAGGAAATAATTAAGGCTGCCTTTAGATTGTAGTTCACTCTCTCTGCAAATGAAGGCCGCAGACAGTATGGTATAGTCGGGGAGTGAGGTATCACACTGTCGAAGCAGAATCTTTTAAACTATTGTGAAAGGCTAGCAGGAGCGTTGTAACTGACAAGTAGGGGGTAGGTTGTGGTGATATGTTGGTTAATGCTTTTAAATATGGAAACGGATGTACAATTTGTGCTATTAGTTGATGTACATATAGCTGTTAGTATGATGGTATACTTGTAAATGAGGTCAAACCCCTTGTACATCTGGGTGATGACACGGTAACATTACTAAACAATTATCGTAAATATTAAGGTGTGATTGTGTGTGTGTGCTCACTGCAAATTTCTTAACGTAGGCAGTTGCTGAGAACAGAGATGATACTGTTGTAAATATTGACGTTTTTTCATTTTAGATGGATTCAGGTCGTTTTGTTTGGTGCTTGTATATTTGAAACCTTTCAAGGATGTCTAGTTTTTTGCCTTTAGGTTGGGTGTGTAGGATGCTGATGCTTGCGTTGTCAGCATAGTGCTTTGTTTCATACAAATTACTGGCTATTGCTCATGTGAGTTATTTCTTGTCCTTTAGTATATGCTCTTTGAATCTAATCTCAAATGATCTATCTGTCTGGCCTATGAAGAAGTAGCCACAGTCCAACATTTAATTTTGTACACACTTGTGTGATGAAGTGGGTTTTGTTCGTTGCTGTTGTGAGTTAACTTCCGTCCAATCTTGTTGTCTGTGGTCAAGTATATGTTTGTGTCTTTTAGTTTTAATACATTGGCAATCTGATATGAAATATTACCTAGAAATGTAAACAAGAAACTGAAATAATAAAACAAATAGATATTGAAAATGGTTATAAGAGCTCTAAAACACTCAGTGGTGGAAAGCAATCGCGTCACAAAGAATAAAAAGATAACACCTGCCACATAGTCCCATTCCTAGCTAATAATTAAGACAGGACAACCTTCAGGAACAATCAAAATGTTCAAGTGTTTGTGAATTCCTAAGTGACCAAACTGCATAGGTCATCGGTCCCTATACTTACACACTACTGAAACTAACTTACGCTAAGAACAACACACACACGCATGCCCGAGAGAGGACTCGAACTTATGGCGGGAGGGGCCGCGCAGCCCCTGACAAGATGCCTCAAACCGCGCGTCCAGGGATAATCTCTAATATTCTCCCTCGGCCTAACTACACATAGTAATACCCCACAGCAAATGCCCACTGGTTGTCTGACAACCCATTAAGCGACACATATATCCCAGTGGTAGTGAACGGGCTAATAAATGAACCACTTCCCCTTGGTGATTTCATACACTTTAGCTCGCCGGTAGATATAACTTTCATCGCAAACTGTTCCAAATAAAGAGCCAATAAGCTACGTGGATGTCCATTCGTCCTGTGGGAACATGGCAGAGAGGCCTTGGCTGAGTTACTGGATCGCCTGAACAGCGTCCACGGAAACATAGAGTTGACAATGGAGGTAGAACATAAGAGATGTCTTCCTGTTTTGGATATGCTGATAAGAGGAAATACAGCTGGTCTCCTAGAACATGCAGCTTACGGAAAAAAGACCCACTCAGATCTGTACCTTTATGCAACGAGCCGACATCACTGGCGCAGAGATGCTCTGCAAAAGCTTAGACCGTATGCTGCCAAGAAAATAGTACAGCGAAGGGCAGACTGACGTGCATTGAGTGATACAGCAATCCAAAAATAAGAGGAAGGGAAAGAGGAACAGAAACGTGCCTTTATACCCTGTGTTGGGACTCTATAATCGAAAACTGGGAGAAACTCTGGGGGAAGAAATGGCCGTTTTTCGATCAATATGAAAATCTAAAAGTACGTTTAGGTCGGTAGAGGACATAATTCACTTGCGAATGCCGGATTTATATGACATTCCTCAAAAATGTCGCTGCTAACAGATCGGGGAAACGCAGCACAGCACACAGCATCTCGTAACGGTGGGTGGAACACATTAGATGCGTACGTCTGGGGTATAGAGACAAATAAGCACTTGCTAAACTCAGCCTCAACGAGAGCTTACGTTACAATTTGAGAAAGCAAACATGTTGTCCGAGCTAGTGAATTTCGGGAGAGCATTATTAACGAATTTAGCGAGATTAAGCTCCATGACGGTCTCGTCGATAGGCAAGGACCATCAGCTAAGTTCGGCAAGGGACCCTGTATTGGCAGCCTTACGCCGAGTCCACAACCAGCAGTTGACGCTTCGCGAGTCTGGGAAAGACTGAAAGCACCGAAGGTCCAGTGGTGGTCCGCGCTCGCCACCACACGCCACACCTGGGGAGAGTCGGCCACCACTCGGGTGTATACAGGATGCAACGGCTATAAGTGCTGGTAATCCTGTTGTTGGTTGAGGGCGGTGGTATGAACGACATTACGTCAGTATTCACGTCATCAGCAGACTCATAATTATAGCATTTTACGCTTTTAGTTTGGTTAGCCTCTCCAAGTATGTGTGGCAAGAGGAAGCCATTAATGCTTATTTCCCCTGGGCAGCAGGTCAGGTTTTGAAGTGTGGACACGTGGACGTAAAACGGTTAGTCTACACTGAAGCGTGTAGTCAACTTAGTGGTGGTGTTAAGACAGTGAAGGAAACATCAGTTCTTAAAGTTTGAGACGTCTTTTTGAGAATACTGTACGATGGAGAAAAACAACCAGTACATTCACGGCCGTACTTATCAAGGTACCACAGTATTTATATCCGTTACATCATATATATTGGACACCCACGCAATCTCGACATTTCGCGACAAGGTGATGGGAGTGACATTCATCAAAATGTCGCGGAATTTCGACGAAGTTTCACGGATGGAACCCCAAGAAGATATCGAAATTGCCAGTAACGTTTACGCACGAGCACGGCAGGTTTCGAAGGTCAAGAGAGAAAAATTATAAGTAAGTATTATTATTCTCAGACAGATCTTTGAAATCGGTAATGTCATTCTGTAAGGCAAAGAGCTTTGGTAAATAGAGAAAAAAGTAGTAATTGTTATGAACCTGCACAGAAACAATAGAAAATCTGTTGTGTAGCAATAGGGAAGAGTACTTTAGTATACTAACACGTTGTCTGCTATCTGGGTCCTACATCTGAATGATTGATTGTCACATGATCAATCCATAGTTAGTATGCTAATTTATTTCCATAACAAGTAATTTATCTTAACCCCCTCGTTTCTCTCAGATTCTAAGTACTTTCTTTCTACAGAAGTAACTTCCCTCTGTCCTAAATTATGAACGAGTTAATATTTGACATATTATGCCAAACATTTAACGTAAGAACAGTCGTATACTTCTTAATGACTATAATATGGCAGAATTTTAAACTCCTTAAATATGTCAATAATTACACTATATATACGTAGCCAATTTCTTGTTGCGCCTGGAGGCCGTTGGCTAGACAGACTGCAGCTGTGGACAGGTGACGTGTTGCTGTTTTGTGATAAAGAGTGGTATCTTGTTATATTATGTATCTTAATATATTATTGGTTGTATGAAAATTTTCACATGCTATGTATGTGGTATCCTAGAGCTAAAATCACTGTCTAAAATAGTCAACAAATAAATAATAAAAAAAAACAGTCGCAACATTCGTCGCTACTGCTGTGTGACCCAGAAACAGGTTCTCACTGTTTGCATTCAGAGTGCTAACTCCCCACCTGTTACTTTCCTGCCCGAGTGTGTTTCTGTCGTAAGATGAAATGTGCTACATAATCGTCGGATAATCAGTTCCGATAGTATAAAGCACGATAAAATATAATATTGACAGCAAAGAGTTTGAGAAAATACGAAATGTTGTAATGGGCAAACAAA
Organism: Schistocerca americana; assembly: GCF_021461395.2. Classification (NCBI taxonomy): domain Eukaryota; kingdom Metazoa; phylum Arthropoda; class Insecta; order Orthoptera; family Acrididae; genus Schistocerca; species Schistocerca americana. The sequence continues at coordinate 59,429,440 of NC_060121.1, forward strand.
AATTTATGGAGCAGAAAAAAAATACGTGTGGCTTTTATTTTTCTGTATTGAGTTGACGGTTCCTGCGGTGGCTATTAAAATGACAGCCACCTGAAGAAATATTACTTCTTTAAAATATTACTTCCTTCCTACACTATGTCAGTTTCAGACGACTTCATTTTTCATGTTTTAATCAATATGTTTCTCTTGCATTATGAACGTACTATTGAGAGACAACTCAAACCTTCTGAGTCGTTCCTCTCAGTCGCAACGCTCTTATCAGTCACCTCCCAGATGTTACTCCAGCGACCACAAATGCCGAGGAAGGCTCAGTAAAAACTCTTAGCCGTAACTACTGAGGCAAATGGGCTACGTGCTCTTCGGAAGCAGGTTAGTGCTTTCATAGATAACAATACCGAATGACGAGTAATGTAGGTCCTCCTCAGTTTCGTATTTTTGCGTGAATGCTAAATTTTAGAGTATTAATATGTCGGGTGACGATGCCGTTGATATACAGGGCCTGTTCAGTTTATCTTTATTTAAAGCTGGCAGGACGAGTCACAAACTTCATTAAAATCTCTTGAAACAGTAACAGTAGATGTAACGTAGCTTGATATCGTCGTAAACGGTTTATTCAGAACACGTTATTAAGCAAGCTCTGTCTAATTCGGTGAACAAGTACTATTTGTTTTTAATTATAATTAATTTCAAGCACTCAGAATTGAAAACAAATGTCTTGACAAATTTATATTCGTCGTAATCAAGTTTTCACGTCAGATTACAAGCAGAAAGTCACAGAGGTTGTTACAATGTAGTCGGTCAAATTCCTCAAATAAACGACCGATCGGAAGTTAACTTTCTCATGAAAATTATTTAACTGCTCTTGAATTGAGCTACAGTTCAAAATTATAGTAAGTGCAGTCTAGTATTTTTAAACCAATGAGCTTCAAATGTAAGATCGTAACACTTCAATACTTGCACATACTAAAATCCTTAAATAACGAAGCTGAATCAGAGGTTACTTTTGATTCTGTTTTATTCGTAACTTCTACGAAACGAAACTTTCACAAATGACACTTTTCAACACCAAACATAGATGTAACCGAGATTCTGACTGAGGGAGAGCTAACAGAACAGAAGATACCGCTATAGTCTGAAACAGATACTTCTACCGTTTAAAACAAAACACTAAAAGACCTACTTGTTATTCTGAAGACTTTACCTTCCTAGAAAAAATGTGCGTTATTTTATTATGTTAATAAACATGTAAATTTCAAAAAACTGACTTAATAACTCAACTAAATAATTCACATTACATTAAAATAATTGGTACATTTACTATACTACGAAACAGTGGCTTCAGTAATCCCCACCCATGTAGTTTGTAATTTAGTACGGAAGAAACAAATCTACACCAATGATCATTAAAGCTACAGGACTTTAACCTTGAAGGCATCGTGCATATCAGCGCAAACGCACAACGTGGATAGGAATAATGCCATCTACATATTGAATGTAACTGAAGAACAAGCATGGTGTCTCTTGTTCACAAACCGTATTTCCACGTTATTTGATTCTGAGATGGCTGAGATATGCCTCGTGTAAGATATAACATTACCTGCCGGATGTCGACAACATCAGAATCTTGGTTTATCAAGACTGCATCTTATTGTTCCACAACACTGCTGTTTGCGTTAATCGGAGTCCCTCGACAGTCATGAGACCATGGAACTGATAGGATCAACAGGTTCATATCCAATGTCATGCGAGGTATCCTCGACAGTGGGAGGACCTTGTTGTTTCAGGGAGCAAGTAAAGTGGAAGACTGGCAAAACCCAGGTGCACTTGGTCACTGTAGAGGAACGTGACATTAGCCACCGCGATGGATACGAGAGACTATTACACTTACCATATAGACCAATATCACGTAAAACACAATTCAAGAAAGCAGTAACATAACTAAACACTTATACAGAAGGGGAAAGACCGATGTCTGCTTGTAAACATGCCTTCAAACAGGCAAGTAGTTTCTGATTTATGAATTATCTATGTTTTGCAAATAATATGAAATTTGAAAATTATTGGTCATATCATATCAATGCCTAAGGCGAGATGAATGAACTATGCCCCAATGGATAGAGCCTGGAGAGCTCAAACAGAAAGTATAAAAGGAATTCTTGCACATACAAGATAATTTAAACTATATGACAGAGTATGCAACAGTCAGTTCTACACAAAACAAGTAATAAAGTGAGGAAAGTAGTCGGATCGTAACAAATTAGGCTACAGTATTTATGCGCAAATATATTAAATCCTAAATATTTATAATTTTCACACAGCAAAACATCGTAAACTAACGATTACATTGACAATACTGTAGCTTATGAGAAATCTAGAAGATTCAACAAAAAACTTAGTACATTATCTTAAAGGTGACAAAAGTTAAGCCTTGTCTGGTACGTCATATATATATGTTTGGTAAACTGTAAGGAAAACTTTGTATCAGATCTTTCGGAACGACGGTCGAAGGGCTTAAATAGTCTTTGGCCATCTTGGTTCTGCAACACTCGTTCAGGAGATCTGGGGCAGTACAGACATGTATATGTGAGCGGTGAGTAAGTGTGATCTGAAGTATTTTTAATCTTCCAAGTAAAAGTTTGTGGACTTGTAAAATTACCAGCGCATTGATGGCAGAAAACGTAACTAATTTTTGAGGAACAAATCATGTGCGTTTGGAACTTGCAATAATTCTCGTAAGTTTGATATTCTCACTCAAGATCCTTTGATTTTTTATACTACTTAAACGTGTTTGGGGTATGTGTATTTCTCTGAAGCGAGAATAGTTTTGTATTGCATTCAAAATTTGTGCACCTGCAGTTTTCCATCTAATTATTCCAGTCATTTATGTTATGAATCAAGCTGGTGATAGTGGGGACTGCTCGTAGCTATAAGTAAGGAATCATGATCAGGACGGCAATGGCAATAAAGTTAGAAGAAAAATGTTTTTCCGTGCTGATGAGGGAAGGAACTAATTTTTAGTATCTAAGAACAAGGACGTATGTAATATTTAAGTTCTGCAGGAAGAGAATAATTTTGAGTTTTCACCTGTGATGTGACGAGTGTGTTGCATTAGAGTTTAAAGTATACGTAGGTCTCTGAGACTACACTGGGAGATGGTGATTATTAAAACTGAACCGGGAAAACGAGGTTTTGTGCTGCATTACGAAAGGTACGTGGCATCAGGCTGTTGGCATTGGGGTTATAAACTGAACAATCAAGAATTTCTTTATTTACACATTGCTGCGAAAAGAACAAGTACAAATGTCCATCATTAGCGTTACTGGCATTAGAGAAGACAAAATATCTTTCCAGACAGTTTTACGTCGAGTGGTAGTGTTTCTTATTACTTAAAGATGTGTGAAAACTGTATTTTCACACATCTTATATATACTGACTTCTTAGCACATCTCAGAGAATTAGCCAGTAACGTATATAATCTGAACTGGTTATGTGCCAGTGTTAATCAGCACATAGAGTTGGTTATTGTGTAGTTTTCAATGACAGTGTGCTTTACATAAAAAGACAGTGATTAACTTTGCTATATCACAGACTACGTAATTTCACTCCTAAATAAGGTTGTTTTAGTTAATAATTGATCCAAAGAAGGGAATGTGTTTCAACATGAAACGTTTAGAATAACACCGCTGAAATTTACAACGAATTTTTTTTGGTTCCACCTGTTGGTTGAAAATACTGTCTGGATGTTTCGTCATATATATGAAACTTTCTATTTCTTGAAAAACATTTAACACAAATCCTTTTTCATTGGTAGGTGTAACTGACAAGTACTGTATACTGTTACTAAACTTGTTTTAATTTTGAGCCAATGAAGATAATTTCATGCCAGTGAGATTCAGATGTTTGCAGAATGAGATTTTCACTCTGCAGCGGAGTGTGCGCTGATATGAAACTTCCTGGCAGATTAAAACTGTGTGCCGGACTGACAATCGAACTCGGGAGCTTTGCCTTTCGCGGGCAAGTGCTCCACCATCTGAGCTACCCACGCGCGACTCACGACCAGCCCTCACAGCTTCAATTCCACCAGTACCTCACCTCCTACCTTCACAGAAGGTCTTCTACGAACCTTGTAGAACTAGCTCAGATGGTAGAACATTTGCCCGCGAAAGGCAAAGGTACCAAGTTCGAGTCCCAGTCCAGCACACAGTTTTAAACTGCCAAGACGTTTTAGATTCAGATATGATAAAATATCGTTTTGAAAATTCCTTGTGTATATTCTAATGTATATTTGCTTCTAACTGCCATACGTCAACTTACAAAGACATGGTCGAGTAAATTTACTGAACTGACCTAGGTAATTACAAATTTGTGATCACATTATTTTTTTTTATGACGCTTTTTCTCAGACTGGATTATTTGAGCTGTAAGTTTAAATTTATCAGCTATTTTTCGTCAACGTGGAAATATTTTTACAATTTGACAAAAAATAGGAAGCATAAAGGCGAAATTAGTATAGCTAACAATTGGTATATGGCAGAAACGTGTTCAAAACAGTGTATCAGAAGAAAGCTAAGGTTATTCAGCAAAAAACGTCATTCACAAAAAAAGACACCGAAAATATCAATTCAATGTCCTATTCCTAGGTAAAACGGAACTTCTATTTAACAAAAAAAAATTAATGGAACATGATGAACCCATCTTCTCCTAAACTCTGGACCCAACCAAAAATTAATAATGAAAGCAGACCTGTCACACCAAAAGTAAAGAACTGATTAAACTTGCATTCCTACCAAGTTATATTTATGTTATTTTTGATGTTTGCTTTTGGTGTCAGAGGTTATTGCGTGAGCTCGGCCACGCCATATTTGGGGCTCCTTTAGTGAAACCACAGAACCATGTTTACTTATCTTTGCTAATGGATAGTGATGGGCATGATAATTTAGTGCCATTGAGGCGTCAATTTTGTAATTTGTCGGGGCACGAACTGCCATATACCACGGCTGTAGCATCTAATTGTTCTAAGTGTAGGCGAATTTGTCATCTGGATAGTAACTGTGTTGAGTGAAAATGGTCGATGATTCACTGGAAGGATTAATTTGTGGTTAGATTCTTGTGTTTGCGATGGTTAAAAGTGAATGTGTGTGTTTTTTAAACACTTGAATTAGGGTAGAACTACAGTACAGAAAATCGTGGAAACACGTGTTGTCACTAACACGAAAGCAGCGTTAAGAGAGGCAGCGTTAATAGAGGAACTGGAGCATGAGAGGCAGAGAAATTTCGAAATATATCGTGAGTTGGAAGCTGGGAAAGCGATTCAGATTCAATTGCAACTGAACGGAAAAATTCAACTTGTTTAAATAACACACTCAATGTATTATGTGAAGCATGTATCATCAAGATAGATGTTCTACAATTGTGGATTAAAGTTAAGTATTACATCATCTACGGACATTATTTGCAATTCTCAAGATATTGTCCTGTTCCAGACCTCACGCCAGTCAGCGTGTAATTAAACGCGTGCATTTCGGCCTCCTCTAGAAAAACAGTGTTGGCTCTTCTGCCAACACTACACAATGCATATCACATGCTCTCGTCGGGAAAATTAATAGAGTCCCAGTAAGGGAGACTTTCGATCGAACAAATGTGGCCCGCAGCTCGTGGTCGTGCGGTAGCGTTCTCGCTTCCCGCGCCCGGGTTCCCGGGTTCGATTCGCGGCGGGGTCAGGGATTTTCTCTGCCTCGTGATGACTGGGTGTTGTGTGCTGTCCTTAGGTTAGTTAGGTTTAAGTAGTTCGAAGTTCTACGGGACTGATGACCACAGATGTTAAGTCCCATAGTGCTCAGAGCCATTTGAACCATTTTTGAACAAATGTGGCAGCGTATACACCATCTCGTGGAACAGCAGCAGCACGATGTGTTAGTAGTAAGCGTTTCGGCTGCCATTAGTGTCGTATTCCTGCATTTCTGGGCAATATGCTAGCAGGCACACGCTTAGACCTACCAAAACCCCAATTACCAGTAGAATTGTTGACCAGCGTTGAATCTGGAAGTAATTACTTTTAAGCACTCAATTAGTACGGAAGGCCATAATAGAGCTATGTGGGATTTCGTTAAGGATGGAATACAAGCGTGGGAAGCAGCTGAGTGTGGGGACATTACACTGTGAGTTGGGGGGATTGTTCTCAACATATAAATAATTGGTGTTGAGGTAGTTCAGTGGGAGCAAGTTATTGAAGATTTGGACGAATCTTCTCGGAAGTGATGAGGAATGCTGCGCCACAAATAAATTTAGTCATGGATTAATGGAATTCTTGAAAATTTTGGACAGCTGTTTCCGGAAGGGAGAAGTTAGGGGTGCGACGAACACATCAGGTAGCAGGCACTGGCAAGGTTGTTGTTGCGCAAAGGTTTCGACGTGGCAGGTTTATGAAACCACTAACAGATGAGGAAGCACGGGCTGGCAGACACCATAAACATTTGTGTAGACGAGGGTGAAGTAATCAGGTGCAACACAGGGCACTGACATGCTACTAAAAATAAATACTACAGCGCCTAGCTACCTGCACGTCGGGTCTAAAGTGGGCAAGAGTAACAAGTTTTTGTAACGCTTAAGAGACATTCGACTCATCCGTTACAAAGGGACTAGGTCACAGATTTTGTGGCGGCGTTCGTAGCGACAAACAATTCGCTGTAGAAACGGCTTACGAAGTGACCGCCACACTTTTAATAGCGGGCCGACCGGTCCGCTGGAACAGTGAACAGAAAGGTGAAAACCCAAACACTCTGATTAAATAAAAGTCGGTACGTATCTTTATTAACGAAGATACAGAAACACAGTAGTGAACTCCGTGTCTACAGATATCTGTCTAGTTCGAGTCGGAGCGGCTAGGTCAGCGTCGGCTGACGACAAACAACAACTCTGCTGCCATGAACACACAATTGACTAGCAAGTACACAATTCGGTGGCGAGTATACAACTGAGCGGCGAATACAGAACTGTCCTAGCGCTCGCGACTCCAGCGCTTAAGAAACCAGAAGCCAGCGGTGGCGCGCAGACTTGCGGCGATTTCCTGTTATGGTGGCGCTGCTTATGCCGACGGCGTCCGGACTTTGATGCTGCCAACCTTTTGGCAGCGGGCTCGGGTGGCATTACTGGCTAGGATATAACACTCCTCCCCCCCAAATCGCCACACCGTCGTTGAATAAAGACGTGGCGAGCGTCGACGGCGGGGGAGGGGTCTGGCCGCAGGCGTAGCAGAAGAGACCGGGGCGGAGACTGTTGTCGGTGGCAGTCCCCGGTCCGCACCCCAGCATTGGCTGCGCGGGGCCTCGGGAAACACCGACTGAAAACCGAGGTCAGGGTGCACGCCTGTGACCACGGGCGCAGCTTCTGGTACTGGACGCGACGGGGCGTCTGGACCCACGAAGAGAGGCAGCGTCTCCTGACGCTGCGTCGACGGCTGCTGAGTGGGCGCCGGACAAGGCGCTGCGGTGTCAGACTCCTTGGGGGTGCCGAAGGAAAGCGGCTGCAGGACAGGCTGCACAGCCACCGCTTGGGAAGGCGGCCCGGCTGAGGGGTCGACGTCCATCAGCTCCGAAGGCGGTGGCGACTGAAGAGGGACCGCAGGCGCCGGAGCGACCACCTGGGGCGTTCCCGGATGAAGCTGCGCGGGAGGCATCAACGGGATGGTCTGTCGGCGTGGTAGCGGCGACGGCTGCTGCTGCTGCCCTGGGGGCGGCAGCGAAGTCGGAAGGCGCGGCTGGAACCCGCCGCGGCCCAAATCTGGGGACAAAGAACGAGCGGCAGAATCCGGGCGGCCAGCGCGGCGCAACTGGTTCTGATGCCTCCTGTGCACCCCAGTAGCACCTTGAACAGTATAAAAACCGCGACCCTGGACACTGATCACGGTACCACGGTCCCAACGACGGCGACCGTGATAAACTCTGAAAAAAACGGCGTCGTTGCGCTGAAAACGCGTGCGATGCTCAGAAGCGGCGTGTCGATCCGGGGGGTGCAACAACCGTAGTAGGGTGCGATGACGACGGCCGTGGAGAAGCTCCGCAGGCGAAGGGCCGTCGCGTGGCGTGGTCCGGTACGACGACAGGAACGTGATGAGGGCCTGCTGACGAGAGTGCGTAGTACGAAGGCGGTCCATATGGACCTTGAATGTGCGTACAAAACGTTCCGCTGCACCATTCGATTGAGGGTGGAACGGCGGAGTAAGAACATGGCGAATGCCATTGGCAGAACAAAAACTTTCAAATTCAGCAGAGGTAAATTGTGGACCATTGTCAGACACTAAAACTTCTGGAAGACCCTCAAGACAAAAAATTGAAGTCAACGCCTGTATAGTTTGTCCAGACGTTGTAGACTGCATGGGCACAACAAACGGAAAATTACTAAATGCATCTATCACGATGAGCCAACGAGAATTCCAATATGGACCAGCGAAATCAATATGTACTCGCTGCCAGGGACCGGCAGGGCGTGCCCACTCAAAATAGCGTTGAGGGGGAGCAGCTTGGTGTTCGGCACACGTCGAACAATCTGTAGACATCTGCGTAATCTGCTTATCAATGCCGATCCATGTACAATGACGGCGGGCAAGCTGCTTGGTGCGGACCACTCCCCAATGACCTTGATGCAACAAGTCGAGGACCTTGGATTGGAGCACTTGGGGAACCACTACACGAAGCTGGTCATTCTCGGTGCGTAACAGCAGAACTCCGTGCGAAACAGACAACAGATGACGTTGAGGATAATAGCGATGAACCACAGGATCCGATATGTCCTTTGCCTTGGACGGCCAACCACGATGAACAAAACGTAATAGTAAACTCAGATGAGGATCCGTAGCTGTCTCACGTGCCACCTGACGATAATCAATCGGAAAATCCCGGAGGGATTGATGCTCATCGGCGTCAATCTGATGGCAAGAGTCGTCAGAGGAATCGAAGACATCATCCGCAGCAATCGGCAATCTAGAAAGCGCGTCAGCGTTTGCATGCTGAGCTGTAGGGCGATACAGTATCTCATACTGGTATTGTGATAACAAAAGAGCCCAACGTTGTAGTCTCTGAGCTGTCCGCTGAGGAACTGGTTTAGACGGATGAAACAGTGACGTCAGGGGCTTGTGATCTGTTACTAAATAGAATGGTCTACCATAGAGGTAGTGATGGAATTTTGTGACACCGAACACAATAGCCAACGCTTCCTTGTCCAATAGCAATTTAGATGCGAACGCAATAGGACGTTCGGTGTTACCGACTCGGTGAGACAACACAGCACCGACGCCGAAAGAAGAGGCATCACAAGCTAACACCTGAGGCTTGTTAGGGTCGTAATGGACCAGACAACGATCATTCAATAAAGCCTCTTTAAGCTGCTGAAAGGCTGATTGGCAATCAGCTGACCACACAAACGGAACATTCTTACGGCGGAGACGATGCAACGGTGCAGCAATCTGTGATGCATTAGGTATAAACCTAATATAATATGTCAATTTGCCAAGAACTGCTTGCAATTCATGCAGATTGCGAGGGGCGGGCAAATCACGAATAGCTGCTAAATGTGACTGGGAGGGATGAATGCCTTGAGCATTAATAACATGTCCCAGATACTCCATCTCCGTAAGGAAAAATGAACATTTATCGATGTTGCAACGTAGGCCTGCCTGAGACAACACTGTAAACAAACACTCCAAATCACGGAAATGTTCAGCAGGCGTCCGACCGGACACAACAATATCGTCTAAATAGTTGCAACACGATGGCACATTAGCCAGAAGTTGTGACAAAAAACGCTGAAAAACAGCTGGAGCTGACGCACAACCAAAAGGCAAACGCAGAAAACGGAACAACCCCAACGACGTGTTTATGATAAAATACTGTTGTGATTGCTCGTCGAGAGGCAATTGCAAATATGCTTCACGGAGATCAGTTTTGGAAAAGAAACGAGCTTCCCCTAACTTATCCATCAGCTCGTCCGGTCTAGGCAAAGGAAAAGAATCAATGCCAGTCTGAGGATTAACTGTCGACTTACAATCAGCACACAAACGTAACTTGCCAGACGGTTTCTTTATAATAACTAAGGGAGAAGCCCACTGGCTCGCTGAAACGGGTTGAATAACACCGTTGTTTTGCCAACGACGAAGTTCATCTGCTACAGGTGCCCGGAGGGCGTGAGGCACTGGACGAGCACGAAAAGATCGAGGCTGAGCATTATCTTTTAACGTAATATGAGCGGCAAAGTTCGCAGCACAACCTAGTTCGTCTTTAAATATGTCACTGTATTGTTTACACAAATCGGTTATGCTGTCTTGAGGAACAACAACAGAATTAATTTGCAACACATTGTCTTGGATAGACAGGCCAAACAAGTCAAAACAGTCTAATCCGAAAATGTTTACACTGTCTGTAGCGCGGATCACTGTGAATGAAACTGTTTTTGTATTGCCACGGAATGTGGCTGGCACGCAACATACACCTAACACAGGAATTTGTTCTCCACTATAAGTAGCCAAAGAATGTTTTGCCGCTGAAAGTTGAGGGCGGCCGATAGCCGCATACGTAGCACTATTTATGAGAGTCACGGACGCACCAGTGTCTAATTGAAAATTGAAGGTCTTATCCTGGATGCGTAGCTTCACAAATAGTTTATTACACTGTCTCTGGATCGGTGCAGTGGAGGCGGAGGACACAAAATCACCGCGTTTAGCGCGTGTTCGCTGCTTACGACAACTCGTGGGTTGGGCGGGTGGAACAACAACTCCCGCTTCACTTGCAGTCTGTATATTACGTTTTACAGCGTTTGAATTACGCTTGGGTCGCATAGCAGAGGGCTGGGTGGGTGGCTTATTCCGAACAAGTTTATTACCCACTCGAACCGTGGAAGAGTCTTTAAACGCGACCTTCTGGGCGGGCTGGCTTTGAAGAACATGAATATCCATGGGCTGGGCAGCACTAGAATTGTTCATGCGTTTACGCAAACAAACAGTCTGGATGTGTCCTTTCCTTTGACAAAAGTGACAAACCGCGTTTTTTAACGGACAACGTTCACGAGGATGAGCAAAAACACACTTAGGGCAAGACTTAACTCTATCATTTTGCACACGCGGCTGACGAATGTGTTTAACATGACGCGGCCGGCTAGTGTTTACAGACTGACTCTGCCGGTGGGGCCGCGGGCGTGACTTAACTTGCTTAGCACAGGCAATTTCAGAAATACATGGCTGATCTAAGTCACACTCAGCATAGTCAAAAGTATCTTGGGCTTCAATGGTGTTCATCACAGTCTCTAATGACGGGTCAGGCAACTTTAAGATAGCAGCACGAATACGAGAATGTGCAATGTTTTGAGTAATAGCGTCTCGTAACATGACATCACTGTAGGAAGCTCCACACACACAATTAAATCGGCACTGACGGGTGAGGCCCCGTAAATCTGTTAACCACTGTTTATTAGATTGATGTGGCAGTTTGTTTCATCTGAAGAACTTGAATCTGGCTGCTGCCACATGAACTCGCGACTCGAAATACTCAGCAAGCTTGTTAATAACAACGTCATAGTCTAAAGCTTCTGGATTGGATTCCGGGAACAACGTACAAAGTAGTCGAGAGACTTCCACGCCTGCAGTGGAAATTAAATAAAGCTGCCGCTCAGTACCCGTGATTTTGTAGACTGTCATGTGCGCCTGCAACTGCGCGAAATATTCTCGCCATTCTTTTCTTGATGCATCAAAAGCACGGAAAGGTGGTGCTGCCTGTGCTTCTTCCTGTTGTGTTGGAGGATTAGCCGCTTGTTTGGCGATTGCTTCCACCAGACTTTGTATTTGCTGACTCTGTAACAAGATCAACTGTTGTAATTCGGCAGACATAGTGAACACAAATTAAACCAGCCCCCAAAATTTTATCGCTATAATTAGTATAACCAGAAACAAGTTGAACTAGCCCTGCACACGAGTTCGGAAGCCCTCGTCGCCAGTTTTGTGGCGGCGTTCGTAGCGACAAACAATTCGCTGTAGAAACGGCTTACGAAGTCACCGCCACACTTTTAATAGCGGGCCGACCGGTCCGCTGGAACAGTGAACAGAAAGATGAAAACCCAAACACTCTGATTAAATAAAAGTCGGTACGTATCTTTATTAACGAAGATACAGAAACACAGTAGTGAACTCCGTGTCTACAGATATCTGTCTAGTTCGAGTCGGAGCGGCTAGGTCAGCGTCGGCTGACGACAAACAACAACTCTGCTGCGATGAACACACAACTGACTAGCAAGTACACAATTCGGTGGCGAGTATACAACTGAGCGGCGAATACAGAACTGTCCTAGCGCTCGCGACTCCAGCGATTAAGAAACCAGAAGCCAGCGGTGGCGCGCGCAGACTTGCGGCGATTTCCTGTCTCGCTGGCGCTGCTTATGCGGACGGCGTCCGGACTTTGATGCTGCCAACCTTTTGGCAGCGGGCTCGGGTGGCATTACTGGCTAGGATGTAACAACAGATATAGGAAAATGAGTATATATAAAGGGAGGGGGGGGTGGCAGGCCGGCCTCCGCTCCCCGGCTGGCGTCGTCCGAAGGACTCCGAGCCGCCTTCTGTGCAAGGGCGGGGCCGGGGCGCGGTCTCACGGACCAGCTACGTCTACATTTGTATCTACATCAACATGGATACTCTGCAAATCACATTTAAGTGCTTGGCAGAGGGTTCATCGAACCACCTTGGCAATTCTCTATTATTCCAATCTCGTATAGGAAAGAATGAACACCTATATCTTTCCGTACGAGCTCCGATTTCCCTTATTTTATCGTGGTGATCGTTCCTCCCTATGTAGGTCGGTGTCAACAAAATATTTTCGCATTCGGAGGAGAAAGTTGGTGATTGGAATTTCGTAAGAAGATTCCGTCGCAACGAAAAACGCCTTGATGATTTTCAGCCCAAATCCTGTATTATTTCTGTGACACTCTCGGATATTTCGCGATAATACAAAACGTACTGCCTTTCTTTGAACTTTTTTGATGTACTCCGTCAGTCCTATCTGGTAAGGATACACACCGCGCAACAGTATTCTGAGAGAGGACGTATAAGCGTACTGTAGGCAGTCTCCTTAGTACGTCTGTTACATTTTCTAAGTGTCCTGCCAGTAAAACGCTGTCTTTGGTTAGCCTTCCCCACAACATTTTCTGTGTGTTTCTTCCAATTTAAGTTGTTCGTTATTGTAATACGTAGGTATTTAGCTGAATTTACGGCTTTTAGAGTAAACTGATTTATCGTATAACCGAAGTTTGAGTTCCTTTTAGCACACATGTGGATGACCTCACACTTTTCGTTGTTTAGGGTCAACTGCCACTTTTCGCACCATTCAAATATATTTTCTAAATCGTTTTGCAGTTTGTTTCGATCTTCTGATGACTTTATTAGTCGATAAACGACAGCGTCATCTGCAAACAACGAATGACGGCTGCTCAGATTATCTCCCAAATAGTTTATACACATAAGGAACAGCAGAGGGCCTATAACACTACCTTGGGGAACGCCAGAAATCACTTCTGTTTTACTCGATGACTTTTCGTCAATTACTACGAACTGTGACCTCTCTGACAGGAAATTACAAATCCCGTCACATAACAGAGACGATACTCCATAAGTACGCAATTTCACTACGAGCCACTTGTGTGGTACAGTGTCAAAAGCGTTCCGGACATCCAGAAATACGGAATTGATCTGAAATCCCTTGTCAATAGCAGTCAACACTTCGTGTGAATAAAGAGTTAGTTGTGTTTCATAGGAACTGTGTCTTCTAAACCCATGTTGACTGTGTGTCAATAGACCGTTTTCTTCGAGGTATTCCATAATGTTCGAACACAATGTACGTTCCAAAATCATGCTGCTTATCGACTTTAACGATATGGGCCTGTAATTTAGTGGATTACTCCTACTACCTTTCTTGAATATTGGCGTGACCTGTGCAACTTTCCGGTCTTTGGGTACTGATCTTTCGTCGAGCGAACGGTTGTATAAGATTGTTAAATATGGAGCTAATGCCTCAGCATACTTGGAAAGGGACCTAATTGGTATACAGACTGGACCAGAAAACTTGCTTCAATTAAGTGATTTGAGTTGCTTCACTACTCCGAGGATACTTACTTCTACGTTACTCATGGTGGCAGCCATTGTCGATTCGAATTATGGAATATTTACTTCTTCTTCTCTGGCGCCTCTGCCTCTTACTCTTCGGCACCCTACATGTTGACTTAAAAACTACAAGTAATAAGGAAAGGGTAGATTACTACTCACCACATCGGGAGGCGTTGAGTCATAGAGAGGTTCGACCAAAATGGCTGTTACAACACTGAGCTATAGAGCAAAATTCTTCTTCAGAAATAAGAAACACACACGCATTCATACATGCACAACCCACACAGACGTGGCCCCTGTCTCTGGGTGCTGGGGCACGACTTGGTATGAGTCAGGCCCCAGTGCCCAGAGGTATTGGTCATGCCTGTGTGAGTTTTTCTTGTCTGAACACGTGTATGGTTTCTGTTCCTGGAGCAGGACTTTGTCCTAAAGCTCAGTATTTAAGTTGTTTTTTCATTTTGCATGTCCACAGCTCAATGCCTCCTCATGTTGTGAGTAACTATCCGTTCTTACCATACTGTAATTCCATTATTTGAATAGACACAAAAATATGTTTACAATCGCGCATGAACACTACAGTAAATTTAACTTTTTAGATCTAACTTAAATAGAAAAGCATAGCAGAAAACGTGGCTGCTATCACAATTTACACGAAAAAGTGTATAATAAAAAACTACACCTAACAATCCTGGAGTCGCGCCGTTTCTCCAGTGCGGCGGTGAGGATCTCTAGCAAAGTGGTGTATGCAGGCTCTCTCGCGCTACGTGTAGCTGCTGTGATGTTGGATTTTCTGAGTAACGTTGTGAAATGGACACACATGTTAACACTATTCTCATGTGGTATTGCACTTACCGCTGTTGCCAGGTATGTGGGCCTCGTTCTTCTTGTGAGGAGTGAGTTATGCCAGCTCAACCAGTGTCTGAGAGCTACAGCCGGAGTGAGATGACAGCGGCGACCACTTGCGGACCGCTACCGGAAGCTGAGGAGAGTCTACTCCGCACTGTGCAACCTGTCGCAGGAGGTCCTATCGGCCCACCAGATATACTTAGTTTTATTCATGGTGACAGCGCTGTGCAGTATATCTTGGAATACAGTTGCCGCTGTTGCATTACAGCACCAGAAACAGCTGGTGGTGAGATTTTTTTTTTGCTTATATCGTGGCAGTCGTCACTGGTGTTAGTAGTGACGGTAGCTTCGCACGCGCTGTCCAGGGAGGCGGCGCAGACAGCTCCTGTTCTGTGCCAGCTAATCCTGGCTTCGACTCTCCGCAGCTCAGAAACTGCAGAGCTGCGTCACTTCCTCAGACTCGCCCGCAGCCAGAGTCCCACTCATCAGCTTTACGGAGTCGTTCCTTTGGATACACAGATGTTGTTGGCCTCCTTGTCGTTCGTTACAACTTGCACCGTCATTGTGTTAACTTTTTGGGAAGTGCTCTGAAAAAAAAGAACGGTGAGCTACTGCAGTATTGGTGAACATGGATTGCTCTGCAGTAAAATTCAACAACAGTCTTCCATGATTACGAGCTTGTAGAATACGTGCCTATTACATAAATCTTTGCCAGACTCTCAGGTAGTTATTAGAAGTCTGTAGTGTTGTAAATAATAAGACCTTATATCTTTAAAATTTCCCCTTGCTTAGTATTGCACAACACTGCCAAGGGGTACAAATAATGGATGTTCTCAAGTCTGCTGCGCAGTATATCCAGGTATAGTGTGGCTAGCTTCACTCAAACTCAACATGTAATTTCTCATCGGTGGAAACCGTAAGAGACAAATCACAGCTGCCGTACTTCTTTCACTACGTTACACTTTCATGCAATTAGTAATTCTTAATAGCAAGACTGAAATGATTTACTTATACAAGGATATAAATTAAACGAATTTACGACTCTTGAAGCACACAATAAGTTATTTCATATCAGTGAAAGAGAAATGTTCAGGAACAACAACTCGAATGTTTTTAGAAAGACAGAGTGTTGCAAGAGACGACAGAGAAGCTGCGTTCCTCAGAATAAAATGGAAGGTTAACAGAGAGGTTCAAATGTCACATGGACGTACAGGAACAACAGGATACGTCAACAGAAGAAGGCCACGATCACTAACTGACGTAGGCAAATGTAAACGATGTTTCGTAAATGTCTTCAGTCGGACGTCAAATAAGAGCTACTAAAGTTCGCAAAATCTACCCGCTACAAAAATTATACTAGTATTAATCTCGGACATAAATAGAACTGCTTCTTGCTTTGTTGCATAGAGAAATGGGACCACCACAGTCTTAAACACCACGACAATGTGGAGAAACCATCATAAAACATAGTCAAGCATCAGTGAAACGAAGTCCATATCGAGACCTTATTATTTCCCTTGACACTTTGCTTCACTCAACCTCAGTGAATCATTTCATTTTGTATCATGTGTCATGCGGAGGTACACATTTTCTTGTAGATATTTAAAAAAATGGTTCTGAGCACTATGGGACTTAACTTCTGAGGTCATTAGTCCCCTAGAACTTAGAACCAGTTAAACCTAACTAACCTAAGGACATCACACACACCCATGACCGAGGCAGGATTCGAACCTGCGACTGGAGCGGTCGCGCGGTTCCAGGCTGTAGCGTCTAGAACCGCTTGGCCACCCCGGCCGGCTGTAGATATTCAAACTTCACAAACAACTCTCAGACAATACTCAGTGCTTTAATAAATCTACATTCACACACACACAGTGCAGAAGAATACTAGGAAACAGCACAGGAAACGGAAGGCGAAATATGCACTACCTCGACAGGAGTGATCTCGAGCTTTCTACACTCGTCATATACACAGTTACTACGAAGCGCTTAATTTCAAGTGTTAACCTCACAGCACATCAGATTCACTTTCAGCCACACAGCGTACTCACTCTGGCTCAGATGTCGAACAAACGAGGCATCTTTCGCATCGTATCTGACACAGATAAAGAGACAACCACTGTCAATCAAAACTCACATTTCAACATACTAGGACGGAGCCATATCTTCACCCAGACGACTGCGGGACCCCACAGTTACAATAGATACTTTTGAAGAGTATAAATATCCAAAACATGTCACATTGTGGCTACATATATCTTCCCCAAGAACTGATTTCTGTCAAAGAAGAATAACACTCATTCAAGGAAATATAAAATAAAGTATCAAGTAAAGGCTAAACATAACTGTCATAAATCATCCTACACATCATTCACAGCTTATACTCAACCTTACAACATAAAAAATATCCACTCATAATCACACGTCACAGTTTCAGGTCCACAAGAAACATGTTTTTACCTTGTACCTTGTCACTGTATCGTACATTATTCAGATAAATCCAATATCGCAACATCAAAACATTCATGAAAATCCTGTTATAAGACTAGTCGTTCATCAAATTGGACCTGACACTAAAAGAAGAAGCTGCACAACGCATGTGAATATTTGCCTCATTAAACAATATATATAATGAGCATTACATATGGTAACCACATCTCTAATCAAATCATGTGTAAGAGAACTATACATCATCTCACTTGGCCTCATAATTAAGAAAATTACTGTACACTCTCTCATCAATAGTACTCCCCAAGAGTACTAAATTCTTCATCACATGTTGTAACTGTAGTAATAACTGTCATATTGTGGAACAACCAAGTGTCAGTCTCTCAAATCCAATAGCACCTGGGATATCCAGAAGATAACCCATCCATATACTAACCAGGCCCGACAGTGCAGAATTTTTTTGATTGTGTGAGATCCAGTGTGGCAAGACCGGGTGGCAGGTGAAATCAGCAGCGCTCTTTTCGAAGGAACCGTCCTGGCGATTGTCGTGTTTGATTAGGGAAGCTAAGGATTTCCACAGTCTGGAATACTGTACGAGCATTTGGATCGTGGTCCTTTCGTATTTGAGTCCAGTATCCTGATCAATGTTGCATCTCATTTGTTAGCGTACGTAGAGAGTCTACATCTACATCTATACTCTGAATATGAGTGTGAAGTGTATGGTAGATGGATGTCCCATCGTACGAGTTGTTAGAGATTCTTCCTACTCCATTCACGTATAGATCTCGGAAAGAATGCTTTTCTGAGCGCTGTAAGTATTCTAATCTTAACCTCACGATCGCTCTGTGAGCGATACATAGGCGGATGTAGTACATTCCCAGAGCCTCCGTTTAAAGCCGTCTCTTGAAGCTTTGTTGACGGTCTTTCTTGGATAGTTCACGTCTATCTTCGACAGTCTGCCAGTACAGTTCCGTCAGGATCTCTATGTCACTCTCCGACAGACCAAACAAACCTGTGAGCGTTCGTGCTGCCATTCATTGTGTGCATTCAACATTCCGTGTTAGTCCTATTTGGTACAGGTACCACACACTTGACCAATATTCTAGAACTCGTCGCAAGCAGTCTCCTTTGTAGACTGATTCAGCTTCCTCAGTATTCTACCAATAAACCTAAGTCCACCACCTGCTTTACCTAAGACTTAGCCTATGTGGTCATAAAATTTCATACTCGTACAAAGTGTTATACCTAGGTATTTGTACGAGTTGGCCGATTTCAGTAGTGACTTAATGATATCATAGTCATAAGATGTTAGGTTTTATTAGTCTTCTGAAATCCACAATTTTACATTTCAGAACATTTAAAGCGAGTTCCATTCTTTGCACCACTTTGAAATCTTACCATGATTTGAATGAATATTTACTGTTTCTTTCTGACAGTATTTAATTGTAGGTAACTTCATCATCTGCAAAAGGTTGAGGTTACCGTTGATATTATGTGACCCCCCGGTTAGACGAGAGCGCTAATGCGCTGCTTCCTGGACTCAGGTAGGCGCACCGGTCCCGGATCGAATCCGCCCGGCGGATTACCGTCGTCTGTCGGTGTGCCATCCAGCCTGGATGTGGTTTTAGGCGGTTTTCCACAACCCGCTAGATGAATACCGGGCTGGTTCCCACGTTCCGCCTCAGTTACACGACTCGCAGACATCTGACAGGCTCGCACTTTTCCATTACTTACACTCGACGCAGACAGCAGGGGTACACTAATTCCGTCCTGGGAGGGGGAGGGGGGGGGGTGGCGGCAGGAAGGGCATCGGGTCACCCCTTTCCACTAACCTTGCCAAATCTGTTCCTAACAATGCAACTCTGCGCGAGAGTGGGACATGGCACCAGTGAAAGAAAGAATGAAAGAACTGTTGATATTATGTGCAAGGTCATTAATACACAACATGAACAGCAAGGGTCCCAGCACACTTCCCTGGGGAAACCTTAAGTTACTTCTACTTCTGATGAAGACTGTTTTAATGCGGTTCTGTCTGTTTCAATTATTCGGGAGTTGACCGTCTGGTTTTAAACTTTCTTTGCTTTTTGCGTTTAATTTGATTGCGAAACCGTTGAGATTGAACTTAACATAGACATGGATGGACATGAGAAATGCAAGGTTGCAATAAATTTTTCATCTGTGATTGTTACTTTACGTATGAAATATTTTGTTGTAGATTAATAAAAATGAATTTCTTTCAATATTCCAAAATAATGACTCAAGTTTTACTTTTATTCAAGTAGTAAAGCTGTCTGTGCAAGAATGAAAATTTTATTGTTCATCGAACTTGGCAAACATTTTCACGTTGCAGTGGATTTTTGTTTAACTGAATATATCCCGACTAGCTTTGAAGCGTAAGACTATCTTTACTATATGAAAATGTTTTCTTTTTTTATATATTGCTAAGCTCTCACGAAAATTATCCACTTTTAAATACACTTTACGATATGTTGAGAATTTATCACTTTTTTGAATGAAAATTTACAAAAGCTGCAGCTTGTAACCACCTGTGAGTGCACAAGATAAAATCTACTATCTCATTTTATTCTGCGTCTGGAATGCTGTGAAAAGGGACGCTTTATTATTTTCCTTCACCTCTACCTGTACCCTTTTTAGGATGTGCTCGTTATTGCGATCGCATATTTAAATCTGCCGCTGCTGCAGACTGCTCGCCCGCGGCGCAGCTCCGCACTGCCAGCGATATCCAATAAAATGCTGAAATTTCTTAAATAAAATGGATAATGTCCGGTGCGAACTTTGCAGTTTACTAGATAAATATATTTTAACAGAAACAATTAAAATCTTTACATACCTTTTACAATGCCAGCTACAAACGGCGTCGATCATGACTTATGACAAATGAAGACTACCTGAGAGCCTAATGCAGAGTCACGGTTTCCCCTCCCATTCAGTCCGTGCAGAAGACAAGCGATTCTATTACAATATATTGCCTATTTATATCTTAACCAACTCTTGTACAGTCTTTGTAATTTTTAATTACATATCGTTTCCTCTGTGGCGGTTTTCACATCCTTCGCCACAGATAGTATTTCACACTCTTTGAATAATCATTTATAATAGCAAAATTCATAATTAATTTTTTCTTCACAAAATTAAGTGTTCTTTTGAAATTCAATTAACAGAAGTGTGATAGAAATTATTTCTTACAGTGAGCATTATACATCGAAATGTTCTTTTAACTTTCACTTTGGATGCATGCTGCCGGAGAACGTTACACTGTCCATCCAAGATAACATGCTGCCTCCTCCCCTCTAAAAAGTCCTTACCCCAGTCACAAATTTCACTTTATACTCCATAAAATCCTATTTGACAATAAGCTTAGGTATAAAACAGAGACAAATTCTTTATGGGAGCCAAGAAATACATCTACCAGCCTTCCCTGATCCAATGCTTTGCGTATGTCATGCGAGAAAAGTGCGAGTAGTGTTGCACATTGAGTGATGTTTTCGGAATTCATGCTGCTTGGCACTGAGGTCATTCTGTTCAAGATACGTCATTACGTTTGAGCTGCGAATATGTTCTAAGGTTCTACAACAAATTGATGACAGTGATATTGGACGCTATTTTTTGTCTATTACCCTTCTTGTAGATTGGTATGACTTGTGCATTTTTTTCCAAGAACTGGGTGCGGTTTGAGGCTCTGTGGCACGGATTGCGCGGCCCCTCCCGCCATAGGTTCGAGACCTCCCTCAGGCACAGGTGTGTGTGTGTTGTACTTAGCATAAGCTAGTTCAAGTAGTGTGTAAGTCTATGGATCGATGACCTCAGCAGTTTGGTCCATCAGTAATTTGCACACATTTCAACTCTTTGAATTTATATCGTTTCATAAGGTTGGGAACCGTGTTTACTTTCTTAGTAGTTTCGTGTTGTGTACCAGCCTACGCCTTCATGTGGAAGCTTTGATAGAATCATATTATAAATGTAGATTTCGTTACTATTTTTCACTTGTAATTTAGTAAGAACCTGATTTTTTTTCTATATTGCTAATCTGTCTTTCTTTTGGTTGTTGGTATGTGACATCAGTGTTCACATCTTTAGCTACTGGTGATTTCTGTAAAATTTATTTCAGCAGCACCGGTAATTTTTATGGAATCGTGGTAATATCTCTTTTCTATCCATTGGTAGACATTATCTTGTGTCTATGCCAGTGCGTGCCCATGCTTCCGTTTTTATTTGAGCTTTCAGATAAAGCAATAGAAATATGACCATAGTCGGATGCACAATATATAAGCACATTTTGTCCTTTGGTGATGCATATAACAATTTCTGTAAATTTGTAGACACATCTGCGCTGATATTATTCCCATGACTAGGTGCACATATATTTCCTCGAATCTTCTTCATGTAATTACTAATCTGATACAGACAGCACAGACATGTGCCTTGCTTGGGATATACCTACAAAGAATAACCTATTGAGACTAATGCATGACAAGCACTACATGCTTGGAAGGCTTAAACTTTCTACTGGTAATCCTGTTCAGATCTCACTCAGTTTTGCGCAACGTCATTTCAATTAAATTAGAGAGGGACTTACAGATATTTGTTTCACTCGGAAACAGCTACCAGGATTAATTAATTTGCTAAGTTCAGTCATTATTTTTTTTTGTAGGTACCTTTTACTTGGCAGCTCCACCAGGATTGTCTTACTAATAGTGCGGTTATCAAATTTGCATTGATACTTTTGAACATGTTCCCGTTGTACAAGCAATAGCAAGTAGTCGTTCCATACAATACAAGTACCAAGTTTCGGCCAATCTGTTATCCATAGACAACGTCTGCGAAACAATGTGAATTGTGATAATCTTCCATACATCCACAATATTGAATGCAGTTTCTATTCACCTGTTCCAAACTCACGTTCGTAACTGTAGTCCGCTCCCTTAGTAGTGTCGTAATTACCCATTATTCATTTTAAGAGTATCAAGTAGGCTTGAACATTACCTTGTCTAAAATCCTTTGCAAAAACACAGTCTGTGAGGCATATTCCTGGAACAAATAAATGATGAAGCAAACTAAAGTTGGATGACAAAATGAATTTTTCTCTATACTCCTGTGGACCACGTTAATGACTACTCATCTTTATCGCGAATTGACGGCTTTGTGTTGATTCTGTATACCTTAGAAACAATTTTAAAATGATAGACGCTTTTAATGATGTTAGTCACCTACCAATACCACGTCTGTTGTAGGCCAATACATTTTCCATGCATTGATTATTGTATTTCTTAGTTCTTTACGAAAGTACAGTTGGGAGACAATTCTAATCATTCTAATAGTTTTTTACACTCGAAAAAAAATTTTTTTCCCAGTGTTTATTCCATACTTTAGCAATCACAACGGCCACGGCGGCTGGAAAAAGAATTCACCACCGACCTTCAGAGGAATGGAGTCCGCATCTTCTTGATAAACAGGTTAGTGTCTATGAGACAAAACAACCTGTGGTAAATAACACCCGTGTACTTAATTTAGTACGAAATATATGTTTGCTGCTGTCCTCTCAATCTGCAACACGATGAGCCGGCCGAAGTGGCCGTGCGTTAAAGGCGCTGCAGTCTGGAACCGCAAGACCGCTACGGTCGCAGGTCCGAATCCTGCCTCGGGCATGGATGTTTGTGATGTCCTTAGATTAGTTAGGTTTAACTAGTTCTAAGTTCTAGGGGACTAATGACCTCAGCAGTTGAGTCCCATAGTGCTCAGAGCCATTTGAACCATTTCTTTGCAATACGATGACCACGAAGGCCTCTTGCAACAAACATCTAGTCTGTCGAGTGTACACATAAAACATGCTCGGATATGCAAATGATCAGCATTTCAGCGCAGGCACAAAATGTAGGTCGGAGCAAAGTCATCTACATTCATTTCACAAGAAAAGATTATGCTGCGAGTATGTCATTCAGAAATCACATTTCAGTAGCAGTTATTGTGAGGAAATCGTGTTATGGATCGTTTAAGAAGGACGCCTCACCACCAGCACATGTCGCAGTTTGACTGTGACGGTGTCGCTTTCTCATGTGACTGCAGCTAATCGATCCACGACACTGCTGCTTGCACTGGTCGGCGCATCGTGATTGCCAATTCTCGACACCATGCAGTGTCTCCGTAGCTCATGGCTTGTTTGCATCAAAACAACTACCACAACCGCAGTGAGACAGCGTCAGGAGCACCACGAGACCTCAGCACGGCGGACATTTCTGTGGTGTCCGAGCAGGGGTGGCATTGCGATGAACACAGGAGTGGCACCACATCACCTTTCCAGACAAATCCCTATCTACATACACCGTCACAATACACGTTTCACATGTGGCTGTCTGCAAGCTGAACGAAGCTTGCCTGATTGCATATGACATTTTCATACGTACACAGCGTATAGTGCGTCGTTGTGGGGTGCCACATACACGTGTTTAAATAGAAATTCGGTCATGCGATGGAAGGAGTAGCCAGAATAAATGGCTTCAGGTTAGAATTAAAACCTGCTTTGCTACCTTCCAGACTTGTGATTTCATCTTTCTGCTACACAGTGCAAGCCTGCAAGTGGTCCGTGCTATCATAAGATACCTCGAATAGATGATATTCAGCTGTTGCCATGGTCAGCACGTTCTTCAGAAGAGTCAGCGAATGAAATTATTTGATGGTAAGTCGACGAGACACTGACGCCAAACCATTAACCAGAGGTTACAAATGATGAACTCTGGTCTATAGATGAAGGGGAATGGAATGACATACCCATATCTGTCATTCATGTTTCCCTCCGCTCTGTACTCAGCCAGTTTAGAGCTGATGTCAGAAGCTGCAGATCTGTGTTCTACTGTTGCATCTTGCATATCCCCAAATCATGTGTCGTTCTCCCGCACTATACACGGACAAAAACTGCAGTTAAATTATTTGCTGTCCCTCCTTTCATATTTTTAAAACCCAGTACTGTACTTTTCGTACCTGGAAAACAGTCAGGTTTCAATGAGTTTGTAACACATAATTAGATAGAGTCTTACTTTCTTCATCATCACACTACGTTGTGGCTTTTTTCTTTCTCTCATAGCTTACTGAGAACTATTTATTATCAAAGCTATTAACAGCCATTGATGTAAGGAACATTAGTTCTTGAAATAAAACGTTACCTTTCATTTTTCTCAAGTTCGTAACTTCTACGTCGACATAATTTTCTCTCAACGGCAGGTCCTAGATCACTGTCAATGTATTACAACTCTTATGTTTTACACTTCCAATAATCATGTAATTATGACAACCAGTCACAACAGTGGCGACGAGGATTACCGACAACTGTTTCTCTGTTTTGAATACAAATATGCACAGTGTGGACCACGCGCCTCCCTGCTCAAGTGCCGGACTTGTCACCGACACAGACTGTCCAGCTGCAGCGCCAGCGAGCTGAGCAGCTGCCGTAAACGCTGCACGGGGCGACGCAGCTCGTTGCCCCGCCACAGCGGCAGCCACCCCCAGTCTCAGTAAAGCCGGTGCGTGGTGTGCCCTGCGCACCGCAATTCAGAGCGTATCGTGGTAAAGAGCAACATTGTGCGGAATCCGTGGCTCAGGTTACAGCACATTTCCACGCCTACAGCATCACAAGTGACTAGCGCATTTTCCATTTTCTTTCAACAGTAGGCTCGGAAGTACTTAGGGTAACAGTAGAACGTTTCCCTGGTGTTCGTCCAGATGAAGTACCGTAGCATCACTCAGAGCCTAAAGTGTCAAGGGTACTAATTCTCAAGTTCATGTAAGAAACCGACACAGAATTACTTGGATTAACCAGACAGCATCACTTTAATTGTTCGCGTGGCTGAAGTTACAGTGACATTATACTCAGAGGCAGCATTACTCAAAACGTTGCTATTGCACATAACCGTGCTTCTGTTCCCATATTGTCGAGTTCTCCGAACTTCCATACTGTTTTGTCACAGGTCAAAGTTTGTTACAGAACTTCATATGCAAGCTCCAGCAATTTTAGTTGTGAAAAGTATGAAACGTCGTGGCGCAGACACCCCCGCCGCCCCCCTTCTCCAGGGCGTAGCCCGCAATCCCAGTTTTGTGCTAGCAAGTAGCGCATTTTGCGTAAACAGCCGGACTACCGTACAAGTAAATCTTACCCGTACTGCTATTGCGCGCACGAACGTTCTCACAACCATTGTCGTGAGGCGACTTGTTTTTCCTGCGGAAAACAAGGCGAGATGACATAAAAACGATGTTCATGCAGTCTTTCAGGAAACGGAAAGTTTCAAAACCGAACTCTATCCCTCAGTAAGTAACATTGTTTCTGCCTGTGCCGTCCAGAGAATTCAGTGACTCAACGCGTTGCCGTAAAAACAGTTCCTCAGTGGTTAAGCAGCAAATTAGTTGTATGTATATTTGCGTGTGGAAAACACAATATTAAATTCCACTACGATACTAGTGCTTCCGTTACGCTGCTGAACCGTGCAACGTTGAAACGTTTAGGCATCCTGCCGCTAGAGCAGCCATTTGCCGCCCTCACAGCCTTTATTGGTCAAGGTACCCCTGTGTTAGGCGTGTGTAGCGTGACTGGTACTTTTCGTGATGCTGAGGAAACAGTTCTTTTTCACGTGTTATATTCATGTGACAGCACGAATATATTTGGAATGGACAATTTTGATTTGTTTGGTTTCACCATTCATGGCAACATATGGTAAGTTAATTCAGCTGTGCCACTTCACAGTGTCCGTGACAAGAAGAGTTCTGTGTTTGAAGAAGATTCAGGAAAAGTGTCAGGATTCTAAGCCCATGTTACATTGAAACACAGTGCACTGCCTACCTTTTGTCAAGCTAGCCCTGTCCCTCGTGCTTACGGGACGCATTAGCCAAACAGTTAGCACGGTGGCAGGACTGTGGGCGGCTAAGCCTATATCTGCAGGCTAGTGGCCGCAGCCATTGGTTGTTCTCAGGGAACCGTCAGGTGGTCCGACAATGTGTCCAGACTTCATAGCAACAGTCAGTCCACAAACTGTTGTTGAGTCTTTTTCGCAGCCTCGCCCATAGTAATTGGACGAAATGAAAAGGTAATTTTTTTCTCAAAAATTGTACGAGACTTCTCACACTGTGTGGGCTCCACTAACTGGCCTATTGCATTTGAATCAAAGGCATTGACCAAGGTTCAAGGCAATTACAGTCAGTTGCAAAAGAAAGCCCTCGCTAATATTAGCAGGGCCATCAAATTCCACCAGTAACTGTATGAATCTCTCTCTCTCTCTCTCTCTCTCTCTTTCTTTTTTTTTACGTCTCTATTTGACTTCTTTCAGCCAGTCCTGACCTGGCGACCTGGACAGGGCAGAAGCTACAGCAGAGGTCCCTATTGCTGTCAGCATAGCATTACGACTTGAAATATCAGTCCACACCATAAAGCATTCAAAAGTGACTTGCCATCGCAGCTACCAGTGGGATCTGATGTAACGTTTGATTCGTCCAAAGCCTCCTGACTTCCACACTGATTTACAAGAAAAACGTGTGCTGGAAAATTTTCTTGTAACGTTTCGTCTTGTGGCACAAGAGACTGTGAGACCCAGCTTTGACAGTCGTTTTGGATTTTGTTCACTACACGTGACTAAGTAGTGTCGACGACACTCACTACCACATGGCAAGCTGCTTGTATGCACATCGTTGTGCCATCACAGTACAGATGGGTGTTCTTGTCCTTCACACAGAAAATGGGGATGCCTTGTGCCTTAGTGGCTCAGGCCCTCCAGTGAGTAGTGTTAAACTTACTGCATCAGAATCAGAGTGTGCAGTGTGTGTGGATCATCAGGCGACTCCCTTACAATGATGCATTCTGGTCACACAGAGGAGCTCCCTGGCAGTGCTTCTACAATGGCTTTGCTGGTCCATACTGGAATATGAGATGGTTAGTAGCGGTGGACACGTTCAGCAGGTCTCCAAGCGTCGCCCAATGTACTCTACTACTTAAACAAATACTGTGTCTGCTTTGAGTTCAGTTTTTTTGTATCTAAGGTATAGCAGCAGAAGTAATCCTGTCTGACAATGGACCACAGGCTGTCTTCTATCTGACGACCACTCAAATTACGAAATATTGTAACCCGAAATACCTACTTCTACAACAATTAGATCTGTTGCATTTGGTAACATTATTATTCGACATAGTCCATATTGTAAACTTTCCAGTCAGGTTAGCCGTTTGTCCAAAAACAGCCACTGATGATATACTTAGTTAAAAGTCTAATAAACAAGAGGTATACTACAAAACCAACAGTCAGTGGCCCCTCAGGGTTGCAGTTCCTTCTGTTAAATGAGAATACCTATCAGGATACAAAATCTTAATTCAAAAGAATAGTCAGTGTCGAAAAATTAGGTTATTTTAGAAGCTCCTCAAAGCTGGAAGGTGTATGTGCGAATAACAAATAAGGTAGTTTTACTGATAAAATTCTTACTTTTTTAAAAATCATCTTTCCGCAAAAGTAACCCAGATTAGTGCAAAGTCTACAGAAAATCCACAGATTTCTCAGGGAATAAAGATATCTTGCTAAACAAAAAGAAAACAGTATTTCTCAGTCAGAAACGGGTCTCAAGTTGATGGTGTAGCATAATATTGACGGTAGTAATACAGAAAGTTACGCAACGGTACTATGAAAAATGCATGGAGACGTAAGGTAGCATAATAAAGGCAGTATTCCACACAGCGAAGGAGAAAACTGGTAGGGTTACTAATGAGGAAGACTGATAATATAAAGATTAAATGATAGATGCATGCAGTGTTGCAAAATATTTTAACAAGCATTTCATCACTGTTACTGAATCGATGGGGTTGTCAAGTCCAGTAAGTGCTAACATGGAATATCTTAGACCGTCACTACAAATAGCTCGTGAAGTATGAACGTGAACCTTACCATGAAAACTGTAATAGTATCCGCGACAAAAATCTTAAAATAAAAAAAATTCCAGCTGCTGTGACAAAATATCTTCAAAGTTATATAAAGAGTGTTTGTCTGAGTTTAGTAACATACTACGCTATCCCTGTAGCAAGTCAGTTATCAGCGAAATGTTCCCCAATTTGTTGAAGTGTGCTGAAGCTAAGCCTTTGTATAAGAACTGAGTAAATGGTTCTTAAGCAGTTGACACAGATAAAATATTCTCGAAGTCACTGTCAGGGTATCTGCTGCATTGTGGTATTAAGAATTTTATTTACACATACAATTGGAATGTACACAACTCCTTATATATATATATATATATATATATATATATATATATATATATACTCCTGGAAATGGAAAAAAGAACACATTGACACCGGTGTGTCAGACCCACCATACTTGCTCCGGACACTGCGAGAGGGCTGTACAAGCAATGATCACACGCACGGCACAGCGGACACACCAGGAACCGCGGTGTTGGCCGTCGAATGGCGCTAGCTGCGCAGCATTTGTGCACCGCCGCCGTCAGTGTCAGCCAGTTTGCCGTGGCATATGGAGCTCCATCGCAGTCTTTAAAACTGGTAGCATGCCGCGACAGCGTGGACGTGAACCGTACGTGCAGTTGACGGACTTTGAGCGAGGGCATATAGTGGGCATGCGGGAGGCCGGGTGGACGTACCGCCGAATTGCTCAACACGTGGGGCGTGAGGTCTCCACAGTACATGGATGTTGTCGCCAGTGGTCGGCGGAAGGTGCACGTGCCCGTCGACCTGGGACCGGACCGCAGCGACGCACGGATGCACACCAAGACCGTAGGATCCTACGCAGTGCCGTAGGGGACCGCACCGCCACTTCCCAGCAAATTAGGGACACTGTTGCTCCTGGGGTAAGGAAGGTATATAGCATAGAGTGTTTTTCTGGGGACGTGTGGTGTTTCAGAACACAGATGTGCGAAAGCGACAACACACGGAGGAGGAAGACGCACATCAGTGGACAGAGCATCGCTACAAGTTTGTAACTCACGCTACGGGTTCTCAGTATGGGTACGGCTTGTGACGCGACAAATGTCGGTACGTGTGAGCAGTTCATTGAGACGAACTGTCCAGGAAAGTGTGATAGCAAACCGTTTAGCAAATACGTTCATTAGGGTGCCAATCTGCAGGCGCCAACTGAAGCCATGCAACAATGTGGAGCGGAGCGTTGACAACGAAAATTAAGAGAGCGCAATCTTCAGGCGGAGCCTCTAATTTTAAGAATTCTGCAAACCATTAGCATGTTTATCTTCAACAATTGGTCGTTAATATGTAGCAACAACATGGAGCAAATGCTCACTGGCTCTCTGATAACCTATCATTTAACACAAACCTCTCAACGATAGCGAACTGGTTAAGAAAGCAAACGTTTCCTCTCAGTTTCATCCACAGCAACTCGATGGTAGATGTCACTTTCACAGCAAATATTTCAAAATAAAGTGCCAACAAGTTACGCGCATGACACCGTCGCCTTTTGGGAACATGGCAGAGGGGCCATGACTCAGTTCCCAGACCGCCTGAACAGCTTCCATCAAACCGTACAGTTGACGACAGAGCTACAACATAAGGGATGTCTTCCAGTTTTGGATATTCTAATGAGAGGAAATGCAGACAGTGCACTAGGATATGCAATCTATGAAAAAGACTCACTCAGATCTGTACGTGCATGCAACAAGCTAGCATCAGCCGGTGCAGAGGTTATCTGCAACACCGTAGAATTGTGTGTTGCCAAAAAAAAAAAAAGTAGAGCGGAGCGCAGACTGACGTGCATCGAAGAAAACGAATGATACAGCCATCAGGAAATATGAGGTACAGGAAGATGAACAGAACCTCGTCTAAGTCAAAACTGGAAGAATCTTCGAAAAAAGGTAACATCAGGACCACCTTCCGATCACTACGAAAAACGAATACTGTGTTTGGTTCGGTAAAGTACAATATACACTTGCGAATACGGGGTATATATGACATTCCTTGAGAGTATGGCTCCCAATAGATCCAGCAAACATAGCAAAGCATCCCGCAACGCTGAATGGAACACACTAGATGTGTACATTTGGGACATAATGACAAAGCAGCACTGGCAAAATCAGCCTCAACAAGGGGTATATGTTCAAACTTGAGAAAGCAAATTTGTTGTGCCGATCTAGTGGATTTTGGGAGAGTATAATCAAAGAATTCAGTGAGATAGGGCTCCATGATAATCTCGTCAGCAGGGACGACAGCTCTCACCTGAGTTCGGCAAGAGATCCTGTTCTAGCAGCTTTACGCCAAGCATGCAGCCAGCAGTTCACTCCTTGCGAGTCTGGGCACTGAATGCACCGAGAGTCGAATGGCGGTCCCCAACCCCCACCACACGCCACTCTTGGGGAGAGTCGGCCCCGCTCAGGTATACACAGGGTGTAACGGCTGTTAAGTGCCGATATTTGTGCTGTTGACTGAGGACGGCATGTCGTTCGACATTACTACGGTATTCACGTCATTTGCAGACCAAAAATTATAGATGTTACAAGACGTCTATTTGTAGGCTGCATGGTACCTCCAAGTAGGTGTGGCAAGAGCCAGCCATTAATGGCTACTGTACCCTGTGCAGATGGTCAGGGATTGAAGCGTGAACACGTGGATGGAAAACGGTTAGTCTATAACGAAAGGCGTTGTCTGCTTAGTGGTGTACTCACGACCACGCAGAAAACATCAAGTAAAAATTCGTGACATGTTTGCGAGAAGACAGTTCGACATAAAGAAACAATCAAGACACTGAAAGCGTAAATATTAAGTTACCACATAAAAATATATCTGCACTTAAATGCGTTACATTCTATATATGGGACACGCATGGAACCTCGACATTTCGCCAGAAGACGATGGAGGTGGCATTCATCGAAACGTCGTGGAATTTCGACGAAGCCACACAGATAGAAACTGAAGAAGATTTCATTAGTGCCAGTAACGTTCACACAAGAGCATGGCACATTTTAAAGGTCAAGGGAGACAAAGGGCAAGTACGTATTTTTTTTTTCAGAGAAATTTTTGACATCAGAATGTTATTCTGCAATGTAAAGAGATTTACTAAATACACAGGAAAGTTAAAATTGTTCTGAATCTGCCAAAAAAATATAAAAATGTGACTTTAAAATAGGTCGGCATCAACAAGATGTTAAATTACTCACTAGACTACTGAGGTTCAGTGTGATGTAGAATTCTAAATAGTACCTGTGGTGTAGCAATGAGGGGGAGTACTGTAGAACGTTAGCACGTAGTGTGCTTTCTGAGTTCTGAATCTGAAAAATTGCGTGTCATAGGCGCAATCCATAATAAGTAAACTACTTTATTCCCATTACAAGTAGTTTTACTTTTTAAACGAGTTAATGCTTTACTTACTATGATAAACATTTAATGTAACAGTACTCGTATCTTTCTTAATGAGTATAGTGTGATAGGATTTTAAACTGCTTACATGTGTTAATAATTGTATTAAACGTTGGTAACCGATTTTTGTTACCACTGGAAGCCTCTGGATAGATACACTGCAACTGTGGCCAGGAGACATTTTGCTGTTTTGTAATAAGGTTGGGTACAAAAATGGATACATTTTACACTGTATCTTAATACATTACGTGTTCTATGAGTATTTTCGCATGTAATGTATGTTGTATTTTAGAGATAAAATAATTGACTAAAAACTGCCAGCAAATAAATAATAACAAAATAAGTGTCGTAACAATCGTCGCTGTGACCCAGTAAGCGGTTGTCATCACATGCACTGAAAATACTAACTCCCAACCTGTTAGTTCCCTACCAATTGTGTTTCTCTCGTGACATCAGTATGAGCATGTGTTGTGCTACATAATCGTTAGATAATTATGGGTTCAAATGGCTCTGAACACTATGCGACTTAACTTCTGAGGTCATCAGTCGCCTAGAACTTAGAACTGATTAAACCTTACTAACCTAAGGACATCACACACATCCATGCCCGAGGCAGGATTCGAACCTGCGACCGTAGCGGTAGCTCGGCTCCAGACTGTAGCGCCTAGAACCGCACGGCCACACCGGCCGGCTTAGATAATTATTTCCGATAGCATGAAAGAGTGAGAAAATACGAAATATTGAAGTACACAAACAAAAGAAACTTTGGAGCAAAGAAAACGACTGGCTTTTACCCTTCTGTATTGATTCGACAGTCCTTGCAGTGCCCATTAAAATAACAGCCACCTTAAAAAATATTATTTCCGTCCTACACCATGTCGATTCCAGGCCAATTCATTACTCATATTTTTCTCACTTTCTCGCTCAGCACTAGCGTACAGTTGAGAGATAGCCCAAACCTTTGCGTCGTTTCTCGCAGACGCAACATACAGACCTGTCACCTCAAAGTTGTTATTTCAGCGATCTCAACAGTCGAGGAAGGCGCAGAATTCTTAAGACGTAATTGCCAAGGCGAAGGAACTGCGTGCTCTTGGCAAAGAGGTTAGTGCTTAAGTCTATAATATTCAATGACGAATAACTACCAATCGCGTAATTTTTAATTTAACACGGACGAAAGAAATGCACACAACTGCCATTGAAAATTTCAGGATCTTGTCCAGCAAGAGGGCATGCAACAAACGGAAAATTGGCTGACGTGCACTACACGCTTTGCAGCTTAAATGCAAAATTTTTGATAAATAGATCATGTAGTCTTAGAATACTGTCTCGAGTTAGTGGGTTTTCGAACTTGCAATAATTCTTGCAAATGGTACAATCTCAGAGTGGTATATTTTCACGTTTGAATGCGTTTTGAAGTTGTAATAATACTCGCAAGTTGGAAAGATTTAACACAGAATATTTCCACGAGTTAGCGTGTGTTCGGAGTTGCAAGTATTTGGATGTTGAACACTCTTAGGGTGAGCTGGACATAGAAAAATTTCACGAAATTCAGCCATTGCGGAACTATTAAAGTTTGAACACAGGTGACTGGACATAAAAGAAGCTTTGTTAGTTTTCTAGGAATACATGCTAGATAATGTCGTGCACAGTTTTAGCCAGTAAATTCAAGAAACTTTAGCCCTATTGTTGTAATAATTCAAGCTCAAAGAGGAATCAATAAACCTACTTGCGTTAAACGAAACCCAAAGTGAGTTGGGAATATTGTTTGGATTTTGGCATCATATATTTAAATCCTGCCTACAATCAACGAAACTGATACTAACAAGATTAAAAGACCTATGCGACAAATGTCTTGGTTGTTCCGTAGATGAGCAACCAAGTGTAAAAAATAAGAAAACAAGCAGTAGGTAGAAGCTACTTACCGAACAGTCGCACTGTACACCGCTGGGCATTAGAAGTGAGATTTCCTGTGCTTGAAACACAATTATGATACGGTGAGCTCTGGATGTTTAACGAGATTCAAACAAACATTCTTCCCCAGATAATAAGGGTACTGTGTCTCACTTGTTTCTCTTGTAGATTTGCTGAGGAACAATTATTATTAACAATGTTAACAGCCAGTTACATACGGAACATCATTACTTCAAACGACACTACATCCTCGTTTTTGAATTTTTTTTCTACTCCACACGTTTCGTGCTGACGTAACTTCTTCCCAGTGCCAAATGGTTCAAATGGCTCTGAGCACTATGGGACTTAACATCTATGGTCATCAGTCCCCTAGAACTTAGAACTACTTAAACCTAACTAACCTAAGGACATCACACAACACCCAGTCATCACGAGGCAGAGAAAATCCCAGACCCTGCCGGGAATCGAACCCGGGAACCCGGGCGTGGGAAGCGAGAACGCTACCACACGACCACGAGCTGCGGACCTTCCCAGTGCCAGTTTTCTGATGTTATTACGCCAGTGCAGTTGATGTGTTGCATATTTATGTGCTGCTGGCTTCAGTTAATGTTAGAATTTGAGATTTTATGTTCACCTTTTTAGCGATAATTTTTTAACCTATTTACTACCAAAATTGAATTTTTGTGCTTGTGAATACCAGAATCTGAATTGGAGCAACTGATATCAGTAAACAGTAGTTTTAAAGCTCTGTATTGACAGTGATGGACGTCGAAAGATCGAAACGCTTGATGACAGAAACATCGAGGTGAGAATATCAGTGCGAATTTAACTAACGTTTATTGTAGAAAGAAAGGCATCACGCCGACAGAAACCGGATTTTATCTTACGAGTATATACAGGTAAGGACGGACTTAATAGGAAACGTTCTTTATTTGGTAATAAGAGATAATTTTGAGGTGAAAAAAGTACCTATTATCAAGGCACTGAATTTATCAGATTTCCAGTTTTCTATCGTTGCAGCGTAATTAATGAATTCTATCTGATTCTCATTTATCACTGTTAAAATTCTTTTCCTAGCCACAAAATTTGTTAGATATAGAAATCTGTTGAGATCGGAAGCGATAAATCTACCAACCTGGAAGAGTTTTCCATCAATTTACACTTAAGATTATTTGATTATTATGTTGCTTAAACATCTTTCGGCGTACGTGCATTACTCAAAATCAAGAATAGTTTTGTACTGCGTTCAGATTCTTCACATCCATTTTTCATCTAATTATTCCAGGTATTTGCGTAATGAATGAAGTTGCTGATTCTGGGGACTGTTGGCAGCAACAAGTAAGGAATCATGATCAGAGCAGAATAGGGAATAAAGTTAGAAGAAAAAGATTTCCGATATTTGTGAGGCAAGGAACAAATTTTTGGTGTGTAATAACTTGGATACTACGGGAAGACAATGATTTGGAGCCTTTTGTGGTGATATGACTACTGTGCTACAATTAAATTTAACAAATGGGTACGTCTCTGGGACTATTTTATGTACATACTGTGAGATGGTGATTGTAAAAACTGAACTGGCAAAAGGATGGTTTGCATTGGGTAACGGAACGTGTGGGCCGTCCGGGCTGGTGACTGACTGGGGCTGACTGGCATAAACTTAGCAGTAGGGAACATCTTTATTTACTCTTTGCTGTTATAGTAAGGAGCGTAACTGTCCATCATTAGCGCTACTGGCAATACAGAAGACAAAACATCTTTCCATATAGATTTAAGTTGAATGATTAGTGTTTCTTGTTAGTTAACATACGACTGCATTATCTTTCAGGTTACGTAAATTGACTTCATAGCTTATGTCAAAGACATTTTTAAGTAAGTTATATAATTATCTTCTTCTATGCCAGTGGTAATCAGCATATAAATTGGATTATTGTGTAGTTTTCAGTGGCTTTACATCCAAAGATAATGATTAATTTGACCTTAACACAGATTACATAATTTCACCTGTAAATAATTTCATCAATGTTAACACATTATCTGAAGAAAGGAATGTATTTTGAACTTAAACATTTAAATTAACATAGGTGAAATCTTCAATGGCTCTTTTTGTAGTTCTATCTCTTCGTTCAAAATAATGTGTCGATGTTTCATAAGACATTTGTAACTTTCAGTTTCTTGTAAAATGTTTAGCATATATCCTATTTAACCGGTGGGTGGAATTGGCAGCCATTATATAATATCACTAAACTTGTTGTTCAAACAGTGAGAAAACGAAGATAATTTCATGACAGTGAAATTCAGATACTGTTTAGAAAACTCCTTCTGCCTACTCCAGTATATTTTTTCTTTCACCTGCCACTTCAAAATATTAACACCTGATAGAGTTGGTTTGTGAGATTAAAGGGAAAAGACTGTTATGGTCATCGGTCCCTTTTTCCAAAAAACTAAAACCACCCAAACACAATAAAAAACGAACATCAGAAAAGACGGCAGACGAAACAGGACAAGAAATACTCCGACAGAGATCAAACAAAACAAATTAAAACACACAGAGTGTGACGGTGGTTGGCTGACCATAGAGAAAAAAAAAGGAAAAGCCAACCAACAAGAACACATTAAAAACTCAGTTTAATATCAGAGGCTAAAAGCCAGAATCAACACTAAAAAACATAAACACTCAGATTAAACGATAAAAAAAACCCTGCCCGAATAAAACGCAAAACTAAGTCCACAATGGCAGAGTCATCTATTAAAAGGGCAGAGAGCGTGTCAGGCAGCGCAAACGTCTACCTGAGCACACTTAAAAGTGGACAGTCCAACAAAATGTGGACCACTGTCAATGCCGAGCCGCAGCGACGTAGAGGAAGGTCCTCACGGCGCAATAAGTGGCCGTGGGTCATCCGTGTGTGACCAATGCCCAGTCGGCAGAGGACGACCGACTCCTTGCGAGAGACTTGCAACGGGCAAGAGTATGCAGGGACTCCTGGATAGCCATCACCAGACGACAACGAGGGAAACACTGGTTGAGAGCTCGTAAACCGCTCAGGGAATCGCTACAGATCACGAAGGACTCACCTGAGCAGGAGCGGATATACTCGAGGGTACGAAAGATGGCGACCAGTTCAGCAGTGTAAACGCTGCAGCCAGCCGGCAATGAAAGTTGATCAGAATGGTCCCCTAGAGTTAGCGCATAACCGACACGACCAGTAACCATCGAGCCGTCAGTGCAAACAATGCCAGAGCCCTGATATGTTGCGAGGATGGAAAGAAAGCGGCGGCGGAAGGCCTCCGGAGGGACTGAGTCCTTTGGGCCCTTTGCCAATTCCAGCTGAAGGCGAAGATGAGGCACGCACCACGGGGGTGTACGCGGAGGTGCCCGGAAAGGAGGCGGAAGAGGTAAAGCCCCAAGCCCGGAGAGAAGCACTCTGATACGGACTGCGATCGTCCATCCAGCCCTAGGCCGACGTTCTGGAAGATGGACGTGCGACTGTGGGAATAGTAGACGATAGTTAGGATGCCCAGGCAAGCTGAAAACATGGCCAGCATAAGGTGCCAGCAAACGTTGGCGCCGTAATCGCAGTGGAGGGACACCCGTCTCCACAAGTATGGTGTCCACAGGGCTGGTCCGGAAAGCACCAGTGGCAAGGCGTATCCCACTGAGGAGGATTGGGTCCAGCACCCGCAACGCAGATGGGGATGCTGAGCCATAAGCCAGGCTCCCATAATCCAAACAGGACTGGATTAACACCTGGTAGAGCCGTAACAGGGTAGATCGGTCGGCGCACCAGCAGGTGTCGCTCAAGCATCGCAGTGCATTTAGATGCCGCCAACACATCTATTTAAGCTGCCGAATATGAAACAGCCAAGTCAACCAGGCATCGAAAACCACCCCCAAAAATCTATGCGACTCCACCACTGCAAGACGTTCGCCATCAAGATAAAGCCGCGGCTCCGGGAGGACAGTGCGTCGCCGCCAGAAATGCATAACGCAGGTCTTGGCTGCCGAAAACTGGAACCCATGAGCTACATCCCAAGACTGCGCCTTACGAATAGCGCCCTGTAGCTGACGTTCAGCAACTGCAATGCCAATAGAGCTGTAGTAAAGGCAGAAGTCATCAGCATACAAGGACGCTGAAACTGACGTTCCCACCACCGCAGCGAGCCCGTTAATGGCTGTTAAAAACAGGCAGACACTTAAAACAGATCCCTGTGGCACACCGTTCTCCTTATCGCCGGAGGAACTATGGGAGGCCGCGACTTGCATGCGGAAGGTAAAATACGACAGAAAATTTCTGATAAAGATCGGCAGAGGGCCCCAAAGACCCCATCCAGGAAGCGTAGAAAGGATGTGATGACGCCATGTCGTATCGTACGCCTTCCGCATGTCGACCAGGTGCTGAAAGCGGGCAAAGGCAGTACGGATGGCCGACTCCAGGCTCACCAGATTGTCGGCGGCGGAGCGGCCTTTACGGAACCCACCCTGAGATGGAGCCAGAAGGCCCCAATTCAAGCGCCAGCTCACCATCCGTTCAAGCAACTTGCAAAGAACATTGGAGAGGCTAATGGGACGGTACCTGTCCACCTGCAAAGGGTTCTTTCCTGGTTTCAGAATGGGGATAACAATACTTTCCCGCCATTGCGACGGAAACTCACCCTTGACCCAAATACGGTTGTAAAGGTAGAGGAGCCGTCGCTGGCAGTCCACTGAAAGGCGTTTCAGCATCTGACAGTGGATGCA
Organism: Schistocerca americana; assembly: GCF_021461395.2. Lineage (NCBI taxonomy): Eukaryota > Metazoa > Arthropoda > Insecta > Orthoptera > Acrididae > Schistocerca > Schistocerca americana. Next base: position 59,467,867 of record NC_060121.1, read on the forward strand.
ATCTGGCCCAGGAGCGGTATCAGGGCAAGCAGGTAGGGCACTGCGAAATTCCCACTCACTGAATAGAACATTGTAGAATTCAGGATGGTGGGTGCGAAATGAAAGTCTCCAACGTTCCATCCGCTCTTTAATGGAGTGGAAGGTCTGTGGGTAATTGGTAGAAGCGGAACTCAGAGCAAATGCCCTGCCAAGCGGTTGGCCATTACGTCAGAGTCAGTACAAACCGCTCCATTCAGTGAGAGTGCAGGGACCCTGACAGGGGTCCGATAGCCATAGAGGCGTCGAATCTTGGCCCAGACATGCGATGGAGAGACTTGGAGGCCAATGGTAGAGACATACCACTCCCAGCACTCCTGCTTGCGTTGGCGGATAAGGCGGCCGGCTCGCGCATGCAGCCGCTTGAAGGCGATGAGGTGTTCGATGGAGGGATACGGCTTGTGACGCTGGAGCGCCCGCCAGCGATCTTTAATCGCTTCAGCGATCTCAGGCGACCACCAAGACACAATCCACCGCCGAGGGGACCCAGAAGAACGGGGAATGGCAGATTCGTCGGCAGTAACGATGCCGGTGGTGACCGATTGAACCACCGCATTAATGTCATCATTAGAGAGAGGCTCAATAGCGGCAGTGGAGGAAAACAAGTCCCAGTCAGCCTTATTCATAGCCCACCTGCAAGGGCGACCAGAAGACTGACGCTGTGGCAGTAACAGAAAGATCGCAAAGTGGTCACTACCACACAGGTCGTCATGCACTCTCAATTGGACACATGGTAAGAGGCTAGGGCGGCAGATCGAAAGGTCGATGGCGGAGTACGTACCATTCGCCACACTGAAGTGTGTGAAGGAACCATCATATAAAAACGAAAGATCGAGCTTTGCCAATAAATGCTCAGTGGTGGCGCCTCTACCTGTCGCCACTGACCTACCCCACAGAGGGTTATGGGCGTTGAAGTCGCCCAGTAACAAGAAAGGTGGCGGCAATTGGGCTATCAGCGGAGCCAGGACATGCTGCGCGACATCACCATCCGGTGGAAGGTAAAGACTACAGAGAGTAACAGTCTGTGGCGTCCATACCCGAACAGCGACAGCCTCTGAATGTGTTTGTAGAGGGGCAGACATGTTGTGAAGAGAGTTAAAGACATAGATGCAGACGCCACCAGACACTCTTTCATAAGTTGCCCAGTTCTTATAATAACCCCAATAGCCACGGAGGGCGGGGTTTCGCATTGCTGGAAACCACGTTTCTTGAAGAGCAATGCAGAAGAAAGGGTGAAGGGTGATAAGTTGTCGGAGCTCAGCTAGATGGTGGAAGAAACCGCTGAAGTTCCACTGGAGGATGGTATTGTCCATGGCTGAGAAAGGCGTGAAGGGACTGGGGAGGCAGATTACGCCTCCTGGGCCCTTGCTGCTACCGAGTCACTACCTGTGCAACAGCTCTCCGTCGCGTCTGAGGGACTGGTGAGATCCAGGTCCTCAGCGGACACCAGAATCTCCACCTCATCCTCAGACGCACAGTTGGCAGGTTGCGGTGGGACAGGTGCCACCGCAGTGTCAGGATTCTTGGGAGCCTTTTTCTTGGACTGCTTTGCGCACTGTGTCTTTTGTGTTTCTGGCTGGGAGGGCCTCACTGGGTCAGTCTCAGGGACTGACGATGACCGTGACGCCCTACGACCAGCGGCCGGTGGGTGTTTGAGATACTTGCGGGTGTCCACTTTGGCACTGGGCAAAGCCTGGGATGGGAGGGCCCCAAGGGACCCCTTCCTGGCGAGAGGAGCCGAAGAATGCTCACGCTTCTCCGACTGGGAAGGGGGAACAGATGTCTCCAATGGTTGGGGTGGAGTTGCTCCTGAAGCAGATGGAGCAGGAGCAACAGGGAGTGAAGTGCCCCCCCACAACCAAGGGGGCCGGTGAATTCTGACAGAGCTGAGATCGAACTGTATGTGACGACACGGTAGAGGTTCGATCCGGTCTTGCAGCAGCGACATAGGTGGATGTCATTGGCACAGGATGTAGCCGCTCATATTTCCGCCTTGCCTCAGTGTAGGTCAGGCGGTCCAGGGTCTTATATTCCATTATCTTCCTCTCTTTCTGGAATATTCTACAGTCCTGTGAACAGGGGGGATGGTGTTCTCCGCAGTTGAGACAGATAGGAGGCGGGGAACATGGAGTATTGGGATGGGATGGGCGTTCACAATCTCGACACGTGATGCCGGAAGTACAGCGGGATGACATGTGCCCTAACTTCCAGCATTTCAAACACAACATCGGAGGAGGGATATATGGCTTCACATCACAATGGTAAACCATCATCTTAACCTTTTCGGTTAAAACATCACCCTCGAAGGCCAAGATTAATGCACCGGTGGCTACCTGATTATCCCTCGGACCCCGATGGACGTGCCAGACGAAGTGAACACCTCGTCGTTCGAGGTTGGCACGTAATTCATTGTCGGACTGGAGAAGAAGATCGCTGTGGAATATAATACCCTGGACCATATTGAGACTCTTATGCGGCGTGATGCTAACTGAAACATCCCCCAACTTGTCACAATTGAGGAACCTCCGTGACTGGGCAGAGGATGCTGTTTTGATGAGTACTGAACCAGAGCGCATTTTGGACAAGCCCTCCACCTCCCCGAACTTGTCCTCTAAATGCTCCACAAGAAACTGGGGCTTGGTCAACATAAACGATTCCCCATCAACTCGCTTGCACATGAGGTACTGGGGTGAATATTCTCCACTGCCTTCTTTAGCCAGGGAGGGAAATTATTTGGTTCGTATTTCTTGCCGTTGGGGTTAGACCTCGATCGCTTGGAGACTGCTGGTGGAGGCCCACCAGTGAGAGATGATGTACCACGCTTCCTTGTGTGTCATCCGCACCAATTCCACCCACTTCGACCAGGGGCTCTCCCCACAGGCACCACCCAGCCACAGCAAAGACCACCTGGCAGGATGGCCTTTGCTGGGGGTCCTGATGCCCCAGAGGGATAAGCATCTGCTCCTTGGCATATGTGGGGAGGCAGCAGCTCAGCCATCAGCAGTGCAATCCCTGTGTAGTCTGGGGGCTACCACCAAGAGGGTACATGACAACCCCACCACAATGGACTGGCTACCGTGCTGGATGTCGGCTGTCGAATATCCATATGTGTCAGGAGGGCGAAGATGGAAGTTCATAATGGAGGGCATGTATGCTACCCGGATCACAAAGCAGCTGATGTGGCCAGAAGCTCGGTGGAACGCCAACTCCATGACAATATCGATTGTGCCAGATCTTAGGGCAAGATGGATAAAGAATGCACCACGAAAGGCGTCCTTCCCTAAATGGTACGCACTAACAGAAAATTTGGAAATCTAGTGGTCAAACCCCTTAGGGGACCATCACATTAAGGCCGAAACGTTTGAGACCCCTTTTAGTTGCCTCTTACGACAGGCAGGAATACCGCGGGCCTATTCTAACCCCTGAACCCGCAGGGGGGCCTGATAGAGTAAATGAATCCAATTCACCTAGAGAATGATTAATTTGTGATCATGTTAGATCTTGTATCCTCTTACTTTTTCTCAAATGAGTTTTTGTTGAAGTGGAAGTTTAATCTGATCCAATATTTTTCCTCAATATGGGAAATATCTCTACCAATCATACAATAAAGGCTCTCACGACCGTATGGTACTGTTGTTGATAATTCTTCCGGGTTATTTGGCCGTGGTCCATGGAATTCTTCTATTCCTAACGTTTCGTCCAATACTATGTTGGACATCCTCAGAGGTATGGCTGGTCCTTCTGAGTCCTGCCGACTGACGAGTCGGGCATCGGAGAGCGGCCTAAATACTGAGAAAAGTGGGCGTGGCCTAACTTGCACATAGTAGCAGAGAGAATGTGGAAGCAGGGATTCGAACCCTCCCTAAGGCAACTGTTAATTCAATTCGTATTGAAATCACAATGGTCTTATGCCATAATAAGCCATTGGAGAGTAATTTAACTAAGGGGGAGAGAAAGGCCCTCGAGGATTTAAATGCGGACGAATGGGTAGTTGTTCTTCCATCTGATAAAGGCAATGCCACTGTGGTGATGAACAAAGAGGACTACAGAAGTAAGATTTTGGATCTATTAGTGGCGGGACATCACAATAAACTTAGAAGAGACCCGACGGCTGTTATTGTAAGAAAAACCAATACGTTGATAAAGTCTTCTACTTCCATTCCACCGAAGGATAAAAAAGTTTTGCTAAGGAGTGGAGCTAAGTGTCCCAGACTTTATGGATTTTTATCTATGACGGACTATTATCGATCTTTGACTAGTTTTCTCTCTGCTCTTATGTGAAAGGTAGACCACGCCCACTTTCCTCGGTATTTAGGCCGCTCTCCGACGCCCGACTCGTCAGTCGGCAGGACTCAGCAGGACCAGCCATACGTCTGAGGATGGCCAACGTAGTATTGCACGTAACGTTAGGAATAGAAGAATTCCATGGACCACGGCCATGTAACCCGGAAGAATTATCAACAAAAGTATCTCTACCATTTGAGAGAAAACAGGAACTATAAAGGCAAATTATTTAATACTAACAAAGATAATATAGCAGTAATCATGAACAAAACAGACTGAGCGAAAAGAGCACAAGGCTATTCAGCAAAAAAAGTCCACGTGATAAAACCCTAATTAAACTACTCCTCATCAAAACTGATTTCTATTTGGCAAAAGAAAAATGCAATCCATTTCCATCTAAACTGCAGACCCAACAAAAAATCCATAAAGGAAACACTCTTATCAAACCAATAGTAAAAAAAGTGATTAAACTTTAATTTCTACCACGCAAAAATGAATTACATTTTTACTTAGAACTACGTATTGAGAAATCAGTGTCCAATTAAGAGCTCGATTCATGGGATACAACACATTACAGGTATCACATTCAAGATATACCAAAAGATTTTATCTTAGATGGAACAAACTTGTACACCAGTGGATGAGTTGACAAATCTAATTAAGTTATCAAACATAATTTACAAACACATCATATATTAGCACTGGCTCATTATTGTGTATGCGACTAATTACATGTACAAGGATAGAGCATAGCATTGTCATTACTTTGCTTGTGCACTAGCTAATGTGTCCACACAAAATTTTCATAAAAATGATTTATAACTACCCCAATGGGCTAGTAGGTTTTATTACTACTGAAAATATGCACATGACAGACTACTTCCATTTGATGAATCAGAACGATATATATATATACATATTCCACTCATAGTGGAATAAGTTACAGAGGTTATTGAATTCGTATTGAGCAAGGGCAACAGAAAAAATAAACTTTCTAGATCTCTAAATTACAAAAAGTTCACTTGAATACACACGCCAGACAACCACAGACTGCAAAATTAACACCTGCTTTTGCCACCAGAAATCACGTCCGTTGACACCTTTTAAGAACCTGTATGGAGAAAAATACTTACTCAATGAAGGAAACATAATATCTGAACTAAAAACAGAAGAAATAGCAAACTTCATGTGTTTACAGTGACATATTAGTCAAAATATTTACACTAATAAGCTATACATTAATAAAAGGAAAATATAAGAGAGCTTTACATAAACCAGAATACTTAATTGCAAAAAATGTCGATGCACTGTCATAACATACTGGAAAAAATTTGGTGTCAGATCACATCTGTATTGCAAAACAAAAAAAAAAAAAAAAAAAAAAAACCTTACAATATTTTTCGCACCACATAAGACCATACAACTATGAATTTGTCATTTCCTCAGACAGTCTTGTAAATTTAGCCTTTGAGGTTTTTAAAAGTTAACATGTGGACACATGCCACGGATAGACATGAAGTCCCAAGAAAATGCTCACAGATCATCTGAATTCTCACCGTCATGAAATTGTCTTTGTTTCCCTTACACCATAAAGAACAGGAATGCACAACCAATAGTACAATGCCTTTCAATATGACTGCCAACTGAGGAAGTATGTCTACTAAATATTTTAGAAGAATCAGAAAAATTCACTTTGTTTTGTATGACCATATCGACCTAAACCATAGTAACAAACAGTAATAAGAAAACATTGTGTTAATTAGATACTGATTATTAAATGATATGTACTGTCTGCTTGTAAAATGAGGCTAAGACACAACATGTGCATCAGGGACACTCTTGTAAGCAATGGATCTCAATAAATTAATGGCACATACTGTTAAGAGAAAGTATTAAGGTATACAAGACTTAAGGAAAACACAGAGATATCAATACAAAAAATTCATAGCCAGTTAGTATTCTTACAGCTCTGAATAGGACACATGCTACTAGACCCACTAGTATTCGTGTATATCACACAGTTTCGTGGATAAGTTACTAGTCTAGTATCACTGTATGCCGTATATGCAGAAGTTTGTATGTTAATGCAAGTAGTTAAGACGGGTTTGTACTGTGCATATTGCTGCGCCACAATTTGCGGAATTCTTGAAAATTTTGTGCAGCTGTGGGTAGAAGGTAGCAGTTAAAGGACCTACAGATATTTGGCTAGTCGGCACTTGCAAGGTACTTATTAAGCAATCAGTTCTGCAAGGCAAGTTTGCGACACCTCTCGCAGGTGAGGAAGCATGGCCTGGCAGGCATTATAAGCAATTAATGTCGTCACAGGTGTAGAGTAATCAGACACAACACAGGGCTGTTGGGTGCCATGAAATAACTAGCTGTATGTGGGAGTGTAAGGGGGGGGGAGGGGGAGGGGGTGATGAGGTGTAGAAAAAGCTGACGTAGAAAAAGTTGATGTTCTAATTATTAAGGAGGACTCCACTCGTCCCCTCCAGAGAAACTACGTCAGAGGCACAGGAAAAGGAGTATAAATACGGATGCCCAGAGGCTCAAGGTAAGCAGTCGTGTTGATGTTCTGCCCGTGTCTGGACCTGGACCGAACGACGATTGTTTGTGTTCCAAGCCAACTACAACGACTATCTAGAGATGGATTTCGACAACCAACTGGCCCACTGACCTAACTGCCAAGCTCTGTGGTACAGACACGCCACTCCCGTGGGAGTGCATGTCTCACACTTGGCACTCCATGGGTGCTGTGAGCAGTTGGGCGACCAGTCTCCAGTCTCTGTGTGACGTGCAGGGATGGAGCTCGGTCACGGCCTCGCAGCCTCCTGGTCCCTAGGCTGTCCCCAACTACCGACAGAGTCACCCTGAGCGGGCGACTGGACGTGCTGTGCCTCTTCCACAACGGCGGCTGCTGGCTGTTACCCTTTCGCACCCTGCATGGCGGCCATAAGCAGCACTTGAGAGAGTAGACGGCCGCGCTTAGGAGGGCAGGAGCAGTGGTCCTGAAGTGAAGCATCGGAATCTAAAACTGGTCACACAGGAACGGTTCAACACATAGACATTAATAAGAGTCAATCTTCTTGTACACAAGTAGGCATTGTGCCTCTTGTATTTAATTCCGATGCAATTTCTGTGTTTCATCGGCAATATGAAGGTTCAAGGGGTGTAGTAAACCAGAAGTGAAGCATCGGACTCTAAAACTGGTCTCACTGGAAAGGTTCAAAACATATGCAGTAAGAAGAGTCAGTCTTCTTGTACTTAAGTCGGCATTGTGCCTTTTATATTTAATTCCGGTGCAAATTCTGTGTTTCACCGTCAATAAGAAGGTCCAAGGGATACAGTAAACCTGAAGTGAAGCATCGGAATCTAAAACTGGTCTCACAGGAAACGTTCAGAACATAGACAGTAAGATGACTCAGTCTTCTTGTATTTAAGTCGGCATTGTACCTTTTGTATTTAATTCCGATGCAATATCTGTGTTTCATCGTCAATACGAAGGTCCAAGGGATACAGTAAACCTGAGGTGAAGCATAGGAATCGCAAACTGGTCTCACAGGAAAGGTTCTAAAGATACACAGTAAGAACTGTCAGTCTTCTTGTACTTAAGTCGGCATTGTGCGTTTTGTATTTAATTCTACTGCAATCTCTGTGTTTCATTGTCAATAAGAACGTCCAAGTGATACAGTAATCCTGAAGTGAAGCATCGGAATCTAAAACTGGTCTCACAGGAAAGGTTTAAAACATAGACAGTAGGAAGAGTAAGTCTTCTTGTACATAAGTCGTCATTGTGCCTTTTGCATTTAATTTCGATGCAACTTCTGTGTTTCATTGTCAATCAGAAGGTCCAAGGGATACAGTAAACCTGAAGCGAAGCATCGGAATCTAAAACTGGTCTCACAAGAAAGGTTCGAAACATAGACAGTAAGAAGAGTCAGCCTTCTTGTACCTAAGTCGGCATTGCGAATTTTGTATATAATTCCGATTCAATATCTGTGTTTCATCGTCAATAAGAAGGTCCACGAGATACAGAAAACCTGAAGTGAAGCATCGGAATCTAAAGCTGGTCACACAGGTAAGGTTCAAAACATAGAAAGTAAGAAGAGTCAGTCTTCTTGTACACAAGTAGGCATTGTGCCTTTTGTATTTAATTCCGATGCAATTTCTGTGTTTCATCGTCAATAAGAAGGTCCAAGGGATACAGTAAACCTGAACTGAAGCATCGGAATCTAAAACTGGTCTCACAGGAAAGATCAAATCATAGACAGTAAGAAGAGTGAGTCTTCTTGTACATAAGTCGTCATTGTACCTTTTGTACTTAATTCCGATGCAACGTCTGTGTTACATCGTCAATAAGAAGGTCCTAGGGATACAGTAAACCTGAAGCGAAGCTCAGGAATCTAAAACTGGTCTCACAGGAAAGGTTCAAAACATAGCCAGCAAGAAGAGTTAGCCTTCTTGTACCTAAGTCGGCATTGCGCCATTTGTATTTAATTTCGATGCTATTTCTGTGTTTCATTGTCAATAAGAAGGTATAAGGGGTACAGTAAACCAGAAGTGAAGCATCCATATCTAAGGCTGGTCTCACAGGAGAGGTTCAAAACATAGACAGTAAGAGGAGTTAGTCTTCTTGTACTTAAGTCAACATTGTGCCTATTGTATTTAATTCCGATGCAATTTTTGTGTTTGAGCGACAATAAGAAGGTCCAAGGGATACAGTAAACCCAAAGAGAAGCATCGGAATCTAAAACTGGTCTCACAGGAAATGATCAAAACATATGCAGTTAAAAGAGTCAGTCTTCTTGTACTTAAGTCGGCATTGTGCCTTTCGTATTTAATTCCGATGCAATTTCTGAGCTGCATCGTCAATAGGAAGGTCCAAGGGATACAGTAAACCTGAAGTGAACCATCGGAACCAAAACTGGTCTCACAGGAAAAGTTCAAAACATAGACAGTAAGAAGAGTCAGTCTTCTTGTACTTAAGTCGGCATTGTACCTATTGTATTTAATTCCGATGCAATATCTGTGTTTCATCGTCAATACGAAGGTCCAAGGGATACAGTAAACCTGAGGTGAAGCATCGGAATCGCAAACTGGTCTCACAGGAAAGGTTCAAAGCATAGGCAGTACGAAGTGTCAGTCTTCTTGTACTTAAGTCGGCATTGTGCCTTTTGTATTTATTTCCGTTGCAAGTTCTGTGTTTCATCGTCAGTAACAATGTCCAAGGGATACAGTAAACGCAGAGTGAAGAATCGGAATCTAAAACCCGTCCCGCAGGAAAGGTTCAAAACATAGAAAGTAAGAGGTATCAGTATTGTTGTTCTTAAGTCGGCATTGTGTCTTTTGTATTTAATTCCGATTCAATGTCGGTGTTTCATCGTCAATAAGAAGGTCCAAGCGATACAGAAAACCTGAAGTGAAGCTTTGGAATGCACAACTGGTCTCACTGGAAAGGTTCAAACATAGACAGTAAGAAGAGTCAGTCTTCTTGTACTTAAGTCGGCAATGTGCCTTTTGTATTTAATTCCGATGCAATTTCTGTCTTATCGTCAATAAGAAGGACCAAGGGATACTGTAAACCTGAAGTAAAGCATCGGAACATAAAACTGGTCTCAAGCGAAAGGTTCAAATCATAGACAGTGAGAAGAGTCAGTCTTCTAGTACTTAAGTCGGCATTGTGCCTTCTGTATTTAATTCCGATGCTATTTCTGTGTTTAATCGTCAATAAAAAGGTCCAAGGGATACAGTAAACCTGAAGTGAAGCATCGGAACATAAAACTGGTCTCACAGGAAAGGTTCAAAACATAGATAGTAAGAAAACTTAGTCTTCTTGTATTTAAGTCGGCATTATGCATTTTGTATTTATTTCCGATGCAATATCTGTGTTTCATCGTCAATAAGAAGGTGCAAGGGCTACAGTAAACCTGAAGTGAAGCATCGGAATCTAAAACTGGTCTCACAGGTAAGGTTCAAAGCATAGACAGTAAGAAGAGTCAGTCTTCTTGTACTTTAGTCGGCATTGTGCTTTTGTATTTAATTCCCATGCTATTACTGTATATCTTCGTCAATAAGAAGGGCCAAGGGATACAGTAAAACGGAAGTGAAGCATCGGAATCTGAAACTGGTCTCACAGGAGAGGGCCAAATCTTAGAATGTAAGAAGAGTCAATCCTCTTGTACTTAAGTCGGCATTGTGCCTTTTGTATTTAATTCCGATGCAATTTCTGTGTTTCATCGTCAATAAGAAAGTCCAAGGGATACAGTAAACCTGAAGTGAAGCATCGGAAACTACACTGGTGTCACAGGAGATGTTCAAAACATTGACACTAAGAAGAGTCAGTCTTCTTGTACTTAAGTAAGAATTGTGCATCCTGTATTTCATTCCGATGCATTTTCAGTGTTTCATCGTCAATAAGAAGGTGTAAGGGATATAGTAAACCTGAAGTGAAACATCGGAATCTAAAACTGGTCTCACAGGATAGGTTCCAATCGTAGACAGTAAGAAGAGTCGGCCTTCTTGTACTTATGTCGGCATTGTGCGTTTTGTGTTTAATTCCGATGCAAGTTCTGTGTTTCATCGTCAATAAGAAGGTCCAAGGGATACAGGAAACCTGAAGTGAAGCACCGGAAACTAAAACTGGCCTCACAGGAAATATTCAAAACATAGACAGTAGGAAGAGTCAGTCTTTTTGTACTTATGTCGGCAGTGTGCCTTTTGTATTTAATTCCGATGCAATTTCTGAATTGCATCGTCAACAGGAAGGTCCAAGGGATACAGTAAACCTGAAGTGAACCATCGGAATCTAAAACTGGTCTCACAAGACAGGTTCAAAGCATAGACAGTAAGAAGACTCAGTCTTCTTGTACTTAAGTCGGCATTGTACCTTTTGTATATATTTCCGATGCAATATCTGTGTTTCATCGTCAATACGAAGGTCCAAGGGATACAGTAAACCTGAGGTGAAGCATCGGAATCGCAAACTGGTCTCACAGGAATGGTTCAAAACATAGGCAGTAAGAAGTGTCAGTCTTCTTGTACTTAAGTCGGATTTTGCCTATTGTATTTATTTCCGAAGCAATCTCTGTGTTTCATTCTCAATAAAAAGGTCCATGGGACACAGTAATCCTGAAGTGAAGCATCGAAATCTAAAACTGGTCTCACAGGGAAGGTTCAGAACATAGACATTAAGAAGAGTAAGTCTTCTTGTACTTAAGTCAGCATTGTGCGTTTCGTATTTAATTCCGATGCAATTTCTGTGTTTCATCGTCAATAAGAAGGTCAAAGGGATACAGTAAACCTGAAGTGAAGCATCGGAATCCAAAACTGGTCTCACATGAATGGCTCAAAACATAGACGGTAAGAAGTGACATTCCTCTTGTACTTAAGTCGGCATAATGCATTTTGTATTTATTTCCGATGCAATTTCTGTGCTTCATCGTCAATAAGAAGGTCCAAGGGCTACAGTAAACCTGAAGTGAAGCATCGGAATCAAAAACTGGTCTCAAAGGTAAGGTTTAAACATAGACAGTAAGAATTGTCAGTCTTCTTGTAATTAAGTCAGCATTGTGCCTTTGTATTTAATTCCGATGCAATTTCTGTGTTTCATCGGCAATATGAAGGTTCAAGGGGTGTAGTAAACCAGAAGTGAAGCATCGGACTCTAAAACTGGTCTCACTGGAAAGGTTCAAAACATATGCAGTAAGAAGAGTCAGTCTTCTTGTACTTAAGTCGGCATTGTGCCTTTTATATTTAATTCCGGTGCAAATTCTGTGTTTCACCGTCAATAAGAAGGTCCAAGGGATACAGTAAACCTGAATTGAAGCATCGGAATCTAAAACTGGTCTCACAGGAAAGGTTCAGAACATAGACAGTAAGATGACTCACTCTTCTTGTATTTAAGTTGGCATTGTACCTTTTGTATTTAATTCCGATGCAATATCTGTGTTTCATCGTCAATACGAAGGTCCAAGGGATACAGTAAACCTGAGGTGAAGCATAGGAATCGGAAACTGGTCTCACAGGAAAGGTTCTAAAGATAGACAGTAAGAACTGTCAGTCTTCTTGTACTTAAGTCGGCATTGTGCCTTTTGTATTTAATTCTTATGCAATCTCTGTGTTTCATTGTCAATAAGAACGTCCAAGTGATACAGTAATCCTGAAGTGAAGCATCGGAATCTAAAACTGGTCTCACAGGAAAGGTTTAAAACATAGACAGTAGGAAGAGTCAGTCTTCTTGTACATAAGTCGTCATTGTGCCTTTTGCATTTAATTTCGATGCAACTTCTGTGTTTCATTGTCAATCAGAAGGTCCAAGGGATACAGTAAACCTGAAGCGAAGCATCGGAATCTCAAACTGGTCTCACAAGAAAGGTTCGAAACATAGACAGTAAGAAGTGTCAGCCTTCTTGTACCTAAGTCGGCATTGCGCCTTTTGTATATAATTCCGATTCAATACCTGTGTTTCATCGTCAATAAGAAGGTCCACGAGATACAGAAAACCTGAAGTGAAGCATCGGAATCTAAAGCTGGTCACACAGGTAAGGTTCAAAACATAGAAAGTAAGAAGAGTCAGTCTTCTTGTACACAAGTAGGCATTGTGCCTTTTGTATTTAATTCCGATGCAATTTCTGTGTTTCATCGTCAATAAGAAGGTCCAAGGGATACAGTAAACCTGAACTGAAGCATCGGAATCTAAAACTGGTCTCACAGGAAAGATCAAATCATAGACAGTAAGAAGAGTGAGTCTTCTTGTACATAAGTCGTCATTGTACCTTTTGTACTTAATTCCGATGCAACGTCTGTGTTACATCGTCAATAAGAAGGTCCTAGGGATACAGTAAACCTGAAGCGAAGCTCAGGAATCTAAAACTGGTCTCACAGGAAAGGTTCAAAACATAGCCAGCAAGAAGAGTTAGCCTTCTTGTACCTAAGTCGGCATTGCGCCATTTGTATTTAATTTCGATGCTATTTCTGTGTTTCATTGTCAATAAGAAGGTATAAGGGGTACAGTAAACCAGAAGTGAAGCACCCATATCTAAGGCTGGTCTCACAGGAGAGGTTCAAAACATAGACAGTAAGAGGAGTTAGTCTTCTTGTACTTAAGTCAACATTGTGCCTATTGTATTTAATTCCGATGCAATTTTTGTGTTTGAGCGACAATAAGAAGGTCCAAGGGATACAGTAAACCCAAAGAGAAGCATCGGAATCTAAAACTGGTCTCACAGGAAATGATCAAAACATATGCAGTTAAAAGAGTCAGTCTTCTTGTACTTAAGTCGGCATTGTGCCTTTCGTATTTAATTCCGATGCAATTTCTGAGCTGCATCGTCAATAGGAAGGTCCAAGGGATACAGTAAACCTGAAGTGAACCATCGGAACCAAAACTGGTCTCACAGGAAAAGTTCAAAACATAGACAGTAAGAAGAGTCAGTCTTCTTGTACTTAAGTCGGCATTGTACCTATTGTATTTAATTCCGATGCAATATCTGTGTTTCATCGTCAATACGAAGGTCCAAGGGATACAGTAAACCTGAGATGAAGCATCGGAATCGCAAACTGGTCTCACAGGAAAGGTTCAAAGCATAGGCAGTACGAAGTGTCAGTCTTCTTGTACTTAAGTCGGCATTGTGCCTTTTGTATTTATTTCCGTTGCAAGTTCTGTGTTTCATCGTCAGTAACAATGTCCAAGGGATACAGTAAACGCAGAGTGAAGAATCGGAATCTAAAACCCGTCCCGCAGGAAAGGTTCAAAACATAGAAAGTAAGAGGTATCAGTATTGTTGTTCTTAAGTCGGCATTGTGTCTTTTGTATTTATTTCCGATTCAATGTCGGTGTTTCATCGTCAATAAGAAGGTCCAAGCGATACAGAAAACCTGAAGTGAAGCTTTGGAATCCACAACTGGTCTCACTGGATAGGTTCAAACATAGACAGTAAGAAGAGTCAGTCTTCTTGTACTTAAGTCGGCAATGTGCCTTTTGTATTTAATTCCGATGCAATTTCTGTCTTATCGTCAATAAGAAGGACCAAGGGATACTGTAAACCTGAAGTAAAGCATCGGAACATAAAACTGGTCTCAAGCGAAAGGTTCAAATCATAGACAGTGAGAAGAGTCTGTCTTCTAGTACTTAAGTCGGCATTGTGCCTTCTGTATTTAATTCCGATGCTATTTCTGTGTTTAATCGTCAATAAAAAGGTCCAAGGGATACAGTAAACCTGAAGTGAAGCATCGGAACATAAAACTGGTCTCACAGGAAAGGCTCAAAACATAGATAGTAAGAAAACTTAGTCTTCTTGTATTTAAGTCGGCATTATGCATTTTGTATTTATTTCCGATGCAATATCTGTGTTTCATCGTCAATAAGAAGGTGCAAGGGCTACAGTAAACCTGAAGTGAAGCATCGGAATCTAAAACTGGTCTCACAGGTAAGGTTCAAAGCATAGACAGTAAGAAGAGTCAGTCTTCTTGTACTTTAGTCGGCATTGTGCTTTTGTATTTAATTCCCATGCTATTACTGTATATCTTCGTCAATAAGAAGGGCCAAGGGATACAGTAAAACGGAAGTGAAGCATCGGAATCTGAAACTGGTCTCACAGGAGAGGGCCAAATCTTAGAATGTAAGAAGAGTCAATCCTCTTGTACTTAAGTCGGCATTGTGCCTTTTGTATTTAATTCCGATGCAATTTCTGTGTTTCATCGTCAATAAGAAAGTCCAAGGGATACAGTAAACCTGAAGTGAAGCATCGGAAACTACACTGGTGTCACAGGAGATGTTCAAAACATTGACACTAAGAAGAGTCAGTCTTCTTGTACTTAAGTAAGAATTGTGCATCCTGTATTTCATTCCGATGCATTTTCAGTGTTTCATCGTCAATAAGAAGGTGTAAGGGATATAGTAAACCTGAAGTGAAACATCGGAATCTAAAACTGGTCTCACAGGATAGGTTCCAATCGTAGACAGTAAGAAGAGTCGGCCTTCTTGTACTTATGTCGGCATTGTGCGTTTTGTGTTTAATTCCGATGCAAGTTCTGTGTTTCATCGTCAATAAGAAGGTCCAAGGGATACAGGAAACCTGAAGTGAAGCACCGGAAACTAAAACTGGCCTCACAGGAAATATTCAAAACATAGACAGTAGGAAGAGTCAGTCTTTTTGTACTTATGTCGGCAGTGTGCCTTTTGTATTTAATTCCGATGCAATTTCTGAATTGCATCGTCAACAGGAAGGTCCAAGGGATACAGTAAACCTGAAGTGAACCATCGGAATCTAAAACTGGTCTCACAAGACAGGTTCAAAGCATAGACAGTAAGAAGACTCAGTCTTCTTGTACTTAAGTCGGCATTGTACCTTTTGTATATATTTCCGATGCAATATCTGTGTTTCATCGTCAATACGAAGGTCCAAGGGATACAGTAAACCTGAGGTGAAGCATCGGAATCGCAAACTGGTCTCACAGGAATGGTTCAAAACATAGGCAGTAAGAAGTGTCAGTCTTCTTGTACTTAAGTCGGATTTTGCCTATTGTATTTATTTCCGAAGCAATCTCTGTGTTTCATTCTCAATAAAAAGGTCCATGGGACACAGTAATCCTGAAGTGAAGCATCGAAATCTAAAACTGGTCTCACAGGGAAGGTTCAGAACATAGACATTAAGAAGAGTAAGTCTTCTTGTACTTAAGTCAGCATTGTGCGTTTCGTATTTAATTCCGATGCAATTTCTGTGTTTCATCGTCAATAAGAAGGTCAAAGGGATACAGTAAACCTGAAGTGAAGCATCGGAATCCAAAACTGGTCTCACATGAATGGCTCAAAACATAGACGGTAAGAAGTGACATTCCTCTTGTACTTAAGTCGGCATAATGCATTTTGTATTTATTTCCGATGCAATTTCTGTGCTTCATCGTCAATAAGAAGGTCCAAGGGCTACAGTAAACCTGAAGTGAAGCATCGGAATCAAAAACTGGTCTCAAAGGTAAGGTTTAAACATAGACAGTAAGAATTGTCAGTCTTCTTGTAATTAAGTCAGCATTGTGCCTTTGTATTTAATTCCGATGCAATTTCCGTGTTTCATCGGCAATATGAAGGTTCAAGGGGTGTAGTAAACCAGAAGTGAAGCATCGGACTCTAAAACTGGTCTCACTGGAAAGGTTCAAAACATATGCAGTAAGAAGAGTCAGTCTTCTTGTACTTAAGTCGGCATTGTGCCTTTTATATTTAATTCCGGTGCAAATTCTGTGTTTCACCGTCAATAAGAAGGTCCAAGGGATACAGTAAACCTGAATTGAAGCATCGGAATCTAAAACTGGTCTCACAGGAAAGGTTCAGAACATAGACAGTAAGATGACTCACTCTTCTTGTATTTAAGTTGGCATTGTACCTTTTGTATTTAATTCCGATGCAATATCTGTGTTTCATCGTCAATACGAAGGTCCAAGGGATACAGTAAACCTGAGGTGAAGCATAGGAATCGGAAACTGGTCTCACAGGAAAGGTTCTAAAGATAGACAGTAAGAACTGTCAGTCTTCTTGTACTTAAGTCGGCATTGTGCCTTTTGTATTTAATTCTTATGCAATCTCTGTGTTTCATTGTCAATAAGAACGTCCAAGTTATACAGTAATCCTGAAGTGAAGCATCGGAATCTAAAACTGGTCTCACAGGAAAGGTTTAAAACATAGACAGTAGGAAGAGTCAGTCTTCTTGTACATAAGTCGTCATTGTGCCTTTTGCATTTAATTTCGATGCAACTTCTGTGTTTCATTGTCAATCAGAAGGTCCAAGGGATACAGTAAACCTGAAGCGAAGCATCGGAATCTCAAACTGGTCTCACAAGAAAGGTTCGAAACATAGACAGTAAGAAGTGTCAGCCTTCTTGTACCTAAGTCGGCATTGCGCCTTTTGTATATAATTCCGATTCAATACCTGTGTTTCATCGTCAATAAGAAGGTCCACGAGATACAGAAAACCTGAAGTGAAGCATCGGAATCTAAAGCTGGTCACACAGGTAAGGTTCAAAACATAGAAAGTAAGAAGAGTCAGTCTTCTTGTACACAAGTAGGCATTGTGCCTTTTGTATTTAATTCCGATGCAATTTCTGTGTTTCATCGTCAATAAGAAGGTCCAAGGGATACAGTAAACCTGAACTGCAGCATCGGAATCTAAAACTGGTCTCACAGGAAAGATCAAATCATAGACAGTAAGAAGAGTGAGTCTTCTTGTACATAAGTCGTCATTGTGCCTTTTGTACTTAATTCCGATGCAACTTCTGTGTTACATCGTCAATAAGAAGGTCCTAGGGATACAGTAAACCTGAAGCGAAGCTCAGGAATCTAAAACTGGTCTCACAGGAAAGGTTCAAAACATAGCCAGCAAGAAGAGTTAGCCTTCTTGTACCTAAGTCGGCATTGCGCCATTTGTATTTAATTCCGATGCTATTTCTGTGTTTCATTGTCAATAAGAAGGTATAAGGGGTACAGTAAACCAGAAGTGAAGCATCCATATCTAAGACTGGTCTCACAGGAGAGGTTCAAAACATAGACAGTAAGAGGAGTTAGTCTTCTTGTACTTAAGTCAACATTGTGCCTATTGTATTTAATTCCGATGCAATTTCTGTGTTTGAGCGACAATAAGAAGGTCCAAGGGATACAGTAAACCCAAAGAGAAGCATCGGAATCTAAAACTGGTCTCACAGGAAATGATCAAAACATATGCAGTTAGAAGAGTCAGTCTTCTTGTACTTAAGTCGGCATTGTGCCTTTCGTATTTAATTCCGATGCAATTTCTGAGCTGCATCGTCAATAGGAAGGTCCAAGGGATACAGTAAACCTGAAGTGAACCATCGGAACCAAAACTGGTCTCACAGGAAAAGTTCAAAACATAGACAGTAAGAAGCCTCAGTCTTCTTGTACTTAAGTCGGCATTGTACCTTCTGTATTTAATTCCGATGCAATATCTGTGTTTCATCGTCAATACGAAGGTCCAAGGGATACAGTAAACCTGAGGTGAAGCATCGGAATCGCAAACTGGTCTCACAGGACAGGTTCAAAGCATAGGCAGTAAGAAGTGTCAGTCTTCTTGTACTTAAGTCGGCATTGTGCCTATTGTATTTAATTCCGATGCAATCTCTGTGTTTCATTCTCAATAAGAAGGTCCAAGGGGTACAGTAATCCCTAAGTGAAGCATCGGAATCTAAAACTGGTCTCACAGGAAAGGTTAAAAACATAGACAGTAAGAAGAGTCAGCCTTGTTGTACTTATGTCGGCATTGTGCGTTTTCTGTTTAATTCCGATGCAATTTCTGTGTTTCATCGTCAATAAGAAGGCCCAAGGCATACAGTAAACATGAAGTGAAGCATCGAAATCAAAAACAGGTCTCATAGGAAACGTTTAAACCATAGATAGTATGATGAGTCTGTCTTCTGGTACTTAAGTTGCCATTGGGCCTATTGTATTTAAATCCAAGGCAATATTTGTGTTTCTTCGACAATAAGAAGGTCAAAGGGATACAGTAAACCTGAAGTGAAGCATCGGAATCCAAAACTGGTCTCACATGAATGGCTCAAAATATAGACATTAAGAAGTGACATTCCTCTTGTACTGAAGTCGGCATTATGCATTTTGTATTTATTTCCGATGCAATTTCTGTGCTTCATCGTCAATAAGAAGGTGCAAGGTGTACAGTAATCCTGAAGTGAAGTATCGGAATCTAAAACTGGTCTTACAGGAAAGGTTCAAATCATAGAATGTAAGAAGAGTCAGCAATCTTGTACTTAATTCGACATTATGTCTTTTTGTATCTAATTCTGATGCAATTTCTGTGTTTCATCGTCAATTAGAAGGTCCAAGGGGTACTATAAACCGGAAGTGAAGCATCCATATTTAAAACTGGTCTCTCATTAGAGGTTCAAATCATAGACAGTAAGTAGAGTCAGCCTTCTTTTACTTAAGTTAACATTGTGCCTTTTGTATTTAAATCCGATGCAATTTCTGTGTTTGATCGTCAATAAATAGGGCCATGTGATACAGTAAACCCGAAGTGAAGCATCGGAATCTAAAATTGGTCTCACAGGAAATGTTCAAAACATATGGAGTATGAAGAGTCAGTCTTCTTGTACTTATGTCGGCATTGTGCCTTTTGTATTTAATTCCGGTGCAAATTCTGTGTTTCACCGTAAATATGAAGGTCCAAGGGATACATTAAACTTGAAGTGAAGCATCGGAATCTAAAACTGGTCAGACAGGAAAGGTTCAAAGTATAGACGGGAAGAAGAGTCAGTCTTCTTGTACTTAAGTCGGCATTGTGCCTTTTGTATTTATTTCCGTTGCAAGTTCTGTGTTTCATCGTCAATAACAATGTCCAAGGGATACAGTAAACGTAGAGTGAAGAATCGGAATCTAAAACCCGTCCCGCAGGAAAGGTTCAAAACATAGAAAGTAAGAGGAATCAGTATTCTTGTTCTTAAGTCGGCATTGTGCGTTTTGTATTTAATTCCGATTCAATGTCGGTGTTTCATCGTCAATAAGAAGGTCCAAGTGATACAGAAAACCTGAAGTGAAGCTTCGGAATCCACAACTGGTCTCACTGGAAAGGTTCAAACATAGACAGTAAGAAGAGTCAGTCTTCTTGTACTTAAGTCGGCAATGTGCCTTTTGTATTTAATTCCGATGCAATTTCTGTCTTATCGTCAATAAGAAGGACCAAGGGATACTGTAAACCTGAAGTGAAGCATCGGAACATAAAACTGGTCTCAAGCGAAAGGTTCATATCATAGACAGTGAGAAGAGTCAGTCTTCTAGTACTTAAGTCGGCATTGTGCCCTCTGTATATAATTCCGAAGCTATTTCTGTGTTTAATCGTCAATAAAAAGGTCCAAGGGATACAGTAAACCTGAAGTGAAGCATCGGAACATAAAACTGGTCTCACAGGAAAGGTTCAAAACATAGATAGTAAGAAGACTTAGTCTTCTTGTATTTAAGTCGGCATTATGCATTTTGTATTTATTTCCGATGCAATATCTGTGTTTCATCGTCAATAAGAAGGTGCAAGGGCTACAGTAAACCTGAAGTGAAGCATCGGAATCTAAAACTGGTCTCACAGGTAAGGTTCAAAGCATAGACAGTAAGAAGAGTCAGTCTTCTTGTAATTTAGTCGGCATTGTGCTTTTGTATTTAATTCCAATGCTATTACTGTATATCTTCGTCAATAAGAAGGGCCAAGGGATACAGTAAAACGGAAGTGAAGCATCGGAATCTGAAACTGGTCTCACAGGAGAGGGCCAAATCTTAGAATGTAAGAAGAGTCAATCCTCTTGTACTTAAGTCGGCATTGTGCCTTTTGTATTTAATTCCGATGCAATTTCTGTGTTTCATCGTCAATAAGAAAGTCCAAGGGATACAGTAAACCTGAAGTGAAGCATCGGAAACCACACTGGTGTCACAGGAGATGTTCAAAACATTGACACTAAGAAGAGTCAGTCTTCTTGTACTTAAGTAAGAATTGTGCATCCTGTATTTCATTCCGATGCATTTTCAGTGTTTCATCGTCAATAAGAAGGTCTAAGGGATATAGTAAACCTGAAGTGAAACATCGGAATCTAAAACTGGTGTCACAGGATAGGTTCCAATCGTAGACAGTAAGAAGAGTCGGCCTTCTTGTACTTATGTCGGCATTGTGCGTTTTGTGTTTAATTCCAATCCAATTTCTGTTGAAAAATGGCTCTGAGCACTATGGGACTTAACAACTATGGTCATCAGTCCCCTAGAACTTAGAACTACTTAAACCTAACTAACCTAAGGACAGCACACAACACCCAGCCATCATGCAATTTCTGTGTTTCATCGTCAATAAGAAGGCCCAAGGGATACAGTAAACCTGAAGTGAAGCATCGGAATCTAAAACTGCTTTCACAGGGAATGTTCAAAACATAGACAGTAAGAAGAGTCAGTCTTCTTGTACTTTGGTCGCCATTGGGCCTTTTGTATTTAAATCCGATGCAATTTCAGTGTTTCTTCGTCAATAAGAAGGTCAAAGGGATACAGTAAACCTGAAGTGAAGCATCGGAATCCAAAACTGATCTCACAGATAAGGTTCAAAGCATTGACAGTAAGAAGAGTCAGTCTTCTTGTACTTAAACCGGCATTGTGCCTTTTGTATTTAATTCCGATGCAATTTCTGGGTTTCATCGCCAATAAGTAGGTCCAAGGGATAGAGTAAACCTAAAGTGAAGCATCGAAATCTAAAACTGGTCTCACAGGAAAGGTTCCAATCATAGACAGTAAGAAGAGTCAGCTTTCTTGTACTTAATTCGGCATTGTGCGTTTTGTGTTTAATTCCGATGCAAGTTCTGTGTTTCATCGTCAATAAGAAGGTCCAAGGGATACAGGAAACCTGAAGTGAAGCACCGGAAACTAAAACTGGCCTCACAGGAAATATTCAAAACATAGACAGTAGGAAGAGTCAGCCTTCTTGTACCTAAGTCTGCATTGTGCCATTTGTATTTAATTCAGATTCAATAACTGTGTTTCATCGTCAATAAGAAGGTCCAAGTGATACAGTAAACCTGAAGTGAAGCACCGGAATCTAAAGCTGGTCACACAGGAAAGGTTCAAAAGATAGACAGTAAGAAGAGTCAGTCTTTTTGTACTTATGTCGGCAGTGTGCCTTTTGTATTTAATTCCGATGCAATTTCTGAATTGCATCGTCAACAGGAAGGTCCAAGGGATACAGTAAACCTGAAGTGAACCATCGGAATCTAAAACTGGTCTCACAAGACAGGTTCAAAGCATAGACAGTAAGAAGACTCAGTCTTCTTGTACTTAAGTCGGCATTGTACCTTTTGTATATATATCCGATGCAATATCTGTGTTTCATCGTCAATACGAAGGTCCAAGGGATACAGTAAACCAGAGGTGAAGCATCGGAATCGCAAACTGGTCTCACAGGAATGGTTCAAAACATAGACAGTAAGAAGTGTCAGTCTTCTTGAACTTAAGTCGGATTTTGCCTATTGTATTTATTTCCGAAGCAATCTCTGTGTGTCATTCTCAATAAAAAGGTCCATGGGACACAGTAATCCTGAAGTGAAGCATCGAAATCTAAAACTGGTCTCACAGGGAAGGTTCAGAACATAGACATTAAGAAGAGTAAGTCTTCTTGTACTTAAGTCAGCATTGTGCGTTTCGTATTTAATTCCGATGCAATTTCTGTGTTTCATCGTCATAAAGAAGGTCCAAGGGATTCAGTAAACCTGAAGTGAAGCATCAGAATCTAAAACTGGTCTCCCAGGAAACGTTCAAATCATAGACAGTAAGAAGTGTCGGTCTTCTTGTACTTAAGTCGGCATTGTGCCTTTTGTATTTAATTCGGTAGCAATTTCTGTGTTTCATCGTCAATAAAAAGGTCCAAGGGATACACTAAACCTGAAGTGAAGCATCGATATCCAAAACTGGTCTCACCGGATTGGTTCAAAAGATAGACAGTAAGAAGAGTCAGTCTTCTTGCACGTAAGTCGGCATTGTGCCTTATATACATAATTCGGATGCAATTTCTGTGTTTCATCGTCAATAAGAACGTCCATGGGATACAGTAAACCTGAAGTGCAGCATCGGATTCTGAAACTGGTCTCACAGGGAAGCTTCAATTCATAGCCAGTAAGAAGAAGCAGTCTTCTTATAATTAAGTCGGCAATGTGCCTTTTGCATTTAATTCCGATGCAATTTCTGTGTTTCTTCGTCAGTAAGAAGGTCCAAGGGATACAGTTAACCTGAAGTGAAGCATCCGAATCTAAAACTGGTCTCACAGGAAAGGTTAAAAACATAGACAGTAAGAAGAGTCAGCCTTGTTGTACTTATGTCGGCATTGTGCGTTTTGTGTTTAATGCCGATGCAATTTCTGGGTTACATCGTCAATAAGAAGGCCCAAGGGATACAGTAATCCTGAAGTGAAGCATCGGAATCTAAAACTGTTCTCACAGGAATTGTTCAAAACATAGACAGTAAGAAGAGTCAGTCTTCTTGTACTTAAGTCGCCATTGTGCCTTTGAAATTAATTCCAAAGCAATTTCTGTCTTTCATCGTCAATAAGAATTCCCACGGGTACTGTAAAGCTGAAGTGAAGCATCGGAAGCTAAAACTGGTCACATAGGAAAGGTTCAAACTATAGACACTAAGATGAGTCTGTCTTCTTGTACTTATGAAGGCATTGTGCCATTTGCATTTAAATCCGATGCAATGTCTGTGTTTCTTCGTCAATAATGAGGACCATGGGATACAGTTAACCTGAAGTGAAGCATCGGAATCTAAAACTGGTCTCACTGTATATGCTCAAAACATAGACAGTAAGAAGAGTCAGGCTACTTGTACTTAAGTCGGCAATGTGCCTTTTGTATTTAATTCCGTTGCAATTTCTGTGCTTCATCGTCAATAAGAAGGTCCAAGGGATACAGTAAACCTGAAGTGAAGCATCGGAATCTAAAACTGGTCTCACAGGTAAGGCTCAAAGCATGGACAGGAAGAAGAGTCAGTCCTCTTGTACTTAAGTCGGCATTGTGCCTTTTGTATTTAATTCCGATGCAATTTATGTGTTTCATCGTCAATAAGTACGCCTAAGGGATACAGTACACTTGAAGTGAAGCATCGGAATCAAAAACTGATCCCACTGGAAAGGTTCAAAAAATAGGCAGTAAGAAGAGTCAGTCTTCTTGTACTTAAGTGCGCTTTTTGCTTTTGTATTTAATTCCGATGCAATTTCTGTGTTTCATCGTCAATGTGGAGGTACAAGGGATTCAGAAAATATGAAGTGAAGCATCGGAATCTAAAACTGATCTCACAGATAAGGTTCAAAGCATAGACAGTAAGAAGAGTCAGTCTTCTTGTGCTTAAACCGGCATTGTGCCTATTGTATTTAATTCCGATGCAATTTCTGGGTTTCATAGTCAATAAGTAGGTCCATGGGATAGAGTAAACCTAAAGTGAGGCATCGAAATCTGAAACTGGTCCCACAGGAAAGGCTCAAATCATAAACTGTAAGAAGAGTCTGACTTCTTGTACTTAAGTCGCCATTTAGCCTTTTGTATTTAAATCCGATGCAATTTCAATGTTTCTTCGTTAATAAGAAGGTCAAAGGGATACAGTAAACCTCAAGTGAAGCATCGGAATCCAAAACTGGTCTCACATGAATGGCTCAAAATATAGACGGTAAGAAGTGACATTCCTCTTCCACTTTAGTCGGCATTATGCATTTTGTATTCATTTCCGATGCAATTTCTGAGTTTAATCGTCAATAAGAAGGTGCAAGGGCTACAGTAAACCTGAAGTGAAGCATCGGAATCTAAAACTGGTCTCACAGGTAAGGTTCAAAGCATAGACATTAAGAAGAGTCAGTCTTCTTGTACTTAAGTTGGCATTGGGCTTTTGTATTTAATTCCCATGCTATTCCTGTATTTCATCGTCAATAAGAAGGTCCTAGGGATACAGTAAACCGGAAGTGAAGCATCGGAATCTAACAGTGGTCTCACAGGAAAGGTTCAAATCTTAGAATGTAAGAGGAGTCAGCCTTCTTGCACTTAAGTCGGCATTGTGCGTTTTGCGTTTAATTCCGATGCAAGTTCTGTGTTACATCGTCAATGAGAAGGTCCAAGGGATACAGGAAACCTGAAGGGAAGCACCGGAATCTAAAACTGGTCTCACAGGAAATGTTCAAAACATAGACAGTAGGAAGCGTCAGTCTCCTTGTACTTAAGTCGCCATTGTGCCTTTGTATATAATTCCAATGCAATTTCTGTGTTTCATCGTCAATAAGAAGGTCCAAGGGTTACACTAAACCTGAAGTGAAGCATCGGAATCTAAACCTGGTCTCACAGGAAAGGTTCAAAACATAGACAGTAAGATCACTCAGTCTTCTTGTACTTAAGTCGTCATTGTGCCTTTTGTATTTAATTCGGTAGCAATTTCTGTGTTTCATCGTCAATAAAAAGGTCCAAAGGATACACTAAACCTGAAGTGAAGCATCGATATCCAAAACTGGTCTCACAGGAAAGGTTCAAAAGGTAGACAGTAAGAAGAGTCAGTCTTTTTGTACTTATGTCGGCAGTGTGCCTTTTGTATTTAATTCCGATGCAATTTCTGTGAATCATCGTCAATAAGAAGGTCCAAGGGAAACAGTAAACGTCTAGTGAAGCATCGATATCTAAAACTAGTCCCACAGGCAAGGCTCAAATCATCGAAAGTAAGAAGAGTCACTTATCTTGTACTTAAATCGGCATTGTGCATTTAGTATATAATTCCTATGCAATTTCTGTGTTTCATCGTCAATTAGAAGGTCCAAGGGTCACAGTAAACCTGACGTAAAGCATCGATATCTAAAACTGGTCTCACGGGAACGGCTGAAATCATAGAATGTAGGAAGAGTCAGTCTTCTTGTACATAAGTCGGCATTGGGCCTTTTGTATTTAAATCCCATGCAATTTCTGTGTTTCATCGTCAATAAGAAGGTCCATGTGATACAGTAAACATGAAGTGAAACATCGGAATCCAATACTGGTCTCACAGGAAAGGTTCAAAACATAGACAGTAAGAAGAGTCAGTCTTATTGTACTTAAGTCGGCATTGTGCCTTTTGTATTTAACTCCGATGCAATTTCTGTGTTTCATCGCCAATAAGAAGGTCCAAGGGATACAGTAGACCTGAAGTGAAGCATCGGAATCTAAAACTGGTCTCACAGGAAACGCTCAAATCAAAGAATGTATGAAGAGTCAGTCTTCTTGTACTTAAGTCGGTTTTTTGCGATTTGTATTGAATTCCTATGCAATTTCTGTGTTATATCGTCAATATGAAGGTAAAAGGGATACAGTAAACCTGAAGTGAAGCATCGGAATCAAAAACTTGTCTCACAGGAAAGATTCAAACCATAGACAGTAAGAAGAGTCAGTCTTATTGTTTTTAAGTCGGCATTGTGCGTTTTGTATTTACTTCCGATGCAATTTCTTTGTTTCATAGTCAATAAGAAGGTCGAAGGGATACAGTACACCTGAAGTGAAGCATCGATATCTAAAACTGTTCTCACAGGAAGGGCTCAAATCATAAAATGTAGGAAGAGTCAGTCCTCTTGTACTGAACTCAGCATTGTGTATTTTGTATTTAATTCCGATGCAATTTCTGTACCTCGTCGTCAATAAGAACGTCAAAGGGGTACAGTAAGCCTGTGTTGAAGCATCGGAATCTAAAATTGGTCTCACAGGAAAGGTTCAAAGCATAGACATTAAGAATAGTCACTCTTCTTGCACTTAAGTCGGCATTGTGCTTTTTCAATTTAATTCCGATGCAATTTCTGTGTTTCATCGTCAATAAGAAGGTCCAAGGGATACAGAAAACTTGAAGTGAGGCATCGATATCTAAAACTTGTCTCACAAGAAAGGCTCAAATCATAGAAAGTAAGAAGAGTCAGTCTTCTTGCACTCAAGTCGGCATTGTGCCTTTTGCTTATAATTCCGATGCAATATCTGTGTTTCATCGTCAATAAGAAGGTCCAAGGGATACGGTAAACCTGAAGTGAAGCATCAATATCGAAAAATTGGCCTCACAGAAAAGGCTCAATCAAAGAATGTAAGAAGAGTCAGTACTCTTGTGCTTAAGTCGGCATTATGCCTTTTGTATCTAATTCCGATGCAATTTCTGTGTTTCATCGTCAATTAGAAGGTACAAGGGATACTGTAGACCTGAAGTGAAGCAACGGAATCTAAAACTGGTCGCAGAGGAAACGCTCAAATCAAAGAATGAATGAAGAGTCAGTGTTCTTGTACTTAAGTCGGCATTGTGCCTTTTGTATTTAATTCCGATGCAATTTCTGTGTTTCATCGTCAATAAGAAGGTCCAAGGGATACAGTACACCTGAAGTGAAGCATCGGAATCTAAAACTGGTCTCACAGGACAGGTTCAAAACATAGACAGGGAGAAGATTCAGTCCTCTTGTACTTAAATCGGCATTGTGCCTTTTGTGCTTAATACCGATGCAATTTCTGTGTTTCATCGTCAATTAAAACGTCCAAGGGATACAGTAATCCTGAAGTGATGCAACGATATCTAAAACCGGCCTCACAGGAAAGGCTCAAATCATTGAATGTAAGAAGTGTCGGTCTTCTTGTACTTACGTTGGCATTGTGCCTTTTATGTTTAATTCCGATGCAATTTCTGTGTTTCATCGTCAATACGAAGGTCCATCGGATACAGTAAACCTGCAGTGAAGCATCGGAATCTAAAACTGGTATCAAATGAAGGGCCCAAATCATAGGCAGTAAGAAGAGTCAATCTTCTTGTACTTAAATCGGCATTGTGCCTTTGCGTCTAATTCTGATGCAATTTCTGTGTTTCATCGTCAATTAAAAGGTCTAAGGGATACAGTAACCTGAAGTGAAGCATCGGACTCAAAAACTGGTCTCACAGGAAAGGTTCAAACCATAGACAGTAAAGAGGGTCAGTCTTCTTGTACTTAAGTCGGCATTGTGCGTTTTGAATTTACTTCCGATGCAATTTCTTTGTTTCATCGTCAATAAGAAGGTCCAAGGGTTACAGTAAACCGGAAGTGAAGCATCGGAATCTAAACCTGGTCTCACAGGAAAGGTTCAAAACATAGACAGTAAGATCACTCAGTCTTCTTGTACTTAAGTCGGCATTGTGCCTTTTGTATTTAATTCGGTAGCAATTTCTGTGAATCATCGTCAATAAGAAGGTCCAAGGGAAACAGTAAACTTCTAGTGAAGCATCGATATCTAAACCTAGTCCCACAGGCAAGGCTCAAATCATCGAAATTAAGAAGAGTCACTTATCTTGTACTTAAGTCTCCACTGTGCATCTTGTATTTAATTCCGATGCAATTTCTGTGTTTCATCGTCAATAAGAATTTCGAAGGTATACAGTAAACCTGAAGTGAAGCATCGGAATCTAAAACTGGTCTCACAGAAAAGGCTCGATTCATAGAATGTAATAAGAGTCAGTCCCACTGTAGTTGAGTCGGCATTCTGCATTTTGTATTTAATTCCGATGCAATTACTGAGTTACATCGTCAATAAGAAGGTCCAAGGAATACAGTAAACCTAAAGTGTAGCAACGATATCTAAAACTGGTCTCACAGGAAATGCTCACATCATAGAATGTAATGAGAGTCAGTCTACTTGTACTTAAGTCGGAATTGTGCACTTTGTATTTAATTCCGATGCAATTTCTGTGTTTCATCGTCAACATGAAGGTCCATGGGATACAGTACACCTGAAGTGAAGCATCGGAATCTAAAACTGTTATCACAGGATAGGCTCAAAACATAGACAGTAAGATCACTCAGTCTTCTTGCACTTAAGTCGGCATTGTGCCTTTTGCATTCAATTCCGATGCAATATCTGTGTTTCATCGTCAAAAAGAATTTCCAAGGGATACAGTAAACCTGAAGTGACGCATCGGAATCTAAAACTTGTCGCACAGGAAAGGCTCAAATCATAGAATGAAAGAAGTGTCAGTCTTCGACATTGGGCCTTTTGTATTTAAATCCCATGCAATATCTGTGTTTCATCGTCAATAAGAAGGTCCATGTGATACAGTAAACATGAAGTGAAACATCGGAATCCAATACTGGTCTCACAGGAAAGGTTCAAAACATAGACAGTAAGAAGAGTCAGTCTTATTGTACTTAACTCGGCATTGTGCCTTTTGTAAATAATTCCGATACAATTTCTGTGTTTCATCGTCAATAAGAAGGTCCAAGGGATACAGTATACCTAAAGTGAAGCATCAACATCTAAAACTGCACTCACAGGAGTGGCTCAAATCGTAGAATGTAAGAAGAGTCAGTCCTCTTGTACTTAAGTCGGCATTGTGCCTTTTGTATTTAACTCCGATGCAATTTCTGTGTTTCATCGCCAATAAGAAGGTCGAAGGGATACAGTATACCTGAAGTGAAGCATCGATATCTAAAACTGGTCTCACACGAAAGGCTCAAATCATAGAATGTAAGATGAGTCAGTCCTCTTTTACTTAAGTCGGCATTGTGCCTTTTGTATTTAATTCCGATGCAATTTCTGTGTTTCATCGTCAATAAGAAGGTCCAAGGGATACAGTACACCTGAAGTGAAGCATCGGAATCTAAAACTGGTCTCACAGGACAGGTTCAAAACATAGACAAGGAGAAGATTCAGTCCTCTTGTACTTAAATCGGCATTGTGCCTTTTGTGTTTAATACCGATGCAATTTCTGTGTTTCATCGTCAATTAAAACGTCCAAGGGATACAGTAATCCTGAAGTGATGCAACGATATCTAAAACCGGCCTCACAAGAAAGGCTCAAATCATTGAATGTAAGAAGTGTCGGTCGTCTTGTACTTACGTTGGCATTGTGCCTTTTATGTTTAATTCCGATGCAATTTCTGTGTTTCATCGTCAATACGAAGGTCCATCGGATACAGTAAACCTGCAGTGAAGCATCGGAATCTAAAACTGGTATCAAATGAAGGGCCCAAATCATAGGCAGTAAGAAGAGTCAATCTTCTTGTACTTAAATCGGCATTGTGCCTTTGCGTCAAATTCTGATGCAATTTCTGTGTTTCATCGTCAATTAAAAGGTCTAAGGGATACAGTAACCTGAAGTGAAGCATTGGAATTAAAAACTGGTCTCACAGGAAAGGTTCAAACCATAGACAGTAAAGTGGGTCAGTCTTCTTGTACTTAAGTCGGCATTGTGCGTTTTGTATTTACTTCCGATGCAATTTCTTTGTTTCATAGTCAATAAGAAGTTCGAAGGGATACAGTATACCTGAAGTGAAGCATCGATATCTAAAACTGGTGTCACACGAAAGGCTCAAATCATAGAATGTAAGATGAGTCAGTCCTCATTTACTTAAGTCGGCATTGTGCCTTTTGTATGTAATTCCAATGCAATTTCTGTGTTTCATCGTCAATAAGAAGGTCCAAGGGATACAGTTAACCTCAAGTGACGCATCGGACTCCAAAACTTGTCTCACAGGAAAGTTCCAAAACATAGACAGTAAGAAGAGTAAGTCTTCTTGTATTTAAGTCAGCATTGTGGCTTTTGTATGTAATTCCGATGCAACTTCTGTGTTTCATCGTCAATAAGAAGGTCCAAGGGATACAGTAAACCTGAAGCGACGCATCGGAATCCAAAACCTGTCTCACAGGAAAGGTTCAAAACATATACAGAAAGAAGTGTCAGTCATCTTGTACGTAAGTCGGCATTGTGCCTTTTGTATTAAATTCTGATGCAATTTCTGTGTTTCATCGTCAATATGAAGGTCCGAGGGATACAGTAAACCCAATGTGAAACATCGATATCTAAAACTGGTCTCACACGAAAGGCTCAAATCATAGAATGTAAGATGAGTCAGTCATCCTGTACTTAAGTCGGCATTGTCCTTTTATATTTAATTCCGAGTCACTTTCTGTGTTTCATCGACAAGAAGAAGGTCCGAGGGATACAGTAAACCTCAAGTGACGCATCGGAATCGAAAACGTGTCTCACATTAAAGGTTCAAAACATATATAGTAAGAAGAGTAAGTCTTCTTGTACTTAAGTCAGCATTGTGCCTTTCGTATCTAATTCCGATGCAATTTCTGTGTTTCATCGTCAATAAGAAGGTCCAAGGGATACAGTAAACCTGAAGCGACGCATCGGAATCCAAAACCTGTCTCACAGGAAAGGTTCAAAACATATACAGAAAGAAGTGTCAGTCATCTTGTACGTAAGTCGGCATTGTGCCTTTTGTATTAAATTCTGATGCAATTTCTGTGTTTCATCGTCAATATGAAGGTCCGAGGAATACAGTAAACCCAATGTGAAACATCGATATCTAAAACTGGTCTCACACGAAAGGCTCAAATCATAGAATGTAAGATGAGTCAGTCATCCTGTACTTAAGTCGGCATTGTGCCATTTATATTTAATTCCGAGGCACTTTCTGTGTTTCATCGACAAGAAGAAGGTCCGAGGGATACAGTTAACCTCAAGTGACGCATCGGACTCCAAAACTTGTCTCACAGGAAAGTTTCAAAACATAGACAGTAAGAAGAGTAAGTATTCTTGTATTTAAGTCAGCATTGTGCCTTTTGTATGTAATTTTCTGTGTTTCATCGTCAATACGAAGGTCCAAGGGATACAATAAACCTGAAGTTATGCATCGGAATCTAAAACTGGTCTCACACGAAAGGTTCATAACATAGACAGTAAGAAGAGTCAGTCTTCTTGTACGTAAGTCGGCATTGTGCTTTTTGTATTTAATTCCGATGCAATTTCTGTGGTTCTTTGTCAATAAGTAGGTCCAAGGGATACAGTAGACCTGAAGTGAAGGATCGGAGTCTAAAACTGGTCTCACAGGAAACGCTCAAATCCAGGAATGTATGAAGAGTCAGTCTTCTTGTACTTAAGTCGGTATTGTGCCTTTTGTATTGAATTCCTATGCAATTTCTGTGTTATATCGTCAATAAGAAGGTAAATTGGTCTCACAGGAAAGGTTTAGACCATAGACAGTAAGAAGAGTCTGTCTTCTTGTTTTTAAGGCGGCATTGTGCGTTTTGTTTTTACTTCCGATGCTATTTATTTGTTTCATAGTCAATAAGAAGGTAGAAGGGATACAGTACACCTGAAGTGAAGCATCGATATCTAAAACTGTTCTCACAGGAAGGGCTCAAATCATAGAATGTTGGAAGAGTCAGTCCTCTTGTACTGAACTCAGCATTGTGCATTTTGTATTTAATTCCGATGCAATTTCTGTGCCTCGTCGTCAATAAGAAGGTCCAAGGGGTACAGTAAACCTGTGGTGAAGCATCCGAATGTAAAATTGGTCTCACAGGAAAGGTTCAAAACATAGACATTAAGAAAAGTCAGGCCTATTGCACTTAAGTCGGCATTGTGCTTTTTCAATTTAATTCCGATGCAATTCCTCTGCTTCATCGTTATTAAGAAGGTCCAAGGGATACAGTAAACACGAAGTGAAGCATCTATATCTAAAACTGGTCTCACAGGAAAGGCTCAAAGCATAGACAGTAAGAAGAATCAGTCTTCTTGTACTTGATTCGGCATTGTGCCTTTTGTGTTTAATTCCGATGCAATTTCTGTGTTTCATCGTCAATTAGAAGGTCCAAGGGATACAGTAGACCTGAAGTGAAGCATCGATATCTGAAACTGGTCTCACAGGAAGGTTTCAAATCATAGATAGTAAGAAGAGACAGTTTTCTTGCCGTTAAGTCGGCATTGTGCCTTTCGTATTTAATTCCGATGCAATTTCTGTGTTTCATCGTCAATAAGAAGGTCGAAGGGATACAGTACACCTGAAGTGAAGCATCGGAATCTAAAACTGGTCTCACAGGACAGGTTCAAAACATAGACAGGGAGAAGCGTGAGTCCTCTGGTTCTTACGTCGGCATTGTGCCATTTGTATATAATTCCGATGCAATTTCTGTGTTTCGTCGTCAATAAGGAGGTCCAAGGTATACAGTAATCCTGTAGTGATGCATCGATATCTAAAACAGGTCTCACAGGAAAGTCTCAAATCATAGAATGTAAGAATAGTCAGTCCTCTTGTACTTAAGTCGGCATTGTGCCTTTTGTGTTTAATTCCGATGCAATTTCTGTATTTCATCGTCAATAGGAAGGTCCATCGGGTACAGTAAACCTGCAGTGAAGCATCGCAATCCAAAACTTGTATCACATGAAGGGCGCAAACATAGACAGTAAGAAGAGTCTTTCCTCTTGTACTTAATTCGGCATTGTGCCTTTTGTGTTTAATACTGATGCAATTTCTGTGTTTCATCGTCAATTAAAAGGTCCAAGGGATACAGTAATCCTGAAGTGATGCATCGATATCTAAAACTGGCCTCACAGGAAAGGTTCAAAGCATAGACAGTAAGAAGAATCGGTCTTCTTGTACTTGATTCGGCATTGTGCCTTTTGTATTTAATTCCGATGCAATTTCTGTGTTTCATCGTCAATAAGAAGGTCCAAGGGATACAGTAAACCAGAAGTAAAGCATCGGAATCTAAAACTGGTCTCACAGGAAGGGCTCAAATCATAGAACGTAGAAAGAGTCAGTCCTCTTGTACTGAACTCGGCATTGTGCATTTTGTATTTAATTCCAATGCAGTTTCTGTGCGTCGTCGTCAACAAAAAGGTCCAAGGGATACAGTAAACCTGAAGTGAAGCATCGGAATCTAAAACTTTTATCACAGGAAAGGATCAAAACATAGACAGTAAGAAGAGTCAGTCTTCTTGTAATTAAGTCGGCATTGTGCCTTTTATATTCAATTCCGATGCAATTTCTGTGTTTCATCGTCAATATGAAGGTCCGAGGGATACAGTAAACCCAATGTGAAGCATCGATATCTAAAACTGGTCTCACACGAAAGGCTCAAATCATAGAATGTAAGATGAGTCAGTCCTCTTGTACTTAAGTTGGCATTGTGCCTTTTGTATTTAATTCCGATGCAATTTCTGTGTTTCATCGTTAATAAGAAGGTCCAAGGGATACAGTTAACCTCAAGTGACGCATCGGACTCCAAAACTTGTCTCACAGGAAAGTTTCGAAACATAGACAGTAAGAAGAGTAAGTCTTCTTGTATTTAAGTCAGCATTGTGGCTTTTGTATGTAATTCCGATGTAACTTCTGTGTTTCATCGTCACTAAGAAGGTCCAAGGGATACAGTAAACCAGAAGTAAAGCATCGGAATCTAAAACTGGTATCACAGGAAAGGTTCAAAACATAGACAGTAAGAAGAGTCAGTCTTCTTCGAATTAAGTCGGCATTGTGCCTTTTGTGTTTAATTCCGATGCAATTTCGGTGTTTCATCGTCAATAAGAAGATCCAAGGGATACAGTAACCTGAAGTGACGCATTGGAATCCAAAACCTGTCTCACAGGAAAGGTTCAAAACATAGACAGAAAGAAGAGTCAGTCATCTTGTACTTAAGTCGGCATTGTGCCTTTTGAATGTAATTCCGATGCAATTTCTGTATTTCATCGTCAAAAAGAGGGTCCAAGCGATACAGAAAACCTGAAGTGAAGCATCAAAATCTGAAAACTGGTCTCACGGGAGAGGATCAAAACGAAGACAGTAAGAAGAGTCAGTCTTCTTGTACTTAAAACGGCATTGTGCCTTTTGTATTTAATTCCGATACAATTTCTGTGTTTCATCGTCAATAAGTACATTCCAGGGATACAGTAAACCTGAAGTGAAGCATCGGAATCTAAAACTGGTCTCACAGGAAAGGTTCAAACATAGACTATAAGAAGGATAGGTCTTCTTGTACTTAAGTCGGCATTGTCCATTTTGTATTTAATTCCGATGCAATTTCTGTGTTTCAACGTCAATATGAAGGTACAAGTGATACAGTAAACCTGAAGTGAAGCGTCGGTATCAATCAGTGGTCTCACAGGAAAGGTTCGAAACATAGACAGTAAGAAGAGCCTTCTTGTTGTACTTAAGTCGGCATTGTGCCTTTTGTATTTAATTCCGATGCAATTTCTGTGTTTCATCGTCAATAAAAAGGTCCAAGGGATACAGTAAACCTGAAGTTAAGCATAGTTATCGAAAACTGGTCTCACAGGAAAGTCTCAAATCATAGAATGAAAGAAGAGTCAGACTTCTTGTACTTAAGACGGCATTGTGCCTTTTGAATTTGAGTCCGATACAATTTCTGTGTTTCATCGTCAATACGAAGGTCAAAGGGATACAGTAAACCTGAAGAGAAGCATCGGAATCTAAAACTGGTCTCACAGGAAAGGTTCAAAGCATAGATAGTAAGAAGAGTCAGTCTTCTTGTACTTAAGTCGGCATTGTGCCATTTGTATTTCATTACGATGCAATTTCGGTGTTCATCGTCAATAAGAAGGTGCAAGTGATACAGTAAACCTGAAGTTAAGCATAGTTATCGAAAACTGGTCTCACAGGAAAGTCTCAAATCATAGAATGTAGGAAGAGTCAGTCTTTTTGTACTTAAGTCTCCATTGTGCCATTTGTATTTAAATCCGATGCAATTTCTGTGTTTCATCGTCAATACGTAGATCCAACGGATACAGTAAACCTGAAGTGAAGCATCGGAATCTAAAACTTGTCTTTCTGGAAAGGTTCAAACATAGACTGTAAGAATAGTAAGTCTTCCTGTACTTAAGTCGACATTGTGCCTTTTGTATATAATTCCGATGCAATTATTGTGTTTCATCGTCAATAAGAAGGTAAAAGGGCTACAGTAATACTGAAGTGAACCATCGGAATTTTAAACTGGCCTCACAGGAGATGCTCAAATCATGCAATGTAAGAGGAGTCAGTCTTCTTATACTTATGTCGGCACTGTGCACTATGTATTTAATTCCGAGCAATTTCTGTGTTTCATCGTCAATAAGAAGGTCCAATGGATACAGTAAACCTGAAGTGACACATCGGAATCCAAAACTTGTCTCACAGGAAAGGTTCAAATCAGACACAGAAGATTCAGTCTTCATGTACTTAAGTCAGCATTGGGCCTTTTGTATTTAATTCGGATGCTATTTCTGTGTTTCATTGTCAATAAGATAGGCCAAGCGATACAGTAAACCTGAAGTTAAGCATCGGAACCTAAAACAGCTCTCACAGGAAAGGCTCGAATCATAGAATGTAATAAGAGTCAGTCCTCTTGTACTTAAGTCGGTATTGTGCCTTTTCTATTTAATTCCGATGCAGTTTCTGTGTTTCTTTGTCAATAAGACGGTCCAAGGGATACAGTAAACCTGAAGTGAAGCACCGTAATCTAAAACTGGTCTCACAGGAAAGGCTCTAATCATAGAATTTTAGAAGTGTATGTCTTCTTGTACTTAAGTCGACATTGTGCTATTTGTATTTAATTCCGATGCAATTTCTTTGCTTCATCGTCAATAAGTAGGTCCATGGAATACATTAAACCTGAAGTGAAGCATCGAAATCTAAAACTGGTCTTACAGGAAAGTGTTCAAGACATAGAAAGTAAGAAGAATCAGTCTTCTTGTACCTAAGTCGGCATTGTGCTTTTTGTATTTAGTTCCGAAGCAATTTCAGTGTTTCATCGTCAATAAGATGGTCCAAGGGCAACGGGAAACCTGAAGTGAAGCATCAGAATCTGAAACTGGTCTCACAGGAAAGGTTCAAAACATAGACAGTAATAAGAGTTAGTCTTCTTGTATTTAAGTTAGCATTGTACCTTTTGTATTTAATTCCTATGCAATTTCTTTGTTTCATCATGAATAAGAAGGTCCATGGGATGCAGTAAACCTGAAGAGATGCATCGATATGTAAAACTGGTCTCACAGGAAAGGCTCAAATCATAGAACGTAAGAAGAGTCATTACTGTTGTACTTAAGTCGGCATTGTGCCTTTTGTACTTAATATCGATGCAATTTATGTGTCTCATCGTCAATAAGAACGTCCTAGGGATACAGTAAACTTAAAGTGAAGCATCGGAATCTAAAACTGGTCTCAAAGGAAAGGTTCAAACATGGACAGTAAGAAGAGTCAGTCTTCTTGTTCTTAAGTCGCCATTTTGCCTTTTGTATTCAATTCCGATGCAATTTTTGTGTTTCATCGTCAATAAGATGGTCCATGCGATACAGTAAAACTGAAGTGAAGCATCGGAATGTAAAATTGGTCTGACAGGAAAGGTTCAAAAAATAAGCAGTAAGAAGAGTCAGTCTTCTTGTACATAAGTCAGCATTGTGCCTTTTGTATTTAATTCCGATGCAATTATTGTGTTTCATCGTCAATAAGAAGGTCCAAGGGATACAGTAATACTGAAGTGAACTATCGGAATTTTAAACTGGCCTCACAAGAGAGGCTCAAATCATGCAATGTAAGAGGTGTCAGTCTTCTTATACTTATGTCGGCACTGTGCACTATGTATTTAATTCCGATGCAATTTCTGTGTTTCATCGTCAATAAGAAGGTCCAAGGGATAAAGTAAACCTGAAGTGAAGCATCGGAATCTAAAACTGGTCCCACAGGAAAGGTTCAAACATGGACAGTAAGAAGAGTCAGTCTTCTTGTTCTTAAGTCGCCATTTTGCCTTTTGTATTCAATTCCGATGCAATTTTTGTGTTTCATCGTCAATAAGATGGACCAAGGGATACAGTAAACCTGAAGTGAAGCATCGGAATCTAAAACTGGTCTTACAGGAAAGTGTTCAAGACATAAACAGTAAGAAGAGTCAGTCTTCTTGTACTTAAGTCGGCACTGTGCCTTTTGCATTTAATTTCTATGCAAATTCTGTGTTTCATCGTCAATAAGAAGGTCCAAGCGAAACAGTAAACCTGAAGTGAAGCATCAGATTCTAAAAATGGTGTCACAGGAAGGTTCAAAACATAGACAGTAATAAGAGTTAGTCTTCTTGTATTTAAGTCAGC
Organism: Schistocerca americana; assembly: GCF_021461395.2. NCBI lineage: Eukaryota > Metazoa > Arthropoda > Insecta > Orthoptera > Acrididae > Schistocerca > Schistocerca americana. The sequence goes on from NC_060121.1 coordinate 59,505,575, forward strand.
GTTGTACCTTCTGAATTTAATTCCTATGCAATTTCTGTGTTTCATCATCAATAAGAAGGTCCAACGGATACAGTAAACCTCAAGAGAAGCATCGATATCTAAAACTGGTCTCACAGGAAAGGCTCAAATCACATAACGTAAGAAGAGTCATTACTCTTGTCCTTAAGTCGGCATTGTGATTTTTGTATTTGATTCCGATGCAATTTCTGTATTTCATCGTCAATAAGTAGATCCAACGGATACAGTAAACCTGAAGTGAAGCATCGGAATCTAAAACTTGTCTTTCAGGAAAGGTTCAAACATAGACTGTAAGAATAGTAAGTCTTCTTGTACTTAAGTCGACATTGTGCGTTTTGTACCTAATTCCGATGCAATTTCTGTGTTTCGACGTCAATGTAAAGGTCTAACGTATACAGTAAACCTGAAGTGAAGCATCGGAAACCAAAACTAGTCACACAGGATATGCTTAAAACAAAGACAGTCAGAAGAGTCAGGCTTCTTAAACTTAAGTCGGCATTTTGCCTTTTGTATATAATTCCGATGCAATTATTGTGTTTCATCGTCAATAAGAAGGTCCAAGGGATACAGTAAACGTGAAGTGAAGCATCGGAATTTTAAACTGGCCTCACAGGAGAGGCTCAAATCATGCAATGTAAGAGGAGTCAGTCTTCTTATACTTATGTCGGCACTGTGCACTATGTATTTAATTCCGATGCAATTTCTGTGTTTCATCGTCAATAAGAAGGTACAACGGATACAGTAAACCTGAAGAGACACATCGGATCCAAAACTTGTCTCACAGTAAAGGTACAAATCATATACAGTTAGAAGATTCAGTCTTCATGTACTTAAGTCAGCATTGTGCCTTTTGTATTTAATTCGGATGCTATTTCTGTGTTTCATTGTCAATACGATAGGCCAAGCGATACAGTAAACCTGAAGTTAAGCATCGGAACCTAAAACAGCTCTCACAGGAAAGGCTCGAATCATAGAATGTAATAAGAGTCAGTCCTCTTGTACTTAAGTCGGCATTGTGCCTTTTGTATTTAATTCCGATGCAATTTCTGTGTTTCTTTGTCAATAAGAAGGTACAAGGGATACAGTAAACCTGAAGTGAAGCATCGTAATCTAGAACTGGTCTCACAGGAAAGGCTCTAATCATAGAATTTTAGAAGTGTATGTCTTCTTGTACTTAAGTCGACATTGTCCATTTTGTATTTAATTCCGATGCAATTTCTGTGTTTCAACGTCAACATGAAGGTACAAGTGATACAGTAAACCTGAAGTGAAGCGTCGGTATCAATCAGTGGTCTCACAGGAAAGGTTCGAAACATAGACAGTAAGAAGAGCCTTCTTGTTGTACTTAAGTCGGCATTGTGCCTTTTGTATTTAATTCCGATGCAATTTCTGTGTTTCATCGTCAATAAAAAGGTCCAAGGGATACAGTAAACCTGAAGTTAAGCATAGTTATCGAAAACTGGTCTCACAGGAAAGTCTCAAATCATAGAATGAAAGAAGAGTCAGACTTCTTGTACTTAAGACGGCATTGTGCCTTTTGAATTTGAGTCCGATACAATTTCTGTGTTTCATCGTCAATACGAAGGTCAAAGGGATACAGTAAACCTGAAGAGAAGCATCGGAATCTAAAACTGGTCTCACAGGAAAGGTTCAAAGCATAGATAGTAAGAAGAGTCAGTCTTCTTGTACTTAAGTCGGCATTGTGCCATTTGTATTTCATTGCGATGCAATTTCGGTGTTCATCGTCAATAAGAAGGTGCAAGTGATACAGTAAACCTGAAGTTAAGCATAGTTATCGAAAACTGGTCTCACAGGAAAGTCTCAAATCATAGAATGTAGGAAGAGTCAGTCTTTTTGTACTTAAGTCTCCATTGTGCCATTTGTATTTAAATCCGATGCAATTTCTGTGTTTCATCGTCAATACGTAGATCCAACGGATACAGTAAACCTGAAGTGAAGCATCGGAATCTAAAACTTGTCTTTCTGGAAAGGTTCAAACATAGACTGTAAGAATAGTAAGTCTTCCTGTACTTAAGTCGACATTGTGCCTTTTGTATATAATTCCGATGCAATTATTGTGTTTCATCGTCAATAAGAAGGTAAAAGGGCTACAGTAATACTGAAGTGAACCATCGGAATTTTAAACTGGCCTCACAGGAGATGCTCAAATCATGCAATGTAAGAGGAGTCAGTCTTCTTATACTTATGTCGGCACTGTGCACTATGTATTTAATTCCGAGCAATTTCTGTGTTTCATCGTCAATAAGAAGGTCCAATGGATACAGTAAACCTGAAGTGACACATCGGAATCCAAAACTTGTCTCACAGGAAAGGTTCAAATCAGACACAGAAGATTCAGTCTTCATGTACTTAAGTCAGCATTGGGCCTTTTGTATTTAATTCGGATGCTATTTCTGTGTTTCATTGTCAATAAGATAGGCCAAGCGATACAGTAAACCTGAAGTTAAGCATCGGAACCTAAAACAGCTCTCACAGGAAAGGCTCGAATCATAGAATGTAATAAGAGTCAGTCCTCTTGTACTTAAGTCGGTATTGTGCCTTTTCTATTTAATTCCGATGCAGTTTCTGTGTTTCTTTGTCAATAAGACGGTCCAAGGGATACAGTAAACCTGAAGTGAAGCACCGTAATCTAAAACTGGTCTCACAGGAAAGGCTCTAATCATAGAATTTTAGAAGTGTATGTCTTCTTGTACTTAAGTCGACATTGTGCTATTTGTATTTAATTCCGATGCAATTTCTTTGCTTCATCGTCAATAAGTAGGTCCATGGAATACATTAAACCTGAAGTGAAGCATCGAAATCTAAAACTGGTCTTACAGGAAAGTGTTCAAGACATAGAAAGTAAGAAGAATCAGTCTTCTTGTACCTAAGTCGGCATTGTGCTTTTTGTATTTAGTTCCGAAGCAATTTCAGTGTTTCATCGTCAATAAGATGGTCCAAGGGCAACGGGAAACCTGAAGTGAAGCATCAGAATCTGAAACTGGTCTCACAGGAAAGGTTCAAAACATAGACAGTAATAAGAGTTAGTCTTCTTGTATTTAAGTTAGCATTGTACCTTTTGTATTTAATTCCTATGCAATTTCTTTGTTTCATCATGAATAAGAAGGTCCATGGGATGCAGTAAACCTGAAGAGATGCATCGATATGTAAAACTGGTCTCACAGGAAAGGCTCAAATCATAGAACGTAAGAAGAGTCATTACTGTTGTACTTAAGTCGGCATTGTGCCTTTTGTACTTAATATCGATGCAATTTATGTGTCTCATCGTCAATAAGAACGTCCTAGGGATACAGTAAACTTAAAGTGAAGCATCGGAATCTAAAACTGGTCTCAAAGGAAAGGTTCAAACATGGACAGTAAGAAGAGTCAGTCTTCTTGTTCTTAAGTCGCCATTTTGCCTTTTGTATTCAATTCCGATGCAATTTTTGTGTTTCATCGTCAATAAGATGGTCCATGCGATACAGTAAAACTGAAGTGAAGCATCGGAATGTAAAATTGGTCTGACAGGAAAGGTTCAAAAAATAAGCAGTAAGAAGAGTCAGTCTTCTTGTACATAAGTCAGCATTGTGCCTTTTGTATTTAATTCCGATGCAATTATTGTGTTTCATCGTCAATAAGAAGGTCCAAGGGATACAGTAATACTGAAGTGAACTATCGGAATTTTAAACTGGCCTCACAAGAGAGGCTCAAATCATGCAATGTAAGAGGTGTCAGTCTTCTTATACTTATGTCGGCACTGTGCACTATGTATTTAATTCCGATGCAATTTCTGTGTTTCATCGTCAATAAGAAGGTCCAAGGGATAAAGTAAACCTGAAGTGAAGCATCGGAATCTAAAACTGGTCCCACAGGAAAGGTTCAAACATGGACAGTAAGAAGAGTCAGTCTTCTTGTTCTTAAGTCGCCATTTTGCCTTTTGTATTCAATTCCGATGCAATTTTTGTGTTTCATCGTCAATAAGATGGACCAAGGGATACAGTAAACCTGAAGTGAAGCATCGGAATCTAAAACTGGTCTTACAGGAAAGTGTTCAAGACATAAACAGTAAGAAGAGTCAGTCTTCTTGTACTTAAGTCGGCACTGTGCCTTTTGCATTTAATTTCTATGCAAATTCTGTGTTTCATCGTCAATAAGAAGGTCCAAGCGAAACAGTAAACCTGAAGTGAAGCATCAGATTCTAAAAATGGTGTCACAGGAAGGTTCAAAACATAGACAGTAATAAGAGTTAGTCTTCTTGTATTTAAGTCAGCGTTGTACCTTCTGAATTTAATTCCTATGCAATTTCTGTGTTTCATCATCAATAAGAAGGTCCAACGGATACAGTAAACCTCAAGAGAAGCATCGATATCTAAAACTGGTCTCACAGGAAAGGCTCAAATCACATAACGTAAGAAGAGTCATTACTCTTGTACTTAAGTCGGCATTGTGATTTTTGTATTTGATTCCGATGCAATTTCTGTATTTCATCGTCAATAAGTAGATCCAACGGATACAGTAAACCTGAAGTGAAGCATCGGAATCTAAAACTTGTCTTTCAGGAAAGGTTCAAACATAGACTGTAAGAATAGTAAGTCTTCTTGTACTTAAGTCGACATTGTGCGTTTTGTACCTAATTCCGATGCAATTTCTGTGTTTCGACGTCAATGTAAAGGTCTAACGTATACAGTAAACCTGAAGTGAAGCATCGGAAACCAAAACTAGTCACACAGGATATGCTTAAAACAAAGACAGTCAGAAGAGTCAGGCTTCTTAAACTTAAGTCGGCATTTTGCCTTTTGTATATAATTCCGATGCAATTATTGTGTTTCATCGTCAATAAGAAGGTCCAAGGGATACAGTAAACGTGAAGTGAAGCATCGGAATTTTAAACTGGCCTCACAGGAGAGGCTCAAATCATGCAATGTAAGAGGAGTCAGTCTTCTTATACTTATGTCGGCACTGTGCACTATGTATTTAATTCCGATGCAATTTCTGTGTTTCATCGTCAATAAGAAGGTACAACGGATACAGTAAACCTGAAGAGACACATCGGATCCAAAACTTGTCTCACAGTAAAGGTACAAATCATATACAGTTAGAAGATTCAGTCTTCATGTACTTAAGTCAGCATTGTGCCTTTTGTATTTAATTCGGATGCTATTTCTGTGTTTCATTGTCAATACGATAGGCCAAGCGATACAGTAAACCTGAAGTTAAGCATCGGAACCTAAAACAGCTCTCACAGGAAAGGCTCGAATCATAGAATGTAATTAGAGTCAGTCCTCTTGTACTTAAGTCGGCATTGTGCCTTTTGTATTTAATTCCGATGCAATTTCTGTGTTTCTTTGTCAATAAGAAGGTACAAGGGATACAGTAAACCTGAAGTGAAGCATCGTAATCTAGAACTGGTCTCACAGGAAAGGCTCTAATCATAGAATTTTAGAAGTGTATGTCTTCTTGTACTTAAGTCGACATTGTGCCTTTTGTATTTAATTCCGATGCAATTTCTTTGCTTCATCGTCAATAAGTAGGTCCATGGGATACATTAAACCTGAAGTGAAGCATCGGAATCCATAAGTGGTCTCACAGGAAAGGTTCAAACATAGACAGTAAGAAGAGTCCGTCTTCTTGTACTTAAGTCTGCGTTGTGCCATTTGTATTTAAGTCCGATGCAACTTCTGTGTTTCATCGTCTATAAGAAGGTCCAAGGGATACAGTAAACACAAAGTGAACGATCGATATCTAATACTGGTCTCACAGGAAAGGCTCAAATCATAGAATGTAAGAAGAGTCAGACGTCTTGTACTTAAGACGGCATTGTGCATTTCGTATTTTATTCCCATGCAATTTCTGTGTTTCATCGTCAGTAAGATGGTCCTAGGGAAACTGTAAACCTGAAGTGAAGCATCGAAATCTAAAATCGGTCTCACAGGAAAGGTTCAAGACATAGACAGTAAGAAGTGTCAGTCTTCTTGTACTTAAGACGCCATTGTGCTTTTGTATTGATTTACGATACTATATCTGTGTTTCATCGTCAATAAGAAGGTCCAAGGGATACAGTAAACTTGAAGTGAAGCATCGAAATCTAAAACTGGTCTCACAGGAAAGGTTCAAAGCATAGGTGGTAAGAAGAGACAGTTTTCTTGTACTTAAGGCGGCTTTGTGCAATTTGTATTTAATTACGATGCAGTTACTGTGTTTCATCGTCAATAAGAATGTCCACGGGATACAGTAAACCTGAAGTGAAGCAATGTTATCTAAAACTGGTCCCACAGGAAAGTCTCAAATCATAGAATATAAGAAGAGTCAGTCCTCTTGTACTAATGTCGCCATTGTGCATTTTGCATGTAATTCCAGATGCGATTTCTGTCTTTCATCGTCAATAATTAGATCCAAGGGATATAGTAAGCCTAAAGGGAAGCATCGAAACCTAAAACTGGTCTCACAGGAAAGGTTCAAACATAGACAATAAGGAGAGTAAGTCTTCTTGTACTTAAGTCGGCGTTGTCCCTTTTGTATTTAATTCCGATGCAATTTCTCTGTTTCATCGTCCATATGAAGGCCCAAGGGATACAGTTAACCTGAAGTGAAGCGTCGGAATCTGAAACTCGTCTCACAGGATAGGCTCAAAACATAGACTGTTAGAAGAGTCAGACTTCTTGTACTTAACTCGGCTTTTTGCCTTTTGTATTTAATTCCGATGCAATTTCGGTGTTTCATCGTCAATAAGAAGGTCCAAAGGCAACTGTAGACCTGAGGTGAAGCATCGGAATCTAAAACAGGTCTCAGGGGGAAGGCTCAAATCATAGAACGTAAGAATAGTCATTACTCTTGTACTTAAGTCGGCATTGTGCTTTTGTATTTAATTGCGATGCAATTTCTGTGTTTCATCGTCAATAAGAAGGTCCAAGGGATACATTAAAACTGAAGTGAAGCTTCGGAACCTAAAACTGGTCTCATAGGAAAGGTTCAAATCATAGACAGTAAGAAGAGTCAGTCTTCTTGTACATAAGTCGGCATTATGCCTTCTGTATTTAATTCGGATGCAATTTCTGTGTTTCATCGTTAATAAGAAGGTCCAAAGGATGCAGTAAACCTGAAGTGAAGCATCGGAATCTAAAACTGGTCTCACAGGAATGTGTACAAAACATAGACAGTACGAGGAGTCAGACTACTTGTACTTAAGTCGGCATTGTGCCTTTTGTATTTAATTCCGATGAAATTTCAATGTTTCGTCGTCAACGAGAATGTCCAACGGATACAGTAAACCTGAAGTGAAGAATCGGATTTGAAAACTGGTCTCTCAGGAAAGGTTTAAAACATAGACAGTAAGAAGAGTCAGTCTTCTTGTACTCAAGTCCACAGTGTGCGTTTTGTATTTAATTTCTCTGCACTTCCTGTGTTTCATCGTCAATAAGAAGGTCCAAGGGAGTCAGTAAACCTGAAGTGAAGTATCGGTATCTAAAACTGGTCTCACAGGAAAGGTTCAAACATAGACAGTAAGAAGAGTTAGTCTTCTTGTACTTAAATCGGCATTGTGCATTTTCTATTCAATTCGGATGCAATTTCTGTGTTTCATCGTCAATAAGAGCGTCCAAGGGATACAGTAAACCTGAAGTGAAGCTTCGATATCTAAAACTGGTCTCACAGGAAAGGTTCAAAACATAGACAGAAAGAAGACTCAGTCTTTATGTACTTAAGTCGGCTTTGTGCCTTTTGTATTTAATTGCGATGCAATTTCTGTGTATCATCGTCAATAAGAAGGTCCAAGTGATACAGTAAACATGAGGTGAAGCATCGGAATCTAAAACTGATCTCACAGGAAAGGTTCAAAACATAGACAGTAGGAAGAGTCAGTGTACTTGTACTTTAGTCGGCATTCTGCCTTCTGTATTTAATTCCGATGCAATTTCTGTGTGTCATCGTCAACAAGAAGGTCCAAGGGATACAGTAAACCTGAAGTGAAGCATCGGAATCTAAAACTGGTCTCACAGGAAAGGTTCAAATAGAAGACAGTAGGAAGAGTCAGTCTTCTTGTACTCAAGTCGGCATTGTGCCTTCTGTATTTAATTCCGATGCAATTCCTGTGTTTCATCGTCAATAAGAAAGTCCAAGAGATACATTAAACGTGAAGTGAAGCGTCGGAATCTAAAACTGGTCTCATAGGAAAGGTTCAGAACATACAAAGTAAGAAGAGTCAGTCATCTTGTATGTAAGTCAGCAATGGCCTTTTGAATTTAATACCGATGCAATTTCTGTGTTTCGTCGTCAATAAGTAGGTCCAAGGGATACAGTAAACCTCAATTGAAGGATCGATATCTAAAACTGGTCTCACAGGAAATGCTCAAATCATAGAATGTAACTAGAGTCAGTCCTCTTTTACATACGTCGGCATTAAGCCTATTGTATTTAATTCCGATGCAATTTCTGTGTTTCGTCAACAATAAGAAGGTCCAAGGGATACAGTAAACCTGAAGTGAAGCATCGGAATCTAAAACAGGTCACAAAGGAAAGGTTCAAATAAAAGACAGTAGGAAGAGTTAGTCTTCTTGTACTCAAGTCGGCATTGTGCCTTCTGTCTATAATTCCGATGCAATTTCTGTGTTTCATCGTCAATAAGAAAGTCCAAGAGATACATTAAACGTGAAGTGAAGCGTCGGAATCTAAAACTGGTCTCATAGGTAAGGTTCAGAACGTGGACAGTAAGAAGAGTAAGTCTTCTTGTACCTAAGTCGGCATGTGCATTTTGTATTTAATCCCGATGCAATTTCTGTGTTTTGTCGTCAATAAGAAGGTACAACGGATACAGTAAACCTGAAGTGAAGCATCGGAATCCTATACTGGTCTCACAGGAAAGGTTCAAATCATACACAATAAAAAGAGTCAGTATTCTTGTACTTAAGTCTACATAGTGCATTTTGTATCTAATTTAGATGAATGTCTGTGTTTCATCGTCAATAAGGAAGTCCAAGGGATACAGTAAACCTGAAGTGAAGCATCGGAATCTAAAACAGGTCTCACAGGAAAGGTTCAAATCATAGACAGTAAGATCAGTTAGTCTTCTTGTACTTAAGTCGGCATTGTGACTCTGGTATTTAATTCGGATGCAATTTCTGTGTTTCATCGTCAATAAGACGGTCCGAGGGATACAGTATCCCTGACGTGAAGCATGGGTGTCGAAAACAGGTCTCACAGGAAAGGTTCAAATCACAGACAGTAAGATGAGTCAGCCATCTTGTACTTACGTCGGCGTTGTGACTTTTTTATTTAATTCGGATGCAATTTCTGTGTTTCATTGTCAATAAGAAGGTTCAAGGTATACAGTATACCTGAAGAGAAAGCATCGGAATCCAAAACTGGTCTCACAGGAACTGTTCAATACATAGACAATAAGAAGAGTCAGTCTTCTTGTTCTTAAGTCTACATTGTGCATTTTGTATTCAATTTCGATGCAATTTCTGTGTTTCATCTTCATTAACGATGTCCAAAGGATACAGTAAACCTGAAGTGAAGCATCGATATCTAAAGCTGGTCTCATAGAAAAGGTTCAAAACATAGACATTAGGAAGAGTCATTCCTCTTGTACTTAAGTCGTCATTGTGCCTTTTGTACTTAATTTCGTCGAATTTTCTGTGTTTCATTGTCAATAAGAAGGTCCAGGAGTTACAGTAAACCTGAAGTGAAGCATCGGAATCTAAAACTGGTCTCACAGGAAAGGTTCAAAACATAGACAATAAGAAGAGTCAGTCTTCTTGTACTTAAGTCTACATTGTGCAATTTGTATTTAATTTCGATGCAATATTTGTGTTTCATCGTCACGAAGAAGGTGCAAGGGATACAGTAAACCTGAAGTGAAGCATCAGAATGTAAAACTGGTCTCACAGGAAAGGTTCAAAACAAAGACAGTAAGAAGTGTCAGTCTGCTTGTACTTAAGTCGGCATTGTGCCTTTTTTATTTAATTCGGATGCAATTTCTGTGTTTCGTCGTCAATAAGAAGGTCCAAGGGATAGAGTAAACCTGAAGTGAAGCATCGAAATCAAAAAGTGATCTCACAGGAATGGCTCAAATCATAGAATGTAACAAGAGTGAGTCCTCTTGTACTTAAGTCGGCATTGTGCCTTTTGTACCTAATTCCGATGCCATTTCTGTGTTTCATCATCAATAGGAAGGTCCAAGTGATACAGTATACCTGATGCGAAGCATCGGAATCTAAAACTGGTCCCACAGGAAAGGTACAACACAAAGACAGGAAACAGGAAGAAGAAATGGTCTGCTTGTACCTGAGTCTGCACAGTGCCTTTAGTATTTAATACTGATGCAATTTCTGTGTTACATCGTCAATAAGAGAGTCCAAGGGATACACTAAACCTTAAGTGAAGCATCGGAATCTACAACTGGTCTCACAGGAAAGATTCAAACCATATGACAGTACGAGGAGTCAGTCTTCTTGTGCATAAGTCGGCATTGTGCATTTTGTATTTAATTCCGATGCAATCTCTGTGTTTCATCGTATATAAGAGGGTCCAAGGGATACCGTAAACCTGAAGTGAAGCATCGATATCTAAAACTGGTCTCATAGGAAAAGGTTAAAGATACACAGAAAGAAGAGTCAGTCTTCTTATACTTAAATCGGCATTGTGCGTTTTGTATTTAATTCCGATGCAATATCAGTGTATCATCGTCATAAGAAGGTTAAAGGGATACAGTAAACCTGAAGTGAAGCAAGGGAATCTAAATCTGGCCACACAGGAAGGGTTCAAAACATTGACAGTAAGAAGAGTCAGTCTTCTTGTACTGAAGTCAGCATTGTGCCTTTTGTATTTAATCCAGATGCAATTTCTGTGTTTCATTGTCAATAAGAAGGTCCAAGGGATACAGTAAACCTGAAGTAAAGCATTGGAATCTAAAACGGGTCTCACTGGAAGGGTTCAAAACATAGACAGTAAGAAGAGTCAGTCATCTTGTACTTAAGTCGGCAAGTGCCTTTAGTATTTAATTTGGACGCAATTTCAGCTTTTCATCATCAATAAGAAGGTTCAAGGGATACAGTAAACCTAATGTGAAGCATCGGAATATAAAACTGGCCTCACAGGAAAAGTTCAAATCATAGACAGTAAGAAGAGTCAGTCTTCTTGTACTTAAGTCGGCATTGTGCCTTTTGTATCGGTTTCCGATGCAATTTCTGTGTTTCGTCGTCACTAAGAAGGTCCAAGGAATAGAGTAAACCTGAAGTGAAGCATCGAAATCTAAAACAGATCTCATAGGAATGGCTCAAATCATAGAATGTAACTAGAATGAGTCCTCTTGTACTTAAGTCGGCATTGTGCATTTTGTATTTAATTCCGATGCAATTTCTGTGTTTCATCGTTTATAAGAAGGTCCAAGGGATACAGTAAAACTGAAGTGAAGCATCGGAATCTAAAACTGGTCTCACAGGAAAGGTTCAAAGCATAGACAGTAAGAAGAGTCAGACATCTTGTACTTAAGTCGATATTGTGCCTTTTGCATTTAATTCCGATGCAATTTCTGTGTTTCATCGTCAATAAGAAGGTCCAAGGGGTACAGTAAACCTGAGGTGAAGCATCGGAATCTAAAACTGGTCTCACAGGAAAAGTTCAAAACACTGACAGTAGATTGAGTCAGTCTTCTTGTACTGAAGTCGGCATTGTGCCTTTTGTATTTAGTTCCGATGCAATTTCTGTGTTTCATCGTCAATAAGACGGTCCGTGGGATACTGTATACCTGAAGTGAAGCATTGGAATCTAAACCTAGTCTCACAGCAAAGTTGATAATCATAGACAGTAAGAAGAGTCAGTCTTTTTGTACTTAATTCGGCATTGTGCCATTTGCATTTAATTCCGATGCAATTTCTGAGTTTCAACATCAATAAGAAGATCCAAGGGATACAGTAAACCTGAAGAGAAGCATCGATATATAAAACTGGACTCACAGGAAGGGCACAAATCATAGAACTTAAGAAGAGTCAAACCTCTTGTACTTAAGTCGGAATCTAAAACTGGTCTCACAGGAAAGGTTCAAAGCATAGACAGTATGAAGAGTCAGTCATCTTGTACTTAAGTCGATATTGTGCCTTTTGCATTTACTTCCGATGCAATTTCTGTGTTTCATCGTTAATAAGAGGGTCCAAGGGATACAGTACACCTGAAGTGTAGCATCGGAAACTATATCTGCGCTCACAGGAATGGTTCAAAACATAGACAGTAAGAGGAGTCAGTCCTCTTGTACTTAAGTCGGCATTGTGCCTTTTGTATTTAATTCGGATGCAATTTCTGTGTTTCATCGTCAATAAGAAGGTCCAAGGGATACAGTAAACCTGAAGTGAAGCATCGATATCTAAAACTGGTCAAATAGGAAAGGTTCAAAGATACACAGTAAGAAGAGTCAGTCTTCTTGTACTTAAATCGGCATTGTGCATTTGTATTTAATTCCGATGCAATATCTGTGTATCATCGTCAATAAGAGGGTCCAAGGGATACAGTAAACCTGAAGTAAAGCATAGGAATTTAAACTGGTCTCACAGGAATAATTCAAGTCATAGAAAGTAAGAAGAGTCAGTTTTCTTGTACTTTAGTCAGCATTGTGCCTTTTGTATTTAATTCCGATGCAATCTCTGTGTTTCATCGTCAATATCCAAGGGATACAGTAAACCTGAAGTGAAGCATCGGAATCTAAAACTGGTCTCACTGGAAACGTTCAAAACATAGACAGTAAGAAGAGTCAGTCATCTTGTACTTAAATCGGCAAGTGCCTTTTGTATTTAATTTGAAAGCAATTTCAGCTTTTCATCACCAATAAGAAGGTTCAAGGGATACAGTAAACCTAATGTGAAGCATCGGAATATAAAACTTCCCTCACAGGAAAGGTTCAAATCATGGACAGTAAGAAGAGTCAGTCTTCTTGTACTTATGTCGGCAATGTGCCTTTTGTATTTAATTCCGATGCAATTTCTGTGTATCGTCGTCAATAACAAGGTCCAAGGGTTACGGTAAACCTGAAGTGAAGCATCAGCACCTAAAACTGGTGTCATAGGAAAGCTTCAAAACATAGACTGCATGAAGAGTCAGTCTTCTTGTACTTAAGTCGGCATTATGCTTTTTGTATTTAATACCGATGCGATATCTGTGTTTTATCACCAATAAAAAGGTCCAAGGGATACAGTAAACCTGAAGTGAAGCATCGAAATCTAAAACTGGTCTCACAGGAAAGGCTCAAATCATATAAAGTAACTGGAGTCAGTCCTCTTGTACTTAAGTCGGCATTGTGCCTTTTGTATCTAATTCCGATGCAATTTCTGTGTTTCGTCGTCAATAAGTAGGTCCAAGAGAGACAGTAAACCTGAAGTGAAGCATCGGAATCTAAAACTGGTCTCTCAGGAAAGGGTCATAACATACACAGTAAGAAGAGTCAGTCTTCTTGTACTTAAGTCGGCTTTGTGCCTTTTGTATATAATTTTGATGCTATATCTGTGTATCATCGTCAATAAGAAGGTCCAAGGGATACAGTAAACCTGAAGTGAAGCATCGGAATCTAAAACTGGTCTCACAGGAAAGGTTCAAAGCACTGACAGTAGGATGAATCAGTCTTCTTGTACTGAAGTCGGCGTTGTGCCTTATGAATATAGTTGCGATGCAATTTCCGTGTTTCAGCGTCAATAAGACGGTCCGTGGGTAACTGTATACCTGAAGTGAAGCATCGGAATCTAAAACTGGTCTCACAGCAAAGTTTATAATCATAGACAGTAAGAAGAGTCAGTCTTTTTGTACTTAATTCGGCATTGTGCCATTTGTATTTAATTCCGATGCAATTTCTGAGTTTCATCGTCAATAAGAAGGTAAAAGGGTTACAGTAAACCTGAAGTGAAGCATCGGAATCTAAAACTGGTCCCACAGGAACGGTTCAATACATAGACAATAAGAAGAGTCAATCTTCTTGTTCTTATGGCTACATTGTGCATTTTGTATTCAATTTCGATGCACTTTCTGTGTTTCATCGTCAATAAGACGGTCCGAGGGATACAGTATCCCTGACGTGAAGCATCGGTGTCGAAAACAGGTCTCACAGGAAAGGTTCAAAGCATAGACAGAAAGAAGAGTCAGTCTCCTTGCACTTAAGTTGGCATTGTGCCTTTTGTATTATATTCCGATGCAATTTCTGTGTTTCATCGTCAATAAGAAGGTCCAAGGGATACAGTACAGCTGAAGTGAAGCATGGGAAACTAAAACTGGTCTCACAGGAAAGGTTCAAAACGTAGACAGTAAGAAGAAACAGTCTTCTTTTACTCAAGCCGGCATTGTGCCTTTTGTATTTTACTCCGATGCAATTTCTGTGTTTCATCGTCAATAAGAAGGTCCAAGGGATACAGGAAAACTGAATTGCAGCATCGGAATCTAAAACTATCTCACAGGCAAGGTTTAAAGCATAGACAGTAAGAAGAGTCAGTCTTGTTGTACTTAAGTCGTCATTGTGCCTTTAAGTATTTTATTCCGATGCGATTTCTGTGTTTCATCGTCAATAAGATATATAGGGATACAGTAAACCTGAAGTGAAGCACCTGAATCTTAAACAGGTCTCACAGGAAAGATTCAAAACATAGTCAGTAAGAAGAGTCAGTCTTGTTGGATTAAAGTGGGCATTGTGCCTTTTATATTTAATTCTGATGCAATTTCTGTGTTTCATCGTCAGTAAGGAGGTCTAAGGGATACAGTAAACCTGAAGTGAAGCATCGGAATCTAAAACTTGTCTCACAGGAAAGGTTCAAATCTTAGAATGTAAGGAGAGTCAGTTCTCTTGTACTTAAGTCGGCATCGTGCCTTTTGTATCTAATTCCGATGCAATTTCTGTGTTTCATCGCCAATATGAAGTCCAAGGGATATAGTAAACCTGAAGTGAAGCACCGGAATCTGAAACTGGTCTCACAGGTAAGATTCATGGCATAGACAGTAAGAAGAGTGTGTCTTGTTGTATTAAAGTCGGCATTGTGCCTTTTATATTTAATTCTGATGCAATTTCTGTGTTTCATCGTCAGTAAGGAGGTCCAAGGGATACAGCAAACCTGAAGTGAAGGATCGGAATCTAAAACTGGTCTCACAGGAAAGGTTCAAATCATATACAGTAAGAAGAGTCAGTCTTCCTGTACTTAAGTCGGCATTGTGCCTTTTGTATTTAATTCCGATGCATTTTCTGTGTTCCATCGTCAATAAGAAGGACCAAGGGATACGGTAAACCTGAAGTGAAGCATCGGAATCTAAAACTGGTCTCACAGGATGGGTTCAAAGCATAGACAGTAACAAGAGTCAGTCTGCTTGTACTTAAGTCGGCATTGTGCCTTTTGTACTTGATTCAGACGCAATTTCTGTGTCTCATCGTCAATAAGATGAACGAAGGGATACAGTAAACTTGAAGTGAAGCATCGGAATCTTAAACTGGTCTCACAGGAAAGGTTCAAATCATAGGCAGTAAGAAGAGTCAGTCTTCTTGTACTTAAGTTGGCATTGTGGTTTTTGTATTTAATTCCGATGCAATTTCTGTGTTCCAACGTCAATAAGACGGTCCAAGGGAAACGGTAAACCTGAAGCGCAGCATCGGAATCTAAAACTGGTCGCACAGGATGGGTTCATAGCATAGACAGTAACAAGAGTCAGTCTTCTTGTACTTAAGCCGGCATTGTGCCTTTTGTACTTGATTCCGATGCAATTTCTGTGTTTCATCGTCAATAAGATGAACCAAGGGATACAGTAAACTTGGAGTGAAGCATCGGAATCTTAAACTGGTCTCACAGGAAAGGTTCAAAACATAGACAGTAAGAAGAGTCACTCTTCTTGTACTTCAGTTGGCATTGTGCCTTTTGTACTTAATTCCGATGCAATTTCCGTACTTCATCGTCAATGAGAAGATCCAAGGGATTCAGTAAACCTGAAGTGAAGTATGGGAATCTTAATCTGGTCTCACACGAAAGGCTCCAATCATAGACAGTAAGAAGAGTCAGTCCTCTTGTACTTAAGTCGTCATTGTGCCTTTAGTATTTGATACCGATGCGATACCTATCTTTCATCGTCATTAAGAAGGTCAAAGGTATATTATACACCTGAAGTGAAGCATTGGAATCTAAAACTGATCTCACAGGAAGGGTTCAAAGCGTAGTCAGTAACAAGAGTCAGTCTTCTTGTACTTATGTCGGCATTGTGCGTTTTGTATTATATTCCGATGCAATTTCAGTGATTCATCGTCAATAAGAAGGTCCAAGGGATACAGGAAATCTGAAGCGCAGCATCGGAATATAAAACTAATCTCACAGGAAAGGTTTAAAGCATAGACAGTAAGTAGAGTCAGTCTTGTTGTACTTAAGTCGTCATTGTGCCTTTTGTATTTATTTCCGATGCGATTTCTGTGTTTCATCGTCAATAAGAAGGTCCAAGGGACACAGCAAACCAGAAGTGAAGCATCGATATCTAAAACTGGTCTCACTGGAATGGCTCAAATTTTAGAATGTAAGAAGAGTCAGTCCTCTTGTACTTAAGTCGGCATCGTGCCTTTTGTATCAAATTCCGATGCAATTTCTTTGTTTCATCGTCAATAAGATGTCCAAGGGATACAGTAAACCTGAATCGAAGCACCGGAATCTTAAACTGGCCTCACAGGAAAGGTTCAAATCATATACAGTAAGAAGAGTCAGTCTTCTTGTACTTAAGTCGGCATTGTGCCTTTTGTATTTAATTCCGATGCAATTTCTGTGTTCCATCGTCAATAAGAAGGTCCAAGGCATACGGTAAACCTGAAGCGCAGCATCGGAATCTAAAACTGGTCTCACAGGATAGGTTCGAAGCATAGACAGTAACAAGAGTCTGTCTTCTTGTACTTAAGTCGGCATTGTGCCTTTTGTACTTGATTCCGATGCAATTTCTGTGTTTCATCGCCAATAAGAGGCTCCAAGGGATACAGTAAACCTGAAGTGAAGCATCGCAATCCAACACTGGTGTCACAGGAAAGGTTCAAACCAAAGACAGTAAGAAGAGTCAGTCTCCTTGTATTTAAGTTGGCATTGTGCCGTTTGTATTTAACTTCAATGCGATTTCTGTGATTCATCGTCAATCGGAAGGTCCAAGGGATACAGGAAACCTGAAGCGCAGCATCGGAATCTAAAACTAATCTCACAGGAAAGGTTTAAATCATAGACAGTAATAAGAGACAGTCTTGTTGTACTTAAGTCGTCATTGTGCCTTTAGTATTTAATTCCGATGCGAATTCTGTGTTTCATCGTCAATAAAAAGGTCAAAGGGATACTGTACACCTGAAGTGAAGCATTGGAATCCAAAACTGGTCTCACAGGAAAGGTTCAAAGCGCAGACAGTAAGGAGACTAAGTCTTCATGTACTTAAGTCGGCATTGTGCCTTTTGTATTATATTCCGATGCAATTTCTGTGTTCCGTCGTCAATAAGAAGGTCCACGGGACACAGGAAACCAGATGTGAAGCATCGGAATCTAAAACTGGCTTTACAGGAATGGTTCAAATCGTAGACAGGAAGAAGAGTCAGTCTTCTTTTACTTAAGGAGGCATTGTGCCTTTTGTATTTTATTCCGATGCAATTTCTGTGTTTCATCTTCAATAAGAAGGTTCAAGGTATACAGTAAACCAGAAGTGAAGAATCGGAATCAAAAACTGGTCTCACAGGAAAGGTTCAATTCATAGACAGTAAGAAGAGTCAGTCTTCTTGTGCTTAAGTCGGCATTGTGCCTTTTGTATTTAATTCCGATGAAATTTCTGTGTTTCATCGTCAATAAGAAAAGCCAAGTGATTCAGCAAACTTGAAGTGAAGCATCGGAATCTATAACTGTTCTCACAGGAAAGGTTTAAAACATAGACAGTAAGAACAGGCAGTTTTCTTGTAATTAGTCGGCATTGTGCCTTTTGTATTTCATTCCGATGCAATTTCTGTGTTTCATCGTCAATAAGAAGGCCCAAGGGATACAGTAAACCTGAAGTAAAACATCGGAATTTATAACTGGTCTCATAGAAAAGGTTCAATCATGGACAGTTAGAATAGTCAGTCTTCTTGTACTTAAGTCGGCATTGTGCCTTTGTATTCAATTCCCTTGCAATTTCTGCGTATCATCGTCAGTAAGGAGGTCAACGGAATACAGCAAACCAGAAGTGAAGCATCGATTACTAAAACTGGTCTCACTGGAAAGGCTCAAATCTTAGAATGTAAGAAGAGTCAGTCCTCTTGTACTTAAGTCGGCACTGTGCCTTTGGTATTTAATTCCGATGCAATTTCTGTGTTTCAACGACAATAAGACGGTCCAAGCTATACAGTAAACCCGAAGTGAAGAATCGGAATCAAAAACTGTTCTCACAGGAAAGGTTCAATTCATAGACAGTAAGAAGAGTCAGTCTTCTTGTACTTAAGTCGGCATTGTACCTTTTGTTATTAATTCCGACGAAATTTCTGTGTTTCATCGTCAATATGATAGGCCAAAGGATACAGTAAACTTGAAGTGATGCATCGATATCTAAAACTGGTCTCACAGGAAAGGTTCAAAACATAGATTGTAAGAAGTCAGTCTTCTTGTACTTAATTCGGCATTGTGACTTTCGTATTTATTCCGATGCAATTTCTGTGTATCATCGTCAATGAGAAAGTCCAACGGATACAGTAAACCTGAAGTGAAGCATCGGAATCTAAAGCTGGTCTCACCCGAAAGGCTCAAATCATAGACAGTAAGAAGAGTCAGTTTTCTTGTACGTAAGGCGGCATTGTGCGTTTTGTATTTAATTCCGATGCAATATCTGTGTTTCGTCGTCAATAAGAATGCCCAAGGGGTACAGTAAACCTGAAGTAAAACAATGGAATTTATAACTGGTCTCATAGAAAAGGTCCAATCATAGACAGTTAGAAGAGTCAGTCTTCTTGTACTTAAGTCGGCATTGTGCCTTTGTATTCAATTCCGTTGCAATTTCTGTGTTTCGTCGTCAATAAGGAGGTCCAAGGGATACAGCAAACCAGAAGTGAAGCATCGATAACTAAAACTGGTCTTACTGGAAAGGTTCAAATCATAGACAGTAAGAAGAGTCAGTCTTCTTGTACTTAAGTCGGCATTGTGCCTTTTGTATTTACTTCCTATGCAATTTATGTGATTCATCGTCAATAAGAAGGTCCAAGGGATACAGTAAAACTGACGTGATGCATCGGAATCTAAAAGTGGTCTCACAGGAAAGGTTCAAACATAGACAGTAAGAAGAGTCAGTCTTCTTGTACTTTAGTCGTCATTGTGCCTTTTGTATTTAATTCCGATGCAATTTCTGTGTTTCATCGTCAAAAAGAAGGTCCAAGGGATACAGTAAACCTGAAGTGAAGAATCGGAATTTGAAACTGGTCTCACAGGAAAGGTTCAAAGCAGAGACAATAAGAAGGGTCAGACCTCTTGTACTTGAGTCGGCATTGTGCCTTTTGTATTTAAATCCGATGCGATATCTGTGTTTCATAGTCAATAAGAAGGTCCAAGAGATACAGTAAACCTGAAGTGAAACATCGGAATCTTAAACTGGTCTCACAGGAAAGTTTCAAAACTTACACAATTAGAAGAGACAGTCCTTTTGTACTTAAGTCGGCATTGAGCTTTTTGTATTTAAATCCGATACGATTTCTGTGTTTCATCGTCATTATGAAGGTCCAAGGGATAACGTAAACTTTAAGTGAAGCATCGGAATTTAAATCTGGTCTCACAGGAAAGGTTCAAATCATGGAATGTAAGAAAAGTCAGTCATCATGTACTTAAGTCGGCATTGTGCCTTTTGTATTTAATTCCGATGTAATTTCTGTGTTTCATCGTTAATACGAAGGTCCAAGGTATACAGTAAACCTGAAGTAAAGCATCGGAATCTAAAACTAATGTCACAGGAAAGGTTCAAATCGTAGAATGTAAGAAGAGTCAGTCCTCTTGTACTTAAGTCGGCATTGTGACTTTTGTATTTGTTTCCGATGCAGTTTCTGTTTTTCATTGTCAATAAGAAAGTCCAAGGGATACAGGCAACCTGAAGTGAAGATCGGAGTCTAAAACTGTTCTCACAGGAAAGCTTCAAATGATAGAATGTAAGAAGAGTCAGTCCTCTTTTTCTTAAGTTGGCATTGTGCCTTTTGAATTTAATTACGATGCAATTTTTGTGTTTCATCGTCAATAAATAGGTCCACGGGATACAGTAAACCTGAAGTGAAGCATCGGAATCTCAAACTTGTCTCACTGGAAATGTTCAAAACATGGTAATAAGAGTCACTCTTCTCGTACTTAAGTCGTCATTGTGCCTCTTGTATTTAGTTCCGATGCAATATCTGTGTTTCATCGTCAATAAGTAGGTCCAAGGGATACAGTAAACCTGAAATGAAACATCGGAATCTAAAACTAGTCTCACAGGAAAGTCTCAAATCATAGACAGTAAGAAGAGTCAGTCTGCTTGTACTAAAGTCGTGATATGGCATTTGTATTTAATTCCAATGCAATTTCTGTATTTCATCGTCTATAAGACTATCCAATGCATACAGTAAACCTGAAGTGAAGCATCGGAATCTAAAACTGGTCTAACAGGAAAGGCTCAAATCATAGACAGTAAGAAGCGTCAGTCTTGTTGTACTTAAGTCGGCATTGTGCCTTTTGTATTTAATTCCGATGCAATATCTGTGTTTTATCGTCAATAAGAAGGTCCAAGAGATTCAGTAATCCTGACGTGAAGCATCGGAATCAGAAACTGGTCTCACAGGATAGGTTCAAACATAGACAGTAAGAAAAGTCAGTCTTCTTGTACTTAAGTCGACGTTGTGCCTTTTGTATTTAATTCCGATGGAATTTCTGTGTTTCCTCGTCAATACGAAGGTCCAAGGGATACAGTAAACCTGCAGTGTAGCATCGGAATCTATAGCTGGTCCCTCAGGAAAAGTTCAAATCACAGAATGTAAGAAGAGTCAGTCCACTTGTACTTAAGTCGGCATTGTGCCTTTTGTATTTAATTCCGATGTAATATTTGTGTTTCATACACAATAAGAAGGTCCAAGGGATACAGTAAATTTGAAGTGAAGCATTTGAATCTAAAACTGGGCTCACAGTAAACGTTCAAATCGTAGAATGTAAGAAGAGTCAGTCCTCTTGTTCTTAAGTCGGCATTGTGCCTTTTGTATTTGATTCCGATGCAATTTCTGTGTTTCATCGACAATCATAAGGTCCAAAGGATACAGTCAACCTGAAGTGAAGTATCGGAATCTAAAACTGGTTTCACAAGAATGGTTCAAATCATAGAATGTAAGAAGAGTCAGTCGTCTTGTTCATAAGTTGGCATTGTGGCTTTTGAATTTAATTCCGATGCAATTCCTGTGATTTATCGTCAATAAGAAGGTCCAATTGATACAGTAAGCCTGAAGTGAAGCATCTTAATCTAAAAGTGGTCTCACAGGAAAGGTTCAAATCATAGACAGTAAGAAGAGTCAGTCTTCTTGTACTTAAGTCGGCAGTGTGCCTTTGTATTTAATTCGGATGCAATTTCTGTGTTTCCTCGTCAATAAGAAGGTCCAAGGGATACAGTAAACCTGAAGTGAAGCTTCGGAATCTGAAACTGGTCTCACAGTTAAGGCTCAAAACATAGACAGTAAGAAGAGTGGGTCTACTTGTATTTAAGTCGGCATTGCGCCTTTTGTATTTAATTCCGAAGCAATATCTGTGTTTCATCGTCAATAGGAAGGTACAAGGGATACATTAAACCTGAATTGTAGCATCGGAATCTGAATTTGGTCTGTCAGGAAAGGTTCAAAACATAAACAATAAGAAGAGCCAGTCTTCTTGTACTAAAGTCGGCATTGTTCATTTTGTATTTGATTCCGATGCAGTTTCTGTGTTTCATCGTCAACACGAAGGTCCAAGGGATTCAGTAAACCTGAAGTGAAGCATCGGAATCTGAAACTGGTCTCAGAGGAAAGGCTCAAATTATAGAATGTAAGAAGAGTCAGTCTTCTTGTACTTAAGTCGGCATTCTGCCTTTTGTATTTAAATCCGATGTGATATCTGTGTTTCATAGTCAATAAGAAGGTCCAAGAGATACAGTAAACCTGAAGTGAAACATCGGAATCTTAAACTGGTCTCGCAGGAAAGTTTCAAAACATACACAATTAGAAGAGACAGTCCTTTTGTACTTAAGTCGGCATTGAGCTTTTTGTATTTAAATCCGATACTATTTCTGTGTTTCATCGTCAATAAGAAGGTCCAAGGGATACAGTAAATTTAAAGTGAAGCATCGGAATCTAAAACTGGGCTCACAGTAAACGTACAAATCGTAGAATGTAAGAGGAGTCAGTCTTCTTGTACTTAAGTCGGCATAGTGCCTTTTGTATTTAATTCCAATGCAATTTCTGTGTTTCATCGTCAATAAGGCTATCCAAGGCATACAGTAAACCTGAAGTGAAGCATCGGAATTTCAAACTGGTCTCACAGGAAATGTTCAAAGCATAGAAAGGAGAGTCACTCTTCTCGTACTTATATCGGCATTGTGCCTTCTGTATTGAATTCCGATGCAATTTCTGTGTGTCATCGACAATAAGAAGGTCCAAGGGATACAGTAAACCTAAAGTGAAATATCGGAATCTAACATTGGTTATAGGAAAGGTTCAAATCATAGACAATAAGAAGAGACATTCCTTTTGTACTTATGTCGGCATTGAGGTTGTTGTATGTAAATCCGATGCAATTTCTGTGTTTCATCGTCAATAAGAAGGTCCAAGGGATACAGTAAACCTTAAGTGTAGCATCGGAATCTATAGCTGGTCTCACAGGAAAGGTTCAAATCATAGAATGTAAGAAGAGTCAGTCATCATGTACTTAAGTCGGCATTGTGCCTTTTGTATTTAATTCCGATGCAATTTCTGTGTTTCATCGTCAATAAGAAGGTCCACGGGATACAGTAATCCTGAAGTGAAGCATCGGAATCTAAAAGTGGTCTCACAAGATAGGTTCAAAACATAGGCAGTAAGAAGAGTCAGTGATCTTGTACTTAAGTCGGCATTGTGCCTTTGTATTTAATTCCGATGCAATTTCTGTGTTTCCTCGTCAATAAAAAGGTCCAAGGGATACTTGAAAACTGAAGTGTAGCATCGGAATCTGAATTTGGTCTGACAGGAAAGGTTCAAATCATAGACAGTAAGAAGAGTCAGTCTTCTTGTACTTAAGTCGGAATTGTTCATTTTGTATTTAGTTCCGGTGCAATTTCTGTGTTTCATCGTCAATAAGAAGGTCGAAGGGATACCGTAAACCGGAAGTGAAGCATCGGAATCTGAAACTGGTCTCACAGAAAAGGCTCAAATCACAGAAAGTAAGAAGAGTTAGTCTTATCGTACGCCAGTCGGCATTGTACCTTTTGTATTTAATTAAGATGCAATTTCTGTGTTTCATAGTCAATAAGAAGGTCCAAGGGATACAGTAAACCTGCAGTGAAGCATCGATATCTAAAACTGGTCTCACAGGAAATGCTCTAATCATAGAATGTAAGAGGAGTCAGTCACCTTGTACTTAAGTCGGCATTGTGCCTTAAGTATGTCATTCCGACGGAATTTCTGTGTTTCATCGTCAATAAGAAGGTCCATGGGATGCAGTAAACCTGAAGTGAAGCATCTGAATGTAAAACTGGTTTTACAGGAAAAGCTCAAATCATAGACAGTATTAAGAGTCAGTCTTCTAGTAGGTAAGTCGGCTCTGTGCTTTTGTATTTAATTCCGATACAATTTCAGTGTTTCATCGACTATAAGAAGGTCCAAGGGATACAGTAAACCTGAAGTGAAGCATCGGAATCTAAGACTCGTCTCACAGGAAAAGTTCAAAACATACACGGTAAGAAGAGACATTCCTTTTGTACTTAAGTCGGCATTGTGCTTTTTGTATTTAAATCCGATGCAATATCTGTGTTTCATCGTCAATAAGAATGTCCAAGGGATACAGTAAGCCTGAAGTGGAAGCAGCGGAACCTGAAACTGGCCTCACAGGAAAACTCAAATCATAGACAGTAATAAGAGTCAGCCTTCTTGTACTTAAGTCGGCATTGTGCCTTTTGTATTTCAGTCCGATGCAATTTCTGTGTTTCATCGTCAATAAGAAGGTCCAAGGGCTTCAGTAAACCTGAAGTGAAGCATCAGAATATAAAACTTGTCTCATAGGAAAGGTTCTAATCATAGAATATAAGAAGAGTCAGTCATCTTGTACTTAAGTCGGCATTGTACCTTCTGTATTTAATTCCGATGTCATTTCTGTATTACATCGTCAATACGAAGGTCCAAGGGATACAGTAAGCCTGAAGTGGAACATTGGAATCTTATACTGGTTTCACAGGAAAGGTTCAAATAAGAGAACAAAAGAATATTCAGTCCTCTTATACCAAAGTCTGCATTGTGCTTTTGTATTTAATTCCGATGCAATTTCTGTGTTTCACCGTTAATCCGAAGGTCCAAGGGATACAGTAAAACTGAAGTGAAGCATCGGAATCTAAAACTGGTCTCACAGGAAAGGTTCAAATCATAGAATGTAAGAAGAGTAAGTGCTCTTGTACTTAAGTGGTTATTGTGCCTCTTGTTTTTAATTCCGATGCAATTTCTGTGTTTCATCGTCAACAAGAAGGTCCAAGGGATACAGTAATCCTGAAGTAAAGCATCGGAATCCAAAACCGGTCTCACAGGAGAGGTTCAAAATGTAGACAGTAAGAAGAGACAATCCTCTCGTACTTAAGTCGGCATTGTGCCTTTTGTAATTAATTCCGAGGCAATTTCTGTGTTTCATCGTCACTAAGAACGTCCGAGGGATACAGTTAGCCTGAAGTGAAGCATCGGAATGTAAAACTGGTCTCACAGGAAAGGTTCTATGCATAGACAGTAAGAAGAGTCAGTCCTCTTGTACTCAGATCGACATTGTGCCTTTGTACTTAATTCCGATCCAAATTCTGTGTTTCATCGTCAATTAGAAGGTCCAAGATATACAGTAAACCTGAAGTGAAGCATCGGAATTTCAAACTAGTCTCACAGGAATGGCTCAAATCATAGACAGTAAGAAGAGTCTGTCTTCATGCACTTAAGTTGGCATTGTGCCTTTTGTATTCAAATCCGAAGCAATTTCTGTGTTTCATCGACAATAAGAAGGTCCAATGTATACAGTAAATCTGAAGTGAGGCTTCGGAATTTAAAACTGGTCTCACAGGAAAGGTTCGAAACATAGGCAGTAAGAAGAATCAGTCTTCTTTACTTAAGTTGGCATTGTGCCTTTTGTATGTAATTCCGAAGAAGTTTCTGTATATCATTGTCAATAAGAAGTTCCAAGGGATACAGTAAACCTGAAGTGAAGCATCGGAATACAAAACTGGTCTCACAGGAGATGCTCAAATCATAGACAGTAAGAAGAGTCTGTCCTCTTGCACTTGCGACGGCATTGTGCCTTTCGTTTTTAATTCCCATGCAATTTCTGTGTTTCATCGTCAATAGGAAGGTCCAAGGGATACAGTAAACCTGAAGCGAAGCATCGAAATCTATAAATAGTCTCACAGGAAAGGTTCAAAACATAGACAGTAAGAAGAGTCAGTCTTCTTGTACTTAAGTCGGCATTGTGCCTTTTGTATTTAATTCCGATGCAATTTCTGTGATTCATCGTCTATAAGAAGGTCCAATGGATACAGTAAATCTGAAGTGAGGCTTCGGAATTTAAAACTGGTCCTACAGGAAAGGTTTAAAACATAGACAGTAAGAAGAGTCAGTGTTCTTGTACTTAAGTCGGCATTGTGCCTCTTGTATTTCATTCCGATGCAATTTCTGTGTTTCATCGTCAATAAGAATGTCCAATCGATACAGTAAACTTGCAGTGAAGCATCGGAATCTAA
Source organism: Schistocerca americana (assembly GCF_021461395.2). Taxonomy (NCBI): domain Eukaryota; kingdom Metazoa; phylum Arthropoda; class Insecta; order Orthoptera; family Acrididae; genus Schistocerca; species Schistocerca americana. The sequence continues at coordinate 59,531,498 of NC_060121.1, forward strand.
AACTGGTCTCACAGGAAAGGTTCAAAATGTAGACAGTAAGAAGAGACATTCCGCTTGCACTTAAGTCGTCATTGTTCCTTTTGTAATTAATTTCGGGGAATTTTCTGTGTTTCTTCGCCAATACGAAGGTCCGAGGGATACAGTAAAGCGGAAGTGAAGCATCAGAATTGAAAACTGGTCTCACAGGAAATGCTCAAATCATAGTATGTAAGAAAAGTCAGTCTACTTGTATTTAAGTCGGAAAATTGCTTTTTGTATTCAATTTCGATGCAATTTCTGTGTTTCATCGTCAATAAGAAGGTCCAAGGGATACAGTAAACCATAAGTGAAGCATCGGAATCGAAAACTGGTCTCACAGGAAAGGTTCTAAGCGTAGACAGTAAGGAGAGTCAGTCTACTTGTATTTAAGTCGGCATTGTGCCTTTAGTATTCAATTCCGATGCAATTTCTGTGTTTCCTCGTCAATACGAAGGTCCAAAGGATACAGTAAAACTGAAGTGAAGCATCGGAATCTAAAACTGGTCTCACAGGAAAGGCTCAAAACATAGACAGTAAGAAGAGTCAGTTTTCTTGTACTTAAGTCGGCATTGTGCCTGTTGTATTTAATTCCGATGCAATTTCTGTGTTTCATCGTCAATAAGTAGGCCCAAGGGATACAGTAAACCTAACGTGAAGTATCGGAACCTAAAACTACTCTCACAGGAAATTTTCAAAACAAAGACAGTAAGAAGAGTCAGTCTTCTTGTACTTAAGTCGGCATTGTGAATTTTGTATTTAATTCTGATGCAATTTCTGCCTTTCATCGTCATTAAGAAGTCCAAGTAATACAGGAAACCTGAAGTGGAGCATCGAAAACTAAATCTGGCCTCACAGGAAAGTTTCAAAACATAGACACTAATAGGAGTCAGTCTACTTGTACTTCAGTCGGCGTTGTGCATTTTGCATCTAATTCCGATGCGATTTCTGTGTTTCATCGTCAATAAGAAGGTCCATGGGATACAGTAAACCATAAGTGAAGCATCGGAATCTAAAACTGGTCTCACAGGAATGGTTCAAATCATAGAATGTATGAAGAGTCAGTCCTCTTGTACTTAAGTCGCATTGTGCCTTTTGTATTTACTTTCGATGCAATTTCTGTGTTGCATCGTCAATACGAAGGTCCACGGGATGCAGTAAACCTGAAGTGAAGCATCGGAATCTAAAACCGGTCTCACAGGAAAGGTTCAAAACGTAGACAGTAAGAAGAGTCAGTCTTCTTGTATTTAAGCCGGTACTGTGCCTTTTGTATTTAATTCCAATGCAATTTCTGTGTTGCATCGTCAATAAGAAGGTCCAAAGTATACAGTAAACCTGAGGTGAAGCATCGGAATTTAAAACTGGTCCCACAGGAAAGGCTCAAATCATAGACAGTAAGAAGAGTCAGTCATCTTGCACTTCAGTCGGCATTGTGCCTGTTGTATTTAATTCCGGTCTAATTTCTGAGTATGATCTTCAATAGGAAGATCCAAGGGATACAGTAAACCTGAAGTGAATCATCATAATCTCAAACTGGTCTCACATGAATGGTTCAAAATATAGACAGTAAGAAGAGTCAGTCTTCATGTACTTAATTCGGCATTGTGCCTTTTGTATTTAAATCCGAAGCAATTTCTGTGTTTCATCGTCAATAAGAGGTTCAATGGGATACAGTAAACCTGATGTGAAGCATCGAAATCTAAAACTGGTCTCACAGGAAAGGTTCAAAACTTAGACTGCAAGAAGAGTCATTCTTCTTGTACTTAAGTCGTCGTTGTACCTTTTGTATTTAATTCCGATACAATTTCTGTGTTTCATCGTCAATAAGAAGGTCCAAGTGATACTGTCAACGTGAAGTGAAGCATCGGAATCTAAAACTGGTCTCACAGGAAAGTTCAAAACATAGGCAGTAATAAGAGTCAGTCTCCTTGTACTTAAGTTGGCATTGTGCTTTTTGTATGTAATTCCGATGCAATTTATGTATATCATTGTCAATAAGAAGGTCCAAGGGATACAGTAAAGCTGAAGTGAAGCATCGGAATACAAAACTGGACTCACAGGAAAGGCTCAAATCATAGACAGTAAGAAGAGTCAGTTTTCTTGTACTTAAGTCGGCATTGTGCCTGTTGTATTTAATTCCGATGCAATTTCTGTGTTTCATCGTCAATAAGTAGGCCCAAGGGATACAGTAAACCTAACGTGAAGTATCGGAATCTAAAACTACTCTCACAGGAAATTTTCAAACCAAAGACAGTAAGAAGAGTCAGTCTTCTTGTACTTAAGTCGGCATTGTGAATTTTGTATTTAATTCCGATGCAATTTCTGTCTGTCATCGTCATTAAGAAGTCCAAGTAATACAGGAAACCTGAAGTGGAGCATCGTAAACTAAATCTGGCCTCACGGGAAAGTTTCAAAACATAGACAGTAATAGGAGTCAGTCTACTTGTACTTCAGTCGGCATTGTGCATTTTGTATCTAATTCCGATGCGATTTCTGTGTTTGTGAAGCATCGGAATCTAAAGCTGGTCTCACCCGAAAGGCTCAAATCATAGACAGTAAGAAGAGTCAGTTTTCTTGTACGAAAGGCAGCATTGTGCCTTTTGCGTTTAATTCCGATGCAGTTTCTGTGTTTCATTGTCAATAAGTCTGTCCAAGGGATACGGTAAACCTGAAGTGAAGCTTCGAAATCTAAAACTGGTCTCACAGGAAAGGTTCAAAACATAGATTGTAAGAAGTCAGTCTTCTTGTACTTAATTCGGCATTGTGACTTTCGTATTTATTCCGATGCAATTTCTGTGTATCATCGTCAATGAGAAAGTCCAACGGATACAGTAAACCTGAAGTGAAGCATCGGAATCTAAAGCTGGTCTCACCCGAAAGGCTCAAATCATAGACAGTAAGAAGAGTCAGTTTTCTTGTACGTAAGGCGGCATTGTGCGTTTTGTATTTAATTCCGATGCAATTTCTGTGTTTCATCGTCAATAAGAAAGGTCCAAGGGATACGGTAAACCTGAAGTGAAGCATCAGCACCTAAAACTGGTGTCATAGGAAAGCTTCAAAACATAGACTGCATGAAGAGTCAGTCTTCTTGTACTTAAGTCGGCATTATGCTTTTTGTATTTAATACCGATGCGATATCTGTGTTTTATCACCAATAAGAAGGTCCAAGGGATACAGTAAACCTGAAGTGAAGCATCGGAATCTAAAACTGGTCTCACACGAAAGGCTCAAATCATAGATGGTAAGAAGAGTCTGTCTTCCTGTACTTAAGTCGGCATTGTGCCTTTTATATTTAATTCCATGCAATTTCTGTGTTTCATCGTCATTAAGAAGTTCCAAGGGATACAGTAAACCTGAAGTGAAGCATCGGAATCTAAAACTGGTCTCACAGGAATGGTTTAATCATAGACTCGAAGAAGAGCCAGTCTTCTTGTACCTAAGTCGGCATAGTGCATGTTGTATTTAGTTCCGATTCAATTTCTGTGTTTCATCGTCATTAAGAAGGTGCAAGGGATACAGTAAACCTGAAGTGAAGTATCGGAATCTAAAACTGGTCTCACAGGAAAGGTTGAAAACGTAGACAGTAAGAAGAGTCAGTCCTCTTGTACTCTAGTCGGCATTATGCCTTTGAATTTCATTCCGATGCAATTTCTGTGCTTCATCGTCAATAAGAAGGTCCAAGATATATAGTAAACCTGACGTGAAGCATCGGAATCTAAATCTGGTCTCACAGGAAAGGTTCAAAACATAGACGGTAAGAAGAGTCAGTCTCCATGTTCTTATGTCGGCATTGTGCCCATTGTATTTAATTCCGATGCAATTTCTGTGTTTCATCGTCAATTAGAAGTTCCAAGGGATACAGTAAACCTGAAGTGAAGCAACGGAAACTAAGACTGGTCTCACTGGAAAGGTTCAAAACATAGACAGTAAGAAGAGACATTCCTCTTGTACTCAAGTCGGCATTGTGCGTTTTGTATTTAATTCCGATGCAATTTCGGTGTTTCATCGTCAATAGGAAAGTCCAAGAGATACAGTAAACCTGAAGCGAAGCATCGGAATCTAAAACTGGTCTCACAGGAGAGGTTAGTAACATAGACAGTAAGAAGAGTCAGTCTTCATGCACTTCAGTCGGCGTTGTGCCTTTTGTATTTAATTGCGATGCAATTTTTGATTGTCTTCGTCAATAGGAAAGTCCAAGGGATACAGTAAACCTGAAGTGCGGCATCGGAATCTAGAACAGGTCTCTCGGGAAAGGATCAAAACATAAACAGTAAGAAGAGACATTCCTCTTGTACTTAATTCAGCATTGTGCCTTTTGTATTTAATTCCGTTGCAATTTCTGTGTATCATCGTCATGAGAAAGTCCAAGGGATACAATAAACCTTAAGTGAAGCATCGGAATCTAAAACTATTCTCACAGGAAAGGTTCAAGACATAGACAGTAAGAAGACTGAGTCCTCTTGTACCCAAGTCGGCATTGTTCCTTTGTATTTAATTCAGATCAAATTTCTGTGTTTCATCGTCAATAAGAAGGTCCAAGGTATACAATAAACCTTAAGTGAAGAATAGGAATCTAGAACTATTCTCACAGGAAAGGTTCAAATCATAGAATGTAAGAAGAGTCAGTCCTCTTGTAGTTAAGTCGGCATTGTACCTTTAGTAATTAATTCCGATGCAATTTCTGTGTTTCATCGTCAATAAGAAGGTCCATGGGTTAGAGTAAAGCTGAATTGGAAGCATAGGAATCTAAGAGAGGCCTTACAGGAAAGGCTCAAGGCACAGACAGTAAGAAGAGTCAGTCTTCTTGTACTTAAGTCAGCATCGAGCCTTCTGTGTTGAATTCCGATGCAATTTCTGTGTTTCATCGTCAATAAGAAGGTCCAAGGGATACAGCAAACCTGAAGTTAGGCATCGAAATTCAAAACTGGTCTCACAGGAAAGGTTCAAAACATAGACAGTAAAACGAGTAAGTCTTCTTGTAGATGAGTCGGCATTGTAACTTTTGTATTAAATTCCGATGCGATTTCTGTGTTTCATCGTCAATAAGAAGGTCCAAGGGATGCAGTAAACCTGAAGTGAAGCATCGGAATCGAAAACTGGTCTCACAGGAATGGTTCAAATCATAGAATGTAAGAAGACTCAGTCTTCCTGTACTTAAGTCGGGATTGTGCCTCTTGTACTTAATTCCGATGCAATTTCTGTGTTTCATCGTCAATAAGAAGGTCCAAGGCATAACGTAAAACTGACGTGAAGTGTCGGAAACTAAAACTGGTCTCACAGGAAAGATTCAAATCATAGAATGTAAGAAGAGTCAGTCCTTTTGTACTTAAGTCAGCATTGTGCCTTTTGTATTTAATTCCGATGCAATTTCTGTGTTTCATCGTCAATATGAAGGTCCAAGGGATGCAGTAAACCTGAAGTGAAGCATCGGAATCGAAAACTGGTCTCACAGGAATGGTTCGAATCATAGAATGTAAGAAGACTCAGTCCTCTTGTACCTAAGTCGGCATTGTTCCCTTTGTATTTCATTCCGATGCAATTTCTGTGTTTCATAGTCAATAAGAAGGTCCAAGGGATATAGTAAACTTGAGCTGAAGCATCGGAATCTAAAACTGGTCTCACAGGAAAGGTTCAAAACATAGACAGTAAGAAGAGGCAGTCTTCTTGCACTTAAGTCAGCATTGTGACTTTTGTATTAAATTCCGATGTGATCTCTGTGTTTCATCGTCAATAAGAAGGTACATGGGATACAGTAAACCTGAAGTGAATCATCGGAATCTGAAACTGGTCTCACAGGAAAGGTTCAAAACATAGACAGTATGAAGAGACATTCCTTTTGTACTTAAGTCGGAATTGTTCTTTATGTATTTAAATAAAATGCAATTTCTGTGTTTCATCGTCAATAAGAAGATCCAAGAAATAGAGTAAACCTGTAGTGGAGGCATCAGAATCTAAAAGTGGCCTCACAGGAAAAGCTCAAGTCATAGACAGTAAGAAGAGTCGGTCTTCTTGTACTTAAGTCGGCATTGTGCCTTTTGTGTTGAATTCCAATGCAATTTCTGTGTTTCATCGTCGATAAGAAGGTCCAAGGGATACAATAAACCTGAAGTGAAGCATCGGAATCGAAAACTGGTCTCACAGGAAAGGTTCAAATCATAGAATGTAAGAAGAGTCAGTCCTCTTGTACCTAAGTCGGCATTGTGCCTTTTGTATTTCATTCCTATGCAATTTCTGTGTTTCATAGTCAATAAGAAAGTCCAAGGGATACAGTAAATCTGAAGTGAAGCATCGGAATCTAAAAATGGACTCACAGGAAAGGTTCAAAACATAGACAGTAAGAAGAGTCAGTCTTCTTGTACATAAGTCATCATAGTGCATTTTCTATTCAATTCCGATGCAATTTCTGTGTTTCATCGACAATAAGAAAGTCCAAGGGATACAATAAACCTGAAGTGATAAATCGGAATCTAAAACTGGTCTTACAGGAAAGGTTCAAATCATAGAATGTAAGAAGAGTCAGTCTTCTTGTACTTAAGTCGGCATTGTGCCTTTTGTTTTTAATTTCGATGCAACATCTGTTTTTCATCGTCAATAAGAAGGTCCATGGGATACAGTAAACATGACGTGAAGCGTCGGAAACTAAAACTGGTCTCACAGGAAAGGTTCATTCCATAGAATGTAAGAAGAGTCAGTCCTCTTGTGCTTACGTCAGCATTGTGCCTTTTCTATTTAATTCCGATGCAATTTCTGTGTTTCATCGTCAATAAGAAGGTCCAAGGAATAGAGTAAACCTGAAGTGGATGCAACGGAATCTAAAAGTGGCCTCACAGGAGAGGCTCAAGTCATAGACAGTAAGAAGAGTCATTCTTCTTGTACTTAAGTCGGCCTTGTGCCTTTTGTATTTAATTCCGTCGCAATTTCTGTGTTTCATCGTCAATAAGAAGGTCCAAGATATACAGTAAACCTGAAGGGAGGCGTCGGAATCTAAAACTGGTCTCACGGGAAAGGTTCAAAACATAGACAGTAAGAAGAGTCAGTCCCCATGTTCTTAAGTCAGCATTGTACCTTTTGTATATAATTCCGATGCAATTTCTGTGTTTCAACGTCAATAAGAAGGTCCAAGGGATACAGCAAAAATGAAGTGAAGCATCGGACTCTATAACTGGTCTCACAGGAATGGTTCAAAACATAGACAGTAAGAAGAGTCAGTCTTCTTGTACTTAAGTCGGCATTGTGCTTTTTGGATTTAACACCGATGCAATTTCTGTGTTTAATCGTCAATAAGAAGGTCCAAGCGATACAGTAAACCTGAAGTGAAGCATCGTAATTTAAAACTGGTCTCACAGGAAAGGATCAAAACACAGAGAGTAAGAAGAGTCAGTCTTCTTGTACTTAAGTCGGCATTGTTCCTTTTGTATTTAATTCCGATGTAATTTCTGTGATTCATCGACAATAAGAAGTTGGATGGGATACAGTAAACCTGAAGAGAAGCATCGGAATCTAAAACTGGTCTCACAGGAAAGGTTCAAAACATAGACAGTAAAACGAGTAAGTCATCTTGTACTTAAGTCGGCATTGTGCCTTTTGTATTTAATTCCGTCGCAATTTCTGTGTTTCATTGACAATAAGAAGGTCCTTGGGATACAGTAATCCTGAAGGTAAGCATCGGAATCTAAAAGTGGTTTCACAGGAATGGTTCTAAACATAGTCAGTAAGAAGAGACATTCCTTTTGGACTTAATACGGCATAGTGCCTTTTGCATTTAATTCAGATGCAATTTCTGTGTTTCATCGTCAATAAGAAGGTCCAAGGGATACAGTAAACCTGAGTGAAGCATCGGAATCTAAAACTGCTCTCACTGGAAAGGTTCAAATCATAGAATGTAAGAGCAGTCAGTCCTCTAGTACTTGAGTCGGCATTGTGCATTTTGTATTTAATTCCGACGCAATTTCTGTGTTTCATTGTCAACAAGAAGGTCCAAGGGACACAGTAAACCTGAAGTGAAGCATTGGAATTTAAACCTGGTCTCAGAGGAAAGGTTCAAAACATAGCCAGTAAGAAGAGTCAGTCTCCATGTTCATAAGTCGGCATTGTGCCTTTTGTATTTAATTCCGGTGCAATTTCTGTGTTTCATCGTCATTAAGAAGCTCCAAGGGATACAGTAAACCTGAAGTGAAGCATCAGAATGTAAAAATGTTCTCACAGGAATGGTTCAAAACATAGACTGTAAGAAGAGTCAGTCTTCTTGTACTTATGTCGGCATTGTGCTTTTTGTACTCAATTCCGATGCAATTTCTCAGTTTCATCGTCAATAGGAAGGTCCAAGGGATACAGTAAACCTGAAGTGAAGCATCTGAATCTAAAACTGGTCTCACAGGAAGGCTTTAAACCATAGACAGTAAGAGGAGACAATCCTTTTGTACTTAAGTCGGCATTGCGCGTTTTGTATATAACTCCGATGCAATTTCTGTGTTTCATCGTCAATAAGAAGGTCCAAGGGATACAGTAAACCTGAAGTGAAGCATCGGAATTTGAAACTGGTCTCACTGGAAAGGATCAAAACATCGACAGTAAGAAGAGTCAGTCTTCTTGTACTTAAGTCGCCAATGTGCCTTTTGTATTTAATTCCGATGTAGTTTCTGTGTTTCATCGACAATAAGAAGTTCGAAGGGATACAGTAAACCTGAAATGAAGCATCGGAATCTAAAACTGGTCTCACAGGCAATACTCCATTCATAGACAGTAAGAAGAGTCAGTCTTCTTGTACTTATGTCGGCATTGTGCCTTTTATATTTAATTCCGATGTAATTTCTGGTATACATCGTCAATTAGACGGTCCAAGGGATACAGGAAACCTGAAGTGAAGCATCGAAATTTAAAACTGGTCTCACAGGAAAGGATCAAAACATAGACCGTATGAAGTGTCAGTCTTTTTGTACTTAAGTTGGCATCGTGCCTTTTGTGTTGAATTTCGATGCAATTTCTGTGTTTCATCGTCAATAAGAAGGTCCAAGGGATACAATAAACCTGAAGTAAAGCATCGGAATCTAAAACTGGTCTCACAGGAAAGGTTCAAATTATAGAATGTAAGAAGAATCAGTCCTCTTGTACTTAAGTCGGCATTGTGCCTTTTGTATTTAATTCCGATGCAATTTCTGTGTTTCATCGTCAATAAGTACGTCGAAGGGATACAGTAAACCTGAAGTGAGGCATCGGAATCTAAAACTGGTCTCACAGGAAAGGTTCTAATCATAGAATGTAAGAAGAGTCAGTCCTCTTGTACTTAAGTCGGCAATGTGCCTTTTGTACTTAATTCCGATACAATTTCCGTGTTTCATCGTCATTAAGAAGGTCCAAGGGATAGAGTAAACCTGAAATTAAGCATCGGAATCTAAAACTGGTCACACAGGAAAGGTTCAAAGCATAGACAGTAAGCAGAGGTTTTCCATTTAGACTTAAGTCGGCATAGTGCATTTTGCATTTAATTCTGATGCAATTTCTGTGTTTCATCGTCAATAAGAAGGTCCAAGGGATACGGTAAACATGGAGTGAGGCATCGGAATTTAAAACTAATCTCACAGGAAGGGCTCAAATCATTCACAGTAAGAAGAGTCAGACTTCTTGTACATAAGTCGGCATTGTGCCTTTTGTATTTATTACCGATGCGACTTCTGTGCTTTATGGCCAATAAGAAGGTCCAAGGGATGCAGTAAACCTGAAATGAAGCATCGGAATCTAAACCTGGTCTCACAGGAGAGGTTTAAACCATCGACAGTAAGAAGAGTCAGTCTTCTTGTACTTAAGTCGGCATAGTGCATTTTGTATTTATTTCCGATGCAATTTCTGTGTTTCATCGACAATAAGAAGGTCCAAGGGACGGAGTAAACCTGAAGTGGAAGCATCGGAATCTAAATGTGGCCTCACAGGATAGGCTCAAGTCATAGTCAGTAAGAAGAGTCAGTCTTCTTGTACTTAAGTCGGCATCGTGCCTTTTGTGTTTAATTCCGATGCAATTTCTGTGTTTCATCGTCAATAAGAAGGTCCAAGGGATACAATAAACCTGAAGTGAAGCATCGGAATCTAAACTGGTCTCACAGGACAGGTTCAAATCATAGACAGTAAGAAGAGACATTCATTGCGTCCTAATGTCGGCATTGAGCTTTTTGTATTTCGATCTGATGCAATTTCTGTGTTTCATCGTCAATAAGAAGGTCCAAGATATACAGTAAACGTGAATGGCGGCATCAAAATCTAAAACTGGTCTCACTGGAATGGTTCAAAACATAGACAGTAAGAAGAGTCAGTCTCCATTTTCTTAAGTCGGCATTGTGCCTTTTGTATTTAATTCCAGTGCAATTTCTGTGTTTCATCGTCAATAGGAAGGTCCAAGGGATACAGTAAACCTGAAGTGAAGCATCGGAATCTAAAACTGGTCTCACAGGCAATACTCCATTCATAGACAGAAAGAAGAGTCAGTCTTCTTGTACTTAAAACTCACAGGAAAAGGATCAAAGCGTAGACCGTATGAAGAGTCAGTCTTCTTGTACTTAAGTCGGCATTGTGCCTTTTGTATTTATTACCGATGCAACTTCTGTGTTTTATCGCCAATAAGAAGGCCCAAGGGAAACAGTAAACCTGAAGTGAAGCATCGGAATCGAAAACTGGTCTCACACGAAAAGTTTAAAACATAGACCGTAAGAAGAGTCAGTCTTCTTGTACTTAAGTCGGCATTGTGCCATTTGTATTTATTACCGATGCGACTTCTGTGTTTTATGGCCAATAAGAAGGTCCAAGGGATACAGTGAACCTGAAATGAAACATCGGAATCTAAAACTGGTCTCACAGGAAAGGTTCAAACCATAGACACTAAGAAGAGTCAGTCTTCTTGTACTTAAGTCGGCATAGTGCATTTTGTATTTAATTCCGATGCAATTTCTGTGTTTCCTCGTCAATAAGAAGGTCCAAGGGATACTGTAAACCTGAAGTGAAGCATAGGAATCTAATACTGGCCTCACAGGAAAAGTTTAAAACATAGACCGTAAGAAGAGTCAGTCCTATTGTACTTAGGTCGGCATTGTGCCTGTTGTTTTTAATTCCCATGCAATTTCTGTGTTTCATAGTCAATAAGAAGGCCCAAGGGATACAGTAAACCTAACGAGAAGCATCGGAATCTAAAACAGGTCTCAAAGATAAAGGTTAAAAACATGGACAGTAAGAAGAGTCAGTCTTTTTGTTCTTAAGTCGGCATTGTGAATTTTGTATATATTTCCGATGCAATTTCTGTGATTCATCGTCAATAAGATGTTCCAAGGGATACAGTAAAAATGAAGTGAAGCATCGGAATCTAATACTGGTCTCACAGGAATGGTTCAAAACATAGACAGTAAGAAGAGACATTCCATTTGTACTTAAGTTGTTATTGTGCTTTTTGCATTTAAATTAGATGCAATTTCTGTGTTTCATCGTCAATAAGAACGACCAAGGGATAGAGTGAACCTGAAGTGCAAGCATCGGAATCTAAAAGTTTGCTCACAGGAAAGGCTCAAGTCATAGACAGTAAGAAGAGTCAGTCTTGTTGTACTTAAGTCGGCATCGTGCCTTTTGTGTTGAATTTGGATGCAATTTCTGTGTTTCATCGTCAACAAGATGGTCCAAGGGATACAATAAACTTGAAGTGAAGCATCGGAATCTAAAACTGGTCTCACAGGAAAGGTTCAAAACATAGACAGTAAGAAGAGTTATTCCTTGTGTTCTTTTGTCGGCATTAAGCTTTTTGTATTTCGATCCGATGCAATTTCTGTGTTTCATCGTCAATACGAAGGTCAAAAGGATACAGTGAACCTGAGTGAAGCATCGGAAACTAAAACTGGTCTCACAGGAAATGTTCAAATCATAGAATGTAAGAAGCGTTAGTCCTCTTGTACTTAAGTCGGCATATTGCCTATTGTATTTAATTAGGATTCAATTTCTGTGTTTCAGCGTCAACAAGAAGGTCCAAGATATACAGTAAACCTGAAGGGAGGTATCGGAATCTAAAACTGGTCTCACGGGAAAGATTCAAAACATAGACAGTAAGAAGAGTCAGTCTCCATGTTCTTAAGCCGGCATTGTGCCTTTTGTATTTAGTTCCGATGCAATGTCTGTGTTTCATCGTCAATAAGAAGGTCCAAGGGATACAGTAGACCTAAAGTGAAGCATCGGATTCTAAAACTGGTCTCACAGGAATGGTTCAAAGCTCAGACAGTAAGAAGAGTCAGTCTTCTTGTACTTAAGTCGGCATTGTGCTTTTTGTACTTAAATACGATGCAATTTCTGAGTTTCATCGTCAATAGGAAGGTCCAAGGGATACAGTAAACCTGAAGTGAAGCATCAGAATCTAAAACTGGTCTCACAGGAAAGGTTCAAACCATAGACAGTAAGAAGAGACAATCCTTTTGTACTTAAGTCGGCATTGTGCTTTTTGCATTTATCTCCGATGCAATTTCTGTGTTTCATCGTCAATAAGAAGGTCCAAGGGATACAGTAAACCTGAAGTGAAGCATCGGAATTTGAAACTGGTCTCAGAGGAAAGGATCAATACATAGACAGTAAGAAGAGTCAGTCTTCTTGTACTTAGGTCGGCATTGTGCCTTTTGTATTTAATTCCGATGTAATTTCTGTGTTTCATCGGCAATAAGAAGTTCGAAAGAATACAGCAAACCTGAAGTGAAGCATCGGAATCTAAAACTGGTCTCACAGGAAAGGTTCAAAACTTAGACAGTAAGAGGAGTCATTCTTGTTGTACTTATGTCGGCATTGTGTCTTTTGTATTTAATTGCGATGCAATTTCTGTGTTTCATTGACAATAAGATGGTCCTTGGGATACAGTAAACCTGAAGGGAAGCATCGGAATCTAAAAGTGGTCTCACAGGAAAGGTTCAAACCATAGACAGTAAGAAGAGAAAATCCTTTTGTACTTAAGTCGGCATTGTGCGTTTTGCATTTATCTCCGGTGCAATTTCTGTGTTTCATCGTCAATAAGAAGTTCCAAGGGATATAGTAAACCTGAAGTGAAGCATCGGAATTTAAAACTGGTCTCACAGGCAATACTCTATTCTCAGACAGTAAGAAGAGTCATTGCACTTGTGCCTAAGTCGGCATTGTGCCTTTTGTATTTAAATCCGATGTCAGTTTTGGTTTTCATCGTCAACTAAAAGGTACAAGGGACACAGTAAACCTGAAGTAAAGCAACGAAATCTAAAACTGGTCTCACTGGAAAGGATTAAAACATAGACCGTATGAAGAGTCAGTCTTATTGTACTTAGGTCGGCAGTGCTCCTATTGTTTTTAATTCCCATCCAATTTCTGTGTTTCATCGTCAATAAGAAGGCCCAAGGGATACAGTAAACCTAACGAGAAGCATCGGAATCTAAAACTGGTCTCAAAGATAAAGGGTCGAAACATAGACAGTAAGAAGAGTCAGCCCTCTTGTACTCAAGTCGGAATTGTGCCTTTTGTATTTAATTCCGATGCAATTTCTGTGTTTCATCGTCAATAAGAAGGTCCAAGAAATACAGTAAACCTCAAGAGAGGCTTCGGAATCTAAAACTGGTCTCACGGGAGAGGTTCAAAACATAGACAGTAAGAAGAGTCAGTCTCCATGTACTTAAGTCGGCATTGTGCATTTTGTATTTAATTCCGATGCAATTTCTGTGTCTCCTCGTCGGTAAGAAGGTCCAAGGGATACAGTAAAATTGACGTGAAGCGTCGGAAACTAAAACTGGTCTCACAGGAAAGGCTCAAATCATAGACAGTAAGAAGAGTCAGTCTTATTGTACTTAGGTCGGCATTTTGCCTGTTGTTTTTAATTCCCATGCAATTTCTGTGTTTCATCGTCAATAAGAAGGCCCAAGGGATACAGCAAAACCTAACGAGAAGCATCGCAATCTAAAACTGGTCTCAAAGATAAAGAATCAAAACATAGACAGTAAGAAGAGTGAGTCTTTTTGTACTTAAGTCGGCATTGTGAATTTTGTATACATTTCCGATGCAATTTCTGTTTTTCATCGTCAACAAGATGGTCCATGGGATACAATAAACCTGAAGTGAAGCATCGGAAACTAAAACTGGTCTCACAGGATAGGTTCAAATCATAGAATGTAAGGAGAGTCAGTCTCCTTGTACTTAAGTCGGCATTGTGCCTTTTGTATTTAATTCCGATGCAATTTCTGTGTTTCATCGTCCATAAGAAGGTCCAAGGGATACAGTAAAGCTGAGTGAAGCATCGGAATCTAAAACTGGTCTCACAGGAAAGGTTCAAAACATAGACAGTAAGAAGTGACATACCTTGTGTCCTTATGTCGGCATTGAGCTTTTTGTATTTCGATCCGATGCAATTTCTGTGTTTCATCGTCAATAAGAAGGTCCAAGGGCTACAGTAAACCTGAGTGAAGCATCGGAATCTTAAACTGGCCTCACAGGAAAGGTTATAATCATTGAATGTAAGAAGAGTCAGTCCTCTTGTACTTAAGTCGGTATTCTGCCTTTTGTATCTAATTCCGATGCAAATTCTGTTTTTCATCGTCAACAAGAAGGTCCAAGGGATACAGTAAACCTGAAGTGAAGCATAGGGATCTATAACTGGTCTCAGAGGAAAGGTTCAAAACATAGACAGTAAGAAGAGTCAGCCCTCTTGTACTCAAATCGGAATTCTGCTTTTTGTATTTAATTCCGATGCAATTTCTGTGTTTCATCGTCAATAAGAAGGTCCAAGGGATACAGTAAACCTGAAGAGAAGCATCGGAATCTAAAACTAGTCTCACAGGAATGGTTCAAAACATAGACAGTAAGAAGAAACAGTCTTCTTGTACTTATGTCGGCATTGTCCTTTTTGTACTTAAATCCGATGCAATTTCTGAGTTTCATCGTCAATAGGAAGGTCCAAGGGATACAGTACACCTTAAGTGAAGAATCGGAATTTAAAACTGGTCTCACAGGAAAGGCTCAAATCATACACAGTAAGAAGAGTTAGTCTCCTTGTACCTAAGTCGACATTGTGCAGTTGTATTTAATTCCGATGCAATTTCTGTGTCTCATCGTCAATAAGAAGGTCCAAGGGATATAGTAAACCTGAAGTAAAGCATCGGAGTCTAAAACTGGTCCCACAGGAAAGGTTCATATCATAGAATGTAAGAAGTGTCAGTCCTCTTGTACTTATGTCGGCATTGTGCCTTTTGTATTTAATTCGGATGCAATTTCTGTGTATCATCGTCAATAAGAAGGTCCAAGGGATCCAGTAAACCTGAAGTGCACATCGGAATCAAAAACTGGTCTCACAGGAAAGGCTCAAATCATAGACAGTAAGAAGAGTCTGCCTTATTGTACTTAGGTCGGCATTGTGCCTGTTGTTTTTAATTCCCGTGCAATTTTTGTGTTTCATCGTCAATAAGAAGGCCCAAGGGATACAGTAAACCTAACGAGAAGCATCGGAATCTAAAACTGGCCTCAAAGATAAAGGTTCAAAACATAGACAGTAAGAAGAGTGAGTCTTTTTGTACTTAAGTTGGCATTGTGAATTTTGTATATATTTCTGATGCAATTTCTGTGATTCATCGTCAATAAGATGTTCCAAGGGATACAGTAAACCTGAAGTGAAGCATCGGAATCTAATACTGGTCTCACAGGAATGGTTCAAAACATAGACAGTAAGAAGAGACATTCCATTTGTACTTAAGTTGTTATTGTGCTTTTTGCATTTATATAAGATGCAATTTCTGTGTTGCAACGTCAATAAGAAGGTCCAAGGGATAGAGTAAACCTGAAGTGGAAGCATCGGAAACTAAAAGTGGCCTCACAGGAAAGGCTCAAGTCATAGACAGTAAGAAGAGTCAGTCTTCTTGTACTTAAGTCGGCATCATGCCTTTTGTGTTGAATTTCGATGCAATTTCTGTGTTTCATCGTCAACAAGATGGTCCAAGGGATACAATAAACCTGAAGTGAAGCATCGGAAACTATATCTGGTCTCACAGGAAAGTTTCAAAACATAGACAGTAAGAAGAGACTATCCTTGTGTCCTTATGTCGGCATTGAGCTTTTTGTATATCGATCCGATGCAATTTCTGTGTCTCATCGTCAATAAGAAGGTCCAAGGGATATAGTAAACCTGAAGTAAAGCATCGGAGTCTAAAACTGGTCTCACAGGAAAGGTTCATATCATAGAATGTAAGAAATGTCACTCCTCTTGTACTTATGTCGGCATTGTGCCTTTTGTATTTAATTCGGATGCAATTTCTGTGTTTCTCGTCAATAACAAGGTCCAAGGGATCCAGTAAACCTGAAGTGAACATCGGAATCTAAAACTGCTCTCACAGGAGAGACTCAAATCTTAGACAGTAAGAAGAGTCAGTCTTATTGTACATAGGTCGGCATTGTGCCTGTTGTTTTTAATTCCCATGCAATTTCTGTGTTTCATCGTCAATAAGAAGGCCCAAGGGATACAGTAAAGCTAACGAGAAGCATCGGAATCTAAAACTGGTCTCAAAGATAAAGGTTCAAAACATAGTCAATAAGAAGAGTCAGTCTTTTTGTACTTAAGACGGCATTGTGCCTTTTGTATTTAATTCCGATGCAATTTCTGTGTTTCATCGTCAATAAGAAGGTCCAAGGGATACAGTAAACCTTAAGTGAACATCGGAATCTAAAACTGGTCTCAGAGGAAAGGTTCAAAACATAGACAGTAAGAAGAGTCAGCCCTCTTGTACTAAAGTCGGCATTGTGACATTGTATTTAATTCCGATGCAATTTCTGTGTCTCATCGTCAATAAGAAGGTCCAAGATATACAGTAAACCTGAAGGGAGGCTTCGGAATCTAAAACTGGTCTTACGCGAAAGGTTCTAAACATAGACAGTAAGAAGAGTCAGTTTCCATGTTCTTAAGTCGGCACTGTGCCTTTTGTATTTCATTCCGATGCAATTTCTGTGTTTCATCGTCAATAAGATGTTCCAAGGGATACAGTAAACCTGAAGTGAGGCATCGGAATTTAAAACTGGTCTCACAGGTAATACTCCATTCATAGACAGTAAGAAGAGTCAGTCTTCTTGTACTTAAGTCGGCATTGCGCCTTTTGTATTTAATTCCGATGTAATTTCTCTGTTTCGTCGACAATAAGAAGTTGGAAGGGATACAGTAAACCTGAAGTGAAGCATCGGAATCTAAAACTGGTCTCACAGGAAAGGTTCAAAACTTAGACAGTAAGAGGCGTCATTCTTCTTGTACTTAAGTCGGCATTGAGCCTTTTGTATTTAATTCCGATGCAATTTCTGTGTTTCATTGACAATAAGAAGGTCCTTGGGATACAGTAAACCTGAAGGGAAGCATTGGAATCTTAAAGTGGTCTCAGAGGAATGGTTCAAAACATAGTCAGTAAGAAGAGACATTCCTTTTGGACATAAGTCGGAATAGTGCCGTTTGCATTTAATTCCGTTACAGATTCTGCGTTTCATCGTCTATAAGATGTTCCAAGGGACACAGTAAACCTGAAGTGAAGCATCGGAATTTAATACTGGTCTCACAGGCAATACTCCATTCATATACAGTAAGAAGAGTCAGTCTTCTTGTATTTAAGTCGGCATTGTGCCTTTTGTATATAACTCCGATGTAATTTCTCTGTTACGTCGACAATAAGAAGTTCGAAGGGATACCGTAAACCTGAAGTGAAGCATCGGAATCTAAAACTGGTCTCAGAGGAAAGGTTCAAAACTTAGACATTAAAGGAGTCATTCTTCTTGTGTTTAAGTCGGCATTGTGCCTTTTGTATTTAATGCCGATGTAATTTCTGGTTTTCATCGTCAATAAGAAGGTCCAAGGGATACATTAAACCTGAAGTGAAGCATAGGAATCTATATCTGGTCTCACAGGATAGGTTCAAATCATAGAATGAAGAAGAGTCAGCCTCCTTGTACTTAAGTCGGCATTGTGCCTTTTGTATTTAATTCCGATGCAATTTCTGTGTTTCATCGTCAATAAGGAGGTCCGAGGGATACAGTAAACCTGAGTGATGCATCGGAATCTAAAACTGCTCTCACAGGAAACTTTCAAAGCACAGACAGTAAGAAGAGACATTCCTTGTGTCCTTATGCCGGCATTGAGCTTTTTGTATATCGATCCGATGCAATTTTTGTGTTTCGTCGTCAATAAGATGGTCCAAGGGCTACAGTAAACCTGAGTGAAGCATCGGAATCTGAAACTGGTCTCACAGGAAAGGTTTAAATCATAGAATGTAAGAAGAGACAGCCCTCTTGTACTTATGTCGGCATTGTGCCTTTTGTACTTAATTCCGATGCAATTTCTGTGTTTCATCGTCAATAAGAGGGTCCAAGGGACACAGTAAACCTGAAGTGAACATCGGAATCTAAAACTGGTCTCACAGGTAAGGCTCAAATCATAGACAGTAAGAAGAGTCAGTCTTATTGTACCTAGGTCAGCATTGTGCCTGTTGTTTTTAATTCCCATGCAATTTCTGTGCTTCATCGTCAATAAGAAGGTCCAAGGGATACAGTAAACCTGAAGTGAAGCATCGGAATCTAAAACTAGTCTCACAGGAATGGTTCAAAACATAGACAGTAAGAAGAAACAGTCTTCTTGTACTTATGTCGGCATTGTCCTTTTTGTACTTAAATCAGATGCAATTTCTGAGTTTCATTGTCAATAGGAAGGTCCAAGGGATACAGTACACCTGAAGTGAAGCATCGGAATTTAACACTGGTCACACAGGAAAGGATCAAAGCATTGACAGTAAGAAGAGTCAGTCTTCTTGTACTTAGGCCGGCATTGTGCCTTTTGAATTTAATTCCGATGCAATTTCTGTGTTTCATCGTCAATAACAAGGTCCAAGGGATACGGTAAACAAGAAGTGAGGCATCGGAATTTAAAACTGGTCTCACAGGAAAGGCTCAAATCATACACAGTAAGAAGAGTTAGTCTCCTTGTACCTAAGTCGACATTGTGCTGTTGTATTTAATTCCGATGCAATTTCTGTGTTTCATCGTCAATAAGAAGGTCCAAGGGATACAGTAAACCTTAAGTGAGCATCGGAATCTAAAACTGGTCTCAGAGGAAAGGTTCAAAACACAGACAGTAAGAAGAGTCAGCCCTCTTGTACTCAAGTCGGCATTGTGACTTTGTATTTAATTCCGATGCAATTTCTGTGTTTCATCGTCAATAAGAAGGTCCAAGATATACAGTAAACCTGAAGGGAGGCATCGGAATCTAAAACTGGTCTCACGCGAAAGGTTCAAAACATAGACAGTAAGAAGAGTCAGTTTCCATGTTCTGAAGTCGGCACTGTGCCTTTTGTATTTAATTCCGATGCAATTTCTGTGTTTCATCGTCAATAAGATGTTCCAAGGGATACAGTAAACCTGAAGTGAAGCATCGGAATTTAAAACTGGTCTCACAGGTAATACTCCATTCATAGACAGTAAGAAGAGTCAGTCTTCTTGTACTTAAGTCGGCATTGTGCCTTTTGTATTTAATTCCGATGTAATTTCTCTGTTTCGTCGACAATAAGAAGTTGGAAGGGATACAGTAAACCTGAAGTGAAGCATCGGAATCTAAAACTGGTCTCACAGGATAGGTTCAAAACTTAGACAGTAATAGGAGTCATTCTTCTTGTACTTAAGTCGGCATTGAGCCTTTTGTATTTAATTCCGATGCAATTTCTGTGTTTCATTGACAATAAGAAGGTCCTTGGGATACAGTAAACCTGAAGGGAAGCATTGGAATCTAAAAGTGGTCTCACAGGAATGGTTCAAAACATAGTCAGTAAGAAGAGACATTCCTTTTGGACGTAAGTCGGAATAGTGCCTTTTGCATTTAATTCCGATACAATTTCTGTGTTTCACCGTCTATATGATGTTCCAAGGGATACAGTAAACCTGAAGTGAAACATCGGAATTTAATACTGGTCTTACAGGCAATACTCCATTCATATACAGTAAGAAGAGTCAGTCTTCTTGCACTTAAGTCGGCTTTGTGCATTTTGTATTTAATTCCGATGTAATTTCTGGTTTTCATCGTCAATTAGAAGGTCCAAGGGATACAGTAAACCTGAAGTTAAGCATAGCAATCTAAAACTGGTCTCACAGGAAAGGATCAAAACATAGAAAGCGAGAAGAGTCCGACTTCTTGTACTTAAGTCGGCATTGTGCCTTTTGTATTTATTACCGATGTGACTTCTGTGTTTCATCGCCAATAAGAAGGTCAGAGGGATAGAGTAAACCTGAAATTAAGCATCGGATCTAAAACTGGTCACACAGGAAAGGTTCAAAGCATAGACAGTAAGCAGAGGCATTCCATTTGGACTTAAGTCGGCATAGTGCCTTTTGCATTTAATTCCGATGCAATTTCTGTGGTTCATCGTCAATAAGAAGGTCCAAGGGATACGGTAAACATGATGTGAGGCATCAGAATTTAAAACTGGTCCCACAGGAAAGGCTCAAATCATACACAGTAAGAAGAGTTAATTTCCTTGTACTTAAGTCGGCATTGTGCTGTTGTATTTAATTGCGATGCAATTTCTTTGTTTCCTCTTCAATAAGAAGGTCCAAGGGATACAGTAGACCTGACGTGAAACGTCGGAAACTAAAACTGGTCTCACAGGAAAGGTTCATATCATAGACAGTAACAAGAGTCAGTCTTATTGTACTTAGGTAGGCCTTGTGCCTGTTGTTTTTAATTCCCATGCAATGTCTGTGTTTCATCGTCAATAAGATGGCCCAAGGGATACAGTAAACCAGAAAACAAGCATCCGGATCTAAAACTGGTCTCACAGGAATGGTTCAAAGCATAGACAGTAAGAAGAGTCAGTCCTCTTGTACTTAAGTCGGCATTGTGCCTTTTGTATTTAATTCCGATGCAATTTCTGTGTTTTATCGTCAATAAGAACGTCCAAGGGATCCAGTAAACCTGAAGTGAACATCGGAATCTAAAACTGGTCTCACAGGAGAGTCTCAAATCATAGACAGTAAGAAGAGTCAGTCTTATTGTACTTAGGTAGGCATTGTGCCTGTTGTTTTTAATTCCCATGCAATTTCTGTATTTCTTCGTCAATAAGAAGGCCCAAGACATACAGTAAACCTTACGAGAAGCATCGGAATCTAAAACTGGTCTCAAAGATAAAGGTTCAAAACATAGACAGTAAGAAGAGTCAGTCTCCTTGAACTTAATTCGGCATTGTTCTGTTGTTTTTAATTCCGATGCGATTTCTGTGTTTCATCGTCAATAGGAAGGTCCAAGGGATACAGTAAACCAGAAAAGAAGCATCGGAATCTAAAACTGGTCTCACAGTTTAGGTTCAAAACATAGACAGAAAGAAGAGTCAGTCTTCTTGTAATTAAGACGGCATTGTGCCTTTTGTATTTAATTCCGATGCAATTTCTGTGTTTCGTCCTCAATAAGAAGATCCAAGGGATACAGTAACCCTGAAGTGAAGCATCGGAATCTAAAACTAGTCTCACAGGAAACGCTCAAATCATAGACAGTAAGAAGAATCAGTCTTCTTGTACTTCAGTCGGCATTGTGCCTTTTGTATTTAATTCCGTAGCAATTTCTGTGGTTATCGTCAATAAGAAAGTCCAAGGGATGAAGTAAACCTGAAGTGAAGCATCGGATTCTAAAACTGGTCTCTCACAGAGGGTTCAAAACATAGACTGTATGAAGAGTACTTAAGTGGGCATTGTGGCTTTTGTATTTAATTTCGATGCAATTTCTGTGTTTCATCGACAATAAGAAGGTCCAAGGCATACAGTAAATCTGAAGTGAAGCATCGGAATCTATAACTGATCTCACAGGAAGGGTTCAAAACATAGAGAGTAAGAAGAGTCTCTATTCTTGTACTTACGTCGGCATTGTGCCTTTTGTATTTATTTCCCATGCAATTTCTGAGTTTCATCGTCAGCAGGAAGGTCCAAGGGATACAGTAAACCTGTAGTGAAGCATCGGGATCTAAAACTGGTCTCACAGGAAAGGTTCAAATCATAGACAGTGGGAAGAGTCAGTCTTCGTGAACTTAAGTTGGTATTGTGCCATTTGTAATTAATTCCGATGCAATTTCCGTGTTTCATCGTCAAGAAGCAGGTCCAAGGGATACTGTAACCGGAAGGGAAGCATCGGAATCCCAAACTGGTCTCACAGGAAAAGATCAAAACTTAGACAGTAAGAAGAGTCAGTATTCTTGTACTGAAATCGGCATTGTGCCTTTTGTATTTAATTCCGATGCAATTTCTGTCTTTCATCGGCAACAAGAAGGTCCAAGGGATACAGAAAACCTGAAGTGAAGCATCGGAATCTAAACCTGGTCTCACAGGAAAGGTTCAAAGCTTAGACAGTAAGAATAGTCGGTCTTCTTGTACTTATGTCGGCATTATGCATTTTGTATATGTTTCCGATGCAATTTCTGTGTTACATCGTCAATGGGAAGGTCCAGTTGATACAGGAAAACCTGAATTGAAGCATCGGAATCCAAAACTGGTCTCACACGAAAGGTTCAAATCATAGACAGTAACAAGATTCAGTCTTCTTGTACTTAAGTCGGCATTGTGCCTTTGGTATTTAATTCCGATGCAATTTCTGTGTTTCATCGTCAAAAGGAAGGTTTAAGGGACACACTAAACCGGAAGTGAAGCATCGGAATCTCAAACTGGTCTCACGGGAATGGTTTAAACATAGACAGTAAGATGAGTCGGTCTTCTTGTACTTAATTCGCATTTTGCCTTTTGTACTTAATTCCGTTGCAATTTCTGTGTTTCATCGTCAATAACAATGTCCAAGGGATCCGCTGAACCTGAAGTGAAGCATCGGAATCTAAAACTGGTCTCACAGAAAGGTTCAAAACATAGACTGTAAGAAGAGTACTTAGGTCGGCATTGTGGCTTTTGTATTTAATTCCGATGCAATGTCTGTGTTTCATCGACAATAAGAAGGTCCAAGGCATACAGTAAACCTGAAGTGAAGCATCGGGATCTAAAACTGGTCTCACAGTACGGGTTCAAATCATAGACAGTAGGAAGAGTCAGTTATCTTGCACTTATGTCGGTATTGTGCCTTTTGTATTTAAATCCGATGCAATTTCTGTGTTTCATCGTCAAGAAGAAGGTCCAAGGGATACTGTAACCGGAAGTGAAGCATCGAAATCCCAAACTGGTCTCACAGGAAAAGATCAAAACATAGACAGTAAGAAGAGTCAGTATTGTTGTACTGAAATCGGCATTGTGCCTTTTGTATTTATTCCGATGCAATTTCTGTGTTTCATCGGCAACAGGAAGGTCCAAGGGATACAGAAAACCTGAAGTGAAGCATCGGAATCTAAACCTGGTCTCACAGGAAAGGTTCAAAGCTTAGACAGTAAGAAGAGTCGGTCTTCTTGTACTTATGTCGGCATTATGCATTTTGTATATGATTCCGATGCAATTTCTGTGTTACATCGTCAATGGGAAGGTCCAGTTGATACAGGAAAACCTGAATTGAAGCATCGGAATCCAAAACTGGTCTCACACGAAAGGTTCAAATCATAGACAGTAACAAGATTCAATCTTCTTGTACTTAAGTCGGCATCGTGCCTTTGGTATTTAATTCCGATGCAATTTCTGTGTTTCATTGTCAATAAGAAGGTCCAAGGGATACAGTAAACCTGAAGAGAAGCATTTGAGTTAAAAACTAGTCTCACAGGAAAGGATCAGAACATAGCCAGTAGGAAGAGTCAGTCTGCTTGTACTTAAGTAGGTATTGTGCCCTTTGTATTTAATTCCGATGTAATTTCTGGTTTTCATCGTCAATTAGAAGGTCCACGGGATACAGTAAACCTGAAGTGAAGCATCGGAATCTAAAACTGGTCTCACAGGAAAGGATCAAAACATAGAAAGTAAGAAGAGTCCGTCTTCTTGTACTTAAGTCGGCATTGTGGCTTTTGTATATCATACCGATGTGATTTCTGTGTTTTATCGCCAAATGGAAGGTCCTAATGATACAGTAAACCTGAAGTGAAGAATCGGAATCTAGAACTGGTCCCACAGGAAAGGTTCAAAGCATAGACAGTATGAAGAGTCGGTCTTCTTGTACATAAGTCAGCATTGTGCCTCTTGTATTTAATTCCGATGCAATTTCTGTGCTTCATCGTCAATAAGAAGGTCCAAGGTATACAGTAAACCTGAAATAAGCATCGGAATCTAAAACTGGTCTCACAGTTTAGGTTCAAAACATAGACAGAAAGAAGAGTCAGTCTTCTTGTAATTAAGTCGGCATTGTGCCTTTTGTATTTAATTCCAATGCAATTTCTGTGTTTCGTCGTCAATAAGAAGATCCAAGGGATACAGTAACCCTGAAGTGAAGCATCGGAATCTAAAACTGGTCTCACAGGAAAGGCTCAAATCATAGACAGTAAGAAGAATCAGTCTTCTTGTACTTAAGTCGGCATTGTGCCCTTTGTATTTAATTCCGATGCAATTTCTGTGGTTAATCGTCAATAAGAAGGTCCAAGGGATGCAGTAAACCTGAAGCGAAGCATCGGAATCTATAACTGATCTCACAGGAGAGGTTCAAAGCATAGAGAGTAAGAAGAGTCTCTCTTCTTGTACTTAAGTCGGCATTGTGCCATTTGTATTTATTTCCCATGCAATTTCTGAGTTTCATCGTCAACAGGAAGGTCCAACGGATACAGTCAACCTCTAGTGAAGCATCGGGATCTAAAACTGGTCTCACAGGAAAGGTACAAATCATAGACAGTGGGAAGAGTCAGTCTTCGTGAACTTAAGTCGGTATTGTGCCTTTTGTATTTAATTCCGATGCAATTTCTGAGTTTCATCGGCAACAAGAAGGTCCAAGGGATACAGAAAACCTGAAGTAAAGCATCGGAATCTAAAACTGGTCTCACAGGAAAGGTTCAAAGCTTAGACAGTAAGAAGAGTCGGTCTTCTTGTACTTATGTCGGCATTGTGCATTTTGTATATGATTCCGATGCCATATCCTTGTTTCATCTTCAATAAGAAGGTCCAAGGGATGCTGTAAACCTGAAGTGAAGCATCGGAATCTATAACTGGTCTCACAGGAAAGGCACAAATCGTTGACAGTAAGAAGAGTCAGTCTTCTTGTACTTATGTCGGCATTGTGCCTTTTGTAATTAATTTCGATGGAATTTCTGTGTTTCATCGTCAATAAGAAGATCCAAGGGATACAGTAAACCTGAAGTGAAGCATCGGAATCTAAACCTGGTCTCACACGAAAGGTTCAAAGCCTAGATAATAAGAAGAGTCACTCTTCTTGTACTTAAGTCGGCATTGTGGCTTTTGTATTTATTTCCGATGCAATTTCTGAGTTTCATCGTCAATAGGAAGGTCCAGTTGATACAGTAAACCTGAATTGAAGCATCGGAATCCGAAACTGGTCTCACACGAAAGGTTCAAATCATAGACAGTAACAAGATTCAGTCTTCTTGTACTTAAGTCGGCATTGTGCCTTTGGTATTTAATTCCGATGCAATTTCTGTGTTTCATCGTCAAAAAGAAGGTTTAAGGGACACACTAAAACGGAAGTGAAGCATCAGAATCTCAAACTGGTCTCACGGGAATGGTTTAAACATAGACAGTAAGAAGAATCAGTCTTCTTGTACATAATTCGCATTGTGCCTTTTGTACTTAATTCCGATGCAATTTCTGTGTTTCATCGTCAATAACAAGGTCCAAGGGATCCGGTAAATCTGAAGTGAATCATCGGAATCTAAAACTGGTCTCACAGGATTGGTTCAAAGCATAGAGAGTATGAAGAGTCAGTTTTCTTGTACTTAGGTCGGCATTGTGGCTTTTGTATTTAATTCCGATGCAATTTCTGTGTTTCATCGTCAAGAAGAAGGTCCAAGGGATACTGTAACCGGAAGGAAAGCATCAGAATCCCAGACTGGTCTCACAGGAAAAGATCAAAACATAGACAGTAAGAAGAGTCAGTATTCTTGTACTGAAATCGGCATTGTGCCTTTTGTATTTAATTCCGATGCAATTTCTGTGTTTCATCGGCAACAAGAAGGTCCAAGGGATACAGTAAACCTGAAGTGAAGCATCGGAATCTAAAACTGGTCTCACAGGAAAGGCACATATCGTAGACAGTAAGAAGAGTCAGTTTTCCTGTACTTAAGTCGGCATTGTGCCTTTGGTATTTAGTTCCGATGCAATTTCTGCGTTTCATCGTCAAAAAGAACGTCCAAAAAGACACACTAAACCGGAAGTGAAGCATCGGAATCTCAAACTGGTCTCACAGGAAAGGATCAAAACATAGAAAGTAAGAAGAGTCCGTCTTCTTGTACTTAAGTCGGCATTGTGGCTTTTGTATATAATACCGATGTGATTTCTGTGTTTTATCGCCAATAGGAAGGTCCTAGGGATACAGTAAACCTGAAGTGAAGAATCGGAATCTAGAACTGGTCTCACAGGAAAGGCTCAAAGCATAGACAGTATGAAGAGTCGGTCTTCTTGTACATAAGTCAGCATTGTGCCTCTTGTATTTAATTCCGATGCAATTTCTGTGACTCATCGTCAATAAGAAGGTCCAAGGTATACAGTAAACCTGAAGTGAAGAATCGGAATCTAAAACTGGTCTCACAGTTTAGGTTCAAAACATAGACAGAAAGAAGAGTCAGTCTTCTTGTAATTAAGTCGGCATTGTGCCTTTTGTATTTAATTCCAATGCAATTTCTGTGTTTCGTCGTCAATAAGAAGATCCAAGGGATACAGTAACCCTGAAGTGAAGCATCGGAATCTAAAACTAGTCTCACAGGAAAGGCTCAAATCATAGACAGTAAGAAGAGACATTCGTTTTGGACTTAAGTCGGAATAGTGACTTTTGCATTTAATTCCGATGCAATTTCTGTGTTTCATCGGCAATAAGAAGTTCCAAGGGATACAGTAAACCTGAAGTGAAGCAACGGAATTTGAAAGTGGTCTCACAGGCAATACTCCATTCATAGACAGTAAGAAGAGTCAGTCTACTTGTACTTAAGTAGGCATTGAGCCTTTTGTATGAAATTCCGATGTAAATTCTGGTTTTCATCGTCAATTAGAAGGTCCACGGGATACAGTAAACCTGAAGTGAAGCATCGGAATCTAAAACTGGTCTCACAGGCAAGGATCAAAACATAGAAAGTAAGAAGAGTCCGTCTTCTTGTACTTAAGTCGGCATTGTGGCTTTTGTATATAATACCGATGTCATTTCTGTGTTTTATCGCCAATAGGAAGGTCCTAGGGATACAGTAAACTTGAAGTGAAGAATCGGAATCTAGAACTGGTCTCACAGGAAAGGCTCAAAGCGTAGACAGTATGAAGAGTCGGTCTTCTTGTACATAAGTCAGCATTGTGCCTCTTGTATTTAATTCCGATGCAATTTCTGTGCTTCATCGTCAATAAGAAGGTCCAAGGTATACAGTAAACCTGAAGTGAAGCATCGGAATCTAAAACTGGTCTCACAGTTTAGGTTCAAAACATAGACAGAAAGAAGAGTCAGTCTTCTTGTAATTAAGTCGGCATTGTGCCTTTTGTATTTAGTTCCAATGCAATTTCTGTGTTTCGTCGTCAATAAGAAGATCCAAGGGATACAGTAACCCTGAAGTGAAGCATCGGAATCTAAAACTAGTCTCACAGGAAAGGCTCAAATCATAGACATTAAGAAGATTCAGTCTTCTTGTACTTAAGTCGGCATTGTGCCCTTTGTATTTAATTCCGATGCAATTTCTGTGGTTAATCGTCAATAAGAAGGTCCAAGGGATGCAGTAAACCTGAAGCGAAGCATCGGAATCTAAAACTGGTCTAACAGAAAGGTTCAAAACATAGACTGTATGAAGAGTACTTAAGTCGGCATTGTGGCTTTTATATTTATTCCGATGCAATTTCTGTGTTTCATCGACAATAAGAAGGTCCAAGGCATACAGTAAACCTGAAGTGAAGCATCGGAATCTATAACTGATCTCACAGGAGAGGTTCAAAGCATAGAGAGTAAGAAGAGTCTCTCTTCTTGTACTTAAGTCGGCATTGTGCCATTTGTATTTATTTCCCATGCAATTTCTGAGTTTCATCGTCAACAGGAAGGTCCAACGGATACAGTCAACCTGTAGTGAAGCATCGGGATCAAAAACTGGTCTCACAGGAAAGGTTCAAATAATAGACACTGGGAAGAGTCAGTCTTCGTGAACTTAAGTCGGTATTGTGCCTTTTGTATTTAATTCCGATGCAATTTCTGTGTTTCATCGGCAACAAGAAGGTCCAAGGGATACAGAAAACCTGAAGTAAAGCATCGGAATCTAAAACTGGTCTCACAGGAAAGGTTCAAAGCTTAGACAGTAAGAAGAGTCGGTCTTCTTGTACTTATGTCGGCATTGTGCATTTTGTATATGATTCCGACGCAATATCCTTGTTTCATCTTCAATAAGAAGGTCCAAGGGATGCTGTAAACCTGAAGTGAAGCATCGGAATCTAAAACTGGTCTCACAGGAAAGGCACAAATCGTTGACAGTAAGAAGAGTCAGTCTTCTTGTACTTAAGTCGTTATTGTGGCTTTTGTATTTATTTCCGATGCAATTTCTGAGTTTCATCGTCAATAGGAAGGTCCAGTTGATACAGTAAACCTGAATTGAAGCATCGGAATCCGAAACTGGTCTCACACAAAAGGTTCAAATCATAGACAGTAACAAGATTCAGTCTTCTTGTACTTAAGTCGACATTGTGCCTTTGGTATTTAATTCCGATGCAATTTCTGTGTTTCATCGTCAAAAAGAAGGTTTAAGGGACACACTAAAACGGAAGTGAAGCATCAGAATCTCAAACTGGTCTCACGGGAATGGTTTAAACACAGTAAGAAGAATCAGTCTTCTTGTACTTAATTCGCATTGTGCCTTTTGTACTTAATTCCGATGCAATTTCCGTGTTTCATCGTCAATAACAAGGTCCAAGGGATCCGGTAAATCTGAAGTGAAGCATCGGAATCTAAAACTGGTCTCACAGGATTGGTTCAAAGCATAGAGAGTATGAGGAGTCAGTCTTCTTGTACTTAGGTCGGCATTGTGGCTTTTGTATTTAATGCAATTTCTGTGTTTCATCGTCAAGAAGAAGGTCCAAGGGATACTGTAACCGGAAGGAAAGCATCAGAATCCCAGACTGGTCTCACAGGAATAGTTCAAAACATAGACAGTAAGAAGAGTCAGTCTTCTTGTTTTTAAGTCAGCATTGTGCCTTTTGTATTTAATTCCGATGCACTTTCTGTGTTTCATCGGCAACAAGAAGGTCCAAGGGATACAGAAAACCTGAAGTGAAGCATCGAAATCTAAAACTGGTCTCACAGGAAAGGTTCAAAGCTTAGACAGTAAGAAGAGTCAGTCTTCTTGTACTTAAGTCGGCATTGTGCCTTTTGTATATGTTTCCGATGCAATTTCTGAGTTTCATCTTCAATAAGAAGGTCCAAGCAATACTGTAAACCAGAAGTGAAGCATCGGAATATAAAACTGGTCTTACAGGATTGGTTCAAAACATAGAGAGTATGAAGAGTCAGTCTTCTTGTACTTAAATCGGCATTGTTCCCTTTGTATTTAATTCCGATGCAATTTGTGTAATTCATCGTCAATAAGAATGTCCAAGAGACACAGTAAACCTGAAGTGAAGCATCGGAATCTAAAACTGGTCTCACAGGAAAGGCACAAATCGTAGACAGTAAGAAGAGTCTGTCTTCTTGTACTTAAGACGATATTGTGCCTTTTGTATTTACTTCCGATGGAATTTCTGTGTTTCATCGTCAATAAGAAGATCCAATGGATACTGTAAACCTGAAGTGAAGCATCGTAATCCAAAACTGTCTCACACGAAAGGTTCAAAGCATAGAGAGTAAGAAGAGTCACTCTTCTTGTACTTAAGTCGGCATTGTGCCTTTTGTATTTACTTCCGATGCAATTTCTGAGTTTCATCGTCAATAGGAAGGTCCAGTTGATACAGTAAACCTGAAGTGAAGCATCGAAATCCAAAACTGGTCTCACACGAAAGGTTCAAATCATAGACAGTGGGAAGAGTCAGTCTTCGTGAACTTATGTCGGTATTGTGCCTTTTGTATTTAATTCCGATGCAATTTCTGTGTTTCATCGTCAAGAAGCAGGTCCAAGGGATACTGTAACCCGAAGGGATGCATCGGAATCCCAAACTGGTCTCACAGAATAAGTTCAAAACATAGACAGTAAGAAGAGTCAGTGGTCTTGTACTTAAGTCGGCATTGTGCCTTTGGTATTTAATTCCGATGCAATTTCTGTGTTTCATCGTCAAAAAGATGGTTTAAGGGACACACTATACCGGAAGTGAAACATCGGAATCTCAAACTGGTCTCACGGGAATGGTTTAAACATAGACAGTAAGAAGAGTCAGTCTTCCTGTACTTAATTCGCATTTTGCCCTTTGTACTTAATTCCGAGGCAATTTCTGTGTTTCATTGTCAATAACAAGGTCCAACGTATCCGGTAAACCTGAAGTGAAGCATTGGAATCTAAAACTGGTCTCACAGTATTGAATCAAAACCTAGCGAGTATGAGGAGTCAGACTTCTTGTACTTAAGTCGGCATTGTGGCTTTTGTATTTAATTCCGATGCAATTTCTATGTTTCATCGTCAAGAAGAAGGTCCAGGGACACTGTAAAAGGAAGGGAAGCATCGGTGTCCCAGACTGGTATCACAGGAATAGTTCAAAACGTAGACAGTAAGAAGAGTCAGTCTTCTTGTACTTAAGTCAGCATTGTGCCTTTTGTACTTAATTCCGATGCAATCTCTGTGTTTCATCGGCAACAAGAAGGTCCAAGGGATACAGTAAACCTGAAGTGAAGCATCTGAATTTAAAACTGGTCTCACAGGAAAGTCTCCAATCATAGACAGTATGAAGAGGCAGTCCTCTTGTACTTAAGTCGGCATTATGCTTTTTGTATATAATTCCGATGCAATTTCTGTGTTTCATCATCAATAAGAAGATCCAAGGGATATAGTAAACCTGAAGTGAAGCATCGGAATCTAAAAATGGTCTCACAGGAAAGGTTCAAAACACAGACAGTAAGTAGAGTCAGGCTTCTTGTACTTAAGTCGGCATTG
Source organism: Schistocerca americana (assembly GCF_021461395.2). Lineage (NCBI taxonomy): Eukaryota > Metazoa > Arthropoda > Insecta > Orthoptera > Acrididae > Schistocerca > Schistocerca americana. Next base: position 59,562,637 of record NC_060121.1, read on the forward strand.
TGCCTTTTGTATTTAATTCCTATGCAATTTCTGAGTTTCAACGTCAATAAGAAAGTCCAAGGGATACAGTAACATTGAAGTGAAGCATCGGAATCTAAAACTAGTCTCACAGGAAAGGCTCAAATCATAGCCAGTAAAAAGAATCAGTCTTCTAGTACTTAAGTCGGCTTTGTGCCTTTTGTATTTATTTCCCATTCCATTTCTGAGATTCATCGTCAACAGGAAGGTCCAAGGGATACAGTAAACCTGTAGTGAAGGATCGGGATCTAAAACTGGTCTCACAGGAAAGGTTCAAAGCATAAACAGTAGGTCGAGTCAGTCTTCTTGAACTCAAGTCGGTATGGTGCCTTTTGTATTTAATTCCGATGCAATTTCTGTGTTTCATCGTCGAGAAGAAGGTCCAAGGGATACTGTAACGTGAAGGGAAGCATCGGAATCCCAAACTAGTCTCACAGTAAAAGTTCAAAACTTAGACAGTAAGAAGAGTCAGTCTTCTTATATTTAGGTCGGCAATGTAACCTTTGTATATGATTCCGATGCAATTTCTGTGTATCATCTTCAATAAGATGTCCAAGGGATACTGTAAACCTGAAGCGAAGCATCGGAATCTAAAACTGGTCTCACAGGAAAGGCACAAATCGTAGACAGTAAGAAGAGTCAGTCTTCTTGTACTTAAGTCGGCATTGTGCCATTTGTATTTAATTCCGATGGAATTTCTGTGTTTCATCGTCAATAAGAAGATCCAAGGGATACAGTAAGCCTGAAGTGAAGCATCGGAATCTATACCTGGTCTCACACGAAAGGTTCAAAGCATAGAGAGTAAGAAGAGTCACTCTTCTTGTACTTAAGTCGGCATTGTGGCTTTTGTATTTATTTCCGATGCAAATTCTGAGTTTCATCGTCAGTAGGAAGGGCCATTTGATACAGTAAACCTGAAGTGAAGCATCGGAATGCAAAACTGGTCTCACACGAAAGGTTCAAATCATAGACAGTAAGAAGATTCAGTCTTCTTGTACTTAAGTCGGCATTGTGCCTTTGGTATTTAATTCCGATGCAATTTCTGTGTTTCATCGTCAAAAAGAAGGTTTAAGGGATACAGTAAACCTAAAGTGAAGTATCTGAATCAAAAACTGGTCTCACTGGAAAGGTTCAACACATAGACAGTTAGAAGAGACAATCCTTTTGTACTTAAGACGGCATTGTGCTTTTTGTATTTAATTCGGATGCAATTTCTGTGTTTCATTGTCAATAAGAAGGTCCAAGGGATACAGTAAACCTGAAGTGAAGCATCGGAGTTAAAAACTGGTCTCACAGGAAAGGATCAAAACATAGAGAGTAAGAAGAGTCAGTCTTCTTGTACTTAAGTCGGAATAGTGCCTTTTACATTTAATTCTGATGCAATTTCTGTGTTTCATCGTCAATAAGAAGGTCCAAGAGATACAGTAAACCTGAAGTGAAGCATCTTAATCTAAACCTGGTCTCACGCGAAAGGTTTAAACATAGACCTTAAGAAGAGACAGTCTTCTTGTACTTAAGTCGGCCTTGTGCCTTTTGTATGTAATCCCGATGCGATATCTGTGTTTTATCGCCATCAAGAAGGTCCAAGGGATTCAGTAAACCCGAAATTAAGCATCGGAATCTAAAACTGGTCACACAGGAAAGGTTCAAAACATAGACAGTACGAAGAGTCAGTCTTCTTGTACTTAAGTCGTCACTGTATCTTTTGTATTTAATTACGAAGTAATTTCTGAGTTTAATCGTCAATAACAAGGTCCAAGGGATACAGTAAACCTGAAGTGAAGCATCGGAGTCTAAAACTGGTCTCACAGGAGAGGTTCAAAACATAGACCGTAAGAAGAGTCAGTCTTCTTGTACTTGAGTCGGCATTGTGCCTTTTGCATTTAATACCGATGCGATTTCTGTGTTTCGTCGTCAATAAGAAGTTCCAAGGGGATACAGTAAACCTGAAGTGATACATCTGAATTTAAAACTGGTCTCACAGGAAAGTCTCCAATCATAGACAGTATGAAGAGTCAGTCTTCTTGTACTTAAGTCGGCATTGTGCCTTTTGTATTTAATTCCGATGCAATATCTGTGTTTCATCGTCAGTAAGAAGGTCCAAGGGATACAGTAAACCTGAAGTGAAGCATCAGAATCCAAAACTGGTCTTACAGTTTAGGTTCAAAACATAGACAGTAAGAAGAGTCAGTCTTCTTGTACTTAAGTCGGCATTGTGCCTTCTATATTTAATTCCGATGTAATTTCTGTGATTCATCGTCAATAAGAAGATCCAAGCGATACAATAAACCTGAAGTGAAGCGTTGGAATCTATAACTGATCTCACAGGAAAGGTTCAAAACATAGAGAGTAAGAAGAGTCTGTCTACTTGTACCTAAGACGGCATTGTGTCTTTTGTATTTCTTTCCCATGCAATTTCTGAGATTCATCGTCAATAGGAAGGTCCTAGGGATACAGTAAACCTGTAGTGAAGCATCGAGATCTAAAACTGGTCTCACAGGAAAGGTTCAAATCATAAACAGTAAGAAGAGTCAGTCTTCTAGTACTTAAGTCAGCATTGTGCCTTTTGTATTTAATTCCATTGCAATTTCTGTGTTTCATCGTTAATAAGAAGGTCCTAGGGATACAGTAAACCAGAAGTGATTCATTGGAATCTAAAACTGGTCTCACAGGAAAGGTTGAAAACTTAGGCTGTAAGATGAGTCAATCTTCTTGTACTTTAGTCGGTATTGTGCCTTTTGTATTTAATACCATTGCAATTTCTGTGTTCCATCGTCAAAAAGAAGGTCCAAGGGATACAGTAAACCTGAAGTGAAGCATCAGAATCCAAAACTGGTCTTACAGTTAAGGTTCAAAACATAGACAGTAAGAAGAGTCAGTCTTCTTGTACTTAAGTCGGCATTGTGCCTTCTATATTTAATTCCGATGCAATTTCTGTGTTTCATCGTCAATAAGAAGATCCAAGGGATACAGTAAACCTGAAGTGAAGCATCGGAATCTATAACAGATCTCACAGGAGAGGTTCAAAACACAGACAGTAAGAAGAATCAGTCTTCCTGTACTTAAGTCGGCATTGTGCTTTTGGTATTTAATTCCGATGCAATTTCTGTGTTTCATCGTCAAAAAGAAGGTCCAAGGGACACACTAAACCGGAAGTGAAGCATGGGAATCTCAAACTGGTCTCACGGGAAAGGTTTAAACATAGACAGTAAGAACTGTCAGTCTTCTTCTACTTAACTCGCATTGTCCCTTTTGTACTTAATTCCGGTGCAATTTCTGTGTTTCATCGTCAATAACATGGTTCAAGGGATACGGTAAACCTAAAAGTGAAGCATCGGAATCTAAAACTGGTCTCACAGGAAAGGTTCAGTCATAGACAGTAAGCAGAGACAGTCTTCTAGTGCTTAAGTCGGCATTGTGCCTTTGTATTTAATTCCGATGCAATTTTTGTGTTTCATTGTCAATAAGAAGGTCCAAGGAATACAGTAAACCTGAAGTGAAGCATCGAAATCTAAATCTGGTCTCACAGGAAATGTTGAAAACTTAGGCTGTAAGATGAGTCAGTCTTCTTGTACTTAAGACGGCATTGTGCCTTTTGTATTTAATTCAGATGCAATTTCTGTGTTTCATCGTCAACAAGATGGTCCAAGGGATACAATAAACCTGAAGTGAAGCATCGGATTCTATATCTGGTCTCACAGGATAGGTTCAAATCATAGAATGAAGGAGAGTCAGTCTCCTTGTACTTAAGTCGGCATTGTGCCTTTTGTATTTAATTCCGATTCAATTTCTGTGTTTCATCGTCCATAAGAAGGTCCAAGGGATACAGTAAAGCTGAGTGAAGCATCGGAATCTAAAACTGGTCTCACAGGAAAGGTTCAAAACATAGACAGTAAGAAGTGACATACCTTGTGTCCTTATGTCGGCATTGAGCTTATTGTATTTCGATCCGATGCAATTTCTGTGTTTCATCGTCAATAAGAAGGTCCAAGGGCTACAGTAAACCTGAGTGAAGCATCGGAATCTAAAACTGGTCTCACAGGAAAGGTTATAATCATTGAATGTAAGAAGAGTCAGTCCTCTTGTACTTAAGTCGGTATTCTGCCTTTTGTATCTAATTCCGATGCAAATTCTGTTTTTCATCGTCAACAAGAAGGTCCAAGGGATACAGTAAACCTGAAGTGAAGCATAGGGATCTATAACTGGTCTCAGAGGAAAGGTTCAAAACATAGACAGGAAGAAGAGTCAGCCCTCTTGTACTCAAATCGGAATTCTGCTTCTTGTATTTAATTCCGATGCAATTTCTGTATTTCATCGTCAATAAGAAGGTCCAAGGGATACGGTAAACAAGAAGTGAGGCATCGGAATTTAAAACAGGTCTCACAGGAAAGGCTCAAATCATACACAGTAAGAAGAGTTAGTCTTCTTGTACCTAAGTCGACATTGTGCTGTTGTATTTAATTCGGATGCAATTTCTGTGTTTCATCGTCAATAACAAGGTCAAAGGGATCCAGTAAACCTGAAGTGAACATCGGAATCTAAAACTGGTCTCAGAGGAAAGGTTCAAAACATAGACAGTAAGAAGAGTCAGCCCTCTTGTACTCAAGCCAGCATTGTGACTTTGTATTTAATTCCGATGCAATTTCTGTGTCTCATCGTCAATAAGAAGGTCCAAGGGATACAGTAAACCTGTAGTGAAGCATCGGAATCTAAAACTTGTCTCACAGGAAGGGTTCAAATCATAGGCAGTAAGAAGAGTCAGTCTTCTTGTACTTAAGTCGGCATTGTGAATTTTGAATTTAATTCCGATGCAATTTCTGTGTTTCATCGTCAAAAAGAAAGTCCAAGGGAAACTGTAAGCGGAAGTGAAGCATCGGAATCTCAAACTGGTCTCACACGAAAGGCTCAAAACATAGACAGTAAGAAGAGTCAGTCTTCTTGTACTTAATTCCGCATTGTGCCTTTTGTATTTAATTCCGATGCAATCTCTGTGTTTCATCGGCAACAAGAATGTCCAAGGGATACATAAAACCTGAAGTGAAGCATCGGAAATTAACACTGGTCTCACAGGAAAGGTTGAAAACATAGACAGTAAGGAGAGTCAGCCTTCTTGTACTTAAGTCGGCATTGTGCCTTTTGTATATAATTCCGAAGCAATTTCTGTGTTTCATCTACAACAAGAAGGTCCAAGGGATACAGTAAACCTGAAGTGTAGCATCGGAATCTAAAGGTGGTATCACAGGAAAGGTTCAAATCATAGACAGTTAGATGAGTCTGTCTTCTTGTACTTAAGTCGGCATTGTGCCTTTGTATTTAATTCCGATGCAATTTTTGTGTTTCACGGTCAATAAGAAGGCCCAAGGAATACAGTAAACCCGAAGTGAAGTATCGGAATCTAAAACTGGTCTCACAGGAAAGGTACAACAATGGATAGTAAGAGGAGTCAGTCTTCTTGTACTGCAGTCGGCACTGTGCCTTTTGTATTCAATTCCGATGCAACTTCTGTGTATCGTCGTCAATAAGAAGGTCCAAGGGATACAGTAAACCTGAAGTGAAGCATCGGAATCTATAACTGGCCTCACAGTTTAGGTTCAAAACATAGACAGTAAGAAGACACAGTCTTCTTGTACTTTAGTCGGCATTGGGCATTTTGTATTTAATTCCGATGCAATTTCTGTGTTTCATCGTCAATAGGAAGATCCAAGGGATACAGTAAACCTGAAGTGAAGCATGGGAATCCAAAACTGGTTTCACAGGAAAGGTTCAAAACCTAGACAGTACGAAGAGTCAGTCTTCTTGTACTTAATTAGCATTGTGCCTTTTGTATTTAATTCCGATTCAAATTCTGTGTTTCATCGTCAATAACAAGGTCCAAGGGATACAGTAAACCTGAAGTGAGGCATCGGAATCTAAAACTTGTCTCACAGGAAAGGTTGAAAGCATAGACAGTAAGAAGAGTCAGTCTTCTTGTACTTAGGTCGGCATTGTGCATTTTGTATATAATTCCGATGCAAATTCTGTGTTTCATTTTCAATGAGAAAGTCCAAGGGATAGAGTCAACCAGAAGTGAAGCATCGGAATCAAAAAGTGGTACCACAGGAAAGGTTCAAAACATAGACAGTAAGAAATGTCAGTCTTCTTGTACTTAAGTCGGCACTGTGCCTTTTGTATTTAATTCCGATTCAATTTCTGTGTTTCATCGTCAATAAGAAGGTCCAAGGGATACAGTAAACCTGAAGTGAAGCATCGGAATCTAAAACTGGTCTCACAGGTAAGGTTAAAAATATTGACAGAAAGAAGAGTCAGTCTTCTTGTACTTAAGTCGGCATTCTGCCCTTTGTATTTAATTCCGATGCAACTTCTGTGTTTCATCGACAATAAGAAGGTCCAAGGCATACACTAAACCTGAAGTGAAGCATCGGAATTTAAAACCGGTCTCACAGGAAAGCTTAAAATCATAGACAGTAATTAGAGTCAGTCTTATTGTACTAAAGTCGGCATTGTGCCTTTTGTATTTAATTCCGATTCAATTTCTGTGTTTCATCGTCAATAAGAAGGTCCAAGGGATACAGTAAACCTGAAGTGAAGCATCGGAATCTGAAACTGGTCTCACATTAAAGGTTGAAAACATAGACAGTAAGAAGAGTCAGCCTTCTTGTACTTAAGTCGGCATTGTGCCTTTTGTATATAATTCCGATGCAATTTCTGTGTTTCATCTACAATAAGAAGGTCCAAGGGATACAGTAAACCTGAAGTGAAGCATCGGAATCTAAAACTGGTCTCACAGGAAAGGTTCAAATCATAGACAGTAAGAAGAGTCAGTCTTCTTGTATTTAAGTCGGCATTGTGCCTTTTGTATTTAATTCCGATGCAATCTCTGTGTTTCATCGGAAACAAGAATGTCCAAGGGATACAGAAAACCTGAAGTGAAGCATCAGAAGCAATCACTGGTCTCACAGGAAAGGTTGAAATCATAGACAGTAAGAGGAGTCAGCCATCTTGTATTTAAGTCGGCATTGTGCCTTTTGTATATAATTCCGATGCAATTTCTGTGTTTCATCTACAATAAGAAGGTCCAACGGATACAGTAAACCTGAAGTGAAGCATCGGAATCTAAAAGTGGTCTCACAGGAAAGGTTCAAATCATAGACAGTCAGAAGAGTCAGTCTTCTTGTACTTAAGTCGGCATTGTGCCCTTTGTATTTAATTCCGATGCAATTTCCGTATTTCATCGTCAATAAGAAGGTCCATGGGATACAGTAAACTTGAAGTGAAGCATCGGAATCCAAAACTACTCTCACAGGAAAGGCTGAAATCGTAGACAGTATGAAGAGTCAGTCTTTTGTATTTAAGTCGGCATTGTGCGTTTTGTAATTAGATCCGATGCAATTACTGTGTTTCATCGTCAATAAGAAGATCCAAGGGATACAGTCAACCTGAAGTGAAGCATCGGAATTCAAGACTGGTCTCACAGGAAACATTCAAAACATAGACAGTAAGATGAGTCTGTCTTGTTGTACTCAAGTCGGCATTGTGCCTTTGTATTTAATTCCGATGCAATCTTTGTGTTTCACGGTCAATAAGAAGGCCCAAGGAATACAGTAAACCTGAAGTGAAGCATCGAAATCTAAAACTGGTCTCACAGGAAAGGTTTCAACAATGGATAGTAAGAGGAGTCAGTCTTCTTGTACTTCAGTCGGCATTGTGCCTTTTGTATTCAATTTCGATGCAACTTCTGTGTTTCGTCGTCAATAAGAAGGTCCAAGGGATACAGTAAAACTGAAGTGAAGCATCGGAATCTATAACTGGTCTCACAGTTTAGGTTCAAAACATAGACAGTAAGAAGACCAAGTCTTCTTGTACTTTAGTCGGCATTGGGCATTTTGTATTTAATTCCGTTGCAATTTCTGTGTTTCATCGTCAATAAGAAGATCCAAGGGATACAGTAAACCTGAAGTGAAGCATGGGAATCCAAAACTGGTTTCACAGGAAAGGTTCAAAACCTAGACAGTACGAAGAGTCAGTCTTCTTGTACTTAATTAGCATTGTGCCTTTTGTATTTAATTCCGATTCAAATTCTGTGTTTCATCGTCAATAACAATGTCCAAGGGATACAAAAAACCTGAAGTGAGGCATCGGAATCTAAAACTTGTCTCACAGGAAAGGTTGAAAGCATAGACAGTAAGAAGAGTCAGTCTTCTTGTACTTAGGTCGGCATTGTGCATTTTGTATATAATTCCGATGCAAATTCTGTGTTTCATTTTCAATGAGAAAGTCCAAGGGATAGAGTCAACCAGAAGTGAAGCATCGGAATCAAAACGTGGTACCACAGGAAAGGTTCAAAACATAGACAGTAAGAAGGGTCAGTCTTCTTGTACTTAAGTCGGCACTGTGCCTTTCGTATTTAATTCCGATTCAATTTCTGTGTTTCATCGTCAATAAGAAGGTCCAAGGGATACAGTAAACCTGAAGTGAAGCATCGAAATCTAAAACTGGTCTCACAGGTCAGGTTAAAAATATTGACAGAAAGAAGAGTCAGTCTTCTTGTACTTAAGTCGGCATTCTGCCTTTTGTATTTAATTCCGATGCAACTTCTGTGTTTCATCGACAATAAGAAGGTCCAAGGCATACACTAAACCTGACGTGAAGCACTGGAATTTAAAACAGGTCTCACAGGAAAGCTTCAAATCATAGACAGTAATTAGAGTCAGTCTTCTTGTACTTAAGTCGGCATTGTGCCTTTTGTATTTAATTCCGATTCAATTTCTGTGTTTCATCGTCAATAAGAAGGTCCAAGGGATGCAGTAAACCTGAAGTGAAGCATCGGAATCTGAAACTGGTCTCACAGGAAAGGCTCAAATCATAGACAGTAAGAAGATTAAATTTTCTTGTACTTATGTCGGCATTGTGCCTTTGTATTTAATTCCGATGCAATTTCTGTGTTTCATCGTCAATAAGTTGATCCAAGGGATACAGTGAACCTGAAGTGAAGCATCGGAAGGTAATACTGGTCTCACACTAAAGGTTGAAAACATAGACAGTAAGAAGAGTCAGCCTTCTTGTACTTAAGTCGGCATTGTGCCTTTGGTATATAATTCCGATGCAATGTCTGTGTTTCATCTACAATAAGAAAGTCCAAGGGATACAGTAAACCTGAAGTGAAGCATCGGAATCTAAAGGTGGTATCACAGGAAACGTTCAAATCATAGACAGTAAGAAGAGTCAGTCTTCTTGTACTTAAGTCGACATTGTGCCCTTTGTATTTAATTCCGATGCAATTTCTGTGTTTCATCGTCAATAAGAAGGTCCAAGGTATACAGTAAACCTGAAGTGAAGAATTGGAATCTGAAGCTAGTCTCACAGGAAAGGCTGAAATCATAGACAGTAAGAAGAGTCAGTCTTTTGTAATTAAGTGGGCATTGTGAGTTTTGTATTTAATTCCGATGCAATTTCAGTGTTTCATCGTCAATAAGAAGATCCAAGGGATACAGTAAGCCTGAAGTGAAGCATCGGAAAGTAAAACTGGTCTCTCAGGAATGGTTCAAAGCATAAAGAGTAAGAAGAGTCACTCTTCTTGTACTTAAGTCGGCATTGTGCCTTTTGTATTTATTTCCGATGCAATTTCTGTGTTTCATCGTCAAGAAGAAGGTCCAAGGGATACAGTATACCGGAAGGGAAGCACCGGAATTTAAAACTGGTCTCACAGGAAAGGTTCAAAACATAGAGAGTGAGAAGAGACAGTCTTCTTGTACTTAAGTCGGCATTGTGCCTTTTGTATTTATTTCCCATGCAATTTCTGAGTTACATCGTCAATAGGAAGGTCCAAGGGATACAGTAAACCTGTAGTGAAGCATCGGAATCTAAAACTGGTCTCACAGGAAGGGTTCAAATCATAGGCAGTAAGAAGAGTCAGTCTTCTTGTACTTAAGTCGGCATTGTGAATTTTGAATTAAATTCCGATGCAATTTCTGTGTTTCATCGTCAAAAAGAAAGTCCAAGGGAAACTGTAAGCGGAAGTGAAGCATCGGAATCTCAAACTGGTCTCACACGAAAGGCTCAAAACATAGACAGTAAGAAGAGTCAGTCTTCTTGTACTTAATTCCGCATTGTGCCTTTTGTATTTAATTTCGATGCAATCTCTGTGTTTCATCGGCAACAAGAATGTCCTAGGGATACAGAAAACCTGAAGTGAAGCATCGGAAATTAACACTGGTCTCACAGGAAAGGTTAAAAACATAGACAGTAAGAAGAGTCAGCCTTCTTGTACTTAAGTCGGCATTGTGCCTTTTGTATATAATTCCGAAGCAATTTCTGTGTTTCATCTACAACAAGAAGGTCCAAGTGATACAGTAAACCTGAAGTGAAGCATCGGAATCTAAAGGTGGTATCACAGGAAAGGTTCAAATCATAGACAGTTAGATGAGTCTGTCTTCTTGTACTTAAGTCGGCATTGTGCCTTTGTATTTAATTCCGATGCAATTTTTGTGTTTCACGGTCATTAAGAAGGCTCAAGGAATACAGTAAACCTGAAGTGAAGCATCGAAATCTAAAACTGGTCTCACAGGAAAGGTTCAACAATGGATAGTAAGAGGAGTCAGTCTTCTTGTACTTCAGTCGGCATTGTGCCTTTTGTATTCAATTCCGATGCAACTTCTGTGTATCGTCGTCAATAAGAAGGTCCAAGGGATACAGTAAACCTGAAGTGAAGCATCGGAATCTATAACTGGCCTCCTAGTTTAGGTTCAAAACATAGACAGTAAGAAGACACAGTCTTCTTGTACTTTAGTCGGCATTTGGCGTTTTGTATTTAATTCCGATGCAATTTCTGTATTCCATCGTCAATAAGAAGATCCAAGGGATACAGTAAACCTGAAGTGAAGCATTGGAATCCAAAACTGGTTTCACAGGAAAGGTTCAAAACCTAGACAGTACGAAGAGTCAGTCTTCTTGTACTTAATTAGCATTGTGCCTTTTGTATTTAATTCCGATTCAAATTCTGTGTTTCATCGTCGATAACAAGGTCCAAGGGATACAGTAAACCTGAAGTGAGGCTTTGGAATCTAAAACTTGTCTCACAGGAAAGGTTGAAAGCATAGACAGTAAGAAGAGGCAGTCTTCTTGTACTTAGGTCGGCATTGTGCATTTTGTATATAATTCCGATGCAAATTCTGTGTTTCATTTTCAATGAGAAAGTCCAAGGGATAGAGTCAACCAGAAGTGAAGCATCGGAATCAAAAAGTGGTACCACAGGAAAGGTTCAAAACATAGATAGTAAGAAGAGTCAGTCTTCTTGTACTTAAGTCGGCACTGTGCCTTTTGTATTTAATTCCGATTCAATTTCTGCGTTTCATCGTCAATAAGAAGGTCCAAGGGATACAGTAATCCTGAAGTGAAGCATCGGAATCTAAAACTGGTCTCACAGGTAAGGTTAAAAATATTGACAGAAAGAAGAGTCAGTCTTCATGTACTTCAGTCGGCATTCTGCCCTTTGTATTTAATTCCCATGCAACTTCTGTGTTTCATCGACAATAAGAAGGTCCAAGGCATACACTAAACCTGAAGTGAAGCATCGGAATTTAAAACCGGTCTCACAGTAAAGCTTCAAATCATAGACAGTAATTAGAGTCAGTCTTCTTGTACTTAAGTCGGCATTGTGCCTTTTGTATTTAATTCCGATTCAATTTCTGTGTTTCATCGTCAATAAGAAGGTCCAAGGGATACAGTAAACCTGAAGTGAAGCATCGGAATCTGAAACTGGTCTCACAGGAAAGGCTCAAATCATAGACAGTAAGAAGATTCAGTTTTCTTGTACTTATGTCGGCATTGTGCCTTTGTATTTAATTTCGATGCAATTTCTGTGTTTCATCGTCAATAAGTTGATCCAAGGGATACAGTGAACCAGAAGTGAAGCATCGGAAGCTAACACTGGTCTCACATTAAAGGTTGAAAGCATAGACAGTAAGAAGAGTCAGTCTTCTTGTACTTAAGTCGGCATTGTGCCTTTTGTATGTAATTCCGATGCTATTTCTGTGTTTAATCGTCAATAAGAAGGTCCAAGGGATACAGTAAACCTGAAGTGATGCATAAGAATTTAAAAATGGTCTTACAGGAAAGGTTCAAATCATAGAGAGTAAGGAGAGTCAGTCCTCTTGTACTTTAGTCGGCATTGTGCCTTTTGTATTTAATTCCGATTCAATTTCTGTGTTTCATCGTCAATAAGAAGGTCCAAGGGATACAGTAAACCTGAAGTGAAGCATCGGAATTTAAAACAGATCTCATAGGAAAAACTCAAATCATAGCCAGTAAGAAGAGTCAGTCTTCTTGTACTTAAGTCGGCATTGTGCCTTTTGTATTTAATTCCGATGCACTTTCTGTGTTTCATCGTCAATAAGTAGGTCCAAGGGATACAGTCAACCTGAAGTGAAGCATTGGAATTCAAGACTGGTCTCACAGGAAACATTCAAAACATAGACAGTAAGAAGAGTCTGTCTTCTTGTACTTATGCCGGCATTGTGCCTTTGTATTTAATTCCGTTGCAATTTTTGTGTTTCAAGGTCTATAAGAATGTCCAAGGAATACAGTAAACCTGAAGTGAAGCATCGAAATCTAAAACTGGTGTCACTGGATAGGTTCAACAATGGATAGTAAGAGGAGTCAGTCTTCCTGTACTTCAGTTAGCATTGTGCCTTTTGTATTCAATTCCGATGCAACTTCTGTGTTTCGTCGTCAATAAGAAGGTCCAAGGGATACAGTAATCCTGAAGTGAAGCATCGGAATCTAAAACTGGTCTCACAGTTTAGGTTCAAATCATAGACAGTAAGGAGATCCAGTCTTCTTGTACTTTAGTCGGCATTGTGCATTTTGTATTTAATTCCGATGCAATTCCTGTGTTTCATCGTCAATAAGAAGATCCATGGGATACTGTAAACCTGAAGTGAAGCATGGGAATCTAAAACTGGTCTCACAGGAAAGGTTCAAAAAATAGACAGTACATAAAGGCACTCTTCTTGTACTTAATTAGCATTGTGCCTTTTGTATTTAATTCCGATTCAATTTCTCTGTTTCATCGTCAATAACAAGGTCCAAGGGATACAGTAAACCTGAAGTGAGGCATCGGAATCTTAAACTGGTCTCACAGGAAAGGTTGAAAGCATAGACAGTAAGAAGAGTCAGTCTTCTTGTACTTGAGTCGGCACTGTTCCTTTTGTATTTAATTCCGATCAATTTCTGTGTTTCATCGTCAATAAGAAGGTCCAAGGGATACAGTAAACCTGAAGTGAAGCATTGGAATTTAAAACTGGTCACACAGGTAAGGTTCAATACATAGACAGTAAGAAAAGTCAGTCTTCTTGTACTTAAGTCGGCAATGTGCCTTTTGTATTCAATTCCGATGCAATTTCTGTGTTTCATCGAAAATAAGAAGATCCAAGGGATACCGTAATTCTGAAGTGAAGCATCGAAATAAAAAACTGGTCTCACAGGAAAGGTTCAAAACATAGACAGTAAGAAGAGTCGGTCTTCTTGTATTTAAGTCGGCATTGCGCCTTTTGTATTTAATCCCGATGCAATTTCTGTGTTTCATCGTCAATAAGTAGATCCGAATGATACAGTAAACCTGTAGTGAAGCATCGGAATCTAAAACTGGTCTCACAGGAAAGGTTCAAAACATAGACAGTAAGAAGCGTCAGTCTTTCTGTACTTTAGTCGGCATTGTGCCTTTGTATTTAATTCCGATGCAATTTTTGTGGTTCATGGTCAATAAGAAGGTCCAAGCAATACTGTAAACCTGAAGTGAAGCATCGATATCTAAAACTGGCCTCACAGGAATGGTTCAGAATATGGATAGTAAGAAGCGTCAGTCTTCTTGTACTTAAGTCGGCTTTGGGCCTTTTGTATTTAATTCCGATGCAATTTCTGTGTTTCATCGTCAATATGAAGGTAAAAGGGATACGGTAAAGCTGTAGTGAAGCATTGGAATCCAAAACTGGTCTCACTGGAAAGGTTCAAATCAACGACAGTAAGAAGAGTCAGACTTCTTGTACTTAAGTCAGCATTGTGCTCTTTGTATTTAATTCCGATGCAATTTCTGTGTTTCCTCGTCAATAAGAAGGTCCAAGGGATACAGTATATCGGAAGTTAAGCATGGGAATCTCAAACTGGTCTCACATGAAAGGTTCAAATCATAGACAGTAAGAATAGTCAGTCTTCTTGTACCTACTTGGCATTGTGCCTTTTATATTTAATTCCGACGCAATTTCTGTGTTTCATCGTCAATAAGAAGGTCCAAAGGATACAGTAAGCCTGAAGTGGAGCATCGGAATCTAAAACTGGTCTCACAGGAAAGGTTAAAAGCATAGAGAGTAAGAAGAGTCACTCTTCTTTTACTTAAGTCGGCATAGGGCCTTTTGTATTATTTCCGATGTAATTTCTGGGTTTCATCGTCAAAAAGAAGGTCCAAGGGATACTGTAAACCGGAACTGTAGCATCGGAATCTAAAACTGGTCTCAGAGGAATGATTGAAACATAGACAGTAAGAAGAGTCGGTCTTCTCGTACTTAAGTCGGCATTGTGCATTTTGTATTTAATTCTGATGCAATATCTGTGTTTCATCGTCAATAAGAAGGTCCAAGGGATACAGAAAGCCTGAAGTGAAGCATCGGAATCTAATACTGGTCTCACAGGAAAGGTTCTAATCATTGACAGTAAGAAGAGTCAGTCTTCTTGTACTTAAGTCGGCATTGTGCCCTTTGTATTTAATTCCGCGGCAATTTCAGTGTTTCATCGTCAATAAGAAGGTCAAAGGGATACAGTAAACCTGAAGTGAAGCATCGGAATCTAAAACTGGTCTCACAGGAAAGGCCCAAATCATAGACAGTAAGAAGAGTCAGTCTATTTGTACGTAAGTCTCCATTGTGCCTTTTGTATTTAATTCAGATGCAATTTCTGTATTTCATCGTCAATAAGAAAATCCAAAATATACAGTAAGCCTGAAGTGAAGCATCGGAGTCTCAAAATGGTCTCACAGGAAAGGTTCGAAGCATAGACAGTAAGAATAGTCAGTCTTCTTGTACTTAATTCGGCATTGTGCCTTTTGTATTTATTTTCCATGCAATTTCTGTGTTTCATCGACAATAAGAAGGTCCAAGGCATACAGTAAACCTGAAGTGAAGCATCGGAGTTTAAAACTGGTCTCACAGGAAAGGTTCAAATCATAGACAGTAAGAAGAGTCAGTCTTCTTGTACTTAAGTCGGCCTTATGCCTTTGTATTTATCTCCCATGCAATTTCTGAGTTTCATTGTCAATAGGAAGGTCCAAGGGATACAGTAAACCTGAAGTGAAGCATCGGAATCTGAAACTGGTCTCACAGGAAAGGTTCAAACAATAGACAGAAGAGTCAGCCTTCTTGTTCTTAAATCGGCATTGTGCGTCTTGTTTTTAACTCCGATGCAATTTCTGTGTTGCTTCGTCAAAATGAAGGTCCAAGGGATACTGTAACCGGAAGTGAAGCATCGCAATCTCAAACTGGTCTCACAGGAAAGGTTAAAAACATAGACAGTAAGAAGAGTCAGTCTTCTTGTACTTAAGTCGGCATTGTGCCTCTTGTAATTAATTTCGTTGCAATTTCTGAGTTTCATCGGCAACAAGAAGGTCCAAGGGATACAGAAAACCTGAAGTGAGGCATCGGAATCTAAAACTGGTCTCACAGGAAAGGTTCAAAGCATTGACATTAAGAAGGGTCAGTCTTCTTGTACTTAAGTCGGCATTGTGCCTTTTGTATACAATTCCGATGCAATTTCTGTGTGTCATCTTCAATAAGGAGGTCCAAGGGATACAGTAAACCGGACGTGAAGCATCGGAATCTAAAACTGGTCTCACAGGAAAGGCTCAAATCATAGACAGTAAGAAGAGTCAGTCTTTTTGTACGTAAGTCGCCATTGTGCCTTTTGTATTTAATTCCGATGCAATTTCTGTGTTTCATCGTCAATAAGAAGGTCCAAGGAATACAGTAAACCTGAAGTGAAGCATCGGAACCAGAAACTGGTCTCACAGGAAAGGTTCAAATCATAGACAGTGAGAAGAGACAATCCTTTTGTACTTAAGTCGGCATTGTGCCTTTTGTATTTGATTACTATGCAATTTCTGTGTTTCATCGTCAATAAGAAGGTCCAAGGGATACAGTAAACCTGAAGTGATGCATCGGAATTTATAACTGGTCTTACAGGAAAGGCTCAAATCATAGACAGTAAGAAGAGTCAGTCTTTTTGTACTTAAGTCGGCATTGTGCCTTTTGTATTTAAATTCGTTGCAATTTCTGTGTTTCATCGGCAACAAGAAGGTCCAAGGGATACAGAATACCTGAAGTGAGGCATCGGAATCCAAAACAGGTCTAACAGGAAAGGTTCAAAGCATTGACAGTAAGAAAGGTGAGTCTTCTTGTACTTAAGTCGGCATTGTGCCTTTTTTAATTATTTCCGATGCACTTTCTGTGTTTCATAGTCAATAACAATGTCCAAGGGATACAGTAAACCTGAAGTGAAACATCGGAATCTAAAACTGGTCTCACAGTAAGTTTCAAGGCATAGGCAGTAAGAAGAGTCAGTCTCCTTGTACTTAAGTCGGCATTGTGCCTTTTGTATATGATTCCGATGCAATTTCTGTGTTTCATCGTCAACAAGAAGGTACTTGGGATACAGTAAACCTGAAGTGAAGCATTGGAATTAAAAACTGGTCACACAGGATAGTTTCAAAACATAGACAGTAAGAAGAGTCAGTCTTCTTGTACTTAAGACGGCATTGTGCCTTTTGGATTTAATTCCGATGCAATTTCTGTGTTTCATCGTCTATAAGAAGGTCCAAGGGGTACAGTAATTCTGAAGTGAAGCATCGGAATCTCAAACTGGTTTCACAGGAAGGGTTTAAATCATAGACAGTAAGAAGAGTCAGCCTTCTTGTACTTAAGTCGGCATTGTGCCTTTTGTATATAATTGCGATGCAATTTCTGTGTTTCATCTTCAATAAGAAAGTCCAAGGGACACATAAAACCTGAAGTGTAGCATCGGAATCGAAATCTGGTCTCACAGGAGAGGTTCAAACATAGCCAGTAAGAAATGTCAGTCTTCTTGTACTTAAGTCGGCATTGTGCCTTTTGTGTTTAATTCCGATGCAATTTCTGTGTTTCATCGTCAATAAGTAGATCCAAGGGATGCAGTAAACCTGAAGTGAAGCTTCGGAATCTAAGACTGGTCACACAGGAAAGATTCACAACATTGACAGTAAAATGAGTCGGTCTTCTTGTACTGAAGTCGGCATTGTGCCTTTGTATTTAATTTCAATGCAATTTTAGTGTTTCACGGTCAATAAGAAGGTCCAAGGAATACAGTAACCATGAAGTGAAGCATCGATATTTAAACCAGTCTCACAGGAGTGGGTAAAATATGGATAGTAAGAAGAGTCAGTCTTCTTGTACTTCAGTCGGCTTTGTGCTTTTTGTATTTAATTCCGATGCAATTTCGGTCTTGCATCGTCAAAATGAAGGTCCAAGGGATACTGTAACCTGAAGTGAAGCATCAGAATCACAAACTGGTCTCACAGGAATGGTTCAAAGCATTGACAGTAGGAATAGTCAGTCTTCTTATACTTAAGTCGGCATTGTGCTTTTGTATTAAAGTCCGATGCAATTTCTGTGTTTTATCGTCCATAATAAAGTCCAAGGGATACAGTAAACCGGACGTGAAGCATCGGAATCCAAAACTGGTCTATCAGGAAAGGTTCAAAACATAGACAGTAAGAAGAATAAGACTTCTTGCACTTAAGTAGATACTGTGCTTTTTGTAATTAATTCCGATACAATTTCTGTGTATAATCGTCAATAAGAAGATAGAAGCGATACAGTAAACCTGAAGTGAAGCATCGGAATTTATAACTGGTCTCACAGGAAAAGCTCAAACAATAGACAGTAAGAAGAGTCAGTCTTATTGTACTTAAGTCGGCATTGTGGCTTTTGTATTTAATTCCGATGCACTTTCTGTGTTTCATCGTCAATAAGAAGGTCCAAGGGATATAGTTATCCTGAAGTAAATCATCGGACTCTAAAACTGGTCTCACAGGAAGGGTTCAAATCATAGAATGTAAGAGGAGTCAGTTATCTTGTACTTAGGTCGGCATTGTGCCTTTTGTATTTAATTCTTATGGAATTTCTGTTTTTCATCGTCAATAAGAAGGTCCAAGGGATACGGTAAACCTGAAGTGAAGCATCGGAACCTACACCTGGTCTCACAGGAAAGGTTCATATAATGGAATGTAAGAAGAGTCAGTCTTCTAGTACTTAAGTCGGCATTGTGACTTTTGTATTTAATTTCGATGCAATTTCTGTGTTTTACCGTCCATACGAAGGTCCAAGCGATACAGTAAACCTAAAGTGAAGCATCGGAATTTAAAACTGGTCTCACAGGAAAGGTTCAAACAATAGACAGTTAGAAGAGGCAGCCTTTCTGCTCTTAAATCGGCATTGTGCGTTTTGTCTTTAATTTCGATGCAATTTCTGTGTTTCATCGTCAATAAGAAGGTCCATAGAATACAGTAAACCTGAAGTGAAGCATCGGAACCAGAAACTGGTCTCACAGGAAAGGTTCAAATCATAGACAGTAAGAAGAGACAATCCTTTTGTACTTAAGTCGGCATTGTGCATTTTGTATTTAAATACGATGCAATTTCTATGTATCATCGTCAATAAGATGGACCAAGGGATACTGTAAACCTGAAGTGAAGCATCGGAATCTAAAACTGGACTCACAGGAAAGGTTCAAATCATAGAAAGTGAGAGTGTCAGTCCTCTTGCACTTAAGTCGGCATTGTGCCTTTTGTATTTAATTTGGATGCAATTTCTGTGTTTCATCGTCAATAAGAAGGTCCGAGGAATACAGTAAACATGAAGTGAAGTATAGGAATCTAAAACTGGACTCACAGAAGAGGTTAAAATCGTAGAAAGTGAGAGTGTCAGTCCTCTTGTACTTAAGTCGGCATGTGCATTTTGTATTATATTCGGATGCAATTTCTGTGTTTCATCGTCAATAAGAAGGTCCAATGGATACAGTAAACCTGAAGTGAAGTATCGGAATCTGAAACTGGACTCACAGGAGAGGTTTAAATCGTGGAAAGTTAGAGTGTGAGTCCTCTTGTACTTAAGTCGGCATTGTGCCTTTTGTTTTAAATTCGGATGCAAACTCTGTGTTTCTTCGTCAATAAGAAAGTCTAAGGGATACAGTTAACCTGAACTGAAGCATCGGAATCTAAAACTGGAATCACAGGAGAGGTACAAATCATAGAAAGTAAGAGTGCTAGTCCTCTCGTACTTAAGTTGGCATTGTGCCTTTTGTATTAAATTCGGATGCAATATCTGCGTTTCATCGACAATAAGAAGGTCCAAGGGATACAGTAAACCTGAAATGAAGTATCGGAACCCAAAACTGGACTCACAGCAGAGGTTCAAATCATAGAAAGTTAGAGTGTCAGTCCTCTTGTACTTAAGTCGTCATTGTGCCTTTTGTATTGAAATCGGATGCAAACTCTGTTTCATCGTCAATAAGAGGGTCCAAGGGATACAGTAAACCTGAAGTGAACCATCGGAATCTAAAACTGGACTCACAGGAGAGGTTCAAATCATAGAAAGTGAGAGTGTCAGTCCCTTTGTACTTAAGTCGGCATTGTGCCGTTCGTATTAAATTCGGATGCAATTTCTGTGTTTCATCGTCATATAGAAGGTCCATGGGATACAGTAAACCTGAAGTGAAGCATCGGAATCTAAATCTGGACTCACAGGAGTGGTTCAAATCATAGAAACTAAGAGTGTCAGACGTCTTGTACTTAAGTCTGCATTGTGCCTTTTGTATTAAATTTGGATGCCAACTCTGTGTTTCATCGTCAATAATAAGGTCCAAGGAATACAGTAAACCAGAAGTGAAGCATCAGAGTCTAACACTGGACTCACAGGAGAGGTTCAAATCATAGAAAGTGAGAGTGTATGTCCTCTTGTACTTAAGTCGACATTGTGCCTTTTGTATTAAACTCGGGTGCAATTTCTGTGTTTCATCGTCAATAAGAATTTCCAAGGGATACAGTAAACCTGAAGTGAAGCATCGGAAACTAAAACTGGACTGACAGGACAGGTTCACATCATAGAAAGTGAGAGTGTCAGTCCTCTTGTACTTATGTCGGCATTGTGCCTTTTGTATTAAATCCGGATACAGTTTCTGTGTTTCATCGTCATATAGAAGGTGCAAGGGATACAGTAAACCTGAAGTGATGCATCGGAGTCTAAAACTGGACTCACAGGAGAGGTTCAAATCATAGAAACTAAGAGTGTCAGACCTCTTGTACTTAAGTCTGCATTGTGCCTTTTGTATTAAATGTGGATGCCAACTCTGTGTTTCATCGTCAATAAGAAGGTCCAAGGTATACAGTAAAAATGAAGTGAAGCATCAGAGTCTAACACTGGACTCACAGGAGAGGTTCAAATCATAGAAAGTGAGAGTGTATGTCCTCTTGTACTTAAGTCGACATTGTGCCTTTTGTATTAAATTCGGATGCAATTTCTGTGTTTCATCGTCAATAAGAATTTCCAAGGGATACAGTAAACCTGAAGTGAAGCATCGGAAACTAAAACTGGACTCACAGGACAGGTTCACATCATAGAAAGTGAGAATGTCAGTCCTCTTGTACTTAAGTCGGCATTGTGCCTTTTGTATTAAATTCCAATGCAAACTCTGTGTTTCATCGTCAATAAGAAGTTCCAAGGAATACAGTAAAACTGAAGTAAAGCATCGGAATCTAAAACTGGACTCACATTAGAGGTTCCCATTACAGAAAGTGGCAGTGGCACTTCTCTTGTACTTAAGTCGACATTGTGCTTTTGTATTAAACTCCGATGCAATTTCTGTGTTTCATCGTCAATAAGAAGGTCCGAGGGATACAGTAAACATGAAGTGAAGTATCGGAATCTAAAACTGGACTCACAGAAGAGATTCAAATCATAGAATGTGAGAGTGTCAGTCCTCATGTACTTAAGACGGCATGTGCATTTTGTATTAAATTCAGATGCAATTTCTGTGTTTCATCTTCAATAAGAAGGTCCGAGGGATACAGTAAACATGAAGTGAAATATCGGAATCTAAAACTGGACTCACAGAAGAGATTCAAATCATAGATTGTGAGAGTGTCAGTCCTCATGTACTTAAGACGGCATGTGCATTTTGTATTAAATTCAGATGCAATTTCTGTGTTTCATCGTCATAAGAAGGTCCAAGGTATACAGTAAACCTGAAGTGAAGCATCGGAATCCAAAACTGGACTCACAAAAGAGGTTCAAATCATAAAAAGTTTGAGTCTCAGTCCTCTAGTACTTAAGTCGGCATTGTGCCTTTTGTATTAAATTCGGATGCAAACTCTGTGTTTCATCGTCAATAAGAAGGCCCAAGGGATACAGTAAACCTGAAGTGAAGCATCGGAATTTATAACTGGTCTCACAGGAAAAGCTCAAACAATAGACAGTAAGAAGAGTCAGTCTTATTGTACTTAAGTCGGCATTGTGGCTTTTGTATTTAATTCCGATGCACTTTCTGTGTTTCATCGTCAATAAGAAGGTCCAAGGGATACAGTAAACCTGAAGTGAAGCATCGGAATCTAAAACTGGTCTCACAGGAAAGGTTCAAACAATAGACAGTTAGAAGAGGCAGCCTTTCTGCTCTTAAATCGGCATTGTGCGTTTTGTCTTTAATTCCGATGCAATTTCTGTGTTTCATCGTCAATAAGAAGGTCCATAGAATACAGTAAACCTGAAGTGAAGCATCGGAACCAGAAACTGGTCTCACAGGAAAGGTTCAAATCATAGACAGTAAGAAGAGACAATCCTTTTGTACCTAAGTCGGCATTGTGCGTTTTGTATTTAATTACGATGCAATTTCTGTGTTTCATCGTCAATAAGATGGACCAAGGGATACTGTAAACCTGAAGTGAAGCATCGGAATCTGAAACTGGACTCACAGGAAAGGTTCAAATCATAGAAAGTGAGAGTGTCAGTCCTCTTGTACTCAAGTCGGCATTGTGCCTTTTGTATTTAATTTGGATGCAATTTCTGTGTTTCATCGTCAATAAGAAGGTCCGAGGAATACAGTAAACATGAAGTGAAGTATCGGAATCTAAAACTGGACTCACAGAAGAGGTTCAAATCATAGAAAGTGAGAGTGTCAGTCCTCTTGTACTTAAGTCGGCATGTGCATTTTGTATTAAATTCGAATGCAATATCTGTGTTTCATCGTCAATAAGAAGGTCCAAGGTATACAGTAAACCTGAAGTGAAGCATCGGAATCTAAAACTGGACTCAGAGAAGAGGTTCAAATCATAGAAAGTTAGAGTGTCAGTCCTCTAGTACTTAAGTCGGCATTTTGCCTTTTGTATTATATTCGGATGCAATTTCTGTGTTTCATCGTCAATAAGAAGGTCCAATGGATACAGTAAACCTGAAGTGAAGTATCGGAATCTGAAACTGGACTCACAGGAGAGGTTTAAATCGTGGAAAGTTAGAGTGTGAGTCCTCTTGTACTTAAGTAGGCATTGTGCCTTTTGTTTTAAATTCGGATGCAAACTCTGTGTTTCTTCGTCAATAAGAAAGTCTAAGGGATACAGTAAACCTGAACTGAAGCATCGGAATCTAAAACTGGAATCACAGGAGAGGTACAAATCATAGAAAGTAAGAGTGCTAGTCCTCTCGTACTTAAGTCGGCATTGTGCCTTTTGTATTAAATTCGGATGCAATATCTGCGTTTCATCGTCAATAAGAAGGTCCAGGGGATACAGTAAACCTGAAGTGAAGCATCGGAATCTAAAACTGGACTCAGAGAAGAGGTTCAAATCATAGAAAGTTAGAGTGTCAGTCCTCTTGTACTTAAGTCGTCATTGTGCCTTTTGTATTAAATTCGGATGCAAACTCTGTGTTTCATCGTCAATAAGAGGGTCCAAGGGATACAGTAAACCTGAAGTGAACCATCGGAATCTAAAACTGGACTCACAGGAGAGGTTCAAATCATAGAAAGTGAGAGTGTCAGTCCCTTTGTACTTAAGTCGGCATTGTGCCGTTCGTATTAAATTCGGATGCAATTTCTGTGTTTCTTCGTCAATAAGAAGGTGCAAGGTATACAGTAAACCTGAAGTGAAGCATCGGAATCTAAAACTGGACTCACAGGAGAGGTTCAAATCATACAAAAAGTGAGAGTGTAAGTCCTTTTGTACTTAAGTCGGAATTGTGCCATTTGTATTAAATTCGGATACAGTTTCTGTGTTTCATCGTCATATAGAAGGTCCATGGGATACAGTAAACCTGAAGTGAAGCATCGGAATCTAAATCTGGACTCACAGGAGAGGTTCAAATCATAGAAACTAAGAGTGTCAGACGTCTTGTACTTAAGTCTGCATTGTGCCATTTGTATTAAATTTGGATGCCAACTCTGTGTTTCATCGTCAATAATAAGGTCCAAGGAATACAGTAAACCAGAAATGAAGCATCAGAGACTAACACTGGACTCACAGGAGAGGTTCAAATCATAGAAAGTGAGAGTGTATGTCCTCTTGTACTTAAGTGGACATTGTGCCTTTTGTATTAAACTCGGGTGCAATTTCTGTGTTTCATCGTCAAAAAGAATTTGCAAGGGATACAGTAAACCTGAAGTGAAGCATCGGAAACTAAAACTGGACTGACAGGACAGGTTCACGTCATAGAAAGTGAGAGTGTCAGTCCTATTGTACTTAAGTCTGCATTGTGCCTTTTGTATTAAATTCGGATGCAATATCTGTGTTTCATCGTCAATAAGAAGGTCCAAGAGATACAGTAAACCTGAAGTGAAGTATCGGAATCCAAAACTGGACTCACAGCAGAGGTTCAAATCATAGAAAGTTAGAGCGTCAGTCCTCTTGTACTTAAGTCGGCATTGTGCCTTTTGTATTAAATTCCAATGCAAACTCTGTGTTTCATCGTCAATAGGAAGTTCCAAGGAATACAGTAAAACTGAAGTGAAGCATCGGAATCTAAAACTGGACTCACATTAGAGGTTCCCATTATAGAAAGTGGGATTGGCACTTCTCTTGTACTTAAGTCGACATTGTGCCTTTTGTATTAAACTCCGATGCAATTTCTCTGTTTCATCGTCAATAAGAAGGTCCGAGGGATACAGTAAACATGAAGTGAAGTATCGGAATCTAAAACTGAACTCACAGAAGAGATTCAAATCATAGAATGTGAGAGTGTCAGTCCTCATGTACTTAAGACGGCATGTGCATTTTGTATTAAATTCAGATGCAATTTCTGTGTTTCATCTTCAATAAGAAGGTCCGAGGGATACAGTAAACATGAAGTGAAATATCGGAATCTAAAACTGGACTCACAGAAGAGATTCAAATCATGGAATGTGAGAGTGTCAGTCCTCATGTACTTAAGACGGCATGTGCATTTTGTATTAAATTCAGATGCAATTTCTGTGTTTCATCGTCCATAAGAAGGTCCAAGGTATACAGTAAACCTGAAGTGAAGCATCGGAATCCAAAACTGGACTCACAAAACAGGTTCAAATCATAAAAAGTTTGAGTCTCAGTCCTCTAGTACTTAAGTCGTCATTGTGCCTTTTGTATTAAATTCGGATGCAAACTCTGTGTTTCATCGTCTATAAGAAGGTCGAAGGGATACAGTAAACCTCAAGTGAAGCATCGGAATCTAAATCTGGACTCACAGGAGAGGTTCAAATCATAGTAAGTTAGAGTGTCAGTCCTCTTGTACTTAAGTCGGCTTTGTGCCTTTTTTATTTAATTTGGATGCAATTTCTGTGTTTCATCATCAATAAGAAGGTCCGAGGAATACAGTAAACATGAAGTGAAGTATCGGAATCTAAAACTGGACTCACAGAAGAGGTTCAAATCATAGAAAGTGAGAGTGTCAGTCCTCTTGTACTTAAGTCGGCATGTGCATTTTGTATTAAATTCGAATGCAATATCTGTGTTTCATCGTCAATAAGAAGGTCCAAGGTATACAGTAAACCTGAAGTGAAGCATCGGAATCTAAAACTGGACTCACAGAAGAGGTTCAAATCATAGAAAGTTAGAGTGTCAGTCCTCTAGTACTTAAGTCATCATTTTGCCTTTTGTATTATATTCGGATGCAATTTCTGTGTTTCATCGTCAATAAGAAGGTCCAATGGATACAGTAAACCTGAAGTGAAGTATCGGAATCTGAAACTGGACTCACAGGAGAGGTTTAAATCGTGGAAAGTTAGAGTGTGAGTCCTCTTGTACTTGAGTCGGCATTGTGCCTTTTGTTTTAAATTCGGATGCAAACTCTGTGTTTCTTCGTCAATAAGAAAGTCTAAGGGATACAGTAAACCTGAACTGAAGCATCAGAATCTAAAACTGGAATCACAGGAGAGGTACAAATCATAGAAAGTAAGAGTGTCAGTCCTCTCGTACTCAAGTCGGCATTGTGCCTTTTGTATTAAATTCGGATGCAATATCTGCGTTTCATCGTCAATAAGAAGGTCCAAGGGATACAGTAAACCCGAAGTGAAGTATCGGAATCTAAAACTGGACTCACAGCAGAGGTTCAAATCATAGAAAGTTAGAGTGTCAGTCCTCTTGTACTTAAGTCGTCATTGTGCCTTTTGTATTAAATTCGGATGCAAACTCTGTCTTTCATCGTCAATAAGAGGGTCCAAGGGATACAGCAAACCTGAAGTGAACCATCGGAATCTAAAACTGGACTCACAGGAGAGGTTCAAATCATAGAAAGTGAGAGTGTCAGTCCCTCTGTACTTAAGTCGGCATTGTGCCGTTCGTATTAAATTCGAATGCAATTTCTGTGTTTCATCGTCAATAAGAAGGTGCAAGGTATACAGT
This sequence comes from Schistocerca americana, assembly GCF_021461395.2. Classification (NCBI taxonomy): domain Eukaryota; kingdom Metazoa; phylum Arthropoda; class Insecta; order Orthoptera; family Acrididae; genus Schistocerca; species Schistocerca americana. The sequence goes on from NC_060121.1 coordinate 59,588,585, forward strand.
AAACCTGAAGTGAAGCATCGGAATCTAAAACTGGACTCACAGGAGAGGTTCAAATCATAGAAACTAAGAGTGTCAGACCTCTTGTACTTAAGTCTGCATTGTGCCTTTAGTATTAAATTTGGATGCCAACTCTGTGTTTCATCGTCAATAAGAAGGTCCAAGGGATACAGTAAACCTGAAGTGAAGCATCAGAGTCTAACACTGGACTCACAGGAGAGGTTCAGATCATAGAAAGTGAGAGTGTATGTCCTCTTGTACTTAAGTCGACATTGTGCCTTTTGTATTAAATTCGGATGCAATTTCTGTGTTTCATCGTCAATAAGAATTTCCAAGGGATACAGTAAACCTGAAGTGAAGCATCGGAAACTAAAACTGGACTCACAGGACAGGTTCACATCAAAGAAAGTGAGAGTGTCAGTCCTCTTGTACTGAAGTCGGCATTGTGCCTTTTGTATTAAATTCCAATGCAAACTCTGTGTTTCATCGTCAATAAGAAGATCCAAGGAATACAGTGAAACTGAAGTGAAGCATCGGAATCTAAAACTGGAATCACATTAGAGGTTCAAATTATAGAGAGTGGGAGTGTCACTTCTCTTGTACTTAAGTCGACATTGTGCCTTTTGTATTATACTCCGATGCAATTTCTGTGTTTCATCGTCAATAAGAAGGTCCGAGGGATACAGTAAACATGAAGTGAAGTATCGGAATCTAAAACTAGACTCACAGAAGAGATTCAAATCATAGAATGTGAGAGTGTCAGTCCTCATGTACTTAAGACGGCATGTGCATTTTGTATTAAATTCAGATGCAATTTCTGTGTTTCATCGTCAATAAGAAGGTCCGAGGGATACAGTAAACATGAAGTGAAGTATCGGAATCTAAAACTGGACTCACAGAAGAGATTCAAATCATAGAATTTGACAGGGTCAGTCCTCATGTACTTAAGACGGCATGTGCATTTTGTATTAAATTCAGATGCAATTTCTGTGTTTCATCGTCCATAAGAAGGTCCAAGGTATACAGTAAACCTGAAGTGAAGCATCGGAATCCAAAACCGGACTCACAGAGGAGGTTCAAATCATAAAAAAAATTGAGTGTCAGTCCTCTAGCACTTAAGTCGGCATTGTGCCTTTTGTATTAAATTCGAATGCAAACTCTGTGTTTCATCGTCAATAAGAAAGTCCAAGGGATACAGTAAACCTGAAGTGAAGCATCGGAATCGAAAACTGGACTCACAGGAGAGGTACAAATCATAGAAAGTAAGAGTGTCAGTCCTCTTGTACTTAAGTCGGCATTGTGCCTTTTGTATTAAATTCGGATACAGTTTCTGTGTTTCATGGTCATATAGAAGGTGCAAGGGATACAGTAAACCTGAAGTGATGCATCGGAATCTAAAACTGGACTCACAGGAGAGGTTCAAATAATAGAAACTAAGAGTGTCAGACGTCTTGAACTTAAGTCTGCATTGTGCCTTTTGTATTAAATTTGGATGCCAACTCTGTGTTTCATCGTCAATAAGAAGGTCCAAGGTATATAATAAACCTGAAGTGAAGCATCAGAGTCTAACACTGGACTCACAGGAGAGGTTTAAATCATTGAAAGTGAGAGTGTATGTCCTCTTGTACTTAGGTCGACATTGTGCCTTTTCTATTACATTCGGATGCCATTTCTGTGTTTCATCTCAATAAGAATTTCCAAGGGATACAGTAAACCTGAAGTGAAGCATCGGAAACTAAAACTGGACTCACAGGACAGGTTCACATCATAGAAAGTGAGAGTGTCAGTCCTCTTGTACTTAAGTCGGCATTGTGCCTTTTGTATTAAATTCCAATGCAAACTCTGTGTTTCATCGTCAATAAGAAGTTCCAAGGAATACAGTAAATCTGAAGTGAAGCATCGGAATCTAAAAACTGGACTCACATTAGAGGTTCACATTATAGAATGTGGAAGTGGCACTCCTCTTGTACTTAAGTCGACGTTGTGCCTTTTGTATTAAACTCCGATGCAATTACTGTGTTTCATCGTCAATATGAAGGTCCGAGGGATACAGTAAACATGAAGTGAAGTATCGGAATCTAAAACTGGACTCACAGAAGAGATTCAAATCATAGAATGTGAGAGTGTCAGTCCTCATGTACTTAAGACGGCATGTGCATTTTGTATGAAATTCAGATGCAATTTCTGTGTTTCATCTTCAATAAAAAGGTCCGAAGGATACAGTAAACATGAAGTGAAATATCGGAATCTAAAACTGGACTCACAGAAGAGATTCAAATCATAGAATGTGAGAGTGTCAGTCCTCATGTACTTAAGACGGCATGTGCATTTTGTGTTAAATTCAGATACAATTTCTGTGTTTCATCGTCCATAAGAAGGTCCAAGGTATATAGTAAACCCGAAGTGAAGCATCGGAATCCAAAACTGGACTCACAAAAGAGGTTCAAATCATAAAAAGTTTGAGTCTCAGTCCTCTAGTACTTAAGTCGGCATTGTGCCTTTTGTATTAAATTCGGATGCAAACTCTGTGTTTCATCGTCAATAAGAAAGTCCAAGGGATACAGTAAACCTGAAGTGAAGCATCGGAATCAAAAACTGGACTCACAGGAGAGGTACAAATCATAGAAAGTAAGAGTGTCAGTCCTCTTGTACTTAAGTCGGCATTGTGCCTTTTGTATTAAATTCGGATGCAATATCTGTGTTTCATCGTCTATAAGAAGGTCCAAGGGATACAGTAAACCTGAAGTGAAGCATCGGAATCCAAATCTGGACTCACAGGAGAGGTTCAAATCATAGAAAGTTAGAGTGTCGGTCCTCTTGTACTGAAGTCAGCATTGTGCCTTTTGTATTGAATTCGGATGCAGACTCTGTGTTTCATTGTCAATAAGAGGGTCCAAGGGATACAGTAAACCTGAACTGAAGCATCGGAATCTAAAACTGGACTCACAAGAGAGGCTCAAATCATAGAAAGTGAGAGTGTCAGTCCTCTTGTACTCAAGTCGGCATTGTGCCTTTTGTATTAAATTCGGATGCAATATCTGCGTTTCATCGTCAATAAGAGGGTCCAAGGGATACAGTAAACCCGAAGTGAAGTATCGGAATCTAAAACTGGACTAACAGCAGAGGTTCAAATCACAGAAAGTTAGAGTGTCAGTCCTCTTGTACTTAAGTCGTCATTGTGCCTTTTGTATTAAATTCGGATGCAAACTCTGTGTTTCATCGTCAATAAGAGGGTCCAAGGGATACAGCAAACCTGAAGTGAACCATCGGAATCTAAAACTGCACTCACAGGAGAGGTTCAAATCATAGAAAGTGAGAGTGTCAGTCCCTCTGTACTTAAGTCGGCATTGTGCCGTTCGTATTAAATTCGGATGCAATTTCTGTGTTTCATCGTCAATAAGAAGGTGCAAGATATACAGTAAACCTGAAGTGAAGCATCGGAATCTAAAACTGGACTCACAGGAGAGGTTCAAATCATACAAAAAGTGAGAGTGTCAGTCCTTTTGTACTTAAGTCGGAATTGTGCCATTTGTATTAAATTCGGATACAGTTTCTGTGTTTCATCGTCATATAGAAAGTCCATGGGATACAGTAAACCTGAAGTGAAGCATCGGAATCTAAAACTGGACTCACAGGAGAGGTTCAAATCATAGAAACTAAGAGTGTCAGACCTCTTGTACTTAAGTCTGCATTGTGCCTTTAGTATTAAATTTGGATGCCAACTCTGTGTTTCATCGTCAATAAGAAGGTCCAAGGGATACAGTAAACCTGAAGTGAAGCATCAGAGTCTAACACTGGACTCACAGGAGAGGTTCAGATCATAGAAAGTGAGAGTGTATGTCCTCTTGTACTTAAGTCGACATTGTGCCTTTTGTATTAAATTCGGATGCAATTTCTGTGTTTCATCGTCAATAAGAATTTCCAAGGGATACAGTAAACCTGAAGTGAAGCATCGGAAACTAAAACTGGACTCACAGGACAGGTTCACATCATAGAAAGTGAGAGTGTCAGTCCTCTTGTACTGAAGTCGGCATTGTGCCTTTTGTGTTAAATTCCAATGCAAACTCTGTGTTTCATCGTCAATAAGAAGATCCAAGGAATACAGTGAAACTGAAGTGAAGCATCGGAATCTAAAACTGGAATCACATTAGAGGTTCAAATTATAGAAAGTGGGAGTGTCACTTCTCTTGTACTTAAGTCGACATTGTGCCTTTTGTATTATACTCCGATGCAATTTCTGTGTTTCATCGTCAATAAGAAGGTCCGAGGGATACAGTAAACATGAAGTGAAGTACCGGAATCTAAAACTAGACTCACAGAAGAGATTCAAATCATAGAATGTGAGAGTGTCAGTCCTCATGTACTTAAGACGGCATGTGCATTTTGTATTAAATTCAGATGCAATTTCTGTGTTTCATCGTCAATAAGAAGGTCCGAGGGATACAGTAAACATGAAGTGAAGTATCGGAATCTAAAACTGGACTCACAGAAGAGATTCAAATCATAGAATGTGAGAGTGTCAGTCCTCATGTACTTAAGACGGCATGTGCATTTTGTATGAAATTCAGATGCAATTTCTGTGTTTCATCGTCCATAAGAAGGTCCAAGGTATACAGTAAACCTGAAGTGAAGCATCGGAATCCAAAACCGGACTCACAGAGGAGGTTCAAATCATAAAAAAATTTGAGTGTCAGTCCTCTAGTACTTAAGTCGGCATTGTGCCTTTTGTATTAAATTCGAATGCAAACTCTGTGTTTCATCGTCAATAAGAAAGTCCAAGGGATACAGTAAACCTGAAGTGAAGCATTGGAATCGAAAACTGGACTCACAGGAGAGGTACAAATCATAGAAAGTAAGACTGTCAGTCCTCTTGTACTTAAGTCGGCATTGTGCCTTTTGTATTAAATTCGGATACAGTTTCTGTGTTTCATGGTCATATAGAAGGTGCAACTGATACAGTAAACCTGAAGTGATGCATCGGAATCTAAAACTGGACTCACAGGAGAGGTTCAAATCATAGAAACTAAGAGTGTCAGACGTCTTGAACTTAAGTCTGCATTGTGCCTTTTGTATTAAATTTGGATGCCAACTCTGTGTTTCATCGTCAATAAGAAGGTCCAAGGTATACAATAAACCTGAAGTGAAGCATCAGAGTCTAACACTGGACTCACAGGAGATGTTCAAATCATTGAAAGTGAGAGTGTATGGCCTCTTGTACTTAGGTCGACATTGTGCCTTTTCTATTACATTCGGATGCAATTTCTGTGTTTCATCTCAATAAGAATTTCCAAGGGATACAGTAAACCTGAAGTGAAGCATCGGAAACTAAAACTGGACTCACAGGACAGGTTCACATCATAGAAAGTGAGAGTGTCAGTCCTCTTGTACTTAAGTCGGCATTGTGCCTTTTGTATTAAATTCCAATGCAAACTCTGTGTTTCATCGTCAATAAGAAGTTCCAAGGAATACAGTAAATCTGAAGTGAAGCATCGGAATCTAAAAACTGGACTCACATTAGAGGTTCACATTATAGAAAGTGGAAGTGGCACTCCTCTTGTACTTAAGTCGACATTGTGCCTTTTGTATTAAACTCCGATGCAATTACTGTGTTTCATCGTCAATAAGAAGGTCCGAGGGATACAGTAAACATGAAGTGAAGTATCGGAATCTAAAACTGGACTCACAGAAGAGATTCAAATCATAGAATGTGAGAGTGTCAGTCCTCATGTACTTAAGACGGCATGTGCTTTTTGTATTAAATTCAGATGCAATTTCTGTGTTTCATCTTCAATAAGAAGGTCCGAGGGATACAGTAAACATGAAGTGAAATATCGGAATCTAAAACTGGACTCACAAAAGAGGTTCAAATCATAAAAAGTTTGAGTCTCAGTCCTCTAGTACTTAAGTCGGCATTGTGCCTTTTGTATTAAATTCGGATGCAAACTCTGTGTTTCATCGTCAATAAGAAAGTCCAAGAGATACAGTAAACCTGAAGTGAAGCATCGGAATCGAAAACTGGACTCACAGGAGAGGTACAAATCATAGAAAGTAAGAGTGTCAGTCCTCTTGTACTTAAGTCGGCATTGTGCCTTTTGTATTAAATTCGGATGCAATATCTGTGTTTCATCGTCTATAAGAAGGTCCAAGGGATACAGTAAACCTGAAGTGAAGCATCGGAATCTAAAACTGGACTCACAGGAGAGGTTCAAATCATAGAAAGTTAGAGTGTCGGTCCTCTTGTACTTAAGTCAGCATTGTGCCTTTTGTATTGAATTCGGATGCAGACTCTGTGTTTCATCGTCAATAAGAGGGTCCAAGGGATACAGTAAACCTGAACTGAAGCATCGGAATCTAAAACTGGACTCACAAGAGAGGCTCAAATCATAGAAAGTGAGAGTGTCAGTCCTATTGTACTTAAGTCGGCATTGTACCTTTTGTATTAAATTCGGATGCAATTTCTGTGTTTCATCGTCAATAAGAAGGTGCAAGGTATACAGTAAACCTGAAGTGAAGCATCGGAATCTAAAACTGGAATCACAGGAGAGGTTCAAATCATAGAAAGTGAGAGTGTCAGTCCTCTTGTACTTAAGTCGGCATTGTGCCTTTTGTATTAAACTCCGATGCAATTTCTGTGTTTCATCGTCAATAAGAAGTTCCGAGGGATACAGTAAACATGAAGTGAAGTATCGGCATCTGAAACTGGACTCACAGAAGAGATTCAAATCATAGAATGTGAGAGTGTCAGTCCTCATGTACTTAAGACGGCATGTGCATTTTGTATGAAATTCAGATGCAATTTCTGTGTTTCATCGTCCATAAGAAGGTCCAAGGTATACAGTAAACCTGAAGTGAAGCATCGGAATCCAAAACTGGACTCACAGAAGAGATTCAAATCATAGAATGTGAGAGTGTCAGTCCTCATGTACTTAAGACGGCATGTGCATTTTGTATTAAACTCTGATGCAATTTCTGTGTTTCATCGTCAATAAGAAGGTCCGAGGGATACAGTAAACATGAAGTGAAATATCGGAATCTAAAACTGGACTCACAGAAGAGATTCAAATCATAGAATGTGAGAGTGTCAGTCCTCATGTACTTAAGACGGCATGTGCATTTTGTATTAAATTCAGATGCAATTTCTGTGTTTCATCTTCAATAAGAAGGTCCGAGGGATAGAGTAAACATGAAGTGAAATATCGGAATCTAAAACTGGACTCACAGAAGAGATTCAAATCATAGAAAGTGAGAGTGTCAGTCCTCTTGTACTCAAGTCGGCATTGTGCCTTTTGTATTAAATTCGGATGCAATATCTGCGTTTCATCGTCAATAAGAAGGTCCAAGGGATACAGTAAACCCGAAGTGAAGTATCGGAATCTAAAACTGGACTCACAGCAGAGGTTCAAATCACAGAAAGTTAGAGTGTCAGTCCTCTTGTACTTAAGTCGTCATTGTGCCTTTTGTATTAAATTCGGATGCAAAGTCTGTGTTTCATCGTCAATAAGAGGGTCCACGGGATACAGCAAACCTGAAGTGAACCATCGGAATCTAAAACTGGACTCACAGGAGAGGTTCAAATCATAGAAAGTGAGAGTGTCAGTCCCTCTGTACTTAAGTCGGCATTGTGCCGTTCGTATTAAATTCGGATGCAATTTCTGTGTTTCATCGTCAATAAGAAGGTGCAAGGTATACAGTAAACCTGAAGTGAAGCATCGGAATCTAAAACTGGACTCACAGGAGAGGTTCAAATCATACAAAAAGTGAGAGTGTCAGTCGTTTTGTACTTAAGTCGGAATTGTGCCATTTGTATTAAATTCGGATACAGTTTCTGTGTTTCATCGTCATATAGAAGGTCCATGGGATACAGTAAACCTGAAGTGAAGCATCGGAATCTAAAACTGGACTCACAGGAGAGGTTCAAATCATAGAAACTAAGAATGTCAGACCTCTTGTACTTAAGTCTGCATTGTGCCTTTAGTATTAAATTTGGATGCCAACTCTGTGTTTCATCGTCAATAAGAAGGTCCAAGGGATACGGTAAACCTGAAGTGAAGCATCAGAGTCTAACACCGGACTCACAGGAGAGGTTCAGATCATAGAAAGTGAGAGTGTATGTCCTCTTGTACTTAAGTCGACATTGCGCCTTTTGTATTAAATTCGGATGCAATTTCTGTGTTTCATCGTCAATAAGAATTTCCAAGGGATACAGTAAACCTGAAGTGAAGCATCGGAAACTAAAACTGGACTCACAGGACAGGTTCACATCATAGAAAGTGAGAGTGTCAGTCCTCTTGTACTGAAGTCGGCATTGTGCCTTTTGTATTAAATTCCAATGCAAACTCTGTGTTTCATCGTCAATAAGAAGATCCAAGGAATACAGTGAAACTGAAGTGAAGCATCGGAATCTAAAACTGGAATCACATTAGAGGTTCAATATAGAGAGTGGGAGTGTCACTTCTCTTGTACTTAAGTCGATATTGTGCCTTTTGTATTATATCCCGATGCAATTTCTGTGTTTCATCGTCAATAAGAAGGTCCGAGGGATACAGTAAACATGAAGTGAAGTATCGGAATCTAAAAGTAGACTCACAGAAGAGATTCAAATCATAGAATGTGAGAGTGTCAGTCCTCATGTACTTAAGACGGCATGTGCATTTTGTATTAAATTCAGATGCAATTTCTGTGTTTCATCGTCAATAAGAAGGTCCGAGGGATACAGTAAACATGAAGTGAAGTATCGGAATCTAAAACTGGACTCACAGAAGAGATTCAAATCATAGAATGTGAGAGTGTCAGTCCTCATGTACTTAAGACGGCGTGTGCATTTTGTATTAAATTCAGATGCAATTTCTGTGTTTCATCGTCCATAAGAAGGTCCAAGGTATACAGTAAACCTGAAGTGAAGCATCGGAATCCAAAACCGGACTCACAGAGGAGGTTCAAATCATAAAAAAATTTGAGTGTCAGTCCTCTAGTACTTAAGTCGGCATTGTGCCTTTTGTATTAAATTCGAATGTAAACTCTGTGTTTCATCGTCAATAAGAAAGTCCAAGGGATACAGTAAACCTGAAGTGAAGCATCGGAATCGAAAACTGGACTCACAGGAGAGGTACAAATCATAGAAAGTAAGAGAGTCAGTCCTCTTGTACTTAAGTCGGCATTGTGCCTTTTGTATTAAATTCGGATACAGTTTCTGTGTTTCATGGTCATATAGAAGGTGCAAGGGATACAGTAAACCAGAAGTGATGCATCGGAATCTAAAACTGGACTCACAGGAGAGGTTCAAATCATAGAAACTAAGAGTGTCAGACGTCTTGAACTTAAGTCTGCATTGTGCCTTTTGTATTAAATTTGGATGCCAACTCTGTGTTTCATCGTCAATAAGAAGGTCCAAGGTATACAATAAACCTGAAGTGAAGCATCAGAGTCTAACACTGGACTCACAGGAGAGGTTCAAATCATTGAAAGTGAGAGTGTATGTCCTCTTGTACTTAGGTCGACATTGTGCCTTTTCTATTACATTCGGATGCAATTTCTGTGTTTCATCTCAATAAGAATTTCCAAGGGATACAGTAAACCTGAAGTGAAGCATCGGAAACTAAAACTGGACTCACAGGACAGGTTCACATCATAGAAAGTGAGAGTGTCAGTCCTCTTGTACTTAAGTCGGCATTGTGCCTTTTGTATTAAATTCCAATGCAAACTCTGTGTTTCATCGTCAATAAGAAGTTCCAAGGAATACAGTAAATCTGAAGTGAAGCATCGGAATCTAAAAACTGGACTCACATTAGAGGTTCACATTATAGAAAGTGGAAGTGGCACTCCTCTTGTACTTAAGTCGACATTGTGCCTTTTGTATTAAACTCCGATGCAATTACTGTGTTTCATCGTCAATAAGAAGGTCCGAGGGATACAGTAAACATGAAGTGAAGTATCGGAATCTAAAACTGGACTCACAGAGGAGATTCAAATCATAGAATGTGAGAGTGTCAGTCCTCATGTACTTAAGACGGCATGTGCATTTTGTATTAAATTCAGATGCAATTTCTGTGTTTCATATTCAATAAGAAGGTCCGAGGGATACAGTAAACATGAAGTGAAATATCGGAATCTAAAACTGGACTCACAGAAGAGATTCAAATCATAGAATGTGAGAGTGTCAGTCCTCATGTACTTAAGACGGCATGTGCATTTTGTGTTGAATTCAGATGCAATTTCTGTGTTTCATCGTCCATAAGAAGGTCCAAGGTATACAGTAAACCCGAAGTGAAGCATCGGAATCCAAAACTGGACTCACAATAGAGGTTCAAATCATAAAAAGTTTGAGTCTCAGTCCTCTAGTACTTAAGTCGCCATTGTGCCTTTTGTATTCAATTCGGATGCAAACTCTGTGTTTCATCGTCAATAAGAAAGTCCAAGGGATACAGTAAACCTGAAGTGAAGCATCGGAATCGAAAACTGGACTCACAGGAGAGGTACAAATCATAGAAAGTAAGAGTGTCAGTCCTCTTGTACTTAAGTCGGCATTGTGCCTTTTGTATTAAATTCGGATGCATTATCTGTGTTTCATCGTCTATAAGAAGGTCCAAGGGATACAGTAAACCTGAAGTGAAGCATCGGAATCTAAATCTGGACTCACAGGAGAGGTTCAAATCATAGAAAGTTAGAGTGTCGGTCCTCTTGTACTTAAGTCAGCATTGTGCCTTTTGTATTGAATTCGGATGCAGACTCTGTGTTTCATCGTCAATAAGAGGGTCCAAGGGATACAGTAAACCTGAACTGAAGCATCGGAATCTAAAACTGGACTCACAAGAGAGGCTCAAATCATAGAAAGTGAGAGTGTCAGTCCTCTTGTACTTAAGTCGGCATTGTGCCTTTTGTATTAAATTCGGATGCAATTTCTGTGTTTCATCGTCAATAAGAAGGTGCAAGGTATACAGTAAACCTGAAGTGAAGCATCGGAATCTAAAACTGGAATCACAGGAGAGGTTCAAATCATAGAAAGTGAGAGTGTCAGTCCTCTTGTACTTAAGTCGGCATTGTGCCTTTTGTATTAAACTCCGATGCAATTTCTGTGTTTCATCGTCAATAAGAAGGTCCGAGGGATACAGTAAACATGAAGTGAAGTATCGGCATCTGAAACTGGACTCACAGAAGAGATTCAAATCATAGAATGTGAGAGTGTCGGTCCTCATGTACTTAAGACGGCATGTGCATTTTGTATTAAATTCAGATCTAATTTCTGTGTTTCATCGTCCATAAGAAGGTCCAAGGTATACAGTAAACCTGAAGTGAAGCATCGGAATCCAAAACTAGACTCACAGAAGAGGTTCAAATCATAAAAAGTTTGATTGTCAGTCCTCTAGTACTTAAGTCGGCATTGTGCCTTTTGTATTAAATTCGGATGCAATTTCTGTGTTTCATCTTCAATAAGAAGGTCCAAGGGATAGAGTAAACCTGAAGTGAAGCATCGGAATCTAAATCTGGACTCACAGGAGAGGTTCAAATCATAGAAAGTTAGAGTGTCAGTCCTCTTGTACTTAAGTCGGCATTGTGCCTTTTGTATTAAATTCGGATGCAAACTCTGTGTTTCATCGTCAATAAGAGGGTCCAAGGGATACAGTAAACCTGAAGTGAAGCATCGGAATCTAAAACTGGACTCACAGGAGAGGTTCAAATCATAGAAAGTGAGAGTGTTAGTCCTCTTGTACTTAAGTCGGCATTGTGCCTTTTGTATTGAATTCGGATGCAATTTCTGTGTTTCATCGTCAATATTAAGGTGCAAGGTATACAGTAAACCTGAAGTGAAGCATCGGAATCTAAAACTGGACACACAATAGAGGTTCAAATCATAGATAGTGGGACTGCCAGTCCTCCTGTACTTAAGTCGGCATTGTGGCTTTTGTATTAAAATCGGATGCAATTTCTGTGTTTCATCGTCAATAAGATGGTCCAAGGTATACAGGATACCTGAAGTGAAGCATCGGAAACTAAAACTGGACTCACAGGTGAGGTTCAAATCATAGAAAGTGAGAGTGTTAGTCCTCTTGTACTTAAGTCATCATTGTGCCTTTTGTATTAAATTCCAACGCAAACTCTGTGTTTCATCGTCAATAAGAATTTCCAAGGAATACAGTAAAACTGAAGTGAAGCATCGGAATCTAAAACTGGACTCACATTAGAGGTTCAAATTATAGAAAGAGGGAGTGTCACTTCTCTTGTACTTAAGTCGACATTGTGCCTTTTGTATTAAACTCCGATGCAATTTCTGTGTTTCATCGTCAATAAGAAGGTCCGAGGGATACAGTAAACATGAAGTGAAGTATCGGAATCTAAAACTGGACTCACAGAAGAGATTCAAATCATAGAATGTGAGAGTGTCAGTCCTCATGTACTTAAGACGGCATGTGCATTTTGTATTAAATTCAGATGCAATTTCTGTGTTTCATCGTCCATAAGAAGGTCCAAGGTATACAGTAAACCTGAAGTGAAGCATCAGAATCCAAAACTGGACTCACAGAAGAGGTTCAACTCATAAAAAGTTTGAGTGTCAATCCTCGTCGGCATTGTGTCTTTTGTATTAAATTCGGATGCAATTTCTGTGTTTCATCGTCAATAAGAAGGTCCAAGGGATACAGTAAAGTAGAAGTGAAGCATCGTAATCTGAAACTGGACTCACAGGAGAGGTTTAAATCGTAGAAAGTTAGAGTGCGAGTCCTTTTGTACTTACGTCGGCATTGTGCCTTTTATATTAAATTCGGATGCAAACTCTGTGTTTCATCGTCAATAAGAAGGTCCGAGGGATACAGTAAACATGACGTGAAGTATCGGAATCTAAAACTGGACTCACAGAAGAGATTCAAATCATAGAATGTGAGAGTGTCAGTCCTCATGTACTTAAGACGGCATGTGCATTTTGTATTAAATTCAGAAGCAATTTCTGTGTTTCATCGTCCATAAGAAGGTCCAAGGGATACAGTAAACCTGAAGTGAAGCATCGGAATCTAAAACTGGACTCACAGGAGAGGTTCAAATCATAGAAAGTGGGAGTGTCAGTCCTCATGTACTTAAGACGGCATGTGCATTTTGTATTAAATTCAGATGCAATTTCTGTGTTTCATCGTCCATAAGAAGGTCCAAGGGATACAGTAAACCTGAAGTGAAGCATCGGAATCCTTAACTCGACTAACAGGAGAGGTTCAAATCATAGAAAGTGAAAGTGTCAGTCCTCGTGTACTTCAGTCGGCATTGTGCCTTTTGTGTTAAATTCGGATGCAAACTCTGTGTTTCATCGTCAATAAGAAGGTCCAAGGGATACAGTAAACCTGAAGTGAAGCATCGGAATCTAAAACAGGACTCACAGGAGAGGTTTAAATCATAGAAAGTGAGAGTGTCAGTCCTCTTGTACTTTAGTCGGCATTGTGCCTTTTTATTAAATTCGGATGCTATTACTGTGTTTCATCGTCAATAAAAATTTCCAAGAGATACAGTTAACCTGAAGTGAAGCATCGGAATCTAAAACTGGACTCACAGGAGAGGTTCAAATCATAGAAAGTGGGAGTGTCATTTCTCTTGTACTTATGTCGACATTGTGCTTTTTTTATTAAACTCCGATGCAATTTCTGTGGTTCATCGCAAATAAGAAGGTGCGAGGTATACAGTAAACCTGAAGCGAAGCATCGGAATCCTTAACTCGACTAACAGGAGAGGTTCAAATCATAGAAAGTGAGAGTGTCAGTCCTCTTATACTTAAGTCGGCATTGTGCCTGTTGTATTAAATTCGGATGCAATTTCTTTGTTTCATCGTCAATAAGGAAGTCCAAGGGATACAGTAAACCTGAAGTGAAGCATCGGAATATAAAACTGGACTCACAGGACAGGTTCAAATCATAGAAAGTGAGAGTGTCTGTCCTTTTGTACTTAACTCGGCATTGTGCCTTTTGTATTAAATTCCAATGCAAACTCTGTGTTTCAACGTCAATAAGAAGTTCAAAGGGATACAGTAAAACTGAAGTAAAGCATCCGAATCTAAAACTGGACTCAAAGGAGCGGTTCTAATCATAGAGAGTTGGAGTGTTAGCCCTCTTGTACTTAAGTCGGCATTGTGCCTTTTGTATTAAATTCGGATGCAATTTCTGTTTTTCAACGTCAATAAGAAGGTCCAAGGGATACAGTAAACCTGAAGTGAAGCATCGGAAACTAAAACTGGACTCACAGGAGAGGTTCAAATCATAGAAAGTTGGAGTGTCAGTCCTCATGTACTTAGGTCGGCATTGAGCATTTGTATTAAATTTGGACGCAATTTCTGTGTTTCATCGTCAATAAGGAGGTGCAAGGTATACAGGAAACCTGAAGTGAAGCATCGGAATCCAAAACAGGACTCGCAGGAGAGGTGCCAATCATAGAAAGTGAGAGTGTCAGTCCTCTTGTACTTAAGTCGGCATTGTGCCTTTTGTATTAAATTCGGATGCAATTACTGTGTTTTATCGTCAATAAGAAGGTCCAAGGAATACAGTAAACATGAAGTGAAGTCTTCTAATATTTTCCGGGTAGGCAGCCGGATCCCATCGACATTCTGCCACGATATTTCGGCCCAGAGACGTCCGGCCATCGTCAGGTGAGTACACAACTACTGAAGAGCCCAGGTGCAGCCGCGGTAATTATCCCGAATCTCGCGCATGTGAAATGTACTGGCATCCTACAGCGCATGCGTTAGGTGTTGACATGCGCAGCATTGCCGAGTTGTACGTGCTGCACTCAGTTGTGGAAATAAAGGCTCATCTAGTCATTGAGTATCGAATGACACTGTCGATCCCGCTGTGATTGTATAATTTTAATAACAGGATTCCAATTTTTATAAAGCTGAAAGCTGTTGTCACGATTTATAAGACTATTGGCAAGACGTAATTCTACTGATTCATTGATTACGGAATCCCAAAAACCGGAAACCGAGGATAAAATTTTTGTTACATTGTATTTCATTGAATGTCCCAAAGAGATACAGTGCTCTGCTACTGCCGATTTTTAAGGTTACCGCAGACGGGTGTATCTTTCATGTTCTATACATCGTTCATGGACAGTTCTTGTCGTCTGGCCAATATATGCATCGAAAAAAAGAAGGTCCAAGGTATACAGTAAACCTGAAGTGAAGCATCGGAATGTAAAACTGCACACACAGGAGAGGTTCAAATCATAGAAAGTTAGAGTGTCACTCCTCTTGTACTTAAGTCGGTATTGTGCCTTTTGTATTAAATTCGGATGCAATTTCTGTTTTTCATCGTCAATAAGAAGCTCCAAGGGATACAGTAAACCTGAAGTGAAGCATCGGAATCTATAACTGGACTCACAGGAGAGGTTCAAATCATAGAGTGTTAGAGTGTCACTCCTCTTGTACTTAAGTCGGTATTGTGCCTTTTGTATTATATTCGGATGCAATTTCTGTATTTCATCTTCAATAAGAAGGTCCAAGGGATACAGAAGACCTGAAGTGAAGCATCGGAATCTAAAACTGGACTCACACGAGAGGTTCAAATCATAGAAAGCCAGAGTGTCAGTCCTCTTGTACTTACGTCGGCATTGTGCCTTTTGTATTAAAATCGGATGCAAACTCTGTGTTTCATTGTCAATAAGAAGGTCCAAGGGATACAGTAAACCTGAGGTGAAGCATCGGAATCTAAAACTGGACTCACAGGAGGGGTTCAATTATAGATAGTTGGAGTGTGAGTCCTCTTGTACTTAAGTCGGCATTGTGCCTTTTGTATTAAATTCGGATGCAATTTCTGTAATTCATCGTCAATAAGAAGGTCGAAGGTATACATTCAACCTGAAGTGAAGCATCGGAATGTAAAACTGGACTCACAGGAGCGGTTCAAATCATAGAGAGTAAGAGTGTCGCTCCTCTTGTACTTAAGGCGGTATTGTGCATTTTGTATTAATTTCTGATGCAATTTCTGTGTTTCATCGTCAATACGAAGTTCCAAGAGATACAGTAAACCTGAAGTGAAGCATCGGAATCTAAAACTGGACTCACAGGAGAGGTTCAAATCATAGCAAGTTAGAGTGTCAGTCCTCTTGTACTTCAGTCGGCATTGTACCTTTTGTATTGAATTCAGATGCAAACTCTGTGTTTCATCGTCAATAAGAAGGTCCAAGGGATACAGTAAGCCTGAAGTGAAGCATCCGAATCTAAAACTGGACTCACAGGAGAGGTTCAAATCATAGAAAGTGAGAGTGTCAGTCCTCTTGTACTTAAGTCGACATTGTGCCCTTAGTATTAAATACGGATGCGATTTCTGTGTTTCATCGTCAATAAGAAGGTCCAAGGGATACTGTAAACCTGAAGTGAAGCATCGGAATCTAACACTGGACTCACAGGAGAGGTTCAAATCATATAAAGTGAGAGTGTCAGTCCTCTTGTACTTAAGTCGGCATTGTGCGTTGTGTATTAAATTCGGATGCAATTTCCGTGTTTCATCGTCACTAAGAAGGTCCAAGGGATACAGTTAACTAGAAGTGAAGCTTCGGAATCTAAAGCTGGACTCACAGGAGAGGTTCAAAACATAGAAAGTGAGAGTGTCAGTCCTCTTGCACTTACGTCGGCATTGTGCCCTTTGTATTAAATTCGGATGCAATTTCTGTGTTTCATCGTCAATAAGAAGGTCCATAGGATACTGTAAACCTGAAGTGAAGCATCGGAATCTAAAAATGGACTCACAGGAGGGGTTCAAATCATAGATAGTGAGAGTGTCAGTCCTCTTTTACTTAAGTCGGCATTGTGCCTTTTGTATTAAATTCGGATGCAATTTCTGTATTTCATCGTCAATACGATGGTCCAAGGTATACAGTAAACCTGAAGTGAAGCATCGGAATCTAAAAATGGACTCCCAGGAGAGGTTCAAATCATAGATAGTGAGAGAGTCAGTCCTCTTTTACTTAAGTCGGCCTTTTGCCTTTTGTGTTAAATTCGGATGCAATTTCTGTGTTTCATCTTCAATACGAATATCCAAGATATACAGTAAACATGAAGTGAAGCATCGGAATCTAAAACTGGACTCACAGGAGAGGTTCAAGTCATAGCAAGGTAGAGTGTCAGTCCTCTTGTACTTCAGTCGGCATTGTACCTTTTGTATTGAGTTCAGATGCAAACTCTGTGTTTCATCGTCAATAAGAAGGTCCAAGGGATACAGTAAACCTGAAGTGAAGCACCCGAATCTAAAACTGGACTCACAGGAAAGGTTCAAATCATAGAAAGTTAAAGTGTCAGTCCTTTTGTACTTAAGTCATCATTGTGCCTTTTGTATTAAATTCGGATGCAATTTCTGTGCTTCATCATCAATAAGAAGTTCCAAGGGATACAGTAAAATTGAAGTGCAGCATCGGAATCTAAAACTGGACTCACAGGAGAGGTTCAAATCATAGAAAGTGAGAGTGTCGGTAGTCTTGTACTTAATTCGGCATTGTTTCTTTTGTACTAATTTCCAATGCAAACTCTGTGTTTCATCGTCAATAAGAAGTTCCAAGGGATACAGTAAACCTGAAGTGAACCATCGGAATCTAAATCTGGACTCACCGGGGAAGTTCAAAACATAGAAAGTGAGAGTGTCAGTTCACTTGTACTTAAGTCGGCATTGTGCCTTTTGTATTAAATTCCGATGCAATTTCTGTGTTTCGTCGACAATAAGAAGGTGCAAGGTTTACAGTACACCTGAAGCGAAGCGTCAGAATCTAAATCTGGATTCACAGGAGTGGTACATATCATAGAAAGTGAGAGTGTCCGTCCTCATGTACTTAAGTCGGCATTGTGCCTTTTGTATTAAATTCGTATGCAATTTCTGTGTTTCATCGTCAATAAGAAGGTCCAAGGTATACAGTAAACCTGAAGTTAAGCATCGGAATCTAAAACTGGACTCACAGGAGAGGTTCAAATCATAGAAAGTTAGAGTGGCAGTCCTCTTCTACATAAGTCGGCATTGTGTTTTGTATTAAATTCGGATGCAAACACTGTGTTTCATCGTCAATAAGAAGGTCCAAGGGATACAGTAAACCTGTAGTGAAGCATCGGAATCTGAAACTGGACTCACAGGTGAGGTTCAAATCGTAGAAAGTGAGAGTGTCAGTCCTCTTGTTCGTAAGTCGGCATTGTGTTATTTGTACTAAATTCGGATGCAATATCTGTGTCTCATCGTCAGTAAGAAGGTCCAAGGGATACAGTAAACCTGAAGAGAAGCATCGGACTCTAAAACTTTGGACTCACAGGAGAGGTTCAAATCATAGAAAGTTAGAGTGTCAGTCCTCTTGTACTTAAGTTGGCATTGTGCCTTTTGAATTTACTTCCGATGCCATTTCTGTGTTTGATCGTCCATAAGAAGGTCGAAGGTATACAGTAAACCTGAAGTGAAACATCGGAATCTAAAACTGGACTCACAGGAGAGGTTCAAATCATATAAAGTTTGAGTGTCAGTCCTCTTGTAATTAAATCGGCATTGTGCCTTTTGTATTAAATTCGGTTGCAATTTCTGCATTTCATCGTCAATAAGAAGGTCCAAGGGATACAGTAAAATTGAAGTGCAGCATCGGAATCTAAAACTGGACTCACAGGAGAGGTTCAAATCATAGAAAGTGAGAGTGTCAGTCCTCTTGTACTTAAGTCGACATTGTGCCCTTAGTATTAAATACGGATGCGATATCTGTGTTTCATCGTCAATAAGAAGGTCCAAGGGAAACTGTAAACCTGAAGTGAAGCATCGGAATCTAACACTGGACTCACAGGAGAGGTTCAAATCATATAAAGTGAGAGTGTCAGTCCTCTTGTACTTAAGTCGGCATTGTGCGTTGTGTATTAAATTCAGATGCAATATCTGTGTTTCATCGTCACTAAGAAGGTCCAAGGGATACAGTAAACCTGAAGTGAAGCTTCGGAATCTAAAGCTGGACTCACAGGAAAGGTTCAAATCATAGAAAGTGAGAGTGTCAGTCCTCTTGCACTTACGTCGGCATTGTGCCCTTTGTATTAAATTCGGATGCAATTTCTGTGTTTCATCGTCAATAAGAAGGTCCAAGGTATACAGTAAACCTGAAGTCAAGCATCGGAATCTAAAAATGGACTCACAGGAGGGGTTCAAATCATAGATAGTGAGAGTGTCAGTCCTCTTTTACTTAAGTCGGCATTGTGCCTTTTGTATTAAATTCGGATGCAATTTCTGTATTTCATCGTCAATACGATGGTCCAAGGTATACAGTAAACCTGAAGTGAAGCATCGGAATCTAAAAATGGACTCCCAGGAGAGGTTCAAATCATAGATAGTGAGAGAGTCAGTCCTCTTTTACTTAAGTCGGCCTTTTGCCTTTTGTGTTAAATTCGGATGCAATTTCTGTGTTTCATCGTCAATACGAATATCCAAGATATACAGTAAACATGAAGTGAAGCATCGGAATCTAAAACTGGACTCACAGGAGAGGTTCAAGTCATAGCAAGGTAGAGTGTCAGTCCTCTTGTACTTCAGTCGGCATTGTACCTTTTGTATTGAATTCAGATGCAAACTCTGTGTTTCATCGTCAATAAGAAGGTCCAAGGGATACAGTAAACCTGAAGTGAAGCACCCGAATCTAAAACTGGACTCACAGGAAAGGTTCAAATCATAGAAAGTTAAAGTGTCAGTCCTTTTGTACTTAAGTCATCATTGTGCCTTTTGTATTAAATTCGGATGCAATTTCTGTGCTTCATCATCAATAAGAAGTTCCAAGGGATACAGTAAAATTGAAGTGCAGCATCGGAATCTAAAACTGGACTCACAGGAGAGGTTCAAATCATAGAAAGTGAGAGTGTCGGTAGTCTTGTACTTAATTCGGCATTGTTTCTTTTGTACTAATTTCCAATGCAAACTCTGTGTTTCATCGTCAATAAGAAGTTCCAAGGGATACAGTAAACCTGAAGTGAACCATCGGTATCTAAATCTGGACTCACCGGGGAAGTTCAAAACATAGAAAGTGAGAGTGTCAGTTCACTTGTACTTAAGTCGGCATTGTGCCTTTTGTATTAAATTCCGATGCAATTTCTGTGTTTCGTCGACAATAAGAAGGTGCAAGGTTTACAGTAAACCTGAAGCGAAGCGTCAGAATCTAAATCTGGATTCACAGGAGTGGTACATATCATAGAAAGTGAGAGTGTCCGTCCTCATGTACTTAAGTCGGCATTGTGCCTTTTGTATTAAATTCGGATGCAATTTCTGTGTTTCATCGTCAATAAGAAGGTCCAAGGTATACAGTAAACCTGAAGTTAAGCATCGGAATCTAAAACTGGACTCACAGGAGAGGTTCAAATCATAGAAAGTTAGAGTGGCAGTCCTCTTCTACATAGATCGGCATTGTGCTTTTGTATTAAATTCGGATGCAAACACTGTGTTTCATCGTCAATAAGAAGGTCCAAGGGATACAGTAAACCTGTAGTGAAGCATCGGAATCTGAAACTGGACTCACAGGTGAGGTTCAAATCGTAGAAAGTGAGAGTGTCAGTCCTCTTGTTCGTAAGTCGGCATTGTGTTATTTGTACTAAATTCGGATGCAATATCTGTGTCTCATCGTCAGTAAGAAGGTCCAAGGGATACAGTAAACCTGAAGAGAAGCATCGGACTCTAAAACTTTGGACTCACAGGAGAGGTTCAAATCATAGAAAGTTAGAGTGTCAGTCCTCTTGTACTTAAGTTGGCATTGTGCCTTTTGAATTTACTTCCGATGCCATTTCTGTGTTTGATCGTCCATAAGAAGGTCGAAGGTATACAGTAAACCTGAAGTGAAACATCGGAATCTAAAACTGGACTCACAGGAGAGGTTCAAATCATATAAAGTTTGAGTGTCAGTCCTCTTGTAATTAAATCGGCATTGTGCCTTTTGTACTAAATTCGGTTGCAATTTCTGCATTTCATCGTCAATAAGAAGGTCCAAGGGATACAGTAAAATTGAAGTGCAGCATCGGAATCTAAAACTGGACTCACAGGAGAGGTTCAAATCATAGAAAGTGAGAGTGTCAGTCCTCTTGTACTTAAGTCGACATTGTGCCCTTAGTATTAAATACGGATGCGATATCTGTGTTTCATCGTCAATAAGAAGGTCCAAGGGAAACTGTAAACCTGAAGTGAAGCATCGGAATCTAACACTGGACTCACAGGAGAGGTTCAAATCATATAAAGTGAGAGTGTCAGTCCTCTTGTACTTAGGTCGGCATTGTGCGTTGTGTATTAAATTCAGATGCAATTTCTGTGTTTCATCGTCACTAAGAAGGTCCAAGGGATACAGTAAACCTGAAGTGAAGCTTCGGAATCTAAAGCTGGACTCACAGGAAAGGTTCAAATCATAGAAAGTGAGAGTGTCAGTCCTCTTGCACTTACGTCGGCATTGTGCCCTTTGTATTAAATTCGGATGCAATTTCTGTGTTTCATCGTCAATAAGAAGGTCCAAGGTATACAGTAAACCTGAAGTGAAGCATCGGAATCTAAAAATGGACTCCCAGGAGAGGTTCAAATCATAGATAGTGAGAATGTCAGTCCTCTTTTACTTAAGTCGGCCTTGTGCCTTTTGTATTAAATTCGGATGCAATTTCTGTGTTTCATCGTCAATACGAAGTTCCAAGATATACAGTAAACCAGAGGTGAAGCATCGGAATCTAAAACTGGACTCACAGGAGAGGTTCAAATCATAGCAAGTTAGAGTGTCAGTCCTCTTGCACTTCAGTCGGCATTGTAAATTTTGTATTGAATTCAGGTGCAAACTCTGTGTTTCATCGTCAATAAGAAGGTCCAAGGGATACCGTAAACCTGAAGTGAAGCATCCGAATCTAAAACTGGACCCATTGGAAAGGTTCAAATCATAGAAAGTTAAAGTGTCAGTCCTTTTGTACTTAAGTCGTCATTGTGCCTTTTGTATTAAATTCGGATGCAATTACTGTGCTTCATCGTCAATAAGAAGTTCCAAGGGATACAGTAGAATTGAAGTGTAGCATCGGAATCTAAAACTGGACTCACAGGAGAGGTTCAAATCATAGAAAGTGAGAGTGTCAGTAGTCTTGTACTTAATTCGGCATTGTTTCTTTTGTACTAAATTCCAATGCAAACTCGGTGTTTCATCGTCAATAAGAAGTTCCAAGGGATACAGTAAACCTGAAGTGAAGCATCGGAATCTAAATCTGGACTCACCGGGGAAGTTCAAATCATAGAAAGTGAGAGTGTCAGTTCTCTTGTACTTAAGTCGGCATTGTGCCTTTTGTATTAAATTCCGATGCAATTTCTATGTTTCGTCGACAATAAGAAGTTGCAAGGTTTACAGTAAACTTGAAGCGAAGCATCGGAATCTAAAACTGGATTCACAGGAGTGGTTCTTATCGAAGAAAGTGAGAGTGTCAGTCCTCATGTACTTAAGTCGGCATTGTGCCTTTTGTATTAAATTCGGATGCAAACACTGTGTTTCATCGTCAATAAGAAGGACCAAGGGATACAGTAAACCTGTAGTGAAGCATCGGAATCTGAAACTGGACTCACAGGAGCGGTTCAAATCGTAGAAAGTGAGAGTGTCAGTCCTCTTGTTCTTAAGTCGGCATTGTGTTATTTGTATTAAATTCGGATGCAATATCTGTGTCTCATCGTCAGTAAGAAGGTCCAAAGGATACAGTAAACCTGAAGAGAAGCATCGGAATCTAAAACTTTGGACTCACAGGAGAGGTTCAAATCATAGAAAGTTTGAGTGGCAGTCCTCTTGTACTTAAGTTGGCATTGTGCCTTTTGAATTTAGTTCTGATGCCATTTCTGTGTTTCATCGTCAATGAGAAGGTCAAGGGTATACAGTAATCCTGAAGTGAAGCATCGGAATTTAAAACTTTACTCACAGGAAAGGTTCAAATCATAGAAAGTTAAAGTGTCAGTCCTTTTGTACTTAAGTCGGCATTGTGCCTTTTGTATTAAATTCGGATGCAATTTCTGTGCTTCATCGATAATAAGAAGTTGCAAGGGATACAGTAAAATTGAAGTGCAGCATCGGAATCTAAAACTGGACTTACAGGAGAGGATCAAATCATGGAAAGTGAGAGTGTCAGTAGTCTTGTACTTAATTCGGCAATGTTTCTTTTGTACAAAATTCCAATGCAAACTCTGTGTTTCGTCGTCAATAAGAAGTTCCAAGTGATACAGTAAACCTGAAGTGAAGCATCGGAATCAAAATCTGGACTCACCGGGGAGGTTCAAATCATAGAAAGTGAGAGTGTCAGTTCTCTTGTACTTAAATCGGCATTGTGCCTTTTGTATTAAATTCCGATGCTATTTCTGTGTTTCGTCGACAATAAGAAGGTGCAAGGTATACAGTAAACCTGAAGCGAAACATCAGAATCTGAAACTGGACTCACAGGAGAGGTTCATATCATAGAAAGTGAGAGTGTCAGTCCTCTTGTTCTTAAGTCGGCATTGTGTTATTTGTATTAAATTCGGATGCAATATCTGTGTTTCATCGTCAATAAGAAGGTCCAAGGGATACAGTAAACCTGAAGAGAAGCATCGGAATCAAAACTGGACTCACAGGAGAGGTTCAAATCATAGAAAGTTAGAGTGTTAGTCCTCTTGTACTTAGGTCATCATTGTGCCTTTTGTATTAAATTCAGATGCAATTTCTGTGCTACATCGTCAAGAGGAAGGTCCAAGGTATAAAGTAAACCTGAAGTGAAGCATTGGAATCTAGAACTGGTCTCACAGGAGAGGTTTAAATCATAGAAAGTTAGAGTGTGGGTCATCTTGTACTTAAGATTCATTGTGCCTCTTGTATTAAATTCGGATGCAATTTCTGTGCTTCATCCTCAATAAGAAGTTCCAAGGGATACAGTAAAATTGAAGTGCAGCATCGGAATCTAAAACTGGACTCACAGGAGAGGCTCACAACATAGAAAGTGAGAGTGTCAGTAGTCTTGTACTTAATTCGGCACTGTTTCTTTTGTACTAAATTCCAATGCAAACTCTGTGTTTCACCGTCAATAAGAAGTACCAAGGGATACAGTAAACCTGAAGTAAAGCATCGGAATCTGAAACTGGGCTCACAGGAGAGGTTCAAATCATAGAAAGTGAGAGTGTCAGTCCTCTTGTTCTTAAGTCGGCATTATGTTATTTGTATTAAATTAGGATGCAATATATGTGTTTCATCGTCAATAAGATGGTCCAAGGGATACAGTAAACCTGATGAGAAGCATCGGAATCTAAAACTGGACTCACAGGAGAATTTCAAATCATAGAAAGTTAGTCAGTCCACTTGTACTTATGTCGGCATTGTGCCTTTTGTATTAAATTCGGAAGCAATTTCTGTGCGTCATCGTCAATAAGAAGGTAAAAGGTATACAGTAAACCTGAAGTGAAGCATCGGAATCTAAAACAGGACTCACACGAGAGGTTTAAATCATAGAAAGTTAGAGTGTGAGTCCTCTTGTACTTAAGTCGGCATTGTGCCTTTTGTATTAAATTCGGATGCAATTTCTGTGTTTCATCGTCAATAACAAGGTCCAAGGTATACAGTAAACCTAAAGTGAAGCATCGGAATGTAAAACTGGACTCACAGGAGAGGTTCAAATCATACAAAGTTAGAGTGTCAGTCCCCTTGTACTTAAGTCGGCATTGTGCCTTTTCTATTAAATTCAGATGCAATTTCTGTGTTTCATCGTCAATAAGTAGGTCCAAGGGATACAGTAAACCTGAAGTGAAGCCTCGGAATCTAAAACTGGACTCACAGGAGAGGTTCTAATTATAGAAAGTTAGAGTGTCAGTCCTCTTGTACTTAAGTCGGCATTGTGCCTTTTGTATTAATTTCCGATGCAATTTCTGTGTTTCGTCGACAATAAGAAGGTGCAAGGTTTACAGTAAACCTGAGGCAAAGCATCGGAATCTAAAACTGGATTCACAGGAGTGGTTCATATCATAGAAAGTGAGAGTGTCAGTCCTCATGTACTTAAGTCGGCATTGTGCCTATTGTATTAAATTCGGATGCAATTTCCGTGTTTCATCGTCAATAAGAAGGTCCAAGTTATACAGTAAACCTGGAGTGAAGCGTTGCAATTTAAAACTGGACTCACAGGAGAGGTTCAAATCATAGAAACTTAGAGTGTCAGTCCTCTTCTACATAAGTCGGCATTGTGCTTTTGTATTAAATTCGGATGCAAACACTGTGTTTCATCGTCAATAAGAAGGTCCAAGGGATACAGTAAACCTGTAGTGAAGCATCGGAATCTGAAACTGGACTCACAGGAGAGGTTCAAATCATAGAAAGTGAGAGTGTCAGTCCTCTTGTTCTTAAGTCGGCATTGTGTTATTTGTATTAAATTCGGATGCAATTTCTGTTTCTCATCGTCAATAAGAAGGTCCAAGGTATACAGTAAACCTGAAGAGAAGCATCGCAATCTAAAACTGGACTCACAGGAGAGGTACAAATCATAGAAAGTTAGAGTGTCAGTCCTCTTGTACTTAAGTTGGCATTGTGCCTTTTGAATTTAGTTCCGATGCAATTTCTGTGTTTCATCATCAATAAGAAGGTCCAAGGTATACAGTAAACCTGAAGTGAAACATCGGAATCTAAAACTGGACTCACAGGAGATTTTCAAATCATATAAAGTTTGAGTGTCAGTCCTCTTGTAGTTAAGTCGGCATTGTGCCTTTTGTATTAAATTCGGTTGCAATTTCTGCGTTTCATCGTCAATAAGAAGGTCCAAGGGATTCAGTAAACATGAAGTGAAGTATCGGAATCTAAAACTGGACACACAGTAGAGGTTCAAATCATAGAAAGTTAGAGTGTCAGTTCTCTTGTACTTAAGTCGGCATTGTGCCTTTTGTATTAAATTCGGAAGCAATTTCTGTGTTACATCGTCAATAAGAAGGTCCAAGGGATACAGTAAACCTGAAGTGAAGCATCGGTATCTAAAACTGGACTCACAGGAGAGGTTCGATTATAGCAAGTTAGAGTGGCAGTCCTCTTGTACTTAAGACGGCATTGTGCCTTTTGAATTTTATTCCGACGCAATTTATGTGCTTCATCGTCAATAAGAATGTCCAAGGTAAATAGTAAACCTGAAGTGAAGCATCGGAATCTAAAACTGGACTCACAGGAGAGGTTCAAATCATAGAAAGTTAGAGTGTCAGTCATCTTGTACTTAGGTCATGATTGTGCCTTTTGTATTAAATTCAGATGCAATTTCTGTGTTTCATCGTCAATAAGAAGGTGCAAGGTATACAGTAAACCTGAAGTGAGCATCGGATTCTAAAACTGGACTCACAGGAGAGGTCCAAATCATAGAAAGTGAGACTGTCAGTCCTCTTGTACTTAAGTCGGTATTGAGCCTTTTGTATTAAATTCGGATGCAATTTCTTTGTTTCATCGTGAATAAGAAGGTCCAGGGTATACAGTAATCATGAAGTGAAGCATCGGAATCTAAAACTGGACTCAGAGGAAAGGTTCAAATCATAGAAAGTTAGAATGTCAGTCGTTTTGTACTTAAGTCGCCATTGTGCCTTTTGTATTAAATTCGGATGCAATTTCTGTGCTTCATCGTCAATTAGAAGTTCCAAGGGATACAGTAAAATGGAAGTGCAGCATCGGAATCTAAAACTGGACTCACAGGAGAGGTTCAAATCATAGAAAGTGAGAGTGTCAGTACTCTTGTACTTAAGTCGGCATTGTGCCTTTTGAATTTAGTTCCGATGCAATTTCTGTGTTTCATCGTCAATAAGAAGGTCCAAGGTATACAGTAAACCTGAAGTGAAGCATCGGAATCTAATACTGGACTCACGGGAGAGGTTCAATTCATATAAAGTTTGAGTGTCAATCCTCTTGTAATTAAGTCGGCATTGTGCCTTTTGTATTAAATTCGGTTGCAATTTCTGCGTTTCATCGTCAATAAGAAGGTCGAAGGGATACAGTAAACCTGAAGTGAAGTATCAGAATCTAAAACTGGACTCACAGGAGAGGTTCAAATAATAGAAAGTTAGAGTGTCAGTACTCTTGTACTTAAGTCGGCATTGTGCCTTTTGTATTAAATTCGGACGCAATTTCTGTGTTTCATCGTCAATAAGAAGGTCCAAGGTATACAGTAAACCTGAAGTGAAGCGTCGGAATCTAAAACTAGACTCACAGGAGAGGTTCAAATCATTGAAAGTTAGAGTGTCAGTCCTCTTCTACATAAGTCGGCATTGTGCTTTTGTATTAAATTCGAATGCAAACACTGTGTTTCATTGTCAATAAGAAGGTCCAAGGGATACAGTAAACCTGTAGTGAAGCATCGGAATCTGAAACTGGACTCACAGGAGAGGTTCAAGTCATAGAAAGTGAGAGTGTCAGTCCTCTTGTCATTAAGTCGGCATTGTGTTATTTGTCTTAAATTCGGATGCAATTTCTGTGTCTCATCGTCAATAAGAAGGTCCAAGGGATACAGTAATCCTGAAGTGAAGCATCGGTATGTAAAACTGGACTCACAGGAGAGGTTCAATTATAGAAAGTTAGAGTGGCAGTCCTCTTGTACTTAAGTCGGCATTGTGCCTTTTGAATTTTATTCCGACGCAATTTATGTGCTTCATCGTCAATAAGAAGGTCCAAGGTAAACAGTAAACCTGAAGTGAAGCATCGGAATCTAAATCTGGAATCACAGGAGTGGTTCAAATCATAGAAAGTTAGAGTGTCAGTCATCTTGTAATTAGGTCATCTTTGTGCCTTTTGTATTAAATTCAGATGCAATTTCTGTGTTTCATCGTCAATAAGAAGGTGCAAGGTATACAGTAAACCTGAAGTGAAGCATCGGAATCTAAAACTGGACTCAAAGGAGAGGTTCAATTCATAGAAAGTTAAAATGTCATTCCTCTTGTAATTAAGTCGGCATTGTGCCTTTTGTATTAAATTCAGATGCAAACTCTGTGTCTCATCGTCAATAAGAGGGTCCAACGGATACAGTAAACCTGATGTGAAGCATCAGAATCTAAAACTGGACTCACAGGAGAGGTTTAAATCATAGAAAGTTGGAGTGTCAGTCCTCTTGTACTTAAGTCGGCATTGTGCCTTTGGTATTAAATTCGGATGCAATATCTGTGTTACATCGTCAATAAGAAGTTCCAAGGGATATAGTAAACCTAAAGTGAAGCATCGGAATCTAAAACTGGACTCACAGGAGAGGTTCAAATCATAGAAAGTGAGAGTGCCAGCTCTCTTGTACTTAAGTCTGCATTGTGCCTTTTGTATTAAATTGCGATGCAATTTTGTGTTTCATCGTCAATAGGAAGGTGCAAGGTATACAGTAAACCTGAAGTGAAGCATCAGAATCTAAAACTGGACTCACAGGTGGGGTTCAAATCATAGAAAGTTAGAGTGTCAGTCATCTTGTACTTAAGTCGGCATTGTGCCTTTTGTATTAAATTCGGATGCAATTTCTGTGTTTCATCGTCAATAAGAAGGTCCAAGGTATACAGTAAACCTAAAGTGAAGCATCGGAATCTAAAACTGGACTCACAGGAGAGGTTTAAATCATAGAAAGTTGGAGTGTCAGTCCTCTTGTTCTTAAGTCGGCATTGTGCCTTTTGTATTAAATTCGGATGCAATTTCTGTGTCTCATCGTCAATAAGAAGGTCCAAGGGATACAGTAAACCTGAAGTGAAGCATCGGTATCTAAAACTGGACTCACAGGAGCGGTTCAGTTATAGAAAGTGAGAGTGGTAGCCCTCTTGTATTTAAGTCGGCATTGTGCCTTTTGAATTTTATTCCGACGCAATTTATGTGCTTCATCGTCAATAAGAAGGTCCAAGGGATACAGTAAACCTGAAGTGAAGCATCGGAATCTAAAACTGGACTCACAGGAGAGGTTCAAATCATAGAAAGTTAGAGTGTCAGTCATCTTGTACTTAAGTCGGCATTGTGCCTTTTGTATTAAATTCGGATGCAATTTCTGTGTTTCATCGTCAATAAGAAGGTCTAAGGTATACAGTAAACCTAAAGTGAAGCCACGGAATCTAAAACTGGACTCACAGAAGTGGTTCAAATCATAGAAAGTTAGAGTGTCAGTCCTCTTGTAATTAAGTAGGCATTGTGACTTTTGTATTAAAATCGGATGCAATTTCTGTGATTCATCGTCAATAAGAAGGTGCAAGGTATACAGTAAACCTGAAGTGAAGCATCGGAATCTATAACTGGACTCAAAGGAGAGGTTCAACTCATTGAAAGTTAGAGTGTCAGTCCTCTTGTACTTAAGTCGGCATTGTGCTATTGTATTACATTCGGATGCAGTTTCTGTGCTACATCGTCAATAAGAAGTTCCAAGGTATGAAGTAAATCCGAAGTTAAGCATCGGAATCTAGAACTGGACTCGCAGGAGAGGTTTAAATCATAGAAAGTTAGAGTGTGAGTCATCTTGTACTTAAGTTTCATTGTGCCTTTTGTATTAAATTCGGATGCAATTTCTGTGTTTCATCGTCATTAAGAACGTCCAAGGTATACAGTAAACCTGAAGTGAATCATCGGAATCTAAAACGGGACCCACAGGAGAAGTTCAAATCATAGAAAGTTAGTGTGTCTGTCGTCTTGTACTTAAGTCGGCATTGTGCCTTTTGTATTAAATTCGGATGCAATTTCTGTTTTTCATCGTCAATAAGAAGGTCCAAGGGATACAGTAAACCTGAAGTGAAGCATCGGAATATAAATCTGTACCCTCAGGAGAGGTTCAAATCATAGAAAGTTAGAGTGTCAGTACTCTTGTACTTAAGTCGGCATTGTGCCTTTTGTATTTAACTCGGATGGAATTTCTGTGTTTCATCGTCAATAAGAAGGTCCAAGGGATACAGTAAACCTGAAGTTAAGCATCGGAATCTAAAACTGGACTCACAGGAGAGGTTCAAATCATAGAAAGTTAGAGTGTCAGTCCTCTAGTACTTAAGTGGGCATTGTGTCTTTTATATTAAATTCGGTTGCAATTTCTGGGATTCATCGTCAATAAGAAGGTCCAAGGGATACAGTAAACCTGTAGTGAAGCATCGGAATCCAAAACTGGACTCACAGGAGAGGTTCAAATCATAGAACGTTGGAGTGTCAGTCCTCTTGTACTTAAGTCGGCATTGTGCCTTTAGTATTAAATTCGGATGCAATTTCTGTGTTACATCGTCAATAAGAAGTTCCAAGGGATACAGTAAACCTGAAGTGAAGCATTGGAATCTAAAACTGGACTCACAGGAGAGGTTCAAATCACAGAAAATGAGAGTGCCATCTCTCTTGTACTTAAGTCGGCATTGTGCCTTTTGTATAAAATTCCGATGCAATTTTGTGTTTCATCGTCAATAAGAAGGTGCAAGGTATACAGTAAACCTGAAGTGAAGCATCTGAATCTAAAACTGGACTTACAGGTGGGGTTCAAATCATAGAAAGTGAGAGTGTCAGTCCTCTTGTACTTTAGTCGGCATTGTGCCTTTTGTATTATGTTCGGATGGAAACTCTGTGTTTCATCGTCAATAAGAAGGTCCACGGGATACAGTAAACCTGAAGTGAAGCATCGTAATCAAAAACTGGACTCACAGGAGAGGTTCAAATCGTTGAAAGTTAGAGTGTCAGTATCTTGTACTTAAGTCGGCATTGTGCCTTTTGTATTAAATTCAGATGCAAACTCTGTGTTTCTTCGTCAATAAGAAGGTCCAAGGGACACAGTAATCCTGAAGTAAAGCATCGGAATCTAAAACTGGAAACACAGGAGAGGTTCAAGCGATAGAGAGTGAGAGTGTTAGTCCTCTTGTACATAGGTCGTAATTGTGCCTTTTGTATTGAATTCGGATTCAAACTCTGTGTTTCATCGTCATTAAGAAGGTCCAAGT
The DNA here is from genome assembly GCF_021461395.2 of Schistocerca americana. Classification (NCBI taxonomy): domain Eukaryota; kingdom Metazoa; phylum Arthropoda; class Insecta; order Orthoptera; family Acrididae; genus Schistocerca; species Schistocerca americana. Next base: position 59,619,424 of record NC_060121.1, read on the forward strand.
TATACTGTAAACCTGAAGTGGAGATACGGAATGTAAAACTGGACTCACAGGAGAGGTTCAAATCATAGAAAGTTAGAGTGTCAGTCCTCTTGTTCTCAAGTCGGCATTGAGCCTTTTGAAATTAGTTCCGATGCAATTTCCTTGTTTCATCGTCAATAAGTAGGTCCAAGGTATACAGTTAACCTGAAGTGAAGCATCGGAATCTAAAACTGGACTCACAGGAGAGGTTCAATTCATATAAAGTTTGAGTGTCAGTCCTCTTGTAATTAAGTCGGCATTGTGCCTTTTGTATTAAATTCGGTTGCAATTTCTGCGTTTCTTCGTCAATAAGAAGGTCCAAGGGATACAGTAAATGTGAAGTGAAGTATCGGAATCTAAAACTAGACTCACAGGAGAGGTTCAAATCATAGAAAGTTAGAGAGTCAGTACTCGTGTACGTAAGTCGGCATTGTGCCTTTTGTATTAAATTCGGATGCAATTTCTGTGTCTCATCGTCAATAAGAAGGTCCAAGGGATACAGTAAACCTGAAGTGAAGCATCGGTATCTAAAACTGGACTCACAGGAGCGGTTCAGTTATAGAAAGTGAGAGTGGTAGCCCTCTTGTACTTAAGTCGGCATTGTGCCTTTTGAATTTTATTCCGACGCAATTTATGTGCTTCATCGTCAATAAGAAGGTCCAAGGGATACAGTAAACCTGAAGTGAAGCATCGGAATCTAAAACTGGACTCACAGGAGAGGTTCAAATCATAGAAAGTTAGAGTGTCAGTCATCTTGTACTTAAGTCGGCATTGTGCCTTTTGGATTAAATTCGGATGCAATTTCTGTGTTTCATCGTCAATAAGAAGGTCCAAGGTATACAGTAAACCTAAAGTGAAGCATCGGAATCTAAAACTGGACTCACAGGAGTGGTTCAAATCATAGAAAGTTAGAGTGTTAGTCCTCTTGTAATTAAGTCGGCATTGTGACTTTCGTATTAAAATCGGATGCAATTTCTGTGATTCATCGTCAATAAGAAGGTGCAAGGTATACAGTAAACCTGAAGTGAAGCATCGGAATCTATAACTGGACTCAAAGGAGAGGTTCAACTCATTGAAAGTTAGAGTGTCAGTCCTCTTGTACTTAAGTCGACATTGTGCTTTTGTATTAGATTCGGATGGAGTTTCTGTGCTACATCGTCAATAAGAAGGTCCAAGGTATGAAGTAGATCCGAAGTTAAGCATCGGAATCTAGAAGTGGACTCGCAGGAGGGGTTTAAATCATAGAAAGTTAGAGTGTGAGTCATCTTGTACTTAAGTTTCATTGTGCCTTTTGTATTAAATTCGGATGCAATTTCTGTGTTTCATCGTCATTAAGAACGTCCAAGGTATACAGTAAACCCGAAGGGAAGCATCGGAATCTAAAACGGGACCCACAGGAGAATTTCAAATCATAGAAAGTTAGTGTGTCTGTCGTCTTGTACTTAAGTCGGCATTGTGCCTTTTGTATTAAATTCCGATGCAATTTTGTGTTTCATCGTCAGTAAGAAGGTGCAAGGTATACAGTAAACCTGAAGTGAAGCATCTGAATCTAAAACTGGACTCACAGGTGGGGTTCAAATCATAGAAAGTGAGAGTGTCAGTCCTCTTGTACTTTAGTCGGCATTGTGCCTTTTGTATTATGTTCGGATGCAAACTCTGTGTTTCATCGTCAATAAGAAGGTACACGGGATAGAGTAAACCTGAAGTGAAGCATCGTAATCAAAAACTGGACTCACAGGAGAGGTTCAAATCGTTGAAAGTTAGAGTGTCAGTATCTTGTACTTAAGTCGGCATTGTGCCTCTTGTATTAAATTCAGATGAAAACTCTGTGTTTCTTCGTCAATAAGAAGGTCCAAGGGATACAGTAATCCTGAAGTAAAGCATCGGAATCTAAAACTGGACTCACAGGAGAGGTTCAAGTGATAGAGAGTGAGAGTGTTAGTCCTCTTGTACATAGGTCGTAATTGTGCCTTTTGTATTGAATTCGGATGCAAACTCTGTGTTTCATCGTCATTAAGAAGGTCCAAGTTATACTGTAAACCTGAAGTGGAGATACGGAATGTAAAACTGGACTCACAGGAGAGGTTCAAATCAAAGAAAGTTAGAGTGTCAGTCCTCTTGTACTTAAGTCGGCATTGTGCCTTTTGTATTGAATTTGGATGCAATTTCTGTGTTTCATCGTCAATAAGAAGGTCCGAGGTATACAGTAAACCTGAAGTGAAACTTCGAATTCTAAAACTGGACTCACAGGAGAGGTTCACATCATAGAAAGTTAGAGAGTCAGTCCACTTGTACATACGTCGGCATTGTGACTTTTGTATTAAATTCGGATGCAATTTCTGTGATTCATCGTCAATAAGAAGGTGCAAGGTATACAGTAAACCTGTAGTGAAGCATCGGAATCTATAACTTGACTCAAAGGAGAGGTTCAACTCATTGAAAGTTAGAGTGTCAGTCCTCTTGTACTTAAGTCGGCATTGTGCTTTTGTATTACATTCGGATGCAATTTCTGTGCTACATCGACAATAAGAAGGTCCAAGGTATGAAGGAAATCCGAGGTGAAGCATCGGAATCTAGAACTGGACTCGCAGGAGAGGTTTAAATCATAGAAAGTTAGAGTGTGAGTCATCTTGTACTTAAGATTCATTGTGCCTTTTGTATTAAATTCGGATGCAATTTCTGTGTTTCATCGTCATTAAGAACGTCCAAGGTATACAGTAAACCTGAAGTGAAGCATCGGAATCTAAAACGGGACCCACAGGAGAAGTTCAAATCATAGGAAGTTAGTGTGTCTGTCCTCTTGTACTTAAGTCGGCATTGTACCTTTTGTAATAAATTCGGATGAAATTTCTGTTTTTCATCGTCAATAAGAAGGTCCAAGGGATACAGTAAACCTGAAGTTAAGCATCGGAATCTAAAACTGGACTCACAGGAGAGGTTCAAATCGTAGAAAGTGAGAGTGCCAGCTCTCTTGTACTTAAGTCGGCATTGTGCCTTTTGTATTAAATTCCGATGCAATTTTGTGTTTCATCGTCAATAAGAAGGTGCAAGGTATACAGTAAACCTGAAGTGAAGCATCTGAATCTAAAACTGTACTCACAGGTGGGGTTCATATCATAGAAAGTGAGAGTGTCAGTCCTCATGTACTTAAGTTGGCATTGTGCCTTTTGTATTAAATTCGGTTGCAATTTCTGTGCTTCATCGTCAATACGAAGGTCCAAGGTATACAGTAACCCTAAAGTGTAGCATCGGAATATAAAACTGGACTCACAGGAGAGGTTGAAATCACAGAAAGTTAGAGTGTCCTTCCTCTTGTACTTAAGTCGGAATTGTGCCTTTTATATTAAATTGTAACGCAAACTCTGTGTTTCATTGTCAATAAGAAGGTCAAGGGATACAGTAAACCTGAAGTGAAGCTTCGGAATCTAAAACTGGACTCACAGGAGAGGTTGAAATCATAGAAAGTTAGAGTGTCCGTCCTCTTGTACTTAAGTCGGAATTGTGCCTTTCGTATTGAATTCGGATGCTAACTCTGTGTTTCATCGTCAATACGAAGGTCCAAGTTTTACAGTAAACCTGAAGTGAAGCATCGGAATCTAAAACTGGACTCACAGGAGAGGTTCAAATCATAGAAATTTAGAGTGTCAGCCCTCTTGTACTTAAGTCGGCATTGTGCCTTTTGTATTAAATTCAGATGCAAAGTCTGTGTTTCTTCGTCAATAAGAAGGTCCAAGGGATACAGTAATCCTGAAGTAAAGCTTCGGAATCTAAAACTGGACTCACAGGAGAGGTTCAAATGATAGAGAGTGAGAATGTTAGTCCTTTTGTACATAAGTCGGCATTGTGCCTTTTATATTAAATTCCGATGCAAACTCTGTGTTTCATCGTCAATGAGAAGGAACAAAAGATACAGTAAACCTGAAGTGAAGCATCGGAATCTAAAACTGGACTCACTGGAGTGGTTCAAATCATAGTAAGTGAGAGTGTCAGTCCTCTTGTACTTAAGTCGGAATTGTGCCTCTTGTATTGATTTCGGATGCAAACTCTGTGTTTCATCGTCAATAAGAAGGTCCAAGTTATACTGTAAACCTGAAGTGGAGATACGGAATGTAAAACTGGACTCACAGGAGAGGTTCAAATCATAGAAAGTTAGAGTGTCAGCACTCTTGTACTTAAGTCGGCATTGTGCCTTTTGTATAGAATTTGTATGCAATTTCTGTGTTTCATCGTCAATAAGAAGGTCCGAGGTATACAGTAAACCTGAACTGAATCGTCGAAATCTAAAACTGGACTCACAGGAGAGGTTCAAATCATAGAAAGTTAGAGAGTCAGTCCTCTTGTACTTACGTCGGCATTGTGACTTTTGTATTAAGTTCGGATGCAATTTCTGTGTTTCATCGTAAATAAGAAGGTCCAAGGGATACAGTAAACCTGAAGTGAAGCATCGGAATCCAAAACTGGACTCAAAGGAGGGGTTAAATTCTTAGAAAGTTAGAGTGTCAGTCCTCTTGTACTGAAGTCGGCATTGTGCCTTTAGTATTATATTCGGACGCAATTTCCGTGTTTCATCGTCAATAAGAAGGTCCAAAGGATACAGTACACCTGAAGTAAAGCATCGGAATCTAAAACTGGACTCACAGGAGAGGTTCAAATCATAGGAAGTTAGGGTGTCAGTCCTCTTGTACTTAAGTCGGAATTGTGCCTTTTGTTTTGAATTCGGATGCAAACTCTGTGTTTCATCGTCAATAAGAAGGTCCAAGTTATACAGTAAACCTAAGTGAAGCATTGGAATCTAATACTGGACTCACAGGAGAGGTTCAAATCATAGAAATATAGAGTGTCAGCCCTCTTGTACTTAAGTCGGCATTGTGCCTTTTGTATTAGATTCGGATGCAATTTCTGTGATTCATCGTCAACAAGAGGGTCCGAGGTATATAGTATACCTGAAGTGAAGCATCGAAATCGAAAACTGGACTCACAGGAGAGGTTCAAATCATAGCAAGTTAGAGTGTCAGTCGTCATGTACTTAATTCGGCATTGTCACTTTTGTATTAAATTCGGATGCAATTTCTGTGTTTCATCGTCAATAAGAAGGTCCAAGGGATACAGTAAACTTGAAGTGAAGCAACGGAATCTATAACTGGACTCACAGGAGAGGTTTTAATCACAGAAAGTTAGAGTATCAGCCCTCTTGTACTTAAGTAGGCATTGTGCCTTTTGTATTAAATTCGGATGCAAACTCTGTGTTTCATCGTCAATAAGAAGGTCCAAGGGATACAGTAAACCTGAAGTGTAGCATCGGAATCTAAAACTGGACTCACAGGAGAGGATCAAATTATAGAAAGTGAGGGTGTCAGTTCTCTTGTACTTAAGTCGGTATTGTGCCTTTTGTATTAAATTCCGATGCAATTTCTGTGTTTCATCGTCAATGAGAAGGTGCAAGGTATACAGTAAACCTGAAGTGAAGCATCGGAATCTAAAACTGGACTCACAGTAGAGGTTCAAATCATAGAAAGTGAGAGTGTCAGTCCTCTTGTACTTAAGTCGGCATTGTGCATTTGGATTAAATTCGGATGCAATTTCTGGGTTTCATCGTTAATAAGAAGGTCCAAGGGATATAGTAAATATGAATTGAAGCATCGGAATCTAAAACTGGACTCACGGGAGTGGTTCTAATCATAGAAAGTGAGAGTGTCAGTCCTCTTGTACTTAAGTCGGCATTGTGCCTTTTGTATTAAATTTGGATGCAAACTCTGTGCTTCATCGTCAATAAGAAGGGCCAAGGGATACAGTAAACCTGAAGTGAAGCATCGGAATCTGAAACTGGACTCACAGGAGAGGTTCAAATCATAGAAAGTGAGAGTGTCAGTCTTCTTGTACCTAAGTCGGCATTGTGCCTTTTGTATTAAATTCCGATGAAATTTCTGTGTTTCACCGTCAATAAGATGGTCCAAGGGATACAGCAAACCTGAAGTGAAGCATCAGAATCTAAAACTGGACTCACAGGAGAGGTTCAAATCATAGAAAGTGAGAGTGTCAGTCCTCTTGTACTTAAGTCGGGATTGTGCCTTTTGTATTAAATTCGGATGCATTTTCTGTGTTTCATCGTCAATAAGTAAGTCCAAAGGATACAAAACACCTGAAGTGAAGCATCGGAATCTAAAACTGGACTCACAAGAGAGGTTTAAATCATAGAAAGTGAAAGTGTCAGTCCTCTTGTACTTAAGTCGGCATTGTGCCTTTTGTATTACATTCGGTTGCAATTTCTGTGCTTCATCGTCAATACGAAGGTCCAAGGTATTCAGTAACCCTGAAGTGTAGCATCGGAATCTAAAACTGGACTCACAGGAGAGGTTGAAATCACAGAAAGTTAGAGTGTCCGTCCTCTTGTACTTAAGTTGGAATTGTGCCTTTTATATTAAATTGTAACGCAAACTCTGTGTTTCATTGTCAATAAGAAGGTCAAGGGATACAGTAACCCTGAAGTGAAGCTTCGGAATCTAAAACTGGACTCACAGGAGAGGTTGAAATCATAGAAAGTTAGAGTGTCCGTCCTCTTGTACTTAAGTCGGAATTGTGCCTTTCGTATTGAATTCGGATGCTAACTCTGTGTTTCATCGTCAATACGAAGGTCCAAGTTTTACAGTAAACCTGAAGTGAAGCATCGGAATCTAAAACTGGACTCACAGGAGAGGTTCAAATCATAGAAATTTAGAGTGTCAGCCCTCTTGTACTTAAGTCGGCATTGGGCCTTTTGTATTAAATTTGGATGCAATTTCTGTGTTTCATCGTCAATAAGAAGGTCTAAGGTATACAGTAAACCTGAAGTGAAGCATCGGAATCTAAAACTGGACTCACAGGAGAGGTTGAAATTATAGGAATTTAGAGTGTCAGTCCTCTTGCACTTAAGTCGGAACTGTGAATTTTGTATTACATTCGGATGCAATTTCTGTGTTTCATCATCAATAAGAAGGTCCGAGGTATACAGTAAACCTGAAGTGAACCATCGAAATCGAAAACTGGGCTCACAGGAGAGGTTCAAATCATAGAAAGTTAGAGTGTCAGTCCTCTTGTAATTAATTCGGCATTGTCATTTTTGTATTAAATTCGGATGCAATTTCTGTGTTTCATCGTCAATAAGAAGTTCCAAGAGATACAGTAAACTTGAAGTGAACCATCAGAATCTATAACTGGACTCACAGGAGAGGTTTTAATCATAGTTAGTTAGAGTATCAGCCCTCTTGTACTTAAGTCGGCATTGTGCCTTTTGTATTGAATTCGGATGAAATTTCTGTGTTTCATCGTCAATAAGAAGGTCCGAGGTATACAGTAAACCTGAAATGAAGCATCGACATCTAAAACTGGACTCACAGGAGAGCTTCAAATCATAGAAAGTTTGAGTGTCAGTCCTCTAGTTCTTAAGTCGGGATTTGTCCTTTGTATTAAATTCGGATGCAATTTCTGTGTTTCATCGTCTATGAGAATTCCATGGGATACAGTAAACCTGAAGTGAAGCATCGGAATCTAAAACTGGACTCACAGGAGAGGTTCAGGTCATAGAAAGTTAGAGTGTCAGTCCTCTTGTACTTAAGTCGGCATTGTGCCTTTTGTATTAAATCCGGATCCAATATCTGTGTTTCATCGTCAATAAGAAGGTGCAAGGTATAAAGTAAACCTGAAGTGAAGCATCGGAATCAAAAACTGGACTCAAAGGAGAGGAACAAATCATAGAAAGTTAGAGTGTCAGTCCTCTTTTACTTCAGTCGGCATTGTGCCTTTAGTATTAAATTCGGATACAAACTCTGTGTTTCATCGTCAATTAGAAGGTCCAAGGGATACAGTAAACCTGAAGTGTAGCATCGGAATCTAAAACTGGACTCACAGAAGAGGTTCAAATCATAGAAAGTGAGAGTGTCAGTCCTCTTGTACTTAAGTCGGCATTGTGCCCTTTGTATTAAATTCGGATGCAATTTCTGTGTTTCATGGTCAATAAGAAGTTCCAAAGGATTCATAAAACCTGAAGTGAAGCATCGGAATTAAAAACTGGACTCACAGGAGAGGTTCAAAGCATAGAAAGTGAGGGTGTCAGTTCTCTTGTACTTAAGTCGGCATTGTGCCTTTTGTATTAAATTCCGATCCATTTTCTGTGTTTCATCGTCAATAAGAAGGTGCAAGCTATATAGTAAACCTGATGTGAAGCATCGGAATCTAAAACTGGACTCACAGGAGAGGTTCAAATCATAGAAAGTGAGAGTGTCAGTCCTCTTGCACTTCAGTCGGCATTGTGCCTGTAGTATTAAATTCGGTGCAATTTCTGTGTTTCATCGTCAATAAGTAGGTCCAAGGGATACAGTAAATATGAAGTGAAGCATCGGAATCTGAAACTGGACTCACACGAGCAGTTCTAATCATAGAAAGTTAGAGTGTCAGTCCTCTTGTACTTAAGGCGGCATTGTGCCTTTTGTATTAAATTCGGATGCAAACTCTGTGTTTCATCGTCAATAAGAAGGGCCAAGGGATACAGTAAACCTGAAGTGAAGCATCGGAATCTAAAACTGGACTCACAGCAAAGGTTCAAATCATAGAAAGTTAGAGAGTCGGCCTCTTGTACTTAAGATGGCATTGTGCCTTTTGTATTACATTCGGATGCAATTTCTGTGTTTCATCGTCAATAAGAAGTTCCAAGGGATACAGTAAACCTGAATGAAGCATCGGAATCTAAAACTGGACTCACAGGAGAGGTTTAAATCATAGAAAGTGAGAGTGTCAGTCCTCTTTTACTTAAGTCGGGATTGTGCCTTTTGTATTAAATTCGGATGCATTTTCTGTGTTTCATCGTCAATAAGTAAGTCCAAAGGATACAGTACACCTGAAGTGAAGCATCGGAACCTAAAACTGGACTCACAAGAGAGGTTTAAATCATAGAAAGTGAAAGTGTCAGTCCTCTTGTACTTAAGTCGGCATTGTGCTTTTGTATTACATTCGGTTGCAATTTCTGTGCTTCATCGTCAATAAGAATGTCCAAGGTATACAGTAACCCTGAAGTGTAGCATCGGAATCTAAAACTGGACTCACAGGAGAGGTTGAAATCACAGAAAGTTAGAGTGACCGTCCTCTTGTACTTAAGTCGGAATTGTGCCTTTTGTATTGAATTCGGATGCAAACTCTGTGTTTCATCGGCAATAAGAAGGTCCAAGTTTTACAGTTAACCTGAAGTGAAGCATCGGAATCTAAAACTGGACTCACAGGAGAGGTTCAAATCATAGAAAGTTAGAGTGTCAGCCCTCTTGTACTTAAGTCGGCATTGTGCCTTTTGTATTAAATTCGGATGCAATTTCTGTATTTCATCCTCAATAAGAAGGTCCAAGTTTTACAGTAAACCTGAAGTGAAGCATCGGAATCTAAAACTGGACACACAGGAGAGGTTCAAATCATAGAAATTTAGAGTGTCAGACCTCTAGTACTTAAGTCGGCAGTGTGCCCTTTGTATTAAATTTGGATGCAATTCCTGTGTTTCATCGTCAATAAGAAGGTCCAAGGTATACAGTAAACCTGAAGTGAAGCATCGGAATCTAAAACTGGACTCACAGGAGAGGTTGAAATTATAGGAATTTAGAGTGTCAGTCCTCTTGCACTTAAGTCGGATTTGTGCCTTTTGTATTACATTCGGATGCAATTTCTGTGTTTCATCGTCAATAAGAAGGTCCGAGGTATACAGTAAACCTGAAATGAAGCATCGACATCTAAAACTGGACTCACAGGAGAGCTTCATATCATAGAAAGTTTGAGTGTCAGTCCTCTAGTTCTTCAGTCGGGATTGTGCCTTTGTATTAAATTCGGATGTAATTCGTGTGTTTCATCGTCAATAAGAAGGTCCAAGGGATACAGTAAACCTTCAGTGAAGCATCGGAATCTAAAACTGGACTCACAGGAGAGATTCAAATCATAGAAAGTTAGTGTGTCCGTCCTCTTGTACTTAAGTCGGCATTGTGCCTTTTGTATTAAATTTGGATGCAATTTCTGTGTTTCATCGTCAATAAGAAGGTCCAAGGTATACAGTAAACCTGAAGTGAAGCATCGGAATCTAAAACTGGACTCACAGGAGAGGTTGAAATTATAGGAATTTAGAGTGTCAGTCCTCTTGCACTTAAGTCGGAATTGTGCCTTTTGTATTACATTCGGATGCAATTTCTGTGTTTCATCATCAATAAAAAGGTCCGAGGTATACAGTAAACCTGAAGTGAACCATCGAAATCGAAAACTCGGCTCACAGGAGAGCTTCAAATCATAGAAAGGTAGAGTGTCAGTCGTCTTGTAATTAATTCGGCATTGTCAGTTTTGTATTAAATTCGGATGCAATTTCTGTGTTTCATCGTCAATAAGATGTTCCAAGAGATACAGTAAACTTGAAGTGAACCATCAGAATCTATAACTGGACTCACAGGAGAGGTTTTAATCATAGTTCGTTAGAGTATCAGCCCTCTTGTACTTAAGTCGGCATTGTGCCTTTTGTATTAAATTCGGATGCAATTTCTGTGTTTCATCGTCAATAAGAAGGTCCGGGGTATACAGTAAACCTGAAATGAAGCATCGACATCTATAACTGGACTCACAGGAGAGCTTCAAATCATAGAAAGTTTGAGTGTCAGTCCTCTAGTTCTCCAGTCGGGATTGTGCCTTTGTATTAAATTCGGATGTAATTTCTGTGTTTCATCGTCAATAAGAAGGTCCAAAGGATACAGTAAACCTTAGGTGAAGCATCGGAATCTAAAACTGGACTCACAGGAGAGGTTCAAATCATAGAAAGTTAGAGTGTCAGTCCTCTTGTACTTACGCCGGCATTGTGCCTTTTGTTTTACATTCGGATGCAATTTCTGTGTTTCATCGTCAATAAGAAGGTCCGAGGTATACAGTGAACCTGAAGTGAAGCATCGAAATCGAAAACTGGGCTCACAGGAGAAGTTCAAATCATAGAAAGTTAGTGTGTCAGTCCTCTTGTACTTAATTCGGCATTGTCACTTTTGTATTAAATTCGGATGCAATTTCTTTGTTTCATCGTCAATAAGAAGGTCCAAGGGATACAGTAAACTTGAAGTGAACCATCAGAATCTATAACTGGACTCACAGGAGAAGTTTTAATCACAGTAAGTTAGAGTATCAGCCCTCTTGTACTTAAGTCGGCATTGTGCCTTTGGTATTAAATTTGGAGGCAATTTCTGTGTTTCATCGTCAATAAGAAGGTCCGAGGTATACAGTAAACCTGAAGTGAAGCATCGACATCTAAAACTGGACTCACAGGAGAGGTTCAAATCATAGATAGTTTGAGTGTCAGTCCTCTAGTTCTTAAGTCGGGATTGAGCCTTTTGTATTAAATTCGGATGCAATTTCTGTGTTTCATCGTCAATAAGAAGGTCCAAGGGATACAGTAAACCTGAAGTGAAGCATCGGAATTTAAAACTAGACTCACAGGAGAGGTTCAAATCATAGAAAGTAAGAGTGTCAGTCCCCTTGTACTTTAGTCAGCATTGTGCCTTTTGTATTAATTTCGGATCCAATATCTGTGTTTCATCATCAATAAGAAGGTGCAAGGTATACAGTAAACCTGAAGTGAAGCATTGGAATCTAAAACTGGACTGAAAGGAGAGGTTCAAATCATAGAAAGTTAGAGTGTCAGTCCTCTTGTACTTCAGTCGGCATTGTGCCTTTGTATGAATTTCGGATGCAAACTCTGTATTTCATCGTCAATAATAAGGTCCAAGGGATACAGTAAACCTGAAGTGTAGCATCAGAATCAAAAACTGGACTCACAGGAGAGGTTCAAATCATAGAAAGTGAGAGCGTCAGTCCTCCTGTACTTAAGTCGGCATTGTGCCTTTTGTATTAAATTCGGATGCAATTTCTGTGTTTCATCGTCAATAAGAAGTTCCAAGGGATACAGTAAACCTGAAGTGAAGTGTCGGAATCTAAAACCGGAGTCACAGGAGAGGTTCAAAACATAGAAAGTGAGAGTGTCAGTCCTCTTGTACTTAAGTCGTCATTGCGCCTTTTGTATTAAATTCCAATGCAAACACTGTGTTTCATCGTCAATAAGAAGTTCCAAGGGATACAGCATACCTCAAGAGAAGCATCGGAATATAAAACTGGACTCACATAAGAGGTTCAAATCATAGCAAGTTAGGGTGTCAGTCCTCTTGTACTTAAGTCGGCATTGTGCCTTTTGAATTTAATTCCGACGCAATTCCTGTGTTTCATCGTCAATAAGGAGGTCCAAGGTATACAGTAAACCTGAAGTGAAGCATCGGAATCTAAAACTGGACTCACAGGAGAGGTTGAAATCATAGAAAATTAGAGTGACAGTCCTCTTGTAATTAAGTCGGCATTGTGAGTTTTGTATTAAATTCGAACGCAATTTCTACGTTTCATCGTCAATAAGAAGGTCCAAGGGATACAGTAAACCTGAAGTGAAGTATCGGTATCTAACACTAGACTCACAGGAGAGGTTCAAATCACAGAAAGTGAGACTGTCAGTCCTCTTGTACGTAAGTCGGCATTATGCCTTTTGTATTAAGTTCGGATGCAATTTCTGTGTTTCATCGTCAATAAGAAGGACCTGTGTATACAGTAAACCTGAAGTGAAGCATCGGAATCTAAAACTGGACCCACAGGAGAGGTTTAAATCATAAAAAGTTAGGGTGTGAGTAATCTTGTACTTAAGTCGGCATTGTGCCTTTAGTATTAAATTCGGATGCAATTTCTGTGTTTCATTGTCAATAAGTGGGTCCAAGGGATACAGTAAATATGAAGTGAAGCATCGGAATCTAAAACTTGACTCACAGGAGTGGTTCTAATCATAAAAAGTTAGAGTGTCAGTCCTCTTGTACTTAAGGCGGCATTGTGCCTTTAGTATTAAATTCGGATGCAAACTCTGTGTTTCATCGTCAATAAAAAGGGCCAATGGATAAAGTAAACCTGAAGTGAAGCATCGGAATCTAAAACTGGACTCCCAGGAAAGGTTCAAGTCATAGAAAGTTAGAGAGTCGGCCCTCTTGTACTTAAGTCGGCATTGTGCCTTTTGTATTACATTCAAATGCAATTTCTGTGTTTCATCGTCAATAAGAAGGTCCGAGGTATACAGTAAACCTGAAGTGAAGCAACGAAATCGAAAACTGGGCTCACGGGAGAGGTTCAAATCATAGAAAGTTATAGTGTCAGTCCTCTTGTACTTAATTGGGCATTGTAACTTTTGTATTAAATTCGGATGCAATTTCTGTGTTTCATCGTCAATTAGAAGGCCCAAGGGATACAGTAAACTTGAAGTGAACCATCAAAATCTATAACTGGACTCACAGGAGAGGTTTTAATCATAGTAAGTTAGAGTATCAGCCCTCTTGTACTTAAGCCGGCATTGTGCCTTTTGTATTGAATTCGGATGCAATTTCTGTGTTTCATCGTCAATAAGGAGGTCCGAGGTATACAGTAAACCTAAAGTGAAGCATCGGAATCTAAAACTGGACTCAAAGGAGAGGTTCAAATCATAGAAAGTTAGAGTGTCAGTCCTCTTGTACTTCAGTCGGCATTGTGCCTTTTGTATTAAATTCGGATGCCAACTCTGTATTTCATCGTCAATAAGAAGGTCCAAGGGATACGGTAAACCTGAAGTGTAGCATCGGAATCTGAAACTGGACTCACAGGAGAGGTTCAATTCATAGAAAGTGAGAGCGTCAGTCCTCTTGTACTTAAGTCGGCATTGTGCCTTTTGTATTTAATTCGGATGCAATTTCTGTGTTTCATCGTCAATAAGTAGTTCCAAGGGGTACAGTAAACCTGAAGTTAAGCGTCGGAATCTAAAACCGGAGACACAGGAGAGGTGCAAATCATAGAAATTGAGAGTGTCAGACCTCTTGTACTTAAGCCGTCATTGCGCCTTTTGTATTAAATTCCAATGCAAACTCTGTGTTTCATCGTCAATAAGAAGTTCCAAGGGATATAGTAATCCTGAAGTGAAGCATCGGAATTAAAAACTGGACTCACAGGAGAGGTTCAAAAAATAGAAAGTGAGGGTGTCAGTTCTCCTGTACTTAAGTCGGCATTGTGCATTTTGTATTAAATTCCGATCCACTTTCTCTGTTTCATCGTCAATAAGAAGGTGCAAGCTATACAGTAAACATGAAGTGAAGCATCGGAATCTAAAACCGAACTCACAGGAGAGGTTCAAATCATAGAAAGTGAGAATGTCAGTCCTCTTGTACTTAAGTAGGCATTGTGCCTTTAGTATTAAATTCGGATGCAATTTCTTAGTTTCATCGTCAATAAGTAGGTCCAAGGGATACAGTAAATATGAAGTGAAGCATCGGAATCTAAAACTGGACTCACAGGAGTGGTTCTAATCATTAAAAGTTAGAGTGTCAGACCTCTTGTACTTAAGGCGGCATTGCGCCTTTTGTATTAAATTCGGATGCAAACTCTGTGTTTCATCGTCAATAAGAAGGGCCAAGAGATACAGTAAACCTGAAGTGAAGCATCGGAATCTAAAACTGGGCTCACAGGATAGGTTCAAATCATAGAAAATTAGAGTGTCAGTCCTCTTGTACTTATGTCGGCATTGTGCCTTTTGTATTAATTTCGGATGCAAACTCTGTGTTTCGTCGTCAATAAGAAGGTCCAAGGGATACAGTAAACCTGAAGTGAAGCATCGGAATCTAAAACTGGACTCACAGGAGAGGTTCAAATCATAGAATGTGAGAGTGTCAGTCCTCTTGTACTTAAGTAGGCATTGTGCCTTTTATGTTAAATTCCGATGCAAACTCTGTGTTCCATCGTCAATAAGAAGGTCCAAGGGATACAGTAAACCTGAAGTAAAGCATCGGAATCTAAAACTGGACTCACAGGAGAGGTTCAAATCATAGAAAGTGAAAGTGTCAGTCCTCTTTTACTTAAGTCGACATTGTGCCTTTTGTATTGAATTCGGATGCAAACTCTGTGTTTCATCGTCAATAAGAAGGTCCAAATTGTACAGTAAACCTGAAGTGAAGTATCGAAATCTAAAACTGGACACACAGGAGAGATTCAAATCAAAGAAAATTAGAGTGTCAGCCCTCTTGTACTTAAGTCGGCATTGTGCCTTTTTAATTTAATTCCGACGCAATTTCTGTGATTCATCGTCAATAAGGAGGTCCAAGGTATACAGTAAACCTGAAGTGAAGCATCGGAATCTAAAACTATACTCACAGATGAGGTTCAAACATATAAAGTGAGAGTGTCTGTCCTCTTGTACTTAAGTCGGCATTGTGCCTTTTGAATTTAATTCCGACGCAATTTCTGTGTTTCATCGTCAATAAGGAGGTCCAAGGTATACAGTAAACCTGAAGTGAAGCATCGGAATCTAAAACTGGACTCACAGGAGAGAATCAAATCAAAGAAAGTGAGAGTGTCAGTCCGCTTGTAATTAAGTCGGCATTGTGAGTTATGTATTAAATTCGGACGCAATTTCTGCGTTTTATCGTCAATAAGAAGGTCCAAGGGATACAGTAAACCTGAAGTGAAGCATCGGAATCTAAAACTGGACTCAAAGGAGAGGTCAAATCATAGAAAGTTAGAGTGTCAGTCCTCTTGTACTTCAGTCGGCATTGTGCCTTTTGTATTAAATTCGGATGCAAACTCTGTATTTCAACGTCAATAAGAAGGTCCAAGGGATACAGTAAACCTGAAGTGTAGCATCGGAATCTAAAACTGCACTCACAGGAGAGGTTCAAATCATAGAAAGTGAGAGGGTCAGTCCTCTTGGACCTAAGTCGGCATTGTGCCTTTTGTATTAAATTCCGATGAAATTTCTGTGTTTCACCGTCAATAAGAAGGTCCAAGGGATGCAGCAAACCTGAAGTGATGCATCGGAATCTAAAACTGGACTCACAGGAGAGGTTCAAATCATAGAAAGTGAGAGTGTCAGTCCTCTTGTACTTAAGTCGGCATTGTGCCTTTTGTATTAAATTCGGATGCAATTTCTGTGTTTCATCGTCAATAACAAGTTCCGAGGTATACAGTAAACCTGAAGTGAAGCATCGAAATCTAAAACTGGACTCACAGGGGAGGGTCAAATCATAGAAAGTTAGAGTGTCTGTCTGCTTGTACTTAACTCGGCATTGTGCCTTTTGAATTTAAGTCGGATGCAATTTCTGTGTTTCATCGTCAATAAGAAAGTCCAACGTACACAGTATACTTTAAGAGAAGCATCGGAATATAAAACTGGACTCACATAAGAGGTTCAAATCATAGCAAGTTAGAATGTCAGTCCTCTTGTACTTAAGTCGGCATTGTGCCTTTTGAATTTAATTCCGACGCAATTTCAGTGTTTCATCATCAATAAGGAGGTCCAAGGTATACAGTAAACCTGAAGTGAAGCATCGGAATCTAAAACTGGACTCACAGGAGAGGTTCAAATCATAGAAAATTAGAGTGTCAGTCCTCTTGTAATTAAGTCGGCATTGTGAGTTTTGTATTAAATTCGGACGCAATTTCTGCGTTTCATCGTCAATAAGAAGGTCCTGGGTATACAGGAAACCTGAAGTGAAGCATCGGAATCTAAAACTGGACCCACAGGAGAGGTTTAAATCATAAAAAGTTAGGGTGTGAGTCCTCTTGTACTTAAGTCGGCATTGTGCCTGTAGTATTAAATTCGGATGCAATTTCTGTGTTTCATCGTCAATAAGTAGGTCCAACGGATACTGTAAATATGAAGTGAAGAATCGGAATCCAAAACTGGACTCACAGGAGTGGTTCTAATCATAAAAAGTTTGAGTGTCAGTCCTTTAGTACTTAAGTCGGGATTGTGCCTTTTGTATTAAATTCGGATGCAATTTCTGTATTTCATTGTCAATAAGAAGGTCCAAGGGATACAGTAAACCTGAAGTGAAGCTTCGGAATCTAAAACTGGACTCAAAGGAGAGGTTCAAATCATAGAATGATAGAGTGTCAGTCCTCTTGTACTTCATTCGGCATTGTGCCTTTTGAATTAAATTCGGATGCAAACTCTGTGTTTCATCGTCGATAAGAAGGTCCAATGGATACAGTAAACCTGTAGTGTAGCATCGGAATCTAAAACTGGACTCACAGGAGAGGTTCAAATCATAGAAAGTGAGAGTGTCAGTCCTCTTGTACTTAAATCGGCATTGTGCCTTTAGTATTAAATTCGGATGCAATTTCTGTGTTTCATCGTCAATAAGAAGTTCCAAGGGATACAGTAAACCTGAAGTGAATCGTCGGAATCTAAAACCGGAGCCACAGGAGAGGTTCAAATCATAGAAAATGAGAGTGTCAGTCCTCTTGTACTTAAGTCGTCATTGCGCCTTCTGTACTAAATTCCAATGCAAACTCTGTATTTCATCGTCAATAAGAAGTTCCAAGGGATACAGGAAACCTGAAGTGAAGCATCGGAATTAAAAACTGGACTCTCAGGAGAGGTTCAAATCATAGAAAGTGAGAGTGTCAGTCCTCTTGTACTTAAATCGGCATTGTGCCTTTTGTAATAAATTCCGAAGCAATTTCTGTGTTTCATCGTCAATAAGAAGGTGCAAGCTATACAGTAAACCTGAAGTGAAGAATCGGAATATAAAACTGGACTCACAGGAGAGGTTCAAATCATAGAAAGTGAGAGTGTCTGTCCTCTTGTACTTAAGTCGACATTGTGCCTTTAGTATTAAATTCGGATGCAATTTCTGTGTTTCATCGTCAATAAGTAGGTCCAAGGGATACAGTAAATATGAAGTGAAGCATCGGAATCTAGAACTGGACTCACAGGAGTGGTTCTAATCATAAAAAGTTAGAGTGTCAGTCCTCTTGTACTTAAGGCTGCATTGTGCCTTTTGTATTAAAATCGGATGCAACTTCTGTGTTTCATCGTCAATAAGTAAGTCCAAAGGATACAGTACACCTGAAGTGAAGCATCGGAATCTAAAACTGCACTCACAGGAGAGGTTCGAATCATAGAAAGTGAAAGTGTCAGTCCTCTTTTACTTAAGTCGGCATTGTGCCTTTTGTATTGAATTCGGATGCAAACTATGTGTTTCATCGTCAATAAGAAGGTCCAAATTTTACAGTAAACTTGAAGTGAAGTATCGAAATCTAAAACTGGACACACAGGAGAGATACAAATCATAGAAAATTAGAGTGTCAGCCCTCTTGTACTTAAGTTGGCATTGTGCCTTTTGAATTTAATTCCGAAGCAATTTCTGTGTTTCATCGTCAATAAGGAGGTCCAAGGTATACAGTAAACCTGAAGTGAAGCATCGGAATCTAAAACTATACTCACAGATGAGGTTCAAACATATGAAGTGAGAGTGTCTGTCCTCCTGTACTTAAGTCGGCATTGTGCCTTTTGAATTTAATTCCGACGCAATTTCTGTGTTTCATCGTCAATTCGGAGGTCTAAGGTATACAGTAAACCTGAAGTGAAGCATCGGAATCAAAAACTGGACTCACAGGAGAGGTTCAAATCAAAGAAAGTGAGAGTGTCAGTCCGCTTGTAATTAAGTCGGCATTGTGAGTTATGTATTAAATTCGGACGCAATTTCTGCGTTTCATCGTCAATAAGAAGGTCCAAGGGATACAGTAAACCTGAAGTGAAGCATCGGAATCTAAAACCGGACTCAAAGGAGAGGTTCAAATCATAGAAAGTTAGAGTGTCAGTCCTCTTGTACTTCAGTCGGCATTGTGCCTTTTGTATTAAATTCGGATGCAAACTCTGTATTTCATCGTCAATAAGAAGGTACAAGGGATACAGTAAACCTGAAGTGTAGCATCGAAATCTAAAACTGCACTCACAGGAGAGGTTCAAATCATAGAAATTGAGACGGTCAGTCCTCTTGGACCTAAGGCGGCATTGTGCCTTTTGTATTAAATTCCGAAGAAATTTCTGTGTTTCACCGGCAATAAGAAGGTCCAAGGGATGCAGCAAACCTGAAGTGATGCATCGGAATCTAAAACTGGACTCACAGGAGAGGTTCAAATCATAGAAAGTGAGAGTGTCAGTCCTCTTGTACTTAAGTCTGCATTGTTCCTTTTGTATTAAATTCGGATGCAATTTCTGTGTTTCATCGTAAATAACAAGTTCCGAGGTATACACTAAACCTGAAATGAAGCATCGAAATCTAAAACTGGACTCACAGGAGAGGGTCAAATCATAGAAAGTTAGAGTGTCTGTCTGCTTGTACTTAACTCGGCATTGTGCCTTTTGAATTTAAGTCGGATGCAATTTCTGTGTTTCATCGTCAATAAGAAAGTCCAACGTACACAGTATACTTTAAGAGAAGAGTCGGAATATAAAACTGGACTCACATAAGAGGTTCAAATCATAGCAAGTTAGAGTGTCAGTCCTCTTGTACTTAAGTCGGCATTGTGCCTTTTGAATTTAATTCCGACGCAATTTCAGTGTTTCATCATCAATAAGGAGGTCCAAGGTATACAGTAAACCTGAAGTGAAGCATCGGAATCTAAAACTGGACTCACAGGAGAGGTTCAAATCATAGAAAATTAGAGTGTCAGTCCTCTTGTAATTAAGTCGGCATTGTGAGTTTTGTATTAAATTCGGACGCAATTTCTGCGTTTCATCGTCAATAAGAAGGTCCAAGGGATACAGTAAACCTGAAGTGAAGTATCGGAATCTAAAACTAGACTCACAGGAGAGGTTCAAATCACAGAAAGTGAGACTGTCAGTCCTCATGTACTTAAGTCGGCATTATGATTTTTGTATTAAATTCGGATGCAATTTCTGTGTTTCATCGTCAATAAGAAGGTCCTGGGTATACAGGAAACCTGAAGTGAAGCATCGGAATCTAAAACTGGACCCACAGGAGAGGTTTAAATCATAAAAAGTTAGGGTGTGAGTCCTCTTGTACTTAAGTCGGCATTGTGCCTGTAGTATTAAATTCGGATGCAACTTCTGTGTTTCATCGTCAATAAGTAGGTCCAACGGATACTGTAAATATGAAGTGAAGAATCGGAATCTAAAACTGGACTCACAGGAGTGGTTCTAATCATAAAAAGTTTGAGTGTCAGTCCTTTAGTACTTAAGTCGGGATTGGGCCTTTTGTATTAAATTCGGATGCAATTTCTGTGTTTCATTGTCAATAAGAAGGTCCAAGGGATACAGTAAACCTGAAGTGAAGCTTCGGAATCTAAAACTGGACTCTCAGGAGAGGTTCAAATCATAGAAAGTGAGGGTGTCAGTTCTCCTGTACTTAAGTTGGCATTGTGCCTTTTGTATTAAATTCCGAAGCAATTTCTGTGTTTCATCGTCAATAAGAAGGTGTAAGCTATACAGTAAACCTGAAGTGAAGAATCGGAATATAAAACTGGACTCACAGGAGAGGTTCAAATCATAGAAAGTGAGAGTGTCTTCTGTCCTCTTGTACTTAAGTCGACATTGTGCCTTTAGTATTAAATTCGGATGCAATTTCTGTGTTTCATCGTCAATAAGTAGGTCCAAGGGATACAGTAAATATGAAGTGAAGCATCGGAATCTAGAACTGGACTCACAGGAGTGGTTCTAATTATAAAAATATAGAGTGTCAGTCCTCTTGTACTTAAGGCGGCATTGTGCCTTTTGTATTAATTTCGGATGCAATTTCTGTGTTTCATCGTCAATAAGTAAGTCCAAAGGATACAGTACACCTGAAGTGAAGCATCGGAATCTAAAACTGGACTCACAGGAGAGGTTCAAATCATAGAAAGTGAAAGTGTCAGTCCTCTTGTACTGAAGTCGGCATTGTGCCTTTTGTAATAATTCGGATGCATTTCTGAGTTTCATCGTCAATAAGAAGGTCCAAGGTATACAGTAACCCTGAAGTGAAGCATCGAAATCTAAAACTGGACTCACAGGAGAGATTCAAATCATAGAAAGTTAGAGTGTCTGTCTGCTTGTGCTTAACTCGGCATTGTGCCTTTTGATTTTAATTCGGATGCAGTATCTGTGTTTCATCGTCAATAAGATAGTCCAACGTACACAGTATACCTCAAGAGAAGCATCGGAGTATAAAACTGGACTCACATAAGAGGTTCAAATCATAGCAAGTTAGAGTGTCAGTCCTCTTGTACTTAAGTCGGCATTGTGCCTTTTGAATTTAATTCCGACGCAATTTCTGTGTTTCATCGTCAATAAGGAGGTCCAAGGTATACAGTAAACCTGAAGTGAAGCATCGGAATCTAAAACTGGACTCACAGGAGAGGTTCAAATCATAGAATATTAGAGTGTCAGTAATCTTGTAAATAAGTCGGCATTGTGACTTTTGTATTAAATTCGGACGCAATTTCTGCGTTTCATCGTCAATAACAAGGTCCAAGGGATACAGTGAACCTGAAGTGAAGTATCGGAATGTAAAACTAGACTCACAGGAGAGGTTCAAATCACAGAAAGTGAGACTGTCAGTCCTCTTGTACTTAAGTCGGCATTGTGCCTTTTGTATTAAATTCGGATGCAATTTCTGTGTTTCATCGTCAATAAGAAGGTCCAGGATATACAGTAAACCTGAAGTGAAGCATCGGAATCTAAAACTGGACCCACAGGAGAGGTTTATATCATAAAAAGTTAGGGTGCGAGTCCTCTTGTACTTAAACCGGCATTGTGCCTTTTGTGCTACATTCGGATGCAATTTCTGTATTTCATCGTCAATAAGAAGGTTCAAGGTATACAGTAAACCTGAAGTGAAGCATCGGAATCTAAAACTGGACTCACAGGAGAGGTTCAAATCATTGAAAGTTAGCGTGTCTGTCTTCTTTTACTTAAGTCGGCATTGTGCCTTTTGTTTTAAATTCGGATGCAATTTCTGTGTTTAATCGTCAATAAGAAGGTCCAAGGGATAATATAAGCCTGAAGTGAAGCATCGGAATCTAAAACTGGACCCACAGGGGAGGTTCAAACCATAGAAAGTGAGAGTGTCAGTCCTCTTGTACTTAAGTAGGCATTGTGCCTTTTATGTTAAATTCCGATGCAAACTCTGTGTTTCATCGTCAATAAGAAGGTCCAAGGGATACAGTATACCAGAAGTGAAGCATCGGAATCTAAAACTGGACTCACAGGAGAGGTTCAAATCATAGAAAATGAGAGGTCAGTCCTCTTGTACCTGAGTCGGCATTGTGCCTTTTGTATTAAATTCCGATGAAATATCTGTGTTTCACCGTCAATAAGAATGTCCTAGGGATGCAGCAAACCTGAAGTGATGCATCGGAATCTGAAACTGGATTCACGGGAGAGGTTCAAATCATAGAAACTTAGAGTGTCAGTCCTCTTGTACTTAGTTCGGCATTGTCACTTTTGTATTAAACTCGGATGCAATTTCTGTGTTTCATCGTCAATAAGAAAGTCCAAGAGATACAGTAAACTTGAAGTGAACCAACAGAATCTATAACTGGACTCACAGGAGAGGTTCAATTCATAGAAAGTGAGAGTGTCTGTCCTCTTGTACTTAAGTCGGCATTGTGCCTTTAGTATTAAATTCGGATGCAAATTCTGTGTTTCATCGTCGATAAGTAGGTCCAAGGGATACAGTAAGTATGAAGTGAAGCATCGGAATCTAAAACTGGACTCACAGAAGTGGTTTCAATCATAAAAAGTGAGAGTGTCAGTCCTCTTGTACTTAAGGCGGCATTGTGCCTTTTGTATTAAATTCGGATGCAATTTCTGTGTTTCATCGTCAATAAGTAAGTCCAAAGGATACAGTGCACCTGAAGTCAAGCATCGGAATCTAAAAGTGGAGTCACAGGAGAGATTCAAATCATAGAAAGTTAGAGTGTCAGCCCTCTTGTACTTAAGTCGGCATTGTGCCTTTTGTATTAAATTCGGATGCAATTTCTGTGTTTCATCGTCAATAACAAGGTCCGAGGTATACAGTAAACATGAAGTGAAGCATCGAAATCTAAAACTGGACTCACAGGAGAGATTCAAATCATAGAAAGTAAGAGTGTCTGTCTGCTTGTACTTAACTCGGCATTGTACCTTTTGAATTTAATTCGGATGCAATTTCTGTGTTTCATCGTCAATAAGAAAGTCCAACGTACACAGTATACCTCAAGAGAAGCATCGGAATATAAAACTGGACTCACATAAGAGGTTCAAATCATAGCAAGTTAGAGTGTCAGTCCTCTTGTACTTAAGTCGGCATTGTGCTTTTTGAATTTAATTCCGACGCTATTTCTGTGTTTCATCGTCAATATGGAGGTCCAAGGTATACAACAAACCTGAAGTGAAGCATCGGAATCTAAAACTGGACTCACAGGAGAGGTTCCAATCATAGAAAATTAGAGTGTCAGTCCTCTTGTAATTAAGTCGGCATTGTGACTTTTGTATGAAATTCGTACGCAATTTCTGCGTTTCATCGTCAATAAGAAGGTCCGAGGGATACAGTAAACCTGAAGTGAAGTATCGAAATCTAAAACTAGATTCACAGGAGAGGTTCAAACCACAGAAAGTGAGACTGTCAGTCCTCTTGTACTGAAGTCGGCATAGAGATTTGGTATTAAATTCGGATGCAATATCTGTGTTTCATCGTCAATAAGAAGGTCCAGGGTATACAGTAAACCTGAAGTGAAGCATCGGTATCTAAAACTGGACTCACAGGAGAGGTTCAAATCATAGAAAGTTAAAGTGTCAGTCCTCTTGTACTTAAGTCGGCATTGTGCCTTTTGTATTAAATTGGGATGCAAACACTGTGTTTCATCGTCAATAAGAAGGTCCAAGTTTTACAGTAGTCCTGAAGTGAAGCATCGGAATCTAAAACTGGACTCACAGGAGAGGTTCAAATCATAGAAAATTAGATTGTCGGTCCTCTTGTAATTAAGTCGGCATTGTGACTTTTGTATTAAATTCGGACGCAATTTCTGCGTTTCATCGTCAATAAGAAGGTCCAAGGGATACAGTAAACCTGAAGTGAAGTATCGGAATCTAAACCTAGACTCACAGGAGAGTTTCAAACCACAGAAAGTGAGACTGTCAGTCCTCTTGTACTTTAGTCGGCATTATGCCTTGTGTATTAAATTCGGATGCAATTTCTGTGTTTCATCGTCAATAAGAAGGTCCTGGGAATACAGTAAACCTGAAGTGAAGCATCAGGATCTAAAACTGGACCCACAGGAGAGGTTTAAATCATAATAAGTTAGGGTGTGAGTCCTCTTGTACTTAAGTCGGCATTGTGCCTTTAGTATTAAATTCGGATGCAATTTCTGTGCTTCATCGTCAATAAGTAGGTCCAAGGGATACAGTCAATATGAAGTGAATCATCGGAATCTAAAACTGGACTCACAGGAGTGGTTCTAATCATAAAAAGTTAGAGTGTCAGTCCTCTTGTACTTAAGGCGGCATTGTGCCTTTTGTATTAAATTAGGATGCAAACTCTGTGTATCATCGTCAATAAGAAGGTCCAAGGGATACAGCAAACCTGAAGTGAAGCATCGGAATCTAAAACTGGACTCACAGGAGAGGTTTAAATCATAGAAAGTTAGAGTGTCAGTCCTTTTGTACTAAAGTCGGCATTGTGCCTTTTGTATTAAATTCGGATGCAATTTCTGTGTTTCATCGTCAATAAGAAGTTCCTTGGGATACAGTAAACCTGAAGTGAAGCGTCGGAATCTAAAACCGGAGTCACAGGAGAGGTTCAAATCATAGAAAAAGAGAGTGTCAGTCCTCTTGTACTTAAGGCGGCATTGTGCCTTTTGTATTAAATTCGGATGCAAGTTCTGTGTTTCATCGTCAATAAGTAAGTCCAAAGGATACAGTACACCTGAAGTGAAGCATCGGAATCTAAAACTGGGCTCACAGGAGAGGTTCAAATCATAGAAAGTGAAAGTATCAGTCCTCTTGTAATTAAGTCGGCATTGTGCCTTTTGTATTAAATTCGGATGCAATTTCTGTGTTCCATCGTCAATAAGAAGGTCCAAGGTATACAGTAAACCTGAAGTGAAGCATCGGAATCTAAAACTGGACTCACAGGAATGGTTGAAATCATAGAAAGTTAGAGTGTCCGCCCTCTTGTACTTAAGTCGGAATTGTGCCTTTTGTATTGAAGTCGATTGCAAACTCTGTGTTTCATCGTCAATAAGGAGGTCCAAGTGTTACGGTAAACCTGAAGTGAAGCATCGGAATCTAAAACTGGACTCACATAAGAGGTTCAAATCATAGCAAGTTAGAGTGTCAGTCCTCTTGTACTTAAGTCGGCATTGTGCCTTTTGAATTTAATTCCGACGCAATCACTGTGTTTCATCGTCAATAAGGAGGTCCAAGGTATACAGTAAACCCGAAGTGAAGCATCGGAATCTACTACTGGACTCACAGGAGAGGTTCAAATCATAGAAAATTTGAGTGTAAGTCCTCTTGTAATTAAGTCGGCATTGTGACTTTTGTATTAAATTCGGACGCAATTTCTGCGTTTCATCGTCATTAAGAAGGTCCAAGGGATACAGTAAACCTGAAGTGAAGTATCGGAATCTAAAACTAGACTCACAGGAGAGGTTCAAATCACAGAAATTGGGACTGTCAGTCCTCTTGTACTTAAGTCGGCATTGTGCCTTTTGTATTAAATTCGGATGCAATTTCTGTGTTTCATCGTCAATAAGAAGGTCCAGGGTATACAGTAATCCTGAAGTGAAGCATCGGAATCTAAAACTGGACCCACAGGAGAGGTTTAAATCATAAAAAGTTTGGGTGTGAGTCCTCTTGTACTTAAGTCGGCATTGTGCCTTTTGTGCTACAATCGGATGCAATTTCTGTGTTTCATCGTCAATCAGAAGGTTCAAGGTATACAGTAAACCTGAAGTGAAGCATCGGAATCTAAAACTGGACTCACAGGAGAGGTTCAAATCATTGAAAGTTAGCGTGTCTGTCTTCTTTTACTTAAGTCGGCATTGTGTCTTTTGTATTAAATTCGGTAGCAATTTCTGTGTTTCATCGTTAATAAGTAAGTCCAAAGGATACAGTACACCTGAAGTGAAGCATCCTAATCTAAAACTGGACTCACAGGAGAGGTTCAAATCATAGAAAGTGAAAGTGTCAGTCCTCTTGTACTTAAGTCGGCATTGTGCCTTTTGTATTAAATTGGGATGCAATTTCTGTGTTTCATCGTCAATAAGAAGGTCCAAGGTATATAGAGTAACCCTGAAGTGAAACATCGGAATCTAAAACTGGACCCACAGGAGAGGTTCAAATCGTAGAAAGTGAGAGGGTCAGTCCTCTTGTACCTAAGTCGGCATTGTGCCTTTTGTATTAAATTCCGATGAAATTTCTGTGTTTCACCGTCAATAAGAAGGTCCAAGGGATGCAGCAAACCTGAAGTGATGCATCGGAATCTAAAACTGGACTCACAGGACAGGTTCAAATCATAGAAAGTGAAAGTGTCAGTCCTCTTGTACTTAAGTCGGCATTGTGCCTTTTGCATTAAATTCGGTTGCAATTTCTGTGTTTCATCGTCAATAAGTAAGTCCAAAGGATACAGTACACCCAAAGTGAAGCATCGGAATCTAAAACTGGACTCACAGGAGAGGTTCAAATAATAGAAAGTGAAAGTGTCAGTCCTCTTGTACTTAAGTCGGCATTGTGCCTTTTGTATTAAATTCGGATGCAATTTCTGTGTTTCATCGTCAATAAGAAGGTCCAAGGTATACAGTAACCCTGAAGTGAAGAATCGGAATCTAAAACTGGACTCACAGGAGTGGTTGAAATCATAGAAAGTTGGAGGGTCCGTTCTCTTGTACTTAAGTCGGAATTGTACCTTTTGTATTGCATTCGGATGCAAACTCTGTGTTTCATCATCAATAAGAAGGTCCAAGTTTTACAGTAAACCTGAAGTGAAGCATCGGAATCTAAAACTGGACTCACAGGAGAGATTCAAATCATAGAAAGTTAGAGTGTCAGCCCTCTTGTACTTAAGTCGGCATTGTGCCTTTTGTATTAAATTCGGATGCAATTTCTGTATTTCATCGTCAATAACAAGGTCCGAGGTATAAGTAAACCTGAAGTGAAGCATCGAAATCTAAAACTGGACTCACAGGAGAGGTTCAAATCATAGAAAGTTAGAGTGTCTGTCTGCTTGTACTTAAGTCCGCATTGTGCCTTTTGAATTTAATTTGGATGCAATTTCTGTGTTTCATCGTCAATAAGAAAGTCCAACGTACACAGTATACCTCAAGAGAAGCATCGGAATATAAAACTGGACTCACATAAGAGGTTCAAATCATAGCAAGTTAGAGTGTCAGTCCTCTTGTACTTAAGTCGGCATTGTGCCTTTTGAATTTAATTCCGACGCAATTTCTGTGTTCCATCGTCAATAAGGAGGTCCAAGGTATACAGTAAACCTGAAGTGAAGCATCGGAATCTAAAACAGGACAAACAGGAGAGGTTGAAATTATAGAAAATTAGAGTGTCAGTCCTCTTGTAATTAAGTCGGCATTGTGAGTTTTGTATTAAATTCGGACGCAATTTCTGCGTTTCATCGTCAATAGGAAGGGCCAAGGGATACAGTAAACCTGAAGTGAAGTATCGGAATCTAAAACTAGACTCACAGGAGGGGTTCAAATCACAAAAAGTGAGACTGTCCGTCCTCTTGTACTTAAGTCGGCATTATGCATTTTGTATTAAATTCGGATGCAATTTCTGTGTTTCATCGTCAATAAGAAGGTCCTGGGTATACAGTAAACCTGAAGTGAAGCATCGGAATCTAAAACTGGACCCACAGGAGAGGTTAAATCAAAAAAGTTAGGGTGTGAGTCCTCTTGTACATAAGTCGGCATTGTGCCTTTAGTATTAAATTCGGATGCAATTTCTGTGTTTCATCGTCAATAAGTTGGTCCAAGGGATACAGTAAATATGAGGTGAAGCATCGGAATCTAAAACTGGACTCACAGGAGTGGTTCTAATCATAAAAAGTTAGAGTGTCAGTCCTCTTGTACCTAAGGCGGCATTGTGCCTTTTGTATTAAATTCGGATGCAAACTCTGTGTTTCATCGTCAATAAGAAGGGCCAAGGGATACAGTTAACCTGAAGTGAAGCATCGGAATCTAAAACTGGACTCACAGGAAAGGTTCAAATCATAGAAAGTTAGAGAGTCGGCCCTCTTCTACTTAAGTCGGCAATTTGCCTTTTGTATTACATTCGCATGCAATTTCTGTGTTTCATCGTCAATAAGAAGGTCCGAGGTATACAGTATACCTGAAGTGAAGCATCGAAATCGAAAACTGGGCTCACGGGAGTGGCTCAAATCATAGAAAGTTAGAGTGTCAGTCCTCTTGTACTTAATTCGGCATTGTCACTTTTGTATTAAATTCGGATGCAATTTCTGTGTTTCATCGTCAATAAGAAAGTCCATGGGATACAGTAAACTTGAAGAGAACCATCAGAATCTATAACTGGACTCACAGGAGAGGTTTTAATCATAGTAAGTTAGAGTATCAACCCTCTTGTACTTAAGTCTGCATTGTGCCTTTTATATTAAATTCGGATGCAATTTCTGTGTTTCATCGTCAATAGGAAAGTCCGAGGTATACAGTAAACCTGAAGTGAAGCATCGACATCTAAAACTGGACCCACAGGAGAGGTTCAAATCATAGAAAGTTTGAGTGTCAGTCCTCTAGTACTTAAGTCGGGATTGTGCTTTTTGTATTAAATTCGGATGCAATTTCTGTGTTTCCTCGTCAATAAGAAGGTCCAATGGATACAGTAAACCTGAAGTGAAGCATCGGAATCTAAAACTGGACTCACAGGAGAGGTTCAAATCATAGAAAGTTAGAGTGTCAGTCCTTTTGTACTTAAGTCGGCATTGTGCCTTTTGTATTAAATTCGGATCCAATAGCTGTGTTTCATCGTCAATAAGAAGGTGCAAGGTATACAGTAAACCTGAAGTGAAGCGACGGAATCTAAAACCGGAGTCACAGGAGAGGTTCAAATCATAGAAAGTGAGAGTGTCAGTCTTCTTGTACTTAAGTCGTCATTGCGCCTTTTGTATTAAATTCCAATGCAAACTCTGTGTTTCATCGTCAATAAGAAGTTCCAAGGGATACAGGAAACCTGAAGTGAAGCATCGGAATTAGAAACTGGACCCACAGGAGAGGTTCAAATCATAGAAAGTGAGGGTGTCAGTTCTCCTGTACTTAAGTCGGCATTGTGCATTTTGTGTTAATTTCGGATGCAAACTCTGTGTTTCATCGTCAATAAGAAGGTCCAAGGGATACAGTAAACCTGATGTGAAGCATCAGAATCTAAAACTGGACTCACAGGAGAGGTTCAAATCATTGAAAGTGAGAGTGTCAGTCCTCTTGTACTTAAGTAGGCATTGTTCCTTTATATGTTAAATTCTGATGCAAACTCTGTGTTTCTTCGTCAATAAGAAAGGCCAAGGGATACAGTAAACCTGAAGTGAAGCATCGTAATCTAAGACTGGACTTACAGGATAGGTTCAAATCATAGAAAATTAGAGTGTCAGTCCTCTTGTACTTAAGTCGGCATTGTGCCTTTTTTATTAATTTCGGATGCAAACTCTGTGTTTCATCGTCAACAAGAAGGTCCAAGGGATACAGTAAACCTGATGTGAAGCATCGGAATCTAAAAGTGGACTCACAGGAGAGGTACAAATCATAGAAAGTGAGAGTGTCAGTCCTCTTGTACTTAAGTAGGCACTGTGCCGTTGATGTTAAATTCCGATGCAAACTCTGTGTTTCATCGTCAATAAGAAGGCCCGAGGGATACAGAAACCTGAAGTGAAGCATCGGAATCTAAAACTGGACTCACAGGAGAGGTTCAAATCATAGAAAGTGAGAGGGTCAGTCCTCTTGTACCTAAGTCGGCATTGTGCCTTTTGTATTAAATTCCGATGAAGTTTCTGTGTTTCACCGACAATAAGAAGGTCCAAGGAATGCAGCAAACCTGAAATGAAGCATCGGAATCTAAAACTGGACTCACAAGAAAGGTACAAATCATAGAAAGTGGGAGTGTCAGTCCTCTTGTACTTAAGTCGGCATTGTGTCTTTTGTATTAAATTCGGATACAATTTCTGTGTTTCATCGTCAATAAGTAAGTCCAAAGGATACAGTACACCTGAAGTGAAGCATCGGAATCTAAAACTGGACTCACAGGAGAGGTTCAAATCATAGAAAGAGAAAGTGTCGGTCCTCTTGTACTTAAGTCGGCATTGTGCCTTTTGTATTAAATTCGGATGCAATTTCTGTGTTTCATCGTCAATAAGAAGGTCCAAGGTATACAGTAAACCTGAAGTGAAGCATCGGAATCTAAAACTGGACTTAGAGGTGTGGTTGAAATCATAGAAAGTTAGAGTGTCCGTCCTCTTGTACTTATGTCGGAATTGTGTCTTTTGTATTGATTTCGGATGCAAACTCTGTGTTTCATGGTCAATAAAGAGGTCCACGTTTTACAGTAAACCTGAAGTGAAGCATCGGAATCTAAAACTGGACTCACAGGAGAGGTTCAAATCATAGAAAGTTAGAGTGTCAGTCCCCTTGTACTTAAGTCGGCATTGTGACTTTTGTATTAAAATCGGATGCAATTTCTGTGTTTCATCGTCAATAAGAAAGTCCAAGGTTTAAAATAAACCTGAAGTGAAGCATCGGAATCTAAAACTGGACTCACAGGAGAGGTTCAAATCATAGAAAGTTAGAGTGTCAGTCCCCTTGTACTTAAGTCGGCATTGTGCCTTTTCTATTAAATTCGGATGCAATTTCTGTGTTTCATCGTCAATAAGAAGGTCCAAGGGATACAGTAAACCCTTAAGTGAAGCCTCGGAATCTAAAACTGGACTCACAGGAGAGGTTCTAATTATAGAAAGTTAGAGTGTCAGTACACTTGTACTTAAGTCGGCATTGTGCCTTTTGTATTAAATTCGGATGCAATTTCTGTGTTTCATCGTCAGTAAGAAGGTCCCAGGTATACAGTAAACCTGAAGGGAAGCATAGGAATCTAGAACTGGGCTCACAGGAGAGGTTCAATTACAGAAAGTTAGAGTGTCAGTCCTCTTGTACTTAAGTCGGCATTGTGCTTGTTGAATTTAATTCCGATGCTATTTCTGTGTTCCTTCGTCAATAAGAAGGTCCAAGGTAAACAGTAAACCTGAAGTGAAGCATCGGAATATAAAACTGGACTCACTGGAGAGGTTCAAATCATAGAAAGTTAGATTGTCAGTCTGCTTGTACTTAACTCGGCATTGTGCCTTTTGAATTTAATTCGGATGCATTTTCTGTGTTTCATCGTCAATAAGAAAGTCCAACGTACACAGTATACCTCAGGAGAAGCATCGGAACATAAAACTGGACTCACATAAGAGGTTCAAATCATAGCAAGTTAGAGTGTTAGTCCTCTTGTACCTAAGTCGGCATTGTGCCTTTTGAATTTAATTCCGACGCAATTTCTGTGTTTCATCGTCAATAAGGAGGTCCAAGGTATACAGTAAACCTGAAGTGAAGCATCGGAATCTAAAACTGGTCTCACAGGAGAGGTTCAAATCATAGAAAATTAGAGTGTCAGTCATCTTGTAATTAAGTCGGCATTGTGACTTTTGTATTAAATTCGGACGCAATTTCTGCGTTTAATCGTCAATAAGAAGGTCCAAGGGATACAGTAAACCTGAAGTGAAGTATCGGAATCTAAAACTAGACTCACAGGAGAGGTTCAAATCACAGGAAATGAGACTGTCAGTCTTCTTGTACTTAAGTCGGCATTGTGCCTTTTGTATTAAATTCGGATGCATTTTCTGTGTTTCATCGTCAATAAGAAGGTCCAGGGTATACAGTAAACCTGAAGTGAAGCATCGGAATCTAAAACTGGACCCACAGGAGAGGTTTAAATCATAAAAAGTTAGGGTGTGTGTCCTCTTGTACTTAAGTCGGCATTGTGCCTTTTGTGCTACATTCGGATGCAATTTCTGTGTTTCATCGTCAATAAGAAGGTCCAAGGGATGCAGTAAAACTGAAGTGAAGCATCGGAATCTAAAACTGGACTCACAGGAGAGGTTCAAATCATAGAAAGTTAGAGTGTCAGTCCTCTTGTACTTAAGTTGGCATTGTGCTTTTTTATTACATTCGGATGCAATTTCTGTGTTTCATCGTCAATAAGAAAGTCCAAGTTTTAAAATAAACCTGAAGTGAAGCATCGGAATGTAAAACTGGACTCACATTAGAGGTTCAAATCATAGAAAGTTAGAGTGTCAGTCCCCTTGTACTTAAGTCGGCATTGTGCCTATTCTATTAAATTCGGATGCAATTTCTGTGTTTCATCGTCAATAAGAAGGTCCAAGGGATACAGTAAACCCTTAAGTGAAGCCTCGGAATCTAAAACTGGACTCACAGGAGAGTTTCTAATTATAGAAAGTTAGAGTGTCAGTACACTTGTACTTAAGTCGGCATTGTGCCTTTTGTATTAAATTCGGGTGCAATTTCTGTGTTTCATCGTCAGTAAGAAGGTCCCAGGTATACAGTAAACCTGAAGGGAAGCATAGGAATCTAGAACTGGGCTCACAGGAGAGGTTCAATTACAGAAAGTTAGAGTGTCAGTCCTCTTGTACTTAAGTCGGCATTGTGCTTGTTGAATTTAATTCCGATGCAATTTCTGTGTTCCTTCGTCAATAAGAAGGTCCAAGGTATACAGTAAACCTGAAGTGAAGCATCGGAATATAAAACTGGACTCACTGGAGAGGTTCAAATCATAGAAAGTTAGATTGTCAGTCTGCTTGTACTTAACTCGGCATTGTGCCTTTTGAATTTAATTCGGATGCATTTTCTGTGTTTCATCGTCAATAAGAAAGTCAAACATACACAGTATACCTCAAGAGAAGCATCGGAATATAAAACTGGACTCACATAAGAGGTTCAAATCATAGCAAGTTAGAGTGTTAGTCCTCTTGTACCTAAGTCGGCATTGTGCCTTTTGAATTTAATTCCGACGCAATTTCTGTGTTTCATCGTCAATAAGGAGGTCCAAGGTATACAGTAAACCTGAAGTGAAGCATCGGAATCTAAAACTGGACTCACAGGAGAGGTTCAAATCACAGAAAGTTAGAGTGTCAGTCCCCTTGTACTTAAGTCGGCATTGTGACTTTTGTATTAAAATCGGATGCAATTTCTGTGTTTCATCGTCAATAAGAAAGTCCAAGGTTTAAAATGAACCTGAAGTGAAGCATCGGAATCTAAAACTGGACGCACAGGAGAGGTTCAAATCATAGAAAGTTAGAGTGTCAGTCCTCTTGTACTTAAGTTGGCATTGTGCTTTTTTATTACATTCGGATGCAATATCTGTGCTACATCGTCAATAAGAAGGTCCAAGGTATAAAGTAAACCTGAAGTGAAGCATCGGAATCTAAAACTGGACTCACAGGAGAGGTTCAAATCATAGAAAGTTAGAGTGTCAGTACACTTGTACTTAAGTCGGCATTGTGCCTTTTGTATTAAATTCGGATGCAATTTCTGTGTTTCATCGTCAGCAAGAAGGTCGCAGGGATACAGTAAACCTGAAGTGAAGCATAGGAATCTAAAACTGGGCTCACAGGAGAGGTTCAGTTATAGAAAGTTAGAGTGTCAGTCTTCTTGTACTTAAGTCGTCATTGTGCTTGTTGAATTTAATTCCGATGCAATTTCTGTGTTCCTTCGTCAATGAGAAGGTCCAAGGTATACAGTAAACCTGAAGTGAAGCATCGGAATATAAAACTGGACTCACTGGAGAGGTTCAAATCATAGAAAGTTAGATTGTCAGTCCTCTTGTACTTAAGCCGGCATTGTGCCTTTTGTATAAAATTCGAATGCAATTCCTGTGTATCGTCGTCAATAAGAAGGTCTAAGGGATGCAGTAAACCTGAAGTGAAGCATCGGAATCTAAATCTGGACTCACAGCAGAGGTTCAAATAATAGAAATTTAGAGTGTCAGTCCTCTTGTACTTAGGTCGGCATTGTGCCTTTTGTATTAAATTTGGATGCAATTACTGTGTTTCATCGGCAATAAGAAAGTGCAAGGTATACAGTAAACCTGAAGCTAAGCATCGGAATCTAAAACTGGACTCACAGGAGAGGTTCAAATCATAGAAAGTGAGACTGTCAGTCCTCTTGTACTTAAGTCGGCATTGTGCCTTTTGCATTAAATTCGGATGCAATTTCTGTGTTTCATCGTCAATAAGAAGGTCCAAGGTATACAGTAAACCTGAAGTGAAGCATCGTAATCTAAAACTGGACTCACAGGAGAGGTTCAAATCACAGAAAGTTAGAGTGTCAGTCCCCTTGTACTTAAGTCGGCATTGTGACTTTTGTATTAAAATCGGATGCAATTTCTGTGTTTCATCGTCAATAAGAAAGTCAAAGGTTTAAAATAAACCTGAAGTGAAGCATCGGAATCTAAAACTGGACTCACAGGAGAGGTTCAAATCATAGAAAGTTAGAGTGTCAGTCCCCTTGTACTTAAGTCGGCATTGTGCCTTTTCTATTAAATTCGGATGCAATTTCTGTGTTTCATCGTCAATAAGAAGGTCCAAGGGATACAGTAAACCTGAAGTGAAGCCTCGGAATCTAAAACTGGACTCACAGGAGAGGTTCTAATTATAGAAAGTTAGAGTGTCAGTACACTTGTACTTAAGTCGGCATTGTGCCTTTTGTATTAAATTCGGATGCAATTTCTGTGTTTCATCGTCAGTAAGAAGGTCCCAGGTATACAGTAAACCTGAAGGGAAGCATAGGAATCTAGAACTGGGCTCACAGGAGAGGTTCAATTACAGAAAGTTAGAGTGTCAGTCCTCTTGTACTTAAGTCGGCATTGTGCTTGTTGAATTTAATTCCGATGCAATTTCTGTGTTCCTTCGTCAATAAGAAGGTCCAAGGTATACAGTAAACCTGAAGTGAAGCATCGGAATATAAAACTGGACTCACTGGAGAGGTTCAAATCATAGAAAGTTAGATTGTCAGTCTGCTTGTACTTAACTCGGCATTATGCCTTTTGAATTTAATTCGGATGCATTTTCTGTGTTTCATCGTCAATAAGAAAGTCCAACATACACAGTATACCTCAAGAGAAGCATCGGAATATAAAACTGGACTCACATAAGAGGTTCAAATCATAGCAAGTTAGAGTGTTAGTCCTCTTGTACCTAAGTCGGCATTGTGCCTTTTGAATTTAATTCCGACGCAATTTCTGTGTTTCATCGTCAATAAGGAGGTCCAAGGTATACAGTAAACCTGAAGTGAAGCATCGGAATCTAAAACTGGACTCACAGGAGAGGTTCAAATCACAGAAAGTCAGAGTGTCAGTCCCCTTGTACTTAAGTCGGCATTGTGACTTTTGTATTAAAATCGGATGCAATTTCTGTGTTTCATCGTCAATAAGAAAGTCCAAGGTTTAAAATGAACCTGAAGTGAAGCATCGGAATCTAAAACTGGACGCACAGGAGAGGTTCAAATCATAGAAAGTTAGAGTGTCAGTCCTCTTGTACTTAAGTTGGCATTGTGCTTTTTTATTACATTCGGATGCAATATCTGTGCTACATCGTCAATAAGAAGGTCCAAGGTATAAAGTAAACCTGAAGTGAAGCATCGGAATCTAAAACTGGACTCACAGGAGAGGTTCAAATCATAGAAAGTTAGAGTGTCAGTACACTTGTACTTAAGTCGGCATTGTGCCTTTTGTATTAAATTCGGATGCAATTTCTGTGTTTCATCGTCAGCAAGAAGGTCGCAGGGATACAGTAAACCTGAAGTGAAGCATAGGAATCTAAAACTGGGCTCACAGGAGAGGTTCAATTATAGAAAGTTAGAGTGTCAGTCTTCTTGTACTTAAGTCGTCATTGTGCTTGTTGAATTTAATTCCGATGCAATTTCTGTGTTCCTTCGTCAATGAGAAGGTCCAAGGTATACAGTAAACCTGAAGTGAAGCATCGGAATATAAAACTGGACTCACTGGAGAGGTTCAAATCATAGAAAGTTAGATTGTCAGTCCTCTTGTACTTAAGCCGGCATTGTGCCTTTTGTATAAAATTCGGATGCAATTTCTGTGTATCGTCGTCAATAAGAAGGTCTAAGGGATGCAGTAAACCTGAAGTGAAGCATCGGAATCTAAATCTGGACTCACAGCAGAGGTTCAAATAATAGAAATTTAGAGTGTCAGTCCTCTTGTACTTAGGTCGGCATTGTGCCTTTTGTATTAAATTTGGATGCAATTACTGTGTTTCATCGGCAATAAGAAAGTGCAAGGTATACAGTAAACCTGAAGCTAAGCATCGGAATCTAAAACTGGACTCACAGGAGAGGTTCAAATCATAGAAAGTGAGACTGTCAGTCCTCTTGTACTTAAGTCGGCATTGTGCCTTTTGTATTAAATTCGGATGCAATTTCTGTGTTTCATCGTCAATAAGAAGGTCCAAGGTATACAGTAAACCTGAAGTGAAGCATCGTAATCTAAAACTGGACTCACAGGAGAGGTTCAAATCACAGAAAGTTAGAGTGTCAGTCCCCTTGTACTTAAGTCGGCATTGTGACTTTTGTATTAAAATCGGATGCAATTTCTGTGTTTCATCGTCAATAAGAAAGTCAAAGGTTTAAAATAAACCTGAAGTGAAGCATCGGAATCTAAAACTGGACTCACAGGAGAGGTTCTAATTATAGAAAGTTAGAGTGTCAGTACACTTGTACTTAAGTCGGCATTGTGCCTTTTGTATTAAATTCGGATGCAATTTCTGTGTTTCATCGTCAGTAAGAAGGTCCCAGGTATACAGTAAACCTGAAGGGAAGCATAGGATACTAGAACTGGGCTCACAGGAGAGGTTCAATTACAGAAAGTTAGAGTGTCAGTCCTCTTGTACTTAAGTCGGCATTGCGCTTGTTGAAATTAATTCCGATGCAATTTCTGTGTTCCTTCGTCAATAAGAAGGTCCAAGGTATACAGTAAACCTGAAGTGAAGCATCGGAATATAAAACTGGACTCACTGGAGAGGTTCAAATCATAGAAAGTTAGATTGTCAGTCTGCTTGTACTTAACTCGGCATTGTGCCTTTTGAATTTAATTCGGATGCATTTTCTGTGTTTCATCGTCAATAAGAAAGTCCAACGTACACAGTATACCTCAAGAGAAGCATCGGAATATAAAACTGGACTCACATAAGAGGTTCAAATCATAGCAAGTTAGAGTGTTAGTCCTCTTGTACCTAAGTCGGCATTGTGCCTTTTGAATTTAATTCCGACGCAATTACTGTGTTTCATCGTCAATAAGGAGGTCCAAGGTACACAGTAAACCTGAAGTGAAGCATCGGAATCTAAAACTGGTCTCACAGGAGAGGTTCAAATCATAGAAAATTAGAGTGTCAGTCCTCTTGTAATTAAGTCGGCATTGTGACTTTTGTATTAAATTCGGACGCAATTTCTGCGTTTAATCGTCAATAAGAAGGTCCAAGGGATACAGTAAACCTGAAGTGAAGTATCGGAATCTAAAACTAGACTCACAGGAGAGGTTCAAATCACAGAAAATGAGACTGTCAGTCCTCTTGTACTTAAGTCGGCATTGTGCCTTTTGTATTAAATTCGGATGCATTTTCTGTGTTTCATCGTCAATAAGAAGGTCCAGGGTATACAGTAAACCTGAAGTGAAGCATCGGAATCTAAAACTGGACCCACAGGAGAGGTTTAAATCATAAAAAGTTAGGGTGTGTGTCCTCTTGTACTTAAGTCGGCATTGTGCCTTTTGTGCTACATTCGGATGCAATTTCTGTGTTTCATCGTCAATAAGAAGGTCCAAGGTATGCAGTAAAACTGAAGTGAAGCATCGGAATCTAAAACTGGACTCACAGGAGAGGTTCAAATCATAGAAAGTTAGAGTGTCAGTCCTCTTGTACTTAAGTTGGCATTGTGCTTTTTGTATTAAGTTTGGATGCAATTACTGTGTTTCATCGTCAATAAGAAAGTGCAACGTATACAGTAAACCTGAAGCTAAGCATCGGAATCTAAAACTGGACTCACAGGAGAGGTTCAAATCATAGAAAGTGAGACTGTCAGTCCTCTTGTACTTAAGTCGGCATTGTGCCCTTTGTATTAAATTTGGATGCAATTTCTGTGTTTCATCGTCAATAAGAAGGTCCAAGGTATACAGTAAACCTGAAGTGAAGCATCGGAATCTAAAACTGGACTTAGAGGAGTGGTTGAAATCATAGAAAGTTAGAGTGTCCGTCCTCTTGTACTTATGTCGGAATTGTGTCTTTTGTATTGATTTCGGACGCAAACTCTGTGTTTCATCGTCAATAAGGAGGTCCACGTTTTACAGTAAACCTGAAGTGAAGCATCGGAATCTAAAACTGGACTCACAGGAGAGATTCAAATCATAGAAAGTTAGAGTGTCAGCCCTCTTGTACTTATGTCGGCATTGTGCCTTTTGTATCAAATTCGGATGCAATTTCTTTGTTTCATCGTCAATAAGAAGGTCAAGGGTATACAGTAAACCTGAAGTGAAGCATCGGAATCTAAAACTGGACCCACAGGAGAGGTTTAAATCATAAAAAGTTAGGGTGTGTGTCCTCTAGTACTTAAGTCGGCATTGTGCCTTTTGTGCTACATTCGGATGCAATTTCTGTGTTTCATCGTCAACAAGAAGGTTCAAGGTATACAGTAAACCTGAAGTGAAGCATCGGAATCTAAAACTGGTCTCACAGGAGAGGTTCAAATCATAGAAAATTAGAGTGTCTGTCCTCTTGTAATTAAGTCGGCATTGTGACTTTTGTATTAAATTCGGACGCAATTTCTGCGTTTAATCGTCAATAAGAAGGTCCAAGGGATACAGTAAACCTGAAGTGAAGTATCGGAATCCAAAACTAGACTCACAGGAGAGGTTCAAATCACAGAAAATGAGACTGTCAGTCTTCTTGTACTTAAGTCGGCATTGTGCCTTTTGTATTAAATTCGCATGCATTTTCTGTGTTTCATCGTCAATAAGAAGGTCCAGGGTATACAGTAAACCTGAAGTGAAGCATCGGAATCTAAAACTGGACCCACAGGAGAGGTTTAAATCATATAAAGTTAGGGTGTGTGTCCTCTTGTACTTAAGTCGGCATTGTGCCTTTTGTGCTACATTCGGATGCAATTTCTGTGTTTCATCGTCAATAAGAAGGTCCAAGGGATGCAGTAAAACTGAAGTGAAGCATCGGAATCTAAAACTGGACTCACAGGAGAGGTTCAAATCATAGAAAGTTAGAGTGTCAGTCCTCTTGTACTTACGTAGGCATTGTGCTTTTTTATTACATTCGGATGCAATATCTGTGCTACATCGTCAATAAGAAGGTCCAAGGTATAAAGTAAACCTGAAGTGAAGCATCGGAATCTAAAACTGGACTCACAGGAGAGGTTCAAATCATAGAAAGTTAGAGTGTCAGTACACTTGTACTTAAGTCGGCATTGTGCCTTTTGTATTAAATTCGGATGCAATTTCTGTGTTTCATCGTCA
This sequence comes from Schistocerca americana, assembly GCF_021461395.2. NCBI lineage: Eukaryota > Metazoa > Arthropoda > Insecta > Orthoptera > Acrididae > Schistocerca > Schistocerca americana. The sequence continues at coordinate 59,658,875 of NC_060121.1, forward strand.
GTAAGAAGGTCCCAGGGATACTGTAAACCTGAAGTGAAGCATAGGAATCTAAAACTGGGCTCACAGGAGAGGTTCAATTATAGAAAGTTAGAGTGTCAGTCTTCTTGTACTTAAGTCGTCATTGTGCTTGTTGAATTTAATTCCGATGCAATTTCTGTGTTCCTACGTCAATAAGAAGGTCCAAGGTATACAGTAAACCTGAAATGAAGCATCGGAATATAAAACTGGACTCACTGGAGAGGTTCAAATCATAGAAAGTTAGATTGTCAGTCCTCTTGTACTTAAGCCGGCATTGTGCCTTTTGTATAAAATTCGGATGCAAATTCTGTGTATCGTCGTCAATAAGAAGGTCCAAGGGATGCAGTAAACCTGAAGTGAAGCATCGGAATCTAAATCTGGACTCACAGCAGAGGTTCAAATAATAGAAATTTAGAGTGTCAGTCCTCTTGTACTTAGGTCGGCATTGTGCCTTTTGTATTAAATTTGGATGCAATTACTGTGTTTCATCGTCAATAAGAAGGTCCAAGGTATACAGTAAACCTGTATTGAAGCGTCGTAATCCAAAACTGGATTCAGAGGAGAGGTTCAAATCATAGAATGTTAGAGTGTCAGTCCTCTTGTACTTAAGACGTCATTGTGCCTTTTGTATTAAATTCGGGTGCAATTTCTGTGTTTCATCGTCAATAAGAAGTTCCAAGGGATACAGTAAACCTGAAGTGTAGCATCGGTATCAAAACTGGACTCACAGGAGAGGTTCAAATCATAGGAAGTGAGAGCGTCAGTCCTCTTGTACTTTAGTCGGCATTGTGCCCTTTGTATTAAATTCCAATGCAAACTCTGCGTTTCTTCGTCAATAAGAAGTTCCAAGGGATACAGTAAACCTGAAGTGAAGCATCGGAATCTAAAACTGGACTCACAGGAGAGGTTCAAATCATAGAAAGTGAGAGTGTCAGTTCTCTTGTACTTAAGTCGGCATTGTGCCTTTTGTATTAAATTCGGATGCAATTTCTGTGTTTCATCGCCAATAAGAAGGTGGAAGGTATACAGTAAACTTGAAGTGAAGCTTCGGATCTAAAACTGGACTCACGGGAGAGGTTCAAACCATAGAATGTGAGAGTGTCTGTCCTCTTGTACTTAAGTCGGCATTGTGCCTTTTGTATTAAATTCGGATGCAATTTCTTTGTTTCATCGTCAATAAGAAGGCCAAGAGGTACAGTAAACCTGAAGTGAAGCATCGGAATCTTAAACTGGACTCACAGGAGAGGTTCAAATCATAGAAAATTAGAGTGTCAGTCCTCGAGTACTTAAGTCGGCATTGTGCCTTTTGTATTAAATTCGGATGCAATTTCTGTGTTTCATCGTCAATTAGAAGGTCCAGGGTATACAGTAAACCTGAAGTGAAGGATGGGAATCTAAAACTGGACTCAAAGGAGTGGTTCAAATCATAGAAAGATAGAGTGTCAGTCCTCTTAAACCTATGTCGGCATTGTGAATTTTGTAATAAATTTGGATGCAATTTCTGGGCTTCATCGTCAATAAGATGGTCCAAGGTATACAGTAAACCTGAAGTTAATCATCGGAATCTAAAACTGGACTCACAGGAGAGGTTTAAATCATAGAAAGTTAGGATGTGAGTCCTCTTGTACTTAAGTCGGCATTGTGCCTTTTGTGTTAAATTCCGATGCAATTTCTGTGTTTCATCGTCAATAAGAAGGTCCAAGGTATACAGTAAACCAGAAGTGCAGCATCGGAATCTAAAACTGGACTCACAGGAGAGGTTCAAATCATAGAAAGTTAGAGTGTCAGTCCTCTTGTACTTAAGTCGGCATTGTGGTTATGTATTACATTCGGATGCAATTTCTGTGCTACATTGTCAGTAAGAAGGTCCAAGGTATACAGTAAACCTGAAGTGAATCATCGGAATCTAAAACTGGACTCACAGGAGGGGTTCAAGTCATAGAAAGTGAGAGTGTCAGTCCTCTTGTACTTAAGACGGCATTGTGCTTTTTGTATTAAATTCCGATGCAATTTCTGTGTTCATCGTCAATAAGAAGGTCTAAGGGATACAGTAAACCTGAAGTGAAGCATCGGATTCTAAAACTGGACTCACAGGAGAGATTCAAATCATAGAAAGTGATAGTGTCAGTCCTCTTGTACTTAAGTCGGCATTGTGCTTTTTGGATTAAATTCCCATGCAATATCTGTGTTTCATCGTCAGTAAGAAGTTCCAAGCGATACAGTAAACCTGAAGTGAAGCATCGGAATCCAGAACTGGACTCACAGGAGAGGTTCAAATCATAGAAAGTTAGAGTGCCAGTCCTCTTTTACTTAAGCCGGCATTGTGCCATTTGTATTAAATTCGGATGCAATTTCTCTGTTTCATCGTCAATAAGAAGGTCCAACGGATACAGTAAACCTGAAGTGAAGCATCGTAATCTAAAACTGGACTCACAGGAGAGGCTCAAATCATAGAAAGTTAGAGTGTCAGTACACTTGTACTTAAGTCGGCATTGTGCCATTTGTACTAAATTATTAAATTCGGATGCAATTTATGTGTTCATCGTCAATAACAAGTTCCAAGGGATACAATAAACCTGAAGTGAAGCATCGGTATCAGAACTGGACTCACAGGAGAGGTTCAAGTCATAGAAAGTGAGAGTGTCAGTCCCCTTGTACTTAAGTCGGCATAGTGCGTTTTGTGTTAAATTCCAATGCAAACTCTGTGTTTCATCGTCAATAAGAAGTTCCAAGGGATACAGTGAACCTGAAGTAAAGCATCGGAATCTGAAACTGGACTCACAGGAGAGGTTCAAATCATAGAGAGTGAGAGTGTCAGTCCTCTTGTACTTAAGTCGGCATTGTGCCTTTTATATTAAATTCCGATGCAAACTCTGTGTTTTATCGTCAATACGAAGGTCCAAGGGGTAAAGTAAACCTGAAGGGAAGCATCGGAATCTAAAACTGGACTCACAGGAGAGGTTCAAGTCATAGAAAGTGAGAGTGTCAGTCCTCTTGTACTTAAGACGGCATTGTGCTTTTTGTATTAAATTCCGATGCAATTTCTGTGTTCATCGTCAATAAGAAGGGCCAAGGGATACAGTAAACCTGAAGCGAAGCATCGGAATCAAAAACTGGACTCACAGGAGAGATTCAAATCATAGAAAGTGAGAGTGTCAGTGCTCTTGTACTTAAGTCGGCATTGTGGCTTTTGTATTAAATTCAGATGCAGTTTCTGTGTTTCATCGTCAATAAGAAGGTCCAAAGGATACAGTACCCCTGAAGTGAAGCATCGGAATCTAAAACTGGACTCACAGGAGAGGTTCAAATCATGGAAAGTGAGAGTGTCAGTCCTCTTTTACCTAAGTCGGCATTGTGCCTTTTATATTAAATTCGGATACAATTTCTGTGATTCATCGTCAATAAGAAGGTCCAAGGTATACAGTAAACCTGAAGTGAAGCATCGAAATCGAAAACTGGACTCACAGGAGAGGTTCAAATCATAGAATGTTAGAGTGTCAGTCCTCTTGTACTTAATTCGGCATTGTCTCTTTTGTATTAAATTCGGATGCAATTTCTGTGTTTCATCGGCAATAAGAAGGTCCAAGGGATACAGTAAACCTGAAGTGAAGCATCGGAATCTATAACTGGACTCACAGGAGAGGTTTTAATCATAGAAAGTTAAAGTATCAGCCCCTATGTAGTTAAGTCGGCATTGTGCCTTTTGTATTAAATTCGGATGCAATTTCTGTGTTTCATCGTCAATAAGAACGTCCTAGGAATACAGTAAACCTGAAGTGAAGCACCAAAATCTGAAACAGGACTCACAGGAGATGTTCAAATCATAGAATGTTTGAGTGTCAGTCCTCTAGTACTTAAGTCGGGATTGTGCCTTTTGTATAAAATTCGGATGCAATTTCTGTGTTTCTTCGTCAATAAAAAGGTCCATGGGATACGGTAAACCTGAAGTGAAGCATCGGAATCTAAAACTGGACTCACAGGAGAGGTTCAAATCATAGAGAGTGAGAGTGTCAGTCCTCTTGTACCTAAGTCGGCATTGTGCCTTTTGTATTAAATTCCGATGAAGTTTCTGTGTTTCAGCGTCAATAAGAAGGTCCAAGGGATACAGCAAAGTTGAAGTGAAGCATCGGAATCTAAAACTGGACTCACAGGAGATGTTCAAACCATAGACAGTGAGAATGTCAGTCCTCTTGTACTTAAATCGGCATTGTGCCTTTTGTATTAAATTCGGATGCAATTTCTGTGTTTCATCGTCAATAAGAAGGTGCAAGGTGTACCGTAAACCAGAAGTGAAGCATCGGAATCTAAAACTGGACTCACAGGAGAGGTTCAAATCATAAAAAGTGAGAGTGTCAGTCCTCTTGTACTTAAGTCGGCATTGTGCCTTTTGTATTAAATTCGGATGCAATTTCAGTGTTTCATCGTCAATAAGAAGGTCCAAGGGATAAAGTAAATATGAAGTGAAGCATCGGAATCTAAAACTGGACGCACAGGAGTGGTTCTAATCATTGAAAGTTAGAGTGTTAGTCTTCTTGCACTTAAGTCGGCTTTGTGCCTTTTGTATTAAATTCGGATGCAAACTCTGTGTTTCATCGTCAATAAGAATGACCGAGGGATACAGTAAACCTGAAGTGAAGCATCGGAATCTAAAACTGGACTCACAGGAGAGGTTCAAATCATAGAAAGTGAGAGTGTCAGTCCTCTTGTACCTAAGTCGGCATTGTGCCTTTTGTATTAAATTCCGATGAAGTTTCTGTGTTTCAGCGTCAATAAGAAGGTCCAAGGGATACAGCAAACTTGAAGTGAAGCATTGGAATCTAAAACTGGACTCACAGGAGAGGTTCAACCATAGACAGTGAGAATGTCAGTCCTCTTGTACTTAAATCGGCATTGTGCCTTTTGTATTAAATTCGGATGCAATTTCTGTGTATCATCGTCAATAAGTAAGTCCAAAGGATACAGTACACCGGAAGTGAAGCATCGGAATCTAAAACTGGACTCACAGAAGAGGTTCAAATCATAGAAAGTGAAAGTGTCAGTCCTCTTGTACTTAAGTCGGAATTGTGCCTTTTGTATTGAATTCGGATGCAGACTCTGTGTTTCATCGTCAATAAGAAGGTCCAAGTTATACAGTAAACCTGAAGTGAAGCATCGGAATCTAAAACTGGACTCACAGGAGAGGTTAGAATCATAGAAAGTTAGAGTGTCAGCCCTCTTGTACTTAAGTCGGCATTGTGCCTTTTGTTTTAAGTTCGGATGCAATTTCTGTGTTCCATCGTCAATAAGAAGGTCCGAGGTATACCGAAAACCTGAAGTGAAGCATCGAAATCGCTAACTGGACTCACAGGAGCGGTTCAAATCAGATAAAGTAAGAGTGTCAGTCCTCTTGTACTTAATTCGGCATTGTCACTATTGTATTAAATTCGGGTGCAATTATGTGTTTCATCGTCAATAAGATGGTCCAAGGGATACAGTAAACCTGAAGAGAAGCATCAGAATCTATAACTGGACTCACAGGAGAGGTTTTAATCATAGAAAGTTAGAGTATCATCCCCCTTGTTGTTAAGTCGGCATTGTGCCTTTTGAATTAAATACAGATGCAATTTCTGTGTTTCATCGTCAATAAGAACGTCCTAGGTATACAGTAAACCTGAAGTGAAGCATCTGAATCTAAAACTGTACTCACAGGAGAGGTTCAAATAATAGAAAATGAGACTGTCAGTCCTCTTGTACTTAAGTCGGCATTGTGCCTTTTGTATAAAATTCGGATGCAATTTCTGTGTTTCATCGTCAATAAGAACTTCCAAGGGATACAGTAACCCTGAAGTGAGCATCGGTACCAAAACTGGACTCACAATAGAGGTTCAAATCATAGAACGTGTGAGTGTCAGTCCTCTTGTACTTAAGTCGGCATTGTGCATTTTGTATTAAATTCCAATGCAAACTCTGTGTTTCATCGTCAATAAGAAGTTCCATGGGATACAGTAAACCTGAAGAGAAGCATCGGAATCTAAAACTGGTCTCACAGGAGAGGTTCAAATCATAAAAAGTGAGAGTGTCAGTCCTCTTGTACTTAAGTCGGCATTGTGCCTTTTGTATTAAATTCGGATGCAATTTCAGTGTTTCGTCGTCAGTAAGAAGGTCCAAGGGATAAAGTAATTATGAAGTGAAGCATCGGAAACTAAAACTGGACGCACAGGAGTGGTTCTAATCATAGAAAGTTAGAGTGTCTGTCTTCTTGTACTTAAGTCGGCTTTGTGCCTTTTGTATTAAATTCGGATGCAAACTCTGTGTTGCATCGTCTATAAGAAGGTGCAAGGGATACAGTAACTCTGAGTGAAGCATCGGAATCTAAAACTGGACTCACAGGAGAGGTTTAAATCATAGAAAATTAGAGTGTCAGTCCACTTGTACTTAAGTCGGCATTGTGCCTTTTGTATTAAATTCCAATGCAAACACTGTGTTGCATCGTCAATAAGAAAGTCCAAGGTTTATAGTAAACCTGAAGTGAAGCATCGGAATCTAAAACTGGACTCACAGGAGAGGTTCAATTATAGTAAGTTAGAATGTCAGTCCTCTTGTACTTAAGTCGGCATTGTGCCTGTTGAACTTAATTCCGATGCAATTTCTGTGTTCCATCGTCAATAAGAAAGTCCAAGGTTTATAGTAAACCTGAAGTGAAGCATCGGAATCTAGAACTGGACTCACAGGAGAGGTTCAAATCATAGAACGTTAGAGTGTCAGTCCTCTTGTACTTAGGTCGGCATTGTGCCTGTTGTATTGAATTTGGATGCAATTTCTGTGTTTCATCGTCAATAAGAAGGTGCAAGGTATACAGTAAACCTGAAGTGAAGCATCGGAATCTAAAACTGGACTCACAGGAGAGGTTCAAATAATAGAAAGTTAGACTGTCAGTCCTCTTGTACTTAAGTCGGCATTGTGCCTTTTGTATTAAATTCGGATGCAATTTCTGTGTTTCATCGCCAATAAGAATTTCCAAGGGTTACAGTAAACCTGAAGTGAAGCATCGGAATCTAAAACTGGTCTCATAGGAGAGGTTTAAATCATAGAAAGTGAGAGTGTCAGTTCTCTTGTACTTAAGTCGGCATTGTGCCTTTTGTATTAAATTCGGATGCAATTTCTGTGTATCATCGTCAATAAGTAAGTCCAATGGATACAGTACACCGGAAGTGAATCATCGGAATCTAAAACTGGACTCACAGGAGTGGTTCAAATCATAGAAAGTGAAAGTGTCAGTCATCTTGTACTTAAGTCGGAATTGTGCCTTTTGTATTGAATTCGGATGCAAACTCTGTGTTTCATCGTCAATAAGAAGGTCCAAGTTATACAGTAAACCTGAAGTGCAGCATCGGAATCTAAAACTGGACTCACGGGAGAGGTTCAAATCATAGAAAGTTAGAGTGTCACCCCTCTTGTACTTAAGTCTGCATTGTGCATGTTGAATTTAATTCCGATGCAATTTCTGTGTTCCTTCATCAATAAGAAGGTCCAAGGTATACAGCGAACCTGAAGTGAAGCATCTGAATCTAAAACTGGAACCACAGGAGAGGTTCAAATATTAGAAAGTGAGACTGTCAGTCCTCTTGTACTTAAGTCGGCATTGTGCCTTTTGTATAAAATTCGGATGCAATTTCTGTGTTTCATCGTCAATAAGAACTTCCAAGGGACACAGTAAACCTGAAGTGAAGCATCGGTACCAAAACAGGACTCACAGGAGAGGTTCAAATCATAGAAAGTGTGAGTGTCAGTCCTCTTGTACTTAAGTCGGCATTGTGCATTTTGTATTAAATTCCAATGCAAACTCTGTGTTTCATCGTCAATAAGAAGTTCCAAGGGATACAGTAAACCTGAAGAGAAGCATCGGAATCTAAAACTGGTCTCACAGGAGAGGTTCAAATCATAGAAAGTAAGGGTGTCAGTTCTCTTGTACTTATGTCGGCATTGTGCCTTTTGTATTAAAGTCGGATGCAATTTCTGTGTTGCATCGTCTATAAGAAGGTGCAAGGGATACAGTAACTCTGAGTGAAGGATCGGATTCTAAAACTGGACTCACAGGAGAGGTTTAAATCATAGAAAGTCAGAGTGTCAGTCCTCTTGTACGTAAGTCGGCATTGTGGCTTTTGTATTAAATTCGGATGCAAACTCTGTGTTTCATCGTCAATAAGAAGGTCCAAGGGATACTTAAACCTGAAGTGAAGCATCGGAATCTAAATCTGGACTCACAGGAGAGGTTCAAATCATAGATAGTGAGAGTGTCAGTCTTCTTGTTCTTAAGCCGGCATTGTGCCTTTTGTATTAAATTCGGATGCAAACTCTGTGTTTCATCGTCAACAAGAAGGTCCAAGGGATACAGTAAACCTGAAGTGAAGCATCGGAATCTAAAACTGGACTCAAAGGAGACGTTTAAATCATAGAAAGTTAGGGTGTGAGTCCTCTTGTACTTAAGTTGAAATTGTGCCTTTTGTGTTAAATTCGGCTGCAATTTCTGTTTTTCGTCGTCAATAACAAGGTCCAAGGTATACAGTAAACCTGAAGTGAAGCATCGGAATCTAAAACTGGACTCACAGGCGAGGTTCAATTATAGTAAGTTAGAATGACAGTCCTTTTGTACTTCAGTCGGCATTGTGCCTGTTGAATTTAATTCCGATGCAATTTCTGTGTTCCATCGTCAGTAAGAATTTCCAAGGTTTACAGTAAACCTGAAGTGAAGCATCGGAATCTAAAACTTGACTCACAGGAGAGGATCAATCATAGAAAGTTAGAGTGTCAGTCCTCTTGTACTTAGGTCGGCATTGTGCCTTTTGTATTAAATTCGGATGCAATGTCTGTGTTTCATCGTCAATAAGAATTTCGAAGGGTTACAGTAAACCTGAAGTGAAGCATCGGAATCTAAAACTGGTCTCACAGGAGAGGTTCAAATCATAGAAAGTGAGAGTGTCAGTTCTCTTGTACTTAAGTTGGCATTGTGCCTTTTGTATTAAATTTGGATGCAATTTTTGTGTTGCATCGTCTATAAGAAGGTGCAAGGGATACAGTAACTCTGAGTGAAGCATCTGAATCTAAAACTGGACTCACAGGAGAGGTTTAAATCATAGAAAGTTAGAGTGTCAGTCCTCTTGTTCTTAAGTGGGCATTGTGCCTGTTGAATTTAATTCCGATGCAATTTCTGTGTTCCTTCGTCAATAAGAAGGTCCAAGGTATACAGTAAACCTGAAGTGAAGCATCGGAATCTAAAACTGGACTCACAGGAGAGGTTCAAATCATAGAAAGTGAGAGTGTGAGTCCTCTTGTACTTAAGTCGGCATTGTACCTTTTGTATTAAATTCCGATGCAATTTCTGTGTATCTTCGTCAATACGAAGGTCTGAGGTATACAGTAAACCTGAAGTGAAGCATCGAAATCGAAAACTGGACTCACAGGAGAGGTTCAAATCAGAGAAAGTTAGAGTGTCAGTCCTCTTGTACTTAATTCGGCATTGTCACTTTTGTATTAAATTCGGATGCAATTTCTGTGTTTCATCGTCAATAACAGGGTCCAAGTTATACAGTAAACCTGAAGTGAAGCATCGGAATCTAAAACTGGACTCACAGGAGAGGTTCAATTATAGTAAGTTAGAATGTCAGTCCTCTTGTACTTAAGTCGGCATTGTGCCTGTTGAATTTAATTCCAATGAAATTTATGTGTTCCATCGTCAATAAGAACGTCCAAGGTTTACAGTAAACCTGAAGTGAAGCATCGGAATCTAAAACTGGACTCACAGGAGAGGTTCAAATCATAGAAAGTTAGAGTGTCTGTCCTGTTGTACTTAGGTCGGCAATGTGCCTTTTTGTATTAAATTTGAATGCAATTTCTGTGTTTCATCGTCAATAAGAAGGTGCAAGGTATACAGTAAACCTGAAGTGAAGCATCGGAATCTAAAACTGGACTCACAGGAGAGGTTCAAATCATTGAAAGTTAGAGTGTCAGTCCTGTTGTTCTTAGGTTGGCATTGTGCCTTTTGTATTAAATTTGAATGCAATTTCTGTGTTTCATCGTCTATAAGAAGGTGCAAGGGATACAGTAACTCTGAGTGAAGCATCGGAATGTAAAACTGGACTCACAGGAGAGGTTTAAATCATAGAAAGTTTGAGTGTCAATCCTCTTGTACTTAAGTCGGCATTGTGCCTGTTGAATTTAATTAGGATGCAATTTCTGTGTTCCTTCGTCAATAAGAAGGTCCAAGGTATACAGTATACCTGAAGTGAAGCATCGGAATCTAAAACTGGACTCACAGGAGAGGTTCAAATCATAGAAAGTTAGAGTGTCAGTCATCTTGTACTTAGGTCGGCATTGTGCCTTTTGTATTAAATTTGGATGCAATTTCTGTGTTTCATCGTCAATAAGAAGGTGCAAGGTATACAGTAAACCTGAAGTGAAGCATCGGAATCTAAAACTGGACTCACTGGGGAGGTTCAAATAATAGAAAGTGAGACTGTCAGTCCTCTTGTACTTAAGTCGGCATTGTGCCTTTTGTATTAAATTCGGATGCAATTTCTGTGCTTCATCGTCAATAAGAATTTCCAAGGGATAGAGTAAACCTGAAGTAAAGCGTCGGTATCAAAACTGGACTCACAGGAGAGGTTCACTTCACAGAGAGTGAGAGTGTCAGTTCTCTTGTACTTAATTCGGCATTGTCACTTTTGAATTAAATTCGGGTGCAATTTATGTGTTATATCGTCAATACGATGGTCCAAGGGATACAGTAAACCTGAAGTGAAGCATCGAAATCTGAAACTGGACTCACAGGATAGGTTCAAATCATAGAATGTTTGAGTGTCAGTCCTCTGGTACTTAAGACGGGATTGTGCCTTTTGTATTAAATCCGGATGCAATTTCTGTGTTTCATCGTCAATAAAAAGGTCCAAGGGATACGGTAACCCTGAAGTGAAGCATCGGAATCCAAAACTGGACTCACAGGAGAGGTTCAAATGATAGAAAGTTAGAGTGTCAGTCCTCTTGTACTTAAGTCGGCATTGTGCCTTTTGTATTAAATTCGGATGCAATTTCTGTGTTTCATCGTCAATAAGAAGTTCCAAGGAATGCAGTAAACCTGAAGTGAAGCGTCGGAATCTAAAACGGGTGTCACAGGAGAGGTTCTAATCATTGAAATTGAGAATGTCAGTCCTTTTGTACTTAAGTTGGCATTGCGCCTTTTGTATTAAATTCCAATGTAAACTCTGTGTTTCATCGTCAATAAGAAAGTCCAAGGGATACAGTAAACCTGACGTAAAGCATCGGAATCTAAAACTGGCCTCACAGGAGAGGTTGAAATCATAGAAAGTGAGGGTGTCAGTTCTCTTCTACTTAGGTCGGCATTGTGCCTTTTGTATTAAATTCGGATGCAATTTCTGTTTATCATCGTCAATAAGTAAGTCCAAAGGATACAGTACACCTGAAGTGAAGCATCGGAATCCAAAACTGAACTCACAGGAGAGGTTCAAACATTGAAAGTTAGAGTGTCTGTCTGCTTGTTCTTAACTCGGCATTGTGCCTTTTGAATTTAATTCGGATGCAATTTCTGTGTTTCATCGTCAATAAGAAAGTCCAAGGTATACTGTAAACCTGAAGTGAAGCAGCCGAATCTAAAACTGGACTCAAAGGAGAGGTTTAAATCATAGAAAGTTAGGGTGTGAGTCCTCTAGTACTTATGTTGAAATTGTGCCTTTTGTGTTAAATTCGGATGCAATTTCTGTGTTTCATCGTCAATAAGAATGTCCAAGGTATACAGTAAACCTGAAGTGAAGCATCGGAATCTGAAACGGGACTCACAGGAGAGGTTCAAATCATAGAAAGTTAGAGTGTCAGTCCTCTTGTACTTAGGTCGGCATTGTGCCTTTTGTATTAAATTTTAATGCAATTTCTGTGTTTCGTCGTCAATAAGAATTTCCAAGGGATACGGTAAACCTGAAGTAAAGCATCGGTATCAAAACTGGATTCACAGGAGTGGTTCTAATCATAGAAAGTGTGAGTGTCAGTCCTCTTGTACTTAAGTCGGCATTGTGCCTTTTGTATTAAATTCCAATGCAAACTCTGTGTTTCATCGTCAATAAGAAGTTCCAAGGGATACAGTAAACCTGAAGTGAAGTATCGGAATCTAAAACTGGTCTCACAGGAGAGGTTCAAATAATAGAAAGTGAGAGAGTCAGTTCTCTTGTACTTAAGTCGGCATTGTGCCCTTTGTATTAATTCGGATGCAATTTCTGTGTTGCATCGTCTATAAGAAGGTGCAAGGGATACAGTAACTCTGAGTGAAACGAAGGAATCTAAAACTGGACTCACAGGAGAGGTTTAAATCATAGAAAATTAGAGTGTCAGTCCTCTTGTACTTAAGTCGGCATTGTGGCTTTTGTATTAAATACGGATGCAAACTCTGTGTTTCATCGTCAATAAGAAGGTCCAAGGGATACTTAAACCTGAAGTGAAACATCGGAATCTAAAACTGTACTCACTGGAGAGGTTCAAATCATAGAAAGTGAGAGAGTCAGTTCCCTTGTACTTAAGTCGGCATTATGCCCTTTGTATTAATTTCGGATGCAATTTCTGTGTTGCATCGTCTATAAGAAGGTGCAAGGGATACAGTAACTCTGAGTGAAACACCGGAATCTAAAACTGGACCCACAGGAGAGGTTCAAATCATAGAAAGCGAGGGTGTCAGTCCTCTTGTACTTAAGTCGGCATTGTGCCTTTTTTATTAAATTCCAATGCAAACTCTGTGTTGCATCGTCAATAAGAAGGTCCAAGGGATACAGTTAACCTGAAATGAAGCATCGGAATCTAAAACTGGACTCACAGGAGAGGTTCAAATCATAGAAAGTGAGAGTGTCAGTCCTCTTTTGCTTAAGTTGGCATTGTAACTTTTGTATTAAATTCGGATGCAATTTCTGTGTTTCATCGTCAATAAGAAGGTCCAAGGTATACAGTACACCTGAAATGAAGCATCGGAATCTAAAACTGGACTCACAGGAGAGGTTGAAATTATAGAAAGTTAGAGAGTCAGTCCTCTGGTACTTAAGACGGAATTGTGCCTTTTGTATTGAATTCAGATGCAAACTCTGTGTTTCATCGTCAATAAGAAGGTCCAAGTTATACAGTAAACCTGAAGTGAAGCATCGGTATCTAAAACTGGACTCACAGGAGAGGTTCAAATCATAGAAAGTTAGAGTGTCAGTCCTCTTGTACATAAGTCGGCATTGTGCTTTTGTATTTCATTCGGATGCAATTTCCGTGCTACATCGTCAATAAGAAGGTCCAAGGTAAAAAGTAAACCTGAAGTGAAGCATCGGAATCTAAAACTGGACTCACAGGAGAGGTTTAAATCATAGAATGTTAGAGTGTGAGCCATCTTGCACTTAAGTTTCGTTGTGCCTTTTGTATTAAATTCGGATGCTAATTCTGTGTTTCATCGTCAATAAGAAGGTCCAAGGTATTAAATAAACCTGAAGTGAAGCATCGGAATCTAAAACTGGACTCACAGGAGAGGTTCAAATCATAGAAAGTTAGAGTGTCAGTCCTCTTGTACTTAAGTCGGCATTGTGAATTTTGTATTAAATTCGGATGCAAACTCTGTGTTTTATCGTCAATAAGAAGGTCCAAGGGATACAGCAAACCTGAAGAGAATCATCGGAACCTAAAACTGGACTCACAGGAGAGGTTCAAATCATAGAAAGTGAGAGTGTTAGTCCTCTTGTACTTAAGTCGGCATTGTGCCTTTTATATTAAATTCCGATGCAAACTCTGTGTTTCATCGTCAATAAGAAGGTCCAAAGGATACAGTAAACCTGAAGTGAAGCATCGGAATCTAAAACTGGACTCACAGGAGAGGTTAAAATCATAGAAAGTGAGAGTGTCAGTCCTCTTGTACTTAAGTCGGCATTGTTCCCTTTGTATTAATTTCGGATGCTATTTCTGTGTTTCATGGTCAATAAGAAGGTCCAAAGGATACAGTACACCTGAAGTGAAGCATCGGAATCTAAAACTCGACTGATAGGAGAGGTTCACATCATAGAAAGTGAGAGTGTCAGTCCTGTTGTACTTAAGTTGGCATTGTGCCTTTTGGATTAAATTCGGATGCAATTCTGAGTTTCATCGTCAATAAGAAGTTCCAAGGGATACAGTAAACCCGAAGTGAAGCATCGGAATCTGAAACTGGACTCACAGGAGAGGTTCAAATCATAGAAAGTGTGGGTGTCAGTCCTCTTGTACTAAAGTCGGCATTGTTCCTTTTGTATTACATTAAAATGCAAACTCTGTGTTTCATCGTCAATAAGAAGTTAAAAGGGATACAGTAAACCAGAAGTGAAGCATCGGTATCTAAAACTGGACTCACAGGAGAGGTTCAAATCATACAAAGTGAGAGTGTCAGTTCTCTTGTACTTAAGTCGGCATTGTGCTTTTTGTATTAAATTCCGATGCAATTCTTGTGTTTCATCGTAAATAAGAAGGTGCAAGGTATACAGTAAACCTGAAGTGAAGCATCGGAATCTAAAACTGGACTCACAGGAGAGGTTCAAAACATAGAATGTGGGAGTGTCAGTCCTCTTGTACTTAAGTCGGCATTGTGCCTTTTGCATTAAATTCGGATGCATTTTCTGTGTTTCATCGTCAATAAGAAGGTCCAAGGTATTCAGTAAACCTCAAGTGCAGCATCGGAATCTAAAACTGGACTCACAGGAGGAGTTCAAATCATAGAAAGTGAGGGTGTCAGTCCTCTTGTACTTTTGTCGGCATTGTGCCTTTTGTATTAAATTCGGATGCAAGTTCTGTGTTTCATCGTCAATAAGAAGGTCCAAAGCCTACAGTACACCTGAAGTGAAGCATCGGAATCTAAAACTGGACTCACTGGAGAGGTTCAAATCATAGAAAGTGAGAGTGTCAGTCCTCTTTTACTTACGTCGCCATTTTGCCTTTTGTATAAAATTCGGATGCAATTTCTGTGTTTCATCGTCAATAAGAAGGTCCAAGGTATGGAGTGAACCTAAAATGAAGCATCGTAATCTAAAATTGGACTCACAGGAGGATTTGAAATTATAGAAAGTTAGAGTGTCTGTCCTCTTGTACTTAAGACGGAATTGTGCCTTATGTATTGAATTCAGATGCAAACTCTTTGTTTCATTGTCAATAAGAAGGTCCAAGTTATACAGTAAACCTGAAGTGAAGCATCGGAATCCAAATCTGGACTCACACGAGAGGTTCAAATCATAGAAAGTAAGAGTGTCAGTCCTCTTGTACATAAGTCGGCATTGTGCTTTTGTATTTCATTCGAATGCAACTTCTGTGCTACATCGTCAATAAGAAGGTCCAAGGGATACAGTAAACCTAAAGTGAAGCAACGGAATCTAAAACTGGACTCACAGGAGAGGTTCAAACATAGAAAGTGAGAGTGTCAGTCCTCTTGTACTTAAGTCGGCATTGTTCCTTTTGTATTAAATTCGGATGCAATTACTGTGTTTCAGTGTCAATAAGAAGGTCCAAAGGATACAGTACACCTGAAGTGAAGCATCGGAATCTAAAACTGGACTCACAGGAGAGGTTCACATCATAGAAAGTGAGAGTGTCAGTCCTCCTTTACCTAAGTCGGCATTGTGCCATTTGTATTAAATTCGGATGCAAATTCTGTGTTTCATCGTCAATATGATGGTCCAAGGTATACAGTAATCCGGAAGTGAAGCATCGGAATCTAAAACTGGACTCACAAGAGAGGTTAAAATCATAGAAAGTTAGAGTGTCAGTCCTCTTGTACTTAAGTTTGTATTGTGCCTTTTGAGTTAAATTCGTATGCAAACTCTGTGTTTCATCGTCAATAAGAAGGTCCAAGTAATACAGTAAACCTGAAGTGAAGCATCGGAATCTATAACTGGACTCACAGCAGAGGTTCAAATCATAGAAAGATTGAGTGTCAGCCCTCTTGTACTTAAGTCGGCATTGTGCCTTTTGTATTAAATTCGGATGCTATTTCTGTGTTTCATCGTCAATAAGAAGGTCCGAGGTATACAGTAAACCAGAAGTGAAGCATCGAAATATAAAACTGGACCCACAGGAGAGATTCAAATCATAGAAAGTGAGAGTGTCAGTCTTCTTGTACTGAAGTCGGCATTGTGCCTTTTGGATTAAATTCGGATGCAATTTCTGTGTTTCATCGTCAAAAGAAGTTCCAAGGGATACAGTAAACCTGAAGTGAAGCATCGGAATCTGAAACTAAACTCACAGGTGAGGTTCAAATCATAGAAAGTTAGAGTGTCAGTCCTCTTGTACTTAAGTCGGCATTGTGCATTTTGTATTAAATTCGGATGCAAACACTGTGTTTCATCGTCAATAAGAAGGTCCAAGGGATACAGCAAACCTGAAGTGAAACATCGGAATCTAAAACTGGACTCACAGGAGAGGTTCAAATCATAGAAAGTGAGAGTGTCAGTCCTCTTGTACTTAAGTCGGCATTGTGCCTTTTATATTAAATTCCGATGCAAACTCTGTGTTTCATCGTCAATAAGAAGGTCCAAGGGATACAGTAAACCTGAAGTGAAGCATCGGAATCTAAAACTGAACTCACAGGAGAGGTTCAAACATAGAAAGTGAGAGTGACAGTCCTCTTGTACTTAAGTCGGCATTGTTCCTTTTGTATTAAATTCGGATGCGATTTCTGTGTTTCATTTTCAATAAGAAGGTCCAAAGGATATAGTACACCTGAAGTGAAGCATCGGAATCTAAAACTGGACTTACAGGAGATGTTCACATCATAGAATGTGAGAGTGTCAGTCCTCCATTACTTAAGTCGGCATTGTGCCTTTTGTATTAAATTCGGATGCAATATCTGTGTTTCATTGTCAATAAGAAGTTGCAAGGTATACAGTAAACCTGATATGAAGCCTCGGAATCTAAAACTGGACTCACAGGAGAGGTTCAAATCTTAGAAATTTAGAGGGACAGACTTCTTGTACTTAACTCGGCATTGTGCCTTTTGAATTAAATTCAGATGCAATTTCTATCGTTCATCGTCAATAAGAAGGTCCAAGGTACACAGTAAACCTCAAGAGAAGCATCGGAATCTAAAACTGGACTCACAGAATAGGTTCAAATCATAGAAAGTTAGAGTGTCAGTCCTCTTATACTTAAGTCAGCATTGTGCCTTTTGTATTAAATTCGGATGCTATATCCGTGTTTCATCGTCAATAAGAAGTTCCAAGGGATACAGTAAACCTGAAGTGAAGCATCGGAATCTAAAACTGGACTCACAGGAGTGGGTCAAATCATAGAAAGTGTGGGTGTCAGTCCTCTTATACTAAAGTCGGCATTGTGCCTTTTGTATTAAATTCCAATGCAAACTCTGTGTTTCATCGTCAATAAGAAATTGAAAGGGATACAGTAAACCTGAAGTGAAGCTTCGGAATATAAAACTGGACTCACAGGAGAGGTTCACATCATAGAAAGTGAGAGAGTCAGTTCTCTTGTACTTAAGTCGGCATTGTGCTTTTTGTATTAAATTCCGACGCAATTCTTGTGTTTCATCGTAAATAAGAAGGTGCACGGTATACAGTAGACCTGAAGTGAAGCTTCGGAATCTAAAACTGGACTCACAGGAGAGGTTCAAATAATAGAATGTGGGAGTGTCATTCCTCTCGTACTTAAGTCGGCATTGTGCCTTTTGTATTAAATTCGGATGCAATTTCTGTGTTTCATCGTCAATAAGAAGGTTCAAGGGATACAGTAAACCTGAAGTGATGCATCGGAATTTAAAACTGGACTCAGAGGAGAGGTTTAAATTATAGAATGTTAGAGTGTCAGTCCACTTGTACTTAGGTCGGCATTGTGCCTTTTGTATTAAATTCGGATTCAAACTCTGTGTTTCGTCGTCAATAAGAAGGTCCAAGGGATACAGTAAACCTGAAGTGAATAACCGGAATCTAAAACTGGACTCACAGGAGCGGTTCAAATCATAGAAAGTGAGAGTGTCAGTCCTCATGTACTTAAGTCGGCAATGTGCCTTTTGTATTGAATTCGGATGCAATTTCTGTGTTTCATGGTCAATAAGAAGTTCCAAGGGATACAGTAAACCTGAAGTGAAGCATCGGAATCTAAAACTGGACTCACAGGAGAGGTTCAAATCATAGAAAGTGAGAGTGTCAGTCCCCTTGTACTTAAGTCGGAAATGTGCCTTTTGTAATAAATTCCAATGCAAACCCTGTGTTTTATCGTCAATAAGAAGTTAAAAGTGATGCAGTAAAGCCGAAGTGAAGCATCGGATTCTAAAACTGGACTCACAGGAGAGGTTCAAATCATAGAAAGTTAGAGTGTCTGTCCTCTTGTACTTAAGTCGGCATTGTGACTTTTGTATCAAGTTCGGATGCTATTTCTGTGTTTCATCGTCAATAAGAAAGTCCGAGGTATACAGTAAACCTGAAGTGAAGCATCGGTATCTAAAACTGGACTCACTGGAGAGGTTCAAATCATAGAAAGTTAGAGTGTCTGTCCTCTTGTACTTAAGTCGGCATTGTGACTTTTGTATTAAATTCGGATGCAATTTCTGTGTTTCATCGTCAATAAGAAGGTCTAAGTGATACAGTAAACCTGAAGTGAAGCATCGGAATCTACAACTGGACTCACAGGAGAGGTTCAAATCATAGAAAGTTAGAGTGTCAGTCTTCTTCTACGTAATTCGGCATTGTGCCTTTTGAATTTAATTCGGATGCAATTTCTGTGTGTCATCGTCAATAAGAAGGTCCAAGGTACACAGTAAACCTGAAGAGAAGCATCGTAATCTTAAACTTGACTCACAGAAGAGGTTCAAATCATAGAAAGTTAGAGCGTCAGTCCTCTTGTACTTAAGTCGGCATTGTGACTTTTGTATTAAATTCTGATGCATTTTCTGTGTTTCATCGTCAATGAGAAGGTGCAAGGTATACAGTAAACCTGAAGTGAGCCATCGGAATCTAACACTGGACTCAGAGGAGAGGTTCAAATCATAGAAAGTTAGAGTGTCAGTCCTCTTATACTTAAGTCGGCATTCTGCCTTTTGAATTTGATTCCGTCGCAATTTCTGTGTTTCATCGTCAATAAGAAGGTCCAAGGTATACAGTAAACCTGAAGTGAAGCATCGGAATCTTAAGCTGGACTCACAGGAGAGGTTCAAATCAAGGAAAGTTAGAGTGCCCGTCCTTTTGTAATTAAGTCGGCATTGTGCCTTTTTTATTACATTCAGATGCTATATCTGTGTTCCATCGTCAATAAGAAGGTGCAAAGTATACAGTAAACCTGAAGTGAACCATCGGAATCTAAAACTGGACTCAAAGGAGAGGTTCAGATGATAGAAAGTGTGAGTGTCAGTCCTCTTGTACTTAAGTCGGCATTGTGCCTTTTGTAATAAATTCCATTGCAAACTCTGTGTTTCATTGTCAATAAGAAGTTAAAAGGGATACAGTAAACCTGCAGTGAAGCGTCGGATCTAAAACTGGATTCACAGGAGAGGTTCAAATCATAGAAAGTTAGGGTTTCAGTCTTCTTGTACTTAACTCGGCATTGTGCCTTTTGAATTTAATTCGGATGCAATTTCTGTGTTTCATCGTCAATATGAAGGTCCAAGGTACACAGTAAACCTGAAGAGAAGCATCGGAATCTAAAACTGGACTCACAGAAGAGGTTCAAATCATAGATAGTTAGAGTGTCAGTCCTCTTATACTTAAGTCGGCATTCTGCCTTTTGAATTTGATTCCGTCGCAATTTCTGTGTTTCATCGTCAATAAGAAGGTCCAAGGTATACAGTAAACCTGAAGTGAAGCATCGGAATCTTAAGCTGGACTCACAGGAGAGGTTCAAATCAAGGAAAGTTAGAGTGCCCGTCCTTTTGTAATTAAGTCGGCATTGTGCCTTTTGTATTAAATTCCAATGCAAACTCTGTGTTTCATCGTCAATAAGAAGTTAAAAGAAATACAGTAAACCTGAAGTGAAGCATCGGAATATAAAACTGGATTCACAGGAGAGGTTCACATCATAGAAAGTGAGAGTGTCAGTTCTCTTGTACTTAAGTCGGCATTGTGCTTTTTGTATTAAATTAAGATGGAATTCTTGTGTTTCATCGTAAATAAGAAGGTGCAAGGTATACAGTAGACCTGAAGTGAAGCTTCGGAATCTAAAACTGGACTCACAGGAGAGGTTTAAATTATAGAATGTCAGAGTCTCAGTTTACTTGTACTTAGGTCGGCATTGTGCCTTTTGTATTAAATTCGGATGCAAACTCTGTGTTTCGTCGTCAATAAGAAGCTCCAAGGGATACAGTAAACCTGAAGTGAAGCACCGGAATCTAAAACTGGACTCACAGGAGCGGTTCAAATCATAGAAAGTGAGAGTGTCAGTCCTCATGTACTTATGTCGGCATTGTGCCTTTGTATTAAATTCTTATGCAATTTCTGTGATTCATCGTCAATAAGAAGGTCCAAGGGATACAGTAAACCTGAAGTGAAGCATCGGAATCTAAAACTGGACTCACAGGAGAGGTTCAAGTCATAGAAGTGAGAGTGTCAGCCCTCTTGTACTTAAGTCGGCATTGTGCCTTTTGTATTAAGTTCGGATGCTATTTCTGTGTTTCATCGTCAACAAGAAAGTCCGAGGTATACAGTAAACCTGAAGTGAAGCATCGGAATCTAAAACTGGACTCACTGGAGAGGTTCAAATCATAGAAAGTTAGAGTGTCAGTCCTCTTGTACTTAGGTCGGCATTGTGCCTTTTGTATTAAATTCGGATGCAAACTCTGTGTTTCGTCGTCAATAAGAAGCTCCAAGGGATACAGTAAACCTGAAGTGAAGCACCGGAATCTAAAACTGGACTCACAGGAGCGGTTCAAATCATAGAAAGTGAGAGTGTCAGTCCTCATGTACTTATATCGGCATTGTGCCTTTGTATTAAATTCTTATGCAATTTCTGTGTTTCATCGTCAATAAGAAGGTCCAAGGGATACAGTAAACCTGAAGTGAAGCATCGGAATCTAAAACTGGACTCACAGGAGAGGTTCAAGTCATAGAAGTGAGAGTGTCAGCCCTCTTGTACTTAAGTCGGCATTGTGCCTTTTGTATTAAATTCGGATGCAATTTCTGTGTTTCATCGTCAATAAGAAGGTCTAAGGGATACAGTAAACCTGAAGTGAAGCATCGGAATCTACAACTGGACTCACAGGAGAGGTTCAAATAATAGAAAGTTAGAGTGTCAGTCTTCTTCTACGTAACTCTGCATTGTGCCTTTTGAATTTAATTCGGATGCAATTTCTGTGTGTCATCGTCAATAAGAAGGTCCAAGGTACATAGTAAACCTGAAGAGAAGCATCGTAATCTAAAACTGGACTCACAGAAGAGGTTCAAATCATAGAAAGTTAGAGTGTCAGTCTTCTTGAACTTAACTCAGCATTGTGCCTTTTGTATTAAATTCGGTTGCAATTTCTGTGTTTCATCATCAATAAGAAGTTCCAAGAGATACAGTAAACCTGAAGTGATGCATCAGAATCAAAAACTGGACGCACAGGAGAGGTTCAAATCATAGATAGTTAGAGTGTCAGTCCTCTTATACTTATGTCGGCATTCTGCCTTTTGTATTAAATTCGGTTGCAATTTCTGTGTTTCATCATCAATAAGAAGTTCCAAGAGATACAGTAAACCTGAAGTGATGCATCAGAATCAAAAACTGGACGCACAGGAGAGGTTCAAATCATAGAAATTTAGGGTGTCAGTCCTCTTGTACATAAGTCGGCTTTGTGCCTTTTTTATTTAATTCCGATGCAATTTCTGTGTTCCGTCGTCAATAAGAAGGTCCACGGGATACAGTTAACCTTAAGGGAGGTATCGGAATCTAAAACTGGACTCACAGGAGAGGTTCAAATCACAGAAAGTTAGAGTGTCAGTCTTCTTGTACTTAACTCGGCATTGTGACTTTTGTATTAAATTCGGATGCAATTTCTGTGTTTCATCGTCAATAAGAAGGTCTAAGGGATACAGTAAACCTGAAGTGTAGCATCGGAATCTACAACTGGACTCACAGGTGAGGTTCAAATAATAGAAAGTTAGAGTCTCAGTCTTCTTCTACGTAACTAGGCATTGTGCCTTTTGAATTTAATTCGGATGCAATATCTGTGTTCCATCGTCAATTAAAAGGTGCAAAGTATACAGTAAACCTGAAGTGAAACTTCGGAATCTAAAACTGGACTCAAAGTAGAGGTTCAAATGATAGAAAGTGTGAGTGTCAGTCCTCTTGTACTTAAGTCGGCATTGTGCCTTTTGTAATATATTCCAATGCAAACTCTGTGTCTCATTGTCAATAAGAAGTTAAAAGGGATACAGTAAACCTGAAGTGAAGCATCGGAATCTAAAACTGGACTCACAGGAGAGGTTCAAATCATAGAATGTGAGAGTGTCAGTCTTCTTCTACGTAACTCGTCATTGTGCCTTTTGAATTTAATTCGGATGCAATTTCTGTGTGTCATCGTCAATAAGAAGGGCCAAGGTAAACAGTAAACCTGAAGAGAAGCATCGTAATCTAAAACTGGACTCACAGAAGATGTTCAAATCATAGAAAGTTAGTGTGTCAGTCCTCTTGTACTTAAGTCGGCATTGTGACTTTTGTATTAAATTCGGATGCATTTTGTGTGTTTCATCGTCAATAAGAAGGTGCAAGGTATACAGTAAACCTGAAGTGAAGCATCGGAATCTAAAACAGGACTCACAGGAGAGGTTCAAATCATAGAAAGTTAGAGTTTCAGTCTTCTTGTACTTAACTCGGCATTGTGCCTCTTGAATGTAATTCGAATGCAATTTCTGTGTTTCATCGTCAATAAGAAGGTCCAAGGTACACAGTAAACCTCAAGAGAAGCATCGGAATCTAAAACTGGACTCACAGGAGAGGTTCAAATCATAGAATGTGAGAGTGTCAGTCCTCTTGTACTTAAGTCGGCATTGTGCCTTTTGTATTAAATTCGGATGTAAACTTTGTGTTTCATCGTCAATAAGAAGGTCCAAGGGATACAGTAAACCTGAAGTGAAGCATCGGAATCTAAAACTGGACTCACAGGAGAGGTTCAAATCATAGAATGTGGGAGTATCAGTCCTCTTGTACTTAAGTCGGAATTGTGCATTTTGTTTTATATTCTTATGCAATTTCTGTGTTTCATCGTCAATAAGAAGGTGCAAGGTATACAGTAAACCTGAAGTGAAGAATCGGAATCTAAAACTGGACTCACAGGAGAGGTTCAAATCATAGAAAGCGAGAGTGTCATCTCTTGTACTTAAGTCGGCATTGTGCCTTTTGTATTAAATTCCGATGCAATTTCTGTGTTTCATCGTCAATAAGAAGGTGCAAGGTATACAGTAAACCTGAAGAGAAGCATCGGAATCTAAAACTGAACTCACAGGAGAGGTTCAATTCATAGAAAGTGAGAGAGCCTGTCCTCATGTACTTATGTCGGCATTGTGCCTTTTGTATTAAATTCGGATGCAATTTCTGTGTTTCATCGTCAATAAGAAGTACCAAGGGATACAGTAAACCTGAAGTGAAGCATCGGAATCTAAAACTGGACTCACAGGAGAGGTTCAAATCATAGAAAGTGAGAGTGTCAGTCCTCTTGTACTTAAATCGGAATTGTGCCTTTTGTAATAAATTCCAATGCAAACTCTGTGTTTCATCGTCAATAAGAAGTTAAAAGGGATACAGTAAACCTGAAGTGGAGAGGTTCAAATCATAGAATGTGAGAGTGTCAGTTCTTTTGTACTTAAGTCGGCATTGTACCTTTTGTATTTAATTTCGATGCAATTTCTGTGTTTCATCGTCAATAAGAAGGTGCAAGGTATACAGTAAACCTGAAGTGAAGAATCGGAATCTAAAACTGGACTCACAGGAGAGGTTCAAATCATAGAAAGCCAGAGTTTCATCTTTTGTACTTAAGTCGGCATTGTGCCTTTTGTATTAAATTCCGATGCAATTTCTGTGTTTCATCGTCAATAAGAAGGTGCAAGGTATACAGTAAACCTGAAGAGAAGCATCGGAATCTAAAACTGGACTCACAGGAGAGGTTCAAATCATAGAATGTGAGAGTGTCAGTCCTCTTGTACTTAAGTCGGCATTGTGCCTTTTGTATTAAATTCGGATGTAAACTTTGTGTTTCATCGTCAATAAGAAGGTCCAAGGGATACAGTAAACCTGAAGTGAAGCATCGGAATCTAAAACTGGACGCACAGGAGAGGTTCAAATCATAGAAAGTTAGAGTGTCAGTCCTCTTGTACTTAAGTCGGAATTGTGCCTTTTGTAATAAATTCCAATGGAAACTCTGTGTTTTATCGTCAAAAAGAAGTTAAAAGGGATACAGTAAACCTGAAGTGAAGCATCGGAATCTAAAACTCGACTCACAGGAGAGGTTCAAAACATAAAAGTGAGAATGTCAGTCCTCTTGAACATAAGTCGGCATTGTGAATTTATTATTAAATTCCGATGAAACTCTGTGTTTCATCGACAATAAGAATGTCCAAGGGATACAGTAAACCTCAAGTGAAGCATCGGAATCTAAAACTGAACTCACAGGAGAAGTTCAAATCATAGAAAGTGAGAGTGTCAGTTCTGTTGTACTTAAGTCGGCATTGTGCCTTTCGTATTAAATTCCGGTGCAATTTCTGTGTTTCATCGACAATAAGAAGGTCCAAGAGATACAGTAAACCTGAAGTAAAGCATCGGAATCTGAAACTGGACTCACAGGAGAGGTTCAAATCAAAGAAGTGAGAGAGTCGGCCCTCTTGTACTTAAGTCGGCATTGTGCCTTTTGTATTAAGTTCGGATGCTATTTCTGTGTTTCATCGTCAATAAGAAAGTCCGAGGTATACCATAAACCTGAAGTGAAGCGTCGGAATCTAAAACGGGACTCACTGGAGAGGTTCAAATCATAGATAGTTAGAGTGCCAGTCCTCTTGTACTTAAGTCGGCATTGTGACTTTTGTATTAAATTCGGATGCAATTTCTGTGTTTCATCGTCAATAATAAGTTAAAAATGATACAGTAAACCTGAAGTGAAGCATCGGAATCTAAAACTGGACTCACAGGAGAGGTTCAAATCATAGAAAGTTAGAGTGTCAGTCTTCTTCTACGTAACTCGTCATTGTGCCTTTTGAATTTAATTCGGATGCAATTTCTGTGTGTCATCGTCAATAAGAAGGGCCAAGGTAAACAGTAAACCTGAAGAGAAGCATCGTAATCTAAAACTGGACTCACAGAAGATGTTCAAATCATAGAAAGTTAGTGTGTCAGTCCTCTTGTACTTAAGTCGGCATTGTGACTTTTGTATTAAATTCGGATGCATTTTGTGTGTTTCATCGTCAATAAGAAGGTGCAAGGTATACAGTAAACCTGAAGTGAAGCATCGGAATCTAAAACAGGACTCACAGGAGAGGTTCAAATCATAGAAAGTTAGAGTTTCAGTCTTCTTGTACTTAACTCGGCATTGTGCCTCTTGAATGTAATTCGAATGCAATTTCTGTGTTTCATCGTCAATAAGAAGGTCCAAGGTACACAGTAAACCTCAAGAGAAGCATCGGAATCTAAAACTGGACTCACAGAAGAGGTTCAAATTATAGATAGTTAGATTGTTATTCCTCTTGTACTTAAGTCGGAATTGTGCCATTTGAATTTAATTCCGACGCAATTTCTGTGTTTCATCGTCAATAAGAAGGTCCAAGGTATACAGTAAACCTGAAGTGAAGCATCGGAATCTATAACTGGACTCACAGGAGAGGTTCAAATCTTAGAAAGTTAGAGTGCCTGTCCTTTTGTAATTAAGTCGGCATTGTGCCTTTTGTATTAAATTCGGATGCAATTTCTGCGTTTCATCGTCAATATGAAGGTCCACGGGATACAGTTAACCTGAAGTGGGGTATCGGAATCTAAAACTGGACTCACAGGAGAGGTTCAAATCATACAAAGTTAGAGTGTCAGTCCTCTTGTACTTAACTCGGCATTGTTCCTTTTGTATTAAATTCGGTTGCAATTTCTGTGTTTCATCGTCAATAAGAAGTTCCAAGGGATACAGTAAACCTGAAGTGAAGCATCAGAATCAAAAACTGGACGCACAGGAGAGGTTCAATTCATAGAAATTTAGGGTGTCAGCCCTCTTGTACTTAAGTCGGCATTGTGCCTTTTGTATTACATTCGGATGCAATATCTGTGTTCCATCGTCAATAAGAAGATGCCAGGTATACAGTAAACCTGAAGTGAAGCATTGGAATCTAAAACTGGACTCAAAGGAGAGGTACAAATGATAGAAAGTGTGAGAGTCAGTCCTCTTGTACTTAAGTCGGCATAGTGCCTTTTGTAATAAATTCCAATGCAAACTCTGCATTTCATTGTCAATAAGAAGTTAAAAGGGATACAGTAAACCTGAAGTGAAGCATCGGATCTAAAACTGGATTCACAGGAGAGGTTCAAATCATAGAAAGTGTGAGTGACAGTTCTCTTGTACTTAAGTCGGCATTGTGCTTTTTAAATTAAATTCTGATGCAATTTCTGTGTTTCAACCTCAATAAGAAGGTGCAAGGTATACAGTAAACCTGAAGTGAAGCATCGGAATCTAAAACTGGACTCACAGGAGAGGTTAAAATCATAGAATGTGAGAGTGTCAGTCCTCTTGTACTTAAGTCGGCATTGCTCCTTTTGTATTAAATTCGGATGGAAACTCTGTGTTTCATCGTCAATAAGCAGGTCCAAGGGATACAGTAAACCTGAAGTGAAGCATCGGAATCTAAAACTGGACTCACAGGAGAGGTTCAAATCATAGAAGTGAGAGTGTCAGTCCTCTTGTACTTAAGTCGGAATTGAGCCTTTTGTAATAGATTCCAATGCAAACTCTGTGTTTTACGTCAATAAGAAGTTAAAAGGGATACAGTAAACCTGAAGTGAAGCATCGGAATCTAAAACTGGACTCACAGGAGATTTTCAAATCATAGAAAGTTAGAGTGTCAGTCTTCTTCATCGTAACTCGGCATTGTGCCTTTTGAATTTAATTCGGATGCAAATTCTGGGTGTCATCGTCAATAAGAAAGTCCAAGGTACACAGTAAACCTGAAGTGAAGTATCGGAATCTAAAACTGGACTCACAGGAGAAGTTCAAATCATAGAAGTGAGAGTGTCAGCCCTCTTGTACTTAAGTCGGCATAGTGCCTTTTGTATTAAGTTCGGATGCTATTTCTGTGTTTCATCGTCAATAAGAAACCATGAGGTATACAGTAAACCTGAAGTGAAGCATCGGAATCTAAAACTGGTTTCACAGGAGAGATACAAATCATAGAAAGTTAGAATGCCTGTCCTTTTGTAATTAAGTCGGCATAGAGCCTTTTGTATTAAATTCGGATGCAATTTCTGCGTTTCATCGTCAATATGAAGGTCCACGGGATACAATTAACCTGAAGTGAGGTATCGGAATCTAAAATTGGACTCACAGGAGAGGTTCAAATCATAGAAAGTAAGTGTGCCAGTCTTCTTGTAATTAACTCGGCATTGTGCCTTTTGTATGACATTCGGTTGCAATTTCTGTGTTTCATCGTCAATAAGAAGTTCCAAGGGATACAGTAAACATGAAGTGAAGCATCAGAATCAAAAACTGGACGCACAGGAGAGGTTCAATTCATAGAAATTTAGGGTGTCAGTCCTCTTGTACTTAAGTCGGCATTGTGCCTTTTGCATTACATTCGGATGCAATATCTTTGTTCCATCGTCAATAAGAAGGTGCCAGGTATACGTAGTCCTGAAGTGAAGCATTGGAATCTAAAACTGGACTCAAAGGAGAGGTTCAAATGATAGAAAGTGTGAGTAACAGTCCTCTTGTACTTAAGTCGGCATTGTGACTTTGTATTAAATTCCGATGCAATTTCTGTGTTTCATCGTCAATAAGAAGGTCCAAGGGATACAGTAAACCTGAAGTGAAGTATCGGAATCTAAAACTGGACTCACAGGAGAAGTTCAAATCATAGAAGTGTGAGTGTCAGCCCTCTTGTACTTAAGTCGGCATAGTGCCTTTTGTATTAAGTTCGGATGCTATTTCTGTGTTTCATCGTCAATAAGAAAGTCCGAGGTACACAGTAAACCTGAAGTGAAACATCGGAGTGTAAAACTGGACTCACTGGAGAGGTTTTTAATCATAGAAAGTTAGAGTGTCAGTCCTCTTGGACTCAAGTCGGCATTGTGACTTTTGTATTAAATTCGGTTCCAATTTCTGTGTTTCATCGTCAATGAGAAGGTCCATGGTACACTGTAAACCTGAAGAGAAGCATCGTAATCTAAAACTGGACTCACAGAAGAGGTTCAAATCATAGAAAGTTAGAGTGTCAGTCCTCTTGTACTTAAGTCGGCATTGTGACTTTGTTATTAAATTCGGATGCATTTTCTGTGTTTCATCGTCAATAAGAAGGTGCAAGGTATACAGTAAACCTGAAGTGAAGCATCGGAATCTAAAACTGGACTCACAGGTGAGGTTCAAATCATAGAAAGTTTGAGTTTCAGTCTTCTTGTACTTAACTCGGCATTGTGCCTTTTGAATTTAATTCGGATGCAATTTCTGTGTTTCATCGTCAATAAGAAGGTCGAAGGTACACAGTAAACCTCAAGAGAAGCATCGGAATCTAAAACTGGACTCACAGAGGAGGTTCAAATCATAGATAGTTAGAGTGTCATTCCTCTTGTACTTAAGTCGGCATTGTGCCTTTTGAACTTAAATCCGCCGCAATTTCTGTGTTTCATCGTCAATAAGAAGGTCCAAGGTATACAGTAAACCTGAAGTGAAGCATCGGAATCTAAAACTGGACTCACAGGAGAGGTTCAAATCATAGCAAGTTAGAGTGATTGTCCTTTTGTAATTAAGTCGGCATTGTGCCTTTTGTATTAAATTCGGATGCAATTTCTGCGTTTCATTGTCAATATGAAGGTCCACGGGATACAGTTAGCCTGAAGTGAGGTATCGGCATCTAAAACTGTACTCACAGGTGAGGTTCAACTCATAGAAAGTTAGAGTGTCAGTCTTCTTGTACTTAACTCGGCATTGTGCCTTTTGTATTAAATTCGGTTGCAATTTCTGTGTTTCATCGTCAATAAGAAGTTTAAAGGGATACAGTAAACCTGAAGTGAACCAATAGAATCAAAAACTGGACGCACAGGAGAGGTTCAAATCATAGAAATTTAGGGTGTCAGTCCTCTAGTAGTTAAGTCGGCATTGTGCATTTTGTATTTCATTCGGATGCAATATCTGTGTTCCATCGTAAATAAGAAGGTGCAAGGTATACAGTAAACCTGATGTGAAGCATTGGAATCTAAAACTGGACACAAAGGAGAGGTTCAAATGATAGAAAGTGTGAGTGTCAGTCCTCTTGTACTTAAGTCGTTATTGGCCCTTTTGTAATAAATTCCAATGCAAACTCTGTGTTTCATTGTCAATAAGAAGTTAGAAGATATACAGTAAACCTGAAGTGAAGCATCGGATCTAAATCAGGATTCACTGGAGAGGTTCAAATCATAGAAAGTGAGATTGACAGTTCTCTTGTACTTAAGTCGGCATTGTGATTTTGAATTATATTCCGATGCAATTTCTGTGTTTCATCGTCAATAAGAAGGTGCAAGGTATACAGTAAACCTGAAGTGAAGCATCGGAATCTAAAACTGGACTCACAGGAGAGGTACAAATCACAGTATGTGGGAGTGTCAGTCCTCTTGTACTTAAGTCGGCATTGTGCCTTTTGTATTAAATTCGGATGCAAACTCTGTGTTTTATCGTCAATAAGAAGGTCCAAGGGTACAGTAAACCTTAAGTGAAGCATCGGTATCTAAAACTGGACTCACAGTTGAATTTCAAATCATAGAAGTGAGAGCGTCAGTCCTCTTGTACTTAAGTCGGCATTGTGCCTTTATTACTAAATTCCGATGCAAACTCTGTGTTTCATCGACAATAAGATGGTCCAAGGGATACAGTAAACCCCAAGTGAAGCATCGGAATCTAAAACTGGACTAACAGGAGTAGTTCAAATCATAGGAAGTTAGAGTGTCAGTCCTCTTGCACTTAAGTCGGCATTATGCCTTTTAGATTAAATTCGGATGCAAACTCTGTGTTTCATCGTCAATAGGAAGGTCCAAGGGAAACAGTAAACCTGACGTGAAGCATCGGAATCTAAAACTGGACTCACAGGAGCGGTTCAAATCATGGAAAGTGAGACTGTCAGTCCTCATTAACTTAAGTCGGCATTGTGCCTTTTGTATTAAATTCGGGTGTAAACTCTGTGTTTTATCGTCAATAAGAATGTCCAAGGGTACAGTAAACCTTAAGTGAAGCATCGGTATCTAAAACTGGACTCACAGGAGAGGTTCAAATCCTAGAAGTGAGAGCGTCAGTCCTCTTGTACTTAAGTCGGAATTGTGCCTTTTGTAATAAATTCCAATGCAAACTCTGTGTTTTATCGTCAATAAGAAGTTAAAAGGCATACAGTAAACCTGAAGTGAAGCATCGGAATCTAAAACTGGACTCACAGGAGAGGTTCAAATCATAGAAAGTGAGAGTGTCAGTTCTCTTGTACATAAGTCGGCATAGTGCCTTTTGTATTACATCCCAATGCAATTTCTGTGTATCATCGTCAATAAGAAGGTGCAAGGTATACAGAAACCTGAAGTGAAGCATCGGAATCTAGAACTGGACTCACAGGAGACATTCAAATCATAGAAAGCGAGAGTGTCAGTCCTCATGTACTGATGTCGGCATTGTGCCTTTTGTATTGAATTCGGATGCAATTTCTGTGTTTCATCGTCAATAAGTCGTTCCAAGGGATACAGTAAACCTGATGTGAAGCATCGGAATCTAAAACTGGACTCACAGGAGAGGTTCAAATCAAAGATAGTGAGAGTGTCAGTCCTCTTGCACTTAAGTCGGAATTGTGCCTTTTGTAATAAATTCCAATGCAAACTCTGTGTTTTATCGTCAATAAGAAGTTAAAAGGGATACAGTAAATCTAAAGTGAAGCATCAGAATCCAAAACTGGACTGACACTAGAGGTTCAAATCATAGAAAGTGAGAGTGTCAGTTCTCTTGTACTTAAGCCGGCATTGTGCATTTTGTATTAAATTCTGATGCAATTTCTGTGTTTCATCGTCATTAAGAAGGTGCAAGGGATACGGTAAACCTGAAGTGAACCATCGGAATCTAAAACTGGACTCACAGGAGAGGTTCAAATCATAGAAAGTGAGAGTGTCAATTCTCTTGTACTTAAGTCGGCATGGTGCCTTTTGTATTAAATTCCAATGCAATTTCTGTGTATCATCGTCAAT
The DNA here is from genome assembly GCF_021461395.2 of Schistocerca americana. Classification (NCBI taxonomy): domain Eukaryota; kingdom Metazoa; phylum Arthropoda; class Insecta; order Orthoptera; family Acrididae; genus Schistocerca; species Schistocerca americana. The sequence goes on from NC_060121.1 coordinate 59,690,258, forward strand.
AACAAGGTGCAAGGTATACAGTAAACCTGAAGTGAAGTATCGGAATCTTAAACTGGACTCACAGGAGACGTTCAAATCATAGAAAGCGAGAGTGTCAGTTCTCTTGTACTTAAGTCGGCATTGTGCCTTTTGTATTAAATTCCGATCCAATTTCTGTGTTTCATCGTCAATAAGAAGGTGCATGGTATACAGTAAACCTGAAGTGAAGCATCGGAATCTAAAACTGGACTCACAGGAGAGGTTAAAATCATAGAAAGTGAGTGTGTCAGTCCTCTTGTACTTAAGTCGGCATTGTGCCTTTTGTATTAAATTCGGATGCAAACTCTGTGTTTCATCGTCTATAAGTAGGTCCAAGGGATACAGTAAACCTGAAGTGAACCATCGGAATCTAAGACTGGACTCACAGGAGAGGTTCAAATCATAGAGAGCGAGAGTGTCAGTTCTCTTGTATTTAGGTCGGCATTGTGCCCTTTGTATTAAATTCCGATGCAATTTCTGTGTATCATCGTCAATAAGAAGGTACAAGGTAAACAGTAAACCTGAAGTGAAGCATCGGAATCTAAAACTGGACTCACAGGAGAGGTTAAAATCATATAATGTGAGAGTGTCATTCCTCTTGTACATAAGTCGGCATTGTGCCTTTATTATTAAATTCTGATGTAAACTCTGTGTTTCATCGACAACAAGATGGTCCAAGGGATACAGTAAACCTCAAGTGAAGCATCGGAATCTAAAACTGGACTCACAGGAGAAGTTCAAATTATAGAAAGTTAGAGTGTCAGTCCTCTTGTACTTAAATCGGCATTGTGCCTTTTAGATTAATTTCGGATGCAAACTCTGTGTTTCATCGTCAATAGGAAGGTCCAAGGGATACAGTAAACCTGAAGGGAAGCATCGGAATCTAAAACTGGACTCACAATAGAGGTTCAAATCATAGAAAGTGAGAGTGTCAGTCCTCATGTACTCATGTCGGCATTGTGCCTTTTGTATTAAATTCAGATGCAATTTCTGTGTTTCATCGTCAATAAGACGTTCCTAGGGAGACAGTAAACCTGAAGTGAAGCATCGGAATCTAAAACTGGACTCACAGGAGAGGTTCAAATCATAGAAAGTGAGAGTGTCAGTCCTCTTGTACTTAAGTCGGAATTCTGCATTTTGTAATAAATTCCAATGCAAACTCTGTGTTTTATCGTCAATAAGAAGTTAAAAGGGATACAGTAAACCTGAAGTGAAGCATCGGAATCTAAAACTGGACTCGCACTAGAGGTTCACATCATAGAAAGTGAGAGTGTCAGTTCTCTTGTACTTAAGTCGGCATTGTGCATTTTGTATTAAATTCCGATGCAATTTCTGTGTTTCATCGTCAATAAGAAGGTGCAAGGTATACAGTAAACTTGAAGTGAAGCATCGGAATCTAAAATTGGACTCACAGGACAGGTTCAAATCATAGAAACTTAGAGTGTCAGTCTTCTTGTACTTAACTCGGCATTGTGCCTTTTGAATTTAATTCGGATGCAATTTCTGTGTTTCATCGTCAACAAGAAGGTCCAAGGTACACAGTAAACCTCAAGAGAAGCATCGGAATCTAAAACTGGACTCACAGAAGAGGTTCAAATCATAGATAGTTAGAGTGTCAGTCCTCTTGTACTTAAGTCGGCATTTTGCCTTTAGAATTTAATTCCGACGCAACTTCTGTGTTTCATCGTCAATAAGAAGGTCCAAGGTATACAGTAAACCTGAAGTTAAGCATCGGAATCTAAAACTGGACTCACAGGAGAGGTTCAAATCATAGAAAGTTAGAGTGCCTGTCCTTTTGTAATGAAGTCGGCATTGTGGCTTTTGTATTAAATTCGGATGCAATTTCTGCGTTTCATCGTCAATATGAAGGTCCACGGGATACAGTTAACCTGAAGGGAAGTATCGGAATCTAAAACTGGACTCAAAGGAGAGGTTCAAATGATAGAAAGTGTGAGTGTCAGTCCTCTTGTACTTAAGTCGGCATTGTGCCTTTTGTAATAAATTCCAGTGCAAACTCTGTGTTTCATCGTCAATAAGAATTTAAAATGGATACAGTAAACCTGAAGTGAACCATCGGATCTAAAACTGGATTCACAGGAAAGGTTCAAATCATAAAAAGTGAGAGTGTCAGTTCTCTTGTACTGAAGTCGGCATTGTGCATTTTGTATTAAGTTCAGATGCAATTTCTGTGTTTCATCGTCAATAAGAAGGTCCAAGGTATACAGTAAACCTAAAGTGAAGCATCGAAATCTAAAACTGGACTCACAGGAGAGGTTCAAATCATAGAAAGTGAGAGTGTCAATCCTCTTTTACTTAGGTCGGCATTGTGCGTTTTGTATTAAATTCAGATGCAATTTCTGTGTTTCATCGTCAACAAGAAGGTCCAAAGTATACAGTAAACCTGAAGTGAAGCATCTAAATCTAAAAATGGACTCACAGGAGACGTTCAAATCATAGAAAGTTAGTGTGTCAGCCCTCTTGTACTTAAGTCGGCATTGTGCCTTTTGTATTAAATTCGAATGCAATTTCTGTGTTTCATCGTCAATACGAAAGTCCGAGGTATAGAGTAAACCTGAAGTGAAGCATCGGAATCTGAATCTGGACTCACAGGAGAGGTTCTAATCATAGAAAGTTAAAGTGTCAGTCCTCTCGTACTTATGTCGGCATTGTGACTTTTGTATTAATTTCGGATGCAATATCTGTGTTTCATCGTCAATAAGAAGGTCCAAGGGATACAGTAAAACTGAAGTCAAGCATCGGAATCTAAAACTGGACTCACAGGACAGGTTCAAATCATAGAAATTTAGAGTAACAGTCTTCTTCTACTTAACTCGGCATTGTGCTTTTTGACTATAATTCGGATGCAATTTCTGTGTGTCATCGAAGGTAAGAAGGTCCAAGGTACACTGTAAACCTGAGGAGAAGCATTGGAATCTAAAACTGGACTCACAGGAGAGGTTCAAATCATAGAAAGTTAGAGTGTCAGTCCTCTTGTACTTAAGTCGGCATTCTGACTTTTGTATTAAATTCGGATGCAATTTCTGTGTTTCATCGTCAATATGAAGGTGCAAGTTATACAGTAAACCTGAAGTGAAGCATCGGAATCTAAAACTGGACTCACAGGAGAGGTTCAAATCATAGAAAGTTAAAGTGTCAGTCCTCTTGTACTTATGTCGGCATTGTGACTTTTGTATTAAATTCGGATGTAATATCTGTGTTTCATCGTCAATAAGAAGGTCCAAGGGATACAGTAATCCTGAAGTCAAGCATCGGAATCCAAAACTGGACTCACAGGAGAGGTTAAAATCATAGAAGTGAGAGTGTCAGTCCTCATGTACTCATGTCGGCATTGTGCCTTTTGTATTAAATTCAGATGCAATTTCTGTGTTTCATCGTCAATAAGAAGGTGCAAGTTATACAGTAAACCTGAAGTGAAGCATCGGAATTAAAAATTGGACTCACAGGACAGGTTCAAATCATAGAAAGTTAGAGTGTCGGTCTTCTTGTACTTAACTCGGCATTGCGCCTTTTGAATTTAATTCGGATGCAATTTCTGTGTTTCATCGTCAACAAGAAGGTCCAAGGTACACAGTAAACCTCAAGAGAAGCATCGGAATCTAAAACTGGACTCACAGAAGAGGTTCAAATTATAGATAGTTAGAGTGTCAGTCCTCTAGTACTTAGGTCGGCATTGCGCTTTTGTATAAATTTGGGATGCAATATCTGTGTTTCCTCGTCAATAAGAAGGTTCAAGGTATACAGTAAACCTGAAGTGAAGCATCGGAATCTAAAACTAGGCTCACAGGTGAGGTTCAAACCATAGATAGTTAGAGTGTCAGTCATATTGTGCTTAACTCGGCATTGTACCTTTAGAATTTAATTCGGATGCAATTTCTAGGATTCATCGTCAATAAGAAGGTCCAAGGTATACAGTAAACCGGAAGTGAAACATCGGAATCTAAAACTAGACTCACAGGAGAGGTTCAAATCATAGAATGTGGGAATGTCATTCCTCTTGTACTTAGGTCGGCATTGTGCCTTTTGTATTGAATTCGGATGCAAACTTTGTGTTTCATCGTCAATAAGAAGGTCCAATGGATACTGTAAACCTGAAGTTAAGCATCGGAATCTATTACTGGACTCACAGGGGAGGTTCATATCATAGAAAGTTAGAGTGTCAGTCCTCTTGTACAAGGGTCGGCATTGTGCGTTTTGCATTAAATTCGGATGCAAACTCTGTGTTTCATCGTCAATAAGAAGGTCCAAGGGATACAGTAAACCTGAAATGAAGCATCGGAATCTAAAACTGGACTCACAGGAGATGTTCAAATCATAGAAAGTGAGAGTGTCAGTCCTCTTTTACGTAGGTCGGCATTGTGCCTTTTGTATTAAATTCAGATGCAATTTCTGTGTTTCATCGTCAATAAGAAGGTCCAAGGAATACAGTAAACCTAAAGTGAAGCATCGGAATCTAAAACAGGACTCACAGGAGAGGTTGATATTATAGAAAGTTAGAGTGTCAGTCCTCTTGAACTTAATTCGACATTGTGCATTTTGTATTAAATTCGGATGCAAACTCTGTGTTTCATCGTCAATAAGAAGGTCCAAGTAATACAGTAATCCTGAAGTGAAACATCGGAATCTAAAATTAGACTCACAGGACAGGTTCAAATCATAGAAAGTTAGAGTGTCAGTCTTCTTGTACTTAACTCGGCATTGTGCCTTTTGAATTTAATTCGGATGCAATTTCTGTGTTTCATCGTCAACAAGAAGGTCCAAGGTACACAGTAAACCTCAAGAGAAGCATCGGAATCTAAAACTGGACTCACAGAAGAGGTTCAAATTATAGATAGTTAGAGTGTCAGTCCTCTAGTACTTAGGTCGGCATTGCTCATTTGTATAAATTTGGGATGCAATATCTGTGTTTCATCTTCAATAAGAAGGTTCAAGGTATACAGTAAACCTGAAGTGAAGCATCGGAATCTAAAACTGGACTCAAAGGTGAGGTTCAAATGATAGAAAGTGTGAGTGTCTGTCCTCTTGTACTTAAGTCGGCATTGTGCCTTTTGTAATAAATTCCAGTGCAAACTCTGTGTTTCATCGTCAATAAGAAGTTAAAAGGGATACAGTAAACCTGAAGTGAACCATCGGATCTAAAACTGGATTCACAGGAAAGGTTCAAATCATAGAAAGTGAGAGTGTCAGTTCTCTTGTACTTAAGTCGGCATTGTGCTTTTTGTATTAAATTCAGATGCAATTTCTGTGTTTCATCGTCAATAAGAAGGTCCAAGGTATACAGTAAACCTATACTGAAGCATCGGAATCTAAAACTGGACTCACAGGAGAGGTTCAAATCATAGAAAGTGAGAGTGTCAATCCTCTTTTACTTAGGTCGGCATTGTGCCTTTTGTATTAAATTCAGATGCAATTTCTGTGTTTCATCGTCAATAAGAAGGTCCAAAGTATATAGTAAACCTGAAGTGAAGCATCTAAATCTAAAACTGGACTCACAGGAGAGGTTCAAATCATAGAAAGTTAAAGTGTCAGTCCTCTTGTACTTAAGTCTGCATTGTGACTTTTTTATTAAATTCGGATGCAATATCTGTGTTTCATCGTCAATAAGAAGGTCCAAGGGATACAGTAAACCTGAAGTCAAGCATCAGAATCTAAAACTGGACTCACAGGAGAGGTTCAAATCATAGAAATTTAGAGTGTCAGTCTTCTTCTACTTAACTCGGCATTGTGCTTTTTGAATTTAATTCGGATGCCATTTCTGTGTGTCATCGAAGGTAAGAATGTCCAAGGTAAACAGTAAACCTGAGGAGAAGCATTGGAATCTAAAACTGGACTCACAGGAGAGGTTCAAATCATAGAAAGTTAGAGTGTCAGTCCTCTTGTACTTAAGTCGGCATTCTGACTTTTGTATTAAATTCGGATGCAATTTCTGTGTTTCATCGTCAATATGAAGGTGCAAGTTATACAGTAAACCTGAAGTGAAGCATCGGAATCTAAAACTGGACTCACAGGAGAGGTTCAAACCATAGAAAGTTAGAGTGTCAGTCATATTGTACTTAACTCGTCATTGTACCTTTAGAATTTAATTCGGATGCAATTTCTGTGATTCATCGTCAATAAGAAGGTCCAAGGGATACAGTAAACCTCAAGTTAAGCATCAGAATCTACAACTGGACTCACAGGGAGGTTCAAATCGTAGAAAGTGAGAGTGTCAGTTCTCTTGTACGTAGGTCGGCATTGTGCCTTTTGTATTAAATTCAGATGCAATTTCTGTGTTTCATCGTCAATAAGAAGGTCCAAGGTATACAGTAAACCTTAAGTGAAGCATCGGAATCTAAAACAGGACTCACAGGAGAAGTTGATATCACAGAAAGTTAGAGTGTCAGTCCTCTTGTACTTGAGTCGGCATTGTGCGTTTTGTATAAAATTCGGATGCAAACTCTGTGTTTCATCGTCAATAAGAAGGTCCAAGGGATACAGTAAACCTGAAATGAAGCATCGGAATCTAAAACTGGACTCACAGGAGATGTTCAAATCATAGAAAGTGAGAGTGTCAGTCCTCTTTTACGTAGGTCGGCATTGTGCCTTTTGTATTAAATTCAGATGCAATTTCTGTGTTTCATCGTCAATAAGAAGGTCCAAGGTATACAGTAAACCTAAAGTGAAGCATCGGAATCTAAAACAGGACTCACAGGAGAAGTTGATATCACAGAAAGTTAGAGTGTCAGTCCTCTTGTACTTAATTCGACATTGTGCATTTTGTATTAAATTCGGATGCAAACTCTGTGTTTCATCGTCAATAAGAAGGTCCAAGTAATACAGTAATCCTGAAGTGAAGCATCGAAATCTAAAACTGGACTCACAGGAGAGGTTCAAATCATAGAAAGTGAGAGTGTCAGCCCTCTTGTACTTAAGTCGGCATTGTGCTTTTATAATTAAATTCCGATGCAAACTCTGTGTTTCATCGACAATAAAATGGTCCAAGGGATACAGTAAACCTATTGTGAAGCATCGGAATCTAAAACTGGACTGACAGGAGAAGTTCAAATCATATAAAGTGAGAGTGTCAGTCCTCTTTTACTTAGGTCGGCATTGTGCCTTTTGAATTAAATTCAGATGCAATTTCTGTGTTTCAACGTCAATATGAAGGTCCAAAGTATACAGTAAACCTGAAGTGAAGCATCTAAATCTAAAACTGGACTCACTGTAGATGTTCAAATCATAGAAAGTTAGAGTGTCAGCCCTTTTGTACTTAAGTCGGCATTGTGCCTTTTGTATTAAATTCGGATGCAATTTCTGTGTTTCATCGTCAATAAGAAAGTCAGAGGAATACAGTAAACCTGAAGTGAAGCATCGGAATCTAAAACTGGGCTAACAGGAGAGGTTCAAATCAAACAAAGTTAAAGTGTCAGTCCTGTTGTACTTATGTCGGCATTGTGACTTTTGTATTAAATTCGGATGCAATATCTGTGTTTCATCGTCAATAAGAAGGTCCAAGGCATACAGTAAACCTGAAGTCAAGCATCGGAATCTAAAACTGGACTCAGAGGAGGGGTTAAAATCATAGAAAGTTAGAGTGTTAGTCGTCTTCTACTTAACTCGGCATTGTGCCTTTTGAATTTAATTTGGATGCAATTTCTGTGTGTCATCGTCGATAAGAAGTCAAAAGGGATACAGTAAACCTGATGTGAAGCATCTGATCTAAAACTGGACTCACAGGGCTGTTCAAATCATAGAAAGTGAGAGTGTCAGATCTCTTGTACTTAAGTCCGCATTGTGCTCTTTGTATTAAATTCCGATGCAATTTCTGTGTTTCATCGTCAATAAGAAGGTGCAAGGTATACAGTAAACCTGAAGTGAAACATCGGAATCTAAAACTGGACTCACAGGAGAGGTTCAAATCATAGAATGTGGGAGTGTCAGTCCACTTGTACTTAAGTCAGCATTGTGCCATTTGTATTAAATTCGGATGCAATTTCTGTGTTTCATCGTCAATAAGAAGGTCCAAGGGATACAGTAAACCTGAAGTGAAGCATCGGAATCTAATACTGGACTCACAGGAGAGGTTCAAATCATAGAAAGTTAGAGTGTTAGTCCTCTTGTACTTAAGTCGGCATCGTGCCTTTTGTATTAAATTCGGATGCAAACTCTGTGTTTCATCGTCAATAAGAAGGTCCAAGGGATACAGTAAACCGAAAATGAAAAATCGGAATCTAAAACTGGACTCACAGGAGAGATTCAAATCATAGAAGTGAGAGTGTCAGTCCTCTTGTACTTAAGTCGGCATTGTGCCTTTATTATTAAATTCCGATGCAAACTCTGCGTTTCATCGAAAATAAAATGGTCCAAGGGATACAGTAAACCTCAAGTGAAGCAACGGAATCTAAAACTGGACTCACAGGAGAGGTTCAAATCATAGAAAGTTGGAGTGTCAGTCATCTTGTACTTAACTCGGCATTGTACCTTTTGAATTTAATTTGGATGAAGTTTCTGTGATTCATCGTCAATAAGAATGTGGAAGGGATACAGTAAACCTGAAGTGATGCATCAGATTCTAAAACTGGACTCAAAGGATAGGTTCAAATCATAGAAAGTGTGAGTGTCAGTCCTCTTGTACTTAAGTCGGCATTGTGACTTTTGTAATAATTTCCAATGCAAACTCTGTGCTTCATCGTCAATAAGAAGTCAAAAGGTATACAGTAAACCTGATGTGAAGCATCGGATCTAAAACTGGACTTACAGGGAGGTTCAAATCATAGAAAGTGAGAGTGTCAGTTCTTTTGTACTTAAGTCGGCATCGTGCTTTTTGTATTTAATTCCGATGCAATTTCTGTGTTTCATCGTCAATAAGAAGGTGCAAGGTATACAGTAAACCTGAAGTGAAACAGCGGAATCTAAAGCTGGACCCACAGGAGAGGTTCAAATCATAGAATGTGGGAGTGTCAGTCCTCTTGTGCTTATATCGACATTGTGCCTTTTACATTAAATTCGGATGCAATTTCTGTGTTTCATCGTCAATAAGAAGGACCAAGGGATACAGTAAACCTGAAGTGAAGCATCGGAATCTAAAACTATACTCACTGGAGAGGTTCAAATCATAGAAAGTTAGAGTGTCAGTCCTCTTGCACTTAAGTCGGCGTTGTGCCTTTTGTATTAAATTCGGATGCAAACTCTGTGTTTCATCGTCAATGAGAAGGTCCAAGGGATATAGTAAACCTGAAGTGAAGCATCCGAATCTAAAACTGGACTCACAGGAGAGGTTCAAATCATAGAAAGTGAGAGTGTCAGTCCTCTTTCACTTAGTTCGGCTTTGTGCCTTTTGTATTATATTCAGATGCAATATCCGTGTTTCATCGTCAATACGAAGGTCCAAGGTATACAGTAAACCTGAAGTGAAGCATCGGAATCTAAAACTGGACTCACAGGAGAGGTTCTAATCATAGAAGTAAGAGTGTCAGTCCTCTTGTACTTAAGTCGGCATTGTGCCTTTATTATTAAATTCCGATGCAAGCTCTGTGTTTCATCGACAATAAGATGGTCCAAGGGATACAGTAAACCTCAAGTGAAGCATCGGAATCTAAAACTGGACTGACAGGAGAAGTTCAAATCATAGAAAGTGAGAGTGTCAGTCCTCTTTTACTTAGGTCGGCATTGTGCCTTTTGTATTAAATTCAGATGTTATTTCTGTGTTTCATCGTCAATAGGTAGGTCCAAGGTATACAGTAAACCTGAAGTGAAGCATCGGAATCTACAACTGGACTCACAGGAGAGGTAGAAATCATAGAGAGTTAGAGTGTCAGTCCTCTTGTACTTAAGTCGGCATTGTGCCTTTATTATTAAATTCCGATGCAAACTCTGTGTTTCATCGACAATAAGATGGTCCAAGGGATACAGTAAACCTCAAGTGAGGCATCGGAATCTAAAACTGGACTGACAGGATAAGTTCAAATCATAGAAAGTGAGAGTGTCAGTCCTCTTTTACTTAGGTCGGCATTGTGCCTTTTGTATTAAATTCAGATGCTATTTCTGTGTTTCATCGTCAATAGGTAGGTCCAAGGTATACAGTAAACCTGAAGTGAAGCATCGGAATCTAAAACTGGACTCACAGGAGAGGTAGAAATCATAGAGAGTTAGAGTGTCAGTCCTCTTGTACTTAAGTCGGCATTGTGCCTTTTGTATTAAATTCGGATGCAAACTCTGTGCTTCATCGTCAATAAGAAGGTCCAAGTTATACAGTAAACCTGAAAAAAAGCATCGGAATCTAGAACTGGACTCACAGGAGAGGTTCAAATCATAGAAAGTTAAAGTGTCAGCCCACTTGTACTTAAGTTGGCATTGTGCCTTTTGTATTAAATTTGGATGCAATTTCTGTGTTTCATCGTCAGTAAGAAAGTCCGAGGTATACAGTAAAGCTGACGTGAAGCATCGGAATCTAAAACTGGACTCACAGGAGAGGTTCCAATCATAGAAAGTTAAAGTGTCAGTCCACTTGTACTTAAGTCGGCATTGTGACTTTTGTATTAAATTCGGATGCAATATCTGTGTTTCATCGTCAATAAGAAGGTCCAAGGGATACGGTAAACCTGAAGTCAAGCATCAGAATCTAAAACTGGACTCACAGGAGAGGTTCAAACCATAGAAAGTTAGAGTGTCTGTCTTATTGTACTTAACTAGGCATTGTACCTTTTGAATTTAATTCGAATGCATTTTCTGTGTTTCATCGTCAATAAGAAGGTCCAAGGGATACAGTACACCTGAAGTGAAGCATCAGAATCTATAACTGGACGCACAGGAGAGGTCCAAATCATAGAAAGTTAGGGTGTCAGTCCTCTTGTACTTAAGCCGGCATTATGCCTTTTGTATTAAATTCAGATGCAATATCTGCGTTCCATCGTCAATAAGAAGGTGCAAGGTATACAGGAAACCTGAAGTGAAGCATCGGAATCTAAAACTGGCCTCAAAGGACAGGTTCAAATCATAGAAAGTGTGAGTGTCAGTCCTCTTGTACTTAAGTCGGCATTGTGCCTTCTGTAATAAATTCCAATGCAAACTCTGTGTTTCATCGTCAATAAGAAGTCAAAAGGGATACAGTAAACCTGAAGTGAAGAATCGAAATCTAATACTGGACTCACAGGAAAGGTTCAAATCATAGAAAGTTAGAGTGTCAGTCCTCTTGTACTTATGTCGGCATGGTGCCTTTTGTATTAATTTCGGATGCAAACTCTGTGTTTCATCGTCAATTAGAAGGTCCAAGGGATACAGTAAACCTGAAGTGACGCATCAGAATCTAAAATTGGCCTCACACGAGAGGTTGAAATCATAGAAAGTTAGAGTGTCAGTCCTCTTGTACTTAGGTCGGCATTGTGCCTCTTGTATTAAATTCGGGTGCAAACTCTGTGTTTCATCGTCAATAAGAAGGTCCAAGGGATACTGTAAACCTGAAGTGAAGCATCGGAATCTAATACTGGACTCACAGGAGAGGTTCAAATCATACAAAAAGTTAGAGTGTTAGTCCTCTTGTACTTAAGTCGGCATCGTGCCTTTTGTATTAAATTCGGATGCAAACTCTGTGTTTCATCGTCAATAAGAAGGTCCAAGGGATACAGTAAACCGAAAATGAAAAATCGGAATCTAAAACTGGACTCACAGGAGAGGTTCAAATCTTAGAAGTGAGAGTGTCAGTCCTCTTGTACTTAAGTCGGCATTGTGCCTTTATTATTAAATTCCGATGCAAACTCTGCGTTTCATCGACAATAAAATGGTCCAAGGGATACAGTAAACCTCAAGTGAAGCAACGGAATCTAAAACTGGACTCACAGGAGAGGTTCAAATCATAGAAAGTTGGAGTGTCAGTCATCTTGTACTTAACTCGGCATTGTACCTTTTGAATTTAATTTGGATGAAGTTTCTGTGATTCATCGTCAATAAGAATGTGGAAGGTATACAGTAAACCTGAAGTGAAGCATCGGAATCTAAAACTGGACTCACAGGAGAGGTAGAAATCATAAAGAGTTGGAGTGTCAGTCCTCTTGTACTTAAGTCGGCATTGTGCCTTTTGTATTAAATTCGGATGCAAACTCTGTGCTTCATCGTCAATAAGAAGGTCCAAGTTATACAGTAAACCTGAGGGAAAGCATCGGAATCTAGAACTGGACTCACAGGAGAGGTTCAAATCATAGAAAGTTAAAGTGTCAGCCCACTTGTACTTAAGTTGGCATTGTGCCTTTTGTATTAAATTTGGATGCAATTTCTGTGTTTCATCGTCAATAAGAAGGACCAAGGGACACAGTAAACCTGAAGTGAAGCATCGGAATCTAAAACTATACTCAATGGAGAGGTTCAAATCATAGAAAGTTAGAGTGTCAGTCCTCTTGCACTTAAGTCGGCGTTGTGCCTTTTGTATTAAATTCGGATGCAAACTCTGTGTTTCATCGTCAATGAGAAGGTCCAAGGGATATAGTAATCCTGAAGTGAAGCATCGGAATCTAAAACTAGACTCACAGGAGAGGTTCAAATCATAGAAAGTGAGAGTGTCAGTCCTCTTTCACTTAGGTCGGCTTTGTGCCTTTTGTAATTTATTCAGATGCAATATCCGTGTTTCATCGTCAATACGAAGGTCCAAGGTATACAGTAAACCTGAAGTGAAGCATCGGAATCTAAAACTGGACTCACAGGAGAGGTTCAAATCATAGAAGTAAGAGTGTCAGTCCTCTTGTACTTAAGTCGGCATTGTGCCTTTATTATTAAATTCCGATGCAAACTCTGTGTTTCATCGACAATAAGATGGTCCAAGGGATACAGTAAACCTCAAGTGAAGCATCGGAATCTAAAACTGGACTGACAGGAGAAGTTCAAATCATAGAAAGTGAGAGTGTCAGTCCTCTTTTACTTAGGTCGGCATTGTGCCTTTTGTATTAAATTCAGATGCTATTTCTGTGTTTCATCGTCAATAGGTAGGTCCAAGGTATACAGTAAACCTGAAGTGAAGCATCGGAATCTACAACTGGACTCACAGGAGAGGTAGAAATCATAGAGAGTTAGAGTGTCAGTCCTCTTGTACTTAAGTCGGCATTGTGCCTTTATTATTAAATTCCGATGCAAACTCTGTGTTTCATCGACATTAAGATGGTCCAAGGGATACAGTAAACCTCAAGTGAAGCATCGGAATCTAAAACTGGACTCACAGGAGAGGTAGAAATCATAAAGAGTTGGAGTGTCAGTCCTCTTGTACTTAAGTCGGCATTGTGCCTTTTGTATTAAATTCGGATGCAAACTCTGTGCTTCATCGTCAATAAGAAGGTCCAAGTTATACAGTAAACCTGAGGGAAAGCATCCGAATCTAGAACTGGACTCACAGGAGAGGTTCAAATCATAGAAAGTTAAAGTGTCAGCCCACTTGTACTTAAGTTGGCATTGTGCCTTTTGTATTAAATTTGGATGCAATTTCTGTGTTTCCTCGTCAATAAGAAAGTCCGAGGTATACAGTAAACCTGACGTGAAGCATCGGAATCTAAAACTGGACTCACAGGAGAGGTTCCAATCATAGAAATTTAAAGTGTCAGTCCACTTGTACTTAAGTCGGCATTGTGACTTTTGTATTAAATTCGGATGCAATATCTGTGTTTCATCGTCAATAAGAAGGTCCAAGGGATACGGTAAACCTGAAGTCAAGCATCAGAATCTAAAACTGGACTCACAGGAGAGGTTCAAACCATAGAAAGTTAGAGTGTCTGTCTTATTGTACTTAACTCGGCATTGTACCTTTTGAATTTAATTCGAATGCATTTTCTGTGTTTCATCGTCAGTAAGAAGGTCCAAGGGATACAGTACACCTGAAGTGAAGCATCAGAATCTATAACTGGACGCACAGGAGAGGTCCAAATCATAGAAAGTTAGGGTGTCAGTCCTCTTGTACTTAAGTCGGCATTGTGCCTTTTGTATTAAATTCGGATGCAATATCTGCGTTCCATCGTCAATAAGAAGGTGCAAGGTATACAGGAAACCTGAAGTGAAGCATCGGAATCTAAAACTGGCCTCAAAGGAGAGGTTCAAATCATAGAAAGTGTGAGTGTCAGTCCTCTTGTACTTAAGTCGGCATTGTGCCTTCTGTAATAAATTCCAATGCAAACTCTGTGTTTCATCGTCAATAAGAAGTCAAAAGGGATACAGTAAACCTGATGTGAAGCATCGGATCTAAAACTGGACTCACAGGGAGGTTCAAATCATAGAAAGTGAGAGTGTCAGTTCTCTTATCTTTAAGTCGGCATTGTGCTTTTTGTATTAAATTCCGATGCAATTTCTGTGTTTCATCGTCAATAAGGAGGTCCAAGGGATACAGTAAACCTGAAGTGAAACATCGGAATCTAAAACTGGACTCACAGAAGAGGTTCAAATCACAGAAAGTTAGAGTCTCAGTCCAGTTGTACTTAAGTCGGCATTGTGCCTTTGGAATTTAATTCCGACGCAATTTCTGTGTTTCATCGTCAATAAGAAGGTGCAAGGTATACAGTAAACACGAAGTGAAGCATCGTAATTTAAAACTGGACACACAGGAGAGGTTCATATCATAGAAAGTTAGAGAGTCAGTCCTCTTGTACTTAAGCCCGCATTGTGCCTTTTTTATTAAATTACGATGCAATTTCGTTGTTTCATCGTCAATAAGAGGATGCAAGGTATACCGAAAACCGGAAGTGAAGCATCGGAATCTAAAACTGGACTCACAGGACAGGTTCAAATCATAGATAGTTAGAGTGTCAGTCCTCTAGTACTTAAGTCGGCATTGTGCCTTTTGTAATAAATTGGGACGCAATTTTGGTGTTTCATTGTCAATAAGAAGGTCCAAGGTATACAGTATACCTGAAGAGAAGTATCGGAATCGATGACTGGACTCACAGGAGAGGTTCAAATCATAGAAAGTTAGAGTGTCAGCCCAATTGTACTTAAGTCGGCATTGTGCCTTTTGTATTAAATTCCGTTGCAATTTCTGTGTTTCATCGTCAATAAGAAGGTCCGAGGTATACAGTAAACCTGAAGAGAAGCATCGGAATCTAAAACTGGACTCACAGAAGAGGTTCAAATCAAAGAAATTTAGAGGGTCAGTCCTCTTGTACTTAAGTCGGCTTTGTGCCTTTTGTATTAAATTCCGACGCAATTTCTGAGTTTCATCGTCAATAAGAAAGTCCAAGGTATACAGTAAACCTGAAGTGAAGCATCGGAATCTAAAACTGGACTCACTGGAGAGGTTCAAATCATAGAAAGTTAGTGTCATTTCTCTTGTAATTAAGTCGGCATTGTGCTTTTTGTATTAAGTTCGGATGCAATTTCTGCGTTTCATCGCCAATAAGAAGCTCCAAGAGATGCAGCAAACGTGAAGTGAAGTATCGTAATCTAAAACAGGACTCACAGGAGAGGTTCAACTCGTAGAAAGTTAGAGGTTCAGTACTCTTGTACTTAACTCGGAATTGTGCCCTTTGTATTAAAGTTGGATGCAATTTCTGTGTTTCATCGTCAGTAAGAAGGTCCAAGGCATACAGTAAACCTGAAGTCAGGCAACGGAATCTAAAACTGGACTCACTTGAGGGGTTCAATTATAGGTAGTTGGAGTGTGAGTCCTCTTGAACTAAAGTCGGCATTGTGCCTTTTGTATTAAATTCGGATGCAATTTCTGTGTTTCATCGTCAATAAGAAGGTCCTGGGTATACTGTAAACGTGAAGTGAAGCATCGGAAT
Organism: Schistocerca americana; assembly: GCF_021461395.2. Taxonomy (NCBI): domain Eukaryota; kingdom Metazoa; phylum Arthropoda; class Insecta; order Orthoptera; family Acrididae; genus Schistocerca; species Schistocerca americana. The sequence continues at coordinate 59,706,019 of NC_060121.1, forward strand.
CTAAAACTGGACCCACAGGAGAGGTTAAATCAAAAAAGTTAGGGTGTGAGTCCTCTTGTACTTAAGTCGGCATTGTGCCTTTAGTATTAAATTCGGATGCAATTTCTGTGTTTCATCGTCAATAAGTAGATCCAAGGGATACAGTAAATATGAAGTGAAGCATCGGAATCTAAAACTGGACTCACAGGAGTGGTTCTAATCATAAAAAGTTACAGTGTCAGTCCTCTTGTACCTAAGGCGGCATTGTGCCTTTTGTATTAAATTCGGATGCAAACTCTGTGTTTCAATGTCAATAAGAAGGGCCAAGGGATACAGTTAACCTGAAGTGAAGCATCGGAATCTAAAACTGGACTCACAGGAAAGGTTCAAATCATAGAAAGTTAGAGAGTCGGCCCTCTTGTACTTAAGTCGGCATTGTGCCTTTTGTATTACATTCGCCTGCAATTTCTGTGTTTCATCGTCAATAAGGACGTCCGAGGTATACAGTATGCCTGAAGTGAAGCATCGAAATCGAAAACTGGGCTCACGGGAGAGGTTCAAATCATAGAAAGTTAGAGTGTCAGTCCTCTTGTACTTAATTCGGCATTGTCAGTTTTGTATTACATTCGGATGCAATTTCTGTGTTTCATCGTCAATAAAAAAGTCCATGGGATACAGTAAACTTGAAGTGAACCATCAGAATCTATAACTGGACTCACAGGAGAGGTTTTAATCATAGTAAGTTAGAGTATCAACCCTCTTGTACTTAAGTCGGCATTGTGCCTTTTGTATTATATTCGGAAGAAATTTCTGTGTTTCATCGTCAATAAGAAAGTCCGAGGTATACAGTAAACCTGAAGAGAAGCATCGACATCTAAAACTGGACCCACAGGAGAGGTTCAAATCACAGAAAGTTTGAGTGTCAGTCCTCTAGTACTTAAGTCGGGATTGTGCCTTTTGTATTAAATTCGGATGCAATTTCTGTGTTTCATCGTCAATAAGAAGGTCCAAGGGATACAGTAAACCTGAAGTGAAGCATCGGAATCTAAAACTGGACTCACAGGAGAGGTTCAAATCATAGAAGGTTAGAGTGTCAGTCCTTTTGTACTTATGTCGGCATTGTGCCTTTTGTATTAAATTCGGATCCAATAGCTGTGTTTCATCGTCAATAAGAAGGTGCAAGGTATACAGTAAACCCGAAGTGAAGCGACGGAATCTAAAACCGGAATCTTAGGAGAGGTTCAAATCATAGAACGTGAGAGTGTCAGTATTCTTGTACTTAAGTCGTCATTGCGCCTTTTGTATTATATTCCAATGCAAACTCTGTGTTTCATCGTCAATAAGAAGTTCCAAGGGATACAGGAAACCTGAAGTGAAGCATCGGAATTAAAAACTGGACCCACATTAGAGGTTCAAATCATAGAAAGTGAGGGTGTCAGTTCTCCTGTACTTAAGTCGGCATTGTGCCTTTTGTGTTAATTTCGGATGCAAACTCTGTGTTTCATCGTCAATAAGAAGGTCCAAGGGATACAGTTAACCTGATGTGAAGCATCGGAATCTAAAACTGGACTCACAGGAGAGGTTCAAATCATTGAAAGTGAGAGCGTCAGTCCTCTTGTACTTAAGTAGGCATTGATCCCTTATATGTTAAATTCCGATGAAAACTCTGTGTTTCATCGTCAATAAAAAGGTCCAAGGGATACAGTAAACCTTATGTGAAGCATCTGAATCTAAAACTGGACTCACAGGAGAGGTTCAAATCATAAAAAGTTAGAGTGTCAATCCTCTTGTACTTAAGGCTGCATTGTGCCTTTTGTATTAAATTCGGATGTAAACTCTTTGTTTCTTCGTCAATAAGAAAGGCCAAGGGATACAGTAAACCTGAAGTGAAGCATCGGAATCTAAGACTGGACTTACAGGATAGGTTCAAATCATAGAAAATTAGAGTGTCAGTCCTCTTGTACTTAAGTCGGGATTGTGCCATTTGCATTAATTTCGGATGCAACCTCTGTGTTTCATCGTCAACAAGAAGGTCCAAGGGATACAGTAAACCAGATGTGAAGCATCGGAATCTAAAACTGGACTCACAGGAGAGGTACAAATCATAGAAAGTGAGAGTGTCAGTCCTCTTGTACTTAAGTAGGCATTGTGCCGTTTATGTTAAATTCCGATGCAAACTCTGTGTTTCATCGTCAATAAGAAGGCCCGAGGGATACAGAAACCTGAAGTGAAGCATCGGAATCTAAAACTGGACTCACAGGGAGGTTCAAATCATAGAAAGTGAGAGGGTCAGTCCTCTTGTACCTAAGTCGGCATTGTGCCTTTTGTATTAAATTCCGATGAAATTTCTGTGTTTCACCGTCAATAAGAAGGTCCAAGGAATGCAGAAAACCTGAAGTGAAGCATCCGAATCTAAAATTGGACTCAGAGGAGTGGATGAAATCATAGAAAGTTAGAGTGTCCGTCCTCTTGTACTTATGTCGGAATTGTGTCTTTTGTATTGAATTCGGATGCAAACTCTGTGTTTCATCGTCAATAAAGAGGTCCACGTTTTACAGTAAACCTGAAGTGAAGCATCGGAATCTAAAACTGGACTCACAGGAGGGATTCAAATCATAGAAAGTTAGAGTGTTAGCCCTCTTGTACTTATGTCGGCATTGTGCCTTTTGTATTAAATTCGGATGCAATTTCTGTGTTTCATCGTCAATAAGAAGGTCAAGGGTATACAGTAAACCTGAAGTGAAGCATCGGAATCTAAAACTGGACCCACAGGAGAGGTTTAAATCATAAAAAGTTAGGGTGTGTGTCCTCTAGTACTTAAGTCGGCATTGTGCCTTTTGTGCTACATTCGGATGCAATTTCTGTGTTTCATCGTCAATAAGAAGGTTCAAGGTATACAGTAAACCTGAAGTGAAGCATCGGAATCTAAAACTGGACTCACAGGAGAGGTTCAAATCATTGAAAGTTAGCGTGTCTGTCTTCTTTTACTTAAGTCTGCATAGTTCCTTTTGTATTACATTCGGATGCAATTTCTGTGTTTCATCGTCAATAAGAAGGTGCAAGGTATACAGTAAACCTGAAGTGAAGCATCGGAATCTAAAACTGGACTCACAGGAGAGGTTCAAATCATAGAAAGTTAGAGTGTCAGTCCCCTTGTACTTAAGTCGGCATTGTGACTTTTGTATTAAAATCGGATGCAATTTCTGTGTTTCATCGTCAATAAGAAAGTCCAAGGTTTAAAGTAAACCTGAAGTGAAGCATCGGAATCTAAAACTGGACTCACAGGAGAGGTTCAAATCATAGAAAGTTAGAGTGTCAGTCCCCTTGTACTTAAGTCGGCATTGTGCCTTTTCTATTAAATTCGGATGCAATTTCTGTGTTTCATCGTCAATAAGAAGGTCCAAGGGCTACAGTAAACCTGAAGTGAAGCATCGGAATCTAAAACTGGAGTCACAGGAGAGGTTCTAATTATAGAAAGTTAGAGTGTCAGTACACTTGTACTTAAGTCGGCATTGTGCCTTTTGTATTAAATTCGGATGCAATTTCTGTGTTTCATCGTCAGTAAGAAGGTCCTGGGTATACTGTAAACGTGAAGTGAAGCATCGGAATCTAAAACTGGACCCACAGCAGAGGTAAATCAAAAAAGTTAGGGTGTGAGTCCTCTTGTACTTAAGTCGGCATTGTGCCTTTAGTATTAAATTCGGATGCAATTTCTGTGTTTCATCGTCAATAAGTAGGTCCAAGGGATACAGTAAACCTGAAGTGAAGCATCGGAATCTAAAACTGGACTCACAGGAGAGGTTCAAATCATAGAAAGTTAGAGTGTCAGTCCCCATGTACTTAAGTCGGCATTGTGCCTTTTCTATTAAATTCGGATGCAATTTCTGTGTTTCATCGTCAATAAGAAGGTCCAAGGGATACAGTAAACCTGAAGTGAAGCATCGGAATCTAAAACTGGACTCACAGGAGAGGTTCAAATCATAGAAAGTTAGAGTGTCAGTCCCCTTGTACTTAAGTCGGCATTGTGCCTTTTCTATTAAATTCGGATGCAATTTCTGTGTTTCATCGTCAATAAGAAGGTCCAAGGGCTACAGTAAACCTGAAGTGAAGCATCGGAATCTAAAACTGGAGTCACAGGAGAGGTTCTAATTATAGAAAGTTAGAGTGTCAGTACACTCGTACTTAAGTCGGCATTGTGCCTTTTGTATTAAATTCGGATGCAATTTCTGTGTTTCATCGTCAGTAAGAAGGTCCTGGGTATACTGTAAACCTGAAGTGAAGCATCGGAATCTAAAACTGGACTCACAGGAGAGGTTCAAATCATAGAAAGTTAGAGTGTCAGTCCTCTTGTACCTAAGGCGGCATTGTGCCTTTTGTATTAAATTCGGATGCAAACTCTGTGTTTCAATGTCAATAAGAAGGGCCAAGGGATACAGTTAACCTGAAGTGAAGCATCGGAATCTAAAACTGGACTCACAGGAAAGGTTCAAATCATAGAAAGTTAGAGAGTCGGCCCTCTTGTACTTAAGTCGGCATTGTGCCTTTTGTATTAAATTCGGATGCAATATCTGTGTTTCATCGTCAATAAGAAGGTCCAAGGGATACAGTAAACCTGAAGTGAAGCATCGGAATCTAAAACTGGACTCACAGGAGAGGTTCAAATCATAGAAAGTTAGAGTGTCAGTACTTTTGTACTTAAGTCGGCATTGTGCCCTTTGTATTAAAGTTGGATGCAATTTCTGTGTTTCATCGTCAATAAGAAGGTCCAAGGCATACAGTAAACCTGAAGTCAGGCAACGGAATCTAAAACTGGACTCACTTGAGGGGTTCAATTATAGGTAGTTGGAATGTGAGTCCTCTTGAACTAAAGTCGGCATTGTGCCTTTTGTATTAAATTCGGATGCAATTTCTGTGTTTCATCGTCAATAAGAAGGTCCTGGGTATCCTGTAAACGTGAAGTGAAGCATCGGAATCTAAAACTGGACCCACAGGAGAGGTTAAATCAAAGAAGTTAGGGTGTGAGTCCTCTTGTACTGAAGTCGGCATTGTGCCTTTAGTATTAAATTCGGATGCAATTTCTGTGTTTCATCGTCAATAAGTAGGTCCAAGGGATACAGTAAATATGAAGTGAAGCATCGGAATCTAAAACTGGACTCACAGGAGTGGTTCTAATCATAAAAAGTTAGAGTGTCAGTCCCCTTGTACCTAAGGCGGCATTGTGCCTTTTGTATTAAATTCGGATGCAAACTCTGTGTTTCAATGTCAATAAGAAGGGCCAAGGGATACAGTTAACCTGAAGTGAAGCATCGGAATCTAAAACTGGACTCACAGGAAAGGTTCAAATCGTAGAAAGTTAGAGAGTCGGCCCTCTTGTACTTAAGTCGGCATTGTGCCTTTTGTATTAAATTCGGATGCAATTTCTGTGTTTCATCGTCAATAAGAAAGTCCGAGGTATACGGTAAACCTGAAGTGAAGCATCGACATCTAAAACTGGACCCACAGGAGAGGTTCAAATCACAGAAAGTTTGAGTGTCAGTCCTCTAGTACTTAAGTCGGGATTGTGCCTTTTGTATTAAATTCGGATGCAATTTCTGTGTTTCATCGTCAATAAGAAGGTCCAAGGGATACAGTAAACCTGAAGTGAAGCATCGGAATCTAAAACTGGACTCACAGGAGAGGTTCAAATCATAGAAAGTTAGAGTGTCAGTCCTTTTGTACTTAAGTCGGCATTGTGCCTTTTGTATTAAATTCGGATCCAATAGCTGTGTTTCATCGTCAATAAGAAGGTGCAAGGTATACAGTAAACCTGAAGTGAAGCGACGGAATCTAAAACCGGAATCTCAGGAGAGGTTCAAATCATAGAAAGCGAGAGTGTCAGGCTTCTTGTACTTAAGTCGTCATTGCGCCTTTTGTATTAAATTCCAATGCAAACTCTGTGTTTCATCGTCAATAAGAAGTTCCAAGGTATACAGGAAAACTGAAGTGAAGCATCGGAATTAAAAACTGGACCCACAGGAGAGGTTCAAATCATAGAAAGTGAGGGTGTCAGTTCTCCTGTACTTAAGTCGGCATTGTGCCTTTTGTGTTAATTTCGGATGCAAACTCTGTGTTTCATCGTCAATAAGAAGGTCCAAGGGATACAGTAAACCTAATGTGAAGCATCGGAATCTAAAACTGGACTCACAGGAGAGGTTCAAATCATTGAAAGTGAGAGTGTCAGTCCTCTTGTACTTAAGTAGGCATTGTTCCTTTATATGTTAAATTCCGTTGCAAACTCTGTGTTTCATCGTCAATAAAAAGGGCCAAGGGATACAGTAAACCTTATGTGAAGCATCGGAATCTAAAACTGGACTCACAGGAGAAATTCAAATCATAAAAAGTTAGAGTGTCAATCCTCTTGTACTTAAGGCTGCATTGTGCCTTTTGTATTAAATTCGGATGCAAACTCTGTGTTTCTTCGTCAATAAGAAAGGCCAAGGGATACAGTAAACCTGAAGTGAAGCATCGGAATCTAAGACTGGACTTACAGGATAGGTTCAAATCATAGAAAATTAGAGTGTCAGTCCTCTTGTACTTAAGTAGGCGTTGTGCCGTTTATGTTAAATTCCGATGCAAACTCTGTGTTGCATCGTCAATAAGAAGGCCCGAGGGATACAGAAACCTGAAGTGAAGCATCGGAATCTAAAACTGGACTCACAGGAGAGGTTCAAATCATAGAAAGTGAGAGGGTCAGTCCTCTTGTACCTAAGTCGGCATTGTGCCTTTTGTATTAAATTCCGATGAAATTTCTGTGTTTCACCGTCAATAAGAAGGTCCAAGGAATCCAGAAAACCTGAAGTGAAGCATCGGAATCTAAAACTGGATTCGGAGGAGTGGATGAAATCATAGAAAGTTAGAGTGTCCGTCCTCTTGTACTTATGTCGGAATTGTGTCTTTTGTATTGAATTCGGATGCAAACTCTGTGTTTCATCGTCAATAAGGAGATCCACGTTTTACAGTAAACCTGAAGTGAAGCATCGGAATCTAAAACTGGACTCACAGGAGAGATTCAAATCATAGAAAGTTAGAGTGTTAGCCCTCTTGTACTTATGTCGGCATTGTGCCTTTTGTATTAAATTCGGATGCAATTTCTGTGTTTCATTGTCAATAAGAAGGTCAAGGGTAAACAGTAAACCTGAAGTGAAGCATCGGAATCTAAAACTGGACCCACAGGAGAGGTTTAAATCATAAAAAGTTAGGGTGTGTGTCCTCTAGTACTTATGTCGGCATTGTGCCTTTTGTGCTACATTCGGATGCAATTTCTGTGTTTCATCGTCAATAAGAAGGTTCAAGGTATACAGTAATCCTGAAGTGATGCATCGGAATCTAAAACTGGACTCACAGGAGAGGTTCAAATCATTGAAAGTTAGCGTGTCTGTCTTCTTTTACTTAAGTCGGCATAGTGCCTTTTGTGTTACATTCGGATGCAATTTCTGTGGTTCATCGTCAATAAGAAGGTCCAAGGTATACAGTAAACCTGAAGTGAAGCATCGGAATCTAAGACTGGACTCACAGGAGAGGTTCAAATCATAGAAAGTTAGAGTGTCCGTCCCCTTCTACTTAAGTCGGTATTGTGACTTTTGTATTAAAATCTAATGCAATTTCTGTGTTTCACCGTCAATAAGAAAGTCCAAGGTTTAAAGTAAACCTGAAGTGAAGCATCGGAATCTAAAACTGGACTCACAGGAGAGGTTCAAATCATAGAAAGTTAGGGTGTCAGTCCCCTTGTACTTAAGTCGGCATTGTGCCTTTTCTATTAAATTCGGATGCAATTTCTGTGTTTCATCGTCAATAAGAAGGTCCAAGGGCTACAGTAAACCTGAAGTGAAGCATCGGAATCTAAAACTGGACTCACAGGAGAGGTTCTAATTATAGAAAGTTAGAGTGTCAGTACACTTGTACTTTAGTCGGCATTGTGCCTTTTGTATTAAATTCGGATGCAATTTCTGTGTTTCATCGTCAGTAAGAAGGTCCCAGGTATACAGTAAACCTGAAGTGAAGCATAGGAATCTAAAACTGGGATCACAGGAGAGGTTCAATTACAGAAAGTTAGAGTGTCAGTCCTCTTGTACTTAAGTCGGCATTGTGCTTGTTGAATTTAATTCCGATGCAATTTCTGTGTTCCTTCGTCAATAAGAAGGTCCAAGGTATAAGGTAAACCTGAAGTGAAGCATCGGAATATAAAACTAGACTCACTGGAGAGGTTCAAATCATAGAAAGTTAGATTGTCAGACCTCTTGTACTTAAGCCGGCATTGTGCCTTTTGTATTAAATTCGGATGCAATTTCTGTGTTTCATCGTCAATAACAAGGTCCGAGGTATACAGTAAACCTTAAGTGAAGCATCGAAATCATAAACTGGACTCACAGGAGAGGTTCAAACATTGAAAGTTAGAGGGTCTGTCTGCTTGTACTTAACTCGGCATTGTGCCTTTTGAATTTAATTCGGATGCATTTTCTGTGTTTCATCGTCAATAAGAAAGTCCAACGTACACAGTATCCCTCAAGAGAAGCATCGGAATATAAAACTGGACTCACATAAGAGGTTCAAAACATAGCAAGTTAGAGTGTTAGTCCTCTTGTACCTAAGTCGGCATTGTGCCTTTTGAATTTAATTCCGACGCAATTTCTGTGTTTCATCGTCAATAAGGAGGTCCAAGGTATACAGTAAACCTGAAGTGAAGCATCGGAATCTAAAACTGGTCTCACAGGAGAGGTTCAAATCATAGAAAATTAGAGTGTCAGCCCTCTTGTAATTAAGTCGGCATTGTGAATTTTGTATTAAATTCGGACGCAATTTCTGCGTCTAATCGTCAATAAGAAGGTCCAAGGGATACAGTAAACCTGAAGTGAAGTATCGGAATCTAAAACTAGACTCACAGGAGAGGTTCAAATCACAGAAAATGAGACTGTCAGTCCTCTTCTACTTAAGTCGGCATTGTGCCTTTTGTATTAAATTCGGATGCATTTTCTGTGTTTCATCGTCAATAAGAAGGTCCAGGGTATACAGCAAACCTGAAGTGAAGCATCGGAATCTAAAACTGGACCCACAGGAGAGGTTTAAATCATGAAAAGTTAGGGTGTGTGTCCTTTTGTAATTAAGTCGGCATTGTGCCTTTTATGCTACATTCGGATGCAATTTCTGTGTTTCATCGTCAATAAGAAGGTCCAAGAGATGCAGTACAACTCAAGTGAAGCATCGGAATCTAAAACTGGACTCACAGGAGAGGTTCAAATAATAGAAAGTTAGAGTGTCAGTCCTCTTGTACTTAAGTTGGCATTGTGCTTTTTTATTACATTCGGATGCAATATCTGTGCTACATCGTCAATAGGAAGGTCCAAGGTATAAAGTAAACCTGAAGTGAAGCATCGGAATCTAAAACTGGACTCACAGGAGAGGATCAAATCATAGAAAGTTAGAGTGTCAGTACACTTGTACTTAAGTCGGCATTGTGCCTTTTGTATTAAATTCGGATGCAATCTCTGTTTTTCATCGTCAGTAAGAAGGTCCCAGGGATACAGTAAACCTGAAGTGAAGCATAGGAATCTAAAATTGGGCTCACAGGAGAGGTTCAATTATAGATAGATAGAGTGTCAGTCCTCTTGTACTTAAATCGGCATTGTGCTTGTTGAATTTAATTCCGATGCAATTTCTGTGTTCCTTCGTCAATAAGAAGGTCCAAGGTATACAGTAAACCTGAAGTGAAGCATCGGAATATAAAACTGGTCTCACTGGAGAGGTTCAAATCATAGAAAGTGAGACTGTCAGTCCTCTTGTACTTAAGACGGCATTGTGCCTTTTGAATAAAATTCGGATGCAATTTCTGTGTATCGTCGTCTATAAGAAGGTCCAAGGGATGCAGTAAACCTGAAGTGAAGCATCGGAATCTAAATCTGGACTCACAGCAGAGGTTCAAATAATAGAAATTTAGAGTGTCAGTCCTCTTGTACTTAGGTCGGCATTGTGCCTTTTGTATTAAATTTGGATACAATTACTGTGTTTCATCGTCAATAAGAAAGTGCAAGGTATACAGTAAACCTGAAGCGAAGCATCGGAATCTAAAACTGGACTCACAGGAGAGGTTCAAATCATAGAAAGTGAGACTGTCAGTCCTCTTGTACATAAGACGGCAATGTGCCTTTTGTATTAAATTCGGGTGCAATTTCTGTGTTTCATCGTCAATAAGAAGTTCCAAGGGATACAGTAAACCTGAAGTGTAGCATCGGTATCAAAACTGGACTCACAGGAGAGGTTCAAATCATAGAAAGTGAGAGCGTCAGTCCTCTTGTACTTTAGTCGGCATTGTGCCCTTTGTATTAAATTCCAATGCAAACTCTGTGTTTCTTCGTCAATAAGAAGTTCCAAGGGATACAGTAAACCTGAAGTGAAGCATCGGAATCTAAAACTGGACTCACAGGAGATGTTCAAATCATAGAAAGTGAGAGTGTCAGTTCTCTTGTACTTAAGTCGGCATTGTGCCTTTTGTATTAAATTCGGATGCAATTTCTGTGTTTCATCGCCAATAAGAAGGTGGAAGGTATACAGTAAACTTGAAGTGAAGCTTCGGATCTAAAACTGGACTCACAGGAGAGGTTCAAATCATAGAATGTGAGAGTGTCTGTCCTCTTGTACTTAAGTCGGCATTGTGCCTTTTGTATTAAATTCGGATGCAATTTCTTTGTTTCATCGTCAATAAGAAGGCCAAGAGGTACAGTAAACCTGAAGTGAAGCATCGGAATCTTAAACTGGGATCACAGGAGAGGTTCAATTATAGAAAGTTAGAGTGTCAGTCCTGTTGTACTTAAGTCGGCATTGTGCTTGTTGAATTTAATTCCGATGCAATTTCTGTGTTCCTTCGTCAATAAGAAGGTCCAAGGTATACAGTAAACCTGAAGTGAAGCATCGGAATATAAAACTAGACTCACTGGAGAGGTTCAAATCATAGAAAGTTAGATTGTCAGTCCTCTTGTACTTAAGCCGGCATTGTGCCTTTTGTATTAAATTCGGATGCAATATCTGTGTTTCATCGTCAATAACAAGGTCCGAGGTATACAGTAAACCTGAAGTGAAGCATCAAAAATCATAAACTGGACTCACAGGAGAGGTTCAAACATTGAAAGTTAGAGTGTCTGTCTGCTTGTACTTAACTCGGCATTGTGCCTTTTGAATTTAATTCGGATGCATTTTCTGTGTTTCATCGTCAATAAGAAAGTCCAACGTACACAGTATACCTCAAGAGAAGCATCGGAATATAAAACTGGACTCACATAAGAGGTTCAAAACATAGCAAGTTAGAGTGTTAGTCCTCTTGTACCTAAGTCGGCATTGTGCCTTTTGAATTTAATTCCGACGCAATTTCTGTGTTTCATCGTCAATAAGGAGGTCCAAGGTATACAGTAAACCTGAAGTGAAGCATCGGAATCTAAAACTGGTCTCACAGGAGAGGTTCAAATCATAGAAAATTAGAGTGTCAGCCCCCTTGTAATTAAGTCGGCATTGTGAATTTTGTATTAAATTCGGACGCAATTTCTGCGTCTAATCGTCAATAAGAAGGTCCAAGGGATACAGTAAACCTGAAGTGAAGTATCGGAATCTAAAACTAGACTCACAGGAGAGGTTCAAATCACAGAAAATGAGACTGTCAGTCCTCTTCTACTTAAGTCGGCATTGTGCCTTTTGTATTAAATTCGGATGCATTTTCTGTGTTTCATCGTCAATAAGAAGGTCCAGGGTATACAGCAAACCTGAAGTGAAGCATCGGAATCTAAAACTGGACCCACAGGAGAGGTTTAAATCATGAAAAGTTAGGGTGTGTGTCCTTTTGTAATTAAGTCGGCATTGTGCCTTTTATGCTACATTCGGATGCAATTTCTGTGTTTCATCGTCAATAAGAAGGTCCAAGAGATGCAGTACAACTCAAGTGAAGCATCGGAATCTAAAACTGGACTCACAGGAGAGGTTCAAATAATAGAAAGTTAGAGTGTCAGTCCTCTTGTACTTAAGTTGGCATTGTGCTTTTTTATTACATTCGGATGCAATATCTGTGCTACATCGTCAATAGGAAGGTCCAAGGTATAAAGTAAACCTGAAGTGAAGCATCGGAATCTAAAACTGGACTCACAGGAGAGGATCAAATCATAGAAAGTTAGAGTGTCAGTACACTTGTACTTAAGTCGGCATTGTGCCTTTTGTATTAAATTCGGATGCAATCTCTGTTTTTCATCGTCAGTAAGAAGGTCCCAGGGATACAGTAAACCTGAAGTGAAGCATAGGAATCTAAAATTGGGCTCACAGGAGAGGTTCAATTATAGATAGATAGAGTGTCAGTCCTCTTGTACTTAAATCGGCATTGTGCTTGTTGAATTTAATTCCGATGCAATTTCTGTGTTCCTTCGTCAATAAGAAGGTCCAAGGTATACAGTAAACCTGAAGTGAAGCATCGGAATATAAAACTGGTCTCACTGGAGAGGTTCAAATCATAGAAAGTGAGACTGTCAGTCCTCTTGTACTTAAGACGGCATTGTGCCTTTTGAATAAAATTCGGATGCAATTTCTGTGTATCGTCGTCTATAAGAAGGTCCAAGGGATGCAGTAAACCTGAAGTGAAGCATCGGAATCTAAATCTGGACTCACAGCAGAGGTTCAAATAATAGAAATTTAGAGTGTCAGTCCTCTTGTACTTAGGTCGGCATTGTGCCTTTTGTATTAAATTTGGATACAATTACTGTGTTTCATCGTCAATAAGAAAGTGCAAGGTATACAGTAAACCTGAAGCGAAGCATCGGAATCTAAAACTGGACTCACAGGAGAGGTTCAAATCATAGAAAGTGAGACTGTCAGTCCTCTTGTACATAAGACGGCAATGTGCCTTTTGTATTAAATTCGGGTGCAATTTCTGTGTTTCATCGTCAATAAGAAGTTCCAAGGGATACAGTAAACCTGAAGTGTAGCATCGGTATCAAAACTGGACTCACAGGAGAGGTTCAAATCATAGAAAGTGAGAGCGTCAGTCCTCTTGTACTTTAGTCGGCATTGTGCCCTTTGTATTAAATTCCAATGCAAACTCTGTGTTTCTTCGTCAATAAGAAGTTCCAAGGGATACAGTAAACCTGAAGTGAAGCATCGGAATCTAAAACTGGACTCACAGGAGATGTTCAAATCATAGAAAGTGAGAGTGTCAGTTCTCTTGTACTTAAGTCGGCATTGTGCCTTTTGTATTAAATTCGGATGCAATTTCTGTGTTTCATCGCCAATAAGAAGGTGGAAGGTATACAGTAAACTTGAAGTGAAGCTTCGGATCTAAAACTGGACTCACAGGAGAGGTTCAAATCATAGAATGTGAGAGTGTCTGTCCTCTTGTACTTAAGTCGGCATTGTGCCTTTTGTATTAAATTCGGATGCAATTTCTTTGTTTCATCGTCAATAAGAAGGCCAAGAGGTACAGTAAACCTGAAGTGAAGCATCGGAATCTTAAACTGGGATCACAGGAGAGGTTCAATTATAGAAAGTTAGAGTGTCAGTCCTGTTGTACTTAAGTCGGCATTGTGCTTGTTGAATTTAATTCCGATGCAATTTCTGTGTTCCTTCGTCAATAACAAGGTCCAAGGTATACAGTAAACCTGAAGTGAAGCATCGGAATCTACAACTCGTCTCACAGGAGAGGTTCAAATCATAGAAAATTAGAGTGTCAGTCCTCTTGTAATTAAGTCGGCATTGTGAATTTTGTATTAAATTCGGACGCAATTTCTGCGTTTAATCGTCAATAAGAAGGTCCAAGGGATACAGTAAACCTGAAGTGAAGTATCGGAATCTAAAACTAGACTCACAGGAGAGGTTCAAATCACAGAAAATGAGACTGTCAGTCCTCTTCTACTTAAGTCGGCATTCTGCCTTTTGTATTAAATTCGGATGCATTTTCTGTGTTTCATCGTCAATAAGAAGGTCCAGGGTATACAGCAAACCTGAAGTGAAGCATCGGAATCTAAAACTTTACCCACAGGAGAGGTTTAAATCATGAAAAGTTAGGGTGTGTGTCCTCTTGTACTTAAGTCGGCATTGTGCCTTTTGTGCTACATTCGGATGCAATATCTGTGTTTCATCGTCAATAAGAAGGTCCAAGAGATGCAGTACAACTCAAGTGAAGCATCGGATTCTAAAACTGGACTCACAGGAGAGGTTCAAATAATAGAAAGTTAGAGTGTCAGTCCTCTTGTACTTAAGTTGGCATTGTGCTTTTTTATTACATTCGGATGCAATATCTGTGCTACATCGTCAATAAGAAGGTCCAAGGTATAAAGTAAACCTGAAGTGAAGCATCGGAATCTAAAACTGGACTCACAGGAGAGGATCAAATCATAGAAAGTTAGAGTGTCAGTACACTTGTACTTAAGTCGGCGTTGTGCCTTTTGTATTAAATTCGGATGCAATTTCTGTGTTTCATCGTCAGTAAGAAGGTCCCAGGGATACAGTAAACCTGAAGTGAAGCATAGGAATCTAAAATTGGGCTCACAGGAGAGGTTCAATTATAGATAGATTGAGTGTCAGTCCTCTTGTACTTAAGTCGGCATTGTGCTTGTTGAATTTAATTCCGATGCAATTTCTGTGTTCCTTCGTCAATAAGAAGGTCCAAGGTATACAGTAAACCTGAAGTGAAGCATCGGAATATAAAACTGGACTCACTGGAGAGGTTCAAATCATAGAAAGTGAGACTGTCAGTCCTCTTGTACTTAAGACGGCATTGTGCCTTTTGAATAAAATTCGGATGCAATTTCTGTGTATCGTCGTCTATAAGAAGGTCCAAGGGATGCAGTAAACCTGAAGTGAAGCATCGGAATCTAAATCTGGACTCACAGGAGAGGTTCAAATCATAGAAAATTAGAGTGTCAGTCCTCCTGTACTTAAGTCGGCATTGTGCCTTTTGTATTAAATTCGGATGCAATTTCTGTGTTTCATAGTCAATTAGAAGGCCAAGGGTATACAGTAAACCTGAAGTGAAGCATGGGAATCTAAAACTGGACTCAAAGGAGTGGTTCAAATCATAGAAAGATAGAGTGTCAGTCCTCTTAAACTTATGTCGGCATTGTGAATTTTGTAGTAAATTCGGATGCAATTTCTGGGCTTCTTCGTCAATAAGATGGTCCAAGGTATACAGTAAACCTGAAGTGAATCATCGGAATCTAAAACTGGACTCACAGGAGAGGTTTAAATCATAGAATGTTAGGATGTGAGTCCTCTTGTACTTAAGTCGGCATTGTGACTTTTGTGTTAGATTCCGATGCAATTTCTGTGTTTCATCGTCAATAAGAAGGGCCAAGGTATACAGTAAACCAGAAGTGCAGCATCGGAATCTAAAACTGGACTCACAGGAGAGGTTCAAATCATAGAAAGTTAGAGTGTCAGTCCTCTTGTACTTAAGTCGGCATTGTGGTTATGTATTACATTCGGATGCAATTTCTGTTCTACATCGTCAATAAGAAGGCCCTAGGTATAAAGTAATCCTGAAGTGAAGCATCGGAATCTAAAACTGGACTCACAGGAGAGGTTTAAATCATAGAAAGTTAGAGTGTCAGTCCTCTTGTATTTAAGTCGGCATTGTGCCTGTTGAATTAAATTCCGATGCAATTTCTGTGTTCCTTCGTCAATAAGAAGGTCCAAGGTATACGGTAAACCTGAAGTGAAGCATCGGAATCTAAGCCTGGACTCACAGGAGAGGTTCAAATCATAGAGAGTGAGAATGTCAATCCTCTTGTACTTAAGTCGGCATTGTGCCTTTTATGTTAAATTCCGATGCAAACTCTGTGTTTCATCGTCAATAGGTAGGTCCAAGGTATACAGTAAACCTGAGGTGAAGCAACGGAATCTAAAACTGGACTCACAGGAGAGGTTCAAATCATAGAAAGTGAGAGTGTCAGTCCTCTTGTACTTAAGACGGCATTGTGCTTTTTGTATTAAATTCCGATGCAATTTCTGTGTTCATCGTCAATAAGAAGGTCTAAGGGATACAGTAAACCTGAAGTGACGCATCGGATTCTAAAACTGGACTCACAGGAGAGATTCAAATCATAGAAAGTGATAGTGTCAGTCCTCTTGTACTTAAGTCGGCATTGTGCTTTTTGGATTAAATTCCGATGCAATATCTGTGTTTCATCGTCAGTAAGAAGGTCCAAGTGATACAGTAAACCTGAAGTGAAGCATCGGAATCTAGAACTGGACTCACAGGAGAGGTTCAAATCATAGAAAGTTAGAGTGTCAGTCTTCTTTTACTTAAGCCGGCATTGTGCCTTTTGTATTAAATTCGGATGCAATTTCTGTGTTTCATCGTCAATAAGAAGGTCCAACGGATACAGTAAACCTGAAGTGAAACATCGTAATCTAAAACTGGACTCACAGGAGAGGCTCAAATCATAGAAAGTTAGAGTGTCAGTACACTTGTACTTAAGTCGGTATAGTGCGTTTTGTGTTAAATTCCAATGCAAACTCTGTGTTTCATCGTCAGTTCCAAGGGATACAGTGAACCTGAAGTAAAGCTTCGGAATCTAAAACTGGACTCACAGGAGAGGTTCAAATCATAGAGAGTGAGAGTGTCAGTCCTCTTGTACTTAAGTCGGCATTGTGCCTTTTATATTAAATTCCGATGCAAACTCTGTGTTTTATCGTCAATACGAAGGTCCAAGGGGTAAAGTAAACCTGAAGGCAAGCATCGGAATCTAAAACTGGACTCACAGGAGAGGTTCAAGTCATAGAAAGTGAGAGTGTCAGTCCTCTTGTACTTAAGACGGCATTGTGCTTTTTGTATTAAATTCCGATGCAATTTCTGTGTTCATCGTCAATAAGAAGGTCCAAGGGATACACTAAACCTGAAGTGAAGCATCGGAATCAAAAACTGGACTCACAGGAGAGATTCAAATCATAGAAAGTGAGAGTGTCAGTCCTCTTGTACTTAAGTCGGCATTGTGCCTATTGTATTAAATTCGGATGCAGTTTCTGTGTTTCATCGTCAATAAGAAGGTCCATAGGATACAGTACCCCTGAAGTGAAGCATCGGAATCTAAAACTGGACTCACAGGAGAGGTTCGAATCATAGAAAGTGAGAGTGTCAGTCCTCTTTTACCTAAGTTGGCATTGTGCCTTTTGTATTAAATTCGGATGCAATTTCTGTGATTCATCGTCAATAAGAAGGTCCAAGGTATACAGTAAACCTGAAGTGAAGCATCGAAATCGAAAACTGAACTCACAGGAGAGGTTCAAATCATAGAATGTTAGAGTGTCAGTCCTCTTGTACTTAATTCGGCATTGTCTCTTTTGTATTAAATTCGGATGCAATTTCTGTGTTTCATCGTCAATCAGAAGGTCCAAGGGATACAGTAAACCTGAAGTGAAGCATCGGAATCTATAACTGGACTCACAGGAGAGGTTTTAATCATAGAAAGTTAGAGTATCAGCCCCTATGTAGTTAAGTCGGCATTGTGCCTTTTGTATTAAATTTGGGTGCAATTTCTGTGTTTCATCGTCAATAAGAACGTCCTAGGTATACAGTAAACCTGAAGTGAAGCATCGAAATCTGAAACTGGACTCACAGGAGAGGTTCAAATCATAGAATGTTTGAGTGTCAGTCCTCTAGTTTTTAAGTCGGGATTGTGCCTTTTGTATTAAATTCAGATGCAATTTCTGTGTTTCATCGTCAATAAAAAGGTCCATGGGATACGGTAAACCAGAAGTGAAGCATCGGAATCTAAAACTGGACTCACAGGAATGGTTCAAATGTTAGAAAGTTAGAGTGTCAGTCCTCTTGAACTTAAGTCGGCATTGTGCCTTTTGTATTAATTTCGGATGCAATTTCTGTGTTTCATCGTCAATAAGAAGTTCCAAGGGATACAGTAAACCTGAAGTGAAGCATCGGTATCAGAACTGGACTCACAGGAGAGGTTCAAATCATAGAAAGTGAGAGTGTCAGTCCCCTTGTACTTAAGTCGGCATAGTGCGTTTTGTGTTAAATTCCAATGCAAACTCTGTGTTTCATCGTCAATAAGAAAGTCCAACGTACACAGTATACCTCAAGAGAAGCATCGGAATATAAAACTGGACTCACATAAGAGGTTCAAAACATAGCAAGTTAGAGTGTTAGTCCTCTTGTACCTAAGTCGGCATTGTGCCTTTTGAATTTAATTCCGACGCAATTTCTGTGTTTCATCGTCAATAAGGAGGTCCAAGGTATACAGTAAACCTGAAGTGAAGCATCGGAATCTACAACTCGTCTCACAGGAGAGGTTCAAATCATAGAAAATTAGAGTGTCAGTCCTCTTGTAATTAAGTCGGCATTGTGAATTTTGTATTAAATTCGGACGCAATTTCTGCGTTTAATCGTCAATAAGAAGGTCCAAGGGATACAGTAAACCTGAAGTGAAGTATCGGAATCTAAAACTAGACTCACAGGAGAGGTTCAAATCACAGAAAATGAGACTGTCAGTCCTCTTCTACTTAAGTCGGCATTCTGCCTTTTGTATTAAATTCGGATGCATTTTCTGTGTTTCATCGTCAATAAGAAGGTCCAGGGTATACAGTAAACCTGAAGTGACGCATCGGATTCTAAAACTGGACTCACAGGAGAGATTCAAATCATAGAAAGTGATAGTGTCAGTCCTCTTGTACTTAAGTCGGCATTGTGCTTTTTGGATTAAATTCCGATGCAATATCTGTGTTTCATCGTCAGTAAGAAGGTCCAAGTGATACAGTAAACCTGAAGTGAAGCATCGGAATCTAGAACTGTACTCACAGGAGAGGTTCAAATCATAGAAAGTTAGAGTGTCAGTCTTCTTTTACTTAAGCCGGCATTGTGCCTTTTGTATTAAATTCGGATGCAATTTCTGTGTTTCATCGTCAATAAGAAGGTCCAACGGATACAGTAAACCTGAAGTGAAACATCGTAATCTAAAACTGGACTCACAGGAGAGGCTCAAATCATAGAAAGTTAGAGTGTCAGTACACTTGTACTTAAGTCGGTATAGTGCGTTTTGTGTTAAATTCCAATGCAAACTCTGTGTTTCATCGTCAGTTCCAAGGGATACAGTGAACCTGAAGTAAAGCTTCGGAATCTAAAACTGGACTCACAGGAGATGTTCAAATCATAGAGAGTGAGAGTGTCAGTCCTCTTGTACTTAAGTCGGCATTGTGCCTTTTATATTAAATTCCGATGCAAACTCTGTGTTTTATCGTCAATACGAAGGTCCAAGGGGTAAAGTAAACCTGAAGGCAAGCATCGGAATCTAAAACTGGACTCACAGGAGAGGTTCAAGTCATAGAAAGTGAGAGTGTCAGTCCTCTTGTACTTAAGACGGCATTGTGCTTTTTGTATTAAATTCCGATGCAATTTCTGTGTTCATCGTCAATAAGAAGGTCCAAGGGATACACTAAACCTGAAGTGAAGCATCGGAATCAAAAACTGGACTCACAGGAGAGATTCAAATCATAGAAAGTGAGAGTGTCAGTCCTCTTGTACTTAAGTCGGCATTGTGCCTATTGTATTAAATTCGGATGCAGTTTCTGTGTTTCATCGTCAATAAGAAGGTCCATAGGATACAGTACCCCTGAAGTGAAGCATCGGAATCTAAAACTGGACTCACAGGAGAGGTTCGAATCATAGAAAGTGAGAGTGTCAGTCCTCTTTTACCTAAGTTGGCATTGTGCCTTTTGTATTAAATTCGGATGCAATTTCTGTGATTCATCGTCAATAAGAAGGTCCAAGGTATACAGTAAACCTGAAGTGAAGCATCGAAATCGAAAACTGAACTCACAGGAGAGGTTCAAATCATAGAATGTTAGAGTGTCAGTCCTCTTGTACTTAATTCGGCATTGTCTCTTTTGTATTAAATTCGGATGCAATTTCTGTGTTTCATCGTCAATCAGAAGGTCCAAGGGATACAGTAAACCTGAAGTGAAGCATCGGAATCTATAACTGGACTCACAGGAGAGGTTTTAATCATAGAAAGTTAGAGTATCAGCCCCTATGTAGTTAAGTCGGCATTGTGCCTTTTGTATTAAATTTGGGTGCAATTTCTGTGTTTCATCGTCAATAAGAACGTCCTAGGTATACAGTAAACCTGAAGTGAAGCATCGAAATCTGAAACTGGACTCACAGGAGAGGTTCAAATCATAGAATGTTTGAGTGTCAGTCCTCTAGTTTTTAAGTCGGGATTGTGCCTTTTGTATTAAATTCAGATGCAATTTCTGTGTTTCATCGTCAATAAAAAGGTCCATGGGATACGGTAAACCTGAAGTGAAGCATCGGAATCTAAAACTGGACTCACAGGAATGGTTCAAATGTTAGAAAGTTAGAGTGTCAGTCCTCTTGAACTTAAGTCGGCATTGTGCCTTTTGTATTAATTTCGGATGCAATTTCTGTGTTTCATCGTCAATAACAAGTTCCAAGGGATACAGTAAACCTGACGTGAAGCATCGGAATCTAAAACTGGGCTCACAGGAGAGGTTCAAATCATAGAAAGTGAGGGTGTCAGTTCTCCTGTACTCTAGTCGGCATTGTGCCTTTTGTATTACATTCCGATGCAATTTCTGTGTTTCATCGTCAATAAGAAGGTGCAAGGTGTACAGTAAACCAGAAGTGAAGCATCTGAATCTAAAACTGGACTCACAGGAGAGGTTCAAATCATAAAAAGTGAGAGTGTCAGTCCTCTTGTACTTAAGTCGGCATTGTGCCTTTTGTATTAAATTCGGATGCAATTTCAGTGTTTCATCGTCAATAAGAATGTGCAAGGGATAAAGTAAATATGAAGTGAAGCATCGGAATCTAAAACTGGACGCACAGGAGTGGTTCTAATCATAGAAAGTTAGAGTGTTAGTCTTCTTGCACTTAAGTCGGCTTTGTGCCTTTTGTATTAAATTCGGATGCAAACTCTGTGTTTCATCGTCAATAAGAAGGTCCAACGGATACAGTAAACCTGAAGTGAAGCATCGTAATCATAAACTGGACTCACAGGAGAGGCTCAAATCATAGAAAGTTAGAGTGTCAGTACACTTGTACTTAAGTCGGCATTGTGCCATTTGTACTAGATTATTAAATTCGGATGCAATTTATGTGTTTCATCGTCAATAAGAAGTTCCAAGGTATACAGTAAACCTGTAGTGAAGCATCGGAATCTAAAACTGGACTCACAGGAGAGGATCAAATCATAGATAGTTAGAGTGTCAGTCCTCTTGTACTTAAGTCGGCATTGTGCCTTTTGTATTAAATTCGGTTGCAATTTCTGTGTATCATCGTCAATAAGAAGTTCCAAGGGATACAGTAAACCTGAAGTGAAGCATCGGTATCAGAACTGGACTCACAGGAGAGGTTCAAATCATAGAAAGTGAGAGTGTCAGTCCCCTTGTACTTAAGTCGGCATAGTGCGTTTTGTGTTAAATTCCAATGCAAACTCTGTGTTTCATCGTCAATAAGAAGGGCCAAGGTATACAGTAAACCAGAAGTGCAGCATCGGAATCTAAAACTGGACTCACAGGAGAGGTTCAAATCATAGAAAGTTAGAGTGTCAGTCCTCTTGTACTTAAGTCGGCATTGTGGTTATGTATTACATTCGGATGCAATTTCTGTTCTACATCGTCAATAAGAAGGCCCAAGGTATAAAGTAATCCTGAAGTGAAGCATCGGAATCTAAAACTGGACTCACAGGAGAGGTTTAAATCATAGAAAGTTAGAGTGTCAGTCCTCTTGTATTTAAGTCGGCATTGTGCCTGTTGAATTAAATTCCGATGCAATTTCTGTGTTCCTTCGTCAATAAGAAGGTCCAAGGTATACGGTAAACCTGAAGTGAAGCATCGGAATCTAAGCCTGGACTCACAGGAGAGGTTCAAATCATAGAGAGTGAGAATGTCAATCCTCTTGTACTTAAGTCGGCATTGTGCCTTTTATATTAAATTCCGATGCAAACTCTGTGTTTCATCGTCAATAGGTAGGTCCAAGGTATACAGTAAACCTGAGGTGAAGCAACGGAATCTAAAACTGGACTCACAGGAGAGGTTCAAATCATAGAAAGTGAGAGTGTCAGTCCTCTTGTACTTAAGACGGCATTGTGCTTTTTGTATTAAATTCCGATGCAATTTCTGTGTTCATCGTCAATAAGAAGGTCTAAGGGATACAGTAAACCTGAAGTGACGCATCGGATTCTAAAACTGGACTCACAGGAGAGATTCAAATCATAGAAAGTGATAGTGTCAGTCCTCTTGTACTTAAGTCGGCATTGTGCTTTTTGGATTAAATTCCGATGCAATATCTGTGTTTCATCGTCAGTAAGAAGGTCCAAGTGATACAGTAAACCTGAAGTGAAGCATCGGAATCTAGAACTGTACTCACAGGAGAGGTTCAAATCATAGAAAGTTAGAGTGTCAGTCTTCTTTTACTTAAGCCGGCATTGTGCCTTTTGTATTAAATTCGGATGCAATTTCTGTGTTTCATCGTCAATAAGAAGGTCCAACGGATACAGTAAACCTGAAGTGAAACATCGTAATCTAAAACTGGACTCACAGGAGAGGCTCAAATCATAGAAAGTTAGAGTGTCAGTACACTTGTACTTAAGTCGGTATAGTGCGTTTTGTGTTAAATTCCAATGCAAACTCTGTGTTTCATCGTCAGTTCCAAGGGATACAGTGAACCTGAAGTAAAGCTTCGGAATCTAAAACTGGACTCACAGGAGATGTTCAAATCATAGAGAGTGAGAGTGTCAGTCCTCTTGTACTTAAGTCGGCATTGTGCCTTTTATATTAAATTCCGATGCAAACTCTGTGTTTTATCGTCAATACGAAGGTCCAAGGGGTAAAGTAAACCTGAAGGCAAGCATCGGAATCTAAAACTGGACTCACAGGAGAGGTTCAAGTCATAGAAAGTGAGAGTGTCAGTCCTCTTGTACTTAAGACGGCATTGTGCTTTTTGTATTAAATTCCGATGCAATTTCTGTGTTCATCGTCAATAAGAAGGTCTAAGGGATACACTAAACCTGAAGTGAAGCATCGGAATCAAAAAACTGGACTCACAGGAGAGATTCAAATCATAGAAAGTGAGAGTGTCAGTCCTCTTGTACTTAAGTCGGCATTGTGCCTATTGTATTAAATTCGGATGCAGTTTCTGTGTTTCATCGTCAATAAGAAGGTCCATAGGATACAGTACCCCTGAAGTGAAGCATCGGAATCTAAAACTGGACTCACAGGAGAGGTTCGAATCATAGAAAGTGAGAGTGTCAGTCCTCTTTTACCTAAGTTGGCATTGTGCCTTTTGTATTAAATTCGGATGCAATTTCTGTGATTCATCGTCAATAAGAAGGTCCAAGGTATACAGTAAACCTGAAGTGAAGCATCGAAATCGAAAACTGAACTCACAGGAGAGGTTCAAATCATAGAATGTTAGAGTGTCAGTCCTCTTGTACTTAATTCGGCATTGTCTCTTTTGTATTAAATTCGGATGCAATTTCTGTGTTTCATCGTCAATCAGAAGGTCCAAGGGATACAGTAAACCTGAAGTGAAGCATCGGAATCTATAACTGGACTCACAGGAGAGGTTTTAATCATAGAAAGTTAGAGTATCAGCCCCTATGTAGTTAAGTCGGCATTGTGCCTTTTGTATTAAATTTGGGTGCAATTTCTGTGTTTCATCGTCAATAAGAACGTCCTAGGTATACAGTAAACCTGAAGTGAAGCATCGAAATCTGAAACTGGACTCACAGGAGAGGTTCAAATCATAGAATGTTTGAGTGTCAGTCCTCTAGTTTTTAAGTCGGGATTGTGCCTTTTGTATTAAATTCAGATGCAATTTCTGTGTTTCATCGTCAATAAAAAGGTCCATGGGATACGGTAAACCTGAAGTGAAGCATCGGAATCTAAAACTGGACTCACAGGAATGGTTCAAATGTTAGAAAGTTAGAGTGTCAGTCCTGTTGAACTTAAGTCGGCATTGTGCCTTTTGTATTAATTTCGGTTGCAATTTCTGTGTATCATCGTCAATAAGAAGTTCCAAGGGATACAGTAAACCTGAAGTGAAGCATCGGTATCAGAACTGGACTCACAGGAGAGGTTCAAATCATAGAAAGTGAGAGTGTCAGTCCCCTTGTACTTAAGTCGGCATAGTGCGTTTTGTGTTAAATTCCAATGCAAACTCTGTGTTTCATCGTCAATAAGAAGTTCCAAGGGATACAGTGAACCTGAAGTAAAGCATCGGAATCTAAAACTGGACTCACAGGAGAGGTTCAAATCATAGAGAGTGAGAGTGTCAGTCCTCTTGTACTTAAGTCGGCATTGTGCCTTTATATTAAATTCCGATGCAAACTCTGTGTTTTATCGTCAATACGAAGGTCCAAGGGGTAAAGTAAACCTGAAGGGAAGCATCGGAATCTAAAACTGGACTCACAGGAGAGGTTCAAGTCATAGAAAGTGAGACTGTCAGTCCTCTTGTACTTATGATGGCATTGTGCTTTTTGTATTAAATTCCGATTCAATTTCTGTGTTCATCGTCAATAAGAAGGTCCAAGGGATACAGAAAACCTGAAATGAAGCATCGGAATCAAATACTGGACTCACAGGAGAGATTCAAATCATAGAAAGTGAGAGTGTCAGTCCTCTTGTACTTAAGTCGGGATTGTGCCTATTGTATTAAAATCGGATGCAGTTTCTGTGTTTCATCGTCAATAAGAAGGTCCAAAGGATACAGTACCCCTGAAGTGAAGCATCGGAATCTAAAACTGGACTCACAGGAGAGGTTCGAATCTTAGAAAGTGAGAGTGTCAGTCCTCTTTTACCTAAGTCGGCATTGTGCCTTTTGTATTAAATTCGGATGCAATTTCTGTGATTCATCGTCAATAAGAAGGTCCAAGGTATACAGTAAACCTGAAGTGAAGCATCGAAATCGAAAACTGGACTCACAGGGGAGGTTCAAATCATAGAATGTTAGAGTGTCAGTCCTCTTGTACTTAATTCGGCATTGTCTCTTTTGTATTAAATTCGGATGCAATTTCTGTGTTTCATCGTCAATAAGAAGGTCCAAGGGATACAGTAAACCTGAAGTGAAGCATCGGAATCTATAACTGGACTAACAGGAGAGGTTTTAATCATAGAAAGTTAGAGTATCAGCCCCTATGTAGTTGAGTCGGCGTTGTGCCTTTTGTATTAAATTCGGATGCAATTTCTGTGTTTCATCGTCAATAAGAACGTCCTAGGTATACAGTAAACCTGAAGTGAAGCATCGAAATCTGAAACTGGACTCACAGGAGAGGTTCAAATCATAGAATGTTTGAGTGTCAGTCCTCTAGTACTTAAGTCGGGATTGTGCCTTTTGTATTAAATTCAGATGCAATTTCTGTGTTTCATCGTCAATAAAAAGGTCCATGGGATACGGTAAACCTGAAGTAAAGCATCGGAATCTAAAACTGGGCTCACAGGAGAGGTTCAAATCATAGACAGTGAGAATGTCAGTCCTCTTGTACTTAAGTCGGCATTGTGCCTATTGTATTAACATCGGATGCAGTTTCTGTGTTTCATCGTCAATAAGAAGGTCCAAAGGATACAGTACCCCTGAAGTGAAGCATCGGAATCTAAAACTGGACTCACAGGAGAGGTTCGAATCTTAGAAAGTGAGAGTGTCAGTCCTCTTTTACCTAAGTCGGCATTGTGCCTTTTGTATTAAATTCCAATGCAATTTCTGTGTTTCATCGTCAATAAGAAGGTGCAAGGTGTACAGTAAACCAGAAGTGAAGCATCGGAATCTAAAACTGGACTCACAGGAGAGGTTCAAATCATAAAAAGTTAGAGTGTCAGTCCTCTTGTACTTAAGTCGGCATTGTGCCTTTTATATTAAATTCCGATGCAAACTCTGTGTTTTATCGTCAATACGAAGGTCCAAGGGATAAAGTAAATATGAAGTGAAGCATCGGAATCTAAAACTGGACGCACAGGAGTGGTTCTAATCATAGAAAGTTAGAGTGTTAGTCTTCTTGCACTTAAGTCGGCTTTGTGCCTTTTTTATTAAATTCGGATGCAAACTCTGTGTTTCATCGTCAATAAGAAGGGCCAAGGGATACAGTAAACCTGACGTGAAGCATCGGAATCTAAAACTGGACTCACAGGAGAGGTTCAAATCATAGAAAGTGAGAGTGTCAGTCCTCTTGTACCTAAGTCGGCATTGTGCCTTTTGTATTAAATTCCGATGAAATTTCTGTGTTTCAGCGTCAATAAGAAGGTCCAAGGGATACAGCAAACCTGAAGTGAAGCATCGGAATCTAAAACTGGACTCACAGGAGAGGTTCAAATCATAGACAGTGAGAATGTCAGTCCTCTTGTACTTAAATCGGCATTGTGCCTTTTGTATTAAATTCGGATGCTATTTCTGTGTATCATCGTCAATAAGTAAGTCCAAAGGATACAGTACACCGGAAGTGAAGCATCGGAATCTAAAACTGGACTCACAGAAGAGGTTCAAATCATAGAAAGTGAAAGTGTCAGTCCTCTTGTACTTAAGTCGGAATTGTGCCTTTTGTATTGAATTCGGATGCAAACTCTGTGTTTCATCGTCAATAAGAAGGTAAAAGTTATACAGTAAACCTGAGGTGAAGCATCGGAATCTAAAACTGGACTCACAGGAGAGGTTAGAATCATAGAAAGTTAGAGTGTCAGCCCTCTTGTACTTAAGTCGGCATTGTGCCTTTTGTTTTAAGTTCGGATGCAATTTCTGTGTTCCATCGTCAATAAGAAGGTCCGAGGTATACCGAAAACCTGAAGTAAAGCATCGAAATCGCAAACTGGACTCACAGGAAAGGTTCAAATGATAGAAAGTTAGAGTGTCAGTCCTCTTGTACATAAGTCGGCATTGTGCCTTTTGTATTAATTTCGGATGCAATTTCTGTGTTTCATCGTCAATAAGAAGTTCCAAGGGATGCAGTAAACCTGAAGTGAAGCGTCGGAATCTAAAACCGGAGTCACAGGAGAGGTTCAAATCATTGAAAGTGAGAATGTCAGTCCTTTTGTACTTAAGTCCGTATTGCGCCTTTTGTATTAAATTCCAATGCAAACTCTGTGTTTCATCGTCAATAAGAAGTTCCAAGGGATACAGTAAACCTGACGTGAAGCATCGGAATCTAAAACTGGACTCACAGGAGAGGTTCAAATCATAGAATGTGAAAGTGTCAGTCCTCTTGTACTTAAGTCGGAAATGTGCCTTTTGTATTGAATTCGGTTGCAAACTCTGTGTTTCATCGTAAATAAGAAGGTCCAAGTTATACAGTAAACCTGAAGTGAAGCATCGGAATCTAAAACTGGACTCACAGGAGAGGTTCGAATCATAGAGAGTTAGAGTGTTAGCCCTCTTGTACTTAAGTCGGCATTGTGCCTTTTGTTTTAAGTTCGGATGCAATTTCTGTGTTCCATCGTCAATAAGAAGGTCCGAGGTATACTGTACACATGAAGTGAAGCATCGAAATCGAAAACTGAACTCACAGGAGCGGTTCAAATCAGAGAAAGTAAGAGTGTCAGTCCTCTTGTACTTAATTCGGCATTGTCACTATTGTATTAAATTCGGGTGCAATTTATGTGTTTCATCGTCAATAAGAAGGTCCGAGGGATACAGTAAACCTGAAGTGAAGCATCGGAATCTATTACTGGACTCACAGGAGAGGTTTTAATCAATTAAAGTTAGAGTATCAGCCCCCTTGTAGTTAAGTCGGCATTGTGCCTTTTGTATTAAATTCAGATGCAATTTCTGTGTTTCATCGTCAATAAGAACGTCCTAGGTATACAGTAAACCTGAAGTGAAGCATCTGAATCTAAAACTGTACTCACAGGAGAGGTTCAAATAATAGAAAGTGAGACTGTCGGTCCTCTTGTACTTAAATCGGAATTGTGCCTTTTGTATAAAATTCGGATGCAATTTCTGTGTTTCATCGTCAATAAGAACTTCCAAGGGATACAGTAAACCTGAAGTGAAGCATCGGTACCAAAACTGGACTCACAATAGAGGTTCAAATCATAGAATGTGTGAGTGTCAGTCCTCTTGTTCTTAAGTCGGCATTGTGCATTTTGTATTAAATTCCAATGCAAACTCAGTGTTTCATCGCCAATAAGAAGTTCCAAGGGATACAGTAAACCTGAAGAGAAGCATCGGAATCTAAAACTGGTCTCACAGGAGAGGTTCAAATCATAAAAAGTGAGAGTGTCAGTCCTCTTGTACTTAAGTCGGCATTGTGCCTTTTGTATTAAATTCGGATGCAATTTCAGTGTTTCGTCGTCAGTAAGAAGGTCCAAGGGATAGAGGAAATATAAAGTGAAGCATCGGAATCTAAAACTGGATGCACAGGAGTGGTTCTAATCATAGAAAGTTAGAGTGTCAGTCTTCTTGTACTTAAGTCGGCTTTGTGCCTTTTGTATTAAATTCGGATGCAGACTCTGTGTTGCATCGTCTATAAGATGGTGCAAGGGATACAGCAAACATGAAGAGAATCATCGGAACCTAAAACTGGACTCTCAGGAGAGGTTCAAATCATAGAAAGTGAGAGTGTTAGTCCTCTTGTACTTAAGTCGGCATTGTGCCTTTTATATTAAATTCCGATGCAAACTCTGTGTTTCATCGTCAATAAGAAGGTCCAAGGGATACAGTAAACCTGAAGTGAAGCATCGGAATCTAAAACTGGTCTCACAGGAGAGGTTAAAATCATAGAAAGTGAGAGTGTCAGTCCTCTTGTACTTAAGTCGGCATTGTTCCCTTTGTATTAAATTCGGATGCTATTTCTGTGTTTCATCGTCAATAAGAAGATCCAAAGGATACAGTACTCCTGAAGTGAAGCATCGGAATCTAAAACTGGACTGATAGGAGAGGTTCACATCATAGAAAGTGAGAGTGTCAGTCCTCTTGTACTTAACTCGGCACTGTGCCTTTTGTATTAAAGTCGGATGCAATTTCTGTGTTTCATCGTCAATAAGAAGGTCCAAGGTATACAGTAATCCGGAAGTGAAGCATCGGAATGTAAAACTGGACTCACAAGAGAGGTTGAAATCATAGAAAGTTAGAGTGTCAGTCCTCTTGTACTTAATTTGAATTGTGCCTTTTGAAATAAATTCGTATGCAAACTCTGTGTTTCATCGTCAATAAGAAGGTCCAAGTTATACAGTAAACCTGAAGTGAAGCATCGGAATCTAAAACTGAACTCACAGGAGAGGTTCAAATCATAGAAAGATAGAGTGTCAGCCGCTTGTACTTAACTCGGCATTGTGCCTTTTGAATTTAATTCAGATGGAAATTCTGACTTTAATCGTCAATAAGAAGGTCCAAGGTACACAGGAAACCTCAAGAGAAGCATCGGAATCTAAAACTGGACTCACAGAAGAGGATCAAATCATAGAAAGTTAGAGTGTCAGTCCTCTGATACTTAAGTCAGCATTGTGCCTTTTGTATCAAATTCGGATGCAATTTCTATGTTTCATCGTCAATAAGAAGGTCCAAGGGATACAGTAAACCTGAAGTGAAGCATCGGAATATTAACCTGGACTTACAGGAGTGGGTCAAATCATAGAAAGTTAGAGTTTTAGTCCTCTAGTACTTAAGTCGGCATTGTGCCTTTTGTATTAAATTCAGATGCAATTTCTGTGTTTCATCGTCAATAAGAAAGTCCTAGGGATATGGGAAACCTGAAGTGAAGCATCGGAATCTAAAACTGGACTCACAGGAGAGGTTCAAATCATAGAAAGTTAGGGTGTCAGTCCTCTTGCACATAAGTCGGCATTGTGCCTTTTGTATTAAATTCGGTTGCAGTATCTGTGTTCCATCGTCAATAAGAAGGTGCAAGGTATACAGTAAACCTGAAGCGAAGCATCGGAATCCAAAACTGTACTCAAAGGAGAGGTTCAAATCATAGGAAGTTAGAGTGTCAGTCCTGTTGTACTTAAGTTGGCATTGTGCCTTTTGGATTAAATTCGGATGCAATTCTGTGTTTCATCGTCAATAAGAAGTTCCAAGGGATACAGTAAACCTGAAGTGAAGCATCGGAAACTGAAACTGGACTCACAGGAGAGGTTCAAATCATAGAAAGTGTGGGTGTCAGTCCTCTTGTACTAAAGTCGGCATTGTTCCTTTTGTATTACATTCCAATGCAAACTCTGTGTTTCATCGTCAATAAGAATTTAAAAGGGATACAGTAAACCTGAAGTGAAGCATCGGAATCTAAAACTGGACTCACAGGAGAGGTTCAAATCATACAAAGTGAGAGTGTCAGTTCTCTTGTACTTAAGTCGGCATTGTGCTTTTTGTATTAAATTCGGATGCAAGTTCTGTGTGTCATCGTCAATAAGAAGGTCCAAAGGATACAGTACACCTGAAGTGAAGCATCGGAATCTAAAACTGGACTCACAGGAGAGGTTCAAATCATAGAAAGTGAGAGTGTCAGTCCTCTTTTACTTACGTCGCCATTGTGCCTCTTGTATAAAATTCGGATGCAATTTCTGTGTTTCATCGTCAATAAGAAGGTCCAAGGTATGGAGTAAACCTGAAATGAAGCATCGTAATCTAAAATTAGACTCACAGGAGGGGTTGAAATTATAGAAAGTTAGAGTGTCTGTCCTCTTGTACTTAAGACGGAATTGTGCCTTTTGTATTGAAATCAGATGCAAACTCCTTGTTTCATTGTCAATAAGAAGGTCCAAGTTATACAGTAAACCTGAAGTGAAGCATCGGAATCCAAATCTGGACTCACAGGAGAGGTTCAAATCATAGAAAGTAAGAGTGTCAGTCCTCTTGTACATAAGTTTGCATTGTGCTTTTGTAATTCATTCGAATGCAACTTCTGTGCTACATCGTCAATAAGAAGGTCCAAGGGATACAGTAAACCTAAAGTGAAGCATCGGAATCTAAAACTGGACTCACAGGAGAGGTTCAAACATAGAAAGTGAGAGTGTCAGTCCTCTTGTACTTAAGTCGGCATTGTTCCTTTTGTATTAAATTCGGATGCAATTACTGTGTTTCAGTGTCAATAAGAAGGTCCAAAGGATACAGTACACCTGAAGTGAAGCATCGGAATCTAAAACTGGACTCACAGGA
Source organism: Schistocerca americana (assembly GCF_021461395.2). Lineage (NCBI taxonomy): Eukaryota > Metazoa > Arthropoda > Insecta > Orthoptera > Acrididae > Schistocerca > Schistocerca americana. The sequence continues at coordinate 59,737,106 of NC_060121.1, forward strand.
GAGGTTCACATCATAGAAAGTGAGAGTGTCAGTCCTCCTTTACCTAAGTCGGCATTGTGCCTTTTGTATTAAATTCGGATGCAAATTCTGTGTTTCATCGTCAATAAGATGGTTCAAGGTATACAGTAATCCGGAAGTGAAGCATCGGAATCTAAAACTGGTCTCACAGGAGAGGTTCAAATCATAGAAAATTAGAGTGTCTGTGCTCTTGTACTTAAGTCGGCATTGTGCCTTTTGTATTAAATTCGGATGCAATTTCTTTGTTTCATCGTCAATAAGAAGGCCAAGAGGTACAGTAAACCTGAAGTGAAGCATCGGAATCTTAAACTGGGATCACAGGAGAGGTTCAATTATAGAAAGTTAGAGTGTCAGTCCTCTTGTACTTAAGTTGGCCTTGTGCTTTTTTATTACATTCGGATGCAATATCTGTGCTACATCGTCAATAAGAAGGTCCAAGGTATAAAGTAAACCTGAAGTGAAGCATCGGAATCTAAAACTGGACTCACAGGAGAGGATCAATTCATAGAAAGTTAGAGTGTCAGTACACTTGTACTTAAGTCGGCATTGTGCCTTTTGTATTAAATTCGGATGCAATTTCTGTGTTTCATCGTCAGTAAGAAGGTCCCAGGGATACAGTAAACCTGAAGTGAAGCATAGGAATCTAAAATTGGGCTCACAGGAGAGGTTCAATTATAGATAGATAGAGTGTCAGTCCTCTTGTACTTAAGTCGGCATTGTGCTTGTTGAATTTAATTCCGATGCAATTTCTGTGTTCCTTCGTCAATAAGAAGGTCCAAGGTATACAGTAAACCTGAAGTGAAGCATCGGAATATAAAACTGGACTCACTGGAGAGGTTCAAATCATAGAAAGTGAGACTGTCAGTCCTCTTGTACTTAAGACGGCATTGTGCCTTTTGAATAAAATTCGGATGCAATTTCTGTGTATCGTCGTCTATAAGAAGGTCCAAGGGATGCAGTAAACCTGAAGTGAAGCATCGGAATCTAAATCTGGACTCACAGCAGAGGTTCAAATAATAGAAATTTAGAGTGTCAGTCCTCTTGTACTTAGGTCGGCATTGTGCCTTTTGTATTAAATTTGGATGCAATTACTGTGTTTCATCGTCAATAAGAAAGTGCAAGGTATACAGTAAACCTGAAGCGAAGCATCGGAATCTAAAACTGGACTCACAGGAGAGGTTCAAATCATAGAAAGCGAGACTGTCAGTCCTCTTGTACATAAGACGGCAATGTGCCTTTTGTATTAAATTCGGGTGCAATTTCTGTGTTTCATCGTCAATAAGAAGTTCCAAGGGATACAGTAAACCTGAAGTGTAGCATCGGTATCAAAACTGGACTCACAGGAGAGGTTCAAATCATAGAAAGTGAGAGCGTCAGTCCTCTTGTACTTTAGTCGGCATTGTGCCCTTTGTATTAAATTCCAATGCAAACTCTGTGTTTCTTCGTCAATAAGAAGTTCCAAGGAATCCAGTAAACCTGAAGTGAAGCATCGGAATCTAAAACTGGACTCACAGGAGATGTTCAAATCATAGAAAGTGAAAGTGTCAGTTCTCTTGTACTTAAGTCGGCATTGTGCCTTTTGTATTAAATTCGGATGCAATTTCTGTGTTTCATCGCCAATAAGAAGGTGGAAGGTATACAGTAAACTTGAGGTGAAGCTTCGTATCTAAAACTGGACTCACAGGAGAGGTTCAAATCGTAGAATGTGAGAGTGTCTGTCCTCTTGTACTTAAGTCGGCATTGTGCCTTTTGTATTAAATTCGGATGCAATTTCTTTGTTTCATCGTCAATAAGAAGGCCAAGAGGTACAGTAAACCTGAAGTGAAGCATCGGAATCTTAAACTGGACTCACAGGAGAGGTTCAAATCATAGAAAATTAGAGTGTCAGTCCTCCTGTACTTAAGTCGGCATTGTGCCTTTTGTATTAAATTCGGATGCAATTTCTGTGTTTCATAGTCAATTAGAAGGCCAAGGGTATACAGTAAACCTGAAGTGAAGCATGGGAATCTAAAACTGGACTCAAAGGAGTGGTTCAAATCATAGAAAGATAGAGTGTCAGTCCTCTTAAACTTATGTCGGCATTGTGAATTTTGTAGTAAATTCGGATGCAATTTCTGGGCTTCATCGTCAATAAGGTGGTCCAAGGTATACAGTAAACCTGAAGTGAATCATCGGAATCTAAAACTGGACTCACAGGAGAGGTTTAAATCATAGAAAGTTAGGATGTGAGTCCTCTTGTACTTAAGTCGGCATTGTGACTTTTGTGTTAAATTCCGATGCAATTTCTGTGTTTCATCGTCAATAAGAAGGTCCAAGGTATACAGTAAACCAGAAGTGCAGCATCGGAATCTAAAACTGGACTCACAGGAGAGATTCAAATCATAGAAAGTTAGAGTGTCAGTCCTCTTGTACTTAAGTCGGCATTGTGGTTATGTATTACATTCGGATGCAATTTCTGTTCTACATCGCCAATAAGAAGGCCCAAGGTATAAAGTAATCCTGAAGTGAAGCATCGGAATCTAAAACTGGACTCACAGGAGAGGTTTAAATCATAGAAAGTTAGAGTGTCAGTCCTCTTGTATTTAAGTCGGCATTGTGCCTGTTGAATTAAATTCCGATGCAATTTCTGTGTTCCTTCGTCAATAAGAAGGTCCAAGGTATACGGTAAACCTGAAGTGAAGCATCGGAATCTAAGACTGGACTCACAGGAGAGGTTCAAATCATAGAGAGTGAGAATGTCAATCCTCTTGTACTTAAGTCGGCATTGTGCCTTTTATATTAAATTCCGATGCAAACTATGTGTTTCATCGTTAATAGGTAGGTCCAAGGTATACAGTAAACCTGAAGTGAAGCAACGGAATCTAAAACTGGACTCACAGGAGAGGTTCAAATCATAGAAAGTGAGAGTGTCAGTCCTCTTTTACTTAAGCCGGCATTGTGCCTTTTGTATTAAATTCGGATGCAATTTCTGTGTTTCATCGTCAATAAGAAGGTCCAACGGATACAGTAAACCTGAAGTGAAACATCGTAATCTAAAACTGGACTCACAGGAGAGGCTCAAATCATAGAAAGTTAGAGTGTCAGTACACTTGTACTTAAGTCGGCATAGTGCGTTTTGTGTTAAATTCCAATGCAAACTCTATGTTTCATCGTCAATTAGAAGTTCCAAGGGATACAGTGAACCTGAAGTAAAGCTTCGGAATCTAAAACTGGACTCACAGGAGAGGTTCAAAGCATAGAGAGTGAGAGTGTCAGTCCTCTTGTACTTAAGTCGGCATTGTGCCTTTTATATTAAATTCCGATGCAAACTCTGTGTTTTATCGTCATACGAAGGTCCAAGGGGTAAAGTAAACCTGAAGGCAAGCATCGGAATCTAAAACTGGACTCACAGGAGAGGTTCAAGTCATAGAAAGTGAGAGTGTCAGTCCTCTTGTACTTAAGACGGCATTGTGCTTTTTGTATTAAATTCCGATGCAATTTCTGTGTTCATCGTCAATAAGAAGGTCCAAGGGATACAGTAAACCTGAAGTGAAGCATCGGAATCAAAAACTGGACTCACAGGAGAGATTCAAATCATAGAAAGTGAGAGTGTCAGTCCTCTTGTACTTAAGTCGGCATTGTGCCTATTGTATTAAATTCGGATGCAGTTTCTGTGTTTCATCGTCAATAAGAAGGTCCAAAGGATACAGTACCCCTGAAGTGAAGCATCGGAATCTAAAACTGGACTCACAGGAGAGGTTCGAATCATAGAAAGTGAGAGTGTCAGTCCTCTTTTACCTAAGTTGGCATTGTGCCTTTTGTATTAAATTCGGATGCAATTTCTGTGATTCATCGTCAATAAGAAGGTCTAAGGTATACAGTAAACCTGAAGTGAAGCATCGAAATCGAAAACTGAACTCACAGGAGAGGTTCAAATCATAGAATGTTAGAGTGTCAGTCCTCTTGTACTTAATTCGGCATTGTCTCTTTTGTATTAAATTCGGATGCAATTTCTGTGTTTCATCGTCCATCAGAAGGTCCAAGGGATACAGTAAACCTGAAGTGAAGCATCGGAATCTATAACTGGACTCACAGGAGAGGTTTTAATCATAGAAAGTTAGAGTATCAGCCCCTATGTAGTTAAGTCGACATTGTGCCTTTTGTATTAAATTCGGATGCAATTTCTGTGTTTCATCGTCAATAAGAACGTCCTAGGTATACAGTAAACCTGAAGTGAAGCATCGAAATCTGAAACTGGACTCACAGGAGAGGTTCAAATCATAGAATGTTTGAGTGTCAGTCCTCTAGTACTTAAGTCGGGATTGTGCCTTTTGTATTAAATTCAGATGCAATTTCTGTGTTTCATCGTCAATAAAAAGGTCCATGGGATACAGTAAACCTGACGTGAAGCATCGGAATCTAAAACTGGGCTCACAGGAGAGGTTCAAATCATAGAAAGTGAGGGTGTCAGTTCTCTTGTACTCTAGTCGGCATTGTGCCTTTTGTATTAAATTCCGGTGCAATTTCTGTGTTTCATCGTCAATAAGAAGGTGCAAGGTGTACAGTAAACCAGAAGTGAAGCATCTGAATCTAAAACTGGACTCACAGGAGAGGTTCAAATCATAAAACGTGAGAGTGTCAGTCCTCTTGTACTTAAGTCGGCATTGTGCCTTTTGTATTAAATTCGGATGCAATTTCAGTGTTTCATCGTCAATAAGAATGTCCAAGGGATAAAGTAAATATGAAGTGAAGCATCGGAATCTAAAACTGGACGCACAGGAGTGGTTCTAATCATAGAAAGTTAGAGTGTTAGTCTTCTTGCACTTAAGTCGGCTTTGTGCCTTTTCTATTAAATTCGGATGCAAACTCTGTGTTTCATCGTCAATAAGAAGGTCCAACGGATACAGTAAACCTGAAGTGAAGCATCGTAATCAAAAACTGGACTCACAGGAAAGGCTCAAATCATAGAAAGTTAGAGTGTCAGTTCACTTGTACATAAGTCGGCATTGTGCCATTTGTACTAAATTATTAAATTCGGATGCAATTTATGTGTTTCATCGTCAATAAGAAGTTCCAAGGTATACAGTAAACCTGTAGTGAAGCATCGGAATCTAAAACTGGACTCACAGGAGAAGATCAAATCATAGATAGTTAGAGTGTCAGTCCTCTTGTACTTAAGTCGGCATTGTGCCTTTTGTATTAAATTCGGTTGCAATTTCTGTGTATCATCGTCAATAAGAAGTTCCAAGGGATACAGTAAACCTGAAGTGAAGCATCGGTATCAGAACTGGACTCACAGGAGAGGTTCAAATCATAGAAAGTGAGAGTGTCAGTCCCCTTGTACTTAAGTCGGCATAGTGCGTTTTGTGTTAAATTCCAAATCAAACTCTGTGTTTCATCGTCAATAAGAAGTTCCAAGGGATACAGTGAACCTGAAGTAAAGCATCGGAATCTAAAACTGGACTCACAGGAGAGGTTCAAATCATAGAGAGTGAGAGTGTCAGTCCTCTTGTACTTAAGTCGGCATTGTGCCTTTTATATTAAATTCCGATGCAAACTCTGTGTTTTATCGTCAATACGAAGGTCCAAGGGGTAAAGTAAAGCTGAAGGGAAGCATCGGAATCTAAAACTGGACTCACAGGAGAGGTTCAAGTCATAGAAAGTGAGAGTGTCAGTCCTCTTGTACTTAAGACGGCATTGTGCTTTTTGTATTAAATTCCGATGCAATTTCTGTGTTCATCGTCAATAAGAAGGTCCAAGGGATACAGAAAACCTGAAATGAAGCATCGGAATCAAAAACTGGACTCACAGGAGAGATTCAAATCATAGAAAGTGAGAGTGTCAGTCCTCTTGTACTTAAGTCGGCATTGTGCCTATTGTATTAAAATCGGATGCAGTTTCTGTGTTTCATCGTCAATAAGAAGGTCCAAAGGATACAGTACCCCTGAAGTGAAGCATCGGAATCTAAAACTGGACTCACAGGTAAGGTTCGAATCATGGAAAGTGAGAGTGTCAGTCCTCTTTTACCTAAGTCGGCATTGTGCCTTTTGTATTAAATTCGGATGCAATTTCTGTGATTCATCGTCAATAAGAAGTTCCAAGGTATACAGTAAACCTGAAGTGAAGCATCGAAATCGAAAACTGGACTCACAGGAGAGGTTCAAATCATAGAATGTTAGAGTGTCAGTCCTCTTGTACTTAATTCGGCATTGTCTCTTTTGTATTAAATTCGGATGCAATTTCTGTGTTTCATCGTCAATAAGAAGGTCCAAGGGATACAGTAAACCTGAAGTGAAGCATCGGAATCTATAACTGGACTCACAGGAGAGGTTTTAATCATAGAAAGTTAGAGTATCAGCCCCTATGTAGTTGAGTCGGCATTGTGCCTTTTGTATTAAATTCGGATGCAATTTCTGTGTTTCATCGTCAATAAGAACGTCCTAGGTATACAGTAAACCTGAAGTGAAGCATCGAAATCTGAAACTGGACTCACAGGAGAGGTTCAAATCATTGAATGTTTGAGTGTCAGTCCTCTAGTACTTAAGTCGGGATTGTGCCTTTTGTATTAAATTCAGATGCAATTTCTGTGTTTCATCGTCAATAAAAAGGTCCATGGGATACGGTAAACCTGAAGTGAAGCATCGGAATCTAAAACTGGACTCACAGGAAAGGTTCAAATGATAGAAAGTTAGAGTGTCAGTCCTCTTGAACGTAAGTCGGCATTGTGCCTTTTGTATTAATTTCGGATGCAATTTCTGTGTTTCATCGTCACTAAGATGTTCCAAGGGATACAGTAAACCTGACGTGAAGCATCGGAATCTAAAACTGGGCTCACAGGAGAGGTTCAAATCATAGAAAGTGAGGGTGTCAGTTCTCTTGTACTCTAGTCGGCATTGTACCTTTTGTATTAAATTCCAATGCAATTTCTGTGTTTCATCGTCAATAAGAAGATGCAAGGTGTACAGTAAACCAGAAGTGAAGCATCGGAATCTAATACTGGACTCACAGGAGAGGTTCAAATCATAAAAAGTGAGAGTGTCAGTCCTCTTGTACTTAAGTCGGCATTGTGCCTTTTGTATTAAATTCGGATGCAATTTCAGTGTTTCATCGTCAATAAGAATGTCCAAGGGATAAAGTAAATAGGAAGTGAAGCATCGGAATCTAAAACTGGACGCACAGGAGTGGTTCTAATCATAGAAAGTTAGAGTGTTAGTCTTCTTGCACTTAAGTCGGCTTTGTGCCTTTTTTATTAAATTCGGATGCAAACTCTGTGTTTCATCGTCAATAAGAAGGGCCAAGGGATACAGTAAACCTGACGTGAAGCATCGGAATCTAAAACTGGACTCACAGGAGAGGTTCAAATCATAGAAAGTGAGAGTGTCAGTCCTCTTGTACCTAAGTCGGCATTGTGCCTTTTGTATTAAATTCCGATGAAATTTCTGTGTTTCAGCGTCAATAAGAAGGTCCAAGGGATACAGCAAACCTGAAGTGAAGCATCGGAATCTAAAACTGGACTCACAGGAGAGGTTCAAATCATAGACAGTGAGAATGTCAGTCCTCTTGTACTTAAATCGGCATTGTGCCTTTTGTATTAAATTCGGATGCTATTTCTGTGTATCATCGTCAATAAGTAAGTCCAAAGGATACAGTACACCGGAAGTGAAGCATCGGAATCTAAAACTGGACTCACAGAAGAGGTTCAAATCATAGAAAGTGAAAGTGTCAGTCCTCTTGTACTTAAGTCGGAATTGTGCCTTTTGTATTGAATTCGGATGCAAACTCTGTGTTTCATCGTCAATAAGAAGGTCCAAGTTATACAGTAAACCTGAGGTGAAGCATCGGAATCTAAAACTGGACTCACAGGAGAGGTTAGAATCATAGAAAGTTAGAGTGTCAGCCCTCTTGTACTTATGTCGGCATTGTGCCTTTTGTTTTAAGTTCGGATGCAATTTCTGTGTTCCATCGTCAATAAGAAGGTCCGAGGTATACCGAAAACCTGAAGTAAAGCATCGAAATCGCAAACTGGACTCACAGGAAAGGTTCAAATGATAGAAAGTTAGAGTGTCAGTCCTCTTGTACATAAGTCGGCATTGTGCCTTTTGTATTAATTTCGGATGCAATTTCTGTGTTTCATCGTCAATAAGAAGTTCCAAGGGATGCAGTAAACCTGAAGTGAAGCGTCGGAATCTAAAACCGGAGTCACAGGAGAGGTTCAAATCATTGAAAGTGAGAATGTCAGTCCTTTTGTACTTATGTCCGTATTGCGCCTTTTGTATTAAATTCCAATGCAAACTCTGTGTTTCATCGTCAATAAGAAGTTCCAAGGGATACAGTAAACCTGACGTGAAGCATCGGAATCTAAAACTGGACTCACAGGAGAGGTTCAAATCATAGAATGTGAAAGTGTCAGTCCTCTTGTACTTAAGTCGGAAATGTGCCTTTTGTATTGAATTCGGTTGCAAACTCTGTGTTTCATCGTAAATAAGAAGGTCCAAGTTATACAGTAAACCTGAAGTGAAGCATCGGAATCTAAAACTGGACTCACAGGAGAGGTTCGAATCATAGAGAGTTAGAGTGTTAGCCCTCTTGTACTTAAGTCGGCATTGTGCCTTTTGTTTTAAGTTCGTATGCAATTTCTGTGTTCCATCGTCAATAAGAAGGTCCGAGGTATACTGTAAACATGAAGTGAAGCATCGAAATCGAAAACTGAACTCACAGGAGCGGTTCAAATCAGAGAAAGTAAGAGTGTCAGTCCTCTTGTACTTAATTCGGCATTGTCACTATTGTATTAAATTCGGGTGCAATTTATGTGTTTCATCGTCAATAAGAAGGTCCGAGGGATACAGTAAACCTGAAGTGAAGCATCGGAATCTATTACTGGACTCACAGGAGAGGTTTTAATCATAGAAAGTGAGAGTGTCAGTCCTCTTGTACTTAAGTCGGCATTGTTCCCTTTGTATTAAATTCGGATGCTATTTCTGTGTTTCATCGTCAATAAGAAGGTCCAAAGGATACAGTACACCTGAAGTGAAGCATCGGAATCTAAAACTGGACTGATAGGAGAGGTTCACATCATAGAAAGTGAGAGTGTCAGTCCTCTTGTACTTAAGTCGGCACTGTGCCTTTTGTATTAAATTCGGATGCAATTTCTGTGTTTCATCGTCAATAAGAAGGTCCAAGGTATACAGTAATCCGAAAGTGAAGCATCGGAATGTAAAACTGGACTCACAAGAGAGGTTGAAATCATAGAAAGTTAGAGTGTCAGTCCTCTTGTACTTAAGTTTGAATTGTGCCTTTTGAAATAAATTCGTATGCAAACTCTGTGTTTCATCGTCAATAAGAAGGTCCAAGTTATACAGTAAACCTGAAGTGAAGCATCGGAATCTAAAACTGAACTCACAGGAGAGGTTCAAATCATAGAAAGATAGAGTGTCAGCCGCTTGTACTTAACTCGGCATTGTGCCTTTTGAATTTAATTCAGATGGAAATTCTGACTTTAATCGTCAATAAGAAGGTCCAAGGTACACAGGAAACCTCAAGAGAAGCATCGGAATCTAAAACTGGACTCACAGAAGAGGATCAAATCATAGAAAGTTAGAGTGTCAGTCCTCTGATACTTAAGTCAGCATTGTGCCTTTTGTATCAAATTCGGATGCAATTTCTATGTTTCATCGTCAATAAGAAGGTCCAAGGGATACAGTAAACCTGAAGTGAAGCATCGGAATATAAACCTGGACTTACAGGAGTGGGTCAAATCATAGAAAGTTAGAGTTTTAGTCCTCTAGTACTTAAGTCGGCATTGTGCCTTTTGTATTAAATTCAGATGCAATTTCTGTGTTTCATCGTCAATAAGAAAGTCCTAGGGATACTTGAAACCTGAAGTGAAGCATCGGAATCTAAAACTGGACTCACAGGAGAGGTTCAAATCATAGAAAGTTAGGGTGTCAGTCCTCTTGTACATAAGTCGGCATTGTGCCTTTTGTATTAAATTCGGATGCAGTATCTGTGTTCCATCGTCAATAAGAAGGTGCAAGGTATACAGTAAACCTGAAGCGAAGCATCGGAATCCGAAACTGTACTCAAAGGAGAGGTTCAAATCATAGAAAGTTAGAGTGTCAGTCCTGTTGTACTTAAGTTGGCATTGTGCCTTTTGGATTAAATTCGGATGCAATTCTGTGTTTCATCGTCAATAAGAAGTTCCAAGGGATACAGTAAACCTGAAGTGAAGCATCGGAAACTGACACTGGACTCACAGGAGAGGTTCAAATCATAGGAAGTGTGGGTGTCAGTCCTCTTGTACTAATGTCGGCATTGTTCCTTTTGTATTACATTCCAATGCAAACTCTGTGTTTCATCGTCAATAAGAATTTAAAAGGGATACAGTAAACCTGAAGTGAAGCATCGGAATCTAAAACTGGACTCACAGGAGAGGTTCAAATCATACAAAGTGAGAGTGTCAGTTCTCTTGTACTTAAGTCGGCATTGTGCTTTTTGTATTAAATTCGGATGCAAGTTCTGTGTGTCATCGTCAATAAGAAGGTCCAAAGGAAACAGTACACCTGAAGTGAAGCATCGGAATCTAAAACTGGACTCACAGGAGAGGTTCAAATCATAGAAAGTGAGAGTGTCAGTCCTCTTTTACTTACGTCGCCATTGTGCCTCTTGTATAAAATTCGGATGCAATTTCTGTGTTTCATCGTCAATAAGAAGGTCCAAGGTATGGAGTAAACCTGAAATGAAGCATCGTAATCTAAAATTAGACTCACAGGAGGGGTTGAAATTATAGAAAGTTAGAGTGTCTGTCCTCTTGTACTTAAGACGGAATTGTGCCTTTTGTATTGAAATCAGATGCAAACTCCTTGTTTCATTGTCAATAAGAAGGTCCAAGTTATACAGTAAACCTGAAGTGAAGCATCGGAATCCAAATCTGGACTCACAGGAGAGGTTCAAATCATAGAAAGTAAGAGTGTCAGTCCTCTTGTACATAAGTCGGCATTGTGCTTTTGTAATTCATTCGAATGCAACTTCTGTGCTACATCGTCAATAAGAAGGTCCAAGGGATACAGTAAACCTAAAGTGAAGCATCGGAATCTAAAACTGGACTCACAGGAGAGGTTCAAACATAGAAAGTGAGAGTGTCAGTCCTCTTGTACTTAAGTCGGCATTGTTCCTTTTGTATTAAATTCGGATGCAATTACTGTGTTTCAGTGCCAATAAGAAGGTCCAAATGATACAGTACACCTGAAGTGAAGCGTCGGAATCTAAAACTGGACTCACAGGAGAGGTTCACATCATAGAAAGTGAGAGTGTCAGTCCTCCTTTACCTAAGTCGGCATTGTGCCTTTTGTATTAAATTCGGATGCAAATTCTGTGTTTCATCGTCAATAAGATGGTTCAAGGTATACAGTAATCCGGAAGTGAAGCATCGAAATAAAAAACTGGACTCACAAGAGAGGTTAAAATCATAGAAAGTTAGAGTGTCAGTCCTCTTGTACTTAAGTTTGTATTGTGCCTTTTGAGTTAAATTTGTATGCAAACTCTGTGTTTCATCGTCAATAAGAAGGTCCAAGTAATACAGTAAACCTGAAGTGAAGCATCGGAATCTATAACTGGACTCACAGGAGAGGTTCAAATCATTGAAAGATAGAGTGTCAGTCCTCTTGTACTTAAGTCGGCATTGTGCCTTTTGTATTAAATTCGGATGCTATTTCTGTGTTTCATCGTCAATAAGAACGTCCGAGGTATACAGTAAACCAGAAGTGAAGCACCGAAATCTAAAACTGGACCCACAGGAGAGGTTCAAATCATAGAAAGTGAGAGTGTCAGTCCTCTTGTACTTAAGTCGGCATTTTGCCTTTTGGATTAAATTCGGATGCAATATCTGTGTTTCATCGTCAATAAGAAGTTCCAAGGGATACAGTAAACCTAAAGCGAAGCATCGGAATCTAAAACTAAACTCACAGGTGAGGTTCAAATCATAGAAAGTTAGAGTGGCAGTCCTCTTGTACTTAAGTCGGCATTGTGCCTTTTGTATTAAATTCGGATGCAAACACTGTGTTTCATCGTCAATAAGAAGGTCCAAGGGATACAGCAAACCTGAAGTGAAGCATCGGAATCTAAAACTGGATTCACAGGAGAGGTTCAAATCATAGAAAGTGAGAGGGTCAGTCCTCTTGTACTTAAGTCGGCATTGAGCCTTTTATAATTAATTCCGATGCAAACTCTGTGTTTCATCGTCAATAAGAAGGTCCAAGGGATACAGTAAACCTGAAGTGAAGCATCGGAATCTAAAACTGAACTCACAGGAGAGGTTCAAACATAGAAAGTGAGAGTGTCAGTCCTCTTGTACTTAAGTCGGCATTGTGCCTTTTGTATTAAATTCGGATGCAATTTCTGTGTTTCATCGTCAATAAGAAGTTGCAAGGTATACAGTAAACCTGATATGAAGCCTCGGAATCAAAAACTGGACTCACAGGAGAGGTTCAAATCTTAGAAATTTAGAGGGACAGACTTCTTGTACTTAACTCGGCATTGTGCCTTTTGAAATAAATTCAGATGCAATTTCTTTCTTTCATCGTCAATAAGAATATCCAAGGTACACAGTAAACCTCATGAGAAGCATCGGAATCTAAAACTGGACTCACAGAAGAGGTTCAAATCATAGAAAGTTAGAGTGTCAGTCCTCTCGTACTTAAGTCAGCATTGTGCCTTTTGTATTAAATTCGGATGCTATATCTGTGTTTCATCGTCAATAAGAAGGTCCAAGGGATACAGTAAACCTGAAGTGAAGCATCGGAATCTAAAACTGGACTTACTGGAGTGGGTCAAATCATAGTAAGTTAGTGTGTCAGTCCTCTGGTACTTAAGTCGGCATTTTGCCTTTTGTATTAAATTCGGATGCAATTTCTGTGTTTCATCGTCAATAAGAAGGTACCAGGGATACGGTAAACCTGAAGTGAAGCATCGGAATCTAAAACTGGACTCACAGGAGAGGTTCAAATCATAGAAAGTTAGGGTGTCAGTCCTCTTGTACATAAGTCAGCATTGTCCCTTTTGTATTAAATTCGAATGCAAACTCTGTGTTTCATCGTCAATAAGAAGGTCCATGGGATACTGTAAACCTGAAGTGAAGCATCGGAATCTAAAACTGTACTCACAGGAGAGGTTCAAATCATAGAAAGTGAGAGTGTCAGTCCCCTTGTACTTAAGTCGGCATTGTGTCTTTTGGATTAAATTCGGATGCAATTTCTGTGTTTCGTCGTCAATAAGAAGTTCCAAGGGATACAGTAAACCTGAAGTGAAGCATCGGAATCTAAACCTGGACTCACAGGAGTGGTTCAAATCATAGAAAGTGTGGGTGTCAGTCCTCTTATACTAAAGTCGGCATTGTGCCTTTTGTATTAAATTCCAATGCAAACTCTGTGTTTCATCGTCAATAAGATGTTAAAAGGGATACAGTAAACCTGAAGTGAAGCATCGGAATTTAAAACTGGACTCAGAGGAGAGGTTTAAATTATAGAATGTTAGAGTGTCAGTCCACTTGTACTTAGGTCGGCATTGTGCCTTTTGTATTAAATTCGGATTCAAACTCTGTGTTTCGTCGTCAATAAGAAGGTCCAAGTGATACAGTAAACCTGAAGTGAATTACCGGAATCTAAAACTGGACTCACAGGAGCGGTTCAAATCATAGAAAGTGAGAGTGTCAGTCCTCATGTACTTAAGTCGGCAATGTGCCTTTTGTATTAAATTCGGATGCAATTTCTGTGTTTCATCGTCAATAAGAAGTTCCAAGGGGTACAGTAAACCTGAAGTGAAGCATCGGAATCTAAAACTGGACTCACAGGAGAGGCTCAAATCATAGAAAGTGAGAGTGTCAGTCCCCTTGTACTTAAGTCGGAAATGTGCCTTTTGTTATAAATTCCAATGCAAACCCTGTGTTTTATCGACAATAAGAAGTTAAAAGTGATGCAGTAAACCTGAAGTGAAGCATCGGATTCTGAAACTGGACTCACAGGATGGGTTCAAATCATAGAAAGTGAGAGTGTCAGTTCTCTTGTACTTAAGTCGGCATTGTGCCTTTTGTATTAAATTTTTATGCAATTTCTGTGTTTCATCGTCAATAAGAAGGTCCAAGGGATACAGTAAACCTGAAGTGAAGCATCGGAATCTAAAACTGGACTCACAGGAGAGGTTCAAGTCATAGAAGTGAGAGTGTCAGCCCTCTTGTACTTATGTCGGCATTGTGCCTTTTGTATTAAGTTCGGATGCTATTTCTGTGTTTCATCGACAATAAGAAAGTCCGAGGTATACAGTAAACCTGAAGTGAAGCATCGGTATCTAAAACTGGACTCACTGGAGAGGTTCAAATCATAGAAAGTTCGAGTGTCTGTCCTCTTGTACTTAAGTCGGCATTGTGACTTTTGTATTAAATTCGGATGCAATTTCTGTGTTTCATCGTCAATAAGAAGGTCTAAGGGATACAGTAAACCTGAAGTGAAGCATCGGAATCTACAACTGAACTCACAGGAGAGGTTCAAATCATAGAAAGTTAGAGTGTCAGTCTTCTTCTACGTAATTCGGCATTGTGCCTTTTGAATTTAATTCGGATGCAATTTCATTGTTTCATCGTCAATAAGAATTTCCTAGGGATACAGTAAACCTGAAGTGAAGCATCAGAATCAAAAACTGGACGCACAGGAGAGGTTCAAATCATAGAAATTTGGGGTGTCAGTCCCCTTGAACTTAAGTCAGCATTGTGCCTTTTTTATTACATTCAGATGCTATATCTGTGTTCCATCGTCAATAAGAAGGTGCAAAGTATACAGTAAACCTGAAGTGAACCATCGGAATCTAAAACTGGACTCAAAGGAGAGGTTCAGATGATAGAAAGTGTGAGTGTCAGTCCTCTTGTACTTAAGTCGACATTGTGCCATTTGTAATAAATTCCATTGCAAACTCTGTGTTTCATTGTCAATAAGAAGTTAAAAGGGATACAGTAAACCTGAAGTGAAGCATCGGATCTAAAACTGGATTCACAGGAGAGGTTCAAATCATAGAAAGTGAGAGTGACAGTTCTCTTGTACTTAAGTCGGCATTGTGCTTTTTGTACTAAATTCGCATGCATTTTCTGTGTTTCATCGTCAATAAGAAGGTGCAAGGTATACAGTAAACCTGAGGTGAAGCATCAGAATCTAAAACTGGACTCACAGGAGAGGTTCAAATCATAGAAAGTTAGAGTTTCAGTCTTCTTGTACTTAAATCGGCATTGTGCCTTTTGAATTTAATTCGGATGCGATTTCTGTGTTTCATCGTCAATAAGAAGGTCCAAGGTACACAGTAAACCTCAAGAGAAGCATCGGAGTCAAAAACTGGACTCACAGAAGAGGTTCAAATCAAAGAAAGTTAGAGTGCCCGTCCTTTTGTAATTAAGTCGGCATTGTGCCTTTTGTATTAAATTCCAATGCAAACTCTGTGTTTCATCGTCAATAAGAAGTTAAAAGAAATACAGTAAACCTGAAGTGAAGCATCGGAATATAAAACTGGATTCACAGGAGAGGTTCACATCATAGAAAGTGAGAGTGTCAGTTTTCTTGTACTTAAGTCGGCATTGTGCTTTTTGTATTAAATTCCGATGGAATTCTTGTGTTTCATCGTAAATATGAAGGTGCAAGGTATACAGTAGTCCTGAAGTGAAGCTTCCGAATCTAAAACTGGACTCACAGGAGAGGTTCAAATAATAGAATGTGGGAGTGTCAGTCCTCTTGTACTTAAGTCGGCATTGTGCCTTTTGTATTAAATTCGGATGCAATTTCTGGGTTTCATCGTCAATAAGAAGGTTCAAGGGATACAGTAAACCTGAAGTGATGCATCGGAATTTAAAACTGGACTCACAGGAGAGGTTTAAATTATAGAATGTTAGAGTGTCAGTTTACTTGTACTTAGGTCGGCATTGTGCCTTTTGTATTAAATTCGGATGTAAACTCTGTGTTTCGACGTCAATAAGAAGCTCCAAGGGATACAGTAAACCTGAAGTGAAGCACCGGAATCTAAAACTGGACTCACAGGAGCGGTTCAAATCATAGAAAGTGAGAGTGTCAGTCCTCATGTACTTAAGTCGGCATTGTGCCTTTTGTATTAAATTCTTATGCAATTTCTGTGTTTCATCGTCAACAAGAAAGTCCGAGGTATGCAGTAAACCTGAAGTGAAGAATCGGAATCTAAAGCTGGACTCACTGGAGAGGTTCAAATCATAGAAAGTTAGAGTGTCAGTCCTCTTGTACTTAAGTCGGCATTGTGACTTTTGTATTAAATTCGGATGTAATTTCTGTGTTTCATCGTCAATAAGAAGGTCTAAGGGATACAGTAAACCTGAAGTGAAGCATCGGAATCTACAACTGGACTCACAGGAGAGGTTCAAATAATAGAAAGTTAGATTGTCAGTCTTCTTCTACGTAACTCTTCATTGTGCCTTTTGAATTTAATTCGGATGCAATTTCTGTGTGTCATCGTCAATAAGAAGGTCCAAGGTACACAGTAAACCTGAAGAGAAGCATCGTAATCTAAAACTGGACTCACAGGAGAGGTTCAAATCATAGAAAGTTAGAGTTTCAGTTTTCTTGTACTTAACTCGGCATTGTGCCTTTTGAATTTAATTCAGATGCAATTTCTGTGTTTCATCGTCAATAAGAAGGTCCAAGGTACACAGTAAACATGAAGAGAAGCATCGGAATCTAAATCTGGACTCACAGAAGAGGTTCAAATCATAGATAGTTAGAGTGTCAGTCCTCTTATACTTAAGTCGGCATTGTGCCTTTTGAATTTAATTCCGTCGCAATTTCTGTGTTTAATCGTCAATAAGAAGATCCAAGGTATACAGTAAACCTGAAGTGAAGCATCGGATCTAAAACTGGATTCACAGGAGAGGTTCAAATCATAGAAAGTGAGAGTGACAGTTCTCATGTACTTAAGTCGGCATTGTGCTTTTTGTATTAAATTCGGATGCATTTTCTGTGTTTCATCGTCAATAAGAAGGTGCAAGGTATACAGTAAACCTGAAGTGAAGCATCAGAATCTAAAACTGGACTCACAGGAGAGGTTCAAATCATAGAAAGTTAGAGTTTCAGTCTTCTTGAACTTAACTCGGCATTGTGCCTTTTGAATTTAATTCGGATGCAATTTCTGTGTTTCATCGTCAATAAGAAGGTCCAAGGTACACAGTAAACCTCAAGAGAAGCATCGGAATCTAAATCTGGACTCACAGAAGAGGTTCAAATCATAGATAGTTAGAGTGTCAGTCCTCTTATACTTAAGTCGGCATTGTGCCTTTTGAATTTAATTCCGTCGCAATTTCTGTGTTTAATCGTCAATAAGAAGATCCAAGGTATACAGTAAACCTGAAGTGAAGCATCGGAATCTAAAGCTGGACTCACAGGAGAGGTTCAAATCATAGAAAGTTAGAGTGCCCGTCCTTTTGTAATTAAGTCGGCATTGTGCCTTTTGTATAAAATTTGGATGCAATTTCTGCGTTTCAGCGTCAATATGAAGGTCCAAGAGATACAGTAAACCTGAAGTGATGCATCAGAATCAAAAACTGGACGCACAGGAGAGGTTCAAATCATAGAAATTTAGGGTGTCAGTCCTCTTGTACTTAAGTCGGCTTTGTGCCTTTTGTATTTAATTCCGATGCAATTTCTGTGTTTCGTCGTCAATAAGAATTTCCACAGGATACAGTTAACCTGAAGGGAGGTATCGGAATCTAAAACTGGACTCACAGGAGAGGTTCAAATCATAGAAACTTAGAGTGTCAGTCTTCTTGTACTTAACTCGGCATTGTGACTTTTGAATTAAATTCGGATGCAATTTCTGTGTTTCATCGTCAATAAGAAGGTCTAAGGGATACAGTAAACCTGAAGTGAAGCATCGGAATCTACAACTGGACTCACAGGTGAGGTTCAAATAATAGAAAGTTAGAGTCTCAGTCTTCTTCTACGTAACTCGGCATTTTGCCTTTTGAATTTAATTCGGATGCAATATCTGTGTTCCATCGTCAATAAAAAGGTGCAAAGTATACAGTAATCCTGAAGTGAAGCTTCGGAATCTAAAACTGGACTCAAAGTAGAGGTTCAAATGATAGGAAGTGTGAGTGTCAGTCCTCTTGTACTGAAGTCGGCATTGTGCCTTTTGTAATATATTCCAATGCAAACTCTGTGTCTCATTGTCAATAAGAAGTTAAAAGGGATACAGTAAACCTGAAGTGAAGCATCGGATCCAAAACTGAATTCACAGGAGAGGTTCAAATCATAGAAAGTGAGAGTGACAGTCCTCTTGTACTTAAGTCGGCATTGTGCTTTTTGTATTAAATTCCGATGCAATTTCTGTGTTTCATCGTCAATAAGAAGGTGCAAGGTATACAGTAAACCTGAAGTGAAGCATCGGAATCTAAAACTGGACTCACAGGAGAGGTTCAAATCATAGAATGTGGGAGTATCAGTCCTCTTGTACTTAAGTCGGAATTGTGCCTTTTGTTTTATATTCTTATGCAATTTCTGTGTTTCATCGTCAATAAGAAGGTGCAAGGGATACAGTATACCTGAAGTGAAGCATCGGAATCTAAAACTGGACTCACAGGAGAGGTTCAAATCATGGAAAGTGAGAATGTCAGTTCTTTTGTACTTAAGTCGGCATTGTGCCTTTTGTATTTAATTCCGATGCAATTTCTGTGTTTCATCGTCAATAAGAAGGTGCAAGGTATATAGTAAACCTGAAGTGAAGAATCGGAATCTAAAACTGGACTCACAGGAGAGATTCAAATCATAGAAAGCGAGAGTGTCATCTCTTGTACTTAAGTCGGCATTGTGCCTTTTGTATTAAATTCCGATGCAATTTCTGTGTTTCATCGTCAATAAGAAGGTGCACGGTATACAGTAAACCTGAAGAGAAGCATCGGAATCCAAAACTGGACTCACAGGCGAGGTTCAAATCATAGAATGTGAGAGTGTCAGTCCTCTTGTACTTAAGTCGGCATTGTGCCTTTTGTATTAAATTCGGATGTAAACTTTGTGTTTCATCGTCAATAAGAAGGTCCAAGGGATACAGTAAACCTGAAGTGAAGCATCGGAATCTAAAACTGGACGCACAGGAGAGGTTCAAATCATAGAAAGTTAGAGTGTCAGTCCTCTTGTACTTAAGTCGGAATTGTGCCTTTTGTAATAAATTCCAATGCAAACTCTGTGTTTTATCGTCAATAAAAAGTTAAATGGGATACAGTAAACCTGAAGTGAGGCATCGGAATCTAAAACTGCACTCACAGGAGAGGTTCAAATCATAGAAAGTGAGAGTGTCAGTTCTCTTGCACTTAAGTCGGCATTGTGCCTTTTGTATTAAATTCCGATGCAATTTCTGTGTATCTTCGTCGATAACAAGGTGCAAGGTGTACAGTAAACCTGAAGTGAAGCATTGGAATCTAAAACTGGACTCACAGGAGAGGTTCAAATCATAGAAAGCGAGAGTGACAGTTCTCTTGTACTTAAGTCGGCATTGTGCCTTTTGTATTAAATTCCGATGCACATTCTGTGTTTCATCGTCAATAAGAAGGTGCAAGGTATACAGTAAAACCTGAAGTGAAGCATCGGAATCTAAAACTGGTCTCACAGGAGAGGTTAAAATCATAGAATGTTAGAGTGTCAGTCCTCTTGTACTTAAGTCGGCATTGTGCCTTTTGTATTAAATTCGGATGCAAACTCTGTGTTTCATCGTCAATATGAAGGTCCACGGGATAGAGTTAACCTGAACTGAGGTATCGGAATCTAAAACTGGACTCACAGGAGAGGTTCAAATCATACAAAGTTAGAGTGTCAGTCTTCTTGTACTTAACTCGGCATTGTTCCTTTTCTATTAAATTCGGTTGCAATTTCTGTGTTTCATCGTCAATAAGAAGTTCCAAGGGATACAGTAAACCTGAAGTGAAGCATCAGAATCAAAAACTGGACGCACAGGAGAGGTTCAATTCATAGAAATTTAGGGTGTCAGTCCTCTTGTACTTAAGTCGGCATTGTGCCTTTTGTATTACATTCGCATGCAATATCTGTGTTCCATCGTCAATAAGAAGGTGCCAGGTATACAGTAAACCTGAAGTGTAGCATTGGAATCTAAAACTGGACTCAAAGGAGAGGTACAAATGATAGAAAGTGTGAGTGTCAGTCCTCTTGTACTTTAGTCTGCATTGTGCTTTTTGTAATAAATTCCAATGCAAACTCTGCGTTTCATTGTCAATAAGAAGTTAAAAGGGATACAGTAAACCTGAAGTGAAGCATCGGATCTAAAACTGGATTCACAGGAGAGGTTCAAATCATAGACAGTGAGAGTGACAGTTCTCTTGTACTTAAGTCGGCATTGTGATTTTGAATTAAATTCCGATGCAATTTCTGTGTTTCATCGTCAATAAGAAAGTGCAAAGTATACAGTAAACCTGAAGTGAAGCATCGGAATCTAAAACTGGTCTCACAGGAGAGGTTAAAATCATAGAATGTGAGAGTGTCAGTCCTCTTGTACTTAAGTCGGCATTGTGAATTTTGTATTAAATTCGGATGCAAACTCTGTGTTTCATCGTCAATAAGAAGGTCCAACGGATACAGTAAACCTGAAGTGAAGCATCGGAATCTAAAACTGGACTCACAGGAGAGGTTCAAATCATAGAAGTGAGAGTGTCAGTCCTCTTGTACTTAAGTCGGAATTGAGCCTTTTGTAATAAATTCCAATGCAAACTCTGTGTTTTACGTCAATAAGAAGTTAAAAGGGATACAGTAAACCTGAAGTGAAGCATCGGAATCTAAAACTGGACTCACAGGAGATTTTCAAATCATAGAAAGTTAGAGTGTCAGTCTTCTTCATCGTAACTCGGCATTGTGCCTTTTTAATTTAATTCGGATGCAATTTCTGTGTGTCATCGTCAATAAGAAGGTCCAAGGTACACAGTAAACCTGAAGAGAAGCATCGTAATCTAAAACTGGACTCACAGAAGCGGTTCAAATCATAGAAAGTTAGAGTGTCAGTCCTCTTGTACTTAAGTCGGCATTGTGGTTTTTGTATTAAATTCGGATGCATTTTCTGTGTTTCATTGTCAATATGAAGGTGCAAGGTATACAGTAAACCTGAAGTGAAGCATCAGAATCTAAAACTGGACCCACAGGAGAGGTTTAAATCATAGTAAGTTAGAGTTTCAGTCTTCTTGTACTTAACTCGGCATTGTGCCTTTTGAATTTAATTCGGATGCAATGTCTGTGTTTCATCGTCAATAAGAAGGTCCAAGGTACACAGTAAACCTCAAGAGAAGCATCGGAATCTAAATTTGGACTCACAGAAAAGGTTCAAATCATAGATAGTTAGAGTGTCATTCCTTTTGTACTTAAGTCGGCATTGTGCCTTTTGAATTGAATTCCGACGCAATTTCTGTGTTTCATCGTCAATAAGAAGGTCCAAGGTATACAGTAAACCTGAAGTGAAGCATCGGAATCTAAAAGTGGACTCACAGGAGAGATTCAAATCATAGAAAGTTATAATGCCTGTCCTTTTGTAATTAAGTCGGCATAGAGCCTTTTGTATTAAATTTGGATGCGATTTCTGCGTTTCATCGTCAATATGAAGGTCCACGGGATACAGTTAACCTGAAGTGAGGTATCGGAATCTAAAACTGGACTCACAGGAGAGGTTCAAATCATAGAAAGTAAGAGTGTCAGTCTTCTTGTACTTAACTCGACATTGTGCCTTTTGTATGAAATTCGGTTGCAATTTCTGTGTTTCATCGTCAATAAGAAGTTCCAAGGGATACAGTAAACATGAAGTGAAGCATCAGAATCAAAAACTGGACGCACAGGAGAGGTTCAATTCATAGAAATGTAGGGTGTCAGTCCTCTTGTACTTAAGTCGGCATTGTGCCTTTTGCATTACATTCGGATGCAATATCTGTGTTCCATCGTCAATAAGAAGGTGCCAGGTATACAGTAGCCCTGAAGTGAAGCATTGGAATCTAAAACTGGACTCAAAGGAGAGGTTCAAATGATAGAAAGTGTGAGTAACAGTCCTCTTGTACTTAAGTCGGCATTGTGCCTTTTGTAGTAAATTCCAATGCAAACTCTGTGTTTCATTGTCAATATGAAGTTAAAAGGGATACAGTAAACCTGAAGTGAAGCATCGGATCTAAAACTGGATTCACAGGTGAGGTTCAAATCATAGAAAGTGAGAGTGACAGTTCTCTTGTACTTAAGTCCGCATTGTGCTTTTTGAATTAAATTCCGATGCAATTTCTGTGTTTCAACCTCAATAAGAAAGTGCAAGGTATACAGTAAACCTGAAGTGAAGCATCGGAATCTAAAACTGGACTCACAGGAGAGGTTCAAATCATAGAAAGCAGAAGTGTCAGTTCTCTTGTACTTAAGTCGCCATTGTGCCTTTTGTATTAAATTCCGATGCAATTTCTGTGTTTCATCGTCAATAAGAAGGTGCAAGGTATACAGTAAACCCGAAGTGAAGCGTCGGAATCTAAAACTCGTCTCACAGGAGAGGTTAAAATCATAGAATGTGAGAATGTCAGTCCTCTTGTACGTAAGTCGGCATTGTGAAATTTGTATTAAATTCGGATGCAAACTCTGTGTTTCATCGTCAGCAAGAAGGTCCAAGGGATACAGTAAACCTCAAGTGAAGCATCGGAATCTAAAACTGGACTGACAGGAGTGGTTCAAATCATAGAAGTGAGAGTGTCAGTCCCCTTGTACTTAAGTCGGCATTGTGCCTTTATTATTAAATTCCGATGAAACTCTGTGTTTCATCGACAATAAGAATGTCCAAGGGATACAGTAAACCTCAAGTGAAGCATCGGAATCTAAAACTGGACTCACAGGAGAAGTTCAAATCATAGAAAGTGAGTGTGTCAGTTCTCTTGTACCTAAGTCGGAATTGAGCCTTTTGTAATAAATTCCAATGCAAACTCTGTGTTTTATCGTCAATAAGAAGTTAAAAGGGATACAGTAAACCTGAAGTGAAGCATCGGAATCTAAAACTGGACCCACAGGAGAGGTTCAAATCATAGAAAGTGAGAGTGTCAGTTCTCTTGTACTTAAGTCGGCATTGTGCCTTTTGTATTAAATTCCGATGCAATTTCTGTGTTTCATCGTCAATAAGAAGGTCCAAGGGATACAGTAAACCTGAAGTGAAGCATCGGAATCTAAAACTGGACTCACAGGAGAAGTTCAAATCATAGAAGTGAGAGTGTCAGCCCTCCTGTACTTAAGTCGGCATTGTGCCTTTTGTATTATGTGCGGATGCTATTTCTGTGTTTCATCGTCAATAAGAAAGTCCGAGGTACACAGTAAACCTGAAGTGAAGCATCGGAATCTAAAACTGGACTCACTGGAGAGGGTCAAATCATAGAAAGTTAGAGTGTCAGTCCTCTTGGACTTAAGTCGGCATTGTGACTTTTGTATTAAATTCGGATCCAATTTCTGTCTTTCATCGTCAATGAGAAGGTCTAAGGGATACGGTAAACCTGAAGTGAAGCATCGGAATCTAAAACTGGGCTCACAGGAGAGGTTCAAATAATAGAAAGTTAGAGTGTCAGTCTTCTTCTACGTAACTCGGCATTGTGCCTTTTGAATTTAATTCGGATGCAATTTCTGTGTGTCATCGTCAATAAGGAGGTCCATGGTACACAGTAAACCTGAAGAGAAGCATCGTAATCTAAAACTGGACTCACAGAAGAGGTTATAATCATAGAAAGTTAGAGTGTCAGTCCTCTTGTACTTAAGTCGGCATTGTGACTTTGTTATTAAATTCGGATGCATTTTCTGTGTTTCATCGTCAATAAGAGGGTGCAAGGTATACAGTAAACCTGAAGTGAAGCATCGGAATCTAAAACTGGACTCACAGGTGAGGTTCAAATCATAGAAAGTTTGAGTTTCAGTCTTCTTGTACTTAACTCGGCATTGTGCCCTTTGAATTTAATTCGGATGCAATTTCTGTGTTTCATCGTCAATAAGAAGGTCGAAGGTACACAGTAAACCTCAAGAGAAGCATCGGAATCTTAAACTGGACTCACAGAGGAGGTTCAAATCATAGATAGTTAGAGTGTCATTCCTCTTGTACTTAAGTCGGCATTGTGCCTTTTGAACTTAAATGCGACGCAATTTCTGTGTTTTATCGTCAATAAGAAGGTCCAAGGTATACAGTAAACCTGAAGTGAAGCATCGGAATCTAAAACTGGACTCACAGGAGAGGTTCAAATCATAGCAAGTTATGTGATTGTCCTTTTGTAATTAATTCGGCATTGTGCCTTTTGTATTAAATTCGGATGCAATTTCTGCGTCTCATCGTCAATATGAAGGTCCACGGGATACAGTTAACCTGAAGTGAGGTATCGGCATCTAAAACTGTACTCACAGGTGAGGTTCAAATCATAGAAAGTTAGAGTGTCAGTCTTCTTGTACTTAACTCGGCATTGTGCCTTTTGTATTAAATTCGGTTGCAATTTCTGTGTTTCATCGTCAATAAGAATTTCCAAGGGATACAGTATACCTGAAGTGAAGCATCAGAATCAAAAACTGGACGCACAGGATAGGTTCAAATCATAGAAATTTAGGGTGTCAGTCCTCTTGTAGTTAAGTCGGCATTGTGCCTTTTGTATTTCATTCGGATGCAATATCTGTGTTCCATCGTCAATAAGAACGTGCAAGGTATACAGTAAACCGGAAGTGAAGCATTGGAATCTAAAACTGGACTCAAAGGAGAGATTCAAATGATGGAAAGTGTGAGTTGCAGTCCTCTTGTACTTAAGTCGGTATTGTGCCTTTTGTAATAAATTCCAATGCAAACTCTGTGTTTCATTGTCAATAAGAAGTTAAAAGGGATACAGTAAACCTGAAGTGAAGCATCGGATCTAAATCTGGATTCACAGGAGAGGTTCAAATCATAGAAAGTGAGAGTGACAGTTCTCTTGTACTTAAGTCGGCATTGTGATTTTGAATTATATTCCGATGCAATTTCTGTGTTTCATCGTCAATAAGAAGGTGCAAGGTATACAGTTAACCTGAAGTGAAGCATCGGAATCTAAAACTGGACTCACAGGAGAGGTACAAATCACAGAATGTGGGAGTGTCAGTCCTCTTGTACTTAAGTCGGCATTGTGCCTTTTGTATTAAATTCGGATGTAAACTCAGTGTTTTATCGTCAATAAGAAGGTCCAAGGGTACAGTAAACCTTAAGTGAAGCTTCGGTATCTAAAACTGGACTCACAGTTGAGGTTCAAATCATAGAAGTGAGAGCGTCAGTCCTCTTGTACTTAAGTCGGCATTGTGCCTTTATTATTAAATTCCGATGCAAACTCTGTGTTTCATCGACAATAAGATGGTCCAAGGGATACAGTAAACCTCAAGTGAAGCATCGGAATGTAAAACTGGACTAACAGGAGTAGTTCAAATCATAGGAAGTTAGAGTGTCAGTCCTCTTGCACTTAAGTCGGCATTGTGCCTTTTAGATTAAATTCGGATGCAAACTCTGTGTTTCATCGTCAATAGGAAGGTCCAAGGGAAACAGTAAACCTGACGTGAAGCATCGGAATCTAAAACTGGACTCACAGGAGCGGTTCAAATCATAGAAAGTGAGACTGTCTGTCCTCATTAACTTAAGTCGGCATTGTGCCTTCTGTATTAAATTCGGATGTAAACTCTGTGTTTTATCGTCAATAAGAAGGTCCAAGGGTACAGTAAACCTTAAGTGAAGCATCGGTATCTAAAACTGGACTCACAGGAGAGGTTCAAATCAAAGAAGTGAGAGCGTCAGTCCTCTTGTACTTAAGTCGGAATTGTGCCTTTTGTAATACACTCCTGGAAATGGAAAAAAGAACACATTGACACCGGTGTGTCAGACCCACCATACTTGCTCCGGACACTGCGAGAGGGCTGTACAAGCAATGATCACACGCACGGCACAGCGGACACACCAGGAACCGCGGTGTTGGCCGTCGAATGGCGCTAGCTGCGCAGCATTTGTGCCCCGCCGCCGTCAGTGTCAGCCAGTTTGCCGTGGCATACGGAGCTCCATCGCAGTCTTTAACACTGGTAGCATGCCGCGACAGCGTGGACGTGAACCGTATGTGCAGTTGACGGACTTTGAGCGAGGGCGTATAGTGGGCATGCGGGAGGCCGGGTGGACGTCCCGCCGAATTGCTCAACACGTGGGGCGTGAGGTCTCCACAGTACATCGATGTTGTCGCCAGTGGTCGGCGGAAGGTGCACGTACCCGTCGACCTGGGACCGGATCGCAGCGATGCACGGATGCACGCCAAGACCGTAGGATCCTACGCAGTGCCGTAGGGGACCGCACCGCCACTTCCCAGCAAATTAGGGACACTGTTGCTCCTGGGGTATCGGCGAGGACCATTCGCAACCGTCTCCATGAAGCTGGGCTACGGTCCCGCACACCGTTAGGCCGTCTTCCGCTCACGCCCCAACATCGTGCAGCCCGCCGCCAGTGGTGTCGCGACAGGCGTGAATGGAGGGACGAATGGAGACGTGTCGTCTTCAGCGATGAGAGTCGCTTCTGCCTTGGTGCCAATGATGGTCGTATGCGTGTTTGGCGCCGTGCAGGTGAGCGCCACAATCAGGACTGCATACGACCGAGGCACACAGGGCCAACACCCGGCATCATGGTGTGGGGAGCGATCTCCTACACTGGCCGTACACCACTGGTGATCGTCGAGGGGACACTGAATAGTGCACGGTACATCCAAACCGTCATCGAACCCATCGTTTTACCATTCCTAGACCGGCAAGGGAACTTGCAGTTCCAACAGGACAATGCACGTCCGCATGTATCCCGTGCCACCCAACGTGCTCTAGAAGGTGTAAGTCAACTACCCTGGCCAGCAAGATCTCCGGATCTGTCCCCCATTGAGCATGTTTGGGACTGGATGAAGCGTCGTCTCACGCGGTCTGCACGTCCAGCACGAACGCTGGTCCAACTGAGGCTCCAGGTGGAAATGGCATGGCAAGCCGTTCCACAGGACTACATCCAGCATCTCTACGATCGTCTCCATGGGAGAATAGCAGCCTGCATTGCTGCGAAAGGTGGATATACACTGTACTAGTGCCGACATTGTGCATGCTCTGTTGTCTGTGTCTATGTGCCTGTGGTTCTGTCAGTGTGATCATGTGATGTATCTGACCCCAGGAATGTGTCAATAAAGTTTCCCCTTCCTAGGACAATGAATTCACGGTGTTCTTATTTCAATTTCCAGGAGTGTAAATTCCAATGCAAACTCTGTGTTTTATCGTCAATAAGAAGTTAAAAGGGATACAGTAAACCTGAAGTGAAGCATCGGAATCTAAAACTGGACTCACAGGAGAGGTTCAAATCATAGAAAGTGAAAGTGTCAGTTCTCTTGTACATAAGTCGGCATTGTGCCTTTTGTATTACATTCCAATGCAATTTATGTGTATCATCGTCAATAAGAAGGTGCAAGGTATACAGTAAACCTGAAGCGAAGCATCGGAATCTAGAACTGGACTCACAGGAGACGTTCAAATCATAGAAAGCGAGAGTGTCAGTTCTCTTGTTCTTAAGTCGGCATTGTGCCTTTTGTATTAAATTCCGATGCAATTTCTGTGTTTCATCGTCAATAAGAAGGTGCATGGTATACAGTAAACCTGAAGTGAAGCATCGGAATCCAAAACTGGACTCACAGGAGAGGTTAAAAATCATAGAATGGTACAGTGTCAGTCCTCTTGTACTTAAGTCGGCATTGTGCCTTTTGTATTAAATTCGGATGCAAACTCTGTGTTTCATCGTCTATAAGAAGGTCCAAGGGCTACAGTAAACCTGAAGTGAAGCATCGGAATCTAAGACTGGACTCACAGGAGAGGTTCACATCATAGAAAGCGAGAGTGTCAGTTGTCTTGTACCTAAGTCGGCATTGTGCCTTTATTATTAAATTCCGATGTAAACTCTGTGTTTCATCGACATTAAGATGGTCCAAGGGATACAGGAAACATCAAGTGAAGCATCGGAATCTAAAACTTGACTCACAGGAGAAGTTCAAATTATAGAAAGTTAGAGTGTCAGTCCTCTTGTACTTAAATCGGCATTGTGCCTTTTAAATTAAATTCGGATGCAAACTCTGTGTTTCATCGTCAATAGGAAGGTCCAAGGGATACAGTAAACCTGAAGTGAAGCATCAGAATCTAAAACTGGGCTCACAGGAGCGGTTCAAATCATAGAAAGTGAGAGTGTCAGTCCTCATGTACTGATGTCGGCATTGTGCCTTTTGTATTAAATTCGGATGCAATTTCTGTGTTTCATCGTCAATAAGACGTTCCAAGGGATACAGTAAACCTGAAGTGAAGCATCAGAATCTAAAACTGGACTCAGAGGAGAGGTTCAAATCATAGAAAGTGAGAGTGTCAGTCCTCTTGTACTTAAGTCGGAATTGTGCCTTTTATAATAAATTCCAATGCAAACTCTGTGTTTTATCGTCAATAAGAAGTTAAAAGGGATACAGTAAACCTGAAGTTAAGCATCGGAATCTAAAACTGGACTGACACTAGAGGTTCAAATCATAGAAAGTGAGAGTGTCAGTTCTCTTGTACTTAAGCCGGCATTGTGCCTTTTGTATTACATTCTGATGCAATTTCTGTGTTTCATCGTCATTAAGAAGGTGCAAGGGATACAGTAAACCTGAAGTGAAGTATCGGAATCTTAAACTGGACTCACAGGAGACGTTCAAATAATAGAAAGC
Source organism: Schistocerca americana (assembly GCF_021461395.2). Taxonomy (NCBI): domain Eukaryota; kingdom Metazoa; phylum Arthropoda; class Insecta; order Orthoptera; family Acrididae; genus Schistocerca; species Schistocerca americana. The sequence goes on from NC_060121.1 coordinate 59,765,883, forward strand.
GAGAGTGTCAGTTCTCTTGTACTTAAGTCGGCATTGTGCCTTTTGTATTAAATTCGGATGCAAACTCTGTGTTTCATCGTCTATAAGTAGGTCCAAGGGATACAGTAAACCTGAAGTGAACCATCGGAATCTAAAACTGGACTCACAGGAGAGGTTCAAATCATAGAGAGCGAGAGTGTCAGTTCTCTTGTACTTAGGTCGGCATTGTGCACTTTGTATTAAATTCCGATGCAATTTCTGTGTATCATCGTCAATAAGAAGGTGCAAGGGATACAGTGAACCTGAAGTGAAGCATCGGAATCTAAAACTGGACTCACAGGAGAGGTTCAGATCATAGAAAGTGAGAGTGTCAGTTCTCTTGTACTGATGTCGGCATTGTGCCTTTTGTATTAAATTCCGATGCAATTTCTGTGTATCATCGTCCATAAGAAGGTCCAAGGGATACAGTAAACCTGAAGTGAAGCATCGGAATCTAAAACTGGACTCACAGGAGCGGTTCAAATCATAGACAGTGAGAGTGTCAGTCCTCATGTACTCATGTCGGCATAGTGCCTTTTGTATTAAATTCAGATGCAATTTCTGTGTTTCATCGTCAAAAAGACGTTCCAAGGGATACAGTAAACCTGAAGTGAAGCATCGGAATCTAAAACTGGACTCACAGGAGAGGTTCAAATCATAGGAAGTGAGAGTGTCAGTCCTCATGTACTTAAGTCGGAATTGTGCATTTTGTAATAAATTCCAATGCAAACTCTGTGTTTTATCATCAATAAGAAGTTAAAAGGGATACAGTAAACCTGAAGTGAAGCATCGGAATCTAAAACTGGACTCGCACTAGAGGTTCACATCATAGAAAGTCAGAGTGTCAGTTCTCTTGTACTTAAGTCGGCATTGTGCATTTTGTATTGAATTCCGATGCAATTTCTGTGTTTCATCGTCAATAAGAAGGTGCAAGGTATACAGTAAACTTGAAGTGAAGCATCGGAATCTAAAATTGGACTCACAGGACAGGTTCAAATCATAGAAAGTTAGAGTGTCAGTCTTCTTGTACTTAACACGGCATTGTGCCTTTGGAATTTAATTCGGATGCAATTCCTGTGTTTCATCGTCAACAAGAAGGTCCAAGGTACACAGTAAACCTCAAGAGAAGCATCGGAATCTAAAACTGGACTCACAGAAGAGGTTCAAATCATAGTTAGTTAGTGTGTCAGTCCTCTTGTACTTAAGTCGGCATTTTGCCTTTAGAATTTAATTCCGAGGCAATTTCTGTGTTTCATCGTCAATAAGAAGGTCCAAGGTATACAGTAAACCTGAAGTTAAGCATCGGAATCTAAAACTGGACTCAAAGGAGAGGTTCAAATGATAGAAAGTGTGAGTGTCAGTCCTCTTGTACTTAAGTCGGCATTGTGCCTTTTGTAATAAATTCCAGTGCAAACTCTGTGTTTCATCGTCAATAAGAAGTTAAAGGGGATACAGTAAACCTGAAGTGAACCATAGGATCTAAAACTGGATTCACAGGAAAGGTTCAGATAATAGAAAGTGAGAGTGTCAGTTCTCTTGTACTTAAGTCGGCATTGTGCATTTTGTATTAAGTTCAGATGCAATTTCTGTGCTTCATCGTCAATAAGAAGGTCCAAGGTATACAGTAAACCTAAAGTGAAGCATCGGAATCTAAAACTGGACTCACAGGAGAGGTTCAAATCATAGAAAGTGAGAGTGTCAATCCTCTTTTACTTAGGTCGGCATTGTGCTTTTTGTATTAAATTCAGATGCAATTTCTGTGTTTCATCGTCAACAAGAAGGTCCAAAGTATACAGTAAACCTAAAGTAAAGCATCTAAATCTAAAACTGGACTCACAGGAGAGGTTCAAATCATAGAAAGTTAGAGTGACAGCCCTCTTGTACTTAAGTCGGCATTGTGCCTTTTGTATTAAATTCGAATGCAATTTCTGTGTTTCATCGTCAATACGAAAGTCCGAGGTATACAGTAAACCTGAAGTGAAGCATCGGAATCTGAAACTGGACTCACAGGAGAGGTTCAAATCATAGAAAGTTAAAGAGTCAGTCCTCTTGTACTTATGTCGGCATTGTGACTTTTGTATTAAATTCGGATGCAATATCTGTGTTTCATCGTCAATAAGAAGGTCCAAGGGATACAGTAAACCTGAAGTCAAGCATCGGAATCTAAAACTGGACTCACAGGACAGGTTCAAATCATAGAAATTTAGAGTGTCAGTCTTCTTCTACTTATCTCGGCATTGTGCTTTTTGAATTTAATTCGGATGCAATTTCTGTGTGTCATCGAAGGTAAGAAGGTCCAAGGTACACAGTAAACCTGAGGAGAAGCATTGGAATCTAAAACTGGACTCACAGGAGAGGTTCAAATCATAGAAAGTTAGAGTGTCGTCTTCTTGTACTTAAGTCGGCATTCTGACTTTTGTATTAAATTCGGATGCAATTTCTGTGTTTCATCGTCAATATGAAGGTGCAAGTTATACAGTAAACCTGAAGTGAAGCATCGGAATCTAAAACTGGACTCACAGGAGAGGTTCAAACCATAGAAAGTTAGAGTGTCAGTCATATTGTGCTTAACTCGGCATTGTACCTTTAGAATTTAATTTGGATGCAATTTCTAGGATTCATCGTCAATAAGAAGGTCCAAGGGATACAGTAAACCTGAAGTGAAGCATCAGAATCCAAAACTGGACGCACAGGAGAGGTTCAAATCGTAGAAATTTAGGGTGTCAGTCCTCTTGTGCATAAGTCGGCATTGTGGCTTTTGTATTAAATTCGGTTGCAATATCTGTGTTCCATCGTCAATAAGAAGGAGCAAGGTATATAGAAAACCTGAAGTGAAGCATCGGAATCTAAAACTGGACTCAAAGGATAGGTTCAAATCATAGAAAGTGTGAGTGTCAGTCCTCTTGTACATAAGTCGGCATTGTGCCTTTTGTAATGATTTCCAATGCAAACTCTGTGTTTCATCGTCAATAAGAAGTCAAAAGGGATACAGTAAACCTGGTGTGAAGCATCGGATCTACAACTAGACTCACAGGGAGGTTCAAATCATAGAAAGTGAGAGTGTCACTTCTCTTGTACTTATGTCGGCATTGTGCATTTTGTATTAAATTCCGATGCAATTTCTGTGTTTCATCGTCAATAAGAAGGTGCAAGGTATACAGTAAACCTGAAGTGAAACATCGGAATCTAAAACTGGACTCACAGGAGAGGTTCAAATCATAGAATGTGGGAATGTCATTCCTCTTGTACTTAGGTCGGCATTGTGCCTTTTGTATTAAATTCGGATGCAAACTTTGTGTTTCATCGTCAATAAGAAGGTCCAAGGGATACTGTAAACCTGAAGTGAAGCATCGGAATCTAATACTGGACTCACAGGGGAGGTTCATATCATAGAAAGTTAGAGTGTCAGACCTCTTGTACTTGAGTCGGCATTGTGCGTTTTGCATTAAATTCGGATGCAAACTCTGTGTTTCATCGTCAATAAGATAGTCAGAGGTATACAGTAAACCTGAAGTGAAGCATCGGAATGTAAAACTGGACTCACAGGAGATGTTCAAATCATAGAAAGTTAAAGTGTCAGTCCTCTTGTACTTATGTCAGCATTGTGACTTTTGTATTAAATTCGGATGTAATATCTGTGATTCATCGTCAATAAGAAGGTCCAAGGGATACAGTAAACCTGAAGTCAAGCATCGGAATCTAAAACTGGACTCACAGGAGAGGTTCAAATCATAGAAAGTGAGAGTGTCAGTCCTCATGTACTCATGTCGTCATTGTGCCTTTTGTATTAAATCCAGATGCAATTTCTGTGTTTCATCGTCAATAAGAAGGTGCAAGGTATACAGTAAACCTGAAGTGGAGCATCGGAATCTAAAATTGGACTCACAGGACAGGTTCAAATCATAGAAAGTTAGAGTGTCAGTCTTCTTGTACTGAACTCGGCATTGTGCCTTTTGAATTTAATTCGGATGCAATTTCTGTGTTTCATCGTCAACAAGAAGGTCCAAGGTACACAGTAAACCTCAAGAGAAGCATCGGAATTTAAACTGGACTCACAGAAGAGGTTCAATTTATAGATAGTTAGAGTGTCAGTCCTCTAGTACTTAGGTCGGCATTGCGCTTTTGTATAAATTTGGGATGCAATATCTGTGTTTCCTCGTCAATAAGAAGGTTCAAGGTATACAGTAAACCTGAAGTGAAGCATCGGAATCTAAAACTGGACTCAAAGGTGAGGTTCAAATGATAGAAAGTGTGAGTGTCTGTCCTCTTGTACTTAAGTCGGCATTGTGCCTTTTGTAATAAATTCCAGTGCAAACTCTGTGTTTCATCGTCAAAAAGAAGTTAAAAGGGATACAGTAAACCTGAAGTGAACCATCGGATCTAAATCTGGATTCACAGGAAAGGTTCAAATCATAGAAAGTGAGAGTGTCAGTTCTCTTGTACTTAAGTCGGCATTGTGCTTTTTGTATTAAATTCAGATGCAATTTCTGTGTTTCATCGTCAATGAGAAGGTCCGTGGTATACAGTAAACCTAAAGTGAAGCATCGGAATCTAAAACTGGACTCACAGGAGAGGTTCAAATCATAGAAAGTGAGAGTGTCAATCCTCTTTTACTTAGGTCGGCATTGTGCCTTTTGTATTAAATTCAGATGCAATTTCTGTGTTTCATCGTCAATAAGAAGGTCCAAAGTATACAGTAAACCTGAAGTGAAGCATCTAAATCTAAAACTGGACTCACAGGAGAGGTTCAAATCATAGAAATTTAGAGTGTCAGTCTTCTTCTACTTAACTCGGCATTGTGCTTTTTGAATTTAATTCGGATGCAATTTCTGTGTGTCATCGAAGGTAAGAAGGTCCAAGGTAAACAGTAAACCTGAGGAGAAGCATTGGAATCTAAAACTGGACTCACAGGAGAGTTTCAAATCATAGAAAGTTAGAGTGTCAGTCCTCTTGTACTTAAGTCGGCATTCTGACTTTTGTATTAAATTCGGATGCAATTTCTGTGTTTCATCGTCAGTATGAAGGTGCAAGTTATACAGTAAACCTGAAGTGAAGCATTGGAATCGAAAACTGGACTCACAGGAGAGGTTCAAACCATAGAAAGTTAGAGTGTCAGTCACATTGCACTTAACTCGGCATTGTACCTTTAGAATTTAATTCGGATGCAATTTCTGTGTTTCATCGTCAATAAGAAGTTAAAAGGGATACAATAAACCTGAAGTGAACCATCGGATCTAAAACTGGATTCACAGGAAAGGTTCAAATCATAGAAAGTGAGAGTGTCAGTTCTCTTGTACTTAAGTCGGCATTGTGCTTTTTGTATTAAATTCAGATGCAATTTCTGTGTTTCATCGTCAATAAGAAGGTCCAAGGTATACAGTAAACCTAAAGTGAAGCATCGGAATCTAAAACTGGACCCACAGGAGAGGTTCAAATCATAGAAAGTGAGAGTGTCAATCCTCTTTTACTTAGGTCGGCATTGTGCTTTTTGTATTAAATTCAGATGCAATTTCTGTGTTTCATCGTCAACAAGAAGGTCCAAAGTATACAGTAAACCTAAAGTAAAGCATCTAAATCTAAAACTGGACTCACAGGAGAGGTTCAAATCATAGAAAGTTAGAGTGACAGCCCTCTTGTACTTAAGTCGGCATTGTGCCTTTTGTATTAAATTCGAATGCAATTTCTGTGTTTCATCGTCAATACGAAAGTCCGAGGTATACAGTAAACCTGAAGTGAAGCATCGGAATCTGAAACTGGACTCACAGGAGAGGTTCAAATCATAGAAAGTTAAAGTGTCAGTCCTCTTGTACTTATGTCAGCATTGTGACTTTTGTATTAAATTCGGATGCAATATCTGTGTTTCATCGTCAATAAGAAGGTCCAAGGGATACAGTAAACCTGAAGTCAAGCATCGGAATCTAAAACTGGACTCACAGGACAGGTTCAAATCATAGAAATTAAGAGTGTCAGTCTTCTTCTACTTAACTCGGCATTGTGCTTTTTGAATTTAATTCGGATGCAATTTCTGTGTGTCATGGAAGGTAATAAGGTCCAAGGTACACAGTAAACCTGAGGAGAAGCATTGGAATCTAAAACTGGACTCACAGGAGAGGTTCAAATCATAGAAAGTTAGAGTGTCAGTCCGCTTGTACTTAAGTCGGCATTCTTACTTTTGTATTAAATTCGGATGCAATTTCTGTGTTTCATCGTCAATATGAAGGTGCAAGTTATACAGTAAACCTGGTGTGAAGCATCGGATCTACAACTAGACTCACAGGGAGGTTCAAATCATAGAAAGTGAGAGTGTCACTTCTCTTGTACTTATGTCGGCATTGTGCATTTTGTATTAAATTCCGATGCAATTTCTGTGTTTCATCGTCAATAAGAAGGTGCAAGGTATACAGTAAACCTGAAGTGAAACATCGGAATCTAAAACTGGACTCACAGGAGACGTTCAAATCATAGAATGTGGGAATGTCATTCCTCTTGTACTTAGGTCGGCATTGTGCCTTTTGTATTAAATTCGGATGCAAACTTTGTGTTTCATCATCAATAAGAAGGTCCAAGAGATACTGTAAACCTGAAGTGAAGCATCGGAATCAAATACTGGACTCACAGGGGAGGTTCATATCATAGAAAGGTAGAGTGTCAGACCTCTTGTACTTGAGTCGGCACTGTGCGTTTTGCATTAAATTCGGATGCAAACTCTGTGTTTCATCGTCAATAAGAAGGTCCAAGGGATACAGTAAACCTGAAATGAAGCTTCGGAATCTAAAACTGGACTCACAGGAGATGTTCTAATCATAGAAAGTGAGAGTGTCAGTCCTCTTTTACGTAGGTCGGCATTGTGCCTTTTGTATTAAATTCAGATGCAATTTCTGTGTTTCATCGTCAATAAGAAGGTCCAAGGTATACAGTAAACCTAAAGTGAAGCATCGGAATCTAAAACAGGACTCACAGGAGAAGTTGATATTATAGAAAGTTAGAGTGTCAGTCCTCTTGAACTTAATTCGACATTGTGCATTTTGTATTAAATTCGGATGCAAACTCTGTGTTTCATCGTCAATAAGAAGGTCCAAGTAATACAGTAATCCTGAAGTGAAGCATCGGATTCTAAAACTGGACTCACAGGATAGGTTCAAATCATAGATAGTGAGAGTGTCAGTCCTCTTTTACTTAGGTCGGCATTGTGCCTTTTGTATTAAATTCAGATGCAATATCTGTGTTTCATCGTCAATAAGAAGGTCCAAGGTATACGGTAAACCTGAAGTGAAGCATCTAAATCTAAAACTGGACTCACAGGAGATGTTCAAATCATAGAATGTTAGAGTGTCAGCCCTCTTGTACTTAAGTCGGCATTGTGCCTTTTGTATTAAATTCGGATGCAATTTCTGTGTTTCATCGTCAATAAGATAGTCAGAGGTATACAGTAAACCTAAAGTGAAGCATCGGAATGTAAAACTGGACTCACAGGAGATGTTCAAATCATAGAAAGTGAGAGTGTCAGTCCTCATGTACTCATGTCGTCATTGTGCCTTTTGTATTAAATCCAGATGCAATTTCTGTGTTTCATCGTCAATAAGAAGGTGCAAGGTATACAGTAAACCTGAAGTGAAGCATCGGAATCTAAAATTGGACCCACAGGACAGGTTCAAATCATAGAAAGTTAGAGTGTCAGTCTTCTTGTACTGAACTCGGCATTGTGCCTTTTGAATTTAATTCGGATGCAATTTCTGTGTTTCATCGTCAACAAGAAGGTCCAAGGTACACAATAAACCTCAAGAGAAGCATCGGAATCTAAAACTGGACTCACAGAAGAGGTTCAAATTATAGATAGTTAGAGTGTCAGTCCTCTAGTACTTAGGTCGGCATTGCGCTTTTGTATAAATTTGGGATGCAATATCTGTGTTTCCTCGTCAATAAGAAGGTTCAAGGTATACAGTAAACCTGAAGTGAAGCATCGGAATCTAAAACTGGACTCAAAGGTGTGGTTCAAATGATAGAAAGTGTGAGTGTCTGTCCTCTTGTACTTAAGACGGCATTGTGCCTTTTGTAATAAATTCCAGTGCAAACTCTGTGTTTCATCGTCAATAAGAAGTTAAAAGGGATACAGTAAACCTGAAGTGAACCATCGGATCTAAAACTGGATTCACAGGAAAGGTTCAAATCATAGAAAGTGAGAGTGTCAGTTCTCTTGTACTTAAGTCGGCATTGTGCTTTTTGTATTAAATTCAGATGCAATTTCTGTGTTTCATCGTCAATAAGAAGGTCCAAGGTATACAGTAAACCTAAAGTGAAGCATCGGAATCTAAAACTGGACTCACAGGAGAGGTTCAAATCATAGAAAGTGAGAGTGTCAATCCTCTTTTACTTAGGTCGGCATTGTGCCTTTTGTATTAAATTCAGATGCAATTTCTGTGTTTCATCGTCAATAAGAAGGTCCAAAGTATACAGTAAACCTGAAGTGAAGCATCTAAATCTAAAACTGGACTCACAGGAGAGGTTCAAATCATAGAAAGTTAGAGTGTCAGTCTTCTTCTACTTAACTCGGCATTGTGCTTTTTGAATTTAATTCGGATGCAATTTCTGTGTGTCATCGAAGGTAAGAAGGTCCAAGGTAAACAGTAAACCTGAGGAGAAGCATTGGAATCTAAAACTGGACTCACAGGAGAGTTTCAAATCATAGAAAGTTAGAGTGTCAGTCCTCTTGTACTTAAGTCGGCATTCTGACTTTTGTATTAAATTCCGATGCAATTTCTGTGTTTCATCATCAATAAGAAGGTGCAAGGTGTACAGTAAGCTTGAAGGGAAACATCGGAATCTAATACTGGACTCACAGGAGAGGTTCAAATCATAGAATGTGGGAATGTCAGTCCTCTTGTACTTAGGTCCGTATTGTGCCTTTTGTATTAAATTCGGATGCAAACTCTGTGTTTCATCGTGAATAAGAAGGTCCAAGGGATACTGTAAACCTGAAGTGAAGCATCGGATTCTAATACTGGACTCACAGGGGAGGTTCATATCATAGAAAGTTAGAGTGTCAGTCCTCTTGTACTTGAGTCGGCATTGTGCGTTTTGTATAAAATTCGGATGCAAACTCTGTGTTTCATCGTCAACAAGAAGGTCCAAGGGATACAGTAAACCTGAAATGAAGCATCGGAATCTAAAACTGGACTCACAGGAGATGTTCAAATCATAGAAAGTGAGAGTGTCAGTCCTCTTTTACGTAGGTCGGCATTGTGCCTTTTGCATTAAATTCAGATGCAATTTCTGTGTTTCATCGTCAAGAAGAAGGTCCAAGGTATATAGAAAACCTGAAGTGAAGCATCGGAATCAAAAACTGGACTCAAAGGATAGGTTCAAATCATAGAAAGTGTGAGTGTCAGTCCTCTTGTACATAAGTCGGCATTGTGCCTTTTGTAATGATTTCCAATGCAAACTCTGTGTTTCATCGTCAATAAGAAGTCAAAAGGGATACAGTAAACCTGGTGTGAAGCATCGGATCTACAACTAGACTCACAGGGAGGTTCAAATCATAGAAAGTGAGAGTGTCACTTCTCTTGTACTTATGTCGGCATTGTGCATTTTGTATTAAATTCCGATGCAATTTCTGTGTTTCATCGTCAATAAGAAGGTGCAAGGTATACAGTAAACCTGAAGTGAAACATCGGAATCTAAAACTGGACTCACAGGAGAGGTTCAAATCATAGAATGTGGGAATGTCATTCCTCTTGTACTTAGGTCGGCATTGTGCCTTTTGTATTAAATTCGGATGCAAACTTTGTGTTTCATCATCAATAAGAAGGTCCAAGAGACACTGTAAACCTGAAGTGAAGCATCGGAATCAAATACTGGACTCACAGGGGAGGTTCATATCATAGAAAGGTAGAGTGTCAGACCTCTTGTACTTGAGTCGGCACTGTGCGTTTTGCATTAAATTCGGATGCAAACTCTGTGTTTCATCGTCAATAAGAAGGTCCAAGGGATACAGTAAACCTGAAATGAAGCTTCGGAATCTAAAACTGGACTCACAGGAGATGTTCTAATCATAGAAAGTGAGAGTGTCAGTCCTCTTTTACGTAGGTCGGCATTGTGCCTTTTGTATTAAATTCAGATGCAATTTCTGTGTTTCATCGTCAATAAGAAGGTCCAAGGTATACAGTAAACCTAAAGTGAAGCATCGGAATCTAAAACAGGACTCACAGGAGAAGTTGATATTATAGAAAGTTAGAGTGTCAGTCCTCTTGAACTTAATTCGACATTGTGCATTTTGTATTAAATTCGGATGCAAACTCTGTGTTTCATCGTCAATAAGAAGGTCCAAGTAATACAGTAATCCTGAAGTGAAGCATCGGATTCTAAAACTGGACTCACAGGATAGGTTCAAATCATAGATAGTGAGAGTGTCAGTCCTCTTTTACTTAGGTCGGCATTGTGCCTTTTGTATTAAATTCAGATGCAATATCTGTGTTTCATCGTCAATAAGAAGGTCCAAGGTATACGGTAAACCTGTAGTGAAGCATCTAAATCTAAAACTGGACTCACAGGAGATGTTCAAATCATAGAATGTTAGAGTGTCAGCCCTCTTGTACTTAAGTCGGCATTGTGCCTTTTGTATTAAATTCGGATGCAATTTCTGTGTTTCATCGTCAATAAGATAGTCAGAGGTATACAGTAAACCTAAAGTGAAGCATCGGAATGTAAAACTGGACTCACAGGAGATGTTCAAATCATAGAAAGTGAGAGTGTCAGTCCTCATGTACTCATGTCGTCATTGTGCCTTTTGTATTAAATCCAGATGCAATTTCTGTGTTTCATCGTCAATAAGAAGGTGCAAGGTATACAGTAAACCTGAAGTGAAGCATCGGAATCTAAAATTGGACCCACAGGACAGGTTCAAATCATAGAAAGTTAGAGTGTCAGTCTTCTTGTACTGAACTCGGCATTGTGCCTTTTGAATTTAATTCGGATGCAATTTCTGTGTTTCATCGTCACCAAGAAGGTCCAAGGTACACAGTAAACCTCAAGAGAAGCATCGGAATCTAAAACTGGACTCACAGAAGAGGTTCAAATTATAGATAGTTAGAGTGTCAGTCCTCTAGTACTTAGGTCGGCATTGCGCTTTTGTATAAATTTGGGATGCAATATCTGTGTTTCCTCGTCAATAAGAAGGTTCAAGGTATACAGTAAACCTGAAGTGAAGCATCGGAATCTAAAACTGGACTCAAAGGTGTGGTTCAAATGATAGAAAGTGTGAGTGTCTGTCCTCTTGTACTTAAGACGGCATTGTGCCTTTTGTAATAAATTCCAGTGCAAACTCTGTGTTTCATCGTCAATAAGAAGTTAAAAGGGATACAGTAAACCTGAAGTGAACCATCGGATCTAAAACTGGATTCACAGGAAAGGTTCAAATCATAGAAAGTGAGAGTGTCAGTTCTCTTGTACTTAAGTCGGCATTGTGCTTTTTGTATTAAATTCAGATGCAATTTCTGTGTTTCATCGTCAATAAGAAGGTCCAAGGTATACAGTAAACCTAAAGTGAAGCATCGGAATCTAAAACTGGACTCACAGGAGAGGTTCAAATCATAGAAAGTGAGAGTGTCAATCCTCTTTTACTTAGGTCGGCATTGTGCCTTTTGTATTAAATTCAGATGCAATTTCTGTGTTTCATCGTCAATAAGAAGGTCCAAAGTATACAGTAAACCTGAAGTGAAGCATCTAAATCTAAAACTGGACTCACAGGAGAGGTTCAAATCATAGAAAGTTAGAGTGTCAGTCTTCTTCTACTTAACTCGGCATTGTGCTTTTTGAATTTAATTCGGATGCAATTTCTGTGTGTCATCGAAGGTAAGAAGGTCCAAGGTAAACAGTAAACCTGAGGAGAAGCATTGGAATCTAAAACTGGACTCACAGGAGAGTTTCAAATCATAGAAAGTTAGAGTGTCAGTCCTCTTGTACTTAAGTCGGCATTCTGACTTTTGTATTAAATTCCGATGCAATTTCTGTGTTTCATCATCAATAAGAAGGTGCAAGGTGTACAGTAAGCTTGAAGGGAAACATCGGAATCTAATACTGGACTCACAGGAGAGGTTCAAATCATAGAATGTGGGAATGTCAGTCCTCTTGTACTTAGGTCCGTATTGTGCCTTTTGTATTAAATTCGGATGCAAACTCTGTGTTTCATCGTGAATAAGAAGGTCCAAGGGATACTGTAAACCTGAAGTGAAGCATCGGATTCTAATACTGGACTCACAGGGGAGGTTCATATCATAGAAAGTTAGAGTGTCAGTCCTCTTGTACTTGAGTCGGCATTGTGCGTTTTGTATAAAATTCGGATGCAAACTCTGTGTTTCATCGTCAACAAGAAGGTCCAAGGGATACAGTAAACCTGAAATGAAGCATCGGAATCTAAAACTGGACTCACAGGAGATGTTCAAATCATAGAAAGTGAGAGTGTCAGTCCTCTTTTACGTAGGTCGGCATTGTGCATTTTGCATTAAATTCAGATGCAATTTCTGTGTTTCATCGTCAAGAAGAAGGTCCAAGGTATACAGTAAACCTAAAGTGAAGCATCGGAATCTAAAACAGGACTCACAGGAGAAGTTGATATCACAGAAAGTTAGAGCGTCAGTCCTCTTGTACTTAATTCGACATTGTGCATTTTGTATTAAATTCGGATGCAAACTCTGTGTTTCATGGTCAATAAGGAGGTCCAAGTAATACAGTAATCCTGAAGTGAAGCATCGGAATCTAAAACTGGACTCACAGGAGAGGTTCAAATCATAGAATGTGAGAGTGTCAGTCCTCTTTTACTTAGGTCGGCATTGTGCCTTTTGTATTAAATTCAGATGCAATTTCTGTGTTTCATCGTCAATAAGAAGGTCCAAGGTATACAGTAAACCTGAAGTGAAGCATTGGAATCTAAAACTGGCCTCACAGGAGTGGTTCAAATCATAGAAAGTTAGAGTGTCAGTCTTCTTCTACTTAACTCAGCATTGTGCTTTTTGAATTTAATTCGGATGCAATTTCTGTGTGTCATCGAAGGTAAGAAGGTCCAAGGTAAACAGTAAACCTGAGGAGAAGCATTGGAATCTAAAACTGGACTCACAGGAGAGTTTCAAATCATAGAAAGTTAGAGTGTCAGTCCTCTTGTACTTAAGTCGGCATTCTGACTTTTGTATTAAATTCGGATGCAATTTCTGTGTTTCATCGTCAGTATGAAGGTGCAAGTTATACAGTAAACCTGAAGTGAAGCATCGGAATCGAAAACTGGACTCACAGGAGAGGTTCAAATCATAGAATCTGGGAATGTCAGTCCTCTTGTACTTAGGTCGGTATTGTGCCTTTTGTATTAAATTCGGATGCAAACTCTGTGTTTCATCGTGAATAAGAAGGGCCAAGGGATACTGTAAACCTGAAGTGAAGCATCGGATTCAAATACTGGACTCACAGGGGAGGTTCATATCATAGAAAGTAAGAGTGTCAGTCCTCTTGTACTTGAGTCGGCATTGTGCGTTTTGTATAAAATTCGGATGCAAACTCTGTGTTTCATCGTCAACAAGAAGGTCCAAGGGATACAGTAAACCTGAAATGAAGCATCGGAATCTAAAACTGGACTCACAGGAGATGTTCAAATCATAGGAAGTGAGAGTGTCAGTCCTCTTTTACGTAGGTCGGCATTGTGCCTTTTGTATTAAATTCAGATGCAATTTCTGTGTTTCATCGTCAATAAGAAGGTCCAAGGTATACAGTAAACCTAAAGTGAAGCATCGGAATCTAAAACAGGACTCACAGGAGAAGTTGATATCACAGAAAGTTAGAGTGTCAGTCCTCATGTACTTAATTCGACATTGTGCATTTTGTATTAAATTCGGATGCAAACTCTGTGTTTCATGGTCAATAAGAAGGTCCAAGTAATACAGTTATCCTGAAGTGAAGCATCGGAATCTAAAACTGGACTCACAGGAGAGGTTCAAATCATAGAAAGTGAGAGTGTCAGTCCTCTTTTACTTAAGTCAGCATTGTGCTTTTATTATTAAATTCCGTTGCAAACTCTGTGTTTCATCGACAATAAAATGGTCCAAGGGATACAGTAAACCTCATGTGAAGCATCGGTATCTAAAACTGGACTGACAGGAGAAGTTCGAATCATAGAAAGTGAGAGTGTCAGTCCTCTTTTACTTAGGTCGGCATTGTGCCTTTTGAATTAAATTCAGATGCAATTTCTGTGTTTCAACGTCAATAAGAAGGTCCAAAGTATACAGTAAACCTGAAGTGAAGCATCTAAATCTAAAACTGGACTCACAGTAGATGTTCAAATCATAGAAAGTTAGAGTGTCAGTCCTCTTGTACTTAAGTCGGCATTGTGCCTTTTGTATTAAATTCGGATGCAATTTCTGGGTTTCATCGTCAATAAGAAAGTCAGAGGAATACAGTAAACCTGAAGTGAAGCATCGGAATCTAAAACAGGACTCACAGGAGAGGTTCAAATCATAGAAAGTTAAAGTTTCAGTCCTCTTGTACTTATGTTGGCATTGTGACTTTTGTATTTAATTCGGATGCCATATCTGTGTTTCATCGTCAATAAGAAGGTCCAAGGGATACAGTAAACCTGAAGTCAAGCATCGGAATCTAAAACTGGACTCAGAGGAGGGGTTCAAATCATAGAAAGTTAGAGTGTTAGTCGTCTTCTACTTAACTCGGCATTGTGCCTTTTGAATTTAATTCGGATGCAATTTCTGTGTGTCATCGTCGATAAGAAAGTCCAAGATACACAGTAAACCTGAGGAGAAGCATCGGAATCTAAAACTGGACTCACAGGAGAGGTTCAAATCAAGGAAAGTTAAAGTGTCAGTCCTCTTGTACTTAAGTCGGCATTGTGACCTTTGTATTAAATTCGGATGCAATTTCTGTGTTTCATCGTCAATAAGAAGGTGCAAGGTATACAGCAAACCTTAAGTGAAGCATCGGAATCTAAAACTGGACTCACAGGAGAGGTTCAAATCATAGAAAGGTAGAGTGTCAGTCATCTTGTACTTAACTCGGCATTGTACCTTTTGAATTTAATTCGGATGCAATTTCTGTGATTCATCGTCAAAAAGAAGGTCCAAGGGATACAGTAAACCTGAAGTGATGCATCAGAATCTAAAACTGGACGCACAGGAGAGGTTCAAATCATAGAAAGTTAGGGTGTCAGTCCTGTTGTACTTCAGTCGGCATTGTGCCTTTTGTATTAAATTCTGATGCAATATCAGTGTTAAATCGTCAATAAGAAGGTGCAAGGTAAATAGTAAACCTGAAGTGAAGCATCGGAATCTAAAACTGGACTCAAAGGATAGGTTCAAATCATAGAATGTGGGAGCGTCAGTCCTCTTGTACTTAAGTCGGCATTGTGCCTTTTGTAATAATTTCCAATGCAAGCTCTGTGTTTCATCGTCAATAAGAAGTCAAAAGGGATACAGTAAACCCGATGTGAAGCATCTGATCTAAAACTGGACTCACAGGGCTGTTCAAATCAAAGAAAGTGAGAGTGTCAGATCTCTTGTACTTAAGTCGGCATTGTGCTCTTTGTATTAAATTCCGATGCAATTTCTGTGTTTCAACGTCAATAAGAAGGTGCAAGGTATACAGTAAACCTGAAGTGAAACATCGGAATCTGAAACTGGACTCACAGGAGAGGTTCAAATCATAGAATGTGGGAGTGTAAGTCCACTTGTACTTAAGTCAGCATTGTGCCATTTGTATTAAATTCGGGTGCAATTCCTGTGTTTCATCGTCAATAAGAAGGTCCAAGGGATACGGTAAACCTGAAGTGAAGAATCGAAATCTAATACTGGACTCACAGGAAAGGTTCAAATCATAGAAAGTTAGAGTGTCAGTCCTCTTGTACTTATGTCGGCATGGTGCCTTTTGTATTAATTTCGGATGCAAACTCTGTGTTTCATCGTCAATAAGAAGGTCCAAGGGATACAGTAAACCTGAAGTGACGCATCAGAATCTAAAATTGGCCTCACACGAGAGGTTGAAATCATAGAAAGTTAGAGTGTCAGTCCTCTTGTACTTAGGTCGGCATTGTGCCTCTTGTATTAAATTCGGATGCAAACTCTGGTTTCATCGTCAATAAGAAGGTCCAAGGGATACTGTAAACCTGAAGTGAAGCATCGGAATCTAATACTGGACTCACAGGAGAGGTTCAAATCATAGAAGTGAGAGTGTCAGTCCTCTTGTACCTAAGTCGGCATTGTGCCTTTATTATTAAATTCCGATGCAAACTCTGTGTTTCATCGACAATAAAATGGTCCAAGGGATACAGTAAACCTCAAGTGAAGCATCGGAATCTAAAACTGGACTCACAGGAGAGGTTCAAATCATAGCAAGTTGGAGTGTCAGTCATCTTGTACTTAACTCGGCATTGTACCTTTTGAATTTAATTCGGATGAAGTTTCTGTGATTCATCGTCAATAAGAAGGTCCAAGGGATACAGTAAACCTGAAGTGATGCATCAGAATCTAAAACTGGACTCAAAGGGTAGGTTCAAATCATAGAAAGTGTGAGTGTCAGTCCTCTTGTACTTAAGTCGGCATTGTGACTTTTGTAATAATTTCCAATGCAAACTCTGTGCTTCATCGTCAATAAGAAGTCAAAAGGGATACAGTAAACCTGATGTGAAGCATCGGATCTAAAACTGGACTCACAGGGAGGTTCAAATCATAGAAAGTGAGAGTGTCAGATCTCTTGTACTTAAGTCGGCATTGTGCTTTTTGTATTAAATTCCGATGTAATTTCTGTGTTTCATCGTCAATAAGAAGGTGCAAGGGATATAGTAAACCTGAAGTGAAGCATCCGAATTTAAAACTGGACTCAAAGGAGAGGTTCAAATCATAGAAAGTGTGAGTGTCAGTCCTCTTGTACTTAAGTCGGAATTGTGCCTTTTGTAATAAATTCCAATGCAAACTCTATGTTTCATCGTCAATAAGAAGTCAAAAGGGATACAGTAAACCTGATGTGAAGCATCGGATCTAAAACTGGACTCACAGGGAGGTACAAATCATAGAAAGTGAGAGTGTCAGTTCTCTTGTACTTAAGTCGGCATTGTGCTTTTTGTATTTAATGACGATGCTATTTCTGTGTTTCATCGTCAATAAGAAGGTGCAAGGTATACAGTAAACCTGAAGTGAAACAGCGGAATCTAAAACTGGACTCACAGGAGAGGTTCAAATCATAGAATGTGGGAGTGTCAGTCCTCTTGTGCTTAAGTCGACATTGTGCCTTTTGTATTAAATTCGGATGCAATTTCTGTGTTTCATCGTCAATAAGAAGGACCAAGGGATACAGTAAACCTGAAGTGAAGCATCGGAATCTAAAACTATACTCACTGGAGAGGTTCAAATCATAGAAAGTTAGAGTGTCAGTCCTCTTGCACTTAAGTCGGCGTTGTGCCTTTTGTATTAAATTCGGATGCAAACTCTGTGTTTCATCGTCAATGAGAAGGTCCAAGGGATACAGTAAACCTGAAGTGAAGCATCGGAATCTAAAACTGGACTCACAGGAGAGGTTCAAATCATAGAAAGTGAGAGTGTCAGTCCTCTTTCACTTAGGTCGGCTTTGTGCCTTTTGTATTATATTCAGATGCAATATCCGTGTTTCATCGTCAATACGAAGGTCCAAGGTATACAGTAAACCTGAAGTGAAGCATCGGAATGTAAAACTGGACTCACAGGAGAGGTTCAAATCATAGAAGTAAGAGTGTCAGTCCTCTTGTACTTAAGTCGGCATTGTGCCTTTATTATTAAATTCCGATGCAAACTCTGTGTTTCATCGACAATAAGATGGTCCAAGGGATACAGTAAACCTCAAGTGAAGCATCGGAATCTAAAACTGGACTGACAGGCGTAGTTCAAATCATAGAAAATGAGAGTGTCAGTCCTCTTTTACTTAGGTCGGCATTGTGCCTTTTGTATTAAATTCAGATGCTATTTCTGTGTTTCATCGTCAATAGGTAGGTCCAAGGTATACAGTAAACCTGAAGTGAAGCATCGGAATCTAAAACTGGACTCACAGGAGAGGTAGAAATCATAGAGAGTTAGAGTGTCAGTCCTCTTGTACTTAAGTCGGCATTGTGCCTTTTGTATTAAATTCGGATGCAAACTCTGTGCTTCATCGTCAATAAGAAGGTCCAAGTTATACAGTAAACCTGAAAGAAAGCATCGGAATCTAGAACTGGACTCACAGGAGAGGTTCAAATCATAGAAAGTTAAAGTGTCAGCCCACTTGTACTTAAGTCGGCATTGTGCCTTTTGTATTAAATTCGGATGCAATTTCTGTGTTTCATCGTCAATAAGAAAGTCCGAGGTATACAGTAAACCTGACGTGAAGCATCGGAATCTAAAACTGGACTCACAGGAGAGGTAGAAATCATAGAGAGTTAGAGTGTCAGTCCTCTTGTACTTATGTCGGCATGGTGCCTTTTGTATTAATTTCGGATGCAAACCCTGTGTTTCATCGTCAATAAGAAGGTCCAAGGGATACAGTAAACCTGAAGTGACGCATCAGAATCTAAAATTGGCCTCA
The DNA here is from genome assembly GCF_021461395.2 of Schistocerca americana. NCBI lineage: Eukaryota > Metazoa > Arthropoda > Insecta > Orthoptera > Acrididae > Schistocerca > Schistocerca americana. The sequence continues at coordinate 59,784,471 of NC_060121.1, forward strand.
CACGAGAGGTTGAAATCATAGAAAGTTAGAGTGTCAGTCATCTTGTACTTAGGTCGGCATTGTGCCTCTTGTATTAAATTCGGATGCAAACTCTGTGTTTCATCGTCAATAAGAAGGTCCAAGGGATACTGTAAACCTGAAGTGAAGCATCGGAATCTAATACTGGACTCACAGGAGAGGTTCAAATCATAGAAGTGAGAGTGTCAGTCCTCTTGTACTTAAGTCGGCATTGTGCCTTTATTATTAAATTCCGATGCAAACTCTGTGTTTCATCGACAATAAGTAGGTCCGAGGTATACAGTAAACCTGTAGTGAAGCATCGGAATCTAAAACTGGACTCACAGGAGAGGTTCAAATCAAAGAAATTTAGAGTTCAGTCCTCTTGTACTTAAGTCGGCTTTGTGCCTTTTGTATTAAATTCCGACGCAATTTCTGAGTTTCATCGTCAATAAGAAGGTCCAAGGTATACAGTAAACCTGAAGTGAAGCATCGGAATCTAAAACTGGACTTACTGGAGAGGTTCAAACCATAGAAAGTTAGAGTGTCACTCCTCTTGTAATTAAGTCGGCATTGTGCCTTTTGTGTTAAGTTCGGATGCAATTTCTGCGTTTCATCGCCAATAAGAAGCTCCAAGGGATACAGTAAACCTGAAGTGAAGCATCGGAATCTAAAACTGGACTCACAGGAGAGGTTCAAATCATAGAAAGTGAGAGTGTCAGTCCTCTTTCACTTAGGTCGGCTTTGTGCCTTTTGTATTATATTCAGATGCAATATCCGTGTTTCATCGTCAATACGAAGGTCCAAGGTATACAGTAAACCTGAAGTGAAGCATCGGAATCTAAAACTGGACTCACAGGAGAGGTTCAAATCATAGAAGTAAGAGTGTCAGTCCTCTTGTACTTAAGTCGGCATTGTGCCTTTATTATTAAATTCCGATGCAAACTCTGTGTTTCATCGACAATAAGATGGTCCAAGGGATACAGTAAACCTCAAGTGAAGCATCGGAATCTAAAACTGGACTGACAGGAGTAGTTCAAATCATAGAAAGTGAGAGTGTCAGTCCTCTTTTACTTAGGTCGGCATTGTGCCTTTTGTATTAAATTCAGATGCTATTTCTGTGTTTCATCGTCAATAGGTAGGTCCAAGGTATACAGTAAACCTGAAGTGAAGCATCGGAATCTAAAACTGGACTCACAGGAGAGGTAGAAATCATAGAGAGTTAGAGTGTCAGTCCTCTTGTACTTAAGTCGGCATTGTTCCTTTTGTATTAAATTCGGATGCAAACTCTGTGCTTCATCGTCAATAAGAAGGTCCAAGTTATACAGTAAACCTGAAAGAAAGCATCGGAATCTAGAACTGGACTCACAGGAGAGGTTCAAATCATAGAAAGTTAAAGTGTCAGCCCACTTGTACTTAAGTCGGCATTGTGCCTTTTGTATTAAATTCGGATGCAATTTCTGTGTTTCATCGTCAATAAGAAAGTCCGAGGTATACAGTAAACCTGACGTGAAGCATCGGAATCTAAAACTGGACTCACAGGTGAGGTAGAAATCATAGAGAGTTAGAGTGTCAGTCCTCTTGTACTTATGTCGGCATGGTGCCTTTTGTATTAATTTCGGATGCAAACTCTGTGTTTCATCGTCAATAAGAAGGTCCAAGGGATACAGTAAACCTGAAGTGACGCATCAGAATCTAAAATTGGCCTCACAGGAGAGGTTGAAATCATAGAAAGTTAGAGTGTCAGTCATCTTGTACTTAGGTCGACATTGTGCCTCTTGTATTATATTCGGATGCAAACTCTGTGTTTCATCGTCAATAAGAAGGTCCAAGGGATACTGTAAACCTGAAGTGAAGCATCGGAATCTAATACTGGACTCACAGGAGAGGTTCAAATCATAGAAGTGAGAGTGTCAGTCCTCTTGTACTTAAGTCGGCATTGTGCCTTTATTATTAAATTCCGATGCAAACTCTGTGTTTCATCGACAATAAGTAGGTCCGAGGTATACAGTAAACCTGTAGTGAAGCATCGGAATCTAAAACTGGACTCACAGGAGAGGTTCAAATCAAAGAAATTTAGAGTTCAGTCCTCTTGTACTTAAGTCGGCTTTGTGCCTTTTGTATTAAATTCCGACGCAATTTCTGAGTTTCATCGTCAATAAGAAGGTCCAAGGTATACAGTAAACCTGAAGTGAAGCATCGGAATCTAAAACTGGACTTACTGGAGAGGTTCAAAGCATAGAAAGTTAGAGTGTCACTCCTCTTGTAATTAAGTCGGCATTGTGCCCTTTGTATTAAAGTTGGATGCAATTTCTGTGTTTCATCGTCAATAAGAAGGTCCAAGGCATACAATAAACCTGAAGTCAGGCAACGGAATCTAAAACTGGACTCACTTGAGGGGTTCAATTATAGGTAGTTGGAGTGTGAGTCCTCTTGAACTTAAGTCGGCATTGTGCCTTTTGTATTAAATTCGGATGCAATTTCTGTGTTTCATCGTCAGTAAGAAGGTCCAAGGGATACAGTAAACCTGAAGTGAAACATCGGAATCTAAATTCGGACTCACAGGAGAGGATCAAATCATAGAAAGTTAGAGTGTCAGTCCTCTTGTACTTAAATCGGCATTGTGCCTTTTATATTAAATTCGTCTGCAACTTCTGTGTTTGATCGTCTGTGCGATGGTCCAAGGGATACAGTAATCCTGAAGTGAAGCTTCGGAATCTAAATCTGAACTCACAAGAGAGGTTCAAATCACAGTAAGTTAGAGTGTCAGTCCTCTTGTACTTAGGCAGCATTTTGCCTCGTGTATTAAATTCGGATGCAATTTCTGTGCTTCATCGTCAATAAGAAGGTGCAAGGTATACAGTAAACCTGAAGCGCAGCATCATAATCTAATACTGGACTCACAGCAGAGGTTCATATCATAGAGAGTGAGACTGTTAGTCCTCTTGTACTTAAGTCGGCATTGTGCCTTTTGTATTAAATTCCGATGCAATTTCTGTGTTTCATCGTCAATAAGAAGGTCCAAGGTATACAGAAAACCTGAAGGGAAGCATCGGAATCTAAAACTGGACTCACAGGAGAGGTTCAAATCATAGAGAGTTAGAGTGTCACTCCTCTTGTACTTAAGTCGGCATTGTGCCTTTTGTATCAAATTGGAATGCAATTTCTGTGATTCATTGTCAATAAGAAGGTCCAAGGTATACAATAAACCTGAAGTGAAGCATCGGAATCTTAAACTGGACTCACAGGAGAGGTTCAAATCATGGAAAGTTAGAGTGTCAGTCCTCTAGTACTTAAGTCGGCATTGTGATTTTGTATAAATTTGGGATGCAATATCTGTGTCTCATCGTCAATAAGAAGGTGCAAGGTATACAGTAAACCTGAAGTCAAGCATCGGAATCTGAAACTGGACTTAAATGAGAGCTTCAAATCTTAGAAAGTTAGAGCGTCAGTCCTCTTGTTCTTCAGACGCTACTGTGCCTTTTGTATTAAATTCCGATGCAATTTCTGTGTTCCATTGCCATTAGAAGGTCCAAGGGATACAGTAAACCTGAAGTGAAGCATCGGAATCTAAAACTGGACTCACAGGAGAGGTTCAAATCATAGAAAGAAAGAGTGTCAGTACTCTTGTACTTAAGTCGGCATTGTGCTTCTTTATTAAATCCGGATGCAATTTCTGTGTTTCATCGTCAACAAGAAGGTCCAAGGGATACAGAAAGCCTGAAGTGAAACATCGGAATCTAAAGCTGGACTCACAGGAGATGTTCAATTATAGAAAGTTAGAGTGTCAGTCCTCTTGTACTTAAGTCGCCATTGGGATTTTTGAACCTCATTCCAATGAAATTTCTGTGTTCCATCGTCAATAAGAAGGTCTAAGTTATACAGTTAACCTGAAGTGAAGCATCGGAATCTGAAACTGGACTCACAGGAGAGGTTCAAATCATAGAAAGTTAGAGTGTCAGTCCTCTTGCATTTAAGATGGCATTGTGCCTTTTGTACTAAATTCGGTTGCAATTTCTGTTTTTCATCGTCAATAAGAAGATCCAATGGATACAGTAAATCTGAAGTGAAGCATCGGAACCTAAAACTGAACTCACAGGAGAGGTTCAAATCATAGAAAGTAGGAATGTCAGTCCTCATGACGTTAAGTCGGCATTGTGCATTTTGTATTAAATTTGGATTCAATTTCTGAGTTTCATCGTCAATAAGAAGGTCCAAGGAATACAGTAAACCAGAAGTGAAGCATCGGAATCTAAAACTGGACTCACAGGAGAGGTTCAAATCATAGAAAGTTAGAGTGTCAGTCCTCTTGCATTTAAGATGGCATTGTGCCTTTTGTACTAAATTCGGTTGCAATTTCTGTGTTTCATCGTCAATAAGAAGATCCAATGGATACAATAAATCTGAAGTGAAGCATCGGAACCTAAAACTGAACTCACAGGAGAGGTTCAAATCATAGAAAGTAGGAATGTCAGTCCTCATGACGTTAAGTCGGCATTGTGCATTTTGTATTAAAGTCGGATGCAATATCTGTGTTTCATCGTCAATAAGAAAGTGCAAGGTAACCAGAAAACCTGAAGTGAAGCATCGGAATCGAAAACTGGACTCACAGGAGAGGTTCAAACCATAGAAAGTTAGAATGTCAGTCCTCTTGTAATTAAGTCGGCATTGGGCCTTTTGTATTAAATTTGAATGAAATTTCTGCGTTTCATCTTCAATAAGAAGGTACAAGGGATACAGTAAACCAGAAGTGAAGTATCGGAATCTTAAACTGGACTCACAGGAGAGGTTCAAATCATAGAATGTTAGAGTGTCAGTAATCTTGTACTTAAGTCGGCATTGTGCCTTTCGTATTAAATTCGGATGCAATTTATGTGTTTCATCGTCACTATGAAGGTCCATGGGATACAGTAGACCTGAAGTGAAGCATCGGAAACTAAAACTAGACTCACAGGAGAGGTTCAAATCATAGAAAGTTAGAGTGTCAGTCCTCTTGTACTTAAGCCCGCATTATGACTTTTGTATTAAATTCGGATGCCATTTCTCTGTTTCATCGTCAATAAGAATGTCCATGGTATACAGTAAACCTGAAGTGAAGCATCGGAATGTAAAACTAGACTCACAGGAAGGGTTCTAATCATAGAAAGTTAGAGTGTCAGTCCTCTTGTACGTAAGACCTCATTGTGCGTTTTGTATTAATTTCGGATGCAATTTCTGTGTTTCATCGTCAATAAGAAGGTCCAAGGGATACAGTAAACCTGAGGTGAAGCATCGCAAACTAAAACTGGACTCACAGGAGAGGTTTAAATCAAAGAAAGGTAGAGTGTCAGTCCTCTTGTACTTAAGTCGGCATTGTGCCATTGGTATTAAATTCGGATGCAATTTCTGTGTTTCATCGTCAAAAAGAAGGTCCTAGGGATATAGTAAACCTGATGTGAAGCATCAGAATCGAAAACTGGGCTCACAGGAGAGGTTCAAATCATAGCCAGATTGAGTGTCAGTCCTCTTGTACATAAGTCGTCATTGTGCCTTTTGTATTAAATTTGGATTCAATTTCTGTGTTTCATCGTCAATAAGAAGGTCCAAGGAATACAGTAAACCAGAAGTGAATCATCGGAATCTAAAACTGGACTCACAGGAGAGGTTCAAATCATAGAAAGTTAGAGTGTCAGTCCTCTTGTCCTTAAGTCGGCATTGTGCATTTTGTATTAAATTCGGATGCAATGTCTGTGTTTCATCGTCAATAAGATGGTCCAAGGTATACAGTAAACCTGAAGGGAAGCATCGGAAACTAAAACTGGACTCACAGGATGGGTTCAAATCATTGAAAGTTAGAGTGTCAGTCCTCTTGTACTTATGTCGGCATTGTGCCTTTTGTATTAAATTCGGATGCAATTTCTGTGTTTCATCGTCAATAAGAAGGTCCAAGGGATACAGTAAACCTGAAGTGAAGCATCTCAAACCAAAACTGGACTCACAGGAGAGGTTCAAATCATAGAACTTTAGAGTGTCTGCCCTCTAGTACTTAAGTCGGCATTGTGCCTTTTGTATTAAATTCGGATGCAATTTCTGTGTTTCATCGTCAATAAGAAGGCCCAAGGGATACAGTAAACCTGAAGTGAAGCATCGGAATCAAAAACTGGACTCACAGAAGAGGTTCAAATCAGAGAAAGTTAGAGTGTCAGTCCTCTTGTACCTAAGTTGGGATTGTGCCTTTTGTACTAAATTCGGATACAATTTCTGTGTTTCATCGTCAATAAGAAGGTCCAAGAGATACAGTGAACCTGAAGTGAAGCATCGGAAACTAAAACTGGACTTACAGGAGAGGTTCAAATCATAGAAAGTTAGAGTGTCAGTCCTCTTGTATTTAAGTCGGCTTTGTGCCTTTTGTATTAAATTCGGACGCAATATCTGTGTTTCTTCGTCAATAAGAAGGACCAAGGGATACAGTAAAACCTGAAGTGAAGTATCGGAAACTAAAACTGGACTCACAGGAGAGGTTCAAACCATAGATTGTTAGATTGTCAGTCCTCTAGTACATAAGTGAGCATTGTGCATTTTGCATTAATTCGGATTGAATTTCTGTGTTTCATTGTCAATAAGAAGGTCCAAGGCATACAGTAAACCTGAAGTGAAGCATCGGAATCTAAAACTGGTCTTACAGGAGGGGTTCAAATCACAGAAAGTTACAGTGTCAGCCCTCTTGTACTTAAGTCGGCATTGTGACTTTTGTATTAAATTGGGATGCAATTTCTGTGTTTCATCGTCAATAAGATGGTCCAAGGTATACAGTAAACCTGAAGGGAAGCATCGGAAACTAAAACTGGACTCACAGGAGAGGTTCAAATCATTGAAAGTTAGAGTGTCAGTTCTCTTGTACTTATGTCGGCATTGTGCCTTTTGTATTAAATTCGGATGCAATTTCTGTGTTTCATCGTCAATAAGAAGGTCCAAGGGACACAGTAAACCTGAAGTGAAGCATTGTAATCTAAAACTGGACTCACAGGAAAGGTTCAAATCATAGAAAGAGAGAGTGTCAGTCCTCTTGTACTTAAGTCGGCATTGTGCCTTTTGTATTAAATTCGTATGCAATTTCTGTGTTTCATCGTCAATAAGAAGGTCCAAGGTATACAGTAAACCTGAAGTGAAGCATCGGAATCTAAAACTGGACTCTCAGGAAAGGTTCAAATCATAGAAAGTTAGAGTGTCAGGCGTCTTGTACTTAAGTCGGCATTGTGCCTTTTGTATTACATTCAGATGGAATTTCTGTGTTTTATCGTCAATAAGAAGGTCCAAGGATACAGTAAACCTGAAGTGAAGCATCGGAATCTAAAACTGGACTCACAGGAGAGGTTCAAATCATAGTAAGTTAGAGTGTCAGTCCTCTTGTATTTAAGATGGCATTGTGCCTTTTGTACTAAATTCGGTTGCAATTTCTGTGTTTCATCGTCAATAAGAAGATCCGAGGGATACAGTAAACCTGAAGTGAAGCATCGGAACCTAAAACTGAACTCTCAGGGGAGGTTCAAATAATAGAAAGTTAGAGTGTCAGTCCGCTGGTACATAAGTCGGCATTGTGCCTTTTGTATTAAATTCGGATGCAATTTCTGTGTTTCATCTTCAAAAAGAAGGTCCAAGATATACAGTAAACCTGAAGGGAAGCATCGGAATCTAAAACTGGTCTTACAGGAGGGGTTCAAATCATAGAAAGTTAAAGTGTCAGTCCCCTTGTACTTAAGTTGGCATTGTGCCTTTTGTATTAAATTCGGATGCAATTTCTGTGTTTCATCGTCATTAAGAAGGTCCAAGGTATACAATAAACCTGAAGTGAAGCATCGGAAACTAAAACTGGATTTACAGTAGAGGTTCAAATCATAGAAATTTAGAGTGTCGTTCCTCTGGTACTTAGGTCGGCTTTGTGCCTTTTGCATTAAATTCGGATGCAATTTCTGTGTTTCATCGTCAATAAGATGGTCTAAGGTATACAGTAAACCTGAAGGGAAGCATCGGAAACTAAAACTGGACTCACAGGAGAGGTTCAATTCATTGAAAGTTAGAGTGTCAGTTCTCTTGTACTTATGTCGGCATTGTGCCTTTGGTATTAAATTCGGATGCAATTTCTGTGTTTCATCGTCAATAAGAAGGTCCAAGGGATACAGTAAACCTAAAGTGAAGCATCTCATACTAAAACTGGACTCACAGGAGCGGTTCAAATCATAGAACGTTAGAGTGTCTGCCCTCTAGTACTTAAGTCGGCATTGTGCCTTTTGTATTAAATTCGGATGCAATTTCTGTGTTTCATCGTCAATAAGATGGTGCAAGGGATACAGTAAACCTGAAGTGAAGCATCGGAATCGAAAACTGGACTCACAGGAGATGTTCAAATCATATAAAGCTAGAGTGTCAGGCCTCTTGTACTTAAGTCGGCATTGTGCCTTTTGTATTAAATTCAGATGGAATCTCTGTGTTTCACCGTCAATAAGAAGGTCCAAGAGATATAGTAAACCTGAAGTGAAGCATCGGAACCTAAAACTTGACTCACAGGAGAGGTTCAAAGCACAGAACGTTAGAGTGTCAGTCCTCTAGGACTTAAGTTGGCATTGTGCCTTTTGTATTAAATTCGGATGCAATTTCAGTGTTTCATCGTCAATAGGTAGGTCCAAGGGATACAGTAAACCTGAAGTGAAGCATCGGAAACTAAAACTGGACTGACAGGAGAGGTTCAAATCATAGAAAGTTAGAGTGTCAGTCCTGTTGTACTTATGTAGGCATTGTGCCTTTTGTATTAAATTCAGATGGAATTCCTGTGTTTCATCGTCAATAAGAAGGTCCAAGGGATACAGTAAACCTGAAGTGAAGCATCGGAATCGAAAACTGGACTCACAGGAGAGGTTCAAATCATAGAAAGTTAGAGTGGCAGTCCTCTTGTACTTAAGTTGGCATTGTGCCTTTTGTATTAAATTCGGATGCAATTTCTGTGTTTCATCGTCAATAAGATGGTCCAAGGGATACAGTAAACCTGAAGTGAAGCATTGGAATCGAAAACTGGACTCACAGAAGAGGTTCAAATCATAGAAAGTTAGAGTGTCAGTCCTCTTGTACTTAAGTTGGCATTGTGCCTTTTCACCAAAATTCGGATGCAATTTCTGTGTTTCATCGTCAATAAGAAGGTCCAAGGGATACAGTGAACCTGAAGTGAAGCATCGGAAACTAAAACTGGACTTACAGGAGGGGTTCAAATCATAGAAAGTTAGAGTGTCAGTCCTCTTGTATTTAAGTCGGCATTGTGCCTTTTGTATTAAATTCGGACGCAATATCTGTGTTTCATCGTCAACAAGAAGGTCCAAGGTATACAGTAAACCCGAAGGGAAGCATCGGAAACTAAAACTGGTCTCACAGGAGAGGTTCAAACATTGAGAGTTAGAGTGTCAGTCCTCTTCTACTTATGTCGGCATTGTGCCTTTTGTATTAAATTCGGATGCAATTTCTGTGTTTTACCGTCAATAAGAAGGTCCAAGGGATACAGTAAACCTGAAGTGAAGCATCGGAAACTAAAACTGGACTCACAGGAGAGGTTCAAACCATATGACGTCAGAGTGTCAGTCCTCTAGTACATAAGTCGGCTTTGTGCCTTTTGTATTAAATTCGGATTGAATTTCTGTGTTTCATCGTCAATAAGAAGGTCCAAGGGACACAGTAAACCCGAAGTGAAGCATTGTAATCTAAAACTGGACTCACAGGAAAGGTTCAAATCATAGAAAGAGAGAGTGTCAGTCCTCTTGTACTTAAGTCGGCATTGTGCCTTTTGTATTAAATTCGTATGCAATTTCTGTGTTTCATCGTCAATAAGAAGGTCCAAGGTATACAGTAAACCTGAAGTGAAGCATCGGAATCTAAAACTGGACTCTCAGGAAAGGTTCAAATCATAGAAAGTTAGAGTGTCAGGCGTCTTGTACTTAAGTCGGCATTGTGCCTTTTGTATTACATTCAGATGGAATTTCTGTGTTTTATCGTCAATAAGAGGGTCCAAGGATACAGTAAACCTGAAGTGAAGCATCGGAATCTAAAACTGGACTCACAGGAGAGGTTCAAATCATAGAAAGTTAGAGTGTCAGTCCTCTTGTATTTAAGATGGCATTGTGCCTTTTGTACTAAATTCGGTTGCAATTTCTGTGTTTCATCGTCAATAAGAAGATCCAAGGGATACAGTAAACCTGAAGTGAAGCATCGGAACCTAAAACTGTACTCTCAGGGGAGGTTCAAATAATAGAAAGTTAGAGTGTCAGTCCGCTTGTACATAAGTCGGCATTGTGCCTTTTGTATTAAATTCCGATGCAATTTCTGTGTTTCATCTTCAAAAAGAAGGTCCAAGATATACAGTAGACCTGAAGGGAAGCATCGGAATCTAAAACTGGTCTTACAGGAGAGGTTCAAATCATAGAAAGTTAAAGTGTCAGTCCCCTTGTACTTAAGTTGGCATTGTGCCTTTTGTATTAATTTCGGATGCAATATCTGTGTTTCATCGTCATTAAGAAGGTCCAAGGTATACAATAAACCTGAAGTGAAGCATCGGAAACTAAAACTGGATTTACAGTAGAGGTTCAAATCATAGAAAGTTAGAGTGTCAGTCCTCTGGTACTTAGGTCGGCTTTGTGCCTTTTGCATTAAATTCGGATGCAATTTCTGTGTTTCATCGTCAATAAGATGGTCTAAGGTGTACAGTAAACCTGAAGGGAAGCATCGGAAACTAAAACTGGACTCACAGGAGAGGTTCAAATCATTGAAAGTTAGAGTGTCAGTTCTCTTGTACTTATGTCGGCATTGTGCCTTTGGTATTAAATTCGGATGCAATTTCTGTGTTTCATCGTCAATAAGAAGGTCCAAGGGATACAGTAAACCTAAAGTGAAGCATCTCATACTAAAACTGGACTCACAGGAGAGGTTCAAATCATAGAACGTTAGAGTGTCTGCCCTCTAGTACTTAAGTCGGCATTGTGCCTTTTGTATTAAATTCGGATGCAATTTCTGTGTTTCATCGTCACTAAGAACGTAAAAGGGATACGGTAAACCGGAAGTGAAGCATCGGAATCTAAAATCGGACTCACAGGAGTGGCTAAAATCATAGAAATTTAGAGTGTCAGTCCTCTTGTACTTTAGTCGGCATTGTGCCGTTTGTATTAAATTCGGATGCAATTTCTGTGTTTCATCGACAATAAGATGGTGCAAGGGATACAGTAAACCTGAAGTGAAGCATCGGAATCGAAAACTGGACTCACAGGAGAGGTTCAAATCATATAAAGCTAGAGTGTCAGGCCTCTTGTACTTAAGTCGGCATTGTGCCTTTTGTATTAAATTCAGATGGAATCTCTGTGTTTCACCGTCAATAAGAAGGTCCAAGAGATATAGCAAACCTGAAGTGAAGCATCGGAACCTAAAACTTGACTCACAGGAGAGGTTCAAATCACAGAACGTTAAAGTGTCAGTCCTCTAGGACTTAAGTTGGCATTGTGCCTTTTGTATTAAATTCGGATGCAATTTCAGTGTTTCATCGTCAATAGGTAGGTCCAAGGGATACAGTAAACCTTAAGTGAAGCATCGGAAACTAAAACTGGACTGACAGGAGAGGTTCAAATCATAGAAAGTTAGAGTGTCAGTCCTGTTGTACTTATGTAGGCATTGTGCCTTTTGTATTAAATTCAGATGGAATTCCTGTGTTTCATCGTCAATAAGAAGGTCCAAGGGATCCAGTAAACCTGAAGTGAAGCATCGGAATCGAAAACTGGACTCACAGAAGAGGTTCAAATCATAGAAAGTTAGAGTGGCAGTCCTCTTGTATTTAAGATGGCATTGTGCCTTTTGTACTAAATTCGGTTGCAATTTCTGTGTTTCATCGTCAATAAGAAGATCCAAGGGATACAGTAAACCTGAAGTGAAGCATCGGAACCTAAAACTGAACTCTCAGGGGAGGTTCAAATAATAGAATGTTAGAGTGTCAGTCCGCTTGTACATAAGTCGGCATTGTGCCTTTTGTATTAAATTCGGATGCAATTTCTGTGTTTCATCTTCAAAAAGAAGGTCTAAGGTATACAGTAAACCTGAAGGGAAGCATCGGAAACTAAAACTGGACTCACAGGAGAGGTTCAAATCATTGAAAGTTAGAGTGTCAGTTCTCTTGTACTTATGTCGCCATTGTGCCTTTTGTATTAAATTCGGATGCAATTTCTGTGTTTCATCGTCAATAAGAAGGTCCAAGGGATACAGTAAACCTAAAGTGAAGCATCTCAAACTAAAACTGGACTCACAGGAGAGGTTCAAATCATAGAACGTTAGAGTGTCTGCCCTCTAGTACTTAAGTCGGCATTGTGCCTTTTGTATTAAATTCGGATGCAATTTCTGTGTTTCATCGTCACTAAGAACGTAAAAGGGATACAGTGAACCGGAAGTGAAGCATCGGAATCTAAAATCGGACTCACAGGAGTGGTTAAAATCATAGAAATTTAGAGTGTCAGTCCTCTTGTACTTTAGTCGGCATTGTGCCATTTGTATTAAATTCGGATGCAATTTCTGTGTTTCATCGTCAATAAGATGGTGCAAGGGATATAGTAAACCTGAAGTGAAGCATCGGAACCTAAAACTTGACTCACAGGAGAGGTTCAAATCACAGAACGTTAGAGTGTCAGTCCTCTAGGACTTAAGTCGGCATTGTGCCTTTTGTATTAAATTCGGATGCAATTTCAGTGTTTCATCGTCAATAGGTAGGTCCAAGGGATACAGTAAACCTGAAGTGAAGCATCGGAAACTAAAACTGGACTGACAGGAGAGGTTCAAATCATAGAAAGTTAGAGTGTCAGTCCTGTTGTACTTATGTCGCCATTGTGCCTTTTGTATTAAATTCGGATGCAATTTCTGTGTTTCATCTTCAAAAAGAAGGTCTAAGGTATACAGGAAACCTGAAGGGAAGCATCGGAAACTAAAACTGGACTCACAGGAGAGGTTCAAATCATTGAAAGTTAGAGTGTCAGTTCTCTTGTACTTATGTCGCCATTGTGCCTTTTGTATTAAATTCGGATGCAATTTCTGTGTTTCATCGTCAATAAGAAGGTCCAAGGGATACAGTGAACCTGAAGTGAAGCATCGGAAACTAAAACTGGACTTACAGGAGGGATTCAAATCATAGAAAGTTAGAGTGTCAGTCCTCTTGTATTTAAGTCGGCATTGTGCCTTTTGTATTAAATTCGGACGCAATATCTGTGTTTCATCGTCAATAAGAAGGTCCAAGGTATACAGTAAACCCAAAGGGAAGCATCGGAAACTAAAACTGGTCTCACAGGAGAGGTTCAAACATTGAGAGTTAGAGTGTCAGTCCTCTTCTACTTATGTCGCCATTGTGCCTTTTGTATTAAATTCGGACGCAATATCTGTGTTTCATCGTCAATAAGAAGGTCCAAGGTATACAGTAAACCCAAAGGGAAGCATCGGAAACTAAAACTGGTCTCACAGGAGAGGTTCAAACATTGAGAGTTAGAGTGTCAGTCCTCTTCTACTTATGTCGCCATTGTGCCTTGTGTATTAAATTCGGATGCAATTTCTGTGTTTCATCGTCAATAAGAAGGTCCAAGGGATACAGTAAACCTAAAGTGAAGCAACTCAAACTAAAACTGGACTCACAGGAGAAGTTCAAATCATAGAACGTTAGAGTGTCCGCCCTCTAGTACTTAAGTCGGCATTGTGCCTTTTGTATTAAATTCGGATGCTATTTCTGTGTTCCATCGTCACTAAGAAGGTCCAAGGAATACAGTAAACCTGAAGTGAAGCATCGGAATCTAAAACTGGAATCTCAGGAAAGGTTCAAATCATAGAAAGTTAGAGTGTCTGGCGTCTTGTACTTAAGTCGGCATTGTGCCTTTTGTATTAAATTCGGATGCAATTTCTGTGATTCATCGTCAATAAGAAGGTCGAAGGGATACAGTAAACCTGAAGTGAAGCATCGGAATCTAAAACTGGACCCGCAGGAAAGGTTCAAATCATAGAAAGTGAGAGTGTCAGGCGTCTTGTACTTAAGTCGGCATTGTGCCTTTTGTATTAAATTCAGATGGAATTTCTGTGTTTTATCGTCAATAAGAAGGTCCAAGGATACAGTAAACCTGAAGTGAAGCATCGGAATCTAAAACTGGTCTTACAGGAGGGGTTCAAATCATAGAAAGTTAGAGTGTCAGTCCTCTTGTACTTAAGTTGGCATTGTGCCTTTTGTATTAAATTCGGATGCAATTTCTGTGTTTCATCGTCAATAAGATGGTCTAAGGTATACAGTAAACCTGAAGGGAAGCATCGGAAACTAAAACTGGACTCACAGGAGAGGTTCAAATCATATAAAGCTAGAGTGTCAGGCCTCTTGTACTTAAGTCGGCATTGTGCCTTTTGTATTAAATTCGGATGCATTTTCTGTGTGTTATCGTCAATAAGAAGGTCCAAGGGATACAGTAAACCTGAAGTGAAGCATCGGAAACTAAAACTGGACTCACAGGAGAGGTTCTAACCATAGGACGTCAGAGTGTCAGTCCTCTAGTACATAAGTCGGCATTGTGCCTTTTGTATTAAATTCGGATTGAATTTCTGTGTTTCATCGTCAATAAGAAGGTCCAAGGGACACAGTAAACCTGAAATGAAGCATTGTAATCTAAAACTGGACTCACAGGAAAGGTTCAAATCATGGAAAGAGAGAGTGTCAGTCCTCTTGTACTTAAGTCGGCATTGTGCCTTTTGTATTAAATTCGAATGCAATTTCTGTGTTTCATCGTCAATAAGAAGGTCCAAGGAATACAGTAAACCTGAAGTGAAGCATCGGAATCTAAAACTGGACTCTCAGGAAAGGTTCAAAACATAGAAAGTTAGAGTGTCTGGCGTCTTGTACTTAAGTCGGCATTGTGCCTTTTGTATTAAATTCGGATGCAATTTCTGTGATTCATCGTCAATAAGAAGGTCGAAGGGATACAGTAAACCTGAAGTGAAGCATCGGAATCTAAAGCTGGACCTGCAGGAAAGGTTCAAATCATAGAAGGTGAGAGTGTCAGGCGTCTTGTACTTAAGTCGGCATTGTGCCTTTTGTAATAAATTCAGATGGAATTTTTGTGTTTTATCGTCAATAAGAAGGTCCAAGGATACAGTAAACCTGAATTGAAGCATCGGAATCTAAAACTGGTCTTACAGGAGGGGTTCAAATCATAGAAAGTTAGAGTGTCTGGCGTCTTGTACTTAAGTTGGCATTGTGCCTTTTGTATTAAATTCGGATGCAATTTCTGTGTTTCATCGTCAATAAAATGGTCTAAGGTATACAGTAAACCTGAAGGGAAGCATCGGAAACTAAAACTGGACTCACAGGAGAGGTTAAAATCATTGAAAGTTATAGTGTCAGTTCTCTTGTACTTATGTCGGCATTGTGCCTTTTGTATTAAATTCGGATGCAATTTCTGTGTTTCATCGTCAATAAGAAGGTCCAAGGGATACAGTAAACCTATAGTGAAGCATCTCAAACTAAAACTGGACTCACAGGAGAGGTTCAAATCATAGAACGTTAGAGTGTCTGCCCTCTAGTACTTAAGTCGGCATTGTGCTTTTTGTATTAAATTCGGATGCAATTTCTGTGTTTCATCGTCACTAAGAACGTAAGAGGGATACAGTGAACCGGAAGTGAAGCATCGGAATCTAAAATCGGACTCACAGGAGTGGTTAAAATCATAGAAATTTAGAGTGTCAGTCCTCTTGTACTTTAGTCGGCATTGTGCCGTTTGTATTAAATTCGGATGCAATTTCTGTGTTTCATCGTCAATAAGATGGTGCAAGGGACACAGTAAACCTGAAGTGAAGCATCGGAATCGAAAACTGGACTCACAAGCGAGGTTCAAATCATATAAAGCTAGAGTGTCAGGCCTCTTGTACTTAAGTCGGCATTGTGCCTTTTGTATTAAATTCAGATGGAATCTCTGTGTTTCACCGTCAATAAGAAGGTCCAAGAGATATAGTAAACCTGAAGTGAAGCATCGGAACCTAAAACTTGACTCACAGGAGAGGTTCAAATCACAGAACGTTAGAGTGTCATTCCTCTAGGACTTAAGTTGGCATTGTGCCTTTTGTATTAAATTCGGATGCAATTTCAGTGTTTCATCGTCAATAGGTAGGTCCAAGGGATACAGTAAACCTGAAGTGAAGCATCGGAAACTAAAACTGGACTGACAGGAGAGGTTCAAATCATAGAAAGTTAGAGTGTCAGTCCTGTTGTACTTATGTAGGCATTGTGCATTTGCATTAAATTCAGATGGAATTCCTGTGTTTCATCGTCAATAAGAAGGTCCAAGGGATACAGTAAACCTGAAGTGAAGCATCGGAATCGAAAACTGGACTCACAGGAGAGGTACAAATCATAGAAAGTTAGAGTGGCAGTCCTCTTGTACTTAAGTCGGCATTGTGCCTTTTGTATTAAATTCGGATGCAATTTCTGTGTTTCATCGTCAATAAGATGGTCCAAGGGATACAGTAAACCTGAAGTGAAGCATTGGAATCGAAAACTGGACTCACAGAAGAGGTTCAAATCATAGAGAGTTAGAGTGTCAGTCCTCTTGTACTTAAGTTGGCATTGTGCCTTTTCAACAAAATTCGGATGCAATTTCTGTGTTTCATCGTCAATAAGAAGGTCCAAGAGATACAGTGAACCTGAAGTGAAGCATCGGAAATTAAAACTGGACTTACAGGAGGGGTTCAAATCATAGAAAGTTAGAGTGTCAGTCCTCTTGTATTTAAGTCGGCATTGTGATTTGTATTAAATTCGGACGCAATATCTGTGTTTCATCGTCATGAAGAAGGTCCAAGGTATACAGTAAACCCGAAGGGAAGCATTGGAAACTAAAACTGGTCTCACAGGAGAGGTTCAAACATTGAGTGTTAGAGTGTCAGTCCTCTTCTACTTATGTCGGCATTGTGCCTTTTGTATTAAATTCGGATGCAATTTCTGTGTTTTAACGTCAATAAGAAGGTCCAAGGGATACAGTAAACCTGAAGTGAAGCATCGGAAACTAAAACTGGACTCACAGGAGAGGTTCAAACCAGAGGACGTCAGAGTGTCAGTCCTCTAGTACATAAGTCGGCATTGTGCCTTTTGTATTAAATTCGGATTGAATTTCTGTGTTTCATCGTCAATAAGAAGGTCCAAGGGACACAGTAAACCTGAAGTGAAGCATTGTAATCTAAAACTGGACTCACAGGAAAGGTTAAAATCATAGAAAGAGAGAGTGTCAGTCCTCTTGTACTTAAGTCGGCATTGTGCCTTTTGTATTAAATTCGTATGCAATTTCTGTGTTTCATCGTCAATAAGAAGGTCCAAGGAATACAGTAAACCTGAAGTGAAGCATCGGAATCTAAAACTGGACTCTCAGGAAAGGTTCAAATCATAGAAAGTTAGAGTGTCTGGCGTCTTGTACTTAAGTCGGCATTGTGCCTTTTGTATTAAATTCGGATGCAATTTCTGTGATTCATCGTCAATAAGAAGGTCGAAGGGATACAGTAAACCTGAAGTGAAGCATCGGAATCTAAAACTGGACCCGCAGGAAAGGTTCAAATCATAGAAAGTGAGAGTGTTAGGCGTCTTGTACTTAAGTCGGCATTGTGCCTTTTGTATTAAATTCAGATGGAATTTCTGTGTTTTATCGTCAATAAGAAGGTCCAAGGATACAGTAAACCTGAAGTGAAGCATCGGAATCTAAAACTGGTCTTACAGGAGGGGTTCAAATCATAGAAAGTTAGAGTGTCAGTCCTCTTGTACTTAAGTTGGCATTGTGCCTTTTGTATTAAATTCGGATGCAATGTCTGTGTTTCATCGTCAATAAGAAGGTCCAAGGTATACAATAAACCTGAAGTGAAACATCGGAAACTAAAACTGGACGTACAATAGAGGTTCAAATCATAGCAAGTTAGAGTGTCAGTCCTCTAGTACTTAGGTCGGCATTGTGCCTTTTGCATGAAATTCGGATGCAACTTCTGTGTTTTATCGTCAATAAGCAGGTCCAAGGGATATAGTGAACCTGAAGTGATGCATCGGAAACTATAACTGGACTTACAGGAGAGGTACAAATCATAGAAAGTTACGGTGTCAGTCATCTTGTACTTAAGTCGTTATTGTGACTTTTGTATTAAATTCGGATGCAATTTCTGTGTTTCATCGTCAATAAGATGGTCCAAGGTATACAGTAAACCTGAAGGGAAGCATCGGAAACTAAAACTGGACTCACAGGAGAGGTTCAAATCATTAAAAATTAGAGTGTCAGTTCTCTTGTACTTACGTCGGCATTGTGCCTTTTGTATTAAATTCGGATGCAATTTCTGTGTTTCATCGTCAATAAGAAGGTCCAAGGGACACAGTAAACCTGAAGTGAAGCATTGTAATCTAAAATTGGACTCACAGGAAAAGTTCAAATCATAGAAAGAGAGAGTGTCAGTTCTCTTGTACTTAAGTCGGCATTGTGCCTTTTGTATTAAATTCGTATGCAATTTCTGTGTTTCATCGTCAATAAGAAGGTCCAAGGTATACAGTAAACCTGAAGTGAAGCATCGGAATCTACAACTGGACTCTCAGGAAAGGTTAAAATCGTAGAAAGTTAGAGTGTCAGGCGTCTTGTACTTAAGCCGGCATTGTGCCTTTTGTATTACTTTCAGATGGAATTGCTGTGTATTATCGTTAATAAGAAGGTCCAAGGATACAGTAAACCTGAAGTGAAGCATCGGTATCTAAAACTGGACTCACAGGAGAGGTTCAAATCATAGAAAGTTAGAGTGTCAGTCCTCTTGTATTTAAGATGGCATTGTGCCTTTTGTACTAAATTCGGTTGCAATTTCTGTGTTTCATCGTCAATAAGAAGATCCAAGGGATACAGTAAACCTGAAGTGAAGCATAGGAACCTAAAACTGAACTCTCAGGGGAGGTTCAAATCATAGAAAGTTAGAGTGTCAGTCCTCTTGTACATAAGTCGCCATTGTGCCTTTTGTATTAAATTCGCATGCAATTTCTGTGTTTCACCTTCAAAAAGAAGGTCCAAGATATACAGTAAACCTGAAGGGAAGCATCGGAATCTAAAACTGGTCTTACAGGAGGGGTTCAAATCATAGAAAGTTAGAGTGTCAGTCCTCTTGTATCTAAGTTGGCATTGTGCCTTTTGTATTAAATTCGGATGCAATTTTTGTGTTTCATCGTCAGTAAGAAGGTCCAAGGTATACAATAAACCTGAAGTGAAGCATCGGAAACTAAAACTGGACTTACAGTAGAGGTTCAAATCATAGAAAGTTAGTGTGTCAGTCCTCTAGTACTTAGGTCGGAATTGTGCCTTTTGCATTAAATTCGGATGCAATTTCTGTGTTTCATCGTCAATAAGAAGGTCCAAGGGTTACAGTAAACCTGAGGTGAAGCATCTCAAACTAAAACTGGAATCACAGGAGAGGTTCAAATCATAGAACGTTACAGTGTCTGCCCTCTAGTACCTAAGTCGGCATTGTGCCTTTTGTATTAAATTCGGATGCAATTTCGGTGTTTCATCGTCAATAAGAACGTAAAAGGGACACAGTGAACCGGAAGTGAAGCATCGGAATCTAAAATCGGACTCACAGGAGTGGTTAAAATCATAGAAATTTAGAGTGTCAGTCCTCTTGTACTTTAGTCGGCATTGTGACGTTTGTATTACATTCGGATGCAATTTCTGTGTTTCATCGTCAATAAGATGGTTCAAGGGATACAGTACACCTGAAGTGAAGCATCGGAAACTAAAACTGGACTGACAGCAGAGGTTCAAATCATAGAATGTTAGAGTGTCAGTCCTGTTGTACTTATGTAGGCATTGTGCCTTTTTTATTAAATTCAGATGGAATTCCTGTGTTTCATCGTCAATAAGAAGGTCCAAGGGATACAGTAAACCTGAAGTGAAGCATCTGAATCGAAAACTGGACTCACAGGAGAGGTTCAAATCATAGAAAGTTAGAGTGGCAGTCCTCTTGTACTTTAGTCGCCATTGTGCCTTTTGTATTAAATTCGGATGCAATTTCTGTGTTCCATCGTTAATAAGATGGTCCAAGGGATACAGTAACCCTAAAGTGAAGCATTGGAATCGAAAACTGGACTCACAGAAGAGGTTCAAATCATAGAAAGTTAGAGTGTCAGTCCTCTTGTATTTAAGTTGGCATTGTGCCTTTTGTACAAAATTCGGATGCAATTTCTGTGTTTCATCGTCAATAAGAAGGTCTAAGGGACACAGTAAACCTGAAGTGAAGCATTGTAATCTAAAATTGGACTCACAGGAAAAGTTCAAATCATAGAAAGAGAGAGTGTCAATTCTCTTGTACTTAAGTCGGCATTGTGCCTTTTGTATTAAATTCGTATGCAATTTCTGTGTTTCATCGTCAATAAGAAGGTCCAAGGTATACAGTAAACCTGAAGTGAAGCATCGGAATCTACAACTGGACTCTCAGGAAAGGTTAAAATCATAGAAAGTTAGAGTGTCAGGCGTCTTGTACTTAAGCCGGCATTGTGCCTTTTGTATTACTTTCAGATGGAATTGCTGTGTATTATCGTCAATAAGAAGGTCCAAGGATACAGTAAACCTGAAGTGAAGCATCGGTATCTAAAACTGGACTCACAGGAGAGGTTCAAATCATAGAAAGTTAGAGTGTCAGTCCTCTTGTATTTAAGATGGCATTGTGCCTTTTGTACTAAATTCGGTTGCAATTTCTGTGTTTCATCGTCAATAAGAAGATCCAAGGGATACAGTAAACCTGAAGTGAAGCATAGGAACCTAAAACTGAACTCTCAGGGGAGGTTCAAATCATAGAAAGTTAGAGTGTCAGTCCTCTTGTACATAAGTCGCCATTGTGCCTTTTGTATTAAATTCGCATGCAATTTCTGTGTTTCACCTTCAAAAAGAAGGTCCAAGATATACAGTAAACCTGAAGGGAAGCATCGGAATCTAAAACTGGTCTTACAGGAGGGGTTCAAATCATAGAAAGTTAGAGTGTCAGTCCTCTTGTATCTAAGTTGGCATTGTGCCTTTTGTATTAAATTCGGATGCAATTTTTGTGTTTCATCGTCAGTAAGAAGGTCCAAGGTATACAATAAACCTGAAGTGAAGCATCGGAAACTAAAACTGGACTTACAGTAGAGGTTCAAATCATAGAAAGTTAGTGTGTCAGTCCTCTAGTACTTAGGTCGGAATTGTGCCTTTTGCATTAAATTCGGATGCAATTTCTGTGTTTCATCGTCAATAAGAAGGTCCAAGGGTTACAGTAAACCTGAGGTGAAGCATCTCAAACTAAAACTGGACTCACAGGAGAGGTTCAAATCATAGAACGTTACAGTGTCTGCCCTCTAGTACCTAAGTCGGCATTGTGCCTTTTGTATTAAATTCGGATGCAATTTCGGTGTTTCATCGTCAATAAGAACGTAAAAGGGATACAGTGAACCGGAAGTGAAGCATCGGAATCTAAAATCGGACTCACAGGAGTGGTTAAAATCATAGAAATTTAGAGTGTCAGTCCTCTTGTACTTTAGTCGGCATTGTGACGTTTGTATTACATTCGGATGCAATTTCTGTGTTTCATCGTCAATAAGATGGTTCAAGGGATACAGTACACCTGAAGTGAAGCATCGGAAACTAAAACTGGACTGACAGCAGAGGTTCAAATCATAGAATGTTAGAGTGTCAGTCCTGTTGTACTTATGTAGGCATTGTGCCTTTTTTATTAAATTCAGATGGAATTCCTGTGTTTCATCGTCAATAAGAAGGTCCAAGGGATACAGTAAACCTGAAGTGAAGCATCTGAATCGAAAACTGGACTCACAGGAGAGGTTCAAATCATAGAAAGTTAGAGTGGCAGTCCTCTTGTACTTTAGTCGCCATTGTGCCTTTTGTATTAAATTCGGATGCAATTTCTGTGTTCCATCGTTAATAAGATGGTCCAAGGGATACAGTAACCCTAAAGTGAAGCATTGGAATCGAAAACTGGACTCACAGAAGAGGTTCAAATCATAGAAAGTTAGAGTGTCAGTCCTCTTGTATTTAAGTTGGCATTGTGCCTTTTGTACAAAATTCGGATGCAATTTCTGTGTTTCATCGTCAATAAGAAGGTCCAAGGGATACAGTGAACATGAAGTAAAGCATCGGAAACTAAAACTGGACTTACAGGAGGGGTTCAAATCATAGAAAATTAGAGTGTCAGTCCTCTTGTATTTAAGTCGGCATTGTGCCTTTTGTATTAAATTCGGACGCAATATCTGTGTTTCATCGTCAATAAGAAAGTACAAGGTATACAGTAAACCTGAAGGGAAGCATCGAAAACTAAAACTGGACTCACAGGAGAGGTTCTAACCATAGGACGTCAGAGTGTCAGTCCTCTAGTACATAAGTCGGCATTGTGCCTTTTGTATTAAATTCGGATTGAATTTCTGTGTTTCAACGTCAATAAGAAGGTCCAAGGGACACAGTAAACCTGAAGTGAAGCATTGTAATCTAAAACTGGACCCGCAGGAAAGGTTCAAATCATAGAAAGTGAGCGTGTCAGGCGCCTTGTACTTAAGTCGGCATTGTGCCTTTTGTATTAAATTCAGATGGAATTTCTGTGTTTTATCGTCAATAAGAAGGTCCAAGGATACAGTAAACCTGAAGTGAAGCATCGGAATCTAAAACTGGTCTTACAGGAGGGGTTCAAATCATAGAAAGTTAGAGTGTCAGTCCTCTTGTACTTAAGTTGGCATTGTGCCTTTTGTATTAAATTCGGTTGCAATTTCTGTGTTTCATCGTCAATAAGATGGTCTAAGGTATACAGTAAACCTGAAGGGAAGCATCGGAAACTAAAACTGGACTCACAGGAGAGGTTCAAATCATTGAAAGTTATAGTGTCAGTTCTCTTGTACTTATGTCGGCATTGTGCCTTTTGTATTAAATTCGGATGCAATTTCTGTGTTTCATCGTCAATAAGAAGGTCCAAGGGATACAGTAAACCTAAAGTGAAGCATCTCAAACTAAAACTGGACTCACAGGAGAGGTTCAAATCATAGAACGTTAGAGTGTCTGCCCTCTAGTACTTAAGTCGGCATTGTGCCTTTTGTATTAAATTCGGATGCAATTTCTGTGTTTCATCGTCACTAAGAACGTAAAAGGGATACAGTGAACCGGAAGTGAAGCATCGGAATCTAAAATTGGACTCACAGGAGTGGTTAAAATCATAGAAATTTAGAGGGTCAGTCCTCTTGTACTTTAGTCGGCATTGTGCCGTTTGTATTAAATTCGGATGCAATTTCTGTGTTTCATCGTCAATAAGATGGTGCAAGGGATACAGTAAACCTGAAGTGAAGCATCGGAATCGAAAACTGGACTCACAGGAGAGGTTCAAATCATATAAAGCTAGAGTGTCAGGCCTCTTGTACTTAAGTCGGCATTGTGCCTTTTGTATTAAATTCAGATGGAATCTCTGTGTTTCACCGTCAATAAGAAGGTCCAAGAGATATAGTAAACCTGAAGTGAAGCATCGGAACCTAAAACTTGACTCACAGGAGAGGTTCAAATCACAGAACGTTAGAGTGTCAGTCCTCTAGGACTTAAGTTGGCATTGTGCCTTTTGTATTAAATTCGGATGCAATTTCAGTGTTTCATCGTCAATAGGTAGGTCCAAGGGATACAGTAAACCTGAAGTGAAGCATCGGAAACTAAAACTGGACTGACAGGAGAGGTTCAAATCATAGAAAGTTAGAGTGTCAGTCGTGTTGTACTTATGTAGGCATTGTGCCTTTTGTATTAAATTCAGATGGAATTCCTGTGTTTCATCGTCAATAAGAAGGTCCAAGGGATACAGTAAACCTGAAGTGAAGCATCGGAATCGAAAACTGGACTCACAGGAGAGGTACAAATCATAGAAAGTTAGAGTGGCAGTCCTCTTGTACTTAAGTCGGCATTGTGCCTTTTGTATTAAATTCGGATGCAATTTCTGTGTTTCATCGTGAATAAGATGGTCCAAGGGATACAGTAAACCTGAAGTGCAGCATTGGAATCGAAAACTGGACTCACAGCAGAGGGTCAAATCATAGAGAGTTAGAGTGTCAGTCCTCTTGTACTTAAGTTGGCATTGTGCCTTTTCAACAAAATTCGGATGCAATTTCTGTGTTTCATCGTCAATAAGAAGGTCCAAGGGATACAGTGAACCTGAAGTGAAGCATCGGAAACTAAAACTGGACTTACAGGAGGGGTTCAAATCATAGAAAGTTAGAGTGTCAGTCCTCTTGTATTTAAGTCGGCATTGTGCCTTTTGTATTAAATTCGGACGCAATATCTGTGTTTCATCGTCAATAAGAAGGTCCAAGGTATACAGTAAACCCGAAGGGAAGCATCGGAAACTAAAACTGGTCTCACAGGAGAGGTTTAAACATTGAGAGTTAGAGTGTCAGTCCTCTTCTACTTATGTCGGCATTGTGCCTTTTGTATTAAATTCGGATGCAATTTCTGTGTTTTATCGTCAATAAGAAGGTCGAAGGGATACAGTAAACCTGAAGTGAAGCATCGGAAACTAAAACTGGACTCACAGGAGAGGTTCAAACCATAGGACGTCAGAGTGTCAGTCCTCTAGTACATAAGTCGGCATTGTGCCTTTTGTATTAAATTCGGATTGAATTTCTGTGTTTCATCGTCAATAAGAAGGTCCAAGGGACACAGTAAACCTGAAGTGAAGCATTGTAATCTAAAACTGGACTCACAGGAGAGGTTCAATTCATAGAAAGGGAGAGTGTCAGTCCTCTTGTACTTAAGTCGGCATTGTGCCTTTTGTATTAAATTCGTACGCAATTTCTGTGTTTCATCGTCAATAAGAAGGTCCAAGGAATACAGTAAACCTGAAGTGAAGCATCGGAATCTAAAACTGGACTCTCAGGAAAGGTTCAAATCATAGAAAGTTAGAGTGTCTGGCGTCTTGTACTTAAGTCGGCATTGTGCCTTTTGTATTAAATTCGGATGCAATTTCTGTGATTCATCGTCAATAAGAAGGTCGAAGGGATACAGTAAACCTGAAGTGAAGCAGCGGAATCTAAAACTGGACCCGCATGAAAGGTTCAAATCATAGAAAGTGAAAGTGTCAGGCGTCTTGTACTTAAGTCGTCATTGTGCCTTTTGTATTAAATTCAGATCGAATTTCTGTGTTTTATCGTCAATAAGAAGGTATAAGGTATACAATAAACCTGAAGTGAAACATCGGAAACTAAAACTGGACGTACAGTAGAGGTTCAAATCATAGAAAGTTAGAGTGTCAGTCCTCTAGTACTTAGGTCGGCATTGTGCCTTTTGCATTAAATTCGGATGCAACTTCTGTGTTTTATCGTCAATAAGCAGGTCCAAGGGATATAGTGAACCTGAAGTGATGCATCGGAAACTATAGCTGGACTTACAGGAGAGGTACAAATCATAGAAATTACAGTGTCAGTCCTCTTGTACTTAAGTCGTTATTGTGACTTTTGTATTAAATTCGGATGCAATTTCTGTGTTTCATCGTCAATAAGATGGTCCAAGGTATACAGTAAACCTGAAGGGAAGCATCGGAAACTAAAACTGGACTCACAGGAGAGGTTCAAATCATTAAAAGTTAGAGTGTCAGTTCTCTTGTACTTACGTCGGCATTGTGCCTTTTGTATTAAATTCGGATGCAATTTCTGTGTTTCATCGTCAATAAGAAGGTCCAAGGGACACAGTAAACCTGAAGTGAAGCATTGTAATCTAAAACTGGACTCACAGGAAAAGTTCAAATCATAGAAAGAGAGAGTGTCAGTCCTCTTGTACTTAAGTCGGCATTGTGCCTTTTGTATTAAATTCGTATGCAATTTCTGTGTTTCATCGTCAATAGGAAGGTCCAAGGTATACAGTAAACCTGAAGTGAAGCATCGGAATCTACAACTGGACTCTCAGGAAAGGTTCAAATCATAGAAAGTTAGAGTGTCAGTCCTCTTGTATTTAAGATGGCATTGTGCCTTTTGTATTAAATTCGGATGCAATTTCTGTGTTTCATCGTCAATAAGAACGTAAAAGGGATACAGTGAACCGGAAGTGAAGCATCGGAATCTAAAATCGGACTCACAGGAGTGGTTAAAATCATAGAAATTTAGAGTGTCAGTCCTCTTGTACTTTAGTCGGCATTGTGACGTTTGTATTACATTCGGATGCAATTTCTGTGTTTCATCGTCAATAAGATGGTTCAAGGGATACAGTAAACCTGAAGTGAAGCATCGGAAACTAAAACTGGACTGACAGGAGAGGTTCAAATCATAGAAAGTTAGAGTGTCAGTCCTGTTGTACTTATGTAGGCATTGTGCCTTTTGTATTAAATTCAGATGGAATTCCTGTGTTTCATCGTCAATAAGAAGGTCCAAGGGATACAGTAAACCTGAAGTGAAGCATCTGAATCGAAAACTGGACTCACAGGAGAGGTTCAAATCATAGAAAGTTAGAGTGGCAGTCCTCTTGTACTTAAGTCGGCATTGTGCCTTTTGTATTAAATTCGGATGCAATTTCTGTGTTTCATCGTCAATAAGAAAGTCCAAGGTATACAGTAAACCTGAAGGGAAGCATCGAAAACTAAAACTGGTCTCACAGGAGAGGTTCAAAACATTGAGAGTTAGAGTGTCAGTCCTCTTCTACTTATGTCGGTATTGTGTCTTTTGTATTAAATTCGGATGCAATTTCTGGGTTTAACGTCAATAAGAAGGTCCAAGAGATACAGTAAACCTGAAGTGAAGCATCGGAAACTAAAACTGGACTCACAGGAGAGGTTCAAACCATAGGACGTCAGAGTGTCAGTCCTCTAGTACATAAGTCGGCATTGTGCCTTTTGTATTAAATTCGGATTGAATTAATGTGTTTCATCGTCAATAAGAAGGTCCAATGGATACAGTAATCCGGAAGTGAAGCATCGGATTCGAAAACTGGACTCACATGAGGGGTTCAAATCATAGAAAGTTAGAGTGTCAGTCCTCTTGTACTTAAGTCGGCATTGTGCCTTTTGTATTAAATTCGGATGCATTTTCTGTGATTCATCGTCAATAAGAAGGTCCAAGGGATACAGTAAACCTAAAGTGAAGCATCGGAATCAAAAACTGGACTTACAGAAGAGGTTCAAATCATTGAGAGTTAGAGTGTCAGTCCTCTCCTACTTATGTCGGCATTGTGCCTTTTGTATTCAATTCGGATGCAATTTCTGTGTTTCATCGCCAATAAGATGGTCCAAGGGATACAGTAATCCGGAAGTGAAGCATCGGAAACTAAAACTAGACTCACAGGAGAGGTTCAAACCATAGAACGTTAGAGTGTCAGTCCTCTTGTACGTAAGTCGGCATTGTGCCTCTTGTATTAAATTCGGATGCAATTTCTGTGTTTCATCGTCAATAAGAAGGTAAAAGGGATACAGTAAACCTGAAGTGAAGCATCGGAATCTAAAACCGGACTCACAGGAGAGGGTCAAATCATAGAAAGCTAGAGTGTCAGTCCTCTTGTAGTTTAGTCGACATTCTGCATTTTGTATTACATTCGGATGCCATATCTGTGTTTCATCGTCAATAAGATGGTGCAAGGTATACAGTAACCCTGAAGTGAAGCATCGGAATCGAAAACTGGACTCACAGGAACGGTTCAAATAATAGAAAGTTAGAGTGTCAGTCCTTTTGTACATAAGTCGGCATTGTGCCATTTGTATTAAATTCGGGTGCAATTTCTGTGTTTCATCGTCAAATAGGAAGGTCCAAGGGATACAGTAAACTTGAAGTGAAGCATCGGAATCTAAAACTGGACCCACAGGAGACGTTCAAATCATAGAAAGAGCGAGTGTCAGTCCTCTTGTACTTAAGTCAGCATTGAGCCTTTTTCTTAAATTCGGATGCAATTTCTGTGTTTCATCGTCAATAAGAAGGTCCTAGCGATACACTTAACCTGAAGTGAAGCTTCGGAATCTAACACTGGACTCATAGGAGAGGATCAAATCATAGAAAGAGAGAGTGCCAGTCTTCTTGTACTTAAATCAGCATTGAGCCATTTGTATTAAATTCGGATGCAATTTCTGTGTTTCATCGTCAAATAGGAAGGTCCAAGGGATACAGTAAACTTGAAGTTAAGCATCGGAATCTAAAACTGGACCCACAGGAGACGTTCAAATCATAGAAAGAGAGAGTGTCAGGCCTTTTGTCCTTAAGTCGGCATTATGCCTTTTGTATTAAATTCAGATGGAATATCTGTGTTTCATCGTCAATAAGAAGGTCCAAGGGAGACAGTAAACCTGAAGTGAAGCATCGGAATCGAAAACTGGACTCAAAGGAGGGGTTCAAATAGCAGATTGTTAGAGTGTAAGTCCTCTTGTGTTTAAGTCGGCATTGTGCCTTTTGTACGAAATTCGGTTACAATTTCTGTGTTTCATCGTCAATAAGGAGGTCCAAGGGATACATTAGACCCGAAGTGAAGCATCGGAACCTAAAACTGGACTCACAACAGAGGCTCACATCATAGAAAGTTAGAGTGTCAGTCCTCTTGTACTTAAGTCGGCATTGTGCCTTTTGTATTAAATTCGGATGCAATTTCTGTGTTTCATCGTCAATAAGAAGGTCCAAGGTATACAGTAAACCTGAAGTGCAGCATCGGAATCTAAAGCTGGACTCACAGGAAGGGTTCAAATCATAGAAAGTTAGAGTGTCACTCCTCTTGTACTTAAGTCGGCATTGTGCCTTTTGTATTAAATGCAGATGGAATTTCTGTGTTTCAGCATCAATACGAAGTTCCAAGGGATACAGTAAACCTGAAGTGAAGCATCGGAATCGAAAACTGGTCTCACAGGACAAGTTCAAATCATAGATAGTTAGAGTGTCAGTCGTCTTGTACATAAGTCGGCATTGTGCCTTTTGTATTATATACGGATGCAATTTCTGTGTTCCATCGTCAATAAGAAGGTCCAAGGGACACAGTAAACCTGAAGTGAAGCATTGGAATCTAAACTGTTCTCACAGGAGAGGTTCCAATCATAGTAAGAGAAAGTGTCAGTCCTCTTGTACATAAGTCGGCATTGCGCCTTTTGTATTAAATTCGGATGCAATTTCTGTGTTTGATCGTCAATAAGAATGTCCAAGGGATACCGTAAACCTGAAGTGAACATCGGAATCTATAACTGGACTCACAGGAGAGGTTCAAATCATAGAAAATTAGAGTGACAGGCTTTTTGTAATTAAGTCGGCATTGTGCCTTTTGTATTAAATTCAGATGGAATTTCTGTGTTTCACCGTCAATAAGAAGGTCCAAGGGATACAGTTAACCTGAAGTGAAGCATCGGAACCTAAAACCGGTCTCACAGGAGAGGTTCAAATCATAGAACGTAAGTGTGTCAGTCCTCTAGTACTTAAGTTGGCATTGAGCCTTTTGTATTTGATTCGGATGCAATTTCTGTGTTTCATCGTCAATAAGAAGGTCCAATGGATACAGTAAACCTTTAGTGAAGCATAGGAAACTAAAACTGAACTGACAGGAGGGGTTCACATCATAGATAGTTAGAGTGTCAGTCCTCTAGTACTTACGTCGGCATTGCGGCTTTTGTATTAAATTTGGATGCAATATGTATTTTTCATCGTCAATAACAGGGCCAAAAGTATGCAGTAAACCTGAAGTGAAGCATCGGAATCTAAAACTGGACCCACAGGAGATGTTCAAATCATAGAAAGTGAGAGTGTCAGACCTCTTGTACTTAAGTCGGCATTGTGCCTTTAGTATTAAATTCAGATGGAATTTCTGTGTTTCATCTTCAATAAGAAGGTCCAAGGGATACAGTAAACCTGAAGGGGAGCATCGGAACCTAAAACTGGACTCACAGGAGAGGTTCAAATCATAGAACGTTTGAGTGTCAGTCCTCTAGTACATAAGTCGGCATTGTGCCTTTTGTACTAAATTCGGATGCAATTTCTGTGTTTCATCGTCAATAAGAAGGTCCAAGGGATACAGTAAACCTGAAGTGAAGCATCGGAATCTAAAACCGGACTCACAGGAGAGGGTCAAATCATAGAAAGCTAGAGTGTCAGTCCTCTTGTACTTTAGTCGGCATTCTGCATTTTGTATTACATTCGGATGCCATATCTGTGTTTCATCGTCAATAAGATGGTGCAAGCTATACAGTAACCCTGAAGTGAAGCATCGGAATCGAAAACTGGACTCACAGGAGAGGTTCAAATCATAGAAAGTTAGAGTGTCAGTCCTTTTGTACATAAGTCGGCATTGTGCCATTTGCATTAAATTCGGATGCAATTTCTGTGTTTCATCGTCAAATACGAAGGTCCAAGGGATACAGTAAACTTGAAGTGAAGCATCGGAATCTAAAACTGGACCCACAGGAGACGTTCAAATCATAGAAAGAGCGAGTGTCAGTCCTCTTGTACTTAAGTCAGCATTGAGCCTTTTTCTTAAATTCGGATGCAATTTCTGTGTTTCATCGTCAATAAGAAGGTAATAGCGATACACTTAACCTGAAGTGAAGCTTGGGAATCTAACACTGGACTCACAGGAGAGGATCAAATCATAGAAAGAGAGAGTGTCAGTCCTCTTGTACTTAAGTTAGCATTGAGCCATTTGTATTAAATTCGGATGCAATTTCTGTGTTTCATCGTCAAATAGGAAGGTCCAAGGGATACAGTAAACTTGAATATAAGCATCGGAATCTAAAACTGGACCCACAGGAGACGTGCAAATCATAGAAAGAGAGAGTGTCAGGCCTTTTGTCCTTAAGTCGGCATTATGCCTTTTGTATTAAATTCAGGTGGAATATCTGTGTTTCATCGTCAATAAGAAGGTCCAAGGGAGACAGTAAACCTGAATTGAAGCATCGGAATCGAAAACTGGACTCAAAGGAGAGGTTCAAATCGCAGAAAGTTAGAGTGTATGTCCTCTTGTGTTTAAGTCGGCATTGTGCCTTTTGTAGTAAATTCGGTTACAATTTCTGTGTTTCATCGTCAATAAGGAGGTCCAAGGGATACATTAGACCCGAAGTGAAGCATCGGAACCTAAAACTGGACTCACAGGAGAGGCTCACATCATAGAAAGTTAGAGTGTCAGTCCTCTTGTACTTAAGTCGGCATTGTGCCTTTTGTATTAAATTCGGATGCAATTTCTGTGTTTCATCGTCAATAAGAAGGTCCAAGGTATACAGTAAACCTGAAGTGCAGCATCGGATTCTAAAGCTGGACTCACAGGAAGGGTTCAAATCATAGAAAGTTAGAGTGTCACTCCTCTTGTACTTAAGTCGGCATTGTGCCTTTTGTATTAAATGCAGATGGAATTTCTGTGTTTCAGCATCAATACGAAGGTACAAGGGATACAGTTAACCTGAAGTGAAGCATCGGAACCTAAAACCGGTCTCACAGGAGAGATTCAAATCATAGAACGTAAGTGTGTCAGTCCTCTAGTACTTAAGTTGGCATTGAGCCTTTTGTATTAAATTCGGATGCAATTTCTGTGTTTCATCGTCAATAAGAAGTTCCAATGGATACAGTAAACCTTTAGTGAAGCATAGGAAAATAAAACTGGACTGACAGTAGGGGTTCACATCATAGATAGTTAGAGTGTCAGTCCTCTAGTACTTAAGTCGGCATTGCGCCTTTTGAATTAAATTTGGATGCAATATGTGTTTTTCATCGTCAATAACAGGGTCAAAAGTATACAGTAAACCTGAAGTGAAGCATCGGAATCTAAAACTGTACTCACAGGAGATGTTCAAATCATAGAAAGTGAGAGTGTCAGACCTCTTGTACTTAAGTCGGCATTGTGCCTTTAGTATTAAATTCAGATGGAATTTCTGTGTTTCATCTTTAATAAGAAGGTCCAAGGGATACAGTAAACCTGAAGGGGAGCATCGGAACCTAAAACTGGACTCACAGGAGAGGTTCAAATCATAGAACGTTAGAGTGTCTGTCCTCTAGTACTTAAGTCGGCATTGGGCCTTTTGTATTACATTCGGTTGCAATATCTGTGTTTCATCGTCATTAAGATGGTAAAAGGGATAGAGTAAACCTAAAGTGAAGCATCGGAATCTAAAACTGGACTCACAGGAGAGGTTCACATCATAGAAAGTTATAGTGTCAGTCCTCTTGTACTTAAGTCGGCATTGTGCCTTTTGTATTAATTTCGGATGCAATTTCTGTGTTTCATCGTCAATAGGAAGGTCAAAGGTATACAGTAAACTTGATGTCAAGCATCGGAATCTAAGGCTGGACTCACAGGATGGGTTCAAATCAAAGAAAGTTTGAGTGTCAGTCCTCTACTACTTATGTCGGCAATGTGCCTTTTGTATTAAATTCAGCTGGAATTTCTGTGTTTCATCGTCAATAAGAAGGTCCAAGGGATACAGTAAACCCAAAGTGAAGCATCGGAAACTAAACTGGACTCACAGGAGAGGTTCAAATCATAGAACGTTAGAGTGTCAGTCTTCTAGTATATGAGTCGGCATTGTGCCTTTTGTATTAAATTCGGATGCAATTTCTGTGTTTCTTCGTCAATAAGAAGGTCCAAGGGATAGAGTAAACCTGAAGTGAAGCATCGGAAACTGAAACTGGACTCACAGGAGAGGTTCACATCATAGAAAGTTAGAGTGTCAGTCCTCTTGTACTTAAGGCGGCATTGTTCCTTTTGTATTAAATTCGGATGCAATTTCTGTGTTTCATCGTCAATAAGAAGGTCCAAGGTATACAGTAATCCTGAAGTGAAGCATCGAAACCTAAAACTGGACTCACAGGAACGGTTCAAATCATAGGAAGTTAGAGTGTCTGTCCCCTTGTACTTAAGTCGGCATTGTGCCTTTTGTATTAAATTCAGATGGATTTTCTGTGTTTCATCGCCAATTAGAAGGTCCAAGGGATACAGTAAACCTGAAGTGAAGCATCGGAATCTAAAACTGGACTCACAGGAGAGGTTCAAATCATAGATAGTTAGAGTGTCAGTCCTCTTGTACTGAAGTCGGCATTGTGCCTTTTGTATTAATTTCGGATGCAATTTCTGTGTTTAATCGGCAATAAGAAGGTAAAAGGGATACAGTAAACCAGAAGTGAAGCATCGGAGTTTAAAACCGGACTCACAGGAGAGGTTCAAATCATAGAATGTTAGAGTGTCAGTCCTCTTGTATTTAAGTCGGCATTGTGCCTTTTGTACTAAATGTGGTTGCAATATCTGTGTTTCATCGACAATAAGAAGGTGCAAGGGATACAGTAAACCTGAAGGGGAGCATCGGAACCTAAAACTGGACTCACAGGAGAGGTTCAAATCATAGATCGTTAGAGTGTCAGTCCTCTAGTACTTAAGTCGGCATTGTGCCTTTGTATTAAATTCAGTTGCAATTTCTGTGTTTCATCGTCAATAACAAGGTCCAAGGGATACAGTAAACCTGAAGTGAAGCATCGGAAACTAAAACTGGACTCACAGGAGAGGTTCACATCATAGAAAGTTATAGTGTCAGTCCTCTTGTACTTAAGTCGGCATTGTGCCTTTTGTATTAAATTCGGATGCAATTTCTGTGTTTCATCGTCAATAAGAAGGTCAAAGGTATTCAGTAAACTTGATGTCAAGCATCGGAATCTAAGGCTGGACTCACAGGATGGGTTCAAATCAAAGAAAGTTTGAGTGTCAGTCCTCTTGTACTTAAGTCGGCATTGTGCCACTTGTATTAAATTCAGCTGGAATTTCTGTGTTTCATCGTCAATAAGAAGGTCCAAGGTATACAGCAACCCTGAAGTGAAGCATCGGAATCGAAAACTGGACTCACAGGAGAGGTTCAAATCTTAGAAAGTTACAGTGTCAGTCCTCTTGTACTTAAATCGGCATTGTGCCTTTTCTATTAAATTCGGATGCAATTTTTGTGTTTCATCGTCAATAAGAAGGTCCAAGGGATACAGTAAACCTGAAGTGAAGCATCGGAATCTAAAACTGTATTCACAGGAGAGGTTCAAATTATTGAATGAAAGAGTGTCAGTCCTCTTGTACTTAAGTCGGCATTGTGCCTTTTGTATTAAATTCGAAAGCAATTTCTGTGTTTCATCGGCAATAAGAAGTTCCAAGGTATACAGTGAACCTGAAGTGAAGCATCGGAATCGAAAACTGGACTCACAGGAGAGGCTCAAATCATAGAAAGTTAGAGTGTCAGTCCTCTTGTATTTAAGTCGGCATTGTGCATTTTGTACTAAATTCGCTTGCAATTTCTGTGTTTCATCGTCAATAAGAAGGTCCAAGGTATACAGTAAACCTGAAGTGCAGCATCGGAATCTAAAGCTGGATTCACAGGAAGGGTTCAAATCATAGAAAGTTAGAGTGTCACTCCTCTTGTACTTAAGTCGGCATTGTGCCTTTTGTATTAAATTCAGATGGAATTTCTGTGTTTCAGCATCAATACGAAGGTCCAAGGGATACAATAAACCTGAAGTGAAGCATCGGAATCGAAAACTGGTCTCACAGGACAGGTTCAAATCATAGATAGTTAGGGTGTCAGTCGTCTTGTACATAAGTCGGCATTGTGCCTTTTGTATTATATACGGATGCAATTTCTGTGTTCCATCGTCAATAAGAAGGTCCAAGGGATACAGTTAACCTGAAGTGAAGCATCGGAATCGAAAACTTGACTCACACGAGAGGTTCAAATCATAGAAAATTATAGTGTCAGTCCTCTTGTTTTAACTCGGCATTGTGCCTTTTGTACTAAATTCGGTTGCAATTTCTGTGTTTCATCGTCAATAAGAAGTTCCAAGGGATACAGTAAACCTCAAGTGAAGCATCGGAACCTAAAACTGGACTCACAGGAGAGGTTCAAATCATAGAACGTTTGAGTGTCAGTCCTCTAGTACTTAAGTCGGCATTGTGCCTCTTGTACTAAATTCGGATGCAATTTCTGTGTTTCATCGTCAATAAGAAGGTCCAAGGGATACAGTAAACCTGAAGGGGAGCATCGGAACCTAAAACTGGACTCACAGGAGAGGTTCAAATCATAGAACGTTAGAGTGTCTGTCCTCTAGTACTTAAGTCGGCATTGGGCCTTTTGTATTACATTCGGTTGCAATATCTGTGTTTCATCGTCATTAAGATGGTAAAAGGGATAGAGTAAACCTAAAGTGAAGCATCGGAATCTAAAACTGGACTCACAGGAGAGGTTCACATCATAGAAAGTTATAGTGTCAGTCCTCTTGTACTTAAGTCGGCATTGTGCCTTTTGTATTAATTTCGGATGCAATTTCTGTGTTTCATCGTCAATAGGAAGGTCAAAGGTATACAGTAAACTTGATGTCAAGCATCGGAATCTAAGGCTGGACTCACAGGATGGGTTCAAATCAAAGAAAGTTTGAGTGTCAGTCCTCTACTACTTATGTCGGCAATGTGCCTTTTGTATTAAATTCAGCTGGAATTTCTGTGTTTCATCGTCAATAAGAAGGTCCAAGGGATACAGTAAACCCAAAGTGAAGCATCGGAAACTAAACTGGACTCACAGGAGAGGTTCAAATCATAGAACGTTAGAGTGTCAGTCTTCTAGTATATGAGTCGGCATTGTGCCTTTTGTATTAAATTCGGATGCAATTTCTGTGTTTCTTCGTCAATAAGAAGGTCCAAGGGATAGAGTAAACCTGAAGTGAAGCATCGGAAACTGAAACTGGACTCACAGGAGAGGTTCACATCATAGAAAGTTAGAGTGTCAGTCCTCTTGTACTTAAGGCGGCATTGTTCCTTTTGTATTAAATTCGGATGCAATTTCTGTGTTTCATCGTCAATAAGAAGGTCCAAGGTATACAGTAATCCTGAAGTGAAGCATCGAAACCTAAAACTGGACTCACAGGAACGGTTCAAATCATAGGAAGTTAGAGTGTCTGTCCCCTTGTACTTAAGTCGGCATTGTGCCTTTTGTATTAAATTCAGATGGATTTTCTGTGTTTCATCGCCAATTAGAAGGTCCAAGGGATACAGTAAACCTGAAGTGAAGCATCGGAATCTAAAACTGGACTCACAGGAGAGGTTCAAATCATAGATAGTTAGAGTGTCAGTCCTCTTGTACTGAAGTCGGCATTGTGCCTTTTGTATTAATTTCGGATGCAATTTCTGTGTTTAATCGGCAATAAGAAGGTAAAAGGGATACAGTAAACCAGAAGTGAAGCATCGGAGTTTAAAACCGGACTCACAGGAGAGGTTCAAATCATAGAAAGTTAGAGTGTCAGTCCTCTTGTATTTAAGTCGGCATTGTGCCTTTTGTACTAAATGTGGTTGCAATATCTGTGTTTCATCGACAATAAGAAGGTGCAAGGGATACAGTAAACCTGAAGGGGAGCATCGGAACCTAAAACTGGACTCACAGGAGAGGTTCAAATCATAGATCGTTAGAGTGTCAGTCCTCTAGTACTTAAGTCGGCATTGTGCCTTTGTATTAAATTCAGTTGCAATTTCTGTGTTTCATCGTCAATAACAAGGTCCAAGGGATACAGTAAACCTGAAGTGAAGCATCGGAAACTAAAACTGGACTCACAGGAGAGGTTCACATCATAGAAAGTTATAGTGTCAGTCCTCTTGTACTTAAGTCGGCATTGTGCCTTTTGTATTAAATTCGGATGCAATTTCTGTGTTTCATCGTCAATAAGAAGGTCAAAGGTATTCAGTAAACTTGATGTCAAGCATCGGAATCTAAGGCTGGACTCACAGGATGGGTTCAAATCAAAGAAAGTTTGAGTGTCAGTCCTCTTGTACTTAAGTCGGCATTGTGCCACTTGTATTAAATTCAGCTGGAATTTCTGTGTTTCATCGTCAATAAGAAGGTCCAAGGTATACAGCAACCCTGAAGTGAAGCATCGGAATCGAAAACTGGACTCACAGGAGAGGTTCAAATCTTAGAAAGTTACAGTGTCAGTCCTCTTGTACTTAAATCGGCATTGTGCCTTTTCTATTAAATTCGGATGCAATTTTTGTGTTTCATCGTCAATAAGAAGGTCCAAGGGATACAGTAAACCTGAAGTGAAGCATCGGAATCTAAAACTGTATTCACAGGAGAGGTTCAAATTATTGAATGAAAGAGTGTCAGTCCTCTTGTACTTAAGTCGGCATTGTGCCTTTTGTATTAAATTCGAAAGCAATTTCTGTGTTTCATCGGCAATAAGAAGTTCCAAGGTATACAGTGAACCTGAAGTGAAGCATCGGAATCGAAAACTGGACTCACAGGAGAGGCTCAAATCATAGAAAGTTAGAGTGTCAGTCCTCTTGTATTTAAGTCGGCATTGTGCATTTTGTACTAAATTCGCTTGCAATTTCTGTGTTTCATCGTCAATAAGAAGGTCCAAGGTATACAGTAAACCTGAAGTGCAGCATCGGAATCTAAAGCTGGATTCACAGGAAGGGTTCAAATCATAGAAAGTTAGAGTGTCACTCCTCTTGTACTTAAGTCGGCATTGTGCCTTTTGTATTAAATTCAGATGGAATTTCTGTGTTTCAGCATCAATACGAAGGTCCAAGGGATACAATAAACCTGAAGTGAAGCATCGGAATCGAAAACTGGTCTCACAGGACAGGTTCAAATCATAGATAGTTAGGGTGTCAGTCGTCTTGTACATAAGTCGGCATTGTGCCTTTTGTATTATATACGGATGCAATTTCTGTGTTCCATCGTCAATAAGAAGGTCCAAGGGATACAGTTAACCTGAAGTGAAGCATCGGAATCGAAAACTTGACTCACACGAGAGGTTCAAATCATAGAAAATTATAGTGTCAGTCCTCTTGTTTTAACTCGGCATTGTGCCTTTTGTACTAAATTCGGTTGCAATTTCTGTGTTTCATCGTCAATAAGAAGTTCCAAGGGATACAGTAAACCTCAAGTGAAGCATCGGAACCTAAAACTGGACTCACAGGAGAGGTTCAAATCATAGAACGTTTGAGTGTCAGTCCTCTAGTACTTAAGTCGGCATTGTGCCTCTTGTACTAAATTCGGATGCAATTTCTGTGTTTCATCGTCAATAAGAAGGTCCAAGGGATACAGTAAACCTGAAGGGGAGCATCGGAACCTAAAACTGGACTCACAGGAGAGGTTCAAATCATAGAACGTTAGAGTGTCTGTCCTCTAGTACTTAAGTCGGCATTGGGCCTTTTGTATTACATTCGGTTGCAATATCTGTGTTTCATCGTCATTAAGAAGGTAAAAGGGATAGAGTAAACCTAAAGTGAAGCATCGGAATCTAAAACTGGACTCACAGGCGAGGTTCGCATCATAGAAAGTTATAGTGTCAGTCCTCTTGTACTTAAGTCGGCATTGTGCCTTTTGTACTAAATTCGGATGCAATTTCTGTGTTTCATCGTCAATAGGAAGGTCAAAGGTATACAGTAAACTTGATGTCAAGCATCGGAATCTAAGGCTGGACTCACAGGATGAGTTCAAATCAAAGAAAGTTTGAGGCTCAGTCCTCTACTACTTATGTCGGCAATGTGCCTTTTGTATTAAATTCAGCTGGAATTTCTGTGTTTCATCGTCAATAAGAAGGTCCAAGGGATACAGTAAACCCAAAGTGAAGCATTGGAAACTAAACTGGACTCACAGGAGAGGTTCAAATCATAGAACGTTAGAGTGTCAGTCTTCTAGTATATGAGTCGGCATTGTGCCTTTTGTATTAAATTCGGATGCAATTTCTGTGTTTCTTCGTCAATAAGAAGGTCCAAGGGATACAGTAAACCTGAAGTGAAGCATCGGAAACTGAAACTGGACTCACAGGAGAGGTTCACATCATAGAAAGTTAGAGTGTCAGTCCTCTTGTACTTAAGGCGGCATTGTGCCTTTTGTATTAAATTCGGAAGCAATTTCTGTGTTTCATCGTCAATAAGAAGGTCCAAGGTATACAGTAAACCTGAAGTGAAGCATCGAAATCTAAAACTGGACTCACAGGAACGGTTCAAATCATAGGAAGTTAGAGTGTCTGTCCCCTTGTACTTAAGTCGGCATTGTGCCTTTTGTATTAAATTCAGATGGATTTTCTGTGTTTCATCGCCAATTAGAAGGTCCAAGGGATACAGTAAACCTGAAGTGAAGCATCGGAATCTAAAACTGGACTCACAGGAGAGGTTCAAATCATAGATAGTTAGAGTGTCAGTCCTCTTGTACTTAAGTCGGCATTGTGCATTTTGTATTAATTTCGGATGCAATTTCTGTGTTTAATCGGCAATAAGAAGGTAAAAGGGATACAGTAAACCAGAAGTGAAGCATCGGAGTTTAAAACCGGACTCACAGGAGAGGTTCAAATCATAGAAAGTTAGAGTGTCAGTCCTCT
Organism: Schistocerca americana; assembly: GCF_021461395.2. Lineage (NCBI taxonomy): Eukaryota > Metazoa > Arthropoda > Insecta > Orthoptera > Acrididae > Schistocerca > Schistocerca americana. Next base: position 59,823,808 of record NC_060121.1, read on the forward strand.
TGTACTTATGTCGGCATTGTGCATTTTGTATTATATTCGGATGCCATTTCTGTGTTTCATCGTCAATAAGATGGTCCAAGGGATGCAGTAAACCTTAAGTGAAGCATCGGAATCGAAAACTGGACTCACAGGAGAGGTTCAAATCATAGAAAGTTATAGTGTCAGTCCTCTTGTACTTAAGTCGGCATTGTGCCTTTTGTATTAAATTCGGATGCAATTTCTGTGTTTCTTCGTCAATAAGAAGGTCCAAGGGATACAGTAAACCTGAAGTGAAGCATCGGAAACTGAAACTGGACTCACAGGAGAGGTTCACATCATAGAAAGTTAGAGTGTCAGTCCCCTTGTATTTAAGTCGGCATTGTGCCTTTTGTACTAAATTCGGTTGCAATATCTGTGTTTCATCGACAATAAGAAGGTGCAAGGGATACAGTAAACCTGAAGGGGAGCATCGGAACCTAAAACTGGACTCACAGGAGAGGTTCAAATCATAGATCGTTAGAGTGTCAGTCCTCTAGTACTTAAGTCGGCATTGTGCCTTTGTATTAAATTCAGTTGCAATTTCTGTGTTTCATCGTCAATAACAAGGTCAAAGGGATACAGTAAACCTGAAGTGAAGCATCGGAACCTAAAACTGGACTCACAGGAGAGGTTCACATCATAGAAAGTAATAGTGTCAGTCCTCTTGTACTTAAGTCGGCATTGTGCCTTTTGTATTAAATTCGGATGCAATTTCTGTGTTTCATCGTCAATAAGAAGGTCAAAGGTATACAGTAAACTTGATGTCAAGCATCGGAATCTAAGGCTGGACTCACAGGATGGGTTCAAATCACAGAAAGTTTGAGTGTCAGTCCTCTTGTACTTAAGTCGGCATTGTGCCACTTGTATTAAATTCAGCTGGAATTTCTGTGTTTCATCGTCAATAAGAAGGTCCAAGGTATACAGCAACCCTGAAGTGAAGCATCGGAATCGAAAACTGGACTGACAGGAGAGGTTCAAATCATAGAAAGTTACAGTGTCAGTCCTCTTGTACTTAAGCCGGCAATGTGCCTTTTGTATTAAATTCAGATGGAATTTCTGTGTTTCAGCATCAATACGAAGGTCCAAGGGATACAGTAAACCTGAAGTGAAGCATCGGAATCGAAAACTGGTCTCACAGGACAGGTTCAAGTCATAGATAGTTAGAGTGTCAGTCGTCTTGTACATAAGTCGGCATTGTGCCTTTTGTATTATATACGGATGCAATTTCTGTGTTCCATCGTCAATAAGAAGGTCCAAGGGACACAGTAAACCTGAAGTGAAGCATTGGAATCTAAACTGGGCTCACAGGAGAGGTTCAAATCATAGTAAGAGAGAGTGTCAGTCCTCTTGTACATAAGTCGGCATTGTGCCTTTTGTATTAAATTCGGATCCAATATCTGTGTTTCATCGTCAATGAGAATGTCCAAGGGATACAGTAAACCTGAAGTGAACATCGGAATCTATAACTGGACTCACAGGAGAGGTTCAAATCATAGAAAGTTAGAGTGTCAGGCTTTTTGTCCTTAAGTCGGCATTGTGCCTTTTGTATTAAATTCAGATCGAATTTCTGTGTTTCACCGTCAATAAGAAGGTCCAAGGGATACAGTAAACCTGAAGTGAAACATCGGAACCGAGAACTGGGCACACAGGAGAGGTTCAAATCATAGAAAGTTAGAGTGGCAGTCCTCCTGTACTTAAGTCGGCATTGTGCCCTTTGTATTAAATTCGGATGCAATTTCTGTGTTTCATCGTCAATAAGAAGGTCCAAGGTATACAGAAAACCTGAAGAGAAGCATCGGATTCTAAAGCAGGACCCACAGGAAAGGTTCAAATCATTGAGAGTTAGAGAGCATGGCCTCTACTACTTATGTCGGCAATGTGCCTTTTGTATTAAATTCGGATGCAATTTCTGTGTTTCATCGTCAATAAGAGGGTCCAAGGGATACAGTAAACCCAAAGTGAAGCATCTGAAACTAAACTGGACTCACAGGAGAGGTTCAAATCATAGAACCTTAGAGTGTCAGTCCTCTAGTTCTTAAGTCGACATTGTGCCTTTTGTATTAAATTCGGAAGCATTTTCTGTGTTTCTTCGTCAATAAGAAGGTCCAAGGGATACAGTAAACCTGAAGTGAAGCATCGGAAACTAAAACTGGACTCACAGGAGAGGTTCACATCATAGAAAGTTAGAGTGTCAGTCCTCTTGTACTTAAGTCGGCATTGTGCCTTTTGTATTAAATTCGGATGCAATTTCTGTGTTTCATCGTCAATAAGAAGGTCCAAGGTATACAGTAAACCTGAAGTGAAGCATCGAAATCTAAAACTGGACTCACAGGAACGGTTCAAATCATAGGAAATTAGAGTGTCTGTCCCCTTGTACTTAAGTCGGCATTGTGCCTTTTGTATTAAATTTAGATGGATTTTCTGTGTATCATCGCCAATTAGAAGGTCCAAGGGATACAGTAAACCTGAAGTGAAGCATCGGAACCTAAAACTGGACTCACAGGAGGGGTTCAAATCATAGAACTTTTGAGTGTCAGTCCTCTAGTACATAAGTCGGCATTGTGCCTTTTGTATTAAATTCGGATGCAATTTCTGTGTATCATCGTGAATAAGAAGGTCCAAGGGATACAGTAAACCTGAAGGGGAGCATCGGAACCTAAAACTGGACTCACAGGAGAGGTTCAAATCATAGAACGTTAGAGTGTCTGTCCTCTAGTACTTAAGTCGGCATTGGGCCTTTTGTATTAAATTCGGATGCAATATCTGTGTTTCATCGTCATTAAGAAGGTCCAAGGTATAGAGTAAAGATAAAGTGAAGCATCGGAATCTAAAACTGGACTCACAGGAGAGGTTCAAATCATAGATAGTTAGAGTGTCAGTCCTCTTGTACTTAAGTCGGCATTGTGCCTTTTGTATTAAATTCGGATGCAATTTCTGTGTTTCATCGTCAATAAGAAGGTCAAAGCTATACAGTAAACTTGATGTCAAGCATCGGAATCTAAGGCTGGACTCACAGGATGGGTTCAAATCAAAGAAAGTTTGAGTGTCAGTCCTCTTGTACTTAAGTCGGCATTGTGCCTTTTGTATTACATTCGGATGCAATATCTGTGTTACATCGTCAATTAGAAGGTCCAAGGGAAACAGTAAACCTGAAGTGAAGCATCGGAATCTAAAAGTGGACACACAGTAGAGGTTCAAATCATTGAAAGTTAGTGTGTCAGTCCTCTTGTACTTAAGTCGGCATTGTGCCTTTTCTATTAAATTCGGATGCAATTATTGTGTTTCATCGTCAATAAGAAGGTCCAAGGGATACAGTAAACCTGAAGTGAAGCATCGGAATCTAAAACTGGATTCACAGGAGAGGTTCAAATTATTGAATGAAAGAGTGTCAGTCCTCTTTTACTTAAGTCGGCATTGTGCCTTTTGTATTAAATTCGGAAGCAATTTCTGTGTTTCATCGGCAATAAGAAGGTCCAAGGTATACAGTGAACCTGAAGTGAAGCATCGGAATCGAAAACTGGACTCACAGGAGAGGTTCAAATCATAGGAAGTTAGAGTGTCGGTCCTTGTGTATTTAAGTCGGCATTGTGCATTTTGTACTAAATTCGCTTGCAATTTCTGTGTTTCATCGTCAATAAGAAGGTCCAAGAGATACAGTAATCCCGAAGTGAAGCATCGGAACCTAAAACTGGACTCAAAGAGGGGTTCAAATCATAGAAAGTTGGAGTGTCTGTCTTCTTGTACTTAAGTCGGAATTGTGCCTTTTGTATTAAATTCGGATGCAATTTCTGTGTATCATCGACAATAAGAAGGTCCGAGGTCTACAGTAAAAATGAAGTGAAGCATCAGAGTCTAAAACTGGACTCACAGGAAGGGTTGAAATCTTAGAAAGTTAGAGTGTCATTCCTCTTGTACTTAAGTCGGCATTGTGCCTTTTGTTATAAATTCGGATGCAATTTCTGTGTTTCATCGTCAATAAGAAGGCCAAGGTACACAATAAACCTGAAGGGAAGCATCGGAATCGAAAACTGGACTCACAGGAGAGGTTCAAATCCTAGAAAGTTAGAGTGTCAGTCCTCTTGTATTTAAGTCGGCATTGTGCCTTTCGTGTTAAATTCAGATGCAATTTCTGTGTTTAATCGACAATAAGAAGGTCCAAGGGTTACAGTAAACCTGAAGTGAGGCATCGGAATCTAAAGCCGGATTCAAAGGAGAGGTTCAAATCATAGAAAGTTAGAGTGTCAGTCCACTTGTACTTAAGTCGGCATTGTGCCTTTTGTATTAAATTCGGATGCAATTTCTGTGTTTAATCGTCAATAAGAAGGTCGAAGGGATACAGTAAACCTGAAGTGAAGCATCGGAATCGGAAACTGGACTCACAGGAGAGGTTCAAATCATAGAAAGTTAGAGTGTCAGTCAGCTTGTACATAAATCGGCATTGTGCCTTTTGTATTAAATTCGGATGCAATTTCTGTGTTTCATCGTCAATAAGCAGGTCCAAGGTATACAGTAAACCTGAAGTGAAGCATCGGAATCAAAAACTGGACTCACAGGAGAGGTTCAAATCATAGAAAGTTAGAGTTTCAGTCCTCTTGTAAAAACTCGGCATAGTGCTTTTTTATTAAATTCGGATGCAATTTCTGTGATTAATCGTCAATATGAACGTCGAAGGGATACAGTAAACCTGAAGTGAAGCATCGGAATTGGAAACTGGACTCAAGGGAGAGGTTCAAATCATAGAAAGTTAGAGAGTCAATTAGCTTGTACATAAATCGGCTTTGTTCCTTTTGTATTAAATTCGGAAGCAATTTCTGTGTCTCATCGTCAATAAGAGGGTCCAAGGTATAGAGTAAACCTGAAGTGAAGCATCGGAATCTAAAACTGGACTCACAATAAACGTTCACATCATAGAGAGAGAGAGTGTCAGTCCTCTTGTACTTAAGTCGGCATTGTGCCTTTAGTATTAAACTCGGATGCAATTTCTGTGTTCCATCGTCAATATGAAGGTCCAAGGGATACAGTAAACCTGAAGTGAAGCATCGGAATCTAAAACTGGACTCACAGGAGAGGTTCAAATCATAGAAAGTTAGAGTGTCAGGCCTCTTGTCCTTCCGTCGGCTTTGTGCCTTTTGTATTGAATTCAGATGGAATTTATGTGTTTCATCGTCAATAAGAAGGTCCAAGGGATACAGTAAACCTGACAGGAAGCATCGGAGACTAAAACTGGACTCACGGGAGAGGTTCACATCATAGAAAGTTAGAATGTCAGTCCTCTTGTACTTAAGTCGGCATTGTGCCTTTTGTATTAAATTCGGATGCAATTTCTGTGTATCATCGTCAATAAGAAGGTCCAAGGGATACAGTAAACCTGAAGTGAAGCATCGGAATCTAAAACTGGACTCACAGAAGAGATCCAAATCATAGAAAATTAGAGTGTCAGTCCTCTTGTACTTAAGTTGGCATTGTGCCTGTTTTATTTCATTCGGTTGCAATATCTGTGTTTCATCGTCAATAAGAAGGTCCAAGGGATAGAGTAAACCTAAAGTGAAGCATCGGAATCTAAAACTGGACTCACAGGAGAGGTTCAAATCATAGAGAGTTAGAGTGTCAGTCCTCTTGTACTTAAGTCGGCATTGTGCCGTTTGTATAAATTTCGGGTTCAATTTCTGTGTTTCATCGTCAATAAGAAGGTAAAAGGGATACAGTAAACCAGAAGTGAAGCATCGGAGTTTAAAACCGGACTCACAGGAGAGGTTCAAATCATAGAACGTTAGAGTGTCAGTCCTCTAGTACTTAAGTCGGCATTGTGCCTTTTGTATTAAATTCAGTTGCAATTTCTGTGTTTCATCGTCAATAACAAGCTCCAAGGGAAACAGTAAACCTGAAGTGAAGCATTGGAAACTAAAACTGGACTCACAGGAGAGGTTCACATCATAGAAAGTTAGAGTGTCAGTCCTCTTGTACTTAAGTCGGCATTGTGCCTTTTGTATTAAATTCGAATGCAATTTCTGTGTTTCATCGTCAATAACAAGGTCCAAGGTATACAGTAAACCTGATGTCAAGCATCCGAATCTAATGCCGGACTCACAGGAAGGGTTCAAATCAAAGAAAGTTAGAGTGTCAGTCTTCTTGTACTTAAGTCGGCATTGTGCCATTTGTATTAAATTCAGATGGAATTTCTGTGTTTCATCGTCAATAAGAAGGTCCAAGGGATGCAGCAACCCAGAAGTGAAGCATCGGAATCGAAAACTGGACTCACAGGAGAGGTTCAAATCATAGAAAGTTAGAGTGTCAGTCCTCTTGTACTTGAGTCGGCATTGTGCCTTTTGTATTACATTCAGATGCAATATCTGTGTTTCATCGTCAATTAGAAGGTCCAAGAGATACAGTAAACCTGAAGTGAAGCATCGGAATCTAAAACTGAACACAGTAGAGGTTCAAATCATAGAAAATTAGTGTGTCAGCCCTCTTGTACTTAAGTCGGCATTGTTCATTTTCTATTATATTCGGATGCAATTTCTGTGTTTCATCGGCAATAAGAAGGTCCAAGGGATACAGTAAACCTGAAGTGAAGCATCGGAACCTAAAACTGGACTCAAAGAAGGGTTCAAATATAGAAAATTAGGGTGTCAGTAATCTTGTACTTAAGTCGGCATTGTGCCTTTTGTATTAAATTCGGATTCAATTTCTGTGTTTCATCGTCAATAAGATCGTCCACGGTATACAGTAAACCTGATGTCAAGCATCGGAATCTAAGGCTGGACTCACAGGAAGGGTTCAAATCAAAGAAAGTTAGAGTGTCAGTCCTCTTGTACTTAAGACGGCATTGTGCCATTTGTATTAAATTGAGATGGAATTTCGGTGTTTCATCGTCAATAAGAAGGTCCAAGGGATACAGCAACCCTGAAGTGAAGCATCGGAATCGAAAACTGGACTCACAGGAGAGGTTCAAATCATAGAAAGTTAGAGTGTCAGTCCTCTTGTACTTAAGTCGGCATTGTGCCTTTTGTATTACATTCGGATTCAATATCTGTGTTGCATCGTCAATTAGAAGGTCCAAGGGATACAGTAAACCCGAAGTGAAGCATCGGAATCTAAAACTGGACACACAGTAGAGGTTCAAATCATAGAAAGTTAGTGTGTCAGTCCTCTAGTACTTAAGTCGGCATTGTGCCTTTTCTATTAAATTCGGATGCAATTTCTGTGTTTCATCGTCAATAAGAAGGTCCAAGGGATACAGTAAACCTGGATTCAAGCATCGGAATCTAAAACTGGATTCACAGGAGAGGTTCAAATCATTGAATGAAAGAGTGTCAGTCCTCTTGTACTTAAGTCGGCATTGTGCCTTTTGTATTAAATTCGGATGCAATTTCTGTGTTTCATCGGCAGTAAGAAGGTCCAAGGTATACAGTGAACCTGAAGTGAAGCATTGCAATCGTAAACTGGACTCACAGGAGAGGTTCTAATCGTAGAAAGTCAGAGTGTCAGTCCTCTTGTATTTAAGTCGGCATTGTGCATTTTGTACTAAATTCGGTTGCAATTTCTGTGTTTCATCGTCAATAAGAAGGTCCAAAGGATACAGTAAACCTGAAGTGAAGCGTCGGAACCTAAAACTGGACTCAAAGAGGGGTTCAAATCATAGAAAGTTAGAGTGTTAGTCCTCTTGTACTTAAGTCGGAATTGTGCCTTTTGTATTAAATTCGGATGCAATTTCTGTGTTTCGTCGTCAATAAGAATGTCCGAGGTCTACAGTAAACCTGAAGTGAAGTATCGGAGTCTAAAACTGGACTCACAGGAGGGGTTGAAATCATAGAAAGTTAGAGTGTCAGTCCTGTTGTACTTAAGTCGGCATTGTGCCTTTTGTATTAAATTCGTATGCAATTTCTGTGTTTCATCGTCAATAGGTAGGTCCAAGGGATACAGTAAACCTGAAGTGAAGCATCGGAAACTAAAACTGGACTCACAGGAGAGGTTCAAATCCTAGAAAGTTAGAGTGTGAGTCCTCTTGTATTTAAGTCGGTATTGTGCCTTTTGTGTTAAATTCGGATGCAATTTCTGAGTTTCATCGTCAATAAGAAGGTCCAAGGGATACAGTAAACCTGAAGTGAAGCATCGGAAACTAAAACTGGACTCACAGGAGACGTTCAAATCATAGAAAGTTAGAGTGTCAGTCCTCTTGTACTTAAACCGGCATTGTGCCTTTTGTATTAAATTCGGATGCAATTTCTGTGTTTCATCGTCAATAAGAAGGTCCAAGGTATACAGTAAACCTGAAGTGAAGCATGGAAAACTAAAACTGGACTCACAGGAGAGGTTCAAATCATAGAAAGTTAGAGTGTCAGTCCTCTTGTACTTATGTCGGCATTGTGCCTTTTGTTATACATTCGGATGCAATTTCTGTGTTTCATCGTCAATAAGAAGGTCCAAGATATACAGTAAACATGAAGTGAAGCATCGGAAACTAAAACTGGACTCACAGGAGAGGTTCAAATCATTGAACGTGGGAGTGTCAGTCCTCTAGTACTTAAGTCGGCATTGTGCCTGTTGTATTAAATTCGGATGCAATAACTGTGTTTCATCATCAATGAGAAAGTCCAGGGGATACAGTAAACCTGAAGTGAAGCATCGGATCGAAAACTGGACTCACAGGAGTGGTTCAAATCTTGAAAATTTAGAGTGTCAGTCCCCTTGTATTTAAGTCGGTATTGTGCCGTTTGTATTAAATTCTGATGCAATTTCTGTGTTTCATCGTCAATTAGAAGGTCCAAGGGATACAGTAAACCTGAAGTGAAGCATCGGAATCTAAAACTGGACTCACAGGTGAGGTTCAAATCATAGAAAGTTAGAGTGTCAGGCCTCTTGTCCTTCTGTCGGCTTTGTGCCTTTTCTATTAAATTCAGATGAAATTTCTGTGTTTCATCGTCAATAAGTAGGTCCAAGGAATACAGTAAACCAGAAGTGAAGCAACGGAAACTAAAACTGGACTCACAGGAGAGATTCACATCATAGAAAGTTAGAGTGTCAGTATTCATGTACTTAAGTCGGCATTGTGCCTTTTGCATTACTTTCGGAAGCAATTTCTGTGTATCATCGTCAAGAAGAAGGTCCAAGGTATACAGTGAACCTGAAGTGAAGCAACGGAATCGAAAACTGGACTCACAGGAGAGGTTCAATTCATAGAAAGTTAGAGTGTCAGTCCTCTTGTATTTAAGTCGGCATTGTTCCTTTTGTACTAAATTCGGTTGCAATTTCTGTGTTTCATCGTCAATAAGAAGGTCCAAGGGATACAGTAAACCTGAAGTGAAGCATCGGAACCTAAAATTGGACTCACAGGAGAGGTTCAAATCATGGAAAGTTAGAGTGTCAGTCCCCATGTACTTAAGTCGGCATTGTGCCTTTTGTATTAAGTTCGGATGCAATTTCTGTGTTTCATCGTCAATAAGAAGGTCCAAGGTCTACAGTAAACCTGAAGTGAAGCATCGGAGTCTGAAACTGGACTCACAGGAGGATTTTAAATCATGGCTAGTTAGAGTGTCAGTCCTCTTGTACTTAAGTCGGCATTGTGCCTTATGTATTAAATTCGGATGCAATTTCTGTGTTACATCGTCAATAAGTAGGTGCAAGGTATACAGTAAACCTGAAGTGAAGCTTCGGAAACTACAACTGGACTCACAGGAGAGGTTCAAATCATAGAATGTTAGAGTGTCAGTCCACTAGTTCATAAGTCGGCATTGTGCCTTTTGTATTAAATTCGGATGCAATATCTGTGTTTCATGGTCAATAAGAAGGTCCAAGGGATACAGTAAACCTGAAGTGAAACATCGGACACTAAAACTGGACTCACAGGAGAGGTTCTAATCATAGAAAGTTAGAGTGTCAGTCCTCTTGTACTTAAGTCGGCATTGTGCCTTTTGTATTAAATTCGGATGCAATTTCTGTGTTTTATCGTCAATAAGAAGGTCCAAGGTATAGAGTAAACCTGAAGTGAAGCATGGGAAACTAAAAGTGGACTCACAGGAGAGATTCAAATCATAGAAAGTTAGAGTGTCATTCCTCTTGTACTTATGTCGGCATTGTGCCTTTTGTTATAATTTCGGATGCAATTTCTGTGTTTCATTGTCAATAAGAAGGCCAAGGTACTCAGTAAACCTGAAGTGAAGCATTGGAAACTAAAACTGGACTCACAGGAGAGGTTCAAATCATTGAACGTGAGAGTGTCAGTCCTCTAGTACTTATGTCGGTATTGTGCCTTTTGTATTAATTTCGGATGCAATTTCAGTGTTTCATCGTCAATAAGAAGGTCCAAGGGTAACAGTAAACCTGAAGTAAAGCATCGGAATCTAAAACTGGACTCACAGGAGAGGTTCAAATCATAGAAAGAAAGAGTGTCAGTCCTATTGTACTTAAGTCGGCATTGTGCCTTTTGTATTACATTCGGATGCTATATCTGTGTTTCATCGTCAATAAGATGGTCCAAGGGATACAGCAAACCTGAAGTGAAGCATCGGAATCTAAAGCTGGACACACAGGAAAGGTTCAAATCATAGAAAGTTAGAGTGTCAGTCCACTTGTACTTAAGTCGGCATTGTGCCTTTTGTATTAAATTCGGATGCAATTTCTGTGTTTCATCGTCAATGAGATGGTCCAAGGGATACAGTAAACCTGAAGTGAGGCACCGGAATCTAAAAGTGGACTCACAGGAGAGGTTCAAATCATAGAATGAAAGAGAGTCAGTCCTCTTGTACTTATGTCGGCATTGTGCCTTTTGTATTAAATTCGGATGCAATTTCTGTGTTTCATCGGCAAAAAGAAGGTCCAAGGGAGACAGTAAACCTGAAGTGAAGCATCGGAACCTAAAACTGGACTCACAGGAGAGGTTCAAATCATAGAAAGTTAGAGTGTCAGTCCTCTTGTACTTAAGTCTACATTGTGCCTTTTGTATTAAATTCGGATGCAATTTCTGTGTTACATCGTCAATGAGAAGGTCCAAGGTCTACAGTAAACCTGAAGTGAAGCATCGGAATGTAAAACTGGACTCACAGGAGAGGTTCAAATCATAGAAATTTAGTTAGTCCTCTTATACTTAAGTCGGCATTGTGCCTTTTGTATTAAATTCGGATGCAATATCTGTGTATTATCGTCAATAAGAAGGTCCAAGGGATACAGTAAACCTGAAGTGAAGCATCGGAAACTAAAACTGGACTCACAGGAGAGATTCAAATCACAGAAAGTTCGAGTGTGAGTCCTCTTGTACTTAAGTCGACATTGTGCATTTTTTATTAAATTCGGATGCAATTTCTGTGTTTCATCGTCAATAAGAAAGTCCAAGGTATACAGTAAACCTGACGTGAAGCATGGGAAAGTAAAACTGGACTCACAGGAGAGATTCAAATCATAGAAAGTTAGAGTGTCATTCCTCTTGTACTTATGTCGGCATAGTGCCTTTTGTTATAATTTCGGATGCAGTTTCTGTGTTTCATCGTCAATAAGAAGGCCAAGGTACACAATAAACCTGAAGTGAAGCATCGGAAACTAAAACTGGACTCACAGGAGAGGTTCAAATCATTGAACGAGAGAGTGTCAGTCCTCTAGTACGTAAGTAGGCATTGTGCTTTTTGTATTAAATTCGGATGCAATTTCTGTGTTTCATCGTCAATAAGAAGGGCCAAGGGATACAGTAAACCTGAAGTGAAGCATCGGAATCGAAAACTGAACTCACAGGAGAGGTTAAAATCATAGAAAGTTAAAGTGTCAGTCCTCTTGTACTTAAGACGGCATTGTGCCTTTTGCATTAAATTCGGATGCAATTTCTGTGTTTCATCGTCAATAAGTAGGTCCAAGGGTAACAGTATACCAGAAGTGAAGCATCGGAAACTAAAACTGGACTCACAGGAGAGGTTCAAATCATAGAAAGATAGAGTGTCAGTCCACTAGTTCATAAGTCGGCATTGTGCTTTTGTATTAAATTCGGATGCAATTTCTGAGTTTAATCGTCAATAAGAAGGTCGAAGGGATACAGTAAACCTGACGTGAAGCATCGGAATCGGAAACTGGGCTCACAGGAGAGGTTCAAATCATAGAAAGTTAGAATATCAGTCCGCTTGTACATAAATCGGCATTGTGCCTTTTGTATTAAATTCGGATGCAATTTCTGTGTTTCATCGTCAATAAGAAGGTCCAAGGTATACAGTAAACCTGAAGTGAAGCATCGGAATCAAAAACTGGACTCACAGGAGAGGTTCAAATCATAGAAAGAGAGAGTGTCAGTCCTCTTGTACATAAGTCGGCATTGTGCCTTTTGTATTAAATTCGGATGCAATTTCTGTTTTTCAACGTCAATAAGAACGTCCAAGTGACACAGTTAACCTGAAGTGAAGCATCGGAAACTAAAACTGGACTCACAGGAGAGGTTCAAATCATTGAACGTGGGAGTGTCAGTCCTCTAGTACTTAAGTCGGCATTGTGCCTGTTGTATTAAATTCGGATGCAATAACTGTGTTTCATCATCAATGAGAAAGTCCAAGGGATGCAGTAAACCTGAAGTGAAGCATCGGAATCGAAAACTGGGCTCACAGGAGAGGTTCAAATCTTTGAAATTTAGAGTGTCAGTCCTCTTGTATTTAAGTCGGCATTGTGCCGTTTGTATTAAATTCTGATGCAATTTCTGTGTTTCATCCTCAATAAGAATGTCCAAGGGATACAGTAAACCTGAAGTGAAGCATCGGAATCTAAAATCGGACTCACAGGAGAGGTTCAAATCATAGAAAGTTAGAGTTTCAATCCTCTTGTACTTAAGTCGGCATAGTGCTTTTGTATTAAATTCGGATGCAATTTCTGTGTTCATCGTCAATAAGAAGGTCCAAGGGATACAGTAAACCTGAAGTGAAACATCGGAATCTAAACCGGGACCCACAGGAGAGGTTCAAATAATAGAAAGGAAGAGTGTCAATCCTCTTGTATTTAAGTCGGCATTGTGCCTTTTGTACTAAATTCGGTTGTAATTCCTGCATTTCATCGTCAATAAGAAAGTCCAAGAAATACAGTAAACCTGAAGTGCAGCATCGGAACCTAAAACGGGACTCACAGGAGAGGTTCAAATCATAGAAAGTTAGAGTGTCCGTCCTCTTGTACATAAGTCGGCATTGTGCCTTTTGTATTAAATGCGGATGCAATACCTGTGTTTCATCGTCAATAAGAAGGTCCAATGTATACAGTAAACCTGAAGTGAACATCAGAATGTAAAACTGGACTCACTGGAGGGGTTCAAATAATAAAAAGTTAGAGTGTCAGTCTTCTTGCACTTAAGTCGGCATTGTGCCTTTTGTATTAAATTCGGATGCAATGTCTGTGTTTCATCGTCAATAAGAAGGTCCAAGGGATACAGTAAACCTGAAGTGAAGCATTGGAATCTAAACCTGGACTTACAGGAGGGGTTCAAATCATACAAAGAAAGAGTGTCAGTCCTCTTGTACTTAGGTCGGCATTGTGCGTTTTGTATTAAATTCGGATGCAATGTCTGTGTTTCATCGTCAATAAGAAGGTCCAAGGGATACAGTAAACCTGAAGTGAAGCATCGGAATTTAAAATTGGACTCACGGGAGAGGTTCAAATCATAGAAAGAAAGAGTGTCAGTCCTCTTGCACTTAAGACGTCATTGTGCCTTGTGTATTAAATTCGGATGCAATTTCTGTGTTTCATCGTCTATAAGAAGGTCAAAGGTATACAGTAAACCTGAAGTGAAGCATCGGAATCTAAAACCGGACTCACATGTGACGTTCAAATCATAGAAAGTTAGAGTAACAGGCAACTTGTCCTTAAGTCGGCATTGTGCCTTTTGGATTAAATTCAGATGGAATTTCGTTGTTTCATCGTCAATAAGAAGGTCCTAGGATACAGTAATCCTGAAGTGAAGCATCGGAATCGAAAACTGGACTCACAGGAGAGGTTCAAATCATAGAAAGTTAGAGTGTCAGTCCTCTTGTATTGAAGTCGGCATTTTGCCTTTTTTACTAAATTCGGTTGTAATTTCTGTGTTTCATCGTCAATAAGAAGGTCCAAGGGATACAGTAAACCTGAAGTGCAGCATCGGAATCTAAAACTGGACTCACAGAAGAGGTTCAAATCATAGAAAGTTAGAGTGTCAGTCCTCTTGTACTTAAGACGGCATTGTGCCATTTGCATTAAATTCGGATGCAATTTCTGTGTTTCATCGTCAATAAGAAGGTCCAAGGGATACAGTAAACCTGAAGTGAAGCATCAGAATCTAAAACTGGACTCACAGGAGGGGTTCAAATCATAGAAAGTTATTGTGTCAGTCCTCTTGCACTTAAGTCGGCATTGTGCCTTTTGTATTAAACTCAGATGGAATTTCTGTGTTTCGTCGTCAATAAGAAGGTCCAAGGATACAGTAAACCTGAAGTGAAGCATCGGAATCGAAAACTGGACTCACTGGAGAGGTTCAAATCATGGAAAGTTAGAGTGTCAGTCCTCTTGTATTTAAGTCGGCATTTTGCCTTTTGTACTAAATTCGGTTGTAATTTCTGTATTTCATCGTCAATAAGAAGGGCCAAGGGATACAGTAAACCTAAAGAACAGCATCGGAACCTAAAACTGGACTCACAGAAGAGGTTCCAATAATAGAAAGTTAGAGTGTCAGTCCTCTTGTACTTAAGTCGGCATTGTGCCTTTTGTATTAAATGCGGATGCAATATCTGTGTTTCATCGTCAATAAGAAGGTCCAAGGTATACAGTAAACCTGAAGTGAAGCATCAGAATCTAAAACTGGACTCACAGGAGGGGTTCAAATCATAGAAAGTTATTGTGTCAGTCCTCTTGCACTTAAGTCGGCATTGTGCCTTTTGTATTAAATTCGGATGCAATTTCTGTGTTTCATCGTCAATAAGAATGTCCAAGGGATACAGTAAACCTGAAGTGAAACATCGGAAACTATAACTGGACCCACAGGAGAGGTTCAAATCATAGAAAGAAAGAGTGTCAATCCTCTTGTATTTAAGTCGGCATTGTGCCTTTTGTACTAAATTCGGTTGTAATTCCTGCGTTTCATCGTCAATAAGAAAGACCAAGAAATACAGTAAACCTGAAGTGCAGCAATGGAACCTAAAACGGGACTCACAGGAGAGGTTCAAATCATAGAAAGTTAGAGTGTCAGTCCTCTTGTACTTAAGTCGGCATTGTGCCTTTTGTATTAAATGCGGATGCAATACCTGTGTTCCATCGTCAATAAGAAGGTGCAAGGTATACAGTAAACCTGAAGTGAAGCATCAGAATGTAAAACTGGACTCACTGGAGGGGTTCAAATAATACAAAGTTAGAGTGTCAGTCTTCTTGCACTTAAGTCGGCATTGTGCCTTTTGTATTAAATTCGGATGCAATGTCTGTGTTTCATCGTCAATAAGAAGGTCCAAGGGATACAGTAAACCTGAAGTGAAGCATTGGAATCTAAACCTGGACTTACAGGAGGGGTTCAAATCATACAAAGAAAGAGTGTCAGTCCTCTTGTACTTTGGTCGGCATTGTGCGTTTTGTATTAAATTCGGATGCAATGTCTGTGTTTCATCGTCAATAAGAAGGTCCAAGGTATACAGTAAACCTGAAGTGAAGCATCGGAATCTAAAATTGGACTCACGGGAGAGGTTCAAATCATAGAAAGAAAGAGTGTCAGTCCTCTTGCACTTAAGACGTCATTGTGCCTTGTGTATTAAATTCGGATGCAATTTCTGTGTTTCATCGTCTATAAGAAGGTCAAAGGTATACAGTAAACCTGAAGTGAAGCATCGGAATCTAAAACCAGACTCACAGGTGACGTTCAAATCATAGAAAGTTAGAGTAACAGGCAACTTGTCCTTAAGTCGGCATTGTGCCTTTTGGATTAAATTCAGATGGAATTTCGTTGTTTCATCGTCAATAAGAAGGTCCGAGGATACAGTAATCCTGAAGTGAAGCATCGGAATCGAAAACTGGACTCACAGGAGAGGTTCAAATCATAGAAAGTTAGAGTGTCAGTCCTCTTGTATTGAAGTCGGCATTTTGCCTTTTTTACTAAATTCGGTTGTAATTTCTGTGTTTCATCGTCAATAAGAAGGTCCAAGGGATACAGTAAACCTGAAGTGCAGCATCGGAATCTAAAACTGGACTCACAGAAGAGGTTCAAATCATAGAAAGTTAGAGTGTCAGTCCTCTTGTACTTAAGACGGCATTGTGCCATTTGCATTAAATTCGGATGCAATTTCTGTGTTTCATCGTCAATAAGAAGGTCCAAGGGATACAGTAAACCTGAAGTGAAGCATCAGAATCTAAAACTGGACTCACAGGAGGGGTTCAAATCATAGAAAGTTATTGTGTCAGTCCTCTTGCACTTAAGTCTTCATTGTGCCTTTTGTATTAAATTCAGATGGAATTTCTGTGTTTCGTCGTCAATAAGAAGGTCCAAGGATACAGTAAACCTGAAGTGAAGCATCGGAATCGAAAACTGGACTCACTGGAGAGGTTCAAATCATGGAAAGTTAGAGTGTCAGTCCTCTTGTATTTAAGTCGGCATTTTGCCTTTTGTACTAAATTCGGTTGTAATTTCTGTATTTCATCGTCAATAAGAAGGTCCAAGGGATACAGTAAACCTAAAGAGCAGCATCGGAACCTAAAACTGGACTCACAGAAGAGGTTCCAATTATAGAGAGTTAGAGTGTCAGTCCTCTTGTACTTAAGTCGGCATTGTGCCTTTTGTATTAAATGCGGATGCAATATCTGTGTTTCATCGTCAATAAGAAGGTCCAAGGTATACAGTAAACCTGAAGTGAAGCATCAGAATCTAAAACTGGACTCACAGGAGAGGTTCAAATCATAGAAAGTTATTGTGTCAGTCCTCTTGCACTTAAGTCGGCATTGTGCCTTTTGTATTAAATTCGGATGCAATTTCTGTGTTTCATCGTCAATAAGAAGGTCCAAGGGATACAGTAAACCTGAAGTGAAACATCGGAAACTATAACTGGACCCACAGGAGAGGTTCAAATCATAGAAAGAAAGAGTGTCAATCCTCTTGTATTTAAGTCGGCATTGTGCCTTTTGTACTAAATTCGGTTGTAATTCCTGCGTTTCATCGTCAATAAGAAAGACCAAGAAATACAGTAAACCTGAAGTGCAGCAATGGAACCTAAAACGGGACTCACAGGAGAGGTTCAAATCATAGAAAGTTAGAGTGTCAGTCCTCTTGTACTTAAGTCGGCATTGTGCCTTTTGTATTAAATGCGGATGCAATACCTGTGTTTCATCGTCAATAAGAAGGTGCAAGGTATACAGTAAACCTGAAGTGAAGCATCAGAATGTAAAACTGGACTCACTGGAGGGGTTCAAATAATACAAAGTTAGAGTGTCAGTCTTCTTGCACTTAAGTCGGCATTGTGCCTTTTGTATTAAATTCGGATGCAATTTCTGTGTTTCATCGTCACTAAGAAGGTCCAAGGGATACAGTAAACCTGAAGCGAAAGTTCGGAATCTAAAACTGGACTCACAGGAGAGGTTCAAATCATAGAATGTTAGAGTGTCTGTCCTCTTGTATTTATGTCGGCATTGTGCCTTTAGTACTAAATTCGGTTGCAATTTCTGTGTTTCATCGTCAATAAGATAGTCCAAGGGATACAGTAAACCTGAAGTCAAGCATTGGAATCTAAACCTGGACTTACAGGAGGGGTTCAAATCATACAAAGAAAGAGTGTCAGTCCTCTTGTACTTAAGTCGGCATTGTGCCTTTTGTATTAAATTCGGATGCAATGTCTGTGTTTCATCGTCAATAAGAAGGTCCAAGGGATACAGTAAACCTGAAGTGAAGCATCGGAATCTAAAATTGGACTCACGGGAGAGGTTCAAATCATAGAAAGAAAGAGTGTCAGTCCTCTTGCACTAAAGACGTCATTGTGCCTTGTGTATTAAATTCGGATGCTATTTCTGTGTTTCATCGTCTATAAGAAGTTCCAAGGTATACAGTAAACCTGAAGCGAAGCATCGGAATCTAAAACCGGACTCACAGGTGACGTTCAAATCATAGAAAGTTAGAGTAACAGGCAAATTGTCCTTAAGTCGGCATTGTGCCTTTTGGATTAAATTCAGATGGAATTTCGTTGTTTCTTCGTCAATAAGAAGGTCCAAGGATACAGTAATCCTGAAGTGAAGCATCGGAATCGAAAACTGGACTCACGGGAGAGGTTCATATCATAGAAAGTTTGAGTGTCAGGCCTCTTGTATTGAAGTCGGCATTTTGCCTTTTTTACTAAATTCGGTTGTAATTTCTGTGTTTCATCGTCAATAAGAAGGTCCAAGGGATACAGTAAACCTGAAGTGCAGCATCGGAACCTAAAACTGGACTCACAGAAGAGGTTCAAATCATAGAAAGTTAGAGTGTCAGTCCTCTTGTACATAAGTCGGCATTGTGCCTGTTGTATTAAATTGGGATGCAATAACTGTGTTTCATCATCAATGAGAAAGTCCAAGGGATACAGTAAGACTGAAGTGAAGCATCGGAATCGAAAACTGGGCTCACAGGAGAGGTTCCAATCTTTGAAATTTAGAGTGTCAGTCCTCTTGTATTTAAGTCGGCATTGTGCCGTTTGTATTAAATTCTGATGCAATTTCTGTGTTTCATCCTCAATAAGAATGTCCAAGGGATACAGTAAACCTGAAGTGAGGCATCGGAATCTAAAATCGGACTCACAGGAGAGGTTCAAATCATAGAAAGTTAGAGTTTCAATCCTCTTGTACTTAAGTCGGCATAGTGCTTTTGTATTAAATTCGGATGCAATTTCTGTGTTCATCGTCAATAAGAAGGTCCAAGGGATACAGTAAACCTGAAGTGAAACATCGGAATCTAAACCGGGACCCACAGGAGAGGTTCAAATAATAGAAAGAAAGAGTGTCAATCCTCTTGTATTTAAGTCGGCACTGTGCCTTTTGTATTAAATGCGGATGCAATTCCTGTGTTTCATCGTCAATAAGAAGGTCCAATGTATACAGTAAACCTGAAGTGAAGCATCAGAATGTAAAACTGAACTCACTGGAGGGGTTCAAATAATACAAAGTTAGAGTGTCAGTCTTCTTGCACTTAAGTCGGCATTGTGCCTTTTGTATTAAATTCGGATGCAATTTCTGTGTTTCATCGTCACTAAGAAGGTCCAAGGGATACAGTAAACCTGAATTGAAGGTTCGGAATCTAAAACTGGACTCACAGGAGAGGTTCAAATCATAGAATGTTAGAGTGTCTGTCCTCTTGTATTTATGTCGGCATTGTGCCTTTAGTACTAAATTCGGTTGCAATTTCTGTGTTTCATTGTCAATAAGATAGTCCAAGGGATACAGTAAACCTGAAGTGAAGCATTGGAATCTAAACCTGGACTTACAGGAGGGGTTCAAATCATACAAAGAAAGAGTGTCAGTCCTCTTGTACTTAGGTCGGCATTGTGCGTTTTGTATTAAATTCGGATGCAATGTCTGTGTTTCATCGTCAATAAGAAGGTCCAAGGGATACAGTAAACCTGAAGTGAAGCATCGGAATCTAAAATTGGACTCACGGGAGAGGTTCAAATCATAGAAAGAAAGAGTGTCAGTCCTCTTGCACTTAAGACGTCATTGTGCCTTTTGTATTAAATTCGGATGCAATTTCTGTGTTTCATCGTCAATAAGAAGGGCCAAGGGATACAGCAAACCTGAAGTGAAGCATCGGAATCGAAAACTGAACTCACAGGAGGGGTTAAAATCATAGAAAGTTAAAGTGTCAGTCCTCTTGTACTTAAGACGGCATTGTGCCTTTTGTATTAAATTCGGATGCAATTTCTGTGTTTCATCGTCAATAAGTAGGTCCAAGGGTAACAGTAAATTAGAAGTGAAGCATCGGAAACTAAAACTGGACTCACAGGAGAGGTTCAAATCATAGAATGTTAGAGTGTCAGTCCACTAGTTCATAAGTCGGCATTATGGCTTTTGTATTAAATTCGGATGCAATATCTGTGTATTATCTTCAATAAGAAGGTCCAAGGGATACAGTAAACCTGAAGTGAAGCATCGGAAACTAAAACTGGACTCACAGGAGAGATTCAAATCATAGAAAGTTAGAGTGTGAGTCCTCTTGTACTTAAGTCGACATTGTGCCTTTTGTATTAAATTCGGATGCAATTTCTGTGTTTCATCGTCAATAAGAAAGTCCAAGGTATACAGTAAACCTGACGTGAAGCATGGGAAAGTAAAACTGGACTCACAGGAGAGATTCAAATCATAGAAAGTTAGAGTGTGAGTCCTCTTGTACTTATGTCGGCATTGTGCCTTTTCTTATAATTTCGTATGCAGTTTCTGTGTTTCATCATCAATAAGAAGGCCAAGGAACACAATAAACCTGAAGTGAAGCATCGGAAACTAAAACTGGACTCACAGGAGAGGTTCAAATCATTGAACGAGAGAGTGTCAGTCCTCTAGTACGTAAGTCGGCATTGTGCCTTTTGTATTAAATTCGGATGCAATTTCTGTGTTTCATCGTCAATAAGAAGGGCCAAGGGATACAGTAAACCTGAAGTGAAGCATCGGAATCTAAAATCGGACTCACAGGAGAGGTTCAAATCATAGAAAGTTAGAGTTTCAATCCTCTTGTACTTAAGTCGGCATAGTGCTTTTGTATTAAATTCGGATGCAATTTCTGTGTTCATCGTCAATAAGAAGGTCCAAGGGATACAGTAAACCTGAAGTGAAACATCGGAATCTAAACCGGGACCCACAGGAGAGGTTCAAATAATAGAAAGAAAGAGTGTCAATCCTCTTGTATTTAAGTCGGCATTGTGCCTTTTGTACTAAATTCGGTTGTAATTCCTGCATTTCATCGTCAATAAGAAAGTCCAAGAAATACAGTAAACCTGAAGTGCAGCATCGGAACCTAAAACGGGACTCACAGGAGAGGTTCAAATCATAGAAAGTTAGAGTGTCAGTCCTCTTGTACATAAGTCGGCATTGTGCCTTTTGTATTAAATGCGGATGCAATACCTGTGTTTCATCGTCAATAAGAAGGTCCAATGTATACAGTAAACCTGAAGTGAAGCATCAGAATGTAAAACTGGACTCACTGGAGGGGTTCAAATAATACAAAGTTAGAGTGTCAGTCTTCTTGCACTTAAGTCGGCATTGTGCCTTTTGTATTAAATTCGGATGCAATTTCTGTGTTTCATCGTCACTAAGAAGGTCCAAGGGATACAGTAAACCTGAATTGAAGGTTCGGAATCTAAAACTGGACTCACAGGAGAGGTTCAAATCATAGAATGTTAGAGTGTCTGTCCTCTTGTATTTATGTCGGCATTGTGCCTTTAGTACTAAATTCGGTTGCAATTTCTGTGTTTCATCGTCAATAAGATAGTCCAAGGGATACAGTAAACCTGAAGTGAAGCATTGGAATCTAAACCTGGACTTACAGGAGGGGTTCAAATCATACAAAGAAAGAGTGTCAGTCCTCTTGTACTTAGGTCGGCATTGTGCGTTTTGTATTAAATTCGGATGCAATGTCTGTGTTTCATCGTCAATAAGAAGGTCCAAGGGATACAGTAAACCTGAAGTGAAGCATCGGAATCTAAAATTGGACTCACGGGAGAGGTTCAAATCATAGAAAGAAAGAGTGTCAGTCCTCTTGCACTTAAGACGTCATTGTGCCTTGTGTATTAAATTCGGATGCAATTTCTGTGTTTCATCGTCTATAAGAAGGTCAAAGGTATACAGTAAACCTGAAGTGAAGCATCGGAATCTAAAACCGGACTCACAGGTGACGTTCAAATCATAGAAAGTTAGAGTAACAGGCAACTTGTCCTTAAGTCGGCATTGTGCCTTTTGGATTAAATTCAGATGGAATTTCGTTGTTTCATCGTCAATAAGAAGGTCCAAGGATACAGTAATCCTGAAGTGAAGCATCGGAATCGAAAACTGGACTCACAGGAGAGGTTCAAATCATAGAAAGTTAGAGTGTCAGTCCTCTTGTATTGAAGTCGGCATTTTGCCTTTTTTACTAAATTCGGTTGTAATTTCTGTGTTTCATCGTCAATAAGAAGGTCCAAGGGATACAGTAAACCTGAAGTGCAGCATCGGAACCTAAAACTGGACTCACAGAAGAGGTTCAAATCATAGAAAGTTAGAGTGTCAGTCCTCTTGTACTTAAGACGGCATTGTGCCATTTGCATTAAATTCGGATGCAATTTCTGTGTTTCATCGTCAATAAGAAGGTCCAAGGGATACAGTAAACCTGAAGTGAAGCATCAGAATCTAAAACTGGACTCACAGGAGGGGTTCAAATCATAGAAAGTTATTGTGTCAGTCCTCTTGCACTTAAGTCGGCATTGTGCCTTTTGTATTAAATTCAGATGGAATTTCTGTGTTTCGTCGTCAATAAGAAGGTCCAAGGATACAGTAAACCTGAAGTGAAGCATCGGAATCGAAAACTGGACTCACTGGAGAGGTTCAAATCATGGAAAGTTAGAGTGTCAGTCCTCTTGTATTTAAGTCGGCATTTTGCCTTTTGTACTAAATTCGGTTGTAATTTCTGTATTTCATCGTCAATAAGAAGGTCCAAGGGATACAGTAAACCTAAAGAGCAGCATCGGAACCTAATACTGGACTCACAGAAGGGGTTCCAATTATAGAAAGTTAGAGTGTCAGTCCTCTTGTACTTAAGTCGGCATTGTGCCTTTTGTATTAAATGCGGATGCAATATCTGTGTTTCATCGTCAATAAGAAGGTCCAAGGTATACAGTAAACCTGAAGTGAAACATCGGAAACTAAAACTGGACCCACAGGAGAGGTTCAAATCATAGAAAGAAAGAGTGTCAATCCTCTTGTATTTAAGTCGGCATTGTGCCTTTTGTACTAAATTCGGTTGTAATTCCTGCGTTTCATCGTCAATAAGAAAGACCAAGAAATACAGTAAACCTGAAGTGCAGCAATGGAACCTAAAACGGGACTCACAGGAGAGGTTCAAATCATAGAAAGTTAGAGTGTCAGTCCTCTTGTACTTAAGTCGGCATTGTGCCTTTTGTATTAAATGCGGATGCAATACCTGTGTTTCATCGTCAATAAGAAGGTCCAAGGTATATAGTAAACCTGAAGTGAAGCATCAGAATGTAAAACTGGACTCACTGGAGGGGTTCAAATAATACAAAGTTAGAGTGTCAGTCTTCTTGCACTTAAGTCGGCATTGTGCCTTCTGTATTAAATTCGGATGCAATTTCTGTGTTTCATCGTCAATAAGAAAGTCTAAGGTATACAGTAAACCTGACGTGAAGCATGGGAAAGTAAAACTGGACTCACAGGAGAGATTCAAATCATAGAAAGTTAGAGTGTCATTCCTCTTGTACTTATGTCGGCATTGTGCCTTTTGTTATAATTTCGGATGCAGTTTCTGTGATTCATCATCAATACGAAGGCCAAGGTACACAATAAACCTGAAGTGAAGCATCGGAAACTAAAACTGGACTCACAGGAGAGGTTCAAATCATTGAACGAGAGAGTGTCAGTCCTCTAGTACGTAAGTCGGCATTGTGCCTTTTGTATTAAATTCGGATGCAGTTTCTGTGTTTCATCGTCAATAAGAAGGGCCAAGGGATACAGTAAACCTGAAGTGAAGCATCGGAATCGAAAACTGAACTCACAGGAGAGGTTAAAATCATAGAAAGTTAAAGTGTCAGTCCTCTTGTACTTAAGACGGCATTGTGCCTTTTGTATTACATTCGGATGCAATTTCTGTGTTTCATCGTCAATAAGTAGGTCCAAGGGTAACAGTATACCAGAAGTGAAGCATCGGAAACTAAAACTGCACTCACAGGAGAGGTTCAAATCATAGAAAGATAGAGTGTCAGTCCACTAGTTCATAAGTCGGCATTGTGCTTTTGTATTAAATTCGGATTCAATTTCTGAGTTTAATCGTCAATAAGAAGGTCGAAGGGATACAGTAAACCTGACGTGAAGCATCGGAATCGGAAACTGGGCTCACAGGAGAGGTTCAAATCATAGAAAGTTAGAATGTCAGTCCGCTTGTACATAAATCGGCATTGTGCCTTTTGTATTAAATTCGGATGCAATTTCTGTGTTTCATCGTCAATAAGAAGGTCCAAGGTATACAGTAAACCTGAAGTGAAGCATCGGAATCAAAAACTGGACTCACAGGAGAGGTTCAAATCATAGAAAGAGAGAGTGTCAGTCCTCTTGTACATAAGCCGGCATTGTGCCTTTTGTATTAAATTCGGATGCAATTTCTGTTTTTCAACGTCAATAAGAACGTCCAAGTGACACAGTTAACCTGAAGTGAAGCATCGGAAACTAAAACTGGACTCACAGGAGAGGTTCAAATCATTGAACGTGGGAGTGTCAGTCCTCTAGTACTTAAGTCGGCATTGTGCCTGTTGTATTAAATTCGGATGCAATAACTGTGTTTCATCATCAATGAGAAAGTCCAAGGGATACAGTAAACCTGAAGTGAAGCATCGGAATCGAAAACTGGGCTCACAGGAGAGGTTCAAATCTTTGAAATTTAGAGTGTCAGTCCTCTTGTATTTAAGTCGGCATTGTGCCGTTTGTATTAAATTCTGATGCAATTTCTGTGTTTCATCCTCAATAAGAATGTCCAAGGGATACAGTAAACCTGAAGTGAAGCATCGGAATCTAAAATCGGACTCACAGGAGAGGTTCAAATCATAGAAAGTTAGAGTTTCAATCCTCTTGTACTTAAGTCGGCATAGTGCATTTGTATTAAATTCGGATGCAATTTCTGTGTTCATCGTCAATAAGAAGGTCCAAGGGATACAGTAAACCTGAAGTGAAACATCGGAATCTAAACCGGGACCCACAGGAGAGGTTAAAATAATAGAAAGAAAGAGTGTCAATCCTCTTGTATTTAAGTCGGCATTGTGCCTTTTGTACTAAATTCGGTTGTAATTCCTGCATTTCATCGTCAATAAGAAAGTCCAAGAAATACAGTAAACCTGAAGTGCAGCATCGGAACCTAAAACGGGACTCACAGGAGAGGTTCAAATCATAGAAAGTTAGAGTGTCAGTCCTCTTGTACATAAGTCGGCATTGTGCCTTTTGTATTAAATGCGGATGCAATACCTGTGTTTCATCGTCAATAAGAAGGTCCAATGTATACAGTAAACCTGAAGTGAAGCATCAGAATGTAAAACTGGACTCACTGGAGGGGTTCAAATAATACAAAGTTAGAGTGTCAGTCTTCTTGCACTTAAGTCGGCATTGTGCCTTTTGTATTAAATTCGGATGCAATTTCTGTGTTTCATCGTCACTAAGAAGGTCCAAGGGATACAGTAAACCTGAATTGAAGGTTCGGAATCTAAAACTGGACTCACAGGAGAGGTTCAAATCATAGAATGTTAGAGTGTCTGTCCTCTTGTATTTATGTCGGCATTGTGCCTTTAGTACTAAATTCGGTTGCAATTTCTGTGTTTCATCATCAATAAGATAGTCCAAGGGATACAGTAAACCTGAAGTGAAGCATTGGAATCTAAACCTGGACTTACAGGAGGGGCTCAAATCATACAAAGAAAGAGTGTCAGTCCTCTTGTACTTAGGTCGGCATTGTGCGTTTTGTATTAAATTCGGATGCAATGTCTGTGTTTCATCGTCAATAAGAAGGTCCAAGGGATACAGTAAACCTGAAGTGAAGCATCGGAATCTAATATTGGACTCACGGGAGAGGTTCAAATCATAGAAAGAAATAGTGTCAGTCCTCTTGCACTTAAGACGTCATTGTGCCTTGTGTATTAAATTCGGATGCAATTTCTGTGTTTCATCGTCTATAAGAAGGTCAAAGGTATACAGTAAACCTGAAGTGAAGCATCGGAATCTAAAACCGGACTCACAGGTGACGTTCAAATCATAGAAAGTTAGAGTAACAGGCAACTTGTCCTTAAGTCGGCATTGTGCCTTTTGGATTAAATTCAGATGGAATTTCGTTGTTTCATCGTCAATAAGAAGGTCCAAGGATACAGTAATCCTGAAGTGAAGCATCGGAATCGAAAACTGGACTCACAGGAGAGGTTCAAATCATAGAAAGTTAGAGTGTCAGTCCTCTTGTATTGAAGTCGGCATTTTGCCTTTTTTACTAAATTCGGTTGTAATTTCTGTGTTTCATCGTCAATAAGAAGGTCCAAGGGATACAGTAAACCTGAAGTGCAGCATCGGAACCTAAAACTGGACTCACAGAAGAGGTTCAAATCATAGAAAGTAAGAGTGTCAGTCCTCTTGTACTTAAGACGGCATTGTGCCATTTGCATTAAATTCGGATGCAATTTCTGTGTTTCATCGTCAATAAGAAGGTCCAAGGGATACAGTAAACCTGAAGTGAAGCATCAGAATCTAAAACTGGACTCACAGGAGGGGTTCAAATCATAGAAAGTTATTGTGTCAGTCCTCTTGCACTTAAGTCGGCATTGTGCCTTTTGTATTAAATTCAGATGGAATTTCTGTGCTTCGTCGTCAATAAGAAGGTCCAAGGATACAGTAAACCTGAAGTGAAGCATCGGAATCGAAAACTGGACTCACTGGAGAGGTTCAAATCATGGAAAGTTAGAGTGTCAGTCCTCTTGTATTTAAGTCGGCATTTTGCCTTTTGTACTAAATTCGGTTGTAATTTCTGTATTTCATTGTCAATAAGAAGGTCCAAGGGATACAGTAAACCTAAAGAGCAGCATCGGAACCTAATACTGGACTCACAGAAGAGGTTCCAATTATAGAAAGTTAGAGTGTCAGTCCTCTTGTACTTAAGTCGGCATTGTGCCTTTTGTATTAAATGCGGATGCAATATCTGTGTTTCATCGTCAATAAGAAGGTCCAAGGTATACAGTAAACCTGAAGTGAAGCATCAGAATCTAAAACTGGACTCACAGGAGGGGTTCAAATCATAGAAAGTTATTGTGTCAGTCCTCTTGCACTTAAGTCGGCATTGTGCCTTTTGTATTAAATTCGGATGCAATTTCTGTGTTTCATCGTCAATAAGAAGGTCCAAGGGATACAGTAAACCTGAAGTGAAACATCGGAAACTAAAACTGGACCCACAGGAGAGGTTCAAATCATAGAAAGAAAGAGTGTCAATCCTCTTGTATTTAAGTCGGCATTGTGCCTTTTGTACTAAATTCGGTTGTAATTCCTGCGTTTCATCGTCAATAAGAAAGACCAAGAAATACAGTAAACCTGAAGTGCAGCAATGGAACCTAAAACGGGACTCACAGGAGAGGTTCAAATCATAGAAAGTTAGAGTGTCAGTCCTCTTGTACTTAAGTCGGCATTGTGCCTTTTGTATTAAATGCGGATGCAATACCTGTGTTTCATCGTCAATAAGAAGGTCCAAGGTATATAGTAAACCTGAAGTGAAGCATCAGAATGTAAAACTGGACTCACTGGAGGGGTTCAAATAATACAAAGTTAGAGTGTCAGTCTTCTTGCACTTAAGTCGGCATTGTGCCTTTTGTATTAAATTCGGATGCAATTTCTGTGTTTCATCGTCACTAAGAAGGTCCAAGGGATACAGTAAACCTGAAGCGAAGGTTCGGAATCTAAAACTGGACTCACAGGAGAGGTTCAAATCATAGAATGTTAGAGTGTCTGTCCTCTTGTATTTATGTCGGCATTGTGCCTTTAGTACTAAATTCGGTTGCAATTTCTGTGTTTCATCGTCAATAAGATAGTCCAAAGGATACAGTAAACCTGAAGTCAAGCATTGGAATCTAAACCTGGACTTACAGGAGGGGTTCAAATCATACAAAGAAAGAGTGTCAGTCCTCTTGTACTTAAGTCGGCATTGTGCCTTTTGTATTAAATTCGGATGCAATGTCTGTGTTTCATCGTCAATAAGAAGGTCCAAGGGATACAGTAAACCTGAAGTGAAGCATCGGAATCTAAAATTGGACTCACGGGAGAGGTTCAAATCATAGAAAGAAAGAGTGTCAGTCCTCTTGCACTAAAGACGTCATTGTGCCTTGTGTATTAAATTCGGATGCAATTTCTGTGTTTCATCGTCTATAAGAAGTTCCAAGGTATACAGTAAACCTGAAGCGAAGCATCGGAATCAAAAACCGGACTCACAGGTGACGTTCAAATCATAGAAAGTTAGAGTAACAGGCAACTTGTCCTTATGTCGGCATTGTGCCTTTTGGATTAAATTCAGATGGAATTTCGTTGTTTCATCGTCAATAAGAAGGTCCAAGGGATACAGTAAACCTGAAGTGCAGCATCGGAACCTAAAACTGGACTCACAGAAGAGGTTCAAATCATAGAAAGTTAGAGTGTCAGTCCTCTTGTACTTAAGACGGCATTGTGCCATTTGCATTAAATTCGGATGCAATTTCTGTGTTTCATCGTCAATAAGAAGGTCCAAGGGATACAGTAAACTTGAAGTGAAGCATTGGAATCTAAACCTGGACTCACAGGAGGGGCTCAAAACATATAAAGAAAGAGTGTCAGTCCTCTTGTACTTAAGTCGGCATTGTGCCTTTTGTATTAAATTCGGATGCAATATCTGTGTTTCATCGTCAATAAGAAGGTCCAAGGGATACAGTAAACCTGAAGTGAAGCATCGGAAACTAAAACTGGACTCACAGGAGAGGTTCAAATCATAGAAAGAAAGAGTGTCAGTCCTCTTGTACATAAGTCGGCATTGTGCCTTTTGTATTAAATGCGGATGCAATACCTGTGTTTCATCGTCAATAAGAAGGTCCAATGTATACAGTAAACCTGAAGTGAAGCATCAGAATGTAAAACTGGACTCACTGGAGGGGTTCAAATAATACAAAGTTAGAGTGTCAGTCTTCTTGCACTTAAGTCGGCATTGTGCCTTTTGTATTAAATTCGGATGCAATTTCTGTGTTTCATCGTCAATAAGAAGGTCCAAGGATACAGTAATCCTGAAGTGAAGCATCGGAATCGAAAACTGGACTCACAGGAGAGGTTCAAATCATAGAAAGTTAGAGTGTCAGTCCTCTTGTATTGAAGTCGGCATTTTGCCTTTTTTACTAAATTCGGTTGTAATTTCTGTGTTTCATCGTCAATAAGAAGGTCCAAGGGATACAGTAAACCTGAAGTGCAGCATCGGAACCTAAAACTGGACTTACAGAAGAGGTTCAAATCATAGAAAGTTAGAGTGTCAGTCCTCTTGTACTTAAGACGGCATTGTGCCATTTGCATTAAATTCGGATGCAATTTCTGTGTTTCATCGTCAATAAGAAGGTCCAAGGGATACAGTAAACCTGAAGTGAAGCATCAGAATCTAAAACTGGACTCACAGGAGGGGTTCAAATCATAGAAAGTTATTGTGTCAGTCCTCTTGCACTTAAGTCGGCATTGTGCCTTTTGTGTTAAATTCAGATGGAATTTCTGTGTTTCGTCGTCAATAAGAAGGTTCAAGGATACAGTAAACCTGAAGTGAAGCATCGGAATCGAAAACTGGACTCACTGGAGAGGTTCAAATCATGGAAAGTTAGAGTGTCAGTCCTCTTGTATTTAAGTCGGCATTTTGCCTTTTGTACTAAATTCGGTTGTAATTTCTGTATTTCATTGTCAATAAGAAGGTCCAAGGGATACAGTAAACCTAAAGAGCAGCATCGGAACCTAATACTGGACTCACAGAAGAGGTTCCAATTATAGAAAGTTAGAGTGTCAGTCCTCTTGTACTTAAGTCGGCATTGTGCCTTTTGTATTAAATGCGGATGCAATATCTGTGTTTCATCGTCAATAAGAAGGTCCAAGGTATACAGTAAACCTGAAGTGAAGCATCAGAATCTAAAACTGGACTCACAGGAGGGGTTCAAATCATAGAAAGTTATTGTGTCAGTCCTCTTGCACTTAAGTCGGCATTGTGCCTTTTGTATTAAATTCGGATGCAATTTCTGTGTTTCATCGTCAATAAGAAGGTCCAAGGGATACAGTAAACCTGAAGTGAAACATCGGAAACTAAAACTGGACCCACAGGAGAGGTTCAAATCATAGAAAGAAAGAGTGTCAATCCTCTTGTATTTAAGTCGGCATTGTGCCTTTTGTACTAAATTCGGTTGTAATTCCTGCGTTTCATCGTCAATAAGAAAGACCAAGAAATACAGTAAACCTGAAGTGCAGCAATGGAACCTAAAACGGGACTCACAGGAGAGGTTCAAATCATAGAAAGTTAGAGTGTCAGTCCTCTTGTACTTAAGTCGGCATTGTGCCTTTTGTATTAAATGCGGATGCAATACCTGTGTTTCATCGTCAATAAGAAGGTCCAAGGTATATAGTAAACCTGAAGTGAAGCATCAGAATGTAAAACTGGACTCACTGGAGGGGTTCAAATAATACAAAGTTAGAGTGTCAGTCTTCTTGCACTTAAGTCGGCATTGTGCCTTTTGTATTAAATTCGGATGCAATTTCTGTGTTTCATCGTCACTAAGAAGGTCCAAGGGATACAGTAAACCTGAAGCGAAGGTTCGGAATCTAAAACTGGACTCACAGGAGAGGTTCAAATCATAGAATGTTAGAGTGTCTGTCCTCTTGTATTTATGTCGGCATTGTGCCTTTAGTACTAAATTCGGTTGCAATTTCTGTGTTTCATCGTCAATAAGATAGTCCAAAGGATACAGTAAACCTGAAGTCAAGCATTGGAATCTAAACCTGGACTTACAGGAGGGGTTCAAATCATACAAAGAAAGAGTGTCAGTCCTCTTGTACTTAAGTCGGCATTGTGCCTTTTGTATTAAATTCGGATGCAATGTCTGTGTTTCATCGTCAATAAGAAGGTCCAAGGGATACAGTAAACCTGAAGTGAAGCATCGGAATCTAAAATTGGACTCACGGGAGAGGTTCAAATCATAGAAAGAAAGAGTGTCAGTCCTCTTGCACTAAAGACGTCATTGTGCCTTGTGTATTAAATTCGGATGCAATTTCTGTGTTTCATCGTCTATAAGAAGTTCCAAGGTATACAGTAAACCTGAAGCGAAGCATCGGAATCTAAAACCGGACTCACAGGAAGGGTTCAAATCATACAAAGAAAGAGTAACAATCCTCTTGTACTTAAGTCGGCATTGTGCCTTTTGTATTAAATTCAGATGGAATTTCTGTGTTTCATCGTCAATAAGAAGGACCAAGGATACAGCAAACCTGAAGTGAAGCATCGGAAACGAAAACTGGACTCACAGGAGAGGTTCAAATCATAGAAAGTTAGAGTGTCAGTCCTGTCGTACTTAAGTCGGCAATGTGCCTTTGTATTAAATTCGGATGCAATTTCTGTGTTTCATCGTCAATAAGAAGGTCCAAGGGATACAGTAAACCTGAAGTGAAGCATCAGAAACTAAAACTGGACTCACAGGAGAGGTTCAAATCATAGAAAGTTAGAGTGTCAGTCCTCTAGTACTTAAGTCGGCATTGTGCCTTTTGTATTAAATGCAGATGCAAAATCTGTGTTTCATCGTCAATAAGAAGGTCCAAGGTATACAGTAAACCTGAAGTGAAGCATCAGAATGTAAAACTGGACTCACTGGAGGGGTTCAAATCATAGAAAATTAGAGTGTCAGTCCTCTTGCACTTAAGTCGACATTGTGCCTTTTGTATTTAATTCGGATATAAATTCTGTGTTTCATCGACAATGAGAAGGTCCAAGGAATACAGTAAACCTGAAGTGAAGCATCGGAATCTAAAACTGGACTCACAGGAGAGTTTCAAATCATAGAAAGAAAGAGTGTCAGTCCTCTTGTACTTAAGTCGGCATTGTGCCTTTTGTACTAAATTCGGATGCAATTTCTGTTTTTCATCGTCAATAGAAGGTCGAAGGGATACGGTAAATCTGAAGCTAAGCATCGGAATCTAAAACTGGACTCACAGGAGACGTTCAAATCATAGAAAGTTAGAGTGTCAGGCCTCTTGTCCTTAAGTCGGCATTGTGCCTTTTGTATTGAATTCAGATGGAATTTCTGTGTTTCATCGTCAATAAGAAGGTCCAAGGATACAGTGAACCTGAAGTGAAGCATCGGAATCGAAAACTGGACTCACAGTAGAGGTTCAAATCATAGAAAGTTAGAGTGGCAGTCCTCTTGTATTTAAGGCGGCATTGTGCCTTTTGTACTAAATTCAGATGGAATTTCTGTGTTTCATCGTCAATAAGAAGGTCCAAGGATACAGTAAACCTGAAGTGCAGCATCGGAACCAAAAACTGGACTCACAGGAGAGGTTCAAATCATAGAAAGTTAGAGTGTCCGTCCTCTTGTACTTAAGTCGGCATTGTGCCTTTTGTATTAAATGCGGATGCAATATCTGTGTTTCATCGTCAATAAGAAGGTCCAAGGTATACAGTAAACCTGAAGTGAAGCATCGGAATCTAAAACTGGACTCACTGGAGGGGTTCAAATCATGGAAAGTTAGAGTGTCAGTCCTCTTGTACTTAAGTCGGCATTGTGCCTTTTGTATTAAATGCGGATGCAATATCTGTGTTTCATCGTCAATAAGAAAGTCCAAGGTATACAGTAAACCTGAAGTGAAGCATCGGAAACTAAAACTGGACTCACAGGAGAGGTTCAAATCAAAGAAAGTTAGAGTGTCAGTCTTCTTGTACTTAAGTCGGCATTGTGCCTCTTGTATCAAATTCGGATGCAATTTCTATGTTTCATCGTCAATAAGAAGGTCCAAGGTATACAGTAAACCTGAAGTGAAGCATCCGAATCTAAAACTTGACTCACAGGACGGGTTTAAATCATAGAAAATTGGAGTGTCAGTCCTCTTGTACTTAAGTCAGCATTCTGCCTTTTGTATTAAATTCGGATGCAAATTCTGTGTTTCATCGACAATAAGAAGGTCAAAGATATACAGTAAACCTGAAGTGAAACATCGGATTCCAAAACTGGACTCACAGGAGAGGTTCAAATCGCAGAAAGTTAGAGTGTCAGTCTTCTTGTACTTAAGTCGGCATTGTGACTTTTGTATTAAACTCGTCTGCAATATCTGTGTTTCATCGTCAATAAGAAGGTCCAAGGTATAAAGTAATCCTGAAGTGAAGCATCGGAATCTAAAACTGGACTCACAGGAGAGGTTCAAATCAAAGAAAGTTAGAGTGTCAGTCCTCTTGTACTTTAGTCGGCATTGTGCCTTTTGTATTAAATTCGGATGTAATTTCTGTGTTTCATCATCAATAAGAAGGTCCAAGGGATACAGTAAACCTGAAGTGAAGCACCGGAATCTAAAACTGAACTCACAGGAGAGGTTAAAATCATAGAAATTTAGAGTGTTAGTCCACTTGTACTTAAGTCGGCTTTGTGCCTTTTGTAATACATTCGGATGCAATTTCTGTGTTTCATCGTCAATAAGAAGGTCCAAGGTATACAGTAAACCCTAATTGAAGCATCGGAATCAAATACTGGAATTACAGGATAGGTTCAAATCATAGAAAGTTAGAGTGTCAGTCCCCTTGTACTTAAGTCGGCATTGTGCCTTTTGTATTAAATTTGGATGCAATTTCTGTGTTTCATTGTTAATAAGAAGTTCCAGGGGATACCTTAAACCTGAAGTGAAGCATCGGAAAGTAAAACTGGACTCACAGGAGAGGTTCAAATCATAGAAAGTTAAAGTGTCAGTTCTCTTGTACTTAAGTTGGCATTGTGCCTTTTGTATTAAATTCAGATGGAATTTCTGCGTTTCATCGTCAATAAGAAGGTCCAAGGGATACAGTAAACCTGAAGTGAAGCATCGGAATTCTAACTGGACTCACAGGAGAGGTTCAAATCATAGAAAGTTATAGTGTCAGTCCTCTTGTACTTAAGTCGGCATTGTGCCTTTTGTCTTAAATGCAGATTGAATTTCTGTGTTCCATCGCCAATAAGAAGGTCCAAGGGATACAGTAAACCAGAAATGAGGCATCGGAATCTAAAACTGGACTCAGAGGAGAGGTTGAAATCATAGAAAGTTAGAGTGTCAGTCCGCTTGTACTTAAGTCGGCATTGTGCCTTTTGTATTAAATTCGGATGCAATTTCTGTGTATCATCGTCAATAAGAAGGTCCAAGGTATACAGTAAACCTGAAGTGAAGCATCGGAATCTAAAAATAGACTCACAGGAGAGGTTCAAATCATAGAGAGTTAGAATGTCAGTCAGCTTGTACTTAAGTCGGCATTGTGACTTTTGTATTAAATTCGGATGCAATTTCTGTGGTTCATCGTCAATAAGAAGGTCCAAGGGATACAGTAAACCTGAAGTGAAGCATCGGAATCTAAAACTGGACTCAAAGGCGAGGTTCAAATCATACAAAGTTAGATTGTCAGTCCTCTTGAACTTAAGTCGACATTGTGCCTTTTGAATTATATTCGGATGCAATTTCTGTGTTTCATCGTCAATTAGAAGGTCCTAGGTATACAGTAAACCTTAAGTGAAGCATCGGAATCGAAAACTGGACTCACAGGAGAGGTTTAAATCATAGAAAGTTCGAATGTCCGGCCTCTTGTACTTAAGTCGGCATTGTGCCTTTTTTATTAAATTCGGATGCAATTTCTCTGTTTCATCGACAATAAGAAGGTCCAAGGTATACAGTAAACCTGAAGTGAAGCATCGGAATCTTAAACTGGACTCACCGGAGAGGTGCAAATCACAGAAAGTTAGAGTGTCAGTCCACTTGTACTTAAGTCGGCATTGTGACTTTTGTATTAAATTCGGATGCAATTTCTGTGTTTCATTGTCAATATAAAGTTCCAGGGGATACCTTAAACCTGAAGTGAAGCATCGGAAAGTAAAACTTCACTCACTGGAGAGGTTCAAATCATAGAAAGTTAGAGTGTCAGTCCACTTGTACTTAAGTCGGCATTGTGCCTTTTGTACTAACTTCGGTTGCAATTTCTGTGTTTCATCGTCAATAAGATGGTCCAAGGGATACAGTAAACCTGAAGTGAAGCATCGGTATCTAAAACTGGACTCACAGGAGAGGTTTCAATCGTAGAAAAGTTAGAGTGTCAGGCCCCTTGTACTTAAGTCGGCATTGTGCCTTTTGTATTAAATTCGGATGCAATTTCTGTGTTTCATCATCAATAAGAAGGTACAAGGGATACAGTAAACCTGAAGTGAAGCATCGGAATCTAAAACTGGTCTCACAGGAGAGGTTAAAATCATTGAAAGTTAGAGTGTTAGTCCTCTTGTACTTAACTCGGCATTGTGCCTTTTGTATTAACTTCGGATGCAATTTCTGTGTATCATCGTCAATAAGAAGGTCCAAGGTATACAGTACACCTGAAGTGAAGCATCGAAATCTAAAACAGGACTCGCAGGAGAGGTTCAAATCTTAGAGAGTTAGAGTGTCAGTCCGCTTGTACTTAAGTCGGCATTGTGACTTTTGTATTATATTCGGGTGCAATTTCTGTGTTTCATCGTCAATAAGAAGGTCCAAGGGATATAGTAAACCTGAAGTGAAGCATCGGAATCTAAAACTGGACTCAAAGGAGAGGTTCAAATCATACAAAGTTAGAGTGTCAGTCCTCTTGAACTTAAGTCGACATTGTGCCTTTTGTATCATATTCGGATGCAATTTCTGTGTTTCATCGTCAATTAGAAGGTCCTAGGTATACAGTAAACCTTAAGTGAAGCATCGGATTCGAAAACTGGACTCACAGGAGAGTTGTAAATCATAGAAAAATCGAGTGTCTGTCCTCTTGTACTTAAGTCGGCATTGTGCCTTTTGTATTAAATTCAGATGGAATTTCTGTGTTTCATCGTCAATAAGAAGGTCCAAGGGATACAGTAAACCTGAAGTGAAGCATCGGAATCTCAAACTGGACTCACAGGAGAGGTTCAAATCATAGAAAGTTAGAGTGTCAGTCCTCTTGTACTTAAGTCAGCATTGTGCCTTTTGTATTAAATTCGGATGCAATTTCTGTGTTTCATTGTTAATAAGAAGTTCCAGGGGATACCTTAAACCTGAAGTGAAGCATCGGAAAGTAAAACTGGACTCACAGGAGAGGTTCAAATCATAGAAAGTTAAAGTGTCAGTTCTCTTGTACTTAAGTCGGCATTGTGCCTTCTGTATTAAATTCAGATGGAATTTCTGTGTTTCATCGTCAATACGAAGGTCCAAGGGATACAGTAAACCTGAAGTGAAGCATCGGAATTCTAACTGGACTCACTGGAGAGGTTCAAATCATAGAAAGTTATAGTGTCAGTCCTCTTGTACTTAAGTCGGCATTGTGCCTTTTGTATTAAATGCAGATGGAATTTCTGTGTTCCATCGCCAATAAGAAGGTCCAAGGGATACAGTAAACCAGAAATGAGGCATCGGAATCTAAAACTGGACTGAGAGGAGAGGTTGAAATCATAGAAAGTTAGAGTGTCAGTCCGCTTGTACTTAAGTCGGCATTGTGCCTTTTGTATTAACTTCGGATGCAATTTCTGTGTATCATCGTCAATAAGAAGGTCCAAGGTATACAGTAAACCTGAAGTGAAGCATCGGAATCTAAAAATAGACTCACAGGAGAGGTTCAAATCATAGAGAGTTAGAATGTCAGTCAGCTTGTACTTAAGTCGGCATTGTGACTTTTGTATTAAATTCAGATGTAATTTCTGTGTTTCATCGTCCATAAGAAGGTCCAAGGGATACAGTAAACCTGAAGTGAAGCATCGGAATCTAAAACTGGACTCAAAGGCGAGGTTCAAATCATACAAAGTTAGATTGTCAGTCCTCTTGAACTTAAGTCGACATTGTGCCTTTTGAATTATATTCGGATGCAATTTCTGTGTTTCATCGTCAATTAGAAGGTCCTAGGTATACAGTAAACCTTAAGTGAAGCATCGAAATCGAAAACTGGACTCACAGGAGAGGTTTAAATCATAGAAAGTTCGAGTGTCTGTCCTCTTGTACTTAAGTCGGCATTGTGCGTTTTCTATTAAATTCGGATGCAATTTCTCTGTTTCATCGACAATAAGAAGGTCCAAGGTATACAGTAAACCTGAAGTGAAGCATCGGAATCTTAAACTGGACTACCCGGAGAGGTGCAAATCACAGAAAGTTAGAGTGTCAGTCCACTTGTACTTAAGTCGGCATTGTGACTTTTGTATTAAATTCGGCTGCAATATCTGTGTTTCATCGTAAATAAGAAGGTCCAAGGTATACAGTAATCCTGAAGTGAAACATCGAAATCTAAAACTGGGCTCGCAGGAGAGGTTCAAATCTTAGAGAGTTAGAGTGTAAGTCCGCTTGTACTTAAGTCGGCATTGTGACTTTTGTATTATATTCGGATGCAATTTCTGTGTTTCATCGTCAATAAGAAGGTCCAAGGGATATAGTAATCCTGAAGTGAAGCATCGGAATCTAAAACTGGACTTACAGGAGAGGTTAAAATCATAGAAAGTTAGAGTGTTAGTCCTCTTGTACTTAAGTCGGCATTGTGCCTTTTGTATTAAATTCGGATGCAATTTCTGTGTTTCATCGTCAGTAAGAAGGTCCAAGGTATACAGTAAACCCTAAGTGAAGCATCAGAATCAAAAACTGGACTCACAGGAGAGGTTCAAATCATAGAAAGTTAGAGTGTCAGTCCTCTTGTACTTAAGTCGGCATTGTGCCTTTTGTATTAAATTCGGATGCAATTTCTGTGTTTCATTGTCAATATAAAGTTCCAGGGGATACCTTAAACCTGAAGTGAAGCATCGGAAAGTAAAACTTCACTCACTGGAGAGGTTCAAATCATAGAAAGTTAAAGTGTCAGTTCTCTTGTACTTAAGTCGGCATTGTGCCTTTTGTATTAAATTCTGATATAACGTCTGTGTTACATCGTATATAAGAAGGTCCAAGGGATACAGTAAACCTGATGTGAAGCATCGGAATTCAAACTGAACTCACAGGAGAGGTTCAAATCATAGAAAGTTATAGTGTCAGTCCTCTTGTACTTGAGTCGGCATTGTGCCCTTTGTATTAAATTCAGATGGAGTTTCTGTGTTCCATCGCCAATAAGAAGGTCCAAAGGATACAGTAAACCAGAAGTGAGGAATCGGAATCTAAACTGGACTCACAGGAGGGGTTCAAATCATAGAAAGTTAGAGTGTCAGTCCGCTTGTACTTAAGTCGGCATTGTGCCTTTTGTATTAAATTCGCATGCAATTTCTGTGTATCATCACCAATAAGAAGGTCCAAGGTATACAGTACACCTGAAGTGAAGCATCGAAATCTAAAACTGGACTCGCAGGAGAGGTTCAAATCATAGAGAGTTAGAGTGTCAGTCCGCTTGTACTTAAGTCGGCATTGTGACTTTTGTATTAAATTCGGATGAAATTTCTGTGTTTGATCGTCAATAAGAAGGTCCAAGGGATATAGTAAACCTTACGTGAAGCATCGGAATCGAAAACTGGACTCACAGGAGAGGTTTAAATCATAGAAAGTTCGAGTGTCTGTCCTCTTGTACTTAACTCGGCATTGCGCCTTTTGTATTAAATTCAGGTGCAATTTCTTTGTTTCATCGTCAATAAGAAGGTCCAAGGGATACAGTAAACCTGAAGTGAAGCATCGGAATCTAAAACTGGACTCACAGGAGGGGTGCAAATCATAGAAAGTTAGAGTGTCAGTCCTCTTCTATTTAAGTTGACATTGTGCCTTTTGTACTACCTTCGGTTGCAATTTCTGTGTTTCATCGTCAATAAGAAGGTCCAAGGGATACAGTAAACCTGAAGTGAAGCATCGGTATGTAAAACTGGACTTACAGGAGAGATTTCAATCGTAGAAAAGTAGGAGTGTCAGGCCCTTTGTACTTAAGTCGGCATTGTGCCTTTTGTGTTAACTTCGGATGCAATTTCTGTGTATCATCGTCAATAAGAAGGTCCAAGGTATACAGTACACCTGAAGTGAAGCATCGGAATCTAAAACTGGACTCACAGGAGAGGTTCAAATCATAGAATGTTAGAGTGTCAGTCCTCTTATACTTATGTCGGCATTGTGCCTTTTGTATTACATTCGGATGCTATTTCTGTGTTTCATCGTCAATAAGGTGGTCCAAGGGATACAGTAAACCTGAAGTGAAGCATCGGAAATCAAGCTAAACTCACAGGAGAGGTTCAAATCATAGAAAGTTATAGTGTCAGTCCTCTTGTACTTAAGTCGGCATTGTGCCTTTTGTATTAAATTCAGATGCAATTTCTGTGTTTCATCATCAATAAGACGTTCCAAGGGGTACAGTAAACCTGAAGTGAAGCATCGGAAACTAAAACTGGACTTACAGAGGTGGTTCAAATCATAGAAAGTTAAAGTGTCAGTTCTCTTGTACTTAAGTCGGCATTGTGCCTTTTGCATTAAATTCAGATGGAATTTCTGTGTTTCATCGTCAATAAGAAGGTCCATGGGATACAGTAAACCTGAAGTCAAGCATCGGAATCTTAAATTGGACTCACAGGAGAGGTGCAAATTCAGGAAAGTTAGAGTGTCAGTTCTCTAGTACTTAAGTCAACATTGCGACTTTTGTATTAAATTCGGCTGCAATATCTGTGTTTCATCGTCAATAAGAAGGTCCAAGGGATACAGTAATCCTGAAGTGAAGCATCGGAATCTAAAACTGGACTCACAGGAGAGGTTCAAATCATAGAAAGTTAGAGTGTTAGTCCTCTCGTACTTAACTCGGCATTGTGCCTTTTGTATTAAATTCGGATGCAATTTCTGTGTTTCATCGTCAATAAGAAGGTCCAAGGTATACAGTAAACCATAAGTGAAGCATCGGAATCAAAAACTGGACTCAAAGGAGAGGTTCAAATCCTAGAAAGTTAGAGTGTCAGTCCTCTTGTACTTAAGTCGGCATTGTGCCTTTTGTATTGAATTCGGATGCAATTTCTGTGTTTCATTGTCAATAAGAGGTTCCAGGGGATACCTTAAACCTGAAGTGAAGCATCGGAAAGTAAAACTGGACTCACAGGAGAGGTTCAAATCATAGAAAGTTAAAGTGTCAGTTCTCTTGTACTTAAGTCGGCATTGTGCCATTTGTATTAAATTCAGAGGGAATTTCTGTGTTTCATCGTCAAGAAGAAGGTCCAAGGGATAGAGTAAACCTGAAGTAAAGCATCGGAATTAAAACTAAACTAACAGGAGGGCTTCAAATCATAGAAAGTTGTAGTGACAGTCCTCTTGTACTTAAGTCGGCAATGTGCCTTTTGTATTAAATTCAGATGCAATTTCTGTGTTTCATCGTCAATAAGAAGTTCCAAGGGATACAGTAAACCTGAAGTGAAGCATCGGAAACTATAACTGGACTTACAGAAGTGGTTCAAATCATAGAAAGTTAAAGTGTCAGTTCTCTTGTACTTAAGTCGGCATTGTGCCTTTTGCATTAAATTCAGATGGAATTTCTGTGTTTCATCGTCAATAAGAAGGTCCAAGGGATACAGTAAACCTTAAGTGAAGCATTGGAATCTAAAACTGGACTCACAGGAGAGGTTCAAAACATAGAATGTTAGAGTGTCAGTCCTCTTGTACTTATGTCGGCATTGTGCCTTTTGTATTACATTCGGATCGCGATTTCTGTGTTTCATCGTCAATAAGAAGGTCCAAGAGATACAGTAAACATAAAGTGAAGCATCGGTATCGAAAACTGAACTCACAGGAGAGGTGCAAATCATAGAAAGTTAGAGTGTCAGTCCTCTTCTATTTAAGTTGACATTGTGCCTTTTGTACTAACTTCGGTTGCAATTTCTGTGTTTCATCGTCAATAAGAAGGTCCAAGGGATACAGTAAACCTGAAGTGTAGCATCGGTATCTAAAAGTGGACTCACAGGAGAGGTTTCAATCGTAGAAAGTTAGAGTGTCAGGCCCCTTGTACTTAAGTCGGCATTGTGCCTTTTGTAATTAATTCGGATGCAAGTTCTGTGTTTCATCATCAATAAGAAGGTACAAGGGAAACAGTAAACCTGAAATGAAGCATCGGAATCTAAAACTGGACTCACAGGAGAGGTTAAAATCATTGAAAGTTAGAGTGTTAGTCCTCTCGTACTTAACTAGGCATTGTGCCTTTTGTATTAAATTCGGATGCAATTTCTGTGCTTCATCGTCAATAAGACGGTCCAAGGTTTACAGTAAACCCTAAGTGAAGCATCGGAATCAAAAACTGGACTCAAAGGAGAGGTTCAAATCATAGAATGTTAGAGTGTCAGTCCTCTTGTACTTAAGTCGGCATTGTGCCTTTTGTATTAAATTCGGATGCAATTTCTGTGTTTCATTGTCACTAAGATGTTCCAGGGGGTACCTTAAACCTGAAGTGAAGCATCGGAAAGTAAAACTGGACTCACAGGAGAGGTTCAAATCATAGAAAGTTAAAGTGTCAGTTCTCTTGTACTTAAGTCGGCATTGTGCCTTTTGTATTAAATTCAGATGGAATTTCTGTGTTTCATCGTCAATAAGAAGGTCCAAGGGATACAGTAAACCTGAAGTGAAGCATCGGAATTCAAACTAAACTAACAGGAGGGGTTCAAATCATAGAAAGTTATAGTGACAGTCCTCTTGTATTTAAGTCGGCATTGTTCCTTTTGTACTAAATTCGGTTGCAATTTCTGTGTTTGATCGTCAATAAGAAGGGTCAAGGGATACAGTAAACCTAAAGTGAAGCATCGGTATCTAAAACTGGACTCACAGGAGAGGTTTAAATCGTAGAAAGTTAGAGTGTCAGGCCTCTTGTACTTAAGTCGGCATTGTGCCTTTTGTATTATATTCGGATGCAATTTCTGTGTTTCATCGTCAATAAGAAGGTCCACGGGATACAGTAAACCTTAAGTGAAGCATCAGAATCCAAAAGCGGGCTCACAGGAAGGTTCAAATCATAGAAAGTTAGAGTGTCAGACCTCTTGTACTTAAATCGGCATTGTGAGTTTGTATTAAATTCGGGTGAAATTTCTGTGTTTCATCGTCAATAAGAGCGTGCAAGGGATACAGTAAACCTGAAGTGAAGCATCGGAATCGAAAACTGGACTCACAGGAGAGGTTCAATTATAGAAAGTTAGAGTGTCAGTCCTCTAGTATTTAAGTCGGCATTGTGCCTTATGTACTAAATTCTGTTGCAATTTCTGTGTCTCATCGTCAATAAGTAGGTGCAATTTATACAGTAAACCTGAAGTGTAGCATCGGAATCTAAAACTGGACTCACAGGAGAGGTTCAAATCATAGAAAGTTAGAGTGTCAGTCCTCTTGTACTTTAGTTGGCATTGTGCCTTTTGTATTAAATTCGGATGCATTTTCTGTGTTTCATCGTCAATAAGAAGTTCCAAGGTATACAGTAAACCCTAAGTGAAGCATCGGAATCTTAAACTGGACTTAGAGAAGTGGTTCAAATCACAGAAAGTTAAAGTGTCAGTTCTCTTGTACTTAAGTCGGCATTGTGCCTTTTGCATTAAATTCAGATGGAATTTCTGTGTTTCATCGTCAATAAGAAGGTCCAAGGGATACAGTAAACCTTAAGTGAAGCATCGGAATCGAAAACTGGACTCACAGGAGAGGTTTAAATCATAGAAAGTTCGAGCGCCTGTCCTCTTGTACTTAAGTCGGCATTGTGACTTTTGTATTAAATTCGGCTGCTATATCTGTGTTTCATCGTCAATAAGAAGGTCCAAGGGATACAGTAATCCTGAAGTGAAGCATCGGAATCTAAAACTGGACTCACAGGAGAGGTTCAAATCATAGAAAGTTAGAGTGTCAGTCCTCTTGTACTTTAGTTGGCATTGTGCCTTTTGTATTAAATTCGGATGCAATTTCTGTGTTTCATCGTCAATAAGAAGTTCCAAGGTATACAGTAAACCCTAAGTGAAGCATCGGAATCAAAAACTGGTTTCACAGAAGAGGTTCAAATCATAGAAAGTTAGAGTGTCAGTCCTCTTGTACTTAAGTCGGCATTGTGCCTTCTGTATTAAATTCGGATGCAATATCTGTGTTTCATCGTCAATAAGAAGTTCCAAGGGATACAGTAAACCTGAAGTGAAGCATCGGAAACTAAAACTGGACTTACAGAAGTGGTTCAAATCGTAGAAAGTTACAGTGTCAGTTCTCTTGTACTTAAGTCAGCATTGTGCCTTTTGCATTAAATTCAGATGGAATTTCTGTGTTTCATCGTCAATAGGAAGGTCCAAGGGATACAGTAAACCTGAAGTGAAGCATCGGAATCTAAAACTGGACTCACAGGAGAGGTTTAAATCATAGAAAGTTAGAGTGTCAGTCCTCTTGTACTTAAGTCGGCATTGTGCCTTTTGTATTAAATTCGGATGCAATTTCTGTGTTACATCGTCTATAAGAAGGTCCAAGGGTTACAGTAAACCAGAAGTGAAGCATCGGAATCTAAAACTGGACTCTCAGGAGAGGTTCAAATCATAGGAAGTTAGAGCGTCAAGCCTCTTGTACTTAAGTCGGCATTGTGCCTTTTTATTAAATTCGGATGCTATTTCTGTGTTACATCGTCAATAAGAAGATCCATGGGATACAGTAAACCTGAAGTGAAGCATTGGAATCTAAAACTGGACTTACAGAAGTGGTTCAAATCATAGAAAGTTAAAGTGTCAGTTCTCTTGTACTTAAGTCGGCATTGTGCCTTTTGCATTTAATTCAGATGGAATTTCTGTGTTTCATCGTCAATAAGAGTGTCCAAGGGATACAGTAAACCTGAAGTGAAGCATCGGAATCGAAAACTGGACTCACAGGAGAGGATTAAATCATAGAAAGTTCGAGCGTCTGTCCTCTTGTACTTAAGTCGGCAATGTGCCTTTTTTATTAAATTCGGATGCAATGTCTGTGTTTCATCGACAATAAGAAGGTCCAAGGTATACAGTAAACCTGAAGTCCAGCATCGGAATCTTAAATTGGACTCGCAGGAGAGGTAAAAATCACAGAAAGTTAGAGTGTCAGTTCTCTTGTACTTAAGTCGGCATTGTGACTTTTGTATTAAATTCGGCTGCAATATCTGTGTTTCATCGTCAATAAGAAGGTCCAAGGGATACAGTAATCCTGAAGTGAAGCATCGGAATCTAAAAGTGGACTCACAGAAGAGGTTCAATTATAGAAAGTTAGAGTGTCAGTCCTCTTGTATTTAAGTCGGCATTGTGCGTTTTGTACTAAATTCTGTTGCAATTTCTGTGTCTCATCGTCAATAAGTAGGTGCAAGGTATACAGTAAACCTAAAGTGTAGCATCAGAATCTAAAACTGGACTCACAGGGGAGGTTCAAATCATAGAGAGTTAGAGTGTCAGTCCTCTTGAACTTAAGTCGACATTGTGCCTTTTGTATTATATTCGGATGCAATTTCTGTGTTTCATCGTGAATTAGAAGGTCCTAGGTATACAGTAAACCTTAAGTGAAGCATCGGAATCGAAAACTGGACTCACAGGAGAGGTTTAAATCATAGAAAGTTCGAGCGTCTGTCCTCTTGTACTTAAGTCGGCATTGTGCCTTT
This sequence comes from Schistocerca americana, assembly GCF_021461395.2. Lineage (NCBI taxonomy): Eukaryota > Metazoa > Arthropoda > Insecta > Orthoptera > Acrididae > Schistocerca > Schistocerca americana. The sequence continues at coordinate 59,868,236 of NC_060121.1, forward strand.
TTTATTAAATTCGGATGCAATTTCTGTGTTTCATCGTCAATAAGAAGGTCCAAGGTATACAGTAAACCTGAAGTGAAGCATCGGAATCTTAAATTGGACTCACAGGAGAGGTGCAAATCACAGAAAGTTAGAATGTCAGTCCTCTTGTACTTAAGTCGGCATTGTGACTTTTGTATTAAATTCGGCTGCAATATCTGTGTTTCATCGTCAATAAGAAGGTCCAAGGTATACAGTAATCCTGAAGTGAAGCATCGGAATCAAAAACTGGACTCACAGGAGAGGTTCAAATCATAGAAAGTTAGAGTGTCAGTCCTCTTGTACTTAAGTCGGCATTGTGCCTTTTGTATTAAATTCGGATGCAATTTCCGTGTTTCATCGTCAATAAGAAGTTCCAAGGGATACAGTAAACCTGAGGTGAAGCATCGGAAACTAAAACTGGACTTACAGAAGTGGTTCAAATCGTAGAAAGTTAAAGTGTCAGTTCTCTTGTACTTAAGTCAGCATTGTGCCTTTTGCATTAAATTCAGATGGAATTTCTGTGTTTCATCATCAATAGGAAGGTCCAAGGGATACAGTAAACCTGAAGTGAAGCATCGGAATCTAAAACTGGACTCACAGGAGAGGTTCAAATCATAGAAAGTTAGAGTGTCAGTCCTCTTGTACTTAAGCCGGCATTGTGCTTTTGTATTAAATTCGGATGCAATTTCTGTGTTTCATCGTCAATAAGAAGGTCCAAGGGTTACAGTAAACCAGAAGTGAAGCATCGGAATCTAAAACTGGACTCACAGGAGAGGTTCAAATCATAGGAAGTTAGAGCGTCAAGCCTCTTGTACTTAAGTCGGCATTGTGCCTTTTTATTAAATTCGGATGCTATTTCTGTGTTACATCGTCAATAAGAAGATCCATGGGATACAGTACACCTGAAGTGAAGCATTGGAATCTACAACTGGACTTACAGAAGTGGTTCAAATCATAGAAAGTTAAAGTGTCAGTTCTGTTGTACTTAAGTCGGCATTGTGCCTTTTGCATTAAATTCAGATGGAATTTCTGTGTTTCATCGTCAATAAGAAGGTCCAAGGGATACAGTAAACCTGAAGTGAAGCATCGGAATCGAAAACTGGACTCACAGGAGAGGTTTAAATCATAGAAAGTTCGAGCGTCTGTCCTCTTGTACTTAAGTCGGCAATGTGCCTTTTTTATTAAATTCGGATGCAATGTCTGTGTTTCATCGACAATAAGAAGGTCCAAGGTATACAGTAAACCTGAAGTCAAGCATCGGAATCTTAAATTGGACTCACAGCAGAGGTAAAAATCACAGAAAGTTAGAGTGTCAGTTCTCTTGTATTTAAGTCGGCATTGTGCGTTTTGTACTAAATTCTGTTGCAATTTCTGTGTCTCATCGTCAATAAGTAGGTGCAAGGTATACAGTAAACCTGAAGTGTAGCATCAGAATCAAAAACTGGACTCACAGGGGAGGTTCAAATCATAGAGAGTTAGAGTGTCAGTCCTCTTGTACTTAAGTCGGCATTGTGACTTTTGTATTAAATTCGGATGCAATTTCTGTGTTTCATCGTCAATAAGAAGGTCCAAGGGATACAGTAAACCTGAAGTGAAGCATCGGAATCTAAAACTGGACTCAAAGGAGAGGTTCAAATCATACAAAGTTAGAGTGTCAGTCCTCTTGAACTTAAGTCGACATTGTGCCTTTTGTATTATATTCGGATGCAATTTCTATGTTTCATCGTGAATTAGAAGGTCCTAGGTATACAGTAAACCTTAAGTGAAGCATCGGAATCGAAAACTGGACTCACAGGAGAGGTTTAAATCATAGAAAGTTCGAGCGTCTGTCCTCTTGTATGTAAGTCGGCATTGTGCCTTTGTTATTAAATTCGGATGCAATTTCTGTGTTTCATCGTCAATAAGAAGGTCCAAGGTATACAGTAAACCTGAAGTGAAGCATCGGAATCTTAAATTGGACTCACAGGAGAGGTGCAAATCACAGAAAGTTAGAATGTCAGTCCTCTTGTACTTAAGTCGGCATTGTGACTTTTGTATTAAATTCGGCTGCAATATCTGTGTTTCATCGTCAATAAGAAGGTCCAAGGTATACAGTAATCCTGAAGTGAAGCATCGGAATCAAAAACTGGACTCACAGGAGAGGTTCAAATCATAGGAAGTTAGAGTGTCAGTCCTCTTGTACTTAAGTCGGCATTGTGCCTTTTGTATTAAATTCGGATGCAATTTCTGTGTTTCATCGTCAATAAGAAGTTCCAAGGGATACAGTAAACCTGAGGTGAAGCATCGGAAACTAAAACTGGACTTACAGAAGTGGTTCAAATCGTAGAAAGTTAAAGTGTCAGTTCTCTTGTACTTAAGTCAGCATTGTGCCTTTTGCATTAAATTCAGATGGAATTTCTGTGTTTCATCGTCAATAGGAAGGTCCAAGGGATACAGTAAACCTGAAGTGAAGCATCGGAATCTAAAACTGGACTCACAGGAGAGGTTCAAATCATAGAAAGTTAGAGTGTCAGTCCTCTTGTACTTAAGTCGGCATTGTGCCTTTTGTATTAAATTCGGATGCAATTTCTGTGTTTCATCGTCAATAAGAAGGTCCAAGGGTTACAGTAAACCAGAAGTGAAGCATCGGAATCTAAAACTGGACTCACAGGAGAGGTTCAAATCATAGGAAGTTATAGCGTCAAGCCTCTTGTACTTAAGTCGGCATTGTGCCTTTCTATTAAATTCGGATGCTATTTCTGTGTTACATCGTCAATAAGAAGATCCATGGGATACAGTAAACCTGAAGTGAAGCATTGGAATCTAAAACTGGACTTACAGAAGTGGTTCAAATCATAGAAAGTTAAAGTGTCAGTTCTCTTGTACTTAAGTCGGCATTGTGCCTTTTGCATTAAATTCAGATGGAATTTCTGTGTTTCATCGTCAATAAGAAGGTCCAAGGGATACAGTAAACCTGAAGTGAAGCATCGGAATCGAAAACTGGACTCACAGCAGAGGTTTAAATCATAGAAAGTTCGAGCGTCTGTCCTCTTGTACTTAAGTCGGCATTGTGCCTTTTTTATTAAATTCGGATGCAATTTCTGTGTTTCATCGTCAATAAGAAGGTTCAAGGTATACAGTAAACCTGAAGTGAAGCATCGGAATCTTAAATTGGACTCACAGGAGAGGTGCAAATCACAGAAAGTTAGAGTGTCAGTCCTCTTGTACTTAAGTCGGCATTGTGACTTTTGTATTTAATTCGGCTGCAATATCTGTGTTTCATCGTCAATAAGAAGGTCCAAGGTATACAGTAATCCTGAAGTGAAGCATCGGAATCTAAAACTGGACTCACAGGAAAGGTTGAACTCATAGATAGTTAGAGTGTCAGTCCCCTTGTACTTTAGTCGGCATTGTGCCTTTTGTATTAAATTCGGATCCAATATCTGTGTTTCGTCGTCAATAAGAAGTTCCAAGGGATACAGTAAACCTGAAGTGAAGCATCGGAAACTAAAACTGGACTTACAGAAGTGGTTCAAATCATAGAAAGTTAAAGTGTCAGTTCTCTTGTACTTAAGTCGGCATTGTGCCTTTTGCATTAAATTCAGATGGAATGTCTGTGTTTCATCGTCAATAAGAAAGTCCAAGGGATACAGTAAACCTTAAGTGAAGCATCGGAATCGAAAACTGGACTCACAGGAGAGGGTTAAATCATAGAAAGTTCGAGCGTCTGTCCTCTTGTACTTAAGTCGGCATTGTGCCTTTTTTATTAAATTCGGATGCAATGTCTGTGTTTCATCGACAATAAGAAGGTCCAAGGTATTCAGTAAACCTGAAGTGAACCATCGGAATCTTAAATTGGACTCACAGGAGAGGTTCAAATCATAGAAAGTTAGAGCGTCAGGCCTCTTGTACTTAAGTCGGCATTGTGCCTTTTTATTAAATTCGGATGCTATTTCTGTGTTACATCGTCAATAACAAGATCCAAGGGATACAGTAAACCTGAAGTGAAGCATTGGAATCTAAAACTGCACTCACAGGAGAGGTTCATAACATAGAATGTTAGAGTGTCAGTCCTCTTGTAATTAAGTCGGCATTGGGACTTTTGTATTAAATTCTGTTGCAATTTCTGTGTCTCATTGTCAATAAGTAGGTGCAAGGTATACAGTAAACCTGAAGTGTAGCATCGGAATCTAAAACTGGACTCACAGGAGAGTTTCAAATCATAGAAAGTTAGAGTGTCAGTCCTCTTGTAATTAAGTCGGCATTGGGACTTTTGTATTAAATTCGGATGCAATTTCTGTGTATCATCGTCAATAAGAAGGTCTGAGGTATACAGTAAACCTGAAGTGAAGCATCGGAATCTAAAACTGGACTCAAAGGAGAGGTTCAAATCATACAAAGTTAGAGTGTCAGTCCTCTTGTACTTATGTCGGCATTGTGCCTTTTTTTATTTAATTCGGATGCAATTTCTGTGTTTCATCGTCAATTAGAAGGTCCTAGGTATACAGTAAACCTTAAGTGAAGCATCGGAATCTAAAACTGGACTCACAGGAGATGTTTAAATCATAGAAAGTTAGAGTGTCAGTCCTCCTGTACTTAAGTCGGCATTGTGCCTTTTGTATTAAATTCGGTTGCAATTTCTGTGTTTCATGGTCAATAAGAAGGTCCAAGGGATATAGTAAACCTGAAGTGAAGCATCGGAATCTAAAACTGGACTCAGAGGAGAGGTTTAAATCGTAGAAATTTAGAGTGTCAGGCCTGTTGTACTTAAGTCGGCATTCTGCCTTTTGTATTAAATTCGGATGCAATTTCTGTGTTTCATCGTCAATAAGAAGGTCCAAGGGATACAGTAAACCTGAAGTGAAGCATCAGAATCTAAAACTGGACTCACATGAGCGGTTCAAATCATCGAAAGCTAGAGTGTCAGACCTCATGTACTTAAGTCGGCATTGTGACTTTTGTATTAAATTCGGATGCAATTTCTGTGTTTCATCGTCAATAAGAGGGTCCCAGGGATACAGTAATCCTGAAGTGAAGCATCGGAATCGAAAACTGGACTCACAGGAGAGGTTCAATTATAGAAAGTTAGAGTGTCAGTCCTCTTGTATTTAAGTCGGCATTGTGCCTTTTGTACTAAATTCTGTTGCAATTTCTGTGTCCCATCGTCAATAAGAAGGTCCAAGTTATACAGTAAACCTGAAGTGTAGCATCGGAATCTAAAACTGGACTCACAGGAGAGGTTAAAATCATAGAAAGTTAGATTGTCAGTCCTCTTGTACTTAAGTCGGCATTGGGACTTTTGTATTAAATTCGGATGCAATTTCTGTGTATCATCGTCAATAAGAAGGTCTGAGGTATACAGTAAACCTGAAGTGAAGCATCGGAATCTAAAACTGGACTCAAAGGAGAGGTTCAAATCATACAAAGTTAGAGTGTCAGTCCTCTTGTACTTATGTCGGCATTGTGCCTTTTTTTATTTAATTCGGATGCATTTTCTGTGTTTCATCGTCAATTAGAAGGTCCGAGGTATACAGTAAACCTTAAGTGAAGCATCGGAATCTAAAACTGGACTCACAGGAGATGTTTAAATCATAGAAAGTTAGAGTGTCAGTCCTCCTGTACTTAAGTCGGCATTGTGCCTTTTGTATTAAATTCGGTTGCAATTTCTGTGTTTCATCGTCAATAAGAAGGTCCAAGGGATATAGTAAACCTGAAGTGAAGCATCGGAATCTAAAACTGGACTCAGAGGAGAGGTTTAAATCGTAGAAATTTAGAGTGTCAGGCCTGTTGTACTTAAGTCGGCATTCTGCCTTTTGTATTAAATTCGGATGCAATTTCTGTGTTTCATCGTCAATAAGAAGGTCCAAGGGATACAGTAAACCTGAAGTGAAGCATCAGAATCTAAAACTGGACTCACATGAGCGGTTCAAATCATCGAAAGCTAGAGTGTCAGACCTCATGTACTTAAGTCGGCATTGTGACTTTTGTATTAAATTCGGATGCAATTTCTGTGTTTCATCGTCAATAAGAAGGTCCAAGGGATACAGTAAACCTGAAGTGAAGCATCAGAATCTAAAACTGGACTCACATGAGCGGTTCAAATCATCGAAAGCTAGAGTGTCAGACCTCATGTACTTAAGTCGGCATTGTGACTTTTGTATTAAATTCGGATGCAATTTCTGTGTTTCATCGTCAATAAGAGGGTCCCAGGGATACAGTAATCCTGAAGTGAAGCATCGGAATCGAAAACTGGACTCACAGGAGAGGTTCAATTATAGAAAGTTAGAGTGTCAGTCCTCTTGTATTTAAGTCGGCATTGTGCCTTTTGTACTAAATTCTGTTGCAATTTCTGTGTCCCATCGTCAATAAGAAGGTCCAAGTTATACAGTAAACCTGAAGTGTAGCATCGGAATCTAAAACTGGACTCACAGGAGAGGTTAAAATCATAGAAAGTTAGATTGTCAGTCCTCTTGTACTTAAGTCGGCATTGTGCCTTTTGTATTCAATTCGGATGCAATTTCTGTGTATCATCGTCAATAAGAAGGTCCAAGGTATACAGTAAACCTGAAGTGATGCATCGGAATCTAAAACTGGAATCACAGGAGAGGTTCAAATCATAGAGAGTTAGAGTGTCAGTCCTCTTGTACTTAATACGGCATTGTGCCGTTTGTATTAAATTCGGATGCAGTTACTGTGTTTCATCGTCAATAAGACGGTCCAAAGGATACAGTAAACCTGAAGTGAAGCATCCGAATCTAAAACGCGACTCACAGGAGACGTTTAAATCATAGAAAGTTAGAGTGTCTGTCCTCCTGTAATTAAGTCGGCATTGTGCCTTTTGTATTAAATTCGGATGCAATTTCTGTGTATCATCGTCAATAAGAAGGTCCAAGGTATACAGTAAACCTGAAGTGAAGCATCGGAATCAAAAACTGGACTCACAGGAGAGGTTCAAATCATAGAAAGTTAGAGTGTTTGTCCTCTTGTATTTAAGGCGGCATTGTGCCTTTTGTATTATATTCGGAAGCAATTTCTGTGTTTCATTGTCAATAAGAAGGTCCAAGGGTTACAGTAAACCAGAAGTGAAGCATCGGAATCTAAAACTGGACTCACAGGAGAGGTTCAAATCATAGGAAGTTAGAGCGTCAAGCCTCTTGTACTTAAGTCGGCATTGTGCCTTTTTATTAAATTCGGATGCTATTTCTGTGTTACATCGTCAATAAGAAGATCCATGGGATATAGTACACCTGAAGTGAAGCATTGGAATCTACAACTGGACTTACAGAAGTGGTTCAAATCATAGAAAGTTAAAGTGTCAGTTCTGTTGTACTTAAGTCGGCATTGTGCCTTTTGCATTAAATTCAGATGGAATTTCTGTGTTTCATCGTCAATAAGAAGGTCCAAGGGATACAGTAAACCTGAAGTGAAGCATCGGAATCGAAAACTGGACTCACAGGAGAGGTTTAAATCATAGAAAGTTCGAGCGTCTGTCCTCTTGTACTTAAGTCGGCAATGTGCCTTTTTTATTAAATTCGGATGCAATGTCTGTGTTTCATCGACAATAAGAAGGTCCAAGGTATACAGTAAACCTGAAGTCAAGCATCGAAATCTCAAATTGGACTCACAGCAGAGGTAAAAATCACAGAAAGTTAGAGTGTCAGTTCTCTTGTATTTAAGTCGGCATTGTGCGTTTTGTACTAAATTCTGTTGCAATTTCTGTGTCTCATCGTCAATAAGTAGGTGCAAGGTATACAGTAAACCTGAAGTGTAGCATCAGAATCAAAAACTGGACTCACAGGGGAGGTTCAAATCATAGAGAGTTAGAGTGTCAGTCCTCTTGTACTTAAGTCGGCATTGTGACTTTTGTATTAAATTCGGATGCAATTTCTGTGTTTCATCGTCAATAAGAAGGTCCAAGGGATACAGTAAACCTGAAGTGAAGCATCGGAATCTAAAACTGGACTCAAAGGAGAGGTTCAAATCATACAAAGTTAGAGTGTCAGTCCTCTTGAACTTAAGTCGACATTGTGCCTTTTGTATTATATTCGGATGCAATTTCTGTGTTTCATCGTGAATTAGAAGGTCCTAGGTATACAGTAAACGTTAAGTGAAGCATCGGAATCGAAAACTGGACTCACAGGAGAGGTTTAAATCATAGAAAGTTCGAGCGTCTGTCCTCTTGTATTTAAGTCGGCATTGTGCCTTTGTTATTAAATTCGGATGCAATTTCTGTGTTTCATCGTCAATAAGAAGGTCCAAGGTATACAGTAAACCTGAACTGAAGCATCGGAATCTTAAATTGGACTCACAGGAGAGGTGCAAATCACAGAAAGTTAGAATGTCAGTCCTCTTGTACTTAAGTCGGCATTGTGACTTTTGTATTAAATTCGGCTGCAATATCTGTGTTTCATCGTCAATAAGAAGGTCCAAGGTATACAGTAATCCTGAAGTGAAGCATCGGAATCAAAAACTGGACTCACAGGAGAGGTTCAAATCATAGGAAGTTAGAGTGTCAGTCCTCTTGTACTTAAGTCGGCATTGTGCCTTTTGTATTAAATTCGGATGCAATTTCTGTGTTTCATCGTCAATAAGAAGTTCCAAGGGATACAGTAAACCTGAGGTGAAGCATCGGAAACTAAAACTGGACTTACAGAAGTGGTTCAAATCGTAGAAAGTTAAAGTGTCAGTTCTCTTGTACTTAAGTCAGCATTGTGCCTTTTGCATTAAATTCAGATGGAATTTCTGTGTTTCATCGTCAATAGGAAGGTCCAAGGGATACAGTAAACCTGAAGTGAAGCATCGGAATCTAAAACTGGACTCACAGGAGAGGTTTAAATCATAGAAAGTTAGAGTGTCAGTCCTCTTGTACTTAAGTCGGCATTGTGCCTTTTGTATTAAATTCGGATGCAATTTCTGTGTTTCATCGTCAATAAGAAGGTCCAAGGGTTACAGTAAACCAGAAGTGAAGCATCGGAATCTAAAACTGGACTCACAGGAGAGGTTCAAATCATAGGAAGTTAGAGCGTCAAGCCTCTTGTACTTAAGTCGGCATTGAGCCTTTCTATTAAATTCGGATGCTATTTCTGTGTTACATCGTCAATAAGAAGATCCATGGGATACAGTAAACCTGAAGTGAAGCATTGGAATCTAAAACTGGACTTACAGAAGTGGTTCAAATCATAGAAAGTTAAAGTGTCAGTTCTCTTGTACTTAAGTCGGCATTGTGCCTTTTGCATTAAATTCAGATGGAATTTCTGTGTTTCATCGTCAATAAGAAGGTCCAAGGGATACAGTAAACCTGAAGTGAAGCATCGGAATCGAAAACTGGACTCACAGAAGAGGTTTAAATCATAGAAAGTTCGAGCGTCTGTCCTCTTGTACTTAAGTCGGCATTGTGCCTTTTTTACTAAATTCGGATGCAATTTCTGTGTTTCATCGTCAATAAGAAGGTTCAAGGTATACAGTAAACCTGAAGTGAACCATCGGAATCTTAAATTGGACTCACAGGAGAGGTTCAAATCATAGAAAGTTAGAGTGTCAGTCCTCTTGTACTTAAGTCGGCATTGTGCCTTTTGTATTAAATTCGGATGCAATTTCTGTGTTTCATCATCAATAAGAAGGTCCAAGGGTTACAGTAAACCAGAAGTGAAGCATCGGAAACTAACACTGGACTCACAGGAGAGGTTCAAATCATAGAAAGTTAGAGCGTCAGGCCTCTTGTACTTAAGTCGGCATTGTGCCTTTTTATTAAATTCGGATGCTATTTCTGTGTTACATCGTCAATAACAAGATCCAAGGGATACAGTAAACCTGAAGTGAAGCATTGGAATCTAAATCTGCACTCACAGGAGAGGTTCATAACATAGAATGTTAGAGTGTCAGTCCTCTTGTAATTAAGTCGGCATTGGGACTTTTGTATTAAATTCTGTTGCAATTTCTGTGTCTCATTGTCAATAAGTAGGTGCAAGGTATACAGTAAACCTGAAGTGTAGCATCGGAATCTAAAACTGGACTCACAGGAGAGTTTCAAATCATAGAAAGTTAGAGTGTCAGTCCTCTTGTAATTAAGTCGGCATTGGGACTTTTGTATTAAATTCGAATGCAATTTCTGTGTATCATCGTCAATAAGAAGGTCTGAGGTATACAGTAAACCTGAAGTGAAGCATCGGAATCTAAAACTGGACTCAAAGGAGAGGTTCAAATTATACAAAGTTAGAGTGTCAGTCCTCTTGTACTTATGTCGGCATTGTGCCTTTTTTTATTTAATTCGGATGCAATTTCTGTGTTTCATCGTCAATTAGAAGGTCCTAGGTATACAGTAAACCTTAAGTGAAGCATCGGAATCTAAGACTGGACTCACAGGAGATGTTTAAATCATAGAAAGTTAGAGTGTCAGTCCTCCTGTACTTAAGTCGGCATTGTGCCTTTTGTATTAAATTCGGTTGCAATTTCTGTGTTTCATCGTCAATAAGAAGGTCCAAGGGATATAGTAAACCTGAAGTGAAGCATCGGAATCTAAAACTGGACTCAGAGGAGAGGTTTAAATCGTAGAAATTTAGAGTGTCAGGCCTGTTGTACTTAAGTCGGCATTCTGCCTTTTGTATTAAATTCGGATGCAATTTCTGTGTTTCATCGTCAATAAGAAGGTCCAAGGGATACAGTAAACCTGAAGTGAAGCATCAGAATCTAAAACTGGACTCACATGAGCGGTTCAAATCATCGAAAGCTAGAGTGTCAGACCTCATGTACTTAAGTCGGCATTGTGACTTTTGTATTAAATTCGGATGCAATTTCTGTGTTTCATCGTCAATGAGAGGGTCCCAGGGATACAGTAATCCTGAAGTGAAGCATCGGAATCGAAAACTGGACTCACAGGAGAGGTTCAATTATAGAAAGTTAGAGTGTCAGTCCTCTTGTATTTAAGTCGGCATTGTGCCTTTTGTACTAAATTCTGTTGCAATTTCTGTGTACCATCGTCAATAAGAAGGTCCAAGTTATACAGTAAACCTGAAGTGTAGCATCGGAATCTAAAACTGGACTCACAGGAGAGGTTAAAATCATAGAAAGTTAGATTGTCAGTCCTCTTGTACTTAAGTCGGCATTGTGCCTTTTGTATTCAATTCGGATGCAATTTCTGTGTATCATCGTCAATAAGAAGGTCCAAGGTATACAGTAATCCTGAAGTGAAGCATCGGAATCTAAAACTGGAATCACAGGAGAGGTTCAAATCATAGAGAGTTAGAGTGTCAGTCCTCTTGTACTTAATACGGCATTGTGCCGTTTGTATTAAATTCGGATGCAGTTACTGTGTTTCATCGTCAATAAGACGGTCCAAAGGATACAGTAAACCTGAAGTGAAGCATCCGAATCTAAAACGCGACTCACAGGAGACGTTTAAATCATAGAAAGTTAGAGTGTCTGCCCTCCTGTAATTAAGTCGGCATTTTGCCTTTTGTATTAAATTCGGATGCAATTTCTGTGTATCATCGTCAATAAGAAGGTCCAAGGTATACAGTAAACCTGAAGTGAAGCATCGGAATCAAAAACTGGACTCACAGGAGAGGTTCAAATCATAGAAAGTTAGAGTGTCAGTCCTCTTGTACTTATGTCGGCATTGTGCCTTTTGTATTAAATTCGGAAGCAAATTTCTGTGTTTCATTGTCAATAAGAAGTTCCAGGGGATACCTTAAACCTGAAGTGAAGCATCGGAAAATGAAACTGGACTCACAGGAGAGGTTCAAATCACAGAAAGTTAGAGTGTCAGTCCTCTTGTACTTAAGTCGGCATTGTGACTTTTGTATTTAATTCGGCTGCAATATCTGTGTTTCATCGTCAATAAGAAGGTCCAAGGTATACAGTAAACCTGAAGTGAAGCATCGGAATCTAAAACTGGACTCACAGGAAAGGTTCAAGTCATAGAAAGTTTGAGTGTCAGTCCTCTTGTACTTTAGTTGGCATTGTGCCTTTTGTATTAAATTCGGATGCAATTTCTGTCTTCAATCGTCAATAAGAAGGTCCAAGGTATACAGTAAAGCCTAAGTGAAGCATCGGAATCAAAAACTGGACTCACAGGGAGGTTCAAATCATAGAACGTTAGAGTGTCAGTCCTCTTGTACTTAAGTCGGCAATGTGCCTTTTGTATTAAATTCGGATGCAAATTCTGTGTTTCATCGTCAATAAGAAGTTCCAAGGGATACAGTAAACCTGAAGTGAAGCATTGGAATCTAAAACTGGACTCACAGGAGAGGTTCAAAACATAGAATGTTAGAGTGACAGTCCTCTTGTACTTATGTCGGCATTGTGCCTTTTGTATTACATTCGGATGCTATTTCTGTGTTTCATCGTCAATAAGAAGGTCCAAGGGATACAGCAAACCTAAAGTGAAGTATCGGTATCGACAACTGAACTCACAGGAGAGGTGCAAATCATAGAAAGTTAGAGTGTCTGTCCTCTTGTACTTAAGAAGGCATTGTGCCTTTTGTATTACAATCGGATGCAATTTCTGTGTTTCATAGTCAATAAGAAGGTCCATGGGATACAGTAAACCTGAAGTGAAGCATCAGATTCTAAAACTGGATTCACAGGAGCGGTTCAAATCATTGAAAGTTAGAGTGTCAGACCTCTTGTACTTAAGTCGGCATTGTGACTTTTGTATTAAATTCGGATGCAATTTCTGTGTTTCATCGTCAATAAAAGGGTCCCAGGGATACAGTAAACCTGAAGTAAAGCATCGGAATCGAAAACCGGACTCACAGGAGAGGATCAATTGTAGAAAGTTAGAGTGTCAGTCCTCTTTTATTTAAGTCGGCATTGTGCCTTTTGTACTACATTCTGTTGCAATTTCTGTGTTTCATCGTCAATAAGAAGGTCCAAGGGATACAGTAAACCTTAATTGAAGCATCGCAATTCAAACTGGACTCACACGAGAGGTCAAATCATAGAAATTTCGAGTGTCTGTCCTGTTGTACTTAAGTCGGCATTGTGCCTTTTTATTAAAATCGGATGCTATTTCTGTGTTTCATCGTCAATAAGAAGGTCCAAGGGATACAGTAATCCTTAAGTGAAGCATCAGAATCCAAAACTGGGCTCACAGGACGGTTCAAATCATAGAAAGTTAGAGTGTCAGGCCTCTTGTACTTAAGTCGGCATTGTGCCTTTTGCATTAAATTCGAATGCAATTTCTGTGTTTCATCGTCAATAAGAAGGTCCAAGGGATACAGTAAACCTGCAGTGAAGCATCAGAATCTAAAACTGGACTCACAGGAGCGGTTCAAATCATCAAAAGTTAGAGTGTCAGACGTCTTGTACTTAAGTCGGCATTGTGACTTTTGTATTAAATTCGGATCCAATTTCTGTGTTTCATCGTCAACAAGAAGGTCCAAAGTATACAGTAATCCTGAAGTGAAGCATCGGAATCTAAAACTGGACTCACATTAGAGGTTCAAATCATAGAAAGTTAGAGTGTCAGTCCTCTTGTACTTTAGTTGGCATTGTGCCTTTTGTATTAAATTCGGATGCAATTTCTGTGTTTCATCGTCAATAAGAATGTCCAAGGTATACAGTAAACCCTAAGTGAAGCATCGGAATCAAAAACTGGACTCACAGGAGAGGTTCAAATCATAGAAAGTTAGAGTGTCAGTCCTCTTGTACTTAAGTCGGCATTGTACCTTTTGTATTAAATTCGGATGCAATTTCTGTGTATCATCGTCAATAACAAGGTCCAAGGTATACAGTAAACCTGAAGTGAAGCATCGGAATCTTAAATTGGACTCACAGGTGAGGTGCAAATCACAGAAAGTTAGAGTGTCAGTCCTCTTGTACTTAAGTCGGCATTGAGACTTTTGTATTAAATTCGGCTGCAATATCTGTGTTTCATCGTCAATAAGAAGGTCCAAAGTATACAGTAATCCTGAAGTGAAGCATCGGAATCTAAAACTGGACTCACATTAGAGGTTCAAATAATAGAAAGTTAGAGTGTCAGTCCTCTTGTACTTTAGTTGGCATTGTGCCTTTTGTATTAAATTCGGATGCAATTTCTGTGTTTCATCGTCAATAAGAATGTCCAAGGTATACAGTAAACCCTAAGTGAAGCATCGGAATCAAAAACTGGACTCACAGGAGAGGTTCAAATCATAGAAAGTTAGAGTGTCAGTCCTCTTGTACTTAAGTCGGCATTGTACCTTTTGTATTAAATTCGGATGCAATTTCTGTGTATCATCGTCAATAAGAAGGTCGGAGGTATACAGTAAACCTGAAGTGAAGCATCGGTATCTAAAACTGGACTCAAAGGAGAGGTTTAAATCATACAAAGTTAGAGTGTCAGTCCTCTTGTACTTATGTCGGCATTGTGCCTTTTGTATTTAATTCGGATGCAATTTCTGTGTTTCATCGTCAATTAGAAGGTCCTAGGTATACAGTAAACCTTAAGTGAAGCATCGGAATCTAAAACTGGACTCACAGGAGAGGTTTAAATCATAGAAAGTTAGAGTGTCTGTCCTCTTGTACTTAAGTCGGCATTGTGCCTTTTGTATTAAATTCGGTTGCAATTTCTGTGTTTCATCGTCAATAAGAAGGTCCAAGGGATACAGTAAACCTGAAGTGAAGCATCGGAATCTAAAACTGGACTCAGAGGAGAGGTTTAAATCGTAGAAATTTAGAGTGTCAGGCCTCTTGTACTTAAGTCGGCATTCTGCCTTTTGTATTAAATTCGGATGCAATTTCTGTGTTTCATCGTCAATAAGAAGGTCCAAGGGATACAGTAAACCTGAAGTGAAGCATCAGAATCTAAAACTGGACTCACATGAGCGGTTCAAATCATCGAGAGTTAGAGTGTCAGACCTCATGTACTTAAGTCGGCATTGTGACTTTTGTATTAAATTCGGATGCAATTTCTGTGTTTCATCGTCAATAAGAGGGTCCCGGGGATGCAGTAATCCTGAAGTGAAGCATCGGAATCGAAACCTGGACTCACAGGAGGGGTTCAATTATAGAAAGTTAGAGTGTCAGTCCTCTTGTATTTAAGACGGCATTGTGCCTTTTGTACTTAATTCTGTTGCAATTTCTGTGTCCCATTGTCAATAATAAGGTCCAAGGTACACAGTAAACCTGAAGTGTAGCATAGGAATCTAAAACTGGACTCACAGGAGAGGTTCAAATCATAGAAAGGTTGATTGTCAGTCCTCTTGTGCTTAAGTCGGCATTGTGCCTTTTGTATTCAATTCGGATGCAATTTCTGTGTATCATCGTCAATAAGAAGGTCCAAGGTATACAGTAATCGTGAAGTGAAGCATCGGAATCTAAAACTGGAATCACAGGAGAGGTTCAAATCATAGAGAGTTAGAGTGTCAGTCCTCTTGTACTTAATACGGCATTGTGCCGTTTGTATTAAATTCGGATGCAGTTTCTGTGTTTCATCGTCAATAAGACGGTCCAAAGGATACAGTAAACCTGAAGTGAAGCATCCGAATCTAAAACGCGACTCACACGAGACGTTTAAATCATAGAAAGTTAGAGTGTCTGTCCTCCTGTAATTAAGTCGGCATTGTGCCTTTTGTATAAAATTCGGATGCAATTTCTGTGTATCATCGTCAATAAGAAGGTCCAAGGTATACAGTAAACCTGAAGTGAAGCATCGGAATCAAAAACTGGACTCACAGGAGAGGTTCAAATCATAGAAAGTTAGAGTGTCAGTCCTCTTGTACTTTAGTTGGCATTGTGCCTTTTGTATTACTTTAGGATGCAATTTCTGTGTTCAATCGTCAATAAGAAGGTCCAAGGTATACAGTAAAGCCTAAGTGAAGCATCGGAATCAAAAACTGGACTCACAGGAGAGGTTCAAATCATAGAAAGTTAGAGTGTCAGTCCTCTTGTACTTAAGTCGGCAATGTGCCTTTTGTATTAAATTCGGATGCAAATTCTGTGTTTCATCGTCAATAAGAAGTTCCAAGGGATACAGTAAACCTGAAGTGAAGCATCGGAAACTAAAAGTGGACTCACAGAAGTGGTTCAAATCATAGAAAGTTAAAGTGTCAGTTCTCTTGTACTTATGTCGGCATTGTGGCCTTTGCATTAAATTCAGATGGAATTTCTGTGTTTCATCGTCAATAAGAAGGTCCAAGGTATACAGTAAACCTGAAGTGAAGCATCGGAATCAAAAACTGGACTCACAGGAGAGGTTCAAATCATAGAAAGTTAGAGTGTCAGTCCTCTTGTACTTAAGTCGGCATTGTGCCTTTTGTATTACATTCGGATGCTATTTCTGTGTTTCATCGCCAATAAGAAGGTCCAAGGGATACAGTAAACCAAAAGTGAAGTATCGGTATCGAAAACTGAACTCACAGTAGAGGTTCAAATCATAGAATGTTAGAGTGTCAGTCCTCTTGTACTTTAGTTGGCATTGTGCCTTTTGTATTAAATTCGGATGCAATTTCTGTGTTTCATCGTCAATAAGAAGGTCCAAGGGATACAGTAAACCTTAACTGAAGCATCGGAATTCAAACTGGACTCACAGGAGAGGTTCAAATCATAGAAAGTTCGAGTGTCTGTCCTCTTGTACTTAAGTCGGAATTGTGCCTTTTTTATTAAATTCGGATGCAATTTCTGTGTTTCATGGACAATAAGAAGGGCCAAGGTATTCAGTAAACCTGAAGTGAAGCATCGGAATCTTAAATTGGACTCACATTAGAGGTTCAAATCATAGTAAGTTAGAGTGTCAGTCCTCTTGTACTTTAGTTGGCATTGTACCTTTTGTATTAAATTCGGATGCAATTTCTGTGTTTCATCGTCAATAAGAAGATAAAAGGGATACAGTAAACCTGAAGTGAAGCATCGGAATCGAAAACTGGACTCACAGGAGAGGTTCAATTGTAGAAAGTTAGAGTGTCTGTCCTCTTGTAATTAAGTTGGCAATGTGCCTTTGTACTAAATTCTGTTGCAATTTCTGTGTCTCATCGTCAATAACAAGGTCCAAGGTATACAGTAAACCTGAACTGTAGAATCGGAATCTAAAACTGGACTCACAGGAGAGGTTCAAATCATAGAGAGTTAGAGTGTCAGTCCGCTTGTACTTAAGTCGGCTTTGTGACTTTTGTATTAAATTCGGATGCAATTTCTGTGTCTCATCGTCTATAAGAAGGTCCAAGGGATACAGTAAACCTTAATTGAAGCATCGGAATTCAAACTGGACTCACAGGAGAGGTTCAAATCATAGAAAGTTCGAGTGTCTGTCCTCTTGTACTTAAGTCGGAATTGTGCCTTTTTTATTAAATTCGGATGCAATTTCTGTGTTTCATGGACAATAAGAAGGGCCAAGGTATTCAGTAAACCTGAAGTGAAGCATCGGAAACTTAAATTGGACTGACAGGAGAGGAGCAAATCACAGAAAGTTAGAGTGTCAGTCCTCTTGTACTTAAGTCGGCATTGTGACTTTTGTATTAAATTCGGCTGCAATATCTGTGTTTCATCGTCAATAAGAAGGTCCAAAGTATACAGTAATCCTGAAGTGAAGCATCGGAATCTAAAACTGGACTCACATTAGAGGTTCAAATCATAGTAAGTTAGAGTGTCAGTCCTCTTGTACTTTAGTTGGCATTGTACCTTTTGTATTAAATTCGGATGCAATTTCTGTGTTTCATCGTCAATAAGAAGGTCCAAGGTATACAGTAAACCCTAAGTGAAGCATCGGAATCAAAAACTGGACTCACAGGAGAGGTTCAAATCATAGAAAGTTAGAGTGTCAGTCCTCTTGTACTTAAGTCGGCATTGTACCTTTTGTATTAAATTCAGATGGAATTTCTGTGTTTCATCGTCAATAAGAAGGTCCAAGAGATACAGTAAACCTGAAGTGAAGCATCGGAATCTAAAACTGGACTCACAGGAGAGGTTCAAATCATAGAAATTTAGAGTGTCAGTCCTCTTGTACTGAAGTCGGCATTGTGCCTTTTGTATTAAATTCGGATGCAATGTCTGTGTTTCATCGTCAATAAGAAGGTTCAAGGGTTACAGTAAACCAGAAGTGAAGCATCGGAATCTAAAACTGGACTCACAGGAGAGATTCAAATCGTAGAAAGTTAGAGCGTCAGGCCTCTTGTACTTAAGTCGGCATTGTGCCTTTTTATTAAATTCGGATGCTTTTTCAGCGTTTCATCGTCAATAAGAAAATCCAAAGGATACAGTAAACCTAAAGTGAAGCATTGGAATCTAAAACTGGACCCACAGGAGAGGTTCATAACATAGAATGTTAGAGTGTCAGGCCTCTTGTACTTATGTCGGCATTGTGCCTTTTGTATTACATTCGGATGCTATTTCTTTGTTTCATCGTCAATAAGAAATTCCAAGGGATACAGTAAACCTAAAGTGAAGCATTGGTATCGAAAACTGAACTCACAGGAGAGTTGCAAATCATAGAAAGTTAGAGTGTCTGTCCTCTTGTACTTAAGTCGGCATTGTGCCATTTGTATTAAATTCGGTTGCAATTTCTGTGTTTCATCGTCAATAAGAAGGTCCAAGGGATACAGTAAACCTGAAGTGAAGCATCGGTATCTAAAACTGGACTCACAGGAGAGATTTAAATCGTTGAAAGTTAGAGTGTCAGGCCTCTTGTACTTAAGTAGGCATTGTGCCTTTTGTATTATATTCGGATGCAATTTCAGTGTTTCATCGTCAATAAGAAGGTCCAAGGGATACAGTAAACCTTAAGTGAAGCATCAGAATCCAAAACTGGGCTCACAGGAAGGTTCAAATCATAGAAAGTTAGAGTGTCAGGCCTCTTGTACTTAAGTCGGCATTGTGCCTTTTGTATTCTATTCGGATGCTATTTCTGTGTTTCATCGTCAATAAGAAGGTCCAAAAGATACAGTAAACCTGAAGTGAAGCATCAGAATCTAAAACTGGACTCACAGGTGAGGTTCAATTGTAGAAAGTTAGAGTGTCAGTCCTCTTGTATTTAATTCGGCATTGTGCCTTTTGTACTAAATTCTGTTGCAATTTCTGTGTCTCATCGTCAATAAGAAGGTCCAAGGTATACAATAAACCTGAAGTGTAGCATCGGAATCTAAAACTAGACTCACAAGAGAGGTTCAAATCGTAGAAAGTTAGATTGTCTGTCCTCTTTTACTTAAGTCGGCATTGTGCCTTTTGTATTAAATTCGGATGCAATTTCTGTGTATCATCGCCAATAAGAAGGTCCAAGGGATACAGGAAAACTGAAGTGAAGCATCAGAATCTAAAACTTGATTCACAGGAGAGGTTCAAATCATAGTAAGTTAGAGCGTCAGGCCTCTTGTACTTAAGTCGGCATTGTGCATTTTTATTAAATTCGGATGCTATTTCTGTGTTTCATCGTCAATAAGAAGATCCAAGGGATACAGTAAACCTGAAGTGAAGCATTGGAATCTAAAAGTGGACTCACAGGAGAGGTTCAAAACATAGAATGTTAGAGTGTCAGTCCTCTTGTACTTATGTCGGCATTCTGCCTTTTGTATTACATTCGGATGCTATTTCTGTGTTTCAAGGTCAATAAGAAGGTCCAAGGGATACAGTAAACCTAAAGTGAAGCATCGGTATCGAAGACTGAACTCACAGGAGAGGTGCAAATCATAGAAAGTTAGAGTGTCAGACCTCTTGTACTTAAGTCGGCACTGTGACTTTTGTATTAAATTCGGATGCAATTTCTGTGTTTCATCGTCAATAAGAGGGTCCCAGGGATACAGTAAACCTGAAGTGAAGCATCGGAATCAAAAACTGGACTCACAGGAGAGGTTCAATTGTAGAAAGTTAGAGTGTCAGTCCTCTTGTATTTAAGTCGGCATTGTGCCTTTTGTACTAAATTCTGTTGCAATTTCTGTGACTCATCGTCAATAAGAAGGACCAACGGATACAGTAAACCTGAAGTGAAGCATCGGAATCAAAAATGGACTCACAGGGGAGGTTCAAATCACAGAAAGTTAGAGTGTCAGTCCTCTTGTACTTAAAACGGCATTGTGCCGTTTGTATTAAATTCGGATGCAATTTCTGTGTTTCATCGTCAATAAGAAGGTCCAAGGGACACAGTAACCTTAAGTGAAGCATCAGAATCCAAAACTGGGCTCACAGGAAAGTTCAAATCATAGAACGTTAGAGTGTCAGGCCTCTTGTACTTAAGTCGGCATTGTGCCTTTTGTATTAAATTCGGATGCTATTTCTGTGTTCCATCGCCAATAAGAAGGTCCAAGGGATACAGGAAAACTGAAGTGAAGCATCAGAATCTGAAACTTGACTCACAGGAGAGGTTCAAATCATAGAAAGTTAGAGTGATAGTCCTCTTGTACTTAAGTCGGCAATGTGCCTTTTGTATTAAATTCGGATGCAATTTCTGTGTTTCATCGACAATAAGAAGGTCCAAGGTATACAGTAAACCTGGAGTGAAGCATCGGAATCTACAACTGGACTCACGGGAGAGGTTCAAATCACAGGAAGATAGAGTGTCAGTCCTCTTGTACTTAAGTCGGCATTGTGACTTTTGTATTAAATTCGGATGCTATTTCTGTGTTTCATCGTCAATAAGAAGATCCAAGGGATACAGTAAACCTGAAGTGAAGCATCGGTATCGAAAACTGGACTCACTGGAGAGGTTCAAATCATATAAAGTTAGAGTGTCAGTCCTCTTCTAATTAAGTTGACATTGTGCCTTTTGTATTAACTTCGGTTGCAATTTCTGTGTTTCATCGTCAATAAGAAGGTGCAAGGTATACAGTAAACCGGAAGTGTAGCATCGGAATCTAAAACTGGACTCACAGGAGAGGTTCAAATCATAGAAAGTTAGATTGTCAGTCCCCTTGTACTTAAGTCGGCATTGTGCCTTTTGTATTAAATTCGGATGCAATTACTGTGTATCATCGTCAATAAGAAGGTCCAAGGTATACAGTAAACCTGAAGTGAAGCATCGGAATCTAAAACTGGACTCACAGCAGAGGTTCAAATCATAGAGATTTAAAGTGTCAGTCCTCTTGTACTTAAGTCGGCATAGTGACTTTTGTATTAAATTCGGATGCAATTTCTGTGTTTCATCGTCAATAAGAAGGTCCAAGAGACACAGTAAACCTGAAGTGAAGCATCGGAATCTAGAACTGGACTCACAGGAGAGGTTCAAATCACAGAAAGTTAGAGTGTCAGTTATCTTGTACTTAAGTCAGCATTGTGACTTTTGTATAAAATTCAGCTGCAATATCTGTGTTTCATTGTCAATAAGAAGGTCCAAGGTATACAGTAAACCTGAAGTGAAACATCGGAATCTAAAACTGGACTCACCGGAGAGGTTCAAATCATAGTAAGTTAGAGTGTCAGTCCTCTTGTACTTTAGTGGGCATTGTGCCTATTGTATTAAATCCGGATGCAGATTCTGTGTTTCATCGTCAATAAGAAGGTCGAAGGGATACAGTAAACCTGAAGTGAAGCATCGGAATCTAAAACTGGAATAACAGGAGAGGATAAAATCATAGAAAGTTAGAGTGTTAGTCCTCTTGTACTTCAGTCGGCACTGTGCATTTTGTATTAAATTCGGATGCAATTTCAGTGTTTCATCGTCAATAAGAAGGTCCAAGATATACAGTAAACCCTAAGTGAAGCATCGGAATCAAAAACTGGACTCACACGAGAGGTTAAAATCATAGAATGTTAGAGTGTCAGTCCTCTTGTACTTAATACGGCATTGTGCCGTTTATATTAAATTCAGATGCAGTTTCTGTGTTTCATCGTCAATAAGAAGGTCCAAGGTATACAGTAAACCTGAAGTGAAGCATCGGAATCTAAAACTGGACTCACAAGAGATGTTCAAATCATAGAATGTTATAGTGTCAGTCCCCTTGAACTTAAGTCGGCATTGTGCCTTTTGTATTAAATTCAGATGGAATTTCTGTGATCCATCGCCAATAAGAAGGTCCAAGGGATATTGGAAAACTAAAGTGAAGCATCGTAATCTAAAACGCGACTCACAGGAGACGTTCAAATCATAGAATGTTAGAGTGTCGGTCCTCCTGTAATTAAGTCGGCATTGTGCCTTTTGTATTAAATTCTGATGCAATTTCTGTGTTTGACCGTCAATAAGAGGGTCCAAGGTATACAGTAAACATGAAGTGAAGCATCGGAATCTACAACTGGACTTACAGGAGAGGTGCAAATCACAGGAAGATAGAGTGTCAATCCTCT
Source organism: Schistocerca americana (assembly GCF_021461395.2). Lineage (NCBI taxonomy): Eukaryota > Metazoa > Arthropoda > Insecta > Orthoptera > Acrididae > Schistocerca > Schistocerca americana. Next base: position 59,890,415 of record NC_060121.1, read on the forward strand.
TGTACTTAAGTCGGCATTGTGAGTTTTTATTAAATTCGGATGCTATTTCTGTGATTCATCGTCAATAAGAAGATCCGAGGGATACAGTAAACCTGAAGTGAAGCATTGGAATCTAAAACTGGACTCACAGGAGAGGTTCAAAACATAGAAAGTTAGAGTGTCAGTCCTCTTGTACTTATGTCGGCATTGTGCCTTTTGTATTAAATTCGTATGCTATTTCTGTGTTTCATCGTCAATAAGAAGGTCCAAGGTATACAGGAATCCTTTAGTGATGCATCGAAATCTAAAACTTGACTCACAGGAGAGGTTCATATCATAGAAAGTTAGATTGTCAGTCCTCTTGTACTTAAGTCGGCATTGTGCCTTTTGTGTTAAATTCTGATGCAATTTCTGTGTATCATCTTTAATAAGAAGGTCCAAGGTATACGGTAAACTTGAAGTGAAGCATCGGAATCTAAAACTGGACTCACAGGAGAGGTTTAAATCATAGAGAGTTAGAGTGTCAGTCCTCTTGCACTTAAGTCGGCATTGTGACTTTTGTATTAAATTCGGATGCTATTTCTGTGTTTCATCGTCAATAAAACGGTCCAAGGGATACAGTAAATCTGAAGTGAAGCATCAGAATCTAAAACTGGACTCACAGGAGAGGTTGAAATCACAGAAACTTAGAGTGTCAGTCCTCTTGTACTTAAGTCGGCATTGTGACTTTTGTATAAAATTCGGCTGCAATATCTGTGTTTCATCGACAATAAGAAGGTCCAAGTTATACAGTAAACCTGAAGTGAAGCATCGGAATCCAAAACTGGACTCACCGGAGAGGTTCAAATCATAGAACGTTAGAGTGTCAGTCCTCTTGTACTTTAGTCGGCATTGTGCCTTGTGTATTAAATCCGGATGCAATTTCTGTGTTTCATCGTCAATAAGAAGGTCCAAGGGATACAGTAAACCTGAAGTGAAGCATCGGAATCAAAAACTGGACTCACAGGAGAGGTTCAAATCACAGAATGTTAGAGTGTCAGTCCTCTTGTATTTAAGTCGGCATTGTGCCTTTTGTATTAAATTCGGATGCAATTTCTGTGTTTCATCGTCAATAAGATTGTCCAAGGGATACAGTAAACCTAAAGTGAAGCATCGGAATCTAAAACTGGACTCACAGGAGAGGTTCTAATCATAGAAAGTTAGAGTGTCAGGCCTCTTGTACTTAATCCGGCATTGTGCCCTTTGTATTAAATTCGGATGCAATTTCTGTGTTTCATAGTCAATAAGAAGGTCCAAGGTATACAGTAAACCTGAAGTGAAACATTGGAATCTAAAACTGGACACACAGGAGAGGTTCAAATCATAGAAACTTAGAGTGTCAGGCCTCTTGTACTTAAGTCGGCAATGTGCATTTTGTAATTAAGTCGGATGCAATTTCTGTGTTTCATCGTCAATAAAAAGTTCCAAGGGATACACTAAACCTGAAGTGAAGCATCGGAATCTAAAACTGGACTCACAGGAGAGGATCATGTCGTAGGAAGTTAGAGTGTCAGTCCTCGTGTACTTAAGACGGCATTGTTCCTTTTGTATTAAATTCGGACGCAATTTCTGAGCCTCAGTGTCTGTAAGAAGGTCCAAGGTATACAGTAAACCTGAAGTGAAGCATCGGAATCTGAAAGTGGACTCACAGGAGTGGTTTAAATCATAGTAAGTAAGAGTGTCAGTCCTCTTGTTTTTAAGTCGGCATTGTCCCTTTTGTATTAAATTCGGATGCGTGTTCTGTGTTTCATCGCCAAAAAGAAGGTCCAAGGTATACAGTAAAGCTGAAGTGAAGCATCGGAATCCAAAACTGGACTCACAGGAGAGATTCAAATCATAGAAAGTTAGAGTGTCAGTTCTCTTGTACTTAAGTCGGCATGGTGCCTTTTGTATTAAATTCGAATGGAATTTCTGTGTTTCATCGTCAATAAGAAGGTCCAAGGGATACAGTAAACCTGAAGTGAAGCATCGGAATCTAAAACTGGACTCACAGGAGAGGATCATGCCATAGGAAGTTAGAGTGTCAGTCCTCGTGTACTTAAGTCGGCATTGTGCCTTTTGTATTAAATTCGGACGCAATTTCTGAGCTTCAATGTCAGTAAGAGGGTCCAAGGTATACAGTTAACCTGAAGTGACGCATCGGAATCTAAAAGTGGACTCATAGGAGAAGTTTAAATAATAGAAAGTTAGAGTGTCAGTCCTCTTGTTTTTAAGTCGGCATTGTGCCTTTTGCATTAAATTTGGATGCATGTTCAGTGTTTCATCGCCAAAAAGAAGGTGCAAGGTATACAGTAAACCTGAAGTGTAGCATTGGAATCCAAAACTGGACTCACAGGAGAGATTCAAATCATAGAAAGTTAGTGAGACAGTTCTCTTGTACTTAAGTCGGCATGGTGCCTTTTGTATTAAATTCGAATGGAATTTCTGTGTTTCATCGTCAATAAGAAGGTCCTGGGTACACAGTATACCGGAAGTGAATGCTAAAGTGTAAGTCCTCTTGTACTTAAAACGGCATTGTGCCGTTTGTATTAAATTCGGAAGCAATTTATGTGTTTCATCGTCAGTAAGAAGGTCCAAGGTATACAGTAAACCTGAAGTGAAGCATCGGAATCTAAAACTGGATTCACAGGAGAGGTTCAAATCATAGAAAGTTATAGTGTCAGTCCTCTTGTACTTAAGTCGGAATTGTGCCTTTTGTATTAAATTCGGATGCAATTTCTGTGTTTCATCGTCAATAAGAAGGTCCAAGGGATACAGTAAACCAGAAGTGAAGCATCGGAATCTAAAACTGGACTCACAGGAGAGTTTCAAATCATAGAAAGTTAGAGTGTCAGTTCTCTTGTACTTATGTAGCCATTGTGCTTTTGTATTAAATTCGGATGCTATTTCTGTGTTTCATCGTCAATAAGAAGGTCCAAGGGACACAGTAAACCTGAAGTGAAGCATCGGAATCTAAAACTGGACTCACAGGAGCGGTTCAAATCATAGGAAGTTAGAGTGTCAGTCGTCTTGTACTTATGTCGGCATTGTGCATCTTGTAATAAATTCGGATGCAATTTCTGTGTTTCATCGTCAATAAGATTGTCCTAGGGATACAGTAAACCTGAAGTGAAGCATCGGAATCTAAAACTGGACTCACAGGAGAGGATCATGTCATAGGAAGTTAGAGTGTCAGTCCTCGTGTACTTATGTCGGCATTGTTCCTTTTGTATTAAATTCGGATGCAATTTCTGAGCATCAATGTCAGTAAGAAGGTCCAAGGTATACAGTAAACCGGAAGTGAAGCATCGGAATCTAAAACTGGACTCACAGGAGAGGATCATACCATAGGAAGATAGAGTGTCAGTCCTCGTGTACTTAAGTTGGCATTGTTCCTTTTGTAATAAATTCGGACGCAATTTCTGAGCTTCAATGTCAGTAAGAAGGTCCAAGGTATACAGTAAACCTGAAGTGAAGCATCGGAATCTAAAACTGGACTCACTGGAAAGGTTTAAATCATAGATAGTTAGAGTGTCAGTCCACTTGTTTTTAAGTTGGCATTGTGCCTTTTGTATTAAATTCGGATGCATGTTCTCTGTTTCATCGCCAAAAAGAAGGTCCAAGGTATACAGTAAACTTGAAGTGAAGCATTGGAATCCAAAACTGGACTTACAGGAGAGATTCAAATCATAGAAAGTCAGAGTGTCAGTCCTCTTGTACTTATGTCGGCATTGTGCATTTTGTATTAAATTCGGATCCAATTTCTGTGTTTCATCGTCAATAAGAAGGTCGAAGGGATACAGTAAAAATGAAGTGAATCATCGGAATCTGAAACCGGACTCACAGGAGAGGTTCAAATCATAGAAAGTTAGAGTGTCAGTCCTCATGTACTTAAGTCGGCATTGTGCCTTTTGTATTACATTCGGATGCAATTTCTGTGTTTCATCGTCAATCAGAAGGTCCAAGGGATACAGTAAACCTGAAGTGCAGCATCGGAATCTAAAACTGGACTCAAAGGACAGGTTCAAATCATAGAAAGTTAGAGTGTCAGTCCTCTTGTACTTAAGTCGGCATTGTGCCTTTTGTATTAAATTCGGATGCATTTACTGTGTTTCATCGTCAATAAGAAGGTCCAAGGTATACAGGAAACCTTTAGTGAAGCATCGGAATGTAAAACTGGACTCACAGGAGAGGTTCAAATCATAGAAAGTTAGAGTGACAGTCCTCTTGTACTTAAGTCGGCATTGTGCCTTTTGAATTAAATTCGGATGCAATTTGTGTGTTTCATCGTCAATAAGCTTGTCCAAGGGATACAGCAAAACCTGAAGTGATGCATCGGAATCTAAAACTGGACTCACAGGAGAGGTTCCAATCATAGAAAGTTAGAGTGTCAGTCCTCTTGTACTCAAGTCGGCATTGTGACTTTTGTATTAAATTCGGATGTAATATCTGTGTTTCATCGGCAATATGAAGGTCCAAGTTATACAGTAATTCAGATGTGAAGCATCAAAATCTAAAACTGGACTCACAGGAGAGGTTCAAATCATAAAATGTTAAAGTGTCAGTCCTCTCGGAGTTAAAACGGCATTGTGCCGTTTGAATTAAATTCGGATGCAATTTCTGTGTTTCATCGTCAATCAAAAGGTCCAAGTTATACAGTAAACCAGAAGTCAAGCTTCGGAATCTAAAACTAGACTCACAGGAGGGGATCAAATCATAGAATGTTAAAGTGTCAGTCCTCTTGTACATAAAACGGCATTGTGCCGTTTGTATTAATTTCGAATGCGGTTTCTCTGTTTCATCGTCAATAAGACGGTCCAAGGGATACAGTAAACCTGAAGTGAAGCATCGGAATCTAAAACGCGACTGACAGGAGACGTTCAAACCATAGAAAGTTAGAGTGTCAGTCCTCCTGTACTTAAGTCGGCATTGTGCCTTTTGTATTAAAGTCGGATGCAATTTCTGTGTTTCATCGTCAATAAGAAGGTCCAAGGTATACAGTAAACCTGAAGTGAAGCATCGGAATCTAAAACTGGACTCTCTGAGAGGTTCAAATCATAGAAAGTTATAGTGTCAGTCCTCTTGTACTTAGGTCGGCATTGTGCCTTTTGTATTAAATTCGGATGCAATTTCTGTGTTTCATCGTCAATATGAAGGTCCAAGGGATATAGTAAACCAGAAGTGAATAATCGGAATCTAAAACTGTACTCACAGGAGAGATTTAAATCATAGAACGTTAGAGCGTCAGGCCTCTTGTACTTTAGTTGGCATTGTGCCTTTTTATTAAATTCGGATGCTATTTCTGTGTTTCATCGTCAATAAGAAGATCCAAGGGTTACAGTAAACCTGAAGTGAATTATTGGAATCTAAAACTGGACTCACAGGAGAGGTTCAAATCATAGAATGTTATAGGGTCAGTCCTCTTGTACTTATGTCGCCATTGTGCCTTTCGTATTAAATTCGGATGTAATTTCTGTGTTTCATCGTCAATAAGATTGTCCAAGGGATACAGTAAACCCGAAGTGAAGCATCGTAATCTAAAAGTGGACTCACAGGAGAGGTTCTAATCATAGAAAGTTAAAGTGTCAGTCCTCTTGTTCTTAAGTCGGCAATATGCGTTTTGTAATAAAGTCGGATGCAATTTCTGTGTTTCATCGTCAATAAGAAGGTCCAAGGTATACAGTAAACCTGAAGTGAAGCATCGGAATCTAAAACTGGACTCACAGGAGAGGATCATACCATAGGAAGATAGAGTGTCAGTCCTCGTGTACTTAAGTTGGCATTGTTCCTTTTGTAATAAATTCGGACGCAATTTCTGAGCTTCAATGTCAGTAAGAAGGTCCAAGGTATACAGTAAACCTGAAGTGAAGCATCGGAATCTAAATCTGGACACACAGGAGAGTTTTAAATCATAGAAAGTTAGACTGTCAGTCCTCTTGTTCTTAAGTCGGCATTGTGCCTTTTGTATTAAATTCGCATGCATGTTCTGTGTTTCATCGCCAAAAAGAAGGTCCAAGGTATACAGTAAACCTGAAGTGAAGCATCGGAATCCAAAACTGGACTCACAGGAGCTATTCAAATCATAGAAAGTTAGAGTGTCAGTTCTCTTGTACTTAAATCGGCATGGTGCCTTTTGTATTAAATTCGAATGGAATTTCTGTGTTTCGTCGTCAATAAGAAGGTCCTGGGTATACAGTAAACCGGAAGTGAAGCATCGGAATCTAAAACCGGACTCACAGGAGAGGTTCAAATCATAGAAAGTTAGGGTGTCAGTCCTCATGTATGTAAGTCGGCATAGTGCCTTTTGTATTAAATTCGGATGCAATTTCTGTGTTTCATCGTCAATAAGCTTGTCCAAGGGATACAGCAAACCTGAAGTGATGCATCGGAATCTAAAACTGGACTCACAGGAGAGGTTCCAATCATAGAAAGTTAGAGTGTCAGTCCTCTTGTACTCAAGTCGGCATTGTGCCTTTTGTATTAAATTCGGATGTAATTTCTGTGTTTCATGGTCAACATGAAGGTCCAAGTTATACAGTAATTCAGATGTGAAGCATCGGAATCAAAAACTGAACTCACAGGAGAGGTTCAAATCATAGAATGTTAAAGTGTCAGTCCTCTTGGAGCTAAAACGGCATTGTGCCGTTGGTATTAAATTCGGATGCAATTTCTGTGTTTCATCGTCAATAAGACGGGTCAAGGGATACAGTAAACCTGAAGTGAAACATTGGAAACTAAAACTGGACACACAGGAGAGGTTCGAATCATAGAAACTTAGAGTGTCAGTCCTCTTGTACTCAAGTCGGCAATGTGCCATTTTGTAATTAAGTCGGATGCAATTCCTGTGTTTCATCGTCAATAAGAAGGTCCAAGGGATACAGTAAACCTGAAGTGAAGCATCGGAATCTAAAACTGGACTCACAGGAGAGGATCATGTCATAGGAAGTTAGAGTGTCAGTCCTCGTGTACTTAAGTCGGCATTGTTCCTTTTGTATTAAATTCGGACGCAATTTCTGAGCTTCAATGTCAGTAAGAAGGTCCAAGGTATACAGTAAACCTGAAGTAAAGCATCGGAATCTAAAAGTGGACTCACAGGAGAGGTTTAAATAATAGAAAGTTAGAGTGTCAGTCCTCTTGTTTTTAAGTCGGCATTGTGCCTTTTGTATCAAATTCGGATGCATGTTCTGTGTTTCATCGCAAAAAAGAAGGTCCAAGGTATACAGTAAACCTGAAGTGATGCATTGGAATCCAAAACTGGACTCACAGGAAAGATTCAAATCATAGAAAGTTAGAGAGTCAGTTCTCTTGTACTTAAGTCGGCATGGTGCCTTTTGTATTAAATTCGGATGCAACTTCTGTGTTTCATCGTCAATAAGAAGGTCCAAGGGATACAGTAAACCTGAAGTGCAGCATCGAAATCTAAAACTGGACTCAAAGGAGAGGTTCAAATCATAGAAAGTTAGAGTGTCAGTCCTCTTGTACTTAAGTCGGCATTGTGCCTTTTGTATTAAATTCGGATGCAATTTCTGTGTTTCATCGTCAATAAGAAGGTCCAAGGGATACAGTAAACCAAAAGTGAAGCATCGGAATCTAAAACTGGACTCACAGGAGAGGTTCAAATCACAGAACGTTAGAGCGTTAGGCCTCTTGTACTTAAGTCGGCATTGTGCCTTTTTATTAAATTCGGATGCTATTTCTGTGTTTCATCGTCAATAGGGAGATCCAAGGGATACAGTAAACCTGAAGTGAATTATTGGATTCTAAAACTGGACTCACAGGAGAGTTTCAAATCATAGAAAGTTAGAGTGTCAGTCCACTTGTTTTTAAGTTGGCATTGTGCCTTTTGTATTAAATTCGGATGCAATTTCTGTGTTTCATCGTCAATAAGATTGTCCAAGGGATACAGTAAACCTGAAGTGAAGCATCGGAATCTAAAACTGGACTCACAGTAGAGGATCATGTCATAGGAAGTTAGAGTGTCAGTCCTCGTGTACTTATGTCGGCATTGTTCCTTTTGTATTAAATTCGGATGCAATTTCTGAGCATCAATGTCAGTAAGAAGGTCCAAGGTATACAGTAAACCTGAAGTGAAGCATCGGAATCTAAAACTGGACTCACAGGAGAGGATCATACCATAGGAAGATAGAGTGTCAGTCCTTTTGTACTTAAGTCGGCATTGTTCCTTTTGTAATAAATTCGGACGCAATTTCTGAGCTTCAATGTCAGTAAGAAGGTCCAAGGTATACAGTAAACCTGAAGTGAAGCATCGGAATCTAAAACTGGACTCACAGGACAGGTTTAAATCATAGATAGTTAGAGTGTCAGTCCACTTGTTTTTAAGTTGGGATTGTGCCTTTTGTATTAAATTCGGATGCATGTTCTCTGTTTCATCGCCAAAAAGAAGGTCCAAGGTATACGGTAAACTTGAAGTGAAGCATTGGAATCCAAAACTGGACTTACAGGAGAGATTCAAATCATAGAAAGTTAGAGTGTCAGTCCTCTTGTACTTATGTCGGCATTGTGCATTTTGTATTAAATTCGGATGCATTTACTGTGTTTCATCGTCAATAAGAAGGTCCAAGGTATACAGAAAACCTTTAGTGAAGCATCGGAATGTAAAACTGGACTCACAGGAGAGGTTCAAATCATAGAAAGTTAGGGTGACAGTCCTCTTGTACTTAAGTCGGCATTGTGCCTTTTGAATTAAATTCGGATGCAATTTGTGTGTTTCATCGTCAATAAGCTTGTCCAAGGGATACAGCAAAACCTGAAGTGATGCATCGGAATCTAAAACTGGACTCACAGGAGAGGTTCCAATCATAGAAAGTTAGAGTGTCAGTCCTCTTGTACTCAAGTCGGCATTGTGCCTTTTGTATTAAATTCGGATGTAATATCTGTGTTTCATCGGCAATATGAAGGTCCAAGTTATACAGTAATTCAGATGTGAAGCATCAAAATCTAAAACTGGACTCACAGGAGAGGTTCAAATCATAAAATTATTAAGCATCGGAATCTAAAACGCGACTGACAGGAGACATTCAAACCATAGAAAGTTAGAGTGTCAGTCCTCCTGTACTTAAGTCGGCATTGTGCCTTTTGTATTAAAGTCGGATGCAATTTCTGTGTTTCATCGTCAATAAGAAGGTCCAAGGTATACAGTAAACCTGAAGTGAAGCATCGGAATCTAAAACTGGACTCTCTGAGAGGTTCAAATCATAGAAAGTTATAGTGTCAGTCCTCTTGTACTTAGGTCGGCATTGTGCCTTTTGTATTAAATTCGGATGCAATTTCTGTGTTTCATCGTCAATATGAAGGTCCAAGGGATATAGTAAACCAGAAGTGAATAATCGGAATCTAAAACTGTACTCACAGGAGAGATTTAAATCATAGAACGTTAGAGCGTCAGGCCTCTTGTACTTTAGTTGGCATTGTGCCTTTTTATTAAATTCGGATGCTATTTCTGTGTTTTATCGTCAATAAGAAGATATAAGGGATACAGTAAACCTGAAGTGAATTATTGGAATCTAAAACTGGACTCACAGGAGAGGTTCAAATCATAGAATGTTATAGTGTCAGTCCTCTTGTACTTATGTCGCCATTGTGCCTTTCGTATTAAATTCGGATGCTATTTCTGTGTTTCATCGTCAATCAGAATGTCCAAGGGATACGGTAAACCTGAAGTAAAGCATCGGAATCTAAAACTGGACTCACAGGAGCGGTTCAAATCATAGAAAGTTAGAGTGTCAGTCCTCTTCTACTTATGTTGGCATTGTGCCTTTTGTATTAAATTCGGATGTAATTTCTGTGTTTCATCGTCAATAAGATTGTCCAAGGGATACAGTAAACCCGAAGTGAAGCATCGTAATCTAAAAGTGGACTCACAGGAGAGGTTCTAATCATAGAAAGTTAAAGTGTCAGTCCTCTTGTACTTAAGTCGGCAATATGCGTTTTGTAATAAAGTCGGATGCAATTTCTGTGTTTCATCGTCAATAAGAAGGTCCAAGGTATACAGTAAACCTGAAGTGAAGCATCGGAATCTAAAACTGGACTCACAGGAGAGGATCATATCATAGGAAGATAGAGTGTCCGTCCTCGTGTACTTAAGTCGGCATTGTTCCTTTTGTATAAAATTCGGATGCAATTTCTGAGCTTCAATGTCAGTAAGAAGGGCCAAGGTATACAGTAAACCTGAAGTGAAGCATCGGAATCTAAATCTGGACACACAGGAGAGTTTTAAATCATAGAAAGTTAGACTGTCAGTCCTCTTGTTCTTAAGTCGGCATTGTGCCTTTTGTATAAAATTCGCATGCATGTTCTGTGTTTCATCGCCAAAAAGAAGGTCCAAGGTATACAGTAAACCTGAAGTGAAGCATCGGAATCCAAAACTGGACTCACAGGAGCTATTCAAATCATAGAAAGTTAGAGTGTCAGTTCTCTTGTACTTAAATCGGCATGGTGCCTTTTGTATTAAATTCGAATGGAATTTCTGTGTTTCGTCGTCAATAAGAAGGTCCTGGGTATGCAGTAAACCGGAAGTGAAGCATCGGAATCTAAAACCGGACTCACGGGAGAGGTTCAAATCATAGAAAGTTAGGGTGTCAGTCCTCATGTATGTAAGTCGGCATAGTGCCTTTTGTATTAAATTCGGATGCAATTTCTGTGCATCAATGTCAGTAAGAAGGTCCAAGGTATACAGTTAACCTGAAGTGAAGCATCGGAATCTAAAACTGGACTCACAGGAGAGGATCATACCATAGGAAGATAGAGTGTCAGTCCTCGTGTACTTAAGTTGGCATTGTTCCTTTTGTAATAAATTCGGACGCAATTTCTGAGCTTCAATGTCAGTAAGAAGGTCCAAGGTATACAGTAAACCTGAAGTGAAGCATCGGAATCTAAAACTGGACTCACAGGAGAGGTTTAAATCATAGATAGTTAGAGTGTCAGTCCACTTGTTTTTAAGTTGGCATTGTGCCTTTTGTATTAAATTCGGATGCATATTCTCTGTTTAATCGCCAAAAAGAAGGTCCAAGGTATACAGTAAACTTGAAGTGAAGCATTGGAATCCAAAACTGGACTTACAGGAGAGATTCAAATCATAGAAAGTTAGACTGTCAGTCCTCTTGTACTTATGTCGGCATTGTGCATTTTGTATAAAATTCGGATCCAATTTCTGTGTTTCATCGTCAATAAGAAGGTCGAAGGGATACAGTAAAAATGAAGTGAATTATCGGAATCTGAAACCGGACTCACAGGAGAGGTTGAAATCATAGAAAGTTAGAGTGTCAGTCCTCATGTACTTAAGTCGGCATTGTGCCTTTTGTATTACATTCGGATGCAATTTCTGTGTTTCATCGTCAATAAGAAGGTCCAAGGGATACAGTAAACCTGAAGTGCAGCATCAGAATCTAAAACTGGACTCAAAGGAGAGGTTCAAATCACAGAAAGTTAGAGTGTCAGTCCTCTTGTACTTAAGTCGGCATTGTGCCTTTTGTATTAAATTCGGATGCATTTACTGTGTTTCATCGTCAATAAGAAGGTCCAAGGTATACAGGAAACCTTTAGTGAAGCATCGGAATGTAAAACTGGACTCACAGGAGAGGTTCAAATCATAGAAAGTTAGAGTGTCAGTCCTCTTGTACTCAAGTCGGCATTGTGCCTTTTGTATTAAATTCGGATGTAATTTCTGTGTTTCATGGTCAACATGAAGGTCCAAGTTATACAGTAATTCAGATGTGAAGCATCGGAATCAAAAACTGAACTCACAGGAGAGGTTCAAATCATAGAATGTTAAAGTGTCAGTCCTCTTGGAGCTAAAACGGCATTGTGCCGTTGGTATTAAATTCGGATGCAATTTCTGTGTTTCATCGTCAATAAGACGGTCCAAGGGATACAGTAAACCTGAAGTGAAACATTGGAAACTAAAACTGGACACACAGGAGAGGTTCGAATCATAGAAACTTAGAGTGTCAGTCCTCTTGTACTCAAGTCGGCAATGTGCCATTTTGTAATTAAGTCGGATGCAATTCCTGTGTTTCATCGTCAATAAGAAGGTCCAAGGGATACAGTAAACCTGAAGTGAAGCATCGGAATCTAAAACTGGACTCACAGGAGAGGATCATGTCATAGGAAGTTAGAGTGTCAGTCCTCGTGTACTTAAGTCGGCATTGTTCCTTTTGTATTAAATTCGGACGCAATTTCTGAGCTTCAATGTCAGTAAGAAGGTCCAAGGTATACAGTAAACCTGAAGTAAAGCATCGGAATCTAAAAGTGGACTCACAGGAGAGGTTTAAAAAATAGAAAGTTAGAGTGTCAGTCCTCTTGTTTTTAAGTCGGCATTGTGCCTTTTGTATCAAATTCGGATGCATGTTCTGTGTTTCATCGCAAAAAAGAAGGTCCAAGGTATACAGTAAACCTGAAGTGATGCATTGGAATCCAAAACTGGACTCACAGGAAAGATTCAAATCATAGAAAGTTAGAGAGTCAGTTCTCTTGTACTTAAGTCGGCATGGTGCCTTTTGTATTAAATTCGGATGCAATTTCTGTGTTTCTTCGTCAATAAGAAGGTCCAAGGGATACAGTAAACCTGAAGTGCAGCATCGAAATCTAAAACTGGACTCAAAGGAGAGGGTCAAATCATAGAAAGTTAGAGTGTCAGTCCTCTTGTACTTTAGTCGGCATTGTGCCTTTTGTATTAAATTCGGATGCATTTACTGTGTTTCATCGTCAATAAGAAGGTCCAACGTATACAGGAAACCTTTAGTGAAGCATCGGAATGTAAAACTGGACTCACAGGAGAGGTTGAAATCATAGATAGTTAGAGTGTCAGTCTTCTTGTACTTAAGTCGGCATTGTGCCTTTTGTATTAATTTCGGATGCAATTTCTGTGTTTCATCGTCAATAAGCTTGTCCAAGGGATACAGCAAACCTGAAGTGATGCATCGGAATCAAAACTGGACTCACAGGAGAGGTTTAAATCATAGAAAGTTAGAGTGTCAGTCCTCTTGTACTCAAGTCGGCATTGTGCCTTTTGTATTAAATTCGGATGTAATTTCTGTGTTTCATCGTCAATATGAAGGTCCAAGTTATACAGTAATTCAGATGTGAAGCATCGGAATCTAAAACTGGACTCACAGGAGAGGTTCAAATCATAGAATGTTAAAGTGTCAGTCCTCTTGGAGTTAAAACGGCATTGTGCCGTTTGTATTAAAGTCGGATGCAATTTCTGTGTTTCATCGTCAATGAGACGGTCCAAGGGATACAGTAAAAATGAAGTGAAGCTTCGGAATTTAAAACTGGACTCAAAGGAGAGGATCAAATCATAGAATGCTAAAGTGTAAGTCCTCTTGTACTTAAAACGGCATTGTTCCGTTTGTATTAAATTCGGAAGCAATTTATGTGTTTCATCGTCAGTAAGAAGGTCCAAGGTATACAGTAAACCTGAAGTGAAGCATCGGAATCTAAAACTGGACTCACAGGAGAGGTTTAAATCATAGATAGTTAGAGTGTCAGTCCGCTTGTTTTTAAGTTGGCATTGTGCCTTTTGTATTAAATTCGGATGCATATTCTCTGTTTAATCGCCAAAAAGAAGGTCCAAGGTATACAGTAAACTTGAAGTGAAGCATTGGAATCCAACACTGGACTTACAGGAGAGATTCAAATCATAGAAAGTTAGACTGCCAGTCCTCTTGTACTTATGTCGGCATTGTGCATTTTGTATTAAATTCGGATCCAATTTCTGTGTTTCATCGTCAATAAGAAGGTCGAAGGGATACAGTAAAAATGAAGTGAATCATCGGAATCTTAAACCGGACTCACAGGAGAGGTTGAAATCATAGAAAGTTAGAGTGTCAGTCCTCATGTACTTAAGTCGGCATTGTGCCTTTTGTATTAAATTCGCATGCATGTTCTGTGTTTCATCGCCAAAAAGAAGGTCCAAGGTATACAGTAAACCTGAAGTGAAGCATCGGAATCCAAAACTGGACTCACAGGAGCTATTCAAATCATAGAAAGTTAGAGTGTCAGTTCTCTTGTACTTAAATCGGCATGGTGCCTTTTGTATTAAATTCGAATGGAATTTCTGTGTTTCGTCGTCAATAAGAAGGTCCTGGGTATGCAGTAAACCGGAAGTGAAGCATCGGAATCTAAAACCGGACTCACAGGAGAGGTTCAAATCATAGAAAGTTAGGGTGTCAGTCCTCATGTATGTAAGTCGGCATAGTGCCTTTTGTATTAAATTCGGATGCAATTTCTGTGTTTCATCGTCAATAAGCTTGTCCAAGGGATACAGCAAACCTGAAGTGATGCATCGGAATCTAAAACTGGACTCACAGGAGAGGTTCCAATCATAGAAAGTTAGAGTGTCAGTCCTCTTGTACTCAAGTCGGCTTTGTGCCTTTTGTATTAAATTCGGATGTAATTTCTGTGTTTCATGGTCAACATGAAGGTCCAAGTTATACAGTAATTCAGATGTGAAGCATCGGAATCAAAAACTGAACTCACAGGACAGGTTCAAATCATAGAATGTTAAAGTGTCAGTCCTCTTGGAGCTAAAACGGCATTGTGCCGTTGGTATTAAATTCGGATGCAATTTCTGTGTTTCATCGTCAATAAGACGGGTCAAGGGATACAGTAAACCTGAAGTGAAACATTGGAAACTAAAACTGGACACACAGGAGAGGTTCGAATCATAGAAACTTAGAGTGTCAGTCCTCTTGTACTCAAGTCGGCAATGTGCCATTTTGTAATTAAGTCGGATGCAATTCCTGTGTTTCATCGTCAATAAGAAGGTCCAAGGGATACAGTAAACCTGAAGTGAAGCATCGGAATCTAAAACTGGACTCACAGGAGAGGATCATGTCATAGGAAGTTAGAGTGTCAGTCCTCGTGTACTTAAGTCGGCATTGTTCCTTTTGTATTAAATTCGGACGCAATTTCTGAGCTTCAATGTCAGTAAGAAGGTCCAAGGTATACAGTAAACCTGAAGTAAAGCATCGGAATCTAAAAGTGGACTCACAGGAGAGGTTTAAATAATAGAAAGTTAGAGTGTCAGTCCTCTTGTTTTTAAGTCGGCATTGTGCCTTTTGTATCAAATTCGGATGCATGTTCTGTGTTTCATCGCAAAAAAGAAGGTCCAAGGTATACAGTAAACCTGAAGTGATGCATTGGAATCCAAAACTGGACTCACAGGAAAGATTCAAATCATAGAAAGTTAGAGAGTCAGTTCTCTTGTACTTAAGTCGGCATGGTGCCTTTTGTATTAAATTCGGATGCAATTTCTGTGTTTCATCGTCAATAAGAAGGTCCAAGGGATACAGTAAACCTGAAGTGCAGCATCGAAATCTAAAACTGGACTCAAAGGAGAGGTTCAAATCATAGAAAGTTAGAGTGTCAGTCCTCTTGTACTTAAGTCGGCATTGTGCCTTTTGTATTAAATTCGGATGCAATTTCTGTGTTTCATCGTCAATAAGAAGGTCCAAGGGATACAGTAAACCAAAAGTGAAGCATCGGAATCTAAAACTGGACTCACAGGAGAGGTTCAAATCATAGAACGTTAGAGCGTTAGGCCTCTTGTACTTAAGTCGGCATTGTGCCTTTTTATTAAATTCGGATGCTATTTCTGTGTTTCATCGTCAATAGGGAGATCCAAGGGATACAGTAAACCTGAAGTGAATTATTGGATTCTAAAACTGGACTCACAGGAGAGTTTCAAATCATAGAAAGTTAGAGTGTCAGTCCACTTGTTTTTAAGTTGGCATTGTGCCTTTTGTATTAAATTCGGATGCAATTTCTGTGTTTCATCGTCAATAAGATTGTCCAAGGGATACAGTAAACCTGAAGTGAAGCATCGGAATCTAAATCTGGACTCACAGTAGAGGATCATGTCATAGGAAGTTAGAGTGTCAGTCCTCGTGTACTTATGTCGGCATTGTTCCTTTTGTATTAAATTCGGATGCAATTTCTGAGCATCAATGTCAGTAAGAAGGTCCAAGGTATACAGTAAACCTGAAGTGAAGCATCGGAATCTAAAACTGGACTCACAGGAGAGGATCATACCATAGGAAGATAGAGTGTCAGTCCTTTTGTACTTAAGTCGGCATTGTTCCTTTTGTAATAAATTCGGACGCAATTTCTGAGCTTCAATGTCAGTAAGAAGGCCCAAGGTATACAGTAAACCTGAAGTGAAGCATCGGAATCTACAACTGGACTCACAGGACAGGTTTAAATCATAGATAGTTAGAGTGTCAGTCCACTTGTTTTTAAGTTGGCATTGTGCCTTTTGTATTAAATTCGGATGCATGTTCTCTGTTTCATCGCCAAAAAGAAGGTCCAAGGTATACAGTAAACTTGAAGTGAAGCATTGGAATCCAAAACTGGACTTACAGGAGAGATTCAAATCATAGAAAGTTAGAGTGTCAGTCCTCTTGTACTTATGTCGGCATTGTGCATTTTGTATTAAATTCGGATGCATTTACTGTGTTTCATCGTCAATAAGAAGGTCCAAGGTGTACAGAAAACCTTTAGTGAAGCATCGGAATGTAAAACTGGACTCACAGGAGAGGTTCAAATCATAGAAAGTTAGGGTGACAGTCCTCTTGTACTTAAGTCGGCATTGTGCCTTTTGAATTAAATTCGGATGCAATTTGTGTGTTTCATCGTCAATAAGCTTGTCCAAGGGATACAGCAAAACCTGAAGTGATGCATCGGAATCTAAAACTGGACTCATAGGAGAGGTTCCAATCATAGAAAGTTAGAGTGTCAGTCCTCTTGTACTCAAGTCGGCATTGTGCCTTTTGTATTAAATTCGGATGTAATATCTGTGTTTCATCGGCAATATGAAGGTCCAAGTTGTACAGTTATTCAGATGTGAAGCATCAAAATCTAAAACTGGACTCACAGGAGAGGTTCAAATCATAAAATGTTAATGTGTCAGTCCTCTCGGAGTTAAAACGGCATTGTGCCGTTTGAATTAAATTCGGATGCAATTTCTGTGTTTCATCGTCAATCAAAAGGTCCAAGTTATACAGTAAACCAGAAGTCAAGCTTCGGAATCTAAAACTAGACTCACAGGAGGGGATCAAATCATAGAATGTTAAAGTGTCAGTCCTCTTGTACATAAAACGGCATTGTGCCGTTTGTATTAATTTCGAATGCGGTTTCTCTGTTTCATCGTCAATAAGACGGTCCAAGGGATACAGTAAACCTGAAGTGAAGCATCGGAATCTAAAACGCGACTGACAGGAGACGTTCAAACCATAGAAAGTTAGAGTGTCAGTCCTCCTGTACTTAAGTCGGCATTGTGCCTTTTGTATTAAAGTCGGATGCAATTTCTGTGTTTCATCGTCAATAAGAAGGTCCAAGGTATACAGTAAACCTGAAGTGAAGCATCGGAATCTAAAAGTGGACTCTCTGAGAGGATCAAATCATAGAAAGTTATAGTGTCAGTCCTCTTGTACTTAGGCCGGCATTGTGCCTTTTGTATTAAATTCGGATGCAATTTCTGTGTTTCATCGTCAATATGAAGGTCCAAGGGATATAGTAAACCAGAAGTGAATAATCGGAATCTAAAACTGTACTCACAGGAGAGATTTAAATCATAGAACGTTAGAGCGTCAGGCCTCTTGTACTTTAGTTGGCATTGTGCCTTTTTATTAAATTCGGATGCTATTTCTGTGTTTCATCGTCAATGAGAAGATCCAAGGGATACAGTAAACCTGAAGTGAAATATTGGAATCTAAAACTGGACTCACAGGAGAGGTTCAAATTATAGAATGTTATAGTGTCAGTCCTCTTGTACTTATGTCGCCATTGTGCCTTTCGTATTAAATTCGGATGCTATTTCTGTGTTTCATCGTCAATAAGATTGTCCAAGGGATACAGTAAACCCGAAGTGAAGCATCGTAATCTAAAAGTGGACTCACAGGAGAGGTTATAATTATAGAAAGTTAAAGTGTCAGTCCTCTTGTACTTAAGTCGGCAATATGCGTTTTGTAATAAAGTCGGATGCAATTTCTGTGTTTCATCGTCAATAAGAAGGTCCAAGGTATACAGTAAACCTGAAGTGAAGCATCGGAATCTAAAACTGGGCTCACAGGAGAGGATCATATCACAGGAAAATAGAGTGTCAGTCCTCGTGTACTTAAGTCGGCATTGTTCCTTTTGTATAAAATTCGGATGCAATTTCTAAGCTTCAATGTCAGTAAGAAGGGCCAAGGTATACAGCAAACCTGAAGTGAAGCATCGGAATCTAAATCTGGGCACACAGGAGAGTTTTAAATCATAGAAAGTTAGACTGTCAGTCCTCTTGTTATTAAGTCGGCATTGTGCCTTTTGTATTAAATTCGCATGCATGTTCTGTGTTTCATCGC
This sequence comes from Schistocerca americana, assembly GCF_021461395.2. Taxonomy (NCBI): domain Eukaryota; kingdom Metazoa; phylum Arthropoda; class Insecta; order Orthoptera; family Acrididae; genus Schistocerca; species Schistocerca americana. The sequence continues at coordinate 59,908,777 of NC_060121.1, forward strand.
CAAAAAGAAGGTCCAAGGTATACAGTAAACCTGAAGTGAAGCATCGGAATCCAAAACTGGACTCACAGGAGCTATTCAAATCATAGAAAGTTAGAGTGTCAGTTCTCTTATACTTAAATCGGCATGGTGCCTTTTGTATTAAATTCGAATGGAATTTCTGTGTTTCGTCGTCAATAAGAAGGTCCAGGGTATGCAGTAAACCCGAAGTGAAGCATCGGAATCTAAAACCGGACTCACAGGAGAGGTTCAAATCATAGAAAGTTGGGGTGTCAGTCCTCATGTATGTAAGTCGGCATAGTGCCTTTTGTATTAAATTCGGAAGCAATTTCTGTATTTCATCGTCAATAAGCTTGTCCAACGGATACAGCAAACCTGAAGTGATGCATCGGAATCTAAAACTGGACTCACAGGAGAGGTTCCAATCATAGAAAGTTAGAGTGTCAGTCCTCTTGTACTCAAGTCGGCATTGTGCCTTTTGTATTAAATTCGGATGTAATTTCTGTGTTTCATGGTCAACATGAAGGTCCAAGTTATACAGTAATTCAGATGTGAAGCATCGGAATCAAAAACTGAACTCACAAGAGAGGTTCAAATCATAGAATGTTAAAGTGTCAGTCCTCTTGGAGCTAAAACGGCATTGTGCCGTTGGTATTAAATCCGGATGCAATTTCTGTGTTTCATCGTCAATAAGACGGTCCAAGGGATACAGTAAACCTGAAGTGAAACATTGGAAACTAAAACTGGACACACAGGAGAGGTTCGAATCATAGAAACTTAGAGTGTCAGTCCTCTTGTACTCAAGTCGGCAATGTGCCATTTTGTAATTAAGTCGGATGCAATTCCTGTGTTTCATCGTCAATAAGAAGGTCCAAGGGATACAGTAAACCTGAAGTGAAGCATCGGAATCTAAAACTGGACTCACAGGAGAGGATCATGTCATAGGAAGTTAGAGTGTCAGTCCTCGTGTACTTAAGTCGGAATTGTTCCTTTTGTATTAAATTCGGACGCAATGTCTGAGCTTCAATGTCAGTAAGAAGGTCCAAGGTATACAGTAAACCTGAAGTAAAGCATCGGAATCTAAAAGTGGACTCACAGGAGAGGTTTAAATAATAGAAAGTTAGAGTGTCAGTCCTCTTGTTTTTAAGTCGGCATTGTGCCTTTTGTATCAAATTCGGATGCATGTTCTGTGTTTCATCGCAAAAAAGAAGGTCCAAGGTATACAGTAAACCTGAAGTGATGCATTGGAATCCAAAACTGGACTCACAGGAAAGATTCAAATCATAGAAAGTTAGAGAGTCAGTTCTCTTGTACTTAAGTCGGCATGGTGCCTTTTGTATTAAATTCGGATGCAATTTCTGTGTTTCATCGTCAATAAGAAGGTCCAAGGGATACAGTAAACCTGAAGTGCAGCATCGAAATCTAAAACTGGACTCAAAGGAGAGGTTCAAATCATAGAAAGTTAGAGTGTCAGTCCTCTTGTACTTAAGTCGGCATTGTGCCTTTTGTATTAAATTCGGATGCAATTTCTGTGTTTCATCGTCAATAAGAAGGTCCAAGGGATACAGTAAACCAAAAGTGAAGCATCGGAATCTAAAACTGGACTCACAGGAGAGGTTCAAATCATAGAACGTTAGAGCGTTAGGCCTCTTGTACTTAAGTCGGCATTGTGCCTTTTTATTAAATTCGGATGCTATTTCTGTGTTTCATCGTCAATAGGGAGATCCAAGGGATACAGTAAACCTGAAGTGAATTATTGGATTCTAAAACTGGACTCACAGGAGAGTTTCAAATCATAGAAAGTTAGAGTGTCAGTCCACTTGTTTTTAAGTTGGCATTGTGCCTTTTGTATTAAATTCGGATGCAATTTCTGTGTTTCATCGTCAATAAGATTGTCCAAGGGATACAGTAAACCTGAAGTGAAGCATCGGAATCTAAAACTGGACTCACAGTAGAGGATCATGTCATAGGAAGTTAGAGTGTCAGTCCTCGTGTACTTATGTCGGCATTGTTCCTTTTGTATTAAATTCGGATGCAATTTCTGAGCATCAATGTCAGTAAGAAGGTCCAAGGTATACAGTAAACCTGAAGTGAAGCATCGGAATATAAACTGGACTCACAGGAGAGGATCATACCATAGGAAGATAGAGTGTCAGTCCTCGTGTACTTGAGTTGGCATTGTTCCTTTTGTAATAAATTCGGACGCAATTTCTGAGCTTCAATGTCAGTAAGAAGGTCCAAGGTATACAGTAAACCTGAAGTGAAGCATCGGAATCTAAAACTGGACTCACAGGACAGGTTTAAATCATAGATAGTTAGAGTGTCAGTCCACTTGCTTTTAAGTTGGGATTGTGCCTTTTGTATTAAATTCGGATGCATGTTCTCTGTTTCATCGCCAAAAAGAAGGTCCAAGGTATACAGTAAACTTGAAGTGAAGCATTGGAATCCAAAACTGGACTTACAGGAGAGATTCAAATCATAGAAACTTAGAGTGTCAGTCCTCTTGTACTTATGTCGGCATTGTGCATTTTGTATTAAATTCGGATGCATTTACTGTGTTTCATCGTCAATAAGAAGGTCCAAGGTATACAGGAAACCTTTAGTGAAGCATCGGAATGTAAAACTGGACTCACAGGAGAGGTTCAAATCATAGAAAGTTAGGGTGACAGTCCTCTTGTACTTAAGTCGGCATTGTGCCTTTTGAATTAAATTCGGATGCAATTTGTGTGTTTCATCGTCAATAAGCTTGTCCAAGGGATACAGCAAAACCTGAAGTGATGCATCGGAATCTAAAACTGGACTCACAGGAGAGGTTCCAATCATAGAAAGTTAGAGTGTCAGTCCTCTTGTACTCAAGTCGGCATTGTGCCTTTTGTATTAAATTCGGATGTAATATCTGTGTTTCATCGGCAATATGAAGGTCCAAGTTATACAGTAATTCAGATGTGAAGCATCAAAATCTAAAACTGGACTCACAGGAGAGGTTCAAATCATAAAATGTTAATGTGTCAATCCTCTCGGAGTTAAAACGGCATTGTGCCGTTTGAATTAAATTCGGATGCAATTTCTGTGTTTCATCGTCAATCAAAAGGTCCAAGTTATACAGTAAACCAGAAGTCAAGCTTCGGAATCCAAAACTAGACTCACAGGAGGGGATCAAATCATAGAATGTTAAAGTGTCAGTCCTCTTGTACATAAAACGGCATTGTGCCGTTTGTATTAATTTCGAATGCGGTTTCTCTGTTTCATCGTCAATAAGACGGTCCAAGGGATACAGTAAACCTGAAGTGAAGCATCGGAATCTAAAACGCGACTGACAGGAGACATTCAAACCATAGAAAGTTAGAGTGTCAGTCCTCCTGTACTTAAGTCGGCATTGTGCCTTTTGTATTAAAGTCGGATGCAATTTCTGTGTTTCATCGTCAATAAGAAGGTCCAAGGTATACAGTAAACCTGAAGTGAAGCATCGGAATCTAAAACTGGACTCTCTGAGAGGTTCAAATCATAGAAAGTTATAGTGTCAGTCCTCTTGTACTTAGGTCGGCATTGTGCCTTTTGTATTAAATTCGGATGCAATTTCTGTGTTTCATCGTCAATATGAAGGTCCAAGGGATATAGTAAACCAGAAGTGAATAATCGGAATCTAAAACTGTACTCACAGGAGAGATTTAAATCATAGAACGTTAGAGCGTCAGGCCTCTTGTACTTTAGTTGGCATTGTGCCTTTTTATTAAATTCGGATGCTATTTCTGTGTTTCATCGTCAATAAGAAGATCCAAGGGATACAGTAAACCTGAAGTGAATTATTGGAATCTAAAACTGGACTCACAGGAGAGGTTCAAATCATAGAATGTTATAGTGTCAGTCCTCTTGTACTTATGTCGCCATTGTGCCTTTCGTATTAAATTCGGATGCTATTTCTGTGTTTCATCGTCAATCAGAATGTCCAAGGGATACGGTAAACCTGAAGTAAAGCATCGGAATCTAAAACTGGACTCACAGGAGCGGTTCAAATCATAGAAACTTAGAGTGTCAGTCCTCTTCTACTTATGTTGGCATTGTGCCTTTTGTATTAAATTCGGGTGTAATTTCTGTGTTTCATCGTCAATAAGATTGTCCAAGGGATACAGTAAACCCGAAGTGAAGCATCGTAATCTAAAAGTGGACTCACAGGAGAGGTTCTAATCATAGAAAGTTAAAGTGTCAGTCCTCTTGTACTTTAGTCGGCAATATGCGTTTTGTAATAAAGTCGGATGCAATTTCTGTGTTTCATCGTCAATAAGAAGGTCCAAGGTATACAGTAAACCTGAAGTGAAGCATCGGAATCTAAAACTGGACTCACAGGAGAGGATCATATTATAGGAAGATAGAGTGTCAGTCCTCGTGTACTTAAGTCGGCATTGTTCCTTTTGTATAAAATTCGGATGCAATTTCTGAGCTTCAATGTCAGTAAGAAGGGCCAAGGTATACAGTAAACCTGAAGTGAAGCATCGGAATCTAAATCTGGACACACAGGAGAGTTTTAAATCATAGAAAGTTAGACTGTCAGTCCTCTTGTTCTTAAGTCGGCATTGTGCCTTTTGTATTAAATTCGCATGCATGTTCTGTGTTTCATCGCCAAAAAGAAGGTCCAAGGTATACAGTAAACCTGAAGTGAAGCATCGGAATCCAAAACTGGACTCACAGGAGCTATTCAAATCATAGAAAGTTAGAGTGTCAGTTCTCTTGTACTTAAATCGGCATGGTGCCTTTTGTATTAAATTCGAATGGAATTTCTGTGTTTCGTCGTCAATGAGAAGGTCCTGGGTATGCAGTAAACCGGAAGTGAAGCATCGGAATCTAAAAGTGGACTCACAGGAGAGGTTTAAATAATAGAAAGTTAGAGTGTCAGTCGTCTTGTTTTTATGTCGGCATTGTGCCTTTTGTATCAAATTCGGATGCATGTTCTGTGTTTCATCGCAAAAAAGAAGGTCCAAGGTATACAGTAAACCTGAAGTGATGCATTGGAATCCAAAACTGGACTCACAGGAAAGATTCAAATCATAGAAAGTTAGAGAGTCAGTCCACTTGTTTTTAAGTTGGCATTGTGCCTTTTGTATTAAATTCGGATGCATGTTCTCTGTTTCATCGCCAAAAAGAAGGTCCAAGGTATACAGTAAACTTGAAGTGAAGCATTGGAATCCAAAACTGGACTTACAGGAGAGATTCAAATCATAGAAAGTTAGAGCGTTAGGCCTCTTGTACTGAAGTCGGCATTGTGCCTTTTTATTAAATTCGGATGCTATTTCTGTGTTTCATCGTCAATAAGAAGATCCAAGGGATACAGTAAACCTGAAGTGAATTATTGGAATCTAAAACTGGACTCACAGGAGAGTTTCAAATCATAGAAAGTTAGAGTGTCAGTTCTCTTGTACTTATGTAGCCATTGTGCCTTTTGTATTAAATTCGGATGCTATTTCTGTGTTTCATCGTCAATAAGAAGGTCCAAGGGATACAGTAAACCTGAAGTGAAGCATCGGAATCTAAAACTGGACTCACAGGAGAGGATCATGTCATAGGAAGTTGGAGTGTCAGTCCTCGTGTACTTATGTCGGCATTGTTCCTTTTGTATTAAATTCGGATGCAACTTCTGAGCATCAATGTCAGTAAGAAGATCCAAGGTATACAGTAAACCTGAAGTGAAGCATCGGAATCTAAAACTGGACTCACAGGAGAGGATCATACCATAGGAAGATAGAGTGTCAGTCCTCGTGTACTTAAGTTGGCATTGTTCCTTTTGTAATAAATTCGGACGCAATTTCTGAGCTTCAATGTCAGTAAGAAGGTCCAAGGTATACAGTAAACCTGAAGTGAAGCATCGGAATCTAAAACTGGACTCACAGGAGAGGTTTAAATCATAGATAGTTAGAGTGTCAGTCCACTTGTTTTTAAGTTGGCATTGTGCCTTTTGTATTAAATTCGGATGCATATTCTCTGTTTAATCGCCAAAAAGAAGGTCCAAGGTATATAGTAAACTTGAAGTGAAGCATTGGAATCCAAAACTGGACTTACAGGAGAGATTCAAATCATAGAAAGTTAGACTGTCAGTCCTCTTGTACTTATGTCGGCATTGTGCATTTTGTATTAAATTCGGATCCAATTTCTGTGTTTCATCGTCAATAAGAAGGTCGAAGGGATACAGTAACAATGAAGTGAATCATCGGAATCTGAAACTTACTCACAGGAGAGGTTGAAATCATAGAAAGTTAGAGTGTCAGTCCTCATGTACTTAAGTCGGCATTGTGGCTTTTGTATTACATTCGGATGCAATTTCTGTGTTTCATCGTCAATAAGAAGGTCCAAGGGATACAGTAAACCTGAAGTGCAGCATCAGAATCTAAAACTGGACTCAAAGGAGAGGTTCAAATCACAGAAAGTTAGAGTGTCAGTCCTCTTGTACTTAAGTCGGCATTGTGCCTTTTGTATTAAATTCGGATGCATTTACTGTGTTTCATCGTCAATAAGAAGGTCCAAGGTATACAGGAAACCTTTAGTGAAGCATCGGAATGTAAAACTGGACTCACAGGAGAGGTTCAAATCATAGAAAGTTAGAGTGACAGTCCTCTTGTACTTAAGTCGGCATTGTGCCTTTTGAATTAAATTCGGATGCAATTTGTGTGTTTCATCGTCAATAAGCTTGTCCAAGGGATACAGCAAACCTGAAGTGATGCATTGGAATCTAAAACTGGACTCACAGGAGAGGTTCCAATCATAGAAAGTTAGAGTGTCAGTCCTCTTGTACTCAAGTCGGCATTGTGCCTTTTGTATTAAATTCGGATGTAATTTCTGTGTTTCATGGTCAACATGAAGGTCCAAGTTATACAGTAATTCAGATGTGAAGCATCGGAATCAAAAACTGAACTCACAGGAGAGGTTCAAATCATAGAATGTTAAAGTGTCGGTCCTCTTGGAGCTAAAACGGCATTGTGCCGTTGGTATTAAATTCGGATGCAATTTCTGTGTTTCATCGTCAATAAGACGGTCCAAGGGATACAGTAAACCTGTAGTGAAACATTGGAAACTAAAACTGGACACACAGGAGAGGTTCGAATCATAGAAACTTAGAGTGTCAGTCCTCTTGTACTCAAGTCGGCAATGTGCCATTTTGTAATTAAGTCGGATGCAATTCCTGTGTTTCATCGTCAATAAGAAGGTCCAAGGGATACAGTAAACCTGAAGTGAAGCATCGGAATGTAAAACTGGACTCACAGGAGAGGATCATGTCATAGGAAGTTAGAGTGTCAGTCCTCGTGTACTTAAGTCGGCATTGTTCCTTTTGTATAAAATTCGGATGCAATTTCTGAGCTTCAATGTCAGTAAGAAGGGCCAAGGTATACAGTAAACCTGAAGTGAAGCATCGGAATCTAAATCTGGACACACAGGAGAGTTTTAAATCATAGAAAGTTAGACTGTCAGTCCTCTTGTTCTTAAGTCGGCATTGTGCCTTTTGTATTAAATTCGCATGCATGTTCTGTGTTTCATCGCCAAAAAGAAGGTCCAAGGTATACAGTAAACCTGAAGTGAAGCATCGGAATCCAAAACTGGACTCACAGGAGCTATTCAAATCATAGAAAGTTAGAGTGTCAGTTCTCTTGTACTTAAATCGGCATGGTGCCTTTTGTATTAAATTCGAATGGAATTTCTGTGTTTCGTCGTCAATGAGAAGGTCCTGGGTATGCAGTAAACCGGAAGTGAAGCATCGGAATCTAAAAGTGGACTCACAGGAGAGGTTTAAATAATAGAAAGTTAGAGTGTCAGTCCTCTTGTTTTTATGTCGGCATTGTGCCTTTTGTATCAAATTCGGATGCATGTTCTGTGTTTCATCGCAAAAAAGAAGGTCCAAGGTATACAGTAAACCTGAAGTGATGCATTGGAATCCAAAACTGGACTCACAGGAAAGATTCAAATCATAGAAAGTTAGAGAGTCAGTCCACTTGTTTTTAAGTTGGCATTGTGCCTTTTGTATTAAATTCGGATGCATGTTCTCTGTTTCATCGCCAAAAAGAAGGTCCAAGGTATACAGTAAACTTGAAGTGAAGCATTGGAATCCAAAACTGGACTTACAGGAGAGATTCAAATCATAGAAAGTTAGAGCGTTAGGCCTCTTGTACTGAAGTCGGCATTGTGCCTTTTTATTAAATTCGGATGCTATTTCTGTGTTTCATCGTCAATAAGAAGATCCAAGGGATACAGTAAACCTGAAGTGAATTATTGGAATCTAAAACTGGACTCACAGGAGAGTTTCAAATCATAGAAAGTTAGAGTGTCAGTTCTCTTGTACTTATGTAGCCATTGTGCCTTTTGTATTAAATTCGGATGCTATTTCTGTGTTTCATCGTCAATAAGAAGGTCCAAGGGATACAGTAAACCTGAAGTGAAGCATCGGAATCTAAAACTGGACTCACAGGAGAGGATCATGTCATAGGAAGTTGGAGTGTCAGTCCTCGTGTACTTATGTCGGCATTGTTCCTTTTGTATTAAATTCGGATGCAACTTCTGAGCATCAATGTCAGTAAGAAGATCCAAGGTATACAGTAAACCTGAAGTGAAGCATCGGAATCTAAAACTGGACTCACAGGAGAGGATCATACCATAGGAAGATAGAGTGTCAGTCCTCGTGTACTTAAGTTGGCATTGTTCCTTTTGTAATAAATTCGGACGCAATTTCTGAGCTTCAATGTCAGTAAGAAGGTCCAAGGTATACAGTAAACCTGAAGTGAAGCATCGGAATCTAAAACTGGACTCACAGGAGAGGTTTAAATCATAGATAGTTAGAGTGTCAGTCCACTTGTTTTTAAGTTGGCATTGTGCCTTTTGTATTAAATTCGGATGCATATTCTCTGTTTAATCGCCAAAAAGAAGGTCCAAGGTATATAGTAAACTTGAAGTGAAGCATTGGAATCCAAAACTGGACTTACAGGAGAGATTCAAATCATAGAAAGTTAGACTGTCAGTCCTCTTGTACTTATGTCGGCATTGTGCATTTTGTATTAAATTCGGATCCAATTTCTGTGTTTCATCGTCAATAAGAAGGTCGAAGGGATACAGTAACAATGAAGTGAATCATCGGAATCTGAAACTTACTCACAGGAGAGGTTGAAATCATAGAAAGTTAGAGTGTCAGTCCTCATGTACTTAAGTCGGCATTGTGGCTTTTGTATTACATTCGGATGCAATTTCTGTGTTTCATCGTCAATAAGAAGGTCCAAGGGATACAGTAAACCTGAAGTGCAGCATCAGAATCTAAAACTGGACTCAAAGGAGAGGTTCAAATCACAGAAAGTTAGAGTGTCAGTCCTCTTGTACTTAAGTCGGCATTGTGCCTTTTGTATTAAATTCGGATGCATTTACTGTGTTTCATCGTCAATAAGAAGGTCCAAGGTATACAGGAAACCTTTAGTGAAGCATCGGAATGTAAAACTGGACTCACAGGAGAGGTTCAAATCATAGAAAGTTAGAGTGACAGTCCTCTTGTACTTAAGTCGGCATTGTGCCTTTTGAATTAAATTCGGATGCAATTTGTGTGTTTCATCGTCAATAAGCTTGTCCAAGGGATACAGCAAACCTGAAGTGATGCATTGGAATCTAAAACTGGACTCACAGGAGAGGTTCCAATCATAGAAAGTTAGAGTGTCAGTCCTCTTGTACTCAAGTCGGCATTGTGCCTTTTGTATTAAATTCGGATGTAATTTCTGTGTTTCATGGTCAACATGAAGGTCCAAGTTATACAGTAATTCAGATGTGAAGCATCGGAATCAAAAACTGAACTCACAGGAGAGGTTCAAATCATAGAATGTTAAAGTGTCGGTCCTCTTGGAGCTAAAACGGCATTGTGCCGTTGGTATTAAATTCGGATGCAATTTCTGTGTTTCATCGTCAATAAGACGGTCCAAGGGATACAGTAAACCTGTAGTGAAACATTGGAAACTAAAACTGGACACACAGGAGAGGTTCGAATCATAGAAACTTAGAGTGTCAGTCCTCTTGTACTCAAGTCGGCAATGTGCCATTTTGTAATTAAGTCGGATGCAATTCCTGTGTTTCATCGTCAATAAGAAGGTCCAAGGGATACAGTAAACCTGAAGTGAAGCATCGGAATGTAAAACTGGACTCACAGGAGAGGATCATGTCATAGGAAGTTAGAGTGTCAGTCCTCGTGTACTTAAGTCGGCATTGTTCCTTTTGTATTAAATTCGGACGCAATTTCTGAGCTTCAATGTCAGTAAGAAGGTCCAAGGTATACAGTAAACCTGAAGTAAAGCATCGGAATCTAAAAGTGGACTCACAGGAGAGGTTTAAATAATAGAAAGTTAGAGTGTCAGTCCTCTTGTTTTTAAGTCGGCATTGTGCCTTTTGTATCAAATTCAGATGCATGTTCTGTGTTTCATCGCAAAAAAGAAGGTCCAAGGTATACAGTAAACCTGAAGTGATGCATTGGAATCCAAAACTGGACTCACAGGAAAGATTCAAATCATAGAAAGTTAGAGAGTCAGTTCTCTTGTACTTAAGTCGGCATGGTGCCTTTTGTATTAAATTCGGATGCAATTTCTGTGTTTCATCGTCAATAAGAAGGTCCAAGGGATACAGTAAACCTGAAGTGCAGCATCGAAATCTAAAACTGGACTCAAAGGAGAGGTTCAAATCATAGAAAGTTAGAGTGTCAGTCCTCTTGTACTTTAGTCGGCATTGTGCCTTTTGTATTAAATTCGGATGCATTTACTGTGTTTCATCGTCAATAAGAAGGTCCAACGTATACAGGAAACCTTTAGTGAAGCATCGGAATGTAAAACTGGACTCACAGGAGAGGTTGAAAACATAGATAGTTAGAGTGTCAGTCTTCTTGTACTTAAGTCGGCATTGTGCCTTTTGTATTAATTTCGGATGCAATTTCTGTGTTTCATCGTCAATAAGCTTGTCCAAGGGATACAGCAAACCTGAAGTGATGCATCGGAATCTAAAACTGGACTCACAGGAGAGGTTCCAATCATAGAAAGTTAGAGTGTCAGTCCTCTTGTACTCAAGTCGGCATTGTGCCTTTTGTATTAAATTCGGATGTAATTTCTGTGTTTCATCGTCAATATGAAGGTCCAAGTTATACAGTAATTCAGATGTGAAGCATCGGAATCTAAAACTGGACTCACAGGAGAGGTTCAAATCATAGAATGTTAAAGTGTCAGTCCTCTTGGAGTTAAAACGGCATTGTGCCGTTTGTATTAAAGTCGGATGCAATTTCTGTGTTTCATCGTCAATGAGACGGTCCAAGGGATACAGTAAAAATGAAGTGAAGCTTCGGAATTTAAAACTGGACTCAAAGGAGAGGATCAAATCATAGAATGCTAAAGTGTAAGTCCTCTTGTACTTAAAACGGCATTGTTCCGTTTGTATTAAATTCGGAAGCAATTTATGTGTTTCATCGTCAGTAAGAAGGTCCAAGGTATACAGTAAACCTGAAGTGAAGCATCGGAATCTAAAACTGGATTCACAGGAGAGGTTCATATCATAGAAAGTTATAGTGTCAGTCCTCTTGTACTTAAGTCGGAACTGTGCCTTTTGTATTAAATTCGGATGCAATTTCTGTGTTTCATCGTCAATAAGAAGGTCCAAGGGATACAGTAAACCAGAAGTGAAGCATCGGAATCTAAAACTGGACTCACAGGAGAGGTTCAAATCATAGAACGTTAGAGCGTTAGGCCTCTTGTACTGAAGTCGGCATTGTGCCTTTTTATTAAATTCGGATGCTATTTCTGTGTTTCATCGTCAATAAGAAGATCCAAGGGATACAGTAAACCTGAAGTGAATTATTGGAATCTAAAACTGGACTCACAGGAGAGTTTCAAATCATAGAAAGTTAGAGTGTCAGTTCTCTTGTACTTATGTAGCCATTGTGCCTTTTGTATTAAATTCGGATGCTATTTCTGTGTTTCATCGTCAATAAGAAGGTCCAAGGGATACAGTAAACCTGAAGTGAAGCATCGGAATCTAAGACTGGACTCACAGGAGAGGATCATGTCATAGGAAGTTGGAGTGTCAGTCCTCGTGTACTTATGTCGGCATTGTTCCTTTTGTATTAAATTCGGATGCAATTTCTGAGCATCAATGTCAGTAAGAAGGTCCAAGGTATACAGTAAACCTGAAGTGAAGCATCGGAATCTAAAACTGGACTCACAGGAGAGGATCATACCATAATAAGATAGAGTGTCAGTCCTCGTGTACTTAAGTTGGCATTGTTCCTTTTGTAATAAATTCGGACGCAATTTCTGAGCTTCAATGACAGTAAGAAGGTCCAAGGTATACAGTAAACCTGAAGTGAAGCATCGGAATCTAAAACTGGACTCACAGGAGAGGTTTAAATCATAGATAGTTAGAGTGTCAGACCACTTGTTTATAAGTTGGCATTGTGCTTTTTGTATTACATTCGGATGCATTTTCTCTGTTTCATCGCCAAAAAGAAGGTCCAAGGTATACAGTAAACTTGAAGTGAAGCATTGGAATCCAAAACTGGACTTACAGGAGAGATTCAAATCATAGAAAGTTAGACTGTCAGTCCTCTTGTACTTATGTCGGCATTGTGCATTTTGTATTAAATTCGGATCCAATTTCTGTGTTTCATCGTCAATAAGAAGGTCGAAGGGATACAGTAAAAATGAAGTGAATCATCGGAATCTGAAACCGGACTCACAGGAGAGGTTGAAATCATAGAAAGTTAGAGTGTCAGTCCTCATGTACTTAAGTCGGCATTGTGCCTTTTGTATTACATTCGGATGCAATTTCTGTGTTTCATCGTCAATAAGAAGGTCCAAGGGATACATTAAACCTGAAGTGCAGCATCGGAATCTAAAACTGGACTCAAAGGAGAGGTTCAAATCACAGAAAGTTAGAGTGCCAGTCCTCTTGTACTTAAGTCGGCATTGTGCCTTTTGTATTAAATTCGGATGCATTTACTGTGTTTCATCGTCAATAAGAAGGTCCAAGGTATACAGGAAACCTTTAGTGAAGCATCGGAATGTAAAACTGGACTCACAGGAGAGGTTCAAATCATAGAAAGTTAGAGTGACAGTCCTCTTGTACTTAAGTCGGCATTGTGCCTTTTGAATTAAATTCAGATGCAATTTGTGTGTTTCATCGTCAATAAGCTTGTCCAAGGGATACAGCAAAACCTGAAGTGATGCATCGGAATCTAAAACTGGACTCACAGGAGGGGTTCCAATCATAGAAAGTTAGAGTGTCAGTCCTCTTGTACTCAAGTCGGCATTGTGCCTTTTGTATTAAATTCGGATGTAATATCTGTGTTTCATCGGCAATATGAAGATCCAAGTTATACAGTAATTCAGATGTGAAGCATCAAAATCTAAAACTGGACTCACAGGAGAGGTTCAAATCATAAAATGTTAAAGTGTCAGTCCTCTCGGAGTTATAACGGCATTGTGCCGTTTGAATTAAATTCGGATGCAATTTCTGTGTTTCATCGTCAATCAGAAGGTCCAAGTTATTCAGTAAACCAGAAGTCAAGCTTCGGAATCTAAAACTAGACCCACAGGAGAGGATCAAATCATAGAATGTTAAAGTGTCAGTCCTCTTGTACATAAAACGGCATTGTGCCGTTTGTATTAATTTCGAATGCGGTTTCTCTGTTTCATCGTCAATAAGACGGTCCAAGGGATACAGTAAACCTGAAGTGAAGCATCGGAATCTAAAACGCGACTGACAGGAGACGTTCAAACCATAGAAAGTTAGAGTGTCAGTCCTCCTGTACTTAAGTCGGCATTGTGCCTTTTGTATTAAAGTCGGATGCAATTTCTGTGTTTCATCGTCAATAAGAAGGTCCAAGGTATACAGTAAACCTGAAGTGAAGCATCGGAATCTAAAACTGGACTCTCTGAGAGGTTCAAATCATAGAAAGTTATAGTGTCAGTCCTCTTGTACTTAGGTCGGCATTGTGCCTTTTGTATTAACTTCGGATGCAATTTCTGTGTTTCATCGTCAATATGAAGAACCAAGGGATATAGTAAACCAGAAGTGAATAGTCGGAATCTAAAACTGTACTCACAGGAGAGATTTAAATCATAGAACGTTAGAGCGTCAGGCCTCTTGTACTTTAGTTGGCATTGTGCCTTTTTATTAAATTCGGATGCTATTTCTGTGTTTCATCGTCAATAAGAAGATCCAAGGGATACAGTAAACCTGAAGTGAATTATTGGAATCTAAAACTGGACTCACAGGAGAGGTTCAAATCATAGAATGTTATAGTGTCAGTCCTCTTGTACTTATGTCGCCATTGTGCCTTTCGTATTAAATTCGGATGCTATTTCTGTGTTTCATCGTCAATCAGAATGTCCAAGGGATACGGTAAACCTGAAGTAAAGCATCGGAATCTAAAACTGGACTCACAGGAGCGGTTCAAATCATAGAAAATTAGAGTGTCAGTCCTCTTCTACTTATGTCGGCATTGTGCCTTTTGTATTAAATTCGGATGTAATTTCTGTGTTTCATCGTCAATAAGATTGTCCAAGGGATACAGTAAACCTGAAGTGAAGCATCGTAATATAAAAGTGGACTCACAGGAGAGGTTCTAATCATAGAAAGTTAATGTGTCAGTCCTCTTGTACTTAAGTCGGCAATGTGCGTTTTGTAATAAAGTCAAATGCAATTTCTGTGTTTCATCGTCAATAAGAAGGTCCAAGGTATACAGTAAACCTGAAGTGAAGCATCGGAATCTAAAACTGGACTCACAAGAGAGGATCATATCATAGGAAGAATGAGTGTCAGTCCTCGTGTACTTAAGTCGGCATTGTTCCTTTTGTATAAAATTCGGATGCAATTTCTGAGCTTCAATGTCAGTAAGAAGGTCCAAGGTATACAGTAAACCTGAAGTGAAGCATCGGAATCTAAATCTGGACACACAGGAGAGTTTTAAATCATAGAAAGTTAGACTGTCAGTCCTCTTGTTGTTAAGTCGGCATTGTGCCTTTTGTATTAAATTCGCATGCATGTTCTGTGTTTCATCGCCAAAAAGAAGGTCCAAGGTATACAGTAAACCTGAAGTGAAGCATCGGAATCCAAAACTGGACTCACAGGAGCTATTCAAATCATAGAAAGTTAGAGTGTCAGTTCTCTTGTACTTAAATCGGCATGGTGCCTTTTGTATTAAATTCGAATGGTATTTCTGTGTTTCGTCGTCAATAAGAATGTCCTGGGTATGCAGTAAACCATAAGTGAAGCATCGGAATCTAAAACCGGACTCACAGGAGAGGTTCAAATCATAGAAAGTTAGGGTGTCAGTCCTAATGTATGTAAGTCGGCATAGTGCCTTTTGCACTAAATTCGGATGCAATTTCTGTGTTTCATCGTCAATAAGAAGGTCCAAGGGATACAGTAAACATGAAGTGAAGCATCGGAATCTAAAACTGGACTCAAAGGAGAGGTTCAAATCATAGCAAGTTAGAGTGTCAGTCCTCCTGTACTTAAGTCGGCATTGTGCCTTTTGTATTAAATTCGGATGCATTTACTGTGTTTCATCGTCAATAAGAAGGTACAAGGTATACAGGAAACCTTTAGTGAAGCATCGGAATGTAAAACTGGACTCACAGGAGAGGTTCAAATCATAGAAATTTAGAGTGTCAGTCCTCTTGTACTTAAGTCGGCATTGTGCCTTTTGTATTAAATTCGGATGCAATTTCTGTGGATCATCGTCAATAAGAAGGTGCAAGGTATACAGCAAACCTGAAGTGAAGCATCGGAATCTAAAACTGGACTCACAGGAGATTTTCATATCATAGAATGTTAAAGTGTCAGTCCTCTAGTACATGAATCGGCATTGTGCCGTTTGTATTAAATTCGGATGCAATTTCTGAGTTTCATCGTCAAAAAGACGGTCCAAGGGATACAGTAAACCTGAAGTGATGCATCGGAATCTAAAACGGGGCTCACAGGAGACGTCCAAATCATAGAAAGGTAGTGTGTCAGTCCTCCTGTATTTAAGTCGGCAATGTGCCTTTTGCATTAAATTCGGATGCTATTTCTGTGTTTCATCGTCAATAAGAAGGTCCAAGGAATACAGTAATCCCGAAGTGAAGCATCGGAATCTAAAACTGGACTCACAGGAGAGGTTCAAATCATAGAAAGTTAGAGTGTCAGTCCTCTTGTACTTAAGTCGGCATTGTGCCTTTTGTATTAAATTCGGATGCAATTTCTGTGTTTCATCGTCAATAAGAATGTCCAAGGTATACAGTAAACCTGAAGTGAAGCATCGGAATCTAAATCTGAACTCACAGGAGAGATTCAAATCATAGAAAGTTAGAGTGTCAGTCCACTTGTTCTTAAGGCGGAATTGTGTCTTTTGTAATAAATTCGGATGGAATTTCTATGCTTCATCGTCAGTAAGAAGGTCCAAGGTATACAGTGAACCTGAAGTGAAGCATCGGAATCTATAACTGGACTCACAGGAGAGGTTTAAATCGTAGAAAGTTAAGTGTCAGTGCTCTTGCACTTAAGTCGGCATTGTGCTTTTGAATTAAATTCGGATACAATATCTGTGTTTTATCGTCAATAAGAAGGTCCAAGGTATACAGTGAACCTGAAGTGAAGCATCGGAATCTATAACTGGACTCACAGGAGAGGTTTAAATCATAGAAAGTTAAATGTCAGTCCTCTTTTACTTAAGTCGGCATTGTGAATTTTGTATTAAATTCGGATGCTATTTCTGTGTTTCATAGTCAATAAGAAGGACCAAGGGATACAGTAAACCTGAAGTGAAGCATCGGAATCTACATCTGGATACACAGGGGAGGTTCTAATCATAGAAAGTGAAAGTGTCAGTCCTCTTGTACTTAAGTCGGCATTGTGCCTCTTGTATTAAATTCGAATGCAATTTCTGTGTTTCATCGTCAATAAGAAGGTCCAAGGGATACAGTAAACCTGAAGTGAACCATCGGAATCTAAAACTGGGCTGAAAGGAGAGGTTCAAATCATAGAAAGTTAGAGTGTCAGTCCTTATGTATTTAGGTCATTATTGTGCCTTTTGTATAAAATTCGGGTGCATTTACTGTGTTTCATCGTCAATAAGAAGTTCCAAGGTATACAGGAAACCTTTAGTGAAGCATCGGAATGTAAAACTGGACCCACAGGAGAGGTTCAAATCATAGAAAGTTAGATTGTCAGTCCTCTTGTATTTAAGTCGGCATTGTGCCTTTTGTATTAAATTCGGATGCAATTTCTGTGTTTCATCGTCAATAAGCTTGTCCAAGTGATACAGTAAACCTGAAGTGATGCATCGGAATCTAAAACTGGACTCACAGGAGAGGTTCCAATCATAGATAGTTAGATTGTCAGTCCTCTTGTACGTAAGCCAGCATTGTGCCTTTGGTATTAAATTCGCATGCAATTTCTGTGTTTCATCGTCAATAAAAAGGTCCAAGGTATACAGTAAACCTGAATTGAAGCATCGGAATCCCAAACTGGACTCACAGGGGAGGTTCAAATCATAGAAGTTATAGTGTCAGTCCTCTTGTACTTAAGTCGGCATTGTTCCTTTTGTATTAAATTCGGATGCAATTTCTGTGTTTCATCGTCAATAAGAAGGTCCAAGGGATATAGTAAACCAGAAGTGAAGCATCGGAATCTAAAACTGTACTCACAGGAGAGATTCAAATCATAGAACGTTAGAGCGTCAGGCCTCTTGTACTTTAGTTGGCATTGTGCCTTTTTATTAAATTCGGATGCTATTTCTGTGTTTCATCGTCAATAAGAAGATCCAAGGGATACAGTAAACCTGAAGTGAATTATTGGAATCTAAAACTGGACTCACAGGAGAGGTTCCAATCATAGAATGTTATAGTGTCAGTCCTCTTGTACTTATGTCGCCATTGTGCCTTTCGTATTAAATTCGGATGCTATTTCTGTGTTTCATCGTCAATCAGAAGGTCCAAGGGATACAGTAAACCTGAAGTGAAGCATCGGAATCTATAACTGGACTCACAGGAGCGGTTCAAATCATAGAAAGTTAGAGTGTCAGTCCTCTTCTACTTAAGTCGGCATTGTGCCTTTTGTATTAAATTCGGATGTAATTTCTGTGTTTCATCGTCAATAAGATTGTCCAAGGGATACAGTAAACCTGAAGTGAAGCATCGTGATCTAAAAGTGGACTCACAGGAGAGGTTCTAATCATAGAAAGTTAGAGTGTCAGTCCTCTTGTACTTAAGTCGGCAATGTGCCTTTTGTAATAAAGTCGCATGCAATTTCTGTGTTTCATCGTCAATAAGAAGGTCCAAGGTATACAGTAAACCTGAAGTGAAGCATCGGAATCTAAAACTGGACTCACAGGAGAGGATCATATCATAGGAAGTTAGAGTGTCAGTCCTCGTGTACTTAAGTCGGCATTTTTCCTTTTGTATTAAATTCGGATGCAATTTCTGAGCTTCAATGACAGTAAGAAGGTCCAAGGTATACAGTAAACCTGAAGTGAAGCATCGGAATCTAAAACTGGACTCACAGGAGAGGTTCAAATCATAGAAATTTAGAGTGTCAGTCCTCCTGTACTTAAGTCGGCATTGTGCCTTTTGTATTAAATTCGGATGCATTTACTGTGTTTCATCGTCAATAAGAAGGTCCAAGGTATACAGGAAACCTTTAGTGAAGCATCGGAAAGTAAAACTGGACTCACAGGAGAGGTTCAAATCATAGAAATTTAGAGTGTCAGTCCTCTTGTACTTAAGTCGGCATTGTGCCTTTTGTATTAAATTCGGATGCAATTTCTGTGTTTCATCGTCAATAAGAAGGTCCAAGGTATACAGTAAACCTGAAGTGAAGCATCGGAATCTAAATCTGAACTTACAGGAGATGTTCAAATCATAGAAAGTTAGAGTGTCAGTCCACTTGTTCTTAAGTCGGAATTGTGTTTTTTGTAATAAATTCGGATGGAGTTTCTATGCTTCATCGTCAGTAAGAAGGTCCAAGGCATACAGTAAACCTGAACTGAAGCATCTGAATCTAAAACTGGACTCACAGGAGAGGTTTGAATCATAGAAAGTTAGAGTGTCAGTCCGCTTGTACTTAAGTCGGCATTGTGCCTTTTGTATTAAATTCGGATACAATTTCTGTGTTCTATCGTCAATAAGAAGGTCCATGGGATACAGTAAACCTGAAGTGAAGCATCGGAATCTAAAACTGGACTCACAGGAGAGGTTTAAATCATAGAAAGTTAAGTGTCAGTCCTCTTGTACTTAAGTCGGCATGTGCCTTTTGTAATAAATTCGGATGCAATTTCTGTGTTTCATCGTCAATAAGAAGGTCCAAGGTATACAGAAAACCTTTAGAGAAGCATCGGAATCTAAAACTGGACTCAGAGGGGAGGTTCAAATCATAGAAAGTTAGAGTGTAAGTCCTCTTGTACTTAAGTCGGCATCGTGCCTTTTGTATTAAATTCGGATGCAATTTCTGTGTTTCATCGTCAATAAGAAGGTCCAAGGGATGCAGTAAACCTGAAGTGAAGCATCGGAATCTAAAACTGGGCTGAAAGGAGAGGTTCAAATCATAGAAAGTTAGAGTGTCAGTCCTCTTGCTCTTAAGTCGGCATTGTGCCTTTTGTATTCAATTCGTTTGCAATTTCTGTGTTTCATCGTCAATAAGAAGGTCCAAGGGATACAGTAAACCTGAAGTGAAGCATCGGAATCTAAAACTGGACTCAAAGGAGAGATTCTAATCATAGAAAGTTAGTGTGTCAGTCCCCTTGTACTCAAGTCGGCATTGTGCCTTTTGTATTAAATTCGGATGTAATTTCTGTGTTTCATCGTCAATATGAAGGTCCAAGTTATACACTAAACCAGAAGTGAAGCATCGGAATCTAAAACTGGACTCACAGGAGAGTTTCAAATCATAAAATGTTAAAGTGTCAGTCCTCTTGTACTTCAAACGGTATTGTGCCGTTTGTATTAAATTCGGATGCAATTTCTGTGTTTCATCGTCCATAAGACGATCCAAGGCATACAGTAAACCTGAAGTGAAGCTTCGGAATCTAAAACGGGACTCACAGGAGACGTTCAAATCATAGAAAATTAGAGTGTCAATCCTCCTGTACTTAAGTCGACATTGTGCCTTTTGCATTAAATTCGGATGCAATTTCTGTGTTTCATCGTCAATAAGAAGGTCCAAGGTATACAGTAAACCTGAAGTGAAGCATCGGAATCCAAAACGGGACTCACTGGAAAGGTTCAAATCATAGAAAGTTAGAGTGTCAGTTCTCTTGTACTTAAGTCGGCATTGTTCCGTTTGTATTAAATTCGGATGCAATTTCTGAGCTTCATCGTCAGTAAGAAGGTCCAAGGTATACAGTAAACCTGAAGTGAAGCATCGGAATCTAAAACTTGACTCACAGGAGCGGTTTAAATCATAGAAAGTTAGAGTGTCAGTCCACTTGTACTTAAGTCGGAATTGTGTCATTTGTAATAAATTCGGATGGAATTTCTGTGCTTCATCGTCAGTAAGAAGGTGCAAGGGAGACAGTAAACCTGAAGTGAAGCATCAGAATCTAAAACTGGATACACAGGAGAGGTTCAAATCATAGAAAGTTAATGTGTCAGTCCTCTTGTACTTAAGTTGGCATAGTGCCATTTGTATTAAATTCGGATGGAATTTCTGTGTTTCATCGTCAATACGAAGGTCAAATTGATACAAAAAACCTGAAGTGAAGCATCGGAATCTAAAACTGGAATCGCAGGAGTGGTTCAAATCATAGAATGTTAGAGTGTCAGTCCTCTTATACCTAAGTCGGCATTGTGCCTTTTGTATTAAATTCGAATGCAATTTCTTTGTTTCATCGTCAATAAGAAGGTCCAAGGGATACAGTAAACCTGAAGTGAAGCATCGGAATCTGAAACTGGACTCACAGGAGAGGATCATATCATAGAAAGTTAGAGTGTCAGTCCTCTTGTACTTAAGTCGACTTTGTGCCTTTTGTATCAAATTCGGATGCAATTTCTGTGTTTCATATTCAATAAGAAGGTCCAAGGTATACAGGAAACCTGAAGTGAAGCATCGGAATCCAAAACTGAACTCACGGGAGAGGTTCAAATCATAGAAATTCAGAGTCCCAGTCCTCTTGTACTTAAGTCGGAATTGTGTCTTATGTAATAAATTCGGTTTGAATTTCTGTGCTTCATCGTCAGTAAGAAGGTCCAAGGTATACAGTAAACCTGAAGTGAAGCATCGGAATCTAAGACTGGACTCACAGGAGAGGTTTAAATCATAGAAAGTTAGAATGTCAGTCCTCTTGGACTTATGTCGGCATTGTGCATTTTGTATTAATATCGGATGCAATTTCTGTGTTTCATCGTCAAAAAGAAGGTCCAAGGTATACAGTAAACCTGAAGTGAAGCATCGGAATCCAAAACGGGACTCACAGGAAGGGTTCAAACCATAGAAAGTTAGAGTGTCAGTCCTCTTGTACTTATGTCGGCATTGTGCCTTTTGTATTAAATTCGGATGCAATTTCTGTATTTCATCGTCAATAAGATGGTCCAAGGTATAAAGTAAACCTGAAGTGAAGCATCGGAATCCAAAACTGGACTCACAGGAGAGGTTCAAATCATAGAAAGTTAGAGTGTCATTCCTCTTGTACTGAAGTCGGCGTTGTGCCTTTTGTATTAAATACGCATGCAATTTCTGTGTTTCATCGTCAATAAGAAGGTCCAAGGGATACAGTAAACCTGAGGTGAAGCATCGGAATCTAAAACTGTACTCACAGGAGACGTTCAAATTTTAGAAAGTTAGAGTGACAGTCCTCTTGTACTTAAGTTGGCATTGTGTCTTTTGTATTAAATTCGGATGCAATTTCTGTGCTTTATCGTCAATAAGAAGGTCAGAGGGATACAGTAAACCTGAAGTGAAGCATCGGAATCTAAAACTGGAGTCACAGGAGAGGTTCAAATCATAGAAAGTTAGAGTGTCAGTCCACTTGTACCTAAGTCGGCATTGTGCCTTTTGTATTATATTCGAATGCAATTTCTGTGTTTCATCGTCAATAAGAAGGTCCTAGGGATACAGTAAACCTGAAGTGAAGCATCAGAATCTAACACTGGACTCACAGGAGAATATCATATCATAGAGAGTTAGAGTGTCAGTCCTCTTGTACTTAAGTTGGCTTTGTGCCTTTTGTATTAAATTCGGATGCAATTTCTGTGTTTCATCGTCAATATGAAGGTCCAAGGCATACAGGAAACCTTTAGTGAAGCATCGAAATCTAAAACTGGACACACAGGAGAGGTTCAAATCATAGAAAGTTAGAGTGTCAGTCTTCTTGTACTTAAGGCGGCATTGTGAATTTAGTATTGAATTCGGTTGGAATTTCTGTGTTTCATCGTCAATACGAAGGTCCAATTGATATAGTGAATCTGAAGTGAAGCATCGGCAGCTTAAACTGGACTCACAGGAGTGGTTCAAATCATAGAATGTTAGAGTGTTAGTCCTCTTGTACTAAAGTCGGCATTGTGCCTTCTGTATTAAATTCGAATCCAATTTCTTTGTTTCATCGTCAATAAGAAGGTCCAAGTAATACAGTAATCCTGAAGTGAAGCATCGGAATCTAAAACTGGACTCACAGGAGAGGTTCCAATCATAGAAAGTTAGAGTGTCAGTTCTCTTGAACTTAAGTCGGCATTGTGCCATTTGTATTAAATACGGATGCAATTTCTGTGTTTCATCGTCAATAAGAAGGTCCAAGGTATACAGTAAACCTGAAGTGAAGCATCGGAATCCAAAACTGAACTCACAGGAGAGGTTCAAATCATAGAAATTTAGAGAGTCAGTCCTTTTGTACTTAAGTCGGAATTGTGTCTTATGTAATAAATTCGGATTGAATTTCTGTGCTTCATCGTCAGTAAGAAGGTCCAAGGTATACAGTAAACCTGAAGTGAAGCAACGGAATCTAAGACTGGACTCACAGGAGAGGTTTAAATCATAGAAAGTTAGAGTGTCAGTCCTCGTGGACTTATGTCGGCAGTGTGCATTTTGTATTAATATCGGATGCAATTTCTGTGTTTCATCGTCAATATGAAGGTCCAAGGTATACAGAAAACCTGAAGTGAAGCATCGGAATCTAAAACTGGACTCACGGGAGAGGTTCCAATCATAGATAATTAGAGTGTCATTCCTCTTGTACTTAAGTCGGCATTGTGCCTTTTGTATAAAATTCGGATGCAATTTCTGTGTTTCATCGTCAATAAGAAGGTCCAAGGGATACAGTAAACCTGAAGTGAAGCATCGGAATCTAAAACTGTACTCACAGGAGACGTTCAAATCTTAGAAAGTTAAAGTGTCAGTCCTCTTGTACTTAAGTCGGCATTGTGCCTTTGGTATTAATTTCGGATGCAATTTCTGTGTTTTATCGTTAATAAGAAGGTCCAAGGGATACAGTAAACCTGAAGTGAAGCATCGGAATCTAAAACTGTACTCACAGGAGAGGTTCCAATCATAGAAAGTTAGAGTGTCAGTCCACTTGTACTTAAGTCGGCATTGTGCCTTTTGTATTATATTCGGATGCTATTTCTGTGTTTCATCGTCAATTAGAAGGTCCAAGGGATACAGTAAACCTGAAGTGAAGCATCGGAATCTAAAACTGGATTCACAGGAGAGGTTCAAATCATCGAAAGTTAAAGTGTCAGTCCTCTTGCACTTAAGTCGGCATTGTGCCTTTGTATTAAATTCGGATGCAATTTCTGTGTTTCATCGTCAATACGAGGGTCCAAGGTATACAGTAAACCTGAAGTGAAGCATCAGAATCGAAAACTGGACTCACAGGAGAGGTTCAAATCATAGAAAGTTAGAGTGTCAGTTTTCTTGTACTTAAGTCGGCATTGTGCGTTTTGTATTAAATTCGGATGCAATTTTTGTGTTTCATCGTCAATAGGATGGTCCAAGGGATACAGTAAACCTGAAGTGAAGCATCGGAATCTAAAACTGGACTCAAAGGAGAGGTTCAAATCAAAGAACGGTAGTGTGTCAGTCCTCTTGTACTCAAGTCGGCATTGTGGCTTTTGTATTAAATTCGTATGTAATTTCTGTGTTTCATCGTCAATAAGAAGGTCCAAGGTATACAGTATACCTGAAGTGAAGCATAGGAATCTAAAACTGGACTCACAGGAGAGGTTCAAATCATAGAAAGTTAGAGTGTCAGTCCTCCTGTACTTAAGTCGGCATTGTGCCTTTTGCATTAAATTCGGATGCAATTTCTCTGTTTCATCGTCAATAAGAAGGTCCAAGGTATACTGTAAACCTGAAGTGAAGCATCGGAAGCTAAAACTGGACTCATAGGAGAGGTTCAAATCATAGAAAGTTAGAGTGTCAGTCCTCTAGTACTTAAGTCGGCATTGTGCCTTTTGTATTAAATTCGGATGCAATTTCTGTGTTTCATCCTCAATAAGAAGGTCCAAGGTATTCAGAAAACCTTTAGTGAAGCATCGGAATCTATAACTGGACTCACAGGATAGGTTCAAATCATAGAAAGTTAGAGTGTCAGTCCTCTTGTACTTAAGTCGGCATTGTGCCTTTTGTATTAAATACGGATGCAATTTCTGTGTTTCATCGTCAATAAGAAGGTCCAAGGTATACAGTAAACCTGAAGTGCAGCATCGAAATCTAAAACTGGACTCAAAGGATAGGTTCAAATCATAGAAAGTTAGAGTGTCAGTCCTCTTGTACTTAAGCCGGCATTGTGAATTTTGTATTAAATTCGGATTGAATTTCTGTGTTTCATCGTCAATAAGAAGGTCCAAGGGATACAGTAAACCTGAAGTGAAGCATCGGAATCTAAAACTGTACTCACAGGAGACGTTCAAATCTTAGAAAGTTAAAGTGTCAGTCCTCTTGTACTTAAGTCGGCATTGTGCCTTTGGTATTAAATTCGGATGCAATTTCTGTGTTTTATCGTTAATAAGAAGGTCCAAGGGATACAGTAAACCTGAAGTGAAGCATCGGAATCTAAAACTGGACTCACAGGAGAGGTTCAAATCATAGAAAGTTAGAGTGTCAGTCCACTTGTACTTAAGTCGGCATTTTGCCTTTTGTATTATATTCGGATGCTATTTCTGTGTTTCATCGTCAATAAGAAGGTCCAAGGGATACAGTAAACCTGAAGTGAAGCATCGGAATCTTAAACTGGATTTACAGGAGAGGTTCAAACCATCGAAAGTTAAAGTGTCAGTCCTCTTGCACTTAAGTCTGCATTGTGCCTTTTGTATTAAATTCGGATGCAATTTCTGTGTTTCATCGTCAATACGAGGGTCCAAGGTATACAGTAAACCTGAAGTGAAGCATCAGAATCGAAAACTGGACTCACAGGAGAGGTTCAAATCATAGAAAGTTAGAGTGTCAGTTTTCTTGTACTTAAGTCGGCATTGTGCGTTTTGTATTAAATTCGGATGCAATTTTTGTGTTTCATCGTCAATAGGATGGTCCAAGGGATACTGTAAACCTGAAGTGAAGCATCGGAATCTAAAACTGGACTCAAAGGAGAGGTTCAAATCAAGGAACGGTAGTGTGTCAGTCCTCTAGTACTCAAGTCGGCATTGTGGCTTTTGTATTAAATTCGGATGTAATTTCTGTGTTTCATCGTCAATAAGAAGGTCCAAGGTATACAGTATACCTGAAGTGAAGCATAGGAATCTAAAACTGGACTCATAGGAGAGGTTCAAATCATAGAAAGTTAGAGTGTCAGTCCTCCTGTACTTAAGTCGGCATTGTGCCTTTTGCATTAAATTCGGATGCAATTTCTCTGTTTCATCGTCAATAAGAAGGTCCAAGGTATACAGTAAACCTGAAGTGAAGCATCGGAATCTAAATCTGAACTTACAGGAGATGTTCAAATCATAGAAAGTTAGAGTGTCAGTCCACTTGTTCTTAAGTCGGAATTGTGTTTTTTGTAATAAATTCGGATGGAATTTCTATGCTTCATCGTCAGTAAGAAGGTAAAAGGTATACAGTAAACCTGAACTGAAGCATCTGAATCTAAAACTGGACTCACAGGAGAGGTTTGAATCATAGAAAGTTAGAGTGTCAGTCCGCTTGTACTTAAGTCGGCATTGTGCCTTTTGTATTAAATTCGGATACAATTTCTGTGTTCTATCGTCAATAAGAAGGTCCATGGGATACAGTAAACCTGAAGTGAAGCATCGGAATCTAAAACTGGACTCACAGGAGAGGTTTAAATCATAGAAAGTTAAGTGTCAGTCCTCTTGTACTTAAGTCGGCATGTGCCTTTGTAATAAATTCGGATGCAATTTCTGTGTTTCATCGTCAATAAGAAGGTCCAAGGTATACAGAAAACCTTTAGAGAAGCATCGGAATCTAAAACTGGACTCAGAGGGGAGGTTCAAATCATAGAAAGTTAGAGTGTAAGTCCTCTTGTACTTAAGTCGGCATCGTGCCTTTTGTATTAAATTCGGATGCAATTTCTGTGTTTCATCGTCAATAAGAAGGTCCAAGGGATGCAGTAAACCTGAAGTGAAGCATCGGAATCTAAAACTGGGCTGAAAGGAGAGGTTCAAATCATAGAAAGTTAGAGTGTCAGTCCTCTTGCTCTTAAGTCGGCATTGTGCCTTTTGTATTCAATTCGTTTGCAATTTCTGTGTTTCATCGTCAATAAGAAGGTCCAAGGGATACAGTAAACCTGAAGTGAAGCATCGGAATCTAAAACTGGACTCAAAGGAGAGATTCTAATCATAGAAAGTTAGTGTGTCAGTCCCCTTGTACTCAAGTCGGCATTGTGCCTTTTGTATTAAATTCGGATGTAATTTCTGTGTTTCATCGTCAATATGAAGGTCCAAGTTATACACTAAACCAGAAGTGAAGCATCGGAATCTAAAACTGGACTCACAGGAGAGTTTCAAATCATAAAATGTTAAAGTGTCAGTCCTCTTGTACTTCAAACGGTATTGTGCCGTTTGTATTAAATTCGGATGCAATTTCTGTGTTTCATCGTCCATAAGACGATCCAAGGCATACAGTAAACCTGAAGTGAAGCTTCGGAATCTAAAACGGGACTCACAGGAGACGTTCAAATCATAGAAAATTAGAGTGTCAATCCTCCTGTACTTAAGTCGACATTGTGCCTTTTGCATTAAATTCGGATGCAATTTCTGTGTTTCATCGTCAATAAGAAGGTCCAAGGTATACAGTAAACCTGAAGTGAAGCATCGGAATCCAAAACGGGACTCACTGGAAAGGTTCAAATCATAGAAAGTTAGAGTGTCAGTTCTCTTGTACTTAAGTCGGCATTGTTCCGTTTGTATTAAATTCGGATGCAATTTCTGAGCTTCATCGTCAGTAAGAAGGTCCAAGGTATACAGTAAACCTGAAGTGAAGCATCGGAATCTAAAACTTGACTCACAGGAGCGGTTTAAATCATAGAAAGTTAGAGTGTCAGTCCACTTGTACTTAAGTCGGAATTGTGTCATTTGTAATAAATTCGGATGGAATTTCTGTGCTTCATCGTCAGTAAGAAGGTGCAAGGGAGACAGTAAACCTGAAGTGAAGCATCAGAATCTAAAACTGGATACACAGGAGAGGTTCAAATCATAGAAAGTTAATGTGTCAGTCCTCTTGTACTTAAGTTGGCATAGTGCCATTTGTATTAAATTCGGATGGAATTTCTGTGTTTCATCGTCAATACGAAGGTCAAATTGATACAAAAAACCTGAAGTGAAGCATCGGAATCTAAAACTGGAATCGCAGGAGTGGTTCAAATCATAGAATGTTAGAGTGTCAGTCCTCTTATACCTAAGTCGGCATTGTGCCTTTTGTATTAAATTCGAATGCAATTTCTTTGTTTCATCGTCAATAAGAAGGTCCAAGGGATACAGTAAACCTGAAGTGAAGCATCGGAATCTGAAACTGGACTCACAGGAGAGGATCATATCATAGAAAGTTAGAGTGTCAGTCCTCTTGTACTTAAGTCGACTTTGTGCCTTTTGTATTATATTCGGATGCAATTTCTGTGTTTCATCGCAATAAGAAGGTCCCAGGTATACAGTAAACCTTTAGTGAAGCATCGGAATCTAAAACTGGACTCACAGGAGAGGTTCAAATCATAGAAAGTTAGAGTGTCAGTCCTCTTGTACTTAAGTCGGCATTGTGCCTTTTGTATCATATTCGGATGCAATTTCTGTGTTTCATATTCAATAAGAAGGTCCAAGGTATACAGGAAACCTGAAGTGAAGCATCGGAATCCAAAACTGAACTCACGGGAGAGGTTCAAATCATAGAAATTCAGAGTCCCAGTCCTCTTGTACTTAAGTCGGAATTGTGTCTTATGTAATAAATTCGGTTTGAATTTCTGTGCTTCATCGTCAGTAAGAAGGTCCAAGGTATACAGTAAACCTGAAGTGAAGCATCGGAATCTAAGACTGGACTCACAGGAGAGGTTTAAATCATAGAAAGTTAGAATGTCAGTCCTCTTGGACTTATGTCGGCATTGTGCATTTTGTATTAATATCGGATGCAATTTCTGTGTTTCATCGTCAAAAAGAAGGTCCAAGGTATACAGTAAACCTGAAGTGAAGCATCGGAATCCAAAACGGGACTCACAGGAAGGGTTCAAACCATAGAAAGTTAGAGTGTCAGTCCTCTTGTACTTATGTCGGCATTGTGCCTTTTGTATTAAATTCGGATGCAATTTCTGTATTTCATCGTCAATAAGATGGTCCAAGGTATAAAGTAAACCTGAAGTGAAGCATCGGAATCCAAAACTGGACTCACAGGAGAGGTTCAAATCATAGAAAGTTAGAGTGTCATTCCTCTTGTACTGAAGTCGGCGTTGTGCCTTTTGAATTAAATACGCATGCAATTTCTGTGTTTCATCGTCAATAAGAAGGTCCAAGGGATACAGTAAACCTGAAGTGAAGCATCGGAATCTAAAACTGTACTCACAGGAGACGTTCAAATTTTAGAAAGTTAGAGTGACAGTCCTCTTGTACTTAAGTTGGCATTGTGTCTTTTGTATTAAATTCGGATGCAATTTCTGTGCTTTATCGTCAATAAGAAGGTCAGAGGGATACAGTAAACCTGAAGTGAAGCATCGGAATCTAAAACTGGAGTCACAGGAGAGGTTCAAATCATAGAAAGTTAGAGTGTCAGTCCACTTGTACCTAAGTCGGCATTGTGCCTTTTGTATTATATTCGAATGCAATTTCTGTGTTTCATCGTCAATAAGAAGGTCCTAGGGATACAGTAAACCTGAAGTGAAGCATCAGAATCTAACACTGGACTCACAGGAGAATATCATATCATAGAGAGTTAGAGTGTCAGTCCTCTTGTACTTAAGTTGGCTTTGTGCCTTTTGTATTAAATTCGGATGCAATTTCTGTGTTTCATCGTCAATATGAAGGTCCAAGGCATACAGGAAACCTTTAGTGAAGCATCGAAATCTAAAACTGGACACACAGGAGAGGTTCAAATCATAGAAAGTTAGAGTGTCAGTCTTCTTGTACTTAAGGCGGCATTGTGAATTTAGTATTGAATTCGGATGGAATTTCTGTGTTTCATCGTCAATACGAAGGTCCAATTGATATAGTGAATCTGAAGTGAAGCATCGGCAGCTTAAACTGGACTCACAGGAGTGGTTCAAATCATAGAATGTTAGAGTGTTAGTCCTCTTGTACTAAAGTCGGCATTGTGCCTTCTGTATTAAATTCGAATCCAATTTCTTTGTTTCATCGTCAATAAGAAGGTCCAAGTAATACAGTAATCCTGAAGTGAAGCATCGGAATCTAAAACTGGACTCACAGGAGAGGTTCCAATCATAGAAAGTTAGAGTGTCAGTTCTCTTGAACTTAAGTCGGCATTGTGCCATTTGTATTAAATACGGATGCAATTTCTGTGTTTCATCGTCGATAAGAAGGTCCAAGGTATACAGTAAACCTGAAGTGAAGCATCGGAATCCAAAACTGAACTCACAGGAGAGGTTCAAATCATAGAAATTTAGAGAGTCAGTCCTTTTGTACTTAAGTCGGAATTGTGTCTTATGTAATAAATTCGGATTGAATTTCTGTGCTTCATCGTCAGTAAGAAGGTCCAAGGTATACAGTAAACCTGAAGTGAAGCAACATAATCTAAGACTGGACTCACAGGAGAGGTTTAAATCATAGAAAGTTAGAGTGTCAGTCCTCGTGGACTTATGTCGGCAGTGTGCATTTTGTATTAATATCGGATGCAATTTCTGTGTTTCATCGTCAATATGAAGGTCCAAGGTATACAGAAAACCTGAAGTGAAGCATCGGAATCTAAAACTGGACTCACGGGAGAGGTTCCAATCATAGAAAATTAGAGTGTCATTCCTCTTGTACTTAAGTCGGCATTGTGCCTTTTGTATTAAATTCGGATGCAATTTCTGTGTTTCATCGTCAATAAGAAGGTCCAAGGGATACAGTAAACCCTAAGTGAAGCATCGGAATCTAAAACTGTACTCACAGGAGACGTTCAAATCTTAGAAAGTTAAAGTGTCAGTCCTCTTGTACTTAAGTCGGCATTGTGCCTTTGGTATTAATTTCGGATGCAATTTCTGTGTTTTATCGTTAATAAGAAGGTCCAAGGGATACAGTAAACCTGAAGTGAAGCATCGGAATCTAAAACTGTACTCACAGGAGAGGTTCCAATCATAGAAAGTTAGAGTGTCAGTCCACTTGTACTTAAGTCGGCATTGTGCCTTTTGTATTATATTCGGATGCTATTTCTGTGTTTCATCGTCAATAAGAAGGTCCAAGGGATACAGTAAACCTGAAGTGAAGCATCGGAATCTAAAACTGGATTCACAGGAGAGGTTCAAATCATCGAAAGTTAAAGTGTCAGTCCTCTTGCACTTAAGTCGGCATTGTGCCTTTGTATTAAATTCGGATGAAATTTCTGTGTTTCATCGTCAATACGAGGGTCCAAGGTATACAGTAAACCTGAAGTGAAGCATCAGAATCGAAAACTGGACTCACAGGAGAGGTTCAAATCATAGAAAGTTAGAGTGTCAGTTTTCTTGTACTTAAGTCGGCATTGTGCGTTTTGTATTAAATTCGGATGCAATTTTTGTGTTTCATCGTCAATAGGATGGTCCAAGGGATACAGTAAACCTGAAGTGAAGCATCGGAATCTAAAACTGGACTCAAAGGAGAGGTTCAAATCAAAGAACGGTAGTGTGTCAGTCCTCTTGTACTCAAGTCGGCATTGTGGCTTTTGTATTAAATTCGTATGTAATTTCTGTGTTTCATCGTCAATAAGAAGGTCCAAGGTATACAGTATACCTGAAGTGAAGCATAGGAATCTAAAACTTGACTCACAGGAGAGGTTCAAATCATAGAAAGTTAGAGTGTCAGTACTCCTGTACTTAAGTCGGCATTGTGCCTTTTGCATTAAATTCGGATGCAATTTCTCTGTTTCATCGTCAATAAGAAGGTCCAAGGTATACAGTAAACCTGAAGTGAAGCATCGGAAGCTAAAACTGGACTCATAGGAGAGGTTCAAATCATAGAAAGTTAGAGTGTCAGTCCTCTAGTACTTAAGTCGGCATTGTGCCTTTTGTATTAAATTCGGATGCAATTTCTGTGTTTCATCCTCAATAAGAAGGTCCAAGGTATTCAGAAAACCTTTAGTGAAGCATCGGAATCTATAACTGGACTCACAGGATAGGTTCAAATCATAGAAAGTTAGAGTGTCAGTCCTCTTGTACTTAAGTCGGCATTGTGCCTTTTGTATTAAATACGGATGCAATTTCTGTGTTTCATCGTCAATAAGAAGGTCCAAGGTATACAGTAAACCTGAAGTGCAGCATCGAAATCTAAAACTGGACTCAAAGGATAGGTTCAAATCATAGAAAGTTAGAGTGTCAGTCCTCTTGTACTTAAGTCGGCATTGTGAATTTTGTATTAAATTCGGATTGAATTTCTGT
The DNA here is from genome assembly GCF_021461395.2 of Schistocerca americana. NCBI lineage: Eukaryota > Metazoa > Arthropoda > Insecta > Orthoptera > Acrididae > Schistocerca > Schistocerca americana. The sequence goes on from NC_060121.1 coordinate 59,940,725, forward strand.
GTTTCATCGTCAATAAGAAGGTCCAAGGGATACAGTAAACCTGAAGTGAAGCATCGGAATCTAAAACTGTACTCACAGGAGACGTTCAAACCTTAGAAAGTTAAAGTGTCAGTCCTCTTGTACTTAAGTCGGCATTGTGCCTTTGGTATTAAATTCGGATGCAATTTCTGTGTTTTATCGTTAATAAGAAGGTCCAAGGGATACAGTAAACCTGAAGTGAAGCATCGGAATCTAAAACTGGAGTCACAGGAGAGGTTCAAATCATAGAAAGTTAGAGTGTCAGTCCACTTGTACCTAAGTCGGCATTGTGCCTTTTGTATTATATTCGAATGCAATTTCTGTGTTTCATCGTCAATAAGAAGGTCCTAGGGATACAGTAAACCTGAAGTGAAGCTTCAGAATCTAACACTGGACTCACAGGAGAATATCATATCATAGAGAGTTAGAGTGTCAGTCCTCTTGTACTTAAGTTGGCTTTGTGCCTTTTGTATTAAATTCGGATGCAATTTCTGTGTTTCATCGTCAATATGAAGGTCCAAGGCATACAGGAAACCTTTAGTGAAGCATCGAAATCTAAAACTGGACACACAGGAGAGGTTCAAATCATAGAAACTTAGAGTGTCAGTCCTCTTGTACTTAAGTCGGCATTGTGAATTTTGTATTAAATTCGGATTGAATTTCTGTGTTTCATCGTCAATAAGAAGGTCCAAGGGATACAGTAAACCTGAAGTGAAGCATCGGAATCTAAAACTGTACTCACAGGAGACGTTCAAACCTTAGAAAGTTAAAGTGTCAGTCCTCTTGTACTTAAGTCGGCATTGTGCCTTTGGTATTAAATTCGGATGCAATTTCTGTGTTTTATCGTTAATAAGAAGGTCCAAGGGATACAGTAAACCTGAAGTGAAGCATCGGAATCTAAAACTGGACTCACAGGAGAGGTTCAAATCATAGAAAGTTAGAGTGTCAGTCCACTTGTACTTAAGTCGGCATTTTGCCTTTTGTATTATATTCGGATGCTATTTCTGTGTTTCATCGTCAATAAGAAGGTCCAAGGGATACAGTAAAGCTGAAGTGAAGCATCGGAATCTTAAACTGGATTTACAGGAGAGGTTCAAACCATCGAAAGTTAAAGTGTCAGTCCTCTTGCACTTAAGTCTGCATTGTGCCTTTTGTATTAAATTCGGATGCAATTTCTGTGTTTCATCGTCAATACGAGGGTCCAAGGTATACAGTAAACCTGAAGTGAAGCATCAGAATCGAAAACTGGACTCACAGGAGAGGTTCAAATCATAGAAAGTTAGAGTGTCAGTTTTCTTGTACTTAAGTCGGCATTGTGCGTTTTGTATTAAATTCGGATGCAATTTTTGTGTTTCATCGTCAATAGGATGGTCCAAGGGATACTGTAAACCTGAAGTGAAGCATCGGAATCTAAAACTGGACTCAAAGGAGAGGTTCAAATCAAGGAACGGTAGTGTGTCAGTCCTCTAGTACTCAAGTCGGCATTGTGGCTTTTGTATTAAATTCGGATGTAATTTCTGTGTTTCATCGTCAATAAGAAGGTCCAAGGTATACAGTATACCTGAAGTGAAGCATAGGAATCTAAAACTGGACTCATAGGAGAGGTTCAAATCATAGAAAGTTAGAGTGTCAGTCCTCCTGTACTTAAGTCGGCATTGTGCCTTTTGCATTAAATTCGGATGCAATTTCTCTGTTTCATCGTCAATAAGAAGGTCCAAGGTATACAGTAAACCTGAAGTGAAGCATCGGAAGCTAAAACTGGACTCATTGGAGAGGTTCAAATCATAGAAAGTTAGAGTGTCAGCCCTCTTGTACTTAAGTCGGCATTGTGCCTTTTGTATTAAATTCGGATGCAATTTCTGTGTTTCATCCTCAATAAGAAGGTCCAAGGTATTCAGAAAACCTTTAGTGAAGCATCGGAATCTAAAACTGGACTCACAGGATAGGTTCAAATCATAGAAAGTTAGAGTGTCAGTCCTCTTGTACTTAAGTCGGCATTGCGCCTTTTATATTAAATACGGAAGCAATTTCTGTGTTTCATCGTCAATAGGAAGGTCCAAGGTATACAGTAAACCTGAAGTGAAGCATCGGAATCCAAAACTGAACTCACAGGAGAGGTTCAAATCATAGAAAGTTAGAGTGTCAGTCCACTTGTACTTAAGTCGGCATTTTGCCTTTTGTATTATATTCGGATGCTATTTCTGTGTTTCATCGTCAATAAGAAGGTCCAAGGTATACAGTAAACCTGAAGTGAAGCAACGGAATCTATGACTGGACTCACAGGAGAGGTTTAAATCATAGAAAGTTAGAGTGTCAGTCCTCTTGGACTTATGTCGGCAGTGTGCATTTTGTATTAATATCGGATGCAATTTCAGGCTTTCATCGTCAATATGAAGGTCCAAGGTATACAGTAAACCTGAAGTGAAGCATCGGAATCTAAAACTGTACTCACAGGAGACGTTCAAATCTTAGAAAGTTAAAGTGTCAGTCCGCTTGTACTTAAGTCGGCATTGTGCCTTTGGTATTAAATTCGGATGCAATTTCTGTCTTTTATCGTTAATAAGAAGGTCCAAGGGATACAGTAAACCTGAAGTGAGGCATCGGAATCTAAAACTGGACTCACAGGAGAGGTTCAAATCATAGAAAGTTAGAGTGTCAGTCCACTTGTACTTAAGTCGGCATTTTGCCTTTTGTATTATATTCGGATGCTATTTCTGTGTTTCATCGTCAATAAGAAGGTCCAAGGGATACAGTAAACCTGAAGTGAAGCATCGGAATCTAAAACTGGATTCACAGGAGAGGTTCAAATCATCGAAAGTTAAAGTGTCAGTCCTCTTGCACTTAAGTCGGCATTGTGCCTTTTGTATTAAATTCGGATGCAATTTCTGTGTTTCATCGTCAATACGAGGGTCCAAGGTATACAGTAAACCTGAAGTGAAGCATCAGAATCGAAAACTGGACTCACAGGAGAGGTTCAAATCATAGAAAGTTAGAGTGTCAGTTTTCTTGTACTTAAGTCGGCATTGTGCGTTTTGTATTAAATTCGGATGCAATTTTTGTGTTTCATCGTCAATAGGATGGTCCAAGGGATACAGTAAACCTGAAGTGAAGCATCGGAATCTAAAACTGGACTCAAAGGAGAGGTTCAAATCAAAGAACGGTAGTGTGTCAGTCCTCTTGTACTCAAGTCGGCATTGTGGCTTTTGTATTAAATTCGTATGTAATTTCTGTGTTTCATCGTCAATAAGAAGGTCCAAGGTATACAGTATACCTGAAGTGAAGCATAGGAATCTAAAACTTGACTCACAGGAGAGGTTCAAATCATAGAAAGTTAGAGTGTCAGTACTCCTGTACTTAAGTCGGCATTGTGCCTTTTGCATTAAATTCGGATGCAATTTCTCTGTTTCATCGTCAATAAGAAGGTCCAAGGTATACAGTAAACCTGAAGTGAAGCATCGGAAGCTAAAACTGGACTCATAGGAGAGGTTCAAATCATAGAAAGTTAGAGTGTCAGCCCTCTTGTACTTAAGTCGGCATTGTGCCTTTTGTATTAAATTCGGATGCAATTTCTGTGTTTCATCCTCAATAAGAAGGTCCAAGGTATTCAGAAAACCTTTAGTGAAGCATCGGAATCTAAAACTGGACTCACAGGATAGGTTCAAATCATAGAAAGTTAGAGTGTCAGTCCTCTTGTACTTAAGTCGGCATTGCGCCTTTTATATTAAATACGGAAGCAATTTCTGTGTTTCATCGTCAATAGGAAGGTCCAAGGTATACAGTAAACCTGAAGTGAAGCATCGGAATCCAAAACTGAACTCACAGGAGAGGTTCAAATCATAGAAAGTTAGAGTGTCAGTCCACTTGTACTTAAGTCGGCATTTTGCCTTTTGTATTATATTCGGATGCTATTTCTGTGTTTCATCGTCAATAAGAAGGTCCAAGGTATACAGTAAACCTGAAGTGAAGCAACGGAATCTATGACTGGACTCACAGGAGAGGTTTAAATCATAGAAAGTTAGAGTGTCAGTCCTCTTGGACTTATGTCGGCAGTGTGCATTTTGTATTAATATCGGATGCAATTTCAGGCTTTCATCGTCAATATGAAGGTCCAAGGTATACAGTAAACCTGAAGTGAAGCATCGGAATCTAAAACTGTACTCACAGGAGACGTTCAAATCTTAGAAAGTTAAAGTGTCAGTCCGCTTGTACTTAAGTCGGCATTGTGCCTTTGGTATTAAATTCGGATGCAATTTCTGTCTTTTATCGTTAATAAGAAGGTCCAAGGGATACAGTAAACCTGAAGTGAGGCATCGGAATCTAAAACTGGACTCACAGGAGAGGTTCAAATCATAGAAAGTTAGAGTGTCAGTCCACTTGTACTTAAGTCGGCATTTTGCCTTTTGTATTATATTCGGATGCTATTTCTGTGTTTCATCGTCAATAAGAAGGTCCAAGGGATACAGTAAACCTGAAGTGAAGCATCGGAATCTAAAACTGGATTCACAGGAGAGGTTCAAATCATCGAAAGTTAAAGTGTCAGTCCTCTTGCACTTAAGTCGGCATTGTGCCTTTGTATTAAATTCGGATGAAATTTCTGTGTTTCATCGTCAATACGAGGGTCCAAGGTATACAGTAAACCTGAAGTGAAGCATCAGAATCGAAAACTGGACTCACAGGAGAGGTTCAAATCATAGAAAGTTAGAGTGTCAGTTTTCTTGTACTTAAGTCGGCATTGTGCGTTTTGTATTAAATTCGGATGCAATTTTTGTGTTTCATCGTCAATAGGATGGTCCAAGGGATACAGTAAACCTGAAGTGAAGCATCGGAATCTAAAACTGGACTCAAAGGAGAGGTTCAAATCAAAGAACGGTAGTGTGTCAGTCCTCTTGTACTCAAGTCGGCATTGTGGCTTTTGTATTAAATTCGTATGTAATTTCTGTGTTTCATCGTCAATAAGAAGGTCCAAGGTATACAGTATACCTGAAGTGAAGCATAGGAATCTAAAACTTGACTCACAGGAGAGGTTCAAATCATAGAAAGTTAGAGTGTCAGTACTCCTGTACTTAAGTCGGCATTGTGCCTTTTGCATTAAATTCGGATGCAATTTCTCTGTTTCATCGTCAATAAGAAGGTCCAAGGTATACAGTAAACCTGAAGTGAAGCATCGGAAGCTAAAACTGGACTCATAGGAGAGGTTCAAATCATAGAAAGTTAGAGTGTCAGTCCTCTAGTACTTAAGTCGGCATTGTGCCTTTTGTATTAAATTCGGATGCAATTTCTGTGTTTCATCCTCAATAAGAAGGTCCAAGGTATTCAGAAAACCTTTAGTGAAGCATCGGAATCTATAACTGGACTCACAGGATAGGTTCAAATCATAGAAAGTTAGAGTGTCAGTCCTCTTGTACTTAAGTCGGCATTGTGCCTTTTGTATTAAATACGGATGCAATTTCTGTGTTTCATCGTCAATAAGAAGGTCCAAGGTATACAGTAAACCTGAAGTGCAGCATCGAAATCTAAAACTGGACTCAAAGGATAATTTCAAATCATAGAAAGTTAGAGTGTCAGTCCTCTTGTACTTAAGTCGGCATTGTGAATTTTGTATTAAATTCGGATTGAATTTCTGTGTTTCATCGTCAATAAGAAGGTCCAAGGGATACAGTAAACCTGAAGTGAAGCATCGGAATCTAAAACTGTACTCACAGGAGACGTTCAAATCTTAGAAAGTTAAAGTGTCAGTCCTCTTGTACTTAAGTCGGCATTGTGCCTTTGGTATTAAATTCGGATGCAATTTCTGTGTTTTATCGTTAATAAGAAGGTCCAAGGGATACAGTAAACCTGAAGTGAAGCATCGGAATCTAAAACTGGACTCACAGGAGAGGTTCAAATCATAGAAAGTTAGAGTGTCAGTCCACTTGTACTTAAGTCGGCATTTTGCCTTTTGTATTATATTCGGATGCTATTTCTGTGTTTCATCGTCAATAAGAAGGTTCAAGGGATACAGTAAAGCTGAAGTGAAGCATCGGAATCTTAAACTGGATTTACAGGAGAGGTTCAAACCATCGAAAGTTAAAGTGTCAGTCCTCTTGCACTTAAGTCTGCATTGTGCCTTTTGTATTAAATTCGGATGCAATTTCTGTGTTTCATCGTCAATACGAGGGTCCAAGGTATACAGTAAACCTGAAGTGAAGCATCAGAATCGAAAACTGGACTCACAGGAGAGGTTCAAATCATAGAAAGTTAGAGTGTCAGTTTTCTTGTACTTAAGTCGGCATTGTGCGTTTTGTATTAAATTCGGATGCAATTTTTGTGTTTCATCGTCAATAGGATGGTCCAAGGGATACTGTAAACCTGAAGTGAAGCATCGGAATCTAAAACTGGACTCAAAGGAGAGGTTCAAATCAAGGAACGGAAGTGTGTCAGTCCTCTAGTACTCAAGTCGGCATTGTGGCTTTTGTATTAAATTCGGATGTAATTTCTGTGTTTCATCGTCAATAAGAAGGTCCAAGGTATACAGTATACCTGAAGTGAAGCATAGGAATCTAAAACTGGACTCATAGGAGAGGTTCAAATCATAGAAAGTTAGAGTGTCAGTCCTCCTGTACTTAAGTCGGCATTGTGCCTTTTGCATTAAATTCGGATGCAATTTCTCTGTTTCATCGTCAATAAGAAGGTCCAAGGTATACAGTAAACCTGAAGTGAAGCATCGGAAGCTAAAACTGGACTCATTGGAGAGGTTCAAATCATAGAAAGTTAGAGTGTCAGCCCTCTTGTACTTAAGTCGGCATTGTGCCTTTTGTATTAAATTCGGATGCAATTTCTGTGTTTCATCCTCAATAAGAAGGTCCAAGGTATTCAGAAAACCTTTAGTGAAGCATCGGAATCTAAAACTGGACTCACAGGATAGGTTCAAATCATAGAAAGTTAGAGTGTCAGTCCTCTTGTACTTAAGTCGGCATTGCGCCTTTTATATTAAATACGGAAGCAATTTCTGTGTTTCATCGTCAATAGGAAGGTCCAAGGTATACAGTAAACCTGAAGTGAAGCATCGGAATCCAAAACTGAACTCACAGGAGAGGTTCAAATCATAGAAAGTTAGAGTGTCAGTCCACTTGTACTTAAGTCGGCATTTTGCCTTTTGTATTATATTCGGATGCTATTTCTGTGTTTCATCGTCAATAAGAAGGTCCAAGGTATACAGTAAACCTGAAGTGAAGCAACGGAATCTATGACTGGACTCACAGGAGAGGTTTAAATCATAGAAAGTTAGAGTGTCAGTCCTCTTGGACTTATGTCGGCAGTGTGCATTTTGTATTAATATCGGATGCAATTTCAGGCTTTCATCGTCAATATGAAGGTCCAAGGTATACAGTAAACCTGAAGTGAAGCATCGGAATCTAAAACTGTACTCACAGGAGACGTTCAAATCTTAGAAAGTTAAAGTGTCAGTCCGCTTGTACTTAAGTCGGCATTGTGCCTTTGGTATTAAATTCGGATGCAATTTCTGTCTTTTATCGTTAATAAGAAGGTCCAAGGGATACAGTAAACCTGAAGTGAGGCATCGGAATCTAAAACTGGACTCACAGGAGAGGTTCAAATCATAGAAAGTTAGAGTGTCAGTCCACTTGTACTTAAGTCGGCATTTTGCCTTTTGTATTATATTCGGATGCTATTTCTGTGTTTCATCGTCAATAAGAAGGTCCAAGGGATACAGTAAACCTGAAGTGAAGCATCGGAATCTAAAACTGGATTCACAGGAGAGGTTCAAATCATCGAAAGTTAAAGTGTCAGTCCTCTTGCACTTAAGTCGGCATTGTGCCTTTTGTATTAAATTCGGATGCAATTTCTGTGTTTCATCGTCAATACGAGGGTCCAAGGTATACAGTAAACCTGAAGTGAAGCATCAGAATCGAAAACTGGACTCACAGGAGAGGTTCAAATCATAGAAAGTTAGAGTGTCAGTTTTCTTGTACTTAAGTCGGCATTGTGCGTTTTGTATTAAATTCGGATGCAATTTTTGTGTTTCATCGTCAATAGGATGGTCCAAGGGATACAGTAAACCTGAAGTGAAGCATCGGAATCTAAAACTGGACTCAAAGGAGAGGTTCAAATCAAAGAACGTTAGTGTGTCAGTCCTCTTGTACTCAAGTCGGCATTGTGGCTTTTGTATTAAATTCGGATGTAATTTCTGCGTTTCATCGTCAATAAGAAGGTCCAAGGTATACAGTATACCTGAAGTGAAGCATAGGAATCTGAAACTGGACTCACAGGAGAGGTTCAAATCATAGAAAGTTAGAGTGTCAGTCCTCTTGTACTTAAGTCGGCATTGTGCCTTTTGTATTAAATTCGGAGGCAATTTCTATGTTTCATCGTCAATAAGAAGGTGCAAGGTATACAGTAAACCTGAAGTGAAGCATCGGAATCTAAAACTGAACTCACAGGAGAGGTTCAAATCATAGAAAGTTAGAGTGTCAGTCCCCTTGTACTTAAGTCGGAATTGTGTCTTTTGTAATAATTTCGGATGGAATTTCTGTGCTTCATCGTCAGTAAGAAGGTCCAAGGTATACAGTAAACCTGAAGTGAAGCATCGGAATCAAAAACTGGACTCACAGGAGAGGTTTAAATCATTGAAAGTTAGAGTGTTGGTCCTCTTGGACTTAAGTCGGCATTGTGCATTTTGTATTAAATTCGGATGCAATATCTGTGTTTCATCGTCAATAAGAAGGTCCAAGGTATACAGTAAACCTGAAGTAAAGCTTCGGAAACGAAAACGGGACTCACAGGAAAGGTTCAAATCATAGAAAGTTAGAGTGTCAGTCCTCTTGTACTTAAGTCGGCATTGTGCCTTTTGTATTAAATTCGGATGCAATTTCTGTATTTCATCGTCAATAAGAAGGTCCAAGGTATACAGTAAACCTGAAGTGAAGCATCGGAATCTAAAACTGGACTCACAGGAGAGGTTCAAATCATAGAAAGTTAGAGTGTCAATCCTCTTGTACTTAAGTCGGCATTGTGCCTTTTGTATTGAATTCTGATGCAATTTCTATGTTTCATCGTCAATAAGAAGGTCCAAGGTATACAGTAAACCTGAAGTGAAGCATCGGAATCTAAAACTGAACTCACAGGAGAGGTTCAAATCATAGAAAGTTAGAGTGTCAGTCCCCTTGTACTTAAGTCGGAATTGTGTATTTTGTAATAAATTCGGATGGAATATCTGTGCTTCATCGTCAGTAAGAAGGTCAAAGGTATACAGTAAACCTGAAGTGAAGCATCGGAATCTAAAACTGGACTCACAGGAGAGGTTTAAATCATAGAATGTTAGAGTGTCAGTGCTTTTGTACTGAAGTTGGCATTGTGCCTTTTGTATTAAATTCGGATGCATTTTCTGGGTTTCAACGTCAATAAGCTGGGCCAAGTGATACAGTAAACCTGAAGTGAAGCATCGGAAACTAAAACTGTACTCACAGGAGAGGTTCCAATCATAGAAAGTTAGAGTGTCAGTCCTCATGTACTTAAGTCGGCATTGTGCCTTTTGTATTAAATTCGGATGCAATTTCTGTGTTGCATCGTCAATAAGAAGGTCCAAGGTATACAGTAAACCTGAAGTGAAGCATCGGAATCCAAAACTGAACTGACAGGAGAGGTTCAAATCATAGAAAGTTAGAGTGTCAGTCCACTTGTACTTAAGTCGGCATTTTGCCTTTTGTATTATATTCGGATGCTATTTCTGGGTTTCATCGTCAATAAGAAGGTCCAAGGGATACAGTAAACCTGAAGTGAAGCATCGGAATCTAAAACTGGATTCACAGGAGAGGTTCAAATCATCGAAAGTTAAAGTGTCAGTCCTCTTGCACTTAAGTCGGCATTGTGCCTTTTGTATTAAATTCGGATGCAATTTCTGTGTTTCATCGTCAATACGAGGGTCCAAGGTATACAGTAAACCTGAAGTGAAGTATCAGAATCGAAAACTGGACTCACAGGAGAGGTTCAAATCATAGAAAGTTAGAGTGTCAGTTTTCTTGTACTTAAGTCGGCATTGTGCGTTTTGTATTAAATTCGGATGCAATTTTTGTGTTTCATCGTCAATAGGTTGGTCCAAGGGATACAGTAAACCTGAAGTGAAGCATCGGAATCTAAAACTGGACTCAAAGGAGAGGTTCAAATCAAAGAACGTTAGTGTGTCAGTCCTCTTGTACTCAAGTCGGCATTGTGGCTTTTGTATTAAATTCGGATGTAATTTCTGCGTTTCATCGTCAATAAGAAGGTCCAAGGTATACAGTATACCTGAAGTGAAGCATAGGAATCTGAAACTGGACTCACAGGAGAGGTTCAAATCATAGAAAGTTAGAGTGTCAGTCCTCCTGTACTTAAGTCGGCATTGTGCCTTTTGCATTAAATTCGGATGCAATTTCTCTGTTTCATCGTCAATAAGAAGGTCCAAGGTATACAGTAAACCTGAAGTGAAGCATCGGAAGCTAAGACTGGACTCATAGGAGAGGTTCAAATCATAGAAAGTTAGAGTGTCAGTCCTCTTGTACTTAAGTCGGCATTGTGCCTTTTGTATTAAATTCGGAGACAATTTCTATGATTCATCGTCAATAAGAAGGTGCAAGGTATACAGTAAACCTGAAGTGAAGCATCGGAATCTAAAACTGAACTCACAGGAGAGGTTCAAATCATAGAAAGTTAGAGTGTCAGTCCCCTTGTACTTAAGTCGGAATTGTGTCTTTTGTAATAATTTCGGATGGAATTTCTGTGCTTCATCGTCAGTAAGAAGGTCCAAGGTATACAGTAAACCTGAAGTGAAGCATCGGAATCTAAAACTGGACTCACAGGAGAGGTTCAAATCATAGAAAGTTAGAGTGTTGGTCCTCTTGGACTTAAGTCGGCATTGTGCATTTTGTATTAAATTCGGATGCAATATCTGTGTTTCATCGTCAATAAGAAGGTCCAAGGTATACAGTAAACCTGAAGTGAAGCTTCGGAATCGAAAACGGGACTCACAGGAAATGTTCAAATCATAGAAAGTTAGAGTGTCAGTCCTCTTGTACTTAAGTCGGCATTGTGCCTTTTGTATTAAATTCGGATGCAATTTCTGTATTTCATCGTCAATAAGAAGGTCCATGGTATACAGTAAACCTGAAGTGAAGCATCGGAATCTAAAACTGGACTCACAGGAGAGGTACAAATCATAGAAAGTTAGAGTGTCAGTCCTCTTGTACTTAAGTCGGCATTGTGCCTTTTGTATTGAATTCTGAGGCAATTTCTATGTTTCATCGTCAATAAGAAGGTCCAAGGTATACAGTAAACCTGAAGTGAAGCATCGGAATCTAAAACTGAACTCACAGGAGAGGTTCAAATCATAGAAAGTAAGAGTGTCAGTCCCCTTGTACTTAAGTCGGAATTGTGTCTTTTGTAATAAATTCGGATGGAATTTCTGTGCTTCATCGTCAGTAAGAAGGTCAAAGGTATACAGTAAACCTGAAGTGAAGCATCGGAATCTAAAACTGGACTCACAGGAGAGGTTTAAATCATAGAACGTTAGAGTGTCAGTGCTTTTGTACTGAAGTTGGCATTGTGCCTTTTGTATTAAATTCGGATGCATTTTCTGGGTTTCAACGTCAATAAGCTGGGCCAAGGGATACAGTAAACCTGAAGTGAAGCATCGGAAACTAAAACTGTACTCACAGGAGAGGTTCCAATCATAGAAAGTTAGAGTGTCAGTCCTCATGTACTTAAGTCGGCATTGTGCCTTTTGTATTAAATTCGGATGCAATTTCTGTGTTTCATCGTCAATAAGAAGGTCCAAGGTATACAGTAAACCTGAAGTGAAGCATCGGAATGGAAAACTGAACTCACAGGAGAGGTTCAAATCATAGAAATTTAGAGTGTCAGTCCTCTTGTACTTAAGTCGGAATTGTGTCTTATTTAATAAATTCGAATTGAATTTCTGTGCTTCATCGTCAGTAAGAAGGTCTAAGGTATACAGTAAACCTGAAGTGAAGCATCGGAATCCAAAACGGGACTCACAGGAAAGGTTCAAATCATAGAACGTTAGAGTGTCAGTCCTCTTGTACTTAAGTCGGAATTGTGCCTTTTGCGTTAAATTCGGATGGAATTTCTGTGTTTCATCTTCAATACGATTTCCAATTGATACAGTAAACCTGAAGTGAAGGATCGGAATCTAAAACTGGACTCACAAGAGAGGATCATATCATAGAAAGTTATAGTGTCAGTCCTCTTGTACTTAAGTCGTCTTTGTGCCTTTTGTGTTAAATTCGGATGCAATTTCTGTGTTTCATTGTCACTAAGTAGGTCCAAGGTATACAGGAAACCTTTAGTGAAGCATCGAAATCCTAAACTGGACTCACAGGAGAGGTTCAAATCATAGAAAGTTAGAGTGTCAGACTTCTTGTACTTAAGTCGGCATTGTGATTTTAGTATTATTTTCGGATGCAATATCTGTGTTTCATCGTCAATAGGCTGGTCCAAGGTATACAGTAAACCTGAAGTGAAGCATTGGAATCTAAAACTGGACTCACAGGAGAGGTTCAAATCATAGAAAGTTAGAGTGTCAGTCCCCTTGTACTTAATTCGGCATTGTGCTTTTTGTATTAAATTCGGATGCAATTTCTGTGTTTCGTCGTCAATAAGAAGGTCCAAGGGATACAGTAAATCTGAAGTGAAGCATCGGAATCTAAAAAGGGAATGACAGGAGAGGTTCAAATAATAGAAAGTTAGAGTGTCAGTCCTCCTGTACTTAAGTCGGCATTGTGCCTTTTGTATTAAATTCGGATGCAATTTCTGTGTTTCATCGTCAATAAGAAGGTCCAAGGGATACAGTAAACCTGAAGTGAAGCATCGGAATCTAAAACTGGACTCACAGGAGAGGTTCAAATCTTAGAAAGTTAGAGCGTCAGTCCTCTTGTACTTAAGTCGGCAATGTGCCTTGTGTATTAAATTCGGATACAATTTCTGTGTTTTATCGTCAATAAGAAGGTCCAAGGGATACAGTAAACCTGAAGTGAAGCATCGGAATCTAAAACTGGACCCACATGAGAGGTTCAAATCATAGAAAGTTAGAGAGTCGGTACTCTTGTACTTAAGTCGGCATTGTGCCTTTTGTATTAAATTCGGATGCAATTTCTGTGTTTCATCGTCAATACGAGGGTCCAAGGTATACAGTAAACCTGAAGTGAAGCATCAGAATCGAAAACTGGACTCACAGGAGAGGTTCAAATCATAGAAAGTTAGAGTGTCAGTTTTCTTGTACTTAAGTCGGCATTGTGCGTTTTGTATTAAATTCGGATGCAATTTTTGTGTTTCATCGTCAATAGGATGGTCCAAGGGATACAGTAAACCTGAAGTGAAGCATCGGAATCTAAAACTGGACTCAAAGGAGAGGTTCAAATCAAAGAACGTTAGTGTGTCAGTCCTCTTGTACTCAAGTCGGCATTGTGGCTTTTGTATTAAATTCGGATGTAATTTCTGCGTTTCATCGTCAATAAGAAGGTCCAAGGTATACAGTATACCTGAAGTGAAGCATAGGAATCTGAAACTGGACTCACAGGAGAGGTTCAAATCATAGAAAGTTAGAGTGTCAGTCCCCTTGTACTTAAGTCGGAATTGTGTATTTTGTAATAAATTCGGATGGAATTTCTGTGCTTCATCGTCAGTAAGAAGGTCAAAGGTATACAGTAAACCTGAAGTGAAGCATCGGAATCTAAAACTGGACTCACAGGAGAGGTTTAAATCATAGAATGTTAGAGTGTCAGTGCTTTTGTACTGAAGTTGGCATTGTGCCTTTTGTATTAAATTCGGATGCATTTTCTGGGTTTCAACGTCAATAAGCTGGGCCAAGGGATACAGTAAACCTGAAGTGAAGCATCGGAAACTAAAACTGTACTCACAGGAGAGGTTCCAATCATAGAAAGTTAGAGTGTCAGTCCTCATGTACTTAAGTCGGCATTGTGCCTTTTGTATTAAATTCGGATGCAATTTCTGTGTTGCATCGTCAATAAGAAGGTCCAAGGTATACAGTAAACCTGAAGTGAAGCATCGGAATCCAAAACTGAACTCACAGGAGAGGTTCAAATCATAGAAAGTTAGAGTGTCAGTCCACTTGTACTTAAGTCGGCATTTTGCCTTTTGTATTATATTCGGATGCTATTTCTGGGTTTCATCGTCAATAAGAAGGTCCAAGGGATACAGTAAACCTGAAGTGAAGCATCGGAATCTAAAACTGGATTCACAGGAGAGGTTCAAATCATCGAAAGTTAAAGTGTCAGTCCTCTTGCACTTAAGTCGGCATTGTGCCTTTTGTATTAAATTCGGATGCTATTTCTGTGTTTCATCGTCAATACGAGGGTCCAAGGTATACAGTAAACCTGAAGTGAAGCATCAGAATCGAAAACTGGACTCACAGGAGAGGTTCAAATCATAGAAAGTTAGAGTGTCAGTTTTCTTGTACTTAAGTCGGCATTGTGCGTTTTGTATTAAATTCGGATGCAATTTTTGTGTTTCATCGTCAATAGGATGGTCCAAGGGATACAGTAAACCTGAAGTGAAGCATCGGAATCTAAAACTGGACTCAAAGGAGAGGTTCAAATCAAAGAACGTTAGTGTGTCAGTCCTCTTGTACTCAAGTCGGCATTGTGGCTTTTGTATTAAATTCGGATGTAATTTCTGCGTTTCATCGTCAATAAGAAGGTCCAAGGTATACAGTATACCTGAAGTGAAGCATAGGAATCTGAAACTGGACTCACAGGAGAGGTTCAAATCATAGAAAGTTAGAGTGTCAGTCCTCCTGTACTTAAGTCGGCATTGTGCCTTTTGCATTAAATTCGGATGCAATTTCTCTGTTTCATCGTCAATAAGAAGGTCCAAGGTATACAGTAAACCTGAAGTGAAGCATCGGAAGCTAAGACTGGACTCATAGGAGAGGTTCAAATCATAGAAAGTTAGAGTGTCAGTCCTCTTGTACTTAAGTCGGCATTGTGCCTTTTGTATTAAATTCGGAGGCAATTTCTATGATTCATCGTCAATAAGAAGGTGCAAGGTATACAGTAAACCTGAAGTGAAGCATCGGAATCTAAAACTGAACTCACAGGAGAGGTTCAAATCATAGAAAGTTAGAGTGTCAGTCCCCTTGTACTTAAGTCGGCATTGTGCATTTTGTATTAAATTCGGATGCAATATCTGTGTTTCATCGTCAATAAGAAGGTCCAAGGTATACAGCAAACCTGAAGTGAAGCTTCGGAATCGAAAACGGGACTCACAGGAAATGTTCAAATCATAGAAAGTTAGAGTGTCAGTCCTCTTGTACTTAAGTCGGCATTGTGCCTTTTGTATTAAATTCGGATGCAATTTCTGTATTTCATCGTCAATAAGAAGGTCCATGGTATACAGTAAACCTGAAGTGAAGCATCGGAATCTAAAACTGGACTCACAGGAGAGGTACAAATCATAGAAAGTTAGAGTGTCAGTCCTCTTGTACTTAAGTCGGCATTGTGCCTTTTGTATTGAATTCTGAGGCAATTTCTATGTTTCATCGTCAATAAGAAGGTCCAAGGTATACAGTAAACCTGAAGTGAAGCATCGGAATCTAAAACTGAACTCACAGGAGAGGTTCAATTCATAGAAAGTAAGAGTGTCAGTCCCCTTGTACTTAAGTCGGAATTGTGTCTTTTGTAATAAATTCGGATGGAATTTCTGTGCTTCATCGTCAGTAAGAAGGTCAAAGGTATACAGTAAACCTGAAGTGAAGCATCGGAATCTAAAACTGGACTCACAGGAGAGGTTTAAATCATTGAATGTTAGAGTGTCAGTGTTTTGTACTGAAGTTGGCATTGTGCCTTTTGTATTAAATTCGGATGCATTTTCTGGGTTTCAATGTCAATAAGCTGGGCCAAGGGATACAGTAAACCTGAAGTGACGCATCGGAAACTAAAACTGTACTCACAGGAGAGGTTCCAATCATAGAAAGTTAGAGTGTCAGTCCTCATGTACTTAAGTCGGCATTGTGCCTTTTGTATTAAATTCGGATGCAATTTCTGTGTTTCATCGTCAATAAGAAGGTCCAAGGTATACAGTAAACCTGAAGTGAAGCATCGGAATCCAAAACTGAACTCACAGGAGAGGTTCAAATCATAGAAATTTAGAGTGTCAGTCCTCTTGTACTTAAGTCGGAATTGTGTCTTATTTAATAAATTCGAATTGAATTTCTGTGCTTCATCGTCAGTAAGAAGGTCTAAGGTATACAGTAAACCTGAAGTGAAGCATCGGAATCCAAAACGGGACTCACAGGAAAGGTTCAAATCATAGAACGTTAGAGTGTCAGTCCTCTTGTACTTAAGTCGGCATTGTGCCTTTTGCGTTAAATTCGGATGGAATTTCTGTGTTTCATCTTCAATACGATTTCCAATTGATACAGTAAACCTGAAGTGAAGGATCGGAATCTAAAACTGGACTCACAAGAGAGGATCATATCATAGAAAGTTATAGTGTCAGTCCTCTTGTACTTAAGTCGTCTTTGTGCCTTTTGTGTTAAATTCGGATGCAATTTCTGTGTTTCATTGTCACTAAGTAGGTCCAAGGTATACAGGAAACCTTTAGTGAAGCATCGAAATCCTAAACTGGACTCACAGGAGAGGTTCAAATCATAGAAAGTTAGAGTGTCAGACTTCTTGTACTTAAGTCGGCATTGTGATTTTAGTATTATTTTCGGATGCAATATCTCCGTTTCATCGTCAATAGGCTGGTCCAAGGTATACAGTAAACCTGAAGTGAAGCATTGGAATCTAAAACTGGACTCACAGGAGAGGTTCAAATCATAGAAAGTTAGAGTGTCAGTCCCCTTGTACTTAATTCGGCATTGTGCTTTTTGTATTAAATTCGGATGCAATTTCTGTGTTTCGTCGTCAATAAGAAGGTCCAAGGGATACAGTAAATCTGAAGTGAAGCATCGGAATCTAAAACGGGAATGACAGGAGAGGTTCAAATAATAGAAAGTTAGAGTGTCAGTCCTCCTGTACTTAAGTCGGCATTGTGCCTTTTGTATTAAATTCGGATGCAATTTCTGTGTTTCATCGTCAATAAGAAGGTCCAAGGGATACAGTAAACCTGAAGTGAAGCATCGGAATCTAAAACTGGACTCACAGGAGAGGTTCAAATCTTAGAAAGTTAGAGCGTCAGTCCTCTTGTACTTAAGTCGGCAATGTGCCTTGTGTATTAAATTCGGATACAATTTCTGTGTTTTATCGTCAATAAGAAGGTCCAAGGGATACAGTAAACCTGAAGTGAAGCATCGGAATCTAAAACTGGACCCACATGAGAGGTTCAAATCATAGAAAGTTAGAGAGTCGGTACTCTTGTACTTAAGTCGGCATTGTGCCTTTTGTATTAAATTCGGATGCAATTTCTGTATTTCATAGTCAATAAGAGGGTCCAAGGTATACAGCAAACCTGAAGTGAAGCATCGGAATCTAAATCTGGACTCACAGGAGAGGATCAAATCATAGAAAGTTAGTTTGTCATTCCTCTTGTACTTAAGTCGTCATTGGGCCTTTTGTATTAAATTCGGATGCAATTTCTGTGTTTCATCGTCGATAAGACGGTCCAAGGGATACAGTAAACCTGGAGTGAAGCATCGGAATCTAAAACTGGACTCACATTAGACGTTCAAATCTTAGAAAGTTAGAGTGTCAGTGCTCTTGTACTTAAGTCGGCATTTTGCCTTTTATGTTAAATTCGGCTGCAATTTCTGTGTTTTATCGTCAATAAGAAGGTCCGAGGGATACAGTAAACCTGAAGTGAAGCATCGGAATCTAAAACTGGACTCACAGGAGAGGTTCAAATCATAGAAAGTTAGAGTGTCAGTCCACTTGTACTTAAGTCGGCATTGTGCCTTTTGTATTATATTCGGATGCAATTTCTGTGTTTCATCGTCAATAAGAAGGTCCAAGGGATACAGTAAACCTGAAGTGAAGCATCGGAATCTAAAACTGGATACACAGGAGAGGTTCAAATCACCGAAAGTTAAAGTGTCAGTCCTCTTGTACTTAAGTCGGCATTGTGCCTTTTGCATTAAATTCGGATGGAATTTCTGTGTTTCATCGCCAATACGATTTCCAATTGATACAGTAAACCTGAAGTGAAGCATTGGAATCTAAAACTGGACTCACAGGAGAGGATCATATCATAGAAAGTTAGAGTGTCAGTCCTCTTGCACTTAAGTCGGCTTTGTGCCTTTTGTATTAATTTCGGATGCAATTTCTGTGTTTCATCGTCAATAAGAAGGTCCAAGGTATACAGGAATCCTTTAGTGAAGCATCGAAATCTAAAACTTGACTCACAGGGGAGGTTCAAATCATAGAAAGTTAGAGTGTCAGTCTTCTTGTACTTAAGTCGGCATTGTGCCTTTAGTATTAAATTAGGATGCAATTTCTGTGTTTCATCGTCAATACGCTGGTCCAAGGGATACAGTAAACCTGAAGTGAAGCATCGGAAACTAAAACTGGACTCACAGGAGAGGTTTGAATCATAGAAGCTTAGAGTGTCAGTCCTCTTGTACTTAAGTCGGCATTGTGCCTTTCGTATTAAATTCGTAAGCAATTTCTGTGTTTCATCGTCAATAAGAAGGTCTAAGGTATTCAGTAAACCTGAAGTGAAGCATCGAAATCCAAAACTGGACTCACAGGAGAGGTTCAAATCATAGAAAGTTAGAATGTTAGTTTTCGTGTACTTAAGTCGGCCTTGTGCGTTTTGTATTAAATTCGGATGCAATTTTTGTGTTTCATCGTCAATAAGAAAGTCCAAGGGATACAGTAAACCTGAAGTGAAGCATCAGAATCTAAAACTGGACTCAAAGGAGAGGTTCAAATCAAAGAACGTTAGTGTGTCAGTCCTCTTGTACTTCATTCGGCATTGTGCCGTTTGTATTAAATTCGGATGCTACTTCTGTGGTTCATCGTCAATAAGAAGGTCCAAGGGATACAGTAAATCTGAAGTGAAGCATGGGAATCTAAAACGGGACTGACAGGAGAGGTTCAAATAATAAAAAGTTAGAGTGTCAGTCCTCCTGTACTTAAGTCGGCATTGTGCCTTTTGTAATAAATTCGGAAGTAATTTCTGTGTTTCATCGTCAATAAGAAAGTCCAAAGAATACAGTAAACCTGAAGTGAAGCATCGGAATCTAAAACTGGACTCACAGGAGAGGTTCAAATCTTAGAAAGTTTGAGTGTCAGTCCTCTTGTACTTAAGTCGGCATTGTGCCTTGTGTATTAAATTTGGATACAATTTCTGTGTTTTATCGTCAATAAGAAGGTCCAAGGGATACAGTAAACCTGAAGTGAAGCATCGGAATCTAAAACTGGACCCACATGAGAAGTTCAAATCATAGAAATTTAGCGTGTCAGTACTCATGTACTTAAGTCGGCATTGTGTCTTTTGTATTAAATTGGAATGGAATTTCTGTGCTTCATCGTCAGTAAGAAGGTCCAAGGTATACAGTAAACCTGAAGTGAAGCATCGGAATATAAAACTGGACTCACAGGAGGGGTTTATATCATAGAAAGTTAGAGTGTCAGTCCTCTTGGACTTAAGTTGGCATTGTGCATTTTGTATTAAATTCGGATGCAATTTCTGTGTTTCATCGTCAGTAAGAGGGTCGAAGGTATACAGTAAACCTGAAGTGAAGCATCGGAATCCAAAACTGGACTCACAGGAAAGGTTCAAATAATAGAAAATTAAGTGTCAGTCCTCTTGTACTTAAGTCGGCATTGTGCCTTTTGTATTAAATTCGGATGCATTTTCTGTATTTCATAGTCAGTAAGAGGGTCCAAGGTATACAGTAAACCTGAAGTGAAGCATCGGAATCTAAATCTGTACTCACAGGAGAGGATCAAATCATAGAAAGTTAGAGTGTCATTCCTCTTGTACTTAAGTCGGCATTGTGCCTTTTGTATTAAATTCGGATGCAATTTCTGTGTTTCATCGTCAATAAGTCGGTCCAAGGGATACAGTAAACCTGAAGTGAAGCATCGGAATCTAAAACTGGACTCACTTTAGACGTTCAAATCATACAAATTTAGAGTGTCAGTCCTCTTGTACTTAAGTCGGCATTTTGCCTTTTATATTAAATTCGGATGCAATTTCTGTGTTTTATCGTCAATAAGAAGGTCCAAGGGACACAGTAAACCTGAAGTGAAGCATCGGAATCTAAAACTGGACTCACAGGAGAGGTTCAAATCATAGAAAGTTAGAGTGTCAGTCCACTTGTACTTAAGTCGGCATTGTGCCTTTTGTATTATATTCGGATGCTATTTCTGTGTTTCATCGTCAATAAGAAGGTCCAAGGGATACAGTAAACCTGAAGTGAAGCAACGGAATCTAAAACTGGATACACAGGAGAGGTTCAAATCACCGAAAGTTAAAGTGTCAGTCCTCTTGTACTTAAGTCGGCATTGTGCCTTTAGTATTATATTCGGATGGAATTTCTGTGTTTCATCGCCAATACGATTTCTAATTGATACAGTAAACCTGAAGTGAAGCATCGGAATCTAAAACTGGACTTACAGGAGTGGTTCAAATCATAGAAAGTTAGAGTGTCAGTCCTCTTGTACATAAGTCGGCATTGTGCCTTTTGTATTAAATTTGGATACAAATTCTGTGTTTCATCGTCAATAAGAAGGTCCAAGGAATCCAGTAAACCTGAAGTGAAGCATCGGAATCTTAAACGTGACTCACAGGAGATGATCATATCATAGAAAGTTAGAGTGTCAGTCCTCTTGTACTTAAGTCGGCTTTGTGCCTTTTGTATTAAATTCGGATGCAATTTCTGTGTTTCATCGTCAATAAGAAGGTCCAAGGTATACAGGAATCCTCTAGTGTAGCATCGAAATCAAAAACTTGACTCACAGGGGAGGTTCAAATCACAGAAAGTTAGAGTGTCAGTCTTCTTGTACTTAAGTCGGCATTGTGCCCTGAGTAATAAATTAGGATGCAATTTCTGTGTTTCATCGTCAATAAGCTGGTCCAAGGGATACAGTAAACCTGAAGTGAAGCATCGGAATCTAAAACTGGACTCACAAGTGAGGTTCCAATCATAGAAATTTGGAGTGTCAGTCCTCTTGTACTTAAGTCGGCATTGTGTCGTTTGTATTAAATTCGGATGCAATTTCTGTGTTTCATCGTCAATAAGAAGTTCTAAGGTATACAGTAAACCTGAAGTGAAGCATCGGAATCCAATACTAGACTGACAGGAGAGGTTCAAATCATAGAAATATAGAGTGTCAGTCCACTTGTACTTAAGTCGGCATTGTGCCTTTTGTATTATATTCGGATGCAATTTCTGTGTTTCATCGTCAATAAGAAGGTCCAAGGGATACAGTAAACCTGAAGTGAAGCATCGGAATCTAAAACTGGATACACAGGAGAGGTTCAAATCACCGAAAGTTAAAGTGTCAGTCCTCTTGTACTTAAGTCGGCATTGTGCCTTTTGTATTAAATTCGGATGGAATTTCTGTGTTTCATCGCCAATACGATTTCCAATTGATACAGTAAACCTGAAGTGAAGCATTGGAATCTAAAACTGGACTCACAGGAGAGGATCATATCATAGAAAGTTAGAGTGTCAGTCCTCTTGCACTTAAGTCGGCTTTGTGCCTTTTGTATTAATTTCGGATGCAATTTCTGTGTTTCATCGTCAATAAGAAGGTCCAAGGTATACAGGAATCCTTTAGTGAAGCATCGAAATCTAAAACTTGACTCACAGGGGAGGTTCAAATCATAGAAAGTTAGAGTGTCAGTCTTCTTGTACTTAAGTCGGCATTGTGCCTTTAGTATTAAATTAGGATGCAATTTCTGTGTTTCATCGTCAATACGCTGGTCCAAGGGATACAGTAAACCTGAAGTGAAGCATCGGAAACTAAAACTGGACTCACAGGAGAGGTTTGAATCATAGAAGCTTAGAGTGTCAGTCCTCTTGTACTTAAGTCGGCATTGTGCCTTTCGTATTAAATTCGTAAGCAATTTCTGTGTTTCATCGTCAATAAGAAGGTCTAAGGTATTCAGTAAACCTGAAGTGAAGCATCGAAATCCAAAACTGGACTCACAGGAGAGGTTCAAATCATAGAAAGTTAGAATGTTAGTTTTCGTGTACTTAAGTCGGCCTTGTGGGTTTTGTATTAAATTCGGATGCAATTTTTGTGTTTCGTCGTCAATAAGAAAGTCCAAGGGATACAGTAAACCTGAAGTGAAGCATCAGAATCTAAAACTGGACTCAAAGGAGAGGTTTCAAATCAAAGAACGTTAGTGTGTCAGTCCTCTTGTACTTCATTCGGCATTGTGCCGTTTGTATTAAATTCGGATGCTACTTCTGTGGTTCATCGTCAATAAGAAGGTCCAAGGGATACAGTAAATCTGAAGTGAAGCATGGGAATCTAAAACGGGACTGACAGGAGAGGTTCAAATAATAAAAAGTTAGAGTGTCAGTCCTCCTGTACTTAAGTCGGCATTGTGCCTTTTGTAATAAATTCGGAAGTAATTTCTGTGTTTCATCGTCAATAAGAAAGTCCAAAGAATACAGTAAACCTGAAGTGAAGCATCGGAATCTAAAACTGGACTCACAGGAGAGGTTCAAATCTTAGAAAGTTTGAGTGTCAGTCCTCTTGTACTTAAGTCGGCATTGTGCCTTGTGTATTAAATTTGGATACAATTTCTGTGTTTTATCGTCAATAAGAAGGTCCAAGGGATACAGTAAACCTGAAGTGAAGCATCGGAATCTAAAACTGGACCCACATGAGAAGTTCAAATCATAGAAATTTAGCGTGTCAGTACTCATGTACTTAAGTCGGCATTGTGTCTTTTGTATTAAATTGGAATGGAATTTCTGTGCTTCATCGTCAGTAAGAAGGTCCAAGGTATACAGTAAACCTGAAGTGAAGCATCGGAATATAAAACTGGACTCACAGGAGGGGTTTATATCATAGAAAGTTAGAGTGTCAGTCCTCTTGGACTTAAGTTGGCATTGTGCATTTTGTATTAAATTCGGATGCAATTTCTGTGTTTCATCGTCAGTAAGAGGGTCGAAGGTATACAGTAAACCTGAAGTGAAGCATCGGAATCCAAAACTGGACTCACAGGAAAGGTTCAAATAATAGAAAATTAAGTGTCAGTCCTCTTGTACTTAAGTCGGCATTGTGCCTTTTGTATTAAATTCGGATGCATTTTCTGTATTTCATAGTCAGTAAGAGGGTCCAAGGTATACAGTAAACCTGAAGTGAAGCATCGGAATCTAAATCTGTACTCACAGGAGAGGATCAAATCATAGAAAGTTAGAGTGTCATTCCTCTTGTACTTAAGTCGGCATTGTGCCTTCTGTATTAAATTCGGATGCAATTTCTGTGTTTCATCGTCAATAAGTCGGTCCAAGGGATACAGTAAACCTGAAGTGAAGCATCGGAATCTAAAACTGGACTCACTTTAGACGTTCAAATCATACAAATTTAGAGTGTCAGTCCTCTTGTACTTAAGTCGGCATTTTGCCTTTTATATTAAATTCGGATGCAATTTCTGTGTTTTATCGTCAATAAGAAGGTCCAAGGGACACAGTAAACCTGAAGTGAAGCATCGGAATCTAAAACTGGACTCACAGGAGAGGTTCAAATCATAGAAAGTTAGAGTGACAGTCCACTTGTACTTAAGTCGGCATTGTGCCTTTTGTATTATATTCGGATGCTATTTCTGTGTTTCATCGTCAATAAGAATGTCCAAGGGATACAGTAAACCTGAAGTGAAGCAACGGAATCTAAAACTGGATACACAGGAGAGGTTCAAATCACCGAAAGTTAAAGTGTCAGTCCTCTTGTACTTAAGTCGGCATTGTGCCTTTAGTATTATATTTGGATGGAATTTCTGTGTTTCATCGCCAATACGATTTCTAATTGATACAGTAAACCTGAAGTGAAGCATCGGAATCTAAAACTGGACTTACAGGAGTGGTTCAAATCATAGAAAGTTAGAGTGTCAGTCCTCTTGTACATAAGTCGGCATTGTGCCTTTTGTATTAAATTTGGATACAAATTCTGTGTTTCATCGTCAATAAGAAGGTCCAAGGAATCCAGTAAACCTGAAGTGAAGCATCGGAATCTTAAACGTGACTCACAGGAGATGATCATATCATAGAAAGTTAGAGTGTCAGTCCTCTTGTACTTAAGTCGGCTTTGTGCCTTTTGTATTAAATTCGGATGCAATTTCTGTGTTTCATCGTCAATAAGAAGGTCCAAGGTATACAGGAATCCTCTAGTGTAGCATCGAAATCCAAAACTTGACTCACAGGGGAGGTTCAAATCACAGAAAGTTAGAGTGTCAGTCTTCTTGTACTTAAGTCGGCATTGTGCCCTGAGTAATAAATTAGGATGCAATTTCTGTGTTTCATCGTCAATAAGCTGGTCCAAGGGATACAGTAAACCTGAAGTGAAGCATCGGAATCTAAAACTGGACTCACAAGTGAGGTTCCAATCATAGAAATTTGGAGTGTCAGTCCTCTTGTACTTAAGTCGGCATTGTGTCGTTTGTATTAAATTCGGATGCAATTTCTGTGTTTCATCGTCAATAAGAAGTTCTAAGGTATACAGTAAACCTGAAGTGAAGCATCGGAATCCAATACTAGACTGACAGGAGAGGTTCAAATCATAGAAATATAGAGTGTCAGTCCACTTGTACTTAAGTCACCATTTTGCCGGTTGTATTGAATTCCGATGCAATTTCTGTGTTTCATCGTCAGTAAGAGGGTCCAAGGTATACAGTAAACCTGAAGTGAAGCATTGGAATCCAAAACTGGACTCACAGGAGAGGTTCAAATCATAGAAAGTTAGAATGTTAGTTTTCGTGTACTTAAGTTCGCCTTGTGCGTTTTGTATTAAATTCGGATGCAATTTTTGTGTTTCATCGTCAATAAGAAGGTCCAAGGGATACAGTAAACATGAAGTGAAGCATCGGAATCTAATACTGGACTCAAAGGAGAGGTTCAAATCAAAGAACGTTAGTGTGTCAGTCCTCTTGTACTCAAGTCGGCATTGTGGCTTTTGTATTAAATTCGGATGTGATTTTAATGTGTTTCATCGTCAATAAGAAGGTCCAAGGTATACAGCAAACCTGAAGTGAAGCATTGGAATCTAAAACTGGACTCACAGGAGAGGTTCAAATCATAGAAAGTTAGAGTGTCAGTCCTCTTGTACTTAATTCGGCATTGTGCCGTTTGTATTAAATTCGGATTCAATTTCTGTGTTTCATCGTCAATTAGAGGGTCCAAGGGATACAGTAAATCTCAAGTTAAGCATCGGAATCTAAAACGGGACTGACAGAAGAGGTTCAAATAATAGAAAGTTAGAGTGTCATTCCTCCTGTACTTAAGTCGGCATTGTGCCTTTTGTATTAAATTCGGATGCAATTTCTGTGTTTCATCGTCAATAAGAAGGTCCGAAGGATACAGTAAACCTGAAGTGAAGCATCGGAATCTAAAACTGGACTCACAGGAGAGGTTCAAATCATAGAAAGTTAGAGTGTCAGTCCTCTTGTACTTAAGTCGGCATTGTGCCTTGTGTATTAAATTCGGATACAATTTGTGTGTTTTATCGTCACTAAGAAGGTCCAAGGGATACTGTAAACCTGAAGTGAAGCAACGGAATCTAAAACTGGACCCACATGAGAGATTCAAATCATAGAAAGTTAGAATGTCGGTACTCTTGTAATTAAGTCGGCATTGTGCCTTTTGTATTAAATTCGGATGGAATTTCTGTGCTTCATCGTCAGTAAGAAGGTCAAAGGGATACAGTAAACCTGAAGTGAAGCATCGGAATCTAAAACTGGACTCACGGGAGGTTTTTAAATCATAGAAAGTTAGAGTGTCAGTCCTCTTGGACTTAAGTCGGCATTGTGCATTTTGTATTAAATTCGGATGCAATTTCTGTGTTTCATCGTCAATAAGAGGGTCCAAGGTATACAGTAAACCTGAAGTGAAGCATCGGAATCCAAAACGGGACTCACAGGAAATGTTCAAATCATAGAAAATTAAGTGTCAGTCCTCTTGTACTTAAGTCGGCATTGTGCCTTTTGTATTAAATTCGGATGCAATTTCTGCATTTCATAGTCAATAAGAGGGTCCAAGGTATACAGTAAACCTGAAGTGAAGCATCGGAATCTAAATCTGGACTCACAGGTGAGGATCAAATCATAGAAAGTTAGAGTGTCATTCCTCTTGTACTTAAGTCGGCATTGTGCCTTTTGTATTAAATTCGGATGCAATTTCTGTGTTTCATCGTCAATAAGAAGGTCCAAGGGATACAGTAAACCTGAAGTGAAGCATCGGAATCTAAAACTGGACTCACAGGAGCCGTTCAAATCTTAGAAAGTTAGAGTGTCAGTCCTCTTGTGCTTAAGTCGGCATTTTGCCTTTTGTATTAAATTCGGATGGAATTTCTGTGTTTCATCTCCAATACGATTTCCAATTGATACAGTAAACCTGAAGTGAAGCATCGGAATCTAAAACTGGACTTACAGGAGTGGTTCAAATCATAGAAAGTTAGAGTGTCAGTCCTCTTGTACTTAAGTCGGCATTGTGCTTTTTGTATTAAATTCGGATTCAAATTCAGTGTTTCATCGTCAATAAGAAGGTCCAAGGGATACAGTAAACCTGAAGTGAAGCATCGGAATCTAAAACTGGACTCACAGGAGAGGATCATATCATAGAAAGTTAGAGTGTTGGTCCTCTTGTACTTAAGTCGGCTTTGTGCCTTTTGTATTAAATTCGGATGCAATTTCTGTGTTTCATCGTCAACAAGAAGGTCCAAGGTATACAGGAATCCTTTAGTGAAGCATCGAAATCAAAAACTTGACTCACAGGGGAGGTTCAAATCATAGAAAGTTAGAGTGTCAGTCTTCTTGTACTTAAGTTGGCATTGTGCCTTTAGTATTAAATTAGGATGCAATTTCTGTGTTTCATCGACAATAAGCTGGTCCAAGGGATACAGAAAACCTGAAGTGAAGCATCGGAATCTAAAACTGGACTCACAGGAGAGGTTCCAATCGTAGAAAGTTAGAGTTTCAGTCCTCCTGTACTTAAGTCGGCATTGTGCCTTTTGTATTAAATTCGGATGCAATTAATGTGTTTCATCGTCAATAAGAAGGTCTAAGGTATACAGTAGACCTGAAGTGGGCATCGGAAACCAATACTGGACTCACAGGAGAGGTACAAATCATAGAAAGATAGAGTGTCAGTCCACTTGTACTTAAGTCGGCATTTTGCCGTTTGTATTGAATTCGGATGCAATTTCTGTGTTTCATCGTCAATAAGAAGGTACAAGGTATACAGTAAACCTGAAGTGAAGCATCGGAATCTAAAACTGGACTCACATGAGAGGTTCAAATCATAGAAAGTTAGAGTGTCTGTCCTCTTGTACTTAAGTCGGCAATGTGCCTTTTGTGTTAAATTCGGATGCAATTTCTGCGTTTCATCGTCGATAAGCTTGTCGAAGGGATACAGTAAACCTGAAGTGAAGCATCGGAATCTAAATCGGGGCTGGCAGGAGACGTTCAAATCATAGAAAGTTAGAGTGTCAGTCCTCCTGTACTTAAGTCGGCATTGTGCCTTTTGCATTAAATTCGGATGCAATTTCTGTGTTTCATCGTCAATAAGCAGGTCCAAGGTATACAGTAAACGTGAAGTGAAGCATCGGAATCTAAAACTGGACTCACAGGAGAGGTTCAAATCATAGTAAGTTAGAGTGTCAGTCCTCTTGTACTTAAGTCGGCATTGTGCCTTTTGTATTAAATTCGGATGCTATTTCTGTGATTCATCGTCAATATGAATGTCCAATGTATACAGTAAACCTGAAGTGAAGCTTCGGAATCTAAAACTGAAATCACAGGAGAGGTTCAAATCATTGAAAGTTAGAGTGTCAGTCCTCTTGTACTTAAGTCGGAATTGTGTCTTTTGTAATAAATTCGGATGGAATTTCTGTGCTTCATCGTCAGTAAGAAGGTCGAAGATATACAGTAAACCTGAAGTGAAGCATCGGAATCTAAAACTGGACTCACGGGAGGGGTTTAAATCATAGAAAGTTAGAGTGTCAGTCCTCTTGGACTTAAGTCGGCATTGTGCATTTTGTATTAAATTCGGATGCAATTTCTGTGTTCCATCGTCAATAAGAGGGTCCAAGGTATACAGTAAACCTGAAGTGAAGCATCGGAATCCAAAATGGGACTCACTGAAGAGGTTCAAATCATACAAAATTAAGTGTCAGTCCTCTTGTGCCTAAGTCGGCATTGTGCCTTTTGTATTAAATTCGGATGCAATTTCTGTATTTCATCGTCAATATGCGGGTCCAAGGTATACAGTAAACCTGAAGTGAAGCATCGGAATCTAAATCTGGATTAACAGGAGAGGTTCAAATCATAGAAAGTTAGAGTGTCATTCCTCTTGTACTTAAGTCGGCGTTGTGCCTTTTGTATTAAATTCAGATGCAATTTCTGTGTTTCATCGTAAATAAGAAGGTCCAATGAAGTGAAGCATCGGAAACCAAAACGGGACTCACAGGAGAGGTTCAAATCATAGAAAGTTAGAGTGTCAGTCCTCCTGTACTTAAGTCGGCATTGTGAATTTGGATTAAATTCGGATGCAATTTCTGTGTTTCATCGTCAATAAGAAGGTCCAAGGTAAACACTAAACCTGAAGTGAAGCATCGGAATCTAAAACTGGACTCACAAGAGAGGTTCAAGTCATAAAAATTTAGAGTGTCTGTCCTCTTGTAGTTAAGTCGGAATTGTGCCTTTCGTAATAAATTCGGATGCAATTTCTGTGCTTCATCGTCAGTAAGAAGGTCCAAGGTATACAGTAAACCTGAAGTGAAGCATCGGAATCCAAAACTGGACTCACAGGAGAGGTTCAAATCACAGAAAGTTAGAGTGTCAGTCCTCTTGTACTTAATTCGGCATTGTGCCATTTGTATAAAATTCGGATGCAACTTCTGTGTTTCATCGTCAATAAGAAGGTCCAAGTTATACAGTAAATCTGAAGTGAATCATCGGAATCTATAACGGCACTGACTGGAGAGGTTCAAATAATAGAAAGTTAGAGTGCCAGTCCTCCTGTACTTAAGTCGGCATTGTGCCTCTTATATTAAATTCGGATGCAATTTCAGTGTTTCATCGTCAATAAGAAGGTCAAAGGGATACAGTAAACCTGAAGTGAAGCATCGGAATCTAAAACTGGACTCACAGGAAAGGTTCAAATCATAGAAAGTTAGAGTGTCAGTCCTCTTGTACTTAAGTCGGCATTGTGCCTTTTGTATTAAATTCGGATGCAATTTCTGTATTTCATCGTCAATAAGATGGTCCATGGTATACAGTAAACCTGAAGTGAAGCATCGGAATCAAAAACTGGACTCACTGGAGAGGTTCAAATCATAGAAAGTTAGAGTGTCATTCGTCTTGTACTTAAGTCGGCATTATGCCTTTTGTATTAAATTCGGATGCAATTTCTGTGTTTCATCGTCAATAAGAGGGACCAAGGGATACAATAAACCTGAAGTGAAGCATCGGAATCTAAAACTGGACTCACAGCAGACGTTCAAATCTTAGAAAGAGTGTCAGTCCTCTTGTACTTAAGTCGGCATTTTGCCTTTTATATAAAATTCGGATGCAATTTCTGTGTTTTATCGTCAATAAGAAGGTCCAAGGGATACAGTAAACCTGAAGTGAAGCATCGGAATCTAAAACTGGACTCACAGGAGCGGCTTAAATCATAGAAAGTTAGAGTGTAAGTCCACTTGTACTTAAGTCGGCATTGTGCCTTTTGTATTATATTCGGATGCTCTTTCTGTGTTTCATCGTCAATAAGAAGGTCCAAGGGATACAGTAAACCTCAAGTGAAGCATCGGAATCTAAAACTGGATACACAGGAGAGGTTCAAATCACCGAAAGTTAAAGTGTCAGTCCTCTTGTACTTAAGTCGGCATTGTGCCTTTTGTATTAAATTCAGACGGAATTTCTGTGTTTCATCGCCAATACGATTTTTAATTGATACAGTAAACCTGAAGTGAAGCATCGGAATCTAAAACTGGACTCACAGGAGAGGTTCAAATCATAGAAGTTAGAGTGTCAGTCCTCTTGTACTTAAGTCGGCATTTTGCCTTTTATATTAAATTCGGATGCAATTTCTGTGTTTTATCGTCAATAAGAAGGTCCAAGGCATACAGTAAATCTGAAGAGAAGCATCGGAATCTAAAACTGGACTCACAGGAGAGGTTCAAATCATAGGAAGTTAGAGTGTCATTCGTCTTGTACTTAAGTCGGCATTGTGCGTTTTGTATTAAATTCGGATGCAATTTCTGTGTTTCATCGTCAATAAGACGGTCCAAGGGATACAGTAAACCTGAAGTGAAGCATCGGAATCTAAAACTGGACTCACAGGAGACGTTCAAATCTTAGAAAGTTAGAGAGTCAGTCCTCTTGTACTTACGTCGGCATTTTGCCGTTTGTATTAAATTCGGATGCAATTTCTGTGTTTCATCGTAAATAAGAAGGTCCAATGAAGTGAAGCATCGGAAACCAAAACGATACTCACAGGAGAGGTTCAAATCATAGAACGTTAGAGTGTCAGTCCTCCTGTACTTAAGTCGGCATTGTGAATTTGGATTAAATTCGGATGCAATCTCTGTGTTTCATCGTCAATAAGAAGGTCCAAGGTAAACAGTAAACCTGAAGTTAAGCATCGGAAACTGAAACTGGACTCACAGGAGAGGTTCAAATCATAGAAAGATAGAGTGCCAGTCCTCCTGTACTTAAGTCGGCATTGTGCCTCTTGTATTAAATTCGGATGCATTTTCAGTGTTTCATCGTCAATAAGAAGGTCCAAGGGATACAGTAAACCTGAAGTGAAGCATCGGAATCTAAAACTGGACTCACAGGAGAGGTTCAAATCTTAGAAAGTTAGAGTGTCAGTCCTCTTGTACTTAAGTTGGCATTGTGCCTTTTGTATTAAATTCGGATGCAATTTCTGTATTTCATCGACAATAAGATGGTCCATGGTATACAGTAAACCTGAAGTGAAGCATCGGAATCAAAAACTGGACTCATAGGAGAGGTTCAAATCATAGAAAGTTAGAGTGTCATTCGTCTTGTACTTAAGTCGGCATTATGCCTTTTGTATTAAATTCGGATGCAATTTCTGTGTTTCATCGTCAATAAGACGGACCAAGGGATACAATAAACCTGAAGTGAAGCATCGGAATTTAAAACTGAACTCACAGCAGACGTTCAAATCTTAGAAAGTTAGAGTGTCAGTCCTCTTGTACTTAAGTCGGCATTGTGCCTTTTGTATTAAATTCGGATGCAATTTCTGTGTTTCATCATCAATAAGAAGGTCCAAGGTATACAGTAAACCTGAAGTGAAACATCGGAATCTAAAACTGGACTCACAAGAGAGGTTCAAGTCATAGAAAGTTAGAGTGTCTGTCCTCTTGTAGTTAAGTCGGAATTGTGCCTTTCGTTATAAATTCGGATGCAACTTCTGTGTTTCATCGTCAATATGAAGGTCCAAGTCATACAGTAAATCTGAAGTGAATCATCAGAATCTATAACGGCACTGACTGGAGAGGTTCAAATAATAGAAAGTTAGAGTGCCAGTCCTCCTGTACTTAAGTCGACATTGTGCCTTTTGCATTAAATTCGGATGTAATTTCTGTGTTTCATCGTCAATAAGAAGGTCCAAGGGATACAGTAAACCTCAAGTGAAGCTTCGGAATCTAAAACTGGAACCACAGGAGAGGTTCAAATCACCGAAAGTTAAAGTGTCAGTCCTCTTGTACTTAAGTCGGCATTGTGCCTTTTGTATTAAATTCAGATGGAATTTCTGTGTTTCACCGCCAATACGATTTGTAATTGATACAGTAAACCTGAAGTGAAGCATCGGAATCTAAAACTGGACTCACAGGAGTGGTTCAAATCATAGAAATTTAGAGTGTCAGTCCTCTCGTACTTAAGTCGGCATTGTGCCTTTTGTATTAAATTCAGATGCAAATTCTGTGTTTCATCGTCAATAAGAAGGTCCAAGGGATACAGTAAACCTGAAGTGAAGCATCGGAATCTAAAACTGGACTCACAGGAGAGGATCATATCATAGAAAGTTAGAGTGTTGGTCCTCTTGTACTTAAGTCGGCTTTGTGCCTTTTGTATTAAATTCGGATGCAATTTCTGTGTTTCACCGTCAACAAGAAGGTCCAAGGTATACAGGAATCCTTTAGTGAAGCATCGAAATCAAAAACTTGACTCACAGGGGAGGTTCAAATCATAGAAAGTTAGAGTGTCAGTCTTCTTGTACTTAAGTTGGCATTGTGCCTTTAGTATTAAATTAGGATGCAATTTCTGTGTTTCATCGTCAATAAGCTGGTCCAAGGGATACAGAAAACCTGAAGTGAAGCATCGGAATCTAAAACTGGACTCACAGGAGAGGTTCAAATCATAGAAAGATAGAGTGTCAGTCCACTTGTACTTAAGTCGGCATTTTGCCGTTTGTATTGAATTCGGATGCAATTTCTGTGTTTCATCGTCAATAAGAAGGTACAAGGTATACAGGATACCTTTAGTGAAGCATCGGAATGTAAAACTGGACTCACAAGAGAGGTTCAAATCATAGAAAGTTAGAGTGTCTGTCCTCTTGTACTTAAGTCGGCAATGTGCCTTTTGTGTTAAATTCGGATGCAATTTCTGCGTTTCATCGTCGATAAGCTTGTCGAAGGGATACAGTAAACCTGAAGTGAAGCATCGGAATCTAAAACGGGGCTGGCAGGAGACGTTCAAATCATAGAAAGTTAGAGTGTCAGTCCTCTTGTACTTAAGTCGGCATTGTGCCTTTTGTATTAAATTCGGATGCTATTTCTGTGATTCATCGTCAATATGAATGTCCAAGGTATACAGTAAACCTGAAGTGAAGCTTCGGAATCTAAAACTGAAATCACAGGAGAGGTTCAAATCATAGAAAGTTAGAGTGTCAGTCCTCTTGTACTTAAGTCAGAATTGTGTCTTTTGTAAAATATTCGGATGGAATTTCTGTGCTTCATCGTCAGTAAGAAGGTCCAAGATATACAGTAAACCTGAAGTGAAGCATCGGAATCTAAAACTGGACTCACGGGAAGGGTTTAAATCATAGAAAGTTAGAGTGTCAGTCCTCTTGGACTTAAGTCGGCATTGTGCATTTTGTATTAAATTCGGATGCAATTTCTGTGTTCCATCGTCAATAAGAGGGTCCAAGGTATACAGTAAACCTGAAGTGAAGCATCGGAATCCAAAATGGGACTCACTGAAGAGGTTCAAATCATACAAAATTAAGTGTCAGTCCTCTTGTGCCTAAGTCGGCATTGTGCCTTTTGTATTAAATTCGGATGCAATTTCTGTATTTCATCGCCAATATGCGGGTCCAAGGTATACAGTAAACCTGAAGTGAAGCATCGGAATCTAAATCTGGATTCACAGGAGAGGTTCAAATCATAGAAAGTTAGAGTGTCATTCCTCTTGTACTTAAGTCGGCGTTGTGCCTTTTGTATTAAATTCGGATGCAATTTCTGTGTTTCATCGTAAATAAGAATGTCCAATGAAGTGAAGCATCGGAAATCAAAACGGGACTCACAGGAGAGGTTCAAATCATAGAAAGTTAGAGTGTCAGTCCTCCTGTACTTAAGTCGGGATTGTGAATTTGGATTAAATTCCGATGCAATTTCTGTGTTTCATCGTCAATAAGAAGGTCCAAGGTAAACACTAAACCTGAAGTAAAGCATCGGAATCTAAAACTGGACTCACAAGAGAGGTTCAAGTCATAAAAATTTAGAGTGTCTGTCCTCTTGTAGTTAAGTCGGAATTGTGCCTTTCGTAATAAATTCGGATGCAATTTCTGTGCTTCATCGTCAGTAAGAAGGTCCAAGGTATACAGTAAACCTGAAGTGAAGCATCGGAATCCAAAAGTGGACTCACAGGAGAGGTTCAAATCACAGAAAGTTAGAGTGTCAGTCCTCTTGTACTTAATTCGGCATTGTGACATTTGTTTAAAATTCGGATGCAACTTCTGTGTTTCATCGTCAATAAGAAGGTCCAAGTTATACAGTAAATCTGAAGTGAATCATCGGAATCTATAACGGCACTGACTGGAGAGGTTCAAATAATAGAAAGTTAGAGTGCCAGTCCTCCTGTACTTAAGTCGGCATTGTGCCTCTTATATTAAATTCGGATGCAATTTCAGTGTTTCATCGTCAATAAGAAGGTCCAAGGGATACAGTAAACCTGAATTGAAGCATCGGAATCTAAAACTGGACTCACAGGAAAGGTTCAAATCATAGAAAGTTAGAGTGTCAGTCCTCTTGTACTTAAGTCGGCATTGTGCCTTTTGTATTAAATTCGGATGCAATTTCTGTATTTCATCGTCAATAAGATGGTCCATGGTATACAGTAAACCTGAAGTGAAGCATCGGAATCAAAAACTGGACTCACTGGAGAGGTTCAAATCATAGAAAGTTAGAGTGTCATTCGTCTTGTACTTAAGTCGGCATTGTGCCTTTTGTATTAAATTCGGATGCAATTTCTGTGTTTCATCGTCAATAAGACGGACCAAGGGATACAATAAACCTGAAGTGAAGCTTCGGAATCTAAAACTGGACTCACAGCAGACGTTCAAATCTTAGAAAGAGTGTCAGTCCTCTTGTACTTAAGTCGGCATTTTGCCTTTTATATAAAATTCGGATGCAATTTCTGTGTTTTATCGTCAATAAGAAGGTCCAAGGGATACAGTAAACCTGAAGTGAAGCATCGGAATCTAAAACTGGACTCACAGGAGCGGCTTAAATCATAGAAAGTTAGAGTGTAAGTCCACTTGTACTTAAGTCGGCATTGTGCCTTTTGTATTATATTCGGATGCTATTTCTGTGTTTCATCGTCAATAAGAAGGTCCAAGGGATACAGTAAACCTGAAGTGAAGCATCGGAATCTAAAACTTGATACACAGGAGAGGTTCAAATCACCGAAAGTTAAAGTGTCAGTCCTCTTGTACTTAAGTCGGCATTGTGCCTTTTGTATTAAATTCAGACGAAATTTCTGTGTTTCATCGCCAATACGATTTTTAATTGATACAGTAAACCTGAAGTGAAGCATCGGAATCTAAAATTGGACTCACAGGAGTGGTTCAAATCATAGAAACTTAGAGTGTCAGTCCTCTCGTACTTAAGTCGGCATTGTGCCTTTAGTATTAAATTAGGATGCAATTTCTGTGTTTCATCGTCAATAAGAAGGTCTAAGGTATACAGTAACCCTGATGTGAAGCATCGGAATTAAAAACTGAATTCACAGGAGATGTTCAAATCATAGAATGTTAGAGTGTCAGTCCTCTTGTACTTTGTCGGCATTGTGCCGTTTGTATTAAATTCGGTTGCAATTTCTGTGTTTCATCGTAAATAAGAAGGTCCAATGAAGTGAAGCATCGGAATCCAAAACGGAACTCACAGGAGAGGTTCAAGTCATAGAAAGTTAGTGTGTCAGTCCTCCTGTACTTGAGTCGGCATTGTGCATTTGGATTAAATTCGGATGCAATCTCTGTGTTTTATCGTCAATAAGAAGGTCCAAGGGATACAGTAAACCTGAAGTTAAGCATCGGAATCTAAAACTGGACTCACAGGAGAGGTTCAAATCATAGAAGTTAGAGTGTCAGTCCTCTTGTACTTAAGTCGGCATTTTGCCTTTTGTATTAAATTCGGATGCAATTTCTGTGTTTCATCGTCAATAAGACGGTCCAAGGGATACAGTAAACCTGAAGTGAAGCATCGGAAACTAAAACTGGACTCACAGGAGACGTTCAAATCTTAGAAAGTTAGAGAGTCAGTCCTCTTGTACTAAAGTCGGCATTTTGCCGTTTGTATTAAATTCGGATGCAATTTCTGTGTTTCATCGTAAATAAGAAGGTCCAATGAAGTGAAGCATCGGAAACCAAAACGATACTCACAGGAGAGGTTCAAATCATAGAACGTTAGAGTGTCAGTCCTCCTGTACTTAAGTCGGCATTGTGAATTTGGATTAAATTCGGATGCAATCTCTGTGTTTCATCGTCAATAAGAAGGTCCAAGGTAAACAGTAAACCCGAAGTTAAGCATCAGAAACTAAAACTGGACTCACAGGAGAGGTTCAAATCATAGATAGATAGAGTGCCAGTCCTCCTGTACTTAAGTCGGCATTGTGCCCCTTGTATTAAATTCGGATGCATTTTCAGTGTTTCATCGTCAATAAGAAGGTCCAAGGGATACAGTAAACCTGAAGTGAAGCATCGGAATCTAAAACTGGACTCACAGGAGAGGTTCAAATCTTAGAAAGTTAGAGTGTCAGTCCTCTTGTACTTAAGTCGGCATTGTGCCTTTTGTATTAAATTCGGATGCAATTTCTGTATTTCATCGACAATAAGATGGTCCATGGTATACAGTAAACCTGAAGTGAAGCATCGGAATCAAAAACTGGACTCACAGGAGAGTTTCAAATCATAGAAAGTTAGAGTGTCATTCTTCTTGTACTTAAGTCGGCATTATGCCTTTTGTATTAAATTCGGTTGCAATTTCTGTGTTTCATCGTCAATAAGACGGACCAAGGGATACAATAAACCTGAAGTGAAGCGTCGGAATTTAAAACTGGACTCACAGCAGACGTTCAAATCTTAGAAAGTTAGAGTGTCAGTCCTCTTGTACTTAAGTCGGCATTTTGCCTTTTATATTAAGTTCGGATGCAATTTCTGTGTTTTATCGTCAATAAGAAGGTACAAGGGATACAGTAAATCTGAAGTGAAGCATCGGAATCTAAAACTGGACTCACAGGAGCGGCTTAAATCATAAAAAGTTAGAGTGTCAGTCCACTTGTACTTAAGTCGGCATTGTGCCTTTTGTATTATATTCGGATGCTATTTCTGTGTTTCATCGTCAATAAGAAGGTCCAAGGGATACAGTAAACCTCAAGTGAAGCATCGCATTCTAAAACTGGATACACAGGAGAGGTTCAAATCACCGAAAGTTAAAGTGTCAGTCCTCTTGTACTTAAGTCGGCATTGTGCCTTTTGTATTAAATTCAGATAGAATTTCTGTGTTTCACCGCCAATACGATTTTTAATTGATACAGTAAACCTGAAGTGAAGCATCGGAATCTAAAACTGGATTCACAGGAGAGGTTCAAATCATAGGAAGTTAGAGTGTCATTCGTCTTGTACTTAAGTCGGCATTGTGCCTTTTGTATTAAATTAGGATGCAATTTCTGTGTTTCATCATCAATAAGAAGGTCCAAGGTATACAGTAAACCTGAAGTGAAACATCGGAATCCAAAACTGGACTCACAGGAGGGGTTCAAATCATAGAAAGTTGGAGTGTCAGTCCTCTTGTACTTAATTCGGCATTGTGCCGTTTGAATAAAATTCGGATGCAACTTCTGTGTTTCATCGTCAATAAGAAGGTCCAAGTTATACAGTAAATCTGAAGTGAATCATCGGAATCTATAACGGCACTGACTGGAGAGGTTCAAATAATAGAAAGTTAGAGTGCCAGTCCTCCTGTACTTAAGTCGACACTGTGCCTTTTGCATTAAATTCGGATGCAATTTCTGTGTTTCATCGTCAATAAGAAGGTCCAAGGGATACAGTAAACCTCAAGTGAAGCTTCGGAATCCAAAACTGGAACCACAGGAGAGGTTCAAATCACCGAAAGTTAAAGTGTCAGTCCTCTTGTACTTAAGTCGGCATTGTGACTTTTGTATTAAATTCAGATGGAATTTCTGTGTTTCACCGCCAATACGATTTTTAATTGATACAGTAAACCTGAAGTGAAGCATCGGAATCTAAAACTGGACTCACAGGAGTGGTTCAAATCATAGAAACTTAGAGTGTCAGTCCTCTCGTACTTAAGTCGGCATTGTGCTTTTTGTATTAAATTCGGATGCAAATTCTGTGTTTCATCGTCAATAAGAAGGTCCAAGGGATACACTAAACCTGAAGTGAAGCATCGGAATCTAAAACTGGACTCACAGGAGAGGATCATACCATAGAAAGTTAGAGTGTCAGTCCTCTTGTACTTAAGTCGGCTTTGTGCCTTTTGTATTTAATTCGGATGCAATTTCTGTGTTTCATCGTCAATAAGAAGGTCCAAGGTATACAGGAATCCTTTAGTGAAGCATCGAAATCTAAAACTTGACTCACAGGGGCGGTTCAAATCATAGAAAGTTAGAGTGTCAGTCTTCTTGTACTTAAGTCGGCATTGTGCCTTTTGTATTAAAATAGGATGCAATTTCTGTGTTTCATCGTCAATAGGGTGGTCCAAGGGATACAGTGAACCTGAAGTGAAGCATCGGAATCTAAAACTGGTCTCATAGGAGAGGTTCCAATCATAGAAAGTTAGAGTGTCAGTCCTCTTGTACTTTGTCGGCATTGTGCCGTTTGTATTAAATTCGGTTGCAATTTCTGTGTTTCATCGTAAATAAGAAGGTCCAATGAAGTGAAGCATCGGAATCCAAAACGGAACTCACAGGAGAGGTTCAATTCATAGATAGTTAGAGTGTCACTCCTCCTGTACTTGAGTCGGCATTGTGCATTTGGATTAAGTTCGGATGCAATCTCTGAGTTTTATCGTGAGTAAGAAGGTCCAAGGGATACAGTAAACCTGAAGTGAAGCATCGGAATCTAAAACTGGACTCACAGGAGAGGTTCAAATCATAGAAAGTTATAGTGTCAGTCCACTTGTACTTAAGTCGGCATTGTGCCTTTTGTATTATATTCGGATGCTATTTCTGTGTTTCATCGTCAATAAGAAGGTCCAAGGGATACAGTAAACCTGAAGTGAAGCATCGGAATCTAAAACTGGATACACAGGAGAGGTTCAAATCACCGAAAGTTAAAGTGTCAGTCCTCTTGTACTTAAGTCGGCATTGTGCCTTTTGTATTAAATTCGGATGGAAATTC
Organism: Schistocerca americana; assembly: GCF_021461395.2. Lineage (NCBI taxonomy): Eukaryota > Metazoa > Arthropoda > Insecta > Orthoptera > Acrididae > Schistocerca > Schistocerca americana. The sequence goes on from NC_060121.1 coordinate 59,979,756, forward strand.
TGTGTTTCATCGCCAATACGATTTCCAATTGATACAGTAAACCTGAAGTGACGCATCGGAATCCAAAACTGGACTCACAGGAGAGGTTCAAATCATAGAAAGATAGAGTGTCAGTTTTCTTGTACTTAAGTCGGCATTGTGCATTTTGTATTAAATTCGGAAGCAATTTTTGTGTTTCATCGTCAATATAAAGGTCCAAGGGATACATTAAACCTGAAGTGAAGAATCGGAATCTAAAACTGGACTCAAAGGAGAGGTTCAAATCAAAGAACGTTAGTGTGTCAGTCCTCTTGTACTCAAGTCGGCATTGTTGCTTTTGTATTAACTTCGGATGTAATTTCTGTGTTTCATCGTCAATAAGAAGGTCCAAGGTATACTGTTAACCTGAAGTGAGGCATCGGAATCTAAAACTGGAATCACAGGAAAGGTTCAAATCAAAGAAAGTTAGAGTGTCAGTCCTCTTGTACTTAATTCGGCATTGTGCCGTTTGTATAAAATTCGGATGCAACTTCTGTGTTTCATCGTCAATAAGAAGGGCCAAGATATACAGTAAATCTGAAGTGAATCATCGGAATCTAAAACGGGACTAACTGGAGAGGTTCAAATAATAGGAAGTTAGAGTGTCAGACCTCCTGTACTTAAGTCAGCATTGTGCCTTTTGTATTAAGTACGGATACAATTTCTGTGTTTTGTCGTCAATAAGAAGGTCCAAGGGATACAGTAAACCGGAAGTGAAGCATCGGAATGTAAAACTGGACTCACATGAGAGATTCAAATCATAGAATGTTAGAGTGTCAGTCCTCTTGTACTTAAGTCAGCATTGTGCCTATTGTATTATATTCGAATGCAATATCTGTGTTTCATCGTCAATAAGAAGGTCCAAGGGATACAGTAAACCTGAAGTGAAGCATCGGAATCTAAAACTGGACTCACAGGAGAGGATCATATCATAGAAAGTTAGAGTGTCAGTATTTTTGCACTTAAGTCAACCTTATGCCTTTTGTATTAAATTCGGATGCAATTTCTGTGTTTCATCGTCAATAAGAAGGTCCAAGGTAAACAGGAAAACTTTAGTGAAGCATCGGAATCTAAAACAGGACTCACAGAAGATGTTTAAATCTTAGAAAGTTAGAGTGTCAGTCTTCTTGTACTTAAGTCGGCATTGTGCCTTTTGTATTAAATTCGGATTCAATTTCTGGATTTCATCGTCAATAAGCAGGTCCAAGGGATACAGTAAACCTGAAGTGAAGCATCGGAATCTAAAACTGGACTCACAGGAGAGGTTCCAATCATGGAAAGTTTGAGTGTCAGTCCTTTTGTACTTAAGTCGGCATTGTGCCTTTTGTATTAAATTCGGATGCAATTTCTGTGTTTCATCGTCAATAAGAAGGTCCAAGGTATACAGTGAACCTGAAGTGAAGCATCGGAATCTAAAACTGGACTCACAGGAGAATTTCAAATCATAGATAGATAGAGTGTCAGTCCACTTGTACTTAAGTCGGCATTGTGTCTTATGTAAGAAATTCGGATTGAATTTCTGTGCTTCATCGTCAGTAAGAAGGTCCAAGGTATACAGTAAACCTGAAGTGAAGCATCGGAACCTAATACTGGGCTCACAGGAGAGGATCAAATCATAGAACGTTAGAGTGTCAGTCCTCTTGTACTTAAGTCGGCATTGTGCCTTTTTATTAAATTCGGATGCAATTTCTGTGTTTCATCGTCAATAAGCTGGTCCAAGGGAAACAGTAAACATGAAGTGAAGCACCGGAATCTAAAACTGGACTCACAGGAGAGGTTCAAATCATAGAAAGTTAGTCAGTCCTCTTGTACTGAAGTCGGCATTGTGCCTTTGTATTGAATTCGGATGCAATTTCTGTGTATCATCGTCAATAAGAAGGTCCAAGGTATACAGTAAACCTGAAGTGAAGCATCGGAAACTAAAACTGGACTCACAGGAGAGGTTCAAATCATAGAAAGATAGAGTGTCAGTCCTCTTGTACTTAAGTCATCATTGTGCCGTTAGTATTAAATTCGGATGCAATTTCTGTGATTCATCGTCATTAAGAAGGTCCAAGGTATACAGTAAACCTGAAGTGAAGCATCGGAAGCTAAAAATGGACTCACAGGAGGGGTTCATGTCTTAGAAAGTTAGAGTGTCAGTCCTCTTGTACTTAAGTCGGAACTATGCCTTTTGTAATAAATTCGGATGCAACGTCTGTGCTTCATCGTCAGTAAGAAGGTCCAAGGTATACAGTAATCCTGAAGAGAAGCATCGGAATCCAAAACTGGACTCACAGGAGAGGTTCAAATCATAGAAAGTTAGAGTGTCACTCCTCTTGTACTTAAGTCGTCATTGTGCCTTTTGTATTAAATTCGGATGCAATATCTGTGTTTCATCGTCAATACGCTGGTCCAAAGGAAACAGTAAACCTGAAGTGAAGCATCGAAATCGAAAACTGGACTCACAGGAGAGGTTCCAATCATTGAAAGTCAGAGTGTCAGTCCTCTTGTACTTAAGTCAGCATTGTGCATCTTGTATCAAATTCGGATGCAATTTCTGTGTTTTATCGTCAATAAGAGGGTCCGAGGCATACGTTAAACCTGAAGTGAGGCATCATAATCCAAAACTGGACTCATAGAAAGTTAGTCAGTCGTCTTGTACTTAAGTCGGCATTGTACCATTTGTATTAAATTCTAATGCAATTTCTGCGTATCATCGTCAATAAACTGGACCAAGGGATACAGTAAACCTGAAGTGAAGCATCGGAATCTAAAACTGGACTCACAGGAGAGGTTCAAATCATTGAAAGTTAGAGTGCCAGTCCGCTTGTACTTAAGTCGGCATTGTGCCGTTTGTATTAAATACAGATGCAATTTCTGTGTTTCATCGTCAAAAAGAAGGTCCATGGATTACAGTAAACCTGAAGTGAAGCATCGGAAACTACAACAGGACTCACAGGAGAGATTCAAATCATTCAAAGTTAGAAGTCCAGTCCTCTTGTACAAAAGTCGGCATTGTGCCTTTTGTATTAATTGCGGATGCAATTTCTGTGTTTCATCGTCAATAAGAAGGCCCCAGGTATACAGTAAACCTGAAGTGAAACTTCGGAATCTAAAACTGGACTCACAGGAGAGGTTGAAATCATAGAATGTTAGAGTGTCAGTCCGCTTGTACTTAAGTCGGCATTGTGCCGTTTGTATTAAATACTGATGCAATTTCTGTGTTTCATCGTCAATAAGAAGGTCCATGGATTACAGTAAACCTGAAGTGAAGCATCGGAAACTACAACGGGACTCACAGGAGAGGTTCAAATCATTGAAAGTTAGAGTGCCAGTCCTCTTGTACTTAAGTCGGCATTGTGCCTTTTGTATTAATTTCGGATGCAATATCTGTGTTTCATCGTCAATAAGCTGGTCCAAGGCAAACAGTAAACATGAGATGAAGCGTCGGAATCTAAAACTGGACTCACAGGAGAGGTTCCAATCATAGAAAGTTAGAGTGTCGGTCCTCTTGCACTTAAGTCCGCATTGTGCCTTTTGTATTAAATTCGGATGCAATTTCTGTGTTTCATCGTCAATAAGAACGTCCAAGGGATACTGTATACCTGAAGTGAAGCATCGGAATCTGAAACTGGACTCAAAGGAGAGGTTCAAATCAAAGAAAGTTAGAGGGTTAGTCCTCTTGTACACAAGTCGGCATTGTGCCTTTTGTATTAAATTCTGATGTAATTTCTGTGTTTCATCGTCAATAAGAAGGTCCTAGGTATACAGTAAACCTGAAGTGAAGCATGGGAATCCAAAACGGGACTCACAGGAGTGGTTCAAATCTTAGAAAGTTAGAGTGTCAATCCTCTTGTACTTAAGTCGGCATTGTGCCTTTTGTATTAAAATCGGATACAATTTCTGTGTTTCATCGTCAATACGAAGGTCCAAGGTATACAGTAAACCTGAAGTGAAGCATCGGAATCTAAAACTGGACACACAGGAGAGGATCAGGTCATAGAGAGTTAGAGTGTCAGGCCTCTTGTACTTAAGTCGGCATTGTGCCTGTTGTATTAAATGCGGATGCAATTTCTGTGTTTCATCGTCAATAAGAAGGTCCAAGGGATACAGTAAACATGAAGTGAAGCATCGGACTGTATAACTGGATTCACAGGGGAGTTTCAAATCATAGAAAGTTAGAGTGTCTGTCCTCTTGTACTTAAGTCGGCATTGTGCCTTTTGTATTAAATTCGGATGCAATTTCTGTGTTTTATCGTCAATAAGAGGGTCCGAGGCATACGTTAAACCTGAAGTGAGGCATCATAATCCAAAACTGGACTCATAGAAAGTTAGTCAGTCGTCTTGTACTTAAGTCGGCATTGTACCATTTGTATTAAATTCTAATGCAATTTCTGCGTATTCATCGTCAATAAACTGGACCAAGGGATACAAAAAACCTGAAGTGAAGCATCGGAATCTAAAACTGGACTCACAGGAGAGGTTCAAATCATTGAAAGTTAGAGTGCCAGTCCGCTTGTACTTAAGTCGGCATTGTGCCGTTTGTATTAAATACAGATGCAATTTCTGTGTTTCATCGTCAAAAAGAAGGTCCATGGATTACAGTAAACCTGAAGTGAAGCATCGGAAACTACAACAGGACTCACAGGAGAGATTCAAATCATTCAAAGTTAGAAGTCCAGTCCTCTTGTACGAAAGTCGGCATTGTGCCTTTTGTATTAATTGCGGATGCAATTTCTGTGTTTCATCGTCAATAAGAAGGCCCCAGGTATACAGTAAACCTGAAGTGAAGCATCGGAATCTAAAACTGGACTCACAGGAGAGGTTGAAATCATAGAATGTTAGAGTGTCAGTCCGCTTGTACTTAAGTCGGCATTGTGCCGTTTGTATTAAATACTGATGCAATTTCTGTGTTTCATCGTCAATAAGAAGGTCCATGGATTACAGTAAACCTGAAGTGAAGCATCGGAAACTACAACGGGACTCACAGGAGAGGTTCAAATCATTGAAAGTTAGAGTGCCAGTCCTCTTGTACTTAAGTCGGCATTGTGCCTTTTGTATTAATTTCGGATGCAATATCTGTGTTTCATCGTCAATAAGCTGGTCCAAGGCAAACAGTAAACATGAGGTGAAGCATCGGAATCTAAAACTGGACTCACAGGAGAGGTTCCAATCATAGAAAGTTAGAGTGTCGGTCCTCTTGCACTTAAGTCGGCATTGTGCCTTTTGTATTAAATTCGGATGCAATTTCTGTGTTTCATCGTCAATAAGAACGTCCAAGGGATACTGTATACCTGAAGTGAAGCATCGGAATCTGAAACTGGACTCAAAGGAGAGGTTCAAATCAAAGAAAGTTAGAGGGTTAGTCCTCTTGTACACAAGTCGGCATTGTGCCTTTTGTATTAAATTCTGATGGAATTTCTGTGTTTCATCGTCAATAAGAAGGTCCAATTGATACAGTAAACCTGAAGTGATGCATCGTAATCTAAAACTGGGCTCACAGGAGAGGTTTAAACCACAGAGCGTTAGAGTGTCAGTCCTCTTGGACTTAAGTCGGCGTTGTGCATTTTGTATTAAATTCGGATGCAATTACTGTGTTTCATCGTCAATAAGAAAGTCCAAGGTATACAGTAAACCTGAAGTGAAGCATGGGAATCCAAAACGGGACTCACAGGAGTGGTTCAAATCATTGAAAGTTAGAGTGTCAGTCCTCTTGTAACTAAGTCGGCATTGTGCCTTTTGTATTAAATTCGGATGCAATTTCTGTGTTCCATCGTCAATAAGAAAGTCCAAGGTATACAAAAAACCTGAAGTGACGCATCGGAATCTAAAACTGGACTCACAGGAGAGGTTCAAATCATAGAAAGTTAGAGTGTCAGTCCGCTTGTACTTAAGTCGGCATTGCTCCTTTTGTATGAAATGCGGAGGCAATTTCTGTGTTTCATCGTCAATAGGAAGGTCCAAGGGATACAGTAAACCTGAAGTGAAGCATCGGAATCTAAAACTGGACTCACAGGAGTGGTTCAAATCATAGAAAGTTAGAGTGTCAGTCCTCTTGTACTTAAGTGGGCATTGTGCCTTTGGTATTAAATTCGGATGGAATTTCTGTGTTTCATCGTCAATAAGAAATTCCAATTGATACAGTAAACCTGAAGTGAAGCATCGGAATGTAAAACTGGACTCACAGGAGTGGTTCAAATCATAGAGATTTAGAGTGTCAGTCCTCTTGTACTTAAGTCGGCATTGAGCCTTTTGCATTAAATTCGGATGGAATTTCTGTGTTTCATCGTCAATACAAAGGTCCAATTGATACGGTAAACCTGAAGCGAAGCATCGGACTCTAAAACTGGACTCACAGGAGAGGTTCAAATCATAGAAAGTTAGAGTGTCAGTCCTCTTGTACTTAAGTCGGCATTGTGCCTTTTATATTTAATTCGGATGCAATTTCTGTGTTTCATCGTCAATAAGCTGGTCCAAGGGAAACAGTAAACCTGAAGTGAAGCATCGGAATCTAATACTGGACTCACAGGAGAGGTTCCAATCATAGAAAGTTTGAGTGTCAGTCCTCTTGTACTTAAGTCGGCAATGTGCCTTTTGTATTAAATTCGGATGCAATTTCTGTGTTTTATCGTCAATAAGATGGTCCAAGGCATACGTTAAACCTGAAGTGAAGCATTGGAATCCAAAACTGGACTCACAGGAGAGGTTCAAATCATAGAACGTTAGTCAGTCCTCTTGTACTTAAGCCGGCATTGTGCCTTTTGTATTAAATTCGGATGTAATTTCTGTGTTTCATCGTCAATAAGAAGGTCCTAGGTATACAGTAAACCTGAAGTGAAGCATCGGAATCTAAAACTGGATTCACAGGAGAGGTTGAAATCATAGAATGTTAGAGTGTCAGTCCTCTTGTACTTAAGTCGGTATTGTGCCGTTTTTTATTAAATACAGATGCAATTTCTGTGTTTCATCGACAATAAGAAGGTCCATGGATTACAGTAAACCTGAAGTGAAGCATCGGAAACTACAACGGGACTCACAGGAGAGGTTCAAATCATAGAAAGTTAGAGTGCTAATCCTCTTGTACTTAAGTCGGCATTGTGCCTTTTGTATTAAATTCGAATGCAATTTCTGTGTTTCATCGTCAATAAGCTGGTACAAGGCAAACAGTAAACATAAAGTGAAGCATCGGAATCTAAAACTGGACTCACAGGAGAGGTTCCAATCATAGAAAGTTAGAGTGTCAGTCCTCTTGTACTTAAGTCGGCATTGTGCCTTTTGTATTAAATACGGATGCAATTTCTGTGTTTCATCGTCAATAAGAACGTCCAAGAGATACAGTATACCTGAAGTGAAGCAACGGAATCTAAAACCGGACTCAATGGAGAGGTTCAAATCATAGAAAGCTAGAGGGTTAGTCCTCTTGTACTCAAGTCGGCATTGTGCTTTTTGTATTAAATTCTGATGTAATTTCCGTGTTTCATCGTCAAAAAGAACGTCCATGGATTACAGTAAACCTGAAGTGAAGCATCGGAAACTACAACGGGACTCACAGGAGAGGTTCAAATCATTGAAAGTTAGAGTGCCAGTCCTCTTGTACTGAAGTCGGCATTGTGCCTTTTGTATTAATTTCGGATGCAATATCTGTGTTTCATCGTCAATAAGCTGGTCCAAGGCAAACAGTAAACATGAGGTGAAGCGTCGGAATCTAAAACTGGACTCACAGGAGAGGTTCCAATCATAGAAAGTTAGAGTGTCAGTCCTCTTGTACTTAAGTCGGCATTGTGCCTTTTGTATTAAATTCGGATGCAATTTCTGTGTTTCATCGTTAATAAGAACGTCCAAGGGATACTGTATACCTGAAGTGAAGCATCGGAATCTAAAACTGGACTCAAAGGAGAGGTTCAAATCAAAGAAAGTTAGAGGGTTAATCCTCTTGTACACAAGTCGGCATTGTGCCTTTTGTATTAAATTCTGATGTAATTTCTGTGTTTCATCGTCAATAAGAAGGTCCTAGGTATACAGTAAACCTGAAGTGAAGCATGGGAATCCAAAACGGGACTCACAGGAGTGGTTCAAATCTTAGAAAGATAGAGTGTCAATCCTCTTGTACTTAAGTCAGCATTGTGCCTTTTGTATTAAAATCGGATACAATTTCTGTGTTTCATCGTCAATAAGAAGGTCCAAGGTATACAGTAAACCTGAAGTGAAGCATCTGAATCTAAAACTGCACACAGGAGAGGAACAGGTCATAGAAAGTTAGAGTGTCAGTCCTCTTGTACTTAAGTCGGCATTGTGCCTGTTGTATTAAATGCGGATGCAATTTCTGTGTTTCATCGTCAATAAGAAGGTCCAAGGGATACAGTAAACATGAAGTGAAGCATCGGAATGTAAAACTGGATTCACAGGAGAGGTTCAAATCATAGAAAGTTAGAGTGTCTGTCCTCTTGTACTTAAGTCGGCATTGTGCCTTTTGTATTAAATTCGGATGGAATTTCTGTGTTTCATCGTCAATAAGAAGGTCCAATTGATACAGTAAACCTGAAGTGATGCATCGTAATCTAAAACTGGACTCACAAGAGAGGTTTAAATCATAGAGCGTTAGAGTGTCAGTCCTCTTGGACTTAAGTCGGCGTTGTGCATTTTGTATTAAATTCGGATGCAATTACTGTGTTTCATCGTCAATAAGAAGGTCCAAGGTATACAGTAAACCTGAAGTGAAGCATGGGAATCCAAAACGGGACTCACAGGAGTGGTTCAAATCATTGAAAGTTAGAGTGTCAGTCCTCTTGTAATTAAGTCGGCATTGTGCCTTTTGTATTAAATTCGGATGCAATTTCTGTGTTCCATCGTCAATAAGAAGGTCCAAGGTATACAGTAAACCTGAAGTGACGCATCGGAATCTAAAACTGGACTCACAGGAGAAGTTCAAATCATAGAAAGTTAGAGTGTCAGTCCGCTTGTACTTAAGTCGGCATTGCTCCTTTTGTATGAAATGCGGAGGCAATTTCTGTGTTTCATTGTCAATAGGAAGGTCCAAGGGATACAGTAAACCTGAAGTGAAGCATCGGAATCTAAAACTGGACTCACAGGAGAGGTTCAAATCATAGAAAGTTAGAGTGTCAGTCCTCTTGTACTTAAGTGGGCATTGTGCCTTTGGTATTAAATTCGGATGGAATTTCTGTGTTTCATCGTCAATAAGAAATTCCAATTGATACAGTAAACCTTAAGTGAAGCATCGGAATGTAAAACTGGACTCACAGGAGTGGTTCAAATCATAGAAATTTAGAGTGTCAGTCCCCTTGTACTTAAGTCGGCATTGAGCCTTTTGCATTAAATTCGGATGGAATTTCTGTGTTTCATCGTCAATACAAAGGTCCAATTGAAACGGTAAACCTGAAGTGAAGCATCGGATTCTAAAACTGGACTCACAGGAGAGGTTCAAATCATAGAAAGTTAGAGTGTCAGTCCTCTTGTACTTAAGTCGGCATTGTGCCTTTTGTCTTTAATTCGGATGCAATTTCTGTGTTTCATCGTCAATAAGAAGGTCCAAGGTATACAGTAAACCTGAAGTGAAGCATGGGAATCCAAAACGGGACTCACAGGAGTGGTTCAAATCATTGAAAGTTAGAGTGTCAGTCCTCTTGTATTTAAGTCGGCATTGTGCCTTTTGTATTAAATTCGGATGCAATTTCTGTGTTCCATCGTCAATAAGAAGGTCCAAGGTATACAGTAAACCTGATGTGACGCATCGGAATCTAAAACTGGACTCACAGGAGAGGTTCAAATCATAGAAAGTTAGAGTGTCAGTCCGCTTGTACTTAAGTCGGCATTGCTCCTTTTGTATGAAATGCGGAGGCAATTTCTGTGTTTCATCGTCAATAGGAAGGTCCAAGGGATACAGTAAACCTGAAGTGAAGCATCGGAATCTAAAACTGGACTCACAGGAGAGGTTCAAATCATAGAAAGTTAGAGTGTCAGTCCTCTTGTACTTAAGTGGGCATTGTGCCTTTGGTATTAAATTCGGATGGAATTTCTGTGTTTCATCGTCAATAAGAAATTCCAATTGATACAGTAAACCTGAAGTGAAGCATCGGAATGTAAAACTGGACTCACAGGAGTGGTTCAAATCATAGAAATTTAGAGTGTCAGTCCTCTTGTACTTAAGTCGGCATTGAGCCTTTTGCATTAAATTCGGATGGAATTTCTGTGTTTCATCGTCAATACAAAGGTCCAATTGATACGGTAAACCTGAAGTGAAGCATCGGATTCTAAAACTGGACTCACAGGAGAGGTTCAAATCATAGAAAGTTAGAGTGTCAGTCCTCTTGTACTTAAGTCGGCATTGTGCCTTTTGTCTTTAATTCGGATGCAATTTCTGTGTTTCATCGTCAATAAGCTGGTCCAAGGGAAACAGTAAACCTGAAGTGAAGCATCGGAATCTAATACTGGACTCACAGGAGAGGTTCCAATCATAGAAAGTTAGAGTGTCAGTCCTCTTGTACTTAAGTCGGCATTGTGCCTTTTGTATTTAATTCGGATGCAATTTCTGTGTTTTATCGTCAATAAGAAGGTCCAAGGCATACGTTAAACCTGAAGTGAAGCATTGGAATCCAAAACTGGACTCACAGGAGAGGTTCAAATCATAGAACGTTAGTCAGTCCTCTTGTACTTAAGTCGGCATTGTGCCTTTTGTATTAAATTCGGATGTAATTTCTGTGTTTCATCGTCAATAAGAAGGTCCTAGGTATACAGTAAACCTGAAGTGAAGCATCGAAATCTAAAACTGGACTCACAGGAGAGGTTGAAATCAAAGAATGTTAGAGTGTCAGTCCTCTTGTACTTAAGTCCGCATTGTGCCGTTTTTTATTAAATACTGATGCAATTTCTGTGTTTCATCGTCAATAAGAAGGTCCATGGATTACAGTAAACCTGAAGTGAAGCATCGGAAACTACAACGGGACTCACAGGAGAGGTTCAAATCATAGAAAGTTAGAGTGCTAGTCCTCTTGTACGTAAGTCGGCATTGTGCCTTTTGTATTAAATACGGATGCAATTTCTGTGTTTCATCGTCAATAAGAACGTCCAAGGGAAACAGTATACCTGAAGTGAAGCATCGGAATCTAAAACTGGACTCAATGGAGAGGTTCAAATCATAGAAAGTTAGAGGGTTAGTCCTCTTGTACTCAAGTCGGCATTGTGCCTTTTGTATTAAATTCTGATAAAATTTCTGTGTTTCGTCGTCAATAAGAAGGTCCTAGGTATACAGTAAACCTGAAGTGAAGCATGGGAATCCAAAATGGGACTCACAGGAGTGGTTCAAATCTTAGAAAGTTAGAGTGTCAGTCCTCTTGTACTTAAGTCGGCATTGGGCCTTTTGTATTAAAATCGGATGCAATTTCTGTGTTTCATCGTCAATAAGAAGGTCCAAGGTATACAGTAAACCTGAAGTGAAGCATCGGATTCTAAAACTGGACACACAGGAGAGGTTCAGATCATAGAAAGTTAGAGTGTCAGTCCTCTTGTACTTAAGTCTGCATTGTGCCTTTTGTATTAAATGCGGATGCAATTTCTGTGTTTCAACGTCAATAAGAAGGTCCAAGGGATACAGTAAACCTGAAGTGAAGCATCGGAATCTAAAACTGGATTCACAGGAGAGGTTCAAATCATAGAGCGTTCGAGTGTCAGTCCTCTTGGACTTAAGTCGGCATTGTGCATTTTGTATTAAATTCGGATGCAATTTCTGTGTTTCATCGTCAATAAGAAGGTCCAAGGTATACAGTAAACCTGAAGTGAAGCATGGGAATCCAAAACGGGACTCACAGGAGTGGTTCAAATCATTGAAAGTTAGAGTGTCAATCCTCTTGTACATAAGTTGGCATTGTGCCCTCTGTATTGAATTCGGATGCAATTTCTGTGGTTCATCGTCAATAAGAAGGTCCAAGGGATACAGTAAACCTGAAGTGAAGCATCGGAATCTAAACCTGGACTCACAGGAGAGGTTCAAATCATAGAAAGTTAGAGTGTCAGTCCTCTTGTACTTAAGTCGGCATTGTGCATTTTGTATTTTATTCGGATGCAATTTCTGTGTTTCATCGTCAATAAGCTGGTCCAAGGGAAACAGTAAACCTGAAGTGAAGCATCGGAATCTAAAACTGGACTCACAGGAGAGGTTCCAATCATAGAAAGTTAGAGGGTTAGTCCTCTTGCACTCAAGTCGGCATTGTGCCTTTTGTATTAAATTCGGATGTAATTTCTGTGTTACATCGTCAATAAGAAGGTCCAAGGTATACAGTAAACCTGAAGTGAAGCATTCGAATCCAAAACGGGACTCACAGGTCTGGTTCAAAACATAGAAAGTTAGAGTGTCAGTCCTCTTGTACTTTAGGCGGCATTGTGCCTTTTGTATTAAATTCGGATGCAATTACTGTGTTTCATCGTCAATAGGAAGGTCCAAGGTATACAGTAAACCTGAAGTGAGGCATCGGAATCTAAAACTGGACTCACAGGAGAGGTTCAAATCATAGAAAGTTAGAGTGTCAGTCCTCTAGTACTTAAGTCGGCACTGTGCCTTTTCTATTAAATTCGGATGCAATTTCTGTGTTTCATCGTCATTAGGAAGATCCAAGGGATACAGTAAACCTGAAGTGAAGCATCAGAATCTAAAACTGGACTCACAGGAGAGGTTCAAATCATAGAAAGTTAGAGCGTCAGTCCTCTTGCACTTAAGTCGTCATTGTGCCTTTTGTGTTAAATTCGGATGCAATTTCTGTGTTTCATCGTCAATAAGCTGGTCCAAGGGAGACAGTAAACCTGCAGTGAAGCATCGGAATCTAAAACTGGACTTACAGGAGAAGTTCCAATCATAGTTGAGTTGGGGTGTCAGTCCTCTTGTACTTAAGTCGGCATTGTGCGTTTAGTATTAAATTCTGATGCAATTTCTGTGTTTTATCGTCAATAAGAAGGTCCAAGGCATACGTTAAACCTCAAGTGAAGCATCGGAATCCAAAACTGGAGTCACAGGAGAGGTTCAAATCATCGAAAGTTAGTCAGTCCTCTTGTACTTAAGTCGGCATTGTGCCTTTTGTATTAAATTCGGATGCAATTACTGTGTTTCATCGTCAATAGGAAGGTCCAAGGTATACAGTAAACCTGAAGTGAGGCATCGGAATCTAAAACTGGACTCACAGGAGAGGTTCAAATCATAGAAAGTTAGAGTGTCAGTCCTCTAGTACTTAAGTCGGCACTGTGCCTTTTCTATTAAATTCGGATGCAATTTCTGTGTTTCATCGTCATTAGGAAGGTCCAAGGGATACAGTAAACCTGAAGTGAAGCATCGGAATCCAAAACTGGACTCACAGGAGAGGTTCAAATCATCGAAAGTTAGTCAGTCCTCTTGTACTTAAGTCGGCAATGTGCCTTTTGTATTAAATTCGGAAGCAATTTCTGTGTATCATCGTCAATAAGAAGGTCCAAGGGATACAGTAAAACTGACATGAAGCATCGGAATCTAAAACTGGACTCAAAATAGAGATTCAACAAATAGCAATTTAGAATGTTAGTTCTCTTGTATTCAAGTCTGCATTGTGCCTTTTGTATTAAATTCGGATGTAATTTCTGTGTTTCATCGTCAATAAGAAGGTCCAAGGTATAGAGTAAACCTGAAGTGAAGCATCGGAATCTAAAACTGGACTCACAGGAGAGGTTCAAATCGTAGAATGTTAGAGTGTCAGTCCTCTTGTACTTAAGTCGGCATTGTGCCTTTTGTATTAAATTCTGATGCAATTTCTGTGTTTCATCGTCAATAAGAAGGTCCAAGGCATACGTTAAACCTGAAATGAAGCATCGGAATCCAAAACTGGACTCACAGGAGAGGTTCAAATCATAGAAAGTTAGTCAGACCTCTTGTACTTAAGTCGGGATTGGGCCTTTTGCATTAATTTCGGATGCAATCTCTGCGTATCATCGTCAATAAGAAGGTCCATGGATTACAGTAAACCTGAAGTGAAGCATCGGAAACTACAACGGGACTCACAGGAGAGGTTCAAATCATAGAAAGTTAGAGTGCTAATCCTCTTGTACTTAAGTCGGCATTGTGCCTTTTGTATTAAATTCGAATGCAATTTCTGTGTTTCATCGTCAATAAGCTGGTACAAGGCAAACAGTAAACATAAAGTGAAGCATCGGAATCTAAAACTGGACTCACAGGAGAGGTTCCAATCATAGAAAGTTAGAGTGTCAGTCCTCTTGTACTTAAGTCGGCATTGTGCCTTTTGTATTAAATACGGATGCAATTTCTGTGTTTCATCGTCAATAAGAACGTCCAAGAGATACAGTATACCTGAAGTGAAGCAACGGAATCTAAAACCGGACTCAATGGAGAGGTTCAAATCATAGAAAGCTAGAGGGTTAGTCCTCTTGTACTCAAGTCGGCATTGTGCCTTTTGTATTAAATTCTGATGTAATTTCCGTGTTTCATCGTCAAAAAGAACGTCCATGGATTACAGTAAACCTGAAGTGAAGCAACGGAAACTACAACGGGACTCACAGGAGAGGTTCAAATCATTGAAAGTTAGAGTGCCAGTCCTCTTGTACTGAAGTCGGCATTGTGCCTTTTGTATTAATTTCGGATGCAATATCTGTGTTTCATCGTCAATAAGCTGGTCCAAGGCAAACAGTAAACATGAGGTGAAGCGTCGGAATCTAAAACTGGACTCACAGGAGAGGTTCCAATCATAGAAAGTTAGAGTGTCAGTCCTCTTGTACTTAAGTCGGCATTGTGCCTTTTGTATTAAATTCGGATGCAATTTCTGTGTTTCATCGTTAATAAGAACGTCCAAGGGATACTGTATACCTGAAGTGAAGCATCGGAATCTAAAACTGGACTCAAAGGAGAGGTTCAAATCAAAGAAAGTTAGAGGGTTAATCCTCTTGTACACAAGTCGGCATTGTGCCTTTTGTATTAAATTCTGATGTAATTTCTGTGTTTCATCGTCAATAAGAAGGTCCTAGGTATACAGTAAACCTGAAGTGAAGCATGGGAATCCAAAACTGGACTCACAGGAGTGGTTCAAATCTTAGAAAGATAGAGTGTCAATCCTCTTGTACTTAAGTCGGCATTGTGCCTTTTGTATTAAAATCGGATACAATTTCTGTGTTTCATCGTCAATAAGAAGGTCCAAGGTATACAGTAAACCTGAAGTGAAGCATCGGAATCTAAAACTGCACACAGGAGAGGAACAGGTCATAGAAAGTTAGAGTGTCAGTCCTCTTGTACTTAAGTCGGCATTGTGCCTGTTGTATTAAATGCGGATGCAATTTCTGTGTTTCATCGTCAATAAGAAGGTCCAAGGGATACAGTAAACATGAAGTGAAGCATCGGAATGTAAAACTGGATTCACAGGAGAGGTTCAAATCATAGAAAGTTAGAGTGTCTGTCCTCTTGTACTTAAGTCGGCATTGTGCCTTTTGTATTAAATTCGGATGGAATTTCTGTGTTTCATCGTCAATAAGAAGGTCCAATTGATACAGTAAACCTGAAGTGATGCATCGTAATCTAAAACTGGACTCACAAGAGAGGTTTAAATCATAGAGCGTTAGAGTGTCAGTCCTCTTGGACTTAAGTCGGCGTTGTGCATTTTGTATTAAATTCGGATGCAATTACTGTGTTTCATCGTCAATAAGAAGGTCCAAGGTATACAGTAAACCTTAAGTGAAGCATGGGAATCCAAAACGGGACTCACAGGAGTGGTTCAAATCATTGAAAGTTAGAGTGTCAGTCCTCTTGTATTTAAGTCGGCATTGTGCCTTTTGTATTAAATTCGGATGCAATTTCTGTGTTCCATCGTCAATAAGAAGGTCCAAGGTATACAGTAAACCTGATGTGACGCATCGGAATCTAAA
Organism: Schistocerca americana; assembly: GCF_021461395.2. Taxonomy (NCBI): domain Eukaryota; kingdom Metazoa; phylum Arthropoda; class Insecta; order Orthoptera; family Acrididae; genus Schistocerca; species Schistocerca americana. The sequence goes on from NC_060121.1 coordinate 59,995,656, forward strand.
ACTGGACTCACAGGAGAGGTTCAAATCATAGAAAGTTAGAGTGTCAGTCCGCTTGTACTTAAGTCGGCATTGCTCCTTTTGTATGAAATGCGGAGGCAATTTCTGTGTTTCATCGTCAATAGGAAGGTCCGAGGGATACAGTAAACCTGAAGTGAAGCATCGGAATCTAAAACTGGACTCACAGGAGAGGTTCAAATCATAGAAAGTTAGAGTGTCAGTCCTCTTGTACTTAAGTGGGCATTGTGCCTTTGGTATTAATTTCGGATGGAATTTCTGTGTTTCATCGTCAATAAGAAATTCCAATTGATACAGTAAACCTTAAGTGAAGCATCGGAATGTAAAACTGGACTCACAGGAGTGGTTCAAATCATAGAAATTTAGAGTGTCAGTCCCCGTGTACTTAAGTCGGCATTGAGCCTTTTGCATTAAATTCGGATGGAATTTCTGTGTTTCATCGTCAATACAAAGGTCCAATTGATACGGTAAACCTGAAGTGAAGCATCGGATTCTAAAACTGGACTCACAGGAGAGGTTCAAATCATAGAAAGTTAGAGTGTCAGTCCTCTTGTACTTAAGTCGGCATTGTGCCTTTTGTCTTTAATTCGGATGCAATTTCTGTGTTTCATCGTCAATAAGAAGGTCCAAGGTATACAGTAAACCTGAAGTGAAGCATGGGAATCCAAAACGGGACTCACAGGAGTGGTTCAAATCATTGAAAGTTAGAGTGTCAGTCCTCTTGTATTTAAGTCGGCATTGTGCCTTTTGTATTAAATTCGGATGCAATTTCTGTGTTCCATCGTCAATAAGAAGGTCCAAGGTATACAGTAAACCTGATGTGACGCATCGGAATCTAAAACTTGACTCACAGGAGAGGTTCAAATCATAGAAAGTTAGAGTGTCAGTCCGCTTGTACTTAAGTCGGCATTGCTCCTTTTGTATGAAATGCGGAGGCAATTTCTGTGTTTCATCGTCAATAGGAAGGTCCAAGGGATACAGTAAACCTGAAGTGAAGCATCGGAATCTAAAACTGGACTCACAGGAGAGGTTCAAATCATAGAAAGTTAGAGTGTCAGTCCTCTTGTACTTAAGTGGGCATTGTGTCTTTGGTATTAAATTCGGATGGAATTTCTGTGTTTCAGCGTCAATAAGAAATTCCAATTGATACAGTAAACCTGAAGTGAAGCATCGGAATGTAAAACTGGACTCACAGGAGTGGTTCAAATCATAGAAATTTAGAGTGTCAGTCCTCTTGTACTTAAGTCGGCATTGAGCCTTTTGCATTAAATTCGGATGGAATTTCTGTGTTTCATCGTCAATACAAAGGTCCAATTGATAGGGTAAACCTGAAGTGAAGCATCGGATTCTAAAACTGGACTCACAGGAGAGGTTCAAATCATAGAAAGTTAGAGTGTCAGTCCTCTTGTACTTAAGTCGGCATTGTGCATTTTGTCTTTAATTCGGATGCAATTTCTGTGTTTCATCGTCAATAAGCTGGTCCAAGGGAAACAGTAAACCTGAAGTGAAGCATCGGAATCTAATACTGGACTCACAGGAGAGGTTCCAATCATAGGAAGTTAGAGTGTCAGTCCTCTTGTACTTAAGTCGGCATTGTGCCTTTTGTATTTAATTCGGATGCAATTTCTGTGTTTTATCGTCAATAAGAAGGTCCAAGGCATACGTTAAACCTGAAGTGAAGCATTGGAATCCAAAACTGGACTCACAGGAGAGGTTCAAATCATAGAACGTTAGTCAGTCCTCTTGTACTTAAGTCGGCATTGTGCCTTTTGTATTAAATTCGGATGTAATTTCTGTGTTTCATCGTCAATAAGAAGGTCCTAGGTATACAGTAAACCTGAAGTGAAGCATCGAAATCTAAAACTGGACTCACAGGAGAGGTTGAAATCAAAGTATGTTAGAGTGTCAGTCCTCTTGTACTTAAGTCGGCATTGTGCCGTTTTTTATTAAATACTGATGCAATTTCTGTGTTTCATCGTCAATAAGAAGGTCCATGGATTACAGTAAACCTGAAGTGAAGCATCGGAAACTACAACGGGACTCACAGGAGAGGTTCAAATCATAGAAAGTTAGAGTGCTAGTCCTCTTGTACGTAAGTCGGCATTGTGCCTTTTGTATTAAATACGGATGCAATTTCTGTGTTTCATCGTCAATAAGATCGTCCAAGGGAAACAGTATACCTGAAGTGAAGCATCGGAATCTAAAACTGGACTCAATGGAGAGGTTCAAATCATAGAAAGTTAGAGGGTTAGTCCTCTTGTACTTAAGTCGGCATTGGGCCTTTTGTATTAAAATCGGATGCAATTTCTGTGTTTCATCGTCAATAAGAAGGTCCAAGGTATACAGTAAACCTGAAGTGAAGCATCGGATTCTAAAACTGGACACACAGGAGAGGTTCAGATCATAGAAAGTTAGAGTGTCAGTCCTCTTGTACTTAAGTCGGCATTGTGCCTTTTGTATTAAATGCGGATGCAATTTCTGTGTTTCAACGTCAATAAGAAGGTCCAAGGGATACAGCAAACCTGAAGTGAAGCATCGGAATCTAAAACTGGATTCACAGGAGAGGTTCAAATCATAGAGCGTTCGAGTGTCAGTCCTCTTGGACTTAAGTCGGCATTGTGCATTTTGTATTAAATTCGGATGCAATTTCTGTGTTTCATCGTCAATAAGAAGGTCCAAGGTATACAGTAAACCTGAAGTGAAGCATGGGAATCCAAAACGGGACTCACAGGAGTGGTTCAAATCATTGAAAGTTAGAGTGTCAATCCTCTTGTACATAAGTTGGCATTGTGCCCTCTGTATTGAATTCGGATGCAATTTCTGTGGTTCATCGTCAATAAGAAGGTCCAAGGGATACAGTAAACCTGAAGTGAAGCATAGGAATCTAAAACTGGACTCACAGGAGAGGTTCAAATCATAGAAAGTTAGAGTGTCAGTCCTCTTGTACTTAAGTCGGCATTGTGCATTTTGTATTTAATTCGGATGCAATTTCTGTGTTTCATCGTCAATAAGCTGGTCCAAGGGAAACAGTAAACCTGAAGTGAAGCATCGGAGTCTAAAACTGGACTCACAGGAGAGGTTCCAATCATAGAAAGTTAGAGGGTTAGTCCTCTTGCACTCAAGTCGGCATTGTGCCTTTTGTATTAAATTCGGATGTAATTTCTGTGTTACATCGTCAATAAGAAGGTCCAAGGTATACAGTAAACCTGAAGTGAAGCATGGGAATCCAAAACGGGACTCACAGGTCTGGTTCAAATCATAGAAAGTTAGAGTGTCAGTCCTCTTGTACTTTAGGCGGCATTGTGCCTTTTGTATTAAATTCGGATGCAATTACTGTGTTTCATCGTCAATAGGAAGGTCCAAGGTATACAGTAAACCTGAAGTGAGGCATCGGAATCTAAAACTGGACTCACAGGAGAGGTTCAAATCATAGAAAGTTAGAGTGTCAGTCCTCTAGTACTTAAGTCGGCACTGTGCCTTTTCTATTAAATTCGGATGCAATTTCTGTGTTTCATCGTCATTAGGAAGGTCCAAGGGATACAGTAAACCTGAAGTGAAGCATCAGAATCTAAAACTGGACTCACAGGAGAGGTTCAAATCACAGAAAGTTAGAGCGTCAGTCCTCTTGCACTTAAGTCGTCATTGTGCCTTTTGTGTTAAATTCGGATGCAATTTCTGTGTTTCATCGTCAATAAGCTGGTCCAAGGGAGACAGTAAACCTGCAGTGAAGCATCGGAATCTAAAACTGGACTTACAGGAGAAGTTCCAATCATAGTTAAGTTGGAGTGTCAGTCCTCTTGTACTTAAGTCGGCATTGTGCGTTTAGTATTAAATTCTGATGCAATTTCTGTGTTTTATCGTCAATAAGAAGGTCCAAGGCATACGTTAAACCTCAAGTGAAGCATCGGAATCCAAAACTGGACTCACAGGAGAGGTTCAAATCATTGAAAGTTAGTCAGTCCTCTTGTACTTAAGTCAGCATTGTGCCTTTTGTATTAAATTCGGATGCAATTACTGTGTTTCATCGTCAATAGGAAGGTCCAAGGTATACAGTAAACCTGAAGTGAGGCATCGGAATCTAAAACTGGACTCACAGGAGAGGTTCAAATCATAGAAAGTTAGAGTGTCAGTCCTCTAGTACTTAAGTCGGCACTGTGCCTTTTCTATTAAATTCGGATGCAATTTCTGTGTTTCATCGTCATTAGGAAGGTCCAAGGGATACAGTAAACCTGAAGTGAAGCATCAGAATCAAAAACTGGACTCACAGGAGAGGTTCAAATCATAGAAAGTTAGAGCGTCAGTCCTCCTGTACTTAAGTCGTCATTGTGCTTTTGTGTTAAATTCGGATGCAATATCTGTGTTTCATCGTCAATAAGCTGGTCCAAGGGAGACAGTAAACCTGCAGTGAAGCATCGGAATCTAAAACTGGACTCACAGGAGGGGTTCCAATCATAGAAAGTTGGAGTGTCAGTCCTCTTGTACTTAAGTCGGCATTGTGCGTTTAGTATTAAATTCTGATGCAATTTCTGTGTTTTATCGTCAATAAGAAGGTCCAAGGCATACGTTAAACCTCAAGTGAAGCATCGGAATCCAAAACTGGACTCACAGGAGAGGTTCAAATCATCGAAAGTTAGTCAGTCCTCTTGTACTTAAGTCGGCAATGTGCCTTTTGTATTAAATTCGGAAGCAATTTCTGTGTATCATCGTCAATAAGAAGGTCCAAGGGATACAGTAAAACTGACATGAAGCATCGGAATCTAAAACTGGACTCAAAATAGAAATTCAACAAATAGCAATTTAGAATGTTAGTTCTCTTGTATTCAAGTCTGCATTGTGCCTTTTGTATTAAATTCGGATGTAATTTCTGTGTTTCATCGTCAATAAGAAGGTCCAAGGTATAGAGTAAACCTGAAGTGAAGCATCGGAATCTAAAACTGGACTCACAGGAGAGGTTCAAATCGTAGAATGTTAGAGTGTCAGTCCTCTTGTACTTAAGTCGGCATTGTGCCTTTTGTATTAAATTCTGATGCAATTTCTGTGTTTCATCGTCAATAAGAAGGTCCAAGGCATACGTTAAACCTGAAATGAAGCATCGGAATCCAAAACTGGACTCACAGGAGAGGTTCAAATCATAGAAAGTTAGTCAGTCCTCTTGTACTTAAGTCGGGATTGGGCCTTTTGCATTAATTTCCGATGCAATCTCTGCGTATCATCGTCAATAAGAATGTCCAAGAGATACAGTAAACCTGAGGTGAAGCATCGGAACCTAAAACTGGACTCAGAGGAGAGATTCAAATAATAGCAAGTTAAAGTGCCAGTCCTCTTGTACTTAAGTCGGCATTGTGCCTTTTGTATTAAATTCGGATGCAATATCTGTGTTTCATCGTCAGTAAGAATGTCCAAGGGATACAGTAAACCTGAAGTGAAGCATCGGAATCTAAAACTGGACTCACAGGAGAGGTTCAATTCATAGAAAGTTAGAGTGTCAGTCCTCTTGTACTTAAGTCGGCATTGTGCCGTTTGTATTAATTACAGATGCAATTTCTGTGTTTCATCTTCAATAAGAAGGTACATGGATTACAGTAAACCTGAAGTGAAGCATCGGAAACTAAAACTGGACTCACAGGAGAGGTTCCAATCATAGAAAGTTAGAGTGTCAGTCCACTTGTACTGAAGTCGGCATTGTGCCTTTTGTATTTAATTCGGATGCAATTTCTGTGTTTCATCGTCAATAAGAACGTCCAAGGGATACAGTATACCTGAAGTGAAGCATCGGAATCTAAAACTGGACTCAAAGGAGAGGTTCAAATCATAGAAAGTTAGAGGGTTAGTCCTCTTGTACTCAAGTCGGCATTGTGCCTTTTGTATTAAATTCGGATGCAATTTCTGTGTTTCATCGTCAATAAGCTGGATAAGGCAAACAGTAAACCTGAAGTGAAGCATCGGAATCTAAAACTGGACTCACAGGAGTGGTTCAATTAATAGAAAGTTAGAGTGTCAGTCATCTTGTACTTAAGACGGCATTGTGCCTTATATATTAAATTTGGATGCAATTTCTGTGTTTGATCGTCAATAAGAAGGTCCAAGGGATACAGTCAACCTGAAGTGAAGCATCGGAATCTAAAACTGGACACAAAGGAGAGGTTCAAATCGTAGAAAGTTTGAGCGTTAGTCCCCTTGTACTCAAGTCGGCATTGTGCCTTTTGTATTAAATTCTAATGTAATATCTGTGTTTCATCGTCAATAGGAAGCTGCTAGGTATACAGTAAACCTGAAGTGAAGCATGGGAATCCAAAATGGGACTCACAGGAGTGGTTCAAATCATAGAAATTTAGAGTGCAGTGCTCTTGTACTTATGTCGGCATTGTGCCTTTTGTATTAAAATCGGATGCAATTTCTGTTTTTCATCGTCAATAAGAAGGTCCAAGGTATACAGTAAACCTGAAGTGAAGCATCGGAATCTAAAACTGGACACACAGGAGAGGTTCAGTTCGTAGAATGTTAGAGTGTAAGTCCTCTTGTACTTAAGTAGGCATTCTGACTTTTGTATTAAATGCGGATGCAATTTCTGTGTTTCATCGTCAATAAGAAGGTCTAAGGGATACAGTAAACCAGAAGTGAAGCACCGAAATCTAAAACTGGATTCACAGGAGAGGTTCCAATCATAGAAAGTTAGAGTGACAGTCCTCTTGTACTTAAGTCGGCATTGTGCATTTTGTATTAAATTCTGATGCTATTTCTGTGTTTCATCGTCAATAAGAAGGTCCAAGGCATACGTTAAACCTGAAGTGAAGCATCGGAATCCAAAACTGGACTCACAGGAGAGGTTCAAATCATAGAAAGTTAGTCAGTCCTCTTGTACTTAAGTCGGGATTGGACCTTTTGCATGAATTTCGGATGCAATCTCTGCGTATCATCGTCAATAAGAATGTCCAAGAGATACAGTAAACCTGAGGTGAAGCATCGGAATCTAAAACTGGACTCAGAGGACAGATTCAAATAATAGCAAGTTAAAGTGCCAGTCCTCTTGTACTTAAGTCGGCATTGTGCCTTTTGTATTAAATTCGGATGCAATATCTGTGTTTCATCGTCAGCAAGAATGTCCAAGGGATACAGTAAACCTGAAGTGAAGCATCGGAATCTAAAACTGGACTCACAGGAGAGGTTCAAATCATAGAAAGTTAGTCAGTCCTCTTGTACTTATGTCGGCATTGTGCCTTTTGTATTAAATTCCGATGCAGTTTCTGTGTATCATCGTCAATAAGAAGGTCTAAGGGATACAGTAAACCTGAAGTGAAGCATTAGAATCTGAAACTGGACTTACAGGAGAGGTTCAAGTCATAGAAAGTCAGAGTGTCACACCTCTTGTACTTAAGTCATCATTGTGCCTTTTGTATTAAATTCGGATGCAATTTCTGTGTTCCATCGTCAATAAGCTGGTCCAAGGCAAACAGTAAACCTGAAGTGAAGCATCGGAATCTAAAACTGGACTTACAGGAGTGGTTCAATTCATAGAAAGTTAGAGTGTCAGTCATCTTGTACTGAAGTCGGCATTGTGCCTTATGTATTAAATGTGGATGCAATTATTGTGTTTCATCTTCAATAAGAAGGTCTAAGGGATACAGTAAACCTGAAGTGAAGCATCGGAATCTAAAACTGGACTCACAGGAGAGGTTCAAATCATAGAAAGTTAGAGTGTCAGTCGTCTTGTACTTAAGTCTTCATTGTGCCTTTTGTATTAAATTCGGATGGAAATTCTGTGTTTCATCGTCAATACAATGGTCCAATTGATACGGTAAACCTGAAGTGAAGCATCAGAATCTAAAACTGGACTCACACGGAGGTTCAAGTCATAGAAAGTTAGAGTGTCAGTCCTCTTGTACTTAAGTCAGCATTGTGCCTTTTGTATTAAATTCGGATGCAATATCTGTGTTTCATCGCCAATACAATTGGTCCAAGGGAAACAGTAAACCTGAAGTGAGGCATCGGAATCGAAAACTGGACTCACAGGAGAGGTTCCAATCATAGAAAGTCAGAGTGTCAGTCCTCTTGTACTTAAGTCGGCATTGTGCCTTTTGAATCAAATTCGGATGCAATTTCTGAGTTTTATCGTCAATAAGATGGTCCGAGGCATACGTTAAACCTGAAGTGAGGCATCAGAATCCAAAACTGGACTCACAGGAGAGGTTCAAATCATAGAAAGTTAGTCAGTCCTCTTGTACTTATGTCGGCATTGTACCTTTTGTATTAAATTCTAATGCAATTTCTGCGTATCATCGTCAATAAGAAGGTCCAAGGCATACGTTAAACCTGAAGTGAAGCATCGGAATCAAAAACTGGACTCACAGGAGAGGTTCAAATCATAGAAAGTTAGTCAGTCCTCTTGTACTTAAGTCGGCATTGGGCATTTTGCATTAATTTCGGATGCAATTTCTGCGTATCATCGTCACTAAGAATGTCCAAGGGATACAGTAAACCTGAAGTGAAGCATCGGAATCTAAAACTGGACTCACAGGAGAGGTTCAAATCATAGAAAGGTAGAGTTTCAGTCCTCTTGTACTTAAGTCGGCATTGTGCCTTTTGTATTAAATTCGGATGCAATTTCTGTGTTTTATCGTCAATAAGAAGGTCCATATCATACGTTAAACCTGAAGTGAAGCATCGGAATCGAAAACTGGACTCACAGGAGAGGTTCCAATCATAGAAAGTCAGAGTGTCAGTCCTCTTGTACTTAAGTCGGCATTGTGCCTTTTGAATCAAATTCGGATGCAATTTCTGAGTTTTATCGTCAATAAGAAGGTCCGAGGCATACGTTAAACCTGAAGTGAGGCATCAGAATCCAAAACTGGACTCACAGGAGAGGTTCAAATCATAGAAAGTTAGTCAGTCCTCTTGTACTTAAGTCAGCATTGTGCCTTATGTATTAAATTCGGATGCAATATCTGTGTTTCATCGTCACTAAGAATGTCCAAGGGATACAGTAAACCTGAAGTGAAGCATCGGAATCTAAAACTGGACTCACAGGAGAGGTTCAAATCATAGAAAGGTAGAGTTTCAGTCCTCTTGTACTTAAGTCGGCATTGTGCCTTTTGTATTAAATTCGGATGCAATTTCTGTGTTTTATCGTCAATAAGAAGGTCCATATCATACGTTAAACCTGAAGTGAAGCATCGGAATCTAAAACTGGACTTACAGTAGTGGTTCAATTCAAAGAAAGTTAGAGTGTCAGTCAACTTGTACTTAAGTCGGCATTGTGCCTTATGTATTAAATGCGGATGCAATTTCTGTGTTTCATCTTCAATAAGAAGGTCTAAGGGATACAGTAAACCTGAAGTGAAGCATCGGAATCCAAAACTGGACTCACAGGAGAGGTTAAAATCATAGAAAGTTAGAGTGTCAGTCGTCTTGTACTTAAGTCTTCATTGTGCCTTTTGTATTAAATTCGGATGGAATTCCTGTGTTTCATCGCCAATACAATGGTCCAATTGATACGGTAAACCTAAAGTGAAGCATCGGAATCTAAAACTGGACTCACAGGAGAGGTTCAAATCATAGAAAGTTAGAGTGTCAGTCATCTTGTACTTAAGTCGGCATTGTGCCTTTTGTATTAAATTCGGATGCAGTATCTGTGTTTCATCGTCAATACACTGGTCCAAGGGATACAGTAAACCTGAAGTGAAGCATCGGAATCGAAAACTGGACTCACAGGAGAGGTTCCAATCATAGAAAGTCAGAGTGTCAGTCCTCTTGTACTTAAGTCGGCATTGTGCCTTTTGAATCAAATTCGGATGCAATTTCTGAGTTTTATCGTCAATAAGAAGGTCCGAGGCATACGTTAAACCTGAAGTGAGGCATCAGAATCCAAAACTGGACTCACAGGAGAGGTTCAAATCATGGAAAGTTAGTCAGTCCTCTTGTACTTAAGTCGGCATTGTACCTTTTGTATTAAATTCTAATGCAATTTCTGCGTATCATCGTCAATACGCTGGTAGAAGGGATATAGTAAACCTGAAGTGATGCATCGGAATCTAAAACTGGACTCACAGGAGAGGTTCAAATCATAGACAGTTAGAGTGTCAGTCCTCTTGTACTTAAGTCGGCATTGTGCCTTTTGTATTAAATGCGGACGCAATTTCTGTGTTTCATCGTCAATAAGAAGGTCCTAGGTATACAGTAAACCTGAAGTGAAGCATCGGAATCTAAAACTGGACTCACAGGAGAGGTTGAAATCATAGAATGTCAGAGTGTCAGTCCTCTTGTACTTAAGTCGGCATTGTGCCGTTTGTATTAAATACAGATGCTATTTCTGTGTTTCATCTTCAATAAGAAGGTACATGGATTACAGTAAACATGAAGTGAAGCATCGGAAACTAAAACTGGACTCACAGGAGAGGTTCCAATCATAGAAAGTTAGAGTGTCAGTCCTCTTGTACTTAAGTCGGCATTGTGCCTTTTTTATTAAATTCGGATGCAATTTCTGCGTTTCATCGTCAATAAGAACGTCCAAGGGATACAGTATACCTGAAGTGAAGCATCTAAATGTAAAACTGGACTCAAAGGAGAGGTTCAAATCATAGAAAGTTAGAGGGTTAGTCCTCTTGCACTCAAGTCGGCATTGTGCCTTTTGTATTAAATTCTGATGTAATTTCTGTGTTTCATCGTCAATAAGAAGGTCCAAGGCATATGTAAAAACCTGAAGTGAAACATCGGTATCCAAAACTGGACTCACAGGAGAGGTTCATATCATAGAAAGTTAGAGTGTCAGTCCTCTTGTACTTAAGTCGTCATTGTGCTTTTTGTTTTAAATTCGGAAGGAATTTCTGTGTTTCATCGTCAATAAGAAGATCCAATTGATACAGTAAACCTGAAGTGAAGCATCGGAATCTAAAACTGGACTCACAGGAGAGGTTCAAATCATATAAAGTTAGAGTTTCAGTCCTCTTGTACTTAAGTCGGCATTGTGCCTTTTGTATTAAATTCGGATGCAATTTCTGTGTATCATCGTCAATAAGAAGGTCTAAGGGATACAGTAAACCAGAAGTGAAGCATCGGAGTCTAAAACTGGACTCACAGGAGAGGTTCCAATCATGGAATGTTTGAGTGTCACTCATCTTGTACTTTAGTCGGCATTGCGCCTTTTGTATTTAATTCGGATGCAATTTCTGTGCTTCATCGTCAATAAGAAGGTCTAAGGGATACAGTAAACCTGAAGTGAAACATCGGAATCTGAAACTGGACTCACAGGAGAGGTTCAAATCATAGAAAGTTAGAGTGTCAATCCTCTTGTACATAAGTCGTCATTGTGCCTTTTGTATTAAATTCGGAAGGAATTTCTGTGTTTCATCGTCAATAAGAAGATCCAATTGATACAGTAAACCTGAAGTGAAGCATTAGAATCTAAAACTGGACTCACAGGAGAGGTTCAAATCATAGAAAGTTAGACTGTCAGTCCGCTTGTACTTAAGTCGGCATTGTGCCTATTGTATTAAATTCGGATGCAATATCTGTGTTTCATCGTCAATACGGTGGTCTAAGGGAAACAGTAAACCTGAAGTGAGCATCGGAATCGAAAACTGGACTCACAGGAGAGGTTCCAATCATAGAAAGTCAGAGTGTCAGTCCTTTTGTACTTAAGTCGGCATTCTGCCTTTTGTATCAAATTCGGATGCAATTTCTGTGTTTTATCGTCAATAAGAAGGTCCATGGCATACGTTAAACCTGAAGTGAAGCATCGGAATCCAAAACTGGACTCACAGGAGAGGTTCAAATCACAGAAAGTTAGAGTGTCAGTCCTCTTGTACTTAAGTCGGCATTGTGCCTTATGTATTAAATTCGGATGCAATTTCTGTGTTTCATCTTCAATAAGAAGGTCTAAGGGATACAGTAAACCTGAAGTGAAGCATCGGAATCTAAAACTGGACTCACAGGAGAGGTTGAAATCATAGAATGCTTGAGTGTCACTCCTCTTGTACTTAAGTCGGCATTGTGCCTTTTGTAGTAAATTCGGATGCAATTTCTGTGTATCATCGTCAATAAGAAGGTCCAAGGGATACAGTAAACCTGAAGTGAAGCATCGGAGTCTAAAACTGGACTCAAAGGAGAGGTTCAATTCACAGAAAGTTAGAGTGTCAGTCCTCTTGTACTTAAGTCGGCATTGTGCCTTTTGTATTAAATTCGGATGCAATTTCTGTGTTTCATCGTCAATAAGAAGGTCCAATTGATACAGTAAACGTGAAGTGAAGCATCGGAATCTAAAACTGGACTCACAGGAGTGGTTCAATTCATAGAAAGTTAGAGTGTCAGTCCTCTTGTACTTAAGTCGGCATTGTGCCTTATGTATTAAATTCGGATGCAATTTCTGTGTTTCATCTTCAATAAGAAGGTCTAAGGGATACAGTAAACCTGAAGTGAAGCATCGGAATCTAAAACTGGACTCACAGGAGAGGTTGAAATCATAGAAAGTTAGAGTGACAGTCGTCTTGTACTTAAGTCTTCATTGTGCATTTTGTATTAAATTCGGATGGAATTTCTGTGTTTCATCGTCAATACAAAGGTCCAATTGATACGGTAAACCTGAAGTGAAGCGTCGGAATCTAAAACTGGACTCACACGAGAGGTTCAAATCATAGAAAGTTAGAGTGTCAGTCCTCTTGTACTTAAGTCGGCATTGTGCCTTTTGTAGTAAATTCGGATGCAATTTCTGTGTATCATCGTCAATACGAAGGTCCAAGGGATACAGTAAACCTGAAGTGAAGCATCGGAATATAAAACTGGACACACAGGAGAGGTTGAAATCATAGAATGTTCGAGTGTCAGTCCTCTTGTACTTAAGTCGGCATTGTGCCGATTGTATTAAATACAGATGCAATTTCTGTGTTTCATCGTCAATAAGAAGGTCCATGGATTACAGTAAACCTGAAGTGAAGCATCGGAAACTACAACGGGACTCACAGGAGAGGTTCAAATCATAGAAACTTAGAGTGATAGTCCTCTTGTACTTAAGTCGTCATTGTGCCTTTGTATTAAATTCTGATGTAATTTCTGTGTTTCATCGTCAATAAGAAGGTCCTAGGTACACAGTAAACCTGAAGTGAAGCATGGGAATCCAAAACGGGACTCACAGGAGTGGTTCAAATCTTAGAAAGTTAAAGTGTCAGTCCTCTTGTACTTAAGTCGGCATTGTGCCTTTTGTATGAAAATCAGATGCAATTTCTGTGTTTCATCGTCAATAAGAAGGTCCAAGGTATACAGTAAACCTGAAGTGAAGCTTCGGAATCTGAAACTGGACACACAGGAGAGGTTCAGATCATGGAAAGTTAGAGTGTTAGTCCTCTTGTAGTTAAGTCGGCATTGTGCCTTTTGTATTAAATGCGGGTGCAATTTCTGTGTTTCATCGTCAATAAGAAGGTCCAAGGGATACAGTAAACCTGAAGTGAGGCAACGGAATCTAGAACTGGACTCACAGGAGAGGTTCAAATCATAGAAAGTTAGAGTGTCAGTCCTCTTGTACTTAAGTCGGCATTGTGCCTTTTCTATGAAATTCGGAAGGAATTTCTGTGTTTCGTCGTCAATAAGAAGGTCCAATTGATACAGTAAATATGATGTGATGCATCGTAATCTAAAACTGGACTCACAGGAGAGGTTTAAATCACAGACCGTAAGAGTGTCAGTCCTCTTGGACTTAAGTCGGCATTCTGCATTTTGTATTAAATTCGGATGCAATTTCTGTGTTTCATCGTCAATAAGAAGGTCCAAGGTATACAGTAAACCTGAAGTGAAGCATGGGAATCGAAAACGGGACTCACAGGAGTGGTTCAAATCATAGAAAGTTAGAGTGTCAGTCCTCTTGTACCTAGGTCGGCATTGTGCCTTTTGTATTAAATTCGGACGCAATTTCTGTGTTCCATCGTGAATAAGAAGGTCCAAGGTATACAGTAAACCTGAAGTGACGCATCGGAATCTAAAACTGGACTCACAGGATAGGTTCAAATCATAAAAAATTAGAGTGTCAGTCCTCTTGTACTTAAGTCGGAATTGCTCCTTTTGTATGAAATGCGGAGGAATTTTCTGTGTTTCATCGTCAATAAGAAGGTCCAAGGGATACAGTTAACCTGAAGTGAAGCATCGGAATCTAAAACTAGACTCACAGGAGAGGTTCAAATCATAGAAATTTAGAGTGTCAGTCCTCTTGTACTTAAGTCGGCATTGTGCCTTTGGTATTAAATTCGGATGGAATTTCTGTGTTTCATCGTCAATAAGAAATTCCAGTTGATACAGTAAACCTGAAGTGAAGCATCGGAATCTAAAACTGGACTCACAGGAGAGGTTCCAATCATAGAAAGTCAGAGTGTCAGTCCTTTTGTACTTAAGTCGGCATTCTGCCTTTTGTATCAAATTCGGATGCAATTTCTGTGTTTTATCGTCAATAAGAAGGTCCATGGCATACGTTAAACCTGAAGTGAAGCATCGGAATCCAAAACTGGACTCGCAGGAGAGGTTCAAATCACAGAAAGTTAGAGTGTCAGCCCTCTTGTACTTCAGTCGGCATTGTGCCTTATGTATTAAATTCGGATGCAATTTCTGTGTTTCATCTTCAATAAGAAGGTCTAAGGGATACAGTAAACCTGAAGTGAAGCATCGGAATCTAAAACTGGACTCACAGGAGAGGTTGAAATCATAGAATATTTGAGTGTGACTCCTCTTGTACTTATGTCGGCATTGTGCCTTTTGTAGTAAATTCGGATGCAAATTCTGTGTATCATCGTCAATAAGAAGGTCCAAGGGATACAGTAAACCTGAAGTGAAGCATCGGAGTCTAAAACTGGACTCAAAGGAGAGGTTCAAATCACAGAAAGTTAGAGTGTCAGTCCTCTTGTACTTAAGTCGGCATTGTGCCTTTTGTATTAAATTCGGATGCAATTTCTGTGTTTCATCGTCAATAAGAAGGTCCAATTGATACAGTAAACCTGAAGTGAAGCATCGGAATCTAAAACTGGACTCACAGGAGTGGTTCAATTCATAGAAAGTTAGAGTGTCAGTAATCTTGTACTTAAGTCGGCATTGTGCCTTATGTATTAAATTCGGATGCAATTTCTGTGTTTCATCTTCAATAAGAAGGTCTAAGGGATACAGTAAACCTGAAGTGAAGCATCGGAATCTAAAACTGGACTCACAGGAGAGGTTGAAATCATAGAAAGTTAGAGTGACAGTCGTCTTGTACTTAAGTCTTCATTGTGCATTTTGTATTAAATTCGGATGGAATTTCTGTGTTTCATCGTCAATACAAAGGTCCAATTGATACGGTAAACCTGAAGTGAAGCGTCGGAATCTAAAACTGAACTCACAGGAGAGGTTATAACGTTAGAAAATTAGAGTGTCAGTCCTCTTGTACTTAAGTCGGCATTGTGCCTTTTGTATTAAATTCGGATGCAATTTCTGTGTTTCATCGTCAATAAGAAGGTCCACGGGATACAGTAAACCTGAAGTGAAGCATCGGAATCTAAAACTGGACTCACAGGAGAGGTTCAAATCACAGAAAGTTAGAGTGTCAGTCCTCTTGTACTTAAGTCGGCATTGTGCCTTTTGCATTAAATTCGGATAGAATTTCTGTGTTTCATCGCCAATAATAAGGTCCAATTGATACAGTAAACCTGAAGTCATGCATCGGAATCTAAAACTGGACTCACTGGAGAGGTTTAAATCATAGAGCGTTAGAGTGTCAGACCTCTTGGACTTAAGTCGGCATTGTGCATTTTGTATTAAATTCGGATGCAATTTCTGTGTTTCATCGTCAATAAGAAGGTCCAAGGTATACAGTAAACCTGAAGTGAAGCATGGGAATCCAAAACGGGACTCACAGGAGTGGTTCAAATCATTGAAAGTTAGAGTGTCCGTCCTCTTGTACTTAAGTCGGCATTGTGCCTTTTGTATTAAATTCGGATGCTATTTCTGTGTTTCATCGTCAATAAGAAGGTCTAAGCGATACAGTAAACTTGAAGTGAAGCATCGGAGTCCAAAACTGGACTCACAGGAGTGGTTCAAATCATGTATAGTAAGAGTGTCTGTCCTCTTGTACTTAAGTCAGCATTGTGCCTTTTGCATTTAATTCAGATGGAATTTCTGTTTCATCGTCAATACAAAGGTCCAATTGATACGGTAAACCTGAAGTGAAGTATCGGAATCTAAAACTGGACTCACAGGAGAGGTTCCAATCTTAGGAAGTTAGAGTGTCAGTCCTCTTGTACTTAAGTCGGCATTGTGCTTTTTGTATTTAATTCGGATGCAATTTCTGTGTTTCATCGTCAATAAGCTGGTCCAAGGGAAACTGTAAACCTGAAGTGAAGCATCGAAATCTAATACTGGACTCACAGGAGAGGTTCCAATCAAAGAAAGTTAGAGTGTCAGTCCTCTTGTACATAAGTCGGCATTCTGCCTTTTGTATTAAATTCGGATGCAATTTCTGTGTTTTATCGTCAATAAGAAGGTCCAAGGCATACGTTAAACCTGAAGTGAAGCATTGGAATCCAAAACAGGACTCACAGGAGAGATTCAAATCATAGAAAGTTAGTCAGTCCTTTTGTACTTAAGTCGGCATTGTGCCATTTTTTATAAAATTCGGATGCAATTTCTGTGTATCATCGTCAATTAGAAGGTCCAAGGGATACAGTAAACCTGAAGTGAAGCATCGGAATATAAAACTGGACACACAGGAGAGGTTGAAATCATAGAATGTTTGAGTGTCACTCCTCTTGTACTTAAGTCGGCATTGTGCCTTTTGTAGTAAATTCGGATGCAATTTCTGTGTATCATCGTCAATAAGAAGGTCCAAGGGATACAGTAAACCTGAAGTGAAGCATCGGAGTCTAAAACTGGACTCAAAGGAGGGGTTCTAATCACAGAAAGTTAGAGTGTCAGTCCTCTTGTACTTAAGTCGGCATTGTGCCTTTTGTATTAAATTCGGATGCAATTTCTGTGTTTCATCGTCAATAAGAAGGTCCAATTGATACAGTAAACCTGAAGTGAAGCATCGGAATCTAAAACTGGACTCACAGGAGTGGTTCAATTCATAGAAAGTTAGAGTGTCAGTCCTCTTGTACTTAAGTCGGCATTGTGCCTTATGTATTAAATTCGGATGCAATTTGTGTGTTTCATCTTCAATAAGAAGGTCTAAGGGATACAGTAAACCTGAAGTGAAGCATCGGAATCTAAAACTGGACTCACAGGAGAGGTTGAAATCATAGAAAGTTAGAGTGACAGTCGTCTTGTACTTAAGTCTTCATTGTGCATTTTGTATTAAATTCGGATGGAATTTCTGTGTTTCATCGCCAATACAAAGGTCCAATTGATACGGTAAACCTGAAGTGAAGCGTCGGAATCTAAAACTGGACTCACAGGAGAGGTTCAATCATAGAAAGTTAGAGTGTCAGTCCTCTTGTACTTAATTCGGCATTGTGCCTTTTGTATTAAATTCGGATGCAATTTCTGTGTTTCATCGTCAATAAGAAGGTCCAAGGGATACAGTAAACCTGAAGTGAAGCATCGGAATCTAAAACTGGACTCACAGGAGAGGTTCAAATCACAGAAAGTTAGAGTGTCAGTCCTCTTGTACTTAAGTCGGCATTGTGCCTTTTGCATTAAATTCGGACGGAATTTCTGTGTTTCATCGCCAATAATAAGGTCCAATTGATACAGTAAACCTGAAGTCATGCATCGGAAACTAAAACTGGACTCACTGGAGAGGTTTAAATCATAGAACGTTAGAGTGTCAGTCCTCTGGGACTTAAGTCGGCATTGTGCAGTTTGTATTAAATTAGGATGCAATTTCTGTGTTTCATCGTCAATAAGAAGGTCCAAGGTATACAGTAAACCTGAAGTGAAGCATGGGAATCCAAAACGGGACTCACAGGAGTGGTTCAAATCATTGAAAGTTAGAGTGTAAGTCCTCTTGTACTTAAGTCGGCATTGTGCCTTTTGTATTAAATTCGGATGCTATTTCTGTGTTTCATCGTCAATAAGAAGGTCTAAGGGATACAGTAAACTTGAAGTGAAGCATCGGAGTCCAAAACTGGACTCACAGGAGTGGTTCAAATCATGTATAGTAAGAGTGTCTGTCCTCTTGTACTTAAGTCAGCACTGTGCCTTTTGCATTTAATTCGGATGGAATTTCTGTTTCATCGTCAATACAAAGGTCCAATTGATACGGTAAACCTGAAGTGAAGTATCGGAATCTAAAACTGGACTCACAGGAGAGGTTCCAATCTTAGGAAGTTAGAGTGTCAGTCCTCTTGTACTTAAGTCGGCATTGTGCTTTTTGTATTTAATTCGGATGCAATTTCTGTGTTTCATCGTCAATAAGAAGGTCCAAGGGATACAGTAAACCTGAAGTGAAGCATCGGAATCTAAAACTGGACTCACAGGAGAGGTTCAAATCACAGAAAGTTAGAGTGTCAGTCCTCTTGTACTTAAGTCGGCATTGTGCCTTTTGCATTAAATTCGGATGGATTTTCTGTGTTTCATCGCCAATAATAAGGTCCAATTGATACAGTAAACCTGAAGTCATGCATCGGAATCTAAAACTGGACTCACTGGAGAGGTTTAAATCATAGAGCGTTAGAGTGTCAGTCCTCTGGGACTTAAGTCGGCATTGTGCAGTTTGTATTAAATTCGGATGCAATTTCTGTGTTTCATCGTCAATAAGAAGGTCCAAGGTATACAGTAAACCTGAAGTGAAGCATGGGAATCCAAAACGGGACTCACAGGAGTGGTTCAAATCATTGAAAGTTAGAGTGTCCGTCCTCTTGTACTTAAGTCGGCATTGTGCCTTTTGTATTAAATTCGGATGCAATTTCTGTGTTTCATCGTCAATAAGGAGCTCCAAGGGATACAGTAAACTTGAAGTGAGGCAACGGAATCTAGAACTGGACTCACAGGAGAGGTTCAAATCATAGAAAGTTAGAGTGTCAGTCCTCTTGTACTTAAGTCGGCATTGTGCCTTTTCTATGAAATTCGGATGGAATTTCTGTGTCTCGTCGTCAATAAGAAGGTCCAATTGATACAGTAAATATGATGTGATGCATCGGAATCTAAAACTGGACTCACAGGAGAGGTTTAAATCATAGACCGTAAGAGTGTCAGTCCTCTTGGACTTAAGTCGGCATTCTGCATTTTGTATTAAATTCGGATGCAATTTCTGTGTTTCATCGTCAATAAGAAGGTCCAAGGTATACAGTAAACCTGAAGTGAAGCATGGGAATCCAAAACGGGACTCACAGGAGTGGTTCAAATCATAGAAAGTTAGAGTGTCAGTCCTCTTGTACCTAGGTCGGCATTGTGCCTTTTGTATTAAATTCGGACGCAATTTCTGTGTTCCATCGTGAATAAGAAAGTCCAAGGTATACAGTAAACCTGAAGTGACGCATCGGAATCTAAAACTGGACTCACAGGATAGGTTCAAATCATAAAAAATTAGAGTGTCAGTCCTCTTGTACTTAAGTCGGAATTGCTCCTTTTGTATGAAATGCGGAGGAATTTTCTGTGTTTCATCGTCAATAAGAAGGTCCAAGGGATACAGTTAACCTGAAGTGAAGCATCGGAATCTAAAACTAGACTCACAGGAGAGGTTCAAATCATAGAAATTTAGAGTGTCAGTCCTCTTGTACTTAAGTCGGCATTGTGCCTTTGGTATTAAATTCGGATGGAATTTCTGTGTTTCATCGTCAATAAGAAATTCCAGTTGATACAGTAAACCTGAAGTGAAGCATCGGAATCTAAAACTGGACTCACAGGAGAGGTTCCAATCATAGAAAGTCAGAGTGTCAGTCCTTTTGTACTTAAGTCGGCATTCTGCCTTTTGTATCAAATTCGGATGCAATTTCTGTGTTTTATCGTCAATAAGAAGGTCCATGGCATACGTTAAACCTGAAGTGAAGCATCGGAATCCAAAACTGGACTCGCAGGAGAGGTTCAAATCACAGAAAGTTAGAGTGTCAGCCCTCTTGTACTTCAGTCGGCATTGTGCCTTATGTATTAAATTCGGATGCCATTTCTGTGTTTCATCTTCAATAAGAAGGTCTAAGGGATACAGTAAACCTGAAGTGAAGCATCGGAATCTAAAACTGGACTCACAGGAGAGGTTGAAATCATAGAATATTTGAGTGTCACTCCTCTTGTACTTATGTCGGCATTGTGCCTTTTGTAGTAAATTCGGATGCAATTTCTGTGTATCATCGTCAATAAGAAGGTCCAAGGGATACTGTAAACCTGAAGTGCAGCATCGGAGTCTAAAACTGGACTCAAAGGAGAGGTTCAAATCACAGAAAGTTAGAGTGTCAGTCCTCTTGTACTTAAGTCGGCATTGTGCCTTTTGTATTAAATTCGGATGCAATTTCTGTGTTTCATCGTCAATAAGAAGGTCCAATTGATACAGTAAACCTGAAGTGAAGCATCGGAATCTAAAACTGGACTCACAGGAGTGGTTCAAATCATGTATAGTAAGAGTGTCTGTCCTCTTGTACTTAAGTCAGCACTGTGCCTTTTGCATTTAATTCGGATGGAATTTCTGTTTCATCGTCAATACAAAGGTCCAATTGATACGGTAAACCTGAAGTGAAGTATCGGAATCTAAAACTGGACTCACAGGAGAGGTTCCAATCTTAGGAAGTTAGAGTGTCAGTCCTCTTGTACTTAAGTCGGCATTGTGCTTTTTGTATTTAATTCGGATGCAATTTCTGTGTTTCATCGTCAATAAGAAGGTCCAAGGGATACAGTAAACCTGAAGTGAAGCATCGGAATCTAAAACTGGACTCACAGGAGAGGTTCAAATCACAGAAAGTTAGAGTGTCAGTCCTCTTGTACTTAAGTCGGCATTGTGCCTTTTGCATTAAATTCGGATGGATTTTCTGTGTTTCATCGCCAATAATAAGGTCCAATTGATACAGTAAACCTGAAGTCATGCATCGGAATCTAAAACTGGACTCACTGGAGAGGTTTAAATCATAGAGCGTTAGAGTGTCAGTCCTCTGGGACTTAAGTCGGCATTGTGCAGTTTGTATTAAATTCGGATGCAATTTCTGTGTTTCATCGTCAATAAGAAGGTCCAAGGTATACAGTAAACCTGAAGTGAAGCATGGGAATCCAAAACGGGACTCACAGGAGTGGTTCAAATCATTGAAAGTTAGAGTGTCCGTCCTCTTGTACTTAAGTCGGCATTGTGCCTTTTGTATTAAATTCGGATGCAATTTCTGTGTTTCATCGTCAATAAGGAGCTCCAAGGGATACAGTAAACTTGAAGTGAGGCAACGGAATCTAGAACTGGACTCACAGGAGAGGTTCAAATCATAGAAAGTTAGAGTGTCAGTCCTCTTGTACTTAAGTCGGCATTGTGCCTTTTCTATGAAATTCGGATGGAATTTCTGTGTTTCGTCGTCAATAAGAAGGTCCAATTGATACAGTAAATATGATGTGATGCATCGGAATCTAAAACTGGACTCACAGGAGAGGTTTAAATCATAGACCGTAAGAGTGTCAGTCCTCTTGGACTTAAGTCGGCATTCTGCATTTTGTATTAAATTCGGATGCAATTTCTGTGTTTCATCGTCAATAAGAAGGTCCAAGGTATACAGTAAACCTGAAGTGAAGCATGGGAATCCAAAACGGGACTCACAGGAGTGGTTCAAATCATAGAAAGTTAGAGTGTCAGTCCTCTTGTACCTAGGTCGGCATTGTGCCTTTTGTATTAAATTCGGACGCAATTTCTGTGTTCCATCGTGAATAAGAAAGTCCAAGGTATACAGTAAACCTGAAGTGACGCATCGGAATCTAAAACTGGACTCACAGGATAGGTTCAAATCATAAAAAATTAGAGTGTCAGTCCTCTTGTACTTAAGTCGGAATTGCTCCTTTTGTATGAAATGCGGTGGAATTTTCTGTGTTTCATCGTCAATAAGAAGGTCCAAGGGATACAGTTAACCTGAAGTGAAGCATCGGAATCTAAAACTAGACTCACAGGAGAGGTTCAAATCATAGAAATTTAGAGTGTCAGTCCTCTTGTACTTAAGTCGGCATTGTGCCTTTGGTATTAAATTCGGATGGAATTTCTGTGTTTCATCGTCAATAAGAAATTCCAGTTGATACAGTAAACCTGAAGTGAAGCATCGGAATCTAAAACTGGACTCACAGGAGAGGTTCCAATCATAGAAAGTCAGAGTGTCAGTCCTTTTGTACTTAAGTCGGCATTCTGCCTTTTGTATCAAATTCGGATGCAATTTCTGTGTTTTATCGTCAATAAGAAGGTCCATGGCATACGTTAAACCTGAAGTGAAGCATCGGAATCCAAAACTGGACTCGCAGGAGAGGTTCAAATCACAGAAAGTTAGAGTGTCAGCCCTCTTGTACTTCAGTCGGCATTGTGCCTTATGTATTAAATTCGGATGCCATTTCTGTGTTTCATCTTCAATAAGAAGGTCTAAGGGATACAGTAAACCTGAAGTGAAGCATCGGAATCTAAAACTGGACTCACAGGAGAGGTTGAAATCATAGAATATTTGAGTGTCACTCCTCTTGTACTTATGTCGGCATTGTGCCTTTTGTAGTAAATTCGGATGCAATTTCTGTGTATCATCGTCAATAAGAAGGTCCAAGGGATACTGTAAACCTGAAGTGAAGCATCGGAGTCTAAAACTGGACTCAAAGGAGAGGTTCAAATCACAGAAAGTTACAGTGTCAGTCCTCTTGTACTTAAGTCGGCATTGTGCCTTTTGTATTAAATTCGGATGCAATTTCTGTGTTTCATCGTCAATAAGAAGGTCCAATTGATACAGTAAACCTGAAGTGAAGCATCGGAATCTAAAACTGGACTCACAGGAGTGGTTCAATTCATAGAAAGTTAGAGTGTCAGTAATCTTGTACTTAAGTCGGCATTGTGCCTTATGTATTAAATTCGGATGCAATTTCTGTGTTTCATCTTCAATAAGAAGGTCTAAGGGATACAGTAAACCTGAAGTGAAGCATCGGAATCTAAAACTGGACTCACAGGAGAGGTTGAAATCATAGAAAGTTAGAGTGACAGTCGTCTTGTACTTAAGTCTTCATTGTGCATTTTGTATTAAATTCGGATGGAATTTCTGTGTTTCATCGTCAATACAAAGGTCCAATTGATACGGTAAACCTGAAGTGAAGCGTCGGAATCTAAAACTGAACTCACAGGAGAGGTTATAACGTTAGAAAATTAGAGTGTCAGTCCTCTTGTACTTAAGTCGGCATTGTGCCTTTTGTATTAAATTCGGATGCAATTTCTGTGTTTCATCGTCAATAAGAAGGTCCACGGGATACAGTAAACCTGAAGTGAAGCATCGGAATCTAAAACTGGACTCACAGGAGAGGTTCAAATCACAGAAAGTTAGAGTGTCAGTCCTCTTGTACTTAAGTCGGCATTGTGCCTTTTGCATTAAATTCGGATGGAATTTCTGTGTTTCATCGCCAATAATAAGGTCCAATTGATACAGTAATCCTGAAGTCATGCATCGGAATCTAAAACTGGACTCACTGGAGAGGTTTAAATCATAGAGCGTTAGAGTGTCAGTCCTCTTGGACTTAAGTCGGCATTGTGCATTTTGTATTAAATTCGGATGCAATTTCATTGTTTCATCGTCAATAAGAAGGTCCAAGGTATACAGTAAACCTGAAGTGAAGCATGGGAATCCAAAACGGGACTCACAGGAGTGGTTCAAATCATTGAAAGTTAGAGTGTCCGTCCTCTTGTACTTAAGTCGGCATTGTGCCTTTTGTATTAAATTCGGATGCTATTTCTGTGTTTCATCGTCAATAAGAAGGTCTAAGGGATACAGTAAACTTGAAGTAAAGCATCGGAGTCCAAAACTGGACTCACAGGAGTGGTTCAAATCATGTATAGTAAGAGTGTCTGTCCTCTTGTACTTAAGTCAGCATTGTGCCTTTTGCATTTAATTCGGATGGAATTTCTGTTTCATCGTCAATACAAAGGTCCAATTGATACGGTAAACCTGAAGTGAAGTATCGGAATCTAAAACTGGACTCACAGGAGAGGTTCCAATCTTAGGAAGTTAGAGTGTCAGTCCTCTTGTACTTAAGTCGGCATTGTGCTTTTTGTATTTAATTCGGATGCAATTTCTGTGTTTCATCGTCAATAAGCTGGTCCAAGGGAAACTGTAAACCTGAAGTGAAGCATCGAAATCTAATACTGGACTCACAGGAGAGGTTCCAATCAAAGAAAGTTAGAGTGTCAGTCCTCTTGTACATAAGTCGGCATTCTGCCTTTTGTATTAAATTCGGATGCAATTTCTGTGTTTTATCGTCAATAAGAAGGTCCAAGGCATACGTTAAACCTGAAGTGAAGCATTGGAATCCAAAACAGGACTCACAGGAGAGATTCAAATCATAGAAAGTTAGTCAGCCCTTTTGTACTTAAGTCGGCATTGTGCCATTTTTTATAAAATTCGGATGCAATTTCTGTGTATCATCGTCAATTAGAAGGTCCAAGGGATACAGTAAACCTGAAGTGAAGCATCGGAATATAAAACTGGACACACAGGAGAGGTTGAAATCATAGAATGTTTGAGTGTCAGTCCTCTTGTACTTAAGTCGGCATTGTGCCGATTGTATTAAATACAGATGCAATTTCTGTGTTTCATCGTCAATAAGAAGGTCCATGGATTACACTAAACCTGAAGTGAAGCATCGGAAACTACAACGGGACTCACAGGAGAGGTTCAAATCATAGAAACTTAGAGTGCCAGTCCTCTTGTACTTAAGTCGGCATTGTGCCTTTTGTATTAAATTCGGATGTAATTTCTGTGTTTCATCGTCAATAAGCTGGTCCAAGGCAAGTAGTAAACATGAAGTGAAGCGTCTGAATCTAAAACTGGACTCACAGGAGAGGTTTCAATCATAGAAAGTTAGAGTGTCAGTGCTCTTGTACTTAAGTCGGCATTGTGCCTTTGTATTAAATTCGGATGCAATTTCTGTGTTTCATCGTCAATACGGTGGTCTAAGGGAAACAGTAAACCTGACGTGAAGCATCGGAATCGAAAACTGGACTCACAGGAGAGGTTCCAATCATAGAAAGTCAGAGTGTCAGTCTTTTTGTACTTAAGTCGGCATTCTGCCTTTTGTATCAAATTCGGATGCAATTTCTGTGTTTCATCGTCAATAAGAAGGTCCAAGGTATACAGTAAACCTGAAGTGAAGCATGGGAATCCAAAACGGGACTCACAGGAGTGGTTCAAATCATTGAAAGTTAGAGTGTCCGTCCTCTTGTACTTAAGTCGGCATTGTGCCTTTTGTATTAAATTCGGATGCTATTTCTGTGTTTCATCGTCAATAAGAAGGTCTAAGTGATACAGTAAACTTGAAGTGAAGCATCGGAGTCCAAAACTGGACTCACAGGAGTGGTTCAAATCATGTATAGTAAGAGTGTCTGTCCTCTTGTACTTAAGTCAGCATTGTGCCTTTTGCATTTAATTCGGATGGAATTTCTGTTTCATCGTCAATACAAAGGTCCAATTGATACGGTAAACCTGAAGTGAAGTATCGGAATCTAAAACTGGACTCACAGGAGAGGTTCCAATCTTAGGAAGTTAGAGTGTCAGTCCTCTTGTACTTAAGTCGGCATTGTGCTTTTTGTATTTAATTCGGATGCAATTTCTGTGTTTCATCGTCAATAAGCTGGTCCAAGGGAAACTGTAAACCTGAAGTGAAGCATCGAAATCTAATACTGGACTCACAGGAGAGGTTCCAATCAAAGAAAGTTAGAGTGTCAGTCCTCTTGTACATAAGTCGGCATTCTGCCTTTTGTATTAAATTCGGATGCAATTTCTGTGTTTTATCGTCAATAAGAAGGTCCAAGGCATACGTTAAACCTGAAGTGAAGCATTGGAATTCAAAACAGGACTCACAGGAGAGATTCAAATCATAGAAAGTTAGTCAGTCCTTTTGTACTTAAGTCGGCATTGTGCTTTTTTTTATAAAATTCGGATGCAATTTCTGTGTATCATCGTCAATTAGAAGGTCCAAGGGATACAGTAAACCTGAAGTGAAGCATCGGAATATAAAACTGGACACACAGGAGAGGTTGAAATCATAGAATGTTTGAGTGTCACTCCTCTTGTACTTAAGTCGGCATTGTGCCTTTTGTAGTAAATTCGGATGCAATTTCTGTGTATCATCGTCAATAAGAAGGTCCAAGGGATACAGTAAACCTGAAGTGAAGCATCGGAGTCTAAAACTGGACTCAAAGGAGAGGTTCTAATCACAGAAAGTTAGAGTGTCAGTCCTCTTGTACTTAAGTCGGCATTGTGCCTTTTGTATTAAATTCGGATGCAATTTCTGTGTTTCATCGTCAATAAGAAGGTCCAATTGATACAGTAAACCTGAAGTGAAGCATCGGAATCTAAAACTGGACTCACAGGAGTGGTTCAATTCATAGAGAGTTAGAGTGTCAGTCCTCTTGTACTTAAGTCGGCATTGTGCCTTATGTATTAAATTCGGATGCAATTTGTGTGTTTCATCTTCAATAAGAAGGTCTAAGGGATACAGTAAACCTGAAGTGAAGCATCGGAATCTAAAACTGGACTCACAGGAGAGGTTGAAATCATAGAAAGTTAGAGTGACAGTCGTCTTGTACTTAAGTCTTCATTGTGCATTTTGTATTAAATTCGGATGGAATTTCTGTGTTTCATCGCCAATACAAAGGTCCAATTGATACGGTAAACCTGAAGTGAAGCGTCGGAATCTAAAACTGGACTCACAGGAGAGGTTCAATCATAGAAAGTTAGAGTGTCAGTCCTCTTGTACTTAATTCGGCATTGTGCCTTTTGTACTAAATTCGGATGCAATTTCTGTGTTTCATCGTCAATAAGAAGGTCCAAGGGATACAGTAAACCTGAAGTGAAGCATCGGAATCTAAAACTGGTCTCACAGGAGAGGTTCAAATCACAGAAAGTTAGAGTGTCAGTCCTCTTGTACTTAAGTCGGCATTGTGCCTTTTGCATTAAATTCGGATGGAATTTCTGTGTTTCATCGCCAATAATAAGGTCCAATTGATACAGTAAACCTGAAGTCATGCATCGGAATCTAAAACTGGACTCACAGGAGTGGTTCAAATCATGTATAGTAAGAGTGTCTGTCCTCTTGTACTTAAGTCAGCATTGTGCCTTTTGCATTTAATTCGGATGGAATTTCTGTTTCATCGTCAATACAAAGGTCCAATTGATACGGTAAACCTGAAGTGAAGTATCGGAATCTAAAACTGGACTCACAGGAGAGGTTCCAATCTTAGGAAGTTAGAGTGTCAGTCCTCTTGTACTTAAGTCGGCATTGTGCTTTTTGTATTTAATTCGGATGCAATTTCTGTGTTTCATCGTCAATAAGCTGGTCCAAGGGAAACTGTAAACCTGAAGTGAAGCATCGAAATCTAATACTGGACTCACAGGAGAGGTTCCAATCAAAGAAAGTTAGAGTGTCAGTCCTCTTGTACATAAGTCGGCATTCTGCCTTTTGAGTTAAATTCGGATGCAATTTCTGTGTTTTATCGTCAATAAGAAGGTCCAAGGCATACGTTAAACCTGAAGTGAAGCATTGGAATCCAAAACAGGACTCACAGGAGAGATTCAAATCATAGAAAGTTAGTCAGTCCTTTTGTACTTAAGTCGGCATTGTGCCATTTTTTATAAAATTCGGATGCAATTTCTGTGTATCATCGTCAATTTGAAGGTCCAAGGGATACAGTAAACCTGAAGTGAAGCATCGGAATATAAAACTGGACACACAGGAGAGGTTGAAATCATAGAATGTTTGAGTGTCACTCCTCTTGTACTTAAGTCGGCATTGTGCCTTTTGTAGTAAATTCGGATGCAATTTCTGTGTATCATCGTCAATAAGAAGGTCCAAGGGATACAGTAAACCTGAAGTGAAGCATCAGAGTCTAAAACTGGACTCAAAGGAGAGGTTCTAATCACAGAAAGTTAGAGTGTCAGTCCTCTTGTACTTAAGTCGGCATTGTGCCTTTTGTATTAAATTCGGATGCAATTTCTGTGTTTCATCGTCAATAAGAAGGTCCAATTGATACAGTAAACCTGAAGTGAAGCATCGGAATCTAAAACTGGACTCACAGGAGTGGTTCAATTCATAGAAAGTTAGAGTGTCAGCCCTCTTGTACTTAAGTCGGCATTGTGCCTTATGTATTAAATTCGGATGCAATTTGTGTGTTTCATCTTCAGTAAGAAGGTCTAAGGGATACAGTAAACCTGAAGTGAAGCATCGGAATCTAAAACTGGACTCACAGGAGACGTTGAAATCATAGAATATTTGAGTGTCACTCCTCTTGTACTTATGTCGGCATTGTGCCTTTTGTAGTAAATTCGGATGCAATTTCTGTGTATCATCGTCAATAAGAAGGTCCAAGGGATACAGTAAACCTGAAGTGAAGCATCGGAGTCTAAAACTGACTCAAAGGAGAGGTTCAAATCACAGAAAGTTAGAGTTTCTGTCCTCTTGTACTTAAGTCGGCATTGTGCCTTTTGTATTAAATTCGGATGCAATTTCTGTGTTTCATCGTCAATAAGAAGGTCCAATTGATACAGTAAACCTGAAGTGAAGCATCGGAATCTAAAACTGGACTCACAGGAGTGGTTCAATTCATAGAAAGTTAGAGTGTCAGTAATCTTGTACTTAAGTCGGCATTGTGCCTTATGTATTAAATTCGGATGCAATTTCTGTGTTTCATCTTCAATAAGAAGGTCTAAGGGATACAGTAAACCTGAAGTGAAGCATCGGAATCTAAAACTGGACTCACAGGAGAGGTTGAAATCATAGAAAGTTAGAGTGACAGTCGTCTTGTACTTAAGTCTTCATTGTGCATTTTGTATTAAATTCGGATGGAATTTCTGTGTTTCATCGTCAATACAAAGGTCCAATTGATACGGTAAACCTGAAGTGAAGCGTCGGAATCTAAAACTGAACTCACAGGAGAGGTTATAACGTTAGAAAATTAGAGTGTCAGTCCTCTTGTACTTAAGTCGGCATTGTGCCTTTTGTATTAAATTCGGATGCAATTTCTGTGTTTCATCGTCAATAAGAAGGTCCACGGGATACAGTAAACCTGAAGTGAAGCATCGGAATCTAAAACTGGACTCACAGGAGAGGTTCAAATCACAGAAAATTAGAGTGTCAGTCCTCTTGTACTTAAGTCGGCATTGTGCCTTTTGCATTAAATTCGGATGGAATTTCTGTGTTTCATCGCCAATAATAAGGTCCAATTGATACAGTAAACCTGAAGTCATGCATCGGAATCTAAAACTGGACTCACTGGAGAGGTTTAAATCATAGAGCGTTAGAGTGTCAGTCCTCTTGGACTTAAGTCGGCATTGTGCATTTTGTATTAAATTCGGATGCAATTTCTGTGTTTCATCGTCAATAAGAAGGTCCAAGGTATACAGTAAACCTGAAGTGAAGCATGGGAATCCAAAACGGGACTCACAGGAGTGGTTCAAATCATTGAAAGTTAGAGTGTCCGTCCTCTTGTACTTAAGTCGGCATTGTGCCTTTTGTATTAAATTCGGATGCTATTTCTGTGTTTCATCGTCAATAAGAAGGTCTAAGGGATACAGTAAACTTGAAGTGAAGCATCGGAGTCCAAAACTGGACTCACAGGAGTGGTTCAAATCATGTATAGTAAGAGTGTCTGTCCTCTTGTACTTAAGTCAGCATTGTGCCTTTTCCATTTAATTCGGATGGAATTTCTGTTTCATCGTCAATACAAAGGTCCAATTGATACGGTAAACCTGAAGTGAAGTATCGGAATCTAAAACTGGACTCACAGGAGAGGTTCCAATCTTAGGAAGTTAGATTGTCAGTCCTCTTGTACTTAAGTCGGCATTGTGCTTTTTGTATTTAATTCGGATGCAATTTCTGTGTTTCATCGTCAATAAGCTGGTCCAAGGGAAACTGTAAACCTGAAGTGAAGCATCGAAATCTAATACTGGACTCACAGGAGAGGTTCCAATCAAAGAAAGTTAGAGTGTCAGTCCTCTTGTACATAAGTCGGCATTCTGCCTTTTGTGTTAAATTCGGATGCAATTTCTGTGTTTTATCGTCAATAAGAAGGTCCAAGGCATACGTTAAACCTGAAGTGAAGCATTGGAATCCCAAACAGGACTCACAGGAGAGATTCAAATCATAGAAAGTTAGTCAGTCCTTTTGTACTTAAGTCGGCATTGTGCCATTTTTTATAAAATTCGGATGCAATTTCTGTGTATCATCGTCAATTAGAAGGTCCAAGGGATACAGTAAACCTAAAGTGAAGCATCGGAATATAAAACTGGACACACAGGAGAGGTTGAAATCATAGAATGTTTGAGTGTCACTCCTCTTGTACTTAAATCGGCATTGTGCCTTTTGTAGTAAATTCGGATGCAATTTCTGTGTATCATCGTCAATAAGAAGGTCCAAGGGATACAGTAAACCTGAAGTGAAGCATCGGAGTCTAAAACTGGACTCAAAGGAGAGGTTCTAATCACAGAAAGTTAGAGTGTCAGTCCTCTTGTACTTAAGTCGGCATTGTGCCTTTTGTATTAAATTCGGATGCAATTTCTGTGTTTCATCGTCAATAAGAAGGTCCAATTGATACAGTAAACCTGAAGTGAAGCATCGGAATCTAAAACTGGACTCACAGGAGTGGTTCAATTCATAGAAAGTTAGAGTGTCAGTCCTCTTGTACTTAAGTCGGCATTGTGCCTTATGTATTAAATTCGGATGCAATTTGTGTGTTTCATCTTCAATAAGAAGGTCTAAGGGATACAGTAAACCTGAAGTGAAGCATCGGAATCTAAAACTGGACTCACAGGAGAGGTTGAAATCATAGAAAGTTAGAGTGACAGTCGTCTTGTACTTAAGTCTTCATTGTGCATTTTGTATTAAATTCGGATGGAATTTCTGTGTTTCATCGTCAATACAAAGGTCCAATTGATACGGTAAACCTGAAGTGAAGCGTCGGAATCTAAAACTGGACTCACAGGAGAGGTTCAATCATAGAAAGTTAGAGTGTCAGTCCTCTTGTACTTAATTCGGCATTGTGAATTTTGTATTAAATTCGGATGCAATTTCTGTGTTTCATCGTCAATAAGAAGGTCCAAGGGATAAATTAAACCTGAAGTGAAGCATCGGAATCTAAATCTGGACTCACAGGGGAGGTTCAAATCACAGAAAGTTAGAGTGTCAGTCCTCTTGTACTTAAGTCGGCATTGTGCCTTTTGCATTAAATTCGGATGGAATTTCTGTGTTTCATCGCCAATAATAAGGTCCAATTGATACAGTAAACCTGAAGTCATGCATCGGAATCTAAAACTGGACTCACTGGAGAGGTTTAAATCATAGAGCGTTAGAGTGTCAGTCCTCTTGGACTTAAGTCGGCATTGTGCAGTTTGTATTAAATTCGGATGCAATTTCTGTGTTTCATCGTCAATAAGAAGGTCCAAGGTATACAGTAAACCTGAAGTGAAGCATGGGAATCCAAAACGGGACTCACAGGAGTGGTTCAAATCATTGAAAGTTAGAGTGTCCGTCCTCTTGTACTTAACTCGGCATTGTGCCTTTTGTATTAAATTCGGATGCTATTTCTGTGTTTCATCGTCAATAAGAAGGTCTAAGGGATACAGTAAACTTGAAGTGAAGCATCGGAATCCAAAACTGGACTCACAGGAGTGGTTCAAATCATGGATAGTAAGAGTGTCTGTCCTCTTGTACTTAAGTCAGCATTGTGCCTTTTGCATTAAATTCGGATGGAATTTCTGTTTCATCGTCAATACAAAGGTCCAATTGATACGGTAAACCTGAAGTGAAGCATCGGAATCTAAAACTGGACTCACAGGAGAGGTTCCAATCTTAGGAAGTTAGAGTGTCAGTCCTCTTGTACTTATGTCTGCATTGTGCTTTTTGTATTTAATTCGGATGCAATTTCTGTGTTTCATCGTCAATAAGCTGGTCCAAGGGAAATTGTAAACCTGAAGTGAAGCATCGAAATCTAATACTGGACTCACAGGAGAGGTTCCAGTCAAAGAAAGTTAGAGTGTCAGTCCTCTTGTACTTAAGTCGGCATTCTGCCTTTTGTATTAAATTCGGATGCAATTTCTGTGTTTTATCGTCAATAAGAAGGTCCAAGGCATACGTTAAACCTGAAGTGAAGCAT
The DNA here is from genome assembly GCF_021461395.2 of Schistocerca americana. NCBI lineage: Eukaryota > Metazoa > Arthropoda > Insecta > Orthoptera > Acrididae > Schistocerca > Schistocerca americana. Next base: position 60,027,886 of record NC_060121.1, read on the forward strand.
TGGAATCCAAAACAGGACTCACAGGAGAGATTCAAATCATAGAAAGTTAGTCAGTCCTCTTGTACATAAGTCGGCATTGTGCCATTTTTTATAACATTCGGATGCAATTTCTGTGTATCATCGTCAATTAGAAGGTCCAAGGGATACAGTAAACCTGAAGAGAAGCATCGGAATATAAAACTGGACACACAGGAGAGGTTGAAATCATAGAATGTTAGAGTGTCAGTCCTCTTGTACTTAAGTCGGCATTGTGCCGATTGTATTAAATACAGATGCAATTTCTGTGTTTCATCGTCAATAAGAAGGTCCATGGATTGCAGTAAACCTGAAGTGAAGCATCGGAATCTACAACGGGACTCACAGGAGAGGTTCAAATCATAGAGACTTAGAGTGCCAGTCCTCTTGTACTTAAGTCGGCATTGTGCATTTTGTATTAAATTCGGATGTAATTTCTGTGTTTCATCGTCAATAAGCTGGTCCAAGGCAAATAGTAAACATAAAGTGAAGCGTCTGAATCTAAAACTGGACTCACAGGAGAGGTTTCAATCATAGAAAGTTAGTGTGTCAGTGCTCTTGTACTTAAGTCGGCATTGTGCCTTTGTATTAAATTCTGATGTAATTTCTGTGTTTCATCGTCAATAAGAAGGTCCTAGGTATACAGTAAACCTGAAGTGAAGCATGGGAATCCAAAACGGGACTCACAGGAGTGGTTCAAATCTTAGAAAGTTAGAGTGTCAGTCCTCTTGTACTTAAGTCGGCATTGTGCCTTTTGTATGAAAATCAGATGCAATTTCTGGGTCTCATCGTCAATAAGAAGGTCCAAGGTATACAGTAAACCTGAAGTGAAGCTTCGGAATCTGAAACTGGACACACAGGAGAGGTTCAGATCATGGAAAGTTAGAGTGTCAGTCCTCTTGTACTTAAGTCGGCATTGTGCCTTTTGTATTAAATTCGGATGCAATTTCTGTGTTTCATCGTCAATAAGAAGGTCCAAGGGATACAGTAAACCTGAAGTGAAGCATCGGAACCTAAAACTGCATTCACAGGAGAGGTTCGAATCATAGAAAGTTAGAGTGTCAGTACTCTTGTACTTAAGTCGGCATTGTGCCTTATGTATTAAATTCGGATGCAATTTCTGTGTTTCATCTTCAATAAGAAGGTCTAAGGGATACAGTAAACCTGAAGTGAAGCATCGGAATCTAAAACTGGACTCACAGGAGAGGTTGAAATCATAGAATGTTTGAGTGTCAGTCCTCTTGTACTTAAGTCGGAATTGCTCCTTTTGTATGAAATGCGGAGGAATTTTCTGTGTTTCATCGTCAATAAGAAGGTCCAAGGGATACAGTTAACCTGAAGTGAAGCATCGGAATCTAAAACTAGACTCACAGGAGAGGTTCAAATCATAGAAATTTAGAGTGTCAGTCCTCTTGTACTTAAGTCGGCATTGTGCCTTTGGTATTAAATTCGGATGGATTTTCTGTGTTTCATCGTCAATAGGAAATTCCAGTTGATACAGTAAACCTGAAGTGAAGCATCGGAATCTAAAACTGGACTCACAGGAGAGGTTCCAATCATAGAAATTCAGAGTGTCAGTCCTTTTGTACTTAAGTCGGCATTCTGCCTTTTGTAACAAATTCGGATGCAATTTCTGTGTTTTATCGTCAATAAGAAGGTCCATGGCAAACGTTAAACCTGAAGTGAAGCATCGGAATTCAAAACTGGACTCACAGGAGAGGTTCAAATCACAGAAAGTTAGAGTGTCAGTCCTCTTGTACTTAAGTCAGCATTGTGCCTTATGTATTAAATTCGGATGCAATTTCTGTGTTTCATCTTCAATAAGAAGGTCTAGGGGATACAGTAAACCTGAAGTGAAACATCGGAATCTAAAACTGGACTCACAGGAGAGGTTGAAATCATAGAATGTTTGAGTGTCACTCCTCTTGTACTTAAGTCGGCATTGTGCCTTTTGTAGTAAATTCGGATGCAATTTCTGTGTATCATCGTCAATAAGAAGGTCCAAGGGATACAGTAAACCTGAACTGAAGCATCGGAGTCTAAAACTGGACTCAAAGGAGAGGTTCAAATCCAGAAAGTTAAAGTGTCAGTCCTCTTGTACTTAAGTCGGCATTGTGCCTTTTGTATTAAATTCGGATGCAATTTCTGTGTTTCATCGTCAATAAGAAGGTCCAATTGATACAGTAAACCTGAAGTGAAGCATCGGAATCTAAAACTGGACTCACAGGAGTGGTTCAATTCATAGAAAGTTAGAGTGTCAGTCCTCTTGTACTTAAGTCGGCATTGTGCCTTATGTATTAAATTCGGATGCAATTTCTGTGTTTCATCGTCAATAAGAAGGTCCAAGGTATACAGTAAACCTGAAGTGAAGCATGGGAATCCAAAACGGGACTCACAGGAGTGGTTCAAATCATTGAAAGTTAGAGTGTCCGTCCTCTTGTACTTAAGTCGGCATTGTGCCTTTTGTATTAAATTCGGATGCTATTTCTGTGTATCATCGTCAATAAGAAGGTCTAAGGGATACAGTAAACTTGAAGTGAAGCATCGGAGTCCAAGACTGGACTCACAGGAGTGGTTCAAATCATGGATAGTAATAGTGTCTGTCCTCTTGTACTTAAGTCAGCATTGTGCCTTTTGCATTAAATTCGGATGGAATTTCTGTTTCATCGTCAATACAAAGGTCCAATTGATACGGTAAACCTGAAGTGAAGCATCGGAATCTAAAACTGGACTTACAGGAGAGGTTCCAATCTTAGGAAGTTAGAGTGTCAGTCCTCTTGTACTTAAGTCGGCATTGTGCTCTTTGTATTTAATTCGGATGCAATTTCTGTGTTTCATCGTCAATAAGCTGGTCCAAGGGAAACTGTAAACCTGAAGTGAAGCATCGAAATCTAATACTGGACTCACAGGAGAGTTTCAAATCAAAGAAAGTTAGAGTGCCAGTCCTCTTGTACTTAAGTCGGCATTCTGCTTTTTGTATTAAATTCGGATGCAATTTCTGTGTTTTATCGTCAATAAGAAGGTCCAAGGCATACGTTAAACCTGAAGTGAAGCATTGGAATCCAAAACAGGACTCACAGGAGAGATTCAAATCATAGAAAGTTAGTCAGTCCTCTTGTACTTAAGTCGGCATTGTGCCATTTTTTATAAAATTCGGATGCAATTTCTGTGTATCATCGTCAATTAGAAGGTCCAAGGGATACAGTAAACCTGAAGTGAAGCATCGGAATATAAAACTGGACACACAGGAGAGGTTGAAATCTTAGAATGTTAGAGTGTCAGTCCTCTTGTACTTAAGTCGGCATTGTGCCGATTGTATTAAATACAGATGCAATTTCTGTGTTTCATCGTCAATAAGAAGGTCCAAGGTATACAGTAAACCTGAAGTGAAGCTTCGGAATCTAAAACTGGACACACAGGTGAGGTTCAGATCGTGGAAAGTTAGAGTGTCAGTCCTCTTGTAGTTAAGTCGGCATTGTGCCTTTTGTATTAAATGCGGGTGCAATTTCTGTGTTTCATCGTCAATAAGAAGGTCCAAGGGATACAGTAGACCTGAAGTGAAGCATCGGAATCTAAAACTGGATTCACAGGAGAGGTTCAAATCATAGAAAGTTAGAGTGTCAGTCCTCTTGTACTTAAGTCGGCATTGTGCCTTTTGTATTAAATTCGGATGCAATTTCTGTGTTTCATCGTCAATAAGGAGCTCCAAGGGATACAGTAAACTTGAAGTGAGGCATCGGATTCTAGAACTGGACTCACAGGAGAGGTTCAAATCATAGAAAGTTAGAGTGTCAGTCCGATTGTACTTAAGTCGGCATTGTGCCTTTTCTATGAAATTCGGATGGAATTTCTGTGTTTCGTCGTCAATAAGAAGGTCCAATTGATACAGTAAACCTGATGTGATGCATCGGAATCTAAAACTGGACTCACAGGAGAGGTTTAAATCATAGACCGTAAGAGTGTCAGTCCTCTTGGACTTAAGTCGGCATTGTGCATTTTGTATTAAATTCGGATGCAATTTCAGTGTTTCATCGTCAATAAGATGGTCCAAGGTACACAGTAAACCTGAAGTGAAGCATGGGAATCCAAAACGGGACTCACAGGAGTGGTTCAAATCATAGAAAGTTAGAGTGTCAGTCCTCTTGTACCTAGGTCGGCATTGTGCCTTTTGTATTAAATTCGGACGCAATTTCTGTGTTCCATCGTGAATAAGAAGGTCCAAGGTATACAGTAAACCTGAAGTGACGCATCGGAATCTCTAACTGGACTCACAGGAGAGGTTCAAATCATAAAAAATTAGAGTGTCACTCCTCTTGTACTTAAGTCGGAATTGCTCCTTTTGTATGAAATGCGGAGGAACTTTTCTGTGTTTCATCGTCAATAAGAAGGACCAAGGGATACAGTTAACCTGAAGTGAAGCATCGGAATCTAAAACTAGACTCACAGGAGAGGTTCAAATCATAGAACTTTAGAGTGTCAGTCCTCTTGTACTTAAGTCGGCATTGTGCCTTTGGTATTAAATTCGGATGGAATTTCTGTGTTTCATCGTCAATAAGAAATTCCAGTTGATACAGTAAACCTGAAGTGAAGCATCGGAATCTAAAACTGGACTCACAGGAGTGGTTCAAATAACAGAAATTTAGAGTGTCAGTCCTCTTGTACTTAAGTCGGCATTGTGCCTTTTGTATTAAATTCGGATGCAATTTCTGTTTTTCATCGTCAATAAGAAGGTCTAAGGGATACAGTAAACTTGAAGTGAAGCATCGGAATCCAAAACTGGACTCACAGGAGTGGTTCAAATCATAGATAGTTAGAGTGTCTGTCCTTTTGTACTTAAGTCGGCATTGTGCCTTTTGCATTAAATTCGGATGGAATTTCTGTGTTTCATCGTCAATACAATGGTTCAAGGTATACAGTAAACCTGAAGTGAAGCATCGGAATCTAAAACTGGACTCACAGGAGAGGTTCAAATCATAGAAAGTTAGAGTGTCAGTCCTCTAGTACATAAGTCGGCACTGTGCCTTTTGTATTAAATTCGGATGCAATGTCTGTGTTTCATCGTCATTAACAAGGTCCAAAGGATACAGTAAACCTGAAGTGAAGCATCAGAATCTAAAACTGGACTCACAGGAGAGGTTGAAATCATAGAATGTTTGAGTGTCAGTCCTCATGTACTTAAGTCGGCATTGTGCCTTTTGTATTAAATTCGGATGCAATTTCTGTGTTTCATCGTCAATAAGAAGGTCCAATTGATACAGTAAACCTGAAGTGAAGCATCGGAATCTAAAACTGGACTCACAGGAGTGGTTCAATTCATAGAAAGTTAGAGTGTCAGTCCTCTTGTACTTAAGTCGGCATTGTGCCTTATGTATTAAATTCGGATGCAATTTCTGTGTTTCATCGTCAATAAGAAGGTCCAAGGTATACAGTAAACCTGAAGTGAAGCATGGGAATCCAAAACGGGACTCACAGGAGTGGTTCAAATCATTGAAAGTTAGAGTGTCCGTCCTCTTGTACTTAAGTCGGCATTGTGCCTTTTGTATTAAATTCGGATGCTATTTCTGTGTATCATCGTTAATAAGAAGGTCTAAGGGATACAGTAAACTTGAAGTGAAGCATCGGAGTCCGAGACTGGACTCACAGGAGTGGTTCAAATCATGGATAGTAAGAGTGTCTGTCCTCTTGTACTTAAGTCAGCATTGTGCCTTTTGCATTAAATTCGGATGGAATTTCTGTTTCATCGTCAATACAAAGGTCCAATTGATACGGTAAACCTGAAGTGAAGCACCGGAATCTAAAACTGGACTCACAGGAGAGGTTCCAATCTCAGGAAGTTAGAGTGTCAGTCCTCTTGTACTTAAGTCGGCATTCTGCTTTTCGTATTACATTCGGATGCAATTTCTGTGTTTTATCGTCAATAAGAAGGTCCAAGGCATACGTTAAACCTGAAGTGAAGCATTGGAATCCAAAACAGGACTCACAGGAGAGATTCAAATCATAGAAAGTTAGTCAGTCCTCTTGTACTTAAGTCGGCATTGTGCCATTTTTTATAAAATTCGGATGCAATTTCTGTGTATCATCGTCAATTAGAAGGTCCAAGGGATACAGTAAACCTGAAGTGAAGCATCGGAATATAAAACTGGACACACAGGAGAGGTTGAAATCTTAGAATGTTAGAGTGTCAGTCCTCTTGTACTTAAGTCGGCATTGTGCCGATTGTATTAAATACAGATGCAATTTCTGTGTTTCATCGTCAATAAGAAGGTCCATGGATTACAGTAAACCTGAAGTGAAGCATCGGAAACTACAACGGGACTCACAGGAGAGGTTCAAAACATAGAAACTTAGAGTGCCAGTCCTCTTGTACTTAAGTCGGCATTGTGCCTTTTGTATTAAATTCTGATGTAATTTCTGTGTTTCATCGTCAATAAGATGGTCCTAGGTATACAGTAAACCTGAAGTGAAGCATGGGAATCCAAAACGGGACTCACAGGAGTGGTTCAAATCTTAGAAAGTTAGAGTGTCAGTCCTCTTGTACTTAAGTCGGCATTGTGCCTTTTGTATTAAAATCAGATGCAATTTCTGTGTTTCATCGTCAATAAGAAGGTCCAAGGTATACAGTAAACCTGAAGTGAAGCTTCGGAATCTAAAACTGGACACACAGGAGAGGTTCAGATCATGGAAAGTTAGAGTGTCAGTCCTCTTGTAGTTAAGTCGGCATTGTGCCTTTTGTATTAAATGCGGGTGCAATTTCTGTGTTTCATCGTCAATAAGAAGGTCCAAGGGATACAGTAAAATTGAAGTGAAGCATCGGAATCTAAAGGTTCAAATCATAGAAAGTTAGAGTGTCAGTCCTCTTGTACTTAAGTCGGCATTGTGCCTTTTGTATTAAATTCGGATGCAATTTCTGTGTTTCATCGTCAATAAGGAGCTGCAAGGGATACAGTAAACTTGAAGTGAGGCATCGGAATCTAGAACTGGACTCACAGGAGAGGTTCAAATCATAGAAAGTTAGAGTGTCAGTCCTCTTGTACTTAAGTCGGCATTGTGCCTTTTCTATGAAATTCGGATGGAAGTTCTGTGTTTCGTCGTCAATAAGAAGGTCCAATTGATACAGTAAACCTGATGTGATGCATCAGAATCTAAAACTGGACTCACAGGAGAGGTTTAAATCATAGACCGTAAGAGTGTCAGTCCTCTTGGACTTAAGTCGGCATTGTGCATTTTGTATTAAATTCGGATGCAATTTCTGTGTTTCATCGTCAATAAGATGGTCCAAGGTATACAGTAAACCTGAAGTGAAGCATGGGAATCCAAAACGGGACTCACAGGAGTGGTTCAAATCATAGAAAGTTAGAGTGTCAGTCCTCTTGTACCTAGGTCGGCATTGTGCCTTTTGTATTAAATTCGGACGCAATTTCTGTGTTCCATCGTGAATAAGAAGGTCCAAGGTATACAGTAAACCTGAAGTGACGCATCGGAATCTAAAACTGGACTCACAGGAGAGGTTCAAATCATAAAAAATTAGAGTGTCAGTCCTCTTGTACTTAAGTCGGAATTGCTCCTTTTGTATGAAATGCGGAGGAATTTTCTGTGTTTCATCGTCAATAAGAAGGTCCAAGGGATACAGTTAACCTGAAGTGAAGCATCGGAATCTAAAACTAGACTCACAGGAGAGGTTCAAATCATAGAAATTTAGAGTGTCAGTCCTCTTGTACTTAAGTCGGCATTGTGCCTTTGGTATTAAATTCGGATGGAATTTCTGTGTTTCATCGTCAATAAGAAATTCCAGTTGATACAGTAAACCTGAAGTGAAGCATCGGAATCTAAAACTGGACTCACAGGAGTGGTTCCAATAACAGAAATTTAGAGTGTCAGTCCTCTTGTACTTAAGTCGGCATTGTGCCTTTTGTATTAAATTCGGATGCAATTTCTGTTTTTCATCGTCAATAAGAAGGTCTAAGGGATACAGTAAACTTGAAGTGAAGCATCGGAATCCAAAACTGGACTCACAGGAGTGGTTCTAATCATAGATAGTTAGAGTGTCTGTCCTTTTGTACTTAAGTCGGCATTGTGCCTTTTGCATTAAATTCGGATGGAATTTCTGTGTTTCATCGTCAATACAAAGGTTCAAGGTATACAGTAAACCTGAAGTGAAGCATCGGAATCTAAAACTGGACTCACAGGAGAGGTTCAAATCATAGAAAGTTAGAGTGTCAGTCCTCTAGTACATAAGTCGGCACTGTGCCTTTTGTATTAAATTCGGATGCAATTTCTGTGTTTCATCGTCATTAAGAAGGTCCAAAGGATACAGTAAATCTGAAGTGAAGCATCAGAATCTAAAACTGGACTCACAGGAGAGGTTCAAATCATAGACAGTTAGAGCGTCAGCCCTCTTGTACTTAAGTCGGCATTGTGCCTTTTGTATTAAATTCGGATGCAATTTTTGTGTTTCATCGTCAATAAGAAGGTCTAAGGGATTCAGTAAACCTGAAGTGAAGCATTGGAATCTAAAACTGGACTCACAGGAGAGGTTCAAATCATAGAAAGTTAGAGTGTCAGTCCTCTTGTACTTAAGTTGGCATTGTGCGTTTTGTATTAAATTCGGATGGAATTTCTTTGTTTTATCGTCAATACAACGGTCCAATTGATATGGTAAACCTGAAGTGAAGCTTCGGAATCTAAAACTGGACTCACAGGAGAGGTTCAAGTCATAGAAAATTAGAGTGTTAGTCTTCTTGTACTTAAGTTTGCATTGTGCCTTTTGTATTAAATTCGGATGCAATTTCTGTGTTTCATCGACAATAAGAAGGTCCAAGGTATACGTTAAACCTGAAGTGAAACATCGGAATCAAAAACTGGACTCACAGGAGAGGTTCAAATCATAGAAAGTTAGTCAGTCCTCTTGTACTTAAGTCAGCATTGTGCCTTTGTATTGAATTCGGATGTTATTTCTGTGTATCATCGTCAATAAGAAGGTCCATGGTATACAGTTAACCTGAAGTGAAGCACCGGAATCTAAAACTGGACTCACAGGAGAGGTTCGAATCATAGAAAGTTAGAGTGTCAGTCCTCTTGTACTTAAGTCGGCATTGTGCCGTTAGTATTAAATTTGGATGCAATTTCTGTGTTTCATCGTCAATATGAAGGTCCAAGGTATACAGTAAAACTGAAGTGAAGCATCGGAATCTAAAACTGCACTCACAGGAGAGGTTTAAGTCATAGAAAGTTAGAGTGTCAGTCCTCCTGTACTTAAGTCGGAACCGTGCCTTTTGTAATAAATTCGGATGCAACCTCTGTGCTTCATCGTCAGTAAAAAGGTCCAGGGTGTTCAGTAAACCTGATGTGAAGCATCGGAATCTAAACTGGACTCACAGGAGAGGTTTAAATCATAGAAAGTTAGAGTGTCAGTCCTCTTGGATTTAAGTCGGCATTGTGCATTTTGTATAATGTTCGGATGCAATTTCTGTGTTTCATCGTCAATAAGAAGGTCCAAGGTATACAGTAAACCTGAAGTGAAGCGTCGGAATCCAAAACGGGACTCACAGGAGAGGTTCAAATCATTGAAAGTTAGAGTGTCAGTCCTCTTGTACTTAAGTCGGCATTATGCATTTTGTATTAAATTCGAATGCAATTTCTGTGTTTCATCGTCAATAACAAGGTCCAACGTATACAGTAAACCTGAAGAGAAGCATCGGAATCTAAAACTGCACTCACAGGAGAGGTTTAAGTCATAGAAAGTTAGAGTGTCAGTCCTCCTGTACTTAAGTCGGAACTGTGCCTTTTGTAGTAAATTAGGATGCAACTTTTTTGCCTCATCGTCAGCAGGAAGGTCCAAGGTATACAGTAAACCTGAAGTGGAGCATCGGAATCTAAAACTGGACTCACAGGAGAGGTTCCAATCATAGAAAGTAAGTGTGTCAGTCCTCTTGAACTTAAGTCGGCATTGTGCCTTTTGTATTAAATTCGGATGCAATTTCTGTGTTTAATCGTCAATAAGAAGGTCCAAGGGATACAGTAAACCTGAAGTGAAGCATCGGAATCTAAAACTGGACTCAAAGGAGAGGTTCAAATCATAGAAAGTATGAGGGTTAGTCCTCTTGTACTCAAGTCGGCATTGTGCCTTTTGTATTTAATTCTGATGTAATATCTTTGTTTCATCATCAATAGGAAGCTCCTAGGTATACAGTAAACCTGAAGTGAAGCATGGGAATCCAAAACGGGACTCGCAGGAGTGGTTCAAATGATAGAAACTTAGAGTGTCAGTCCTCTTGTACTTATGTCGGCATTGTGCCTTTTGTATTATAATCGGATGCCATCTCTGTTTTTAATCGTCAATAAGAAGGTCCAAGGCATACGTTAAACCTGAAGTGAAACATCGGAATCCAAAACTGGACTCACAGGAGAAGTTCAAATCATAGAAAGTTAGTCAGTCCTCTTGTACTTAAGTCGGCATTGTGCCTTTTGTATTAAATTCGGATGCAATTTCTGTGTATCATCGTCAATAAGAAGGTCCAAGAGATACAGTAAACCTGAAGTGAAGCATCGGAATCTAAAAGTGGACTCAAAGGAGAGGTTTAAATAATAGCAAGTTAAAGTGTTTGTCCTCTTGTACTCAAGTCGGCATTGTGCCTTTTGTATTAAACTCGGATGTGATTTCTGTGCTTCATCGTCAATAAGAATGTCCAAGGTATACAGTAAACCTGAAGTGAAGCATCGGAATCTAAAACTGGACTCATAGGAGAGGTTCAAATCATAGAGAGTTAGAGGTTCAGTCCTCTTATACTTAAGTCGGCATTGTGCCGTTTGTATTAAATTCAGATGCAATTTCTGTGTTTCATCATCAATAGGAAGGTCCAAGGATTACAGTAAACCTGAAGAGAAGCAGAGAAGCATCGGAATCTAAAACGGGACTCACAGGAGAGGTTCAAATCACAGAAAGTTGAAGTGTCAGTCCTCTTGTACTTAAGTCGGCATTGTGCCTTTTGTATTAAATTCGGATGCAAGTTCTGTGTTTCATCGTCAATAAGAAGGTCCAAGGCAAACGCTAAACCTGATGTGAAGCATCGGAATCCAAAACTGGACTCACAGGGGAGGTTCATATCATAGAAAGTTAGTCAGTCCTCTTGTACTTAAGTCGGCATTGTGCCTTTTGTATTGAATTCGGATGTTATATCTGTGTATCATCGTCAATAAGAAGGTCGAATGTATACAGTAATTCTGAAATGAATCATCGGAATCTAAAACTGGACTCACAGGAGAGGTTTAAAAACACAGAAATATAGAGTGTCAGTCCTCTTAAACTGAAGTCGGCGTTGTGCGTTAGTTTTCAATTCGGATGCAATTTCTGTGTTTCATCATCAATATGAAGGTCCAAGGTATACAGTAAACCTGAAGTGAAGCATCGGAATCTAAACAGGACTCACAGGAGAGGTTTAACTCGTAGAAAGTTAGTGTGTCAGTCCTCTTGGACTTAAGTCGGCATTGTGCATTTTGTATTACGTTCGGATGCAATTTCTGTGTTTCATCGTCAATAAGAAGGTCCAAGGTATACAGTAAACCTGAAGTGAAGCATCGGAATCTAAACTGGACTCACAGGAGAGGTTTAACTCGTAGAAAGTTAGTGTGTCAGTCCTCTTGGACTTAAGTCGGCATTGTGCATTTTGTATTACGTTCGGATGCAATTTCTGTGTTTCATCGTCAATAAGAAGGTCCAAGGTATACAGTAAACCTCAAGTGAAGCATCGGAATCCAAAACGGGACTCACAGGAGAGGTTCAAATCATAGAGAGTTAGAGTGTCAGTCCTCTTGTACTTAAGTCGGCATTATGCCTTATGTATTAAATTCGGGATGCAATTTCTGTGTTTTATCGTCAGTAACAAGGTCCAAGGTATACCGTAAACCTGAAGAGAAGCATCGGAATCTAAAACTGGACCCACAGGAGCGGGTCCAATCATAGAAAGTTAGTGTGTCAGTCCTCTTGTACATAAGTCGGCATTGTGCATTTTGTATTAAATTCGGATGCAATTTCTGTGTTTCATCGTCAATAAGAAGGTCCAGGGGATACAGTAAACCTGAAGTGAAGCATCGGAATCTAAAACTGGACTCAAAGGAGAGGTTCAAATCATAGAAAGTTTGAGGGTTAGTCCTCTTGTACTCAAGTCGGCATTGTGCCTTTTGCATTAAATTCGGATGTAATTTCTGTGTTTCATCGTCAATAAGAAGGTCCTAGATATACAGTAAACCTGAAGTGAAGCATCGGAATCTGAAACTGGACTCACAGGAGAGGTTCAAATCATAGAAAGTTAGTCAGTCCTCTTTTACTTAAGTCGGCATTGTGCCTTTTGTATTGAATTCGAATGCAATTTCTGTGTATCATCGTCAATAAGAAGGTCCAAGGTATACAGTAAACCTGAAGTGAAGCATCGGAATCTAAAACTGGACGCACAGGAGAGGTTCAAGTCATAGAAAGTTAGAGGGTTAGTCCTCCTGTACTCAAGTCAGCATTGTGCGACTTGTATTAAATTCTGATATAATTTCTGTGTTTCATCGTCAATAAGAAGGTCCTAGGTATACAGTAAACCTTAAGTGAAGCATGGGAAACCAAAAAGGGACTTACAGGAGTGGTTCAAATCATTGAAAGTTAGAGTGTCAGTCCTCTTGTACTTAAGTCGGCATTGTACCTTTTGAATTAAAATCGGATGCAATTTCTGTGATTCATCGTCCAAAAGAAGGTCCAAGGGATACAGTAAACCTGAAGTGAAGCATCGGAATCTAAAACTGGACTCACAGGAGAAGTTCCAATCATAGAAAGTTAGAGTGTCACTCATCTTGGACTTAAGGCGGCATTGTGCGTTTTGTATTAAATTTCGATGCAATATCTGTGTATCATCGTCAATAAGAGGGTCGAAGGGATTCAGTAAACCTGAAGTGAAGCATCGGAATCTAAAACTGGACTTACAGGAGAGGTTCAAATCATAGAAAGTTAGAGGGTCAGTCCTCTTGTACTTAAGTCGGCATTGTGCCTTTTGTATTAAATGCGGATGCAATTTCTGTGTTTCATCGTCAATAAGAAGGTCCAAGGGATACAGTAAACCTGAAGTGAAGCATCGGAATCTAAAACTGGACTCACAGAAGAGGTTCAAAGCATTGAAAGTTAGAGTGTCAGTCCTCTTGTTCTTAAGTCGGCATTGTGCCTTTTGTATTAAATTCGGATGGAATTTCTGTGTTTCATCGTCAATAAGATGGTCCAATTGATACAGTAAACCAGAAGTGAAGCACCGGAAACTAAAACTGGACTCACAGGAGTGGTTCAATTCATAGAAAGTTTGTAAGTCCTCTTGTACTTAAGTCGGCATTGTGCCTTTGGTATTAAATTCGAATGCAATTTCTGTGTATCATCGGCAATAAGAAGGTCCAAGGGATACAGTAAACCTGAAGTGAAGCATCGGAATCTAAAACTGGACTCAAAGGAGATATTCAAATCATAGAAAGTTAGAGTGTTAGTCCTCTTATACTCAAGTCGGCATTGTGCCTTTTGTATCAAATTTGGATGTAATATCTGTGTTTCATCGTCAATACGGAGGTCCTAGGTCTACAGTAAACCTGATGTGAAGCATCGGAATCTAAAACTGAACTCAGAGGAGAGGTTGAAATCGTAGAATGTTATAGCGTCAGTCGTCTTGTACTTAAGTCGGCATTATGCCGTTTGTATTAAATACAGATGCAATTTCTGTGTTTCATCGTCAATAAGAAGGTCCAAGGATTACAGTAAACCTGAAGTGAACCATCGGATTCTACAACGGGACTCACAGGAGAGCTTCAAGTCATAGAAAGTTACAGTGCCAGTCCTCTTGTACTTAAGTTGGCATTGTGCCTTTTGTATTAAATTCTGATACAATTTCTGTGTTTCATCGTCAATAAGCCGGTCCAAGGCAAACAGTAAACCTAAAGTGAAGCGTCGGAATTTAAAACTGAACTCACAGGAGAGGTTCCAATCATAGAAAGTTAGAGTGTCAGTCCTCTTGTACTTAAGTCGGCATTGTGCCTTTTGTATTAAATTGGGATGCAATTTCTGTGTTTTATCGTCAATAAGAAGGACCAAGGTATACGTTAAAACTGAAGTGAAGCATCGGAATCCAAAACTGGACTCACAGGAGAGGTTCAAATCATAGAAAGTTAGTCAGTCCTCTTTTACTTAAGTCGGCATTGTGCCTTTTGTATTGAATTCGGATGCAATTTCTGTGTATCATCGTCAATAAGAAGGTCCAAGGGATACAGTAAACCTGAAGTGAAGCATCGGAATCTAAAACTGGATTCACAGGAGAGGTTCAAATCATAGAAAGTTAGAGTGACAGTCCTCTTGTACAGAAGTCGGCATTGTGCCTTTTGTATGAAATTCGGTTGCAGTTTCTGTGTTTCATTGTCAATAAGAAGGTCCAAGGGATACAGTAAACCTGAACTGAAGCATCGGAATCTAAAACTGGACTCACAGGAGAGGTTCCAATCATAGAAAGTTAGAGTGTCAGTCTCTGTTGTACTTAAGTCGGCATTGTGCCTTTTGTATTAAATTCGGATGGAATTTCTGTGTTTCATCGTCAATAAGTAAGTCCAATTGATACAGTAAACCTGAAGTGAAGCATCGGAACCTTAAACTGGACTCACAGGAGAGGTTTAAATCATAGAACATTAGAGTGTCAGTCCTCTTGGACATGAGTCGGCATTGTGCATTTTGTATTAAATTCGGATGCAATTTCTGTGTTTCATCGCGAATAAGAAGGTCCAAGGTATACAGTAAACCTGAAGTGATGCATGGGAATCCAAAACGGGACTTACAGAAGTGGTTCAAATCATTGAAAGTTAGAGTGTCAGTCCTCTTGTATTTAAGTCGGCATTGTGCCTTTTGTATTAAATTCGGATGCAATTTCTGTGTTTCATCGTCAATAAGAAGCTCCTAGGTATACAGTAAACCTGAAGTGATGCATCTTAATCTAAAACTAGACTCACAGGAGAGGTTCAAATCATAGAAAGTTAGAGTGTCGGTCCTCTTGTACTTAAGTCGGCATTGTTCCTTTTGTATTAAATGCAGAGACAATTTCTGTGTTTCATCGTCAATAAGGAGGTCCAAGGGATACAGTAAACCTGAAGTGTAGCATCGGAATCTAAAACTGGATTCACAGGAGAGGTTCAAATCATAGAAAGTTAGAGTGTCAGTCCCCTTGTACTTAAGTCGCCATTGTGCCTTTTGTATAAATTCGGATGCAATTTCTGTGTTTAATCGTCAATAAGAAGGTCCAAGGGATACAGTAAACCAGAAGGGAAGCATCGGAATCTAAAACTGGACTTACAGGAGAGGTTCAAATCATAGAAAGTTAGTGTGTGAGTACTCTTGTACTTAAGTCGGCATTGTGCCTTTGGAATTAAATTCGGATGGAATTTCTGTGTTTCATCGTCAATAAGAAGGTCCAATTGATACAGTAAACCTGAAGTGAAGCATCGGAATCTAAAACTGGACTCACAGGAGTGGTTCAAATCATAGAAACTTATAGTGTCAGTCCTCTTGTACTTAAGTCGGCATTGTGCCTTATGTATTAAATTCGGATGCAATTTCTGTGTTTCATCGTCAATAAGAAGGTCTAAGGGATACAGTAAACTTGAAGTGAAGCATCGGAATCTAAAACTGGACTTACAGGAGAGGTTGAAATCATAGAAAGTTAGTGTGTGAGTACTCTTGTACTTAAGTCGGCATTGTGCCTTTTGCATTAAATTCGAATGGAATTTCGTGTGTTTCATCGTCAATACAAAGGTCAAATTGATACGGTAAACCTGAAGTGAAGCATCGGATTCTAAAACTGGACTTACAAGAGAGGTTCAAATCATAGAAAGTTAGAGTGTCAGTCCTCTTGTACTTAAGTCGGCTTTGTGAATTTTGTATTTAATTCGGATGCAATTTCTGTATTTCATCGTCAATAAGCTGGTCCAAGGGAAACAGTAAACCTGAAGTGAAGCATCGGAATCTAAAACTGGACACACAGGAGAGGATCAATTCACAAAAAGTTACAGTATCAGTCCTGTTGTACTACAGTCGGCATTGTGCCTTGTGTAATAAATTCGGATGCAATTTCTGCGTTTAATCGTCAATAAGAGGGTCCAAGGGATACAGTAAACCTGAAGTGAAGCATCGGAATCTAAAACTGGACGCACAGGAGAGGTTCAAATCATAGAAAGTTAGAGTGTCAGTCCTCTTGTACTTAAGTCGGCATTGTGCCTTTGGTACTAGATTCGGATGGAATTACTGTGTTTCATCGTCAAAAAGAAGGTCCAATTGATACAGTAAACCTGAAGTGAACCATCGGAATCTAAAACTGGACTCACAGGAGTGGTTCAAATCATAGAAACTTAGAGTGTCAGTCCTGTTGTACTTAACTCGGCATTGTGCCTTTTGTATTAAATTCGGATGCAATTTCTGTGTTTCATCGTCAATAAGAAGGTCTAAGGGATACAGTAAACTTGAAGGGAAGCATCGGAATCCAAACCTGGACTCACAGGAGAGGTTGAAATCATAGAAAGTTAGAGTGTGTGTCCTCTTGTACTTAAGTCGGCATTTTGCCTTTTGCATTAAATTCGGATGCAATTTCTGTGTTTGATTGTCAATACAAAGGTCCAATTGATACGGTAAACCTGAAGTGAAGCATCGGGTTCTAAAACTGGACCCACAGGAGAGGTTCAAATCATAGAAAGTTAGAGTGTCCGTCCTCTTGTACTTAAGTCGGCATTGTGAATTTTGTATTTAATTCGGATGCAATTTCTGAATTTCATCGTCAATAAGATGTTCCAAGGTATACAGTAAACCTGAAGTGAAGCATCGGAATCTAAAACTAGACTCACAGGAGTGGTTCAAATCTTTGTAAGTTAGAGTGTCAGTCCTCTTGTACTTAAGTCGGCATTGTTCCTTTTGTATTAAATGCGGAGGCAATTTCTGTGTTACATCGTCAATAAGAAGGTCCAAGGGATACAGTAAACCTGAACTGAAGCATCGGAATCTAAAACTGGATTCACAGGAGAGGCTAAATCATAGAAAGTTAGAGTGTCACTCCTCTTATACTTAAGTCGCCATTGTGCCTCTTGTATTAAATTCGGATGCAATTTCTGTGTATAATCGTCAATAAGAAGGTCCAAGGGATACATTAAACCAGAAGTGAAGCATCGGAATCCAAAACTGGTCTCACAGGAGAGGTTTAAATCATAGAAAGTTAGAGTGTCAGTCCCCTTGTACTTAACTCGGCATTGTGCCTTTTGTATTAAATTCGGATGCAATTTCTGTGTTTCATCGTCAATAAGAAGGTCTAAGGGATACAGTAAACCTGAAGTGAAGCATCGGAAACTAAAACTGGACTCACAGGAGAGGTTCCAATCATAGAAAGTTAGAGTGTCAGTCCTCTTGTACTTAAGTCGGCATTGTGCATTTAGTATTAAATTCGGATGCAATTTCTGTGTTTTATCGTCAATAAGAAGGTCCAAGGCATACGTTAAACCTGGAGTGAAGCACCAGAATACAAAACTGGTCTCACAGGAGAGGTTCAAATCATTGAAAGTTAGTCAGTCCTCTTGTACTTAAGTCGGCATTGTGCTGTTTGTATTAAATGTGGATGCAATTTCTGTGTATCATCGTGAATAAGAAGGTCCAAGGGATACAGTAAACCTGAAGTGAAGCATCGGAATCTAAAACTGGACTCACAGGAGAGGCTCAATTCACAGAAAGTTACAGTGTCAGTCCTGTTGTACTTCAGTCAGCATTGTGCCTTTTGTATTAAATTCGGATGCAATTTCTGCGTTTAATCGTCAATAAGAAGGTCCAACGTATACAGTAAACCTGAAGTGAAGCATCGGAATCTAAAACTAGACTCACAGGAGAGGTTCAAATCATAGTAAGATAGAGTGTCAGTCCTCTTGTACTTAAGTCGGCATTGTTCCTTTTGTATTAAAAAGCGGAGGCAATTTCTGTGTTTCATCGTCAATAAGAAGGTCCAAGGGATACAGTAAACCTGAAGTGAAGCATCGGAATCTAAAACTGGATTCACAGGAGAGGTTAAATCATAGAAAGTTAGAGTGTCAGTCCTCTTGTACTTAAGTCGCCATTGTGCCTTTTGTATTAAATTCGGGTGCAATTTCCGTGTTTCATCGTCAATAAGAAGGTCCAAGGGATACATTAAACCAGAAGTGAAGCATCGGACTCTAACACTGGTCTCACAGGAGAGGTTCAAATCATAGAAAGTTAGAGTGTCAGTCCTCTTGTACTTAAGTCGGCATTGTGCCTTTTGTATTAAATTCGGATGGAATTTCTGTGTTTCATCGTCAATAAGAAGGTCCAATTGATACAGTAAACCTGAAGTGAAGCATCGGAATCTAAAACTGGACTCACAGGAGTGGTTCAAATCATAGAAACTTAGTGTGTCAGTCCTCTTGTACTTAAGTCGGCATTGTGCCTTTTATATTAAATTCGGATGTAATTTCTGTGTTTCATCGTCAATAAGAAGGTCCAAGGTATACAGTAAACCTTAAGTGAAGCATAGGAATCCAAAACTGGACTCACAGGAGTGGTTCAAATCATAGAAAGTTAGAGTGTCAGTCCTCTTGTACTTAAGTCGGCATTATGACTCTTGTATTAAATTCGGATGCAATTTCTGTGTTTCATCGTGAATAAGAAGGTCCAAGGTATACAGTAAACCTGAAGGGAAGCATCGGAATCTAAAACTGGACTCCCAGGAGAGGTTCAAATCATAGAAATTTAGAGCGTCAGTCCTCTTGTACTTAAGTCGGCATTGTGCCTTTTGTATTAAATTCGGATGCAATTTTTGTGTTTCACCGTCAATAAGAAGGTCTAAGGGATACAGTTAACCTGAAGTGAAGCATTGGAATCTAAAACTGGACGCACAGGAGAGGTTCAAATCATAGAAAGTTAGAGTGTCAGTCCTCTTGTACTTAAGTCGGCATTGTGCATTTTGTATTAAATTCGGATGGAATTTCTGTGTTTCATCGTCAATACAACGGTCCAATTGATACGGTAAACCTGAAGTGAAGCATCAGAATCTAAAACTGGATTCACAGGAGAGGTTCAAATCATAGAAAGTTAGAGTGTCAGTCCTCTTGTACTTAAGTCGGCATTGTGCCTTTTGAATTAAATTCGGATGCAATTTTTGTGTTTCATCGTCAATAAGAAGGTCTAAGGGATACAGTTAACCTGAAGTGAAGCATCGGAATCTAAAACTGGACTCACAGGAGAGGTTCAAATCATAGAATGTTAGAGTGTCAGTCCTCTTGTACTTAAGTCGGCATTGTGCCGTTTGTATTACATGTGGATGCAATTTCTGTGTATCATCGTGAATAAGAAGGTCCAAGGGATACAGTAAACCTGAAGTGAAGCATCGGAATCTAAAACTGGACTCACAGGAGAGGCTCAATTCACAGAAAGTTACAGTGTCAGTCCTGTTGTACTTCAGTCAGCATTGTGCCTTTTGTATTAAATTCGGATGCAATTTCTGCGTTTAATCGACAATAAAAAGGTCCAAGCGATACAGTAAACCTGAAGTGAGGCATCGGAATCTAAAACTGGACACACAGGAGAGGTCAAATCATAGAATGTTAGAGTGTCAGTCCTCTTGTACTTAAGTCTGCATTGTGAATTTTGTATTTAATTCGGGTGCAATTTCTGTATTTCATCGTCAATAAGAAGGTCCAACGTATACAGTAAACCTGAAGTGAAGCATCGGAATCTAAAATTAGACTCACAGGAGAGGTTCAAATCATAGTAAGTTAGAGTGTCAGTCCTCTTGTACTTAAGTAGGCATTGTTCCTTTTGTACTAAAAAGCGGAGGCAATTTCTGTGTTTCATCGTCAATAAGAAGGTCCAAGGGATACAGTAAACCTGAAGTGAAGCATCGGAATCTAAAACTGGATTCACAGGAGAGGTTAAATCATAGAAAGTTAGAGTGTCAGTCCTCTTGTACTTAAGTCGCCATTGTGCCTTTTGTATTAAATTCGGGTGCAATTTCTGTGTTTAATCGTCAATAAGAAGGTCCAAGGGATACATTAAACCAGAAGTGAAGCATCGGACTCTAACACTGGTCTCACAGGAGAGGTTCAAATCATAGAAAGTTAGAGTGTCAGTCCTCTTGTACTTAAGTCGCCATTGTGCCATTTGTATTAAATTCGGATGCAATTTCTTTGTTTCATCGTCAATAAGCTAGTCCAAGGGACACAGTAAACCTGCAGTGAAGCATCGGAATCTAAAACTGGACTCACTGGAGAGGTTCCAATCATAGAAAGATAGAGTGTAACTCCTCTTGTACTTAAGTCGGCATTGTGCCTTTTGTACTAAATTCGGATGCAATTTCTGTGTTTTATCGTCAATAAGAAGGTCCAAGGCATACGTTAAACCTGAAGTTAAGCATCGGAATCCAAAACTGGACTCACAGGAGAGGTTCAAATCATAGAAAGTTAGTCAGTCCTCTTGTACTCAAGTCGGCATTGTGCCTTTTGTATTAAATTCGGATGCAATTTCTGTGTATCATCGTCAATATGAAGGTCCAAGGGATACAGTAAACCTGAAGTGAAGCATCGGAATCTAAAACTGGACTCAAAGGAGAGGTTCAAATAATAGCAAGTTAGAGTGTTAGTCCTCTTGTACTCAAGTCGGCATTGTGCCGTTTGTATTAAATTCAGATGTAATTTCTGTGTTTCATCATCAATAAAAAGGTCCAAGGATTACAGTAAACCTGAAGTGAAGCATCGGAATCTAAAACGGGACTCACAGGAGAGGTTCAATTCACAGAAAGTTAGAGTGTCAGTCCTCTTGTATTTCAGTCGGCATTGTGCCTTTTGTATTAAATTCGGATGCAATTTCTGCGTTTAATCGTCAATAAGAAGGTCCAAGGGATACAGTAAACCTTAAGTGAAGCATCGGAATCTAAAACTGGACACACAGGAGAGGTTCAAATCATAGAAAGTTAGAGTGTCAGGCCTCTTGTACTTAAGTCGGCATTGTGCCTTTTGTATTAAATTCGGATGCAATTTCTGTGTTTCATCGTCAATAAGAAAGTCTAAGGGATACAGTAAACTTGAAGTGAAGCATCGGAAACCAAAACTGGACTCACAGGAGAGGTTCAAATCATAGAAAGTTAGAGTGTGTGTCCTCTTGTACTTAAAACGGCAATGTGAATTATGCATTGAATTCGGATGGAATTTCTGTGTTTCATCGTCAATACAAAGGTCCAATTGATACGACAAACCTGAAGTGAAGCATCGGATTCTAAAACTGGACTCACAGGAGAAGTTCAAATCATAGAAAGTTAGAGGGTTGGTCCTCTTGTACTCAAGTCGGCATTGTGCCTTTTGTATTAAATTCGGATGTAATTTCTGTGTTTCATCGTCAATAAGAAGGTCCAAGGAATACAGTAAACCTGAAGTGAAGCATGGGAATCCAAAACGGGACTCACAGGAGTGGTTCAAATCACAGAAAGTTAGAGTGACAGTCCTCTTGTACTTAAGTCGGCATTCTGCCTATTGTATTATATTTGGATGCAATTTCTGTGTTTCAATGTCAATAAGAAGGTCCAAGGTATACAGTAAACCTGAAGTGAAGCATCGGAATCTAAGACTGGACTCACAGGAGAGGTTCAAATCATAGAAATATAGGGGGTGGTCCTCTTGTACTCAAGTCGGAATTGTGCCTTTTGTATTAAATTCGGATGTAATTTCTGTGTTTCATCGTCAATAAGAAGGTCCAAGGTATACAGTACACCTGAAGTGAAGCATGGGAATCCCAAACGGGACTCACAGGAGTGGTTCAAATCATAGAAAGTTAGAGTGACAGTCCTCTTGTGCATAAGTCGGCATTCTGCCTATTGTATTAAATTCGGATGCAATTTCTGTGTTTCATCGTCAATAAGAAGGTCCAAGGTATACAGTAAACCTGAAGTGAAGCATCGGAATCTAAAACTGGACTCACAGGAGAGGTTCAAATCATAGAAAATTAGAGTGTCAGTCCTCTTGTACTTAAGTCAGCATTGTGCCTTTTGTATTAAATGCGGATGCAATTTCTGTATTTCATAGTCAATAACAAGTGCCAAGGTATGCAGTAAACCTGAAGTGAAGCATCGGAATCTAAAACTGGATTCACATGAGAGGTTCACATCATAGAAAGTTAGAGTGTCAGTCCTCTAGTACTTAATTCGGCACTGTGACTTTTGTATTAAATTCGGATGCAATTTCTGTGTTTCATCGTCATTAAGAAGGTCCAAGGGATACAGTAAACCTGAAGTGAAGCATCAGACTCTAAAACTGGACTCACAGGAGAGGTCCAAATCCTAGAATGTTAGAGTGTCAGTCCTCTTGTACTTAAGTCGGAATTGTGCCGGTTGTATTAAATTCGGATGCAATTTCTGTGTATCATCGTCAATAAGAATGTCCAAGGGATACAGTAAACCTGAAGTGAAGCATCGGAATCTAAAACTGGACTCACAGGAGAGATTCAATTCACAGAAAATTACAGTGTCAGTCCTGTTGTACTTCAGTCGGCATTGTCCCTTTTGTATTAAATTCGGATGTAATTTCTGCGTTTAATCGTCAATAAGAAGGTCCAAGGGATACAGTAAACCTGAAGTGAAGCATCGGAATCTAAAACTGGACACACAGGAGAGGTTCAAATCATAGAAAGTTAGAGTGTCAGTCCTCTTGTACTTAAGTCGGCATTGTGCCTTTTGTAATAAAATCGGATGCAATTTCTGTGTTTCATCGTCAATAAGAAGGTCTAAGGGATACAGTAAACTTGCAGTGAAGCATCGGAATCCAAACCTGGACTCACAGGAGAGGTTCAAATCATAGAAAGTTAGAGTGTGTGTCCTCTTGTACTTAAGTCGGCACTTTGACTTTTGCATTAAATTCGGATGGAATTTCTGTGTATCATCGTCAATACAAAGGTCCAATTGATACGGTAAACCTGAAGTGAAGCATCGGGTTCTAAAACTGGACTCACAGGAGAGGTTCAAATCATAGAAAGTTAGAGTGTCAGTCCTCTTGTACTTAAGTCGGCATTGTGAATTTTGTATTTAATTCGGATGCAATTTCTGTATTTCATCGTCAATAAGCTGGTCCAAGGGAAACAGAAAACATGAAGTGAAGCATCGGAATCTAAAACTGGACTCACAGGAGAGGTTCAAATCATAGAAAGTTAGTCAGTCCTCTTGTACTTAAGTCGGCATTGTGCCTTTTGTATTAAATTCGGATGCAATTTCTGTGTATCATCGTCAATAAGAAGGTCCAAGGGATACAGTAAACCTGAAGTGAAGCATCGGAATCTAAATCTGGACTCAAAGGAGAGGTTCAAATCATAGAAATATAGGGGGTGGTCCTCTTGTACTCAAGTCGGAATTGTGCCTTTTGTATTAAATTCGGATGTAATTTCTGTGTTTCATCGTCAATAAGAAGGTCCAAGGTATACAGTAAACCTGAAGTGAAGCATGGGAATCCAAAACGGGATTCACAGGAGTGGTTCAAATCATAGAAAGTTAGAGTGACAGTCCTCTTGTGCTTAAGTCGGCATTCTGCCTATTGTATTAAATTCGGATGCAATTTCTGTGTTTCATCGTCAATAAGAAGGTCCAAGGTATACAGTAAACCTGAAGTGAAGCATCGGAATCTAAAACTGGACTCACAGGAGAGGTTCAAATCATAGAAAATTAGAGTGTCAGTCCTTTTGTACTTAAGTCGGCATTGTGCCTTTTGTATTAAATGCGGATGCAATTTCTGTGTTTCATAGTCAATAACAAGGGCCAAGGCATACAGTAAACCTGAAGTGAAGCATCGGAATCTAAAACTGGATTCACAGGAGAGGTTCACATCATAGAAAGTTAGAGTGTCAGTCCTCTAGTACTTAATTCGGCACTGTGACTTTTGTATTAAATTCGGATGCAATTTCTGTGTTGCATCGTCATTAAGAAGGTCCAAGGGATATAGTAAACCTGAAGTGAAGCATCAGACTCTAAAACTGGACTCACAGGAGAGGTTCAAATCATAGAAAGTTAGAGCGTCAGTCCTCTTGTACTTAAGTCGGCATTGTGCCTTTTGTAATAAATTCGGATGGAAGTTTTGTGTTTCATCGTCAATAAGAAGGTCTAAGGGATACAGTTAACCTGAAGTGAAGCATCGGAATCTAAAACTGGACTCACAGGACAGGTTCAAATCATAGAATGTTATAGTGTCAGTCCTCTTGTACTCAAGTCGGCATTCTGCCGTTTGTATTAAATTCGGATGCAATTTCTGTGTATGATCGTCAATAAGAAAGTCCAAGGGATACAGTAAACCTGAAGTGAAGCATCGGAATCTAAAACTAGACTCACAGGAGTGGTTCAAATCATAGAAACTTAGAGTGTCAGTCCTCTTGTACTTAAGTCGGCATTGTGCCTTTTGTATTAAATTCGGATGCAATTTCTGTGTTTCATCGTCAATAAGAAGGTCTAAGGGATACAGTAAACTTCAAGTGAAGCATCGGAATCCAAACCTGGACTCACAGGACAGGGTCCAATCATAGAAAGTTAGAGTGTGCGTCCTCTTGTACTTAAGTCGGCATTTTGCCTTTTGCATTAAATTCGGATGGAATTTCTGTGTTTCATCGTCAATACAAAGGTCCAAGTGATACGGTAAACCTGAAGTGAAGCATCGGGTTCTAAAACTGGACTCACAGGAGAGGTTCAATTCACAGAAAGTTACAGTGTCAGTCCTGTTGTACTTCAGTCGGCATTGTCCCTTTTGTATTAAATTAGGATGCAATTTCTGTGTATCATCGTCAATAAGAAGGTCCAAGGGATACAGTAAACCTGAAGTGAAGCATCGGAATCTAAAACTATACTCACAGGAGAGGTTCAATTCACAGAAAGTTACAGTGTCAGTCCTGTTGTACTCAGTCGGCATTGTCCCTTTTGTATTAAATTCGGATGCAATTTCTGCGTTTAATCGTCAAAAAGAAGGTCCAATTGATACAGTAAACCTGAAGTGAAGCATCGGAATCTAAAACTGGACTCACAGGAGTGGTTCAAATCATAGAAACTTAGAGTGTCAGGCCTCTTGTACTTAAGTCGGCATTGTGCTTTGTATTAAATTCGGATGCAATTTCTGTGTTTCATCATCAATAAGAAGGTCTCAGGGATACAGTAAACTTGAAGTGAAGCATCGGATTCCAAACCTGGACTCACAGGAGAGGTTCAAATCATAGAAAGTTAGAGTGTGTGTCCTCTTGTACTTAAGTCGGCATTTTGCTTTTGCATTAAATTCGGATGGAATTTCTGTGTTTCATCGTCAATACAAAGGTTCAATTGATACCGTAAACCTGAAGTGAAGCATCGGGTTCTAAAACTGGACTCACAAAAGAGGTTCAAATCATAGAAAGTTAGAGTGTCAGTCCTCTTGTACTTAAGTCGGCATTGTGAATTTTGTATTTAATTCGGATGCAATTTCTCTATTTCATCGTCAATAAGCTGGTCCAAGGGAAACAGTAAACCTGAAGTGAAGCATCGGAATCTAAAACTGGACTCAAAGGAGTGGTTCAAATCATAGAAATATAGGGGGTGGTCACCTTGTACTCAAGTCGGAATTGTGCCTTTTGTATTAAATTCGGATGTAATTTCTGTGTTTCATCGTCAATAAGAAGGTCCAAGGTATACAGTAAACCTGAAGTGAAGCATGGGAATCCAAAACGGGACTCACAGGAGTGGTTCAAATCATAGAAAATTAGAGCGTCAGTCCTCTTGTACTTAAGTCGGCATTGTGCCTTTTGTATTAAATTCGGATGCAAGTTTTGTGTTTCATCGTCAATAAGAAGGTCTAAGGGATACAGTTAACCTGAAGTGAAGCATCGGAATCTAAAACTGGACTCACAGGAGAGGTTCAAATCATAGTACATTAGAGTGTCAGTCCTCTTGTACTTAAGTCGGCATTGTGCAGTTTGTATTAAATTCGGATGCAATTTCTGTGTATCATCGTCAATAAGAAGGTCCAAGGTATACAGTAAACCTGAAGTGAAGCATCGGAATCTAAAACTGGATTCACAGGAGAGGTTCAAATCATAGAAAGTTAGAGTGTCAGTCCTCTAGTACTTAAGTCGGCACTGTGACTTTTGTATTAAATTCGGATGCAATTTCTGTGTTTCATCGTCATTAAGAAGGTCCAAGGGATACAGTAAACCTGAAGTAAAGCATCAGAATCAAAAACTGGACTCACAGGAGAGGTTCAAAACATAGAAAGTTAGAGCGTCAGTCCTCTTGTACTTACGTCGGCATTGTGCCTTTTGTATTAAATTCGGATGCAAGTTTTGTGTTTCATCGTCAATTAGAAGGTCTAAGGGATACAGTAAACCTGAAGAGAAGCATCGGAATCTAAAACTGGACTCACAGGAGTGGTTCAAATCATAGAAACTTAGAGTGTCAGTCCTCTTGTACTTAAGTCGGCATTTTGGCTTTTGTATTAAATTCGGATGCAATTTCTGTCTTTCATCGTCAATAAGAAGGTCTAAGGGATACAGTAAACTTCAAGTGAAGCAACGGAATCCAAACCTGGACTCACAGGAGAGGTTCAAATCATAGAAAGTTAGAGTGTGTGTCCTCTTGTACTTAAGTCGGCATTTTGCCTTTTGCATTAAATTCGGATGGAATTTCTGTGTTTCATCGTCAATACAAAGGTCCAATTGATACGGTAAACCTGAAGTGAAGCATCGGGTTCTAAAACTGGACTCATAGGAGAGGTTCAAATCATAGAAAGTTAGAGTGTCAGTCCTCGTGTACTTAAGTCGGCATTGTGAATTTTGTATTTAATTCGGATGCAATTTCTGTGTTTCATCGTCAATAAGCTGGTCCAAAGGAAACAGTAAACCTGAAGTGAAGCATCGGAATCTAAAACTGGACTCACAGGAGAGGTTCCAATCATAGAAAGTTAGAGTGTCAGTCCTCTGGTACTTAAGTCGGCATTGTGCCATTTGTATTAAATTAGGATGCAATTTCTGTGTTTATCGTCAATAAGAAGGTCCAAGGTATACAGTATACCTGAATTGAAGCATGGGAATCCAAAACGGGACTCACACGAGTGGTTCAAATCATAGAAAGTTAGAGTGTCAGTCCTCTTGTACTTAAGTCGGCATTGTGCCTTTTGTATTAAATTCGGATGCAATTTCTGTGTTTCATCGTCAATAAGAAGGTCTAAGGGATACAGTAAACTTCAAGTGAAGCATCGGAATCCAAACCTGGACTCACAGGGGAGGTTCAAAACATTGAAAGTTAGTCAGTCCTCTTGTACTTAAGTCGGCATTGTGCCTTTTGTATTAAATTAGGATGCAATTTCTGTGTTTTATCGTCAATAAGAAGGTCCAAGGTATACAGTATACCTGAATTGAAGCATGGGAATCCAAAACGGGACTCACACGAGTGGTTCAAATCATAGAAAGTTAGAGTGTCAGTCCTCTTGTACTTAAGTCGGCATTGTGCCTTTTGTATTAAATTCGGATGTAAATTCTGTGTTTCATCGTCAATAAGAAGGTCCAAGGTATACAGTAAACCAGAATTGAAGCATAAGGAATCCAAAACGGGACCCACAGGAGTGGTTCAAATCATAGAAAGTTAGAGGTACAGTCCTCTTGTACTTAAGTCGGCATTCTGCTTTTTGTATTAAATTCGGATGCAATTTCTGTGTTTCATCGTCAATAAGAAGGTCCAAGGTATACAGTAAACCTGAAGTGAAGCATCGGAATCTAAAACTGGACTCACAGGAGCGGTTCAAATCATAGAAAATTAGAGTGTCAGTCCTCTTGTACTTAAGTCGGCATTGTGCCCTTTGAATTTAATGTGGATGCTATTTCTGTGTTTCATAGTCAATAACAAGGGCCAAGGGATACAGTAAACCTGAAGTGAAGCATCGGAATCTAAAACTGGATTCACAGGAGAGGTTCAAATCATAGAAAGTTAGAATGTCAGTCCTCTAGTACTTAAGTCGGCACTGTGACTTTTGTATTAAATTCGGATGCAATTTCTGTGTTTCATCGTCATTAAGAAGGTTTAAGGGATACAGTAAACCTGAAGTGAAGCATCAGAATCTAAAACTGGTCTCACAGGTGAGGTTCAAATCATAGAAAGTTAGAGCGTCAGTCCTCTTGTGCTTAAGTCGGCATTGTGCCTTTTGTATTAAATTCGGATGCAATTTTTGTGTTTCATCGTCTATAAGAAGGTCTAAGGAATACAGTTAACCTGAAGTGAAGCATCGGAATCTAAAACTGGACTCACAGGAGAGGTTCAAATCATAGAATGTTAGAGTGTCTGTCCTCTTGTACTTAAGTCGGCATTGTGCCGTTTGTATTAGATTCGGATGCAATTTCTGTGTATCATCGTCAGTAAGAAGGTCCAAGGGATACAGTAAACCTGAAGTGAGGCGTCGGAATCTAAAACTGGACTCACAGGAGAGGTTCAATTCACAGAAAGTTACAGTGTCAGTCCTGTTGTACTTCAGTCGGCATTGTCCCTTTTGTATTAAATTCGGATGCAATTTCTGCGTTTAATCGTCAATGAGAAGGTCCAAGGGATACAGTAAACCTGAAGTGAAGCATCGGAATCTAAAACTGGACACACAGGAGAGGTTCAAATCATAGAAAGTTAGAGTGTCAGTCCTCTTGTACTTAAGTCGGCATTTTGCCTTTGGTATTAGATTCGGATGGAATTTCTGTGTTTCATCGTCAAAAAGAAGGTCCAATTGATACAGTAAACCTGAAGTGAATCATCGGAATCTAAAACTGGACCCACAGGAGTAGTTCAAGTCATAGAAACTTAGAGTGTCAGTCCTCTTGTACTTAAGTCGGCATTGTGCCTTTTGTATTAAATTCGGATGCAATTTCTGTGTTTCATCGTCAATAAGAAGGTCTAAGGGATACAGTAAACTTGAAGTGAAGCATCGGAATCCAAACCTGGACTCACAGGAGAGGTTCAAATCATAGAAAGTTAGAGTGTGTGTCCTCTTGTACTTAAGTCGGCATTTTGCCTTTTTCATTAAATTCGGATGGAATTTCTGTGTTTCATCGTCAATACAAAGGTCCAATTGATTCGGTAAACCTGAAGTGAAGCATCGGGTTCTAAAACTGGACTCACAGGAGAGGTTCAAATCATAGAAAGTTAGAGTGTCAGTCCTCTTGTACTTAAGTCGGCATTGTGAATTTTGAATTTAATTCGGATGCAATTTCTGTATTTCATCGTCAATAAGCTGGTCCAAGGGAAACAGTAAACCTGAAGTGAAGCATCGGAATCTAAAACTGGACTGACAGGAGAGGTTCAAATCATAGAAAGTTAGTCAGTCCTCTCGTACTTAAGTCGGCATTGCGCCTTTTGTGTTAAATTCGGATGCAATTTCTGTGTATCATCGTCAATAAGAAGGTCCATGGGATACAGTAAACCTGAAGTAAAGCATCGTAATCTACAACTGGACTCAAAGGAGAGGTTCAAATCATAGAAATATAGGGGGTGGTCCTCTTGTACCCAAGTCGGCATTGTGCCTTTTGTATTAAATTCGGATGTAATTTCTGTGTTTCATCGTCAATAAGAAGGTCCAAGGTATACAGTAAACCTGCAGTGAAGCATCGGAATCTAAAACTGGACTCACAGGAGAGGTTCAAATCATAGATAGTTAGAGCGTCAGTCCTCTTGTACTTAAGTCGGCATTGTGTCTTTTGTACTAAATTCGGATGCAATTTTTGTGTTTCATCGTCAATAAGAAGGTCTAAGGGATACAGTTAACCTGAAGTGAAGCATCGGAATCTAAAACTGGACTCACAGGAGAGGTTCAAATCATAGAATGTTAGAGTGTCAGTCCTCTTGTACTTAAGTCGGCATTGTGCCGTTTGTATTAAATTCGGATGCAATTTCTGTGTATCATCGTCAATAAGAAGGTCCAAGGGATACAGTAAACCTGTAGTGAAGCATCGGAATCTAAAACTGGACTCACAGGAGAGGTTCAATTCACAGAAAGTTACAGTGTCAGTCCTGTTGTACTTAATTCGGCATTGTGCCTTTTGTATTAAATTCGGATGCAATTTCTGCGTTTAATCGTCAATAAGAAGGTCCAAGGGATACAGTAAACCTGAAGTGAAGCATCGGAATCTAAAACTGGACTCACAGGAGTGGTTCAAATCATAGAAACTTAGAGTGTCAGTCCTCTTGTGCTTAAGTCGGCATTGTGCCTTTTGTATTAAATTCGGATGCAATTTCTGTGTTTCATCGTCAATAAGAAGGTCCAAGGCATACGTTAAACCTGAAGTGATGCATCGGAATACAAAACTGGACTCACAGGAGAGGTTCAAATCATAGAAAGTTAGTCAGTCCTCTTGTACTTAAGTCGGCATTGTGCATTTTGTATTAAATTCGGATGCAATTTCTGTTAATCATCGTCAATAAGAAGGTCCATGGGATACAGTAAACCTGAAGTGAAGCATCGGAATCTAAAACTGGACTCACAGGAGAGGTTCAAATCATAGAAAATTAGAGTGTCAGTCCTCTGGTACTTAAGTCGGCATTGTGCCATTTGTATTAAATTAGGATGCAATTTCTGTGTTTATCGTCAATAAGAAGGTCCAAGGTATACAGTATACCTGAATTGAAGCATGGGAATCCAAAACGGGACTCACACGAGTGGTTCAAATCATAGAAAGTTAGAGTGTCAGTCCTCTTGTACTTAAGTCTGCATTGTGCCTTTTGTATTAAATTCGGATGCAATTTCTGTGTTTCATCGTCAATAAGAAGGTCTAAGGGATACAGTAAACTTCAAGTGAAGCATCGGAATCCAAACCTGGACTCACAGGGGAGGTTCAAAACATTGAAAGTTAGTCAGTCCTCTTGTACTTAAGTCGGCATTGTGCCTTTTGTATTAAATTCGGATGCAAGTTTTGTGTTTCATCGTCAATAAGAAGGTCTAAGGGATACAGTTAACCTGAAGTGAAGCATCGGAATCTAAAACTGGACTCACAGGAGAGGTTCAAATCATAGTACATTAGAGTGTCAGTCCTCTTGTACTTAAGTCGGCATTGTGCAGTTTGTATTAAATTCGGATGCAATTTCTGTGTATCATCGTCAATAAGAAGGTCCAAGGTATACAGTAAACCTGAAGTGAAGCATCGGAATCTAAAACTGGATTCACAGGAGAGGTTCAAATCATAGAAAGTTAGAGTGTCAGTCCTCTAGTACTTAAGTCGGCACTGTGACTTTTGTATTAAATTCGGATGCAATTTCTGTGTTTCATCGTCATTAAGAAGGTCCAAGGGATACAGTAAACCTGAAGTAAAGCATCAGAATCAAAAACTGGACTCACAGGAGAGGTTCAAAACATAGAAAGTTAGAGCGTCAGTCCTCTTGTACTTACGTCGGCATTGTGCCTTTTGTATTAAATTCGGATGCAAGTTTTGTGTTTCATCGTCAATTAGAAGGTCTAAGGGATACAGTAAACCTGAAGAGAAGCATCGGAATCTAAAACTGGACTCACAGGAGTGGTTCAAATCATAGAAACTTAGAGTGTCAGTCCTCTTGTACTTAAGTCGGCATTTTGGCTTTTGTATTAAATTCGGATGCAATTTCTGTCTTTCATCGTCAATAAGAAGGTCTAAGGGATACAGTAAACTTCAAGTGAAGCAACGGAATCCAAACCTGGACTCACAGGAGAGGTTCAAATCATAGAAAGTTAGAGTGTGTGTCCTCTTGTACTTAAGTCGGCATTTTGCCTTTTGCATTAAATTCGGATGGAATTTCTGTGTTTCATCGTCAATACAAAGGTCCAATTGATACGGTAAACCTGAAGTGAAGCATCGGGTTCTAAAACTGGACTCATAGGAGAGGTTCAAATCATAGAAAGTTAGAGTGTCAGTCCTCGTGTACTTAAGTCGGCATTGTGAATTTTGTATTTAATTCGGATGCAATTTCTGTGTTTCATCGTCAATAAGCTGGTCCAAAGGAAACAGTAAACCTGAAGTGAAGCATCGGAATCTAAAACTGGACTCACAGGAGAGGTTCCAATCATAGAAAGTTAGAGTGTCAGTCCTCTGGTACTTAAGTCGGCATTGTGCCATTTGTATTAAATTAGGATGCAATTTCTGTGTTTATCGTCAATAAGAAGGTCCAAGGTATACAGTATACCTGAATTGAAGCATGGGAATCCAAAACGGGACTCACACGAGTGGTTCAAATCATAGAAAGTTAGAGTGTCAGTCCTCTTGTACTTAAGTCGGCATTGTGCCTTTTGTATTAAATTCGGATGCAATTTCTGTGTTTCATCGTCAATAAGAAGGTCTAAGGGATACAGTAAACTTCAAGTGAAGCATCGGAATCCAAACCTGGACTCACAGGGGAGGTTCAAAACATTGAAAGTTAGTCAGTCCTCTTGTACTTAAGTCGGCATTGTGCCTTTTGTATTAAATTAGGATGCAATTTCTGTGTTTTATCGTCAATAAGAAGGTCCAAGGTATACAGTATACCTGAATTGAAGCATGGGAATCCAAAACGGGACTCACACGAGTGGTTCAAATCATAGAAAGTTAGAGTGTCAGTCCTCTTGTACTTAAGTCGGCATTGTGCCTTTTGTATTAAATTCGGATGTAAATTCTGTGTTTCATCGTCAATAAGAAGGTCCAAGGTATACAGTAAACCAGAATTGAAGCATAAGGAATCCAAAACGGGACCCACAGGAGTGGTTCAAATCATAGAAAGTTAGAGGTACAGTCCTCTTGTACTTAAGTCGGCATTCTGCTTTTTGTATTAAATTCGGATGCAATTTCTGTGTTTCATCGTCAATAAGAAGGTCCAAGGTATACAGTAAACCTGAAGTGAAGCATCGGAATCTAAAACTGGACTCACAGGAGCGGTTCAAATCATAGAAAATTAGAGTGTCAGTCCTCTTGTACTTAAGTCGGCATTGTGCCCTTTGAATTTAATGTGGATGCTATTTCTGTGTTTCATAGTCAATAACAAGGGCCAAGGGATACAGTAAACCTGAAGTGAAGCATCGGAATCTAAAACTGGATTCACAGGAGAGGTTCAAATCATAGAAAGTTAGAATGTCAGTCCTCTAGTACTTAAGTCGGCACTGTGACTTTTGTATTAAATTCGGATGCAATTTCTGTGTTTCATCGTCATTAAGAAGGTTTAAGGGATACAGTAAACCTGAAGTGAAGCATCAGAATCTAAAACTGGTCTCACAGGTGAGGTTCAAATCATAGAAAGTTAGAGCGTCAGTCCTCTTGTGCTTAAGTCGGCATTGTGCCTTTTGTATTAAATTCGGATGCAATTTTTGTGTTTCATCGTCTATAAGAAGGTCTAAGGAATACAGTTAACCTGAAGTGAAGCATCGGAATCTAAAACTGGACTCACAGGAGAGGTTCAAATCATAGAATGTTAGAGTGTCTGTCCTCTTGTACTTAAGTCGGCATTGTGCCGTTTGTATTAGATTCGGATGCAATTTCTGTGTATCATCGTCAGTAAGAAGGTCCAAGGGATACAGTAAACCTGAAGTGAGGCGTCGGAATCTAAAACTGGACTCACAGGAGAGGTTCAATTCACAGAAAGTTACAGTGTCAGTCCTGTTGTACTTCAGTCGGCATTGTCCCTTTTGTATTAAATTCGGATGCAATTTCTGCGTTTAATCGTCAATGAGAAGGTCCAAGGGATACAGTAAACCTGAAGTGAAGCATCGGAATCTAAAACTGGACACACAGGAGAGGTTCAAATCATAGAAAGTTAGAGTGTCAGTCCTCTTGTACTTAAGTCGGCATTTTGCCTTTGGTATTAGATTCGGATGGAATTTCTGTGTTTCATCGTCAAAAAGAAGGTCCAATTGATACAGTAAACCTGAAGTGAATCATCGGAATCTAAAACTGGACCCACAGGAGTAGTTCAAGTCATAGAAACTTAGAGTGTCAGTCCTCTTGTACTTAAGTCGGCATTGTGCCTTTTGTATTAAATTCGGATGCAATTTCTGTGTTTCATCGTCAATAAGAAGGTCTAAGGGATACAGTAAACTTGAAGTGAAGCATCGGAATCCAAACCTGGACTCACAGGAGAGGTTCAAATCATAGAAAGTTAGAGTGTGTGTCCTCTTGTACTTAAGTCGGCATTTTGCCTTTTTCATTAAATTCGGATGGAATTTCTGTGTTTCATCGTCAATACAAAGGTCCAATTGATTCGGTAAACCTGAAGTGAAGCATCGGGTTCTAAAACTGGACTCACAGGAGAGGTTCAAATCATAGAAAGTTAGAGTGTCAGTCCTCTTGTACTTAAGTCGGCATTGTGAATTTTGAATTTAATTCGGATGCAATTTCTGTATTTCATCGTCAATAAGCTGGTCCAAGGGAAACAGTAAACCTGAAGTGAAGCATCGGAATCTAAAACTGGACTGACAGGAGAGGTTCAAATCATAGAAAGTTAGTCAGTCCTCTCGTACTTAAGTCGGCATTGCGCCTTTTGTGTTAAATTCGGATGCAATTTCTGTGTATCATCGTCAATAAGAAGGTCCATGGGATACAGTAAACCTGAAGTAAAGCATCGTAATCTACAACTGGACTCAAAGGAGAGGTTCAAATCATAGAAATATAGGGGGTGGTCCTCTTGTACCCAAGTCGGCATTGTGCCTTTTGTATTAAATTCGGATGTAATTTCTGTGTTTCATCGTCAATAAGAAGGTCCAAGGTATACAGTAAACCTGCAGTGAAGCATCGGAATCTAAAACTGGACTCACAGGAGAGGTTCAAATCATAGATAGTTAGAGCGTCAGTCCTCTTGTACTTAAGTCGGCATTGTGTCTTTTGTACTAAATTCGGATGCAATTTTTGTGTTTCATCGTCAATAAGAAGGTCTAAGGGATACAGTTAACCTGAAGTGAAGCATCGGAATCTAAAACTGGACTCACAGGAGAGGTTCAAATCATAGAATGTTAGAGTGTCAGTCCTCTTGTACTTAAGTCGGCATTGTGCCGTTTGTATTAAATTCGGATGCAATTTCTGTGTATCATCGTCAATAAGAAGGTCCAAGGGATACAGTAAACCTGTAGTGAAGCATCGGAATCTAAAACTGGACTCACAGGAGAGGTTCAATTCACAGAAAGTTACAGTGTCAGTCCTGTTGTACTTAATTCGGCATTGTGCCTTTTGTATTAAATTCGGATGCAATTTCTGCGTTTAATCGTCAATAAGAAGGTCCAAGGGATACAGTAAACCTGAAGTGAAGCATCGGAATCTAAAACTGGACTCACAGGAGTGGTTCAAATCATAGAAACTTAGAGTGTCAGTCCTCTTGTGCTTAAGTCGGCATTGTGCCTTTTGTATTAAATTCGGATGCAATTTCTGTGTTTCATCGTCAATAAGAAGGTCCAAGGCATACGTTAAACCTGAAGTGATGCATCGGAATACAAAACTGGACTCACAGGAGAGGTTCAAATCATAGAAAGTTAGTCAGTCCTCTTGTACTTAAGTCGGCATTGTGCATTTTGTATTAAATTCGGATGCAATTTCTGTTAATCATCGTCAATAAGAAGGTCCATGGGATACAGTAAACCTGAAGTGAAGCATCGGAATCTAAAACTGGACTCACAGGAGAGGTTCAAATCATAGAAAATTAGAGTGTCAGTCCTCTGGTACTTAAGTCGGCATTGTGCCATTTGTATTAAATTAGGATGCAATTTCTGTGTTTATCGTCAATAAGAAGGTCCAAGGTATACAGTATACCTGAATTGAAGCATGGGAATCCAAAACGGGACTCACACGAGTGGTTCAAATCATAGAAAGTTAGAGTGTCAGTCCTCTTGTACTTAAGTCTGCATTGTGCCTTTTGTATTAAATTCGGATGCAATTTCTGTGTTTCATCGTCAATAAGAAGGTCTAAGGGATACAGTAAACTTCAAGTGAAGCATCGGAATCCAAACCTGGACTCACAGGGGAGGTTCAAAACATTGAAAGTTAGTCAGTCCTCTTGTACTTAAGTCGGCATTGTGCCTTTTGTATTAAATTAGGATGCAATTTCTGTGTTTTATCGTCACTAAGAAGGTCCAAGGTATACAGTATACCTGAATTGAAGCATGGGAATCCAAAACGGGACTCACACGAGTGGTTCAAATCATAGAAAGTTAGAGTGTCAGTCCTCTTGTACTTAAGTCGGCATTGTGCCTTTTGTATTAAATTCGGATGTAAATTCTGTGTTTCATCGTCAATAAGAAGGTCCAAGGTATACAGTAAACCAGAATTGAAGCATAAGGAATCCAAAACGGGACCCACAGGAGTGGTTCAAATCATAGAAAGTTAGAGGTACAGTCCTCTTGTACTTAAGTCGGCATTCTGCTTTTTGTATTAAATTCGGATGCAATTTCTGTGTTTCATCGTCAATAAGAAGGTCCAAGGTATACAGTAAACCTGAAGTGAAGCATCGGAATCTAAAACTGGACTCACAGGAGAGGTTCAAATCATAGAAAATTAGAGTGTCAGTCCTCTTGTACTTAAGTCGGCATTGTGCCCTTTGAATTTAATGTGGATGCTATTTCTGTGTTTCATAGTCAATAACAAGGGCCAAGGGATACAGTAAACCTGAAGTGAAGCATCGGAATCTAAAACTGGATTCACAGGAGAGGTTCAAATCATAGAAAGTTAGAATGTCAGTCCTCTAGTACTTAAGTCGGCACTGTGACTTTTGTATTAAATTCGGATGCAATTTCTGTGTTTCATCGTCATTAAGAAGGTTTAAGGGATACAGTAAACCTGAAGTGAAGCATCAGAATCTAAAACTGGTCTCACAGGTGAGGTTCAAATCATAGAAAGTTAGAGCGTCAGTCCTCTTGTGCTTAAGTCGGCATTGTGCCTTTTGTATTAAATTCGGATGCAATTTTTGTGTTTCATCGTCTATAAGAAGGTCTAAGGAATACAGTTAACCTGAAGTGAAGCATCGGAATCTAAAACTGGACTCACAGGAGAGGTTCAAATCATAGAATGTTAGAGTGTCTGTCCTCTTGTACTTAAGTCGGCATTGTGCCGTTTGTATTAGATTCGGATGCAATTTCTGTGTATCATCGTCAGTAAGAAGGTCCAAGGGATACAGTAAACCTGAAGTGAAGCGTCGGAATCTAAAACTGGACTCACAGGAGAGGTTCAATTCACAGAAAGTTACAGTGTCAGTCCTGTTGTACTTCAGTCGGCATTGTCCCTTTTGTATTAAATTCGGATGCAATTTCTGCGTTTAATCGTCAATGAGAAGGTCCAAGGGATACAGTAAACCTGAAGTGAAGCATCGGAATCTAAAACTGGACACACAGGAGAGGTTCAAACCATAGAAAGTTAGAGTGTCAGTCCTCTTGTACTTAAGTCGGCATTTTGCCTTTGGTATTAGATTCGGATGGAATTTCTGTGTTTCATCGTCAAAAAGAAGGTCCAATTGATACAGTAAACCTGAAGTGAATCATCGGAATCTAAAACTGGACCCACAGGAGTAGTTCAAGTCATAGAAACTTAGAGTGTCAGTCCTCTTGTACTTAAGTCGGCATTGTGCCTTTTGTATTAAATTCGGATGCAATTTCTGTGTTTCATCGTCAATAAGAAGGTCTAAGGGATACAGTAAACTTGAAGTGAAGCATCGGAATCCAAACCTGGACTCACAGGAGAGGTTCAAATCATAGAAAGTTAGAGTGTGTGTCCTCTTGTACTTAAGTCGGCATTTTGCCTTTTTCATTAAATTCGGATGGAATTTCTGTGTTTCATCGTCAATACAAAGGTCCAATTGATTCGGTAAACCTGAAGTGAAGCATCGGGTTCTAAAACTGGACTCACAGGAGAGGTTCAAATCATAGAAAGTTAGAGTGTCAGTCCTCTTGTACTTAAGTCGGCATTGTGAATTTTGAATTTAATTCGGATGCAATTTCTGTATTTCATCGTCAATAAGCTGGTCCAAGGGAAACAGTAAACCTGAAGTGAAGCATCGGAATCTAAAACTGGACTGACAGGAGAGGTTCAAATCATAGAAAGTTAGTCAGTCCTCTCGTACTTAAGTCGGCATTGCGCCTTTTGTGTTAAATTCGGATGCAATTTCTGTGTATCATCGTCAATAAGAAGGTCCATGGGATACAGTAAACCTGAAGTAAAGCATCGTAATCTACAACTGGACTCAAAGGAGAGGTTCAAATCATAGAAATATAGGGGGTGGTCCTCTTGTACCCAAGTCGGCATTGTGCCTTTTGTATTAAATTCGGATGTAATTTCTGTGTTTCATCGTCAATAAGAAGGTCCAAGGTATACAGTAAACCTGCAGTGAAGCATCGGAATCTAAAACTGGACTCACAGGAGAGGTTCAAATCATAGATAGTTAGAGCGTCAGTCCTCTTGTACTTAAGTCGGCATTGTGTCTTTTGTACTAAATTCGGATGCAATTTTTGTGTTTCATCGTCAATAAGAAGGTCTAAGGGATACAGTTAACCTGAAGTGAAGCATCGGAATCTAAAACTGGACTCACAGGAGAGGTTCAAATCATAGAATGTTAGAGTGTCAGTCCTCTTGTACTTAAGTCGGCATTGTGCCGTTTGTATTAAATTCGGATGCAATTTCTGTGTATCATCGTCAATAAGAAGGTCCAAGGGATACAGTAAACCTGTAGTGAAGCATCGGAATCTAAAACTGGACTCACAGGAGAGGTTCAATTCACAGAAAGTTACAGTGTCAGTCCTGTTGTACTTAACTCGGCATTGTGCCTTTTGTATTAAATTCGGATGCAATTTCTGCGTTTAATCGTCAATAAGAAGGTCCAAGGGATACAGTAAACCTGAAGTGAAGCATCGGAATCTAAAACTGGACTCACAGGAGTGGTTCAAATCATAGAAACTTAGAGTGTCAGTCCTCTTGTGCTTAAGTCGGCATTGTGCCTTTTGTATTAAATTCGGATGCAATTTCTGTGTTTCATCGTCAATAAGAAGGTCCAAGGCATACGTTAAACCTGAAGTGATGCATCGGAATACAAAACTGGACTCACAGGAGAGGTTCAAATCATAGAAAGTTAGTCAGTCCTCTTGTACTTAAGTCGGCATTGTGCATTTTGTATTAAATTCGGATGCAATTTCTGTTAATCATCGTCAATAAGAAGGTCCATGGGATACAGTAAACCTGAAGTGAAGCATCTGAATCTAAAACTGGACTCAAAGGTGAGGTTCAAATCATAGAAATATAGGGGGTGGTCCTCTTGTACTCAAGTCGGCATTGTGCCTTTTGTATTAAATTCGTATGCAATTTCTGTGTTTCATCGTCAATAAGAAGGTCTAAGGGATACAGTAAACATCAAGTGAAGCATCGGAATCCAAACCTGGACTCACAGGAGAGGTTCCAATCATAGAAAGTTAGAGTGTCAGTCCTCTGGTACTTAAGTCGGCATTGTGCCTTTTGTATTAAATTAGGATGCAATTTCTGTGTTTTATCGTCAATAAGAAGGTCCAAGGCATACGTTAAACCTGGAGTGATGCATCGGAATACACAACTGGACTCACAGGAGAGGTTCAAATCATAGAAAGTTGGTCAGTCCTCTTGTACTTAAGTCGGCATTGTGCATTTTGTATTAAATTCGGATGCAATTTCTGTTAATCATCGTCAATAAGAAGGTCCAAGGGATACAGTAAACCTGAAGTGAAGCATCTGAATCCAAAACTGGACTCAAAGGAGAGGTTCAAATCATAGAAATATAGGGGGTTGTCCTCTTGTACTCAAGTCGGCATTGTGCCTTTAGTATTAAATTCGGATGTAATTTCTGTGTTTCATCGTCAATAAGAAGGTCCAAGGTATACAGTAAACCTGAAGTGAAGCATGGGAATCCGAAGCGGGACATACAGGAGTGGTTCAAATCATAGAAACTTGGAGTGACAGTCCTCTTGTACTTAAGTCGGCATTCTGCCTATTGTATTAAATTCGGATGCAATTTCTGTGTTTCATCGTCAATTCGAAGGTCCAAGGTATACAGTAAACCTGAAGTGAAGCATCGGAAGCTAAAACTGGACTCACAGGAGAGGTTCAAATCATAGAAAATTAGAGTGTCAGTCCTCTTGTACTTAAGTCGGCATTGTGCCTTTTGTATTAATTGCGGATGCAATTTCTGTGTTTCATAGTCAATAACAAGGGCCAAGGGATACAGTAAACCTGAAGTGAAGCATCGGAATCTAAAACTGCATTCACAGGAGAGGTTCAAATCATACAAAGTTAGAGTGTCAGTCCTCTAGTACTTAAGTCGGCACTGTGACTTTTGTATTAAATTCGGATGCAATTTCTGTGTTTCATCTCCATTAAGAAGGTCCAAGGGATACAGTAAACCTGAAGTGAAGCATCAGAATCTAAAACTGGACTGACAGGAGAGGTTCAAATCATAGAAAGTTAGAGCGTCAGTCCTCTTGTACTTAAGTCGGCATTGTGCCTTTATATTAAATTCGGATGCAATATTTGTGTTTCATCGTCAATAGGAAGGTCTAAGGGATACAGTTAACCTGAAGTGAAGCATCGGAATCTTAAACTGGACTCACTGGAGAGGTTGAAATCATAGAATGTTAGAGTGTCAGTCCTCTTGTACTTAAGTCGGCATTGTGCCGTTTGTATTAAATTCGGATGCAATTTCTGTGTATCATCGTCAATACGAAGGTCCAAGGGATACAGTAAACCTGAAGTGAAGCATCGGAATCTAAAGCTGGACTCACAGGGGAGGTTCAATTCACAGAAACTTACAGTGTCAGTCCTGTTGTACTTCAGTCGGCATTG
The DNA here is from genome assembly GCF_021461395.2 of Schistocerca americana. Taxonomy (NCBI): domain Eukaryota; kingdom Metazoa; phylum Arthropoda; class Insecta; order Orthoptera; family Acrididae; genus Schistocerca; species Schistocerca americana. The sequence goes on from NC_060121.1 coordinate 60,068,717, forward strand.
TGCCTTTTGTATTAAATTCGGATGCAATTTCTGCATTTAATCGTCAATAAGAAGGTCCAAGGGATAAAGAAAACCTGAAGTGAAGCATCGGAATCTAAAACTGGACACACAGGAGAGGTTCAAATCATAGAAAGTTAGAGTGTCAGTCCTCTTGTACTTAAGTCGGCATTGTGCCTTTGGTATTAGATTCGGATGGAATTTCAGTGTTTCATCGTCAAAAAGAAGGTCCAATTGATACAGATAACCTGAAGTGAAGCATCGGAATCTAAAACTGGACTCACAGGAGTGGTTCAAATCATAGAAACTTAGAATGTCAGTCCTCTTGTACTTAAGTCGGCATTGTGCCTTTTGTATTAAATTCGGATGCAATTTCTGTGTTTCATCGTCAATAATAAGGTCTAAGGGATACAGTAAACTTCAGGTGAAGCATCGGAACCCAAACCTGGACTCACAGGAGAGGTTCAAATCATAGGAAGTTAGAGCGTGTGTCCTCTTGTACTTAAGTCGGCATTTTGCCTTTTGCATTAAATTCGGATGGAATTTCTGTGTTTCATCGTCAATACAAAGGTCCAATTGATACGGTAAACCTGAAGTGAAGCATCGGGTTCTAAAACTGGACTAACAGGAGAGGTTCAAATCATAGAAAGTTGGAGTGTCAGTCCTCTTGTACTTAAGTCGGCATTGTGTATTTTGTATTTAATTCGGATGCAATTTCTGTATTTCATCGTCAATAAGCTGGTCCAAGGGAAACAGTAAACCTGAAGTGAAGCATCGGAATCTAAAACTGGACTCACAGGAGAGGTTCAAATCATAGAAAGTTAGTCAGTCCTCTCGTACTTAAGTCGGCATTGTGCATTTTGTATTAAATTCGGATGCAATTTCTGTGTATCATCGTCAATAAGAAGGTCCAAGGGATACAGTAAACCTGAAGTGAAGCATCGGAATCTAAAACTGGACTCAAAGGAGAGGTTCAAATCATAGAAGGTTAGAGGGTAGGTCCTCTTGTACTCAAGTCGGCATTGTGCCTTTTGTATTAAATTCGGATGTAATTTCTGAGTTTCATCGTCAATAAGAAGGTCCAAGGTATACAGTAAATCTGAAGTGATGCATCGGAATCTAAAACTGGACTCACAGGAGAGGTTCAAATCATTGAAAATTAGAGTGTCAGTCCTCTTGTACGTAAGTCGGCATTGTGCCTTTTGTATTAAATTCGGATGCCATTTCTGTGTTTCATAGTCAATAAGAAGGGCCAAGGGATACAGTAAACCTGAAGTGAAGCATCTGAATCTAAAACTGGATTCACAGGAGAGGTTCAAATCAGAGCAAGTTAGAGTGTCAGTCCTCTAGTACTTAAGTCGGCACTGTGGCTTTTGTATTAAATTCGGATAAAATTTCTGCGTTTCATCGTAATTAAGAAGGTCCAAGGAATACAGTAAACCTGAAGTGAAGCATCAGAATCTAAAACTGGACTCACAGGAGAGGTTCAAATCATAGAAAGTAAGAGCGTCGGTCCTGTTGTACTTAAGATGGCATTGTGCCTTTTGTATTAAATTCGGATGCAATTTTTGTGTTTCATCGTCAATAAGAAGGTCTAAGGGATTTAGTTAACCTGAAGTGAAGCATCGGAATCTAAAACTGGACTCACAGGAGAGGTTCAATTCACAGAACGTTACAGTGTCAGTCCTCTTGTACTTCCGTCGGCATTGTGCCTTTTGTATTAAATTCGGATGCAATTTCTGCGTTTAATCGTCAATAAGAAGGTCCAAGGGATACAGTAAACCTGAAGTGAAGCATCGGAATCTAAAACTAGACACACAGGGGAGGTTCAAATCATAGAAAATTAGTCAGTCCTCTTGTACTTAAGTCGGCATTGTGCCTTTTGTAATGGATGCGTATGCAATTACTGTGTTTCATAGTCAATAACAAGGGCCAAGGGATACAGTAAACCTGAAGTGAAGCATCGGATTCTAAAACTGGAATCACAGGAGAGGTTCAAATCATAGAAAGTTAGAGCGTCAGTCCTCTAGTACTTAAGTCGGCACTGTGCCTTTTGTATTAAATTCGGATGCAATTTCTGTGATTCATCGTCATTAAGAAGATCCAAGGGATACAGTAAACTTGAAGTAAAGCATCGGAATCCAAAACTGGACTCACAGGAGAGGTTCAAATCATAGAAAGTTACAGTGTGTGTCCTGTTGTACTTAAGTCGGCATTTTGCCTTTTGCATTAAATTCGGATGGAATTTCTGTTTCATCGTCAATACAAAGGTCCAATTGATACGGTAAACCTGAAGTGAAGCATCGGGTTCTAAAACTGGACTCACAGGAGATGTTCAAATCATAGAAAGTTAGAGTGTCAGTCCTCTTGTAGTTAAGTCGGCATTGTGAATTTTGTCTTTAATTCGGATGCAATTTCTGTATTTCATCGTCAATAAGCTGGTCCAAGGGAAACAGTAAACCTGAAGTGAAGCATCGGAATCTAAAACTGGACTCACAGGAGAGGTTCCAATCATAGAAAAGTTAGAGCGTCAGTCCTCTGGTACTTAAGTCGGCATTGTGCCTTTTGTATTAAATTAGGATGCAATTTCTGTGTTTTATCGTCAATAAGAAGGTCCAAGGCATACGTTAAACCTGAAGTGAAGCATCGGAATACAAAACTGGTCTCACAGGAGAGGTTCAAATCATAGAAAGTTTGTCAGTCCTTTTGTACTTAAGTCGGCAATGTGCCTTTTGTATTAAATTCGGATGCAATTTCTGTGAATCATCGTCAATAAGAAGGTCCAAGGGATACAGTAAACCTGAAGTGAAGCATCGGAATCTAAAACTGGACTCAAAGGAGAGGTTCAAATCATAGAAAGTTAGAGGGTTGGTCCTCTTGTACTCAAGTCGGCATTGTGATTTTTGTATTAAATTCGGATGTAATTTCTGTGTTTCATCGTCAGTAAGAGGGTTAAGGTATACAGTAAACCTGAAGTGAAGCATGGGAATCCAAAACGGGACACACAGCAGTGGTTCAAATCATAGAAAGTTGGAGTGACAGTCTTCTTGTACTTAAGTCGGCATTGTGCCTTTGTTATTAAATTCGGATGCAATTCCTGTTTTTCATCGTCAGTAAGAAGGTCCAAGGGATACAGTAAACCTGAAGTGAAGCATCTGAATCTAAAACTGGACTCAAAGGAGAGGTTCAAATCATAGAAATATAGGGGGTGGTCCTCTTGTACTCAAGTCGGCATTGTGCCTTTTGTATTAAATTCGGATGTAATTTCTGTGTTTCATCGTCAATAAGAAGGTCCAAGGTATACAGCAAACCTGAAGTGAAGCATGGGAATCCGAAACGGGACTCACAGGAGTGGTTCAAATCATAGAAAGTTGGAGTGACAGTCCTCTTGTACTTAAGTCGGCATTCTGCCTATTGTATTAAATTCGGATGCAATTTCTCTGTTTCATCGTCAATAAGAAGGTCCAAGGGATACAGTAAACCTGAAGTGAAGCATCAGAATCTAAAACTGGACTCACAGGAGAGGTTCAAATGATAGAAAGTTAGAGCGTCAGTCCTCTTGTACTTAAGTCGGCATTGTGCCTTTTGTATTAAATTCGGATGCAATTTTTGTGTTTCATCGTCAATAGGAAGGTCTAAGGGATACATTTAACCTGAAGTGAAGCATCGGAATCTAAAACTGGACTCACTGGAGAGGTTGAAATCATAGAATGTTAGAGTGTCTGTCCTCTTGTACTTAAGTCGGCATTGTGCCGTTTGTATTAAATTCGGGTGCAATTTCTGTGTATCATCGTCAATAAGAAGGTCCAAGGGATACAGTAAACCTGAAGTGAAGCATCGGAATCTAAAACTGGACTCACAGGAGAGGTTCAATTCACAGAAAGTTACAGTGTCAGTCCTGTTGTACTTCAGTCGGCATTGTGCCTTTTGTATTAAATTCGGATGCAATTTCTGCGTTTAATCGTCAATAAGAAGGTCCAAGGGATACAGTAAACCTGAAGTGAAGCATCGGAATCTAAAACTGGACACACAGGAGAGGTTCAAATCAAAGAAAGTTAGAGTGTCAGTCGTCTTGTACTTAAGTCGGCAATCTGCCTTTGGTATTAGATTCTAATGGAATTTCTGTGTTTCATCGTCAAAAAGAAGGTCCAATTGATACAGATAACCTGAAGTGAAGGATCGGAATCTAAAACTGGACTCACAGGAGTGGTTCAAATCATAGAAACTTAGAGTGTCAGTCCTCTTGTACTTAAGTCGGCATTCTGCCTTTTGTATTAAATTCGGATGCAATTTCTGTGTTTCATCGTCAATAAGAAGGTCTAAGGGATACAGTAAACTTCAGGTGAAGCATCGGAATCCAAACCTGGACTCACAGGAGAGGTTCAAATCATAGGAAGTTAGAGTGTGTGTCCTCTTGTACTTAAGTCGGCATTTTGCCTTTTGCATTAAATTGAGATGGAATTTCTGTGTTTCATCGTCAATACAAAGGTCCAATTGATACGGTAAACCTGAAGTGAAGCATCGGGTTCTAAAACTGGACTAACGGGAGAGGTTCAAATCATAGAAAGTTGGAGTGACAGTCCTCTTGTACTTAAGTCGGCATTGTGTATTTTGTATTTAATTCGGATGCAATTTCTGTATTTCATCGTCAATAAGCTGGTCCAAGGGAAACAGTAAACCTGAAGTGAAGCATCGGAATCTAAAACTGGACTCACAGGAGAGGTTCCAATCATAGAAAGTTAGAGTGTCAGTCTTCTGGTACTTAAGTCGGCATTGTGCCTTTTGTATTAAATTAGGATGCAATTTCTGTGTTTTATCGTCAATAAGTAGGTCCAAGGCATACGTTAAACCTGAAGTGAAGCATCGGAATACAAAACTGGACTCACAGGAGAGGTTCAAATCATAGAAAGTTAGTCAGTCCTCTTGTACTTAAGTCGGCATTGTGCATTTTGTATTAAATTCGGATGCAATTTCTGTGTATCATCGTCAATAAGAAGGTCCAAGGGATACAGTAAACCTGAAGTGAAGCATCGGAATCTAAAACTGGACTCAAAGGAGAGGTTCAAATCATAGAAAGTTAGAGGGTTGGTCCTCTTGTACTCAAGTCGGCATTGTGCCTTTTGTATTAAATTCGGATGTAATTTCTGAGTTTCATCGTCAATAAGAAGGTCCAAGGTATACAGTAAACCTGAATTGAAGCATGGGGATCCAAAACGGGACTCACAGGAGTGGTTCAAATCATAGAAAGTTAGAGGTACAGTCCTCTTGTACTTAAGTCGGCATTCTACCTTTTGAATTAAATTCGGGTGGAATTTCTGTGTTTCATCGTCAATAAGAAGGTCCAAGGCATACAGTAAATCTGAAGTAAAGCATCGGAATCTAAAACTGGACTCACAGGAGAGGTTCAAATCATTGAAAATTAGAGTGTCAGTCCTCTTGTACGTAAGTCGGCATTGTGCCTTTTGTATTAAATGCGGATGCAATTTCTGTGTTTCATAGTCAATAACAAGGGCCAAGGGATACAGAAAACCTGAAGTGAAGCATCGGAATCTAAAACTGGATTCACAGGAGAGGTTCAAATCAGAGAAAGTTAGAGTGTCAGTCCTCTAGTACGTAAGTCGGCACTGTGCCTTTTGTATTAAATTCGGATGCAATATCTGTGTTTCATCGTCATTAAGAAGGTCCAAGGAATACAGTAAACCTGAAGTGAAGCATCAGAATCTAAAACTGGACTCACAGGAGAGGTTCAAATCATAGAAAGTAAGAGCGTCGCTCCTGTTGTACTTAAGTCGGCATTGTGCCTTTTGTATTAAATTCGGATGCAAATTTTGTGTTTCATCGTCAATAAGAAGGTCTAAGGGATTTAGTTAACCTGAAGTGAAGCATCGGAATCTAAAACTGTACTCACAGGAGAGGTTCAATTCACAGAAAGTTACAGTGCCAGTCCTCTTGTACTTCAGTCGGCATTGTGCCTTTTGTATTAAATTCGGATGCAATTTCTGCGTTTAATCGTCAATAAGAAGGTCCAAGGGATAATGTAAACCTGAAGTGAGGCATCGGAATCTAAAACTGGACACACAGGAGAGGTTCAAATCATAGAAAATAAGTCAGTCCTCTTGTACTTAAGTCGGCATTGTGCCTTTTGTATTAGATGCGGATGCAATTACTGTGTTTCATAGTCAATAACAAGGGCCAAGGGATACAGTAAACCTGAAGTGTAGCATCGGAATATAAAACTGGATTCACAGGAGAGGTTCGAATCATAGAAAGTTAGAGCGTCAGTCCTCTAGTACTTAAGTCGGCACTGTGCCTTTTGTATTAAATTCGGATGCAATTTCTGTGTTTCATCGTCATTAAGAAGATCCAAGGGATACAGTAAACTTGAAGTAAAGCATCGGAATCCAAAACTGGACTCACAGGAGAGGTTCAAATCATAGAAAGTTACAGTGTGTGTCCTGTTGTACTTAAGTCGGCATTTTGCCTTTTGCATTAAATTCGGATGGAATTTCTGTGTTTCATCGTCAATACAAAGGTCCAATTGATACGGTAAACCTGAAGTGAAGCATCGGGTTCTAAAACTGGACTCACAGGAGAAGTTCAAATCATAGAAAGTTAGAGTGTCAGTCCTCTTGTAGTTAAGTCGGCATTGTGAATTTTGTATTTAATTCGGATGCAATTTCTGTATTTCATCGTCAATAAGCTGGTCCAAGGGAAACAGTAAACCTGAAGTGAAGCATCGGAATCTAAAACTGGACTCACAGGAGAGGTTCCAATCATAGAAAGTTAGAGTGTCAGTCCTCTGGTACTTAAGTCGGCATTGTGCCTTTTGTATTAAATTAGGATGCAATTTCTGTGTTTTATCGTCAATAAGAAGGTCCAAGGCATACGTTAAACCTTAAGTGAAGCATCGGAATACACAACTGGACCCACAGGAGAGGCTCAAATCATAGAAAGTTTGTCAGTCCTCTTGTACTTAAGTCGGCATTGTGCCTTTGTTATTAAATTCGGATGCAATTTCTGTGTTTCATCGTCAATAAAAAGGTCCAAGGTTTACAGTAAACCTGAAGTGAAGCATCGGAATCTAAAACTGGACTCACAGGAGAGGTTCAAATCATAGAAATTTAGAGTGTCAGTCCTCTTGTACTTCAGTCGGCATTGTGCCTTTTGTATTAAATGCGGATGCAATTTCTGTGTTTCATAGTCAATAACAAGGGCCAAGGGATACAGTAAACCTGAAGTGAAGCATCGGAATCTAAAACTGGATTCACAGGAGAGGTTCAAATCATAGAAAGTTAGAGTGTCAGTCCTCTAGTACTTAAGTCGGCACTGTGTCTTTTGTATTAATTTTGGATGCAATTTCTGTTTTTCATCGTCATTAAGAAAGTCCAAGGGATACAGTAAACCTGAAGTGAAGCATCAGAATCTAAAACTGGACTCATAGGAGAGGTTCAAATCATAGAAAATTAGAGCGTCAGTCCACTTGTACTTAAGTCGGCATTGTGCCTTTTGTATTAAATTCGGATGCAATTTTTGTGTTTCATCGTCAATAAGAAGGTCTAAGGGATATAGTTAACCTGAAGTGAAGCATTGGAATCTAAAGCTGGACGCACAGGAGAGGTTAAAATCATAGAAAGTTAGAGTGTCAGTCCTCTTGTACTTAAGTCGGCATTGTGCCTTTTCTATTAAATTCGGATGGAATTTCTGTGTTTCATCGTCAATACATCGGTCCAATTGATACGGTAAACCTGAAGTGAAGCATCGGAATCTAAAACTGGACTCACAGGAGAGGTTCAAATCATAGGAAGTTAGAGTGTCAGTCCTCTTGTACTTGAGTCGGCATTGTGCCTTTTGTATTAAATTCGGATGCAATTTCTGTGCTTCATCGTCAATAAGCTAGTCCAAGGGACACAGTAAACCTGCAGTGAAGCATCGGAATCTAAAACTGGACTCACAGGAGAGGTTCCAATTATAGAAAGTTTGAGTGTCAGTCCTCTTGTACTTAAGTCGGCATTGTGATTTTTGTATTAAATTCTGATGCAATTTCTTTGTGTTATCGTCAATAAGAAGGTCCAAGGCATACGTTAAACCTGAAGTGAAGCATCGGAATCTAAAACTGGACTCACAGGAGAGGTTCAAATCATAGAATGTTAGAGTGTCAGTCCTCTTGTACTTAAGTCGGCACTGTGCCTTTTGTATTAAATTCGGATGCAATTTCTGTGTTTCATCGTCATTAAGAAGATCCAAGGGATACAGTAAACTTGAAGTAAAGCATCGGAATCCAAAACTGGACTCACAGGAGAGGTTCAAATCATAGAAAGTTACAGTGTGTGTCCTGTTGTACTTAAGTCGGCATTTTGCCTTTTGCATTAAATTCGGATGGAATTTCTGTGTTTCATCGTCAATACAAAGGTCCAATTGATACGGTAAACCTGAAGTGAAGCATCGGGTTCTAAAACTGGACTCACAGGAGAAGTTCAAATCATAGAAAGTTAGAGTGTCAGTCCTCTTGTAGTTAAGTCGGCATTGTGAATTTTGTATTTAATTCGGATGCAATTTCTGTATTTCATCGTCAATAAGCTGGTCCAAGGGAAACAGTAAACCTGAAGTGAAGCATCGGAATCTAAAACTGGACTCACAGGAGAGGTTCCAATCATAGAAAGTTAGAGTGTCAGTCCTCTGGTACTTAAGTCGGCATTGTGCCTTTTGTATTAAATTAGGATGCAATTTCTGTGTTTTATCGTCAATAAGAAGGTCCAAGGCATACGTTAAACCTTAAGTGAAGCATCGGAATACACAACTGGACCCACAGGAGAGGCTCAAATCATAGAAAGTTTGTCAGTCCTCTTGTACTTAAGTCGGCATTGTGCCTTTGTTATTAAATTCGGATGCAATTTCTGTGTTTCATCGTCAATAAAAAGGTCCAAGGTTTACAGTAAACCTGAAGTGAAGCATCGGAATCTAAAACTGGACTCACAGGAGAGGTTCAAATCATAGAAATTTAGAGTGTCAGTCCTCTTGTACTTCAGTCGGCATTGTGCCTTTTGTATTAAATGCGGATGCAATTTCTGTGTTTCATAGTCAATAACAAGGGCCAAGGGATACAGTAAACCTGAAGTGAAGCATCGGAATCTAAAACTGGATTCACAGGAGAGGTTCAAATCATAGAAAGTTAGAGTGTCAGTCCTCTAGTACTTAAGTCGGCACTGTGTCTTTTGTATTAATTTTGGATGCAATTTCTGTTTTTCATCGTCATTAAGAAAGTCCAAGGGATACAGTAAACCTGAAGTGAAGCATCAGAATCTAAAACTGGACTCATAGGAGAGGTTCAAATCATAGAAAATTAGAGCGTCAGTCCACTTGTACTTAAGTCGGCATTGTGCCTTTTGTATTAAATTCGGATGCAATTTTTGTGTTTCATCGTCAATAAGAAGGTCTAAGGGATATAGTTAACCTGAAGTGAAGCATTGGAATCTAAAGCTGGACGCACAGGAGAGGTTAAAATCATAGAAAGTTAGAGTGTCAGTCCTCTTGTACTTAAGTCGGCATTGTGCCTTTTCTATTAAATTCGGATGGAATTTCTGTGTTTCATCGTCAATACATCGGTCCAATTGATACGGTAAACCTGAAGTGAAGCATCGGAATCTAAAACTGGACTCACAGGAGAGGTTCAAATCATAGGAAGTTAGAGTGTCAGTCCTCTTGTACTTGAGTCGGCATTGTGCCTTTTGTATTAAATTCGGATGCAATTTCTGTGCTTCATCGTCAATAAGCTAGTCCAAGGGACACAGTAAACCTGCAGTGAAGCATCGGAATCTAAAACTGGACTCACAGGAGAGGTTCCAATTATAGAAAGTTTGAGTGTCAGTCCTCTTGTACTTAAGTCGGCATTGTGATTTTTGTATTAAATTCTGATGCAATTTCTTTGTGTTATCGTCAATAAGAAGGTCCAAGGCATACGTTAAACCTGAAGTGAAGCATCGGAATCTAAAACTGGACTCACAGGAGAGGTTCAAATCATAGAATGTTAGAGTGTCAGTCCTCTTGTACTTAAGTCGGCATTGTGACTTTTGTATTAAATTCGGATGCAATTTCTGCGTTTAATCGTCAATAAAAAGGTCCAAGGGATACAGTAAACCTGAAGTGAAGCATCGGATTGTAAAACTGGACTCACAGGAGAGGTTCAAATCATAGAAAGTTAGAGTGTCAGTCCTCTTGTACTTAAGTCGGCATTGTGTCTTTGGTATTAAATTCGGATGGATTTTCTGTGTTTCATCGTCAAAAAGAAGGTCCAATTGATACAGTAAACCTGAAGTGAAGCATCGGAATCTAAAACTGGACTCACAGGAGTGGTTCAAATCATAGAAACTTTGAGTGTCAGTCCTCTTGTACATAAGTCAGCACTGTGCCTTTTTAATAAATTCGGATGCAATTTCTGTGTTTCATCGTCAATAAGAAGGTCTAAGGGATACAGTAAACTTGAAGTGAAGCATCGGAATCCAAAACTGGACTCACAGGAGAGGTTCAAATCATAGAAAGTTAGAGTGTGTGTCATCTTGTGCTTAAGTCGGCATTGTGCCATTTGCATTGAATTCGGATGGAATTTCTGTGTTTTACCGTCAATGAAAAGGTCGAATTGATACGGTAAACCTGAAGTGAAGCATCAGATTCTAAAACTGGACTCACAGGAGAGGTTGAAATCATAGAAAGTTAGAGTGTCAGTCCTCTTGTACTTAAGTCGGCATTGTGCCTTTTGTATTAAATTAGGATGCAATTTCTGTGTTTTATCGTCAATAAGAAGGTCCATGGCATACGTTAAACCTGAAGTGAAGCATCGGAATACAAAACTGGACTCACAGGAGAGGTTAAAATCTTAGAAAGTTAGTCAGTCCTCTTGTACTTAAGTCGGCATTGTGCCTTTTGTATTAAATGCGGATGCAATTTCTGTGTTTCATCGTCAATAAGCTGGTCCAAGGGAGACAGTAAACTTGCAGTGAAGCATCGGAATCTAAAACTGGACACACAGGAGAGGTTCCAATCATAGAAAGTTAGAGTGTCAGTCCTTTTGTACTTAAGTCGGCATTGTGCCTTTTGTATTAAATTCTGATGCAATTTCTGTGTTTTATCGTCAATAAGAAGGTCCAAGGCATACTTAAAACCTGAAGTGAAGCATCGGAATCTAAAACTGGACTCACAGGAGAGGTTCAAATCATAGAATGTTAGTGTGTCAGTCCTCTTGTATTGAAGTCGGCATTGTGCCGTTTGTATTAAATTCAGATGTAATTTCTGTGTTTCTTCATCAACAAGAAGGTCCAAGGATTACAGTAAACCTGAAGTGAAGCATCGGAATCTAAAATGGGACTCACAGGAGAGGTTCAAATCACAGAAAGTTAGAGTGTCAGTCCTCTAGTACTTAAGTCGGCACTTTGCCTTTTGTATTAAATTCGGATGCAATTTCTGTGTTTCATCGTCATTAAGAAGGTCCAAGGGATACAGTAAACCTGAAGTGAAGCATCAGAATCTAAAACTGGACTCACAGGAGAGGTTCAAATGATTGAAAGTTAGAGCGTCAGTCCTCTTGTACTTAAGTCGGCATTGCTCCTTTTGTATTAAATTCGGAAGCAATTTTTGTGTTTCATCGTCAATAGGAAGGTCTAAGGGATACAGTTAACCTGAAGTGAAGCATTGGAATCTAAAACTGGACGCACAGGAGAGGTTCAAATCATAGAAAGTTAGAGTGTCAGTCCTCTTGTACTTAAGTCGGCATTGTGCCTTTTGTATTAAATTCTGATGCATTTTCTGTGTTTTATCGTCAATAAGGAGGTCCAAGGCATACGTTAAACCTGAAGTGAAGCATCGGAATACAAAACTGGACTCACAGGAGAGGTTCAAATCATTGAAAGTTAGTCAGTCCTCTTGTACTTAAGTCGGCATTGTGCCTTTTGTATTAAATGCGGGTGCAATTACTGTGTTTCATAGTCAATAACAAGGGCCAAGGGATACAATAAACCTGAAGTGGAGCATGGGAATCTAAAACTGGATTCACAGGAGAGGTTCAAATCATAGAAAGTTAGAGTGTCAGTCCTCTAGTACTTAAGTCGGCACTGTGCTTTTTGTATTAAATTCGGATGCAATTTTTGTGTTTCATCGTCAATAAGAAGGTCTAAGGGATACAGTTAACCTGAAGTGAAGCATTGGAATCTAAAACTGGACGCACAGGAGAGGTTCAAATCATAGAAAGTTAGAGTGTCAGTCCTCTTGTACTTGAGTCGGCATTGTGCCTTTTGTATTAAATTCGGATGCAATTTCTGTGTTTCATCGTCAATAAGCTGGTCCAAGGGACACTGTAAACCTGCAGTGAAGCATCGGAATCTAAAACTGAACTCACAGGAGAGGTTCCAATCATTGAAATTTAGAGTGTCAGTCCTCTTGTACTTAAGTCTTCATTGTGCCTTTTGTATTAAATTCTGATGCAATTTCTGTGTTTTATCGTCGATAAGAAGGTCCAGGGCATACGATAAACCTGAAGTGAAGCATCGGAATCCAAAACTGGACTCACAGGAGAGGTTCAAATCTTAGAAAGTTAGTCAGTCCTCTTGTACTTAAGTCGGCATTGTGCCGTTTGTATTAAATTGGGATGTAATTTCTGTGTTTCATCATCAATAAGAAGGTCCAAGGATTACAGTAAACTTGAAGTAAAGCATCGGATTCTAAAACGGGACTCACAGGAGAGGTTCAAAACACAGAAAGTTAGAGTGTCAGTCCTCTTGTACTTAAGTCGGCATTGTGCCTTTTGTATTAAATTCGGATGCAATTTCTGTGTTTCATCGTCAGTAAGAAGGTCTACGGGATACAGTAAACTTGAAGTGAAGCATCGGAATCCAAAACTGGACTCACAGGAGGGGTTCAAATCATAGAAAGTTAGAGTGTGTGTCCTCTCGTACTTAAGTCGGCATTGTGCCTTTTGCATTAAATTCGGATGGAATTTCTGTGTTTCATCGTCAATACAAAGGTCCAATTGATACGGTAAACCTGCAGTGAAGCATCGGATTCTAAAACTGGACTCACAGGAGAGGTTCAAATCATAGAAAGTTAGAGTGTCAGTCCTCTTGTGCTTAAGTCGGCATTGTGCATTTTGTATTTAATTCGGATGCAATTTCAGTATTTCATCGTCAATAAGCTGGTCCAAGGGAACCAGTAAACCTGAAGTGAAGCATCGGAATACCAAACTGGACTCACAAGACAGGTTCAATTCATAGAAAGTTAGTCAGTCCTCTTGTACTTAAGTCGGCATTGTGCCTTTTGTATTAAATTTGGATGCAATTTCTGTGTATCATCGTCAATAAGAAGGTCCAAGGGATACAGTAAACCTGAAGTGAAGCATCGGAATCTAAAACTGGACTCAAAGGAGAGGTTCAAATCATAGAAAGTTAGAGGGTTGGTCCTCTTGTACTCAAGTCGGCATTGTGCCTTTTGTATTAAATTCGGATGTAATTTCTGTGTTTCATCGTCAATAACAATGTCCAAGGTATACAGTAAACCTGAAGTGAGGCATCGGAATCCAAAACTGGACTCACAGGAGAGGTTCAAGTCATAAAAAATTAGAGTGTCAGTCCTCATGTACTTAAGTCGGCATTGTGCCTTTTGTATTAAATGCAGATGCAATTTCTGTGTTTCATCGTCAATAACAAGGGCCAAGGGATACAGTAAACCTGAAGTGAAGCATCGGAATCTAAAACTGGACTCACACGAGAAGTTCAAATCATAGAATGTTAGAGTGTCAGCCCTTTTGTACATAAGTCGGCATTGTGCCGTTTGTATTAAATGCAGATGTAATTTCTGTGTTTCATCATCAATAAGAAGGTCCAAGGATTACAGTAAACCTGAAGTGAAGCATCGGAATCTAAAACGGGACCCACAGGAGAGGTTCAAATCATAGAAAGTTAGTCAGTCCTCTAGGACTTAAGTCGGCATTGTGCATTTTGTTTTTAATTCGGATGCAATTTCAGTATTTCATCGTCAATAAGCTGGTCCAAGGGAAACAGTAAACCTGAAATGAAGCATCGGAATACAAAACTGGACTCACAGGACAGGTTCAAATCATAGAAAGTTAGTCAGTCCTCTATTACTTAAGTCGGCATTGTGCCTTTTGTATTAAATTCGGATGCAAATTCTGTGTATCATCGTCAATAAGAAGGTCCAAGGGATACAGTAAACTGGAAGTGAAGCATCGGAATCTAAAACTTGACTCAAAGGAGAGGTTCAAATCATAGAAAGTTAGAGGGTTGGTCCTCTTGTACTCAAGTCGGAATTGTGCCTTTTGTATTACATACAGATGTATTTTCTGTGTTTCTTCGTCAATAAGAAGGTCCAAGGTATACAGTAAACCTGAAGTGATGCATGGGAATCCAAAACGGGACTCACAGGAGTGGTTCAAATCATAGAAAGTTAGAGTGTCAGTCCTCTTGTACTTAATTCGGCATTGTGCCATTTGTATTAAATTCGGATGCAATTTCTGAGTTTCATCGTCAATAAGAAGGTCCAAGGTATACAGTATACCTGAAGTGTAGCATCGGAATCTAAAACTGGACTCACAGGAGAGGTTCAAATCTTAAAAAATTAAAGTGCTAGTCCTCATGTACTTAACTCGGCATTGTGCCTTTTGTATAAAAAGCAGATGCAATTTCTGTGTTTCATCGTCAATAACAAGGGCCAAGGGATACAGTAAACCTGATGTGAAGCATCGGAATCTAAAACTGGATTCACAGGAGAGGTTCAAATCATAGAAAGTTAGAGCGTCAGTCCTCTTGTACTTAAGTCGGCATTGTGCCTTTTGTATTGAATTCGGATTCAATTTTTGTGTTTCATCGTCAATAAGAAGGCCTAAGGGATACAGTAAACCTGAAGTGAAGCTTCAGAATCTAAAACTGGACACACAGGAGAGGTTCAAATCATAGAAAGTTAGAGCGTCAGTCCTCTTGTACTTAAGTCGGCATTGTGCCTTTTGTATTAAATTCGGATTCAATTTTTGTGTTTCATCGTCAATAAGAAGGTCTAAGGAATACAGTTAACCTGAAGTGAAGCATTGGAATCTAGAACTGGACGCACAGGAGAGGTTCAAATCATAGAAAGTTAGAGTGTCAGTCCTCCTGTACTTAAGTCGGCATTGTGCCTTTTGTATTAAATTTGGATGGAATTTCTGTGTTTCATCGTCAATACAACGGTCCAATTGATACAGTAAACCTGAAGTGAAGCATCGGAATCTAAAACTGGACTCACCGGAGAGGTTCAAATCATAGAAAGTTAGAGTGTCAGTCCTCTTGTACTTAAGTCGGCATTGTGCCTTTTGTATTAAATTCGGATGCAATTTCTGTGTTCCATCGTCAATACGCTGGTCCAAGGGACACAGTAAACCTGCAGTGAAGCATCGGAATCTAAAACTGGACTCACAGGAGAGGTTCCAATTATTGAAAGTTAGAGTGTCAGTCCTCTTGTACTTAAGTCTTCATTGTGCCTTTTGTATTAAATTCTGATGCAATTTCTGTGTTTTATCGTCAATAAGAAGGTCCAAGGCATACGTTAAACCTGAAGTGAAGCATCGGAATCCAAAACTGGACTCACAGGAGAGGTTCAAATCTTAGAAAGTTAGTCATCCCTCTTGTACTTAAGTCGGCATTGTGCCTTTTGTATTAAATTCGGATGCAATTTCTGTGTTTCATCGTCAATAAGAAGGTCCAAGGGATACAGTAATCCTGAAGTGAAGCATCGGAATCTAAAACTGGACTCAAAGGAGAGGTTCAAATAATAGCAAGTTAGAGTGTTAGTCCTCTAGTACTCAAGTCGGCATTGTGCCTTTTGTATTAAATTGGGATGTAATTTCTGTGTTTCATCGTCAATAAGATGGTCCAAGGTATACAGTAAACCTGAAGTGAAGCATCGGAATCTAAAACTGGACTCACAGGAAAGGTTCAAACATAGAATGTTAGAGTGTCAGTCCTCTTTTACTTAAGTCGGCATTGTGCCGTTTGTATTAAATGCAGATGTATTTTCTGTGTTTCATCATCAATAAGAAGGTCCAAGGATTACAGTAAACTTGAAGTAAAGCATCGGATTCTAAAACGGGACTCACAGGAGAGGTTCAAAACACAGAAAGTTAGAGTGTCAGTCCTCTTGTACTTAAGTCGGCATAGCGCCTTTTGTATTTAATTCGGATGCAATTTCAGTATTTCATCATCAATAAGCTGGTCCAAGGGAAACAGTAAACCTGAAGTGAAGCATCGGAATCTAAAACTGGACTCAAAGGAGAGGTTCAAATAATAGCAAGTTAGAGTGTTAGTCCTCTAGTACTCAAGTCGGAATTGTGCCTTTTGTATTAAATTCAGATGTAATTTCTGTGTTTCTTCGTCAATAAGAAGGTCCAAGGTATACAGTAAACCTAAAGTGATGCATGGGAATCCAAAACGGGACTCACAGGAGTGGTTCAAATCATAGAAAGTTAGAGTGTCAGTCCTCTTGTACTTAAATCGGCATTGTGCCATTTGTATTAAATTCGGATGCAATTTCTGAGTTTCATCGTCAATAAGAAGGTCCAAGGTATACAGTATACCTGAAGTGAAGCATCGGAATCTCAAACTGGACTCACAGGAGAGGTTCATATCTTAAAAAATTAAAGTGCTAGTCCTCATGTACTTAAGTCAGCATTGTGCCTTTTGTATTAAAAGCAGATGCAATTTCTGCGTTTCATCGTCAATAACAAGGGCCAAGGGATACAGTAAACCTGAAGTGAAGCATCGGAATCTAAAACTGGATTCACAGGAGAGGTTCAAATCATAGAAAGTTAGAGTGTGTGTCCTCTCGTACTTAAGTCGGCATTGTGCCTTTTGCATTAAATTCGGATGGAATTTCTGTGTTTCATCGTCAATACAAAGGTCCAATTGATACGGTAAACCTGCAGTGAAGCATCGGATTCTAAAACTGGACTCACAGGAGAGGTTCAAATCATAGAAAGTTAGAGTGTCAGTCCTCTTGTGCTTAAGTCGGCATTGTGCATTTTGTATTTAATTCGGATGCAATTTCAGTATTTCATCGTCAATAAGCTGGTCCAAGGGAACCAGTAAACCTGAAGTGAAGCATCGGAATACCAAACTGGACTCACAAGACAGGTTCAAATCATAGAAAGTTAGTCAGTCCTCTTGTACTTAAGTCGGCATTGTGCCTTTTGTATTAAATTTGGATGCAATTTCTGTGTATCATCGTCAATAAGAAGGTCCAAGGGATACAGTAAACCTGAAGTGAAGCATCGGATTCTAAAACTGGACTCAAAGGAGAGGTTCAAATCATAGAAAGTTAGAGGGTTGGTCCTCTTGTACTCAAGTCGGCATTGTGCCTTTTGTATTAAATTCGGATGTAATTTCTGTGTTTCATCGTCAATAACAATGTCCAAGGTATACAGTAAACCTGAAGTGAGGCATCGGAATCCAAAACTCGACTCACAGGAGAGGTTCATGTCATAAAAAATTAGAGTGTCAGTCCTCATGTACTTAAGTCGGCATTGTGCCTTTTGTATTAAATGCAGATGCAATTTCTGTGTTTCATCGTCAATAACAAGGGCCAAGGGATACAGTAAACCTGAAGTGAAGCATCGGAATCTAAAACTGGACTCACAGGAGAGGTTCAAATCATAGAAAGTTTGAGTGTCAGCCCTCTTGTACATAAGTCGGCATTGTGCCGTTTGTATTAAATGCAGATGTAATTTCTGTGTTTCATCATCAATAAGAAGGTCCAAGGATTACAGTAAACCTGAAGTGAAGCATCGGAATCTAAAACGGGACCCACAGGAGAGGTTCAAATCATAGAAAGTTAGTCAGTCCTCTAGTACTTAAGTCGGCATTGTGCATTTTGTATTTAATTCGGATGCAATTTCAGTATTTCATCGTCAATAAGCTGGTCCAAGGGAAACAGTAAACCTGAAATGAAGCATCGGAATACAAAACTGGACTCACAGGACAGGTTCAAATCATAGAAAGTTAGTCAGTCCTCTATTACTTAAGTCGGCATTGTGCCTTTTGTATTAAATTCGGATGCAAATTCTGTGTATCATCGTCAATAAGAAGGTCCAAGGGATACAGTAAACTGGAAGT
This sequence comes from Schistocerca americana, assembly GCF_021461395.2. Lineage (NCBI taxonomy): Eukaryota > Metazoa > Arthropoda > Insecta > Orthoptera > Acrididae > Schistocerca > Schistocerca americana. The sequence continues at coordinate 60,086,851 of NC_060121.1, forward strand.
GAAGCATCGGAATCTAAAACTGGACTCAAAGGAGAGGTTCAAATCATAGAAAGTTAGAGGGTTGGTCCTCTTGTACTCAAGTCGGAATTGTGCCTTTTGTATTACATTCAGATGTATTTTCTGTGTTTCTTCGTCAATAAGATGGTCCAAGGTATACAGTAAACCTGAAGTGATGCATGGGAATCCAAAACGGGACTCACAGGAGTGGTTCAAATCATAGAAAGTTAGAGTGTCAGTCCTCTTGTACTTAATTCGGCATTGTGCCATTTGTATTAAATTCGGATGCAATTACTGAGTTTCATCGTCAATAAGAAGGTCCAAGGTATACAGTATACCTGAAGTGAAGCATCGGAATCTAAAACTGGACTCACAGGAGAGGTTCAAATCTTAAAAAATTAAAGTGCTAGTCCTCATGTACTTAAGTCGGCATTGTGCCTTTTGTATTAAAAGCAGATGCAATTTCTGTGTTTCATCGTCAATAACAAGGGCCAAGGGATACAGTAAACCTGATGTGAAGCATCGGAATCTAAAACTGGATTCACAGGAGAGGTTCAAATCATAGAAAGTTAGAGTGTCAGTCCTCTAGTACTTAAGTCGGCACTGTGCCTTTTGTATTTGATTCGGATGCAATTTCTGTGTCTCATCGTCATTAAGAAGGTCTAAGGGATACAGTAAACCTGAAGTGAAGTTTCAGAATCTAAAACTGGACACACAGGAGAGGTTCAAATCATAGAAAGTTAGAGCATCAGTCCTCTTGTACTTAAGTCGGCATTGTGCCTTTTGTATTAAATTCGGATTCAATTTTTGTGTTTCATCGTCAATAAGAAGTTCTAAGGAATACAGTTAACCTGAAGTCAAGCATTGGAATCTAGAACTGGTCGCACAGGAGAGGTTCAAATCATAGAAAGTTAGAGTGTCAGTCCTCCTGTACTTAAGTCAGCATTGTGCCTTTTGTATTAAATTTGGATGGAATTTCTGTGTTTCATCGTCAATACAACGGTCCAATTGATACGGTAAACCTGAAGTGAAGCATCGGAATCTAAAACTGGACTCACCGGAGAGGTACAAATCTTAGAAAGTTAGAGTGTCAGTCCTCTTGTACTTAAGTCGGCATTGTGCCTTTTGTGTTAAATTCGGATGCAATTTCTGTGTTTCATCGTCAATAAGCTGGTCCAAGGGACACAGTAAACCTGCAGTGAAGCATCGGAATCTAAAACTGGACTCACAGGAGAGGTTCCAATCATTGAAAGTTAGAGTGTCAGTCCGCTAGTACTTAAGTCGGCACTGTGCCTTTTGTATTACATTCGGATGCAATTTATGTGTTTCGTCGTCATTAAGAAGGTGCAAGGGATACTGTAAACCTGAAGTGAAGCATCAGAATCTAAAACTGGACTCACAGGAGAGGTTCAAATCATAGAAAGTTAGAGCGTCAGTCCTCTTGTACTTAAGTCGGCATTGTTCCTTTTGTATTAAATTCGGTTGCAATTTTTGTGTTTCATCGTCAATAAGAAGGTCTAAGGGATACAGTTAACCTGAAGTGAAGCATTGGAATCTAAAACTGGACGCACAGGAGAGGTTCAAATCATAGAAAGTTAGAGTGTCAGTCCTCTTGTACATAAGTCGGCATTGCGCCTTTTGTATTAAATTCGGATGGGATTTCTGTGTTTCATCGTCAATACAGCGGTCCAATTGATACGGTAAACCTGAAGTGAAGCATCGGATTCTAAAACTGGACTCACAGGAGAGGTTCAGATCATTGAAAGTTAGTGTGTCAGTCCTCTTGTACTTAAGTCGGCATTGTGCATTTTGTATTAAATTCGGATGCAATTTCTGTGTTTCATCGTCAATAAGCTAGTCCAAGGGACACAGTAAACCTGCAGTGAAGCATCGGAATCTAAAACTGGACTCACAGGAGAGGTTCAAATCATTGAAACTTAGAGTGTCCGTCCTCTTGTACTTGAGTCGGCATTGTGCCTTTTGTATTAAATTCGGATGCAATTTCTGTGTTTCATCGTCAACACGAAGGTCTAAGGGATACAGTAAACTTGAAGTGAAGCATCGGAATCCAAAACTGGACTCACAGGAGAGGTTCAAATCATAGAAAGTTAGAGTGTGTGTCCTCTTGTACTTAAGTCGGCATTTTGTCTTTTGCATTAAATTCGGATGGAATTTCTGTGTTTCATCGTCAATACAAAGGTCCAATTGATACAGTAAACCTGAAGTGAAGCATCGGATTCTAAAACTGGACTCACAGGAGAGGTTCAAATCATTGAAAGTTAGAGTGTCCGTCCTCTTGTACTTAAGTCGGCATTGTGCATTTTGTATTTAATTCGGATGCAATTTCAGTATTTCATCATCAATAAGCTGGTCCAAGGGAAACAGTAAACCTGAAGTGAAGCATCGGAATAAAAAACTGGACTCACAGGACAGGTTCAAATCATAGAAAGTTAGGCAGTCCTCTTGTACTTAAGTCGGCAATGTGTCTCTTGTATTAAATTCGGATGCAATTTCTGTGTATCATCGTCAATAAGAAGGTCCAAGGGATGCAGTAAACCTGAGGTGAAGCATGGTAATCCAAAACGGGACTCACATTAGTGGTTCAAATCATAGAGAGTTAGTGTGTCAGTCCTCTTGTACTTAAGTCGGCATTGTGCCTTTTGTATTAAATTTGGATGCAATTTCTGTGTATCATCGTCAATAAGAAGGTCCAAGGGATACAGTAAACCTGAAGTGAAGCATCGGAATCTAAAACTGGACTCAAAGGAGAGGTTCAAATCATAGAAAGTTAGAGGGTTGGTCCTCTTGTACTCAAGTCGCCATTGTGCCTTTTGTATTAAATTCGGATGTAATTTCTGTGTTTCATCATCAATAACAAGGTCTAAGGTATACAGTAAACCTGAAGTGAAGCATCGGAATCCCAAACTGGACTCACAGGAGAGGTTCAAGTCATAAAAAATTAGAGTGTCAGTTCTCATGTACTTAAGTCGACATTGTGCCTTTTGTATTAAATGCAGATGCAATTTCTGTGTTTCATCGTCAATAACAAGGGCCAAGGGATACAGTAAACCTGAAGTGAAGCGTCGCAATCTATAACTGGACTCACAGGAAAGGTTCAAAACATAGAATGTTAGAGTGTCAGTCCTCTTGTACTTAAGTCGGCATTGTGCCGTTTGTATTAAATGCAGATGTAATTTCTGTGTTTCATCATCAATAAGAAGGTCCAAGGAATACAGTAAACCTGAAGTGAAGCATCGGAATCTAAAACGGGACTCACAGGAGAGGTTCAAATCATAGAAAGTTAGTCAGTCATGTAGTACTTAAGTCGGCATTGTGCATTTTGTATTTAATTCGGATGCAATTTCAGTATTTCATCGTCAATAAGCTGGTCCAAGGGAAACAGTAAACCTGAAATGAAGCATCGGAATACAAAACTGGACTCACAGGACAGGTTCAAATAATAGAAAGTTAGTCAGTCCTCTATTACTTAAGTCGGCATTGTGCCTTTTGTATTAAAATCGGATGCAAATTCTGTGTATCATCGTCAATAAGAAGGTCCAAGGGATACAGTAAACTGGAAGTGAAGCATCGGAATCTAAAACTGGACTCAAAGGAGAAGTTCTATTCATAGAAAGTTAGAGGGTTGGTCCTCTTGTACTCAATTCGGAATTGTGCCTTTTGTATTAAATTCAGATGTAATTTCTGTGTTTCTTCGTCAATAAGAAGGTCCAAGGTATACAGTAAACCTGAAGTGATGCATGGGAATCCAAAACGGGACTCACAGGAGTGGTTCAAATCATAGAAAGTTAGAGTGTCAGTCCTCTTCTACTTAAATCGGCATTGTGCCATTTGTATTAAATTCGGATGCAATTTCTGAGTTTCATCGTCAATAAGAAGGTCCAAGGTATACAGCATACCTGAAGTGAAGCATCGGAATCACAAACTGGACTCACAGGAGAAGTTCATATCTTAAAAAATTAAAGTGCTAGTCCTCATGTACTTAAGTCGGCATTGTGCCTTTTGTATTAAAAGCAGATGCAATTTCTGTGTTTCATCGTCAATAACAAGGGCCAAGGGACACAGTAAACCTGAAGTGAAGCATTGGAATCTAGAACTGGACGCACAGGAGAGGTTCAAATCATAGAAAGTTAGAGTGTCAGTCCTCCTGTACTTAAGTCGGCATTGTGAATTTTGGATTAAATTCGGATGGAATTTCTGTGTTTCATCGTCAATACAACGGTCCAATTGATACGGTAAACCTGAAGTGAAGCATCGGAATCTAAAACGGGGCTCACAGGAGAGGTTCAAATCACGGAGAGTTTGAGTGTCAGTCCTCTTGTACTTAAGTCGGCATTGTGCCTTTTGTATTAAATTCGGATGCAATTTCTGTGTTTTATCGTCAATAAGAAGGTCCAAGGTATACGTTAAACCTGAAGTGAAGCATCGGAATACAAAACTGGACTCACAGGACAGGTTCAAATAATAGAAAGTTAGTCAGTCCTCATGTACTTAAGTCGGCATTGTGCCTTTTGTATTAAATGCGGATGCAATTTCCGTGTTTCATAGTCAATAACAAGGGCCAAGGGATACAGGAAACCTGAAGTGAAGCATCGGAATCTGTAACTGGATTTACAGGAGAGGTTCAAATCATAGAAAGTTAGAGTGTCAGTCCGCTAGTACTTAAGTCGGCACTGTGCCTTTTGTATTACATTCGGATGCAATTTCTGTGTTTCGTCGTCATTAAGAAGGTGCAAGGGATACTGTAAACCTGAAGTGAAGCATCAGAATCTAAAACTGGACTCACACGAGAGGTTCAAATCATAGAAAGTTAGAGCGTCAGTCCTCTTGTACTTAAGTCGGCATTGTTCCTTTTGTATTAAATTCGGATGCAATTTTTGTGTTTCATCGTCAATAAGAAGGTCTAAGGGATACAGTTAACCTGAAGTGAAGCATTGGAATCTAAAACTGGACGCACAGGAGAGGTTCAAATCATAGAAAGTTAGAGTGTCAGTCCTCTTGTACATAAGTCGGCATTGTGCCTTTTGTATTAAATTCGGATGGGATTTCTGTGTTTCATCGTCAATACAGCGGTCCAATTGATACGGTAAACCTGAAGTGAAGCATCGGATTCTAAAACTGGACTCACAGGAGAGGTTCAGATCATTGAAAGGTAGTGTGTCAGTCCTCTTGTACTTAAGTCGGCATTGTGCCTTTTGTATTAAATTCGGATGCAATTTCTGTGTTTCATCGTCAATAAGCTACTCCAAGGGACACAGTAAACCTGCAGTGAAGCATCGGAATCTAAAACTGGACTCACAGGAGAGGTTCCAATCATAGAAAGTTAGTCAGTCCTCTTTTACTTAAGTCGGCATTGTGCCTTTTGTATTAATTGCAGATGTAATTTCTGTGTTTCATCATCAATAAGAAGGTCCAAGGATTACAGTAAACCTGAAGTGAAGCATCGGATTCTAAAACGGGACTCACAGGAGAGGTTCAAATCACAGAAAGTTAGAGTGTCAGTCCTCTTGTACTTGAGTCGGCATTGTGCCTTTTGTATTAAATTCGGATGCAATTTCTGTGTTTCATCGTCAACACGAAGGTCTAAGGGATACAGTAAACTTGAAGTGAAGCATCGGAATCCAAAACTGGACTCACAGGAGAGGTTCAAATCATAGAAAGTTAGAGTGTGTGTCCTCTTGTACTTAAGTCGGCATTGTGTCTTTTGCATTAAATTCGAATGGAATTTCTGTGTTTCATCGTCAATACAAAGGTCCAATTGATACGGTAAACCTGAAGTGAAGCATCGGATTCTAAAACTGGACTCACAGGAGAGGTTCAAATCATTGAATGTTAGAGTGTCCGTCCTCTTGTACTTAAGTCGGCATTGTGCATTTTGTATTTAATTCGGATGCAATTTCAGTATTTCATCATCAATAAGCTGGTCCAAGGGAAACAGTAAACCTGAAGTGAAGCATCGGAATAAAAAACTGGACTCACAGGACAGGTTCAAATCATAGAAAGTTAGGCAGTCCTCTTGTACTTAAGTCGGCAATGTGTCTCTTGTATTAAATTCGGATGCAATTTCTGTGTATCATCGTCAATAAGAAGGTCCAAGGGATGCAGGAAACCTGAGGTGAAGCATGGTAATCCAAAACGGGACTCACATTAGTGGTTCAAATCATAGAGAGTTAGTGTGTCAGTCCTCTTTTACTTAAGTCGGCATTGTGCCTTTTGTATTAATTGCAGATGTAATTTCTGTGTTTCATCATCAATAAGAAGGTCCAAGGATTACAGTAAACCTGAAGTGAAGCATCGGATTCTAAAACGGGACTCACAGGAGAGGTTCAAATCACAGAAAGTTAGAGTGTCAGTCCTCTTGTACTTGGGTCGGCATTGTGCCTTTTGTATTAAATTCGGATGCAATTTCTGTGTTTCATCGTCAACACGAAGGTCTAAGGGATACAGTAAACTAGAAGTGAAGCATCGGAATCCAAAACTGGTCTCACAGGAGAGGTTCAAATCATAGAAAGTTAGAGTGTGTGTCCTCTTAAACTTAAGTCGGCATTGTGTCTTTTGCATTAAATTCGGATGGAATTTCTGTGTTTCATCGTCAATACAAAGGTCCAATTGATACGGTAAACCTGAAGTGAAGCATCGGATTCTAAAACTGGACTCACAGGAGAGGTTCAAATCATTGAAAGTTAGAGTGTCCGTCCTCTTGTATTTAAGTCGGCATTGTGCATTTTGTATTTAATTCGGATGCAATTTCAGTATTTCATCATCAATAAGCTGGTCCAAGGGAAACAGTAAACCTGAAGTGAAGCATCAGAATAAAAAACTGGACTCACAGGACAGGTTCAAATCATAGAAAGTTAGGCAGTCCTCTTGTTTTTAAGTCGGCAATGTGTCTCTTGTATTAAATTCGGATGCAATTTCTGTGTATCATCGTCAATAAGAAGGTCCAAGGGATGCAGTAAACCTGAGGTGAAGCATGGTAATCCAAAACGGGACTCACATTAGTGGTTCAATTCATAGAGAGTTAGTGTGTCAGTCCTCTTGTACTTAAGTCGGCATTTTGCCTTTTGTATTAAGTTCCGATGCAATTTCTGTGTACCATCGTCAATAAGAAGGTCCAAGGTATACAGTAAACCTGAAGTGAAGCATCAGAATCTAAAACTGGTCTCACAGGAGAGGTTCAAATCATAGAAAGTTAGAGTGTGTGTCCTCTTGTACTTAAGTCGGCATTGTGCCTTTTGCATTAAATTCGGATGGAATTTCTGGGTTTCATCGTCAATACAAAGGTCCAATTGATAAGGTAAACCTGAAGTGAAGCATCGGATTCTAAAACTGGACTCACAGGAGAGGTTCAAATCATAGAAAGTTAGAGTGTCAGTCCTCTTGTACTTAAGTGGGCATTGTGCATTTTGTATTTAATTCGGATGCAATTTCAGTATTTCATCGTCAATAAACTGGTCCAAGGGAAACAGTAAACCTGAAGTGAAGCATCGGAATCTAAAACTGGACTCACAAGAGAGGTTCCAATCATAGAAAGCTAGAGTGTCAGTCCTCTTGTACTTAAGTCGGCATTGTGATTTTTGTATTAAATTCTGATGCAATTTCTGCGTTTCATCGTCAATAAGAAGGTCCAAGGCATACGTAAAACCTGAAGTGAAGCATCGGAATCCAAAACTGGACTCACAGGAGAGGATCAAATCATAGAAAGTTAGTCAGTCCTCTTGTACTTAAGTCGGCTTTGTGCCTTTTGTATTAAATACGGATGCAATTCCTGTGTATCATCGTCAATAAGAAGGTCCAAGGCATACAGTAAACCTGAAGTGAAGCATCGGTATCTAAAACTGGACTCAAAGGAGAGCTTCAAATAATAGCAAGTTAGAGTGTTAGTCCTCTTGTACTCAAGTCGGCATTGTGCATTTTGTATTAAATTCGGATGTAATTTCTGTGTTTCATCGTCAATAAGAAGGTCCAAGGTATACAGTAAACCTGAAGTGAAGCATCAGAATCTAAAAATGGGCTCACAGGAGAGGTTCAAATCATAGAATGTTAGTGTGTCTGTCCTCTTGTACTAAAGTCGGCATTGTGCCGTTTGTATTAAATTCAGATGCAATTTCTGTGTTTCATCATTAATAGGAAAGTCCAAGGATTACAGTACACCTGAAGTGAAGCATCGGAATCTAAAACGGGACTAACAGGAGAGGTTCCAATCACAGAAAGTTTGGGTGTCAGTCCTCTTGTACTTAAGTCGGCATAGTTCCTTTTGTATTAAATTCGGATGCAATTTCTGTGTTTCATCGTCAGTAAGAAGGTTTAAGTTATACGTTATACCTGAATTCAAGCATCGGAATCCAAAACTGGACTCACAGGAGAGGTTCAAATCATTGAAATTTAGTCAGTCCTCTTGTACTTAAGTCGGCATTGTGCCTTTTGTATTGAATTCGGATGCAATTTCTGTGTATCATCGTCAATATGGAGGTCCAAGGTACACAGTAAACCTGAAGTGAGGCATCGGAATCTAAAACTGGACTCGCAGGAGAGGTTCAAAACATAGGAAAATAGAGTGCCAGTCCTCTTGTACTTAAGTCGGCATTGTTCCTTTTGCATTAAATGCGGAGGAAATTTCTCTGTTACATCGTCAATAAGAAGGTCCAAGGGATACAGTAAACATTAAGTGAAGCATCGGAATCTAAAACTGGATTCACAGGAGAGGATCAAATCATAGAAAGTTAGAGTGTCAGTCCTCCTGTACTTTAGTCGGCATTGTGCTATTTGTATTTAATTCGGATGCAATTTCTGTGTTTCATCGTCAATAAGATGGTCCAAGGGATACAGTAAACCTGAAGTGAAGGATCGGAATCTAAAACTGGACTCACAGGAGAGGTTCAAATCATAGAATGTTAGAGTGTCAGTCCTCTTGTACTTAAGTCGGCATTGTGCCGTTTGTATTAAATGCAGATGTAATTTCTTTGTTTCATCATCAATAAGAAGGTCCAAGGATTACAGTAAACCTGAAGTGAAGCATCGGAAACTAAAACGGGACTCACAGGAGAGGTTCAAATCACAGAAAGTTAGAGTGTGTGTCCTCTTGTACTTAAGTCGGCATTGTGCCTTTTGCATTAAATTCGGATGGAATTTCTGGGTTTCATCGTCAATACAAAGGCCCAATTGATACGGTAAACCTGAAGTGAAGCATCGGATTCTAAAACTGGACTCACAGGAGTGGTTCAAATCATAGAAAGTTAGAGTGTCAGTTCTCTTGTACTTAAGTCGGCATTGTGCATTTTGTATTTAATTCGGATGCAATTTCAGTATTTCATCGTCAATAAGCTGGTCCAAGGGAAACAGTAAACCTGAAGTGAAGCATCGGAATACAAAACTGGACTCACAGGAGAGGTTCAAATCATAAGAAATTAAAGTGTCAGTCCTCATGTACTTAAGTCAGCATTGTGCCTTTTGTATTGAATGCAGATGCAATTTCTGTGTTTCATTGTCATTAAGAAGGTCCAAGGCATACAGTAAACCTGAAGTGAAGCGTCAGAATCTATAACTGGACTCATAGGAGAGGTTCAAATCATAGAAAATTAGAGCGTCAGTCCTCTTGTACTTATGTCGGCATTGTGCCCTTTGTATTAATTTCGGATGCAATTTCTGTGTATCATCGTCAATAAGAAGGTCTACGGGATACAGTTAACCTGAAGTGAAGCATTGGAATCTAAACTGGACGCACAGGAGAGGTTCAAATCATAGAAAGTTAGAGTGTCAGTCCTCTTGTACTTAAGTCGGCATTGTGCTTTTTGTATTAAATTCGGATGGAATTTCTGTGTTTCATCGTCAATACAACGGTACAATTGATACGATAAACCGGAAGTGAAGCATCGGAATCTAAAACTGAACTCACCGGAGAGGTTTAAATCATAGAAAGTTAGAGTGTCAGTCCTCTTGTACTTAAGTCGGCATTGTGCCTTTTGTATTAAATTCGGATGCAATTTCTGTGTTTCATCGTCAATAAGCTGGCCGAAAGAACACAGTAAACATGCAGTGAAGCCTCGGAATCTAAAACTGGACTCACAGGAGAGGTTCCAATCATAGAAAGTTAGAGTGTCAGTCCTCTTTTACTTATGTCGGCATTGTGCCTTTTGTATTAAATTCTGAAGCAATTTATGCGTTTTATCGTCAATAAGAAGGTCCAAGGCATACGTTAAACCTGAAGTGAAGCATCGGAATCCAAAACTGGACTCACAGGAGAGGTTCAAATCATAGAAAATTAGTCAGTCCTCTTGTACTTAAGTCGGCATTGTGCCTTTTGTATTAAATGCGGATGCAATTTCTGTGTTTCATCGTCAATAACAAGGGCAAAGGGATACAGTAAACCTGAAGTGAAGCATCAGAATCTAAAACTGCGCTCACAGGAGAGGTTCAAATCGTAGAATGTTAGAGTGTCAGTCCTGTTATACTTAAGTCGGCATTGTGCCGTTTGTATTAAATTCAGATGCAATTTCTGTGTTTCATCATTAAAAGGAAGGTCCAAGGATTACAGTACACCTAAAGTGAAGCATCGTAATCTAAAACGGGACACACAGGAGAGGATAAAATCACAGAAAGTTTGAGTGTCAGTCCTCTTGTACTTAAGTCGGCATAGTGCCCTTTGTATTAAATTCGGATGCAATTTCTGTGTTTCATCGTCAATAAGAAGGTCCAAGGTATACGTTAAACCTGAAGTGAAGCATCGGAATGTAAAACTGGACTCACAGGAGAGGTTCAAATCATAGAAATTTAGTCAGTCCTCTTATACTTAAGTCGGGATTGTGCCTTTTGTATTGAATTCGGATGCAATTTCTGTGTATCATCGTCAATAAGAAGGTCCAAGGTATACAGTAAACCTGAAGTGAGGCATCGGAATCTAAAACTGGACTCACAGGAGAGGTTCGAAACATAGGAAGATAGAGTGTCAGACCTCTTGTACTTAAGTCGGCATTGTTCCTTTTGTATTAAATGCGGAAGAAATTTCTGTGTTTCATCGTCAATAGAAGGTCCAAGGGATACAGTAAACCTTAAGTGAAGCATCGGAATCTAAAACTGGACTCACAGGAGAGGTTCAAATCATAGACAGTTAGAGTGTCAGTCCTCTTGTACTTAAGTCGGCATTTTGCCTTTTGTATTAAATTCGGATGCAATTTCTGTGTTTCATCGTCAATAAGCTGGTCCAAGGGACACAGTAAACCTGCAGGGAAGCATCGGAATGTAAAACTGGACTCGCAGGAGAGGTTCCAATCATAGAAAGTTAGAGTGTCAGTCCTCTTGTACTTAAGTCGGCATTGTGCCTTTTGTATTATATTCTGATGCAATTTCTACGTTTTATCGTCAATAAGAAGGTCCAAGGCATACGTTAAACCTGAAGTGAAGCATCGGAATTCAAAACTGGACTCACAGGAGAGGTTCAAATCATAGAAAGTTAGTCAGTCCTCTTGTACTTAAGTCGGCATTGTGCCTTTTGTATTAAATTCGGATGCAATTTCTTAGTATCATCGTCAATAATAAGGTCCAAGGCATACAGTAAACCTGAAGTGAAGCATCGGAATCTAAAACTGGATTCACAGGAGATGTTCAAATCATAGAAAGTTAGAGTGTCAGTCCTCTAGTACTTAAGTCGGCACAGTGCGTTTTGAATTTGATTCGGATGCAATTTCTGTGTTTCATCGTCAATACGACGGTCCAATTGATACGGCAAACCGGAAGTGAAGCATCGGAATCTAAAACTGGACTCACCGGAGAGGTTCAAATCATAGAAAGTTAGAGTGTCAGTCCTCTTGTACTTAAGTCGGCATTGTGCCTTTTGTATTAAATTCGGATGCAATTTCTGTGTTTCATCGTCAATAAGCTGGTCCAAGGGACACAGTAAACCTGCAGTGAAGCATCGGAATCTAAAACTGGACTCACAGGAGAGGTTCCATTTCTAGAAAGTTAGTGTGTCAGTCCTCTTGTACTTAAGTCGGCATTGTGCTTTTTTTATTAAATTCTGATGCAATTTCTGCGTTTTATCGTCAATAAGAAGGTCCAAGGCATACTTTGAACCTGAAGTGAAGCATCGGAATCCAAAACTGGACTCACAGGAGAGGTTCAAATCATAGAAAGTTAGTCAGTCCTCTTGTACTTAAGTCGGCATTGTGCCTTTTGTATTAAATTCGGATGCAATTTCTGTGTATCATCATCAATAAGAAGGTCCAAGGCATACAGTAGACCTGAAGTGAAGCATTGGAGTCTAAAACTGGAATCAAAGGAGAGGTTCAAATAATAGCAAGTTAGAGTGTTATTCCTCTTGTACTCAAGTCGGCATTGTGCCTTTTGTATTAAATTCGGATGTAATTTCTGTGCTTCATCGTCAATAAGAAGGTCCAAGGTATACAGTAAACCTTAAGTGAAGCATCGGAATCTAAAACTGGGCTCACAGGAGAGGTTCAAATCATAGAATGTTAGAGTGTCCGTCCTCATGTACTTAAGTCGGCATTGTGCCGTTTGTATTAAATTCAGATGCAATTTCTGTGTTTCATCATTAATAAGAATGTCCAAGGATTACAGTACGCCTGAAGTGGAGCTTCAGAATCTAAAACGGGACTCACAGGAGAGGTTCAAATCACAGAAAGTGTGAGTGTAAGTCCTCTTGTACTTAAGTCGGCATTGTGCCTTTTGTATTAAATTCGGAAGCAATTTCTGTGTTTCATCGTCAATAAGAAGGTACAAGGTATACGTTAAACCTAAAGTGAAGCATCGGAATCCGAAACTGGACTCACAGGAGACGTTCAAATCATAGAAAGTTAGTCAGTCCTCTTGTACTTAAGTCGCCATTGTGCCTTTTGTATAGAATTCGAATGGAATTTCTGTGTATCATCGTCAATAAGAAGGTCCAAGGTATACAGTAAACCTGAAGGGAAGCATCGGAATCTAAAACTGGACTCACAGGAGAGGTTCAAATCATAGGAAGATAGAGTGTCAGTCCTCTTGTACTTAAGTCGGCATTGTTCCTTTTGTATTAAATGCGGAGGCAATTTTTGTGTTTCATCGTCAATAAGAAGGTCCAAGGGATGAAGTAAACCTTAAGTGAAGCATCGGAATCTAAAACTGGATTCACAGGAGAGGTTCAAATCACAGAAATTTAGTGTGTCAGTCCTCTTGTACTTAAATCGGCATTGTGCCTTTTGTATTAAATTCGGATGCAATTTCTGTGTTTCATCGTCAATAAGAAGGACCAAGTTATACAGTAAACCTGAAGTGAAGCATCGGAATCTAAAACTGGACTCACAGGAGAGGTTCAAGTCATAGAAAGTTAGAGTGTACGTCCTCTTGTACTTAAGTCGGAACTGTGCCTTTTGTAATAAATTCGGATGCAACTTCTGTGCTTCATCGTCAGTAAGAAGGTCCAAGGTATACAGTAAACCTGAAGTGAAGCATCGCAATCTGAAACTGTACTCACAGGAGAGGTTCAAATCATAGAAAGTTAGTCAGTCCTCTTGTACTTAAGTCGGCAATGTGCCTTTTGTATTAAATTCGGATGCAATTTCTGTGTATCATCGTCAATAAGAATGTCCAAGGGATACAGTAAACCTGAAGTGAAGCATCGGAATCTAAAACTGGACTCAAAGGAGAGGTTCAAATAATAGCAAGTTAGAGTGTTAGTCCTCTTGTACTCAAGTCGGCATTGTGCCTTTTGTATTAAATTCGGATGTAATTATTGTGTTTCATCGTCAATAAGAAGGTCCAAGGATTACAGTAAACCTGAAGTGAAGGATCGGAATCTAAAACTGGACTCACAGGAGAGGTTCAAATCATAGACAGTTAGAGTGAAGGTCCTCTTGTACTTAAGTCGGAATTTTGCCTTTTGTATTAAATTCGGATGCAATTTCTGTGTTTCATCGTCAATAAGCTGGTCCAAGGGACACAGTAAACCGGCAGTGAAGCATCGGAATCTAAAACTGGATTCACAGGAGAGGTTCCAATCATATCAAGTTAGAGTGTCAGTCCTCTTGTACTTAAGTCGGCATTGTGCCTTTTGTATTATATTCTGATGAAATTTCTGCGTTTTATCGTCAACAAGAAGGTCCAAGGCATACGTTAAACCTGAAGTGAAGCATCGGAATCCAAAACTGGACTCACAGGAGAGGTTCAAATCATAGAAAGTTAGTCAGTCCTCTTGTACTTAAGTCGGCAATGTGCCTTTTGTATTAAATTCGGATGCAATTTCTGTGTATCATCGTCAATAAGAAGGTCCAAGGTATACAGTAAACCTGAGGTGAAGCATCGGAATCTAAAACTGGTCTCACAGGAGAGGTTCAAATCATAGAATGTTAGAGTGTCAGTCCTCTTGTACTTAAGTCGGCATTGTGCCGTTTGTATTAAATGCAGATGTAATTTTTGTGTTTCATCATCAATAAGAAGGTCCAAGGATTACAGTAAACCTGAAGTGAAGCATCGGAATCTAAAACTGGACTCAAAGGAGAGGTTCAAATTATAGCAAGTTAGAGTGTTAGTCCTCTTGTACTCAAGTCGGCATTGTGCCTTTTGTATTAAATTCGGATGTAATTATTGTGTTTCATCGTCAATAAGAAGGTCCAAGGTATACAGTAAACCTGAGGTGAAGCATTGGAATCTAAAACTGGTCTCACAGGAGAGGTTCAAAATATTGGATTTTAGAGTGTCAGTCCTCTTGTACTTAAGTCGGCATTGTGCCGTTTGTATTAAATGCAGATGTAATTTTTGTGTTTCATCATCAATAAGAAGGTCCAAGGATTACAGTAAACCTGAAGTGAAGCATCGGAATCTAAAACGGGACTCACAGGAGAGGTTCAAATCACAGAAAATTTGAGTGTCAGTCCTCTTGTACTTAAGTCATCATTATGCCTTTTGTATTAAATTCGGATGCAATTTCTGTGTTTCATCGTCAATAAGAAGGTCTAAGGGATACAGCAAACTTGAAGTGAAGCATCGGAATCCAAAACTGGACTCACAGGAGAGGTTCAAATCATAGGAAGTTGAGTGTGTGTCCTCTTGTACTTAAGTCGGCATTGTGCCTTTTGCATTAAATTCGGATGGAATTTCTGGGTTTCATCGTCAATACAAAGGTCCAATTGATACGGTAAACCTGAAGTGAAGCATCGGATTCTAAAACTGGACTCACAGGAGAGGTTCAAATCATAGAAAGTTAGAGTGTCAGTCCTCTTGTACTTAAGTCGGCATTGTGCATTTTGTATTTAATTCGGATGCAATTTCAATATTTCATCGTCAATAAGCTGGTCCAAGGGAAACAGTAAACCTGAAGTGAAGCATCGGGATACAAAACTGGACTCACACGACAGGTTCAAATCATAGAAAGTTAGTCAGTCCTCTAGTACTTAAGTCAGCATTGTGCGTTTTGTATTAAATTCGGATGCAATTTCTGTGTATCATCGTCAATAAGAAGGTCCAAGGGATACAGTAAACCTGAAGTCAAGCATCGGAATCTAAAACTGGACACAAAGGAGAGGTTTAAATCATAGAAAGTTAGAGGGTTGGTCCTTTTGTACTCAAGTCGGCATTGTGCCTTTTGTATTAAATTCGGATGTAATTTCTGTGTTTCTTCGTCAATAAGAAGGTCCAAGGTATACAGTAAACCTGAAGTGATGCATGGGAATCCAAAACGGGACTCACAGAAGTGGTTAAAATCATAGAAAGTTAGAGTGTCAGTCCTCTTGTACTTAAGTCGGCATTGTGCATTTTGTATTAAATTCGGATGCAATTTCTGAGTTTCATCGTCAATAAGATAGTCCAAGGTATACAGTATACCTGAAGTGAAGCATCGGAATCTAAAACTGGACTTACAGGAGAGGTTCAAATCATAAAAAATTAAAGTGTCAGTCCTCATGTACTTAAGTCGGCATTGTCTCTTTTGTATGAAATGCAGATGCAATTTCTGTGTTTTATCGTCAATGACAAGGGCCAAGGGATACAGTAAACCTGAAGTGAGGCATCGGAATCTAAAACTGGATTCACAGGAGAGGTTCAAATCATAGAAAGTTAGAGTGTCAGTCCTCTAGTACTTAAGTCGGCATTGTGCCTTTTGTATTAAATTCGGATGCAATTTCTGTGTTTCATCGTCATTAAGAAGGTCCAAGGCATACAGTAAACCTCAAGTGAAGCTTCAGAATCTAAAACTGGACTCACAGGAGAAGTTCAAATCATAGAAAGTTAGAGCGTCAGTCCTCTTGTACTTAAGTCGGCGTTGTGCCTTTTGTATTAAATTCGGATGCAATTTTTGTGTTTCATCGTCAATAAGAAGGTCTAAGGGATACAGTTAACCTGAAGTGAAGCATTGGAATCTAAAACAGGACGCACAGGAGAGGTTCAAATCATAGAAAGTTAGAGTGTCAGTCCTCTTGTAGTTAAGTCGGCATTGTAACTTTTGTATTAAATTCGGATGCAATTTCTGTGTTTCATCGTCAATACAACGGTCCAATTGATACGGCAAACCGGAAGTGAAGCATCGGAATCTAAATTTATACTCACCGGAGAGGTTCAAATAATAGAAAGTTAGAGTGTCAGCCCTCTTGTACTTATGTCGGCATTGTGCCTTTTGTATTAAATTCGGATGCAATTTCTGTGTTTCATCGTCAATAAGCTAGTCCAAGGGCCACAGTAAACCTGCTGTGAAGCATCGGAATCTAAAACTGGACTCACAGGAGAGGTTCCAATTCTAGAAAGTTAGAGTGTCAGTCCTCTTGTACTTAAGTCGGCATTGTTCCTTTTGTATTAAATGCGGAAGAAATTTCTGTGTTTCATCGCCAATAGAAGGTCCAAGGAATACAGTAAACCTTAAGTGAAGCATCGGAATGTAAAACTGGACTCACAGGAGAGGTTCAAATCATAGACAGTTAGAGTGTCAGTCCTCTTGTACTTAAGTCGGCATTTTGCTTTTTGTATTAAATTCGGATGCAATTTCTGTGTTTCATCGTCAATAAGCTGGTCCAAGGGACACAGTAAACCTGCAGTGAAGCATCGGAATCTAAAACTGGACTCACAGGAGAGGTTCCAATCATAGAAAGTTAAAGTGTCAGTCCTCTTGTACTTAAGTCGGCATTGTGCATTTTGTAGTATATTCTGATGCAATTTCTGCGTTTTATCGTCAATAAGAAGGTCCAAGGCATACGTTAAACCTGAAGTGAAGCATCGGAATCCAAAACTGGACTCACAGGAGAGGTTCAAATCATAGAAAGTTAGTCAGTCCTCTTGTACTTAAGTCGGCATTGTGCCTTTTGTACTAAATTCGGATGCAATTTCAGTGTATCATCGTCAATAAGAAGGTCAAAGGCATACAGTAAACCTGAAGTGAAGCATCGGAATCTTAAACTGGATACACAGGAGAGGTTCAAATCATAGAAAGTTAGAGTGTCAGTCCTCTAGTACTTAAGTCGGCACTGTGCGTTTTGAATTTGATTCGGATGCAATTTCTGTGTTTCATCGTCATTAAGAAGGTACAAGGCATACAGTAAACCTCAAGTGAAGCTTCAGAATCTAAAACTGGACTCACAGGAGAGGTTCAAATCATAGAAAGTTAGAGCGTCAGTCCTCTTGTACTTAAGTCGGCATTGTGCCTTTTGTATTAAATTCGGATGCAATTTTTGTGTTTCATCGTCAATAAGAAGGTCTAAGGGATACAGATAACCTTAGGTGAAGCATCAGAATCAAAAACTGGACTCACAGGAGAGGTTCAAATCATAGAATGTTAGAGTGTCAGTCCTCTTGTACTTAAGTCAACATTGTGCCGTTTGTATTAAATTCGGATGCAATTTCTGTGTTTCATCGTCAATACAACGGTCCAATTGATACCTCAAACCGGAAGTGAAGCATCGGAGTCTAAAACTGGACTCACCGGAGAGGTTCAAATCATAGAGAGTTAGAGTGTCAGTCCTGTTGTACTTAAGTCGGCATTGTGCCTTTTGTATTAAATTCGGATGCAATTTCTATGTTTCATCGTCAATAAGCTGGTCCAAGGGACACAGTTAACCTGCAGTGAAGCATCGGAATCTAAAACTGGACTCACAGGAGAGGTTCCAATTCTAGAAAGTTAGAGTGTACTTAAGTCGGCATTGTGCCTTTTGTATTAAATTCTGATGCAATTTCTGCGATTTATCGTCAATAAGAAGGTCCAACGCATACGTTAAACCTGAAGTGAAGCATCGGAATCCAAAACTGGACTCACAGGACAGGCTCAAATCATAGAAAGTTAGTCAGTCCTCTTGTACTTAAGTCGGCATTGTGCCTTTTGTATTAAATTCGGATGCAATTTCTGTGTATCATCGTCAATAAGAAGGTCCAAGGCATACAGTAGACCTGAAGTGAAGCATCGGAATCTAAAACTGGAATCAAAGGAGAGGTTCAAATAATAGCAAGTTAGAGTGTTAGTCCTCTTGTACACAAGTCGGCATTGAGCCTTTTGTATTAAATTCGGATGTAATTTCTGTGCTTCATCGTCAATAAGAAGGTCCAAGGTATACAGTAAACCTGAAGTGAAGCATCGGAATCTAAAACTGGGCTCACAGGAGAGGTTCAAATCATAGAATGTTAGAGTGTCAGTCCTCTTGTACTTAAGTAGGCATTGTGCCGTTTGTATTAAGTTCAGATGCAATTTCTGTGTTTCATCAATAATAAGAATGTCCAAGGATTACAGTACGCCTGAAGTGAAGCATCGGAATCTAAAACGGGACTCACAGGAGAGGTTCAAATCACAGAAAGTTTGAGTGTAAGTACTCTTGTACTTAAGTCAGCATTGTGCCTTTTGTATTGAATTCGAATGCATTTTCTGTGTATCATCGTCAATAAGAAAGTCCAAGGTATACATTAACCCTAAAGTGAAGAATCGGAATCTAAAACTGGACTCACAGGAGAGGTTCAAATCATAGGAAGATAGAGTGTCAGTCCTCTTGTACTTAAGTCGGCATTGTTCCTTTTGTATTAAATGCGGAGGCAATTTCTGTGTTTCATCGTCAATATGAAGGTCCAAGGGATACAGTGAACCTTAAGTGAAGCATCGGAATCTAAAACTGGATTCACAGGAGAGGTTCAAATCATAGAGAGTTAGAGTGTCAGTCCTCTTGTACTTAAGTCGGCATTGTGCCTTTTGTTTTAAATTCGGTTGCAATTACTGTGTTTCATCGTCAACAAGATGGTCCAAGGGATTCAGTAAACCTGAAGTGAAGCATCGGAATCTAAAACTGGACTCACATTAGAGGTTCAAATCATAGAAAGTTAGAGTGTCAGTCCTCTTGTACTTAAGTCAGCATTGTGCCTTTGGTATTAAATTCGGATGGAATTTCTGTGTTCCATCGTCAATAAGAAGGTCCAATTGATACAGTAAACCTGAAGTGAAGCATCGGAATCTAAAACTGGACTCACAGGAGTGGTTCAAATCATAGAAATTTAGAGTGTCAGTCCTCTTGTACTTAAGTCGGCATTGTGCCTTTTGTATTAAATTCGGATGCAATTTCTTTGTTTCATCGTCTATAAGAAGGACCAAGGTATACAGTATACCTGAAGTGAAGCATCGGAGTCTAAATCTGGATCACAGGAGAGGTTCAAATCATAGAAGGTTAGAGTGTCAGTCCTCTAGTACTTAAGTCGGCACTGTGCCTTTTGAATTTGATTCGGATGCAATTTCTGAGTTTCATTGTCATTAAGAAGGTCCAAGGCATACAGTAAACCTGAAGTGAAGCTTCAGAATCTAAAACTGGACTCATAGGAGAGGTTCGAATCATAGAAAGTTAGAGCGTCAGTCCACTTGTACTTATGTCGGCAATGTGCCTTTAGTATTAAATTCGGAAGCAATTTTTTTGTTTCATCGTCAATAAGAAGGTCCAATTGATACAGTAAACCTGAAGTGAAGCATCGGAATCTAAAACTGGACTCACAGGAGTGGTTCAAATCATAGAAAGTTAGAGTGTCAGTCCTCTTGTACTTAAGTCGGCATTGTGCATTTTTGTATTAAATTCGGATGCAATTACTGTGTTTCATCGTCAATAAGCTGGCCGAAGGGACACAGTAAACATGCAGTGAAGTATCGGAATCTAAAACTGGACTCACAGGAGAGGTTCCAATCATAGAAAGTTAGAGTGTCAGTCCTCTTTTACTTAAGTCGGCATTGTGCCTTTTGTATTAAATTCTGATGCAATTTATGCGTTTTATCGTCAATAAGAAGGACCAAGGCATACGTTAAACCTGAAGTGAAGCATCGGAATCCAAAACTGGACTCACAGGAGAGGTTCAAATCATAGAAAATTAGTCAGTCCTCTTGTACTTAAGTCGGCATTGTCCCTTTTGTATTACAATCGTATGCAATTTCTGTGTATCATCGTCAATAAGAAGGTCCAAGGCATACAGTAAACCTGAAGTGAAGCATCGGAATCTGAAACTGGACTCAAAGGAGAGGTTCAAATACTAGCAAGTTAGAGTGTTAGTCCTCTTGTACTCAAGTCGCCATTGTGCCTTTTGTATTAAATTCGGATGTAATTTCTGTGCTTCATCGTCAATAAGAAGGTCCAAGGTATACAAAAAACCTGAAGTGAAGCATCGGAATCTAAAAATGGGCTCACAGGAGAGTTTCAAATCATAGAATGTTAGAGTGTCAGTCCTCTTGTACTTAGGTCGGCATTGTGCCTTTTGTATAAAATGCAGATGCAATTTCTGTGTTTCATCGTCAATAACAAGGGCAAAGGAATACAGTAAACCTGAAGTGAAGCATCAGAATCTAAAACTGGGCTCACAGGAGAGGTTCAAATCGTAGAATGTTAGAGTGTCCGTCCTGTTATACTTAAGTCGGCATTGTGCCGTTTGTATTAAATTCAGATGCAATTTCTGTGTTTCATCATTAAAAGGAAGGTCCAAGGATTACAGTACACCTGAAGTGAAGCATCATAATCTAAAACGGGACACACAGGAGAGGTTCAAATCACAGAAAGTTTGAGTGTCAGTCCTCTTGTACTTAAGTCGGCATAGTGCCTTTTGTATTAAATTCGGATGCAATTTCTGTGTTTCATCGTCAATAAGAAGGTCCAAGGTATACGTTAATCCTGAAGTGAAGCACCGGAATGTAAAACTGGACTCACAGGAGAGGTTCAAATCATAGAAATTTAGTCAGTCCTCTTATACTTAAGTCGGCATTGTGCCTTTTGTATTGAATTCGGATGCAATTTCTGTGTATCATCGTCAATAAGAAGGTCCAAGGTATACAGTAAACCTGAAGTGAGGCAAAGGAATCTAAAACTGGACTCAAAGGAGAGGTTCAAATCATAGGAAGATAGAGTGTCAGTCCTCTTGTACTTAAGTCGGCATTGTTCCTTTTGTATTAAATGCGGAAGAAATTTCTGTGTTTCATCGTCAATAGAAGGTCCAAGGGATACAGTAAACCTTAAGTGAAGCATCGGAATCTAAAACTGGACTCACAGGAGAGGTTCAAATCATAGACAGTTAGAGTGTCAGTCCTCTTGTACTTAAGTCGGCATTGTGCCTTTTGTATTGAATTCGGATGCAATTTCTGTGTTTCATCGTCAATAAGCTGGTCCAAGGGACACAGTAAACCTGCAGTGAAGCATCGGAATCTAAAACTGGACTCACAGGAGAGGTTCCAATCATAGAAAGTTAGAGTGTCAGTCCTCTTGTACTTAAGTCGGTATTGTGCCTTTTGTATTATATTCTGATGCAATTTCTGCGTTTTATCGTCAATGAGAAGGTCCAAGGCATACGTTAAACCTGAAGTGAAGCATCGGAATCCAAAACTGGACTCACAGGAGAGGTTCAAATCATAGAAAGTTAGTCAGTCCTCTTGTACTTAAATCGGCATTGTGCCTTTTGTATTAAATTCGGATGCAATTTCTGTGTTTCATCGTCAATAAGCTGGTCCAAGGGACACAGTAAACCTGCAGTGAAGCATCGGAATCTAAAACTGGACTCACACGAGTGGTTCAAATCATAGAAATTTAGAGTGTCAGTCCTCTTGTACTTAAGTCGGCATTGTGCCTTTTGTATTAAATTCGGATGCAATTTCTGTGCTTCATCGTCTATAAGAAGGACCTAGGTATACAGTAAACCTGAAGTGAAGCATCGAAATCTAAAACTGGATCACAGGAGAGGTTCAAATCATAGAAA
Organism: Schistocerca americana; assembly: GCF_021461395.2. NCBI lineage: Eukaryota > Metazoa > Arthropoda > Insecta > Orthoptera > Acrididae > Schistocerca > Schistocerca americana. Next base: position 60,109,027 of record NC_060121.1, read on the forward strand.
GTTAGAGTGTCAGTCCTCTAGTACTTAAGTCGGCACTGTGCCTTTTGAATTTGATTCGGATGCAATTTCTGAGTTTCATTGTCATTATGAAGGTCCAAGGCATACAGTAAACCTGAAGTGAAGCTTCAGAATCTAAAACTGGACTCATAGGAGAGGTTCGAATCATAGAAAGTTAGAGCGTCAGTCCTCTTGTACTTATGTCGGCATTGTGCCTTTTGTATTAAATTCGGATGCAATTTTTTTGTTTCATCGTCAATAAGAAGGTCTACGGGATACAGTTAACCTGAAGTGAAGCATTGGAATCTAAACTGGACGCACAGGAGAGGTTCAAATCATAGAAAGTTAGAGTGTCAGTCCTCTTGTACTTAAGTCGGCATTGTGCCTTTTGTATTAAATTCGGATGGAATTTCTGTGTTTCATCGTCAATACAACGGTCCAATTGATACGGTAAACCGGAAGTGAAGCATCGGAATCTAAAACTGGACTCACCGGAGAGGTTCAAATCATAGAAAGTTAGAGTGTCAGTCCTCTTGTACTTAAGTCGGCATTGTGCATTTTTGTATTAAATTCGGATGCAATTACTGTGTTTCATCGTCAATAAACTGGCCGAAGGGACACAGTAAACATGCAGTGAAGTATCGGAATCTAAAACTGGACTCACAGGAGAGGTTCAAATCATAGAAAGTTAGAGTGTCAGTCCTCTTTTACTTAAGTCGGCATTCTGCCTTTTGTATTAAATTCTGATGCAATTTATGCGTTTTATCTTCAATAAGAAGGTCCAAGGCATATGTTAAACCTGAAGTGAAGCATCGGAATCCAAAACTGGACTCACAGGAGAGGTTCAAATCATAGAAAGTTAGTCAGTCCTCTTGTACTTAAGTCGGCATTGTGCCTTTTGTATTAAATTCGGATGCAATTTCTGTGTATCATCGTCAATAAGAAGGTCCAAGGCATACAGTAAACCTGAAGTGAAGCATCGGAATCTAAAACTGGACTCAAAGGAGAGGTTCAAATAATAGCAAGTTAGAGTGTTAGTCCTCTTGTACTCAAGTCGGCATTGTGCTTTTTGTATTAAATTCGGATGTAATTTCTGTGTTTCATCGTCAATAAGAAGGTCCAAGGTATACAGTAAACCTGAGGTGAAGCATCGGAATCTAAAACTGGACTCACAGGAGGGGTTCAAATCATAGAATGTTAGAGTGTCAGTCCTCTTGTACTTAAGTCGGCATTGTGCCGTTTGTATTAAATGCAGATGTAATTTTTGTGTTTCATCATCAATAAGAAGGTCCAAGGATTACAGTAAACCTGAAGTGAAGCATCGGAATCTAAAACGGGACTCACAGGAGAGGTTCAAATCACAGAAAATTTGAGTGTCAGTCCTCTTGTACTTAAGTCATCATTGTGCCTTTTGTATTCAATTCGGATGCAATTTCTGTGTTTCATCGTCAATAAGAAGGTCTAAGGGATACAGTAAACTTGAAGTGAAGCATCGGAATCCAAAACTGGACTCACAGGAGAGGTTCAAATCATAGAAAGTTAGAGTGTGTGTCCTCTTGTACTTATGTCGGCATTGTGCCTTTTGCATTAAATTCGGATGGAATTTCTGGGTTTCATCGTCAATACAAAGGTCCAATTGATACGGTAAACCTGAAGTGAAGCATCGGATTCTAAAACTTGACTCACAGGAGAGGTTAAAATCATAGAAAGTTAGAGTGTCAGTCGTCTTGTACTTAAGTCGGCATTGTGCATTTTGAATTTGATTCGGATGCAATTTCTGTGTTTCATCGTCATTAAGAAGGTACAAGGCATACAGTAAACCTCAAGTGAAGCTTCAGAATCTAAAACTGGACTCACAGGAGAGGTTAAAATCATAGAAAGTTAGAGTGTCAGTCCTCTTGTACTTAAGTCGGCATTGTGCCTTTTGTATTAAATTCGGATGCAATTTTTGTGTTTCATCGTCAATAAGAAGGTCTAAGGGATACAGTTTACCTGAGGTGAAGCATCGGAATCTAAAACTGGACTCACAGGAGAGGTTCAAATCATAGAATTTTAGAGTGTCAGTCCTCTTGTACTTAAGTCGGCATTGTGCCTTTTGTATTAAATTCGGATGCAATTTCTGTGTTTCATCGTCAATACAACGGTCCAATTGATACGGCAAACCGGAAGTGAAGCATCGGAATCTAAAACTGGATTCCCCGGAGAGGTTCAAATCATAGAAAGTTAGAGTGTCAGTCCTCTTGTACTTAAGTCGGCATTGTGCCTTTTGTATTAAATTCGGATGGAATTTCTGTGTTTCATCGTCAATACAACGTTCCAATTGATACGGTAAACCGGAAGTGAAGCATCGGAATCTAAAACTGGACTCACCGGAGAGGTTCAAACCATAGAAAGTTAGAGTGTCAGTCCTCTTGTACTTAAGTCGGCATTGTGCATTTTTGCTATAAATTCGGATGCAATTACTGTGTTTCATCGTCAATACAACGGTCCAATTGATACGGTAAACCGGAAGTGAAGCATCGGAATCTAAAACTGGACTCACCGGAGAGGTTCAAATCATAGAAAGTTAGAGTGTCAGTCCTCTTGTACTTAAGTCGGCATTGTGCATTTTTGTATTAAATTCGGATGCAATTACTGTGTTTCATCGTCAATAAGCTGGCCGAAGGGACACAGTAAACATGCAGTGAAGTATCGGAATCTAAAACTGGACTCACAGGAGAGGTTCAAATCATAGAAAGTTAGAGTGTCAGTCCTCTTTTACTTAAGTCGGCATTCTGCCTTTTGTATTAAATTCTGATGCAATTTATGCGTTTTATCTTCAATAAGAAGGTCCAAGGCATATGTTAAACCTGAAGTGAAGCATCGGAATCCAAAACTGGACTCACAGGAGAGGTTCAAATCATAGAAAGTTAGTCAGTCCTCTTGTACTTAAGTCGGCATTGTGCCTTTTGTATTAAATTCGGATGCAATTTCTGTGTATCATCGTCAATAAGAAGGTCCAAGGCATACAGTAAACCTGAAGTGAAGCATCGGAATCTAAAACTGGACTCAAAGGAGAGGTTCAAATAATAGCAAGTTAGAGTGTTAGTCCTCTTGTACTCAAGTCGGCATTGTGCTTTTTGTATTAAATTCGGATGTAATTTCTGTGTTTCATCGTCAATAAGAAGGTCCAAGGTATACAGTAAACCTGAGGTGAAGCATCGGAATCTAAAACTGGACTCACAGGAGGGGTTCAAATCATAGAATGTTAGAGTGTCAGTCCTCTTGTACTTAAGTCGGCATTGTGCCGTTTGTATTAAATGCAGATGTAATTTTTGTGTTTCATCATCAATAAGAAGGTCCAAGGATTACAGTAAACCTGAAGTGAAGCATCGGAATCTAAAACGGGACTCACAGGAGAGGTTCAAATCACAGAAAATTTGAGTGTCAGTCCTCTTGTACTTAAGTCATCATTGTGCCTTTTGTATTCAATTCGGATGCAATTTCTGTGTTTCATCGTCAATAAGAAGGTCTAAGGGATACAGTAAACTTGAAGTGAAGCATCGGAATCCAAAACTGGACTCACAGGAGAGGTTCAAATCATAGAAAGTTAGAGTGTGTGTCCTCTTGTACTTATGTCGGCATTGTGCCTTTTGCATTAAATTCGGATGGAATTTCTGGGTTTCATCGTCAATACAAAGGTCCAATTGATACGGTAAACCTGAAGTGAAGCATCGGATTCTAAAACTTGACTCACAGGAGAGGTTAAAATCATAGAAAAATAGAGTGTCAGTCGTCTTGTACTTAAGTCGGCATTGTGCATTTTGAATTTGATTCGGATGCAATTTCTGTGTTTCATCGTCATTAAGAAGGTACAAGGCATACAGTAAACCTCAAGTGAAGCTTCAGAATCTAAAACTGGACTCACAGGAGAGGTTAAAATCATAGAAAGTTAGAGTGTCAGTCCTCTTGTACTTAAGTCGGCATTGTGCCTTTTGTATTAAATTCGGATGCAATTTTTGTGTTTCATCGTCAATAAGAAGGTCTAAGGGATACAGTTTACCTGAGGTGAAGCATCGGAATCTAAAACTGGACTCACAGGAGAGGTTCAAATCATAGAATGTTAGAGTGTCAGTCCTCTTGTACTTAAGTCGGCATTGTGCCTTTTGTATTAAATTCGGATGCAATTTCTGTGTTTCATCGTCAATACAACGGTCCAATTGATACGGCAAACCGGAAGTGAAGCATCGGAATCTAAAACTGGATTCACCGGAGAGGTTCAAATCATAGAAAGTTAGAGTGTCAGTCCTCTTGTACTTAAGTCGGCATTGTGCCTTTTGTATTAAATTCGGATGGAATTTCTGTGTTTCATCGTCAATACAACGTTCCAATTGATACGGTAAACCGGAAGTGAAGCATCGGAATCTAAAACTGGACTCACCGGAGAGGTTCAAACCATAGAAAGTTAGAGTGTCAGTCCTCTTGTACTTAAGTCGGCATTGTGCATTTTTGCATTAAATTCGGATGCAATTACTGTGTTTCATCGTCAATAAGCTGGCCGAAGGGACACAGTAAACATGCAGTGAAGTATCGGAATCTAAAACAGGACTCACAGGAGAGGTTCCAATCATAGAAAGTTAGAGTGTCAGTCCTCTTTTACTTAAGTCGGCATTGTGCCTTTTGTATTAAATTCTGATGCAATTTATGCGTTTTATCGTCAATAAGAAGGTCCAAGGCATACGTTAAACCTGAAGTGAAGCATCGGAATCCAAAACTGGACTCACAGGAGAGGTTCAAATCATAGAAAGTTAGTCAGTCCTCTTGTACTTAAGTCGGCATTGTGCCTTTTGTATTAAATTCGGATGCAATTTCTGTGTATCATCGTCAATAAGAAGGTCCAAGACATACAGTAAACCTGAATTGAAGCATCGGAATCTAAAACTGGACTCAAAGGAGAGGTTCAAATAATAGCAAGTTAGAGTGTTAGTCCTCTTGTACTCAAGTCGGCATTGTGCTTTTTGTATTAAATTCGGATGTAATTTCTGTGTTTCATCGTCAATAAGAAGGTCCAAGGTATACAGTAAACCTGAGGTGAAGCATCGGAATCTAAAACTGGACTCAAAGGAGAGGTTCAAATAATAGCAAGTTAGAGTGTTAGTCCTCTTGTACTCAAGTCGGCATTGTGCTTTTTGTATTAAATTCGGATGTAATTTCTGTGTTTCATCGTCAATAAGAAGGTCCAAGGTATACAGTAAACCTGAGGTGAAGCATCGGAATCTAAAACTGGACTGACAGGAGAGGTTCAAATCATAGAATGTTAGAGTGTCAGTCCTCTTGTACTTAAGTCGGCATTGTGCCGTTTGTATTAAATGCAGATGTAATTTTTGTGTTTCATCATCAATAAGAAGGTCCAAGGATTACAGTAAACCTGAAGTGAAGCATCGGAATCTAAAACGGGACTCACAGGAGAGGTTCAAATCACAGAAAATTTGAGTGTCAGTCCTCTTGTACTTAAGTCATCATTGTGCCTTTTGTATTCAATTCGGATGCAGTTTCTGTGTTTCATCGTCAATAAGAAGGTCTAAGGGATACAGTAAACTTGAAGTGAAGCATCGGAATCCAAAACTGGACTCACCGGAGAGGTTCAAAACATAGAAAGTTAGAGTGTGTGTCCTCTTGTACTTAAGTCGGCATTGTGCCTTTTGCATTAAATTCGAATGGAAATTCTGGGTTTCATCGTCAATACAAAGGTCCAATTGATACGGTAAACCTGAAGTGAAGCATCGGATTCTAAAACTGGACTCACAGGAGAGGTTAAAATCATAGAAAGTTAGAGTGTCAGTCCTCTTGTACTTAAGTCGGCATTGTGCATTTTGAATTTGATTCGGATGCAATTTCTGTGTTTCATCGTCATTAAGAAGGTACAAGGCATACAGTAAACCTCAAGTGAAGCTTCAGAATCTAAAACTGGACTCACAGGAGTGGTTCAAATCATAGAAAGTTAGAGCGTCATTCCTCTTGTACTTAAGTCGGCATTGTGCCTTTTGTATTAAATTCGGATGCAATTTTTGTGTTTCATCGTCAATAAGAAGGTCTAAGGGATACGGTTTACCTGAGGTGAAGCATCGGAATCTAAAACTGGACTCACAGGAGAGGTTCAAATCATAGAATGTTAGAGTGTCAGTCCTCTTGTACTTAAGTCGGCATTGTGCCGTTTGTATTAAATTCGGATGCAATTTCTGTGTTTCATCGTCAATACAACGGTCCAATTGATACGGCAAACCGGAAGTGAAGCATCGGAATCTAAAACTGGACTCACCGGAGAGGTTCCAATCATAGAAAGTTAGAGTGTCAGTCCTCATTTACTTAAGCCGGCATTGTGCCTTTTGTATTAAATTCTGATGCAATTTCTGTGTTTCATCATTAAAAGGAAGGTCCAAGGATTACAGTACACCTGAAGTCAAGCATCGTAATCTAAAACGGGACACACAGGAGAGGTTCAAATCACAGAAAGTTTGAGTGTCAGTCCCCTTGTACATAAGTCGTCATAGTGCCTTTTTTATTAAATTCGGATGCAATTTCTGTGTTTCATCGTCAATAAGAAGGTCCAAGGCATACGTTAAACCTGAAGTGAAGCATCGGAATCCAAAACTGGACTCACAGGAGAGGTTCAAATCATAGAAATTTAGTCAGTCCTCTTGTACTTAAGTCGGCATTGTGCCTTTTGTATTAAAATCGTATGCAATTTCTGTGTATCATCGTCAATAAGAAGGTCCAAGGCATACAGTAAACCTGAAGTGAAGCATCGGAATCTGAAACTGGACTCAAAGGAGAGGTTAAAATAATAGCAAATTAGAGTGTTAGTCCTCTTGTACTCAAGTCGCCATTGTGCCTTTTGTATTAAATTCGGATGTAATTTCTGTGCTTCATCGTCAATATGAAGGTCCAAGGTATACAGTAAACCTGAAGTGAAGCATCGGAATCTAAAAATGGGCTCACAGGAGAGTTTCAAATCATAGAATGTTAGAGTGTCAGTCCTCTTGTACTTAAGTCGGCATTGTGCCTTTTGTATAAAATGCAGATGCAATTTCTGTGTTTCATCGTCAATAACAAGGGCAAAGGGATACAGTAAACCTGAAGTGAAGCATCAGAAGCTAAAACTGGGCTCACAGGGAGGTTCAAATCGTAGAATGTTAGAGTGTGAGTCCTGTTATACTTAAGTCGGCATTGTGCCGTTTGTATTAAATTCAGATGCAATTTCTGTGTTTCATCATTAAAAGGAAGGTCCAAGGATTACAGTACACCTGAAGTGAAGCATCGTAATCTAAAACGGGACACACAGGAGAGTTTCAAATCACAAAAAGTTTGAGTGTCAGTCCTCTTGTACTTAAGTCGGCATAGTGCCTTTTGTATTAAATTCGGATGCAATTTCTGTGTTTCATCGTCAATAAGAAGGTCCAAGGTATACGTTAAACCTGAAGTGAAGCATCGGAATGTAAAACTGGACTCACAGGAGAGGTTCAAATCATAGAAATTTAGTTAGTCCTCTTATACTTAAGTCGGCATTGTGCCTTTTGTATTGAATTCGGATGCAATTTCTGTGTATCATCGTCAATAAGAAGGTCCAAGGCAGACAGTAAACCTGAAGTGAGGCATCGGAATCTAAAACTGGACTCACAGGAGAGGTTCAAATCATAGGAAGATAGAGTGTCAGTCCTCTTGTACTTAAGTCGGCATTGTTCCTTTTGTATTAAATGCGGAAGAAATTTCTGTGTTTCATCGTCAATAGAAGGTCCAAGGGATACAGTAAACCTTAAGTGAAGCATCGGAATCTAAAACTGGACTCACAGGAGAGGTTCAAATCATAGACAGTTAGAGTGTCAGTCCTCTTGTACTTAAGTCGGCATTTTGCCTTTTGTATTAAATTCGGATGCAATTTCTGTGTTTCATCGTCAATAAGCTGGTCCAAAGGACACAGTAAACCTGCAGTGAATCATCGGAATCTAAAACTGGACTCACAGGAGAGGTTCCAATCATAGAAAGTTAGAGTGTCAGTCCTCTTGTACTTAAGTCGGCATTGTGCCTTTTGTATTAAATTCGGATGTAATTTCTGTGTTTCATCGTCAATAAGAAGGTCCAAGGTATACAGTAAACCTGAAGTGAAGCATCGGAATCTAAAACTGGTCTCAAAGGAGAGGTTCAAATTATAGAATGTTAGAGTGTCAGTCCTCTTGTACTTAAGTCGGCATTGTGCCGTTTGTATTAAATGCAGATGTAATTTTTGTGTTTCATCATCAATAAGAAGTTCGAAGGATTACAGTAAACCTGAAGTGAAGCATCGGAATCTAAAACGGGACTCACAGGAGAGGTTCAAATCACAGAAAATTTGAGTGTCAGTCCTCTTGTACTTAAGTCGGCATTGTGCCTTTTGCATTAAATTCGGATGGAAATTCTGGGTTTCATCGTCAATACAAAGGTCCAATTGATACGGTAAACCTGAAGTGAAGCATCGGATTCTAAAACTGGACTCACAGGAGAGGTTCAAATCATAGAATGTTAGAGTGTCAGTCCTCTTGTACTTAAGTCGGCATTGTGCCGTTTGTATTAAATGCAGATGTAATTTTTGTGTTTCATCATCAATAAGAAGGTCCAAGGATTACAGTAAACCTGAAGTGAAGCATCGGAATCTAAAACGGGACTCACAGGAGAGGTTCAAATCACAGAAAATTTGAGTGTCAGTCCTCTTGTACTTAAGTCATCATTGCGCCTTTTGTATTCAATTCGGATGCAATTTCTGTGTTTCATCGTCAATAAGAAGGTCTAAGGGATACAGTAAACTTGAAGTGAAGCATCGGAATCCAAAACTGGACTCACCGGAGAGGTTCAAATCATAGAAAGTTAGAGTGTGTGTCCTCTTGTACTTAAGTCGGCATTGTGCCTTTTGCATTAAATTCGGATGGAAATTCTGGGTTTCATCGTCAATACAAAGGTCCAATTGATACGGTAAACCTGAAGTGAAGCATCGGATTCTAAAACTGGACTCACAGGAGAGGTTAAAATCATAGAAAGTTAGAGTGTCAGTCCTCTTGTACTTAAGTCGGCATTGTGCATTTTGAATTTGATTAGGATGCAATTTCTGTGTTTCATCGTCATTAAGAAGGTACAAGGCATACAGTAAACCTCAAGTGAAGCTTCAGAATCTAAAACTGGACTCACAGGAGTGGTTCAAATCATAGAAAGTTAGAGCGTCAGTCCTCTTGTACTTAAGTCGGCATTGTGCCTTTTGTATTAAATTCGGATGCAATTTTTGTGTTTCATCGTCAATAAGAAGGTCTAAGGGATACGGTTTCCCTGAGGTGAAGCATCGGAATCTAAAACTGGACTCACAGGAGAGGTTCAAATCATAGAATGTTAGAGTGTCAGTCCTCTTGTACTTAAGTCGGCATTGTGCCGTTTGTATTAAATTCGGATGCAATTTCTGTGTTTCATCGTCAATACAACGGTCCAATTGATACGGCAAACCGGAAGTGAAGCATCGGAATCTAAAACTGGACTCACCGGAGAGGTTCAAATCATAGAAAGTTAGAGTGTCAGTCCTCTTGTACTTAAGTCGGCATTGTGCCTTTTGTATTAAATTCGGATGCAATTTCTGTGTTTCATCGTCAATAAGCTGGCCCAAGGGACACAGTAAACCTGCAGTGAAGCATCGGAATCTAAAACTGGACTCACAGGAGTGGTTCAAATCATAGAAATTTAGAGTGTCAGTCCTCTTGTACTTAAGTTGGCATTGTGCCTTTTGTATTAAATTCGGATGCAATTTCTGTGTTTCATCGTCTATAAGAAGGACCAAGGTATACAGTAAACCTGAAGTGAAGCATCGGAATCTAAAACTGGATCACAGGAGAGGTTCAAATCATAGAAAGTTAGAGTGTCAGTCCTCTAGTACTTAAGTCGGCACTGTGCCTTTTGAATTTGATTCGGATGCAATTTCTGAGTTTCATTGTCATTAAGAAGGTCCAAGGCATACAGTAAACCTGAAGTGAAGCTTCAGAATCTAAAACTGGACTCATAGGAGAGGTTCGAATCATAGAAAGTTAGAGCGTCAGTCCTCTTGTACTTATGTCGGCATTGTGCTTTTGTATTAAATTCGGATGCAATTTTTTTGTTTCATCGTCAATAAGAAGGTCTACGGGATACAGTTAACCTGAAGTGAAGCATTGGAATCTATACTGGATGCACAGGAGAGGTTCAAATCATAGAAAGTTAGAGTGTCAGTCCTCTTGTACTTAAGTCGGCATTGTGATTTTTGTATTAAATTCGGATGGAATTTCTGTGTTTCATCGTCAATACAACGGTCCAATTGATACGGTAAACCGGAAGTGAAGCATCGGAATCTAAAACTGGACTCACCGGAGAGGTTCAAATCATAGAAAGTTAGAGTGTCAGTCCTCTTGTACTTAAGTCGGCATTGTGCATTTTTGTATTAAATTCGGATGCAATTACTGTGTTTCATCGTCAATAAGCTGGCCGAAGGGACACAGTAAACATGCAGTGAAGTATCGGAATCTAAAACTGGACTCACAGGAGAGGTTCCAATCATAGAAAGTTAGAGTGTCAGTCCTCATTTACTTAAGCCGGCATTGTGCCTTTTGTATTAAATTCTGATGCAATTTCTGTGTTTCATCATTAAAAGGAAGGTCCAAGGATTACAGTACACCTGAAGTGAAGCATCGTAATCTAAAACGGGACACACAGGAGAGGTTCAAATCACAGAAAGTTTGAGTGTCAGTCCTCTTGTACATAAGTCGGCATAGTGCTTTTGTATTAAATTCGGATGCAATTTCTGTGTTTCATCGTCAATAAGAAGGTCCAAGGCATACGGTAAGCCTGAAGTGAAGCATCGGAATCCAAAACTGGGCTCACAGGAGAGGTTCAAATCATAGAAAATTAGTCAGTCCTCTTGTACTTAAGTCGGCATTGTGCCTTTTGTATTAAAATCGTATGCAATTTCTGTGTATCATCGTCAATAAGAAGGTCCAAGGCATACAGTAAACCTGAAGTGAAGCATCGGAATCTGAAACTGGACTCAAAGGAGAGGTTCAAATAATAGCAAATTAGAGTGTTAGTCCTCTTGTACTCAAGTCGCCATTGTGCCTTTTGTATTAAATTCGGATGTAATTTCTGTGCTTCATCGTCAATATGAAGGTCCAAGGTATACAGTAAACCTGAAGTGAAGCATCGGAATCTAAAAATGGGCTCACAGGAGAGTTTCAAATCATAGAATGTTAGAGTGTCAGTCCTCTTGTACTTAAGTCGGCATTGTGCCTTTTGTATAAAATGCAGATGCAATTTCTGTGTTTCATCGTCAATAACAAGGGCAAAGGGATACAGTAAACCTGAAGTGAAGCATCAGAAACTAAAACTGGGCTCACAGGAGATGTTCAAATCGTAGAATGTTAGAGTGTGAGTCCTGTTATACTTAAGTCGGCATTGTGCCGTTTGTATTAAATTCAGATGCAATTTCTGTGTTTCATCATTAAAAGGAAGGTCCAAGGATTACAGTACACTGAAGTGAAGCATCGTAATCTAAAACGGGACACACAGGAGAGGTTCAAATCACAGAAAGTTAGAGTGTCATTCCTATTGTACTTAAGTCGGCATAGTGCCTTTTGTATTAAATTCGGATGCAATTTCTGTGTTTCATCGTCAATAAGAAGGTCCAAGGTATACGTTAAACCTGAAGTGAAGCATCGGAATGTAAAACTGGACTCACAGGAGAGGTTCAAATCATAGAAATTTAGTTAGTCCTCTTATACTTAAGTCGGCATTGTGCCTTTTGTATTGAATTCGGATGCAATTTCTGTGTATCATCGTCAATAAGAAGGTCCAAGGTATACAGTAAACCTGAAGTGAGGCATCGGAATCTAAAACTGGACTCACAGGAGAGGTTCAAATCATAGGAAGATAGAGTGTCAGTCCTCTTGTACTTAAGTCGGCATTGTTCCTTTTGTATTAAATGCGGAAGAAATTTCTGTGTTTCATCGTCAATAGAAGGTCCAAGGGATACAGTAAACCTTAAGTGAAGCATCGGAATCTAAAACTGGACTCACAGGAGAGGTTCAAATCATAGACAGTTAGAGTGTCAGTCCTCTTGTACTTAAGTCGGCATTTTGCCTTTTGTATTAAATTCGGATGCAATTTCTGTGTTTCATCGTCAATAAGCTGGTCCAAGGGACACAGTAAACCTGCAGTGAAGCATCGGAATCTAAAACTGGACTCACAGGAGAGGTTCCAATCATAGAAAGTTAGAGTGTCAGTCCTCTTGTACTTAAGTCGGCATTGTGCCTTTTGTATTAAATTCGGATGTAATTTCTGTGTTTCATCGTCAATAAGAAGGTCCAAGGTATACAGTAAACCTGAAGTGAAGCATCGGAATCTAAAACTGGTCTCACAGGAGAGGTTCAAATCATAGAATGTTAGAGTGTCAGTCCTCTTGTACTTAAGTCGGCATTGTGCCGTTTGTATTAAATGCAGATGTAATTTTTGTGTTTCATCATCAATAAGAAGGTCCAAGGATTACAGTAAACCTGAAGTGAAGCATCGGAATCTAAAACGGGACTCACAGGAGAGGTTCAAATCACAGAAAATTTGAGTGTCAGTCCTCTTGTACTTAAGTCGGCATTGTGCCTTTTGCATTAAATTCGGATGGAATTTCTGGGTTTCATCGTCACTACAATGGTCCAATTGATACGGTAAACCTGAAGTGAAGCATCGGATTCTAAAACTGGACTCACAGGAGAGGTTCAAATCATAGAAAGTTAGAGTGTCGGTCCTCTTGTACTTAAGTCGGCATTGTGCATTTTGTATTTAATTCGGATGCAATTTCAATATTTCATCGTCAATAAGCTGGTCCAAGGGAAACAGTAAACCTGAAGTGAAGCATCGGGATACAAAACTGGACTCACACGACAGGTTCAAATCATAGAAAGTTAGTCAGTCCTCTAGTACTTAAGTCGGCATTGTGCGTTTTGTATTAAATTCGGATGCAATTTCTGTGTATCATCGTCAATAAGAAGGTCCAAGGGATACAGTAAACCTGAAGTGAAGCATCGGAATCTAAAACTGGACTCAAAGGAGAGGTTCAAATCATAGAAAATTAGAGGGTTGGTATATTTGTACTCAAGTCGTCATTGTGCCTTTTGTATTAAATTCGGATGTAATTTCTGTGTTTCTTCGTCAATAAGAAGGTCCAAGGTACACAGTAAACCTGAAGTGATGCATGGGAATCCAAAACGGGACCAACAGAAGTGGTTCAAATCATAGAAAGTTAGAGTGTCAGTCCTCTTGTACTTAAGTCGGCATTGTGCATTTTGTATTAAATTCGGATGCAATTTCTGAGTTTCATCGTCAATAAGATAGTCCAAGGTATACAGTATACCTGAAGTGAAGCATCAGAATCTAAAACTGGACTCACAGGAGAGGTTCAAATCATAAAAAATTAAAGTGTCAGTCCTCATGTACTTAAGTCGGCATTGTGCCTTTTGTATTAAATGCAGATGCAATTTCTGAGTTTTATCGTCAATGACAAGGGCCAATGGATACAGTAAACCTGAAGTGAGGCATCGGGATCTAAAACTGGATTCACAGGAGAGGTTCAAATCATAGGAAGTTAGAGTGTCAGTCCTCTAGTACTTAAGTCGGCATTGTGCCTTTTGTATTAAATTCTAATGCAATTTCTGTGTTTCATCGTCATTAAGAAGGTCCAAGGCATACAGTAAACCTCAAGTGAAGCTTCAGAATCTAAAACTGGACTCACAGGAGAGGTTCAAATCATAGAAAGTTAGAGCGTCAGTCCTCTTGTACTTAAGTCGGCATTGTGCCTTTTGTATTAAATTCGGATGCAATTTTTGTGTTTCATCGTCAATAAGAAGGTCTAAGGGATACAGTTAACCTGAAGTGAAGCATTGGAATCTAAAACAGGTCGCACAGGAGAGGTTCAAATCATAGAAAGTTAGAGTGTCAGTCCTCTTGTACTTAAGTCGGCATTGTGCCTTTTGTATTAAATTCGGATGCAATTTCTGTGTTTCATCGTCAATACAACGGTCCAATTGATACAGCAAACCGGAAGTGAAGCATCGGAATCTAAATTTGGACTCACCGGAGAGGTTCAAATCATAGAAAGTTAGAGTGTCAGTCCTCTTGTACTTATGTCGGCATTATGCCTTTTGTATTAAATTCGGATGCAATTTCTGTGTTTCATCGTCAATAAGCTGGTCCAAGGGATACAGTAAACGTGCAGTGAAGCATCGGAATCTAAAACTGGACACACAGGAGAGGTTCCAATTCTAGAAAGTTAGAGTGTCAGTCCTCTTGTACTTAAGTCGGCATTGTGCCTTTTGTATTGAATTCGAATGCATTTTCTGTGTATCATCGTCAATAAGAAAGTCCAAGGTATACAGTAAACCTGAAGTGAAGCATCGGAATCTAAAACTGGACACACAGGAGTGGTTCAAATCATAGAAATTTAGAGTGTCTGTCCTCTTGTACTCAAGTCGGCATTGTGCCTTTTGTATTAAATTCGGATGCAATTTCTTTGTTTCTTCGTCAATAAGAAGGTCCAAGGTATACAGTAAACCTGAAGTGATGCATGGGAATCCAAAACGGGACTCACAGAAGTGGTTCAAATCATAGAAAGTTAGAGTGTCAGTCCTCTTGTACTTAAGTCAGCATTGTGCCTTTTGTATTAAATTCGGATCTAATTTCTGTGTTTCATCGTCAATAAGAAGGTCCAAGGTATACAGTAAACCTGAAGTGAAGCATCGGAATCTAAAACTGGTCTCACAGGAGAGGTTCAAATCATAGAATGTTAGAGTGTCAGTCCTCTTGTACTTAAGTCGGCATTGTGCCGTTTGTATTAAATGCAGATGTAATTTTTGTGTTTCATCATCAATAAGAAGGTCCAAGGATTACAGTAAACCTGAAGTGAAGCATCGGAATCTAAAACGGGACTCACAGGAGAGGTTCAAATCACAGAAAATTTGAGTGTCAGTCCTCTTGTACTTAAGTCGGCATTGTGCCTTTTGCATTAAATTCGGATGGAATTTCTGGGTTTCATCGTCAGTACAATGGTCCAATTGATACGGTAAACCTGAAGTGAAGCATCGGATTCTAAAACTGGACTCACAGGAGAGGTTCAAATCATAGAAAGTTAGAGTGTCAGTCCTCTTGTACTTAAGTCGGCATTGTGCATTTTGTATTTAATTCGGATGCAATTTCAATATTTCATCGTCAATAAGCTGGTCCAAGGGAAACAGTAAACCTGAAGTGAAGCATCGGGATACAAAACTGGACTCACACGACAGGTTCAAATCATAGAAAGTTAGTCAGTCCTCTAGTACTGAAGTCGGCATTGTGCGTTTTGTATTAAATTCGGATGCAATTTCTGTGTATCATCGTCAAAAAGAAGGTCCAAGGGATACAGTAAACCTGAAGTGAAGCATCGGAATCTAAAACTGGACTCAAAGGAGAGGTTCAAATCATAGAAAATTAGAGGGTTGGTATATTTGTACTCAAGTCGTCATTGTGCCTTTTGTATTAAATTCGGATGTAATTTCTGTGTTTCTTCGTCAATAAGAAGGTCCAAGGTACACAGTAAACCTGAAGTGATGCATGGGAATCCAAAACGGGACCAACAGAAGTGGTTCAAATCATAGAAAGTTAGAGTGTCAGTCCTCTTGTACTTAAGTCGGCATTGTGCATTTTGTATTAAATTCGGATGCAATTTCTGAGTTTCATCGTCAATAAGATAGTCCAAGGTATACAGTATACCTGAAGTGAAGCATCAGAATCTAAAACTGGACTCACAGGAGAGGTTCAAATCATAAAAAATTAAAGTGTCAGTCCTCATGTACTTAAGTCGGCATTGTGCCTTTTGTATTAAATGCAGATGCAATTTCTGAGTTTTATCGTCAATGACAAGGGCCAATGGATACAGTAAACCTGAAGTGAGGCATCGGAATCTAAAACTGGATTCACAGGAGAGGTTCAAATCATAGGAAGTTAGAGTGTCAGTCCTCTAGTACTTAAGTCGGCATTGTGCCTTTTGTATTAAATTCGGATGCAATTTCTGTGTTTCATCGTCATTAAGAAGGTCCAAGGCATACAGTAAACCTCAAGTGAAGCTTCAGAATCTAAAACTGGACTCACAGGAGAGGTTCAAATCTTAGAAAGTTAGAGCGTCAGTCCTCTTGTACTTAAGTCGGCATTGTGCCTTTTGTATTAAATTCGGATGCAATTTTTGTGTTTCATCGTCAATAAGAAGGTCTAAGGGATACAGTTAACCTGAAGTGAAGCATTGGAATCTAAAACAGGACGCACAGGAGAGGTTCAAATCATAGAAAGTTAGAGTGTCAGTCCTCTTGTACTTAAGTCGGCATTGTGCCTTTTGTATTAAATTCGGATGCAATTTCTGTGTTTCATCGTCAATACAACGGTCCAATTGATACTGCAAACCGGAAGTGAAGCATCGGAATCTAAATTTGGACTCACCGGAGAGGTTCAAATCATAGAAAGTTAGAGTGTTAGTCCTCTTGTACTGATGTCGGCATTATGCCTTTTGTATTAAATTCGGATGCAATTTCTGTGTTTCATCGTCAATAAGCTGGTCCAAGGGATACAGTAAACGTGCAGTGAAGCATCGGAATCTAAAACTGGACACACAGGAGAGGTTCCAATTCTAGAAAGTTACAGTGTCAGTCCTCTTGTACTTAAGTCGGCATTGTGCCTTTTGTATTGAATTCGAATGCATTTTCTGTGTATCATCGTCAATAAGAAAGTCCAAGGTATCCAGTAAACCTGAAGTGAAGCATCGGAATCTAAAACTGGACACACAGGAGTGGTTCAAATCATAGTAATTTAGAGTGTCTGTCCTCTTGTACTCAAGTCGGCATTGTGCCTTTTGTATTAAATTCGGACGCAATTTCTTTGTTTCTTCGTCAATAAGAAGGTCCAAGGTATACAGTAAACCTGAAGTGATGCATGGGAATCCAAAACGGGACTCACAGAAGTGGTTCAAATCATAGAAAGTTAGAGTGTCAGTCCTCTTGTACTTAAGTCGGCATTGTGCCTTTTGTATTAAATTCGGATGCAATTTTTGGGTTTCATCGTCAATAAGAAGGTCTATGGGATACAGTTAACCTGAAGTGAAGCATTGGATTCTAAAACAGGACGCACAGGAGAGATTCAAATCATAGAAAGTTAGAGTGTAAGTCCTCTTGTACTTAAGTCGGCATTGTGCCTTTTGTATTAAATTCGGATGCCATTTCTGTGTTTCATCGTCAATACAACGGTCCAATTGATACGGCAAACCGGAAGTGAAGCATCGGAATCTAAATTTGGACTCACCGGAGAGGTTCAAATCATAGAAAGTTAGAGTGTCAGTCCTCTTGTACTTAAGTCGGCATTGTGCCTTTTGTATTAAATTCGGATGCAATTTCTGTGTTTCATCGTCAATAAGCTGGTCCAAGGGACACAGTAAACCTGCAGTGAAGCATCGG
This sequence comes from Schistocerca americana, assembly GCF_021461395.2. Taxonomy (NCBI): domain Eukaryota; kingdom Metazoa; phylum Arthropoda; class Insecta; order Orthoptera; family Acrididae; genus Schistocerca; species Schistocerca americana. The sequence continues at coordinate 60,126,558 of NC_060121.1, forward strand.
AATCTAAAACTGGACTCACAGGAGAGGTTCCAATTCTAGAAAGTTAGAGTGTCAGTCCTCTTGTACTTAAGTCGGCATTGTGCCTTTTGTATTAAATTCAGATGCAATTTCTGCGTTTTATCGTCAATAAAATGGGCCAAGGCATACGTTAAACCTGAAGTGAAGCATCGGAATCCAAAACTGGACTCACAGGAGAGGTTCAAATCATAGAAAGTTAGTCAGTCCTCTTGTACTTAAGTCGGCATTGTGCCTTTTGTATTAAATTCGGATGCAATTTCTGTGTATCATCGTCAATAAGAAGGTCCAAGGCATACAGTAGACTTGAAGTGAAGCATCGAAATCTAAAACTGGAATCAAAGGAGAGGCTCAAATAATAGCAAGTTAGAGTGTTACTCCTCTTGTCTCAAGTCGGCATTGAGCCTTTTGTATTAAATTCGGATGTAATTTCTGTGCTTCATCGTCAATAAGAAGGTCCAAGGTATACAGTAAACCTGAAGTGAAGCATCGGAATCTAAAACTGGGCTCACAGGAGAGGTTCAAATCATAGAATGTTAGAGTGTCAGTCCTCTTGTACTTAAGTCGGCATTGTGCCGTTTGTATTAAATTCAGATGCAATTTCTGTGTTTCATCATTAATAAGAATGTCCAAGGATTACAGTACGCCTGAAGTGAAGCATCGGAATCTAAAACGGGACTCACAGGAGAGGTTCAAATCTCAGAAAGTTTGAGTGTAAGTACTCTTGTACTTCAGTCGGCATTGTGCCTTTTGTATTAAATTCGGAAGCAATTTCTGTGTTTCATCGTCAATAAGAAGGTACAAGGTATACGTTAAACCTAAAGTGAAGCATCGGAATCCGAAACTGGACTCACAGGAGAGGTTCAAATCATAGGAAGATAGAGTGTCTGTCCTCTTGTACTTAAGTCAGCATTGTTCCTTTTGTAATAAATGCGGAGGCAATTTCTGTGTTTCATCGTCAATATGAAGGTCCAAGGGATACAGTAAACCTTAAGTGAAGCATCGGAATCTAAAACTGGATTCACAGGAGAGGTTCAAATCATAGAAAGTTAGAGTGTCAGTCCTCTTGTACTTAAGTCGGCATTGTGCCTTTTGTATTAAATTCGGTTGCAATTACTGTGTTTCATCGTCAACAAGATGGTCCAAGGGATTCAGTAAACCTGAAGTGAAGCATCGGAATCTAAAACTGGACTCACATTAGAGGTTCAAATCATAGAAAATTAGAGTGTCAGTCCTCTTGTACTTAAGTCAGCATTGTGCCTTTGGTATTAAATTCGGATGGAATTTCTCTGTTCCATCGTCAATAAGAAGGTCCAATTGATACAGTAAACCTGAAGTGAAGCATCGGAATCTAAAACTGGACTCACAGGAGTGGTTCAAATCATAGAAATTTAGAGTGTCAGTTCTCTTGTACTTAAGTCGGCATTGTGCTTTTGTATTAAATTCGGATGCAATTTCTGTGTTTCATCGTCTATAAGAAGGACCAAGGTATACAGTAAACCTGAAGTGAAGCATCGGAAACTAAAACTGGACTCACAGGAGAGGTTCAAGTCATAGAAAGTTAGAGTGACCGTCTTCTTGTACTTAAGTCGGAACTGTGCCTTTTGTAATAAATTCGGATGCAACTTCTGTGCTTCATCGTCAGTAAGAAGGTACAAGGTATACAGTAAACCTGAAGTGAAGCATCGCAATCTAAAACTGGACCCACAGGAGAGGTTCAAATCATAGAAAGTTAGTCAGTCCTCTTGTACTTAAGTCGGCATTGTGCCTTTTGTATTAAATTCGGATGCAATTTCCGTGTATCATCGTCAAAAAGAAGGGCCAAGGGATACGTTAAACCTGTAGTGAAGCATCGGAATCTAAAACTGGACTCAAAGGAGAGGTTCAAATCATAGAAAGATAGAGTGTTAGTCCTCTTGTACTCAAGTCGGCATTGTGCCTAATGTATTAAATTCAGATGTAATTTCTCTGTTTCATCGTCAATAAGAAGGTCCAAGGTATACAGTAAACCTGAAGTGAAGCATCGGAATCTAAAACTGGATTCACAGGAGAGGTTCAAATCAGAGAAGGTTAGAGTGCCAGTCCACTTGTACTTAAGTCGGCATTGTGCCTTTTGTATTAAATTCGGATGCAATTTCTGTGTTTCATCGTCAATAAGAAGGTCCAAGGGATACAGTAAACCTGAAGTGAAGCATCGTAATCTAAAACTGGACTCACAGGAGAGGTTCAAATCGTAGAACGATAGAGTGTCAGTCCTCCTGTACTTAAGTCGGCATTGTGCCTTTGGTATTAAATTCGGATGGAATTTCTGTGTTTCATCGTCAATAACAAGGTCCATTTGATACAGTAAACCTGAAGTGAAGCATCGGAATCTAAAACTGGACCCACAGGAGTGGTTCAAATTATAGAAATTTAAAGTGTCAGTCCTCTTGTACTTAAGTCTGCATTGTGCCTTTTGTATTAAATTCGGATGCAATTTCTGTGTTTCATCGTTAACAAGAAGGTCTACGGGATACAGTAAACTTGAAGTGAAGCATCGGAATCCAAAACTGGACTCACAGGAGAGGTCCAAATCATAGAAAGTTAGAGTGTCTGTCCTCTTGTACATTAGTCGACATTGTGCTTTTTGCATTAAATTCGGATGGAATTTCTGTGTTTTATCGTCAATACAAAGGTCCAATTGATACGGTAAACCTGAAGTGAAGCATCGGATTCTAAAAGTGGACTCACAGGAGAGGTTCATATCATAGAAAGTTAGAGTGTCAGTCCTCTTGTACTTAAGTCGGCAATGTGCCTTTTGTATTTCATTCGGATGCAATTTCTGTGTTTCATCGTCAATAAGCTGGTCCAAGGGAAACAGTAAACCTGAAGTGAAGCATCGGAATCTAAAACTGGACTCACAGGAGAGGTTCCAATCATAGAAAGTTAGAGTCTCAGTCCTCTTGTACTTAAGACGGCTTTGTGCCTTTTGTATTAAATTCGGAAGGAAATTCTGTGTTTCATCGTCAATAAGAATATCCAATTGATACAGTACACCTGAAGTGAAGCATCGGAATCTTAAACTGGACTCACAGGAGAGGTTCAAATCATAGAAAGTAAGAAATTCAGTCCTCTTGTACTTAAGTCGGCAATGTGCTTTTTGTATTCAATTCGGATGCAATTTCTGTGCTTCATCGTCAATAAGCTGGTCCACGGGAAACAGTAAACCTGAAGTGAAGCATCGGAATCTAAAACTGGACTCACACGAGTGGTTCAAATCATAGAAATTTAAAGTGTCAGTCCTCTTGTACTTAAGTCGTCATTGTGCCTTTTGTATTAAATTCGGATGCTATTTCTGTGTTTCATCGTCAATAACCTGGTCCAAGGCAAACAGTAAACCTGAAGTGGAGCATCGGAATCTAAAACTGGACTCACAGGAGAGGTTCCAATTATAGAAAGTTAGAGTGTCACTCCTATTGTACTTAAGTCGGCATTGTGCCTTTGTATTAAATTCTGATGCAATTTCTGTGTATCATCGTCAGTAAGAAGGTCCAAGGGATACAGTAAACCTGAAGTGAAGCATCGGATCTAAAAATGGACTCAAAGGAGAGGTTCAAATCATAGAAAGTAAAAGTGTATGTCCGCTTGTACTTAAATCTTCATTGTGCCTTTTGTATTAAATTCGGATGCAATTTCTGTGTTTCATCGTCAATAAGAAGGTGCAAGCGATACAGTAAACCTGAAGTGAAGCATCGGAATCTAAAACTGGACTCACAGGAAAGGTTCAAATCATAGAATGTTAGAGTGTCAGTCCTGTTGTACTTAAGTCGGCATTGTGCCGTTTGTATTAAATTCAGATGCAATTTCTGTGTTTCATCATTAATAAGAATGTCCAAGGATTACAGTACGCCTGAAGTGAAGCATCGGAATCTAAAACGGGACTCACAGGAGAGGTTCAAATCACAGAAAATTTGAGTGTAAGTACTCTTGTACTTAAGTCGGCATTGTGCCTTTTGTATTAAATTCTTAAGCAATTTCTGTGTTTCATCGTCAATAAGAAGGTACAAGGTATACGTTAAACCTAAAGTGAAGCATCGGAATCCGAAACTGGACTCACAGGAGAGGTTCAAATCATAGAAAGTTTGTCAGTCCTCTTGTACTTAAGTCGGCATTGTGCCTTTTGTATTGAATTCGAATACATTTTCTGTGTATCATCGTCAATAAGAAAGTCCAAGGTATACAGTAAACCTGAAGTGAAGCATCGGAATCTAAAACTGGACTCACAGGAGTGGTTCAAATCATAGAAATTTAGAGTGTCAGTCCTCTTGTACTCAAGTCGGCATTGTACCTTTTGTATTAAATTCGGATGCAATTTCTGTGTTTCATCGTCAATAAGAAGGACCAAGGTATACAGTAAACCTGAAGTGAAGCATCGGAATCTAAAACTGGACTCACAGGAGAGGTTCAAGTCATAGAAAGTTAGAGTGTCCGTCTTCTTGTACTTAAATCGGAACTGTGCCTTTTGTAATAAATTTGGATGCAACTTCTGAGCTTCATCGTCAGTAAGAATGTCCAAGGTATACAGTAAACCTGAAGTGAAGCATCGCAATCTAAAACTGGACTCACAGGAGAGGTTCAAATCATAGAAAGTTAGTCAGTCCTCTTGTACTTAAGTCGGCATTGTGCCTTTTGTATTAAATTCGGATGCAATTTCCGTGTATCATCGTCAATAAGAAGGTCCAAGGGATACGTTAAACCTGAAGTGAAGCATCGGAATCTAAAACTGGATTTAAAGGAGAGGTTCAAATCATAGAAAGATAGAGTGTTAGTCCTCTTGTACTTAAGTCGGCATTGTGCCGTTTGTATTAAATTCAGATGCAATTTCTGTGTTTCATCATTAATAAGAATGTCCAAGGATTACAGTACGCCTGAAGTGAAGCATCGGAATCTAAAACGGGACTCACAGGAGAGGTTCAAATCTCAGAAAGTTTGAGTGTAAGTACTCTTGTACTTCAGTCGGCATTGTGCCTTTTGTATTAAATTCGGAAGCAATTTCTGTGTTTCATCGTCAATAAGAAGGTACAAGGTATACGTTAAACCTAAAGTGAAGCATCGGAATCCGAAACTGGACTCACAGGAGAGGTTCAAATCATAGGAAGATAGAGTGTCTGTCCTCTTGTACTTAAGTCAGCATTGTTCCTTTTGTAATAAATGCGGAGGCAATTTCTGTGTTTCATCGTCAATATGAAGGTCCAAGGGATACAGTAAACCTTAAGTGAAGCATCGGAATCTAAAACTGGATTCACAGGAGAGGTTCAAATCATAGAAAGTTAGAGTGTCAGTCCTCTTGTACTTAAGTCGGCATTGTGCCTTTTGTATTAAATTCGGTTGCAATTACTGTGTTTCATCGTCAACAAGATGGTCCAAGGGATTCAGTAAACCTGAAGTGAAGCATCGGAATCTAAAACTGGACTCACATTAGAGGTTCAAATCATAGAAAATTAGAGTGTCAGTCCTCTTGTACTTAAGTCAGCATTGTGCCTTTGGTATTAAATTCGGATGGAATTTCTCTGTTCCATCGTCAATAAGAAGGTCCAATTGATACAGTAAACCTGAAGTGAAGCATCGGAATCTAAAACTGGACTCACAGGAGTGGTTCAAATCATAGAAATTTAGAGTGTCAGTTCTCTTGTACTTAAGTCGGCATTGTGCTTTTGTATTAAATTCGGATGCAATTTCTGTGTTTCATCGTCTATAAGAAGGACCAAGGTATACAGTAAACCTGAAGTGAAGCATCGGAAACTAAAACTGGACTCACAGGAGAGGTTCAAGTCATAGAAAGTTAGAGTGACCGTCTTCTTGTACTTAAGTCGGAACTGTGCCTTTTGTAATAAATTCGGATGCAACTTCTGTGCTTCATCGTCAGTAAGAAGGTACAAGGTATACAGTAAACCTGAAGTGAAGCATCGCAATCTAAAACTGGACCCACAGGAGAGGTTCAAATCATAGAAAGTTAGTCAGTCCTCTTGTACTTAAGTCGGCATTGTGCCTTTTGTATTAAATTCGGATGCAATTTCCGTGTATCATCGTCAAAAAGAAGGGCCAAGGGATACGTTAAACCTGTAGTGAAGCATCGGAATCTAAAACTGGACTCAAAGGAGAGGTTCAAATCATAGAAAGATAGAGTGTTAGTCCTCTTGTACTCAAGTCGGCATTGTGCCTAATGTATTAAATTCAGATGTAATTTCTCTGTTTCATCGTCAATAAGAAGGTCCAAGGTATACAGTAAACCTGAAGTGAAGCATCGGAATCTAAAACTGGATTCACAGGAGAGGTTCAAATCAGAGAAGGTTAGAGTGCCAGTCCACTTGTACTTAAGTCGGCATTATGCCTTTTGTATTAAATTCGGATGCAATTTCTGTGTTTCATCGTCAATAAGAAGGTCCAAGGGATACAGTAAACCTGAAGTGAAGCATCGTAATCTAAAACTGGACTCACAGGAGAGGTTCAAATCGTAGAACGATAGAGTGTCAGTCCTCCTGTACTTAAGTCGGCATTGTGCCTTTGGTATTAAATTCGGATGGAATTTCTGTGTTTCATCGTCAATAACAAGGTCCATTTGATACAGTAAACCTGAAGTGAAGCATCGGAATCTAAAACTGGACCCACAGGAGTGGTTCAAATTATAGAAATTTAAAGTGTCAGTCCTCTTGTACTTAAGTCTGCATTGTGCCTTTTGTATTAAATTCGGATGCAATTTCTGTGTTTCATCGTTAACAAGAAGGTCTACGGGATACAGTAAACTTGAAGTGAAGCATCGGAATCCAAAACTGGACTCACAGGAGAGGTCCAAATCATAGAAAGTTAGAGTGTCTGTCCTCTTGTACATTAGTCGACATTGTGCTTTTTGCATTAAATTCGGATGGAATTTCTGTGTTTTATCGTCAATACAAAGGTCCAATTGATACGGTAAACCTGAAGTGAAGCATCGGATTCTAAAAGTGGACTCACAGGAGAGGTTCATATCATAGAAAGTTAGAGTGTCAGTCCTCTTGTACTTAAGTCGGCAATGTGCCTTTTGTATTTCATTCGGATGCAATTTCTGTGTTTCATCGTCAATAAGCTGGTCCAAGGGAAACAGTAAACCTGAAGTGAAGCATCGGAATCTAAAACTGGACTCACAGGAGAGGTTCCAATCATAGAAAGTTAGAGTCTCAGTCCTCTTGTACTTAAGACGGCTTTGTGCCTTTTGTATTAAATTCGGAAGGAAATTCTGTGTTTCATCGTCAATAAGAATATCCAATTGATACAGTACACCTGAAGTGAAGCATCGGAATCTTAAACTGGACTCACAGGAGAGGTTCAAATCATAGAAAGTAAGAAATTCAGTCCTCTTGTACTTAAGTCGGCAATGTGCTTTTTGTATTCAATTCGGATGCAATTTCTGTGCTTCATCGTCAATAAGCTGGTCCACGGGAAACAGTAAACCTGAAGTGAAGCATCGGAATCTAAAACTGGACTCACACGAGTGGTTCAAATCATAGAAATTTAAAGTGTCAGTCCTCTTGTACTTAAGTCGTCATTGTGCCTTTTGTATTAAATTCGGATGCTATTTCTGTGTTTCATCGTCAATAACCTGGTCCAAGGCAAACAGTAAACCTGAAGTGGAGCATCGGAATCTAAAACTGGACTCACAGGAGAGGTTCCAATTATAGAAAGTTAGAGTGTCACTCCTATTGTACTTAAGTCGGCATTGTGCCTTTGTATTAAATTCTGATGCAATTTCTGTGTATCATCGTCAGTAAGAAGGTCCAAGGGATACAGTAAACCTGAAGTGAAGCATCGGATCTAAAAATGGACTCAAAGGAGAGGTTCAAATCATAGAAAGTAAAAGTGTATGTCCGCTTGTACTTAAATCTTCATTGTGCCTTTTGTATTAAATTCGGATGCAATTTCTGTGTTTCATCGTCAATAAGAAGGTGCAAGCGATACAGTAAACCTGAAGTGAAGCATCGGAATCTAAAACTGGACTCACAGGAAAGGTTCAAATCATAGAATGTTAGAGTGTCAGTCCTGTTGTACTTAAGTCGGCATTGTGCCGTTTGTATTAAATTCAGATGCAATTTCTGTGTTTCATCATTAATAAGAATGTCCAAGGATTACAGTACGCCTGAAGTGAAGCATCGGAATCTAAAACGGGACTCACAGGAGAGGTTCAAATCACAGAAAATTTGAGTGTAAGTACTCTTGTACTTAAGTCGGCATTGTGCCTTTTGTATTAAATTCTTAAGCAATTTCTGTGTTTCATCGTCAATAAGAAGGTACAAGGTATACGTTAAACCTAAAGTGAAGCATCGGAATCCGAAACTGGACTCACAGGAGAGGTTCAAATCATAGAAAGTTTGTCAGTCCTCTTGTACTTAAGTCGGCATTGTGCCTTTTGTATTGAATTCGAATACATTTTCTGTGTATCATCGTCAATAAGAAAGTCCAAGGTATACAGTAAACCTGAAGTGAAGCATCGGAATCTAAAACTGGACTCACAGGAGTGGTTCAAATCATAGAAATTTAGAGTGTCAGTCCTCTTGTACTCAAGTCGGCATTGTACCTTTTGTATTAAATTCGGATGCAATTTCTGTGTTTCATCGTCAATAAGAAGGACCAAGGTATACAGTAAACCTGAAGTGAAGCATCGGAATCTAAAACTGGACTCACAGGAGAGGTTCAAGTCATAGAAAGTTAGAGTGTCCGTCTTCTTGTACTTAAATCGGAACTGTGCCTTTTGTAATAAATTTGGATGCAACTTCTGAGCTTCATCGTCAGTAAGAATGTCCAAGGTATACAGTAAACCTGAAGTGAAGCATCGCAATCTAAAACTGGACTCACAGGAGAGGTTCAAATCATAGAAAGTTAGTCAGTCCTCTTGTACTTAAGTCGGCATTGTGCCTTTTGTATTAAATTCGGATGCAATTTCCGTGTATCATCGTCAATAAGAAGGTCCAAGGGATACGTTAAACCTGAAGTGAAGCATCGGAATCTAAAACTGGATTTAAAGGAGAGGTTCAAATCATAGAAAGATAGAGTGTTAGTCCTCTTGTACTCAAGTCGGCATTGTGCCTAATGTATTAAATTCAGATGTAATTTCTGTGTTTCATCGTCAATAAGAAGGTCCAAGGTATACAGTAAACCTGAAGTGAAGCATCGGAATCTAAAACTGGATTCACAGGAGAGGTTCAAATCAGAGAAAGTTAGAGTGTCAGTCCTCTTGTACTTAAGTCGGCATTGTGCCTTTTGTATTAAATTCGGATGCAATTTCTGTGTTTCATCGTCAATAAGAAGGTCCAAGGGATACAGTAAACCTGAAGTGAAGCATCGTAATCTAAAACTGGACTCACAGGAGAGGTTCAAATCATAGAATGTTAGAGTGTCAGTCCTCTTGTACTTATGTCGGAATTGTGCCTTTGGTATTAAATTCGGATGGAATTTCTGTGTTTCATCGTCAATAATAAGGTCCATTTGATACAGTAAACCTGAAGTGAAGCATCGGAATCTGAAACTGGACTCACAGGAGAGGTTCCAATCATAGAAAGTTAGAGTCTCAGTCCTCTTGTACTTAAGTCGGCTTTGTGCCTTTTGTATTAAATTCGGAAGGAAATTCTGTGTTTCATCGTCAATAAGAATATCCAATTGATACAGTACACCTGAAGTGAAGCATCGGAATCTAAAACTGGACTCACAGGAGAGGTTCAAATCATAGAAAGTTAGAAATTCAGTCCTGTTGTACTTAAGTCGGCAATGTGCTTTTTGTATTCAATTCGGATGCAATTTCTGTGCTTCATCGTCAATAAGCTGGTCCAAGGCAAACATTAAACCTGAAGTGGAGCATCGGAATCTAAAACTGGACTCACAGGAGAGGTTCCAATTATAGAAAGTTAGAGTGTCACTCCTCTTGTACTTAAGTCGGCATTGTGCCTTTGTATTAAATTCAGATGCAATTTCTGTGTATCATTGTCAGTAAGAAGGTCCATGGGATACTGTAAACCTGAAGTGAAGCATCGGAATCTAAAACTGGACTCACAGGAGAGGTTCCAATCATAGAAAGTTACAGTGTCACTCCTCTTGTACTTAAGTCGGCATTGTGCCTTTGTATTAAATTCAGATGCAATTTCTGTGTATCATCGTCAGTAAGAAGGTCCAAGGGATACAGTAAACCTGAAGTGAAGCATCGGAATCTAAAGCTGGACTTACAGGAAAGGTTCAAATCATAGAAAGTTAGAGTGTCGGTCCTCTTGTACTTAAATCGGCATTGTGCCTTTTGCATTAAATTCGGATGCAATTTCTGTGTTTCATCTTCAACAAGAAGGTCTAAGGGATACAGTAAACCTGAAGTGAAGCATCGGAATCTAAAGCTGGACTCACAGGAAAGGTTCAAATCATAGAAAGTTAGAGTGTCGGTCCTCTTGTACTTAATCTGGCATTGTGCCTTTTGTATTAAATTCGGATGCAATTTCTGTGTTTCATCGTCAATAAGAAGGTCCAAGGGATACAGTAAACCTGAAGTGAAGCATCGTAATGTAAAACTGGACTCACAGGAGAGGTTCCAATCATAGAAAGTTGGAGTCTCAGTCCTCTTGTACTTAAGTCGGCTTTGTGCCTTTTGTATTAAATTCGGAAGGAAATTCTGTGTTTCATCGTCAATAAGAATATCCAATTGATACAGTACACCTGAAGTGAAGCATCGGAATCTAAAACTGGACTCACAGGCAAGGTTCAAATCATAGAAAGTTAGAAATTCAGTCCTGTTGTACTTAAGTCGGCAATGTGCTTTTTGTATTCAATTCGGATGCAATTTCTGTGCTTCATCGTCAATAAGCTGGTCCACGGGAAACAGTAAACCTGAAGTGAAGCATCGGAATCTAAAACTGGACTCACACGAGTGGTTCAAATCATAGAAATTTAAAGTGTCAGTCCTCTTGTAGTTATGTCGTCATTGTGCCTTTTGTATTAAATTCGGATGCTATTTCTGTGTTTCATCGTCAATAACCTGGTCCAAGGCAAACAGTAAACCTGAAGTGTAGCATCGGAATCTAAAACTGGACTCACAGGAGAGGTTCCAATCATAGAAAGTTAGAGTGTCACTCCTCTTGTACTTAAGTCGGCATTGTGCCTTTGTATTAAATTCAGATGCAATTTCTGTGTATCATCGTCAGTAAGAAGGTCCAAGGGATACAGTAAACCTGAAGTGAAGCATCGGAATCTAAAACTTGACTCAAAGGAGAGGATCAAATCATAGAAAGTTAGAGTGTCTGTCCTCTTGTACTTAAGTCGGCATTGTGCATTTTGAATTAAATTCGGATGCAATTTCTGTGTTTCATCGTCAATAAGAAGGTGCAAGCGATACAGTAAACCTGAAGTGAAGCATCGGAATCTAAAACTGGACTCACAGGAGAGGTTCAAATCATAGAAAGTTAGAGTGTCAGTCCTCTTGTACTTTAGTCGGCATTGTGCCTTTTGTATTAAATTCGGATGGAATTTCTGTGTTTTATCGTCAATAAGAAGGTCCAATTGATACAGTAAACCTGAAGTGAAGCATCGGAATCTAAAACTGGTCTCACAGGAGTGGTCAATTCGTAGAAAGTTAGAGTGTGGGTCCTCTTGTACTTAAATCGGCATTGTGCCTTTTGTATTAAATTCGCATGCAATTTCTGTGTTTCATCTTCAACAAGAAGGTCTAAGGGATACAGTAAACCTGAAGTGACGCATCGGAATCTAATGCTGGACTCACAGGAAAGGTTCAAATCATAGAAAGTTAGAGTGTCGGTCCTCTTGTACTTAAATCGGCATTGTGCCTTTTGTATTAAATTCGGATGCAATTTCTGTGTTTCATCTTCAACAAGAAGGTCTAAGGGATACAGTAAACCTGAAGTGAAGCATCGGAATCTAAAACTGGACTCACACGAGTGGTTCAAATCATAGAAATTTAAAGTGTCAGTCCTCTTGTACTTAAGTCGTCATTGTGCCTTTTGTATTAAATTCGGATGCTATTTCTGTGTTTCATCGTCAATAACCTGGTCCAAGGCAAACAGTAAACCTGAAGTGGAGCATCAGAATCTAAAACTGGACTCACAGGAGAGGTTCCAATCATAGAAAGTTAGAGTGTCACTCCTCTTGTACTTAAGTCGGCATTGTGCCTTTGTATTAAATTCAGATGCAATTTCTGTGTATCATCGTCAGTAAGAAGGTCCAAGGGATACAGTAAACCTGAAGTGAAGCATCGGAATCTAAAACTGGACTCACAGGAGAGGTTCCAATCATAGAAAGTTAGTGTGTCACTCCTCTTGTACTTAAGTCGGCATTGTGCCTTTGTATTAAATTCAGATGCAATTTCTGTGTATCATCGTCAGTAAGAAGGTCCAAGGGATACAGTAAACCTGAAGTGAAGCATCGGAATCTAATGCTGGACTCACAGGAAAGGTTCAAATCATAGAAAGTTAGAGTGTCGGTCCTCTTGTACTTAAATCGGCATTGTGCCTTTTGTATTAAATTCGGATGCAATTTCTGTGTTTCATCTTCAACAAGAAGGTCTAAGGGATACAGTAAACCTGAAGTGAAGCATCGGAATCTAAAGCTGGACTCACAGGGAAGGTTCAAATCATAGAAAGTTAGAGTGTCGGTCCTGTTGTACTTAAATCGGCATTGTGCCTTTTGTATTAAGTTCGGATGCAATTTCTGTGTTTCATCGTCAATAAGAAGGTCTACGGGATACAGTAAACTTGAAGTGAAGCATCGGAATCCAAAACTGGACTCACAGGAGAGGTCCAAATCATAGAAAGTTAGAGTGTCTGTCCTCTTGTACATTAGTCGGCATTGTGCCTTTTGTATTAAATTCGGATGCAATTTCTGTGTTTCATCTTCAATAAGAAGGTCCAAGGGATACAGTAAACCTGAAGTGAAGCATCGTAATCTAAAACTGGACTCACAGGAGTGGTTCAAATCATAGAAAGTTAGAGTGTCAGTCCTCTTGTACTTAAGTCGGCATTGTGCCTTTGGTATTAAATTCGGATGGAAGTTCTGTGTTTCATCGTCAATAACAAGGTGCATTTGATACAGTAAACCTGAAGTGAAGCATCGGAATCTAAAACTGGACCCACAGGAGTGGTTCAAATCATAGAAATTGAAAGTGTCAGTCCTCTTGTACTTAAGTCTGCATTGTGCCTTTTGTATTAAATTCGGATGCAATTTCTGTGTTTCATCGTTAATAAGAAGGTCTACGGGATACAGTAAACTTGAAGTGAAGCATCGGAATCCAAAACTGGACTCACAGGAGAGGTCCAAATCATAGAAAGTTAGAGTGTCTGTCCTCTTGTACATTAGTGGACATTGTGCTTTTTGCATTAAATTCTGATGGAATTTCTGTGTTTTATCGTCAATACAAAGGTCCAATTGATACGGTAAACCTGAAGTGAAGCATCGGATTCTAAAACTGGACTCACAGGAGAGGTTCAAATCATAGAAAGTTAGAGTGTCAGTCCCCTTGTACTTAAGTCGGCATTGTGCCTTTTGTATTTAATTCGGATGCAATTTCTGTGTTTCATCGTCAATAAGCTGGTCCAAGGGAAACAGTAAACCTGAAGTGAAGCATCGGAATCTAAAACTGGACTCACAGGAGAGGTTCCAATCATAGAAAGTTAGAGTCTCAGTCCTCTTGTACTTAAGTCGGCTTTGTGCCTTTGGTATTAAATTCGGAAGGAAATTCTGTGTTTAATCGTCAATAAGAATATCCAATTGATACAGTACACCTGAAGTGAAGCATCGGAATCTAAAACTGGACTCACAGGAGAGGTTCAAATCATAGAAAGTTAGTCAGTCCTCTTGTACTTAAGTCGGCATTGTGCCTTTTGTATTAAATTCGGATGCAATTTCTGTGTTTCATCGTCAATAAGAAGGACCAAGGTATACAGTAAACCTTAAGTGAAGCATCGGAATCTAAAACTGGACTCACAGGAGAGGTTCAAGTCATAGAAAGTTAGAGTGTCCGTCTTCTTGTACTTAAATCGGAACTGTGCCTTTTGTAATAAATTTGGATGCAACTTCTGAGCTTCATCGTCAGTAAGAAGGTCCATGGTATACAGTAAACCTGAAGTGAAGCATCGCAATCTAAAACTGGACTCACAGGAGAGGTTCAATTCATAGAAAGTTAGTCAGTCCTCTTGTACTTAAGTCGGCATTGTGCCTTTTGTATTAAATTCGGATGCAATTTCCGTGTATCATCGTCAATAAGAAGGTCCAAGGGATACGTTAAACCTGAAGTGAAGCATCGGAATCTAAAACTGGATTTAAAGGAGAGGTTCAAATCATAGAAAGATAGAGTGTTAGTCCTCTTGTACTCAAGTCGGCATTGTGCCTAATGTATTAAATTCAGATGTAATTTCTGTGTTTCATCGTCAATAAGAAGGTCCAAGGTATACAGTAAACCTGAAGTGAAGCATCGGAATCTAAAACTGGATTCACAGGAGAGGTTCAAATCAGAGAAAGTTAGAGTGTCAGTCCTCTTGTACTTAAGTCGGCATTGTGCCTTTTGTATTAAATTCGGATGCAATTTCTGTGTTTCATCGTCAATAAGAAGGTCCAAGGGATACAGTAAACCTGAAGTGAAGCATCGTAATCTAAAACTGGACTCACAGGAGAGGTTCAAATCATAGAAAGTTAGAGTGTCAGTCCTCTTGTACTTAAGTCGGAATTGTGCCTTTGGTATTAAATTCGGATGGAATTTCTGTGTTTCATCGTCAATAACAAGGTCCATTTGATACAGTAAACCTGAAGTGAAGCATCGGAATCTGAAACTGGACTCACAGGAGAGGTTCCAATCATAGAAAGTTAGAGTCTCAGTCCTCTTGTACTTAAGTCGGCTTTGTGCCTTTTGTATTAAATTCGGAAGGAAATTCTGTGTTTCATCGTCAATAAGAATATCCAATTGATACAGTACACCTGAAGTGAAGCATCGGAATCTAAAACTGGACTCACAGGAGAGGTTCAAATCATAGAAAGTTAGAAATTCAGTCCTGTTGTACTTAAGTCGGCAATGTGCTTTTTGTATTCAATTCGGATGCAATTTCTGTGCTTCATCGTCAATAAGCTGGTCCAAGGCAAACATTAAACCTGAAGTGGAGCATCGGAATCTAAAACTGGACTCACAGGAGAGGTTCCAATTATAGAAAGTTAGAGTGTCACTCCTCTTGTACTTAAGTCGGCATTGTGCCTTTGTATTAAATTCAGATGCAATTTCTGTGTATCATTGTCAGTAAGAAGGTCCATGGGATACTGTAAACCTGAAGTGAAGCATCGGAATCTAAAACTGGACTCACAGGAGAGGTTCCAATCATAGAAAGTTACAGTGTCACTCCTCTTGTACTTAAGTCGGCATTGTGCCTTTGTATTAAATTCAGATGCAATTTCTGTGTATCATCGACAGTAAGAAGGTCCAAGGGATACTGTAAACCTGAAGTGAAGCATCGGAATCTAAAACTGGACTCACAGGAGAGGTTCCAATCATAGAAAGTTACAGTGTCACTCCTCTTGTACTTAAGTCGGCATTGTGCCTTTGTATTAAATTCAGATGCAATTTCTGTGTTTCATCTTCAACAAGAAGGTCTAAGGGATACAGTAAACCTAAAGTGAAGCATCGGAATCTAAAGCTGGACTTACAGGAAAGGTTCAAATCATAGAAAGTTAGAGTGTCGGTCCTCTTGTACTTAAATCGGCATTGTGCCTTTTGTATTAAATTCGGATGCAATTTCTGTGTTTCATCTTCACTAAGAAGGTCTAAGGGATACAGTAAACCTGAAGTGAAGCATCGGAATCTAAAGCTGGACTCACAGGAATGGTTCAAATCATAGAAAGTTAGAGTGTCGGTCCTCTTGTACTTAAATCGGCATTGTGCCTTTTGCATTAAATTCGGATGCAATTTCTGTGTTTCATCTTCAACAAGAAGGTCTAAGGGATACAGTAAACCTGAAGTGAAGCATCGGAATCTAAAGCTGGACTCACAGGAAAGGTTCAAATCATAGAAAGTTAGAGTGTCGGTCCTCTTGTACTTAATCTGGCATTGTGCCTTTTGTATTAAATTCGGATGCAATTTCTGTGTTTCATCGTCAATAAGAAGGTCCAAGGGATACAGTAAACCTGAAGTGAAGCATCGTAATGTAAAACTGGACTCACAGGAGAGGTTCCAATCATAGAAAGTTGGAGTCTCAGTCCTCTTGTACTTAAGTCGGCTTTGTGCCTTTTGTATTAAATTCGGAAGGAAATTCTGTGTTTCATCGTCAATAAGAATATCCAATTGATACAGTACACCTGAAGTGAAGCATCGGAATCTAAAACTGGACTCACAGGCAAGGTTCAAATCATAGAAAGTTAGAAATTCAGTCCTGTTGTACTTAAGTCGGCAATGTGCTTTTTGTATTCAATTCGGATGCAATTTCTGTGCTTCATCGTCAATAAGCTGGTCCACGGGAAACAGTAAACCTGAAGTGAAGCATCGGAATCTAAAACTGGACCCACACGAGTGGTTCAAATCATAGAAATTTAAAGTGTCAGTCCTCTTGTAGTTATGTCGTCATTGTGCCTTTTGTATTAAATTCGTATGCTATTTCTGTGTTTCATCGTCAATAACCTGGTCCAAGGCAAACAGTAAACCTGAAGTGTAGCATCGGAATCTAAAACTGGACTCACAGGAGAGGTTCCAATCATAGAAAGTTAGAGTGTCACTCCTCTTGTACTTAAGTCGGCATTGTGCCTTTGTATTAAATTCAGATGCTATTTCTGTGTATCATCGTCAGTAAGAAGGTCCAAGGGATACAGTAAACATGAAGTGAAGCATCGGAATCTAAAACTGGACTCAAAGGAGAGGATCAAATCATAGAAAGTTAGAGTGTCTGTCCTCTTGTACTTAAGTCGGCATTGTGCATTTTGAATTAAATTCGGATGCAATTTCTGTGTTTCATCGTCAATAAGAAGGTGCAAGCGATACAGTAAACCTGAAGTGAAGCATCGGAATCTAAAACTGGACTCACAGGAGAGGTTCAAATCATAGAAAGTTAGAGTGTCAGTCCTCTTGTACTTTAGTCGGCATTGTGCCTTTTGTATTAAATTCGGATGGAATTTCTGTGTTTTATCGTCAATAAGAAGGTCCAATTGATACAGTAAACCTGGAGTGAAGCATCGGAATCTAAAACTGGTCTCACAGGAGTGGTCAATTCATAGAAAGTTAGAGTGTGGGTCCTCTTGTACTTAAATCGGCATTGTGCCTTTTGTATTAAATTCGGATGCAATTTCTGTGTTTCATCTTCAACAAGAAGGTCTAAGGGATACAGTAAACCTGAAGTGAAGCATCGGAATCTAATGCTGGACTCACAGGAAAGGTTCAAATCATAGAAAGTTAGAGTGTCGGTCCCCTTGTACTTAAATCGGCATTGTGCCTTTTGTATTAAATTCGGATGCAATTTCTGTGTTTCATCTTCAACAAGATGGTCTAAGGGATACAGTAAACCTGAAGTGAAGCATCGGAATCTAAAACTGGACTCACACGAGTGGTTCAAATCATAGAAATTTAAAGTGTCAGTCCTCTTGTACTTAAGTCGTCATTGTGCCTTTTGTATTAAATTCGGATGCTATTTCTGTGTTTCATCGTCAATAACCTGGTCCAAGGCAAACAGTAAACCTGAAGTGGAGCATCAGAATCTAAAACTGGACTCACAGGAGAGGTTCCAATCATAGAAAGTTAGAGTCTCAGTCCTCTTGTACTTAAGTCGGCTTTGTGCCTTTGGTATTAAATTCGGAAGGAAATTCTGTGTTTAATCGTCAATAAGAATATCCAATTGATACAGTACACCTGAAGTGAAGCATCGGAATCTAAAACTGGACTCACAGGAGAGGTTCAAATCATAGAAAGTTAGTCAGTCCTCTTGTACTTAAGTCGGCATTGTGCCTTTTGTATTAAATTCGGATGCAATTTCTGTGTTTCATCGTCAATAAGAAGGACCAAGGTATACAGTAAACCTGAAGTGAAGCATCGGAATCTAAAACTGGACTCACAGGAGAGGTTCAAGTCATAGAAAGTTAGAGTGTCCGTCTTCTTGTACTTAAATCGGAACTGTGCCTTTTGTAATAAATTTGGATGCAACTTCTGAGCTTCATCGTCAGTAAGAAGGTCCATGGTATACAGTAAACCTGAAGTGAAGCATCGCAATCTAAAACTGGACTCACAGGAGAGGTTCAATTCATAGAAAGTTAGTCAGTCCTCTTGTACTTAAGTCGGCATTGTGCCTTTTGTATTAAATTCGGATGCAATTTCCGTGTATCATCGTCAATAAGAAGGTCCAAGGGATACGTTAAACCTGAAGTGAAGCATCGGAATCTAAAACTGGATTTAAAGGAGAGGTTCAAATCATAGAAAGATAGAGTGTTAGTCCTCTTGTACTCAAGTCGGCATTGTGCCTAATGTATTAAATTCAGATGTAATTTCTGTGTTTCATCGTCAATAAGAAGGTCCAAGGTATACAGTAAACCTGAAGTGAAGCATCGGAATCTAAAACTGGATTCACAGGAGAGGTTCAAATCAGAGAAAGTTAGAGTGTCAGTCCTCTTGTACTCAAGTCGGCATTGTGCCTAATGTATTAAATTCAGATGTAATTTCTGTGTTTCATCGTCAATAAGAAGGTCCAAGGTATACAGTAAACCTGAAGTGAAGCATCGGAATCTAAAACTGGATTCACAGGAGAGGTTCAAATCAGAGAAAGTTAGAGTGTCAGTCCTCTTGTACTTAAGTCGGCATTGTGCCTTTTGTATTAAATTCGGATGCAATTTCTGTGTTTCATCGTCAATAAGAAGGTCCAAGGGATACAGTAAACCTGAAGTGAAGCATCGTAATCTAAAACTGGACTCACAGGAGAGGTTCAAATCATAGAAAGTTAGAGTGTCAGTCCTCTTGTACTTAAGTCGGAATTGTGCCTTTGGTATTAAATTCGGATGGAATTTCTGTGTTTCATCGTCAATAACAAGGTCCATTTGATACAGTAAACCTGAAGTGAAGCATCGGAATCTGAAACTGGACTCACAGGAGAGGTTCCAATCATAGAAAGTTAGAGTCTCAGTCCTCTTGTACTTAAGTCGGCTTTGTGCCTTTTGTATTAAATTCGGAAGGAAATTCTGTGTTTCATCGTCAATAAGAATATCCAATTGATACAGTACACCTGAAGTGAAGCATCGGAATCTAAAACTGGACTCACAGGAGAGGTTCAAATCATAGAAAGTTAGAAATTCAGTCCTGTTGTACTTAAGTCGGCAATGTGCTTTTTGTATTCAATTCGGATGCAATTTCTGTGCTTCATCGTCAATAAGCTGGTCCAAGGCAAACATTAAACCTGAAGTGGAGCATCGGAATCTAAAACTGGACTCACAGGAGAGGTTCCAATTATAGAAAGTTAGAGTGTCACTCCTCTTGTACTTAAGTCGGCATTGTGCCTTTGTATTAAATTCAGATGCAATTTCTGTGTATCATTGTCAGTAAGAAGGTCCATGGGATACTGTAAACCTGAAGTGAAGCATCGGAATCTAAAACTGGACTCACAGGAGAGGTTCCAATCATAGAAAGTTACAGTGTCACTCCTCTTGTACTTAAGTCGGCATTGTGCCTTTGTATTAAATTCAGATGCAATTTCTGTGTATCATCGTCAGTAAGAAGGTCCAAGGGATACTGTAAACCTGAAGTGAAGCATCGGAATCTAAAACTGGACTCACAGGAGAGGTTCCAATCATAGAAAGTTACAGTGTCACTCCTCTTGTACTTAAGTCGGCATTGTGCCTTTGTATTAAATTCAGATGCAATTTCTGTGTTTCATCTTCAACAAGAAGGTCTAAGGGATACAGTAAACCTAAAGTGAAGCATCGGAATCTAAAGCTGGACTTACAGGAAAGGTTCAAATCATAGAAAGTTAGAGTGTCGGTCCTCTTGTACTTAAATCGGCATTGTGCCTTTTGTATTAAATTCGGATGCAATTTCTGTGTTTCATCTTCACTAAGAAGGTCTAAGGGATACAGTAAACCTGAAGTGAAGCATCGGAATCTAAAGCTGGACTCACAGGAATGGTTCAAATCATAGAAAGTTAGAGTGTCGGTCCTCTTGTACTTAAATCGGCATTGTGCCTTTTGCATTAAATTCGGATGCAATTTCTGTGTTTCATCTTCAACAAGAAGGTCTAAGGGATACAGTAAACCTGAAGTGAAGCATCGGAATCTAAAGCTGGACTCACAGGAAAGGTTCAAATCATAGAAAGTTAGAGTGTCGGTCCTCTTGTACTTAATCTGGCATTGTGCCTTTTGTATTAAATTCGGATGCAATTTCTGTGTTTCATCGTCAATAAGAAGGTCCAAGGGATACAGTAAACCTGAAGTGAAGCATCGTAATGTAAAACTGGACTCACAGGAGAGGTTCCAATCATAGAAAGTTGGAGTCTCAGTCCTCTTGTACTTAAGTCGGCTTTGTGCCTTTTGTATTAAATTCGGAAGGAAATTCTGTGTTTCGTCGTCAATAAGAATATCCAATTGATACAGTACACCTGAAGTGAAGCATCGGAATCTAAAACTGGACTCACAGGCAAGGTTCAAATCATAGAAAGTTAGAAATTCAGTCCTGTTGTACTTAAGTCGGCAATGTGCTTTTTGTATTCAATTCGGATGCAATTTCTGTGCTTCATCGTCAATAAGCTGGTCCACGGGAAACAGTAAACCTGAAGTGAAGCATCGGAATCTAAAACTGGACCCACACGAGTGGTTCAAATCATAGAAATTTAAAGTGTCAGTCCTCTTGTAGTTATGTCGTCATTGTGCCTTTTGTATTAAATTCGTATGCTATTTCTGTGTTTCATCGTCAATAACCTGGTCCAAGGCAAACAGTAAACCTGAAGTGTAGCATCGGAATCTAAAACTGGACTCACAGGAGAGGTTCCAATCATAGAAAGTTAGAGTGTCACTCCTCTTGTACTTAAGTCGGCATTGTGCCTTTGTATTAAATTCAGATGCTATTTCTGTGTATCATCGTCAGTAAGAAGGTCCAAGGGATACAGTAAACATGAAGTGAAGCATCGGAATCTAAAACTGGACTCAAAGGAGAGGATCAAATCATAGAAAGTTAGAGTGTCTGTCCTCTTGTACTTAAGTCGGCATTGTGCATTTTGAATTAAATTCGGATGCAATTTCTGTGTTTCATCGTCAATAAGAAGGTGCAAGCGATACAGTAAACCTGAAGTGAAGCATCGGAATCTAAAACTGGACTCACAGGAGAGGTTCAAATCATAGAAAGTTAGAGTGTCAGTCCTCTTGTACTTTAGTCGGCATTGTGCCTTTTGTATTAAATTCGGATGGAATTTCTGTGTTTTATCGTCAATAAGAAGGTCCAATTGATACAGTAAACCTGGAGTGAAGCATCGGAATCTAAAACTGGTCTCACAGGAGTGGTCAATTCATAGAAACTTAGAGTGTGGGTCCTCTTGTACTTAAATCGGCATTGTGCCTTTTGTATTAAATTCGGATGCAATTTCTGTGTTTCATCTTCAACAAGAAGGTCTAAGGGATACAGTAAACCTGAAGTGAAGCATCGGAATCTAATGCTGGACTCACAGGAAAGGTTCAAATCATAGAAAGTTAGAGTGTCGGTCCCCTTGTACTTAAATCGGCATTGTGCCTTTTGTATTAAATTCGGATGCAATTTCTGTGTTTCATCTTCAACAAGATGGTCTAAGGGATACAGTAAACCTGAAGTGAAGCATCGGAATCTAAAACTGGACTCACACGAGTGGTTCAAATCATAGAAATTTAAAGTGTCAGTCCTCTTGTACTTAAGTCGTCATTGTGCCTTTTGTATTAAATTCGGATGCTATTTCTGTGTTTCATCGTCAATAACCTGGTCCAAGGCAAACAGTAAACCTGAAGTGGAGCATCAGAATCTAAAACTGGACTCACAGGAGAGGTTCCAATCATAGAAAGTTAGAGTGTCACTCCTCTTGTACTTAAGTCGGCATTGTGCCTTTGTATTAAATTCAGATGCAATTTCTGTGTATCATCGTCAGTAAGAAGGTCCAAGGGATACAGTAAACCTGAAGTGAAGCATCGGAATCTAAAACTGGACTCACAGGAGAGGTTCCAATCATAGAAAGTTAGTGTGTCACTCCTCTTGTACTTAAGTCGGCATTGTGCCTTTGTATTAAATTCAGATGCAATTTCTGTGTATCATCGTCAGTAAGAAGGTCCAAGGGATACAGTAAACCTGAAGTGAAGCATCGGAATCTAATGCTGGACTCACAGGAGAGGTTCAAATCATAGAAAGTTAGAGTGTCGGTCCTCTTGTACTTAAATCGGCATTGTGCCTTTTGTATTAAATTCGGATGCAATTTCTGTGTTTCATCTTCAACAAGAAGGTCTAAGGGATACAGTAAACCTGAAGTGAAGCATCGGAATCTAAAGCTGGACTCACAGGAAAGGTTCAAATCAAAGAAAGTTAGAGTGTCGGTCCTGTTGTACTTAAATCGGCATTGTGCCTTTTGTATTAAGTTCGGATGCAATTTCTGTGTTTCATCGTCAATAAGAAGGTCTACGGGATACAGTAAACTTGAAGTGAAGCATCGGAATCCAAAACTGGACTCACAGGAGAGGTCCAAATCATAGAAAGTTAGAGTGTCTGTCCTCTTGTACATTAGTCGGCATTGTGCCTTTTGTATTAAATTCGGATGCAATTTCTGTGTTTCATCTTCAATAAGAAGGTCCAAGGGATACAGTAAACCTGAAGTGAAGCATCGTAATCTAAAACTGGACTCACAGGAGAGGTTCAAATCATAGAAAGTTAGAGTGTCAGTCCTCTTGTACTTAAGTCGGCATTGTGCCTTTGGTATTAAATTCGGATGGAATTTCTGTGTTTCATCGTCAATAACAAGGTCCATTTGATACAGTAAACCTGAAGTGAAGCATCGGAATCTAAAACTGGACCCACAGGAGTGGTTCAAATCATAGAAATTGAAAGTGTCAGTCCTCTTGTACTTAAGTCTGCATTGTGCCTTTTGTATTAAATTCGGATGCAATTTCTGTGTATCATCGTTAATAAGAAGGTCTACGGGATACAGTAAACTTGAAGTGAAGCATCGGAATCCAAAACTGGACTCACAGGAGAGGTCCAAATCATAGAAAGTTAGAGTGTCTGTCCTCTTGTACATTAGTGGACATTGTGCTTTTTGCATTAAATTCGGATGGAATTTCTGTGTTTTATCGTCAATACAAAGGTCCAATTGATACGGTAAATCTGAAGTGAAGCATCGGATTCTAAAACTGGACTCACAGGAGAGGTTCAAATCATAGAAAGTTAGAGTGTCAGTCCCCTTGTACTTAAGTCGGCATTGTGCCTTTTGTATTTAATTCGGATGCAATTTCTGTGTTTCATCGTCAATAAGCTGGTCCAAGGGATACGTTAAACCTGAAGTGAAGCATCGGAATCTAAAACTGGACTCACAGGAGAGGTTCCAATCATAGAAAGTTAGAGTCTCAGTCCTCTTGTACTTAAGTCGGCTTTGTGCCTTTGGTATTAAATTCGGAAGGAAATTCTGTGTTTAATCGTCAATAAGAATATCCAATTGATACAGTACACCTGAAGTGAAGCATCGGAATCTAAAACTGGACTCACAGGAGAGGTTCAAATCATAGAAAGTTAGTCAGTCCTCTTGTACTTAAGTCGGCATTGTGCCTTTTGTATTAAATTCGGATGCAATTTCCGTGTATCATCGTCAATAAGAAGGTCCAAGGGATACGTTAAACCTGAAGTGAAGCATCGGAATCTAAAACTGGACTCAAAGGAGAGTTTCAAATCATAGAAAGATAGAGTGTTAGTCCTCTTGTACTCAAGTCGGCATTGTGCCTAATGTATTAAATTCAGATGTAATTTCTGTGTTCCATCGTCAATAAGAAGGTCCAAGGTATACAGTAAACCTGAAGTGAAGCATCGGAATCTAAACTGGATTCACAGGAGAGGTTCAAATCAGAGAAAGTTAGAGTGTCAGTCCTCTAGTACTTAAGTCGGCATTGTGCCTTTTGTATTAAATTCGGATGCAATTTCTGTGTTTCATCGTCAATAAGAAGGTCCAACGGATACAGTAAACCTGAAGTGAAGCATCGTAATCTAAAACTGGACTCACAGGAGAGGTTCAAATCATAGAAAGTTAGAGTGTCAGTCCTCTTGTACTTAAGTCGGCATTGTGCCTTTTGTATTAAATTCGGATGGAATTTCTGTGTTTCATCGTCAATAACAAGGTCCATTTGATACAGTAAACCTGAAGTGAAGCATCGGAATCTAAAACTGGACTCACAGGAGAGGTTCCAATCATAGAAAGTTAGAGTCTCAGTCCTCTTGTACTTAAGTCGGCTTTGTGCCTTTTGTATTAAATTCGGAAGGAAATTCTGTGTTTCCTCGTCAATACGAATATCCAATTGATACAGTACACCTGAAGTGAAGCATCGGAATCTAAAACTGGACTCACAGGAGAGGTTCAAATCATAGAAAGTTAGAAATTCAGTCCTGTTGTACTTAAGTCGGCAATGTGCTTTTTGTATTCAATTCGGATGCAATTTCTGTGCTTCATCGTCAATAAGCTGGTCCAAGGCAAACATTAAACCTGAAGTGGAGCATCGGAATATAAAACTGGACTCACAGGAAAGGTTCCAATCATAGAAAGTTAGAGTGTCGGTCCTCTTGTACTTAAATCGGCATTGTGCCTTTTGTATTAAATTCGGATGCAATTTCTGTGTTTCATCGTCAATAAGAAGGTCTACGGGATACAGTAAACTTGAAGTGAAGCATCGGAATCCAAAACTGGACTCACAGGAGAGGTCCAAATCATTGAAAGTTAGAGTGTCTGTCCTCTTCTACATTAGTTGGCATTGTGCCTTTTGTATTAAATTCGGATGCAATTTCTGTGTTTCATCGTCAATAAGAAGGTCCAAGGGATACAGTAAACCTGAAGTGAAGCATCGTAATGTAAAACTGGACTCACAGGAGAGGTTCCAATCATAGAAAGTTGGAGTCTCAGTCCTCTTGTACTTAAGTCGGCTTTGTGCCTTTTGTATTAAATTCGGAAGGAAATTCTGTGTTTCATCGTCAATAAGAATATCCAATTGATACAGTACACCTGAAGTGAAGCATCGGAATCTAAAACTGGACTCACAGGAGAGGTTCAAATCAAAGAAAGTTAGAAATTCAGTCCTGTTGTACTTAAGTCGGCAATGTGCTTTTTGTATTCAATTCGGATGCAATTTCGTTGTTTCATCGTCAATAAGCTGGTCCACGGGAAACAGTTAACCTGAAGTGAAGCATCGGAATCTAAAACTGGACTCACACGAGTGGTTCAAATCATAGAAATTTAAAGTGTCAGTCCTCTTGTACTTAAGTCGTCATTGTGCCTTTTGTATTAAATTCGGATGCTATTTCTGTGTTTCATCGTCGATAACCTGGTCCAAGGCAAACAGTAAACCTGAAGTGGAGCATCGGAATCTAAAACTGGACTCACAGGAGAGGTTCCAATCATAGAAAGTTAGAGTGTCACTCCTCTTGTACTTAAGTCGGCATTGTGCCTTTGTATTAAATTCAGATGCAATTTCTGTGTATCATCGTCAGTAAGAAGGTCCAAGGGATACAGTAAACCTGAAGTGAAGCATCGGAATCTAAAACTGGACTCACAGGAGAGGTTCCAATTATAGAAAGTTAGTGTGTCACTCCTCTTGTACTTAAGTCGGCATTGTGCCTTTGTATTAAATTCAGATGCAATTTCTGTGTATCATCGTCAGTAAGAAGGTCCAACGGATACAGTAAACCTGAAGTGAAGCATCGGAATCTAAAACTGGTCTCACAGGAGTGGTCAATTCATAGAAAGTTAGAGTGTCGGTCCTCTTGTACTTAAATCGGCATTGTGCCTTTTGTATTAAATTCGGATGCAATTTCTGTGTTTCATCTTCAACAAGAAGGTCTAAGGGATACAGTAAACCTGAAGTGAAGCATCGGAATCAAAAGCTGGACTCACAGGAAAGGTTCAAATCATAGAAAGTTAGAGTGTCGGTCCTCTTGTACTTAAGTCGGCATTGTGCCTTTTGTATTAAATTCGGATGCAATTTCTGTGTTTCATCTTCAACAAGAAGGTCTAAGGGATACAGTAAACCTGAAGTGAAGCATCGGAATCTAAAGCTGGACTAACAGGAAAGGTTCAAATCATAGAAAGTTAGAGTGTCGGTCCTCTTGTACTTAAATCGGCATTGTGCTTTTTGTATTAAATTCGGATGCAATTTCTGTGTTTCATCGTCAATAAGAAGGTCTACGGGATACAGTAAACTTGAAGTGAAGCATCGGAATCCAAAACTGGACTCACAGGAGAGGTCCAAATCATAGAAAGTTAGAGTGTCTGTCCTCTTGTACATTAGTCAGCATTGTGCCTTTTGTATTAAATTCGGATGCAATTTCTGTGTTTTATCGTCAATACAAAGGTCCAATTGGTACGGTAAACCTGAAGTGAAGCATCGGATTCTAAAACTGGACTCACAGGAGAGGTTCAAATCATAGAAAGTTAGAGTGTCAGTCCTCTTGTACTTAAGTCGGCATTGTGCCTTTTGTATTTAATTCGGATGCAATTTCTGTGTTTCATCGTCAATAAGCTGGTCCAAGGGAAACAGTAAACCTGAAGTGAAGCATCGGAATCTAAAACTGGACTCACAGGAGAGGTTCCAATCATAGAAAGTTAGAGTCTCAGTCCCCTTGTACTTAAGTCGGCTTTGTGCCTTTTGTATTAAATTCGGAAGGAAATTCTGTGTTTCATCGTCAATAAGAATATCCAATTGATACAGTACACCTGAAGTGAAGCATCGGAATCTAAAACTGGACTCACAGGAGAGGTTCAAATCATAGAAAGTTAGAAATTCAGTCCTCTTGTACTTAAGTCGGCAATGTGCTTTTTGTATTCAATTCGGATGCAATTTCTGTGCTTCATCGTCAATAAGCTGGTCCTCGGGAAACAGTAAACCTGAAGTGAAGCATCGGAATCTAAAACTGGACTCACACGAGTGGTTCAAATCATAGAAATTTAAAGTGTCAGTCCTCTTGTACTTAAGTCGCCATTGTGCCTTTTGTATTAAATTCGGATGCTATTTCTGTGTTTCATCGTCAATAACCTGGTCCAAGGCAAACAGTAAACCTGAAGTGGAGCATCGGAATCTAAAACTGGACTCACAGGAGAGGTTCCAATCATAGAAAGTTAGAGTGTCACTCCTCTTGTACTTAAGTCGGCATTGTGCCTTTGTATTAAATTCAGATGCAATTTCTGTGTATCATCGTCAGTAAGAAGGTCCAAGGGATACAGTAAACCTGAAGTGAAGCATCGGAATCTAAAACTGGACTCAAAGGAGAGGTTGAAATTATAGAGAGTTAGAGTGTCTGTCCTCTTGTACTTAAATCGGCATTGTGCCTTTTGTATTAAATTCGGATGCAGTTTCTGTGTTTCATCGTCAATAAGAAAGTGCAAGCGATACAGTAAACCTGAAGTGAAGCATCGGAATCTAAAACTGGACTCGCAGGAGAGGTTCAAATCATAGAATGTTAGAGTGTCAGTCCTCTTGTACTTAAGTCGGCATTGTGCCGTTTGTATTAAATACAGATGCAATTTCTGTGTTTCATCATTAATAAGAATGTCCAAGGATTACAGTACGCCTGAAGTGAAGCATCGGAATCTAATACGGGACTCACAGGAGAGGTTCAAATCACAGAAATTTTGAGTGTAAGTACTCTTGTACTTAAGTCGGCATTGTGCCTTTTGTATTAAATTCGGAAGCAATTTCTGTGTTTCATCGTCAATAAGAAGGTACAAGGTATACGTTAAACCTAAAGTGAAGCATCGGAATCCGAAACTGGACTCACAGCAGAGGTTCAAATCATAGAACGTTTGTCAGTCCTCTTGTACTTAAGTCGGCATTGTGCCTTTTGTATTGAATTCGAATGCATTTTCTGTGTATCATCGTCAATAAGAAAGTCCAAGGTATACAGTAAACATGAAGTGAAGCATCGGAATCTGAAACTGGACTCACAGGAGAGGTTCAAATCATAGGAAGATAGAGTGTCAGTCCTCTTGTACTTAAGTCGGCATTGTGTCTTTTGTATTGAATTCGAATGCATTTTCTGTGTATCATCGTCAATAAGAAAGTCCAAGGTATACAGTAAACCTGAAGTGAAGCATCGGAATCTAAAACTGGACTCACAGGAGAGGTTCAAATCATAGGAAGATAGAGTGTCAGTCCTCTTGTACTTAAGTCGGCATTGTTCCTTTTGTATTAAATGCGGAGGCAATTTCTGTGTTTCATCGTCAATATGAAGGTCCAAGGGATACAGTAAACCTTAAGTGAAGCATCGGAATCTAAAACTGGATTCACAGGAGAGGTTCAAATCATTGAAAGTTAGAGTGTCAGTCCTCTTGTACTTGAGTCAGCATTGTGCCTTTGGTATTAAATTCGGATGGAAATTCTGTGTTCCATCGTCAATAAGGAGGTCCAATTGATACAGTAAACCTGAAGTGAAGCATCGGAATCTAAAACTGGACTCACAGGAGTGGTTCAAATCATAGAAATGTAGAGTGTCAGTCCTCTTGTACTCAAGTCGGCATTGTGCCTTTTGTATTAAATTCGGATGCAATTTCTGTGTTTCATCTTCAATAAGAAGGACCAAGGTATACAGTAAACCTGAAGTGAAGCATCAGAATCTAAAACTGGACTCAGAGGAGAGGTTCAAGTCATAGAAAGTTAGAGTGTCCGTCTTCTTGTACTTAAGTCGGAACTGTGCCTTTTGTAATAAATTCGGATGCAACTTCGGTGCTTCATCGTCAGTAAGAAGGTCCAAGGGATACTGTAAACCTGAAGTGAAGCATCGGAATCTAAAACTGGAATCACAGGAGAGGTTCCAATCATAGAAAGTTAGAGTGTCACTCCTCTTGTACTTAAGTCGGCATTGTGCCTTTGTATTAAATTCAGATGCAATTTCTGTGTATCATCGTCAGTAAGAAGGTCCAAGGGATACAGTAAACCTGAAGTGAAGCATCGGAATCTAAAACTGGTCTCACAGGAGTGGTCAATTCATAGAAAGTTAGAGTGTCGGTCCTCTTGTACTTAAATCGGCATTGTGCCTTTTGTATTAAATTCGGATGCAATTTCTGTGTTTCATCTTCAACAAGAAGGTCTAAGGGATACAGTAAACCTGAAGTGAAGCTTCGGAATCTAAAGCTGGACTTACAGGAAAGGTTCAAATCATAGAAAGTTAGAGTGTCTGTCCTCTTCTACATTAGTTGGCATTGTGCCTTTTGTATTAAATTCCGATGCAATTTCTGTGTTTCATCGTCAATAAGAAGGTCCAAGGGATACAGTAAACCTGAAGTGAAGCATCGTAATGTAAAACTGGACTCACAGGAGAGGTTCCAATCATAGAAAGTTGGAGTCTCAGTCCTCTTGTACTTAAGTCGGCTTTGTGCCTTTTGTATTAAATTCGGAAGGAAATTCTGTGTTTCATCGTCAATAAGAATATCCAATTGATACAGTACACCTGAAGTGAAGCATCGGAATCTAAAACTGGACTCACAGGAGAGGTTCAAATCATAGAAAGTTGGAAATTCAGTCCTGTTGTTCTTAAGTCGGCAATGTGCTTTTTGTATTCAATTCGGATGCAATTTCTGTGCTTCATCGTCAATAAGCTGGTCCAAGGCAAACATTAAACCTGAAGTGGAGCATCGGAATCTAAAACTGGACTCACAGGAGAGGTTCCAATCATAGAAAGTTAGAGTGTCACTCCTCTTGTACTTAAGTCGGCATTGTGCCTTTGTATTAAATTCAGATGCAATTTCTGTGTATCATCGTCAGTAAGAAGGTCCAAGGGATACTGTAAACCTGAAGTGAAGCATCGGAATCTAAAACTGGACTCACAGGAGAGGTTCCAATCATAGAAAGTTAGAGTGTCACTCCTCTTGTACTTAAGTCGGCATTGTGCCTTTGTATTAAATTCAGATGCAATTTCTGTGTATCATCGTCAGTAAGAAGGTCCAAGGGATACAGTAAACCTGAACTGAAGCATCGGAATCTAAAACTGGTCTCACAGGAGTGGTCAATTCATAGAAAGTTAGAGTGTCGGTCCTCATGTACTTAAATCGGCATGTGCCTTTTGTATTAAATTCGGATGCAATTTCTGTGTTTCATCTTCAACAAGAAGGTCTAAGGGATACAGTAAACCTGAAGTGAAGCATCGGAATCTAAAGCTGGACTTACAGGAAAGGTTCAAATCATAGAAAGTTAGAGTGTCGGTCCTCTTGTACTTAAATCGGCATTGTGCCTTTTGTATTAAATTCGGATGCAATTTCTGTGTTTCATCTTCAACAAGAAGGTCTAAGGGATACAGTAAACCTGAAGTGAAGCATCGGAATCTAAAGCTGGACTCACAGGAAAGGTTCAAATCATAGAAAGTAAGAGTGTCGGTCCTCTTGTACTTAAATCGGCATTGTGCCTTTTGTATTAAATTCGGATGCAATTTCTGTGTTCCATCTTCAACAAGAATGTCTAAGGGATACAGTAAACCTGAAGTGAAGCATCGGAATCTAAAGCTGGACTCACAGGAAAGGTTCAAATCATAGAAAGTTAGAGTGTCGGTCCTCTTGTACTTAAATCGGCATTGTGCCTTTTGTATTAAATTCGGATGCAATTTCCGTGTTTCATCGTCAATAAGAAGGTCTACGGGATACAGTAAACTTGAAGTGAAGCATCGGAATCCAAAACTGGACTCACAGGAGAGGTCCAAATCATTGAAAGTTAGAGTGTCTGTCCTCTTCTACATTAGTTGGCATTGTGCCTTTTGTATTAAATTCGGATGCAATTTCTGTGTTTCATCGTCAATAAGAAGGTCCAAGGGATACAGTAAACCTGAAGTGAAGCATCGTAATGTAAAACTGGACTCACAGGAGAGGTTCCAATCATAGAAAGTTGGAGTCTCAGTCCTCTTGTACTTAAGTCGGCTTTGTGCCTTTTGTATTAAATTCGGAAGGAAATTCTGTGTTTCATCGTCAATAAGAATATCCAATTGATACAGTAGACCTGAAGTGAAGCATTGGAATCTAAAACTGGACTCACAAGAGAGGTTCAAATCATAGAAAGTTGGAAATTCAGTCCTGTTGTACTTAAGTCGGCAATGTGCTTTTTGTATTCAATTCGGATGCAATTTCTGTGCTTCATCGTCAATAAGCTGCTCCACGGGAAACAGTAAACCTGAAGTGAAGCATCGGAATCTAAAACTGGACTCACACGAGTGGTTCAAATCATAGAAATTTAAAGTGTCAGTCCTCTTGTACTTATGTCGTCATTGTGCCTTTTGTATTAAATTCGGATGCTATTTCTGTGTTTCTTCGTCAATAACCTGGTCCAAGGCAAACAGTAAACCTGAAGTGGAGCATCGGAATCTAAAAGTGGACTCACAGGAGAGGTTCCAATCATAGAAAGTTAGAGTGTCACTCCTCTTGTACTTAAGTCGGCATTGTGCCTTTGTATTAAATTCAGATGCAATTTCTGTGTATCATCGTCAGTAAGAAGGTCCAAGGGATACAGTAAACCTGAAGTGAAGCATCGGAATCTAAAACTGGACTCACAGGAGAGGTTCCAATTATAGAAAGTTAGTGTGTCACTCCTCTTGTACTTAAGTCGGCATTGTGCCTTTGTATTAAATTCAGATGCAATTTCTGTGTATCATCGTCAGTAAGAAGGTCCAACGGATACAGTAAACCTGAAGTGAAGCATCGGAATCTAAAACTGGTCTCACAGGAGTGGTCAATTCATAGAAAGTTAGAGTGTCGGTCCTCTTCTACTTAAATCGGCATTGTGCCTTTTGTATTAAATTCGGATGCAATTTCTGTGTTTCATCTTCAACAAGAAGGTCTAAGGGATACAGTAAACCTGAAGTGAAGCATCGGAATCAAAAGCTGGACTCACAGGAAAGGTTCAAATCATAGAAAGTTAGACTGTCGGTCCTCTTGTACTTAAGTCGGCATTGTGCCTTTTGTATTAAATTCGGATGCAATTTCTGTGTTTCATCTTCAACAAGAAGGTCTAAGGGATACAGTAAACCTGAAGTGAAGCATCGGAATCTAAAGCTGGACTAACAGGAAATTTTCAAATCATAGAAAGTTAGAGTGTCGGTCCTCTTGTACTTAAATCGGCATTGTGCCTTTTGTATTAAATTCGGATGCAATTTCTGTGTTTCATCGTCAATAAGAAGGTCTACGGGATACAGTAAACTTGAAGTGAAGCATCGGAATCCAAAACTGGACTCACAGGAGAGGTCCAAATCACAGAAAGTTAGAGTGTCTGTCCTCTTGTACATTAGTCAGCATTGTGCCTTTTGTATTAAATTCGGATGCAATTTCTGTGTTTTATCGTCAATACAAAGGTCCAATTGATACGGTAAACCTGAAGTGAAGCATCGGATTCTAAAACTGGACTCACAGGAGAGGTTCAAATCATAGAAAGTTAGAGTGTCAGTCCTCTTGTACTTAAGTCGGCATTGTGCCTTTTGTATTTAATTCGGATGCAATTTCTGTGTTTCATCGTCAATAAGCTGGTCCAAGGGAAACAGTAAACCTGAAGTGAAGCATCGGAATCTAAAACTGGACTCACAGGAGAGGTTCCAATCATAGAAAGTTAGAGTCTCAGTCCTCTTGTACTTAAGTCGGCTTTGTGCCTTTTGTATTAAATTCGGAAGGAAATTCTGTGTTTCATCGTCAATAAGAATATCCAATTGATACAGTACACCTGAAGTGAAGCATCGGAATCTAAAACTGGACTCACAGGAGAGGTTCAAATCATAGAAAGTTGGAAATTCAGTCCTCTTGTACTTAAGTCGGCAATGTGCTTTTTGTATTCAATTCGGATGCAATTTCTGTGCTTCATCGTCAATAAGCTGGTCCTCGGGAAACAGTAAACCTGAAGTGAAGCATCGGAATCTAAAACTGGACTCACACGAGTGGTTCAAATCATAGAAATTTAAAGTGTCAGTCCTCTTGTACTTAAGTCGCCATTGTGCCTTTTGTATTAAATTCGGATGCTATTTCTGTGTTTCATCGTCAATAACCTGGTCCAAGGCAAACAGTAAACCTGAAGTGGAGCATCGGAATCTAAAACTGGACTCACAGGAGAGGTTCCAATCATAGAAAGTTAGAGTGTCACTCCTCTTGTACTTAAGTCGGCATTGTGCCTTTGTATTAAATTCAGATGCAATTTCTGTGTATCATCGTCAGTAAGAAGGTCCAAGGGATACAGTAAACCTGAAGTGAAGCATCGGAATCTAAAACTGGTCTCACAGGAGTGGTCAATTCATAGAAAGTTAGAGTGTCGGTCCTCTTGTACTTAAATCGGCATTGTGCCTTTTATATTAAATTCGGATGCAATTTCTGTGTTTCATCTTCAACAAGAAGGTCTATGGAATACAGTAAACCTGAAGTGAAGCATCGGAATCTAAAGCTGGACTCACAGGAAAGGTTCAAATCATAGAAAGTTAGAGTGTCGGTCCTCTTGTACTTAAATCGGCATTGTGCCTTTTGTATTAAATTCGGATGCAATTTCTGTGTTTCATCGTCAATAAGAAGGTCTACGGGATACAGTAAACTTGAAGTGAAGCATCGGAATCCAAAACTGGACTCACAGGAGAGGTCCAAATCATAGAAAGTTAGAGTGTCTGTCCTCTTCTACATTAGTTGGCATTGTGCCTTTTGTATTAAATTCGGATGCAATTTCTGTGTTTCATCGTCAATACGAAGGTCCAAGGGATACAGTAAACCTGAAGTGAAGCATCGTAATGTAAAACTGGACTCACAGGAGAGGTTCCAATCATAGAACGTTGGAATCTCAGTCCTCTTGTACTTAAGTCGGCTTTGTGCCTTTTGTATTAAATTCGGAAGGAAATTCTGTGTTTCATCGTCAATAAGAATATCCAATTGATACAGTACACCTGATGTGAAGCATCGGAATCTAAAACTGGACTCACAGGAGAGGTTCAAATCATAGAAAGTTAGAAATTCAGTCCTGTTGTACTTAAGTCGGCAATGTGCTTTTTGTATTCAATTCGGTTGCAATTTCTGTGCTTCATCGTCAATAAGCTGGTCCACGGGAAACAGTAAACCTGAAGTGAAGCATCGGAATCTAAAACTGGACTCACACGAGTGGTTCAAATCATAGAAATTTAAAGTGTCAGTCCTCTTGTACTTATGTCGTCATTGTGCCTTTTGTATTAAATTCGGATGCTATTTCTGTGTTTCATCGTCAATAACCTGGTCCAAGGCAAATAGTAAACCTGAAGTGTAGCATCGGAATCTACATCTACATCTACATCTATACTCCGCGAGCCACCTTACGGTGTGTGGCGGAGGGTACTTATTGTACCACTATCTGATCCCCCCTTCCCTGTTCCATTCACGAATTGTGCGTGGGAAGAACGACTGCTTGTAAGTCTCCGTATTTGCTCTAATTTCTCGGATCTTTTCGTTGTGATCATTACGCGAGATATATGTGGGCGGTAGTAATATGTTGCCCATCTCTTCCCGGAATGTGCTCTCTCGTAATTTCGATAATAAACCTCTCCGTATTGCGTAACGCCTTTCTTGAAGTGTCCGCCACTGGAGCTTGTTCAGCATCTCCGTAACGCTCTCGCGCTGACTAAATGTCCCCATGACGAATCGCGCTGCTTTTCGCTGGATCATGTCTATCTCTTCTATTAATCCAACCTGGTAAGGGTCCCATACTGATGAGCAATACTCAAGAATCGGACGAACAAGCGTTTTGTAAGCTACTTCTTTCGTCGATGAGTCACATTTTCTTAGAATTCTTCCTATGAATCTCAACCTGGCGCCTGCTTTTCCCACTATTTGTTTTATGTGATCATTCCACTTTAGATCGCTCCGGATAGTAACTCCTAAGTATTTTACGGTCGTTACCGCTTCCAATGATTTACCACCTATGGCATAATCGTACTGGAATGGATTTCTGCCCCTATGTATGCGCATTATATTACATTTATCTACGTTTAGGGAAAGCTGCCAGCTGTCGCACCATGCATTAATCCTCTGCAGGTCCTCCTGGAGTACGTACGAGTCTTCTGATGTTGCTACTTTCTTGTAGACAACCGTGTCATCTGCAAATAGCCTCAAGGAGCTACCGATGTTGTCAACTAAGTCATTTATGTATATTGTAAACAATAAAGGTCCTATCACGCTTCCCTGCGGTACTCCCGAAATTACCTCTACATCTGCAGATTTTGAACCGTTAAGAATGACATGTTGTGTTCTTTCTTCTAGGAAATCCTGAATCCAATCACAAACCTGGTCCGATATTCCGTAAGCT
The DNA here is from genome assembly GCF_021461395.2 of Schistocerca americana. NCBI lineage: Eukaryota > Metazoa > Arthropoda > Insecta > Orthoptera > Acrididae > Schistocerca > Schistocerca americana. The sequence continues at coordinate 60,162,036 of NC_060121.1, forward strand.
CGTATTTTTTTCAGTAAACGTAAGTGCGGAACCGTATCAAATGCCTTCCTGAAGTCCAGGAATACGGCATCAATCTGCTCGCCAGTGTCTACGGCACTGTGAATTTCTTGGGCAAATAGGGCGAGCTGAGTTTCACATGATCTCTGTTTGCGGAATCCATGTTGGTTATGATGAAGGAGATTTGTATTATCTAAGAACGTCATAATACGAGAACACAAAACATGTTCCATTATTCTACAACAGATTGACGTAAGCGAAATAGGCCTATAATTATTCGCATCTGATTTATGACCCTTCTTGAAAATGGGAACGACCTGCGCTTTCTTCCAGTCGCTAGGTACTTTACGTTCTTCCAGCGATCTACGATAAATTGCTGATAGAAAGGGGGCAAGTTCTTTAGCATAATCACTGTAGAATCTTAAGGGTATCTCGTCTGGTCCGGATGCTTTACCGCTACTAAGTGATAGCAGTTGTTTTTCAATTCCGATATCGTTTATTTCAATATTTTCCATTTTGGCGTCCGTGCGACGGCTGAAGTCAGGGACCGTGTTACGATTTTCCGCAGTGAAACAGTTTCGGAACACTGAATTCAGTATTTCTGCCTTTCTTCGGTCGTCCTCTGTTTCGGTGCCATCGTGGTCAACGAGTGACTGAATAGGGGATTTAGATCCGCTTACCGATTTTACATATGACCAAAACTTTTTAGGGTTCTTGTTTAGATTGTTTGCTAATGTTTTATGTTCGAATTCGTTGAATGCTTCTCTCATTGCTCTCTTTACGCTCTTTTTCGCTTCGTTCACCTTTTCCTTATCAGCTATGATTCGACTACTCTTAAACCTATGATGAAGCTTTCTTTGTTTCCGTAGTACCTTTCGTACATGATTGTTATACCACGGTGGATCTTTCCCCTCGCTTTGGACCTTAGTCGGTACGAACTTATCTAAGGCGTACTGGACGATGTTTCTGAATTTTTTCCATTTTTGTTCCACATCCTCTTCCTCAGAAATGAACGTTTGATGGTGGTCACTCAGATATTCTGCGATTTGTGCCCTATCACTCTTGTTAAGCAAATATATTTTCCTTCCTTTCTTGGCATTTCTTATTACACTTGTAGTCATTGATGCAACCACTGACTTATGATCACTGATACCCTCTTCTACATTCACGGAGTCGAGAAGTTCCGGTTTATTTGTTGCTATGAGGTCTAAAACGTTAGCTTCACGAGTTGGTTCTCTAACTATCTGCTCGAAGTAATTCTCGGACAAGGCAGTCAGGATAATGTCACAAGAGTCTCTGTCCCTGGCTCCAGTTCTGATTGTGTGACTATCCCATTCTATACCTGGTAGATTGAAGTCTCCCCCTATTACAATAGTATGATCACGAAACTTCTTCACGACGTTCTGCAGGTTCTCTCTGAGGCGCTCAACTACTACGGTTGCTGATGCAGGTGGTCTATAGAAGCATCCGACTATCATATCTGACCCACCTTTGATACTTAACTTAACCCAGATTATTTCACATTCGCATTCGCTAATAACTTCACTGGATATTATTGAATTCTTTACTGCTATAAATACTCCTCCACCATTGGCGTTTATCCTATCCTTGCGGTATATATTCCATTCTGTGTCTAGGATTTCGTTACTGTTCACTTCCGGTTTTAACCAACTTTCCGTTCCTAATACTACATGCGCACTGGACTCACAGGAGAGGTTCCAATCATAGAAAGTTAGAGTGTCACTCCTCTTGTACTTAAGTCGGCATTGTGCCTTTGTATTAAATTCGGATGCAATTTCTGTGTTTCATCGTCAATAAGAAGGTCCAATTGATACAGTAAACCTGAAGTGAAGCATCGGAATCTAAAACTGGTCTCACAGGAGTGGTCAATTCATAGAAAGTTAGAGTGTGGGTCCTCTTGTACTTAAATCGGCATTGTGCCTTTTGTATTAAATTCGGATGCAATTTCTGTGTTTCATCTTCAACAAGAAGGTCTAAGGGATACAGTAAACCTGAAGTGAAGCATCGGAATCTAAAGCTGGACTCACAGGATAGGTTCAAATCATAGAAAGTTAGAGTGTCGGGCCTCTTGTACTTAAATCGGCATTGTGCCTTTTGTATTAAATTGGGAAGCAATTTCTGTGTTTCATCTTCAACAAGAAGGTCTAAGGGATACAGTAAACCTGAAGTGAAGCATCGGAATCTAAAGCTGGACTCACAGGAAAGGTTCAAATCATAGAAAGTTAGAGTGTCACTCCTCTTGTATTTAAGTCGGCATTGTGCCTTTGTAATAAATTCAGATGCAATTTCTGTGTATCATCGTCAGTAAGAAGGTCCAAGGGATACAGTAAACCTGAAGTGAAGAATCGGAATCTAAAACTGGACTCAAAGGAGAGGTTCAAATCATAGAAAGTTAGAGTGTCTGTCCTCTTGTACGTAAGTCGGCATTGTGCCTTTTGTATTAAATTCGGATGCAATTTCTGTGTTTCATCGTCAATAAGAAGGTCCAATTGATACAGTAAACCTGAAGTGAAGCATCGGAATCTAAAACTGGACTCACAGGAGAGGTTCAAATCATAGAAAGTTAGAGTGTCAGTCCTCTTGTACTTAAGTCGGCATTGTGCCTTTTGTATTTAATTCGGATGCAATTTCTGTGTTTCATCGTCAATAAGCTGGTCCAAGGGAAACAGTAAACCTGAAGTGAAGCATCGGAATCTAAACTGGACTCACAGGAGAGGTTCCAATCATAGAAAGTTAGAGTCTCAGTCCTCTTGTACTTAAGTCGGCTTTGTGCCTTTTGTATTAAATTCGGAAGGAAATTCTGTGTTTCATCGTCAATAAGAATATCCAATTGATACAGTACACCTGAAGTGAAGCATCGGAATCTAAAACTGGACTCACAGGAGAGGTTCAAATCATACAAAGTTAGAAATTCTGTCCTCTTGTACTTAAGTCGGCAATGTGCTTTTTGTATTCAATTCGGATGCAATTTCTGTGCTTCATCGTCAATAAGCTGGTCCTCAGGAAACAGTAAACCTGAAGTCAAGCATCGGAATCTAAAACTGGACTCACACGAGTGGTTCAAATCATAGAAATTTAAAGTGTCAGTCCTCTTGTACTTAAGTCGCCATTGTGCCTTTTGTATTAAATTCGGATGCTATTTCTGTGTTTCATCGTCAATAACCTGGTCCAAGGCAAACAGTAAACCTGAAGTGGGGCATCGGAATCTAAAACTGGACTCACAGGAGAGGTTCCAATCATAGAAAGTTAGAGTGTCACTCCTCTTGTACTTAAGTCGGCATTGTGCCTTTGTATTAAATTCAGATGCAATTTCTGTGTATCATCGTCAGTAAGAAGGTCCAAGGGATACAGTAAACCTGAAGTGAAGCATCGGAATCTAAAACTGGACTCAAAGGAGAGGTTCAAATTATAGAGAGTTAGAGTGTCTGTCCTCTTGTACTTAAATCGGCATTGTGCCTTTTGTATTAAATTCGGATGCAGTTTCTGTGTTTCATCGTCAATAAGAAGGTGCAAGCGATACAGTAAACCTGAAGTGAAGCATCGGAATCTAAAACTGGATTCGCAGGAGAGGTTCAAATCATAGAATGTTAGAGTGTCAGTCCTCTTGTACTTAAGTCGGCATTGTGCCGTTTGTATTAAATACAGATGCAATTTCTGTGTTTCATCATTAATAAGAATGTCCAAGGATTACAGTACGCCTGAAGTGAAGCATCGGAATCTAAAACGGGACTCACAGGAGAGGTTCAAATCACAGAAATTTTGAGTGTAAGTACTCTTGTACTTAAGTCGGCATTGTGCCTATTGTATTAAATTCGGAAGCAATTTCTGTGTTTCATCGTCAATAAGAAGGTACAAGGTATACGTTAAACCTAACGTGAAGCATCGGAATCCGAAACTGGACTCACAGCAGAGGTTCAAATCATAGAAAGTTTGTCAGTCCTCTTGTACTTAAGTCGGCATTGTGCCTTTTGTATTGAATTCGAATGCATTTTCTGTGTATCATCGTCAATAAGAAAGTCCAAGGTATACAGTAAACATTAAGTGAAGCATCGGAATCTGAAACTGGACTCACAGGAGATGTTCAAATCATAGGAAGATAGAGTGTCAGTCCTCTTGTACTTAAGTCGGCATTTTTCCTTTTGTATTAAATGCGGAGGCAATTTCTGTGTTTCATCGTCAATATGAAGGTCCAAGGGATACAGTAAACCTTAAGTGAAGCATCGGAATCTAATACTGGATTCACAGGAGAGGTTCAAATCATTGAAAGTTAGAGTGTCAGTCCTCTTGTACTTAAGTCAGCATTGTGCCTTTGGTATTAAATTCGGATGGAATTTCTGTGTTCCATCGTCAATAAGAAGGTCCAATTGATACAGTAAACCTGAAGTGAAGCATCGGAATCTAAAACTGGACTCACAGGAGTGGTTCAAATCATAGAAATTTAGAGTGTCAGTCCTCTTGTACTCAAGTCGGCATTGTGCCTTTTGTATTAAATTCGGATGCAACTTCTGTGTTTCATCGTCAATAAGAAGGACCAAGGTATACAGTAAACCTGAAGTGAAGCATCGGAATCTAAAACTGGACTCACAGGAGAGGTTCAAGTCATAGAAAGTTAGAGTGTCCGTCTTCTTGTACTATATGTCGGAACTGTGCCTTTTGTAATAAATTCGGATGCAACTTCTGTGCTTCATCGTCAGTAAGAAGGTCCAAGGTATACAGTAAACCTGAAGTGAAGCATCGCAATCTAAAACTGGACTCACAGGAGAGGTTCCAATCATAGAAAGTTAGAGTCTCAGTCCTCTTGTACTTAAGTCGGCTTTGTGCCTTTTGTATTAAATTCGGAAGGAAATTCTGTGTTCCATCGTCAATAAGAATATCCAATTGATACAGTACACCTGAAGTGAAGCATCGGAATCTATAACTGGACTCACAGGAGTGGTTCAAATCATAGAAAATTAGAGTGTCAGTCCCCTTGTTCTTAAGTCGTCATTGTGCCTTTTGTATTAAAGTCGGATGCTATTTCTGTGTTTCATCGTAAATAAGCTGGTCCAAGGCAAACAGTAAACCTGAAGTGAAGCATCGGAATCTAAAACTGGACTCACAGGAGATGTTCCAATCATAGAAAGTTAGAGTGTCAGTCCTCTTGTACTTATGTCGGCATTGTGCCTTATGTATTACATTCGGATAGAATTTCTGTGTTTCATCGTCAATAAGAAGGTCCAATTGATACAGTAAACCTGAAGTGAAGCATCGGAATCTAAAACTGGTCTCACAGGAGTGCTTCAATTCATAGAAAGTTAGAGTGTCGGTCCTCTTGTACTTAAGTCGGCATTGTGCCTTTTGTTTTAAATTCGGATGCAATTTCTGTGTTTCATCGTCAATAAGCTGGTCCAAGGGACACAGTAATTCTGCAGTGAAGCATCGAAATCTAAAACTGGACTCACAGGAGAGGTTCCAATCATAGAAAGTTAGTCAGTCCTCTTGTACATAAGTCGGCATTGTGCCTTTTGTATTAAATTAGGATGCAATTTCTGTGTATCATCGTCCATAAGTAGGTCCAAGGCATACAGTAAACCTGAAGTGAAGCATCGGAATCTAAAACTGGACTCAAAGGAGAGGTTCAAATAATAGCAAGTTAGAGTGTTAGTCCTCTTGTACTCAAGTCGGCATTGTGCCTTTTGTATTAAATTCGGATGTAATTTCTGTGTTTCATCGTCAATAAGAAGGTCCAAGGTATACAGTAAACCTGAAGTGAAGCATCGGAATCTAAAACTGGGCTCACAGGAGAGGTTCAAATCATAGAATGTTAGAGTGTCAGTCCTCTTGTACTAAAGTCGGCATTGTGCCGTTTGTATTAAATTCAGATGCAATTTCTGTGTTTCATCATTAATAAGAATGTTCAAGGGTTACAGTACACCTGAAGTAAAGCATCGGAATCTAAAACTGGTCTCACAGGAGTGGTCAATTCATAGAAAGTTAGAGTGTCGGTCCTCTTGTACTTAAATCGGCATTGTGCCTTTTGTATTAAATTCGGATGCAATTTCTATGTTTCATCTTCAACAAGAAGGTCTAAGGGATACAGTAAACCTGAAGCGAAGCATCGGAATCTAAAGCTGGACTCACAGGTAAGGTTCAAATCATAGAAAGTTAGAGTGTCGGTCCTCTTGTACTTAAATCGGCATTGTGCCTTTTGTATTAAATTCGGATGCAATTTCTGTGTTTCATCGTCAATAAGAAGGTGTAAGTGATACAGTTAACCTGAAGTGAAGCATTGGAATCTACAACTGGGCGCACAGGAGAGGTTCAAATCATATAAAGTTAGAGTGACAGTCCTCTTGTACTTAAGTCGATATTGTGAATTTTGTATTAAATTCGGATGGAATTTCTGTGTTTCATCGTCAATACAACGGTCCAATTGATACGGTAAACCTGAAGTGAAGAATCGGAATCTAAAACTGGACTCACAGGAGAGGTTCAAATCATAGAAAGTTAGTCAGTACTCTTGTACATAAGTCGGCATTGTGCCTTTTGTATTAAATTCGGATGCAATTTCTGTGTATCATCGTCAATAAGAAGGTCCAAGGCATACAGTAAACCTGAAGTGAAGCATCGGAATCTAAAACTGGACTCAAAGGAGAGGTTCAAATAATAGCAAGTTTGAGTGTTAGTCCTGTTGTACTCAAGTCGGCATTGTGCCTTTTGTATTAAATTCGGATGTAATTTCTGTGTTTCATCGTCAATAAGAAGGTCCAAGGTATACAGTAAACCTGAAGTGAAGCATCGGAATCTAAAACTGGGCTCACAGGAGAGGTTCAAATCATAGAATGTTAGAGTGTCAGTCCTCTTGTACTAAAGTCGGCATTGTGCCGTTTGTATTAAATTCAGATGCAATTTCTGTGTTTCATCATTAATAAGAAGGTTCAAGGGTTACAGTACACCTGAAGTGAAGCATCGGAATCTAAAACGGGACTCACAGGAGAGGTTCAAATCACAGAAAGTTTGAGTGTAAGTACTCTTGTACTTAAGTCGGCATTGTGCCTTTTGTATTAAATTCGGAAGCAATTTCTGTGTTTCATCGTCAATAAGAAGGTACAAGGTATACGTTAAACCTAAAGTGAAGCATCGGAATCCGAAACTGGACTCACAGGAGAGGTTCAAATCATAGAAAGTTTGTCAGTCCTATTGTACTTAAGTCGGCATTGTGCCTTTTGTATTGAATTCGGATGCAATTTCTGTGTATCATCGTCAATAAGAAAGTCCAAGGTATACAGTAAACCTGAAGTGAAGCATCGGAATCTAAAATTGGACTCACAGGAGAGGTTCACATCATAGGAAGATAGAGTGTCAGTCCTCTTGTACTTAAATCGGCATTGTTCCTTTTATATTAAATGCGGAGGCAATTTCTGTGTTTCCTCGTCAATAAGAAGATCCAAGGGATACAGTAAACCTTAAGTGAAGCATCGGAATCTAAAACTGGAATCACAGGAGAGGTTCAAATCATAGAAAGTTAGAGTGACAGTACCCTTGTACTTAAGTCGGCGTTGTGCCTTTGGTATTAAATTCGGATGGAAGTTATGTGTTTCATCGTCAATAAGAAGGTCCAATTGATACAGTACACCTGAAGAGAAGCATCGGAATCTAAAACTGGGCTCACAGGAGTGGTTCAAATCATAGAAATTTAGAGTGTCAGACCCCTTGTACTTAAGTCGGCATTGTGCCTTTTGTATCAAGTTCGGATGCAATTTCTGTGTTTCATCGTCAATAAGAAGGTCCAAGGTATACAGTAAACCTGAAGTGGAGCATCGGAATCTAAAACTGGACACACGGGAGAGGTTCAAGTCATAGAAAGTTAGAGTGTCAGTCCTCTTGTACTTAAGTCGGAACTGTGCCTTTTGTAATAAATTCGGATGCAACTTCTGTGCTTCATCGTCAGTAAGAAGGTCCAAGGTATACAGTAAACCTGAAGTGAAGCATCGCAATCTGAAACTGGACTCACAGGAGAGGTTCAAATCATAGAAAGTTAGTCAGTCCTCTTGTACTTAAGTCAGCATTGTGCCTTTTGTATTAAATTCGGATGCAATTTCCGTGTATCATCGTCAATAAGAAGGTCCAAGGGATACAGTAAACCAGAAGTGAAGCATCGGAATCTAAAACTGGACTCAAAGGAGAGGTTCAAATCATAGAAAGATAGAGTGTTAGTCCTCTTGTACTCAAGTCGGCATTGTGCCTTTTGTATTAAAATCAGATGTAATTTCTGTGTTTCATCGTCAATAAGATGGTCCAAGGTATACAGTAAACCTGAAGTGAAGCATCGGAATCTAAAACGGGACTCACAGGAGAGGTTCAAATCATAGAATGTTAGAGTGGCAGTCCGCTTGCACTTATGTCGGCATTGTTCCTTTTGTATTAGATGCGGAGGCAATTTCTGTGTTTCATCGTCAATAAGAATGTCCAAGGGATACAGTAAACGTCACGTGAAGCATCGGAATCTAAAACTGGATGCAATGGAGAGTTTCAAATCATAGAAAGTTAGAGTGTCAGTCCTCTTGTACTTAAGTCGGCATTGTGCCTTTTGTATTTAATTCGGATGCAATTTCTGTGTTTCATCGTCAATAAGAAGGTCCAATTGATACAGTAAACCTGAAGTGAAGCATCGGAATCTAAAACAGGACTCACAGGAGTGGTTCAAATCATAGAAATTTAAAGTGTCGGTCCTCTTGTACTTAAGTCGACATTGTGCCTTTTGTATTAAATTCGGATGCAATTTCTGTGTTTCATCGTCAATAAGAAGGTCTAAGGGATACAGTAAACTCGAAAAGAAGCATCGGAATCCAAAACTGGACTCACAGGAGAGGTCCAAATCATAGAAAGTTAGAGTATCTGTCCTCCTGTACATAAGTCGACATTGTCCCTTTTGCATTAAATTCGGATGGAATTTCTGTGTTCCATCGTCAATACAAAGGTCCAATTGATACGGTAAAAGTGAAGTGAAGCATCGGATTCTAAAACTGGATTCACAGGAGAGGTTCAAATCATAGAAAGTTAGAGTGTCAGTCCTCTTGTACTTAAGTCGGCATTGTACCTTTTGTATTTAATTCGACCGCAATTTCTGTGTTTCATCGTCAATAAGCTGGTAGAAGGGAAACAGTAAACCTGAAGTGAAGCATCTGAATCTAAAACTGGACTCACAGGAGAGTTTCCAATCATAGAGAGTTAGAGTCGCAGTCCTCTTGTACTTAAGTCTGTATTGTGACTTTTGTATTAAATTCGGAAGGAATTTCTGTGTTTCATCGTCAATAAGAATATCCAATTGATACAGTAAACCTGAAGAGAAGCATCGGAATCTAAAACTGGACTCACAGGAGAGGTTCAAATCATAGAAAGTTAGAGTGCCAGTCCTCTTGTACTTAAGTTGGCATTGTGCCTTATGTATTAAATTCTGATGCAATTTCTGTGTATCATCGTCAATAAGCTGGTCCAAGGCAAACAGTAAACCTGAAGTGAAGCGTCGGAATCTAAAACTGGACTCATAGGAGAGGTTCAAATCATAGAAAGTTAGAGTGTTAATCCCCTTGTACTCAAGTCGGCATTGTGCCTTTTGTATAAAATTCGGATGTAATTTCTGTGTTTCATCGTCAATAAGGAAGTCCTAGGTATACAGTAAACCTGAAGTAGAGCATCGGAATCTAAATCTGGGCTCACAGGAGAGGTTCAAATCATACAATGTTAGAGCGTCAGTCCTCTTGTACTTAAGTCGGCATTGTGCCGTTTGTATTATATTCAGATGCAATTTCTGTGTTTCATCATTAATAAGAAGGTTCAAGGGTTACAGTACACCTGAAGTGAAGCATTGGAATCTAAAACGCAACTCACAGGAGAGGTTCAAATCACAGAAAGTTTGAGTGTCAGTCCTCATGTACTTCAGTCGGCATTGTGCCTTTTGTATTACATTCGGAAGCAATTTCTGTGTTTCATCGTCAATAAGAAGGTCCAAGGTATACGTTAAACCTGAAGTGAAGCATCGGAATCCAAAACTGGACTCACAGGAGGGGTTCAAATCATAGAAATTTAGTCAGTCCTCTTGTACTTAAGTCGGCATTGTGCCTTTTGTACTGAATTCGGATGCAAGTTCTGTATATGATCGTCAATAAGAAGGTCCAAGGTATACAGTAAACCTGAAGTGAAGCATCGGAATCCGAAACTGGACTCACAGGAGAGGTTCAAATCATAGGAAGATAGAGTGTTAGTCCTCTTGTACTCAAGTCGGCATTGTGCCTTTTGTATTAAATTCAGATGTAGTTTCTGTGTTTCATCGTCAATAAGATGGTCCAAGGTATACAGTAAACCTGAAGTGAAGCATCGGAATCTAAAACGGGACTCACAGGAGAGGTTCAAATCATAGAATGTTAGAGTGGCAGTCCGCTTGCACTTATGTCGGCATTGCTCCTTTTGTATTAGATGCGGAGGCAATTTCTGTGTTTCATCGTCAATAAGAATGTCCAAGGGATACAGTAAACGTCACGTGAAGCATCGGAATCTAAAACTGGATGCACAGGAGAGGTTCAAATCATAGAAAGTTAGAGTGTCAGTCCTCTTGTACTTAAGTCGGCATTGTGCCTTTTGTATTAAATTCGGATGCAATTTCTGTGTTTCATCGTCAATAAGAAGGTCCAATTGATACAGTAAACCTGAAGTGAAGCATTGGGATCTAAAACAGGACTCAGAGGAGTGGTTCAAATCATAGAAATTTAAAGTCTCAGTCCTCTTGTACTTAAGTCGACATTGTGCCTTTTGTAGTAAATTCGGATGCAATTTCTGTGTTTCATCGTCAATAAGAAGGTCTAAGGGATACAGTAAACTCGAAGTGAAGCATCGGAATCCAAAACTGGACTCACAGGAGAGGTCCAAATCGTAGAAAGTTAGAGTGTCTGTCCTCCTGTACATAGGTCGACATTGTGCCTTTTGCATTAAATTCGGATGGATTTTCTGTGTTTCATCGTCAATACAAAGGTCCAATTGATACCGTAAACCTGAAGTGAAGCATCGGATTCTAAAATTGGATTCACAGGAGAGGTTCAAATCATAGAAAGTTAGAGTGCCAGTCCTCTTGTACTTAAGTTGGCATTGTGCCTTATGTATTAAATTCTGATGCAATTTCTGTGTTTCATCGTCAATAAGCTGGTCCAAGGCAAACATTAAACCTGAAGTGAAGCGTCGGAATCTGAAACGGAACTCACAGGAGAGGTTCCAATCATAGAAAGTTAGAGTGCCATTCTTCTTGTACTTAAGTTGGCATTGTGCCTTATGTATTAAATTCTGTTGCAATTTCTGTGTTTCATCGTCAATAAGCTGGTCCAAGGCAAACAGTAAACCTGAAGTGAAGCGTCGGAATCTGAAACAGAACTCACAGGAGAGGTTCCAATCATAGAAAGTTAGAGTGTCAGTCCTCTTGTACTTAAGTCGGCATTGTGCCTTTTGTATTAAAATCGGATGCAATTTCTGTGTTCCATCGTCAATAAGGAGGTCCTAGGTATACAGTAAACCTGAAGTAAAGCATCGGAATCTGAAACTGAACTCACAGGAGAGGTTGAAATCGTAGAATGTTATAGTGTCAGCCCTCTTGTACTTAAGTCGGCATTGTGCCGTTTGTATTAAATACAGATGCAATTTCTGTGTTTCATCGTCAATAAGAAGGTCCAAGGATTACAGTAGACCTGAAGTGAAGCATCGGAATCTACAACGGGACCCACAGGAGAGGTTCAAATCATAGAAAGATAGAGTGCCAGTCCTCTTGTACTTAAGTTGGCATTGTGCCTAATGTATTAAATTCTGATGCAATTTCTGTGTTTCATCGTCAATAAGCTGGTCCAAGGCAAACAGTAAACCTGAAGTGAAGCGTCGGAATCTGAAACAGAACTCACAGGAGAGGTTCCAATCATAGAAAGTTAGAGTGTCAGTCCTCTTGTACTAAAGTCGGCATTGTGCCTTTTGTATTAAAATCGGATGCAATTTCTGTGTTCCATCGTCAATAAGAAGGTACAAGGTATACGGTAAACCTGAAGTAAACCATCGGAATCTAAAACTGTACACACAGGAGAGGTTCAGAACATAGAAACTTAGAGTGTCAGTCCTCTTGTACTTAAGTCGCCATTGTGCCTTTTGTATTAAATGCGGATGCAATATCCGTGTTTCATCGTCAATAAGAAGGTCCAAGGGATACAGTAAACATGAAGTGAAGCATCGGAATCTAAAACTGGATTCACAGGAGAGGTTCAAATCATAGAAAGTTAGAGTATCAGTCCTCTTGTACTTAAGTCGGCATTGTTCCTTTTGTATTAAATGCGGAATCAATTTCTGTGTTTCATCGTCTATAAGAAGGTCCAAGGTATACAGTAAACCTGTAGTGAAGCTTCGGAATCTTAAACTATATTCACAGGAGAGGTTCAAATCATAGAAAGTTAGAGTGTCAGTCCTCTTGTACTTAAGTCGGCATTGTACCTTTTGTATTAAATTCGGATGCAATTTCTGTGTTTCATCGTCAATAAGAATTTCCCAGGTATAGAGTAAACCTGAAGTGAAGCATGGGAAAAAAAAACGGGACTCACAGGAGTGGTTCAAATCATTGAAAGTTAGAGTGTCAGTCCTCTTGTCCTTAAGGCGGCATTGTGCCTTTTGTATTAAATTCGGATTCAATTTCTGTGTTTCATCCTCAATAAGAGGGTCCCAGGTATACAGTAATCCTGAAGTGAAGCATCGGAATCTAAAACTGGACTCACAGGAGGGGTTCAAATCATAGAAAGTTAGAGTATCTGTTCTCTTGTACTTAAGGCGGCATTGTTCCTTTTGTATTAAATGCGGAATCAATTTCTGTGTTTTATCGTCTATAAAAAGGTCCAAGGGATACAGTAAACCTGAAGTGAAGCTTCGGAATCTTAAACTATATTCACAGGAGAGGGTCAAATCATAGAAAGTTAGAGTGTCAGTCCTCTTGTACTTAAGTCGCCATTGTGCCTTTTGTATTAAATTCGGATGCAATTTCTGTGTTTAATCGTCAATAAGAAGGGCCAAGGCATACAGTAAACCTGAAATGAAGCATTGGAATCTAAAACTGGACTCACAGGAGAAGTTCAAATCATAGAAAGTTAGAGTGTCAATCCTCTTGTACTTAAGTTGGCATTGTGCCTTTGGTATTAAATTCGGATGGAATTTCTGTGCTTCATCGTCACTAAGAAGTTCCAATTGATACAGTAAACCTGAAGTGAAGCATCGGAATCTAAAACTGGACTCACAGGAGTTGTTCAAATCATAGAAACTTAGAGTATCAGTCCTCTTGTACTTAAGTCGGCATTGTGCCTTTTGTATTAAATTTGGATGCAATTTCTGTGTTTCATCGTCAATAAGAAGGTCTAAGTGATACAGTAAACTGGAAGTGAAGCATCGGAATCCAATACTGGACTCACAGGAGAGGTTCAAATCGTAGAAAGTTAGAGTGTGTGTCCTCTTGTAGTTAAGTCGGCATTGTGCCTTTTGTATTAAATTCGGATGGAATTTCTGTGTTTCATCGTCAATACAAAGGTCCAATTGATACAGTAGACCTGTAGTGAAGCATCGGAATCTAAAACTGGACTCAAAGGAGAGGTTCAAATCATAGAAAGTTAGAGTGTTAGTCCTCTTGTACTCAAGTCGGCATTGTGCCTTTTGTATTATATTCGGATGTAATTTCAGTGTTTCATCGTCAATAAGGAGGTCCTAGGTATACAGTAAACCTGAAGTAAAGCATCGGAATCTAAAACTGAACCCACAGGAGAGGTTGAAATCGTAGAATGTTATAGTGTCAGTCCTCTTGTACTTAAGTCGGCATTGTGCCGTTTGTATTAAATACAGATGCAATTTCTGTGTTTCATCGTCAATAAGAAGGTCCAAGGTATACAGTAAACCTGAAGTGAAGCGTCGGAATCTAAAACTGGACTCACAGGCGAGGATCAAGTCATAGAAAGTTAGAGGGTTAGTCCTCTTGTACTCAAGTCAGCATTGTGCCTTTTGTATTAAATTCTTATGTAATTTCTGTGTTTCATCGTCAATAAGAAAGTCCTAGGTATACAGTAAACCTGAAGTGAAGCATGGGAATCCAAAACGGGACTCACAGGAGTGGTTCAAATCATAGAAAGTTAGAGTGTCAGTCCTCTTGTACTTAAGTCGGCATTGTGCCTTTTGTATTAAAATTGGATGCAATTTCTATGTTCCATCGTCAATAAGAAGGTCCAAGGTATACAGTAAACCTGAAGTGAAGCATCGGAATCTAAAACTGGACACACTGGAGAGGTTCAGAACATAGAAAGTTAGAGTGTCAGTCCTCTTGTACTTAAGTCGGCATAGTGCCTTTTGTATTAAATGCGGATGCAATTTCTGTGTTTCATCGTCAATAAGAAGGTCCAAGGGATACAGAAAACCTGAAGTGAAGCATCGGAATATAAAACTGGATTCACTGGAGAGGTTCAAATCATAGAAAGTTAGAGTGTCAGTCCTCTTGTACTTAAGTCGGCATTGTGACTTTTGTATTAAATTCGGATGCAATTTCTGTGTTTCATCGTTAATAAGTAGGTCCAATTGATACAGTATACCTGAAGTGAAGCATCGGAATCTAAAACTGGACTCACAGGAGAGGTTTAAATCATAGAACGTTAGAGTGTCAGTCCTCTTGGACTTAAGTCGGCATTGTGCATTTTGTATTAAATTCGGAAGCAAATTCTGTGTTTCATCGTCAATAAGAAGGTCCAAGGTATACAGTAAACCTGAAGTGAAGCATCGTAATCGAAAACTGGACTCAAAGGAGAGGTTCAAATCATAGAAAGTTAAAGTGTTAGTCCTCTTGTACTCAAGTCGGCATTGTGCCTTTTGTATTAAATTCGGATGTAATTTCTATGTTTCATCGTCAATAAGGAGGTCCTAGGTATACAGTAAACCTGAGGTAAAGCAACGGAATCTAAAACTGAACTCACAGGAGAGGTTGAAATCGTAGAATGTCATAGTGTCAGTCCTCTTGTACTTAAGTCGGCATTGTGCCGTTTGTATTAAATACAGATGCAATTTCTGTGTTTCATCGTCAATAAGAAGGTCCAAGGATTACAGTAAGCCTGAAGTGAAGCATCGGAATCTACAACGGGAATCACAGGAGAGGTTCAGAACATAGAAAGTTAGAGTGTCAGTCCTCTTGTACTTAAGTCGGCATTGTGCCTTTTGTATTAAATGCGGATGCAATTTCTGTGTTTCATCGTCAATAAGAAGGTCCAACAGATACAGAAAACCTGAAGTGAAGCATCGGAATCTAAAACTGGATTCACAGGAAAGGTTCAAATCATAGAAAGTTAGAGTGTCAGTCCTCTTGTACTTAAGTCGGCATTGTGCCTTTTGTATTAAATTCGGATGCAATTTCTGTGTTTCATCGTTAATAAGAAGGGCCAAGGGGTACAGTAAACCTGAAGTGAGGCATCGGAATCTAAAACTGGACTCACAGGAGAGTTTCAAATCTTAGAAAGTTATAGTGTCAGTCCTCTTGTACTTAAGTCGGCATTGTGCCTTTTGTATTAAATTCGGATGCAATTTCTGTGTTTCATCGTTAATAAGTAGGTCCAATTGATACTGTATACCTGAAGTGAAGCATCGGAATCTAAAACTGGACTCACAGGAGAGGTTTAAATCACAGAACGTTAGAGTGTCAGTCCTCTTGGACTTAAGTCGGCATTGTGCATTTTGTATTAAATCCGGAAGCAATTTCTGTGTTTCATCATCAATAAGAAGATCCAAGGTATACAGTAAACCTGAAGTGAAGCATCGGAATCTAAAACTGGACTCACAGGGGAGGTTCAAACCATAGAAAGTTAGAGTTTCAGTCCTCTTGTACTTAAGTCGGCATTGTTCCTTTTGTATTAAATGCGGAGGCAATTTCTGTGTTTCATCGTCAATAAGAATGTCCAAGGGATACAGTAAACGTCACGTGAAGCATCGGAATCTAAAACTGGATTCACAGGAGAGGTTCAAATCATAGAAAGTTAGAGTGTCAGTCCTCTTGTACTTAAGTCGGCATTGTGCCTTTTGTATTAAATTCGGATGCAATATCTGTGCTTCTTCGTAAATAAGAAGTTCCAATTGATACAGTAAACCTGAAGTGAAGCATCGGAATCTAAAACTGGACTCACAGGAGTTGTTCAAATCATAGGAACTTAGAGTATCAGTCCTCTTGTACTTAAGTCGGCATTGTGCCTTTTGTATTAAATTTGGATGCAATTTCTGTGTTTCATCGTCAATAAGAAGGTCTAAGTGATACAGTAAACTGGATGTGAAGCATCGGAATCCAATACTGGACTCACAGGAGAGGTTCAAATCGTAGAAAGTTAGAGTGTGTGTCCTCTTGTAGTTAAGTCGGCATTGTGCATTTTGTATTAAATTCGGATGGAATTTCTGTGTTTCATCGTCAATACAAAGGTCCAATTGATACAGTAGACCTGTAGTGAAGCATCGGAATCTAAAACTGGACTCAAAGGAGAGGTTCAAATCATGGAAAGTTAGAGTGTTAGTCCTCTTGTACTCAAGTCGGCATTGTGCCTTTTGTATTAAATTCGGATGTAATTTCTATGTTTCATCGTCAATAAGGAGGTCCTAGGTATACAGTAAACCTGAAGTAAAGCATCGGCATCTAAAACTGAGCTCACAGGAGAGGTTGAAATCGTAGAATGTTATAGTGTCAGTCCTCTTGTACTTAAGTCGGCATTGTGCCGTTTGTATTAAATACAGATGCAATTTCTGTGTTTCATCGTCAATAAGAAGGTCCAAGGTATACAGTAAACCTGAAGTGAAGCATCGGAATCTAAAACTGGACTCACAGGTGAAGATCAAGTCATAGAAAGTTAGAGGGTTAGTCCTCTTGTACTCAAGTCAGCATTGTGCCTTTTGTATTAAATTCTTATGTAATTTCTGTGTTTCATCGTCAATAAGAAAGTCCTAGGTATACAGTAAACCTGAAGTGAAGCATGGGAATCCAAAACGGGACTCACAGGAGTGGTTTAAATCATAGAAAGTTAGAGTGTCAGTCCTCTTGTACTTAAGTCGGCATTGTGCCTTTTGTATTAAAATTGGATGCAATTTCTGTGTTCCATCGTCAATAAGAAGGTCCAAAGTATACAGTAAACCTGAAGTGAAGCATCGGAATCTAAAACTGGACACACTGGAGAGGTTCAGAACATAGAAAGTTAGAGCGTCAGTCCTCTTGTACTTAAGTCGGCATAGTGCCTTTTGTATTAAATGCGGATGCAATTTCTGTGTTTCATCGTCAATAAGAAGGTCCAAGGGATACAGAAAACCTGAAGTGAAGCATCGGAATCTAAAACTGGATTCACTGGAGAGGTTCAAATCATAGAAAGTTAGAGTGTCAGTCCTCTTGTACTTAAGTCGGCATTGTGCCTTTGTATTAAATTCGGATGCAATTTCTGTGTTTCATCGTTAATAAGTAGGTCCAATTGATACAGTATACCTGAAGTGAAGCATCGGAATCTAAAACTGGACTCACAGGAGAGGTTTAAATCACAGAACGTTAGAGTGTCAGTCCTTTTGGACTTAAGTCGGCATTGTGCATTTTGTATTAAATTCGGAAGCAAATTCTGTGTTTCATCGTCAATAAGAAGGTCCAAGGTATACAGTAAACCTGAAGTGAAGCATCGTAATCTAAAACTGGACTCAAAGGAGAGGTTCAAATCATAGAAAGTTAAAGTGTTAGTCCTCTTGTACTCAAGTCGGCATTGTGCCTTTTGTATTAAATTCGGATTTAATTTCTATGTTTCATCGTCAATAAGGAGGTCCTAGGTATACAGTAAACCTGAGGTAAAGCAACGGAATCTAAAACTGAACTCACAGGAGAGGTTGAAATCGTAGAATGTCATAGTGTCAGTCCTCTTGTACTTAAGTCGGCATTGTGCCGTCTGTATTAAATACAGATGCAATTTCTGTGTTTCATCGTCAATAAGAAGGTCCAAGGATTACAGTAAGCCTGAAGTGAAGCATCGGAATCTACAACGGGAATCACAGGAGAGGTTCAGAACATAGAAAGTTAGAGTGTCAGTTCTCTTGTACTTAAGTCGGCATTGTGCCTTTTGTATTAAATGCGGATGCAATTTCTGTGTTTCATCGTTAATAAGTAGGTCCAATTGATACTGTATACCTGAAGTGAAGCATCGGAATCTAAAACTGGACTCACAGGAGAGGTTTAAATCATAGAACGTTAGAGTGTCAGTCCTCTTGGACTTAAGTAGGCATTGTGCATTTTGTATTAAATTCGGAAGCAATTTCTGTGTTTCATCATCAATAAGAAGATCCAAGGTATACAGTAAACCTGAAGTGAAGCATCGGAATCTAAAACTGGACTCACAGGAGAGGTTCAAACCATAGAAAGTTAGAGTTTCAGTCCTCTTGTACTTAAGTCGGCATTGTTCCTTTTGTATTAAATGCGGAGGCAATTTCTGTGTATCATCGTCAATAAGAATGTCCAAGGGATACAGTAAACGTCACGTGAAGCATCGGAATCTAAAACTGGATTCACAGGAGAGGTTCAAATCATAGAAAGTTAGAGTGTCAGTCCTCTTGTACTGAAGTCGGCATTGTGACTTTTGTATTAAATTCAGATTCAATTTCTGTGTTTCATCGTCAATAAGAAGGTCCAAGGGATACAGTAAAACTGAAGTG
The DNA here is from genome assembly GCF_021461395.2 of Schistocerca americana. Classification (NCBI taxonomy): domain Eukaryota; kingdom Metazoa; phylum Arthropoda; class Insecta; order Orthoptera; family Acrididae; genus Schistocerca; species Schistocerca americana. The sequence goes on from NC_060121.1 coordinate 60,180,783, forward strand.
AAGCATCGGAATCTAAAACTGGACTCGCAGGAGAGGTTCAAATCATAGAAAGTTAGAGTGTCAGTCCTCTTGTACTTAAGTCGGCATTGTGCCTTTGGTATTAAATTCGGATGCAATTTCTCTGTTTCATCGGCAATAAGCTGGTAGAAGGGAAACAGAAAACCAGAAGTGAAGCATCGGAATCTAAAACTGGACTCACGGGAGAGGTTCCAATCATAGAAAGTTAGAGTCTCAGTCCTCTTGTACTTAAGTCGGAATTGTGCCTTTTGTATTAAATTCGGAAGGAATTTCTGTGTTTCATCTTTAATAAGAAGGTCTAAGGGATACAGTAAACCTGAAGTGAAGCATCGGAATCTAAAGCTGGACTCACAGGAAAGGTTCAAATCATAGAAAGTTAGAGTGTCAGTCCTCTTGTACTTAAGTCGGCATTGTGCTTTTTGTATTAAATTCGGATGGAATTTCTGTGTTTCATCGTCAATACAAAGGTCCAATTGATACAGTAAACCTGAAGTGAAGCATCGGAATCAAAAACTGGACTCAAAGGAGAGGTTCAAATCAGAGAAAGTTAGAGTGTCAGTCCGGTTGTAATTAAGTCGGCATTGTGCCTTTTGTATCAAATTCGGATGCAATTTCTGTGTTTTATCGTCAATAAGAAGGTCCAAGGCATACGTTAAACCTGAAGTGAGGCATCGGAATCCAAAACTGGACTCACAGGAGATGTTCAAATAATATCAAATTTGTCAGTCCTCTTGTATTTTAGTCGGCATTGTGCCTTGTGTATTAAATTCGGATGCAATTTCTGTGTATCATCGTCAATAAGAAGGTCCAAGGGATACAGTAAACCTGAAGTGAAGCATCGGAATCTAAAACTGGACTTAAAGGAGAGGTTCAAATCATAGAAAGTTAGAGTGTTAGTCCTCTTGTACTCAAATCGGCATTGTGCCTTTTGTATTACATTCGGATGTAATTTCTGTGTTTCATCGTCAATAAGGAGGTCCTAGGTATACAGTAAACCTGAAGTAAAGCATCGGAATCTAAAACTGACCTCTCAGGAAAGGTTGAAATCGTAGAATGTTATAGTGTCAGCCCTCTTGTACTTAAGTCGGCATTGTGCCGTTTGTATTAAATACAGATGCAATTTCTGTGTTTCATCGTCAATAAGAAGGTCCAATGATTACAGTAGACCTGAAGTGAAGCATCGGAATCTACAACGCGACCCACAGGAGAGGTTCAAATCATAGAAAGTTAGAGTGCAAGTCCTCTTGTACTTAAGTTGGCATTGTGCCTTATGTATTAAATTCTGATGCAATTTCTGTGTTTCATCGTCAATAAGCTGGTCCAAGGCAAACAGTAAAACTGAAGGGAAGCGTCGGAATCTGAAACGGAACTCACAGGAGAGGTTCCAATCATAGAAAGTTAGAGTGTCAGTCCTCTTGCACTTAAGTCGGCATTGTGCCTTTTGTATTGAATTCGGATGCAATTTCTGTGTATCATCGTCAATAAGAAGGTCCAAGGTATAAAGTAAACCTGAAGTGAAGCATGGGAATCCAAAACGGGACACACAGGAGTGGCTCAAATCATAGAAAGTTAGAGTGTCAGTCCTCTTGTACTTAAGTCGGCATTGTGCCTTTTGTATTAAAGTCGGATGCAATTTCTGTGTTCCATCGTCAATAAGATGGTCCAAGGTATACAGTAAACCTGAAGTGAACCATCGGAATGTAAAACTGGACACACAGGAGAGGTTCAGAACATAGAAAGTTAGTGTGTCAGTCCTCTTGTACTTAAGTCGGCATTGTGCCCTTTGTATTAAATGCGGATGCAATATCTGTGTTTCATCGTCAATAAGAAGGTCCAAGGGATACAGTAAACATGAAGTGAAGCATCGGAATCTAAAACTGGATTCACAGGAGAGGTTCAAATCATAGAAAGTTAGACTGTCAGTCCTCTTGTACTTAAGTCGGCATTGTGCCTTTAGTATTAAATTCGGATGCAATTTCTGTGTAACATCGTCAATAAGAAGGTCCAAGGGATACAGTAAACCTGAAGTGAGGCATCGGAATCTAAAACTGGACTCACAGGAGAGGTTCAAATCATAGAAAGTTAGAGTGTCAGTCCTCTTGTACTTAAGTCGGCATTGTGCCTTTTGTATTAAATTCGGATGCAATTTCTGTGTTTCATCCTCAATAAGAAGGTCCCAGGTATACAGTAAACCTGAAGTGAAGCATCGGAATCTAAAACTGGACTCACAGGAGAGGTTCAAATCATAGAAAGTTAGAGTGTCAATCCTCTTGTACTTAAGTCGGCATTGTTCCTTTTGTATTAAATACGGAATAAATTTCTGTGTTTCATCGTCTATAAGAAGGTCCAAGGGATACAGTAAACCTGAAGTGAAGCTTCGGAATCTAAAACTATATTCACAGGAGAGGTTCAAATCATAGAAAGTTAGTGTGTCAGTCCTCTCGTACTTAAGTCGCCATTATGCCTATTGTATTAAATTCGGATGCAATTTCTGTGTTTAATCGTCAATAAGAAGGTCCAAGGGATACAGTAAACCTGAAGTGAAGCATCGGAATCTAAAACTGGACTCATAGGAGAGGTTCAAATCATAGAAAGTTAGAGTGTCAGTCCTCTTGTACTTAAGTCGGCATTGTGCCTTTGGTATTAAATTCGGATGGAATTTCTGTGTTCCATCGTCACTAAGAAGTTCCAATTGACACAGTAAACCTGAAGTGAAGCATCGGAATCTAAAACTGGACTCACAGGAGTGGTTCAAATCATAGAGACTTAGAGTGTCAGTCCTCTTGTACTTAAGTCGGCATTGTGCCTTTTGTATTAAATTCGGATGCAATTTCTGTGTTTCATCGTCAATAAGAAGGTCCAAGGGATACAGTAAACATGAAGTGAAGCATCGGAATCTAAAACTGGATTCACAGGAGAGGTTCAAATCATAGAAAGTTAGACTGTCAGTCCTCTTGTACTTAAGTCGGCATTGTGCCTTTAGTATTAAATTCGGATGCAATTTCTGTGTTACATCGTCAATAAGAAGGTCCAAGGGATACAGTAAACCTGAAGTGAGGCATCGGAATCTAAAACTGGACTCACAGGAGAGGTTCAAATCATAGAAAGTTAGAGTGTCAGTCCTCTTGTACTTAAGTCGGCATTGTGCCTTTTGTATTAAATTCGGATGCAATTTCTGTGTTTCATCCTCAATAAGAAGGTCCCAGGTATACAGTAAACCTGAAGTGAAGCATCGGAATCTAAAACTGGACTCACAGGAGAGGTTCAAATCATAGAAAGTTAGAGTGTCAATCCTCTTGTACTTAAGTCGGCATTGTTCCTTTTGTATTAAATACGGAATAAATTTCTGTGTTTCATCGTCTATAAGAAGGTCCAAGGGATACAGTAAACCTGAAGTGAAGCTTCGGAATCTAAAACTATATTCACAGGAGAGGTTCAAATCATAGAAAGTTAGTGTGTCAGTCCTCTCGTACTTAAGTCGCCATTGTGCCTATTGTATTAAATTCGGATGCAATTTCTGTGTTTAATCGTCAATAAGAAGGTCCAAGGGATACAGTAAACCTGAAGTGAAGCATCGGAATCTAAAACTGGACTCATAGGAGAGGTTCAAATCATAGAAAGTTAGAGTGTCAGTCCTCTTGTACTTAAGTCGGCATTGTGCCTTTGGTATTAAATTCGGATGGAATTTCTGTGTTCCATCGTCAATAAGAAGTTCCAATTGACACAGTAAACCTGAAGTGAAGCATCGGAATCTAAAACTGGACTCACAGGAGTGGTTCAAATCATAGAGACTTAGAGTGTCAGTCCTCTTGTACTTAAGTCGGCATTGTGCCTTTTGTATTAAATTCGGATGCAATTTCTGTGTTTCATCGTCAATAAGAAGGTCTAAGTGATACAGTAAACTGGAAGTGAAGCATCGGAATCCAAAACTGGACTCACAGGAGAGGTTCAAATCGTAGAAAATTAGAGTGTGTGTCCTCTTGTACTTCAGTCGGCATTGTGCCTTTTGTATTAAATTCAGATGGAATTTCTGTGTTTCATCGTCAATACAAAGGTCCAATTGATACAGTAAACTTGAAGTGAAGCATCGGAATCTAAAACTGGACTCAAAGGAAAGGTTCAAATCAGAGAAAGTTAGAGTGTAAGTCCTCTTGTACTTAAGTCGGCATTGTGCCTCTTGTATGAAATTCGGATGCAATTTCTGTGTTTTACCGTCAATAAGAAGGTCCAAGGCATACGTTAAACCTGAAGTGAGGCATCGGAATCCAAAACTGGACTCACAGGAGAGGTTCAAATCATAGAAAGTTTGTCAGTCCTCTTGTACTTAAGTCGGCACTGTGCCTTTTGTATTAAATTCGGATGCAATTTCTGTGTATCATCCTCAATAAGAAGGTCCAACGGATACAGTAAACCTGAAGTGAAGCATCGGAATCTAAAACTGGACTCAAAGGAGAGGTTCAAATCATAGAAAGTTAGAGTGTTAGTCCTCTTGTACTGAAGTCGGCATTGTGCCTTTTGTATTAAATTCGGATGTAATTTCTGTGTTTCATCGTCAATAAGAAGGGCCAAGGGGTACAGTAATCCTGAAGTGAGGCATCGGAATCTAAAACTGGACTCACAGGAGAGGTTCAAATCTTAGAAAGTTATAGTGTCAGTCCTCTTGTACTTAAGTCGGCATTGTGCCTTTTGTATTAAATTCGGATGCAATTTCTGTGTTTCATCGTTAATAAGTAGGTCCAATTGATACTGTATACCTGAAGTGAAGCATCAGAATCTAAAACTGGACTCACAGGAGAGGTTTAAATCATAGAACGTTAGAGTGTCAGTCCTCTTGGACTTAAGTCGGCATTGTGCATTTTGTATTATAATCGGAAGCAATTTCTGTGTTTCATCATCAATAAGAAGATCCAAGGTATACAGTAAACCTGAAGTGAAGCATCGGAATCTAAAACTAGACTTACAGGAGAGGTTCAAACCATAGAAAGTTAGAGTTTCAGTTCTCTTGTACTTAAGTCGGCATTGTTCCTTTTGTATTAAATGAGGAGGCAATTTCTGTGTTTCATCGTCAATAAGAATGTCCAGGGGATACAGTAAACGTCACGTGAAGCATCGGAATCTAAAACTGGATTCACAGGAGAGGTTCAAATCATAGAAAGTTAGAGTGTCAGTCCTATTGTACTTATGTCGGCATTGTGCCTTTTGTATGAAATTCGGATGCAATTTCTGTGTTTTACCGTCAATAAGAAGGTCCAAGGCATACGTTAAACCTGAAGTGAGGCATCGGAATCCAAAACTGGACTCACAGGAGAGGTTCAAATCATAGAAAGTTTGTCAGTCCTCTTGTACTTAAGTCGGCAATGTGCCTTTTGTATTAAATTCGGATGCAATTTCTGTGTTTCATCGTCAATAAGAAGGTCTAAGTGATACAGTAAACTGGAAGTGAAGCATCGGAATCCAAAACTGGACTCACAGGAGAGGTTCAAATCGTAGAAAATTAGAGTGTGTGTCCTCTTGTACTTCAGTCGGCATTGTGCCTTTTGTATTAAATTCAGATGGAATTTCTGTGTTTCATCGTCAATACAAAGGTCCAATTGATACAGTAAACTTGAAGTGAAGCATCGGAATCTAAAACTGGACTCAAAGGAAAGGTTCAAATCAGAGAAAGTTAGAGTGTAAGTCCTCTTGTACTTAAGTCGGCATTGTGCCTCTTGTATGAAATTCGGATGCAATTTCTGTGTTTTACCATCAATAAGAAGGTCCAAGGCATACGTTAAACCTGAAGTGAGGCATCGGAATCCAAAACTGGACTCACAGGAGAGGTTCAAATCATAGAAAGTTTGTCAGTCCTCTTGTACTTAAGTCGGCACTGTGCCTTTTGTATTAAATTCGGATGCAATTTCTGTGTATCATCGTCAATAAGAAGGTCCAACGGATACAGTAAACCTGAAGTGAAGCATCGGAATCTAAAACTGGACTCAAAGGAGAGGTTCAAATCATAGAAAGTTAGAGTGTTAGTCCTCTTGTACTGAAGTCGGCATTGTGCCTTTTGTATTAAATTCGGATGTAATTTCTGTGTTTCATCGTCAATAAGAAGGGCAAAGGGGTACAGTAATCCTAAAGTGAGGCATCGGAATCTAAAACTGGACTCACAGGAGAGGTTCAAATCTTAGAAAGTTATAGTGTCAGTCCTCTTGTACTTAAGTCGGCATTGTGCCTTTTGTATTAAATTCGGATGCAATTTCTGTGTTTCATCGTTAATAAGTAGGTCCAATTGATACTGTATACCTGAAGTGAAGCATCGGAATCTAAAACTGGACTCACAGGAGAGGTTTAAATCATAGAACGTTAGAGTGTCAGTCCTCTTGGACTTAAGTCGGCATTGTGCATTTTGTATTATAATCGGAAGCAATTTCTGTGTTTCATCATCAATAAGAAGATCCAAGGTATACAGTAAACCTGAAGTGAAGCATCGGAATCTAAAACTAGACTCACAGGAGAGGTTCAAACCATAGAAAGTTAGAGTTTCAGTCCTCTTGTACTTAAGTCGGCATTGTTCTTTTTGTATTAAATGCGGAGGCAATGTCTCTGTTTCATCGTCAATAAGAATGTCCAAGGGATACAGTAAACGTCACGTGAAGCATCGGAATCTAAAACTGGATTCACAGGAGAGGTTCAAATCATAGAAAGTTAGAGTGTCAGTCCTATTGTACTTATGTCGGCATTGTGCCTTTTGTATGAAATTCGGATGCAATTTCTGTGTTTTACCGTCAATAAGAAGGTCCAAGGCATACGTTAAACCTGAAGTGAGGCATCGGAATCCAAAACTGGTCTCACAGGAGAGGTTCAAATCATAGAAAGTTTTCAGTCCTCTTGTACTTAAGTCGGCATTGTGCCTTTTGTATTATATTCGGATGCAATTTCTGTGTATCATCGTCAATAAGAAGGTCCAACGGATACAGTAAACCTGAAGTGAAGTATCGGAATCTAAAACTGGACTCAAAGGAGAGGTTCAAATCATAGAAAGTTAGAGTGTTAGTCCTCTTGTACTGAAGTCGGCATTGTGCCTTTTGTATTAAATTCGGATGTAATTTCTGTGTTTCATCGTCAATAAGAAGGGCCAAGGGGTACAGTAAACCTGAAGTGAGGCATCGGAATCTAAAACTGGACTCACAGGAGAGGTTTAAATCTTAGAAAGTTATAGTGTCAGTCCTCTTGTACTTAAGTCGGCATTGTGCCTTTTGTATTAAATTCGGATGCAATTTCTGTGTTTCATCGTTAATAAGTAGGTCCAATTGATACTGTATACCTGAAGTGAAGCATCAGAATCTAAAACTGGACTCACAGGAGAGGTTTAAATCATAGAACGTTAGAGTGTCAGTCCTCTTGGACTTAAGTCGGCATTGTGCATTTTGTATTATAATCGGAAGCAATTTCTGTGTTTCATCATCAATAAGAAGATCCAAGGTATACAGTAAACCTGAAGTGAAGCATCGGAATCTAAAACTAGACTTACAGGAGAGGTTCAAACCATAGAAAGTTAGAGTTTCAGTTCTCTTGTACTTAAGTCGGCATTGTTCCTTTTGTATTAAATGAGGAGGCAATTTCTGTGTTTCATCGTCAATAAGAATGTCCAGGGGATACAGTAAACGTCACGTGAAGCATCGGAATCTAAAACTGGATTCACAGGAGAGGTTCAAATCATAGAAAGTTAGAGTGTCAGTCCTATTGTACTTATGTCGGCATTGTGCCTTTTGTATGAAATTCGGATGCAATTTCTGTGTTTTACCGTCAATAAGAAGGTCCAAGGCATACGTTAAACCTGAAGTGAGGCATCGGAATCCAAAACTGGACTCACAGGTGAGGTTCAAATCATAGAAAGTTTGTCAGTCCTCTTGTACTTAAGTCGGCAATGTGCCTTTTGTATTAAATTCGGATGCAATTTCTGTGTTTCATCGTCAATAAGAAGGTCTAAGTCATACAGTAAACTGGAAGTGAAGCATCGGAATCCAAAACTGGACTCACAGGAGAGGTTCAAATCGTAGAAAATTAGAGTGTGTGTCCTCTTGTACTTAAGTCGGCATTGTGCCTCTTGTATGAAATTCGGATGCAATTTCTGTGTTTTACCATCAATAAGAAGGTCCAAGGCATACGTTAAACCTGAAGTGAGGCATCGGAATCCAAAACTGGACTCACAGGAGAGGTTCAAATCATAGAAAGTTTGTCAGTCCTCTTGTACTTAAGTCGGCACTGTGCCTTTTGTATTAAATTCGGATGCAATTTCTGTGTATCATCGTCAATAAGAAGGTCCAACGGATACAGTAAACCTGAAGTGAAGCATCGGAATCTAAAACTGGACTCAAAGGAGAGGTTCAAATCATAGAAAGTTAGAGTGTTAGTCCTCTTGTACTGAAGTCGGCATTGTGCCTTTTGTATTAAATTCGGATGTAATTTCTGTGTTTCATCGTCAATAAGAAGGGCAAAGGGGTACAGTAATCCTAAAGTGAGGCATCGGAATCTAAAACTGGACTCACAGGAGAGGTTCAAATCTTAGAAAGTTATAGTGTCAGTCCTCTTGTACTTAAGTCGGCATTGTGCCTTTTGTATTAAATTCGGATGCAATTTCTGTGTTTCATCGTTAATAAGTAGGTCCAATTGATACTGTATACCTGAAGTGAAGCATCGGAATCTAAAACTGGACTCACAGGGTAGGTTTAAATCATAGAACGTTAGAGCGTCAGTCCTCTTGGACTTAAGTCGGCATTGTGCATTTTGTATTATAATCGGAAGCAATTTCTGTGTTTCATCATCAATAAGAAGATCCAAGGTATACAGTAAACCTGAAGTGAAGCATCGGAATCTAAAACTAGACTCACAGGAGAGGTTCAAACCATAGAAAGTTAGAGTTTCAGTCCTCTTGTACTTAAGTCGGCATTGTTCTTTTTGTATTAAATGCGGAGGCAATGTCTGTGTTTCATCGTCAATAAGAATGTCCAAGGGATACAGTAAACGTCACGTGAAGCATCGGAATCTAAAACTGGATTCACAGGAGAGGTTCAAATCATAGAAAGTTAGAGTGTCAGTCCTATTGTACTTATGTCGGCATTGTGCCTTTTGTATGAAATTCGGATGCAATTTCTGTGTTTTACCGTCAATAAGAAGGTCCAAGGCATACGTTAAACCTGAAGTGAGGCATCGGAATCCAAAACTGGTCTCACAGGAGAGGTTCAAATCATAGAAAGTTTGTCAGTCCTCTTGTACTTAAGTCGGCATTGTGCCTTTTGTATTATATTCGGATGCAATTTCTGTGTATCATCGTCAATAAGAAGGTCCAACGGATACAGTAAACCTGAAGTGAAGTATCGGAATCTAAAACTGGACTCAAAGGAGAGGTTCAAATCATAGAAAGTTAGAGTGTTAGTCCTCTTGTACTGAAGTCGGCATTGTGCCTTTTGTATTAAATTCGGATGTAATTTCTGTGTTTCATCGTCAATAAGAAGGGCCAAGGGGTACAGTAAACCTGAAGTGAGGCATCGGAATCTAAAACTGGACTCACAGGAGAGGTTTAAATCTTAGAAAGTTATAGTGTCAGTCCTCTTGTACTTAAGTCGGCATTGTGCCTTTTGTATTAAATTCGGATGCAATTTCTGTGTTTCATCGTTAATCAGTAGGTCCAATTGATACTGTATACCTGAAGTGAAGCATCGGAATCTAAAACTGGACTCACAGGAGAGGTTTAAATCATAGAACGTTAGAGTGTCAGTCCTCTTGGACTTAAGTCGGCATTGTGCATTTTGTATTAAATTCGGAAGCAATTTCTGTGTTTCATCATCAATAAGAAGATCCAAGGTATACAGTAAACCTGAAGTGAAGCATCGGAATCTAAAACTGGACTCACAGGAGAGGTTCAAACCATAGAAAGTTAGAGTTTCAGTTCTCTTGTACTTAAGTCGGCATTGTTCCTATTGTATTAAATGCGGAGGCAATTTCTGTGTTTCATCGTCAATAAGAATGTCCAAGGGATACAGTAAACGTCACGTGAAGCATCGGAATCTAAAACTGGATTCACAGGAGAGGTTCAAATCATAGAAAGTTAGAGTGTCAGTCCTCTTGTACTTAAGTCGGCATTGTGCCTTTTGTATTAAATTCGGATTCAATTTCTGTGTTTCGTAGTCAATAAGAAGGTCCAAGGGATACAGTAAACCTGAAGTGAAGCATCGGAATCTAAAACTGGACTCGCAGGAGAGGTTCAAATCATAGAAAGTTAGAGTGTCAGTCCTCTTGTACTTAAGTCGGCATTGTGCCTTTGGTATTAAATTCGGATGCAATTTCTGTGTTTCATCGTCAATAAGCTGGTAGAAGGGAAACAGTAAACCAGAAGTGAAGCATCGGAATCTAAAACTGGACTCACAGGAGAGGTTCCAATCATAGAAAGTTAGAGTCTCAGTCCTCTTGTACTTAAGTCGGCATTGTGCCTTTTGTATTAAATTCGGATGGAATTTCTGTGTTTCATCGTCAATACAAAGGTCCAATTGATACAGTAAATCTGAAGTGAAGCATCGGAATCAAAAACTGGACTCAAAGGAGAGGTTCAAATCAGAGAAAGTTAGAGTGTCAGTCCTCTTGTACTTAAGTCGGCATTGTGCCTTTGGTATTAAATTCGGATGCAATTTCTGTGTTTCATCGTCAATAAGCTGGTAGAAGGGAAACAGTAAACCAGAAGTGAAGCATCGGAATCTAAAACTGGACTCACAGGAGAGGTTCAAATAATATCAAATTTGTCAGTCCTCTTGTATTTTAGTCGGCATTGTGCCTTTTGTATTAAATTCGGATGCAATTTCTGTGTATCATCGTCAATAAGAAGGTCCAAGGGATACAGTAAACCTGAAGTGAAGCATCGGAATCTAAAACTGGACTTAAAGGAGAGGTTCAAATCATAGAAAGTTAGAGTGTTAGTCCTCTTGTACTCAAATCGGCATTGTGCCTTTTGTATTAAATTCGGATGTAATTTCTGTGTTTCATCGTCAATAAGGAGGTCCTAGGTATACAGTAAACCTGAAGTAAAGCATCGGAATCTAAAACTGACCTCTCAGGAAAGGTTGAAATCGTAGAATGTTATAGTGTCAGAACTCTTGTACTTAAGTCGGCATTGTGCCGTTTGTATTAAATACAGATGCAATTTCTGTGTTTCATCGTCAATAAGAAGGTCCAAGGATTACAGTAGGCCTGAAGTGAAGCATCGGAATCTACAACGCGACCCACAGGAGAGGTTCAAATCATAGAAAGTTAGAGTGCCAGTCCTCTTGTACTTAAGTTGGCATTGTGCCTTATGTATTAAATTCTGATGCAATTTCTGTGTTTCATCGTCTATAAGCTGGTCCAAGGCAAACAGTAAACCTGAAGGGAAGCGTCGCAATATCTGAAACGGAACTCACAGAAGAAGTTCCAATCATAGAAAGTTAGAGTGTCAGTCCTCTTGTACTTAAGTCGGCATTGTGCCTTTTGCATTGAATTCGGATGCAATTTCTGTGTATCATCGTCAATAAGAAGGTCCAAGGTATACAGTAAACCTGAAGTGAAGCATGGGATACCAAAACAAGACTCACAGGAGTCGTTCAAATCGTTGAAAGTTAGAGTGTCTGTCCTCTTGTACTTAAGTCGGCATTGTGCCTTTTGCATTACATTCGGATGCAATTTCTACGTTTCATCGTCAATAAGAAGGTCCAAGGTATACAGTAAACCTGAAGTGAAGCATCGGAATCTAAAACTGGACTCACAGGAGAGGTTCAAATCATAGAAAGTTAGAGTGTCAGTCCTCTTGTACTTAAGTCGGCATTGTTCTATTTGTATTAAATGCGGAGGCAATTTCTGTATTTCATCGTCTATAAGAAGGTCCAAGGGATACAGTAAACCTGAAGTGAAGCTTCGGAATCTAAAACTATATTCACAGGAGAGGATCAAATCATAGAAAGTTAGAGTGTCAGTCCTCTTGTACTTAAGTCGCCGTTGTGCCTTTTGTATTAAATTCGGATGCAATATCTGTGTTTAAACGTCAATAGAGAAGGTCCAAGGTATACAGTAAACCTGAAGTGAAGTATCGGAATCTAAAACTTTACTCACAGGAGAGGTTCAAATCATAGAAAGTTAGAGTGTCAGTCCTCTTGTACTTAAGTCGGCATTGTGCCTTTGGTATTAAATTCGGATGGAATTTCTGTGTTTCATCGTCACTAAGAAGTTCCAATTGATACAGCAAACCTGAAGTGAAGCATCGGAATCTAAAACTGGACTCACAGGAGTGGTTCAAATCATAGAAACTTAGAGTGTCAGTCCTCTTGTACTTATGTCGGCATTGTGCCTTTTGTATTAAATTCGGATGCAATTTCTGTGTTTCATCGTCAATAAGAAGGTCTAAGTGATACAGTAAACTGGAAGTGAAGCATCGGAATCCAAAACTGGACTCACAGGAGAGGTTCAAATCGTAGAAAGTTAGAGTGTGTGTCCTCTTGCACTTAAGTCGGCACTGTGCCTTTTACATTAAATTCGGTTGGAATTTCTGTGTTTCACCGTCAATACAAAGGTCCAATTGATACGGTAGACCTGAAGTAAAGCATCGGATTCTAAAACTGGACTCACAGCAGAGGTTCAAATCATAGAAAGTTAGAGTGTAAGTCCTCTCGTACTTAAGTCGGCATTGTGCAATTTGGTTTTAATTCGGATGCAATTTCTGTATTTCATCGTCAATAAGCTGGTCCAAGGGAAAAAGTAAACCTGAAGTGAAGCATCGGAATCTAAAACTGGACTCACAGGAGTGGTTCAAATCATAGAAACTTAGAGTGTCAGTCCTCTTGTACTTAAGTCGGCATTGTGCCTTTTGTATTAAATTCGGAAGGAATTTCTGTGTTTCATCGTCAATAAGAATATCCAATTGATACAGTAAACCTGAAGTGAAGCATCGGAATCTAAAACTGGACTCACAGGAGAGGTTGAAATCATAGAAAGTTAGAGTTTAAGTCCTCTAGTACTTAAGTCGGCAATGTGCCTTTTGTATTCAATTCGGATGCAATTTCTGTGTTTCATCTTTAATAAGAAGGTCTAAGGGATACAGTAAACATGAAGTGAAGCAACGGAATCTAAAACTGGACTCAAAGGAGCGTTTCAAATCATAGAAAGTTAGAGTGTTAGTCCTCTTGTACTCAAGTCGGCATTGTGCCTTTTGTATTAAATTCGGATGTAATTTCTTTGTTTCATCGTCAATAAGGAGGTCCTAGGTATACAGTAAACCTGAAGTAAAGCATCGGAATCTAAAACTGAACTCACAGGAGAGATTGGAATCGTAGAATGTTATAGTGTCAGTCCTTTTGTACTTATGTCGGCATTGTGCCGTTTGTATTAAATGCAGATGCAATTTCTGTGTTTCATCGTCAATAAGAAGGTCCAAGGATTACAGTATACCTGAAGTGAAGCATCGGAATCTACAACGGGACCCACAGGAGAGGTTCAAATCATAGGAAGTTAGAGTGGCAGTCCTCTTGTACTTAAGTTGGCATTGTGCCTTTTGTATTAAATTCTGATGCAATTTCTGTGTTTCATCGTCAATAAGCTGGTCCAAAGCAAACAGTAAACCTGAAGTGAAGCGTCGGAATATGAAACGGAACTCACAGGAGAAGTTCCAATCATAGAAAGTTAGAGTGTCAGTCCTCTTGTACTTAAGTCGGAATTGTGCCTTTTGTATTGAATTCGGATGCAATTTCTGTGTATCATCGTCAATAAGAAGGTCCAAGGTATACAGTAAACCTGAAGTGAAGCATCGGAATCTAAAACTGGACTCACAGGAGAGGTTCAAATCATAGAAAGATAGAGTGTCAGTCCTCTTGTACTTAGATCGGCATTGTGCCGTTAGTATTAAATTTGGATGCAATCTCTGTGTTTCATCGTCAATAAGAAAGTCCTAGGTATACAGTAAACTTGAAGTGAAGCATGGGAATCTAAAACGGGACTCACAGGAGTGGCTCAAATCATAGAAAGTTGGAGTGTCAGTCCTCTTGTACTTAAGTTGGCATTGTGCCTTTTGTATTAAAATCGGATGCAATTTCTGTGTTCCATCGTCAATAAGAAGGTCCAAGGGATACAGTAAACCTGAAGTGAAGCTTCGGAATCTAAAACTATATTCACAGGAGAGGTTCAAATCGTAGTAAGTTAGAGTGTCAGTCCTCTTGTACTTAAGTCGCCATTGTGCATTTTGTATTAAATTCGGATGCAATTTCTGTGTTTAATCGTCAATATAAAGGTCCAAGGGATACAGTAAACCTGAAGTGAAGCATCGGAATCTAAAACTGGACTCACAGGAGAGGTTCAAATCATAGAAAGTTAGAGTGTCAGTCCTCTTGTACTTCAGTCTTCATTGTGCCTTTGGTATTAAATTTGGATCCAATATCTGTGTTTCATCGTCAATAAGAAGGTCTAAGTGATACAGTAAACTGGAAGTGAAGCATCGGAATCCAAAACTGGACTCACAGGATAGGTTCAAATCGTAGAAAGTTAGAGTGTGTGTCCTCTTGTCCTTAAGTCGGCATTGTGCCTTTTGTATTAAAGTCGAATGGAATTTCTGTATTTCATCGTCAATACAAAGGTCCAGTTGATACAGTAAACCTGAAGTGAAGCATCGGAATCTAAAACTGGACTCAAAGGAGAGGTTCAAATCAGAGAAAGTTAGAGTGTCAGTCCTCTTGTACTTAAGTCGGCATTGTGCCTTTTGTATCAAATTCGGATGCAATTTCTGTGTTTTATCGTCAATAAGAAGGTCCAAGGCATACGTTAAACCTGAAGTGAGGCATCGGAATCCTAAACTGGACTCACAGGAGAGGTTCAAATCATAGAAAGTTTGTCAGTCCTCTTGTACTTAAGTCGGCATTGTGCCTTTTGTATTAAATTTGGATGCAATTTCTGTGTATCATCGTCAATAAGAAGGTCCAAGGGATACAGTAAACCTGAAGTGAAGCATCGGAATCTAAAACTGGACTCAAGGGAGAGGTTCAAATCATAGAAGTTAGAGTGTTAGTCCTCTTGTACTCAAGTCGGCATTGTGCCTTTTGTATTAAATTCGGGTGTAATTTCTGTGTTTCATCGTCAATAAGGAGATCCTAGGTATACAGTAAACCTGAAGTAAAGCATCGGAATCTAAAACTGAACTCACAGGAGAGGTAGAAATCGTAGAATGTTATAGTGTCAGTCCTCTTGTACTGAAGTCGGCATTGTGCCGTTTGTATTAAATACAGATGCAATTTCTGTGTTTCATCGTCAATAAGAAGGTCCAAGGATTACAGTAAACCTGAAGTGAAGCATCGGAATCTACAACGGGATCCACAGGAGATGTTCAAATCATAGAAAGTTAGAGTGCCAGTCCTCTTGTACTTAAGTTGGCATTGTGCTTTTGTATTAAATTCTGATGCAATTTCTGTGTTTCATCGGCAATAAGCTGGTCCAAGGCAAACAGTAAACCTGAAGTGAAGCGTCGGATTCTGAAACGGAACTCACAGAAGAGGTTCCAATCATAGAAAGTTAGAGTGTCAGTCCTCTTGTACTTAAGTCGGCATTGTGCCTTTTGTATTGAATTCGGATGCAATTTCTGTGTATCATCGTCAATAAGAAGGTCCAAGGTATACAGTAAACTTGAAGTGAAGCATCGGAATCTAAAACTGGACTCACAGGAGAGGTTCAAATCATAGAAAGATAGAGTGTCAGTCCTCTTGTACTTAGGTCGGCATTGTGCCGTTAGTATTAAATTGGGATGCAATCTCTGTGTTTCATCGTCAATAAGAAGATCCAAGGTATACCGTAAACCTGAAGTGAAGCAGCGGAATCTAAAACTGGACTCACAAGTGAGGTTCAAGTCATAGAAAGTTAGAGGGTTAGTCCTCTTGTACTCAAGACAGCATTGTGCCTTTTGCAATAAATTCTGATGTAATTTCTGTGTTTCATCGTCAATAAGAAAGTCCTAGGTATACAGTAAACCTGAAGTGAAGCATGGGAATCCAAAACGGGACTCACAGGATTGGTTCAAATCATAGAAAGTTAGAGTGTCAGTCCTCCTGTTCTTAAGTCGGCATTGTGCCTTTTGTATTAAAATCGGATGCAATTTCTGTGTTCCACCGTCAATAAGAAGGTCCAAGGTATACAGCAAACCTGAAGTGAAGCATCGGAATCTAAAACTGAACACACAGGAGAGGTTCAGAACATAGAAATTTAGAGTGTCAGTCCTCTTTTACTTAAGTCGGCATTGTGCCTTTTGTATTAAATTCGGATGCCATTTCTGTGTTTCATCGTTAATAAGTAGCTCCAATTGATACAGTATACCTGAAGTGAAGCATCGGAATCTAAAACTGGACTCACAGCAGAGGTTTAAATCATAGAACGTTACAGTGTCAGTCCTCTTGGACTTATGTCGGCATTGTGCATTTTGTATTAAATTCCGAAGCCATTTCTGTGTTTCATCGTCAATAAGAAGGTCCAAGGTATACAGTAAACATGAAGTGAAGCATGGGAAACCAAAACAAGACTCACAGGAGTGGTTCAAATCACTGAAAGTTAGAGAGTCAGTCCTCTTGTACTTAAGTCGGCATTGTGCCTTTTGTATTAAATTCGGATGCAATTTCTGTGTTTCATCGCCAATAAGAAGGTCCAAGGTATACAGTAAACCTGAAGTGAAGCATCGGAATCTAAAACTGGACTCACAGGAGAGGTTCAAATCATAGAAAGTTAGAGTGTCCGTCCTCCTGTACTTATGTCGGCATTGTTCCTTTTGAATTAAATGCGGAGGCAATTTCTGTGTTTCATCGTCTATAAGAAGGTTCAAGGGATACAGTAAACCTGAAGTGAAGCTTCGGAATCTAAAACTAAATTCACAGGAGAGGTTCAAATCATAGAAAGTTAGAATGTCAGTCCTCTTGTGCTTAAGTCGCCATTGTGAATTTTGTATTAAATTCGGATGCAATGTCTGTGTTAAATCGTCAATAAGAAGGTCCAAGGGATACAGTAAACCTGAAGTGAAGCATCGGAATCCAAAACTGGACTCACAGGAGAGGTTGAAATCATAGAAAGTTAGAGTGTCAGCCCTTTTGTACTTAAGTCGGTATTGTGCCTTTGGTAATAAATTCGGATGGAATTTCTGTGTTTCATCGTCACTAAGAGGTTCCAATTGATACAGTAAACCTGAAGTGAAGCATCGGAATCTAAAACTGGACTCACAGGAGTGGTTCAAATCATGGAAACTTAGAGTGT
This sequence comes from Schistocerca americana, assembly GCF_021461395.2. Taxonomy (NCBI): domain Eukaryota; kingdom Metazoa; phylum Arthropoda; class Insecta; order Orthoptera; family Acrididae; genus Schistocerca; species Schistocerca americana. The sequence continues at coordinate 60,198,075 of NC_060121.1, forward strand.
CAGTCCTCTTGTACTTAAGTCGGCATTGTGCCTTTTGTATTAAATTCGGTTGCAATTTCTGTGTTTCATCGTCAATAAGAACGTCTAAGTGATACAGTAAACTGGAAGTGATGCATCGGAATCCAAAACTGGACTAACAGGAGAGGTTTAAATCGTAGAAAGTTAGAGTGTGTGTCCTCTTGTACTTAAGTCGGCATTGTGCATTTTGTATTTAATTCGGATGCAATTTCTGTATTTCATCGTCAATAAGCTGGTCCAAGGGAAACAGTAAACCTGAAGTGAAGCATCGGAATCTAAAACTGGACTCACAGGAGAGGTTCCAATCATAGAAAGTTAGAGTGTCAGTCCTCTTGTACTTAAGTCGGCATTGTGCCTTTTGTATTAAATTCGGATGCAATTTCTGTTTTTTATCGTCAATAAGAAGGTCCAAGGCATACGTTAAACCTGAAGTGAAGCATCGGAATACAAAACTGGACTCACAGGAGAGGTTCAAATCGTAGAAAGTTAGTCCTCTTGTACTTAAGTCGGCATTGTGCCTTTTGTATTAAATTCGGATGCAATTTCTGTGTATCATCGTCAATAAGAAGATCCACGGGATACAGTAAACCTGAAGTGAAGCATCGGAATCTAAAACTGGACTCAAAGGAGAGGTTCAAATCATAGAAAGTTAGAGGGTTGGTCCTCTTGTACTCAAGTCAGCATTGTGCCTTTTGTAATAAATTCGGATGTAATTTCTGTGTTTCATCGTCAATAACAAGGTCCAAGGTATGCAGTAAACCTGAAGTGAAGCATCGGAATCTAAAACTGGACTCGCAGGAGTGGTTCAAATCATAGAAAGTTAGAGTGCCAGACCTCTTGTACTTAAGTCGGCATTGTGCCTTTAATATTAAATTCAGATGCAATATCTGTGTTTCATCGTCAATAAGAAGGCCTAAGGTATACAGTTAACCTGAAGAGAAGCATCGGAATCTAAAACTGGACTCACCGGAGAGGTTCAAATCATAAGAAGTTAGAGTGTCAGTCCACTTGTACTTAAGTCGGCATTGTGCTTTTTCTATTAAATTAGGATGCAATTTCTGTGTTTCATCGTCAATAAGAAGGTCCGAGGTATACAGTAAACCTGAAGTGAAGCAACGGAATCTAAAACTGGACTCACAGGAGAGTTTCAAATCATAGAAAGTTAGAGTGTCAGTCCTCTTGTACTTAAGTCGGCATTGTGCCTTTTGTATTAAATTCGGATGCAATTTCTGTGTTCCATCGTCAATAAGAAGGCCCAAGGGATACAGTAAACCTGAAGTTAAGCATCGGAATGTAAACCGGTCTCACAGCAGAGGTTCAAATCATAGAATGTAAGAAGGGTCAGTCCTCTTGTACTTAGGTCGTCATTGTGCCTTTTGTATTTAATTCCGATTCAATTTCTGTGTTTCATCTTCAATGAGAAGGTCCAAGGAATACAGTAAACCTGAAGTGAAGCATTGGAACCTAAAACTGGACTCACAGGAGAGGTTCAAATCATTGAAAATAAGAGTGTCAGTACTCTGGTACTTGAGTCGGCATTGTGCCTTTTGTATTAAATTAGGATGCAATTTCTGTGTTTCATCGTCAACAATAAGGTCGGAGGTATACAGTAAACCTGAAGTGAAGCATCGGAATCTAAAACTGGACTCACAGGAGAGGTTCAAATCATAGAAAGAGTGTCAGTCCACTTGTACTTAAGTCGGCATTGTGCCTTTTGTATTAAATTCGAATGCAATTGCTGTGTTTCATCGTCAATAAGAAGGTGCGAGGTATACAGTAAACCGGATGTGAAGCATCGGAAACTAATACTAGAGTCCCCCTGCGGGTTTGGGGGTAAGAATAGGCCCGCGGTATTCCTGCCTGTCGTAAGAGGCGACTAAAAGGAGTCTCAAACGTTTCGGCCTTCTGTGATGGTCCCCTCTTGGGTTTGACCTCCTTTTTTCATCCAAACATCCGTCGTCAGTGCGTGCCATTTGGGGAAGGACACCTTACGTGGTGTTTTTGTATTGGTCCATGATGCTCCACCATCTTGCATGTTACCTATTGTCGTGTGTGGGGGACTACGCCCGACATCTTCTGTGTTGTCTCCTTCTCGCCTTTTGCGCACCCTTCTTCTTAGCGTCTACGACAACTGTGGACCCTTTCAACACCTAAAATCCATTGCGGTAGCCAGTCCGTTGTGGTGGGGTCGTCATGTACCCTCTTGGTGTTAGCCCCCTGACCACGCAATGATCGCACTACAGATGCCAGAGCTGTTTCCTCCCCATGCATGCCAAGGAGTATGTGCCCATCTTGTCTGGGGCACGGGGACTCCGGGCAACGGGATATCGGCCAGGTACCCGTTGCTTTGGCTGTGTGGCGCCCTTGGGGAGAGCCCTCGTTCGGAGTAGGTGGCATCTGGGCGGATGTGGCGCAATGAAGCGCAATAAATCACGCCAAGCTGGTGGTCGCACGGCCACCAGCGTCTCCAAGCGAGGTAGAGTCGACTTCGATGCTGCGCAATACGATCCTCAGACGTTCCCCTCGTTGGCTGCGCCATGGGAGGGACGCCGATCTAGTGCCAAGCGGGAGCCTTATGTACCGCAATACCTTGTCTGCAGCAGGACTGATGGTGACTCCTTTCTTCCGACGAAGCCTATGTTTTTTGTAGAACACCTGGAGGATAAGTTTGGGGAAGTGGCAGGGTTGTCAAAAATGAGGAATGGGTCCATCCTCCTTAAGACGTCCTCCCCAGCCCAGTCACGAGTGTTGCTCTTGTGTGATAAGCTGGGTGACGTCCCTGTTACCGTCACTCTCCACAGTAGCTTAAATATGGTCCAGGGGATTATTTACCATCGTGACCTCTTGTTACAATCCGATGACGAGCTGAGAGCCGACTTGGAACGACGTGGTGTGCATTTTGTCCGTCATGTCCATCGAGGACCCAAGACAAACAGGGTGGCCACCGGTGCCTTTATCTTGGCCTTCGAGGTTGATGTCTTGCCCGAGAAGGTCAAGGTAATGGTTTACCGTTGCGACGTGAAGCCATACGTCCCTCCCCCGATGCGGTGCTTCCAGTGCTGGAAGTTTGGGCATATTTCCTCCCGTTGCCTATCCAGCGCTACATGTCGAGATTGCGGACGCCCCTCTCATCCCGATTTTCCATGTGTGCCCCCGCCTGTATGTGTCAACTGTGGGGAGCACCACTCTCCATGCTCGCCGGATTGCCCCATTCTTCATAAGGAGCGGACGGTAATGGAATTTAAGACCCTGGACCGGCTTACTTATCGAGAGGCTAAACAGAAATATGAAAGGTTGTATCCAGCTTCCCTTCGAACGTCTTATGCTGTAGCCACGTTATCGTCGCCCACGCGAGCGACGGTTGTCGCTTCATCAGTGCCGCCTTCAGTGGGCCCTCAGGGCCATGTATCTCTGTCTGCCCCCCTCGTGCCTGGGGGCAAGCCTTCCTCTATTGACCCCTTAGCAGTTGGGGGCAAACCCTCTTCTGTCGCTCCCCCCAAGCTTACTTCGGGAGTGACATCTGCTCCACAACTGGGAGGCTCGATTCCTCCCCCTCCTTCTCCGGCGGCGTTGCCTCCGCCGGTTCCTCTCTCGCGGAAGGGGTCCTTCGGGGCTCTCCCTTCCTCCGTTTCTTCTCCTTCCCAGCCAGATGTCAGCCAGTGGCTGAAGGTTCCGCCACCTGCTGATCGTAGGGCTTCTGCGTCGTCGTCAGCCTCCGACGCTCCTTCAGAGAAGCTCTCCCAGCCCTCTCACCCTAAGGGCAGACGCGAGAAGAAGGAACGGAATGTGTCCAAGAAGAAGGACGTTCCGGCGGTTTCAGCACCGCCTGCTGTACATAGTCCTGGCTCCGGGGATGAGGTGGAGATCCTCGCCTCTGCCGCGGATCTCGCCCTCACGGAACCCTTGGGGGCCTCTCCTATGGACTCAGCTGACTCTCCCCCAGTGGCGGCAGTTGGCTCTGGAGCCCTGTTTGCCTCTTAGTCGCATTCACGCCCTCCCAGTCCCTTCCTACTTCCATTCTCCAATGGAACTGCGGCGGTTATTTCCGCCACCTGCCTGAGCTCCGGATGCTTCTGAGTGATTCCCCTGTTATCTGCATTGCTCTGCAGGAAACTTGGTTTCCTGCACTATGGACCCCCGCCCTTCGCGGTTATCAGGGATACTATAAGAACCGTGCTGCCTGTCATCGAGCGTCAGGTGGGGTTTGCCTCTTTGTTCACCACTCTGTCTGTAGTTCGCCAGTACCCCTTCAGACGCCTTTAGAGGCAGTTGCTGCCAGAGTAGAGCTCTCGCCGGCTATTACTGTTTGCTCTGTTTACATTACTCCGGATGGGGAGCTCCCCCGACATGTCTTGGCTGCACTGCTGGCTCAACTCCCGCCACTTGTGCTGCTTCTGGGCGATTTCAATGCCCACAACCCTCTATGGGGTGGGACTGTCTCCGATGACAGCGGTCGGGCCGTGGAGCATGTGTTGGCTCAGCTCGACCTTAGCCTCTTGAATACCGGTGCTCCCACGCATTTCAGTGTTGCCCATGGCTCGTTCTCGGCCATCGATCTCTCTATTTGCAGCCCCGGACTTGTCCCATCCCTCCACTGGAGGGTGCACCCTGACCTGTGCGGTAGTGACCATTTTCCCATCTATTTGTCACTACCCCAGAGTCGTTCTTCTGGGCGCCTGCCCCGCTGGGCTCTCCACAGGGCAGACGGGCCGGCTTTTACTTCTGCTGCTGCCATTGAGTCTCCCCCACAGGGTGACATTGACGAGGTGGTCCGTGTTTTAACCACATCCATCATTTCAGCGGCCGAGGCTGCCATCCCCCGATCTTCTGGCCTCCCTCGGAGGAAGGCTGTACCCTGGTGGTCGCCGGAGATTGCTGAGGATATTCGCGAGCGTCGGCGGGCTCTCCAGCGGCATAGGCGGCACCCGTCTCTCGAGACCCTTATTGCCTTTAAGAGGCTCCGTGCCCTGGCCCGTCGTCTTATTGCACGGCGTAAGCAGGAGTGCTGGGAGAGGTACGTCTCCTCCCTGGGCTCCCGTGTCTCGTCCTCGCACGTGTGGTCCCGGATCCGACGGATTTATGGCTACCAGACCCCTATGGGTGTCCCTGGGCTCTCCTTGGACGACGCTGTCTGCACGGACGCTGCCGCCATTGCTGAACGGCTAGCCGCGCACTTTGCTCAGAGCTCTGTGACTGCGTCCTATCCCCCCGCCTTTCGCTCTCTAAAGGAGCGAGCCGAGCGGACGCCGTTCTCATTCCACACGCGTCATTATGAAACATACAATGCTCCTTTCAGCGAGAGGGAACTCCTCGCTGCTCCCGCCAATTGCCCTGATACAGCACCAGGACCGGACTGCATCCACGCGCAGATGCTGAAGCATCTCTCCAGGGACTGCCAGAGACACATCCTCACCATCTTTAGCCGCATTTGGAGCGAGGGCGTGTTCTCGTCGCAATGGCGAGAGGGTGTTATTGTCCCCATCGTGAAGCCCGGTGCGGACCCACTGGTGGTGGACAGCTATCGTCCCATTACCCTCACCAACGTTTTGTGCAAATTGCTCGAACGTATGGTGGGACGGCGTTTGTGTTGGGTCCTTGAGTCGCGCGGTCTCCTCGCTCCATCCCAGGGTGGCTTCCGTCGGGGCCGGTCTGCAGTGGACAATTTGGTGCGGCTGGAATCTGCTGTCCGTATGGCTTTTGCCCGACGTCAGCATCTTGTTGCTGTATTTTTCGATCTGCGGAAGGCGTATGACACCACATGGAGGCATCACATCCTCGCCACGTTGCATGGGTGGGGTCTTCGTGGTTGGCTCCCGGCTTTTCTTGAAAGCTTTTTATTGCGCCGCTCTTTCCGGGTGCAAGTCGGTGCCACCTCTAGTTCCTCTTATATACAGGAAAATGGGGTCCCGCAGGGCTCGGTGTTGAGCGTCTCGTTATTTCTAGTGGCCATTAATGGTCTGGCTGCAGCAGTGGGGTCGTCGGTGTCTCCTTCTTTGTATGCCGACGACTTCTGCATCTCATTTAGCTCCACGACTACGGGAGTCGCCGAACGCAGGTTGCAAGTCGCCGTTCGCAAGGCAGCATCATGGGCTCGGGCTCATGGTTTTCAGTTCTCTGCTGCCAAGACTCGGGTTATGCACTTCTGCAGGCGTCGGACGGTCCACCCTCATCCTGCCCTTTACCTCGCCGGCCACCTGCTTGAAGTGGTGGACACTTGCCGCTTCTTGGGACTCGTGTTTGATGCCCGGCTCACATGGGTTCCTCATGTTACTCAGCTGAAGCAAAACTGCTGGCGGCACCTCAACGCCCTCCGCTACCTTAGCCACACGTCTTGGGGTGCAGATCGCTGCACGCTACTGCGATTGTACAGAGCCCTTGTGCAGTCCCGGCTTGATTATGGGAGCCTGGTCTATGGGTCTGCGTCACCCTCAGTGTTGAAGTTGTTAGACCCCATACATCACTGTGGGGTTCGGCTTGCAACTGGCGCTTTTCGCACCAGCCCCGTGGATAGTCTACTGGTGGAGGCCGGGGTTCCCCCGCTGCGGATTTGCCGCCATCGTCTGCTCGCCGACTATGCTGTCCACGTCCATTGCTCGCCAGGCCATCCCAATCGTCGCCTGCTTTTCCCTGCCATGGTCCACCACCTGCCCGAACGGCGACCTCGGTCTGGGCTTTCCGTAGCTGTCCGTGTCCAGACCCTGCTGTCAGAACTGGGGTCATTCCCTCTTCTGCCTCCCTTCCGGGTCCGTACACCTACGCCTCCCTGGTGTTTGTCCCGGCCGTCTGTCCGTCTGGATTTGGCACAGAGCCCTAAGGACTCGGTTCCGCCTGTGGCCCTCCGTCGCCGTTTTCTTGCGCTCCTCGAATAATTTCCGGGCTGTGAGCCCGTCTACACTGATGGTTCCCTGGTTGATGGTCGCACTGCATACGCCTTTGCTCACTCTGACCATGTTGAGCAACGCTCCTTGCCGGCTGGCTGCAGTATTTTTACTGCAGAGCTGGTGGCCATCTTGCGCGCTCTTGAGCATATGCGTTTCTGCTCAGGTAGGTCTGTCGTGATCTGCAGTGACTCCCTGAGCAGCCTTCAGGCCATCGACCGCTGCTATCCCTCCTCTCCTCTGGTGTCCTCCATTCAGGAGGCTGTTTCCACCATTGCCCGTTCTGGTGGTTCAGTGGTCCTGGTTTGGACGCCCGGTCATGTTGGCATCCCAGGGAACGAACGTGTAGACAGGCTGGCCAAAGGGGCGATCGACGCCCCGGCTTTGGAGATCGGCCTTACGGCTCGCGACCAGCAGCTGGTGTTGCGCCGTAAGCTGATTGGGATGTGGGCTGCTGAGTGGCGTTTCATGACAGCCCCGAATAAACTGCGGGCTGTCAAGGAGACGACCGATGTGTGGCGTTCCTCCCTGCGGGCTTCTCGCAGGGACTCGGTAGTCCTGTGTCGGCTGCGCATCGACCATACATACCTGACGCACGGCCATCTGTAGCGTCAGGAGGATCCCCCCTTGTGTCGGTGTGGGTCCCGGCTGACGGTCGGCCACATTTTGCTGGAGTGTCCTCGACTGCGCACACTCCGGCACTCTTTTAATCTCCCGGGCACTTTGGCTTTGGTTTTATCCGACGATGCCTCCATGGCTGATACCGTTTTAAATTATAACCGTGGTAGTCCGTTTTATGGTTCGATTTAGGGAGGTCCTGCGCCTTTCCCTTTCTGTGTATATTGTCCTTGCGTCTGTTGCTGTTCTGGTGTGCCGTGAGATGGTTGACTCTTTCCCATTTTTGTTCTCGTGGTCAGTCAACCAGTCTCCGGCCAGCTTCCTTTCTTCTGTTTCTTTCTGTCTGGTGTTCCTCTGTCCTGTTCTTGTCTGTAGTGTTTGTTGCTGCATTTGTGTGCTTTTAGCGCCTGGGGGGACGTCTCCTCCCCCATTGGTTTTTATCTGCTTCGTAGATATTCGGCTCGCCTGATTTTGGAATGGGGGACTGATGACCTTCGCTGTTTAGTCCCCCTTAAACATCCAACAACCACCACCATCTAAAACTGGACTCACAGGAGAGGTTCAAATCATAGAAAGTTAGAGTGTCAGTCCTCTTGTACTTAAGTCGGCATTGTGCCTCCTCTATTAAATTCGGATGCAATTTCTGTGTTTCATCGTCAATAAGAAGGTCTAAGTGATACAGTAAACTTGAAGTGAAGCATCGGAATCCAAAACTGGACTCACAGGAGTGGTTCAAATAGTAGAAAGTTAGAGTGTGTGTCCTCTTGTACTTAAGTCGGCATTGTGCCTTTTGCATTAAATTCGGATGGAATTTCTGTGTTTCATCGTCAATACAAAGGTCCAATTGATACGGTAAACCTGAAGTGAAGCATCGGATTCTAGAACTGGACTCACAGGAGAGGTTCAAATCATAGAAAATTAGAGTGTCAGTCCTCTTGTACTTAAGTCGGCATTGTGCCTTTTGTATTAAATGCGGATGCAATTTCTGTGTTTCATCGTCAATAACAAGGACCAAGGGATACAGTAAACCTGAAGTGAAGCATCGGAATCTAAAACTGGATTCACAGGAGAGGTTCAAATCCTAAAAAGTTAGAGTGTCAGTCCTCTAGTAATTAAGTCGGCACTGTGCCTTTTGTATTAAATTCGGATGCAATTTTTTGCGTTTTATCGTCATTAGGAAGGTCCAAGGGATACAGTAAACCCGAAATGAAGCATATGATTCTAAAACTGGACTCACAGGAGAGGTTCAAATCATAGAAAGTTAGAGCGTCAGTCCTCTTGTACTTAAGTCGGCATTGTGCCTTTTGTATTAAATTCGGATGCAATTTTTGTGTTTCATCGACAGTAAGAAGGTCTAAGGGATACAGTTAACCTGAAGTGAAGCATTGGAATCTAAAACTGGACGCACAGGAGAGGTTAAAATCATAGAAAGTTAGAGTGTCAGTCCTCTTGTACTTAAGTCGGCATTGTGCCATTTGTATTAAATTCAGATGCAATTTCTGTGTTTCATCATCAATAAGAAGGTCCAAGGATTACAGTAAACCCGAAGTGAAGCATCGGAATCTAAGACGGAACTCACAGGAGAGGTTCAAATCACAGAAAGTTAGAGTGTCAGTCCTCTTGTACTTAAGTCGGCATTTTGCTTTTGTATTAAATTCAGATGCAATTTCTGTGTTTCATCGTCAATAAGAAGGTCCAAGGTATACGTTAAACCTGAAGTGAAGCATCGGAATCCAAAACTGGACTCACAGGAGAGGCTCAAATCATAGAAAGTTAGTCAGTCCTCTTGTACTTAAGTCGGCATTGTGCCTTTTGTATTGAATTCGGATGCAATTTCTGTGTATCATCGTCAATAAGAAGGTCCAAGGTGTGCAGTAAACCTGAAGTGGAGCATCGGAATCTAAAACAGCACTCACAGGAGAGGTTCAAGTCATAGAAAGTTAGAGTGTCAGTCCTCTTGTACTTAAGTCGGATCTGTGCCTTTTGTAATGAATTCGGATGCCACTTCTGTGCCTCATCGTCAGTAAGAAGGTCCAAGGTATACAGTAAACCTGAAGTGAAGCATCGGAATCCAAAACGGGACTCACAGGAGAGGTTCAAATCATAGAAAGTCAGAGTGTCAGTCCTTTTGTACTTAAGTCGGCATTATGCCTTTTGTATTAAATTCGGATGCAATTTCTGTGTTTCATCGTCAATAACAAGGTCCAAGGTATACAGTAAACCTGAAGTGAAGCATCGGAATCCAAAACGGGACTCACAGAAGTGGTTCAAATCATAGAAAGTTAGAGTGTCAGTCCTCTTGTACTTAAGTCGGCATTGTGCCTTTTGTATTAAATTCGGAAGCAATTTCTGTGTTTCATCGTCAATAAGAAGGTCCAAGGTATACAGTAAACCTCAAGTGAAGCATCGGAATCTAAAACTGGACTCACAGGAGAGGTTCAAATCATAGAAAGTTAGAGTGTCAGTCCTCTTGTACTTAGGTCGGCATTGTTCCTTATGTATTAAATGCGGAGGCAATTTCTGTGTTTCATCGTCTATAAGAAGGGCCAAGGGATACAGTAAACCTGAAGTGAAGCTTCGGAATCTAAAACTGGATTCACAGGAGTGGTTCAAATCATAGAAACTTAGAGTGTCAGTCCATTTGTACTTAAGTCGCCATTGTGCCTTTTGTATTAAATTCGGATGCAATTTCTGTGTTTAATCGTCAATAAGAAGGTCCAAGGTATACAATAAACCTGAAGTGAAGCATCGGAATCTAAAACTGGACTCACAGGAGTGGTTCAAATCATAGAAAGTTAGAGTGTCAGTCCTCTTGTACTTAAGTCGGCATTGTGCCTTTTGTATTAAATTCGGAAGCAATTTCTGTGTTTCATCGTCAATAAGAAGGTCCAAGGTATACAGTAAACCTGAAGTGAAGCATCGGAATCTAAAACTGGACTCACAGGAGAGGTTCAAATCATAGAAAGTTAGTCACTCCTCTTGTACTTAAGTCGGCATTGTGCCTTTTGTATTAAATTCGGAAGCAATTTCTGTGTTTCATCGTCCATAAGAAGGTCCAAGGTATACAGTAAACCTGAAGTGAAGCATCGGAATCTAAAACTGGACTCACAGGAGAGGTTAAAATCATAGAAAATTAGAGTGTCAGTCCTCTTGTACTTAAGTCGGCATTGTGCCTTTTGTATTAAATGCGGATGCAATTTCTGTGTTTCATCGTCAATAACAAGGACCAAGGGATACAGTAAACCAGAAGTGAAGCATCGGAATCTAAAACTGGATTCACAGGAGAGGTTCAAATCATAGAAAGTTAGAGTGTCAGTCCTCTAGTACTTAAGTCGGCACTGTGCCTTTTGTATTAAATTCGGATGCAATTTTTTTGTGTTTCATCGTCATTAAGAAGGTCCAAGGGATACAGTAAACCTAAAGTGAAGCATCAGAATCTAAAACTGGACTCACAGGAGAGGTTCAAATCATAGAAAGTTAGAGCGTCAGTCCTCTTGTACTTAAGTCGGCATTGTGCCTTTTGTATTAAATTCGGATGCAATTATTGTGTTTCATCGACAGTAAGAAGGTCTAAGGGATACAGTTAACCTGAAGTGAAGCATTGGAATCTAAAACTGGACGCACATGAGAGGTTCAAATCATAGAAAGTTAGAGTGTCAGTCCTCTTGTACTTAAGTCGGCATTGTGCCTTTTGTATTAAATTCGGATGGAATTTCTGTGTTTCATCGTAAATACAACGGTCCAATTGATACGGTAAACCTGAAGTGAAGCATCGTAATCTAAAACTGGACTCACAGGAGAGGTTAAAATCATAGAATGTTAGAGTGTCAGTCCTCTTGTACTTAAGTCGGCATTGTGCCGTTTGTATTAAATTCAGATGCAATTTCTGTGTTTCATCGTCAATAACAAGGTCCAAGGTATACAGTAAACCTGAAGTGAAGCATCGGAATCCAAAACGGGACTCACAGGAGTGGTTCAAATCATAGAAAGTTAGAGTGTCAGTCCTCTTGTACTTAAGTCGGCATTGTGCCTTTTGTATTAAATTCGGAAGCAATTTCTATGTTTCATCGTCAATAAGAAGGTCCAAGGTATACAGTAAACCTGAAGTGAAGCATCGGAATCTAAAACTGGACTCACAGGAGAGGTTCAAATCATAGAAACTTAGAGTGTCAGTCCTCTTGTACTTAAGTCGGCATTGTTCCTTTTGTATTAAATGCGGAGGCAATTTCTGTGTTTCATCAACTGTAAGAAGGTCCAAGGGATACAGTAAACCTGAAGTGAAGCTTCGGAATCTAAAACTGGATTCACAGAAGTGGTTCCAACCATAGAAACTTAGAGTGTCAGTCCATTTGTACTTAAATCGCCATTGTGCCATTTGTATTAAATTCGGATGCAATTTCTGTGTTTAATCGTCAATAAGAAGGTCCAAGGTATACAATAAACCTGAAGTGAAGCATCGAAATCTAAAACTGGACTCACAGGAGAGGTTCAAATCATAGAAAGTTTGAGTGTCAGTCCTCTTGTGCTTAAGTCGGCATTGAGCCTTTGGTATTAAATTCGGATGGAATTTCTGTGTTTCATCGTCAGTAAGAAGGTCCAATTGATACAGTAACCCTGAAATGAAGCATCGGAATCTAAAACTGGACTCACAGGAGTGGTTCAAATCATAGAAACTTAGAGTATCAGTCCTCTTGTACTTAAGTCGGCATTGTGCCTCTTGTATTAAATTCGGATGCAATTTCTGTGTTTCATCGTCAATAAGAAGGTCTAAGTGATACAGTAAACTTGAAGTGAAGCATCGGAATCCAAAACTGGACTCACAGGAGAGGTTCAAATAGTAGAAAGTTAGAGTGTCAGTCCTCTTGTACTTAAGTCGGCATTGTGCCTTTTGTATTAAATTCGGATGCAATTTCTGTGTTTTATCGTCAATAAGAAGGTCCAAGGCATACGTTAAACCTGAAGTGAAGCATCGGAATACAAAACTGGACTCACAGGAGAGGTTCAAATCATAGAAAGTTAGTCACTCCTCTTGTACTCAAGTCGGCATTGAGCCTTTTGTATTAAATTCGGAAGCAATTTCTGTGTTTCATCGTCCATAAGAAGGTCCAAGGTATACAGTAAACCTGAAGTGAAGCATCGGAATCTAAAACTGGACTCACAGGAGAGGTTCAAATCATAGAAAATTAGAGTGTCAGTCCTCTTGTACTTAAGTCGGCATTGTGCCTTTTGTATTAAATGCGGATGCAATTTCTGTGTTTCATCGTCAATAACAAGGACCAAGGGATACAGTAAACCTGAAGTGAAGCATCGGAATCTAAAACTGGATTCACAGGAGTGGTTCAAATCATAGAAACTTAGAGTATCAGTCGTCTTGTACTTAAGTCGGCATTGTGCCTCTTGTATTAAATTCGGATGCAATTTCTGTGTTTCATCGTCAATAAGAAGGTCTAAGTGATACAGTAAACTTGAAGTAAAGCATCGGAATCCAAAACTGGACTCACAGGAGAGGTTCAAATAGTAGAAAGTTAGAGTGTCAGTCCTCTTGTACTTAAGTCGGCATTGTGCCTTTTGTATTAAATTCGGATGCAATTATTGTGTTTCATCGACAGTAAGAAGGTCTAAGGGATACAGTTAACCTGAAGTGAAGCATTGGAATCTAAAACTGGATGCACAGGAGAGGTTCAAATCATAGAAAGTTAGAGTGTCAGTCCTCTTGTACTTAAGTCGGCATTGTGCCTTTTGTATTAAATTCGGATGGAATTTCTGTGTTTCATCGTAAATACAACGGTCCAATTGATACGGTAAACCTGAAGTGAAGCATCGGAATCTAAAACTGGGCTCACAGGAGAGGTTCAAATCATAGAAAGTTAGAGTGTCAGTCCCCTTGTACTTAAGTCGGCATTGTTACGTTTGTATTAAATTCAGATGCAATTTCTGTGTTTCATCATCAATAAGAAAGTCCAAGGTTTACAGTAAACCTGAAGTGAAGCATCGGAATCCAAGACGGAACTCACAGGAGAGGTTCAAATCATAGAATGTTAGAGTGTCAGTCCTCTTGTACTTAAGTCGGCATTGTGCCGTTTGTATTAAATTCAGATGCAATTTCTGTGTTTCATCATCAATAAGAAGGTCCAAGGATTACAGTAAACCTGAAGTGAAGCATCGGAATCAAAGACGGAACTCACAGGAGAGGTTCAAATCACAGAAAGTTAGAGTGTCAGTCCTCTTGTACTTAAGTCGGCATTTTGCTTTTGTATTAAATTCAGATGCAATTTCTGTGTTTCATCGTCAATAAGAAGGTCCAAGGTATACGTTAAACCTGAAGTGAAGCATCGGAATCCAAAACTGGACTCACAGGAGAGGTTCAAATCATAGAAAGTTAGTCAGTCCTCTTGTACTTAAGTCGGCATTGTGCCTTTTGTATTGAATTCGGATGCAATTTCTGTGTATCATCGTCAATAAGAAGGTCCAAGGTGTGCAGTAAACCTGAAGTGGAGCATCGGAATCTAAAACAGCACTCACAGGAGAGGTTCAAGTCATAGAAAGTTAGAGTGTCAGTCCTCTTGTACTTAAGTCGGATCTGTGCCTTTTGTAATAAATTCGGATGCAACTTCTGTGCCTCATCGTCAGCAAGAAGGTCCAAGGTATACAGTAAACCTGAAGTGAAGCATCGGAATCCAAAACGGGACTCACAGGAGAGGTTCAAATCATAGAAAGTCAGAGTGTCAGTCCTTTTGTACTTAAGTCGGCATTATGCCTTTTGTATTAAATTCGGATGCAATTTCTGTGTTTCATCGTCAATAACAAGGTCCAAGGTATACAGTAAACCTGAAGTGAAGCATCGGAATCCAAAACGGGACTCACAGAAGTGGCTCAAATCATAGAAAGTTAGAGTGTCAGTCCTCTTGTACTTAAGTCGGCATTGTGCCTTTTGTATTAAATTCGGAAGCAATTTCTGTGTTTCATCGTCAATAAGAAGGTCCAAGGTATACAGTAAAGCTGAAGTGAAGCATCGGAATCTAAAACTGGACTCACAGAAGAGGTTCAAATCATAGAAAGTTAGAGTGTCAGTCCTCTTGTACTTAGGTCGGCATTGTTCCTTATGTATTAAATGCGGAGGCAATTTCTGTGTTTCATCGTCTATAAGAATGGCCAAGGGATACAGTAAACCTGAAGTGAAGCTTCGGAATCTAAAACTGGATTCACAGGAGTGGTTCAAATCATAGAAACTTAGAGTGTCAGTCCATTTGTACTTAAGTCGCCATTGTGCCTTTTGTATTAAATTCGGATGCAATTTCTGTGTTTAATCGTCAATAAGAAGGTCCAAGGTATACAATAAACCTGAAGTGAAGCATCGGAATCTAAAACTGGACTCACAGGAGTGGTTCAAATCATAGAAAGTTAGAGTGTCAGTCCTCTAGTACTTAAGTCGGCATTGTGCCTCTTGTATTAAATTCGGATGCAATTTCTGTGTTTCATCGTCAATAAGCAGGTCTAAGTGATACAGTAAACTTGAAGTGAAGCATCGGAATCCAAAACTGGACTCACAGGAGAGGTTCAAATAGTAGAAAGTTAGAGTGTCAGTCCTCTTGTACTTAAGTCGGCATTGTGCCTTTTGTATTAAATTCGGATGCAATTTCTGTGTTTTATCGTCAATAAGAAGGTCCAAGGCATACGTTAAACCTGAAGTGAAGCATCGGAATACAAAACTGGACTCACAGGAGAGGTTCAAATCATAGAAAGTTAGTCACTCCTCTTGTACTTAAGTCGGCATTGTGCCTTTTGTATTAAATTCGGAAGCAATTTCTGTGTTTCATCGTCCATAAGAAGGTCCAAGGTATACAGTAAACCTGAAGTGAAGCATCGGAATCTAAAACTGGACTCACAGGAGAGGTTAAAATCATAGAAAATTAGAGTGTCAGTCCTCTTGTACTTAAGTCGGCATTGTGCCTTTTGTATTAAATGCGGATGCAATTTCTGTGTTTCATCGTCAATAACAAGGACCAAGGGATACAGTAAACCAGAAGTGAAGCATCGGAATCTAAACCTGGATTCACAGGAGAGGTTCAAATCATAGAAAGTTAGAGTGTCAGTCCTCTAGTACTTAAGTCGGCACTGTGCCTTTTGTATTAAATTCGGATGCAATTTTTTGTGTTTCATCGTCATTAAGAAGGTCCAAGGGATACAGTAAACCTAAAGTGAAGCATCAGAATCTAAAACTGGACTCACAGGAGAGGTTCAAATCATAGAAAGTTAGAGCGTCAGTCCTCTTGTACTTAAGTCGGCATTGTGCCTTTTGTATTAAATTCGGATGCAATTATTGTGTTTCATCGACAGTAAGAAGGTCTAAGGGATACAGTTAACCTGAAGTGAAGCATTGGAATCTAAAACTGGACGCACATGAGAGGTTCAAATCATAGAAAGTTAGAGTGTCAGTCCTCTTGTACTTAAGTCGGCATTGTGCCTTTTGTATTAAATTCGGATGGAATTTCTGTGTTTCATCGTAAATACAACGGTCCAATTGATACGGTAAACCTTAAGTGAAGCATCGTAATCTAAAACTGGACTCACAGGAGAGGTTAAAATCATAGAATGTTAGTGTGTCAGTCCTCTTGTACTTAAGTCGGCATTGTGCCGTTTGTATTAAATTCAGATGCAATTTCTGTGTTTCATCGTCAATAACAAGGTCCAAGGTATACAGTAAACCTGAAGTGAAGCATCGGAATCCAAAACGGGACTCACAGGAGTGGTTCAAATCATAGAAAGTTAGAGTGTCAGTCCTCTTGTACTTAAGTCGGCATTGTGCCTTTTGTATTAAATTCGGAAGCAATTTCTGTGTTTCATCGTCAATAAGAAGGTCCAAGGTGTACAGTAAACCTGAAGTGAAGCATCGGAATCTAAAACTGGACTCACAGGAGAGGTTCAAATCATAGAAACTTAGAGTGTCAGTCCTCTTGTACTTAAGTCGGCATTGTTCCTTTTGTATTAAATGCGGAGGCAATTTCTGTGTTTCATCGTCTGTAAGAAGGTCCAAGGGATACAGTAAACCTGAAGTGAAGCTTCGGAATCTAAAACTGGATTCACAGAAGTGGTTCCAATCATAGAAACTTAGAGTGTCAGTCCATTTGTACTTAAATCGCCATTGTGCCATTTGTATTAAATTCGGATGCAATTTCTGTGTTTAATCGTCAATAAGAAGGTCCAAGGTATACAATAAACCTGAAGTGAAGCATCGAAATCTAAAACTGGACTCACAGGAGAGGTTCAAATCATAGAAAGTTTGAGTGTCAGTCCTCTTGTGCTTAAGTCGGCATTGAGCCTTTGGTATTAAATTCGGATGGAATTTCTGTGTTTCATCGTCAGTAAGAAGGTCCAATTGATACAGTAATCCTGAAATGAAGCATCGGAATCTAAAACTGGACTCACAGGAGTGGTTCAAATCATAGAAACTTAGAGTATCAGTCCTCTTGTACTTAAGTCGGCATTGTGCCTCTTGTATTAAATTCGGATGCAATTTCTGTGTTTCATCGTCAATAAGAAGGTCTAAGTGATACAGTAAACTTGAAGTGAAGCATCGGAATCCAAAACTGGACTCACAGGAGAGGTTCAAATAGTAGAAAGTTAGAGTGTCAGTCCTCTTGTACTTAAGTCGGCATTGTGCCTTTTGTATTAAATTCGGATGCAATTTCTGTGTTTTATCGTCAATAAGAAGGTCCAAGGCATACGTTAAACCTGAAGTGAAGCATCGGAATACAAAACTGGACTCACAGGAGAGGTTCAAATCATAGAAAGTTAGTCACTCCTCTTGTACTCAAGTCGGCATTGAGCCTTTTGTATTAAATTCGGAAGCAATTTCTGTGTTTCATCGTCCATAAGAAGGTCCAAGGTATACAGTAAACCTGAAGTGAAGCATCGGAATCCAAAACGGGACTCACAGAAGTGGTTCAAATCATAGAAAGTTAGAGTGTCAGTCCTCTTGTACTTAAGTCGGCATTGTGCCTTTTGTATTAAATTCGGAAGCAATTTCTGTGTTTCATCGTCAATAAGAAGGTCCAAGGTATACAGTAAACCTGAAGTGAAGCATCGGAATCTAAAACTGGACTCACAGGAGAGGTTCAAATCATAGAAAGTTAGAGTGTCAGTCCTCTTGTACTTAGGTCGGCATTGTTCCTTATGTATTAAATGCGGAGGCAATTTCTGTGTTTCATCGTCTATAAGAAGGGCCAAGGGATACAGTAAACCTGAAGTGAAGCTTCGGAATCTAAAACTGGATTCACAGGAGTGGTTCAAATCATAGAAACTTAGAGTGTCAGTCCATTTGTACTTAAGTCGCCATTGTGCCTTTTGTATTAAATTCGGATGCAATTTCTGTGTTTAATCGTCAATAAGAAGGTCCAAGGTATACAATAAACCTGAAGTGAAGCATCGGAATCTAAAACTGGACTCACAGGAGTGGTTCAAATCATAGAAAGTTAGAGTGTCAGTCCTCTTGTACTTAAGTCGGCATTGTGCCTTTTGTATTAAATTCGGAAGCAATTTCTGTGTTTCATCGTCAATAAGAAGGTCCAAGGTATACAGTAAACCTGAAGTGAAGCATCGGAATCTAAAACTGGACTCACAGGAGAGGTTCAAATCATAGAAAGTTAGTCACTCCTCTTGTACTTAAGTCGGCATTGTGCCTTTTGTATTAAATTCGGAAGCAATTTCTGTGTTTCATCGTCCATAAGAAGGTCCAAGGTATACAGTAAACCTGAAGTGAAGCATCGGAATCTAAAACTGGACTCACAGGAGAGGTTAAAATCATAGAAAATTAGAGTGTCTGTCCTCTTGTACTTAAGTCGGCATTGTGCCTTTTGTATTAAATGCGGATGCAATTTCTGTGTTTCATCGTCAATAACAAGGACCAAGGGATACAGTAAACCAGAAGTGAAGCATCGGAATCTAAAACTGGATTCACAGGAGAGGTTCAAATCATAGAAAGTTAGAGTGTCAGTCCTCTAGTACTTAAGTCGGCACTGTGCCTTTTGTATTAAATTCGGATGCAATTTTTTTGTGTTTCATCGTCATTAAGAAGGTCCAAGGGATACAGTAAACCTAAAGTGAAGCATCAGAATCTAAAACTGGACTCACAGGAGAGGTTCAAATCATAGAAAGTTAGAGCGTCAGTCCTCTTGTACTTAAGTCGGCATTGTGCCTTTTGTATTAAATTCGGATGCAATTATTGTGTTTCATCGACAGTAAGAAGGTCTAAGGGATACAGTTAACCTGAAGTGAAGCATTGGAATCTAAAACTGGACGCACATGAGAGGTTCAAATCATAGAAAGTTAGAGTGTCAGTCCTCTTGTACTTAAGTCGGCATTGTGCCTTTTGTATTAAATTCGGATGGAATTTCTGTGTTTCATCGTAAATACAACGGTCCAATTGATACGGTAAACCTGAAGTGAAGCATCGTAATCTAAAACTGGACTCACAGGAGAGGTTAAAATCATAGAATGTTAGAGTGTCAGTCCTCTTGTACTTAAGTCGGCATTGTGCCGTTTGTATTAAATTCAGATGCAATTTCTGTGTTTCATCGTCAATAACAAGGTCCAAGGTATACAGTAAACCTGAAGTGAAGCATCGGAATCCAAAACGGGACTCACAGGAGTGGTTCAAATCATAGAAAGTTAGAGTGTCAGTCCTCTTGTACTTAAGTCGGCATTGTGCCTTTTGTATTAAATTCGGAAGCAATTTCTGTGTTTCATCGTCAATAAGAAGGTCCAAGGTATACAGTAAACCTGAAGTGAAGCATCGGAATCTAAAACTGGACTCACAGGAGAGGTTCAAATCATAGAAACTTAGAGTGTCAGTCCTCTTGTACTTAAGTCGGCATTGTTCCTTTTGTATTAAATGCGGAGGCAATTTCTGTGTTTCATCAACTGTAAGAAGGTCCAAGGGATACAGTAAACCTGAAGTGAAGCTTCGGAATCTAAAACTGGATTCACAGAAGTGGTTCCAACCATAGAAACTTAGAGTGTCAGTCCATTTGTACTTAAATCGCCATTGTGCCATTTGTATTAAATTCGGATGCAATTTCTGTGTTTAATCGTCAATAAGAAGGTCCAAGGTATACAATAAACCTGAAGTGAAGCATCGAAATCTAAAACTGGACTCACAGGAGAGGTTCAAATCATAGAAAGTTTGAGTGTCAGTCCTCTTGTGCTTAAGTCGGCATTGAGCCTTTGGTATTAAATTCGGATGGAATTTCTGTGTTTCATCGTCAGTAAGAAGGTCCAATTGATACAGTAACCCTGAAATGAAGCATCGGAATCTAAAACTGGACTCACAGGAGTGGTTCAAATCATAGAAACTTAGAGTATCAGTCCTCTTGTACTTAAGTCGGCATTGTGCCTCTTGTATTAAATTCGGATGCAATTTCTGTGTTTCATCGTCAATAAGAAGGTCTAAGTGATACAGTAAACTTGAAGTGAAGCATCGGAATCCAAAACTGGACTCACAGGAGAGGTTCAAATAGTAGAAAGTTAGAGTGTCAGTCCTCTTGTACTTAAGTCGGCATTGTGCCTTTTGTATTAAATTCGGATGCAATTTCTGTGTTTTATCGTCAATAAGAAGGTCCAAGGCATACGTTAAACCTGAAGTGAAGCATCGGAATACAAAACTGGACTCACAGGAGAGGTTCAAATCATAGAAAGTTAGTCACTCCTCTTGTACTCAAGTCGGCATTGAGCCTTTTGTATTAAATTCGGAAGCAATTTCTGTGTTTCATCGTCCATAAGAAGGTCCAAGGTATACAGTAAACCTGAAGTGAAGCATCGGAATCTAAAACTGGACTCACAGGAGAGGTTCAAATCATAGAAAATTAGAGTGTCAGTCCTCTTGTACTTAAGTCGGCATTGTGCCTTTTGTATTAAATGCGGATGCAATTTCTGTGTTTCATCGTCAATAACAAGGACCAAGGGATACAGTAAACCTGAAGTGAAGCATCGGAATCTAAAACTGGATTCACAGGAGTGGTTCAAATCATAGAAACTTAGAGTATCAGTCGTCTTGTACTTAAGTCGGCATTGTGCCTCTTGTATTAAATTCGGATGCAATTTCTGTGTTTCATCGTCAATAAGAAGGTCTAAGTGATACAGTAAACTTGAAGTAAAGCATCGGAATCCAAAACTGGACTCACAGGAGAGGTTCAAATAGTAGAAAGTTAGAGTGTCAGTCCTCTTGTACTTAAGTCGGCATTGTGCCTTTTGTATTAAATTCGGATGCAATTATTGTGTTTCATCGACAGTAAGAAGGTCTAAGGGATACAGTTAACCTGAAGTGAAGCATTGGAATCTAAAACTGGATGCACAGGAGAGGTTCAAATCATAGAAAGTTAGAGTGTCAGTCCTCTTGTACTTAAGTCGGCATTGTGCCTTTTGTATTAAATTCGGATGGAATTTCTGTGTTTCATCGTAAATACAACGGTCCAATTGATACGGTAAACCTGAAGTGAAGCATCGGAATCTAAAACTGGGCTCACAGGAGAGGTTCAAATCATAGAAAGTTAGAGTGTCAGTCCTCTTGTACTTAAGTCGGCATTGTTACGTTTGTATTAAATTCAGATGCAATTTCTGTGTTTCATCATCAATAAGAAAGTCCAAGGTTTACAGTAAACCTGAAGTGAAGCATCGGAATCCAAGACGGAACTCACAGGAGAGGTTCAAATCATAGAATGTTAGAGTGTCAGTCCTCTTGTACTTAAGTCGGCATTGTGCCGTTTGTATTAAATTCAGATGCAATTTCTGTGTTTCATCATCAATAAGAAGGTCCAAGGATTACAGTAAACCTGAAGTGAAGCATTGGAATCAAAGACGGAACTCACAGGAGAGGTTCAAATCACAGAAAGTTAGAGTGTCAGTCCTCTTGTACTTAAGTCGGCATTTTGCTTTTGTATTAAATTCAGATGCAATTTCTGTGTTTCATCGTCAATAAGAAGGTCCAAGGTATACGTTAAACCTGAAGTGAAGCATCGGAATCCAAAACTGGACTCACAGGAGAGGTTCAAATCATAGAAAGTTAGTCAGTCCTCTTGTACTTAAGTCGGCATTGTGCCTTTTGTATTGAATTCGGATGCAATTTCTGTGTATCATCGTCAATAAGAAGGTCCAAGGTGTGCAGTAAACCTGAAGTGGAGCATCGGAATCTAAAACAGCACTCACAGGAGAGGTTCAAGTCATAGAAAGTTAGAGTGTCAGTCCTCTTGTACTTAAGTCGGATCTGTGCCTTTTGTAATAAATTCGGATGCAACTTCTGTGCCTCATCGTCAGCAAGAAGGTCCAAGGTATACAGTAAACCTGAAGTGAAGCATCGGAATCCAAAACGGGACTCACAGGAGAGGTTCAAATCATAGAAAGTCAGAGTGTCAGTCCTCTAGTACTTAAGTCGGCACTGTGCCTTTTGTATTAAATTCGGATGCAATTTTTTGTGTTTCATCGTCATTAAGAAGGTCCAAGGGATACAGTAAACCTAAAGTGAAGCATCAGAATCTAAAACTGGACTCACAGGAGAGGTTCAAATCATAGAAAGTTAGAGCGTCAGTCCTCTTGTACTTAAGTCGGCATTGTGCCTTTTGTATTAAATTCGGATGCAATTATTGTGTTTCATCGACAGTAAGAAGGTCTAAGGGATACAGTTAACCTGAAGTGAAGCATTGGAATCTAAAACTGGACGCACATGAGAGGTTCAAATCATAGAAAGTTAGAGTGTCAGTCCTCTTGTACTTAAGTCGGCATTGTGCCTTTTGTATTAAATTCGGATGGAATTTCTGTGTTTCATCGTAAATACAACGGTCCAATTGATACGGTAAACCTGAAGTGAAGCATCGTAATCTAAAACTGGACTCACAGGAGAGGTTAAAATCATAGAATGTTAGTGTGTCAGTCCTCTTGTACTTAAGTCGGCATTGTGCCGTTTGTATTAAATTCAGATGCAATTTCTGTGTTTCATCGTCAATAACAAGGTCCAAGGTATACAGTAAACCTGAAGTGAAGCATCGGAATCCAAAACGGGACTCACAGGAGTGGTTCAAATCATAGAAAGTTAGAGTGTCAGTCCTCTTGTACTTAAGTCGGCATTGTGCCTTTTGTATTAAATTCGGAAGCAATTTCTGTGTTTCATCGTCAATAAGAAGGTCCAAGGTATACAGTAAACCTGAAGTGAAGCATCGGAATCTAAAACTGGACTCACAGGAGAGGTTCAAATCATAGAAACTTAGAGTGTCAGTCCTCTTGTACTTAAGTCGGCATTGTTCCTTTTGTATTAAATGCGGAGGCAATTTCTGTGTTTCATCGTCTGTAAGAAGGTCCAAGGGATACAGTAAACCTGAAGTGAAGCTTCGGAATCTAAAACTGGATTCACAGAAGTGGTTCCAATCATAGAAACTTAGAGTGTCAGTCCATTTGTTCTTAAATCGCCATTGTGCCATTTGTATTAAATTCGGATGCAATTTCTGTGTTTAATCGTCAATAAGAAGGTCCAAGGTATACAATAAACCTGAAGTGAAGCATCGAAATCTAAAACTGGACTCACAGGAGAGGTTCAAATCATAGGAAGTTTGAGTGTCAGTCCTCTTGTGCTTAAGTCGGCATTGAGCCTTTGGTATTAAATTCGGATGGAATTTCTGTGTTTCATCGTCAGTAAGAAGGTCCAATTGATACAGTAACCCTGAAATGAAGCATCGGAATCTAAAACTGGACTCACAGGAGTGGTTCAAATCATAGAAACTTAGAGTATCAGTCCTCCTGTACTTAAGTCGGCATTGTGCCTCTTGTATTAAATTCGGATGCAATTTCTGTGTTTCATCGTCAATAAGAAGGTCTAAGTGATACAGTAAACTTGAAGTGAAGCATCGGAATCCAAAACTGGACTCACAGGAGAGGTTCAAATAGTAGAAAGTTAGAGTGTCAGTCCTCTTGTACTTAAGTCGGCATTGTGCCTTTTGTATTAAATTCGGATGCAATTTCTGTGTTTTATCGTCAATAAGAAGGTCCAAGGCATACGTTAAACCTGAAGTGAAGCATCGGAATACAAAACTGGACTCACAGGAGAGGTTCAAATCATAGAAAGTTAGTCACTCCCCTTGTACTCAAGTCGGCATTGAGCCTTTTGTATTAAATTCGGAAGCAATTTCTGTGTTTCATCGTCCATAAGAAGGTCCAAGGTATACAGTAAACCTGAAGTGAAGCATCGGAATCTAAAACTGGACTCACAGGAGAGGTTCAAATCATAGAAAATTAGAGTGTCAGTCCGCTTGTACTTAAGTCGGCATTGTGCCTTTTGTATTAAATGCGGATGCAATTTCTGTGTTTCATCGTCAATAACAAGGACCAAGGGATACAGTAAACCTGAAGTGAAGCATCGGAATCTAAAACTGGATTCACAGGAGTGGTTCAAATCATAGAAACTTAGAGTATCAGTCGTCTTGTACTTAAGTCGGCATTGTGCCTCTTGTATTAAATTCGGATGCAATTTCTGTGTTTCATCGTCAATAAGAAGGTCTAAGTGATACAGTAAACTTGAAGTAAAGCATCGGAATCCAAAACTGGACTCACAGGAGAGGTTCAAATAGTAGAAAGTTAGAGTGTCAGTCCTCTTGTACTTAAGTCGGCATTGTGCCTTTTGTATTAAATTCGGATGCAATTATTGTGTTTCATCGACAGTAAGATGGTCTAAGGGATACAGTTAACCTGAAGTGAAGCATTGGAACCTAAAACTGGATGCACAGGAGAGGTTCAAATCGTAGAAAGTTAGAGTGTCAGTCCTCTTGTACTTAAGTCGGCATTGTGCCTTTTGTATTAAATTCGGATGGAATTTCTGTGTTTCATCGTAAATACAACGGTCCAATTGATACGGTAAACCTGAAGTGAAGCATCGGAATCTAAAACTGGACTCACAGGAGAGGTTCAAATCATAGAATGTTAGAGTGTCAGTCCTCTTGTACTTAAGTCAGCATTGTGCTTTTTGTATTAAATTCAGATGCAATTTCTGTGTTTCATCGTCAATAAGCTGGTCCAAGGGACACAGTAAACCTGCAATGAAGCATCGGAATCTAAAACTGGACTCACAGGAGAGGTTCCAATCATAGAAAGTTAGAGTGTCAGTCCTCTTGTACCTAAGTCGGCATTGTGCCTTTTGTATTAAATTCTGATGCAATTTCTGTGTTTTATCGTCAATAAGAAGGTCCAAGGCATACGTTAAACCTGAAGTGAAGCATCGGAATGCAAAACTGGACTCACAGGAGAGGTTCAAATCATAGAAAGTTAGTCAGTCCAATTGTACTTAAGTCGGCATTGTGCCATTTGTATTAAATTCGGATGCAATTTCTGTGTTTCATCGTTAATAAGAAGGTCCAAGGGATACAGTAAACCTGAAGTGAAGCATCGGAATTTAAAACTGGACTCACAGGAGAGGTTCAAATCATAGAAAGTTAGAGTGTCAGTCCTCTTGTACTTAAGTCGGCATTGTTACGTTTGTATTAAATTCAGATGCAATTTCTGTGTTTCATCATCAATAAGAAAGTCCAAGGTTTACAGTAAACCTGAAGTGAAGCATCGGAATCCAAAACTGGACTCACAGGAGAGGTTCAAATCATAGAATGTTAGTCAGTCCTCTAGTACTTAAGTCGGCACTGTGCCTTTTGTATTAAATTCGGATGCAATTTTTTGTGTTTCATCGTCATTAAGAAGGTCCAAGGGATACAGTAAACCTGAAGTGAAGCATCAGAATCTAAAACTGGACTCTCAGGAGAGGTTCAAATCATAGAAAGTTAGAGCGTCAGTCCTCTTGTACTTAAGTCAGCATTGTGCCTTTTGTATTAAATTCGGATGCAATTTCTGTGTTTCATCGTCAATAAGCTGGTCCAAGGGACACAGTAAACCTGCAATGAAGCATCGGAATCTAAAACTGGACTCACAGGAGAGGTTCCAATCATAGAAAGTTAGAGTGTCAGTCCTCTTCTACCTAAGTCGGCATTGTGCCTTTTGTATTAAATTCTGATGCAATTTCTGTGTTTTATCGTCAATAAGAAGGTCCAAGGCATACGTTAAACCTGAAGTGAAGCATCGGAATCCAAAACTGGACTCACAGGAGAGGTTCAAATCATAGAAAGTTAGTCAGTCCAACTGTATTTAAGTCGGCATTGTGCCTTTTGCATAAAATTCGGATGCAATTTCTGTGTATCATCGTTAATAAGAAGGTCCAAGGGATACAGTAAACCTGAAGTGAAGCATCGGAATTCAAAACGGGACTCACAGGAATGGTTCAAATCATAGAAAGTTAGAGTGTCAGTCCTCTTGTACTTAAGTCGGCATTGTGCCTTTTGTATTAAATTCGGAAGCAATTTCTGTGTTTCATCGTCAATAAGAAGGTCCAAGGTATACAGTAAACCTGAAGTGAAGCATCGGAATCTAAAACTGGACTCACAGGAGAGGATCAAATCATAGAAAGTTAGAGTGTCAGTCCTCTAGTACTTAAGTCGGCATTGTTCCTTTTGTATTAAATGCGGAGGCAATTTCTGTGTTTCATCGTCTGTAAGAAGGTCCAAGGGATACAGTAAACCTGAATTGAAGCTTCGGAATCTAAAACTGGATTCACAGAAGTGGTTCAAATCATAGAAACTTAGAGTGTCAGTCCATTTGTACTTAAGTCGCCATTGTGCCTTTTGTATTAAATTCGGAAGCAATTTCTGTGTTTCATCGTCAATAAGAAGGTCCAAGGTATACAGTAAACCTGAAGTGAAGCATCGGAATCCAAAACTGGACTCACAGGAGAGGTTCAAATAGTAGAAAGTTAGAGTGTCAGTCCTCTTGTACTTAAGTCGGCATTGTGCCTTTTGTATTAAATGCGGATGCAATTTCTGTGTTTCATCGTCAATAACAAGGACCAAGGGATACAGTAAACCTCAAGTGAAGCATCGGAATCTAAAACTGGATTCACAGAAGAGGTTCAAATCCTAAAAAGTTAGAGTGTCAGTCCTCTAGTAATTAAGTCGGCACTGTGCCTTTTGTATTAAATTCGGATGCAATTTTTTGCGTTTTATCGTCATTAGGAAGGTCCAAGGGATACAGTAAACCCGAAATGAAGCATCAGAATCTAAAACTGGACTCACAGGAGAGGTTCAAATCATAGAAAGTTAGAGCGTCAGTCCTCTTGTACTTAAGTCGGCATTGTGCCTTTTGTATTAAATTCGGATGCAATTTTTGTGTTTCATCGACAGTAAGAAGGTCTAAGGGATACAGTTAACCTGAAGTGAAGCATTGGAATCTAAAACTGGACGCACAGGAGAGGTTCAAATCATAGAAAGTTAGAGTGTCAGTCCTCTTGTACTTAAATCGGCATTGTGCCGTTTGTATTAAATTCAGATGCAATTTCTGTGTTTCATCATCAATAAGAAGGTCCAAGGATTACAGTAAACCCGAAGTGAAGCATCGGAATCTAAGACGGAACTCACAGGAGAGGTTCAAATCACAGAAGGTTAGAGTGTCAGTCCTCTTGTACTTAAGTCGGCATTTTGCTTTTGTATTAAATTCAGATGCAATTTCTGTGTTTCATCGTCAATAAGAAGGTCCAAGGTATACGTTAAACCTGAAGTGAAGCATCGGAATCCAAAACTGGACTCACAGGAGAGGTTCAAATCATAGAAAGTTAGTCAGTCCTCTTGTACTTAAGTCGGCATTGTGCCTTTTGTATTGAATTCGGATGCAATTTCTGTGTATCATCGTCAATAAGAAGGTCCAAGGTGTGCAGTAAACCTGAAGTGGAGCATCGGAATCTAAAACAGCACTCACAGGAGAGGTTCAAGTCATAGAAAGTTAGAGTGTCAGTCCTCTTGTACTTAAGTCGGATCTGTGCCTTTTGTAATAAATTCGGATGCAACTTCTGTGCCTCATCGTCAGTAAGAAGGTCCAAGGTATACAGTAAACCTGAAGTGAAGCATCGGAATCCAAAACGGGACTCACAGGAGAGGTTCAAATCATAGAAAGTCAGAGTGTCAGTCCTTTTGTACTTAAGTCGGCATTATGCCTTTTGTATTAAATTCGGATGCAATTTCTGTGTTTCATCGTCAATAACAAGGTCCAAGGTATACAGTAAACCTGAAGTGAAGCATCGGAATTCAAAACGGGACTCACAGGAGTTTTTCAAATCATAGAAAGTTAGAGTGTCAGTCCTCTTGTACTTAAGTCGGCATTGTGCCTTTTGTATTGAATTCGGATGCAATTTCTGTGTATCATCGTCAATTAGAAGGTCCAAGGTATACAGTAAACCTGAAGTGAAGCATCGGAATCTAAAACAGCACTCACAGGAGAGGTTCAAGACACAGAAAGTTAGAGTGTCAGTCCTCTTGTACTTATGTCGGATCTGTGCCTTTTGTAATAAATTCGGATGCAACTTCTGTGCCTCATCGTCAGTAAGAAGGTCCAAGGTATACAGTAAACCTGAAGTGAAGCATCGGAATCCAAAGCGGGACTCACAGGAGAGGTTCAAATCATAGAAAGTCAGAGTGTCAGTCCTCTTGTTCTGAAGTCGGCATTATGTCTTTTGTATTAAATTCGGATGCAATTTCTGTGTTTCATCGTCTATAACATGGTCCAAGGTATAAAGTAAACCTGAAGTGAAGCATCGGAATCAAAAACTGGACTCACAGCAGAGGTTCTAATCATAGAAAGTTAGTGTGTCAGTCCTCTTGTACTTAAGTCGGCATTGTGTCTTTGGTATTAAATTCGGATGGAATTTCTGTGTTTCATCGTCAGTAAGAAGGTCCAATTGATACAGTAAACCTCAAGTGAAGCATCGGAATCTAAAACTGGATTCACAGAAGAGGTTCAAATCCTAAAAAGTTAGAGTGTCAGTCCTCTAGTAATTAAGTCGGCACTGTGCCTTTTGTATTAAATTCGGATGCAATTTTTTGCGTTTTATCGTCATTAGGAAGGTCCAAGGGATACAGTAAACCCGAAATGAAGCATCAGAATCTAAAACTGGACTCACAGGAGAGGTTCAAATCATAGAAAGTTAGAGCGTCAGTCCTCTTGTACTTAAGTCGGCATTGTGCCTTTTGTATTAAATTCGGATGCAATTTTTGTGTTTCATCGACAGTAAGAAGGTCTAAGGGATACAGTTAACCTGAAGTGAAGCATTGGAATCTAAAACTGGACGCACAGGAGAGGTTCAAATCATAGAAAGTTAGAGTGTCAGTCCTCTTGTACTTAAGTCGGCATTGTGCCTTTTGTATTGAATTCGGATGCAATTTCTGTGTATCATCGTCAATAAGAAGGTCCAAGGTGTGCAGTAAACCTGAAGTGGAGCATCGGAATCTAAAACAGCACTCACAGGAGAGGTTCAAGTCATAGAAAGTTAGAGTGTCAGTCCTCTTGTACTTAAGTCGGATCTGTGCCTTTTGTAATAAATTCGGATGCAACTTCTGTGCCTCATCGTCAGTAAGAAGGTCCAAGGTATACAGTAAACCTGAAGTGAAGCATCGGAATCCAAAACGGGACTCACAGGAGAGGTTCAAATCATAGAAAGTCAGAGTGTCAGTCCTTTTGTACTTAAGTCGGCATTATGCCTTTTGTATTAAATTCGGATGCAATTTCTGTGTTTCATCGTCAATAACAAGGTCCAAGGTATACAGTAAACCTGAAGTGAAGCATCGGAATTCAAAACGGGACTCACAGGAGTTTTTCAAATCATAGAAAGTTAGAGTGTCAGTCCTCTTGTACTTAAGTCGGCATTGTGCCTTTTGTATTGAATTCGGATGCAATTTCTGTGTATCATCGTCAATTAGAAGGTCCAAGGTATACAGTAAACCTGAAGTGAAGCATCGGAATCTAAAACAGCACTCACAGGAGAGGTTCAAGACACAGAAAGTTAGAGTGTCAGTCCTCTTGTACTTATGTCGGATCTGTGCCTTTTGTAATAAATTCGGATGCAACTTCTGTGCCTCATCGTCAGTAAGAAGGTCCAAGGTATACAGTAAACCTGAAGTGAAGCATCGGAATCCAAAGCGGGACTCACAGGAGAGGTTCAAATCATAGAAAGTCAGAGTGTCAGTCCTCTTGTTCTGAAGTCGGCATTATGTCTTTTGTATTAAATTCGGATGCAATTTCTGTGTTTCATCGTCTATAACATGGTCCAAGGTATAAAGTAAACCTGAAGTGAAGCATCGGAATCAAAAACTGGACTCACAGCAGAGGTTCTAATCATAGAAAGTTAGTGTGTCAGTCCTCTTGTACTTAAGTCGGCATTGTGTCTTTGGTATTAAATTCGGATGGAATTTCTGTGTTTCATCGTCAGTAAGAAGGTCCAATTGATACAGTAAACCTGAAATGAAGCATCGGAATCTAAAACTGGAATCACAGGAGTGGTTCAAATCATAGAAACTTAGAGTATCAGTCCTCTTGTACTTAAGTCGGCATTGTGCCGTTTGTATTAAATTCAGATGCAATTTCTGTGTTTCATCATCAATAAGAAGGTCCAAGGATTACAGTGAACCTGAAGTGAAGCATCATAATCTAAGACGGAACTCACAGGAGTGGTTCAAATCACAGAAAGTTAGAGTGTCAGTCCTCTTGTTCATAAGTCGGCATTGTGCCTTTTGTATTAAATTCGGATGCAATTTCTGTGTTTCATCGTCAATAAGAAGGTCCAAGGTATACGTTAAACCTGAAGTGAAGCATCGGAATCCAAAACTGGACTCACAGGAGAGGTTCAAATCATAGAATGTTAGTCAGTCCTCTTGCACTTAAGTCGGCATTGTGCCTTTTGTATTGAATTCGGATGCAATTTCTGGGTATCATCGTCAATTAGAAGGTCCAAGGTATACAGTAAACCTGAAGTGAAGCATCGGAATCTAAAACAGCACTCACAGGAGAGGTTCAAGACACAGAAAGTTAGAGTGTCAGTCCTCTTGTACTTATGTCGGATCTGTGCCTTTTGTAATAAATTCGGATGCAACTTCTGTGCCTCATCGTCAGTAAGAAGGTCCAAGGTATACAGTAAACCTGAAGTGAAGCATCGGAATCCAAAACGGGACTCACAGGAGAGGTTCAAATAATAGAAAGTCAGAGTGTCAGTCCTCTTGTTCTGAAGTCGGCATTATGTCTTTTGTATTAAATTCGGATGCAATTTCTGTGTTTCATCGTCTATAACAAGGTCCAAGGTATAAAGTAAACCTGAAGTGAAGCATCGGAATCAAAAACTGGACTCACAGCAGAGGTTCTAATCATAGAAAGTTAGTGTTTCAGTCCTCTTGTACTTAAGTCGGCATTGGGCCTTTTGTATTAGATTCGGATGCAATTTCTGTGTTTCATCGTCAATAAGCTGGTCCAAGGGATACAGTAAACCTGAAGTGAAGCATCGGAATCTAAAACTGGACTCACAGGAGAGGTTCAAATCATAGAAACTTAGAGTTTCAGTCCTCTTGTACTTAAGCCGGCATTGTGCCTTTGGTATTAAATTCGGGTGGAATTTCGGTGTTTCATCGTCAGTAAGAAGGTCCAATTGATACAGTGAACCTGAAGTGAAGCATCGGAATCTAAAACTGGACTCACAGGAGTGGTTCAAATCATAGAAACTTAGAGTATCAGTCCTCTTGTACTTAAGTCGGCATTGTGCCTCTTGTATTGAATTCGGATGCAATTTCTGTGTTTCATCGTCAATAAGAAGGTCTAAGTGATACAGTAAACTTGAAGTGAAGCATCGGTATCCAAAACAGGACCCACAGGAGAGGTTAAAATAGTAGAAAGTTAGAGTGTCAGTCCTCTTGTACTTAAGTCGGCATTGTGCCTTTTGTATTAAATTCGGATGCAATTTCTGTGTTTTATCGTCAATAAGAAGGTCCAAGGCATACGTCAAACCTGAAGTGAAGCATCGGAATACAAAACTGGACTCACAGGAGAGGTTCAAATCATAGAAAGTTAGTCACTCCTCTTGTACTTAAGTCGGCATTATGCCTTTTGTATTAAATTCGGAAGCAATTTCTGTGTTTCATCGTCCATAAGAAGGTCCAAGGTATACAGTAAACCTGAAGTGAAGCATCGGAATCTAAAACTGGACTCACAGGAGAGGTTCAAATCATAGAAAATTAGAGTGTCAGTCCTCTTGTACTTAAGTCGGCATTGTGACTTTTGTATTAAATGCGGATGCAATTTCTGTGTTTCATCGTCAATAACAATTACCAAGGGATACAGTAAACCTGAAGTGAAGCATCGGAATCTAAAACTGGATTCACAGAAGAGATTCAAATCATAGAAAGTTAGAGTGTCAGTCCTCTAGTACTTAAGTCGGCACTGTGCCTTTTGTATTAAATTCGGATGCAATTTTTTGTGTTTCATCGTCATTAAGAAGGTCCAAGGGATACAGTAAACCTGAAGTGAAGCATCAGAATCTAAAACTGGACTCTCAGGAGAGGTTCAAATCATAGAAAGTTAGAGCGTCAGTCCTCTTGTACTTAAGTCAGCATTGTGCCTTTTGTATTAAATTCGGATGCAATTTCTGTGTTTCATCGTCAATAAGCTGGTCCAAGGGACACAGTAAACCTGCAATGAAGCATCGGAATCTAAAACTGGACTCACAGGAGAGGTTCCAATCATAGAAAGTTAGAGTGTCAGTCCTCTTCTACCTAAGTCGGCATTGTGCCTTTTGTATTAAATTCTGATGCAATTTCTGTGTTTTATCGTCAATAAGAAGGTCCAAGGCATACGTTAAACCTGAAGTGAAGCATCGGAATCCAAAACTGGACTCACAGGAGAGGTTCAAATCATAGAAAGTTAGTCAGTCCAATTGTAGTTAAGTCGGGATTGTGCCTTTTGCATTAAATTCGGATGCAATTTCTGTGTATCATCGTTAATAAGAAGGTCCAAGGGATACAGTAAACCTGAAGTGAAGCATCGGAATTTAAAACTGGACTCACAGGAGAGGTTCAAATCATAGAATGTTAGAGTGTCAGTCCTCTTGTACTTAAGTGGGCATTGTGCCGTTTGTATTAAATTCAGATGCAATTTCTGTGTTTCATCGTCAATAACAAGGTCCAAGGTATACAGTAAACCTGAAGTGAAGCATCGGAATTCAAAACGGGACTCACAGGAATGGTTCAAATCATAGAAAGTTAGAGTGTCAGTCCTCTTGTACTTAAGTCGGCATTGTGCCTTTTGTATTAAATTCGGAAGCAATTTCTGTGTTTCATCGTCAATAAGAAGGTCCAAGGTATACAGTAAACCTGAAGTGAAGCATCGGAATCTAAAACTGGACTCACAGGAGAGGATCAAATCATAGAAAGTTAGAGTGTCAGTCCTCTAGTACTTAAGTCGGCATTGTTCCTTTTGTATTAAATGCGGAGGCAATTTCTGTGTTTCATCGTCTGTAAGAAGGTCCAAGGGATACAGTAAACCTGAAGTGAAGCTTCGGAATCTAAAACTGGATTCACAGAAGTGGTTCAAATCATAGAAACTTAGAGTGTCAGTCCATTTGTACTTAAGTCGCCATTGTGCCTTTTGTATTAAATTCGGATGCAATTTCTGTGTTTAATCGTCAATAAGAAAGTCCAAGGTATACAATAAACCTCAAGTGAAGCATCGGAATCTAAAACTGGACTCACAGGAGAGGTTCAAATCATAGAAAGTTTGAGTGTCAGTCCTCTTGTACTTAAGTCGGCATTGTGTCTTTGGTATTAAATTCGGATGGAATTTCTGTGTTTCATCGTCAGTAAGAAGGTCCAATTGATACAGTAAACCTGAAATGAAGCATCGGAATCTAAAACTGGACTCACAGGAGTGGTTCAAATCATAGAAACTTAGAGTATCAGTCCTCTTGTACTTAAGTCGGCATTGTGCCTCTTGTATTAAATTCGGATGCAATTTCTGTGTTTCATCGTCAATAAGAAGGTCTAAGTGATACAGTAAACTTGAAGTGAAGCATCGGAATCCAAAACTGGACTCACAGGAGAGGTTCAAATTGTAGAAAGTTAGAGTGTCAGTCCTCTTGTACTTAAGTCGGCATTGTGCCTTTTGTATTAAATGCGGATGCAATTTCTGTGTTTCATCGTCAATAACAAGGACCAAGGGATACAGTAAACCTCAAGTGAAGCATCGGAATCTAAAACTGGATTCACAGGAGAGGTTCAAATCCTAAAAAGTTAGAGTGTCAGTCCTCTAGTAATTAAGTCGGCACTGTGCCTTTTGTATTAAATTCGGATGCAATTTTTTGCGTTTTATCGTCATTAGGAAGGTCCAAGGGATACAGTAAACCCGAAATGAAGCATCAGAATCTAAAACTGGACTCACAGGAGAGGTTCAAATCATAGAAAGTTAGAGCGTCAGTCCTCTTGTACTTAAGTCGGCATTGTGCCTTTTGTATTAAATTCGGATGCAATTTTTGTGTTTCATCGACAGTAAGAAGGTCTAAGGGATACAGTTAACCTGAAGTGAAGCATTGGAATCTAAAACTGGACGCACAGGAGAGGTTCAAATCATAGAAAGTTAGAGTGTCAGTCCTCTTGTACTTAAATCGGCATTGTGCCGTTTGTATTTAATTCAGATGCAATTTCTGTGTTTCATCATCAATAAGAAGGTCCAAGGATTACAGTGAACCTGAAGTGAAGCATCATAATCTAAGACGGAACTCACAGGAGTGGTTCAAATCACAGAAAGTTAGAGTGTCAGTCCTCTTGTTCATAAGCCGGCATTGTGCCTTTTGTATTAAATTCGGATGCAATTTCTGTGTTTCATCGTCAATAAGAAGGTCCAAGGTATACGTTAAACCTGAAGTGAAGCATCGGAATACAAAACTGGACTCACAGGAGAGGTTCAAATCATAGAAAGTTTGAGTGTCAGTCCTCTTGTACTTAAGTCGGCCTTGTGTCTTTGGTATTAAATTCGGATGGAATTTCTGTGTTTCATCGTCAGTAAGAAGGTCCAATTGATACAGTAAACCTGAAATGAAGGATCGGAATCTAAAACTGGACTCACAGGAGTGGTTCAAATCATAGAAACTTAGAGTATCAGTCCTCTTGTACTTAAGTCGGCATTGTGCCGTTTGTATTTAATTCAGATGCAATTTCTGTGTTTCATCATCAATAAGAAGGTCCAAGGATTACAGTGAACCTGAAGTGAAGCATCATAATCTAAGACGGAACTCACAGGAGTGGTTCAAATCACAGAAAGTTAGAGTGTCAGTCCTCTTGTTCATAAGCCGGCATTGTGCCTTTTGTATTAAATTCGGATGCAATTTCTGTGTTTCATCGTCAATAAGAAGGTCCAAGGTATACGTTAAACCTGAAGTGAAGCATCGGAATCCAAAACTGGACTCACAGGAGAGGTTCAAATCATAGAATGTTAGTCAGTCCTCTTGCACTTAAGTCGGCATTGTGCCTTTTGTATTGAATTCGGATGCAATTTCTGTGTATCATCGTCAATTAGAAGGTCCAAGGTATACAGTAAACCTGAAGTGAAGCATCGGAATCTAAAACAGCACTCACAGGAGAGGTTCAAGACACAGAAAGTTAGAGTGTCAGTCCTCTTGTACTTATGTCGGATCTGTGCCTTTTGTAATAAATTCGGATGCAACTTCTGTGCCTCATCGTCAGTAAGAAGGTCCAAGGTATACAGTAAACCTGAAGTGAAGCATCGGAATCCAAAACGGGACTCACAGGAGAGGTTCAAATCATAGAAAGTCAGAGTGTCAGTCCTCTTGTTCTGAAGTCGGCATTATGTCTTTTGTATTAAATTCGGATGCAATTTCTGTGTTTCATCGTCTATAACATGGTCCAAGGTATAAAGTAAACCTGAAGTGAAGCATCGGAATCAAAAACTGGACTCACAGCAGAGGTTCTAATCATAGAAAGTTAGTGTGTCAGTCCTCTTGTACTTAAGTCGGCATTGTGTCTTTGGTATTAAATTCGGATGGAATTTCTGTGTTTCATCGTCAGTAAGAAGGTCCAATTGATACAGTAAACCTGAAATGAAGCATCGGAATCTAAAACTGGAATCACAGGAGTGGTTCAAATCATAGAAACTTAGAGTATCAGTCCTCTTGTACTTAAGTCGGCATTGTGCCGTTTGTATTAAATTCAGATGCAATTTCTGTGTTTCATCATCAATAAGAAGGTCCAAGGATTACAGTGAACCTGAAGTGAAGCATCATAATCTAAGACGGAACTCACAGGAGTGGTTCAAATCACAGAAAGTTAGAGTGTCAGTCCTCTTGTTTATAAGTCGGCATTGTGCCTTTTGTATTAAATTCGGATGCAATTTCTGTGTTTCATCGTCAATAAGAAGGTCCAAGGTATACGTTAAACCTGAAGTGAAGCATCGGAATCCAAAACTGGACTCACAGGAGAGGTTCAAATCATAGAATGTTAGTCAGTCCTCTTGCACTTAAGTCGGCATTGTGCCTTTTGTATTGAATTCGGATGCAATTTCTGGGTATCATCGTCAATTAGAAGGTCCAAGGTATACAGTAAACCTGAAGTGAAGCATCGGAATCTAAAACAGCACTCACAGGAGAGGTTCAAGACACAGAAAGTTAGAGTGTCAGTCCTCTTGTACTTATGTCGGATCTGTGCCTTTTGTAATAAATTCGGATGCAACTTCTGTGCCTCATCGTCAGTAAGAAGGTCCAAGGTATACAGTAAACCTGAAGTGAAGCATCGGAATCCAAAACGGGACTCACAGGAGAGGTTCAAATAATAGAAAGTCAGAGTGTCAGTCCTCTTGTTCTGAAGTCGGCATTATGTCTTTTGTATTAAATTCGGATGCAATTTCTGTGTTTCATCGTCTATAACAAGGTCCAAGGTATAAAGTAAACCTGAAGTGAAGCATCGGAATCAAAAACTGGACTCACAGCAGAGGTTCTAATCATAGAAAGTTAGTGTTTCAGTCCTCTTGTACTTAAGTCGGCATTGGGCCTTTTGTATTAGATTCGGATGCAATATCTGTGTTTCATCGTCAATAAGCTGGTCCAAGGGATACAGTAAACCTGAAGTGAAGCATCGGAATCTAAAACTGGACTCACAGGAGAGGTTCAAATCATAGAAACTTAGAGTTTCAGTCCTCTTGTACTTAAGTCGGCATTGTGCCTTTGGTATTAAATTCGGGTGGAATTTCGGTGTTTCATCGTCAGTAAGAAGGTCCAATTGATACAGTGAACCTGAAGTGAAGCATCGGAATCTAAAACTGGACTCACAGGAGTGGTTCAAATCATAGAAACTTAGAGTATCAGTCCTCTTGTACTTAAGTCGGCATTGTGCCTCTTGTATTGAATTCGGATGCAATTTCTGTGTTTCATCGACAATAAGAGGGTCTAAGTGATACAGTAAACTTGAAGTGAAGCATCGGAATCCAAAACAGGACCCACAGGAGAGGTTAAAATAGTAGAAAGTTAGAGTGTCAGTCCTCTTGTACTTAAGTCGGCATTGTGCCTTTTGTATTAAATTCGGATGCAATTTCTGTGTTTTATCGTCAATAAGAAGGTCCAAGGCATACGTCAAACCTGAAGTGAAGCATCGGAATACAAAACTGGACTCACAGGAGAGGTTCAAATCATAGAAAGTTAGTCACTCCTCTTGTACTTAAGTCGGCATTATGCCTTTTGTATTAAATTCGGAAGCAATTTCTGTGTTTCATCGTCCATAAGAAGGTCCAAGGTATACAGTAAACCTGAAGTGAAGCATCGGAATCTAAAACTGGACTCACAGGTGAGGTTCAAATCATAGAAAATTAGAGTGTCAGTCCTCTTGTACTTAAGTCGGCATTGTGACTTTTGTATTAAATGCGGATGCAATTTCTGTGTTTCATCGTCAATAACAATTACCAAGGGATACAGTAAACCTGAAGTGAAGCATCGGAATCTAAAACTGGATTCACAGAAGAGATTCAAATCATAGAAAGTTAGAGTGTCAGTCCTCTAGTACTTAAGTCGGCACTGTGCCTTTTGTATTAAATTCGGATGCAATTTTTTGTGTTTCATCGTCATTAAGAAGGTCCAAGGGATACAGTAAACCTGAAGTGAAGCATCAGAATCTAAAACTGGACTCTCAGGAGAGGTTCAAATCATAGAAAGTTGGAGCGTCAGTCCTCTTGTACTTAAGTCAGCATTGTGCCTTTTGTATTAAATTCGGATGCAATTTCTGTGTTTCATCGTCAATAAGCTGGTCCAAGGGACACAGTAAACCTGCAATGAAGCATCGGAATCTAAAACTGGACTCACAGGAGAGGTTCCAATCATAGAAAGTTAGAGTGTCAGTCCTCTTCTACCTAAGTCGGCATTGTGCCTTTTGTATTAAATTCTGATGCAATTTCTGTGTTTTATCGTCAATAAGAAGGTCCAAGGCATACGTTAAACCTGAAGTGAAGCATCGGAATCCAAAACTGGACTCACAGGAGAGGTTCAAATCATAGAAAGTTAGTCAGTCCAATTGTAGTTAAGTCGGGATTGTGCCTTTTGCATTAAATTCGGATGCAATTTCTGTGTATCATCGTTAATAAGAAGGTCCAAGGGATACAGTAAACCTGAAGTGAAGCATCGGAATTTAAAACTGGACTCACAGGAGAGGTTCAAATCATAGAATGTTAGAGTGTCAGTCCTCTTGTACTTAAGTGGGCATTGTGCCGTTTGTATTAAATTCAGATGCAATTTCTGTGTTTCATCGTCAATAACAAGGTCCAAGGTATACAGTAAACCTGAAGTGAAGCATCGGAATTCAAAACGGGACTCACAGGAATGGTTCAAATCATAGAAAGTTAGAGTGTCAGTCCTCTTGTACTTAAGTCGGCATTGTGCCTTTTGTATTAAATTCGGAAGCAATTTCTGTGTTTCATCGTCAATAAGATGGTCCAAGTTATACAGTAAACCTGAAGTGAAGCATCGGAATCTAAAACTGGACTCACAGGAGAGGATCAAATCATAGAAAGTTAGAGTGTCAGTCCTCTAGTACTTAAGTCGGCATTGTTCCTTTTGTATTAAATGCGGAGGCAATTTCTGTGTTTCATCGTCTGTAAGAAGGTCCAAGGGATACAGTAAACCTGAAGTGAAGCTTCGGAATCTAAAACTGGATTCACAGAAGTGGTTCAAATCATAGAAACTTAGAGTGTCAGTCCATTTGTACTTAAGTCGCCATTGTGCCTTTTGTATTAAATTCGGATGCAATTTCTGTGTTTAATCGTCAATAAGAAAGTCCAAGGTATACAATAAACCTGAAGTGAAGCATCGGAATCTAAAACTGGACTCACAGGAGAGGTTCAAATCATAGAAAGTTTGAGTGTCAGTCCTCTTGTACTTAAGTCGGCATTGTGTCTTTGGTATTAAATTCGGATGGAATTTCTGTGTTTCATCGTCAGTAAGAAGGTCCAATTGATACAGTAAACCTGAAATGAAGCATCGGAATCTAAAACTGGACTCACAGGAGTGGTTCAAATCATAGAAACTTAGAGTATCAGTCCTCTTGTACTTAAGTCGGCATTGTGCCTCTTGTATTAAATTCGGATGCAATTTCTGTGTTTCATCGTCAATAAGAAGGTCTAAGTGATACAGTAAACTTGAAGTGAATCATCGGAATCCAAAACTGGACTCACAGGAGAGGTTCAAACAGTAGAAAGTTAGAGTGTCAGTCCTCTTGTACTTAAGTCGGCATTGTGCCTTTTGTATTAAATGCGGATGCAATTTCTGTGTTTCATCGTCAATAACAAGGACCAAGGGATACAGTAAACCTCAAGTGAAGCATCGGAATCTAAAACTGGATTCACAGGAGAGGTTCAAATCCTAAAAAGTTAGAGTGTCAGTCCTCTAGTAATTAAGTCGGCACTGTGCCTTTTGTATTAAATTCGGATGCATTTTTTTGCGTTTTATCGTCATTAGGAAGGTCCAAGGGATACAGTAAACCCGAAATGAAGCATCAGAATCTAAAACTGGACTCACAGGAGAGGTTCAAATCATAGAAAGTTAGAGCGTCAGTCCTCTTGTACTTAAGTCGGCATTGTGCCTTTTGTATTAAATTCGGATGCAATTTTTGTGTTTCATCGACAGTAAGAAGGTCTAAGGGATACAGTTAACCTGAAGTGAAGCATTGGAATCTAAAACTGGACGCACAGGAGAGGTTCAAATCATAGAAAGTTAGAGTGTCAGTCCTCTTGTACTTAAATCGGCATTGTGCCGTTTGTATTAAATTCAGATGCAATTTCTGTGTTTCATCATCAATAAGAAGGTCCAAGGATTACAGTAAACCCGAAGTGAAGCATCGGAATCTAAGACGGAACTCACAGGAGAGGTTCAAATCACAGAAAGTTAGAGTGTCAGTCCTCTTGTACTTAAGTCGGCATTTTGCTTTTGTATTAAATTCAGATGCAATTTCTGTGTTTCATCGTCAATAAGAAGGTCCAAGGTATACGTTAAACCTGAAGTGAAGCATCGGAATCAAAAACTGGACTCATAGCAGAGGTTCTAATCATAGAAAGTTAGTGTGTCAGTCCTCTTGTACTTAAGTCGGCATTGGGCACTTTGTATTACATTCGGATGCAATTTCTGTGTTTCATCGTCCATCAGAAGGTCCAAGGGATACAGTAAACCTGAAGTGAAACATCGGAATCTAATACTGGACTCAAAGGAGAGGTTCAAACCACAGAAAGCTAGAGGGTTAGTCCTCTAGTACTCAAGTCGGCATTGTGCCTTTTGTATTAAATTTTGCTGTAATATCTGTGTGTCATCGTCAATAGGAAGGTCCTAGGTATGCAGTAAAACTGAAGTGAAGCATGGGAATCCAAAACGGGACTCACAGGAGTGGTTCAAATCATAGAAAGTTACAGTTTCAGTCCTCTTGTACTTATGTCAGCATTGTGCCTTTTGAATTAAAATCGGATGCAATTTCTTTGTTTCATCGTCAATAAGAAGGTCCAAGGAATACAGTGAAGCTGAAGTGAAGCATGGGAATCCAAAACGGGTCTCACAGGAGCGGTTCAAATCATTGAAAGTGAGAGTGTCAGTCCTCTTGTACTTAAGTCGGCATTGTG
Organism: Schistocerca americana; assembly: GCF_021461395.2. Lineage (NCBI taxonomy): Eukaryota > Metazoa > Arthropoda > Insecta > Orthoptera > Acrididae > Schistocerca > Schistocerca americana. Next base: position 60,238,619 of record NC_060121.1, read on the forward strand.
CCCTTTGTATTAATTTCTGATGCAAATTCTGTGTTGCATTGTCAATAAGAAGGTCCAAGGTATACAGTAAACCTGAAGTGAAGCATCGGAATATAAAATTGGACTCACAGGAGAGGTTCAAATCATAGAAACTTAGAGTGTCAGTCCTCTTCTACTTAAGTCGGCATTGTGCCTTTGGTATAAAATTCGGATGGAATTTCTGTGTTTCATCTTCAATAAGAAGGTCCAATTGATACGGTAAACCTGAAGTGAAGCATCGGAATCTAGAAGTGGACTCACAGGAGTGGTTCAAATCATAGAAATTTAGAGTGTCAGTCCTCTTGAACTTAAGTCGGCATTGCGCATTTTGTATTAAATTCGGATGCAATTTCTGTGTTTCATCGTCAATAAGAAGGTCTAAGGGATACAGTAAACTTGATGTGAGGCATCGGAATCCAGAACTGGACTCACAGGAGAGGTTCAAATCATAGAAAGTTAGAGTGTCTCTCCTCTTGCACTTAAGTCGGCAATGTGCCTTTTGTATTATATTCGGATGCCATTTCTGTGTTTCATCGTCAATAAGAGGGTCCAAGGTATACAGTAAACCTGAAGTGAAGCATCGGAATCCAAAACTGGACTCACAGGAGAGGTTCAAATCAAAGAAAGTTAGAGTGTTAGTTTTCGTGCACTTAAGTCGGCAGTGTGCCTTTTGTATTTAATTCGGATGCAATTTCTGTGTTTCATCGTCAATAAGCTGGTCCAAGGGAAACAGTAAACCTGAAGTGAAGCATGGGAATCCAAAACGGGACTCACAGGAGTGGTTCAAATCATAGAAAGTTAGGGTGTCAGTCCTCTTGTACCTAAGTCGGCATTGTGCCTTTTGTATTAAATTCGGATGCAATTTCTGTGTTTTATCGTCAATAAGAAGGTCCAAGGCATACGTTAAACCTGAAGTGAAGCATCGGAATCCAAAACTGGACCCACAGGAGAGGTTCCAATCATAGAAAGTTAGTCAGTCCCGTTGTTCTTAAGTCGGCATTGTGCCTTTTGTATTAAATTCGGATGCCATTTCTGTGTTTCATCGTCAATAAGAAGGTCCTAGGTATACAGTAAACCTGAAGTGAAGCATGGCAATCCAAAACGGGACTCACAGGAGTGGTTCAAATCCTAGAAAGTTAGGGTGTCAGTCCTCTTGTACTTAAGTCGGCATTGTGCCTTTTGTATTAAATTCGGAAGCAATTTCTGTGTTTCATCGTCAGTAAGAAGGTCCAAGGTATACAGTAAACCTGAAGTGAAGCATCGGAATCTAAAACTGGACTCACAGGAGAGGTTCAAATCATAGAAAGTTAGAGTGTCAGTCCTCTTGTACTTAAGTCGGCATTGTTCCTTTTGTATTAAATGCGGAGGCAATTTCTGTGTTTCATCGTCTATAAGAAGGTCCAAGGGATACAGTAAACCTGAAGTGAAGCTTCGGAATCTTAAACTGGATTCACAGGAGAGGTTCAAATCATAGAAACTTCGAGTGTCAGTCCACTTGTACTTAAGTCACCATTGTACCTTTTGTATTAAATTCGGATGCAATTTCTGTGTTTAATCGTCAATAAGAAGGTCCAAGGGATACAATAAACCTGAAGTGAAGCATCGGAATCTAAAACTGGACTCACAGGACAGGTTCAAAACATAGAAAGTTAGAGTGTCAGTCCTCTTGTACTTAAGTCGGCATTGTGCCTTTGGTATTAAATTCGGATGGAATTTCTGTCTTTCATCGTCAGTAAGAAGGTCCAATTGATACAGTAAACCAGAAGTGAAGCATCGGAATCTAAAACTGGACTCACAGGAGTGGTTCAAATCATAGAAACTTAGAGTGTCAGTCCTCTTGTACTTAAGTCGGCATTGTGCCTCTTGTATTAAATTCGGATGCAATTTCTGTGTTTCATCGTCAATAAGAAGGTCTAAGTGATACAGTAAACTTGAAGTGAAGCATCGGAATCCAAAACTGGACTCACAGGAGAGGTTCAAATAGTAGAAAGTTAGAGTGTGTGTCCTCTTGTACTTAAGTCGGCATTGTGCCTTTTGTATTAAATTCGGATGCAATTTCTGTGTTTTATCGTCAATAAGAAGGTAGAAGGCATACGTTAAACCTCAAGTGTAGCATCGGAATAGAAAACTGGACTCACAGGAGAGGTTCAAATCATAGAATGTTAGTCACTCCTCTTGTACTTAAGTCGGCATTGTGCCTTTTTTATTAAATTCGGAAGCAATTTCTGTGTTTCATCGTCCATAAGAAGGTCCAAGGTATACAGTAAACCTGAAGTGAAGCATCGGAATCTAAAACTGGACTCACAGGAGAGGTTCAAATCATAGAAAATTAGAGTATCAGTCCTCTTGTACTTAAGTCGGCATTGTGCCTTTTGTATTAAATGCGGATGCAATTTCTGTGTTTCATCGTCAATAACAAGGACCAAGGGATACAGTAAACCTGAAGTGAAGCATCGGAATCTAAACTGGATTCACAGGAGAGGTTCAAATCATAGAAAGTTAGAGTGTCAGTCCTCTAGTACTTAAGACGGCACTGTGCCTTTTGTATTAAATTCGGATGCAATTTTTCGTGATTCATCATCATTAAGAAGGTCCAAGGGATACAGTAAACCTGAAGTGAAGCAACAGAATCTAAAACTGGAATCACAGGAGAGGTTCAAATCATGGAAAGTTAGAGCGTCAGCCCTCTTGTACTTAAGTCGGCATTGTGCCTTTTGTATTAAGTTCGGATGCAATTATTGTGTTTCATCGACAGTAAGAAGGTCTAAGGGATACAGTTAACCTGAAGTGAAGCATTGGAATCTAAAACTGGACGCACAGGAGAGGTTCAAATCATAGAAAGTTAGAGTGTCAGTCCTCTTGTACTTAAGTCGGCATTGTGCCTTTTGTATTAAATTCGGATGGAATTTCTGTGTTTCATCGTAAATACAACGGTCCAATTGATACGGTAAACCTGAAGTGAAGCATAGGAATCTAAAACTGGACTCACAGGAGAGGTTCAAATCATAGAATGTTAGAGTGTCAGTCCTCTTGTACTTAAGTCAGCATTGTGCCTTTTGTACTAAATTCGGATGCAATTTCTGTGTTTCATCGCCAATAAGCTGGTCCAAGGGACACAGTAAACCTGCAATGAAGCATCGGAATCTAAAACTGGACTCACAGGAGAGGTTCCAATCATAGAAAGTTAGAGTGTCAGTCCTCTTGTACCAAGTCGGCATTGTGCCTTTTGTATTAAATTCTGATGCAATTTCTGTGTTTTATCGTCAATAAGAAGGTCCAAGGCATACGTTAAACCTGAAGTGAAGCATCGGAATCCAAAACTGGACTCACAGGAGAGGTTCAAATCATAGAAAGTTAGTCAGCCCAGTTGTACTTAAGTCGGCATTGTGCCTTTTGTATTAAATTCGGATGCAATTTCTGTGTATCATCGTTAATAAGAAGGTCCAAGGGATACAGTAAACCTGAAGTGAAGCATCGGAATTTAAAACTGGTCTCACAGGAGAGGTTCAAATCATAGAATGTTAGAGTGTCAGTCCTCTTGTACTTAAGTCGGCATTGTGCCGTTTGTATTAAATTCAGATGCAATTTCTGTGTTTCATCATCATTAAGAAGGTCGAAGGATTACAGTAAACCTGTAGTGAACCATCGGAATCTAAGACGGAACTCACAGAAGAGGTTCAAATCACAGAATGTTAGAGTGTCAGTCCTCTTGTACTTAAGTCGGCATTGTGCCGTTTGTATTAAATTCAGATGCAATTTCTGTGTTTCATCATCAATAAGAAGGTCCAAGGATTACAGTAAACCTGAAGTGAAGCATCGGAATCTAAGACGGAACTCACAGGAGTGGTTCAAATCACAGAAAGTTAGAGTGTCAGTCCTCTTGTTCTTAAGTCGCCATTATGCCTTTTGTATTAAATTCGGATGCAATTTCTGTGTTTCATCGTCAATAAGAAGGACCAAGGTATACGTTAAACCTGAAGCGAAGCATCGGAATCCAAAACTGGACTCACAGGAGAGGTTCAAATCATAGAATGTTAGTCAGTCCTCTTGTACCTAAGTCGACAATGTGCCATTTGTATTGAATTCGGATGCTATATCTGTGTGTCATCGTCAATAAGAAGGTCCAAGTTATACAGTAAACCTGAAGTAAAGCATCGGAATCTAAAACAGGACTCACAGGAGAGGTTCAAATCATAGAACGATAGAGTGTCAGTCCTCTTGTACATAAGTCGGCATTGTGCCGTTAGTATTAAATTCGGATGCAATTTCTGTGTTTCATCGTCAATAAGAAGGTCCAAGGTATACAGTAAACCTGAAGTGAAGCATCGGAATCTAAAACAGCACTCACAGGAGAGGTTCAGGTCACAGAAAGTTAGAGTGTCAGTCCTCTTGTACTTATGTCGGATCTGTGCCTTTTGTAATAAATTCGGATGCAACTTCTGTGCCTCATCGTCAGTAAGAAGGTCCAAGGTATACAGTAAACCTGAAGTGAAGCATCGGAATCCAAAACGGGACTCACAGGAGAGGTTCAAATCATAGAAAGTCAGAGTGTCAGTCCTCTAGTACTTAAGTCGGCATTGTGCCCTTTGTATTAATTTCTGATGCAAATTCTGTGTTTCATTGTCAATAAGAAGGTCCAAGGTATACAGTAAACCTGAAGTGAAGCATCGGAATCTAAAACTGGACTCACAGGAGAGATTCAAATCATAGAAACTTAGAGTGTCAGTCCTCTTCTACTTAAGTCGGCATTGTGCCTTTGGTATAAAATTCGGATGGAATTTCTGTGTTTCATCGTCAATAAGAAGGTCCAATTGATACGGTAAACCTGAAGTGAAGCATCGGAATCTAAAAGTGGACTCACAGGAGTGGTTCAAATCATAGAAATTTAGAGTGTCAGTCCTCTTGAACTTAAGTCGGCATTGTGAATTTGTATTAAATTCGGATGCAATTTCTGTGTTTCATCGTCAATAAGAAGGTCTAAGGGATACAGTAAACTTGATGTGAGGCATCGGAATCCAGAACTGGACTCACAGGAGAGGTTCAAATCATAGAAAGTTAGAGTGTCTGTCCTCTTGCACTTAAGTCGGCAATGTGCCTTTTGTATTATATTCGGATGCCATTTCTGTGTTTCATCGTCAATAAGAGGGTCCAAGGTATACAGTAAACCTGAAGTGAAGCATCGGAATCCAAAACTGGACTCACAGGAGAGGTTCAAATCAAAGAAAGTTAGAGTGTTAGTTTTCGTGCACTTAAGTCGGCAGTGTGCCTTTTGTATTTAATTCGGATGCAATTTCTGTGTTTCATCGTCAATAAGCTGGTCCAAGGGAAACAGTAAACCTGAAGTGAAGCATGGGAATCCAAAACGGGACTCACAGGAGTGGTTCAAATCATAGAAAGTTAGGGTGTCAGTCCTCTTGTACCTAAGTCGGCATTGTGCCTTTTGTATTAAATTCGGATGCAATTTCTGTGTTTTATCGTCAATAAGAAGGTCCAAGGCATACGTTAAACCTGAAGTGAAGCATCGGAATCCAAAACTGGACCCACAGGAGAGGTTCCAATCATAGAAAGTTAGTCAGTCCCGTTGTTCTTAAGTCGGCATTGTGCCTTTTGTATTAAATTCGGATGCCATTTCTGTGTTTCATCGTCAATAAGAAGGTCCTAGGTATACAGTAAACCTGAAGTGAAGCATGGCAATCCAAAACGGGACTCACAGGAGTGGTTCAAATCCTAGAAAGTTAGGGTGTCAGTCCTCTTGTACTTAAGTCGGCATTGTGCCTTTTGTATTAAATTCGGAAGCAATTTCTGTGTTTCATCGTCAGTAAGAAGGTCCAAGGTATACAGTAAACCTGAAGTGAAGCATCGGAATCTAAAACTGGACTCACAGGAGAGGTTCAAATCATAGAAAGTTAGAGTGTCAGTCCTCTTGTACTTAAGTCGGCATTGTTCCTTTTGTATTAAATGCGGAGGCAATTTCTGTGTTTCATCGTCTATAAGAAGGTCCAAGGGATACAGTAAACCTGAAGTGAAGCTTCGGAATCTTAAACTGGATTCACAGGAGAGGTTCAAATCATAGAAACTTCGAGTGTCAGTCCACTTGTACTTAAGTCACCATTGTACCTTTTGTATTAAATTCGGATGCAATTTCTGTGTTTAATCGTCAATAAGAAGGTCCAAGGGATACAATAAACCTGAAGTGAAGCATCGGAATCTAAAACTGGACTCACAGGACAGGTTCAAAACATAGAAAGTTAGAGTGTCAGTCCTCTTGTACTTAAGTCGGCATTGTGCCTTTGGTATTAAATTCGGATGGAATTTCTGTGTTTCATCGTCAGTAAGAAGGTCCAATTGATACAGTAAACCAGAAGTGAAGCATCGGAATCTAAAACTGGACTCACAGGAGAGGTTCAAATCATAGAAACTTAGAGTGTCAGACCTCTTGTACTTAAGTCGGCATTGTGCCTCTTGTATTAAATTCGGATGCAATTTCTGTGTTTCATCGTCAATAAGAAGGTCTAAGTGATACAGTAAACTTGAAGTGAAGCATCGGAATCCAAAACTGGACTCACAGGAGAGGTTCAAATAGTAGAAAGTTAGAGTGTGTGTCCTCTTGTACTTAAGTCGGCATTGTGCCTTTTGCATTAAATTCGGATGGAATTTCTTTGTTTCATCGTCAATACAAAGGTCCAATTGATACGGTAAACCTGAAGTGAAGAATCGGATCCTAAAACTGGACTCACAGGAGAGGTTCAAATCATAGAAAGTTAGAGTGTCAGTCCTCTTGTACTTAAGTCGGCATTGTGCATTTTGTATTTATTTCGGATGCAATTTCTGTATTTCATCGTCAATATGCTGGTCCAAGCTAAACAGTAAACCTGAAGTGAAGCATCGGAATCGAAAACTGGACTCACAGGAGAGGGTGCAATCATAGAAATTTAGAGTGTCAGTCCTCTTGTACTTAAGTCGGCATTGTGCCTTTTGTATTAAATTCGGATGCAATTTCTGTGTTTCATCGTCAATAAGAAGGTCCAAGGTATACGTTAAACCTGAAGTGAAGCATCGGAATCCAAATCTGGACTCACAGGAGAGGTTCAAATCATTGAAAGTTAGTCAGTCCTCTTGTACTTAAGTCGGCATTGTGCCTTTTCTATTGAATTCGGATGCAATTTCTGTGTATCATCGTCAATAAGAAGGTCCAAGGTATACAGTTAACCTGAAGTGAAGCATCGGAATCTAAAACTGGACTCACAGGGGAGGTTCAAATCATAGAACGATAGAGTGTCAGTCCTCTTGTACTTATGTCGGCATTGTGCCGTTAGTATTAAATTCGGATGCAATTTCTGTGTTTCATCGTCAATAAGAAGGTCCAACGCATACAGTAAACACGAAGTGAAGCATCGGAATCTAAAACAGCACTCACAGGAGAGGTTCAAGTCATAGAAAGTTAGAGTGTCAGTCCTCTTGTACTTATGTCAGATCTGTGCCCTTTGTAATAAATTCGGAAGCAACATCTGTGCTTCATCGTCAGTAAGAAGGTTTAAGGTATACAGTAAACCTGAAGTGAAGCATCGGAATCCAAAACGGGAATCACAGGAGAGGTTCAAATCATAGAAAGTCAGAGTGTCAGTCCTCTTGTACTTAAGTCGGCATTATGCCTTTTGTATTAAATTCGGATGCAATTTCTGTGTTTCATCGTCAATAACAAGGTCCAAGGTATACAGTAAACCTGAAGTGAAGCATCGGAATCTAAAACTGGACTCACAGGAGAGGTTCTAATCATAGACAGTTGGTGTGTCAGTCCTCTTGTACTTAAGTCGGCATTGGCCCTTTTGTATTAGATTCGGATGCAATTTCTGTGTTCCATCCTCAATCAGAAGGTCCAAGGGATACAGTAAACCTGAAGTGAAGCATCGGAATCTAAAACTGGACTCAAAGGACAGGTTCAAATCACAGAAAGTTAGAGGGTTAGTCCTCTTGTACTCAAGTCGGCAATGTGCCTTTTGTATTAAATTTTGCTGTAATTTCTGTGTGTCATCGTCAATAGGAAGGTCCTAGGTATACAGTAAACCTGAAGTGAAGCATGGGAATCCAAAACGGGACTCACAGGAGTGGTTCAAATCATAGAAAGTTAGAGAGTCAGTCCTCTTGTACTTATGTCGGCATTGTGCCTTTTGAATTAAAATCGGATGCAATTTCTTTGTTTCATCGTCAATAAGAACGTCCAAGGTATACAGTGAACCTGAAGTGAAGCATGGGAATCCAAAACGGGACTCACAGGAGTGGTTCAAATCATTGAAAGTTAGAGTGTCAGTCCTCTTGTACTTAAGTCAGCATTGTGCCTTTTGTATTAAATTCGGATGCAAATTCTGTGTTTCATCGTCAATAAGAAGGTCCAAGGTATACAGTAAACCTAAAGTGAAGCATCGGAATCTAAAACTGGACTCACAGGAGAGGTTCAAATCATAGAAACTTAGAGTGTCGGTCCTCTTGTACTTATGTCGGCATTGTGCCTTTGGTAATAAATTCGGATGGAATTTCCGTGTTTCATCTTCAATAAGAAGGTCCAATTGATACAGTAAACCTGAAGTGAAGCATCGGAATCTAAAACTAGACTCACAGGAGTGGTTCAAATCATAGAAATTTAGAGTGTCAGTCCTCTTGTACTTAAGTCGGCATTGTGCATTTTGTATTAAATTCGGATGCAACTTCTGTGTTTCATCGTCAATAAGAAGGTCTGAGGAATACAGTAAACTTGAAGTGAAGCATCGGAATCCAAAACTGGACTCACAGGAGAGGTTCAAATCAAAGAAAGTTAGAGTGTCTGTCCTCTTGTACTTATGTCGGCATTGTGCCTTTTGTATTAAATTCGGAAGCAATTTCTGTGTTTCATCGTCAATAAGAGGGACCAAGGTATACAGTAAACCTGAAGTGAAGCATCGGAATCTCAAACTGGACTCACAGGAGAGGTTCAAATCATAGAAATTAAAGTGTTTGTTTTCGTGTACTTAAGTCGGCATTGTGCCTTTTGTATTTAATTCGGATGCAATTTCTGTGTTTCGTCGTCAATAAGCTGGTCCAAGGGAAACAGTAAACCTGAAGTGAAGCATCGGAATCTAAAACTGGACCCACAGGAGAGGTTCCAATCATAGAAATTTAGAGTGTCAGTCCTCTTGTACTTAAGTCGGCATTGTGCCTTTTGTATTAAATTCGGATGCAATTTTGGTGTTTTATCGTCAATAAGAAGGTCCAAGGCGTACGTTAAACCTGAAGTGAAGCATCGGAATACAAAACTGGACTCACAGGAGAGGTTCAAATCATAGAAATTTAGTCAGTCCCCTTGTACTTAAGTCGGCATTGTGCCTTTTGTATTAAATTCGGATGCCATTTCTGTGAATCATCGTCAATAAGAAGGTCCAAGGGATACAGTAAACCTGAAGTGAAGCATCGGAATCTAAAACAGGACTCAAAGGAGAGGTTCAAATCATGGAAAGTTAGTGGGGTAGTCCTCGTGTACTCAGGTCAGCATTGTGCCTTTTGTATTTAATTCGGATGTAATTTATGTGTTTCATCGTCTATAAGAAGGTCCAAGGTATACAGTAAACCTGAAGTGAAGCATGGGAATCCAAAACGGGACACACAGGAGTGGTACAAATCATAGAAAGGTAGAGTGTGTGTCCTCTTGTACTTAAGTCGGCATTGTGCCTATTGTATTAAATTCGGAAGCAATTTATGTGTTTCATCGTCAATAAGAAGGTCCAAGGTATACAGTAAACCTGAAGTGAAGCATCGGAATCTAAAACTGGACTCACAGGAGAGGTTCAAATCATAGAAAATTAGAGTGTCAGTCCTCTTGTACTTAAGTCGGCATTGTGCCTTTTGTATTAAATGCGGATGCAATTTCTGTGTTTAATCGTGAATAACAAGGCCCAAGGGATACAGTAAACCTGAAGTGAAGCATCGGAATCTAAAACTGGTTTCACAGGAGAGGTTCAAACCATAGAAAGTTAGAGTGTCAGTCCTCCAGTACTTAAGTCGGCACTGTGCCTTTTGTATTTAATTCGGATGTAATTTCTGTGGTTCATCGTCATTAAGACGGTCCAAGGGATACAGTAAACCTGAAGTGAAGCATCAGAATCTAAAACTGGACTCACAGGAGAGTTTCAAATCATTGAAATTTAGAGTGTCAGTCTTCTTTTACTTAAGTCGGCATTGTGCCTTTTGTATTAAATTCGGATGGAATTTCTGTGTTTCATCGTCGATAAGAAGGTCCAATTGATACAGTAAACTTGAAGTGATGCATCGGAATCTAAAACTGGACTCACAGGAGTGGTTCAAATCATAGAAAGCTAGAGTGTCAGTCCTCTTGTACTTAAGTCGGCATTGTGCCTTTTGTATTAAATTCGGATGCAATTTCTGTGTTTCATCGTCAATAAGAAGGTCTAAGGGATACAGTTAACGTGAAGTGAAGCATCGGAATCTAAAACTGGACTCATGGAAGAGGTTCAAATCATGGTAAGTTAGAGTGTCAGTCCTCTTGTACTTAAGTCGGCATTGTGCCTTTTGTATTAAATTCGGATGCAATTTCTGTGTTTCATCGTCAATAAGCTGGTCCAAGGGACACAGTAAACCGGCAGTGAAGCATCGGAATCTAAAACTGGACTCACAGGAGAGGTTCCAATCATAGAGAGTTAGAGTGTCAGTCCTCTTGTACCTAAGTCGGCATTGTGCCTTTTGTATTAAATTCTGATGCAATTTCTGTGTTTTATCGTCAATAAGAAGGTCCAAGGCATACGTTAAACCTGAAGTGAAGCATCGGAATCCAAAACTGGACTCACAGGAGAGGTTCAAATCATAGAAAGTTAGTCAGTCCAATTGTACTTAAGTCGGCATTGTGCCTTTTGTATTGAATTCGGATGGAATTTCTGTGTATCATCGTCAATAAGAAGGTCCAAGGTATACAGTTAACCTGAAGTGAAGAATCGGAATCTAAAACTGGACTCACAGGAGAGGTTCAAATCATAGAACGATAGAGTGTCAGTCATCTTGTACTTAAGTCGGCATTGGGCCGTTAGTATTAAATTCGGATGCAATTTCTGTGTTTCATCTTCAATAAGAAGGTCCAAGGTATACTGTAAACCTGAAGTGAAGCATCGGAATCTAAAGCAGCACTCACAGGAGAGGTTCAAGTCATAGAAAGTTAGAGTGTCAGTCCTCTTGTACTTATGTCGGATCTGTGCCTTTTGTAATAAATTCGGATGCAACCTCTGTGCTTCATCGTCAGTAAGAAGGTCCAAGGTATGCAGTAAACCTGAAGTAAAGCATCGGAATCCAAAACGGGACTCACAGGAGAGGTTCAAATCATAGAAAGTCAGAGTGTCAGTCCTCTTGTACTTAAGTCGGCATTATGCCTTTTGTATTAAATTTGGATGCAATTTCTGTGTTTCATCGTCAATAAGAAGGTCCAAGGTATACAGTAATCCTGAAGTAAAGCATCGGAATCCAAAACGGGACTCACAGGAGTGGTTAAAATCATAGAAAGTTAGTGTGTCAGTCCTTTTTGTACTTAAGTCGGCATTATGCCTATTGTATTAAATTCGGATGCAAATTCTGTGTTTCGTCGTCAATAACAAGGTCCAAGGTATTCAGTAAACCTGAAGTGAAGCATCGGAATCTAAAACTGGACTCACAGGAGAGGTTCAAATCATAGAAAGTTAGAGTTTCAGTCCTTTTGTACTTAAGTCGGCATTGTGCTTTTGTATTGAATTCGGATGCAATTTCAGTGTTTCATCGTCAATAAGAAGGTCCAGGGGATACAGTAAACCTGAACTGAAGCAGCGGAATCTAAAACTGGACTCAAAGGAGAGGTTCAAATCATAGAAAGTTAGAGGGTTAGTCCTCTTGTATTCAAGTCGGCATTGTGCCTTTTGTATTAAATTCGGATGCAATTTCTGTGTTTCACCGTCAATAAGAAGGTCCAAGGTATACAGTAATCCTGAAGTGAAGCATCGGAATCCAAAACGGGACTCACAGGAGAGGTTCAAATCATAGAAAGTTAGTGTGTCAGTCCTCTTGTACTTAAGTCAGCATTATGCCTTTTGTATTAAATTCGGATGCAAATTCTGTGTTTCATCGTCAATAACAAGGTCCAAGGTGTTCAGTAAACCTGAAGTAAAGCATCGGAATCCAAAACGGGACTCACAGGAGTGGTTCAAATCATAGAAAGTTAGTGTGTCAGTCCTTTTTGTACTTAAGTCGGCATTATGCCTATTGTATTAAATTCGGATGCAAATTCTGTGTTTCATCGTCAATAACAAGGTCCAAGGTATTCAGTAAACCTGACGTGAAGCATCGGAATCTAAAACTGGACTCACAGGAGAGGTTCAAATCATAGAAAGTTAGAGTTTCAGTCCTTTTGTACTTAAGTCGGCATTGTGCTTTTGTATTGAATTCTTATGCAATTTCAGTGTTTCATCGTCAATAAGAAGGTCCAGGGGATACAGTAAACCTGAACTGAAGCATCGGAATCTAAAACTGGACTCAAAGGAGAGGTTCAAATCATAGAAAGTTAGAGGGTTAGTCCTCTTGTATTCAAGTCGGCATTGTGCCTTTTGTATTAAATTCGGATGTAATTTCTGTTTTTCATCGTCAATAAGAAGGTCCAAGGTATACAGTAAAACTGAAGTGAAGCATGGGAATCCAAACTCGGGAATCACAGGAGTGGTTCAAATCGTAGAAAGTTAGAGTGTCAGTCCTCTTGTACTTAAGTCGGCGTTGTGCCTTTTGTATTAAATTCGGATGCAATTTCTGTGTTTCATCGTCAATAAGAAGGTCCAAGGTATACAGTAAACCTGAAGTGAAGCATCGGAATAGAAAACTGGACTCACAGGAGAGGTTCAAATCATAGGAAGTTAGAGTGTCAGTCCTCGTTTACTTAAGTCGGCGTTGTGCCTTTTGTATTAAATGCGGATGCAATTTCTGTGTTTCATCGTCAATAAGAAGGTCCAAGGGATACAGTAAACCTGATGTGAAGCATCGGAATCGAAAACTGGATTCACAGGAAAGGTTCAAATCATAGAAGGTTAGAGTGTCAGTCCTCTTGTACTGAAGTCGGCATTGTGCCTTTTGTATTAAATTCTGATGGAATTTCTGTGTTTCATCGTAAATAAGAAGGTCCAATTGATACAGTAAACCTGAAGTTAAGCATCGGAATCTAAAACTGGACTCACTGGAGTAGTTCAAATCATAGAAAGTTAGCTTGTCAGTCCTCTTGTACTTAAGTCGGCATTGTGCTTTTGTATTAAATTCGGATGCAAATTCTGTATTTCATCGTCAATAACAAAGTCCAAGGTATACAGTAAACCTGAAGTGAAGTATCGGAATCTAAAATTGGACTCACAGGAGAGGTTCAAATCATAGGAAGTTAGAGTGTCGGTCCTCTTGTACTTAAGTCGGCATTGTGCCTTTTGTATTAAATTCGGATGCAATTTCTGAGTTTTATCGTCAATAAGAAGGTCCAGGGGATACAGTAAACCTGAAGTGAAGCATCGGAATCTAAAACTGGACTTAAAGGAGAGGTTCAAATCTTAGACAGTTAGAGGGTTAGTCCTCTTGTACTCAAGTCGGCATTGTGCCTTTTGTATTAAATTCGGATGTAATTTCTCTGTTTCCTCGTCAATAAGAAGGTCCAAGGTATACAGTAAACCTGAAGTGAAGCATGGGAATCCAAAACGGGACTCACAGGAGTGGTTCAAAACATAGAAACTTAGTGTCAGTCCTCTTGTACTTAAGTCGGCATTGTGCCTTTTGTATTAAATTCGGATGGAATTTCTGTGTTTCATCGTCAATAAGAAGGTCCAATTGATACAGTAAATCTGAAGTGAAGCATCGGAATCTAAAACTGGACTCACAGGAGAGGTTGCAATCATATAAAGTTAGAGTGTCAATCCTCTTGTACTTAAGTCGGCATTGTGCCTTTGTATTAAATTCGGATGCAATTTCTGTGTTTCATCGTCAATAAGAAGGTCCAAGGTATACAGTAAACCTGAAGTGAAGCATCGGAATCCTAAACGGGACTCACACGAGAGGTTAAATCATAGAAAGTTAGAGAGTCAGTCCTCTTGTACTTAAGTCGGCATTATGCCTTTTGTATTAAATTCAGATGCAATTTCTGTGTTTCATCGTCAATAACAAGGTCCAAGGTATACAGTAAACCTGAAGTGAAGCATCGGAATATAAAACTGGACCCCCAGGAGAGGTTCAAATCATAGAAAGTTAGAGGGTTAGTCCTCTTGTACTCAAGTCGGCATTGTGCTTTTTGTATTAAATTCGGATGTAATTTCTGTGTTTCATCGTCAATAAGAAGGTCCAAGGTATACAGTGAACCTGAAGTGAAGCATCGGAATCCAAAACGGGTGTCACAACAGAGGTTCAAATCAAAGAAAGTTAGAGTGTCAGTCCTCTTGTACTTAAGTCGGCATTATGCCTTTTGTATTACATTCGGATGCAATTTCTGTGTTTCATCGTCAATAAGCAGGTCCAAGGGAAACAGTAAACCTGAAGTGAAGCATCGCAATCTAAAACTGGACTCACACTAGAGGTTCCAATCATAGTAAGTTAGAGTGTCAGTGCTCTTGTACTTAAGTCGGCATTGTGCCTTTTGTATTAAATTCGGATGCAACTTCTGTGCTTCATCGCCAGTAAGAAGGATCAAGATATGCAGTAAACCTGAAGTGAAGCATCGGAATCTTAAACTGGTCTCACAGGAGAGGTTTAAATCATAGGAAGTTAGAGTGTCAGTCCCCTTGGACTTAAGTCGGCATTGTGTATTTTGTATTTAATTCGGATGCAATTTCTGTGTTTCATCGTTAATAAGAAGGTCCAAGGTATACAGTGAACCTGAAGTGAAGCATCGGAATCCAAAACGGGTGTCACAACAGAGGTTCAAATCAAAGAAAGTTAGAGTGTCAGTCCTCTTGTACTTAAGTCGGCATTGTGCCTTTTGTATTAAATTCGGATGATATTTTAGTGTTTCATCGTCAATAAGAAGGTCCAGGGGATACAGTAAACCTGAAGTGAAGCATCGGAATCTAAAACTGGACTCAAAGGAGAGGTTCAAATCATAGAAAGTTAGGGGGTTAGTCCTCTTGTACTCAAGTCGGCATTGTGCCTTTTGTATTAAATTCGGATGTAATTTCTGTGTTTCCTCGTCAATAAGAGGGTCCAAGGTATACAGTAAACCTGAAGTGAAGCATGGGGACCCAAAACGGGACTTACAGGAGTGGTTCAAATCATAGAAACTTAGAGTGTCAGTCCTCTTGTACTTATGTCGGCATTGTGCCTTTTGTATTAAATTCGGATGCAATTTCTGTGTTCCATCGTCAATAAGAAGGTCCAAGGGATACAGTAAACCTGAAGTGAAGCATCGGAATCTAAAACTGGACTCACAGGAGAGGTTCAAATCATAGAAAGTTAGAGTGTCAGTCCTCTTGTACTTAAGTCGGCATTGTGCCTTTTGTATTGAATTCGCATGCAATTTCTGTGTTTCATCGTCAATAAGAAGGTCCATGGGATACAGTAAACCTGAAGGGAAGCATCGGAATCTAAAACTGGACTCACAGGAGAGGTTCAAATCATAGAAAGTTAGAGTGTCAGTCCTCTTGTACTTAAGTCGGCATTGTGCCTTTTGTATCAAATTCGGATGCAATTTCTGTGTTTCAACGTCAATAAGAAGGTCCAATTGATACAGTAAACCTAAAGTGAAGCATCGGAATCTAAAACTGGACTCACAGGAGTGGTTCAGATTATAGAAAGTTAGAGTGTCAGTCCTCTTGTACTTAAGTCGGCATTTAGACTTTTGTATTAAATTCGGATGCAATTTCTGAGTTTCATCGTCAATAAGAAGGTCCAAGGGTTACAGTAAACCTGAAGTGAGGCATCGGAATCAAAAACTGGACACACAGAAGAGGTTCAAATCATAGAAACTTAGAGTGTCGGTCCCCTTGTACTTAAGTCGTCATTGTGCCGTTCGTATTAAATGCGGATGCAATGTCTGTGTTTCATCGTCAATAAGAAGGTCCAAGGGATACAGTCAACCTGAAGTGAAGCATCGGAATCTTAAACCTGATTCACAGGAGAGGTTCAAATCATAGAAAGTTAGAGTGTCAGTCCTCTTGTACTTAAGTCGGCATTATGCCTTTTGTATCAAATTCGGATGCAATTTCTGTGTTTCATCGTCAATAAGAAGGTCCAAGGGATAAAGTAAACCTGAAGTGAAGCATCGGAATCTAAAACTGGACACACAGGAGAGGTTCAAATCATAGAAAGTTAGAGTGTCAGTCCCCTTGTACTTAAGTCGGCATTGTGCCTTTTGTATTAAATGCGGATGCAATTTCTGAGTTTCATCGTCAATAAGAAGGTCCAGGGGATACAGTAAAACTGAAGTGAAGCATCGGAATCTAAAACTGGATTCACAGGAGAGGTTCAAATCGTAGAAAGTTAGAGTGTCAGTCCTCTTGTACTTAAGTCGGCATTGTGCCTTTTGTATTGAATTCGGATGCAATTTCTGTGTTTCATCGTCAATAAGAAGGTCCAGTTGATACAGTAAACATGAAGTGAAGCATCGGAAACTAAAACTGGACTCAAAGGAGAGGTTCAAATCATAGAAAGTTAGAGGGTTAGTCCACTTGTACTCAAGTCGGCATTGTGCCTTTTGTATTAAATTCGGATGTAATTTCTGTGTTTCATCGTCAATAAGAAGGTCCAAGGTATACAGTAAACCTGAAGTGAAGCATGGGAATCCAAAACGGAACTCACAGGAGTGGTTCAAATCATTGAAAGTTAGAGTGTCAGTCCCCTTGTACTTCAGTCGGCAGTGTTCCTTTTGTATAAAATTCGGATGCAATTTCTGTGTTTCATCGTCAATAAGTACGTCCAAGGTATCCAGTAAACCTGAAGTGAAGCATCGGAATCTAAAACTGGACTAACAGGAGAGGTTCAAATCATAGAAAGTTAGAGTGTCAGTCTTCTTGTACTTAAGTCGGCATTGTGCCTTTTGTATTAAATGCGGATGCAATTTCTGTGTTTCATCGTCAATAAGAAGGTCCAAGGGATACAGTAAACCTCGAGTGAAGCATCGGAATCTAAAACTGGATTCACAGGACAGGTTCAAATCATAGATGGTTAGAGTGTCAGTCCTCTTGTACTTAAGTCGTCATTGTGCCTTTTGTATTAAATTCGAATGGAATTTCTGTGTTTCATCGTCAATACAAAGGTCCAATTGATACGGTAAACCTGAAGTGAAGCATCGGAATCTAAAACTGGACTCACAGGAGAGGTTCAAATCATAGAAAGTTAGAGTGTCAGTCCTCTTGTACTTATGTCGGCATTGTGCCGTTAGTATTAAATTCGGATGCAATTTCTGTGTTTCATCGTCATTAAGCTGGTCCAAGGGAAACAGTAAACCTGAAGTGAAGCATCGCAATCTAAAACTGGACTCACACTACAGGTTCCAATCATAGTAAGTTAGAGTGTCAGTCCTCTTGTACTTAAGTCGGCATTGTGTCTTTTGTATTAAATTCGGATGCAACTTCTGTGCTTCATCGCCAGTAAGAAGGATCAAGATATGCAGTAAACCTGAAGTGAAGCATCGGAATCTAAAACTGGACTCACAGGAGAGGTTTAAATCATAGGAAGTTAGAGTGTCAGTGCCCTTGGACTTAAGTCGGCATTGTGTATTTTGTATTTAATTCGGATGCAATTTCTGTGTTTCATCGTTAATAAGAAGGTCCAAGGTATACAGTAAACCTGAAGTGAAGTATCGGAATCTAAAACTGGACTCACAGGAGAGGTTCAAATCATAGAAAGTTAGAGTGTCGGTACTCTTGTACTTAAGTCGGCATTGTGCCTTTTGTATTAAATTCGGATGATATTTTAGTGTTTCATCGTCAATAAGAAGGTCCAGGGGATACAGTAAACCTGAAGTGAAGCATCGGAATCTAAAACTGGACTCAAAGGAGAGGTTCAAATCATAGAAAGTTAGGGGGTTAGTCCTCTTGTACTCAAGTCGGCATTGTGCCTTTTGTATTAAGTTCGGATGTAATTTCTGTGTTTCCTCGTCAATAAGAAGGTCCAAGGTATACAGTAAACCTCAAGTGAAACATGGGGACCCAAAACGGGACTTACAGGAGTGGTTCAAATCATAGAAACTTAGAGTGTCAGTCCTCTTGTACTTATGTCGGCATTGTGCCTTTTGTATTAAATTCGGATGCAATTTCTGTGTTCCATCGTCAATAAGAAGGTCCAAGGGATACAGTAAACCTGAAGTGAAGCATCGGAATCTAAAACTGGACTCACAGGAGAGGTTCAAATCATAGAAAGTTAGAGTGTCAGTCCTCTTGTACTTAAGTCGGCATTGTGCCTTTTGTATTGAATTCGCATGCAATTTCTGTGTTTCATCGTCAATAAGAAGTTCCATGGGATACAGTAAACCTGAAGTGAAGCATCGGAATCTGAAACTGGACTCACAGGAGAGGTTCAAATCATAGAAAGTTAGAGTGTCAGTCCTCTTGTGCTTAAGTCGGCATTGTGCCTTTTGTATCAAATTCGGATACAATCTCTGTGTTTCATCGTCAATAAGATGGTCCAAGGGATAAAGTAAACCTGAAGTGAAGCATCGCAATCTAAAACTGGACACACAGGAGAGGTTCAAATCATAGAAAGTTAGAGTGTCAGTCCCCTTGTACTTAAGTCGGCATTGTGCCTTTTGTATTAAATGCGGATGCAATTTCTGAGTTTCATCGTCTATAAGAAGGTCCAAGGGATACAGTAAAACTGAAGTGAAGCATCGGAATCTAAAACTGGATTCACTGGAGAGGTTCAAATCATAGAAAGTTAGAGTGTCAGTCCTCTTGTACTTAAGTCGGCATTGTGCCTTTTGTATTAAATTCGGATGCAATATCTGTGTTTCATCGTCAATAAGAAGGTCTACGGGATACAGTAAATCTGAAGTGAATCATCGGAATCTCAAAACTCGACTCGCAGGAGAGGTTCAAACCATAGAATGTTAGAGTGTCAGTCCTCTTCTACTTAAGTCGGCATTGTGCCTTTTGTATTAAATTCGGATGGAATTTCTGTGTTTCATCGTCAATACAAAGGTCCAATTGACACGGTAAACCTCAAGTGAAGCATCGGAATCTGAAACTGGACTCACAGGAGAGGTTCATATCATAGAAAGTTAGAGTGTCAGTCCTCTTGTACTTAAGTCGGCATTGTGCCATTTGTATTAAATTCGGATGCAATTTCTGTGTTTCATCGTCAACAAGCTGGTCCAAGGGAAACAGTAAACCTGAAGTGAAGCGTCGGAATCTAAAACTGGACTGACAGGTGAGGTTCCAAACATAGATAGTTAGAGTGTCAGTCCTCTTGTAATTAGGTCGGCATTGTGCATTTTGTATTTAATTCGGATGCAATTTCTGTGTTTTATCGTCAATAAGAAGGTCCAAGGCATACGTTAAACCTGAAGTGAAGCATCGGAATCGAAAACTGGACTCACAGGAGAGGTTCAAATCATAGAAAGTTAGAGTGATAGTCCTCTTGTACTCAAGTCGGCATTGTGCCCTTTGTATCAAATTCGGATGTAATTTCTGTGTTTCATCGTCAATAAGAAGGTCCAAGGCATACGGTAAACCTGAAGTGAAGCATCGGAATGTGAAACCGGACTCATAGGAGAGGTTCAAATCATAGAATGTAAGAGTGACAGTCCTCTTGTACTTAAGTCGGCATTGTGCCGTTTGTATTAAATTCAGATGCAATTTCTGTGTTTCATCGTCAATATGAAGGTCCAAGGATTACAGTAAACCTGAAGTGAAGCATCGGAATCTAAAACGGGACTCACAGGAGAGGTTCAAATCATAGAAAGTTAGAGTGTCAGTCCTCTTGTACTTAAGTCGGCATTGTGCCTTTTGTATTAAATTCGGATGCAATTTCTGTGTTTCATCGTCAATAAGCTGGTCCAAGGCAATCAGTAAACCTGAAGTGAAGCATCGGAATCTAAAACTGGACTCACAGGAGAGGTTCCAATCGTAGAAAGTTAGAGTGTCAGTCCTCTTGTACTTAAGTCGGAATTGTGCCTTTTGTAATAAATTCGGATGCAACTTCTGTGCTTCATCGTCAGTAAGATGGACCAAGGTATACAGTAAACCTGAAGTGAAGCATCGGAATCTAAAACTGGACTCACAGGAGAGGTTTAAATCATAGAAAGTTAGTGTGTCAGTCCTCTTGGACTTAAGTCGGCATTGTGCATTTTGTATTAAATTCGGATGCAATTTTGGTGTTTCATCGTCAATAAGAAGGTCCAAGGTATACAGTACAATAGAAGTGAAGCATCGAAATCCAAAACGGGACTCACAGGAGAAGTTCGAAACATAGAAAGTTAGAGTGTCAGTCCTCTTGTACTTAAGTCGGCATTATGCCTTTTCTACAAAATTCGGATGCAATTTATGTGTTTCATCGTCAACAACAAGGTCCAAGGTATACAGTAAACCTGAAGTGAAGCATCGGAATCTAAAACTGGACTGACAGGAGATGTTCAAATCATAGAAAGATAGAGTGTCAGTCCTCTTGTACTTAAGTCGGCATTGTGCCGTTAGTATCAAATTCGGATGCAATTTCTGAGTTTCATCGTGAATGAGAAGGTCCAAGGGATACAGTAAAACTGAAGTGAAGCATCGGAAACTAAAACTGGATTCACAGGAGAGGTTCAAATCATAGAAAGTTAGAGTGTCAGTCTTCCTGTACTTAAGTCGGCATTGTGCCTTTTGTATTGAATTCGGAAGCAATTTCTGTGTTTCATCGTCAATAACAAGGTCCAAGGTATGCAGTAAACCTGAAGTGAAGCATCGGAATTTAAAACTGGACTCACAGGTTAGGTTCAAGTCACAGAAAGTTAAAGTGTCAGACCTCTTGTACTTAAGTAATAAATTCGGATGCAACTTCTGTGCTTCATCGTCACTAAGAAGGTCCAAGGTACACAGTAAACATGAAGTGAAGCATCGGAATCTAAAACTGGGCTCACAGGAGAGTTTTAAATCATAGAATGTTAGAATGACAGTCCTCTTGTACTTAAGTCGGCATTGTGCCGTTTGTATTAAATTCAGATGCAATTTCTGTGTTTCATCGTCAATATGAAGGTCCAATTAATACAGTAAACCTGAAGTGAAGCATCGGAATCCAAAAGGGTCTCAAAGGAGAGGTTCAAATCATACAAAGTTAGAGTGTCAGTCCTCTTGTACTTAGGTCGGCATTCTGCCTTTTGTATTAAATTCGGATGCAATTTCTGTGTTTCATCGTCAATATGAAGGTCCAATTAATACAGTAAACCTGAAGTGAAGCATCGGAATCTAAAACTGGACTCACACGAGTGGTTCAGATTATAGAAAGTTATAGTGTCAGTCCTCTTGTACTTAAGTCGGCATTTAGCCTTTTGTATTAAATTCGGATGCAATTTCTGTGTTTCATCGTCAATAAGAAGGTCCAAGGGATACAGTAAACCTGTAGTGAAGGATCGGAATCTAAAACTGGACACACAGAAGAGGTTCAAATCATAGAAAGTTAGTGTGTCAGTCCCCTTGTACTTAAGTCGTCATTGTGCCGTTCGTATTGAATGCGGATGCAATTTCTGTGTTTCATCGTCAATAAGAAGGTCCAAGGGATACACTAAACCTGAAGTAAAGCATCGGAATCAAAAACTGGACTCACAGGAGGGGTTCAAATCATAGATAGTTAGTCAGTCCTCTTGTACTTAAGTCGGCATTGTGCCCTTTGTATTAAATTCGGATGCAATTTCTGTGTATCATCGTCAATAAGAAGGTCCAAGGGATACAGTAAACCTAAAGTGAATCTTTGGAATCTAAAACTGGACTCAAAGAAGAGGTTCAAATCATAGAATGTTAGAGTGTTAGTCCTCTTGTACTCAAGTCGGCATTGTGCCTCTTGTATTACATTCGGATGTAATGTCTGTGTTTCATCGTCAATAAGAAGGTCCTAGGTATACAGTAAACCTGAAGTGAAGCATCGGAATCTAAAACCGGACTCATAGGAGAGGTTCAAATCATAGAATGTTAGAATGACAGTCCTCTTGTACTTAAGTCGGCATTGTGCCGTTTGTATTAAATTCAGATGCAATTTCTGTGTTTCATCGTCAATATGAAGCCCAAGGATTACAGTAAACCTGAAGTGAAGCACCGGAATCTAAAACGGGACTCACAGGAGAGGTTCAAATCATAGTAAGTTAGAGTGTCAGTCCTCTTATACTTAAGTCGGCATTGTGCCTTTTGTATTAAATTCGGATGCAATTTCTGTGTTTCTTCGTCAATAAGCTGGTCAAAGGCAAACAGTAAACCTGAAGTGAAGCATCGGAATCTAAAACTAGACTCACAGGAGAGGTTCCAATCATAGAAAGTTAGAGTGTCAGTCCTCTTGTACTTAAGTCGGAATTGTGCCTTTTGTAATAAATTCGGATGCAACTTCTGTGCTTCATCGTCACTAAGATGGACCAAGGTATACAGTAAACCTGAAGAGAAGCATCGGAATCTAAAACTGGACTCAAGGAGAGGTTTAAATCATAGAAATTTAGAGTGTCAGTCCTCTTGGACTTAAGTCGGCATTGTGCATTTTGTATTAAATTCGGATGCAATTTCGGTGTTTCATCGTCAATAAGAAGGTCCAAGGTATACAGTAACCCTGAAGTGAAGCATCGAAATTCAAAACGGGACTCACAGGATAAGTTCAAATCATAGAAAGTTAGTGTGTCAGTCCTCTTGTACTTAAGTCGGCATTATGCCTTTTGTACAAAATTCGGATGCAATTTCTGTGTTTCATCGTCAACAACAAGGCCCAAGGTATACAGTAAACCTGAAGTGAAGCATCGAAATCTAAAACTGGACTCATAGGAGATGTTCAAATCATAGAAAGTTAGAGTGTCAGTTCTCTTGTACTTAAGTCGGCATTGTGCCTTTTGTATTAAGTTCGGTTGGAATTTCTGTGTCTCATCGTCAATAAGAATGTCTAAAGGATACAGTAAACCTGAAGTGTAGCATCGGAATCTAAAACTGGACTCACAGGAGAGGTTCAAATCATAGAAAGTTAGAGTGTCAGTTCTCTTGTACTTAAGTCGGCATTGTGCCTTTTGTATTAAGTTCGGTTGGAATTTCTGTGTCTCATCGTCAATACGAAGGTCCAATTGATACAGTAAACCTGAAGTGAAGCATCGGAATCTAAAACTGGACTCACAGGAGTGGTTCAGATTATAGAAAAGTAGAGTGTCAGTCCTCATGTACTTACGTCGGCACTGTGCCTTTAGTATTAAATTCGGATGTAATTTCTAAGTTTCATCGTCAATAAGAAGGTCCACGGGATACAGTAAAAATGAAGTGAAGCATCGGAATCTAAAACTGGACACACAGGAGAGGTTCAAATCACAGAAAGTTAGAGTGTCAGTTCTTGTACTTAAGTCGTCATTGTGCCTTTCGTATTAAATGCGGATGCAATTTCTGTGTTTCATCGTCAATAAGAAGGTCCAAGGGATACAGTAAACCTGAAGTGAAGCATCGGAATCTTAAACGGGATTCACAGGAGAGGTTCAAATCATAGAAAGTTAGAGTGTCAGTCCTCTTGTACTTACGTCGGCATTGTGCCTTTTGTATCTAATTCGGATGCAAATTCTGTGTTTCATCGTCAATAAGAAGGTCCAAGGGATACAGTAAACCTGAAGTGAAGCATCGGAATCTAAAACTGGACTCACAGGAGAGGTTCAAATCATAGAAAGTTAGAGTGTCAGTCCTCTTGTACTTCAGTCGGCATTGTGCCTCTTGTATTAAATTCGGATGGAATTTCTGTGTTTCATCGTCAATAAGAAGGTCCAATAGATACAGTAAACATGAAGTGAAGCATCGGAATCTAAAACTGGACTCACAGGAGTGGATCAAATCTTAGAAAATTAGAGTGTCAGTCCTCTTGTAGTTAAGTCGGCATTGAGCCTTTTGTATTAAATGCGGATGCAATTTCTGTGGTTCATCGGCAATAAGAAGGTCTACGGGATACAGAAAATCTGAAGTGAAGCATCGGAATCTCATAACTGGACTCACAGGAGAGGTTCAAATCATAGAAAGTTAGTGTGTCAGTCCCCTTGTACTTAAGTCGTCATTGTGCCGTTCGTATTGAATGCGGATGCAATTTCTGTGTTTCATCGTCAATAAGCTAATCCAAGGGAAACAGTAAACCTGAAGTGAAGCATCGGAATCTAAAACTGGACTCACAGGAGAGGTCCCCATCATAGAAAGTTAGAGTGTCAGTCCTCTTGTACTTAAGTCGGCATTGTATCTTTTGTATCAAATTCGGATGCAATTTCTGTGTTTCATCGTCAATAAGAAGGTCCAAGGCATACGTTAAACCTGAAGTGAAGCATCGGAATCAAAAACTGGACTCGCAGGAGGGGTTCAAATCATAGATAGTTAGTCAGTCCTCTTGTACTTAAGTCGGCATTGTGCCCTTTGTATTAAATTCGGATGCAATTTCTGTGTATCATCGTCAATAAGAAGGTCCAAGGGATACAGTAAACCTAAAGTGAAGCTTTGGAATCTAAAACTGGACTCAAAGAAGAGGTTCAAATCATAGAAAGTTAGAATGTTAGTCCTCTTGTACTCAAGTCGGCATTGTGCCTTTTGTATTAAATTCGGATGTAATTTCTGTGTTTCATCGTCAGTAAGAAGGTCCAAGGTATACAGTAAACCTGAAGTGAAGCATCGGAATCTAAAACCGGACTCATAGGAGAGGTTCAAATCTTAGAATGTTAGAGTGACAGTCCTCTTGTACTTAAGTCGGCATTGTGCCGTTTGTATTAAATTCAGATGCAATTTCTGTGTTTCATCGTCAATATGAAGCCCAAGGATTACAGTAAACCTGAAGTGAAGCACCGGAATCTAAAACGGGACTCACAGGAGAGGTTCAAATCATAGAATGTTAGAGTGTCAGTCCTCTTATACTTAAGTCGGCATTGTGCTTTTGTATTAAATTCGGAGGGAATTTCTGTGTTTCATCGTCAATAAGAAGGTCCAATAGATACAGTAAACCTGAAGTGAAGCATCGGAATCTAAGACTGGACTCACAGGAGTAGATCAAATCTTAGAAAGTTAGAGTGTCAGTCCTCTTGTACTTAAGTCGGCATTGTGCCTTTTGTATTAAATTCGGATGCAATTTCTGTGTTTTATCGTCAGTAAGAAGGTCCAAGGCATACGTTAAACCTGAAGTGAAGCATCGGAATCCAAAACTGGACTCGCAGGAGAGGTTCAAATGATAGAAAGTTAGTCAGTCCTCTTGTACTTAAGTCGGCATTGTGCCTTTTGTATTAAATTCGGATGCAATTTCTGTGCTTCATTGTCAATAAGCTGGTCCAAGGGAAACAGTAACCCTGAAGTGTAGCATCGTAAAATAAAACTGGACTCACAGGTGAGGTTCCAAACATAGAAAGTTAGAGTGTCAGTCCTCTTGTACTTAGGTCGGCATTGTGCCTTTTGTATTAAACTCGGATGCAATATCTGTGTTTTATCGTCAGTAAGAAGGTCCAAGGCATACGTTAAACCTGAAGTGAAGCATCGGAATCCAAAACTGGACTCACAGGAGAGGTTCAAATCATAGATATTTAGTCAGTCCTCTTGTACTTAAGTCGGCATATTGCCCTTTGTATTAAATTCGGATGCAATTTCTGTGTATCATCGTCAATAAGAAGGTCCAAGGGATACAGTAAACCTGAAGTGAAGCTTTGGATTCTAAAACTGGACTCAAAGAAGAGGTTCAAATCATAGAAAGTTAGAGTGTTAGCCCTCTTGTACTCAAGTCGGCATTGTGCCTTTTGTATTAAATTCGGATGTAATTTCTGTGTTTCATCGTCAATAAGAAGGTCCAAGGTATACAGTAAACCTGAAGTGAAGCATCGTAATCTAAAACTGGACTCACAGGAGAGGTTCAAATCATAGCATGTTAGAGTGTCAGTCCTCTTGTACTGAAGTCGGCATTGTAGTTCAAATGGCTCTGAGCACTATGGGACTTAACATCTATGGTCATCAGTCCCCTAGAACTTAGAACTACTTACACCTAACTAACCTAAGGACATCACACAACACCCAGAGTCGGCATTGGGCATTTTGTATTAAATTCGGATGCAATTTCTGTGTTTCATCGTCAATAGGAAGTTCCAAGGTATACAGTAAACCTGAAGTGAAGCATCGAAATCAAATACGGGACTCACAGGAGAGGTTCAAAACATAGAAACTTAGAGCGTCAGTCCTCTTGTACTTAAGTCGGTATTATGCCTTTTGTACTAAATTCGGATGCAATTTCTGTGTTTCATCGTCAATAACGTGGACCAAGGTATACAGTAAACCTGAAGTGAAGCATCGGAATCTAAAACTGGAATCACAGGAGAGGTTCAAATCATAGAAAGTTAGAGTGTCAGTCCTCTTGTACTTAAGTCGGCATTGTATCTTATGTATTAAATTCGGATGCAATTTCTGTGTTTCATCGTCAATAAGAAGGTCTATGGGATACAGTAAATCTGAAGTGAATCATCGGAATCTCAAAACTGGACTCGCAGGAGAGGTTCAAATCATAGAATGTTAGAGTGTCAGTCCTCTTGTACTTAAGTCAGCATTGTGCCTTTTGTATTAATTTCGGATGGAATTTCTGTGTTTCATCGTCAATACAAAGGTCCAATTGATACGGTAAACCTGAAGTGAAGCATCGGAATCTAAAACTGGACTCACAGGAGAGGTTCAAATCATAGAAAGTTATAGTGTCAGTCCTCTTGTACTTAAGTCGGCATTGTGCCTTTTGTATTAAATTCGGATGCTATTTCTGTGTTTCATTGTCAATAAGCTGGTCCAAGGGAAACAGTAACCCTGAAGTGTAGCATCGTAATCTAAAACTGGACTCACAGGTGAGGTTCCAAACATAGATAGTTAGAGTGTCAGTCCTCTTGTACTTAGGTCGGCATTGTGCCTTTTGTATTAAACTCGGATGCAATTTCTGTGTTTTATCGTCAGTAAGAAGGTCCAAGGCATACGTTAAACCTGAAGTGAAGCATCGGAATCGAAAACTGGACTCACAGGAGAGGTTCAAATCATAGATAGTTAGTCAGTCCTCTTGTACTTAAGTCGGCATTGTGCCCTTTGTATTAAATTCGGATGCAATTTCTGTGTATCATCGTCAATAAGAAGGTCCAAGGGATACAGTAAACCTAAAGTGAAGCTTTGGATTCTAAAACTGGACTCAAAGAAGGGGTTCAAATCATAGAAAGTTAGAGTGTTAGTCCTCTTGTACTCAAGTCGGCATTGTGCCTTTTGTATTAAATTCGGATGTAATTTCTGTGTTTCATCGTCAATAAGAAAGTCCAAGGGTAACAGTAAACCTAAAGTGAAGCATCGGAATCTAAAACGGGACTCACAGGAGAGGTTCAAATCATAGAAAGTTAGAGTGTCAGTCCTTTTGTACTTAAGTCGGCATTGTGCCATTTGTATTAAATTCGGATTCAATTTCTGTGTTTCATCGTCAATAAGCTGGTCCAAGCAAACAGTAAACCTGAAGTGAAGCATCGGATTCTAAAACTGGACTCACAGGAGAGGTTCCAATCATAGAAAGTTAGAGTGTCAGTCCTCTTGTTCTTAAGTCGGAATTGTGCCTTTTGTAATAAATTCGGATGCAACTTCTGTGCTTCATCGTCAGTAAGAAGGCCCAAGGTATACAGTAAACCTGAAGTGAAGCATCGGAATCTAAAAATGGACTCACAGGAGAGGTTTAATTCATAGAAAGTTAGAGTGTCAGTCCTGTTGTACTTAAGTCGGCATTGTGCCTTTTGTATTAAGTTCGGTTGTAATTTCTGTGTTTCATGGTCAATACGAAGGTCCAATTTATACAGTAAACCTGAAGTGAAGAATCGGAATCTAAAAATGGACTCACAGGAGTGGTTCAGATTATAGAAAGTTAGAGTATCAGTCCTCTTGTACTTAAGTCGGCATTGTGCCTTTTGTATTAAATTCGGATGCAATTTCTGTGTTTCATCGTCAATAAGACGGTCCAAGATATACAGTAAAACCGAAGTCAAACATCGGAATCTAAAACTGGACTCACAGGAGAGGTTCAAATCATAGAAAGTTAGAGTGTCAATCCTCTTGTACTTAGGTCGGCATTGCGCCTATTGTTTTAAATTCAGATGCAACTTCTGTGTTTCAACGTGAATAAGCAGGTCCAAGAGAAACAGTACACGTGAAGTGAAGCATCGGAATCTAAAACTGGACTCCCAGGAGAGGTTCAAATCATAGAATGTTAGGGTGTCAGTCCTCTTGTACTTAAGTCGGTATTGTGCGTTTGTATTAAATTCGGATGAAATTTCTGTGTTTCATCGTCAATAAGAAGGTCCAAGGGTCACAGTAAACCTGAAATGAACCATCAGAATCTAAAACGGGACTCACAGGAGACGTTCAAATCATAGAAAATTAGTGTGTCAGTCCTCTTCTACTTAAGTCGGCATTGTGCCTTTTGTATTAAATTCGTATGCAATTTCTGTGTTTCATCGTCAATAAGCAGGTCCAAGGGATACAGTAAACCTGAAGTGAAGCATCGGAATCTAAAACTGGACACACAGGAGAGGTTCAAATCATAGAAAGTTAGAGTGTCAGTCCCATTGTACTTAAGTCGGCATTGTGCCTTTTGTATTATATGCGGATGCAATTTCTGAGTTTCATCGTCAATAAGAAGGTCCAAGGGATACAGTAAACCTAAAGTGAAGCTTTGGAATCTAAAACTGGACTCAAAGAAGAGGTTCAAATCATAGAAAGTTAGAGTGTTAGTCCTCTTGTACTCAAGTCGGCATTGTGCCTTTTGTATTAAATTCGGATGTAATTTCTGTGATTTATCGTCAATAAGAAGGTCCAAGGTATACAGTAAACCTGAAGTGAAGCATCGTAATCTAAAACTGGACACACACTAGAGGTTCAAATCATAGAATGTTAGAGTGTCAGTCCTCTTGTACTTAAGTCGGCATTGTGCGTTTTGTATTAAATTCGGATGCAATTTCTGTGTTTCATCGTCAATAAGAAGGTCCAAGGTATACAGTAAACCTGAAGTGTAGCATCGGAATATAAATCTGGACTCACAGGAGAGGTTCAAATCATAGAATGTTAGAGTGTCAGTCCTCTTCTACTTAAGTCGGCATTGTGCCTTTTGTATAAAATTTGTATGCAATTTCTGTGTTTCATCGTCAATATGAAGGTCCAAGGGATACAGTAAACCTGAAGTGAAGCATCGGAATCTAAAACTGGACTCACCGGAGAGGTTCAAATCATAGAAAGTTAGAGTGTCAGTCCTCTTGTACTCAAGTCGGCATTGTGCCTTTTGTATTAAATTCGGATGTAATTTCTGTGTTTCATCGTCAATAAGAAGGTCCAAGGTATACAGTAAACCTGAAGTGTAGCATCGGAATCTAAAACTGGACTCACAGGAGAGGTTCAAATCATAGAATGTTAGAGTGTCAGTCCTCTTCTACTTAAGTCGGCATTGTGCCTTTTGTATAAAATTTGTATGCAATTTCTGTGTTACATCGTCAATATGAAGGTCCAAGGGATACAGTAAACCTGAAGTGAAGCATCGGAATCTAAAACTGGACACACAGGAGAGGTTCAAATCATAGAATGTTAGAGTGTCAGTCCTCTTGTTTTTATGTCGGCATTGTGCCTTTTGTATTAAATTCGGATGCAATTTCTGTGTTTCATAGTCAATAAGCTGGTCCAAGGGAAACAGTAAACCTGAAGTGAAGCATTTGAATCTAAGACGGGTCTCAAGGGAGAGGTTTAAATCATAGAAAGTTAGAGTGTCAGTCCTCTTGTACTGAAGTCGGCATTGTGCCTTTTATATTAAATTCGGATGCAATATCTGTGTTTCATCGTCAATAAGCTGGTCCAAGGCAAACAGTAAACCTGATGTGAAGCGTCGGAATGTAAAACTGGACTCACAGGAGAGGTTCCAATCATAGAAAGTTAGTGTGTCAGTCCTCTTGTTCTTAAGTCGGAATTGTGCATTTTGTATTAAATCGGATGCAATTTCGGTGTTTCATCGTCAATAAGAAGGTCCAAGGTATACAGTAAACCTGAAGTGAAGCATCGAAATCCAAAACGGGACTCACAGGAGAAGTTCAAATCATAGAATGTTAGAGTGTCAGTCCTCTTGTACTTAAGTCGGCATTGTGCCTTTTGTATTAAATTCGTATGCAATTTTTGTGTTTCATCGTCAATAAGAAGGTCCAAGGGATACAGTGAATCTGAAGTGAAGCATCGGAATCTAAAACTGGACACACAGGAGAGGTTCAAATCATAGAAAGTTAGAGTGTCAGTCCCCTTGTACTTATGTCGGCATTGTGCCTTTTGTATTAAATGCTGATGCAATTTCTGAGTTTCATCGTCAATAAGAAGGTCCAAGGTATACAGTAAAACTGAAGTGAAGCATCGGAATCTAAAACTGTATTCACAGGAGTGGTTCAAATCATAGAAAGTTAGAGTGTCAATGCTCTTGTACTTAAGTCGGCATTGTGCCTTTTGTATTAAATTCGGATGCAATTTCTGTGTTTCATCGTCAATAAGAAGGTCTATGGGATACAGTAAATCTAAAGTGAATCATCGGATTCTCATAACTGGACTCGCAGGAGAGGTTCAAATCATAGAAGGTTAGAGTGTCAGTCCTCTTGTACTTAAGTCGGCATTGTTCCTTTTGTATTAAATTAGGATGCAATTTCTGTGTTTCATCGTCAATAAGCTGGTCCAAGGGACACAGTAAACCTGAAGTGAAGCATCGGAATCTAAAACTGTACTCACAGGAGACGTTCAAATCATAGAAAACTAGAGTGTCAGTCCTCTTCTACTTAAGTCGGCATTGTGCCTTTTGTATAAAATTTGTATGCAATTTCTGTGTTTCATCGTCAATATGAAGGTCCAAGGGATACAGTAAACCTGAAGTGAAGCATCGGAATCTAAAACTGGACAAACAGGAGAGGTTCAAATAATAGAATGTTAGAGTGTCAGTCCTCTTGTTTTTAAGTCGGCATTGTGCCTTTTGTATTAAATTCGGATGCAATTTCTGTGTTTCATAGTCAATAAGCTGGTCCAAGGGAAACAGTAAACCTGAAGTGACGCATTTGAATCTAAAACGGGACTCAAGGGAGAGGTTTAAATCATAGAAAGTTAGAGTGTCAGTCCTCTTGTACTTAAGTCGGCATTGTGCCTTTTGTATTAAATTCGGATGCTATTTCTGTGTTTCACCGTCAATAAGCTGGTCCAAGGCAAACAGTAAACCTGAAGTGAAGCATCGGAATCTAAAACTGGACTCACAGGAGAGGTTCAAATCATACAATGTTAGAGTGTCAGTCCTCTTGTACGTAAGTCGGCATTGTGCCATTTGTTTTAAATTCGGATGCAATATCTGTGTTTTATCGTCAATAAGAAGGTCCAAGGGATACAGTAAAATTGAAGTGAAGCATCGGATTCTAAAACTGGACTCACAGGAGAGATTCAAATCACAGAAAGTTGGAGTGTCAGTTCTCTTGTACTTAAGTCGTCATTATGCCTTTTGTGTAAAATTCGGATGCAATTTCTGTGTTTCATCGTCAACAACAAGGTCCAAGGTATACAGTAAACCTGAAGTGAAGCATCGGAATCTGAAACTGGACTCACAGGAGAGATTCAAATCATAGAAAGTTAGAGTGTCAGTCCGCTTCTACTTAAGTCGGCATTGTGCCTTTTGTATAAAATTTGTATGCAATTTCTGTGTTTCATCGTCAATATGAAGGTCCAAGGGATACAGTAAACCTAAAGTGAAGCATCGGAATCTAGAACTGGACTCACAGGAGAGGCTCAAATCATAGAAAGTTAGAGTGTCAGTCCTCTTGTACTGAAGTCGGCATTGTGCCTTTTATATTAAATTCGGATGCAATATCTGTGTTTCATCGTCAATAAGCTGGTCCAAGGCAAACAGTAAACCTGATGTGAAGCGTCGGAATGTAAAACTGGACTCACAGGAGAGGTTCCAATCATAGAAAGTTAGTGTGTCAGTCCTCTTGGACTTAAGTCGGCATTGTGCATTTTGTATTAAATCGGATGCAATTTCGGTGTTTCATCGTCAATAAGAAGGTCCAAGGTATACAGTAAACCTGAAGTGAAGCATCGAAATCCAAAACGGGACTCACAGGAGAAGTTCAAATCATAGAATGTTAGAGTGTCAGTCCTCTTGTACTTAAGTCGGCATTGTGCCTTTTGTATTAAATTCGTATGCAATTTCTGTGTTTCATCGTCAATAAGAAGGTCCAAGGGATACAGTGAATCTGAAGTGAAGCATCGGAATCTAAAACTGGACACACAGGAGAGGTTCAAATCATAGAAAGTTAGAGTGTCAGTCCCCTTGTACTTATGTCGGCATTGTGCCTTTTGTATTAAATGCTGATGCAATTTCTGAGTTTCATCGTCAATAAGAAGGTCCAAGGTATACAGTAAAACTGAAGTGAAGCATCGGAATCTAAAACTGTATTCACAGGAGTGGTTCAAATCATAGAAAGTTAGAGTGTCAATGCTCTTGTACTTAAGTCGGCATTGTGCCTTTTGTATTAAATTCGGATGCAATTTCTGTGTTTCATCGTCAATAAGAAGGTCTACGGGATACAGTAAATCTAAAGTGAATCATCGGATTCTCATAACTGGACTCGCAGGAGAGGTTCAAATCATAGAAGGTTAGAGTGTCAGTCCTCTTGTACTTAAGTCGGCATTGTGCCTTTTGTATTAAATTAGGATGCAATTTCTGTGTTTCATCGTCAGTAAGCTGGTCCAAGGGACACAGTAAACCTGAAGTGAAGCATCGGAATCTAAAACTGTACTCACAGGAGACGTTCAAATCATAGAAAGTTAGAGTGTCAGTCCTCTTGTACTTAAGTCGGCATTGTGCCATTTGTATTAAATTCGGATGCAATATCTGTGTTTCTTCGTCAATAAGATGGTCCAAGGGATGCAGTAAACCTGAAGTGAAGCATCAGATTCTAAAACTGGACTCACAGGAGAGGTTCAAATCACAGAAAGTTGGAGTGTCAGTCCTCTTGTACTTAAGTCGGCATTGTGCCTTTTGTATTAAGTTCGGTTGGAATTTCTGTGTTTCATCGTCAATACGAAGGTCCAATTGATACAATAAACCTGAAGTGAAGAATCGGAATCTAAAACTGGAATCACAGGAGTGGTTCTGATTATAGAAAGTTAGAGTGTCAGTCCTCTTGTGCTTATGTCGGCATTGTGCCTTTTGTTTTTAATTCAGATGCTATTTCTGTGTATCAACGTCAATAAGCAGGTCCAAGTTAAACACTTCACGTGAAGTGAAGCATCGGAATCTAAACTGGACTCACAGGAGTCGTTCCAATCATAGAAATTTACAGTGTCAGTCCTCTTGCACTCAAGTTGGCATTGTTCCTTTTGTATTACATTCTGATGCAATTTCTGTGTTTTATCGTCAATAAGAAGGTCCAAGGTATACGTTAAACCTGAAGTGAAGAATCGGAATCCAAAACTGGACTCACAGGAGACGTTTAATTCATAGAAAGTTAGAGAGTCAGTCCTCTTGTACTTAAGTCGGCATTGTGCCTTTTGTATTAAATTCGGATGCAATTTCTGTGTTTCATCGTCAACAAGAAGGTCCGAGGTATACAGTAAACCTGAAGTAAAGCATCGCAATCTAAAACTCAGTTCACAGGAGAGGTTCAAATCATAGAAAGTTAGAGTGACAGTCCTCTTGTGCTTATGTCGGCATTGTGCCTTTTGTATTACATTCGGATGCAATTTCTTGGTTTCATCGTCAATAAGACGGTCCAAGGTATACAGTAAACCTGAAGTGCAGCATCAGAATCTAAAACTAGACTTACAGGAGAGGTTTATATCATAGAAAGTAAGAGTGTCAGTCCTCTAGTACTTAAGTAGGCATTGTGATTTTTGTATTAAATTCGGATGCAATTTCTGTGTTTCGTCGTCAATAAGAAATTCCAAGAAATACACTGAACCTGAAGTGAAGCATCGGAATCTAAAACTGGACTCACAGGAGAGGTTCAAAGCATAGAAAGTTAGAGTGTCAGTCCTCTTGTACTTAAGTCGGCATTGTGCATTTTGCAATAAATTCGGATGCAATTTCTGTGTTTCATCGTCAATAAGAAGGTCCAAGGGATACAGTAAATCTGTAGTGAAGCATCGGAATCTAAAACTGGACTCACGGGAGAGGTTCATATCATAGAAAGTTTGAATGTCAGTCCTCTTGTACTTAAGTCGGCATTGTGCCGTTTGTAGTAAAGTCGGATGCATTTTCTGTGTTTCATCGTCAATAAGAGGGTCCAAGGTATACAGTAAACCGGAAGTGAAGCATCGGAATCTAAAACTGGTCTCACAGGAGAGGTTTAAATCATAGAATGTTAGAGTGTCAGTCCTCTTGTACTTAAGTCGGCTTGTGCCTTTTGTATTAAATTCGAATGCAATTTCTGTGTTTCATCGTCATTAAGAAGGTCCACGATATACAGTTAACCTGAAGTAAAGCATCGAAATCTAAAACTCAACTCACAGGAGAGGTTCAAATCACAGAAAATTAGAGTGTCAGTCCTCTTGTACTGAAGTCGGCATTGTGCTTTTTGTATTAAATTCAGATGCAATTTCTTTGTTTCATCGTCAATAAGACGGTCCAAGGTATACAGTAAACCAGAAGTGCAGCATCAGAATCTAAAACTGGACTTACAGGAGAGGTTTAAATCATAGAAAGTAAGATTGTCAGTCCTCTTGTACTTAAGTCGGCATTGTGCCTTTTGTCTTAAATTCGGATGCAATTTCTGTGTTTCGTCATCAATAAGAAGGTCCAAGGGATATAGTAAACCTGAAGTGAAGCATCGGAATCTAAAACTGGACTCAAAGGAGAGGTTCAAATCATCGAGAGTTAGTGTGTCAGTCCTCTTGTACTCAAGTCGGCATTTGCCTTTTGTATTAAATTCGGATGCAATTTCAGTGTTTCATTGTCAATAAGAAGGTCCAAGGTATACAGTAAACCTGAAGTGTAGCATCGGAATCTAAAACTGGACTCACAGGAGAGGTTCAAATCATAGAAAGTTAGAGTGTCAGTCCTCCTGTACTTAAGTCGGAATTGTGCGGTTTGTATTAAATTCGGATGCAATTTCTGCGTTTCATCGTCAATAATATGGTCCAAGGTATACAGTAAACCTGAAGTGAAGGGTCGGAATTTAAAACTCAACTCACAGGAGAGGTTCAAATCATAGAAAATTAGAGTGTCAGTCCTCTTGTACTTATGTCGGCATTGTGCCTTTTGTATTACATTTGGATGTAACTTCTGTGATTCATCGACAATAAGAAGATCCAAGGTATACAGTAAAACCTCAAGTGAAGCACCGTAATCTAAAACTGGACTCACAGGAGAGGATTAAATCATAGAACGTTAGAGGGTCAGTCCTCTTGTACTTAAGTCGGCATTGTGCCTTTTGTATTAAATTCGGATGCAATTTCTGTGTTTCATCGTCAATAAGAAGGTCCGAGGTATACAGTAAACCTGAAGTGAACCATCGGAATCTAAAACTCAGTTCACAGGAGAGGTTCAAATCATAGAAAGTTAGAGTGACAGTCCTCTTGTAGTTAAGTCGGCATTGTGCCTTTTGTATTACATTCGGATGCCATTTCTTTGTTTCATCGTCAATAAGACTGTCCAAGGTATACAGTAAACCTGAAGTGCAGCATCAGAATCTAAAACTGGACTTACAGGAGAGGTTTATATCATAGAAAGTAAGAGTGTCAGTCCTCTTGTACTTACGTAGGCATTGTGATTTTTGTATTAGGTTCAGATGCAATTTCTGTGTTACATCGTCAATAAGAAGGTCCAAGGAATACAGCGAACCTGAAGTGAAGCATCGGAATCTAAAACTGGACTCACAGGAGAGGTTCAAAACATAGAAAGTTAGAGTGACAGTCCTCTTGTACTTAAGTCGGCATTGTGCCTTTTGTATTAAATTCGGATGCAATTTCTGTGTTTCATCGTCAATAAGAAGGTCCAAGGGATACAGTAAATGTGTAGTGAAGCATCGGAATCTGAAACTGGACTCACAGGAGAGGTTCAAATCATAGAAAATTTGAATGTCAGTCCTCTTGTACTTAAGTCGGCATTATGCCGTTTGTATTAAAGTCGGATGCAATTTCTGTGTTTCATCGTCAATAAGAGGGTCCAAGGTATACAGTAAACCTGAGGTGAAGGATCGGAATCTAAAACTCAACTCGTAGGATAGGTTCAAATCATAGAAAGTCAGAGGGTCAGTCCTCTTTACATAAGTCGGCATTATGCCTTTTGTATTAAATTCGGATGCAATATCTGTGTTTCATCGTCAGTAAGAAGATCCAAGGTATACAGTAAAACCTAAAGTGAACCACCGGAATCTAAAACTGGACTCACAGGAGAGGTTTAAATCATAGAAAGTTAGTGTGTCTGTCCTCTTGTACTTATGTCGGCATTGTGCCTTTTGTATTAAATTCGGATGCAATTTCTGTGCTTAATCGTCAATAAGAAGGTCAAAGGTATACAGTAAACATGAGGTGAAGCATCCGAATCCATAACTGGAATCACAGGAGAGGTTTATATCATAGAAAGTTAGTGTTTCTGTCCTCTTGTACTTAAGTCGGCATTGTGCCTTTTGTATTAAATTCGGATGCAATTTCCTTGTTTCATCGTCAATAATAAGGTCCAAGGTATACAGTAAACCTGAAGTGAAGGATCGGAATTTAACACTCAACTCACAGGAGAGGTTCAAATCATAGGAAGTTAGAGTGTCAGACCTCTTGTACTTATGTCGGCATTGTGCCTTTTGTATTAAATTTGGATGTAACTTCTATGTTTCATCGTCAATAAGAAGATCCAAGGTATACAGTAAAACCTGAAGTGAAGCACCGGAATCTAAAACTGGACTCACAGGAGAGCTTTAAACCATAGAAAGTGAGAGTGTCATTCCTCTTGTACTTAAGTCGGCATTGTGCTTTTGGTATTAAATTCGGATGCAATTTCTGTGTTTCATCGTCAATAAGAAGGTCCAAGGTAAACAGTAAGCCGGAAGTGAAGCATCAGAATTTAAAACTGGTCTCACAGGAGAGGTTTAAATCATAGAAAGTTAGAGTGTCTGTCCTCTTGTACTTAATTCGGCTTGTGCCTTTTGTATTAAATTCGGATGCAATTTCTGTGTCTCATTGGCAATAAGAAGGTCCAAGGTATACAGTAAACCTGAAGTGAAGCATCGGAATCTAAAACTCAACCCAAAGGTGAAGTTAAATTTATGGGAAGTTAGAGTGTTAATCCTCTTGTACTTAAGTCGGCATTGTGCCTTTTGGATTGAATTCGGATGCAATTTCTGTGCTTCATCGTCAATTAGAAGCACCAAGGTATACAGTAAACCTGAAGTGAAGCATCAGAAACTAAAACTGGACTCACAGGAGAGATTTAAGTCATAGAAAGTTAGAGTGTCAGTCCTCTTGTACTTAAGTCGGCATTGTGATTTTTGTATTAAATTCGGATGCAATTTCTGTGTTTCATCGTCAATAAGAAGGTCCAAGGAATACAGTGAAACTGAAGTGAAGCATCGGAATCTAAAACTGGACTCACAGGAGAGGTTCAAAGCATAGAAAGTTAGAGTGTCAGTCATCTTGTACTTAAGTCGGCATTGTGCCTTTTGTATTAAATTCGGATGCAATTTCTGTGTTTCATCGTCAATAAGAAGGTCCAAGGGATACAGTAAATGTGTAGTGAAGCATCGGAATCTGAAACTGGACTCACAGGAGAGGTTCAAATCATAGAAAATTTGAATGTCAGTCCTCTTGTACTTAAGTCGGCATTATGCCGTTTGTATTAAAGTCGGATGCAATTTCTGTGTTTCATCGTCAATAAGAGGGTCCAAGGTATACAGTAAACCTGAGGTGAAGGATCGGAATCTAAAACTCAACTCGGAGGATAGGTTCAAATCATAGAAAGTCAGAGGGTCAGTCCTCTTTACATAAGTCGGCATTATGCCTTTTGTATTAAATTCGGATGCAATATCTGTGTTTCATCGTCAGTAAGAAGATCCAAGGTATACAGTAAAACCTAAAGTGAACCACCGGAATCTAAAACTCGACTCACAGGAGAGGTTTAAATCATAGAAAGTTAGTGTGTCTGTCCTCTTGTACTTATGTCGGCATTGTGCCTTTTGTATTAAATTCGGATGCAATTTCTGTGCTTAATCGTCAATAAGAAGGTCAAAGGTATACAGTAAACATGAGGTGAAGCATCCGAATCCATAACTGGACTCACAGGAGAGGTTTATATCATAGAAAGTTAGTGTTTCTGTCCTCTTGCACTTAAGTCGGCATTGTGCCTTTTGTATTAAATTCGGATGCAATTTCCTTGTTTCATCGTCAATAATAAGGTCCAAGGTATACAGTAAACCTGAAGTGAAGGATCGGAATTTAACACTCAACTCACAGGAGAGGTTCAAATCATAGGAAGTTAGAGTGTCAGACCTCTTGTACTTATGTCGGCATTGTGCCTTTTGTATTAAATTTGGATGTAACTTCTATGTTTCATCGTCAATAAGAAGATCCAAGGTATACAGTAAAACCTGAAGTGAAGCACCGGAATCTAAAACTGGACTCACAGGAGAGCTTTAAACCATAGAAAGTGAGAGTGTCATTCCTCTTGTACTTAAGTCGGCATTGTGCTTTTGGTATTAAATTTGGATGCAATTTCTGTGTTTCATCGTCAATAAGAAGGTCCAAGGTAAACAGTAAGCAGGAAGTGAAGCATCAGAATTT
This sequence comes from Schistocerca americana, assembly GCF_021461395.2. Taxonomy (NCBI): domain Eukaryota; kingdom Metazoa; phylum Arthropoda; class Insecta; order Orthoptera; family Acrididae; genus Schistocerca; species Schistocerca americana. Next base: position 60,277,567 of record NC_060121.1, read on the forward strand.
AAAACTGGTCTCACAGGAGAGGTTTAAATCATAGAAAGTTAGAGTGTCTGTCCTCTTGTACTTAATTCGGCTTGTGCCTTTTGTATTAAATTCGGATGCAATTTCTGTGTCTCATTGGCAATAAGAAGGTCCAAGGTATACAGTAAACCTGAAGTGAAGCATCGGAATCTAAAACTCAACCCAAAGGTGAAGTTAAATTTATGGGAAGTTAGAGTGTAAATCCTCTTGTACTTAAGTCGGCATTGTGCCTTTTGGATTGAATTCGGATGCAATTTCTGTGCTTCATCGTCAATTAGAAGCACCAAGGTATACAGTAAACCTGAAGTGAAGCATCAGAAACTAAAACTGGACTCACAGGAGAGATTTAAGTCATAGAAAGTTAGAGTGTCAGTCCTCTTGTACTTAAGTCGGCATTGTGATTTTTGTATTAAATTCGGATGCAATTTCTGTGTTTCATCGTCAATAAGATGGTCCAAGGAATACAGTGAAACTGAAGTGAAGCATCGGAATCTAAAACTGGACTCACAGGAGAGGTTCAAAGCATAGAAAGTTAGAGTGTCAGTCATCTTGTACTTAAATCGGCATTGTGCCTTTTGCATTAAATTCGGATGCAATTTCTGTGTTTTAACGTTAATAAGAGGGTCCAAGGTATATGTTAAACCTGAGGTGAAGCATCGGAATCTAAAACTGGACTCACAGGAGAGGTTCAAATCATAGAAAGTTTGAGTGTCAGTCCTCTTGTACTTAATTCGGCATTGTGCCGTTTGTATTAAAGTCGGATGAAATTTCTGTGTTTCATCGTCAATAAGAAGGTCCAAGGTATACAGTAAACCTGAGGTGAAGGATCGGAATCTAAAACTCAACTCGCAGGAAAGGTTCAAATCATAGAAAGTTAGAGTGTCAGTCCTCTCGTACTTAAGTCGGCATTGTGCCTTTTGTAGTAAATTCGGATGCAATTTCTGTGTTTCATCGTCAGTAAGAAGATCCAAGGTATACAGGAAAACCTGAAGTGAAGCACCGGAATCTAAAACTGGACTCACAGGAGAGGTTTAAATCATAGAAAGTTAGAGTGTCTGTTCTCTTGTACTTAAGTCGGCATTGTGCCTTTGGTATTAAATTCGGATGATATTTCTGTGCTTAATCGACAATAAGAAGGTCCAAGGGATACAGTAAATCTGTAGTGAAGCATCGGAATCTAAAACTGGACTCACAGGAGAGGTTCAAATCATAGAAAGTTTGAATGTCAGTCCTCTTGTACTTAAGTCGGCATTGTGCCGTTTGTATTAAAGTCGGATGCAATTTCTGTGTTTCATCGTCAATAAGAGGGTCCATGGTATACAGTAAACCTGAGGTGAAGGATCGGAAACTAAAACTCAACTCGAAGGATAGGTTCAAATCATAGAAAGTTAGAGTGTTAGTCCTCTTCTACTTAAGTAGGCTTGTGCCTTTTGTATTATATTCGGTTGCAATTTCTGTGTTTCATCGGCAATAAGAAGGTCCGAGGTATACAGTAAACCTGAAATGAAGCATCCGAATCCATAACTGGACTCACAGGAGAGGTTGAAATCATAGAAAGTTAGTGTGTCTGTCCTCTTGTACTTAAGTCGGCATTGTGCCTTTTGTATTAAATTCGGATGCAATTTCCTTGTTTCATCGTCAATAAGACGCTCCAAGGTATACAGTAAACCACAAGTGCAGCATCAGAATATAAAACTGGACTTACAGGAGAGGTTTAAATCATAGAATGTAAGATTGCCAGTCCTCTTGTACTTAAGTCTGCATTGTGCCTTTTGTCTTAAATTCGGATGCAACTTCTGTGTTTCATCGTCAATAAGAAGGTTTAAGGGATATAGTAAACCTGAAGTGAAGCATTGGAATCTAAAACTGGACTCAAAGGAGAGGTTCATATCATCGAGAGTTAGAGTGTCAGTCCTTTTGTACTCAAGTCGGCATTTGCCTTTTGTATTAAATTCGGATGCAATTTCAGTGTTTCATTGTCAATAAGAAGGCCCAAGGTATACAGTAAACCTGAAGTGTAGCATCGGAATCTAAAACTGGACTCACAGGAGAGTTTCAAATCACAGAAAGTTAGAGTGTCAGTCCTCTTGTACTTAAGTCGGCATTGTGCCGTTTGTATTAAATTCGGATGCAATTTCTGCGTTTCATCGTCAATAATAGGGTCCAAGGTATACAGTAAACCTGAAGTGAAGGATCGGAATTTAACACTCAACTCACAGGAGAGGTTCAAATCATAGAAAGTTAGAGTGTCAGTCCTCTTATACTTATGTCGGCATTGTGCCTTTTGTATTAAATTTGGATGTAACTTCTGTGTTTCATCGTCAATAAGAAAATCCAAGGTATACAGTAAAACCTGAAGTGAAGCACCGGAACCTAAAACTGGACTAACAGGAGAGGTTTAAATCATAGAGAGTGAGAGTGTCAGTCGTCTTGTACTTAAGTCGGCATTGTGCTTTTTGTATTTAATTCGGATGCGATTTCTGTGTTTCAACGTCAATAAGAAGGTCCAAGGTATACAGTAAACCGGAAGTGAAGCATCGGAATTTAAAACTGGTCTCACAGGAGAGGTTTAAATCATAGAAAGTTAGAGTGTCAATCCTCTTGTACTTATTTCGGCTTGTGCCTTTTGTATTAAATTCGGATGCAATTTCTGTGTCTCATTGGCAATAAGAAGGTCCAAGGTATACAGTAAACCTGAAGTGAAGCATCGGAATCTAAAACTCAACCCAAAGGTGAAGTTTAAATTATAGGATGTTAGAGTGTAAATCCTCTTGTACTTAAGTCAGCATTGTGCCTTTTGGATTAAATTCGGATGCAATTTCTGTGCTTCATCGTCAATTAGATGCACCAAGGTATACAGTAAACCTGAAGTGAAGCATCAGAAACTAAAACTGGACTCACAGGAGAGGTTTAAGTCATAGTAAGTTAGAGTCTCAGTCCTCTTGTACTTAAGTCGGCATTGTGATTTTTGTATTAAATTCGGATGCAATTTCTGTGTTTCATCGTCAATAAGAAGGTCCAAGGAATACAGTGAAACTGAAGTGAAGCTTCGGAATCTAAAACTGGACTCACAGGAGAGGTTCAAATCATAGAAAGTTTGTGTGTCAGTCCTCTTGTACTTAAGTCGGCATCGTGCCGTTTGTATTAAAGTCGGATGCAATTTCTGTGTTTCATCGTCAATAAGAAGGTCCAAGGTATACAGTAAACCTGAGGTGAAGGATCGAAATCTAAAACTCAACTCGCAGGAAAGGTTCAAATCATAGAAAGTTAGAGTGTCAGTCCTCTTGTACATAAGACGGCATTGTGCTTTTTATATTAAATTCTGATACAATTTCTGTGTTTCGTCGTCAACAACAAGGTACAAAGTATACAGTAAACCTGAAGTGAAGCATCGGAATTGAAAACTGGTCTCACAGGAGAGGTTTGAATCATAGAATGTTAGAGTGTTAGTCCTCTTCTACTTAAGTAGGCTTGTGCCCTTTGTATTATATTCAGATGCAATTTCTGTGTTTCATCGGCAATAAGAAGGTCCGAGGTATACAGTAAACCTGAAATGAAGCATCGGAATCTAAAACTCAACTCACAGGAGAGGTTCAAATTATAGAAAGTTAGAGTGTCAATCCTATTGTACTTAAGTCGGCATTGTGCCTTTTGTATTAAATTCGGATGCAAATTCTCTGCTTCATCGTCAATAAGAAGCACCATGGTATACAGTAAACCGGAAGTGAAGCATTAGAAACTAAAACTGGACTCACAGGAGGGGTTTAAATCATAGAAAGTTAGAGTGTCAGTCCTCTTGTACTTAAGTCGGCATTGTGCCTTTTGTATTACATTCGGATACATTTTCTGTGTTTCATCGTCAATAAGAAGGTGCAAGGTATACAGTAAACCTGAAGTGAATCATCGGAATCTAAAACTGGACTCACAGGAGACGTTTAATTCATAGAAAGTTAGTGTGTCAGTCCTCTTGTACTTAAGTCGGCATTGTGCCTTTTGTATTAAATTCGGATGCAATTTCTGTGCTTCATCGTCAATAAGAAGGTCAAGGTATGCAGTAAACCTGAGGTGAAGCATCGGAATCTAAAACTAAACTCACAGGAGAGGTTAAATTCATTGAACGATAGAGAGTCAGTCCTCTTGGACTTAAGTCGACATTGTGCCTTTTGTATTACATTCGGATGCGATTTCTAGGTTTCATCGACAATAAGAAGGTCCGAGGTATACACTAAACCTGAAGTGAAGCATCGGAATCTAAAACTCAGTTCACAGGAGAGGTTCAAATCATAGAAAGTTAGAGTGTCAGTCCTCTTGTACTTAAGCCGGCATTGTGCCTTTTGTATTAAATTGGGATGCAATTTCTGTGTTTGATCGTCAATATGAAGGTCCGAGAAATACAGTATACCTGAAGCGAAGCATCGGAATCTAAAACTGGACTCACAGGAGAGGTTCAAATCATAGAAAGTTGGAGTGTCAGTCTTCTTGTTCTTAAGTCGGGATTGTGCCTTTTGTATTAAATTCGAATGCAATTTCTGTGTTTCATCGTCAATAAGAAGGTCCAAGGTATACAGTAAACCCGAAGTAAAGCATCGGAATCTAAAACTCAACTCACAGGAGAGGTTCAAAGCATAGAAAGTTAGAGTGTCAGTCATCTTGTACTTAAGTCGGCATTGTGCCTTTTGTATTAAATTCGGATGCAATTTCTGTGTTTCATCGTCAATAAGAAGGTCCAAGGGATACAGTAAATGTGTAGTGAAGCATCGGAATCTGAAACTGGACTCACAGGAGAGGTTCAAATCATAGAAAATTTGAATGTCAGTCCTCTTGTACTTAAGTCGGCATTATGCCGTTTGTATTAAAGTCGGATGCAATTTCTGTGTTTCGTCGTCAATAAGAGGGTCCAAGGTATACAGTAAACCTGAGGTGAAGGATCGGAATCTAAAACTCAACTCGGAGGATAGGTTCAAATCATAGAAAGTCAGAGGGTCAGTCCTCTTTACATAAGTCGGCATTATGCCTTTTGTATTAAATTCGGATGCAATATCTGTGTTTCATCGTCAGTAAGAAGATCCAAGGTATACAGTAAAACCTAAAGTGAACCACCGGAATCTAAAACGGGACTCACAGGAGAGGTTTAAATCATAGAAAGTTAGTGTGTCTGTCCTCTTGTACTTATGTCGGCATTGTGCCTTTTGTATTAAATTCGGATGCAATTTCTGTGCTTAATCGTCAATAAGAAGGTCAAAGGTATACAGTAAACATGAGGTGAAGCATCCGAATCCATAACTGGACTCACAGGAGAGGTTTATATCATAGAAAGTTAGTGTTTCTGTCCTCTTGCACTTAAGTCGGCATTGTGCCTTTTGTATTAAATTCGGATGCAATTTCCTTGTTTCATCGTCAATAATAAGGTCCAAGGTATACAGTAAACCTGAAGTGAAGGATCGGAATTTAACACTCAACTCACAGGAGAGGTTCAAATCATAGGAAGTTAGAGTGTCAGACCTCTTGTACTTATGTCGGCATTGTGCCTTTTGTATTAAATTTGGATGTAACTTCTATGTTTCATCGTCAATAAGAAGATCCAAGGTATACAGTAAAACCTGAAGTGAAGCACCGGAATCTAAAACTGGACTCACAGGAGAGCTTTAAACCATAGAAAGTGAGAGTGTCATTCCTCTTGTACTTAAGTCGGCATTGTGCTTTTGGTATTAAATTTGGATGCAATTTCTGTGTTTCATCGTCAATAAGAAGGTCCAAGGTAAACAGTAAGCAGGAAGTGAAGCATCAGAATTTAAAACTGGTCTCACAGGAGAGGTTTAAATCATAGAAAGTTAGAGTGTCTGTCCTCTTGTACTTAATTCGGCTTGTGCCTTTTGTATTAAATTCGGATGCAATTTCTGTGTCTCATTGGCAATAAGAAGGTCCAAGGTATACAGTAAACCTGAAGTGAAGCATCGGAATCTAAAACTCAACCCAAAGGTGAAGTTAAATTTATGGGAAGTTAGAGTGTAAATCCTCTTGTACTTAAGTCGGCATTGTGCCTTTTGGATTGAATTCGGATGCAATTTCTGTGCTTCATCGTCAATTAGAAGCACCAAGGTATACAGTAAACCTGAAGTGAAGCATCAGAAACTAAAACTGGACACACAGGAGAGATTTAAGTCATAGAAAGTTAGAGTGTCAGTCCTCTTGTACTTAAGTCGGCATTGTGATTTTTGTATTAAATTCGGATGCAATTTCTGTGTTTCATCGTCAATAAGATGGTCCAAGGAATACAGTGAAACTGAAGTGAAGCATCGGAATCTAAAACTGGACTCACAGGAGAGGTTCAAAGCATAGAAAGTTAGAGTGTCAGTCATCTTGTACTTAAATCGGCATTGTGCCTTTTGCATTAAATTCGGATGCAATTTCTGTGTTTTAACGTTAATAAGAGGGTCCAAGGTATATGTTAAACCTGAGGTGAAGCATCGGAATCTAAAACTGGACTCACAGGAGAGGTTCAAATCATAGAAAGTTTGAGTGTCAGTCCTCTTGTACTTAATTCGGCATTGTGCCGTTTGTATTAAAGTCGGATGAAATTTCTGTGTTTCATCGTCAATAAGAAGGTCCAAGGTATACAGTAAACCTGAGGTGAAGGATCGGAATCTAAAACTCAACTCGCAGGAAAGGTTCAAATCATAGAAAGTTAGAGTGTCAGTCCTCTCGTACTTAAGTCGGCATTGTGCCTTTTGTAGTAAATTCGGATGCAATTTCTGTGTTTCATCGTCAGTAAGAAGATCCAAGGTATACAGGAAAACCTGAAGTGAAGCACCGGAATCTAAAACTGGACTCACAGGAGAGGTTTAAATCATAGAAAGTTAGAGTGTCTGTTCTCTTGTACTTAAGTCGGCATTGTGCCTTTGGTATTAAATTCGGATGATATTTCTGTGCTTAATCGACAATAAGAAGGTCCAAGGGATACAGTAAATCTGTAGTGAAGCATCGGAATCTAAAACTGGACTCACAGGAGAGGTTCAAATCATAGAAAGTTTGAATGTCAGTCCTCTTGTACTTAAGTCGGCATTGTGCCGTTTGTATTAAAGTCGGATGCAATTTCTGTGTTTCATCGTCAATAAGAGGGTCCATGGTATACAGTAAACCTGAGGTGAAGGATCGGAAACTAAAACTCAACTCGAAGGATAGGTTCAAATCATAGAAAGTTAGAGTGTTAGTCCTCTTCTACTTAAGTAGGCTTGTGCCTTTTGTATTATATTCGGTTGCAATTTCTGTGTTTCATCGGCAATAAGAAGGTCCGAGGTATACAGTAAACCTGAAATGAAGCATCCGAATCCATAACTGGACTCACAGGAGAGGTTGAAATCATAGAAAGTTAGTGTGTCTGTCCTCTTGTACTTAAGTCGGCATTGTGCCTTTTGTATTAAATTCGGATGCAATTTCCTTGTTTCATCGTCAATAAGACGCTCCAAGGTATACAGTAAACCACAAGTGCAGCATCAGAATATAAAACTGGACTTACAGGAGAGGTTTAAATCATAGAATGTAAGATTGCCAGTCCTCTTGTACTTAAGTCTGCATTGTGCCTTTTGTCTTAAATTCGGATGCAACTTCTGTGTTTCATCGTCAATAAGAAGGTTTAAGGGATATAGTAAACCTGAAGTGAAGCATTGGAATCTAAAACTGGACTCAAAGGAGAGGTTCATATCATCGAGAGTTAGAGTGTCAGTCCTTTTGTACTCAAGTCGGCATTTGCCTTTTGTATTAAATTCGGATGCAATTTCAGTGTTTCATTGTCAATAAGAAGGCCCAAGGTATACAGTAAACCTGAAGTGTAGCATCGGAATCTAAAACTGGACTCACAGGAGAGTTTCAAATCACAGAAAGTTAGAGTGTCAGTCCTCTTGTACTTAAGTCGGCATTGTGCCGTTTGTATTAAATTCGGATGCAATTTCTGCGTTTCATCGTCAATAATAGGGTCCAAGGTATACAGTAAACCTGAAGTGGAGGATCGGAATTTAACACTCAACTCACAGGAGAGGTTCAAATCATAGAAAGTTAGAGTGTCAGTCCTCTTATACTTATGTCGGCATTGTGCCTTTTGTATTAAATTTGGATGTAACTTCTGTGTTTCATCGTCAATAAGAAAATCCAAGGTATACAGTAAAACCTGAAGTGAAGCACCGGAACCTAAAACTGGACTAACAGGAGAGGTTTAAATCATAGAGAGTGAGAGTGTCAGTCGTCTTGTACTTAAGTCGGCATTGTGCTTTTTGTATTTAATTCGGATGCGATTTCTGTGTTTCAACGTCAATAAGAAGGTCCAAGGTATACAGTAAACCGGAAGTGAAGCATCGGAATTTAAAACTGGTCTCACAGGAGAGGTTTAAATCATAGAAAGTTAGAGTGTCAATCCTCTTGTACTTATTTCGGCTTGTGCCTTTTGTATTAAATTCGGATGCAATTTCTGTGTCTCATTGGCAATAAGAAGGTCCAAGGTATACAGTAAACCTGAAGTGAAGCATCGGAATCTAAAACTCAACCCAAAGGTGAAGTTTAAATTATAGGATGTTAGAGTGTAAATCCTCTTGTACTTAAGTCAGCATTGTGCCTTTTGGATTAAATTCGGATGCAATTTCTGTGCTTCATCGTCAATTAGATGCACCAAGGTATACAGTAAACCTGAAGTGAAGCATCAGAAACTAAAACTGGACTCACAGGAGAGGTTTAAGTCATAGTAGGTTAGAGTCTCAGTCCTCTTGTACTTAAGTCGGCATTGTGATTTTTGTATTAAATTCGGATGCAATTTCTGTGTTTCATCGTCAATAAGAAGGTCCAAGGAATACAGTGAAACTGAAGTGAAGCTTCGGAATCTAAAACTGGACTCACAGGAGAGGTTCAAATCATAGAAAGTTTGTGTGTCAGTCCTCTTGTACTTAAGTCGGCATCGTGCCGTTTGTATTAAAGTCGGATGCAATTTCTGTGTTTCATCGTCAATAAGAAGGTCCAAGGTATACAGTAAACCTGAGGTGAAGGATCGAAATCTAAAACTCAACTCGCAGGAAAGGTTCAAATCATAGAAAGTTAGAGTGTCAGTCCTCTTGTACATAAGACGGCATTGTGCTTTTTATATTAAATTCTGATACAATTTCTGTGTTTCGTCGTCAACAACAAGGTACAAAGTATACAGTAAACCTGAAGTGAAGCATCGGAATTGAAAACTGGTCTCACAGGAGAGGTTTGAATCATAGAATGTTAGAGTGTTAGTCCTCTTCTACTTAAGTAGGCTTGTGCCCTTTGTATTATATTCAGATGCAATTTCTGTGTTTCATCGGCAATAAGAAGGTCCGAGGTATACAGTAAACCTGAAATGAAGCATCGGAATCTAAAACTCAACTCACAGGAGAGGTTCAAATTATAGAAAGTTAGAGTGTCAATCCTATTGTACTTAAGTCGGCATTGTGCCTTTTGTATTAAATTCGGATGCAAATTCTCTGCTTCATCGTCAATAAGAAGCACCATGGTATACAGTAAACCGGAAGTGAAGCATTAGAAACTAAAACTGGACTCACAGGAGGGGTTTAAATCATAGAAAGTTAGAGTGTCAGTCCTCTTGTACTTAAGTCGGCATTGTGCCTTTTGTATTACATTCGGATACATTTTCTGTGTTTCATCGTCAATAAGAAGGTGCAAGGTATACAGTAAACCTGAAGTGAATCATCGGAATCTAAAACTGGACTCACAGGAGACGTTTAATTCATAGAAAGTTAGTGTGTCAGTCCTCTTGTACTTAAGTCGGCATTGTGCCTTTTGTATTAAATTCGGATGCAATTTCTGTGCTTCATCGTCAATAAGAAGGTCAAGGTATGCAGTAAACCTGAAGTGAAGCATCGGAATCTAAAACTAAACTCACAGGAGAGGTTAAATTCATTGAACGATAGAGAGTCAGTCCTCTTGGACTTAAGTCGACATTGTGCCTTTTGTATTACATTCGGATGCGATTTCTAGGTTTCATCGACAATAAGAAGGTCCGAGGTATACACTAAACCTGAAGTGAAGCATCGGAATCTAAAACTCAGTTCACAGGAGAGGTTCAAATCATAGAAAGTTAGAGTGTCAGTCCTCTTGTACTTAAGCCGGCATTGTGCCTTTTGTATTAAATTGGGATGCAATTTCTGTGTTTGATCGTCAATATGAAGGTCCGAGAAATACAGTATACCTGAAGCGAAGCATCGGAATCTAAAACTGGACTCACAGGAGAGGTTCAAATCATAGAAAGTTGGAGTGTCAGTCTTCTTGTTCTTAAGTCGGGATTGTGCCTTTTGTATTAAATTCGAATGCAATTTCTGTGTTTCATCGTCAATAAGAAGGTCCAAGGTATACAGTAAACCCGAAGTAAAGCATCGGAATCTAAAACTCAACTCACAGGAGAGGTTCAAATCATAGAAAGTAAGAGTGTCAGTCCTCTTGTACTTAAGTCGGCATTGTGCCTTTTGTTTTAAATTCGGATGCAATTTCTGTGTTTCATCGTGAATAAGAAGGTCCAAGGCATACAGTAAACCTGAAGTGAAGCATCGGAATCTAAAACTGGACTCAAAGGAGAGGTTCAAATAATCGAAAGTTAGAGTGTCAGTCCTCTTGTACTCAAGTCGGCATTTGCTTTTGTATTAAATTCGGATGCAAATTCAGTGTTTCATTGTCAAAAGAAGGTCCAAGTGATACTGCAAACCTAAAGTGAAGCATCGGAATCTAAAACTGGACTCACAGGAGACGTTTAATTCATAGAAAGTTAGAGTGTCAGTCCTCTTGTACTTAAGTCGGCATTGTGCCGTTTGTATTAAATTCGGATGCAATTTCTGCGTTTCATCGTCAATAATAGGGTCCAAGGTATACAGTAAACCTGAAGTGAAGGATCGGAATTTAACACTCAACTCACAGGAGAGGTTCAAATCATAGAAAGTTAGAGTGTCAGTCCTCTTATACTTATGTCGGCATTGTGCCTTTTGTATTAAATTTGGATGTAACTTCTGTGTTTCATCGTCAATAAGAAAATCCAAGGTATACAGTAAAACCTGAAGTGAAGCACCGGAACCTAAAACTGGACTAACAGGAGAGGTTAAAATCATAGAGAGTGAGAGTGTCAGTCGTCTTGTACTTAAGTCGGCATTGTGCTTTTTGTATTTAATTTGGATGCGATTTCTGTGTTTCAACGTCAATAAGAAGGTCCAAGGTATACAGTAAACCGGAAGTGAAGCATCGGAATTTAAAACTGGTCTCACAGGAGAGGTTTAAATCATAGAAAGTTAGAGTGTCAATCCTCTTGTACTTATTTCGGCTTGTGCCTTTTGTATTAAATTCGGATGCAATTTCTGTGTCTCATTGGCAATAAGAAGGTCCAAGGTATACAGTAAACCTGAAGTGAAGCATCGGAATCTAAAACTCAACCCAAAGGTGAAGTTTAAATTATAGGATGTTAGAGTGTAAATCCTCTTGTACTTAAGTCGGCATTGTGCCTTTTGGATTAAATTCGGATGCAATTTCTGTGCTTCATCGTCAATTAGATGCACCAAGGTATGCAGTAAACCTGAAGTGAAGCATCAGAAACTAAAACTGGACTCACAGGAGAGGTTTAAGTCATAGTAGGTTAGAGTCTCAGTCCTCTTGTACTTAAGTCGGCATTGTGATTTTTGTATTAAATTCGGATGCAATTTCTGTGTTTCATCGTCAATAAGAAGGTCCAAGGAATACAGTGAAACTGAAGTGAAGCTTCGGAATCTAAAACTGGACTCACAGGAGATCTTCAAAGCATAGAAAGTTAGAGTGCCAGTCATCTTGTACTTAAGTCGGCATTGTGCCTTTTGCATTAAATTCGGATGCAATTTCTGTGTTTTAACGTCAATAAGAAGGTCCAAGGTATATGATAAACCTGAGGTGGAGCATCGGAATCTAAAACTGGACTCACAGGAGAGGTTCAAATCATAGAAAGTTTGAGTGTCAGTCCTCTTGTACTTAAGTCGGCATCGTGCCGTTTGTATTAAAGTCGGATGCAATTTCTGTGTTTCATCGTCAATAAGAAGGTCCAAGGTATACAGTAAACCTGAGGTGAAGGATCGAAATCTAAAACTCAACTCGCAGGAAAGGTTCAAATCATAGAAAGTTAGAGTGTCAGTCCTCTTGTACATAAGACGGCATTGTGCTTTTTATATTAAATTCTGATACAATTTCTGTGTTTCGTCGTCAACAACAAGGTACAAAGTATACAGTAAACCTGAAGTGAAGCATCGGAATTTAAAACTGGTCTAACAGGAGAGGTTTGAATCATAGAATGTTAGAGTGTTAGTCCTCTTGTACTTAAGTCGGCATTGTGCCTTTTGTATTACATTCGGATACATTTTCTGTGTTTCATCGTCAATAAGAAGGTGCAAGGTATACAGTAAACCTGAAGTGAATCATCGGAATCTAAAACTGGACTCACAGGAGACGTATAATTCATAGAAAGTTAGTGTGTCAGTCCTCTTGTACTTAAGTCGGCATTGTGCCTTTTGTATTAAATTCGGATGCAATTTCTGTGCTTCATCGTCAATAAGAAGGTCAAGGTATGCTGCAAACCTGAAGTGAAGCATCGGAATCTAAAACTAAACTCACAGGAGAGGTTAAAATCATTGAACGATAGAGAGTCAGTCCTCTTGGACTTAAGTCGACATTGTGCCTTTTGTATTACATTCGGATGCGATTTCTAGGTGTCATCGTCAATAAGAAGGTCCGAGGTATACACTAAACCTGAAGTGAAGCATCGGAATCTAAAACTCAGTTCACAGGAGAGGTTCAAATCATAGAAAGTTAGAGTGTCAGTCCTCTTGTACTTAAGCCGGCATTGTGCCTTTTGTATTAAATTGGGATGCAATTTCTGTGTTTGATCGTCAATATGAAGGTCCGAGAAATACAGTAAACCTGAAGCGAAGCATCGGAATCTAAAACTGGACTCACAGGAGAGGTTCAAATCATAGAAAGTTGGAGTGTCAGTCTTCTTGTTCTTAAGTCGGGATTGTGCCTTTTGTATTAAATTCGAATGCAATTTCTGTGTTTCATCGTCAATAAGAAGGTCCAAGGTATACAGTAAACCCGAAGTAAAGCATCGGAATCTAAAACTAAACTCACAGGAGAGGTTCAAATCATAGAAAGTAAGAGTGTCAGTCCTCTTGTACTTAAGTCGGCATTGTGCCTTTTGTTTTAAATTCGGATGCAATTTCTGTGTTTCATCGTGAATAAGAAGGTCCAAGGCATACAGTAAACCTGAAGTGAAGCATCGGAATCTAAAACTGGACTCAAAGGAGAGGTTCAAATAATCGAAAGTTAGAGTGTCAGTCCTCTTGTACTCAAGCTCAAGTCGGCATTTGCTTTTGTATTAAATTCGGATGCAAATTCAGTGTTTCATTGTCAAAAGAAGGACCAAGTGATACTGCAAACCTAAAGTGAAGCATCGGAATCTAAAACTGGACTCACAGGAGACGTTTAATTCATAGAAAGTTAGAGTGTCAGTCCTCTTGTACTTAAGTCGGCATTGACCCTTTTGTATTAAATTCGGATGCAATTTCTGAGCTTCATCATCAATATGAAGGTCCAAGGTATACAGTAAACCTGAAGAGAAGCATCGGAATCTAAAACGGAACTCACACGAGAGGTTTAAATCATAGAAAGTGAGAGTGTCAGTCCTCTTGTACATAAGTCGGCATTGTGCTTTTTGTATTAAATTCGGATGCAATGTCTGTGTTTCATCGTCATAAGAAGGTCCAAGGGATACAGTAAACCTGAAGTGAAGGATCGGAATCTAAAACTCAACTCACAGGAGAGGTTCAAATCATAGAAAGTTAGAGTGTCAGTCCTCTTGTACTTATGTCGGCATTGTGCCTTTTGTATTAAATTTGGATGTAACTTCTGTGTTTCATCGTCAATAAGAAGATCCAAGGTATACAGTAAAACCTGAAGTGAAGCACCGGAATCTAAAACTGGGCTCACAGGAGAGGTTTAAATCATAGAAAGTGAGAGTGTCAGTCCTCTTGTACTTGAGTCGGCATTGTGCTTTTTGTATTAAATTCGGATGCAATTTCTGTGTTTCATCGTCAATAAGAAGGTCCAAGGTATACAATAAACCGGAAGTGAAGCATCGGAATAAAAACTGGTCTCACAGGAGAGGTTTAAATCATAGAAAGTTAGAATGTCAGTCCTCTTGTACTTAATTCGGCTTGTGCCTTTTGTATTAAATTCGGATGCAATTTATGTGTTTCATTGGCAATAAGAAGGTCCAAGGTATACAATAAACCTGAAGTGAAGCATCGGAATCTAAAACTCAACCCACAAGTGAAGTTCAAATTATAGGAAGTTAGAGTGAAAATCCTCTTGTACTTAAGTCGACATTGTGCCTTTTGGATTAAATTCGGATGCAATTTCTGTGCTTCAACGTCAATTAGAAGCACCAAGGTATACAGTTAACCTGAAGTGAATTATCAGAAACTAAAACTGGACTCACAGGAGATGTTTAAGTCACAGAAAGTTAGAGTGTCAGTCCTCTTGTACTTAAGTCGGCATTGTGATTTTTGTATTAAATTCCGATGCAATTTCTGTGTTTCATCGTCAATAAGAAGGTCCAAGGAATACAGTGAAACTGAAGTGAAGCATCGGAATCTAAAACTTAACTCACAGGAGAGGTTCAAAGCAAAGAAAGTTAGAGTGTCAGTCATCTTGTACTTAAGTCGGCATTGTGCCTTTTGCATTAAATTCGGATGCAATTTCTGTGTTTTATCGTTAATAAGAAGGTCCAAGGTAAATGTTAAACCCGAGGTGAAGCATCGGAATCTAAAACTGGACTCACAGGAGAGGTTCAAATCATAGAAAGTTTGAGTGCCAGTCCTCTTGTACTTAAGTCGGCATTGTGCCGTTTGTATTAAAGTCGGATGCAATTTCTGTGTTTCATCGTCAATAAGAAGGTCCAAGGTATACAGTAAACCTGAGGTGAAGGATCGGAATCTAAATTCAACTCGCAGGAATGGTTCAAATCATAGAAAGTTAGAGTGTCAGTCCTCGTGTACTTAAGTCGGCACTGTGCCTTTTGTAGTAAATTCGGATGCAATTTCTGTGTTTCATCGTCAGTAAGATGATCCAAGGTATACAGGAAAACCTGAAGTGAAGCACCGGAATCTAAAACTGGACTCACGGGAGAGGATTAAATCATAGAGAGTTAGAGTGTCTGTCCACTTGTACTTAAGTCGGCATTGTGCCTTTGGTATTAAATTCGGATGCAATTTCTGTGCTTAATCGTCAATAAGAAGGTCAAAGGTATACAGTAAACCTGAAGTGAAGCATCCGAATCTATAACTGGACTCACAGGAGAGGTTTCAATAATAGAAAGTTAGAGTGTCAGTCCTCTTGTACTTAAGTCGGCATTGTGCCTTTTGTATTAAATTCGGATGCAAATTCTGTGCTTCATCGTCAATAAGAAGCACCATGGTATACAGTAAACCGGAAGTGAAGCATTAAAAAATTAAACTGTACTCACAGGAGGGGTTTAAATCATAGAAAGTTAGAGTGTCAGTCCTCTTGTACTTAAGTCGGCATTATGCCTTTTGTATTACATTCGGATACAATTTCTGTGTTTCATCGTCAATAAGAAGGTGCAAGGTATACAGTAGACCTGAAGTGAAGCATCGGAATCTAAAACTGGACTCACAAGTGACGTTTAATTCATAGAAAGTTGGTGTGTCTGTCCCCTTGTACTTAAGTCGGCATTGTGCATTTGTATTAAATTCAGATGCAATTTCTGTGCTTCATCGACAATACGAAAGTCCAAGGTATACAGTAAACCTGAAGTAAAGCATCGGAATCTAAAACTAAACTCACAGGAGAGGTTTAAATCATAGAACAAAGAAAGTCAGTCCTCTTGGACTTAAGTCGACATTGTGCCTTTTGTATTAAATTCGGATGCGATTTCTATGTTTCATCGTCAATAAGAAGGTCCGAGGTATACACTAAACCTGAAGTGAAGCATGGGAATCTAAAACGGGACTCACAGGAGAGGTTCAAATCATAGAAAGTTAGTGTGTCAGTCCTCTTGTACTTAAGTCGGCATTGTGCCTTTTGTATTAAATTGGGATGCAATTTCTGTGTTTGATCGTCAATACGAAGGTCCGAGGAATAAAGTAATCCTGAAGTGAAGCATCGGAAAGTAAAACTGGACTCACAGGAGAGGTTCGAATCATAGAAAGTTGGAGTGTCAGTCTTCCTGTCCTTAAGTTGGAATTGTGCCTTTTGTATTAAATTCGAATGCAATTTCTGTGTTTCATCGTCAATATGGAAGGCCAAGGTATACAGTAAACCTGAAGTAAAGCATCGGAATCTAAAACTCAACTCACAGGAGAGGTTCAAATCATAGAAAGTTAGAGTGTCAGTCCTCTTGTACTTAAGTCGGCATTGTGCCTTTTGTATTAAATTCGGATGCAATTTCTTTGTTTCATCGTCAATAAGACGGTCCAAGGTATAGAGTAAACCTTAAGTGCAGCATCAGAATCAAAAACTGGACTTACAGGGGAGGTTTAAATCGTAGAAAGTAAGGGTGTCAGTCCTCTTGTACTTAAGTCGGCATTATGCCTTTTGTATTACATTCGGATACAATTTCTTTGTTTCATCGTCAATAAGAAGGTCCAAGGTATACAGCAAAGCGGGAGTGAAGCATCGGAATCTAAAACTGGTCTCACAGGAGAGGTTTAAATCATAGAATGTTAGAGTGTCAGTCCTCTTGTACTTATGTCAGCTTGTGCCTTTTGTATGAAATTCGGATGCAATATCTGTGTTTCATCGGCAATAAGAAGGTCCACGGTATACAGTAAACCTGAAGTGAAGCATCGGAATCCAACACTTAACTCACAGGATTGATTCAAATCATAGAAAGTTAGAGTGTCAGTCCTCTTGTACTTAAGTCGGCATTGTGCCTATTGCATTACATTCGGATGCAATATCAGTGTTTCTTCGTCAATAAGAAGGTCCAAGGTATACAGTAAACCTGTAGTGAAGCATCGGAATATAAAACTGGACTCACAGGAGACGTTTAATGCATAGAAAGTTAGAGTGTCAGTCCTCTTGTGCTTAAGTCTGCATTGAGCCTTTTGTATTAAATTCGGATGCAATTTCTGTGCTTCATCGTCAATAAGAAGGTCCTAGGTATACAGTAAACATGAAGTGACGCATCGGAATCTGAAGCTAAACTCACAGGAGAGGTTTAAATCATAGAAAGTTAGAGTGTCAGTCTTCTTGTACTTAAGTCGGCTTGTGCCTATTGTATTATATTCAGATGCAATTTCTGTGTTTCATCGGCAATAAGAAGGTCCAAGGTATACAGTAAACCTGAAGTGAAGCATCGGAATCTATAACTCAAATCACAGGAGAGGTTCAAATTATAGAAAGTTAGAGTGTCAATCCACTTGTACTTAAGTCGGCATTGTGCCCTTTGTATTAAATTCGGATGCAATTTCTGTGCTTCATCGTCAATAAGAAGCACCATGGTATACAGTAAACCGGAAGTGAAGCATTAGAAACTAACCCTGGACTCACAGGAGAGGTTTAAATCATAGAGAGTTAGAGTGTCAGTCCTGTTGCACTTGAGTCGGCATTGTGCCTTTTGTATTGCATTCGGATACAATTTCTGTGTTTCATCGTCAATAAGATGGTCCAAGGTATACAATAAACCTGCAGTGAAGCATCGGAATCTAAAACTGGACTCAAAGGAGACGTTTAATTCATAGAAAGTTAGAATGTCAATCCTCTTGTACTTAAGTCGGCATAGTGCCTTTTGTATTAAATTCGGATGCAATTTCTGTCTTTCATCGTCAATAGGAAGCACCATGGTATACAGTAAACCGGAAGTGAAGCATTAGAAACTAAACCTGGACTCACAGGAGAGGTTTAAATCATAGAGAGTTAGAGTGTCAGTCCTGTTGCACTTGAGTCGGCATGGTGCGTTTTGTATAACATTCGGATACAATTTCTGTGTTTCATCGTCCATAAGAAGGTCCAAGGTATACAGTAAACCTGCAGTGAAGCATCGGAATCTAAATCTCAGTTCACAGGAGAGGTTCAAATCATAGAAAGTTAGAGTGTCAGTCGTCTTGTACTTATGTCGTCATTGTGCACTTGTAGTAAATTCGGATGCAATTTCTGTGTTTCATCGTCAATAAGAAGTTCCAAGGTTTACAGTTAACCTGAAGTGAAGCATCGGAATCTAAAACTGGACTCACAGGAGAGGTTTAGATCATAGAAAGTTGGAGTGTCAGTCCTCTTGTACTTAAGTCGGCATTGTGCCTTTTGCACTAAATTCCGATGTAAATTCTGTGTCTCATCGTCAATAAGAAGGTCCAAGGTATACAGTAAACCTGAAGTGAAGCATCGGAATCTAAAACTAGACTCACAGGAGAGGTTTAAATCATAGAAAGTTGGAGTGTCAGTCTTCTTGTACTTATGTCGGCATTGTGCCTTTTGTATTAAATTCGAATGCAATTTCTGTGTTTCATCGTCAATAAGAAGGTCCAATTTATACAGTAAACCTGAAGTGAAGCATCGGAATCTAAAACTGCACTCACAGGAGTGGTTCAAATCGCAGACAGTTAGAGTGTCAGTCCTCTTGTACTTAAGTCGGCGTTGTGCTTTTTGTATTAAATTTGGATGCAATATCTGTGTTTCATCGTCAAAAAGATGGTCCAAGGGATACTGCAAACCTAAAGTGAAGCATCGGAATCTAAAACTGGACTCACAGGAGTCGTTTAATTCATAGAAAGTTATAGTGTCAGTCCTCTTGTACTTAAGTCGGCATTGAGCCTTTTGTATTAAATTCGGATGCAATTTCTGTGCTTCATCGTCAATAAGAAGGCCCAAGGTATACAGTAAACCTGAAGTGAAGCATCGGAATCTAAAACTAAACTCACAGGAGAAGTTTAAATCATAGAAAGTTAGAGAGAGAGTCCTCTTGGACTTAAATCGGCATTGTGCCTTTTGTATTAAATTCGGATGCAATTTCTGTGTTTCATTGACAATAAGAAGGTACGAGGTATACAGTAAACCTGAAGTGAAGCATCGGAATCTAAAACTCAGTTCACAGGAGAGGTTCGAATCATAGAAAGTTAGAGTGTCAGTCGTCTTGTACTTAAGTCGTCATTCTGCCTTTTGAAGTAAATTCGGATGCAATTTCTGTGTTTCATCGTCAATAAGAAGGTCCAAGGTTTACAGTTAACCTGAAGTGAAGCATCGGAATCTAAAACTGGACTCACATTAGAGGTTTAGATCATAGAAAGTTGGAGTGTCAGTCCTCTTGTACTTAAGTCGGCATTGTGCCTTTTGTACTAAATTCCGATGCAATATCTGTGTCTCATCGTCAATAAGAAAGTCCAAGGTATACAGTAAACCTGAAGTGAAGCATCGGAATCTAAAACTAGACTCACAGGAGAGGTTTACATCATAGAAAGTTGGAGTGTCAGTCTTCTCGTACTTATGTCGGCATTGTGCCTTTTGTATTAAATTCGAATGCAATTTCTGTGTTTCATCGTCAATAAGAAGGTCCAATTTATACAGTAAACCTTAAGTGAAGCATCGGAATCTACATCTGCACTCACAGGAATGGTTCAAATCGTAGAAAGTTAGAGTGTCAGTCCTCTTGTACTTAAGTCGGCGTTGTGCTTTTTGTATTAAATTTGGATGCAACATCTGTGTTTCATCGTCAAAAAGAAGGTCCAAGGGATACTGCAAACCTGAAGTGAAGCATCGGAATCTAAAACTGGACTCACAGGAGACGTTTAATTCATAGAAAGTTAGAGAGTCAGTCCTCTTGGACTTAAATCGGCATTGTGCCTTTTGTATTAAATTCGGATGCAATTTCTGTGTTTCATCGTCAATAAGAAGGTACGAGGTATACAGTAAACCTGAAGTGAAGCATCGGAATCTAAAACTCAGTTCACAGGAGAGGTTCAAATCATAGAAAGTTAGAGTGTCAGTCGTCTTGTACTTAAGTCGTCATTGTGCCTTTTGAAGTAAATTCGGATGCAATTTCAGTGTTTCATCGTCAATAAGAAGGTCCAAGGTTTACAGTTAACCTGAAGTGAAGCATCGGAATCTAAAACTGGACTCACAGGAGAGGTTTAAATCACAGAAAGTTAGAGTGTCAGTCCTCTTGTACTTAAGTCGGCATTGTGCATTTTGTACTAAATTCCGATGCAATTTCAGTGTCTCATCGTCAACAAGAAGGTCCAAGGTATACAGTAAACCTGAAGTGAAGCATCGGAATCTAAAACTGGACTCACAGGAGAGGTTTAAATCATAGAAAGTTAGAGTGTCAGTCGTCTTGTACTTAAGTCGGCATTGTGCCTTTTGTATTTAATTCGGATGCAATTACTGTGTTTCATCGTCAATAAGAAGGTCCAAGGTGTACAGTAAACCTGAAGTGAAGCATCGGAATCTAAAACTGAACTCACACGAGAGGTTTAAATCATAGAAAATTAGAGTGTAAGTCCTCTTGTACATAAGTCGGCATTGTGCCTTTTGTATTAAATTGGGACGCAATTTCTGTGTTTCATCGTTAATATGAAGGTCCAAGGAATACAGTAAACCTGAAGTGAAGCATCGGAATCTAAAACTGGACTCACAGGAGAGGTTTAATTCATAGAAAGTTAGAGTGTAGGTCCTCTTGTACTTAAGCTTTCATTGTGCCTTCTGTATTAAATTCGGATGCAATTTCTGTGCCTCATCGTCAATAAGATGGTCCAAGGTATATAGTATACCTGAAGTGAAGCATCGGAATCTAAAACTGGACTCACAGGAGAGCGTTAAATCATGGAACGTTAGAGAGTCAGTCAGCATTGTGCCTTTTGTATTAGATTCGGATGCAATTTCTGTGTTTTATCGTCAATAAGAAGGTCCAAGGTATACAGTAAACCTGAAGTGAAGCATCGGAACCTAAAACTCAATTCACAGGAGAGGTTCAAATCATAGAATGTTAGAGTGTCAGTCCTCATGTACTTAGGTCGGCATTGTGCCTTTTGTATCAAATTCGGATGCAATTTCTGTGTTTCATCGTAAATTAGAAGGTCCAAGGTTTACAGTTAACCTGAAGTGAAGCATCGGAATCTACAATTGACTGACAGGAGACGTTCAAATTATAGAAAGTAAGAGTGTCAGTCCTCTTGTACTTAAGTCGGCATTGTGCCTTCTGTATTAAATTCGGATGCATTCTCTGTGCTACATCGTCAATAAGAAGGGCCACGGTATACAGTGAACCTGAAGTGAAGTATCAGAATCTAAAACTGGACTCACAGGAGAGGTAAAATCATAGAAAGTTAGAGTGTCAGTCCTCTTGTACTTAAGTCGGCATTGTGCCTTTTGTATTAAATTCGGATGCACTTTCTGTGTTTCATCGTCAATAAGCAGGTCCAAGGTATACAGTAAACCTGAAGTAAAGCATCGGAATCTAAAACTGGACTCACAGGAGATGTTTAATTCATAGAGACTCTAGTGTAAGGCCTCTTGAACTGAAGTCGACATTGTGCCTTTTGTATTAAATTCGGATGCAATTTCTGTGTTTCATCGTCAATAAGAAGGTAAAAGGTTTACAGTTAACCTAAAGTGAAGCATCAGAATCTAAAACTGGACTCACAGGAGAGGTTTAAATCATAGAAAGTTAGAGTATCAGTCCTCTTGTACTTAAGTCGGCATTGTGCTTTTTGTACTAAATTCCGAAGCAATTTCTGTGTTTCATCGTCAATAAGAAGGTCCGAGGTATACAGTAAACCTGAAGTGAAGCATCGGAATCTAAAACTCAAATCACAGGAGAGGTTCAAATTATAGAAAGTTAGAGTGTCAATCCACTTGTACTTCAGTCGGCATTGTGCCCTTTGTATTAAATTCGGATGCAATTTCTGTGCTTCATCGTCAATAAGAAGCGCCATGGTATACAGTAAACCGGAAGTGAAGCATTAGAAACTAACCCTGGACTCACAGGAGAGGTTTAAATCATAGAGAGTTAGAGTGTCAGTCCTGTTGCACTTGAGTCGGCATTGTGCCTTTTGTATTGCATTCGGATACAATTTCTGTGTTTCATCGTCAATAAGATGGTCCAAGGTATACAGTAAACCTGCAGTGAAGCATCGGAATCTAAAACTGGACTCAAAGGAGACGTTTAATTCATAGAAAGTTAGAATGTCAATCCTCTTGTACTTAAGTCGGCATTGTGCCTTTTGTATTAAATTCGGATGCAATTTCTGTCTTTCATCGTCAATAGGAAGCACCATGGTATACAGTAAACCGGAAGTGAAGCATTAGAAACTAAACCTGGACTCACAGGAGAGGTTTAAATCATAGAGAGTTAGAGTGTCAGTCCTGTTGCACTTGAGTCGGCATGGTGCCTTTTGTATTACATTCGGATACAATTTCTGTGTTTCATCGTCAATAAGAAGGTCCAAGGTATACAGTAAACCTGCAGTGAAGCATCGGAATCTAAAACTGGACTCAAAGGAGACGTTTAATTCATAGAAAGTTAGAGTGTCAGTCCTCTTGTACTTAAGTCGGCATTGTGCATTTTGTATTAAATTCGGATGCAATTTCTGTGCTTCATCGTCAATAAGAAGGTCCAAGGTATACAGTAAACCTGAAGTGAAGCATCGGAATCTAAAACTAAACTCACAGGAGAGGTTTAAATCATACACCGTTATAGAGTCAGTCCTCATGGACTTAAGTGGGCATTGTGCCTTTTGTATTAAGTTCGGATGCAATTTCTGTGTTTCATCATCAATAAGAAGGTCCGAGGTAAACAGTAATCCTGAAGTGAAGCATCGGAATCTAAATCTCAGTTCACAGGAGAGGTTCAAATCATAGAAAGTTAGAGTGTCAGTCGTCTTGTACTTAAGTCGTCATTGTGCACTTGTAGTAAATTCGGATGCAATTTCTGTGTTTCATCGTCAATAAGAAGGTCCAAGGTTTACAGTTAACCTGAAGTGAAGCATCGGAATCTAAAACTGGACTCACAGGAGAGGTTTAGATCATAGAAAGTTGGAGTGTCAGTCCTCTTGTACTTAAGTCGGCATTGTGCCTTTTGTACTAAATTCCGATGCAATTTCTGTGTCTCATCGTCAATAAGAAAGTCCAAGGTATACAGTAAACCTGAAGTGAAGCATCGGAATCTAAAACTAGACTCACAGGAGAGGTTTACATCATAGAAAGTTGGAGTGTCAGTCTTCTCGTACTTATGTCGGCATTGTGCCTTTTGTATTAAATTCGAATGCAATTTCTGTGTTTCATCGTCAATAAGAAGGTCCAATTTATACAGTAAACCTGAAGTGAAGCATCGGAATCTAAAACTGCACTCACAGGAATGGTTCAAATCGTAGAAAGTTAGAGTGTCAGTCCTCTTGTACTTAAGTCGGCGTTGTGCTTTTTGTATTAAATTTGAATGCAATATCTGTGTTTCATCGTCAAAAAGAAGGCACAAGGGATACTGCAAACCTAAAGTGAAGCATCGGAATCTAAAACTGGACTCACAGGAGACGTTTAATTCATAGAAAGTTATAGTGTCAGTCCTCTTGTACTTAAGTAGGCATTGAGCCTTTTGTATTAAATTCGGATGCAATTTCTGTGCTTCATCGTCAATAAGAAGGTCCAAGGTATACAGTAAACCTGAAGTGAAGCATCGGAATCTAAAACTAAACTCACAGGAGAAGTTTAAATCATAGAAAGTTAGAGAGTCAGTCCTCTTGGACTTAAATCGGCATTGTGCCTTTTGTATTAAATTCGGATGCAATTTCTGTGTTTCATCGTCAATAAGAAGGTACGAGGTATACAGTAAACCTGAAGTGAAGCATCGGAATCTAAAACTCAGTTCACAGGAGAGGTTCAAATCATAGAAAGTTAGAGTGTCAGTCGTCTTGTACTTAAGTCGTCATTGTGCCTTTTGAAGTAAATTCGGATGCAATTTCAGTGTTTCATCGTCAATAAGAAGGTCCAAGGTTTACAGTTAACCTGAAGTGAAGCATCGGAATCTAAAACTGGACTCACAGCAGAGGTTTAAATCACAGAAAGTTAGAGTGTCAGTCCTCTTGTACTTAAGTCGGCATTGTGCATTTTGTACTAAATTCCGATGCAATTTCAGTGTCTCATCGTCAACTAGAAGGTCCAAGGTATACAGTAAACCTGAAGTGAAGCATCGGAATCTAATACTGGACTCACAGGAGAGGTTTAAATCATAGAAAGTTAGAGTGTCAGTCGTCTTGTACTTAAGTCGGCATTGTGCCTTTTGTATTAAATTCGGATGCAATTACTGTGTTTCATCGTCAATAAGAAGGTCCAAGGTGTACAGTAAACCTGAAGTGAAGCATCGGAATCTAAAACTGAACTCACACGAGAGGTTTAAATAATAGAAAATTAGAGGTTCAGTCCTCTTGTACATAAGTCGGCATTGTGCCTTTTGTATTAAATTGGGACGCAATTTCTGTGTTTCATCGTTAATATGAAGGTCCAAGGAATACAGTAAACCTGAAGTGAAGCATCGGAATCTAAAACTGGACTCACAGGAGAGGTTTAATTCATAGAAAGTTAGAGTGTAGGTCCTCTTGTACTTAAGCTTTCATTGTGCCTTCTGTATTAAATTCAGATGCAATTTCTGTGCCTCATCGTCAATAAGATGGTCCAAGGTATATAGTAAACCTGAAGTGAAGCATCGGAATCTAAAACTGGACTCACAGGAGAGCGTTAAATCATGGAACGTTAGAGAGTCAGTCAGCATTGTGCCTTTTGTATTACATTCGGATGCAATTTCTGTGTTTTATCGTCAATAAGA
The DNA here is from genome assembly GCF_021461395.2 of Schistocerca americana. NCBI lineage: Eukaryota > Metazoa > Arthropoda > Insecta > Orthoptera > Acrididae > Schistocerca > Schistocerca americana. Next base: position 60,302,438 of record NC_060121.1, read on the forward strand.
AGGTCCAAGGTATACAGTAAACCTGAAGTAAAGCATCGGAATCTAAAACTCAATTTACAGGAGAGGTTCAAATCATAGAATGTTAGAGTGTCAGTCCTCTTGTACTTAGGTCGGCATTGTGCCTTTTGTATCAAATTCGGATGCAATTTCTGTGTTTCATCGTCAATAAGAAGGTCCAAGGTTTACAGTTAACCTGAAGTGAAGCATCGGAATCTACAATTGACTGACAGGAGACGTTCAATATATAGAAAGTAAGAGTGTGAGTCCTCTTGTACTTAAGTCGGCATTGTGCCTTCTGTATTAAATTCGGATGCATTCTCTGTGCTACATCGTCAATAAGAAGGGCCACGGTATACAGTGAACCTGAAGTGAAGTATCAGAATCTAAAACTGGACTCACAGGAGAGGTAAAATCATAGAAAGTTAGAGTGTCAGTCCTCTTGTACTTAAGTCGGCATTGTGCCTTTTGTATTAAATTCGGATGCACTTTCTGTGTTTCATCGTCAATAAGCAGGTCCAAGGTATACAGTAAACCTGAAGTAAAGCATCGGAATCTAAAACTGGACTCACAGGAGATGTTTAATTCATAGAGACTCTAGTGTAAGTCCTCTTGAACTGAAGTCGACATTGTGCCTTTTGTATTAAATTCGGATGCAATTTCTGTGTTTCATCGTCAATAAGAAGGTAAAAGGTTTACAGTTAACCTAAAGTGAAGCATCAGAATCTAAAACTGGACTCACAGGAGAGGTTTAAATCATAGAAAGTTAGAGTATCAGTCCTCTTGTACTTAAGTCGGCATTGTGCTTTTTGTACTAAATTCCGATGCAATTTCTGTGTTTCATCGTCAATAAGCAGGTCCAAGGTATACAGTAAACCTGAAGTGAAGCATCGGAATCTAAAACTGGACTTACAGGAGAGCTTTAAATCATAGAAAGTTAGAGTGTCAGTCCTCTTGTACTTAAGTCGGCATTGTGCCTTTTGCATTAAGTTCGGATGCAATTTCTGTGTTTCATCGTCAATAAGAAGGTTCAAGGGATACAGTAAACCTGAAGTGAAGCATGGGAATCTAAAACTGGACTCGAAGGAGAGGTTCAAATCATCGAATGTTGGAGTGTCAGTCCTCTTGTACTCAAGTCGGAATTTGCCTTTTGTATTAAATTCGGATGCAATTTCTGTGTTTCATCGTCAATAAGAAGGTCCAAGGTATACAGTAAACCTGAAGAGTAGCATCGGAATCTAAAACTGGAATCACAGGAGAGGTTCAAATCATAGAAAGTTAGAGTATCAGTCCTTTTGTTTTTAAGTCGGCTTTGTGCCGTTTGTATTAAATTCGGAAGCAATTTCTGTGTTTCATCGTCAATAAGAAGGTCCAAGGTATACAGTAAAACTGATGTGAAGCATCTGAATCTAAAACTGGACTCACAGGAGAGGTTCAAATCATAGGAAGTTAGAGTGTCAGTCCTCTTGTACTTAAGTCGGAATTGTGCAAGTTGTAATAAATTCGGATGCAATTTCTGGGCTTCATCGTCAATAAGAAGGTCCAAGGTATTTTTTAAACCTGAAGTGAAGCATCGGAATCAAAAACTGGACTCACAGGAGAGGTTTAAATCATAAATAGCTAGAGTGTCAGTCCTCTTGGACTTAAGTCGGCATTGTACATTTTGTAATTAATTCGGATGCAATTTGTGTGTTTCATCGTCAATAAGAAGATCCAAGGTATACAGTAATCCTGAAGTGAAGCATCAGAATGTAAAACCGGACTCACAGGAGAGGTAAAATCATAGAAAGTTAGAGTGTCAGTCCTCTCTTACTTAAGTGGGCATTGTGCCTTTTTATTAAATTCGGATGCACTTTCTGTGTTTCATCGTCAATGAGAAGGTCAAAGGTATACAGTAAACCTGAAGTGATGCATCGGAATCTAACACTCAACTCACAGGATTGGTTCAAAACATAGAAAGTTAGGGTGTCAGTCCTCTTGTACTTAAGTCGGCATTGTGCATTTTGTATTACATTCGGATGCAATTTCTGTGTTTCATCGTCAATAAGAAGGTCCAAGGTATTCAGTAAACCTGAAGTGAAGCATCGGAATCTAAAACTGGACTCACTGGAGATGTTTAATTCATAGACAATTAGAGTGTCAGTCCTCTTGTACTTAAGCCGGCATTGTGCCTTTAGTATTAAATTCGGATGCAATTTCTGTCTTCATCGTCATTAAGAAGGTCCAAGGTCTACAGTAAACCTGAAGTGAAGCATCGAATCTAATACTGGACTTGAGGAGAGGATTAAATCATAGAATGTTAGAGAGTCAGTCCTCTTGGACTTAAGTCGCCATTGTACCTTTTGTATTAAATTCGGATGCAATATGTGAGTTTCATCGTCAACAAGAAGGTCCAAGGTATACAGTAAACCTGAAGTGAAGCATCCGAATCTAAAACGGAACTCACACGAGAGGTTTAAATCATAGAAAGTTAGAGTGCCAGTCCTCATGTACTTAAGTCGGCATTGTGCCTTTTGTGTTAAATTCGGATGCAATTTCTGAGTTCCGTCGTCAATATGAAGGTCCAAGGAATACAGTAAACCTGAAGTTAAGCATCGGAATCTAAAGCTGGACTAACAGGAGAGATTTAAATCATAGAAAGTTGGAGTATCAGTCTTCTTGTACTTATGTCGGCATTGTGCCTCTTGTATTAAATTCGGATGCAATTTCTGTGTTTCATCGTCAATAAGAAGGTCCAAGATATACAGTTAACCTGAAGTAAAGCATCGGAATCTAATACTCAACTCACAGGAGACGTATAAATCATAGAAAATTAGAGTATCAGTCCCCTTGTACTTAAGTCGGCTTTGTGCCTAATGTATTAAATTCGGATGCAATTTCTTTGTCTCATCGTCAATAAGACCGTCTAAGGTATACAGTAAACAAGAAGTAAAGCATCAGAATCCCAAACTGGTCTCACAGGAGAGGTTTAAATCATGGAAAGTTAGAGTGTCAGTCCTCTTGTACTTCAGTCGGCATTGTGCCTTTTGTATTAAATTCGGATGCAATTTCTGTGTTTCATCGTCAATAAGAAGGTCCAAGGTATACAGTAAACCTGAAGTGAAGCATCGGAATCTAAAACTAAACTCACAGGAGAAGTTTAAATCATAGAAAGTTAGAGAGTCAGTCCTCTTGGACTTAAGTCGGCATTGTGCCTTTTGTATTAAATTCGGATACAATTTCTGTGTTTCATCGTCAATAGAAGGTCCAAGGAATACAGTAAACCTGAAGTGAAGCATCGGAATCTAAAACTGGACTCACAGGAGAGGTTTAAATCATAGAAAGTTGGAGTGTCAGTCTTCTTGTACTTATGTCGGCATTGTGCTTTTTGTATTAAATTTGGATGCAATATCTGTGTTTCATCGTCAAAAAGAAGGTCCAATGGATACTGCAAACCTAAAGTGAAGCATCGGAATCTAAAACCGGACTCAAAGAAGAGGTTCAAATCATAGAAAGTTAGAGTGTCAGTCCTCTTGTACTTAAGTCGGAATTGTGCCTTTTGTAATAAATTACGATGCAATTTCTGTGTTTCATCGTCAAGAAGAAGGTCCAAGGTATACAGTAAACCTTAAGTGTAGCATCGGAATCTAGAACTGGACTCACAGGAGAGGTTCAAATAATAGAAAGTTAGAGTGTCAGTCGTCTTGTTTTTAAGTCGGCATTGTGCCGTTTCTAATTAATTCGGATGCAATGTCTGTGTTTCATCGTCAATAAGGAGGTCCAAGGTATACAGTAAACCTGAAGTCATTCATCGGAATCTAAAACTGCACTCACAGGAGTGGTTCAAATCGTAGAAAGTTAGAGTGTCAGTCCTCTTGTACTTAAGTCGGCATTGTGCTTTTTGTATTAAATTTGGATACAATTTCTGTGTTTCATCGTCAATAGAAGGTCCAAGGAATACAGTAAACCTGAAGTGTAGCATCGGAATCTAAAACTGGACTCACAGGAGACGTTTAAATCATAGAAAGTTGGAGTGTCAGTCTTCTTGTACTTATGTCGGCATTGTGCCATTTGTATTAAATTCGAAAGCAATTTCTGTGTTTCATCGTCAATAAGAACGTCCAATTGATACAGTAAACCTGAAATGAAGCATCGGAATCTAAGACTGGACTCACAGGAGTGGTTCAAATCATAGAAAGTTAAAGTGTCAGTCCTCTTGTACTTAAGTCGGAATTGTGAATTTTGTATTACATTCGGATGCAGTTTCTGTGTTTCATCGTCAACAAGAAGGTCCAAGGTATACAGTAAACCTGAAGTGAAGCATCGGAATCTAAAACTGGACTCACAGGAGAGGTTTAATTCATAGAAAGTTAGAGTGTAGGTCCTCTTGTACTTAAGCTTTCATTGTGCCTTTTGTATTAAATTCGGAAGCAATTTCTGTGCTTCATCGTCAATAAGAAGGTCCAAGGTATACAGTAAACCTGAAGTGAAGCATCGGAATCTAAAACTCAATTCACAGGAGTGGTTCAAATCATAGAATGTTAGAGTGTCAGTCCTCTTGTACATAGGTCGGCATTGTGCCTTTTGTATCAAATTCGGATGCAATTTCTGTGTTTCATCGTCAATAAGAAGGTCCAAGGTTTACAGTTAACCTGAAGTGAAGCATCGGAATCTACAATTGACTGACAGGAGACGTTCAAATTATAGAAAGTAAGAGTGTCAGTCCTCTTGTACTTAAGTCGGCATTGTGCCTTCTGTATTAAATTCGGATGCATTCTCTGTGCTACATCGTCAATAAGAAGGGCCACGGTATACAGTGAACCTGAAGTGAAGTATCAGAATCTGAATCTGGACTCACAGGAGAGGTAAAATCATAGAAAGTTAGAGTGTCAGTCCTCTTGTACTTAAGTCGGCATTGTGCCTTTTGTATTAAATTCGGATGCTCTTTCTGTGTTTCATCGTCAATAAGCAGGTCCAAGGTATACAGTAAACCTGAAGTAAAGCATCGGAATCTAAAACTGGACTCACAGAAGATGTTTAATTCATAGAGACTCTAGTGTAAGTCCTCTTGAACTGAAGTCGACATTGTGCCTTTTGTATTAAATTCGGATGCAATTTCTGTGTTTCATCGTCAATAAGAAGGTAAAAGGTTTTCAGTTAACCTAAAGTGAAGCATCAGAATCTAAAACTGGACTCACAGGAGAGGTTTAAATCATAGAAAGTTAGAGTATCAGTCCTCTTGTACTTAAGTCGGCATTGTGCTTTTTGTACTAAATTCCGATGCAATTTCTGTGTTTCATCGTCAATAAGAAGGTCCAAGGTATACAGTAAACCTGAAGTGAAGCATCGGAATCTAAAACTGGACTCACAGGAGAGCTTTAAATCATAGAAAGTTAGAGTGTCAGTCCTCTTGTACTTAAGTCGGCATTGTGCCTTTTGCATTAAGTTCGGATGCAATTTCTGTGTTTCATCGTCAATAAGAAGGTTCAAGGGATACAGTAAACCTGAAGTGAAGCATGGGAATCTAAAACTGGACTCAAAGGAGAGGTTCAAATCATCGAATGTTAGTGTGTCAGTCCTCTTGTACTCAAGTCGGAATTTGCCTTTTGTATTAAATTCGGATGCAATTTCTGTGTTTCATCGTCAATAAGAAGGTCCAAGGTATACAGTAAACTTGAAGTGTAGCATCGGAATCTAAAACTGGAATCACAGGAGGGGTTCAAATCATAGAAAGTTAGAGTATCAGTCCTCTTGTTTTTAAGTCGGCTTTATGCCGCTTGTATTAAATTCGGAAGCAATTTCTGTGTTTCATCGTCAATAAGAAGGTCCAAGGTATACAGTAAACCTGAAGTGAAGCATCGGAATCTAAAACTGGACTCACAGGAGAGCTTTAAATCATAGGAAGTTAGAGTGTCAGTCCTGTTGTACTTAAGTCGGAATTGTGCAATTTGTAATAAATTCGGATGCAATTTCTGGGCTTCATCGTCAATACGAAGGTCCAAGGTATTTTTTAAACCTGAAGTGAAGCATCAGAATCTAAAACTGGACTCACAGAAGAGGTTTAAATCATAGAAAGTTGGAGTGTCAGTCTTCTTGTACTTATGTCGGCATTGTGCCATTTGTATTAAATTCGAATGCAATTTCTGTGTTTCATCGTCAATAAGAACGTCCAATTGATACAGTAAACCTGAAGTGAAGCATCGGAATCTAAGACAGAACCCACAGGAGTGGTTCAAATCATAGAATGTTAGAGTGTCAGTCCTCTGGTACTTAAGTCGGCATTGGGCTTTTTGTATTAAATTTCGATGCAATATCTGTGTTTCATCGTCAAAAAGAAGGTCCAAGCAATACTGCAAACCTAAAGTGAAGCATCGGACTCTAAAACTGGACACACAAGAGAGGTTCAAATCATAGAAAGTCAGAGTACCAATCCTCTTATACTTAAGTCGGCATTGTGCCTTTTGTATTAAATTCGGATGCAATTTCTGTGCTTCATAGTCAATAAGAAGGTCCAAGGGGTACAGTAAACCTGAAGTGAAGCAACCGAATCTAAAACTGGACTCACAGGAGAGGTTCAAAACATAGATAGTTAGAGTGTCAGTCCTCTTGTACTTAAGTCGGAATTGTGCCTTTTGTATTACATTCGGATGCAGTTTCTGTGTTTCATCGTCAATAAGAAGGTCCAAGGTATACAGTAAACCTGAAGTGAAGCATTGGAATCTAAAACTGGACTCACAGGAGAGGTTTAATTCATAGAAAGTTAGAGCGTAGGTCCTCTTGTACTTAAGCTTTCATTGTGCCTTTTGTATTAAATTCGGATGCAATTTCTGTGCCTCATCGTCAATTAGAAGGTCCAAGGTATATAGCAAACCTGAAGTGAAGCATCGGAATCTAAAACTGGACTCACAGGAGAGCGTTAAATCATGGAACGTTAGAGAGTCAGTCAGCATTGTGCCTTTTGTATTAGATTCAGATCCAATTTCTGTGTTTTATCGTCAATAAGAAGGTCCAAGGTATACAGTAAACCTGAAGTGAAGCATCGGAATCTAAAACTCAATTCACAGGAGAGGTTCAAATCTTAGAATGTTAGAGTGTCAGTCCTCTTGTACTTAGGTCGGCATTGTGCCTTTTGTATCAAATTCGGATGCAATTTCTGTGTTTCATCGTCAATAAGAAGGTCCAAGGTTTACAGTTAACCTGAAGTGAAGCATCGGAATCTACAATTGACTGACAGGAGACGTTCAAATTATAGAAAGTAAGAGTGTCAGTCCTCTTGTACTTAAGTCGGCATTGTGCCTTCTGTATTAAATTCGGATGCATTCTCTGTGCTACATCGTCAATAAGAAGGGCCACGGTATACAGTGAACCTGAAGTGAAGTATCAGAATCTGAAACTGGACTCACAGGAGAGGTAAAATCATAGAAAGTTAGAGTGTCAGTCCTCTTGTACTTAAGTCGGCATTGTGCCTTTTGTATTAAATTCGGATGCACTTTCTGTGTTTCATCGTCAATAAGCAGGTCCAAGGTATACAGTAAACCTGAAGTAAAGCATCGGAATCTAAAACTGGACCCAGAGGAGATGTTTAATTCATAGAGTCTCTAGTGTAAGTCCTCTTGAACTGAAGTCGACGTTGTGCCTTTTGTATTAAATTCGGATGCAATTTCTGTGTTTCATCGTCAATAAGAAGGTAAAAGGTTTTCAGTTAACCTAAAGTGAAGCATCAGAATCTAAAACTCGACTCACAGGAGAGATTTAAATCATAGAAAGATGGAGTATCAGTCTTCTTGTACTTATGTCGGCATTGTGCCTTTTGTATTAAATTCGGATGCAATTTCTGTGTTTCATCGTCAATAAGAAGGTCCAAGATATACAGTTAACCTGAAGTAAAGCATCGGAATCTATAACTCAACTCACAGGAGACGTATAAATCATAGAAAATTAGAGTATCAGTCCCCTTGTACTTAAGTCGGCATTGTGCCTTATGTATTAAATTCGGATGCAATTTCTTTGTCTCATCGTCAATAAGACCGTCTAAGGTATACAGTAAACAAGAAGTAAAGCATCAGAATCCAAAACTGGACTCACAGGAGAGGTTTAAATCATGGAAAGTTAGAGTGTCAGTCCTCTTGTACTTAAGTCGGCATTGTGCCTTTTGTATTAAATTCGGATGCAATTTCTGTGTTTCATCGTCAATAAGAAGGTCCAAGGTATACAGTAAACCTGAAGTGAAGCATCGGATTCTAAAACTGGACTCAAAGGAGAGGTTCAAATCATCGAATGTTAGAGTGTCAGTATTCTTGGACTCAAGTCGGCATTTGCCTTTTGTATTAAATTCGGATGCAATTTCTGTGTTTCATCGTCAATAAGAAGGTCCAAGGTATACAGTAAACCTGAAGTGTAGCATCGGAATCTAAATCTGGACTCCCAGGAGAGGTTCAAATCATAGAATATTAGAGTGTCAGTCGTCTTGTTTTTAAGTCGCCATTGTGCCGTTTGTATTAAATTCGGATGCAATTTCTGTGTTTCATCGTCAATAGGAAGGTCCAAGGTATACAGTAAACCTGAAGTGAAGCATCTGAATCTAAAGCAGGTCTGACAGGAGAGGTTCCAATCATAGGAAGTTAGAGTGTCAGTCCTCTTGTACTTAAGTCGGCATTTTGCCTTTTGTTTTATATTCGGATGCAATTTCTTTGTTTCATCGTCAATAAGACGGTCCACGGTATACAGTAAACCTGAAGTGTAGCATCGGAAACTAAAACTGGACTCAAAGGAGAGGTTCAAATCATAGAAAGTTAGAGTGCCAGTCCTCTTGTACTTAAGTCGGAATTGTGCCTTTTGTATTAAATTCCGATGCAATTTCTGGGCTTCATCGTCAATAAGAAGGTCCAAGCTATACAGTAAACCTGAACTGAAGCATCGGAATCTAAAACTGGACTCACAGCAGAGGTTTAAATCATAGGAAGTTAGAGTGTCTGTCCTCTTGGACTTAAGCCGGCATTGTGCATTTTGTATTAAATTCGGATGCAATTTCTGTGTTTCATCGTCTTTAAGAAGGTCCAAGGTATAGAGTAAACCTGAAGTGAAGCATCGGAATCTAAAACTGGACTGACAGGAGGTTCAAATCATAGAAAGTTAGAGTGTCAGTCCTCTCGGACTTATCCGGCATTGTGCATTTTGTATTAAATTTCTGTGTTTCATCGTCAACAAGGTCCAAGGTATACAGTAAAGCTGAAGTGAAGCATCGGAATCTAAAACGGGACTCACAGGAGGGGTTCAAATCATAGAAAGTTAGTGTCAGTCCTCTTGTACTTAAGTCGGAATTGTGCCTTTTGTAATAAATTCCGATGCAATTTCAGGGCTTCATCGTCAATAAGAAGGTCCAAGGTATACAGTAAACCTGAAGTCATTCATCGGAATCTAAAACTGCACTCACAGGAGTGGTTCAAATCATAGAAAATTAGAGTGTCAGTCCTCTTGTACTTAAGTCGGCATTGTGCCTTTTGTATTAAATTCGGATGCAATTTCTGTGTTTCATCGTCAATAAGAAGGTCCAAGGTATACAGTAAACCTGAAGTGAAGCATCGGAATCTAAAACTGGACTCACAGGAGAGGTTTAAATCATAGAAAGTTGGAGTGTCTGTCTTCTTGTACTTATGTCGGCATTGTGCCATTTGTATTAAATTCGAATGCAAATTCTGTGTTTCATCGTCACTAAGAACGTCCAATTGATACAGTAAACCTGAAGTGAAGCATCGGAATCTAAGACTGGACCCACAGGAGTGGTTCAAATCATAGAAAGTTAGAGTGTCAGTCCTCTGGTACTTAAGTCGGCATTGGGCTTTTTGTATTAAATTTGGATGCAATATCTGTGTTTCATCGTCAAAAAGAAGGTCCAAGCAATACTGCAAACCTAAAGTGAAGCATCGGACTCTAAAACTGGACACACAGGAGGGGTTCAAATCATAGAAAGTTAGAGTACCAATCCTCTTATACTTAAGTCGGCATTGTGCCTTTTGTATTAAATTCGGATGCAATTTCTGTGTTTCATAGTCAATAAGAAGGTCCAAGGGATACTGTAAACCAGAAGTGAAGCAACCGAATCTAAAACTGGACTCACAGGAGAGGTTCAAATCGTAGAAAGTTAGAGTGTCAGTCCTCTTGTACTTAAGTCGGAATTGTGCCTTTTGTATTACATTCGGATGCAGTTTCTGTGTTTCATCGTCAATAAGAAGGTCCAAGGTATAGAGTAAACCTGAAGTGAAGTATCGGAATCTAAAACTGGACTCACAGGAGAGGTTTAATTCATAGAAAGTTGGAGTGTAGGACCTCTTGTACTTAAGCTTTCATTGTCCCTTTTGTATTAAATTCGGATGCAATAGCTGTGTTTTATCGTCAATAAGAAGGTCCAAGGTATACAGTAAACCTGAAGTGAAGCATCGGAATCTAAAACTCAATTCACAGGAGAGGTTCAAATCATAGAATGTTAGAGTGTCAGTCCTCTTGTACTTAGGTCGGCATTGTGCCTTTTGTATCAAATTCGGATGCAATTTCTGTGTTTCATCGTCAATAAGAAGGTCCAAGGTTTACAGTTAACCTGAAGTGAAGCATCGGAATCTACAATTGACTGACAGGAGACGTTCAAATTATAGAAAGTAAGAGTGTCAGTCCTCTTGTACATAAGTCGGCATTGTGCCTTCTGTATTAAATTCGGATGCATTCTCTGTGCTACATCGTCAATAAGAAGGACCACGGTATACAGTGAACCTGAAGTGAAGTATCAGAATCTGAAACTGGACTCACAGGAGAGGTAAAATCATAGAAAGTTGGAGTGTCAGTCCTCTTGTACTTAAGTCGGCATTGTGCCTTTTTATTAAATTCGGATGCACTTTCTGTGTTTCATCGTCATTAAGAAGGTCAAAGGTATACAGTAAACCTGAAGTGATGCATCGGAATCTAACACTCAACTCACAGGATTGGTTCAAGTCATAGAAAGTTAGAGTGTCAGTCCTCTTGTACTTAAGTCGGCATTGTGCAGTTTGTATTAGATTCGGATGCAATTTCTGTGTTTCATCGTCAATAAGAAGGTCCAAGGTATTCAGTAAACCTGAAGTGAAGCATCGGAATCGAAACTGGACTCACTGGAGATGTTTAATTCATAGACAATTAGAGTGTCAGTCCTCTTGTGCTTAAGCCGGCATTGCGCCTTTAGTATTAAATTCGGATGCAATTTCTGTCTTCATCGTCAATAAGAAGGTCCAAGGTCTACAGTAAACCTGAAGTGAAGCATCGAATCTAAAAATGGACTTGAGGAGAGGATTAAATCATAGAATGTTAGAGAGTCAGTCCTCTTGGACTTAAGTCATAATTGTACCTTTTGTATTAAATTCGGATGCAATATCTGTGTTTCATCGTCAATAAGAAGGTCCAAGGTATACAGTAAACCTGAAGTGAAGCATCCGAATCTAAAACGGAACTCACACGAGAGGTTTAAATCATAGAAAGTTAGAGTGCCAGTCCTCATGTACTTAAGTGGGCATTGTGCCTTTTGTATTAAATTCGGATGCAATTTCTGAGTTTCATCGTCAATACGAAGGTCCAAGGTATACAGTAAACCTGAAGTGAAGCATCGGAATCTAAAACTGGACTCGACGAGAGGTTTAAATCATAGAACGTTAGATAGTCAGTCCTCTTGTACTTAAGTCGGCATTGTGCCTTCTGTATTAAATTCGGATGCAATTTCTTTGTTTCATCGTCAAAAAGAAGGTCCAAGCAATACTGCAAACCTAAAGTGAAGCATCGGACTCTAAAACTGGACACACAAGAGAGGTTCAAATCATAGAAAGTCAGAGTACCAATCCTCTTATACTTAAGTCGGCATTGTGCCTTTTGTATTAAATTCGGATGCAATTTCTGTGCTTCATAGTCAATAAGAAGGTGCAAGGGCTACAGTAAACCTGAAGTGAAGCAACCGAATCTAAAACTGGACTCACAGGAGAGGTTCAAAACATAGATAGTTAGAGTGTCAGTCCTCTTGTACTTAAGTCGGAATTGTGCCTTTTGTATTACATTCGGATGCAGTTTCTGTGTTTCATCGTCAATAAGAAGGTCCAAGGTATACAGTAAACCTGAAGTGAAGCATTGGAATCTAAAACTGGACTCACAGGAGAGGTTTAATTCATAGAAAGTTTGAGCGTAGGTCCTCTTGTACTTAAGCTTTCATTGTGCCTTTTGTATTAAATTCGGATGCAATTTCTGTGCCTCATCGTCAATTAGAAGGTCCAAGGTATATAGCAAACCTGAAGTGAAGCATCGGAATCTAAAACTGGACTCACAGGAGAGCGTTAAATCATGGAACGTTAGAGAGTCAGTCAGCATTGTGCCTTTTGTATTAGATTCAGATCCAATTTCTGTGTTTTATCGTCAATAAGAAGGTCCAAGGTATACAGTAAACCTGAAGTGAAGCATCGGAATCTAAAACTCAATTCACAGGAGAGGTTCAAATCTTAGAATGTTAGAGTGTCAGTCCTCTTGTACTTAGGTCGGCATTGTGCCTTTTGTATCAAATTCGGATGCAATTTCTGTGTTTCATCGTCAATAAGAAGGTCCAAGGTTTACAGTTAACCTGAAGTGAAGCATCGGAATCTACAATTGACTGACAGGAGACGTTCAAATTATAGAAAGTAAGAGTGTCAGTCCTCTTGTACTTAAGTCGGCATTGTGCCTTCTGTATTAAATTCGGATGCATTCTCTGTGCTACATCGTCAATAAGAAGGGCCACGGTATACAGTGAACCTGAAGTGAAGTATCAGAATCTGAAACTGGACTCACAGGAGAGGTAAAATCATAGAAAGTTAGAGTGTCAGTCCTCTTGTACTTAAGTCGGCATTGTGCCTTTTGTATTAAATTCGGATGCACTTTCTGTGTTTCATCGTCAATAAGCAGGTCCAAGGTATACAGTAAACCTGAAGTAAAGCATCGGAATCTAAAACTGGACCCAGAGGAGATGTTTAATTCATAGAGTCTCTAGTGTAAGTCCTCTTGAACTGAAGTCGACGTTGTGCCTTTTGTATTAAATTCGGATGCAATTTCTGTGTTTCATCGTCAATAAGATGGTAAAAGGTTTTCAGTTAACCTAAAGTGAAGCATCAGAATCTAAAACTCGACTCACAGGAGAGATTTAAATCATAGAAAGATGGAGTATCAGTCTTCTTGTACTTATGTCGGCATTGTGCCTTTTGTATTAAATTCGGATGCAATTTCTGTGTTTCATCGTCAATAAGAAGGTCCAAGATATACAGTTAACCTGAAGTAAAGCATCGGAATCTATAACTCAACTCACAGGAGACGTATAAATCATAGAAAATTAGAGTATCAGTCCCCTTGTACTTAAGTCGGCATTGTGCCTTATGTATTAAATTCGGATGCAATTTCTTTGTCTCATCGTCAATAAGACCGTCTAAGGTATACAGTAAACAAGAAGTAAAGCATCAGAATCCAAAACTGGACTCCCAGGAGAGGTTTAAATCATGGAAAGTTAGAGTGTCAGTCCTCTTGTACTTAAGTCGGCATTGTGCCTTTTGTATTAAATTCGGATGCAATTTCTGTGTTTCATCGTCAATAAGAAGGTCCAAGGTATACAGTAAACCTGAAGTGAAGCATCGGATTCTAAAACTGGACTCAAAGGAGAGGTTCAAATCATCGAATGTTAGAGTGTCAGTATTCTTGGACTCAAGTCGGCATTTGCCTTTTGTATTAAATTCGGATGCAATTTCTGTGTTTCGTCGTCAATAAGAAGGTCCAAGGTATACAGTAAACCTGAAGTGTAGCATCGGAATCTAAATCTGGACTCCCAGGAGAGGTTCAAATCATAGAATATTAGAATGTCAGTCGTCTTGTTTTTAAGTCGCCATTGTGCCGTTTGTATTAAATTCGGATGCAATTTCTGTGTTTCATCGTCAATAGGAAGGTCCAAGGTATACAGTAAACCTGAAGTGAAGCATCTGAATCTAAAGCAGGTCTGACAGGAGAGGTTCCAATCATAGGAAGTTAGAGTGTCAGTCCTCTTGTACTTAAGTCGGCATTTTGCCTTTTGTTTTATATTCGGATGCAATTTCTTTGTTTCATCGTCAATAAGACGGTCCACGGTATACAGTAAACCTGAAGTGTAGCATCGGAAACTAAAACTGGACTCAAAGGAGAGGTTCAAATCATAGAAAGTTAGAGTGCCAGTCCTCTTGTACTTAAGTCGGAATTGTGCCTTTTGTATTAAATTCCGATGCAATTTCTGGGCTTCATCGTCAATAAGAAGGTCCAAGCTATACAGTAAACCTGAACTGAAGCATCGGAATCTAAAACTGGACTCACAGCAGAGGTTTAAATCATAGAAAGTTAGAGTGTCTGTCCTCTTGGACTTAAGCCGGCATTGTGCATTTTGTATTAAATTCGGATGCAATTTCTGTGTTTCATCGTCTTTAAGAAGGTCCAAGGTATAGAGTAAACCTGAAGTGAAGCATCGGAATCTAAAACTGGACTGACAGGAGGTTCAAATCATAGAAAGTTAGAGTGTCAGTCCTCTTGTACTTAAGTCGGCATTGTGAATTTTGTATTAAATTCGGATGCAATTTCTGGGTTACATCGTCAATACGAAGGTCCAATTGATACAGTAAACCAGAAGTGAAGCATAAGAATCTAAAACTGGACTCACAGGAGCGGTTCAAATCATAAAATGTTAGAGTGTCAGTCCTCTCGGACTTATCCGGCATTGTGCATTTTGTATTATATTTCTGTGTTTCATCGTCAACAAGGTCCAAGGTATACAGTAAAGCTGAAGTGAAGCATCGGAATCTAAAACGGGACTCACAGGAGGGGTTCAAATCATAGAAAGTTAGTGTCAGTCCTCTTGTACTTAAGTCGGAATTGTGCCTTTTGTAATAAATTCCGATGCAATTTCAGGGCTTCATCGTCAATAAGAAGGTCCAAGGTATACAGTAAACCTGAAGTGAAGCATCGGAATCTAAAACTGAACTCACACGAGAGGTTTAAATCATAGAAAATTAGAGTGGTAGTCCTCTTGTACTTAAGTCGGCATTGTGCCTTTTGTATTAAATTCGGATGCAATTTCTGTGTTTCATCGTCAATAAGAAGGTCCAAGGTATACAGTAAACCTGAAGTGAAGCATCGGAATCTAAAACTGGACTCACAGGAGAGGTTTAAATCATAGAAAGTTGGAGTGTCTGTCTTCTTGTACTTATGTCGGCATTGTGCCATTTGTATTAAATTCGAATGCAAATTCTGTGTTTCATCGTCACTAAGAACGTCCAATTGATACAGTAAACCTGAAGTGAAGCATCGGAATTTAAGACTGGACCCACAGGAGTGGTTCAAATCATAGAAAGTTAGAGTGTCAGTCCTCTTGTACTTAAGTCGGAATTGTGCCTTTTGTATTACATTCGGATGCAGTTTCTGTGTTTCATAGTCAATAAGAAGGTCCAAGGGATACTGTAAACCAGAAGTGAAGCAACCGAATCTAAAACTGGACTCACAGGAGAGGTTCAAATCATAGAAAGTTAGAGTGTCAGTCCTCTTGTACTTAAGTCGGAATTGTGCCTTTTGTATTACATTCGGATGCAGTTTCTGTGTTTCATCGTCAATAAGAAGGTCCAAGGTATAGAGTAAACCTGAAGTGAAGTATCGGAATCTAAAACTGGACTCACAGGAGAGGTTTAATTCATAGAAAGTTGGAGTGTAGGACCTCTTGTACTTAAGCTTTCATTGTCCCTTTTGTATTAAATTCGGATGCAATAGCTGTGTTTTATCGTCAATAAGAAGGTCCAAGGTATACAGTAAACCTGAAGTGAAGCATCGGAATCTAAAACTCAATTCACAGGAGAGGTTCAAATCATAGAATGTTAGAGTGTCAGTCCTCTTGTACTTAGGTCGGCATTGTGCCTTTTGTATCAAATTCGGATGCAATTTCTGTGTTTCATCGTCAATAAGAAGGTCCAAGGTTTACAGTTAACCTGAAGTGAAGCATCGGAATCTACAATTGACTGACAGGAGACGTTCAAATTATAGAAAGTAAGAGTGTCAGTCCTCTTGTACATAAGTCGGCATTGTGCCTTCTGTATTAAATTCGGATGCATTCTCTGTGCTACATCGTCAATAAGAAGGACCACGGTATACAGTGAACCTGAAGTGAAGTATCAGAATCTGAAACTGGACTCACAGGAGAGGTAAAATCATAGAAAGTTGGAGTGTCAGTCCTCTTGTACTTAAGTCGGCATTGTGCCTTTTTATTAAATTCGGATGCACTTTCTGTGTTTCATCGTCATTAAGAAGGTCAAAGGTATACAGTAAACCTGAAGTGATGCATCGGAATCTAACACTCAACTCACAGGATTGGTTCAAGTCATAGAAAGTTAGAGTGTCAGTCCTCTCGGACTTAAGTCGGCATTGTGCAGTTTGTATTACATTCGGATGCAATTTCTGTGTTTCATCGTCAATAAGAAGGTCCAAGGTATTCAGTAAACCTGAAGTGAAGCATCGGAAACTAAAACTGGACTCACTGGAGATGTTTAATTCATAGACAATTAGAGTGTCAGTCCTCTTGTGCTTAAGCCGGCATTGCGCCTTTAGTATTAAATTCGGATGCAATTTCTGTCTTCATCGTCAATAAGAAGGTCCAAGGTCTACAGTAAACCTGAAGTGAAGCATCGAATCTAAAAATGGACTTGAGGAGAGGATTAAATCATAGAATGTTAGAGAGTCAGTCCTCTTGGACTTAAGTCATAATTGTACCTTTTGTATTAAATTCGGATGCAATATCTGTGTTTCATCGTCAATAAGAAGGTCCAAGGTATACAGTAAACCTGAAGTGAAGCATCCGAATCTAAAACGGAACTCACACGAGAGGTTTAAATCATAGAAAGTTAGAGTGCCAGTCCTCATGTACTTAAGTGGGCATTGTGCCTTTTGTATTAAATTCGGATGCAATTTCTGAGTTTCATCGTCAATACGAAGGTCCAAGGTATACAGTAAACCTGAAGTGAAGCATCGGAATCCAAAACTGGACTCGACGAGAGGTTTAAATCATAGAACGTTAGATAGTCAGTCCTCTTGTACTTAAGTCGGCATTGTGCCTTTTGTATTAAATTCGGATGCAATTTCTTTGTTTCATCGTCAAAAGGAAGGTCCAAGCAATACTGCAAACCTAAAGTGAAGCATCGGACTCTAAAACTGGACACACAGGAATGGTTCAAATCATAGAAAGTTAGAGTACCAATCCTCTTATACTTAAGTCGGCATTGTGCCTTTTGTATTAAATTCGGATGCAATTTCTGTGTTTCATAGTCAATAAGAAGGTCCAAGGGATACTGTAAACCAGAAGTGAAGCAACCGAATCTAAAACTGGACTCACAGGAGAGGTTCAAATCATAGAAAGTTATAGTGTCAGTCCTCTTGTACTTAAGTCGGAATTGGGCCTTTTGTATTACATTCGGATGCAGTTTGTGTGTTTCATCGTCAATAAGAAGGTCCAAGGTATACAGTAAACCTGAAGTGAAGCATCGGAATCTAAAACTGGACTCACAGGAGAGGTTTAATTCATAGAAAGTTAGAGTGTAGGTCCTCTTGTACTTAAGCTTTCATTGTGCCTTTTGTATTAAATTCGGATGCAATTTCTGTGTTTTATCGTCAATAAGAAGGTCCAAGGTATACAGTAAACCTGAATTGAAGCATCGGAATCTAAAACTCAATTCACAGGAGAGGTTCAAATCATAGAATGTTAGAGTGTCAGTCCTCTTGTACTTAGGTCGGCATTGTGCCTTTTGTATCAAATTCGGATGCAATTTCTATGTTTCATCGTCAATAAGAAGGTCCAAGGTTTACAGTTAACCTGAAGTGAAGCATCGGAATCTACAATTGACTGACAGGAGCCGTTCAAATTATAGAAAGTAAGAGTGTCAGTCCTCTTGTACTTAAGTCGGCATTGTGCCTTCTGTATCAAATTCGGATGCATTCTCTGTGCTACATCGTCAATAAGAAGGGCCACGGTATACAGTGAACCTGAAGTGAAGTATCAGAATCTGAAACTGGACTCACAGGAGAGGTAAAATCATAGAAAGTTAGAGTGTCAGTCCTCTTGTACTTAAGTCGGCATTGTGCCTTTTGTATTAAATTCGGATGCACTTCTGTGTTTCATCGTCAATAAGCAGGTCCAAGGTATACAGTAAACCTGAAGTAAAGCATCGGAATCTAAAACTGGACTCACAGGAGATGTTTAATTCATAGAGACTCTAGTGTAAGTTCTCTTGAACTGAAGTCGACATTGTGCCTTTTGTATTAAATTTGGATGCAATTTCTGTGTTTCATCGTCAACAAGAAGGTCCAAGGTATACAGTAAACCTGAAGTGAAGCATCGGAAACTAAAACTGGACTCACAGGAGAGGTTCAAATCATAGGAAGTTAGAGTGTCAGTCCTCTTGTACTTAAGTCGGAATTGTGCAATTTGTAATAAATTCGGATGCAATTTCAGGGCTTCATCGTCAATAAGAAGGTCCAAGGTATTTTTTAAACCTGAAGTGAAGCATCGGAATCTAAAACTGGACTCACAGGAGAGGTTTAAATCATAAATAGTTGGAGTGTCAGTCCTCTTGGATTTGAGTCGGCATTGTACATTTTGTAATTAATTCGGATGCAATTTGTGTGTTTCATCGTCAATAAGAAGATCCAAGGTATACAGTAATCCTGAAGTGAAGCATCAGAATGTAAAACCGGACTCACAGGAGAGGTAAAATCATAGAAAGTTAGAGTGTCAGTCCACTTGTACTTAAGTCTTCATTGTGCCTTTTTATTAAATTCGGATGCACTTTCTGTGTTTCATCGTCAATAAGAAGGTCAAAGGTATACAGTAAACCTGAAGTGATGCATCGGAATCTAACACTTAACTCACAGGATTGGTTCAAATCATAGAAAGTTAGAGTGTCCGTCCTCTTGTACTTAAGTCGGCATTGTGCATTTTGTATTACATTCGGATGCAATTTCTGTGTTTCTTCGTCAATAAGAAGGTCCAAGGTATTCAGTAAACCTGAAGTGAAGCATCGGAATCGAAACTGGACTCACTGGTGATGTTTATATCATAGACAATTAGAGTGTCAGTCCTCTTGTACTTAAGCCGGCATTGTGCCTTTAGTATTAAATTCGGATGCAATTTCTGTCTTCATCGTCAATAAGAAGGTGCAAGGTCTACAGTAAACCTGAAGTGAAGCATCGAATCTAAAACTGGACTTGAGGAGAGGATTAAATCATAGAATATTAGAGAGTCAGTCCTCTTGGACTTAAGGCGGAATTGTACCTTTTGTATTGAATTCGGATGCAATATCTGTGTTTCATCGTCAATAAGAAGGTCCAAGGTATACAGTAAACCTGAAGTGAAGCATCGGAAACTAAAACTGAATTCACAGGAGAGGTTCAAATCATAGAAAGTTAGTGTGTCAGTCCTCTTGTACTGAAGTCGGCATTGTGGCTTTTGTATTAAATTCGGAAGCAATTTCTGTGTTTCATCGTTAATGAGAAGATCCAAGGTTAACAGTTAACCTAAAGTGAAGCATCGGAATCTAAAACTGGACTCACAGGAGAGGTTTAAACCATAGAAAGTTAGAGTGTCAGTCGTCTTGTACTGAAGTCGGCATTGTGCCTTTTGTATTAAATTCGGATGCAATTTCTGTGTTTCATCGTCAATAAGAAGGTCCAAGGGATACAGGAAACCTGAAGTGAAGCATCGGAATCTAAAACTGGACTCAAAGGAGAGGTTCAAATCATAGTAAGTTAGATTGTCCGTCCTCTTGTACTTAAGTCGGAATTGTGCCTTTTGTATTAAATTCCGATGCAATTTCTGGGCTTCACCGTCAATAAGAAGGTCTAAGCTATACAGTAAACCTGAAGTGAAGCATCGGAATCTAAAACTGGACTCACAGGAGAGGTTTAAATCATAGAAAGTTAGAGTGTCAGTCCTGTTGGACTAATGCCGGCATTGTGCATTTTGTATTAAATTCGGATGCAATTTCTGTGTTTCATCGTCTTTAAGAAGGTCCAAGGTATAGAGTAATTCTGAAGTGAAGCATCGGAATCTAAAACTGGACTGACAGGAGAGGTTCAAATCATAGAAAGTTAGAGTGTCAGTCCTGTTGTACTTAAGTCGGCATTGTGAATTTTGTATTAAATTCGGATGCAATTTCTGTGTTACATCGTCAATACGAAGGTCCAATTGATACAGTAAACCTGAAGTGAAGCATCGGAATCTAAAACTGGACTCACAGGAGCGGTTCAAATCATAAAATGTTAGAGTGTTAGTCCTCTTGGACTTAGCCGGCAATGTGCATTTTGTATTAAATCTCTGTGTTTCATCGTCAACAAGGTCCAAGGTATACAGTAAAGCTGGAGTGAAGCATCGGAATCTAGAACTGGACTCACAGGAGAGGTTCAAATCATTGAAAGTTAGAGTGTCAGTCGTCTTGTTCTTAAGTCGGCATTGTGGCGTTTGTATTAAATTCGGATGCAATGTCTGTGTTTCATCGTCAATAAGAAGGTCCAAGGTATACAGTAAACCTGAAGTCATTCATCGGAATGTAAAACTGGACTCACAGGAGAGGTTCAAATCATTGAAAGTTATAGTGTCAGTCCTCTTGTACTCAAGTCGGAATTGTGCCTTTTGTAATAAATTCGGATGAAATTTCTGGGCTTCCTCGTCAATAAGAAGTTCCAAGGTATACAGTAAACCTGAAGTGAAGCATCGGAATCTAAAACTGGACTCACAGGAGAGGTTTAAATCATAGAAAGTTAGAGTGTCAGTCCTCTTGGACTTAAGCCGGCATTGTGCATTTTGTATTAAATTCGGATGCAATTTCTGTGTTTCATTGACAATAAGAAGGTCCAAGGTATACAGTAAACCTAAAGTGAAGCATCGGAATCTAGAACTGGACTGATAGGAGTGGTTCAAATCATAGAAAGTTAGAGTGATAGTCCTCTTGTACTTAAGTCGGCATTGTGCCTTTTGTATTAAATTCGGATGCTATTTCTGAGTTACATCGTCAATACGAAGGTCCAATTGATGCAGTAACCCTGAAGTGAAGCATCGGAATCTAAAACTGGACTCACAGGAGTGGTTCAAATCATAAAAAGTTAGAGTGTCAGTCCTCTTGTACTTAAGTCGGCATTGTGCCTTTTGTATTACATTCGGATGCAATCTCTTTGTTTCATCATCAATAAGACGGTCCAAGGTATACAGTAAACCTGAAGTGAAGCATCAGAATTCAAAACTGGACTTACAGGAGAGGTTTAATTCATAGAAAGTTAGAGTGTCAGTCCTCTTGTACTTAAGTCGGCATTGTGCTTATTGTCTTAAATTCGGATGCAATTTCTGTGTTTCATCGTCTGTAATAAGGTCCAAGGGATACAGTAAACCTGAAGTGAAGCATCGGAATCTAAAACTGGACTCAAAGGAGGGGTTCTAATCATCGACAGTTAGAGTGTCAGTCCTCTTGTAATCAAGTCGGCATTTGCCTTTGTATTAAATTCGGATGCAATTTCTGTGTTTCATTGTCAATAAGAAGGTCCAAGGTATACAGTAAACCTGAAGTGTAGCATCGGAATCTAAAACTGGACTCACAGGAGAGGTTCAAATCATAGAAAATTAGAGTGTCAGTCCTCTTGTACTTAAGTCGGAATTGTGCCTTTTGTATTACATTCAGATGCAGTTTCTGTGTTTCATCGTCAATAAGAAGGTCCAAGGTATACAGTAAACCTGTAGTGAAGTATCGGAATTTAAAACTGGACTCACAGGAGCGGTTCAAATCATAGAAAGTTAGAGTGTCAGTCCTCTTGTACTTAAGTCGGAATTGTGCCTTTTGTAATAAATTCCGATGCAATATCAGGGCTTCATCGTCAATAAGAAGGTCCAAGGTATACAGTAAATCTGAAGTGAAGCATCGGAATCTAAAACCGGACTCAAAGGAGAGGTTCAAATCATCGAATGTTAAAGTGTCAGTCCTCTGGTAATCAAGTCGGCATTTGCCTTTAGTATTAAATTCTAATGCAATTTCTGTGTTTCATCGTCAAGAAGAAGGTCCAAGGTATACAGTAAACCTGAAGTGAAGCATCGGAATCTAAAACTGGACTCACAGGAGAGGTTTAAACCATAGAAAGTTAGAGTGTCAGTCCTCTTGGACTTAAGCCGGCATTGTGCATTTTGTATTAAATTCGGATGCAATTTCTGTGTTTCATCGACAATAAGAAGGTCCAAGGTATACTGTAAACCTGAAGTGAAGCATCGGAATCTAGAACTGAACTGATAGGAGTGGTTCACATCATAGAAAGTTAGAGTGATAGTCCTCTTGTACTTAAGTCTGCATTGTGACTTTTGTATTAAATTCGGATGCTATTTCTGAGTTCCATCGTCAATACGAAGGTCCAATTGATGCAGTAACCCTGAAGTGTAGCATCGGAATCTAAAACTGGACTCACAGGAGTGGTTCAAATGATAAAAAGTTAGAGTGTCAGTCCTCTTGTACTTAAGTCGGCATTGTGCCTATTGTCTTAAATTCGGATGCAATTTCTGTGTTTCATAGTCTGTAATAAGGTCCAAGGGATACAGTAAACCAGAAGTGAAGCATCGGAATCTAAAACTGGACTCAAAGGAGGGGTTCTAATCATCGAAAGTTAGAGTGTCAGTCCTCTTGTCCTCAAGTCGGCATTTGCCTTTGTATTAAATTCGGATGCAATTTCTGTGTTTCATCGTCAAAAAGAAGGTAAAAGGGATACAGTAAACCTGAAGTGATGCATCGTAATCTAAGACTGGACTCACAGGAGTGGTTCAAATCATAGAAAGTTAGAGTGTCAGTACTCTGGTACTTAAGTCGGCATTGTGCTTTTTGTATTAAATTTGGATGCAATTTCTGGGCTTCATCGTCAATAAGAAGGTCCAAGGTATACAGCAAACCTGAAGTGAAGCATCGGAATCTAAAACTCGACTCACAGGAGAGGTTTAAATCACAAAAAGTTAGAGTGTCAGTCCTCTTGGACTTAAGCCGGCATTTGCGTTTTGTATTAAATTTGGATGCAATATCTGTGTTTCATCGTCAATAAGAACGTCCAATTGATACAGTAAACCTGAAGTGAAGCATCGGAATGTAAGACTGGACTCACAGGAGTGGTTCAAATCATAGAAAGTTAGAGTGTCAGTCCTCTTGTACTTAAGTCGGAATTGTGCCTTTTGTAATAAATTCCGATGCAATTTCAGGGCTTCATCGTCAATAAGAAGGTCCAAGGTATACAGTAAACCTGAAGTGAAGCATCGGAATCTAAAACCGGACTCAAAGGAGAGGTTCAAATCATCGAATGTTAGAGTGTCAGTCCTCTGGTAATCAAGTCGGCATTTGCCTTTAGTATTAAATTCGGATGCAATTTCTGTGTTTCATCGCCAAGAAGAAGGTCCAAGGTATACAGTAAACCTGAAGTGTAGCATCGGAATCTAGAACTGGACTCACAGGAGAGGTTCAAATCATAGAAAGTTAGAGTGTCAGTCGTCTTGTTTTTAAGTCGGCATTGTGCCGTTTGTATTAAATTCGGATGCAATGTCTATGTTTCATCGTCAATAAGAAGGTCCAAGGTATACAGTAAACCTGAAGTCAAGCATCGGAATCTAAAACTGGACTCACAGGAGAGGTTCAAATCATTGAAAGTTAGAGTGTCAGTCCTCTTGGACTTAAGCCGGCATTGTGCATTTTGTATTAAATTCGGATGCAATTTCTGTGTTTCATCGACAATAAGAAGGTCCAAGGTATACAGTAAACCTGAAGTGAAGCATCGGAATCTAGAACTGGACTGACAGGAGTGGTTCAAATCATAGGAAGTTAGAGTGATAGTCCTCTTGTACTTAAGTCAGCATTGTGCTTTTTGTATTAAATTCGGATGCAATTTCTGAGTTACATCGTCAATACGAAGGTCCAATTGATGCAGTAAACCTGAAGTGTAGCATCGGAATCTAAAACTGGACTCACAGGAGTGGTTCAAATCATAAAAAGTTAGAGTGTCAGTCCTCTTGTACTTAAGTCGGCATTGTGCATTTTGTATTAAATTCGGATGCAATTTCTGTGTTTCATCGACAATAAGAAGGTCCAAGGTATACACTAAACCTGAAGTGAAGCATCGGAATCTAGAACTGGACTGACAGGAGTGGTTCAAATCATAGAAAGGTAGAGTGGTAGTCCTCTTGTACTTAAGTCGGAATTGTGCCTTTTGTAATAAATTCGGATGCAATATCTGGGCTTCCTCGTCAATAAGAAGGTCCAAGGTATACAGTACACCTGAAGTGAAGCATCGGGATCTAAAACTGGACTCACAGGAGAGGTTAAAATCATAGAAAGTTAGAGTGTCAGTCCTCTTGGACTTAAGCCGGCATTGTGCATTTTGTATTAAATTCGGATGCAATTTCTGTGTTTCATCGACAATAAGAAGGTCCAAGGTATACAGTAAACCTGAAGTGAAGCATCGGAATCTAGAACTGGACTGACAGGAGTGGTTCAAATCATAGAAAGTTAGAGTGATAGTCCTCTTGTACTTAAGTCGGCATTGTGCTTTTTGTATTAAATTCGGATGCAATTTCTGAGTTACATCGTCAATACGAAGGTCCAATTGATGCAGTAAACCTGAAGTGTAGCATCGGAATCTAAAACTGGACTCACAGGAGTGGTTCAAATCATAAAAAGTTAGAGTGTCAGTCCTCTTGTACTTAAGTCGGCATTGTGGCTATTGTATTACATTCGGATGCAATTTCTTTGTTACATCATCAATAAGACCGTCCAAGGTATACGGTAAACCTGAAGTGAAGCATCAGAATCCAAAACTGGACTTTCAGGAGAGATTTAATTCATATAAAGTTAGAGTGTCAGTCCTCTTGTACTTAAGTCGGCATTGTGCCTTTTGTCTTAAATTCGGATGCAATTTCTGTGTTTCATCGTCAGTAATATGGTCCAAGGGATACAGTAAACCTGAAGTGAAGCATCGGAATCTAAAACTGGACTCAAAGGAGGGGTTCTAATCATCGAAAGTTAGAGTGTCAGTCCTCTTGTCCTCAAGTCGGCATTTGCCTTTGTATTAAATTCGGATGCAATTTCTGTGTTTCATTGTCAATAAGAAGGTCCAAGGTATACAGTAAACCTGAATTGTAGCATCGGAATCTAAAACTGGACTCACAGGAGAGGTTCAAATCATAGAAAGTTAGAGTGTCAGTAATCTTGTACTTAAATCGGTATTGTGCCTTTTGTAATAAATTCGGATGCAATTTCTGGGCTTCATCGTCAATAAGAAGGTCCAAGGTATACAGCAAACCTGAAGTGAAGCATCGGAATCTAAAACTCGACTCACAGGAGAGGTTTAAATCACAAAAAGTTAGAGTGTCAGTCCTCTTGGACTTAAGCCGGCATTTGCGTTTTGTATTAAATTTGGATGCAATATCTGTGTTTCATCGTCAATAAGAACGTCCAATTGATACAGTAAACCTGAAGTGAAGCATCGGAATCTAAGACTGGACTCACAGGAGTGGTTCAAATCATAGAAAGTTAGAGTGTCAGTCCTCTTGTACTTAAGTCGGAATTGTGCCTTTTGTATTACATTCGGATGCAGTTTCTGTGTTTCATCGTCAATTAGAAGGTCCAAGGTATACAGTAAACCTGAAGTGAAGCATCGGAATCTAAAACTGGACTCACAGGAGAGGTTTAATTCATAGAAAGTTAGAGTGTAGGTCCTCTTGTACTTAAGCTTTCATTGTGCCTTTTCTATTAAATTCGGATGCAATTTCTGTGCTTCATCGTCAATAAGAAGGTCCAAGGTATATAGTAAACCTGAAGTGAAGCAAGGGAATCTAAAACTGGACTCAAAGGAGAGGCTCAAATCATCGAATGTTAGAGTGTCAGTCCTCTTGTAGCTAAGTCGGCATTGTGCCTTTTGTATTAAATTCGGATGCCATTTCTGTGTTTCATCGTCAATAAGAAGGTCCAAGGTTTACAGTAAACCTGATGTGAATCATCGGAATCTACAATTGACTGACAGGAGACGTTCAAATTATAGAAAGTAACAGTGTCAGTCCTCTTGCACTTAAGTCGGCATTGTGCCTTCTGTATTAAATTCGGATGCATTCTCTGTGTTACATCGTCAATAAGAAGGGCCACGGTATACAGTAAACCTGAAGTGAAGTATCAGAATCTAAAACTGGACTCACAGGAGAGGTAAAATCATAGAAATTTAGAGTGTCACTCCTCTTGTACTTAAGTCGGCATTGTGCCTTTTGTATTAAATTCGGATGCACTTTCTGTGTTTCATCGTCAATAAGCAGGTCCAAGGTATACAGTAAACCTGAAGTAAAGCATCGGAATCTAAAACTGGACTCACAGGAGATGTTTATTTCGTAGTGACTCTAGTGTAAGTCCTCTTGAACTGAAGTCGACATTGTGCCTTTTGTATTAAATTTGGATGCAATTTCTGTGTTTCATCGTCAATAAGAAGGTAAAAGGTTTACAGTTAACCTAAAGTGAAGCATCGATATCTAAAACTGGACTCACAGGAGAGGTTTAAATCATAGAAAGTTAGAGTATCAGTCCTCTTGTACTTAAGTCGGCATTGTGCTTTTTGTACTAAATTCCGATGCAATTTCTGTGCTTCATCGTCAATAAGAAGGTCCAAGGTATATAGTAAACCTGAAGTGAAGCATGGGAATCTAAAACTGGACTCAAAGGAGAGGTTCAAATCATCGAATGTTAGAGTGTCAGTCCTCTTGTACTCAAGTCGGAATTTGCCTTTTGTATTATTTTCGGATGCAATTTCTGTGTTTCATCGTCAATAAGAAGGTCCAAGGTATACAGTAAACCTGAAGTGAAGCATCGGAATCTAAAACTGGACTCACAGGAGAGGTTTAAATCATAAAAAGTTAGAGTGTCAGTCCTCTTGGACTTAAGTCGGCATTGTACATTTTGTAATTAATTCGGATGCAATTTGTGTGCTTCATTGTCAATAAAAAGATCCAAGGTATACAGTAATCCTGAAGTGAAGCATCAGAATCTAAAACCGGACTCACAGGAGAGGTAAAATCATAGAAAATTAGAGTGTCAGTCCTCTTGTACTTAGGTTGGCATTGTGCTTTTTTATTACATTCGGATGCACTTTCTGTGTTTCATCGTCAATAAGAAGGTCCAAGGTATACAGTAAAACTGAAGTGATGCAGCGGAATCTAACACTCAACTCACAGGATTGGTTCAAATCATAGAAAGTTAGAGTGTCAGTCCTCTTGTACTTAAGTCGGCATTGTGCATTTTGTATTACATTCGGATGCAATTTCTGTGTTTCATCGTCAATAAGAAGGTCCAAGGTATTCAGTAAACTTGAAGTGAAGCAACGGAATCTAAAACTGGACCCACTGGAGATGTTTAATTCATAGACAATTAGAGTGTCAGTCCTCTTGTACTTAAGCCGGCATTGTGCCTTTAGTACTAAATTCAGATGCAATTTCTGTCTTCATCGTCAATAAGAAGGTCCAAGGTATACAGTAAACCTGAAGTGAAGCATCGAATCTAAAACTGGACTCGAGGAGAGGATTAAATCATAGAACGTTAGAGAGTATGTCCTCTTGTACTTAAGTCGGCATTGTACCTTTTGTATTAAATTCAAATGCAATTTCTGTGTTTCATCGTCTATAAGAAGGTCCAAGGTATACAGTAAACCTGAAGTGAAGCATCGGAATCTAAAACTGGACCGACAGGAGAGGTTCAAATCATAGGAAGTTAGAGTGTCAGTCTTCTTGTACTTTTGTCGGCATTGTGCCTTTTGTATTAAATTCGGATGCAATTTCTGTGTTTCATCGTCAATATGAAGGTCCAAGGTATACAGTAAACCTGAAGTGAAGCATCGGATTCTAAAACTAAACTCAAAGGAGAGGTTCAAATCATCGAATGTTAGAGTGTCAGTCCTCTAGTACTCAAGTCGGCATGTGCCTTTTGTATTAAATTCGGATGCAATTTCTGTGTTTCATGGTCAATAGGAAGGTCCAAGGTATACTGTAAATCCGAAGTGAAGCATCGGAATCTAAAACAGGACTGACAGGAGAGGTTCAAATCATAGAAAGTTAGAGTGTCAGTCCTCTTGTACCTAAGTCGGAATTGTCCCTTTTGTAATAAATTCGGATGCAATTTCTGTGTTTCATCGTCAATAAGAAGGTCCAAGGTATACAGTAAACCTGAAGTGAAGCATCGAATCTAAAACTGGACTCGAGGAGAGGATTAAATCATAGAACGTTAGAGAGTCTGTCCTCTTGTACTTAAGTCGGCATTGTACCTTTTGTATTAAATTCAAATGCAATTTCTGTGTTTCATCGTCTATAAGAAGGTCCAAGGTATACAGTAAACCTGAAGTGAAGCATCGGAATCTAAAACTGGACCGACAGGAGAGGTTCAAATCATAGGAAGTTAGAGTGTCAGTCCTCTTGTACTTAAGTCGGCATTGTGCCTTTTGTATTATATTCGGATGCAATTTCTTTGTTTCATCGTCAATAAGACGGTCCAAGGTATACAGTAAACCTGAGGTGTAGCATCGGAAACTAAAACTGGACTCACAGGAGAGGTTCAAATCATAGAAAGTTAGAGTGTCAGTCCTCTTGTACTTAAGTCGGCATTGTGCCTTTTGCATTAAGTTCGGATGCAATTTCTGTGTTTCATCGTCAATAAGAAGGCTCAAGGGATACAGTAAACCTGAAGTGAAGCATGGGAATCTAAAACTGGACTCACAGGAGAGGTTCAAATCATAGAAAGTTAGAGTATCAGTCCTTTTGTTTTTAAGTCGGTATTGCGCCGTTTGTACTAAATTCGGATGCAATTTCTGTGTTTCATCGTCAATAAGAAGGTCCAAGGAATACAGTAAACCTGAAGTGAAGCATCGGAATCTAAAACTGGACTCACAGGAGAGGTTCAAATCATAGGAAGTTAGAGTGTCAGTCCTCTTGTACTTAAGTCGGAATTGTGCAATTTGTAATAAATTCGGATGCAATTTCTGGGCTTCATCGTCAATACGAAGGTCCAAGGTATTTATTAAACCTGAAGTGAAGCATCGGAATCTAAAACTGGACTTACAGGAGAGGTTTAAATCATAAAAAGTTAGAGTGTCAGTCCTCTTGGACTTAAGTCGGCATTGTACATTTTGTAATTAATTCGGATGCAATTTGTGTGCTTCATCTTCAATAAGAAGATCCAAGGTATACAGTAATCCTGAAGTGAAGCATCAGAATCTAAAACCGGACTCACAGGAGAGGTATAATCATAGAGAGTTAAAGTGTCAGTTCTCTTGTACTTAAGTCGGCATTGTGCCTTTTTTATTAAATTCGGATGCACTTTCTGTGTTTCATCGTCAATAAGAAGGTCCAAGGTATACAGTATAACCTGAACTGTGGCATCGAATCTAAATCTGGACTCGAGGAGAGGATTAAATCATAGAACGTTAGAGAGTCAGTCCTTGTGTACTTAAGTCGGCATTGTACCTTTTGTATTAAATTCAAATGCACTTTCTGTGTTTCATCGTCAATAAGAAGGTCCAAGGTATACAGTAAACCTGAAGTGAAGCATCCGAATCTAAAACGGAACTCACACGAGAGGTTTAAATCATAGAAAGTTAGAGTGCCAGTCCTCATGTACTTAAGTCGGCATTGTGCCTTTTGTATTAAATTCGGATGCAATTTCTGAGTTCCATCGTCAATATGAAGGTCCAAGGAATACAGTAAACCTGAAGTTAAGCGTCTTAATCTAAAGCTGGACTCACAGGAGAGGTTTCAATCATAGAAAGTTAGAGTGTCAGTCCTCTTGTACTTAAGTCGGAATTGTCCCTTTTGTAATAAATTCGGATGCAATTACTGTGTTTCATCGTCAATAAGAAGGTCCAAGGTATACAGTAAACCTGAAGTGAAGCATCGGAATCTAAAACTGGACCGACAGGAGGGGTTCAAATCATAGGAAGTTAGAGTGTCAGTCCTCTTGTACTTAAGTCGGCATTGTGCCTTTTGTATTATATTCGGATGCAATTTCTTTGTTTCATCGTCAATAAGACGGTCCAAGGTATACAGTAAACCTGAAGTGTAGCATCGGAAACTAAAACTGGACTCACAGGAGAGGTTCAAATCATAGAAAGTTAGAGTGTCAGTCCTCTTGTACTTAAGTCTGAGTTGTGCACTCTTTAATAAATTCGGATGCAATTTCTGGGCTTCATCGTCAATAAGAAGGTCCAAAGTATACAGTAAACCTGAAGTGAAGCATCGGAATCTAAAACTGGACTCACAGGAGAGGTTTAAATCATAGAAAGTTAGAGTGTCTGTCCTCTTGGACTTAAGCAGGCATTGTGCATTTTGTATTAAATTCGGATGCAATTTCTGTGTTTCATCGTCAATAAGAAGTTCCAAGGTATACAGTAAACCTGAAGTGAAGCATCGGAATCTAAATCTGGACTCGACTAGAGGTTTAAAACATAGAACGTTTGAGAGTCTTCCTCTTGTACTTAAGTCGGCATTGTACCATTTGTATTAAATTCAGATGCAATTTCTGTGTTTCATCGTCAATAAGAAGGTCCAAGGTATACTGTAAACCTGAAGTGAAGCATCGGAATCTAAAACTGAATTCACAGGAGAGGTTCAAATCATAGAAAGTTAGAGTGTCAGTCCTCTTGTACTGAAGTCTGCATTGTGGCTTTTGTATTAAATTCGGATGCAATTTCTGTGTTTCATCGTCAATAAGAAAATCCAAGGTTTACAGTTAACCTAAAGTGAAGCATCGGAATCTAAAAGTGGACTCACAGGAGAGGTTTAAACCATAGAAAGTTAGAGTGTCAGTCCTCTTGCACTTAAGTCGGCATTGTGCCTTTTGTACTAAATTCGGATGCAATTTCTGTGTTTCATCGTCAATAAGAAGGTCCAAGGTATACAGTAAACCTGAAGTGAAGCATCGGTATCTAAAACGGAACTCACACGAGAAGTTTAAATCAAAGAAAGCTAGAGTGCCAGACCTCTTGTACTGAAGTCGGAATTGTGCCTTTTGTATTAAATTCGGATGCAATTTCTGTGTTTCATCGTCTTTATGAAGGTCCAAGGTATAGAGTAACCCTGAAGTGAAGCATCGGAATCTAAAACCGGACTCAAAGGAGAGGTTCAAATCATCGAATGTTAGA
The DNA here is from genome assembly GCF_021461395.2 of Schistocerca americana. Taxonomy (NCBI): domain Eukaryota; kingdom Metazoa; phylum Arthropoda; class Insecta; order Orthoptera; family Acrididae; genus Schistocerca; species Schistocerca americana. The sequence goes on from NC_060121.1 coordinate 60,333,659, forward strand.
GTGTCAGTCCTCTGGTAATCAAGTCGGCATTTGCCTTTAGTATTAAATTCGGATGCAATTTCTGTGTTTCATCGTCAAGAAGAAGGTCCAAGGTATACAGTAAACCTGAAGTGAAGCATCAGAATCCGAAACTGGACTTACAGGAGAGGTTTAATTCATAGAAAGTTAGAGTGTCAGTCCTCTTGTTCTTAAGTCGGCATTGTGCCTTTTGTCTTAAATTCGGATGCAATTTCTGTGTTTCATCGTCAGTAATAAGGTCCAAGGGATACAGTAAACCTGAAGTGAAGCATCGGAATCTAAAACTGGACTCAAACGAGGGGTTCTAATCATCGAAAGTTAGAGTGTCAGTCCTCTTGTCCTCAAGTCGGCATTTGCCTTTTGTATTAAATTCGGATGCAATTTCTGTGTTTCGTCGTCAATAAGGAGGTCCAAGGTATACAGTAAACCTGAAGTGAAGCATCGGAATCTAATACTCGACTCACAGGAGAGGTTTAAATCACAAAAAGTTAGAGTGTCAGTAAACTTGTACTTAAGTCGGAATTGTGCCTTTTGTAATAAATTCGGATGCAATTTCTGCTCTTCATCGTCACTACGAAGGTCCAAGGTATACAGCAAACCTGAAGTGAAGCATCGGAATCTAAAACTCGACTCACAGGAGAGGTTTAAATCACAAAAAGTTAGAGTGTCAGTCCTCTTGGGCTTAAGCCGGCATTTGCCTTTTGTATTAAAATTGGATGCAATTTCTGTGTTTCATCGTCAAAAAGAAGGTCCAAGGGATACAGTTAACCTGAAGTGAAGCCTCGGAATCTTAAACTGGACACACAGAAGAGGTTCAAATCATAGAAAGTTAGAGTGTTAATCCTCTTGTACTTAAGTCGGCATTGTGACTTTTGTATTAATTTCGGGTGTAATTTCTGTGTTTCATAGTCACTAAGAAGGTCCAAGGGATACAGTAAACCTGAAGTGAAGCATCGGACTCTAAAACTGGACTCACAGGAGAGGTTTAATTCATAGAATGTTAGAGTGTCATTCGTCTTGTACTTAAGTCGGCATTGTGCCTTTTGTATTAAATTCGGATGCAATTTCTGTGTTGAATCGGCAATAAGAAGATCCAAGGTATACAGTAAACCTGAAGTGAAATATCGGAATCTAAGACTCAACTCACAGGAGTGGTTCAAATTATAGAAAGTTAGGGTGTCAGTCCTCTTGTACTTAAGTCGGCATTGTGCCTTTTTTATTAAATTCGGATGGCCTTTCTTTGTTTCATCGTCAATAAGAAGGTCCAAGGTATACAGTAAACCTGAAGTGATGCATTGGAATCTGACACTCAACTCACAGGATTGGTTCAAATCATAGAAAGTTAGAGTGTCAGTCCTCTTGTACTTAAGACGGCAAGGTGCCTTTTGTATTAAATTCGGATGCAATTTCTGTGTTTCGCCGTCAATAAAGAGGTCCAAGGTATACAGTAAACCTGAAGTGAAGCATCGGAATCTAACACTCAACTCACAGGATTGGTTCAAATCATAGAAAGTTAGAGTGTCAGTCTTATTGTACTTAAGTCGGCATTGTGGATTTTGAATTACATTCGGATGCAATTTCTGTGTTTCATCGTCAATAAGAAGGTCCAAGGTATACAGAAAACCTGAAGTGAAGCATCGGAATCTAAAACCGGACTCACAGGAGATGTTTAATTCATAGAACGTTAGAGAGTCAGTCCTCTTGTACTTAAGTTGGCATTGTATCTTTTGTATTAAATACGGATGTAATTTCTGTGTTTCATCGTCAATTAGATGGACCAAGGTATACAGTAAACCTGAAGTGAAGCATCAGAATATAAAACTCAATTCACACGAGAGGTACAAATCATAGAAAGTTAGAGAGTCAGTCCTCTTGTACTGAAGTCGGTATTGTGCCATTTGTATTAAATTCGGATGCAATTTCTGTGTTTCATCGTCAATAAGAAGGTCCAAGGTTTACAGTTAACCTGGAGTGAAGCATCGGAATCTAAAGCTGGACTCACAGGAGAGGTTTAAATCATAGAAAGTTAGATTGTCAGTCCTCTAGTACTTAAGTCTGCATTGTGCCTTTTGTACTAAATTCCGGTCCCATTTCTGTGTTTCATCGGCAATAAGAGGGTCCAAAATATACAGTAAACCTGAAGTGAAGCATCGGAATCTAAAACTGGACACACACGAGAGATTCAGATCATAGAACGATAGAGTGTCAGTCCTCTTGTACTTAAGTCGGCATTGTGCCTTTTGTATTAAATTCGGATGCAATTTCTGTGTTTTGTCGTCATTAAGAAGGTCCTAGGTATACAGTAAACCTGAAGTGAATCATCGGAATCTAAAATTCAACTCACAATAGAGGTTCAAATCATAGAAAGTTAGAGTGTCAGTACTCTTGTACTTAAGTCGGCATTGTGCCTTTTGTATTAAATTCGGATGCAATTTCTGTGTTTCATCGCCAACAACAAGTTCCAAGGTATACAGTAAACCTGAAGTGAAGCATCGGAATGTAAAACTCAACTCACAATAGAGGTTCAAATCATAGAAACTTAGAGTGTCAGTCCTCTTGTACATAGGTCGGCATTGTGCCTTTTGTATTAAATTCGGATGCAATTTCTGTGTTTCATCGTCAATATGAAGGTCCTAGGAATACAGTAAACCTGAAGTGAAGCATCGGAATCTAAAACGGGACAAACAGGAGAGGTTCAAATCATATAAAGTTCGAGTGTCAGTCCTCTTGTACTTACGTCGGCATTGTGCCTTTTGTATTAAATTCGGATGCAATTTTTGTGTTTTGTCGTCATTAAGAAGGTCCTACGTATACAGTAAACCTGAAGTGAAGCATCGGAATCTAAAATTCAACTCACAATATGGGTTCAAATCATAGAACGTTGGAGAGTCAGTCCTCTTGTACTTAAGTCGGCATTGTGCCTTTTGTATTAAATTCGGATGCAATTTCTATGTTACATCGTCCATACGAAGGTCCAATTGATACAGTAAAACTGTAGTGAGGCATCGGAATCTAAAACTGGCCTCACTGGAGTGGTTCAAATAATAGAAAAATAGAGTGTCAGTCCTCTTTTACTTAAGTCGGCATTGTGCCTTTTGTATTAAATTCGAATGCAATTTCTGTGTTTCATCGGCAATAAGAAGGTCCAAGGGATACAGTAAACCTGAAGTGAAGCATCGGGCTCTAAAACCGGACTCACAGGAGAGGTTTAATTCATAGAAAGTTAGAGTGTCAGTCCTCTTTTACTTATGTCGGCATTGTGCCTTTTGTATTAAATTCGGATGCAATTTCTGTGCTTCATCGTTAATAAAAAGGTCAAAGGTATATAGTAAACCTGAAGTGAAGCATCGGAATGTAAAACTGGACTCACAGGAGAGTTTTAAATCATAGATCGTTAGGGAGTCAGTATTTTTGTACTTAAGACAGCATTGAGCCTATTGTATTACATTCGGATGCAATTTCTGTGTTTCATCCTCAATAAGAAGGTCCAAGGTATACAGTAAACCTGAAGTGAAGCATCGGAATCTAAAACTCAACTCACAGGTGAGGTTCATATCAAAAAGAAAGTTAGAGTGTCAGTCCTCTTGTACTTAAGTCGGCATTTTGCCTTTTGTATTAAATTAGGATGCTATATCTGTGTTTCATCGTCAATAAGAAGGTCTAAGGTTTTCAGTTAACCTGAAGTGAAGCATCGGAATCTAAAACTGGACTCACAGGAGAGGTAAAATCATAGAAAATTAGAGTGTCAGTCCTCTTGTACTTAAGTCGGCATTGTGCCTTTTGTATTAAATTCGGATGCAATTTCTGTGTTTCATCGTCAATAAGAAGGTCCAAGGTATACAGTAAACCTGAAGTGAAGCATCGGAATCTAAGACTCAACTCACAGGATTGGTTCAAATCATAGAAAGTTAGAGTGTCAGTCCTCTTGTACTTAAGTCGGCATTGTGCCTTATGTATTACATTCGGATGCAATTTCTGTGTTTCATCGTCAATAAGAAGGTACAAGGTATACAGTAAACCAGAAGTGAAGCATCGGAATCTAAAACTGGACTCACAGGAGATGTTTAATTCATAGAAATTTAGAGTGTCAGTCCTCTTGTACTTAAGTCGGCATTGTGCCTTTTGTATTAAATTCGGAAGCAATTTCTGTGCTTCATCGTCAATAAGTAGGTCCAAGGCATACAGTAAACCTGAAGTGAAGCATCGGAATCTAAAACTGGACTCGAGGAGAGGTTTAAATCATAGAACGTTCGAGAGTCAGTCCTCTTGTACTTAAGTCGGCATTGTCCCTTTTGTATTAAATTCGAATGCAATTTCTGTGTTTAATCGTCAATAAGAAGGTCCAAGGTATACAGTAAACCTGAAGTGAAGCATCGGAATCTAAAACTCAATTCTCAGGAAAGGTTCAAATCATAGAAAGTTAGAGTGTCAGTCCTCTTGTACTGTAGTCGGAATTGTACCTCCTGTATTAAATTCGGGTGCAATTTCTGTGTTTCATCGTCAATAAGGAGGTCCAAGGTTTACAGTTAACCTGGAGGGAAGCATCGGAATCTAAAACTGGACTCACAGGAGAGGTTTAAATCATAGAAAGTGAGAGTGTCAGTCCTCTTGTACTTAAGTCGGCATTGTGCCTTTTGTACTACATTCCGAAACAATTTCTGTGTTTCATCGTCAATAAGAAGGTCCGAGGTATACAGTAAGCCTGAAGTGAAGCATCGGAATCCAAAACGGAACTCACACGAGAGGTTTAAATCATAGAAAGTTAGAGTGACAGTCCTCTTGTACTTAAGTCGGCATTGGGCCTTTTGTATTACATTCAGATGCAATTTCTGTGTTTCATCGTCAATAAGAATGTCCAAGGTATACGGTAAACCTGATGTGAATCATCGGAATCTAAAACTGAACTCACAGGAGAGGTCTAAATCATAGAAAGTTAGAGAGTCAGTCCACTTGTACATAAGTCGGCATTGTGCCTTTTGTATTAAATTCGGGTGCAATTTCTGTGTTTCGTCGTCAATAAGACGGTCCAAGGTATACAGTAAACGTGAAGTGAAGCATCAGAATCCCAAACTGGACTCACAGGAGTGGTTATATCATAGAAAGTTAGGGTGTCAGTCCTCTTGTACTTACGTCGGCATTGTGCCTTTTGTATTAAATTCGGATGCAATTTCTGTGTTTCATCGTCAATACGAAGGTCCAAGGTATTCAGTAAACCTAAAATGAAGCGTCGGAATCTAAAACTGGACTCACAGGAGAGGTTTAAATCATAGAAAGTTAGAGTATCAGTCCTTTTGTTTTTAAGTCGGCATTGTGCCGTTTGTATTAAATTCGGATGCAATTTCTGTGTTTCATTGTCAATAAGAAGGTCCAAGGTATACAGTAAACCTGAAGTGAAGCATCGGAATCTAACACTCAACTCACAGGATTGGTTCAAATCATAGAAAGTTAGAGTGTCAGTCCTCTTGTACTTAAGTCGGCATTGTGCATTTTGTATTACATTCGGATGCAATTTCTGTGTTTCATCGTCAATAAGAAGGTCCAAGGTATTCAGTAAACCTGAAGTGAAGCCTAGGAATCTAAAACTGGACTCACTGGAGATGTTTAATTCATACACAATTAGAGTGTCAGTCCTCTTGTACTTAAGCCGGCATTGTGCCTTTAGTTTTAAATTCAGATGCAATTTCTGTCTTCATCGTCAATAAGAAGGTCCAAGGTATACAGTAAACCTGAAGTGAAGCATCGAATCTAAAACTGGACTCGAGGAGAGGATTAAATCATAGAACGTTAGAGAGTCAGTCCTCTTGTACTTAAGTCGGCATTGTACATTTTGTATTAAATTCAAATGCAATTTCTGTGTTTCATCGTCAATAAGAAGGTCCAAGGTATACAGTAAACCTGAAGTGAAGCATCGGAATCTAAAACTCGACTCACAGGAGAGGTTTAAATCACAAAAAGTTAGAGTGTCAGTCCTCTTGGGCTTAAGCCGGCATTTGCCTTTTGTATTAAAATTGGATGCAATTTCTGTGTTTCATCGTCAAAAAGAAGGTCCAAGGGATACAGTTAACCTGAAGTGAAGCCTCGGAATCTTAAACTGGACACACAGAAGAGGTTCAAATCATAGAAAGTTAGAGTGTCAGTCCTCTTGTACTTAAGACGGCATTGTGCCTTTTGTATTAAATTCGGATGCAATTTCTGTGTTTCGCCGTCAATAAAGAGGTCCAAGGTATACAGTAAACCTGAAGTGAAGCATCGGAATCTAACACTCAACTCACAGGATTGGTTCAAATCATAGAAAGTTAGAGTGTCAGTCTTCTTGTACTTAAGTCAGCATTGTGGATTTTGAATTACATTCGGATGCAATTTCTGTGTTTCATCGTCAATAAGAAGGTCCAAGGTATACAGAAAACCTGAAGTGAAGCATCGGAATCTAAAACCGGACTCACAGGAGATGTTTAATTCATAGAACGTTAGAGAGTCAGTCCTCTTGTACTTAAGTTGGCATTGTATCTTTTGTATTAAATACGGATGCAATTTCTGTGTTTCATCGTTAATAAGATGGTCCAAGGTATACAGTAAACCTGAAGTGAACCATCAGAATATAAAACTCAATTCACACGAGAGGTACAAATCATAGAAAGTTAGAGAGTCAGTCCTCTTGTACTAAAGTCGGTATTGTGCCATTTGTATTAAATTCGGATGCAATTTCTGTGTTTCATCGTCAATAAGAAGGTCCAAGGTTTACAGTTAACCTGGAGTGAAGCATCGGAATCTAAAACTGGACTCACAGGAGAGGTTTAAATCATAGAAAGTTAGATTGTCAGTCCTCTAGTACTTAAGTCTGCATTGTGCCTTTTGTACTAAATTCCGGTCCAATTTCTGTGTTTCATCGGCAATATGAGGGTCCAAAATATACAGTAAACCTGAAGTGAAGCATCGGAATCTAAAACTGGACACACACGAGAGATTCAGATCATAGAACATTAGAGTGTCAGTCCTCTTGTACTTAAGTCGGCATTGTGCCTTTTGTATTAAATTCGGATGCAATTTCTGTGTTTTGTCGTCATTAAGAAGGTCCTAGGTATACAGTAAACCTGAAGTGAAGCATCGGAATCTAAAATTCAACTCACAATAGAGGTTCAAATCATAGAAAGTTAGAGTGTCAGTACTCTTGTACTTAAGTCGGCATTGTGCCTTTTGTATTAAATTCGGATGTAATTTCTGTGTTTCATCGCCAACAACAAGGTCCAAGGTATACAGTAAACCTGAAGTGAAGCATCGGAATCTAAAACTCAACTCACAATAGAGGTTCAAATCATAGAAACTTAGAGTGTCAGTCCTCTTGTACATAGGTCGGCATTGTGCCTTTTGTATTATATTCGGATGCAATTTCTGTGTTTCATCGTCAATATGAAGGTCCTAGGAATACAGTAAACCTGAAGTGAAGCATCGGAATCTAAAACTGGACAGACAGGAGAGGTTCAAATCATATAAAGTTCGAGTGTCAGTCCTCTTGTACTTACGTCGGCATTGTGCCTTTTGTATTAAATTCGGATGCAATTTTTGTGTTTTGTCGTCATTAAGAAGGTCCTAGGTATACAGTAAACCTGAAGTGAAGCATCGGAATCTAAAATTCAACTCACAATATAGGTTCAAATCATAGAACGTTGGAGAGTCAGTCCTCTTGTACTTAAGTCGGCATTGTGCCTTTTGTATTAAATTCGGATGCAATTTCTATGTTACATCGTCCATACGAAGGTCCAAATGATACAGTAAAACTGAAGTGAGGCATCGGAATCTAAAACTGGCCTCACTGGAGTGGTTCAAATTATAGAAAAATAGAGTGTCAGTCCTCTTTTACTTAAGTCGGCATTGTGCTTTTTGTATTAAATTCGAATGCAATTTCTGTGTTTCATCGGCAATAAGAAGGTCCAAGGGATACAGTAAACCTGAAGTGAAGCATCGGGCTCTAAAACTGGACTCACAGGAGAGGTTTAATTCATAGAAAGTTAGACTGTCAGTCCTCTTTTACTTATGTCGGCATTGTGCCTTTTGTATTAAATTCGGATGCAATTTCTGTGCTTCATCGTTAATAAGAAGGTCAAAGGTATATAGTAAACCTGAAGTGAAGCATCGGAATGTAAAACTGGACTCACAGGAGAGTTTTAAATCATAGATCGTTAGGGAGTCAGTATTTTTGTACTTAAGACAGCATTGAGCCTATTGTATTACATTCGGATGCAATTTATGTGTTTCATCCTCAATAAGAAGGTCCAAGGTATACAGTAAACCTGAAGTGAAGCATCGGAATCTAAAACTCAACTCACAGGTGAGGTTCATATCAAAAAGAAAGTTAGAGTGTCAGTCCTCTTGTACTTAAGTCGGCATTTTGCCTTTTTATTAAATTCGGATGCTATTTCTGTGTTTCATCGTCAATAAGAAGGTCCAAGGTTTTCAGTTAACCTGAAGTGAAGCATCGGAATCTAAAACTGGACTGACAGGAGAGGTTCAAATCATAGAAAGTTAGAGTGTCAGACCTCTTGTAGCTAAGTCGGCTTGTGCCTCTTGTATTAAATTCGGATGCAATTTCTGTGTTTCATCGGCAATAAGAAGGTCCAAGGTATACAGTAAACCTGAAGTGAAGCATCGGAATCTGAAACTCAACTCACAGGAGAGGTTCAAATTATAGAAAGTTAGCGTGTCAGTCCTCTTGCACTTAAGTCGGCATTGTGCCTTCTGTATTAAATTCGGATTCTTTTCTTGTGCTACATCGTCAATAAGAAGGACCAAGGTATACAGTAAACCTGAAGTGAAGCATCAGAATCTAAAACTGGACTCACAGGAGAGGTAAAATCATAGAAAATTAGAGTGTCAGTCCTCTTGTACTTAAGTCGGCATTGTGCATTTTGTATTAAATTCGGATGCAATTTCTGTGTTTCATCGTCAATAAGAAGGTCCAAGGTATACAGTAAACCTGAAGTGAAGCATCGGAATCTAAGACTCAACTCACAGGATTGGTTCAAATCATAGAAAGTTAGAGTGTCAGTCCTCTTGTACTTAAGTCGGCATTGTGCCTTATGTATTACATTCGGATGCAATTTCTGTGTTTCATCGTCAATAAGAAGGTACAAGGTATACAGTAAACCAGAAGTGAAGCATCGGAATCTAAAACTGGACTCACAGGAGATGTTTAATTCATAGAAATTTAGAGTGTCAGTCCTCTTGTACTTAAGTCGGCATTGTGCCTTTTGTATTAAATTCGGAAGCAATTTCTGTGCTTCATCGTCAATAAGTAGGTCCAAGGCATACAGTAAACCTGAAGTGAAGCATCGGAATCTAAAACTGGACTCGAGGAGAGGTTTAAATCATAGAACGTTCGAGAGTCAGTCCACTTGTACTTAAGTCGGCATTGTCCCTTTTGTATTAAATTCGAATGCAATTTCTGTGTTTAATCGTCAATAAGAAGGTCCAAGGTATACAGTAAACCTGAAGTGAAGCATCGGAATCTAAAACTCAATTCTCAGGAAAGGTTCAAATCATAGAAAGTTAGAGTGTCAGTCCTCTTGTACTGCAGTCGGAATTGTACCTCCTGTATTAAATTCGGGTGCAAGTTCTGTGTTTCATCGTCAATAAGGAGGTCCAAGGTTTACAGTTAACCTGGAGTGAAGCATCGGAATCTAAAACTGGACCCACAGGAGAGGTTTAAATCATAGAAAGTGAGAGTGTCAGTCCTCTTGTACTTAAGTCGGCATTGTGCCTTTTGTACCACATTCCGAAACAATTTCTGTGTTTCATCGTCAATAAGAAGGTCCGAGGTATACAGTAAGCCTGAAGTGAAGCATCGGAATCCAAAACGGAACTCACACGAGAGGTTTAAATCATAGAAAGTTAGAGTGACAGTCCTCTTGTACTTAAGTCGGCATTGGGCCTTTTGTATTACATTCAGATGCAATTTCTGTGTTTCATCGTCAATAAGAATGTCCAAGGTATACGGTAAACCTGATGTGAATCATCGGAATCTAAAACTGAACTCACAGGAGAGGTCTAAATCATAGAAAGTTAGAGAGTCAGTCCACTTGTACATAAGTCGGCATTGTGCCTTTTGTATTAAATTCGGGTGCAATTTCTGTGTTTCGTCGTCAATAAGACGGTCCAAGGTATACAGTAAACGTGAAGTGAAGCATCAGAATCCAAAACTGGACACACAGGAGTGGTTATATCATAGAAAGTTAGAGTGTCAGTCCTCTTGTACTTAAGTCGGCATTGTGCCTTTTGTATTAAATTCGGATGCAATTTCTGTGTTTCATCGTCAATACGAAGGTCCAAGGTATTCAGTAAACCTAAAATGAAGCATCGGAATCTAAAACTGGACTAACAGGAGAGGTTTAAATCATAGAAAGTTAGAGTATCAGTCCTTTTGTTTTTAAGTCGGCATTGTGCCGTTTGTATTAAATTCGGATGCAATTTCTGTGTTTCATCGTCAATAAGAAGGTCCAAGGTATACAGTAAACCTGAAGTGAAGCATCGGAATCTAAAACTGGACCGACAGGAGAGGTTCAAATCATAGGAAGTTAGAGTGTCAGTCCTCTTGTACTTAAGTCGGCATTGTGCCTTTTGTATTATATTCGGATGCAATTTCTTTGTTTCATCGTCAATAAGACGGTCCAAGGTATACAGTAAACCTGAAGTGTAGCATCGGAAACTAAAACTGGACTCACAGGAGAGGTTCAAATCATAGAAAGTTAGAGTGTCAGTCCTCTTGTACTTAAGTCTGAGTTGTGCACTCTTTAATAAATATACAGTAAACCTGAAATGAAGCATCGGAATCTAAAACTGGACTCACAGGAGAGGTTTAAACCATAGAAAGTTAGAGTGTCAGTCCTCTTAAACTTAAGCCGGCATTGTGCATTTTGTATTAAATTCGGATGCAATTTCTGTGTTTCATCGTCAACAAGAAGGTCCAAGGTATACAGTAAACCTGAAGTGAAGCATCGGAATCTAAAAGTGGACTCACGGGAGAGGTTTAAACCATAGAAAGTTAGAGTGTCAGTCCTCTTGCACTTAAGTCGGCATTGTGCCTTTTGTATTAAATTCGGATGCAACTTCTGTAGTTCTTCGTCAATAAGAAGGTCCAAGGTATACAGTAAACTTGAAGTGAAGCATCGGTATCAAAAACGGAACTCACACTAGATGTTTAAATCATAGAAAGTTAGAGTGCCAGTCCTCTTGTACTGAAGTCGGCATTGTGCCTTTTGTATTAAATTCGGATGCAATTTCTGTGTTTCATCGTCTTTAAGAAGGTCCAAGGTATAGAGTAAACCTGAAGTGAAGCATCGGAATCTAAAACAGGACTGACAGGAGAGGTTCAAATCATAGAAAGTTGGAGTGTCAGTCCTCTTGTACTTATGTCGGCATTGTGCCTTTTGTATTAAATTTGGATGCAATTTCTGTGTTACATCGTCAATAAGAAGGTCCAAGGTATACAGTAAACCTGAAGTGAAGCATCGGAATCTTAAACGGGACTCACAGGAGAGGTTCAAATCATAGAAAATTAGAGTGTCAGTCCTCTTGTACTTAAGTCGGAATTGTGCCTTTTGTAATAAATTCTGATGCAATTTCAGGGCTTCATCGTCAATAAGAAGGTCCAAGGTATACAGTAAACCTGAAGTGAAGCATCGGAATCTAAAATCGGACTCAAAGGAGAGGTTCAAATCATCGAATGTTAGAGTGTCAGTCCTCTGGTAATCAAGTCGGCATTTGCCTTTAGTATTAAATTCGGATGCAATTTCTGTGTTTCATCGTCAAGAAGAAGGTCCAAGGTATACAGTAAACCTAAAGTGAAGCATCAGAATCCAAAACTGGACTTACAGGAGAGGTTTAATTCATAGAAAGTTAGAGTGTCATTCCTCTTGTTCTTAAGTCGCCATTGTGCCTTTTGTCTTAAATTCGGATGCAATTTCAGTGTTTCATCGTCAGTAATAAGGTTCAAGGGATACAGTAAACCTGAAGTGAAGCATCGGAATCTAAAACTGGACTCAAACGAGGGGTTCTAATCATCGAGAGTTAGAGTGTCAGTCCTCTAGTCCTCAAGTCGGCATTTGCCTTTTGTAATAAATTCGGATGCAATCTCTGTGTTTCATTGTCAATAAGAAGGTCCAAGGTATACAGTAAACCTGAAGTGTAGGATCGGAATCTAAAACTGGACTCACAGGAGAGGTTCAAAACATAGAAAGTTAGAGTGTCAGTAAACTTGTACTTAAGTCGGAATTGTGTGTCTTGTAATAAATTCGGATGCAATTTCAGGGCTTCATCGTCAATAAGAAGGTCCAAGGTATACAGCAAACCTGAAGTGAAGCATCGGAATCTAAAACTCGACTCACAGGAGAGGTTTAAATCACAAAAAGTTAGAGTGTCAGTCCTCTTGGGCTTAAGCCGGCATTTGCCTTTTGTACTAAATTTGGATGCAATTTCTGTGTTTCATCGTCAAAAAGAAGGTCCAAGGGATACAGTTAACCTGAAGTGAAGCATTGGAATCTAAAACTGGACACACAGGAGAGGTTCAAATCATAGAAAGTTAGAGTGTTAATCCTCTTGTACTTCAGTACGCATTGTGACTTTTGTATTGATTTCGGACGCAATTTCTGTGTTTGATAGTCACTAAGAAGGTCCAAGGGATACAGTAAACCTGAAGTGAAGCATCGGACTCTAAAACTGGACTCACAGGAGAGGTTTAATTCATAGAAAGTTAGAGTGTCAGTCCTCTTGTACTTAAGTCGGCATTGTGCCTTTGGTATTATATTCGGATGCAATTTCTGTGTTCAATCGGCAATAAGAAGGTCCAAGGTATACAGTAAACCTGAAGTGAAACATCGGAATCTAAAACTCAACTCACAGGAGAGGTTCAAATTATAGAAAGTTAGAGTGTCAGTCTTCTTGTACTTAAGTCGGCATTGTGATTTTTTTATTAAATTCGGATGCACTTTCTGTGTTTCATCGTCAATAAGAAGGTCCAAGGTACACAGTAAACCAGAAGTGATGCATCGGAATCTAACAGTCAACTCACAGGATTGGTTCAAATCATAGAAAGTTTGAGTGTCAGTCCTCTTGTACTTAAATCGGCATTGTGGATTTTGAATTACATTCGGATGCAATTTCTGTGTTTCATCGTCAATAAGAAGGTCCAAGGTATACAGTAAACCTGAAGTGAAGCATCGCAATCTGAAACCGGACTCACAGGAGATGTTTAAGTCATAGAAAGTTAGAGTGTCAGTCCTCTTGTACTTAAGTCGGCATTGTGCCCTTTGTATTAAATTCGGATGCAACATCTGTGCTTCATCGTCAATCTGAAGGTCCAAGGTATACAGAAAACCGGAAGTGAAGCATTGGAATCTAAAACTGGACTCGAGGAGTGGTTATATCATAGAAAGTTAGAGTGTCAGTCCTCTTGTACTTAAGTCGGTATTGTGCCTTTTGTATTAAATTCAGATGCAATTTCTGTGCTTCATCGTCAATAAGAAGGTCCAACGTATTCAGTAAACCTGAAGTGAAGCAACGGAATCTAAAACTGGACTCACAGGAGATGTTTAATTCGTAGAGACTCTAGTGTAAGTCCTCTTGAACTGAAGTCGACGTTGTGCCTTTTGTATTAAATTCGGATGCAATTTCTGTGTTTCATCGTCAATAAGAAGGTAAAAGGTTTACAGTTAACCTGAAGTAAAGCATCGGAATCTATTACTCAACTCACAGGAGACGTGTAAATCATAGAAAATTAGAGTGTCAGTCCCCTTGTACTTAAGTCGGCATTGTGCCTTATGTATTAAATTCGGATGCAATTTCTTTGTTTCATCGTCAATAAGACCGTCCAAAGTATACAGTAAACGTGAAGTGAAGCATCAGAATCCAAAACTGGACTTACAGGAGAGGTTTAAATCATGGAAAGTTAGAGTGTCAGTCCTCTTGTACTTAACTCGGCATTGTGCCTTTGTATTAAATTCGGATGCAATTTCTGTGTTTCATCGTCAATAAGAAGGTCCAAGGTATACAGTAAACCTGAAGTGAAGCATCGGATTCTAAAACTGGACTCAAAGGAGAGGTTCAAATCATCGAATGTTAGAGTGTCAGTCCTCTAGTACTCAAGTCGGCATTTGCCTTTTGTATTAAATTCGGATGCAATTTCTGTGTCTCATCGTCAATAGGAAGGTCCAAGGTATACAGTAAACCTGAAGTGAAGCATCGGAATCTAAAACAGGACTGACAGGAGAGGATCAAATCATAGAAAGTTAGAGTGTTAGTCCTCTTGTACTTAAATCGGAATTGTCCCTTTTGTAATAAATTCGGATGCAATTTCTGTGTTTCATCGTCAACAAGAAGGTCCAAGGTATACAGTAAACCTGAAGTGAAGCATCGGAAATTAAAACTGGACCGCCAGGAGAGGTTCAAATCATAGGAGGTTAGGGTGTCAGTCCTCTTGTACTTAAGTCGGCAATGTGCCTTTTGTATTATATTCGGATGCAATTTCTTTGTTTCATCGTCAACAAGAAGGTCCAAGGTATACAGCAAACCTGAAGTGAAGCGTCGGAATCTAAAACTGGACTCGACTAGAGGTTTAAATCATAGAACGTTAGAGAGTCAGTCCTCTTGTACTTAAGTCGGCATTGTACCATTTGTATTAAATTCGGATGCAATTTCTGTGTTTCATCGTCAATAAGAAGGTCCAAGGTATACAGTAAACCTGAAGGGAAGCATCGGAATCTAAAACTGAATTCACAGGAGAGGTTCAAATCATAGAAAGTTAGAGTGTCATTCCTCTTGTACTGAAGTCGGCATTGTTGCATTGTATTAAATTCGGATGCAATTTCTGTGTCTCATCGTCAATAAGAAGATCCAAGGTTTACAGTTAACCTAAAGTGAAGCACCGGAATCTAAAAGTGGACTCACAGGAGAGGTTTAAACCATAGAAAGTTAGAGTGTCAGTCCTCTTGCACTTAAGTCGGCGTTGTGCCTTTTGTATTAAATTCGGATGCAATTTCTGTGTTTCATCGTCTTTAAGAAGGTCCAAGGTATAGAGTAAACCTGAAGTGAAGCATCGGAATCTAAAACTGGACTGACAGGAGAGGTTCATATCATAGAAAGTTAGAGTGTCAGTCCTCTTGTACTTATGTCGGCATTGTGCCTTTTGTATTAAATTCGGATGCAATTTCTGTGTTACATCGTCAATAAGAAGGTCCAAGGTATACAGTAAACCAGAAGTGAAGCAATGGAATCTAAAACGGGACTCACAGGAGAGGTTCAAATCATAGAAAGTTAGATTGTCAGCCCTCTTGTACTTAAGTCGGAATTGTGCGTTTTGTAATACATTCCGATGCAATTTCAGGGCTTCATCGTCAATAAGAAGGTCCAAGGTATACAGTAAACCTGAAGTGAAGCATCAGAATCTAAAACCGTACTCAAAGGAGAGGTTCAAATCATCGAATGTTAGAGTGTCAGTCCTCTGGTAATCAAGTCGGCATTTGCCTTTAGTATTAAATTCGGATGCAATTTCTGTGTTTCATCGTCAAGAAGAAGGTCCAAGGTATACAGTAAACCTGAAGTGTAGCATCAGAATCCAAAACTGGACTTACAGGAGAGGTTTAATTCATAGAAAGTTAGAGTGATAGTCCTCTTGTACTTCAGTTGGCATTGTGCCTTTTGTAATAAATTCCAATGCAATTTCAGGGCTTCATCGTCAATAAGAAGGTCCAAGGTATACAGTAAACCTGAAGTGAAGCATCGGAATCTAAAACCGGACTCAAGGGAGAGGTTCAAATCATCGAATGTTAGAGTGTTAGTCCTCTGGTAATCAAGTCGGCATTTGCCTTTAGTATTTAATTCGGATGCAATATCTGTGTTTCATCGTCAATAAGAAGGTCCAATTGATGCAGTAAACCTGAAGTGAAGCATCGGAATCTAAAACTGGACTCAAACGTGGGGTTCTAATCATCGAAAGTTAGAGTGTCAGTCCTCTTGTCCTCAAGTCGGCATTTGCCTTTTGTATTAAATTCGGATGCAATTTCTGTGATTCATTGTCAATAAGAAGGTCCAAGGTATACAGTAAACCTGAAGTGTAGGATCGGAATCTAACACTGGACTCACAGGAGAGGTTCAAATCACAACAAGTTAGAGTGTCAGTCCTCTTGGGCTTAAGCCGGCATTTGCCTTTTGTATTAAATTTGGATGCAATTTCTGTGTTTCATCGTCAAAAAGAAGGTCCAAGGGATACAGTTAACCTGAAGTGAAGCATCGGAATCTAAAACTGGACACACTGGAGAGGTTCAAATCATAGAAAGTTAGAGTGTTAATCCTCTTGTACTTAAGTCGGCATTGTGACTTTTGTATTAATTTCGGACGCAATTTCTGTGTTTCATAGTCACTAAGAAGGTCCAAGGGATACAGTAAACCTGAAGTGAAGCATCGGAATCTAAAACCGGACTCACAGGAGATGTTTAATTCATAGAAAGTTACAGTGTCAGTCCACTTGTACTTAAGTCGGCATTGTGCCTTTTGTATTAAATTCGGATGTAACATCTGTGCTTCATCGTCAATCTGAAGGTCCAAGGTATACAGTAAACCGGAAGTGAAGCATTGGAATCTAAAACTTGACTCGAGGAGAGGTTTAAATCATAGAACGTTAGAGAGTCAGTCCTCTTGTACTTAAGTCGGCATTGTGCCTTTTATATTAAATTCGGATGCAATTTCTGTGTTTAATCGGCAATAAGAAGGTCCAAGGTATACAGTAAACCTGAAGTGAAGCATCAGAATCTAAAACTGAATTCACAGGAGAGGTTCAAATCATAGAAAGTTAGAGTGTCAGTCCTCTTGTACTTAAGTCGGCATTGTGCCTTTTTTATTAAATTCGGATGCACTTTCTGTGTTTCATCGTCAATAAGAAGGTCCAAGGTATACAGTAAACCTGAAGTGATGCATCGGAATCTAACACTCAACTCACAGGAATGGTTCAAATCATAGAAAGTTGGAGTGGCTTCCCTCTTGTACCTAAGTCGGCATTGTGGATTTTGAATTACATTCGGATGCAATTTCTGTGTTTCATCGTCAATAAGAAGGTCCAAGGTATACAGTAAATCTGAAGTGAAACATCGGAATCTAAAACTCAACTCACAGGAGAGGTTCAAATTATAGAAAGTTAGAGTGTCAGTCCTCTTGTACTTAAGTCGGCATTGCGCCTTTTGTATTAAATTCGGATGCAATTTCTGTGTCTCATCGTCAATATGAAGGTCCAAGGAATACAGTAAACCTGAAGTGAAGCATCGGAATCCATAACTGGACTCAAAGGTGTGGTTCAAATCATTGAAAGTTAGAGTGTCAGTATTCTTGTACTTAAGTCGGCATTGTGCCTTTTGTATTACATTCGAATGCAATTTCTATGTTACATCGTCCATACGAAGGTCCAATTGATATAGTAAACCCGAAGTGAGGCATCGGAATCTAAAACTGGCCTCACAGGAGTGGTTCAAATACTAGAAAAATAGAGTGTCAGTCCTCTTTTACTTAAGTCGGCATTGTGCCTTTTGTATTAGATTCGGATGCAATTTCTGTGTTTCATCGGCAATAGGAAGGTCCAAGGTATACAGTAAACCTGAAGTGAAGCAACAGAATCTAAAACTGGACTCACAGGAGATTTAAAATCATAGAAAGTTAGAGTGTCAGTCCTCTTGTACTTAAGTCGGCATTGTACCATTTGTATTAAATTCGGATGCAATTTCTGTGTTTCATCGTCAATAAGAAGGTCCAAGGTATACAGTAAACCTGAAGTGAAGCATCGGAATCTAAGACTCAACTCATAGGATTGGTTCAAATCATAGAAAGTTAGAGTGTCAGTCCTCTTGTACTTATGTCGGCATTGTGCCTTTTGTATTAAATTCGGATGCAATTTCTGTGCTTCATCGTCAATAAGTAGGTCCAAGGCATACAGTAAACCTGAAGTGAAGCATCGGAATCTAAAACTGGACTCGAGGAGAGGTTTAAATCATAGAACGTTCGAGAGTCAGTCCTCTTGTACTTAAGTCGGCATTGTGCCTTTTATATTAAATTCGGATGCAATTTCTGTGTTTAATCGGCAATAAGAAGGTCCAAGGTATACAGTAAACCTGAAGTGAAGCATCGGAAATTAAAACTGGACCGACAGGAGAGGTTCAAATCATAGGAGGTTAGGGTGTCAGTCCTCTTGTACTTAAGTCGGCAATGTGCCTTTTGTATTATATTCGGATGCAATTTCTTTGTTTCATCGTCAACAAGAAGGTCCAAGGTATACAGCAAACCTGAAGTGAAGCGTCGGAATCTAAAACTGGACTCGACTAGAGGTTTAAATCATAGAACGTTACAGAGTCAGTCCTCTTGTACTTAAGTCGGCATTGTACCATTTGTATTAAATTCGGATGCAATTTCTGTGTTTCATCGTCAATAAGAAGATCCAAGGTATACAGTAAACCTGAAGTGAAGCATCGGAATCTAAAACTGAATTCACAGGAGAGGTTCAAATCATAGAAAGTTAGAGTGTCATTCCTCTTGTACTGAAGTCGGCGTTGTTGCATTGTATTAAATTCGGATGCAATTTCTGTGTCTCATCGTCAATAAGAAGATCCAAGGTTTACAGTTAACCTAAAGTGAAGCATCGGAATCTAAAAGTGGACTCACAGGAGAGGTTTAAACCATAGAAAGTTAGAGTGACAGTCCTCTTGCACTTAAGTCGGCATTGTGCCTATTGTATTAAATTCGGATGCAATTTCTGTGTTTCATCGTCTTTAAGAAGGTCCAAGGTATAGAGTAAACCTGAAGTGAAGCATCGGAATCTAAAACTGGACTGACAGGAGAGGTTCATATCATAGAAAGTTAGAGTGTCAGTCCTCTTGTACTTATGTCGGCATTGTGCCTTTTGTATTAAATTCGGATGCAATTTCTGTGTTACATCGTCAATAAGAAGGTCCAAGGTATACAGTAAACCAGAAGTGAAGCAATGGAATCTAAAACGGGACTCACAGGAGAGGTTCAAATCATAGAAAGTTAGATTGTCAGCCCTCTTGTACTTAAGTCGGAATTGTGCGTTTTGTAATACATTCCGATGCAATTTCAGGGCTTCATCGTCAATAAGAAGGTCCAAGGTATACAGTAAACCTGAAGTGAAGCATCAGAATCTAAAACCGTACTCAAAGGAGAGGTTCAAATCATCGAATGTTAGAGTGTCAGTCCTCTGGTAATCAAGTCGGCATTTGCCTTTAGTATTAAATTCGGATGCAATTTCTGTGTTTCATCGTCAAGAAGAAGGTCCAAGGTATACAGTAAACCTGAAGTGAAGCATCAGAATCAAAAACTGTACTTACAGGAGATGTTTAATTCATAGAAAGTTAGAGTGATAGTCCTCTTGTACTTAAGTTGGCATTGTGCCTTTTGTAATAAATTCCGATGCAATTTCAGGGCTTCATCGTCAATAAGAAGGTCCAAGGTATACAGTAAACCTGAAGTGAAGCATCGGAATCTAAAACCGGACTCAAGGGAGAGGTTCAAATCATCGAATGTTAGAGTGTTAGTCCTCTGGTAATCAAGTCGGCATTTGCCTTTAGTATTTAATTCGGATGCAATTTCTGTGTTTCATCGTCAATAAGAAGGTCCAATTGATGCAGTAAACCTGAAGTGAAGCATCGGAATCTAAAACTGGACTCAAACGTGTGGTTCTAATCATCGGAAGTTAGAGTGTCAGTCCTCTTGTCCTCAAGTCGGCATTTGCCTTTTGTATTAAATTCGGATGCAATTTCTGTGATTCATTGTCAATAAGAAGGTCCAAGGTATACAGTAAACCTGAAGTGTAGGATCGGAATCTAACACTGGACTCACAGGAGAGGTTCAAATCACAACAAGTTAGAGTGTCAGTCCTCTTGGGCTTAAGCCGGCATTTGCCTTTTGTATTAAATTTGGATGCAATTTCTGTGTTTCATCGTCAAAAAGAAGGTCCAAGGGATACAGTTAACCTGAAGTGAAGCATCGGAATCTAAAACTGGACACACTGGAGAGGTTCAAATCATAGAAAGTTAGAGTGTTAATCCTCTTGTACTTAAGTCGGCATTGTGACTTTTGTATTAATTTCGGACGCAGTTTCTGTGTTTCATAGTCACTAAGAAGGTCCAAGGGATACAGTAAACCTGAAGTGAAGCATCGGAATCTAAAACCGGACTCACAGGAGATGTTTAATTCATAGAAAGTTACAGTGTCAGTCCACTTGTACTTAAGTCGGCATTGTGCCTTTTGTATTAAATTCGGATGTAACATCTGTGCTTCATCGTCAATCTGAAGGTCCAAGGTATACAGTAAACCAGAAGTGAAGCATTGGAATCTAAAACTGGACTCGAGGAGAGGTTTAAATCACAACAAGTTAGAGTGTCAGTCCTCTTGGGCTTAAGCCTTCATTTGCCTTTTGTTTTAAATTTGGATGCAATTTCTGTGTTTCATCGTCAAAAAGAAGGTCCAAGGGATACAGTTAACCTGAAGTGAAGCATCGGAATCTAAAACTGGACACACTGGAGAGGTTAAAATCATAGAAAGTTAGAGTGTTAATCCTCTTGTACTTAAGTCGGCATTGTGACTTTTGTATTAATTTCGGACGCAATTTCTGTGTTTCATAGTCACTAAGAAGGTCCAAGGGATACAGTAAACCTGAAGTGAAGCATCGGAATCTAAAACTGAATTCACAGGAGAGGTTCAAATCATAGAAATTTAGAGTGTCAGTCCTCTTGTACTTAAGTCGGCATTGTGCCTTTTTTATTAAATTCGGATGCACTTTCTGTGTTTCATCGTCAATAAGAAGGTCCAAGGTATACAGTAAACCTGAAGTGATGCATCGGAATCTAACACTCAACTCACAGGAATGGTTCAAATCATAGAAAGTTGGAGTGGCTGCCCTCTTGTACCTAAGTCGGCATTGTGGATTTTGAATTACATTCGGATGCAATTTCTGTGTTTCATCGTCAATAAGAAGGTCCAAGGTATACAGTAAACCTGAAGTGAAACATCGGAATCTAAAACTCAACTCACAGGAGAGGTTCTAATTATAGAAAGTTAGAGTGTCAGTCCTCTTGTACTTAAGTCGGCATTGCGCCTTTTGTATTAAATTCGGATGCAATTTCTGTGTCTCATCGTCAATATGAAGGTCCAAGGAATACAGTAAACCTGAAGTGAAGCATCGGAATCCATAACTGGACTCAAAGGTGTGGTTCAAATCATTGAAAGTTAGAGTGTCAGTATTCTTGTACTTAAGTCGGCATTGTGCCTTTTGTATTACATTCGGATGCAATTTCTATGTTACATCGTCCATACGAAGGTCCAATTGATACAGTAAACCTGAAGTGAGGCATCGGAATCTAAAACTGGCCTCACAGGAGTGGTTCAAATACTAGAAAAATAGAGTGTCAGTCCTCTTTTACTTAAGTCGGCATTCTGCCTTTTGTATTAGATTCGGATGCAATTTCTGTGTTTCATCGGCAATAAGAAGGTCCAAGGTATACAGTAAACCTGAAGTGAAGCATCAGAATCTAAAACTGGACTCACAGGAGAGGTAAAATCATAGAAAGTTAGAGTGTCAGTCCTCTTGTACTTAAGTCGGCATTGTACCATTTGTATTAAATTCGGATGCAATTTCTGTGTTTCATCGTCAATAAGAAGGTCCAAGGTATACAGTAAACCTGAAGTGAAGCATCGGAATCTAAGACTCAACTCATAGGATTGGTTCAAATCATAGAAAGTTAGAGTGTCAGTCCTCTTGTACTTATGTCGGCATTGTGCCTTATGTATTACATTCGGATGCAATTTCTGTGTTTCATCGTCAATAAGAAGGTACAAGGTATACAGTAAACCAGAAGTGAAGCATCGGAATCTAAAACTGGACTCACAGGAGATGTTTAATTCATAGAAATTTAGAGTGTCAGTCCTCTTGTACTTAAGTCGGCATTGTGCCTTTTGTATTAAATTCGGATGCAATTTCTGTGCTTCATCGTCAATAAGTAGGTCCAAGGCATACAGTAAACCTGAAGTGAAGCATCGGAATCTAAAACTGGACTCGAGGAGAGGTTTAAATCATAGAACGTTCGAGAGTTAGTCCTCTTGTACTTAAGTCGGCATTCTCCCTTTTGTATTAAATTCGGATGCAATTTCTGTGTTTAATCGTCAATAAGAAGGTCCAAGGTGTACAGTAAACCTGAAGTGAAGCATCGGAATCTAAAACTCAATTCTCAGGAAAGGTTCAAATCATAGAAAGTTAGAGTGTCAGTCCTCTTGTACTGAAGTCGGAATGTACCTTTTGTATTAAATTCGGATGCAATTTCTGTGTTTCATCGTCAATAAGAAGGTCCAAGGGTGACAGTAGACCTGAAGTGAGGCATCGGAATCTAAAACTGGACTCACAGGAGTGGTTCAAAACATAGAATGTTAGAGTGTCAGTCCTCTTTTACTTAAGTCGGCATTGTGCTTTTTGTATTAAATTCGGATGCAATTTCTGTTCATCGTCAATAAGAAGGTCCAAGGTATACAGTAAACCAGAAGTGAAACATCGGAATCTAAAGCTGGACTCACAGGAGACGTTTAATTCATAGAAATTTAGAGTGTCAGTCCTCTTGTACTTAAGTCGGCATTGTGCCTTTTGTATTAAATTCGGATGCAATTTCTGTTCATCGTCAATAAGAAGGTCCAAGGTTTACAGTTAAACTGGAGTGAAGCATCGGAATCTAAAACTGGACTCACAGGAGAGGTTTGAATCATAGAAAGTGAGAGTGTCAGTCCACGTGTACTTAAGTCGGCTTGTGCCGTTTGTATTAAATTCAGATGCAACTTCTGTGTTTCGTCGTCAATAAGGAGGTCCAAGGTTTACAGTTAACCTGGTGTGAAGCATCGGAATCTAAAACTGGACTCACAATAGAGGTTTAAATCATAGAAAGTGAGAGAGTCAGTCCTCTTGTACTTAAGTCGGCATTGTGCCTTTTGTACTACATTCCGATGCAATTTCTGTGTTTCATCGTCAATAAGAAGATTCGAGGTATACAGTATGCCTGAAGTGAAGCATCGGAATCTAAAACTGGACTCACACGAGAGGTTTAAGTCATAGAAAGTTGGAGTGTCAGTCTTCTTGTACTTAAGTCTGCATTGTCCCTTTTGTATTAAATTCGGATGCAACTTCTGTACATCATCGTCAATAAGAAGGTCCAAGGGATACAGTAAACCTGATGTAAAGAATCGGAACCTAAAACTGGACTGACAGGAGAGGTTCAAATCATTGAAGTTAGAGTGCCAGTATTCTTGTCCTTAAGTCGGCATTGTGCCTTTTGTATTAAATTCGGATGCTATTTCTGTGTATCATCGTCAATAAGACGGTCTAAGGTTTACAGTTAACCTGAAGTGAAGCATCGGAATCTAAAACTGGACTGACAGGAGATGTTCAAATCATAGAAAGTTAGAGTGTCAGACCTCTTGTAGTTAAGTCGGCTTGTGCCTCTTGTATTAAATTCGGATGCAATTTCTGTGTTTCATCGGCAATAAGAAGGTCCAAGGTATACAGTAAACCTGAAGTGAAGCATCGGAATCTAAAACTCAACTCACAGGAGAGGTTCATATTATAGAAAGTTAGAGTGTCAGTCCTCTTGCACTTAAGTCGGCATTGTGCCTTCTGTATTAAAGTCGGATGCTTTTTCTGTGCTACATCGTCAATAAGAAGGACCAAGGTATACAGTAAACCTGAAGTGAAGCATCAGAATCTAAAACTGGACTCACAGGAGAGGTAAAATCGTAGAAAGTTAGAGTGTCAGTCCTCTTGTACTTAAGTCGGCATTGTGCCTTTTGTATTAAATTCGGATGCAATTTCTGTGTTTCATCGTCAATAAGAAGGTCCAAGGTATACAGTGAACCTGAAGTTAAGCATCGGAATCTAAGACTCAACTCACAGGATTGGTTCAAATCATAGAAAGTTAGAGTGTCAGTCCTCTTGTACTTAAGTCGGCATTGTGCCTTATGTATTACATTCGGATGTAATTTCTGGGGTTAATCGTCAATAAGAAGGTACAAGGGATACAGTAAACCTGAAGTGAAGCATCGGAATCTAAAACTGGACTCGAGGAGAGGTTTAAATCATAGAACGTTCGAGACTAAGCCCTCTTGTACTTAAGTCGGCATTGTGCCTATTGTATTAAATTCGGATGCAATTTCTGTGTTTTATCGTCAATAAGATGGTCCAAGGGATACAGTAAACCTGAAGTGAAGCATCGGCATCTAAAACCGGACTCACAGGAATGGTTAAAATCATAGGAAGTTAGAGTGTCAGTCCTCTTGTACTTAAGCCGGCATTGTGCATTTTGTATTAAATTCGGATGCAATTACTGTGTTTCATCGTCAATATGAAGGTCCAAGGGATACAGTAAACCTGAAGTGAGGCATCGGGATCTAAAACTGGACTCACAGGAGTGGTTCAAAACATAGGATGTTAGAGTGTCAGTCCTCTTTTACTTATGTCGGCATTGTGCCTTTTGTATTAAATTCGGATGCAATTTCTGTTCTTCATCGTCAATAAGAAGGTCCAAGGGATACAGTAAACCTGAAGTGAAGCATCGGAATCTAAAACTGGGCTGACAGGAGAGGTTCAAATCATAGAATGTTAGAGTGTCAGTCCTTTTGTACTTAAGTCGGCATTGTGCCTTTGTATTAAATTCGGATGCAATATCTGTGTTACATCGTCAATACGAAGGTCCAATTGATACAGTAAAACTCAAGTGAAGCATCGGAATCTAACACTGGACTCAGAGGAGTGGTTCAAATCATAGAAAGTTAAAGTGTCAGTCCTCTTATACTTATGTCGGCATTGTTCCTTTTGTATTAAATTCGGATGCAATTTCTAAGTTTCATCGTCAAAAAGAAGGTGCAAGGGATACAGTAAACATGAAGTGAAGAATCGGAATCTAAAACTGGACACACAGGAGAGGTTCAAACCATAGAAAGTTGGAGTGTCAGTCCTCTTGTACTTAAGTCGGCATTGTGCCTTTTGTATTAAATTCGGATGGAATTTCTAAGTTTCATCGTGAATAAGAAGGTCCAAGGGATACAGTAAACCTGAAGTGAAGCATCGGAATCTAAAACTCAACTCACAATAGAGGTTCAAATAATAGAAAGTTTGTGTGTCAGTCCTCTTGTACTTAAGTCGGCGTTGTGCCTTTTGTATTAAATTCGGACGCAATTTCTGTGTTCAATCGTCAATACGAAGGTCCAAAGTATACAGTAAACCTGAAGTGAAGCATCGGAATCTAAAACTCAATTCTCAGGCAGGTTCAAATCATAGAAAGTTAGAGTGTCAGTCTTCTTGTACTGTAGTCGGAATTGTGCCTTTTGTATTAAATTCAGATGCAACTTCTGTGTTTCATCGTCAATAAGGAGGTCCAAGGTTTACAGTTAACCTGGAGTGAAGCATCGGAATCTAAAACTGGACTCACAGGAGAGGTTTAATTCATAGAAAGTGAGAGTGTCAGTCCTCTTGTACTTAAGTCGGCATTGTGCCTTTTGTACTAAATTCCGATGCAATTTCTGTGTTTCATCGTCAATAAGAAGGTCCAAGGTATACAGTGAACCTGAAGTTAAGCATCGGAATCTAAGACTCAACTCACAGGATTGGTTCAAATCATAGAAAGTTAGAGTGTCAGTCCTCTTGTACTTAAGTCGGCATTGTGCCTTATGTATTACATTCGGATGTAATTTCTAGGGTTAATCGTCAATAAGAAGGTACAAGGGATACAGTAAACCTGAAGTGAAGCATCGGAATCTAAAACTGGACTCGAGGAGAGGTTTAAATCATAGAACGTTCGAGACTCAGCCCTCTTGTACTTAAGTCGTCATTGTGCCTATTGTATTAAATTCGGATGCAATTTCTGTGTTTCATCGTCAATAAGATGGTCCAAGGGATACAGTAAACCTGAAGTGAAGCATCGGCATCTAAAACCGGACTCACAGGAATGGTTAAAATCATAGGAAGTTAGAGTGTCAGTCCTCTTGTACTTAAGCCGGCATTGTGCATTTTGTATTAAATTCGGATGCAATTACTGTGTTTCATCGTCAATATGAAGGTCCAAGGGATACAGTAAACCTGAAGTGAGGCATCGGGATCTAAAACTGGACTCACAGGAGTGGTTCAAAACATAGGATGTTAGAGTGTCAGTCCTCTTTTACTTATGTCGGCATTGTGCCTTTTGTATTAAATTCGGATGCAATTTCTGTTCTTCATCGTCAATAAGAAGGTCCAAGGGATACAGTAAACCTGAAGTGAAGCATCGGAATCTAAAACTGGGCTGACAGGAGAGGTTCAAATCATAGAAAGTTAGAGTGTCAGTCCTTTTGTACTTAAGTCGGCATTGTGCCTTTGTATTAAATTCGGATGCAATATCTGTGTTACATCGTCAATACGAAGGTCCAATTGATACAGTAAAACTCAAGTGAAGCATCGGAATCTAACACTGGACTCAGAGGAGTGGTTCAAATCATAGAAAGTTAAAGTGTCAGTCCTCTTATACTTATGTCGGCATTGTTCCTTTTGTATTAAATTCGGATGCAATTTCTAAGTTTCATCGTCAAAAAGAAGGTGCAAGGGATACAGTAAACCTGAAGTGAAGAATCGGAATCTAAAACTGGACACACAGGAGAGGTTCAAACCATAGAAAGTTGGAGTGTCAGTCCTCTTGTACTTAAGTCGGCATTGTGCCTTTTGTATTAAATTCGGATGGAATTTCTAAGTTTCATCGTGAATAAGAAGGTCCAAGGGATACAGTAAACCTGAAGTGAAGCATCGGAATCTAAAACTCAACTCACAATAGAGGTTCAAATAATAGAAAGTTTGTGTGTCAGTCCTCTTGTACTTAAGTCGGCGTTGTGCCTTTTGTATTAAATTCGGACGCAATTTCTGTGTTCAATCGTCAATACGAAGGTCCAAGGTATACAGTAAACCTGAAGTGAAGCATCGGAATCTAAAACTCAATTCTCAGGCAGGTTCAAATCATAGAAAGTTAGAGTGTCAGTCTTCTTGTACTGTAGTCGGAATTGTGCCTTTTGTATTAAATTCAGATGCAACTTCTGTGTTTCATCGTCAATAAGGAGGTCCAAGGTTTACAGTTAACCTGGAGTGAAGCATCGGAATCTAAAACTGGACTCACAGGAGAGGTTTAATTCATAGAAAGTGAGAGTGTCAGTCCTCTTGTACTTAAGTCGGCATTGTGCCTTTTGTACTAAATTCCGATGCAATTTCTGTGTTTCATCGTCAATAAGAAGATTCGAGGTATACAGTAAGCCTGAAGTGAAGCATCGGAATCTAAAACTGGACTCACAGGAGAGGTATAAATAGTAGAAAGTTAGAGTGACACTCCTCTTTTACTTAAGTCGGCATTGTGCCTTTTGTATTAAATTCGGGTGCAATTTCTGTGTTTCATCGTCAATAAGACGGTCCAAGGTACACAGTAAACGTGAAGTGAAGCATCAGAATCGAAAACTGGACTCACAGGAGTGGTTCAAATCATAGAAAGTTAGAGTGTCAGTCCTCTTGTACTTAAGTCGGCATTGTGCCTTTTGTATTAAATTCGGATGCAATTTCTGTGTTTCATCGTCAATAAGAAGGTGCAATGTAATCAGGAAACTTGAAGTGAAGCATCGGAATCTAAAACTGGACTCAAAGGAGAGGTTCAAATCATCGAATGTTAGAGTGTCAGTCCTCTTGTACTTACGTCGGCATCGTGCCTTTTGTATTAAATTCGGATGCAATTTCTGAGCTTAATCGTCAATAAGAATGTCCAACGTATACAGTAAACCTGAAGTGTGGCATCAGAATCTAAAACTGGACTTACAGGAAAGGTTCAAACCATAGAAAGTTAGAGTGTCATTCCTCTTGTACTTATGTCGGCATTGTGCCCTTTGTATTAAATTCGGATACAACTTCTGTGTTTCATCGTCAATAAGAAGGTCCTAGGGATACAGTAAACCTGAAGTTAAGCATCGGAATCTAAAACTGGACTCACAGGGGAGGTTTAAATCAAAGAACGTTAGAGTGTCAGTCCTCCTGTACTTAAGTCGGCATTGTGCCTTTTCTATTAAATTCGGATGGAATTTCTGTGTTTCATCGTTAATAAGAAGGTCCAAGGTATACAGTAAACCTGAAGTGAAGCATCGGTAACTAAAACTCAACTCACAGGAGAGGTCAAAATCATAGAAAGTTAAAGTGTCAGTCCTCTTGTACTTAAGTCGGCATTGTGCCTTTTGTATTAAATTCGGATGCAATTTCTGTGTTTCATCGTCAATAAGAAGGTCCAAGGTATACAATAAAACCTTAAGTGAAGCATCGGAATCTAAAACTGGACTCACTTGAGAGGTTTAAATCATAGAATGTTAAAGTGTAAGTCCCCCTGTACTTAAGTCGGCATTGTGCCTTTTGTAATAAATTCTGATGCAATTTCTGTTTTTCATCGTCAATAATTAGGCCCAAGGTATACAGTAAACCTGAAGTGAACCATCGGAATCTAAAACTCAATTCACAGGAGAGGTTCAAATCATAGAAAGTTAGAGTGACTGTCCTCTTGTACTTATGGCGGCATTGTGCCTTTTGTATTACATTCGGATGCATTTTCTGTGTTTCATCGTCAATAAGAAGGTCCAAGGTATACAGTAAACCTGAAGTGAAGCATCGGAATCTAAAACTGGACTCACAGGAGAGTATTAAATCATAGAAAGTTAGAGTGTCAGTCCTCTTGTACTTATGTCGGCATTGTGCCCTTTGTATTAAATTCGGATGCAACTTCTGTGTTTCATCGTCAATAAGAAGGTCCAAGGGATACAGTAAACCTGAAGTGAAGCATCGGAATCTAAAACTGGACTCACAGGGTGGTTTAAATCATAGAACGTTAGAGTGTCAGTCCTCCTGTACTTAAGTCGGCATTGTGCCTTTTCTATTAAATTCGGATGCAATTTCTGTGTTTCATCGTTAATAAGAAGGTCCAAGGTATACAGTAAACCTGAAGTGAAGCATCGGTAACTAAAACTCAACTCACAGGAGAGGTTAAAATCATAGAAGGTTAAAGTGTCAGTCCTCTTGTACTTAAGTCGACATTGTGCCATTTGTATTACATTCGGATGCAATTTCTGTGTTTCATCGTCAATAAGATGGTCCAAGGTACACACTAAACCTGAAGTGAAGTATCGGATTCTAAAACTGGACTTACAGGAGAGGTTTAAATCATCGAACGTTAGAAAGTCAGTCCTCTTGTACTTAAGTCGGCATTGTGCCTTTTGTATTAAATTCGGATGCTACTTCTGTGTTTCATCGTCAATAAGAAGTTCCAAGGTATACAGTAAACCTGAGCTAAAGCATCGGAATATTAAACTCAACTCACAGGTGAGGTTCAAATCATAGAAAGTTGGAATGTCTGTCCTTGTGTACTTAAGTCGGCATTGTGCATTTTGTATTAAATTCGGATGCAATTTCTGTGTTTCATCTTCAATAAGAAGATCCAAGGTATACAGTAATACCTGAAGTGAAGCATCGGAATCTAAAACTGGACTCACAGGAGGGGTTTAAATCATTTAAAGTTAGAGTGTCAATCCTCTTGTACTTAAGTCGGCATTGTACCTTTTGTATTAAATTCGGATGCAAGTTCTGTGCTTAATCGTCAATAAGAAGGTCCAAGGTATACAGTTAACCTGAAATGAAGCATCAGAATCTAAAACTGGACTCACAAGAGAGGTTTGAATCATAGAAAGTTAGAGTGTCAGTCCTCTTGTAGTTAAGTCGGCATTGTGCATTTTGTACTAAATTCCAATCAAATTTCTGTGTTTCATCGTCAATAAGAAGGTCCAAGGTATACAGCAAACCTGAAGTGAAGCATCAGAATCTAAAACTGGACTCACAAGAGAGGTTTAAATCATAGAAAGTTAGAGTGTCAGTCCTCTTGTACTTAAGTCGGCATTGTGCCTTTTGTATTAAATTCGGATGCAATTGCTGTGCTTAATCGTCAATGAGAAGGTCCAAGGTATACAGTAAACCTGAAGTAAAGCATCGGAATCTAAAGCTGGACTCACAGGAGAAGTTTAAATCATAGAAAGTTAGAGTGTCAGTCCTCTTGTACTTAAGTCGTCATTGTGCCTTTTGCAATAAATTCGGATGCAAATTCTGTGTTACATCGTCAATAAGAGGGTCCAAGGTATACAGTAAACCTGATGTGAAGCATCGGAATCTAAAACTGAACTCACACGAGAGTTTTAAATCATAGAAACTTAGAGTGTCAGTCCTCTTATACTTAAGTCGGCATTGTGCCTTTTGTATTAAATTCGGATGCAATTTCTGTGTTTCATCGTCAATAAGAAGTTCCAAGGTATACAGTAAACCTGAACTAAAGCATCGGAATATTAAACTCAACTCACAGGTGAGGTTCAAATCATAGAAAGTTGGAATGTCTGTCCTTGTGTACTTAAGTCGGCATTGTGCATTTTGTATTAAATTCGGATGCAATTTCTGTGTTTCATCTTCAATAAGAAGATCCAAGGTATACAGTAATACCTGAAGTGAAGCATCGGAATCTAAAACTGGACTCACAGGAGGGGTTTAAATCATTTAAAGTTAGAGTGTCAATCCTCTTGTACTTAAGTCGGCATTGTACCTTTTGTATTAAATTCGGATGCAAGTTCTGTGCTTAATCGTCAATAAGAAGGTCCAAGGTATACAGTTAACCTGAAATGAAGCATCAGAATCTAAAACTGGACTCACAAGAGAGGTTTGAATCATAGAAAGTTAGAGTGTCAGTCCTCTTGTAGTTAAGTCGGCATTGTGCATTTTGTACTAAATTCCAATCAAATTTCTGTGTTTCATCGTCAATAAGAAGGTCCAAGGTATACAGCAAACCTGAAGTGAAGCATCAGAATCTAAAACTGGACTCACAAGAGAGGTTTAAATCATAGAAAGTTAGAGTGTCAGTCCTCTTGTACTTAAGTCGGCATTGTGCATTTTGTACTAAGTCCCGATTCATTTTCTGTGCTTCATAGTCAATAAGAAGGTCCAAGGTATACAGTAAACCTGAAGTGAAGCATCGGAATCTAAAACTGGACTCACAGGAGAGGTTTAAATCATAGAAAGTTGGAGGGTCAGTCTTCTTGTACCTAAGTCTGCATTGTGCCTTTTGTATTAAATTCGGATGCTACTTCTGTGTTTCATCGTCAATAAGAAGTTCCAAGGTATACAGTAAACCTGAAGTAAAGCATCGGAATCTGAAACTCAACTCACAGGTGAGGTTCAAGTCATAGAAACTTGGAGTGTCTGTCCTCTTGTACTTAAGTCGGCATTGTGCCTTTTGTATTAAATTCGGATGCAATTTCTGTGTTTCATCGTCAATAAGATCCAAGGTATACAGTAAAACCTGAAGTGAAGCATCGGAATCTAAAACTGGACTCACAGGAGGGGTTTAAATCATTGAAAGTTAGACTTTCAGTCCTCTTGTACTTAAGTCGGCATTGTGCCTTTTGTATTAAATTCGGATGCAATTTCTGTGCTTAATCGTCAATAAGAAGGTCCAAGGTATACAGTTAACCTGAAGTGAAGCATCAGAATCTAAAACTGGACTCACAAGAGAGGTTTAAATCATAGAAAGTTAGAGTGTCAGTCCTCTTGTACGTAAGTCGGCATTGTGCATTTTGTACTAAGTCCCGATTCATTTTCTGTGCTTCATCGTCAATAAGAAGGTCCAAGGTATACAGTAAACCTGAAGTGAAGCATCGGAATCTAAAACTGGACTCACAGGAGAGGTTTAAATCATAGAAAGTTGGAGGGTCAGTCTTCTTGTACCTAAGTCTGCATTGTGCCTTTTGTATTAAATTCGGATGCTACTTCTGTGTTTCATCGTCAATAAGAACGTCGAAGGTGTACAGTAAACCTTAAGTGGAGCATCAAAATCTAAAACAGAACTCACACAAGAGGTTTAAATCATAGAAAGTTAGACTGTCAATCCTCTTGTACTTAAGTCGCCATTGTGCCTTTTGTATTAAATTCGGATGCAATTTCTTTGTTTCATTGTCAGTAAGACGGTCCAAGGTAAACAGTAAACCTGAAGTGAAGCATCAGAATCAAAAACTGGACTCACAGGAGAGGTTTAAATCATAGTAAGTTAGAGTGTCAGTAGTCTTGTACTTAAGTCGGCATTGTGCCTAATGTATTAAATTCGGATGCAATATCTGTGTTTCATAGTCAATAAGAAGGTCCAAGGTATACAGTAAACCTGAAGTGAAGCATCGGAATATAAAACTGGAATCAAAGGAGAGGTTCAAGTCATCGAAAGTTAGAGTGTCAGTCCTCTTATACTTAAGTCGGCATTTACCTTTTGTATTAAATTCGGATGCAATTTCTGTGTTTCTTCGGCAATAAGAAGGTCCAAGGAATTCAGTAATCCTGAAGTGAAGCATCGGAATCTAAAACTGAACTCACACGAGAGGTTTAAATCATTGAAAGTTGGAGTGTCAGTCCTCTTGTACTTAAGCCGGCATTGCGCCTTTTGTATTAAATTCGAATGCAATTTCTGTGTTTCATCGTCAAAATGAACGTCCAAGGAATGCAGTAATCCTGAAGTGAAGCATCGGAATCTAAAACTGGACTCACAGGAGAGGTTTAAATCATAGAAAGTTGGAGTGT
The DNA here is from genome assembly GCF_021461395.2 of Schistocerca americana. Lineage (NCBI taxonomy): Eukaryota > Metazoa > Arthropoda > Insecta > Orthoptera > Acrididae > Schistocerca > Schistocerca americana. The sequence goes on from NC_060121.1 coordinate 60,366,393, forward strand.
CAGTCTTCTTATACTTAAGTCGGCATTGTGCCTTTTGTATTTAATTTGGATGCAGTTTCTTTGTTTCATCGTCAATAAGACGGTCCAAGGTATACAGTAAACCTAAAGTGAAGCACCAGAATCTAAAACGGGACTCACAGGAGAGGTTTACATCATAGAAAGTTAGAGTGCCAGTCCACTTGTACTTAAGTCGGCATTGTGTCTTTTGTATTAAATTCGGATGCAATTTCTGTGTTTCATCGTCAATAAGAAGGCCCAAGGGATACAGTAAACCTGAAGTGAAGCATCGGAATATAAAACTGGACTCAAAGGAGAGGTTCAAGTCATCGAAAGTTAGAGTGTCAGCCCTCTTGTACTTAAGTCGGCATTGTGCCTTTTGTATTAAATTCGGATGCAATTTCTGTGTATCATCGTCAAAAAGAAGGTCCAATTGATACAGTAAGCCTGAAGTGAGGCATCGGAATCTAAAACTGGACACACAGGAGAGGTTCAAATCATAGAAAGTTTGAGTGTCAATCGACTTGTAATGAAGTCGGTATTGTGCTTTTTGTGTTAAATTCAATTGCAATTTCTGTGTTTCATCTTCAATAAGAAGGTTTAAGGGATACTGTAAACCTGAAGTGAAGCATCGGAATCTAAAACTGGACTCACAGGAGAGGTTCAAATCGTAGAAAGTTAGAGTGTCAGTCCTCTTGTACTTATGTCGGCATTGTGTCTTTTGTATTATTTACGAAAGCAATTTCTGTGTTTCATCGTCATTACGAATGTCCAAGGGATACAATAAACCTGAAGTGAAGCATCCAAATCTAAAACTGGACTCACAGGAGAGGTTTAAATCATTGAATGTTGGAGTGTCAGTCTTCTTATACTTAAGTCGGCATTGTGCCTTTTGTATTTAATTTGGATGCAGTTTCTTTGTTTCATCGTCAATAAGACGGTTCAAGGTATACAGTAAACGTAAAGTGAATCATCAGAATCTAAAACGGGACTCACAGGAGAGGTTTACATCATAGAAACTTAGAGTGCCAGTCCACTTGTACTTAAGTCGGCATTGTGTCTTTTGTATTAAATTCGGATGCAATTTCTGTGTTTCATCGTCAATAAGAAGGTCCAAGGGATACAGTAAACCTGAAGTGAAGCATCGGAATATAAAACTGGACTCAAAGGAGAGGTTCAAGTCATCGAAAGTTAGAGTGTCAGTCCTCTTGTACTCATGTCGTCATTTGACTTTTGTATTAAACTCGGAAACAATTTCTGTGTTTCATCATCAATAATAAGGTCCAAGGAATACTGTAAACCTGAAGTGTAGTATCGGAATCTATAACTGGACTCACAGGAGAGGTTCAAATCATAGAAAGTTAGAGTGTCAGTCCTCTTGTACTTAAGCCGCAATTGTGCCTTTTGTGTTAAATTCCGATGCAATTTCTATGTTTCATCGTTAATAAGACGGTCCAAGGTATACAGTAAACCTGAAGTGAAACATCAGAATCTAAAACCGGACTCACAGAGAGGTGTAAATCGTAGACAGTTAGAGTGTCAGTCCTCTTGTACATAAATCGGCATTGTGCCTTTCGTATTAAATTCGGATGCAATTTCTGTGTTTCATCGTCAATAAGAAAGTCCAAGGCATACAGTAATCCTAAAGTGTAGCATCAGAATCTAAAACTAAACTCACACAAGAGGTTTAAATCAAACAAAGTTAGAATGTCAGTCCTCTTGTACTTAAGTCGGCATTGTGCCTTTTGTATCAAATTCGGATGCAATTTCTGTGTTTCATCGTCAATAAGAAGGTCCAAAGGATACAGTAAACCTGAAGTGAAGCATCGGAATCTAAAAATGGACTCACAGGAGAGGTTCAAATCATAGAAAGATAGAGTGTCAGTCCCCTTGTACTTAAGTCGGCATTGTACCTATTGTATTAAATTCGAATGCAATTTCTGTGTTTCATCGTCAATAAGAAGGTCCAAGGTATACAGGAGACCTGTAGTGAAGCATCGGAATCTATATCTGGACTCACAGGAGAGGTTCTAATCATAGAAAGTTAGAGTGTCAGTCCTCTTGTACTTATGTCGGCATTGTGCCTTTTGTATTATTTTCGAAAGCAATTTCTGTGTTTCATCGTCATTACGAATGTCCAAGGGATACAATAAACCTGAAGTGAAGCATCGAAATCTAAAACTGGACTCACAGAAGAGGTTTAAATCATAGGACGTTAGAGTGTCAATCCTCTTGTACTTAAGTCGGCATTGTGCCTTTTGTATTAAATTCGTATGCAATATCTGTGTTTCATTGTCATTAAGAAGGTCCAAGGGATACAGTAAACCTGAAGTGAAGCATCGGAATCTAAAACTCAACTCACAGGAGAGGTTCAAATCATAGAAAGTTTGAGTGTCAGTCCTCTTTTACTAAAGCCGGCATTGTGCCTTTTGTGTTAAATTCGGATGCAATTTCTGTGTATCATCGTCGTTAAGAAGGTCCAAGGTATACAGTAAACACGAAGTGAAGCATCGGAATCTAAAACTGGCCTCACAGGAGAGGTTCAAATCATAGAGAGTTAGAGTGTCAGTTTTCTCGTACTTAAGTCGGCATTGTGGCTTTTGTATTAAATTCCGATGCAATGTCTGTGTTTCATCGTCAATAAGAAGGACCAAGGTATACAGTAAACCTGAAGTGAAGCATCGGAATCTTAAACTGGTCTCATAGGATAGGTTTAAATCATAGGAAGTTAGAGTGTCAGACCTCTTGTACTTAAGTCCGCATTGTGCCTTTTGTATTAAATTCGGATGCAATTTCTGTGTTTCATCGTCAATAAGAAGGTCCAAGTTATACAGTAAACCTGAAGTAAAGCATCGGAATCTGAAACTCAACTCACAGGTGAGGTTCAAGTCATAGAAACTTGGAGTGTCTGTCCTCTTGTACTTAAGTCGGCATTGTGCCTTTTGTATTAAATTCGGATGCAATTTCATTGTTTCATCGTCAATAAGATCCAAGGTATAGAGTAAAACCGGAAGTGAAGCATCGAAATCTAAAACAGGACTCACAGGAGAAGTTTTCAATCATAGAAAGTTAGAGCGTCAGTCCTCTTGTACTTAAGTCGGCATTGTGCCTTTTGCATTAAATTCGGATGCAAATTCTGAGTTTCATCGTCAATAAGAGGGTCCAAGGTATACAGTAAACCTGATGTGAAGCATCGGAATCTAAAACTGAACTCACACGAGAGGTTTAAATCAAAGAAAGTTAGAGTGTCAGTCCTCTTGTACTTAAGTCGGCATTGTGCCTTCTGTATTAAATTCGAATGCAATTTCTGTGCTTCATCGTCAATATGAACGTCCATGGAATACAGTGAACCTAAAGTGAAGCAATGAATCTAAAACTGGACTCACAGGAGAGGTTTAAATCATAGAAAGTTGGAGTGTCCGTCTTCTTATACTTAAGTCGGCATTGTGCCATTTGTAATAAATTCGCATGCAATTTCTGTGTTTCATCGTCAATAAGAAGTTCCAAGGTATACAGTAAACCTGAAGTGAAGCATCGGAATCTAAAACTCAACTCACAGGTGAGGTTCAAATCATAGAAAGTTGGAGTGTCTCTCCTCTTGTACTTAAGTCGGCATTGTTCCTTTTGTATTAAATTCGGATGCAATTTCTGTGTTTCATCGTCAATAAGAAGATCCAAGGTATACAGTAAAACCTGAAGTGAGCATCGGAATCTAAAACTGGACTCACAGGAGGGGTTTAAATCATTGAAAGTTAGACATTCAATCCTCTTGTACTTAAGTCGGCATTGTGCCTTTTGTATTAAATTCGGATGCAATTTCTGTGCTTAATCGTCAATAAGAAGGTCCAAGGTATACAGTTAACCTGAAGTGAAGCATCAGAATCTAAAACTGGACTCACAAGAGAGGTTTAAATCATAGAAAGTTAGAGTGTCAGTCCTCTTGTACTTAAGTCGGCATTGTGCATTTTGTACTAAATTCCGATTCATTTTCTGTGCTTAATCGTCAATAAGAAGGTCCAAGGTATACAGTAAACCTGAAGTGAATCATCGGAATCTAAAACTGGACTCACAGGAGGGGTTTAAATCATAGAACGTTAGAGTGTCAGTCTTCTTGTACTTAAGTCGGCATTGTGCCTTTTGTATTAAATTCGGATGCAATTTCTGTGTTACTTCGTCAATAAGAAGGTCGAAGGTATACAGTAAACCTGAAGTGGAGCATCAAAATCTAAAACAGAACTCACACAAGAGGTTTAAATCATAGAAAGTTAGACTGTCAATCCTCTTGTACTTAAGTCGCCATTGTGCCTTTTGCATTAAATTCGGATAGAATTTCTTTGTTTCATTGTCAATAAGACGGTCCAAGGTATACAGTAAACCTGAAGTGAAGCATCAGAATCAAAAACTGGACTCACAGGTGAGGTTTAAATCATAGAAAGTTAGAGTGTCAGTAGTCTTGTACTTAAGTCAGCATTGTGCCTAATGTATTTAATTCGGATGCAATATCTGTGTTTCATAGTCAATATGAAGGTCCAAGGTATACAGTAAACCTGAAGTGAAGCATCGGAATATAAAACTGGAATCAAAGGATAGGTTCAAGTCATCGAAAGTTAGAGTGTCAGTCCTCTTGTACGTAAGTCGGCATTTTTATTTTGTATTAAATTCGGATGCAATTTCTGTGTTTCTTCGGCAATAAGAAGGTCCAAGGAATACAGTAAACCTGAAGTGAAGCACCGGAATCTAAAACTGAACTCACACGAGAGGTTTAAATCATTGAAAGTTGGAGTGTCAGTCCTCTTGTACTTAAGCCGGCATTACGCCTTTTGTATTAAATTCGAATGCAATATCTGTGCTTCATCGTCAAAATGAACGTCCAAGGAATGCAGTAATCCTAAAGTGGAGCATCGGAATCTAAAACTGGACTCACAGGAGAGGTTTAAATCATAGAAAGTTGGAGTGTCAGTCTTCTTATACTTAAGTCGGCATTGTGCCTTTTGTATTTAATTCGGATGCAGTTTCTTTGTTTCATCGTCAATAAGACGGTCCTAGGTATACAGTAAACCTAAAGTGAAGCATCAGAATCTAAAACTGGACTCACAGGAGAGGTTTACATCATAGAAAGTTAGAGTGCCAGTCCACTTGTACTTAAGTCGGCATTGTGCCTTTTCTATTAAATTCGGATGCAATCTCTGTGTTTCATCGTCAATAAGAAGGTCCAAGGGATACAGTAAACCTGAAGTGAAGCATCGGAGTATAAAACTGGACTCAAAGGAAAGGTTCACGTCATCGAAAGTTAGAGAGTCAGTCCTCTTGTACTCAAGTCGGCATTGTAGCGTTTGCATTAAATTCGGATGCAATCTCTGTGTTTCATCGTCAATAAGAAGGTCCAAGGTATACAGTAAACCTGAAGTGAAGCATCGAAATCTAAAACTGGACTCATAGGAGATGTTCAAATCATAGAAAGATAGAGTGTCAGTCCTCTTGTACTTAATTCGCAATTGTGCGTTTTGTGTTAAATTCCGATGCAATTTCTATGTTTCATCGTCAATAAGACGGTCCAAGGCATACAGTAAACCTGAAGTGAAGCATCAGAATCTAAAACCGGACTCACAGAGAGGTGTAAATCATAGAAAGTTAGAGTGTCAGTCCTCTTGTACTTAAGTCGGCATTGTGCCTTTCGTATTAAATTCGGATGCAATTTCTGTGTTTCATCGTCAATAAGAAAGTCCAAGGCATACAGTAAACCTAAAGTGTAGCATCGGAATCTAAAACTAAACTCACACAAGGGGTTTAAATCAAACAAAGTTAGAGTGTCAGTCCTCTTGTACTTAAGTCGGCATTGTGCCTTTTGTATCAAATTCGGATGCAATTTCTGTGTTCCATCGTCAATAAGAAGGTCCAAGGGATACAGTAAACCTGAAGTGAAGCATCGGAATCTAAAAATGGACTCACAGGAGAGGTTCAAATCATAGAAAGATAGAGTGTCAGTCCCCTTGTACTTAAGTCGGCATTGTACCTATTGTATTAAATTCGAATGCAATTTCTGTGTTTCATCGTCAATAAGAAGGTTTAAGGGATACTGTAAACCTGAAGTGAAGCATCGAAATCTAAAACTGGACTCACAGGAGAGGTTCAAATCGTAGAAAGATAGAGTGTCAGTCCTCTTGTACTTATGTCGGCATTGTGCCTTTTGTATTATTTTCGAAAGCAATTTCTGTGTTTCATCGTCAATAAGAAGGTTTAAGGGATACTGTAAACCTGAAGTGAAGCATCGAAATCTAAAACTGGACTCACAGAAGAGGTTTAAATCATAATACGTTAGAGTGTCAATCCTCTTGTACTTAAGTCGGCATTGTGCCTTTTGTATTAAATTCGTATGCAATATCTGTGTTTCATTGTCATTAAGAAGGTCCAAGGGATACAGTAAACCTGAAGTGAAGCATCGGAATCTAAAACTCAACTCACAGGAGAGGTTCAAATCATTGAAAGTTAGAGTGTCAGTCCTCTTTTACTAAAGCCGGCATTGTGCCTTTTGTGTTAAATTCGGATGCAATTTCTGTGTATCATCGTCGTTAAGAAGGTCCAAGGTATACAGTAAACCCGAAGTGAAGCATCGGAATCTAAAACTGGCCTCACAGGAGAGGTTCAAATCATAGAGAGTTAGAGTGTCAGTCCTCTCGTACTTAAGTCGGCATTGTGGCTTTTGTATTAAATTCCGATGCAATGTCTGTGTTTCATCGACAATAAGAAGGACCAAGGTATACAGTAAACCTGAAGTGAAGCTACGGAATCTTAAACTGGACTCATAGGATAGGTTTAAATCATAGGAAGTTAGAGTGTCAGACCTCTTGTACTTAAGTCCGCATTGTGCCTTTTGTATTAAATTCGGATGCAATTTCTGTGTTTCATCGTCAATAAGAAGGTCCAAGTTATACAGTAAACCTGAAGTAAAGCATCGGAGTCTAAAACTCAAATCACAGGTGAGGTTCAAGTCATAGAAACTTGGAGTGTCTGTCCTCTTGTACTTAAGTCGGCATTGTGCCTTTTGTATTAAATTCGGATGCAAATTCAGTGTCTCATCGTCAATAAGATCCAAGGTATACAGTAAAACCGGAAGTGAAGCATCGAAATCTAAAACAGGACTCACAGGAGAAGTTTTCAATCATAGAAAGTTAGAGAGTCAGTCCTCTTGTACTTAAGTCGGCATTGTGCCTTTTGCATTAAATTCGGATGCAAATTCTGAGTTTCATCGTCAATAAGAGGGTCCAAGGTATACAGTAAACCTGATGTAAAGCATCGGAATCTAAAACTGAACTCACACGAGAGGTTTAAATCAAAGAAAGTTAGTGTGTCAGTCCTCTTGTACTTAAGTCGGCATTGTGCCTTCTGTATTAAATTCGAATGCAATTTCTGTGCTTCATCGTCAATATGAACGTCCATGGAATACAGTAAACCTAAAATGAAGCAATGAATCTAAAACTGGACTCACAGGAGAGGATTAAATCATAGAAAGTTGGAGTGTCAGTCTTCTTATACTTAAGTCGGCATTGTGCCATTTGTATTAAATTCGGATGCAATTTCTGTGTTTCATCGTCAATAAGAAGTTCCAAGGTATACAGTAAACCTGAAGTAAAGCATCGGAATCTGAAACTCAACTCACAGGTGAGGTTCAAATCATAGAAAGTTGGAGTGTCTGTCCTCTTGTACTTAAGTCGGCATTGTTCCTTTTGTATTAAATTCAGATGCAATTTCTGTGTTTCATCGTCAATAAGAAGTTCCAAGGTATACAGTAAAACCTGAAGTGAGCATCGGAATCTAAAACTGGACTCACAGGAGGGGTTTAAATCATTGAAAGTTAGACATTCAATCCTCTTGTACTTAAGTCGGCATTGTGCCTTTTGTATTAAATTCGGATGCAATTTCTGTGCTTAATCGTCAATAAGAAGGTCCAAGGTATACAGTTAACCTGAAGTGAAGCATCAGAATCTAAAACTGGACTCACAAGAGAGGTTTAAATCATAGAAAGTTAGAGTGTCAGTCCTCTTGTACTTAAGTCGGCATTGTGCATTTTGTACTAAATTCCGATTCATTTTCTGTGCTTCATCGTCAATAAGAACGTCCAAGGTATACAGTAAACCTGAAGTGAATCATCGGAATCTAAAACTGGACTCACAGGAGAGGTTCAAAACATAAAAAGTTAGAGTGTCAGTCCTCTTGTACTTAAGTCGGCACTGTGCCTTTTGTATTAAATTCAGATGCAAATTCTGTGTTTCATCGTCAATAAGAAGGTCCAAGGTAAACAGTAAACCTGAAGTGAAGCATCGGAATCTAAAACTGGACTCAGAGGAGAGGTTTAAATCATAGAATGTTGGAGTGCCAGTCTTCTTGTACTTAATTCGGCATTGTGCCTTTTGTATTAAATTCGGATAGAATTTCTTTGTTTCATTGTCAATAAGACGGTCCAAGGTATACAGTAAACCTGAAGTGAAGCATCAGAATCAAAAACTGGACTCACAGGAGAGGTTTAAATCATAGAAAGTTAGAGTGTCAGTAGTCTTGTACTTAAGTCGGCATTGTGCCTAATGTATTAAATTCGGATGCAATATCTTTGTTTCATAGTCAATATGAAGGTCCAAGGTATACAGTAAACCTGAAGTGAAGCATCGGAATATAAAACTGGAATCAAAGGATAGGTTCAAGTCATCGAAAGTTAGAGTGTCAGTCCTCTTGTACTTAAGTCGGCATTTTCCTTTTGTATTAAATTCGGATGCAATTTCTGTGTTTCTTCGGCAATAAGAAGGTCCAAGGAATACACTAAACCTGAAGTGAAGCATCGGAATCTAAAACTGAACTCACACGAGAGGTTTAAATCATTGAAAGTTGGAGTGTCAGTCCTCTTGTACTTAAGCCGGCATTGCGCCTTTTGTATTAAATTCGAATGCAATTTCTGTGCTTCATCGTCAAAATGAACGTCCAAGGAATGCAGTAATCCTGAAGTGGAGCATCGGAATCTAAAACTGGACTCAGAGGAGAGGTTTAAATCATAGAAAGTTGGAGTGTCAGTCTTCTTATACTTAAGTCGGCATTGTGCCTTTTGTATTTAATTCGGATGCAGTTTCTTTGTTTCATCGACAATAAGACGGTCCAAGGTATACAGTAAACCTAAAGTGAAGCATCAGAATTTTAAACTGGACTCACAGGAGAGGTTTACATCATAGAAAGTTAGAGTGTCAGCCCTCTTGTACTTAAGTCGAAATTGTGCCGTTTGCATTAAAGTCGGATGCAATATATGTGTTTCATCGTCAACAACAAGGTCCAAGGTATACAGTAAACCTGAAGTGAAGCATCGGAATCTAAAACTGGACTCAAAGGAGAGGTTCAAATCAAAGAGAGTTAGAGTGTCAGTCCTCTCGTACTTAAGTCGGCATTGTGCCTTTTGTATTAAATTCCGATGCAATGTCTGTGTTTCATCGTCAATAAGAAGGACCAAGGTATACAGTAAACCTGAAGTGAAGCATCGGAATCTTAAACTGGACTCATAGGATAGGTTTAAAACATAGAAAGTTAGAGTGTCATACCTCTTGTACTTAAGTCCGCATTGTGCCTTTTGTATTAAATTCGGATGCAATTTCTGTGTTTCATCGTCAATAAGAGGGTCCAAGTTATACAGTAAACCTGAAGTAAGGCTTCGAAATCTAAAACTGGACACAGAGGAAAGGTTCAAATCATAGAAAATTAGAGTGTCAGTCCTCTTGTACTTAAGTCGGCATTGTGCCTTTTGTATTAAATTCGGATGCAATTTCTGCGTTTCATCGTCAATAAGAAGGTCCAACGTATATAGTAAACCTGAAGTGAAGCATCGGAATCGAAAACTGGACCCACAGGAGAGGCTCAAATCATAGAAAGTCAGAGTGTCAGGCCTCTTGTACTTAAGACGGCATCGTGCCTTTTGTAATAAATTCGGATGCAATTTATGTGTTTCACCGTCAATAAGAAGGTGCAAGGGTTACAGTCAACCTGAAGTGAAGCATCGGAATCTAAAACTGGACTCACAGGAGAGGTTCAAAACATAGAAAGTTAGAGTGTCAGTCCTCTTGTACTTAAGACGGCATTGTGCCTTTTGTAATAAATTCGGATGAAATTTATGTGTTTCATCGTCAATACGCAGGTCCAATGTATACAGTAAACCTGATGTGAAGCATCGGAATCTAAAACTGGACTCACAGGAGAGGTTCAAATCATAGAATGTTAGAGTGTCAGTCCTCTTGTACTTAAGTCGGCATTGTGCCTTTGTATTAAATTAGGATGCAACTTCTGTGTTTCATCGTCAATAAGAAGGTCCCAGGTATACAGTAAACGTGAAGTGAAGCATCGGAATCTAAAACTGGACTCACAGGAGAGGTTCAAATCATAGAAATTGTGAGAGTCAGTCCTCTTTTACATAAGTCGGCATTGTGCCTTTTGTATTAAATTTGGATGCAATTTCTGTGTTTCATCGTCAATACGAAGGTCCAATTGGTACAGTAAACCTGAAATGAAACATCGGAATCTAAAACTGGACTCACAGGAGTGGTTCAAATCATAGAAAGTTAGAGTGTCAGCCCTCTTGTACTTAAGTCGGCATTGGGCTTTTGTATTAAATTCGGATGCAATTTCTGTGTTTCATCGTCAATAAGAAGGCCTAAGGCATACAGTAAACCTGAAGTGAAGCATCGGAATCTAAAACTGGACTCACAGGAGAGATTCAAATCATAGAAAGTTAGTGTGTCAGTCCTCTTGTACTTAAGTCGGCATTGGGCTTTTGTATTAAATTCGGATGCAATTTCTGTGTTTCATCGCCAATAAGAAGACCTAAGGCATACAGTAAACCAGAAGTGAAGCATCGGAATCTAAAACTGGACTCACAGGAGTGGTTCAAATCATTGAAAGTTAGACTGCCAGTCCTCTTGTACTTAAGTCGGCATTGTGCCTTTTGTATTAAATTCGGATGCAATTTCTGTGTTTCATCGTCAATAAGAAGGTCCAAGGTATACAGTAAACTTGAAGTGAAGCATCGGAATCAAGAACTGGACTCTCAGGAGAGGTTCAAATCATAGAAAGTTAGAGTGTCAGTCCTCTTGTACTTAAGTCGGCATTGTGCCTTTTGCATTAAATTCGGATGCAATTTCTGTGTATCATCGTCAATAAGAAGGTCCAAGGTATACAGTAAACCTGAAGTGAAGCTTCGGAATCTAAAACTGGACTCACAGGAGAGGTTCAAATCATAGAAAGTTAGTGTGTCAGTCCTCTTGTACATAAGTCGGCATTTTGCCTTTTGTATTGAAATCGGGTGCAATTTCTCTGTTTCGTCGTCAATAAGATAGTCCAATTGATACAGTTAACCTGAAGTGTAGCATCTGAAACTAAAACTGGACTAACTGGAGAGGTTCAAATCATAGAAAGTTAGAGAGTAAGTCCTCTTGTACTTAAGTCGGCATTGTGCATTTTGTATTAAATTAGGCTGCAATTTCTGTGTTTCATCGTCAATAAGAAGGTCCAAGGTATTCAGTAAACCTGAAGTGAAGCATCGGAATCTAAAACTGGACTCACAGGAGAGGTTCAAATCGTAGAAAGTTAGAGTGTCAGTCCTCTTGTACTTAAGTCGGCATTGTGCCTTTCGTATTAAATTCGGATGCAATTTCTGTGTTTCATCGTCTTTAAGAAGGTGCAAGGGATACAGTTAACCTGAAGTGAAGCATCGGAATCTAAAACTCAACTCACAGGAGAGGTTCAAATCATAGAAAGTTAGCGTGTCAGTCCTCTTGTACTTAAGTCGGCATTGTGCCTTTTGAATTTAACTCGGATGCAATTTCTGTGCTTAATCGTCAATAAGAAGGACCAATGTATACAGTAACCCTGAAGTGAAGCATCAGACTCTAAAACTGGACTCTCAGGAGAGGTTTAAATCATAGAAAGTTAGAGTGTCAGTCCTCTTGTACTTTAGTCGGCATTGTGCCTTTTGTATTAAATTCGGATGCAATTTCTGTGTTTCATCGTCAATAAGAAGGTCCAAGGTATACAGTAAACCTGAAGTGAAGCATCGGAAACTAAATCTCAACTCACAGGATTGGTTCAAATCATAGAAAGTTAGAGTGTCAGTCCTCTTGGACTAAAGTCGGCATTGTGCCTTTTATATTAAATTCGGATGCAATTTCTGTGTTTCATCGTCAATAACAAGGTCCAAAGTATACACTAAAACCTGAAGTGAAGCATCGGAATCTAAAGCTGGACTCACAGGAGAAGTTTAAATCATAGAAAGTTAGAGTGGCAGTGCTCTTGTACTTAAGTCGGCATTGTGCATTTGTATTAAATTCGAATGCAATTTCTGTGTTTCATCGTCAATATAAACGTTAAAGGAATGCAGTAAACCTGAAGTGAAGCATCGGAATCTAAAACTGGACTCACAAGAGAGGTTTAAATCATAGGAAGTTAGAGTGTCAGTCTTCTTGAACTTATGTCTCCATTGTGCCTTTTGTATTAAATTCAGATGCAATTTTTTTGGGTCATCGTCAATAAGACGTTCCAGGGTATACAGTAAACCTGAAGTGAAGCATCAGAATCTAAAACTGGACTGACAGGACGGGTTTCCATCATAGAAAGTTAGAGTGTCAGTCCTCTTGTACTTAAGTCGGCATTGTGCCTTTTCTATTAAATTTGGATGCAATTTCTGTGTTTCATCGGCAATAAGAAGGTCCAAGGTATACAGTAAACCTGATGTGAAGCATCGGAATCTAAAACTCAACTCACAGGAGAGGTTCAAATTATAGAAAGCTAGTGTGTCAGACCTCTTGTACTTAAGTCGGCATTGTGCCTTTTGTATTTAATTCCGATACAATTTCTGTGTTTTATCGTCAAAAATAAGGTCCAAGGGATACGGTAACCCTGAAGTGAAGCATCGGAAACTAAAACTGGACTCACAGGAGAGGTTCAAATCATAAAAAGATAGAGTGTCAGTCCTCTTGTACTTAAGTCGGTAGTGTGCCTTTTGTATTAAATTCGGATGCAATTTCTGTGTTTCATCGTCAATAAGATGGTCCAAGGTATATAGTAAACCTGAAGTGAAGCATCGTAATCTAAAACTGGACCCACAGGAGAGGTTCAAATCAAAGAAAGTCAGAGTGTCAGGCCTCTTGTACTTAAGTCGGCATTGTGCCTTTTGTATTAAATTCGGATGCAATTTCTGTGTGTCATCGTCAATAAGAAGGTCCAAGGTATACAGTAAACCTGAAGCGAAGCATCGGAATCAAAAACTGGACTCTCAAGTGAGGTTCAAATCATAGAAAATTAGTGTGTCAGTCCTCTTGTACTTAAGTCGGCAGTGTGCCTTTTGTATTAAATTAGGATGAAATTTCTGTGTTTCATCGTCAATAAGAAGGTCCGAGGTATACAGTTAATCTGAAGTGAAGCATCGGAAACTAAAACTGGACTCACATGAGAGGTTCAAATCATAGATAGTTAGAATGTCATTCGTCTTGTACTTAAGTCAGTAGTGTGCCTTTTGTATTAAATTCGGATGCAATTTCTGTGTTTCATCGTCAAAAAGAAGGTCCAAGGTACACAGTAAACCTGATGTGAAGCATCGGAATCTAAAACTGGACTCACGGGAGAGGATCAAATAATAGAAAGTTAGAGTGTCAGTAATCTTGTACTTAAGTCTTCATTGTGCCTTTTGTATTAAATTCGGATGCAATTTCTGTGTTTCATCGTCAATAAAAAGGTCCAAGGAATACAGTAAACCTGAAGTGAGCATCGGTATATAAAACTGGAATCAAAGGAGAGGTTTAAATAATAGAAAATTAGAGAGTCAGTCCTCTTGTACTTAAGTCGGCATTGTGCCCTTTGAATTAATTTCGGATTCAATATCTGTGTATTATCGTCAAATAAGAAGGTCCAAGGTATACAGTAAACCTGAATTAAAGCATCGGAATCTATAACTGGACTCACAGGAGAGGTTCAAATCATAGAAAATTAGAGTGTCAGTCCTCTTGTACTTAAGTCGGCATTGTCCCTTTTGTAGTAAATTCGGATGCAATATCTGTGTTTCATCGTCAATAAAAAGTCCAAGGGATACAGTAAACCTGAAGTAAAGCATCGGAATCTAAAACTGGACCCACAGGAGAGGTTTAAATCATAGAAAGTTAGAGTGTCAGTCCTCGTGTACTTAGGTCGGCATTGTGCCTTATGTATTAAATTCGGATGCTATTTCTGTGTTTCATCGTCAATAAGACGGTGCAAGGTATACAGTAAACCGGAAGTGAAGCATCGGAATCTAAAACTCAACTCACAGGCGAGGTTAAAATCGTAGAAAGTTAGCTTGTCAGTCCTCTTGTGCTTAAGTCGGCATTGTGCCTTTTGAATTTAACTCGGATGCAATTTCTGTGCTTAATCGTCAATAAGAAGGACCAATGTATACAGTAACCCTGAAGTGAAGCATCAGAATCTAAAACTGGACTCTCAGGAGAGGTTTAAATCATAGAAAGTTAGAGTGTCAGTCCTCTTGTACTTAAGTCGGCATTGTGCCTTTTGTATTAAATTCGGATGCAATTTCTGTGTTTCATCGTCAATAAGAAGGTCCAAGGTATACAGTAAACCTGAAGTGAAGCATCGGAAACTAAATCTCAACTCATAGGATTGGTTCAAATCATAGAAAGTTAGAGTGTCAGTCCTCTTGTACTAAAGTCGGCATTGTGCCTTTTGTGTTAAATTCGGATGCAATTTCTGTGTTTCATCGTCAATAACAAGGTCCAAAGTATACACTAAAACCTGAAATGAAGCATCGGAATCTAAAGCTGGACTCACAGGAGAAGTTTAAATCATAGAAAGTTAGAGTGTCAGTGCTCTTGTACTTAAGTCGGCATTGTGCATTTGTATTAAATTCGAATGCAATTCCTGTGTTTCATCGTCAATATGAACGTTAAAGGAATACAGTAAACCTGAAGTGAAGCATCGGAATCGAAAAACTGGACTCACAGGAGAGGTTTAAATCGTAGAACGTTAGAGTGTCTGTCTTCTTGAACTTATGTCTCCATTGTGCCTTTTGTATTAAATTCAGATGCAATTTTTTTGGTTCATCGTCAATAAGACGGTCCAAGGTATACAGTAAACCTGAAGTGAAGCATCAGAATCTAAAACTGGACTCACAGTACGGGTTTCCATCATAGAAAGTTAGAGTGTCAGTCCTCTTGTACTTAAGTCGGCATTTTGCCTTTTCTATTAAATTCGGATGCAATTTCTGTGTTTCATCGGCAATAAGAAGGTCCAAGGTATACAGTAACCCTGAAGTGAAGCATCGGAATCTAAAACTGGACCCACAGGAGAGGTTCAAATCAAAGAGAGTCAGAGTGTCAGGCCTCTTGTACTTAAGTCGGCAGTGTGCCTTTTGTATTAAATTCGGATGCAATTTCTGTGTTTCGTCGTCAATAAGAAGGTCCAAGGTACACAGTAAACCTGAAGTGAAGCATCGGAATCAAAAACTGGACTCTCAAGAGAGGTTCAAATCATAGAAAGTTAGTGTGTCAGTCCTCTTGTACTTAAGTCATCAGTGTGCCTTTTGTATTAAATTAGGATGCAATTTCTGTGTTTCATCGTCAATAAGATGGTCCGAGGTATACAGTAAACCTGAAGTGAATCATCGGAAACTAAAACTGGACTCACATGAGAGGTTCAAAACGTAGAAAGTTAGAATGTCAATCGTCTTGTACTTAAGTCGGCATTGTGCCTTTTGTATTAAATTCGGATGCAATTTCTGTGTTTCATCGTCAATAAGAAGGTCCAAGGGATACAGTAAACCTGAAGTGAAGCATCGGAAACTAAAACTAGACTCACAGGAGAGGTTCAAATCATAGAAAGTTAGAATGTCAATCGTCTTGCACTTAAGTCGGTAGTGTGCCTTTTGTATTAAATTCGGAAGCAATTTCTGTGTTTCATCGTCAATAAGAATGTCCAAGGTGTACAGTAAACCTGAAGTGAAGCATCGGTATCTAAAACTGGAATCAAAGGAGAGGTTTAAATAATAGAAAATTTGAGAGTCAGTCCTCTTGTACTTAAGTCGGCATTGTGCCCTTTGTATTAAATTCGGATTCAATATCTGTGTTTTATCGTCAATAAGAAGGTCCAAGGTATACAGTAAACCTAAATTAAAGCATCGGAATCTAAAACTGGACTCACAGGAGTGGTTCAAATCATAGAAAATTAGAGTGTCAGTCATTTGATACTTATGTCGGCATTGTGCCTTTTGTATTAAATTCGGATGCAATTTCCGTGTTTCATCGCCAATAAGAAGGTCCAAGGTATACAGGAAACCTTTAGTGAAGCATCGGAATCTAAAACTGGACTCACAGGATAGGTTCAAATCATAGAAAGTTAGAGTGTCAGACCTCTTGTACTTAAGTCGGCATTGTGCCTTTTGTATTAAATTCGGATGCAATTTCTGTGTTTCATCGTCAATAAGATGGTCCAAGGGATACAGCAAACCTGAAGTGAAGCAGCGGAATCTAAAACTGGACTCACAGGAGAGGTTCCAATCATAGAAAGTTAGAGTGTCAGTCCTCTTGTACCTAAGTCGGCATTGTGCCTTTTGTATTAAATTCGGATGCAATTTTTGTGTTTCATCGTCAATAATAGGGTCCAAGGTATACAGTAAACCTGAAGTGAAGCATCGGAATCTAAAACTGGACTCACAGGAGAGGTTCAAGTCATAGAAAGTTAGAGTGTCAGTCCTCTTGTACTTAAGTCGGCATTGTGCCTTTTGAGTTTAACTCGGATGCAATTTCTGTGCTTAATCGTCAATAAGAAGGACCAATGTATACAGTAACCCTGAAGTGAAGCATCAGAATCTAAAGCTGGACTCACAGGAGAGGTTTAAATCATAGAAAGTTAGAGTGTCAGTCCTCTTGTACTTAAGTCGGCATTGTGACTTTTGTATTAAATTCGGATGCAATTTCTGTGTTTCATCGTCAATAAGAAGGTCCAAGGTATACAGTAAACCTGAAGTGAAGCATCGGAAACTGAAACTCAACTCACAGGATTGGTTCAAATCATAGAAAGTTAGAGTGTCAGTGCTCTTGTACTTAAGTCGGCATTGTGCATTTGTATTAAATTCGAATGCAATTTCTGTGTTTCATCGTCAATATGAACGTTAAAGGAATACAGTAAACCTGAAGTGAAGCATCGGAATCTAAAACTGGACTTACAGGAGAGGTTTACATCATAGAAAGTTAGAGTGTCAGTCCTCTTGTACTTAAGTCGGCATTGTGCCTTTTCTATTAAATTCGGATGCGATTTCTGTGTTTCATCGACAATAAGAAGGTCCAAGGTATACAGTAAACCTGATGTGTAGCATCGGAATCTAAAACTCAACTCACAGGAGAGGTTCAAATTATAGAAAGCTAGGGTGTCAGACCTCTTGTACTTAAATCGGCATTGTGCCTTTTGTATTTAATTCGGATACAATTTCTGTGTTTTATCGTCAAAAATAAGGTCCAAGGGATACAGTAACCCTGAAGTGAAGCATCGGAAACTAAAACTGGACGCACAGGAGACGTTCAAATCATAGAAAGATAGAGTGTCAGTCCTCTTGTTCTTATGTCGGCATTGTGCCTTTCATATTAAATTTGGATGCAACATCTGTGTTTCATCGTCAATAAGAAGGTGCAAGGGATACAGTTAACCTGAAGTGAAGCATCGGAATCTAAAACTGGACTCACAGGAGAGGTTCAAATCATAGAAAGTTAGAGTGTCAGCCCTCTTGTACTTGAGACGACATTGTGCTTTTTGTAATAAACTCGGATGCAATTTATGTGTTTCATCGTCAATAAGCAGGTCCAATGTATACAGTAGACCGGAAGTGAAGCATCGGAATCTAAAACTGGACTCACAGGAGAAGTTCAAATCATAGAAAGTTAGAGTGTCAGTCCTCTTGTACTTAAGTCGGCATTGTGCCTATTGTATTAAATTAGGATGCAACTTCTGTGTTTCATCGTCAAAAATAATGTCCAAGGGATACGGACTCACAGGAGAGGTTCAAATCATAAAAAGATAGAGTGTCAGTCCTCTTGTACTTAAGTCGGCATTGTGCCTTTTGTATTAAATTCGGATGTAATTTCTGTGTTTCATCGTCAATAAGAAGGTCCAAGGTATATAGTAAACCTGAAGTGAAGCATCGGAATCTAAAACTGGACCCACAGGAGAGGTTCAAATCAAAGAAAGTCAGAGTGTCAGGCCTCTTGTACATAAGTCGGCATTGTGCCTTTTGTATTAAATTCGGATGCAATTTCTGTGTTTCATCGTCAATAAGAAGGTCCAAGGTATACAGTAAACCTGAAGTAAAGCATCGGAATCAAGAACTGGACTCTCAAGAGAGGTTCAAATCATAGAGAGTTAGTGTGTCAGTCCTCTTGTACTTAAGTCAGCAGTGTGCCTTTTGTATTAAATTAGGATGCAATTTCTGTGTTTCATCGTCAATAAGAAGGTCCGAGGTATACAGTAAACCTGAAGTGAAGCATCGGAAACTAAAACTGGACTCACATGAGAGGTTCAAATCATAGAAAGTTAGAATGTCAATCGTCTTGTACTTAAGTCGGTAGTGTGCCTTTTGCATTAAATTCGGATGCAATTTCTGTGTTTCATCGTCAATAGGAAGGTCCAAGGGATACAGTGAACCTGAAGTGAAACATCGGAATCTAAAACTGGACTCACGGGAGAGGATCAAATAATAGAAAGTTTGTGTGTCAGTCCTCTTGTACTTAAGTCTTCATTGTGCCTTTTGTATTAATTTCGGATGCAATTTCTGTGTTTCACCGTCAATAAAAAGGTCCAAGGAATACAGTAAACCTGAAGTGAAGCATCGGTATCTAAAACTGGAATCACAGGAGAGGTTTAAATAATAGAAAATTAGAGAGTCAGTCCTCTTGTACTTAAGTCGGCAATGTGCCCTTTGTATTAAATTCGGATTCAATATCTGTGTTTTATCGTCAATAAGAAGGTCCAAGGTATACAGGAAACCTTTAGTGAAGCATCGGAATCTAAAACTGGACTCACAGGATAGGTTCAAATCATAGAAAGTTAGAGTGTCAGTCCTCTTGTACATAAGTCGGCATTGTGCCTTTTGTATTACATTCGGATGCAATTTCTGTGTTTCATCGTCAATAAGATGGTCCAAGGGATACACCAACCTGAAGTGAAGCATCGGAAACTAAAACTGGTCTCACATGAGAGGTTCCAATCATAGAAAGTTAGAGTGTCAGTCCGCTTGTACTTAAGTCGGCTTTGTGCCTTTTGTATTAAATTCGGATGCAATTTCTGTGTTTCATCGTCAATAATAGGGTCCAAGGTATACGGTAAACCTGAAGTGAAGCATCGGAATCTAAAACTGGACTCACAGGAGAAGTTCAAGTCATATAAAGTTAGAGTGTCAGTCCTCTTGTACTTAAGTCGGCATTGTGCTTTTTGTAGTACATTTGGATGCAATATCTGTGTTTCATCGTCAATAAAAAGTCCAAGGGATACAGTAAACCTGAAGTGAAGCAGCGGAATCTAAAACTGGACTCACAGGAGAGGTTTATATCATAGAAACTTAAAGTGTCAGTCCTCTTGTACTTAAGTCGACATTGTGCCTTATGTATTAAATTCGGATGCAATTTCTGTGTTTCATCGTCAATAAGACGGTGCGAGGTATGCAGTAAACCAGAAGTGAAACATCAGAATATAAAACTCAACTCACAAGAGAGGTTCAAATCATAGAAAGTTAGCGTGTCAGTCTTCTTGTACTTAAGTCGGCATTGTGCCTTTTGAATTTAACTCGGATGTAATATCTGTGCTTCATCGTCAATAAGAAGGACCAATGTATACAGTAAACCTGAAGTGAAGCATCAGAATCTAAAACTGGACTCACAGGAGAGGTTTAAATCATAGAAAGTTTGAGTGTCAGTCCTCTTGTACTTAAGTCGGCATTGTGCCTTTTGTATTAAATTCGGATGCAATTTCTGTGTTTCATCGTCAATAAGGAGGTCCAAGGTATACAGTAAACCTGAGGTGAAGCATCGGACACTAAATCTCAACTCACAGGATTGGTTCAAATCATAGAAAGTTAGAGTGTCAGTCCTCTTGTACTTTAGTCGGCATTGTGCCTTTTGTATTAAATTCGGATGCAATTTCTGTGTTTCATCGTCAATAAGAAGGCCCAAAGTATACACTAAAACCTGAAGTGAAGCATCGGAATCTAAAGCTGGACTCACAGGAGAAGTTTACATCATAGGAAGTTAGAGTGTCAGTGCTCTTGTACTTAAGTCGGCATTGTGCCTTTTGTATTAAATTCGAATGCAATTTCTGTGTTTCATCGTCAATATGAACGTTAAAGGAATACAGTAAACCTGAAGTGAAGCATCGGAATCTAAAACTGGACTCACAGGAGAGGTTTAAATCATAGAAAGTTAGAGTGTCAGTCCTTTTGAACTTATGTCTCCATTATGCATTTTGTATTAAATTCAGATGCAATTTTTTTGGTTCATCGTCAATAAGACGGTCCAAGGTATACATTAAACCTCAAGTGAAGCATCAGAATCTAAAACTGGACTCACAGGACGGGTTTACATCATAGAAAGTTAGAGTGTCATTCCTCTTGTACCTAAGTCGGCATTGTGCCTTTGCTATTAAATTCGGATGCAATTACTGTGTTGCATCGGCAATAAGAGGGTCCAAGGTATACAGTAAACCTGATGTGAAGCATCAGAATCTATAACTGCACGCACGGGAGAGGTTTAATTCATAGAAAAATTAGAGTGTCAGTCCTCCAGTACTTAAGTCGGCATTGTGCCTTTGCTATTAAATTCGGATGCAATTTCTGTGTTTCACCGTCAATAAGAAGGTCCAAGGTATACAGTAAACCTGAGGTGAAGCATCGGAATCTAAAACTGAACGCACAGGAGAGGTTTAAATCATAGAATGTTAGAGTGTCAGTCCTCTTGAACTTATGTCTCCATTGTGCTATTTGTATTACATTCAGATGCAATTTTTTTGGTTCATCGTAAATAAGACGGTCCAAGGTATACAGTAAACCTGAAGTGAAGCATCAGAATCTAAAACTGTACTCACAGGACAGGTTTACATCATAGAAAGTTAGAGTGTCAGTTCTCTTGTACTTAAGTCGGCATTGTGCCTTTTCTATTAAATTCGGATGCAATTTCTGTGTTTCATCGTCAATAAGAAGGTCCAAGGTATATAGTAAACCTGAAGGGAAGCATCGGAATCTAAAACTGGACCCACAGGAGAGGTTCAAATCAAAGAAAGTCAGAGTGTCAGAACTCTTGTACTTAAGTCGGCATTGTGCCTTTTGTATTAAATTCGGATGCAATTTCTGTGTTTCATTGTCAATAAGAAGGTCCAAGGTATACAGTAAACCTGAAGTGAAGCATCGGAATCAAAAACTGGACTCTCAAGAGAGGTTCAAATCATAGAAAGTTAGTGTGTCAGTCCTCTTGTACTTAAGTCGGCATTGTGCCTTTTCTATTAAATTCGGATGCAATTTCTGTGTTTCATCGTCAATAATAAGGTCCAAGGTATATAGTAAACCTGAAGTGAAGCATCGGAATCTAAAACTGGACCCACAGGAGAGGTTCAAATCAAAGAAAGTCAGAGTGTCAGAACTCTTGTACTTAAGTCGGTAGTGTGCCTTTTGTATTAAATTCGGATGCAATTTCTGTGTTTCATCGTCAATAAGAAGGTCCAAGGTATATAGTAAACCTGAAGTGAAGCATCGGAATCTAAAACTGGACCCACAGGAGAGGTTCAAATCAAAGAAAGTCAGAGTGTCAGAACTCTTGTACTTAAGACGGCATTGTGCCTTTTGTATGAAATTCGGATGCAATTTCTGCGTTTCATCGTCAATAAGAAGATCCAAGATATACAGTAAACCTGAAGTGAAGCATCGGCATCTAAAACGGGACTCACAGGAGAGGTTCAAATCATAGAAAATTAGAGTGTCAGTCCTCTTGTACTTAAGTCGGCATTGTGCCTTTTGTATTAAATTCGGATGCAATTTCTGCATTTCATCGTCAATAAGAAGGTCCAACGTATATAGTAAACCTGAAGTGAAGCATCGGAATCTAAAACTGGACCCACAGGAGAGGTTCAAATCATAGAAAGTCAGAGTGTCAGGCCTCTTGTACTTAAGACGGCATTGTGCCTTTTGTAATCAATTCGGATGCAATTTATGTGTTTCATCGTCAATAAGAAGGTGCAAGGGTTACAGTCAACCTGAAGTGAAGCATCGGAATCTAAAACTGGACTCACAGGAGAGGTTCAAAACATAGAAAGTTAGAGTGTCAGTCCTCTTGTACTTAAGACGGCATTGTGCTTTTTGTAATAAATTCGGATGAAATTTATGTGTTTCATCGTCAATACGCTTGTCCAATGTATACAGTAAACCTGAAGTGAAGCATCGGAATCTAAAACTGGACTCACAGGAGAGGTTCAAATCATAGAAAGTTAGAGTGTCAGTCCTCTTGTACTTAAGTCGGCATTGTGCCTATTGTATTAAATTAGGATGCAACTTCTGTGTTTCATCGTCAATAAGAAGGTCCCGGGTATACAGTAAACGTGAAGTGAAGCATCGGAATCTAAAACTGGACTCACAGGAGAGGTTCAAATCATAGAAATTGTGAGAGTCAGTCCTCTTTTACATAAGTCGGCATTGTGCCTTTTGTATTAAATTTGGATGCAATTTCTGTGTTTCATCGTCAATACGAAGGTCCAATTGGTACAGTAAACCTGAAATGAAACATCGGAATCTAAAACTGGACTCACAGGAGAGGTTCAAATCACAGAAAGTCAGAGCGTCAGGCCTCTTGTACTTAAGTCGGCATTGTGCCATTTGCATTAAATTCGGATGCAATTTCTTTGTTTCATCGTCAATAAGAAGGTCCAAGGTATACAGTAAACCTGAAGTGAAGCTTCGGAATCTAAAACTGGACTCACAGGAGAGGTTCAAGTCATAGAAAGTTAGTGTGTCAGTCCTCTTGTACATAAGTCGGCATTTTGCCTTTTGTATTAAAATCGGATGCAATTTCTCTGTTTCGTCGTCAATAAGATGGTCCAATTGATACAGTTAACCTGAAGTGTCGCATCTGAAACTAAAACTGGACTAACAGGAAAGGTTCAAATCATAGAAAGTTAGAGAGTCAGTCCTCTTGTACTTAAGTCAGCATTGTGCCTTTTGTATTAAATTAGGCTGCAATTTCTGTGTTTCATGGTCAATAAGAAGGTCCAAGGTATCCAGTAAACCCGAAGTGAAGCATCGGAATCTAAAACTGGACTCACAGGAGAGGTTCAAATCGTAGAAAGTTAGAGTGTCAGTCCTCTTGTACTTAAGTCGGCATTGTGCCTTTCGTATTAAATTAGGATGCAACTTCTGTGTTTCATCGTCAAAAATAAGGTCCAAGTGATACAGTAACCCTGAAGTGAAGCATCAGAATCTAAAACAGGGCTCTCAGGCCAGATTTAAATCATAGAAAGTTAGAGTGTCAGTCCTCTTGTACTTAAGTCGGCATTGTGCCTTTTGTATTAAATTCGGATGCAATTTCTGTGTTTCATCGTCAATAAGAAGGTCCAAGGTATACAGTAAACCTGAAGTGAAGCATCGGAAACTAAATCTCAACTCACAGGATTGGTTCAAATCATAGAAAGTTAGAGTGTCAGTCCTCTTGTACTAAAGTCGGCATTGTGCCTTTTATATTAAATTCGGATGCAATTTCTGTGTTTCATCGTCAATAACAAGGTCCAAAGTATACACTAAAACCTGAAGTGAAGCATCGGAATCTAAAGCTGGACTCACAGGAGAAGTTCAAATCATAGAAAGTTAGAGTGTCAGTGCTCTTGTACTTAAGTCGGCATAGTGCATTTGTATTAAAGTCGAATGCAATTTCTGTGTTTCATCGTCAATATAAACGTTAAAGGAATACAGTAAACCTGAAGTGAAGCATCGGAATCTAAAACTGGACTCACAGGAGAGGTTTAAATCATAGAAAGTTAGAGTGTCAGTCTTCTTGAAGTTATGTCTCCATTGTGCATTTTGTATTAAATTCAGATGCTATTTTTTTGGTTCATCGTCAATAAGACGTTCCAAGGTATACAGTAAACCTGAAGTGAAGCATCAGAATCTAAAACTGGACTCACAGGACGGGTTTCCATCATAGAAAGTTAGAGTGTCAGTCCTCTTGTACTTAAGTCGGCATTGTGCCTTTTCTATTAAATTCGGATGCAATTTCTGTGTGTCATCGGCAATAAGAAGGTCCAACGTATACAGTGAACCTGATGTGAAGCATCGGAATCTAAAACTCAACTCACAGGAGAGGTTCACATTATAGAAAACTAGTGTGTCAGACCTCTTGTACTTAAGTCGGCATTGTGCCTTTTGTATTTAATTCGGATACAATTTCTGTGTTTTATCGTCAAAAATAAGGTCCAAGGGATACGGTAACCCTGAAGTGAAGCATCGGAAACTAAAACTGGACTCACAGGACAGGTTCAAATCATAAAAAAAAGAGTGTCAGTCCTCTTGTACTTAAGTCGGCATTGTGCCTTTTATATTAAATTCGGATGCAATTTCTGTGTTTCATCGTCAATAAGAAGGTCCAAGGTATACAGTAAACCTGAAGTGAAGCATCGGAATCAAAAACTGGACTCTCAAGTGAGGTTCAAATCATAGAATGTTAGTGTGTCAGTCCTCTTGTACTTAAGTCGGCAGTGTGCCTTTTGTATTAAATTAGGATGCAATTTCTGTGTTTCATCGTCAATAAGAAGGTCCGAGGTATACAGTTAATCTGAAGTGAAGCATCGGAAACTAAAACTGGACTCACATGAGAGGTTCAAATCATAGAAAGTTAGAATGTCATTCGTCTTGTACTTAAGTCGGCACTGTGCCTTTTGTATTAAATTCGGGTGCAATTTCTGTGTTTCATCGTCAGTAAGAAGGTCCAAGGGATACAGTAAACCTGAAGTGAAGCATCGGAAACTAAAACTAGACTCACAGGAGAGGTTCAAATCATAGAAAGTTAGAATGTCAATCGTCTTGTACTTAAGTCGGTAGTGTGCCTTTTGTATTAAATTCGGATGCAATTTCTGTGTTCATCGTCAAAAATAAGGTCCAAGGTATACAGTAAACCTGAAGTGAAGCATCGGAATCTAAAACTGGACTCACGGGAGAGGATCAAATAATAGAAAGTTAGAGTGTCAGTAATCTTGTACTTAAGTCTTCATTGTGCCTTTTGTATTAAATTCGGATGCAATTTCTGTGCTTCATCGTCAATAAAAAGGTCCAAGGAATACAGTGAACCTGAAGTGAGCATCAGTATATAAAACTGGAATCAAAGGAGAGGTTTAAATAATAGAAAATTAGAGAGTCAGTCCTCTTGTACTTAAGTCGGCATTGTGCCTTTTGAATTTAACTCGGATGCAATTTCTGTGCTTAATCGTCAATAAGAAGGACCAATGTATACAGTAACCCTGAAGTGAAGCATCAGAATCTAAAACTGGACTCTCAGGAGAGGTTTAAATCATAGAAAGTTAGAGTGTCAGTCCTCTTGTACTTAAGTCGGCATTGTGCCTTTTGTATTAAATTAGGATGCAATTTCTGTGTTTCATCGTCAATAAGAAGGTCCAAGGTATACAGTAAACCTGAAGTGAAGCATCGGAAACTAAATCTCAACTCATAGGATTGGTTCAAATCATAGAAAGTTAGAGTGTCAGTCCTCTTGTACTAAAGTCGGCATTGTGCCTTTTGTATTAAATTCGGATGCAATTTCTGTGTTTCATCGTCAATAACAAGGTCCAAAGTATACACTAAAGCCTGAAGTGAAGCATCGGAATCTAAAGCTGGACTCACAGGAGAAGTTTAAATCATAGAAAGTTAGAGTGTCAGTGCTCTTGTACTTAAGTCGGCATTGTGCATTTGTATTAAATTCGAATGCAATTTCTGTGTTTCATCGTCAATATGAACGTTAAAGGAATACAGTAAACCTGAAGTGAAGCATCGGAATCCAAAACTGGACTCACAGGGGAGGTTTAAATCATAGAACGTTAGAGTGTCAGTCTTCTTGAACTTATGTCTCCATTGTGCCTTTTGTATTAAATTCAGATGCAATTTTTTTGGTTCATCGTCAATAAGACGGTCCAAGGTATACAGTAAACCTGAAGTGAAGCATCAGAATCTAAAACTGGACTCACAGGACGGGTTTCCATCATAGAAAGTTAGAGTGTCAGTCCTCTTGTACTTAAGTCGGCATTGTGCCTTTTCTATTAAATTCGGATGCAATTTCTGTGTTTCATCGGCAATAAGAAGGTCCAAGGTATACAGTAACCCTGAAGTGAAGCATCGGAAACTAAAACTGGACTCACAGGAGAGGTTCAAATCATAAAAAGATAGAGTGTCAATCCTCTTGTACTTAAGTCGGCATTGTGCCTTTCGTATTAAATTCGGATGCAATTTCTGTGTTTCATCGTCAATAAGATGGTCCAAGGTATATAGTAAACCTGAAGTGAAGCATCGGAATCTAAAACTGGACCCACAGGAGAGGTTCAAATCAAAGAAAGTCAGAGTGTCAGGCCTCTTGTACTTACGTCGGCAGTGTGCCTTTTGTATTAAATTCGGATGCAATTTCTGTGTTTCATCGTCAATAAGAAGGTCCAAGGGATACAGTAAACCTGAAGTGAAGCATCGGAAACTAAAACTAGACTCATAGGAGAGGTTCAAATCATAGAAAGTTAGAATGTCAATCGTCTTGTACTTAAGTCGGTAGTGTGCCTTTTGTATTCAATTCGGATGCAATTTCTGTGTTTCATCGTCAATAAGAATGTCCAAGGTGTACAGTGAACCTGAAGTGAAGCATCGGTATCTAAAACTGGAATCAAAGGAGAGGTTTAAATAATAGAAAATTAGAGAGTCAGTCCTCTTGTACTTAAGTCGGCGTTGTGCCCTTTGTATTAAATTCGGATTCAATATCTGTGTTTTATCGTCAATAAGAAGGTCCAAGGTATACAGTAAACCTAAATTAAAGCATCGGAATCTAAAACTGGACTCACAGGAGAGGTTCAAATCATAGAAAACTAGAGTGTCAGTCATTTGGTACTTATGTCGGCATTGTGCCTTTTGTATTAAATTCGGATGCAATTTCCGTGTTTCATCGCCAATAAGAAGGTCCAAGGTATACAGGAAACGTTTAGTGAAGCATCGGAATCTAAAACTGGACTCACAGGATAGGTTCAAATCATAGAAAGTTAGAGTGTCAGACCTCTTGTACTTAAGTCGGTATTGTGCCTTTTGTATTAAATTCGGATGCAATTTCTGTGTTTCATCGTCAACAAGATGGTCCAAGGGATACAGCAAACCTGAAGTGAAGCAGCGGAATCTAAAACTGGACTCACAGGAGAGGTTCCAATCATAGAAAGTTAGAGTGTCAGACCTCTTGTACCTAAGTCGGCATTGTGCCTTTTGTATTAAATTCGGATGCAATTTTTGTGTTTCATCGTCAATAATAGGGTCCAAGGTATACAGTAAACCTGAAGTGAAGCATCGGAATCTAAAACTGGACTCACAGGAGAGGTTCAAGTCATAGAAACTTAGAGTGTCAGTCCTGTTGTACTTAAGTCGGCATTGTGCCTTTTGAGTTTAACTCGGATGCAATTTCTGTGCTTAATCGTCAATAAGAAGGACCAATGTATACAGTAACCCTGAAGTGAAGCATCAGAATCTAAAACTGGACTCACAGGAGAGGTTTAAATCATAGAAAGTTAGAGTGTCAGTCCTCTTGTACTTAAGTCGGCATTGTGCCTTTTGTATTAAATTCCGATGCAATTTCTGTGTTTCATCGTCAATAAGAAGGTCCAAGGTATACAGTAAAACTGAAGTGAAGCATCGGAAACTGAATCTCAACTCACAGGATTGGTTCAAATCATAGAAAGTTAGAGTGTCAGTGCTCTTGTACTTAAGTCGGCATTGTGCATTTGTATTAAATTCGAATGCAATTTCTGTGTTTCATCGTCAATATGAACGTTAAAGGAATACAGTAAACCTGAAGTGAAGCATCGGAATCTAAAACTGGACTTACAGGAGAGGTTTACTTCATAGAAAGTTAGAGTGTCAGTCCTCTTGTACTTAAGTCGGCATTGTGCCTTTTCTATTAAATTCGGATGCGATTTCTGTGTTTCATCGACAATAAGAAGGTCCAAGGTATACAGTAAACCTGATGTGTAGCATCGGAATCTAAAACTCAACTCACAGGAGAGGTTCAAAATATAGAAAGCTAGGGTGTCAGACCTCTTTACTTAAGTCGGCATTGTGCCTTTTGTATTTAATTCGGATACAATTTCTGTGTTTTATCGTCAATAAGCAGGTCCAGTGTATACAGTAGACCGGAAGTGAAGCATCGGAATCTAAAACAGGACTCACAGGAGAGGTTCAAATCATAGAAAGTTAGAGTGTCAGGCCTCTTGTTCTTAAGTCGGCATTGTGCCTATTGTATTAAATTAGGATGCAACTTCTGTGTTTCATCGTCAAAAATAAGGTCCAAGGGATACAGTAACCCTGAAGTGAACCATCGGAAACTAAAACTGGACTCACAGGAGAGGTTCAAATCATAAAAAGATAGAGTGTCAGTCCTCTTGTACTTAAGTCGGCATTGTGCCTTTTGTATTAAATTCGGATGCAATTTCTGTGTTTCATCGTCAATAAGAAGGTCCAAGGTATACAGTAAACCTGAAGTGAAGCATCGGAATCAAGAACTGGACTCTCAAGAGAGGATCAAATCATAGAAAGTTAGTGTGTCAGTCCTCTTGTACTTAAGTCAGCAGTGTGCCTTTTGTATTAAATTAGGATGCAATTTCTGTGTTTCATCGTCAATAAGAAGGTCCGAGGTATACAGTAAACCTGAAGTGAAGCATCGGAAACTAAAACTGGACTCACATGAGAGGTTCAAATCATAGAAAGTTAGAATGTCAATCGTCTTGTACTTAAGTCGGTAGTGTGCCTTTTGTATTAAATTCCGATGCAATTTCTGTGTTTCATCGTCAATAGGAAGGTCCAAGGGATACAGTGAACCTGAAGTGAAACATCGGAATCTAAAACTGGACTCACGGGAGAGGATCAAATAATAGAAAGTTTGTGTGTCAGTCCTCTTGTACTTAAGTCTTCATTGTGCTTTTTGTATTAAATTCGGAACCAATTTCTGTGTTTCATCGTCAATAAAAAGGTCCAAGGAATACAGTAAACCTGAAGTGAAGCATCGGTATCTAAAACTGGAATCACAGGAGAGGTTTAAATAATAGAAAATTAGAGAGTCAGTCCTCTTGTACTTAAGTCGGCAATGTGCCCTTTGTATTAAATTCGTATTCAATATCTGTGTTTTATCGTCAATAAGAAGGTCCAAGGTATGCAGTAAACCTGAAGTAAGGCATCGGAATCTAAAACTGGACTCACAGGAAAGGTTCAAATCATAGAAAATTAGAGTGTCAGTTCTTTGGTACTTAAGTCGGCATTGTGCCTTTTGTATTGAGTTCGGATGCAATATCTGTGTTTCATCGCCAATAAGAAGGTCCAAGGTATACAGGAAACCTTTAGTGAAGCATCGGAACCTAAAACTGGACTCACAGGATAGGTTCAAATCATAGAAAGTTAGAGTGTCAGTCCTCTTGTACATAAGTCGGCATTGTGCCTTTTGTATTACATTCGGATGCAATTTCTGTGTTTCATCGCCAATAAGAAGGTCCAAGGTATACAGGAAACCTTTAGTGAAGCATCGGAATCTAAAACTGGACTCACAGGATAGGTTCAAATCATAGAAACGTAGAGTGTCAGTCCTCTTGTACTTAAGTCGATATTGTGCCTTATGTATTAAATTCGGATGCAATTTCTGCGTTTCATCGTCAATAAGACGGTGCAAGGTATGCAGTAAACCAGAAGTGAAACATCAGAATATAAAACTCAACTCACAGGAGAGGTTCAAATCATAGAAAGTTAGCGTGTCAGTCTTCTTGTACTTAAGTCGGCATTGTGCCTTTTGAATTTAACTCGGATGTAATATCTGTGCTTCATCGTCAATAAGAAGGACCAATGTATACAGTAAACCTGAAGTGAAGCATCAGAATCTAAAACTGGACTCACAGGAGAGCTTTAAATCATAGAAAGTTTGAGTGTCAGTCCTCTTGTACTTAAGTCGGCATTGTGCCTTTTGTATTAAATTCGGATGCAATTTCTGTGTTTCATCGTCAATAAGAAGGTCCAAGGTATACAGTAAACCTGAGGTGAAGCATCGGAAACTAAATCTCAACTCACAGGATTGGTTCAAATCATAGAAAGTTAGAGTGTCATTCCTCTTGTACTTAAGTCGGCATTGTGCCTTTGCTATTAAATTCGGGTGCAATTTCTGTGTTTCATCGGCAATAAGAAGGTCCAAGGTATACAGTAAACCTGATGTGAAGCATCAGAATCTATAACTGGACGCACAGGAGAGGTTTAATTCATAGAAAAATTAGAGTGTCAGTCCTCTAGTACTTAAGTCGGCATTGTGCCTTTGCTATTAAATTCGGATGCAATTTCTGTGTTTCATCGTCAATAAGAAGGTCCAAGGTATACAGTAAACCTGAGGTGAAGCATCGGAATCTAAAACTGAACGCACAGGAGAGGTTTAAATCATAGAATGTTAGAGTGTCAGTCCTCTTGAACTTATGTCTCCATTGTGCCATTTGTATTACATTCAGATGCAATTTTTTTGGTTCATCGTAAATAAGACGGTCCAAGGTATACAGTAAACCTGAAGTGAAGCATCAGAATCTAAAACTGTACTCACAGGACAGGTTTACAATATAGAAAGTTAGAGTGTCAGTTCTCTTGTACTTAAGTCGGCATTGTGCCTTTTGTATTAAATTCGGATGCAATTTCCGTGTTTCATCGCCAATAAGAAGGTCCAAGGTATACAGGAAACCTTTAGTGAAGCATCGGAATCTAAAACTGGACTCACAGGATAGGTTCAAATCAAAGAAAGTTAGAGTGTCAGACCTCTTGTACTTAAGTCGGTATTGTGCCTTTTGTATAAAATTCGGATGCAATTTCTGTGTTTCATCGTCAATAAGATGGTCCAAGGGATACAGCAAACCTGAAGTGAAGCAGCGGAATCTAAAACTGGACTCACAGGAGAGGTTCCAATCATAGAAAGTTAGAGTGTCAGTCCTCTTGTACCTAAGTCGGCATTGTGCCTTTTGTATTAAATTCGGATGCAATTTTTGTGTTTCATCGTCAATAATAGGGTCCAAGGTATACAGTAAACCTGAAGTGAAGCATCGGAATCTAAAACTGGACTCACAGGAGAGGTTCAAGTCATAGAAAGTTAGAGTGTCAGTCCTCCTGTACTTAAGTCGGCACTGTGCCTTTTGAGTTTAACTCGGATGCAATTTCTGTGCTTAATCGTCAATAAGAAGGACCAATGTATACAGTAACCCTGAAGTGAAGCATCAGAATCTAAAACTGGACTCACAGGAGAGGTTTAAATCATAGAAAGTTAGAGTTTCAGTCCTCTTGTACTTAAGTCGGCATTGTGCCTTTTGTATTAAATTCGGATGCAATTTCTGTGTTTCATCGTCAAGAAGAAGGTCCAAGTTATACAGTAAAACTGAAGTGAAGCATCGGAAACTGAATCTCAACTCACAGGATTGGTTCAAATCATAGAAAGTTAGAGTGTCAGTGCTCTTATACTTAAGTCGGCATTGTGCATTTGTATTAAATTCGAATGCAATTTCTGTGTTTCATCGTCAATATGAACGTTAAAGGAATACAGTAAACCTGAAGTGAAGCATCGGAATCTAAAACTGGACTTACAGGAGAGGTTTACATCATAGAAAGTTAGAGTGTCAGTCCTCTTGTACTTAAGTCGGCATTGTGCCTTTTCTATTAAATACGGATGCGATTTCTGTGATTCATCGACAATAAGAAGGTCCAAGGTATACAGTAAACCTGATGTGTAGCATCGGAATCTAAAACTCAACTCACAGGAGAGGTTCAAATTATAGAAAGCTAGGGTGTCAGACCTCTTGTACTTAAGTCGGCATTGTGCCTTTTGTATTTAATTCGGATACAATTTCTGTGTTTTATCGTCAAAAATAAGGTCCAAGGGATACAGTAACCCTGAAGTGAAGCATCGGAAACTAAAACTGGACGCACAGGAGAGGTTCAAATCATAGAAAGATAGAGTGTCAGTCCTCTTGTTCTTAAGTCGGCATTGTGCCTTTCGTATTAAATTTGGATGCAATATCTGTGATTCATCGTCAATAAGAAGGTGCAAGGGATACAGTTAACCTGAAGTGAAGCATCGGAATCTAAAACTGGACTCACAGGAGAGGTTCAAATCATAGAAAGTTAGAGTGTCAGCCCTCTTGTACTTATGACGGCATTGTGCCTTTTGTAATAAATTCGGATGCAATTTATGTGTTTCATCGTCAATAAGCAGGTCCAATGTATACAGTAGACCGGAAGTGAAGCATCGGAATCTAAAACTGGACTCACAGGAGAGGTTCAAATCATAGAAAGTTAGAGTGTCAGTCCTCTTGTACTTAAGTCGGCATTGTGCCTATTGTATTAAATTAGGATGCAACTTCTGTGTTTCATCGTCAAAAATAAGGTCCAAGGGATACAGTAACCCTGAAGTGAACCATCGGAAACTAAAACTGGACTCACAGGAGAGCTTCAAATCATAAAAAGATAGAGTGTCAGTCCTCTTGTACTTAAGTCGGCATTGTGCCTTTTGTATTAAACTCGGATGCAATTTCTGTGTTTCATCGTCAATAAGAAGGTCCAAGGTATATAGTAAACCTGAAGTGAAGCATCGGAATCTAAAACTGGACCCACAGGAGAGGCTCAAATCAAAGAAAGTCAGAGTGTCAGGCCTCTTGTACTTAAGTCGGCATTGTTCCTTTTGTATTAAATTCGGATGCAACTTCTGTGTTTCATCGTCAATAAGAAGGTCCAAGGTATACACTAAACCTGAAGTGAAGCATCGGAATCAAGAACTGGACTCTCAAGAGAGGTTCAAATCATAGAAAGTTAGTGTGTCAGTCCTCTTGTACTTAAGTCAGTAGTGTGCCTTTTGTATTAAATTAGGATGCAATTTCTGTGTTTCATCGTCAATAAGAAGGTCCGAGGTATACAGTAAACCTGAAGTGAAGCATCGGAAACTAAAACTGGACTCACATGAGAGGTTCAAATCATAGAAAGTTAGAATGTCAATCGTCTTGTACTTAAGTCGGTAGTGTGCCTTTTGTATTAAATTCGGATGCAATTTCTGTGTTTCATCGTCAATAGGACGGTCCAAGGGATACAGTGAACCTGAAGTGAAACATCGGAATCTAAAACTGGACTCACGGGAGAGGATCAAATAATAGAAAGTTAGTGTGTCAGTCCTCTTGTACTTAAATCTTCATTGTGCCTTTTGTATTAAATTCGGATGCAATTTCTGTGTTTCATCGTCAATAAAAAGGTCCAAGGAATACAGTAAACCTGAAGTGAAGCATCGGTATCTAAAACTGGAATCACAGGAGACGTTTAAATAATAGAAAATTAGAGAGTCAGTCCTCTTGTACTTAAGTCGGCAATGTGCCCTTTGTATTAAATTCGGATTCAATATCTGTGTTTTATCGTCAATAAGAAGGTCCAAGGTATACAGTAAACCTGAAGTAAAGCATCGGAATCTAAAACTGGACTCACAGGAGAGGTTCACATCATAGAAAATTAGAGTGTCAGTTCTTTGGTACTTAAGTCGGCATTGTGCCATTTGTATTGAATTCGGATGCAATTTCTGTGTTTCATCGCCAATAAGAAGGTCCAAGGTATACAGGGAACCTTTAGTGAAGCATCGGAATCTGAAACTGGACTCACAGGATAGGTTCAAATCATAGAAAGTTAGAGTGTCAGTCCTCTTGTACATAAGTCGGCATTGTGCCTTTTGTTTTACATTCGGATGCAATTTCTGTGTTTCATCGTCAATAAGATGGTCCAAGGGATACACCAACCTGAAGTGAAGCATCGGAAACTAAAACTGGACTCACAGGACAGGTCCCAATCATAGAAAGTTAGAGTGTCAGTCCTCTTGTACTTAAGTCGGCTTTGTGCCTTTTGTATTAAATTCGGATGCAATTTCTGTGTTTCATCGTCAATAATAGGGTCCAAGGTATACAGTAAACCTGAAGTGAAGCATCGGAATCTAAAACTGGACTCACAGGAGAAGTTCAAGTCATAGAAAGTTAGAGTGTCAGTCCTCTTGTACTTAAGTCGGCATTGTGCTTTTTGTAGTACATTTGGATGCAATATCTGTGCTTCATCGTCAATAAAAAGTCCAAGGGATACAGTAAACCTGAAGTAAAGCAGCGGAACCTAAAACTGGACTCACAGGAGAGGTTTAATTCATAGAAACTTAGAGTGTCAGTCCTCTTGTACTTAAGTCGACATTGTGCCTTATGTATTAAATTCGGATGCAATTTCTGTGTTTCATCGTCAATAAGACGGTACAAGGTATGCAGTAAACCAGAAGTGAAACATCAGAATATAAAACTCAACTCACAGGAGAGGTTCAAATCATACGAAGTTAGCGTGTCAGTCTTCTTGTACTTAAGTCGGCATTGTGCCTTTTGAATTTAACTCGGATGTAATATCTGTGCTTCATCGTCAATAAGTAGGACCAATGTATACAGTAAACCTGAAGTGAAGCATCAGAATCTAAAACTGGACTCACAGGAGAGGTTTAAATCATAGAAAGTTTGAGTGTCAGTCCGCTTGTACTTAAGTCGGCATTGTGCCTTTTGTATTAAATTCGGATGCAATTTCTGTGTTTCATCGTCAATAAGAAGGTCCAAAGTATTCACTAAAACCTGAAGTGAAGCATCGGAATCTAAAGCTGGACTCACAGGAGAAGTTTAAATCATAGGAAGTTAGAGTGTCAGTGCTCTTGTACTTAAGTCGGCATTGTGCCTTTTGTATTAAATTCGAATGCAATATCTGTGTTTCATCGTCAATATTAACGTTAAAGGAATACAGTAAACCTGAAGTGAAGCATCGGAATCTAAAACTGGACTCACAGGAGAGGTTTAAATCATAGAAAGTTAGAGTGTCAGTCCTTTTGAACTTATGTCTCCATTGTGCATTTTGTATTAAATTCAGATGCAATTTTTTTGGTTCATCGTCAATAAGACGGTCCAAGGTATACATTAAACCTCAAGTGAAGCATCACAATCTAAAACTGGACTCACAGGACGGGTTTACATCATAGAAAGTTAGAGTGTCATTCCTCTTGTACTTAAGTCGGCATTGTGCTTTTGCTATTAAATTCGGGTGCAATTTCTGTGTTTCATCGGCAATAAGAAGGTCCAAGGTATACAGTAAACCTGATGTGAAGCATCAGAATCTATAACTGGACGCACAGGAGAGGTTTAATTCATAGAAAAATTAGAGTGTCAGTCCTCTAGTACTTAAGTCGGCATTGTGCCATTGCTATCAAATTCGGATGCAATTTCTGTGTTTCATCGTCAATAAGAAGGTCCAAGGTATACAGTAAACCTGAGGTGAAGCATCGGAATCTAAAACTGAACGCACAGGAGAGGTTTAAATCATAGAATGTTAGAGTGTCAGTCCTCTTGAACTTATGTCTCCATTGTGCCATTTGTATTACATTCAGATGCAATTTTTTTGGTTCATCGTAAATAAGACGGTCCAAGGTATACAGTAAACCTGAAGTGAAGCATCAGAATCTAAAACTGTACTCACAGGACAGGTTTACATCATAGAAAGTTAGAGTAACAGTTCTCTTGTACTTAAGTCGGCATTGTGCCTTTTCTATTAAATTCGGATGCAATTTCTGTGTTTCATCGTCAATAAGAAGGTCCAAGGTATATAGTAAACCTGAAGTGAAGCATCGGAATCTAAACCTGGACCCACAGGAGAGGTTCAAATCAAAGAAAGTCAGAGTGTCAGAACTCTTGTACTTAAGTCGGCATTGTGCCTTTTGTATTAAATTCGGATGCAATTTCTGTGTTTCATCGTCAATAAGAAGGTCCAAGGTATACAGTAAACCTGAAGTGAAGCATCGGAATCAAAAACTGGACTCTCAAGAGAGGTTCAAATCATAGAAAGTTTGTGTGTCAGTCCTCTTGTACTTAAGTCGGCATTGTGCCTTTTCTATTAAATTCGGATGCAATTTCTGTGTTTCATCGTCAATAAGAAGGTCCAAGGTATATAGTAAACCTGAACTGATGCATCGGAATCTAAAACTGGACCCACAGGAGAGGTTCAAATCAAAGAAAGTCAGAGTGTCAGAACTCTTGTACTTAAGTCGGCATTGTGCCTTTTGTATTAAATCCGGTTGCAATTTCTGTGTTTCATCGTCAATAAAAAGGTCCAAGGAATACAGTAAACCTGAAGTGAAGCATCGGTATCTAAAACTGGAATCACAGGAGAGGTTTAAATAATAGAAAATTAGAATCAGTCCTCTTGTACTTAAGTCGGCATTGTGCCCTTTGTATTAAATTCGGATTCAATATCTGTGTTTTATCGTCAATAAGAAGGTCCAAGGTATACAGTAAACCTGAAGTAAAGCATCGGAATCTAAAACTGGACTCACAGGAGAGGTTCAAGTCATAGAAAATTAGAGTGTCAGTTCTTTGGTACTTAAGTCGGCATTGTGCCTTTTGTATTAAATTCGGATGCAATTTCTGTGTTTCATCGCCAATAAGAAGGTCAAGGTATACAGGAAACCTTTAGTGAAGCATCGGAATCTAAAACTGGACTCACAGGATAGGTTCAAATCATAGAAAGTTAGAGTGTCAGTTCTCTTGTACTTAAGTCGGCATTGTGCCTTTTGTATTACATTCGGATGCAATTTCTGTGTTTCATCGTCAATAAGATGGTCCAAGGGATACACCAACCTGAAGTGAAGCATCGGAAACTAAAACTGGACTCACAGGAGTGGTTCAAATCATAGAAATTAGAGTGTCAGCCCTCTTGTACTTAAGTCGGCATTGTGCCTTTTGTTTTAAATTCGGATGCAATTTTTGTGTTCATCGTCAAAGAGAAGGTCCAAGGTATACAGTAAACCTGAAGTAAAGCGTCGGAATCTAAAACTCAACTCACAGGAGAGGTCTATCTCATAGAAAGTTAGAGTGTCAGTCCACTTGGACTGAAGTCGACATTGTCCATTTTGTATTAAATTCGGATGCAATTTCTGTGTTTCATCGTGAATATGAACGTTCAAGGAATTCAGTAAACCTGAAGTGAAGCATCGGATTCTAAAACTGGACTCACAGGGGAGGTTTAAATCATAGAAAGTTGGAGTGTCAGTCTTCTTATACTTCAGTCGGCATTGTGCCTTTTGTATTAAATTCGAATGCAATTTCAGTGTTTCATCGTCAATAAGAAGGTCCAAGGTATACAGTAAACCTGAAGTGTAGCATCGGAATCCATAACTGGACTCACAGGAGAGGTTCAAATCACAGAAAGTTAGAGTGTCAGTCCTCTTGTACTTAAGTCGGCATTGTGCCTTTTGTATTAAATTCGGATGCAATTTCTGTGTTTCATCGCCAATAAGAAGGTCCAAGGTATGCAGTAAACCTGAAGTAAAGCATCGGAATCTTAACCTCTACTCACAGGAGAGGTCTATCTCTTAGAAAGTTAGAGTGTCAGTCCTCTTGCACTTATGTCGGCATTGTGCCTTTTGTATTAAATTCGGATGCAATTTCTGTGTTTCATCGTCAATAAGAAGGTCCAAGGTATACAGTAAACCTGAAGTGTAGCATCGGATTCTATAACTGGACTCACAGGAGAGGTTCAAGTCATAGAAAGTTAGAGTGTCAGTCCTCTTGTACTTAAGTCGGCATTGTGCCTTTTGTATTAAATTCGGATGCAATTTCTGAGTTTCATCGTCAATAAGAAGGTCCAAGGTATACAGTAAACCTGAAGTGAAGCATCGGAATCTAAAACTGGACTCACAGGAGAGGTTTAAATCATAGAAAGTTACAGTGTCAATCATCTTGTACTTAAGTCTGCATTGTGCCTTTTGTATTAAATGCGGATGCAATTTCTGTGTTTCATCGTCAATACGAAGGTCCAATTGATACAGTATACCTGAAGTGAAGCATCGGAATCTAAAACTGGACTCACAGGAGTGGTTCAAATCATAGAAATTAGAGTGTCAGCCCTCTTGTACTTAAGTCGGCATTGTGCCTTTTGTTTTAAATTCGGATGCAATTTTTGTGTTCATCATCAAAGAGAAGGTCCAAGGGATACAGTAAACCTGAAGTGAAGCATCAGAATCTAAAATTGGACACACTGGAGAGGTTCAAATCATAGAAATGTAGAGTGTCAATCATCTTGTACATAAGTCTGCATTGTGCCGTTTGTATTAAATTCGGATGCAATTTCTGTGTTTCATCGTCAATAAGAAGGTCCAAGGGATACAGTAAACCTGAAGTGAGGCATCGGAATCTAAAACTGGACTCACAGGAGAGGTTCAAATCATAGAAAGTTAGAATGTCAGTCCTCTTGTACTTAAGTCGGCATTGTGCCTTTTGTATTAAATTCGGATGCAATTTCTGTGTTTCATCGGCAATAAGAAGGTCCAAGGTATACAGTAAACCTGAAGTGAGGCATCGGAATCTGAAAATGGACTCACAGGAGAGGTTCAAATCATAGAAAGTTAGAGTTTCAGTCCTCTTGTACTTAAGTCGGCATTGTGCATTTTGTATTAATTCGGATGCAATTTTTGTGTTTCACCGTTAATAAGAAGGTCCATGGGATACTGTAAAACTGAAGTAAAGCATCGTAATCTAAACCTGGACTCACAGGAGAGGTTTAAATCATAGAACGTTAGAGTGTCAGTCCTCTTGTACATAAGTCTGCATTGTGCGTTTTGTATTACATTCGGATGCAACTTCTGTGTTTCATCGTCAATAAGAAGGTCCAAGGTATACAGTACACCTGAAGTGAAGCATCGGATTCTAAAACTCAACTCACAGGAGAGGTTAAAATCATAGAAAAGTAGTGTCAGTCCTCTTGTACTTAAGTCGGCATTGTGCCTTTTGTATGAAATTCAGATGCATTTTCTGTGTTTCATCGTCAATAATAAGGCCAAGGTATACAGTAAGATTGCTGTTAAGCATCGGAATCTATAACTGGACTCACAGGAGAGGTTTAAATCATAGAAAGTTAGAGTGTCAGTCCACTTTTACTTAAGTCGGAATTGTGCCTTTTGTAATAAGTTCGGATGCAATTTCTGGGCTTCATCGTCAATAAGAAGGTCCAATGTATACAGTAAACCTGAAGTGTAGCTTCGGAATCTAAAACTGAACTCACGGGAGAGGTTTAAATCATAGAAAGTTAGAGTATCAGTCCACTTGGACTTAAGTCGACATTGTGCATTTTGTATTAAATTAGGATGCAATTTCTGTGTTTTATCGTCAATAAGAAGACCCAAGGTATACAGTAAACCTGAAGTGAAGCATCGGAATCAAAAACGGGACTCACAGGAGAGGTTCAAATCATTAAAAGTTAGAGTGTCAGCCCTCTTGTACTTAAGTCGGCATTGTGCCTTTTGTATTAAATTCGGATGCAATTTCTGTGTTCATCGTCAAAAAGGAGGTCCAAGGGATACAGTAAACGTGAAGTGAAGCATCGGAATCTAAAACTGGACTCACAGGAGAGGTTCAAATCATAGAAAGTTAGAATGTCAGTCCTCTTGTACTTATGTCGGCATTGTGCCTTTTGTATTAAATTCGGATGCAATCTCTGTGTTTCATCGGCAATAAGAAGGTCCAAGGTATACAGTAAACCTGATGTGAAGCATCGGAATCCAAAACTGGACTCACAGGAAAGGTTCAAATCATAGAAAGTTAGAGTTTCAGTCCTCTTGTACTTAAGTCGGCATTGTGCATTTTGTATTAATTCGGATGCCATTTCTGTGTTTCATCGTTAATAAGACGGTCCATGGTATACTGTAAACCTGAAGTAAAGCATCGGAATCGAAACCTGGACTCACAGGAGAGGTTTAAATCATAGAACGTTAGAGTGTCAGTAATCTTGTACATAAGTCTGCATTGTGCGTTTTGTATTACATTCGGATGCAATTTCTGTGTTTCATCGTCAATAAGAAGGTCCAAGGTATACAGTACACCTGAAGTGAAGCATCGGAATCTAAAACACAACTCACAGGAGAGGTTCAAATCATAGAAAAGTAGAATGTCAGTCCTCTTGTACTTAAGTCGGCATTGTGTCTCTTGTATTAAATTCGGATGCAACGTCTGTGTTTCTTCGTCAATAAGAAGAACTAAGGTATACAGTAAGATTGAAGTGAAGCATCGGAATTTATAACTGGACTCACAGGAGAGGTTTAAATCATAGTAAGTTAGAGTGTCAGTCCTCTCGTACATAAGTCGGCATTGTGCCTTTTGTATTAAATTCCGATGCAATTTCTGTGTTTCATCGTCAATAAGAGGGTCCAAGGTATACAGCAAACCTGAAGTAAAGCATCGGAATCTAAAACTGGACTCACAGGAGAGGTTTAAATCATAGAAAGTTAGAGTGTCAGTCCTCTTGTACATAAGTCTGCATTGTGCGTTTTGTATTACATTCGGATGCAATTTCTGTGTTTCATCGTCAATAAGAAGGTCCAAGGTATACAGTAAACCTGAAGTGAAGCATCGGAATCTAAAACTCAACTCACAGGAGAGGTTCAAATCATAGAAAGTTAGAGTGTCAGTCCTCTTGTACTTAAGACGGCATTGTGCCTTTTGTATTAAATTCGGATGCAATTTCTGTGTTTCATCGTCAATAAGAAGGTCCAAGGTATACAGTAAACCTGAAGTGAAGCATCGGAATCTATAACTGGACTCACAGGAGAGGTTCAAATCATAGAAAAGTAGAGTGTCAGTCCTCTTGTACTTAAGTCGGCATTGTGCCTTTTGTATTAAATTCGGATGCAATTTCTGTGTTTCATCGTCAATGAGAAGGTCCAAGGTATACAGTAAACCTGAAGTGTAGCATCGGAATCTATAACTGGACTCACAGGAGAGGTTCAAATCATAGAAAGTTAGAATGTCAGTCCACTTTTACTTAAGTCGGAATTGTGCCTTTTGTAATAAGTTCGGATGCAATTTTTGGGCTTCATCGTCAATAAGAAGGTCCAATGTATACAGTAAACCTGAAGTGAAGCATCGGAATCTAAAACTGAACTCACAGGAGAGGTTTAAATCATAGAAAGTTAGAGTGTCAGTCCACTTGGACTAAAGTCGACATTGTGCATTTTGTATTAAATTAGGATGCAATTTCTGTGTTTCATCGTCAATAAGAAGGCCCAAGGTATACAGTAAACCTGAAGTGAAGCATCGGAATCAAAAACGGGACTCACAGGAGAGGTTCAAATCATAGAAAGTTAGAGTGTGAGTCCTCTTGTACTTATGTCGGCATTGTGCCTTTTGTATTAAATTCGGAAGCAATTTCTGTGTTTCATCGTCAATGAGAAGGTCCAAGGTATACAGTAAACCTGAAGTGAAAAATCGGAATCTAAAACTGGACTCACAGGAGAGGTTTAATTCATAGAAAGTTAGAGTGTCGGTCCTCTTCTACTTAAGTCGGCATTGTGCCCTTTGTATTAAATTCGGATGTAATTTCTGTGTTTCATCGTCAATAAGAAGGTCCAAGGTATACAGTAGACCTGAAGTGAAGCATCGGAATCTAAAACTCAACTCACAGGAGAGGTTCAAATCATAGAAAGTTAGAGTGTCAGTCCTCTTGTACTTATGACAGCATTGTGCCTTTTGTATAAAATTCGGATGCAATTTCTGTGTTTCATCGTCAATAAGAAGGTCCAAGGTATACAGTAAACCTGAAGTGAAGCATCGGAATCTATAACTGGACTCACAGGAGAGGTTCAAATCATAGAAAGTTGAAGTGTCACTCCTCTTTTACTTAAGTCGGAATTGTGCCTTTTGTAATAAGTTCGGATGCAATTTCTGGGCTTCATCGTCAATAAGAAGGTCCAATCTATACAGTAAA
This sequence comes from Schistocerca americana, assembly GCF_021461395.2. Classification (NCBI taxonomy): domain Eukaryota; kingdom Metazoa; phylum Arthropoda; class Insecta; order Orthoptera; family Acrididae; genus Schistocerca; species Schistocerca americana. Next base: position 60,408,493 of record NC_060121.1, read on the forward strand.
CCTGAAGTGAAGCATAGGAATCTAAAACTGGACTCACAGGAGAGGTTTAAATTATAGAAAGTTAGAGTGTCAGTCCACTTGGACTTAAGTCGACATTGTGCATTTTGTATTAAATTCGGATGCAATTTCTGTGTTTCATCGTCAATAAGAAGGCCCAAGGTATACAGTAAACCTGAAGTGAAGCATCGGAATCAAAAACGGGACTCACAGGAGAGGTTCAAATCATAGAAACTTAGAGTGTCAATCCTCTTGTACTTAAGTTGGCATTGTGCCCTTTGTATTAAATTCGGATGCAATTTCTGTGATCATCGTCAAAAAGGAGGTCCAAGGGATACAGAAAACGTGAAGTGAAGCATCGGAATCTAAAACTGGACTCACAGGAGAGGTTCAAATAATAGAATATTAGAGTGTCAGTCCTCTTTTACTTATGTCGGCATTGTGCCTTTTGTATTAAATTCGGATGCAATTTCTGTGTTTGATCGTCAATACGAATGTCCAATTGATACAGTAAACCTGAAGTGAAGCATCGGAATCTAAAACTGGACTCACAGGAGTGGTTCAAATCATAGAAAATTGGAGTGTCAGCCCTCTTGTACTGAAGTCTGCATTGTGCCTTTTGTATTAAATTCGGATGCAATTTTTGTGTTCATCGTCAAAAAGAAGATCCAAGGGATACAGTAAACCTGAAGTAAAGCATCAGAATCTAAAACTGGACACACAGAAGAGGTTGAAATCATAGAAAGTTAGAGTGTCAGCCCTCTTGTACTTAAGTCGGCATTGTGCCTTTTGTATTAAATTCGGATGCAATTTCTGTGTGTCATCGTCAATAAGAAGGTCCAGGGGATACAGTTAACCTGAAGTGAGGCATCGGAATCTAAAACTGGACTCACAGGAGAGGTTCAAATCATAGAAAGTTAGATTGTCAGTCCTCTTGTACTTATGTCGGCATTGTGCCTTTTGTATTAAATTCGGATGCAATCTCTGTGTTTCATCGGCAATAAGAAGGTCCAAGGTATACAGTAAACCTGAAGTGAAGCATTGGAATCTAAAACTGGACTCACAGGAAAGGTTCAAATCATAGAAAGTTAGAGTTTCAGTCCTCTTGTACTTAGGTCGGCATTGTGCATTTTGTATTAATTCTGATGCCATTTCTGTGTTTCATCGTTAATAAGAAGGTCCATGGTATACTGTAAACCTGAAGTAAAGCATCGGAATCTAAACCTGGACTCACAGGAGAGGTTTAAATCATAGAACGTTAGAGTGTCAGTCCTCTTGTACATAAGTCTGCATTGTGCGTTTTGTATTACATTCGGATGCAATATCTGTGTTTCATCGTCAATAAGAAGGTCCAAGGTATACAGTACACCTGAAGTGAAGCATCGGGATCTAAAACACAACTCACAGGAGAGGTTCAAATCATAGAAAAGTATAATGTCAGTCCTCTTGTACTTAAGTCGGCATTGTGTCTTTTGTATTAAATTCGGATGCAACTTCTGTGTTTCATCGTCAATAAGAAGGGACAAGGTATAGAGTAAGATTGAAGTGAAGCATCGGAATCTATAACTGGACTCACAGGAGAGGTTTAAATCATAGTAAGTTAGAGTGTCAGTTCTCTGGTACTTAAGTCGGCATTGTGCCTTTTGTATTAAATTCCGATGCAATTTCTGTGTATCATCGTCAATAAGAGGGTCCAAGGTACACAGCAAACCTGAAGTGAAGCATCGGAATCTAAAACTGGACTCACAGGAGAGGTTTAAATCAAAGAAAGTTAGAGTGTCAGTCCTCTTGTACTTAAGTCGGCATTGTGCCTTTTGTATTAAATTCGGAAGCAATTTCTGTGTTTCATCGTCAATGAGAAGGTCCAAGGTATACAGTAAACCTGAAGTGAAGCATCGGAATCTAAAACTGGACTCACAGGAGAGGTTTAAATCATAGAAAGTTAGAGTGTCGGACCTCTTCTACTTAATTCGGCATTGTGACCATTGTATTAAATTCGGATGTAATTTCTGTGTGTCATCGTCAATAAGGAGGTCCAAGGTATACAGTAAACCTGAAGTGAAGCATCGGAATCTAAAACTGGACTCACAGGAGAGGTTTAAATCATAGAAATTTAGAGTGTCGGTCCTCTTGTACTTAAGTCGGCATTGTGCCCTTTGTATTAAATTCGGATGCAATTTCTGTGTGTCATCGTCAATAAGAATGTCCAAGATATACAGTAAACCTGAAGTGAAGCATCGGAATCTAAAACTCAACTCACAGGAGAGGTTTAAATCACAGATAGTTGGAGTGTCAGTCCTCTTGTACTTAAGTCGGCATTGTGCCTTTTGTATTAAATTCGGATGCAAATTCTGTCTTTCATCGTTAATAAGAAGGTCCAAGGTATACAGTACACCTGAAGTGAAGCATCGGAATCTAAAACTCAACTCACAGGATAGGTTCAAATCATAGAAAAGTAGAGTGTCAGTTATCTAGTACTTAAGTCGGCATTGTGCCTTTTGTATTAAATTCGGATGCACTTCCTGTGTTTCATCGTCAATAAGAAGGTCCAAGGTATACAGTAAACCTGAAGTGAAGCATCGGAATCTATAACTGGACTCACAGGAGAGGTTCAAATCATAGAAAGTTAGAGTGTCATTCCTCTTTTACTTAAGTCGGAATTGTGCCTTTTGTAATAAGTTCGGATGCAATTTCTGGGCTTCATCGTCAATAAGAAGGTCCAATCTATACAGTAAACCTGAAGTGAAGCATCGGAATCTAAAACTGGACTCACAGGAGAGGTTTAAATTGTAGAAAGTTAGAGTGTCAGTCCACTTGGACTTAAGTCGACATTGTGCATTGTGTATTAAATTCGGATGCAATTTCTGTGTTTCATCGTCAATACGAAGGCCCAAGGTATACAGTAAACCTGAAGTGAAGCATCGGAAGCAAAAACGGGACTCACAGGAGAGGTTCAAATCATAGAAAGTTAGAGTGTCAATCCTCTTTTACTTAAGTCGGCATTGTGCCTTTTGTATTAAATTCGGATGCAATTTCTGTGTTCAGCGTCAAAAAGGAGGTCCAAGGGATACAGAAAACGTGAAGTGAAGCATCGGAATCTAAAACTGGACTCACTTGAGAGGTTCAAATAATAGAATATTAGAGTGTCAGTCCTCTTTTACTTATGTCGGCATTGTGCCTTTTGTATTAAATTCGGATGCAATGTCTGTGTTTCATCGTCAATACGAATGTCCAATTGATACAGTAAATCTGAAGTGAAGCATCGGAATCTAAAACTGGACTCACAGGATTGGTTCAAATCATCGAAAATTAGAGTGTCAGCCCTCTTGTACTGAAGTCGGCATTGTGCCTTTTGTATTAAATTCGGATGCAATTTTTGTGTTCATCGTCAAAAAGAAGATCCAAGGGATACAGTAAACCTGAAGTAAAGCATCAGAATCTAAATCTGGACACACAGAAGAGGTTCAAATCATAGAAAGTTAGAGTGTCAGCCCTCTTGTACTTAAGTCGGCATTGTGCCTTTTGTATTCAATTCGGATGCAATTTCTGTGTGTCATCGTCAATAAGAAGGTCCAGGGGATATAGTAAACCTGAAGTGAGGCATCGGAATCTAAAACTGGACTCACAGGAGAGGTTCAAATCATAGAAAGTTAGATTGTCAGTCCTCTTGTACTTAAGTCGGCATTGTGCATTTTGTATTATATCGGATGCCATTTCCGTGTTTCATCGTTAATATGAAGGTCCATGGTATACTGTAAACCTGAAGTAAAGCATCGGAATCTAAACCTGGACTCACAGGAGAGGTTTAAATCATATAACGTTAGAGTGTCAGTCCTCTTGTACATAAGTCTGCATTGTGCGTTTTGTATTACATTCGGATGCAATATCTGTGTTTCATCGTCAATAAGAAGGTCCAAGGTATACAGTACACCTGAAGTGAAGCATCGGGATCTAAAACACAACTCACAGGAGAGGTTCAAATCGTAGAAAAGTATAATGTCAGTCCTTTTGTACTTAAGTCGGCATTGTGTCTTTTGTATTAAATTCGGATGCAACTTCTGTGTTTCATCGTCAATAAGAAGGGACAAGGTATAGAGTAAGATTGAAGTGAAGCATCGGAATTTATAACTGGACTCACAGGAGAGGTTTAAATCATAGTAAGTTAGAGTGTCAGTTCTCTTGTACTTAAGTCGGCATTGTGCCTTTTGTATTAAATTCCGATGCAATTTCTGTATTTCATCGTCAATTAGAGGGTCCAAGGTATACAGCAAACCTGAAGTGAAGCATCGGAATCTAAAACTGGACTCACAGGAGAGGTTTAAATCATAGAAAGTTAGAGTGTCAGTCCTCTTGTACTTAAGTCGGCATTGTGCCTTTTGTATTAATTTCGGAAGCAATTTCTGTGTTTCATCGTCAATGAGAAGGTCCAAGGTATACAGTAAACCTGAAGTGAAGCATCGGAATCTAAAACTGGACTCACAGGAGAGGTTTAAATCATAGAAAGTTAGAGTGTCGGTCCTCTTCTACTTAAGTCGGCATTGTGCCCTTTGTACTAAATTCGGATGTAATTTCTGTGTTTCATCGTCAATAAGGAGGTCCAAGGTATACAGTAAACCTGAAGTGAAGCATCGGAATCTAAAGCTGGAACCACAGGAGAGGTTTAAATAATAGAAATTTAGAGTGTCGGTCCTCTTGTACTTAAGTCGGCATTGTGCCCTTTGTATTAAATTCGGATGCAATTCTTGTGTTTCATCGTCAATAAGAATGTCCAAGATATACAGTAAACCTGAAGTGAAGCATCGGAATCTAAAACTCAACTCACAGGAGAGGTTTAAATCATAAAGTAAGAGTGTCAGTCCTCTTGTACTTAAGACGGCTTTGTGCCTTTTGTATTAAATTCGGATGCAATTTCTGTGTGTCATCGTCAATAAGATGGACCAAGGGATACAGTAAACCTGAAGGGAAGCATCCGAATCTAAACCTGGACTCACAGGAGAGGTTTAAATCATAGAACGTTAGAGTGTCAGTCCTCTTGTACATAAGTCTGCATTGTGCGTTTTGTATTACATTCGGATGCAATATCTGTGTTTCATCGTCAATAAGAAGGTCCAAGGTATACAGTACACCTGAAGTGAAGCATCGGGATCTAAAACACAACTCACAGGAGAGGTTCAAATCATAGAAAAGTATAATGTCAGTCCTCTTGTACTTAAGTCGGCATTGTGTCTTTTGTATTAAATTCGGATGCAACTTCAGTGTTTCATCGTCAATAAGAAGGGACAAGGTATAGAGTAAGATTGAAGTGAAGCATCGGAATCTATAACTGGACTCACAGGAGAGGTTTAAATCATAGTAAGTTAGAGTGTCAGTTCTCTGGTACTTAAGTCGGCATTGTGCCTTTTGTATTAAATTCCGATGCAATTTCTGTGTATCATCGTCAGTAAGAGGGTCCAAGGTATACAGCAAACCTGAAGTGAAGCATCGGAATCTAAAACTGGACTCACAGGAGAGGTTTAAATCAAAGAAAGTTAGAGTGTCAGTCCTCTTGTACTTAAGTCGGCATTGTGCCTTTTGTATTAAATTCGGAAGCAATTTCTGTGTTTCATCGTCAATGAGAAGGTCCAAGGTATACAGTAAACCTGAAGTGAAGCATCGGAATCTAAAACTGGACTCACAGGAGAGGTTTAAATCATAGAAAGTTAGAGTGTCGGTCCTCTTCTACTTAATTCGGCATTGTGACCATTGTATTAAATTCGGATGTAATTTCTGTGTGTCATCGTCAATAAGGAGGTCCAAGGTATACAGTAAACCTGAAGTGAAGCATCGGAATCTAAAACTGGACTCACAGGAGAGGTTTAAATCATAGAAATTTAGAGTGTCGGTCCTCTTGTACTTAAGTCGGCATTGTGCCCTTTGTATTAAATTCGGATGCAATTTCTGTGTGTCATCGTCAATAAGAATGTCCAAGATATACAGTAAACCTGAAGTGAAGCATCGGAATCTAAAACTCAACTCACAGGAGAGGTTTAAATCATAGAAAGTTAGAGTGTCAGTCCTCTTGTACTTAAGACGGCATTGTGCCTTTTGTATTAAACTCGGATGCAATTTCTATGTGTCATCGTCAATAAGATGGACCAAGGGATACAGTAAACCTGAAGGGATGCATCCGAATCTAAACCTGGACACACAGGAGAGTTTTATATCATAGAACGTTAGAGTGTCAGTCCTCTTGTACTTACGTCGGCTTGTGCGTTTTGTATTAAATTCGGATGCAATTTCTTTGTTTCATCGTCAATAAGAAGGTCCAAGGTATACAGTACACATGAAGTGAAGCAGCGGAATCTAAAACTCAACTCACAGGAGAGGTTCAAATTATAGAAAAGTAGAGTGTCAAACGTCCTGTACTTAAGTCGGCATTGTGCCTTTTGTAATAAATTCGGATGCAATTTCTGTGTTTCATCGTCAATAAGAAGGGCCAAGGTATACAGTAAGATTGAAGTGAAGCATCGGAATCTATAACTGGACACACAGGAGAGGTTTAAATCATAGTAAGTTAGAGTGTCAGTCCTCTCGTACTTAAGTCGGCATTGTGCCTTTTGTATTAAATTCCGATGCAATTTCTGTGTTTCATCGTCAATAAGAGGGTCCAAGGTATACAACAAACCTGAAGTGAAGCATCGGAATCTAAAACTGGACTTACAGGAGAGGTTTAAATCATAGAAAGTTAGAGTGTCAGTCCTCTTGTACTTAAGTCTGCATTGTGCCTTTTGTATTAAATTCGGATGCAATTTCTGTGTTTCATCGTCAATGGGAAGGTCCAAGGTATACAGTAATCCTGAAGTGAAGCATCGGAATCTAAAGCTGGAACCACAGGAGAGGTTTAAATAATAGAAATTTAGAGTGTCGGTCCTCTTGTACTTAAGTCGGCATTGTGCCCTTTGTATTAAAATCGGATGCAATTCTTGTGTTTCATCGTCAATAAGAATGTCCAAGATATACAGTAAACCTGAAGTGAAGCATCGGAATCTAAAACTCAACTCACAGGAGAGGTTTAAATCATAAAGTAAGAGTGTCAGTCCTCTTGTACTTAAGACGGCTTTGTGCCTTTTGTATTAAATTCGGATGCAATTTCTGTGTGTCATCGTCAATAAGATGGACCAAGGGATACAGTAAACCTGAAGGGAAGCATCCGAATCTAAACCTGGACTCACAGGAGAGGTTTAAATCATAGAACGTTAGAGTGTCAGTCCTCTTGTACATAAGTCTGCATTGTGCGTTTTGTATTACATTCGGATGCAATATCTGTGTTTCATCGTCAATAAGAAGGTCCAAGGTATACAGTACACCTGAAGTGAAGCATCGGGATCTAAAACACAACTCACAGGAGAGGTTCAAATCATAGAAAAGTATAATGTCAGTCCTCTTGTACTTAAGTCGGCATTGTGTCTTTTGTATTAAATTCGGATGCAACTTCAGTGTTTCATCGTCAATAAGAAGGGACAAGGTATAGAGTAAGATTGAAGTGAAGCATCGGAATCTATAACTGGACTCACAGGAGAGGTTTAAATCATAGTAAGTTAGAGTGTCAGTTCTCTGGTACTTAAGTCGGCATTGTGCCTTTTGTATTAAATTCCGATGCAATTTCTGTGTATCATCGTCAGTAAGAGGGTCCAAGGTATACAGCAAACCTGAAGTGAAGCATCGGAATCTAAAACTGGACTCACAGGAGAGGTTTAAATCAAAGAAAGTTAGAGTGTCAGTCCTCTTGTACTTAAGTCGGCATTGTGCCTTTTGTATTAAATTCGGAAGCAATTTCTGTGTTTCATCGTCAATGAGAAGGTCCAAGGTATACAGTAAACCTGAAGTGAAGCATCGGAATCTAAAACTGGACTCACAGGAGAGGTTTAAATCATAGAAAGTTAGAGTGTCGGTCCTCTTCTACTTAATTCGGCATTGTGACCATTGTATTAAATTCGGATGTAATTTCTGTGTGTCATCGTCAATAAGGAGGTCCAAGGTATACAGTAAACCTGAAGTGAAGCATCGGAATCTAAAACTGGACTCACAGGAGAGGTTTAAATCATAGAAATTTAGAGTGTCGGTCCTCTTGTACTTAAGTCGGCATTGTGCCCTTTGTATTAAATTCGGATGCAATTTCTGTGTGTCATCGTCAATAAGAATGTCCAAGATATACAGTAAACCTGAAGTGAAGCATCGGAATCTAAAACTCAACTCACAGGAGAGGTTTAAATCATAGAAAGTTAGAGTGTCAGTCCTCTTGTACTTAAGACGGCATTGTGCCTTTTGTATTAAACTCGGATGCAATTTCTATGTGTCATCGTCAATAAGATGGACCAAGGGATACAGTAAACCTGAAGGGATGCATCCGAATCTAAACCTGGACACACAGGAGAGTTTTATATCATAGAACGTTAGAGTGTCAGTCCTCTTGTACTTACGTCGGCTTGTGCGTTTTGTATTAAATTCGGATGCAATTTCTTTGTTTCATCGTCAATAAGAAGGTCCAAGGTATACAGTACACATGAAGTGAAGCAGCGGAATCTAAAACTCAACTCACAGGAGAGGTTCAAATTATAGAAAAGTAGAGTGTCAAACGTCCTGTACTTAAGTCGGCATTGTGCCTTTTGTATTAAATTCGGATGCAATTTCTGTGTTTCATCGTCAATAAGAAGGGCCAAGGTATACAGTAAGATTGAAGTGAAGCATCGGAATCTATAACTGGACACACAGGAGAGGTTTAAATCATAGTAAGTTAGAGTGTCAGTCCTCTCGTACTTAAGTCGGCATTGTGCCTTTTGTATTAAATTCCGATGCAATTTCTGTGTTTCATCGTCAATAAGAGGGTCCAAGGTATACAACAAACCTGAAGTGAAGCATCGGAATCTAAAACTGGACTTACAGGAGAGGTTTAAATCATAGAAAATTAGAGTGTCAGTCCTCTTGTACTTAAGTCTGCATTGTGCCTTTTGTATTAAATTCGGATGCAATTTCTGTGTTTCATCGTCAATGGGAAGGTCCAAGGTATACAGTAATCCTGAAGTGAAGCATCGGATTGTTAAACTGGACTCCCAGGAGAGGTTTAAATCACAGATAGTTGGAGTGTCAGTCCTCTTGTACTTAAGTCGGCATTGTGCCTTTTGTATTAAATTCGGATGCAAATTCTGTCTTTCATCGTTAATAAGAAGGTCCAAGGTATACAGTACACCTGAAGTGAAGCATCGGAATCTAAAACTCAACTCACAGGATAGGTTCAAATCATAGAAAAGTAGAGTGTCAGTTATCTAGTACTTAAGTCGGCATTGTGCCTTTTGTATTAAATTCGGATGCACTTCCTGTGTTTCATCGTCAATAAGAAGGTCCAAGGTATACAGTAAACCTGAAGTGAAGCATCGGAATCTATAACTGGACTCACAGGAGAGGTTCAAATCATAGAAAGTTAGAGTGTCATTCTTCTTTTACTTAAGTCGGAATTGTGCCTTTTGTAATAAGTTCGGATGCAATTTCTGGGCTTCATCGTCAATAAGAAGGTCCAATCTATACAGTAAACCTGAAGTGAAGCATCGGAATCTAAAACTGGACTCACAGGAGAGGTTTAAATTGTAGAAAGTTAGAGTGTCAGTCCACTTGGACTTAAGTCGACATTGTGCATTGTGTATTAAATTCGGATGCAATTTCTGTGTTTCATCGTCAATACGAAGGCCCAAGGTATACAGTAAACCTGAAGTGAAGCATCGGAAGCAAAAACGGGACTCACAGGAGAGGTTCAAATCATAGAAAGTTAGAGTGTCAATCCTCTTTTACTTAAGTCGGCATTGTGCCTTTTGTATTAAATTCGGATGCAATTTCTGTGTTCAGCGTCAAAAAGGAGGTCCAAGGGATACAGAAAACGTGAAGTGAAGCATCGGAATCTAAAACTGGACTCACAGGAGAGGTTCAAATAATAGAATATTAGAGTGTCAGTCCTCTTTTACTTATGTCGGCATTGTGCCTTTTGTATTAAATTCGGATGCAATGTCTGTGTTTCATCGTCAATACGAATGTCCAATTGATACAGTAAATCTGAAGTGAAGCATCGGAATCTAAAAATGGACTCACAGGATTGGTTCAAATCATCGAAAATTAGAGTGTCAGCCCTCTTGTACTGAAGTCGGCATTGTGCCTTTTGTATTAAATTCGGATGCAATTTTTGTGTTCATCGTCAAAAAGAAGATCCAAGGGATACAGTAAACCTGAAGTAAAGCATCAGAATCTAAAACTGGACACACAGAAGAGGTTCAAATCATAGAACGTTAGAGTGTCAGCCCTCTTGTACTTAAGTCGGCATTGTGCCTTTTGTATTCAATTCGGATGCAATTTCTGTGTGTCATCGTCAATAAGAAGGTCCAGGGGATATAGTAAACCTGAAGTGAGGCATCGGAATCTAAAACTGGACTCACAGGAGAGGTTCAAATCATAGAAAGTTAGATTGTCAGTCCTCTTGTACTTAAGTCGGCATTGTGCATTTTGTATTATATCGGATGCCATTTCCGTGTTTCATCGTTAATATGAAGGTCCATGGTATACTGTAAACCTGAAGTAAAGCATCGGAATCTAAACCTGGACTCACAGGAGAGGTTTAAATCATAGAACGTTAGAGTGTCAGTCCTCTTGTACATAAGTCTGCATTGTACGTTTTGTATTACATTCGGATGCAATATCTGTGTTTCATCGTCAATAAGAAGGTCCAAGGTATACAGTACACCTGAAGTGAAGCATCGGGATCTAAAACACAACTCACAGGAGAGGTTCAAATCGTAGAAAAGTATAATGTCAGTCCTTTTGTACTTAAGTCGGCATTGTGTCTTTTGTATTAAATTCGGATGCAACTTCTGTGTTTCATCGTCAATAAGAAGGGACAAGGTATAGAGTAAGATTGAAGTGAAGCATCGGAATTTATAACTGGACTCACAGGAGAGGTTTAAATCATAGTAAGTTAGAGTGTCAGTTCTCTTGTACTTAAGTCGGCATTGTGCCTTTTGTATTAAATTCCGATGCAATTTCTGTATTTCATCGTCAATTAGAGGGTCCAAGGTATACAGCAAACCTGAAGTGAAGCATCGGAATCTAAAACTGGACTCACAGGAGAGGTTTAAATCATAGAAAGTTAGAGTGTGAGTCCTATTGTACTTAAGTCGGCATTGTGCCTTTTGTATTAATTTCGGAAGCAATTTCTGTGTTTCATCGTCAATGAGAAGGTCCAAGGTATACAGTAAACCTGAAGTGAAGCATCGGAATCTAAAACTGGACTCACGGGAGAGGTTTAAATCATAGAAAGTTAGAGTGTCGGTCCTCTTCTACTTAAGTCGGCATTGTGCCCTTTGTACTAAATTCGGATGTAATTTCTGTGTTTCATCGTCAATAAGGAGGTCCAAGGTATACAGTAAACCTGAAGTGAAGCATCGGAATCTAAAGCTGGAACCACAGGAGAGGTTTAAATAATAGAAATTTAGAGTGTCGGTCCTCTTGTACTTAAGTCGGCATTGTGCCCTTTGTATTAAATTCGGATGCAATTCTTGTGTTTCATCGTCAATAAGAATGTCCAAGATATACAGTAAACCTGAAGTGAAGCATCGGAATCTAAAACTCAACTCACAGGAGAGGTTTAAATCATAAAGTAAGAGTGTCAGTCCTCTTGTACTTAAGACGGCTTTGTGCCTTTTGTATTAAATTCGGATGCAATTTCTGTGTGTCATCGTCAATAAGATGGACCAAGGGATACAGTAAACCTGAAGGGAAGCATCCGAATCTAAACCTCTACTCACAGGAGAGTTTTAAATCATAGAACGTTAGAGTGTCAGTCCTCTTGTACTTACGTCGGCTTGTGCGTTTTGTATTAAATTCGGATGCAATTTCTGTGTTTCATCGTCAATAAGAAGGTCCAAGGTATACAGTACACCTGAAGTGAAGCATCGGAATCTAAAACTCAACACACAGGAGAGGTTCAAATTATAGAAAAGTAGAGTGTCAAACGTCCTGTACTTAAGTCGGCATTGTGCCTTTTGTATTAAATTCGGATGCAATTTCTGTGTTTCATCGTCAATAAGAAGGGCCAAGGTATACAGTAAGATTGAAGTGAAGCATCGGAATCTGTAACTGGACACACAGGAGAGGTTTAAATCATAGTAAATTAGAGTGTCAGTCCTCTCGAACTTAAGTCGGCATTGTGCCTTTTGTATTAAATTCCGATGCAATTTCTGTGTTTCATCGTCAATAGGAGGGTCCAAGGTATACAACAAACCTGAAGTGAAGCATCGGAATCTAAAACTGGACTCACAGGAGAGGTTTAAATCATAGAAAGTTAGAGTGTCAGTCCTCTTGTACTTAAGACGGCATTGTCCCTTTTGTATTAAATTCGGATGCAATTTCTGTGTTTCATCGTCAATAAGAAGGTCCAAGGTATACAGTAAACCTGAAGTGAAGCATCGGAATCTATAACTGGACTCACAGGAGAGGTACAAATCATAGAAAGTTAGAGTGTCACTCCTCTTTTACTTAAGTCGGAATTGTGCCTTTTGTAATAAGTTCAGATGCAATTTCTGGGCTTCATCGTCAATAAGAAGGTCTAATCTATACAGTAAACCTGAAGTGAAGCATCGGAATCTAAAACTGGACTCACAGGAGAGGTTTAAATTATAGAAAGTTAGAGTGTCAGTCCACTTGGACTTAAGTCGACATTGTGGATTTTGTATTTAATTCGGATGCAATTTCTGTGTTTCATCGTCAGTAAGAAGGCCCAAGGTATACAGTAAACCTGAAGTGAAGCATCGGAATCAAAAACGGGACTCACAGGAGAGGTTCAAATCATAGAAAGTTAGAGTGTCAATCCTCTTGTACTTAAGTCGGCATTGTGTCTTTTGTATTAAATTCGGATGCAATTTCTGTGTTCATCGTCAAAAAGGAGGTCCAAGGGATACAGAAAACGTGAAGTGAAGCATCGGAATCTAAAACTGGACTCACAGGAGAGGTTCAAATTGTAGAATATTAGAGTGTCAGTCCTCTTTTACTTATGTCGGCATTGTGCCTATTGTATTAAATTCGGATGCAATTTCTGTGTTTCATCGTCAATACGAATGTCCAATTGATACTGTAAACCTGAAGTGAAGCATCGGATTCTAAAACTGGACTCACAGGAGTGGTTCAAATCATAGAAAATTAGAGTGTCAGCCCTCTTGTACTGAAGTCGGCATTGTGCCTTTTGTATTGAATTCGGATGCAATTTTTGTGTTCATCGTCAAAAAGAAGATCCAAGGGATACAGTAAACCTGAAGTAAAGCATCAGAATCTAAAACTGGACACACAGAAGAGGTTCAAATCATAGAAAGTTAGAGTGTCAGCCCTCTTGTACTTAAGTCGGCATTGTGCCTTTTGTATTAAATTCGGATGCAATTTCTGTGTGTCATCGTCAATAAGAAGGTCCAGGGGATACAGTAAACCTGAAGTGAGGCATCGGAATCTAAAACTGGACTCACAGGAGAGGTTCAAATCATAGAAAGTTAGATTGTCAGTCCTCTTGTACTTATGTCGGCATTGTGCCTTTTGTATTAAATTCGGATGCAATCTCTGTGTTTCATCGGCAATAAGAAGGTCCAAGGTATACAGTAAACCTGAAGTGAAGCATTGGAATCTAAAACTGGACTCACAGGAAAGGTTCAAATCATAGAAAGTTAGAGTTTCAGTCCTCTTGTACTTAAGTCGGCATTGTGCATTTTGTATTAATTCGGATGCCATTTCTGTGTTTCATCGTTAATAAGAAGGTCCATGGTATACTGTAAACCTGAAGTAAAGCATCGGAATCTAAACCTGGACTCACAGGAGGGGTTTAAATCATAGAACGTTAGAGTGTCAGTCCTCTTGTACATAAGTCTGCATTGTGCGTTTTGTATTACATTCGGATGCAATATCTGTGTTTCATCGTCAATAAGAAGGTCCAAGGTATACAGTACACCTGAAGTGAAGCAACGGGATCTAAAACACAACTCACAGGAGAGGTTCAAATCATAGAAAAGTATAGTGTCAGTCCTCTTGTACTTAAGTCGGCATTGTGTCTTTTGTATTAAATTCGGATGCAACTTCTGTGTTTCATCGTCAATAAGAAGGGACAAGGTATAGAGTAAGATTGAAGTGAAGCATCGGAATCTATAACTGGACTCACAGGAGAGGTTTAAATCATAGTAAGTTAGAGTGTCAGTTCTCTCGTACTTTAGTCGGCATTGTGCCTATTGTATTAAATTCCGATGCAATTTCTGTGTTTCATCGTCAACAAGAGGGTCCAAGGTATACAGCAAACCTGAAGTGAAGCATCGGAATCTAAAACTGGACTCACAGGAGAGGTTTAAATCATAGAAAGTTAGAGTGTCAGTCCTCTTGTACTTAAGACGGCATTGTGCCTTTTGTATTAAATTCGGAAGCAATTTCTGTGTTTCATCGTCAATGAGAAAGTCCAAGGTATACAGTAAACCTGAAGTGAAGCATCGGAATCTAAAACTGGACTCACAGGAGAGGTTAAAATCATAGAAAGTTAGGGTGTCGGTCCTCTTCTACTTAAGTCGGCATTGTGCCCTTTGTATTAAATTCGGATGTAATTTCTGTGTTTCATCGTCAATAAGGAGGTCCAAGGTATACAGTAAACCTGAAGTGAAGCATCGGAAACTAAAACTGGACTCACAGGAGAGGTTTAAATCATAGAAATTTAGAGTGTCGGTCCTCTTGTACTTAAGTCGGCATTGTGCCCTTTGTATTAAATTCGGATGCAATTTCTGTGTTTCATCGTCAATAAAAATGTCCAAGATATACAGTAAACCTGAAATGAAGCATCGGAATCTAAAACTCAACTCACAGGAGAGGTTTAAATCATAGAAAGTTAGAGTGTCAGTCCTCTTGTACTTAAGACGGCTTTGTGCCTTTTGTATTAAATTCGGATCCAATTTCTGTGTGTCATCGTCAATAAGATGGACCAAGGGATACTGTAAACCTGAAGGGAAGCATCCGAATCTAAACCTGGACTCACAGGAGAGTTTTAAATCATAGAACGTTAGAGTGTCAGTCCTCTTGTACTTACGTCGGCTTGTGCGTTTTGTATTGAATTCGGATGCAATTTCTGTGTTTCATCGTCAATAAGAAGGTCCAAGGTATACAGTACACCTGAAGTGAAGCATCGGAATCTAAAACTCAACTCACAGGAGAGGTTCAAATTATAGAAAAGTAGAGTGTCAAACGTCCTGTACTTAAGTCGGCATTGTGCCTTTTGTATTAAATTCTGATGCAATTTCTGTGTTTCATCGTCAATAAGAAGGGCCAAGGTATACAGTAAGATTGAAGTGAAGCATCGGAATCTATAACTGGACACACAGGAGAGGTTTAAATCATAGTAAATTAGAGTGTCAGTCGTCTCGTACTTAAGTCGGCATTGTGCCTTTTGTATTAAATTCCGATGCAATTTCTGTGTTTCATCGTCAATAAGAGGGTCCAAGGTATACAACACACCTGAAGTGAAGCATCGGAATCTAAAACTGGACTCACAGGAGAGGTTTAAATCATAGAAAGTTAGAGTGTCAGTCCTCTTGTACTTAAGTCTGCATTGTGCCTTTTGTATTAAATTCGGATGCAATTTCTGTGTTTCATCGTCAATGAGAAGGTCCAAGGTACACAGTAATCCTGAAGTGAAGCATCGGATTCTTAAACTGGACTCCCAGGAGAGGTTTAAATCACAGATAGTCGGAGTGTCAGTCCTCTTGTGCTTAAGTCGGCATTGTGCCTTTTGTATTAAATTCGGATGCAAATTCTGTGTTTCATCGTCAATAAGAAGGTCCAGGGTATACAGTAAACCTGAAGTGAAGCATCGGAATCTAAAACTGAACTCACACGAGAGGATTAAATCATAGCAAGTTAGAGTGTTAGTCGACTTGCACTTAAGTCAGCATTGTGCCTTTTGTATTAAATTCGAATGCAATTTCTGTGTTTCATCGTCAATATGAACGTTCAAGGAATACAGTAAACCTGATGTGAAGCATCGGAATCTAAAACTGGACTCACAGGAGAGGTTTAAATCATAGATAGTTGGAGTGTCAGTCTTCTTATACTTAAGTCGGCATTGTGCCTTTTGTATTAAATTCGAATGCAATTTCTGTGTTTCATCGTCAATAAGAAAGTTGAAGGTGTACAGTAAACCTGAAGTGAAGCATCGGAATCTAAAACTGGACTCAAAGGAGAGGTTCAAGTCATCGAAAGCTAGAGTGTCAGTCCTCTTGTACTCAAGAAGGCATTTGCCTTTTGTATTAAATTCGGATGCAATTTCTGTGTTTCATCGTCAATAAGAAGGTCCAAGGTATACAGTAAACCTGAAGTAAAGCATCGGAATCTTAAACTCAACTCACAGGATAGGTCTATCT
The DNA here is from genome assembly GCF_021461395.2 of Schistocerca americana. NCBI lineage: Eukaryota > Metazoa > Arthropoda > Insecta > Orthoptera > Acrididae > Schistocerca > Schistocerca americana. Next base: position 60,424,938 of record NC_060121.1, read on the forward strand.
CATAGAAAGTTAGAGTGTCAGTCCTCTTGTACTTATGTCGGCATTGTGCCTTTTGTGTTAAATTGGGATGCAATTTCTGTGTTTCATCGTCAATAAGAAGGTCCAAGGTATACAGTAAACCTGAAGTGTAGCATCGGAATCTATAACTGGACTCACAGGAGAGGTTCAAATCATAGAAAGTTAGAGTGTCAGTCCTCTTGTACTTAAGTCGGCATTGTGCCTTTTGTTTTAATTCGGATGCAATTTCTGTGTTTCATCGTGAATAAGAAGGTCCAAGGTATACAGTAAACCTGAAGTGAAGCATCGGAATCTATAACTGGACTTGCAGGAGAGGTTCAAATCATAGAAAGTTAGAGTGTCAGTCCTCTTTTACTTAAGTCGGAATTGTGCCTTTTCTAATACGTTCGGATGCAATTTCTGGGCTTCATCGTCAATAAGAAGGTCCAATGTATACAGTAAACCTGAAGTGAAGCATCGGAATCTAAAACTGGACTCACAGGAGAGGTTTAAATCATAGAAAGTTAGAGTGTCAGTCCACTTGGACTTAAGTCGACATTGTGCATTTTGTATTAAATTCGGATGCAATTTCTGTGTTTCATCGTCAATAAGAAGGCCCGAGGTATACAGTAAACCTGAAGTGAAGCATCGGAATCAAGAACGGGACTCACAGGAGAGGTTCAAATCATAGAATGTTAGAGTGTCAGTCCTCTTCTACTTAAGTCGGCATTGTGCCTTTTGTATTAAATTCGGATGCAATTTCTGTGTTCATCGTCAAAAAGGAGGTCCAAGGGATACAGTAAACGTGAAGTGAAGCATCGGAATCTAAATCTGGACTCACAGGAGAGGTTCAAATAATAGAATATTAGAGTGTCAGTCCTCTTGTACTTAAGTCGACATTGTGCATTTTGTATTAAATTCGGATGCAATTTCTGTGTTTCATCGTCAATAAGAAGGCCCAAGGTATACAGTTAACCTGAAGTGAAGCATCGGAATCAAAAACGAGACTCACGGGCGAGGTTCAAATCATAGGAAGTTAGAGTGTCAGTCCTCTTGTACTTAAGTGGGCATTGTGCCTTTTGTATTAAATTCGGATGCAATTTCTGTGTTCATCGTCAAAAAGGAGGTATTAGGGATACAGTAAACGTGAAGTGAAGCATCGGAATCTAAAACTGGACTCACACGAGAGATTCAAATAATAGAATATTAGAGTGTCAGTCCTCTTTTACTTAAGTCGGCATTGTGCCTTTTGTATTAAATTCGGATGCAATTTCTGTGTTTCATCTTCAATACGACGGTCCAATTGAAACAGTAAACCTGAAGTGAAGCATCGGAATCTAAAACTGGACTCACAGGAGTGGTTCAAATCATAGAAAATTAGAGTGTCAGCCCTCTTGTACTTAAGTCGGCATTGTGCCTTTTGTATTAAATTCGGATGCAATTTTTGTGTTCATCGTCAAAAAGAAGGTCCAAGGGATACAGTAAACCTGAAGTGAAACATCAGAATCTAAAACTGGACACGCAGGAGAAGTTCAAATCACAGAAAGTTAGAATGTCAATCATCTTTTACTTAAGTCAGCATTGTGCCGTTTGTATTAAATTCGGATGCAATTTCTGTGTTTCATCGTCATTAAGAAGGTCCAAGGGATAGAGTAAACCAAAGTGAGGCATCGGAATCTAAAACTGGACTCACAGGAGACGTTTAAATCATAGTAAATTAGAGTGTCAGTCCTCTCGTACTTAAGTCGGGATTGTGCCTTTTGTATTAAATTCCGATGCAATATCTGTGTTTCATCGTCAATAAGAGGGTCCAAGGTATACAGCTAACCTGAAGTGAAGCATCGGAATCTAAAACTGGACTCACAGGAGAGGTTTAAGTCATAGAAAGTTAGAGTGTCAGTTTTCTTGTACTTAAATCGGCATTGTGCCTTTTGTATTAAATTCGGATGCAATTTCTGTGTTTCATCGTCAATGAGAAGGTCCAAGGTATACAGTAAACCTGAAGTGAAGCATCGGAATCTAAAACTGGACTCACAGGAGAGGTTTAAATCATAGAAAGTTAGAGTGTCGGTCCTCTTATACTTAAGTCGGCATTGTCGCCCTTTGTATTAAATTCGGATTCAATTTCCGTGTCATCGTCAATAAGATGGTCCAAGGTATACAGTAAACCTGAAGGGAAGCATCGGAATCTAAAACTGGACTCACAGGAGAGGTTCAAATCATATAAAGTTAGAGTGTCAGTCCTCTTGTACTTAAGTCGGCATTGTGCCTCTTGTATTAATTCGGATGCCGTTTCTGTGTTTCATCGATAATAAGAAGGTCCATGGGATACTGTAAACCTGAAGTAAAGCATCGGAATCAAAACCTGGACTCACAGGAGAGGTTTAAATCATAGAACGTTAGAGTGTCAGTCCTCTTGTACATAAGTCTGCATTTAGCGTTTTGTATTACATTCGGATACAATTTCTGTGTTTCATCATCAATAAGAAGGTCCAAGCTATACGGTGCACCTGAAGTGAAGCATCGGATTCTAAAACACAACTCACAGGAAAGGTTCAAATCATAGAAAAGTGGAGTGTCAGTCCTCTTGTACTTAAGTCGGCATTGTGCCTTTTGTATTACATACGGATGCAATTTCTGTGTCTCATCGGCAATAAGAAGGTCCAAGGTATACAGTAAACCTGAAATGAAGCATCGGAATCAATAACTGAACTAACACGAGAGGTTAAAATCATAGAAAGTTAGAGAGTCAGTCCTCTTGTACTTAAGTCGTCATTGTGCCTTTTGTATTAAATTCGGATGCAATTTCTGTGTTTCATCGTCAATAAGAAGGTCCAAGGAATACAGTAAACATGAAGTGAAGCATCGGTATCTGAAACAGGAATCACAGGAGATGTTTAAATCATAGAAAATTAGAGTCAGTCCACTTGTACTTAAGTGGGCATTGTGCACTTTGTATTAAACTCGGATGCAATTTCTGTGTTTCATCGTCAATAAGACAATCCAAGCTATTCAGTAAACCTGAAGTGAAGCATCGGAATCTAAAACTCAACTCACAGAAGAGGTTTAAATCATAAAAAGTTAGAGTGTTAGTCCGCTTGTACTTGAGTTGGCATTGTGCCTTTTGTATTAAATTCGGATGCAATTTCTTTGTTTCATCGTCAATAAGATGTTCCAAGGTATACAGTAAACCTGAAGTGAAGCATCAGAATCTAAAACTGGACTCACAGGAGAGGTTTAAATCGCAGAAAGTTAGAGTGTCATTCCTCTTGTACTTAAGTGGGCATTGTGCCTTTTGTCTTAAATTCGGATGCAATTTATGTGTTTCATCGTCAATAAGAAGGTCCAAGGTATACAGTAAACCTGAAGTGAAGCATCGGTACCTAAAACTCATCTCAAGGGAGAGGTTTAAATCATAGAAAGTTAGGGTGTCAGTCCTCATGTACTTAAGTCGGCATTGTGACTCTTGTATTAAATTCGGATGCAATTTCTGAATTTCATCGTCAATAAGAAGGTCCAAGGTATACAGTAAACCTGAAGTGAAGCTTCGGAATCTAAAACTCAACTCACAGGAGAGGTTCACATCATAGAAAGTTAGAGTGTTAGCCCTCTTGTACTTAAGTCGGCAATGTGCCTATTGTATTAAATTCGGATGCAATTTCTGTGTGTCATCGTCAATAAGAAGGTCCAGGGGATACAGTAAACCTGAAGCGAGGCATCGGAATCTAAAACTGGACTCACAGGAGAGGTTCAAATCATAGAAAATTAGATTGTCAGTCCTCTTGTACTTATGTCGGCATTGTGCCTTTTGTATTAAATTCGGATGCAATCTCTGTGTTTCATCGGCAATAAGAAGGTCCAAGGTATACAGTAAACCTGAAGTGAAGCATTGGAATCTAAAACTGGACTCACAGGAAAGGTTCAAATCATAGAAAGTTAGAGTTTCAGTCCTCTTGTACTTAAGTCGGCATTGTGCATTTTGTATTAATTCGGATGCCATTTCTGTGTTTCATCGTTAATAAGAAGGTCCATGGTATACTGTAAACCTGAAGTAAAGCATCGGAATCTAAACCTGGACTCACAGGAGGGGTTTAAATCATAGAACGTTAGAGTGTCAGTCCTCTTGTACATAAGTCTGCATTGTGCGTTTTGTATTACATTCGGATGCAATATCTGTGTTTCATCGTCAATAAGAAGGTCCAAGGTATACAGTACACCTGAAGTGAAGCATCGGGATCTAAAACACAACTCACAGGAGAGGTTCAAATCATAGAAAATTATAGTGTCAGTCCTCTTGTACTTAAGTCGGCATTGTGTCTTTTGTATTAAATTCGGATGCAACTTCTGTGTTTCATCGTCAATAAGAAGGGACAAGGTATAGAGTAAGATTGAAGTGAAGCATCGGAATCTATAACTGGACTCACAGGAGAGGTTTAAATCATAGTAAGTTAGAGTGTCAGTTCTCTCGTACTTTAGTCGGCATTGTGCCTTTTGTATTAAATTGCGATGCAATTTCTGTGTTTCATCGTCAATAAGAGGGTCCAAGGTATACAGCAAACCTGAAGTGAAGCATCGGAATCTAGAACTGGACTCACAGGAGAGGTTTAAATCATAGAAAGTTAGAGTGTCAGTCCTCTTGTACTTAAGACGGCATTGTGCCTTTTGTATTAAATTCGGAAGCAATTTCTGTGTTTCATCGTCAATGAGAAAGTCCAAGGTATACAGTAAACCTGAAGTGAAGCATCGGAATCTAAAACTGGACTCACAGGAGAGGTTTAAATCATAGAAAGTTAGAGTGTCGGTCCTCTTCTACTTAAGTCGGCATTGTGCCCTTTGTATTAAATTCGGATGTAATTTCTGTGTTTCATCGTCAATAAGGAGGTCCAAGGTATACAGTAAACCTGAAGTGAAGCATCGGAATCTAAAACTGGACTCACAGGAGACGTTTAAATCATAGAAATTTAGAGTGTCGGTCCTCTTGTACTTAAGTCGGCATTGTGCCCTTTGTATTAAATTCGGATGCAATTTCTGTGTTTCATCGTCAATAAAAATGTCCAAGATATACAGTAAACCTGAAATGAAGCATCGGAATCTAAAACTCAACTCACAGGAGTGGTTTAAATCATAGAAAGTTAGAGTGTCAGTCCTCTTGTACTTAAGATGGCTTTGTGCCTTTTGTATTAAATTCGGATCCAATTTCTGTGTGTCATCGTCAATAAGATGGACCAAGGGATACTGTAAACCTGAAGGGAAGCATCCGAATCTAAACCTGGACTCACAGGAGAGTTTTAAATCATAGAACGTTAGAGTGTCAGTCCTCTTGTACTTACGTCGGCTTGTGCGTTTTGTATTGAATTCGGATGCAATTTCTGTGTTTCATCGTCAATAAGAAGGTCCAAGGTATACAGTACACCTGAAGTGAAGCATCGGAATCTAAAACTCAACTCACAGGAGAGGTTCAAATTATAGAAAAGTAGAGTGTCAAACGTCCTGTACTTAAGTCGGCATTGTGCCTTTTGTATTAAATTCGGATGCAATTTCTGTGTTTCATCGTCAATAAGAAGGGCCAAGGTATACAGTAAGATTGAAGTGAAGCATCGGAATCTATAACTGGACACACAGGAGAGGTTTAAATCATAGTAAGTTAGAGTGTCAGTCCTCTCGTACTTAAGTCGGCATTGTGCCTTTTGTATTAAATTCCGATGCAATTTCTGTGTTTCATCGTCAATAAGAGGGTCCAAGGTATACAACAAAACTGAAGTGAAGCATCGGAATCTAAAACTGGACTCACAGGAGAGGTTTAAATTATAGAAAGTTAGAGTGTCAGTCCTCTTGTACTTAAGTCTGCATTGTGCCTTTTGTATTAAATTCGGATGCAATTTCTGTGTTTCATCGTCAATGAGAAGGTCCAAGGTACACAGTAATCCTGAAGTGAAGCATCGGATTCTTAAACTGGACCCCCAGGAGAGGTTTAAATCACAGATAGTTGGAGTGTCAGTCCTCTTGTACTTAAGTCGGCATTGTGCCTTTTGTATTAAATTCGGATGCAAATTCTGTGTTTCATCGTCAATAACAAGGTCCAGGGTATACAGTAAACCTGAAGTGAAGCATCGGAATCTAAAACTGAACTCACACAAGAGGATTAAATCATAGCAAGTTAGAGTGTTAGTCGACTTGCACTTAAGTCAGCATTGTGCCTTTTGTATTAAATTCGAATGCAATTTCTGTGTTTCATCGTCAATATGAACGTTCAAGGAATACAGTAAACCTGAAGTGAAGCATCGGAATCTAAAACTGGACTCACAGGAGAGGTTTAAATCATAGAAAGTTGGAGTGTCAGTGTTCTTATACTTAAGTCGGCATTGTGCCTTTTGTATTAAATTCGAATGCAATTTCTGTGTTTCATCGTCAATAAGAAAGTTGAAGGTGTACAGTAAACCTGAAGTGAAGCATCGGAATCTAAAACTGGACTCAAAGGAGAGGTTCAAGTCATCGAAAGCTAGAGTGTCAGTCCTCTTGTACTCAAGAAGGCATTTGCCTTTTGAATTAAATTCGGATGCAATTTCTGTGTTTCATCGTCAATAAGAAGGTCCAAGGTATACAGTAAACCTGAAGTAAAGCATCGGAATCTTAAACTCAACTCACAGGATAGGTCTATCTCATAGAAAGTTAGAGTGTCAGTCCTCTTGTACTTATGTCGGCATTGTGCCTTTTGTGTTAAATTTGGATGCAATTCTTGTGTTTCATCGTCAATAAGAAGGTCCAAGGTATACAGTAAACCTGAAGTGTAGCATCGGAATCTATAACTGGACTCACAGGAGAGGTTCAAATCATAGAAAGTTAGAGTGTCAGTCCTCTTGTACTTAAGTCGGCATTGTGCCTTTTGTTTTAATTCGGATGCAATTTCTGTGTTTCATCGTGAATAAGAAGGTCCATGGTATACAGTAAACCTGAAGTGAAGCATCGGAATCTATAACTGGACTTGCAGGAGAGGTTCAAATCATAGAAAGTTAGAGTGTCAGTCCTCTTTTACTTAAGTCGGAATTGTGCCTTTTCTAATACGTTCGGATGCAATTTCTGGGCTTCATCGTCAATAAGAAGGTCCAATGTATACAGTAAACCTGAAGTGAAGCATCGGAATCTAAAACTGGACTCACAGGAGAGGTTTAAATCATAGAAAGTTAGAGTGTCAGTCCACTTGGACTTAAGTCGACATTGTGCATTATGTATTAAATTCGGATGCAATTTCTGTGTTTCATCGTCAATAAGAAGGCCCAAGGTATACAGTAAACCTGAAGTGAAGCATCGGAATCAAAAACGGGACTCACAGGAGAGGTTCAAATCATAGAATGTTAGAGTGTCAGTCCTCTTCTACTTAAGTCGGCATTGTGCCTTTTGTATTAAATTCGGATGCAATTTCTGTGTTCATCGTCAAAAAGGAGGTCCAAGGGATACAGTAAACGTGAAGTGAAGCATCGGAATCTAAATCTGGACTCACAGGAGAGGTTCAAATAATAGAATATTAGAGTGTCAGTCCTCTTGTACTTAAGTCGGCATTGTGCCTTTTGTATTAATTCGGATGCCGTTTCTGTGTTTCATCAATAATAAGAAGGTCCATGGGATACTGTAAACCTGAAGAAAAGCATCGGAATCTAAAACTGGACTCACAGGAGAGGTTCAAATCATAGAAAGTTAGAGTGTCAGTCCACTTGGACTTAAGTCGACATTGTGCATTTTGTATTAAATTCGGATGCAATTTCTGTGTTTCATCGTCAATAAGAAGGCCCAAGGTATACAGTTAACCTGAAGTGAAGCATCGGAATCAAAAACGAGACTCACGGGCGAGGTTCAAATCATAGGAAGTTAGAGTGTCAGTCCTCTTGTACTTAAGTGGGCATTGTGCCTTTTGTATTAAATTCGGATGCAATTTCTGTGTTCATCGTCAAAAAGGAGGTATAAGGGATACAGTAAACGTGAAGTGAAGCATCGGAATCTAAAACTGGACTCACACGAGAGATTCAAATAATTGAATATTAGAGTGTCAGTCCTCTTTTACTTAAGTCGGCATTGTGCCTTTTGTATTAAATTCGGATGCAATTTCTGTGTTTCATCGTCAATACGAAGGTCCAATTGAAACATCAAACCTGAAGTGAAGCATCGGAATCTAAAACTGGACTCACAGGAGTGGTTCAAATCATAGAAAATTAGAGTGTCAGCCCTCTTGTACTTAAGTCGGCATTGTGCCTTTTGTATTAAATTCGGATGCAATTTTTGGGTTCATCGTCAAAAAGAAGGTCCAAGGGAGACAGTAAACCTGAAGTGAAACATCAGAATCTAAAACTGGACACGCAGAAGAGGTTCAAATCACAGAAAGTTAGAATGTCAATCATCTTTTACTTAAGTCAGCATTGTGCCGTTTGTATTAAATTCGGATGCAATTTCTGTATTTCATCGTCATTAAGAAGGTCCAAGGGATAGAGTAAACCAAAGTGAGGCATCGGAATCTAAAACTGGACTCACAGGAGACGTTTAAATCATAGTAAATTAGAGTGTCAGTCCTCTCGTACTTAAGTCGGGATTGTGCCTTTTGTATTAAATTCCGATGCAATATCTGTGTTTCATCGTCAATAAGAGGGTCCAAGGTATACAGCTAACCTGAAGTGAAGCATCGGAATCTAAAACTGGACTCACAGGAGAGGTTTAAATCATAGAAAGTTAGAGTGTCAGTTTTCTTGTACTTAAGTCGGCATTGTGCCTTTTGTATTAAATTCGGATGCAATTTCTGTGTTTCATCGTCAATGAGAAGGTCCAAGGTATACAGTAAACCTGAAGTGAAGCATCGGAATCTAAAACTGGACTCACAGGAGAGGTTTAAATCATAGAAAGTTAGAGTGTCGGTCCTCTTATACTTAAGTCGGCATTGTCGCCCTTTGTATTAAATTCGGATGCAATTTCTGTGCTTCATCGTCAATAAGAAGGTCCAAGGTATACAGTAAACCTGAAGTGAAGCATCGGAATCTAAAACTCAACTCACAGGAGAGGTTTAAATCATAAAAAGTTAGAGTGTCAGTCCTCTTGTACTTAAGACGGCATTGTGCCTTTTGTATTAAATTCGGATGCAATTTCCGTGTCATCGTCAATAAGATGGTCCAAGGTATACAGTAAACCTGAAGGGAAGCATCGGAATCTAAAATTGGACTCACAGGAGAGGTTCAAATCATATAAAGTTAGAGTGTCAGTCCTCTTGTACTTAAGTCGGCATTGTGCCTCTTGTATTAATTCGGATGCCGTTTCTGTGTTTCATCGATAATAAGAAGGTCCATGGGATACTGTAAACCTGAAGTAAAGCATCGGAATCAAAACCTGGACTCACAGGAGAGGTTTCAATCATAGAACGTTAGAGTGTCAGTCCTCTTGTACATAAGTCTGCATTTAGCGTTTTGTATTACATTCGGATACAATTTCTGTGTTTCATCATCAATAAGAAGGTCCAAGCTATACGGTGCACCTGAAGTGAAGCATCGGATTCTAAAACACAACTCACAGGAAAGGTTCAAAACATAGAAAAGTGGAGTGTCAGTCCTCTTGTACTTAAGTCGGCATTGTGCCTTTTGTATTACATTCGGATGCAATTTCTGTGTCTCATCGGCAATAAGAAGGTCCAAGGGCTACAGTAAACCTGAAGTGAAGCATCGGAAACTAAAACTGGACTCAAAGGAGAGGTTCAAGTCATCGCAAGTTAGAGTGTCAGTCCTCTTGTACTCAAGTCGGCATTTGCCTTTTGTATTAAATTCGGATGCAATTTCTGTGTTTCATCGACAATAAGAAGGTCCAAGGTATACAGTAAACCTGAAGTGTAGCATCGGAATCTATAACTGGACTCACAGGAGAGGTTCAAATCATAGAAAGTTAGAGTGTCAGTCTTCTTGTATTTATGGCGGCATTGTGCATTTTGTATTAAGTTCGGATGCAATTTCTGTGTTTCATCGTCAATAAGAAGGTCCAAGGTATACAGTAAACCTGAAGTAAAGCATCGGAATCTTAACCTCAACTCACAGGATGGGTCTATCTCATAGAAAGTTAGAGTGTCAGTCCTCTTGTACTTAAGTCGGCATTGTGCCTTTTGTATTAAATTCGGATGCTATTTCTGTGTTTCATCGTCAATAAGAAGATCCAAGGTATACAGTAAACCTGAAGTAAAGCTTCGGAATCTTAAACTCAACTCTCAGGATATGTCCATCTCATAGAAAGTTAGAGTGTCAGTCCTCTTGTACTTAAGTCGGAATTGTGCCTTTTGTAATAAGTTCGGATGCAATTTCTGGGCTTCATCGTCAATACGAAGGTCCAATTGATACAGTAAATCTGAAGTGAAGCATCGGAATCTAATACCCAACTCACAGGAGAGGTTCAAAGCATTGAAAATTAGAGTGTCAGTCCTCTTACACTTAAGTCGGCATTGTGCCTTTTGTATTAAATTCGGATGCAATTTCTGTGTTTCATCGTCAATATGAAGGTCCAAGGTATACAGTAAACCTGAAATGAAGCATCGGAATCAATAACTGAACTACCACGAGAGGTTAAAATCATAGAAAGTTAGAGAGTCAGTCCTCTTGTACTTAAGTCGTCATTGTGCCTTTTGTATTAAATTCGGATGCAATTTCTGTGTTTCATCGTCAATAAGAAGGTCCAAGGAATACAGTAAACATGAAGTGAAGCATCGGTATCTGAAACTGGAATCACAGGAGATGTTTAAATCATAGAAAATTAGAGTCAGTCCACTTGTACTTAAGTGGGCATTGTGCACTTTGTATTAAACTCGGATGCAATTTCTGTGTTTCATCGTCAATAAGATAGTCCAAGCTATTCAGTAAACCTGAAGTGAAGCATCGGAATCTAAAACTCAACTCAAAGAAGAGGTTTAAATCATAAAAAGTTAGAGTGTCAGTCCGCTTGTACTTGAGTCGGCATTGTGCCTTTTGTATTAAATTCGGATGCAATTTCTTTGTTTCATCGTCAATAAGATGTTCCAAGGTATACAGTAAACCTGAAGTGAAGCATCAGAATCCAAAACTGGACTCACAGGAGAGGTTTAAATCGCAGAAAGTTAGAGTGTCATTCCTCTTGTACTTAAGTGGGCATTGTGCCTTTTGTATTAAATTCGGATGCAATTTCTGTGTTTCATCGTCAATAAGAAGGTCCAAGGTATACAGTAAACCTGAAGTGAAGCATCGGTACCTAAAACTCATCTCAAGGGAGAGGTTTAAATCATAGAAAGTTAGGGTGTCAGTCCTCATGTACTTAAGTCGGCATTGTGACTCTTGTATTAAATTCGGATGCAATTTCTGGATTTCATCGTCAATAAGAAGGTCCAAGGTATACAGTAAACCTGAAGTGAAGCTTCGGAATCTAAAACTCAACTCACAGGAGAGGTTCAAATCATAGGAAGTTAGAGTGTTAGCCCTCTTGTACTTAAGTCGGCAATGTGCCTTTTGTATTAAATTCGGATGGTATTTCTGTGATTCATCGTCAATAAGAAGGTCCAAGGTACACAGTATACCTGAAGTAAAGCATCGGAATCTAATACTGGACTCACAGGAGAGGTTTATATAATGTAAAGTTAAGTGTCTATCCTCTTGAACATAAGACGGCATTGTGTCTTTTGTATTAAATTCGGATACAATTTCTGTGTTTCATCGTCTATAAGATGGCCAAGGTATACAGTAAACCTGAAGTGAAGCATCGGAATCTAAAATTGGACTCACAGGAGAGGTTTTAAACCATAGAAAGTTAGAGGGTCAGTCTCCTTGGACTTCAGTCGGCATTTTGCCTTTTGTATTAAATTCGGATGCAATTTCTGTGCTTCACCGAAAGTAAGATGGTCCAAGGTATACAGTGAACCTGAAGTGAAGAATCTGAATCTAAAATTGGACTCACGGGAGAGGTTTAAATCATAGTAAGTTAGAGTGTCAGTCCTCTTGTACTTAAGTCGGCATTGTGCCTTTTGTATTAGATTCGGATGCTATTTCTGTGTTTCATCGTCAATAAGAAGGTCCAAGGTATTCAGTAAACCGGAAGTGAAGCATCGGAATGTAAAACTGGACTCACAGGAGAGGTTTAAATCATAGAGGGTTGGAGTGTCAGGCCTCTTGTACTTAAATCGGAATTGTGCCTTTTGTATTTTATTCGGATGCAATTTCTGTGTTTCATCGTCAATAAGAAGGTCCAAGGTATACAGTAAACCTGAGGTGAAGCATCTGAATCTAAAACTGGACTCACAGGAGAGGTGCAAGCAAAGAAAGTTAGCGTGTCAGACTTCTTGTACTTAAATCATCACTGTGCATTTTGTATTAAATTCGGATGTAATTTCTGTGTTTCATCGTCAATAAGAAGGTCCAAGGTATACAGTAAACCTGATGTGAAGCATCGGTATCTAAAACTGGACACACAGGAGAGGTTTAAATCATAGAAAATTAGAGAAACAGTCCTTTTGTACTTAAGCTGGCATTGTGCCTTTTGTATTAAATTCGGATGCAATTTCTGTGTTTCATCGTCAAGAAGATGGTCCAAGGTATACTGCAAACCTCAACTGAAACATCGGAATCTAAAACTGAACTTACAGGTGAGGTTCAAATCATAGAAAGTTAGAGTGTCAGTCCTCTTGTACTTAAGTCGGCATTGTGCATTTTGTATTGAATTCGGAAGCAATTTCTGTGTTTCATAGTCAATAAGAGGGTCCTTGGTATACAGTTAATCTGAAGTGAAGCATCGGAATCTAAAACTGGACTCACAGGAGAGGTTCAAATCATAGACAGTTAGAGTGTCAGTCCTCTTGTACATAAGTCGGCATTGTGCCTATTGTATTAAATTCGGATGCAGATTCTGTGTTTCATCGTCAAAACGAAGGTCCAAGTAATACAGTACACCTGAAGTGAAGCATCTGAATCTAAAACTGGACTCACAGGAGAGGTTCAAATCATATAAAGTTAGAGTGTCAGTCCTCTTGTATTTAAGTCGGCATTGTGCCTTTTGTATTAAATTCGGATGCAATTTCTGTGTTTCATCGTCAATAAGAAGGTCCAAGGGATACAGTAAACCTAAAGTGAAGCATCAGAATCTAAAACTGGACTCACAGGAGAGGTTTAAATCATCGAATGTTAGAGTGTCAGTCCTCTCGTACTTACGTCGGCATTGTGCGTTTTGTATTAAATTCCGATGGTATCTCTGTGTTTCATCTCAATAAGAAGGTCCAAGGTATGCAGTAAACCTGAAGTGAAGCATCGGAATCTAAAACTGGACTCACAGGAGAGGTTCAAATCACAGAAAATTAGAGTGTCAGTCCTCCTGTACTTAGGTCGGCATTGTCCATTTTGTAATAAATTCGGATGCAATTTCTGTGCTTCGTCGTCAATAATAACGTCCAAGGTAACAGTAAACCTGAAGTGAAGCATCGGAATCTAAAACTTGACTCACAGAAGAGGTTCAAATCATAGAAAGTTAGAGTGTCAGTCCTCTTGTACTTAAGTCGGCAATGTGATTTTTGTATTAAATTCGGATGGTATTTCTGTGATTCATCGTCAATAAGAAGGTCCAAGGTACACAGTAAACCTGTAGTAAAGCATCGGAATCTAATACTGGTCTCACAGGAGAGGTTTATATAATGTAAAGATAAGTGTCAATCCTCTTGTACATATGACGGCATTGTGTCTTTTGTATTAAATTCGGATACAATTTCTGTGTTTCATCGTCTATAAGATGGCCAAGGTATACAGTAAACCTGAAGTGAAGCATCGGAATCTAAAATTGGACTCACAGGAGAGGTTCAAATCACGGAAAATTAGAGTAACAGTCCTCCTGTACTTAGGTCGGCATTGTGCCTTTTGTATTAAATTCGGATGCAATTTCTTTGTTTCATCGTCAATACGAAGGTCCAAGGGATAAAGTAAACCTCAAGTGAAGCATCGGAATCTAAAACTGGACTCACAGGAAAAGCTCAAATCATAGAAAGTTAGAGTATCAATCCTCTTATACTTAAGTCGGCATTGTGTCTTTTGTATTAAATTCAGATGCAATTTCTGTGTTTCATCGTCAATAAGAACGTCCAAGGGATACAGTAAACCTGAAGTGAAGCATCGGAATCTAAAACTGGACCAACAGGAGAGGTTCAAATCATAGAAAGTTATAGTGTCAGTCCTCTTGTACATAAGTCGGCATTGTGCCTTTTGTATTAGATTCGGATGAAATTTCAGTGTTTCATCGTCAATAAGAAAGTCCAAGGGTAACAGTAAACCTGAAGTGAAGCATCGGAATCTAAAACTGGACTCACAGGAGAGGTTCAAATCATAGAAAGTTAGAGAGTCAGTCCTCTTGTACTTAAGTCGGCATTGTGCCTTTTGTATTAAATTCGATGCTATTTCTGTGTTTCATCGTCAATAAGAAGGGCCAAGGTATACAGTAAGCCAGAAGTGAAGCATCGGAATCTATAACTGGACTCACAGGAGAGGTTTAAATCATAGTAAGTTAGAGTGTCTGTCCTATCGTACTTAAGTCGGCATTGTGCCTTTTGTATTAAATTCGGATGTAATTTCTGTGTTCCATAGTCAAAAAGAAGGTCCAAGGTATACAGTAAACCTGAAGTGAAGCATCGGAATCTAAAACTGGACTCACAGGAGAGGTGCAAATCATAGAGAGTTAGAGTATCAGTCCTCTTATACTTAAGTCGGCATTGTGCCTTTTGTATTAAATTCAGATGCAATTTCTGTGTTTCATCGTCAATAAGAACGTCCAAGGGATACAGTAAACCTGAAGTGAAGCATCGGAATCTAAAACTGGACCTACAGGAGAGGTTCAAATCATAGAAAGTTATAGTGTCAGTCCTCTTGTACTTAAGTCAGCATTGTGCCTATTGTATTATATTCGGATGCAATATCAGTGTTTCATCGTCAATAAGAAAGTCCAAGGGTAACAGTAAACCTGAAGTGAAGCTTTGGAATCTGAAACTGGACTCACAGGAGAGGTTCAAATCAAAGAAAGTTAGAGTGTCAGTCCTCTTGTACTTAAGGCGGCATTGTGCCTTTGGACTAATTTCTGATGCAGTTTCTGTGTTTCATCGTCAATAAGTATGTCCAACGGATACATTAAACCTGAAGTAAAGAATCGGAATCTAAAACTGGACTCACAGGAGAGGTTCAAATCATAGAAAGTTAGAGTGTCAGTCCTCTTGTACTTAATTCGCCATTGTGCCTTTTGTATTAAATTCGGACGCAATTTCTGTGTTCATCGTCAATAAGAGTGTTTAAGGGATACAGTAAACCTGAAGTGAAGCATCGGAATCTAAAACTGGACTCACAGGAGAGGTTCAAATCATAGATTGCTAGAGTGTCAGTCCCCATGTACTTAGGTCGGCATTTTGCCTTTTGTATTATATTCGGATGCAATTTCTGTGTTCCATCGTCAATAGAAGGTCCAAGGTATACAGTAAACCTGAAGTGAAGCATCGGAATCTAAAACTGGACTCACAGGAGAGGTTCAAATCAAAAAGAGTTAGAGTGTCAGTCCTCTTGTACTTAAGTCGGCATTGTGGCTTTTGTATTAAATTCGGAAGCAATTTCTGTGTTCCATCGTCAATAAGAAGGTCCAAGGTATACAATAAACCTGAAGTGAAGCATCTGAATCTAAAACTGTACTTACAGGAGAGGTTCAAATCATAGTAAGTTAGAGTGTCAGTCCTCTTGTACCTAAGTCGGCATTGTGTATTTTGTATTAAATTCGGATGCAATTACTGTGTTTCATCGTCAATAAGAAGGCCCTAGGGATACAGTAAACCTGAAGTGATGCATCGGAATCAAAAACTGGACTCACAGGAGAGGTTCAAATCATAGAAACATAGAGTGTCAGTCCTCTTGTACTTAAGTCGGCATTGTGCCTTTTGTATTAAATTCAGATGCAATTTCTGTGTTTCATCGTCAATAAGAAGGTCCATGGGATACAGTAAACCACACGTGAAGCATCGGAAACTAAAACTGGACTCATAGGAGAGGTTTAAATCATTGAAAGTTAGAGAGTCAGTCCTCTTGTACTTAAGTCGGCATTGTGCCTTTTGTATTAAATTCGGATGCGATTTCTGTGTTTCATAGTCAATAAGATGGTCCCAGGTACTCAGTAAACCTGAAGTGAAGCATCTGAATCTAAAACTGGACTCACAGGAGAGGTTTAAATCATAGAAAATTAGTGTGTCAGTCCTCTTGTACTTAAGTCGTCATTGTGCCTTTTGTATTAAATTCGGATGCAATTTCTGTGCCTCATCGTCAATAAGAAGGTCCATGGTATACAGTAAACCTGAAGTGAAGTATTGGAAACTAAAACTGGACTCACAAGAGAGGATCAATTCATTGAAAGTTAGAGTGTCAGTCCTCTTGTACTTAAGTTGGCATTGTGCCTTTTGTATTAAATTCGGTTGCAATTTCTGAGTTTCATCGTCTATAAGAAGGTCCAAGAGGTACAGTAAACCTGAAGTGAAGCATCGGAATCTAAAACTGGACTCGCAGGAGTGGTTCAAATCATATAAAGTTCGAGTGTCAGTCCTCTTGTACTTACGTCAGCATTGTGCCTTTTGTATTACATTCGGTTGCAATTTCTGTGTTTCATCGTCAATAAGAAGGTCCAAGGTATACAGTTAACCTGAAGTGAAGCATCGAAATCTAAAACTGGACTCACTGGGGAGGTTCAAATCACAGAAAGTTAGAGTGTCAGTCCTCTGGCACTTAAGTCGGCAATGTGCCTTTTGTATTAAATTCGGATGTAATTTCTGTGTTTCATCGTCAATAAGAAGGTCCAAGGGATTCAGTAAACCCAAGGTGAAGCATCAGAATCTAAAACTGGACTCACAGGAGAGGTTTAAATCACAGAAAGTGAGGGTCTCAGTCCCCTTGTACTTAAGTCGGCATTGTGCCTTTTGTATTACATTCGGATGCAATTTCTGCGCTTCATCGTCAATAAGAAGGTCCAGGGTATACAGTAAACCTGAAGTGAAGCATCGGAATCTAAAACTGGACTCACAGGAGAGGTTCCAATCACAGAAAGTTAGAGTGTCAGTCCTCTTGTACTTAAGTTGGCATTGTGCCTCTTGTATTAAATTCATATGCAATTTCTGTGTTTCATCGTCAATGAGAAGGTCCAAGGTATACAGTAAACCTGAAGTGAAGCATCGGAATCTAAAACTGGACTCACAGGAGAGGTTCAAATCATAGAGAGTTAGAGATTCAGTCCTCTTATACTTAATTCGGCATTGTGCCTTTTGTATTATATTCAGATGCAATTTCTGTGTTTCATCGTCAATAAGAACGTCCAAGGGATACAGTAAACCTGAAGTGAAGCATCGGAATCTAAAACTGGACCTACAGGAGAGGTTCAAATCATAAAAAGTTATAGTGTCAGTCCTCTTGTACTTAAGTCGGCATTGTGCCTTTTGTATTATATTCGGATGCAATATCAGTGTTTCATCGTCAATAAGAAAGTCCAAGGGACACAGTAAACCTGAAGTGAAGCATTGGAATCTAAAACTGGACTCACAGGAGAGGTTTAAATCGTAGCAAGTTAGAGAGTCAGTCCTCTTGTACTTAAGTCGGCATTGTGCCTTTTGTATTACATTCGGATGCAATTTCTGTGCTTCATCGTCAATAAGTTTGTCCAAGGTATACAGTAAACCTCAAGCAAAGCATCGGGATCTAAAACTCAATTCACAGGAGAGGCTCAAATCATAGAAAGTTAGAGTGTCAGTCTTCTTGTACTTAAGACGGCATTGTGCCTTTTGTATTAAATTCGAATGCAATTTCTGTGTTTCATCGTCAATTAGAAGGTCCAAGGTATACAGTAAACCTGAAGTGAAGCATCGGAATCTACAACTGGACTCACTGGGGAGGTTCAAATCACAGAAAGTTAGAGTGTCAGTCCTCTGGTACTTAAGTCAGCAATGTGCCTTTTGTATTAAATTCGGATGTAATATCTGTCTTTCATCGCCAATAAGAAGGTCCATGGGATTCAGTAAACCCAAAGTGAAGCTTCGGAATCTAAAACCGGACTCACAGGAGAGGTTTAAATCACAGAAAGTGAGGGTGTCAGTCCTCTTGTACTTAAGTCGGCATTGTGCCTTTTGTATTACATTCGGATGCAATTTCTGAGTTTCATCGTCTATAAGAAGGTCCAAGAGGTACAGTAAACCTGAAGTGAAGCATCGGAATCTACAACTGGACTCGCAGGAGTGGTTCAAATCATATAAAGTTCGAGTGTCAGTCCTCTTGTACTTACGTCAGCATTGTGCCTTTTGTATTAAATTCGGTTGCAATTTCTGTGTTTCATCGTCAATAAGAAGGTCCAAGGTATACAGTTAACCTGAAGTGAAGCATCGAAATCTAAAACTGGACTCACTGGGGAGGTTCAAATCACAGAAAGTTAGAGTGTCAGCCCTCTGGTACTTAAGTCGGCAATGTGCCTTTTGTATTAAATTCGGATGTAATTTCTGTGTTTCATCGTCAATAAGAAGGTCCAAGGGATTCAGTAGACCTAAAGTGAAGCATCGGAATCTAAAACTGGACTCACGGGAGAGGTTTAAATCACAGAAAGTGAGGGTGTCAGTCCTCTTGTACTTAAGTCGGCATTGTGACTTTTGTATTACATTCGGATGCAATTTCTGCGCTTCATCGTCAATAAGAAGGTCCAGGGTATACAGTAAACCTGAAGTGAAGCATCGGAATCTAAAACCGGACTCACAGGAGAGGTTCCAATCACAGAAAGTTAGAGTGTCAGTCCTCTTGTACTTAAGTTGGCATTGTGCCTCTTGTATTAAATTCGGATGCAATTTCTGTGTTTCATCGTCAATGAGAAGGTCCAAGGTATACAGTAAACCTGAAGTGAAGCATCGGAATCTAAAACTGGACTCACAGGAGAGGTTCAAATCAAAGAGAGTTAGAGTATCAGTCCTCTTATACTTGAGTCGGCATTGTGCATTTTGTGTTAAATTCAGATGCAATTTCTGTGTTTCATCGTCTATAAGAACGTCCAAGGGATACAGTAAACCTGAAGTGAAGCATCGGAATCTAAAACTGGACCTACAGGAGAGGTTCAAATCATTGAAAGTTATAGTGTCAGTCCTCTTGTACTTAAGTCGGCATTGTGCCTTTTGTATTATATTCGGATGCAATATCAGTATTTCATCGTCAATAAGAAAGTCCAAGGGTTACAGTAAACCTGAAGTGAAGCATTGGAATCTAAAACTGGACTCACAGGAGAGGTTCAAATTAAAGAAAGTTAGAGTGTCAGTCCTCTTGTACTTAAGTCGGCATTGTGCCTTTGGATTAAGTTCTGATGCAGTTTTTGTGTTTCATCGTCAATAAGTATGTCCAACGGATACAGTAAACCTGAAGTAAAGAATCGGAATCTAAAACTGGACTCACAGGAGAGGTTCAAGTCATAGATTGCTATAGTGTCAGTCCCCTTGTACTTAAGTCAGCATTTTGCCTTTTGTATTAAATTTGGATGCAATTTCTGTGTTCCATCGTCAATTGAAGGTCCAAGGTATACAGTAAACCTGAAGTGAAGCATCGGAATCTAAAACTGGACTCACAGGAGAGGTTCAAATCATATAGAGTTAGAGTGCCAGTCCTCTTGTACTTAAGTCGGCATTGTGGCTTTTGTATTAAATTCGGAAGCAATTTCTGTGTTCCATCGTCAATAAGAAGGTCATAGGTATACAATAAACCTGAAGTGAAGCATCGGAACCTAAAACTGTACTTACAGGAGAGGTTCAAATCATAGAAAGTTAGAGTGTCAGTCCTCTTGTACCTAAGTCGGCATTGTGCATTTTGTATTAAATTCGGATGCAATTTCTGTGTTTCATCGTCAATAAGAAGGTCCTAGGGATACAGTAAACCTGAAGTGATGCTTTGGAATCAAAAACTGGACTCACAGGAGAGGTTCAAATCATAGAAACATAGGGTGTCAGTCCTCTTGTACTTAAGTCGGCATTGTGCCTTTTGTATTAAATTCGGATGCAACTTCTGTGTTTCATCGTCAATAAGAAGGTCCATGGGATACAGTAAACCTCAAGTGAAGCATCGGAATCTAAAACTGGACTCACAGGAGAGGTTTAAATCATTGAAAGTTAGAGTTTCAGTCCTCTTGTACTTAAGTCGGCATTGTGCCTTTTGTATTAAATGCGGATGCGATTTCTGTGTTTCATCGTCAATAAGATGGTCCCACGTACTCAGTAAACCTGAAGTGAAGCATCTGAATCTAAAACTGGACTCACAGGAGAGGTTTAAATCATAGAAAATTAGAGTGTCAGTCCTCTTGTACTTAAGTCGTCATTGTGCCTTTTGTATTAAATTCGGATGCAATTTCTGTGTTTCATCGTCAATAAGAAGGTCCAAGGTATACAGTAAACCTGAAGTGAAGTATCGGTAACTAAAACTGGCCTCACAGGAGAGGTTCAATTCATTGAAAATTAGAGTGTCAGTCCTCTTGTACTTAAGTCGGCATTGTGCCTTTTGTATTAAATTCGGTTGCAATTTCTGAGTTTCATCGTCTATATGAAGGTCCAAGAGGTACAGTAAACCTGAAGTGAAGCATCGAAATCTAAAACTGGACTCACTGCGGAGGTTCAAATCACAGAAAGTTAGAGTGTCAGTCCTCTGGTACTTAAGTCGGCAATGTGCCTTTTGTATTAAATTCGGATGTAATTTCTGTGTTTCATCGTCAATAAGAAGGTCCAAGGGATTCAGTAAACCCAAAGTGAAGCATCGGAATCTAAAACTGGACTCACAGGAGAGGTTTAAATCACAGAAAGTGAGGGTGTTAGTCCTCTTGTACTTAAGTCGGCATTGTGCCTTTTGTATTACATTCGGATGCAATTTCTGCGCTTCATCGTCAATATGAAGGTCCAGTGTATACAGTAAACCTGAAGTGAAGCATCGGAATCTAAAACCGGACTCACAGGAGAGGTTCCAATCACAGAAAGTTAGAGTGTCAGTCCTCTTGTACTTAAGTCGGCATTGTGCCTTTGGATTAAATTCTGATGCAGTTTCTGTGTTTCATCGTCAATAAGTATGTCCAACGGATACAGTAAACCTGAAGTAAAGAATCGGAATCTAAAACTGGACTCACAGGAGTGGTTCAAATCATAGAAAGTTAGAGTGTCGGTCCTCTTGTACTTAAGTCGCCATTGTGCCTTTTGTATTAAATTTGGACGCAATTTCTGTGTTCATCGTCAATAAGAGGGTTTAAGGGATACAGTAAACCTGAAGTGAAGCATCGGAATCTAAAACTGGACTCACAGGAGAGGTTCAAATCATAGATTCTTAGAGTGTCAGTCCCCTTGTACTTAAGTCGGCATTTTGCCTTTTGTATTAAATTCGGATGCAATTTCTGTGTTCCATCGTCAATAGAAGGTCCAAGGTATACAGTAAACCTGAAGTGAAGCATCCGTATCTAAAACTGGACTCACAGGAGAGGTTCAAATCATATAGAGTTAGAGTGCCAGTCCTCTTGTACTTAAGTCGGCATTGTGGCTTTTGTATTAAATTCGGAAGCAATTTCTGTGTTCCATCGTCAATAAGAAGGTCCAAGGTATACAATAAACCTGAAGTGAAGCATCGGAATCTAAAACTGTACTTACAGGAGAGGTTCAAATCATAGAAAGTTAGAGTGTCAGTCCTCTTGTACCTAAGTCGGCATTGTGCCTTTTGTATTACATTCGGAGGCAATTTCTGAGTTTCATCGTCTATAAGAAGGTCCAAGAGGTACAGTAAACCTGAAGTGAAGCATCGGAATCTAAAACTGGACTCGCAGGAGTGGTTCAAATCATATAAAGTTCGAGTGTCAGTCCTCTTGTACTTACGTCAGCATTGTGCCTTTTGTATTAAATTCGGTTGCAATTTCTGTGTTTCATCGTTAATAAGAAGGTCCGAGGTATACAGTTAACCTGAAGTGAAGCATCGAAATCTAAAATTGGACTCACTGGGGAGGTTCAAATCACAGAAAGTTAGAGTGTCAGTCCTCTGGTACTTAAGTCGGCAATGTGCCTTTTGTATTAAATTCGGATGTAATTTCTGTGTTTCATCGTCAATAAGAAGGTCCAAGGGATTCAGTAGACCCAAAGTGAAGCATAGGAATCTAAAACTGGACTCACGGGAGAGGTTTAAATCACAGAAAGTGAGGGTGTCAGTCCTCTTGTACTTAAGTCGGCATTGTGACTTTTGTATTACATTCGGATGCAATTTCTGCGCTTCATCGTCAATAAGAAGGTCCAGGGTATACAGTAAACCTGAAGTGAAGCATCGGAATCTAAAACCGGACTCACAGGAGAGGTTCCAATCACAGAAAGTTAGAGTGTCAGTCCTCTTGTACTTAAGTTGGCATTGTGCCTCTTGTATTAAATTCGGATGCAATTTCTGTGTTTCATCGTCAATGAGAACGTCCAAGGTATACAGTAACCCTGAAGTGAAGCATCGGAATCTAAAACTGGACTCACAGGAGAGGTTCAAATCAAAGAGAGTTAGAGTATCAGTCCTCTTATACTTAAGTCGGCATTGTGTATTTTGTGTTAAATTCAGATGCAATTTCTGTGTTTCATCGTCAATAAGAACGTCCAAGGGATACAGTAAACCTGAAGTGAAGCATCGGAATCTAAAACTGGACCTACAGGAGAGGTTCAAATCATTGAAATTTATAGTGTCAGTCCTCTTGTACTTAAGTCGGCATTGTGCCTTTTGTATTATATTCGGATGCAATATCAGTGTTTCATCGTCAATAAGAAAGTCCAAGGGTTACAGTAAACCTGAAGTGAAGCATCGGAAACTAAAACTGGACTCACAGGAGAGGTTCAATTCATTGAAAGTTAGAGTGTCAGTCCTCTTGTACTTAGGTCGGCATTGTGCCTTTTGTATTAAATTCGGTTGCATTTTCTGAGTTTCATCGTCAATAAGAAGGTCCAAGGTATACAGTTAACCTGAAGTGAAGCATCGAAATCTAAAACTGGACTCACTGGGGAGGTTCAAATCACAGAAAGTTAGAGTGTCAGTCCTCTGGTACTTAAGTCAGCAATGCGCCTTTTGTATTAAATTCGGATGTAATATCTGTCTTTCATCGCCAATAAGAAGGTCCAAGGGATTCAGTAAACCCAAAGTGAAGCTTCGGAATCTAAAACCGGACTCACAGGAGAGGTTTAAATCACAGAAAGTGAGGGTGTCAGTCCTCTTGTACTTAAGTCGGCATTGTGCCTTTTGTATTACATTCGGATGCAATTTCTGAGTTTCATCGTCAATAAGAAGGTCCAAGAGGTACAGTAAACCTGAAGTGAAGCATCG
Source organism: Schistocerca americana (assembly GCF_021461395.2). NCBI lineage: Eukaryota > Metazoa > Arthropoda > Insecta > Orthoptera > Acrididae > Schistocerca > Schistocerca americana. The sequence continues at coordinate 60,448,292 of NC_060121.1, forward strand.
GAATCTAAAACTGGACTCGCAGGAGTGGTTCAAATCATATAAAGTTCGAGTGTCAGTCCTCTTGTACTTACGTCAGCATTGTGCCTTTTGTATTAAATTCGGTTGCAATTTCTGTGTTTCATCGTCAATAAGAAGGTCCAAGGTATACAGTTAACCTGAAGTGAAGCATCGAAATCTAAAACTGGACTCACTGGGGAGGTTCAAATCACAGAAAGTTAGAGTGTCAGTCCTCTGGTACTTAAGTCGGCAATGTGCCTTTTGTATTAAATTCGAATGTAATTTCTGTGTTTCATCGTCAATAAGAAGGTCCAAGGGATTCAGTAGACCCAAAGTGAAGCATCGGAATCTAAAACTGGACTCACGGGAGAGGTTTAAATCACAGAAAGTGAGGGTGTCAGTCCTCTTGTACTTAAGTCGGCATTGTGACTTTTGTATTACATTCGGATGCAATTTCTGCGCTTCATCGTCAATAAGAAGGTCCAGGGTATACAGTAAACCTGAAGTGAAGCATCGGAATCTAAAACCGGACTCACAGGAGAGGTTCCAATCACAGAAAGTTAGAGTGTCAGTCCTCTTGTACTTAAGTTGGCATTGTGCCTCTTGTATTAAATTCGGATGCAATTTCTGTGTTTCATCGTCAATGAGAAGGTCCAAGGTATACAGTAAACCTGAAGTGAAGCATCGGAATCTAAAACTGGACTCACAGGAGAGGTTCAAATCAAAGAGAGTTAGAGTATCAGTCCTCTTATACTTAAGTCGGCATTGTGCATTTTGTGTTAAATTCAGATACAATTTCTGTGTTTCATCGTCAATAAGAACGTCCAAGGGATACAGTAAACCTGAAGTGAAGCATCGGAATCTAAAACTGGACCTACAGGAGAGGTTCAAATCATTGAAAGTTATAGTGTCAGTCCTCTTGTACTTAAGTCGGCATTGTGCCTTTTGTATTATATTCGGATGCAATATCAGTGTTTCATCGTCAATAAGAAAGTCCAAGGGTTTCAGTAAACATGAAGTGAAGCATTGGAATCTAAAACTGGACTCACAGGAGAGGTTCAAATCAAAGAAAGTTAGAGTGTCAGTCCTCTTGTACTTAAGTCGGCATTGTGCCTTTGGATTAAGTTCTGATGCAGTTTTTGAGTTTCATCGTCAATAAGTATGTCCAACGGATACAGTAAACCTGAAGTAAAGAATCGGAATCTAAAACTGGACTCACAGGAGAGGTTCAAATCATAGATTGCTAGAGTGTCAGTCCCCTTGTACTTAAGTCGGCATTTTGCCTTTTGTATTAAATTCGGATGCAATTTCTGTGTTCCATCGTCAATTGAAGGTCCAAGGTATACAGTAAACCTGAAGTGAAGCATCGGAATCTAAAACTGGACTCACAGGAGAGGTTCAAATCATATAGAGTTAGAGTGCCAGTCCTCTTGTACTTAAGTCGGCATTGTGGCTTTTGTATTAAATTCGGAAGCAATTTCTGTGTTCCATCGTCAATAAGAAGGTCCAAGGTATACAATAAACCTGAAGTGAAGCATCGGAACCTAAAACTGTACTTACAGGAGAGGTTCAAATCATAGAAAGTTAGAGTGTCAGTCCTCTTGTACCTAAGTCGGCATTGTGCATTTTGTATTAAATTCGGATGCAATTTCTGTGTTTCATCGTCAATAAGAAGGTCCAAGGTATACAGTTAACCTGAAGTGAAGCATCGAAATCTAAAACTGGACTCACTGGGGAGGTTCAAATCACAGAAAGTTAGAGTGTCAGCCCTCTGGTACTTAAGTCGGCAATGTGCCTTTTGTATTAAATTCGGATGTAATTTCTGTGTTTCATCGTCAATAAGAAGGTCCAAGGGATTCAGCAGACCCAAAGTGAAGCATCGGAATCTAAAACTGGACTCACGGGAGAGGTTTAAATCACAGAAAGTGAGGGTGTCAGTCCTCTTGTACTTAAGTCGGCATTGTGACTTTTGTATTACATTCGGATGCAATTTCTGCGCTTCATCGTCAATAAGAAGGTCCAGGGTATACAGTAAACCTGAAGTGAAGCATCGGAATCTAAAACCGGACTCACAGGAGAGGTTCCAATCACAGAAAGTTAGAGTGTCAGTCCTCTTGTACTTAAGTTGGCATTGTGCCTCTTGTATTAAATTCGGATGCAATTTCTGTGTTTCATCGTCAATGAAAAGGTCCAAGGTATACAGTAAACCTGAAGTGAAGCATCGGAATCTAAAACTGGACTCACAGGAGAGGTTCAAATCAAAGAGAGTTAGAGTATCAGTCCTCTTACACTTAAGTCGGCATTGTGCATTTTGTGTTAAATTCAGATGCAATTTCTGTGTTTCATCGTCAATAAGAACGTCCAAGGGATACAGTAAACCTGAAGTGAAGCATCGGAATCTAAAACTGGACCTACAGGAGAGGTTCAAATCATTGAAAGTTATAGTGTCAGTCCTCTTGTACTTTAGTCGGCATTGTGCCTTTTGTATTATATTCGGATGCAATATCAGTATTTCATCGTCAATAAGAAAGTCCAAGGGTTACAGCAAACCTGAAGTGAAGCATTGGAATCTAAAACTGGACTCACAAGATTGGTTCAAATCGAAGAAAGTTAGAGTGTCAGTCCTCTTGTACTTAAGTCGGCATTGTGCCTTTGGATTAAGTTCTGATGCAGTTTTTGTGTTTCATCGTCAATAAGTATGTCCAACGGATACAGTAAACCTGAAGTAAAGAATCGGAATCTAAAACTGGACTCACAGGAGAGGTTCAAATCATAGATTGCTAGAGTGTCAGTCCCCTTGTACTTAAGTCGGCATTTTGCCTTTTGTATTAAATTCGGATGCAATTTCTGTGTTCCATCGTCAATTGAAGGTCCAAGGTATACAGTAAACCTGAAGTGAAGCATCGGAATCTAAAACTGTACTCACAGGAGAGGTTCAAATCATATAGAGTTAGAGTGCCAGTCCTCTTGTACTTAAGTCGGCATTGTGGCTTTTGTATTAAATTCGGAAGCAATTTCTGTGTTCCATCGTCAATAAGAAGGTCCAAGGTATACAATAAACCTGAAGTGAAGCATCGGAACCTAAAACTGTACATACAGGAGAGGTTCAAATCATAGAAAGTTAGAGTGTCAGTCCTCTTGTACCTAAGTCGGCATTGTGCATTTTGTATTAAATTCGGATGCAATTTCTGTGTTTCATCGTCAATAAGAAGGTCCTAGGGATACAGTAAACCTGAAGTGATGCATTGGAATCAAAAACTGGACTCACAGGAGAGGTTCAAATCATAGAAACATAGAGTGTCAGTCCTCTTGTACTTAAGTCGGCATTGTGCCTTTTGTATTAAATTCGGATGCAACTTCTGTGTTTCATCGTCAATAAGAAGGTCCATGGGATACAGTAAACCTCAAGTGAAGCATCGGAATCTAAAACTGGACTCACAGGAGAGGTTTAAATCATTGAAAGTTAGAGTTTCAGTCCTCTTGTACTTAAGTCGGCATTGTGCCTTTTGTATTAAATTCGGATGCGATTTCTGTGTTTCATCGTCAATAAGATGGTCCCAGGTACTCAGTAAACCTGAAGTGAAGCATCTGAATCTAAAACTGGACTCACAGGAGAGGATTAAATCATAGAAAATTAGAGTGTCAGTCCTCTTGTACTTAAGTCGTCATTGTGCCTTTTGTATTAAATTCGGATGCAATTTCTGTGTTTAATCGTCAATAAGAAGGTCCAAGGTATACAGTAAACCTGAAGTGAAGTATCGGTAACTAAAACTGGCCTCACAGGAGAGGTTCAATTCATTGAAAATTAGAGTGTCAGTCCTCTTGTACTTAAGTCGGCATTGTGCCTATTGTATTAAATTCGGTTGCAATTTCTGAGTTTCATCGTCTATATGAAGGTCCAAGAGGTACAGTAAACCTGAAGTGAAGCATCGAAATCTAAAACTGGACTCACTGCGGAGGTTCAAATCACAGAAAGTTAGAGTGTCAGTCCTCTGGTACTTAAGTCGGCAATGTGCCTTTTCTATTAAATTCGGATGTAATTTCTGTGTTTCATCGTCAATAAGAAGGTCCAAGGGATTCAGTAAACCCAAAGTGAAGCATCGGAATCTAAAACTGGACTCACAGGAGAGGTTTAAATCACAGAAAGTGAGGGTGTTAGTCCTCTTGTACTTAAGTCGGCATTGTGCCTTTTGTATTACATTCGGATGCAATTTCTGCGCTTCATCGTCAATATGAAGGTCCAGTGTATACAGTAAACCTGAAGTGAAGCATCGGAATCTAAAACCGGACTCACAGGAGAGGTTCCAATCACAGAAAGTTAGAGTGTCAGTCCTCTTGTACTTAAGTCGGCATTGTGCCTTTGGATTAAATTCTGATGCAGTTTCTGTGTTTCATCGTCAATAAGTATGTCCAACGGATACAGTAAACCTGAAGTAAAGAATCGGAATCTAAAACTGGACTCACAGGAGTGGTTCAAATCATAGAAAGTTAGAGTGTCGGTCCTCTTGTACTTAAGTCGCCATTGTGCCTTTTGTATTAAATTTGGACGCAATTTCTGTGTTCATCGTCAATAAGAGGGTTTAAGGGATACAGTAAACCTGAAGTGAAGCATCGGAATCTAAAACTGGACTCACAAGAGAGGTTCAAATCATAGATTGCTAGAGTGTCAGTCCCCTTGTACTTAAGTCGGCATTTTGCCTTTTGTATTAAATTCGGATGCAATTTCTGTGTTCCATCGTCAATAGAAGGTCCAAGGTATACAATAAACCTGAAGTGAAGCATCGGAACCTAAAACTGTACTTACAGGAGAGGTTCAAATCATAGAAAGTTAGAGTGTCAGTCCTCTTGTACCTAAGTCGGCATTGTGCATTTTGTATTAAATTCGGATGCAATTTCTGTGTTTCATCGTCAATAAGAAGGTCCAAGGTATACAGTTAACCTGAAGTGAAGCATCGAAATCTAAAACTGGACTCACTGGGGAGGTTCAAATCACAGAAAGTTAGAGTGTCAGCCCTCTGGTACTTAAGTCGGCAATGTGCCTTTTGTATTAAATTCGGATGTAATTTCTGTGTTTCATCGTCAATAAGAAGGTCCAAGGGATTCAGCAGACCCAAAGTGAAGCATCGGAATCTAAAACTGGACTCACGGGAGAGGTTTAAATCACAGAAAGTGAGGGTGTCAGTCCTCTTGTACTTAAGTCGGCATTGTGACTTTTGTATTACATTCGGATGCAATTTCTGCGCTTCATCGTCAATAAGAAGGTCCAGGGTATACAGTAAACCTGAAGTGAAGCATCGGAATCTAAAACCGGACTCACAGGAGAGGTTCCAATCACAGAAAGTTAGAGTGTCAGTCCTCTTGTACTTAAGTTGGCATTGTGCCTCTTGTATTAAATTCGGATGCAATTTCTGTGTTTCATCGTCAATGAAAAGGTCCAAGGTATACAGTAAACCTGAAGTGAAGCATCGGAATCTAAAACTGGACTCACAGGAGAGGTTCAAATCAAAGAGAGTTAGAGTATCAGTCCTCTTATACTTAAGTCGGCATTGTGCATTTTGTGTTAAATTCAGATGCAATTTCTGCGCTTCATCGTCAATAAGAAGGTCCAGGGTATACAGTAAACCTGAAGTGAAGCATTGGAATCTAAAACTGGACTCACAGGAGAGGTTCAAATCAAAGAAAGTTAGAGTGTCAGTCCTCTTGTACTTAAGTCGGCATTGTGACTTTGGATTAAGTTCTGATGCAGTTTTTGTGTTTCATCGTCAATAAGTATGTCCAACGGATACAGTAAACCTGAAGTAAAGAATCGGAATCTAAAACTGGACTCACAGGAGAGGTTCAAATCATAGATTGCTAGAGTGTCAGTCCCCTTGTACTTAAGTCGGCATTTTGCCTTTTGTATTAAATTCGGATGCAATTTCTGTGTTCCATCGTCAATTGAAGGTCCAAGGTATACAGAAAACCTGAAGTGAAGCATCGGAATCTAAAACTGGACTCACAGGAGAGGTTCAAATCATATAGAGTTAGAGTGCCAGTCCTCTTGTACTTAAGTCGGCATTGTGGCTTTTGTATTAAATTCGGAAGCAATTTCTGTGTTCCATCGTCAATAAGAAGGTCCAAGGTATACAATAAACCTGAAGTGAAGCATCGGAACCTAAAACTGTACTTACAGGAGAGGTTCAAATCATAGAAAGTTAGAGTGTCAGTCCTCTTGTACCTAAGTCGGCATTGTGCATTTTGTATTAAATTCGGATGCAATTTCTGTGTTTCATCGTCAATAAGAAGGTCCTAGGGATACAGTAAACCTGAAGTGATGCATTGGAATCAAAAACTGGACTCACAGGAGAGGTTCAAATCATAGAAACATAGAGTGTCAGTCCTCTTGTACTTAAGTCGGCATTCTGCCTTTTGTATTAAATTCGGATGCAACTTCTGTGTTTCATCGTCAATAAGAAGGTCCATGGGATACAGTAAACCTCAAGTGAAGCATCGGAATCTAAAACTGGACTCACAGGAGAGGTTTAAATCATTGAAAGTTAGAGTTTCAGTCCTCTTGTACTTAAGTCGGCATTGTGCCTTTTGTATTAAATTCGGATGCGATTTCTGTGTTTCATCGTCAATAAGATGGTCCCAGGTACTCAGTAAACCTGAAGTGAAGCATCTGAATCTAAAACTGGACTCACAGGAGAGGTTTAAATCATAGAAAATTAGAGTGTCAGTCCTCTTGTAGTTAAGTCGTCATTGTGCCTTTTGTATTAAATTCGGATGCAATTTCTGTGTTTCATCGTCAATAAGAAGGTCCAAGGTATACAGTAAACCTGAAGTGAAGTATCGGTAACTAAAACTGGCCTCACAGGAGAGGTTCAATTCATTGAAAATTAGAGTGTCAGTCCTCTTGTACTTAAGTCGGCATTGTGCCTTTTGTATTAAATTCGGTTGCAATTTCTGAGTTTCATCGTCTATATGAAGGTCCAAGAGGTACAGTAAACCTGAAGTGAAGCATCGAAATCTAAAACTGGACTCACTGCGGAGGTTCAAATCACAGAAAGTTAGAGTGTCAGTCCTCTGGTACTTAAGTCGGCAATGTGCCTTTTGTATTAAATTTGGATGTAATTTCTGTGTTTCATCGTCAATAAGAAGGTCCAAGGGATTCAGTAAACCCAAAGTGAAGCATCGGAATCTAAAACTGGACTCACAGGAGACGTTTAAATCACAGAAAGTGAGGGTGTTAGTCCTCTTGTACTTAAGTCGGCATTGTGCCTTTTGTATTACATTCGGATGCAATTTCTGCGCTTCATCGTCAATAAGAAGGTCCAGTGTATACAGTAAACCTGAAGTGAAGCATCGGAATCTAAAACCGGACTCACAGGAGAGGTTCCAATCACAGAAAGTTAGAGTGTCAGTCCTCTTGTACTTAAGTCGGCATTGTGCCTTTGGATTAAATTCTGATGCAGTTTCTGTGTTTCATCGTCAATAAGAAGGTCCAAGGGATTCAGTAAACCCAAAGTGAAGCATCGGAATCTAAAACTGTACTTACAGGAGAGGTTCAAATCATAGAAAGTTAGAGTGTCAGTCCTCTTGTACCTAAGTCGGCATTGTGCCTTTTGTATTACATTCGGATGCAATTTCTGTGTTCCATCGTCAATAGAAGGTCCAAGGTATACAGTAAACCTGAAGTGAAGCATCCGTATCTAAAACTGGACTCACAGGAGAGGTTCAAATCATATAGAGTTAGAGTGCCAGTCCTCTTGTACTTAAGTCGGCATTGTGGCTTTTGTATTAAATTCGGAAGCAATTTCTGTGTTCCATCGTCAATAAGAAGGTCCAAGGTATACAATAAACCTGAAGTGAAGCATCGGAATCTAAAACTGTACTTACAGGAGAGGTTCAAATCATAGAAAGTTAGAGTGTCAGTCCTCTTGTACCTAAGTCGGCATTGTGCCTTTTGTATTACATTCGGATGCAATTTCTGCGCTTCATCGTCAATAAGTAGGTCCAGGGTATACAGTAAACCTGAAGTGAAGCATCGGAATCTAAAACCGGACTCACAGGAGAGGTTCCAATCACAGAAAGTTAGAGTGTCAGTCCTCTTGTACTTAAGTTGGCATTGTGCCTCTTGTATTAAATTCGGATGCAATTTCTGTGTTTCATCGTCAATGAGAAGGTCCAAGGTATACAGTAAACCTGAAGTGAAGCATCGGAATCTAAAACTGGACTCACAGGAGAGGTTCAAATCAAAGAGAGTTAGAGTATCAGTCCTCTTATACTTAAGTCGGCATTGTGCATTTTGTGTTAATTTCAGATGCAATTTCTGTGTTTCATCGTCAATAAGAACGTCCAAGGGATACAGTAAACCTGAAGTTAAGCATCGGAATCTAAAACTGGACCTACAGGAGAGGTTCAAATCATTGAAATTTATAGTGTCAGTCCTCTTGTACTTAAGTCGGCATTGTGCCTTTTGTATTATATTCGGATGCAATATCAGTGTTTAATCGTCAATAAGAAAGTCCAAGGGTTACAGTAAACCTGAAGTGAAGCATCGGAAACTAAAACTGGACTCACAGGAGACGTTCAATTCATTGAAAGTTAGAATGTCAGTCCTCTTGTACTTAGGTCGGCATTGTGCCTTTTGTATTAAATTCGGTTGCATTTTCTGAGTTTCATCGTCAATAAGAAGGTCCAAGGTATACAGTTAACCTGAAGTGAAGCATCGAAATCTAAAACTGGACTCACTGGGGAGGTTCAAATCACAGAAAGTTAGAGTGTCAGTCCTCTGGTACTTAAGTCAGCAATGCGCCTTTTGTATTAAATTCGGATGTAATATCTGTCTTTCATCGCAAATAAGAAGGTCCAAGGGATTCAGTAAACCCAAAGTGAAGCTTCGGAATCTAAAACCGGACTCACAGGAGAGGTTTAAATCACAGAAAGTGAGGGTGTCAGTCCTCTTGTACTTAAGTCGGCATTGTGCCTTTTGTATTACATTCGGATGCAATTTCTGAGTTTCATCGTCTATAAGAAGGTCCAAGAGGTACAGTAAACCTGAAGTGAAGCATCGGAATCTAAAACTGGTCTCGCAGGAGTGGTTCAAATCATATAAAGTTCGAGTGTCAGTCCTCTTGTACTTACGTCAGCATTGTGCCTTTTGTATTAAATTCGGTTGCAATTTCTGTGTTTCATCGTCAATAAGAAGGTCCAAGGTATACAGTTAACCTGAAGTGAAGCATCGAAATCTAAAACTGGACTCATTGGGGAGGTTCAAATCACAGAAAGTTAGAGCGTCAGTCCTCTGGTACTTAAGTCGGCAATGTGCCTTTTGTATTAAATTCGGATGCAATTTCTGTGTTTCATCGTCAATGAGAAGGTCCAAGGTATACAGTAAACCTGAAGTGAAGCATCGGAATCTAAAACTGGACTCACAGGAGAGGTTCAAATCAAAGAGAGTTAGAGTATCAGTCCTCTTATACTTAAGTCGGCATTGTGCATTTTGTGTTAAATTCAGATGCAATTTCTGTGTTTCATCGTCAATAAAAACGTCCAAGGGATACAGTAAACCTGAAGTGAAGCATCGGAATCTAAAACTGGGCCTACAGGAGAGGTTCAAATCATTGAAAGTTTTAGTGTCAGTCCTCTTGTACTTAAGTCGGCATTGTGCCTTTTGTATTATATTCGGATGCAATATCAGTATTTCATCGTCAATAAGAAAGTCCAAGGGTTACAGTAAACATGAAGTGAAGCATTGGAATCTAAAACTGGACTCACAGGAGAGGTTCAAATCAAAGAAAGTTAGAGTGTCAGTCCTCTTGTACTTAAGTCGGCATTGTGCCTTTGGATTAAGTTCTGAATTAGTTTTTGTGTTTCATCGTCAATAAGTATGTCCAACGGATACAGTAAACCTGAAGTAAAGAATCGGAATCTAAAACTGGACTCACAGGAGAGGTTCAAATCATAGATTGCTAGAGTGTCAGTCCCCTTGTACTTAAGTCGGCATTTTGCCTTTTGTATTAAATTCGGATGCAATTTCTGTGTTCCATCGTCAATTGAAGGTCCAAGGTATACAGTAAACCTGAAGTGAAGCATCGGAATCTAAAACTGGACTCACAGGAGAGGTTCAAATCATATAGAGTTAGAGTGCCAGTCCTCTTGTACTTAAGTCGGCATTGTGGCTTTTGTATTAAATTCGGAAGCAATTTCTGTGTTCCATCGTCAATAAGAAGGTCCAAGGTATACAATAAACCTGAAGTGAAGCATCGGAACCTAAAACTGTACTTACAGGAGAGGTTCAAATCATAGAAAGTTAGAGTGTCAGTCCTCTTGTACCTAAGTCGGCATTGTGCATTTTGTATTAAATTCGGATGCAATTTCTGTGTTGCATCGTCAATAAGAAGGTCCTAGGGATACAGTAAACCTGAAGTGATGCATTGGAATCAAAAACTGGACTCACAGGAGAGGTTCAAATCATAGAAACATAGAGTGTCAGTCCTCTTGTACTTAAGTCGGCATTGTGCCTTTTGTATTAAATTCGGATGCAACTTCTGTGTTTCATCGTCAATAAGAAGGTCCATGGGATACAGTAAACCTCAAGTGAAGGATCGGAATCTAAAACTGGACTCACAGGAGAGGTTTAAATCATTGAAAGTTAGAGTTTCAGACCTCTTGTACTTAAGTCGGCATTGTGCCTTTTGTATTAAATTCGGATGCGATTTCTGTGTTTCATCGTCAATAAGATGGTCCCAGGTACTCAGTAAACCTGAAGTGAAGCATCTGAATATAAAACTGGACTCACAGGAGAGGTTTAAATCATAGAAAATTAGAGTGTCAGTCCTCTTGTACTTAAGTCGTCATTGTGCCTTTTGTATTAAATTCGGATGCAATTTCTGTGTTTCATCGTCAATAAGAAGGTCCAAGGTATACAGTAAACCTGAAGTGAAGTATTGGTAACTAAAACTGGCCTCACAGGAGAGGTTCAATTCATTGAAAGTTAGAGTGTCAGTCCTCTTGTACTTAAGTCGGCATTGTGCCTTTTGTATTAAATTCGGTTGCAATTTCTGAGTTTCATCGTCTATATGAAGGTCCAAGAGGTACAGTAAACCTGAAGTGAAGCATCGAAATCTAAAACTGGACTCACTGCGCAGGTTCAAATCACAGAAAGTTAGAGTGTCAGTCCTCTGGTACTTAAGTCGGCAATGTGCCTTTTGTATTAAATTCGGATGTAATTTCTGTGTTTCATCGTCAATAAGAAGGTCCAAGGGATTCAGTAAACCCAAAGTGAAGCATCGGAATCTAAAACTGGACTCACAGGAGAGGTTTAAATCACAGAAAGTGAGGGTGTTAGTCCCCTTGTACTTAAGTCGGCATTGTGCCTTTTGTATTACATTCGGATGCAATTTCTGCGCTTCATCGTCAATAAGAAGGTCCAGTGTATACAGTAAACCTGAAGTGAAGCATCGGAATCTAAATCCGGACTCACAGGAGAGGTTCCAATCACAGAAAGTTCGAGTGTCAGTCCTCTTGTACTTAAGTCGGCATTGTGCCTTTGGATTAAATTCTGATGCAGTTTCTGTGTTTCATCGTCAATAAGTATGTCCAAGGTATACAGTAAACCTGAAGTGAAGTATTGGTAACTAAAACTGGCCTCACAGGAGAGGTTCAATTCATTGAAAGTTAGAGTGTCAGTCCCCTTGTACTTAAGTCGGCATTTTGCCTTTTGTATTAAATTCGGATGCAATTTCTGTGTTCCATCGTCAATAGAAGGTCCAAGGTATACAGTAAACCTGAAGTGAAGCATCCGTATCTAAAACTGGACTCACAGGAGAGGTTCAAATCATATAGAGTTAGAGTGCCAGTCCTCTTGTACTTAAGTCGGCATTGTGGCTTTTGTATTAAATTCGGAAGCAATTTCTGTGTTCCATCGTCAATAAGAAGGTCCAAGGTATACAATAAACCTGAAGTGAAGCATCGGAATCTAAAACTGTACTTACAGGAGAGGTTCAAATCATAGAAAGTTAGAGTGTCAGTCCTCTTGTACCTAAGTCGGCATTGTGCCTTTTGTATTACATTCGGATGCAATTTCTGAGTTTCATCGTCTATAAGAAGGTCGAAGAGGTACAGTAAACCTGAAGTGAAGCATCGGAATCTAAAACTGGACTCGCAGGAGTGGTTCAAATCATATAAAGTTCGAGTGTCAGTCCTCTTGTACTTACGTCAGCATTGTGCCTTTTGTATTAAATTCGGTTGCAATTTCTGTGTTTCATCGTCAATAAGAAGGTCCAAGGTATACAGTTAACCTGAAGTGAAGCATCGAAATCTAAAATTGGACTCACTGGGGAGGTTCAAATCACAGAAAGTTAGAGTGTCAGTCCTCTGGTACTTAAGTCGGCAATGTGCCTTTTGTATTAAATTCGGATGTAATTTCTGTGTTTCATCGTCAATAAGAAGGTCCAAGGGATTCAGTAGACCCAAAGTGAAGCATCGGAATCTAAAACTGGACTCACGGGAGAGGTTTAAATCACAGAAAGTGAGGGTGTCAGTCCTCTTGTACTTAAGTCGGCAATGTGACTTTTGTATTACATTCGGATGCAATTTCTGCGCTTCATCGACAATAAGAAGGTCCAGGGTATACAGTAAACCTGAAGTGAAGCATCGGAATCTAAAACCGGACTCACAGGAGAGGTTCCAATCACAGAAAGTTAGAGTGTCAGTCCTCTTGTACTTAAGTTGGCATTGTGCCTCTTGTATTAAATTCGGATGCAATTTCTGTGTTTCATCGTCAATGAGAAGGTCCAAGGTATACAGTAACCCTGAAGTGAAGCATCGGAATCTAAAACTGGACTCACAGGAGAGGTTCAAATCAAAGAGAGTTAGAGTATCAGTCCTCTTATACTTAAGTCGGCATTGTGCATTTTGTGTTAAATTCAGATGCAATTTCTGTGTTTCATCGTCAATAAGAACGTCCAAGGGATACAGTAAACCTGAAGTGAAGCATCGGAATCTAAAACTGGACCTACAGGAGAGGTTCAAATCATTGAAATTTATAGTGTCAGTCCTCTTGTACTTAAGTCGGCATTGTGCCTTTTGTATTATATTCGGATGCAATATCAGTGTTTCATCGTCAATAAGAAAGTCCAAGGGTTACAGTAAACCTGAAGTGAGGCATTGGAATCTAAAACTGGACTCACAGGAGAGGTTCAAATCATAGATTGCTAGAGTGTCAGTCCCCTTGTACTTAAGTCGGCATTTTGCCTTTTGTATTAAATTCGGATGCAATTTCTGTGTTCCATCGTCAATTGAAGGTCCAAGGTATACAGTAAACCTGAAGTGAAGCATCGGAATCTAAAACTGGACTCACAGGAGAGGTTCAAATCAAATAGAGTTAGAGTGCCAGTCCTCTTGTACTTAAGTCGGCATTGTGGCTTTTGTATTAAATTCGGAAGCAATTTCTGTGTTCCATCGTCAATAAGAAGGTCCAAGGTATACAATAAACCTGAAGTGAAGCATCGGATCCTAAAACTGTACTTACAGGGGAGGTTCAAATCATAGAAAGTTAGAGTATCAGTCCTCTTGTACCTAAGTCGGCATTGTGCATTTTGTATTAAATTCGGATGCAATTTCTGTGTTTCATCGTCAATAAGAAGGTCCTAGGGATACAGTAAACCTGAAGTGATGCATTGGAATCAAAAACTGGACTCACAGGAGAGGTTCAAATCATAGAAACATAGAGTGTCAGTCCTCTTGCACTTAAGTCGGCATTGTGCCTTTTGTATTAAATTCGGATGCAACTTCTGTGTTTCATCGTCAATAAGAAGGTCCATGGGATACAGTAAACCTCAAGTGAAGCATCGGAATCTAAAACTGGACTCACAGGAGAGGTTTAAATCATTGAAAGTTAGAGTTTCAGTCCTCTTGTACTTAAGTCGGCATTGTGCCTTTTTTATTAAATTCGGATGCGATTTCTGTGTTTCATCGTCAATAAGATGGTCCCAGGTACTCAGTAAACCTGAAGTGAAGCATCTGAATCTAAAACTGGACTCACAGGAGAGGTTTAAATCATAGAAAATTAGAGTGTCAGTCCTCTTGTACTTAAGTCGTCATTGTGCCTTTTGTATTAAATTCGGATGCAATTTCTGTGTTTCATCGTCAATAAGAAGGTCCAAGGTATACAGTAAACCTGAAGTGAAGAATCGGTATCTAAAACTGGCCTCACAGGAGAGGTTCAATTCATTGAAAGTTAGAGTGTCAGTCCTCTTGTACTTAAGTCGGCATTGTGCCTTTTGTATTAAATTCGGTTGCAATTTCTGAGTTTCATCGTCTATATGAAGGTCCAAGAGGTACAGTAAACCTGAAGTGAAGCATCGAAATCTATAACTGGACTCACTGCGGAGGTTCAAATCACAGAAAGTTAGAGTGTCAGTCCTCTGGTACTTAAGTCGGCAATGTGCCTTTTGTATTAAATTCGGATGTAATTTCTGTGTTTCATCGTCAATAAGAAGGTCCAAGGGATTCAGTAAACCCAAAGTGAAGCATCGGAATCTAAAACTGGACTCACAGGAGAGGTTTAAATCACAGAAAGTGAGGGTGTTAGTCCTCTTGTACTTAAGTCGGCATTGTGCCTTTTGTATTACATTCGGATGCAATTTCTGCGCTTCATCGTCAATAAGAAGGTCCAGTGTATACAGTAAACCTAAAGTGAAGCATCGGAATCTAAAACCGGACTCACAGGAGAGGTTCCAATCACAGAAAGTTAGAGTGTCAGTCCTCTTGTACTTAAGTTGGCATTGTGCCTCTTGTATTAAATTCTGATGCAATTTCTGTGTTTCATCATCAATGAGAATGTCCAAGGTATACAGTAAACCTGAAGTGAATCATCGGAATCAAAAACTGGACTCACAGGAGAGTTTCAAATCATAGAGCGTTAGAGTATCAGTCCTCTTATACTGAAGTCGGCATTGTGCCTTTTGTATTAAATTCAGATGCAATTTCTGTGTTTCATCGTCAATAAGAACGTCCAAGGGATACAGTAAACCTGAAGTGAAGCATCGGAATCTAAAACTGGACCTACAGGAGAGGTTCAAATCATAGAAAGTTATAGTGTCAGTCCTCTTGTACTTAAGTCGCTTTGTGCCTTTTGTATTATATTCGGATGCAATATCAGTGTTTCATCGTCAATAAGAAAGTCCAAGGGTAACAGTAAACCTGAAGTGAAGCATTGGAATCTAAAACTGGACTCACAGGAGAGGTTCAAATCAAAGAAAGTTAGAGTCTCAGTCCTCTTGTACTTAAGTCGGCATTGTGCCTTTGGATTAAATTCTGATGCAGTTTCTGTGTTTCATCGTCAATAAGTATGTCCAACGGATACAGTAAACCTGAAGTAAAGAATCGGAATCTAAAACTGGACTCACAGGAGTGGTTCAAATCATAGAAAGTTAGAGTGTCGGTCCTCTTGTACTTAAGTCGCCATTGTGCCTTTTGTATTAAATTTGGACGCAATTTCTGTGTTCATCGTCAATAAGAGGGTTTAAGGGATACAGTAAACCTGAAGTGAAGCATCGGAATCGAAAACTGGACTCACAGGAGAGGTTCAAATCATAGATTGCTAGAGTGTCAGTCCCCTTGTACTTAAGTCGGCATTTTGCCTTTTGTATTAAATTCGGATGCAATTTCTGAGTTTCATCGTCTATAAGAAGGTCCAAGAGGTACAGTAAACCTGAAGTGAAGCATCGGAATCTAAAACTGGACTCGCAGGAGTGGTTCAAATCATATAAAGTTCGAGTGTCAGTCCTCTTGTACTTACGTCAGCATTGTGCCTTTTGTATTAAATTCGGCTGCAATTTCTGTGTTTCATCGTCAATAAGAAGGTCCAAGGTATACAGTTAACCTGAAGTGAAGCATCGAAATCTAAAACTGGACTCACTGGGGAGGTTCAAATCACAGAAAGTTAGAGTGTCAGTCCTCTGGTACTTAAGTCGGCAATGTGCCTTTTGTATTAAATTCGGATGTAATTTCTGTGTTCCATCGTCAATAAGAAGGTCCAAGGGATTCAGTAAACCCAAAGTGAAGCATCGGAATCTAAAACTGGACTCACAGGAGAGGTTTAAATCACAGAAAGTGATGGTGTCAGGCCTCTTGTACTTAAGTCGCCATTGTGCCTTTTGTATTACATTCGGATGCATTTTCTGCGCTTCATCGTCAATAAGAAGGTCCAGGGTATACAGTAAACCTGACGTGAAGCATCGGAATCTAAAACCGGACTCACAGGAGAGGTTCCAATCACAGAAAGTTAGAGTGTCAGTCCTCTTGTACTTAAGTTGGCATTGTGCCTCTTGTATTAAATTCGGATGCAATTTCCTTGTTTCATCGTCAATGAGAAGGTCCAAGGTATACAGTAAACCTGAAGTGAAGCATCGGAATCTAAAACTGGACTCACAGGAGAGGTTCAAATCATAGAGAGTTAGAGTATCTGTCCTCTTATACTTTAGTCGGCATTGTGCCTTTTGTATTAAATTCAAATGCAATTTCTGTGTTTCATCGTTAATAAGAACGTCCAAGGGATACAGTAAACCTGAAGTAAAGAATCGGAATCTAAAACTAGACCTACAGGAGGGGTTCAAATCATAGAAAGTTATAGTGTCAGTCCTCTTGTATTTAAGTCTGCATAGTGCCTTTTGTATTATATTCGGATGCAATATCAGTGTTTCATCGTCAATAAGAAAGTCCAAAGGTAACAGTAAACCTGAAGTGAAGCATTGGAATCTAAAACTGGACTCACAGGAGAGGTTCAAATCAAAGAAAGTTAGAGTGTCAGTCCTCTTGTACTTAAGTCGGCATTGTGCCTTTGGATTAAATTCTGATGCAGTTTCTGTGATTCATCGTCAATAAGTATGTCCAACGGATACAGTAAACCTGAAGTAAAGATTCGGAATCTAAAACTGGACTCACAGGAGAGGTTCAAATCATAGAAAGTTAGAGTGTCAGTCCTCTTGTACTTAAGTCGCCATTGTGCCTTTTGTATTAAATTCGGATACAATTTCTGTGTTTCATCGTCAATAAGAAGGTTTAAGGGATACAGTAAACCTGAAGTGAAGCATCGGAATCTAAAACTGGACTCACAGGAGAGGTTCAAATCATAGACTGTTAGAGTGTCAGTCCTCTTGTACTTAATACGGCATTTTGCCTTTTGTATTAAATTCGGATGCAATTTCTGTGTTCCATCGTCAATAGATGGTCCAAGGTATACAGTAAACCTGAAGTGAAGCATCGGAATCAAAAACTGGACTCACAGGAGAGGTTCAAATGATATAGAGTTAGAGTGTCAGTCCTTTTGTACTTAAGTCGGCATTGCGGCTTTTGTATTAAATTCGGAAGCAATTTCTGTGTTTCATCGTCAATAAGAAGGTCCAAGGTATACAATAAACCTGATGTGAAGTATCGGAATCAAAAACTGGACTCACAGGAGAGGTTCAAATCATAGAATGTTAGAGTGTCAGTCCTCTTGTACCTAAGTCGGCATTGTGCACTTTGTATTGAATTCGGATGCAATTTCTGTGTTTCATCGTCAATAAGAAAGTCCTAGGGATACAGTAAACCTAAAGTGATGCATTGGAATCTAAAAGTGGACTCACAGGAGAGGTTCAAATCATAGAAACTTAGAGTGTCAGTCCTCTTGTACTTAAGTCGGCATTGTGCCTTTTGTATTAAATTCGGATGCAATTTCTGTGTTTCATCGTCAATAAGAAGGTCCATGGGATACAGTAAACCTCAAGTGAAGCATCGGAATCTAAAACTGAACTCACAGGAGAGGTTTAAATCATTGAAAGTTAGAGAGTCAGTCCTCTTGTATTTAAGTCGGCATTGTGCCTTTGTATTAAATTCGGATGCAATTTCTGTGTTTCATCGTCAATAAGAAGGTCCTAGGGATACAGTAAACCTAAAGTGATGCATCGGAATCTAAAACTGGACTCACAGGAGAGGTTCAAATCATAGAAACTTAGAGTGTCAGTCCTCTTGTACTTAAGTCGGCATTGTGCCTTTTGTATTAAAGTGGTATGCAATTTCTGTGTTTCATCGTCAATAAGAAGGTCCAAGGTATACAGTAAACCTGAAGTGAATCATCGGAATCTAAGACTGGACTCACAGGAGAGGTTCAAATCATAGAAAGAGTGTCAGTCCTCTTGTACTTAAGTCGTCATTGTGCCTTTTGTATTAAATTCGGATGCAATTTCTGTGTTTCATCGTCAATAAGAAGGTCCAAGGTATACAGTAAACCTGTAGTGAAGCATCGGAAACTAAAACTGGACTCACAGGAGAGGTTCAATTCGTAGAAAGTTAGAGTGTCGGTCCTCTTGTACTTAAGTCGGCATTGTGTCTTTTGTATTAAATTCGGATGCAATTTCTGAGCTTCATCGTCTATAAGAACGTCCAAGAGGTACAGTAAACCTGAAGTGAAGCATCGGAAACTAAAACTGGACTCGCAGGAGCGGCTCAAATCATAGAATGTTCGAGTGTCAGTCCTCTTGCACTTACGTCGGCATTGTGCCTTTTGTATTAAATTCGGTTATTATTTCTGTGTTTCATCGTCAATAAGAAGGTCCAAGGTATACAGTAAACCTGAAGTGATGCACCGAAATCTAAAACTGGACTCACTGAGGAATTTCAAATCACAGATAGTTAGAGTGTCAGTCCTCTGGTACTTAAGTTGGCATTGTGCCTTTTGTATTAAATTCGGATGTAAGTTCTGTGTTTCATCGTGAATAAGAAGGTCCAAAGGATTCAGTAAACCCGAAGTGAAGCATCGGAATCTGAAACTTGACTCACAGGAGAGGTTCAAATCACAAAAACTTAGAGTGTCAGTCCTCTTGTACTTAAGTCGGCATTGTGCCTTTTGTATTAAATTCGGATGCAATTTCAGTGTTTCATCGTCAATAAGAAGGTCCAAGGTATTCAGTAAACCTGAAGTGAAGCATCTGCTTCTAAAACTCGACTCACAGGAGACGTTTAAGTCATAGAATGTGAGGGTGTCAGTCCCCTTGTACTTAAGTCGGCATTGTGCCATTTGTATTACATTCGGATGCAATTTCTGCGCTTCATCGTCAATAAGAAGGTCCACGGTATACAGTAAACCTGAAGTGAAGCATCGGTATCTGAAACCGGACTCACAGGAGAGGTTCCAATCACAGAAAGTTAGAGTGTCAGTCCTCGTGTACTTAAGTTGGCATTGTGCCTTTTGTATTAAATGCGGATACAAATTCCGTGTTTCATGGTCAATGAGAAGGTCCAAGATATACAGTAAACCTGAAGTGAAGTATCGGAATCTAAAACTGGACTCACAGGAGAGGTTCAAATCATAGAAAATTAGAGTGTCAGTCCTCTTGTACTTAAGTCGGCATTGTGGATTTTGTGTTAAATTCGGATGCAATTTCTGTGTTTCATCGTCAATACGAAGGTCCAAGGGATGCAGTAAACCTGAAGTGAAGCATCAGAATCTAAAACTGGATTCACAGGAGAAGCTCAAATCATAGAAAGTTAGAGTGTCAGTCCTCTTGTACTTAAGTCGGCATTGTGCCTTTGGATTAAATTCTGATGCAGTTTCTGTGTTTCATCGTCAATAAGTATGTCCAACGGATACAGTAAACCTGAAGTAAAGAATCGGAATCCAAAACTGGACTCACAGGGGAGGTTCAAATCATAGAAAGTTAGAGTGTCAGTCCTCTAGTACTAAAGTCGGCATTGTGCCTTTTGTACTAAATTCAGACGTAATTTCTGTGTTTCGTCGTCAATAAGATGGTTTAAGGGATATAGTAAACCTGAAGTGAAGCATCGGAATCTAAAACTGGACACACAGGAGAGGTTCAAATCATAGATTGTTAGAGTGTCAGTCCTCTTGTACTTAAGTCGGCACTTTGCCTTTTGTATTAAATTCGGATGCAATTTCTGTGTTCCATCGTCAATAAGAAGGTCCAAGGTATACAGTAAACCTGAAGTGAAGCATCGGAATCTAAAACTGGACTCACAGGAGAGGTTCAAATCATAGAGAATTAGAGTGTCAGTCCTCTTGTACTTAAGTCGGCATTGTGGCTTTTGTATTAAATTCAGAAGCAATTTCTGTGTTGCATCGTCAATAAGAAGGACCAAGGTAAACAATAAACCTGAAGTGAAGCATCGGAAACTAAAACTTGACTAACAGAAGAGGTTCAAATCATAGAATGTTAAAGTGTGGGTCCTCTTGTACTTACGTCGGCATTGTGCCTTTTTTATTAAATTCGGTTGCAATTTCAGTGTTTCATCGTCAATAAGAAGGTCCAAGGAATACAGTGAACCTGAAGTGAAGCAGCGGAATCTAAAACTGGACTCACAGGAGAGGTTAAAATCATAGAAAGTTAGAGTGTCAGTCCTCTTGTACTTAAATCGGCATTGTGCCTTTTGTATTTAATTCGGATGCAATTTCTGTGTTTCATCGTCAATAAGATGGTTTAAGGGATACAGTAAACCTGAAGTGAAGCATCGGAATATAAAAGTGGTCTCGCAGGAGAGGTTCAAATCTTAGAATGTTAGAGTGTCAGTCCTCTTGTACTTAAGTCGGCATTGTGCCTTTTTGTATTAAATTCGAATGCAATTTTTGTGTTTCATCGTCAATCAGAATGTCCAAGGGATATAGTAAACCTGAAGCAAAGCATCGTAATCTGAAGCTGGACTCACAGGAGAGGTTTAAATCATAGAAAGTTAGAATGTCAGCCCTCTCGTACTTAAGTCGGCTTTGTGCTTTTGTATTAAATTCGGATAAAATTTCTGTGTTTCATTGTCAATTAGAAGGTCCAAGGAATACAATAAACCCGAAGTGAAGCATCGGAATCTAAAACTCAACTCACAGGAGAGGTTCAAATCATAGAAAGTTAGTGGGTCAGTCCTCTTGTACTTAAGCCGGCATTTTGCCTTTTGTATTAAATTCGGATGCAATTTCTGTGTTTCATCGTCAATAAGAAGGTCCAAGGTATACAGTAATCCTGAAGTGAAGCATTGGAATCTAAAACTCAACTCACAGGAGAGGCTCAAATCATAGAAAGTTAGAGTGTCAGTCCTCTTGTACTTAAGTCGGCATTGTGCCTTTTGTATTAAATTCGGATGCAATTTCTGTGTTTCATCGTCAATTAGAAGGTCCAAGGTATACAGTAAACCTGAAGTGAAGCATCTGAATCTAAAACTGGACCCACAGGAGAGGTTTAAATCATAGAAAGTGAGAGTGTCAGTCCTCTTGTACTTAAGTTGGCATTGTGCAGTTTGTATTAAATTCGGATGCAATTTCTGTGCTTCATCGTCAATAAGAAGGTCCAGGGTATACAGTAAACCTGAAGTGAAGCATCGGAATCTAAAACTGGACTCACAGGAGTGGCTCCAATCGCAGAAAGTTAGAGTGTCAGTCCTCTTGTACTTAAGTCGGCATTGTGCCTTTTACATTAAATTCGGATGCAATTTCTGTGTTTCATCGTCAATACGAAGGTCCAAGGGATTCAGTAAACCTGAAGTGAAGCATCGGAATCTGAAACTTGACTCACAGGAGAGGTTCAAATCACAAAAACTTAGAGTGTCAGTCCTCTTGTACTTAAGTCGGCATTGTGCCTTTTGTATTAAATTCGGATGCAATTTCAGTGTTTCATCGTCAATAAGAAGGTCCAAGGTATTCAGTAAACCTGAAGTGAAGCATCTGCTTCTAAAACTGGACTCACAGGAGACGTTTAAGTCATAGAATGTGAGGGTGTCAGTCCCCTTGTACTTAAGTCGGCATTGTGCCATTTGTATTACATTCGGATGCAATTTCTGCGCTTCATCGTCAATAAGAAGGTCCACGGTATACAGTAAACCTGAAGTGAAGCATCGGTATCTGAAACCGGACTCATAGGAGAGGTTCCAATCACAGAAAGTTAGAGTGTCAGTCCTCGTGTACTTAAGTTGGCATTGTGCCTTTTGTATTAAATTCGGATACAATTTCCGTGTTTCATGGTCAATGAGAAGGTCCAAGATATACAGTAAACCTGAAGTGAAGCATCGGAATCTAAAACTGGACTCACAGGAGAGGTTCAAATCATAGAAAATTAGAGTGTCAGTCCTCTTGTACTTAAGTCGGCATTGTGGATTTTGTGTTAAATTCGGATGCAATTTCTGTGTTTCATCGTCAATACGAAGGTCCAAGGGATGCAGTAAACCTGAGGTGAAGCATCAGAATCTAAAACTGGATTCAGAGGAGAAGCTCAAATCATAGAAAGTTAGAGTGTCAGTCCTCTTGTACTTAAGTCGGAATTGTGCCTTTGGATTAAATTCTGATGCAGTTTCTGTGTTTCATCGTCAATAAGTATGTCCAACGGATACAGTAAACCTGAAGTAAAGAATCGGAATCCAAAACTGGACTCACAGGAGAGGTTCAAATCATAGAAAGATAGAGTGTCAGTCCTCTAGTACTAAAGTCGGCATTGTGCCTTTTGTACTAAATTCAGATGTAATTACTGTGTTTCGTCGTCAATAAGATGGTTTAAGGGATATAGTAAACCTGAAGTGAAGCATCGGAATCTAAAACTGGACTCACAGCAGAGGTTCAAATCATAGATTGTTAGAGTGTCAGTCCTCTTGTACTTAAGTCGGCACTTTGCCTTTTGTATTAAATTCGGATGCAATTTCTGTGTTCCATCGTCAATAAGAAGGTCCAAGGTATACAGTAAACCTGAAGTGAAGCATCGGAATCTAAAACTGGACTCACAGGAGAGGTTCAAATCATAGACAGTTAGAGTGTCAGTCCTCTTGTACTTAAGTCGGCATTGTGGCTTTTGTATTAAATTCAGAAGCAATTTCTGTGTTTCATCGTCAATAAGAAGGTCCAAGGTATACAATAAACCTGAAGTGAAGCATCGGAAACTAAAACTTGACTAACAGAAGAGGTTGAAATCATAGAAAGTTAAAGTGTGGGTCCTCTTGTACTTACGTCGGCATTGTGGCTTTTTTATTGAATTCGGTTGCAATTTCAGTGTTTCATCGTCAATAAGAAGGTCCAAGGAATACAGTAAACCTGAAGTGAAGCAGCGGAATCTAAAACTGGACTCACAGGAGAGGTTAAAATCATAGAAAGTTAGAGTGTCAGTCCTCTTGTACATAAATCGGCATTGTGCCTTTTGTATTTAATTCGGATAAAATTTCTGTGTTTCATTGTCAATTAGAAGGTCCAAGGAATACAATAAACCCGAAGTAAAGCATCGGAATCTAAAACTCAACTCACAGGAGAGGTTCAAATCATAGAAAATTAGTGTGTCAGTCCTCTTGTACTTAAGTCGGCATTGTGGATTTTGTGTTAAATTCGGATGCAATTTCTGTGTTTCATCGTCAATACGAAGGTCCAAGGGATGCAGTAAACCTGAGGTGAAGCATCAGAATCTAAAACTGGATTCACAGGAGAAGCTCAAATCATAGAAAGTTAGAGTGTCAGTCCTCTTGTACTTAAGTCGGCACTTTGCCTTTTGTATTAAATTCGGATGCAATTTCTGTGTTCCATCGTCAATAAGAAGGTCCAAGGTATTCAGTAAACCTGAAGTGAAGCATCGGAATCTAAAACTGGACTCACAGGAGAGGTTCAGATCATAGAGAGTTAGAGTGTCAGTCCTCTTGTACTTAAGTTGGCATTGTGGCTTTTGTATTAAATTCAGAAGCAATTTCTGTGTTTCATCGTCAATAAGAAGGTCCAAGGTATACAATAAACCTGAAGTGAAGCATCGGAAACTAAAACTTGACTAACAGAAGAGGTTCAAATCATAGAAAGTTAAAGTGTGGGTCCTCTTGTACTTACGTCGGCATTGTGCCTTTTTTATTGAATTCGGTTGCAATTTCAGTGTTTCATCGTCAATAAGAAGGTCCAAGGAATACAGTAAACCTGAAGTGAAGCAGCGGAATCTAAAACTGGACTCACAGGAGAGGTTAAAATCATAGAAAGTTAGAATGTCAGTCCTCTTGTACTTAAATCGGCATTGTGCCTTTTGTATTTAATTCGGATGCAATTTCTGTGTTTCATCGTCAATAAGATGGTTTAAGGGATACAGTAAACCTGAAGTGAAGAATCGGAATATAAAAGTGGTCTCGCAGGAGAGTTTCAAATCTTAGAATGTTAGAGTGTCAGTCCTCTTGTACTTAAGTCGGCATTGTGCCTTTTTGTATTAAATTCGAATGCAATTTTTGTGTTTCATCGTCAATCAGAATGTCCAAGGGATATAGTAAACCTGAAGCAAAGCATCGTAATCTGAAGCTGGACTCACAGGAGAGGTTTAAATCATAGAAAGTTAGAATGTCAGCCCTCTCGTACTTAAGTCGGCTTTGTGCTTTTGTATTAAATTCGGATAAAATTTCTGTGTTTCATTGTCAATTAGAAGGTCCAAGGAATACAATAAACCCGAAGTGAAGCATCGGAATCTAAAACTCAACTCACAGGAGAGGTTCAAATCATAGAAAGTTAGTGTGTCAGTCCTCTTGTACTTAAGCCGGCATTTTGCCTTTTGTATTAAATTCGGATGCAATTTCTGTGTTTCATCGTCAATAAGAAGGTCCAAGGTATACAGTAAACCTGAAGTGAAGCATTGGAATCTAAAACTCAACTCACAGGAGAGGCTCAAATCATAGAAAGTTAGAGTGTCAGTCCTCTTGTACTTAAGTCGGCATTGTGCCTTTTGTATTGAATTCGGATGCAATTTCTGTGTTTAATCGTCAATTAGAAGGTCCAAGGTATACAGTAAACCTGAAGTGAAGCATCTGAATCTAAAACTGGACCCACAGGAGAGGTTTAAATCATAGAAAGTGAGAGTGTCAGTCCTCTTGTACTTAAGTTGGCATTGTGCAGTTTGTATTAAATTCGGATGCAATTTCTGTGCTTCATCGTCAATAAGAAGGTCCAGGGTATACAGCAAACCTGAAGTGAAGCATCGGAATCTAAAACTGGACTCACAGGAGTGGCTCCAATCGCAGAAAGTTAGAGTGTCAGTCCTCTTGTACTTAAGTCGGCATTGTGCCTTTTACATTAAATTCGGATGCAATTTCTGTGTTTCATCGTCAATACGAAGGTCCAAGGGATTCAGTAAACCTGAAGTGAAGCATCGGAATCTAAAACTGGACTCACAGGAGAGGCTCATATAATAGAAAGTTGGAGTATCAGTCCTCTTGTACTTAAGTCGGCAATGTGTCTTTTGTATTAAATTCGGATGTAATTTTTGTGTTTCATCGTCAATAAGAAGGTCCAAGGGATTCAGTAAACCCAAAGTGAAGCATCGGAATCTAAAACTGGACTCACAGGAGAGGTTCAAATCACAGAAAGTTAGACTGTCAGTCCTCTTGTACTTAAGTCGGCAATGTGCCTTTTGTATTAAATTCGGATGCAATTTCTGTGTTTCATCGTCAATGAGAAGGTCCAAGGTGTACAGTAAACGTGAAGTGAAGCATCGGAATCTAAAACTGGACTCACAGGAGAGGTTCAAATCATATAGAGTTAGAGTATCAGCCCTCTTATACTTAAGTCGGCATTGTGCCTTTTGTATTAAATTCAGATGCAATTTCTGTGTTTCATCGTCAATAAGAACGTCCAAGGGATAAAGTAAACCTGAATGAAGCATCGGAATCTAAAACTGGACCTACAGGAGAGGTTCAAATCATAGAAAGTTATAGTGTCAGTCCTAATGTACTTAAGTCGGCATTGTGCCTTTTGTACTATATTCGGATGCAATATCAGTGTTTCATCGTCAATAAGAAAGCCCAAGGGTAACAGTAAACCTGAAGTGAAGCATTGGAATCTAAAACTGGACTCACAGGAGCGGTTCAAATCATAGAAAGTTAGAGTGTCAGTCCTCTTGTACTTAAGTCGGCATTGTGCCTTTGGACTAAATTCTGATGCAGTTTCTGTGTTTCATCGTCAATAAGAATGTCCAACGGATATAGTAAACCTGAAGTAAAGAATCGGAATCTAAAACTGGACTCACAGGAAAGGTTCAAATCATAGAAAGTTAGAGTGTCAGTCCTCTTGTACTTAAGTCGCCATTGTGCCTTTTGTATTAAATTCGGATGCAATTTCTGTGTTTTATCGTCAATAAGAAGGTCCAAGGTATACAATAAACCTGAAGTGAAGTATCGGAATCTAAAACTGGACTCACAGGAGAGGTTCAAAACACAGAATGTTAGAGTGTCTGTCCTCTTGTACCTAAGTCAGCATTGTGCATTTTGTATTGAATTCGGATGCAATTTCTGTGTTTCATCGTCAATCAGAATGTCCAAGGGATATAGTAAACCTGAAGTAAAGCATTGTAATCTGAAGCTGGACTCACTGGAGAGGTTTAAATCATAGAATGTTAGAGTGTCAGCCCTCTCGTACTTAAGTCGGCTTTGTGTTTTTTGTATTAAATTCGGATGAAATTTCTGTGTTTCATTGTCAATAAGAAGGTCCAAGGAATACAATAAACCCGAAGTGAAGCATCGGAATCTAAAACTCAACTCACAGGAGAGGTCAAATCATAGAAAGTTAGTGTGTCAGTCCTCTTGTACTTAAGCCGGCATTTTGCCTTTTGTATTAAATTCGGATGCAATTTCTGTGTTTCATCGTCAATAAGAAGGTCCAAGGTATACAGTAAACCTGAAGTGAAGCATCTGAATGTAAAACTGGACCCACAGGAAAGGTATAAATCATAGAAAGTGAGAGTGTCAGTCCTCTTGTACTTAAGTCGGCATTGTTCCGTTTCTATTAAATTCGGATGCAATTTCTGTGCTTCACGGTCAATAAGAAGGTCCAGGGTATATAGTAAACCTGATGTGAAGCATCGGAATCTAAAACTGGACTCACAGGAGAGGTTCCAATCGCAGGAAGTTAGAGATTCAGTCCTCTTGTACTTAAGTTGGCATTGTGCCTTTTGTATTAAATTCGGATGCAATATCTGTTTTTCATCGTCAGTGAGAAGGTCCAAGGTATACAGTAAACCTGAATTGAAGCATCGGAATCTAAAACTAGACTCGCAGGAGAGGTTCAAATCATAGAAAGTTAGAGTGTCAGTCCTCTTGTACTTACGTCGGCATTGTGCCTTTTACATTAAATTCGGATGCAATTTCTGTGTTTCATCGTCAATAAGAAGGTCCAAGGTATACAGTAAACCTGAAGTGAAGCATCTGCATCTAAAACTGGACTCACAGGAGAGGTTTAAATCACAGAAAGTGAGGGTGTCAGTCCTCTTGTACTTAAGTCGGCATTGTGCCTTTTGTATTACTTTCGGATGCAATTTCTGCGCTTCATCGTCAATAAGAAGGTCCAGGGTATACAGTAAACCTGATGTGAAGCATCGGAATCTAAAACCGGACTCACAAGAGAGGTTCCAATCACAGAAAGTTAGAGTGTCAGTCCTCTTGTACTTAAGTTGGCATTTTGCCTTTTGTATTAAATTCGGATTCAATTTCTGTGTTTCATCGTCAATTTGAAAGACCAAGGTATACAGAAATCCTGAAGTGAAGCATCGGAATCTAAAACTGGACTCACAGGAGAGGTTCAAATCATAGAGGGTTAGAGTATCAGTCCTCTTATACTTAAGTCGGCATTGTGCATTTTGTATTAAATTCAGATGCAATTTCTGTGTTTCATCGTCAATAAGAACGCCCAAGGGATACAGTAAACCTGAAGTGAAGCATCGGAATCTAAAACTGGACCTACAGGAGAGGTTCAAATCATAGAAAGTTATAGTGTCAGTCCTCTTGTACTTAAGTTGGCATTGTGCCTTTTGTATTATATTCGGATGCAATATCAGTGTTTCTTCGTCAATAAGAAAGTCCAAGGGTAACAGTAAAACCTGAAGTGAAGCATTGGAATCTAAAACTGGACTCACAGAAGAGGTTCAAATCATAGAAAGTTAGAGTGTCAGTCCTCTTGTACTTAAGTCGTCATTTTGCCTTTTGTATTAAATTCGGATGCAATTTCTGTGTTCCATCGTCAATAGAAGGTAAAAGGTATACGGTAAACCTGAAGTGAAGCATCGGAATCTAAAACTGGACTCACAGGAGAGGTTCAAATCATATAGAGTTAGAGTGTCAGTCCTCTTGTACTTAGGTCGGCATTGTAGCTTTTGTATTAAATTCGGAAGCAATTTCTGTGTTTCATCGTCAATAAGAAGGTCCAAGGTATACAGTAAACCTGAAGTGAATCATCTGAATCTAAAACTGGACCCACAGGAGAGGCTTAAATCATAGAAAGTGAGAGTGTCAGTCCTCTTGTACTTAAGTCGGCATTGTGCAGTTTGTATTAAATTCGGATGCAATTTCTGTGCTTCATCGTCAATAAGAAGGTCCAGGGTATACAGTAAACCTGAAGTGAAGCATCGGAATCTAAAACTGGACTCACATGAGGGGTTCCAATCGCAGAAAGTTAGAGTGTCAGTCCTCTTGTACTTAAGTTGGCATTGTGCCTTTTGTATTAAATTCGGATGCAATATCTGTGTTTCATCGTCAGTGAGAAAGTCCAAGGGATTCAGTAAACCCAAAGTGAAGCATCGGAGACTAAAACTGGACTCACAGGAGAGGTTCAAATCACAGAAAGTTAGACTGTCAGTCCCCTTGTACTTAAGTCGGCATTGTGCCTTTTGTATTAAATTCGGATGCAATTTCTGTGTTTCATCGTCAATAAGAAGGTCCAAGGTATACAGTAAACCTGAAGTGAAGCATCTGCATCTAAAACTGGACTCACAGGAGAGGTTTAAATCACAGAAAGTGAGGGTGTCAGTCCTCTTGTACTTAAGTCGGCATTGTGCCTTTTGTATTACATTCGGATGCAATTTCTGCGCTTCATCGTCAATAAGAAGGTCCAGGGTATACAGTAAACCTGAAGTGAAGCATCGGAATCTAAAACCGGACTCACAGGAGAGGTTCCAATCACAGAAAGTTAGAGTGTCAGTCCTCTTGTACTTAAGTTGGCATTGTGCCTTTTGTATTAAATTCGGATGCAATTTCTGTGTTTCATCGTCAATGAGAAGGTCCAAGGTATGCAGTAAACCTGAAGTGAAGCATCGAAATCTAAAACTGGACTCACAGGAGAGGTTCAAATCATAGAAAGTTAGAGTGTCAGTCCTCTTGTACTTAAGTCGGCATTTTGCCTTTGGATTAAATTCTGATGCCGTTTCTGTGTTTCATCGTCAATAAGTATGTCCAACGGATACAGTAAACCTGAAGTAAAGAATCGGAATCTAAAACTGGACTCACAGGAGAGGTTCAAATCATAGAAACTTAGAGTGTCAGTCCTCTTGTACTTAAGTCGCCATTGTGCCTTTTGTATTAAATTCGGATGTAATTTCTGTGTTTCATCGTCAATAAGAAGGTTTAAGGGATACAGTAAACCTGAACTGAAGCATCGGAATCTAAAACTGGACTCACAGGAGAGGTTCAAATCATAGATTGTTAGAGTGTCAGTCCTCTTGTACTTAAGTCGGCATTTTGCCTTTTGTATTAAATTCGGATGCAATTTCTGTGTTCCATCGTCAATAGAAGGTCCAAGGTATACAGTAAACCTGAAGTGAAGCATCGGAATCTAAAACTGGACTCACAGGAGAGGTTCAAATCATATAGAGTTAGAGTGTCAGTCCTCTTGTACTTAGGTCGGTATTGTGGCTTTTGTATTAAATTCGGAAGCAATTTCTGTGTTTCATCGTCATTAAGAAGGTCCAAGGTATACAATAAACCTGAAGTGAAGTATCGGAATCTAAAACTGGACTCACAGGAGAGGTTCAAGTCATAGAATGTTAGAGTGTCAGTCCACTTGTTCCTAAGTCAGCTTTGTGCATTTTGTATTGAATTCGGTTGCAATTTCTGTGTTTCATCGTCAATAAGAAGGTCCAAGGTATACAGTAAACCTGAAGTGAAGCATCGGAATCTAAAACGTAACTCACAGAAGTGGTTCAAATCATAGAAAGTTAGAGTGTCCGTCCTCTTGTACTTAAGTCGGCATTGTGCCTTTTGTATTAAATTCAGATGCAATTTCTGTGTTTCATAGTCAATAAGAAGATCCCAGGTATACAGTAAACCTGAAGTGAAGCATCTGAATCTAAAACTGGACTCACAGGAGAGGTTTAAATCATAGAAAGTTAGTGTGTCAGTCCTCTTGTACTTAAGCCGGCATTTTGCCTTTTGTATTAAATTCGGATGCAATTTCTCTGCTTCATCGTCAATAAGAAGGTCCAGGGTATACAGTAAACCTGAAGTGAAGCATCGGAATCTAAAACTGGACTCACAGGATAGGTTCAAATCATAGAAAGTTAGAGTGTCAGTCCTCTGGTACTTAAGTCGGAATTGTGCCTTTTGTATTAAATTGGGATGCAATTTCTGTGTTTCATCGTCCATAAGAAGGTCCAAGGTATACAGTAAACCTGAAGTGAAGCATCGGAAACTAAAACTGGACTCACAGGAGAGGTTCAATTCATAGAAAGTTAGAGTGTCGGTCCTCTTGTACTAACGTCGGCATTGTGCCTTTTGTATTAAATTCGTAGCTATTTCAGTGTTTCATCGTCAATAAGAAGGTCCAAGGTATACAGTAAACCTGAAGTGAAGCATCGAAATCTAAAACTGGACTCACTGGGGAGGTTCAAATCACAGATAGTTAGAGTGTCAGTCCTCTGGTACTTAAGTCGGCATTGTGCCTTTTGTATTAAATTCGGATGTAATTTCTGTGTTTCATCGTCAATAAGAAGGTCCAAGGGATTCAGTAAACCCGAAGTGAAGCATCGGAATCCGAAACTGGACTCACAGGAGAGGTTCAAGACACAGAAATTTAGAGTGTCAGTCCTCTTGTACTTAAGTCGCCATTGTGCCTTTTGTATCAAATTCGGATGCAATTTCTGTGTTTCATCGTCAATAAGAAGGTCCAAGGTATACAGTAAACCTGAAGTGAAGCATCTGCATCTAAAACTGGACTCACAGGAGAGGTTTAAATCATAGAAAGTGAGGGTGTCAGTCCTCTTGTACTTAAGTCGGCATTGTGCCTTTTGTATTACATTCGGATGCAATTTCTGCGCTTCATCGTCAATAAGAATGTCCAGGGTATACAGTAAACCTGAAGTGAAGCATCGGAATCTGAAACCGGACTCACAGGAGAGGTTCCAATCACAGAAATTTAGAGTGTCAGTCCTCGTGTACTTAAGTTGGCATTGTGCCTTTTGTATTAAATTCGGATGCAATTTCTGTGTTTCATCGTCAATGAGAAGGTCCAAGATATACAGTAAACCTGAAGTGAAGCATCGGAATCTAAAACTGGACTCACAGGAGAGGTTCAAATCATAGAAAGTTAGAGTGTCAGTCCTCTTGTACTTAAGTCGGCATTGTGCCTTTTGTATTAAATTCGGATGCAATTTCTGTGTTTCATCGTCAATACGAAGGTTCAAGGGATACTGTAAACCTGAAGTGAAGCATCAGAATCTAAAAATGGACTCACAGGAGAAGCTCAAATCATGGAAAGTTAGAGTATCAGTCCTCTTATACTTAAGTCGGCATTGTGCCTTTTGTATTAATTTAGGATTCAATTTCTGTGTTCCATCGTCAATAAGAACGTCCAAGGGATACAGTAAACCTGAAGTGAAGCATCGGAATCTAAAACTGGACCTACATTAGAGGTTCAAATCACAGAAAGTTATAGTGTCAGTCCCCTTGTACTTAAGTCGGCATTGTGCCTTTTGAATTAGATTCGGATGCAATTTCAGTGTTTCATGGTCAATAAGAAAGTCCAAGAGTAACAGTAAACCTGAAGTGAAGCATCGGAATCTAAAACTGGACTCACAGGAGAGGTTCAAGTCATAGAAAGTTAGAGTGTCAGTCCTCTGTACTTAAGTCGGCATTGTGCCCTTGGATTAAATTCTGATGCAGTTTCTGTGTTTCATCGTCAATAAGTATGTCCAACGGATACAGTAAACCTGAAGTAAAGAATCGGAATCTAAAACTGGACTCACAGGAGAGGTTCAAATCATAGAAAGTCAGAGTTTCAGTCCTCTCGTACTTAAGTCGGCATTGAGCCTTTTGTATTAAATTCGGATGCAATTTCTGTGCTTCATCGTCAATAAGAATGTCCAGGGTATACAGTAAACCTGAAGTGAAGCATCGGAATCTGAAACTGGTCTCACAGGAGAGGTTCAAATCATAGAGAATTAGAGTGTCAGTCCTCTGGTACTTAAGTCGGCATTGTGCCTTTTGTATTAAATTGAGATGCAACTTCTGTGTTTCGTCGTCAATAAGAAGGTCCAAGAGGTACAGTAAACCTGAAGTGAAGCATCGGAATATAAAACTGGACTCGCAGGGGTAGTTCAAATCATAGAAAGTTCAAGTGTGAGTCCTCTTGTACTTACGTCGGCATTGTGCCTTTTTTATTAAATTCGGTTGCAATTTCTGTTTTTCATCGTCAATAAGAAGGTCCAAGGGATACAGTAAACCTGAAGTGAAGCATCGGAATCTAAAACTGGACCTACAGGAGAGGTTCAAATCATAGAAAGTTATAGTGTCAGTCCTCTTGTACTTAAGTCGCCATTGTGCCGTTGGATTAAATTCTGATGCAGTTTCTGTGTTTCATCGTCAATAAGTATGTCCAACGGATACAGTAAACCTGAAGTAAAGAATCGGAATCTAAAACTGGACTCACGGGAGAGGTTCAAATCATAGAAAGTTAGAGTGTCAGTCCTCTTGTACTTAAGTCGGCATTGTGCATTTTGTATTAAATTCGGATGCAATTTCTGTGTTTCATCGTCAATAAGAAGGTTTAAGGGATACAGTAAACCGGAACTGAAGCATCGGAATCTAAAACTGGATTCACAGGAGAGGTTCAAATCATAGATTGTTAGAGTGTCAGTCCTCTTGTACTTAAGTCGCCATTGTGCCTTTTGTATTAAATTCGGATGCAATTTCTGTGTTTCATCGTCAATAAGAAGGTCCAAGGTATACAATAAACCTGAAGTGAAGTATCGGAATCTAAAACTGGACTCACAGGAGAGGTTCAAATCATAGAATGTTAGAGTGTCAGTCCTCTTGTACCTAAGTCAGCATTGTGCATTTTGTATTGAATTCAGATGCAATTTCTGTGTTTCATCGTCAATAAGAAGGTCCAAGGTATACAGTAAACCTTAAGTGAAGCATCGGAATATAAAAGTGGACTCGCAGGATAGGTTGGAATCATAGAATGTTAGAGTGTCAGTCCTCTTGTACTTAAGTCGGCATTGTTCCGTTTCTATTAAATTCGGATGCAATTTCTGTGCTTCACGGTCAATAAGAAGGTCCAGGGTATATAGTAAACCTGATGTGAAGCATCGGAATCTAAAACTGGACTCACAGGAGAGGTTCCAATCGCAGAAAGTTAGAGATTCAGTCCTCTTGTACTTAAGTGGGCATTGTGCCTTTTGTATTAAATTCGGATGCAATATCTGTTTTTCATCGTCAGTGAGAAGGTCCAAGGTATACAGTAAACCTGAATTGAAGCATCGGAATCTAAAACTAGACTCGCAGGAGAGGTTCAAATCATAGAAAGTTAGAGTGTCAGTCCTCTTGTACTTAAGTCGGCATTGTGCCTTTTACATTAAATTCGGATGCAATTTCTGTGTTTCATCGTCAATAAGAAGGTCCAAGGTATACAGTAAACCTGAAGTGAAGCATCTGCATCTAAAACTGGACTCACAGGAGAGGTTTAAATCACAGAAAGTGAGGGTGTCAGTCCTCTTGTACTTAAGTCGGCATTGTGCCTTTTGTATTACTTTCGGATGCAATTTCTGCGCTTCATCGTCAATAAGAAGGTCCAGGGTATACAGTAAACCTGATGTGAAGCATCGGAATCTAAAACCGGACTCACAAGAGAGGTTCCAATCACAGAAAGTTAGAGTGTCAGTCCTCTTGTACTTAAGTTGGCATTGTGCCTTTTGTATTAAATTCGGATTCAATTTCTGTGTTTCATCGTCAATTTGAAAGACCAAGGTATACAGAAATCCTGAAGTGAAGCATCGGAATCTAAAACTGGACTCACAGGAGAGGTTCAAATCATAGAGGGTTAGAGTATCAGTCCTCTTATACTTAAGTCGGCATTGTGCATTTTGTATTAAATTCAGATGCAATTTCTGTGTTTCATCGTCAATAAGAACGCCCAAGGGATACAGTAAACCTGAAGTGAAGCATCGGAATCTAAAACTGGACCTACAGGAGAGGTTCAAATCATAGAAAGTTATAGTGTCAGTCCTCTTGTACTTAAGTTGGCATTGTGCCTTTTGTATTATATTCGGATGCAATATCAGTGTTTCTTCGTCAATAAGAAAGTCCAAGGGTAACAGTAAAACCTGAAGTGAAGCATTGGAATCTAAAACTGGACTCACAGAAGAGGTTCAAATCATAGAAAGTTAGAGTGTCAGTCCTCTTGTACTTAAGTCGTCATTTTGCCTTTTGTATTAAATTCGGATGCAATTTCTGTGTTCCATCGTCAATAGAAGGTAAAAGGTATACGGTAAACCTGAAGTGAAGCATCGGAATCTAAAACTGGACTCACAGGAGAGGTTCAAATCATATAGAGTTAGAGTGTCAGTCCTCTTGTACTTAGGTCGGCATTGTGGCTTTTGTATTAAATTCGGAAGCAATTTCTGTGTTTCATCGTCAATAAGAAGGTCCAAGGTATACAGTAAACCTGAAGTGAATCATCTGAATCTAAAACTGGACCCACAGGAGAGGCTTAAATCATAGAAAGTGAGAGTGTCAGTCCTCTTGTACTTAAGTCGGCATTGTGCAGTTTGTATTAAATTCGGATGCAATTTCTGTGCTTCATCGTCAATAAGAGGGTCCAGGGTATACAGTAAACCTGAAGTGAAGCATCGGAATCTAAAACTGGACTCACATGAGGGGTTCCAATCGCAGAAAGTTAGAGTGTCAGTCCTCTTGTACTTAAGTTGGCATTGTGCCTTTTGTATTAAATTCGGATGCAATATCTGTGTTTCATCGTCAGTGAGAAAGTCCAAGGGATTCAGTAAACCCAAAGTGAAGCATCGGAGTCTAAAACTGGACTCACAGGAGAGGTTCAAATCACAGAAAGTTAGACTGTCAGTCCTCTTGTACTTAAGTCGGCATTGTGCCTTTTGTATTAAATTCGGATGCAATTTCTGTGTTTCATCGTCAATAAGAAGGTCCAAGGTATACAGTAAACCTGAAGTGAAGCATCTGCATCTAAAACTGGACTCACAGGAGAGGTTTAAATCACAGAAAGTGAGGGTGTCAGTCCTCTTGTACTTAAGTCGGCATTGTGCCTTTTGTATTACATTCGGATGCAATTTCTGCGCTTCATCGTCAATAAGAAGGTCCAGGGTATACAGTAAACCTGAAGTGAAGCATCGGAATCTAAAACCGGATTCACAGGAGAGGTTCCAATCACAGAAAGTTAGAGTGTCAGTCCTCTTGTACTTAAGTTGGCATTGTGCCTTTTGTATTAAATTCGGATGCAATTTCTGTGTTTCATCGTCAATGAGAAGGTCCAAGGTATGCAGTAAACCTGAAGTGAAGCATCGAAATCTAAAACTGGACTCACAGGAGAGGTTCAAATCATAGAAAGTTAGAGTGTCAGTCCTCTTGTACTTAAGTCGGCATTGGGCCTTTGGATTAAATTCTGATGCCGTTTCTGTGTTTCATCGTCAATAAGTATGTCCAACGGATACAGTAAACCTGAAGTAAAGAATCGGAATCTAAAACTGGACTCACATGAGAGGTTCAAATCATAGAAACTTAGAGTGTCAGTCCTCTTGTACTTAAGTCGCCATTGTGCCTTTTGTATTAAATTCGGATGTAATTTCTGTGTTTCATCGTCAATAAGAAGGTTTAAGGGATACAGTAAACCTGAACTGAAGCATCGGAATCTAAAACTGGACTCACAGGAGAGGTTCAAATCATAGATTGTTAGAGTGTCAGTCCTCTTGTACTTAAGTCGGCATTTTGCCTTTTGTATTAAATTCGGATGCAATTTCTGTGTTCCATCGTCAATAGAAGGTCCAAGGTATACAGTAAACCTGAAGTGAAGCATCGGAATCTAAAACTGGACTCACAGGAGAGGTTCAAATCATAGAAAGTTAGAGTGTCAGTCCTCTGGTACTTAAGTCGGAATTGTGCCTTTTGTATTAAATTGGGATGCAATTTCTGTGTTTCATCGTCCATAAGAAGGTCCAAGGTATACAGTAAACCTGAAGTGAAGCATCGGAAACTAAAACTGGACTCACAGGAGAGGTTCAATTCATAGAAAGCTAGAGTGTCGGTCCTCTTGTACTAACGTCGGCATTGTGCCTTTTGTATTAAATTCGTAGCTATTTCAGTGTTTCATCGTCAATAAGATGGTCCAAGGTATACAGTAAACCTGAAGTGAAGCATCGAAATCTAAAACTGGACTCACTGGGGAGGTTCAAATCACAGATAGTTAGAGTGTCAGTCCTCTGGTACTTAAGTCGGCATTGTGCCTTTTGTATTAAATTCGGATGTAATTTCTGTGTTTCATCGTCAATAAGAAGGTCCAAGGGATTCAGTAAACCCGAAGTGAAGCATCGGAATCCGAAACTGGACTCACAGGAGAGGTTCAAGACACAGAAATTTAGAGTGTCAGTCCTCTTGTACTTAAGTCGCCATTGTGCCTTTTGTATCAAATTCGGATGCAATTTCTGTGTTTCATCGTCAATAAGAAGGTCCAAGGTATACAGTAAACCTGAAGTGAAGCATCTGCATCTAAAACTGGACTCACAGGAGAGGTTTAAATCATAGAAAGTGAGGGTGTCAGTCCTCTTGTACTTAAGTCGGCATTGTGCCTTTTGTATTACATTCGGATGCAATTTCTGCGCTTCATCGTCAATAAGAATGTCCAGGGTATACAGTAAACCTGAAGTGAAGCATCGGAATCTGAAACCGGACTCACAGGAGAGGTTCCAATCACAGAAATTTAGAGTGTCAGTCCTCGTGTACTTAAGTTGGCATTGTGCCTTTTGTATTAAATTCGGATGCAATTTCTGTGTTTCATCGTCAATGAGAAGGTCCAAGATATACAGTAAACCTGAAGTGAAGCATCGGAATCTAAAACTGGACTCACAGGAGAGGTTCAAATCATAGAAAGTTAGAGTGTCAGTCCTCTTGTACTTAAGTCGGCATTGTGCCTTTTGTATTAATTTAGGATTCAATTTCTGTGTTCCATCGTCAATAAGAACGTCCAAGGGATACAGTAAACCTGAAGTGAAGCATCGGAATCTAAAACTGGACCTACATTAGAGGTTCAAATCACAGAAAGTTATAGTGTCAGTCCCCTTGTACTTAAGTCGGCATTGTGCCTTTTGAATTAGATTCGGATGCAATTTCAGTGTTTCATCGTCAATAAGAAAGTCCAAGAGTAACAGTAAACCTGAAGTGAAGCATCGGAATCTAAAACTGGACTCACAGGAGAGGTTCAAGTCATAGAAAGTTAGAGTGTCAGTCCTCTGTACTTAAGTCGGCATTGTGCCCTTGGATTAAATTCTGATGCAGTTTCTGTGTTTCATCGTCAATAAGTATGTCCAACGGATACAGTAAACCTGAAGTAAAGAATCGGAATCTAAAACTGGACTCACAGGAGAGGTTCAAATCATAGAAAGTCAGAGTTTCAGTCCTCTCGTACTTAAGTCGGCATTGAGCCTTTTGTATTAAATTCGGATGCAATTTCTGTGCTTCATCGTCAATAAGAATGTCCAGGGTATACAGTAAACCTGAAGTGAAGCATCGGAATCTGAAACTGGTCTCACAGGAGAGGTTCAAATCATAGAGAATTAGAGTGTCAGTCCTCTGGTACTTAAGTCGGCATTGTGCCTTTTGTATTAAATTGGGATGCAATTTCTGTGTTTCGTCGTCAATAAGAAGGTCCAAGAGGTTCAGTAAACCTGAAGTGAAGCATCGGAATATAAAACTGGACTCGCAGGGGTGGTTCAAATCATAGAAAGTTCAAGTGTGAGTCCTCTTGTACTTACGTCGGCATTGTGCCTTTTTTATTAAATTCGGTTGCAATTTCTGTTTTTCATCGTCAATAAGAAGGTCCAAGGGATACAGTAAACCTGAAGTGAAGCAGCGGAATCTAAAACTGGACTCACAGGAGAGGTTAAAATCATAGAAAGTTAGAGTGTCAGTCCTCTTGTACTTAAATCGGTATTGTGCCTTTTGTATTTAATTCGGATGCAATTTCTGTGTATCATCGTCAATAAGATGGTTTAAGGGTTACAGTAAACCTGAAGGGAAGCATCGGAATATAAAAGTGGACTCGCAGGAGAGGTTCAAATCATAGAATGTTAGTGTGTCAGTCCTCTTGTACTTAAGTCGGCATTGTGCCTTTTGTATTAAATTCGAATGCATTTTCTGTGTTTCATCGTCAATCAGAATGTCCAAGGGATACAGTAAACCTGAAGTAAAGCATCGTAATCTGAAGCTGGACTCACAGGAGAGGTTTAAATCATAGAAAGTTAGAGTGTCAGCCCTCTCGTACTTAAGTCGGCTTTGTGTTTTTTGTATTAAATTCGGATGAAATTTCTGTGTTTCATTGTCAATAAGAAGGTCCAAGGAATACAATAAACCCGAAGTGAAGCATCGAAATCTAAAACTCAACTCACAGGACAGGTTCAAATCATAGAAAGTTAGTGTGACAGTCCTCTTGTACTTAAGCAGGCATTTTCCCTTTTGTATTAAATTCGGATGCAATTTCTGTGTTTCATCGTGAATAAGAAGGTCCAAGGTATACAGTAAACCTGAAGTGAAGCATCGGAAACTAAAACTCAACTTACAGGAGAGGCTCAAACCATAGAAAGTTAGAGTGTCAGTCCTCTTGTACTTAAGTCGGCATTGTGCCTTTTGTATTAAATTCGGATGCAATTTCTGTGTTTCATCGTCAATAAGAACGTCCAACGGATACAGTAAACCTGATGTAAAGCATCGGAATCTAAAACTGGAGAAACAGGAGAGGTTCAAATCATAGAAAGTTAGAGAGTCAGTCTTCTTGTACTTAAGTCGGCATTGTGCCATTTGTATTAAATTCGGATGCAATTTCTGTGTTTCACCGCCTATAAGAAGGTCCAAGAGATACAGTAAACCTGAAGTGAAGCATCGGAATCTAAAACTGGACTCGCAGGAGTGGTTCTAATCATAGAAAGTTACAGTGTCAGTCCTCTTGTACTTAAGTACGCATTGTGCCTTTTGTATTAAGTTCGGATGCAATTTCTGTGTTTCATCGTCAATAAGACGGTCCAAGGTATACAGTAAACCTGAAGTGAAGCATCGGAATCTAAAACTGGGCTCACAGGAGACGTTCAAATGATAGAAAGTTATAGTGTCAGTCCTCTTGTACTTAAGTCGGCATTGTGCCTTTTGTATTAAATTCGGATGCAATATCTGTGTTTCTTCGTCAATAAGAGAGTCCAAGGGATACAGTAAACCTGAAGTGAAGCATCGGAATCCAAAAGTGGGCTCGCAGGAGAGGTTCCAATCACAGAAAGTTATAGTGTCAGACCTCTTGTACGCAAAGTTGGCATTGTGCCTTTTGTATAAAATTCGGATGCAATATCAGTGTTTCATCGTCAATGAGAAGGTCCAAGGTATACAGTAACACTGAAGTGAAGCATCGGAATCTAAAACTGGACCCACAGGAGAGGTTCAAATTTTAGATAGTTACAGTATAAGTCCTCTTGTACTTAAGTCGGCATTTTGCCTTTTGTATTAAATTCGGATGCAATTTCTGTGTTTCATCGTCAATAAGAAGGTCAGAGGTATACAGTAAATCCGAAGTGAAGCATCGGAATCTAAAACTGGCCTCACAGGAGAGGCTCAAATCATAGAAAGTTAGAGTGTCAGTCCTCTTGTACTTATGTCGGCATTGTGCCTTTTGTATTACATTCGGAAGCAATTTCTGTGTTTCATTGTCAAATAAAACCGTCCAAAGGATACAGTAAACCTGAAGTGAAGCATCGGAATCCAAAACTGGACCTACAGGAGCGGTTAATCATAGAAAGTTATAGTGTCAGTCCTCTTGTACTTAAGTCGGCATTGTGCCTTTTGTATTAGTTTCGGATCCAATTTCAGTGTTTCATCGTCAATGAGAAAGTCCAAGGGTAACAGTAAACCTGAAGTGAAGCATCGGAATCAAAAACTGGACTCACAAGAGAGGTTCAAATCATAGAAAGTTAGAGTGTCAGTCCTTTTGTACTTAAGTCGGCATTGTGCCTTTTGCATTAAATTCTGATGCAGTTTCTGTGTTTCATCGTCAATAAGAATGTCCAACGGATACAGTAAACCTGAAGTAAAGCATCGGAATCTAAAACTGTACTCACAGGAAAGGTTCATATCATAGAAAGTTAGAGTGTCAGTCCTCTTGTACTTAAGTCGGCATTGTGCCTTTTGTATTAAATTCGGATGCAATTTCTGTCTTTCATCGTCAATAAGAAGGTTTAAGGGATACAGTAAACCTGAAGTGAAGCATCGGAATCTAAAACTGGACTCACAGGAGAGGTTCAAATCATAGATTGTTAGAGTGTCAGTCCTCTTGTACTTAAGTCGGCATTTTGCCTTTTGTATTGAATTCAGATGCAATTTCTGTGTTTCATCGTCAATAAGAAGGTCCAAGGAATACAGTAAACCTGAAGTGAAGCATCGGATTATAAAACTGGACTCACAGGAGATTTTAAAATCATAGGAAGTTAGAGTGTCAGTCCTCTTGTACTTACGTCGGCATTGTGCCTTTTGTATTAAATTCGGATGGAATTTCTGTGTTTCATCGTCAATAAGAAGGTTTAAGGGATACAGTAAACCTGAAGTGAAGAATCGGAATCTAAAATTGGACTCACAGGAGAGGTTCAAATCATAGATTGTTAGAAAGTCAGTCCTCTTGTACTTAAGTCGGCATTTTGCCTTTTGTATTGAATTCGGTGCAATTTCTGTGTTTCATCGTCAATAAGAACGTCCAAGGTATACAGTAAACCTGAAGTGAAGCATCGGAATATAAAACTGGACTCCCTGGAGAGGTTCAAATCACAGAAAGTAAGAGTGTCAGTGGTCTTATACTTATGTCGGCATTGTGCCTTTTGTATTAATTTCGGATGCAATTTCTGTAATTCATCGTCAATACGAAGGTCCAAGGTATACAGTAAACCTGAAGTGAAGCATCGGAATCTAAAACTGGACTCACAGGAGAGGTACAAATCATAGAAAACTAGAGTGTCAGTCCTCTTGTACTTAAGTCGGCATTGTGCCTTTTGTATTAAATTCGAATGCAATTTCTGTGTTTCATCGTCAATAAGAAGGTTTAAGGGATACAGTAAACCTGAAGTGAAGCATCGGAATCCAAAACTGGCCTCACAGGAGTGGTTCAAATCATAGAAAGTTAGAGTGTCAGTCCTCTTGTACTTAAGTCGGCATTGTGCCTTTTGTATTAAATTCGGATGCAATTTCTGTAATTCATCGTCAATACGAAGGTCCAAGGTATACAGTAAACCTGAAGTGAAGCATCGGAATCTTAATCTGGACTAACAGGAGAGGTTCAAGTCATAGAAAGTTAGGGTGTCAGTTCTGTTGTACTTAAATCGGCATTGTGCCTTTTGTATTTAATTCGGATGCAATTTCTGTGTTTCATCGTCTATAAGAAGGTCCAAGAGATACAGTAAACCAGAAGTGAAGCATCGGAATCTAAAACTGGACTTGCAGGAGAGGTACAAATCATAGAAAGTTAGAGTGTCCGTCCTCTTGTACTTAGGTCGGCATTGTGCCTTTTGTATTAAATTCGGATGCAATTTCTGTGTTTCATAGTCAATAAGAAGGGCCCAGGTATACAGTAAACCTGAAGTGAAGCATCTGAATCTAAAACTGGACTCACAGGAGAGGTTTAAATAATAGAAAGTTATTGTGTCAGTCCTCTTGTACTTAAGTCGGCACTGTGCATTTTGTATTAAATTCGGATGCAATTTCTGTGCTTCATCGTCAATAAGAATGTCCAGGGTATACAGTAAACCTGAAGTGAAGCATCGGAATCTAAAACTGGATTCACAGGAGAGGTTCAAATCATAGAGATTTAGAGTGCAGGCCTCTGGTACTTAAGTCGGCATTGTGCCTTTTGTATTATATTAGGATGCAATTTCTGTGTTTCGTCGTCGATAAGAAGGTCCAAGAGGTACAGTAAACCTGAAGTGAAGCATCGGAATCTAAAACTGGACTCACAGGAGAGGTACAAATCATAGAAAACTAGAGTGTCAGTCCACTTGTACGTAAGTCAGCATTGTGCCTTTGGTATTAAATTCGAATGCAATTTCTGTGTTTCATCGTCAATAAGAAGGTTTAAGGGATACAGTAAACCTGAAGTGAAGCATCTGAATCTAAAACTGGACTCACAGGCGGGTTTTAATTATAGA
This sequence comes from Schistocerca americana, assembly GCF_021461395.2. Taxonomy (NCBI): domain Eukaryota; kingdom Metazoa; phylum Arthropoda; class Insecta; order Orthoptera; family Acrididae; genus Schistocerca; species Schistocerca americana. Next base: position 60,490,696 of record NC_060121.1, read on the forward strand.
AAGTTATTGTGTCAGTCCTCTTGTAATTACGTCGGCATTGTGCCTTTTTTATTAAATTCGGTTGCAATTTCTGTGTTTCATCGTCAAGAAGAAGGTCCAAGGGATACAGTAAACCTGAAGTGAAGCAGCGGAATCTAAAACTGGACTCACAGATGAGGTTAAAATCATAGAAAGTTAGAGTGTCAGTCCTCTTGTACTTACATCGGCATTGTGCCTTTTGTATTTAATTCGGATGCAATTTCTATGTTTCATCGTCAATAAGATGGTTTAAGGGATACAGTAAACCTGAAGTGAAGCATCAAAATATAAAAGTGGATTCGCAGGAGAGGTTCAAAACATAGAATGTTAGGGTGTCAGTCCTCTTGTACTTAAGTCGGCTTTGTGTTTTTTGTATTAAATTCGGATGAAATTTCTGTGTTTCATTGTCAATAAGAAGGTCCAAGAAATACAATAAACCCGAAGTGAAGCATCAGAATCTAAAACTCAACTCACAGGACAGGTTCAAATCATAGAAAGTTAGTGTGACAGTCCTCTTGTAGTTAAGCCGGCATTTTCCCTTTTGTATTAAGTTCGGATGCAATTTCTGTGTTTCATCGTCAATAAGACGGTTCAAGGTATACAGTAAACCTGAAGTGAAGCATCGGAATCTAGAACTGGACTCACAGGAGACGTTCAAATCATAGAAAGTTATAGTGTCAGTCCTCTTGTACTTAAGTCGGCATTGTGCCTTTTGTATTAAATTCGGAAGCAATTTCTGAGTTTCATTGTCAAATAAAAGCGTCCAAAGGATACAGTAAACCTGAAGTGAAGCATCGGAATCCAAAACTGGACCTAAAGGAGCGGTTAATCATAGAAAGTTATAGTGTCAGTCCTCTTGTACTTAAGTCGGCATTGTGCCTTTTGTATTACATTCGGATCCAGTTTCAGTGTTTCATCGTCAATAAGAAAGTCCAAGGGTAACAGTAAACTTGAAGTGAAGCATCGGAATCAAAAACTGGACTCACAGGAGAGGTTCAAATCATATAAAGTTAGAGTGTCAGTCCTTTTGTACTTAAGTCGGCATTGTGCCTTTTGTATTAAATTCTGATGCAGTTTCTGTGTTTCATCGTCAATAAGAATGTCCAACGGATACAGTAAACCTGAAGTAAAGCATCGGAATCTAAAACTGGACTCACAGGAGAGGTTCATATCATGGAAAAATATAGTGTCAGTCCTCTTGTGCCTAAGTCATTATTGTGCCTTTTGTATTAAATTCGGATGCAATTTCTGTGTTTCATCGTCAATAAGAAGGTCCAAGGTATACAGTAAACCCGAAGTGAAACATCTGAATCTAAAACTGGACTCACAGGAGAGGTTTAAATCATAGAAAGTGAGAGTGTCAGTCCTCTTGTACTTAAGTCGGCATTGTGCCGTTTGTATTAAATTCGGATGCAATTTCTGTGTTTCATCGTCAGTGAGAAGGTCCAAGGTATACAGTAAACCTGAATTGAAGCATCGGAATCTAAAACTAGACTCACAGGAGAGGTTCAAATCATAGAAAGTTCAAGTGTCAGTCCTCTTGTACTTAAGTCGGCATTGTGCCTTTTATATTAAATTCGGATGCAGTTTCTGTTTCATCGTCAATACGATTTTCCAAGGGATACAGTAAACCTGAAGTGAAGCATCGGAATCTAAAACTGGACTCACAGGAGAGGCTCAAATCATAGAAAGTTATAGTGTCAGTCCTCTTGTACTTAAGTCGGCATTGTGCCTTTTGTATTAAATTCGGTTGCAATATCTGTGTTTCACCGTCAATAAGAAAGTCCTAGGTATACAGTAAACCTGAAGTAAAGCATCGGAATATAATACTGGACTCCCTGGAGAGGTTCAAATCACAGAAAGTTAGAGTGTCAGTGGTCTTGTACTTAAGTCGGCATTGTGCCTTTTGTATTAAATTCGGAAGCAATTTCTGTGTTTCATTGTCCAATAAAAGCGTCCAAAGGATACAGTAAACCTGAAGTGAAGCATCGGAATCCAAAACTGGACCTACAGGAGCGGTTAATCATAGAAAGTTATAGTGTCAGTCCTCTTGTACTTAAGTCGGCATTGTGCCTTTTGTATTAGATTCGGATCCAATTTCAGTGTTTCATCGTCAATAAGAAAGTCCAAGGGTAACAGTAAACTTGAAGTGAAGCATCGGAATCAAAAACTGGACTCACAGGAGAGGTTCAAATCATAGAAAGTAGAGTGTCAGTCCTTTTGTACTTAAGTCGGCATCGTGCCTTTTGTATTAAATTCGGATGCAATTTCTGTAATTCATCGTCAATACGAAGGTCCAAGGTATACAGTAAATCTGAAGTGAAGCATCGGAATCTAAAACTGGACTCACAGGAGAGGTACAAATCATAGAAAACTAGAGTGTCAGACCTCTTGTACTTAAGTCGGCATTGTGCCTTTTGTATTAAATTCGAATGCAATTTCTGTGTTTCATCGTCAATAAGAAGGTTTAACTGATACAGTAAACGTGAAGTGAAGCATCGGAATCCAAAACTGGCCTCACAGGAGTGGTTCAAATCATAGAAAGTTAGTGTGTCAGTCCTCTTGTACCTAAGTCGGCATTGTGCATTTTGTATTAAATTCGGATGCAATTTCTGTAATTCATCGTCAATACGAAGGTCCAAGGTATACAGTAAACCTGAAGTGAAGCATCGGAATCTTAATCTGGACTAACAGGAGAGGTTCAAGTCATAGAAAGTTAGAGTGTCAGTTCTCTTGTACTTAAGTCGGCATTGTGCCTTTTGTATTAAATTCGGATGCAATTTCTGTGTTTCATCGTCTATAAGAAGGTCCAAGAGATACAGTAAACCAGAAGTGAAGCATCGGAATCTAAAACTGGACTTGCAGGAGCGGTTCAAATCATAGAAAGTTAGATTGTCAGTCCTCTTGTACTTACGTCGGCACTGTGCCTTTTGTATTAAATTCGGTTGCAATATCTGTGTTTCATCGTCAATAAGAAAGTCCTAGGTATACAGTAAACCTGAAGTAAAGCATCGGAATATAAAACTGGACTCCCTGGAGAGGTTCAAATCACAGAAAGTTAGAGTGTCAGTGGTCTTGAACTTATGTCGGCATTGTGCCTTTTGTATTAAATTCGGATGTAGTTTCTGTGTTTCATCGTCAATAAGAAGGTCCAAGGGATTCAGTAAACCTGTAGTGAAGCATCGGAAACTAAAACTGGACTCAAAGGAGAGGTTCAAATCATAGAAAGTTAGAGTGTCAATCTTCTTGTACTTAAGTCGGCATTGTGCCTTTTGTATTAAATTCGGATGCAATTTCTGTGTTTCATCATCAATACGAAGGTCCAAGGGATACAGTAAACCTGAAGTGAAGCATCGGAATCTAAAACTGGACTCATAGGAGAGGTTCAAATCATAGAAAGTTAGAGTGTCAGTCCTCTTGTACTTAAGTCGGAATTGTGCCTTTGGTATTAAATTCTGATGCAATTTCTGTGTTTCATCGTCAATAAGAATGTCCAAGGGATACAGTAAACCTGAAGTAAAGCATCGGAATCTAAAGCTGGACTCACAGGAGAAGTTCAAATCATAGAAAATTAGAGTGACAGTCCTCTTGGACTTCAGTCGGCATTGTGACTCTTGTATTAAATTTGGATGCAATTTCTGTGTTTCATCGTCAATAAGAAGTTTTAAGGGATACAGTAAACCTGAAATGAAGCACAGGAATCTAAAACTGGACTCACAGGAGAGGTTCAAATCATAGAAAGTTAGAGTGTCAGTCCTCTTGTACTTAAGTTGGCATTGTGCCTTTTGTATGAAATTCGGATGCAATTTCTGTGTTTCATCGTCTATAAGAAGGTCCAAGGGATACAGTAAACCTGAAGTGAAGCATCGGAATCTAAAACTGGACTCACAGGAGATTTTCAAATCATAGAAAGTTTGAGTGTCAGTCCTCTTGTACATAAGTCTGCATTGTGCCTTTTTTATTAAATTCAGATGCAATTTCTGTACTTCATCGTCAATAAGAAGGTCCAGGGTATACAGTAAACCTGAAGTGAAGCATCGGAATCTTAAACTGGTCTCACATGAGAGGTTCAAATCACTGAAAGTTTGAGTGTCAGTCCTCTTGTACTTAAGTCGGCATTGTGCTTTTTGTATTAAATTCGGATGTAATTTCTGTGTTTCATCGTCAGTAAGAAGGTCCAAGTAATACAGTAAACCCGAAGGGAAGCATCGGAATCTAAAACTGGACTAACAGGAGAGGTTCAAGTCATAGAAAGTTAGAGTGTCAGTCCTCTTGTACTTAAGTCGGCATTGTGCCTTTTGTATTAAATTCGGATGCAATTTCTGTGTTTCATCGTCAATACGAAGGTCCAAGGGATATAGTAAACCTGAAGTGAAGCATCGGAATCTAAATCTGGACTCACAGGAGAGGTTCAAATCATTGAAATTTGAGTGTCAGTCCTCCTGTATTTAAGTCGGCATTGTGCATTATGTATTAAATTCTGATGCAATTTCTGTGTTTCATCGTCAATAAGAAAGTCCAAGGGATACAGTAAACCTGAAGTAAAGCATCGGAATCTAAAGCTGGATTCACAGGAGAAGTTCAAATCATAGAAAGTTACAGTGTTAGTGCCCTTGTACTTCAGTCGGCATTGTGCCTTTTGTATTAAATTTGGATGCAATTTCTGTGTTTCATCGTCAATAAGAATGTTTAAGGGATACAGTAAACCTGAAGTGAAGCATCGGACTTTAAAACTGGACTCACAGGAGAGGTTCAAATCATAGAATGTTAAAGTGTCAGTATTCTTGTACTTATTTCGGCATTGTGAATTTTGTATTAAATTCGGATGCAATTCCTGTGTTTCATCGTCAATAAGAAGGGCCGAGGTATACAGTAAACCTGAAGTGAAGCATCGGAATCTAAAACTGGACTCACAGGAGAGGTTCAAGTCATAGAAAGTTAGAGCGCCAGTCCTCTTGTACTTAACTAGGCATTGTGGCTTTTGTATTAAATTCGGATGCAATTTCTGTGTTTCATCGTCAATAAGAAGGTCCTAGGTATACAGTAAACCTGAAGTGTAGCAACGGAATATAAAACTGGACTCACAGGAGAGGTTTTAATCGTAGAATGTTAAAGTGTCAGTCCTCTTGTACTTAAGTCGGCATTGTGCCTTTTGTATTAAATTCGGATGCTATTTCTGTGTTTCATCGTCTATAAGAAGGTCCAAGTGGTACAGTAAACCTGAAGTGAAGCATCGGAATCTAAAACTGGACTTACAGGAGCGGTACAAATCATAGAAAATTAGATTGTCAGTCCTCTTGTACTTACGTCGGCATTGTGCCTTTTGTATTAAATTCGGTTGCAATTTCTGTTTCATCGTCAATACGATTTTCCAAGGGATACAGTAAACCTGAAGTGAAGCATCGGAATCTAAAACTGGACTCACAGGAGAGGCTCAAATCATAGAAAGTTATAGTGTCAGTCCTCTTGTACATAAGTCGGCATTGTGCCTTTTGTATTAAATTCGGTTGCAATATCTGTGTTTCATCGTCAATAAGAAAGTCCTAGGTATACAGTAAACCTGAAGTAAAGCATCGGAATATAAAACTGGACTCCCTGGAGAGGTTCAAATCACAGAAAGTTAGAGTGTCAGTGGTCTTATACTTATGTCGGCATCGTGCCTTTTGTATTAAATTCGGATGCAATTTCTGTAATTCATCGTCAATACGAAGGTCCAAGGTATACAGTAAACCTGAAGTGAAGCATCGGAATCTAAAACTGGACTCACAGGAGAGGTACAAATCATAGAAAACTAGAGTGTCAGACCTCTTGTACTTAAGTCGGCATTGTGCCTTTTGTATTAAATTCGAATGCAATTTCTGTGTTTCATCGTCAATAAGAAGGTTTAAGGGATACAGTAAACCTGAAGTGAAGCATCGGAATCCAAAACTGGCCTCACAGGAGTGGTTCAAATCATAGAAAGTTAGAGTGTCAGTGCTCTTGTACTTAAGTCGGCATTGTGCATTTTGTATTAAATTCGGATGCAATTTCTGTAATTCATCGTCAATACGAAGGTCCAAGGTATACAGTAAACCTGAAGTGAAGCATCGGAATCTTAATCTGGACTAACAGGAGAGGTTCAAGTCATAGAAAGTTAGAGTGTCAGTTCTCTTGTACTTAAGTCGGCATTGTGCCTTTTGTATTAAACTCGAATGCAATTTCTTTGTTTCATCGTCTATAAGAAGGTCCAAGAGATACAGTAAACCAGAAGTGAAGCATCGGAATCTAAAACTGGACTTGCAGGAGCGGATCAAATCATATAAAGTTAGATTGTCAGTCCTCTTGTACTTACGTCGGCACTGTGCCTTTTGTATTAAATTCGGTTGCAATATCTGTGTTTCATCGTCAATAAGAAAGTCCTAGGTATACAGTAAACCCGAAGTAAAGCATCGGAATATAAAACTGGTCTCCCTGGAGAGGTTCAAATCACAGAAAGTTAGAGTGTCAGTGGTCTTGTACTTATGTCGGCATTGTGCCTTTTGTATTAAATTCGGATGTAGTTTCTGTGTTTCATCGTCAATAAGAAGGTCCAAGGGATTCAGTAAACCTGTAGTGAAGCATCGGAAACTAAAACTGGACTCAAAGGAGAGGTTCAAATCATAGAAAGTTAGAGTGTCAATCTTCTTGTACTTAAGTCGGCATTGTGCCTTTTGTATTAATTTCGGATGCAATTTCTGTGTTTCATCATCAATACGAAGGTCCAAGGGATACAGTAAACCTGAAGTGAAGCATCGGAATCTAAAACTGGACTCACAGGAGAGGTTCAAATCATAGAAAGTTAGAGTGTCAGTCCTCTTGTACTTAAGTCGGAATTGTGCTTTTGGTATTAAATTCTGATGCAATTTCTGTGTTTCATCGTCAATAAGAATGTCCAAGGGATACAGTAAACCTGAAGTAAAGCATCGAAATCTAAAGCTGGACTCACAGGAGAAGTTCAAATCATAGAAAGTTAGAGTGACAGTCCTCTTGGACTTCAGTCGGCATTGTGACTCTTGTATTAAATTTGGATGCAATTTCTGTGTTTCATCGTCAATAAGAAGTTTTAAGGGATACAGTAATCCTGAAATGAAGCACAGGAATCTAAAACTGGACTCACAGGAGAGGTTCAAATCATAGAAAGTTAGAGTGTCAGTCCTCTTGTACTTAAGTTGGCATTGTGCCTTTTGTATGAAATTCGGATGCAATTTCTGTGTTTCATCGTCTATAAGAAGGTCCAAGGGATACAGTAAACCTGAAGTGAAGCATCGGAATCTAAAACTGGACTCACAGAAGATTTTCAAATCATAGAAAGTTTGAGTGTCAGTCCTCTTGTACATAAGTCTGCATGGTGCCTTTTGTATTAAATTCAGATGCAATTTCTGTACTTCATCGTCAATAAGAAGGTCCAGGGTATACAGTAAACCTGAAGTGAAGCATCGGAATCTTAAACTGGTCTCACATGAGAGGTTCAAATCATTGAAAGTTTGAGTGTCAGTCCTCTTGTACTTCAGTCGGCATTGTGCTTTTTGTATTAAATTCGGATGTAATTTCTGTGTTTCATCGTCAGTAAGAAGGTCCAATTAATACAGTAAACCCGAAGGGAAGCATCGGAAACTAAAACTGGACTAACAGGAGAGGTTCAAGTCATAGAAAGTTAGAGTGTCAGTCCTCTTGTACTTAAGTCGGCATTGTGCCTTTTGTATTAAATTCGGATGCAATTTCTGTGTTTCATCGTCAATACGAAGGTCCAAGGAAGATAGTAAACCTGAAGTGAAGCATCGGAATCTAAATCTGGACTCACAGGAGAGGTTCAAATCATTGAAATTTGAGTGTCAGTCCTCCTGTATTTAAGTCGGCATTGTGCATTATGTATTAAATTCTGATGCAATTTCTGTGTTTCATCGTCAATAAGAAAGTCCAAGGCATACAGTAAACCTGAAGTAAAGCATCGGAATCTAAAGCTGGATTCACAGGAGAAGTTCAAAACATAGAAAGTTACAGTGTCAGTGCTCTTGTACTTCAGTCGGCATTGTGCCTTTTGTATTAATTTTGGATGCAATTTCTGTGTTTCATCGTCAATAAGAATGTTTAAGGGATACAATAAACCTGAAGTGAAGCATCGGACTCTAAAACTGGACTCACAGGAGAGGTTCAAATCATAGAATGTTAAAGTGTCAGTCCTCTTGTACTAAAGTCGGCATTGTGCCTTTTGTATTAAATTCGGATGCAATTCCTGTGTTTCATCGTCAATAAGAAGGGCCGAGGTATACAGTAAACCTGAAGTGAAGCATCGGAATCTAAAACTGGACTCACAGGAGAGGTTCAAATCGTAGAATGTTAAAGTGTCAGTCCTCTTGTACTTAAGTCGGCATTGTGCTTTTTGTATTAAATTCGGATGCTATGTCTGTGTTTCATCGTCTATAAGAAGGTCCAAGAGGTACAGTAAACCTGAAGTGAAGCATCGGAATCTAAAACTGGACTTGCAGGAGCGGTACAAATCATAGAAAGTTAGATTGTCAGTCCTCTTGTACTTACGTCGGCATTGTGCCTTTTGTATTAAATTCGGTTGCAATTTCTGTGTTTCATCGTCAATAAGAAGGTCCTAGGTATACAGTAAACCTGAAGTGAAGCATCGGACTCTAAAACTGGACTCACAGGGGAGGTTCAAATCATAGAATGTTAAAATGTCAGTCCTCTTGTACATAAGTCGGCATTGTGCCTTTTGTATTAAATTCGGATGCAATTTCTGTGTTTCATCGTCAATAAGAAAGGCCAAGGTATACAGTAAACCTGAAGTGAAGCATCGGAATCTAAAACTGGACTCACAGGAGAGGTTCAATTCATAGAAAGTTAGAGTGCCAGTCCTCTTGTACTTAAGTAGGCATTGTGGTTTTTGTATTGACTTCGGATGCAATTTCTGTGTTTCATTGTCAACAAGAAGGTCCAAGGTATACAGTGAACCAGAAGTGAAGCATCGGAATCTAAAACTGGACTCACAGGAGAGGTTCAAATCATTGAAATTTAGAGTGTCAGTTCTCTTGTACTTAAGTCTGCATTGTGCTTTTTGTATTAATTTCAGATGCAATTTCTGTACTTCATCGTCAATAAGAAGGTCCAGGGTATACAGTAAACCAGAAGTGAAGCATCGCAATCTTAAACTGGACTCACATGAGAGGTTGAAATCATTCAAAGTTTGTGTGTCAGTCCTCTTGTACTTAAGTCGGCATTGTGGCTTTTGTATTAAATTTGGATGCAATTTCTGTGTTTCTTCGTCAATAAGAAGTTTAAAGGGATACAGTAAGCCTGAAATGAAGCACAGGAATCTAAAACTGGACTCACAGGAGAGGTTCAAATCATAGAAAGTTAGAGTGTCAGTCCTCTTGTACTTAAGTTGGCATTGTGCCTTTTGTATGAAATTCGGATGCAATTTCTGTGTTTCATCGTTTATAAGAAGGTCAAGGGATACAGTAAACCTGAAGTGAAGCATCGGAATCTAAAACTGGACTCACAGGAGATTTTCAAATCATAGAAGGTTTGAGTGTCAGTCCTCTTGTACATAAGTCTGCATTGTGCCTTTTGTATTAAATTCAGATGCAATTTCTGTACTTCATCGTCAATGGGAAGGTCCAGGGTATACAGTAAACCTGAAGTGAAGCATCGGAATATTAAACTGGACTCACATGAGAGGTGCAAAACATTGAAAGTTTGAGTGTCAGTCCTCTTGTACTTAAGTCGGCATTGTGCTTTTTGTATTAAATTCGGATGTAATTTCTGTGTTTCATCGTCAGTAAGAAGGTCCAAGTAATACAGTAAACCCGCAAGGGAAGCATCGGAATCTAAAACTGGACTAACAGGAGAGGTTCAAGTCATAGAAAGTTAGAGTGTCAGTCCTCTTGTACTTAAGTCGGCATTGTGCCTTTTGTATTAAATTCGGATGCAATTTCTGTGTTTCATCGTCAATACGAAGGTCCAAGGGATATAGTAAACCTGAAGTGAAGCATCGGAATCTAAATCTGGACTCACAGGAGAGGTTCAAATCATTGAAATTTGAGTGTCAGTCCTCCTGTATTTAAGTCGGCATTGTGCATTATGTATTAAATTCTGATGCAATTTCTGTGTTTCATCGTCAATAAGAAAGTCCAAGGGATACAGTAAACCTGAAGTAAAGCATCGGAATCTAAAGCTGGATTCACAGGAGAAGTTCAAATCATAGAAAGTTACAGTGTCAGTGCTCTTGTACTTCAGTCGGCATTGTGCCTTTTGTATTAAATTTGGATGCAATTTCTGTGTTTCATCGTCAATAAGAATGTATAAGGGATACAGTAAACCTGAAGTGAAGCATCGGACTCTAAAACTGGACTCACAGGAGAGGTTCAAATCATAGAATGTTAAAGTGTCAGTCCTCTTGTACTTAAGTCGGCATTATGCCTTTTGTATTAAATTCGGATGCAATTCCTGTGTTTCATCGTCAATAAGAAGGGCCGAGGTATACAGTAAACCTGAAGTGAAGCATCGGAATCTAAAACTAAACTCACAGGAGAGGTTCAAATCATAGAATGTTAAAGTGTCAGTCCTCTTGTACTTAAGTCGGCATTATGCCTTTTGTATTAAATTCGGATGCAATTTCTGTGTTTCATCGTCAATAAGAAAGGCCAAGGTATACAGTAAACCTGAAGTGAAGCATCGGAATCTAAAACTGGACTCACATGTGAAGTTCAATTCATAGAAAGTTAGAGTGCCAGTCCACTTGTACCTAAGTAGGCATTGTGGTTTTTGTATTGACTTCGGATGCATGTTCTGTGTTTCATTGTCAACAAGAAGGTCCAAGGTATACAGTAAACCAGAAGTGAAGCATCGGAATCTAAAACTTGACTCACAGGAGAGGTTCAAATCATTGAAATTTAGAGTGTCAGTCCTCTTGTACTTAAGTCTGCATTGTGCTTTTTGTATTAATTTCAGATGCAATTTCTGTACTTCATCGTCAATAAGAAGGTCCAGGGTATACAGTAAACCAGAAGCGAAGCATCGCAATCTTAAACTGGACTCACATGAGAGGTTGAAATCATTCAAAGTTTGTGTGTCAGTCCTCTTGTACTTAAGTCGGCATTGTGGCTTTTGTATTAAATTCGGATGCAATTCCTGTGTTTCATCGTCAACAAGAAGGTCCAAGGTATACAGTAAACCTGAAGTGAAGCATCGTAATCTAAAACTGGACTCACAGGAGATTTTCAAATCATAGAAAGTTAGAGTGTCAGTCCTCTTGTACTTAAGTCGGCATTGTGCCTTTTGTATTAAATTCGGATGCAATTTCTGTGTTTCATCGTCAATAAGAAGGTCCATGGGATACAGTAAGCCTGAAGTGAAGCATCGGAATCTAAAACTGGACTCACAGGACTGGTTTAAATCATAGAAATCTAGAGTGTCAGTCCTCTTGTACTTAAGTCTGCATTGTGCTTTTTGTATTAATTTCAGATGCAATTTCTGTACTTCATCGTCAATAAGAAGGTCCAGGGTATACAGTAAATCAGAAGCGAAGCATCGCAATCTTAAACTGGACTCACATGAGAGGTTCAAATCATTGAAAGTTTGAGTGCCAGTCCTCTTGTACTTAAGTCGGCATTGAGCCTGTTGAATTAAATTCGTATGCATTTTCTGTGTTTCATCGTCAATAAGAAGGTCCAAGGTATACAGTAAACCTGAAGGGAAGCATCGGAATCTAAAACTGGACTCACAGGAGAGGTTCATATCATAGAAAGTTAGAGTGTCAGTCCTCTTGTACTTAAGTCGGCATTGTGCCTTTTGTATTAAATTCGGATGCCATTTCTGTAATTCATCGTCAATACGAAGGTCCAAGGTATACAGTAAACCTGAAGTGAAGCATCGGAATCTAAATCTAGACAACAGGAGAGGTTCAAATCGTAGAGAGTTAGATTGTCAGTCCTCTTGTACTTACGTCGGCACTGTGCCTTTTGTATGAAATTCGGTTGCAATTTCTGTGTTTTATCGTCAATAAGAAAGTCCTAGGTGTACAGTAAACCTGAATAGAAGCATCTGAATATAAAACTGGACTCCCTGGAGAGGTTCAAATCACAGAAAGTTAGAGTGTCAGTGGTCTTGTACTTATGTCGGCATTGTGCCTTTTGTATTAAATTCGGATGTAGTTTCTGTGTTTCATCGTCAATAAGAAGGTCCAAGGGTTTCTTTAAACCTGAATTGAAGCATCGGACTCTGAAACTGGACTCACAGGAGAGGTTCAAATCATAGAATTTTAAAGTGTCAGTCCTCTTGTACTTAAGTCGGCATTGTGCCTTTTGTATTAAATTCGGATGCAATTTCTGTGTTTCGTCGTCAATAAGAAGGGCCAAGGTATACAGTAAACCTGAAGTGAAGCATCGGAATCTAAAACTAGACTCACAGGAGAGGTTCAAATCATATAAAGTTAGAGTGCCAGTCCTCTTGTACTTAAGTAGGCATTGTTTTTTTTGTATTGAATTCGGATGCAATTTCTGTGTTTCATCGTCAATAAGACGATCCAAGGTATACAGTAAACCTGAAGTGAAGCATCGTAATCTAAACCTGGACTCACAGGAGAGGTTCAAATCATAGAAAGTTAGAGTGTCAGTCCTCTTGTACTTTAGTCGGCATTGTGCCTTTTGTATTAATTTCGGATGCAATTTCTGTGTTTCATCGTCAATAAGAAGGTCCAAGGGATACAGTAAACCTGAAGTGAAGCATCCGAATCTAAAACTGGACTCACAGGAGAGGTTTAATTCATAGAAAATTAGAGTGTCAGTCCTCTTATACTTAAGACTGCATTGTGCTTTTTGTATTAAATTCAGATGCAATTTCTGTACTTCATGGTCAATAAGAAGGTCCAGGGTATACAGTAAACCAGAAGTGAAGCATCGGAAACTTAAACTGGACTCACATGAGAGGTTCAAATCATTGAAAGTTTGAGTGTCAGTCCTCTTCTACTTAAGTCGGCATTGTGGCTTTTGTATTAAATTCGGATGCAATTTCTGTGTTTCATCGTCAACAAGAAGGTCCAAGGTATACAGTAAACCAGAAGTGAAGAATCGTAATCTAAAACTGGACTCATAGGAGAGGTTCAAATCATAGAAAGTTAGAGTGTCAGTCCTCTTGTACTTAAGTCGGCATTGTGCCTTTTGTATTAAATTCGGATGCAATTTCTGTGTTTCATCGTCAATAAGAAGAACCATGGGATACAGTAAACCTGAAGTGAAGCATCGGAATCTAAAACTGGACTCACAGGAGAGGTTTAAATCATAGAAATTTAGAGTGTCAGTCCCTTTGTACTTAAGTCTGCATTGTGCTTTTTGTATTCATTTCAGATGCAGTTTCTGTACTTCATCGTCAATAAGAAGGTCCAGGGTATACAGTAATCCAGAAGTGAAGCATCGCAATCTTAAACTGGACTCACATGAGAGGTTGAAATCATTGAAAGTTTGTGTGTCAGTCCTCTTGTACTTAAGTCGGCATTGTGGCTTTTGTATTAAATTCGGATGCAATTTCTGTGTTTCATCGTCAACAAGAAGGTCCAAGGTATACAGTAATTAAGAAGTGAAGCATCGGAATCTAAAACTGGACTCACAGGAGAGGTTCAAATCATAGAAAGTTATAGTGTCAGTCCTCTTGTACTTAAGTCGGCATTGTGCCTTTTGTATTAAATTCGGATGCAATTTCTGTGTTTCATCGTCAATAAGAAGGTCCATGGGATACAGTAAACCTGAAGTGAAGCATCGGAATCTAAAACTGGACTCACAGGAGATGTTGAAATCATAGAAATTTAGAGTGTCAGTCCTCTTGTACTTAAGTCTGCATTGTGCTTTTTGTATTAATTTCAGATGCAATTTCTGTACTTCATCGTCAATAAGAAGGTCCAAGGTATACAGTAAACCTGAAGGGAAGCATCGGAATCTAAAACTGGACTCACAGGAGAGGTTCATATCATAGAAAGTTGGAGTGTCAGTCCTCTTGTACTTAAGTCGGCATTGTGCCTTTTGTATTAAATTCGGATGCCATTTTTGTAATTCATCGTCAATACGAAGGTCCAAGGTATGCAGTAAACCTGAAGTGAAGCATCGGAATCTAAATCTAGACTAACAGGAGAGGTTCAAGTCATAGAATGTTAGAGTGTCAGATCTCTTGTACTTAGGTCGGCATTGTGCCTTTTGTATTAAATTCGGATGCAATTTCTGTGTTTCATCGTCTATAAGAAGTTCCAAGAGATACAGTAAACCTGAAGTGAAGCATCGGAATCTAAAACTGGACTTGCAGGAGCGGTTCAAATCATAGAAAGTTAGATTGTCGGTCCTTTTGTACTTACGTCGGCATTGTGCCTTTTGTATTAAATTCGGTTGCAGTTTCTGTGTTTCATCGTCAATAAGAAGGTCCTAGGTATACAGTAAACCTGAAGTGAAGCATTGGACTCTAAAACTGGACTCACAGGAGAGGTTCAAATCATAGAATGTTAAAGTGTCAGTCCTCTTGTACTTATGTCGGCATTGTGCCTTTTGTATTAAATTCGGTTGCAATTTCTGTGTTTCATCGTCAACAAGAAGGGCTAAGGTATACAGTAAACCTGAAGTGAAGCATCGGAATCTAAAACTGGACTCACAGGAGAGGTTCAAATCATAGAAAGTTAGAGTGCCAGTCCTCTTGTACTTAAGTAGGCATTGTGGTTTTTGTATTGAATTCGGATGTAATTTCTGTGTTTCATCGTCAATAAGAAGGTCCAAGGGATACAGTAAGCCTGAAGTGAAGCATCGGAATCTAAAACTGGACTCACAGGAGAGGTTTAATTCATAGAAAGTTAGAGTGTCAGTCCACTTGTACTTAAGTCTGCATTGTGCTTTTTGTATTAAATTCAGATGCAATTTCTGTACTTCATGGTCAATAAGAAGGTCCAGGGTATACAGTAAACCAGAAGTGAAGCATCGGAAACTTAAACTGGACTCACATGAGAGGTTCAAATCGTTGAAAGTTTGAGTGTCAGTCCTCTTGTACATAAGTCGGCATTGTGGCTTTTGTATTAAATTTGGATGCAATTTCTGTGTTTTATCGTCAACAAGAAGGTCCAAGGTATACAGTAAACCTGAAGTGAAGCATCGTAATCTAAAACTGGACTCACAGGAGAGGTTCAAATCATAGAAAGTTAGAGTGTCAGTCCTCTTGTACTTAAGTCGGCATTGTGCCTTTTGTATTAAATTCGGATGCAATTTCTGTGTTTCATCGTCAATAAGAAGGTCCATGGGATACAGTAAACCGGAAGTGAAGCATCGGAATCTAAATCTGGACTCACAGGAGAGGATTAAATCATAGAAATTTAGAGAGTCAGTCCTCTAGTACTTAAGTCTGCATTGTGCTTTTTGTATTAATTTCAGATGCAATTTCTGTACTTCATCGTCAATAAGATGGTCCAGGGTATACAGTAAACCAGAAGTGAAGCATCGCAATCTTAAACTGGACTCACATGAGAGGTTCAAATCATTGAAAGTTTGAGTGTCAGTCCTCTTGTACTTAAGTCGGCATTGTGCCTGTTGAATTAAATTCGGATGCATTTTCTGTGTTTCATCGTCAATAAGAATGTCCAAGGTATACAGTAAACCTGAAGGGAAGCATCGGAATCTAAAACTGGACTCACAGGAGAGGTTCATATCATAGAAAGTTAAAGTGTCAGTCCTCTTGTACTTAAGTCGGCATTGTGCCTTTTGTATTAAATTCGGATGCCATTTCTGTAATTCATCGTCAATACGAAGGTCCAAGGTTTACAGTAAACCTGAAGTGAAGCATCGGAATCTAAATCTGGACTAACAGGAGAGGTTCAAGTCATAGAAAGTTAGAGTGTCAGATCTCTTGTACTTAAGTCGGCATTGTGCCTTTTGTATTAAATTCGGATGCAATTTCTGTGTTTCATCGTCTATAAGAAGGTCCAAGAGATACAGTAAACCTCAAGTGAAGCATCGGAATCTATAACTGGACTTGCAGGAGCGGTTCAAATCATAGAAAGTTAGATTGTCAGTCCTCTAGTACTTACGTCGGCAATGTGCCTTTTGTATAAAATTCGGATGGAATTTCTGTGTTTCATCGTCAATAAGGAGGTCCAAGGGATACAGTAAACCTGAAGAAAAGCATCGGAATCTGGAACTGGACTCACAGGAGAGGTTCAAATCGTAGAGAGTTAGATTGTCAGTCCTCTTGTACATACGTCGGCACTGTGCCTTTTGTATTAAATTCGGTTGCAATTTCTGTGTTTCATCGTGAATAATAAAGTCCTAGGTGTACAGTAAGCCTGAAGTGAAACATCGGAATATAAAACTGGACTCCCTGGAGAGGTTCAAATCACAGAAAGTTAGAGTGTCAATGGTCTTGTACTTATGTCGGCATTGTGCCTTTTGTATTAAATTCGGACGCCATTTCTGTGTTTCATCGTCAATTCGAAGGTCCAAGGGATACAGTAAACCTGAAGTGAAGCATCGGAATTTAAAACTGGACTCACAGGAGAGGTTCAAATCATAGAAAGATAGAGTGTCGGTCCTCTTGTACTTAAGTCTGCATTGTGCCTTTTGTATTAAATTCAGATGCAATTTCTGAGTGTCATCGTCAATAAGATGGTCCAAGGGATACAGTAAACCTGAAGTGAAGCATCGGAATCTAAAACTGGACTCACAGGAGAGGTTCAAATTATAGAAACTTATAGTGTCAGTCCTCTTGTACTTAAGTCGGCATTGTGCCTTTTGTATTAAATTCTGATGCAATTTCTGTGTTTCATCGTCAATAAGAAGGTCCAAGGGATACAGTAAACCTGAAGTGAAGCATCGGAATATAAAACTGGACTCACAGGAGAGGTTCAAATCATAGAAAGATGAGTGTCAGTCCTCTTGTACTTAAGTCTGCATTGTGCCTTTTGTATTAAATTCAGATGCAATTTCTGTACTTCATCGTCAATGAGAAGGTCCAGGGTATACAGTAAACATGAAGTGAAGCATCGGAATCTTAAACTGGACTCACATGAGAGGTTCAAATCATTGAATGTTTGAGTGTCAGTCCTCTTGTACTTAAGTCGGCATTGTGCCTTATGTATTAAATTCGGATGTAATCACTGTGTTTCATCGTCAATAAGAAGGTCCAAGTTATACAGTAAACCTGAAGGGAAGCATCGGAATCTAAAATTGGACTCACAGAAGAGGTTCATATCACAGAAAGTTAGAGTGTCAGTCCTCTTGTACTTAAGTCGGGATTGTGCCATTTGTATTAAATTCGGATGCAATTTCTGTATTTTATTGTCAATACGGAGGTCCAAGGTATACAGTAAACCTGAAGTCAAGCATCGGAATCTAAAACTGGACTAACAGGAGAGGTTGAAGTCATAGAAAGTCAGAGAGTCAGTCCTCTTGTACTTAAGTCGGCATTGTGCTTATTGTATTAAAGTCGGATGCAATTTCTGTGTTTCATCGTCAATACGAAGGTCCAAGGGATACAGTAAACCTGAAGTGAAGCATCGGAATCTAAAACTGGATTCACAGGAGAAGTTCAAATCATAGAAAGTTAGAGTGTCAGTGCTCTTGTACTTCAGTCGGCATTGTGCCTTTTGTATTAAATTCGGATGCAATTTCTGTGTTTCATCGTCAACAAGAAGGTCCAAGGTATACAGTAAACCTGAAGTGAAGCATCGTAATCTAAAACTGGACTCACAGGAGAGGTTCAAATCATAGAAAGTTACAGTGTCAGTCCTCTTGTACTTAAGTCGGCATTGTGCCTTTTGTATTAAATTCGGATGCAATTTCTGTGTTTCATCGTCTATAAGAAGGTCCAAGAGATACAGTAAACCTGAAGTGAAGCATCGGAATCTAAAACTGGACTTGCAGGAGCGGTTCAAATCATAGAAAGTTAGATTGTCAGTCCTCTTGTACTTACGTCGGCAATGTGCCTTTTGTATAAAATTCGGATGCAATTTCTGTGTTTCATCGTCAATAAGGAGGTCCAAGGGATACAGTAAACCTGAAGAAAAGCATCGGAATCTGGAACTGGACTCACAGGAGAGGTTCAAATCGTAGAGAGTTAGATTGTCAGTCCTCTTGTACTTACGTCGGCACTGTGCCTTTTGTATTAAATTCGGTTGCAATTTCTGTGTTTCATCGTGAATAAGAAAGTCCTAGGCGTACAGTAAACCTGAAGTGAAGCATCGGAATATAAAACTGGACTCCCTGGAGAGGTTCAAATCACAGATAGTTAGAGTGTCAATGGTCTAGTACTTATGTCGGCATTGTGCCTTTTTTATTAAATTCGGATGTTGATTCTGTGTTTCATCGTCAATAAGAAGGTCCAAGGGATTCAGTAAAACTGTAGTGAAGCATAGGAAACTAAAGCTGGACTCACAGGAGAGGTTCAAATGATAGAAAGTTAGAGTGTCAGTCTTCTTGTACTCAAGTCGGCATTGTGCCTTTTGTATTAAATTCGGATGCAATTACTGTGTTTCATCGTCAATTCGAAGGTCCAAGGGATACAGTAAACCTGAAGTGAAGCATCGGAATCTAAAACTGGACTCACAGGAGAGGTTCAAATCATAGAAAGTTAGAGTGTCGGTCCTCTTGTACTTAAGTCTGCATTGTGCCTTTTGAATTAAATTCAGATGCAATTTCTGTGTGTCATCGTCAATAAGATGGTCCAAGGGATACAGTAAACCTGAAGTGAAGCATCGGAATCTAAAACTGGACTCACAGGAGAGGTTCAAATTATAGAAACTTATAGTGTAAGTCCTCTTGTACTTAAGTCGGCATTGTGCCTTTTGTATTAAATTCTGATGCAATTTCTGTGTTTCATCGTCAATAAGAATGTCCAAGGGATACAGTAAACCTGAAGTAAAGCATCGGAATCTAAAGCTGGACTCACAGGAGAAGTTCAAAACATAGAAAGTTAGAGTGACAGTCCTCTTGTACTTAAGTACGCATTGTGGCTTTTGTATTAAATTCGGATGCAATTTCTGTGTTTCATCGTCAATAAGAAGGTCCAAGGTATACAGTAAACCTGAAGTGAAGCATCAGAATCTAAAACTGGACACACAGGAGAGGTTCAAATCATAGAAAGTTAGAGTGTCAGTCCTCTTGTACTTAAGTCGGCATTGTGCCTTTTGTGTGAAATTCGGATGCAATTTCTGTGTTTCATCGTCAATAAGAAGGTCCAAGGGATACAGTAAACCTTAAGTGAAGCATCGGAATATAAAACTGGACTCACAGGAGAGGTTCAAATCATAGAAAGTTTGAGTGTCAGTCCTCTTGTACTTAAGTCTGCATTGTGCCTTTTGTATTAAATTCAGATGCAATTTCTGTACTTCATCGTCAATGAGAAGGTCCAGGGTATACAGTAAACCTGAAGTGAAGCATCGGAATGTTAAACTGGACTCACATGAGAGGTTCAAATCATTGAATGTTTGAGTGTCTGTCCTCTTGTACTTAAGTCGGCATTGTGCCTTTTGTATTAAATTCGGATGTAATCTCTGTGTTTCATCGTCAATAAGAAGGTCCAAGTTATACAGTAAACCTGAAGGGAAGCATCGGAATCTAAAATTGGACTCACAGGAGACGTTCATATCACAGAAAGTTAGAGTGTCAGTCCTCTTGTACTTAAGTCGGGATTGTGCCTTTTGTATTAAATTCGGATGCAATTTCTGTGTTTTATTGTCAATACGGAGGTCCAAGGTATACAGTAAACCTGAAGTGAAGCATGGGAATCTAAAACTGGACTAACAGGAGAGGTTCAAGTCATAGAAAGTCAGAGTGTCAGTCCTCTTGTACTTAAGTCGGCATTGTGCCTTTTGTATTAAATTCGGATGCCATTTCTGTAATTCATCGTCAATACGAAGGTCCAAGGTTTACAGTAAACCTGAAGTGAAGCATCGGAATCTAAATCTGGACTAACAGGAGAGGTTCAAGTCATAGAAAGTTAGAGTGTTAGATCTCTTGTACTTAAGTCGGCATTGTGCCTTTTGTATTAAATTGGGATGCAATTTCTGTGTTTCATCGTCTATAAGAAGGTCCAAGAGATACAGTAAACCTGAAGTGAAGCATCGGAATGTAAAACTGGACTTGCAGGAGCGGTTCAAATCATAGAAAGTTAGATCGTCAGTCCTCTTGTACTTACGTCGGCAATGTGCCTTTTGTATAAAATTCGGATGCAATTTCTGTGTTTCATCGTCAATAAGTAGGTCCAAGGGATACAGTAAA
Organism: Schistocerca americana; assembly: GCF_021461395.2. Classification (NCBI taxonomy): domain Eukaryota; kingdom Metazoa; phylum Arthropoda; class Insecta; order Orthoptera; family Acrididae; genus Schistocerca; species Schistocerca americana. The sequence goes on from NC_060121.1 coordinate 60,510,975, forward strand.
CCTGAAGAAAAGCATCGGAATCTGGAACTGGACTCACAGGAGAGGTTCAAATCGTAGAGAGTTAGATTGTCAGTCCGCTTGTACTTACGTCGGCACTGTGCCTTTTGTATTAAATTCGGTTGCAATTTCTGTGTTTCATCATGAATAAGAAAGTCCTAGGTGTACAGTAAACCTGAAGTGAAGTATCGGAATATAAAACTGGACTCCCTGGAGAGGTTCAAATCACAGAAAGTTAGAGTGTCAATGGTCTTGTACTTATGTCGGCATTGTGCCTTTTGTATTATATTCGGATGTAGATTCTGTGTTTCATCGTCAATAAGAAGGTCCAAGGGATTCAGTAAACCTGTAGTGAAGCATCGGAATCTAAAACTGGACTCACAGGAGAGGTTCAAATCATAGAAAGTTAGAGTGTCGTTCCTCTTGTACTTAAGTCTGCATTGTGCCTTTTGTATTAAATTCAGATGCAATTTCTGTGTGTCATCGTCAATAAGATGGTCCAAGGGATACAGTAAACCTGAAGTGAAGCATCGGAATCTAAAACTGGACTCACAGGAGAGGTTCAAATTATAGAAACTTAAAGTGTCAGTCCTCTTGTACTTAAGTCGGCATTGTGCCTTTTGTATTAAATTCTGATGCAATTTCTGTGTTTCATCGTAAATAAGAATGTCCAAGGGATACAGTAAACCTGAAGTTAAGCATCGGAATCAAAAGCTGGACTCACAAGAGAAGATAAAATCATAGAAAGTTAGAGTGACAGTCCTCTTGTCCTTTTGTCGGCATTCTGCCTCTTATATTAAATTTGGATGCAATTTCTGTGTTTCATCGTCAATAAGAAGTTTTAAGGGATACAGTAAACCTGAAGTGAAGCAACGGAATCTAAAACTGGATTCACAGGAGAGGTCCAAAACATAGAATGTTACGGTGTCCGTCCTCTTGTACGTAAGTCGGCATTGTGCCTTTTGTATTAAATTCGGATCCAATTTCTGTGTTTCATCGTCAATAAGAAGGGCCAAGGTATACAGTAAACCTGAAGTGAAGCATCGGAATCCAAAACTGGACTCACAGGAGAGGTTCAAATCATAGAAAGTTAGAGTGACAGTCCTCTTGTACTTAAGTACGCATTGTGGCTTTTGTATTAAATTCGGATGCAATTTTTGTGTTTCATCGTCAATAAGAAGGTCCAAGGTATACAGTAAACCTGAAGTGAAGCATCGGAATCTAAAACTGGACACACAGGAGAGGTTCAAATCATAGAAAGTTAGAGTGACAGTCCTCTTGTACATAAGTACGCATTGTGGCTTTTGTATTAAATTCAAATGCAATTTCTGTACTTCATCGTCAATGAGAAGGTCCAGGGTATAGAGTAAACCTGAAGTGAAGCATCGGAATCTTAAACTGGACTCACATGAGAGGTTCAAATCACTGAATGTTTGAGTGTCAGTCCTCTTGTACTTAAGTCGGCATTGTGCCTTTTGTATTAAATTCGGATGTAATCTCTGTGTTTCATCGTCAATAAGAAGGTCCTAGTTATACAGTAAACCTGAAGGGAAGCATCGGAATCTAAAATTGGACTCACAGGAGAGGTTCATATCACAGAAAGTTAGAGTGTCAGTCCTCTTGTACTTAAGTCGGGTTTGTGCCTTTTGTATTAAATTCGGATGCAATTTCTGTGTTTTATTGTCAATACGGAGGTCCAAGGTATACAGTAAACCTGAAGTGAAGCATCGGAATCTAAAACTGGACTAACAGGAGAGGTTCAAGTAATAGAAAGTCAGAGTGTCAGTCCTCTTGTACTTAAGTCGGCATTGTGCCTATTGTATTAAAGTCGGATGCAATTTCTGTGTTTCATCGTCAATACGAAGGTCCAAGGGATACAGTAAACCTGAAGTGAAGCATCGGAATCTAAAACTGGACTCACAGGAGAGGTTCAAATCATTGAAAGTTTGAGTGTCAGTCCTCTTGTATTTAAGTCGGCATTGTGCATTTTGTATTAAATTCTGATGCAATTTCTGTGTTTCATCGTCAATAAGAATGTCCAAGGGATACAGTAAACCTGAAGTAAAGCATCGGAATCTAAAGCTGGATTCACAGGAGAAGTTCAAATCATAGAAAGTTAGAGTGTCAGTGCTCTCGTACTTCAGTCGGCATTGTGCCTTTTGTATTAAATTTGGATGCAATTTCTGTGTTTCATCGTCAATAAGAATGTTTAAGGGATACAGTAAACCTGAAGTGAAGCATCGGACTCTAAAACTGGACTCACAGGAGAGGTTCAAATCATAGAATGTTAAAGTGTCAGTCCTCTTGTACTTAAGTCGGCATTGTGCTTTTTGTATTAAATTCGGATGCAATTCCTGTGTTTCATCGTCAATAAGAAGGGCCGAGGTATACAGTAAACCTGAAGTGAAGCATTGGAATCTAAAACTGGACTCACAGGAGAGGTTCAAATCATAGAAAGTTAGAGTGCCAGTCCTCTTGTACTTAACTAGGCATTGTGGCCTTTGTATTAAATTCGGATGCAATTTCCGTGTTTCATCGTCTATAAGAAGGTCCAAGGGGTACAGTAAACCTGAAGTGAAGCATCGGAATCTAAAACTGGACTTGCAGGAGCGGTTCAAATCATAGAGAGTTAGATTGTCAGTCCTATTGTACTTACGTCGGCATTGTCCCTTTTGTATTAAATTCGGTTGCAATTTCTGTGTTTCATCGTCAATAAGAAAGTCCTAGGTATACAGTAAACCTGAAGTGAAGCATCGGACTCTAAAACTGGACTCACAGGAGAGGTTCAAATCATAGAATGTTAAAGTGTCAGTCCTCTTGTACTTAAGTTGGCATTGTGCCTTTTGTGTTAAATTCGGATGCAATTTCTGTGTTTCATCGTCAATAAGAAGGGCCAAAGTATACTGTAAACCTGAAGTGAAGCATCGGAATCTAAAACTGGACTCACAGGAGAGGTTCAAATCATAGAAAGTTAGAGTGTCAGTCCTCTTGTACTTAAGTCTGCATTGTGCTTTTTGTATTAAATTCAGATGCAATTTCTGTACTTCATCGTCAATAAGAAGGTCCAACGTATACAGTAAACCTGAAGTAAAGCATCGGAATCTAAAACTGGACTCACAGGAGAGGTTCAAATCATAGAAAGTGCCAGTCCTCTTGTACTTAAGTAGGCATTGTGGCTTTTGCATTAAATTCGGATGCAATTTGTGTGTTTCATCGTCAATAAGAAGGTCCAAGGTATACAGTATACCTGATTTGAAGCATCGTAATCTAAAACTGGACTCACAGGAGAGCTTCAAATCATAGAAAGTTAGAGTGTCAGTCCTCTTGTACTGAAGTCGGCATTGTGCCTTTTGTATGAAATTCGGTTGCAATTTCTGTGTCTCATCGCCAATAAGAAAGTCCTAGGTATGCAGTAAACCTGAAGTGAAGCATCAGAATATAAAACTGGACTCCCTGGAGAGGTTCAAATCACAGAAAGTTAGAGTGTCAGTGGTGTTGTACTTATGTCGGCATTGTGCCTTTTGTATTAAATTCGGATGTAGTTTCTGTGTTTCATCGTCAATAAGAAGGTCCAAGGGATTTAGTAAACCTGTAGTGAAGCATCGGAATCTAAAACTGGACTCACAGGAGTGGTTCAAATCAAAGAAAGTTAGAGTGTAGGTCCTCTTGTACTTAAGTCTGCATTGTGCCTTTTGTATTAAATTCGGATGCAATTTCTGTGTTTCATCGTCAATAAGATAGTCCAAGGGATACAGTAAACCTGAAGTGAAGCATCGGAATCTAAAACTGGACTCACAGGAGAGGTTCAAATCATAGAAACTTATAGTGTCAGTCCTCTTGTACTTAAGTCGGCATTGTGCATTTTGTATTAAATTCGGATGCAATTTCTGTGTTTCATCGTCAATAAGATAGTCCAAGGGATACAGTAAACCTGAAGTAAATCATCGGAATCTAAAACTGGACTCACAGCAGAGGTTCAAATCATACAAAGTTAGAGTGTCAGTCCTCTTGTACTTAAGTCGGCATTGTGCCTTTGTATTAAATTCTGATGCAATTTCTGTGTTTCATCGTCAATAAGAATGTCCAAGGGATACAGTAAACCTGAAGTAAGGCATCGGAATCTAAAGCTGGACTCACAGGAGATGTTCAAATCATAGAAAGTTAGAGTGACAGTCCTCTTGTACTTCAATCGGCATTGTGCCTCTTGTATTAAATTTGGATGCAATTTCTGTGTTTCATCGTCAATAAGAAGTTTTAAGGGATACAGTAAACCTGAAGTGAAGCACCGGAATCTAAAACTGGACTCACAGGAGAGGTTCAAAACATAGAATGTTAAGGTGTCCGTCCTCTTGTACCTAAGTCAGCATTGTGCCTTTTGTATTTAACTCGGATGCAATCTCTGTGTTTCATCGTCAATAAGAAGGGCCAAGGTATACAGTAAACCTGAAGTGAAGCATCGGAATCTAAAACTGGACTCACAGGAGAGGTTCAAATCATAGAAAGTTAGAGTGCCAGTCCCCTTGTACTTAAGTACGCATTGTGGCTTTTGTATTAACTTCGGATGCAATTTCTGTGTTTCATCGTCAATAAGAAGGTCCAAGGTATACAGTAAACCTGAAGTGAAGCATCGGAATCTAAAACTGGACTCACAGGAGAGTTTCAAATCATAGAAAGTTAGAGTGTCAGTCCTCTTGTACTTAAGTTATCATTGTGCCTTTTGTATGAAATTCGGATGCAATTTCTGTGTTTCATCGTCAATAAGAAGGTCCAAGGGATACAGTAAACCTGAAGTGAAGCATCGGAATCTAAAACTGGACTCACAGGAGAGGCTCAAATCATAGAAAGTTTGAGTGTCAGTCCTCTTGCACTTAAGTCAGCATTGCGCCTTTTGTATTAAATTCAGATGCAATTTCTGTACTTCATCGTCAATGAGAAGGTCCAGGGTATACAGTAAACTTGAAGTGAAGCATCGGAATCTTAAACTGGACTCACATGAGAGGTTCAAATCACTGAAAGTTTGAGTGTCAGTCCTCTTGTACTTAAGTCGCCATTGTGCCTTTTGTATTAAATTCGGATGTAATTTCTGTGTTTCATCGTCATTAAGAAGGTCCAAGTTATACAGTAAACCTGAAGGGAAGCATCGGAATCTAAAATTGGACTCACAGGAGAGGTTTATATCACAGAAAGTTAGAGTGTCAGTCCTCTTGTACTTAAGTCGGGATTGTGCCTTTTGTATTAAATTCGGATGCAATTTCTGTGTTTTATTGTCAATACGAAGGTCCAAGGTATACAGTAAACCTGAAGTTAAGCATCGGAATCTAAAACTGGACTAACAGGAGAGGTTCAAGTCATAGACAGTTAGAGTGTCAGTCCTCTTGTACTTAAGTTGGCATTGTGCCTTTTTTATAAAATTCGGTTGCAATTTCTGTGTTTCATCGTCAATAAGAAGGTCCTAGGTATACAGTAAACCTGAAGTGAAGCATCGGACTCTAACACTGGACTCACAGGAGAAGTTCAAATCATAGAATGTTAGTGTGTCAGTCCTCTTGTACTTAAGTCGGCATTGTGCCTTTTGTATTAAATTCGGATGCAATTTCTGTGTTTCATCGTCAATAAGAAGGTCCAAGGGATACAGTAAACCTGAAGTGAAGCATCGGAATCTAAAACTGGACTCACAGGAGAGGTTAATTCATAGAAAGTTAGAGTAACAGTCCTCTTGTACTTAAGTCTGCATTGTGCTTTTTGTATTACATTCAGATGCAATTTCTGTGCTTCATCGTCAATAAGAAGGTCCAGGGTATACAGTAAACCAGAAGTGAAGCATCGGAAACTTAAACTGGACTCACATGAGAGGTTCAAATCATTGAAAGTTTGAGTGTCAGTCCTCTTGTACCTAAGTCGGCATTGTGCCTGTTGAATTAAATTCGGATGCAATTTCTGTGTTTCATCGTCAATAAGATAGTCCAAGGGATACAGTAAACCTGAAGTAAATCATCGGAATCTAAAACTGGACTCACAGCAGAGGTTCAAATCATACAAAGTTAGAGTGTCAGTCCTCTTGTACTTAAGTCGGCATTGTGCCTTTGTATTAAATTCTGATGCAATTTCTGTGTTTCATCGTCAATAAGAATGTCCAAGGGATACAGTAAACCTGAAGTAAGGCATCGGAATCTAAAGCTGGACTCACAGGAGATGTTCAAATCATAGAAAGTTAGAGTGACAGTCCTCTTGTACTTCAATCGGCATTGTGCCTCTTGTATTAAATTTGGATGCAATTTCTGTGTTTCATCGTCAATAAGAAGTTTTAAGGGATACAGTAAACCTGAAGTGAAGCACCGGAATCTAAAACTGGACTCACAGGAGAGGTTCAAAACATAGAATGTTAAGGTGTCCGTCCTCTTGTACCTAAGTCAGCATTGTGCCTTTTGTATTTAACTCGGATGCAATCTCTGTGTTTCATCGTCAATAAGAAGGGCCAAGGTATACAGTAAACCTGAAGTGAAGCATCGGAATCTAAAACTGGACTCACAGGAGAGGTTCAAATCATAGAAAGTTAGAGTGCCAGTCCCCTTGTACTTAAGTACGCATTGTGGCTTTTGTATTAACTTCGGATGCAATTTCTGTGTTTCATCGTCAATAAGAAGGTCCAAGGTATACAGTAAACCTGAAGTGAAGCATCGGAATCTAAAACTGGACTCACAGGAGAGTTTCAAATCATAGAAAGTTAGAGTGTCAGTCCTCTTGTACTTAAGTTATCATTGTGCCTTTTGTATGAAATTCGGATGCAATTTCTGTGTTTCATCGTCAATAAGAAGGTCCAAGGGATACAGTAAACCTGAAGTGAAGCATCGGAATCTAAAACTGGACTCACAGGAGAGGCTCAAATCATAGAAAGTTTGAGTGTCAGTCCTCTTGCACTTAAGTCAGCATTGCGCCTTTTGTATTAAATTCAGATGCAATTTCTGTACTTCATCGTCAATGAGAAGGTCCAGGGTATACAGTAAACTTGAAGTGAAGCATCGGAATCTTAAACTGGACTCACATGAGAGGTTCAAATCACTGAAAGTTTGAGTGTCAGTCCTCTTGTACTTAAGTCGCCATTGTGCCTTTTGTATTAAATTCGGATGTAATTTCTGTGTTTCATCGTCATTAAGAAGGTCCAAGTTATACAGTAAACCTGAAGGGAAGCATCGGAATCTAAAATTGGACTCACAGGAGAGGTTTATATCACAGAAAGTTAGAGTGTCAGTCCTCTTGTACTTAAGTCGGGATTGTGCCTTTTGTATTAAATTCGGATGCAATTTCTGTGTTTTATTGTCAATACGAAGGTCCAAGGTATACAGTAAACCTGAAGTTAAGCATCGGAATCTAAAACTGGACTAACAGGAGAGGTTCAAGTCATAGACAGTTAGAGTGTCAGTCCTCTTGTACTTAAGTTGGCATTGTGCCTTTTTTATAAAATTCGGTTGCAATTTCTGTGTTTCATCGTCAATAAGAAGGTCCTAGGTATACAGTAAACCTGAAGTGAAGCATCGGACTCTAACACTGGACTCACAGGAGAAGTTCAAATCATAGAATGTTAGTGTGTCAGTCCTCTTGTACTTAAGTCGGCATTGTGCCTTTTGTATTAAATTCGGATGCAATTTCTGTGTTTCATCGTCAATAAGAAGGTCCAAGGGATACAGTAAACCTGAAGTGAAGCATCGGAATCTAAAACTGGACTCACAGGAGAGGTTAATTCATAGAAAGTTAGAGTAACAGTCCTCTTGTACTTAAGTCTGCATTGTGCTTTTTGTATTACATTCAGATGCAATTTCTGTGCTTCATCGTCAATAAGAAGGTCCAGGGTATACAGTAAACCAGAAGTGAAGCATCGGAAACTTAAACTGGACTCACATGAGAGGTTCAAATCATTGAAAGTTTGAGTGTCAGTCCTCTTGTACCTAAGTCGGCATTGTGCCTGTTGAATTAAATTTGGATGCATTTTCTGTGTTTCATCGTCAATAATAAGGTCCAAGGTATTCAGTAAACCTGAAGGGAAGCATCGGAATCTAAAACTGGACTCACAGGAGAGGTTCATATCATAGAAAGTTAGAGTGTCAGTCCTCTTGTACTTAAGTCGGCATTGTGCCTTTTGTATTAAATTCGGATGCAATTTCTGTGTTTTATCGTCAATACGAAGGTCCAAGGTATACAGTAAACCTGAAGTGAAGCATCGGAATCTAATACTGGACTAACAGGAGAGGTTCAAGTCATAGAAAGTTAGAGTGTCTGTCCTCTTGTACTTAAGTCGGCATTGTGCCTTTTGTACGAGGGCGGTTCAGAAAGTAACCTCCGATTGGTCACAGTGCGGGTTGTGGGGGGAGTAGCGACGCCATCTGTGCGTTCACGCACTCAACAGGTCACTCGGCATCAAGCCGTGGTCGAGTGAACGTCGTACCTGCGCTAGTTTAGTCTTTGTGGCAGTTTGAAATGTGTGCTGCAATAGAAAACCCCGCCAAATGTGAAGTGCGTGCTGTCATAAGGTTTTTTACAGCCAAAGGATATTCTGCAGCAGCTATTCATCGTGAGCTTTGTGCCGAGCACGGACCAAGAGTTATGAGTGAAGGAGTTGTCCGTGAATGGGTACGTTTATTTAAAAGTGGACGAGAAAACGTTCATGATGAAGAGAGGAGTGGTAGACCATCATTGGTGACTGACGAACTCGTTCAGACAGTTGATGCAAAAGTTCGTGAAAATCGACGTTTCTCAATGTCGGAGTTGTCTACTGGTTTTCCACAGATTTCTAAGAGTCTCTTGTACGAGATAGTGACAGCAAGATTGGGTTCCCGTAAGTTCTGTGCACGATGGGTGCCCAAAATTCTTACCGACCACCACAAAACTCAAAGAATGGCCTCTGCATTAGACTTTCTGTCACGTTATGAGGACGAAGGAGAACCATTGTTAAACAGAATCGTAACCGGTGCCGAAACCTGGATTAAGTACGTACGTGAACCCTGAGACAAAAGAACAATCGAAGATGTGGGCACATTCAAATTCGCCTACCAAACCAAGAAAAGCCTCGCAAGATTTTTCTGCCAGAAAACTGATGGCAACGGTGTTTTGGGATGCCAAAGGGGTGTTGTTGGTTGAATTAATGGAACGTGGTGCGACCATTAATCAAGACGTGTACTGTGAAACAATAAAAAAGTTACGACGGGCTATACAGAACAAACGCCGTGGTATGCTGACTTCCGGTATCGTTTTTTTGCACGATAACGCCCGTCCTCACTCTGCTCGCAGAACAACGGCCCTTCTTCAGTCCTACAAGTGGGACGTTATCAACCATCCACCTTACAGCCCAGACCTGGCGCCAAGTGATTATCACCGCTTCATGCATTTGAAGAAATGGCTCGGGTCACAGTGGTTTGATGACGACGAAGAGCTCAAAGATGCGGTCACAGGCTGGCTCCAGGCACAAGCGGGTGATTTTTATGCAGAAGGAATTTCAAAGCTTGTGAAGAGATACGATAAGTGCCTCAATCGCTATGGAGACTATGTAGAAATATAGTGCAAAGGTGTAGTTGTAAGATGTAGATATTAAAAATATTTTTATTTAACTTGGTGTATTTTTTTAAATCAACCGGAGGTTACTTTCTGAACGGCCCTCGTATTAAATTCGGATGCAATTTCTGTGTTTCATCGTCTATAAGAAGGTCCAAGAGATACAGTAAACCTGAAGAGTAGCATCGGAATCTAAAACTGGACTTGCAGGAGCGGTTCAAATCACAGAAAGTTAGAGTGTCAGTCCTCTTGTACTTATGTCGGATTGTGACTTTTGCATTAAATTCGGATGTAATTTCTGTGTTTCTTCGTCAATAAGAAGGTCCAAGGGATTCAGTAACCCTGAAGTGAAGCATCGGAAACTAAAACTGGACTTACAGGAGAGGTTCAAATCGTAGATAGTTATAGTGTCAGTCCTCTTGTACTTAAGTCGGCATTGTACATTTTGTATTAACTTCGGATGCAATTTCTGTGTTTCATCGTCAATAAGAATGTCCAAGGGATACAGTAAACCTGAAGTAAAGCATCGGAATCTAAAGCTGGACTCACAGGAGAAGTTCAAATCATAGAAAGTTAAAGTGACAGTCCTCTTGTACTTCAGTCGACATTGTGCCTCTTGTATTAAATTTGGATGCAATTTCTGTGTTTCATCGTCAATAAGAAGTTTTAAGGGATACAGTAAACCAGAAGTGATGCACCGGAATCTAAAACTGGACTCACAGGAGAGGTTCATATCATAGAATGTAAAAAGGGTCCGTCCTCTTGTACTTAAGTCGGAATTGTGCCTTTTGTATTAAATTCGGATGTAATTTCTGTGTTTCCTCGTCAATAAGAAGGGCCAAGGTATACAGTAAACCTGAAGTGAAGCATCGGAATCTAAAACTGGACTCACAGGAGAGGTTCAAATCATAGAAACTTAGAAAGCCAGTCCTCTTGTACTTAAGTACGCATTGTGGCTTTTGTATTAAATTCGGATGCAATTTCTGTGTTTCATCGTCAATAAGAAGGTCCAAGGTATACACTTAACCTGAACTGAAGCATCGGAATCTAAAACTGGACTTACAGGAGAGGTTCAAATCATAGAAAGTTAGAAAGTCAGTCCTCTTGTACTTTAGTTGGCATTGTGCCTTTTGTATGAAATTCGGATGCAATATCTGTGTTTCATCGTCAATAAGAAGGTCAAAGGGATTCAGTAAACCTGAAGTGAAGCATCGGAAACTAAAACTGGACTCACAGGAGAGGTTCAAGTCATAGAAAGTTAGAGTGTTAGTCCTCTTGTACTTAAGTCGGCATTGTTCCTTTTGTATTAAATTCGGATGCAATTTCTGTGTTTCATCGTCAATACGAGGGTCCAAGGGATACAGTAATCCTGAAGTGAAGCATCGGAATCTAAACTGAACTCACACGAGAGGTTCACCTCATAGAAACTTAGAGTGTCAGTCCTCTGGTACTTAAGCCGGCATTGTGCCTTTTGTGTTAAATTCGGATGCAATTTCTGTGTTTCATCGTCAATAAGAAGGTCCAAGGGATTCAGTATACCTGAAGAGAAGCATCGGAAACAAAAACTGGACTCACAGGAGAGGTTCAAATCATTGAAAGTTTGAGTGTCAGTCCTCTTGTACTTAAGTCGTCATTGTGCCTTTTGTATTAAATTCGGATGCAATTTCTGTGTTTCATCGTCAATACGAAGGTCCAAGGGATACAGTAAACCTGAAGTGAAGCATCGGAACTCAAAATTGGACTCACACAAGAGGTTCAAATCATAGAAAGTTAGAGTGTCAGTCCTCTTGTACTTAAGCCGGCATTGTGCCTTTTGTATTAAATTGGGATGCAATTTCGGTGTTTAATCGTCAATAAAAATGTCCAAGGGATACAGTAAACCTGAAGTAAAGCATCGGAATCTAAAGCTGGACTCACAGGAGAAGTTCAAATCATAGAAAGTTAGAGTGTCAGTCCTCTTGTACTTCAGTCGGCATTGTGCCTCTTGTATTAAATTTGGATGCAATTTCTGTGTTTCATCGTCAATAAGAAGGTCTAAGGGATACAGTAAACCTCAAGTGAAGCATCGGAATCTAAAACTGGACTCACAGGAGAGGTTCAAATCATAGAATGTTAAAGTGTCAGTCCTCTTGTACTTAAGTCGGCATTGTGCCTTTTGTATTAAATTCGGATGCAATTTCTGTGTTTCATCTTCAATAAGAAGGGCCAAAGGTATACAGTAAACCTGAAGTGAAGCATCGGAATCTAAAACTGGACTAGCAGGAGTGGTTCAAATCATAGAAAGAAAGAGTGCCAGTCCTCTTGTACTTAAGTAGGCATTGTGCCTTTTGTATTAAATTGGGATGCAATGTCTGTGTTTCATCGTCAATAAGAAGGTCCAAGGGATACAGTAAACCTTAAGTGAAGCATCGGAATCTAAAACAGGACACACAGGAAAGGTTCAAATCATAGAAAGTTAGAGTGTCAGTCCTCTTGTACTTAAGTCGGCATTGTGACTTTTGTTCTTAAATTCGGATGCAATTTCTGTGTTTCATCGTCTATAAGAAGCTCCAAGAGATACAGTAAACCTGAAGTGAAGCATCGGAATCCAAAACTGGACTCACAGGAGAGGTTCAAATCATAGAAAGTTAGAGTGTCAGTCCTCTTGTACTTAAGCCGGCATTGTGCCTTTTGTATTATATTCGGATGCAATTTCTGTGTTTCACCGTCAATAAGAAGGTCCAAGGGATACAGTAAACCTGAAGTGAAGCATCGGAATCTAAAACTGGACTCACAGGAGAGGTTCAAATCACAGAAAGTTATAGTGTCAGTCCTCTTGTACTTAAGTCGACATTGTGCAATTTGTATTAAATTCGGATGCAATTTCTGTGTTTCATCGTCAATAAGAAAGTCCAAAGGATACAGTAAACCTGAAGTGAAGCATCAGAATCTAAAACTGGACTCACAGGAGAGGTTCAAATCACAGAAAGTTAGAGTGTCTGTCCTCTTGTACTTAAGTCGGCATTGTGCATTTTTTATTAAATTCTGATGTAATTTATGTGTTTCATCGTCAATTAGAATGTCCAAGGGATAGAGTAAACCTGAAGTAAAGCATCGGAATCTAAAGCTGGACTCACAGGAGAAGTTCAAATCATAGAAAGTTAGAGTGTCAGTCCTCTTGTACTTCAGTCGGCATTGTGCCTTTTGTATTAAATTTGGATGCAATTTCTGTGTTTCATCGTCAATAAGAAGGTTTAAGGGATACAGTAAACCTGAAGTGAAGCATCGGAATCTAAAACTGGACTCACAGGAGAGGTTCAAATCATAGAATGTTAGAGTGTCTGTCATCTTGTACTTAAGACGGCACTGTGCCTATTGTATTAAATTCGGTTGCAATTTCTGTGTTTCATCGTCAATAAGAAGGTCCTAGGTATACAGTAAACCTGAAGTGAAGCATCGGAATATAAAACTGGACTCCCTGGAGAGGTTCGTATCACAGAAAGTTAGAGTGTCAGTGGTCTTGTACTTATGTCGGCATTGTGCCTTTTGTATTAAATTCGGATGTAGTTTCTGTGTTTCATCGTCAATAAGAAGGTCCAAGGGATTCAGTAAACCTGTAGTGAAGCATCGAAACTAAAACTGGACTCACAGGAGAGGATCAAATCATAGAATGTTAGAGTGTCAGTCTTCTTGTACTTAAGTCGGCATTGTGCCTTTTGTATTAAATTCGGAAGCAATTTCTGTGTTTCATCGTCAATAAGATGGTCCAAGGGATACAGTAAACCTGAAGTGAAGCATCGGAATCTAAAACTGGACTCACAGGAGAGGTTCCAAACATAGAAAGTTATAGTGTCAGTCCTCTTGTACTTAAGTCGGCATTGTTCCTTTTGTATTAAATTCGGATGCAATTTCTGTGTTTCATCGTCAATAAGATAGTCCAAGGGATACAGTGAACCTGAAGTGAAGCTTCGGAATCTAAAACTGGACTCACAGGAGAGGTTCAAATCATAGAAAGTTAGAGTGTCAGTCCCCTTGTACTTAAGTCGGCATTGTGCCTTTGGTATTAAATTCTGATGCAATTTCTGTGTTTCATCGTCAATAAGAATGTCCAAGGGATACAGTAAACCTGAAGTAAAGCATCGAAATCTAAAGCTGGACTCAAAGGAGAAGTTCAAATCATAGAAAGTTAGAGTGACAGTCGTCTTGTACTTCAGTCGGCATTGTGCCTTTTGTATTAAATTCGGATGCATTTTCTGTGTTTCATCGTCAATAAGAAGGGCCAAGGTATACAGTAAACCTGAAGTGAAGCATCGGAATCTAAAACTGGACTTACAGGAGAGGTTCAAATCATAGAAAGTTAGAAAGCCAGTCCTCTTGTACTTAAGTACGCATTGTGGCTTTTGTATTAAATTCGGATGCAATTTCTGAGTTTCATCGTCAATAAGAATGTCCAAGGTATACACTAAACCTGAACTGAAGCATCGGAATCTAAAACTGGACTCACAGCAGAGGTTCAAATCATAGAAAGTTAGAAAGTCAGTCCTCTTGTACTTACGTTGGCATTGTGCCTTTTGTATGAAATTCGGATGCAATATCTGTGTTTCATCGTCAATAAGAAGGTCAAAGGGATTCAGTAAACCTGAAGTGAAGCATCGGAAACTAAAACTGGCCTCTCAGGAGAGGTTCAAATCATAGAAAGTTAGAGTGTTAGTCCTCTTGTACTTAAGTCGGCATTGTGCCTTTTGTATTAAATTCGGATGCAATTTCGGTGTTTAATCGTCAATAAGAATGTCCAAGGGATACAGTAAACCTGAAGTGAAGCATCGGAATCTAAAACTGGACTCACAGGAGAGTTTCAAATCATAGATAGTTAGAGTGTCAGTCCTTTTGTACTTATGCCGGCATTGTGCCTTTTGTACTAAATTGGGATGCAATATCTGTGTTTCATCGTCAATAAGAAGGTCCAAGGGATACAGTAAACCTGAAGTGAAGCATCGGAATCTAAAACTGGACTCACAGGAGAGGTTCAAATCATAGAAAGTGAAAGTGTCAGTCCTCTTGTACTTAAGTCGGCATTGTGCCTTTTGTATTAAATTCGGATGCAATTTCTGTGTTTCATCTTCAATGAGAAGGGCCAAGGTATACAGTGAACCTGAAGTGAAGCATCGGAATCTAAAACTGGACTAGCAGGAGAAGTTCAAATCATAGGAAGATAGAGTGCCAGTCCTCTTGTACTTAAGTAGGCTTTGTGGCTTTTGTATTTAATTCGGATGCAATTTCTGTGTTTCATCGTCAATAAGAAGGTCCAAGGTACACAGTAAACCTGAAGTGAAGCATCGGAATCCAAAACTGGACTCACAGGAGAGGTTCAAATCATAGAAAGTTAGAGTGTCAGTCCTCTTGTACTTAAGCCGGCATTGTGCCGTTTGTATTAAATTCGGATGCAATTTCTGTGTTACACCGTCAATAAAAAGGTCCAAGGGATACAGTAAACCTGAAGTGAAGCATCGGAATCTAAAACTGGACTCACAGGAGAGGTTCAAATCACAGAAAATTATAGTGTCAGTCCTCTTGTACTTAAGCCGGCATTGTGCCTTTAGTATTAAATTCGGATGCAATTTCTGTGTTTCACCGTCAATAAGAAGGTCCAAGGGATACAGTAAACCTGAAGTGAAGCATCGGAATCTAAAACCGGACTCACAGGAGAGGTTCAAATCATAGAAGGTTAGAGTGTCTGTCCTCTTGTACTTAAGTCGGCATTGTGCATTTTTTATTAAATTCTGATGCAATTTATGTGATTCATCGTCAATAAGAAGGTCCAAGGTATACACTAAACCTGAACTGAAGCATCGGAATCTAAAACTGGACTCACAGGAGAGGTTCAAATCATAGAAAGTTAGAAAGTCAGTCCTCTTGTACTTAAGTTGGCATTGTGCCTTTTGTATGAATTTCGGATGCAATATCTGTGTTTCATCGTCAATAAGAAGGTCAAAGGGATTCAGTAAACCTGAAGTGAAGCATCGGAATCTAACACTGGACTCACAGGAGAGGTTCAAATCATAGAAAGTGAAAGTGTCAGTCCTCTTGTACTTAAGTCGGCATTGTGCCTTTTGTATTAAATACGGATGCAATTTCTGTGTTTCATCTTCAATGAGAAGGGCCAAGGTATACAGTAAACCTGAAGTGAAGCATCGGAATCAAAAACTGGACTAGCAGGAGAGGTTCAAATCATAGAAAGATAGAGTGAAAGTCCTCTTGTACTTAAGTAGGCTTTGTGGCTTTTGTATTTAATTAGGATGCAATTTCTGTGTTTCATCGTCAATAAGAAGGTCCAAGTTACACAGTAAACCTGAAGTGAAGCATCGGAATCTAAAACTGGACTCACAGGAGAGTTTCAAATCATAGATAGTTAGAGTGTCAGTCCTTTTGTACCTAAGCCAGCATTGTGCCTTTTGTACTAAATTGGGGTGCAATATCTGTGTTTAATCGTCAATAAGAAGGTCCAAGGGATACAGTAAACCTTAACTGAAGCATCGGAATTTAAAACACGACACACAGGAAAGGTTCAAATCATAGAAAGTTATAGTGTCAGTCCTCTTGTACTTAAGTCGGCATTGTGCATTTTGTATTATATTCGGAAGCAATTTCTGTGTTTCATCGTCAATAAGAAAGTCCAAGGGATACAGTAAACCTGAAGTGAAGCATCGGAATCCAAAACTGGACTCACAGGAGAGGTTCAAATCATAGAAAGTTAGAGTGTCAGTCCTCTTGTACTTAAGCCGGCATTATGCCTTTTGTATTAAATTCGGATGCAATTTCTGTGTTTCACCGTCAATAAGAAGGTCCAAGGGATACAGTAAACCTGAAGTGAAGCATCGGAATCTAAAACCGGACTCACAGGAGAGGTTCAAATCATAGAAAGTTAGAGTGTCTGTCCTCTTGTACTTAAGTCGGCATTGTGCATTTTTTATTAACTTCTGATGCAATTTATGTGTTTCACCGTCAATAAGAAGGTTTAAGGGATACAGTAAACCTGAAGTGAAGCATAGGAATCTAAAACTGGACTCACAGGAGAGGTTCCAATCATAGAAAGTTAGAGTGTCTGTCCTCTTGTACTTAAGTCGGCATTGTGCATTTTTTATTAAATTCTGATGCAATTTATGTGTTTCATCGTCAATAAGAAGGTTTAAGGGATACAGTAAACCTGAAGTGAAGCATCGGAATCTAAAACTGGACCAACAGGAGAGGTTCAAATCATAGAATGTTAAAGTGTTAGTCCTCTTGTACTTAAGTCGGCATTGTGCCTTTTGTATTAAATTCGGGTGCAATTTCTGAGTTTCATCTTCAATGAGGAGGGCTAAGGTATACAGTAAACCTGAAGTAAAGCATCGGAATCTAAAGCTGGACTCACAGGAGAAGTTCAAATCATAGAAAGTTAGAGTGTCAGTCCTCTTGTACTTCAGTCGGCATTGTGCCTTTTGTATTAAATTTGGATGCAATTTCTGTGTTTCATCGTCAATAAGAAGGTTTAAGGGATACAGTAAACCTGAAGTGAAGCATCGGAATCTAAAGCTGGACTCACAGGAGAGGTTCAAATCATAGGAAGTGCCAGTCCTCTTGTGCTTAAGTAGGCATTTTGGCTTTTGTATTAAATTCGGATGCAATTTGTGTGTTTCATCGTCAATAAGAAGGTCCAAGGTATACAGTAAACCTAATTTGAAGCATCGTAATCTAAAACTGGACTCACAGGAGAGCTTCAAATCATAGAAAGTTAGAGTGTCAGTCCTCTTGTACTTAAGTCGGCATTGTGCCTTTTGTATTAAATTCGGATGCAATTTCTGTCTTTCATCGTCAATGAGAAGGTCCATGGTACAGAGTAAACCTGAAGTGAAGCATCGCAATCAAAAAATGGACTCAAAGGAGAGGTTCAAATCATAGAATGTTAGAGTGTCAGTCATCTTGTACTTAAGACGGCACTGTGCCTTTTGTATTAAATTCGGATGCAAACTCTGTGTTTCATCGTCAATATGTAGGTCCAAGGGATACTGCAAACATGAAGAGAACCATCGGAATCTAAAACTGGACTCACAGGAGAGGTTCAAATCTTAGAAAGTTAGAGTGTCAGTCTTCTTGTACTTACGTCGGCATTGTGAATTTTGTATTAAATTGGGATGTAATTTTTGTGTTTCATCGTCGATAACAGGGTACAAAGGATACAGTAAAAATGAAGTGAAGCATCGGAATCTAAAACTGGACTTGCAGGAGAGGTTCAAATCATAGAAAGTTAGAGTGTCAGTCCTCTTGTACTTAAGTCGGCATTGTGCCTTTTGTATTAAATTCGGATGCAATTTCTGTGTTTCATCGTCAATAAGAAAGTCCAAGGGATACAGTAAACCAGAAGTGAAGCATCGGAATCTAAAACTGGACTCACAGGAGAGGTTCAAATCATAGAAAGTTAGAGTGTCAGTCCTCTTGTACCTAAGCCAGCGTTGTGCACTTTGTATTAAATTCGGATGCAATTTCTGTGTTTCATCGTCTATAAGAAGGACCAAGAGATACAGTAAACCTGAAGTGAAGCATCGGAAACATTTACTGGACTTCCAGGAGCGGTTCAAATCATAGAAAGTTAGATTGTCAGTCCGCTTGTAATTACGTCGGCAATGTGCCTTTTGTATTAAATTCGGTTGCAATTTCTGTGTTTCATCGTCAATAAGAAGGTCCTAGGTATACAGTAAACCCGAAGTGAAGCATCGGAATATAAAACAGGACTCCCTGGAGAGGTTCAAATCACAGAAAGTTAGAGTGTCAGTCGTCTTGTACTTATGTCGGCATTGTGCCTTTTGTATTAACTTCAGATGTAATTTCTGTGTTTCATCGTCAATAAGAAGGTCCAAGGGATTCAGTAAACCTGAAGAGAAGCATCGGAAACTAAAACTGGACTCACAGGAGAGGTTCAAATCATAGGAAGTTAGAGTGTCAGTCCTCATGTACTTAAGTCGGCATTGTGCCTTTTGTATTAAATTCGGATGCAATTTCTGTGTTTCATCGTCAATACGAAGGTCCAAGGGATACAGTAAACCTGAAGTGAAGCATCAGAATCTAAAACTGGACTCACAGGAGAGGTTCAAATCATAGAAAGTTAGAAAGTCAGTCCTCTTGTACTTAAGTTGGCATTGTGCCTTTTGTATGAAATTCGGATGCTATATCTGTGTTTCATCGTCAATAAGAAGGTCAAAGGGATTCAGTAAACCTGAAGTGAAGCATCAGAAACTAAAACTGGACTCACAGGAGAGGTTCAAATGATAGAAAGTTAGAGTGTTAGTCCTCTTGTACTTAAGTCGGCATTGTGCCTTTTGTGTTAAATTCGGATGCAATTTACGTGTTTCATCGTCAATACGAAGGTCCAAGGGATACAGTAATCCTGAAGTGAAGCATCGGAATATAAAACAGGACTCCCTGGAGAGGTTCAAATCACAGAAAGTTAGAGTGTCAGTCGTCTTGTACTTAAGCCGGCATTGTGCCTTTTGTATTAAATTCGGATGCAATTTCTGTGTTTCACCGTCAATAAGAAGGTCCATGGGATACAGTAAACCTGAAGTGAAGCATCGGAATCTAAAACTGGACTCACATGAGAGGTTCAAATCACAGAAAGTTATAGTGTCAGTCCTCTTGTACTTAAGTCGGCATTGTGCCTTTTGTATTAAATTCGGATGCAAATTCTGTGTTTCATCGTCAATAAGAAAGTCCAAGGGATACAGTAAACCTGAAGTGAAGCATCGGAATCTAAAACTGGACTCACAGGAGAGGTTCAAATCATAGAAAGTTAGAGTGTCTGTCCTCTTGTACTTAAGTCGGCATTGTGCATTTTTTATTAAATTCTGATGCAATTTATGTGTTTCATCGTCAATAAGAATGTCCAAGGGATACAGTAAACCTGAAGTAAAGCATCGGAATCTAAAGTGGACTCACAGGAGAAGTTCAAATCATAGAAAGTTAGAGTGTCAGTCCTCTTGTACTTCAGTCGGCATTGTGCCTTTTGTATTAAATTTGGATGCAAATTCTGTGTTTCATCGTCAATAAGAAGGTTTAAGGGATACAGTAAACCTGAAGTGAAGCATCGGAATCTAAAACTGGACTCACAGGAGAGGTTAAAGTCATAGAATGTTAGAGTGTCAGTCCTCTTGTACTTAAGTCGGCATTGTGCCTTTTGTATTAAATTCGGATGCAATTTCTGTGTTTCATCGTCAATAAGAAAGTCCAAGGTATACAGTAAACCTGAAGTGAAGCATCGGAATCTAAAACTGGACTCACAGGAGAGGTTCAAAACATAGAAAGTGCCAGTCCTCTTGTACTTCAGTAGGCATTGTGGCTATTGTATTAAATTCGGATGCAATTTGTGTGTTTCATCGTCAATAAGAAGGTCCAAGGTATACAGTAAACCTGATTTGAAGCATCGTAATCTAAAACTGGACTCACAGGAGAGCTTCAAATCATAGAAAGTTAGAGTGTCAGTCCTCTTGTACTTAAGTCGGCATTGTGCCTTTTGTATTAAATTCGGATGCGATTTCTGTATTTCATCGTCAATAAGAAGGTCCATGGGATACAGTAAACCTAAAGTGAAGCATCGGAATCTAATACTGGACTCGCATTAGAGGTTCAAATCATAGATAATTAGGGGGTCAGTCCTCTAGTACTTAAGTCGGCATTGTGCCTTTTGTATTAAATTCGGATGGAATTTCTGCGTTTCATCGTCAATGAGAAGGTCCATGGTACAGAGTAAACCTGAAGTGAAGCATCGGAATCTAAAACTGGACTCAAAGGAGAGGTTCAAATCATAGAATGTTAGAGTGTCAGTCATCTTGTACTTAAGACGGCACTGTGTCTTTTGTATTAAATTCGGTTGCAATTTCTGTGTTTCATCGTCAATAAGAAGGTCCTAGGTATACACTAAACCTGAACTGAAGCATCGGAATCTAAAACTGGACTCACAGGAGAGGTTCAAATCATAGAAAGTTAGAAAGTCAGTCCTCTTGTAGTTAAGTTGGCATTGTGCCTTTTGTATGAAATTCGGATGCAATATCTGTGTTTCATCGTCAATAAGAAGGTCAAAGGGATTCAGTAAACCTGAAGTGAAGCATCGGAAACTAAAACTGGACTCACAGGAGAGGTTCAAATCATAGAATGTTAGAGTGTTAGTCCTCTTGTACTTAAGTCGGCATTGTGCCTTTTGTATTAATTTCGGATGCAATTTCTGTGTTTCATCGTCAATACGAAGGTCCAAGGGATACAGTAATCCTGAAGTGAAGCATCGGAATCTAAAACTGAACTCACACGAGAGGTTCAACTCATAGAAAGTTAGAGTGTAAGTCCTCTTGTACTTAAGCCGGCATTGTGCCTTTTGTGTTAAATTCGGATGCAATTTCTGTGTTTCATCGTCAATGATAAGGTCCAAGGGATTCAGTATACCTGAAGAGAAGCATCGGAAACTAAAACTGGACTCACAGGAGAGGTTCAAATCATAGAAAGTTAGAGTGTCAGTCCTCTTGTACTTAAGTCGGCATTGTGCCTTTTGTATTAAATTTGGATGCAATTTCTGTGTTTCATCGTCAATACGAAGGTCCAAGGGATACAGTAAACCTGAAGTGAAGCATCGGAATCAAAAATTGGACTCACACTAGAGGTTCAAATCATAGAAAGTTAGGTTGTCAGTCCTCTTGTAATTACGTCGGCATTGTGCCTTTTGTATTAAATTCGGTTGCAATTTCTGTGTTTCATCGTCAATAAGAAGTTCCTAGGTATACAGTAAACCTGAAGTGAAGCATCGGAATATAAAACAGGACTCCCTGGAGAGGTTCAAATCACAGAAAACTAGAGTGTCAGTCGTCTTGTACTTATGTCGGCATTGTGCCTTTTGTATTAAATTCAGATGTAATTTCTATGTTTCATCGTCAATAAGAAGGTCCAAGGGATTCAGTAAACCTGAAGAGAAGCATCGGAAACTAAAACTGGACTCACAGGAGAGGTTCAAATCATAGAAAGTTAGAGTGTCAGTCCTCATGTACTTTAGTCGGCATTGTGCCTTTTGTATTAAATTCGGATGCAATTTCTGTGTTTCATCGTCAATACGAAGGTCCAAGGGATACAGTAAACCTGAAGTGAAGCATCGGAATCTAAAACTGGACTCACAGGAGAGGTTCAAATCATAGAAAGTTAGAAAGTCAGTCCTCTTGTACTTAAGTTGGCATTGTTCCTTTTGTATGAAATTCGGATGCTATATCTGTGTTTCATCGTCAATAAGAAGGTCAAAGGTATTCAGTAAACATGAAGTGAAGCATCGGAAACTAAAACTGGACTCACAGGAGAGGTTCAAATGATAGAAAGTTAGAGTGTTAGTCCTCTTGTACTTAAGTCGGCATTGTGCCTTTTGTATTAAATTCGGACGCAATGTCTGTGTTTCATCGTCAATACGAAGGTCCAAGGGATACAGTAATCCTGAAGTGAAGCATCGGAATATAAAACAGGACTCCCTGGAGGGATTCAAATCACAGAAAGTTATAGTGTCAGTCCTCATGTACTTAAGTCAACATTGTGCCTTTTGTATTAAATTCGGATGCAAATTCTGTGTTTCATCGTCAATAAGAAAGTCCAAGGGATACAGTAAACCTGTAGTGAAGCATCGGAATCTAAAACTGGACTCACAGGAGAGGCTCAAATCATAGAAAGTTAGAGTGTCTGTCCTCTTGTACTTAAGTCGGCATTGTGCATTTTTTATTAAATTCTGATGCAATTTATGTGTTTCATCGTCAATAAGAATGTCCAAGGGATACAGTAAACCTGAAGAAAAGCATCGGAATCTAAAGCTGGACTCACAGGAGAAGTTCAAATCATAGAAAGTTAGAGTGTCAGTCCTCTTGTACTTCAGTCGGCATTGTGCCTTTTGTATTAAATTTGGATGCAAATTCTGTGTTTCATCGTCAATAAGAAGGTTTAAGGGATACAGTAAACCTGAAGTGAAGCATCGGAATCTAAAACTGGACTCACAGGAGAGGTTAAAGTCATAGAATGTTAGAGTGTCAGTCCTCTTGTACTTAAGTCGGCATTGTGAATTTTGTATTAAATTCGGATGCAATTTCTGTGTTTCATCGTCAATAAGAAGGTCCAAGGTATACAGTAAACCTGAAGTGAAGCATCGGAATCTAAAACAGGACTCACAGGAGAGGTTCAAATCATAGAAAGTGCCAGTCCTCTTGTACTTGAGTAGGCATTGTGGCTTTTGTATTAAATTCGGATGCAATTTGTGTGTTTCATCGTCAATAAGAAGGTCCAAGGTATACAGTAAACCTGAAGTGAAGCATCGGAATCTAAAACTGGACTCACAGGAGAGTTTCAAATCATAGAGAGGTAGAGTGTCAGTCCTTTTGTACTTAAGCCGGCATTGTGGCTTTTGTACTAAATTGGGATGCAATATCTGTGTTTCATCGTCAATACGAGGGTCCAAGGGAAACAGTAAACCTTAACTGAAGCATCGGAATCCAAAACAGGACACACAGGAAAGGTTCAAATCATAGAAAGTTAAAGTGTCAGTCCTCTTGTACTTAAGTCGGCTTTGTGCCATTTGTTCTTTAATTCGGATGCAATTTCTGTGTTTCATCGTCTATAAGAAGGTCCAAGAGATACAGTAAACCTGAAGTGAAGCATCGGAATCCAAAACTGGACTCACAGGAGAGGTTCAAATCATAGACAGTTAGAGTGTCAGTCCTCTTGTACTTAAGCCGGCATTGTGCCTTTTGTATTAAATTCGGATGCAAATTTCTGTGTTTCACCGTCAATAAAAAGGTCCAAGGGATACAGTAAACCTGAAGTGAAGCATCGGAATCTAAAACTGGACTCACAGGAGAGGTTCAAATCACAGAAAGTTATAGTGTCAGTCCTCTTGTACTTAAGTCGGCATTGTGCCTTTTGTATTAAATTCGGATGCAATTTCTGTGTTTCATCGTCAATAAGAAAGTCCAAGGGATACAGTAAACCTGAAGTGAAGCATCGGAATCCAAAACTGGACTCACAGGAGAAGTTCAAATCATAGAAAGTTAGAGTGTCAGTCCTCTTGTACTTCAGTCGGCATTGTGCCTTTTGTATTAAATTTGGATGCAAATTCTGTGTTTCATCGTCAATAAGAAGGTTTAAGGGATACAGTAAACCTGAAGTGAAGCATCGGAATCTAAAACTGGACTCACAGGAGAGGTTAAAGTCATAGAATGTTAGAGTGTCAGTCCTCTTGTACTTAAGTCGGCATTGTGAATTTTGTATTAAATTCGGATGCAATTTCTGTGTTTCATCGTCAATAAGAAGGTCCAAGGTATACAGTAAACCTGAAGTGAAGCATCGGAATCTAAAACAGGACTCACAGGAGAGGTTCAAATCATAGAAAGTGCCAGTCCTCTTGTACTTGAGTAGGCATTGTGGCTTTTGTATTAAATTCGGATGCAATTTGTGTGTTTCATCGTCAATAAGAAGGTCCAAGGTATACAGTAAACCTGAAGTGAAGCATCGGAATCTAAAACTGGACTCACAGGAGAGTTTCAAATCATAGAGAGGTAGAGTGTCAGTCCTTTTGTACTTAAGCCGGCATTGTGGCTTTTGTACTAAATTGGGATGCAATATCTGTGTTTCATCGTCAATACGAGGGTCCAAGGGAAACAGTAAACCTTAACTGAAGCATCGGAATCCAAAACAGGACACACAGGAAAGGTTCAAATCATAGAAAGTTAAAGTGTCAGTCCCCTTGTACTTAAGTCGGCTTTGTGCCATTTGTTCTTTAATTCGGATGCAATTTCTGTGTTTCATCGTCTATAAGAAGGTCCAAGAGATACAGTAAACCTGAAGTGAAGCATCGGAATCCAAAACTGGACTCACAGGAGAGGTTCAAATCATAGACAGTTAGAGTGTCAGTCCTCTTGTACTTAAGCCGGCATTGTGCCTTTTGTATTAAATTCGGATGCAAATTTCTGTGTTTCACCGTCAATAAAAAGGTCCAAGGGATACAGTAAACCTGAAGTGAAGCATCGGAATCTAAAACTGGACTCACAGGAGAGGTTCAAATCACAGAAAGTTATAGTGTCAGTCCTCTTGTACTTAAGTCGGCATTGTGCCTTTTGTATTAAATTCGGATGCAATTTCTGTGTTTCATCGTCAATAAGAAAGTCCAAGGGATACAGTAAACCTGAAGTGAAGCATCGGAATCCAAAACTGGACTCACAGGAGAGGTTCAAATCATAGGAAGTTGGAGTGTCAGTCCTCTTGTACTTAAGCCGGCATTGTGCCTTATGTATTAAATTCGGATGCAATTTCTGTGTTTCACCGTCAATAAGAAGGTCCAAGGGATACAGTAAACCTGAAGTGAAGCATCGGAATCTAAAACAGGACTCACAGGAGAGGTTCAAATCATAGAAAGTTAGAGTGTCTGTCCTCTTGTACTTAAGTCGGCATTGTGCATTTTGTGTTAAATTTGGATGCAATTTCTGTGTTTCATCGTCAATAAGAAGGTTTAAGGGATACAGTTAACCTGAAGTGAAGCATCGGAATCTAAAACTGGACTCACAGGAGAGGTTAAAGTCATAGAATGTTAGAGTGTCAGTCCTCTTGTACTTAAGTCGGCATTGTGCCTTTTGTATTAAATTCGGATGCAATTTCTGTGTTTCATCGTCAATAAGAAGGTCCAAGTTATACAGTAAACCTGAAGTGAAGCATCGGAATCTAAAACTGGACTCACAGGAGAGGTTCAAATCATAGAAAGTGCCAGTCCTCTTGTACTTAAGTAGGCATTGTGGCTTTTGTATTAAATTCGAATGCAATTTGTGTGTTTCATCGTCAATAAGAAGGTCCAAGGTATACAGTAAACCTGATTTGAAGCATCGTAATCTAAAACTGGACTCACAGGAGAGCTTCAAATCATAGAAAGTTAGAGTGTCAGTCCTCTTGTACTTAAGTCGGCATTGTGCCTTTTGTACTAAATTCGGATGCAATTTCTGTCTTTCATCGTCAATAAGAAGTCCAAGGGATACAGTAAACCTAAAGCGAAGCATCGGAATCTAATACTGGACTCGCATTAGAGGTTCAAATCATAGATAATTTGGGGGTCAGTCCTCTAGTACTTAAGTCGGCATTGTGCCTTTTGTATTAAATTCGGATGGAATTTCTGTGTTTCATCGTCAATGAGAAGGTCCATGGTACAGAGTAAACCTGAAGTGAAGCATCGGAATCAAAAACTGGACTCAAAGGAGAGGTTCAAATCATAGAATGTTAGAGTGTCAGTCATCTTGTACTTAAGACGGCACTGTGCCTTTTGTATTACATTTGGATGCAAAATCTGTGTTTCATCGTCAATAGGTAGGTCCAAGGGATACAGTAAACATGAAGTGAACCATCGGAATCTAAAACTGGACTCACAGGAGAGGTTCAAATCTTAGAAAGTTAGAGTGCTAGTCTTTTTGTACTTACGTCGGCATTGTGAAATTTGTATTAAATTGGGATGCAATTTTTGTGTTTCATCGTCGCTAAGAGGGTACAAAGGATACAGTAAAAATGAAGTGAAGCATCGGAATCTAAAACTGGACTTGCAGGAGAGGATCAAATCATAGAAAGTTAGAGTGTCAGTCCTCTTGTACTTAAGTCGCCATTGTGCCTTTTGTATTAAATTCGGATGCAATTTCTGTGTTTCATCGTCAATAAGAAAGTCCAAGGGATACAGTAAACCAGAAGTGAAGCATCAGAATCTAAAACTGGACTCACAGGAGAGGTTCAAATCATAGAAAGTTAGAGTGTCAGTCCTCTTGTACTTAAGCCAGCATTGTGCCTTTTGTATTAAATTAGGATGCAATTTCTGTCTTTCATCGTCAATAAGGAGGTCCAAGGGATACAGTAAACCTGAAGTGAAGCATCGGAATCTAAAACTGGACTCACAGGAGAGTTTCAAATCATAGAGAGTTAGAGTGTCAGTCCTTTTGTACTTAAGCCGGCATTGTGGCTTTTGTACTAAATTGGGATGCAATATCTGTGTTTCATCGTCAATAAGAGGGTCCAAGGGAAACAGTAAACCTTAACTGAAGCATCGGAATCCAAAACAGGACACACAGGAAAGGTTCAAATCATAGAAAGTTAGAGTGTCAGTAATCTTGTACTTAAGTCGGCTTTGTGCCATTTGTTCTTTAATTCGGATGCAATTTCTGTGTTTCATCGTCTATAAGAAGGTCCAAGAGATACAGTAAACCTGAAGTGAAGCATCGGAATTCAAAACTGGACTCACAGGAGAGGTTCAAATCATAGAAAGTTCGAGTGTCAGTCCTCTTGTACTTAAGCCGGCATTGTGCGTTTTGTATTAAATTCGGATGCAATTTCTGTGTTTCACCGTCAATAAAAAGGTCCAAGGGATACAGTAAACCTGAAGTGAAGCATCGGAATCTAAAACTGGACTCACAGGAGAGGTTCAAATCACAGAAAGTTGTAGTGTCAATCCTCTTGTACTTAAGTCGGCATTGTGCCTTTTGTATTAAATTCGGATGCAATTTCTGTGTTTCATCGTCAATAAGAAAGTCCAAGGGATACAGTAAACCTGAAGTGAAGCATCGGAATCCAAAACTGGACTCACAGGAGAGGTTCAAATCATAGGAAGTTGGAGTGTCAGTCCTCTTGTACTTAAGCCGGCATTGTGCCTTGTGTATTAAATTCGGATGCAATTTCTGTGTTTCACCGTCAATAAGAAGGTCCAAGGGATACAGTAAACCTGAAGTGAAGCATCGGAATCTAAAACAGGACTCACAGGAGAGGTTCAAATCATAGAAAGTTAGAGTGTCAGTCCTCTTGTACTTAAGTCGGCATTATGCCTTTTGTATTAAATTCGGATGCAATTTCTGTGTTTCATCGTCAATAAGAAGGTCCAGGGTTTACAGTAAACCTGAAGTGAAGCATCGGAATCTAAAACTGGACTCACAGGAGAGGTTCAAATCATAGAAAGTGCCAGTCCTCTTGTACTTAAGTAGGCATTGTGGCTTTTGTATTAAATTCGAATGCAATTTGTGTGTTTCATCGTCAATAAGAAGGTCCAAGGTATACAGTAAATCTGATTTGAAGCATCGTAATCTAAAACTGGACTCACAGGAGAGCTTCAAATCATAGAAAGTTAGAGTGTCAGTCCTCTTGTACTTAAGTCGGCATTGTGCCTTTTGTATTAAATTCGGATGCAATTTCTGTCTTTCATCGTCAATAAGAAGGTCCATGGGATACAGTAAACCTAAAGTGAAGCATCGGAATCTAATACTGGACTCGCATTAGAGGTTCAAATCACAGATAATTTGGGGGTCAGTCCTCTAGTACTTAAGTCGGCATTGTCCCTTTTGTATTAAATTCGGATGGAATTTCTGTGTTTCATCGTCAATGAGAAGGTCCATGGTACAGAGTAAACCTGAAGTGAAGCATCGGAATCAAAAACTGGAGTCAAAGGAGAGGTTCAAATCATAGAATGTTAGAGTGTCAGTCATCTTGTACTGAAGACGGCACTGTGCCTTTTGTATTACATTCGGATGCAAAATCTGTGTTTCATCGTCAATAAGTAGGTCCAAGGGATACAGTAAACATGAAGTGAACCATCGGAATCTAAAACTGGACTCACAGGAGACGTTCAAATCTTAGAAAGTTAGAGTGCCAGTCTTCTTGTACTTACGTCGGCATTGTGAAATTTGTATTAAATTGGGATGCAATTTTTGTGTTTCATCGTCGCTAAGAGGGTACAAAGGATACAGTAAAAATGAAGTGAAGCATCGGAATCTAAAACTGGACTTGCAGGAGAGGATCAAATCATAGAAAGTTAGAGTGTCAGTCCTCTTGTACTTAAGTCGCCATTGTGCCTTTTGTATTAAATTCGGATGCAATTTCTGTGTTTCATCGTCAATAAGAAAGTCCAAGGGATACAGTAAACCAGAAGTGAAGCATCAGAATCTAAAACTGGACTCACAGGAGAGGTTCAAATCATAGAAAGTTAGAGTGTCAGTCCTCTTGTACTTAAGCCAGCATTGTGCCTTTTGTATTAAATTAGGATGCAATTTCTGTCTTTCATCGTCAATAAGGAGGTCCAAGGGATACAGTAAACCTGAAGTGAAACATCGGAATCATTTACTGGACATCCAGGAGCGGTTCAAATCATAGAAAGTTAGATTGTCAGTCCTCTTGTACTTACGTCGGCATTGTGCCTTTTGTATTAAATTCGGTTGCAATTTCTGCGTTTCATCGTCAATAAGAAGGTCCTAGGTATACAGTAAACCTGAAGTGAAGCATCGGAATATAAAGCAGGACTCCCTGGAGAGGTTCAAATCACAGAAGGTTAGAGTGTCAGTCGTCTTGTACTTATGTCGGCATTGTGCCTTTTGTATTAAATTCGGATGTAATTTCTGTGTTTCATCGTCAATAAGAAGGTCCAAGGGATTCAGTAAACCTGAAGAGAAGCATCGGAAACTAAAACTGGACTCACAGGAGAGGTTCAAATCATAGAAAGTTAGAGTGTCAGCCCTCATGTACTTAAGTCGGCATTGTGCCTTTTGTATTAAATTCGGATGTAATTTCTGTGTTTCATCGTCAATACGAAGGTCCAAGGGATACAGTAAACCTGAAGTGAAGCATCGGAATCTAAAACTGGACTCACAGAAGAGGTTCAAATCATAGAAAGTTAGAGTGTCTGTTCTCTTGTACTTAAGCCGGCATTGTGCCTTTTGTATTAAATTCGGATGCAATATCTGTGTTTCATCGTCAATAAGAATGTCCAAGGGATACAGTAAACCTGAAGTTAAGCATCGGAATCTAAAGCTGGACTCACAGGAGAAGTTCAAATCATAGATAGTTAGAGTGTCAGTCCTCTTGTACTTCAGTCGGCATTGTGCCTCTTGTATTAAATTTGGATGCAGTTTCTGTGTTTCATCGTCAATAAGAGGGTTTAAGGGATACAGTAAACCGGAAGTGAAGCATCGGAATCTAAAACTGGACTCACAGGAGAGGTTCAAATCATAGAATGTTAGAGTGTCAGTCCTCTTGTACTTGAGTCGGCATTGTGCGTTTTGTATTAAATTCGGATGCAATTTCTGTGTTTCATCGTCAATAAGAAGGTCCAAGGTATACAGTAAACCTGAAGTGAAGCATCGGAATCTAAAACTGGACTCACAGGAGAGGTTCAAATCATAGAAAGTGCCAGTCCTCTTGTACTTAAGTAGGCATTGTGGCTTTTGTATTAAATTCGGATGCAATTTGTGTGTTTCATCGTCAATAAGAAGGTCCAAGGTATACAGTAAACCTGATTTGAAGCATCGTAATCTAAAACTGGACTCACAGGAGAGCTTCAAATCATAGAAAGTTAGAGTGTCAGTCCTCTTGTACTTAAGTCGGCATTGTGCCTTTTGTATTAAATTCGGATGCAATTTCTGTCTTTCATCGTCAATAAGAAGGTCCATGGGATACAGAAAACCTAAAGTGAAGCATCGGAATCTAATACTGGACTCGCATTAGAGGTTCAAATCATAGATAATTAGGGGGTCAGTCCCCTTGTACTTAAGTCGGCATTGTGCATTTTGTATTAAATTCGGATGCAATTTCTGTGTTTCATCGTCAAGGAGAAGGTCCATGGTACAGAGTACACCTGAAGTGAAGCATCGGAATCTAAAACTGGACTCAAAGGAGAGGTTCAAATCATAGAAAGTTAGAGTGTCAGCCATCTTGTACTTAAGACGGCGCTGTGCCTTTTGTATTAAATTCGGATGCAAACTCTGTGTTTCATCGTCAATAAGTAGGTCCAAGGGATACAGTAAACATGAAGTGAACCATCGGAATCTAAAACTGGACTCACAGGAGAGGTTCAAATCTTAGAAATTTAGAGTGTCAGTCTTCTTGTACTTACGTCAGCATTATGAATTTTGTATTAAATTGGGATGCAATTTTTGTGTTTCATCGTCGATAAGAAAGTACAAAGGATACAGTAAAAATGAAGTGAAGCATCGGAATCTAAAACTGGACTTGCAGGAGAGGTTCAAATCGTAGAAAATTAGAGTGTCAGTCCTCTTGTACTTAAGTCGGCATTGTGCCTTTTGTATTAAATTCGGATGCAATTTCTGTGTTTCATCGTCAATAAGAAAGTCCAAGGGATACAGTAAACCAGAAGTGAAGCATCGGAATCTAAAACTGGACTCACAGGAGAGGTTCAAATCATAGAAAGTTAGAGTGTCAGTCTTCTTGTACTTACGTCAGCATTGTGAATTTTGTATTAAATTGGGATGCAATTTTTGTGTTTCATCGTCGATAAGAGGGTACAAAGGATACAGTAAAAATGAAGTGAAGCATCTGAATCTAAAACTGGACTTGCAGGAGAGGTTCAAATCATAGAAAATTAGAGTGTCAGTCCTCTTGTACTTAAGTCGGCATTGTGCCTTTTGTATTACATTCGGATGCAATTTCTGTGTTTCATCGTCTATAAGAAGGTCCAAGAGATACAGTAAACCTGAAGTGAAGCATCGGAATCATTTACTGGACATCCAGGAGCGGTTCAAATCATAGAAAGTTAGATTGTCAGTCCTCTTGTACTTACGTCGGCATTGTGCCTTTTGTATTAAATTCGGTTGCAATTTCTGTGTTTCATCGTCAATAAGAAGGTCCTAGGTATACAGTAAACCTGAAGTGAAGCATCGGAATATAAAACAGGACTCCCTGGAGAGGCTCAAATCACAGAGAGTTAGAGTGTCAGTCGTCTTGTACTTATGTCGGCATTGTGCCTTTTGTATTAAATTCGGATGTAATTTCTGTATTTCATCGTCAATAAGAAGGTCCAAGGGATTCAGTAAACCTGAAGAGAAGCATCGGAAACTAAAACTGGACTCACGGGAGAGGTTCAAATCATAGAAAGTTAGAGTGTCAGTCCTCATGTACTTAAGTCGGCATTGTGCCTTTTGTATTAAATTCGGATGCAATTTCTGTGTTTCATCGTCAATACGAAGGTCCAAGGGATACAGTAAACCTGAAGTGAAGCATCGGAATCTAAAACTGGACTCACAGAAGAGGTTCAAATCATAGAAAGTTAGGGTGTCGGTCCTCTTGTACTTAAGCCGGCATTGTGCCTTTTGTATTAAATTCGGATGCAATTTCTGTGTTTCATCGTCAATAAGAATGTCCAAGGGATACAGTAAACCTGAAGTTAAGCATCGGAATCTAAAGCTGGACTCACAGGAGAAGTTCAAATCATAGATAGTTAGAGTGTCAGTCCTCTTGTACTTCAGTCGGCATTGTGCCTCTTGTATTAAATTTGGATGCAGTTTCTGTGTTTCATCGTCAATAAGAGGGTTTAAGGGATACAGTAAACCGGAAGTGAAGCTTTGGAATCTAAAACTGGACTCACAGGAGAGGTTCAAATCATAGAATGTTAGAGTGTGAGTCCTCTTGTACTTGAGTCGGCATTGTGGGTTTTGTATTAAATTCGGATGCAATTTCTGAGTTTCATCGTCAATAAGAAGGTCCAAGGTATACAGTAAACCTGAAGTGAAGCATCGGAATCTAAAACTGGACTCACAGGAGAGGTTCAAATCATAGAATGTGCCAGTCCTCTTGTACTTAAGTAGGCATTGTGGCTTTTGTATTAAATTCGGATGCAATTAGTGTGTTTCATCGTCAATAAGAAGGTCCAAGGTATACAGTAAACCTGAATTGAAGCATCGTAATCTAAAACTGGACTCACAGGAGAGCTTCAAATCATAGAAAGTTAGAGTGTCAGTCCTCTTGTACTTAAGTCGGCATTGTGCCTTTTGTATTAAATTCGGATTAAATTTCTGTCTTTCATCGTCAATAAGAAGGTCCATGGGATACAGTAAACCTAAAGTGAAGCATCGGAATCTAATACTGGACTCGCATTAGAGGTTCAAATCATAGATAATTAGGGGGGCAGTCCTCTTGTACTTAAGTCGGCATTGTGCATTTTGTATTAAATTCGGATGCAATTTCTGTGTTTCATCGTCAATGAGAAGGTCCATGGTACAGAGTAAACCTGAAGTGAAGCATCGGAATCTAAAACTGGACTCAAAGGAGAGGATCAAATCATAGAAAGTTAGAGTGTCAGTCCTCTTGTACTTAAGTCGCCATTGTGCCTTTTGTATTAAATTCGGATGCAATTTCTGTGTTTCATCGTCAATAAGAAAGTCCAAGGGATACAGTAAACCAGAAGTGAAGCATCAGAATCTAAAACTGGACTCACAGGAGAGGTTCAAATCATAGAAAGTTAGAGTGTCAGTCCTCTTGTACTTAAGCCAGCATTGTGCCTTTTGTATTAAATTAGGATGCAATTTCTGTCTTTCATCGTCAATAAGGAGGTCCAAGGGATACAGTAAACCTGAAGTGAAGCATCGGAATCTAAAACTGGACTCACAGGAGAGGTTCAAATCATAGAAAATTAGAGTGTCAGTCCTCTTGTACTTAAGTTGGCATTGTGCCTTTTGTATTAAATTCGGATGCAATTTCTGTGTTTCATCGTCTATAAGAAGGTCCAAGAGATACAGTAAACCTGAAGTGAAACATCGGAATCATTTACTGGACATCCAGGAGCGGTTCAAATCATAGAAAGTTAGATTGTCAGTCCTCTTGTACTTACGTCGGCATTGTGCCTTTTGTATTAAATTCGGTTGCAATTTCTGCGTTTCATCGTCAATAAGAAGGTCCTA
The DNA here is from genome assembly GCF_021461395.2 of Schistocerca americana. Taxonomy (NCBI): domain Eukaryota; kingdom Metazoa; phylum Arthropoda; class Insecta; order Orthoptera; family Acrididae; genus Schistocerca; species Schistocerca americana. Next base: position 60,544,226 of record NC_060121.1, read on the forward strand.
GGTATACAGTAAACCTGAAGTGAAGCATCGGAATATAAAGCAGGACTCCCTGGAGAGGTTCAAATCACAGAAGGTTAGAGTGTCAGTCGTCTTGTACTTATGTCGGCATTGTGCCTTTTGTATTAAATTCGGATGTAATTTCTGTGTTTCATCGTCAATAAGAAGGTCCAAGGGATTCAGTAAACCTGAAGAGAAGCATCGGAAACTAAAACTGGACTCACAGGAGAGGTTCAAATCATAGAAAGTTAGAGTGTCAGCCCTCATGTACTTAAGTCGGCATTGTGCCTTTTGTATTAAATTCGGATGCAATTTCTGTGTTTCATCGTCAATACGAAGGTCCAAGGGATACAGTAAACCTGAAGTGAAGCATCGGAATCAAAAACTGGACTCACAGAAGAGGTTCAAATCATAGAAAGTTAGAGTGTCTGTTCTCTTGTACTTAAGCCGGCATTGTGCCTTTTGTATTAAATTCGGATGCAATATCTGTGTTTCATCGTCAATAAGAATGTCCAAGGGATACAGTAAACCTGAAGTTAAGCATCGGAATCTAAAGCTGGACTCACAGGAGAAGTTCAAATCATAGATAGTTAGAGTGTCAGTCCTCTTGTACTTCAGTCGGCATTGTGCCTCTTGTATTAAATTTGGATGCAGTTTCTGTGTTTCATCGTCAATAAGAGGGTTTAAGGGATACAGTAAACCGGAAGTGAAGCATCGGAATCTAAAACTGGACTCACAGGAGAGGTTCAAATCATAGAATGTTAGAGTGTCAGTCCTCTTGTACTTGAGTCGGCATTGTGCGTTTTGTATTAAATTCGGATGCAATTTCTGTGTTTCATCGTCAATAAGAAGGTCCAAGGTATACAGTAAACCTGAAGTGAAGCATCGGAATCTAAAACTGGACTCACAGGAGAGGTTCAAATCATAGAAAGTGCCAGTCTTCTTGTACTTAAGTAGGCATTGTGGCTTTTGTATTAAATTCGGATGCAATTTGTGTGTTTCATCGTCAATAAGAAGGTCCAAGGTATACAGTAAACCTGATTTGAAGCATCGTAATCTAAAACTGGACTCACAGGAGAGCTTCAAATCATAGAAAGTTAGAGTGTCAGTCCTCTTGTACTTAAGTCGGCATTGTGCCTTTTGTATTAAATTCGGATGCAATTTCTGTCTTTCATCGTCAATAAGAAGGTCCATGGGATACAGAAAACCTAAAGTGAAGCATCGGAATCTAATACTGGACTCGCATTAGAGGTTCAAATCATAGATAATTAGGGGGGCAGTCCTCTTGTACTTAAGTCGGCATTGTGCATTTTGTATTAAATTCGGATGCAATTTCTGTGTTTCATCGTCAATGAGAAGGTCCATGGTACAGAGTAAACCTGAAGTGAAGCATCGGAATCTAAAACTGGACTCAAAGGAGAGGTTCAAATCATAGAATGTTAGAGTGTCAGTTATCTTGTACTTAAGACGGCGCTGTGCCTTTTGTATTATATTCGGATGCAAACTCTGTGTTTCATCGTCAATAAGTAGGTCCAAGGGATACAGTAAACATGAAGTGAACCTTCGGAATCTAATACTGGACTCACAGGAGAGGTTCAAATCTTAGAAATTTAGAGTGTCAGTCTTCTTGTACTTACGTCAGCATTGTGAATTTTGTATTAAATTGGGATGCAATTTTTGTGTTTCATCGTCGATAAGAGGGTACAAAGGATACAGTAAAAATGAAGTGAAGCATCGGAATCTAAAACTGGACTTGCAGGAGAGGTTCAAATCATAGAAAATTAGAGTGTCAGTCCTCTTGTACTTAAGTCGGCATTGTGCCTTTTGTATTAAATTCGGATGCAATTTCTGTGTTTCATCGTCAATAAGAAAGTCCAAGGGATACAGGAACCTTAAGTGAAGCATCGGAATCTAAAACTGGACTCACAGGAGAGGTTCAAATCATAGAAAATTAGAGTGTCAGTCCTCTTGTACTTAAGTCGGCATTGTGCCTTTTGTATTAAATTCGGATGCAATTTCTGTGTTTCATCGTCAATAAGAAAGTCCAAGGGATACAGTAAACCAGAAGTGAAGCATCGGAATCTAAAACTGGACTCAAAGGAGAGGTTCAAATCATAGAAACTTAGAGTGTCAGTCCGCTTGTACTTAAGCCGGCATTGTGCCTTTTGTATTAAATTCGGATGCATATTCTGTCTTTCATCGTCAATAAGGAGGTCCAAGGGATACAGTAAACCTTAAGTGAAGCATCGGAATCTAAAACTGGACTCAAAGGAGAGGTTCAAATCATAGAAACTTAGAGTGTCAGTCCACTTGTACTTAAGCCGGCATTGTGCCTTTTGTATTAAATTCGGATGCATATTCTGTCTTTCATCGTCAATACGAAGGTCCAAGGGATACAGTAAACCTGAAGTGAAGCATCGGAATCTAAAACTAGACTCACAGAAGAGGTTCAAATCATAGAAAGTTAGAGTGTCAGTCCTCTTGTACTTAAGCCGGCATTGTGCCTTTTGTATTAAATTCGGATGCAATTTCTGTGTTTCATCGTCAATAAGAATGTCCAAGGGATACAGTAAACCTGAAGTTAAGCATCGGAATCTAAAGCTGGACTCACAGGAGAAGTTCAAATCATAGATAGTTAGAGTGTCAGTCCTCTTGTACTTCAGTCGGCATTGTGCCTCTTGTATTAAATTTTGATGCAGTTTCTGTGTTTCATCGTCAATAAGAAGGTTTAAGGGATACAGTAAACCTGAAGTGAAGCATCGGAATCTAAAACTGGACTCACAGGAGAGGTTCAAATCATAGAATGTTAGAGTGTCAGTCCTCTTGTACTTGAGTCGGCATTGTGCCTTTTGTATTAAATTCGGATGCAATTTCTGTGTTTCATCGTCAATAAGAAGGTCCAAGGTATACAGTAAACCTGAAGTGAAGCATCGGAATCTAAAACTGGACTCACAGGAGAGGTTCAAATCATAGAAAGTGCCAGTCCTCTTGTACTTAAGTAGGCATTGTGGCTTTTGTATTAAATTCGGATGCAATTTGTGTGTTTCATCGTCAATAAGAAGGAACAATGTACACAGTAAACCTGAATTGAAGCATCGTAATCTAAAACTGGACTCACAGGAGAGCTTCAAATCATAGAAAGTTAGAGTGTCAGTCCTCTTGTACTTAAGTCGGCATTGTGACTTTTGTATTAAATTCGGATGCAATTTCTGTCTTTCATCGTCAATAAGAAGGTCCATGGGATACAGTAAACCTAAAGTGAAGCATCGGAATCTAATACTGGACTCGCATTAGAGGTTCAAATCATAGATAATTAGGGGGTCAGTCCTCTTGTACTTAAGTCGGCATTGTGCCTTTTGTATTAAATTCGGATGCAATTTCTGTGTTTCATCGTCAATGAGAAGGTCCATGGTACAGAGTAAACCTGAAGTGAAGCATCGGAATCTAAAACTGGACTCAAAGGAGAGGTTCAAATCATAGAATGTTAGAGTGTCAGTCATCTTGTACTTAAGACGGCGCTGTGCCTTTTGTATTAAATTCGGATGCAAACTCTGTGTTTCATCGTCAATAAGTAGGTCCAAGGGATACAGTAAACATGAAGTGAACCGTCGGAATCTAAAACTGGACTCACAGGAGAGGTTCAAATCTTAGAAAGTTAGAGTGTCAGTCTTCTTGTACTTACGTCAGCATTGTGAATTTTGTATTAAATTGGGATGCAATTTTTGTGTTTCATCGTCGATAAGAGGGTACAAAGGATACAGTAAAAATGAAGTGAAGCATCGGAATCTAAAACTGGACTTGCAGGAGAGGTTCAAATCATAGAAAATTTGAGTGTCAGTTCTCTTGTACTTAAGTCGGCATTGTGCCTTTTGTATAAAATTCGGATGCAATTTCTGTCTTTCATCGTCAATAAGGAGGTCCAAGGGATACAGTAAACCTGAAGTGAAGCATCGGAATCTAAAACTGGACTCACAGGAGAGGTTCAAATCATAGAAAATTAGAGTGTCAGTCCTCTTGTACTTAAGTCGGCATTGTGCCTTTTGTATTAAATGCGGATGCAATTTCTGTGTTTCATCGTCTATAAGAAGGTCCAAGAGATACAGTAAACCAGAAGTGAAGCATCTGAATTACTAACTGGACTTCCAGGAGCGGTTCAAATCATAGAAAGTTAGAGTGTCAGTCCTCATGTACTTAAGTCGGCATTGTGCCTTTTGTATTAAATTCGGATGCAATTTCTGTGTCTCATCGTCAATACGAAGGTCCAAGGGATACAGTAAACCTGAAGTGAAGCATCGGAATCTAAAACTGGAGTCACAGAAGAGGTTGAAATCATAGAAAGTTAGAGTGTCAGTCCTCTTGTACTTAAGCCGGCATTCTGAATTTTGTATTAAATTCGGATGCAATTTCTGTGTTTCATCGTCAATAAGAATGTCCAAGGGATACAGTAAACCTGAAGTAAAGCATCGGAATCTAAAGCTGGACTCACAGGAGAAATTCAAATCATAGAAAGTTAGAGCGTCAGTCCTCTTGTACTTCAGTCGGCATTGTGCCTCTTGTATTAAATTTGGATGCCGTTTCTGTGTTTCATCGACAATAAGTAGGTTTAAGGGATACAGTTAACCTGAAGTGAAGCATCGGAATCTAAAACTAGACTCACAGGAGAGGTTCAAATCATAGAATGTTAAAGTGTCAGTCCTCTTGTACTTAAGTCGGCATTGTGCCTTTTGTATTAAATTCGGATGCAATTTCTGTGTTTCATCGTCAATAAGAAGGGCCAAGGTATACAGTAAACCTGAAGTGACGCATCGGAATCTAAAACTGGACTCACAGGAGAGGTTCAAATCATAGAAAGTTAGAGTGCCAGTCCTCTTGTACTTAAGTAGGCATTGTGGCTTTTGTATTTAATTCGGATGCAATTTCTGTGTTTCATCGTCAATAAGAAGGTCCAAGGTACACAGTAAACCTGAAGTGAAGCATCGGAATCTAAAACTGGACTCACAGGAGAGGTTCAAACCATAGAAAGTTAGAGTGTCAGTCCTCTTGTGCTTAAGCCGGCATTGTGCCTTTTGTATTAAATTCGGATGCAATTGCTGTGTTTCATCGACAATAAGAAGGTCCAAGGGATACAGTAAACCTTAAGTGAAGCATCGGAATGTAAAACTGGACTCACAGGAGAGGTTCCAATCATAGTAAGTTATAGTGTCAGTCCTCTTGTACATAAGTCGGCATTGTGCATTTTGTTTTTAAATTCGGATGCAATTTCTGTGTTTCATCGTCTATAAGAAGGTCAAAGAGATACAGTATACCTGAAGTGAAGCATCGGAATCCAAAACTGGACTCACAGGAGAGGTTCAAATCATAGAAATTTAGAGTGTCAGTCCTCTTGTACTTAAGCCGGCATTGTGCCTTTTGTATTAAATTCGGATGCAATTTCAGTGTTTCATCGTCAATAAGAAGGTCCAAGGGATACAGTAAACTTGAAGTGAAGCATCGGAATCTAAAACTGGACTCACAGGAGAGGTTCAGATCATAGAAAGTTATAGTGTCAGTCCTCTTGTACTTAAGTCGGCATTGTGCCTTTTGAATTAAATTCGGATGCAATTTCTGTGTTTCATCGTCAATAAGAAAGTCCAAGGGATACAGTAAACCTGAAGTGGAGCATCGGAATGTAATTCTGGACTCGCATTAGAGCTTCAGATCATAGATAGTTAGGGGGTCATTCCTCTTGTACTTAAGTCGGCATTGTGCCTTTTGTATTTAATTCGAATGGAATTTCTGTGATTCATCGTCAATAAGAAGGTCCAAGGTATACAGTAAACCTGAATTGAAGCATCGGAATCAAAAACTGGACTCACAGGAGAGCTTCAAATCATAGAAAGTTAGAGTGTCAGTCCTCTTGTACTTAAGTCGGCATTGTGCCTCTTGTATTAAATTTGGATGCAGTTTCTGTGTTTCATCGTCAATAGGAAGGTCAAAGGTATACAGTAAACCTGTAGTGAAGCATCGGAATCTAAAACTGGACACACAGGAGAGGTTCAAATCATAGAAAGTGCCAGTCCTCTTGTACTTAAGTAGGCATTGTGGCTTTTGTATTAAATTCGGATGCAATTTGTGTGTTTCATCGTCAATAAGAAGGTCCAAGGTATACAGTAAACCTGAATTGAAGCATCGTAATCTAAAACTGGACTCACAGGAGAGCTTCAAATCATAGAAAGTTAGAGTGTCAGTCCTCTTGTACTTAAGTCGGCATTGTGCCTATTGTATTAAATTCGGATGCAATTTCTGTCTTTCATCGTCAATAAGAAGGTCCATGGGATACAGTAAACCTAAAGTGAAGCATCGGAATCTAATACTGGACTCGCATTAGAGGTTCAAATCATAGATAATTAGGGGGTCAGTCCTCTTGTACTTAAGTCGGCATTGTGTCTTTTGTATTAAATTCGGATGCAATTTCTGTGTTTCATCGTCAATGAGAAGGTCCATGGTACAGAGTAAACCTAAGTGAAGCATCGGAAACTAAAACTGGACTCAAAGAAGAGGTTCAAATCATAGAATGTTAGAGTGCCAGTAATCTTGTACTTAAGACGGCGCTGTGCCTTTTGTATTAAATTCGGATGCAAACTCTGTGTTTCATCGTCAATAAGTAGGTCCAAGGGATACAGTAAACATGAAGTGAACCATCGGAATCTAAAACTGGACTCACAGGAGAGGTTCAAATCTTAGAAAGTTAGAGTGTCAGTCTTCTTGTACTTACGTCAGCATTGTGAATTTTGTATTAAATTGGGATGCAATTTTTGTGTTTCATCGTCGATAAGAGGGTACAAAGGATACAGTAAAAATGAAGTGAGGCATCGGAATCTAAAACTGGACTTGCAGGAGAGGTTCAAATCATAGAAAATTAGAATGTCAGTCCTCTTGTACTTAAGTCGGCATTGTGCCTTTTGTATTAAATTCGGATGCAATTTCTGTGTTTAATCGTCAATAAGAAAGTCCAAGGGATACAGTAAACCAGAAGTGAAGCATCGGAATCTAAAACTGGACTCACAGGAGAGGTTCAAATCATAGAAAGTTAGAGTGTTAGTCCTCTTGTACTTAAGCCGGCATTGTGCCTTTTGTATTAAATTCGGATGCAATTTCTGTCTTTCATCGTCAATAAGGAGGTCCAAGGGATACAGTAAACCTGAAGTGAAGCATCGGAATCTAAAACTGGACTCACAGGAGAGGTTCAAATCATAGAAAATTAGAGTGTCAGTCCTCTTGTACTTAAGTCGGCATTGTGCCTTTTGTATTAAATTCGGATGCAATTTCTGTGTTTCATCGTCTACAAGAAGGTCCAAGAGATACAGTAAACCTTAAGTGAAGCATCGGAATCATTAACTGGACTTCCAGGAGCGGTTCAAATCATAGAAAGTTAGATTGTCAGTCCTCTTGTACTTACGTCGGCATTGTGCCTTTTGTATTAAATTCGGTTGCAATTTCTGTGTTTCATCGTCAATAAGAAGGTCCTAGGTATACAGTAAACCTGAAGTGAAGCATCGGAATATAAAACAGGACTCCCTGGAGAGGTTCAAATCACGGAATGTTAGAGTGTCAGTCGTCTTGTACTTATGTCGGCATTGTGACTTTTGTATTAAATTCGGATGTAATTTCTGTGTTTCATCGTCAATAAGAAGGTCCAAGGGATTCACTAAACCTGAAGAGAAGCATCGGAAACTAAAACTGGACTCACAGGAGAGGTTCAAATCACAGAAAGTTAGAGCGTCAGTCCTCATGTACTTAAGTCGGCATTGTGCCTTTTGTATTAAATTCGGATGCAATTTCTGTGTTTCATCATCAATACGAAGGTCCAAGGGATACAGTTAACCTGAAGTGAAGCATCGGAATCTAAAACTAGACTCACAGGAGAGGTTCAAATCATAGAATGTTAAAGTGTCAGTCCTCTTGTACTTAAGTCGGCATTGTGCCTTTTGTATTAAATTCGGATGCAATTTCTGTGTTTCATCGTCAATAAGAAGGGCCAAGGTATACAGTAAACCTGAAGTGACGCATCGGAATCTAAAACTGGACTCACAGGAGAGGTTCAAATCATAGAAAGTTAGAGTGCCAGTCCTCTTGTACTTAAGTAGGCATTGTGGCTTTTGTATTTAATTCGGATGCAATTTCTGTGTTTCGTCGTCAATAAGAAGGTCCAAGGTACACAGTAAACCTGAAGTGAAGCATCGGAATCTAAAACAGGACTCACAGGAGAGGTTCAAACCATAGAAAGTTAGAGTGTCTGTCCTCTTGTACTTAAGCCGGCATTGTGCCTTTTGTATTAAATTCGGATGTAATTTCTGTGTTTCATCGACAATAAGAAGTTCCAAGGGATACAGTAAACCTTAAGTGAAGCATCGGAATGTAAAACAGGACTCACAGGAGAGGTTCAAATCATAGTAAGTTATAGTGTCAGTCCTCTTGTACTTAAGTCGGCATTGTGCCTTTTGTTTTTAAATTCGGATGCAATTTCTGTGTTTCATCGACTATATAAGGTCAAAGAGATACAGTATACCTGAAGTGAAGCATCGGAATCCAAAACTGGACTCACAGGAGAGGTTCATATCATAGAAATTTAGAGTGTCAGTCCTCTTGTACGTAAGCCGGCATTGTGCCTTTTGTATTAAATTCGGATGCGATTTCAGTGTTTCATCGTCAATAAGAAGGTCCAATGGATACAGTAAACCTGAAGTGAAGCATCGGAATCTAAAACTGGACTCACAGGAGAGGTTCAGATCATAGAAAGTTATAGTGTCAGTCCTCTTGTACTTAAGTCGGCATTGTGCCTTTTGTATTAAATTCTGATGCAAATTCTGTGTATCATCGTCAATAAGAATGTCCAAGGGATACAGTAAACCTGAAGTAAAGCATCGGAATCTAGAGCTGGACTCACAGGAGTAGTTCAAATCATAGAAAGTTACAGTGTCAGTCCTCTTGAACTTCAGTCGGCATTGTGCCTTTTGTATTAAATTTGGATGCAATTTCTGTGTTTCATCGTCAATAAGAAGGTCCAAGGGATACAGTAAACCTGAAGTGAAGCATCGGAATCTAATACTGGACTCGCATTAGAGGTTCAAATCATAGAAAGTTACGGGGACAGTCCTCTTGTACTTAAGTCGGCATTGTGCCTTTTGTATTAAATTCGGATGGAATTTCTGTGTTTCATCGTCTATGAGAAGGTCCATGGTATAGAGTAAACCTGAAGTGAAGCATCGAAATCTAAAACTGGACTCAAAGGAGAGGTTCAAATCACAGAATGTTAGAGTGTCAGTCATCTTGTACTTAAGTCGGCATTGTGCCTTTCGTATTAAATTCGGATGCAAACTCTGTGTTTCATCGTCAATAAGAAGGTTCAAGGGAGACAGTAAACCTGAAGTGAACCATCGGAATCTATAACTGTACTCACAGGAGAGGTTCAAATTTTAGAAAGTTAGAGTGTCAGTCCTCTTGTACTTAAGTCGGCATTGTGAATTTTGTATTAAATCGGGATGCAATTTCTGTGTTTCATCTTCAATAAGAGGGTCCAAAGGATACAGTAAAAATGAAGTGAAGCATCGGAATCTAAAACTGGACTTGCAGGAGAGGTTCAAATCATAGAAAGTTAGAGTGTCAGTCCTCTTGTACTTAAGTCGCCATTCTGCCTTTTGTATTAAATTCGGATGCAATTTCTGTGTTTCGTCGTCAATAGGAACGTCCAAGGGATACAGTAAACCAGAATTGAAGCATCGGAATCTAAAACTGGACTCACAGGAGAGGTTCAAATCAAAGAAAGTTAGAGGGTCAGACCTCTCGTACTTAAGTCGGCATTGTGCCTTTTGTATTGAATTCTGATGCCATTTCTGTGTTTCAACGTCAATACGAATATCCAAGGGATACAGTAAACCTGAAGTAAAGCATCGGAATCTGAAGCTGGACTCTTAGGAGAAGTTCAAATCATACAAAGTTAGAGTGTCAGTCCTCTTGTACTTCAGTCGGCATTGTGCCTTTTGTATTAAATTTGGATGCAATTTCTGTGTTTCATCGTCAATGAGAAGGTTTAAATGATACAGTAAACCTGAAGTGAATCATCGGAATCTAAAACTAGACTCACAGGAGAGGTTCGAATCATAGAATGTTAAAGTGTCAGTCCTCTTGTACTTAAGTCGGCATTGTGCTTTTATATTAAATTCGGATGCTATTTCTGTGTTTCATCGTCAATAAGAAGGTCCAAGGTATACTGTAAACCTATAGTGAAGCATCGGAATCTAAAACTGGACTCACAGGAGAGGTTCAAATCATAGAAAGTTAGAGTGCCAGTCCTCTTGTACTTAAGTAGGCATTGTGGCTTTTGTATTAAATTCGGATGCAATTGGTGTGTTTCATCGTCAATAAGAAGGTCCATGGGATACAGTAAACCTGAAGTGAAGCATCGGAATCTAATACTGGACTCGCATTGGAGGTTCAAATCATAGAAACTTAGGAGGTCAGTCCTCTTGTACTTAAGTCGGCATTGTGCCTTTTGTATTACATTCGGATGGAATTTCTGTGTTTCATCGTCAATAAGAAGGTCCATGGTATAGAGTAAACCTGAAGTGAAGCATCGGAATCTAAAACTGGACTCAAAGGAGAGGTTCAAATCATAGAATGTTAGAGAGTCAGTCATCTTGTACTTAAGTCGGCATTGTGCCTTTTGTATTAAATTCGGATGCAATCTCTGTGTTTCATCGTCAATAAGAAGGTCCATGGGATACAGTAAACATGAAGTGGACCATCGGAATCTAAAACTGGACTCACAGGAGAGGTTCAAATCTTACAAAATTAGAGTGTCAGTCTTCTTGTACTTAAGTCGGCATTGTGAATTTTGTATTAAATTGGGATGCAATTTCTGAGTTTCATTGTCAATAAGAGGGTCCAAGGGATACAGTAAACCTGAAGTGAAGCATCAGAATCTAAAACTCGACTTACAGGAGAGGTTAAAATCATAGAACGTTAGAGCGTCAGTCCTCTTGCACTTAAGTCGGCATTGTGCCTTTTGTATTAAATTCGGATGCAATTTCTATGTTTCATCGTCAATAAGAAGGTCCAAGGTATACAGTAAACCTGAAGTGAAGCATCGGAATCTAAAACTGGACTCACAGGAGAGGTTCAAATCATAGATAGTTAGAGTGCCAGTCCTCTTGTACTTAAGTCGGCATTGTGCATTTTGTATTAAATTCGGATGCAATTTCTGTGTTTCATCGGCAATAAGAAAGTCCAAGGGATACAGTAAACCTGAAGTGAAGCATCGGAATTTAAAAGTGGACTCACAGGAGAGGTTCAAATCATAGATAGTTAGAGTGTCAGTCCTCTTGTACTTAAGTCGGCATTGTGCCTTTTGTATTAAATTCTGATGCAAATTCTGTGTATCATAGTCAATAAGAATGTCCAAGTGATACAGTAAACCTGAAGTAATGCATCGGAATCTAGAGCTGGACTCACAGGAGTAGTTCAAATCATAGAAAGTTACAGTGTCCGTCCTCTTGTACTTCAGTCGGCATTGTGCCTTTTGTATTAAATTTGGATGCAATTTCTGTGTTTCATCGTCAGTAAGAAGGTCCAAGGGATACAGTTAACCTGAAGTGAAGCATCGGAATCTAATACTGGACTCGCATTAGAGGTTCAAATCATAGAGAGTTACGGGGTCAGTCCTCTTGTACTTAAGTCGGCATTGTGCCTTTTGTATTAAATTCGGATCGAAATTCTGTGTTTCATCGTCAGTGTGAAGGTCCATGGTATAGAGTAAACCTGAAGTGAAGCATCGAAATCTAAAACTGGACTCAAAGGAGAGGTTCAAATCATAGAATGTTAGAGTGTCAGTCATCTTGTACTTAAGTCGGCATTGTGCCTTTCGTATTAAATTCGGATGCAGACTCTGTGTTTCATCGTCAATAAGAAGGTTCAAGGGATACAGTAAACCTGAAGTGAACCATCGGAATCTAAAACTGTACTCACAGGAGATGTTCAAATCTTAGAAAGTTAGAGTGTCAGTCCTCTTGTACTTAAGTCGGCATTGTGAATTTTGTATTAAGTTGGGATGCAATTTCTGTGTTTCATCTTCAATAAGAGGGTCCAAAGGATACAGTAAAAATGAAGTGTAGCATCGGAATCTAAAACTGCACTTGCAGGAGAGGTTCAAATCATAGAAAGTTTGAGTGTCAGTCCTCTTGTACTTAAGTCGCCATTCTGCCTTTTGTATTAAATTCGGATGCAATTTCTGTGTTTCATCGTCAATAAGAACGTCCAAGGGATACAGTAAACCAGAATTGAAGCATCGGAATATAAACTGGACTCACAGGAGAGGTTCAAATCAAAGAAAGTTAGAGTGTCAGACCTCTCGTACTTAAGTCGGCATTGTGCCTTTTGTATTAACTTCTGATGCAATTTCAGTGTTTCAACGTCAATAAGAATTTCCAAGGGATACAGTAAACCTGAAGTAAAGCATCGGAATCTGAAGCTGGACTCACAGAAGGAGTTCAAATCATAGAAAGTTAGAGTGTCAGTCCTCTTGTACTTCAGTCGGCATTGTGCATTTTGTATTAAATTTGGATGCAATTTCTGTGTTTCATCGTCAATGAGAAGGTTTAAATGATACAGTAAACCTGAAGTGAAGCATCGGAATCTAAAACTAGACTCACAGGAGAGGTTCAAATCATAGAATGTTAGAGTGTCAGTCCTCTTGTACTTAAGTCGGCATTGTGCTTTTATATTAAATTCGGATGCTATTTCTGTGTTTCATCGTCAATAACAAGGTCCATGGGATACTGTAAACATGAAGTGAACCATCGGAATCTAAAACTGGACTCACAGGAGAGGTTCAAATCTTACAAAGTTAGAGTGTCAGTCTTCTTGTTCTTAAGTCGGCATTGTGAATTTTGTATTAAATTAGGATGCAATTTCTGAGTTTCATTGTCAATAAGAGGGTCCAACGGATACAGTAAACCTGAAGTGAACCATCGGAATCTAAAACTGGACTCACAGGAGAGGTTCAAATCATAGAAAGTTAGAGTGCCAGTCCTCTTGTACTTAAGTAGGCATTGTGGCTTTTGTATTAAATTCGGATGCAATTTGTGTTTTTCATCGTCAATAAGAAGGTCCATGGGATACAGTAAACCTGACGTGAAGCATCGGAATCCAATACTGGACTCGCATTGGAGGTTCAAATCATAGAAACTTAGGGGGTCAGTCCTCTTGTACTTAAGTCGGCATTGTGCCTTTTGTATTAAATTCGGATGGAATTTCTGTGTTTCATCGTCAATAAGAAGGTCCATGGTATAGAGTAAACCTGAAGTGAAGCATCGGAATCTAAAACTGGACTCAAAGGAGGGGTTCAAATCATAGAATGTTAGAGTGTCAGTCATCTTGTACTTAAGTCCGCTTTGTGCCTTTTGTATTAAATTCGGATGCAGTCTCTGTGTTTCATCGTCAATAAGAAGGTCCATGGGATACTGTAAACATGAAGTGAACCATCGGAATCTAAAACTGGACTCACAGGAGAGGTTCAAATCTTACAAAATTAGAGTGTCAGTCTTCTTGTACTTAAGTCGGCATTGTGAATTTTGTATTAAATTGGGATGCAATTTCTGAGTTTCATTGTCAATAAGAGGGTCCAAGGGATACAGTAAACCTGAAGTGAAGCATCAGAATCTAAAACTCGACTTACAGGAGAGGTTAAAATCATAGAACGTTAGAGCGTCAGTCCTCTTGCACTTAAGTCGGCATTGTGCCTTTTGTATTAAATTCGGATGCAATTTCTATGTTTCATCGTCAATAAGAAGGTCCAAGGTATACAGTAAACCTGAAGTGAAGCATCGGAATCTAAAACTGGACTCACAGGAGAGGTTCAAATCATAGATAGTTAGAGTGCCAGTCCTCTTGTACTTAAGTCGGCATTGTGCATTTTGTATTAAATTCGGATGCAATTTCTGTGTTTCATCGGCAATAAGAAAGTCCAAGGGATACAGTAAACCTGAAGTGAAGCATCGGAATTTAAAAGTGGACTCACAGGAGAGGTTCAAATCATAGATAGTTAGAGTGTCAGTCCTCTTGTACTTAAGTCGGCATTGTGCCTTTTGTATTAAATTCTGATGCAAATTCTGTGTATCATAGTCAATAAGAATGTCCAAGTGATACAGTAAACCTGAAGTAATGCATCGGAATCTAGAGCTGGACTCACAGGAGTAGTTCAAATCATAGAAAGTTACAGTGTCCGTCCTCTTGTACTTCAGTCGGCATTGTGCCTTTTGTATTAAATTTGGATGCAATTTCTGTGTTTCATCGTCAGTAAGAAGGTCCAAGGGATACAGTTAACCTGAAGTGAAGCATCGGAATCTAATACTGGACTCGCATTAGAGGTTCAAATCATAGAGAGTTACGGGGTCAGTCCTCTTGTACTTAAGTCGGCATTGTGCCTTTTGTATTAAATTCGGATCGAAATTCTGTGTTTCATCGTCAGTGTGAAGGTCCATGGTATAGAGTAAACCTGAAGTGAAGCATCGAAATCTAAAACTGGACTCAAAGGAGAGGTTCAAATCATAGAATGTTAGAGTGTCAGTCATCTTGTACTTAAGTCGGCATTGTGCCTTTCGTATTAAATTCGGATGCAGACTCTGTGTTTCATCGTCAATAAGAAGGTTCAAGGGATACAGTAAACCTGAAGTGAACCATCGGAATCTAAAACTGTACTCACAGGAGATGTTCAAATCTTAGAAAGTTAGAGTGTCAGTCCTCTTGTACTTAAGTCGGCATTGTGAATTTTGTATTAAGTTGGGATGCAATTTCTGTGTTTCATCTTCAATAAGAGGGTCCAAAGGATACAGTAAAAATGAAGTGTAGCATCGGAATCTAAAACTGCACTTGCAGGAGAGGTTCAAATCATAGAAAGTTTGAGTGTCAGTCCTCTTGTACTTAAGTCGCCATTCTGCCTTTTGTATTAAATTCGGATGCAATTTCTGTGTTTCATCGTCAATAAGAACGTCCAAGGGATACAGTAAACCAGAATTGAAGCATCGGAATATAAACTGGACTCACAGGAGAGGTTCAAATCAAAGAAAGTTAGAGTGTCAGACCTCTCGTACTTAAGTCGGCATTGTGCCTTTTGTATTAACTTCTGATGCAATTTCAGTGTTTCAACGTCAATAAGAATTTCCAAGGGATACAGTAAACCTGAAGTAAAGCATCGGAATCTGAAGCTGGACTCACAGAAGGAGTTCAAATCATAGAAAGTTAGAGTGTCAGTCCTCTTGTACTTCAGTCGGCATTGTGCATTTTGTATTAAATTTGGATGCAATTTCTGTGTTTCATCGTCAATGAGAAGGTTTAAATGATACAGTAAACCTGAAGTGAAGCATCGGAATCTAAAACTAGACTCACAGGAGAGGTTCAAATCATAGAATGTTAGAGTGTCAGTCCTCTTGTACTTAAGTCGGCATTGTGCTTTTATATTAAATTCGGATGCTATTTCTGTGTTTCATCGTCAATAACAAGGTCCATGGGATACTGTAAACATGAAGTGAACCATCGGAATCTAAAACTGGACTCACAGGAGAGGTTCAAATCTTACAAAGTTAGAGTGTCAGTCTTCTTGTTCTTAAGTCGGCATTGTGAATTTTGTATTAAATTAGGATGCAATTTCTGAGTTTCATTGTCAATAAGAGGGTCCAACGGATACAGTAAACCTGAAGTGAACCATCGGAATCTAAAACTGGACTCACAGGAGAGGTTCAAATCATAGAAAGTTAGAGTGCCAGTCCTCTTGTACTTAAGTAGGCATTGTGGCTTTTGTATTAAATTCGGATGCAATTTGTGTTTTTCATCGTCAATAAGAAGGTCCATGGGATACAGTAAACCTGACGTGAAGCATCGGAATCCAATACTGGACTCGCATTGGAGGTTCAAATCATAGAAACTTAGGGGGTCAGTCCTCTTGTACTTAAGTCGGCATTGTGCCTTTTGTATTAAATTCGGATGGAATTTCTGTGTTTCATCGTCAATAAGAAGGTCCATGGTATAGAGTAAACCTGAAGTGAAGCATCGGAATCTAAAACTGGACTCAAAGGAGGGGTTCAAATCATAGAATGTTAGAGTGTCAGTCATCTTGTACTTAAGTCCGCTTTGTGCCTTTTGTATTAAATTCGGATGCAGTCTCTGTGTTTCATCGTCAATAAGAAGGTCCATGGGATACTGTAAACATGAAGTGAACCATCGGAATCTAAAACTGGACTCACAGGAGAGGTTCAAATCTTACAAAGTTAGAGTGTCAGTCTTCTTTTTCTTAAGTCGGCATTGTGAATTTTGTATTAAATTAGGATGCAATTTCTGAGTTTCATTGTCAATAAGAGGGTCCAAAGGATACAGTAAACCTGAAGTGAACCATCGGAATCTAAAACTGGACTCACAGGAGAGGTTCAAATCATAGATAGTTATAGTGTCAGTCCTTTTGTACTTAAGTCGGCATTGTGCATTTTGTATTAAATTCGGATGCAATTTCTGTGTTTCGTCGGCAATAAGAAAGTCCAAGGGATACAGTAAACCTGAAGTGAAGCATCGGAATTTAAAAGTGGACTCACAGGAGAGGTTCAAATCATAGATAGTTAGAGTGTCAGTCCTCTTGTACTTAAGTCGGCATTGTGCCTTTTGTATTAAATTCTGATGCAAATTCTGTGTTTCATCGTCAATAAGAATGTCCAAGGGATACAGTAAACCTGAAGTAAAACATCGGAATCTAGAGCTGGACTCACAGGAGTAGTTCAAATCATAGAAAGTTACGGGGTCAGTCCTCTTGTTCTTAAGTCGGCATTGTGCCTTTTGTATTAAATTCGGATGGAATTTCTGTGTTTCATCGTCAATGAGAAGGTCCATGGTATAGAGTAAACCTGAAGTGAAGCATCCAAATCTAAAACTGGACTCAAAGCAGAGGTTCAAATCATAGAATGTTAGAGTGTCAGTCATCTTGTACTTAAGTCGGCATTGTGCCTTTTGTATTTAATTCGGATGCAAACTCTGTGTTTCATCGTCAATAAGAAAGTCCAAGGGATACAGAAAACCTGAAGTGAAGCATCGGAATCTAATACTGGACTCGCATTGGAGGCTCAAAACATAGAAAGTTAGGGGGTCAGACAACTTGTACTTAAGTCGGCATTGTGCCTTTTGTATTAAATGCGGATGGAATTTCGGTGCTTCATCGTCAATAAGAAGGTCCATGGTATAGAGTAAACCAGAAGTGAACCATCGGAATCTAAAACTGGACTCACGGAGAGGTTCAAATCTTAGAAAGTTAGAGTGTTAGTCGTCTTGTACTTAAGTCGGCATTGTGAATTTTGTATTAAATTGGGATGCAATTTCTGTGTTTCATCGTCAATAAGAGGGTCCAAAGGATACAGTAAAAATGAAGTGAAGCATCGGAATCTAAAACTGGACTCGCAGGAGAGGTTCAAATCATAGAAAGTTAGAGTGTCAAACCTCTTGTACTTAAGTCGGCATTCTGCATTTTGTATTAAATTCTGATGCAATTTCTGTGTTTCATCGTCAATAATAATGTCCAAGGGATACAGTAAACCTGAAGTAAAGCATCGGAATCTAAAGCTGGTCACACAGGAGAAGTTCAAATCATAGAAAGTTAGAGAGTCAGTCCTCTAGTACATCAGTCGGCATTGTGCCTTTTGTATTGAATTTGTATGCAATTTCTGTCTTTCATCGTCAATAAGAAGGTCCATGGGATACAGTAAACCTGAAGTGAAGCATCGGAATCTAATACTGGACTCGCATTGGAGGTTCAAATCATAGAAAGTTAGGGGGTCAGACAACTTGTACTTAAGACGGCATTGTGCCTTTTGTATTAAATGCGGATGGAATTTCGGTGCTTCATCGTCAATAAGAAGGTCCATGGTATAGAGTGAACCAGAAGTGAAGCATCGGAATCTAAAACTGGACTCACAGGAGAGGTTCAAATCTTACAATGTTAGAGTGTCAGTCCTCTTGTACTTAAGTCGGCATTGTGCCTTTTGTATTAAATTCTGATGCAAATTCTGTGTTTCATCGTCAATAAGAATGTCCAAGGGATACAGTAAACCTGAAGTGAAGCATCGGAATCTAAAGCTGGACTCACAGGAGAAGTTTAAATCATAGAAAGTTAGAGTGTCAGTCCTCTTGTACTTCAGTCGGCATTGTGCCTTTTGTATTAAATTTGGAAGCAATTTTTGTGTTTCATCGTCAATAAGAAGGTTTAAGGGATACAGTAAACCTAAATTGAAGCATCGGAATCTAAAACTCGACTCACAGGAGAGGTTAAAATCATAGATTGTTAGAGTGTCAGTCCTCTTGTACTTATGTCGGCATTGTGCCTTTTTTATTATATTCGGATGCGATTTCTGTGTTTCATCGTCAATAAGAAGGTCCAAGGGATACAGTAAACCTGAAGTGAAGCATCGGAATCTAAAACTGGACTTGCAGGAGAGGTTCAAATCATAGAATGTTAGAGTGTCAGTCCTCTTGTACTTAAGTCGCCATTGTACCTTTTGTATTAAATTCGGATGCAAACTCTGTGTTTCATCGTCAATAAGAAGGTCCATGGGATACAGTAAACCCAAAGTGAAACATCGGAATCTAAAACTGGACTCACAGGAGAGGTTCTAATCATAGAAAGTTATTGTGTCAGTTCTCTTGTACTAAAGTCGGCATTGTGCTTTTTGTATTAAATTCGGATGCAATTTCTGTGTTTCATCGTCAATAAGAAAGTCCAAGGGATACAGTAAACCTGGAGTGAAGCATCGGAATTTAAAACTGGACTCACAGGAGAGGTTCAAATCATAGAAAGTTAGGGGGTCAGACAACTTGTACTTAAGTCGGCATTGTGCCTTTTGTATTAAATGCGGATGGAATTTCGGTGCTTCATCGTCAATAAGAAGGTCCATGGTATAGAGTAAACCAGAAGTGAACCATCGGAATCTAAAACTGGACTCACGGAGAGGTTCAAATCTTAGAAAGTTAGAGTGTCAGTCGTCCTGTACTTAAGTCGGCATTGTGAATTTTGTATTAAATTGGGATGCAATTTCTGTGTTTCATCGTCAATAAGAGGGTCCAAAGGATACAGTAAAAATGAAGTGAAGCATCGGAATCTAAAACTGGACTCACAGGAGAGGTTCAAATCATAGAAAGTTAGAGTGTCAAACCTCTTGTACTTAAGTCGGCATTCTGCATTTTGTATTAAATTCTGATGCAATTTCTGTGTTTCATCGTCAATAATAATGTCCAAGGGATACAGTAAACCTGAAGTAATCGGAATCTAAAGCTGGTCACACAGGAGAAGTTCAAATCATAGAAAGTTAGAGTGTCAGTCCTCTAGTACATCAGTCGGCATTGTGCCTTTTGTATTGAATTTGTATGCAATTTCTGTCTTTCATCGTCAATAAGAAGGTCCATGGGATACAGTAAACCTGAAGTGAAGCATCGGAATCTAATACTGGACTCGCATTGGAGGTTTAAATCATAGAAAGTTAGGGGGTCAGACAACTTGTACTTAAGTCGGCATAGTGCCTTTTGTATTAAATGCGGATGGAATTTCGGTGCTTCATCGTCAATAAGAAGGTCCATGGTATAGAGTAAACCAGAAGTGAAGCATCGGAATCTAAAACTGGACTCACAGGAGAGGTTCAAATCTTACAATGTTAGAGTGTCAGTCCCCTTGTACTTAAGTCGGCATTGTGCCTTTTGCTTTAAATTCTGATGCAAATTCTGTGTTTCATCGTCAATAAGAATGTCCATGGGATACAGTAAACCTGAAGTAAAGCATCGGAATCTAAAGCTGGACTCACAGGAGAAGTTCAAATCATAGAAAGTTAGAGTGTCAGTCCTCTTGTACTTCAGTCGGCATTGTGCCTTTTGTATTAAATTTGGATGCAATTTCTGTGTTTCATCGGCAATATGAAGGTTTAAGGGATACAGTAAACCTGAAGTGAAGCATCGAAATCTAAAACTCGACTCACAGGAGAGGTTCAAATCATAGAATGTTAGAGTGTCAGTCCTCTTGTACTTATGTCGGCATTGTGGCTTTTGTATTAAATTCGGATGCAATTTCTGTGTTTCATCGTCAATAAGAAGGTCCAAGGTATACAGAAAAACCTGAAGTGAAGCATCGGAATCCAAAACTGAACTCACAGGAGAGGTTCAAATCATAGAAAGTTAGAGTGCCAGTCCTCTTGAACTTAAGTAGGCATTGTGGCTTTTGTAATAAATTCGGATGCAATTTGTGTGTTTCATCGTCAATAAGAAGGTCCAAGGAATACAGTAATCCTGAATTGAAGCATCGTAATCTAATACTGGACTCACAGGGGAGCTTCAGATCATAGAAAGTTAGAGTGTCAGTCTCCTTGTACTTAGGTCGGCATTGTGCTTTTTGTATTAAATTCGGATGCAATTTCTGTCTTTCATCGCCAATAAGAAGGTCCATGGGATACAGTAAACCTGAAGTGAAGCATGGGAATCTAAAACTGGACTCACAGGAGAGGTTCAAATCATAGAAAATTAGAGTGCCAGTCCTCTTGTACTTAAGTAGGCATTGTGGCTTTTGTATTAAATTCGGATGCCATTTGTGTGTTTCATCGTCAATAAGAAGGTCCATGGGATACAGTAAACCTGAAGTGAAGCATCGGAATCTAAAACTGGACTCAAAGGAGAGGTTCAAATCATAGAATGTTAGAGTGTCAGTCATCTTGTACTTAAGTCGGCATTGTGCCTTTTGTATTAAATTCCGATGCAAACTCTGTGTTTCATCGTCAATAAGAAGGTCCAAGGGGTACAGTGAACCTGAAGTGAACCATTAGAATCTAAAACTGGACTCACAGGAGAGGTTCAAATCTTAGAAAGTTTGAGTGTCAGTCTTCTTGTACTGTAGTCGGCATTGTGAATTTTGTATTAAATTGGGATGCAATTTCTGTGTTTCATTGTCAATAAGAGGGTCCAAGGGATACAGTAAAAACGAAGTGAAGCATCGGAATCTAAAACTAGACTTGCAGGAGAGGTTCAAATCAGAGAAAGTTAGAGTGTCAGTCCTCTTGTACTTAAGTCGCTATTGTGACTTTTGTATTAAATTCGGATGCAATATCTGTGTTTCAACGTCAATAACAAGGTCCAAGGGATACAGTAAACCTGAAGTGAACCATTGGAATCTAAAACTCGACTCACAGAAGAGGTTTAAATCATATGAAGTTATAGTGTCAGCCCTCTTGTACTGAAGTTGGCATAGTGCCTTTTGTATTAAATTCGTATGCAATTTCTGTGTTCCATCGTCAATACGAAAGTCCAAGGGATACAGTAAACCTGAAGTGAAGCATTGGAATCTAAAACAGGACTCACAGGAGAGGTTCAAATCATAGAAAGTTAGAGTGTCAGTCCTCTTGTACTTAAGTCGGCATTGTGCCTTTTGTATTAAATTCGTTTGCAATTTCTGTGTTCCATCGTCAATAAGAAGGTCCAAGGGATACAGTAAACCTGAAGTGAAGCATCGGAATCTAAAACTGGACACACAGGAGAGGTTCAAATCATAGAAAGTTAGAGTGTGAGTCCTCTTGTACTTAAGTCGGCATTGTGAATTTTGTATTAAATTTGGATGCAATTTCTGTTTTTCATCGTCAATAAGAGGATCCAAGGGATACAGTAAAAATGAAGTGAAGCATCGGAATCTAAAACTGGACTCACAGGAGAGGTTTAGTTCATAGAACGTTAGAGTGTCAGTCCTCCTGTACTTAAGTCGGCGTAGTGCCTTTTGTATTAAATTCGGATGCATTTTCTGTGTTCCATAGTCAAGAGGAAGGTCCAAAGGATACAGTAAACCTGAAGTGAAGCATCGGAATCTAAAGCTGGACTCACAGGAGAAGTTCAAATCATAGATAGTTAGAGTGTCAGTCCTCTTGTACTTCAGTCGGCATTGTGCCTTTTGTATTAAATTTGGAAGCAATTTTTGTGTTTCATCGTCAATAAGAAGGTTTAAGGGATACAGTAAACCTGAATTGAAGCATCGGAATCTAAAACTCGACTCACAGGAGAGGTTAAAATCATAGATTGTTAGAGTGTCAGTCCTCTTGTACTTAAGTCGGCATTGTGCCTTTTGTATCATATTCGGATGCGATATCTGTGTTTCATCGTCAATAAGAAGGTCCAAGGGATACAGTAAACATGAAGTGAAGCATCGGAATCTAAAACTGGATTTGCAGGAGAGGTTCAAATCATAGAAGGTTAGAGTGTCAGTCCTCTTGTAATTAAGTCGCCATTGTACCTTTTGTATTAAATTCGGATGCAAACTCTGTGTTTCATCGTCAATAAGAAGGTCCATGGGATACAGTAAACCCGAAGTGAAACATCGGAATCTAAAACTGGACTCACAGGAGAGGTTCAAATCATAGAAAGTTATTGTGTCAGTCCTCTTGTAATAAAGTCGGCATTGTGCTTTTAGTATTAAATTCGGATGCAATTTCTGTGTTTCATTGTCAATAAGAAAGTCCAAGGGATACAGTAAACCTGGAGTGAAGCATCGGAATTTAAAACTGGACTCACAGGAGAGGTTCAAATCATAGAAAGTTAGAGTGTCAGTCCTCTTGTACTTAAGTCGGCATTGTGCCTTTTGTATTAAATTCTGATGCAAATTCTGTGTTTCATCGTCAATAAGAATGTCCACGGGATACAGTAAACCTGAAGTAAAGCATCGGAATCTAAAGCTGGACTCACAGGAGAAGTTCAAATCATAGAAAGTTAGAGTGTCAGTCCTCTTGTACTTCAGTCGGCATTGTGCCTTTTGTATTAAATTTGGATGCAATTTCTGTGTTTCATCGTCAATAAAAAGGTTTAAGGGATACAGTAAACCTGAAGTGAAGCATCGAAATCTAAAACTCGACTCACAGGAGAGGTTCAAATCATAGAATGTTAGAGTGTCATACCTCTTGTACTTATGTCGGCATTGTGGCTTTTGTATTAAATTCGGATGCAATTTCTGTGTTTCATCGTCAATAAGAAGGTCCAAGGTATACAGAAAAACCTGAAGTGAAGCATCGGAATCCAAAACTGAACTCACAGGAGAGCTTCAAATCATAGAAAGTTAGAGAGCCAGTCCTCTTGTACTTAAGTAGGCATTGTGGCTTTTGTAATAAATTCGGATGCAATTTGTGTGTTTCATCGTCAATAAGAAGGTCCAAGGTATACAGTAATCCTGAATTGAAGCATCGTAATCTAAAACTATACTCACAGGGGAGCTTCAGATCATAGAAAGTTAGAGTGTCAGTCTCCTTGTACTTAGGTCGGCATTGTGCCTTTTGTATTAAATTCGGATGCAATTTCTGTCTTTCATCGTCAATAAGAAGGTCCATGGGAAACAGTAAACCTGAAGTGAAGCATCGGAATCTAATACTGGACTCGCATTAGAGGTTCAAATCATACAATGTTATAGTGTCAGTCCACTTGTACTTAAGTCGGCATTGTTCCTTTTGTATTAAATTCGGATGCTATTTCTGTGTTTCATCGTCAATGAGAAGGTCCAAGGTATACAGTAAACCTGAAGTGAAGCATGGGAATCTAAAACTGGACTCACAGGAGAGGTTCAAATCATAGAAAGTTAGAGTGCCAGTCCTCTTGTACTTAAGTAGGCATTGTGGCTTTTGTATTAAATTTGGATGCCATTTGTGTGTTTCATCGTCAATAAGAAGGTCCATGGGATACAGTAAACCTGAAGTGAAGCATCAGAATCTAAAAACTGGACTCAAAGGAGAGGTTCAAATCATAGAATGTTAGAGTGTCAGTCATCTTGTACTTAAGTCGGAATTGTGCCTTTTGTATTAAATTCGGATGCAAACTCTGTGTTTCATCGTCAATAAGAAGGTCCAAGGGGTACAGTGAACCTGAAGTGAACCATTGGAATCTAAAACTGGACTCACAGGAGAGGTTCAAATCTTATAAAGTTTGAGTGTCAGTCTTCTTGTACTGTAGTCGGCATTGTGAATTTTGTATTAAATTGGGATGCAATTTCTGTGTTTCATTGTCAATAAGAGGGTCCAAGGGATACAGTAAAAATGAAGTGAAGCATCGGAATCTAAAACTGGACTTGCAGGAGAGGTTCAAATCAGAGAAAGTTAGAAAGTCAGTCCTCTTGTACTTAAGTCGCTATTGTGACTTTGTATTAAATTCGGATGCAGTATCTGTGTTTCAACGTCAATAACAAGGTCCAAGGGATACAGTAAACCTGAAGTGAATCATTGGAATCTAAAACTCGACTCACAGAAGAGGTTTAAATCATATGAAGTTATAGTGTCAGCCCTCTTGTACTGAAGTTAGCATAGTGCCTTTTGTATTAAATTCGTATGCAATTTCTGTGTTCCATCGTCAATACGAAGGTCCAAGGGATACAGTAAACCTGAAGTGAAGCATTGGAATCTAAAACAGGACTCACAGGAGAGGTTCAAATCATAGAAAATTAGAGTGTCAGTCCTCTTGTACTTAAGTCGGCATTGTGCCTTTTGTATTAAATTCGTTTGCAATTTCTGTGTTCCATCGTCAATAAGAAGGTCCAAGGGATACAGTAAACCTGAAGTGAAGCATCGGAATCTAAAACTGGACTCACAGGAGAGGTTCAAATCATAGAAAGTTAGAGTGTGAGTCCTCTTGTACTTAAGTCGGCTTTGTGAATTTTGTATTAAATTTGGATGCAATTTCTGTTTTTCATCGTCAATAAGAGGGTACAAGGGATACAGTAAAAATGAAGTGAAGCAGCGGAATCTAAAACTGGACTCACAGGAGAGGTTTAGTTCATAGAACGTTAGAGTGTCAGTCCTCCTGTACTTAAGTCGGCATAGTGCCTTTTGTATTAAATTCGGATGCAATTTCTGTGTTCCATAGTCAAGAGGAAGGTCCAAAGGATACAGTAAACCTGAAGTGAACCATCGGAATCTAAAACTGGACTCACCGAGAGGTTCAAATCTTAGAAAGTTAGAGTGTCAGTCGTCCTGTACTTAAGTCGGCATTGTGAATTTTGTATTAAATTGGGATGCAATTTCTGTGTTTCATCGTCAATAAGAGGGTCCAAAGGATACAGTAAAAATGAAGTGAAGCATCGGAATCTAAAACTGGACTCACAGGAGAGGTTCAAATCATAGAAAGTTAGAGTGTCAAACCTCTTGTACTTAAGTCGGCATTCTGCATTTTGTATTAAATTCTGATGCAATTTCTGTGTTTCATCGTCAATAATAATGTCCAAGGGATACAGTAAACCTGAAGTAATCGGAATCTAAAGCTGGTCACACAGGAGAAGTTCAAATCATAGAAAGTTAGAGTGTCAGTCCTCTAGTACATCAGTCGGCATTGTGCCTTTTGTATTGAATTTGTATGCAATTTCTGTCTTTCATCGTCAATAAGAAGGTCCATGGGATACAGTAAACCTGAAGTGAAGCATCGGAATCTAATACTGGACTCGCATTGGAGGTTTAAATCATAGAAAGTTAGGGGGTCAGACAACTTGTACTTAAGTCGGCATTGTGCCTTTTGTATTAAATTCGGATGCAATTTCTGTGTTTCATCGTCAATAAGAAGGTCCAAGGTATACAGAAAAACCTGAAGTGAAGCATCGGAATCCAAAACTGAACTCACAGGAGAGGTTCAAATCATAGAAAGTTAGAGTGCCAGTCCTCTTGTACTTAAGTAGGCATTGTGGCTTTTGTAATAAATTCGGATGCAATTTGTGTGTTTCATCGTCAATAAGAAGGTCCAAGGTATACAGTAATCCTGAATTGAAGCATCGTAATCTAATACTGGACTCACAGGGGAGCTTCAGATCATAGAAAGTTAGAGTGTCAGTCTCCTTGTACTTAGGTCGGCATTGTGCTTTTTGTATTAAATTCGGATGCAATTTCTGTCTTTCATCGCCAATAAGAAGGTCCATGGGATACAGTATACCTGAAGTGAAGCATGGGAATCTAAAACTGGACTCACAGGAGAGGTTCAAATCATAGAAAATTAGAGTGCCAGTCCTCTTGTACTTAAGTAGGCATTGTGGCTTTTGTATTAAATTCGGATGCCATTTGTGTGTTTCATCGTCAATAAGAAGGTCCATGGGATACAGTAAACCTGAAGTGAAGCATCGGAATCTAAAACTGGACTCAAAGGAGAGGTTCAAATCATAGAATGTTAGAGTGTCAGTCATCTTGTACT
Organism: Schistocerca americana; assembly: GCF_021461395.2. Classification (NCBI taxonomy): domain Eukaryota; kingdom Metazoa; phylum Arthropoda; class Insecta; order Orthoptera; family Acrididae; genus Schistocerca; species Schistocerca americana. Next base: position 60,570,455 of record NC_060121.1, read on the forward strand.
TAAGTCGGCATTGTGCCTTTTGTATTAAATTCGGATGCAAACTCTGTGTTTCATCGTCAATAAGAAGGTCCAAGGGGTACAGTGAACCTGAAGTGAACCATTAGAATCTAAAACTGGACTCACAGGAGAGGTTCAAATCTTAGAAAGTTTGAGTGTCAGTCTTCTTGTACTGTAGTCGGCATTGTGAATTTTGTATTAAATTGGGATGCAATTTCTGTGTTTCATTGTCAATAAGAGGGTCCAAGGGATACAGTAAAAACGAAGTGAAGCATCGGAATCTAAAACTAGACTTGCAGGAGAGGTTCAAATCAGAGAAAGTTAGAGTGTCAGTCCTCTTGTACTTAAGTCGCTATTGTGACTTTTGTATTAAATTCGGATGCAATATCTGTGTTTCAACGTCAATAACAAGGTCCAAGGGATACAGTAAACCTGAAGTGAACCATTGGAATCTAAAACTCGACTCACAGAAGAGGTTTAAATCATATGAAGTTATAGTGTCAGCCCTCTTGTACTGAAGTTGGCATAGTGCCTTTTGTATTAAATTCGTATGCAATTTCTGTGTTCCATCGTCAATACGAAAGTCCAAGGGATACAGTAAACCTGAAGTGAAGCATTGGAATCTAAAACAGGACTCACAGGAGAGGTTCAAATCATAGAAAGTTAGAGTGTCAGTCCTCTTGTACTTAAGTCGGCATTGTGCCTTTTGTATTAAATTCGTTTGCAATTTCTGTGTTCCATCGTCAATAAGAAGGTCCAAGGGATACAGTAAACCTGAAGTGAAGCATCGGAATCTAAAACTGGACACACAGGAGAGGTTCAAATCATAGAAAGTTAGAGTGTGAGTCCTCTTGTACTTAAGTCGGCATTGTGAATTTTGTATTAAATTTGGATGCAATTTCTGTTTTTCATCGTCAATAAGAGGATCCAAGGGATACAGTAAAAATGAAGTGAAGCATCGGAATCTAAAACTGGACTCACAGGAGAGGTTTAGTTCATAGAACGTTAGAGTGTCAGTCCTCCTGTACTTAAGTCGGCGTAGTGCCTTTTGTATTAAATTCGGATGCATTTTCTGTGTTCCATAGTCAAGAGGAAGGTCCAAAGGATACAGTAAACCTGAAGTGAAGCATCGGAATCTAAAGCTGGACTCACAGGAGAAGTTCAAATCATAGATAGTTAGAGTGTCAGTCCTCTTGTACTTCAGTCGGCATTGTGCCTTTTGTATTAAATTTGGAAGCAATTTTTGTGTTTCATCGTCAATAAGAAGGTTTAAGGGATACAGTAAACCTGAATTGAAGCATCGGAATCTAAAACTCGACTCACAGGAGAGGTTAAAATCATAGATTGTTAGAGTGTCAGTCCTCTTGTACTTAAGTCGGCATTGTGCCTTTTGTATCATATTCGGATGCGATATCTGTGTTTCATCGTCAATAAGAAGGTCCAAGGGATACAGTAAACATGAAGTGAAGCATCGGAATCTAAAACTGGATTTGCAGGAGAGGTTCAAATCATAGAAGGTTAGAGTGTCAGTCCTCTTGTAATTAAGTCGCCATTGTACCTTTTGTATTAAATTCGGATGCAAACTCTGTGTTTCATCGTCAATAAGAAGGTCCATGGGATACAGTAAACCCGAAGTGAAACATCGGAATCTAAAACTGGACTCACAGGAGAGGTTCAAATCATAGAAAGTTATTGTGTCAGTCCTCTTGTAATAAAGTCGGCATTGTGCTTTTAGTATTAAATTCGGATGCAATTTCTGTGTTTCATTGTCAATAAGAAAGTCCAAGGGATACAGTAAACCTGGAGTGAAGCATCGGAATTTAAAACTGGACTCACAGGAGAGGTTCAAATCATAGAAAGTTAGAGTGTCAGTCCCCTTGTACTTAAGTCGGCATTGTGCCTTTTGTATTAAATTCTGATGCAAATTCTGTGTTTCATCGTCAATAAGAATGTCCACGGGATACAGTAAACCTGAAGTAAAGCATCGGAATCTAAAGCTGGACTCACAGGAGAAGTTCAAATCATAGAAAGTTAGAGTGTCAGTCCTCTTGTACTTCAGTCGGCATTGTGCCTTTTGTATTAAATTTGGATGCAATTTCTGTGTTTCATCGTCAATAAAAAGGTTTAAGGGATACAGTAAACCTGAAGTGAAGCATCGAAATCTAAAACTCGACTCACAGGAGAGGTTCAAATCATAGAATGTTAGAGTGTCATACCTCTTGTACTTATGTCGGCATTGTGGCTTTTGTATTAAATTCGGATGCAATTTCTGTGTTTCATCGTCAATAAGAAGGTCCAAGGTATACAGAAAAACCTGAAGTGAAGCATCGGAATCCAAAACTGAACTCACAGGAGAGCTTCAAATCATAGAAAGTTAGAGAGCCAGTCCTCTTGTACTTAAGTAGGCATTGTGGCTTTTGTAATAAATTCGGATGCAATTTGTGTGTTTCATCGTCAATAAGAAGGTCCAAGGTATACAGTAATCCTGAATTGAAGCATCGTAATCTAAAACTATACTCACAGGGGAGCTTCAGATCATAGAAAGTTAGAGTGTCAGTCTCCTTGTACTTAGGTCGGCATTGTGCCTTTTGTATTAAATTCGGATGCAATTTCTGTCTTTCATCGTCAATAAGAAGGTCCATGGGAAACAGTAAACCTGAAGTGAAGCATCGGAATCTAATACTGGACTCGCATTAGAGGTTCAAATCATACAATGTTATAGTGTCAGTCCACTTGTACTTAAGTCGGCATTGTGCCTTTTGTATTAAATTCGGATGCTATTTCTGTGTTTCATCGTCAATGAGAAGGTCCAAGGTATACAGTAAACCTGAAGTGAAGCATGGGAATCTAAAACTGGACTCACAGGAGAGGTTCAAATCATAGAAAGTTAGAGTGCCAGTCCTCTTGTACTTAAGTAGGCATTGTGGCTTTTGTATTAAATTCGGATGCCATTTGTGTGTTTCATCGTCAATAAGAAGGTCCATGGGATACAGTAAACCTGAAGTGAAGCATCAGAATCTAAAAACTGGACTCAAAGGAGAGGTTCAAATCATAGAATGTTAGAGTGTCAGTCATCTTGTACTTAAGTCGGAATTGTGCCTTTTGTATTAAATTCGGATGCAAACTCTGTGTTTCATCGTCAATAAGAAGGTCCAAGGGGTACAGTGAACCTGAAGTGAACCATTGGAATCTAAAACTGGACTCACAGGAGAGGTTCAAATCTTATAAAGTTTGAGTGTCAGTCTTCTTGTACTGTAGTCGGCATTGTGAATTTTGTATTAAATTGGGATGCAATTTCTGTGTTTCATTGTCAATAAGAGGGTCCAAGGGATACAGTAAAAATGAAGTGAAGCATCGGAATCTAAAACTGGACTTGCAGGAGAGGTTCAAATCAGAGAAAGTTAGAAAGTCAGTCCTCTTGTACTTAAGTCGCTATTGTGACTTTGTATTAAATTCGGATGCAGTATCTGTGTTTCAACGTCAATAACAAGGTCCAAGGGATACAGTAAACCTGAAGTGAATCATTGGAATCTAAAACTCGACTCACAGAAGAGGTTTAAATCATATGAAGTTATAGTGTCAGCCCTCTTGTACTGAAGTTAGCATAGTGCCTTTTGTATTAAATTCGTATGCAATTTCTGTGTTCCATCGTCAATACGAAGGTCCAAGGGATACAGTAAACCTGAAGTGAAGCATTGGAATCTAAAACAGGACTCACAGGAGAGGTTCAAATCATAGAAAATTAGAGTGTCAGTCCTCTTGTACTTAAGTCGGCATTGTGCCTTTTGTATTAAATTCGTTTGCAATTTCTGTGTTCCATCGTCAATAAGAAGGTCCAAGGGATACAGTAAACCTGAAGTGAAGCATCGGAATCTAAAACTGGACTCACAGGAGAGGTTCAAATCATAGAAAGTTAGAGTGTGAGTCCTCTTGTACTTAAGTCGGCTTTGTGAATTTTGTATTAAATTTGGATGCAATTTCTGTTTTTCATCGTCAATAAGAGGGTACAAGGGATACAGTAAAAATGAAGTGAAGCAGCGGAATCTAAAACTGGACTCACAGGAGAGGTTTAGTTCATAGAACGTTAGAGTGTCAGTCCTCCTGTACTTAAGTCGGCATAGTGCCTTTTGTATTAAATTCGGATGCAATTTCTGTGTTCCATAGTCAAGAGGAAGGTCCAAAGGATACAGTAAACCTGAAGTGAAGCATCGGAATCTAAAACTGGACTCACAGGAGTGGTTCAAATCATAGAAAGTTAGAGTGTCAGTCCTCTTGTACTTAAATCGGCATTGTGCCTTTTGTATTAAATTCGGATGCAATTTCTGTGTTTCATCGTCAATAAGAATGTCCAAGGGATTATAATGAATTCTACTCTGTAAATGATGAAAGTCTATGTGAATGCAGCTTGCCGCTAACTTGGTGTAATGTTTTGTCTGTACAGAAGTGTATCTGTCGCCTTTATCGCTCTTACACCCTCACGCATAAATTGGTACAATAAAGTTAGGGCTTCGTGTTTTCTTATTAGGCTGATCCGTGAAAAGACAGACAAACAATTATGCTAATGAAGGATTCTGAGTAATTTCTCGAATTTCATTCGCTCTCTCTCTCTCTCTCTCCTTTATGTATATACAGTTTAACTATATTATTTACGTGAAATCAGCCTAGTAGAATCTCTGGTGGAGCCCTTCGTCTTAATGTTCAGCGGCTGGCCTGCTGGAAAAGATCTTTACATTTGTTATTATTATTAAGCGCTGCATTCAGTGGGGAAAATCGATCGTTTGAACAATTCGTTCAGTTTATGTCAGATCTAAAATTTCAGATGTGAACGAAGCCTTTTTGGACGATTTATAAAAACTCAGAGATTGCAGGCTCTCTTCGTCACAGCTGAAACTTCCCAATTAATTACAGGGCCCAGACAATCATCAGTGATTCAGACAGAGAACTCATTTGTCATTCACTCTAGAATAAAATTGTCACAAACCTTATTTCTGAGGAAAATTGTATATTGAATCCATTTCCGTACATGTTCCGTTTTGTGTTGGTTCCAAGTCTCATGTAATTTTCTTTTACAGGTTTTTTTTTCTTTTTATCTATCACGCTATCGGCACAAACTTTCCTAGCTCGCTTTAGCGCGAAGAAGAGTAAATAAATCACCTTTAGCAATCCGACAATCTTCCAACCGATACTTCCGAAGCTGTTCCTTTCTCTCCCTATAATAACCATGGAGCATACCTTTCTGTACCTCTGTTGTTCCAAAGAATAAACGTACTAGAAAAATACCTTGGCGTCGACGAGCTGTCGGCGCATATATTACTAGAAAATCTGATGAGATACTTTTCAAACGTAAATAAATGTGGATGATTTGATTGACCATTATTAATTATTGCGTGGTAGAGGGTAATTTTCCGTGGGGAGATTACAATTCCCCTCGCAGCGAGCGAAGTTTGTGAGCTCAATTTTGATTCACCGAACACACTTCGCGAGCTATCTATTAGCGTGGATAACCCGGAAGTGATGATTGTCAGTCCTCCGACTGAAAAGGAATATTATATTTGAGACAGACAAAGAAAAGAAATGTTGAAGACAGAAGAAATGAAGAGACCGGTACCGCGGCCGTATTGCTTTTACGTGCATCTAGGTGTTATATTTGCTGTGCACAACGAAGGAAGATGATCTTTCATGAACTGATGTCAGGGTCTACCCATTCGGGAACTTTCTTAAGCAGGGAAACCTTGGAAAACCTCTTAAGCCTAGACCCCCAGCCTACGGTACATAGAAGATAGGAAAGCCTATAGAAGAACAAAAATAATTTTGAAATTCATCTCTAAAGGAAAAACGGGGATCAATTTGTATCACGATTTGGAGAAGAGTGGTTTGTGCCTCTAGCAAAAAAAAAAAAAAAAAAAAAAAAAAAACTTTTTACAATAGATAACGTGAATTCTCGTTTTACAATCTTGCTCCTGGTACAATATCTAGCGGTGCTAAACTCCCCCGGGTCTTGCATGTCCCCGGCGTCCACATTTGTAGTCGGTCTTCTACGCTGCCCTCTCTGTAGTTGATCTTCTACGCGGCCCACAATGGGAAGAGTGGAAGGAACAGGGGTACTCGAATTCACATGCAACATTCATTCCAAAAGAATTAGCAATGACCAAAAGGAAAACTCTTCCTGTAAGAGAACTGATTAGGTTGCACCGTCCAAGATTCTCCTTTTTGAAAGCAAAATCCTTATGGCTTCATGGATCCTTTTTGTTACGACGTACTTCAAGGAATTCAACTATTACTAATGATGTTGCCAAAAGCATCATCCGATTTACTCCATTTTGAATACTCCTTTTGACTTTGCCTCCCCACTTGTGCTTAAAAGTCCAAAAGTTCTAACACATTTTCTATCACTGATTTGTTCTTCGTAATTTAAAGGATTCATGTAACTTACTATAGATTTTGGATTCAAATCATCGAATAATGGAAAGTGTAGTTCATTTTATACCAAGACATCATCTATATTTCCTTGATAAGTCATATAATTTAGCTATACTCAAAACCTTTTATTCTAAGTACATATATTTCTTGGCTTCAGTGCTGAAATGTAAAAGTTATTAGCATCGAGGAATGTGGATTCGCTTCTTTCAATTACTCTCTGATTCATACGGTGTTCATCCATGCTCATATATGGAAATGGATTTTTCACACAAAATTCTCAAACGAACACGAACCATTAAATTACTACTGAATCCTTGAATATTACTTTCTTTAATCATTCATTAATAAATTAAAAACTCTTAACTTCTAATTATAACACCTATTCCTTTTAAAGTTCAACATGAATCAGTTTATCCTCGCGTTTGGTGCGAGTCTCTTACGAAGAATATCTGTATTGTCTATATCGATTTTAACTCTCGCGCCGACGTCAACTGTTTTGCGCGGGAAATAATCTTTGCGGCGTTAACCGTCACTCACAATTTACTGCTACAACACATCCCTTCACACGTTTACACATCTAAGCTTTCACATGAGATTATATATGAATATTCACTCGGAACCTCTTTTGATTATTCAGCGTCATTTGCGGGAAACATTTCATTCTTCTTGAAGGTCAGTTTGATCCTTAATCATTCTTGATGACATTAGCAATGCTAATGTTCTATATTCACCCCAACACAGGTGAAGCCTATCTCCACTATCTTCTTTACAACACTCGATAATAATAGTTAGTCACTATTTCTATACTCTATGTCACTGATTAACTATTTCAATTTAAAGGTTTCTATCACTACACACACAATTTATTGTTATGTTTTTTACGAGCGTTCATTTCTGTCACTCGGAACACCATTCCTCCCTATCATCTAATCTTCATTATACGTTTTTAAGTCGTTATGAGAAAATAACCCTTTTATTTTGTTCGATCCCGGGTATGCTAACAGATAAGCCCCCGGATTCGGAATTTGTAGGATAATGTATGGGCCAGTATATAGTAACTCCCATTTCTTTATACTTTTCTTTATTACGGATGATTTGGTATGTCGTTTAACTAGTACCTTCTCTCTGACATGGTATGTCTGTACCCTTTTGATTAATTTGTCATATCGTTGTTTTCTTTGATCAGCCTTTTTCGTCATATTTATGATAGCCTGTCTTATTTTTTCTTCCCAAGGCATCTCAGTTTCCTGAGTTTTGGGGATATGGTCAGTCCAGAAGTTTTCCTCTTTTGCTCCGAACATCAATTCACAAGGTGGATATCCAGTTGAGGAGTGGGGCATGTTATTGTATATCTGCTCAAACTCTTCCACATAATTTGCCCACGCAGTTTGCTTATTATGGCAATACGTCCTCATAAATCGATTGAATTCTCTAAAAATCCTCTCATCCAAATTGCCTTGTGGGTGGTAAAGTGATGTTAGTATATGTTTCACACCGACTTGAGACAAAGTCTGCTTCCATCGGAGTCCCGTGAATATTTTAGCGTTGTCTGTTATGATCGCCTTAGGTGTACCAACATGTGGAAGATAATCCCTTATCAATCTTAATACAATTACTTTGGCTGTAGCCGCCTTTATCGGGTATAGCTTTACGTATTTCGTACAAACATCGAGAAATGCCAACACATATTTAACACCACCTCTTGAAGTAGGTAACGGTCCACACAGATCGCATGAAATTAGTTCTTTTGGTTCTTGTACTAATATTGAGCATAATGGGTGCTTAGTCCCTTTCGAATCCGGCTTTGTTTTTTGACATATTATGCATCTCTTTAAGACCTCATGCACTCTGCGCTTTATGTTGGGAAAATAACAGTACCCACTTATTTTGTCTGCACATTTTGTCGCACCGAAATGTCCCCAGGTTAAATGACTGAACCATACAAGTTTCTCTATTTGTGCCTCAGGTATACAAACACACCAACGGACTTTGTTTGGCCTTCCACAGCGGAAAAATAATACGCCATTTACCAGCTTGTAATATTTTGCCATCTGATCCGAAGGTTGCTGTTGTAACCTTTGAATGACACTTCCCCATTGAGCATCTTTCTTCTGTAACTGGGCCATATGCACACACAAATTGACGTAGTACGTCTTAAATGGATTTTCCTGTAGCAGCAATACAGGGAATTCTGAGGAATTATTTACTTCAATCTCTTTTGTTAAACCCTGCGGTGACCTTGATAGAGCGTCAGCAATAATGTTTTGCTGCCCTGAGACATGTACGATCTTAAACTGGTATTGTTGCAGAGCGAGAGTCCATCTAGCCAGTCTGGGGTGTAACAGTTTACACGTTTGTAAAAACGTTAATGATTGGTGATCGCAGTATACGATAGTCTTCGACCCATATAAATAATAATGAAATTTTCTAAATCCCCAGACGACCGCAAGAGCCTCTAATTCTGTCGTCGTGTACGTTCGTTCACAGTTGGACAAAACACGACTAGCAAACGCAATAGGACAAAAGGTAAGCTGTCCATTTATCTTGCGTACTTGGAAAAGGCACGCTCCAAGACCCACATTTGACGAATCTGTTGACAAGTAGAATTCCTCTTGCATGTCCGGATGGTACAAAAGCGGTGCATTTACTAATTGCTTCTTTATCTCTTCAAATGCTTCTTGACACTCTAATGTCCAGAGCCAGGGCACATCCTTCTTCAGCAAACTATTCAGAGCTGCTGCATTCATGGCCTGATTCGTTATAAATCTTCTAAAAAATGAGGCAAGACCCATAAACCCTTTTAATTGCCTCCTATTTCTCGGTGTTGGAAACTTACTAATCGCAATTAGCTTCTCCTTGGTCGGTAAAATTCCCTTTGCGTCAACTATATGCCCCAGGAACTTGATTCTGTTTAGTGCAAAATGGGATTTCTGTAGGTTAGCAGTTATTCCCATGGTTTTGAACACGTCCAACACCCGACTCAGTAAGGTAATATGCTCCTCCCAGGTCTTCGAAGCAATAAGCATATCATCAACAAATACTGTTCTCCTGCTTCTTAGTTCTGGGGCTAGAGCATAATCCATAGCTGCTATAAAGATTCCAGCACTAATGTTGAGTCCAAAAGGAACTACAGTAAATTGATAACTTCTTCCGGCATAAATGAAAGCTGTATATTTCCTTGATAACTCATCCAGCTTGACCTGCCAATACGATCTCCGCAAATCGATGCTCGTCAAATATTGGACATCCTGGAACCGTTGTATCAGCTCGTCTATGTTTTCCGGATGTGTTCTCACTGGAATTAGGATTTTATTTATTTCCCTGGCGTCGAGTACCAGTCTCACAGTTCCATTTGCTTTTGGCACGACCAACAATGGGGAGCAGTATGGGCTTGTAGAGGGTTCGATCAAACCCCATTTCAACATGCGATCTATTTCTTTTTGAACTTGAGCCTTTAACCTCCAGGGAACAGGATAGAAAGTTCTACAATACGTTTCGTGTGGCTTAACGTAGAGATGGCATATGTATCCCTTAATAACTCCTGGCCTTTCGTCAAACACGTTTTCATACGCTAATAATAATTCTTTGAGCTGTTTCTTCTGCTCTTCAGTAATACAGTCGGATTCATTTAACTTCTCATACACCAATTGACCGAAATCTCCTTTGACTTGGAACTCATTATTTACGTGCTGTTTAGACTTTTGTGCAGTCCGGATTATTTGCACACTGATTCCACTATTATATTTTCTGGTAAGGCTTTCCTTTTTCAACAAGTCCAGCTCAATTTCTTGTTTATTTACATTTAACCAAATTTTTCCTGTTTTAAAACCTATTCTACATCCGTATTGACGTAGGCTGTCGACTCCGATAATGCAGTCTACCACCAAATTTTTCACAACAAGGAATGTACTTAATATTGCTACATTTCCGACTTCTACACTAAGTAGTGACTGCACTTTTACATTAGCCGATCTAGCCCCAACAGCGCCTATTATTCTACAATTTTGAACTGGAAAAATTGGTACTCGTCTTATATTTCTGATTTTGTTGAATAGAGCCTCCGAAATAACATTCGTGGTTGCAGCTGTGTCCAAAACCGCCACTATAGGTACAGTCTCCAAAATGACTTGCACTTCGGCTACTGCCACCTGTTCCTTATCCTCATCTTGGAGTTCTAAGTCCTCGGTCAATTCATCTGCCAGTAATCGTCCATCATTATAGGTTAGCATGGGTACACATATCCTGTTGCCCCTCAACCAATTGTTAACCGCTCCTCCGGGGCACGAGTGGGTCCTTACAAGTTTGTTGGATTTTGATTCATCTGGTGGTTGACATCGTCCGTCACTTCGGTAATTACCGGTTGATTCGTAGATGTCCGTCCCCACTGATGTTGGTTATTTGAGTTTATTCCCCCCGGTTGATTCCACTTTCTATTACCGTTGTTGTTCCAGGCTTGCGGTCTGAAATTCCTTTCGTTTCCCCATACGGGATTGTATCTTTTCCCATTCCTGTTGTTCCTTGGATAGCCCCTCGCAAGACTTTTGCCGGTATTATTATTGAGATTTTGAGGGGTTTCTCCACTATTTATCGATCTCTGTGCGTTCCCTTGCCTACCATTTGGCGGAGGTTCTGTCTCCCTATATTGGAATCTGTTGTTACGGGCTTTCTGGTTGTTCTCTTCTATAATGTCTATATGATCTAACGGCGTGAGGAACGACTCCAGGTCTTTATCGTTGCCGTAAGTTAATTGATTCCGGATGTTAGTTGGTAATCTTGCCTTAAGTATGTTTATTATGTCTGGCAAAGGCATAGGTCTGTCCCAATATCTAGTTTTATTTATATATTTTTCAAAATACTTCCTAAGGCTTCCTTTTGAAAAAGAGAAAGGCTCTGGGTAGAGCACCTCCTGCCTTAGGCGTTCCTGTACCCCTTCTGACCAGAATTTTGCTAAAAACGCTTTCTCAAAATCGTCATAGGTCGAGCAAACAGAAGTCATGTCGGAGGCCCAGATCGCCCCCGAACCTTGTACATACCCCGTAACGAAACTGATCTTCTGCCACTCCGACCAATTTCTGGGTAGCACTCCTCTAAAACTCCGGATAAAAGCAATCGGATGGACCCCCCTTTTGTCAGTGTTAAAAATCTGGAATTGCCGATGCTTTGTCATTTTTTCTTCGGCATGGCAAAGGCTTTCGTAATCTCCGTCAGATAAAACTTCACGCGAACAACTAGCTCGTGGCAATTTAATATTCGAGTTACTCACACAAGTCGGTATTGTGTGCGAATGTGCAGTAACTGGCTCTATCGTCGCTGCCGACTTCTGCTGCTGGCCTGTACTCATTTGTTCTGAGCCTTGTTGTGAAACGCGTATCGACTCTGCTATCGTTTGTTTCCAATGCTCGAAATCAGCCCCTAACTCCTGTCGCACTTCCTCAAGTCCTTTCGCAAACAAATTCTTTTCCTGTTTGCCACATAGACTCTGGAATGCTGCTTTAACATTTTGCTCAACGTTTTCACACATTAGCCTTTTGTTTTCTAATGTGATTTCGGATAATTTACCCGTTAATACATTAATCTGGTGATCTATAACGTCTTGACGTTCTGTCAGATGTTCCACACTTTCCTTTAGGTTCGTCTGCGTACGTGCCAATTCAGGAAGTTGCGCAGTTGCACATGACATGGCATCTTGCTTTTGTACTAATTGCGGAACCATTTCCACCTGTTCCCGTACGGTATCTATCTTAATAGCCACATACTCCTTCATTTCTACACGTACACGTTCAGTAGATTCCTCACATTGAGCTTTAACCAATTCTAATTGTGCAGTTAATTTTCGTTCCGTCTCTTCGGCCTGATCTTTAAGTTCCTTTGTCTTCGCCTCTATCCGCTGCTCTAATTCGGAAAAACTGTCGTGTAACTGCTGCTTAATCTCAGCTTTCAGATTTTCCTGCCCCTCCGTAACTGAGGCTAATTTCGCGATCAAATCATTTTGGCCCTCAGTAACTGAGGCTAACCTCGAATTAATGTCAATTTTCAGATTTTCTTCCCCTTCAGTAACTGAGGCTAATTTTGTATTCTAATGGTTTTGCCCTTCAGTAACTGAGGCTACTTTTGTATTCAAATGGTTTTGCGCTTCAGTAACTGAGGCTAATTTTGTATTCAAATGATTTTGCCCTTCAGTAACTGAGGCTAATTTCGCGTTAATGTCGGTTTTCATATTATTCATACTCTCGGTTATCATTTGCATCTGTCTCATGATAATTACTAATGGATCTAATCCATGTTGCATACCTGCTGTTACATCTCCAGCCGTGTCTACAGGGCGTTCTATTGCGCTATCTGTAGCGATCGGTTCTACAACACTTCTTACTATATCATTATCATCAGTGCTAACAGCTGAAGGCTGTTGCGTGTTGCTCTGCTCTGCTTGACTCATCTTAAACATTGCCCTAGTTAAAACCATATAAATGTCCTACAGTCAATATGTATATATCTCTCCCTTCACACAAGAATACTTCTGTGTTTACTTTTTTATAGTACTTATACAGGCAAATGCAACTAGGGCAGGTCAATCAAACTACATCTGGCATAAACACAATTAGTAAATGTTCAACTCTACGTCTACTTCCTCAATACTAGAAAGCTTTAATAGAAAATTATAGATCTGGCCTTTTTTCTGCGCCCAGCGTGCTGCTTTTATTTGTAGATGCACTTTATATGACTGCGAGTATTTCTTCTCTTTTCCAAGTTAAGTTGTCTCGTCGTAGTTCACATGAAACAGAGAACAAAATTATTTTAACAACGTCCAAAAACGTGTCTGTACAGAAGTGTATCTGTCGCCTTTATCGCTCTTTCACCCTCACGCATAAATCGGTACAATTAAGTTAGCGCTTCGTGTTTTCTTATTAGGCAGATCCGTGAAAAGACATACAAACAATTATGCTAATGGAGGATTCTGAGTAATTTCTCGAATTTCATTCGCTCTCTCTCTCTCTCTCTCCTTTATGTATATACAGTGTAACTATATTATTTACGTGAAATCAGCCTAGTAGAATCTCTGGTGGAGCCCTTCGTCTTAATGTTGAGCGGCTGGCTTGCTGGAAAAGATCTTTACATTTGTTATTATTATTAAGCGCTGCATTCAGTTGGGAAAATCGATCGTTTGAACAATTCGTTCAGGTTACGACAGATCTAAAATTTCAGATGCGGACGAAGCCTTTTTGGACGATTTATAAAAACTCAGAGATTGTAGGCTCTCTTCGTCACAGCTGAAACTTCCCGATTAATTACAGGGCCCAGACAATCATCAGTGTTTCAGACAGAGAACTCATTTGTCATTCACTCTAGAATAAAATGGTCACAAACCTTATTTCTGCGGAAAATTGTATATTGAATCCATTTCCGTACATGTTCCGTTTGGTGTTGGTTCCAAGTCACATGTAATTTTCTTTTACAGGTTTTTTTTCTTTTTATCTATCACGCTATCGGCACAAACTTTCCTAGCTCGCTTTAGCGCGAAGAAGAGTAAATAAATCACCTTTAGCAATCCGACAATCTTCCAACCGATACTTCCGAAGCTGTTCCTCTCTCTCCCTATTATAACCATGGAGCATACCTTACTGTACCTCTGTTGTTCCAAAGAATAAACGTACTAGAAAAATACCTTGGCGTCGACGAGCTGTCGGCGCATATATTACTAGAAAATCTGATGAGATACTTTTCAAACGTAAATAAATGTGGATGATTTGATTGACCATTATTAATTATTGCGTGGTAGAGGATAATTTTCCGTGGGAAGATTACTGGATACAGTAAACCTGAAGTGAGGCCACGGAATCTAAAAACTAGACTCACAGGAGAGGTTCAAATCATAGGAAGTTAGAGTGTCAGTCCTCTTTCACTTAAGTCAGCATTGTGCCTTTTGTATTAAATTCGGCAGCAATTTCCGTGTTTCATCGTGAACAAGAAGGTCCAGGGTATACAGTAAACCTGAAGTGAAGCATAGGAATCTAAAACTGGTCGTACAGGAGAGGTTCAAATCATAGAAAGTTAGAGTGTCAGTCCTCTTGTACTTAAGTCGGCATTGTGCCTTTTGTATTAAATTCGAATGCAATTTCTGTGTTTCATCGTCAATAAGAAGGTCCAAGGTATACAGTAAACCTGAAGTGAAGCATCGGAATCTAAAACTGGACTCACAGGAGAGGATCAAATCATAGAAAGTTAGAGTGTCAGTCCTCTTGTACTTAAGTCGGCATTGTGCCTTTTGTATTAAATTCGGATGCAATTTCTGTGTTTCATCGTCAATACGAAGGTCCAAGGTATACAGTAAACCTGAAGTGAAGCATAGTAATCTAAAACTGGACTCACGGGAGAGGTTCAAATCATAGAAAGTTAGAGTGTCAGTCCTCTTGTACTTAAGTCGGCATTGTGCCTTTTGTATTAACTTCGGATGCAATTTCTGTGTTCCTTCGTCAATAAGAAGGTCCAAGGGAAACAGTAAACCTGATGTGAAGCATCGGAATCTAAAACTGGACTCGCAGAAGAAGTTCAAATCATAGAAAGTTAGAGTGTCAGTCCTCTTGTACTTAAGTCGGCACTGTGCCTTTTGTATTAAGTTCGGATGCAATTTCTGTGTTTCAACGTCAATAAGAAGGTCCAAGGGATACAGTAAACCTGAAGTGAAGCATCGGAATGTAAAACTGGACTCACAGGAGAGGTTCAAATCAAAGAAAGGTAGAGTATCTGTCCTCTTGTACTTAAGTCGGCATTGTGCCATTTGTATTAAATTCGGATGCAATTTCTGTGTTTCATCGTCAATAAGAAGGTCCAAGGGGTACAGTAAACCTGAAGTGAAGCATCGGAATCTAAAACTGGACTCACAGGAGAGGTTCAAATCATAGAAAGTTAGAGTGTCTGTCCTCTTGTACTTAAGTCGGCAATGTGCCTTTTGTATTAAATTCGGTTGCAATTTCTGTGTTTCATCCTCAATAAGAAGGTCCAAGGTATACAGTAAACCTGAAGTGAAGCATCGGAATCTAAAAATGGACACACAGGAGATTTTCAACTCATAGAATGTTAGAGTGTCAGTCCTCTTGTACTTAATTTGGCATTGTGCCATTTGTATTAAAACTGGGATGCAATTTCTGTGTTTCATCGTCAATAAGAAGGTCCAAGGTATACAGTAAACCTGAAGTGAAGCATCGGAATCTAAAACTGGACTAACAGGAGAGGTTCAAATCTTAGAAAGTTAGAGTGTCAGTCCTTTTGTACTTAAGTCGGCATTGTGCCCTTTTTATTAAATTGGGATGCAATTTCTGTGTTTCATCGTCAATAAGACGGTCCAAGGTATACAGTAAACCTGAAGTGAAGTATCGGAATCTAAAACTGGACTCACAGGAGAGGTTCAAATCATAGAAATTTAGAGTGTCAGTCCTCTTGTACTTAAGTCGGCATTGTGGCTTTTGTATTAAATCCGGATGCAATTTCTGTGTTTCATCGTCAATAAGAAGGTCCAAGGTATACAGTAAACCTGAAGTGAAGCATCGGAATCTAAAACTGGACTCACAGGAGAGGTTCAAATCATAGAAAGTTAGAGTGTCAGTCCTCTTTTACGTAAGTCGGCATTGTGCCTTTTGTATTAAATTGGGATGCAATTTCTGTGTTTCATCGTCGCTAAGAAGGGCCAAGTTATACAGTAAGCCTTAAGTGAACCATCGGAATCTAAAACTGGACTCGCAGGTGAGGTTCAAATCACAGAAAGTTAGAGTGTCAGTCCTCTTGTACTTAAGTCGGCATTGTGCCTTTTGTATTAAATTCGGATGCAATTTCTGTGTTTCATCGTCAATAGGAAGGTCAAGGGTATACAGTAAACCTGAAGTGAAGCATAGGAATCTAAAACTGGACTCACACAAGAGGTTCAAATCATAGAAAGTTAGAGTGTCAGTCCTCTTGTACTTAAGTCGGCATTGTGAAATTTGTATTAAATTGGGATGCAATTTCTGTGTTACAACGTCAATAAGAAGGTAAAAGGTATACAGTAATCCTGAAGTGAAGCATCGGAATCTAAAACTGGACTCACAGCAGAGGTTTAAATCATAGAAAGTTAGAGTGTCAGTCCTCTTGTACTTATGTCGGTATTGTGCCTTTTGTATTAAATTCGGATGCAATTTCTGTGTTTCATCGTCAATAAGAAGGTCCAAGGTATACAGTAAACCTGAAGTGTAGCATCGGAATCTAAACCTGGACTCACAGGAGAAGTTCAAATCATAGAAAATTTGAGTATCAGTCCTCTTGTACTTAAGTCGGCATTGTGCCTTTTGTATTAAATTCGGATGCAATTTCTTTGTTTCATCGTCAATAAGAAGGTCCAAGGTATACAGTAAACCTGAACTGAAGCATCGAAATCTAAAACTGGACTCACAGGAGAGGTTCAAATCATAGAAAGTTGGAGTGTCAGTCCTCTTGTACGTAAGTCGGCAGTGTGCCTCTTGTATTAAATTGGGATGCAATTTCTGTGTTTCATCGTCGATAAGAAGGGCCAAGTTATACAGTAAGCCTTAAGTGAAGCATCGGAATCTAAAACTGGACTCGCAGGTGAGGTTCAAATCACAGAAAGTTAGAGTGTAAGTCCTCTTGTACTTAAGTCGGCATTGTGCCTTTTGTATTAAATTCGGATGCAATTTCTGTGTTTCATCGTCAATAGGAAGGTCAAGGGTATACAGTAAACCTGAAGTGAAGCATAGGAATCTAAAACTGGACTCACACGAGAGGTTTAAATCATAGAAAGTTAGAGTGTCAGTCCTCTTGTACTTATGTCGGCATTGTGCCTTTTGTATTAAATTCGGATGCAATTTCTGTGTTTCATCGTCAATAAGAAGGTCCAAGGTATACAGTAAACCTGAAGTGAAGCATCGGAATCTAAACCTGGACTCACAGGAGAGGTTCAAATCATAGAAAGTTAGAATATCAGTCCTCTTGTACTTAAGTCGGCATTGTGCCTTTTGTATTAAATTCGGATGCAATTTCTGTGTTTCATCGTCAATAAGAAGGTCCAAGTTATACAGTAAACCTGAAGTGAAGCATCGAAATCTAAAACTGGACTCACAGGAGATGTTCAAATCATAGAAAATTAGAGCGTCAGTCCTCTTGTACTTAAGTCGGCATTGTGCCTTTTGTATTAACTTCGGATGCTATTTCTATGTTCCTTCGTCAATAAGAAGGTCCAAGGGATACAGTAAATCTGAAGAGAAGCATCGGAATCTAAAACTGGACTCACAGGAGAAGTTCAAATCATAGAAAGTTAGAGTGTCAGTCCACTTCTACTAATGGCGGCATAGTGCCTTTTGTATTGAATTCGGAACCAATTTCTGTGTTTCAACATCAATAAGAAGGTCCAAGGGATACAGTAAACCAGAAGTGAAGCATCGGAATGTATAACTGGACTCACAGGAGAGGTTCAAATCAAAGAAAGTTAGAGTGTCAGTCCTCTTGTACTTAATTCGGCATTGTGCCTTTTGTATTAAATTCGGATGCAATTTCTGTGTTTCATCGTCAATAGGAAGGTCCAAGGTATACAGTAAACCTGAAGTGAAGCATCGTAATCTAAAACTGGACTCACAGGAGAGGTTCACATCATAGAAAGTTAGAGTATCAGTCCTCTTGTACTTAAGTCGGCATTGTGCCTTTTTTATTAACTTCGGATGCAATTTCTGTGTTCCTTCGTCAATAAGAAGGTCCAAGGTATACAGTAAATCTGAAGAGAAGCATCGGAATCTAAAACTGGACTCACAGGAGAAGTTCAAATCATAGAAAGTTAGAGTGTCTGTCCACTTCTACTAATGGCGGCATAGTGCCTTTTGTATAGAATTCGGAACCAATTTCTGTGTTTCAACATCAATAAGAAGGTCCAAGGGATACAGTAAACCAGAAGTGAAGCATCGGAATGTATAACTGGACTCACAGGAGAGGTTCAAAGCAAAGAAAGTTAGAGTGTCAGTCCTCTTGTACTTAATTCGGCATTGTGCCTTTTGTATTAAATTCGGATGCAATTTCTGTGTTTCATCGTCAATAGGAAGGTCCAAGGTATACAGTAAGCCTTAAGTGAACCATCGGAATCTAAAACTGGACTCGCAGGTGAGGTTCAAATCACAGAAAGTTAGAGTGTCAGTCCTCTTGTACTTAAGTCGGCACTGTGGCTTTTGTATTAAATTCGGATGCAATTTCTGTGTTTCATCGTCAATAGGAAGGTCAAGGGTATACAGTAAACCTGAAGTGAAGCATAGGAATCTAAAACTGGACTCACACAAGAGGTTCAAATCATAGAAAGTTAGAGTGTCAGTCCTCTTGTACTTAAGTCGGCATTGTGAAATTTGTATTAAATTGGGATGCAATTTCTGTGTTACAACGTCAATAAGAAGGTAAAAGGTATACAGTAATCCTGAAGTGAAGCTTCGGAATCTAAAACTGGACTCATAGCAGAGGTTTAAATCATAGAAAGTTAAAGTGTCAGTCCTCTTGTACTTATGTCGGTATTGTGCCTTTTGTATTAAATTCGGATGCAATTTCTGTGTTTCATCGTCAATAAGAAGGTCCAAGGTATACAGTAAACCTGAAGTGAAGCATCGGAATCTAAACCTGGACTCACAGGAGAAGTTCAAATCATAGAAAGTTTGAATATCAGTCCTCTTGTACTTAAGTCGGCATTGTGCCTTTTGTATTAAATTCGGATGCAATTTCTTTGTTTCATCGTCAATAAGAAGGTCCAAGGTATACAGTAAACCTGAAGTGAAGCATCGAAATCTAAAACTGGACTCACAGGAGATGTTCAAATCATAGAAAGTTAGAGTGTCAGTCCTCTTGTACGTAAGTCGGCAGTGTGCCTTTTGTATTAAATTCGGATGCAATTTCTTTGTTTCATCGTCAATAAGAAGGTCCAAGGTATACAGTAAACCTGAAGTGAAGCATCGAAATCTAAGACTGGACTCACAGGAGATGTTCAAATCATAGAAAGTTAGAGCGTCAGTCCTCTTGTACTTAAGTCGGCATTGTGCCTTTTGAATTAACTTCGGATGCTATTTCTGTGTTCCTTCGTCAATAAGAAGGTCCAAGGGATACAGTAAATCTGAAGAGAAGCATCGGAATCTAAAACTGGACTCACAGGAGAAGTTCAAATCATAGAAAGTTAGAGTGTCAGTCCACTTCTGCTAATGGCGGCATAGAGCCTTTTGTATTGAATTCGGAACCAATTTCTGTGTTTCAACATCAATAAGAAGGTCCAAGGGATACACTAAACCAGAAGTGAAGCATCGGAATGTATAACTGGACTCACAAGAGAGGTTCAAATCAAAGAAAGTTATAGTGTCAGTCCTCTTGTACTTAATTCGGCATTGTGCCTTTTGTATTAAATTCGGATGCAATTTCTGTGTTTCATCGTCAATAGGAAGGTCCAAGGTATACATTAAACCTGAAGTGAAGCATCGTAATCTAAAACTGGACTCACAGGAGAGGTTCATATCATAGAAAAATAGAGTGTCAGTCCTTTTGTACTTAAGTCGGCATTGTGCCTTTTTTATTAACTTCGGATGCAATTTCTGTGTTCCTTCGTCAATAAGAAGGTCCAAGGGAAACAGTAAACCTTACGTGAAGCATCGGAATCTAAAACTGGACTCACAGGAGAGGTTCAAATCATAGAAAGTTAGAGTGTCAGTCCTCTTGTACTTAAGTCGGCATTGTGCCTTTTGTATTAAATTCGGATGCAATTTCTGTGTTTCAAGGTCAATAGGATGCTCCAAGGGATACAGTAAACCTGAAGTGAAGCATCGGAATGTAAAACTGGACTCACAGGAGAGGTTCAAATCAAAGAAATGTAGAGTATCAGTCCTCTTGTACTTAAGTCGGCATTGTGCCTTTTGTTTTAAATTCGGATGCAATTTGTGTGTCTCATCGTCAATAAGAAGGTCCAAGGGGTACAGTAAACCTGAATTTAAGCATCGGAATCTAAACCTGGACTCACAGGAGAGGTTCAAATCATAGAAAGTTAGAGTGTCAGTCCTCTTGTACTTAAGTCGGCATTGTGCCTTTTGTATTAAATTCGGTTGCAATTTCTGTGTTTCATCGTCAAAAAGAAGGTCCAAGGTATACAGTAAACCTGAAGTGAAGCATCGGAATCTAAAACTGGACTCGCAGGAGAGGTCCAAATCATAGATAGTTAGAGTGTCAGTCCTCCTGTACTTAAGTCGTCATTGTGCCTTTTGTATTAAATTCGGATGCAATTTCTATGTCTCATTGTCAATAAGAAGGTCCAAGGTATACAGTAAACCTGAAGTGTAGCATCGGAATCCAAAACTGGACTCACAGGAGAGGTTCAAATCATAGAAAGTTAGAGCGTCAGTCGTCTTGTACGTAAGTCGGCAATGTGCCTTTTGTATTAAATTGGGATGCAATTTCTGTGTTTCATCGTCAATAAGAAGGTCCAAGTTATACAGTAAGCCTTAAGTGAAGCATCGGAATCTAAAACTGGACTCGCAGGCGAGGTTCAAATCACAGAAAGTTAGAGTGTAAGTCCTCTTGTACTTAAGTCGGCATTGTGCCTTTTGTATTAAATTCGGATGCAATTTCTGTGTTTCATCGTCAATAGGAGGGTCAAGGGTATACAGTAAACCTGAAGTGAAGCATAGGAATCTGAAACTAGACTCACAGGAGAGGTTTAAATCATAGAAAGTTAGAGTATCAGTCCTCTTGTACTTAAGTCGGCATTGTGCCTTTTGTATTAAATTCGGATGCAATTTCTGTGTTTCATCGTCAATAAGAAGGTCCAAGGTATACAGTAAACCAGAAGTGAAGCATCGAAATCTAAAACTGGACTCACAGGAGAGGTTCAAATCATAGACAGTTAGAGTGTCAGTCCTCTTGTACTTAAGTTGGCATTGTGCCTTTTGTTTTAAATTCGGATGCAATTTCTGTGTTCAATCGTCCTTATGAAGGTCCAAGGGATACAGTAAACCTGAAGTGAAGCATCGGAATGAAAAATAGGACTCGCAGGAGAATTTCAAATCAAAGAAAGTTAGAGTGTCAGTCCTCTTGTACTTAAGTCGGCAATGTGACTTTTGTATTAAATTCGGATGCAATATCTGTGTAACATCCTCAATAAGTAGGTCCAAGGTATACAGTAAACCTGAAGTGAAGCACCGGAATCTAAAACTTGACCCACAGGAGAGTTTCAAATCATAGAAAGTTAGAGTTTCAGACCTCTTGTACTTCAGTCGGCATTATGTATTTGTATTAAATTCGGATGCAATTACTGTATTACATCGTCAATAAGAAGGTCCAAGGGATACAGTAAACCTGATGTGAAGCATCGGAATCTAAAACTGGACTCGCAGGAGAGGTCCAAATCATAGAAAGTTAGAGTGTCAGTCCTCTTGTACTTAAGTCGGCATTGTGCCTTTTGTATTAAATTCGGATGCAATTTCAGTGTTTCATCGTCAATAAGAAGAACCAAGGTATACAGTAAACCTGATGTGAAGCTTCGGAATCTAAAACTGGACTCACAGGAGAGGTTCATATCATAGAAAGTTAGAGTGTCAGTCCACTTGTACTTAAGTCGGCATTGTGCCTTTTTTCTTAAATTCGGATGCAATTTCTGTTTTTTATCGTCAATAAGAAGGTCCAAGGTATACAGTAAACCTGATGTGAAGCTTCGGAATCTAAAACTGGACTCACAGGAGAGGTTCAAATCATAGAAAGTTAGAGTGTCAGTCCTCTTGTACTTAAGTCGGCATTGTGCCTTTTGTATTAAATTCGGATGCAATTTCTGTGTTTCATCGTCAATAAAAAGGTCCAAGGGATACAGTAAACCTGAAGTGAAGCATCGGAATCAAAAATAGGACTCGCAGGAGTGGTCCAAATCAAAGAAAGTTAGAAAGTCAGTCCTCTTGTACTTAAGTCGGCAATGAAACTTTTGTATTAAATTCGGATGCAATATCTGTGTGTCATCGTCAATAAGTAGGTCAAAGGTATACAGTAAACCTGAAGTGAAGCAGCGGAATCTAAAACTGGACTCACAGGAGAGGTTCAAATCATAGTAAGTTAGAGTGTCAGTCATCTCGTACTTAAGTCGGCATTGTGGCTTTTGTATTAAATTCGGATGCAATACCTCTGTTTCATCGGCAATAAGAAGGTGCACGGTATACAGTAAACCTGAAGTGAAGCATCGAAATCTAAAACTGGACTCACAGGAGAGGTTCAAATCACAGAAAGTTAAAGTATCAGTCTTCTTGTACATAGGTCGGCATTGGACATTTTGTATTAAATTCGGATGCAATTTCTGTGAATCATCGTCAATCAGAAGGTCCAAGGGATAAGTAAACCTGAAGTGAAGCATCGGAATCTAAAACTGGACTCACAGGAGAGGTTCAAATCATAGAAAGTTAGAGTGTCAGTCCTCTTGTACTTAATTCGGCGTTGTGCCTTTTGTATTAAATTGGGAAGCAATTTCTGTGTTTCATCGTGAAGAAGAAGGTCCAAGGGATACAGTAAAACAGAAGTGAAGCATCAGAATCTAAAACTGGACTCGCAGGAGAGGTTCAAATCATAGAAAGTTAGAGTGCCAGTCCTCTTGTACCTAAGTCGGCATTGAGCCTTTTGTATTAAATTCGGATGCAATTTCTGTGTTTCATCGTCAATACGAAGGTCCAAGGTATACAGTAAACCTGAAGTGAAGCATCGGAATCCAAAACTGGACTCACAGGAGAGGATCATTTCGTAGAAAGATTGTGTGTCAGTCCTCTTGTACTTAAGTCGGCATTGTGGCTTTTGTATTAAATTCGGATGCAATTCCTCTGTTTCATCGGCAATTAGAAGGTGCACGGTATACAGTAAACCTGAAGTGAAGCATCGAAATCTAAAACTGGACTCACAGGAGAGGTTCAAATCATAGAAAGTTAAAGTGTCAGTCTTCTTGTACATAAGTCGGCATTGTGCATTTTGTATTAAATTCGGATGCAATTTCTGTGAATCGTCGTCAATATGAAGGTCCAAGGGATACATGAAACCTGAAGTGAAGCATCGGAATCTAAAACTGGACTCACAGGAGAGGTTCAAATCATAGAAAGTTAGAGTGTCAGTCCTCTTCTACTTAATTCGGCATTGTGCCTTTTGTATGAAATTGGGATGCAATTTCTGTGTTTCATCGTCAACAAGAAGGTCCAAGGGATACAGTAAACCTGAAGTGAAGCATCAGAATCTGAAACTGGACTCGCAGGAGAGGTTCAAATCCTAGAAAGTTAGAGTGTCAGTCCTCTTGTACCTAAGTCGGCATTGAGCCTTTTGTGTTAAATTCGGATGCAATTTCTGTGTTTCATCGTCAATAAGAAGGTAAAATGTATACAGTAAACCTGAGGTGAAGCATCCGTATCTAAAACTGGACTCACAGGAGAGGTTCAAATCGTAGAAAGTTAGTGTGTCAGTCCTCTTGTACTTAAGTCGGCATTGTGCCTTTTGTTTTAAATTCGGATGCAATTCCTCTGTTTCATCGGCAATATGAAGGTGCACGGTATGCAGTAAACCTGAAGTGAAGCATCGAAATCTAAAACTGGACTCACAGAGAGGTTTAAATCATAGAAAGTTAAAGTGTCAGTCTTCTTGTACATAAGTAGGCATTGTGCATTTTGTGTTAAATTCGGATGCAATTTCTGTGAATCATCGTCAATAAGAAGGTCCAAGGGATACAGTAAACCTGAAGTGAAGCACCGGAAACTAAAACTGGACTCACAGGAGAGGTTCAAATCATAGAAAGTTAGAGTGTCAGTCCTCTTGTACTTAATTCGGCATTGTGCCTTTTGTATTAAATTGGGATGCAATTTCTGTGTTTCATCGTCAATAAGAAGGTCCAAGGGATACACTAAACCTGAAGTGAAGCATCAGAATCTGAAACTGGACTCGCAGGAGAGGTTCAAATCATAGAAAGCTAGAGTATCAGTCCTCTTGTACTTAAGTCGGCATTGTGCCTTTTGTATTCAATTCGGATGCAATTTCTGTGTTTCATCGTCAATAAGAAGGTAAAAGGGATACAGTAAACCTGAAGTGAAGCATCAGGATCTAAAACTGGACTCACAGGAGAGTTTCAAATCATAGAAAGTTAGAGTGTCAGTCCTCTTGTACTTAAGTCGGCATTGTGCCTTTTGTATTAAATTCGGATGCAATTTCAGTGTTTCATCGTCAATAAGAAGAACCAAGGTATACAGTAAAACTGATGTGTAGCATCGGAATCTAAAACTGGACTCACAGGAGAGGTTCATATCATAGAAAGTTAGAGTGTCAGTCCACTTGTACTTAAGTCGGCATTGTGCCTTTTGTATTAAATTCGGTACAATTTCTGTGTTTCATCGTCAATAAGAAGGTCCAAGGTATACAGTAAACTTGAAGTGAAGCATTAGAATATAAAACTGGACACACAGGAGAGTTTCAAATCATAGAAAGTTAGAGTGTCAGTCCTCTTGTACTTAAGTCGCCATTGTGCCTTTAGTATCTAATTCGGATGCAATTTCTGTTTTTCATCGTCAATAAGAAGGTCCAAGGTATACAGTAAACCTGATGTGAAGCTTCGGAATCTAAAACTGGACTCATAGGACAGGTTCAAATCATAGAAAGTTAGAGTGTCAGTCCTCTTGTACTTAATTCGGCATTGTGCCTTTTGTATTAAATTGGGAAGCAATTTCTGTGTTTCATCGTCAAGAAGAAGGTCCAAGGGATACAGTAAACCAGAAGTGAAGCATCAGATTCTAAAACTGGACTCGCAGGAGAGGTTCAAATCATAGAAAGTTAGAGTGTCAGTCCTCTTGTACCTAAGTCGGCATTGAGCCTTTTGTATTTAATTCGGATGCAATTTCTGTGTTTCATCGTCAATAAGAAGGTCCAAGGTATACAGTAAACCTGAAGTTAAGCATCGGAATCCAAAACTAGACTCACAGGAGAGGATCATTTCGTAGAAAGTTTGTGTGTCAGTCCTCTTGTACTTAAGTCGGCATTGTGCCTTTTGTATTAAATTCGGAAGCAATTTCTGTGTTTCATCGTCAATAAGACGGTCCAAGGTATACAGTAAACCTGAAGTGCAGAATCGGAATCTAAAACTGGACTCACCGGAGAGGTTCAAATCATAAAAAGTTAGAGTGTCAGTCATCTTGTACTTAAGTCGGCATTTCGGCTTTTGTATTAAATTCGGATGCAATTCCTCTGTTTCATCGGCAATTAGAAGGTGCACGGTATACAGTAAACATGAAGTGCAGCATCGAAATCTAAAACTGGACTCACAGGAGAGGTTCAAATCATAGAATGTTAAAGTGTCAGTCTTCTTGTACATAAGTCGGCATTGTGCATTTTGTATTAAATTCGGATGCAATTTCTTTGAATCATCGTCAATAAGAAGGTCCAAGGGATACATGAAACCTGAAGTGAAGCATCGGAATCTAAAACTGGACTCACAGGAGAGGCTCAAATCATAGAAAGTTAGAGTGTCAGTCCTCTTGTACTTAATTCGGCATTGTGCCTTTTGTATTAAATTGGGATGCAATTTCTGTGTTTCATCGTCAACAAGAAGGTCCAAGGGACACAGTAAACCTGAAGTGTAGCATCAGAATCTGAAACTGGACTCGCAGGAGAGGTTCAAATCATAGAAAGTTAGAGTGTCAGTCCTCTTGTACCTAAGTCGGCATTGAGCCTTTTGTATTAAATTCGGATGCAATTTCTGTGTTTCATCGTCAATAAGAAGGTCCAAGGTATACAGTAAACCTGAAGAGAATCATCCGTATCTAAAACTGGACTCACAGGAGAGGTTCAAATCGTAGAATGTTAGTGTGTCAGTCCTCTTGTACTTAAGTCGGCATTGTGCGTTTTGTATTAAATTCGGATGCAATTCCTCTGTTTCATCGGCAATAAGAAGTTGCACGGTATACAGTAAACCTGAAGTGAAGCATCGAAATCTAAAACTGGACTCACAGAGAGGTTCAAATTATAGAAAGTTAAAGTGTCAATCTTCTTGTACATAAGTATTCATTGTGCCTTTTGTGTTAAATTGGGATGCAATTTCTGTGTTTCATCGTCAATAAGAAGGTCCAAGGGATACACTAAACCTGAAGTGAAGCATCAGAATCTGAAACTGGACTCTCAGGAGAGGTTCAAATCATAGAAAGCTAGAGTGTCAGTCCTCTTGTACTTAAGTCGGCATTGTGCCTTTTGTATTAAATTCGGATGCAATTTCTGTGTTTGATCGTCAATAAGAAGGTAAAAGGTATACAGTAAACCTGAAGTGAAGCATCAGAATCTAAAACTGGACCCACAGGAGAGTTTCAAATCATAGAAAGTTAGAGTGTCAGTCCTCTTGTACTTAAGTCGGCATTGTGCCTTTTGTATTAAATTCGGATGCAATTTCAGTGTTTCATCGTCAATAAGAAGAACCAAGGTATACAGTAAACCTGATGTGAAGCTTCGGAATCTAAAACTGGACTCACATTAGAGGTTCATATCATAGAAAGTTAGAGTGTCAGTCCACTTGTACTTAAGTCGGCATTGTGCATTTTGTGTTAAATTCGGATGCAATTTCTGTGTTTCATCGTCAATAAGAAGGTCCAAGGTGTACAGTAAACTTGAAGTGAAGCATTAGATTATAAAACTGGACACACAGGAGAGTTTCAAATCATAGAAAGTTAGAGTGTCAGTCCTCTTGTACTTAAGTCGCCATTGTGCCTTTAGTATCAAATTCGGATGCAATTTCTGTTTTTCATCGTCAATAAGAAGGTCCAAGGTATACAGTAAACCTGATGTGAAGCTTCGGAATCTAAAACTGGACTCACAGGAGAGGTTCAAATCATAGAAAGTTAGAGTGTCAGTCCTCTTGTACTTAAGTCGGCATTGTGCCTTTTGTATTAAATTCGGATGCAATTTCTGTGTTTCATCGTCAATAAAAAGGTCCAAGGGATACAGTAAACCTGAAGTGAAGCATCGGAATCAAAAATAGGACTCGCAGGAGTGGTCAAAATCAAAGAAAGTTAGAGTGTCAGTCCTCTTGTACTAAAGTCGGCATTGTGCCTTTTGTATCAAATTGGGAAGCAATTTCTGTGTTTCATCGTCAAGAAGAAGGTCCAAGGGATACAGTAAACCAGAAGTGAAGCATCAGAATCTAAAACTGGACTCGCAGGAGAGGTTCAAATCATAGAAAGTTAGAGTGTCAGTCCTCTTGTACCTAAGTCGGCATTGAGCCTTTTGTATTAAATTCGGATGCAATTTCTGTGTTTCATCGTCAATAAGAAGGTCCAAGGTATACAGTAAACCTGAAGTGAAGCATCGGAATCCAAAACTGGACTCACAGGAGAGGATCATTTCGTAGAAAGTTTGTGTGTCAGTCCTCTTGTACTTAAGTCGGCATTGTGCCTTTTGTATTAAATTCGGAAGAAATTTCTGTGTTTCATCGTCAATAAGACGGTCCAAGGTATACAGTAAACCAGAAGTGCAGAATCGGAATCTAAAACTGGACTCACCGGAGAGGTTCAAATCATAGAAAGTTAGAGTGTCAGTCATCTTGTACTTAAGTCGGCATTGTGCCTTTTGTATTAAATTCGGTTGCAATTCCTCTGTTTCATCGGCAATAAGAAGGTGCACGGTATACAGTAAACCTGAAGTGAAGCATCGAAATCTAAAACTGGACTCACAGAGAGGTTGAAATCATAGGAAGTTAAAGTGTCAGTCTTCGTGTACATAAGTAGGCATTGTGCATTTTGTATTAAATTCGGATGCAATTTCTGTGAATGATCGTCAATAAGAAGGTCCAAGGGATACAGTAAACCTGAAGTGAAGCACCGGAATCTAAAACTGGACCCACAGGAGAGGGTCAAATCATAGAAAGTTAGAGTGTCAGTCCTCTTGTACTTAATTCGGCATTGTGCCTTTTGTATTAAATTGGGATGCAATTTCTGTGTTTCATCGTCAATAAGAAGGTCCAAGGGATACACTAAACCTGAAGTGAAGCATCAGAATCTGAAACTGGACTCGCAGGAGAGGTTCAAATCATAGAAAGCTAGAGTGTCAGACCTCTTGTACCTAAGTCGACATTGAGCCTTTTGTACTAAATTCGGATGCAATTTCTGTGTTTCATCGTCAATAAGAATGTCCAAGGTATACAGTAAACCTGAAGTGAAGCATCGGTATCTAAAACTGGACTCACAGGAGAGGTTCAAATCGTAGAAAGTTAGTGTGTCAGTCCTCTTGTACTTAAGTCGGCATTGTGCCTTTTGTAATAAATTCGGATGCAATTTCTGTGTTTCATCGTCAATAAGAAGGTCCAAGGTATACAGTAAACCTGAAGTGTAGCATCAGAATCTATAACTGAACTCATAGGAGAGTTTCAAATCATAGAAAGTTAGAGTGTCAGTCCTCTTGTACTTAATTCGGCATTGTGCCTTTTGTATTAAATTGGGATGCAATTTCTGTGTTTCATCGTCAATAAGAAGGTCCAAGGGATAC
The DNA here is from genome assembly GCF_021461395.2 of Schistocerca americana. NCBI lineage: Eukaryota > Metazoa > Arthropoda > Insecta > Orthoptera > Acrididae > Schistocerca > Schistocerca americana. The sequence continues at coordinate 60,599,384 of NC_060121.1, forward strand.
ACTAAACCTGAAGTGAAGCATCAGAATCTGAAACTGGACTCACAGGAGAGGTTCAAATCATAGAATGTTAGAGTGTCAGTCCTTTTGTACTTAATTCGGCATTGTGCCTTTTGTATTAAATTGGGATGCAATATCTGTGTTTCATCGTCAAGAAGAAGGTCCAAGGGATACAGTAAACCTGAAGTGAAGCATCGGTATCTAAAACTGGACTCACTGGAGAGGTTCAAATCGTAGAAAGTTCGTGTGTCAGTCCTCTTGTACTTAAGTCGGCATTGTGCCTTTTGTATTAAATTCGGATGCTATTTCTGTGTTTCATCGTCAATAAGAAGGTCCAAGGTGTAGAGTAAACCTGAAGTGAAGCATCGGAATCTAAAACTGGACTCAGAGGAGAGGTTCAAATCATAGAAAATTAGAGTGTCAGTCCTTTTGTACATATGTCGGCATTGTGCCTTTTGTATTAAATTCGGATGCAATTTCTGTGTTTCATCGTCAATAAGAAGGTCCGAGGTATACAGTAAACCTGAAGTGAAGCCTCGAAATCTAAAACTGGACTCGCAGGAGATTTCCAAATCATAGAAAGTTAGAGTGTCAGTCCTCTTGTACATAAGTCGGCATTGTGTCTTTTGTATTAAGTTTGGATGCAGTTTCTGTGTTTCATCGTCAATAAGAAGGTCCAAGGGATACAGTAAACCTGAAGTGAAGGATCGAAAGCCAATACTGGATTCAAAGGAGAGGTTCAAATCACAGAAAGTTAGAATGTCAGTCCTCTTGAACTTAAGTCGGCATTGTGCCTTTTGTATTAAATTAGGATGCAATTTCTGTGTTTCATCGTCAATACGAATGTCCAAGGTATACAGTAAACCTGAAGTGAAGCATCGGAATCTAAACCTGGACTCACAGGAGAGGTTCAAATCATAGAAAGTTAGAGTATCAGAAATCTTGTACTTAAGTCGGCATTGTGCCTTTTGTATTAAATTCGGATGCAATTTCTGTGTTTCATCGTCAATAAGAAGGTCCAAGGGATACAGTAAACCTGAAGTGAAGCATTGGAATGAAAAATAGGACTCGCAGGAGTGGTCCAAATCAAAGAAAGTTAGAGTGTCAGTCCTCTTGTACTTAAGTCGGCAATGTGACTTTTGCATTAAATTCGGATGCAATATCTGTGTTTCATCGTCAATAAGAAGGTCCAAGGGATACAGTAAACCTGAAGTGAAGCATCGGAATCTAATACTGGACTCACAGGAGAGGTTCAAATCTTAGAAAGTTAGAATGTCAGTCCTCTTGAATTTAATTCTGCATTGTGCCTTTTGTATTAAATTGGGATGCAATTTCTGTGTTTCATCGTCAATAAGAAGGTCCAAGGGATACAGTAAACCTGAAGTGAAGCATCAGAATCTAATACTGGACTCACAGGTGAGGTTCAAATCTTAGAAAGTTAGAATGTCAGTCCTCTTGAATTTAATTCGGCATTGTGCCTTTTGTATTAAATTGGGATGCAATTTCTGTGTTTCATCGTCAATAAGAAGGTCCAAGGTATACAGTAAACCTGAAGTGAAGCATCGAAATCTGAAACTGGACTCACAGGAGAGGTTCAAATCATAGAAAGTTAGAGTGTCAGTCCTCTTGTACTTAAGTCGGCATTGTGTCTTTTGTATTAAATTCGGATGCAATTTCTGTGTTCCTTCGTCAATAAGAAGGTCCAAGGGATACAGTAAACCTGAAGAGAAGCATCGGAATCTAAAACTGGACTCACAGGAGAAGTTCAAATCATAGAAAGTTAGAGTGTCAGTCCGCTTCTACTAATGGCGGCATTGTGCCATTTGTATTAAATTCGGAACCAATTTCTGTGTTTCAACGTCAATAAGAAGGTCCGAGGGATACAGTAAACCAGAAGTGAAGCATCGGAATGTATAACTGGACTCACAGGAGAGGTTCAAATCAAAGAAAGTCCTCTTGTACTTAAGGCAGCAATGTGACTTTTGTATTAAATTCGGATGCAATATCTGTGTTTCATCGTCAATAAGTAGGTCCAAGGTATACAGTAAACCTTAAGTGAAGCATAGGTATCTCAAACTGCACTCACAGGAGAGGTTCAAATCATAGAAAGTTAGAGTGTCAGTCCTCTTGTACTTAAGTCGGCATTGTGCCTTTTGTATTAACTTCGGATGCAATTTCTGTGTTCCTTCGTCAATAAGAAGGTCCAAGGGATACAGTAAACCTGAAGAGAAGCATCGGAATCTAAAACTGGACTCACATTAGAAGTTCAAATCATAGAAAGTTAGAGTGTCAGTCCACTTCTACTAATGGCGGCATTGTGCCTTTTGTATTAAATTCGGAACCAATTTCTGTGTTTCAACGTCAATAAGAAGGTCCAAGTGATACAGTAAACCAGAAGTGAAGCATCGGAATGTATAACTGGACTCACAGGAGAGGTTCAAATCAAAGAAAGTCCTCTTGTACTTAAGGCGGCAATGTGACTTTTGTATTAAATTCGGATGCAATATCTGTGTTTCATCGTCAATAAGTAGGTCCAAGGTATACAGTAAACCTTAAGTGAAGCACCGGAATCTCAAACTGCACTCACAGGAGAGTTTCAAATCATAGAAAGTTAGAGTTTCAGACCTCTTGTACATCAGTCGGCATTATGCAGTTGTATTAAATTCGGATGCAATTTCTGTGTTACATCGTCAATAAGAAGGTCCAAGGGATACAGTAAACCTGAAGTGAAGCATCGGAATCTAATACTGGACTCACAGGAGAGGTTCAAATCTTAGAAAGTTAGAATGTCAGTCCTCTTGAACTTAATTCGGCATTGTGCCTTTTGTATTAAATTGGGATGCAATTTCTGTGTTTCATCGTCAATAAGAAGGTCCAAGGTATACAGTAAACCTCAAGTGAAGCATCGGAATCTTAACCTGGACTCACAGGAGAGGTTCAAATCATAGAAAGTTAGAGTATCAGTAATCTTGTACTTAAGTCGGCATTGTGCCTTTTGTAATAAATTCGGATGAAATATCTGTGTTTCATCGTCAATAAGAAGGTCCAAGGTATACAGTAAACCTGAAGTTAAGCATCGAAATCTGAAACTGGACTCACAGGAGAGGTTCAAATCATAGAAAGTTAGAGTGTCAGTCCTCTTGTACTTAAGTCGGCATTGTGCCTTTCGTATTAACTTCGCATGCAATTTCTGTGTTCCTTCGTCAATAAGAAGGTCCAAGGGATACAGTAAACCTGAAGAGAAGCATCGGAATCTAAAACTGGACTCTCAGGAGAGGTTCAAATCATAGAAAGTTAGAGTGTCAGTCCGCTTCTACTAATGGCGGCATTGTGGCTTTTGTATTAAATTCGGAACTAATTTCTGTGTTTCAACGTCAATAAGAAGGTCCAAGGGATACAGTAAACCAGAAGTGAAGCATCGGAATGTATAACTGGACTCACAGGAGAGGTTCAAATCATAGAATGTTAGAGTGTCAGTCTTCTTGTACATAAGTCGGCATTGGGCATTTTGTATTAAATTCGGATGCAATTTCTGTGAATCATCGTCAATAAGAAGGTCCAAGGGATACAGTAAACCTGAAGTGAAGCATCGGAATCTAAAACTGGACTCTTAGGAGAGGTTCAAATCATTGAAAGTTAGAGTGTCAGTCCTCTTTTACTTAATTCGGCATTGTTCCTTTTGTATTAAATTGGGATGCAATTTCTGTGTTTCATCGTCAATGAGAAGGTGAAAGGTATACAGTAAACCTGAAGTGAAGCATCGGAATCTAAAACTAGACTAACAGGAGAGGTTTAAATCATAGAAAGTTAGAGTGTCGGTCCTCTTGTACATAAGTCGGCATTGTGTCTTTTGTATTAAATTCGGATGCAGTTTCTGAGTTTCATCGTCAATAAGAAGGTCCAAGGGATACAGTAAACCTGAAGTGAAGCATCGGAATCTAATACTGGACTCACAGGAGAGGTTCAAATCTTAGAAAGTTAGAATGTCAGTCTTCTTGAATTTAATTCGGCATTGTGCCTTTTGTATTAAATTGGGATGCAATTTCTGTGTTTCATCGTCAATAAGAAGGTAAAAGGTATACAGTAAACCTGAAGTGAAGCATCAGAATCTAAAACTGGACTCACAGGAGAGGTTCAAATCATAAAAAGTTAGAGTGTCAGTCCTCTTGTACTTAAGTCGGCATTGTGCCTTTTGTATTAACTTCGGATGAAATTTCTGTGTTCCTTCGTCAATAAGAAGGTCCAAGGGATACAGTAAACCTGAAGAGAAGCATCGGAATCTAAAACTGGACTCACAGGAGAAGTTCAAATCATAGAAAGTTAGAGTGTCAGTCCACTTCTACTAATGGCGGCATTGTGCCTTTTGTATTAAATTCGGAACCAATTTCTGTGTTTCAACGTCAATAAGAAGGTCCAAGGGATACAGTAAACCAGAAGTGAAGCATCGGAATGTATAACTGGACTCACAGGAGAGGTTCAAATCAAAGAAAGTCCTCTTGTACTTAAGGCGGCAATGTGACTTTTGTATTAAATTCGGATGCAATATCTGTGTTTCATCGTCAATAAGTAGGTCCAAGGTATACAATAAACCTTTAGTGAAGCACCGAAATCTCAAACTGCACTCACAGGAGAGTTTCAAATCATAGAATGTTAGAGTTTCAGACCTCTTGTACTTCAGTCGGCATTATGCATTTGAATTAAATTCGGATGCAATTTCTGTGTTACATCGTCAATAAGAAGGTCCAAGGGATACAGTAAACCTGAAGTGAAGCATCGGAATCTAAAACTGGACTCGCAGGAGAGGTCCAAATCATAGAAAGTTAGAGTGTCTGTCCTCTTTAACTTAATTCGGCATTGTGCCTTTTGTATTAAATTGGGATGCAATTTCTGTGTTTCATCGTCAATAAGAAGGTCCAAGGTATACAGTAAACCTGAAGTGAAGGATCGGAATCTTAACCTGGACTCACAGGCGAGGTTCAAATCAAAGAAAGTCCTCTTGTACTTAAGGCGGCAATGTGACTTTTGTATTAAATTCGGATGCAATATCTGTGTTTCATCGTCAATAAGTAGGGCCAAGGTATACAGTAAACCTTAAGTGAAGCACCGGAATCTCAAACTGCACTCACAGGAGAGTTTCAAATCATAGAAAGTTAGAGTTTCAGACCTCTTGTACTTCAGTCGGCATTATGCATTTGAATTAAATTCGGATGCAATTTCTGTGTTACATCGTCAATAAGAAGGTCCAAGGGATACAGTAAACCTGAAGTGAAGCATCGGAATCTAAAACTGGACTCGCAGGAGAGGTCCAAATCATAGAAAGTTAGAGTGTCTGTCCTCTTGTACAGAAGTCGGCATTGTGTCTTTTGTATTAAATTCGGATGCAGTTTCTGTGTTTCATCGTCAATAAGAAGGTCCAAGGGATACAGTAAACCTGAAGTGAAGCATCGGAATATAATACTGGACTCACAGGAGAGGTTCAAATCTTAGAAAGTTAGAATGTCAGTCCCCTTGAACATAATTCGGCATTGTGCCTTTTGTATTAAATTGGGATGCAATTTCTGTGTTTCATCGTCAATAAGAAGGTCCAAGGTATACAGTAAACCTGAAGTGAAGCATCGGAATCTTAACCTGGACTCACAGGAGAGGTTCAAATCATAGAAAGTTAGAGTATCAGTAATCTTGTACTTAAGTCGGCATTGTGCCTTTTGTATTAAATCCGGATGAAATATCTGTGTTTCATCGTCAATAAGAAGGTCCAAGGTATACAGTAAACCAGAAGTTAAGCATCGAAATCTGAAACTGGACTCACAGGAGAGGTTCAAATCATAGAAAGTTAGAGTGTCAGTCCTCTTGTACTTAAGTCGGCATTGTGCCTTTTGTATTAACTTCGGATGCAATTTCTGTATTCCTTCGTCAATAAGAAGGTCCAAGGGATACAGTAAACCTGAAGAGAAGCATCGGAATCTAAAACTGGACTCTCAGGAGAAGTTCAAATCATAGAAAGTTAGAGTGTCAGTCCACTTCTACTAATGGCAGCATTGTGCCTTTTGTATTAAATTCGGAACCAATTTCTGTGTTTCAACGTCAATAAGAAGGTCCAAGGGATACAGTAAACCAGAAGTGAAGCATCGGAATGTATAACTGGACTCACAGGAGAGGTTCAAATCAAAGATACTTAGAGTGTCAGTCCTCTTGTATTTAAGTCGGCATTGTGCCTTTGTAATAAATTCGGATGCAATTTCTGTGTTTCATCGTCAATAAGAAGGTCCAAGGTATACAGTAAACCTGAAGTGAAGCATCAGAATCTAAAACTGGACTCACAGGAGAGTTTCAAATCATAGAAAGTTGGATTGTAAGTCGTCTTGTACTTAAGTCGGCATTGTGCCTTTTGTATTAAATTCGGATGCAATTTCTGTGTTTCATCGTCAATAAGAAGAACCAAGGTATACAGTAAACCTGATGTGAAGCTTCGGAATCTAAAATTGGACTCACAGGAGAGGTTCAAATCATAGAAAGTTAGAGTGTAAGTCCTCTTGTACTTAAGTCGGCATTGTGCCTTTTGTATTAAATTCGGATGCAATTTGTGTGTTTCATCGTCAATAAGAAGGTCCAAGGTATACAGTAAACCTGAAGTGAAGCAATAGAATCTAAAACTGGACTCACAGGAGAGTTTCAAATTATAGAAAGTTAGAGTGTCAGTCCTCTTGTACTTAAGTCGGCATTGTGCCTTTTGTATTAAATTCGGATGCAATTTCTGTGTTTCATCGTCAATAAGAAGGTCCAAGGTATACAGTAAACCTGATGTGAAGTTTCGGAATCTATAACTGGACTCTCAGGAGAGGTTCAAATCATAGAAAGTTAGAGTGTCAGTCCTCTTGTACTTAAGTCGGCATTGTGCCTTTAGTATTAAATTCGGATGCAATTTCTGTGTTTCATCGTCAATAAGATGGTCCAAGGGATACAGTAAACCTGAAGTGAAGCATCGGAATCAAAAATAGGACTCGCAGGAGTGGTCCAAATCAAAGAAAGTTAGAGTGTCAGTCCTCTTGTACTTAAGTCGGCAATGTGACTTTTGTATTAAATTCGGATGCAATATCTGTGTTTCATCGTCAATAAGAAGGTCCAAGGGATACAGTAAAACTGAAGTGAAGCATCAGAATCTAAAACTGGACTCACAGGAGAGGTTCAAATCATAGAATGTTAAAGTGTCAGTCTTCTTGTACATAAGTCGGCATTGGGCATTTTGTATTAAATTCGGATGCAATTTCTGTGAATCATCGTCAATAAGAAGGTCCAAGGGATACAGCAAACCTGAAGTGAAGCATCGGAATCTAAAACTGGACTCACACGAGAGGTTCAAATCATAGAAAGTTACAGTGTCAGTCCTCTTGTACTTAATTCAGCATTGTGCCTTTTGTATTAAATTGGGATGCAATTTCTGTGTTTCATCGTCAATAAGAAGGTCCAAGGGATACAGTAAAAATGAAGTGAAGCATCAGAATCTAAAACTGGGCTCGCAGGAGAGGTTCAAATCATAGAAAGTTAGAGTGTCAGTCCTCTTGTACCTAGGTCGGCATTGAGCCTTTTGTATTAAATTCGGATGCAGTTTATGTGTTTCATCGTCAAGAAGAAGGTCCAAGAGATACAGTAAACCTGAAGTGAAGCATCGGTATCTAAAACTGGACTCACTGGAGAGGTTCATATCGTAGAAAGTTCGTGTGTCAGTCCTCTTGTACTTAAGTCGGCATTGTGCTTTTTGTATTAAATTCGGATGCTATTTCTGTGTTTCATCGTCAGTAAGAAGGTCCAAGGTATACAGAAAACCTGAAGTGAAGGATCGGAATCTAAACCTGGACTCACAGGAGAGGTTCAAATCATAGAGAGTTAAAGTGTCAGTCCTCTTGTACATAAGTCGGCATTGTGCATTTTGTATCAAATTCGGATGCAATTTCTGTGAAGCATCGTCAAAAAGAAGGTCCAAGGGATACAGTAAACCTGAAGTGAAGCATCGGTATCTAAAACTGGACTCACAGGAGAGGTCCAAATCATAGAAAGCTAGAGTGTCAGTCCTCTTGTACTTAAGTCGGCATTGTGCCTTTAGTATTAAATTCGGATGCAATTTCTGTGTTTCATCGTCAATAAGAAGGTCCAAGGGATACAGTAAACCTGAAGTGAAGCATCGGAATCAAAAATAGGACTCGCAGGAGTGGTCCAAATCAAAGAAAGTTAGAGTGTCAGTCCTCTTGTACTTAAGTCGGCAATGTGACTTTTGTATTAAATTCGGATGCAATATCTGTGTTTCATCGTCAATAAGTAGGTCCAAGGTATACAGTAAACCTGAAGTGAAACACCGGAATCGAAAACTGGACTCACAGGAGAGGTTCAAATCATAGAAAGTTAGAGTGTCAGACCTCTTGTACCTAGTCGGCATTATGCATTTGTATTAAATTCGGATGCAATTTCTGTGTTACATCGTCAATAAGAAGGTCCAAGGGATACAGTAAACATGAAGTACAGCATCGGAATCTAAAACTGGACTCGCAGGAGGGGTCCATATCATAGAAAGTTAGAGTGTCAGTCCTCTTGTACTGAAGTCGGCATTGTGTCTTTTGTATTAAATTCGGATGCAATTTCTGTGTTTCATCGTCAATAAGAAGGTCCAAGGGATACAGTTAACCTGAAGTGAAGCATCGGAAACTAATACTGGACTCACAGGAGACGTTCAAATCATAGAAAGTTGGAGTTTAAGTCCTCTTGAACTTATGTCGGCATTGTGCCTTTTGTATTAAATTGGGATGCCATTTCTGTGTTTCATCGTCAATAAGAAGGTCCAAGGGGTACAGTAAACCTGAAGTGAAGCATCGGAATCTAAAACTGGGCTCGCAGGGGAGGTTCAAATCATAGTAAGTTAGAGTGTTAGTCCTCCTGTACTTAAGTCGGCATTGTGCCTTTTGTATTAAAGTCGGATGCAATATCTGTGTTTCATCGTCAATAAGAAGGTCCAAGGTATACAGTAAACCTGAAGTGAAGCATCGGAATTCAAAACTGGACTCACAGGAGAGGATCAAATCGTAGAAAGATAGTGTGTCAGTCCTCTTGTACTTAAGTCGGCATTGTGCCTTTTGTATTAAATTCGGATGAAATTGCTGTGTTTCACCGTCAATAAGACGGTCCAAGGTATACAGTAAACCTGAAGTGCAGAATCGGAATCTAAAACTGGACTCACCGGAGAGGTTCAAATCATAGAAAGTTAGAGTGTCAGTCATCTTGTACTTAAGTCGGCATTGTGGCTTTAGTATTAAATTCGGATGCAATACCTCTGTTTCATCGGCAATAAGAAGGTGCACGGTATACAGTATACCTGAAGTGAAGCATCGAAATCTAAAACTGGATTCACAGGAGAGGTTCAAATCATAGAAAGTTAAAGTGTCAGTCTTCTTGTACATAAGTCGGCATTGGGCATTTTGTATTAAATTCGGATGCAATTTCTGCGAATCATCGTCAATAAGAAGGTCCAAGGGATACAGCAGACCTGAAGTGAAGCATCGGAATCTAAAACTGGACACACAGGAGAGGTTCAAATCATAGAAAGTTAGAGTGTCAGTCCTCTTGTACTTAATTCGGCATTGTGCCTTTTGTATTAAATTGGGATGCAATTTCTGTGTTTCATCGTAAATAAGAAGGTCCAAGGTATACAGTAAACCTGAAGTGAAGCATCGGAATCCAAAACTGGACTCACAGGAGGGGATCAAATCGTTGAAAGTTAGTGTGTCAGTCCTCTTGTACTTAAGTCGGCATTGTGCCTTTTGTATTAAATTCGGATGCAATTTCTGTGTTTCATCGTCAATAAGACGGTCCAAGGTATACAGTAAACCGGAAGTGCAGAATCGGAATCTAAAACTGGACTCACCGGAGAGGTTCAAATCATAGAAAGTTTGAGCGTCAGTCATCTTGTACTTAAGTCGGCATTCTGGCATTTGTATTAAATTCGGATGCAATTCCTCTGTTTCATCGGCAATAAGAAGGTGCACGGTATACAGTAAACCTGAAATGAAACATCGAAATCTAAAACTGGACTCACAGGAGAGGTTCAAATCATAGAAAGTTAAAGTGTCAGTCTTCTTGTACATAAGTCGGCATTGTGCCTTTTGTATTAAATTCGGATGCAATTTCTGTGTTTCATCGTCAATAAGAAGGTCCAAGGTATACAGTAAAACCTGAAGTGAAGCATCAGAATCTATAACTGGACTCATAGGAGAGTTTCAAATCATAGAAAGTTAGAGTGTCAGTCCTCTTGTACTTAAGTCGGCATTGTGCCTTTTGTATTAAATTCGGATGCAGTTTCTGTGTTTCATCGTCAATAAGAAGGTTCAAGGTATACAGTAAACCAGGAGTGAAGCATCGGAATCTAAAACTGGACTCACAGGAGATATTCAAATCATAGAAAGTTAGAGTGTCAGTCCTCTTGTACTTAAGTCGGCATTGTGACTTTTGTATTAAATTCGGATGCAATTTCTGTGTTTCATCGTCAAGAAGAAGGTCCAAGGGATACAGTAAACCTGAAGTGAAGCATCGGTATCTAAAACTGGACTCACTGGAGAGGTTCAAATCGTAGAAAGTTCGTGTGTCAGTCCTCTTGTACTTAAGTCGGCATTGTGCTTTTTGTATTAAATTCGGATGCTATTTCTGTGTTTCATCGTCAATAAGAAGGTCCAAGGTATACAGAAAACCTGAAGTGCAGGATCGGAGTCTAAACCTGGACTCACAGGAAAGGTTCAAATCATAGAGAGTTAAAGTGTCAGTCCTCTTGTACATAAGTCGGCATTGTGCATTTTGTATCAAATTCGGATGCAATTTCTGTGAAGCATCGTCAATAAGAAGCCCAAGGGATACAGTAAAACTGAAGTGAAACATCGGTATTTAAAACTGGACTCACAGGAGAGGTTCAAATCGTAGAATGTTAAAGTGTCAGTCTTCTTGTACATAAGTCGGCATTGAGCCTTTTGTATTAAATTCGGATGCAATTTCTGTGTTTCATCGTCAATAAGAAGGTCCAAGGTATACAGTAAACCTGAAGTGAAGCATCGGAATCCAAAACTGGACTCACAGGAGAGGACCAAATCGTAGAAAGTTAGTGTGTCAGTCCTCTTGTAATTAAGTCGGCATTGTGCCTTTTGTATTAAATTCGGATGCAATTTCTGTGTTTCATCGTCAATACGAAGGTCCAAGGGTACAGAAAACCTGAAGTGAAGCATCGGAATGTAAAACTGGACTCGCAGGGGAGGTTCAAATCATAGAAAATTTGTGTGTCAGTCCCCTTGTACTTATGTCGGCAATGTGCCTTTTGTATAAAATTCGGATGCAATTTCTATATTTCATCGTCAATAAGAAGGTCCAAGGTATACAGTAAACCTGAAGTGAAGCTTCGGAATCTAATACTGGACTCACAGGAGAGGTTCAAATCATAGAAAGTTAGAGTGTCAGTCCTCTTGAACTTAAGTCGGCATTGTGCCTTTTGTATTAAATTGGGATACAATTTCTGTGTTTCATCGTCAATAAGAAGGTCCAAGGTATACAGTAAACCTGAAGTAAAGCATCGGAATCCAAAACTGGACTCACAGGAGAGGATCAAATCGTAGATAGTTGGTGTGTCAGTCCTCTTGTACGTAAGTCGGCATTGTGCCTTTTGTATTAAATTCGGATGAAATTTCTGTGTTTTATCGTCAATAAGACGGTCCAAGGTATACAGTAAACCTGAAGTGCAGAATCGGAATCTAAAACTGGACTCACCGGAGAGGTTCAAATCATAGAAAGTTAGAGTGTCAGTCATCTTGTACTTAGGTCGGCATGGTGGCTTTTGTATTAAATTCGGATGCAATACCTCTGTTTCATCGGCAATAAGAAGGTGCACGGTATACAGTAAACCTGAAATGAAGCATCGAAATCTAAAACTGGACTCACAGGAGAGGTTCAAATCATAGAATGTTAAAGTGTCAGTCTTCTTGTACATAAGTCGGCATTGAGCCTTTTGTATTACATTCGGATGCAATTTCTGTGTTTCATCGTCAATAAGAAGGTCCAAGGTATACAGTAAACCTGAAGTGAAGCATCGGAATCCAAAACTGGACTCACAGGTGAGGACCAAATCGTAGAAAGTTAGTGTGTCAGTCCTCTTGTAATTAAGTCGGCATTGTGCCTTTTGTATTAAATTCGGATGCAATTTCTGTGTTTCATCGTCAATAAGACGGGCCAAGGTATACAGTAAACCTGAAGTGCAGAATCGGAATCCAAAACTGGACTCACCGGAGAGGTTCAAATCATAGAAAATTAGAGTGTCAGTCATCTTGTACTTAAGTCTGAATTGTGGCTTTTGTATTAAATTCGGATGCAGTTGCTGTGTTTCATCGTCAATAAGAAGGTTCAAGGTATACAGTAAACCTGATGTGAAGCTTCGGAATCTAAAACTGGCCTCACAGGAGAGGTTCAAATCATTGAAAGTTAGAGTGTCAGTCCTCTTGTACTTAAGTCGGCATTGTGACTTTTGTATTAAATTCGGATGCAATTTCTGTGTTTCATCGTCAATAAGAAGGTCCAAGGGATACAGTAAACCTGAAGTGAAGCATCGGAATCAAAAATAGGACTCGCAGGAGTGGTCCAAATCCAAGAAAGTTAGAGTGTCAGTCCTCTTGTACTTAAGTCGGCAATGTGACTTTTGTATTAAATTCGGATGCAATATCTGTGTTTCATCGTCAATAAGTAGGTCCAAGGTATACAGTAAACCTGAAGTGAAGCACCGGAATCGAAAACTGGACTCACAGGAGAGGTTCAAATCATAGAAAGTTAGAGTGTCAGACCTCTTGTACCTAGTCGGCATTATGCATTTGTATTAAATTCGGATGTAATTTCTGTGTTACATCGTCAATAAGAAGGTCCAAGGGATACAGTAAACATGAAGTGCAGCATCGGAATCTAAAACTGGACTCGCAGGAGGGGTCCAAATCATAGAAAGTTAGAGTTTAAGTCCTCTTGAACTTATGTCGGCATTGTGCCTTTTGTATTAAATTGGGATGCAATTTCTGTGTTTCATCGTCAATAAGAAGGTCCAAGGGGTACAGTAAACCTGAAGTGAAGCATTGGAATCTAAAACTGGACTCGCAGGGGAGGTTCAAATCATAGTAAGTTAGAGTGTTAGTCCTCCTGTACTTAAGTCGGTATTGTGCCTTTTGTATTAAAGTCGGATGCCATTTCTGTGTTTCATCGTCAATAAGAAGGTCCTAGGTATACAGTAAACCTGCAGTGAATCATCGGAATCCAAAACTGGACTCACAGGAGAGGATCAAATCGTAGAAAGATAGTGTGTCAGTCCTCTTGTACTTAAGTCGGCATTGTGCCTTTTGTACTAAATTCGGATGAAATTTCTGTGTTTCACCGTCAATAAGACGGTCCAAGGTATACAGTAAACCTGAAGTGCAGAATCGGAATCTAAAACTGGACTCACCGGAGAGGTTCAAATCATAGAAAGTTAGAGTGTCAGTCATCTTGTACTTAAGTCGGCATTGTGGCTTTTGTATTAAATTCGGATGCAATACCTCTGCTCCATCGGCAATAAGAAGGTGCACGGTATACAGTAAACCTGAAATGAAACATCGAAATCTAAAACTGGACTCACAGGAGAGGTTCAAATCATAGAAAGTTAAAGTGTCAGTCTTCTTGTACATAAGTCAGCATTGTGCATTTTGTAATAAATTCTGATGCAATTTCTGTGAATCATCGTCAATAAGAAGGTCCAAGGGATACAGTAAACCTGAAGTGAAGCATCGAAATCTAAAACTGGATTCACAGGAGAGGTTCAAATCATAGAAAGTTAAAGTGTCAGTCTTCTTGTACATAAGTCGGCATTGGGCATTTTGTATTAAATTCGGATGCAATTTCTGTGAATCATCCTCAATAAGAAGGTCCAAGGGATACAGTAAACCTGAAGTGAAGCATCAGAATCTGAAACTGGACTCGCAGGAGAGGTTCAATTCATAGAAAGTTAGAGTGTCAGTCCTCTTGTACCTAAGTCGGCATTGAGCCTTTTGTATGAAATTCGGATGCAATGTGTGTGTTTCATCGTCAATAAGAAGCTCCAAGGTATGCAGTAAACCGAAATGAAGCATCGGTATCTAAAACTGGACTCACAGGAGAGGTTCAAATCGTAGAAAGTTAGTGTGTCAGTCCTCTTGTGTTTAAGTCGGCATTGTGCCTTTTGTATTAAATTCGGATGCAATTTCTGTGTTTCATCGTCAATAAGAAGGTCCAAGGTATACAGTAAACATGAAGTGAAGCATCAGAATCTATAACTGGACTCATAGGAGAGTTTCAAATCATAGAAAGTTAGAGTGTCAGTTCTCTTGCACTTAAGTCGGCATTGTGCCTTTTGTATTAAATTCGGATGCAGTTTCTGCGTTTCATCGTCAATAAGAAGGTTCAACGTATACAGTAAACCAGGAGTGAAGCATCGGAATCTAAAACTGGACCCACAGGAGAGCTTCAAATCATAGAGAGTTAAAGTGTCAGTCCTCTTGTACATAAGTCGGCATTGTGCATTTTGTATCAAATTCGGATGCAATTTCTGTGAAGCATCGTCAATAAGAAGGTCCAAGGGATACAGTAAACCTGAAGTGAAACATCGACACTTAAAACTGGACTCACAGGAGAGGTTCAAATCGTAGAAAGTTAGTGTGTCAGTCCTCTTGTACTTTAGAGCGCATTGTACCTTTTGTATTAAATTGGGATGCAATTTCTGTGTTACAACGTCAATAAGAATGTAAAAGGTATACAGTAAACCTGAAGTGAAGCATCGGATACGAAAACTGAACTCACAGGAGAGGTTTAAATCATAGAAAGTTTGAGTGTCAGTCCTCTAGTACTTATGTCGGCAATGTGCCTTTTGTATTAAATTCGGATGCAATTTCTGTGTTTCATCGTCAAGAAGAAGGTCCAAGGGATACAGTAAACCTGAAGTGAAGCATCGGTATCTTAAACTGCACTCACTGGAGAGGTTCATATCGTAGAAAGTTCGTGTGTCAGTCCTCTTGTACTTAAGTCGGCATTGTGCTTCTTGTATTAAATTCGGATGCTATTCCTGTGTTTCATCGTCAATAAGAAGGTCCAAGGTATACAGAAAACTTGAAGTGAAGCATCGGAATCTAAACCTGGACTCACAGGATATGTTCAAATCATAGAGAGTTAAAGTGTCAGTCCTCTTGTACATGAGTCGGCATTGTGCATTTTGTATCAAATTCGGATGCAATTTCTGTGAAGCATCGTCAAAAAGAAGGTCCAAGGGATACAGTAAACCTGAAGTGAAGCATCGGTATCTAAAACTGGACTCACAGGAGAGGTTCAAATCATAGAAAGTTAGAGTGTCAGTCCTCTTGTACTTAAGTCGGCATTGTGCCTTTAGTATTAAATTCGGATGCAATTTCTGTGATTCATCGTCAATAGGAAGGTCCAAGGGATACAGTAAACCTGAAGTGAAGGATCGGAATCTAAACCTGGGCTCACAGGAAAGGTTCAAATCATAGAAAGTTAGAGTGTCAGTCCTCTTGTACTTAAGTCGGCATTGTGCCTTTAGTATTAAATTCGGATGCAATTTCTGTGTTTCATCGTCAATAAGAAGGTCCAAGGGATACAGTAAACCTGAAGTGAAGCATCGGAATCAAAAATAGGACTCGCAGGAGTGGTCCAAATCAAAGAAAGTTAGAGTGTCAGTCCTCTTGTACTTAAGTCGGCAATGTGACTTTTGTATTAAATTCGGATGCAATATCTGTGTTTCATCGTCAATAAGTAGGTCCAAGGTATACAGTAAACCTGAAGTGAAGCACCGGAATCGAAAACTGGACTCACAGGAGAGGTTCACATCATAGAAAGTTAGAGTGTCAGACCTCTTGTACCTAGTCGGCATTATGCATTTGTATTAATTTCTGATGTAATTTCTGTGTTACATCGTCAATAAGAGGGTCCAAGGGATACAGTAAACATGAAGTGCAGCATCGGAATCTAAAACTGGACTCGCAGGAGGGGTCCAAATCATAGAAAGTTAGAGTTTAAGTCCTCTTGAACTTATGTCGGCATTGTGCCTTTTGTATTAAATTGGGATACAATTTCTGTGTTTCATCGTCAATAAGAAGGTCCAAGGGGTACAGTAAACCTGAAGTGAAGCATTGGAATCTAAAACTGGACTCGCAGGGGAGGTTCAAATCATAGTAAGTTAGAGTGTTAGTCCTCCTGTACTTAAGTCGGTATTGTGCCTTTTGTATTAAAGTCGGATGCAATTTCTGTGTTTCATCGTCAATAAGAAGGTCCAAGGTATACAGTAAACAGGCAGTTAAGCATCGGAATCCAAAACTGGACTCACAGGATAGGATCAAATCGTAGAAAGATAGTGTG
Source organism: Schistocerca americana (assembly GCF_021461395.2). Lineage (NCBI taxonomy): Eukaryota > Metazoa > Arthropoda > Insecta > Orthoptera > Acrididae > Schistocerca > Schistocerca americana. The sequence goes on from NC_060121.1 coordinate 60,615,815, forward strand.
TCAGTCCTCTTGTACTTAAGTCGGCATTGTGCCTTTTGTATTAAATTCGGATGAAATTTCTGTGTTTCACAGTCAATAAGACGGTCCAAGGTATACAGTAAACCTGAAGTGCAGAATCGGAATCTAAAACTGGACTCACCGGAGAGGTTCAATTCATAGAAAGTTAGAGTGTCAGTCATCTTGTACTTAAGTCGGCATTGTGGCTTTTGTATTAAATTCGGATGCAATACCTCTGTTCCATCGGCAATAAGAAGGTGCACGGTATACAGTAAACCTGAAATGAAACATCGAAATCTAAAACTGGACTCACAGGGGAGGTTGAAATCATAGAAAGTTAAAGTGTCAGTCTTCTTGTACATAAGTCAGCATTGTGCATTTTGTAATAAATTCTGATGCAATTTCTGTGAATCATCGTCAATAAGAAGGTCCAAGGGATACAGTAAACCTGAAGTGAAGCATCGAAATCTAAAACTGGATTCACAGGAGAGGTTCAAATCATAGAAAGTTAAAGTGTCAGTCTTCTTGTACATAAGTCGGCATTGGGCATTTTGTATTAAATTCGGATGCAATTTCTGTGAATCATCCTCAATAAGAAGGTCCAAGGGATACAGTAAACCTGAAGTGAAGCATCAGAATCTGAAACTGGACTCGCAGGAGAGGTTCAATTCATAGAAAGTTAGAGTGTCAGTCCTCTTGTACCTAAGTCGGCATTGAGCCTTTTGTATGAAATTCGGATGCAATGTGTGTGTTTCATCGTCAATAAGAAGCTCCAAGGTATGCAGTAAACCGAAATGAAGCATCGGTATCTAAAACTGGACTCACAGGAGAGGTTCAAATCGTAGAAAGTTAGTGTGTCAGTCCTCTTGTGTTTAAGTCGGCATTGTGCCTTTTGTATTAAATTCGGATGCAATTTCTGTGTTTCATCGTCAATAAGAAGGTCCAAGGTATACAGTAAACATGAAGTGAAGCATCAGAATCTATAACTGGACTCATAGGAGAGTTTCAAATCATAGAAAGTTAGAGTGTCAGTTTTCTTGCACTTAAGTCGGCATTGTGCCTTTTGTATAAAATTCGGATGCAGTTTCTGCGTTTCATCGTCAATAAGAAGGTTCAACGTATACAGTAAACCAGGAGTGAAGCATCGGAATCTAAAACTGGACCCACAGGAGAGCTTCAAATCATAGAGAGTTAAAGTGTCAGTCCTCTTGTACATAAGTCGGCATTGTGCATTTTGTATCAAATTCGGATGCAATTTCTGTGAAGCATCGTCAATAAGAAGGTCCAAGGGATACAGTAAACCTGAAGTGAAACATCGACACTTAAAACTGGACTCACAGGAGAGGTTCAAATCGTAGAAAGTTAGTGTGTCAGTCCTCTTGTACTTTAGAGCGCATTGTACCTTTTGTATTAAATTGGGATGCAATTTCTGTGTTACAACGTCAATAAGAATGTAAAAGGTATACAGTAAACCTGAAGTGAAGCATCGGATACGAAAACTGAACTCACAGGAGAGGTTTAAATCATAGAAAGTTTGAGTGTCAGTCCTCTAGTACTTATGTCGGCAATGTGCCTTTTGTATTAAATTCGGATGCAATTTCTGTGTTTCATCGTCAATAAGAAGGTCCAAGGTATACAGTAAACCTGAAGTGAAGCATCGGAATCTAAACCTGGACCCACGGGAGAGGTTCAAATCATAGAAAGTTAGAGTATCAGTCCACTTGCACTTAAGTCGGCATTGTGCCTTTTGAATTAAATTCGGATGCTCTTTCTGTGTTTCATCGTCAATAAGAAGGTCCAAGGTATACAGTAAACCTGAAGTGAAGCATCGAAACCTAAAACTGGACTCACAGGAGAAGTTCAAATCATAGAAAGTTAGAATGTCAGTCCACTTCTACTTAAGTCGGCATTGTGCCTTTTGTATTGAAGTCGAATCCAATTTCTGTGTTTCAACGTCAAGAAGAAGGTCCAAGGGATACAGTAAACCTGAAGTGAAGCATCGGTATCTAAAACTGGACTCACTGGATAGGTTCAAATCGTAGAAAGTTCGTGTGTCAGTCCTCTTGTACTTAAGTCAGCATTGTGCCTTTTGTATTAAATTCGGATGCAATTTCTGTGTTTCATCGTCAATAAGAAGGGCCAAGGTGTACAGTAAACCTGAAGTGAAGCATCAGAATCTATAACTGGACTCACAGGAGAGGTTCAAATCATAGAAAGTTAGAGTGTCAGTCCTCTTGTACTTAAGTCGGCATTGTGCCTTTCGTATTAAATTCGGATGCAATTTCTGTGTTTCATCGTCAATAAGAAGGTCCAAGGGATACAGTAAACCTGATGTGAAGCTTCGGAATCTAAAACTGGACTCACAGGAGAGGTTCAAATCATAGAAAGCTAGAGTGTCAGTCCTCTTGTACTTAAGTCGGCATTGTGCCTTTTGTATTAAATTCGGATGCAATTTCTGTGTTTCATCGTCAAGAAGAAGGTCCAAGGGATACAGTAAACCTGAAGTGAAGCATCGGTATCTCAACCTGCACTCACTGGAGAGGTTCATATCGTAGAAAGTTCGTGTGTCAGTCCTCTTGTACTTAAGTCGGCATTGTGCTTCTTGTATTAAATTCGGATGCTATTCCTGTGTTTCATCGTCAATAAGAAGGTCCAAGGTATACAGAAAACTTGAAGTGAAGCATCGGAATCTAAACCTGGACTCACAGGATATGTTCAAATCATAGAGAGTTAAAGTGTCAGTCCTCTTGTACATGAGTCGGCATTGTGCATTTTGTATCAAATTCGGATGCAATTTCTGTGAAGCATCGTCAAAAAGAAGGTCCAAGGGATACAGTAAACCTGAAGTGAAGCATCGGTATCTAAAACTGGACTCACAGGAGAGGTTCAAATCATAGAAAGTTAGAGTGTCAGTCCTCTTGTACTTAAGTCGGCATTGTGCCTTTAGTATTAAATTCGGATGCAATTTCTGTGATTCATCGTCAATAGGAAGGTCCAAGGGATACAGTAAACCTGAAGTGAAGGATCGGAATCTAAACCTGGGCTCACAGGAGAGGTTCAAATCATAGAAAGTTAGAGTGTCAGTCCTCTTGTACTTAAGTCGGCATTGTGCCTTTAGTATTAAATTCGGATGCAATTTCTGTGTTTCATCGTCAATAAGAAGGTCCAAGGGATACAGTAAACCTGAAGTGAAGCATCGGAATCAAAAATAGGACTCGCAGGAGTGGTCCAAATCAAAGAAAGTTAGAGTGTCAGTCCTCTTGTACTTAAGTCGGCAATGTGACTTTTGTATTAAATTCGGATGCAATATCTGTGTTTCATCGTCAATAAGTAGGTCCAAGGTATACAGTAAACCTGAAGTGAAGCACCGGAATCGAAAACTGGACTCACAGGAGAGGTTCACATCATAGAAAGTTAGAGTGTCAGACCTCTTGTACCTAGTCGGCATTATGCATTTGTATTAATTTCTGATGTAATTTCTGTGTTACATCGTCAATAAGAGGGTCCAAGGGATACAGTAAACATGAAGTGCAGCATCGGAATCTAAAACTGGACTCGCAGGAGGGGTCCAAATCATAGAAAGTTAGAGTTTAAGTCCTCTTGAACTTATGTCTTCATTGTGCCTTTTGTATTAAATTGGGATACAATTTCTGTGTTTCATCGTCAATAAGAAGGTCCAAGGGGTACAGTAAACCTGAAGTGAAGCATTGGAATCTAAAACTGGACTCGCAGGGGAGGTTCAAATCATAGTAAGTTAGAGTGTTAGTCCTCCTGTACTTAAGTCGGTATTGTGCCTTTTGTATTAAAGTCGGATGCAATTTCTGTGTTTCATCGTCAATAAGAAGGTCCAAGGTATACAGTAAACATGCAGTTAAGCATCGGAATCCAAAACTGGACTCACAGGATAGGATCAAATCGTAGAAAGATAGTGTGTCAGTCCTCTTGTACTTAAGTCGGCATTGTGCCTTTTGTATTAAATTCGGATGAAATTTCTGTGTTTCACAGTCAATAAGACGGTCCAAGGTATACAGTAAACCTGAAGTGCAGAATCGGAATCTAAAACTGGACTCACCGGAGAGGTTCAATTCATAGAAAGTTAGAGTGTCAGTCATCTTGTACTTAAGTCGGCATTGTGGCTTTTGTATTAAATTCGGATGCAATACCTCTGTTCCATCGGCAATAAGAAGGTGCACGGTATACAGTAAACCTGAAATGAAACATCGAAATCTAAAACTGGACTCACAGGGGAGGTTCAAATCATAGAAAGTTAAAGTGTCAGTCTTCTTGTACATAAGTCAGCATTGTGCATTTTGTATTAAATTCTGATGCAATTTCTGTGAATCATCGTCAATAAGAAGGTCCAAGGGATACAGTAAACCTGAAGTGAAGCATCGGAATCTAAAACTGGACACACAGGAGAGGTTCAAATCATAGACAGTTAGAGTGTCAGTCCTCTTGTACTTAATTCGGCATTGTGCCTTTTGTATTAAATTGGGATGCAATTTCTGTGTTTCATCGTAAATAAGAAGGTCCAAGGTATACAGTAAACCTGAAGTGAAGCATCGGAATCCAAAACTGGACTCACAGGAGGGGATCAAATCGTAGAAAGTTAGTGTGTCAGTCCTCTTGTACTTAAGTCGGCATTCTGGCTTTTGTATTAAATTCGGATGCAATTCCTCTGTTCCATCGGCAATAAGAAGGTGCACGGTGTACAGTAAACCTGAAATGAAAATCGAAATCTAAAACTGGACTCACAGTAGAGGTTCAAATCATAGAAAGTTAAAGTGTCAGTCTTCTTGTACATAAGTCAGCATTGTGCATTTTGTATTAAATTCTGATGCAATTTCTGTGAATCATCGTCAATAAGAAGGTCCAGGGGATACAGTAAACCTGAAGTGAAGCATCAGAATCTGAAACTGGACTCGCAGGAGAGGTTCAAATCATAGAAAGTTAGAGTGTCAGTCCTCTTGTACCTAAGTCGGCATTGAGCCTTTAGTATTAAATTGGGATGCAATTTCTGTGTTTCATCGTCAATAAGAAGGTCCAAGGGATACAGTAAACCTGAAGTGAAGCATCAGAATCTGAAACTGGACTCGCAGGAGAGGTTCAAATCATAGAAAGTTAGAGTGTCAGTCCTCTTGTACCTAAGTCGGCATTGAGCCTTTTGTATTAAATTCGGATGCAATTTCTGTGTTTCATCGTCAATAAGAAGCTCCAAGGTATGCAGTAAACCGAAGTGAAGCATCGGTATCTAAAACTGGACTCACAGGAGGGGTTCAAATCGTAGAAAGTTAGTGTGTCAGTCCTCTTGTGTTTAAGTCGGCATTGTGCCTTTTGTATTAAATTCGGATGCAATTTCTGTGTTTCATCGTCAATAAGAAGGTCCAAGGTATACAGTAAACCTGAAGTGAAGCATCAGAATCTATAACTGGACTCATAGGAGAGTTTCAAATCATAAAAAGTTAGAGTGTCAGTCCTCTTGTACTTAAGTCGGCATTGTGCCTTTTGTATTAAATTCGGATGCCGTTTCCGTGTTTCATCGTCAATAAGAAGGTTCAACGTATACAGTAAACCAGGAGTGAAGCATCGGAATCTAAAACTGGACTCACAGGAGAGGTTCAAATCATAGAAAGTTAGAGTGTCAGTCCTCTTGTACACAAGTCGGCATTGTGACTTTTGTATTACATTCGGATGCAATTTCTGTGTTTCATCGTCAAGAAGAAGGTCCAAGGGATACAGTAAACCTGAAGTGAAGCATCGGTATCTAAAACTGGACTCACTGGATAGGTTCAAATCGTAGAAAGTTCGTGTGTCAGTCCTCTTGTACTTAAGTCGGCATTGTGCTTTTTGTATTAAATTCGGATGCTATTTCTGTGTTTCATCGTCAATAAGAAGGTCCAAGGTATACAGAAAACCTGAAGTGAGGGATCAGAATCTAAACCTGGACTCACAGGAGAGGTTCAAATCATAGAGAGTTAAAGTGTCAGTCCTCTTGTACATAAGTCGGCATTGTGCATTTTGTATCAAATTCGGATGCAATTTCTGTGAAGCATCGTCAATAAGAAGGTCCAAGGGATACAGTAAACCTGAAGTGAAACATCGACACTTAAAACTTGACTCACAGGAGAGGTTCAAATCGTAGAAAGTTAGTGTGTCAGTCCTCTTGTACTTTATAGCGCATTGTGCCTTTTGTATTAAATTGGGCTGCAATTTCTGTGTTACAACGTCAATAAGAATGTAAAAGGTATACAGTAAACCTGAAGTGAAGCATCGGAAACTAAAACTAAACTCACAGGAGAGGTTTAAATCATAGAAAGTTAGAGTGTCAGTCCTCTAGTATTTATGTCGGCAATGTGCCTTTTGTATTAAATTCGGATGCAATTTCTGTGTTTCATCGTCAATAAGAAGGTCCAAGGTATACAGTAAACCTGAAGTGAAGCATCGGAATCTAAACCTGGACTCACAGGAGAGGTTCAAATCATAGAAAGTTAGAGTATCAGTCCACTTGTACTTAAATCGGCATTCTGCCTTTTGAATTAAATTCGGATGCTATTTCTGTGTTTCATTGTCAATAAGAAGGTCCAAGGTATACAGTAAACCTGAAGTGAATCATCGAAATCTAAAACTGGACTTACAGGAGAGGTTCAAGTCATAGAAAGTTAGAGTGTCAGTCCTCTTGTACTTAAGTCGGCATTGTGGCTTTTGTATTAACTTTGGATGCAATTTCTGTGTTCCTTCGTCAATAAAAGGGTCCAAGGGGTACAGTAAACCTGAAGAGAAGCATCGGAATCGAAAACTGGACTCACAGGAGAAGTTCAAATCATAGAAAGTTAGAATGTCAGTCCACTTCTACTTAAGTCGGCATTGTGCCTTTTGTATTGAAGTCGAATCCAATTTCTGTGTTTCAACGTCAAGAAGAAGGTCCAAGGGATACAGTAAACCTGAAGTGAAGCATCGGTATCTAAAACTGGACTCACTGGATAGGTTCAAATCGTAGAAAGTTCGTGTGTCAGTTATCTTGTACTTAAGTCAGCATTGTGCCTTTTGTATTAAATTCGGATGCAATTTCTGTGTTTCATCGTCAATAAGAAGGGCCAAGATGTACAGTAAACCTGAAGTGAAGCATCAGAATCTGTAACTGGACTCACAGGAGAGTTTCAAATCATAGAAAGTTACAGTGTCAGTCCTCTTGTACTTAAGTCGGCATTGTGCCTTTCGTATTAAATTCGGATGCAATTTCTATGTTTCATCGTCAATAAGAAGGTCCAAGGGATACAGTAAACCTGATGTGAAGCTTCGGAATCTAAAACTGGACTCACAGGAGAGGTTCAAATCATAGAAAGTTAGAGTGTCAATCCTCTTGTACTTAAGTCAGCATTGTGCCTTTTGTATTAAATTCGGATGCAATTTCTGTGTTTCATCGTCAATACGAAGGTCCAATGGATACAGTAAACCTGAAGTGAAGCAACGGTATCTAAAACTGGACTCACAGGAGAGGTTCAAATCGTATGAAAGTAGTGTGTCAGTCCTCTTGTACTTAAGTCGGCATTGTGCCTTTTGTATTAAATTCGGATGCTATTTCTCTGTTTAATCGTCAATAAGAAGGTCCAAGGTGTACAGTAAACCTGAAGTGAAGCATCGGAATCTAAAACTGGACTCACAGGAGAGGTTCAAATCATAGAAATTTAGAGTGTCAGTCCCCTTGTACTTATGTCGGCATTGTGCCTTTCGTATTAAATTCGGATGCAATTTCTCTGTTATATCGTCCATAAGAAGGTCCAAGGTATACAGTAATCTTGAAGTGAAGGACCGGAAACTAAACCTGGCCTCACAGGAGAGGTTCAAATCATAGAAAGTTAAAGTGTCAGTCCTCTTGTACATAAGTCGGCATTGTGCATTTTGTATTAAATTCGGATGGAATTTCTGTGAATCATCGTCAATAAGAAGGTCCAAGGGATACAGTAAACCTGAAGTGAAGCATCAGAATCTAAAATTGGACTCACAGGAGAGGTTCAAATCATAGAAAGTTAGAGTGTCAGTCCTCTTGTACTTAATTCGGCATTGTGTCTTCTGTATTAAATTTGGATGCAATTTCTGTGTTTCATCGTCAATAAGAAGGTCCAAGGTATACAGTAAACCTGAAATGAAGCATCGGAATCTAAACCTGGACTCACAGGAGAGGTTCAAATCATAGAAAGTTAGAGTATCAGTCATCTTGTACTTAAGTCGGCATTGTGCCTTTTGTATTAAATTCGGATGCAATTTCTGTGTTTCACCGTCAATAAGAAGGTCCAAGGTATACAGTAAACCTGAAGTGAAGCATCTAAATCTAAAACTGGACTCACAGGAGAGGGTCAAATCATAGAAAGTTAGAGTGTCAGTCCTCTTGTACTTAAGTCGGCATTGTGCCTTTTGTATTAACTTTGGACGCAATTTCTGTGTTCCTTCATCAATAAGAAGGTCCAAGGGATACAGTAAACCTGAAGAGAAGCATCGGAATCTAAAACTGGACTGACAGGAGAAGTTCAAATCATAGAAAGTTAGAGTGTCTGTTTACTTCTACTGAAGTCGGCATTGTGCCATTTGTATTAACTTCGGATCCAATATCTGTGTTTCAACGTCAATAAGAAGGTCCAAGGGATACAGTAAACCTGAAGTGAAGCATCGGAATGTAAAACTGGACTCACAGGAGAGGTTTAAATCATAGAACGTTAGAGTGTCAGTCCTCTTGTACTTAAGTCGGCATTGTGCCTTTTGTATTAAATTCGGATGCAATATCTGTGTTTCATCGTCAATAAAAAGGTCCAAGGTATACAGTAAACCTGAAGTGAAGCATCGGAATCTAAAACTGGACTCCCAGGAGAGGTTCAAATCATAGAAAGTTAAAGTGTCAGCCCACTTGTACTTAAGTCGGCATTGTGCCTTTTTTATTAAAGTCGGATGCAATATCTGTGGTTCATCGTCAATAAGAAGGTCCAAGGTATACAGTAATCCTGAAGTGAAGCATCGGAATCTAAAACTGGACTCACAGGAGAGGTTAAAATCGTAGAAAGTTAGTGTGTCAGTCCTCTTGTACTTAAGTCGGCCTTGTGACTTTTGTATTAAATTCGGATGCAATTTCTGTGTTTCATCGACAATAAGAAGGTCCAAGGTGTACAGTAAACCTGAAGTCAAGCATCAGAATCCATAACTGGACTCACAGGAGAGTTTCAAATCATAGAAAGTTAGAGTGTCAGTCCTCTTGTACTTAAGTCGGCATTGTGCCTTTCGAATTAAATTCGGATGCAATTTCTGTGTTTTATCGTCAATAAGAAGGTCCAAGGGATACAGTAAACCTGATGTGAAGCTTCGGAAACTAAAACTGGACTCACAGGAGAGGTTCAAATCATAGAAAGTTAGAGTGTCAGTCCTCTTGTACTTAAGTTGTCATTGTGCTTTTGTATTAAATTCGGATGCAATTTCTGTGTTTCATCGTCAATAAGAAGGTCCAATGGATACAGTAAACCTGAAGTGAAGCATCGGTATCTAAAACTGGACTCACAGGAGAGGTTCAAATCGTAGAAAGTTAGTGTGTCAGTCCTCTTGTAATTAAGTCGGCATTGTGCCTTTTGTATTAAATACGGATGCTATATCTGTGTTTCATCGTCAATAAGAAGGTCCAAGGTGTACAGTAAACCTGAAGTGAAGCATCAGAATCTAAAACTGGACTCGCAGGAGAGGTTCAAATCATAGAAAGTTAGAGTGTCAGTCCTCTTGTACTTAATTCGGCATTGTGCCTTCTGTATTAAATTGGGATGCAATTTCTGTGTTTCATCGTCAATAAGAAGGTCCAAGGGATACAGTAAACCTGAAGTGAAGCATCAGAATCTAAAACTGGACTCGCAGGAGAGGTTCAAATTATAGAAAGTTAGAGTGTCAGTCCTCTTGTACCTAAGTCGGCATTGAGCCTTTTGTGTTAAATTCAAATGCAATTTCTGTGTTTCATCGTCAATAAGAAGGTCCAAGGTATACAGTAAACCTGAAGTGAAGCATCGGTATCTAAAACTGGACTCAAAGGAGAGGTTCAAATCGTAGCAAGTTGTGTGCCAGTCCTCTTGTACTTAAGTCGGCATTGTGCCTTTTGTATTATATTGGGATGCAATTTCTGTGTTACAACGTCAATAAGAAGGTAAAAGGTATACAGTAAATCTGAAGTGAAGCATCGGAATCTAAAACTGGACTCACAGAAGAGGTTTAAATCATAGAAAGTTAGAGTGTCAGTCCTCTTGTACTTATGTCGGCGTTGTGCCTCTTGTATTAAAAATTCGGATGCGATTTCTGAGTTTCATCGTCAATAAGAAGGTCCAAGGTATACAGTAAATCTGAAGTGAAGCATCGGAATCTAAACCTGGACTCACAGGAGAGGTTCAAATCATAGAGTATCAGTCCTCTTGTACTTAAGTCGGCATTGTGACTTTTGTATTACATTAGGATGCAATTTCTGTGTTTCATCGTCAATAAGAAGGTCCAAGGTATACAGTAAACCTGATGTGAAGCATCGAAATCTGAAACTGGACTCGCAGGAGAGGTTCAAATCATAGAAAGCTAGAGTGTCAGACCTCTTGTACTTAAGTCGGCATTGTGCCTTTTGTAACAACTTTGGATGCAATTTCTGTGTTCCTTCGTCAATAAGAAGGCCCAAGGGATACAGTAAACCTGAAGAGAAGCATCGGAATCTAAAACTGGACTCACAGGAGAAGTTCAAATTATAGAAAGTTTAAGTGTCAGTCCACTTCTACTTTAGTCGGCATTGTGCCTTTTGTATTAAATTCGGATCCAATTTCTGTGTCTCAACGTCAATAAGAAGGTCCAAGGTATACAGTAAACCTGAAGTGAAGCATTGGAATAGAAAACTGGACTCTCAGGAGAGGTTCAAATCAAAGAATGTTAGAGTGTCAGTCCTCTTGTACTTAAGTCGGCATTGTGCCTTTTGTATTAAATTCGGATGCAATTTCTGTGTTTCCTCGTCAATAAGAAGGTCCAAGGTATACAGTATACCTGAAGTGTAGCATCAGAATCTAAAACTGGACTCACAGGAGAGGTTCAAATCATAGAAAGTTAGAGTGTCAGACCTCTTGTACTTAAGTCAGCATTATGCCTTCCGTATTAAATTCGGATGCAATATCTGTGTTTTATCGTCAATAAGAAGGTCCAAGGGATACAGTAAACCTGAAGTGAAGCATCGGAATCTAATACTGGACTCACAGGTGAGGTTCAAATCATAGAAGGTTAGAGTGTCAGTCCTCTTGAACTGAAGTCGGCATTGAGCCTTTTGTAATAAATTGGGATGCAATTTCTGTGTTTCATCGTCAATAAGAAGGTGCAAGGGGTACAGTTAACCTGAAGTGAAGCATCGGAATCTAAAACTGGACTCGCAGGGGAGGTTCAAATCGTTGAAAGTTAGAGTGTTAGTCCTCTTGTACTTAAGTCGGCATTGTGCCTTTTGTATTAAATTCGGATGCAATTTCTGTGTTTCATCGTCAATAAGACGGTCCAAGGTATACACTAAACCTGAAGTGCAGAATCGGAATCTAAAACTGGACTCACCGGAGTGGTTCAAATCATAGAAAGTGAGATTGTCAGTCCTCTTGTACTTAAGTCGGCGATGTGGCTTTTGTATTAAATTCGGATGCAATTCCTCTGTTTCATCGGCTATAAGAAGGTGCACAGTATACAGTAAACCTGAAGTGAAGCATCGAAATCTAAAACTGGACTCACAGAAGGGGTTCTTATCATAGAAAGTTAGAGTGTCAGTCCTCTTGTACTTAGGTCGCCATTGTGCCTTTTTTATTAAAGTTGGATGCAATTTCTGTGTTTCATCGTCAAGAAGATGGTTCTAGGTATACAGTAAACCTGAAGTGAAGCATCGGAATCTAAAACTGGGCTCGCAGGAGAGGACAAAATCATAGAAAGTTAGAGTGTCAGTCCACTTGTACTTAAGTTGGCATTATGCCTTTTGTATTAAATTCGGATGCAATATCTGTGTTTCATCGTCAATAAGAAGGTCCAAGGTATACAGTAAATCTGAAGTGAAGCATCGGAATCTAAAACTGGTCTCCCAGGAGAGGTTCAAATCATAGATAATTAGGAGGTCAATCCTCTTGTACATAAGCCGGCATTGTGCATTTTGTATTAAATTTGGATGCAATTTCTGTGAATCATCGTCAAAAAGAAGGTCCAAGGGATTCAGTAAACCTGAAGTGAAGCATCGGAATCTAAAACTGGACTCACAGGAGAGGTTCAAATCATAGAAAGTTACAGAGTCAGTCCTCTTGTACTTAATTTTGCATTGTGACTTTTGTATTATATTGCGATGTAATTTCTGTGTTTCATCGTCAATAAGAGGGTCGAAGGAATACAGTAAACCTGAAGTGAAGCATCAGAATCTAAATCTGGACTCGCAGGAGAGGTTCAAATCATAGAAGGTTAGAGTGTCAGTCCTCTTGTACCTAAGTCGGCATTGAGACTTTTGTATTAAATTCGGATGCAATTTCTGTGTTTCATCGTCAATAAAAAGGTCCAAGGTATACAGTAAACCTGAACTGAAGCATCGGTATCTAAAACTGGACTCACAGGAGAGGTTCAAATCGTAGAATGTTAGTGAGTCAGTCCTTTTGTACTGAAGTCGGCATTGTGCCTTTTGTATTAAATTCGGATGCAGTTTCTGTGTTTCATCGTCAATAAGAAGGTCCAAGGTATACAGTAAACCTGAAGTGATGGATGAGAATCTAAAACTGGACTCACAGGAGGGTTTCAAATCAAGGAAAGTTAGAGTGTCAGTCCTCTTGTACGTAATTAGGCATTGTGCCTTTTGTATTATATTCGGATGCAATTTCTGTGTTTCATCGTCAATAAGAAGGTCCAAGGTATACAGTAAACCTGATGTTAAGCTTCGGAATCTAAAACTGGACTCCCAGGGAGGTTCAAATCATAGAAGATTAGAGTGTCAGTCCTCTTGTACTTAAGTCGGCATTGTGCCTTTTGTATTAAATTCGGATGCAATTTCTGTGTTTCATCGTCAATAAAAAGGTCCAAGGGATACAGTAAACCTGAAGTGAAGCATCGGAATCAAAAATAGGACTCACAGGAGTGGTCCAAATCAATGAAAGTTAGAGTGTCAGTCTTCTTGTACTTAAGTCGGCAATGTGACTTTTATATTAAATTCGGATGCAATATCTGTGTTTCATCGTCAATAAGTAGGTCCAAGGTATACAGTAAACCTGAGGTGAAGCACCGGAATCTAAAACTGGAATCACAGGAGAGGTTCAAATCATAGAAAGTTAGAGTGTCAGACCTCTTGTACCTAAGTCGGCACTATGCCTTTTGTATTAAATTCAAATGCAATTTCTGTGTTTCATCGTCAATAAGAATGTCCAAGGGATACAGTAAACCTGAAGGGAAGCATCGGAATCTGAAACTGGACTCGCAGGAGAGTTCCAAATCATAGAAAGTTAGGGTGTCAGTCCTCTTGTACTTAAGTCGGCATTTTGTCATTTGTATTAAATTCGGATGCAGTTTCTGTGTTTCATCGTCAATAAGAAGGTCCAAGGGATACAGTAAACCTGAAGTGAAGCATCGGAATCTAATACTGGACTCACAGGAGGGGTTCAAATCATAGAAAGTTAGAGTGTCAGTACTCTTGAGCTTAAGTCGGCATTGTGCCTTTCGTATTATATTGGGATGCAATTTCTGTGTTTCATCGTGAATAAGAAGGTCCAAGGGGTACAGTAAACCTGAAGTGAAGCATCGGAATCTAAAACTGGACTCGCAGGGGAGGTTCAAATCATAGAAAGTTAGAGTGTTAGTCCTCTTGTACTTAAGTCGGCATTGTGCCTTTTGTATTAACGTCGGATGCAATTTCTGTGTTTCATCGTCAACAAGAAGGTCCAAGGTATACAGTAAACCTGAAGTAAAGCATCGGAATCCAAAACTGGAATCACAGGAGAGGATTAAATCGTAGAAAGTTAGTGTGTCAGTCCCCTTGTACTTAAGTCGGCATTGTGCCTTTTGTATTAAATTCGAATGCAATTTCTGTGTTTCATCGTCAATAAGAAGGTCCCAGGTATACAGTAAACCTGAAATGAAGCATCGGTATCTAAAACTGGACTCACAGGAGAGGTTCAAATCATACAAAGTTAGAGTGTCAGTCCTCTTGTACATAAGTCGGCATTGTGCATTTTGTATTAAATTCGCATGCAATTTCTGTGAATCATCGTCAATAAGAAGGTCCAAGGGATACAGTAAACCTGAAGTGAAGCATCGGCTTCCAAAACTGGAGTCACAGGAGAGGTTCAAATCATAGAAAATTCGAGTGACAGTCCTCTTGTACTTAAGTCAGCATTGTGCCTTTTGTATTAAATTCGGACGCAATTTCTGTGTTTCATCGTCAATAAGAAGGTGCAAGGTATACAGTAAACCTGAAGTGATGCATCGGAATCTAAACCTGGATTCACAGGAGAGGTTCAAATCATAGAAAGTTAGGTCAGCCCTCTTTTACTTAAGTCGGCATTGTGCCTTTTGTATTAAATTCGGATGCAATTTCTGTGTTTCATCGGCAACAAGGAGGACCAAGGTATACACTAAACCTGAAGTGAAGCATCGGAATCTAAAACTGGACTCACAGGAGAGGTTCAAATCATAGAAAGTTAAAGTGTCAATCCTCTTTTACTTAAGTCGGCATTGTGACTTTGTATTAAATTCGGATGCAATTTCTGTGTTTGATCGTCAATAAGATGGTCCAAGGGATACAGTATACCTGAAGTGAGGCATCGGAATCTAAAACTGAACTCGCAGGAGAGGTCCAAATCATAGAAAGTTAGAGTGTCAGTCCTCTTGTACTTATATCGGCATTGTGCCTTTTGTATTAAATTCGGATGCAATTTCTGTGTTTCATTGTCAACAAGAAGGTCCTAGGTATATAGTAAATCTGAAATGTAGCATCGGAATCTAAAACTGGACTCACAGGAGAGGTTCAAATCATAGAAAGTTAGAGTGTCAATCCTTTTGTACTTAAGTCGGCATTGTGCCTTTTGTATTACTTTCAGATGCAATTTCGGTGTTCCATCGTCAATAAGAAGGTCCAAGGGATACAGTAAACCTGAAGTGAAGCATCCGAATCTGAAACTGGACCCACAGGAGAGGTTCAAATCATAGAAATTTAAAGTGTCAGTCCACTTGTACTTAAGTCGGCATTGTGCCTTTTTTATTAAAGTCGGATGCAATTTCTGTGTTTAATCGTCAATAAGATGGTTCAAGGTATACAGTAAACCTGACTTGAAGCATCGGAATCTAAAACTGGGCTCGCAGGAGAGGTCCAAACCATAGAAAGATATAGTGTCAGTCCCATTGTACTTAAGTCGGCATTGTGCTTTTTTATTAAATTCGGATGCAATATCTGTGTTTCATCGTCAATAAGAAGGTCCAAGGTATACAGTAAACCTGAAGTGAAGCATCGGAATCTAAAACTGGACTCACAGGAGAGGTTCAAATCATAGAAAGTTAAAGTGTCAATCCTCTTGTACTTAAGTCGGCATTGTGATTTTGTATTAAATTCGGATGCAATTTCTGTGTTTCATTGTCAATAAGAAGGTCCAAGGTATATAGTAAATCTGAAGTGTAGCATCGGAATCTAAAACTGGACTCACAGGAGAGGTTCAAATCATAGAAAGTTCGAGTGTCAGTCCTCCTGTACTTAAGAAGGCATTGTGCTTTTGTATAAAATTGAGATGCAATTTCTGTGTTTCATCGTCAACAAGAAGGACCAAGGTATACACTAAACCTGAAGTGAAACATCGGAATCTAAAACAGGACTCACAGGAGAGGTTCAAATCATAGAAAGTTAAAGTGTCAATCCTCTTGTACTTAAATCGGCATTGTGCCTTTGTATTAGATTCGGATGCAATTTCTGTGTTTGATCGTCAATAAGAAGGTCCAAGGGATACAGTAAACCTGAAGTGAAGCATCGGAATCTAAATCTGAACTCGCAGGAGACGTCCAAATCATAGAAAGTTAGAGTGTCAGTCCTCTTGTACTTATATCTGCATTGTGCCTTTTGTATTAAATTCGGATGCAATTTCTGTGTTTCATTGTCAACAAGAAGGTCCTAGGTATATAGTAAATCTGAAGTGTAGCATCGGAATCTAAAACTGGACTCACAGGAGAGGTTCAAATCATAGAAAGTTAGAGTGTCAATCCTTTTGTACTTAAGTCGGCATTGTGCCTTTTGTATTTATTTCAGATGCAATTTCTCTGTTTCATCGTCAATAAGATGGTGCACGGAATACAGTAAACCTGGAATGAAGCATCGGAATCTAAAACTGGACTCACAGAAGTGGTTCATATCATAGAAAGTTAGAGTGTCAGTCCTCTTGTACTTAAGTCGGCATTGTGAATTATTTATTAAATTCGGATGAAATTTCTGTGTTTCATCGCCAATAAGAAGGTCCAAGGTGTACAGTAAACCTGAAGTGAAGCATCGGCTTCCAAAACTGGACTCACAGGAGAGGTTAAAATCATAGAAAATTAGAGTGACAGTCCTTATGTACTTAAGTCGGCATTGTGCCTTTTGTATTAAATTCGGATGCATTTTCTGTGTTTCATCGTCAATAAGAAACTGCAAGGTATACAGTAAACCTGAAGTGATGCATCGGAATCTAAAAGTGGACTCACAGGAGAGGTTCAAATCATAGAAAGTTAGAGGTCAGTTCTCTTGTACTTAAGTCGGCATTGTGCCTTTTGTATTAAATTCGCATGCATTTTCTGTGAATCATCCTCAATAAGAAGGTCCAAGGGATATAGTAAACCTGAAGTGAGGCAACGGAATCTAAAACTGGACTCACAGGAGAGGTTCAAATCATTCAAAGTTAGAGTGTCAGTCCTCTTGTACTTAATGCAGCATTGTGTCTTTTGTATTAAATTGGGATGCAATTTCTGTGTTTAATCGTTAATAAGAAGGCCCAAGGGATACAGTAAACCTGAAGTGAAGCATCAGAATCTAAAACTGGACTCGCAGGAGAGGTTCAAATCATAGAAAGTTAGAGTGACAGTCCTCTTGTACCTAAGTCGTCATTGAGCCTTTTGTATTAAATTCGGATGCAATTTCTGTGTTTCATCGTCAATAAGAAGGTCCAAGGTACACAGTAAACCTGAAGTGAAGCATCGGTATCTAAAACTGGACTCACAGGAGAGGTTCAAATCGTAGAAACTTAGTGTCTCAGTCCTCTTGTACTTAAGTCGGCATTGTGCCTTTTGTATTAAATTCGGATGCTATTTCTGTGTTTCATCGTCAATAAGAAGGTCCAAGGTGTACAGTAAACCTGAAGTGAAGCATCGGCTTCCAAAACTGGAGTCACAGGAGAGGTTCAAATCATAGAAAGTTAGAAGGTCAGCCCTCTTTTACTTAAGTCGGCATTGTGCCTTTTGTATTAAATTCGAATGCAATATCTGTGTTTCATGGTCAATAAGATGGTGCACGGTATACAGTAAACCTGGAATGAAGCATCGGAATCTGAAACTGGACTCACAGTAGTGGTTCAAATCGTAGAAAGTTAGAGTGTCAGTCCTCTTGTACTTACGTCGGCATTGTGAATTATTTATTAAATTCGGATGCAATTTCTGTGTTTCATCGTCAACAAGAAGGACCAAGGGATACAGTAAACCTGAAGTGAAGCATCGGAATCTAAAACTGGACTCACAGGAGAGGTTCAAATCATAGAAAGTTAAAGTGTCAATCCTCTTGTACTTAAGTCGGCATTGTGATTTTGTATTAAATTCGGATGCAATTTCTGTGTTTCATTGTCAATAAGAAGGTCCAAGGTATATAGTAAATCTGAAGTGTAGCATCGGAATCTAAAACTGGACTCACAGGAGAGGTTCAAATCATAGAAAGTTAGAAGGTCAGCCCTCTTGTACTTAAGTCGGCATTGTGCTTTTTGTATTAAATTCGGATGCAATTTCTCTGTTTCATCGTCAATAAGATGGTGCACGGTATACAGTAAACCTGGAATGAAGCATTGGAATCTAAAACTGGACTCACAGAAGTGGTTCATATCGTAGAAAGTTAGAGTGTCAGTCCTCTTGTACTTAAGTCGGCATTGTGAATTATTTATTAAATTCGGATGCAATTTCTGTGTTTCATCGTCAATAAGAAGGTCCAAGGTGTACAGTAAACCTGAAGTGAAGCATCGGCTTCCAAAACTGGACTCACAGGAGAGGTTCAAATCATAGAAAATTAGAGTGACAGTCCTCTTGTACTTAAGTCGGCATTGTGCCTTTTGTATTAAATTCGGATGCATTTTCTGTGTTTCATCGTCAATAAGAAGGTGCAAGGTATACAGTAAACCTGAATTGAAGCATCGGAATCTAATACTGGACTCACAGGAGAGGTTCAAATCATAGAAAGTTAGAGTGTCAGTCCTCTTGAACTTAATTGGGCATCGTGCCTTTTGTATTAAATTGGGATGCAATTTCTGTGTTTCATCGTCAATAAGAAGGTCCAAGGGATACAGTAAACCTGAAGTGAAGCATCGGAATCTAAAACTGGACTCGCAGGGAGGTTAAAAATATAGAAAGTTAGAGTGTCAGTCCTCTTGTACTTAAGTCGGCATTGTGCATTTTGTATTACATTCAGATGCGATTTCTTGGGGTTCATCGTCAATAAGAAGGTCCAAGGTATACGGTAAACCTGAAGAGAAGCATCGGAATCCAAAACTGGACTCACAGGAGAGGATCAAATCGTAGAAAGATTGTGTGTCAGTCCTCTTGCACTTAAGTCGGCATTGTGCCTTTTGTATTACATTCGGATGCAATTTCTGTGTTTCATCGTCAATACGACGGTTCAAGGTATACTGTAAACCTGAAGTGAAGCATCGGAATCTAAAACTGGACTCACAGAAGAGGTTCAAATCATAGAAAGTTAGAGTGTCAGTCCGCTTGTACTTAAGTCGGCATTGTGCCTTTTGTATTAAATTCAGATGCAATTTCTCTGTTTCATCGTCAATAAGAAGGTGCTCGGTATATAGTTAACCTGAAATGAAGCATCGGAATCTAAAACTGGACTCACAGGATAGGTTCAAATCATAGAAAGTTAGAGTGTCAGTCCTCTTGTACTTAAGCCGGCATTGGGCCTTTTGTATAAAATTGGGATGCAATTTCTGTGTTTCACCGTCAACAAGAAGGACGAAGGTATACACTAAACCTGAAGTGAAGCATCGGAATTTAAAACTGGACTCACAGGAGAGGTTCAAATCATAGAAAGTTAGCGTGTCAGTCCTTTTGTACTTAAGTCGGCATTGTGCCTTTTGTATTAATTTTAGATACTATATCTGCGTTTCATCGTCAATAAGAAGGTCCTAGGGATACAGTAAACCTGAAGTGAAGCATCGGAATCTAAAACTGGACTCACAGGAGAGGTTCAAATCATAGAAAATTAAAGTGTCAGTCCTCTTGTACTTAAGTCGGCATTGTGTCTTTTGTATTTTATTCGGATGCAATTTCTGTGTTTCATCGTCAATGAGAATGTCCAAGGTATACACTAAACCTGAAGTGATGCATCAAAATCTAAAACTGTACCCACACTAGAGGTTCAAGTCATAGAAAGTTAGAGTGTCAGTCCTCTTGTACTTAAGCCGGCATTGTGCTATTTGTATGAGATTCGGATGCAATTTCTGTGTTTCATCGTCAATAAGAAGGTGCACGGTATACAGTAAACCTGAAGTGAAGCATCGGAATCTAAAACTGGACTCACAGGAGAGGTTCATATCATAGAAAGTTAGAGTGTCAGTCCTCTTGTACTTATGTCGGCATTGTGCCTTTTTTATTAATTTCGGATGCAATTTGTGTGTTTCATCGTCAGTAAGAAGGTCCTAGGGATACAGTAAACCTGAAGTGAAGCATCGGAATCTAAAACTGGACTCACAGGAGAGGTTCAAATCATAGAAAATTAAAGTGTCAGTCCTCTTGTACTTATGTCGGCATTGTGCCTTTTGTATTAAATTCAGATGCAATTTCTGTGTTTCATCGTCAATAAGAATGTCCAAGGTACACAGTAAACCTGTAGTGAAGCATCGGAAGCCAAAACTGGTCTCTCAGGAGAGGTTCTAATTATAGAAAGTTAGAGTGTCAGTCCTCTTCTACTTAATTTGGCATAGTGCCATTTGTATTAAAACTGGGATGCAATTTCTGAGTTACATCGTCAAAAAGAAGGGGCCATGGGATACAGTAAACCTGAAGTGAAGCATCGGAATCTAAAACTGGACTCACAGGAGAGGTTCAAATCATAGAAAATTAAAGTGTCAGTCCTCTTGTACTTAAGTCGGCATTGTGTCTTTTGTATTTTATTTGGATGCAATTTCTGTGATTCATCGTCAATAAGAAGGTCCAAGGGATACAGAAAACCTGAAGTGAAGCATCGGAATCTAATACTGGACTCACAGGAGAGGTTCAAATCATAGAAAGTTAGATTGTCAGTCCACCTGAAGTCAAGCCGGCATTGTGCCTTTTGCATTAAATTGGGATGCAATTTATGTGTTTCATCGTCAATAAGAAGGTCCAAGGGATATAGTAAACCTAAAGTGAAGCATCGTAATATAAAACTGGACTCCCAGGGGAGGTTCAAATCATAGATAGTTAGAGTGTCAGTCCACTTGTACTTAAGTTGGCATTGTGCCGTTTGTATTAAATTCGGATGCAATATCTGTACTTCATCGTCAATAAGAATGTCCAAGGTATACAGTAAACCTGAAGTGAAGAATCGGAATCTAAAACTGGACTCACAGGAGAGGTTCAAATCATAGAAATTTAAAGTGTCAGTCCTCTTGTACTTAAGTCGGCATTGTGCCTTTTGTATTAAATTCGGATGCAATTTCTCTGTTTCATCGTCAATAAGAAGGTGCACGGTATACAGTAAACCTGAAGTGAAGCATCGGAATCTAAAACTGGACTCACAGGAGAGGTTCATATCATAGAAAGTTAGAGTGTCAGTCCTCTTGTACTTATGTCGGCATTGTGCCTTTTTTATTAATTTCGGATGCAATTTGTGTGTTTCATCGTCAGTAAGAAGGTCCAAGGTATACAGTAAATCTGAAGTGAAGCATCGGAATCTAAAATTGGACTCACAGGAGAGGTTCAAATCATAGAAAGTTAGAGTGTCAGTCCTTTTGTACTTAAGGCGGCATTGTGCCTTTTGTATTACATTCGGATGCCTTTTCTGTGTTTCATCGTCAATGAGAATGTCCAAGGTATACACTAAACCTGAAGTGATGCATCAAAATCTAAAACTGTACCCACAGGAGAGGTTCAAATCATACAAAGTTAGAGTGTCAGTCCTCTTGTACTTAAGTCGGCATTGTGCTATTTGTATGAGATTCGGATGCAATTTCTGTGTTTCATCGTCAACAAGAAGGTCCATGGGATACAGTACACATGAAGTGAAGCATCGGAATCTAAAACTGGACTCACAGGAGAGGTTCAAATCATAGAAGGTTTGAGTGTCAGTCCTCTTATACTTAAGTCGGCGTTGTGCCTTTTGTATTAAATTTGGATGCAATTTCTGTGTTTCATCGTCAATAAAAACGACCAAGGTATACACTAAACCTGAAGTGAAGCATCGGAATCTAAAACTGGGCTCACAGGAGAGGTTCAAATCATAGTAAGTTAGAGTGTCAGTCCTCTTGTACTTATGTCGGCATTGTGCCTTTTGTATTAAATTCAGATGCAATTTCTGTGTTTCATCGTCAATAAGAATGTCCAAGGTATACAGTAAACCTGTAGTGAAGCACCGGAAGCCAAAACTGGTCTCTCAGGAGAGGTTCTAATTATAGAAAGTTAGAGTGTCAGTCCTCTTCTACTTAATTTGGCATAGTGCCATTTGTATTAAAACTGGGATGCAATTTCAGAGTTACATCGTCAATAAGAAGGTCCAAGGGATACAGTAAACCTGAAGTGAAGCATCGGAATCTAAAACTGGACTCACAGGAGAGGTTCATATCATAGAAAATTAAAGTGTCAGTCCTCTTGTACTTAAGTCGGCATTGTGTCTTTTGTATTTTATTTGGATGCAATTTCTGTGATTCATCGTCAATAAGAAGGTCCAAGGGATACAGAAAACCTGAAGTGAAGCATCGGAATCTAATACTGGACTCACAGGAGAGGTTCAAATCATAGAAAGTTAGATTGTCAGTCCACCTGAAGTCAAGCCGGCATTGTGCCTTTTGCATTAAATTGGGATGCAATTTATGTGTTTCATCGTCAATAAGAAGGTAAAGGGATATAGTAAACCTAAAGTGAAGCATCGTAATATAAAACTGGACTCCCAGGGGAGGTTCAAATCATAGATAGTTAGAGTGTCAGTCCACTTGTACTTAAGTTGGCATTGTGCCGTTTGTATTAAATTCGGATGCAATATCTGTACTTCATCGTCAATAAGAATGTCCAAGGTATACAGTAAACCTGAAGTGAAGCATCGGAATCTAAAACTGGACTCACAGGAGAGGTTCAAATCATAGAAATTTAGAGTGTCAGTCCTCTTGTACTTAAGTCGGCATTGTGGCTTTTGTATTAAATTCGGATGCAATTTCTCTGTTTCATCGTCAATAAGAAGGTGCACGGTATACAGTAAACCTGAAGTGAAGCATCGGAATCTAAAACTGGACTCACAGGAGAGGTTCATATCATAGAAAGTTAGAGTGTCAGTCCTCTTGTACTTATGTCGGCATTGTGCCTTTTTTATTAATTTCGGATGCAATTTCTGTGTTTCATTGTCAGTAAGAAGGTCCAAGGTATACAGTAAATCTGAAGTTAAGCATCGGAATCTAAAATTGGACTCACAGGAGAGGGTCAAATCATAGAAAGTTAGAGTGTCAGTCCTTTTGTACTTAAGGCGGCATTGTGCCTTTTGTATTACATTCGGATGCCTTTTCTGTGTTTCATCGTCAATGAGAATGTCCAAGGTATACACTAAACCTGAAGTGATGCATCGGAATCTAAAACTGTACTCACAGGAGAGGTTCAAATCATAGAAAGTTAGAGTGTCAGTCCTCTTGTACTTAAGTCGGCATTGTGCTATTTGTATGAGATTCGGATGCAATTTCTGTGTTTCGTCGTCAACAAGAAGGTCCATGGGATACAGTACACATGAAGTGAAGCATCGGAATCTAAAACTGGACTCACAGGAGAGGTTCAAATCATAGAAGGTTTGAGTGTCAGTCCTCTTGTACTTAAGTCGGCGTTGTGCCTTTTGTATTAAATTTGGATGCAATTTCTGTGTTTCATCGTCAATAAGAACGACCAAGGTATACACTAAACCTGAAGTGAAGCATCGGAATCTAAAACTGGGCTCACAGGAGAGGTTCAAATCATAGTAAGTTAGAGTGTCAGTCCTCTTGTACTTATGTCGGCATTGTGCCTTTTGTATTAAATTCAGATGCAATTTCTGTGTTTCATCGTCAATAAGAATGTCCAAGGTATACAGTAAACCTGTAGTGAAGCATCGGAAGCCAAAACTGGTCTCTCAGGAGAGGTTCTAATTATAGAAAGTTAGAGTGTCAGTCCTCTTCTACTTAATTTGGCATAGTGCCATTTGTATTAAAACTGGGATGCAATTTCTGAGTTACATCGTCAATAAGAAGGTCCAAGGGATCCAGTAAACCTGAAGTGAAGCATCGGAATCTAAAACTGGACTCACAGGAGAGGTTCAAATCATAGAAACTTAGAGTGTCAGTCCTCTTGTACTTAAGTCGGCATTGTGCCTTTTGTAATTAATTCGGATGCAATTTCTGTGTTTCATTGTCAATCAGAAGGTCCAAGGGATACAGTAAACCTGAAGTGAAGCATCGGAATCTAAAACTGGACTCGCAGGGAGGTTAAAAATATAGAAAGTTAGAGTCTCTGTCCTCTTGTACTTAAGTCGGCATTGTGCATTTTGTATTACATTCAGATGCGATTTCTGGGGTTCATCGTCAATAAGAAGGTCCAAGGTATACGTTAAACCTGAAGAGAAGCATCGGAATCTAAAACTGGACTCACAGGAGAGGTTCAAATCATAGTAAGTTAGAGTGTCAGTCCTCTTGTACTTATGTCGGCATTGTGCCTTTTGTATTACATTCGGATGCAATTTCTGTGTTTCATCGACAATACGACGGTTCAAGGTATACTGTAAACCTGAAGTGAAGCATCGGAATCTAAAACTGGACTCACAGAAGAGGTTCAAATCATAGTACGTTAGAGTGTCAGTCCGCTTGTACTTAAGTCGGCATTGTGCCTTTTGTATTAAATTCGGATGCAATTTCTCTGTTTCATCGTCAATAAGAAGGTGCTCGCTATATAGTTAACCTGAAATGAAGCGTCGGAATCTAAAACTGGACTCACAGGATAGGTTCAAATCATAGAAATTTAGAGTGTCAGTCCTCTTGTACTTAAGCCGGCATTGGGCCTTTTGTATAAAATTGGGATGCAGTTTCTGTGTTTCACCGTCAACAAGAAGGACGAAGGTATACACTAAACCTGAAGTGAAGCATCGGAATTTAAAACTGGACTCACAGGAGAGGTTCAAATCATAGAAAGTTAGCGTGTCAGTCCTTTTGTACTTAAGTCGGCATTGTGCCTTTTGTATTAATTTTAGATACTATATCTGCGTTTCATCGTCAATAAGAAGGTCCTAGGGATACAGTAAACCTGAAGTGTAGCATCGGAATCTAAAACTGGACTCACAGGAGAGGTTCAAATCATAGAAAATTAAAGTGTCAGTCCTCTTGTACTTAAGTCGGCATTGTGTCTTTTGTATTGTATTCGGATGCAATTTCTGTGTTTCATCGTCAATAAGAAGGTCCAAGGGATACAGAAAACCTGAAGTGAAGCGTCGGAATCTAATACTGGACTCACAGGAGAGGTTCAAATCATAGAAAGTTAGATTGTCAGTCCTCCTGAACTCAAGCCGGCATTGTGCCTTTTGCATTAAATTGGGATGCTATTTATGTGTTTCATCGTCAATAAGAAGGTCCAAGGGATATAGTAAACCTAAAGTGAAGCATCGGAATATAAAACTGGACTCCCAGGGGAGGTTCAAATCATAGATAGTTAGAGTGTCAGTCCACTTGTACTTAAGTTGGCATTGTGCCGTTTGTATTAAATTCGGATGCAATATCTGTACTTCATCGTCAATAAGAATGTCCAAGGTATACAGTAAACCAGAAGTGAAGCATCGGAATCTAAAACTGGACTCACAGGAGAGGTTCAAATCATAGAAATTTAGAGTGTCAGTCCTCTTGTACTTAAGTCGGCATTGTGCCTTTTGTATTAAATTCGGATGCAATTTCTCTGTTTCATCGTCAATAAGAAGGTGCACGGTATACAGTAAACCTGAAGTGAAGCATCGGAATCTAAAACTGGACTCACAGGAGAGGTTCATATCATAGAAAGTTAGAGTGTCAGTCCTCTTGTACTTGTGTCGGCATTGTGCCTTTTTTATTAATTTCGGATGCAATTTCTGTGTTTCATCGTCAGTAAGAAGGTCCAAGGTATACAGTAAATCTGAAGTGAAGCATCGGAATCTAAAATTGGACTCACAGGAGAGGTTCAAATCATAGAAAGTTAGAGTGTCAGTCCTTTTGTACTTAAGGCGGCATTGTGCCTTTTGTATTACATTCGGATGCCTTTTCTGTGTTTCATCGTCAATGAGAATGTCCAAGGTATACACTAAACCTGAAGTGATGCATCAAAATCTGAAACTGTACTCACAGGAGTGGTTCAAATCATAGAAAGTTAGAGTGTCAGTCCTCTTGTACTTATGTCGGCATTGTGCCTTTTGTATTAAATTCAGATGCAATTTCTGTGTTTCATCGTCAATAAGAATGTCCAAGGTATACAGTAAACCTGTAGTGAAGCATCGGAAGCCAAAACTGGTCTCTCAGGAGAGGTTCTAATTATAGAAAGTTAGAGTGTCAGTCCTCTTCTACTTAATTTGGCATAGTGCCATTTGTATTAAAACTGGGATGCAATTTCTGTGTTTCATCGTCAATAAGAACGACCAAGGTATACACTAAACCTGAAGTGAAGCATCGGAATCTAAAACTGGGCTCACAGGAGAGGTTCAAATCATAGAAACTTAGAGTGTCAGTCCTCTTGTACTTAAGTCGGCATTGTGCCTTTTGTAATTAATTCGGATGCAATTTCTGTGTTTCATTGTCAATCAGAAGGTCCAAGGGATACAGTAAACCTGAAGTGAAGCATCGGAATCTAAAACTGGACTCACAGGAGAGGTTCAAATCATAGAAACTTAGAGTGTCAGTCCTCTTGTACTTAAGTGGGCAATGTGCCTTTTGTAATAATTTCGGATGCAATTTCTGTGTTTCATCGTCAATAAGTAGGTCTAAGGTATACAGTAAACCTGAAGTGAAGCAACGGAATCTAAAACTGGGCTCACAGGAGAGGTTCAAATCATAGAAAGTTAGAGAGTCAGACCTCTTGTACCTAAAACGGCATTGTGACTTTTGTATTAAATTCGGATGCAATTTCTGTGTTTCATCGTCAATAAGAAGGTACAAGGGATACAGTAAACCTGAAGTTAAGCATCAGAATCTAAAACTGGACTCACAGGAGAGGTTTAAATCATAGAAAGTTAGAGTGTCAGTCCTCTTGTACTTAAGTCGGCATTGTGAATTTTTTTGTATTAAATTCGGATGCAATTTCTCTGTTTCATCGTCAATAAGAAAGTGCACGGTATACAGTAAACCTGAAGTGAAGCATCGGATTCTAAAACTGGATTCACAGGAGAGGTTCAAATCATAGAAAGTTAGAGTATCAGTCCTCTTGTACCTAAGTCGGCATTGTGCCTATTGTATGAGATTCGGATGCAATTTCTGTGTTTCATCGTCAATAAGAAGGTCCATGGGCTACACTACACCTCAAGTGAAGCATCGGAATCTGAAACTGGACTCACAGGAGAGGTTCAAATTATTGAAAGTTAGAGTGTCAGTCCTCTTGTGCTTAAGTCGCCATTGTGCCTTTTCTATTAAGTTCGGATGCAATTTCTCTGTTTCATCGTCAATAAGAAAGTGCACGGTATACGGTAAACCTGAAGTGAAGCATCGGAATCTAAAACTGGACTCACAGGAGAGGTTCAAATCATAGAAAGTTAGAGTGTCAGTCCTCTTGTACCTAAGTCGGCATTGTGCCTTTTGTATGAGATTCGGATGCAATTTCTGTGTTTCATCGTCAATAAGACGGTCCATGGGATACAGTACACCTTAAGTGAAGCATCGGAATCTAAAAATGGACACACAGGAGATTTTCAACTCAAAGAAAGTTAGAGTGTCAGTCCTCTTGTACTTAATTTGGCATTGTGCCATTTGTATTAAAACTGGGATGCAATTTCTGTGTTTCATCGTCAATAAGAAGGTCCAAGGTATACAGTAAACCAGAA
This sequence comes from Schistocerca americana, assembly GCF_021461395.2. NCBI lineage: Eukaryota > Metazoa > Arthropoda > Insecta > Orthoptera > Acrididae > Schistocerca > Schistocerca americana. The sequence continues at coordinate 60,643,266 of NC_060121.1, forward strand.
GTGAAGCATCGGAATCTAAAACTGGACTAACAGGAGAGGTTCAAATCTTAGAAAGTTACAGTGTCAGTCCTTTTGTACTTAAGTCGGCATTGAGCCTTTCGTATTAAATTCTAATGCAATGTCTGTGTTTCATCGTAAATAAGAAGGACCAAGGTATACACTAAACCGGAAGTGAAGCATCGGAATCTAAAACTGGACTCACAGAAGAGGTTCAAATCATAGAAAGTTAGAGTGTCATACCTCTTGTACCTAAGTCGGCATTGTGCCTTTTGTATTAAATTCGGATGCAATTTCTGTGTTTGACCGTCATTAAGAAGTCCAAGGGATACAGTACACCTGAAGTGAAGCATCGGAATCTAAAACTGGACTCGCAGGAGAGTTCCAAATCATAGAAAGTTAGAGTGTCAGTCCTCTTGTACTTAAATCAGCATTGTGCCTTTTGTATTAAATTCGGATGCAATTTCTGTGTTTCATTGTCAATGGGAAGGTCCAAGGGATACAGTAAACCTGAAGTGAAGCATCGGAATCTAAAACTGGACTCACAGGAGAGGTTCAAATCATAGAAACTTAGAGTGTCAGTCCTCTTGTACTTAAGTTGGCATTGTGCCTTTTGTAATAATTTCGGATGCAATTTCTGTGTTTCATCGTCAATAAGTAGGTCCAAGGTATACAGTAAACCTGAAGTGAAGCATCGGAATCTAAAACTGGGCTCACAGGAGAGGTTCAAATCATAGAAAGTTAAAGAGTCAGACCTCTTGTACTTAAACCGGCATTGTGACTTTTGTATTAAATTCGGATGCAATTTTTTGTTTCATCGTTAATAAGAAGGTACAAGGGATACAGTAAACCTGAAGTTAAGCATCAGAATCTAAAACTGGACTCACAGGAGAGGTTTAAACCATAGAAAGTTAGAGTGTCAGTCCTCTTGTACTTAAGTCGGCATTGTGCCTTTTGTATTAAATTCGGATGCAATTTCTCTGTTTCATCGTCAATAAGAAAGTGCACGGTATACGGTAAACCTGAAGTGAAGCATCGGAATCTAAAACTGGACTCACAGGAGAGGTTCAAATCATAGAAAGTTAGAGTGTCAGTCCTCTTGTACCTAAGTCGGCATTGTGCCTTTTGTATGAGATTCGGATGGAATTTCTGTGTTTCATCGTCAATAAGACCGTCCATGGGATACAGTACAATTTAAGTGAAGCATCGGAATCTAAAAATGGACACACAGGAGATTTTCAACTCAAAGAAAGTTAGAGTGTCAGTCCTCTTGTACTTAATTTGGCATTGTGCCATTTGTATTAAAACTGGGATGCAATTTCTGTGTTTCATCGTCAATAAGAAGGTCCAAGGTATACAGTAAACCTGAAGTGAAGCATCGGAATCTAAAACTGGACTAACAGGAGAGGTTCAAATCTTAGAAAGTTACAGTGTCAGTCCTTTTGTACTTAAGTCGGCATTGTGCCTTTCGTATTAAATTCTAATGCAATGTCTGTGTTTCATCGTAAATAAGAAGGACCAAGGTATACACTAAACCTGAAGTGAAGCATCGGAACCTAAAACTGGACTCACAGAAGAGGTTCAAATCATAGAAAGTTAGAGTGTCAGTCCTCTTGTACCTAAGTCGGCATTGTGCCATTTGTATTAAATTCGGATGCAATTTCTGTGTTTGATCGTCATTAAGAAGTCCAAGGGATACAGTACACCTGAAGTGAAGCATCGGAATCTAAAACTGGACTCGCAGGAGAGGTCCAAATCATAGAAAGTTAGAGTGTCAGTCCTCTTGTACTTAAATCAGCATTGTGCCTTTTGTATTAAATTCGGATGCAATTTCTGTGTTTCATTGTCAATAAGAAGGTCCAAGAGATACAGTAAACCTGAAGTGAAGCATCGGAATATAAAACTGGACTCACAGGAGAGGTTCAAATCATAGAAAGTTAGAGTGTCAGTCGTCTTGAACTTAAGTCAGCATTGTGCCTTTTGTATTACATTCGGATGCAATTTCTGTGTTTCATCGTCATTAAGAAGGTCCAAGGGATACAGTAAACCTGAAGTGAAGCATCGGAATCTACAACAGGACTCACAGGAGAGGTTCAAATCATAGAAAATTAAAGTGTCAGTCTTCTTGTACATAAGTCGGCATTGTGACTTTTGTGTTAAATTCGGATGCCATTTCTGTTTTTCATCGTCAATAAGAAGGTCCAAGGGATACAGTAAACCTGAAGTTAAGCATCGGAATCTAAATCTGGACTCGCAGGAGGGGTTCAAATCATAGAAAGTTAGAGTGCCATACGTCTTGAACTTAAGTCGGCATTGTGCCTTTTGTATTACATTCGGATGCAATTTCTGTGTTTCATCGTCAATAAGAAGGTCCAAGGGATACAGTAAACCTGCAGTGAAGCATCGGAATCTACAACAGGACTCACAGGAGAGGTTCAAATCATAGAAAGTTAGAAGGTCAGCCCTCTTGTACTTAAGTCGGCATTGTGCTTTTTGTATTAAATTCGGATGCAAGTTCTCTATTTCATCGTCAATAAGATGGTGCACGGTATACAGTAAACCTGGAATGAAGCATCGGAATTTAAAACTGGACTCACAGAAGTGGTTCAAATCATAGAAAGTTAGAGTGTCAGTCGTCTTGAACTTAAGTCAGCATTGTGCCTTTTGTATTACATTCGGATGCAATTTCTGTGTTTCATCGTCATTAAGAAGGTCCAAGGGATACAGTAAACCTGAAGTGAAGCATCGGAATCTACAACAGGACTCACAGGAGAGGTTCAAATCATAGAAAATTAAAGTGTCAGTCTTCTTGTACATAAGTCGGCATTGTGACTTTTGTGTTAAATTCGGATGAGATTTCTGTTTTTCATCGTCAATAAGAAGGTCCAAGGGATACAGTAAACCTGAAGTTAAGCATCGGAATCTAAATCTGGACTCACAGGAGAGGTTTAAACCATAGAAAGTTAGAGTGTCAGTCCTCTTGTACTTAAGTCGGCATTGTGCCTTTTGTATTAAATTCGGATGCATTTTCTGTGTTTCATCGTCAATAAGAAGGTGCAAGGTATACAGTAAACCTGAATTGAAGCATCGGAATCTAATACTGGACTCACAGGAGAGGTTCAAATCATAGAAAGTTAGAGTGTCAGTCGTCTTGAACTTAATTGGGCATTGTGCATTTTGTATTAAATTGGGATGCAATTTCTGTGTTTCATCGTCAATAAGAATGTCCAAGGGATACAGTAAACCTGAAGTGAAGCATCGGAATCTAAAACTGGACTCGCAGGGAGGTTAAAAATATAGATAGTTAGAGTGTCAGTCCTCTTGTACTTAAGTCGGCATTGTGCATTTTGTATTACATCCAGATGCGGTTTCTGGGGTTCATCGTCAATAAGAAGGTCCAAGGTATACGGTAAACCTGAAGTGAAGCATCGGAATTCAAAACTGGACTCACAGGAGAGGATCCAATCGTAGAAAGTTTGTGTGTCAGTCCTCTTGCACTGAAGTCGGCATTGTGCCTTTCGTATTAAATTCGGATGCAATTTCTGTGTTTCATCGTCAATACGACGGTTCAAGGTATACTGTAAACCTGAAGTGAAGCATTGGAATCTAAAACTGGACTCACAGAAGAGGTTCAAATCATAGAAAGTTAGAGTGTCAGTCCTCTTGTACTTATGTCGGCATTGTGCCTTTTGTATTAAATTCGGATGCAATTTCTCTGTTTCATCGTCCATAAGAAGGTGCTCGGTATATAGTTAACCTGAAATGAAGCATCGGAATCTAAAACTGGACTCACAGGAGAGGTTCAAATCATAGAAAGTTAGAGTGTCAGTCCTCTTGTACTTAAGCCGGCATTGGGCCTTTTGTATAAAATTGGGATGCAATTTCTGTGTTTCACCGTCAACAAGAAGGACGAAGGTATACACTAAACCTGAAGTGAAGCATCGGAATCTAAAACTGGACTCACAGGAGAGGTTCAAATCATAGAAAGTTAGAGTGTCAGTCCTCTTGTACTTATGTCGGCATTGTGCCTTTTTTATTAATTTCGGATTCAATTTCTGTGTTTCATCGTCAGTAAGAAGGTCCAAGGTATACAGTAAATCTGAAGTGAAGCATCGGAATCTAAAACTGGACTCACAGGAGAGGTTCAAATCATAGAAAGCTTGTGTGTCAGTCCTCTTGTACTTAAGTCGGCATTGTGCCAATTGTATTAAATTCAGATGCAATTTCTGTGTTTCATCGTCAATAAGAAGGTGCACGGTATACAGTAAACCTGAAGTGAAGCATCGGAATCTAAAACTGGACTCACAGGAGAGGTTCATATCATAGAAAGTTAGAGTGTCAGTCCTCTTGTACTTATGTCGGCATTGTGCCTTTTTTATTAATTTCGGATGCAATTTCTGTGTTTCATCGTCAGTAAGAAGGTCCAAGGTATACAGTAAATCTGAAGTGAAGCATCGGAATCTAAAACTGGACTCACAGGAGAGGTTCAAATCATAGAAAGTTAGAGTGTCAGTCCTCTTGTACTTAAGTCGGCATTGTGCTATTTGTATGAGATTCGGATGCAAATTTCTGTGTTTCGTCGTCAACAAGAAGGTCCATGGGATACAGTACACATGAAGTGAAGCATCGGAATCTGAAACTGGACTCACAGGAGAGGTTCAAATCATAGAAGGTTTGAGTGTCAGTCCTCTTCTACTTAATTTGGCATAGTGCCATTTGTATTAAAACTGCGATGAAATTTCTGAGTTACATCGTCAATAAGAAGGTCCAAGGGATACAGTAAACCTGAAGTGAAGCATCGGAATCTAAAACTGGACTCACAGGAGAGGTTCAAATCATAGAAACTTAGAGTTTCAGTCCTCTGGTACTTAAGTCGGCATTGTGCCTTTTGTAATTAATTCGGATGCAATTTCTGTGTTTCATCGTCGATAAGAACGACCAAGGTATACACTAAACCTGAAGTGAAGCATCGGAATCTAAAACTGGGCTCACAGGAGAGGTTCAAATCATAGTAAGATAGAGTGTCAGTCCTCTTGTACTTATGTCGGCATTGTGCCTTTTGTATTAAATTCAGATGCAATTTCTGTGTATGATCGTCAATAAGAAGTCCAAGGGATACAGTACACCTGAAGTGAAGCATCGGAATCTAAAACTGGACTCGCAGGAGAGTTCCAAATCATAGAAAGTTAGAGTGTCTGTCCGCTTGTACTTAAATCAGCATTGTGGCTTTTATATTAAATTCGGATGCAATTTCTGTGTTTCATTGTCAATACGAAGGTCCAAGAGATACAGTAAACCTGAAATGAAGCATCAGAATCTAAAACTGGACTCACAGGAGAGGTTCAAATCATAGAAACTTAGAGTGTCAGTCCTCTTGTACTTAAGTTGGCATTGTGCCTTTTGTATTAAATTCGGATGCAATTTCTCTGTTTCATCGTCAATAAGAAAGTGCACGGTATACGGTAAACCTGAAGTGAAGCATCGGAATCTAAAACTGGACTCACAGGAGAGGTTCAAATCATAGAAAGTTAGAGTGTCAGTCCTCTTGTACCTAAGTCGGCATTGTGCCTTTTGTATGAGTATCGGATGCAATTTCTGTGTTTCATCGTCAATAAGAAGGTCCATGGGATACAGTACGCCTTAAGTGAAGCATCGGAATCTGTAACTGGACTCACAGGAGAGGTTCAAATTATTGAAAGTTAGAGTGTCAGTCCTCTTGTACTTAAGTCGGCATTGTGCCTTTTCTATTAAATTCGGCTGCAATTTCTGTTTTTCATCGTCAATAAGAATGTCCAAGGTATACAGTAAATATGAAGTGAAGCATCGGAATCTAAAAATGGACCCACAGGAAATTTTCAACTCATAGAAAGTTAGAGTGTCCGTCCTCTTGTACTTAATTTGGCATTGTGCCATTTGTATTAAAACTGGGATGCAATTTCTGTGTTTCATCGTCAATAAGAAGGTCCAAGGTATACAGTAAACCTGAAGTGAAGCATCGGAATCTAAAACTGGACTAACAGGAGAGTTTCAAATCTTAGAAGGTTAGAGTGTCAGTCCTTTTGTACTTAAGTCGGCATTGTGCCTTTCGTATTAAATTCTAATGCAATGTCTGTGTTTCATCGTAAATAAGAAGGACCGAGGTATACACTAAACCTGAAGTGAAGCATCGGAATCTAAAACTGGACTCACAGAAGAGGTTCAAATCATAGAAAGTTAGAGTGTCATTCCTCTTATACTTAAGTCAGCATTGTGCCTTTTGTATTAAATTCGGATGCAATTTCTGTGTTTGATCGTCAATAAGAAGTCCAAGGGATACAGTACACCTGAAGTGAAGCATCGGAATCTAAAACTGGACTCGCAGGAGAGGTCCGAATCATAGAAAGTTAGAGTGTCAGTCCTCTTGCACTTAAGTCGGCATTGTGCCTTTTGTATTAAATTCGGATGCCATTTCTGTGTTTCATCGTCAATAAGAAGGTCCAAGGGATATAGTAAACCTGAAGTTAAGCATCGGAATCCTGATCTGGACTCGCAGGAGAGGTCCAAACCATAGAAAGTTAGAGTGTCAGTCCTTTTGTACTTAAATCGGCATTGTGCCTTTTGTATTAAATTCGGATGCAATTTCTGGGTTTCATTGTCAACAAGAAGGTCCAAGGTATACAGTAAATCTGAAGTGTAGCATCGGAATGTAAAACTGGACCCACAGGAGAGGTTCAAATCATAGAAAGTTAGAGTGTCAGTCGTCTTGAACTTAAGTCAGCATTGTGCGTTTTGTATTACATTCGGATGCAATTTCTGTAATTCATCGTCAATTAGAAGGTCCAAGGGATACAGTATACCTGAAGTTAAGCATCGGAATCTACAACAGGACTCACAGGAGAGGTTCAAATCATAGAAAATTAAAGTGTCAGTCTTCTTGTACTTAAGTCGGCATTGTGACTTTTGTGTTAAATTCGGTTGCCATTTCTGTTTTTCATCGTCAATAAGAAGGTCCAAGGGATACAGTAAACCTGAAGTTAGCATCGGAATCTAAATCTGTACTCGCAGGAGAGGTTTAAATCATAGAAAGTTAGAGTGCCATTCGTCTTGAACTTAAGCCGGCATTGTGGCTTTTGTATTTCATTCGGATGCAATTTCTGTGTTTCATCGTCCATAAGAAGGTACAAGGGATTCAGTAAACCTGCAGTGAAGCATCGGAATCTACAACAGGACTCACAGGAGAGGTTCAAATCATAGAAAATTAAAGTGTCAGTCTTCTTGTGCTTATGTCGGCATTGTGCCTTTTGTATTAAATTCGGATGCAATTTCTGTGTTTCATCGTGAATAAGAATGCCCAAGGGATACAGTAAACCTGAAGTGAAGGATCGGAATCTAAAACTGGACTCACAGGAGAGTTTCAAATCATAGAAAGTTAGAGTGTCAGTCCTCTTGTACTTAAGTCGGTATTGTGCGTTTTGTATGAGATTCGGATGCAATTTCTGTGTTTCATCGTCAATAAGAAGGTCCATGGGATACAGTACACCTTAAGTGAAGCATCGGAATCTAAAACTGGACTCACAGGAGAGGTTCAAATCATTGAAAGTTAAAGTGTCAGTCCACTTGTACTTAAGTCGGCATTGTGCCTTATGTATTAAATTCGGATGCAATTTCTGTGTTTCATCGTCAATAAGAATGTCCAAGGTATACAGTAAACCTGAAGTGAAGCATCGGAATCTAGAACTGGACTCACAGGAGATTTTCAAATCATTGAAAGTTAGTGTGTCAGGTCTCTTGTACTTAATTTGGCATTGTGCCGTTTGTATTAAAACTGGGATGCAATTTCTGTGTTTCATCGTCAATAAAAAGGTCCAAGGTATACAGTAAACCTGAAGTGAAGCATCGGAATCTAAATCTGGACTCGCAGGAGATGTTCAAATCATAGAAAGTTAGAGTGCCATTCGTCTTGAACTTAAGTCGGCATTGTGACTTTTGTATTACATTCGGATGCAATTTCTGTGTTTCATCGTCAATAAGAAGGTCCAAGGGATACAGTAAAAATGAAGTGAAGCATCGGAATCTACAACAGGACCCACAGGAGAGGTTCAAATCATAGAAAATTAAAGTGTCAGTCTTCTTGTACTTAAGTCAGCATTGTGACTTTTGTGTTAAATTCGGATGCCATTTCTGTTTTTCATCGTCAATAAAAAGGTCCAAGGGATACAGTAAACCAGAAGTTAAGCATCGGAATCTAAATCTGGACTCGCAGGAGAGGTTCAAATCATAGAAAGTTAGAGTGCCATTCGTCTTGAACTTAAGTCGGCATTGTGCCTTTTGTATTACATTCAGATGCAATCTCTGTGTTTCATCGTCAATAAGAAGGTCCAAGGGATACAGTAAACCTGCAGTGAAGCATCGGAATCTACAACAGGACTCACAGGAGAGGTTTAAATCATAGAAAATTAAAGTGTCAGTCTTCTTGTACTTAAGTCGGCATTGTGCCTTTTGTATTAAATTCGGATGCAATTTCTGTGTTTCATCGTCAATAAGAAGGCCCAAGGGATACAGTAAACCTGAAGTGAAGCATCGGAATCTAAAACTGGACTCACAGGAAAGGTTCAAATCATAGAAAGTTAGAGTGTCAGTCCTCTTGTACTTAAGTCGGTATTGTGCGTTTTGTATTTGATTCGGATGCAATTTTTGTGTTTCATCGTCAATAAGAAGGTCCATGGGATACAGTACACCTTACGTGAAGCATCGGAATCTAAAACTGGACTCACAGGAGAGGTTCAAATCATTGAAAGTTAAAGTGTCAGTCCTCTTGTACTTAAATCGGAATTGTGCCTTTTGTATTAAATTCGGTTGCAATTTCTGTGTTTCATCGTCAATAAGAATGTCCAAGGTATACAATAAACCTGAAGTGAAGCATCGGAATCTAGAACTTGACTCACAGGTGATTTTCAAATCATAGAAAGTTAGAGGGTCAGTCCTCTTGTACTTAATTTGGCATTGTGCCACTTGTATTAAAACTGGGATGCAATTTCTGTGTTTCATCGTTAATAAGAAGGTCCAAGGTATACAGTACACCTGAAGTGAAGCATCGGAATCTAAAACTGAACTAACAGGAGAGGTTCAATTCATTGAAAGTTAGAGTGTCAGTCCTCTTGTACTTAAGTCGGCATTGTTACTTTTGTATTAAATTCTGATGCAATTTCTGTGTTTCATCGTCAATAAGAAGGACCAAGGTATACACTAAACCTGAAGTGAAGCATCGGAATCTATAACTGGACTCACAGGAAAGGTTCAAATCATAGAAAGTTAGAGTGTCAGTCCTCTTGTACTTAACTCGGCATTGTGCCTTTTGTATTAAATTCGGACGCAATTTCTGTGTTTGATGGTCAATAAGAAGTCCAAGGGATACAGTACACCTGAAGTGAAGCATCGGAATCTAAAACTTAACTCGCAGGAGAGGTCCAAATCATAGAAAATTAGAGTGTCAGTCCTCTTGTACTTAAATCAGAATTCTGCATTTTGTATTGAATTCGGGTGCAATTTCTGTGTTTCATTGTCAATGAGAAGGTCCAAGGGATACAGTAAATCTGAAGTGTAGCATCGGAATCTTAAACTGGACTCACAGGAGAGGTTCAAATCATAGAAAATTAGAGTGTCAGTCCTCTTGTACTTACGTCGGCATTGTGCGTTTTGTATTAAATTCGGATGCAATTTCTGTGTTTCATCGTCAATAAGAAGGACCAAGGGATACAGTAAACCTGAAGTGAAGCATCGGAATCTATAACTGGAGTCACAGGAGAGGTTCAAATCATAGAAAATTAACGTGTCAGCCTTCTTGTAGTTAAGTCGGCATTGTGTCATTTGTATTAAATTCTGATGCAATTTCTGTGTTTCATCGTCAATAAGAATGTCCAAGGTATACAGTAAACCTGAAGGGAAGCATCGGAATCTAAAACTGGACTCGCAGGAGAGGTCCAAATCATAGAAAGTTAGAGTGTCAGTCCTCTTGTACTTAAGTCGGCATTGTGCCTTTTGTATTAAATTCGGATGCAATTTCTGTGTTTCATCGTCAATATGAAGGTCCAAGGGATACAGTAAACCAGAAGAGAAGCATCGGTATCAATAACTGGAGTCACAGGAGAGGTTCAAATCATAGAAAATTAAAGTGTCAGCCTTCTTGTACTTACGTCGGCATCGTGTCTTTTGTATTAAATTCTAATGCAATTTCTGTGTTTCATCGTCAATGAGAAGGTCAAAGGTATACACTAAACCTGAAATGAAGCATCGGAATCTAAAACTGGACTCACAGGAGAGGTTCAAATCATAGACAGATAGAGTGTCTGTCCTCTTGTACTTAAGTCGGCATTGAGCATTTTATATTAAATTCGGATGCAATTTATGTGTTTCATCGTCAATAAGAAGGTCCAAAGGATACAGAAAACCTGAAGTGAAGCATCGGAATCTAAAACTGGACTCACAGGAGAGGTTCAAATCATAGAAAGCTATAGTGTCAGTCCTCTTGTAGTTAAGTCGGCATTGTGCCTTTTGTATGAGATTCGGATGCAATTTCTGTGTTTCATCGTCAATAAGAAGGTCCATGGGTTACAGTACACCTGAAGTGAAGCATCGGAATCTAAAACTGGACTCACAGGAGAGGTCAAATCATTGAAAGTTAGAGTGTCAGTCCTCTTGTACTTAAGTCGGCATTGTGCCTTTTGTATTAAATTCTGATGCAATTTCTGTGTTTCATCTTCAATAAGAATGTCCAAGGTATACAGTAAACCTGAAGGGAAGCATCGGACTCTAAAACTGGACTCACAGGAGAGGTTCAAATCATAGAAAGTTAGAGTGTCAGTCCTCTTGTACTTAATTTGGCATTGTGCCATTTGCATTAAAACTGGGATAAAATTTCTGTGTTTCATCGTCAATAAGAAGGTCCAAGGTATACAGTAAACCTGAAGTGAAGCATCGGAATCTAAAACTGGACTCACAGGAGAGGTTCAAATCATAGAAAGTTAGGGTGTCACTCCTCTTGTACTTAAGTCGGCATTGTGGCCTTTGTATTAAATTCGGATGCAATTTCTGTGTTTCATCATCAATAAGAACGTCCAAGGGATACAGTAAGCCTGAAGTGAAGCATCGGAATCTATAACTGGACTCACAGGAGAGGTTCAAATCATAGAAAATTAAATTGTCAGTCTTCTTGTACTTAAGTCGGCATTGTGTCTTTTGTATTAAATTCGGATTCAATTTCTGTGTTTCATCGTCAATGAGAAGGTCCAAGGTATACACTAAACCTGAAGTGAAGCATCGGAATCTAAAACTGGACTCACAGGAGAGGTTCAAATGATAGAAAGTTAGAGTGTCAGTCCTCTGGTACCTAAATCGGCATTGTGCCTTTTGTATTAAATTCGGATGCAATTTCTGTGTTTCATCGTCAATAAGAAGGTCCATGGGATACAGTACACCTGAAGTGAAGCATCGGAATCTAAAACTGGACTCACAGGAGAGGTTCAAATCATTGAAAGTTAGAGTGTCGGTCCTCTTGTTCTTAAGTCAGCATTGTGCCATTTATATTAAAACTGGGATGCAATATCTGTGTTTCATCGTCAATGAGAAGGTCCAAGGTATACAGTAAACCTGAAGTGAAGCATCGGAATCTAAATCTGGACTCACAGGTGAGGTTCAAATTATAGAAAGTTAGAGTGTCAGACCTCTTGTACATAAGTCGGCATTGTGCCTTTTGTATGAGATTCGGATGCAATTTCTGTGTTTCATCATCACAGTACACCTGAAGTAAAGCATCGGAATCTAAAACTGGACTCACAGGAGAGGTTCAAATCATTGAAATTTAGAGTGTCAGTCCTCTTGTACTTAAGTCGGCATTGTGCCTTTTGTATTAAATTCTAATGCAATTTCTGTGTTTCATCGACAATAAGAATGTCCAAGGTATACAGTAATCCTGAAGTGAAGTATCGGAATCTAAAACTGGACTCACAGGAGATTTTCAAATCATAGAAAGTAAGAGTGTCAGTCCTCTTGAACTTAATTTGGCATTGTGCCATTTGTACTAAAACTGGGACGCAATTTCTGTGTTTCATCGTCAATAAGAAGGTCCAAAGGATACAGAAAACCTGAAGTGAAGCATCGGAATCTAAAACTGGACTCACAGGAGAGGTTCAAATCATAGAAAGCTATAGTGTCAGTCCTCTTGTACTTAAGTCGGCATTGTGCCTTTTGTATGAGATTCGGATGCAATTTCTGTGTTTCATCGTCAATAAGAAGGTCCATGGGTTACAGTACACCTGAAGTGAAGCATCGGAATCTAAAACTGGACTCACAGGAGAGGTCAAATCATTGAAAGTTAGAGTGTCAGTCCTCTTGTACTTAAGTCGGCATTGTGCCTTTTGTATTAAATTCTGATGCAATTTCTGTGTTTCATCTTCAATAAGAATGTCCAAGGTATACAGTAAACCTGAAGGGAAGCATCGGACTCTAAAACTGGACTCACAGGAGAGGTTCAAATCATTGAAATTTAGAGTGTCAGTCCTCTTGTACTTAATTTGGCATTGTGCCATTTGCATTAAAACTGGGATAAAATTTCTGTGTTTCATCGTCAATAAGAAGGTCCAAGGTATACAGTAAACCTGAAGTGAAGCATCGGAATCTAGAACTGGACTCACAGGAGATTTTCAAATCATTGAAAGTTAGTGTGTCAGTCCTCTTGTACTTAATTTGGCATTGTGCCATTTGTATTAAAACTGGGATGCAATTTCTGTGTTTCATCGTCAATAAAAAGGTCCAAGGTATACAGTAAACCTGAAGTGAAGCATCGGAATCTAAATCTGGACTCGCAGGAGATGTTCAAATCATAGAAAGTTAGAGTGCCATTCGTCTTGAACTTAAGTCGGCATTGTGACTTTTGTATTACATTCGGATGCAATTTCTGTGTTTCATCGTCAATAAGAAGGTCCAAGGGATACAGTAAACCTGAAGTGAAGCATCGGAATCTACAACAGGACCCACAGGAGAGGTTCAAATCATAGAAAATTAAAGTGTCAGTCTTCTTGTACTTAAGTCAGCATTGTGACTTTTGTGTTAAATTCGGATGCCATTTCTGTTTTTCATCGTCAATAAAAAGGTCCAAGGGATACAGTAAACCTGAAGTTAAGCATCGGAATCTAAATCTGGACTCGCAGGAGAGGTTCAAATCATAGAAAGTTAGAGTGCCATTCGTCTTGAACTTAAGTCGGCATTGTGCCTTTTGTATTACATTCAGATGCAATCTCTGTGTTACATCGTCAATAAGAAGGTCCAAGGGATACAGTAAACCTGCAGTGAAGCATCGGAATCTACAACAGGACTCACAGGAGAGGTTCAAATCATAGAAAATTAAAGTGTCAGTCTTCTTGTACTTAAGTCGGCATTGTGCCTTTTGTATTAAATTCGGATGCAATTTCTGTGTTTCATCGTCAATAAGAAGGCCCAAGGGATACAGTAAACCTGAAGTGAAGCATCGGAATCTAAAACTGGACTCACAGGAAAGGTTCAAATCATAGAAAGTTAGAGTGTCAGTCCTCTTGTACTTAAGTCGGTATTGTGCGTTTTGTATTTGATTCGGATGCAATTTTTGTGTTTCATCGTCAATAAGAAGGTCCATGGGATACAGTACACCTTAAGTGAAGCATCGGAATCTAAAACTGGACTCACAGGAGAGGTTCAAATCATTGAAAGTTAAAGTGTCAGTCCTCTTGTACTTAAATCGGAATTGTGCCTTTTGTATTAAATTCGGTTGCAATTTCTGTGTTTCATCGTCAATAAGAATGTCCAAGGTATACAATAAACCTGAAGTGAAGCATCGGAATCTAGAACTTGACTCACAGGTGATTTTCAAATCATAGAAAGTTAGAGGGTCAGTCCTCTTGTACTTAATTTGGCATTGTGCCACTTGTATTAAAACTGGGATGCAATTTCTGTGTTTCATCGTTAATAAGAAGGTCCAAGGTATACAGTACACCTGAAGTGAAGCATCGGAATCTAAAACTGAACTAACAGGAGAGGTTCAATTCATTGAAAGTTAGAGTGTCAGTCCTCTTGTACTTAAGTCGGCATTGTTACTTTTGTATTAAATTCTGATGCAATTTCTGTGTTTCATCGTCAATAAGAAGGACCAAGGTATACACTAAACCTGAAGTGAAGCATCGGAATCTATAACTGGACTCACAGGAAAGGTTCAAATCATAGAAAGTTAGAGTGTCAGTCCTCTTGTACTTAACTCGGCATTGTGCCTTTTGTATTAAATTCGGATGCAATTTCTGTGTTTGATGGTCAATAAGAAGTCCAAGGGATACAGTACACCTGAAGTGAAGCATCGGAATCTAAAACTTGACTCGCAGGAGAGGTCCAAATCATAGAAAATTAGAGTGTCAGTCCTCTTGTACTTAAATCAGAATTCTGCATTTTGTATTGAATTCGGGTGCAATTTCTGTGTTTCATTGTCAATGAGAAGGTCCAAGGGATACAGTAAATCTGAAGTGTAGCATCGGAATCTTAAACTGGACTCACAGGAGAGGTTCAAATCATAGAAAATTAGAGTGTCAGTCCTCTTGTACTTACGTCGGCATTGTGCGTTTTGTATTAAATTCGGATGCAATTTCTGTGTTTCATCGTCAATAAGAAGGTCCAAGGGATACAGTAAACCTGAAGTGAAGCATCGGAATCTATAACTGGAGTCACAGGAGAGGTTCAAATCATAGAAAATTAACGTGTCAGCCTTCTTGTAGTTAAGTCGGCATTGTGTCATTTGTATTAAATTCTGATGCAATTTCTGTGTTTCATCGTCAATAAGAATGTCCAAGGTATACAGTAAACCTGAAGGGAAGCATCGGAATCTAAAACTGGACTCGCAGGATAGGTCCAAATCATAGAAAGTTAGAGTGTCAGTCCTCTTGTACTTAAGTCGGCATTGTGCCTTTTGTATTAAATTCGGATGCAATTTCTGTGTTTCATCGTCAATATGAAGGTCCAAGGGATACAGTAAACCAGAAGAGAAGCATCGGTATCAATAACTGGAGTCACAGGAGAGGTTCAAATCATAGAAAATTAAAGTGTCAGCCTTCTTGTACTTACGTCGGCATCGTGTCTTTTGTATTAAATTCGGATGCAATTTCTGTGTTTCATCGTCAATGAGAAGGTCAAAGGTATACACTAAACCTGAAATGAAGCATCGGAATCTAAAACTGGACTCACAGGAGAGGTTCAAATCATAGACAGATAGAGTGTCTGTCCTCTTGTACTTAAGTCGGCATTCAGCATTTTATATTAAATTCGGATGCAATTTATGTGTTTCATCGTCAATAAGAAGGTCCAAAGGATACAGAAAACCTGAAGTGAAGCATCGGAATCTAAAACTGGACTCACAGGAGAGGTTCAAATCATAGAAAGCTATAGTGTCAGTCCTCTTGTAGTTAAGTCGGCATTGTGCCTTTTGTATGAGATTCGGATGCAATTTCTGTGTTTCATCGTCAATAGGAAGGTCCATGGGTTACAGTACACCTGAAGTGAAGCATCGGAATCTAAAACTGGACTCACAGGAGAGGTCAAATCATTGAAAGTTAGAGTGTCAGTCCTCTTGTACTTAAGTCGGCATTGTGCCTTTTGTATTAAATTCTGATGCAATTTCTGTGTTTCATCTTCAATAAGAATGTCCAAGGTATACAGTAAACCTGAAGGGAAGCATCGGACTCTAAAACTGGACTCACAGGAGAGGTTCAAATCATAGAAAGTTAGAGTGTCAGTCCTCTTGTACTTAATTTGGCATTGTGCCATTTGCAATAAAACTGGGATAAAATTTCTGTGTTTCATCGTCAATAAGAAGGTCCAAGGTATACAGTAAACCTGAAGTGAAGCATCGGAATCTAAAACTGGACTCACAGGAGAGGTTCAAATCATAGAAAGTTAGGGTGTCACTCCTCTTGTACTTAAGTCGGCATTGTGCCCTTTGTATTAAATTCGGATGCAATTTCTGTGTTTCATCATCAATAAGAACGTCCAAGGGATACAGTAAGCCTGAAGTGAAGCATCGGAATCTATAACTGGACTCACAGGAGAGGTTCAAATCATAGAAAATTAAATTGTCAGTCTTCTTGTACTTAAGTCGGCATTGTGTCTTTTGTATTAAATTCGGATTCAATTTCTGTGTTTCATCGTCAATGAGAAGGTCCAAGGTATACACTAAACCTGAAGTGAAGCATCGGAATCTAAAACTGGACTCACAGGAGAGGTTCAAATGATAGAAAGTTAGAGTGTCAGTCCTCTGGTACTTAAATCGGCATTGTGCCTTTTGTATTAAATTCGGATGCAATTTCTGTGTTTCATCGTCAATAAGAAGGTCCATGGGATACAGTACACCTGAAGTGAAGCATCGGAATCTAAAACTGGACTCACAGGAGAGGTTCAAATCATTGAAAGTTAGAGTGTCGGTCCTCTTGTTCTTAAGTCAGCATTGTGCCATTTATATTAAAACTGGGATGCAATATCTGTGTTTCATCGTCAATGAGAAGGTCCAAGGTATACAGTAAACCTGAAGTGAAGCATCGGAATCTAAATCTGGACTCACAGGTGAGGTTCAAATTATAGAAAGTTAGAGTGTCAGACCTCTTGTACATAAGTCGGCATTGTGCCTTTTGTATGAGATTCGGATGCAATTTCTGTGTTTCATCATCACAGTACACCTGAAGTAAAGCATCGGAATCTAAAACTGGACTCACAGGAGAGGTTCAAATCATTGAAATTTAGAGTGTCAGTCCTCTTGTACTTAAGTCGGCATTGTGCCTTTTGTATTAAATTCTAATGCAATTTCTGTGTTTCATCGACAATAAGAATGTCCAAGGTATACAGTAATCCTGAAGTGAAGTATCGGAATCTAAAACTGGACTCACAGGAGATTTTCAAATCATAGAAAGTAAGAGTGTCAGTCCTCTTGAACTTAATTTGGCATTGTGCCATTTGTACTAAAACTGGGACGCAATTTCTGTGTTTCATCGTCAATAAGAAGGTCCAAAGGATACAGAAAACCTGAAGTGAAGCATCGGAATCTAAAACTGGACTCACAGGAGAGGTTCAAATCATAGAAAGCTATAGTGTCAGTCCTCTTGTACTTAAGTCGGCATTGTGCCTTTTGTATGAGATTCGGATGCAATTTCTGTGTTTCATCGTCAATAAGAAGGTCCATGGGTTACAGTACACCTGAAGTGAAGCATCGGAATCTAAAACTGGACTCACAGGAGAGGTCAAATCATTGAAAGTTAGAGTGTCAGTCCTCTTGTACTTAAGTCGGCATTGTGCCTTTTGTATTAAATTCTGATGCAATTTCTGTGTTTCATCTTCAATAAGAATGTCCAAGGTATACAGTAAACCTGAAGGGAAGCATCGGACTCTAAAACTGGACTCACAGGAGAGGTTCAAATCATTGAAATTTAGAGTGTCAGTCCTCTTGTACTTAATTTGGCATTGTGCCATTTGCATTAAAACTGGGATAAAATTTCTGTGTTTCATCGTCAATAAGAAGGTCCAAGGTATACAGTAAACCTGAAGTGAAGCATCGGAATCTAAAACTGGACTCACAGGAGAGGTTCAAATCATAGAAAGTTAGGGTGTCACTCCTCTTGTACTTAAGTCGGCATTGTGCCCTTTGTATTAAATTCGGATGCAATTTCTGTGTTTCATCATCAATAAGAACGTCCAAGGGATACAGTAAGCCTGAAGTGAAGCATCGGAATCTATAACTGGACTCACAGGAGAGGTTCAAATCATAGAAAATTAAATTGTCAGTCTTCTTGTACTTAAGTCGGCATTGTGTCTTTTGTATTAAATTCGGATTCAATTTCTGTGTTTCATCGTCAATGAGAAGGTCCAAGGTATACACTAAACCTGAAGTGAAGCATCGGAATCTAAAACTGGACTCACAGGAGAGGTTCAAATGATAGAAAGTTAGAGTGTCAGTCCTCTGGTACTTAAATCGGCATTGTGCCTTTTGTATTAAATTCGGATGCAATTTCTGTGTTTCATCGTCAATAAGAAGGTCCATGGGATACAGTACACCTGAAGTGAAGCATCGGAATCTAAAACTGGACTCACAGGAGAGGTTCAAATCATTGAAAGTTAGAGTGTCGGTCCTCTTGTTCTTAAGTCAGCATTGTGCCATTTATATTAAAACTGGGATGCAATATCTGTGTTTCATCGTCAATAAGAAGGTCCAAGGTATACAGTAAACCTGAAGTGAAGCATCGGAATCTAAATCTGGACTCACAGGTGAGGTTCAAATTATAGAAAGTTAGAGTGTCAGTCTTCTTGTACTTAAGACGGCATTGTGCCTTTTGTATTAAATTCGGATGCAATTTCTGTGTTTCATCGTCAATAAGAACGACCAAGGTATACACCAAACCTGAAGTGAAGCATCTGAATCTAAAACTGGACTAACAGGAGAGGTTCAAATCTTAGTAAGTTAGAGTGTCAGTCCACTTGTACTTAAGTCGGCATTGTGCCTTTTGTATTAAATTCGGATGCAGTTTCTGTGTTTGATCGTCAATAAGAAGTCCAAGGGATACAGTAAACCTGAAGTGAAGCATCGGAATCTAAAACTGAACTCACTGGAGAGGTTCAAATCATAGCAAGTTAGAGTGTCAGACCTCTTGTACATAAGTCGGCATTGTGCCTTTTGTATGAGATTCGGATGCAATTTCTGTGTTTCATCGTCACAGTACACCTGAAGTAAAGCATCGGAATCTAAAACTGGACTCACAGGAGAGGTTCAAATCATTGAAATTTAGAGTGTCAGTCCTCTTGTACTTAAGTCGGCATTGTGCCTTTTGTATTAAATTCTAATGCAATTTCTGTGTTTCATCGACAATAAGAATGTCCAAGGTATACAGTAATCCTGAAGTGAAGTATCGGAATCTAAAACTGGACTCACAGGAGATTTTCAAATCATAGAAAGTAAGAGTGTCAGTCCTCTTGAACTTAATTTGGCATTGTGCCATTTGTACTAAAACTGGGACGCAATTTCTGTGTTTCATCGTCAATAAGAAGGTCCAAGGTATACAGTAAACCTGAAGTGAAGCATCGGAATCTAAAACTGGACTAACAGGAGAGGTTCAAATCATAGAAAGTTAGAGTGTCAGTCCTCTTGTACTTAAGTCGGCTTTGTGCCTTTTGTATTAAATTCGGATGCAATTTCTGTGTTTCATCGTCAATAAGAACGACCAAGGTATACTTTAAACCTGAAGTGAAGCATCGGAATGTAAAACTGGACTCACAGGAGAAGTTCAAATCATGGAAAGTTAGAGTGTCAGACCTCTTGTACTTAAGTCGGCATTGTGACTTTTGTATTAAATTCGGATGCAATTTCTGTGTTTCATCGTCAATAAGAAGGTCCAAGGGATACAGTAAACCTGAAGTTAAGCATCGGAATCTAAATCTGGACTCGCAGGAGAGGTTCAAATCATAGATAGTTAGAGTGTCAGTCCTCGTGTACTTAAATCGGCATTGTGCCTTTCGTATTAAATTCAGATGCAATTTCTGTGTTTCATCGTCAATAAGAAGGTCCAAGGGATACAGTAAACCTGACGTTGAGCATCGGAATCTACAACTGGACTCACAGGAGAGGTTCAAATCATAGAAAATTAAAGTGACAATCTTCTTGTACTTAAGTCGGTAATGTGCCTTTTGAATGAAATTCGGATGCAATTTCTGTGTTTCATCGTCAATGAGAAGGTCCAAGGTATACACTAAACCTGAAGTGAAGCATCGGAATCTAAAACTGGACTCACAGGAGAGGTTCAAATCATAGAAAGTTAGAGTGTGAGTCCTCTTGTACGTAAGTCGGCATTATGACTTTTGTATTAAATTCGGAAGCAATTTCTCTGTTTCATCGTCAATAAGAAGGTGCTCGGTATACAGTAAACCTAAAGTGAAGCATCGGAATCTAAAACTGGAATCACAGGAGAGGTTCATACCGTAGAAAGTTAGAATGTCAGTCCTCTTGTACTTAAGACGGCATTGTGGTTGTTGTATTAAATTCGGATGCAATTTCTGTGTCTCATCGTCAATAAGAAGGTCCAAGGGTTACAGTAAACCTAAAGTGAAGCATCGGAATCTAAAACTGGACTCACAGGAGAGGTTCAAATCATAGAAAGTTAGAGTGTCAGTCCTCTTGTACTTAAGTCGGCATTGTGCCTTTTGTATGAGATTCGGATGCAATTTCTGTGTTTCATCGTCAATAAGAAGGTCCATGGGATACAGTACACCTGAAGTGAAGCATCGGAATCTAAAACTGGACTCACAGGAGAGGTTCAAATCATTGAAAGTTAGAGTGTCATCCCACTTGTACTTAAGTCGGCATTGTGTCTTTTGTATTAAATTCGGATGCAATTTCTGTGTTTCATCGTCAATAATAATGTCCAAGGTATACAGTAAACCTGAAGTAAAGCATCGGAATCTAAAACTGGTCTCACAGGAGATTTTCAAATGATAGAAAGTTAGAGTGTCAGTCCTCTTGTACTTGATTTGGCATTGTGCCATCTGTATTAATACTGGGTTGCAATTTCTGTGTTTCATCGTCAGTAAGAAGGTCCAAGGTATACAGTAAACCTGAAGTGAAACATCGGAATCTAAAACTGGACTAACAGGAGAGGTTCAAATCATAGAAAGTTAGAGTGTCAGTCCTCTTGTACTTAGTCGGCATTGTGCCTCTTGTATTAAATTCGGATGCAATTTCTGTGTTTCATCGTCAATAAGAAGGTAAAAGGGATACAATAAACCTAAAGTGAAGCATCGGAATCTAAAGCTGGACTCACAGGAGAGGTTCAAATCATAGAAAGTTAGACTGTCAGTCCTCTTGTACTTAAGTCGGCATTGTGCCATTTGTATGAGATTCGGATGCAATTTCTGCGTTTCATCGTCAATAAGTTGGTCCATGGGATACAGTACACCTGAAGTGAAGCATCGTAATCTAAAACTGGACTCACAGGAGAGGTTCAAATCATTGATAGTTAGCGTGTCAGTCCTCTTGTACTTAAGTCGGCATTGTGCCTTTTGTATGAAATTCGGATGCAATTTCTGTGTTTCATTGTCAATAAGAATCTCAAAGGTATACAGTAAACCCGAAGTGAAGCATTGGAATCTAAAACTTGACTCACAGGAGATTTTAAATTATAGAAAGTTAGAGTGTCAGTCCTCTTGTACTTAATTAGGCATTGTGCCATTTGTATTAAAACTGGGGTGAATTTCTGTGTTTCATTGTCAATAAGAGGGTCCAAGTTATACAGTAAACCTGAAGTGAAGCATCGGAATATAAAACTGGACTAACAGGAAAGGTTCAAATCATAGAAAGTTAGAGTGTCAGTCCTCTAGTACTTAAGTCGGCATTGTGCCTTTTGTATTAAATTCGGATGCAATTTCTGTGTTTCATCGTCAATAGAAACGACCAAGGTATACACTAAAAATGAAGTGAAGCATTGGAATCTAAAACTGGACTCGCAGGAGAGGTCCAAATCATAGAAAGTTAGCGCGTCAGTCCTCTTGTACTTAAATCAGCATTGTGCCTATTGTATTAAATTCGGATGCAATTTCTGTGTTTCATTGTCAATAAGAAGGTCCAAGGGATACAGTAAACCTGAAGTGAAGCATCGGAATCTAAAACTGGACTCACAGGAGAGGTTCAGATCATAGAAAGTTAGAGTGTCAGTCCTCTTGTTCTTAAGTCGGAATTGTGCCATTTGTATTAAATTCGGATTCAATTTCTGTGTTTCATCGTCAATAAGAAGGTCCAAGGGATACAGTAAATCTGTAGTGAAGCATCGGAATCTAAAACTGGACTCACAGGAGAGGTTTAAATCATAGAAAGTTAGAGTGTCAGTCCTCTTGTACTTAGGTCGGCATTGTGCCTTTTGCATGAAATTCGGATGCAATTTCTGTGTTTCATCGTCAATTAGAAGGTCCATGGGATACAGTACTACTTAAGTGAAGCATCGGATTCTAAAACTGGACTCACAGGAGAGGTTCAAATCATTGAAGGTTAGAGTGTCAGTCCTGTTGTACATAAGTCGGCATTGTGCCTTTTGTATTAAATTCGGATGCAATTTCAGTGCCTCATCGTCAATAAGATGGTCCAAGGGATACAGTAAACCTGAAGTGAAGCATCGGAATCTAAAACTGGACTCACAGGAGAGGTTGAAATCATAGAAAGTTAGAGTGTCAGTCCTCTTGTACTTAAGTCGGCATTGTGCCTTTTGTATGAGATTCGGATGCAATTTCTGTGTTGCATCGTCAATAAGAAGGTACATGGGATACAGTACACCTGAAGTGAAGCATCGGAATCTAAAACTGGACTCACAGGAGAGGTTCAAATCATTGAAAGTTAGAGTGTCATCCCTCTTGTACTTAAGTCGGCATTGTGCCTTTTGTATTAAATTCGGATGCAGCTTCTGTGTTTCATCGTCAATAATAATGTCCAAGGTATACAGTAAAATTGAAGTGAAACATCGGAATCTAAAACTGGACTCACAGGAGATTTTCAAATGATAGAAAGTTAGAGTGGCAGTCCTCTTGTACTTAATTTGGCATTGTGCCATCTGTATTAATACTGGGATGCAATTTCTGAGTTTCATCGTCAATAAGAAGGTCCAAGGTATACAGTAAACCTGAAGTGAAACATCAGAATCTAAAACTGGACTAACAGGAGAGGTTCAAATCATAGAAAGTTAGAGTGTCAGTCCTCTTGTACTTAAGTCGGCATTGTGCCTTTTGTATTAAATTCGGATGCAATTTCTGTGTATCATCGTCATTAAGAAGTCCAAGGGACACAGTACACCTGAAGTGAAGCATCGGAATCTAAAACTGGACTCGCAGGAGAGGTCCAAAGCATAGAAAGTTAGAGTGTCAGCCCTTCTGTACTTAAATCAGCATTGGGCCTTTTGTATGAAATTCGGATGCAATTTCTGTGTTTCATTGTCGATAAGAAGGTCCAAGGGGTACAGTAAACCTGAAGTGAATCATCGGAATCTAAGACTGGACTCACAGGAGAGGCTCAAATCGTAGAGAGTTAGAGTGTCATTCCTCCTGTACTTAAGTCGGCATTGTGCCTTTTGTATTAAATTCGGATGCAATTTCTGTGTTTCATTGTCAATAAGAAGGTTCAAGGTATACAGTAAATCTGAAGTGTAGCATTGGAATCTAAAACTGGACACACAGGAGAGGTTCAAGTCATAGAAAATTAGAGTGTCAATCCTCTTGTACTTAAGTCGGCATTGTGCCTTTTGTATTACATTCGGATGCAATTTCTGTGTTTCATCGTCAATACGTAGGTCCAAGGTATACAGTAAACCAGAATTGAAGCATCGGAATCCAAAAGTTGACTCAAAGGAGAGGTTCACATCATAGAAAGTTAGAGTGTCAGACCTCTTGTACTTAAGTCGGCATTGTGCCTCTTGTATTAAATTGGGATGAAATTTCTGTGTTTCATCGTCAATAACAAGGTAAAAGGGATACAGTAAACATGAAGTGAAGCATCGGAATCTAAAACTGGACTCACAGGAGAGGTTCAAATCATAGAAAGTTAGAGTGTCAGTCCTCTTGTACTTAAGTCGGCATTGTGACATTTGTATGAGATTCGGATGCAATTTCTGTGTTTCATCGTCAATAAGAAGGTCCATGGGATACAGTACACCTGAAGTGAAGCATCGGAATCTAAAACTGGACTCACAGGAGAGGTTCAAATCATTGAAAGTTAGAGTGTCATCCCACTTGTACTTAAGTCGGCATTGTGTCTTTTGTATTAAATTCGGACGCAATTTCTGTGTTTCATCGTCAATAATAATGTCCAAGGTATACAGTAAACCTGAAGTGAAGCATCGGAATCTAAAACTGGACTCACAGGAGATTTTCAAATGATAGAAAGTTAGAGTGTCAGTCCTCTTGTACTTAATTTGGCATTGTGCCATCTGTATTAATACTGGGTTGCAATTTCTGGGTTTCATCGTCAGTAAGAAGGTCCAAGGTATACAGTAAACCTGAAGTGAAACATCGGAATCTAAAACTGGACTAACAGGAGAGGTCCAAATCATAGAAAGTTAGAGTGTCAGTCCTCTTGTACTTAAATCAGCATTGGGCCTTTTGTATGAAATTCGGATGCAATTTCTGTGTTTCATTGTCGATAAGAAGGTCCAAGGGATACAGTAAACCTAAAGTGAATCATCGGAATCTAAAACTGGACTCACAGGAGAGGCCCAAATCATAGAAAGTTAGAGTGTCATTCCTCCTGTACTTAAGTCGGCATTGTGCCTTTTGTATTAAAATCGGATGCAATTTCTGTGTTTCATTGTCAATAAGAATCTCAAAGGTATACAGTAAACCCGAAGTGAAGCATTGGAATCTAAAACTTGACTCACAGGAGATTTTAAATTATAGAAAGTTAGAGTGTCAGTCCTCTTGTACTTAATTAGGCATTGTGCCATTTGTATTAAAACTGGGATGAATTTCTGTGTTTCATTGTCAATAAGAGGGTCCAAGTTATACAGTAAACCTGAAGTGAAGCATCGGAATATAAAACTGGACTAACAGGAAAGGTTCAAATCATAGAAAGTTAGAGTGTCAGTCCTCTAGTCCTTAAGTCGGCATTGTGCCTTTTGTATTAAATTCGGATGCAATTTCTGTGTTTCATCGTCAATAGAAACGTCCAAGGTATACACTAAAAATGAAGTGAAGCATTGGAATCTAAAAGTGGACTCGCAGGAGAGGTCCAAATCATAGAAAGTTAGCGTGTCAGTCCTCTTGTACTTAAATCAGCATTGTGCCTATTGTATTAAATTCGGATGCAATTTCTGTGTTTCATTGTCAATAAGAAGGTCCAAGGGATACAGTAAACCTGAAGTGAAGCATCGGAATCTAAAACTGGACTCACAGGAGAGGTTCAGATCATAGAAAGTTAGAGTGTCAGTCCCCTTGTTCTTAAGTCGGAATTGTGCCATTTGTATTAAATTCGGATTCAATTTCTGTGTTTCATCGTCAATAAGAAGGTCCAAGGGATACAGTAAATCTGAAGTGAAGCATCGGAATCTAAAACTGGACTCACAGGAGAGGTTTAAATCATAGAAAGTTAGAGTGTCAGTCCACTTGTACTTAGGTCGGCATTGTGCCTTTTGCATGAAATTCGGATAAAATTTCTGTGTTTCATCGTCAATTAGAAGGTCCATGGGATACAGTACTACTTAAGTGAAGCATCGGATTCTAAAACTGGACTCACAGGAGAGGTTCAAATCATTGAAGGTTAGAGTGTCAAGTCCTGTTGTACATAAGTCGGCATTGTGCCTTTTGTATTAAATTCGGATGCAATTTCAGTGCCTCATCGTCAATAAGAAGGTCCAAGGGATACAGTAAACCTGAAGTGAAGCATCGGAATCTAAAACTGGACTCACAGGAGAGGTCGAAATCATAGAAAGTTAGAGTGTCAGTCCTCTTGTACTTAAGTCGGCATTGTGCCTTTTGCATGAGATTCGGATGCAATTTCTGTGTTGCATCGTCAATAAGAAGGTACATGGGATACAGTACACCTGAAGTGAAGCATCGGAATCTAAAACTGGACTCACAGGAGAGGTTCAAATCATTGAAAGTTAGAGTGTCATCCCTCTTGTACTTAAGTCGGCATTGTGCCTTTTGTATTAAATTCGGATGCAGCTTCTGTGTTTCATCGTCAATAATAATGTCCAAGGTATACAGTAAAATTGAAGTGAAGCATCGGAATCTAAAACTGGACTCACAGGAGATTTTCAAATGATAGAAAGTTAGAGTGTCAGTCCTCTTGTACTTAATTTGGCATTGTGCCATCTTTATTAATACTGGGATGCAATTTCTGTGTTTCATCGTCAATAAGAAGGTCCAAGGTATACAGTAAACCTGAAGTGAAACATCAGAATCTAAAACTGGACTAACAGGAGAAGTTCAAATCATAGAAAGTTAGAGTGTCAGTCCTCTTGTACTTAAGTCGGCATTGTGCCTTTTGTATTAAATTCGGATGCAATTTCTGTGTTTCATCGTCATTAAGAAGTCCAAGGGACACAGTACACCTGAAGTGAAGCATCGGAATCTAAAACTGGACTCGCAGGAGAGGTCCAAAGCATAGAAAGTTAGAGTGTCAGCCCTTCTGTACTTAAATCAGCATTGGGCCTTTTGTATGAAATTCGGATGCAATTTCTGTGTTTCATTGTCGATAAGAAGGTCCAAGGGGTACAGTAAACCTGAAGTGAATCATCGGAATCTAAGACTGGACTCACAGGAGAGGCTCAAATCATAGAGAGTTAGAGTGTCATTCCTCCTGTACTTAAGTCGGCATTGTGCCTTTTGTATTAAATTCGGATGCAATTTCTGTGTTTCATTGTCAATAAGAAGGTTCAAGGTATACAGTAAATCTGAAGTGTAGCATTGGAATCTAAAACTGGACACACAGGAAAGGTTCATGTCATAGAAAATTAGAGTGTCAATCCTCTTGTACTTAAGTCGGCATTGTGCCTTTTGTATTACATTCGGATGCAGTTTCTGTGTTTCATCGTCAATACGTAGGTCCAAGGTATACAGTAAACCAGAATTGAAGCATCGGAATCCAAAAGTTGACTCAAAGGAGAGGTTCACATCATAGAAAGTTAGAGTGTCAGACCTCTTGTACTTAAGTCGGCATTGTGCCTCTTGTATTAAATTCGGATGAAATTTCTGTGTTTCATCGTCAATAACAAGGTAAAAGGGATACAGTAAACATGAAGTGAAGCATCGGAATCTAAAACTGGACTCACAGGAGAGGTTCAAATCATAGAAAGTTAGAGTGTCAGTCCTCTTGTACTTAAGTCGGCATTGTGACATTTGTATGAGATTCGGATGCAATTTCTGTGTTTCATCGTCAATAAAAACGACCAAGGTATACACTAAAAATGAAGTGAAGCATTGGAATCTAAAACTGGACTCGCAGGAGAGGTCCAAATCATAGAAAGTTAGAGTGTCAGGCCTCTTGGACTTTAATCAGCTTTGTGCCTTTTGTATTAAATTCGGATGCAATTTCTGTGTTTCATTGTCAATAAGAAGGTCCAAGGGATACAGTAAACCTGATGTGAAGCATCGGAATCTATAACTGGAGTCACAGGAGAGGTTCAGATCATAGAAAGTTAGAGTGTCAGTCCTCTTGTTCTTAAGTCGGAATTGTGCCATTTGTATTAAATTCGGATTCAATTTCTGTGTTTCATCGTCAATAAGAAGGTCCAAGGGATACAGTAAATCTTAAGTGAAGCATCGGATTCTAAAACTGGACTCACAGGAGAGGTTCAAATCATTTAGAGTTAGAGTGTCAGTCCTGTTGTACATAAGTCGGCATTGTGCCTTTTGTATTAAATTCGGATGCAATTTCTGTGCCACATCGTCAATAAGAAGGTCCAAGGGATACAGTAAACCTGAAGTGAAGCATCGGAATCTAAAACTGGACTCACAGGAGAGGTCGAAATCATAGAAAGTTAGAGTGTCAGTCCTCTTGTACCTAAGTCGGCATTGTGCCTTTTGTATGAGATTCGGATGCAGTTTCTGTGTTACATCGTCAATAAGAAGGTCCATGGGATACAGTACACCTGAAGTGAAGCATCGGAATCTAATACTGGACTCACAGGAGAGGTTCAAATCATTGAAAGTTCGAGTGTCATCCCTCTTGTACTTAAGTCGGCATTGTGCCTATTGTATTAATTTCGGATGCAATTTCTGTGTTTCATCGTCAATAATAATGTCCAAGGTATACAGTAAAATTGAAGTGAAGCATCGGAATCTAAAACTGGACTCACAGGAGATTTTCAAATGATAGGAAGTTAGAGTGTCAGTCCTCTTGTACTTAATTTGGCATTGTGCCATCTGTATTAATACTGGGATGCAATTCCTGTGTTTCATCGTCAATAAGAAGGTCCAAGGTATGCAGTAAACCTGAAGTGAAACATCAGAATCTAAAACTGGACTAACAGGAGAGGTTCAAATCATAGAAAGTTAGAGTGTCAGTCCTCTTGTACTTAAGTCGACATTGTGCCTTTTGTATTAAATTCGGATGCAATTTCTGTGTTTCATCGTCATTAAGAAGTCCAAGGGACACAGTACACCTGAAGTGAAGCATCGGAATCTAAAACTGGACTCGCAGGAGAGGTCCAAAGCATAGAAAGTTAGAGTGTCAGCCCTTCTGTACTTAAATCAGCATTGGGCCTTTTGTATGAAATTCGGATGCAATTTCTGTGTTTCATTGTCGATAAGAAGGTCCAAGGGGTACAGTAAACCTGAAGTGAATCATCGGAATCTAAGACTGGACTCACAGGAGAGGCTCAAATCATAGAGAGTTAGAGTGTCATTCCTCCTGTACTTAAGTCGGCATTGTGCCTTTTGTATTAAATTCGGATGCAATTTCTGTGTTTCATTGTCAATAAGAAGGTCCAAGGTATACAGTAAATCTGAAGGCTAGCATTGGAATCTAAAACTGGACACACAGGAGAGGTTCAAATCATAGAAAATTAGAGTGTCAATCCTCCTGTACTTAAGTCGGCATTGTGCCTTTTGTATTACATTCGGATGCAATTTCTGTGTTTCATCGTCAATACGTAGGTCCAAGGTATACAGTAAACCAGAATTGAAGCATCGGAATCTAAAACTGGACTCAAAGGAGAGGTTCAAATCATAGAAAGTTAGAGTGTCAGTCCTCTTGTACTTAAGTCGGCATTGTGCCATTTGTATGAGATTCGGATGCAATTTCTGTGTTTCATCGTCGATAAGATGGTCCATGGGATACAGTACACCTAAAGTGAAGCATCGGAATCTAAAACTGGACTCACAGGAGAGGTTCAAACCATTGTTAGTTAGAGTGTCAGTCCTCTTGTACTTAAGTCGGCATTGTGCCTTTTGTATGAAATTCGGATCCAATTTCTGTGTTTTATCGTCAATAAGAATGTCCAAGGTATACAGTACACCTGAAGTGAAGCATCGGAATCTAAAACGGGACTCACAGGAGATTTTCAAATTATACAAAGTTAGAGTGTCAGTCCTCTTGTACTTAATTAGGCATTGTGCCATTTGTATTAAAACTGGGATGAATTTCTGTGTTTCATTGTCAATAAGAGGGTCCAAGTTATACAGTAAACCTGAAGTGAAGCATCGGAATCTAAAACTGGACTAACAGGAGAGGTTCAAATCATAGAAAGTTAGAGCGTCAGTCCTCTTGTACTTAAGTCGGCATTGTGCCATTTGTATGAGATTCGGATGCAATTTCTGTGTTTCATCGTCAATAAAAACGACCAAGGTATACACTAAACATGAAGTGAAGCATTGGAATCTAAAACTGGACTCGCAGGAGAGGTCCAAATCATAGAAAGTTAGAGTGTCAGTCCTCTTGTACTTAAATCAGCATTGTGTCTTTTGTATTAAATTCGGATGCAATTTCTGTGTTTCATTGTCAATAAGAAGGTCCAAGGGATACAGTACACCTTAAGTGAAGCATCGGATTCTAAAACTGGACTCACAGGAGAGATTCAAATCATTGAAAGTTAGAGTGTCAGTCCTGTTGTACATAAGTCGGCATTGTGCCTTTTGTATTAAATTCGGATGCAATTTCTGTGTTTCATCGTCAATAAGAAGGTCCATGGGATACAGTACACCTGAAGTGAAGCATCGGAATCTAATACTGGACTCACAGGAGAGGTCGAAATCATAGAAAGTTAGAGTGTCATCCCTCTTGTACTTAAGTCGGCATTGTGCCTTTTGTATTAAATTCGGATGCAGCTTCTGTGTTTCATCGTCAATAATAATGTCCAAGGTATACAGTAAAATTGAAGTGAAACATCGGAATCTAAAACTGGACTCACAGGAGATTTTCAAATGATAGAAAGTTAGAGTGGCAGTCCTCTTGTACTTAATTTGGCATTGTGCCATCTGTATTAATACTGGGATGCAATTTCTGAGTTTCATCGTCAATAAGAAGGTCCAAGGTATACAGTAAACCTGAAGTGAAACATCAGAATCTAAAACTGGACTAACAGGAGAGGTTCAAATCATAGAAAGTTAGAGTGTCAGTCCTCTTGTACTTAAGTCGGCATTGTGCCTTTTGTATTAAATTCGGATGCAATTTCTGTGTATCATCGTCATTAAGAAGTCCAAGGGACACAGTACACCTGAAGTGAAGCATCGGAATCTAAAACTGGACTCGCAGGAGAGGTCCAAAGCATAGAAAGTTAGAGTGTCAGCCCTTCTGTACTTAAATCAGCATTGGGCCTTTTGTATGAAATTCGGATGCAATTTCTGTGTTTCATTGTCGATAAGAAGGTCCAAGGGGTACAGTAAACCTGAAGTGAATCATCGGAATCTAAGACTGGACTCACAGGAGAGGCTCAAATCGTAGAGAGTTAGAGTGTCATTCCTCCTGTACTTAAGTCGGCATTGTGCCTTTTGTATTAAATTCGGATGCAATTTCTGTGTTTCATTGTCAATAAGAAGGTTCAAGGTATACAGTAAATCTGAAGTGTAGCATTGGAATCTAAAACTGGACACACAGGAGAGGTTCAAGTCATAGAAAATTAGAGTGTCAATCCTCTTGTACTTAAGTCGGCATTGTGCCTTTTGTATTACATTCGGATGCAATTTCTGTGTTTCATCGTCAATACGTAGGTCCAAGGTATACAGTAAACCAGAATTGAAGCATCGGAATCCAAAAGTTGACTCAAAGGAGAGGTTCACATCATAGAAAGTTAGAGTGTCAGACCTCTTGTACTTAAGTCGGCATTGTGCCTCTTGTATTAAATTGGGATGAAATTTCTGTGTTTCATCGTCAATAACAAGGTAAAAGGGATACAGTAAACATGAAGTGAAGCATCGGAATCTAAAACTGGACTCACACGAGAGGTTCAAATCATAGAAAGTTAGAGTGTCAGTCCTCTTGTACTTAAGTCGGCATTGTGACATTTGTATGAGATTCGGATGCAATTTCTGTGTTTCATCGTCAATAAGAAGGTCCATGGGATACAGTACACCTGAAGTGAAGCATCGGAATCTAAAACTGGACTCACAGGAGAGGTTCAAATCGTTGAAAGTTAGAGTGTCATCCCACTTGTACTTAAGTCGGCATTGTGTCTTTTGTATTAAATTCGGACGCAATTTCTGTGTTTCATCGTCAATAATAATGTCCAAGGTATACAGTAAACCTGAAGTGAAGCATCGGAATCTAAAACTGGACTCACAGGAGATTTTCAAATGATAGAAAGTTAGAGTGTCAGTCCTCTTGTACTTAATTTGGCATTGTGCCATCTGTATTAATACTGGGTTGCAATTTCTGGGTTTCATCGTCAGTAAGAAGGTCCAAGGTATACAGTAAACCTGAAGTGAAACATCGGAATCTAAAACTGGACTAACAGGAGAGGTCCAAATCATAGAAAGTTAGAGTGTCAGTCCTCTTGTACTTAAATCAGCATTGGGCCTTTTGTATGAAATTCGGATGCAATTTCTGTGTTTCATTGTCGATAAGAAGGTCCAAGGGATACAGTAAACCTAAAGTGAATCATCGGAATCTAAAACTGGACTCACAGGAGAGGCCCAAATCATAGAAAGTTAGAGTGTCATTCCTCCTGTACTTAAGTCGGCATTGTGCCTTTTGTATTAAAATCGGATGCAATTTCTGTGTTTCATTGTCAATAAGAATCTCAAAGGTATACAGTAAACCCGAAGTGAAGCATTGGAATCTAAAACTTGACTCACAGGAGATTTTAAATTATAGAAAGTTAGAGTGTCAGTCCTCTTGTACTTAATTAGGCATTGTGCCATTTGTATTAAAACTGGGATGAATTTCTGTGTTTCATTGTCAATAAGAGGGTCCACGTTATACAGTAAACCTGAAGTGAAGCATCGGAATATAAAACTGGACTAACAGGAAAGGTTCAAATCATAGAAAGTTAGAGTGTCAGTCCTCTAGTCCTTAAGTCGGCATTGTGCCTTTTGTATTAAATTCGGATGCAATTTCTGTGTTTCATCGTCAATAGAAACGACCAAGGTATACACTAAAAATGAAGTGAAGCATTGGAATCTAAAACTGGACTCGCAGGAGAGGTCCAAATCATAGAAAGTTAGCGTGTCAGTCCTCTTGTACTTAAATCAGCATTGTGCCTATTGTATTAAATTCGGATGCAATTTCTGTGTTTCATTGTCAATAAGAAGGTCCAAGGGATACAGTAAACCTGAAGTGAAGCATCGGAATCTAAAACTGGACTCACAGGAGAGGTTCAGATCATAGAAAGTTAGAGTGTCAGTCCCCTTGTTCTTAAGTCGGAATTGTGCCATTTGTATTAAATTCGGATTCAATTTCTGTGTTTCATCGTCAATAAGAAGGTCCAAGGGATACAGTAAATCTGAAGTGAAGCATCGGAATCTAAAACTGGACTCACAGGAGAGGTTTAAATCATAGAAAGTTAGAGTGTCAGTCCACTTGTACTTAGGTCGGCATTGTGCCTTTTGCATGAAATTCGGATAAAATTTCTGTGTTTCATCGTCAATTAGAAGGTCCATGGGATACAGTACTACTTAAGTGAAGCATCGGATTCTAAAACTGGACTCACAGGAGAGGTTCAAATCATTGAAGGTTAGAGTGTCAAGTCCTGTTGTACATAAGTCGGCATTGTGCCTTTTGTATTAAATTCGGATGCAATTTCAGTGCCTCATCGTCAATAAGAAGGTCCAAGGGATACAGTAAACCTGAAGTGAAGCATCGGAATCTAAAACTGGACTCACAGGAGAGGTCGAAATCATAGAAAGTTAGAGTGTCAGTCCTCTTGTACTTAAGTCGGCATTGTGCCTTTTGTATGAGATTCGGATGCAATTTCTGTGTTGCATCGTCAATAAGAAGGTACATGGGATACAGTACACCTGAAGTGAAGCATCGGAATCTAAAACTGGACTCACAGGAGAGGTTCAAATCATTGAAAGTTAGAGTGTCATCCCTCTTGTACTTAAGTCGGCATTGTGCCTTTTGTATTAAATTCGGATGCAGCTTCTGTGTTTCATCGTCAATAATAATGTCCAAGGTATACAGTAAAATTGAAGTGAAGCATCGGAATCTAAAACTGGACTCACAGGAGATTTTCAAATGATAGAAAGTTAGAGTGTCAGTCCTCTTGTACTTAATTTGGCATTGTGCCATCTTTATTAATACTGGGATGCAATTTCTGTGTTTCATCGTCAATAAGAAGGTCCAAGGTATACAGTAAACCTGAAGTGAAACATCAGAATCTAAAACTGGACTAACAGGAGAAGTTCAAATCATAGAAAGTTAGAGTGTCAGTCCTCTTGTACTTAAGTCGGCATTGTGCCTTTTGTATTAAATTCGGATGCAATTTCTGTGTTTCATCGTCATTAAGAAGTCCAAGGGACACAGTACACCTGAAGTGAAGCATCGGAATCTAAAACTGGACTCGCAGGAGAGGTCCAAAGCATAGAAAGTTAGAGTGTCAGCCCTTCTGTACTTAAATCAGCATTGGGCCTTTTGTATGAAATTCGGATGCAATTTCTGTGTTTCATTGTCGATAAGAAGGTCCAAGGGGTACAGTAAACCTGAAGTGAATCATCGGAATCTAAGACTGGACTCACAGGAGAGGCTCAAATCATAGAGAGTTAGAGTGTCATTCCTCCTGTACTTAAGTCGGCATTGTGCCTTTTGTATTAAATTCGGATGCAATTTCTGTGTTTCATTGTCAATAAGAAGGTTCAAGGTATACAGTAAATCTGAAGTGTAGCATTGGAATCTAAAACTGGACACACAGGAGAGGTTCATGTCATAGAAAATTAGAGTGTCAATCCTCTTGTACTTAAGTCGGCATTGTGCCTTTTGTATTACATTCGGATGCAGTTTCTGTGTTTCATCGTCAATACGTAGGTCCAAGGTATACAGTAAACCAGAATTGAAGCATCGGAATCCAAAAGTTGACTCAAAGGAGAGGTTCACATCATAGAAAGTTAGAGTGTCAGACCTCTTGTACTTAAGTCGGCATTGTGCCTCTTGTATTAAATTCGGATGAAATTTCTGTGTTTCATCGTCAATAACAAGGTAAAAGGGATACAGTAAACATGAAGTGAAGCATCGGAATCTAAAACTGGACTCACAGGAGAGGTTCAAATCATAGAAAGTTAGAGTGTCAGTCCTCTTGTACTTAAGTCGGCATTGTGACATTTGCATGAGATTCGGATGCAATTTCTGTGTTTCATCGTCAATAAAAACGACCAAGGTATACACTAAAAATGAAGTGAAGCATTGGAATCTAAAACTGGACTCGCAGGAGAGGTCCAAATCATAGAAAGTTAGAGTGTCAGGCCTCTTGGACTTTAATCAGCTTTGTGCCTTTTGTATTAAATTCGGATGCAATTTCTGTGTTTCATTGTCAATAAGAAGGTCCAAGGGATACAGTAAACCTGATGTGAAGCATCGGAATCTAAAACTGGAGTCACAGGAGAGGTTCAGATCATAGAAAGTTAGAGTGTCAGTCCTCTTGTTCTTAAGTCGGAATTGTGCCATTTGTATTAAATTCGGATTCAATTTCTGTGTTTCATCGTCAATAAGAAGGTCCAAGGGATACAGTAAATCTTAAGTGAAGCATCGGATTCTAAAACTGGACTCACAGGAGAGGTTCAAATCATTTAGAGTTAGAGTGTCAGTCCTGTTGTACATAAGTCGGCATTGTGCCTTTTGTATTAAATTCGGATGCAATTTCTGGGCCACATCGTCAATAAGAAGGTCCAAGGGATACAGTAAACCTGAAGTGAAGCATCGGAATCTAAAACTGGACTCACAGGAGAGGTCGAAATCATAGAAAGTTAGAGTGTCAGTCCTCTTGTACCTAAGTCGGCATTGTGCCTTTTGTATGAGATTCGGATGCAGTTTCTGTGTTACATCGTCAATAAGAAGGTCCATGGGATACAGTACACCTGAAGTGAAGCATCGGAATCTAATACTGGACTCACAGGAGAGGTTCAAATCATTGAAAGTTCGAGTGTCATCCCTCTTGTACTTAAGTCGGCATTGTGCCTATTGTATTAATTTCGGATGCAATTTCTGTGTTTCATCGTCAATAATAATGTCCAAGGTATACAGTAAAATTGAAGTGAAGCATCGGAATCTAAAACTGGACTCACAGGAGATTTTCAAATGATAGGAAGTTAGAGTGTCAGTCCTCTTGTACTTAATTTGGCATTGTGCCATCTGTATTAATACTGGGATGCAATTCCTGTGTTTCATCGTCAATAAGAAGGTCCAAGGTATACAGTAAACCTGAAGTGAAACATCAGAATCTAAAACTGGACTAACAGGAGAGGTTCAAATCATAGAAAGTTAGAGTGTCAGTCCTCTTGTACTTAAGTCGACATTGTGCCTTTTGTATTAAATTCGGATGCAATTTCTGTGTTTCATCGTCATTAAGAAGTCCAAGGGACACAGTACACCTGAAGTGAAGCATCGGAATCTAAAACTGGACTCGCAGGAGAGGTCCAAAGCATAGAAAGTTAGAGTGTCAGCCCTTCTGTACTTAAATCAGCATTGGGCCTTTTGTATGAAATTCGGATGCAATTTCTGTGTTTCATCGTCAATAAAAACGACCAAGGTATACACTAAACATGAAGTGAAGCATTGGAATCTAAAACTGGACTCGCAGGAGAGGTCCAAATCATAGAAAGTTAGAGTGTCAGTCCTCTTGTACTTAAATCAGCATTGTGTCTTTTGTATTAAATTCGGATGCAATTTCTGTGTTTCATTGTCAATAAGAAGGTCCAAGGGATACAGTACACCTTAAGTGAAGCATCGGATTCTAAAACTGGACTCACAGGAGAGATTCAAATCATTGAAAGTTAGAGTGTCAGTCCTGTTGTACATAAGTCGGCATTGTGCCTTTTGTATTAAATTCGGATGCAATTTCTGTGTTTCATCGTCAATAAGAAGGTCCATGCGATACAGTAAACCTGCAGTTAAGCATCGGAATCTAAATCTGGACTCGCAGGAGAGGTGCAGATCATAGAAAGTTAGAGTGTCAGTCCTCTTGTACTTAAGTCGGCATTGTGACTTTTTTATTTAATTCGGATGCAATTTCTGTGTTTCATCGTCAATGAGAGGGTCCAAGGTATACAGTAAACCTGAACTGAAGCATTGGAAACTAAAACTGGACTCGCAGGAGAGGTCCAAATCATAGAAAATTTGAGTGTCAGTCCTCTTGT
Organism: Schistocerca americana; assembly: GCF_021461395.2. Taxonomy (NCBI): domain Eukaryota; kingdom Metazoa; phylum Arthropoda; class Insecta; order Orthoptera; family Acrididae; genus Schistocerca; species Schistocerca americana. Next base: position 60,679,539 of record NC_060121.1, read on the forward strand.
ACTTAAGTCGGCATTGTGACTTTTTTATTTAATTAGGATGCAATTTCTGTGTTTCATCGTCAATAAGAGGGTCCAAGGTATACAGTAAACCTGAAGTGAAGCATCAGAATCTAAAACTGGACTCACAGGAGAGGTTCAAATCATAGAAAGTTAGAGTGTCAGTCCTCTTGTACTTAATTAGGCATTGTGCCATTTGTATTAAAACTGGGAAGAATTTCTGTGTTTCAACGTCAATAAGAGGGTCCAAGTAATACAGTAAACCTGAAGTGAAGCATCGGATTCTAAAACTGAACTAACAGGAGAGGTTCAAATCATAGAAAGTTAGAGTGTCAGTCCTCTTGTACTTAAGTCGGCATTGTGCCTTTTGTATTAAATTCGGATGAAATTTCTGTGTTTCATCGTCAATAAAAACGACCAAGGTATACACTAAACATGAAGTGAAGCATTGGAATCTAAAACTGGACTCGCAGGAGAGGTCCAAATCATAGAAAGTTAGAGTGTCAGTCCTCTTCTACTTAAATCAGCATTGTGCCTTTTGTATTAAATTCGGATGCAATTTCTGTGTTTCATTGTCAATAAGAAGGTCCAAGGCATACAGTAAACCTGAAGTGAAGCATCGGAATCTAAAACTGGACTCACAGGAGAGGTTCAAATCATAGAAAGTTAGAGTGTCAGTCCTCTTGTTCTTAAGTCGGAATTGTGCCATTTGTATTTAATTCGGATTCAATTTCTGTGTTTCATCGTCAATGAGAAGTTCCAAGGGATACAGTAAACCTGAAGTGAAGCATCGGAATCTAAAACTGGACTCACAGGAGAGGTTTAAATCATAGAAAGTTAGAGTGTCAGTCCTCTTGTACTTAGGTCGGCATTGTGCCTTTTATGTGAAATTCGGAAGCAATTTCTGTGTTTCATCGTCAATTAGAAGGTCCATGGGATACAGTACACCTTAAGTGAAGCATCGGATTCTAAAACTGGACTCACAGGAGAGGTTCTAATCATTGAAAGTTAGAGTGTCAGTCCTGTTGTACATAAGTCGGCATTGTGCCTTTTGTATTAAATTCGGATGCAATTTCTGTGTTTCATCGTCAATAAGAAGGTCCAAGGGATACAGTAAACCTGACGTGAAACATCGGAATCAAAAGCTGGACTCACAGGAGAGGTCCAAATCATAGAAAGTTAGAGTGTCAGTCCCCTTGCACTTAAGTCGGCATTGTACCTTTTTAGTATTAAATGCGGATGCAATTTCTGTGTTTCATCGTCAATAAGAAGGTCCATGGGATACAGTAAACCTGAAGTTAAGCATCGGAATCTACATCTGGACTCGCAGGAGAGGTGCAAATCACAGAAAGTTAGAGTGTCAGTCCTCTTGTACTTAAGTCGGCATTGTGACTTTTTTATTTAATTCGGATGCAATTTCTGTGTTTCACCGTCAATAAGAGGGTCCAAGGTATACAGTAAACCTGAACTGAAGCATCGGCATCTAAAACTGGACTCACAGGAGAGGTTCAAATCATAGAAAGTTAGAGTGTCATTCCTCTTGTACTTAATTTTGCTTTGTGCCCTTTGTATTAAATCTGGGATGCAATTTCTGTGTTTCATCGTCAATAAGAAGGTCCAAGGGATACTGTAGACCTGAAGTGAAGCATCGGAATCTAAAACTTGACTAAAAGGAGAGGTTGAAACCATAGAAAGTTAGAGTGTCAGTCCTCTTGTTCTTAAGTCGGCAGTTCCATTTGTATTGCATTCGGATTCAATTTCTGTGTTTCATCGTCAATAAGAAGATATACGGGATACAGTAAACCTGAAGTGAAGCATCGGAATCTAAAACTGGACTCACAGGAGAGATTCAAATCATAGAAAGTTAGAGTGTCAGTCCTCTTGTACTTAAGTCGTCATTGTGCCTTTTGCATGAAAATCGGATGCAATTTCTGTGTTTCCTCGTCAATAAGAAGGTCCATGGGATACAGTACATCTGAAGTGAAGCATCGGATTCTAAAACTGGACTCACTGTAGAGGTTCAAATCATTGAAAGTTAGAGTGTCAGTCCTGTTGTACATAAGTCGGCATTGTGTTTTTTGTTTTAAATTCGGATGCAATTTCTGTGTTTCATCGTCAATAAGAAGGTCCAGGGGATACAGTAAACCTGACGTGTAACATCGGAATCTAAAGCTGGACTCACAGGAGAGGTTCGAATCATAGAAAGTTAGAGTGTCAGTCCTCTTGTATTTAAATCAGCATTGTGCCTTTCGTATTAAGTTCGGATGCAATTTCTGTGTTTCATTGTCAATAAGAAGGTCCAAGGTACACAGTAAACCTGAAATGAAGCATCGGAAACTAAAGCTGGACTCACAGGAGAGGTTCAAATCATAGAAAGTTAGAGTGTCAACCCTCTTGTACTGAATTCGCCATTGTGCCTTTTGTATTAAATTCGGATGCAATTTCTGTGTTTCATCGTCAATAAGACGGTTCAAGGTATACAGTAAACCTGAAGTGAAGCATCGGAATCTAAAACTGGACACACAGGAGACATTCAAATCATAGAAAGTTAGAGTGTCAGTCCTCTTGTACTTAAGTCAGCATTGTGCCTTTTGTATTAAATTCGGATGCAACTTCTGTGTTTCATCGTCAATAAGAAGGTCCAAGGGATGCAGTAAACCTGAAGTTAAGCATCGGAATCTAATAGTGGACTCGCAGGAGAGGTCCAAATCATAGAAAGGTAGAGTGTCAGTCCTCTTGTACTTAAGTCGGCATTGTGTCTTTTTTATTAAATTCGGATGCAATGTCTGTGTTTCATCGTCAATAAGAGGGTCGAAGGTATACAGTAAACCTGAAGCGAAGCATCGGCATCTAAAACTGGACTAAAAGGAGAGGTTGAAATCATAGAAAGTTAGAGTGTCAGTCCTCTTGTTCTTAAGTCGGCATTGTGACATTTGTATTAAATTCGGATTCAATTTCTGTGTTTCATCGTCAATAAGAATTTCCAAGGGATACAGTAAACCTGAAGTGAAGCATCGGAATCTAAAACTGGACTCACAGGAGAGGTAGAATCATAGAAAGTTAGAGTGTCAGTCCACTTGTAGTTAAATCGGCATTGTGCCTTTTGTATGAAATTCGGATGCAATTTCTTTGTTTCATCGTCAATAACAAGGTCCATGGGATACAGTACACCTGAACTGAAGCATCGGATTCTAAAACTGGACTCACTGGAGAGGTTCAAATCATTGAAAGTTAGAGTGTCAGTCCTGTTGTACATAAGTCGGCATTGTGCTTTTGTATGAAATTCGGATGCAATTTCTGTGTTTCATCGTCAATAAGATGGTCCATGGGATTCAGTACACCTGAAGTGAAGCATTGGATTCTAAAACTGGACTCACTGGAGAGGTTCTAATCATTGAAAGTTAGAGTGTCAGTCCTGTTGTACATAAGTCGGCATTTTGCCATTTGTATTAAATTCGGATGCAATTTCTGTGTTTCATCGTCAATAAGAAGGTCCAGGGGATACAGTAAACCTGACGTGAAGCATCGGAATCTAAAGCTGGACTCACAGGAGCGGTTCAAATCATAGAAAGTTAGAGTGTCAGTCCTCTTGCACTTAAGTCGGCATTGTGCCTTTTGTATTAAATTCGGATGCAATTTCTGTCTTTCATCGTCAATAAGAAGTCCAAGGGATACAGTAAACCTGAAGTGAAGCATCAGAATCTAAAACTGGACTCGCAGGAGATGTCCAAATCATAGAAAGTAAGAGTGTCAGTCGTCTTGTATTTAAATCAGCATTGTGCCTTTTGTGTTAAATTCGGATGCAATTTCTGTGTTTCATTGTCAATAAGAAGGTCCAAGGTACACAATAAACCTGAAATGAAGCATCGGAATCTAAAGCTGGACTTACAGGAGAGGTTCAAATCACAGAAAGTTAGAGTGTCAACCCTCTTGTACTTATGTCGGCATTGTGCCTTTTGTATTAAATTCGGATGCAATTTCTGTGTTTCATCGTCAATAAGACGAATCAAGGTATACAGTAAACGTGAAGTGAAGCATCGGAATCTAAAACTGGACACACAGGAGAGATTCAAATCATAGAAAGTTAGAGTGTCAGTCCTCTAGTACTTAAGTCGGCATTGTGCCTTTTGTATTAAATTCGGATACAATTTCTGTGTTTTATCGTCAATAAGAAGTCCAAGGGATACAGTACACCTGAAGTGAAGCATCGGAATCTAAAACTGGACTCGCAGGAGAGGTCCTAATCGTAGAAAGCTAGTGTGTCAGTCCTCTTGTACTTAAGTCGGCATTGTGCCTTTTGTATTAAATTCGGATGCAATTTCTCTGTTTCATCGTCAATAAGAAGCTGCACGGTATACAATAAACCTAAAGTGAAGCATCGGAATCTAAAACTGGACTCACAGGAGGGGTTCATATCGTTGAAAGTTAGAGTGTCAGTCCTCTTGTACTTAAGTCGGCATTGAGCCTTTTTTATTAAATTCGGATGCAATTTCTGTGTTTCATCGACAATAAGAAGGTCCAAGGTATACAGTAAACCTGAAGTAAAGCATCGGAATCTAAAACTGGACTCACAGGAGAGGTTCAAATCACAGAAAGTTAGAGTGTCATTCCTCTTGTACTTAATTTGGCATTGTGCCTTTTGTATTAAAACTGGGATGCAATTTCTGTGTTTCATCGTCAATACGAAGTCCAAGGGATACAGAAACCTGAAGTGAAGCATCAGAAACTAAAACTGGACTCGCAGGAGAGGTCCAAATCATACAAAGTTAGAGTGTCAGTCCTCTTTTACCTAAGTCGGCATTGTGCCTTTTGTAATTAATTCGGATGCAATTTCTGTGTTTCATCGTCAATAAGACTGTTCAAGGGATACAGTAAACCTGAAGTGAAGCATCGGAATCTAAATCTGGACTCACAGAAGAGGTTCAAATCATAGAAAGTTAGAGTGTCAGTACTCTTGAACTTAAGTCGGCATTGTGCATTTGTATTAAATTCGGATGCAGTTCCTCTGTTGCATCGTCAATAAGAAGGTGCACGGTTTACAGTAAACCAGAGTGAAGCATCGGAATCTAAAACTTGTCCCACAGGAGAGGTTCATATCATAGAAAGTTAGAGCGTCAGTCCTCTTGCACTTAAGTCGGCATTGTGCCTTTTTTATTAAATTAGAATGCAATTTCTGTGTTTCATCGTCAATTAGAAGGTCCAAGGTATACAGTAAACGTGAAGTGAAGCATCGGAATCTAAAACTGGACTTACAGGAGAGGTTCAAATCATAGAAAGTTAGAGTGTCAATCCTCTTGTACTTAAGTTGGCATTGTGCCTTCTGTATTAAATTCGGATGCAATTTCTGTGTTTGATCGTCAATAAGAAGTCCAAGGGATACAGTACACCTGAAGTGAAGCATCGGAAACTAAATCTGGACTCGCAGGAGAGGTCCTAATCATAGAAAGTTAGAGTGTCAGTCCTCTTGTTCTTAAATCAGCATGGTGACTTTTGTGTTAAATTCGGATGCAATTTCTGTGTTTCATTGTCAATAAGAAGGTCCAAGGTATACAGTAAACCTGAAGTGAAGCATCGGAATTTAAAACTGGTCTCACAGGAGAGGTTCAAATCGTAGCAATTTAGTGTGTCAGTCCTCTTGTTTTAGTCGGCGTTGTGCCTTTTGTATTAAATTCGGATGCAATGTCTCTGTTTCATCGTCAATTAGAAGGTCCAAGGTGTACAGTAAACCTCAAGTGAAGCATCGGAATCTAAAACTGGACTCACAGGAGAGGTTCAAATCATAGAAAGTTAGAGTGTCAGTCCTCTTGTACTTAAGTCGGCATTGTGCCTTTTGTATTGAATTCGGATGCAATTTCTGTGTTCCATCGTCAATAAGAAGGTCCAAGGGATACAGTAAACATGAAGTGAAGCATCGGAATCTAAAACTGGACTCACAGGAGAGGTTCAAATCATAGAAAGTTAGTGTGTCAGTCCTCTTTTACTTAAGTCGGCATTGTGCCTTTTGTATTAAATTCGGATGCAATTTCTGTGTTTCATCGTCAATAAGAAGGTCCAAGGTATACAGTAGACCTCAAGTGAAGCATCGGAATCTATAACTGGACTCACAGGAGAGGGCAAATTATAGAAAGTGAGAGTGTCAGTCCTATTGTACTTAAGTCGGCATTGTGCCTTTTGTATTAATTTCGGATGCAATTTCTGTGTTTCATCGTCAATAAGAAGGTCCAAGGGATACGGTAAACCTGAAGTGAAGCATCGGAATCTAAAAGTGGACTCACAGGAGAGGTTCAAATCATAGAAAGTTAGAGTGTCAGTCCTCTTGTACTTAAGTCGACATTGTGCCTTTTGTATTAAATTTGGATGCAATTTCTGTGTTTCTTCGTCAATAAGAAGGTGCAAGGTAATCAGAAAACCTGAAGTGAAGCATCGGAATCTAAAACTGGACTCACAGGAGAGGTTTAAATCATAGAAAGTTAGAGTGTCAGTCCTCTTGTACTTATGTCGGCATTGTGCCTTTTGTATTGAGTTCAGATGCAATTTCTGTGTTTCATCGTCAATAAGAAGGTCCAAGGGATACAGTAAACATGAAGTGAAGCTCCAGAATCTAAAACTGGACTCACAGGAGAGGTTCAAGTCATAGAAAGTTAGGGTGTCAGTCCTCTTTTACTTAAGTCGGCATTGTGCCTTTTGTATTAAATTCGGATGCAATTTCTGTGTTTCATCGTCAATAAGAAGGTCCAAGGTATACAGTAAACCTGAAGTGAAGCATCGGAATCTAAAACTTTACTCACAGGAGGGGTTCAAATCGTAGAAATTTAGTTTGTCAGTCATCTTGTACTTAAGTCGGCGTTGTGCCTTTTGTATTAAATTCGGATGCAATTTGTGTGTTTCATCGTCAATAGGATGGTCCAAGGTGTACAGTAAACCTGAAGTGAAGCATCGATATCTAAAACTGGACTCACAGGACAGGTTCAAATCATTGGAAGTTAGAGTGTCAGTCCTCTTGTACTTAAGTCGGCATTGTGCTTTTTGTATTAAATTCGGATGCAATTTCTGTATTTCATCGTCAATAAGAAGGTGCAAGGTATACAGTAAACCTGAAGTGAAGCATCGGAATCTAAAACTGGACTCACAGGAGAGGTTCAAATCATAGAAAGTTAGAGTGTCAGTCCTCTTGTACTTAAGTCGGCATTGTGCCTTTTGTATTAAATTCGGATGCAATTTCTGTGTTTCATCGTCAATAAGAAGGTCCAAGGTATACAGTAAACCTGAAGTGAAGCATCGGAATCTAAAACTGGACTCACAGGAAAGGTTCAAATCATAGAAAGTTAGAGTGTCAGTCCTCTTGTAGTTAAATCGGCATTGTGCGTTTTGTATTAAATTCGGATGCAATTTCTGTGTTTCATCGTCAATGAGAAGGTCCAAGGGATACAGTAAACCTGAAGTGAAGCATCGGAGTCTAAAACGTGACTCACAGGAGAGGTTCAAATCATTGAAAGTTAGAGTGTTAGTCCTCTTGTACTTAAGTCGGCATTGTGCCTTTTGTATTAAATTCGGATGCAATTTCTGTGTTTCATCGTCAATAAGAAGGTCCAAGGTATGCAGTAAACCTGAACTGAAGCATCGGAATCTAAAACTCGACTCACAGGAGAAGTTGAAATCATAGAAATTTAGAGTGTGAGTCTTCTTTTACTGAAGTCGGCATTGTGCCTTTTGTATTAAATTCGGATGCAATTTCTGTCTTTCATCGTCAATAAGAAGGTCCAAGGTATACAGTAAACCTGAAGTGAAGCATCGGAATCTAAAACTGGACTCACAGGAGAGGTTCAAATCATAGAAATTTAGAGTGTCAGTCCTCTTGTACTTAAGGCGGCATTGTGCCTTTTGTATTTAATTCGGATGCAATTTCTGTGTTTCATCGTCAATAAGACGGTCCAAGGTATACAGTAAACCTGAAGTGAAGCATCGAAATCTAAAACTGGTCTCACAGGAGAGGTTCAAATCGTAGCAATTTAGTGTGTCAGTCCTCTTGTTTTAGTCGGCGTTGTGCCTTTTGTATTAAATTCGGATGCAATGTCTCTGTTTCATCGTCAATTAGAAGGTCCAAGGTGTACAGTAAATCTGAAGTGAAGCATCGGAATCTAAAACTGGACTCACAGGAGAGGTTCAAATCATCGAAAGTTAGAGTGTCAGTCCTCTTGTACTTAAGTCGGCATTGTGCCTTTTGTATTAAATTCGGATGCAATTTCTGTGTTTCATCGTCAATAAGAAGGTGCAAGGTTTACTGTAAATCTGAAGTGAAGCATCGGAATCTAAAACTGGACTCACAGGAGAGGTTCAAATCATAGAAAGTTAGAGTGTCAGTCCTCTTGTACTTATGTCGGCATTGTGCCTTTGGTATTGAATTCGGATGCAATTTCTGTGTTCCATCGTCAATAAGAAGGTCCAAGGGATACAGTAAACATGAAGTGAAGCATCGGTATCTAAAACTGGACTCACAGGATAGGTTCAAATCATAGAAAGTTAGTGTGTCAGTCCTCTTTTACTTAAGTCGACATTGTGCCTTTTGTATTAAATTCGGATGCAATTTCTGTGTTTCATCGTCAATAAGAAGGTCCAAGGTATACAGTAGACCTGAAGTGAAGCATCGGAATCTATAACTGGACTCACAGGAGAGGGCAAATTATAGAAAGTGAGAGTGTCGGTCCTATTGTACTTAAGTCGGCATTGTGCCTTTTGTATTAATTTCGGATGCAATTTCTGTGTTTCATCGTCAATAAGAAGGTCCAAGGTATGCAGTAAACCTGAAGTGAAGCATCGGAATCTAAAACTCGACTCACAGGAGAGGTTGAAATCATAGAAATTTAGAGTGTGAGTCTTCTTTTACTGAAGTCGGCATTGTGCCTTTTGTATTAAATTCGGATGCAATTTCTGTCTTTCATCGTCAATAAGAAGGTCCGAGGTATACAGTAAACCTGAAGTGAAGCATCGGAATCTAAAACTGGACTCACAGGAGAGGTTCAAATCATAGAAATTTAGAGTGTCAGTCCTCTTGTACTTAAGGCGGCATTGTGCCTTTTGTATTTAATTCGGATGCAATTTCTGTGTTTCATCGTCAATAAGACGGTCCAAGGTATACAGTAAACCTGAAGTGAAGCATCGAAATCTAAAACTGGTCTCACAGGAGAGGTTCAAATCGTAGCAATTTAGTGTGTCAGTCCTCTTGTTTTAGTCGGCGTTGTGCCTTTTGTATTAAATTCGGATGCAATGTCTCTGTTTCATCGTCAATTAGAAGGTCCAAGGTGTACAGTAAATCTGAAGTGAAGCATCGGAATCTAAAACTGGACTCACAGGAGAGGTTCAAATCATCGAAAGTTAGAGTGTCAGTCCTCTTGTACTTAAGTCGGCATTGTGCCTTTTGTATTAAATTCGGATGCAATTTCTGTGTTTCATCGTCAATAAGAAGGTGCAAGGTTTACTGTAAATCTGAAGTGAAGCATCGGAATCTAAAACTGGACTCACAGGAGAGGTTCAAATCATAGAAAGTTAGAGTGTCAGTCCTCTTGTACTTAAGTCGGCATTGTGCCTTTGGTATTGAATTCGGATGCAATTTCTGTGTTCCATCGTCAATAAGAAGGTCCAAGGGATACAGTAAACATGAAGTGAAGCATCGGAATCTAAAACTGGACTCACAGGAAAGGTTCAAATCATAGAAAGTTAGTGTGTCAGTCCTCTTTCACTTAAGTCGACATTGTGCCTTTTGTATTAAATTCGGATGCAATTTGTGTGTTTCATCGTCAATAAGACGGTCCAAGGTATACAGTAAACCTGAAGTGAAGCATCGGAATCTAAAACTGGTCTCACAGGAGAGATTCAAATCGTAGCAATTTAGTGTGTCAGTCCTCTTGTTTTAGTCGGCGTTGTGCCTTTTGTATTAAATTCGGATGCAATTTCTCTGTTTCATCGTCAATTAGAAGGTCCAAGGTGTACAGTAAACCTGAAGTGAAGCATCGGAATCTAAAACTGGACTCACAGGAGAGGTTCAAATCATAGAAAGTTAGAGTGTCAGTCCTCTTGTACTTAAGTCGGCATTGTGCCTTTAGTATTGAATTCGGATGCAATTTCTGTGTTCCATCGTCAATAAGAAGGTCCAAGGGATACGGTAAACCTGAAGTGAAGCATCGGTATCTAAAACTGGACTCACAGGAGAGGTTCAAATCATAGAAGGTTAGAGTATCAGTCCTCTTGTACTTAAGTCGGCATTGTGCCTTTTGTATTAAATTTGGATGCAATTTCTGTGTTTCTTCGTCAATAAGAAGCTGCAAGGTAATCAGTAAACCTGAAGTGAAGCATCGGAATCTAAAACTGGACTCACAGGAGAGGTTCAAATCATAGAAAGTTAGAGTGTCAGTCCCCTTGTACTTAAGTCGGCATTGTGCCTTTTGTATTGAGTTCAGATGCAATTTCTGTGTTTCATCGTCAATAAAAAGGTCCAAGGGATACACTAAACATGAAGTGAAGCTCTGGAATCTAAAACTGGACTCACAGGAGAGGTTCAAATCATAGAAAGTTAGGGTGTCAGTCCTCTTTTACTTAAGTCGGCATTGTGCCTTCTGTATTAAATTCGGATGCAATTTCTGTGTTTCATCGTCAATGAGGAGGTCCAAGGTATACAGTAAACCTGAAGTGAAGAATCGGAATCTAAAACTTTACTTACAGGAGAGGTTCAAATCGTAGAAATTTAGTTTGTCAGTCCTCTTGTACTTAATTCGGCGTTGTGCCTTTTGTATTAAATTCGGATGCAATTTCTGTGTTTCATCGTCAATAGGATGGTCCAAGGTGTACAGTAAACCTGAAGTGAAGCATCGAAATCTAAAACTGGACTCACAGGACAGGTTCAAATCATTGGAAGTTAGAGTGTCAGTCCTCTTGTACTTAAGTCGGCATTGTGCCTTTTGTATTAAATTCGGATGCAATTTCTGTATTTCATCGTCAATAAGAAGGTGCAAGGTATACAGTAAACCTGAAGTGAAGCATCGGAATCTAAAACGGGACTCACAGGAGAGGTTCAAATCATAGAAAGTTAGAGTGTCAGTCCTCTTGTACTTAAGTCGGCATTGTGCCTTTTATATTAAATTCGGATGCTATTTCTGTGTTTCATCGTCAATTAGAAGGTCCAAGGTATACAGTAAACCTGAAGTGAAGCATCGGAATCTAAAACTGGACTCACAGGAAAGGTTCAAATCATAGAAAGTTAGAGTGTCGGTCCTCTTGTAGTTAAATCGGCATTGTGCGTTTTGTATTAAATTCGGATGCAATTTCTGTGGTTCATCGTCAATAAGAAGGTCCAAGGGATACAGTAAACCTGAAGTGAAGCATCGGAATCTAAAACTGGACTCACAGGAGAGGTTCAAATCATAGAAATTTAGAGTGTCAGTCCTCTTGTACTTAAGGCGGCATTGTGCCTTTTGTATTTAATTCGGATGCAATTTCTGTGTTTCATCGTCAATAAGACGGTCCAAGGTATACAGTAAACCTGAAGTGAAGCATCGAAATCTAAAACTGGTCTCACAGGAGAGGTTCAAATCGTAGCAATTTAGTGTGTCAGTCCTCTTGTTTTAGTCGGCGTTGTGCCTTTTGTATTAAATTCGGATGCAATGTCTCTGTTTCATCGTCAATTAGAAGGTCCAAGGTGTACAGTAAATCTGAAGTGAAGCATCGGAATCTAAAACTGGACTCACAGGAGAGGTTCAAATCATCGAAAGTTAGAGTGTCAGTCCTCTTGTACTTAAGTTGGCATTGTGCCTTTTGTATTAAATTCGGATGCAATTTCTGTGTTTCATCGTCAATAAGAAGGTGCAAGGTTTACTGTAAATCTGAAGTGAAGCATCGGAATCTAAAACTGGACTCACAGGAGAGGTTCAAATCATAGAAAGTTAGAGTGTCAGTCCTCTTGTACTTATGTCGGCATTGTGCCTTTGGTATTGAATTCGGATGCAATTTCTGTGTTCCATCGTCAATAAGAAGGTCCAAGGGATACAGTAAACATGAAGTGAAGCATCGGTATCTAAAACTGGACTCACAGGACAGGTTCAAATCATAGAAAGTTAGTGTGTCAGTCCTCTTTTACTTAAGTCGACATTGTGCCTTTTGTATTAAATTCGGATGCAATTTCTGTGTTTCATCGTCAATAAGAAGGTCCAAGGTATACAGTAGACCTGAAGTGAAGCATCGGAATCTATAACTGGACTCACAGGAGAGGGCAAATTATAGAAAGTGAGAGTGTCGGTCCTATTGTACTTAAGTCGGCATTGTGCCTTTTGTATTAATTTCGGATGCAATTTCTGTGTTTCATCGTCAATAAGAAGGTCCAAGGTATGCAGTAAACCTGAAGTGAAGCATCGGAATCTAAAACTCGACTCACAGGAGAGGTTGAAATCATAGAAATTTAGAGTGTGAGTCTTCTTTTACTGAAGTCGGCATTGTGCCTTTTGTATTAAATTCGGATGCAATTTCTGTCTTTCATCGTCAATAAGAAGGTCCAAGGTATACAGTAAACCTGAAGTGAAGCATCGGAATCTAAAACTGGACTCACAGGAGAGGTTCAAATCATAGAAATTTAGAGTGTCAGTCCTCTTGTACTTAAGGCGGCATTGTGCCTTTTGTATTTAATTCGGATGCAATTTCTGTGTTTCATCGTCAATAAGACGGTCCAAGGTATACAGTAAACCTGAAGTGAAGCATCGAAATCTAAAACTGGTCTCACAGGAGAGGTTCAAATCGTAGCAATTTAGTGTGTCAGTCCTCTTGTTTTAGTCGGCGTTGTGCCTTTTGTATTAAATTCGGATGCAATGTCTCTGTTTCATCGTCAATTAGAAGGTCCAAGGTGTACAGTAAATCTGAAGTGAAGCATCGGAATCTAAAACTGGACTCACAGGAGAGGTTCAAATCATCGAAAGTTAGAGTGTCAGTCCTCTTGTACTTAAGTCGGCATTGTGCCTTTTGTATTAAATTCGGATGCAATTTCTGTGTTTCATCGTCAATAAGAAGGTGCAAGGTTTACTGTAAATCTGAAGTGAAGCATCGGAATCTAAAACTGGACTCACAGGAGAGGTTCAAATCATAGAAAGTTAGAGTGTCAGTCCTCTTGTACTTAAGTCGGCATTGTGCCTTTGGTATTGAATTCGGATGCAATTTCTGTGTTCCATCGTCAATAAGAAGGTCCAAGGGATACAGTAAACATGAAGTGAAGCATCGGAATCTAAAACTGGACTCACAGGAAAGGTTCAAATCATAGAAAGTTAGTGTGTCAGTCCTCTTTCACTTAAGTCGACATTGTGCCTTTTGTATTAAATTCGGATGCAATTTGTGTGTTTCATCGTCAATAAGACGGTCCAAGGTATACAGTAAACCTGAAGTGAAGCATCGGAATCTAAAACTGGTCTCACAGGAGAGATTCAAATCGTAGCAATTTAGTGTGTCAGTCCTCTTGTTTTAGTCGGCGTTGTGCCTTTTGTATTAAATTCGGATGCAATTTCTCTGTTTCATCGTCAATTAGAAGGTCCAAGGTGTACAGTAAACCTGAAGTGAAGCATCGGAATCTAAAACTGGACTCACAGGAGAGGTTCAAATCATAGAAAGTTAGAGTGTCAGTCCTCTTGTACTTAAGTCGGCATTGTGCCTTTAGTATTGAATTCGGATGCAATTTCTGTGTTCCATCGTCAATAAGAAGGTCCAAGGGATACGGTAAACCTGAAGTGAAGCATCGGTATCTAAAACTGGACTCACAGGAGAGGTTCAAATCATAGAAGGTTAGAGTATCAGCCCTCTTGTACTTAAGTCGGCATTGTGCCTTTTGTATTAAATTTGGATGCAATTTCTGTGTTTCTTCGTCAATAAGAAGCTGCAAGGTAATCAGTAAACCTGAAGTGAAGCATCGGAATCTAAAACTGGACTCACAGGAGAGGTTCAAATCATAGAAAGTTAGAGTGTCAGTCCCCTTGTACTTAAGTCGGCATTGCGCCTTTTGTATTGAGTTCAGATGCAATTTCTGTGTTTCATCGTCAATAAAAAGGTCCAAGGGATACACTAAACATGAAGTGAAGCTCTGGAATCTAAAACTGGACTCACAGGAGAGGTTCAAATCATAGAAAGTTAGGGTGTCAGTCCTCTTTTACTTAAGTCGGCATTGTGCCTTCTGTATTAAATTCGGATGCAATTTCTGTGTTTCATCGTCAATGAGGAGGTCCAAGGTATACAGTAAACCTGAAGTGAAGAATCGGAATCTAAAACTTTACTTACAGGAGAGGTTCAAATCGTAGAAATTTAGTTTGTCAGTCCTCTTGTACTTAATTCGGCGTTGTGCCTTTTGTATTAAATTCGGATGCAATTTCTGTGTTTCATCGTCAATAGGATGGTCCAAGGTGTACAGTAAACCTGAAGTGAAGCATCGAAATCTAAAACTGGACTCACAGGACAGGTTCAAATCATTGGAAGTTAGAGTGTCAGTCCTCTTGTACTTAAGTCGGCATTGTGCCTTTTGTATTAAATTCGGATGCAATTTCTGTATTTCATCGTCAATAAGAAGGTGCAAGGTATACAGTAAACCTGAAGTGAAGCATCGGAATCTAAAACGGGACTCACAGGAGAGGTTCAAATCATAGAAAGTTAGAGTGTCAGTCCTCTTGTACTTAAGTCGGCATTGTGCCTTTTATATTAAATTCGGATGCTATTTCTGTGTTTCATCGTCAATTAGAAGGTCCAAGGTATACAGTAAACCTGAAGTGAAGCATCGGAATCTAAAACTGGACTCACAGGAAAGGTTCAAATCATAGAAAGTTAGAGTGTCAGTCCTCTTGTAGTTAAATCGGCATTGTGCGTTTTGTATTAAATTCGGATGCAATTTCTGTGGTTCATCGTCAATAAGAAGGTCCAAGGGATACAGTAAACCTCAACTGAAGCATCGGAGTCTAAAACTTGACTCATAGGAGAGGTCCGAATCATTGAAAGTTAGAGTGTCAGTCCTCTTGTACTTAAGTCGGCATTGTGCATTTTGTATTAAATTCGGATGCAATTTCTGTGTTTCATCGTCAATAAGAAGGTGCAAGGCAATCAGTAATCCTGAAGTGAAGCATCGGAATCTAAAACTGGACTCACAGGAGAGGTTCAAAGCATAGAAAGTTAGAGTGTCAGTCCTCTTGTACTTATGTCGGCATAGTGCCTTTTGTATTGAATTCGGATGCAATTTCTGCGTTTCATCGTCAATAAAAAGGTCCAAGGGATACTGTAAACATGAAGTGAAGCATTGGAATCTAAAACTGGACTCACAGGAGAGGTTCTAATCATAGAAAGTTAGAGTGTCAGTCCTCTTGTACTTAAGTCGGCATTGTGCCTTTTGTTTTAAAGTAGGATGTAATTTCTGTGTTTCACCGTCAATAAGAAGGTCCACGGGATACAGTAAACCTGAAGTGAAGCATCAGAATCTAAAACAGGACTCGCAGGGGAGGTTCAAATCATAGAAAGTTAGAGTGAGAGTCTTCTTGTACTTAGTCGGCGTTGTGCCTTTTGTATTAAATTCGGATGCAATTTCTGTGTTTCATCGTCAATAAGAAGGTCCAAGGTCTCCAGAAAACCTGAAGTGAAGCATCGGAATCTAAAACTGGACTCACAGGAGAGGTTCAAATCATAGAAAGTTAGAGTGTCAGTCCTCTTGTACTTAAGCCGGCATTGTGCCTTTTGTATTAAATTCGGATGCAATTTCTGTGTTTCATCGTCAATAAGAAGGTGCACGGTATACAGTAAACCTGAAGTGAGGCATCGGAATCTAAAACTGGACACAAAGGAGAGGTTCATATCATAGAAAATTAGAGTGTCAGTCCTCTTGTAATTAAGTCAGCATTGTGCCTTCTTGTATTAAATTCGGATGCAATTTCTGTGTTTCACCGTCAATAAGATGGTCCAAGGTATACAGTAAACCTGAAGTAAAGCATCGGAATCTAAAACTGGACTCACAGGAGAGGTTCAAATCACAGAAAGTTAGAGTGTCATTCCTCTTGTACTTAATTAGGCATTGTGCCTTTTGTATTAAAACTGGGATGCAATTTCTGTGTTTCATCGTCAATAAGAAGTCCAAGGGATACAGTAAACCTGAAGTGAAGCATCAGAAACTAAAACTGGACTCGCAGGAGAGGTCCAAATCATACAAAGTTAGAGTGTCAGTCCTCTTTTACCTAAGTCGGCATTGTGCCTTTTGTAATTAATTCGGATGCAATTTCTATGTTTCATCGTCAATAAGACGGTTCAAGGAATACAGTAAACCTGAAGTGAAGCATCGGAATCTAAATCTGGACTCACAGGAGAGGTTCAAATCATAGAAAGTTAGAGTGTCAGTACTCTTGTACTTAAGTCGGCATTGTGCATTTGTATTAAATTCGGATGCAGTTCCTCTGTTGCATCGTCAATAAGAAGGAGCACGGTTTACAGTAAACCTGAGTGAAGCATCGGAATCTAAAACTTGTCCCACAGGAGAGGTTCATATCATAGAAAGTTAGAGCGTCAGTCCTCTTGCACTTAAGTCGGCATTGTGCCTTTTTTATTAAATTAGAATGCAATTTCTGTGTTTCATCGTCAATTAGAAGGTCCAAGGTATACAGTAAACGTGAAGTGAAGCATCGGAATCTAAAACTGGACTTACAGGAGAGGTTCAAATCATAGAAAGTTAGAGTGTCAGTCCTCTTGTACTTAAGTTGGCATTGTGCCTTCTGTATTAAATTCGGATGCAATTTCTGTGTTTGATCGTCAATAAGAAGTCCAAGGGATACAGTACACCTGAAGTGAAGCATCGGAAACTAAATCTGGACTCGCAGGAGAGGTCCTAATCATAGAAAGTTAGAGTGTCAGTCCTCTTGTTCTTAAATCAGCATGGTGACTTTTGTGTTAAATTCGGATGCAATTTCTGTGTTTCATTGTCAATAAGAAGGTCCAAGGTATACAGTAAACCTGAAGTGAAGCATCGGAATCTAAAACTGGTCTCACAAGAGAGGTTCAAATCGTAGCAATTTAGTGTGTCAGTCCTCTTGTTTTAGTCGGCGTTGTGCCTTTTGTATTAAATTCGGATGCAATGTCTCTGTTTCATCGTCAATTAGAAGGTCCAAGGTGTACAGTAAACCTCAAGTGAAGCATCGGAATCTAATACTGGACTCACAGGAGAGGTTCAAATCATAGAAAGTTAGAGTGTCAGTCCTCTTGTACTTAAGTCGGCATTGTGCCTTTTGTATTGAATTCGGATGCAATTTCTGTGTTCCATCGTCAATAAGAAGGTCCAAGGGATACAGTAAACATGAAGTGAAGCATCGGAATCTAAAACTGGACTCACAGGAGAGGTTCAAATCATAGAAAGTTAGTGTGTCAGTCCTCTTTTACTTAAGTCGGCATTGTGCCTTTTGTATTAAATTCGGATGCAATTTCTGTGTTTCATCGTCAATAAGAAGGTCCAAGGTATACAGTAGACCTGAAGTGAAGCATCGGAATCTATAACTGGACTCACAGGAGAGGGCAAATTATAGAAAGTGAGAGTGTCAGTCCTATTGTACTTAAGTCGGCATTGTGCCTTTTGTATTAATTTCGGATGCAATTTCTGTGTTTCATCGTCAATAAGAAGGTCCAAGGGATACGGTAAACCTGAAGTGAAGCATCGGAATCTAAAAGTGGACTCACAGGAGAGGTACAAATCATAGAAAGTTAGAGTGTCAGTCCTCTTGTACTTAAGTCGACATTGTGCCTTTTGTATTAAATTTGGATGCAATTTCTGTGTTTCTTCGTCAATAAGAAGGTGCAAGGTAATCAGAAAACCTGAAGTGAAGCATCGGAATCTAAAACTGGACTCACAGGAGAGGTTTAAATCATAGAAAGTTAGAGTGTCAGTCCTCTTGTACTTATGTCGGCAATGTGCCTTTTGTATTGAGTTCATATGCAATTTCTGTGTTTCATCGTCAATACGAAGGTCCAAGGGATACAGTAAACATGAAGTGAAGCTCCAGAATCTAAAACTGGACTCGCAGGAGAGGTTCAAGTCATAGAAAGTTAGGGTGTCAGTCCCCTTTTACTTAAGTCGGCATTGTGCCTTTTGTATTAAATTCGGATGCAATTTCTGTGTTTCATCGTCAATAAGAAGGTCCAAGGTATACAGTAAACCTGAAGTGAAGCATCGGAATCTAAAACTTTACTCACAGGAGGGGTTCAAATCGTAGAAATTTAGTTCGTCAGTCCTCTTGTACTTAAGTCGGCGTTGTGCCTTTTGTATTAAATTCGGATGCAATTTGTGTGTTTCATCGTCAATAGGATGGTCCAAGGTGTACAGTAAACCTGAAGTGAAGCATCGAAATCTAAAACTGGACTCACAGGACAGGTTCAAATCATTGGAAGTTAGAGTGTCAGTCCTCTTGTACTTAAGTCGGCATTGTGCTTTTTGTATTAAATTCGGATGCAATTTCTGTATTTCATCGTCAATAAGAAGGTGCAAGGTATACAGTAAACCTGAAGTGAAGCATCGGAATCTAAAACTGGACTCACAGGAGAGGTTCAAATCATAGAAAGTTAGAGTGTCAGTCCTCTTGTACTTAAGTCGGCATTGTGCCTTTTGTATTAAATTCGGATGCAATTTCTGTGTTTCATCGTCAATAAGAAGGTCCAAGGTATACAGTAAACCTGAAGTGAAGCATCGGAATCTAAAACTGGACTCACAGGAAAGGTTCAAATCATAGAAAGTTAGAGTGTCAGTCCTCTTGTAGTTAAATCGGCATTGTGCGTTTTGTATTAAATTCGGATGCAATTTCTGTGTTTCATCGTCAATAAGAAGGTCCAAGGGATACAGTAAACCTGAAGTGAAGCATCGGAGTCTAAAACGTGACTCATAGGAGAGGTTCAAATCATTGAAAGTTAGAGTGTTAGTCCTCTCGTACTTAAGTCGGCATTGTGCCTTTTGTATTAAATTTGGATGCAATTTCTGTGTTTCATCGTCAATAAGAAGGTCCAAGGTATGCAGTAAACCTGAAGTGAAGCATCGGAATCTAAAACTCGACTCACAGGAGAGGTTGAAATCATAGAAATTTAGAGTGTGAGTCTTCTTTTACTGAAGTCGGCATTGTGCCTTTTGTATTAAATTCGGATGCAATTTCTGTCTTTCATCGTCAATAAGAAGGTCCAAGGAATACAGTAAAATTGAAGTGAAGCATCGGAATCTAAAACTGGACTCACAGGAGAGGTTCAAATCATAGAAATTTAGAGTGTCAGTCCTCTTGTACTTAAGGCGGCATTGTGCCTTTTGTATTTAATTCGGATGCAATTTCTGTGTTTCATCGTCAATAAGACGGTCCAAGGTATACAGTAAACCTGAAGTGAAGCATCGAAATCTAAAACTGGTCTCACAGGAGAGGTTCAAATCGTAGCAATTTAGAGTGTCAGTCCTCTTGTTTTAGTCGGCGTTGTGCCTTTTGTATTAAATTCGGATGCAATGTCTCTGTTTCATCGTCAATTAGAAGGTCCAAGGTGTACAGTAAACCTGAAGTGAAGCATCGGAATCTAAAACTGGACTCACAGGAGAGGTTCAAATCATAGAAAATTAGAGTGTCAGTCCTCTTGTACTTAAGTCGGCATTGTGCCTTTTGTATTAAATTCGGATGCAATTTCTGTGTTTCATCGTCAATAAGAAGGTGCAAGGTTTACTGTAAACCTGAAGTGAAGCATCGGAATCTAAAACTGGACTCACAGGAGAGGTTCAAATCATAGAAAGTTAGAGTGTCAGTCCTCTTGTACTTAAGTCGGCATTGTTCCTTTAGTATTGAATTCGGATGCAATTTCTGTGTTCCATCGTCAATAAGAAGGTCCAAGGGATACAGTAAACATGAAGTGAAGCATCGGAATCTAAAACTGGACTCACAGGAGAGGTTCAAATCATAGAAAGTTAGTGTGTCAGTCCTCTTTTACTTAAGTCGGCATTGTGCCTTTTGTATTAAATTCGGATGCAATTTCTGTGTTTCATCGTCAATAAGAAGGTCCAAGGTATACAGTAGACCTGAAGTGAAGCATCGGAATCTAAAACTGGACTCACAGGAGAGGGCAAATTATAGAAAGTGAGAGTGTCAGTCCTATTGTACTTAAGTCGGCATTGTGCCTTTTGTATTAATTTCGGATGCAATTTCTGTGTTTCATCGTCAATAAGAAGGTCCAAGGGATACGGTAAACCTAAAGTGAAGCATCGGAATCTAAAACTGGACTCACAGGAGAGGTTCATATCATAGAAAGTTAGAGTGTCATTCCTCTTGTACTTAAGTCGGCATTGTGCCTTTTGTATTAAATTTGATGCAATTTCTGTGTTTCTTCGTCAATAAGAAGGTGCAAGGTAATCAGAAAACCTGAAGTGAAGCATCGGAATGTAAAACTGGACTCACAGGAGAGGTTTAAATCATAGAAAGTTAGAGTGTCAGTCCTCTTGTACTTATGTCGGCATTGTGCCTTTTGTATTGAGTTCAGATGCTATTTCTGTGTTTCATCGTCAATACGAAGGTCCAAGGGATACAGTAAACATGAAGTGAAGCTCCGGAATCTAAAACTGGACTCACAGGAGAGGTTCAAGTCATAGAAAGTTAGGGTGTCAGTCCTCTTTTACTTAAGTCGGCATTGTGCCTTTTGTATTAAATTCGGATGCAATTTCTGTGTTTCATCGTCAATAAGAAGGTCCAAGGTATACAGTAAACCTGAAGTGAAGCATCGGAATCTAAAACTTTACTCACAGGCGGGGTTCAAATCGTAGAAATTTAGTTTGTCAGTCCTCTTGTACTTAAGTCGGCGTTGTGCCTTTTGTATTAAATTCGGATGCAATTTCTGTGTTTCATCGTCAATAGGATGGTCCAAGGTGTACAGAAAACCTGAAGTGAAGCATCGAAACCTAAAACTGGACTCACAATACAGGTTCAAATCATTGGAAGTTAGAGTGTCAGTCCTCTTGTACTTAAGTCGGCATTGTGCTTTTTGTATTAAATTCGGATGCAATTTCTGTATTTCATCGTCAATAAGAAGGTGCAAGTTATACAGTAAACCTGAAGTGAAGCATCGGAATCTAAAACTGGACTCACAGGAGAGGTTCAAATCATAGAAAGTTAGAGTGTCAGTCCTCTTGTACTTAAGTCGGCATTGTGCCTTTTGTATTAAATTCGGATGCAATTTCTGTGTTTCATCGTCAATAAGAAGGTCCAAGGTATACAGTAAACCTGAAGTGAAGCATCGGAATCTAAAACTGGACTCACAGGAAAGGTTCAAATCATAGAAAGTTAGAGTGTCAGTCCTCTTGTAGTTAAATCGGCATTGTGCGTTTTGTATTAAATTCGGATGCAATTTCTCTGTTTCATCGTCAATAAGAAGGTACAAGGGATACAGTAAACCTGAAGTGAAGCATCGGAGTCTAAAACGTGACTCATAGGAGAGGTTCAAATCATTGAAAGTTAGAGTGTTAGTCCTCTTGTACTTAAGTCGGCATTGTGCCTTTTGTATTAAATTCGGATGCAATTTCTGTGTTTCATCGTCAATAAGAAGGTCCAAGGTATGCAGTTAACCTGAAGTGAAGCATCGGTATCTAAAACTCGACTCACAGGAGAGGTTGAAATCAGAGAAATTTAGAGTGTCAGTCCTCTTGTACTTAAGTCGGCATTGTGCCTTTTGTTTTCAATTCGGATGTAATTTCTGTGTTTCATCGTCAATTAGAAGGTCCAAGGGATACAGTAAACCTGAAGTGAAGCATTAGAATCTAAAAGTGGACTCGCAGGGGAGGTTTAAATCTTAGGAAGTTAGAGTGTCAGTCCTGTTTTACTTAAGTCGGCATTGTGCCTTTTGTATTTAATTCGGATGCAATTTGTGTGTTTCATCGTCAATAAGACGGTCCAAAGTATACAGTAAACCTGAAGTGAAGCATCGGAATCTAAAACTGGTCTCACAGGAGAGATTCAAATCGTAGCAATTTAGTGTGTCAGTCCTCTTGTTTTAGTCGGCGTTGTGCCTTTTGTATTAAATTCGGATGCAATTTCTCTGTTTCATCGTCAATTAGAAGGTCCAAGGTGTACAGTAAACCTGAAGTGAAGCATCGGAATCTAAAACTGGACTCACAGGAGAGGTTCAAATCATAGAAAATTAGTGTGTCAGTCCTCTTTTACTTAAGTCGGCATTGTGAATTTTGTATTAAATTCGGATAAAATTTCTTTGTTTCATCGTCAATAAGAAGGTCCAAGGTATACAGTAGACCTGAAGTGAAGCATCGGAATCTATAACTGGACTCACAGGAGAGGGCAAATTATAGAAAGTGAGAGTGTCAGTCCTATTGTACTTAAGTCGGCATTGTGCCTTTTGTACTAATTTCGGATGCAATTTCTGTGTTTCATCGTCAATAAGAAGGTCCAAGGGATACGGTAAACCTGAAGTGAAGCATCGGTATCTAAAACTGGACTCACAGGAGAGGTTCAAATCATAGAAAGTTAGAGTATCAGTCCTCTTGTACTTAAGTCGGCATTGTGCCTTTTGTATTAAATTTGGATGCAATTTCTGTGTTTCTTCGTCAATAAGAAGCTGCAAGGTAATCAGTAAACCTGAAGTGAAGCATCGGAATCTAAAACTGGACTCACAGGAGAGGTTCAAAGCATAGAAAGTTAGAGTGTCAGTCCTCTTGTACTTATGTCGGCATAGTGCCTTTTGTATTGAATTCGGATGCAATTTCTGCGTTTCATCGTCAATAAGAAGGTCCAAGGGATACTGTAAACATGAAGTGAAGCATCGGAATCTAAAACTGGACTCACAGGAGAGGTTCAAATCATAGAAAGTTAGAGTGTCAGTCCTCTTTTACTTAAGTCGGCATTGTGCCTTTTGTTTTAAATTCGGATGTAATTTCTGTGTTTCACCGTCAATAAGAAGGTCCACGGGATACAGTAAACCTGAAGTGAAGCATCAGAATCTAAAACAGGACTCGCAGGGGAGGTTCAAATCATAGAAAGTTAGAGTGAGAGTCTTCTTGTACTTAGTCGGCGTTGTGCCTTTTGTATTAAATTCGGATGCAATTTCTGTGTTTCATCGTCAATAAGAAGGTCCAAGGTCTCCAGAAAACCTGAAGTGAAGCATCGGAATCTAAAACTGGACTCACAGGAGAGGTTCAAATCATAGAAAGTTAGAGTGTCAGTCCTCTTGTACTTAAGTCGGCATTGTGCCTTTTGTATTAAATTCGGATGCAATTTCTGTGTTTCATCGTCAATAAGAAGGTGCAAGGTATACAGTAAACCTGAAGTGAGGCATCGGAATCTAAAACTGGACACAAAGGAGAGGTTCATATCATAGAAAATTAGAGTGTCAGTCCTCTTGTAATTAAGTCAGCATTGTGCCTTCTTGTATTAAATTCGGATGCAATTTCTGTGTTTCACCGTCAATAAGATGGTCCAAGGTATACAGTAAACCTGAAGTGAAGCATCGGAATCTAAAATTGGTCTCAGGGGAGGGGTTCAAATCGTAGAAAGTTACAGTGTCAGTCCTCTTGTTTTTAAGTCCGCATTGTGCCTTTTGTACTAAATTCGGATGCAATCTCTGTGTTTCATCGTCAATAAGAAGGTCCAAGGGATAGTGTAAACCTGAAGTGAAGCATCGGAATCTAAAACTGGACTCACAGGAGAGGTTCAAATCACAGAAAGTTAGAGTGATAGTCCTCTTGTACTTAAGTCGGCATTGTGCCTTTTGTATTAATTCCGGATAAATTTTCTGTGTTTCATCGTCAATAAGAAGGTCCAAGGTCTCCAGAAAAAATGAAGTGAAGCATCGGAATCTAAAACTGGACTCACAGGAGAGGTTCATATCGTAGAAAGTTACAGTGTCAGTCCTCTTGTTTTTAAGTCCGCATTGTGCCTTTTGTACTAAATTCGGATGCAATTTCTGTGTTTCATCGTCAATAAGAAGGTCCAAGGGTTAGTGTAAACCTGAAATGAAGCATCGGAATCTAAAACTGGACTCACAGGAGAGGTTCAAATCATAGATAGTTAGAGTGTCAGTCCTCCTGTACGTACGGCGGCATTGTGCCTTTTGTATTAAATTCGGATGCAATTTCAGTGTATCATCGTCAATAAGAAGGCCCAAGGTATACAGTAAACCTTAAGTGAAGCATCGGAATCTAAAACTGGACTCACAGGAGAGGTTCAAATCGTAGAAATTTAGTGTGTCAGTCCTCTTGTTTTAGTCGGCGTTGTGCCTTTTGTATTAAATTCGGATGCAATTTCTCTGTTTCATCGTCAATTAGAAGGTCCAAGGTGTACAGTAAACCTGAAGTGAAGCATCGGAATCTAAAACTGGACTCACAGGATAGGTTCAAATCATAGAAAGTTAGTGTGTCAGTCCTCTTTTACTTAAGTCGGCATTGTGCCTTTTGTATTAAATTCGGATGCAATTTCCGTGTTTCATCGTCAATAAGAAGGTCAAAGGTATACAGTAGACCTGAAGTGAAGCATCGGAATCTGTAACTGGACTCACAGGAGAGGTTCAAATTATAGAAAGTGAGAGTGTCAGTCCTATTGTACTAAAGTCGGCATTGTGCCTTTTGTATTAATTTCGGATGCAATCTCTGTGTTTCATCGTCAATAAGAAGGTGCAAGGTAATCAGTAAACCTGAAGTGAAGCATCGGAATCTAAAACTGGACTCACAGGAGAGGTTCAAATCATAGAAAGTTAGAGTGTCAGTCCTCTTGTACTTAAGTCGGCATTGTGCCTTTTGTATTGAGTTCAGATGCAATTTGTGTGTTTCATCGTCAATACGAAGGTCCAAGGGATACAGTAAACATGAAGTGAAGCTCCGGAATCTAAACTGGACCCCCAGGAGAGGTTCAAATCATAGAAAGTTAGAGTGTCTGTCCTCTTTTACTTATGTCGGCATTGTGCATTTTTTTATTAAATTTGGATGCAATTTCTGTGTTTCATCGTCAATAGGATGGTCCAAGGTGTACAGTAAACCTGAAGTGAAGCATCGAAATCTAAAACTGGACTCACAGGACAGGTTCAAATCATTGGAAGTTAGAGTGTCAGTCCTCTTGTACTAAAGTCGGCATTGTGCCTTTTGTATTAAATTCGGATGCAATTTCTGTATTTCATCGTCAATAAGTAGGTGCAAGGTATACAGTAAACCTGAAGTGAAGCATCGGAATCTAAAACTGGACTCACAGGAGAGGTTCAAATCATTGAAAGTTAGAGTGTTAGTCCTCTTGTACTTAAGTCGGCATTGTGCCTTTTGTATTAAATTCGGATGCAATTTCTGTATTTCATCGTCAATAAGAAGGTGCAAGGTATACAGTAAACCTAAAGTGAAGCATCGGAATCTAAAACTGGACTCACAGGAGAGGTTCAAATCATAGAAAGTTAGAGTGTCAGTCCTCTTGTACTTAAGTCGGCATTGGGCCTTTTATATTAAATTCGGATGCAATTTCTGTGTTTCATCGTCAATTAGAAGGTCCAAGGTATACAGTAAACCTGAAGTGAAGCATCGGAATCTAAAACTGGACTCACAGGAAAGGTTCAAATCATAGAAAGTTAGAGTGTCAGTCCTCTTGTAGTTAAATCGGCATTGTGCGTTTTGTATTAAATTCGGATGCAATTTCTGTGTTTCATCGTCAATAAGAAGGTCCAAGGGATACAGTAAACCTCAACTGAAGCATCGGAGTCTAAAACTTGACTCATAGGAGAGGTCCAAATCATTGAAAGTTAGAGTGTTAGTCCTCTTGTACTTAAGTCGGCATTGTGCATTTTGTATTAAATTCGGATGCAATTTCTGTGTTTCATCGTCAATAAGAAGGTGCAAGGCAATCAGTAATCCTGAAGTGAAGCATCGGAATATAAAACTGAACTCACAGGAGAGGTTCAAAGCATAGAAAGTTAGAGTGTCAGTCCTCTTGTACTTATGTCGGCATAGTGCCTTTTGTATTGAATTCGGATGCAATTTCTGCGTTTCATCTTCAATATGAAGGTCCAAGGGATACTGTAAACATGAAGTGAAGCATCGGAATCTAAAACTGGACTCACAGGAGAGGTTCAAATCATAGAAAGTTAGAGTGTCAGTCCTCTTTTACTTAAGTCGGCATTGTGCCTTTTGTTTTAAATTCGGATGTAATTTCTGTGTTTCACCGTCAATAAGAAGGTCCACGGGATACAGTAAACCTGAAGTGAAGCATCAGAATCTAAAACAGGACTCGCAAGGGAGGTTCAAATCATAGAAAGTTAGAGTGAGAGTCTTCTTGTACTTAGACGGCGTTGTGCCTTTTGTATTAAATTCGGATGCAATTTCTGTGTTTCATCGTCAATAAGAAGGTCCAAGGTCTCCAGAAAACCTGAAGTGAAGCATCGGAATCTAAAACTGGCTCACAGGAGAGGTTCAAATCATAGAAAGTTAGAGTGTCAGTCCTCTTGTACTTAAGTCGGCATTGTGCCTTTTGTATTAAATTCGGATGCAATTTCTGTGTTTCATCGTCAATAAGAAGGTGCAAGGTATACAGTAAACCTGAAGTGAGGCATCGGAATCTAAAACTGGACACAAAGGAG
This sequence comes from Schistocerca americana, assembly GCF_021461395.2. Taxonomy (NCBI): domain Eukaryota; kingdom Metazoa; phylum Arthropoda; class Insecta; order Orthoptera; family Acrididae; genus Schistocerca; species Schistocerca americana. The sequence continues at coordinate 60,706,134 of NC_060121.1, forward strand.
AGGTTCATATCATAGAAAATTAGAGTGTCAGTCCTCTTGTAATTAAGTCAGCATTGTGTCTTCTTGTATTAAATTCGGATGCAATTTCTGTGTTTCACCGTCAATAAGATGGTCCAAGGTATACAGTAAACCTGAAGTGAAGCATCGGAATCTAAAATTGGTCTCAGGGGAGGGGTTCAAATCGTAGAAAGTTACAGTGTCAGTCCTCTTGTTTTTAAGTCCGCATTGTGCCTTTTGTACTAAATTCGGATGCAATTTCTGTGTTTCATCGTCAATAAGAAGGTCCAAGGGATAGTGTAAACCTGAAGTGAAGCATCGGAATCTAAAACTGGGCTCACAGGAGAGGTTCAAATCACAGAAAATTAGAGTGATAGTCCTCTTGTACTTAAGTCGGCATTGTGCTTTTTGTATTAATTCCGGATACATTTTCTGTGTTTCATCGTCAATAAGAAGGTCCAAGGTATACATTAAACCTGAAGTGAAGCATCGGAATCTAAAACTGGACTCACAGGAGAGGTTCAAATCATAGATATTTAGAGTGTCAGTCCTCTTGTACTTAAGTCGGCATTGTGCCTTTTGTTTTTAATTCGGATGTAATTTCTGTGTTTCATCGTCAATAAGAAGGTCCAAGGTATACAGTAAACCTGAAGTGAAGCATCGGAATCCAAAACTGGACTCACAGGAGAATTTCAAATCGTAGAAAATTAGAGTGTCAGTATTCTAGGACTTAAGTCGGCATTGTGCCTTTTGTATTAAATTCGGATGCAATTTCTGTGTTTCATCGTCAATAAGAAGGCCCAAGGTATACAGTAAACCTTAAGTGAAGCATCGGAATCTAAAACTGGACTCACAGGAGAGGTTCAAATCATAGATAGTTAGAGTGTCAGTCCTCTTGTACGTACGGCGGCATTGTGCCTTTTGTATTAAATTCGGATGCAATTTCTGTGTATCATCGTCAATAAGAAGGCCCAAGGTATACAGTAAACCTTAAGTGAAGCATCGGAATCTATAACTGGACTCACAGGAGAGGTTCAAATCGTAGAAATTTAGTGTGTCATTCCTCTTGTTTTAGTCGGCGTTGTGCCTTTTGTATTAAATTCGGATGCAATTTCTCTGTTTCATCGTCAATTAGAAGGTCCAAGGTGTACAGTAAACCTGAAGTGAAGCATCGGAATCTAAAACTGGACTCACAGGATAGGTTCAAATCATTGAAAGTTAGTGTGTCAGTCCTCTTTTACTTATGTCGGCATTGTGCCTTTTGTATTAAATTCGGATGCAATTTCTGTGTTTCATCGTCAATAAGAAGGTCAAAGGTATACAGTAGACCTGAAGTGAAGCATCGGAATCTGTAACTGGACTCACAGGAGAGGTTCAAATTATAGAAAGTGAGAGTGTCAGTCCTATTGTACTAAAGTCGGCATTGTGCCTTTTGTATTAATTTCGGATGCAATCTCTGTGTTTCATCGTCAATAAGAAGGTGCAAGGTAATCAGTAAACCTGAAGTGAAGCATCGGAATCTAAAACTGGACTCACAGGAGAGGTTCAAATCATAGAAAGTTAGAGTGTCAGTCCTCTTGTACTTAAGTCGGCATTGTGCCTTTTGTATTGAGTTCAGATGCAATTTCTGTGTTTCATCGTCAATACGAAGGTCCAAGGGATACAGTAAACATGAAGTGAAGCTCCGGAATCTAAACTGGACCCCCAGGAGAGGTTCAAATCATAGAAAGTTAGAGTGTCTGTCCTCTTTTACTTAAGTCGGCATTGTGCCTTTTTTTATTAAATTTGGATGCAATTTCTGTGTTTCATCGTCAATAAGAAGGTCCAAGGTATACAGTAAACTTGAAGTGAAGCATCGGAATCTAAAACTGGACTCACAGGAGAGGTTCAAATCGTAGAAATTTAGTTAGTCAGTCCTCTTGTACTTAAGTCGGCGTTGTGCCTTTTGTATTAAATTCGGATGCAACTCCTGTGTTTCATCGTCAATAGGATGGTCCAAGGTGTACAGTAAACCTGAAGTGAAGCATCGAAATCTAAAACTGGAATCACAGGACAGGTTCAAATCATTAGAAGTTAGAGTGACAGTCCTCTTGTACTTAAGTCGGCATTGTGCCTTTTGTATTAAATTCGGATGCAATTTCTGTATTTCATCGTCAATAAGAAGGTGCAAGGTATACAGTAAACCTGAAGTGAAGCATCGGAATCTAAAACTGGACTCACAGGAGAGGTTCAAATCATAGAAAGTTAGAGTGTCAGTCCTCTTGTACTTAAGTCGGCATTGTGCCTTTTGTATTAAATTCGGATGCAATTTCTGTGTTTCATCGTCAATAAGAAGGTCCAAGGTATACAGTAAACCTGAAGTGAAGCATCGGAATCTAAAACTGGACTCACAGGAGAGGTCTAAATCTTAGAAAGGTATAGTGTCAGTCCTCTTGCAGTTAAGTTGCCATTGTGCGTTTTGTATTAAATTCGGATGCAATTTCTGTATTTCATCGTCAATAAGAAGGTCCAAGGGATACAGTAAACCTGAAGTGAAGCATCGGGATCTAAAACTGGACTCACAGGAGAGGTTCAAATCATAGAAAGTTAGAGTGTCAGTCCTCTTTTACTTAAGTGGCATTGTGCCTTTTGTTTTAAATTCGGATGTAATTTCTGTGTTTCATCGTCAATAAGAAGGTCCAAGGGATACAGTAAACCTGAAGTGAAGCATCAGAATCTAAAACAGGACTCGCAGGGGAGGTTCAAATCATAGAAAGTTAGAGTGTCAGTCTTCTTGTACTTAGTTGGCGTTGTTCCTTTTGTATTAAATTCGGATGCAATTTCTGTGTTTCATCGTCCATAAGAAGGTCCAAGGTCTCCAGTAAACCTGAAGTGAAGCATCGGAATCTAAAACTGGACTCACAGGAGAGGTTCAAATCATAGAAATTTAGAGTGTCTGTTCTCTTGTACTTAAGTCGGCATTGTGCCTTTTGTTTTAAATTCGGATGCAATTTCTGTGTTTCATCGTCAATAAGAAGGTGCAAGGTATACAGTAAACCTGAAGTGAGGCATCGGAATCTAAAACTGGACACACAGGAGAGGTTCATATCATAGAAAGTTAGAGTGTCAGTCTTCTTGTACTTAAGTCGGCATTGTGCCTTCTTGTATTAAATTCGGATGCAATTTCTGTGTTTCTTCGACAATAAGAAGGTCCAAGGTATACAGTAAACCTGAATCGAAGCATCGGAATCTAAAACTGAACTCACACGAGAGTTTGAAATCATAGATAGTTAGAGTGTCAGTCCTCTTGTACTTAAGTCGGCATTCTGCCTTTTGTTTTAAATTCGGATGCAATTTCTGCGTTTCATCGTCAATAAGATGATGCAAGGTAATCAGTAAACCTGAAGTGAAGCATCGAAATCTAAAACTGGACTCACAGGAGAATTTCAAATCGTAGAAAGTTAGAGTGTCAGTATTCTAGGACTTAAGTCGGCATTGTGCCTTTTGTATTAAATTCGGAAGCAATTTCTGTGTTTCATCGTCAATAAGAAGGCCCAAGGTATACAGTAAACCTTAAGTGAAGCATCGGAATCTAAAACTGGACTCACAGGAGAGGTTCAAATCATAGATAGTTAGAGTGTCAATCCTCTTGTACGTACGGCGGCATTGTGCCTTTTGTATTAAATTCGGATGCAATTTCTGTGTATCATCGTCAATAAGAAGGCCCAAGGTATACAGTAAACCTTAAGTGAAGCATCGGAATCTAAAACTGGACTCACAGGAGAGGTTCAAATCGTAGAAATTTAGTGTGTCAGTCCTCTTGTTTTAGTCGGCGTTGTGCCTTTTGTATTAAATTCGGATGCAATTTCTCTGTTTCATCGTCAATTAGAAGGTCCAAGGTGTACAGTAAACCTGAAGTGAAGCATCGGAATCTAAAACTGGACTCACAGGATAGGTTCAAATCATAGAAAGTTAGTGTGTCAGTCCTCTTTTACTTATGTCGGCATTGTGCCTTTTGTATCAAATTCGGATGCAATTTCTGTGTTTCATCGTCAATAAGAAGGTCAAAGGTATACAGTAGACCTGAAGTGAAGCATCGGAATCTGTAACTGGACTCACAGGAGAGGTTCAAATTATAGAAAGTGAGAGTGTCAGTCCTATTGTACTGAAGTCGGCATTGTGCCTTTTGTATTAATTTCGGATGCAATCTCTGTGTTTCATCGTCAATAAGAAGGTGCAAGGTAATCAGTAAACCTGAAGTGAAGCATCGGAATCTAAAACTGGACTCACAGGAGAGGTTCAAATCATAGAAAGTTAGAGTGTCAGTCCTCTTCTACTTAAGTCGGCATTGTGCCTATTGTATTGAGTTCAGATGCAATTTCTGTGTTTCATCGTCAATACGAAGGTCCAAGGGATACAGTAAACATGAAGTGAAGCTCCGGAATCTAAACTGGACCCCCAGGAGAGGTTCAAATCATAGAAAGTTAGAGTGTCTGTCCTCTTTTACTTAAGTCGGCATTGTGCCTTTTTTTGTTAAATTTGGATGCAATTTCTGTGTTTCATCGTCAATAAGAAGGTCCAAGGTATACAGTAAACCTGAAGTGAAGCATCGGAATCTAAAACTGGACTCACAGGAGAGGTTCAAATCGTAGAAATTTAGTTAGTCAGTCCTCTTGTACTTAAGTCGGCGTTGTGCCTTTTGTATTTAATTCGGATGCAACTTCTGTGTTTCATCGTCAATAGGATGGTCCAAGGTGTACAGTAAACCTGAAGTGAAGCATCGAAATCTAAAACTGGACTCACAGGACAGGTTCAAATCATTGGAAGTTAGAGTGACAGTCCTCTTGTACTTAAGTCTGCATTGTGCCTTTTGTATTAAATTCGGATGCAATTTCTGTATTTCATCGTCAATAAGAAGGTGCAAGGTATACAGTAAACCTGAAGTGAAGCATCGGAATCTAAAACAGGACTCACAGGAGAGGTTCAAATCATAGAAAGTTAGAGTGTCAGTCCTCTTGTACTTAAGTCGGCATTGTGCCTTTTGTATTAAATTCGGATGCAATTTCTGTGTTTCATCGTCAATAAGAAGGTCCAAGGTATACAGTAAACCTGAAGTGAAGCATCGGAATCTAAAACTGGACTCACAGGAGAGGTTCAAATCTTAGAAAGGTATAGTGTCAGTCCTCTTGCAGTTAAGTTGCCATTGTGCGTTTTGTATTAAATTCGGATGCAATTTCTGTATTTCATCGTCAATAAGAAGGTCCAAGGGATACAGTAAACCTGAAGTGAAGCATCGGGATCTAAAACTGGACTCACAGGAGAGGTTCAAATCATAGAAAGTTAGAGTGTCAGTCCTCTTTTACTTAAGTGGCATTGTGCCTTTTGTTTTAAATTCGGATGTAATTTCTGTGTTTCATCGTCAATAAGAAGGTCCAAGGGATACAGTAAACCTGAAGTGAAGCATCAGAATCTAAAACAGGACTCGCAGGGGAGGTTCAAATCATAGAAAGTTAGAGTGTCAGTCTTCTTGTACTTAGTTGGCGTTGTTCCTTTTGTATTAAATTCGGATGCAATTTCTGTGTTTCATCGTCCATAAGAAGGTCCAAGGTCTCCAGTAAACCTGAAGTGAAGCATCGGAATCCAAAACTGGACTCACAGGAGAGGTTCAAATCATAGAAATTTAGAGTGTCTGTTCTCTTGTACTTAAGTCGGCATTGTGCCTTTTGTTTTAAATTCGGATGCAATTTCTGTGTTTCATCGTCAATAAGAAGGTGCAAGGTATACAGTAAACCTGAAGTGAAGCATCGGAATCTAAAACTGGACTCACACGAGAGGTTCAAATCATAGATAGTTAGAGTGTCAGTCCTCTTGTACTTAAGTCGGCATTCTGCCTTTTGTTTTAAATTCGGATGCAGAATCTGTGCTTCATCGTCAATAAGAAAGTCCAAGGGATACAGCAAATCTGAAGTGAAGCATCGGAAGTTTAAAACTGGACTCACAGGAGAGGTTCAAATCATAGAAAGTTAGCGTGTCAGTCCTCATGTACTTTAGTCGGCATTGTGCCTTTTGTATTAAATTCAGATGCAATTTCTGTGTTTCGTCGTAAATAAGAAAGTCCAAGGTATATAGTAAACCTGAAGTGAAGCATCGGAATCTAAAACTGGTCTCACAGGAGAGGTTCAAATCATAGAAAGTTAGAGTGTCAGTCCTCTTGTACTTAAGTCGGCATTGTGCCTTTTGTATTAAATTGGGATGCAATTTCTGTGTTTCAACGTCAATAAGACGGTCCAAGGTATACAGTAAACCTGAAGTCAAGCATTGGAATCAAAAACTGGACTCACAGGAGAGGTTCAAATCGTAGAACGTTAGAGTGTCAGACCTCTTGTACTTAAGTCGGCATTGTGCCTTTTGTATTAAATTCGGATGCAATTTATGTGTTTCATCGTCAACGAGAAGGTCCAAGGTATACAGTAAACCTGATGTGATGCATCGGAATCTAAAACTGGACTCACAGGAGAGGTTCAAATCATAGAAAGATAGAGTGTCAGTCCTCTTGTACTTAAGTCGGCAATGTGCCTTTTGTATTAATACTGGGATGCAATTTCTGTGTTTCATCGTCAATAAGAAGGTCCAAAGGATAGTGTAAATCTGAAGTGAAGCATCGGAATCTAAAACTGGACTCACAGGATAGGATCAAATCATAGAAAGTTAGAGTGTCAGTCCTCTTTTACTTAAGTCGGCATTGTTCCTTTTGTATTAAATTCGGATGCCATTTCTGTGTTTCATCGTCAATAAGAAGGTCCAAGGTAAACAGTAAACCTGAAGTGAAGCATCGGAATCTAAAATTGGACTCACAGGAGAGGTTCAAATCGTAGAGAGTTAGAGTGTCAGTCCTCTTGTACTTAAGTCCGCATTGTACCTTTTGTACTAAATTCGGATGCAATTTCTGTGTTTCATCGTCAATAAGAAGGTCCAAGGGATACAGTAAACCTGAAGTGAATCATCGGAATCTAAAACTGGACTCACATTAGAGGTTCAAATCAGAGAAAGTTAGAGTGTCAGTCTTCTTGTACTTAAGTTGGCATTGTGCCTTTTGTATTAAAATCTGATGAAATTTCTGTGTGTCATCGTCAATAAGAAGGTCCAACGTATACATTAAACCTGACGTGAAGCATCGGAATCTAAAACTGGACTCACAGGAGAGGTTCAAATCGCAGAAATTTAGAGCGGCAGTCCTCTTGTACTTAAGTCGGCATTGTGCCTATTGTTTTAAATTCGGATGTAATTTCTGTGTTTCATCGTCAATAACAAGGTCCAAGGTTTATAGTAAACCTGATGTCAAGCATCGGAATCTAAAACTGGACTCACAGGAGACGTTCAAATCGTAGAAAGTTAGTGTGTCAGGCCTCTTGTACTTAAGTCAGTATTGTGCCTTTTGTGTTAAATTCGGATGCAATTTCTGTGTTTCATCGTCAATAAGAAGGTCCAAGGTATACAGTAAACCTGAAGTGAAGAATCGCAATCTAAAACTGGACTCAGAGGAGAGGTTCAAATTATAGAAAGTTAGAGTGTCAGTCCTCTTGTACTTAAGTCGACATTGTGCCTTTTGTAGTAAATTCGGATGCAATTTCTGTGTTTCATCGTCAATAAGAAGGCCCAAGGGATACAGTAAACCTGAAGTGAAGAATCGGAATCTATCACTGGTCTCACAGGAGCGGTTCAAATCATAGGAAGTTAGAGTGTCAGTCCTCTTTTACTTAAGTCGCCATTGTGCCTTTTGTATTAAATTCGGATGCGAAATCTGTGTTTCATCGTCAATAAAACTGTCCAAGGGATAGAGTAAAACTGAAGTGAAGCATCTGAATCTAAAATTGGACTCACATTAGAGGTTCAAATCGTAGAAAGTTAGAGTGTCAGTCCTCTTGTACTTAAGTCGGCATTGTGCCTTTTGTATTAAATTGTGATGCAATTTCTGTGTTTCAACGTCAATAAGACGGTCCAAGGGATACAGTGAACCTGAAGTGATGCATCGGAATCTGAAACTGGAGTCACAGGAGAGGTTCAAATCATAAAAAGTTAGAGCGTCAGTCCTCTTGTACTTAAGTGGGCATTGTGGCTTTTGTATTAAATTGGGATGCAATTTCTGTGTTTAAACGACAATAAGACGGTCCAAGGTATACAGTAAACCTGAAGTGAAGCATCGGAATCAAAAACTGGACTCACAGGAGAGGTTCAAATCGTAGAAAGTTAGAGTGTCAGTCCTCTTGTACTTAAGTCGGCATTGTGCCTTATGGATTAAATTCGGATGAAATTTCTGTGTGTCATCGTCAATAAGAAGGTCCAAGGTATACATTAAACCTGAAGTGAAGCATCGGAATCTAAAACTGGACTCACAGGAGAGGTTCAAATCACAGAAATTTAGAGTGTCAGTCCTCTTGTACCTAAGTCGGCATTGTGCCTATTGTTTTAAATTCGGATGTAATTTCTGTGTTTCATCGTCAATAAGAAGGTCCAAGGTATATAGTAAACCTGATGTCAAGCATCGGAATCTAAAAATGGACTCACAGGAGAGGTTCAAATCGTAGAAAGTTAGAGTGTCAGTCCTCTTGTACTTAAGTCGGTATTGTGCCTTTTGTGTTAAATTCGAATGCAATTTCTGTGTTTCATCGTCAATAAGAAGGTCCAAGGTATACAGTAAACCTGAAGTGAACCATCGGAATCTAAAACTGGACTCACAGGAGAGGTTCAAATCATAGAAAGTTAGAGTGTCAGTCCTCTTGTACTTAAGTCATCATTGTGCCTTTTGTATTAAATTCGGATGCTATTTCTGTGTTTCAACGTCAATACGAAGGTCCACGGGATACAGTAAACCTGAAGTGAAGCATATAAATCTAAAACTGGACTCACAGGAGAGGTTCAAATCATAGAAAGTTAGAGTGTCAGTCCTCTTGTACTTAAGTCAGCATTGTGCATTTTGTATTAAAATCGGATGCAATTTCTGTGTTTCATTGTCAATAAGATGGTCCAAGCTATACAGTAAACCTGAAGTGAAGCATCGGAATCTATAACTGGTCTCAAAGGAGCGGTTCAAATCATATAAAGTTAGTGTGTCAGTCCTCTTGTACTTAAGTCGGTATTGTGCCTTTTGTGTTAAAATCGGATGCAATTTCTGTGTTTCGTCGTCAATAAGAAGGTCCCAGATATGCAATAAACATGATGTGAAGCATCAGAATCTAAAATTAGACTCACAGGAGAGGTTCAAATCGTAGAAAGTTAGAGTGTCAGTCCTCTTGTACTTAAGTCCGCATTGTACCTTTTGTATTAAAATCGGATGCAATTTCTGTGTTTCATTGTCAATAAGATGGTCCAAGGTATACAGTAAACCTGAAGTGAAGCATCGGAATCTATAACTGGTCTCAAAGGAGCGGTTAAAATCATAGAAAGTTAAATTGTCAGTCCTCTTGTACTTAAGTCGACATTGTGCCTTTTGTATTAAATTCGGATGCAATTTCTGTGTTTCATCGTCAATAAGAAGGCCCAAGGGATACAGTAAACCTGAAGTGAAGCATCGGAAACTATCACTGGTCTCACAGGAGCGGTTCAAATCATAGAAAGTTAGAGTGTCAGTCCTCTTTTACTTAAGTCGGCATTGTGCCTTTTGTATTAAATTCAGATGCAAAATCTGTGTTTCATCGTCAATGAAAATGTCCAAGGGAAACAGTAAACCTGAAGTGAAGCATCTGAATCTAAATTTGGACTCACATTAGAGGTTCAAATCGTAGAAAGTTAGAGTGTCAGGCCTCTTTTACTTAAGTCGGCATTGTGCCTTATGTATTAAATTCGGATGCAATTTCTGTGTTTCATCGTCAATAGGAAGGTCCAACGTATACATTAAACCTGAAGTGAAGCATCGGAAACTAAAACTGGACTCACATTAGAGGTTCAAATCGTAGAAAGTTAGAGTGTCAGGCCTCTTTTACTTAAGTCGGCATTGTGCCTTTTGTATTAAATTCGGATGCAATTTCTGTGTTTCATCGTAAATGAGAAAGTCCAAGGGATACAGTAAACCTGAAGTGCAGCATCGGAATCTAAATCTGGACTCACAGGAGAGGTTCAAATCATAGAAAGTTAGAGTGTCAGTCCTCTTGTACTTAAGTCGTCATTGTGCCTTTTGTATTAAATTCGGATGCTATTTCTGTGTTTGAACGTCAATACGAAGGTCCACGGGATACAGTAAACCTGAAGTGAAGCACCGAAATCTAAAACTGGACTCACAGGAGAGGTTCAAATCATAGAAAGTTAGAGTGTCAGTCCTCTTGTACTTAAGTCGGCATTGTGCATTTTGTATTAAATTCGGATGCAATTTCTGTGTTTCATCGTCAATAAGATGGTCCAAGTTATACAGTAAACCTGAAGTGAAGCATCGGAATCTATAACTGGTCTCACAGGAGCGGTTCAAATCATAGAAAGTTAGAGTGTCAGTCCACTTGTACTTAAATCGTCATTGTGCCTTTTGTATTAAATTAGGATGCTATTTCTGTGTTTGAACGTCAATACGAAGGTCCACGGGATACAGTAAACCTGAAGTGAAGCACCGAAATCTAAAACTGGACTCACAGGAGGGGTTCAAATCATAGAAAGTTAGAGTGTCAGTCCTCTTGTACTTAAGTCGGCATTGTGCATTTTGTATTAAATTCGGATGCAATTTCTGTGTTTCATCGTCAATAAGATGGTCCAAGTTATACAGTAAACCTGAAGTGAAGCATCGGAATCTAAAATTAGACTCACAGGAGAGGTTCAAATCGTAGAAAGTTAGAGTGTCAGTCCTCTTGTACTTAAGTCCGTATTGTACCTTTTGTACTAAATTCGGATGTAATTTCTGTGTTTCATCGTCAATAAGAAGGTCCAAGGGATACAGTAAACCCGAAGTGAAGCATCGGAATCTAAGACTGGACTCACATTAGGGGTTCAAATCACAGAAAGTTAGAGTGTCAGTCCTCTTGTACTTATGTCGTCATTGTGCCTTTTGTATTAAATTCGGATGAAATTTCTGTGTGTCATCGTCAATAAGAAGGTCCAAGGTATACATTAAACCTGAAGTGATGCATCGGAATCAAAAACTGGACTCACAGGAGAGGTTCAAATCATGGAGAGTTAGTGTGTCAGTCCTCTTGTACTTAAGTCGGCATTGTGCCTATTGTTTTAAATTCGGATGTAATTTCTGTGTTTCATCCCAATAAGAAGGTGCAAGGTATATAGTAAACCTGATGTCAAGCATCGGAATCTAAAACTGGACTCACAGGAGAGGTTCAAATCGTAGAAAGTTAGAGTGTCAGTCCTCTTGTACTTAAGTCGGTATTGTGCCTTTTGTGCTAAATTCGGATGCAATTTCAGTGTTTCATCGTCAATAAGAAGGTCCAAGGTATACAGTAAAGCTAAAGTGAAGCATCGGAATCTAAAACTGGGCTCACAGGAGAGGTTCAAATCATAGATAGTTAGAGTGTCAGTCCTCTTGTACTTAAGTCGTCATTGTGTCTTTTGTATTAAATTCGGATGCAATTTCTGTGTTTCATCGTCAATAAGAAGGCCCAAGGGATACAGTAAACCTGAAGTGAAGCATCGGAATCTATTACTGGTCTCACAGGAACGGTTCAAATCATAGAAAGTTAGAGTGTCAGTCCTCTTTTACTTAAGTCGGCATTGTGCCTTTTGTATTAAATTCCGATGCAAAATCTGTGTTTCATCGTCAAATAAAAATGTCCAAGGGATACAGTAAAACTGAAGTGAAGCATCTGAATGTAAAACTGGACTCACATTAGAGGTCCAAATCGTAGAAAGTTAGAGTGTCAGGCCTCTTTTACTTAAGTCGGCATTGTGCCTTTTGTATTAAATTCGGATGCAATTTCTGTGTTTCATCGTCAATGAGAAAGTCCAAGGGATACAGTAAACCTGAAGTGAGGCATCGGAATCAAAAACTGGACTCACAGGAGAGGTTCAAATCGTAGTAGTTTAGAGTGTCAGTCCTCTTGTACTTAAGTCGTCATTGTGCCTCATGTATTAAATTCGGATGAAATTTGTGTGTGTCATCGTCAATAAGAAGGTTCAAGGTATACATTAAACGTGAAGTGAAGCATCGGAATCTAAAACTGGATTCACAGGAGATGTTCAAATCACAGAAATTTAGAGTGTCAGTCCTCTTGTACCTTAGTCGGCATTGTGCCTATTGTTTTAAATTCGGATGTAATTTCTGTCTTTCATCGTCAATAACAAGGTCTAAGGTATATGGTAAACCTGATGCCAAGCATCGGAATCTAAAACTGGACTCACAGGAGAGGTTCAAATCGTAGAAAGTTAGAGTGTCAGTCCTCTTGTACTTAAGTCGGTATTGTGCCTTTTGTGTTAAATTCGAATGCAATTTCTGTGTTTCTTCGTCAATAAGGAGGTCCAAGGTATACAGTAAACCTGTTGTGAACCATCGGAAACTAAAACTGGACTCACAGGAGAGGTTCAAATCATAGAAAGTTAGAGTGTCAGTCCTCTTGTACTTAAGTCGTCATTGTGCCTTTTGTATTAAATTCGGATGCTATTTCTGTGTTTCAACGTCGATACGAATGTCCACGGGATACAGTAAACCTGAAGCGAAGCAACGAAATCTAAAACTGGACTCACAGGAGAGGTTCAAATCACAGAAAGTTAGAGTGTCAGTCCTCTTGTACTTAAGTCGGCATTGTGCATTTTGTATTAAATTCGGATGCAATTTCTGTGTTTCATGGTCAATAAGATGGTCCAAGGTATACAGTAAACCTGAAGTGTAGCATCGGAATCTATAACTGGTCTCACAGGAGCGGTTCAAATCATAGAAAGTTAGAGTGTCAGTCCTCTTTTACTTAAGTCGGTATTGTGCCTTTTGTGTTAAATTCGGATGCAATTTCTGTGTTTCATCGTCAATAAGAAGGTCCAAGGTATACAGTAAACCTAAAGTGAAGCATCGGAATCTAAAACTGGACTCACAGGAGGGGTTCAAATCATAGATAGTTAGAGTGTCAGTCCTCCTGTACTTAAGTCGTCATTGTGTCTTTTGTATTAAATTCGGATGCAATTTCTGTGTTTCATTGTCAATAAGAATGCCCAAGGGATACAGTAAACCTGAAGTGAAGCATCGGAATCTAAAACTGGACTCACAGGAGAGGTTCGAATCATAGAAAGTTAGAGTGTCAGTCCTCTTGTACTTAAGTCGACATTGTGCCTTTTGTATTAAATTCGGATGCAAAATCTGTGTTTCATCGTCAATAAAAATGTCCAAGGGATACAGTAAAACTGAAGTGAAGCTCTGAATCTAAAATTGGACTCACATTAGAGGTTCAAATCATAGAAAGTTAGAGTGTCAGGCCTCTTTTACTTAAGTCGGCATTGTGCCTTTTGTATTAAATTCGGATGCAAAATCTGTGTTTCATCGTCAATAAGAAGGTCCAAGGGATACAGTAAAACTGAAGTGAAGCATCTGAATCTGAAACTGGACTCACATTAGAAGTCCAAATCATAGAAAGTTAGAGTGTCAGGCCGCTTTTACTTAAGTCGGCATTGTGCCTTTTGTATTAAATTCGGATGCAATTTCTGTGTTTCATCGTCAATGAGAAAGTCCAAGGGATACAGTAAACCTGAAGTGAAGCATCGGAATCAAAAACTGGACTCACAGGATAGGTTCAATTCGTAGAAAGTTAGAGTGTCAGTCCTCTTGTACCTAAGTCGGCATTGTGCCTATTGTTTTAAATTCGGATGTAATTTCTGTCTTTCATCGTCAATAAGAAGGTCCAAGGTATATGGTAAACCTGATGTCAAGCATCGGAATCTAAAACTGGACTCACATGCGAGGTTCAAATCGTAGAAAGTTAGAGTGTCAGTCCTCTTGTACTTAAGTCGGTATTGTGCCTTTTGTGTTAAATTCGAATGCAATTGCTGTGTTTCTTCGTCAATAAGAAGGTCCAAGGTATACAGTAAACCTGTAGTGAACCATCGGAATCTAAAACTGGACTCACAGGAGAGGTTCAAATCATAGAAAGTTAGAGTGTCAGTCCTCTTGTACTTAAGTCGTCATTGTGCCTTTTGTATTAAATTCGGATGCTATTTCTGTGTTTCAACGTCAATACGAAGGTCCACGGGATACAGTAAACCTGAAGCGAAGCATCGAAATCTAAAACTGGACTCACAGGAGAGGTTCAAATCATAGAAAGTTAGAGTGTCAGTCCCCTTGTACTTAAGTCGGCATTGTGCCTTTTGTATTAAATTCGGATGCAATTTCTGTGTTTCATGGTCAATAAGATGGTCCAAGGTATACAGTAAACCTGAAGTGAAGCATCGGAATCTATAACTGGTCTTACAGGAGCGGTTCAAATCATAGAAAGTTAGAGTGTCAGTCCTCTTTTACTTAAGTCGGTATTGTGCCTTTTGTGTTAAATTCGGATGCAATTTCTGTGTTTCATCGTCAATAAGAAGGTCCAAGGTATACAGTAAACCTAAAGTGAAGCATCGGAATCTAAAACTGGACTCACAGGAGGGGTTCAAATCACAGATAGTTAGAGTGTCAGTCCTCTTGTACTTAAGTCGTCATTGTGTCTTTTGTATTAAATTCGGATGCAATTTCTGTGTTTCATTGTCAATAAGAAGGCCCAAGGGATACAGTAAACCTGAAGTGAAGCATCGGAATCTATCACTGGTCTCACAGGAACGGTTCAAATCATAGAAAGTTAGAGTGTCAGTCCTCTTTTACTTAAGTCGGCATTGTGCCTTTTGTATTAAATTCGGATGCAAAATCTGTGTTTCATCGTCAATAAAAATGTCCAAGGTATACAGTAAAACTGAAGTGAAGCTCTGAATCTAAAATTGGACTCACATTTGAGGTTCAAATCGTAGAAAGTTAGAGTGTCAGGCCTCTTTTACTTAAGTCGGCATTGTGCCTTTTGTATTAAATTCGGATGCAATTTCTGTGTTTCATCGTCAATAAGATGGTCCAAGGTATACAGTAAACCTGAAGTGAAGCATCGGAATCTATAACTGGTCTCACAGGAGCGGTTCAAATCATAGAAAGTTAGAGTGTCAGTCCTCTTTTACTTAAGTTGGCAATGTGCCTTTTGTATTAAATTCGCATGAAATTTCTATGTTTCATCGTCAATAAGTAGTTTCAAGGGATACAGTAAACCTGAAGTGAAGCATCGGAATCTAAAACTGGACTCACAGGAGAGGTTCGAATCATAGAAAGTTAGAGTGTCAGTCCTCTTGTACTTAAGTCGACATTGTGCCTTTTGTATTAAATTCGGATGCAAAATCTGTGTTTCATCGTCAATAAAAATGTCCAAGGGATACAGTAAAACTGAAGTGAAGCTCTGAATCTAAAATTGGACTCACATTAGAGGTTCAAATCATAGAAAGTTAGAGTGTCAGGCCTCTTTTACTTAAGTCGGCATTGTGCCTTTTGTATTAAATTCGGATGCAAAATCTGTGTTTCATCGTCAATAAGAAGGTCCAAGGGATACAGTAAAACTGAAGTGAAGCATCTGAATCTGAAACTGGACTCACATTAGAAGTCCAAATCATAGAAAGTTAGAGTGTCAGGCCTCTTTCACTTAAGTCGGCATTGTGCCTTTTGTATTAAATTCGGATGCAATTTCTGTGTTTCATCGTCAATGAGAAAGTCCAAGGGATACAGTAAACCTGAAGTGAAGCATCAGAATCAAAAACTGGACTCACAGGATAGGTTCAATTCGTAGAAAGTTAGAGTGTCAGTCCTCTTGTACTTAAGTCGGCATTGTGCCTTATGTATTAAATTCGGATGAAATTTGTGTGTGTCATCGTCAATAAGAAGGTCCAAGGTATACATTAAACGTGAAGTGAAGCATCGGAATCTAAAACTGGATTCACAGGAGAGGTTCAAATCACAGAAATTTAGAGTGTCAGTCCTCTTGTACCTAAGTCGGCATTGTGCCTATTGTTTTAAATTCGGATGTAATTTCTGTCTTTCATCGTCAATAAGAAGGTCCAAGGTATATGGTAAACCTGATGTCAAGCATCGGAATCTAAAACTGGACTCACATGCGAGGTTCAAATCGTAGAAAGTTAGAGTGTCAGTCCTCTTGTACTTAAGTCGGTATTGTGCCTTTTGTGTTAAATTCGAATGCAATTTCTGTGTTTCTTCGTCAATAAGAAGGTCCAAGGTATACAGTAAACCTGTAGTGAAAGATCGGAATCTAAAACTGGACTCACAGGAGAGGTTCAAATCATAGAAAGTTAGAGTGTCAGTCCTCTTGTACTAAAGTCGTCATTGTGCCTTTTGTATTAAATTCGGATGCTATTTCTGTGTTTCAACGTCAATACGAAGGTCCACGGGATACAGTAAACCTGAAGCGAAGCATCGAAATCTAAAACCGGACTCACAGGAGAGGTTCAAATCATAGAAAGTTAGAGTGTCAGTCCCCTTGTACTTAAGTCGGCATTGTGCCTTTTGTATTAAATTCGGATGCAATTTCTGTGTTTCATGGTCAATAAGATGGTCCAAGGTATACAGTAAACCTGAAGTGAAGCATCGGAATCTGTAACTGGTCTCACAGGAGCGGTTCAAATCATAGAAAGTTAGAGTGTCAGTCCTCTTTTACTTAAGTTGGTATTGTGCGTTTTGTGTTAAATTCGGATGCAATTTCTGTGTTTCATCGTCAATAAGAAGGTCCAAGGTATACAGTAAACCTAAAGTGAAGCATCGGAATCTAAAACTGGACTCACAGGAGAGGTTCAAATCATAGATAGTTAGAGTGTCAGTCCTCTTGTACTTAAGTCGTCATTGTGTCTTTTGTATTAAATTCGGATGCAATTTCTGTGTTTCATCGTCAATAAGAAGGCCCAAGGGATACAGTAAACCTGAAGTGAAGCATCGGAATCTATCACTGGTCTCACAGAAACGGTTCAAATCATAGAAAGTTAGAGTGTCAGTCCTCTTTTACTTAAGTCGGCATTGTGCCTTTTGTATTAAATTCGGATGCAAAATCTGTGTTTCATCGTCAATAAAAATGTCCAAGGGATACAGTAAAACTGAAGTGAAGCTCTGAATCTAAAATTGGACTCATATTAGAGGTTCAAATCGTAGAAAGTTAGAGTGTCAGGCCTCTTTTACTTAAGTCGGCATTGTGCCTTTTGTATTAAATTCGGATGCAATTTCTGTGTTTCATCGTAAATGAGAAAGTCCAAGGGATACAGTAAACCTGAAGTGAAGCATCGGAATCTAAGACTGGACTAACAGGAGAGGTTCCAATCATAGAAAGTAAGAGTGTCAGTCCTCTTGTACTTAAGTCGGCATTTTGCCTTTTGTATTAAATTGAGATGCAATTTCTGTGTTTCAACGTCAATAAGACGGTCCAAGGGATACAGTTAACCTAAAGTGATGCATCGGAATCTAAAACTGGACTCACAGGAGAGGTTCAAATCATAGAAAGTTAGAGCGTCAGTCCTCATGTACTTAAGTCGGCATTGTGCCTTTTGTATTAAATTGGGATGCAATTTCTGTGTTTCATCGTCAATAAGACGCTCCAAGCTATACAGTAAACCTGAAGTGAAGCATCGGAATCTAAAACTGGACTCACAGGAGAGGTTCAAATCATAGAAAGTTAGAGCGTCAGACCTCTTGTACTTAAGTCGGCATTGTGCTTTATGTATTAAATTCGGATGAAATTTCTGTGTGTCATCGTCAATAAGAAGGTCCAAGGTATACATTAAACCTGAAGTGAAGCATCGGAATCTAAAACTGGACTCACAGGAGAGGTTCAAATAACAGAAATTTACAGTGTAAGTCCTCTTGTACTTAAGTCGTCATTATGGCTTTTGTATTAAATTCGGATGCTATTTCTGTGTTTCAACTTCAATACGAAGGTCCACGGGATACAGTAAACCTGAAGTGAAGCATCGGAATCTAAAACTGGACTCACAGGAGAGGTTCAAATCATAGAAAGTTAGAGTGTCAGTCCTCTTGTACTTAAGTCGTCATTGTGCCTTTTGTATTAAATTCGGATGCTATTTCTGTGTTTCAACGTCAATACGAAGGTCCACGGGATACAGTAAACCTGAAGTGAAGCATCGAAATCTAAAACTGGACTCACAGGAGAGGTTCAAATCATAGAAAGTTAGAGTGTCAGTCCTCTTGTACTTAAGTCGGCATTGTGCATTTTGTATTAAATTCGGATGCAATTTCTGTGTTTCATGGTCAATAAGATGGTCCAAGGTATACAGTAAACCTGAAGTGAAGCATCGGAATCTATAACTGGTCTCACAGGAGCGGTTCAAATCATAGAAAGTTAGAGTGTCAGTCCTCTTTTACTTAAGTTGGCATTGTGCCTTTTGTATTAAATTCGGACGCAATTTCTATGTTTCATCGTCAATAAGTAGTTCCAAGGGATACAGTAAACCTGAAGTGAAGCATCGGAATCTAAAACTGGACACACAGGAGAGGTTCAAATCATAGAAAGTTAGAGTGTCAGTCCTCTTTTACTTAAGTCGGCATTGTGCCTTTTGTATTAAATTCGGATGCAAAATCTGTGTTTCATCGTCAATAAGAAGGTCCAAGGGATACAGTAAACCCGAAGTGAAGCATCGGAATCTAAGACTGGACTCACATTAGGGGATCAAATCACAGAAAGTTAGAGTGTCAGTCCTCTTGTACTTAAGTCGTCATTGTGCCTTTTGTATTAAATTCGGATGAAATTTCTGTGTGTCATCGTCAATAAGAAGTTCCAAGGTATACATTAAACCTGAAGTGATGCATCGGAATCAAAAACTGGACTCACAGGAGAGGTTCAAATCATGGAGAGTTAGAGTGTCAGTCCTCTTGTACTTAAGTCGGCATTGTGCCTTTTGTATTAAATTGGGATGCAATTTCTGTGTTTCATCGTCAATAAGACGCTCCAAGCTATACAGTAAACCTGAAGTGAAGCATCGGAATCTAAAACTGGACTCACAGGAGAGGTTCAAATCATAGAAAGTTAGAGCGTCAGACCTCTTGTACTTAAGTCGGCATTGTGCTTTATGTATTAAATTCGGATGAAATTTCTGTGTGTCATCGTCAATAAGAAGGTCCAAGGTATACATTAAACCTGAAGTGAAGCATCGGAATCTAAAACTGGACTCACAGGAGAGGTTCAAATAACAGAAATTTACAGTGTAAGTCCTCTTGTACTTAAGTCGTCATTATGGCTTTTGTATTAAATTCGGATGCTATTTCTGTGTTTCAACTTCAATACGAAGGTCCACGGGATACAGTAAACCTGAAGTGAAGCATCGGAATCTAAAACTGGACTCACAGGAGAGGTTCAAATCATAGAAAGTTAGAGTGTCAGTCCTCTTGTACTTAAGTCGTCATTGTGCCTTTTGTATTAAATTCGGATGCTATTTCTGTGTTTCAACGTCAATACGAAGGTCCACGGGATACAGTAAACCTGAAGTGAAGCATCGAAATCTAAAACTGGACTCACAGGAGAGGTTCAAATCATAGAAAGTTAGAGTGTCAGTCCTCTTGTACTTAAGTCGGCATTGTGCATTTTGTATTAAATTCGGATGCAATTTCTGTGTTTCATGGTCAATAAGATGGTCCAAGGTATACAGTAAACCTGAAGTGAAGCATCGGAGTCTATAACTGGTCTCACAGGAGCGGTTCAAATCATAGAAAGTTAGAGTGTCAGTCCTCTTTTACTTAAGTTGGCATTGTGCCTTTTGTATTAAATTCGGACGCAATTTCTATGTTTCATCGTCAATAAGTAGTTCCAAGGGATACAGTAAACCTGAAGTGAAGCATCGGAATCTAAAACTGGACACACAGGAGAGGTTCAAATCATAGAAAGTTAGAGTGTCAGTCCTCTTTTACTTAAGTCGGCATTGTGCCTTTTGTATCAAATTCGGATGCAAAATCTGTGTTTCATCGTCAATAAGAAGGTCCAAGGGATACAGTAAACCCGAAGTGAAGCATCGGAATCTAAGACTGGACTCACATTAGGGGTTCAAATCACAGAAAGTTAGAGTGTCAGTCCTCTTGTACTTAAGTCGTCATTGTGCCTTTTGTATTAAATTCGGATGAAATTTCTGTGTGTCATCGTCAATAAGAAGTTCCAAGGTATACATTAAACCTGAAGTGATGCATCGGAATCAAAAACTGGACTCACAGGAGAGGTTCAAATCATGGAGAGTTAGAGTGTCAGTCCTCTTGTACTTAAGTCGGCATTGTGCATATTGTTTTAAATTCGGATGTAATTTCTGTGTTTCATCGCAATAAGAAGGTGCAAGGTATATAGTAAACCTGATGTCAAGCATCGGAATCTAAAACTGGACTCACAGGAGAGGTTCAAATCGTAGAAAGTTAGAGTGTCCGTCCTCTTGTACTTAAGTCGGTATTGTGCCTTTTGTGCTAAATTCGGATGCAATTTCAGTGTTTCATCGTCAATAAGAAGGTCCAAGGTATACAGTAAACCTAAAGTGAAGCATCGGAATCTAAAACTGGACTCACAGGAGAGGTTCAAATCATAGATAGTTAGAGTGTCAGTCCTCTTGTACATAAGTCGTCATTGTGTCTTTTGTATTAAATTCGGATGCAATTTCTGTGTTTCATCGTCAATAAGAAGGCCTAAGGGATACAGTAAACCTGAAGTGAAGCATCGGAATCTATTACTGGTCTCACAGGAACGGTTCAAATCATAGAAAGTTAGAGTGTCAGTCCTCTTTTACTTAAGTCGGCATGGTGCCTTTCGTATTAAATTCCGATGCAAAATCTGTGTTTCATCGTCAATAAAAATGTACAAGGGATACAGTAAAACTGAAGTGAAGCATCTGAATCTAAAACTGGACTCACATTAGAGGTCCAAATCGTAGAAAGTTAGAGTGTCAGGCCTCTTTTACTTAAGGCGGCATTGTGCCTTTTGTATTAAATTCGGATGCAATTTCTGTGTTTCATCGTCAATGAGAAAGTCCAAGGGATACAGTAAACCTGAAGTGAGGCATCGGAATCAAAAACTGGACTCACAGGAGAGGTTCAAATCGTAGAAATTTAGAGTGTCAGTCCTCTTGTACTTAAGTCGGCATTGTGCCTTATGTATTAAATTCGGATGAAATTTGTGTGTGTCATCGTCAATAAGAAGGTTCAAGGTATACATTAAACGTGAAGTGAAGCATCGGAATCTAAAACTGGATTCACAGGAGATGTTCAAATCACAGAAATTTAGAGTGTCAGTCCTCTTGTACCTAAGTCGGCATTGTGCCTATTGTTTTAAATTCGGATGTAATTTCTGTCTTTCATCGTCAATAAGAAGGTCTAAGGTATATGGTAAACCTGATGTCAAGCATCGGAATCTAAAACTGGACTCACAGGAGAGGTTCAAATCGTAGAAAGTTAGAGTGTCGGTCCTCTTGTACTTAAGTCGGTATTGTGCCTTTTGTGTTAAATTCGAATGCAATTTCTGTGTTTCTTCGTCAATAAGGAGGTCCAAGGTATACAGTAAACCTGTAGTGAACCATCGGAAACTAAAACTGGACTCACAGGAGAGGTTCAAATCATAGAAAGTTAGAGTGTCAGTCCTCTTGTACTTAAGTCGTCATTGTGCCTTTTGTATTAAATTCGGATGCTATTTCTGTGTTTCAACGTCAATACGAATGTCCACGGGATACAGTAAACCTGAAGCGAAGCATCGAAATCTAAAACTGGACTCACAGGAGAGGTTCAAATCACAGAAAGTTAGAGTGTCAGTCCTCTTGTACTTAAGTCGGCATTGTGCATTTTGTATTAAATTCGGATGCAATTTCTGTGTTTCATGGTCAATAAGATGGTCCAAGGTATACAGTAAACCTGAAGTGAAGCATCGGAATCTATAACTGGTCTCACAGGAGCGGTTCAAATCATAGAAAGTTAGAGTGTCAGTCCTCTTTTACTTAAGTTGGTATTGTGCGTTTTGTGTTAAATTCGGATGCAATTTCTGTGTTTCATCGTCAATAAGACGGTCCAAGGTATACAGTAAACCTAAAGTGAAGCATCGGAATCTAAAACTGGACTCACAGGAGAGGTTCAAATCATAGATAGTTAGAGTGTCAGTCCTCTTGTACATTAGTCGTCATTGTGTCTTTTGTATTAAATTCGGATGCAATTTCTGTGTTTCATCGTCAATAAGAAGGCCTAAGGGATACAGTAAACCTGAAGTGAAGCATCGGAATCTATTACTGGTCTCACAGGAACGGTTCAAATCATAGAAAGTTAGAGTGTCAGTCCTCTTTTACTTAAGTCGGCATTGTGCCTTTCGTATTAAATTCCGATGCAAAATCTGTGTTTCATCGTCAATAAAAATGTCCAAGGGATACAGTAAAACTGAAGTGAAGCATCTGAATCTAAGACTGGACTCACATTAGAGGTCCAAATCGTAGAAAGTTAGAGTGTCAGGCCTCTTTTACTTAAGTCGGCATTGTGCCTTTTGTATTAAATTCGGATGCAATTTCTGTGTTTCATCGTCAATGAGAAAGTCCAAGGGATACAGTAAACCTGAAGTGAGGCATCGGAATCAAAAACTGGACTCACAGGAGAGGTTCAAATCGTAGAAATTTAGAGTGTCAGTCCTCTTGTACTTAAGTCGGCATTGTGCCTTATGTATTAAATTCGGATGAAATTTGTGTGTGTCATCGTCAATAAGAAGGTTCAAGGTATACATTAAACGTGAAGTGAAGCATCGGAATCTAAAACTGGATTCACAGGAGATGTTCAAATCACAGAAATTTAGAGTGTCAGTCCTCTTGTACCTAAGTCGGCATTGTGCCTATTGTTTTAAATTCGGATGTAATTTCTGTCTTTCATCGTCAATAAGAAGGTCTAAGGTATATGGTAAACCTGATGTCAAGCATCGGAATCTAAAACTGGACTCACAGGAGAGGTTCAAATCGTAGAAAGTTAGAGTGTCGGTCCTCTTGTACTTAAGTCGGTATTGTGCCTTTTGTGTTAAATTCGAATGCAATTTCTGTGTTTCTTCGTCAATAAGGAGGTCCAAGGTATACAGTAAACCTGTAGTGAACCATCGGAAACTAAAACTGGACTCACAGGAGAGGTTCAAATCATAGAAAGTTAGAGTGTCAGGCCTCTTTTACTTAAGTCGGCATTGTGCCTTTTGTATTAAATTCGGATGCAATTTCTGTGTTTCATCGTCAATGAGAAAGTCCAAGGGATACAGTAAACCTGAAGTGAGGCATCGGAATCAAAAACTGGACTCACAGGAGAGGTTCAAATCGTAGAAATTTAGAGTGTCAGTCCTCTTGTACTTAAGTCGTCATTGTTCCTTTTGTAATAAATTCGGATGCTATTTCTGTGTTTCAACGTCAATACGAAGGTCCACGGGATACAGTAAACCTGAAGCGAAGCATCGAAATCTAAAACTGGACTCACAGGAGAGGTTCAAATCATAGAAAGTTAGAGTGTCAGTCCCCTTGTACTTAAGTCGGCATTGTGCCTTTTGTATTAAATTCGGATGCAATTTCTGTGTTTCATGGTCAATAAGATGGTCCAAGGTATACAGTAAACCTGAAGTGAAGCATCGGAATCTATAACTGGTCTCACAGGAGCGGTTCAAATCATAGAAAGTTAGAGTGTCAGTCCTCTTTTACTTAAGTTGGTATTGTGCGTTTTGTGTTAAATTCGGATGCAATTTCTGTGTTTCATCGTCAATAAGAAGGTCCAAGGTATACAGTAAACCTAAAGTGAAGCATCGGAATCTAAAACTGGACTCACAGGAGAGGTTCAAATCATAGATAGTTAGAGTGTCAGTCCTCTTGTACTTAAGTCGTCATTGTGTCTTTTGTATTAAATTCGGATGCAATTTCTGTGTTTCATCGTCAATAAGAAGGCCCAAGGGATACAGTAAACCTGAAGTGAAGCATCGGAATCTATCACTGGTCTCACAGAAACGGTTCAAATCATAGAAAGTTAGAGTGTCAGTCCTCTTTTACTTAAGTCGGCATTGTGCCTTTTGTATTAAATTCGGATGCAAAATCTGTGTTTCATCGTCAATAAAAATGTCCAAGGGATACAGTAAAACTGAAGTGAAGCTCTGAATCTAAAATTGGACTCATATTAGAGGTTCAAATCGTAGAAAGTTAGAGTGTCAAGCCTCTTTTACTTAAGTCGGCATTGTGCCTTTTGTATTAAATTCGGATGCAATTTCTGTGTTTCATCGTAAATGAGAAAGTCCAAGGGATACAGTAAACCTGAAGTGAAGCATCGGAATCTAAAACTGGACTAACAGGAGAGGTTCCAATCATAGAAAGTAAGAGTGTCAGTCCTCTTGTACTTAAGTCGGCATTTTGCCTTTTGTATTAAATTGAGATGCAATTTCTGTGTTTCAACGTCAATAAGACGGTCCAAGGGATACAGTTAACCTAAAGTGATGCATCGGAATCTAAAACTGGACTCACAGGAGAGGTTCAAATCATAGAAAGTTAGAGTGTCAGTCCTCATGTACTTAAGTCGGCATTGTGCCTTTTGTATTAAATTGGGATGCAATTTCTGTGTTTCATCGTCAATAAGACGCTCCAAGCTATACAGTAAACCTGAAGTGAAGCATCGGAATCTAAAACTGGACTCACAGGAGAGGTTCAAATCATAGAAAGTTAGAGCGTCAGACCTCTTGTACTTAAGTCGGCATTGTGCTTTATGTATTAAATTCGGATGAAATTTCTGTGTGTCATCGTCAATAAGAAGGTCCAAGGTATACATTAAACCTGAAGTGAAGCATCGGAATCTAAAACTGGACTCACAGGAGAGGTTCAAATAACAGAAATTTACAGTGTAAGTCCTCTTGTACTTAAGTCGTCATTGTGGCTTTTGTATTAAATTCGGATGCTATTTCTGTGTTTCAACTTCAATACGAAGGTCCACGGGATACAGTAAACCTGAAGTGAAGCATCGGAATCTAAAACTGGACTCACAGGAGAGGTTCAAATCATAGAAAGTTAGAGTGTCAGTCCTCTTGTACTTAAGTCGTCATTGTGCCTTTTGTATTAAATTCGGATGCTATTTCTGTGTTTCAACGTCAATACGAAGGTCCACGGGATACAGTAAACCTGAAGTGAAGCATCGAAATCTAAAACTGGACTCACAGGAGAGGTTCAAATCATAGAAAGTTAGAGTGTCAGTCCTCTTGTACTTAAGTCGGCATTGTGCATTTTGTATTAAATTCGGATGCAATTTCTGTGTTTCATGGTCAATAAGATGGTCCAAGGTATACAGTAAACCTGAAGTGAAGCATCGGAATCTATAACTGGTCTCACAGGAGCGGTTCAAATCATAGAAAGTTAGAGTGTCAGTCCTCTTTTACTTAAGTTGGCATTGTGCCTTTTGTATTAAATTCGGACGCAATTTCTATGTTTCATCGTCAATAAGTAGTTCCAAGGGATACAGTAAACCTGAAGTGAAGCATCGGAATCTAAAACTGGACACACAGGAGAGGTTCAAATCATAGAAAGTTAGAGTGTCAGTCCTCTTTTACTTAAGTCGGCATTGTGCCTTTTGTATTAAATTCGGATGCAAAATCTGTGTTTCATCGTCAATAAGAAGGTCCAAGGGATACAGTAAACCCGAAGTGAAGCATCGGAATCTAAGACTGGACTCACATTAGGGGTTCAAATCACAGAAAGTTAGAGTGTCAGTCCTCTTGTACTTAAGTCGTCATTGTGCCTTTTGTATTAAATTCGGATGAAATTTCTGTGTGTCATCGTCAATAAGAAGTTCCAAGGTATACATTAAACCTGAAGTGATGCATCGGAATCAAAAACTGGACTCACAGGAGAGGTTCAAATCATGGAGAGTTAGAGTGTCAGTCCTCTTGTACTTAAGTCGGCATTGTGCATATTGTTTTAAATTCGGATGTAATTTCTGTGTTTCATCGCAATAAGAAGGTGCAAGGTATATAGTAAACCTGATGTCAAGCATCGGAATCTAAAACTGGACTCACAGGAGAGGTTCAAATCGTAGAAAGTTAGAGTGTCAGTCCTCTTGTACTTAAGTCGTCATTGTGCCTTTTGTATTAAATTCGGATGCTATTTCTGTGTTTCAACGTCAATACGAAGGTCCACGGGATACAGTAAACCTGAAGCGAAGCATCGAAATCTAAAACTGGACTCACAGGAGAGGTTCAAATCATAGAAAGTTAGAGTGTCAGTCCCCTTGTACTTAAGTCGGCATTGTGCCTTTTGTATTAAATTCGGATGCAATTTCTGTGTTTCATGGTCAATAAGATGGTCCAAGGTATACAGTAAACCTGAAGTGAAGCATCGGAATCTATAACTGGTCTCACAGGAGCGGTTCAAATCATAGAAAGTTAGAGTGTCAGTCCTCTTTTACTTAAGTTGGTATTGTGCGTTTTGTGTTAAATTCGGATGCAATTTCTGTGTTTCATCGTCAATAAGAAGGTCCAAGGTATACAGTAAACCTAAAGTGAAGCATCGGAATCTAAAACTGGACTCACAGGAGAGGTTCAAATCATAGATAGTTAGAGTGTCAGTCCTCTTGTACTTAAGTCGTCATTGTGTCTTTTGTATTAAATTCGGATGCAATTTCTGTGTTTCATCGTCAATAAGAAGGCCCAAGGGATACAGTAAACCTGAAGTGAAGCATCGGAATCTATCACTGGTCTCACAGAAACGGTTCAAATCATAGAAAGTTAGAGTGTCAGTCCTCTTTTACTTAAGTCGGCATTGTGCCTTTTGTATTAAATTCGGATGCAAAATCTGTGTTTCATCGTCAATAAAAATGTCCAAGGGATACAGTAAAACTGAAGTGAAGCTCTGAATCTAAAATTGGACTCATATTAGAGGTTCAAATCGTAGAAAGTTAGAGTGTCAGGCCTCTTTTACTTAAGTCGGCATTGTGCCTTTTGTATTAAATTCGGATGCAATTTCTGTGTTTCATCGTAAATGAGAAAGTCCAAGGGATACAGTAAACCTGAAGTGAAGCATCGGAATCTAAAACTGGACTAACAGGAGAGGTTCCAATCATAGAAAGTAAGAGTGTCAGTCCTCTTGTACTTAAGTCGGCATTTTGCCATTTTGTATTAAATTGAGATGCAATTTCTGTGTTTCAACGTCAATAAGACGGTCCAAGGGATACAGTTAACCTAAAGTGATGCATCGGAATCTAAAACTGGACTCACAGGAGAGGTTCAAATCATAGAAAGTTAGAGTGTCAGTCCTCATGTACTTAAGTCGGCATTGTGCCTTTTGTATTAAATTGGGATGCAATTTCTGTGTTTCATCGTCAATAAGACGCTCCAAGCTATACAGTAAACCTGAAGTGAAGCATCGGAATCTAAAACTGGACTCACAGGAGAGGTTCAAATCATAGAAAGTTAGAGCGTCAGACCTCTTGTACTTAAGTCGGCATTGTGCTTTATGTATTAAATTCGGATGAAATTTCTGTGTGTCATCGTCAATAAGAAGGTCCAAGGTATACATTAAACCTGAAGTGAAGCATCGGAATCTAAAACTGGACTCACAGGAGAGGTTCAAATAACAGAAATTTACAGTGTAAGTCCTCTTGTACTTAAGTCGTCATTGTGGCTTTTGTTTTAAATTCGGATGCTATTTCTGTGTTTCAACTTCAATACGAAGGTCCACGGGATACAGTAAACCTGAAGTGAAGCATCGGAATCTAAAACTGGACTCACAGGAGAGGTTCA
Organism: Schistocerca americana; assembly: GCF_021461395.2. Taxonomy (NCBI): domain Eukaryota; kingdom Metazoa; phylum Arthropoda; class Insecta; order Orthoptera; family Acrididae; genus Schistocerca; species Schistocerca americana. The sequence continues at coordinate 60,733,832 of NC_060121.1, forward strand.
AATCATAGAAAGTTAGAGTGTCAGTCCTCTTGTACTTAAGTCGTAATTGTGCCTTTTGTATTAAATTCGGATGCTATTTCTGTGTTTCAACGTCAATACGAAGGTCCACGGGATACAGTAAACCTGAAGTGAAGCATCGAAATCTAAAACTGGACTCACAGGAGAGGTTCAAATCATAGAAAGTTAGAGTGTCAGTCCTCTTGTACTTAAGTCGGCATTGTGCATTTTGTATTAAATTCCGATGCAATTTCTGTGTTTCATGGTCAATAAGATGGTCCAAGGTATACAGTAAACCTGAAGTGAAGCATCGGAATCTATAACTGGTCTCACAGGAGCGGTTCAAATCATAGAAAGTTAGAGTGTCAGTCCTCTTTTACTTAAGTTGGCATTGTGCCTTTTGTATTAAATTCGGACGCAATTTCTATGTTTCATCGTCAATAAGTAGTTCCAAGGGATACAGTAAACCTGAAGTGAAGCATCGGAATCTAAAACTGGACACACAGGAGAGGTTCAAATCATAGAAAGTTAGAGTGTCAGTCCTCTTTTACTTAAGTCGGCATTGTGCCTTTTGTATTAAATTCGGATGCAAAATCTGTGTTTCATCGTCAATAAGAAGGTCCAAGGGATACAGTAAACCCGAAGTGAAGCATCGGAATCTAAGACTGGACTCACATTAGGGGTTCAAATCACAGAAAGTTAGAGTGTCAGTCCTCTTGTACTTAAGTCGTCATTGTGCCTTTTGTATTAAATTCGGATGAAATTTCTGTGTGTCATCGTCAATAAGAAGTTCCAAGGTATACATTAAACCTGAAGTGATGCATCGGAATCAAAAACTGGACTCACAGGAGAGGTTCAAATCATGGAGAGTTAGAGTGTCAGTCCTCTTGTACTTAAGTCGGCATTGTGCATATTGTTTTAAATTCGGATGTAATTTCTGTGTTTCATCGCAATAAGAAGGTGCAAGGTATACAGTAAACCTGATGTCAAGCATCGGAATCTAAAACTGGACTCACAGGAGAGGTTCAAATCGTAGAAAGTTAGAGTGTCAGTCCTCTTGTACTTAAGTCGGTATTGTGCCTTTTGTGCTAAATTCGGATGCAATTTCAGTGTTTCATCGTCAATAAGAAGGTCCAAGGTATACAGTAAACCTAAAGTGAAGCATCGGAATCTAAAACTGGACTCACAGGAGAGGTTCAAATCATAGTTAGTTAGAGTGTCAGTCCTCTTGTACATAAGTCGTCATTGTGTCTTTTGTAATAAATTCGGATGCAATTTCTGTGTTTCATCGTCAATAAGTAGGCCTAAGGGATACAGTAAACCTGAAGTGAAGCATCGGAATCTATTACTGGTCTCACAGGAACGGTTCAAATCATAGAAAGTTAGAGTGTCAGTCCTCTTTTACTTAAGTCGGCATTGTGCCTTTCGTATTAAATTCCGATGCAAAATCTGTGTTTCATCGTCAATAAAAATGTCCAAGGGATACAGTAAAACTGAAGTGAAGCATCTGAATCTAAAACTGGACTCACATTAGAGGTCCAAATCGTAGAAAGTTTGAGTGTCAGGCCTCTTTTACTTAAGTCGGCATTGTGCCTTTTGTATTAAATTCGGATGCAATTTCTGTGTTTCATCGTCAATGAGAAAGTCCAAGGGATACAGTAAACCTGAAGTGAGGCATCGGAATCAAAAACTGGACTCACAGGAGAGGTTCAAATCGTAGAAATTTAGAGTGTCAGTCCTCTTGTACTTAAGTCGGCATTGTGCCTTATGTATTAAATTCGGATGAAATTTGTGTGTGTCATCGTCAATAAGAAGGTTCAAGGTATACAGTAAACCTGAAGTGAAGCATCGGAATCTATAACTGGTCTCACAGGAGCGGTTCAAATCATAGAAAGTTAGAGCGTCAGTCCTCTTTTACTTAAGTCGACATTGTGCCTTTTGTATTAAATTCGGATGCAAAATCTGTGTTTCATCGTCAATCAGAAGGTCCAAGGGATACAGTAAAACTGAAGTGAAGCATCTGAACCTAAAACTGGACTCACATTAGAGGTTCAAATCATAGAAAGTTAGAGTGTCAGTCCTCTTTTACTTAAGTCGGCATTGTGCCTTTTGTATTAAATTCGGATGCAAAATCTGTGTTTCATCGTCAATAAGATGGTCCAAGGGATACAGTAAAACTGAAGTGAAGCATCGGAATCAAAAACTGGACTCACAGGAGAGGTTCAAATCGTAGAAAGTTAAAGTGTCAGTCCTCTTGTACTTAAGTCGGCATTGTGCCTTATGTATTAAATTCGGATGAAATTTGTGTGTGTCATCGTCAATAAGAAGGTCCAAGGTATACATTAAACGTGAAGTGAAGCATCGGAATCTAAAACTGGACTCACAGGAGAGGTTCAAATCATAGAAAGTTAGAGTGTCAGTCCTCTTGTACTTAAGTCGTCATTGTGCCTTTTGTATTAAATTCGGATGCTATTTCTGTGTTTCAACGTCAATACGAAGGTCCACGGGATACAGTAACCCTGAAGTGAAGCATCGAAATCTAAAACTGGACTCACAGGAGAGGTTCAAATCATAGAAAGTTAGAGTGTCAGTCCTCTTGTACTTAAGTCGGCATTGTGCATTTTGTATTAAATTCGGATGCAATATCTGTGTTTCATGGTCAATAAGATGGTCCAAGGTATACAGTAAACCTGAAGTGAAGCATCGGAATCTATAACTGGTCTCACAGGAGCGGTTCAAATCATAGAAAGTTAGAGTGTCAGTCCTCTTTTGCTTAAGTCGGCATTGTGCCTTTTGTATTAAATTCGGATGCAATTTCTGTGTTTCATCGTCAGTGAGAAAGTCCAAGGGATACAGTAAACCTGAAGTGAAGCTTCGGAAACTAAAACTGGACTCACAGGAGAGGTTCAAATCATAGAAAGTTATAGTGTCAGTCCTCTTGTACTTAAGTCGGCATTGTGCCTTTTGTATTAAATTGGGATGCAATTTCTGTGTTTCAACGTCAATAAGACGGTCCAAGGGATACAGTTAACCTGAAGTGATGCATCGGAATCTAAAACTGGATTCACAGGAGAGGTTCAAATCATAGAAAGTTAGAGTGTCAGTCCTCTTGTACTTAAGTCGGCATTGTGCATTTTGTTTTAAATTCGGATGCAATTTCTGTTTTTCATCGTCAATATGAAGGTCCAAGGTATACAGTAAACCTGAAGTGAAGCATCGGAATCAAAAACTGGACTCACCGGAGAGGTTCAAATCGTAGAAAGTTAGAGTGTCAGTCCTCTTGTACTAAAGTCGGCATTGTGCCTTTTGTATTAAAATCGGATGAAATTTATGTGTTTCATCGTCAACGAGAAGGTCCAAGGTATACAGTAAACCTGAAGTGCAGCATCGGAATCTAAAACTGGACTCACAGGAGAGGTTCAAATCATAGAAAGTTAGAGTGTCAGTCCTCTTGTACTTAAGTCGGCATTGTGCCTTTTGTATTAAAACTGGGATGCAATTTCCTTGTTTCATCGTCAATAAGAAGGTCCAAGGGATACAGTAAACCAGCAGTGAAGCATCGGAATCTAAAACTGGACTCACATTAGAGGTTCAAATCACAGAAAGTTAGAGTGTCAGTCCTCTTGCACTCAAGTCGGCATTGTGCCTTTTGTATTAAATTCGGATGAAATTTCTGTGTGTCATCGTCAATAAGATGGTCCAAGGTATACATTAAACCTGAAGTGAGGCATCGGAATCTAAAACTGGACTCACAGGAGAGGTTCAAATCACAGAATTTTAGAGTGTCAGTCCTCTTGTACGTAAGTCGGCATTGTGCCCATTGTTTTAAATTCAGATGTGATTTCTGTGTTTCAACGTCAATAAGAAAGTCCAAGGTATATAGTAAACCTGATGTCAAGCATCGGAATCTAAAACTGGACTCGCAGGAGAGGTTCAAATCGTAGAAAGTTAGAGTGTCAGTCCTCTTGTACTTAAGTAGGTATTGTGCCTTTTGTGATAATTTCGGATGCAATTTCTGTGTTTCATCGTCAATAAGAAGGTCCAAGGTATACAGTAAACCTGAAGTGAAGCATCGGAATCTAAAACTGGACTCACATTAGAGGTCCAAATCGTAGGAAGTTAGAGTGTCAGGCCTCTTTTACTTAAGTCGTCATTGTGTCTTTTGTATTAAATTCGGATGCAATTTCTGTGTTTCATTGTCAATAAGAAGGCCCAAGGGATACAGTAAACCTGAAGTGAAGCATCGGAATCTATCACTGGTCTCACAGGAACGGTTCAAATCATAGAAAGTTAGAGTGTCAGTCCTCTTTTACTTAAGTCGGCATTGTGCCTTTTGTATTAAATTCGGATGCAAAATCTGTGTTTCATCGTCAATAAAAATGTCCAAGGGATACAGTAAAACTGAAGTGAAGCTCTGAATCTAAAATTGGACTCACATTAGAGGTTCAAATCGTAGAAAGTTAGAGTGTCAGGCCTCTCTTACTTAAGTCGGCATTGTGCCTTTTGTATTAAATTCGGATGCAATTTCTGTGTTTCATCGTCAATAAGATGGTCCAAGGTATACAGTAAACCTGAAGTGAAGCATCGGAATCTATAACTGGTCTCACAGGAGCGGTTCAAATCATAGAAAGTTAGAGTGTCAGTCCTCTTTTACTTAAGTTGGCATTGTGCCTTTTGTATTAAATTCGCATGCAATTTCTATGTTTCATCGTCAATAAGTAGTTTCAAGGGATACAGTAAACCTGAAGTGAAGCATCGGAATCTAAAACTGGACTCACAGGAGAGGTTCGAATCATAGAAAGTTAGAGTGTCAGTCCTCTTGTACTTAAGTCGACATTGTGCCTTTTGTATTAAATTCGGATGCAAAATCTGTGTTTCATCGTCAATAAAAATGTCCAAGGGATACAGTAAAACTGAAGTGAAGCTCTGAATCTAAAATTGGACTCACATTAGAGGTTCAAATCATAGAAAGTTAGAGTGTCAGGCCTCTTTTACTTAAGTCGGCATTGTGCCTTTTGTATTAAATTCGGATGCAAAATCTGTGTTTCATCGTCAATAAGAAGGTCCAAGGGATACAGTAAAACTGAAGTGAAGCATCTGAATCTGAAACTGGACTCACATTAGAAGTCCAAATCATAGAAAGTTAGAGTGTCAGGCCTCTTTTACTTAAGTCGGCATTGTGCCTTTTGTATTAAATTCGGATGCAATTTCTGTGTTTCATCGTCAATGAGAAAGTCCAAGGGATACAGTAAACCTGAAGTGAAGCATCGGAATCAAAAACTGGACTCACAGGATAGGTTCAATTCGTAGAAAGTTAGAGTGTCAGTCCTCTTGTACTTAAGTCGGCATTGTGCCTTATGTATTAAATTCGGATGAAATTTGTGTGTGTCATCGTCAATAAGAAGGTCCAAGGTATACATTAAACGTGAAGTGAAGCATCGGAATCTAAAACTGGATTCACAGGAGAGGTTCAAATCACAGAAATTTAGAGTGTCAGTCCTCTTGTACCTAAGTCGGCATTGTGCCTATTGTTTTAAATGCGGATGTAATTTCTGTCTTTCATCGTCAATAAGAAGGTCCAAGGTATATGGTAAACCTGATGTCAAGCATCGGAATCTAAAACTGGACTCACAGGAGAGGTTCAAATCGTAGAAAGTTAGAGTGTCAGTCCTCTTGTACTTAAGTCGGTATTGTGCCTTTTGTGTTAAATTCGAATGCAATTTCTGTGTTTCTTCGTCAATAAGAAGGTCCAAGGTATACAGTAAACCTGTAGTGAACCATCGGAATCTAAAACTGGACTCACAGGAGAGGTTCAAATCATAGAAAGTTAGTGTGTCAGTCCTCTTGTACTTAAGTCGTCATTGTGCCTTTTGTATTAAATTCGGATGCTATTTCTGTGTTTCAACGTCAATACGAAGGTCCACGGGATACAGTAAACCTGAAGCGAAGCATCGAAATCTAAAACTGGACTAACAGGAGAGGTTCCAATCATAGAAAGTAAGAGTGTCAGTCCTCTTGTACTTAAGTCGGAATTTTGCCTTTTGTATTAAATTGATATGCAATTTCTGTGTTTCAACGTCAATAAGACGGTCGAAGGGATACAGTTAACCTAAAGTGATGCATCGGAATCTAAAACTGGACTCACAGGAGAGGTTCAAATCATAGAAAGTTAGAGCGTCAGTCCTCATGTACTTAAGTCGGCATTGTGCCTTTTGTATTAAATTGGGATGCAATTTCTGTGTTTCATCGTCAATAAGACGCTCCAAGCTATACAGTAAACCTGAAGTGAAGCATCGGAATCTAAAACTGGACTCACAGGAGAGGTTCAAATCATAGAAAGTTAGAGCGTCAGACCTCTTGTACTTAAGTCGGCATTGTGCTTTATGTGTTAAATTCGGATGAAATTTCTGTGTGTCATCGTCAATAAGAAGGTCCAAGGTATACATTAAACCTGAAGTGAAGCATCGGAATCTAAAACTGGGCTCACAGGAGAGGTTCAAATAACAGAAATTTACAGTGTAAGTCCTCTTGTACTTAAGTCGTCATTGTGGCTTTTGTATTAAATTCGGATGCTATTTCTGTGTTTCAACGTCAATACGAAGGTCCACGGGATACAGTAAACCTGAAGTGAAGAATCGAAATCTAAAACTGGACTCACAGGAGAGGTTCAAATCATAGAAAGTTAGAGTGTCAGTCCTCTTGTACTTAAGTCGGCATTGTGCATTTTGTATTAAATTCGGATGCAATTCCTGTGTTTCATGGTCAATAAGATGGTCCAAGGTATACAGTAAACCTGGAGTGAAGCATCGGAATCTATAACTGGTCTCACAGGAGCGGTTCAAATCATAGAAAGTTAGAGTGTCAGTCCTCTTTTACTTAAGTTGGCATTGTGCCTTTTGTATTAAATTCGGACGCAATTTCTATGTTTCATCGTCAATAAGTAGTTCCAAGGGATACAGTAAACCTGAAGTGAAGCATCGGAATCTAAAACTGGACACACAGGAGAGGTTCAAATCATAGAAAGTTAGAGTGTCAGTCCTCTTTTACTTAAGTCGGCATTGTGCCTTTTGTATTAAATTCGGATGCAAAATCTGTGTTTCATCGTCAATAAGATGGTCCAAGGGATACAGTAAAACTGAAGTGAAGCATCGGAATCAAAAACTGGACTCACAGGAGAGGTTCAAATCGTAGAAAGTTAAAGTGTCAGTCCTCTTGTACTTAAGTCGGCATTGTGCCTTATGTATTAAATTCGGATGAAATTTGTGTGTGTCATCGTCAATAAGAAGGTCCAAGGTATACATTAAACGTGAAGTGAAGCATCGGAATCTAAAACTGGACTCACAGGAGAGGTTCAAATCATAGAAAGTTAGAGTGTCAGTCCTCTTGTACTTAAGTCGTCATTGTGCCTTTTGTATTAAATTCGGATGCTATTTCTGTGTTTCAACGTCAATACGAAGGTCCACGGGATACAGTAACCCTGAAGTGAAGCATCGAAATCTAAAACTGGACTCACAGGAGAGGTTCAAATCATAGAAAGTTAGAGTGTCAGTCCTCTTGTACTTAAGTCGGCATTGTGCATTTTGTATTAAATTCGGATGCAATATCTGTGTTTCATGGTCAATAAGATGGTCCAAGGTATACAGTAAACCTGAAGTGAAGCATCGGAATCTATAACTGGTCTCACAGGAGCGGTTCAAATCATAGAAAGTTAGAGTGTCAGTCCTCTTTTGCTTAAGTCGGCATTGTGCCTTTTGTATTAAATTCGGATGCAATTTCTGTGTTTCATCGTCAGTGAGAAAGTCCAAGGGATACAGTAAACCTGAAGTGAAGCTTCGGAAACTAAAACTGGACTCACAGGAGAGGTTCAAATCATAGAAAGTTATAGTGTCAGTCCTCTTGTACTTAAGTCGGCATTGTGCCTTTTGTATTAAATTGGGATGCAATTTCTGTGTTTCAACGTCAATAAGACGGTCCAAGGGATACAGTTAACCTGAAGTGATGCATCGGAATCTAAAACTGGATTCACAGGAGAGGTTCAAATCATAGAAAGTTAGAGTGTCAGTCCTCTTGTACTTAAGTCGGCATTGTGCATTTTGTTTTAAATTCGGATGCAATTTCTGTTTTTCATCGTCAATATGAAGGTCCAAGGTATACAGTAAACCTGAAGTGAAGCATCGGAATCAAAAACTGGACTCACCGGAGAGGTTCAAATCGTAGAAAGTTAGAGTGTCAGTCCTCTTGTACTAAAGTCGGCATTGTGCCTTTTGTATTAAAATCGGATGAAATTTATGTGTTTCATCGTCAACGAGAAGGTCCAAGGTATACAGTAAACCTGAAGTGCAGCATCGGAATCTAAAACTGGACTCACAGGAGAGGTTCAAATCATAGAAAGTTAGAGTGTCAGTCCTCTTGTACTTAAGTCGGCATTGTGCCTTTTGTATTAAAACTGGGATGCAATTTCCTTGTTTCATCGTCAATAAGAAGGTCCAAGGGATACAGTAAACCAGCAGTGAAGCATCGGAATCTAAAACTGGACTCACATTAGAGGTTCAAATCACAGAAAGTTAGAGTGTCAGTCCTCTTGCACTCAAGTCGGCATTGTGCCTTTTGTATTAAATTCGGATGAAATTTCTGTGTGTCATCGTCAATAAGATGGTCCAAGGTATACATTAAACCTGAAGTGAGGCATCGGAATCTAAAACTGGACTCACAGGAGAGGTTCAAATCACAGAATTTTAGAGTGTCAGTCCTCTTGTACGTAAGTCGGCATTGTGCCCATTGTTTTAAATTCAGATGTGATTTCTGTGTTTCAACGTCAATAAGAAAGTCCAAGGTATATAGTAAACCTGATGTCAAGCATCGGAATCTAAAACTGGACTCGCAGGAGAGGTTCAAATCGTAGAAAGTTAGAGTGTCAGTCCTCTTGTACTTAAGTAGGTATTGTGCCTTTTGTGATAATTTCGGATGCAATTTCTGTGTTTCATCGTCAATAAGAAGGTCCAAGGTATACAGTAAACCTGAAGTGAAGCATCGGAATCTAAAACTGGACTCACAGGAGAGGTTCAAATCATAGAAAGTTAGAGTGTCAGTCCTCTTGTACTTAAGTCGGCGTTGTGCATTTTGTATCAATCTCGGATGCAATTTGTGTGTTTCATCGTCAATAACATGGTCGAAGGTATACAGTAAACCTGAAGTGAAGCATCGGAATCTAAAACTTGACTCACAGGAGGGGTTCAAATTGTAGAAAGTTAGATTGTCAGTCCTCTTGTACTTGCGTCGGCGTTGTGCCTTTTGTATTAAATTGGGTTGCAATATCTGTGATACAACTTCAATAAAACGGTCCAAGGGGTACAGTTAACGTGAAGTGATGCATCGGAATCTAAAACTGGACCCACAGGAGAGGTTCAAATCATAGAAATTTAGAGTGTCAGTCCTCTTGTACTTAAGTCGGCCTTGTGCATATTGTTTTAAATTCGGATGCAATTTCTGTGTTTCATCGTCAATATGAAGGCCTAAGGTAAACAGTAAACCTGAAGTGAAGCATCGGAATCAACAACTGGACTCACAGGACAGGTTCAAATCGTAGAAAGTTAGAATGTCTGTCCTCTTGTACTTAAGTCAGCATTGTGCCTTTTGTATTAAATTCGAATTCAATTTCTGTGTTTCATCGTCAATAAGAAAGTGCAAGGTATACAGTAAACCTGGAGTGAAGCATCGGAAATTAAAACTGGACTCACAGGAGAGGTTCCAATCATACAATCTTAGAGTGTCAGTCCTCTTGTACTTACGTCGGCATTGTGCCTTTTGTATTAAAGTCGGATGCAATTTCTGTATTTCATCGTCAATAAGAACGTCCAAAGAATACAGTATACCTGAAGTGAAGCATCGGATTCTAAAACTGGACTCACAGGAGAGGTTCAAATAATAGAAAGTTAGAGTGTCAGTCCTCTTTTACATAAGTCGGCATTGTGCGTTTTGTATTAAATTCGGATGCAATATCTGTGTTTCATCGTCAATAAGATGGTCCAAGGTATACAGTAAATCCGAAGTGAAGCATCGGAATCTAAAATTGGACTCACAGGAGAGGTGCAAATCGTAGAAAGTTAGAGTGTCAGTCCTCTTGTACTTAAGTCCGCATTGTGCCTTTTGTACTAAATTCGGATGCAATTTCTGTGTTTCATCGTCAATAAGAAGGTCCAAAGGATATTGTAAACCTAAAGTGTAGCATCGGAATCTAAAACTGGACTCACAGGAGAGGTTCAAATCATAGAGATTTTGAATGTCAGTCCTCTTGTACTTAAGTCGGCATTGTGCCTTTTGTTTTAAATTCGGATGTAATTTCTGTGTTTCTTCGTCAATAAGAAGGTCCAAAGTATACAGTAAACCTGAAGTGAAGCATCGGAATCTAAAACTGGACTCACAGGAGAGGTTCAAATCATAGAAAGTTAGAGTGTCAGTCCTCTTGTACTTAAGTCGTCATTGTGCCTTTTGTATTAAATTCTGATGCAATTTCTGTGTTTCATCGTCAATAAAAGGTCCAAGGGATACAGTAAACCTGAAGTGAAGAATCGGAATCTATAACTGGACTCACAGGAGCGGTTCAAATCATAGAAAGTTAGAGTGTCAGTCCTCTTGTACTTAAGTCGGCATTGTGCATTTTGTTTTAAATTCGGATGCAATTTCTGTTTTTCATCGTCAATATGAAGGTCCAAGGTATACAGTAAACCTGAAGTGAAGCATCGGAATCAAAAACTGCACTCACAGGAGAGGTTCAAATTGTAGAAAGTTAGAGTGTCAGTCCTCTTGTTTTTAATTTGCATTGTGCTTTTTTGTATTAAATTCGGATGCAATTTATGTGTTTCATCGTCAACGAGAAGGTCCAAGGTATACAGTAAACCTGAAGTGAAGCATCGGAATCTAAAACTGGACTCACAGGAGAGGTTCAAATCGTAGAAAGTTAGAGTGTCAGTCCTCTTGTACTTAAGTATTTATTGTGCCTTTTGTGTTAAATTCGGATGCAATTTCTGTGTTTCATCGTCAATAAGATGGTCCAAGGTATACAGTAAACCTGAAGTGAAGCATCGGAATCTAAAACTGGACTCACAGGAGGGGTTCAAATCGTAGAAATTTAGTGTGTCGGTCCTCTTGTACTTAAGTCGGCATTGTGCCTTTTGAATTAATTTCGGATGCAATTTCTGTGTTTTATCGTCAATAAGAAGGTCCAAGGGATACAGTAAATCTGAAGTGCAGCATCGGAATCTAAAACTGGACTCACAGGAGAGGTTCATATCATAGAAAGTTAGAGTGTCAGTCCTCTAGTACTTAAGTCGGCATTGTGCCTTTCGTATTAAAACTGGGATGCAATTTCTGTGTTTCATCGTCAATAAGAAGGTCCAAGGGATAGTGTAAACCTGAGGTGAAGCATCGGAATCTAAAACTGGACTAACAGGAGTAGTTCAAATCATAGAAATTTATAGTGTCAGTCCTCTTTTAGTTAAGTCGGCATTGTTCCTTTTGTATTAAATTCGGATGCAATTTCTGTGTTTCATTGTCAATAGGAAGGTCCAAGGTATACAGTAAACCAGAAGTGAAGCATCGGAATCTAAAACTGGACTCACAGGAGAGGTTCAAATCATAGATAGTTAGAGTGTCAATCCTCTTGTACGTACGGCGGCATTGTGCATTTTGTATTAAATACGGATGCAGAATCTGTGCTTCATCGTCAATAAGAAGGTCCAAGGGATACAGCAAATCTGAAGTGAAGCATCTAAATCTAAAACATGAGTCACATTAGAGGTTCAAATCGTAGAAAGTTAGAGTGTCAGTCCTCTTGTACTTATGTCGGCATTGTGCCTTTTGTATTAAATTCGGATGCAATTTCTGTGTTTCATCGTCAATGAGAAAATCCAAGGGATACAGTAAACCTGAAATGAAGCATCGGAATCTAAAACTGGACTCACAGGAGAGGTTCAAATCATAGAAAGTTAGAATGTCAGTCCTATTGTACTTAAGTCAGCATTGTGCCTTTTGTATTAAATTGGGATGCAATTTCTGTGTTTCAACGTCAATAAGACGGTCCAAGGTATACAGTAAACCTGAAGTGAAGCATCGGAATCTAAAACTGGACTCACAGGTGAGGTTCAGATCATAGAAAGTTAGAGTGTCAGTCCTCTTGTACTTAAGTCGGCATTGTGCCTTTCGTATTAAAACTGGGATGCAATTTCTGTGTTTCATCGTCAATAAGAAGGTCCAAGGGATAGTGTAAACCTGAGGTGAAGCATCGGAATCTAAAACTGGACTAACAGGAGGGGTTCAAATCATAGAAATTTAGAGTGTCAGTCCTCTTTTAGTTAAGTCGACATTGTTCCTTTTGTATTAAATTCGGATGCATATTCTGTGTTTCATCGTCAATAAAAAGGTACAAGGGATACAGTAAACCTGAAGTGAAGCATCGGAATCTAAAATTGGACTCACAGGAGAGGTTCAAATCGTAGAAAGTTAGAGTGTCAGTCCTCTTGTACATAAGTCCGCATTGTACCTTTTGCACTAAATTCGGATGCAATTTCTGTGTTTCATCGTCAATATGAAGGTCCAAGGTACACAGTAAACCTGAAGTGAAGCATCGGAATCAAAAACTGGACTCACAGGAGAGGTTCAAATCATAGAAAGTTAGAGGGTCAGTCCTCTTGTACTTAAGTCGGCATTGTGCCTTTTGTATTAAATTCGGATGCAATTTCTGTGTTTCATCGTCACTAAGAAGGTCCAGGGTATACATTAAACCTGAAGTGAAGCATCGGAAACTAAAACGTGACTCACAGGAGAGGTACAAATCGTAGAAAGTTATAGTGTCAGTCGTCTTGTACTTAAGTCGGCATTGTGCCTTTTGTATTAAATTCGGATGCAATTTCTGTGTTTCTTCGTCAATAAGAAGGTCCAAGGTATACAGTAACCCTGAAGTGAGGTATCGGAATCAAAAACTGGACTCACAGGAGAAGTTCTAATCATAGAAAGTTAGAGTGTCAGTCCTCTTGTACTTAAGTCGGCATTGTGCCTTTTGTATTAAAACTGGGATGCAATTTCTGTGTTTCATCGACAATAAGAAGGTCCAAGGGATAGTGTAATCCTGAAGTGAAGCATCGGAATCTAAAACTAAACTCACAGGAGAGATTCAAATCATAGATAGTTAGAGTGTCTGTCCTCTTGTACTTAAGTCAGCATTGTGCCTTTTGTATTAAATTCGGATGCATTTTCTGTAATTCTTCGTCAATAGAATGGTCCAAGGTATACAGTAAACATGAAGTGAAGCATCGGAATGTAAAACTGGACTCATAGGAGTGGTTCAAATCATAGAAGCTTAGAGTGTCAGTCCTCTTGTACTTAAGTCGGCATTGTGCCTTTTGCATTAAATTCGGATCCAATTTCGGTGTTTCAACGTCTATAAGAAGGTCCAAGGGATACAGTAAACTTGAAGTGAAGCATCGGAATCTAAAACTGGACTCACAGGAGAGGTTCAAATCATAGATACTTAGAGGGTCAGTCCTCTTGTACTTAAGTCGACATTGTGCCTTTTGTGTTAAATTCGGATGCAATTTCTGTGTTTCATCGGTAATAAGAAGGTCCAAGGTATACAGTAAACCTGAAGTGAAGCATCGGAATATAAAACTGGACTCACAGGAGAGGTTCAAATCATAGAAAGTTAGAGTGTCAGTCCTCTTGTACTTAAGTCGGCATTGTGCCTTTTGTATTAAATTCGGATGCAATTTCTGTGCATCATCGTCAATAAGATGGTCCAAGGTATACAGTAAACCTGAAGTGAAGCATCGGAATCTAAAACTGGGCTCACAGGAGAGGTTCAAATCATAGAATTTAGAGTGTCAGTCCTTATGTACTTAAGTCGGAATTGTGCATTTTGTATTAAATTCGGACCCAATTTCTGTGTTTCGTCGACAATAAGAAGGTCCAAGGGATATAGTAAACCTGAAGTGAAGCATCGGAATATAAAACTGGACTCACAGGAGAGGTTCAAATCGTAGAAAGTTAGAGTGTCAGTCCTCTTGTACTTAAGTCGGCATTGTGCCTTTTGTATTAAATTCGGATGCAATTTCTGTGTTTCATCGTCAATAAGAAGGTCCAAGGTATACGGTAAACCTGAAGTGAAGCATCGGAGTATAAAACTGGACTCACAGGAGAGGTTCAAATCATAGATAGTTAGAGCGTCAGCCCTATTGTACTTAAGTCGGCATTGTGCCTTTTGTATTAATTTCGGATCCAATTTCTGTGTTTCAACGTCAATAAGAAGGTCCAAGGGATACAGTAAACCTGAAATGAAGCATCGGAATCTAAAACTGGACTCACAGGAGAGGTTCAAATCATAGATACTTAGAGTGTCAGTCCTCTTGTACTTAAGTCGGCATTGTGCCTTTTGTATTAAATTTGGATGCAATTTTTGTGTTTCATCGTCAATAAGAAGGTCCAAGGTATACAGTAGACGTGAAGTGAAGCATCGGAACCTGAAACTTGACTCACAGGAGAGGTTCAAATCGTAGAAAGTTAGAGTGTCAGTCCTCTTGTACGTAAGTCAGCATTGTGCCTTTTGTATTTAATTTGGATGCAATTTCTGTGTTTCATCGTCAATAAGAAGGTCCAAGGTATACAGTAATCCTGAAGTGAACCATCGGAATCTAAAACTGGGCTCACAGGAGAGGTTCAAATCATAGAGAGTTAGAGTATCTTTCCTCTCGTACTTAAGTCGGAATTGTGCCTTTTGTATTAAATTCGGACCCAATTTCTGTGTTTCATCGTCGCTAAGAAGGTCCAAGGGATACAGTTAACCTGAAGTGAAGCATCGGTATATAAAACTGGACTCACAGGAGAGGTTCAAATCGTAGAATGTTAGAGTGTCTGTCCTCTTGTACTTAAGTCGGCATTGTGCCTTTTGTATTAAATTCGGATGCAATTTCTGTGTTTCATCGTCATTAAGAAGGTCCAAGATATACAGTAAACCTGAAGTGAAGCATCGGAATCTAAAACTGGACTCACAGGAGAGGTTCAAATCATAGAAAGTTAGAGTGTCAGTCCACTTGTACTGAAGTCGGCATTGTGCCTTTTGTATTAAATTCGGATGCAAAATCTGTGCTTCATCGTCAATAAGATGGTCCAAATGATACAGTAAAACTGAAGTGAAGCATGGGAATCTAAAACTCTACTCTCAGGAGAGGTTCAAATCATAGAAAGTTAGAGTGTCAGTCCTCTTGTACTTTAGTCGGCATTGTGCCTCTTGTATTAAATTCAGATGCAATTTCTGTGTTTCATCGTCAATGATAATGTCCAAAGGATACAGTAAACCTGAAGTGAAGCATCGGAATCTAAAACTGGGCTCACAGGAGAGGTTCAAATCATAGAAAGTTAGAGTGTCAGTCCACTTGTACTATTGTCGGCATTGTGCCTTTTGTATTAAATTCGGATGCAAAATCTGTGCTTCATCGTCAATAAGAAGGTCCAAGGGATACAGTAAAACTGAAGTGAAGCATCGGAATCTAAAACTGGACTTTCAGGAGAGGTTCAAATCATAGAAAGTTAGAGTGTCAGTCCTCTTGTACTTTAGTCGGCATTGTGCTTTTTGTATTAAATTCAGATGCAATTTCTGTGTTTCATCGTCAATAAGAAGGTCCAAGGGATACAGTAAACCTGAAGTGAAGCATCGGAATCTAAAACTGGACTCACCGGAGATGTGTTACATCGTAGAATGTTAGAGGGTCAGACCTCTTGTACTTAAGTCGGCATTGTGCCTTTTGTATTAATATTGGATGCAATTTCTGTGTTTCATCGTCAATAAGAAGGTCCAAGGTATACGGTAAACCTGAAGTGAAGCATCGGAATGTAAAACTGGTCTCACAGGAGAGGTTCAAATCATAGAAAGTTAGAGTGTCAGGTCTCTTGTACTTAAGACGGCATTGAGCCTTTCGTATTAAATTCGGATGCAATATCTGTGTTTCATCGTCAATAAGAAGGGCCAAGGTATACAGTAAACCTGAAGTGAAGCATCGGAATTTAAAACTGGACTCACAGGAGAGGTTCAACTCGTAGAAAGTTAAAGTGTCAGTCCTCTTGTACTTATGTCGGCATTGTGCCATTTGTATTAAATTCGGATGCAATTTCTGGGTTTCATCAATAAGAAGTCCCAAGGTATCCAGTAATCCAGAAGTGAAGCATCGGAATCTAAAACTGGACTCACAGGAGAGGTTCAAATCATAGAAAGTTAGAGTGTTAGTTCACTTGTACTTAAGTCGGCATTGTGATTTTTGTTTTAAATTCGGATGCAATTTCTGTGTTTCATCGTCAATAAGAAGGTCCAAGGTATACAGTAAACCTGAAGTGAAGCATCCGAATCTAAAACTGGACTTACAGGAGAGGTTCAAATCATAGAAAGTTAGAGTGTCAGTCCTCTTGTACTTTAGTCGGCATTGTGCCTTTTGTATTAAATTCAGAAGCTCTTTCTGTGTTTCAGCGTCAATAAGAAGGTCCAAGGGATACAGTAAACCTGAAGTGAAGCACTGGAATCTAAAACTGGATTCACGGGTGAGGTTCAAATCATAGAAAGTTAGAGTGTCAGCCCTCTTGTACTTAAGTCGGCATTGTGCTTTTGTATTAAATTCGGATGCAATTTCTGTGTTTCAACGTCAATAAGAAGATCCAAGGGATACAGTAAACCTGAACTGAAGCATCGGAATCCAAAACTGGACTCACAGGAGAGGTTCAAATCGTAGAAAGTTAGAGTGTCAGTCCTCTTGTTCTTAAGTCGGCATTGTGCCTTTCGTATTAAACTCGGATGCAATTTCTGTGATTCATCGTCAATAAGAAGGTCCAAGGTATACAGTAAACATGAAGTGATGCATCGGAATCTAAAACTTGACTCACAGGAGAGGTTCAAATCATAGAAACTTAGAGTGTCAGTCCTCATGTACTTAAGTCGGCATTGTGCCTTTTGTATTAAATTCGGATGCGATTTCTGTGTTTAATCGTCAATAAGAAGGCCCAAAGTATACAGTAATCCTGAAGTGAAGCATCGGAATCTAAAGCTGGACTCACAGGAGAGGTTCAAATCATAGAAAGTTTGAGTGTCAGTCCTCTTGTACTTTAGTCGGCATTGTGCCTTTTGTATTAAAACTGGGATGCAATTTCTGTGTTTCATCGTCAATAAGAAGGTCCAAGGTATACAGTAAACCTGAAGTGAAGCATCGGAATCTAAAACTGGACTCACAGGAGAGGTTCAAATCATTGAAAGTTAGAGTGTCAGTCCTCTTGTACTTAAGTCGGCATTGTGCCTTTTGTATTAAATTCGGATGCATTATCTGTTCTTCATCGTCAATAAGAAGGCCCAAAAGATACAGTAAAACTGAAGTGAAGCATCGCAATCTAAAACTGGACTCACAGGAGAGGTTCAAATCATAGAAAGTTAGTGTGTCAGTCCTCCTGTACTTTAGTCGGCATTGTGACTTTTGTATTAAATTCAGATGCAATTTCTGTGTTTCAGCGTCAATAAGAAGGTTTAAGGGATACAGTAAACCTGAAGTGAAGCATCGGAATCTAAAACTGGGCCCACAGGAGAGGTTCAAATCATAGATAGTTAGAGTGCCAGCTCTCTTGTACTTAAGTCGGCATTGTGCGTTTTGTATTAAATTCGGAACCAATTTCTGTGTTTCAACGTCAATAAGAAGGTCCAAGGGATACAGTATACCTGAAATGAAGCATCGGAAACTAAAACTGGACCCACAGGAGAGGTTCAAATCATAGAAAGTTAGAGTGTCAGTCCTCTTGTACTTAAGTCGGCATTGTGCCTTTTGTATTAAATTCGGATGCAATTTCTGTGCATCATCGTCAATAAGATGGTCCAAGGTATCCAGTAAACCTGAAGTGAAGCATCGGAATCTAAAACTGGGCTCACAGGAGAGGTTCAAACCATAGAAAGTTAGAGTGTCAGTCCTTATGTACTTAAGTCGGAATTGTGCATTTTGTATTAAATTCGGACCCAATTTCTGTGTTTCGTCGACAATAAGAAGGTCCAAGGGATATAGTAAACCTGAAGTGAAGCATCGGAATATAAAACTGGACTCACAGGAGAGGTTCAAATCGTAGAAAGTTAGAGTGTCAGTCCTCTTGTACTTAAGTCGGCATTGTGCCTTTTGTATTAAATTCGGATGCAATTTCTGTGTTTCATCGTCAATAAGAAGGTCCAAGGTATACGGTAAACCTGAAGTGAAGCATCGGAGTATAAAACTGGACTCACAGGAGAGGTTCAAATCATAGATAGTTAGAGCGTCAGCCCTCTTGTACTTAAGTCGGCATTGTGCCTTTTGTATTAATTTCGGATCCAATTTCTGTGTTTCAACGTCAATAAGAAGGTCCAAGGGATACAGTAAACCTGAAATGAAGCATCGGAATCTAAAACTGGACTCACAGGAGAGGTTCAAATCATAGATACTTAGAGTGTCAGTCCTCTTGTACTTAAGTCGGCATTGTGCCTTTTGTATTAAATTTGGATGCAATTTTTGTGTTTCATCGTCAATAAGAAGGTCCAAGGTATACAGTAGACGTGAAGTGAAGCATCGGAACCTGAAACTTGACTCACAGGAGAGGTTCAAATCGTAGAAAGTTAGAGTGTCAGTCCTCTTGTACGTAAGTCAGCATTGTGCCTTTTGTATTTAATTTGGATGCAATTTCTGTGTTTCATCGTCAATAAGAAGGTCCAAGGTATACAGTAATCCTGAAGTGAACCATCGGAATCTAAAACTGGGCTCACAGGAGAGGTTCAAATCATAGAGAGTTAGAGTATCTGTCCTCTCGTACTTAAGTCGGAATTGTGCCTTTTGTATTAAATTCGGACCCAATTTCTGTGTTTCATCGTCACTAAGAAGGTCCAAGGGATACAGTTAACCTGAAGTGAAGCATCGGTATATAAAACTGGACTCACAGGAGAGGTTCAAATCGTAGAATGTTAGAGTGTCAGTACTCTTGTACTTAAGTCGGCATTGTGCCTTTTGTATTAAATTCGGATGCAATTTCTGTGTTTCATCGTCATTAAGAAGGTCCAAGATATACAGTAAACCTGAAGTGAAGCATCGGAATCTAAAACTGGACTCACAGGAGAGGTTCAAATCATAGAAAGTTAGAGTGTCAGTCCACTTGTACTGAAGTCGGCATTGTGCCTTTTGTATTAAATTCGGATGCAAAATCTGTGCTTCATCGTCAATAAGATGGTCCAAATGATACAGTAAAACTGAAGTGAAGCATGGGAATCTAAAACTGGACTCTCAGGAGAGGTTCAAATCATAGAAAGTTAGAGTGTCAGTCCTCTTGTACTTTAGTCGGCATTGTGCCTCTTGTATTAAATTCAGATGCAATTTCTGTGTTTCATCGTCAATGATAATGTCCAAAGGATACAGTAAACCTGAAGTGAAGCATCGGAATCTAAAACTGGGCTCACAGGAGCGGTTCAAATCATAGAAAGTTAGAGTGTCAGTCCACTTGTACTATTGTCGGCATTGTGCCTTTTGTATTAAATTCGGATGCAAAATCTGTGCTTCATCGTCAATAAGAAGGTCCAAGGGATACAGTAAAACTGAAGTGAAGCATCGGAATCTAAAACTGGACTTTCAGGAGAGGTTCAAATCATAGAAAGTTAGAGTGTCAGTCCTCTTGTACTTTAGTCGGCATTGTGCTTTTTGTATTAAATTCAGATGCAATTTCTGTGTTTCATCGTCAATAAGAAGGTCCAAGGGATACAGTAAACCTGAAGTGAAGCATCGGAATCTAAAACTGGACTCACCGGAGATGTGTTACATCGTAGAATGTTAGAGGGTCAGACCTCTTGTACTTAAGTCGGCATTGTGCCTTTTGTATTAATATCGGATGCAATTTCTGTGTTTCATCGTCAATAAGAAGGTCCAAGGTATATGGTAAACCTGAAGTGAAGCATCGGAATGTAAAACTGGTCTCACAGGAGAGGTTCAAATCATAGAAAGTTAGAGTGTCAGGTCTCTTGTACTTAAGACGGCATTGAGCCTTTCGTATTAAATTCGGATGCAATATCTGCGTTTCATCGTCAATAAGAAGGGCCAAGGTATACAGTAAACCTGAAGTGAAGCATCGGAATTTAAAACTGGACTCACAGGAGAGGTTCAACTCGTAGAAAGTTAAAGTGTCAGTCCTCTTGTACTTATGTCGGCATTGTGCCATTTGTATTAAATTCGGATGC
Organism: Schistocerca americana; assembly: GCF_021461395.2. Taxonomy (NCBI): domain Eukaryota; kingdom Metazoa; phylum Arthropoda; class Insecta; order Orthoptera; family Acrididae; genus Schistocerca; species Schistocerca americana. The sequence continues at coordinate 60,754,083 of NC_060121.1, forward strand.
AATTTCTGGGTTTCATCAATAAGAAGTCCCAAGGTATCCAGTAATCCAGAAGTGAAGCATCGGAATCTAAAACTGGACTCACAGGAGAGGTTCAAATCATAGAAAGTTAGAGTGTTAGTTCACTTGTACTTAAGTCGGCATTGTGATTTTTGTTTTAAATTCGGATGCAATTTCTGTGTTTCATCGTCAATAAGAAGGTCCAAGGTATACAGTAAACCTGAAGTGAAGCATCCGAATCTAAAACTGGACTTACAGGAGAGGTTCAAATCATAGAAAGTTAGAGTGTCAGTCCTCTTGTACTTTAGTCGGCATTGTGCCTTTTGTATTAAATTCAGAAGCTATTTCTGTGTTTCAGCGTCAATAAGAAGGTCCAAGGGATACAGTAAACCTGAAGTGAAGCACTGGAATCTAAAACTGGATTCACGGGTGAGGTTCAAATCATAGAAAGTTAGAGTGTCAGCCCTCTTGTACTTAAGTCGGCATTGTGCTTTTGTATTAAATTCGGATGCAATTTCTGTGTTTCAACGTCAATAAGAAGATCCAAGGGATACAGTAAACCTGAACTGAAGCATCGGAATCCAAAACTGGACTCACAGGAGAGGTTCAAATCGTAGAAAGTTAGAGTGTCAGTCCTCTTGTACTTAAGTCGGCATTGTGCCTTTCGTATTAAACTCGGATGCAGTTTCTGTGATTCATCGTCAATAAGAAGGTCCAAGGTATACAGTAAACATGAAGTGATGCATCGGAATCTAAAACTTGACTCACAGGAGAGGTTCAAATCATAGAAACTTAGAGTGTCAGTCCTCATGTACTTAAGTCGGCATTGTGCCTTTTGTATTAAATTCGGATGCGATTTCTGTGTTTAATCGTCAATAAGAAGGCCCAAAGTATACAGTAATCCTGAAGTGAAGCATCGGAATCTAAAGCTGGACTCACAGGAGAGGTTCAAATCATAGAAAGTTTGAGTGTCAGTCCTCTTGTACTTTAGTCGGCATTGTGAATTTTGTATTAAAACTGGGATGCAATTTCTGTGTTTCATCGTCAATAAGAAGGTCCAAGGTATACAGTAAACCTGAAGTGAAGCATCGGAATCTAAAACTGGACTCACAGGAGAGGTTCAAATCATTGAAAGTTAGAGTGTCAGTCCTCTTGTACTTAAGTCGGCATTGTGCCTTTTGTATTAAATTCGGATGCATTATCTGTTCTTCATCGTCAATAAGAAGGCCCAAAAGATACAGTAAAACTGAAGTGAAGCATCGCAATCTAAAACTGGACTCACAGGAGAGGTTCAAATCATAGAAAGTTAGTGTGTCAGTCCTCCTGTACTTTAGTCGGCATTGTGGCTTTTGTATTAAATTCAGATGCAATTTCTGTGTTTCAGCGTCAATAAGAAGGTTTAAGGGATACAGTAAACCTGAAGTGAAGCATCGGAATCTAAAACTGGGCCCACAGGAGAGGTTCAAATCATAGATAGTTAGAGTGCCAGCTCTCTTGTACTTAAGTCGGCATTGTGCGTTTTGTATTAAATTCGGAACCAATTTCTGTGTTTCAACGTCAATAAGAAGGTCCAAGGGATACAGTATACCTGAAATGAAGCATCGGAATCTAAAACTGGACCCACAGGAGAGGTTCAAATCATAGAAAGTTAGAGTGTCAGTCCTCTTGTACTTAAGTCGGCATTGTGCCTTTTGTATTAAATTCGGATGCAATTTCTGTGCATCATCGTCAATAAGATGGTCCAAGGTATCCAGTAAACCTGAAGTGAAGCATCGGAATCTAAAACTGGGCTCACAGGAGAGGTTCAAACCATAGAAAGTTAGAGTGTCAGTCCTATTGTACTTAAGTCGGAATTGTGCCTTTTGTATTAAATTCGGACCCAATTTCTGTGTTTCGTCGACAATAAGAAGGTCCAAGGGATACAGTAAACCTGAAGTGAAGCATCGGAATATAAAACTGGACTCACAGGAGAGGTTCAAATCGTAGAAAGTTAGAGTGTCAGTCCTCTTGTACTTAAGTTGGCATTGTGCCTTTTGTATCATATTCGGATGCAATTTCCGTGTTCCATCGTCAATAAGAGGGTCCAAGGTATACGGTAAACCTGAAGTGAAGCATCGGAGTATAAAACTGGACTCACAGGAGAGGTTCAAATCATAGATAGTTAGAGCGTCAGCCCTCTTGTACTTAAGTCGGCATTGTGCCTTTTGTATTAATTTCGGATCCAATTTCTGTGTTTCAACGTCAATAAGAAGGTCCAAGAGATACAGTAAACCTGAAATGAAGCATCGGAATCTATAACTGGACTCACAGGAGAGGTTCAAATCATAGATATTTAAAGTGTCAGTCCTCTTGTAGTTAAGTCGGCATTGTGCCTTTTGTATTAAATTTGGATGCAATTTCTGTGTTTCATCGTCAATAAGAAGGTCCAAGGTATACAGTAAACCTGAAGTGAAGCATCAGAATCTGAAACTTGACTCACAGGAGAGGTTCAAATCGTAGAAAGTTAGAGTGTCTGTCCTCTTGTACGTAAGTCGGCATTGTGCCTTTTGTATTAAATTTGGATGCAATTTCTGTGTTTCATCGTCAATAAGAAGGTCCAAGGTATACAGTAAACCTGAAGTGACCCTTCGTAATCTAAAACTGGGCTCACAGGAGAGGTTCAAATCATAGAAAGTTAGAGTATCTGTCCCCTTGTACTTAAGTCGGAATTGTGCCTTTTGTATTAAATTCGGACCCAATTTCTGTGTTTCATTGTCACTAAGAAGGTCCAAGGGATACAGTTAACCTGAAGTGAAGCATCGGAATATAAAACTGGACTCACAGGAGAGGTTCAAATCGTAGAATGTTAGAGTGTCAGTCCTCTTGTACTTAAGTCGGCATTGTACCCTTTTGTATTAAATTCGGATGCAATTTCTGTGTTTCATCGTCATTAAGAAGGTCCAAGATATACAGTAAACCTGAAGTGAAGCATCGGAATCTAAAACTGGACTCACAGGAGAGGTTCAAATCATAGAAAGTTAGAATGTCAGTCCTCTTGTACTTAAGTCGGCATTGTACTTTTGTAATAAATTTGGATGCAATTTCTGTGTTTCATCGTCAATAGGAAGGTCCAAGATATACAGTAAACCTGAAGTGAAGCATCGGAATCTAAAACTGGGCTCACAGGAGAGGTTCAAATCATAGAAAGTTAGAGTGTCAGTCCACTTGTACTTAAGTCGGCATTGTGCATTTTGTATTAAATTCGGATGCAAAATCTGTGCTTCATCGTCAATAAGAAGGTCCAAATGATACAGTAAAACTGAAGTGAAGCATCGGAATCTAAAACTGGACTCTCAGGAGAGGTTCAAATCATAGAAAGTTAGAGTGTCAGTCCTTTTGTACTTTAGTCGGCATTGTGCCTCTTGTATTAAATTCAGATGCAATTTCTGTGTTTAATCGTCAATGATAATGTCCAAAGGATACAGTAAACCTGAAGTGAAGCATCGGAATCTAAAACTGGGATCACAGGAGCGGTTCAAATCATAGAAAGTTAGAGTGTCAGTCCACTTGTACTATTGTCGGCATTGTGCCTTTTGTATTAATTCGGATGCAAAATCTGTGCTTCATCGTCAATAAGAAGGTCCAAGGGATACAGTAAAACTGAAGTGAAGCATCGGAATCTAAAACTGGACTTTCAGGAGGGGTTCAAATCATAGAAAGTTAGAGTGTCAGTCCTCGTGTACTTTAGTCGGCATTGTGCTTTTTGTATTAAATTCAGATGCAATTTCTGTGTTTCATCGTCAATAAGAAGGTCCAAGGGATACAGTTAACCTGAAGTGAAGCATCGGAATCTAAAACTGGACTCACCGGAGATGTTCACATCGTAGAATGTTAGAGGGTCAGACCTCTTGTACTTAAGTCGGCATTGTGCCTTTTGTATTAAATTCGGATGCAATTTCTGTGTTTCAACGTCAATTAGAAGGTCCAAGGTATACGGCAAACCTGAAGTGAAGCATCGGAATGTAAAACTGGTCTCACAGGAGAGGTTCAAATCATAGAAAGTTAGAGTGTCAGGTCTCTTGTACTTAAGACGGCATTGAGCCTTTCGTATTAAATTCGGATGCAATATCTGTGTTTCATCGTCAATAAGAAGGGCCAAGGTATACAGTAAACCTGAAGTGAAGCATCGGAATTTAAAACTGGACTCACAGGAGAGGTTCAACTCGTAGAAAGTTAAAGTGTCAGTCCTCTTGTACTCATGTCGGCATTGTGCCTTTTGTATTAAATTCGGATGCAATTTCTGGGTTTCATCGTCAATAAGAAGTCCCAAGGTATCCAGTAATCCAGAAGTGAAGCATCGGAATCTAAAACTGGACTCACAGGAGAGGTTCAAATCATAGAAAGTTAGAGTGTTAGTTCACTTGTACTTAAGTCGGCATTGTGATTTTTGTTTTAAATTCGGATGCAATTTCTGTGTTTCATCGTCAATAAGAAGGTCCAAGGTATACAGTAAACCTGAAGTGAAGCATCGGAATCTAAAACTGGACTTACAGGAGAGGTTCAAATCATAGAAAGTTAGAGGGTCAGTCCTCTTGTACTTAAGTCGGCATTGTCCCTTTTGTATTAAATTCGGATGCAAAATTTGTGCTTTATCGTCAATAACAAGGTCCAAGGGATACAGTAAAACTGAAGTGAAGCATCGGAATCAAAAACTGGACTCACAGGAGAGGTTCAAATCACAGAAAGTTAGAGTGTCCGTCCTCTTGTACTTTAGCCGGCATTGTGCCTTTTGTATTAAATTCAGAAGCTATTTCTGTGTTTCAGCGTCAATAAGAAGGTCCACGGGATACAGTAAACCTGAAGTGAAGCACTGCAATCTAAAACTGGATTCACGGGAGAGGTTCAAATCATAGACAGTTAGAGTGTCAGCCCTCTTGTACTTAAGTCGGCATTGTGCTTTTGTATTAAATTCGGATGCAATTTCTGTGTTTCAACGTCAATAAGAAGATCCAAGGGATACAGTAAACCTGAACTGAAGCATCGGAATCCAAAACTGGACTCACAGGAGAGGTTCAAATCGTAGAAAGTTAGAGTGTCAGTCCTCTTGTACTTAAGTCGGCATTGTGCCTTTCGTATTAAACTCGGATGCAATTTATGTGATTCATCGTCAATAAGAAGGTCCAAGGTATACAGTAAACATGAAGTGATGCCTCGGAATCTAAAACTTGACTCACAGGAGAGGTTCAAATCATAGAAAGTTAGAGTGTCAGTCCTCTTGTACTTAAGTCGGCATTGTGCCTTTTGTATTAAATTCGGATGCAAAATCTGTGCTTCATCGTCAATAAGAAGGTCCAAATGATACAGTAAAACTGTAGTGAAGCATCGGAATCTAAAACTGGACTCTCAGGAGAGGTTCAAATCATAGAAAGTTAGAGTGTCAGTCCTCTTGTACTTTAGTCGGCATTGTGCCTCTTGTATTAAATTCAGATGCAATTTCTGTGTTTCATCGTCAATGATAATGTCCTAAGGATACAGTAAACCTGAAGTGAAGCATCGGAATCTAAAACTGGGCTCACAGGAGCGGTTCAAATCATAGAAAGTTATAGTGTCAGTCCACTTGTAGTATTGTCGGCATTGTGCCTTTTGTATTAAATTCGGATGCAAAATCTGTGCTTCATCGTCAATAAGAAGGTCCAAGGGATACAGTAAAACTGAAGTGAAGCATCGGAATCTAAAACTGGACTTTCAGGAGAGGTTCAAATCATAGATAGTTAGAGTGTCAGTCCTCTTGTACTTTAGTCGGCATTGTGCCTTTTGTATTAAATTCGGATGCAAAATCTGTGCTTCATCGTCAATAAGAAGGTCCAAATGATACAGTAAAACTGAAGTGAAGCATCGGAATCTAAAACTGGACTCTCAGGAGAGGTTCAAATCATAGAAAGTTAGAGTGTCAGTCCTCTTGTACTTTAGTCGGCATTGTGCCTCTTGTATTAAATTCAGATGCAATATCTGTGTTTCATCGTCAATGATAATGTCCAAACGATACAGTAAACCTGAAGTGAAGCATCGGAATCTAAAACTGGGCTCACAGGAGCGGTTCAAATCATAGAAAGTTAGAGTGTCAGTCCACTTGTACTATTGTCGGCATTGTGCCTTTTGTATTACATTCGGATGCAAAATCTGTGCTTCATCGTCAATAAGAAGGTCCAAGGGATACAGTAAAACTGAAGTGAAGCATCGGAATCTAAAACTGGACTTTCAGGAGAGGTTCAAATCATAGAAAGTTAGAGTGTCAGTCCTCTTGTACTTTAGTCGGCATTGTGCTTTTTGTATTAAATTCAGATGCAATTTCTGTATTTCATCGTCAATAAGAAGGTCCAAGGGATACAGTTAACCTGAAGTGAAGCATCGGAATCTAAAACTGGACTCACCGGAGATGTTCACATCGTAGAATGTTAGAGGGTCAGACCTCTTGTACTTAAGTCGGCATTGTGCCTTTTGTATTAAATTCGGATGCAATTTCTGTGTTTCAACGTCAATAAGAAGGTCCAAGGTATACGGTAAACCTGAAGTGAAGCATCGGAATCTAAAACTGGACTCACAGGAGAGGTTCAAATCATTGAAAGTTAGAGTGTCAGTCCTCTTGTACTTAAGTCGGCATTGTCCTTTTGTATTAAATTCGGATGCATTATCTGTTCTTCATCGTCAATAAGAAGGCCCAAGGGATACAGTAAAACTGAAGTGAAGCATCGCAATCTAAAACTGGACTCACAGGAGAGGTTCAAATCATAGAAAGTTAGTGTGTCAGTCCTCCTGTACTTTAGTCGGCATTGTGCCTTTTGTATTAAATTCAGATGCAATTTCTGTGTTTCAGCGTCAACAAGAAGGTTTAAGGGATACATTAAACCTGAAGTGAAGCATCGGAATCTAAAACTGGGCCCACAGGAGAGGTTCAAATCTTAGATAGTTAGAGTGCCAGCTCTCTTGTACTTAAGTCGGCATTGTGCGTTTTGTATTAAATTCGGAACCAATTTCTGTGTTTCAACGTTAATAAGAAGGTCCAAGGGATACAGTATACCTGAAATGAAGCATCGGAATCTAAAACTCGACTCACAGGAGAGGTTCAAATCATAGAAAGTTAGAGTGTCAGTCCTCTTGTACTTAAGTCGGCATTGTGCCTTTTGTATTAAATTCGGATGCAATTTCTGTGCATCATCGTCAATAAGATGGTCCAAGGTATACAGTAAACCTGAAGTGAAGCATCGGAATCTAAAACTGGGCTCACAGGAGAGGTTCAAATTATAGAAAGTTAGAGTGTCAGTCCTATTGTACTTAAGTCGGAATTGTGCCTTTTGTATTAAATTCGGACCCAATTTCAGTGTTTCGTCGACAATAAGAAGGTCCAAGGGATACAGTAAACCTGAAGTGAAGCATCGGAATATAAAACTGGACTCACAGGAGAAGTTCAAATCGTAGAAAGTTAGAGTGTCAGTCCTCTTGTACTTAAGTCGGCATTGTGCCTTTTGTATCAAATTCGGATGCAATTTCCGTGTTTCATCGTCAATAAGAAGGTCCAAAGTATACGGTAAACCTGAAGTGAAGCATCGGAGTATAAAACTGGACTCACAGGAGAGGTTCAAATCATAGATAGTTAGAGCGTCAGCCCTCTTGTACTTAAGTCGGCATTGTGCCTTTTGTATTAATTTCGGATCCAATTTCTGTGTTTCAACGTCAATAAGAAGGTCCAAGAGATACAGTAAACCTGAAATGAAGCATCGGAATCTAAAACTGGACTCACAGGAGAGGTTCAAATCATAGATACTTAAAGTGTCAGTCCTCTTGTACTTAAGTCGGCATTGTGCCTTTTGTATTAAATTCGGATGCAATTTCTGTGTTTCATCGTCATTAAGAAGGTCCAAGATATACAGTAAACCTGAAGTGAAGCATCGGAATCTAAAACTGGACTCACAGGAGAGGTTCAAATCATAGAAAGTTAGAATGTCAGTCCTCTTGTACTTAAGTCGGCATTGTACTTTTGTAATAAATTTGGATGCAATTTCTGTGTTTCATCGTCAATACGAAGGTCCAAGATATACAGTAAACCTGAAGTGAAGCATCGGAATCCAAAACTGGGCTCACAGGAGAGGTTCAAATCATAGAAAGTTAGAGTGTCAGTCCACTTGTACTTAAGTCGGCATTGTGCATTTTGTATTAAATTCGGATGCAAAATCTGTGCTTCATCGTCAATAAGAAGGTCCAAATGATACAGTAAAACTGAAGTGAAGCATCGGAATCTGAAACTGGACTCTCAGGAGAGGTTCAAATCATAGAAAGTTCGAGTGTCAGTCCTCTTGTACTTTAGTCGGCATTGTGCCTCTTGTATTAAATTCAGATGCAATTTCTGTGTTTCATCGTCAATGATAATGTCCAAAGGATACAGTAAACCTGAAGTGAAGCATCGGAATCTAAAACTGGGCTCACAGGAGCGGTTCAAATCATAGAAAGTTAGAGTGTCAGTCCACTTGTACTATTGTCGGCATTGTGCCTTTTGTATTAAATTCGGATGCAAAATCTGTGCTTCATCGTCAATAAGAAGGTCCAAGGGATACAGTAAAACTGAAGTGAAGCATCGGAATCTAAAACTGGACTTTCAGGAGAGGTTCAAATCATAGAAAGTTAGAGTGTCAGTCCTCTTGTACTTTAGTCGGCATTGTGCTTTTTGTATTAAATTCAGATGCAATTTCTGTGTTTCATCGTCAATAAGAAGGTCCAAGGGATACAGTTAACCTGAAGTGAAACATCGGAATCTAAAACTGGACTCACCGGAGATGTTCACATCGTAGAATGTTAGAGGGTCAGACCTCTTGTACTTAAGTCGGCATTGTGCCTTTTGTATTAAATTCGGATGCAATTTCTGTGTTTCAACGTCAATAAGAAGGTCCAAGGTATACGGTAAACCTGAAGTGAAGCATCGGAATGTAAAACTGGTCTCACAGGAGAGGTTCAAATCATAGAAAGTTAGAGTGTCAGGTCTCTTGTACTTAAGACGGCATTGAGCCTTTCGTATTAAATTCGGATGCAATATCTGTGTTTCATCGTCAATAAGAAGGGCCAAGGTATACAGTAAACCTGAAGTGAAGCATCGGAATTTAAAACTGGACTCGCAGGAGAGGTTCAACTCGTAGAAAGTTAAAGTGTCAGTCCTCTTGTACTCATGTCGGCATTGTGCCTTTTGTATTATATTCGGATGCAATTTCTGGGTTTCATCGTCAATAAGAAGTCCCAAGGTATAGGGTAATCCAGAAGTGAAGCATCGGAATCTAAAACTGGACTCACAGGAGAGGTTCAAATCATAGAAAGTTAGAGTGTTAGTTCACTTGTACTTAAGTCGGCATTGAGATTTTTGTTTTAAATTCGGATGCAATTTCTGTGTTTCATCGTCAATAAGAAGGTCCAAGGTATACAGTAAACCTGAAGTGAAGCATCGGAATCTAAAACTGGACTTACAGGAGAGGTTCAAATCATAGAAAGTTAGAGTGTCAGTCCTCTTGTACTTAAGTCAGCATTGTCCCTTTTGTATTAAATTCGGATGCAAAATTTGTGCTTCATCGTCAATAACAAGGTACAAGGGATACAGTAAAACTGAAGTGAAGCATCGGAATCAAAAACTGGACTCACAGGAGAGGTTCAAATCACAGAAAGTTAGAGTGTCAGTCCTCTTGTACTTTAGTCGGCATTGTGCCTTTTGTATTAAATTCAGAAGCTATTTCTGTGTTTCAGCGCAATAAGAAGGTCCACGGGATACAGTAAACCTGAAGTGAAGCACTGGAATCTAAAACTGGATTCACGGGAGAGGTTCATATCATAGAAAGTTAGAGTGTCAGCCCTCTTGTACTTAAGTCGGCATTGTGCTTTTGTTTTAAATTCGGATGCAATTTCTGTGTTTCAACGTCAATAAGAAGATCCAAGGGATACAGTAAACCTGAACTGAAGCATCGGAATCCAAAACTGGACTCACAGGAGAGGTTCAAATCGTAGAAAGTTAGAGTGTCAGTCCTCTTGTACTTAAGTCGGCATTGTGCCTTTCGTATTAAACTCGGATGCAATTTCTGTGATTCATCGTCAATAAGAAGGTCCAAGGTATACAGTAAACATGAAGTGATGCCTCGGAATCTAAAACTTGACTCACAGGAGAGGTTCAAATCATAGAAAGTTAGAGTGTCAGTCCTTCTGTACTTAAGTCGGCATTGTGCCTTTTGTATTAAATTCGGATGCAAAATCTGTGCTTCATCGTCAATAAGAAGGTCCAAATGATACAGCAAAACTGAAGTGAAGCATCGGAATCTAAAACTGGACTCTCAGGAGAGGTTCAAATCATAGAAAGTTAGAGTGTCAGTCCTCTTGTACTTTAGTCGGCATTGTGCCTCTTGTATTAAATTCAGATGCAATTTCTGTGTTTCATCGTCAATGATAATGTCCTAAGGATACAGTAAACCTGAAGTGAAGCATCGGAATCTAAAACTGGGCTCACAGGAGCGGTTCAAATCATAGAAAGTTAGAGTGTCAGTCCACTTGTACTATTGTCGGCATTGTGCCTTTTGTATTAAATTCGGATGCAAAATCTGTGCTTCATCGTCAATAAGAAGGTCCAAGGGATACAGTAAAACTGAAGTGAAGCATCGGAATCTAAAACTGGACTTTCAGGAGAGGTTCAAATCATAGAAAGTTAGAGTGTCAGTCCTCTTGTACTTTAGCCGGCATTGTGCCTTTTGTATTAAATTCGGATGCAAAATCTGTGCTTCATCGTCAATAAGAAGGTCCAAATGATACAGTAAAACTGAAGTGAAGCATCGGAATCTAAAACTGGACTCTCAGGAGAGGTTCAAATCATAGAAAGTTAGAGTGTCAGTCCTCTTGTACTTTAGTCGGCATTGTGCCTCTTGTATTAAATTCAGATGCAATTTCTGTGTTTCATCGTCAATGATAATGTCCAAAGGATACAGTAAACCTGAAGTGAAGCATCGGAATCTAAAACAGGGCTCACAGGAGCGGTTCAAATCATAGAAAGTTAGAGTGTCAGTCCACTTGTACTATTGTCGGCATTGTGCCTTTTGTATTAAATTCGGATGCAAAATCTGTGCTTCATCGTCAATAAGAAGGTCCAAGGGATACAGTAAAACTGAAGTGAAGCATCGGAATCTAAAACTGGACTTTCAGGAGAGTTTCAAATCATAGAAAGTTAGAGTGTCAGTCCTCTTGTACTTTAGTCGGCATTGTGGTTTTTGTATTAAATTCAGATGCAATTTCTGTGTTTCATCGTCAATAAGAAAGTCCAAGGGATACAGTAAACCTGAAGTGAAGCATCGGAATCTAAAACTGGACTCACCGGAGATGTTCACATCGTAGAATGTTAGAGGGTCAGACCTCTTGTACTTAAGTCGGCATTGTGCCTTTTATATAAAATTCGGATGCAATTTCTGTGTTTCATCGTCAATAAGAAGGTCCAAGGTATACGGTAAACCTGAAGTGAAGCATCGGAATGTAAAACTGGTCTCACAGGAGAGGTTCAAATCATAGAAAGTTAGAGTGTCAGGTCTCTTGTACTTAAGACGGCATTGAGCCTTTCGTATTAAATTCGGATGCAATATCTGTGTTTCATCGTCAATAAGAAGTCCCAAGGTATCCAGTAATCCAGAAGTGAAGCATCGGAATCTAAAACTGGACTCACAGGAGAGGTTCAAATCATAGAAAGTTAGAGTGTTAGTTCACTTGTACTTAAGTCGGCATTGTGATTTTTGTTTTAAATTCGGATGCAATTTCTGTGTTTCTTCGACAATAAGAAGGTCCAAGGTATACAGTAAACCTGAAATGAAGCATCGGAATCTAAAACTGGACTTACAGGAGAGGTTCAAATCATAGAAAGTTAGAGTGTCAGTCCTCTTGTACTTAAGTCGGCATTGTCCCTTTTGTATTAAATTCGGATGCAAAATTTGTGCTTCATCGTCAATAACAAGGTCCAAGGGATACAGTAAAACTGAAGTGAAGCATCGGAATCAAAAACTGGACTCACAGGAGAGGTTCAAATCACAGAAAGTTAGAGTGTCAGTCCTCTTGTACTTAAGTCGGCATTGTGCCTTTTGTATTAAATTCAGAAGCTATTTCTGTGTTTCAGCGTCAATAAGAAGGTCCAAGGGATACAGTAAAACTGAAGTGAAGCACTGGAATCTAAAACTGGATTCACGGGAGAGGTTCAAATCATAGAAAGTTAGAGTGTCAGCCCTCTTGTACTTAAGTCGGCATTGTGCTTTTGTATTAAATTCGGATGCAATTTCTGTGTTTCAACGTCAATAAGAGGATCCAAGGGATACAGTAAACCTGAACTGAAGCATCGGAATCCAAAACTGGACTCACAGGAGAGGTTCAAATCGAAGAAACTTAGAGTGTCAGTCCTCTTGTACTTAAGTCGGCATTGGGCCTTTCGTATTAAACTCGGATGCAATTTCTGTGATTCATCGTCAATAAGAAGGTCCAAGGTATACAGTAAACATGAAGTGATGCCTCGGAATCTAAAACTTGACTCACAGGAGAGGTTCAAATCATAGAAAGTTAGAGTGTCAGTCCTCTTGTACTTAAGTCGGCATTGTGCCTTTTGTATTAAATTCGGATGCATAATCTGTTCTTCATCGTCAATAAGAAGGCAAAAGGGATACAGTAAAACTGAAGTGAAGCATCGCAATCTAAAACTGGACTCACAGGAGAAGTTCAAATCATAGAAAGTTAGTGTGTCAGTCCTCCTGTACTTTAGTCGGCATTGTGCCTTTTGTATTAAATTCAGATGCAATTTCTGTGTTTCAGCGTCAATAAGAAGGTTTAAGGGATACAGTAAACCTGAATTGAAGCATCGGAATCTAAAACTGGACTCACAGGAGAGGTTCAAACCATAGAAAGTTAGAGTGTCAGTCCTCTTGTACTTAAGTCGGCATTGTGATTCTTGTGATAAATTCGGATGCAATTACTGTGTTTCATCGTCAATAAGAAGGTCCAAGGGATACAGTAAACCTGAAGTGAAGCATCGGAATCTAAAACTGGACTCACAGGAGTGGTTCAAATCATAGAAAGTTAGAGTGTCAGTCCTCTTGTACTTAAGTCGGCATTGTGCCTTTTGTATTAAATTCGGATGCAATATCTGTATTTCATCGTCAATAAGAAGGTCCAAGGTATACAGTAAACCTGAAGTGAAGCATCGCAATCTAAAAGTGGACTCACAGGAGAGGTTCAAATCATGGAGAGTTAGAGTGTCAGTCCTCTTGTACTTAAGTCGGCATTGTGCCTTTTGTATAAAATTCGGATGCAATTTCTGCGTTTCTACGTCAATAAGAAGGTCCAAGGGATACAGTAAACCTGAAGAGAAGCATCGGAATCTAAAACTGGACTCACAGGAGAGGTTCAAATCAGAGAAAGCTAAAGTGTCACTCATCTTGAACTTAAGTCGGCATTGTGCCTCTGTATTAAATTCGGATGCAATTTCTGTGTTTCATCGTCAATAAGAAGGTCCAAGGTATACAGTAAACCTGAAGTGAAGCATCGGAATCTAAAACTGGGCTCACAGGAGAGGTTCAAATCATAGAAAGTTAGAGTGTCAGTTCACTTGTACTTAAGTCGACATTGTGCCTTTTGTATTAAATTCGGATGCAATATCTGTGCTTCATCGTCAATAACAAGGTCCAAATGATACAGTAAAACTGAAGTGAAGCATCGGAATCTAAAACTGGACTCTCAGGAGCAGTTCAAATCATAGAATGTTAGAGTGTCAGTCCTCTTGTACTTTAGTCGGCATTGTGCCTTTTGAATTGAATTGAGATGCAATTTCTGTGTTTCATCGTCAATGAGAAGGTCCAAAGGATACAGTAAACCTGAAGTGAAGCATCGGAATCTAAATCTAGGCTCACAGAAGCGGTTCAAATCATAGAAAGTTAGAGTGCCAGTCCACTTGTACTATTGTCGGCATTGTGCCTTTTGTATTAAATTCGGATGCAAAATCTGTGCTTCATCGTCAATAAGAAGGTCCAAGGGATACAGTAAAACAGAAGTGAAGCATCGGAATCTAAAACTGGACTCTCAGGAGAGGTTTAAATCATAGAAAGTTAGAGTGTCAGTCTTCTTGTACTTTAGTCGGCATTGTGCCTTTTGTATTAAATTCTGATGCAAATCCTGTGTTTCATCGTCAATAAGAAGGTCCAAGGGATACCGTAAACCTGAAGTGAAGCATCGAAATCTATAACTGGACTCACCGGAGAGGTTCAAATCGTAGAATGTTAGAGGGTCAGTCCTCTTGTACTTAAGCCGGCATTGTGCCTTTTGTATTAAATTCGGATGCAATTTCTGTGTTTCATCGTCAATAAGAAGGTCCAAGGTATACAGTAAACCTGAAGTGAAGCTACGGAATGTAAAACTGGTCTCACAGCACAGGTTCAAATCATAGAAAGTTAGAGTGTCAGTACTTTTGTACTTAAGACGGCATTGTGCCTTTTGCAATAAATTCGGATACAATTTCTGTGTTTCATCGTCAGTAAGAAGGTCCAAGGGATACAGTAAAACTGAAGTGAATCATCGGAATCAATAACTGGACTCACAGGAGAGGTTCAAATCACAGAAAGTTAGAGTGTCAGACCTCTTGTACTTTAGTCGGCATTGTGCCTTTTGTATTACATTCAGAAGCTATTTCTGTGTTTCAGCGTCAATAAGAAGGTCCAAGGGATACAGTAAACCTGAAGTGAAGCACTGGAATCTAAAACTGGATTCATGGGAGAGGTTGAAATCATAGAAAGTTAGAGTGTCAGCCCTCTTGTACCTAAGTCGGCATTGTGCCTTTTGTATTAAATTCGGATGCAATTTCTGTGTTTCAACGTCAGTAAGAAGATCCAAGGGATACAGTAAACCTGAACTGAAGCATCGGAATCCAAAACTGGACTCACAGGAGAGGTTCAAATCGTAGAAAGTTAGAGTGTCAGTCCTCTTGTACTTAAGTCTGCATTGTGCCTTTCGTATTAAACTCGGATGCAATTTCTGTGATTCATCGTCAATAAGAAGGTCCAAGGTATACAGTAAACATGAAGTGATGCATCGGAATCTAAAACTGGACTCACAGGAGAGGTTCAAATCATAGAAAGTTAGAGTGTCAGTCCTCTTGTACTTAAGTCGGCATTGTGCCTTTTGTATTAAATTCAGATGCGATTTCTGTGTTTAATCGTCAATAAGAAGGCCCAAAGTATACAGTAATCCTGAAGTGAAGCATCGGAATCTAAAGCTGGACTCACAGGAGAGGTTCAAATCATAGAAAGTTTGAGTGTCAGTCCTCTTGTACTTTAGTCGGCATTGTGCCTTTTGTATTAAAACTGGGATGCAATTTCTGTGTTTCATCGTCAATAAGAAGGTCCAAGGTATACAGTAAACCTGAAGTGAAGCATCGGAATCTAAAACTGGACTCACAGGAGAGGTTCAAATCATTGAAAGTTAGAGTGTCAGTCCTCTTGTACTTAAGTCGGCATTGTGCATTTTGTATTAAATTCGGATGCAAAATCTGTTCTTCATCGTCAATAAGAAGGCCCAAGGGATACAGTAAAACTGAAATGAAGCATCGGAATCTAAAACTGGACTCACAGGAGAGGTTCAAATCATAGAAAGTTAGTGTGTCAGTCCTCCTGTACTTTAGTCGGCATTGTGCCTTTTGTATTTTATTCAGATGCAATTTCTGTGTTTCAGCGTCAATAAGAAGGTTTAAGGGATACAGTAAACCTGAAGTGAAGCAACGGAATGTAAAACTGGAGTCACAGGAGAGGTTCAAACCATAGAAAGTTAGAGTGTCAGTCCTCTTGTACTTAAGTCGGCATTGTGATTCTTGTATTAAATTCGGATGCAATTACTGTGTTTCATCGTCAATAAGAATTTCCAAGGGATACAGTAAACGTGAAGTGAAGCATCGGAATCTAAAACTGGACTCACAGGAGAGGTTCAAATCATAGAAAGTTAGAGTGTCAGTCCTCTTGTACTTAAGTCGGCATTGTGCCTTTTGTATTAAATTCGGATGCAATATCTGTATTTCATCGTCAATAAGAAGGTCCAAGGTATACAGTAAACCTGAAGTGAAGCATCGCAATCTAAAAGTGGACTCACAGGAGAGGTTCAAATCATGGAGAGTTAGAGTGTCAGTCCTCTTGTACTTAAGTCGGCATTGTGCCTTTTGTATTAAATTCGGATGCAATTTCTGCGTTTCTACGTCAATAAGAAGGTCCAAGGGATACAGTAAACCTGAAGAGAAGCATCGGAATCTAAAACTGGACTCACAGGAGAGGTTCAAATCATAGAAAGTTAGAGTGTCAGTCCTTTTGTACTTAAGTCGGCATTGTGCCATTTGTATTAAATTCGGATGCAAAATCTGTGCTTCATCGTCAATAAGAAGGTCCAAGGGATACAGTAAAACTGAAGTGAAGCATCGGTATCTAAAAGTGGACTCACGGGAGAGGTTCAAATTGTAGATAGTTAGAGTGTCAGTCCTCCTGTACTTAAGTCGTCATTCCGCCTTTTGTGTTAAATTCGGATGCAATTTCTGTGTTTCATCGTCAATAAGAAGGCCCAAGGTATACAGTAATCCTGAAGTGAAGCATCGGAATCTAAAGCTGGACTCACAGGGGAGGTTCAAATCATAGACAGTTAGAGTGTCAGTCCTCTTGTTCTTTAGTCGGCATTGTTCCTTTTGTATTAAAACTGGGATGCAATTTCTGTGTTTCATCGTCAATAAGAAGGTCCAAGGTATTCAGTAAACCTGTAGTGAAGCATCGGAATCTAACACTGGACTCACAGGAAAGGTTCAAATCATAGAAAGTTATAGTGTCAGTCCTCTTGTACTTATGTCGGCATTGTGCCTTTTGTATTAAATTCGGATGCAAAATCTCTTCTTCATCGTCAATAAGAAGGCCCAAGGGATACAGTAAAACTGAAGTGATGCAACGGAATCTAAAACTGGACTGACAGGAGAGGTTCAAATCATACAAAGTTAGAGTGTCAGTCCTCCAGTACTTTAGTCGGCATTGTGCCTTTTGTATTAAATTCAGAAGCTATTTCTGTGTTTCAGCGTCAATAAGAAGGTCCAAGGGATACAGTAAACCTGAAGTGAAGCACTGGAATCTAAAACTGGATTCATGGGAGAGGTTCAAAACATAGAAAGTTAGAGTGTCAGCCCTCTTGTACTTAAATCGGCATTGTGCCTTTTGTATTAAATTCGGATGCAATTTCTGTGTTTCAACGTCAATAAGAAGATCCAAGGGATACAGTAAACCTGAACTGAAGCATCGGAATCCAAAACTGGACTCACAGGAGAGGTTCAAATCGTAGAAAGTTAGAGTGTCAGTCCTCTTGTACTTAAGTCGGCATTGTGCCTTTCGTATTAAACTCGGATGCAATTTCTGTGATTCATCGTCAATAAGAAGGTCCAAGGTATACAGTAAACATGAAGTGATGCATCGGAATCTAAAACTGGACTCACAGGAGAGGTTCAAATCATAGAAAGTTAGAGTGTCAGTCCACTTGTACTTAAGTCGGCATTGTGCCTTTTGTATTAAATTCGGATGCGATTTCTGTGTTTAATCGTCAATAAGAAGGCCCAAAGTATACAGTAATCCTGAAGTGAAACATCGGAATCTAAAGCTGGACTCACAGGAGAGGTTCAAATCATAGAAAGTTTGAGTGTCAGTCCTCTTGTACTTTAGTCGGCATTGTGCCTTTTGTATTAAAACTGGGATGCAATTTCTGTGTTTCATCGTCAATAAGAAGGTCCAAGGTATACAGTAAACCTGAAGTGAAGCATCGGAATCTAAAACTGGACTCACAGGAGAGGTTCAAATCATTGAAAGTTAGAGTGTCAGTCCTCTTGTACTTAAGTCGGCATTGTGCCGTTTGTATTAAATTCGGATGCAAAATCTGTTCTTGATCGTCAATAAGAAGGCCCAAGGGATACAGTAAAACTGAAATGAAGCATCGGAATCTAAAACTGGACTCACAGGAGAGGTTCAAATCATAGAAAGTTAGTGTGTCAGTCCTCCTGTACTTTAGTCGGCATTGTGCCTTTTGTATTAAATTCAGATGCAATTTCTGTGTTTCAGCGTCAATAAGAAGGTTTAAGGGATACAGTAAACCTGAAGTGAAGCAACGGAATGTAAAACTGGAGTCACAGGAGAGGTTCAAACCATAGAAAGTTAGAGTGTCAGTCCTCTTGTACTTAAGTCGGCATTGTGATTCTTGTATTAAATTCGGATGCTATTACTGTGTTTCATCGTCAATAAGAATTTCCAAGGGATACAGTAAACCTGAAGTGAAGCATCGGAATCTAAAACTGGACTCACAGGAGTGGTTCAAATCATAGAAAGTTAGAGTGTCAGTCCTCTTGTACTTAAGTCGGCATTGTGCCTTTTGTATTAAATTCGGATGCAATATCTGTATTTCATCGTCAATAAGAAGTTCCAAGGTATACAGTAAACCTGAAGTGAAGCATCGCAATCTAAAAGTGGACTCACAGGAGAGGTTCAAATCATGGAGTGTTAGAGTGTCAGTCCTCTTGTACTTAAGTCGGCATTGTGCCTTTTGTATTAAATTCGGATGCAATTTCTGTGTTTCTACGTCAATAAGAAGGTCCAAGGGATACAGTAAACCTGAAGAGAAGCATCGGAATCTAAAACTGGACTCACAGGAGAGGTTCAAATCATAGAAAGTTAAAGTGTCACTCCTCTTGTACTTAAGTCGGCATTGTGCCTTTGTATTAAATTCGGATGCAATTTCTGTGTTTCATCGTCAATAAGAAGGTCCAAGGTATACAGTAAACCAGAAGTGATGCATCGGAATCTAAAACTGGGCTCACAGGAGAGGTTCAAATCATAGAAAGTTAGAGTGTCAGTTCACTTGTACTTAAGTCGACATTGTGCCTTTTGTATTAAATTCGGATGCAAAATCTGTGCTTCATCGTCAATAAGAAGGTCCTAATGATACAGTAAAACTGAAGTGAAGCATCGGAATCTAAAACTGGACTCTCGGGAGCAGTTCAAATCATAGAAAGTTAGAGCGTCAGTCCTCTTGTACTTTAGTCGGCATTGTGCTTTTTGTATTGAATTGAGATGCAATTTCTGTGTTTCATCGTCAATGAGAAGGTCCAAAGGATACAGTAAACCTGAAGTGAAGCATCGGAATGTAAAACTGGCCTCACAGGAGAGGTTCAAATCATATAATGTTAGACTGTTAGTCCTCTTGTACTTAAGTCGGCATTGTGCCTTTTGTATTAAATTCGGATGCAATTTCTGTGTTTCATCGTCAATAAGAAGCTCCAAGGTATACAGTAAACCTGAAGTGAAGCATCGGAATCTAAAACTGGACTCACAGGAGAGGTTCAAATCATAGAAAGTTAGAGTGTCATCCCTCTTGTACTTAAGTCGGCATTGTGCCTTTTGTATTACATTCGGACGCAATTTCTGTGTTTCATCGTCAAAACGAAGGCCCAAGGTATAGAGTAATCCTGAAGTGAAGCATCGGAATCTAAAACTGGACTCACAGAAGCGGTTCAAATCATAGAAAGTTAGAGTGCCAGTCCACTTGTACTATTGTCGGCATTGTGCCTTTTGTATTAAATTCGGATGCAAAATCTGTGCTTCATCGTCAATAAGAAGGTCCAAGGGATACAGTAAAACAGAAGTGAAGCATCGGAATCTAAAACTGGACTCTCAGGAGAGGTTTAAATCATAGAAAGTTAGAGTGTCAGTCCTCTTGTACTTAAGTCGGCATTGTGCCTTTTGTATTAAATTCGGATGCGATTTCTGTGTTTAATCGTCAATAAGAAGGCCCAAAGTATACAGTAATCCTGAAGTGAAGCATCGGAATCTAAAGCTGGACTCACAGGAGAGGTTCAAATCATAGAAAGTTTGAGTGTCAGTCCTCTTGTACTTTAGTCGACATTGTGCCTTTTGTATTAAATTCGGATGCAATATCTGTGCTTCATCGTCAATAACAAGGTCCAAATGATACAGTAAAACTGAAGTGAAGCATCGGAATCTAAAACTGGACTCTCAGGAGCAGTTCAAATCATAGAAAGTTAGAGTGTCAGTCCTCTTGTACTTTAGTCGGCATTGTGCCTTTTGAATTGAATTGAGATGCAATTTCTGTGTTTCATCGTCAATGAGAAGGTCCAAAGGATACAGTAAACCTGAAGTGAAGCATCGGAATCTAAATCTAGGCTCACAGAAGCGGTTCAAATCATAGAAAGTTAGAGTGCCAGTCCACTTGTACTATTGTCGGCATTGTGCCTTTTGTATTAAATTCGGATGCAAAATCTGTGCTTCATCGTCAATAAGAAGGTCCAAGGGATACAGTAAAACAGAAGTGAAGCATCGGAATCTAAAACTGGACTCTCAGGAGAGGTTTAAATCATAGAAAGTTAGAGTGTCAGCCTTCTTGTACTTTAGTCGGCATTGTGCCTTTTGTATTAAATTCAGAAGCTATTTCTGTGTTTCAGCGTCAATAAGAAGGTCCAAGGGATACCGTAAACCTGAAGTGAAGCATCGAAATCTATAACTGGACTCACCGGAGAGTTTCAAATCGTAGAATGTTAGAGGGTCAGTCCTCTTGTACTTAAGCCGGCATTGTGCCTTTTGTACTAAATTCGGATGCAATTTCTGTGTTTCATCGTCAATAAGAAGGCCCAAAGTATACAGTAATCCTGAAGTGAAGCATCGGAATCTAAAGCTGGACTCACAGGAGAGGTTCAAATCATAGAAAGTTTGAGTGTCAGTCCTCTTGTACTTTAGTCGGCATTGTGCCTTTTGTATTAAAACTGGGATGCAATTTCTGTGTTTCATCGTCAATAAGAAGGTCCAAGGTATACAGTAAACCTGAAGTGAAGCATCGGAATCTAAAACTGCACTCACAGGAGCGGTTCAAATCATTGAAAGTTAGAGTGTCAGTCCTCTTGTACTTAAGTCGGAATTGTGCATTTTGTATTAAATTCGGATGCAAAATCTGTGCTTCATCGTCAATAAGAAGGCCCAAGGGATACAGTAAAACTGAAATGAAGCATCGGAATCTAAAACTGGACTCACAGGAGAGGTTCAAATCATAGAAAGTTAGTGTGTCAGTCCTCCTGTACTTTAGGCGGCATTGTGCCTTTTGTATTAAATTCAGATGCAGTTTCTGTGTTTCAGCGTCAATAAGAAGGTTTAAGGGATACAGTAAACCTGAAGTGAAGCAACGGAATCTAAAACTGGAGTCACAGGAGAGGTTCAAACCATAGAAAGTTAGAGTGTCAGTCCTCTTGTACTTAAGTCGGCATTGTGATTCTTGTATTAAATTCGGATGCAATTACTGTGTTTCATCGTCAATAAGAATTTCCAAGGGATACAGTAAACCTGAAGTGAAGCATCGGAATCTAAAACTGGACTCACAGGAGAGGTTCAAATCATAGAAAGTTAGAGTGTCAGTCCTCTTGTACTTAAGTCGGCATTGTGCCTTTTGTATTATATTCGGATGCAATATCTGTATTTCATCGTCAATAAGAAGGTCCAAGGTATACAGTAAACCTGAAGTGAAGCATCGCAATCTAAAAGTGGACTCACAGGAGAGTTTCAAATCATGGAGTGTTAGAGTGTCAGTCCTCTTGTACTTAAGTCGGCATTGTGCCTTTTGTATTAAATTCGGATGCAATTTCTGCGTTTCTACGTCAATAAGAAGGTCCAAGGGATACAGTAAACCTGAAGAGAAGCATCGGAATCTAAAACTGGACTCACAGGAGAGGTTCAAATCATAGAAAGTTAAAGTGTCACTCCTCTTGTACTTAAGTCGGCATTGTGCCTTTGTATTAAATTCGGATGCAATTTCTGTGTTTCATCGTCAATAAGAAGGTCCAAGGGATACAGTAAAACTGAAGTGAAGCATCGGTATCTAAAAGTGGACTCACGGGAGAGGTTCAAATCGTAGATAGTTAGAGTGTCAGTCCTCCTGTACTTAAGTCGTCATTCCGCCTTTTGTGTTAAATTCGGATGCAATTTCTGTGTTTCATCGTCAATAAGAAGGCCCAAGGTATACAGTAATCCTGAAGTGAAGCATCGGAATCTAAAGCTGGACTCACAGGGGAGGTTCAAATCATAGACAGTTAGAGTGTCAGTCCTCTTGTACTTAAGTCGGCATTGTGCCTTTTGTATTAAATTCGGATGCAATTTCTGCGTTTCTACGTCAATAAGAAGGTCCAAGGGATACAGTAAACCTGAAGAGAAGCATCGGAATCTAAAACTCGACTCACAGGAGAGGTTCAAATCATAGAAAGTTAGAGTGTCAGTCCTTTTGTACTTAAGTCGGCATTGTGCCATTTGTATTAAATTCGGATGCAAAATCTGTGATTCATCGTCAATAAGAAGGTCCAAGGGATACAGTAAAACTGAAGTGAAGCATCGGTATCTAAAAGTGGACTCACGGGAGAGGTTCAAATCGTAGATAGTTAGAGTGTCAGTCCTCCTGTACTTAAGACGTCATTCCGCCTTTTGTGTTAAATTCGGATGCAATTTCTGTGTTTCATCGTCAATAAGAAGGCCCAAGGTATACAGTAATCCTGAAGTGAAGCATCGGAATCTAAAGCTGGACTCACAGGGGAGGTTCAAATCATAGACAGTTAGAGTGTCAGTCCTCTTGTACTTTAGTCGGCATTGTTCCTTTTGTATTAAAACTGGGATGCAATTTCTGTGTTTCATCGTCAATAAGAAGGTCCTAGGTATTCAGTAAACCTGAAGTGAAGCATCGGAATCTAACACTGGACTCACAGGAAAGGTTCAAATCATAGAAAGTTATAGTGTCAGTCCTCTTGTACTTATGTCGGCATTGTGCCTTTTGTATTAAATTCGGATGAAAAATCTTTTCTTCATCGTCAATAAGAAGGCCCAAGGGATACAGTAAAACTGAAGTGATGCAACGGAATCTAAAACTGGACTGACAGGAGAGGTTCAAATCATACAAAGTTAGAGTGTCAGTCCTCCAGTACTTTAGTCGGCATTGTGCCTGTTGTATTAAATTCAGATGCAATTTCTGTGTTTCAGCGTCAAAAAGAAGGTCCAAGGGATACAGTAAAAATGAAGTGAAGCATCGGAATCTAAAACTGGACTCACAGGAGAGGTTCAAACCATAGAAAGTTAGAGTGTCAGTCCTCTTGTACTTAAGTCGGCATTGTGATTCTTCTATTAAATTCGGATGCAATTACTGTGTTTCATCGTCAATAAGAAGGTCCAAAGGATACAGTAAACATGAAGTGAAGCATCGGAATCTAAAACTGGACTCACAGGAGTGGTTCAAATCATAGAAAGTTAGAGTGTCAGTCCTCTTGTACTTAAGTCGGCATTGTGCCTTTTGTGTTAAATTCGGATGCAATTTCTGTATTTCATCGTCAATAAGAAGGTCCAAGGTATACAGTAATTCTGAAGTGAAGCATCGGAACCTAAAACTGGACTCACAGGAGAGGTTCAAATCATAGAAATTTAGAGTGTCACTCCGATTGTACTTAAGTCGGCATTGTGCCTTTTGTATTAAATTCGGATGCAATTTCTGTGTTTCATCGTCAATACGAAGGTCCAAGGGATACAGTAAAACTGAAGTGAAGCATCGGAATCAAAAACTGGACTCACAGGAGAGGTTCAAATCACAGAAAGTTAGAGTGTCAGTCCTCTTGTACTTTAGTCGGCATTGTGCCTTTTGTATTAAATTCAGAAGCTATTTCTGTGTTTCAGCGTCAATAAGAAGGTCCAAGGGATACAGTAAACCTGAAGTGAAGCACTGGAATCTAAAACTGGATTCATGGGAGAGGTTCAAAACATAGAAAGTTAGAGTGTCAGCCCTCTTGTACTTAAGTCGGCATTGTGCCTTTTGTATTAAATTCGGATGCAATTTCTGTGTTTCAACGTCAATAAGAAGATCCAAGGGATACAGTAAACCTGAACTGAAGCATCGGAATCCAAAACTGGACTCACAGGAGAGGTTCAAATCGTAGAAAGTTAGAGTGTCAGTCCTCTTGTACTTAAGTCGGCATTGTGCCTTTCGTATTAAACTCGGATGCAATTTCTGTGATTCATCGTCAATAAGAAGGTCCAAGGTATACAGTAAACGTGAAGTGATGCATCGGAATCTAAAACTGGACTCACAGGAGAGGTTCAAATCATAGAAAGTTAGAGTGTCAGTCCTCTTGTACTTAAGTCGGCATTGTGCCTTTTGTATTAAATTCGGATGCGATTTCTGTGTTTAATCGTCAATAAGAAGGCCCAAAGTATACAGTAATCCTGAAGTGAAGCATCGGAATCTAAAGCTGGACTCACAGGAGAGGTTCAAATCATAGAAAGTTTGAGTGTCAGTCCTCTTGTACTTTAGTCGGCATTGTGCCTTTTGTATTAAAACTGGGATGCAATTTCTGTGTTTCATCGTCAATAAGAAGGTCCAAGGTATACAGTAAACCTGAAGTGAAGCATCGGAATCTAAAACTGGACTCACAGGAGAGGTTCAAATCATTGAAAGTTAGAGTGTCAGTCCTCTTGTACTTAAGTCGGCATTGTGCCGTTTGTATTAAATTCGGATGCAAAATCTGTTCTTGATCGTCAATAAGAAGGCCCAAGGGATACAGTAAAACTGAAATGAAGCATCGGAATCTAAAACTGGACTCACAGGAGAGGTTCAAATCATAGAAAGTTAGTGTGTCAGTCCTCCTGTACTTTAGTCGGCATTGTGCCTTTTGTATTAAATTCAGATGCAATTTCTGTGTTTCAGCGTCAATAAGAAGGTTTAAGGGATACAGTAAACCTGAAGTGAAGCAACGGAATGTAAAACTGGACTCACAGGAGAGGTTCAAATCATGGAGAGTTAGAGTGTCAGTCCTCTTGTACTTAAGTCGGCATTGTGCCTTTTGTATTAAATTCGGATGCAATTTCTGTGTTTCTACGTCAATAAGAAGGTCCAAGGGATACAGTAAACCTGAAGAGAAGCATCGGAATCTAAAACTGGACTCACAGGAGAGGTTCAAATCATAGAAAGTTAAAGTGTCACTCCTCTTGTACTTAAGTCGGCATTGTGCCTTTGTATTAAATTCGGATGCAATTTCTGTGTTTCATCGTCAATAAGAAGGTCCAAGGTATACAGTAAACCAGAAGTGATGCATCGGAATCTAAAACTGGGCTCACAGGAGAGGTTCAAATCATAGAAAGTTAGAGTGTCAGTTCACTTGTACTTAAGTCGACATTGTGCCTTTTGTATTAAATTCGGATGCAAAATCTGTGCTTCATCGTCAATAAGAAGGTCCAAATGATACAGTAAAACTGAAGTGAAGCATCGGAACCTAAAACTGGACTCTCAGGAGCAGTTCAAATCATAGAATTTTAGAGTGTCAGTCCTCTTGTACTTTAGTCGGCACTGTGCCTTTTGTATTGAATTGAGATGCAATTTCTGTGTTTCATCGTCAATGAGAAGGTCCAAAGGATACAGTAAACCTGAAGTGAAGCATCGGAATCTAAATCTGGGCTCACAGAAGCGGTTCAAATCATAGAAAGTTAGAGTGTCAGGCCACTTGTACTATTGTCGGCATTGTGCCTTTTGTATTAAATTCGGATGCAAAATCTGTGCTTCATCGTCAATAAGAAGGTCCTAATGATACAGTAAAACTGAGGTGAAGCATCGGAATCTAAAACTGGACTCTCGGGAGCAGTTCAAATCATAGAAAGTTAGAGCGTCAGTCCTCTTGTACTTTAGTCGGCATTGTGCCTTTTGTATTGAATTGAGATGCAATTTCTGTGTTTCATCGTCAATGAGAAGGTCCAAAGGATACAGTAAACCTGAAGTGAAGCATCGGAATGTAAAACTGGTCTCACAGGAGAGGTTCAAATCATATAAAGTTAGAGTGTTAGTCCTCTTGTACTTAAGTCGGCATTGTGCCTTTTGTATTAAATTCGGATGCAATTTCTGTGTTTCATCGTCAATAAGAAGCTCCAAGGTATACAGTAAACCTGAAGTGAAGCATCGGAATCTAAAACTGGACTCACAGGAGAGGTTCAAATCATAGAAAGTTAGAGTGTCATCCCTCTTGTACTTAAGTCGGCATTGTGCCTTTTGTATTACATTCGGACGCAATTTCTGTGTTTCATCGTCAAAACGAAGGCCCAAGGTATAGAGTAATCCTGAAGTGAAGCATCGGAATCTAAAACTGGACTCACAGAAGAGGTTCAAATCATAGAAAGTTAGAGTGTTAGTCCTCTTGTACTGAAGTCGGCATTGTGCCTTTCGTATTAAACTCGGATGCAATTTCTGTGTTTCATCGTCAACAAGAAGGTCCAAGATATACAGTAAACATGAAGTGATGCATCGGAATCTAAAACTGGACTCACAGGAGAGGTTCAAATCATAGAAAGTTAGAGTGTCAGTCCTTTTGTACTTAAGTCGGCATTGTGCGATTTGTATTAAATTCGGATGCAAAATCTGTGCTTCATCGTCAATAAGAAGGTCCAAGGGATACAGTAAAACTGAAGTGAAGAATCGGTATCTAAAAGTGGACTCACGGGAGAGGTTCAAATCGTAGATAGTTAGAGTGTCAGTCCTCCTGTACTTAAGTCGTCATTCCGCCTTTTGTGTTAAATTCGGATGCAATTTCTGTGTTTCATCGTCAATAAGAAGGCCCAAGGTATACAGTAATCCTGAAGTGAAGCATCGGAATCTAAAGCTGGACTCACAGGGGAGGTTCAAATCATAGACAGTTAGAGTGTCAGTCCTCTTGTACTTTAGTCGGCATTGTTCCTTTTGTATTAAAACTGGGATGCAATTTCTGTGTTTCATCGTCAATAAGAAAGTCCAAGGTATTCAGTAAACCTGAAGTGAAGCATCGGAATCTAACACTGGACTCACAGGAAAGGTTCAAATCATAGAAAGTTATAGTGTCAGTCCTCTTGTACTTATGTCGGCATTGTGCCTTTTGTATTAAATTCGGATGCAAAATCTTTTCTTCATCGTCAATAAGAAGGCCCAAGGGATACAGTAAAACTGAAGTGATGCATCGGAATCTAAAACTGGACTGACAGGAGAGGTTCAAATCTTACAAAGTTAGAGTGTCAGTCCTCCAGTACTTTAGTCGGCATTGTGCCTTTTGTATTAAATTCAGATGCAATTTCTGTGTTTCAGCGTCAAAAAGAAGGTCCAAGGGATACAGTAAAAATGAAGTGAAGCATCGGAATCTAAAACTGGAGTCACAGGAGAGGTTCAAACCATAGTAAGTTACAGTGTCAGTCCTCTTGTACTTAAGTCGGCATTGTGATTCTTGTATTAAATTCGGATGCAATTACTGTGTTTCATCGTCAATAAGAAGGTCCAAGGTATACAGTAAACCTGAAGTGAAGCATCGCAATCTAAAACTGGACTCACAGGAGAGGTTCAAATCATGGAGAGTTAGAGTGTCAGTCCTCTTGTACTTAAGTCGGCATTGTGCCTTTTGTATTAAATTCGGATGCAATTTCTGTGTTTCTACGTCAATAAGAAGGTCCAAGATATACAGTAAACCTGAAGAGAAGCATCGGAATCTAAAACTGGACACACAGGAGAGGTTCAAATCATTGAAAGTTAAAGTGTCACTCCTCTTGTACTTAAGTCGGCATTGTGCCTTTGTATTAAATTCGGATGCAATTTCTGTGTTTCATCGTCAATAAGAAGGTCCAAGGTATACAGTAAACCAGAAGTGATGCATCGGAATCTAAAACTGGGCTCACAGGAGAGGTTCAAATCATAGAAAGTTAGAGTGTCAGTTCACTTGTACTTAAGTCGACATTGTGCCTTTTGTATTAAATTCGGATGCAAAATCTGTGCTTCATCGTCAATAAGAAGGTCCAAATGATACAGTAAAACTGAAGTGCAGCATCGGAATCTAAAACTGGACTCTCAGGAGCAGTTCAAATCATAGAATTTTAGAGTGTCAGTCCTCTTGTACTTTAGTCGGCACTGTGCCTTTTGTATTGAATTGAGATGCAATTTCTGTGTTTCATCGTCAATGAGAAGGTCCAAAGGATACAGTAAACCTGAAGTGAAGCATCGGAATCTAAATCTGGGCTCACAGAAGCGGTTCAAATCATAGAAAGTTAGAGTGTCAGGCCACTTGTACTATTGTCGGCATTGTGCCTTTTGTATTAAATTCGGATGCAAAATCTGTGCTTCATCGTCAATAAGAAGGTCCTAATGATACAGTAAAACTGAAGTGAAGCATCGGAATCTAAAACTGGACTCTCGGGAGCAGTTCAAATCATAGAAAGTTAGAGCGTCAGTCCTCTTGTACTTTAGTCGGCATTGTGCCTTTTGTATTGAATTGAGATGCAATTTCTGTGTTTCATCGTCAATGAGAAGGTCCAAAGGATACAGTAAACCTGAAGTGAAGCATCGGAATGTAAAACTGGTCTCACAGGAGAGGTTCAAATCATATAAAGTTAGAGTGTTAGTCCTCTTGTACTTAAGTCGGCATTGTGCCTTTTGTATTAAATTGGGATGCAATTTCTGTGTTTCATCGTCAATAAGAAGCTCCAAGGTATACAGTAAACCTGAAGTGAAGCATCGGAATCTAAAACTGGACTCACAGGAGAGGTTCAAATCATAGAAAGTTAGAGTGTCATCCCTCTTGTACTTAAGTCGGCATTGTGCCTTTTGTATAACATTCGGACGCAATTTCTGTGTTTCATCGTCAAAACGAAGGCCCAAGGTATAGAGTAATCCTGAAGTGAAGCATCGGAATCTAAAACTGGACTCACAGAAGAGGTTCAAATCATAGAAAGTTAGAGTGTTAGTCCTCTTGTACTGAAGTCGGCATTGTGCCTTTCGTATTAAACTCGGATGCAATTTCTGTGTTTCATCGTCAACAAGAAGGTCCAAGATATACAGTAAACATGAAGTGATGCATCGGAATCTAAAACTGGACTCACAGGAGAGGTTCAAATCATAGAAAGTTAGAGTGTCAGTCCTTTTGTACTTAAGTCGGCATTGTGCCATTTGTATTAAATTCGGATGCAAAATCTGTGCTTCATCGTCAATAAGAAGGTCCAAGGGATACAGTAAAACTGAAGTGAAGCATCGGTATCTAAAAGTGGACTCACGGGAGAGGTTCAAATCGTAGATAGTTAGAGTGTCAGTCCTCCTGTACTTAAGTCGTCATTCCGCCTTTTGTGTTAAATTCGGATGCAATTTCTGTGTTTCATCGTAAATAAGAAGGCCCAAGGTATACAGTAATCCTGAAGTGAAGCATCGGAATCTAAAGCTGGACTCACAGGGGAGGTTCAAATCATAGACAGCTAGAGTGTCAGTCCTCTTGTACTTTAGTCGGCATTGTTCCTTTTGTATTAAAACTGGGATGCAATTTCTGTGTTTCATCGTCAATAAGAAGGTCCAAGGTATTCAGTAAACCTGAAGTGAAGCATCGGAATCTAACACTGGACTCACAGGAAAGGTTCAAATCATAGAAAGTTATAGTGTCAGTCCTCTTGTACTTATGTCGGCATTGTGCCTTTTGTATTAAATTCGGATGCAAAATCTTTTCTTCATCGTCAATAAGAAGGCCCAAGGGATACAGTAAAACTGAAGTGATGCATCGGAATCTAAAACTGGACTGACAGGAGAGGTTCAAATCTTACAAAGTTAGAGTGTCAGTCCTCCAGTACTTTAGTCGGCATTGTGCTTTTTGTATTAAATTCAGATGCAATTTCTGTGTTTCAGCGTCAAAAAGAAGGTCCAAGGGATACAGTAAAAATGAAGTGAAGCATCGGAATCTAAAACTGGACTCACAGGAGAGGTTCAAACCATAGAAAGTTAGAGTGTCAGTCCTCTTGTACTTAAGTCGGCATTGTGATTCTTCTATTAAATTCGGATGCAATTACTGTGTTTCATCGTCAATAAGAAGGTCCAAAGGATACAGTAAACTTGAAGTGAAGCATCGGAATCTAAAACTGGACTCACAGGAGTGGTTCAAATCATAGAAAGTTAGAGTGTCAGTCCTCTTGTACTTAAGTCGGCATTGTGCCTTTTGTATTAAATTCGGATGCAATTTCTGTATTTCATCGTCAATAAGAAGGTCCAAGGTATACAGTAAACCTGAAGTGAAGCATCGGAATCTAAAAGTGGACTCACAGGAGAGGTTCAAATCATAGAGAGTTAGAGTGTCAGTCCGCTTGTACTTAAGTCGGCATTGTGCCTTTTGTATTAAATTCGGATGCATTTTCTGTGTTTCACCGTCAATAAGAAGGTCCAAGGGATACAGTAAACCTGAAGAGATGCATCGGAATCTAAAACTGGACTCACAGGAGAGGTTCAAATCATAGAAAGTTATAGTGTCAGTCCTCTTGTACTTATGTCGGCATTGTGCCTTTTGTATTAAATTCGGATGCAAAATCTTTTCTTCATCGTCAATAAGAAGGCCCAAGGGATACAGTAAAACTGAAGGGATGCATCGGAATCTAAAACTGGACTGACAGGAGAGGTTCAAATCTTACAAAGTTAGAGTGTCAGTCCTCCAGTACTTTAGTCGGCATTGTGCCTTTTGTATTAAATTCAGATGCAATTTCTGTGTTTCAGCGTCAATAAGAAGGTCCAAGGGATACAGTAAACCTGAAGAGATGCATCGGAATCTAAAACTGGACTCACAGGAGAGGTTCAAATCATAGAAAGTTATAGTGTCAGTCCTCTTGTACTTAAGTCGGCATTGTGCCTTTTGTATTAAATTCGGATGCAATTTCTGTATTTCATCGTCAATAAGAAGGTCCAAGGTATACAGTAAACCTGAAGTGAAGCATCGGAATCTAAAAGTGGACTCACAGGAGAGGTTCAAATCATAGAGAGTTAGAGTGTCAGTCCTCTTGTACTTAAGTCGGCATTGTGCCTTTTGTATTAAATTCGGATGCATTTTCTGTGTTTCACCGTCAATAAGAAGGTCCAAGGGATACAGTAAACCTGAAGAGATGCATCGGAATCTAAAACTGGACTCACAGGAGAGGTTCAAATCATAGAAATTTAGAGTGTCACTCCGATTGTACTTAAGTCGGCATTGTGCCTTTTGTATTAAATTCGGATGCAATTTCTGTGTTTCATCGTCAATACGAAGGATCAAGGTATACAGTAAACCCGAAGTGAAGCATCGGAATCTAAAACTGGACTCTCAGGAGAGGTTCAAATCATAGAAAGTTAGAGTGTCAGTCCTGTTAAACTTAAGTCGGCATTGCGCCTTTTGTATTAAATTCGGATGCAATTTCTGTGTTTCATCGTCAATACGAAGGATCAAGATATACAGTAAACCTGAAGTGAAGCATCGGAATCTAAAACTGGACTCACAGGAGTGGTTCAAATCATAGAAAGTTAGAGTGTCAGTCCTCTTGTACTTAAGTCGGCATTGTGCGTTTTGTATTAAATTCGGATGCAATTTCTGTATGTCATCGTCAATAAGAAGGTCCAAGGTATACAGTAAACCTGAAGTGAAGCATCGGAATCTAAAACTGGACTCACAGGAGAGGTTCAAACCATAGGATGTTAGTGTGTCAGTCCTCTTGTACTTAAGTCGGCATTGTGCATTTTGTTTTAAATTCGGATGCAATTTCTGTGTTTCTTCGTCAATAAGAAGGTCCAACGTATACAGTAAACCTGAAGTGAACAATCGGAATCTAAAACTGGACTAACAGGTGAGGTTCAAATCGTAGAAGGTTAAAGTGTCAGTCCTCTTGTACTTACGTCGGCATTGTGCCTTTTGTATTAAATTCGGATGCAATTTCTGTGTTTCATCGTCAATAAGAAGGCCCAAGGTATACAGTAATCCTAAGTAAAGCATCGGAATCTAAAACTGGACTCACAGGAGATGTTCAAATCATAGAAAGTTAGAGTGTCAGTCTTCTTGCACTTAAGTCGGCATTGTGCCTTATGTATTAAATTCTAATGCAATTTCTGTGTTTCATCGTCAATGGGAAGGTCCAAGGTATACAGTAAACTTGAAGTGAAGCATCGGAATCTAAAACTTGACTCACAGGAGAGGTTCAAATCATAGGAAGTTAGAGTGTCAGTCCTCTTGTACTTAAGTCGGCATTCTGCCTGTGTATTAAATTCGGATGCAATTTCTGTGTTTCATCGTCAATAAGAAAGTTCAAGGTATACATTAGACCTGAAGTGAAGCATCAGAATCTAAAACTGGACTCCCAGGAGAGGTTCAAATCATAGAAAGTTAGAGTGTCAGTCCTGTTGTACTTAAGTCGGCATTGTACCTTTTGAATTAAATTCGGTTGCAATAACTGTGAGTAATCGTCACTAAGAAGGTCAAAGGGATACAGTAAACCTGAAGTGAAGCATCGAATCTAAAACTGGACTCACAGCACAGGTTCAAATCATAGAAAGTTAGAGTGTCAGTCCTTTTGTACTTAAGACGGCATTGTGTCTTTTGCAATAAATTCGGATACAATTTCTGTGTTTCATCGCCAATAAGAAGGTCCAAGGGATACAGTAAAACTGAAGTGAATCATCGGAATCAAAAACTGGACTCACAGGAGAGGTTCAAATCACAGAAAGTTAGAGTGTCAGGCCTCTTGTACTTTAGTCAGCATTGTGCTTTTTGTATTAAATTCAGAAGCTATTTCTGTGTTTCAGCGCCAATAAGAAGGTCCAAGGGATACAGTAAACCTGAAGTGAAGCACTGGAATCTAAAACTGGATTCACGGGAGAGGTTCAAATCATTGAAAGTTAGAGTGTCTGCCCTCGTGTACGTAAGTCGGCATTGTGCCTTTTGTATTAAATTCGGATGCAATTTCTTTGTTTCAACGTCAATAAGAAGATCCAAGGGATACAGTAAACATGAACTGAAGCATCGGAATCCAAAACTGGACTCACAGGAGAGGTTCAAATCGTAGAAAGTTAGAGTGTCAGTCCTCTTGTACTTAAGACGGCATTGTGCCTTTCGTATTAAACTCGGATGCAATTTCTGTGATTCATCGTCAATAAGAAGGTCCAAGGTATACAGTAAACATGAAGTGATGCATCGGAATCTAAAACTGGACTCACAGGAGAGGTTCAAATCATAGAAAGTTAGAGTGCCAGTCCTCTTGTACTTAAGTTCGCATTGTGCCTTTTGTATTAAATTCGGATGCGATTTCTGTGTTTAATCGTCAATAAGAAGGCCCAAGGTATACAGTAATCCTGAAGTGAAGCATCGGAATCTAAAGCTGGACTCACAGGAGAGGTTCAAATCATAGAAACTTTGAGTGTCAGTCCTCTTGTACTTTAGTCGGCATTGTGCCTTTTGTATTAAAACTGGGATGCAATTTCTGTGTTTCATCGTCAATAAGAAGGTCCAAGGTATACAGTAAACCTGAAGTGAAGCATCGGAATCTAAAACTGGACTCACAGGAGAGGTTCAAATCATTGAAAGTTAGAGTGTCAGTCCTCTTGTACTTAAGTCGGCATTGTGCCTTTTGTATTAAATTCGGATGCAAAATCTGTTCTTCATCGTCAATAAGAAGGCCCAAGGGATACAGTAAAACTGAAGTGAAGCATCGGAATCTAAAACTGGACTCAATGGAGAGGATCAAATCATAGAAAGTTAGTGTGTCAGTCCTCCTGTACTTTAGTCGGCATTGTGCCTTTTGTATTAAATTCAGATGCAATTTCTGTGTTTCAGCGTCAATAAGAAGGCTTAAGGGATACAGTAAACCTGAAGCGAAGCATCGGAATCTAAAACTAGACTCACAGGAGAGGTTCAAACCATAGAAAGTTAGAGTGTCAGTCCTCTTGTACTTAAGCCAGCATTGTGATTCTTGTATTAAATTCGGATGCAATTACTGTGTTTCATCGTCAATAAGAAGGTCCAAGGGATACAGTAAACCTGAAGTGTAGCATCGGAATCTAAAACTGGACTCACAGGAGAAGTTCAAATCATTGAAAGTTAGAGTGTCAGTCCTCTTGTACTTAAGTCGGCATTGTGCCTTTTGTATTAAATTCGGATGCAAAATCTGTTCTTCATCGTCACTAAGAAGGCCCAAGGGATACAGTAAAACTGAAGTGAAGCATCGGAATCTAAAACTGGACTCACAGGAGAGGTTCAAATCATAGAAAGTTAGTGTGTCAGTCCTCCTGTACTTTAGTCGGCATTGTGCCTTTTGTATTAAATTCGGATGCAATTTCTGTGTTTCAACGTCAATAAGAAGATCCAAGGGATACAGTAAACCTGAACTGAAGCATCGGAATCCAAAACTGGACTCACAGGAGAGGTTCAAATCGTAGAAAGTTAGAGTGTCAGTCCTCTTGTACTTATGTCGGCATTGTGCCTTTCGTATTAAACTCGGATGCAATTTCTGTAATTCATCGTCAATAAGAAGGTCCAAGGGATACAGTAAACCTGAAGTGAAGCATCGGAATCTAAAACTGGACTCACAGGAGAGGTTCAAATCATTGAAAGTTAGAGTGTTTGTCCTCTTGTACTTAAGCCGGCATTGTGATTCTTGTATTAAATTCGAATGCAATTACTGTGTTTCATCGTCAATAAGAAGGTCCAAGGGATACAGTAAACCTGAAGGGAAGCATCGGAATCTAAAACTGGACTCACAGGAGTGGTTCAAATCATAGAAAGTTAGAGTGTCACTCCGATTGTACTTAAGTCGGCATTGTGCCTTTTGTATTAAATTCGGATGCAATTTCTGTGTTTCATCGTCAATACGAAGGATCAAGGTATACAGTAAACCTGAAGTGAAGCATCGGAATCTAAAACTGGACTCACAGAAGAGGTTCATATCGTAGAAAGTTAGAGTGCCATTCCTCCTTTTACTTAAGTCGGCATTGAACCTTTTGTATTAAAACTGGATGCATTTTCTGTGTTTCATCATCAATAAGAAGGTCCAAGGTATACAGTAAACCTGAAGTGAGGCATCGGAATCTAAAACAGGACTCGAAGGAGAGGTTCAAATCATAGAAATTTAGAGTGTCAGTCCTCTTGTACTTAAGTCGGCATTGTGCATTTTGTTTTAAATTCGGATGCAATTTCTGTGTTTCTTCGTCAATAAGAAGGTCCAACGTATACAGTAAACCTGAAGTGAACAATCGGAATCTAAAACTGGACTCACAGGTGAGGTTCAAATCGTAGAAAGTTAAAGTGTCAGTCCTCTTGTACTTACGTCGGCATTGTGCCTTTTGTATTAAATTCGGATGCAATTTCTGTGTTTCATCGTCAATAAGAAGGCCCAAGGTATACAGTAATCCTAAGTAAAGCATCGGAATCTAAAACTGGACTCACAGGAGATGTTCAAATCATAGAAAGTTAGAGTGTCAGTCTTCTTGTACTTAAGTCGGCATTGTGCCTTATGTATTAAATTCTAATGCAATTTCTGTGTTTCATCGTCAATGGGAAGGTCCAAGGTTTACAGTAAACTTGAAGTGAAGCATCGGAATCAAAAACTGGACTCACAGGAGAGGTTCAAATCACGGAAAGTTAGAGCGTCAGGCCTCTTGTACTTTAGTCGGCATTGTGCCTTTTGTATTAAATTCAGAAGCTATTTCTGTGTTTCAGCGTCAATAAGAAGGTCCAAGGGATACAGTAAACCTGAAGTGAAGCACTGGAATCTAAAACTGGATTCACGGGAGAGGTTCAAATCATAAAAAGTTAGAGTGTCAGCCCTCTTGTACTTAAGTCGGCATTGTGCCTTTTGTATTAAATTCGGATGCAATTTCTGTGTTTCAACGTCAATAAGAAGATCCAAGGGATACAGTAAACCTGAACTGAAGCATCGGAATCCAAAACTGGACTCACAGGAGAGGTTCAAATCGTAGAAAGTTAGAGTGTCAGTCCTCTTGTACTTAAGTCGGCATTGTGCCTTTCGTATTAAACTCGGATGCAATTTCTGTGATTCATCGTCAATAAGAAGGTCCAAGGTATACAGTAAACATGAAGTGATGCATCGGAATCTAAAACTGGACTCACAGGAGAGGTTCAAATCATAGAAAGTTAGAGTGTCAGTCCTCTTGTACTTAAGTCGGCATTGTGCCTTTTGTATTAAATTAGGATGCGATTTCTGTGTTTAATCGTCAATAAGAAGGCCCAAGGTATACAGTAATCCTGAAGTGAAGCATCGGAATCTAAAGCTGGACTCACAGGAGAGGTTCAAATCATAGAAAGTTTGAGTGTCAGTCCTCTTGTACTTTAGTCGGCATTGTGCCTTTTGTATTAAAACTGGGATGCAATTTCTGTGTTTCATCGTCTATAAGAAGGTCCAAGGTATACAGTAAACCTGAAGTGAAGCATCGGAATCTAAAACTGGACTCACAGGAGAGGTTCAAACCATAGAAAGTTAGAGTGTCAGTCCTCTTGTACTTAAGTCGGCATTGTGATTCTTGTATTAAATTCGGATGCAATTACTGTGTTTCATCGTCAATAAGAAGGTCCAAGGGATACAGTAAACCTGAAGTGAAGCATCGGAATCTAAAACTGGACTCACAGGAGTGGTTCAAATCATAGAAAGTAAGAGTGTCAGTTCACTTGTACTTAAGTTGACAATGTGCCTTTTGTATTAAATTCGGATGCAAAATCTGTGCTTCATCGTCAATAAGAAGGTCCAAATGATACAGTAAAACTGAAGTGAAGCATCGGAATCTAAAACTGGACTCTCAGGAGCAGTTCAAATCATAGATTGTTAGAGTGTCAGTCCTCTTGTACTTTAGTCGGCATTGTGCCTTTTGTATTGAATTGAGATGCAATTTCTGTGTTTCATCGTCAATGAGAAGGTCCAAAG
Source organism: Schistocerca americana (assembly GCF_021461395.2). Taxonomy (NCBI): domain Eukaryota; kingdom Metazoa; phylum Arthropoda; class Insecta; order Orthoptera; family Acrididae; genus Schistocerca; species Schistocerca americana. The sequence goes on from NC_060121.1 coordinate 60,790,877, forward strand.
GATACAGTAAACCTGAAGTGAAGCATCGGAATCTAAATCTGGGCACACAGAAGCGGTTCAAATCATAGAAAGTTAGAGTGTCAGTCCACTTGTACTATTGTCGGCATTGTGCCTTTTGTATTAAATTCGGATGCAAAATCTGTGCTTCATCGTCAATAAGAAGGTCCAAATGATACAGTAAAACTGAAGTGAAGCATCGGAATCTAAAACTGGACTCTCAGGAGCAGTTCAAATCATAGAAAGTTAGAGCGTCAGTCCTCTTGTACTTTAGTCGGCATTGTGCCTTTTGTATTGAATTGAGATGCAATTTCTGTGTTTCATCGTCAATGAGAAGGTCCAAAGGATACAGTAAACCTGAAGTGAAGCATCGGAATCTAAAACTGGACTCACCGGAGAGGTTCAAATCGTAGAATGTTAGAGGGTCAGTCCTCTTGTACTTAAGTCGGCATTGTGCCTTTTGTATTAAATTCGGATGCAATTTCTGTGTTTCATCGTCAATAAGAAGGTCCAAGGTATACAGTAAACCTGAAGTGAAGCATCGGAATGTAAAACTGGTCTCACAGGAGAGGATCAAATCATATAAAGTTAGAGTGTCAGTAATCTTGTACTTAAGACGGCATTGTGCCTTTTGCATTAAATTCGGATGCAATTTTGGTGTTTCATCGTCAATAAGAAGGGCCAAGGTATACAGTAAACCTGAAGTGAAGCATCGGAATCTAAAACTAGACTCACAGGAGAGGGTAAAATCATAGATACTTAGAGTGTCAGTCCTTTTGTACTTCAGTCGGCATTGTGCTTTTTGTATTAAATTCAGATGCAATTTCTGTGTTTCATCGTCAATAAGATGGTTTAAGGTATACAGTAATCCTGAAGTGAAGCATCGGAATGTAAAACTGGTCTCACAGGAGAGGTTCAAATCATATAAAGTTAGAGTGTTAGTCCTCTTGTACTTAAATCGGCATTGTGCCATTTGTATTAAATTCGGATGCAATTTCTGTGTTTCATCGTTAATAAGAAGCTCCAAGGTATAGAGTAAACCTGAAGTGAAGCATCGGAATCTAAAACTGGACTCACAGGAGAGGTTCAAATCATAGAAAGTTAGAGTGTCAGCCCTCTTGGACTTAAGTCGGCATTGTGCCTTTTGTATTACATTCGGATGCAATTTCTGTGTTTCATCGTCAAAACGAAGGCCCAAGGTATAGAGTAATCCTGAAATGAAGCATCGGAATCTAAAACTGGACTCACAGAAGAGGTTCAAATCATAGAAAGTCAGAGTGTTAGTCCTCTAGTACTGAAGTCGGCATTGTGCCTTTCGTATTAAACTCGGATGCAATTTCTGTGTTTCATCGTCAATAAGAAGGCCCAAGGGATACAGTAAAACTGAAGTGAAGCATCGGTATCTAAAAGTGGACTCACGGGAGAGGTTCATATCGTAGATAGTTAGAGTGTCAGTCCTCTTGTACTTAAGTCGTCATTCTGCCTTTTGTATTAAATTCGGATGCAATTTCTGTGTTTCATCGTCAATAAGAAGGCCCAAGGTATACAGTAATCCTGAAGTGAAGCATCGGAATCTAAAGCTGGACTCACAGGAGAGGTTCAAATCATAGACTGTTAGAGTGTCAGTCCTCTTGTACTTTAGTCGGCATTGTGCCTTTTGTATTAAAACTGGGATGCAATTTCTGTGTTTCATCGTCAATAAGAAGGTCCAAGGTATACAGTAAACCTGAAGTGAAGCATCGGAATCTAACACTGGACTCACAGGAAAGGTTCAAATCATAGAAAGTTATAGTGTCAGTCCTCTTGTACTTAAGTCGGCATTGTGCCTTTTATATTAAATTCGGATGCAAAATCTGTTCTTCATCGTCAATAAGAAGGCCCAAGGGATACAGTAAAACTGAAGTGAAGCATCGGAATCTAAAACTGGACTCACAGGAGGGGTTCAAATCATACAAAGTTAGAGTGTCAGTCCTCCAGTACTTTAGTCGGCATTGTGATTCTTCTATTAAATTCGGATGCAATTACTGTGTTTCATCGTCAATAAGAAGGTCCAAAGGATACAGTAAACCTGAAGTGAAGCATCGGAATCTAAAACTGGACTCACAGGAGTGGTTCAAATCATTGAAAGTTAGAGTGTCAGTCCTCTTGTACTTAAGTCGGCATTGTGCCTTTTGTATTAAATTCGGATGCAATTTCTGTATTTCATCGTCAATAAGAAGGTCCAAGGTATACAGGAAACCTGAAGTGAAGCATCGGAATCTAAAAGTGGACTCACAGGAGAGGTTCAAATCATAGAGAGTTAGAGTGTCAGTCCTCTTGTACTTAAGTCGGCATTGTGCCTTTTGTATTAAATTCGGATGCATTTTCTGTGTTTCACCGTCAATAAGAAGGTCCAAGGGATACAGTAAACCTGAAGAGAAGCATCGGAATCTAAAACTGGACTCACAGGAGAGGTTCAAATCATAGAAAGTTAGAGTGTCACTCCTCTTGTACTTAAGTCGGCATTGTGCCTTTTGTATTAAATTCGGATGCAATTTCTGTGTTTCATCGTCAATAGGAAGGTCCAAGGTACACAGTAAACCTGAAGCGAAGCATCGGAATCTAAAACTGGACTCACAGGAGAGGTTCAAACCATAGAATGTTAGTGTGTCAGTCCTCTTGTACTTAAGTCGGCATTGTGCATTTTGTTTTAAATTCGGATGCAATTTCTGTGTTTCTTCGTCAATAAGAAGGTCCAACGTATACAGTAAACCTGAAGTGAACAATCGGAATCTAAAACTGGACTCACAGGTTAGGTTCAAATCGTAGAAAGTTAAAGTGTCAGTCCTCTTGTACTTACGTCGGCATTGTGCCTTTTGTATTAAACTTGGATGCAATTTCTGTGTTTCATCGTCAATAAGAAGGTCCGAGATATACAGTAAACATGAAGTGATGCATCGAAATCTAAAACTGGACTCACAGGAGAGGTTCAAATCATAGAAAGTTAGAGTGTCAGTCTTTTTGTACTTAAGTCGGCATTGTGCCATTTGTATTAAATTCGGATGCAAAATCTGTGCTTCATCGTCAATAAGAAGGTCCAAGGGATACAGTAAAACTGAAGTGAAGCATCGGTATCTAAAAGTGGACTCACGGGAGAGGTTCAAATCGTAGATAGTTAGAGTGTCAGTCCTCTTGTACTTAAGTCGTCATTCTGCCTTTTGTATTAAATTCGGATGCAATTTCTGTGTTTCATCGTCAATAAGAAGGCCCAAGGTATACAGTAATCCTGAAGTGAAGCATCGGAATCTAAAGCTGGACTCACAGGAGAGGTTCAAATCATAGACTGTTAGAGTGTCAGTCCTCTTGTACTTTAGTCGGCATTGTGCCTTTTGTATTAAAACTGGGATGCAATTTCTGTGTTTCATCGTCAATAAGAAGGTCCAAGGTATACAGTAAACCTGAAGTGAAGCATCGGAATCTAACACTGGACTCACAGGAAAGGTTCAAATCATAGAAAGTTATAGTGTCAGTCCTCTTGTACTTAAGTCGGCATTGTGCCTTTTATATTAAATTCGGATGCAAAATCTGTTCTTCATCGTCAATAAGAAGGCCCAAGGGATACAGTAAAACTGAAGTGAAGCATCGGAATCTAAAACTGGACTCACAGGAGAGGTTCAAATCATACAAAGTTAGAGTGTCAGTCCTCCAGTACTTTAGTCGGCATTGTGATTCTTCTATTAAATTCGGATGCAATTACTGTGTTTCATCGTCAATAAGAAGGTCCAAGGGATACAGTAAACCTGAAGTGAAGCATCGGAATCTAAAACTGGACTCACAGGAGTGGTTCAAATAATTGAAAGTTAGAGTGTCAGTCCTCTTTTACTTAAGTCGGCATTGTGCCTTTTGTATTAAATTCGGATGCAATTTCTGTATTTCATCGTCAATAAGAAGGTCCAAGGTATACAGGAAACCTGAAGTGAAGCATCGGAATCTAAAAGTGGACTCACAGGAGAGGTTCAAATCATAGAGAGTTAGAGTGTCAGTCCTCTTGTACTTAAGTCGGCATTGTGCCTTTTGTATTAAATTCGGATGCATTTTCTGTGTTTCACCGTCAATAAGAAGGTCCAAGGGATACAGTAAACCTGAAGAGAAGCATCGGAATCCAAAACTGGACTCACAGGAGAGGTTCAAATCATAGAAAGTTAGAGTGTCACTCCTCTTGTACTTAAGTCGGCATTGTGCTTTTTGTATTAAATTCGGATGCAATTTCTGTGTTTCATCGTCAATAGGAAGGTCCAAGGTACACAGTAAACCTGAAGTGAAGCATCGGAATCTAAAACTGGACTCACAGGAGAGGTTCAAACCATAGAATGTTAGTGTGTCAGTCCTCTTGTACTTAAGTCGTCATTGTGCATTTTGTTTTAAATTGGGATGCAATTTCTGTGTTTCTTCGTCAATAAGAAGGTCCAAAGTATACAGTAAACCTGAAGTGAACAATCGGAATCTAAAACTGGACTCACAGGAGAGGTTCAAATCGTAGAAAGTTAAAGTGTCAGTCCTCTTGTACTTACGTCGGCATTGTGGCTTTTGTATTAAATTCGGATGCAATTTCTGTGTTTCATCGTTAATAAGAATGCCCAAGGTAAACTGTAATCCTAAGTAAAGCATCGGAATCTAAAACTGGAGTCACAGGAGATGTTCAAATCATAGAAAGTTAGAGTGTCAGTCTTCTTGTACTTAAGTGTGCATTGTGCCATTTTTATTAAATTCGGATGCAAAATCTGTGCTTCATCGTCAATAAGAAGGTCCAAGGTATACAGTAAACCTGAAGTGAAGCATCGGATTTTAAAACTGGACTCACAGGAGAGGTTCAAACCATAGAATGTTAGAGTGTCAGTCTTCTTGTACTTAAGTTGGCATTGTGCCTCTTCTGTTAAATTAGGATGCAATTACTGTGTTTCATCGTCAATAAGAAGTTCCAAGGGATACAGTAAACCTGAAGTGAAGCGTCGGAATCTAAAACTGGAGTCACAGGAGTGGTTCAAATCATAGAAAGTTAGTGTGTCAGTCCTCTTGTACTTAATTCGACATTGTGCCTTTTGTATTAAATTCGGATGCAATTTCTGTGTTTCATTGTCAATAAGAAGGTCCAAGGTATACAGTAAACCTGAAGTGAAGCATCGGAATATAAAACTGGACTCACAGGAGAGGATCAAATCATAGAAAGTTAGAGTGTCAGTCCTCTTGTACTTAAGTCGGCATTGTGCCTTTTGTATTAAATTCGGATGCAATTTCTGTGTTTCAACGTCAATAAGAAGGTCCAAGGGATACAGTAAACCTGACGTGAAACATCGGAATCTAAAACTGGACTCACAGGAGAGGATCAAATCATAGAAAGTTAGAGTGTCAGTCCTCTTGTACTTAAGTCGGCATTGTGCCTTTTGTATTAAATTCGGATGCAATTTCTGTATTTCATCGTCAATAAGAAGGTCCAAGGTATACAGGAAACCTGAAGTGAAGCATCGGAATCTAAAAGTGGACTCACAGGAGAGGTTCAAATCATAGAGAGTTAGAGTGTCAGTCCTCTTGTACTTAAGTCGGCATTGTGCCTTTTGTATTAAATTCGGATGCATTTTCTGTGTTTCACCGTCAATAAGAAGGTCCAAGGGATACAGTAAACCTGAAGAGAAGCATCGGAATCTAAAACTGGACTCACAGGAGAGGTTCAAATCATAGAAAGTTAGAGTGTCACTCCTCTTGTACTTAAGTCGGCATTGTGCCTTTTGTATTAAATTCGGATGCAATTTCTGTGTTTCATCGTCAATAGGAAGGTCCAAGGTACACAGTAAACCTGAAGCGAAGCATCGGAATCTAAAACTGGACTCACAGGAGAGGTTCAAACCATAGAATGTTAGTGTGTCAGTCCTCTTGTACTTAAGTCGGCATTGTGCATTTTGTTTTAAATTCGGATGCAATTTCTGTGTTTCTTCGTCAATAAGAAGGTCCAACGTATACAGTAAACCTGAAGTGAACAATCGGAATCTAAAACTGGACTCACAGGTTAGGTTCAAATCGTAGAAAGTTAAAGTGTCAGTCCTCTTGTACTTACGTCGGCATTGTGCCTTTTGTATTAAACTCGGATGCAATTTCTGTGTTTCATCGTCAATAAGAAGGTCCGAGATATACAGTAAACATGAAGTGATGCATCGAAATCTAAAACTGGACTCACAGGAGAGGTTCAAATCATAGAAAGTTAGAGTGTCAGTCTTTTTGTACTTAAGTCGGCATTGTGCCATTTGTATTAAATTCGGATGCAAAATCTGTGCTTCATCGTCAATAAGAAGGTCCAAGGGATACAGTAAAACTGAAGTGAAGCATCGGTATCTAAAAGTGGACTCACGGGAGAGGTTCAAATCGTAGATAGTTAGAGTGTCAGTCCTCTTGTACTTAAGTCGTCATTCTGCCTTTTGTATTAAATTCGGATGCAATTTCTGTGTTTCATCGTCAATAAGAAGGCCCAAGGTATACAGTAATCCTGAAGTGAAGCATCGGAATCTAAAGCTGGACTCACAGGAGAGGTTCAAATCATAGACTGTTAGAGTGTCAGTCCTCTTGTACTTTAGTCGGCATTGTGCCTTTTGTATTAAAACTGGGATGCAATTTCTGTGTTTCATCGTCAATAAGATGGTCCAAGGTATACAGTAAACCTGAAGTGAAGCATCGGAATCTAACACTGGACTCACAGGAAAGGTTCAAATCATAGAAAGTTATAGTGTCAGTCCTCTTGTACTTAAGTCGGCATTGTGCCTTTTATATTAAATTCGGATGCAAAATCTGTTCTTCATCGTCAATAAGAAGGCCCAAGGGATACAGTAAAACTGAAGTGAAGCATCGGAATCTAAAACTGGACTCACAGGAGAGGTTCAAATCATACAAAGTTAGAGTGTCAGTCCTCCAGTACTTTAGTCGGCATTGTGATTCTTCTATTAAATTCGGATGCAATTACTGTGTTTCATCGTCAATAAGAAGGTCCAAGGGATACAGTAAACCTGAAGTGAAGCATCGGAATCTAAAACTGGACTCACAGGAGTGGTTCAAATAATTGAAAGTTAGAGTGTCAGTCCTCTTTTACTTAAGTCGGCATTGTGCCTTTTGTATTAAATTCGGATGCAATTTCTGTATTTCATCGTCAATAAGAAGGTCCAAGGTATACAGGAAACCTGAAGTGAAGCATCGGAATCTAAAAGTGGACTCACAGGAGAGGTTCAAATCATAGAGAGTTAGAGTGTCAGTCCTCTTGTACTTAAGTCGGCATTGTGCCTTTTGTATTAAATTCGGATGCATTTTCTGTGTTTCACCGTCAATAAGAAGGTCCAAGGGATACAGTAAACCTGAAGAGAAGCATCGGAATCCAAAACTGGACTCACAGGAGAGGTTCAAACCATAGAATGTTAGTGTGTCAGTCCTCTTGTACTTAAGTCGTCATTGTGCATTTTGTTTTAAATTGGGATGCAATTTCTGTGTTTCTTCGTCAATAAGAAGGTCCAAAGTATACAGTAAACCTGAAGTGAACAATCGGAATCTAAAACTGGACTCACAGGAGAGGTTCAAATCGTAGAAAGTTAAAGTGTCAGTCCTCTTGTACTTACGTCGGCATTGTGGCTTTTGTATTAAATTCGGATGCAATTTCTGTGTTTCATCGTCAATAAGAAGGCCCAAGGTAAACTGTAATCCTAAGTAAAGCATCGGAATCTAAAACTGGAGTCACAGGAGATGTTCAAATCATAGAAAGTTAGAGTGTCAGTCTTCTTGTACTTAAGTGTGCATTGTGCCATTTTTATTAAATTCGGATGCAAAATCTGTGCTTCATCGTCAATAAGAAGGTCCAAGGTATACAGTAAACCTGAAGTGAAGCATCGGATTTTAAAACTGGACTCACAGGAGAGGTTCAAACCATAGAATGTTAGAGTGTCAGTCTTCTTGTACTTAAGTTGGCATTGTGCCTCTTCTGTTAAATTAGGATGCAATTACTGTGTTTCATCGTCAATAAGAAGTTCCAAGGGATACAGTAAACCTGAAGTGAAGCGTCGGAATCTAAAACTGGAGTCACAGGAGTGGTTCAAATCATAGAAAGTTAGTGTGTCAGTCCTCTTGTACTTAATTCGACATTGTGCCTTTTGTATTAAATTCGGATGCAATTTCTGTGTTTCATTGTCAATAAGAAGGTCCAAGGTATACAGTAAACCTGAAGTGAAGCATCGGAATATAAAACTGGACTCACAGGAGAGGATCAAATCATAGAAAGTTAGAGTGTCAGTCCTCTTGTACTTAAGTCGGCATTGTGCCTTTTGTATTAAATTCGGATGCAATTTCTGTGTTTCAACGTCAATAAGAAGGTCCAAGGGATACAGTAAACCTGACGTGAAACATCGGAATCTAAAACTGGACTCACAGGAGAGGATCAAATCATAGAAAGTTAGAGTGTCAGTCCTCTTGTACTTAAGTCGGCATTGTGCCTTTTGTATTAAATTCGGATGCAATTTCTGTATTTCATCGTCAATAAGAAGGTCCAAGGTATACAGGAAACCTGAAGTGAAGCATCGGAATCTAAAAGTGGACTCACAGGAGAGGTTCAAATCATAGAGAGTTAGAGTGTCAGTCCTCTTGTACTTAAGTCGGCATTGTGCCTTTTGTATTAAATTCGGATGCATTTTCTGTGTTTCACCGTCAATAAGAAGGTCCAAGGGATACAGTAAACCTGAAGAGAAGCATCGGAATCTAAAACTGGACTCACAGGAGAGGTTCAAATCATAGAAAGTTAGAGTGTCACTCCTCTTGTACTTAAGTCGGCATTGTGCCTTTTGTATTAAATTCGGATGCAATTTCTGTGTTTCATCGTCAATAGGAAGGTCCAAGGTACACAGTAAACCTGAAGCGAAGCATCGGAATCTAAAACTGGACTCACAGGAGAGGTTCAAACCATAGAATGTTAGTGTGTCAGTCCTCTTGTACTTAAGTCGGCATTGTGCATTTTGTTTTAAATTCGGATGCAATTTCTGTGTTTCTTCGTCAATAAGAAGGTCCAACGTATACAGTAAACCTGAAGTGAACAATCGGAATCTAAAACTGGACTCACAGGTTAGGTTCAAATCGTAGAAAGTTAAAGTGTCAGTCCTCTTGTACTTACGTCGGCATTGTGCCTTTTGTATTAAACTCGGATGCAATTTCTGTGTTTCATCGTCAATAAGAAGGTCCGAGATATACAGTAAACATGAAGTGATGCATCGAAATCTAAAACTGGACTCACAGGAGAGGTTCAAATCATAGAAAGTTAGAGTGTCAGTCTTTTTGTACTTAAGTCGGCATTGTGCCATTTGTATTAAATTCGGATGCAAAATCTGTGCTTCATCGTCAATAAGAAGGTCCAAGGGATACAGTAAAACTGAAGTGAAGCATCGGTATCTAAAAGTGGACTCACGGGAGAGGTTCAAATCGTAGATAGTTAGAGTGTCAGTCCTCTTGTACTTAAGTCGTCATTCTGCCTTTTGTATTAAATTCGGATGCAATTTCTGTGTTTCATCGTCAATAAGAAGGCCCAAGGTATACAGTAATCCTGAAGTGAAGCATCGGAATCTAAAGCTGGACTCACAGGAGAGGTTCAAATCATAGACTGTTAGAGTGTCAGTCCTCTTGTACTTTAGTCGGCATTGTGCCTTTTGTATTAAAACTGGGATGCAATTTCTGTGTTTCATCGTCAATAAGAAGGTCCAAGGTATACAGTAAACCTGAAGTGAAGCATCGGAATCTAACACTGGACTCACAGGAAAGGTTCAAATCATAGAAAGTTATAGTGTCAGTCCTCTTGTACTTAAGTCGGCATTGTGCCTTTTATATTAAATTCGGATGCAAAATCTGTTCTTCATCGTCAATAAGAAGGCCCAAGGGATACAGTAAAACTGAAGTGAAGCATCGGAATCTAAAACTGGACTCACAGGAGAGGTTCAAATCATACAAAGTTAGAGTGTCAGTCCTCCAGTACTTTAGTCGGCATTGTGATTCTTCTATTAAATTCGGATGCAATTACTGTGTTTCATCGTCAATAAGAAGGTCCAAGGGATACAGTAAACCTGAAGTGAAGCATCGGAATCTAAAACTGGGCTCACAGGAGTGGTTCAAATAATTGAAAGTTAGAGTGTCAGTCCTCTTTTACTTAAGTCGGCATTGTGCCTTTTGTATTAAATTCGGATGCAATTTCTGTATTTCATCGTCAATAAGAAGGTCCAAGGTATACAGGAAACCTGAAGTGAAGCATCGGAATCTAAAAGTGGACTCACAGGAGAGGTTCAAATCATAGGGAGTTAGAGTGTCAGTCCTCTTGTACTTAAGTCGGCATTGTGCCTTTTGTATTAAATTCGGATGCATTTTCTGTGTTTCACCGTCAATAAGAAGGTCCAAGGGATACAGTAAACCTGAAGAGAAGCATCGGAATCCAAAACTGGACTCACAGGAGAGGTTCAAATCATAGAAAGTTAGAGTGTCACTCCTCTTGTACTTAAGTCGGCATTGTGCTTTTTGTATTAAATTCGGATGCAATTTCTGTGTTTCATCGTCAATAGGAAGGTCCAAGGTACACAGTAAACCTGAAGTGAAGCATCGGAATCTAAAACTGGACTCACAGGAGAGGTTCAAACCATAGAATGTTAGTGTGTCAGTCCTCTTGTACTTAAGTCGTCATTGTGCATTTTGTTTTAAATTGGGATGCAATTTCTGTGTTTCTTCGTCAATAAGAAGGTCCAAAGTATACAGTAAACCTGAAGTGAACAATCGGAATCTAAAACTGGACTCACAGGAGAGGTTCAAATCGTAGAAAGTTAAAGTGTCAGTCCTCTTGTACTTACGTCGGCATTGTGGCTTTTGTATTAAATTCGGATGCAATTTCTGTGTTTCATCGTCAATAAGAAGGCCCAAGGTAAACTGTAATCCTAAGTAAAGCATCGGAATCTAAAACTGGAGTCACAGGAGATGTTCAAATCATAGAAAGTTAGAGTGTCAGTCTTCTTGTACTTAAGTGTGCATTGTGCCATTTTTATTAAATTCGGATGCAAAATCTGTGCTTCATCGTCAATAAGAAGGTCCAAGGTATACAGTAAACCTGAAGTGAAGCATCGGATTTTAAAACTGGACTCACAGGAGAGGTTCAAACCATAGAATGTTAGAGTGTCAGTCTTCTTGTACTTAAGTTGGCATTGTGCCTCTTCTGTTAAATTAGGATGCAATTACTGTGTTTCATCGTCAATAAGAAGTTCCAAGGGATACAGTAAACCTGAAGTGAAGCGTCGGAATCTAAAACTGGAGTCACAGGAGTGGTTCAAATCATAGAAAGTTAGTGTGTCAGTCCTCTTGTACTTAATTCGACATTGTGCCTTTTGTATTAAATTCGGATGCAATTTCTGTGTTTCATTGTCAATAAGAAGGTCCAAGGTATACAGTAAACCTGAAGTGAAGCATCGGAATATAAAACTGGACTCACAGGAGAGGATCAAATCATAGAAAGTTAGAGTGTCAGTCCTCTTGTACTTAAGTCGGCATTGTGCCTTTTGTATTAAATTCGGATGCAATTTCTGTGTTTCAACGTCAATAAGAAGGTCCAAGGGATACAGTAAACCTGACGTGAAACATCGGAATCTAAAACTGGACTCACAGGAGAGGATCAAATCATAGAAAGTTAGAGTGTCAGTCCTCTTGTACTTAAGTCGGCATTGTGCCGGTGTATTACATTCGGATACAATTTCTGTGTTTCATCGTCAATAAGAAGGTTCAAGGTATACAGTAAACCCGACGTGAAACATCGGAATCTAAAACTGGACTCACAGGAGAGGATCAAATCATAGAAAGTTAGAGTGTCAGTCCTCTTGTACTTAAGTCGGCATTGTGCCTTTTGTATTAAATTCGGATGCAAATTCTGTGTTTCATCGTCAATAAGAAGGTCCAAGGTATACAGTAAACCTGAAGTGAAGCATCGGAAACTAAAACTGGACTCACAGGAGTGGTTCAAATCATAGAAAGTTAGTATGTCAGTCCTCTTGTACTTAATTCGACATTGTGCCTTTTGTATTAAATTCGGATGCAATTTCTGTGTTTCATTGTCAATAAGAAGGTCCAAGGTATACAGTAAACCTGAAGTGAAGCATCGGAATATAAAACTGGACTCACAGGAGAGGATCAAATCATAGAAAGTTAGAGTGTCAGTCCTCTTGTACTTAAGTCGGCATTGTGCCTTTTGTATTAAATTCGGATGCCATTTCTGTGTTTCATCGTCAATAAGAAGGTCAAAGGTATACAATAACTCTAAAGTGAAGCATCGGAATCTAAAACTGGACTCACAGGAGGGGCTCAAATCATAGAAAGTTAGAGTGTCAGTCCTCTTGTACTGAGGTCCGCATTGTGCTTTTTGTATTAATTTCGGGTGCAATTTCTGTGCTTCATTGTCAATAAGAAGGTCCAAGGGATACAGTAAAACTGAAGTAAAGCATCGGAATCTAAAACTGGACACACAGGAGTGGTTCAAATCATAGGAAGTTAGAGTGTCAGTCCTCTTGAACTGTAGTCGACATTGTGCCTTTTGTATTAAATTCGGATGCAATATCTGTGTTTCGTCGTCAATAAGAAGGTCCAAGGTATACAGTAAACCTGAAGTGAAGCTTCGGAATCTGAAACTTGAGTCACAGGAGAGGTTCAAATCGTAGAAAGTTAGAGAGTCAGTCCTATTGTACGTAAGTCGGCATTGTGCCTTTTGTATTAAATTCGGATGCAATTTCTGTGTTTCATCGTCAATAAGAAAGTTGAAGGTATACATTAAAACTGAAGTGAAGCATCGGAATCTAAAACTGGTTTCACAGGAGGGGTTCAGATCATAGAAAGTTAGAGTGTCAGTCCTCTTGTAGTGAAGTCTGCATTGTGCCGTTTGTATTACATTCGGATGCAATTTCTGCGTTTCATCGTCAATAAGAGGGTCCAAGGGATACAGTAAACCTGAAGTGAAGCATCGGAATCTAAAACTGGACTCACAGGAGAGGTTCAAATCATAGAAAGTTAGAGTGTCAGTCCTCTTGTACTTAAGTCGGCATTGTGGTTTTGTATTAAATTCGGATGCAATTTCGGTGTTTCATCGTCAACAAGAAGGTCGCAGGCATACAGTAAACCTGAAGTGGAGCATCGGAATCCAAAACTGGAGTCACAGGAGAGGTTCAAATCGTACAAAGTTAGGGTGTCCGTCCTCTTGTACTGAAGTCTGCATTATGCCTTTTGTATTAAATTCGGATGCAATTTCTGTGTTTCATCGTCAATAAGAAGGTCAAGGGATACAGTGAACCTGAAGTGAAGCATCGGAATCTAAAACTGGACTCACAGGAGAGGTTCAAATCATAGGAAGTTAGAGTGTCAGTCCTCTTGTACATAAGTCGGCATTGTGCCTGTGTATTAAATTCGGATGCAATTTCTGTGTTTCATCGCCAATAAGAAGGTTCAAGGTATACATTAGACCTGAAGTGAAGCATCGGAATCTAAAACTGGACTCTCAGGAGAGGTTCAAATCATAGAAAGTTAGAGTGTCAGTCCTGTTGTACTTAAGTCGGCATTGTACTTTTTGTTTTAAATTCGGATGCAATTACTGTGTGTAATCGTCACTAAGAAGGTCAAAGGGATACAGTAAACCTGAAGTGAATCATCGGAATCTAAAACTGGACTCACAGGAGAGGTTCAAATCGTTGAAAGTTAGAGTGTCAGTCCTCTTGTACTTAAGTCGGCATTGTGCCTTTTGTACTAAATTCGGATGCAATTTCTTTTTTTCAGCGTCAATAAGAAGGTCCAAGGGATACAGTAAACCTGAAGTGAAGCATCGGAGTCTAATACTGGACTCACAGGAGTGGTTCAAATCATAGAAAGTTAGAGTGTCAGTCGTATTGTACTTAAGTCGGCATTGTGCCCTTTGTATTAAATTCGGATGCAATTTCTGTGTTTCATCGTCAACAAGATGGTCCAAGGTATACAGTAAACATGAAGTGAAGCATCGGAATCTCAAACTGGACTCAGAGGAAAGGTTAAAATTGTAGATAGTTAGAGTGTCAGTCCTCTTGTACTTAAGTCGGCATTGTGCCTTTTGTATTATATTCGGTTGCAAAATCTGTGCTTTATCGTCAATAAGAAGGTCCAGGGTATATAGTAAACCTGAAGTGAAGCAACGGAACCTAAAACTGGACTCACAGGAGAGGTTCAAATCACAGAAAGTGAGAGTCTCAGTAATCTTGTACTTAAGTCGGCATTGTGCCATTTGTATTAAATTCGGATGCAATTTCTGTGTTTCATCGTCAATAAGAGGGTCTAAGTATACATTACCTGAAGTGAACCATCGGAAACTAAAACTGGACTCACGGGAGAAGTTCAAATCATAGAAAGTTAGAGTGACAGTCTTCTTGTACTTAAGTCTGCATTGTGATTTTTGTATTAAATTCGGATTCAATTTCTGTGTTTCATCGTCAATAAGAAGGTCCAAGTTATCCATTAAACCTGAAGTGAAGCATCGGAATCTGAAACTGGACTCACAGGAGTGGTTCAAATCATAGAAAGTTAGTGTGTCAGTCCTCTTGTACTTAATTCGACATTGTGCCTTTTGTATTAAATTCGGATGCAATTTCTGTGTTTCGTCGTCAATAAGAAGGTTCAAGGTATACAGTAAACCTGACGTGAAACATCGGAATCTAAAACTGGACTCACAGGAGAGGATCAAATCATAGAAAGTTAGAGTGTCAGTCCTCTTGTACTTAAGTCGGCATTGTGCCTTTTGTATTAAATTCGGATGCAAATTCTGTGTTTCATCGTCAATAAGAAGGTCCAAGGTATACAGTAAACCTGAAGTGAAGCATCGGAATCTAAAACTGGACTCACAGGAGTGGTTCAAATCATAGAAAGTTAGTGTGTCAGTCCTCTTGTACTTAATTCGACATTGTGCCTTTTGTATTAAATTCGGATGCAATTTCTGTGTTTCATTGTCAATAAGAAGGTCCAAGGTATACAGTAAACCTGAAGTGAAGCATCGGAATATAAAACTGGACTCACAGGAGAGGATCAAATCATAGAAAGTTAGAGTGTCAGTCCTCTTGTACTTAAGTCGGCATTGTGCCTTTTGTATTAAATTCGGATGCCATTTCTGCGTTTCATCGTCAATAAGAAGGTCAAAGGTATACAATAACTCTAAAGTGAAGCATCGGAATCTAAAACTGGACTCACAGGAGGGGCTCAAATCATAGAAAGTTAGAGTGTCAGTACTCTTGTACTGAGGTCCGCATTGTGCTTTTTGTATTAATTTCGGGTGCAATTTCTGTGCTTCATTGTCAATAAGAAGGTCCAAGGGATACAGTAAAACTGAAGTAAAGCATCGGAATCTAAAACTGGACACACAGGAGTGGTTCAAATCATAGGAAGTTAGAGTGTCAGTCCTCTTGAACTGTAGTCGACATTGTGCCTTTTGTATTAAATTCGGATGCAATATCTGTGTTTCGTCGTCAATAAGAAGGTCCAAGGTATACAGTAAACCTGAAGTGAAGCTTCGGAATCTGAAACTTGAGTCACAGGAGAGGTTCAAATCGTAGAAAGTTAGTGAGTCAGTCCTATTGTACGTAAGTCGGCATTGTGCCTTTTGTATTAAATTCGGATGCAATTTCTGTGTTTCATCGTCAATAAGAAAGTTGAAGGTATACATTAAACCTGAAGTGAAGCATCGGAATCTAAAACTGGTTTCACAGGAGGGGTTCAGATCATAGAAAGTTAGAGTGTCAGTCCTCTTGTAGTGAAGTCTGCATTGTGCCGTTTGTATTACATTCGGATGCAATTTCTGCGTTTCATCGTCAATAAGAGGGTCCAAGGGATACAGTAAACCTGAAGTGAAGCATCGGAATCTAAAACTGGACTCACAGGAGAGGTTCAAATCATAGAAAGTTAGAGTGTCAGTCCTCTTGTACTTAAGTCGGCATTGTGGTTTTGTATTAAATTCGGATGCAATTTCGGTGTTTCATCGTCAACAAGAAGGTCGCAGGCATACAGTAAACCTGAAGTGGAGCATCGGAATCCAAAACTGGAGTCACAGGAGAGGTTCAAATCGTACAAAGTTAGGGTGTCCGTCCTCTTGTACTGAAGTCTGCATTATGCCTTTTGTATTAAATTCGGATGCAATTTCTGTGTTTCATCGTCAATAAGAAGGTCAAGGGATACAGTGAACCTGAAGTGAAGCATCGGAATCTAAAACTGGACTCACAGGAGAGGTTCAAATCATAGGAAGTTAGAGTGTCAGTCCTCTTGTACATAAGTCGGCATTGTGCCTGTGTATTAAATTCGGATGCAATTTCTGTGTTTCATCGCCAATAAGAAGGTTCAAGGTATACATTAGACCTGAAGTGAAGCATCGGAATCTAAAACTGGACTCTCAGGAGAGGTTCAAATCATAGAAAGTTAGAGTGTCAGTCCTGTTGTACTTAAGTCGGCATTGTACTTTTTGTTTTAAATTCGGATGCAATTACTGTGTGTAATCGTCACTAAGAAGGTCAAAGGGATACAGTAAACCTGAAGTGAATCATCGGAATCTAAAACTGGACTCACAGGAGAGGTTCAAATCGTTGAAAGTTAGAGTGTCAGTCCTCTTGTACTTAAGTCGGCATTGTGCCTTTTGTACTAAATTCGGATGCAATTTCTTTTTTTCAGCGTCAATAAGAAGGTCCAAGGGATACAGTAAACCTGAAGTGAAGCATCGGAGTCTAATACTGGACTCACAGGAGTGGTTCAAATCATAGAAAGTTAGAGTGTCAGTCGTATTGTACTTAAGTCGGCATTGTGCCCTTTGTATTAAATTCGGATGCAATTTCTGTGTTTCATCGTCAACAAGATGGTCCAAGGTATACAGTAAACATGAAGTGAAGCATCGAATCTCAAACTGGACTCAGAGGAAAGGTTAAAATTGTAGATAGTTAGAGTGTCAGTCCTCTTGTACTTAAGTCGGCATTGTGCCTTTTGTATTATATTCGGTTGCAAAATCTGTGCTTTATCGTCAATAAGAAGGTCCAGGGTATATAGTAAACCTGAAGTGAAGCAACGGAACCTAAAACTGGACTCACAGGAGAGGTTCAAATCACAGAAAGTGAGAGTCTCAGTAATCTTGTACTTAAGTCGGCATTGTGCCATTTGTATTAAATTCGGATGCAATTTCTGTGTTTCATCGTCAATAAGAGGGTCTAAGTATACATTACCTGAAGTGAACCATCGGAAACTAAAACTGGACTCACGGGAGAAGTTCAAATCATAGAAAGTTAGAGTGACAGTCTTCTTGTACTTAAGTCTGCATTGTGATTTTTGTATTAAATTCGGATTCAATTTCTGTGTTTCATCGTCAATAAGAAGGTCCAAGTCATCCATTAAACCTGAAGTGAAGCATCGGAATCTGAAACTGGACTCACAGGAGTGGTTCAAATCATTGAAAGTTAGAGTGTCAGTCCTCTTGTACTTAAGTCGGCATTGTGCCTTTTGTATTAAATTCGGATCCAATTTCTGTGTTTCATCGTTAATAAGAACGTACAAGGTATACAGTCAACCTGAAGTGAAGCATCGGAATCTGAAACAGGACTCACAGGAGAGGTTCAAATCATAGAACGTTAGAGTGTCAGTCCTCTTGTACTTAAGTCGGCATTGTGCCTTTTATATTAAATTCGGATGCAATTTCTGTGTTTCATCGTCAACAATAAGGTCCAAGGCATACAGTAAACCTGAAGTGAAGCATCAGAATCTAAAACTGGACTCACAGGAGAGGTTCAAATCGTAGAAATTTAGAGTGTCAGTCCTCTTGTACACAAGACGCCATTGTGTCTTTTGTATTAAATTCGGATGCAATTTCTGTGTTTCATCGTCAATAAAAAGGTCCAAGGTATACAGTAAACCTGAAGTGAAGCATCGGAATCTAAAACTGGACTAACAGGAGAGGTTCAAATCATAGAAATTTTTGTGTCAGTGCTCTTGTTCTTAAGTCGGCATTGTGCCTTTTGTATTAAATTCGAATGCAATTTCTTTGTTTCATCGTCAATAAGAAGGTCCAAGAGATACACTAAACCTGAAGTGAAGCATCGGAATCTAAAACCAGACTCACATGAGAGGTTCAAATCATAGAAAGCTAGAGTGTCAGTCCTCTTTTACTTATGTCGGCATTGTGCCTTTTGTATTAAATTCGGATGCAATTTCTGTGTTTCATCGTCAATAAGAAGGTCCAAGGGATACAGTAAACCTGAAGTGAAGCATCGGAATCTAATACTGGACTCACAGGAGTGGTTCAAATCATAGAAAGTTAGAGTGTCAGTCCTCTTGTACTTAAGTCGGCATTGTGCCTGTTGTATTAAAATCGGATGCAATTTCTTTGCTTCATCGTCAATAAGAAGGTCCAAGGTATACAGTAAACCTGAAGTGAAGCATCGGAATCTAAAACTAGACTCACAAGAGAGGTTCAAATCGTAGAAAGGTAGGGTGTATGCCCTCTTGTACTTAAGTCAGCATTGTGTCTTTTGTATTAAAATCGGATGCATTTTCTGTGTTTCATCGTCAATAAGAAGGTCCAAGGTATACAGTAAACCTGAAGCGAAGCATCGGAATCTAAAACTGGACTCACAGGAGTCGTTCAAATCATAGAAAGTTAGAGTGTAAGCCCTCTTGTACTTAAGTCGGCATTGTGACTTTTGTATTTAATTCAGATGCAATTTCTGTATTTCAGCGTCAATAAGAAGGTCCAAGTTATACGGTAAACATGAAGTGAAGCATCGGAATCCAAAACGAGACTCACAGGAGAGGTTCAAATCATAGAAAGTTAGAGTGTCAGTCCTCTTGTACTTAAGTCGGCATTGTGCCTTTTGTATTAAAATCGGATGAAATTTCAGTGTTTCATCGTCAATAAGAAGGTTCAAGGGATATAGTAAACCTGTAGTGAAGCATCGGAATCCAAAACTGGACTCACAGGAGAGGTTCAAACCGTAGAAAGTTAGAGTGTCAGTCCTCTTGTACTTAAGTCGGCATTGTGGTTTTGTATTAAATTCGGATGCAGTTTCGGTGTTTCATCGTCAACTAGAGCGTCCAAGGCATACAGTAAACCTGAAGTGAAGCATCGGAATCTAAAACTGGACTCAGAGGAGAGGTTCAAATCGTAGAAATTTAGAGTGTCAGTCCTCTTGTACATAAGTCGCCATTGTGCCTTTTGTATTAAATTCGGATGCAATTTCTGTGTTTCATCGTCAATAAGAAGGTCCAAGGTATACAGTAAACCTGAAGTGAAGCATCGAAATCTAAAACTGGACTCACAGGAGAGGTTCAAATCATAGAAATTTTGTGTGTCAGTCCTCTTGTTCGTAAGTCGGCATTGTGCCTTTTGTATTAAATTCGAATGCAATTTCTGTGTTTCATCGTCAATGAGAAGGTCCAAGAGATACACTAAACCTGAAGTGAAGCATCGGAATCTAAAACCGGACTCACATGAGAGGTTCAAATCATAGAAAGCTAGAGTGTCAATCCTCTTTCACTTATGTCGGCATTGTGCCTTTTGTATTAAATTCGGATGCAGTTTCTGTGTTTCATCGTCAATAAGAAGGTCCAAGAGATACAGTAAACCTGAAGTGTAGCATCGGAATCTAATACTGGACACACAGGAGTGGTTCAAATCATAGAAAGTTAGAGTGTCAGTCCTATTGTACTTAAGTCGGCATTGTGCCTGTTGTTTTAAATTCGGATGCAATTTCTTTGCTTCATCGTCAATAAGAAGGTCCAAGGTATACAGAAAACCTGAAGTGAAGCATCGGAATCTAAAACTGGACTCAGAAGAGAGGTTCAAATCGTAGAAAGTTAGGGTGTATGTCCTCTTGTACATAAGTAGGCATTGTGCCTTTTGTATTAAATTCGGATGCAACTTCTGTGTTTCATCGTCAATCAGAAGGTCCAAGGTATACAGTAAACCTGAAGCGAAGCATGGGAAACTAAAACTGGACTCACAGGAGACGTTCAAATCATAGAAAGTTAGAGTGTCAGCCCTCTTGTACTTAAGTCGGCATTGTGCCCTTTGTATTTAATTCAGATGCAATTTCTGTATTTCAGCGTCAATAAGAAGGTCCAAGTTATACAGTAAACATGAAGTGAAGCATCGGAATCCAAAACGTGACTCACAGGAGAGGTTCAAATCATAGAAGGTTAGAGTGTCAGTCCTCTTGTACTTAAGTCGGCATTCTGCCTTTTGTATTAAATTCGGATGCAATTTCAGTGTTTCATCGTCAATAAGAAGGTCCAAGGGATATTGTAAACCTGTAGTGAAGCATCGGAATCCAAAACTGGACTCACAGGAGAGGTTCAAATCGTAGAAATTTAGAGTGTCAGTCCTCTTGTACATAAGTCGCCATTGTGCCTTTTGTATTAAATTCGGATGCAATTTCTGTGTTTCATCGTCAATAAGAAGGTCCAAGGTATACAGTAAACCTGAAGTGAAGCATCGGAATCTAAAACTGGACTCACAGGAGCGGTTCAAATCATAGAAATTTTGTGTGTCAGTCCTCTTATTCTTAAGTCGGCATTGTGCCTTTTGTATTAAATTCGGATGCAATTTCTGTTTTTCATCGTCAATAAGATGGTTCAAGGTATACATTAAACCTGAAGTGAAGCATCGGAATCTAAAACTGGACTCACAGGAGAGGTTCAAATCGTAGAAATTTAGAGTGTCAGTCCTCTTGTACATAAGTCGCCATTGTGCCTTTTGTATTAAATTCGGATGCAATTTCTGTGTTCCATCGTCAATAAGAAGGTCCAAGGTATACAGTAAACCTGAAATGAAGCATCGGAATCTAAAACTGGTCTAACAGGAGAGGTTCAAATCATAGAAATATAGAGAGTCAGTCCTCTTGTACTTAAGTCGGCATTGTGCCTTTTGTATTAAATTCGGATGCAATTTCTGTGTTTCATCGTCAATAAGATGGTTCAAGGTATACATTAAACCTGAAGTGAAGCATCGGAATCTACAACTGGTCTCACAGGAGAGGTTCAAATTGTAGAAAGTTAGAGTATCAGTCCTCTTGTACTCAAGTCGTCATTTTTCCTTCTGTATTAAATTCGGATGCAATTTCTGTGTTTCATCGTCATTAAAAAGGTCCATGGGATACAGTAAACCTGAAGTGAAGCATCAGAATCTCAAACTGGACTCACAGGAGAGGTTCAAATCATAGTTAGTGACAGTGTCATTCCTCTTGTACTTAAGTCGGCATTGTGCTTTTTGTACTGCGTTCGGATGCAATTTCTGTGTTTCATCGTCAATAAGAAGGTCCAAGGTATACAGTATACCTGCAGCGAAGCTTCGGAATCTAAAACTGGACTCACAGGACAGGTTCAAATCATAAAAAGTTAGGGTGTCAGTCCTCTTGTACTTAAGTCGGCATTGTGCCTTTTGTATTAAATTCGGTTGCAATTACTTTGTTTCATCGTCAATAAGAAGGTCCAACGTATACAGTATACCGGAAGTGAGGCATCGAAATCTAAAACTGGACTCACAGGAGAGGTTCCTATCGTAAGATGTTAGGGTGTCTGTCCTCTTGTACATAAGTCGCCATTGTGCCATTTGTATTAAATTCGGATGCAATTTCTGTGTTTCATCGTCAATAAGAAGGTCCAAGGTTTACAGTAAACCTGAAGTGAAGCATCGGAATCTAATACTGGACTCACAGGAGAGGTTCAAATCATAGATATTTTATGTGTCAGTCCTCTTGTTCGTAAGTCGGCATTGTGCCTTTTGTATTAAATTCGAATGCAATTTCTGTGTTTCATCGTCAATGAGAAGGTCCAAGAGATACACTAAACCTGAAGTGAAGCATCGGAATCTAAAACCGGACTCACATGAGAGGTTCAAATCATAGAAAGCTAGAGTGTCAATCCTCTTTCACTTATGTCGGCATTGTGCCTTTTGTATTAAATTCGGATGCAGTTTCTGTGTTTCATCGTCAATAAGAAGGTCCAAGAGATACAGTAAACCTGAAGTGAAGCATCGGAATCTAATACTGGACTCACAGGAGTGGTTCAAATCATAGAAAGTTAGAGTGTCAGTCCTCTTGTACTTAAGTCGGCATTGTGCCTGTTGTATTAAATTCGGATGCAATTTCTTTGCTTCATCGTCAATAAGAAGGTCCAAGGTATACAGAAAACCTGAAGTGAAGCATCGGAATCTAAAACTGGACTCAGAAGAGAGGTTCAAATCGTAGAAAGTTAGGGTGTATGTCCTCTTGTACATAAGTAGGCATTGTGCCTTTTGTATTAAATTCGGATGCAATTTCTGCGTTTCATCGTCAATCAGAAGGTCCAAGGTATACAGTAAACCTGAAGCGAAGCATGGGAATCTAAAACTGGACTCACAGGAGACGTTCAAATCATAGAAAGTTAGAGTGTCAGCCCTCTTGTACTTAAGTCGGCATTGTGCCTTTTGTATTTAATTCAGATGCAATTTCAGTGTTTCATCGTCAATAAGAAGGTCCAAGGGATATAGTAAACCTGTAGTGAAGCATCGGAATCCAAAACTGGACTCACAGGAGAGGTTCAAACCGTAGAAAGTTAGAGTGTCAGTCCTCTTGTACTTAAGTCGGCATTGTGGTTTTGTATTAAATTCGGATGCAGTTTCGGTGTTTCATCGTCAACTAGAGCGTCCAAGGCATACAGTAAACCTGAAGTGAAGCATCGGAATCTAAAACTGGACTCACAGGAGAGGTTCAAATCGTAGAAATTTAGAGTGTCAGTCCTCTTGTACATAAGTCGCCTTTGTGCCTTTTGTATTAAATTCGTATGCAATTTCTGTGTTTCATTGTCAATAAGAAGGTCCAAGGTATACAGTAAACCTGAAGTGAAGCATCGGAATCTAAAACTGGACTCACAGGAGAGGTTCAAATCATAGAAATTTTGTGTGTCAGTCCTCTTGTTCGTAAGTCGGCATTGTGCATTTTGTATTAAATTCGAATGCAATTTCTGTGTTTCATCGTCAATGAGAAGGTCCAAGAGATACACTAAACCTGAAGTGAAGCATCGGAATCTAAAACCGGACTCACATGAGAGGTTCAAATTATAGAAAGCTAGAGTGTCAATCCTCTTTCACTTATGTCGGCATTGTGCCTTTTGTATTAAATTCGGATGCAGTTTCTGTGTTTCATCGTCAATAAGAAGGTCCAAGAGATACAGTAAACCTGAAGTGAAGCATCGGAATCTAATACTGGACTCACAGGAGTGGTTCAAATCATAGAAAGTTAGAGTGTCAGTCCTCTTGTACTTAAGTCGGCATTGTGCCTGTTGTATTAAATTCGGATGCAATTTCTTTGCTTCATCGTCAATAAGAAGGTCCAAGGTATACAGAAAACCTGAAGTGAAGCATCGGAATCTAAAACTGGACTCAGAAGAGAGGTTCAAATCGTAGAAAGTTAGGGTGTATGTCCTCTTGTACATAAGTAGGCATTGTGCCTTTTGTATTAAATTCGGATGCAATTTCTGTGTTTCATCGTCAATCAGAAGGTCCAAGGTATACAGTAAACCTGAAGCGAAGCATGGGAATCTAAAACTGGACTCACAGGAGACGTTCAAATCATAGAAAGTTAGAGTGTCAGCCCTCTTGTACTTAAGTCGGCATTGTGCCTTTTGTATTTAATTCAGATGCAATTTCTGTATTTCAGCGTCAATAAGAAGGTCCAAGTTATACAGTAAACATGAAGTGAAGCATCGGAATCCAAAACGTGACTCACAGGAGAGGTTCAAATCATAGAAGGTTAGAGTGTCAGTCCTCTTGTACTTAAGTCGGCATTCTGCCTTTTGTATTAAATTCGGATGCAATTTCAGTGTTTCATCGTCAATAAGAAGGTCCAAGGGATATAGTAAACCTGTAGTGAAGCATCGGAATCCAAAACTGGACTCACAGGAGAGGTTCAAACCGTAGAAAGTTAGAATGTCAGTCCTCTTGTACTTAAGTCGGCATTGTGGTTTTGTATTAAATTCGGATGCAATTTCGGTGTTTCATCGTCAACAAGAAGGTCCAAGGCATACAGTAAACCTGAAGTGAAGCATCGGAATCTAAAACTGGACTCACAGGAGAGGTTCAAATCGTAGAAATTTAGAGTGTCAGTCCTCTTGTACATAAGTCGCCATTGTGCCTTTTGTATTAAATTCGGATGCAATTTCTGTGTTTCATCGTCAATAAGAAGGTCCAAGGTATACAGTAAACCTGAAGTGAAGCATCGGAATCTAAAACTGGACTCACAGGAGCGGTTCAAATCATAGAAATTTTGTGTGTCAGTCCTCTTGTTCTTAAGTCGGCATTGTGCCTTTTGTATTAAATTCGGATGCAATTTCTGTGTTCCATCGTCAATAAGAAGGTCCAAGGTATACAGTAAACCTGAAATGAAGCATCGGAATCTAAAACTGGTCTAACAGGAGAGGTTCAAATCATAGAAATATAGAGAGTCAGTCCTCTTGTACTTAAGTCGGCATTGTGCCTTTTGTATTAAATTCGGATGCAATTTCTGTGTTTCATCGTCAATAAGATGGTTCAAGGTATACATTAAACCTGAAGTGAAGCATCGGAATCTACAACTGGTCTCACAGGAGAGGTTCAAATTGTATAAAGTTAGAGTGTCAGTCCTCTTGTACTCAAGTCGTCATTTTGCCTTCTGTATTAAATTCGGATGCAATTTCTGTGTTTCATCGTCATTAAAAGGGTCCAAGGGATACAGTAAACCTGAAGTGAAGCATCAGAATCTCAAACTGGACTCACAGGAGAGGTTCAAATCATAGTTAGTGACAGTGTCAGTCCTCTTGTACTTAAGTCGGCATTGTGCTTTTTGTACTGCGTTCGGATGCAATTTCTGTGTTTCATCGTCAATTAGAAGGTCCAAGGTATACAGTATACCTGCAGCGAAGCATCGGAATCTAAAACTGGACTCACAGGACAGGTTCAAATCATAAAAATGTAGGGTGTCAGTCCTCTTGTACTTAAGTCGGCATTGTGCCTTTTGTATTAAATTCGGTTGCAATTACTTTGTTTCATCGTCAATAAGAAGGTCCAACGTATACAGTATACCGGAAGTGAAGCATCGAAATCTAAAACTGGACTCACAGGAGAGGTTACTATCGTAAAATGTTAGGGTGTCTGTCCTCTTGTACTTAAGTCCGCATTGTGACTTTTGTATTAAATTCGGATGCAATATCTGTGTTTCATCCGCAATAAGAAGGTCCAAGGTATACAGTAAACCTGAAGTAAAGCATCGGAATCTGAAACTGGAGTCACAGTAGTGGTTCAAATCGTAGAAAGTTACAGAGTCAGTCCTCTTGTACGTAAGTCGACATTGTGCCTTGTGTATTAAATTCGGATGCAATTTCTGTGTTTCATCGTCAATAAGAAAGTTGAAGGTATACAGTAAACCTTAAGTGAAGCATCGGAATCTAAAACTGGGCTCACAGGACAGGTTCAAATCATAGAATGTTAGAGTGTCATTTCTCTTGTACTTAAGTCGGCATTGTGCCTTTTGCATTAAATTCGGATGCAATTTCTGTGTTTCGTCGTCAATAAGAGGGTCCAAGGGATACAGTAAACCTGAAGTGAAGCATCGGAATCTAAAACTGGACTCACAGGAGAGGTTCAAATCATAGAAAGTTATTCAGTCAGTCCTCTTGTACTTAAGTCGTCATTGTGCCTTTTGTAATAAATTTGGATGCAATATCTGTGTTTCATCGTCAATAAGAAGGTCCAAGGTATACAGTAAACCTGAAGTGAAGCTATGGAATCTAAAACTGGACTCACAGGAGAGGTTCAAATCATAGAAAGTTAGAGTGTCATTCGTCTTGTACTTAAGTCGGCATTGTGCCTTTTGTATTAAATTCGGATGCAATTTCTGCGTTTCATCGTCAATAAGAAAGTCCAGGGGATACAGTAAACCTGAAGTGAAGCACCGAATCCAAAACTGAACTCACAGGAGAGGTTCAAATCGTAGAAAGTTAGAGTGTCAGTCCTCTTGTACTTAAGTCGGCATTGTGCCTTTTGTATTAAATTCGGATGCAATTTCTGTGTTTCATCGTCAATAAGAAGGTTAAAGGTATAGAAAACCTGAAGTGAAGCATCGGAATCTAAAACTGGACTCACAGGAGAGGTTCAAATCATAGAAAGTTAGAGTGTCAGTCCTCTTGTACTGAGGACTGCATTGTGCTTATTGTATTAAATTCGGATGCAATTTCTGTGCTTCCTTGTCAATAAGAAGGTCCAAGGGATAAAGTAAAAGTGAAGTAAAGCATCGGAATCTAAAACTCGACACACAGGGGAGGTTCAAGTCATAGAAAGTTAGAGTGTCAGTCCTCTTGCACTTTAGTCAGCATTGTGCCTTTTGTATTAATTTCGGATGCAATTTCTGTGTTTCGTCGTCAATAAGAAGGTCCAAGGTATACAGTAAACCTGAAGTGAAGCATCGGAATCTGAAACTGGAGTCACTGGAGAGGTTCAAATCGTAGAAAGTTAGAGTGTCAGTACTCTTGTACGTAAGTCGGCATTGTGCCTTTTGTATTAAATTCGGATGCAATTTCTGTGTTTCATCGTCAATAAGAAAGTTGAAGGTATACAGTAAACCTGAAGTGAAGCATCGGAATCTAAAACTGGGCTCACAGGACAGGTTCAAATCATAGAAAGTTAGAGTGTCATTCCTCTTGTACTTAAGTCGGCATTGTGCCTTTTGTATTAAATTCGGATGCAATTTCTGTGTTTCATCGTCAATAAGAAGGTCCAAGGGATACAGTAAACCTGAAGTGAAGCATCGGAATCTAAAACTGACTCACAGGAGAGGTTCAAATCGTAGAAAGATAGAGTGTCAGTCCTCTTGTACTTAAGTCGGCATTGTGCCGTTTGTGTTAAATTCGGATGCAATTTCTATGTTTCATCGTCAATAAGAAGGTTCAAGGTATTCATTAACCCTGAAGTGAAGCATCGGAATCTAAAACTGGACTCACAGGAGGGGTTCAAATCATAGAAAGTTAGAGTGTCATTCGTCTTGTACTTAAGTCGGCATTGTGCCTTTTGTATTAAATTCGGATGCAATTTCTGTGTTTCATCGTCAATAAGAAGGTCCAGGGGATACAGTAAACCTGAAGTGAAGCATCGAATCCAAAACTGAACTCACAGGAGAGGTTCAAATCGTAGAAAGTTAGAGTGTTAGTCCTCTTGTACTTAAGTCGGCATTGTGCCTTTTGTATTAAATTCGGATGCAATTTCTGTGTTTCATCGTCAATAAGAAGGTTCAAGGTATACAAAACATGAAGTGAAGCATCGGAATCTAAAACTGGACTCACAGGAGAGGTTCAAATCATAGGAAGTTGGAGTGTCAGTCCTGTTGTACTTAAGTCGGCATTGTACCTTTTGTATTAAATTCGGATGCAATTACTGTGTGTAATCGTCACTAAGAAGGTCAAAGGGATACAGTAAACATGAAGTGAAGCATCGGAATCTAAAACTGGACTCACAAGAGAGGTTCAAATCGTAGAAAGTTAGGGTGTCCGTCCTCATGTACTTAAGTCAGCATTGTGCCTTTTGTATTAAATTCGGATGCAATTTCTGTGTTTCATCGTCAATAAGAAGGTCCAAGGTCTACAGTAAACCTGAAGCGAAGCATCGGAATCTATAACTGGACTCACAGGAGACGTTCAAATCACAGAAAGTTAGAGTGTCAGCCCTCTTGTACTTAAGTCGGCATTGTGCATTTTGTATTAAATTCAGATGCAATTTCTGTATTTCAGCGTCAATAAGAAGGTCCAAGTTATACAGTAAACATGAAGTGAAGCATCGGAATCCAAAACTGGACTCACAGGAGAGGTTCAAATCATAGAAAGTTATAGTGTCAGTCCACTTGTACTTAAGTCGGCATTGTGCCTTTTGTATTAAATTCGGATGCTATTTCAGTGTTTCATCGTCAATAAGAAGGTCCAAGGGATATAGTAAGCCTGTAGTGAAGCATCGGAATCCAAAACTGGACTCACAGGAGAGGTTCAAACCGTAGAAAGTTAGAGTGTCAGTCCTCTTATACTTAAGTCTGCATTGTGGTTTTGTATTAAATTCGGATGCAAAATCTGGGCTTCATCGTCAATAAGAAGGTCCAAGTTATACAGTAAACATGAAGTGAAGCATCGGAATCCAAAACTGGACTCACAGGAGAGGTACAAATCATAGAAAGTCAGAGTATCAGACCTCTTGTACTTAAGTCGGTATTGTGCCTTTTGTTTCAAATTCGGTTGCAAAATCTGTGCTTCTTCGTTAATAAGAAGGTCCAAGGGATACAGAAAACCTGAAGTGAGGCATCGGAATCTAAAACTGGACTCACATTAGAGGTTCAAATCATAGATAGTTAGAGTGTCAGTCCTCTTGTACTTAAGTCGGCATTGTGCCTTTTGCATTAAATTCGGATGCAATTTCTGTGTTTCGTCGTCAATAAGAGGGTCCAAGGGATACAGTAAACCTGAAGTGAAGCATCGGAATCTAAAACTGGACTCACATTAGAGGTTCAAATCATAGATAGTTAGAGTGTCAGTCCTCTTCTACTTAAGTCGGCATTGTGCCTTTCGTATTAAATTCGGATGCAATTACTTTGTTTCATCGTCTATAAGAAGGTCCAAGGTATACAGTAAACCGGAAGTGAAGCACCGAAATCTAAAACTGGACTCACAGGAGAGGTTCAAATCGTAAAAAGTTAGGGTGTCTGTCCTCTTGTACTTAAGTCCGCATTGTGCCTTTTGTATTAAATTCGGATGCAATTTCTGTGTTTCATCGTCAATAAGAAGGTCCAAGGTATACAGTAAACCTGAAGTGAAGCATCGGAATCTAATACTGGACTCACAGGAGCGGTTCAAATCATAGAAAGTTAGAGTGTCAGTCCTCTTGTACTTATGTCGGCATTGTGCCTTTTGTTTTAAATGCGGATGCAAAATCTGTGCTTCATCGTCAATAAGAAGGTCCAAGGGATACAGTAACTCTGAAGTGAAGCATCGGAATCTCAAACGGGACTCACATTAGAGGTTCAAATCATAGATAGTTAGAGTTTCAGTCCTCTTGTACTTAAGTCGGCATTGTGCCTTTTGTATTAAATTCGGATGCAATTTCTGTGTTTCATCGTCAATAAGAAGGTCCAAGCGATACAGTAAACCTGAAGAGAAGCATCGTAATCTAAAACTGGACTCATAGGAGAGGTTTAAATCATAGAAAGTTAGAGGTCAGTCCCCTTGTACATAAGTCAGCATTGTGCCTATTGTATTAAATTCGGATGCAATTTCTGTGTTTTATCGTCAATAAGAGGGTCCAAGGGATAAAGTAAACCTGAAGTGAAACATCGGAATCTAAAACTGGACCCACAGGAGAGGTTCAAATCGTAGAAAGTTAGAGTGTCAGTCTTCTTGTACTTAAGTCAGCATTGTGCCTTTTGTATTAAATTCGGATGCAATTTCTGTGTTTCATCGTCAATAAGAAGGTCCAAGGTATACAGTAAACCTGAAGTGGAGCATCGGAATCTAAAACTGGACTCACAGGAGAGGTTGAAATCGTAGAAAGTTAGAGTGTCAGTCCTCTTGTACTTAAGTCGGCATTGTGCCTTTTGTATTAAATTCGGATGCAATTACTATGTTTCATCGTCAATAAGAAGGTCCAAGGTATAAAGTAAACCTGAAGTGATGCATCGGAATCTAAAACTGGACTCACAGGAGAGGTTCAAATTGTAGAATGTTTGGGTGGCTGTCCTCTTGTACTTAAGTCGGCATTGTGCCTTTTGTATTAAATTTGGATGCAATTTCTGTGTTTCATCGTCAATAAGAAGGTCCAAGTGATGCACTGAACCTGAAGTGAAGCATCAGAATCTAAAACTGGATCACAGGGGAGGCTCAAATCATAGAAAGTTAAAGTGTCAGTCCTCTTGTACTTAAGTCGGCATTGTGCGTCTTGTACTAAATTCGGATGCAATTTCTGTGCTTCATCGTCAATAAGAAGGTCCAAGGGATACAGCAAACCTGAAATGAATCATCGGAATCTAAAACTGGACTCACAGGAGAGGTTCAAATCGTAGAAAGTTTGAGTGTCAGTCCTCTTGTACTTAGGTCGGCATTGTGAATTTTGTAATAAATTCGGATGCAATTTCTGTGTTTCATCGTCAATAAGAAGGTTCAAGGTATAC
Organism: Schistocerca americana; assembly: GCF_021461395.2. Taxonomy (NCBI): domain Eukaryota; kingdom Metazoa; phylum Arthropoda; class Insecta; order Orthoptera; family Acrididae; genus Schistocerca; species Schistocerca americana. Next base: position 60,821,122 of record NC_060121.1, read on the forward strand.
ATTAACCCTGAAGTGAAGCATAGGAATCTAAAACTGGCCTAACAGAAGAGGTTCATATCATAGAAAGTTAGAGTGTCAGTCGTCTTGTACTGAATTCGGCATTGTGCCTTTTGTATTAAATTCGGGCGCAATTTCTGTGCTTCATCATCAATAAGAAGGTCCAAGGGATACAGTAAACCTGAAGAGTAGAATCGGAATCTAAAACTTGACTCTCACAAGATATTCAAATCATAGAAAGTTAGAGTGTCAGTCCTCTTGTACTTAAGTCGGCATTGTGCCTTTTGTAATAAATTCGGATGCAATTTCTGTGTTTCATCGTCAATAAGAAGGTACAAAGTATACAGTAAACCTGAAGTGAAGCATCGGAATCTAAAACTGGACTCACAGGAGTGGTTCAAATCATAGAAAGTTAGAGTGTCAGTCCTATTGTACTTTAGTCGGCATTGTGCCTTTTGTATTAAATTCGGATGCAATTTCTGTGTTTCATCGTCAATAAGAAGGTCCAAGGGATACAGTAAACGTGAAGTGAAGCATCGGAACCTAAAACTGGACTCACAGGAGAGGTTCAAATCATAGGAAGTTAGAGTGTCAGTCCTCTTGTACTTAAGTCGGCATTGTGCCTGTGTATTAAATTCGGATGCAATTTCTGTGTTTCATCGTCAATAAGAAGGTCCAGGGGATACACTAAACCTGAAGCGAAGCATCGAATCCAAAACTGAACTCACAGGAGAGGTTCAAATCGTAGAAAGATAGAGTGTCAGTCCTCTTGTACTTAAGTCGGCATTGTGCCTTTTGTATTAAATTCGGATGCAATTTCTGTGTTTCATCGTCAATAAGAAGGTTCAAGGTATAGAAAACCTGAAGTGAAGCATCGGAATCTAAAACTGGACTCACAGGAGAGGTTCAAGTCATAAAAAGTTAGATTGTCAGTCCTCTTGTACTTAAGTCGGCATTGTGGTTTTGAATTAAATTCGGATGCAATTTCGTTGTTTCATCGGCAACAAGAAGGTCGAAGGCATACAGTAAACCTGAAGTGAAGCATCGGAATCCAAAACTGGACTCACAGGAGAGGTTCAAATCGTAGAAAGTTAGAGTGTCCGTCCTCTTGTACTTACGTCGGCATTGTGCCTTTTGTATTAAATTCGGATGCAATTTCTGTGTTTCATTGTCAGTAAGAAGGTCAAGGGATACAGTGAACCCGAAGTGAAGCATCGGAATCTAAAACTGGACTCACAGGAGATGTTCAAATCATAGGAAGTTAAAGTGTCAGTCCTCTTGTACTTAAGTCGGCATTGTGCCTGTGTATTAAATTCGGATGCAATTTCTATGTTTCATCGACAATAAGAAGGTTCAAGGTATACATTAGACCTGAAGTGAAGCATCGGAATCTAAAACTGGACTCTCAGGAGAGGTTCAAAACATAGAAAGTTGGAGTGTCAGTCCTGTTGTACTTAAGTCGGCATTGTACCTTTTGTATTAAATTCGGATGCAATTACTGTGTGTAATCGTCACTAAGAAGGTCAAAGGGATACAGTAAACATGAAGTGAAGCATCGGAATCTAAAACTGGACTCACAAGAGAGGTTCAAATCGTAGAAAGTTAGGGTGTCCGTCCTCTTGTACTTAAGTCGGCATTGTGCCTTTTGTATTTAATTCGGATGCTATTTCTGTGTTTCATCGTCAATAAGAAGGTCCAAGGTCTACAGTAAACCTGAAGCGAAGCATCGGAATCTAACACTGGACTCACAGGAGACGTTCAAATCATAGAAAGTTAGAGTGTCAGCCCTCTTGTACTTAAGTCGGCATTGTGCATTTTGTATTAAATTCAGATTCAATTTCTGTATTTCAGCGTCAATAAGAAGGTCCAAGTTATACAGTAAACATGAAGTGAAGCATCGGAATCCAAAACTGGACTCACAGGAGAGGTTCAAATCATAGAAAGTTATAGTGTCAGTCCACTTGTACTTAAGTCGGCATTGTGCCTTTTGTATTAAATTCGGATGCAATTTCAGTGTTTCATCGTCAATAAGAAGGTCCAAGGGATATAGTAAGCCTGTAGTGAAGCATCGGAATCCAAAACTGGACTCACAGGAGAGGTTCAAACCGTAGAAAGTTAGAGTGTCAGTCCTCTTATACTTAAGTCAGCATTGTGGTTTTGTATTAAATTCGGATGCAAAATCTGGGCTTCATCGTCAATAAGAAGGTCCAAGTTATACAGTAAACATGAAGTGAAGCATCGGAATCCAAGACTGGACTCACAGGAGAGGTACAAATCATAGAAAGTTAGAGTGTCAGACCTCTTGTACTTAAGTCGGTAATGTGCCTTTTGTTTCAAATTCGGTTGCAAAATCTGTGCTTCTTCGTTAATAAGAAGGTCCAAGGGATACAGAAAACCTGAAGTGAAGCATCGGAATCTAAAACTGGACTCACATTAGAGGTTCAAATCATAGATAGTTAGAGTGTCAGTCCTCTTGTACTTAAGTCGGCATTGTGCCTTTTGCATTAAATTCGGATGCAATTTGTGTGTTTGGTCGTCAATAAGAGGGTCCTAGGGATACAGTAAACCTGAAGTGAAGCATCGGAATCTAAAACTGGACTCACATTAGAGGTTCAAATCGTAGATAGTTAGAGTGTCAGTCCTATTGTACTTAAGTCGGCATTGTGCCTTTCGTATTAAATTCGGATGCAATTACTTTGTTTCATCATCTATAAGAAGGTCCAAGGTATACAGTAAACCGGAAGTGAAGCACCGAAATCTAAAACTGGACTCACAGGAGAGGTTCAAATCGTAAAATGTTAGGGTGTCTGTCCTCTTGTACTTAAGTCCGCATTGTGCCTTTTGTATTAAATTCGGATGCAATTTCTGTGTTTCATCGTCAATAAGAAGGGCCAAGGTATACAGTAAACCTGAAGTGAAGCATCGGAATCTAATACTGGACTCACAGGAGCGGTTCAATTCATAGAAAGTTAGAGTGTCAGTCCTCTTGTACTTATGTCGGCATTGTGCCTTTTGTTTTAAATGCGGATGCAAAATCTGTACTTCATCGTCAATAAGAAGGTCCAAGGGATACAGTAACTCTGAAGTGAAGCATCGGAAACTCAAACTGGACTCACATTAGAGGTTCAAATCATAGATAGTTAGAGTTTCAGTCCTCTTGTACTTAAGTCGGCATTGTGCCTTTTGTATTAAATTCGGATGCAATTTCTGTGTTCCACCGTCAATAAGAAGGTCCAAGCGATACAGTAAACCTGAAGAGAAGCATCGTAATCTAAAACTGGACTCACAGGAGAGGTTCAAATCATAGAAAGTTAGAGGTCAGTCCCCTTGTACATAAGTCAGCATTGTGAATATTGTATTAAATTCGGATGCAATTTCTGTGTTTTATCGTCAATAAGAGGGTCCAAGGGATAAAGTAAACCTGAAGTGAAGCATCGGAATCTAAAACTGGACCCACAGGAGAGGTTCAAATCGTAGAAAATTAGAGTGTCAGTCTTCTTGTACTTAAGTCAGCATTGTGCCTTTTGTATTAAATTCGGATGCAATTTCTGTGTTTCATCGTCAATAAGAAGGTCCAAGGTATACAGTAAACCTGAAGTGGAGCATCGGAATCTAAAACTGGACTCACAGGAGAGGTTGAAATCGTAGAAAGTTAGAGTGTCAGTCCTCTTGTACTTAAGTCGGCATTGTGCCTTTTGTTATAAATTCGGATGCAATTACTTTGTTTCATCGTCAATAAGAAGGTCCAAGGTATAAAGTAAACCTGAAGTGATGCATCGGAATCTAAAACTGGACTCACAGGAGAGGTTCAAATCGTAGAATGTTAGGGTGGCTGTCCTCTTGTCCTTAAGTCGGCATTGTGCCTTTTGTATTAAATTTGGATGCAATTTCTGTGTTTCATCGTCAATAAGAAGGTCCAAGTGATGCACTGAACCTGAAGTGAAGCATCAGAATCTAAAACTGGATCACAGGGGAGGCTCAAATCATAGAACGTTAAAGTGTCAGTCCTCTTGTACTTAAGTCGGCATTGTGCGTCTTGTATTAAATTCGGATGCAATTTCTGTGCTTCATCGTCAATGAGAAGGTCCAAGGGATACAGCAAACCTGAAATGAATCATCGGAATCTAAAACTGGACTCTCAGGAGAGGTTCAAATCGTAGAAAGTTTGAGTGTCAGTCCTCTTGTACTTAAGTCGGCATTGTGCCTTTTGTATTAAATTCGGATGCAATTTCTGTGTTTCATCTTCAATAAGAAGGTCCAAGGTATACAGAAAACAGGAAGCGAAGCATTGGAATCTAAAACTGGACTCACAGGAAAGGTTCAAATCATAGAATTTTAGAGTGTCCGTCCTTTTGTACTTAAGTCGGCATTGTGAATTTTGTATTAAATTCGGATGCAATTTCTGTGTTTCATCGTCAATAAGAAGGTCCAAGGGATACAGTGAACCTGAAGTGAAGCATTGGAATCTAAAACTGGACTCACAAGAGAAGTTCAAATCATAGAAAGTTAGAGTGTCAGTCCTCTTGTACTTAGGTCGGCATTGTGAATTTTGTATTAAATTCGGATGCAATTTCTGTGTTTCATCGTCAATAAGAAGGTTCAAGGTATACATTAACCCTGAAGTGAAGCATAGGAATCTAAAACTGGCCTCACAGAAGAGGTTCAAATCATAGAAAGATAGAGTGTCAGTCGTCTTGTACTGAATTCGGCATTGTGCCTTTTGTAATAAATTCGGATGCAATTTCTGTGTTTCATCGTCAATAAGTAGGTCCAAGAGATACAGTAAACCTGAAGTGAATCATCGGAAACTAAAACTGGACTCACATGAGGTGTTAAAATCATAGAGAGTTAGAGTGTCAGTCCTCTTTTACTTAAGTCGGCATTGTGCCTTTGTATTAAATTCGGATGCAATTTCTGAGTCTCATCGTCATTAAGAAGGTCCCAGGGATACAGTAAACCTGAAGTGAAGGATCAGAATCTGAAACTGGACTCACAGGAGGGGTTCAAATCATAGAAAGTGAGAGTGTCAGTCCTCTTGTATTTAAGTCGGCATTGTGCCTTTTGTATTAAAATCGGATGCAATTTCTGTGTTTCATCGTCAATAAGAAGGTCCAAGTATACATTAAACCTGAAGTGAAGCATCGGAATCTAAAACTGGACTCACAGGAGAGGTTCAAATCATAGAAAGTTAGAGTGTTAGTCCTCATGTACTTAAGTCGGCATTGTGCCTTTTGTATTAAATTCGGATGCAATTTCTGTGTTTCATCGTCAATAAGAAGGGCCAAGGGATACAGTTAACCTGAAGTGAATCATCGGAATCTAAAACTGGACTCACAGGAGAGGTTCAAATCGTAGAAAGTTATAGTGTCAGTCCTCTTGTACTTAAGTCGGCATTGTGCCTATTGTATTATATTCGTATGCAATTTCTGTGTTTCATCGTCAATAAGAAGGTCCAAGGTATACAGTAAACCTGAAGTGAAGCATCGGAATCTAAAATTGGACTCACAGGAGAGGTTCAAATCGTAGAAAGTGAGAGTGTCAGTCCTCTTGTACTTAAGTCGGCATTGTGCCTTTTGTATTAAATTCGGATGCAATTTCTGTGTTTCATCGTCAATAAGAAGGTCCAAGGTATACAGTAAACCTGAAGCGAAGCATTGGAATCTAAAACTGGACTCACAGGAGAGGTTCAAATCATAGAAAGTTAGAGTGTCAGTCCTCTTGTACTTCAGGCTGCATTGTGCCTTTTGTATTGAATTCGGATGCAATTTCTGTGTTTCATCGTCAATAAGAAGGTTCAAGGTATACATTAAACCAGAAGCGAAGCTCGAAATCAAAAAGTGGACTCACAGGAGCGGTTCAAATCGTAGAAGGTTAGAGTGTCAGCCCTCTTGTACTTAAGTCGGCATTGTGCCTTTTGTATTAAATTCGGATGCAATTTCTGTGTTTCAGCGACAAAAAGAAGATCCAAGGGATACAGTAAACCTGAAGTGAAGCATCGGAATCTAAAACTGGACTCGTAGCAGAGGTTCAAATCATCGAAAGTTATAGTGTCAGCCCTCTTGTACTTAAGTCGGCATTGTGCCTGTTGTATTAAATTCGGATGCAATTTCTGTGTTTCATCGTCAATAAGAAGGTCCGAGGGATACAGTAAACCTGAAGTGAAGCATCGGAAACTAAAACTGAACTCACAGGAGGGGTTCAAATCATAGAAAGTTAGAGTGTCAGTACTCTTGTATTTAAGTCGGCATTGTCCCTTTTGTATTAAGTTCGGGTGCAATTTCTGTGTTTCATCGTCAATAAGAAGGTCCCAGGTATACAGTAAACCTGAAGTTAAGCATCGGAATCTAAAACTGGACTCACAGGAGAGGTTCAAACCGTAGAAAGTTAGAGTGTCAGTCCTCATATACTTATGTTGGCATTGAGCCTTTTGTATTAAATTTGGATGCAATTTCTGTGTTTCATCGTCAATAAGAAGGTCCAAGGTATACGGTAGACCTGAAGTGAAGCATCGGAATCTGAAACTGGACTCACAGGAGAGGTTCAAATCATAGAATGTTGGAGTGTCAGTCCTCTTGTACTTAAGTCGGCATTGTGCCTTTTGTATTAAATTCGGATGCAATTTCTGTGTTTCATCGTCAATAAGAAGGTCCAAGGTATACAGTAACTCTGAAGTGAAGCATCCAAATCTAAAACTGGACTCACAGGAGAGGTTCAAATCGTAGACAGATAGAGTGTCAGTCCTCTTGTACTTATGTCGGCATTGTGCCTTTTGTATTAAATTCGGATGCAATTTCTGTGTTTCATCGTCAATAAGAAGGTTCAAGGTATACATTAACCCTGAAGTGAAGCATCGGAATCTAAAACTGGACTCACAGGAGGGGTTCAAATCATAGAAAGTTAGAGTGTCAGTCCTCTTGTACAGAGGTCCGCATTGTGCTTTTTGTATTAAATTCGAATGCAATTTTTGTGCTTCATTGTCAATAAGAAGGTCCAAGGGATACAGTAAAACTGAAGTGAAGCATCGGAATCTAAAACTGGACACACAGGAGAGGTTCAAATCAAAGGAAGTTATAGTGTCAGTCCTCTTGCACCTTAGTCGGCATTGTGCCTTTTGTATTAAATTCGGATGCAATTTCTGTGTTTCATCGTCAATAAGAAGGTCCAAGGGATACAGTAAACCTGAAGTGAAGCATCGGAATCTAAAACTGGACTCACAGGAGGGGTTCAAATCGTAGAATGTTAGAGTGTCAGTCCTCTTCTACTTAAGTCGGCATTGTGCCTTTTGTATTAAATTAGGATGCAATTTCTGTGTTTCATCGTCAATAAGAAGGTTCAAGGTATACATTAAACCTGAAGAGAAGCATCGGAATCTAAATCTGTACTCACAGGAGAGGTTCAAATCATAGAAAGTTAGAGTGTCAGTCATCTTGTACTGAAGCCAGCGTTGTGCCGTTTGTATTAAATACGGATGCAATTTTTGTGTTTCATCGTCAATAAGAGGGTCCAAGGGATACAGTAAACCTGAAGTGAAGCATCGGAATTTAAAACTGGACTCACAGGAGAGGTTCAAATCAAAGAAAGTTAGAGTGTCAGTCCTCTTGTACTTTAGTCGGCATTGTGCCTTTTGTATTAAATTCGGATGCAATTTCTGTGTTTCATCGTCAATAAGAAGGTCCAAGGGATACAGTAAACCTGAAGTGAAGCATCGGAATCTAAAACTGGACTCACAGGAGAGGATGAAATCATAGAAAGTTAGAGTGTTAGTCCTCATGTACTTAAGTCGGCATTGAGCCTTTTGTATTAAATTCGGATGCAATTTCTGTGTTTCATCGTCAATAAGAAGGGCCAAGGGATACAGTTAACCTGAAGTGAATCATCGGAATCTAAAACTGGACTCACAGGAGAGGTTCAAATCGTAGAAAGTTATAGTGTCAGTCCTCTTGTACTTAAGTCGGCATTGTGCCTATTGTATTATATTCGTATGCAATTTCTGTGTTTCATCGACAATAAGAAGGTTCAAGGTTTACATTAGACCTGAAGTGAAGCATCGGAATCTAAAACTGGACTCTCAGGAGAGGTTCAAAGCATAGAAAGTTAGAGTGTCAGTCCTGTTGTACTTAAGTCGGAATTGTACCTTTGTATTAAATTCGGATGCAATTACTGTGTGTAATCGTAACTAAGAAGGTCAAAGGGATACAGTAAACCTGAAGTGAAGCAACGGAATCTAAAACTGGACTCACAGGAGAGGTTCAAATCGTTGAAAGTGAGAGTGTCAGTCCTCTTGTACGTAAGTCGACATTGTGCATTTTGTATTAAATTCGGAAGCAATTTCTTTTTTTCAGCGTCAATAAGAAGGTCCAAGGGATACAGTAAACCTGAAGTGAAACATCGGAATCTAAAACTGGACTCACTGGAGTGGTCAAATCATAGAAAGTTAGAGTGTCAGTCCTCTTGTACTCAAGTCGGCATTGTGCCCGTTGTATTAAATTCGGATGCAATTTCTTTGCTTCATTGTCGATAAGAAGGTCCAAGGTATACAGTAAACCTGAAGTGAAGCATCGGAATCTAAAACTGGACTCACAAGAGAGGTTCAAATCGTAGAAAGTTAGGGTGTCTGTCCTCTTGTACTTAAGTCGGCATTGTGCCTTTTGTATTAAATTCGGATGCAATTTCTGTGTTTCGTCGTCAATGCGAAGGTCCAAGGTATACAGTAAACCTGAAGCGAAGCATCGGAATCTAAAACTGGACTCACAGGAGACGTTCAAATCATAGAACGTTAGAGTGTCAGCCCTCTTGTACTTAAGTCGGCATTGTGCCTTTTGTATTAAATTCAGATGCAATTTCTGTATTTCAGCTTCAAAAAGAAGGTCCAAGTTATACAGTAAACATGAAGTGAAGCATCGGAATCCAAAACTGGACTCACAGGAGAGGTTCAAATCATAGAAAGTTAGAGTGTCAGTCCTCTTGTACTTCATGCTGCATTGTGCCTTTTGTATTAAATTCGGATGCAATTTCAGTGTTTCATCGTCAATAAGGAGGTCCAAGGGATATAGTAAGCCTGTAGTGAAGCATCGGAATCCAAAACTGGACTCACAGGAGAGGTTCAAATCATAGAAAGTTAGAGTGTCAGTCCTCTTGTACTTCAGGCTGCATTGTGCCTTTTGTATTGAATTCGGATGCAATTTCTGTGTTTCATCGTCAATAAGAAGGACCAAGTTATACAGTAAACATGAAGTGAAGCATCGGAATCCAAAACTGGAATCACAGGAGATGTACAAATCATAGCAAGTTAGAGTGTCAGACCTCTTGTACTAAAGTCGGCATTGTACCTTTTGTTTCAAATTCGGATGCAAAATCTGCGCTACATCGTCAATAAGAAGGTCCAAGGGATACAGAAAACCTGAAGTGAAGCATCGGAATCTAAAACTGGACTCACATTAGAGGTTCAAATCATTGATAGTTAGAGTGTCAGTCCTCTTGTACTTAAGTCGGCATTTTGCCTTTTGTATTAAATTCGGATGCAATTTCTGTGTTTCGTCGTCAATAAGAGGGTCCAAGGGATACAGTAAACCTGAAGTGAAGCATCGGAATCTAAAACTGGACTCACATTAGAGGTTCCAATCATAGAAATTTAGTGTATCGGTCCTGTTGTACTTAAGTCGGCATTGTGCCTTTTGTATTAAATTCGAATCCGATTTCTGTGTTTCATCGTCAATAAGAAGGTCCAAGAGATACACTAAACCTGAAGTGAAGCTTCGGAATCTAAAACTGGACTCACAGGAGAGGTTCAAATCATAGAAAGTTAGAGTGTCAGTCCTCTTGTACTTCAGGCTGCATTGTGCCTTTTGTATTGAATTCGGATGCAATTTCTGTGTTTCATCGTCAATAAGAAGGTTCAAGGTATACATTAAACCAGAAGCGAAGCTCGAAATCTAAAACTGGACTCACAGGAGCGGTTCAAATCGTAGAAGGTTAGAGTGTCAGCCCTCTTGTACTTAAGTCGGCATTGTGCCTTTTGTATTAAATTCGGATGCAATTTCTGTGTTTCATCGTCAATAAGAAGGTTCAAGGTATACATTAAACCTGAAGAGAAGCATCGGAATCTAAATCTGTACTCACAGGAGAGGTTCAAATCATAGAAAGTTAGAGTGTCAGTCCTCTTGTACTGAAGCCAGCGTTGTGCCGTTTGTATTAAATTCGGATGCAATTTTTGTGTTTCATCGTCAATAAGAGGGTCCAAGGGATACAGTAAACCTGAAGTGAAGCATCGGAATTTAAAACTGGACTCACAGGAGAGGTTCAAATCAAAGAAAGTTAGAGTGTCAGTCGTCTTGTACTTTAGTCGGCATTGTGCATTTTGTATTAAATTCGGATGCAATTTCTGTGTTTCATCGTCAATAAGAAGGTCCAAGGGATACAGTAAACCTGAAGTGAAGCATCGGAATCTAAAACTGGACTCACAGGAGGGGTTCAAATCGTAGAATGTTAGAAAGGTCAGTCCTCTTCTACTTAAGTCGGCATTGTGCCTGTGTATTAAAATTGGATGCAATTTCTGTGTTTCATCGACAATAAGAAGGTTCAAGGTATTTATTAGACCTGAAGTGAAGCATCGGAATCTAAAACTGGACTCTCAGGAGAGGACCAAAACATAGAAAGTTAGAGTGTCAGTCCTGTTGCACTTAAGTCGGAATTGTACTTTTGTATTAAATTCGTATGCAATTACTGTGTGTAATCGTAACTAAGAAGGTCAAAGGGATACAGTAAACCTGAAGTGAAGCAACGGAATCTAAAACTGGACTCACAGGAGAGGTTCAAATCGTTGAAAGTGAGAGTGTCAGTCCTCTTGTACTTAAGTCGGCATTGTGCCTTTTGTATTAAATTCGGATGCAATTTCTTTTTTTCAGCGTCAATAAGAAGGTCCAAGGGATACAGTAAACCTGAAGTGAAACATCGGAATCTAAAACTGGTCTCACTGGAGTGGTCAAATCATAGAAAGTTAGAGTGTCAGTCCTCTTGTACTCAAGTCGGCATTGTGCCCGTTGTATTAAATTCGGTTGCAATTTCTTTGCTTCATTGTCAATAAGAAGGTCCAAGGTATACAGTAAACCTGAAGTGAAGCATCGGAATCTAAAACTGGACTCACAGGAGAGGTTCAAATCAAAGAAAGTTAGAGTGTCAGTCGTCTTGTACTTTAGTCGGCAATGTGCATTTTGTATTAAATTCGGATGCAATTTCTTTGCTTCATTGTCAATAAGAAGGTCCAAGGTATACAGTAAACCTGAAGTGAAGCATCGGAATCTAAAACTGGACTCACAAGAGAGGTTCAAATCGTAGAAAATTAGGGTGTCTGTCCTCTTGTACTTAAGTCGGCATTGTGCCTTTTGTATTAAATTCGGATGCAATATCTGTGTTTCATCGTCAATACGAAGGTCCAAGGTATACAGTAAACCTGAAGCGAAGCATCGGAATCTAAAACTGGACTAACAGGAGACGTTCAAATCATAGAAAGTTAGAGTGTCAGCCCTCTTGTACTTAAGTCGGCATTGTGCCTTTTGTATTAAATTCAGATCCATTTTCTGTATTTCAGCGTCAAAAAGAAGGTCCAAGTTATACAGTAAACATGAAGTGAAGCATCGGAATCCAAAACTGGACTCACAGGAGAGGTTCAAATCATAGACAGTTATAGTGTCAGTCCTCTTGTACTTAAGTCGGCATTGTGCCTTTTGTATTAAATTCGGATGCAATTTCAGTGTTTCATCGTCAATAAGGAGGTCCAAGGGATATAGTAAGCCTGTAGTGAAGCATCGGAATCCAAAACTGGACTCACAGGAGAGGTTCAAACCGTTGAAAGTTAGAGTGTCAGTCCTCTTATACTTAAGTCGGCATTAAGGTTTTGTATTAAATTCGGATGCAATTTCGGTGTTTCATCGTCAACAAGAAGGGCCAAGGCATACAGTAAACCTGAAGTGAAGCATCGGAATCTAAAACTGGACTCACAGGAGAGGTTCAAATCGTAGAAATTTAGAGGGTCCGTCCTCTTGTACATAAGTCGCCATTGTGCCTTTTGTATTAAATTCGGATGCAAAATCTGTGCTTCATCGTCAATAAGAAGGTCCAAGTTATACAGTAAACATGAAGTGAAGCATCGGAATCCAAAACTGGACGCTTAGGAGAGGTACTAATCATTGCAAGTTAGAGTGCGAGACCTCTTGTACTAAAGTCGGCATTGTGCCTTTTGTTTCAAATTCGGATGCAAAATCTGCGCTTCATCGTCAATAAGAAGGTCCAAGGGATACAGAAAACCTGAAGTGAAGCATCGGAATCTAAAACTGGACTCACATTAGAGGTTCAAATCATTGATAGTTAGAGTGTCAGTCCTCTTGTACTTAAGTCGGCGTTGTGCCTTTTGTACTAAATTCGGATGCAATTTCTGTGTTTCGTCGTCAATAAGAGGGTCCAAGGGATACAGTAAACCTGAAGTGAAGCATCGGAATCTAAAACTGGACTCACATTAGAGGTTCCAATCATAGAAATTTAGTGTTCCAGTCCTCTTGTACTTAAGTCGGCATTGTGCCTTTTGTATTAAATTCGAATCCAATTTCTGTGTTTCATCGTCAATAAGAAGGTCCAAGAGATACACTAAACCTGAAGTGAAGCATCGGAATCTAAAACCGGACTCACATGGGAGGTTCATATCATAGAAAGTTAGAGAGTCAGTCCTCTTTTACTTAAGTCGGTATTATGCCTTTTGTATTAAATTCGGATGCAATTTCTGTGTTTCATCGTCAATAAGAAGGTCCAAGGTATACAGTAAACCTGAAGTGATGCATCGGAATCTAAAACTGGACTCACAGGAGAGGTTCAAATCATAGAAAGTTAGAGGGTCAGTCCTCTTGTACTTAAGTCGGCATTGTGCCTTTTGTATTAAATTCGGATGCAATTACTTTGTTTCATCGTCTATAAGAAAGTCCAAGGTATACAGTAAACCGGAAGTGAAGCACCGAAATCTAAAACTGGAATCACAAGAGAGCTTCAAATCGTAGAAAGTTAGGGTGTCCGTCCTATTGTACTTAAGTCGGCATTGTGCCTTTTGTATTAAATTCGGATGCAATTTCTGTGTTTCATCGTCAATAAGAAGGTCCAAGGTATACAGTAAACCTGAAGCGAAGCATCGGAATCTAAAACTGGACTCACAGGAGACGTTCAAATCATAGAAAGTTAGAGTGTCAGCCCTCTTGTACTTAAGTCGGCATTGTGCCTTTTGTATTAAATTCAGATGCAATTTCCGTATTTCAGCGTCATAAGAAGGTCCAAGTTATACAGTAAACATGAAGTGAAGCATCCGAATCCAAAACTGGACTCACAGGAGAGGTTCAAATCATAGAAAGTTATAGTGTCAGTCCTCCTGTACTTAAGTAGGCATTGTGCCTTTTGTATTAAATTCGGATGCAATTTCAGTGTTTCATCGTCAATAGGAAGGTCCAAGGGATATAGTAAGCCTGTAGTGATGCATCGGAATCCTAAACTGGACTCACAGGAGAGGTTCAAACCGTAGAAAGTTAGAGTGTCAGTCCTCTTATACTTAAGTCGGCATTGTAGTTTTGTATTAAATTCGGATGCAATTTCGGTGTTTCATCGTCAACAAGTAGGTCCAAGGCATACAGTAAACCTGAAGTGAAGCATCGGAATCTAAAACTGGACTCACAGGAGAGGTTCAAATCTTGTACATAAGTCGCCATTGTGCCTTTTGTATTAAATTCGGATGCAAAATCTGTGCTTCATCGTCAATAAGAAGGTCCAAGTTATACAGTAAACATGAAGTGAAGCATCGGAATCCAAAACTGGACTCACAGGAGAGGTACAAATCATAGCAAGTTAGAGTGTCAGACCTCTTGTACTAAACTCGGCATTGTGCCTTTTGTTTCAAATTCGGATGCAAAATCTGTGCTTCATCGTCAATAAGAAGGTCCAAGGGATACAGAAAACCTGAAGTGAAGCATCGGAATCTAAAACTGGAATCACATTAGAGGTTCAAATCATTGATAGTTAGAGTGTCAATTCTCTTGTACTTAAGTCGGCATTGTGCCTTTTGTATTAATTTCGGATGCAATTTCTGTGTTTCGTCGTCAATAAGAGGGTCCAAGGGATACAGTAAACCTGAAGTGAAGCATCGGAATCTAAAACTGGACTCACATTAGAGGTTCAAATCATAGAAATTTAGTGTACCAGTCCTCTTGTACTTAGGTCGGCATTGTGCCTTTTGTATTAAATTGGAATCCGATTTCTGTGTTTCATCGTCAATAAGAAGGTCCAAGAGATACACTAAACCTAAAGTGAAGCATCGGAATCTAAAACCGGACTCACATGGGAGGTTCATATCATAGCAAGTTAGAGAGTCCGTCCGCTTTTACTTAAGTCGGTATTATGCTTTTTGTATTAAATTCGGATGCAATTTCTGTGTTTCATCGTCAATAAGAAGGTCCAAGGTATACAGTAAACCTGAAGTGAAGCATCGGAATCTAAAACGGGACTCACAGGAGAGGTTTAAATCATAGAACGTTAGAGTGTCAGTCCTCTTGTACTTAAGTCGGCATTGTGCCTTTTGTATTAAATTTGGATGCAATTACTTTGTTTCATCGTCTATAAGAAGGTCCAAGGTATACAGTAAACCGGAAGTGAACCACCGAAATCTAAACCTGGACTCACAGGAGAGGTTCAAATCGTAAAAAGTTAGGGTGTCTGTCCTCTTGTACTTAAGTCCGCATTGTGCCTTTTGTACTAAATTCGGATGCAATTTCTGTGTTTCATCGTCAATAAGAAGGTCCATGGTATACAGTAAACCTGAAGTGAAGCATCGGAATCTAATACTGGACTCACATGAGCGGTTCAAATCATAGAAAGTTAGAGTGTCAGTCCTCTTGTACTTATGTCGGCATGGTGCCTTTTGTTTTAAATGCGGATGCAAAATCTGTGCTTCATCGTCAATAAGAAGGTACAAGGGATACAGTAACTCTGAAGTGAAGCATCGGAATCTAAAACTGGACTCACATTAGAGGTTCAAATCATAGATAGTTAGAGTTTCAGTCCTCTTGTACTTAAGTCGGCATTGTGCCTTTTGTTTTAAATTCGGATGCAATTTCTGTGTTTCATCGTCAATAAGAAGGTCCAAGCGATACAGTAATCCTGAAGTGAAGCATCGTAATCTAAAACTGAACTCACAGGAGAGGTTCAAATCATAGAAAATTAGAGGTCAGTCCCCTTGTACATAAGTCAGCATTGTGCCTATTGTATTAAATTCGGATGCAATTTCTGTGTTTCATCGTCAATAAGAGGGTCCAAGGGATAAAGTAAACCTGAAGAGAAGCATCGGAATCTAAAACTGGACTCACAGGAGAGGTTCAAATCGTAGAATGTTAGGGTGGCTGTCCTCTTGTACTTAAATCGGCATTGTGCTTTTTGTATTAAATTTGGATGCAATATCTGTGTTTCATCGTCAATAAGAAGGTCCAAGTGATGCACTGAACCTGAAGTGAAGCATCAGAATCTAAAACTGGACTCACAGGGGAGGTTCAAATCATAGAAAGTTAGAGTGTCAGTCCTCTTGTACTTACGTCGGCATTGTGCCTTTTGTATTAAATTCGGATGCAATTTCTGTTCTTCATCGTCAATAAGAAGGTCCAAGGGATACAGCAAACCTGAAATGAATCATCGGAATCTAAAACTGGACTCACAGGAGAGGTTCAAATCGTAGAAAGTTTGAGTGTCAGTCCTCTTGTACTTAAGTCGGCATTGTGCCTTTTGTATTAAATTCGGATGCAATTTCTGTGTTTCATCTTCAATAAGAAGGTCCAAGGTATACTGAAAAGACGAAGCGAAGCATTGGAATCTAAAACTGGACTCACAGGAAAGGTTCAAATCATAGAATGTTAGAGTGTCTGTCCTCTTGTACTTAAGTCGGCATTGTGAATTTTGTATTAAATTCGGATGCAATTTCTGTGTTTCATCGTCAATAAGAAGGTCCAAGGGATACAGTGAACCTGAAGTGAAGCATCGGAATCTAAACCTGGACTCACAGGAGCGGTTCAAATCATAGAAAGTTAGAGTGTCAGTCCTCTTGTACTTAGGTCGGCATTTTGAATTTTGTATTAAAATCGGATGCAATTTCTGTGTTTCATCGTCAATAAGAAGGTTCAAGGTATACATTAACCCTGAAGTGAAGCATCGGAATCTAAAAGTGGACTCACAGAAGAGGTTCAAATCATAGAAAGTTAGAGTGTCAGTCGTCTTGTACTGAATTCGGCATTGTGCCTTTTGTATTAAATTCGGGCGCAATTTCTGTGCTTCATCATCAATAAGAATGTCCAAGGGATACAGTAAACCTGAAGAGTAGAATCGGAATCTAAAACTGGACTCTCACAAGAGGTTCAAATCATAGAAAGTTAGAGTGTCAGTCCACTTGTACTTAAGTCGGCCTTGTGCCGTTTGTAATAAATTCGGATGCAATTTCTGTGTTTCATCGTCAATAACAAAGTACAAAGTATACAGTAAACCTGAAGTGAAGCGTCGGAATCTAAGGCTGGACTCACAGGAGAGGTTCAAATCATAGAAAGTTAGAGTGTCAGTCCACTTGTACTTTACTCGGCATTCTGCCTTTTGTATTACAATCGGATGCAATTTCTGTGTTTCATCGTCAATAAGAAGGTCCAAGAGATACAGTAAACCTGAAGTGAATCATCGGACACTAAAACTGGACTCACATGAGAGGTTCAAATCATAGAGAGTTAGAGTGTCAGTCCTCTTTTACTTAAGTCGGCATTGTGCCTTTTGTATTAAATTCGGATGCAATTTCTGTGTCTCATCGTCATTAAGAAGGTCCTAGGGATACAGTAAACCTGAAGTGAAGCATCAGAATCTAAAACTGGACTCACAGGAGGGGTTCAAATCATAGAAAGTGAGAGTGTCAGTCCTCTTGTATTTAAGTCGGCATTGTGCCTTTTGTATTAAAATCGGATGCAATTTCTGTGTTTCATCGTCAATAAGAAGGTCCAAGTATACATTAAACCTGAAGTGAAGCACCAGAATATAAAACTGGACTCACAGGAGAGGTTCAAATCATAGAAAGTTAGAGTGTTAGTCCTCATGTACTTAAGTCGGCATTGTGCCTTTTGTATTAAATTCGGATGCGATTTCTGTGTTTCATCGTCAATAAGGAGGTCCAAGGGATACAGTAAACCTGAAGTGAATCATCAGAATCTAAAACTGGACTCACAGGAGAGGTTCAAATCGTAGAAAGTTAGAGTGTCAGTCCCCTTGTACTTAAGTCGGCATTGTGCCTTTTGTATTATATTCGTATGCAATTTCTGTGTTTCATCGTCAATAAGAAGGTCCAAGTTATACATTATACCTGAAGTATCGGAATCTAAAACTGGACTCACAGGACAGGTTCAAATCATAGAAATTTAGAGTGTCGGTCCACTTGTACTTAAGAGGCATTGTGCCTTTTGTATTAAATTCGGATGCAATTTCTGTGTTTCATCGTCAACTAGAAGGTCAGAGGTATACAGTAAACCTGAAGTGAAGCATAGGAATCTAAAACTGGACTCACAGGAGAGGTTCAAATCGTAGAATGTTAGAGTGTCAGTCCTCTCGTACTTCAGGCTGCATTGTGCCTTTTGTGTTGAATTCGGATGCAATTTCTGTGTTTCATCGTCAATAAGAAGGGTCAAGGTATACATTAAACCAGAAGCGAAGCTCGAAATCTAAAACTGGACTCACAGGAGCGGTTCAAATCGTAGAAGGTTAGAGTGTCAGCCCTCTTGTACTTAAGTCGGCATTGTGCCTCTTGTATTAAATTCGGATGCAATTTCTGTGTTTCAGTGTCAAAAAGAAGATCCAAGGGATACAGTAAACCTGAAGTGAAGCATCGGAATCTAAAACTGGACTCACAGTAGAGGTTCAAACCGTAGAAAGTTAGAGTGTCAGTCCTCATGTACTTATGTTGGCATTGAGGCTTTTGTATTAAATTCGGATGCAATTTCTGTGTTTCATCGTCAATAAGAAGGTCCAAGGTATACAGTAGACCTGAAGTGAAGCTTCGGAATCTGAAACTGGACTCACAGGAGAGGTTCAAATCATAGAATGTTGGAGTGTGAGTCCTCTTGTACTTAAGTCGGCATTGTGCCTTTTGTAATAAATTCGGATGCAATTTCTGTGTTTCATCGTCAATAAGAAGGTCCAAGTTATACATTACACCTGAAGTATCGGAATCTAAAACTGGACTCACAGGAGAGGTTCAAATCATAGAAAGTTAGAGTGTCGGTCCACGTGTACTTAAGTCGGCATTGTGCCTTTTGTATTAAATTCGGATGCAATTTCTGTGTTTCATCGTCAATAAGAAGGTCCAAGGTATACAGTAAACAAGAAGCGAAGCATCGGAATCTAAAACTGGACTCGCAGGAGAGGTTCAAATCATAGAAAGTTAGAGTGTCAATCCTCTTATACATAAGTCGGCATTGTGCCTTTTGTATTAAATTCGGATGCAATTTCTGTGTTTCATCGTCAATAAGAAGGTCCAAGGTATACATTATACCTGAAGTATCGGAATCTAAAACTGGACTCACAGGAGAGGTTCAAATCATAGAAATTTAGAGTGTCGGTCCAATTATACTTAAGAGGCATTGTGCCTTTTGTATTAAATTCGGATGCAATTTCTGTGTTTCATCGTCAATTAGAAGGTCCAAGGTATACAGTAAACAAGAAGCGAAGCATCGGAATCTAAAACTGGACTCGCAGGAAAGGTTCAAATCATAGAAAGTTAGAGTGTCAATCCTCTTATACATAAGTCGGCATTGTGCTTTTTGTATTAAATTCGGATGCAATTTCATTGTTTCATCGCCAATAAGAAGGTCCAAGGTATACGGTAAACCTGAAGTGAAGCATCGGAATCTATAACTCGACTCACAGGAGAGGTTCAAATCGTAGAAAGTTAGGGTGTCTGTCCTCTTGTACTTAAGTCGGCATTGTGCCTATTGTATTAAATTCAGATGCAATTTCTGTGTTTCATCGTCAATAAGATGGTCCAAGGGATACAGTGATCCTGAAGTGAAGAATCGGAATCTGAAACTGGACTCACAGGAGAGGTTCAAATCATAGAAACTTAGAGTGTCAGTCCTCTTGTACTGAAGTCGGCATTGTGCCTTTTGTATTAAATTCGGATGCAATTACTGTGTTTCATCGTCAATAAGAAGGTTCAAGGTATACATTAAACCTGAAGTGAAGCATCGGAATCAAAAACTGGGCTCACAGGAGAGGTTCAAATCATAGAAAGTTAGAGTGTCAGTCCTCTTGTACAGAAGTCGGCATTGTACCTTTTGTATTAAATTCGGATGCAATTTCTTTGTTTCATCGCCAATAAGAAGGTCCAAGGTATACAGTAAACCTGAAGTTAAGCATCGGAATCTAAAACTGGACTCACAGGAGTGGTTCAAATCATAGAGAATTAGAGTGTCGGTCCTCTTGTACTTAAGTCGGCATTATGCCTTTTGTATTAAATTCGGATGCAATATCTTTGTTTCAGCGTCAATAAGAAGGTCCAAGGGATACAGTAAACCTGAATTGAAGCATCGGAATCTTAAACTGGACTCACAAGAGCGGTTCAAATCATAGAAAGTTAGAGTGTCAGTCCTCTTGTACTTAAGTCGGCATTGTGCCTTTTGTATTAAATTCGGATGCAATATCTTTGTTTCATCGCCAAATAGGAGGTCCAAGGTATACAGTCAACCTGAAGTGAAGCATCGGATTCCAAAACTGGACTCACAGGAGAGGTTCAAATCGTAGAAAGTTAGGGTGTCTGTCCTCTTGTACTTAAGTCGGCATTGTGCCGTTTGTATTAAATTCGGATGCAATTTCTGAGTTTCATCGTCAATAAGAAGGACCAAGGGATACAGTGAACCTGAAGTGAAGCATCGGAATCTAAAACTGGACTCACAGGAGAGGTTCAAATAGTAGAATATTAGAGTGTCAGTCCTCTTGTACTTAAGTCGGCATTGTGACTTTTGTATTAAATTCGGATGCAATTTCTGTGTTTCATCGTCATTAAGATGGTTCAAGGTATACATTAAACCTGAAGTGAAGCATCGGAATCGAAGATTGGACTCACAGGAGAGGTTCAAATCAATGAAAGTTAGAGTGTCAGTCCTCTTGTACTTAAGTCGGCATTATGCCTTTTGTATTAAATTCGGATGCAATTTCTTTGTTTCAGCGTCAATAAGAAGGTCCAAGGGATACATTAAACTTGAAGTGAAGCATCGGAATCTAAAACTAGACTCACAGGAAAGGTTCAAATAGTAGAATATTAGAGTGTCAGTCCTCTTGTACTTAAGTCGGCATTGTGAGTTTTGTATTAAATTCGGATGCAATTTGTGTGTTTCATCGTCAATAAGAATTTCCAACGTATACAGTAAACCTGAAGTTAAGCATCGGAATCTGAAAGTGGACTCACAGGAGACGTTCAAATCATAGAAAGTTAGAGTGTCAGCCCTCTTGTACTTAAGTTGGCATTGTGCCTGTTGTATTAAATTCGGATGTAATTTCTGTGTTTCAGCGTCAATAAGAAGGTCCAAGGGATACAGTAAACATGAAGTGAAGCATCGGAATCTAAAACTGGACCTACAGGAGAGGTTCAAATCATAGAAAGTTAGAGTGTCAGTCCTCATGTATTTAAGTCGGCATTGTCCCTTTTGTATTAAATTCGGGTGCAATTTCTGTGTTTCATCGTCAATAAGATGGTCCAATGTATACAGTAAACCCGAAGTGAAGCATCGGAATCTAAAACTGGACTCACAGGAGAGGATCAAACCGTAGAAAGTTAGAGTGTCAGTCCTCATGTACTTATTTTGGCATTGCGCCTCTTGTATTACATTCGGATGCAATTTCTGTGTTTCATCGTCAATAAGAAGGTCCAATGTATACAGTAAACCTGAATTGAAGCATCGGAATCTGAAACTGGACTCACAGGAGAGGTTCAAATCATAGAATGGAGGAGTGTCAGTCCTCTTGTACTTAAGTCGGCATTGTGCCTTTTGTAATAAATTCGGATGCAATTTTTGTGTTTCATCGTCAATAAGAAGGTCCAAGGTATACAGTAAACCTGAAGTGAAGCATCGGAATCTGAAACTGGACTCACAGGAGAGGTTCAAAATAAAGAAAGTTAGAGTGTCAGTCCTCTTGTACTTAAGTTGGCATTGTGCCTTTTGTATTAAATTCGGATGCAAAGTCTGTGCTTCATCGTTAAATACAAGGTCCAAGGGATACAGTAAACCTGAAGTGAAGCGTCGGAATCTAAAACTGGACTCACAGGAAAGGTTCAAATCATAGAAAGTTATAGAGTCAGTCCTCATGTACTTAAGTCGGCATTGTTCTTTTTGCATTAAATTCGGATGCAATTTCTGTGTTTCATCGTCAATAAGAAGGTTTAAGGGATACAGTAAACCTGAAGTGAAGCATCGGAATCTAAAACTGGACGCACAGGAGAGGTTCAAATCATAGAAAGTTAGAGTAAGTCCTCATGTACTTAAGTCGGCATTGTTCCTTTTGTATTAAATTCGGATGCAAAATCTGTGCTTCATCGTCAATAAGAAGGTCCTAGGATACAGTAAACCTGAAGTGAAGCATCGGAGTCTAAAACTGGACTCACAGGAGAGGTTCAAATCATAGATTGTTAGAGTGTCAGTCCTCTTGTACTTATTCGGCATTGCGCCTTTTGTATTAAATTCGGATGCAATTTCTGTGTTTCATCGTCAATAAGAACGTCCAAGGGATACAGTGTACCTGAAGTGAAGCATCGAAATTTGAAACTGGACTCACAGGAGAGGTTCAAATCATAGAATGTAGGAGTGTCAGTCCTCTTGTACTTAAGTCGGCATTGTGCCTTTTGTATTAAATTCGGATGCAATTTCTGTGTTTCATCGTCAATAAGAAGGTCCAAGGTATACAGTAAACCTGAAGTGAAGCATCGGAATCTGAAACTGGACTCACAGGAGAGGTTCAAAACAAAGAAAGTTAGAGTGTCAGTCCTCTTGTACTTAAGTCGGCATTGTGCATTTTGTATTAAATTCGGATGCATAATCGGTGCTTCATCGTTAATAATAAGGTCCAAGAGGTACAGTAAACCTGAAGTGAAGCATCGGAATCTAAAACTGGACTCACAGGAGAGTATCAAATCATAGAAATTTAGAGTGTCATTCCGCTTGTACTTAAGTCGGCATTGTGCCTTTTGTATTAAATTCGGATGCAATTTCTGTGTTTCATCGTCAATAAGTAGGTCCAAGAGATACAGTGAACCTGAAGTGAAGGATCGGAATCTAAAACTGGACTGACATTAAAGGTTCAAAACATAGAAAGTTAGAGAGTCAATCCTCCTGTACTTAAGTCATAATTGTGCCTTTTGTATTAAATTCGTATGCAATTTCTATGTTTCATCGTCAATAACAAGGTTCAAGGTATACATTAAACCTGAAGTGAAGCATCGGAATCTAAAACTGGACTCACAGGAGAGGTTCAAATCATAGAAAGTTAGAGTGTCAGTCCTCATGTAGTTATGTCGGCATTGTGCCTTTTGTATTAAATTCGGATGCAATTTCTGTGTTTCATCGTCAATAAGAAGGTCCAAGTTATACATTATACCTGAAGTATCGGAATCTAAAACTGGACTCACAGGAGAGGTTCAAATCATAGAAAGTTAGAGTGTCGGTCCACGTGTACTTAAGTCGGCATTGTGCCTTTTGTATTAAATTGGGATGCAATTTCAGTGTTTCATCGTCAATAAGAAGGTCCAAGGTATACAGTAAACATGAAGCGAAGCATCGGAATCTAAAACTGGACTCGCAGGAGAGGTTCAAATCATAGAAAGTTAGAGTGTCAATCCTCCTATACATAAGTCGGCATTGTGCCTTTTGTATTAAATTCGGATGCAATTTCTGTGTTTCATCGTCAATAAGAAGGTCCAACTTATACATTATACCTGAAGTATCGGAATCTAAAACTGGACTCACAGGACAGGTTCAAATCATAGAAATTTAGAGTGTCGGTCCACTTGTACTTAAGAGGCATTGTGCCTTTTGTATTAAATTCGGATGCAATTTCTGTGTTTCATCGTCAACTAGAAGGTCCAAGGTATACAGTAAACCTGAAGTGAAGCATCGGAATCTAAAACTGGACTCACAGGAGAGGTTCAAATCGTAGAATGTTAGGGTGTCAGTCCTCTCGTACTTCAGGCTGCATTGTGCCTTTTGTGTTGAATTCGGATGCAATTTCTGTGTTTCATAGTCAATAAGAAGGTTCAATGTATACATTAAACCAGAAGCGAAGCTCGAAATCTAAAACTGGACTCACAGGAGCGGTTCAAATCGTAGAAGGTTAGAGTGTCAGCCCTCTTGTACTTAAGTCGGCATTGTGCCTTTTGCATTAAATTCGGATGCAATTTCTGTGTTTCATCGTCAATAAGAAGGTCCAACGTATACAGTAGACCTGAAGTGAAGCTTCGGAATCTGAAACTGGACTCACAGGAGAGGTTCAAATCATAGAATGTTGGAGTGTCAGTCCTCTTGTACTTAAGTCGGCATTGTGCCTTTTGTAATAAATTCGGATGCAATTTCTGTGTTTCATCGTCAATAAGAAGGTCCAAGTTATACATTATACCTGAAGTATCGGAATCTAAAACTGGACTCACAGGAGAGGTTCAAATCATAGAAAGTTAGAGTGTCGGTCCACGTGTACTTAAGTCGGCATTGTGCCTTTTGTATTAAATTCGGATGCAATTTCTGTGTTTCATCGTCAATAAGAAGGTCCAAGGTATACAGTAAACAAGAAGCTAAGCATCGGAATCTAAAACTGGACTCGCAGGAGAGGTTCAAATCATAGAAAGTTAGAGTGTCAATCCTCTTATACATAAGTCGGCATTGTGCCTTTTGTATTAAATTCGGATGCAATTTCTGTGTTTCATCGTCAATAAGAAGGTCCAAGGTATACATTATACCTGAAGTATCGGAATCTAAAACTGGACTCACAGGAGAGGTTCAAATCATAGAAATTTAGAGTGTCGGTCCA
Source organism: Schistocerca americana (assembly GCF_021461395.2). Classification (NCBI taxonomy): domain Eukaryota; kingdom Metazoa; phylum Arthropoda; class Insecta; order Orthoptera; family Acrididae; genus Schistocerca; species Schistocerca americana. The sequence continues at coordinate 60,845,224 of NC_060121.1, forward strand.
ATTATACTTAAGGGGCATTGTGCCTTTTGTATTAAATTCGGATGCAATTTCTGTGTTTCATCGTCATTTAGAAGGTCCAAGGTATACAGTAAACAAGAAGCGAAGCATCGGAATCTAAAACTGGACTCGCAGGAAAGGTTCAAATCATAGACAGTTAGAGTGTCAATCCTCTTATACATAAGTCGGCATTGTGCCTTTTGTATTAAATACGGATGCAATTTCTTTGTTTCATCGCCAATAAGAAGGTACAAGGTATACGGTAAACCTGAAGTGAAGCATCGGAATCTATAACTGGACTCACAGGAGAGGTTCAAATCGTAGAAAGTTAGGGTGTCTGTCCTTTTGTACTTAAGTCGGCATTGTGCCTATTGTATTAAATTCAGATGCAATTTCTGTGTTTCATCGTCAATAACAAGGTCCAAGGGATACAGTGATCCTGAAGTGAAGAATCGGAATCTAAAACTGGACTCACAGGAGAGTTTCAAATCGTAGAAACTTAGAGTGTTAGTCCTCTTGTACTGAAGTCGGCATTGTGCCTTTTGTATTAAATTCGGATGCGATTTCTGTGTTTCATCGTCAATAAGAAGGTTCAAGGTATACATTAAACCTGAAGTGAAGCATCGGAATCAAAAACTGGGCTCACAGGAGAGGTTCAAATCATAGATAGTTAGAGTGTCAGTCCTCTTGTACTGAAGTCGGCATTGTACCTTTTGTATTAAATTCGGATGCAATTTCTTTGTTTCATCGCCAATAAGAAGGTCCAAGGTATACAGTAAACCTGAAGTTAAGCATCGGAATCTAAAACTGGACTCACAGGAGTGGTTCAAATCATAGAAAATTAGAGTGTCGGTCCTCTTGTACTTAAGTCGGCATTATGCCTTTTGTATTAAATTCGGATGCAATATCTTTGTTTCAGCGTCAATAAGAAGGTCCAAGGGATACAGTAAAGCTGAATTGAAGCATCGGAATCTTAAACTGGACTCACAAGAGCGGTTCAAATCATAGAAAGTTAGAGTGTCAGTCCTCTTGTACTTAAGTCGGCATTGTGCCTTTTGTATTAAATTCGGATGCAATATCTTTGTTTCATCGCCAAATAGGAGGTCCAAGGTATACAGTCAACCTGAAGTGAAGCATCGGATTCCAAAACTGGACTCACAGGAGAGGTTCAAATCGTAGAAAGTTAGGGTGTCTGTCCTCTTGTACTTAAGTCGGCATTGTGCCGTTTGTATTAAATTCGGATGCAATTTCTTTGTTTCAGCGTCAATAAGAAGGTCCAAGGGATACATTAAACTTGAAGTGAAGCATCGGAATCTAAAACTAGACTCACAGGAAAGGTTCAAATAGTAGAATATTAGAGTGTCAGTCCTCTTGTACTTAAGTCGGCATTGTGACTTTTGTATTAAATTCGGATGCAATTTGTGTGTTTCATCGTCAATAAGAATTTCCAACGTATACAGTAAACCTGAAGTTAAGCATCGGAATCTGAAAGTGGACTCACAGGAGACGTTCAAATCATAGAAAGTTAGAGTGTCAGCCCTCTTGTACTTAAGTTGGCATTGTGCCTGTTGTATTAAATTCGGATGCAATTTCTGTGTTTCAGCGTCAATAAGAAGGTCCAAGGGATACAGTAAACATGAAGTGAAGCATCGGAATCTAAAACTGGACCTACAGGAGAGGTTCAAATCATAGAAAGTTAGAGTGTCAGTCCTCTTGTATTTAAGTCGGCATTGTCCCTTTTGTATTAAATTCGGGTGCAATTTCTGTGTTTCATCGTCAATAAGATGGTCCAATGTATACAGTAAACCCGAAGTGAAGCATCGGAATCTAAAACTGGACTCACAGGAGAGGATCAAACTGTAGAAAGTTAGAGTGTCAGTCCTCATGTACTTATTTTGGCATTGCGCCTCTTGTATTACATTCGGATGCAATTTCTGTGTTTAATCGTTAATAAGAAGGTCCAATGTATACAGTAAACCTGAATTGAAGCATCGGAATCTGAAACTGGACTCACAGGAGAGGTTAAAATCATAGAATGGAGGAGTGTCAGTCCTCTTGTACTTAAGTCGGCATTGTGCCTTTTGTAATATATTCGGATGCAATTTTTGTGTTTCATCGTCAATAAGAAGGTCCAAGGTATACAGTAAACCTGAAGTGAAGCATCGGAATCTGAAACTGGACTCACAGGAGAGGTTCAAAATAAAGAAAGTTAGAGTGTCAGTCCTCTTGTACTTAAGTCGGCATTGTGCCTTTTGTATTAAATTCGGATGCAAAGTCTGTGCTTCATCGTTAAATACAAGGTCCAAGGGATACAGTAAACCTTAAGTGAAGCGTCGGAATCTAAAACTGGACTCACAGGAAAGGTTCAAATCATAGAAAGTTATAGAGTCAGTCCTCATGTACTTAAGTCGGCATTGTTCTTTTTGCATTAAATTCGGATGCAATTTCTGTGTTTCATCGTCAATAAGAAGGTTTAAGGGATACAGTAAACCTGAAGTGAAGCATCGGAATCTAAAACTGGACGCACAGGAGAGGTTCAAATCATAGAAAGTTAGAGAGTAAGTCCTCATGTACTGAAGTCGGCATTGTTCCTTTTGTATTAAATTCGGATGCAAAATCTGTGCTTCATCGTCAATAAGAAGGTCCTAGGATACAGTAAACCTGAAGTGAAGCATCGGAATCTGAAACTGGACCCACAGGAGAGGTTCAAATCATAGATTGTTAGAGTGTCAGTCCTCTTGTACTTATTCGGCATTGCGCCTTTTGTATTAAATTCGGATGCAATTTCTGTGTTTCATCGTCAATAAGAACGTCCAAGGGATACAGTGAACCTGAAGTGAAGCATCGAAATTTGAAACTGAACTCACAGGAGAGGTTCAAATCATAGAATGGAGGAGTGTCAGTCCTCTTGTACTTAAGTCGGCATTGTGCCTTTTGTAATAAATTCGGATGCAATTTTTGTGTTTCATCGTCAATAAGAAGGTCCAAGGTATACAGTAAACCTGAAGTGAAGCATCGGAATCTGAAACTGGACTCACAGGAGAGGTTCAAAATAAAGAAAGTTAGAGTGTCAGTCCTCTTGTACTTAAGTCGGCATTGTGCATTATGTATTAAATTCGGATGCAAAATCGGTGCTTCATCGTTAATAATAAGGTCCAAGAGGTACAGTAAAACCTGAAGTGAAGCATCGGAATCTAAAACTGGACTCACAGGAGAGGTTCAAATCATAGAAATTTAGAGTGTCATTCCGCTTGTACTTAAGTGGCATTGTGCCTTTTGTATTAAATTCGGATGCAATTTCTGTGTTTCATCGTCAATAAGTAGGTTCAAGAGATACAGTAAACCTGAAGTGAAGCATCGGAATCTAAAACTGGACTGACATTAGAGGTTCAAAACATAGAAAGTTAGAGAGTCAATCCTCCTGTACTTAAGTCATAATTGTGCCTTTTGTATTAAATTCGTATGCAATTTCTTTGTTTCATCGTCAATAAGAAGGTTCAAGGTATACATTAAACCTGAAGTGAAGCATCGGAATCTAAAACTGGACTCACAGGAGAGGTTCAAATCATAGAAAGTTAGAGTGTCAGTCCTCATGTAGTTATGTCGGCATTGTGCCTTTTGTATTAAATTCGGATGCAATTTCTGTGTTTCATCGTCAATAAGAAGGTCCAAGTTATACATTATACCTGAAGTATCGGAATCTAAAACTGGACTCACAGGAGAGGTTCAAATCATAGAAAGTTAGAGTGTCGGTCCACGTGTACTTAAGTCGGCATTGTGCCTTTTGTATTAAATTGGGATGCAATTTCAGTGTTTCATCGTCAATAAGAAGGTCCAAGGTATACAGTAAACATGAAGCGAAGCATCGGAATCTAAAACTGGACTCGCAGGAGAGGTTCAAATCATAGAAAGTTAGAGTGTCAATCCTCCTATACATAAGTCGGCATTGTGCCTTTTGTATTAAATTCGGATGCAATTTCTGTGTTTCATCGTCAATAAGAAGGTCCAACTTATACATTATACCTGAAGTATCGGAATCTAAAACTGGACTCACAGGACAGGTTCAAATCATAGAAATTTAGAGTGTCGGTCCACTTGTACTTAAGAGGCATTGTGCCTTTTGTGTTAAATTCGGATGCAATTTCTGTGTTTCATCGTCAATAAGAAGGTTCAAGGTATACATTAAACCAGAAGCGAAGCTCGAAATCTAAACCTGGACTCACAGGAGCGGTTCAAATCGTAGAAGGTTAGAGTGTCAGCCCTCTTGTACTTAAGTCGGCATTGTGCCTTTTGTATTAAATTCGGATGCAATTTCTGTGTTTCAGTGTCAAAAAGAAGATCCAAGGGATACAGTGATCCTGAAGTGAAGAATCGGAATCTAAAACTGGACTCACAGGAGAGGTTCAAATCATAGAAACTTAGAGTGTCAGTCCTCTTGTACTGAAGTCGGCATTGTGCCTTTTGTATTAAATTCGGATGCAATTTCTGTGTTTCATCGTCAATAAGAAGGTTCAAGGTATACATTAAACCAGAAGCGAAGCTCGAAATCTAAACCTGGACTCACAGGAGCGGTTCAAATCGTAGAAGGTTAGAGTGTCAGCCCTCTTGTACTTAAGTCGGCATTGTGCCTTTTGTATTAAATTCGGATGCAATTTCTGTGTTTCAGTGTCAAAAAGAAGATCCAAGGGATACAGTGATCCTGAAGTGAAGAATCGGAATCTAAAACTGGACTCACAGGAGAGGTTCAAATCATAGAAACTTAGAGTGTCAGTCCTCTTGTACTGAAGTCGGCATTGTGCCTTTTGTATTAAATTCGGATGCAATTTCTGTGTTTCATCGTCAATAAGAAGGTCCAAGGTATACAGTAGACCTGAAGTGAAGCTTCGGAATCTGAAACTGGACTCACATGAGAGGTTCAAATCATAGAATGTTGGAGTGTCAGTCCTCTTGTACTTAAGTTGGCATTGTGCCTTTTGTAATAAATTCGGATGCAATTTCTGTGATTCATCGTCAATAAGAAGGTCCAAGTTATACATTATACCTGAAGTATCGGAATCTAAAACTGGACTCACAGGAGAGGTTCAAATCATAGAAAGTTAGAGTGTCGGTCCACGTGTACTTAAGTCGGCATTGTGCCTTTTGTATTAAATTCGGATGCAATTTCTGTGTTTCATCGTCAATAAGAAGGTCCAAGGTATACAGTAAACAAGAAGCGAAGCATCGGAATCTAAAACTGGACTCGCAGGAGAGGTTCAAATCATAGAAAGTTAGAGTGTCAGTCCTCTTATACATAAGTCGGCATTGTGCCTTTTGTATTAATTTCGGATGCAATTTCTTTGTTTCATCGACAATAAGAAGGTCCAAGGTATACGGTAAACCTGAAGTGAAGCATCGGAATCTATAACTGGACTCACAGGAGAGGTTCAAATCGTAGAAAGTTAGGGTGTCTGTCCTCTTGTACTTAAGTCGGCATTGTGCCTATTGTATTAAATTCAGATGCAATTTCTGTGTTTCATCGTCAATAAGAAGGTCCAAGGGATACAATGATCCTGAAGTGAAGAATCGGAATCTAAAACTGGGCTCACAGGAGAGGTTCAAATCATAGAAAGTTAGAGTGTCAGTCCTCTTGTACTGAAGTCGGCATTGTTCTTTTGTATTAAATTCGGATGCAATTTCTTTGTTTCATCGACAATAAGAAGGTCCAAGGTATACAGTAAACCTGAAGTTAAGCATCGGATTCCAAAACTGGACTCACAGGAGAGGTTCAAATCATAGAAAGTTAGAGTGTCAGTCCTCATGTAGTTATGTCGGCATTGTGCCTTTTGTATTAAATTCGGATGCAATTTCTGTGTTTCATCGTCAATAAGAAGGTCCAAGTTATACATTATACCTGAAGTATCGGAATCTAAAACTGGACTCACAGGAGAGGTTCAAATCATAGAAAGTTAGAGTGTCGGTCCACGTGTACTTAAGTCGGCATTGTGCCTTTTGTATTAAATTGGGATGCAATTTCAGTGTTTCATCGTCAATAAGAAGGTCCAAGGTATACAGTAAACATGAAGCGAAGCATCGGAATCTAAAACTGGACTCGCAGGAGAGGTTCAAATCATAGAAAGTTAGAGTGTCAATCCTCCTATACATAAGTCGGCATTGTGCCTTTTGTATTAAATTCGGATGCAATTTCTGTGTTTCATCGTCAACTAGAAGGTCCAAGGTATACAGTAAACCTGAAGTGAAGCATCGGAATCTAAAACTGGACTCACAGGAGAGGTTCAAATCGTAGAATGTTAGAGTGTCAGTCCTCTCGTACTTCAGGCTGCATTGTGCCTTTTGTGTTGAATTCGGATGCAATTTCTGTGTTTCATCGTCAATAAGAAGGTTCAAGGTATACATTAAACCAGAAGCGAAGCTCGAAATCTAAAACTGGACTCACAGGAGCGGTTCAAATCGTAGAAGGTTAGAGTGTCAGCCCTCTTGTACTTAATCCGGCATTGTGCCTTTTGTATTAAATTCGGATGCAATTTCTGTGTTTCAGTGTCAAAAAGAAGATCCAAGGGATACAGTAAACCTGAAGTGAAGCATCGGAATCTAAAACTGGACTCACAGTAGAGGTTCAAACCGTAGAAAGTTAGAGTGTCAGTCCTCATGTACTTATGTTGGCATTGAGCCTTTTGTATTAAATTCGGATGCAATTTCTGTGTTTCATCGTCAATAAGAAGGTCCAAGGTATACAGTAGACCTGAAGTGAAGCTTCGGAATCTGAAACTGGACTCACAGGAGAGGTTCAAATCGTAGAATGTTGGAGTGTCAGTCCTATTGTACTTAAGTCGGCATTGTGCCTTTTGTAATACATTCGGATGCAATTTCAGTGTTTCATCGTCAATAAGAAGGTCCAAGTTATACATTATCCCTGAAGTATCGGAATCTAAAACTGGACTCACAGGAGAGGTTCAAATCATAGAAAGTTAGAGTGTCGGTCCACGTGTACTTAAGTCGGCATTGTGCCTTTTGTATTAAATTCGGATGCAATTTCTGTGTTTCATCGTCAATAAGAAGGTCCAAGGTGTACAGTAAACAAGAAGCGAAGCATCGGAATCTAAAACTGGACTCGCAGGAGAGGTTCAAATCATAGGAAGTTAGAGTGTCAATCCTCTTATACATAAGTCGGCATTGTGCCTTTTGTATTAAATTCGGATGCAATTTCTGTGTTTCAGTGTCAAAAAGAAGATCCAAGGGATACAGTAAACCTGAAGTGAAGCATCGGAATCTAAAACTGGACTCACAGTAGAGGTTCAAACCGTAGAAAGTTAGAGTGTCAGTCCTCATGTACTTATGTTGGCATTGAGCCTTTTGTATTAAATTCGGATGCAATTTCTGTGTTTCATCGTCAATAAGAAGGTCCAAGGTATACAGTAGACCTGAAGTGAAGCTTCGGAATCTGAAACTGGACTCACAGGAGAGGTTCAAATCGTAGAATGTTGGAGTGTCAGTCCTATTGTACTTAAGTCGGCATTGTGCCTTTTGTAATACATTCGGATGCAATTTCAGTGTTTCATCGTCAATAAGAAGGTCCAAGTTATACATTATACCTGAAGTATCGGAATCTAAAACTGGACTCACAGGAGAGGTTCAAATCATAGAAAGTTAGAGTGTCGGTCCACGTGTACTTAAGTCGGCATTGTGCCTTTTGTATTAAATTCGGATGCAATTTCTGTGTTTCATCGTCAATAAGAAGGTCCAAGGTGTACAGTAAACAAGAAGCGAAGCATCGGAATCTAAAACTGGACTCGCAGGAGAGGTTCAAATCATAGGAAGTTAGAGTGTCAATCCTCTTATACATAAGTCGGCATTGTGCCTTTGGTATTAAATTCGCATGCAATTTCTGTGTTTCATCGTCAATAAGAAGGTCCAAGGTATACATTATACCTGAAGTATCGGAATCTAAAACTGGAGTCACAGGAGAGGTTCAAATCATAGAAATTTAGAGTGTCGGTCCAATTATACTTAAGAGGCATTGTGCCTTTTGTATTAAATTCGGATGCAATTTCTGTGTTTCATCGTCAATAAGAAGGTTCAAGGTATACATTAAACCTGAAGTGAAGCATCGGAATCAAAAACTGGGCTCACAGGAGAGGTTCAAATCATAGAAAGTTAGAGTGTCAGTCCTCTTGTACTGAAGTCGGCATTGTACCTTTTGTATTAAATTCGGATGCAATTTCTTTGTTTCATCGCCAATAAGAAGGTCCAACGTATACAGTAAACCTGAAGTTAAGCATCGGAATCTAAAACTGGACTCACAGGAGTGGTTCAAATCATAGAAAATTAGAGTGTCGGTCCTCTTGTACTTAAGTTGGCATTATGCTTTTTGTATTAAATTCGGATGCAATATCTTTGTTTCAGCGTCTATAAGAAGGTCCAAGGGATACAGTAAACCAGAATTGAAGCATCGGAATCTTAAACTGGACTCACAAGAGCGGTTCAAATCATAGAAAGTTAGAGTGTCAGTCCTCTTGTACTTAAGTAGGCATTGTGCCTTTTGTATTAAATTCGGATGCAATATCTTTGTTTCATCGCCAAATAGGAGGTCCAAGGTATACAGTCAACCTGAAGTGAAGCATCGGATTCCAAAACTGGACTCACAGGAGAGGTTCAAATCGTAGAAAGTTAGGGTGTCTGTCCTCTTGTACTTAAGTCGGCATTGTGCCGTTTGTATTAAATTCGGATGCAATTTCTGAGTTTCATCGTCAATAAGAAGGACCAAGGGATACAGTGAACCTGAAGTGAAGCATCGGAATCTAAAACTGGACTCACAGGAGAGGTTCAAATCATAGAAAGTTAGTGTGTCAGTCCTGTTGTACTTAAGTCGGCAATGTGCCTTTTGTATTAAATTCGGATGCAATTTCTGTGTTTCATCGTCATTAAGATGGTTCAAGGTATACATTAAACCTGAAGTGAAGCATCGGAATCGAAGATTGGACTCACAGGAGAGGTTCAAATCAATGAAATTTAGAGTGTCAGTCCACTTGTACTTAAGTCGGCATTATGCCTTTTGTATTAAATTCGGATGCAATTTCTTTGTTTCAGCGTCAATAAGAAGGTCCAAGGGATACATTAAACTTGAAGTGAAGCATCGGAATCTAAAACTAGACTCACAGGAAAAGTTCAAATAGTAGAATATTAGAGTGTCAGTCCTCTTGTACTTAAGTAGGCATTGTGACTTTTGTATTAAATTCGGATGCAATTTGTGTGTTTCATCGTCAATAAGAATTTCCAACGTATACAGTAAACCTGAAGTTAAGCATCGGAATCTGAAAGTGGACTCACAGGAGACGTTCAAATCATAGAAAGTTAGAGTGTCAGCCCTCTTGTACTTAAGTTGGCATTGTGCCTGTTGTATTAAATTCGGATGCAATTTCTGTGTTTCAGCGTCAATAAGAAGGTCCAAGGGATACAGTAAACATGAAGTGAAGCATCGGAATCTAAAACTGGACCTACAGGAGAGGTTCAAATCATAGAAAGTTAGAGTGTCAGTCCTCTTGTATTTAAGTCGGCATTGTCCCTTTTGTATTAAATTCGGGTGCAATTTCTGTGTTTCATCGTCAATAAGATGGTCCAATGTATACAGTAAACCCGAAGTGAAGCATCGGAATCTAAAACTGGACTCACAGGAGAGGATCAAACCGTAGAAAGTTAGAGTGTCAGTCCTCATGTACTTATTTTGGCATTGCGCCTCTTGTATTACATTCGGATGCAATTTCTGTGTTTCATCGTCAATAAGAAGGTCCAATGTATACAGTAAACCTGAATTGAAGCATCGGAATCTGAAACTGGACTCACAGGAGAGGTTCAAATCATAGAATGGAGGAGTGTCAGTCCTCTTGTACTTAAGTCGGCATTGTGCCTTTTGTAATAAATTCGGATGCAATTTTTGTGTTTAATCGTCAATAAGAAGGTCCAAGGTATACAGTAAACCTGAAGTGAAGCATCGGAATCTGAAACTGGACTCACAGGAGAGGTTCAAAATAAAGAAAGTTAGAGTGTCAGTCCTCTTGTACTTAAGTCGGCATTGTGCCTTTTGTATTAAATTCGGATGCAAAGTCTGTGCTTCATCGTTAAATACAAGGTCCAAGGGATACATTAAACCTGAAGTGAAGCGTCGGAATCTAAAACTGGACTCACAGGAAAGGTTCAAATCATAGGAAGTTAGAGAGTCAGTCCTCATGTACTTAAGTCGGCATTGTTCTTTTTGCATTAAATTCGGATGCAATTTCTGTGTTTCATCGTCATTAAGAAGGTTTAAGGGATACAGTAAACCTGAAGTGAAGCATCGGAATCTAAAACTGGACGCACAGGAGAGGTTCAAATCATAGAAAGTTAGACAGTAATTCCTCATGTACTTAAGTCGGCATTGTTCCTTTTGTATTAAATTCGGATGCAAAATCTGTGCTTCATCGTCAATAAGAAGGTCCTAGGATACAGTAAACCTGAAGTGAAGCATCGGAATCTAAAACTGGACTCACAGGAGAGGTTCAAATCATAGATTGTTAGAGTGTCAGTCCTCTTGTACTTATTCGGCATTGCGCCTTTTGTATTAAATTCGGATGCAATTTCTGTGTTTCATCGTCAATAAGAACGTCCAAGGGATACAGTGAACCTGAAGTGAAGCATCGAAATTTGAAACTGGACTCACAGGAGAGGTTCAAATCATAGAATGTAGGAGTGTCAGTCCTCTTGTACTTAAGTCGGAATTGTGCCTTTTGTATTAAATTCGGATGCAATTTCTGTGTTTCATCGTCAATAAGAAGGTCCAAGGTATACAGTAAACCTGAAGTGAAGCATCGGAATCTGAAACTGGACTCACAGGAGAGGTTCAAAACAAAGAAAGTTAGAGTGTCAGTCCTCTTGTACTTAAGTCGCCATTGTGCATTTTGTATTAAATTCGGATGCAAAATCTGTGCTTCATCGTTAATTAGAAGGTCCAAGGGATACAGTAAACCTGAAATGAAGCATCGGAATCTAAAACTGGACTCACAGGAAGGGTTCAAATCATAGAAAGTTAGAGAGTCAGACCTCATGTACTTAAGTCGGCATTGTTCCTTTTGTATTAAATTCGGATGCAATTTCTGTGTTTCATCGTCAATAAGAACGTCCAAGGGATACAGTAAACCTGAAGTGAAGCATCGGAATCTAAAACTGGACTCACAGGAGAGGTTCAAATCATAGACTGTTAGAGTGTCAGTCCTCTAGTACTTATTCGGCATTGCGCCTTTTGTATTAAATTCGGATGCAATTTCAGTGTTTCATCGTCAATGAGAACGTCCAAGGTATACAGTAAACCTGAAGTGAAGCATCGGAATCTAAAACTGGACTCACAGGAGACGTTCAAATCATAGAAGGTTAGAGTGTCAGTCCTCTTGTCCTTAAGTCGTCACTGTGGCTTTTCTATTAAATTCAAATGGAATTTCTGTGTTTCATCGACAATTTCAAGGTCCAAGAGATACAGTAAACCTGAAGTGAAGCATCGGAATCTAAAACTGGAATTACATTAGAGGTTCAAATCATGGAAAGTTTGAGTGTCAGTCCACTTGTACTTAAGTCGGCATTGAGCCTTTTGTATTATATTCGGATGAAAAACCTGTGCTTCATCGTCAATAGGAAGGTCCAAGGGATACAGTAAACCTGAAGTGAAGCACCGGAATCTAGAACTGGAATCACATTAGAGGTTCAAATCATAGAAAGTTAGTGTATCAGTCCTCTTGTACTTAAGTCGGCATTGTGACTTTTGTACTAAATTCAGATGCAATTTCTGTGTTTCATCGTCAATAAGAAGGTCCAAGGGATACAGTAAACCTGAAGTGAAGCATCGGAATCTAAAACTCGACTCACAGGAGAGGTTCAAATCATAGAAAGTTAGAGAGTCAGTCCTCTTGTACTTAAGTCGGCATTGTGCCTTTTGTATTAAATTCGGATGCAATTTCTGTGTTTTATCGTCAATAAGAAGGTTCAAGGTCTACAGTAAACCTGAAGTGAAGCATCGGAATCTAAAACTGGACTCACAGGAGAGGTTCAAATCATAGAAAGTTAGAGTGTCAGTCGTCTTGTACTTAAGTCGGCATTGTGCCCTTTGTATTTAATTCGGATGCAATTTCTGTGTTTCATCGTCAACAAGATGGTCCAAGGTATACAGTAAACATGAAGTGAAGCATCGGAATCTTAAACAGGACTCACAGGAAAGGTTCAAATTGTAGATAGTTAGAGTGTCAGTCCTCTTGTACTTAAGGCGGCATTGTGCCTTTTGTATTAAATTCGGATGCAAAATCTGTGCTTCATCGTCAATTAGAAGGTCCAAGGGATACAGTAAACCTGAAGTGAAGCATCGGAACCTAAAACTGGACTCAGAGGAGAGGTTCAAATCATAGAAAGTGATAGTCTCAGTAATCTTGTACTTAAGTCGGCATTGTGCCATTTGTATTAAATTCGGATGCAATTTCTGTGTTTCATCGTCAATAAGAGGGTCCAAGTATACATTACCTGAAGTGAAGCATCGGTATCTCTAACTGGACTCACAGGAGAAGTTCATATCATAGAAAGTTAGAGTGACAGTCTTCTTGTACTTATGTCGGCATTGTGCCTTTTGTATTAAATTCGAATACAATTTCTGTGTTTCATCGTCAATAAGAAGGTCCAAGGTATACATTAAACTTGAAGTGAAGCATCGGAACCTAAGACTGGACTCACAGGAGAGGTTCAAATCATAGAAAGTTAGAGTGTCAGTCCTCTTGTACTTAAGTCGGCATTGTGCCTTTTGTATTAAATTCGGATGCAATTTCTGTGTTTCATCGTCAATAAGAAGGTCCAACGTATACAGTAAACCTGAAGTTAAGCATCGTAATCTAAAACTGGACTCACAGGAGAGGTTCAAATCATAGAAAGTTAGAGTGTCAGCCCTCTTGTACTTAAGTCGGCATTGTGCCTTTTGTATTAAATTCGGATGCAAATTCTGTGTTTCAGCGTCAATAAGAAGGTCCAAGGGATACAGTGAAACTTAAGTGAAGCATCGGAATCTAAAACTGGACACACTGGAGAGGTTCAAATCACAGAAAGTGAGAGTGTCAGTCCTCTTGTACTTTAGTCTTCATTGAGCCTTTTGTATTAAATTCGGATGCAATATCTGTGTTTCATCGTCAATAGGGAGGTCCAAGGGATACAGTAAACCTGAAGTGAAGCATCGGAATCTCAAACTAGACTCACAGGAAAGGTTCCAATAGTAGAATGTTAGAGTGTCAGTCCTCTTGTACTTAAGTCGGCATTGTGCCTTTTGTATTAAATTCGGATGCAATTTCTGTGTTTCATCGTCAATAAGAAGGTCCAACGTATACAGTAAACCTGAAGTTAAGCATCGGAATCTAAAACTGGACTCACAGGAGAGGTTCAAACCGTAGAAAGTTAGAGTGTCAGTCCTCATGTACTTATGTTGGCATTGTGCCTCTTGTATTAAATTCGGATGCAATTTCTGAGTTTCATCGTCAATAAGAAGGTTTAAGGGATACAGTAAACCTGAAGTGAAGCATCGGAATCTAAAACTGGACCCACAGGAGAGATTCAAATCATAGAAAGTTAGAGAGTCGGGCCTCATGTACTTAAGTCGGCATTGATCCTTTTGTATTAATTTCGGATGCAATTTTGGTGTTTCATCGTCAACAAGAAGGTTCAAAGTATACATTAAACATGAAGTGAAGCATCGGAATTTAAAACTGGACTCACAGGAGAGGTTCAAATCATAGAATGTGAGAGTGTCAGTCCTCTTGTACTTAAGTCGGCATTGTGCCTTTTGTATGAAATTCGGATGCAATTTCTGTGCTTCATCCTCAATAAGAAGGTCCAAGGTATACAGTAAACCTGAAGTGAAGCATCGTAATCTGAAACTGGACTCACAAGAGAGGTTCAAATCATAGAACGTTAGAGTGTCAGTCCTCTTGGACTTAAGTCAGCATTGTGCCTTTTGTATTAAATTCGGATGCAAAATCTGTGCTTCATCGTCAATAAGAAGGTCCAGGGGATACAGTAAACCTGAAGTGAAGCATCGGAATCTAAAACTGTACTCACAGGAGAGGTTCAAATCATAGACTGTTAGAGTGTCAGTCGTCTTGTACTTATTCGGAATTGCGCCTTTTGTATTAAATTCGGATGGAATTTCTGTGCTTCATCGTCAATAAGAACGTCCAACGGATACAGTAAATTTGAAGTGAAGCATCGGAATCTAAAACTGGACTCATAGGAGAGGTTCAAATGATCGAAGGTTAGAGTGTCAGTCCTCTTGTACTTAAGTCGGCATTGTGGCTTTTCTATTAAATTCAAATGGAATTTCTGTGTTTCATCGTCAATTAGAAGGTCCAAGGGATACAGTAAACCTGAAGTGAAGCATCCGAATCTAAAACTGGAATCACATTAGAGGTTCAAATCATAGAACGTTAAAGTGTCAGTCCTCTTGTACTTAAGTCGGCATTGTGACATTTGTACTAAATTCGGATGCAATTTCTGTGTTTCATCGTCAATAAGAAGGTCCAACGTATACAGTAAACCTGGAGTGAAGCATCGGAATCTAAAACTAGAATCAAATTAGAGGTTCAAATCATAGAAAGTTAGAGTGTCAGTCCTCTTGTACTTAAGTCGGCTTTGTGACATTTGTACTAAATTCGGATGCAATTTCTGTGTTTCATCGTCAATAAGAAGGTCCAACGTATACAGTAAACCTGAAGTTAAGCATTGGAATCTAAAACTGGACTCACAGGAGAGGTTCAAATCATAGAAAGTTAGAGTGTCAGCCCTCTTGTACTTAAGTCGGCATTGTGCCCCTTGTATTAAATTCGGAACAATTTCTGTGTTTCAGCGTCAATAAGAAAGTCCGAAGGGATACAGTAAACATGAAGTTAAGGATCGGAATCTAAAACTGGACTCACAGGAGAGGTTCAAATCATAGAAAGTTAGAGTGTCAGTCCTCTTGTATTTAAGGCGGTATTGTGCCTTTTGTATTGAATTCTGGTGCAATTTCTGAGTTTCATCGTCAATAAGAAGGTTTAAGGGATACAGTAAACCTGAAGTGAAGCATCGGAATCTAAAACTGGACTCACAGGAGGGGTTCAAATGATCGAAGGTTGCAGTGTCAGTCCTCTTGTACTTAAGTCGGCATTGTGGCTTTTCTATTAAATTCAAATGGAATTTCTGTGTTTCATCGTCAATTAGAAGGTCCAAGGATAACAGTAAACCTGAAGTGAAGCATCGGAATCTAAAACTGGAATCACATTAGAGGTTCAAATCATAGAACGTTAGAGTGTCAGTCCTCTTGTACTTAAGTCGGCATTGTGACATTTGTACTAAATTCGGATGCAATTTCTGTGTTTCATCGTCAATAAGACGGTCCAACGTATACAGTAAACCTGGAGTGAAGCATCGGAATCTAAAACTGCAATCAAATTAGAGGTTCAAATCATAGAAAGTTAGAGTGTCAGTCCTCTTGTACTTAAGTCGGCTTTGTGACATTTGTACTAAATTCGGATGCAATTTCTGTGTTTCATCGTCAATAAGAAGGTCCAACGTATACAGTAAACCTGAAGTTAAGCATTGGAATCTAAAACTGGACTTACAGGAGAGGTTCAAACCGTAGAAAGTTAGAGTGTCAGTCCTCATGTACTTATGTTGGCATTGTGCCTCTTGTAATAAATTCGGATGCAATTTCTGAGTTTCAGCGTCAATAAGAAGGTTTAAGGGATACAGTAAACCTGAAGTGAAGCATCGGAATCTAAAACTGGACTCACAGGAGAGATTCAAATCATAGAAAGTTAGAGAGTCGGGCCTCATGTACTTAAGTCGGCATTGATCCTTTTGTATTAAATTCGGATGCAATTTTGGTGTTTCATCGTCAATAAGGAGGTTCAAAGTATACATTAAACATGAAGTGAAGCATCGGAATTCAAAACTGGACTCACAGGAGAGGTTCAAATCATAGAATGTGAGAGTGTCAGTCCTCTTGTACTTAAGTCGGCATTGTGCCCTTTGTATTAAATTCGGAACAATTTCTGTGTTTCAGCGTCAATAAGAAAGTCCGAAGGGATACAGTAAACATGAAGTTAAGGATCGGAATCTAAAACTGGACTCACAGGAGAGGTTCAAATCATAGGAATTTAGAGTGTCAGTCCTCTTGTATTTAAGGCGGTATTGTGCCTTTTGTATTGAATTCTGGTGCAATTTCTGAGTTTCATCGTCAATAAGAAGGTTTAAGGGATACAGTAAACCTGAAGTGAAGCATCGGAATCTAAAACTGGACTCACAGGAGGGGTTCAAATCATAGACTGTTAGAGTGTCAGTCGTCTTGTACTTATACGGAATTGCGCCTTTTGTATTAAATTCGGATGGAATTTCTGTGTTTCATCGTCAATAAGTACGTCCAACGGATACAGTAAACCTGAAGTGAAGCATCGGAATCTAAAACTGGACTCATAGGAGAGGTTCAAATCATCGAAGGTTAGAGTGTCAGTCCTCTTGTACTTAAGTCGGCATTGTGCCTTTTGTATTAAATTCGGATGAAAAATCTGTGCTTCTTCGTCAATAAGAAGGTCCTAGGGATACAGTAAACCTGAAGTGAAGCATCGGAATCTAAAACTGGAATCACATTAGCGGTTCAAATCATAGAAAGTTAGAGTGTCAGTCCTCTTGTACTTAAGTCGGCATTGTGACATTTGTACTAAATTCGGATGCAATTTCTGTGTTTCATCGTCAATAAGAAGGTCCAACGTATACAGTAAACCTGAAGTTAAGCATCGGAATCTAAAACTGGACTCACAGGAGAGGTTCAAATCATAGAAAGTTAGAGTGTCAGCCCTCTTGTACTTAAGTCGGCATTGTGCCCTTTGTATTAAATTCGGATGCAATTTCTGTGTTTCATCGTCAATAAGAAGGTCCAACGTATACAGTAAACCTGAAGTTAAGCATCGTAATCTAAAACTGGACTCACAGGAGAGGTTCAAATCATAGAAAGTTAGAGTGTCAGCCCTCTTGTACTTAAGTCGGCATTGTGCCTTTTGTATTAAATTCGGATACAATTTCTGTGTTTCAGCGTCAATAAGAAGGTCCAAGGGATACAGTGAAACTTAAGTGAAGCATCGGAATCTAAAACTGGACACACTGGAGAGGTTCAAATCACAGAAAGTGAGAGTGTCAGTCCTCTTGTACTTTAGTCTTCATTGTGCCTTTTGTATTAAATTCGGATGCAATTTCTCTGTTTCATCGTCAATACGGAGGTCCAAGGGATACAGTAAACCTGAAGTGAAGCTTCGGAATCTAAAACTAGACTCACAGGAAAGGTTCCAATAGTAGAATGTTAGAGTGTCAGTCCTCTTGTACTTAAGTCGGCATTGTGCCTTTTGTATTAAATTCGGATGCAATTTCTGTGTTTCATCGTCAATAAGAAGGTCCAACGTATACAGTAAACCTGAAGATAAGCATCGGAATCTAAAACTGGACTCACAGGAGAGGTTCAAACCGTAGAAAGTTAGAGTGTCAGTCCTCATGTACTTATGTTGGCATTGTGTCTCTTGTAATAAATTCGGATGCAATTTCTGAGTTTCATCGTCAATAAGAAGGTTTAAGGGATACAGTAAACCTTAAGTGAAGCATCGGAATCTAAAACTGGACTCACAGGAGAGATTCAAATCATAGAAAGTTAGAGAGTCGGGCCTCATGTACTTAAGTCGGCATTGATCCTTTTGTATTAAATTTGGATGCAATTTTGGTGTTTCATCGTCAATAAGGAGGTTCAAATTATACATTAAACATGAAGTGAAGCATCGGAATTTAAAACTGGACTCACAGGAGAGGTTCAAATCATAGAATGTGAGAGTGTCAGTCCTCTTGTACTTAAGTCGGCATTGTGCCTTTTGTATGAAATTCGGATGCAATTTCTGTGCTTCATCCTCAATAAGAAGGTCCAAGGTATACAGTAAACCTGAGGTGAAGCATCGGAATCTGAAACTGGACTCACAGGAGAGGTTCAAATCATAGTACGTTAGAGTGTCAGTCCTCTTGTACTTAAGTCGGCATTGTGCCTTTTGTATTAAATTCGGATGCAAAATCTGTGCTTCATCGTCAATAAGAAGGTCCAGGGGATACAGTAAACCTGAAGTGAAGCATCGGAATCTAAAACTGTACTCACAGGAGAGGTTCAAATCATAGACTGTTAGAGTGTCAGTCGTCTTGTACTTATTCGGAAGTGCGCCTTTTGTATTAAATTCGGATGGAATTTCTGTGTTTCATCGTCAATAAGAACGTCCAACGGATACAGTAAATTTGAAGTGAAGCATCGGAATCTAAAACTGGACTCATAGGAGAGGTTCAAATGATCGAAGGTTAGAGTGTCAGTCCTCTTGTACTTAAGTCGGCATTGTGGCTTTTCTATTAAATTCAAATGGAATTTCTGTGTTTCATCGTCAATTAGAAGGTGCAAGGGATACAGTAAACCTGAAGTGAAGCATCGGAATCTAAAACTGGAATCACATTACAGGTTCAAATCATAGAAAGTTAGAGTGTCAGTCCTCTTGTACTCAAGTCGGCATTGTGCCTTTTGTATTAAATTCGGATGAAAAATAATTGCTTCATCGTCAATAAGAAGGTCCTAGGGATACAGTAAACCTGGAGTGAAGCATCGGAATCTAAAACTGGAATTACATTAGAGGTTCAAATCATAGAAAGTTAGAGTGTCAGTCCTCTTGTACTTAAGTCAGCTTTGTGACATTTGCACTAAATTCGGATGCAATTTCTGAGTTTTATCGTCAATAAGAAGGTCCAACGTATACAGTAAACCTGAAGTTAAGCATCGGAATCTAAAACTGGACTCACAGGAGAGGTTCAAATCATAGAAAGTTAGAGTGTCAGCCCTCTTGTACTTAAGTCGGCATTGTGCCCTTTGTATTAAATTCGGATGAAATTTCTATGTTTCAGCGTCAATAAGAAGGTCCGAAGGGCTACAGTAAACATGAAGTTAAGGATCGGAATCTAAAACTGGACTCACAGGAGAGGTTCAAATCATAGAAAGTTAGAGTGTCAGTCCTCTTGTATTTAAGGCGGTATTGTGCCTTTTGTATTGAATTCTGGTGCAATTTCGGAGTTTCATCGTCAATAAGAAGGTTTAAGGGATACAGTAAACCTGAAGTGAAACATCGGAATCTAAAACTGGACTCACAGGAGGGGTTCAAATCATAGACTGTTAGAGTGTCAGTCGTCTTGTACTTATTCGGAATTGCGCCTTTTGTATTAAATTCGGATGGAATTTCTGTGTTTCATCGTCAATAAGAACGTCCAACGGATACAGTAAACCTGAAGTGAAGCATCGGAATCTAAAACTGGACTCATAGGAGAGGTTCAAATCATCGAAGGTTAGAGTGTCAGTCTTCTTGTACTTAAGTCGGCATTGTGCCTTTTGTAGTAAATTCGGATGAAAAATCTGTGCTTCATCGTCAATAAGAAGGTCCTAGGGATACAGTAAACCTGAAGTGAAGCATCGGAATCTAAAACTGGAATCACATTAGAGGTTCAAATCATAGAAAGTTAGAGTGTCAGTCCTCTTGTACTTAAGTCGGCATTGTGACATTTGTACTAAATTCGGATGCCATTTCTGTGTTTCATCGTCAATAAGAAGGTCCAACGTATACAGTAAACCTGAAGTTAAGCATCGGAATCTAAAACTGGACTCACAGGAGAGGTTCAAATCATAGAAAGTTAGAGTGTCAGCCCTCTTGTACTTAAGTCGGCATTGTGCCCTTTGTATTAAATTCGGATGCAATTTCTGTGTTTCATCGTCAATAAGAAGGTCCAACGTATACAGTAAACCTGAAGTTAAGCATCGGAATCCAAAACTGGACTCACAGGAGAGGTTCAAATCAAAGAAAGTTAGAGTGTCAGTCCTCTTGTACTTATTCGGCATTGCGCCTTTTGTATTAAATTCGGATGGAATTTCTGTGTTTCATTGTCAATAAGAACGTCCAAGGGATACAGTAAACCTGAAGTGAAGCATCGGAATCTCAAACTGGACTCACAGGAGAGGTTCAAATCATCGAAGTTTAGAGTGTCACTCCACTTGTACTTAAGTCGGCATTGTGGCTTTTCTATTAAATTCAAATGGAATTTCTGTGTTTCATCGTCAATAAGAAGGTCCAAGGGATACAGTAAACCTGAAGTGAAGCATCGGAATCTAAAACTGGACTCACAGGAGGGGTTCAAATCATAGAAAGTTAGAGAGTCAGTCCTCTTGTACTTAAGTCGGCATTGTGCCTGTTGTATTAAATTCGGATGCAATTTCTGTGTTTCCTCGTCAATAAGAAGGTCCAAGGTATACATTAAACCTGAAGTGAAGCATCGGAATCTAAAACAGGGTTCACAGGAGAGGATCAAATCATAGAAAGTTAGAGTGTCAGTCGTCTTGTACTTAAGTCGGCATTGTGCCCTTTGTATTAAATTCGGATGCAATTTCTATGTTTCATCGTCAACAAGATGGTCCAAGGTATACAGTAAACATCAAGTGAAGCATCGGAATCTGAAGCTGGACTCACAGGAAAGGTTCAAATTGTAGATAGTTAGAGTGTCAGTCCTCTTGTACTTAAGTCGGCTTTGTGCCTTTTGTATTAAATTCGGATGCAAAATCTGTGCTTCATCGTCAATAAGAAGGTCCAAGGGATATAGTAAACCTGAAGTGAAGCATCGGAACCTAAACTGGACTCACAGAAGAGGTTCAAATCATAGAAAGTTAGAGTGTCAGTCCTCTTGTATTTAAGTCGGCATTGTGCCTTTTGTATTACATTCGGGTGCAATTTCTGTGTTTTATCGTCAATAAGAATGTTCATCGTATACAGTAAACCTGATGTGAAGCATCGGAATCTGAAACTGGACTCACAGGAGAGGTTCATACCGTAGAAAGTTAGAGTGTCAGTCCGCATGTACTTATGTTTGCATTGTGCCTTTTGTATTAAATTCGGATGAAATATCTGTGTTTCATCGTCAATAAGAAGGTCCAAGGTATACAGTAAACCTGCAGTGAAGCATCGGAATCTGAAACTGGACTCACAGGAGAGGTTCAAATCATAGGACGTTAGAGTGTCAGTCCTCTTGTACTTAAGTTGGCATTGTGCCTATTGTTTTAAATTCGGATGCAAAATCTGTGCTTCATCGTTAATTAGAAGGTTCAAGGGATACAGTAAACCTGATGTGAAGCATCGGAATCTAAAACTGGACTTACAGCAGAGGTTCAAATCTTAGAAAGTTAGAGTGTCAGTCCTCTTGTACTTAAGCCGGCATTGTGCCTTTTGTATGAAATTCGGATGCAATTTCTGTGTTTCATCGTTAATAAGAAAGTCCAAGGTATACAGTAAACCTGAAGTGAAGCATCGGTATCTGATACTGGACTTACAGGAGAGGCTCAAATCATAGAACGTTAGAGTGTCAGTCCTCTTGTACTTAAGTGGGCATTGTGACTTTTGTATTAAATCGGATACAAAATCTGTGCTTCGTCGTCAATAAGAAGGTCCAAGGGATGCAGTAAACCTGAAGTGAAGCATCGGAATCTAAAACTGGACTCACAGGAGAGGTTCTAATCATAGTCTGTTAGAGTGTCAGTCCACTTGTACTTAAGTCGGCATTGTGGCTTTTCTATTAAATTCAAATGGAATTTCTGTGTTTCATCGTCAATTAGAAGGTCCAAGGGATACAGTAAACCTGAAGTGAAGCATCGTAATCTGAAACTGGAATCACATTAGAGGTTCAAATCATAGAAAGTTAGAGTGTCAGTCGTCTTGTACTTAAGTCGGCATTGTGCCTTTTGTATTAAATTCGGATGCAATTTCTGTGTTTCATCGTCAACAAGATGGTCCAAGGTATACAGTAAACATGAAGTGAAGCATCGGAATCTGAAGCTGGACTCACAGGAAAGGTTCAAATTGTAGATAGTTAGAGTGTCAGTCCTCTTGTACTTAAGTCGGCTTTGTGCCTTTTGTATTAATTTAGGATGCAAAATCTGTGCTTCATCGTCAATAAGAAGTTCCAAGGGATATAGTAAACCTGAAGTGAAGCATCGGAACCTAAACTGGACTCACAGGAGAGGTTCAAATCATAGAAATTTAGAGTGTCAGTCCTCTTGTATTTAAGTCGGCATTGTGCCTTTTGTATTACATTCGGGTGCAATATCTGTGTTTCATCGACAATAAGCAGGTCCAAGGTATTCAGTAAACCTGAAGTGAAGCATCGGAATCTGAAACTGGACTCACAGGAGAGGCTCAAATCATAGAATGTAGGAGTGTCAGTCCTCTTGTACTTAAGTCGGCATTGTGCTTATTGTATTACATTCGGACGCAATTTCTGTGTTTCATCGTCAATAAAAAGGTCCAAGGTATACAGTAAACCTGCAATGAAGCATCGGAATCTGAAACTGGACTCACAGGAGTGGTTCAAATCATAGAACGTTAGAGTGTCAGTCCTCTTGTACTTAAGTTGGCATTGTGCCTATTGTATTAAATTCGGATGCAAAATCTGTGCTTCATCGTTAATTAGAAGGTTCAAGGGATACAGTAAACCTGATGTGAAGCATCGGAATCCAAAACTGGACTCACAGGAGAGGTTCAAATCATAGAAAGTTAGAGAGTCAGTCCTCATGTAATTAAGTCGGCATTGTTCCTTTTGTATTAAATTCGGATGCAATTTCTGTGTTTCATTGTCAATAAAAGGTTCAAGGTATACATTAAACCTGAAGTGAAGCATCGGAATCTAAAACTGGACTCACAGGAGAGGTTCAAATCGTAGAAAGTGAGAGTCTCAGTAATCTTGTACTTAAGTCGGCATTGTGCCATTTGTATTAAATTCGGATGCAATTTCTGTGTTTCATCGTCAATAAGAGGGTCTAAGTATACATTACCTGAAGTGAACCATCGGAAACTAAAACTGGTCTCACGGGAGAAGTTCAAATCATAGAAAGTTAGAGTGGCAGTCTTCTTGTACTTAAGTCTGCATTGTGATTTTCGTATTAAATTCGGATTCAATTTCTGTGTTTCATCGTCAATAAGAAGGTCCAAGTTATCCATTAAACCTGAAGTGAAGCATCGGATTTTAAAACTGGACTCACAGGAGAGGTTCAAATCATAGAAAGTTAGAGTGTCAGTTCTCTTGTACTTAGGTCGGCATTGTGCCTTTTGTATTTAATTCGGATGCAATTTCTGTGTTTCATCGTCAATAAGAAGGTCCTAGGGATACAGTATACCCAAAGTGAAGCATCGGAATCTAAGTCTGGACTCACAGGAAAGGTTCAAATCATTGGGAGTAAGAGTTTCAGTCCTCTTGTACTAAAGTAGGCATTGTGAGTTTTGTATTAAATTCGGATGCAATTTCTGTGTTTCATCGTCAATAAGAAGGTCCAAGGTATACAGTAAACCTGAAGTGGAGCATCGGAATCTAAAACTGGACTCACAGGAGGGGTTCAAATCGTAGAAAGTTACAGTGTCAGTCCTCTTGTACTTAAGTCGGCATTGTGCCTTTTGTAATAATGTCGGATGCAATTTCTGTGTTTCATCGTCAATAAGAAGTTCCAAGGTATACAGTAAACCTGAAGTGAAGCATCGGAATCTGAAACTGGACTCACAGGAGTGGTTCAAATCATAGAAAGTTAGAGTGTCATTCCTCTTGTACTTAAGTCGGCATTGTGCCTTTTGTATTAAATTCGGATGCAATTTCTGTGTTTCATCGTTAATAAGAACGTACAAGTTATACAGTCAATTTGAAGTGAAACATCGGAATCTGAAACAGGACTCACAGGAGAGGTTCAAATCATAGAACGTTAGAGTGTCAGTCCTCTTGTACTTAAGTCGGCATTGTGCCTTTTATATTAAATTCGGATGCAAAATCTGTGCTTCATCGTCAATAAGAAGGTCCAAGGGATACAGTAAACCTGAACTGAAGCATCGGGATCTAAAACTGGACTCACAGGAGAGGTTCAAATCATAGAGTGTTAGAGTGTCAGTCCTCTTGTACTTATTCGGCATTGCGCCTTGAGTATTAAATTCGGATGCAATTTGTGTGTTTCATCGTGAATAAGAACGTCCAAGGGATACAGTAAACCTGAAGTGAAGCATCGGAATCAAAAAGTGGACTCACAGGAGAGGTTCAAATCATAGAAGGTTAGAGTGTCAGTCCTCTTGTACTTAAGTCGGCATTGCAGCTTTTCTATTAAATACAAATGGAATTTCTGTGTTTCATCGTCAATTAGAAGGACCAAGGGATACAGTAAACCTGAAGTGAAGCATCGGAATCTAAAACTGGAATCACATTAGAGGTTCAAATCATAGAAAGTAAGAGTGTCAGTCCTCTTGTACTTATGTTGGCATTGTGCCTTTTATATTAAATTCGGATGAAAAATCAGTGCTTCATCGTCAATAACAAGGTCCAAGGGATACATTAAACCTGAAGTGAAGCATCGGATTTTAAAACTGGACTCACAGGAGAGGTTCAAATCATAGAAAGTTAGAGTGTCAGTTCTCTTGTACTTAGGTCGGCATTGTGCCTTTTGTATTTAATTCGGATGCAATTTCTGTGTTTCATCGTCAATAAGAAGGTCCAAGGGATACAGTATACCCAAAGTGAAGCATCGGAATCTAAGTCTGGACTCACAGGAAAGGTTCAAATCATTGGGAGTAAGAGTTTCAGTCCTCTTGTACTAAAGTAGGCATTGTGAGTTTTGTATTAAATTCGGATGCAATTTCTGTGTTTCATCGTCAATAAGAAGGTCCAAGGTATACAGTAAACCTGAAGTGGAGCATCGGAATCTAAAACTGGACTCACAGGAGGGGTTCAAATCGTAGAAAGTTACAGTGTCAGTCCTCTTGTACTTAAGTCGGCATTGTGCCTTTTGTAATAATGTCGGATGCAATTTCTGTGTTTCATCGTCAATAAGAAGTTCCAAGGTATACAGTAAACCTGAAGTGAAGCATCGGAATCTGAAACTGGACTCACAGGAGTGGTTCAAATCATAGAAAGTTAGAGTGTCATTCCTCTTGTACTTAAGTCGGCATTGTGCCTTTTGTATTAAATTCGGATGCAATTTCTGTGTTTCATCGTTAATAAGAACGTACAAGTTATACAGTCAATTTGAAGTGAAACATCGGAATCTGAAACAGGACTCACAGGAGAGGTTCAAATCATAGAACGTTAGAGTGTCAGTCCTCTTGTACTTAAGTCGGCATTGTGCCTTTTATATTAAATTCGGATGCAAAATCTGTGCTTCATCGTCAATAAGAAGGTCCAAGGGATACAGTAAACCTGAACTGAAGCATCGGGATCTAAAACTGGACTCACAGGAGAGGTTCAAATCATAGAGTGTTAGAGTGTCAGTCCTCTTGTACTTATTCGGCATTGCGCCTTGAGTATTAAATTCGGATGCAATTTGTGTGTTTCATCGTGAATAAGAACGTCCAAGGGATACAGTAAACCTGAAGTGAAGCATCGGAATCAAAAAGTGGACTCACAGGAGAGGTTCAAATCATAGAAGGTTAGAGTGTCAGTCCTCTTGTACTTAAGTCGGCATTGCAGCTTTTCTATTAAATACAAATGGAATTTCTGTGTTTCATCGTCAATTAGAAGGTCCAAGGGATACAGTAAACCTGAAGTGAAGCATCGGAATCTAAAACTGGAATCACATTAGAGGTTCAAATCAGAGAAAGTAAGAGTGTCAGTCGTCTTGTACTTATGTCGGCATTGTGCCTTTTATATTAAATTCGGATGAAAAATCTGTGCTTCATCGTCAATAAGAAGGTCCAAGGGATACATTAAACGTGAAGTGAAGCATCGGAATTTAAAACTGGACTCACAGGAGAGGTTCAAATCATAGAAAGTTAGAGTGTCAGTTCTCTTGTACTTAGGTCGGCATTGTGCCTTTTGTATTAAATTCGGATGCAATTTCTGTGTTTCATCGTCAATAAGAAGGTCCAAGGGATACATTATACCCGAAGTGAAGCATCGGAATCTAAGACTAGACTCACAGGAAAGGTTCAAATCATTGGGAGTTAGAGTTTCAGTCCTCTTATACTTAAGTAGGCATTGTGAGTTTTGTATTAAATTCGGATGCAATTTCTGTGTTTCATCGTCAATAAGAAGGTCCAAGGTATACAGTAAACCTGAAGTGGAGCATCGGAATCTAAAACTGGACTCACAGGAGGGGTTCAAATCGTAGAAAGTTACAGTGTCAGTCCTCTTGTACTTAGTCGGCATTGTGCCTTTTGTAATAATGTCGGATGCAATTGATGTGTTTCATCGTCAATAAGAAGTTCCAAGGTATACAGTAAACCTGAAGTGAAGCATCGGAATCTAAAACTGGACTCACACGAGATGTTCAAATAATCGAAAGTCAGAGTGTCAGTCCTCTTGTACTTAAGTCGCCATTGAGCCATTTGTATTAAATTCGGGTGCAATTTCTGTGTTTCATCGTCAATAAGAAGGTCCAAGGGATACAGTAAACCTGAAGTGAAGCATCGGAATCTAAAACTGGAGTCACAGGAGAGATTCAAATCATAGAACGTTAGAGTGTCCGTCCTCTTGTACTTAGGTCGGCATTGTGCCTTTTGTATTAAATTAAGATGCAATTTCTGTGTTTCATCGTCAATAAGAAGGTCCAAGGGATACAGTAAAAATGAAGTGAAGCATCGGAATCTAAAACTGGACTCACAGGAGAGGTTCAAATCATAGAAAGTTAGAGTGTCAGTCCATTTGTACTAAAGTCGGCATTTAGCCTTTTGATTTATATTCGGATTCAATTTCTGTGCTTCATCGTCAATTAGAAGGTCCAAGGGATTCAGTAAATCTGAAGTGAAGCATCGGAATCTAAAACTGGACTCACAGCAGAGGTTCAAATCATAGAAAGTCAGAGTGTCAGTCCTCTTGTACTTAAGTCGTCATTGTGACTTTTGTATTAGATTCGGATGCAATTTCTGTGTTTCATCGTCAATAAGAAGGTCCAAGGTATACAGTAAACCAGAAGTGAAGGAACGGAATCTAAAACTGGACTCACAGGAGACGTTCAAATCATAGAAAGTTAGAGTGTCGGTCCTCTTGTACTTACGTCGGCATTGTGCTTTTGTATTAAATTCGGATGCAACTTCTGAGTTTCATCTTCAACAAGATGGTCCAAGCGATACAGTAAACCTGAAGTGAAGCATCAGAATCTAAGACTGGACTCACAGGAGAGGTTCAAATCATAGAAATTTAGAGTGTCAGTCCTCTTGTACCTAAGTCAGCATTGTGCCTTTTGTATTAAATCGGGATGCAATATCTGTGTTTCAACGTCAATATGAAGGTCCAAGGGATACAGTGAACCTGAAGTAAAGCATCGGAATCTAAAACTGGACTCACAGGAGAAGTTAAAATCATAGAATGTTAGAGTGTCAGTCCTCTTGTACTTAAGTCGGCATTGTGCCTTTTGTATTTAATTCGGATGCAATTTCAGTGTTTCATCATCAATAAGATGGTCCAAGGTATACAGCAAACCTGAAGTGAAGCATCGGAATCTAAAACTGGACTCACAGGAGAGGTTCAAATCGTTGAAAGTTTGAGTGTCAGTCCCCTTGTACTTAAGTCGGCATTGTGCCTTTTGTATTAAATTCGGATGCAATTTCTGTGTTTCATCGTCAATAAGAAGGTCCAAGGGATACAGTAAACTGAAGTGAAACATCGGAATCTAAAACTGGACTCACAGGAGAGGTTCAAATCATAGAAAGTTAGAATGTCAGTCCTCTTGTACTTAAGTCGGAATTGTGCCTTTTGTATTTAATTCGGACCCAATTTCTGTGTTTCATCGCCAATAAGAAGGTCCAAGGGAGACAGTAAACATGAATCGAAGCATCGGAATCTAAAACTGGACTCACAGGAGAGGTTCAAATCTTATAAAGTTAGAGTGTCAGTCCTCTTGTACTTATGTCGGCATTGTGCCTTTAATATTAAATTCGGATGCAATTTTTGTGTTTCATCGTCAATAAGAAGGTCCAAAGTACACAGTAAACCTGAAGTGAAGCATCGGAATCTAAAACTGGACTCACAGGAAAGGTTCAAATCGTAGAAATTTAGAGTGTCAGTCCTCTTGTACTTAAGTCGGCATTGTGACTTTTTTTTTAAATTTGGTTGCAATTTCTGTGTTTCATCGTCAATTAGAAGGTCCAAGGTATACAGTAAACCTGAAGTGAAGCATCGGAATCTAAAACTGGACTCACTGGAGAGGTTCAAATGATAGAATGTTAGAGTGTCAGTCCTCTTGTACTTAAGACGCCATTGTGCCTTTTGTATTAAATTCGGATGCAATTTCTGTGTTAAGGCAACAATAAGAAGATTCAAGGTATACAGTAAATCTGAAGTGAAGCATCGGAACCTAAGACTGGACTTACAGGACAGGTTCAAATCATAGAAAGTTAACGTGTCAGTCCACTTGTACTTAAGTCGGCATTGTGCCTTTTGTATAAAATTCGGATGATAAGTCTGTGTTTCATCGTCAATAAGAAGGTCCAAGGGATACAGTAAACCTGAAGTGAAGCATCGGAATCTAAAACTGGATTCACAGGAGAGGTTCAAATCATAGAAAGTTAGAGTGTCAGTCCTCTTGTACTTAAGTCGGCATTGTGCCTTTTCTATTAAATTCGGATGCAATTTCTGTGTTTCATCGTCAATAAGAAGGTCCAAGGGATCCAGTAAACCTGAAGTGAAGCATCGGAAATTAAAACTGGACTCACAGGAGAGGTTCAAATGATAGGAAGTTAGGGCGTCAGTCCTCTTGTACTTAAGTCGGCATTGTGTCTTTTGTATTAAATTGGGATGCAATTTCTGCGTTTCATCGTCAATAAGAAGTTCCAAGGGATACAGAAAACCTGAAGTGAAGCATCGGAATCTAAAACTGGACTCGCAGGAGAGGTTCAAATCATGGAAAGTTAGAGTGTCATTCCGCGTGTACGTAAGACGGCATAGTGCCTTTTGTATTAAATTCTGATGCAATTTCAGTGTTTCATTGTCAATAAGAGGGTCCAAGGTATACAGTAAACCTGAAGTGAAGCATCGGAATCTAAAACTGGACTCACAGGAGAGGTTCAATACATAGAAAGTTAGAGTGTCAGTCCTCTTGTACTTAAGTCGGCATTGTGTCTTTTGTATTAAATTCGGATGCAAAATCTGTGCTTCATCGTCAATAAGAACGTCCAAGGGATACAGTAAACCTGAAGTGAAGCATCGGAATCTAAAACTGGACTCACAGGAGAGGTTCAAATCATACAAAGTTAGAGTGTCAGTCCACTTGTAATAAAGACGGCATTGTGCCATTTGTATTAAATCCAGATTCAATTTCTGTGCTTCATCGCCAATAAGAAAGTCCAAGGGATACAGTAAACCTGAAGTGAAGCATCGGAATCTAAAACTGGACTCACTGGAGATGTTCAAATGATAGAATGTTAGAGTGTCAGTCCTCTTGTACGTAAGACGCCATTGTGCCTTTTGTATTAAATTCGGATGCAATTTCTGTGTTTAAGCAACAATAAGAAGATTCAAGGTATACAGTTAACCTGAAGTGAAGCATCGGAATCTGAAACTGGACTAACAGGACAGGTTCAAATCATATAAAGTTAGAGTGTCTGTCCTCTTGTACTTTAGTCGGCATTGTGCCTTTTCTATTAAATTCGGATGCTATTTCTGTGTTTCATCGCCAATAAGAAGGTCCAACGGATACAGTAAACCTGAAGTGAAGCATCGGAATCGAAAACTGGACTCACAGGAGAGGTTCAAATCATCGAAAGTTAGAG
This sequence comes from Schistocerca americana, assembly GCF_021461395.2. Lineage (NCBI taxonomy): Eukaryota > Metazoa > Arthropoda > Insecta > Orthoptera > Acrididae > Schistocerca > Schistocerca americana. The sequence goes on from NC_060121.1 coordinate 60,875,073, forward strand.
TGTCAGTCCTCTTGTACTTAAGTCGGAATAGTGCCTTATGTATTAAATTCGGATGCAATTTCTGTGTTTCATCGTCAATAAGAAGGTCCAAGGGATACAGTAAACCTGAAGTGAAGCATCAGAATCTAAAACTGAACTCACACGAGAGGTTCAAATAATCTAAAGTTAGAGTGTCAGTCCTCTTGTACTTAAGTCGGCATTGTGCCATTTGTATAAAATTCGGATGCAATATCTGTGTTTCAACGTCAATAAAAAGGTGTAAGGGATACAGTTAACCTGAAGTGAAGCATCGGAATCTAAAACTGGACTCAGAGGAGAGAGTTCATATCATAGACAGTTTGAGTGTCAGTCATCATGTACTTAAGTCGGCATTGTGCCTTTTGTATTATATTCAGATGCAATTTCTATGCTTCATAGTCAATAAGAAGGTCCAAGGTATACAGTTAACCTGCAGTGAAGCATCGGAATCTAAAACCGGACTCACAGGAGAGGTTCAAATCATAGAACGTTAGAGTGTCAGTCCTCTTGAACATAAGTCGGCATTGTGCCATTTGTATTAAATTCGGATGCAAGATCTGTGCTTCATCGTCAATAAGAAGGTCCAAGGGATGCAGTTAACCCGAAGTGAAGCATCGGAATCTAAAACTGGACTCACAGGAGAGGTTCAAATCATAGAAAAATTGTGTGTCAATCCTCTTGTACTTAAGTCGGCATTGTGCCTTTTGTATTAAGATTGGATGCAATTTCTGTGTTTTATCGTCAATGAGAAGGTCCAAGGGATGCAGTAAACCTGAAGGGAAGCATCGGAATTTAAACTGGACTCACACGAGAGGTTCAAATCATAGAAAGTTAGAGTGTCAGTCCTCTTGTACTTAAGACGGCATTGTGCCTTTTGTATTAAATTCGGATGCAATTTCTGTGTTTCATCGTCAGTATGAAGGTTCAAGGTATACATTAAACCTGAAGTGAAGCATCGGAATCTAAAACTGGACTCACAGGAGAGGTTCAAATCATAGAAAGTTAGAGTGTCAGTCGTATTGTACTTAAGTCGGCATTGTGCCCTTTGTATTAAATTCGGATGCAATTTCTGTGTTTCATCGTCAACAAGATGGTCCAAGGTATACAGTAAACATGAAGTGAAGCATCGGAATCTCAAACTGGACTCAGAGGAAAGGTTAAAATTGTAGATAGTTAGAGTGTCAGTCCTCTTGTACTTAAGTCGGCATTGTGCCTTTTGTATTATATTCGGTTGCAAAATCTGTGCTTCATCGTCAATAAGAAGGTCCAGGGTATATAGTAAACCTGAAGTGAAGCATCGGAACCTAAAACTGGACTCACAGGAGAGGTTCAAATCACAGAAAGTGAGAGTCTCAGTAATCTTGTACTTAAGTCGGCAGTGTGCCATTTGTATTACATTCGGATGCAATTTCTGTGTTTCATCGTCAATAAGAGGGTCTAAGCATGCACTACCTGAAGTGAACCATCGGAAACTAAAACTGGACTCACGGGAGAAGTTCAAATCATAGAAAGTTAGAGTGACAGTCTTCTTGTACTTAAGTCTGCATTGTGATTTTTGTATTAAATTCGGATTCAATTTCTGTGTTTCATCGTCAATAAGAAGGTCCAAGTTATCCATTAAACCCGAAGTGAAGCATCGGAATCTGAAACTGGACTCACAGGAGTGGTTCAAATCATAGAAAGTTAGAGTGTCAGTCCTCTTGTACTTAAGTCGGCATTGTGCCTTTTGTATTAAATTCGGATGCAATTTCTGTGTTTCATCGTTAATAAGAACGTACAGGGTATACAGTCAACCTGAAGTGAAGCATCGGAATCTGAAACAGGACTCACAGGAGAGGTTCAAATCATAGAATGTTAGAGTGTCAGTCTTCTTGTACTTAAGTCGGCATTGTGCTTTTTATATTAAATTCGGATGCAAAATCTGTGCTTCATCGTCAATAAGAAGGTCCAAGGGATACAGTAAACCTGAACTGAAGCATCGGGATCTAAAGCTGGACTCACAGGAGAGGTTCAAATCATAGAGTGTTAAAGTGTCAGTCCTCTTGTACTTATTCGGCATTGCGCCTTGTGTATTAAATTCGGATGCAATTTGTGTGTTTCATCGTGAATAAGAACGTCCAAGGGATACAGTAAACCTGAAGTGAAGCATCGGTATCAAAAACTGGACTCACAGGAGAGGTTCAAATCATAGAAGGTTAGAGTGTCAGTCCTCTTGTACTTAAGTCGGCATTGCAGCTTTTCTATTAAATACAAATGGAATTTCTGTGTTTCATCGTCAATTAGAAGGTCCAAGGGATACAGTAAACCTGAAGTGAAGCATCGGAATCTAAAACTGGAGTCACAGGAGAGATTCAAATCATAGAACGTTAGAGTGTCCGTCCTCTTGTACTTAGGTCGGCATTGTGCCTTTTGTATTAAATTAACATGCAATTTCTGTGTTCCATCGTCAACAAGAAGGTCCAAGGGATACAGTAAAAATGAAGTGAAGCATCGAAATCTAAAACTGGACTCACAGGAGAGGTTCAAATCATAGAAAGTTAGAGTGTCAGTCCATTTGTACTTAAGTCGGCATTGAGCCTTTTGATTTATATTCGGATTCAATTTCTGTGCTTCATCGTCAATTAGAAGGTACAAGGGATTCAGTAAATCTGAAGTGAAGCATCGGAATCTAAAACTGGACTCACAGCAGAGGTTCAAATCATAGAAAGTCAGAGTGTCAGTCCTCTTGTACTTAAGTCGTCATTGTGACTTTTGTATTAAATTCGGATGCAATTTCTGTGTTTCATCGTCAATAAGAAGGTCCAAGGGATACAGTAAACCTGAAGTGAAACATCGGAATCTAAAACTGGACTCACAGGAGAGGTTCAAATCATAGAAATTTAGTGTGTCAGTCCTCTTGTACTTAAGTCGGAATTGTGCCTTTTGTATTAAATTCGGATGCAATTGCTGTGTTTCATCGTCAATAAGAAGGTCCAAGGGATATAGTAAACCTGAAGTGAAACATCGGAATCTAAAACTGGACTCACAGGATAGGTTCACATCGTAGAAACTTAGAGTGTCAGTCCTCTTGTACTTAAGTCGGCAGTGTGACTTTTGTATTAGATTCGGATGCAATTTCTGTGTTTCATCGTCAATAAGAAGGTCCAAGGTATACAGTAAACCAGAAGTGAAGGAACGGAATCTAAAACTGGACTCACAGGAGACGTTCAAATCATAGAAAGTTAGAGTGTCAGTCCCCTTGTACTTACGTCGGCATTGTGCTTTTGTATTAAATTCGGATGCAACTTCTGAGTTTCATCTTCAACAAGATGGTCCAAGCGATACAGTAAACCTGAAGTGAAGCATCGGAATCTAAGACTGGACTCACAGGAGAGGTTCAAATCATAGAAATTTAGAGTGTCAGTCCTCTTGTACGTAAGTCAGCATTATGCCTTTTGTATTAAATCGGGATGCAATATCTGTGTTTCAACGTCAATATGAAGGTCCAAGGGATACAGTGAACCTGAAGTAAAGCATCGGAATCTAAAACTGGACTCACAGGAGAAGTTAAAATCATAGAATGTTAGAGTGTCAGTCCTCTTGTACTTAAGTCGGCATTGTGCCTTTTGTATTTAATTCGGATGCAATTTCAGTGTTTCATCATCAATAAGATGGTCCAAGGTATACAGCAAACCTGAAGTGAAGGATCGGAATCTAAAACTGGACTCACAGGAGAGGTTCAAATCGTTGAAAGTTTGAGTGTCAGTCCCCTTGTACTTAAGTCGGCATTGTGCCTTTTGTATTAAATTCGGATGCAATTTCTGTGTTTCATCGTCAATAAGAAGGTCCAAGGGATACAGTAAACTGAAGTGAAACATCGGAATCTAAAACTGGACTCACAGGAGAGGTTCAAATCATAGAAAGTTAGAGTGTCAGTCCTCTTGTACTTAAGTCGGAATTGTGCCTTTTGTATTTAATTCGGACCCAATTTCTGTGTTTCATCGCCAATAAGAAGGTCCAAGGGAGACAGTAAACATGAATCGAAGCATCGGAATCTAAAACTGGACTCAAAGGAGAGGTTCAAATCTTATAAAGTTAGAGTGTCAGTCCTCTTGTACTTAAGTCGGCATTGTGCCTTTTCTATTAAATTCGGATGCAATTTCTGTGTTTCATCGTCAATAAGAAGGTCCAAGGGATCCAGTAAACCTGAAGTGAAGCATCGGAAATTAAAACTGGACTCACAGGAGAGGTTCAAATGATAGGAAGTTAGGGCGTCAGTCCTCTTGTACTTAAGTCGGCATTGTGTCTTTTGTATTAAATTGGGATGCAATTTCTGCGTTTCATCGTCAATAAGAAGTTCCAAGGGATACAGAAAACCTGAAGTGAAGCATCGGAATCTAAAACTGGACTCGCAGGAGAGGTTCAAATCATGGAAAGTTAGAATGTCAGTCCGCGTGTACTTACGTCGGCATAGTGCCTTTTGTATTAAATTCTGATGCAATTTCAGTGTTTCATTGTCAATAAGAGGGTCCAAGGTATACAGTAAACCTGAAGTGAAGCATCGGAATCTAAAACTGGACTCACAGGAGAGGTTCAATACATAGAAAGTTAGAGTGTCAGTCCTCTTGTACTTAAGTCGGCATTGTGTCTTTTGTATTAAATTCGGATGCAAAATCTGTGCTTCATCGTCAATAAGAACGTCCAAGGGATACAGCAAACCTGAAGTGAAGCATCGGAATCTAAAACTGGACTCACAGGAGAGGTTCAAATCATAGAAAGTTAGAGTGTCCGTCCACTTGTAACAAAGACGGCATTGTGCCATTTGTATTAAATCCAGATGCAATTTCTGTGCTTCATCGCCAATAAGAAAGTCCAAGGGATACAGTAAACCTGAAGTGAAGCATCGGAATCTAAAACTGGACTCACTGGAGATGTTCAAATGATAGAATGTTAGAGTGTCAGTCCTCTTGTACTTAAGACGCCATTGTGCCTTTTGTATTAAATTCGAATGCAATTTCTGTGTTTAAGCAACAATAAGAAGATTCAAGGTATACAGTAAATCTGAAGTGAAGCATCGGAACCTAAGACTGGACTTACAGGACAGGTTCAAATCATAGAAAGTTAACGTGTCAGTCCACTTGTACTTAAGTCGGCATTGTGCCTTTTGTATAAAATTCGGATGATAAGTCTGTGTTTCATCGTCAATAAGAACGTCCAAGGGATACAGTAAACCTGAAGTGAAGGATCGGAATCTAAAACTGGATACACAGGAGAGGTTCAAATCATAGAAAGTTAGAGTGTCAGTCCTCTTGTACTTAAGTCGGCATTGTGCCTTTTCTATTAAATTCGGATGCAATTTCTGTGTTTCATCGTCAATAAGAAGGTCCAAGGGATCCAGTAAACCTGAAGTGAAGCATCGGAAATTAAAACTGGACTCACAGGAGAGGTTCAAATGATAGGAAGTTAGGGGGTCAGTCCTCTTGTACTTAAGTCGGCATTGTGTCTTTTGTATTAAATTGGGATGCAATTTCTGCGTTTCATCGTCAATAAGAAGTTCCAAGGGATACAGAAAACCTGAAGTGAAGCATCGGAATCTAAAACTGGACTCGCAGGAGAGGTTCAAATCGTGGAAAGTTAGAGTGTCAGTCCGCGTGTACTTAAGTCGGCATAGTGCCTTTTGTATTAAATTCTGATGCAATTTCAGTGTTTCATTGTCAATGAGACGGTCCAAGGTATACAGTAAACCTGAAGTGAAGCATCGGAATCTAAAACTGGACTCACAGGAGAGGTTCAATACATAGAAAGTTAGAGTGTCAGTCCTCTTGTACTTAAGTCGGCATTGTGTCTTTTGTATTAAATTCGGATGCAAAATCTGTGCATCATCGTCAATAAGAACGTCCAAGGGATACAGTAAACCTGAAGTGAAGCATCGGAATCTAAAACTGGACTCACAGGAGAGGTTCAAATCATAGAAAGTTAGAGTGTCAGTCCAATTGTACTTAAGTCGGCATTGTGCCCTTTGTAATAAATTCGGATGCAATTTCTGTGCTACATCGTCAATAAGAAGAGTCAAGGGATACAGTAAACCTGAAGTGAAGCATCGGAATCTAAAACTGGACTCACAGGAGAGGTTCAAATCATACAAAGTTAGAGTGTCAGTCCACTTGTAATAAAGACGGCATTGTGCCATTTGTATTAAATCCAGATGCAATTTCTGTGCTTCATCGCCAATAAGAAAGTCCAAGGGATACAGTAAACCTGAAGTGAAGCATCGGAATCTAAAACTGGACTCACTGGAGATGTTCAAATGATAGAATGTTAGAGTGTCAGTCCTCTTGTACTTAAGACGCCATTGTGCCTTTTGTATTAAATTCGGATGCAATTTCTGTGTTTAAGCAACAATAAGAAGATTCAAGGTATACAGTTGACCTGAAGTGAAGCATCGGAATCTGAAACTGGACTAACAGGACAGGTTCAAATCATATAAAGTTAGAGTGTCTGTCCTCTTGTACTTTAGTCGGCAATGTGCCTTTTCTATTAAATTCGGATGCTATTTCTGTGTTTCATCGCCAATAAGAAGGTCCAACGGATACGGGAAACCTGAAGTGAAGCATCGGAATCGAAAACTGGACTCACAGGAGAGGTTCAAATCATCGAAAGTTAGAGTGTCAGTCCTCTTGTACTTAAGTCGGAATAGTGCCTTATGTATTAAATTCGGATGCAATTTCTGTGTTTCATCGACAATAAGAAGGTCCAAGGGATACAGTAAACCTGAAGTGAAGCAACGGAATCTAAAACTAAACTCATAGGAGACGTTCAAATCATGGAAAGTTAGAGTGTCAGTCCTCTTGTACTTACGTCGACATTGTGCATTTTTATTAAATTCGGATGCAATTTCTGTGTTTCATCGTCAATAAGAAGGTCCAAGGGATACACTAAACCTGAAGTGAAGCATCGGAAATTAATACTGGACTCACAGGAGAAGTTCAAATCATAGGAAATTTGAGTGTCAGTCCTCTTGTACTTCAGTCGGCATTGTGCATTTTTGTATTAAATTGGGATGCAATTTCTGCGTTTCATCGTCAATAAGAAGGTCCAAGGGATACAGAAAACCTGAAGTGAAGCATCGGAATCTAAAAGTGGACTCACAGGAGAGGTCGAAATCATAGAATCTTAGAGTGTAAGTCCTCTTGTACTTAAGACGCCATTGTGCCTTTTGTATTAAATTCGGATGCAATTTCTGTGTTTAAGCAACAATAAGAAGGTCCAAGGGATACAGTAAAACTGAAGTGGAGCATCGGATATTAAAACTGGACTCACAGGAGAGGTTCAAATCATAGGAAGTTAGAGTGTCAGTCCTTATGTACTTAAGTCGGCATTGTGCCTTTTGTATTAAATTGGGATGCAATTACTGCGTTTCATCGTCAATAAGAAGGTCCAAGGTATACAGTAAACCAGAAGTGAAGCATCGGAATCTAAAACTGGACTCACAGGTGAGGTTCAATTCATAGAAAGTTAGAGTGTCAGTCCTCTTGTACTACAGTCGGCATTGTGCCTTTGTATTAAATTCGGAAGCAAAATCTGTGCTTCATCGTCAATAAGAGCATCCAAGGGATACAGTAAACCTGAAGTGAAGCATCGGAATGTAAAACTGGACTCACAGGAGAGGTTCAATTCATAGAAAGTTAGAGTGTCAGTCCTCTTGTACTTAAATCGGCATTGTGCCTTTTGTATTAAATTCGGATGCAATTTCTGTGTTACATCGTCAATAAGAAGAGTCAAGGGATACAGTAAACCTGAAGTGAAGCATCGGAATCTAAAACTGGACTCACAGGAGAGGTTCATATCATAGAAAGTTAGAGTGTCAGTCCACTTGTACTAAAGTCGGCATTGTGCCATTTGTATTAAATCCAGATGCAATTTCTGTGCTTCATCGTCAATAAGAAAGTCCAAGGGATACACTAAACCTGAAGCGAAGCATCGGAATGTTAAACTGCACTCACAGGAGGGATTCAAATCAGAGAACGTTAGGGTGTCAGTCCTCTTGTACTTAGGTCGGCATTGTGCATTTTGTATTAAATTCGGATGCAACTTCTGTGTTTCATCGTCAATAAGACCGTCCAAGGTATACAGTAAACCTGAAGTGAAGCATCGGAATCTAAAACTGGACTCACTGGAGAGGTTCAAATCATAGAATGTTAGAGTGTCAGTCCTCTTGTACTTAAGACGCCATTGTGCCTTTTGTATTAAATTCGGATGCAATTTCTGTGTTTAAGCAACAATAAGAAGTACCAAGGTATACAGTAAATCTGAAGTGAAGCATCAGAATCTAAGACTGGATTTACAGCACTGGTTCAAATCATAGAAAGTTCAAGTGTCAGTCCTCTTGTACTTAAGTCGGCATTGTGCATTTTGTATTAAATTCGGATGATAAATCTGTGCTTCATCGTCAATAAGATGGTACAAGGGATACAGTAAACCTGAAGTGAAGCATCGGAAATAAAAACTGGTCTCACAGGAGAGGTTCAAATCATAGAAAGTTAGAGTGTCAGTCCTCTTGTACTTATGTCGGCATTGTGCCTTTTGTATTAAATTCGGATGCAATTTCTGCGTTTTATCGTCAATAAGAAGCTCCAAGGGATACAGAAAACCTGAAGTGAAGCATCGGAATCTAAAACTGGACTCACTGGAGAGGTTCAAATCATAGAATGTTAGAGTGTCAGTCCTCTTGTACTTAAGACGCCATTGTGCCTTTTGTATTAAATTCGGATGCAATTTCTGTGTTTAAGCAACAATAAGAAGTACCAAGGTATACAGTAAATCTGAAGTGAAGCATCAGAATCTAAGACTGGATTTACAGCACTGGTTCAAATCATAGAAAGTTAAAGTGTCAGTCCTCTTGTACTTAAGTCGGCATTGTGCATTTTGTATTAAATTCGGATGATAAATCTGTGCTTCATCGTCAATAAGATGGTACAAGGGATACAGTTAACCTGAAGTGAAGCATCGGAAATTAAAACTGGACTCACAGGAGAGGTTCAAATCATAGAATGTTAGAGTGTCAGTCCTCTTGTACTTAAGACGCCATTGTGCCTTTTGTATTAAATTCGGATGCAATTTCTGTGTTTAAGCAACAATAAGAAGTACCAAGGTATACAGTAAATCTGAAGTGAAGCATCAGAATCTAAGACTGGATTTACAGCACTGGTTCAAATCATAGAAAGTTAGAGTGCTGTCCTCCTTTACTTATGTCGGCATTGTGCCTTTCCTATTAAATTCGGATGCAATTTCTGTGTTTCATCGTCAATAAGAAGGTCCAAGGGATACAGTAAACCTGAAGTGAAGCATCGGAAATTAAAACTGGACTCACAGGAGAGGTTCAAATCATAGAAAGTTAGAGTGTCAGTCCTCTTGTACTTATGTCGGCATTGTGCCTTTTGTATTAAATTCGGATGCAATTTCTGCGTTTTATCGTCAATAAGGAGCTCCAAGGGATACAGAAAACCTGAAGTGAAGCATCGGAATCTAAAACTGGACTCGCAGGAAAGGTTCAAATCATATAAAGTTGGAGTGTCAGTCCGCTTGTACTTAAGTCGGCATTGTGCATTTTGTATTAAATTCTGATGCAATTTCTGTGTTTCATTGACAATTAGAAGGTCCGAGGTATACAGTAAACCTGAAGTGAAGCATTGGAATCTATAACTGGACTTAGAGGAGAGGTTCAAGTCACAGAAAGTTAGACTGTCAGTCCTCTTGTACTTAAGTTGGCATTGTGCCTTTTGTATTAAATTCGGATGCAAAATCTGTGCTTCATCGTCAATAAGAACGTCCAAGGGATACAGTAAACCTGAAGTGAACCATCGGAATCTAAAACTGGACTCACAGGAAGGTTCAAATCATAGAAAGTTAGAGTGTCAGTCCACTTGTACTTAAGTCGGCATTGTGCCTTTTGTATTAAATTCGGATGCAATTTCTGTGTTACATCGTCAATAAGAAGGTCCAAGGGATACAGTAAACTGAAGTGAAGCATCGGAATCTAAACCTGGACTCACAGGAGAGGATGAAATCATAGAATGTTAGAGTGTCAGTCCTCTTGTACTTGAGTCGGCATTGTGCCTTTTGTATTAAATTCGGATACAATTTCTGTGCTTCATCGTCAATAAGGAGGTGCAAGGTATACAGTAAACCTGAAGTGAAGCATCGGAATCTAAAACTGGACTCACAGGAGAGGTTCAAATCATAGAAAGTTAGAGTGTCAGTCCTCTTGTACTTAAGTCGGCATTGTGCCTTTTGTATTAAATTCGGATGCTATATCTGTGTTTCATTGTCAAAAGAAGGTCCAAGGGATACTGTAAACCTGAAGTGAAGCAACGGAATCCAAAACTGGACACACAGGAGACGTTCAAATCATAGAAAGTTAGAGTGTCAGTCCTCTTGTACTTACGTCGGCATTGTGCTTTTGTATTAAATTCGGATGCAATTTCTGAGTTTCGTCTTCAACAAGATGGTCCAAGCGATACAGTAAACCTGAAGTGAAGCATCGGAATCTAAGACTGGACTCACAGGAGAGGTTCAAATCATAGAAATTTAGAGTGTCAGTCCTCTTGTACTTATGTCGGCATTGTGCCTTTTGTATTAAATTCGGATGCAATATCTGTGTTTCAACGTCAATATGAAGGTCCAAGGGATACAGTAAACCTGAAGTGAAGCATCGGAATCTAAACCTGGACTCACAGGAGAGGATGAAATCATAGAATGTTAGAGTGTCAGACCTCTGGTACTTGAGTCGGCATTGTGCCTTTTGTATTAAATTCGGATGCAATTTCTGTGTTTCATCGTCAATAAGATGGTCCAAGGTATACAGTAAACCTGAAGTGAAGCATCGGAATCTGAAACTGGACTCACAGGAGAGGTTAAAATCGTTGAAAGTTTGAGTGTCAGTACTCTTGTACTTAAGTCGTCATTGTGTCTTTTGTATTAAATTCGGATGCAATTTCTGTGTTTCATCGTCAATAAAAAGGTCCAAGGTATACAGTAAACCTGAAGTGAAGTATCGGAATCTAAAACTGGACTCACGGGACAGGTTCAAATCATAGAAAGTTAGAGAGTCAGTCCTCTTGTACTTAAGTAGGCATTGTGCCTTTTGTATTAAATTCGGATGAAATTTCTGTGTTTCATCGTCAATAAGAAGGTCCAAGGGATACAGTAAACGGAAGTGAAACATCGGAATCTAAAACTGGACTCACAGGAGAGGTTCAAATCATAGAAATTTAGAGTGTCAGTCCTCTTGTACTTAAGTCGGAATTGTGCCTTTTGTATTAAATTCGGACCCAATTTCTGTGTTTCATCGTCAATAAGAAGGTCCAAGGGAGACAGTAATCCTGAATCGAAGCATCGGTATCTAAAACTGGACTCACAGGAGAGGTTCAAATCTTAGAAAGTTAGAGTGTCAGTCCTCTTGTACTTAAGTCGGCATTGTGCATTTTGTATAAAATTCGGATGCAATTTCTGTGTTTCATCGTCAATAAGAAGGTCCAAGGTATACAGCAAACCTGAAGTGAAGCATCGGAATCTGAAACTGGACTCTCAGGAAAGGTTCAAATCGTAGAAGGTTAGAGTGTCAGTCCTCTTGTACTTAAGTCGGCATTGTGACTTTTGTATTAAATTCGGATGCAATTTCTGTGTTTCATCGTCTATAAGAAGGTCCAAGGTATACAGTAAACCTGAAGTGAAGCATCGGAATCTAAACCTGGACTCACAGGAGAGGTTCAAATCATAGAAAGTTAGAGTGTCAGTCCACTTGTACTTAAGTCGGCATTGTGCCTTTTGTATTAAATTCGGATGCAATTTCTGTGTTACATCGTCAATAAGAAGGTCCAAGGAATACAGTAAACTGAAGTGAAACATCGGAATCTAAAACTGAACTCACAGGTGAGGTTCAAATCATAGGAAGTTAGAGTGTCAGTCCTCTTGTACTTAAGTCGGAATTGTGCCTTTTGTATTAAATTCTGACCCAATTTCTGTGTTTCATCGTCAACAAGAAGGTCCAAGGGAGACAGTAAACCTGAATCGAAGCATCGGAATCTAAAACTGGACTCACAGGTGAGGTTCAAATCTTAGAAAGTTAGAGTGTCAGTCGTCTTGTACTTAAGTCGGCATTGTGCCTTTTGTATTAAATTCGGATGCAATTTCTATGCTTCATCGTCTATAAGAAAGTCCAAGGTATACAGTAAACCTGAAGTGAAGCATCGGAATGTAAAACTAAACTCACAGGAGAGGTTCAAATCATAGAAAGTTTGAGTGTCAGTCCTCTTGTACTTAAGTCGGCATTTTGCCTTTTGTATTAAATTCGGATGCAATTTCTGTGTTTCATCGTCAATAAGAAGGTCCAAGGTATACAGTAAACCTGATGTGAAGCATCGTAATCTAAAACTAGACTCACAGGAGAGTTTCAAATCATAGAAAGTTAGACTGTCAGTCCTCTTGTACTTAGTTCGGTATTGTGCCTTTTGTATTTAATTCGGATGTAATTTCTGTGCTTCATCGTCAATAAGAAGGTCCAAGGTATACAGTAAACCTGAAGTGAAGCATCGGAATCTAAACCTGGACTCACAGGAGAGGTACAAATCATATGAAGTTAGAGTGTTGGTCCTCTTGTACTTAAGTCGGCATTGTGCCATTTGTATTAAACTCGGAAGCAATTTCTGTGTTTCATCGTCTATAAGAAGTTCCAACGTATACAGTAAACCTGAAGTATTGCATCGGAATCTAAAACTGGACTCACAGGAGAGGTTCAAATCATAGAAAGTTAGAGTAACAGTCCTCTTGTACTTAAGTCAACATTATGACTTTTGTATTACATTTGGATGCAAAATCTGTGCTTCATCGTCAATAAGAAGGTCTAAGGGATACAGTAAACCTGAAGTGAAGCATCGGAATCTAACACTGGACTCACAGCAAAGGTTCAAATCATAGAAAGTTAGAGTGTCAGTCCTCTTGTACTTAAGTCTGCATTGTGCCTTTTGTATTAAATTTTGATGCATTTTCTGTGTTTCATCGTCAATACGAAGGTGCAATTGATACAGTAAACCTGAAGTGAAGCATCGGTATCTAAAACTGGACTCACAGGAGAGGTTCAAAACATAGATAGTTAGAGTGTCAGTCCTCTTGTACCTAAGTCGGCATTATGCCTCTTGTATTAAATTCGGATGCAATTTGTGTGTTTCATCGTCAATAAGAAGGTCCAAGGGATACAGTAAACCTGAAGTAAAGCATCGGAATCTAAAACTGGACTCACTGGAGGGGTTCAAATCATACAAAGTAGGAGTGTCAGTCCTCTTGTACTTAAGCCAGCATTGTGCCTTTAGTATTACATTCAGATGCAATTCCTGTGTTTCATCGTCAATAAGAAGCTCCAAGGGATACAGTAAACCAGAAGTGATGCATCGGACTCTAAAACTGGACTCACAGGAGAGGTTCAAACCATAGAAAGTAGGAGTGTCAGTCCTCTTGTCCTTAAGTCAGCATTGTGCCTTTTGTATGAAATTCGGATGCAATTTCTGAGTTTCATCTTCAACAAGATGGTCTAAACGATACAGTAAACCCGAAGTGAAGCATCGGAATCTAATACTGGACTCACAGGAGGGGTTCAAACCATAATAGGTAGGAGTGTCAGTCCTCTTGTACTTAAGTCAGCATTGTGTCTTTTGTATTAAATACGGATGCAATTTCTGAGTTCATCTTCAACAAGATGGTCCAAGCGATACAGTAAACCTGAAGTGAAGCATCGGAATCTAAGACTGGACTCACAGGAGAGGTTCAAATCATAGAAATTTAGAGTGTCAGTCCTCTTGTACTTATGTCGGCATTGTGCCTTTTGTATTAAATTCGGATGAAATAACTGTGTTTCAACGTCAATATGAAGGTCCAAGGGATACAGTAAACCTGATGTGAAGCATCGGAATCTAAAACTGGACTCACAGGAGAGGTTAAAATCATAGAATGTTAGATTGTCAGTCCTCTTGTACTTAAGTCGGCATTGTGCCTTTAGTATTACATTCGGATGCAATTTCTGCGTTTCATCGTCAATAAGATGGTCCAAGGTATACAGTAAACCTGAAGTGAAGCATCGGAATGTAAAACTGGACTAACAGGAGAGGTTCAAATCGTTGAAAGTTTGAGTGTCAGTATTCTTGTACTTAAGTCGGCATTGTGAATTTTGTATTAAATTCGGATGCAATTTCTGTGTTTCATCGTCAATAAGAAGGTCCAAGGTATACAGTAAACCTGGAGTGATGTATCGGAATCTAACACTGGACTCACGGGACAGGTTCAAATCATAGAAAGTTAGAGAGTCAGTCCTCTTGTACTTTAGTAGGCATTGTGCCTTTTGTATTAAAATCGGATGTCATTTCTGTGTTTGATCGTCAATAAGATGGTCCATGGGATACCGTAAACTGAAGTGAAACATCGGAATCTAAAACTGGACTCACAGGAGAGGTTCAAATCATAGAAAGTTACAGTGTCAGTCCTCTTGTACTTAAGTCGAAATTGTGCCTTTTGTATTAAATTCAGACCCAATTTCTATGTTTCATCGTCAATAAGAAGGTCCAAGGGAGACAGTAAACCTGAATCGAAGCATCGGAATCTAAAACTGGACTCACAGGAGAGGTTCAAATCTTTGAAAGTTTGAGTGTCAGTAATCTTGTACTTAAGTCGGCATTGTGCCTTTTGTATTAAATTCGGATGCAATTTCTGTGTTTCATCGTCAATAAGAAGGTCCAAGGTATACAGTAAACCTGAAGTGAAGTGCCGGAATCGAAAACTGGACTCACGGGACGGGTTCAAATCATAGAAAGTAGGAGTGTCAGTCCTCTTGTACTTAAGTCGGCATTGAGCATTTTGTATTAAATTCGGATGCAATTTCTGTGTTATATCGTCAATAAGAAGAGTCAAGGGATACAGTAAACCTGAAGTGAAGCATGGGAATCTAAAACTGGACTCACAGGAGAGGTTCAAATCATAGAAAGTTAGAGTGTCAGTCCACTTGTACTTAAGTCGGCATTGTGCCTTTTGTATTAAATTCGGATGCAATTTCTATGCCTCATCGTCTATAAGAAAGTCCAAGGTATACAGTAAACCTGAAGTGAAGCATCGGAATCTAAAACTGGACTCACAGGAGAGGTTCAAATCATAGTAAGTTAGAGTGTCAGTCCTCTTGTACTTAAGACGGCATCGTGCCTTTTGTATTAATTTCGGATGCAAATTCTGTGTTTCATCGTCAATAAGAAGGTCCAAGGTATACAGTAAAACTGATGTGAAGCATCGTAATCTAAAACTAAACTCACAGGAGAGTTTCAATTCATAGAAAGTTAGAGTGTCAGTCCTCTTGTACTTAAAACGGTATTGTGCCTTTTGTATTTATTTCGGATGCAATTTCTGTGCTTCATCGTCAATGAGAATGTCCAAGGTATACAGTAAACCTGAACTGCAGCATCGGAATCTAAACCTGGACTCACAGGAGAGGTACAAATCATATGAAGTTAGAGTGTCGGTCCTCTTGTACTTGAGTCGGCATTGTGCCTTTTGTATTAAATTCGGATGCAATTTCTGTGTTTCATCGTCTATAAGAAGGTCCGAGGTATACAGTAAACCTGAAGTGAAGCATTGGAATCTAAAACTGGACTCACAGGAGAGGTTCAAATCATAGAAAGTTAGAGCGTCAGTCCTTTTGTACTTATGTCGGCATTGTGCCTTTTGTACTAAATTCGGATGCATTTTCTGTGTTTCATCGTCAATAAGAAGGTACAATTGATACAGTAAACCTGAAGTGAAGCATCGGTATCTAAAACTGGACTCACAGGAGAGGTTCAAATCATAGATAATTAGTGTGTCAGTCCTCTTGTACTTAAGTCGGCATTATGCATCTTGTATTAAATTCGGATGCATTTTCTGTGTTTCATCGTCAATAAGAAGGTCCAAGGGATACAGTAAACCTGAAGTAAAGCATCGGAATCTAAAACTGGACTCACGTGAGAGATTCAAATCATAGAAAGTTAGAGTGTCAGTCCCCTTGTACTTAAGACGGCATTGAGATTTTTGTATTAAACTCTGATGCAATTTCTGTGTTTCATCGTCAATAAGAAAGTCCAAGGGATACAGTAAACCTGAAGTGAAGCATCGGAATCTAAAACTGGACTCACTGGAGGGGTTCAAACCATAGAAAGTAGCAGTGTCAGTCCTCTTGTACTTAAGTCAGCATTGTGCCTTTTGTATTAAATCGGATGCAATTCCTGTGTTTCATCGTCAATAAGAAGGTCCAAGGGATACAGTAAACCAGAAGTGATGCATCGGAATCTAAAACTGGACTCACAGGAGAGGTTCAAATCATTGAAAGTTAGAATGTCAGTCCTCTTGTACTTTGGTCGGAATGGTGCCTTTTGGAATAAATTCGGATGCAATTTCTGTCTTTCATCGTCAATAAGAAGGTGCAAGGGATACAGTAAACCTGAAGTGAAGCATCGGAATCTAAAACTGGACACACAGGAGAAGTTCAAATCATAGATTGTTAGAGTGTCAGTCCTCTTATACTTAAGTCGGCATTGTGCCTTTTGTATTAAATTCGGATGCAATTTCTCTGCTTCATCGTCAATAAGAAGGTCCAATGTATACAGTAAACCTGAAGTAAAGCACCTGAACCTAAAACTGGACTCACAGGAGAGGTTCAAATCATAGAAAGTTAGAGTTGTTAGTCCTCTTGTACTTAAGTCGGCATGGTGCTTTTTGTATTAAATTCGGATGCAATTTCTGTGTTTCATCGTCAATACGAAGGTCGAAGGGATACAGTAAACCAGAAGTGAAGCATCAGAATGTAAAACTGGACTCACAGGAGTGGTTCAAATCACGGCAAGTAAGAGTGTCAGTCCTCATGTACTTAAGTCGGCATTGTTGCCTTTTGTATTAAATTCGGATGCAATTTCTGTGTTTCATCGTCAATTAGAAGGTCCAAGGGATACAGTAAACCTGAAGTGAAGCATCGTAATCTAGAACTGGACTCACATGAGAGGTACAAATCATAGAAAGTTAGAGTGTCAGTCCTCTTGTAATTAAGTCGGCATTGTGCTTTTGTATTAAATTCGTTTGCAACTTCTGTGTTTCATCGTCAATAAGTAGGTCCAAGGTATACAGTAAACCTGAAGTGAAGCATCGGAATCTAAAACTGGACCCACAGGAGCGGTCCAAATCATAGAAACTTAGAGTGTCAACCCTCTTGTACTTAAGTCGGCATTGTGCCCTTTGTATTAAATTCGGATGAAACTTCTGTGTTGCGTCGTCTATGAGAAGGTCCAAAGGATACAGTAAACCTGAAGTGACGCATCGGAATCTAATACTGGACTCACAGGAGGGGTTCAAACCATAGAAAGTAGGACTGTCAGTCCTCTTGTACTTATGTCATTATTGTGCCTTTTGTAATTAATTCGGATGCAATTTCTGAGTTTCATCTTCAACTAGATGGTCCAAGCGATACAGTAAACCTGAAGTGAAGCATCGGAATCTAAAACTGGACTCACAGAAGAGGTTCAAGTCATAGAAAGTTAGAATGTCAGTCCTCTTGTACTTAAGTCGTCATTGTGCCTTTTGTATTACATTCGGATGCAAAATCTGTGCTTCATCGTCAATAAGAAGGACCAAGGGATACAGTAAACCTGAAGTGAAGCATCGGAAACTAAAACTGGACTCACAGGAGAGGTTCAAATCATAGAATGTTAGAGTGTCAGTCCTCTTGTACTTAAGTCTGCATTGTGCCTTTTGTATTAAATTTGGATGCAATTTCTGTGTTATGTCGTCAATGAGAAGGTCCAAAGCATACAGTAAACCTGAAGTGAAGCATCGGAATCAAAAACTGGACCCACAGGAGAGGTTCAAATCATAGGAAGTAGGGGTGTCAGTCCTCTTGTACTTAAGTCGGAATTGTGCCTTTTGTATTAAATTCGGATGCAATTTCCGTGTTTCATCGTCAATAAGAGGGTCCAAGGGATACAGTAAACCTGAACTGAAGCATCGGAATCTGAAACTGGACTCCCAGGAGAGGTTCAAATCATAGAATGTTAGAGTGTCAGTCCCCTTGTACTTAAGTCGGCATTGTGCTTTTTGTATTAACTTCGGATGCTATTTCTGTGTTTCATCGTCAATAAGAAGGTCCAAGGTATACAGTAAACCTGAAGGGAAGCATCGTAATGTAAAACTGGACTCACAGGAGAGGTTCAAATCATAGAAAGTTAGAGTGTCAGTTCTCTTGTACTTAAGTCGGCATTCTGCCTTTTGAATTAAATTCGGATGCAATTTCTTTGTTTCATGGTCAATAAGAAGGTCCAAGGTATACAGTAAACCTGAAGTGAAGCATCGGAATCTAAAACTGGACTCACAGGAGAGGTTCAAATCATAGAAAGTTAGAGTGTCAGTCCTCTCGTACATAAGTCGGTATTGTGCCCTTTGCATTAAATTCGCATGCAATATCTGTGCTTCATCGTCAATAAGATGGTCCAAGGTATACAGTAAACCTGAAGTGAAGCATCGGAATCTAAAATTGGACTCACAGGAGAGGTTCAAATCATAGAAAGTCCTCTTGTACTTAAGTCGACATTGTGCTTTTGTATTAAATTCGGATGCAATATCTGTGTTTCATCGTCAATACGAAGGTCGATTGGATACAGTAAACCAGAAGTGAAGCAAAAAGTTTAAAACTGGACTCACTGGAGAGGTTCAAATCATGGAAAGTTAGAGTGTCAGTCCTTTTGTACTTAAGTCGGCATTGTGCCTTTTGTATTAAATTCGGATGCAATTTCTGTGTTTCATCGTCAATAAGAAGGTCCAAATGATACAGTAAACCTGAAGTGAAGCATCGGAATCTAAAACCGGACTCACAGGAGACGTTGCAATCATAGTAAGTTAGATTGTCAGTACTCTTGTACTTAAGACGGCATTGTGCCTTTTGTATTAAATTCGGATGCAATTTCTGTGTTTCATCGTCAATGAGAAGGTCCAAATGATACAGTAAACCTGAAGTGAAGCATCGGAATCTAAAACTGGACTCACAGGAGAGGTTAAAATCATAAAAAGTAGTAGTGTCAGTCCTCTTCTACTTAAGTCGACATTGTGCCTTTGTTATGAAATTCGGATGCAAGTTCTGTGTTTCATCGTCAATAAGAAGGACCAAGCAATACAGTTAACCTGAAGTGAAGCATCGAAATCTAAAACTGGACTCACAGAAGAGGTTCAAGTCATAGAAAGTTAGAATGTCAGTCCTCTTGTACTTAAGTCGTCATTGTGCCTTTTGCATTACATTCGGATGCAAAATCTGTGCTTCATCGTCAATAAGAAGGACCAAGGGATACAGTAAACCTGAAGTAAAGCATCGGAAACTAAAACTGGACTCACAGGAGAGGTTCAAATCATAGAATGTTAGTGTGTCAGTCCACTTGTACTTAAGTCGGCATTGTTTCTTCTCTATTAAATTCGGATGCAATTTCTGTGCTTCTTCGTCAATAAGAAGGTCCAAGTTATACAGTAAACCTGAAGCGTAGCATTGGAATCTAAAACTGGACTCACTAGAGAGGTTCAAATCATAGAAAGTAGGAGTGTCAGTCCTCTTGTACTTAAGTCGGCATTGTGACTTTTGTATTAAATTCGGATGCACTTTCTGTTTTTCATCGTCAATAAGTAGTTCCAAGGGATACAGTAAATCTGAAGTGAAGCATCGGAATCTGGAACTGGACTCACAGGAGAGGTTCAAATCATAGAAAGTTAGAGTGTCAGTCCTCTTGTACTGAAGTCGGCATTGTGCGTTTTTATATTAAATTCGGATGCAATATCTGTGTTTCATCGTCAGAATGAAGGTCCAAGGGATACAGTAAACCTGAAATGAAGCATTGGAATCTAAAACTGGACTCACAGGAGAGGTTCAAATCGTAGAAAGTAGGAGTGTCAGTCTTCTTGTACTTAAGTCGGCATTGTGACTTTTGTATTAAATTCGGATGCACTTTCTGTTTTTCATCGTAAATAAGTAGTTCCAAGGGATACAGTAAATCTGAAGTGAAGCATCGGAATCTTGAACTGGACTCACAGGAGAGGTTCATATCATAGAAAGTTAGAGTGTCAGTCCTCTTGTACTTAAGTCGGCACTCTGCGTTTTTATATTAAATTCGGATGCAATATCTGTGTTTCATCGTCAGAATGAAGGTCCAAGGGATACAGTAAACCTGAAATGAAGCATTGGAATCTAAATCTGGACTCACAGGAGAGGTTCAAATCATAGAAAGTTAGAGTGTCAGTCCTCTTGTATTTCAGTCGGCATTGTGCCTTTTGTATTAAATTCGCATGCAATTTTGTGTGTTTTATCGTCAATAAGAAGGTGCAAGGGACACAGTTAACCTGAAGTTAAGCATCGGAATCTGAAACTGGACTCACAGGAGAGGTTCAAATCATCGAAAGTTAGAGTGTCATTCCTATTGTACTTAAGTCGGCATTGTGCCTTTTGTATTAAATTCGGTGCAAAATCTGTGCTTCATCGTCTATAAGAAGGTCCAAGGGATACAGTAAACTTGAAGTGAAGCATCGGAATTTAAAACTGGACCCCCAGGAGAGGTTCAAATCATAGAAATTTAGAGTGTCAGTCCTCTTGTACTTAAGTCGGCAATGTGCCTTTTGTATTAAATTCGGATGCAATTTCTGTTTTTCATCGTCAATAAGAAGGTCCAAGGGATTCAGTGAACCTGAAGTGAAGCATCGGAATCTAAAACTGGACTCACTGGAGAGGTTCAAATCATTAAAAGTATGAGTGTCAGTCCTCTTGTACTTATGCTGGCATTGTGCCATTTTGTATTAAAGTCGGATGCAATTTCTGTGCTTCATCGTCAATAAGAAGGCCCAAGGGAATCAGTAAACCTAAAGTGAAGCATCGGAATCTAAAACAGGACTCACAGGAGAGGTTCAAATCACAGAAAGTTAGAGTGTCGGTCCTCTTGTACTTAAGTCGGCATTGTGCCTTTTGTATTACATTCGGATGCAATTTCTGTGCTTCATCGTCACTTAGAAGGTCCAAGGTATACAGTAAACATGAAGTGAAGCATCGGAATCTAAAACTGGACTCACAGGAGAGGTTCAAATCATAGAAACTTAGAGTGTCAGTCCTTTTGTACTTACTTCGGCATTGTGCCTTTTGTATTAAATTCGGATGCAATATCTGAGTTTCATCGTCAATAAGAAGGTGCAAGGGATACAGTTAACCTGAAGTGAAGCAATGGAATCTAAAACTTGACTCACAGGAGAGGTTCAAATCATGGAAAGTCCTCTTGTACTTAAAGCGACGTTGTGCCTTTTGTATTAAATTCAGATGCAATTTCTGTGTTTCATCGTCAATGAGAAGGTCCAAGGGATACAGTAACCCTGAAGTGAAGCATCGGAATATAAAACTGGACTCACAGGAGCGGTTCAAATCATAGAAAGTTAGAGTGTCAGTTCTATTGTACTTAAGTCGGCATTGTGCCTTTTGTATTAAATTCGGATGCAATTTCGGTGCTTCATCGTCAATAACAAGGTCCAAATGATACAGAGAACCTGAAGTGAAGCATCGGAATCTAAAACAGGACTCACAGGAGAGGTTCAAATCATTGAAAGTTAGAGTGTCAGTCCTCTTGTACTCAAGTCGGCATTGTGCCTTTTGTATTAAATTCAGATGGAATTACTGTGTTTCATCGTCAATAAGAAGGTCCAACTGATGCAGTAAACCTGAAGTGAAGCATCGGATTCTAAAACTGGACTCACAGGAGTGGTTCAAATCATAGAATGTAGGAGTGTCAGTCCTCTTGTACTTAAGTCGGCATTGTGCCTTTTGTATTACATTCGGATGCAATTTATGTGCTTCATCGTCACTTAGTAGGTCCAAGGTTTACTGTAAACCTGAAGTGAAGCATCGGAATCTAAAACTGGACCCACAGGAGCGGTCCAAATCATAGAAACTTAGAGTGTCAACATTCTTGTACTTAAGTCGGCATTGTGCCCTTTGTATTAAATTCGGATGAAACTTCTGTGTTGCGTCGTCTATGAGAAGGTCCAAAGGATACAGTAAACCTGAAGTGACGCATCGGAATCTAATACTGGACTCACAGGAGGGGTTCAAACCATAGAAAGTAGGAGTGTCAGTCCTCTTGTACTTATGTCATTATTGTGCCTTTTGTAATTAATTCGGATGCAATTTCTGAGTTTCATCTTCAACTAGATGGTCCAAGCGATACAGTAAACCTGAAGTGAAGCATCGGAATCTAAAACTGGACTCACAGAAGAGGTTCAAGTCATAGAAAGTTAGAATGTCAGTCCTCTTGTACTTAAGTCGTCATTGTGCCTTTTGTATTACATTCGGATGCAAAATCTGTGCTTCATCGTCAATAAGAAGGACCAAGGGATACAGTAAACCTGAAGTGAAGCATCGGAAACTGAAACTGGACTCACAGGAGAGGTTCAAATCATAGAATGTTAGAGTGTCAGTCCACTTGTACTTAAGTCGGCATTGTTTCTTCTCTATTAAATTCGGATGCAATTTCTGTGCTTCTTCGTCAATAAGAAGGTCCAAGTTATACAGTAAACCTGAAGTGAAGCATCGGAATCTAAAACTGGACTGACAGGAGAGGTTCAAATCATTGAAAGTATGAGTGTCAGTCCTCTTGTGCTTAAGTCGGCATTGTGCCTTTTGTATTAAAGTCGGATGCAATTTCTGTGCTTCATCGTCAAGAAGATGGTCCAAGGGAATCAGTAAACCTAAAGTGAAGCATTGGAATCTAAAACAGGACTCACAGGAGAGGTTCAAATCACAGAAAGTTAGAGTGTCAGTCCTCTTGTACTTAAGTCGGCATTGTGCCTTTTGTATTACATTCGGATGCAATTTCTGTGCTTCATCGTCACTTAGAAGGTCCAAGGTATACAGTAAACATGAAGTGAGGCATCGGAATCTAAAACTGGACTCACAGGAGAGGTTCAAATCATAGAAACTTAGAGTGTCAGTCCTCTTGTACTTACGTCGGCATTGTGCCTTTTGTATTAAATTCAGATGGAATTACTGTGTTTCATCGTCAATAAGAAGGTCCAAGGGATGCAGTAAACCTGAAGTGAAGCATCGGATTCTAAAACTGGACTCACAGGAGTGGTTCAAATCATAGAATGTAGGAGTGTCAGTCCTCTTGTACTTAAGTCGGCATTGTGTCTTCTGTATTAAATTCGGATGCAATTTCTGTGCTTCATCGTCAATAAGAAGGTCTAAATGATACAGTAAACCTGAAGTGAAGCATCGGAATCTAAAACAGGACTCACAGGAGAGGTTCAAATCATTGAAAGTTAGAGTGTCAGTCCTCTTGTACTCAAGTCGGCATTGTGCCTTTTGTATTAAATTCGGATGCAATTTCTGTGCTTCATCGTCACTTAGAAGGTCCAAGGTATACAGTAAACCTGAAGTGAAGCATCGGAATCTAAAACTGGACCCACAGGAGAGGCCAAATCATAGAAACTTAGAGTGTCAACCCTCTTGTACTTAAGTCGGCATTGTGCCTTTTGTATTAAATTCGGATGCAATTTCTGTGCTTCATCGTCAATAAGAAGGTCCAAAAGATACAGTAAACCTGAAGTGAAGCATCGGAATCTAAAACTGGACTCACAGGAGTGGTTCAAATCATAGAATGTAGGAGAGTCAGTTCTATTGTGCATAAGTCGGCATTGTGCCTTTTGTATTAAATTCGGATGCAATTTCTGTGCTTCATCGTCACTTAGAAGGTCCAATGTATACAGTAAACCTGAAGTGAAGCATCGGAATCTAAAACTGGACCCACAGGAGAGGTCCAAATCATAGAAACTTAGAGTGTCAACCCTCTTGTACTTAAGTCGGCATTGTGCCTTTTGTATTAAATTCGGATGAAACTTCTGTGTTACGTCGTCTATGAGAAGGTCCAAAGGATACAGTAAACCTGAAGTGACGCATCGGAATCTAATACTGGACTCACAGGAGGGGTTCAAACAAAAGAAAGTAGGACTGTCAGTTCTCTTGTACTTATGTCAGCATTGTGCCTTTTGTAATTAATTCGGATGCAATTTCTGAGTTTCATCTTCAACTAGATGGTCCAAGCGATACTGTAAACCTGAAGTGAAGCATCGGAATCTAAAACTGGAATCACAGAAGAGGTTCAAGTCATAGAAAGTTAGAATGTCAGTCCCCTTGTACTTAAGTCGGCATTGTGCCTTTTGTATTAAAGTCGGATGCAATTTCTGTGCTTCATCGTCAATAAGAAGGTCCAAGGGAATCAGTAAACCGAAAGTGAAGCATCGGAATCTAAAACAGGACTCACAGGAGAGGTTCAAATCATTGAAAGTTAGAGTGTCAGTCCTCTTGTACTCAAGTCGGCATTGTGCCTTTTGTATTAAATTCAGATGGAATTACTGTGTTTCATCGTCAATAAGAAGGTCCAAGGGATGCAGTAAACCTGAAGTGAAGCATCGGATTCTAAAACTGGACTCACAGGAGTGGTTCAAATCATAGAATGTAGGAGTGTCACTCCACTTGTACTTAAGTCGGCTTTGTTTCTTCTCTATTAAATTCGGATGCAATTTCTGTGCTTCTTCGTCAATAAGAAGGTCCAAGTTATACAGTAAACCTGAAGTGAAGCATCTGAATCTAAAACTGGACTCACAGGAGAGGTTCAAATCATTGAAAGTATGAGTGTCAGTCCTCTTGTACTTAAGTCGGCATTGTGCCTTTTGTATTAAAGTCGGATGCAATTTCTGTGCTTCATCGTCAATAAGAAGGTCCAAGGGAATCAGTAAACCTAAAGTGAAGCATCGGAATCTAAAACAGGACTCACAGGAGAGGTTCAAATCATTGAAAGTTAGAGTGTCAGTCCTCTTGTACTCAAGTCGGCATTGTGCCTTTTGTATTAAATTCAGATGGAATTACTGTGTTTCATCGTCAATAAGAAGGTCCAAGGGATGCAGTAAACCTGAAGTGAAGCATCGGATTCTAAAACTGGACTCACAGGAGTGGTTCAAATCATAGAATGTAGGAGTGTCAGTCCTCTTGTACTTAAGTCGGCATTGTGCCTTTTGTATTAAATTCGGATGCAATTTCTGTGCTTCATCGTCACTTAGAAGGTCCAAGGTATACAGTAAACCTGAAGTGAAGCATCGGAATCTAAAACTGGACCCACAGGAGAGGTCCAAATCATAGAAACTTAGAGTGTCAACCCTCTTGTACTTAAGTCGGCATTGTGCCTTTTGTATTAAATTCGGATGAAACTTCTGTGTTACGCCGTCTATGAGAAGGTCAAAGGATACAGTAAACCTGAAGTGACGCATCGGAATCTAATACTGGACTCACAGGAGGGCTTCAAACCATAGAAAGTAGGAGTGTCAGTTCTCTTGTACTTATGTCAGCATTGTGCCTTTTGTAATTAATTCAGATGCAATTTCTGAGTTTCATCTTCAACTAGATGGTCCAAGCGATACAGTAAACAATAAGTGAAGCATCGGAAACTAAAACTGGACTCACAGAAGAGGTTCAAGTCATAGAAAGTTAGAATGTCAGTCCTCTTGTACTTAAGTAGTCATTGTGCCTTTTGTATTACATTCGGATGCAAAATCAGTGCTTCATCGTCAATAAGAAGGACCAAGGGATACAGTAAACCTGAAGTGAAGCATCGGAAACTAAAACTGGACTCACAGGAGAGGTTCAAATCATAGAATGTTAGAGTGTCAGTCCACTTGTACTTAAGTCGGCATTGTTTCTTCTCTATTAAATTCGGGTGCAATTTCTGTGCTTCTTCGTCAATAAGAAGGTCCAAGTTATACAGTAGACCTGAAGTGAAGCATCGGAATCTAAAACTGGACTCACAGGAGAGGTTCAAATCATTGAAAGTATGAGTGTCAGTCCTCTTGTACTTAGGTCGGCATTGTGCCTCTTGTATTAAAGTCGGATGCAATTTCTGTGCTTCATCGTCAGTAAGATGGTCCAAGGGAATCAGTAAACCTAAAGTGAAGCATCGGAATCTAAAACAGGACTCACAGGAGAGGTTCAAATCACAGAAAGTTAGAGTGTCAGTCCTCTTGTACTTAAGTCGGCATTGTGCCTTTTGTATTACATTCGGATGCAATTTCTGTGCTTCATCGTCACTTAGAAGGTCCAAGGTATACAGTAAACATGAAGTGAAGCATCGGAATCTAAAACTGGACTCACAGGAGAGGTTCAAATCATAGAAACTTAGAGTGTCAGTCCTCTTGTACTTACGTCGGCATTGTGCCTTTCGTATTAAATTCGGATGCAATATCTGAGTTTCATTGTCAATAAGAAGGTGCAAGGGATACATTAAACCTGAAGTGAAGCATCAGAATCTAAAATTGGACTCACAGGAGAGGTTCAAATCATTGAAAGTCCTCTTGTACTTAAGTCGACGTTGTGCCTTTTGTATTAAATTCAGATGCAATTTCTGTGTTTCCTTGTCAATAAGAAGGTCCAAGGTATACATTAAACCTTAAGTGAAGCAACGGAATCTAAAATTGGACTCACAGGAGTGGTTCAAATCATAGAAAGTTAGAGAGTCAGTCCTCTTGTACTGAAGTCGGCATTGTGTCTTTGTATTAAATTCGGATGCTATTTCTGTGTTTCATCGTCAATAAGAAGGTGCAAGCGATACAGTAAACCTGAAGTGAAGCATCGTAATCTAAAACTGGACTCACAGGAGAGGTTCAAATCATTGAAAGTTAGAGTGCCAGTCCTCTTGTACTTAAGTCAGCATTGTGCTTTTTGTATTACATTTGGATGCAATTTCTGTGTTTCATCGTCAATAAGAAGGTCCAAGGGATACAGTAAACCTGAAGTGAAGCATCGGAATCTAAAACTGGACTCACAGGTGGCGTTCATATCATATTAAGTTAGAGTGTCAATCCTCTTGTACTTAAGTCGGAATTAGGTATTTTGTACTAAATTCGGATGCAATTTCTGTGCTTCATCGTTAATAAGAAGGTCCAAGGTATACAGTAAACCTGAAGTGAAGCATTGGAATCTAAAACTGGACTCACAATAGAGGTTCATATCATAGAAAGTTAGTGTCAGTCCTCATGTACTTAAGTTGGCATTGTGCCTTTTGCATTAAATTCGGATACAATTTTTGTGCTTCATCGTCAATAAGAAGGTCCAAGGGATACAGTAAACTTGAAGTGAAGCATCGTAATCTAAAACTGGACTCACTGGAGAGGTTCAAATCATAGAAAGTTTGAGTGTCAGTCCTCTTGTACTTAAGTAGGCATTGTGCCTTTTGTGTTAAATTAGGATGCAATTTCTGTGTTTCCTTGTCAATAAGAAGGTCCAAGGTATGCATTAAACCTTAAGTGAAGCAACGGAATCTAAAATATGACTCACAGGAGTGGTTCAAATCATAGAAAGTTTGAGTGTCAGTCCTCTTGTACTTAAGACGGCATTGTGACTTTTGTATTAAATTCGGATGCAATTTATGTGTTTCATCGTCAATAAGAAGGTCCAATGTATACAGTAAACCTGAAGTGATGTATCGGAATCTAAAACTGGACTCACAGGAGAGGTTCAAATCATTGAAAGTTAGAGTGCCAGTCCTCTTGTACTTAAGTCAGCATTGTGCTTTTTGTATTACATTTGGATGCAATTTCTGTGTTTCATCGTCAATAAGAAGGTCCAAGGTATACAGTAAACGTGAAGTGAAGCATCGGAATCTAAAACTGGACTCACAGGAGAGGTTCAAATCATAGAAAGTTTGAGTGTCAGTCCTCTTGTACTTAAGACGGCATTGTGACTTTTGTATTAAATTCGGATGCAATTTATGTGTTTCATCGTCAATAAGAAGGTCCAATGTATACAGTAAACCTGAAGTGATGCATCGGAATCTAAAACTGGACTCACAGGAGAGGTTCACATCATAGAAAGTTTAAGTGTAAGTCCTCTTGTACTTAAGTAGGCATTGTGCCATTTGTATTAAATTAGGATGCCATTTTTGTGTTTCCTCGTCATTAAGAAGGTCCAAGGTATACAGTAAACCTTAAGTGAAGCATCGGAATCTGAAACTGGACTCACAGGAGAGGTTCAAATCTTAGAAAGTTAGAGGGTCAGTCCTCTTGTACGTAAGTCGGCATTGTGTCTTTGTATTAAATTCGGATGCAATTTCTGTGCTTCATCGTCAATAAGAAGGTGCAAGGGGTACAGTAAATTAGAAGTGAAGCATCGGAATCTAAAACTGGACCCACAGGAGAAGTTCATATCATAGAAAGTTAGTGTCAGTCCTCATGTACTTAAATTGGCAATGTGCCATTTGCATTAAATTCGAAAACAATTTCTGCGTTTCATCGTTAATAAGATGTTCCAAGGTATACAGTAAACCTGAAGTGAAGCATCGGAATCCAAAACTGGACTCACAGGAGAGGTTCAGATCATAGAGAGTTAGAGTGTCAGTCCTCTAGTACTTAAGTCGGCATTGTGCCTTTTGTATTAAATTCGGATGCAATTTCTGTGTTTCATCATCAGTAAGAAGGTCCAAGGTATACAGTAAACCTGAAGTGAAGCATCGGAATCTAAAACTGGACCCACAGGAGATGTTCATATCATAGAAAGTTAGTGTCAGTCCTCATGTACTTAAATTGGCAATGTGCTATTTGCATTAAATTCGAAAACAATTTCTGCGTTTCATCGTCAATAAGAAGGTCCAAGAGATACGGTAAACCTGAAGTGAAGCATCGGAATCTAAAACTGGACTCACAGGAGAGGTTCAAATCATAGAAAGTCAGAGTGTCAGTCCTCTTGTACTTAAGTAGGCATTGTGCCATTTGTATTAAATTAGGATGCAATTTCTGTGTTTCCTCGTCAATAAGAAGGTCCAAGGTATACATTAAACCTTAAGTGAAGCATCGGAATCTAAAACTGGACTCACAGAAGAGGTTCAAATCATAGAAAGTTAGAGGGTCAGTCCTCTTGTACGTAAGTCGGCATTGTGTCTTTGCATTAAATTCGGATGCAATTTCTGTGCTTCATCGTCAATAAGAAGGTGCAAGGGATACAGTAAACGAGAAGTGAAGCATCGGAATCTAAAACCAGACGCACAGGAGAGGTTCAAATCATAGAAAGTCAGAGTGTCAGTCCTCTAGTACTTAAGTCGGCATTGTGCCTTTTGTATTAAATTCGGATGCAATTTCTCTGTTTCATCGTCAATAAGAAGGTCTAAGGTATACAGTAAACCTGAAGTGAAACATCGGAATCTAAAACTGGACTCACAGGAGAAGTTCAAATCACAGAAAGTTTGAGTGTCACTCCTCTTGTACTTAAGTCGGCATTGTGCCTATTGTATTATATTAGGATGCCACTTCTGTATTTCATCGTCAAAAATAAGGTCCAAGGGATACAGTAACCCTGAAGTGAATCATCGGAATCTTAAACTGGACTCACAGGAGAGGTTCAAATCATAGAAGGTTATAGTGTCAGTACCCTTGAACTTAAGTCGGCATTGTGCTTTTTGTATCAAATTAGGGTGCAATTTCTGTGTTTCATCGTCAATAAGAAGGTCCAAGGTATACAGTAAACCTGAAGTGAAGCATCGGAATCTTAAACTGGACTCACAGGAGAGGTTCAAATCATACAAAGTTAGAGTGTCAGTCCTCTTGTACTTAAGTAGGCATTGTGCCTCTTGTATTTAATTCGGATGCAATTTCTGTGTTTCATCGTCAATAAGAAGGTCCAATTGATACAGTAAACCTGAAGTGAAGCATCGGTATCTAAACTGGACTCACAGGAGAGGTTCAAATCATAGAAATTTATAGTGTCAGTCCTCTTGTACTGAAGTCAACATTGTGCTTTTTTTAGTATATTAGGATGTAATATCTGTGTTTCATCGTCAATAAGAAGGTCCAAGGTATACAGTAAACCTGAAGTGAAGCATCGGAAACTAAAACTGAACTGACAGGAGGGGTTCAAATCATAGAAAGTTAGACTGTCAGTCCTTTTGTACTTAAGTCGGCATTGTGCCATTTGTATTAAGTTCGGATGCTATTTGTGTGTTTCATCGTCAATACGAAGGTCCAAGGGATACAGTAAACCTGAAGTGAAGCATCTGAATCTAAAATTGGACTCACAGGAGAGGTTCAAATCACTGAGAGTTAGAGTGTCAGTCCTCTTGTACTTATGTCGGCATTGTGCGTTTTGTATTAAATTCATATGCAATTTCTGTGTTACATCGTGAATAGGAATGTCCAATGTATACAGTAAACCTGATGTGAAGCATCGGAATCTAAAACTGGAATAACAGGAGAGGTCCAAATCATAGAAAGTTAGAGTGTCAGTCCTCTTGTACCTAAGTTGGCATTGTGCGTTTTGTATTTAATTTGGTTGCAATTTCTGTGTTTCATCGTCAACAAGAAGGTTGTAGGTATACAGTAAACCTGAAGTGAAGCATCGGAATCTGAAACTGGACTCACAGGAGAGGTTCATATCACAGAAAGTTAGAGTGTTTGTCCTTTTGTACTTATGGCGGCATTGTGCCTATTGTATTAAATT
Organism: Schistocerca americana; assembly: GCF_021461395.2. Taxonomy (NCBI): domain Eukaryota; kingdom Metazoa; phylum Arthropoda; class Insecta; order Orthoptera; family Acrididae; genus Schistocerca; species Schistocerca americana. Next base: position 60,905,668 of record NC_060121.1, read on the forward strand.
AGGATGCAATTTCTATGATTCATCGTCATTAAGAAGGTCCAAGGGATACAGTAAACCTGAAGTGAAGCATCAGAATCTAAAACTGGACTCACAGGAGAGGTTCAAATCATAGAAAGTTATAGTGTCGGTCCTCTTGTACTTAAGTCGGCATTGTGCCTTTTGTATCAAATTAGGATGCAATTTATGTGTTTCATCGTCAATAAGAAGCTCCAGGGTATACAGTTAACCTGAAGTGCACCATAGGAATCTAAAACTGGTCTCACAGGAGAGGTTCAAATCATACAAATTTAGAGTGTCAGTCCTCTTGTACTTAAGTCGGCATTGTGCTTTTTGTATTAAATTGGGATACCATTTCTGTGTTACATCGTCACTAAGAAGATCCAAGGTATACAGTAAAACTGAAGTGAAGCATCGGAATCTAAAACTGGACTCACAGGAGAGATTCAAATCATGGAAAGTTAGTGTGTCAGTCCTCTTGTACTTAAGTCGGCATTGTGCCTTTTGTATTAAATTAGGATGCAATTTCTGTGTTTCATCGTCAATAAGAAGGTCCAAGGTATACAGTAAACCCGAAGTGAAGCATCGGAATCAAAAACTGGACTCTCAGGAGAGGTTCAAATCATAGAAAGTTAGTGTGTCAGTCCTCTTGTACTTATGTCGGCATTGTGCCTTTTGTATTACATTAGGGTCAATTTCTGTGTTTCATCGTTAATAAGAAGGTGCAAGGGATACAGTTAACCTGAAGTGAAGCATCGGAATCTAAAACTGGACTTACAGGAGAGGTTTAAATCATAGAAAGTTAAAGTGTCAGTCCACTTGTACTTAAGACGGCAATGTGCTTTTTGTAATAAATTCGGATGCAATTTATGTGTTTTATCATCAATAAGCAGGTTCAATGTATACAGTAAACCTGAAGTGAAGCATGGAATCTAAAACTGGACTCGCAGGAGAGGTTCAAATCATAGAAAGTTAGAGTGTCAGTCCTCTTGTACTTAAGTCGGCATTGTGCCGATTGTATTAAATTAGGATGCAACTTCTGTGTTTCATCGTCAAAAATAAGGTCCAAGGTATACTGTAACCCTGAAGTGAAGCATCGGAATCTAAAACTGGACTCACAGGAGAGATTCAAATCATAGAAAGTTATAGTGTCAGTCCCCTTGTTCTTAAGTCGGCATTGTGCCTTTTGTATTGAATTAGCTTGCAATTTCTGTGTTTCATCGTCAATAAGAAGGTCCAAGGTATACAGTAAACCTAAAGTGAAGCATCGGAATCTAAAACTGGACTCACAGGAGAGGTTCAAATCATAGAAAGCTAGAGTGTCAGTCCTCTTGTACTTAAGTAGGCATTATGCCATTTGTATTAAATTAGCTTGCAATTTCTGTGTTTCATCGTCAATAAGAAGGTCCAAGGTATACAGTAAACCTAAAGTGAAGCATCGGAATCTAAAACTGGACTCACAGGAGAGGTTCAAATCATAGAAAGCTAGAGTGTCAGTCCTCTTGTACTTAAGTAGGCATTATGCCATTTGTATTAAGTTAGGATGTCATTTTTGTGTTTCCTCGTCATTAAGAAGGTCCAATGTATACAGTAAACCTGAAGTGAAGCATGGAATCTAAAACTGGACTCGCAGGAGAGATTCAAATCATAGAAAGTTAGAGTGTCAGTCCTCTTGTACTTATGACGGCATTGTGTATTTTGTATTAAATTCGGATGCAATTTCTGTGTTACATCGTCAATAAGACGGTCCAAGGTATTCAGTAAACCTGAAGTGGGGCATCGGAATCTAAAACTGGACTCACAGGAGAGGTTAAAATCATAGAAAGTTAGCGTCAGTCCTCTTGTACTTAAGTTGGCATTGTGCCTTTTGTATTAAATTCGGATACAATGTCTGTGTTTCTTCGTCAATAAGAAGGTCTACGGGATACAGTAAACCTGAAGTGTAGCATCGGAGTCTAAAACTGGACTCACAGGAGAGGTTCAAATCATAGAAAGCTAGAGTGTCAGTCCTCTTGTACTTAAGTAGGCATTATGCCATTTGTATTAAGTTAGGATGTCATTTTTGTGTTTCCTCGTCATTAGGAAGGTCCAAGGTATACAGTAAACCTTAAGTGAAGCATCGGAATCTAAAACTGGACTCACAGGAGAGGTTCAAATCATAGAATGTTAGAGTGTCAGTCCTCTTGTACTTAAGTCACCATTGTGCCTTTTGTATTAAATTCGGATGCAATTTCTGTGTTTCATCGTCAATAAGAAGGTCCAAGGTATACAGAAAACCTGAAGTGAAGCATCGGAATCTAAAACTGGACTCACAGGAGAAATTCAAATCATAGAAAGTTAGAGTGTCAGTCCTCTTGTACTTAAGTCGGCATTGTGCCTTTTGTATTAAATTCGGATGCAATTACTGTGTTTCATCGTCAATAAGAAGGTCCAAGGTATACAGTAAACCTAAAGTGAAGCGTCGGTATCTAAAACTGGACTCACAGGAGAGGTTCAAATCATACAAAGTTAGAGTGTCAGTCCTCTTGTACTTAAGTCGGCATTGTGCCTCTTGTATTTAATTCGGATGCAATTTCTGTGTTTCATCGACAAGAAGAAGGTCCAATTGATACTGTAAACCTGAAGTGAAGCATCGGTATCTAAAACTGGACTCACAGGAGAGGTTCAAATCATAGAAAGTTATAGTGTCAGTCCTCTTGTACTTAAGTCAACTTTGTGCCGTTTTTATTAAATTAGGATGCAATTTCTGTGTTTCATCGTCAGTAAGAAGGTACAAGGTATACAGTAAACCTGAAGTGAAGCATTGGAATCTAAAACTGGACTCACAGGAGAGGTTCAAATCATAGAAAGTTAGAGTGTCCGTCCTCTTGTACTTAAGACGGCATTGTGCCTTTTGTAATAAATTCGAATGCAATTTATGTGTTTCATCGTCAATAAGCAGGTCCAATGTATACGGTAAACCAGAAGTGAAGCATCGGACACTAAGACTGGACTCACAGGAGTGGTTCAAATCATAGAAAGTTTTAATGTCAGTCCTCTTGTACTTAAGTCGGCATTGTGCCTTTTGTATTAAATTAGGATGCAATTTCTGTGTTTCATCATGAATAAGGAGGTCCAAGGCATAAAGTAAACCTGAAGTGAAGCATCGGAATCTAAAACTGGACTTACAGGAGAGGTTTTAATCATAGAAAGTTAGAGTGTCAGTCCTCTTGTACTTAAGTCGGCATTGTGCCTTTTGTATTAAATTCGGATGAAATTCCTGTGTTTCATCGTCAATAAGAAGGTGCAAGGGATACAGTAAACCGAAAGTGAAGCATCGGATTCTAAAACTGGACTCACAGGAGAGTCTCTAATCATAGAAAGGTAGAGTGTCAGTCCTGTTGTACTTGAGTCGGCATTGTGCCTATTGTATTAAATTATGATGCAATTTCTGTGTTTCATCGTCATTAAGAAGGTCCAATTTATACAGTCAACCTGAAGTGAAGCATCGGTATCAAAAACTGGACTCACAGCAGAGGTTCAAATCATAGAAAGTTATAGTGTCAGCCCTCTTGTACTTGAGTCGGCATTGCGCCTTTCGTAATAAATTCGGATGCAATTTCTGTGTTTCATCGTCAATAAGAAGGTGCAAGGGATACAGTTAACATGAAGTGAAGCATCGGAATCTAAAACTGGACTTACAGGAGAGGTTTAAATCATAGAAAGTTAGAGTGTCAGCCCTCTTGTACTTGAGTCGGCATTGTGCCTTTCGTAATAAATTCGGATGCAATTTTTGTGTTTTATCATCAATAAGCAGGTCCAATGTATACAGTAAACCTGAAGTGAAGCATGGACTCTAAAACTGGACTCGCAGGAGAGGTTCAAATCATAGAAAGTTTAAGTGTCAGTCCTCTTGTACTTAAGTCAGCATTGTGCCTATTGTATTAAATTAGGATGCAACTTCTGTGTTTCATCGCCAAAAATAAGGTCCAAGGTATACTGTAACCCTGAAGTGAAGCATCGGAATCTAAAACTGGACTCACAGGAGAGATTCAAATCATAGAAAGTTATAGTGTCAGTCCCCTTGTTCTTAAGTCGGCATTGTGCCTTTTGTATTAAATTAGCTTGCAATTTCTGTGTTTCATCGTCAATAAGAAGGTCCAAGGTATACAGTAAACCTAAAGTGAAGCATCGGAATCTAAAACTGGACTCACAGGAGAGGTTCAAATCATAGAAAGCTAGAGTGTCAGTCCTCTTGTACTTAAGTAGGCATTATGCCATTTGTATTAAATTAGCTTGCAATTTCTGTGTTTCATCGTCAATAAGAAGGTCCAAGGTATACAGTAAACCTAAAGTGAAGCATCGGAATCTAAAACTGGACTCACAGGAGAGGTTCAAATCATAGAAAGCTAGAGTGTCAGTCCTCTTGTACTTAAGTAGGCATTATGCCATTTGTATTAAGTTAGGATGTCATTTTTGTGTTTCCTCATCATTAAGAAAGTCCAATGTATACTGTAAACCTGAAGTGAAGCATGAAATCTAAAACTGGACTCGCAGGAGAGATTCAAATCATAGAAAGTTAGAGCGTCAGTCCTCTTGCACTTATTACGGCATTGTGTATTTTGTATTACATTCGGATGCAATTTCTGTGTTACATCGTCAATAAGACGGTCCAAGGTATTCAGTAAACCTGAAGTGGAGCATCGGAATCGAAAACTGGACTCACAGGAGAGGTTAAAATCATAGAAAGTTAGCGTCAGTCCTCTTGTACTTAAGTTGGCATTGTGCCTTTTGTATTAAGTTCGGATACAATGTCTGTGTTTCTTCGTCAATAAGAAGGTCTACGGGATACAGTAAACCTGAAGTGTAGCATCGGAGTCTAAAACTGGACTCACAGGAGAGGTTCAAGTCATAGAAAGCTAGAGTGTCAGTCCTCTTGTACCTTAGTAGGCATTATGCCATTTGTATTAAGTTAGGATGTCATTTTTGTGTTTCCTCGTCATTAAGAAGGTCCAAGGTATACAGTAAACCTTAAGTGAAGCATCGGAATCTAAAACTGGACTCACAGGAGAGGTTCAAATCATAGAATGTTAGAGTGTCAGTCCTCTTGTACTTAAGTCACCATTGTGCCTTTTGTATTAAATTCGGATGCAATTTCTGTGTTTCATCGTCAATAAGAAGGTCCAAGGTATACAGAAAACCTGAAGTGAAGCATCGGAATCTAAAACTGGACTCACAGGAGAAATTCGAAACATAGAAAGTTAGAGTGTCAGTCCTCTTGTAGTTAAGTCCGCATTGTGCCTTTTGTATTAAATTCGGATGCAATTACTGTGTTTCATCGTCAATAAGAAGGTCCAAGGTATACAGTAAACCTAAAGTGAAGCATCGGTATCTAAAACTGGACTCACAGGAGAGGTTCAAATCATACAAAGTTAGAGTGTCAGTCCTCTTGTACTTAAGTCGGCATTGTGCCTCTTGTATTTAATTCGGATGCAATTTCTGTGTTTCATCGACAAGAAGAAGGTCCAATTGATACTGTAAACCTGAAGTGAAGCATCGGTATCTAAGACTGGACTCACAGGAGAGGTTCAAATCATAGAAAGTTATAGTGTCAGTCCTCTTGTACTTAAGTCAACTTTGTGCCGTTTTTATTAAATTAGGATGCAATTTCTGTGTTTCATCGTCAGTAAGAAGGTACAAGGTATACAGTAAACCTGAGGTGAAGCATTGGAATCTAAAACTGGACTCACAGGAGAGGTTCAAATCATAGAAAGTTAGAGTGTCCGTCCTCTTGTACTTAAGACGGCATTGTGCCTTTTGTAATAAATTCGAATGCAATTTATGTGTTTCATCGTCAATAAGCAGGTCCAATGTATACGGTAAACCAGAAGTGAAGCATCGGACACTAAGACTGGACTCACAGGAGTGGTTCAAATCATAGAAAGTTTTAATGTCAGTCCTCTTGTACTTAAGTCGGCATTGTGCCTTTTGTATTAAATTAGGATGCAATTTCTGTGTTTCATCATGAATAAGGAGGTCCAAGGCATAAAGTAAACCTGAAGTGAAGCATCGGAATCTAAAACTGGACTTACAGGAGAGGTTTTAATCATAGAAAGTTAGAGTGTCAGTCCTCTTGTACTTAAGTCGGCATTGTGCCTTTTGTATTAAATTCGGATGAAATTCCTGTGTTTCATCGTCAATAAGAAGGTGCAAGGGATACAGTAAACCGAAAGTGAAGCATCGGATTCTAAAACTGGACTCACAGGAGAGTCTCTAATCATAGAAAGGTAGAGTGTCAGTCCTGTTGTACTTGAGTCGGCATTGTGCCTATTGTATTAAATTATGATGCAATTTCTGTGTTTCATCGTCATTAAGAAGGTCCAATTTATACAGTCAACCTGAAGTGAAGCATCGGTATCAAAAACTGGACTCACAGCAGAGGTTCAAATCATAGAAAGTTATAGTGTCAGTCCTCTTGTACTTAAGTCGGCATTGTGCGTTTTGTATTAAATTAGGATGCAATTTCTGTGTTTCATCGTCAATAAGAATGTCCAAGGTATACAGTAAACCTGGAGTGAAGCATCGGAATCTAAAACTGGACTCACAGGAGAGGTTCAAATCAAAGAAGTTTTGGGTGTCAGTCCTCTTGTACTTAAGTCGGCATTGTGCCTTTTGTATTAAATTCGGATGCAATTTCTGTGTTTCATCGTCAATACGAATGTCCAAGGGATACAGTAACCCTGAAGTGAAACATCGGAATCTAAAACTGGACTCACAGGAGAGGTTCAAATCATAGAAAGTTAGAGTGTCCGTCCTCTTGTTCTTAAGACGGCATTGTGCCTTTTGTAATAAATTCGGATGCAATTTATGTGTTTCATCGTCAATAAGCAGTTCCAATGTATACAGTAAACCTGAAGTGAAGCATCGGAATCTATAACTGGACTCACAGGAGAGGTTCAAATCATAGAAAGTTACAGTGTCAGTCCTCTTGTACTTAAGTCGGCATTGTGCTTTTGTATTTAATTCGGTTGCAATATCTGTGTTTCATCGTCAACAAGAAGGTCCAAATAATACAGTCAACCTGAAGTGAAGCATCGGATCCAAAACTGGACTCACAGGGGAGCTCCAAATCATGGAAAGTTATAGTGTCAGTCCTTTTGTACATAAGTCGGCATTGTGCTATTTGTATTAAATTCGGATGCAATTTCTGAGTTTCATCGTCAATAAGGAGGTCCAAGGTATATAGTAAACCTGAAGTGAAGCATCGGAATCTAAAACTGGACTCACAGGAGGGGTTCAAATCATTGAAAGTTAGAGTGTCAGTCCTCTTGTACTTTAGGCGGCATTGTGCTATTTGTATTAAATTCGGATGCAATTTCTGAGTTTCATCGTCAATAAGGAGGTCCAAGGCATACAGTACACCGAAGTGAAGCATCCGAATCAAAAACTGGACTCACAGGAGAGGTTCAAATCATAGAAAGTCAGTGTGTCAGTCCTCTTGTACTTCAGTTGGCATTGTGCCTTTTGTATTAAATTAGGATGCAATTTCTGTGTTTCATCGTCAATAAGAAGGTCCGAGGTATACAGTAATCCTGAAGTGAAGCATCGGAATCTAAAACTGGACTCACAGGAGAGGTTCAAATCATAGAAATTTAGAGTGTCAGTCAACTTGCACTTAAGTCGGCATTGTGCTTTTTGTACTACATTCGGATGCAATTTCTGTGCTTCGTCGGCAATAAGAAGGTCCAAGGGATACAGTAAACCTGAATTGAAGCATCTGAAACTAAAACTTGACTCACAGAAGAGTTACAAAACATAGAAAGTTAGAGTGTCAGTCCTCTTGTACTTAAGTCGGCATTGTGCCTTTTGTATCAAATTCGGATGCAATTTCTGCGCTTCGTCGTCAATAAGATGGTCCAAGGGATACAGTTAACCTGAAGTCATGCATCGGAATTTAAAACTGGACTAACAGGAGAGTTTCAAATCATAGAAAGTTAGAGAGTCAGTCCTCTTGTACTTAGGTCGGCATTGTGCCTTATGTATTAAATTAGGATGCAATTTCTGTGTTTCATGGTCAATAAGATGGTCCAAGGTATGCAGTAAACATAAAGTGAAGCACCGGAATCTAACACTGGACTCACAGGAGCGGTTCAAATCATAGAAAGTTAGAGTGTCAGTCCTCTTGTACTTAAGTCGGCACTGCGCCTTTTGTATTAAAATTCGGATGCAATTTCTGTGTTTCATCGTCAATACGAAGGTCCAAGAATACAGTAAACCTGAAGTGAAGCATCGGAATCTAAAACTGGACTCACAGGAGAGGTTCAAATAATAGAATGTTAGAGTGTCAGTCCTCTTGTACTTAAGTCGGCATTGTGCCTTTTGTATTAAATTAGGATGCAATTTCTGTGTTTCATCGTCAATAGGAAGGTCCAAGGTATGTAGTAAACCTGAAGTGAAGCATCGGAATCTAAAACTGGACTCACAGGAGAGGTTCAAATCATTGAAAGTTAGAGTGTTACTCCTCTTGTACTTAAGGCGGCATTGTGCCTTTTGTATTAAATTCGGATGCAATTTCTGTGTTTCATCGTCAATAAGAAGGTCCAAGGTATACAGTACACCGAAGTGAAGCATCCGAATCAAAAACTGGACTCTCAGGAGAGGTTCAAATCACAGAAAGTTAGTGTGTCAGTCCTCTTGTACTTAAGTCGGCATTGTGCCTTTTGTATTAAATTAGGATGCAATTTCTGTGTTTCATCGTCAATAAGAAGGTCCTTGGTATACAGTAAACCTGAAGTGAAGCATCGGAATCTAAAACTGGACTCACAGGAGAGGTTCAAATCATAGAAATTTAGAGTGTCAGTCGACTTGTACTTAAGTCGGCATTGTGCTTTTCGTACTACATTCGGATGCAATTTCTGTGCTTCATCGGCAATAAGAAGGTCCAAGGGATACAGTAAACCTGAAGTGAAGCATCGGAAACTAAAACTAGACTCACAGGAGAGGTTCAAATCATAGAAAGTTAGAGTGTCAGTCCTCTTGTACTTATTTCGGCATTGTGCCACTTGTATTAAATTCGGATGCAATTTCTGTGTTTCATCGTCAATAAGAAGTTCCAAGGTATATAGTAAACCTGAAGTGAAGCATCGGAATCTAAAACTGGACTCACAGGAGAGGTTCAAAACATAGATAGTCAGAGTGTCAGGCCTCTTGTACTTAAGTCGGCATTGTGCCTTTTGTATTAAATTTGGATGCAGTATCTGTGTTTCATCGTCAATAAGAAGGTCCAAGGTATACAGTAAACCTGAAGTGAAGCATTGGAATCTAAAACTGGACTCACAGGAGAGGTTCAAATCATATAAAGTTAGTGTGTCAGTCCTCTTGTACTTAAGTCGGCATTGTGCCTTTTGTATTAAATTCGGATGCAATTTCTGTGTTTCGTCGTCAATAAAATGGTCCAAGGGATACAGTTAACCTGAAATGATGCATCGGAATCTAAAACTGGACTAACAGGAGAGGTTCAAATCATAGAAAGTTAGAGAGTCAGTCCTCTTGTACTTAAGTCGGCATTGTGCATTTTGTATTAAATTAGGATGCAATTTCTGTGTTTCATGGTCAATAAGAAGGTCCAAGGTATACAGTAAACTTGAAGTGAAGCATCGGAATCTAAAACTGGACTCACAGGAGAGGTTCAAATCATAGAAAGTTAGAGTGTCAGTCCACTTGTACTTAAGACGGCATTGTGTATTTCGTAATAAATTCGGATGCAATTTCTGTGTTTCATCGTCAATAAGAAGGTGCAAGGGATACAGTTAACCTGAAGTGAAGAATCGGAATCTAAAACTGGACTTACAGGAGAGGTTCAAATCACAGAAAGTTAGAGTGTCAGTCCTCTTGTACTTATGACAGCATTGTGCCTTTTGTATTAAATTCGATTGCAATTTCTGTGGTACATCGTCAATAAGACGGTCCAAGGTATTCAGTAAACCTGAAGTGAAGCATCGGAATCTGAAACTGGACTCACAGGAGAGGTTAAAATCATAGAAAGTTAGCGTCAGTCCTCTTGTACTTAAGTTGGCATTGTGCCGCTTGTATTAAATTCCAATACAATTTCTGTGTTTCTTCGTCAATAAGAAGGTCCACGGGATACAGTAAACCTGAAGTGAAGCATCGGAATCTAAAACTGGACTCACAGGAGAGGTTCAAATCATAGAAAGTTAGAGTGTCAGTCCTCTTGTACTTATGTCGGCATTGTGCCTATTGTATTAAATTAGGATGCAACTTCTGTGTTTCAGCGTCAAAAATAAGGTCCAAGGAATACAGTAACCCTGAAGTGAAGCATCGGAATCTATAACTGGACTCACAGGAGAGGTTCAAAACATAGAAAGTTATAGTGTCAGCCCCCTTGTACTTAAGTCGGCATTGTGCCTTTTGTATTAAATTAGGATGCAATTTCTGTGTTTCATCGTTAATAAGAAGGTCCAAGGTATACAGAAAACCTGAAGTGAAACATCGGATTCTAAAACAGGACTCACAGGAGAGATTCAAATCATGAAAGTTAGCGTGTCAGTCCTCTTGTACTTAAGTCGGCATTGTGCCTTTTGTATTAAATTCGGATGCAATTACTGTGTTTCATCGTCAATAAGAAGGTCCAAGGTATACAGTAAACCTAAAGTGAAGCATCGGTATCTAAAACTGGACTCACAGGAGGGGTTCAAATCATACAAAGTTAGAGTGTCAGTCCTCTTGTACTTAAGTCGGCATTGTGCCTCTTGTATTCCATTCGGATGCAATTTCTGTGTTTCATCGTCAAGAAGAAGGTCCAATTGATACTGTAACCTGAAGTGAAGCATCGGTATCTAATACTGGACTCACAGGAGAGGTTCAAATCATAGAAAGTTTTAGTGTCAGTCCTCTTGCACTTAAGTCAACATTGTGATTTTTTATTAAATTAGGAGGCAATTTCTGTGTTTCATCGTCAATAAGAAGGTCCAAGGTATACAGTAAACCTGAAGTGAAGCATTGGAATCTAAAACTGGACTCACAGGAGAGGTTCAAATCATATAAAGTTAGTGTGTCAGTCCTCTTGTACTTAAGTCGGCATTGTGCCTTTTGTATTAAATTCGGATGCAGTTTCTGTGTTTCATCGTCATTAAGAAGGTCCAAGGTATGCAGTAAACCTGAAGTGAAGCATTGGAAACTAAAACTGGACTCACAGGAGAGGTTCAAATCATATAAAGTTAGTGTGTCAGTCCTCTTGTACTTAAGTCGGCATTGTGCCTTTAGTATTAAATTCGGATGCAATTTCTGTGTTTCGTCGTCAATAAAATGGTCCAAGGGATACAGTTAACCTGAAATGATGCATCGGAATCTAAAACTGGACTAACAGGAGAGGTTCAAATCATAGAAAGTTAGAGAGTCAGTCCTCTTGTACTTAAGTCGGCATTGTGCATTTTGTATTAAATTAGGATGCAATTTCTGTGTTTCATGGTCAATAAGAAGGTCCAAGGTATACAGTAAACTTGAAGTGAAGCATCGGAATCTAAAACTGGACTCAAAGGAGAGGTTCAAATCATAGAAAGGTAGAGTGTCAGTCCACTTGTACTTAAGTCGGCATTGTGTATCTCGTAATAAATTCGGATGCAATTTCTGTGTTTCATCGTCAATACGAAGGTGCCAGGGATACAGTTAACCTGAAGTGAAGAATCGGAATCTAAAACTGGACTTACAGGAGAGGTTCAAATCATAGAAAGTTAAAGTGTCAGTCCTCTTGTACTTAAGACGGCATTGTGCCTTTTGTAATATATTCGGATGCAATTAATGTGTTTCATCGTCAATAAGCAGGTCCAAGGTATACAGTAAACCTGAAATGAAGCATTGGAATCTAAAACTGGACTCACAGGAAAGGTTCAAATCACAGAAAGTTAGAGTGTCAGTCCTCTTGTACTTATGACTGCATTGTGCCTTTTGTATTAAATTCGATTGCAAATTCTGTGGTACATCGTCAATAAGACGGTCCAAGGTATTCAGTAAACCTGAAGTGAAGCATCGGAATCTGAAACTGGACTCACAGGAGAGGTTAAAATCATAGAAAGTTAGCGTCAGTCCTCTTGTAATTAAGTTGGCATTGCGCCATTTGTATTAAATTCGGATACAATTTCTGTGTTTCTTCGTCAATAAGAAGGTCCACGGGATACAGTAAACCTGAAGTGAAGCATCGGAATCTAAAACTGGACTCACAGGAGAGGTTCAAATCATAGAAAGTTAGAGTGTCAGTCCTCTTGTACTTAAGTAGGCATTGTGCCATTTGTATTGAATTAGGATGTCATTTTTGAGTTTCCTCGTCATTAAGAAGGTCCAAGGTATACAGTAAACCTTAAGTGAAGCATCGGAATCTAAAACTGGACTCACAGGAGAGGTTCAAATCATAGAAAGTTTGAGTGTCAGTCCTCTTGTACTTAAGTCGGCATTGTGCCTTTTGTATTAGATTGGGGTGCAATTTCTGTGTTTCATCGTCAATGAGAAGGTCCAAGGTATACAGTAAACCTAAAGTGAAGCATAGGAATCCAAAACTGGACTCACAGGAGAGGTACAAATCATAGAAAGTTAGAGTGTCAGACCCCTTGTACTTAAGTCGGCATTGTGCCTTTTGTATTAAATTCGGATGCAATTTCTGTGTTTCATCGTCAATAAGAAGGTCCAAGGTATACAGTAAACCTGAAGTGAAGCATCGGAATTTAAAACCGGACTCACAAGAGAGGTTCAAATCATAGAAAGTTAGAGTGTCAGTCCTCTTGTACTTAAGTCGGCATTGTGCCTATTGTATTAAATTAGGATGCAACTTCTGTGTTTCATCGTCAAAAATAAGGTCCAAGGGATACAGTAACCCTGAAGTGAAGCATCGGAATCTATAACTGGACTCACAGGAGAGGTTCAAAACATAGAAAGTTATAGTGTCAGTCCCCTTGTACTTAAGTCGGCATTGTGCCTTTTGTATTAAATTAGGATGCAATTTCTGTGTTTCATCGTTAATAAGAAGGTCCAAGGTATACAGAAAACCTGAAGTGAAGCATCGGTATCTAAAACTGGACTCACAGGAGAGGTTCAAATCATAGAAAGTTTTAGTGTCAGTCCTCTAGCACTTAAGTCAACATTGTGCTTTTTTATTAAATTAGGAGGCAATTTCTGTGTTTCATCTTCAATAAGAAGAACCAAGGTATACAGTAAACCTGAAGTGAAGCATTTGAATCTAAAACTGGACTCACAGGAGAGGTTCAAATCATAGAAAGTTAGAGTGTCCGTCCTCTTGTACTTAAGACGGCATTGTGCCTTTTGTAATAAATTCGGATGCAATTTATGTGTTTCATCGTCAATAAGCAGGTCCAATGTATACGGTAAACCTGAAGTGAAGCATCGGAATCTAAGACTGGACTCACAGGAGAGGTTCAAATCATAGAAAGTTTTAGTGTCAGTCCTCTTGTATTTAAGTCGGCAATGTGCCTTTTGTATTAAATTAGGATGCAATTTCTGTGTTTCATCGTGAATAAGAAGGTCCAAGGCATACAGTAAACCTGAAGTGAAGCATCGGAATCTAAAACATGACTCACAGGAGAGGTTTTAATCATAAAAAGTTAGAGGGTCAGTCCTTTTGTACTTAAGTCGGCATTGTGCCTTTTGTATTAAATTCGGATGCAATTTCTGTGTTTCATCGTCAATAAGAAGGTCCAAGGGATATAGTAAACCTGAAGTGAAGCATCGGAATCTAAAACTGGACTCACAGGAGAGTTTCTAATCATAGAAAGGTAGAGTGTCAGTAATGTTGTACTTAAGTCGTCATTGTGCCTTATGTATTAAATTAGGATGCAATTTCTGTGTTTCATCGTCATTAAGAAGGTCCAAGGGATACAGTAAACCTTAAGTGAAGCATCGGAATCTAAAACTGGGCTCACAGGAGAGGTTCAAATCACAGAAAATTATAGTGTTAGTATTCTTGTACTTTAGTCGGCATTGTGCCTTTTGTATTAAATTAGGATGCAATTTCTGTGTTTCATCGTCAATAAGAAGGTCCAGCGTATACAGTAAACCTGAAGTGAGGCATCGGAATCTAAAACTGAACTCACACGAGAGACTCAAATCATAGAAAGTTAGAGTGTCAGTCCTCTCGTACTTAAGTCGGCATTGTGCCTTTTGTATTAAATTCGGATGCAATTACTGTGTTTCATCGTCAATAAGAAGGTCCAAGGTATACAGTAAAACTGAAGTGATGCATCGGTATCTAAAACTGGACTCACAGGAGAGGTTCAAACCATAGAAAGTTATAGTGTCAGTCCCCTTGTACTTAAGTCGGCATTGTGCCTTTTGTATTAAATTAGGATGCAATTTCTGTGTTTCATCGTCAATAAGAAGGTCAAAGGTATACAGAAAACCTGAAGTGAAGCATAGGAATCGAAAACTGGGCTAACAGGAGAGATTCAAATCATAGAAAGTTAGAGTGTCAGTCCTCTTGTACTTAAGTCGGCATTGTGCCTTTTGTATTAAATTCGGATGCAATTACTGTGTTTCATCGTCAATAAGAAGGTCCAAGGTATACAGTAAACCTAAAGCGAAGCATCGGTATCTAAAACTGGACTCACAGGAGAGGTTCAAATCATACAAAGATAGAGTGTCAGTCCTCTTGTACTTAAGTCGGCATTGTGCCTCTTGTATTTAATTCGGATGCAATTTCTGTGTTTCATTGTCAAGAAGAAGGTCCAATTGATACTGTAAACCTGAAGCGAAGCATCAGTATCTAAAACTGGACTCACAGGAGAGGTTCAAATCATAGAAAGTTATAGTGTCAGTCCTCTTGTACTTAAGTCAACATTGTGCCTTTTTTATTAAATTAGTAGGCAATTTCTGTGTTTCATCGTCAATAAGAAGGTCCAAGGTATACAGTAAACCTGAAGTGAAGCATTGGAGTCTAAAACTGGACTCAAAGGAGAGGTTCAAATCATAGGAAGTTAGAGTGTCCGTCCTCTTGTACTTAAGACGGCATTGTGCCTTTTGTAATAAATTCGGATGCAATTTATGTGTTTCATCGTCAATAAGCAGGTCCAATGTAAACGGTAAACCTGAAGTGAAGTATCGGAATCCAAGACTGGACTCACAGGAGAGGTTCAAATCATAGAAAGTTTTAGTGTCAGTCCTCTTGTACTTAAGTCGGCATTGTGCCTTTTGTATTAAATTAGGATGGAATTTCTGTGTTTCATCATGAATAAGAAGGTCCAAGGCATACAATAAACCTGAAGTGAAGCATCGGAATCTAAAGCATGACTCACAGGAGAGGTTTTAATCATAGAAAGTTAGAGTGTCAGTCCTCTTGTACTTAAGTCGGCATTGTGCCTTTTGTATTAAATTCGGATGCAATTTCTGTGTTTCATCGTCAATAAGAAGGTCCAAGGGAAATAGTAAACCTGAAGTGAAGCATCGGAATCTAAAACTGGACTCACAGGAGAGTTTCTAATCATAGAAGGGTAGAGTGTCAGTCCTGTTATACATAAGTCGGCATTGTGCCTTATGTATTAAATTAGGATGCAATTTCCGTGTTTCATCGTCTTTAAGAAGGTCCAAGGGATACAGTAAACCTTAAGTGAAGCATCGGAATCTAAAACTGAGCTCACAGGAGAGGTTCAATTCACAGAAATTTATAGTGTCAGTCCTCTTGTACTTAAGTCGGCATAGTGCCTTTTGTATTTAATTCCGATGCAATATCTGTGTTTCATCGTCTACAAGAAGGTCCAATTTATACAGTCAACCTGAAGTGAAACATCGGTATCAATAACTGGACTCACAGGAGAAGTTCAAATCATAGAAAGATAGAGTGTCCGTCCTCTTGTACTTAAGACGGCATTGTGCCTTTTGTAATCAATTCAGATGCAATTTATGTGTTTCATCGTCAATAAGCAGGTCCAATGTATACAGTAAACCTGAAGTGAAGCATCGGAATCTAAAACTGGACTCACAGGAGAGGTTCAAATCATAGAAATTTATAGTGTCAGTCCTCTTGCACTTAAGTCAGCATTGTGCCTATTGTATTAAATTCGGAGGCAGTTTCTATGTTTCATCGTCATTAAGAAGGTCCATGGGATACAGTAAACCTGAAGTGAAGCATCGGAATCCAGAACTGGACTCACAGGGGAGGTTCAAATCATACGAAGTTATAGTGTCGGTCCCCTTCTACTTAAGTCGGCATTGTGCCTTTTGTATTAATATAGGATGCAATTTATGTGTTTCATCGTCATTAAGAAGGTCCAGGGTATACAGTTAACCTGAAGTGAAGCATCGGAAACTAAAACTGAACTCACACGAGAGATTCAAATCATAGAAAGTTGGAGTGTCAGTCCTCTTGTACTTAAGTCGACATTGTGCTTTTGTATATAATTCCGTTGCAATATCTGTGTTTCATTGTCAACAAGAAGGTCCAAATAATACAGTCAACCTGAAGTGAAGCATCGGTATCCAAAACTGGACTCACAGGGGAGCTTCTAATCATGGAAAGTTATAGTGTCAGTCCTCTTGTACTTAAGTCGGCATTGTGCTTTTGTATTAATTTAGGATGCAATTTCTGTGTTTCATCGTCAATAAGAAGGTCCAAGGTATACAGTAAACCTGAAGTGAAGGATCGGAATCTAAATTTGGACTCACAGGAGAGGTTCAAATCAAAGAAATTTAGAGTGTCAGTCCTCTTGTACTTAAGTCGGCATTGTGCCTTTTGTATTAAAATTCGGTTGCAATTTCTGTCTTTCATCGTCAATACGAAGGTCCAAGGGATACAGTAAACCTGAAGTGAAGCATCGGAATCTAAAACTGGAATCACAGGAGAGGTTCAAATATTAGAAACTTAGAGTGTCAGTACTCTTGTACTTAAATCGGCATTGTGCCTTTTGTATTAAAATCGGATGCAACTTCTGTGATTCATCGTCAGTATGAAGGTCCAAGGGATATAGTAAAATTGAAGTGAAACATCGGAATCTAAAACTGGTTTCACAGGAGAGATTCAAATCATAGAAAGTTAGAGTGTCAGTCCTCTTGTACTTAAGTCGGCATTGTGCCTTTGTATTAAATTCGGATGCAATTTCTGTGTTTCATCGTCAATAACAAGGCCTCAGGCTTACAGTAAACCTGAAGTGAAGCATCGTAAGCTAAAACTGGACTCACAGGAGAGGTTCAAATCAGTGAAAGTTAGAGTGCCAGTCCTCTTGTACTTATGTCGGCATTGTGCCTTTTGTATTAAATTAGGATGCAATTTCTGTGTTTCATCGTCAATAAGAAGGTCCAAGGTATATTGCAAACCTGAAGTGAAGCCTCGGAATCTAACACTGGACCCACAGGAGAGGTTCAAATCATTGAAAGTTAGAGTGTCAGTCCTCTTGTACTTAAGGCGGCATTGTGCCTTTTGTATTAAATTCGGATGCAATTTCTGTGATTCATCGTCATTAAGAAGGTCCAAGGTATACAGTAAACCCAAGTGAAGCATCGGAATCAAAAACTGGACTCCCAGGAGAGGTTCAAATCATAGAAAGTTAGTGTGTCAGTCGTCTTGTACTTAAGTCGGCATTGTGCCTTTTGTATTAAATTAGGATGCAATTTCTTTGCTTCATCGTGAATACGAATGTCCGAGGTATACAGTAAACCTGAAGTGAAGCATCGGAATCTAAAAGTGGACTGACAGGAGAGGTTCAAATCATAGAAATTTAGAGTGTCAGTCAACCTGTACATAAGTCGGCATTGTGCTTTTTGTACTACATTCGGATTCAATTTCTGTGCTTCATCTTCAATAAGAGGGTCCAAGGGATACAGTAAACCTGAAGTGAAGCATCGGAAACTAAAACTGGACTCACAGGAGGGGTTCAAAACATAGAAAGTCAGAGTGTCAGGCGTCTTGTACTTAAGTCGGCATTGTGCCTTTTGTATTAAATTCGGTTGCAGTTTCTGTGTTTCATCGTCCATAAGAAGGTCCAAGGTATACAGTAAACCTGAAGTGAAACATTGGAAACTAAAACTGGAATCTCAGGAGAGGTTCAAATCATAGAAAGTCAGTGTGTCAGTACTCTTGTACTTAAGTCGGCATTGTGCCTTTTGTATTAAATTCGGATGCAATTTCGGTGTTTCGTCGTCAATAAGATGGTCCAAGGGATACAGTTAACCTGAAGCGATGCATCGGAATCTAAAACTGGACTAACAGGAGAGGTTCAAGTCATAGAAAGTTAGGGAGTCAGTCCTCTTGTACTTAAGTCGGCATTGTGGCTTTTGTATTAAATTAGGATGCAATGTCTGAGTTTCATGGTCAATAAGAAGGTCCAAGGTATACAGTAAACTTGAAGTGAAGCATCGGAATCTAAATCTGGACTCACAGGAGAGGTGCAAATCATAGAAAGTTAGAGTGTCAGTACTCTTGTACTTATGTCGGCATTGTGCCTTTCGTAATAAATTTGGATGCAATTTCTGTGTTTCATCGTCAATAACAATGTGCAAGGGATACAGTTAACCTGAAGTGAAGCAATGGAATCTAAAACTGGACTCACAGGAGAGGTTCATATGATAGAAAATTATAGTGTCAGTCCCCTTGTTCTTAAGTCAGCATTGTGCCTTTTGTATTAAGTTAGGATGCAATTTCTGTGTTTCATCGTCAGTAAGAAGGTCCAAGGTATACGGTAAACCTGATGTGAAGCATCGGAATCTACAACTGGACTCACAGGAGAGATTCAAATCATAGAAAGTTAAAGTGTCAGTCCTCTTGTACATAAGTCGGCATTGTGTCTTTTGTACTAAATTCGGATACTATTTCTGTGTTTCATCGTCAATAAGATGGTCCACGGGATACAGTAAACCTGAAGTGAAGCATTGGAATCTAAAACTAGACTCACAGGAGAGGTTCAAATCATAGAAAGTTAGAGTGTCAGTCCTCTTGTACTTATGACGGCATTGTGCCTTTTATATTAAATTCGGATGCAATTTCTGTGTTACATCGTCAATAAGAAATTCCAAGGTATTCAGTAAACCTGAAGTGAAGCATCGGAATCTAAAACTGGACTCACAGGAGAGGTTAAAATCATAGAAAGTTAGCGTCAGTCCTCTTGTACATAAGTTGGCATTGTGACTTTTGTATTAAATTCGGATACTATTTCTGTGTTTCATCGTCAATAAGATGGTCCACGGGATACAGTAAACCTGAAGTGAAGCATTGGAATCTAAAACTGGACTCAAAGGAGAGGTTCAAATCATAGAAAGTTAGAGTGTCAGTCCTCTTGTACTTAAGTCGGCATTGTGCCTTTTGTATTAGATTGGGATGCAATTTCTGTGTTTCATCGTCAATGAGTAGGACCAAGGTATACAGTAAACCTGAAGTGAAGCATAGGAATCCAAAACTGGACTCACAGGAGAGGTTCAAATCATAGATAGTTAGAGTGTCATTCCTCTTGTACTTAAGTCGGCATTGTGCCTTTTGTATTAAATTCGGATGCAACTTCTGCGTTTCATCGTCAAAAATAAGGTCCAAGGGATACAATAACCCTGAAGTGAAGCATCGGAATCTAAAACTGGACTCACAGGAGAGGTTCAAATCATAGAAAGTTATAGTGTCAGTCCCCTTGTACTTAAGTCGGCATTGTGCCTTTTGTATTAAATTAGGATGCAATTTCTGTGTTTCATCGTCACGAAGAAGGTCCAGTTGATACTGTAAACCTGAAGTGAAGCATCGGTATCTAAAACTGGACTCACAGGAGAGGTTCAAATCATAGAAAGTTATAGTGTCAGTCCTCTTGTACTTAAGTCAACATTGTGACTTTTTTATTAAATTAGGATGCAATTTCTGTGTTTCATCGTCAATAACAAGGTCCAAGGTATACAGTAAACCTGAAGTGAAGCATTGGAATCTAAAACTGGACTCACAGGAGAGGTTCAAATCATAGAAAGTTAGAGTGTCCGTCCTCTTGTACTTAAGACGGCATTGTGCCTTTTGTAATAAGTTCGGATGCAATTAATGTGTTTCATCGTCAATAAGCAGGTCCAATGTATACAGTAAAGCTGATGTGAAGTATCGGAATCTAAAACTGGACTCACAGGAGAGTTTCTACTCATGGAAAGGTAGAGTGTCAGTCCTCTTGTAATTAAGTCGGCATTGTGCCTATTGTATTAAATTTGGATGCAATTTCTGTGTTTAATCGTCATTATGAAGGTCCAACGGATACAGTAAACCTGAAGTGAAGCATCGGAATCTAAAACTGGGCTCACAGGAGAGGTTCAAATCATAGAAAATTATAGTGTCAGTCCTCTTGTACTTTAGTCGGCATTGTGCCTTTTGTATTAAATTAGGATGCAATTTATGTGTTTCATCGTCAATAAGAAGGTCCAGGGTATACAATAAGCCTGAAGTGAAGCATCGGAATTTAAAACTGAACTCACACGAGAGACTCAAATCATAGAAAGTTAGTGTGTCAGTCCTCTTAAACTTAAGTCGGCATTGTGCCTTTTGTATTAAATTCGGATGCAATTACTGTGTTTCATCGTCAAAAAGAAGGTCCAAGGTATACAGTAAAACTGTAGTGATGCATCGGTATCTAAAACTGGACTCACAGGAGCGGTTCAAATCATACAAAGTTTGAGTGTCAGTCCTCTTGCACTTAAGTCGGCATTGTGCCTTTTGTATTTAATTCCGATGCAATATCTGTGTTTCATCGTCAACAAGAAGGTCCAATTTATACTGTCAACCTGAAGTGAAGCATCGGTATCAAAAACTGGACTCACAGGAGAGGTTCAAATCATAGAAAGTTATAGTGTCAGTCCTCTTGTACTTAAGTCGGCATTGTGCGTTTTGTATTAAATTAGGATGCAATTTCTGTGTTTCATCGTCATTAAGAAGGTCCAAGGTATACACTAAACCTGGAGTGAAGCATCGGAATCTAAAACTGGACTCACAGGAGAGGTTCAAATCAAAGAAATTTAGGATGTCAGTTCTCTTGTACTTAAGTCGGCGTTGTGCCTTTTGTATTAAATTCGGATGCAATTTCTGTGTTTCATCGTCAATAAGAAGGTCCAAGGTATACAGTAAACCTGCAGTGAAGCATCGGAATCTAAAACTGGACTTACAGGAGAGGTTCATATCTTAGAAAGTTAGTGTGTCAGTCCTCTTGTACATAAGTCGGCATTGTGCCTTTTGTATTAAATTCGGATGCAATTTCTGTGTTTCCTCGTCCATAAGAAGGTCCAAGATACAGTAAACCTGAAGTGAAGCATCGGAATGTAAAACTGGACTCACAGGAAAGGTTCAAATCATAGAAAGTTTGAGTGTCAGTCCTCTTGTACTTAAGTCGCCATTGTGACATTTGTATTAAATTCGGATGCAATTTCTGTGTTTCATCGTAAACAAGAAGGTGCAAGGCATACAGTAAACCTGAAGTGAAGCATCGCAATCTAAAACTGGACTCACAGGAGAGGTTCAAATCATAGAAAGTTAGAGTGTCCGTCCTCTTGTACATAAGACGGCATTGTGCCTTTTGTATTAAATTAGGATGCAATTTCTGCGATTCATCGTCAATAAGAAGGCCCAAGGTATACAGTAAACCTGAAGTGAAGCATCGGAATCTAAAACTGGACACACAGGAGAGGTTCAAATCATAGAAAGTTAGAATGCCATTCGTCTTGTACTTAAGTCGGCATTGAGCCTTTTGTATTAAATTCGCATGTAATTTCTGTGTTTCATCGTCAATACGAAGGTCCAAGGGATACAGTAAACCTGAGGTGAAGGATCGGAATCTAAAATTGGACTTACAGGAGAGGTTCAAATCATAGAAAGTTAGAGTGTCAGTCCTCTTGTACTTAAGTCGGGATTGTGCCTTTTGTATTAAATTCGGATGCAATTTCTGTGTTACATCGTCATTAAGAAGATCCAAGGTATACAGTAAACCTGAAGTGAAGCATCGGAATCTAAAACTGGACTCACAGGAGAGGTTCAAATCATAGAAAGTTAGAGTGTCAGTCCTCTTGTACTTAAGTCGCCATTGTGCCTTTTGTATTAAATTCGGATGCAATTTCTGTGTTTCGTCGTCAATAAGAAGGTCCGAGGGATACAGTAAACCTGAAGTGAAGCATCGGAATCTAAAACTGGACTCACCGGAGAGGTTCAAATCATAGATAATTAGAGAGTCAGTCCTCTTGTACTTAAGTCGGCATTGTGCCTTTTGTATTAAATTAGGATGCAATTTTTGTGTTTCATCGTCAATAAGAAGGTCCAAGGTATACAGTAAACCTGAAGTGAAGCATCCGAATCTAAAAGTGGGCTCACAGGAGAGGTTCAAATCGTCGAAAGTTATAGTGTCAGTCCTCTTGTACTTAAGTCGGCATTGTGCCTTTTGTATTAAATTCGGATGCAATTTCTGTGTTTCATCGTCAATAAGAAGGTCCACGGTATACAGTAAACCTGAAGTGAAGCATCGGAATCTAAAACAGGATTCACAGGAGAGGTTCAAATCATAGAAAGTTAGAGTGTCAGTCCTCTTGTACTTAAGTCGGCCTTGTGCCTTTTGTATTAAATTCGGATGCAATTTCTGTGTTACATCGTCATTAAGAAGAACCAAGGTATACAGTAAACCTGAAGTGAAGCAACGGAATCTAAAACTTGACTCACAATAGAGGTTCAAATCATAGAAAGTTAGAGAGTCAGCCCTCTTGTACTTAAGTCGGCATTGTGCCTCTTGTATTAAATTGGGATGCAATTCCTGTGTTTCATCGGCAATAAGAAGGTCCAAGGGATACAGTAAACCTGAAGTGAAGTATCGGAATCTAAAATTGGACTCACAGGAGAGGTTCAAATCATAGAAAGTGAGAGTGTCAGTCCTCTTGTACTTAAGTCGGGATTGTGCCTTTTGTATTAAATTCGGATGCAATTTCTGTGTTACATCGTCATTAAGAAGATCCAAGGTATAGAGTAAACCTGAAGTGAAGCATCGGAGTCTAAAACTGGACTCACAGGACAGGTTCAAATCATAGAAAGTTAGAGTGTCAGTCCTCTTGTACTGAAGTCGGCATTGTGCCTTTTGTATTAAATTCGGATGCAATTTCTGTGTTTCGTCGTCAATAAGAAGGTCCGAGGGATACAGCAAACTTGAAGTGAAGCATCGGAATCTAAAACTGGACTCACTGGAGAGGTTCAAATCATAGATAATTAGAGAGTCAATCCTCTTGTACTTAAGTCGGCACTGTGCCTTTGTATTAAATTGGGATGCAATTTTTGTGTTTCATCGTCAATAAGAAGGTCCAAGGTGTACAGTAAACCTGAAGTGAAGCATCGGAATCTAAAAGTGGACTCACAGGAGAGGTTCAAATCATAGAAAGTTGTAGTGTCAGTCCTCTTGTACTTAAGTCGGCATTGTGCCTTTTGTATTAAATTCGGATGCAATTTCTGTGTTTCATCGTCAATAAGAAGGTCCACGGTATACAGTAAACCTGAAGTGAAGCATCGGAATCTAAAACTGGACTCACAGGAGAAGTTCAAATCATTGAAAGTTAGAGTGCCAGTCCTCTTGTACTTAAGTCAGCATTGGGCCTTTTGTATTAAATTCGGATGCAATTTCTGTGTTTCATCGTCAATACGAAGGTCCAAGGGATACAGTAAACCTGAAATGAAGCATCAGAATCTAAAACTGGACTCACAGGAGAGGTTCAAATCATAGAAAGTTAGAGTGTCAGTCCTCTTGTACTTAAGTCGGCTTTGTGCCTTTTGTATTAAATTCGGATGCAATTTCTGTGTTACATCGTCATTAAGAAGATCCAAGGTAGTCAGTAAACCTGAAGTGAAGCAACGGAATCTAAAACTTGACTCACAATAGAGGTTCAAATCATAGAAAGTTAGAGAGTCAGTCCTCTTGTACTTAAGTCGGCATTGTGCCTTTTGTATTAAATTAGGATGCAATTTCTGTGTTTCATCGTCAATAAGAAGGTCCAAGGTATACAGTAAACCTGAAGTGAAGCATCGGAATCTAAAACTGGACTCACAAGGAGAGGTTCAAATCATAGAATGTTAAAGTGTCAGTCCTCTTGTACTTAAGTCGGCATTGTGCCTTTTGTATTAATTTATGATGTAATTTCTGTGTTTCATCGTTAAGAAGAAGGTCCAAGGTATACAGTAAACCTGATGTGAATCATCGGTATTTAAAACTGGACTCACAGGAGAGGTTCAAATCATACAAAGTTAGAGTGTCAGGCCTCTTGTACCTAAGTCGGCATTGTGCCTATAGTATATAATTCGGATGCAATATCTGTGTTTCATCGTCAACAAGAAGGTCCAATTTATGCAGTAAACCTGAAGTGGAGCATCGGAATCTAAAACTGGACTCACAGGAGAGGTCCAAATCATAGAAAGTTAGAGTATCAGTCCTCTTGTACTTAAGTTGGCATTGTGCCATTTGTAATTCATTCGGTTGCAATTTCTGTGTTTCATCGTCAATAAGAAGGTCCGAGGTATACAGTAAACCTGCAGTGAAGCATCGGAATCTAAAACTGGACTTACAGGAGAGGTTCATATCTTAGAAAGTTAGTGTGTCAGTCCTCTTGTACATAAGTCGGCATTGTGCTTTTGTATTAAATTCGGATGCAATTTCTAGGCTTCATCGTCTATAGGAAGGTCCAAGGTATACAGTAAACCTTAAGTGAAGCATCGGAATCTAAAACTGGCCGCACATGAGAGGTTCAAATCATAGAAAGTTAGAGTGTCATTCCTCTTGTACTTAAGTAGGCATTGTCCCTTTTGTATTAAATTCGGATGCAATTTCTGTGTTTCCTCGTCAATAAGAAGGTCCAAGGCACAGTAAACCTGAAGTGAAGCATCGGAATCTAAAACTGGACTCACAGGAGAGGTTCAAATCATAGAAAGTTAGAGTGTCCGTCCTCTTGTACATAAGACGGCATTGTGCCTTTTGTATTAAATTAGGATGCAATTTCTGTGATTCATCGTCAATAAGGCGGTACAAGGTATACAGTAAACCTGAAGTGAAGCATCGGAATCTAAAACTGGACTCACAGGAGAGGTTCAAATCATAGAAAGTTAGAATGCCATTCGTCTTGTACTTACGTCGGCATTGTGCCTTTTGTATTAAATTCGCATGCAATTTCTGTGTTTCATCGTCAATACGAAGGTCCAAGGGATACAGTAAACCTGAAGTGAAGCATCGGAATCTAAAATTGGACTCACAGGAGAGGTTCAAATCATAGAAAGTGAGAGTGTCAGTCCTCCTGTACTTAAGTCGGGATTGTGCCTTTTGTATTAAATTCGGATGCAATTTCTGTGTTACATCTTCATTAAGAAGATCCAAGGTATACAGTAAACCTGAAGTGAAGCATCGGAGTCTAAAACTGGACTCACAGGACAGGTTCAAATCAAAGAAAGTTAGAGTGTCAGTCCTCTTGTACTTAAGTCGGCATTGTGCCTTTTGTATTAAATTCGGATGCAATTTCTGTGTTTCCTCGTCAATAAGAAGGTCCGAGGGATACAGCAAACCTGAAGTGAAGCATCGGAATAAAACTGGACTCACCGGAGAGGTTCAAATCATAGATAATTAGAGAGTCAGTCCTCTTGTACTTAAGTCGGCATTGTGCCTTTTGTATTAAATTAGGATGCAATTTTTGTGTTTCATCGTCAATAAGAAGGTCCAAGGTGTACAGTAAACCTGAAGTGAAGCATCGGAATCTAAAAGTGGACTCACAGGAGAGGTTCAAATCATAGAAAGTTGTGGTGTCAGTCCTCTTGTACTTAAGTCGGCATTGTGCCTTTTGTATTAAATTCGGATGCAATTTCTGTGTTTCATCGTCAATAAGAAGGTCCACGGTATACAGTAAACCTGAAGTGAAGCATCGGAATCTAAAACAGGACTCACAGGAGAAGTTCAAATCATTGAAAGTTAGAGTGCCAGTCCTCTTGTACTTAAGTCAGCATTGGGAGTTTTGTATTAAATTCGGATGCAATTTCTGTGTTTCATCGTCAATACGAAGGTCCAAGGGATACAGTAAACCTGAAATGAAGCATCAGAATCTAAAACTGGACTCACAGGAGAGGTTCAAATCATAGAAAGTTAGAGTGTCAGTCCTCTTGTACTCAAGTCGGCATTGTGCCTTTTGTATTAAATTCGGATGCAATTTCTGTGTTACATCGTCATTAAGAAGATCCAAGGTATTCAGTAAACCTGAAGTGAAGCAACGGAATCTAAAACTTGACTCACAATAGAGGTTCAAATCATAGAAAGTTAGAGTGTCAGTCCTCTTGTACTTAAGTCGGCATTGAGCCTTTGGATTAAATTCGGATGCAATTACTGTGTTTCGTCGTCAATAAGAAAGTCCGAGGGATACAGTAAACCTGAAGTGAAGCATCGGAATCTAAAACTGGACTCACCGGAGAGGTTCAAATCATAGAAAGTTAGAGAGTCAGTCCTCTTGTAGTTAAGTCGGCATTGTGCCTTTTGTATTAAATTAGGATGCAATTTCTGTAATTCATCGTCAATAAGAAGGTCCAAAGTATACAGTAAACCTGAAGTGAAGCATCGGAATCTAAAACTGGACTCACAGGAGAGGTTCAAGTCATAGAAAGTTAAAGTGTCAGTCCTCTTGTACTTAAGTCGGCATTGTGCCTTTCGTATTAAATTCGGATGCAATTTCTGTGTTTCATCGTCAATAGGAAAATGCAAGGGATACAGTTAACATGAAGCGAAGCATCGGAATCTAAAACTGGACTCACAGGAGAGGTTCAAATCATAGAAAGTCAGAGTGTCAGTCCTCTAGTACTTAAGTCGGCATTGTGCCTTTTGTATTGATTTCGGATGCAATTTCTGTGTTTCATCGTCAATAAGATGGTCCAAGGTATACCGAAAACCTGAAGTGAAGCATCGGAATCTAAAACTGGACTCACATGAGAGGTTCAAATCATAGAAAGTTAGAGTGTCAGTCCTCTTGTACTTAAGTCGGCATTGTGCATATTGTATTAAATTAGGATGCAATTTCTGTGTTTCATCGTCATTAAGAAGGTCCAAGGGGTACAGTAAACCTGAAGTGAAGCATCGGAATCCAAAACTGGACTCACAGGAGAGGTTCAAATCATAGAAAGTTATAGTGTCAGTCCTCTTGTACTTATGTCGGCATTGTGCCTTTTGTATTAAATTAGGATGCAATTTATGTGTTTCATCGTCAATAAGATGGTCCAGGGTATACAGTAAACCTGAAGTGAAGCATGGGAATCTAAAACTGAACTCACACGAGAGATTCAAATCATAGAAAGCTAGAGTGTCAGTCCTCTTGTACTTTAGTCGGCATTCTGCCTTTTGTATTAAATTCGGATGCAATTACTGTGTTTCATCGTCAATAAGAAGGTCCAAGGGATACAGTAAACCTGAAGTGAAGCATCGGTATCTAAAACTGGACTCACAGGAGAGGTTCAAATCATACAAAGTTAGAGTGTCAGTCCTTTTGTACTTAAGTGGCATTGTGCCTTTTGTATTTAATTCGGATGCAATATCTGTGTTTCATCGTCAACAAGAAGGTCTAATTTATACAGTCAACCTGAAGTGAAGCATCGGTATCTAATACTGGACTCACAGGAGAGGTTCAAATCATTGGAAGTTATAGTGTCAGTCCTCTTGTACTTAAGTCGGCATTGTGCCTTTTGTATTAAATAAGGATGCAATTTATGTGTTTCATCGTCGATAAAAAGGTCCAAGGTATACAGTTAACCTGAAGTGAAACATCGGAATCTAAAACTGGACTCACAGGAGAGGTTCAAATCATAGAAAGTTAGAGTGTCAGTCCTCTTGTACTTAAGTCGGCATTGTGCCTTTTGTATTAAATTCGGATGCAATTTCTGTGTTACATCGTCATTAAGAAGATCCAAGGTATACAGTAAACCTGAAGAGAAGCAACGGAATCCAAAACTTGACTCACAATAGAGGTTCAATTCATAGAAAGTTAGAGAGTCAGTCCTCTTGTACTTAAGTCGGCATTGTGCCTTTTGTATTAATTTATGATGTAATTTCTGTGTTTCATCGTTAAGATGAAGGTCCAAGGTATACAGTAAACCTGATGTGAATCATCGGTATTTAAAACTGGACTCACAGGAGAGGTTCAAATCATACAAAGTTAGAGTGTCAGTCCTCTTGTACCTAAGTCGGCATTGTGCCTATAGTATATAATTCGGATGCAATATCTATGTTTCATCGTCAACAAGAAGGTCCAATTTTTGCAGTAAACCTGAAGTGGAGCATCGGAATCTAAAACTGGACTCACAGGAGAGGTCCAATTCATAGAAAGTTAGAGTATCAGTCCTCTTGTTCTTAAGTTGGCATTGTGCCATTTGTATTTCATTCGGTTGCAATTTCTGTGTTTCCTCGTCAATAAGAAGGTCCAAGATACAGTAAACCTGAAGTGAAGCATCGGAATCTAAAACTGGACTCACAGGAATGGTTCAAATCATAGAAAGTTTGAATGTCAGTCTTCTTGTACTTAAGTCGCCATTGTGACTTTTGTATTAAATTCGGATGCAATTTCTGTGTTTCATCGTAGATAAGAAGGTGCAAGGTATACAGTAAACCTGAAGTGAAGCAACGGAATCTAAAACTGGACCCACAGGAGAGGTTCAAATCATAGAAAGTTAGAGTGTCCGTCCTCTTGTACATAAGACGGCACTGTGCCTTTTGTATTAAATTAGGATGCATTTTCTGTGATTCATCGTCAATAAGAAGGTCCAAGGTATACAGTAAACCTGAAGTGAAGCATCGGAATCTAAAACTGGACTCACAGGAGAGGTTCAAATCATAAAAATTTAGAATGCCATTCGTCTTGTACTCAAGTCGGCATTGTGCCTTTTGTATTAAATTCGCATGCAATTTCTGTGTTTCATCGTCAATACGAAGGTCCAAGGGATACAGTAAACCTGAAGTGAAGCATCGGAATCTAAAATTAGACTCACAGGAGAGGTTCAAATCATAGAAAGTTAGAGTGTCAGTCCTCTTGTACTTAAGTCGGGATTGTGCCTTTTGTATTAAATTCGGATGCAATTTCTGTGTTACATCGTCATTAAGAAGATCCAAGGTATACAGTAAACCTGAAGTGAAGCATCGGAGTCTAAAACTGGAATCACAGGACAGGTTCAAATCATAGAAAGTTAGAGTGTCAGTCCTCTTGTACTTAAGTCGGCATTGTGCCTTTTGTATTAAATTCGGATGCAATTTCTGTGTTTCGTCGTCAATAAGTAGGTCCGAGGGATACAGCAAACCTGAAGTGAAGCATCGGAATCTAAAACTGGACTCACCGGAGAGGTTCAAATCATAGATAATTAGAGAGTCAGTCCTCTTGTACTTAAGTCGAAATTGTGCCTTTTGTATTAAATTAGGATGCAATTTTTGTGTTTCATCGTCAATAAGAAGGTCCAAGGTGTACAGTAAAGCAGAAGCGAAGCATCGGATTCTGAAAGTGGGCTCACAGGAGAGGTTCAAATCATAGAAAGTTGTAGTGTCAGTCCTCTTGTACTTAATTCGGCATTGTGCCTTTTGTATTAAATTCGGATGCAATTTCTATGTTTCATCGTCAATAAGAAGGTCCACGGTATACAGTAAACCTGAAGTGAAGCATCGGAATCTAAAAGTGGACTCACAGGAGAAGTTCAAATCATTGAAAGTTAGAGTGCCAGTCCTCTTGTACTTAAGTCAGCATTGTGCCTTTTGTATTAAATTCGGATGCAATTTCTGTGTTTCATCGTCAATACGAAGGTCCAAGGGATACAGTAAACCTGAAATGAAGCATCGGAATCTAAAACTGGACTCACAGGAGAGGTTCAAATCATAGAAAGTTAGAGTGTCAGTCCTCTTGTTGTTAAGTCGGCATTGTGCCTTTTGTATTAAATTCGGATGCAATTTCTGTGTTACATCGTCATTAAGAAGATCCAAGGTATTCAGTAAACCTGAAGTGAAGCAACGGAATCTAAAACTTGACTCGCAATAGATGTTCACATCATAGAAAGTTAGAGTGTCAGTCCTCTTGTACTTAAGTCGGCATTGAGCCTTTGGATTAAATTCGGATGCAATTTCTGTGTTTCGTCGTCAATAAGAAAGTCCGAGGGATACAGTAAACCTGAAGTGAAGCAGCGGAATCTAAAACTGGACTCACCGGAGAGTTTCAAATCATAGAAAGTTAGAGAGTCAGTCCTCTTGTACTTAAGTCGGCATTGTGCCTTTTGTATTAAATTAGGATGCAATTTCTGTGTTTCATCGTCAATAAGAAGGTCCAAGGTATACAGTAAACCTGAAGTGAAGCATCGGAATCTAAAACTGGACTCACAGGAGAGGGTCAAATCATAGAAAGTTAAAGTGTCAGTCCTCTTGTACTTAAGTCGGCATTGTGCCTTTTGTATTAATTTATGATGTAATTTCTAAGTTTCATCGTTAAGAAGAAGGTCCAAGGTATTCAATGAACCTGAAGTGAAGCATCGGAATCTAAAACTGGACTCACAGGAGGGGTTCAAATAATAGAAAGTTTGAGTGTCAGTACTCTTGTACTTAAGTCGGCATTGTGCCTTTTGTATTAAAATCGGATGCAATTTCTGTGATTCATCGTCAATATGAAGGTCCAAGGGATACAGTAAACCTGAAGTGAAACATCGGAATCTAAAACTGGACTTACAGGAGAGATTCAAATCATAGAAAGTTAGAGTGTCAGTCCTCTTGTACTTATGTCTGCATTGTGCTTTTGTATTAAATTCGGATGCAATTTCTGTGTTTCATCGTCAATAAGAAGGTCCGAGGTATACAGTAAACCTGAAGTGAAGCATCCGAATCTAAAACTGGACTCACAGGAGAGGTTCAAATCAAAGAAATGTAGAGTGTCAGTCCTCTTGTACTTAAGTCGGCATTGTGCTTTTTGCATTACATTCCAATGCAATTTTTGTGTTTCATCATCAATAAGAAGGTCCAAGGTATATAGTAAACCTGAATTGAAGTATCGGAAACTAAAACTGGACTCACTGGAGAGGTTCATATCATTGAAAGTTAGAGTGTCAGTCCTCTTGTACTTAACGCGGCATTGTGCCTTTTGTATTAATTTCGGATGCAATTTCTGTGTTTCATCGTCAATAAGAAGGTCCAAGGTATACAGTAAACCTGAAATGAAGCATCAGAATCAAAAACTGGACTCTCAGGAGAGGTTCAAATCATAGAAAGTTAGTGTGTCAGTCCTCTTGTACTTATGTTGGCATTGTGCCTTTTGTATTAAATTCGGATGCAATTTCTCCGTTTCATCGTCAATAAGAAGGTCCGAAGTATACAGTAAACCTGAAGTGAAGCATCGGAATCTAAAACTGGACTCACAGGAAAGGTTCAAATCATAGAAATTTAGAGTGTCAGTCCTCTTGTACTTAGGTCGGCATTGTGCTCTTTGTATTACATTCGGTTGCAATTTCTGTGCTTCTTCGTCAATAAGAAGGTCCAAGGGATACAAAAACCTGAAGTGAAGCATCGGAAACTAAAACTGGACTCACAGGAGAGGTTCAAATCATAGAAGGTTAGAGTGTCAGTCCCCTCGGACTTAAGTCGGCATTGTGCCGTTTGTATTAAATTCGGATGCAATTTCTGTGATTCATCGTCAATAAGATGGTCCAAGGTATATAGTAAACCTGAAGTGAAGCATCGGAATCTAAAACTGGACTCACAGGAGAGGTTCAAATCATTGAAAGTCAGAGTGTCAGTCCTCTTGAACTTATGTCGGTAATGTGCCTTTTGTATTAAATTCTGATGTAATTTCTGTGTTTCATCGTCAATAAGAAGGTCCAAGGTATACAGTAAACCTGAAGTGAAGCATCGGAATCTAAAACTGGACTCACAGGAGAGGTTCAAATCATAGAAAGTTAAAGTGTCAGTCCTCTTGTACTCAAGTCGGCATTGTGCCTTTCGTATTGAATTCGGATGGAATTTCTGTGTTTCATCGTCAATAGGAAAATGCAAGGGATACAGTTAACCTGAAGTGAAGCATCGGAATCTAAAACTGGACTCACAGGAGAGGTTCAAATCATAGAAAGTTAGAGTGTCAGTCCTCTTGTACTTATGTCGGCATTGTGCATTTTGTATTTAATTCGGATGCAATTTCTGTGTTTCATCGTCAATAAGATGGACCAAGGTATACAGAAAACCTGAAGTGAAGCATCGGAATCTAAAACTTGACTCACAATAGAGGTTCAAATCATAGAAAGTTAGAGTGTCAGTCCTCTTGTACTTAAGTCGGCATTGAGCATTTGGATTAAATTCGGATGCAATTTCTGTGTTTCGTCTTCAATAAGAAAGTCCGAGGGATACAGCAAACCTGAAGTGAAGCATCGGAATCTAAAACTGGACTCACCGGAGAGGTTCAAATCATAGAAAGTTAAAGTGTCAGTCCTCTTGTACTTAAGTCGGCATTGTGCCTTTTGTATTAATTTATGATGTAATTTCTGCGTTTCATCGTTAAGAAGAAGGTCCAAGGTATTCAATGAACCTGAAGTGAAGCATCGGAATCTAAAACTGGACTCACAGGAGGGGTTCAAATAATAGAAAGTTTGAGTGTCAGTACTCTTGTACTTAAGTCGGCATTGTGCCTTTTGTATTAAAATCGGATGCAATTTCTGTGATTCATCGTCAATATGAAGGTCCAAGGGATACAGTAAATCTGAAGTGGAACATCGGAATCTAAAACTGGACTCACAGGAGAGATTCAAATCATAGAAAGTTAGAGTGTCAGTCCTCTTGTACTTATGTCTGCATTGTGCTTTTGTATTAAATTCGGATGCAATTTCTGTGTTTCATCGTCAATAAGAAGGTCCGAGGTATACAGTAAACCTGAAGTGAAGCATCGGAATCTAAAACTGGACTCACAGGAGAGGTTCAAATCAAAGAAATTTAGAGTGTCAGTCCTCTTGTTCTTAAGTCGGCATTGTGCTTTTTGTATTACATTCAAATGCAATTTTTGTGTTTCATTGTCAATAAGAAGGTCCAAGGTATATAGTAAACCTGAATTGAAGCATCGGAAACTAAAACTGGACTCACAGGAGAGGTTCAAATCATTGAAAGTTAGAGTGTTTGTCCTCTTGTACTTAACGCGGCATTGTGCCTTTTGTATTAAATTCGGATGCAATTTCTGTGTTTCATCGTCAATAAGAAGGTCCAAGGTATACAGTAAACCTGAGGTGAAGCATCAGAATCAAAAACTGGACTCTCAGGAGAGGTTCAAATCATAGAAGGTTAGAGTGTCAGTCCTCTTGTACTTAAGTCGGCATTGTGCCTTTTGTATTAAATTCGGATGCAATTTCTGTGTTTCATCGTCAATGAGATGGTCCAAGGTATATAGTAAACCTGAAGTGAAGCATCGGAATCTAAAACTGGACTCACAGGAGAGGTTCAAATCATAGAAGGTTAGAGTGTCAGTACTCTTGTACTTAAGTCGGCATTGTGCCTTTTGTATTAAAATTGGATGCAATTTCTGTGATTCATCGTCAATATGAAGGTCCAAGGGATACAGTAAACCTGAAGTGAAACATCGGAATCTAAAACTGGACTCACAGGAGAGATTCAAATCATAGAAAGTTAGAGTGTCAGTCCTCTTGTACTTAAGTCGGCATTGTGCCTTTTGTATTAAATTCGGATGCAATTTCTGTGTTTCGTCGTCAATAAGTAGGTCCGAGGGATACAGCAAACCTGAAGTGAAGCATCGGAATCTAAAACTGGACTCACCGGAGAGGTTCAAATCATAGATAATTAGAGAGTCAGTCCTCTTGTACTTAAGTCGGCATTGTGCCTTTTGTATTAAATTAGGATGCAATTTTTGTGTTTCATCGTCAATAAGAAGGTCCAAGGTGTACAGTAAACCAGAAGCGAAGCATCGGATTCTGAAAGTGGGCTCACAGGAGAGGTTCAAATCATAGAAAGTTGTAGTGTCAGTCCTCTTGTACTTAATTCGGCATTGTGCCTTTTGTATTAAATTCGGATGCAATCTCTATGTTTCATCGTCAATAAGAAGGTCCACGGTATACAGTAAACCTGAAGTGAAGCATCGGAATCTAAAACTGGACTCACAGGAGAAGTTCAAATCATTGAAAGTTAGAGTGCCAGTCCTCTTGTACTTAAGTCAGCATTGTGCCTTTTGTATTAAATTCGGATGCAATTTCTGTGTTTCATCGTCAATACGAAGGTCCAAGGGATACAGTAAACCTGAAATGAAGCATCGGAATCTAAAACTGGACTCACAGGAGAGGTTCAAATCATAGAAAGTTAGAGTGTCAGTCCTCTTGTTGTTAAGTCGGCATTGTGCCTTTTGTATTAAATTCGGATGCAATTTCTGTGTTACATCGTCATTAAGAAGATCCAAGGTATTCAGTAAACCTGAAGTGAAGCAACGGAATCTAAAACTTGACTCGCAATAGAGGTTCACATCATAGAAAGTTAGAGTGTCAGTCCTCTTGTACTTAAGTCGGCATTGAGCCTTTGGATTAAATTCGGATGCAATTTCTGTGTTTCGTCGTCAATAAGAAAGTCCGAGGGATACAGTAAACCTGAAGTGAAGCAGCGGAATCTAAAACTGGACTCACCGGAGAGTTTCAAATCATAGAAAGTTAGAGAGTCAGTCCTCTTGTACTTAAGTCGGCATTGTGCCTTTTGTATTAAATTAGGTTGCAATTTCTGTGTTTCATCGTCAATAAGAAGGTCCAAGGTATACAGTAAACCTGAAGTGAAGCATCGGAATCTAAAACTGGACTCACAGGAGAGGGTCAAATCATAGAAAGTTAAAGTGTCAGTCCTCTTGTACTTAAGTCGGCATTGTGCCTTTTGTATTAATTTATGATGTAATTTCTAAGTTTCATCGTTAAGAAGAAGGTCCAAGGTATTCAATGAACCTGAAGTGAAGCATCGGAATCTAAAACTGGACTCACAGGAGGGGTTCAAATAATAGAAAGTTTGAGTGTCAGTACTCTTGTACTTAAGTCGGCATTGTGCCTTTTGTATTAAAATCGGATGCAATTTCTGTGATTCATCGTCAATATGAAGGTCCAAGGGATACAGTAAACCTGAAGTGAAACATCGGAATCTAAAACTGGACTCACAGGAGAGATTCAAATCATAGAAAGTTAGAGTGTCAGTCCTCTTGTACTTATGTCTGCATTGTGCTTTTGTATTAAATTCGGATGCAATTTCTGTGTTTCATCGTCAATAAGAAGGTCCGAGGTATACAGTAAACCTGAAGTGAAGCATCCGAATCTAAAACTGGACTCACAGGAGAGGTTCAAATCAAAGAAATGTAGAGTGTCAGTCCTCTTGTACTTAAGTCGGCATTGTGCTTTTTGCATTACATTCCAAGCAATTTTTGTGTTTCATCATCAATAAGAAGGTCCAAGGTATATAGTAAACCTGAATTGAAGTATCGGAAACTAAAACTGGACTCACTGGAGAGGTTCATATCATTGGAAGTTAGAGTGTCAGTCCTCTTGTACTTAACGCGGCATTGTGCCTTTTGTATTAAATTCGGATGCAATTTCTGTGTTTCATCGTCAATAAGAAGGTCCAAGGTATACAGTAAACCTGAAATGAAGCATCAGAATCAAAAACTGGACTCTGAGGAGAGGTTCAAATCATAGAAAGTTAGTGTGTCAGTCCTCTTGTACTTATGTTGGCATTGTGCCTTTTGTATTAAATTCGGATGCAATTTCTCCGTTTCATCGTCAATAAGAAGGTCCGAAGTATACAGTAAACCTGAAGTGAAGCATCGGAATCTAAAACTGGACTCACAGGAAAGGTTCAAATCATAGAAATTTAGAGTGTCAGTCCTCTTGTACTTAAGTCGGCATTGTGCTCTTTGTGTTACATTCGGTTGCAATTTCTGTGCTTCTTCGTCAATAAGAAGGTCCAAGGGATACAAAAACCTGAAGTGAAGCATCGGAAACTAAAACTGGACTCACAGGAGAGGTTCAAATCATAGAAGGTTAGAGTGTCAGTCCCCTTGGACTTAAGTCGGCATTGTGCCGTTTGTATTAAATTCGGATGCAATTTCTGTGATTCATCGTCAATAAGATGGTCCAAGGTATATAGTAAACCTGAAGTGGAGCATCGGAATCTAAAACTGGACTCACAGGAGAGGTTCAAATCATTGAAAGTCAGAGTGTCAGGCCTCTTGAACTTATGTCGGTAATGTGCCTTTTGTATTAAATTCTGATGTAATTTCTGTGTTTCATCGTCAATAAGAAGGTCCAAGGTATACAGTAAACCTGAAGTGAAGCATCGGAATCTAAAACTGGACTCACAGGAGAGGTTCAAATCATAGAAAGTTAAAGTGTCAGTCCTCTTGTACTCAAGTCGGCATTGTGCCTTTCGTATTGAATTCAAATGGAATTTCTGTGTTTCATCGTCAATAGGAAAATGCAAGGGATACAGTTAACCTGAAGTGAAGCATCGGAATCTAAAACTGGACTCACAGGAGAGGTTCAAATCATAGAAAGTTAGAGTGTCAGTCCTCTTGTACTTATGTCGGCATTGTGCATTTTGTATTTAATTCGGATGCAATTTCTGTGTTTCATCGTCAATAAGATGGACCAAGGTATACAGAAAACCTGAAGTGAAGCATCGGAATCTAAAACTTGACTCACAATAGAGGTTCAAATCATAGAAAGTTAGAGTGTCAGTCCTCTTGTACTTAAGTCGGCATTGAGCATTTGGATTAAATTCGGATGCAATTTCTGTGTTTCGTCGTCAATAAGAATGTCCGAGGGATACAGCAAACCTGAAGTGAAGCATCGGTTTCTAAAACTGGACTCACCGGAGAGGTTCAAATCATAGATAATTAGAGAGTCAGTATTCTTGTACTTAAGTCGGGATTGTGCCTTTTGTATTAAATTCGGATGCAATTTATGTGTTACATCGTCATTAAGAAGATCCAAGGTATACAGTAAACCTGAAGTGAAGCATCGGAGTCTAAAACTGGACTCACAGGACAGGTTCAAATCATAGAAAGTTAGAGTGTCAGTCCTCTTGTACTTAAGTCGGCATTGTGCCTTTTGTATTAAATTCGGATGCAATTTCTGTGTTTCGTCGTCAATAAGAAGGTCCGAGGGATACAGCAAACCTGAAGTGAAGCATCGGAATCTAAAACTGGACTCACCGGAGAGGTTCAAATCATAGATAATTAGAGAGTCAGTCCTCTTGTACTTAAGTCGGCATTGTGCCTTTTGTATTAAATTAGGATGCAATTTTTGTGTTTCATCGTCAATAAGAAGGTCCAAGGTGTACAGTAAACCTGAAGTGAAGCATCGGAATCTAAAATTGGACTCACAGGAGAGGTTCAAATCATAGAAAGTTGTAGTGTCAGTCCTCTTGTACATAAGTCGGCATTGTGCCTTTTGTATTAAATTCGGATGCAATTTCTGTGTTTCATCGTCAATAAGAAGGTCCACGGTATACAGAAAACCTGAAGTGAAGCATCGGAATCTAAAACTGGACTCACAGGAGAAGTTCAAATCATTAAAAGTTAGAGTGCCAGTCCTCTTGTACTTAAGTCAGCATTGTGAATTTTGTATTAAATTCGGATGCAATTTCTGTGTTTCATCGTCAATACTAAGGTCCAAGGGATACAGTAAACCTGAAATGAAGCATCGGAATCTAAAACTGGACTTACAGGAGAGGTTCAAATCATAGAAAGTTAGAGTGTCAGTCCTCTTGTACTTAAGTCGGCATTGTGCTTTTTGTATTAAATTCGGATGCATTTCTGTGTTACATCGTCATTAAGAAGATCGAAGGTATTCAGTAAACCTGAAGTGAAGCAACGGAATCTAAAACTTGACTCACAATAGAGGTTCAAATCATAGAAAGTTAGAGTGTCAGTCCTCTTGTACTTAAGTCGGCATTGAGCCTTTGGATTAAATTCGGATGCAATTTCTGTGTTTCGTCTTCAATAAGAAAGTCCGAGGGATACAGCAAACCTGAAGTGAAGCATCGGAATCTAAAACTGGACTCACCGGAGAGGTTCAAATCATAGAAAGTTAAAGTGTCAGTCCTCTTGTACTTAAGTCGGCATTGTGCCTTTTGTATTAATTTATGATGTAATTTCTGCGTTTCATCGTTAAGAAGAAGGTCCAAGGTATTCAATGAACCTGAAGTGAAGCATCGGAATCTAAAACTGGACTCACAGGAGGGGTTCAAATAATAGAAAGTTTGAGTGTCAGTACTCTTGTACTTATGTCTGCATTGTGCTTTTGTATTAAATTCGGATGCAATTTCTGTGTTTCATCGTCAATAAGAAGGTCCGAGGAATACAGTAAATCTGAAGAGGAACATCGGAATCTAAAACTGGACTCACAGGAGAGATTCAAATCATAGAAAGTTAGAGTGTCAGTCCTCTTGTACTTATGTCTGCATTGTGCTTTTGTATTAAATTCGGATGCAATTTCTGTGTTTCATCGTCAATAAGAAGGTCCGAGGTATACAGTAAACCTGAAGTGAAGCATCGGAATCTAAAACTGGACTCACAGGAGAGGTTCAAATCAAAGAAATTTAGAGTGTCAGTCCTCTTGTTCTTAAGTCGGCATTGTGCTTTTTGTATTACATTCAAATGCAATTTTTGTGTTTCATTGTCAATAAGAAGGTCCAAGGTATATAGTAAACCTGAATTGAAGCATCGGAAACTAAAACTGGACTCACAGGAGAGGTTCAAATCATTGAAAGTTAGAGTGTTTGTCCTCTTGTACTTAACGCGGCATTGTGCCTTTTGTATTAAATTCGGATGCAATTTCTGTGTTTCATCGTCAATAAGAAGGTCCAAGGTATACAGTAAACCTGAGGTGAAGCATCAGAATCAAAAACTGGACTCTCAGGAGAGGTTCAAATCATAGAAGGTTAGAGTGTCAGTCCTCTTGTACTTAAGTCGGCATTGTGCCTTTTGTATTAAATTCGGATGCAATTTCTGTGTTTCATCGTCAATGAGATGGTCCAAGGTATATAGTAAACCTGAAGTGAAGCATCGGAATCTAAAACTGGACTCACAGGAGAGGTTCAAATCATAGAAGGTTAGAGTGTCAGTACTCTTGTACTTAAGTCGGCATTGTGCCTTTTGTATTAAAATTGGATGCAATTTCTGTGATTCATCGTCAATATGAAGGTCCAAGGGATACAGTAAACCTGAAGTGAAACATCGGAATCTAAAACTGGACTCACAGGAGAGATTCAAATCATAGAAAGTTAGAGTGTCAGTCCTCTTGTACTTATGTCTGCATTGTGCTTTTGTATTAAATTCGGATGCAATTTCTGTGTTTCATCGTCAATAAGAAGGTCCGAGGAATACAGTAAACCTGAAGTGAAGCATCGGAATCTAAAACTGGACTCACAGGAGAGGTTCAAATCAAAGAAATTTAGAGTGTCAGTCCTTTTGTACTTAAGTCGGCATTGTGCTTTTTGTATTACATTCAAATGCAATTTTTGTGTTTCATCGTCAATAAGAAGGTCCAAGGTATATAGTAAACCTGAATTGAAGCATCAGAAACTAAAACTGGACTCACAGGAGAGGTTCAAATCATTGAAATTTAGAGTGTCAGTCCTCTTGTACTTAAGTCGGCATTGTGCTTTTTGTATTACATTCGGTTGCAATTTCTGTGCTTCTTCGTCAATAAGAAGGTCCAAGGGATACAGTAAACCTGAAGTGAAGCATCGGAAACTAAAACTGGACTCACAGGAGATGTTCAAATCATAGAAGGTTAGAGTGTCAGTCCTCTTGTACTTAAGTCGGCATTGTGCCTTTTGTATTAAATTCGGATGCAATTTCTGTGTTTCATCGTCAATAATATGGTCCAAGGTATATAGTAAACCTGAACTGAAGCATCGGAATCTAAAACTGGACTCACAGGAGAGGTTCAAATCATTGAAAGTCAGAGTGTCAGGCCTCTTGAACTTATGTCTCTATTGTGTCTCTGTGTTTCATCGTCAATATGAAGGTCCAAGGGATACAGTAAACCTGAAGTGAAACATCGGAATCTAAAACTGGACTCACAGGAGAGATTCAAATCATAGAAAGTTAGAGTGTCAGTCCTCTTGTACTTATGTCTGCATTGTGCTTTTGTATTAAATTCGGATGCAATTTCTGTGTTTCATCGTCAATAAGAAGGTCCGAGGAATACAGTAAACCTGAAGTGAAGCATCGGAATCTAAAACTGGACTCACAGGAGAGGTTCAAATCAAAGAAATTTAGAGTGTCAGTCCTCTTGTACTTAAGTCGGCATTGTGCTTTTTGTATTACATTCAAATGCAATTTTTGTGTTTCATCGTCAATAAGAAGGTCCAAGGTATATAGTAAACCTGAATTGAAGCATCGGAAACTAAAACTGGACTCACAGGAGAGGTTCAAATCATTGAAATTTAGAGTGTCAGTCCTCTTGTACTTAAGTCGGCATTGTGCTTTTTGTATTACATTCGGTTGCAATTTCTGTGCTTCTTCGTCAATAAGAAGGTCCAAGGGATACAGTAAACCTGAAGTGAAGCAACGGAAACTAAAACTGGACTCACAGGAGATGTTCAAATCATAGAAGGTTAGAGTGTCAGTCCTCTTGTACTTAAGTCGGCATTGTGCCTTTTGTATTAAATTCGGATGCAATTTCTGTGTTTCATCGTCAATAAGATGGTCCAAGGTATATAGTAAACCTGAACTGAAGCATCGGAATCTAAAACTGGACTCACAGGAGAGGTTCAAATCATTGAAAGTCAGAGTGTCAGACCTCTTGAACTTATGTCTCTATTGTGCCTTTTGTATTAAATTCTGATGTAATTTGTGTGTTTCATCGTCAATAAGAAGGTCAAAGGTATACAGTAAACGTGACCTGAAGCATCGGAATCTAAAACTGGACTCACAGGAGAGGTTCAAATCATAGAAAGTTAGTGTGTCAGTCCTCTTGCACTTAAGTCTTCATTGTGCCTTTAGTATTAAATTCGGATGCAATTTCTGTGTTTCGTCGTCAATAAGATGGTCCAAGGGATACAGTTAACCTGAAGTGAAGCATCGGGACCTAATACTGGACTACCAGGAGAGGTTCAAATCATAGAAAGTTAGAGAGTCAGTCCTCTTGTACTTAGGTCAGCAATGTGCCTTTTGTATTAAATTACGATGCAATTTCTGTGCTTCATGGTCAATAAGAAGGTCCAAGGTATACAGTAAACCTGAAGTGAAGCATCGGAATCTAAAACTGGACTCACAGGAGAGGTTCAAATCATAGAAAGTTAAAGTGTCAGTCCTCTTGTACTTAAGTTGGCATTGTGCCTTTCGTATTAAATTCGGATGCAATTTCTGTGTTTCAT
Source organism: Schistocerca americana (assembly GCF_021461395.2). Taxonomy (NCBI): domain Eukaryota; kingdom Metazoa; phylum Arthropoda; class Insecta; order Orthoptera; family Acrididae; genus Schistocerca; species Schistocerca americana. Next base: position 60,946,995 of record NC_060121.1, read on the forward strand.
CGTCAAAAGGAAAATGCAAGGGATACAGTTAACCTGAAGTGAAGCATCGGAATCTAAAACTGGACTCACAGGGGAGGTTCAAATCATAGAAACTTAGAGTGTCAGTCCTCTTGTACTTAAGTCGGCATTGTGCCCTTTGTATTGAATTCGGATGCAATTTCTGTGTTTCATCGTCAATAAGATGGTCCAAGGTATACAGAAAACCTGAAGTGAAGCATCGGAATCTAAAACTGGACTCACATGAGAGGTTCATATCATAGAAAGTTAGAGTGTCAGTCCTCTTGTACTTAAGTCGGCATTGTGCCTATTGTATTAAATTAGGATGCAATTTCTGTGTTTCATCGTCATTAAGATGGTCCAAGGGATACAGTAAACCTGAAGTGAAGCATCGAAATCTAAAACTGGACTCACAGGAGAGGTTCAAATCATAGAAAGTTATAGTGTCAGTACTCTTGTACTTATGTCGGCATTGTGCCTTTTGTACTAAATTAGGATGCAATTTATGTGTTTCATCGCCAATAAGATGGTCCAGGGTATACAGTAAACCTGAAGGGAAGCATCGGAATCTATAACTGAACTCACACGAGAGATTCAAATCATAGAAAGTTAGAGAGTCAGTCCTCTTGTACTTTAGTCGGCATTCTGCCTTTTGTATTAAATTCGGATGCAATATCTGTGTTTCATCGTCAACAAAAAGGTCCAATTTATACAGTCAACCTGAAGTGAAGCATCGGTATCTAAAACTGGACTCACAGGAGAGGTTCAAATCATAGGAAGTTATAGTGTCAGTCCTCTTGTACTTAAGTCGGCATTGTGCCTTTTGTATTAAATAAGGATTTAATTTCTGTGTTTCATCGTCGATAAAAAGGTCCAAGGTATACAGTAAACCTGAAGTGAAGCATCGGAATCTAAAACTGGACTCACAGGAGTGGTTCAAATCAAAGAAATTTAGAGTAACAGTCCTCTTGTACTTAAGTCGGCATTGTGCCTTTTGTATTAAATTCGGATGCAATTTCTGTGTTTCATCGTCAATACGAAGGTCCAAGGGATACAGTAAACCTGAAGGGAAGCATCGGAATCTAAAACTGGACTCACAGGAGAGGTTCAAATCATAGAAAGTTAGAGTGTCAGTCCTCTTGTACTTAAGTCGGAATTGTGCCTTTTGTATTACATTCGGATGCAATTTCTGTGTTACATCGTCAGTAAGAAGATCCTAGGTATACAGTAAACCTGAAGGGAAGCATCGGAATCCAAAACTGGACTCACCGGGGAGGTTCAAATCACAGAAAGTTATAGTGTCAGTCCTCTTGTACTTAAGTCGGCATTGTGCCTTTTGTATTTAAATCAGGTGCAATTTCTGTGATTCATCGTCAATAAGAAGGCCTAAGGCATACAGTAAAACTGAAGTGATGCATCGGAATCTAAAACTGGACTCACAGGAGAGGTTCAAATCATTGAAAGTTAGAGTGTCAGTCCGCTTGTACTTAAGGCGGCATTGTGCCTTTTGTATTAAATTCGGATGCAATTTCTGTGTTTCATCGTCAATAAGAGGGCCCAAGGTATACAGTAAACCTGAAGTGAAGCATCGTAATCTAAAACTGGACTCACAGGAGAGGTTCAAATCATAGATAGATAAAGTGTCAGTCCTCTTGTACTTAAGTCGGCATTGTGCCTTTTCTATTTATTTATGATGTAATTTCTGTGTTTCATCGTCAATAAGAAGGTCCACGGTATATAGTAAACCAGAAGTAAAGCATCGGAATCTAAAACTGGACTCACAGGAGAGGTTCAAATCATTGAAAGTTAGAGTGTCAGTCCTCTTGTACTTAAGGCGGCATTGTGCCTTTTGTATTAAATTCGGATGCAACTTCTGTGTTTCATCGTCAATAAGATGGTCCACGGTATACAGTAAACCTGAAGTGAAGCATCAGAATCTAAAACTGGACTCTCAGGAGAGGTTCAAATCATAGAAAGTTAGTGTGTCAGTCCTCTTGTACTTAAGACGGCATTGTGCCTTTTGTATTCAATTCAGATGCAATTTCTGTGTTTCATCGTCAATAAGAAGGTCTGAGGTATACAGTAAACCTGAAGTGAAGCATCGGAATCTAAAACTGGACACACAGGAGAGGTTCAAATCATAGAAGGTTAGAGTGACAGTCCTCTTGTACTTAAGTCGGCATTATGCTTTTTGTATTACATTCGGATGCAATTTCTGTGCTTCTTCGTCAATAAGAAATTCCATGGGATACAGTAAACCTGAAGTGAAGCATCGGAAACTAAAACTGGACTCACAGGAGAGGTTCAAATCATTGAAAGTTAGTGTGTCAGTCCGCTTGTACTTAAGGCGGCATTGTGCCTTTTGTATTAAATTCGGATGCAATTTCTGTGTTTCATCGTCAATAAGAAGGTCAAAGGTATACAGTAAACCTGTAGTGAAGCATCGTAATCTAAAACTGGACTCACAGGAGAGGTTCAAATCATAGATAGATTAAGTATCAGTCCTCTTGTACTTAAGTCGGCATTGTGCCTTTTCTATTTATTTATGATGTAATTTCTGTGTTTCATCGTGAATAAGAAGGTACACGGTATATAGTAAACCTGAAGTAAAGCATCGGAATCTAAAACTGGACTCACAGGAGAGGTTCAAATCATTGAAAGTTAGAGTGTAAGTCCTCTTGTACTTAAGGCGGCATCGTGCCTATTGTATTAAATTCGGATGCAACTTCTGTGTTTCATCGTCAATAAGAAGGTCCAAGGTATACAGTAAACCTGAAGTGAAGCATCGGATTCTAAAACTGGACTCACAGGAGAGGTTCAAATCATAGAAATTTAGAGTGTCAGTCCTTTTGTACTTAAGTCGGCATTGTGCTTTTTGTATTAAATTCAGATGCAATTTCTGTGCATCATCGTCAATAAGAAGGTCCAAGGGATACAGTAAACCTGAAGTGAAGCATCGGAGACTAAAACTGGACTCACAGGAGAGGTGAAAAGTCATAGAAAGTTAGAGTGTCAGTCCTCTTGTACTTTAGTCGGCATTGTGCCTTTTGTATTTAATTCGGATGCAATATCTGTGTTTCATCGTCAATAAGAAGGTCCAAGGTATATAGTAAACCTGAAGTGAAGCATCGGAATTTAAAACTTGACTCACAGGAGAGGTTCAAATCATAGAAAGTCAGAGTGTCAGGCCTCTTGAACTTAAGTTGGTATTGTGCCTTTTGTATTAAATTCGGATGCAATTTCTGTGTTTCATCGTCAATAAGAAGGTCTAAGGTATACAGTAAACCTGAAGTGAAGCAACGGAATCTAAAACTGGACTCACAGGAAAGGTTCAAATCATAGAAAGTTAGTGTGTCAGTCCTCTTGCACTTAAGTCGGCATTGTGCCTTTTGTATTAAATTCGGATGCAATTTCTGTGTTTCGTCGTCAATAAGATGGTCCAAGGTATACAGTAAACCTGAAGTGAAGCATCGGTATCTAAAACTGGACTCACAGGAGAGGTTCAAATCATGGGAAGTTATAGTGTCAGTCCTTTTGTACTTAAGTCGGCATTGTGCCTTTTGTATTAAAGTCGGATGCAATTTCTGTGTTTCGTCGTCAATAAGAAGGTCCGAGGGATACAGTAAACCTGAAGTGTAGCATCGGAATCTAAAACTGGACTCACCTGAGAGGTTCAAATCATAGAAATTTCGGGAGTCAGTCCTCTTGTACTTAAGTCGGCATTGTGCTTTTGTATTACATTCGGATGCAATTACTGTGTTTCATCGTCAATAAGAAGGCCTAAGGCATACAGTAAAGCTGAAGTGAAGCATCGGAATCTAAGACTGGACTCACAGGAGAGGTTCAAATCATAGAAAGTTAGAGTGCCAGTCCTCTTGTACTTAAAGCGGCATTGTGCCTTTTGTATTAAATTAGGATGCAATTTCTGTGTTTCATCGTCAATAAGAATGTCCAAGGTATATAGTAAACCTGAAGTGAAGCATCGGAATCTAAAACTGGACTTACAGGAGAGGTTCAAATCATTGAAAGTTAGAGTGTCAGTCCTCTTGTACTTAAGGCGGCATTGTGCCTTTTGTATTAAAATCGGATGCAATTTCTGTGTTTCATCGTCAATAAGAAGGTCCAAGGTATACAGTAAACCTGAAGTGAAGCATCGGAATCAAGAACTGGACTCTCAGGAGAGGTTTATATCATAGAAAGTTAGTGTGTCAGTCCTCTTGTACTTAAGTCGGCATTGTGCTTTTTGTATTAGATTCAGATGCAATTTCTGTGCTTCATCGTCAATAAGAAGGTCCAAGGGATACAGCAAACCTGAAGTGAAGCATCGGAGACTAAAACAGGACTCACAGGAGAGGTTCAAATCATAGAAAGTTAGAGTGTCAGTCCTCTTGTACTTTAGTCGGCATTGTGCCTTTTGTATTAAATTCGGATGCAATTTCTGTGTTTCATCGTCAATAAGAAGGTCCATGGTATATAGTAAACCTGAAGTGAAGCATCGGAATCTAAAACTGGACTCACCTGAGAGGTTCAAATCATAGACAGTTCGAGAGTCAGTCCTCTTGTACTTAAGTCGGCATTGTGCCTTTTGTATTAAACTAGGATGCAATTTCTGTGTTTCATCGTCAATAAGAAGGTCCAAGGTATATAGTAAACTTGAAGTGAAGCATCGGAATCTAAAACTGGACTCACAGGAGAGGTTCAAATCATTGAAAGTTAGAATGTCAGTCCTCTTGTACTTAAGGCGGCATTGTGCCTTTTGTATTAAAATCGGATGCAATTTCTGTGTTTCATCGTCAATAAGAAGGTCCAAGGTATACAGTAAACCTGAAGTGAAGCATCGGAACCAAGAACTGGACTCTCAGGAGAGGTTCAAATCATAGAAAGTTAGTGTGTCAGTCCTCTTGTACTTAAGTCGGCATTGTGCCTTTTGTATTTAATTCGGATGCAATTTCTGTGTTTCATCGTCAATAGGAAGGTCCGAGGTATACAGTAAACCTGAAGTGAAGCATCGGATTCTAAAACTGGACTCACAGGAGAGGTTCAAATCATAGAAATTTAGAGTGTCAGTCCTCTTGTATTTAAGTCGGCATTGTGCTTTTTGTATTAAATTCAGATGCAATTTCTGTGCTTCATCGTCAATAAGAAGGTCCAAGGGATACAGTAAACCTGAAGTGAAGCATCGGAATCTAAAACTGGACTCACAGGAGAGGTTCAAATCATAGAAAGTTAAAGTGTCAGTCCTCTTGTACTTAAGTCGGCATTGTGCCTTTCGTATTAAATTCGGATGCAATTTCTGTGTTTCATCGTCAATAGGAAAATGCAAGGGATACAGTTAACCTGAAGTGAAGCATCGGAATCTAAAACTGGACTCACAGGAGAGGTTCAAATCATAGAAACTTAGAGCGTCAGTCGTCTTGTACTTAAGTCGGCATTGTGCCTTTTGTATTGAATTCGGATGCAATTTCTGTGTGTCATCGTCAATAAGATGGTCCAAGGTATACAGAAAACCTGAAGTGAAGCATCGGAATCTAAAACTGGACTCACATGAGAGGTTCATATCATAGAAAGTTAGAGTGTCAGTCCTCTTGTACTTAAGTCGGCATTGTGCCTATTGTATTAAATTATTATTATTGTATTAATTTCTGTGTTTCATCGTCATTAAGATGGTCCAAGGGATACAGTAAACCTGAAGTGAAGCATCGAAATCTAAAACTGGACTCACAGGAGAGGTTCAAATCATAGAAAGTTATAGTGTCAGTCCTCTTGTACTTATGTCGGCATTGTGCCTTTTGTACTAAATTAGGATGCAATTTATGTGTTTCATCGTCAATAAGATGGTCCAGGGTATACAGTAAACCTGAAGGGAAGCATCGGAATCTAAAACTGAACTCACACGAGAGATTCAAATCATAGAAAGTTAGAGAGTCAGTCCCCTTGTACTTTAGTCGGCATTCTGCCTTTTGTATTAAATTCGGATGCAATATCTGTGTTTCATCGTCAACAAAAAGGTCCAATTTATACAGTCAACCTGAAGTGAAGCATCGGTATCTAAAACTGGACTCACAGGAGAGGTTCAAATCATAGGAAGTTATAGTGTCAGTCCTCTTGTACTTAAGTCGGCATTGTGCCTTTTGTATTAAATAAGGATTTAATTTCTGTGTTTCATCGTCGATAAAAAGGTCCAAGGTATACAGTAAACCTGAAGTGAAGCATCGGAATCTAAAACTGGACTCACAGGAGAGGTTCAAATCAAAGAAATTTAGAGTAACAGTCCTCTTGTACTTAAGTCGGCATTGTGCCTTTTGTATTAAATTCGGATGCAATTTCTGTGTTTCATCGTCAATACGAAGGTCCAAGGGATACAGTAAACCTGAAGGGAAGCATCGGAATCTAAAACTGGACTCACAGGAGAGGTTCAAATCATAGAAAGTTAGAGTGTCAGTCCTCTTGTACTTAAGTCGGAATTGTGCCTTTTGTATTAAATTCGGATGCAATTTCTGTGTTACATCGTCAGTAAGAAGATCCTAGGTATACAGTAAACCTGAAGTGAAGCATCGGAATCTAAAACTGGACTCACAGGAGAAGTTCAAATCATAGAAAGTTAGCGTGTCAGTCCTCTTGTACTTCTGTCGGCATTGTGCCTTTTGTATTAAAGTCGGATGCAATTTCTGTGTATCGTCGTCAATAACAAGGTCCGAGGGATACAGTAAACCTGAAGTGAAGCATCGGAATCCAAAACTGGACTCACCGGGGAGGTTCAAATCACAGAAAGTTATAGTGTCAGTCCTCTTGTACTTAAGTCGGCATTGTGCCTTTTGTATTTAAATCGGGTGCAATTTCTGTGATTCATCGTCAATAAGAAGGCCTAAGGCATACAGTAAAACTGAAGTGATGCATCGGAATCTAAAACTGGACTCACAGGAGAGGTTCAAATCATTGAAAGTTAGAGTGTCAGTCCGCTTGTACTTAAGGCGGCATTGTGCCTTTTGTATTAAATTCGGATGCAATTTCTGTGTTTCATCGTCAATAAGAGGGTCCAAGGTATACAGTAAACCTGAAGTGAAGCATCGTAATCTAAAACTGGACTCACAGGAGAGGTTCAAATCATAGATAGATAAAGTGTCAGTCCTCTTGTACTTAAGTCGGCATTGTGCCTTTTCTATTTATTTATGATGTAATTTCTGTGTTTCATCGTCAATAAGAAGGTCCACGGTATATAGTAAACCAGAAGTAAAGCATCGGATTCTAAAACTGGACTCACAGGAGAGGTTCAAATCATTGAAAGTTAGAGTGTCAGTCCTCTTGTACTTAAGGCGGCATTGTGCCTTTTGTATTAAATTCGGATGCAACTTCTGTGTTTCATCGTCAATAAGATGGTCCAAGGTATACAGTAAACCTGAAGTGAAGCATCAGAATCTAAAACTGGACTCTCAGGAGAGGTTCAAATCATAGAAAGTTAGTGTGTCAGTCCTCTTGTACTTAAGACGGCATTGTGCCTTTTGTATTCAATTCAGATGCAATTTCTGTCTTTCATCGTCAATAAGAAGGTCCGAGGTATACAGTAAACCTGAAGTGAAGCATCGGAATCTAAAACTGGACACACAGGAGAGGTTCAAATCATGGAAGGTTAGAGTGTCAGTCCTCTTGTACTTAAGTCGGCATTATGCTTTTTGTATTACATTCGGATGCAATTTCTGTGCTTCTTCGTCAATAAGAAATTCCATGGGATACAGTAAACCTGAAGTGAAGCATCGGAAACTAAAACTGGACTCACAGGAGAGGTTCAAATCATTGAAAGTTAGTGTGTCAGTCCGCTTGTACTTAAGGCGGCATTGTGCCTTTTGTATTAAATTCGGATGCAATTTCTGTGTTTCATCGTCAATAAGAAGGTCCAAGGTATACAGTAAACCTGAAGTGAAGCATCGTAATCTAAAACTGGACTCACAGGAGAGGTTCAAATCATAGATAGATTAAGTGTCAGTCCTCTTGTACTTAAGTCGGCATTGTGCCTTTTCTATTTATTTATGATGTAATTTCTGTGTTTCATCGTCAATAAGAAGGTCCACGGTATATAGTAAACCTGAAGTAAAGCATCGGAATCTAAAACTGGACTCACAGGAGAGGTTCAAATCATTGAAAGTTAGAGTGTAAGTCCTCTTGTACTTAAGGCGGCATCGTGCCTATTGTATTTAATTCGGATGCAACTTCTGTGTTTCATCGTCAATAAGAAGGTCCAAGGTATACAGTAAACCTGAAGTGAAGCATCGGATTCTAAAACTGGACTCACAGGAGAGGTTCAAATCATAGAAATTTAGAGTGTCAGTCCTCTTGTACTTAAGTCGGCATTGTGCTTTTTGTATTAAATTCAGATGCAATTTCTGTGCATCATCGTCAATAAGAAGGTCCAAGCGATACAGTAAACCTGAAGTGAAGCATCGGAGACTAAAACTGGACTCACAGGAGAGGTTCAAATCATAGAAAGTTAGAGTGTCAGTCCTCTTGTACTTTAGTCGGCATTGTGCCTTTTGTATTTAATTCGGATGCAATATCTGTGTTTCATCGTCAATAAGAAGGTCCAAGGTATATAGTAAACCTGAAGTGAAGCATCGGAATTTAAAACTTGACTCACAGGAGAGGTTCAAATCATAGAAAGTCAGAGTGTCAGGCCACTTGAACTTAAGTTGGTATTGTGCCTTTTGTATTAAATTCGGATGCAATTTCTGTGTTTCATCGTCAATAAGAAGGTCTAAGGTATACAGTAAACCTGAAGTGAAGCATCGGAATCTAAAACTGGACTCACAGGAAAGGTTCAAATCATAGAAAGTTAGTGTGTCAGTCCTCTTGCACTTAAGTCGGCATTGTGCCTTTTGTGTTAAATTCGGATGCAATTTCTGTGTTTCGTCGTCAATAAGATGGTCCAAGGTATACAGTAAACCTGAAGTGAAGCATCGGTATCTAAAACTGGACTCACAGGAGAGGTTCAAATCATAGGAAGTTATAGTGTCAGTCCTTTTGTACTTAAGTCGGCATTGTGCCTTTTGTATTAAAGTCGGATGCAATTTCTGTGTTTCGTCGTCAATAAGAAGGTCCGAGGGATACAGTAAACCTGAAGTGTAGCATCGGAATCTAAAACTGGACTCACCTGAGAGGTTCAAATCATAGAAATTTCGGGAGTCAGTCCTCCTGTACTTAAGTCGGCATTGTGCTTTTGTATTACATTTGGATGCAATTACTGTGTTTCATCGTCAATAAGAAGGCCTAAGGCATACAGTAAAGCTGAAGTGAAGCATCGGAATCTAAGACTGGACTCACAGGAGAGGTTCAAATCATAGAAAGTTAGAGTGCCAGTCCTCTTGTACTTAAAGCGGCATTGTGCCTTTTGTATTTAATTCGGATGCAATTTCTGTGTTTCATCGTCAATAAGAAGGTCCAAGGGATACAGCAAACCTGAAGTGAAGCATCGGAGACTAAAACAGGACTCACAGGAGAGGTTCAAATCATAGAAAGTTAGAGTGTCAGTCCTCTTGTACTTTAGTCGGCATTGTGCCTTTTGTATTAAATTCGGATGCAATTTCTGTGTTTCATCGTCAATAAGAAGGTCCATGGTATATAGTAAACCTGAAGTGAAGCATCGGAATCTAAAACTGGACTCACCTGAGAGGTTCAAATCATAGAAAGTTCGAGAGTCAGTCCTCTTGTACTTAAGTCGGCATTGTGCCTTTTGTATTAAACTAGGATGCAATTTCTGTGTTTCATCGTCAATAAGAAGGTCCAAGGTATATAGTAAACTTGAAGTGAAGCATCGGAATCTAAAACTGGACTCACAGGAGAGGTTCAAATCATTGAAAGTTAGAGTGTCAGTCCTCTTGTACTTAAGTCGGCATTGTGCCTTTCGTATTAAATTCGGATGCAATTTCTGTGTTTCATCGACAATAAGAAGGTGCAAGGGATACAGTTATCCTGAAGTGAAGAATCGGTATGTAAAACTGGACTCACAGGAGAGGTTCAAATCATAGAAAGTTAGAGTGCCAGTCCTTTTGTACTTAAGACGGCATTGTGCCTTTTGTATTAAATTAGGATGCAATTTCTGTGTTTCATCGTCAATAAGACGGTCCAAGGTATATAGTAAACCTAAAGTGAAGCATCGGAATCTAAAACTGGACTCACAAGAGAGGTTCAAATCATTGAAAGTTAGGTGTCAGTCCTCATGTACGTAAGGCGGCATTGTGCCCTTTGTATTAAATTCGGATGCAATTTCTGTGTTTCATCGTCAATAAGAAGGTCCAAGGTATACAGTAAACCTGAAGTGAAGCATCACAATCAAAAACTGGACTCTCAGGAGAGGATCAAATAATAGAAAGTTAGTGTGTCAGTCCTCTTGTACTTAAGTCGGCATTGTGCCTTTTGTATTAAATTCGGATGCAATTTCTGTGTTTCATCGTCAATAAGAAGGTCCGAGGTATACAGTAAACCTATAGTGAAGCATTGGAATCTAAAACTGGACTCACAGGAGAGGTTCAAATCATAGAAAATTAGAGTGTCAGTCCTCTTGTACTTAAGTCGGCATTGTGCCTTTGTATTAATTAAGGATGTAATTTCTGTGTTTCATCGTTAAGTCGAAGGTCCAAGGTATACAGTAAACCTGAAGTGAAGCATCGGAATCTAAGACTGGACTCACAGGAGAGGTCCAAATAATACAAAGATCGAGTGTCAGCCCTCTTGTACTTAAGTCGGCATTGTGCCTTTTGTATTAAATTCGGATGCAATTTCTGTGTTTCATCGTCAATAAGAAGGACCGAGGTATACAGTAAACCTGAAGTGAAGCATCGGAATCTAAACCTGGACTCACAGGAGAGGTTCAAATCATATAAATTTAGAGTGTCAGTCCTCTTGTACTTAAGTCGGCACTGTGCTTTTTGTATTACATTCGGATGCAATTTCTGTGCTTCATCGTCAATAAGAGGGTCCAAGGTATACAGTAAACCTGAAGTGAAGCATCGGAAACTAAAACTGGACTCACAGGAGAGGTTCAAATCATAGAAAGTTAGAGTGTCAGTCCTCTTGTACTTAAGTCGGCATTCTGCCTTTTGTATTAAATTCGGATGCAATTTCTGTGTTTCATCGTCAATAAGAGGGTCCAAGGTATACAGTAAACCTGAAGTGAGGCATCGGAATCTAAAACTGGACTCACAGGAGAGGTACAAATCATACAAAGTTAGAGTGTCAGTCCTTTTGTACTTAAGTCGGCATTGTGCCTTTTGTATTTAACTCGGATGCAATATCTATGTTTCATGGTCAACAAGAAGGTCCAATTTATACAGTCAACCTGAAGTGAAGTATCGGTATCTAAACTGGACTCACAGGAGCGGTTCAAATCATAGAAAGTTATAGTGTCACTCCTCTTGTACTTAAGTCGTCATTGTGCCTTTTGTATTAAATAGGGATGCAATTTCTGTGTTTCATCGTCAATATAAAGAACCAAGGTATACAGTACACCTGAAGTGAAGCATCGGAATCTAAAACTGGACTCGCAGGAGAGGTTCAAATCATAGAAAGTTAGAGTGTCAGTCCTCTTGTACTTAAGTCGGCATTGTGCCTTTTGTATTAAATTCGGATTCTATTTCTGTGTTGCGTCGTCAATAAGAAGGTCCGAGGGGTATAGTAAACCTGAAGTGAAGCATCGGAATCTAAAACTGGACTCGCCGGAGAGGTTCAAATTATAGATAGTTAGAGAGTCAGACCTCTTGTACTTAAGTCGGCATTGTGCCTTTTGTATTAAATTAGGATGCAATTTCTGTGTTTCATCGTCAATAAGAAGGTCCAAGGTATACAGTAAGCCTGAAGTGAAGCATCGGAAACTAAAACTGGACTCACAGGAGAGGTTCAAATCATAGAAAGTTAGAGTGTCAGTCCTCTTGTACTTAAGTCGGCATTGTGCCTATGTATTAATTTCGGATGTAATCTCTGTGTTTCATCGTTAAGAAGAAGGTCCAAGGTATACAGTAAACCTGAAGTGTAGCATCGGAGTTTAAAACCGGACTCACAGGAGAGGTCCAAATAATAGAAAGTTAGAGTGTCAGCCCTCTTGTACTTAAGTCGGCATTGTGCCTTTGTATTAATTTAGGATGTAATTTCTGTGTTTCATCGTTAAGAAGAAAGTCCAAGGTATACAGTAAACCTGAAGTGAAACATCGGAATCTAAAACTGGACTCACAGGAGAGGTCCAATTAATACAAAGTTAGAGTGTCAGTCCTCTTGTACTTAAGTCGGCATTGTGCCTATGTATTAAAATCGGATGCAATTTCTGTGATTCATCGTCAATACGAAGGTCCAAGGGATACAGTAAACCTGAAGTGAAACATCGGAATCTAAAACTGGACTCACAGGAGAGGTTCATATCATAGAAAGTTAGAGTGCCAGTCCTTTTGTACTTAAGACGGCATTGTGCCTTTTGTGATAAATTAGGATGCAATTTCTGTGTTTCATCGTCAATAAGAAGGTCCAAGGTATATAGTAAACCTAAAGTGAAGCATCGGAATCCAAAACTGGACTCACAAGAGAGGTTCAAATCATTGAAAGTTAGGTGTCAGTCCTCTTGTACTTAAGGCGGCATTGTGCCTGTTGTATTAAATTCGGATGCAATTTCTGTGTTTCATCGTCAATAAGAAGGTCCAAGGTATACAGTAAACCTGAAGTGAAGCATCACAATCAAAAACTGGACTCTCAGGAGAGGTTCAAATAATAGAAATTTAGTGTGTCAGTCCTCTTGTACTTAAGTCGGCGTTGTGCCTTTTGTATTAAATTCGGATGCAATTTCTGTGTTTCATCGTCAATAAGAAGGTCCGAGGTATACAGTAAACCTGAAGTGAAGCATTGGAATCTAAAACTGGACTCACAGGAGAGGTTCAAATCATAGAAAGTTAGAGTGTCAGTCCTTTTGTACTTAAGTCGGCATTGTGCCTTTGTATTAATTTAGGATGTAATCTCTGTGTTTCATCGTTAAGAAGAAGGTCCAAGGTATACAGTAAACCTGAAGTGAAGCATCGGAGTCCAAAACTGGACTCACAGGAGAGGTCCAAATTATAGAAAGTTAGAGTGTCAGTCCTCTTGTACTTAAGTCGGCATTGTGCCTTTTGTATTAAATTCGGATGCAATTTCTGTGTTTCATCGTCAATAAGAAGGCATAAGGCATAGAGGAAAGCAGAAGTGAAGCATCTGAACCTAAAACTGGACTCACAGGAGAGGTCCAAATAATACAAAGTTAGAGTGTCAGTCCTCTTGTACTTAAGTCGGCATTGTGCCTATGTATTAAAATCGGATGCAATTTCTGTGATTCATCGTCAATACGAAGGTCCAAGGGATACAGTAAACCTGAAGTGAAACATGGGAATCCAAAACTGGACTCACAGGAGAGATTCAAATCATAGAAAGTTAGAGTGCCAGTCCTTTTGTACTTAAGACGGCATTGTGCCTTTTGTATTAAATTAGGATGCAATTTCTGTGTTTCATCGTCAATAAGAAGGTCCAAGGTATATAATAAACCTAAAGTGAAGCATCGGAATCTAAAACTGGACTCACAAGAGAGGTTCAAATCATTGAAAGTTAGGTGTCAGTCCTCTTGTACTTAAGGCGAAATTGTGCCTTTTGTATTAAATTCGGATGCAATTTCTGTGTTTCATCGTCAATAAGAAGGTCCAAGGTTTACAGTAAACCTGAAGTGAAGCATCACAATCAAAAACTGGACTCTCAGGAGAGGTTCAATTAACAGAAAGTTAGTGTGTCAGTCCTCTTGTACTTAAGTCGGCATTGTGCCTTTTGTATTAAATTCGGATGCAATTTCTGTGTTTCATCGTCAATAAGAAGGTCCGAGGTATACAGTAAACCTGAAGTGAAGCATTGGAATCTAAAACTAGACTCACAGGAGAGGTTCAAATCATAGAAAATTAGAGTGTCAGTCCTCTTGTACTTAAGTCGGCATTGTGCCTTTTGTATTAAATTCGGATGCAACTTCTGTGTTACATCGTCATTAAGAAGATCTAAGGTATACAGTAAACCTGAAGTGATGCATCGGAATCTAAAACTGGACACACAGGAGAGGTTCAAATCATAGAATGTTAGAGTGTCAGGCCTCTTGTACTTAAGTCGGCATTATGCCTTTTGTATTAAAGTCGGATGCAATTTCTGTGTTTCATCGTCAACAAGAAGGTCCGAGGGATACAGTAAACCTGAAGTGAAGCATCGGAATCTAAAACTGGACTCACCGGAGAGGTTCAAATCATAGAAAGTTGGAGAGTCAGTTCTCTTGTACTTAAGTCGGCATTGAGATTTTTGTATTAAAGTCGGACTCAATTTCTGTGTTTCTTCGTCAATATGAAGATCCGAGGGATACAGTAAACCTGAAGTGAAGCATTGGAATCTAAAACTGGACTCACAGGAGAGGTTCAAATCATAGAAAGTTAGAGTGTCAGTCCTCTTGTACTTAAGTCGGCATTGTGCCTTTGTATTAATTAAGGATGTAATTTCTGTGTTTCATCGTTAAGAAGAAGGTCCAAGGTATACAGTAAACCTGAAGTGAAGCATCGGAATCTAAAACTGGAATCACAGGAGATGTCCAAATTATACAAAGTTAGAGTGTCAGCCCTCTTGTACTTAAGTCGGCATTGTGCCTTTTGTATTAAATTCGGATGCAATTTCTGTGTTTCATCGTCAATAAGAAGGTCCGAGGTATACAGTAAACCTGAAGTGAAGCATCGGAATCTAATACTGGAATCACAGGAGAGGTTCAAATCATATAAATTTAGAGTGTCAGTCCTCTTGTACGTAAGTCGGCATTGTGCTTTTTGTATTACATTCGGATGCAATTTCTGTGCTTCATCGTCAATAAGAAGGTCCAAGGTATACAGTAAACCTGAAGTGAAGCATCGGAAACTAAAACTGGACTCACAGGAGAGATTCAAATCATAGAAAGTTAGAGTGTCAGCCCTCTTGTACTTAAGTCGGCATTGTGCCTTTTGTATTAAATTCGGATGCAATTTCTGTGTTACATCGTCATTAAGAAGATCCAAGCTATACAGTAAACCTGAAGTGAAGCATCGGAATCTAAAACTGGACTCACAGGAGGGGTTCAAATCATAGAAAATTGGAGTGTCAGTCCTCTTGTACTTAAGTCGGCATTGTGCCTTTTGTATTAAATTCGGATTCAATTTCTGTGTTTCGTCGTCAATAAGAAGGTCCGAGGGATACAGTAAACCTGAAGTGAAGCATCGGAATCTAAAACTGGACTCACCGGAGAGGTTCAAATTATAGATAGTTAGAGAGTCAGTCCTCTTGTACTTATGTCGGCATTGTGCCTTATGTATTAAATTAGGATGCAATTTCTGTGTTTCATCGTCAATAAGAAGGTCCAAGGTATACAGTAAGCATGAAGTGAAGCATCGGAATCTAAAACTGGACTCACAGGAGAGGTTCAAATCATAGAAAGTTAGAGTGTCAGACCTCTTGTATTAAGTCGGCATTGTGCCTTAGTATTAATTTAGGATGTAATCTCTGTGTTTCATCGTTAAGAAGAAGGTCCAAGGAATACAGTAAACCTGAAGTGAAGCATCGGAGTCTGAAACTAGACTCACAGGAGAGGTCCAAATAATAGAAAGTTATAGTGTCAGTCCTCTTGTACTTAAGTCGGCATTGTGCTTTTTGTATTACATTCGGATGCAATTTCTGTGCTTCATCGTCAATAAGAAGGTCCAAGAGATACAGTAAACGTGAAGTGAAGCATCGGAAACTAAAATTGGACTCACAGGAGAGGTTCAAGACATAGAAAGTTAGAGGGTCAGTCCTCTTCTACTTAAGTCGCCAATGTGACTTTTGTATAAAATTCGGATGCAATTTCTGTGTTTCATCGTCAATAAGAAGGTCCAAGGTATATAGTAAACCTGAAGTGAAGCACCGGAATCTAAAACTGTACTCACAGGAGAGATTCAAATCATAAAAAGTCAGAGTGTCAGGCCTCTTGAACTTATGTCGGTATTGTGCCTTTTGTATTAAATTCGGATGCAATTTCTGTGTTTCATCGTCAATAAGAATGTCCAAGGTATACAGTAAACCTGATATGAAGCATCGGAATCTCAAACTGGACTCACAGGAGAGGTTCAAATCATAGAAAGTTAGTGTGTCAGTCCTCTTGCACATAAGTCGGCATTGTGCCTTTTGTATTAAATTCGGATGCAATTTCTGAGTTTCGTCGTCAATAAGATGGTCCAAGGGATACAGTTAACCTGAAGTGAAGCATCGGAACCTAAAACTGGACTAACAGGAGAGGTTGAAATCATAGAGAGTTAGAGAGTCAGTCCTCTTGTACTTAGGTCGGCATTGTGCCTTTTGTATTAAATAAGGATGCAATTTCTGTGTTTAATGGTCAACAAGAAGGTCCAAGGTATACAGTAAACCTGAAGTGAAGCATCGGAATCTAAAACTGGACTCACAGGAGAGGTTCAAATCATAGAAAGTTAGGGTGTCAGTCCTCTCGTACTTAAGTCGGCATTGTGCCTTTTGCATTAAATTCGGATGCAATTTCTGTGTTACATCGTCATTAAGAAGATCCAAGGTATACAGTAAACATGAAGGGAAGCATCGGAATCTAAAACTGGACTCACAGGAGAGGTTCAAATCATAGAAATTTAGAGTGTCAGTCCTCTTGTACTTAAGTCGGCATTGTGCCTTTTGTATTAAATTCGGATTCAATTTCTTTGTTTCGTCGTCAATAAGAAGGTGCGAGGGATACAGTAAACCTGAAGTGAAGCATCGGAATCTAAAACTTGACTCACCGGAGAGGTTCGAATCATAGAAAGTCAGAGAGTCAGTCCTCTTGTACTTAAGTCGGCATTGAGCCTTTTGTATTAAGTTAGGATGCAATTCCTGTGTTTCATCGTCAATAAGAAGGTCCAAGGTATACAGTAAGCCTGAAGTGAAGCATCGGAATCTAAAACTGGACTCACAGGAGAGGTTCAAATCATAGAAAGTTAGAGTGTCAGTCCTCTTGAACTTAAGTCGGCATTGTGCCTTTGTATTAATTTAGGATGTAATCCCTGTGTTTCATCGTTAAGAAGAGGGTCCAAGGTATACAGTAAACCTGAAGTGAAGCATCGAAATCTAAAACTGGACTCACAGGAGAGGTGTAAATAATAGAAAGTTAGAGTGTCAGTCCTCTTGTACTTAAGTCGGCATTGTGCTTTGGATTAAATTCTGATGCAATGTCTGTGTTTCATCGTCAATAAGAAGGCCTAAGGCATAGAGGAAAGTTGAAGTGAAGCATCGGAACCTAAAACTGGACTCACAGGAGAGGTTCAAATCATAGAAAGTTACAGTGCCAGTCCTCTTGTACTTAAGACGGCATTGTGCCTTTTGCAGTAAATTAGGATGCAATTTCTGTGTTTCATCGTCAATAAGAAGGTCCAAGGTATACAGTAAACCTGAAGTGAAGCATCAGAATCAAAAACTGAACTCTCAGGAGAGGTTCAAATCATAGAAAGGTAGTGTGTCAGTCCTCTTGTACTTAAGTCGGCATTGTGCCTTTTGTATTAAATTCGGATGCAATTTCTGTGTTTCATCGTCAATACGAAGGTCCAAGGGATACAGTAAACCTGAAGTGAAGTATCGGAATCTAAAACTGGACTCACACTAGAGGTTCAAATAGTAAAAGTTAGAGTGTCAGTCCTCTTGTACTTAAGTCGGCATTGTGCCTTTCGTATTAATTTCGGGTGCAATTTCTGTGTCCAAGGTATACAGTAAACCAGAAGTGAAGCATCAGAATCTAAAACTGGACTCACAAGAGAGGTTCAAATCATAGAAAGTTAGAGTGTCAGTCCTCTTGTACTTAAGTCGGCATTGTGCCTTTCGTATTAAATTCGGATGCAATTTCTGTGTTTCATCGTCAATAAGAAGGTGCAAGGGATACAGTTAACCTGAAGTGAAGCATCGGAATCTAAAACTGGACTCACAGGAGAGGCTCAAATCATAGAAAGTTAGAGTGTCAGTCGTATTGTACTTCAGTCGGCATTGTGCCTTTCGTATTAAATTAGGATGCAATTTCTGTGTTTCATCGTCAATAAGAAGGTCCAAGGTATACAGTAAACCTGAAGTGAGGCATCGGAATCTAAAACTGGACTCACAGGAGAGGTTCTAATCATAGAAAGTTAGAGTGTCAGTCCTCTTGTACTTAAGTCGTCATTGTGCCTTTTGAATTGAATTCGGATGCAATTTCTGTGTTTCATCGTCAATAAGAAGTTCCAAGGTATACAGTAAACCTGAAGTGAAGCATCGGAATCTAAAACTAGACTCACAGGAGAGGTTCTAATCATAGAAAGTTAGAGTGTCAGTCCTCTTGTACTTAAGCCGGCATTATGCCTATTGTATTAAATTAGGATGCAATTTCTGTGTTTCATCGTCATAAAGAAGGTCCAAGGGATACAGTAAACCGAAAAGTGAAGCATCGGAATCTAAAACTGGACTCACAGGAGAGGTTCTAATCATAGAAAGTTAGAGTGTCAGTCCTCTTGTACTTAAGTCGGCATTGTGCCTTTTGTATTAAATTAGGATGCAATATTTGTGTTTCATCGTCAATAAGAAGGTCCAGGGTATACAGTAAACCTGAAGTGAAGCATCGGAATCTAAAACTGAACTCACACGAGAGATTCATATCATAGAGCGTTATAGTGTCAGTCCTCTTGTACTTAAGTCGGCATTGTGCCTTTTGTATTAAATTCGGATGATATTACTGTGTTTCATCGTCAATAAGAAGGTCCAAGGTATACAGTAAACCTGAAGTGAAGCATCGGTATCTAAAACTGGACTCACAGGAGAGGTTCATATCATAGAAAGTTAGAGTGTCAGCCCTCTTGTACTTAAGTCGGCATTGTGCCTTTTGTATTATATTCGGATGCAATTTCTGTGTTACATCGTCATTAAGAAGATCCAAGCTATACAGTAAACCTGAAGCGAAGCTTCGGAATCTAAAACTGGACTCACAGGAGGGGTTCAAATCATAGAAAATTGGAGTGTCAGTCCTCTTGTACTTAAGTCGGCATTGTGCCTTTTGTATTAAATTCGGATTCAATTTCTGTGTTTCATCGTCAATAAGAAGGTCCGAGGGATACAGTAAACCTGAAGTGAAGCATCGGAATCTAAAACTGGACTCACCGGAGAGGTTCAAATTATAGATAGTTAGAGAGTCAGTCCTCTTGTACTTATGTCGGCATTGTGTGTTTTGTATTAAATTAGGATGCAATTTCTGTGTTTCATCGTCAATAAGAAGGTCCAAGGTATACAGTAAACCTGATATGAAGCATCGGAATCTAAAACTGGACTCACAGGAGAGGTTCAAATCATAGAAAGTTAGTGTGTCAGTCCTCTTGCACATAAGGCGGCATTGTGCCTTTTGTATTAAATTCGGATTCAATTTCTGTGTTTCGTCGTCAATAAGAAGGTCCGAGGGATACAGTAAACCTGAAGTGAAGCATCGGAATCTAAAACTGGACTCACCGGAGAGGTTCAAATTATAGATAGGTAGAGAGTCAGTCCTCTTGTACTTATGTCGGCATTGTGCCTTATGTATTAAATTAGGATGCAATTTCTGTGTTTCATCGTCAATAAGAAGGTCCAAGGTATACAGTAAGCATGAAGTGAAGCATCGGAATCTAAAACTGGACTCACAGGAGAGGTTCAAATCATAGAAAGTTAGAGTGTCAGACCTCTTGTACTTAAGTCGGCATTGTGCCTTAGTATTAATTTAGGATGTAATCTCTGTGTTTCATCGTTAAGAAGAAGGTCCAAGGAATACAGTAAACCTGAAGTGAAGCATCGGAGTCTGAAACTGGACTCACAGGAGAGGTCCAAATAATAGAAAGTTATAGTGTCAGTCCTCTTGTACTTAAGTCGGCATTGTGCTTTTTGTATTACATTCGGATGCAATTTCTGTGCTTCATCGTCAATAAGAAGGTCCAAGAGATACAGTAAACGTGAAGTGAAGCATCGGAAACTAAAATTGGACTCACAGGAGAGGTTCAAGACATAGAAAGTTAGAGGGTCAGTCCTCTTCTACTTAAGTCGCCAATGTGACTTTTGTATAAAATTCGGATGCAATTTCTGTGTTTCATCGTCAATAAGAAGGTCCAAGGTATATAGTAAACCTGAAGTGAAGCACCGGAATCTAAAACTGTACTCACAGGAGAGATTCAAATCATAAAAAGTCAGAGTGTCAGGCCTCTTGAACTTATGTCGGTATTGTGCCTTTTGTATTAAATTCGGATGCAATTTCTGTGTTTCATCGTCAATAAGAATGTCCAAGGTATACAGTAAACCTGATATGAAGCATCGGAATCTAAAACTGGACTCACAGGAGAGGTTCAAATCATAGAAAGTTAGTGTGTCAGTCCTCTTGCACATAAGTCGGCATTGTGCCTTTTGTATTAAATTCGGATGCAATTTCTGAGTTTCGTCGTCAATAAGATGGTCCAAGGGATACAGTTAACCTGAAGTGAAGCATCGGAACCTAAAACTGGACTAAAAGGAGAGGTTGAAATCATAGAGAGTTAGAGAGTCAGTCCTCTTGTACTTAGGTCGGCATTGTGCCTTTTGTATTACATAAGGATGCAATTTCTGTGTTTAATGGTCAACAAGAAGGTCCAAGGTATACAGTAAACCTGAAGTGAAGCATCGGAATCTAAAACTGGACTCACAGGAGAGGATCAAATCATAGAAAGTTAGGGTGTCAGTCCTCTTGTACTTAAGTCGGCATTGTGCCTTTTGCATTAAATTCGGATGCAATTTCTGTGTTACATCGTCATTAAGAAGATCCAAGGTATACAGTAAACATGAAGGGAAGCATCGGAATCTAAAACTGGACTCACAGGAGAGGTTCAAATCATAGAAATTTAGAGTGTCAGTCCTCTTGTACTTAAGTCGGCATTGTGCCTTTTGTATTAAATTCGGATTCAATTTCTTTGTTTCGTCGTCAATAAGAAGGTGCGAGGGATACAGTAAACCTGAAGTGAAGCATCGGAATCTAAAACTTGACTCACCGGAGAGGTTCGAATCATAGAAAGTCAGAGAGTCAGTCCTCTTGTACTTAAGTCGGCATTGTGCCTTTTGTATTAAGTTAGGATGCAATTCCTGTGTTTCATCGTCAATAAGAAGGTCCAAGGTATACAGTAAGCCTGAAGTGAAGCATCGGAATCTAAAACTGGACTCACAGGAGAGGTTCAAATCATAGAAAGTTAGAGTGTCAGTCCTCTTGAACTTAAGTCGGCATTGTGCCTTTGTATTAATTTAGGATGTAATCCCTGTGTTTCATCGTTAAGAAGAAGGTCCAAGGTATACAGTAAACCTGAAGTGAAGCATCGAAATCTAAAACTGGACTCACAGGAGAGGTCTAAATAATAGAAAGTTAGAGTGTCAGTCCTCTTGTACTTAAGTCGGCATTGTGCTTTGGATTAAATTCTGATGCAATGTCTGTGTTTCATCGTCAATAAGAAGGCCTAAGGCATAGAGGAAAGTTGAAGTGAAGCATCGGAACCTAAAACTGGACTCACAGGAGAGGTTCAAATCATAGAAAGTTACAGTGCCAGTCCTCTTGTACTTAAGACGGCATTGTGCCTTTTGCAGTAAATTAGGATGCAATTTCTGTGTTTCATCGTCAATAAGAAGGTCCAAGGTATACAGTAAACCTGAAGTGAAGCATCAGAATCAAAAACTGAACTCTCAGGAGAGGTTCAAATCATAGACAGGTAGTGTGTCAGTCCTCTTGTACTTAAGTCGGCATTGTGCCTTTTGTATTAAATTCGGATGCAATTTCTGTGTTTCATCGTCAATACGAAGGTCCAAGGGATACAGTAAACCTGAAGTGAAGTATCGGAATCTAAAACTGGACTCACACTAGAGGTTCAAATCGTAAAAGTTAGAGTGTCAGTCCTCTTGTACTTAAGTCGGCATTGTGCCTTTCGTATTAATTTCGGGTGCAATTTCTGTGTCCAAGGTATACAGTAAACCAGAAGTGAAGCATCAGAATCTAAAACTGGACTCACAAGAGAGGTTCAAATCATAGAAAGTTAGAGTGTCAGTCCTCTTGTACTTAAGTCGGCATTGTGCCTTTCGTATTAAATTCGGATGCAATTTCTGTGTTTCATCGTCAATAAGAAGGTGCAAGGGATACAGTTAACCTGAAGTGAAGCATCGGAATCTAAAACTGGACTCACAGGAGAGGCTCAAATCATAGAAAGTTAGAGTGTCAGTCGTATTGTACTTCAGTCGGCATTGTGCCTTTCGTATTAAATTAGGATGCAATTTCTGTGTTTCATCGTCAATAAGAAGGTCCAAGGTATACAGTAAACCTGAAGTGAGGCATCGGAATCTAAAACTGGACTCACAGGAGAGGTTCTAATCATAGAAAGTTAGAGTGTCAGTCCTCTTGTACTTAAGTCGTCATTGTGCCTTTTGAATTGAATTCGGATGCAATTTCTGTGTTTCATCGTCAATAAGAAGTTCCAAGGTATACAGTAAACCTGAAGTGAAGCATCGGAATCTAAAACTAGACTCACAGGAGAGGTTCTAATCATAGAAAGTTAGAGTGTCAGTCCTCTTGTACTTAAGCCGGCATTGTGCCTATTGTATTAAATTAGGATGCAATTTCTGTGTTTCATCGTCATAAAGAAGGTCCAAGGGATACAGTAAACCGAAAAGTGAAGCATCGGAATCTAAAACTGGACTCACAGGAGAGGTTCTAATCATAGAAAGTTAGAGTGTCAGTCCTCTTGTACTTAAGTCGGCATTGTGCCTTTTGTATTAAATTAGGATGCAATATTTGTGTTTCATCGTCAATAAGAAGGTCCAGGGTATACAGTAAACCTGAAGTGAAGCATCGGAATCTAAAACTGAACTCACACGAGAGATTCATATCATAGAGCGTTATAGTGTCAGTCCTCTTGTACTTAAGTCGGCATTGTGCCTTTTGTATTAAATTCGGATGATATTACTGTGTTTCATCGTCAATAAGAAGGTCCAAGGTATACAGTAAACCTGAAGTGAAGCATCGGTATCTAAAACTGGACTCACAGGAGAGGTTCATATCATAGAAAGTTAGAGTGTCAGCCCTCTTGTACTTAAGTCGGCATTGTGCCTTTTGTATTATATTCGGATGCAATTTCTGTGTTACATCGTCATTAAGAAGATCCAAGCTATACAGTAAACCTGAAGCGAAGCTTCGGAATCTAAAACTGGACTCACAGGAGGGGTTCAAATCATAGAAAATTGGAGTGTCAGTCCTCTTGTACTTAAGTCGGCATTGTGCCTTTTGTATTAAATTCGGATTCAATTTCTGTGTTTCATCGTCAATAAGAAGGTCCGAGGGATACAGTAAACCTGAAGTGAAGCATCGGAATCTAAAACTGGACTCACCGGAGAGGTTCAAATTACAGATAGTTAGAGAGTCAGTCCTCTTGTACTTATGTCGGCATTGTGTGTTTTGTATTAAATTAGGATGCAATTTCTGTGTTTCATCGTCAATAAGAAGGTCCAAGGTATACAGTAAACCTGATATGAAGCATCGGAATCTAAAACTGGACTCACAGGAGAGGTTCAAATCATAGAAAGTTAGTGTGTCAGTCCTGTTGCACATAAGGCGGCATTGTGCCTTTTGTATTAAATTCAAATGCAATTTCTGAGTTTCGTCGTCAATAAGATGGTCCAAGGGATACAGTTAACCTGAAGTGAAGCATCGGAACCTAAAACTGGACTAACAGGAGAGGTTGAAATCATAGAGAGTTAGAGAGTCAGTCCTCTTGTACTTAGGTCGGCATTGTGCCTTTTGTATTAAATTAGGATGCAATTTCTGTGTTTGATGGTCAACAAGAAGGTCCAAGGTATACAGTAAACCTGAAGTGAAGCATCGGAATCTAAAACTGGACTCACAGGAGAGGTTCAAATCATAGAAAGTTAGGGTGTCAGTCCTCTTGTATTTAAGTCGGCATTGTGCCTTTTGTATTAAATTCGGATGCAATTTCTGTGTTACATCGCCATTAAGAAGATCCAAGGTATACAGTAAACCTGAAGGGAAGCATCGGAATCTAAAACTGGACTCACAGGAGAGGTTCAAATCATAGAAAATTAGAGTGTCAGTCCTCTTGTACTTAAGTCGGCATTGTGCCTTTTGTATTAAATTCGGATTCAATTTCTTTGTTTCGTCGTCAATAAGAAGGTCCGAGGGATACAGTAAACCTGAAGTGAAGCATAGGAATCTAAAACTTGACTCACCGGAGAGGTTCGAATCATAGAAAGTCAGAGAGTCAGTCCTCTTGTACTTAAGTCGGCATTGTGCCTTTTGTATTAAATTAGGATGCAATTCCTGTGTTTCATCGTCAATAAGAAGGTCCAAGGTATACAGTAAACCTGAAGTGAAGCATCGGAGTCTGAAACTGGACTCACAGGAGAGGTCCAAATAATAGAAAGTTATAGTGTCAGTCCTCTTGTACTTAAGTCGGCATTGTGCTTTTTGTATTACATTCGGATGCAATTTCTGTGCTTCATCGTCAATAAGAAGGTCCAAGAGATACAGTAAACGTGAAGTGAAGCATCGGAAACTAAAATTGGACTCACAGGAGAGGTTCAAGGCATAGAAAGTTAGAGTGTCAGTCCTCTTCTACTTAGGTCGCCAATGTGACTTTTGTATAAAATTCGGATGCAATTTCTGTGTTTCATCGTCAATAAGAAGGTCCAAGGTATATAGTAAACCTGAAGTGAAGCACCGGAATCTAAAACTGGACTCACAGGAGAGATTCAAATCATAAAAAGTCAGAGTGTCAGGCCTCTTGAACTTATGTCGGTATTGTGCCTTTTGTATTAAATTCGGATGCAATTTCTGTGTTTCATCGTCAATAAGAAGGTCCAAGGTATACAGTAAACCTGATATGAAGCATCGGAATCTAAAACTGGACTCACAGGAGAGGTTCAAATCATAGAAAGTTAGTGTGTCAGTCCTCTTGCACATAAGTCGGCATTGTGCCTTTTGTATTAAATTCGGATGCAATTTCTGAGTTTCGTCGTCAATAAGATGGTCCAAGGGATACAGTTAACCTGAAGTGAAGCATCGGAACCTAAAACTGGACTAACAGGAGAGGTTGAAATCATAGAGAGTTAGAGAGTCAGTCCTCTTGTACTTAGGTCGGCATTGTGCCTTTTGTATTAAATTAGGATGCAATTTGTGTGTTTGATGGTCAACAAGAAGGTCCAAGGT
This sequence comes from Schistocerca americana, assembly GCF_021461395.2. Lineage (NCBI taxonomy): Eukaryota > Metazoa > Arthropoda > Insecta > Orthoptera > Acrididae > Schistocerca > Schistocerca americana. Next base: position 60,972,271 of record NC_060121.1, read on the forward strand.
ATACAGTAAACCTGAAGTGAAGCATCGGAATCTAAAACTGGACTCACAGGAGAGGTTCAAATCATAGAAAGTTAGGGTGTCAGTCCTCTTGTACTTAAGTCGGCATTGTGCCTTTTGTATTAAATTCGGATGCAATTTCTGTGTTACATCGTCATTAAGATGATCCAAGGTATACAGTAAACCTGAAGGGAAGCATCGGAATCTAAAACTGGACTCACAGGAGAGGTTCAAATCATAGAAAATTAGAGTGTCAGTCCTCTTGTACTTAAGTCGGCATTGTGCCTTTTGTATTAAATTCGGATTCAATTTCTTTGTTTCGTCGTCAATAAGAAGGTCCGAGGGATACAGTAAACCTGAAGTGAAGCATAGGAATCTAAAACTTGACTCACCGGAGAGGTTCGAATCATAGAAAGTCAGAGAGTCAGTCCTCTTGTACTTAAGTCGGCATTGTGCCTTTTGTATTAAATTAGGATGCAATTCCTGTGTTACATCGTCAATAAGAAGGTCCAAGGTATACAGTAAACCTGAAGTGAAGCATCGGAATCTAAAACTGGACTCACAGGAGAGGTCTAAATAATAGAAAGTTAGAGTGTCAGTCCTCTTGTACTTAAGTCGGCATTGTGTTTTGGATTAAATTCTGATGCAATGTCTGTGTTTCATCGTCAATAAGAAGGCCTAAGGCATAGAGGAAAGTTGAAGTGAAGCATCGGAACCTAAAACTGGACTCACAGGAGAGGTTCAAATCATAGAAAGTTACAGTGCCAGTCATCTTGTACTTAAGACGGCATTGTGCCTTTTGCAGTAAATTAGGATGCAATTTCTGTGTTTCATCGTCAATAAGAAGGTCCAAGGTATACAGTAAACCTGAAGTGAAGCATCAGAATCAAAAACTGGACTCTCAGGAGAGGTTCAAATCATAGAAAGTTAGTGTGTCAGTCATCTTGTACTTAAGTCGGCATTGTGCCTTTTGTATTAAATTCGGATGCAATTTCTGTGTTTCATCGTCAATAAGAAGGTCCGAGGTATACAGTAAACCTGAAGTGAAGCATCGGAATCTAAAACTGGACTCACAGGAGAGGTTCAAATCATAGAAATTTAGACTGTCAGTCCTCTTGTACTTAAGTCGGCATTGTGCTTTTTGTATTACATTCGGATGCAATTTCTGTGCTTCATCGTCAATAAGAAGGTCCAAGAGATACAGTAAACGTGTAGTGAAGGTTCGGAAACTAAAACTGTACTCACAGGAGAGGTTCAAATCATAGAAAGTTAGAGTGTCAGTCCTCTTGTACTTAAGTCGGCATTGTGCTTTTTGTATTGCATTCGGATGCAATTTCTGTGCTTCATCGTCAATAAGAAGGTCCAAGAGATACAGTAAACGTGTAGTGAAGCTTCGGAATCTAAAACTGGACTCACAGGAGAGGTACAAATCATAGAAAGTTAGTGTGTCAGTCCTCTTGCACTTAAGTCGGCATTGTGCCTTTTGTATTAAATTCGGATGCAATTTCTGTGTTTCATCGTCAATACGAAGGTCCAAGGGATACAGTAAACCTGAAGTGAAGTATCGGAATCTAAAACTGGACTCACACTAGAGGTTCAAATCGTAAAAGTTAGAGTGTCAGTCCTCTTGTACTTAAGTCGGCATTGTGCCTTTTGTATTAAATTCGGATGCAATTTCTGTGTTACATCGTCATTAAGAAGATCCAAGGTATACAGTAAACCTGAAGTGAAGCATCGGAATCTAAAACTGGACTCACAGGAGAGGTTCAAATCATAGAAAGTTAGAGTGTTAGTTCTCTTGTACTTAAGTCGGCATTGTGCCTTTCGTATTAAATTCCGATGCAATTCCTGTGTCCAAGGTAAATAGTTAAACCTGAAGTGAAGCATCGGAACCTAAAACTGGACTAACAGGAGAGGTTCAAATCATAGAAAGTTAGAGAGTCAGTTCTTCTGTACTTAGGTCGGCATTGTGCCTTTTGTTTTAAATTAGGATGCAATTTCTGTGTTTCATGGTCAACAAGAAGGTCCAAGGTATACAGTAAACCTGAAGTGAAGCATCGGAATCTAAAACTGGACTCACAGGAGAGGTTCAAATCATAGAAATTTAGACTGTCAGTCCTCTTGTACTTAAGTCGGCATTGTGCTTTTTGTATTACATTCGGATGCAATTTCTGTGCTTCACGTCAATAAGAAGGTCCAAGAGATACAGCAAACGTGTAGTGAAGGTTCGGAAACTAAAACTGTACTCACAGGAGAGGTTCAAATCATAGAAAGTTAGAGTGTCAGTCCTCTTGTACTTAAGTCGGCATTGTGCTTTTTGTATTACATTCGGATGCAATTTCTGTGCTTCATCGTCAATAAGAAGGTCCAAGGGATACAGTAAACCTGAAGTGAAGTATCGGAATCTAAAACTGGACTCACACTAGAGGTTAAAATCGTAAAAGTTAGAGTGTCAGTCCTCTTGTACTTAAGTCGGCATTGTGCCTTTTGTATTAAATTCGGATGCAATTTCTGTGTTACATCGTCATTAAGAAGATCCAAGGTATACAGTAAACCTGAAGTGAAGCATCGGAATCTAAAACTGGACTCACAGGAGAGGTTCAAATCATAGAAAGTTAGAGTGTCAGTCCTCTTGTACTTAAGTCGGCATTGTGCCTTTCGTATTAAATTCCGATGCAATTCCTGTGTCCAAGGTATATAGTTAAACCTGAAGTGAAGCATCGGAACCTAAAACTGGACTAACAGGAGAGGTTCAAATCATAGAAAGTTAGAGAGTCAGTTCTTCTGTACTTAGGTCGGCATTGTGCCTTTTGTTATAAATTAGGATGCAATTTCTGTGTTTCATGGTCAACAAGAAGGTCCAAGGTATACAGTAAACCTGAAGTGAAGCATCGGAATCTAAAACTGGACTCACAGGAGAGGTTCAAATCATAGAAAGTTAGAGTGTCAGTCCTCTTGTACTTAAGTCGGCATTGTGCCTTTCGTAATAATTTCGGATGCAATTTCTGTGTCCAAGGTATACAGTAAACCAGAAGTGAAGCATCAGAATCTAAAACTGGACTCACAATAGAGGTTCAAATCATAGAAAGTTAGAGTGTCAGTCCTCTTGTACTTAAGTCGGCATTGTGCCTTTCGTATTAAATTCGGTTGCAATTTCTGTGTTTCATCGTCTATAAGAAGGTGCAAGGGATACAGTTAACCTGAAGTGAAGCAACGGAATCTAAAACTGGACTCACAGGAGAGGCTCAAATCATAGAAAGTTAGAGTGTCAGTCGTACTGTACTTAAGTCGGCATTGTGCCTTTCGTATTAAATTAGGTTGCAATTTCTGTGTTTCATCGTCAATAAGAAGGTCCAAGGTATACAGTAAACCTGAAGTGAGGCATCGGAATCTAAAACTGGACTCACAGGAGAGGTTCTAATCATAGAAAGTTAGAGTGTCAGTACTCTTGTACTTAAGTCGTCATTGTGCCTTTTGAATTGAATTCGGATGCAATTTCTGTGTTTCATCGTCAATAAGAAGTTCCAAAGTATACAGTAAACCTGAAGTGAAGCATCGGAATCTAAAACTAGACTCACAGGAGAGGTTCAAATCATAGAAAGTTAGAGTGTCAGTCCTCTTGTACTTAAGCCGGCATTGTGCCTATTGTATTAAATTAGGATGCAATTTCTGTGTTTCATCGTCATAAAGAAGGTCCAAGGGATACAGTAAACCTAAAAGTGAAGCATCGGAATCTAAAACTGGACTCACAGGAGAGGTTCTAATCATAGAAAGTTAGAGTGTCTGTCCTCTTGTACTTAAGTCGGCATTGTGCCTTTTGTATTAAATTAGGATGCAATATTTGTGTTTCATCGTCAATAAGAAGGTCTAGGGTATACAGTAAACCTGAAGTGAAGCATCGGAATCTAAAACTGAACACACACAAGAGATTCAAATCATAGAGAGTTATAGTGTCAGTCCTCTTGTACTTAAGCCGGCATTGTGCCTCTTGTATTAAGTTCGGATGCAATTACTGTGTTTCATCGTCAATAAGAAGGTCCAAGGTATACAGTAAACCTGATGTGAAGCATCGGTATCTAAAACTGGACTCACAGGAGAGGTTCATATCATAAAAAGTTAGAGTGTCAGTCCTCTTGTACTTAAGTCGGCATTGTGCCTTTTGTATTTAATTCGGTTGCAATATCTGTGTTTCATCGTCAACAAGAAGGTCCAATTTATACAGTCAACCTGAAGTGAAGCATCGGTATCTAAAACTGGACTCACAGGAGGGGTTCAAATCATAGAAAGTTATAGTGTCAGTCCTCTTGTACTTAAGTCGGCATTGTGCCTTTTGTATTAAATAAGGATGCAATTTCTGTGTTTCATCGTCAATAAAAAGGTCCAAGGTATACAGTAAACCTGAAGTGAAGCATCGGAATCTGAAACTGGACTCACAGGAGAGGTTCAAATCAAAGATATTTAGAGTGTCAGTCCTCTTGTACTTAAGTCGGCATTGTGCCTTTTGTATTAAATTCGGATGCAATTTCTGTGTTTCGTCGTCAATAAGAAGGTCCGAGGGATACAGTAAACCTGAAGTGAAGCATCGGAATCTAAAACTGGACTCACCGGAGAGGTTCAAATCATAGAAAGTTAGAGAGTCAGTCCTCTTGTACTTAAGTCGGCATTGTGCCTTTTCTATTAAACTAGGATGCAATTTCTGTGTTTCATCGTCAATAAAAAGGTCCAAGGTATACAGTAAACCTGAAGTGAAGCATCGGAATCTAAAACTGGACTCCCAGGAGAGGTTCAAATCATAGAAAGTTAGGGTGTCAGTCCTCTTGTACTGAAGTCGGCATTGTGCCTTTGTATTAATTTAGGATGTAATTTCTGCTTTTCATCGTTAAGAAGAAGGTCCAAGGTATACAGTAAACCTGAAGTGAAGCATCGGAATCTAAAACTGGATTCACAGGAGAGGTTCAAATAATAGAAAGTTAGAGTGTCAGTCCTCTTGTACTTAAGTTGGCATTGTACTTTTGTATTACATTCGGATGCAATTTCTGTGTTTCATTGTCAATAAGAAGGTCCAAGGTATATAGTAAACCTGAAGTAAAGCATCGGAATCTAAACCTGGACTCACAGGAGAGGTTCAAATCATAGAAAGTTAGGGTGTCAGTCCTCTTGTACTGAAGTCGGCATTGTGCCTTTGTATTAATTTAGGATGTAATTTCTGCTTTTCATCGTTAAGAAGAAGGACCAAGGGATACAGTAAACCTGAAGTGAAGCATCGGAATCTAAAACTGGATTCACAGTAGAGGTTCAAATAATAGAAAGTTAGAGTGTCAGTCCTCTTGTACTTAAGTTGGCATTGTACTTTTGTATTACATTCGGATGCAATTTCTGTGTTTCATCGTCAATAAGAAGGTCCAAGGTATACAGTAAACCTGAAGTGAAGCATCGTAATCTAAAACTGGACTCACAGGAGAGGTTCAAATCATAGAAAACTAGAGTGTCAGTCCTCTTGTACTTAAGTCGGCATTGTGCCTTTTGTAATAAATTTGGATGCAATTTCTGTGTTTCGTCGTCAATAAGAAGGTCCGAGGGATACAGTAAACCTGAAGTGAAGCATCGGAATCTAAAACTGGACTCACAGGAGAGGTTGAAATCATAGAAATTTAAAGTGTCAGTCCTCTTGTACTTAAATCGGCATTGTGCTTTTTGTATTACTTTCGGATGCAATTTCTGTGCTTCATCGTCAATATGAAGGTCCAAGGGATACAGTAAACCTGAAGTCAAGCATCGAAAACTATAACTGGACTCACAGGAGCGGTTCAAATCATACAAATTTAGAGTGTCAGTCCTCTTGTACTTAAAACGGCATTGTGTCTATTGTATTAAATTCGGATGCAATTTCTGTGTATCATCGTCAATAAGAAGGCCCAAGGTATATAGTAAACCTGAAGTAAAGCATCGGAATCTAAACCTGGACTCACAGGAGAGGTTCAAATCATAGAAAGTTAGAGTGTCTGTCCTCTTGTACTTAAGACGGCATTGTGCCTTTTGTAATAAATTCGGATGCAATTTATGTGTTTCATCGTCAATACGAAGGTCCAAGGGATACAGTAAACCTGAAGTGAAGTATCGGAATCTAAAACTGGACTCACAGGAGAGGTTCAAATCATAGAAAGTTAGAGTGTCAGTCCTCTTGTACTTTAGTCGGCATTGTGCCTTTCGTATTAAATTCCGATGCAATTCCTGTGTCCAAGGTATATAGTAAAACCTGAAGTGAAGCATCGGAACCTAAAACTGGACTAACAGGAGAGGTTCAAATCATAGAAAGTTAGAGAGTCAGTTCTCTTGTACTTAGGTCGGCATTGTGCCTTTTGTTTTAAATTAGGATGCAATTTCTGTGTTTCATGGTCAACAAGAAGGTCCAAGGTATACAGTAAACCTGAAGTGAAGCATCGGAATCTAAAACTGGACTCACAGGAGAGGTTCAAATCATAGAAAGTTAGAGTGTCAGTCCTCTTGTACTTAAGTCGGCATTGTGCCTTTCGTATTAATTTCGGATGCAATTTCTGTGTCCAAGGTATACAGTAAACCAGAAGTGAAGCATCAGAATCTAAAACTGGACTCACAAGAGAGGTTCAAATCACAGAAAGTTAGAGAGTCAGTCCTCTTGTACTTAAGTCGGCATTGTGCCTTTTGTATTAAACTAGGATGCAATTTCTGTGTTTCATCGTCAATAAAAAGGTCCAAGGTATACAGTAAACCTGAAGTGAAGCATCGGAATCTAAAATTGGACTCCCAGGAGAGGTTCAAATCATAGAAAGTTAGGGTGTCAGTCCTCTTGTACTGAAGTCGGCATTGTGCCTTTGTATTAATTTAGGATGTAATTTCTGCTTTTCATCGTTAAGAAGAAGGTCCAAGGTATACAGTAAACCTGAAGTGAAGCATCGGAATCTAAAACTGGACTCACAGGAGAGGTTCAAATAATAGAAAGTTAGAGTGTCAGTCCTCTTGTACTTAAGTTGGCATTGTACTTTTGTATTACATTCGGATGCAATTTCTGTGTTTCATCGTCAATAAGAAGGTCCAAGGTATACAGTAATCCTGAAGTGAAGCGTCGGAATCAAAAACTGGACTCACAGGAGAGGTTCAAATCATAGAAAGTTAGTGTGTCAGTCCTCTTGTACTTAAGTCGGCATTGTGCCTTTTGTATTAAATTATGTTGCAATTTCTGTGTTTCATCGTCAATAAGAAGGTCCGAGGTATACAGTAAACCTGAAGTGAAGCATCGGAATCTAAAACTGGACTCACAGGAGAGGTTGAAATCATAGAAATTTAAAGTGTCAGTCCTCTTGTACTTAAATCGGCATTGTGCTTTTTGTATTACTTTCGGATGCAATATCTGTGCTTCATCGTCAATATGAAGGTCCAAGGGATACAGTAAACCTGAAGTCAAGCATCGAAAACTATAACTGGACTCACAGGAGCTGTTCAAATCATACAAATTTAGAGTGTCAGTCCTCTTGTACTTAAAACGGCATTGTGTCTATTGTATTAAATTCGGATGAAATTTCTGTGTATCATCGTCAATAAGAAGGCCCAAGGTATATAGTAAACCTGAAGTAAAGCATCGGAATCTAAACCTGGACTCACAGGAGAGGTTCAAATCATAGAAAGTTACAGTGCCAGTCCTCTTGTACTTAAGACGGCATTGTGCCTTTTGCAGTAAATTAGGATGCAATTTCTGTGTTTCATCGTCAATAAGAAGGTCCAAGGTATACAGTAAACCTGAAGTGAAGCATCAGAATCAAAAACTGAACTCACAGGAGAGGTTCAAATCATAGAAAGTTAGTGTGTCAGTCCTCTTGTACTTAAGTCGGCATATTGCCTTTTGTATTAAATTCGGATGCAATTTCTGTGTTTCATCGTCAATACGAAGGTCCAAGGGATACAGTAAACCTGAAGTGAAGTATCGGAATCTAAAACTGGACTCACACTAGAGGTTCAAATCGTAAAAGTTAGAGTGTCAGTCCTCTTGTACTTAAGTCGGCATTGTGCTTTTCGTATTAATTTCGGATGCAATTTCTGTGTCCAAGGTATACAGTAAACCAGAAGTGAAGCATCAGAATCTAAAACTGGACTCACAAGAGAGGTTCAAATCATAGAAAGTTAGAGTGTCAGTCCTCTTGTACTTAAGTCGGCATTGTGCCTTTCGTATTAAATTCGGATGCAATTTCTGTGTTTCATCGTCAATAAGAAGGTGCAAGGGATACAGTTAACCTGAAGTGAAGCATCGGAATCTAAAACTGGACTCACAGGAGAGGTTCAAATCATAGAAAGTTAGGGTGTCAGTCCTCTTGTACTGAAGTCGGCATTGTGCCTTTGTATTAATTTAGGATGTAATTTCTGCTTTTCATCGTTAAGAAGAAGGTCCAAGTTATACAGTAAACCTGAAGTGAAGCATCGGAATCTAAAACTGGATTCACAGGAGAGGTTCAAATAATAGAAAGTTAGAGTGTCAGTCCTCTTGTACTTAAGTTGGCATTGTACTTTTGTATTACATTCGGATGCAATTTCTGTGTTTCATCGTCAATAAGAAGGTCCAAGGTATACAGTAAACCTGAAGTGAAGCATCGTAATCTAAAACTGGACTCACAGGAGAGGTTCAAATCATAGAAAACTAGAGTGTCAGTCCTCTTGTACTTAAGTCGGCATTGTGCCTTTTGTAATAAATTCGGATGCAATTTCTGTGTTTCGTCGTCAATAAGAAGGTCCGAGGGATACAGTAAACCTGAAGTGAAGCATCGGAATCTAAAACTGGACTCACAGGAGAGGTTGAAATCATAGAAATTTAAAGTGTCAGTCCTCTTGTACTTAAATCGGCATTGTGCTTTTTGTATTACTTTCGGATGCAATTTCTGTGCTTCATCGTCAATATGAAGGTCCAAGGGATACAGTAAACCTGAAGTCAAGCATCGAAAACTATAACTGGACTCACAGGAGCGGTTCAAATCATACAAATTTAGAGTGTCAGTCCTCTTGTACTTAAAACGGCATTGTGTCTATTGTATTAAATTCGGATGCAATTTCTGTGTATCATCGTCAATAAGAAGGCCCAAGGTATATAGTAAACCTGAAGTAAAGCATCGGAATCTAAACCTGGACTCACAGGAGAGGTTCAAATCATAGAAAGTTAGAGTGTCTGTCCTCTTGTACTTAAGACGGCATTGTGCCTTTTGTAATAAATTCGGATGCAATTTATGTGTTTCATCGCCAATACGAAGGTCCAAGGGATACAGTAAACCTGAAGTGAAGCATCGGAATCTAAACCTGGACTCACAGGAGAGGTTCAAATCATAGAAAGTTAGAGTGTCAGTCCTCTTGTACTTAAGTCGGCATTGTGCGTTTCGTATTAAATTCCGATGCAATTCCTGTGTCCAAGGTATATAGTAAAACCTGAAGTGAAGCATCGGAACCTAAAACTGGACTAACAGGAGAGGTTCAAATCATAGAAAGTTAGAGAGTCAGTTCTCTTGTACTTAGGTCGGCATTGTGCCTTTTGTTTTAAATTAGGATGCAATTTCTGTGTTTCATGGTCAACAAGAAGGTCCAAGGTATACAGTAAACCTGAAGTGAAGCATCGGAATCTAAAACTGGACTCACAGGAGAGGTTCAAATCATAGAAAGTTAGAGTGTCAGTCCTCTTGTACTTAAGTCGGCATTGTGCCTTTCGTATTAATTTCGGATGCAATTTCTGTGTCCAAGGTATACAGTAAACCAGAAGTGAAGCATCAGAATCTAAAACTGGACTCACAAGAGAGGTTCAAATCATAGAAAGTTAGAGAGTCAGTCCTCTTGTACTTAAGTCGGCATTGTGCCTTTTGTATTAAACTAGGATGCAATTTCTGTGTTTCATCGTCAATAAAAAGGTCCAAGGTATACAGTAAACCTGAAGTGAAGCATCGGAATCTAAAACTGGACTCCCAGGAGAGGTTCAAATCATAGAAAGTTAGGGTGTCAGTCCTCTTGTACTGAAGTCGGCATTGTGCCTTTGTATTAATTTAGGATGTAATTTCTGCTTTTCATCGTTAAGAAGAAGGTCCAAGGTATACAGTAAACCTGAAGTGAAGCACCGGAATCTAAAACTGGACTCACAGGAGAGGTTCAAATAATAGAAAGTTAGAGTGTCAGTCCTCTTGTACTTAAGTTGGCATTGTACTTTTGTATTACATTCGGATGCAATTTCTGTGTTTCATCGTCAATAAGAAGGTCCAAGGTATACAGTAATCCTGAAGTGAAGCGTCGGAATCAAAAACTGGACTCACAGGAGAGGTTCAAATCATAGAAAGTTAGTGTGTCAGTCCTCTTGTACTTAAGTCGGCATTGTGCCTTTTGTATTAAATTATGTTGCAATTTCTGTGTTTCATCGTCAATAAGAAGGTCCGAGGTATACAGTAAACCTGAAGTTAAGCATCGGAATCTAAAACTGGACTCACAGGAGAGGTTGAAATCATAGAAATTTAAAGTGTCAGTCCTCTTGTACTTAAATCGGCATTGTGCTTTTTGTATTACTTTCGGATGCAATATCTGTGCTTCATCGTCAATATGAAGGTCCAAGGGATACAGTAAACCTGAAGTCAAGCATCGAAAACTATAACTGGACTCACAGGAGCTGTTCAAATCATACAAATTTAGAGTGTCAGTCCTCTTGTACTTAAAACGGCATTGTGTCTATTGTATTAAATTCGGATGAAATTTCTGTGTATCATCGTCAATAAGAAGTCCCAAGGTATATAGTAAACCTGAAGTAAAGCATCGGAATCTAAACCTGGACTCACAGGAGAGGTTCAAATCATAGAAAGTTACAGTGCCAGTCCTCTTGTACTTAAGACGGCATTGTGCCTTTTGCAGTAAATTAGGATGCAATTTCTGTGTTTCATCGTCAATAAGAAGGTCCAAGGTATACAGTAAACCTGAAGTGAAGCATCAGAATCAAAAACTGAACTCACAGGAGAGGTTCAAATCATAGAAAGTTAGTGTGTCAGTCCTCTTGTACTTAAGTCGGCATATTGCCTTTTGTATTAAATTCGGATGCAATTTCTGTGTTTCATCGTCAATACGAAGGTCCAAGGGATACAGTAAACCTGAAGTGAAGTATCGGAATCTAAAACTGGACTCACACTAGAGGTTCAAATCGTAAAAGTTAGAGTGTCAGTCCTCTTGTACTTAAGTCGGCATTGTGCTTTTCGTATTAATTTCGGATGCAATTTCTGTGTCCAAGGTATACAGTAAACCAGAAGTGAAGCATCAGAATCTAAAACTGGACTCACAAGAGAGGTTCAAATCATAGAAAGTTAGAGTGTCAGTCCTCTTGTACTTAAGTCGGCATTGTGCCTTTTGTATTAAATTAGGATGCAATATTTGTGTTTCATCGTCAATAAGAAGGTCCAGGGTATACAGTAAACCTGAAGTGAAGCATCGGAATCTAAAACTGAACTCACACGAGAGATTCAAATCATAGAGCGTTATAGTGTCAGTCCTCTTGTACTTAAGTCGGCATTGTGCCTTTTGTATTAAATTCGGATGATATTACTGTGTTTCATCGTCAATAAGAAGGTCCACGGTATACAGTAAACCTGAAGTGAAGCATCGGTATCTAAAACTGGACTCACAGGAGAGGTTCATATCATAGAAAGTTAGAGTGTCAGCCCTCTTGTACTTAAGTCGGCATTGTGCCTTTTGTATTATATTCGGATGCAATTTCTGTGTTACATCGTCATTAAGAAGATCCAAGCTATACAGTAAACCTGAAGTGAAGCTTCGGAATCTAAAACTGGACTCTAAGGAGGGGTTCAAATCATAGAAATTCGGAGTGTCAGTCCTCTTGTACTTAAGTCGGCATTGTGCCTTTTGTATTAAATTCGGATTCAATTTCTGTGTTTCGTCGTCAATAAGAAGGTCCGAGGGATACAGTAAACCTGAAGTGAAGCATCGGAATCTAAAACTGGACTCACCGGAGAGGTTCAAATTATAGATAGTTAGAGAGTCAGTCCTCTTGTACTTATGTCGGCATTGTGTGTTTTGTATTAAATTAGGATGCAATTTCTGTGTTTCATCGTCAATAAGAAGGTCCAAGGTATACAGTAAACCTGATATGAAGCATCGGAATCTAAAACTGGACTCACAGGAGAGGTTCAAATCATAGAAAGTTAGTGTGTCAGTCCTCTTGCACATAAGGCGGCATTGTGCCTTTTGTATTAAATTCGGATGCAATTACTGAGTTTCGTCGTCAATAAGATGGTCCAAGGGATACAGTTAACCTGAAGTGAAGCATCGGAACCTAAAACTGGACTAACAGGAGAGGTTGAAATCATAGAGAGTTAGAGAGTCAGTCCTCTTGTACTTAGGTCGGCATTGTGCCTTTTGTATTAAATTAGGATGCAATTTCTGTGTTTGATGGTCAACAAGAAGGTCCAAGGTATACAGTAAACCTGAAGTGAAGCATCGGAATCTAAAACTGGACTCACAGGAGAGGTTCAAATCATAGAAAGTTAGGGTCTCAGTCCTCTTGTACTTAAGTCGGCATTGTGCCTTTTGTATTAAATTCGGATGCAATTTCTGTGTTACATCGTCATTAAGAAGATCCAAGGTATACAGTAAACCTGAAGGGAAGCATCGGAATCTAAAACTGGACTCACAGGAGAGGTTTAAATCATAGAAAATTAGAGTGTCAGTCCTCTTGTACTTAAGTCGGCATTGTGCCTTTTGTATTAAATTCTTATTCAATTTCTTTGTTTCGTCGTCAATAAGAAGGTCCGAGGGATACAGTAAACCTGAAGTGAAGCATAGGAATCTAAAACTTGACTCACCGGAGAGGTTCGAATCATAGAAAGTCAGAGAGTCAGTCCTCTTGTACTTAAGTCGGCATTGTGCCTTTTGTATTAAATTAGGATGCAATTCCTGTGTTTCATCGTCAATAAGAAGGTCCAAGGTATACAGTAAACCTGAAGTGAAGCATCGGAGTCTGAAACTGGACTCACAGGAGAGGTCCAAATAATAGAAAGTTATAGTGTCAGTCCTCTTGTACTTAAGTCGGCATTGTGCTTTTTGTATTACATTCGGATGCAATTTCTGTGCTTCATCGTCAATAAGAAGGTCCAAGAGATACAGTAAACGTGAAGTGAAGCATCGGAAACTAAAATTGGACTCACAGGAGAGGTTCAAGGCATAGAAAGTTAGAGTGTCAGTCCTCTTCTACTTAGGTCGCCAATGTGACTTTTGTATAAAATTCGGATGCAATTTCTGTGTTTCATCGTCAATAAGAAGGTCCAAGGTAAATAGTAAACCTGAAGTGAAGCACCGGAATCTAAAACTGGACTCACAGGAGAGATTCAAATCATAAATTGTCAGAGTGTCAGGCCTCTTGAACTTATGTCGGTATTGTGCCTTTTGTATTAAATTCGGATGCAATTTCTGTGTTTCATCGTCAATAAGAAGGTCCAAGGTATACAGTAAACCTGATATGAAGCATCGGAATCTAAAACTGGACTCCCAGGAGAGGTTCAAATCATAGAAAATTAGTGTGTCAGTCCTCTTGCACATAAGTCGGCATTGTGCCTTTTGTATTAAATTCGGATGCAATTTCTGAGTTTCGTCGTCAATAAGATGGTCCAAGGGATACAGTTAACCTGAAGTGAAGCATCGGAACCTAAAACTGGACTAACAGGAGAGGTTGAAATCATAGAGAGTTAGAGAGTCAGTCCCCTTGTACTTAGGTCGGCATTGTGCCTTTTGTATTAAATTAGGATGCAATTTGTGTGTTTGATGGTCAACAAGAAGGTCCAAGGTATACAGTAAACCTGAAGTGAAGCATCGGAATCTAAAACTGGACTCACAGGAGAGGTTCAAATCATAGAAAGTTAGGGTGTCAGTCCTCTTGTACTTTAGTCGGCATTGTGCCTTTTGTATTAAATTCGGATGCAATTTCTGTGTTACATCGTCATTAAGAAGATCCAAGGTATACAGTAAACCTGAAGGGAAGCATCGGAATCTAAAACTGGACTCACAGGAGAGGTTCAAATCATAGAAAATTAGAGTGTCAGTCCTCTTGTACTTAAGTCGGCATTGTGCCTTTTGTATAAAATTCGGATTCAATTTCTTTGTTTCTTCGTCAATAAGAAGGTCCGAGGGATACAGTAAACCTGAAGTGAAGCATAGGAATCTAAAACTTGACTCACCGGAGAGGTTCGAATCATAGAAAGTCAGAGAGTCAGTCCTCTTGTACTTAAGTCGGCATTGTGCCTTTTGTATTAAATTAGGATGCAATTCCTGTGTTTCATCGTCAATAAGAAGGTCCAAGGTATACAGTAAACCTAAAGTGAAGCATCGGAATCTAAAACTGGACTCACAGGAGAGGTCTAAATAATAGAAAGTTAGAGTGTCAGTCCTCTTGTACTTAAGTCGGCGTTGTGTTTTGGATTAAATTCTGATGCAATGTCTGTGTTTCATCGTTAATAAGAAGGCCTAAGGCATAGAGGAAAGTTGAAGTGAAGCATCGGAACCTAAAACTGGACTCACAGGAGAGGTTCAAATCATAGAAAGTTACAGTGCCAGTCCTCTTGTACTTAAGACGGCATTGTGCCTTTTGCAGTAAATTAGGATGCAATTTCTGTGTTTCATCGTCAATAAGAAGGTCCAAGGTATACAGTAAACCTGAAGTGAAGCATCAGAATCATAAACTGGACTCTCAGGAGAGGTTCAAATCATAGAAAGTTAGTGTGTCAGTCCTCTTGTACTTAAGTCGGCATTGTGCCTTTTGTATTAAATTCGGATGCAATTTCTGTGTTTCATCGTCAATAAGAAGGTCCGAGGTATACAGTAAACCTGAAGTGAAGCATCGGAATCTAAAACTGGACTCACAGGAGAGGTTCAAATCATAGAAATTTAGACTGTCAGTCCTCTTGTACTTAAGTCGGCATTGTGCTTTTTGTATTACATTCGGATGCAATTTCTGTGCTTCATCGTCAATAAGAAGGTCCAAGAGATACAGTAAACGTGTAGTGAAGGTTCGGAAACTAAAACTGTACTCACAGGAGAGGTTCAAATCATAGAAAGTTAGAGTGTCAGTCCTCTTCTACTTAAGTCGGCATTGTGCTTTTTGTATTACATTCGGATGCAATTTCTGTGCTTCATCGTCAATAAGAAGGTCCAAGAGATACAGTAAACGTGTAGTGAAGCTTCGGAATCTAAAACTGGACTCACAGGAGAGGTACAAATCATAGAAAGTTCGTGTGTCAGTCCTCTTGCACTTAAGTCGGCATTGTGCCTTTTGTATTAAATTCGGATGCAATTTCTGTGTTTCATCGTCAATACGAAGGTCCAAGGGATACAGTAAACCTGAAGTGAAGTATCGGAATCTAAAACTGGACTCACACTAGAGGTTCAAATCGTAAAAGTTAGAGTGTCAGTCCTCTTGTACTTAAGTCGGCATTGTGCCTTTTGTATTAAATTCGGATGCAATTTCTGTGTTACACCGTCATTAAGAAGATCCAAGGTATACAGTAAACCTGAAGTGAAGCATCGGAATCTAAAACTGGACTCACAGGAGAGGTTCAAATCATAAAAAGTTAGAGTGTCAGTCCTCTTGTACTTAAGTCGGCATTGTGCCTTTCGTATTAAATTCCAATGCAATTCCTGTGTCCAAGGTATATAGTTAAACCTGAAGTGAAGCATCGGAACCTAAAACTGGACTAACAGGAGAGGTTCAAATCATAGAAAGTTAGAGAGTCAGTTCTTCTGTACTTAGGTCGGCATTGTGCCTTTTGTTTTAAATTAGGATGCAATTTCTGTGTTTCATGGTCAACAAGAAGGTCCAAGGTATACAGTAAACCTGAAGTGAAGCATCGGAATCTAAAACTGGACTCACAGGAGAGGTTCAAATCATAGAAAGTTAGAGTGTCAGTCCTCTTGTACTTAAGTCGGCATTGTGCCTTTCGTAATAATTTCGGATGCAATTTCTGTGTCCAAGGTATACAGTAAACCAGAAGTGAAGCATCAGAATCTAAAACTGGACTCACAAGAGAGGTTCAAATCATAGAAAGTTAGAGTGTCAGTCCTCTTGTACTTAAGTTGGCATTGTGCCTTTCGTATTAATTTCGGTTGCAATTTCTGTGTTTCATCGTCAATAAGAAGGTGCAAGGGATACAGTTAACCTGAAGTGAAGCATCGGAATCTAAAACTGGACTCACAGGAGAGGCTCAAATCATAGAAAGTTAGAGTGTCAGTCGTATTGTACTTAAGTCGGCATTGTGCCTTTCGTATTAAATTAGGTTGCAATTTCTGTGTTTCATCGTCAATAAGAAGGTCCAAGGTATACAGTAAACCTGAAGTGAGGCATCGGAATCTAAAACTGGACTCACAGGAGAGGTTCTAATCATAGAAAGTTAGAGTGTCAGTACTCTTGTACTTAAGTCGTCATTGTGCCTTTTGAATTGAATTCGGATGCAATTTCTGTGTTTCATCGTCAATAAGAAGTTCCAAAGTATACAGTAAACCTGAAGTGAAGCATCGGAATCTAAAACTAGACTCACAGGAGAGCTTCAAATCATAGAAAGTTAGAGTGTCAGTCCTCTTGTACTTAAGCCGGCATTGTGCCTATTGTATTTAATTAGGATGCAATTTCTGTGTTTCATCGTCATAAAGAAGGTCCAAGGGATACAGTAAACCTAAAAGTGAAGCATCGGAATCTAAAACTGGACTCACAGGAGAGGTTCTAATCATAGAAAGTTAGAGTGTCTGTCCTCTTGTACTTTAGTCGGCATTGTGCCTTTTGTATTAAATTAGGATGCAATATTTGTGTTTCATCGTCAATAAGAAGGTCTAGGGTATACAGTAAACCTGAAGTGAAGCATCGGAATCTAAAACTGAACTCACACAAGAGATTCAAATCATAGAGAGTTATAGTGTCAGTCCTCTTGTACTTAAGCCGGCATTGTGCCTCTTGTATTAAGTTCGGATGCAATTACTGTGTTTCATCGTCAATAAGAAGGTCCAAGGTATACAGTAAACCTGATGTGAAGCATCGGTATCTAAAACTGGACTCACAGGAGAGGTTCATATCATACAAAGTTAGAGTGTCAGTCCTCTTGTACTTAAGTCGGCATTGTGCCTTTTGTATTTAATTCGGTTGCAATATCTGTGTTTCATCGTCAACAAGAAGGTCCAATTTATACAGTCAACCTGAAGTGAAGCATCGGTATCTAAAACTGGACTCACAGGAGGGGTTCAAATCATAGAAAGTTATAGTGTCAGTCCTCTTGTACTTAAGTCGGCATTGTGCCTTTTGTATTAAATAAGGATGCAATTTCTGTGTTTCATCGTCAATAAAAAGGTCCAAGGTATACAGTAAACCTGAAGTGAAGCATCGGAATCTGAAACTGGACTCACAGGAGAGGTTCAAATCAAAGATATTTAGAGTGTCAGTCCTCTTGTACTTAAGTCGGCATTGTGCCTTTTGTATTAAATTCGGATGCAATTTCTGTGTTTCATCGTCAATACGAAGGTCCAAGGGATGCAGTAAACCTGATGTGAAGCATCGTAATCTAGAACTGGACTCACAGGAGAGGTTCAAATCATAGAAAACTAGAGTGTCAGTCCTCTTGTACTTAAGTCGGCATTGTGCCTTTTGTATTAAATTCGGATGCAATTTCTGTGTTTCGTCGTCAATAAGAAGGTCCGAGGGATACAGTAAACCTGAAGTGAAGCATCGGAATCTAAAACTGGACTCACCGGAGAGGTTCAAATCATAGAAAGTTAGAGAGTCAGTCCTCTTGTACTTAAGTCGGCATTGTGCCTTTTGTATTAAACTAGGATGCAATTTCTGTGTTTCATCGTCAATAAAAAGGTCCAAGGTATACAGTAAACCTGAAGTGAAGCATCGGAATCTAAAACTGGACTCCCAGGAGAGGTTCAAATCATAGAAAGTTAGGGTGTCAGACCTCTTGTACTGAAGTCGGCATTGTGCCTTTGTATTAATTTAGGATGTAATTTCTGCTTTTCATCGTTAAGAAGAAGGTCCAAGGTATACAGTAAACCTGAAGTGAAGCATCGGAATCTAAAACTGGATTCACAGGAGAGGTTCAAATATTAGAAAGTTAGAGTGTCAGTCCTCTTGTACTTAAGTTGGCATTGTACTTTTGTATTACATTCGGATGCAATTTCTGTGTTTCATCGTCAATAAGAAGGTCCAAGGTATATAGTAAACCTGAAGTAAAGCATCGGAATCTAAACCTGGACTCACAGGAGAGGTTCAAATCATAGAAAGTTAGGGTGTCAGTCCTCTTGTACTGAAGTCGGCATTGTGCCTTTGTATTAATTTAGGATGTAATTTCTGCTTTTCATCGTTAAGAAGAAGGTCCAAGGTATACAGTAAACCTGAAGTGAAGCATCGTAATCTAAAACTGGACTCACAGGAGAGGTTCAAATCATAGAAAACTAGAGTGTCAGTCCTCTTGTACTTAAGTCGGCATTGTGCCTTTTGTATTAAATTCGGATGCAATTTCTGTGTTTCGTCGTCAATAAGAAGGTCCGAGGGATACAGTAAACCTGAAGTGAAGCATCGGAATCTAAAACTGGACTCACCGGAGAGGTTCAAATCATAGAAAGTTAGAGAGTCAGTCCTCTTGTACTTAAGTCGGCATTGTGCCTTTTGTATTAAACTAGGATGCAATTTCTGTGTTTCATCGTCAATAAAAAGGTCCAAGGTATACAGTAAACCTGAAGTGAAGCATCGGAATCTAAAACTGGACTCCCAGGAGAGGTTCAAATCATAGAAAGTTAGGGTGTCAGTGCTCTTGTACTGAAGTCGGCATTGTGCCTTTGTATTAATTTAGGATGTAATTTCTGCTTTTCATCGTTAAGAAGAAGGTCCAAGGTATACAGTAAACCTGAAGTGAAGCATCGGAATCTAAAACTGGATTCACAGGAGAGGTTCAAATAATAGAAAGTTAGAGTGTCAGTCCTCTTGTACTTAAGTTGGCATTGTACTTTTGTATTACATTCGGATGCAATTTCTGTGTTTCATCGTCAATAAGAAGGTCCAAGGTATATAGTAAACCTGAAGTAAAGCATCGGAATCTAAACCTGGACACACAGGAGAGGTTCAAATCATAGAAAGTTAGGGTGTCAGTCCTCTTGTACTGAAGTCGGCTTTGTGCCTTTGTATTAATTTAGGATGTAATTTCTGCTTTTCATCGTTAAGAAGAAGGTCCAAGGTATACAGTAAACCTGAAGTGAAGCATCGTAATCTAAAACTGGACTCACAGGAGAGGTTCAAATCATAGAAAACTAGAGTGTCAGTCCTCTTGTACTTAAGTCGGCATTGTGCCTTTTGTATTAAATTCGGATGCAATTTCTGTGTTTCGTCGTCAATAAGAAGGTCCGAGGGATACAGTAAACCTGAAGTGAAGCATCGGAATCTAAAACTGGACTCACAGGAGAGGTTGAAATCATAGAAATTTAAAGTGTCAGTCCTCTTGTACTTAAATCGGCATTGTGCTTTTTGTATTACTTTCGGATGCAATTTCTGTGCTTCATCGTCAATATGAAGGTCCAAGGGATACAGTAAACCTGAAGTCAAGCATCGAAAACTATAACTGGACTCACAGGAGCGGTTCAAATCATACAAATTTGGAGTGTCAGTCCTCTTGTACTTAAAACGGCATTGTGTCTATTGTATTAAATTCGGATGCAATTTCTGTGTATCATCGTCAATAAGAAGGCCCAAGGTATATAGTAAACCTGAAGTAAAGCGTCGGAATCTAAACCTGGACTCACAGGAGAGGTTCAAATCATAGAAAGTTAGAGTGTCTGTCCTCTTGTACTTAAGACGGCATTGTGCCTTTTGTAATAAATTCGGATGCAACTTATGTGTTTCATCGTCAATACGAAGGTCCAAGGGATACAGTAAACCTGAAGTGAAGTATCGGAATCTAAAACTGGACTCACAGGATAGGTTGAAATCATAGAAAGTTAGAGTGTCAGTCCTCTTGTACTTAAGTCGGCATTGTGCCTTTCGTATTAAATTCCGATGCAATTCCTGTGTCCAAGGTATATAGTAAAACCTGAAGTGAAGCATCGGAACCTAAAACTGGACTAACAGGAGAGGTTCAAATTATAGAAAGTTAGAGAGTCAGTTCTCTTGTACTTAGGTCGGCATTGTGCCTTTTGTTTTAAATTAGGATGCAATTTCTGTGTTTCATGGTCAACAAGAAGGTCCAAGGTATACAGTAAACCTGAAGTGAAGCATCGGAATCTAAAACTGGACTCACAGGAGAGGTTCAAATCATAGAAAGTTAGAGTGTCAGTCCTCTTGTACTTAAGTCGGCATTGTGCCTTTCGTATTAATTTCGGATGCAATTTCTGTGTCCAAGGTATACAGTAAACCAGAAGTGAAGCATCAGAATCTAAAACTGGACTCACAAGAGAGGTTCAAATCATAGAAAGTTAGAGTGTCAGTCCTCTTGTACTTAAGTCGGCATTGTGCCTTTCGTACTAAATTCGGATGCAATTTCTGTGTTTCATCGTCAATAAGAAGGTCCGAGGGATACAGTAAACCTGAAGTGAAGCATCGGAATCTAAAACTGGACTCACCGGAGAGGTTCAAATCATAGAAAGTTAGAGAGTCAGTCCCCTTGTACTTAAGTCGGCATTGTGCCTTTTGTGTTAAACTAGGATGCAATTTCTGTGTTTCATCGTCAATAAAAAGGTCCAAGGTATACAGTAAACCTGAAGTGAAGCATCGGAATCTAAAACTGGACTCCCAGGAGAGGTTCAAATCATAGAAAGTTAGGGTGTCAGTCCTCTTGTACTGAAGTCGGCATTGTGCCTTTGTATTAATTTAGGATGTAATTTCTGCTTTTCATCGTTAAGAAGAAGGTCCAAGGTATACAGTAAACCTGAAGTGAAGCATCGGAATCTAAAACTGGACTCATAGGAGAGGTTCAAATAATAGAAAGTTAGAGTGTCAGTCCTCTTGTACTTAAGTTGGCATTGTACTTTTGTATTACATTCGGATGCAATTTCTGTGTTTCATCGTCAATAAGAAGGTCCAAGGTATACAGTAATCCTGAAGTGAAGCGTCGGAATCAAAAACTGGACTCACAGGAGAGGTTCAAATCATAGAAAGTTAGTGTGACAGTCCTCTTGTACTTAAGTCGGCATTGTGCCTTTCGTAATAATTTCGGATGCAATTTCTGTGTCCAAGGTATACAGTAAACCAGAAGTGAAGCATCAGAATCTAAAACTGGACTCACAAGAGAGGTTCAAATCATAGAAAGTTAGAGTGTCAGTCCTCTTGTACTTAAGTCGGCATTGTGCCTTTCGTATTAAATTCGGTTGCAATTTCTGTGTTTCATCGTCAATAAGAAGGTGCAAGGGATACAGTTAACCTGAAGTGAAGCATCGGAATCTAAAACTGGACTCACAGGAGAGGCTCAAATCATAGAAAGTTAGAGTGTCAGTCGTATTGTACTTAAGTCGGCATTGTGCCTTTCGTATTAAATTAGGTTGCAATTTCTGTGTTTCATCGTCAATAAGCAGGTCCAAGGTATACAGTAAACCTGAAGTGAGGCATCGGAATCTAAAACTGGACTCACAGGAGAGGTTCTAATCATAGAAAGTTAGAGTGTCAGTACTCTTGTACTTAAGTCGTCATTGTGCCTTTTGAATTGAATTCGGATGCAATTTCTGTGTTTCATCGTCAATAAGAAGTTCCAAAGTATACAGTAAACCTGAAGTGAAGCATCGGAATCTAAAACTAGACTCACAGGAGAGGTTCAAATCATAGAAAGTTAGAGTGTCAGTCCTCTTGTACTTAAGCCGGCATTGTGCCTATTGTATTAAATTAGGATGCAATTTCTGTGTTTCATCGTCATAAAGAAGGTCCAAGGGATACAGTAAACCTAAAAGTGAAGCATCGGAATCTAAAACTGGACTCACAGGAGAGGTTCTAATCATAGAAAGTTAGAGTGTCTGTCCTCTTGTACTTAAGTCGGCATTGTGCCTTTTGTATTAAATTAGGATGCAATATTTGTGTTTCATCGTCAATAAGAAGGTCTAGGGTATACAGTAAACCTGAAGTGAAGCATCGGAATCTACAACTGAACTCACACAAGAGATTCAAATCATAGAGAGTTATAGTGTCAGTCCTCTTGTACTTAAGCCGGCATTGTGCCTCTTGTATTAAGTTCGGATGCAATTACTGTGTTTCATCGTCAATAAGAAGGTCCAAGGTATACAGTAAACCTGATGTGAAGCATCGGTATCTAAAACTGGACTCACAGGAGTGGTTCATATCATACAAAGTTAGAGTGTCAGTCCTCTTGTACTTAAGTCGGCATTGTGCCTTTTGTATTTAATTCGGTTGCAATATCTGTGTTTCATCGTCAACAAGAAGGTCCAATTTATACAGTCAACCTGAAGTGAAGCATCGGTATCTAAAACTGGACTCACAGGAGGGGTTCAAATCATAGAAAGTTATAGTGTCAGTCCTCTTGTACTTAAGTCGGCATTGTGCCTTTTGTATTAAATAAGGATGCAATTTCTGTGTTTCATCGTCAATAAAAAGGTCCAAGGTATACAGTAAACCTGAAGTGAAGCATCGGAATCTGAAACTGGACTCACAGGAGAGGTTCAAATCAAAGATATTTAGAGTGTCAGTCCTCTTGTACTTAAGTCGGCATTGTGCCTTTTGTATTAAATTCGGATGCAATTTCTGTGTTTCATCGTCAATACGAAGGTCCAAGGGATGCAGTAAACCTGATGTGAAGCATCGTAATCTAAAACTGGACTCACAGGAGAGGTTCAAATCATAGAAAACTAGAGTGTCAGTCCTCTTGTACTTAAGTCGGCATTGTGCCTTTTGTATTAAATTCGGATGCAATTTCTGTGTTTCGTCGTCAATAAGAAGGTCCGAGGGATACAGTAAACCTGAAGTGAAGCATCGGAATCTAAATTAGACTCACCGGAGAGGTTCAAATCATAGAAAGTTAGAGAGTCAGTCCTCTTGTACTTAAGTCGGCATTGTGCCTTTTGTATTAAACTAGGATGCAATTTCTGTGTTTCATCGTCAATAAAAAGGTCCAAGGTATACAGTAAACCTGAAGTGAAGCATCGGAATCTAAAACTGGACTCCCAGGAGAGGTTCAAATCATAGAAAGTTAGGGTGTCAGTCCTCTTTTACTGATGTCGGCATTGTGCCTTTGTATTAATTTAGGATGTAATTTCTGCTTTTCATCGTTAAGAAGAAGGTCCAAGGTATACAGTAAACCTGAAGTGAAGCATCGGAATCTAAAACTGGATTCACAGGAGAGGTTCAAATAATAGAAAGTTAGAGTGTCAGTCCTCTTGTACTTAAGTTGGCATTGTACTTTTGTATTACATTCGGATGCAATTTCTGTGTTTCATCGTCAATAAGAAGGTCCAAGGTATATAGTAAACCTGAAGTAAAGCATCGGAATCTAAACCTGGACTCACAGGAGAGGTTCAAATCATAGAAAGTTAGGGTGTCAGTCCTCTTGTACTGAAGTCGGCATTGTGCCTTTGTATTAATTTAGGATGTAATTTCTGCTTTTCATCGTTAAGAAGAAGGTCCAAGGTATACAGTAAACCTGAAGTGAAGCATCGTAATCTAAAACTGGACTCACAGGAGAGGTTCAAATCATAGAAAACTAGAGTGTCAGTCCTCTTGTACTTAAGTCGGCATTGTGCCTTTTGTATTAAATTCGGATGCAATTTCTGTGTTTCGTCCTCAATAAGAAGGTCCGAGGGATACAGTAAACCTGAAGTGAAGCATCGGAATCTAAAACTGGACTCACCGGAGAGGTTCAAATCATAGAAAGTTAGAGAGTCAGTCCTCTTGTACTTAAGTCGGCATTGTGCCTTTTGTATTAAACTAGGATGCAATTTCTGTGTTTCATCGTCAATAAAAAGGTCCAAGGTATACAGTAAACCTGAAGTGAAGCATCGGAATCTAAAACTGGACTCCCAGGAGAGGTTTAAATCATAGAACGTTAGGGTGTCAGTCCTCTTGTACTGAAGTCGGCATTGTGCCTTTGTATTAATTTAGGATGTAATTTCTGCTTTTCATCGTTAAGAAGAAGGTCCAAGGTATACAGTAAACCTGAAGTGAAGCATCGGAATCTAAAACTGGATTCACAGGAGAGGTTCAAATAATAGAAAGTTAGAGTGTCAGTCCTCTTGTACTTAAGTTGGCATTGTACTTTTGTATTACATTCGGATGCAATTTCTGTGTTTCATCGTCAATAAGAAGGTCCAAGGTATATAGTAAACCTGAAGTAAAGCATCGGAATCTAAACCTGGACTCACAGGAGAGGTTCAAATCATAGAAAGTTAGGGTGTCAGTCCTCTTGTACTGAAGTCGGCATTGTGCCTTTGTATTAATTTAGGATGTAATTTCTGCTTTTCATCGTTAAGAAGAAGGTCCAAGGTATACAGTAAACCTGAAGTGAAGCATCGTAATCTAAAACTGGACTCACAGGAGAGGTTCAAATCATAGAAAACTAGAGTGTCAGTCCTCTTGTACTTAAGTCGGCATTGTGCCTTTTGTATTAAATTCGGATGCAATTTCTGTGTTTCGTCGTCAATAAGAAGGTCCGAGGGATACAGTAAACCTGAAGTGAAGCATCGGAATCTAAAACTGGACTCACAGGAGAGGTTGATATCATAGAAATTTAAAGTGTCAGTCCTCTTGTACTTAAATCGGCATTGTGCTCTTTGTATTACTTTCGGATGCAATTTCTGTGCTTCATCGTCAATATGAAGGTCCAAGGGATACAGTAAACCTGAAGTCAAGCATCGAAAACTATAACTGGACTCACAGGAGCGGTTCAAATCATAGAAAGTTAGAGTGTCAGTCCTCTTTACTTAAGTCGGCATTGTGCCTTTCGTATTAAATTCCGATGCAATTCCTGTGTCCAAGGTATATAGTAAAACCTGAAGTGAAGCTTCGGAACCTAAAACTGGACTAACAGGAGAGGTTCAAATCATAGAAAGTTAGAGAGTCAGTTCTCTTGTACTTAGGTCGGCATTGTGCCTTTTGTTTTAAATTAGGATGCAATTTCTGTGTTTCATGGTCAACAAGAAGGTACAAGGTATACATTAAACCTGAAGTGAAGCATCGGAATCTAAAACTGGACTCACAGGAGAGGTTCAAGTCATAGAAAGTTAGAGTGTCAGTCCTCTTGTACTTAAGTCGGCATTGTGCCTTTCGTATTAATTTCGGATGCAATTTCTGTGTCCAAGGTATACAGTAAACCAGAAGTGAAGCATCAGAATCTAAAACTGGACTCACAAGAGAGGTTCAAATCATAGAAAGTTAGAGTGTCAGTCCTCTTGTACTTAAGTCGGCATTGTGCCTTTCGTATTAAATTCGGATGCAATTTCTGTGTTTCATCGTCAATAAGAATGTCCGAGGGATACAGTAAACCTGAAGTGAAGCATCGGAATCTAAAACTGGACTCACCGGAGAGGTTCAAATCATAGAAAGTTAGAGAGTCAGTCCTCTTGTACTTAAGTCGGCATTGTGCCTTTTGTATTAAACTAGGATGCAATTTCTGTGTTTCATCGTCAATAAAAAGGTCCAAGGTATACAGTAAACCTGAAGTGAAGCATCGGAATCTAAAACTGGACTCCCAGGAGAGGTTCAAATCATAGAAAGTTAGGGTGTCAGTCCTCTTGTACTGAAGTCGGCATTGTGCCTTTGTATTAATTTAGGATGTAATTTCTGCTTTTCATCGTTAAGAAGAAGGTCCAAGGTATACAGTAAACCTGAAGTGAAGCATCGGAATCTAAAACTGGACTCACAGGAGAGGTTCAAATAATAGAAAGTTAGAGTGTCAGTCCTCTTGTACTTAAGTTGGCATTGTACTTTTGTATTACATTCGGATGCAATTTCTGTGTTTCATCGTCAATAAGAAGGTCCAAGGTATACAGTAATCCTGAAGTGAAGCGTCGGAATCAAAAACTGGACTCACAGGAGAGGTTCAAATCATAGAAAGTTAGTGTGACAGTCCTCTTGTACTTAAGTCGGCATTGTGCCTTTTGTATTAAATTATGTTGCAATTTCTGTGTTTCATCGTCAATAAGAAGGTCCGAGGTATACAGTAAACCTGAAGTGAAGCATCGGAATCTAAAACTGGACTCACAGGAGAGGTTGAAATCATAGAAATTTAAAGTGTCAGTCCTCTTGTACTTAAATCGGCATTGTGCTTTTTGTATTACTTTCGGATGCAATATCTGTGCTTCATCGTCAATATGAAGGTCCAAGGGATACAGTAAACGTGAAGTCAAGCATCGAAAACTATAACTGGACTCACAGGAGCGGTTCAAATCATACAAATTTAGAGTGTCAGTCCTCTTGTACTTAAAACGGCATTGTGTCTATTGTATTAAATTCGGATGAAATTTCTGTGTATCATCGTCAATAAGAAGGCCCAAGGTATATAGTAAACCTGAAGTAAAGCATCGGAATCTAAACCTGGACTCACAGGAGAGGTTCAAATCATAGAAAGTTAGAGTGTCTGTCCTCTTGTACTTAAGACGGCATTGTGCCTTTTGTAATAAATTCGGATGCAATTTATGTGTTTCATCGTCAATACGAAGGTCCAAGGGATACAGTAAACCTGAAGTGAAGTATCGGAATCTAAAACTGGACTCACACTAGAGGTTCAAATCGTAAAAGTTAGAGTGTCAGTCCTCTTGTACTTAAGTCGGCATTGTGCCTTTCGTATTAAATTCCGATGCAGTTCCTGTGTCCAAGGTATATAGTAAAACCTGAAGTGAAGCATCGGAACCTAAAACTGGACTAACAGGAGAGGTTCAAATCATAGAAAGTTAGAGAGTCAGTTCTCTTGTACTTCGGTCGGCATTGTGCCTTTTGTTTTAAATTAGGATGCAATTTCTGTGTTTCATGGTCAACAAGAAGGTCCAAGGTATACAGTAAACCTGAAGTGAAGCATCGGAATCTAAAACTGGACTCACAGGAGAGGTTCAATTCATAGAAAGTTAGAGTGTCAGTCCTCTTGTACTTAAGTCGGCATTGTGCCTTTCGTATTAATTTCGGATGCAATTTCTGTGTCCAAGGTATACAGTAAACCAGAAGTGAAGCATCAGAATCTAAAACTGGACTCACAAGAGAGGTTCAAATCATAGAAAGTTAGAGTGTCAGTCCTCTTGTACTTAAGTCGGCATTGTGCCTTTCGTATTAAATTCGGATGCAATTTCTGTGTTTCATCGTCAATAAGAAGGTGCAAGGGATACAGTTAACCTGAAGTGAAGCATCGTAATCTAAAACTAGACTCACAGGAGAGGTTCTAATCATAGAAAGTTAGAGTGTCAGTCCTCTTGTACTTAAGCCGGCATTGTGCCTATTGTATTAAATTAGGATGCAATTTCTGTGTTTCATCGTCATAAAGAAGGTCCAAGGGATACAGTAAACCTAAAAGTGAAGCATCGGAATCTAAAACTGGACTCACAGGAGAGGTTCTAATCATAGAAAGTTAGAGTGTCTGTCCTCTTGTACTTAAGTCGGCATTGTGCCTTTTGTATTAAATTAGGATGCAATATTTGTGTTTCATCGTCAATAAGAAAGTCCAGGGTATACAGTAAACCTGAAGTGAAGCATCGGAATCTAAAACTGAACTCACACGGGAGATTCAAATCATAGAGAGTTATAGTGTCAGTCCTCTTGTACTTAAGCCGGCATTGTGCCTTTCGTATTAAGTTCGGATGCAATTACTGTGTTTCATCGTCAATAAGAAGGTCCAAGGTATACAGTAAACCTGAAGTGAAGCATCGGTATCTAAAACTGGACTCACAGGAGAGGTTCATATCATACAAAGTTAGAGTGTCAGTCCTCTTGTACTTAAGTCGGCATTGTGCCTTTTGTATTTAATTCGGTTGCAATATCTGTGTTTCATCGTCAACAAGAAGGTCCAATTTATACAGTCAACCTGAAGTGAAGCATCGGTATCTAAAACTGGAGTCACAGGAGGGGTTCAAATCATAGAAAGTTATAGTGTCAGTCCTCTTGTACTTAAGTCGGCATTGTGCCTTTTGTATTAAATAAGGATGCAATTTCTGTGTTTCATCGTCAATAAAAAGGTCCAAGGTATACAGTAAACCTGAAGTGAAGCATCGGAATCTGAAACTGGACTCACAGGAGAGGTTCAAATCAAAGATATTTAGAGTGTCAGTCCTCTTGTACTTAAGTCGGCATTGTGCCTTTTGTATTAAATTCGGATGCAATTTCTGTGTTTCGTCGTCAATAAGAAGGGCCGTGGGATACAGTAAACCTGAAGTGAAGCATCGGAATTTAAAACTGGACTCACCGGAGAGGTTCAAATCATAGAAAGTTAGAGAGTCAGTCCTCTTGTACTTAAGTCGGCATTGTGCCTTTTGTATTAAACTAGGATGCAATTTCTGTGTTTCATCGTCAATAAAAAGGTCCAAGGTATACAGTAAACCTGAAGTGAAGCATCGGAATCTAAAACTGGACTCACAGGAGAGGTTCAAATCATAGAAAGTTAGGGTGTCAGTCCTCTTGTACTGAAGTCGGCATTGTGCCTTTGTATTAATTTAGGATGTAATTTCTGCTTTTCATCGTTAAGAAGAAGGTCCAAGGTATACAGTAAACCTGAAGTGAAGCATCGGAATCTAAAACTGGACTCACAGGAGAGGTTCAAATAATAGAAAGTTAGAGTGTCAGTCCTCTTGTACTTAAGTTGGCATTGTACTTTTGTATTACATTCGGATGCAATTTCTGTGTTTCATCGTCAATAAGAAGGTCAAAGGTATATAGTAATCCTGAAGTGAAGCATCGGAATCTAAAACTGAACTCACAGGAGTGGTTCAAATCATTGAAAATTAGAGTGCCAGTCCTCTTGTACGTAAGGCGGCATTGTGCCTTTTCTATTAAATTCGGATGCAATTTCTGTGTTTCATCGTCAATAAGAAGGTCCAAGGTATACAGTAATCCTGAAGTGAAGCGTCGGAATCAAAAACTGGACTCACAGGAGAGGTTCAAATCATAGAAAGTTAGTGTGTCAGTCCTCTTGTACTTAAGTCGGCATTGTGCCTTTTGTATTAAATTAGGTTGCAATTTCTGTGTTTCATCGTCAATAAGAAGGTCCGAGGTATACAGTAAACCTGAAGTGAAGCATCGGAATCTAAAACTGGACTCACAGGAGAGGTTGAAATCATAGAAATTTAGAGTGTCAGTCCTCTTGTACTTAAATCGGCATTGTGCTTTTTGTATTACTTTCGGATGCAATTTCTGTGCTTCATCGTCAATATGAAGGTCCAAGGGATACAGTAAACCTGAAGTCAAGCATCGAAAACTATAACTGGACTCACAGGAGCGGTTCAAATCATACAAATTTAGAGTGTCAGTCCTCTTGTACTTAAAACGGCATTGTGTCTATTGTATTAAATTCGGATGCAATTTCTATGTATCATCGTCAATAAGAAGGCCCAAGGTATATAGTAAACCTGAAGTAAAGCATCGGAATCTAAACCTGGACTCACAGGAGAGGTTCAAATCATAGAAAGTTAGAGTGTCTGTCCTCTTGTACTTAAGACGGCATTGTGCCTTTTGTATTAAATTCGGATGCAATTTATGTGTTTCATCGTCAATAAGAAGGTCCAAGGTATACAGTAAACCTGAAGTAAAGCATCGGAATCTAAACCTGGACTCACAGGAGAGGTTCAAATCATAGAAAGTTAGAGTGTCTGTCCTCTTGTACTTAAGACGGCATTGTGCCTTTTGTAATAAATTCGGATGCAATTTATGTGTTTCATCGTCAATAAGAAGGTCCAAGGTATACAGTAAACCTGAAGTGAAGCATCGGTATCTAAAACAGGACTCACAGGAGAGATTCAAATCATACAAATTTAGAGTGTCAGTCCTCTTGTACTTAAAACGGCATTGTGCCTTTTGTATTGAATTAGGATGCAATTTCTGTGTTTCATCGTCAATATGAAGGTCCAAGGTATATAGTAAACCTGAAGTGAGGCATCGGAAATTAAAACTGGACTCACAGGAGAGGTTCAAATCAAAGAAATGTAGAGTGTCAGTCCTCTTGTACTTAAGTCGGCATTGTGCCTTTTGTATTAAATTCGGATGCAATTTCTGTGTTTCATCGTCAATAAGAAGGTCCGAGGTATACAGTAAACCCGAAGTGAAGCATCGGAATCTAAAACTGGACTCACAGGAGAGGTTGAAATCATAGAAATTTAGAGTGTCAGTCCTCTTGTACTTAAGTCGGCATTGTGCTCTTTGTATGACATTCGGATGCAATTTCTGTGCTTCATCGTCAATATGAAGGTCCAAGGGATACAGTAAACCTGAAGTCAAGCATCGATAACTATAACTGGACTCACAGGAGCGGTTCAAATCATACAAATTTAGAGTGTCAGTCCTCTTGTACTTAAGACGGCATTGTGCCTTTTGTAATAAATTCGGATGCAATTTATGTGTGTCATTGTCAATAAGCAGGTCCAATGTATATAGTAAACCTGAAGTGAAGCATCGGAATCTAAAACTGGACTCACAGGAGAGGTTCAAATCACAGAAAGTTATAGTGTCAGTCCTCTTGTACTCAAGTCGGCGTTGTGCCTTTTGTACTAAATTAGGATGCAATTTTTGTGTTTCATCGTCAATAAGAAGGTCCAAGGTATACAGTAAACCTGAAGTGAAGCATCGGTATCTAAAACTGGACTCACAGGAGAGATTCAAATCATATAAAGTTAGAGTGTCAGTCCTCTTGTACTTAAGTCGGCATTGTGCCTTTTGTAATTAATTCGGATGCAATTTCTGTGTTTCATCGTCAATAAGAAGGTCCAATTGACACAGTCAACCTGAAGTGAAGCATCGGTATCTAAAACTGGACTCACAGGAGAGGTTCAAATCATAGAAAGTTATAGTGCTAGTCCTCTTGTACTTAAGTCGGCATTGTGCCTTTTGTATTAAATTAGGATGCAATTTCTGTGTTTCATCGTCAATATGAAGGTCCAAGGTATATAGTAAACCTGAAGTGAGGCATCGGAATCTAAAACTGGACTCACAGGAGAGGTTCAAATCAAAGTAATGTAGAGTGTCAGTCCTCTTGTACTTAAGTCGTCATTGTGCCTTTTGTATTAAATTCGGATGCAATTTCTGTGTTACATCGTCAATAAGAAGGTCCAAGGTATACAGTAAACCTGAAGTGAAGCATCGGAATCTAAAAATGGACTCACAGGACAGGTTCAAATCTTAGAATGTTAGAGTGTCTGTCCTCTTGTACTTAAGTCGGCATTGTGCCTTTTGTATTAATTTAGGGTGTAATTTCTGTGTTTCATCGTTAAGAAGTAGGTCCAAGGTAAACAGTAAACCTGAAGTTAAGCATCGGAATCTAAAACTGAACTCACAGGAGGGGTTTAAATCATAGAAAGTTAGAGTGTCAGTACTCTTGTACTTAAGTCGGCATTGTGCCTTTTGTATTAAATTCGGATGCAATTTCTGTTTTTCATCGTCACTATGATGGTCCAAGGGAAGCAGTAAACCTGAAGTGAAACATCGGAATATAAAACTGGACTTACAGGAGAGGTTCAAATCATAGAAAGGTAGAGTGTCAGTCCTCTTGTACTTAAGTCGGCATTATGCCGTTTGTATTAAATTAGGATGCAATTTCTGTGTTTCATCGTCAATAAGAAGGTCCAAGGTATATAGTAAACTTGAAGTGAAGCATCGGAAACTGAAACTGGGCTCACAGGAGAGGTTCAATTCATAGAAAGTTAGAGTGTCAGTCCTCTTGTACTTAGTCGGCATTGTGCCTTTTTTATTAAATTCGGATGCAATTTCTGTGTTTCATCGTCAATAAGAAGGTCCAAGGTACATAGTAAACTTGAAGTGAAGCATCGGAAACTGAAACTGGGCTCACAGGAGAGGTTCAAATCATAGAAAATTATAGTGTCAGTCCTCTTCTTTTTAAGTCGGCATTGTGCCTTTTGTATTAAATTCGGATGCAATTTCTGTGTTTCATCGTCAATAAGAAGGTCCAAGGTATACAGTTAACCTGAAGTCAAGCATCGGAATCTAAAACTGGACTCACAGGAGTGGTTCAAATCATAGAAAGTTAGAGTGTCAGTACTCTTGTACTTAAGTCGGCATTGTGCCTTTTGTATTAAATTCGGATGCAATTTCTGTGATTCAACGTCAATAAGAGGGTCCATGGGATACATTAAACCTAAAGTGAAGCATCGGAATCTAAAACTGGACTCACAGGAGGGGTTCAAATCATAGAAAGTTAGAGTGTCAGTCCTCTTGTACTTAAGTCGGCATTGTGACTATTGTATTAAATTCGGATGCAATTACTGTGTTTCATTGTCAATAAAAAGGTCCAAGGTATACAGTAAACCTGAAGTGAAGCATCGGAATCTAAAACTGGACTCACAGGTGAGGTTCAAATCATAGAAAATTAGAGTATCGGTCCACTTGTACATAAGTCGGGATTGTGCCTTTTGTATTAAATTAGCATGCAATTTCTGTGTTTCATCGTCAATAAGAATGTCCAAGGCATACAGTAAACATGAAGTGAGGCATCGGAATCGAAAACTGGACTCACAGGAGAGTTTCAAATCATGGAAAGTTAGAGTGTCAGTCCTCTTGTACTTAAGTCTGCATTGTGCCTTTTGTATTAAATTCGGACGTAGTTTCTGTGTTTCATCGTCAATAAGAAGGTCCAAGGTATACAGTAAACCTGAAGTGAAGCATCGGAATCTAAAACTGGACTCACTGGAGAGGTTCAAATCATAGAAAGTTACAGTGTCAGTCCTCTTGTACTTAAGTCGGCATTGTGACTATTGTATTAAATTAGGATGCAATTTCTGTGTTTCATCGTCATTAAGAGGGTCCAAGGGATACAGTAAACCTGAAGTGAAGCATCGGAATCTAAAACTCGACTCACAGGAGAAGTTCAAACCATAGATAGTTACAGTGTCAGTCCTCTTGTACTTAAGTCGGCATTGTGCCTTTTGTATTAAATTCGGATGCAATTACTGTGTTTCATTGTCAATAAGATTGTCCAAGGTATACAGTAAACCTGAAGTGAAGCATCGGAATCTAAAACTGGACTCACAGGAGAGGTTCAAATCATAGAAAGTTAGAGTGTCAGTCCTCTTGTACTTAAGTCGGCATTATGCCTTTTGTAATAAATTCGGATGCAATTTATGTGTTTCATTGTCAATAAGCAGGTCCAATGTATATAGTAAACCTGAAGTGAAGCATCGGAATCTAAAACTGGACTCACAGGAGAGGTTCAAATCATAGAAAGTTATAGTGTCAGTCCTCTTGTACTCAAGTCGGCGTTTTGCCTTTTGTACTAAATTAGGATGCAATTTTTGTGTTTCATCGTCAATAAGAAGGTCCAAGGTATACAGTAAACCTGAAGTGAAGCATCGGTATCTAAAACTGGACTCACAGGAGAGGTTCAAATCATATATAGTTAGAGTGTCAGTCCTCTTGTACTTAAGTCGGCATTGTGCCTTTTGTAATTAATTCGGATGCAATTTCTGTGTTTCATCGTCAATAAGAAGGTCCAATTGATACAGTCAACCTGAAGTGAAGCATCGGTATCTAAAACTGGACTCACAGGAGAGGTTCAAATCATAGAAAGTTATAGTGCCAGTCCTCTTGTACTTAAGTCGGCATTGTGCCTTTTGTATTAAATTAGGATGCAATTTCTGTGTTTCATCGTCAATATGAAGGTCCAAGGTATATAGTAAACCTGAAGTGAGGCATCGGAATCTAAAACTGGAGTCACAGGAGAGGTTCAAATCAAAGAAATGTAGAGTGTCAGTCCTCTTGTACTTAAGTCGTCATTGTGCCTTTTGTATTAAATTCGGATGCAATTTCTGTGTTTCATCGTCACGAAGAAGGTCCAAAGTATACAGTAAACCTGAAGTGAAGCATCGGAATCTAAAAATGGGCTCACAGGACAGGTTCAAATCTTAGAAAGTTAGAGTGTCTGTCCTCTTGTACTTAAGTCGGCATTGTGCCTTTTGTATTAATTTAGGGTGTAATTTCTGTGTTTCATCGTTAAGAAGTAGGTCCAAGGTAAACAGTAAACCTGAAGTTAAGCATCGGAATCTAAAACTGAACTCACAGGAGGGGTTTAAATCATAGAAAGTTAGAGTGTCAGTACTCTTGTACTTAAGTCGGCATTGTGCCTATTGTATTAAATTCGGATGCAATTTCTGTTTTTCATCGTTACTATGATGGTCCAAGGGATACAGTAAACCTGAAGTGAAACATCGGAATATAAAACTGGACTTACAGGAGAGGTTCAAATCATAGAAATGTAGAGTGTCAGTCCTCTTGTACTTAAGTCGGCATTGTGCCGTTTGTATTAAATTAGGATGCAATTTCTGTGTTTCATCGTCACGAAGAAGGTCCAAAGTATACAGTAAACCTGAAGTGAAGTATCGGAATCTAAAACTGGACTCACAGGAGAGTTTCAAATCATAGAAAGTTTCAGTGTCAGTCCTCTTGTACGTAAGTCGGCATTGTGCGATTTGTATTAAATTCGGATGCAATTACTGTGTTTCATTGTCAATAAGAAGGTCCAAGGTATACAGTAAATCTGAAGTGAAGCATCGGAATCTAAAACGGGACTCACAGGAGAGGTTCAAATCATAGAAAGTTAGAGTGTCAGTCCTCTTGTACTTAGTCGGCATTGTGCCTTTTGTATTAAATTCGGATGCAATTTCTGTGTTTCATCGTCAATAAGAAGGTCCAAGGTATATAGTAAACTTGAAGTGAAGCATCGGAAACTGAAACTGGACTCACAGGAGAGGTTCAAATCATAGAAAATTATAGTGTCAGTCCTCTTCTTTTTAAGTCGGCATTGTGCCTTTTGTATTAAATTCGGATGCAATTTCTGTGTTTCATCGTCAATAAGAAGGTCCAAGGTATACAGTTAACCTGAAGTGAAGCATCGGAATCTAAAACTGGACTCACAGGAGTGGTTCAATTCATAGAAAGTTAGAGTGTCAGTACTCTTGTACTTAAGTCGGCATTGTGCCTTTTGTATTAAATTCGGATGCAATTTCTGTGATTCAACGTCAATAAGAGGGTCCATGGGATACATTAAACCTAAAGTGAAGCATCGGAATCTAAAACTGGACTCACAGGAGGGGTTCAAATCATAGAAAGTTAGAGTGTCAGTCCTCTTGTACTTAAGTCGGCATTGTGACTATTGTATTAAATTCGGATGCAATTACTGTGTTTCATTGTCAATAAGATGGTCCAAGGTATACAGTAAACCTGAAGTGAAACATCGGAATCTAAAACTGGACTCACAGGTGAGGTTCAAATCATAGAAAATTAGAGTATCGGTCCACTTGTACTTAAGTCGGGATTGTGCCTTTTGTATTAAATTAGCAAGCAATTTCTGTGTTTCATCGTCGATAAGAATGTCCAAGGCATACAGTAAACATGAAGTGAGGCATCGGAATCGAAAACTGGACTCACAGGAGAGTTTCAAATCATGGAAAGTTAGAGAGTCAGTCCTCTTGTACTTAAGTCTGCATTGTGCCTTTTGTATTAAATTCGGACGTAGTTTCTGTGTTTCATCGTCAATAAGAAGGTCCAAGGTATACAGTAAACCTGAAGTGAAGCATCGGAATCTAAAACTGGACTCACAGGAGAGGTTCAAATCATAGAAAGTTACAGTGTCAGTCCTCTTGTACTTAAGTCGGCATTGTGACTATTGTATTATATTAGGATGCAATTTCTGTGTTTCATCGTCATTAAGAGGGTCCAAGGGATACAGTAAACCTGAAGTGAAGCATCGGAATCTAAAACTCGACTCACAGGAGAAGTTCAAACCATAGATAGTTACAGTGTCAGTCCTCTTGTACTTAAGTCGGCATTGTGCCTTTTGTATTAAATTCGGATGCAATTACTGTGTTTCATTGTCAATAAGATGGTCCAAGGTATACAGTAAACCTGAAGTGAAGCATCAGAATCTAAAACTGGACTCACAGGAGAGGTTCAAATCATAGAAAGTTAGAGTGTCAGTCCTCTTGTACTTAAGTCGGCATTGTGACTATTGTATTAAATTCGGATGCAATTACTGTGTTTCATTGTCAATAAGATGGTCCAAGGTATACAGTAAACCTGAAGTGAAGAATCGGAATCTAAAACTGGACTCACAGGAGAGGTTCAAATCATAGAAAGTTAGAGTGTCAGTCCTCTTGTACTTAAGTCGGCATTATGCCTTTTGTATTAAATTCGGATGCAATTTCTGTGATTCATCGTCAATATGAAGGTCCAAGGTATACAGTAAACCTGAAGTGAAGCATCGGAATCTAAAACTGGACTCACAGGAGAGGTTCAAATCTTAGAAAGTTAGAGTGTCAGTCCTCTTGTACTTAAGTCGGCATTGTGCCTTTTGTAATTAATTCGGATGCAATTTCTGTGTTTCATCGTCAATAAGAAGGTCCAATTGATACAGTCAACCTGAAGTGAAGCATCGGTATCTAAAACTGGACTCACAGGAGAGGTTCATATCATAGAAAGTTATAGTGCCAGTCCTCTTGTACTTAAGTCGGCATTGTGCCTTTTGTATTAAATTAGGATGCAATTTCTGTGTTTCATCGTCAATATGAAGGTCCGAGGTATATAGTAAACCTGAAGTGAGGCATCGGAATCTAAAACTGGACTCACAGGAGAGGTTCAAATCAAAGAAATGTAGAGTGTCAGTCCTCTTGTACTTAAGTCCTCATTGTGCCTTTTGTATTAAATTCGGATGCAATTTCTGTGTTACATCGTCAATAAGAAGGTCCAAGGTATACAGTAAACCTGAAGTGAAGCATCGGAATCTGAAAATGGACTCACAGGACAGGTTCAAATCTTAGAAAGTTAGAGTGTCTGTCCTCTTGTACTTAAGTCGGCATTGTGCCTTTTGTATTAATTTAGGGTGTAATTTCTGTGTTTCATCGTTAAGAAGTAGGTCCAAGGTAAACAGTAAACCTGAAGTTAAGCATCGGAATCTAAAACTGAACTCACAGGAGGGGTTTAAATCATAGAAAGTTAGAGTGTCAGTACTCTTGTACTTAAGTCGGCATTGTGCCTTTTGTATTAAATTCGGATGCAATTTCTGTTTTTCATCGTCACTATGATGGTCCAAAGGATACAGTAAACCTGAAGTGAAACATCGGAATATAAAACTGGACTTACAGGAGAGGTTCAAATCATAGAAAGGTAGAGTGTCAGTCCTCTTGTACTTAAGTCGGCATTGTGCCGTTTGTATTAAATTAGGATGCAATTTCTGTGTTTCATCGTCACGAAGAAGATCCAAAGTATACAGTAAACCTGAAGTGAAGTATCGGAATCTAAACCTGGACTCACAGGAGAGGTTCAAATCATAGAAAGTTTCAGTGTCAGTCCCCCTGTACGTAAGTCGGCATTGTGCGATTTGTATTAAATTCGGATGCAATTACTGTGTTTGATTGTCAATAAGAAGGTCCAAGGTATACAGTAAATCTGAAGTGAAGCATCGGAATCTAAAACTGGACTCACAGGAGAGGTTCAAATCATAGAAAGTTAGAGTGTCAGTCCTCTTGTACTTAGTCGGCATTGTGCCTTTTGTATTAAATTCGGATGCAATTTCTGTGTTTCATCGTCAATAAGAAGGTCCAAGGTATATAGTAAACTTGAAGTGAAGCATCGGAAACTGAAACTGGACTCACAGGAGAGGTTCAAATCATAGAAAATTATAGTGTCAGCCCTCTTCTTTTTAAGTCGGCATTGTGCCTTTTGTATTAAATTCGGATGCAATTTCTGTGATTCAACGTCAATAAGAGGGTCCATGGGATACATTAAACCTAAAGTGAAGCATCGGAATCTAAAACTGGACTCACAGGAGGGGTTCAAATCATAGAAAGTTAGAGTGTCAGTCCTCTTGTACTTAAGTCGGCATTGTGACTATTGTATTAAATTCGGATGCAATTACTGTGTTTCATTGTCAATAAGATGGTCCAAGGTATACAGTAAACCTGAAGTGAAGCATCGGAATCTAAAACTGGACTCACAGGTGAGGTTCAAATCATAGAAAATTAGAGTATCGGTCCACTTGTACTTAAGTCGGGATTGTGCCTTTTGTATTAAATTAGCATGCAATTTCTTTGTTTCATCGTCGATAAGAATGTCCAAGGCATACAGTAAACATGAAGTGAGGCATCGGAATCGAAAACTGGACTCACAGGAGAGTTTCAAATCATGGAAAGTTAGAGTGTCAGTCCTCTTGTACTTAAGTCTGCATTGTGCCTTTTGTATTAAATTCGGACGTAGTTTCTGTGTTTCATCGTCAATAAGAAGGTCCAAGGTATACAGTAAACCTGATGTGAAGCATCGGAATCTAAAACTGGACTCACAGGAGAGGTTCAAATCATAGAAAGTTACAGTGTCAGTCCTCTTGTACTTAAGTCGGCATTGTGACTATTGTATTAAATTAGGATGCAATTTCTGTGTTTCATCGTCATTAAGAGGGTCCAAGGGATACAGTAAACCTGAAGTGAAGCATCGGAATCTAAAACTCGACTCACAGGAGAAGTTCAAACCATAGATAGTTACAGTGTCAGTCCTCTTGTACTTAAGTCGGCATTGTGCCTTTTGTATTAAATTCGGATGCAATTACTGTGTTTCATTGTCAATAAGATGGTCCAAGGTATACAGTAAACCTGAAGTGAAGCATCGGAATCTAAAACTGGACTCACAGGAGAGGTTCAAATCATAGAAAGTTAGAGTGTCAGTCCTCTTGTACTTAAGTCGGCATTGTGACTATTGTATTAAATTCGGTTGCAATTACTGTGTTTCATTGTCAATATGATGGCCCAAGGTATACAGTAAACCTGAAGTGAAGCATCGGAATCTAAAACTGGACTCACAGGAGAGGTTCAAATCATAGAAATTTAGAGTGTCAATCCTCTTGTACTTAAGTCGGCATTATGCCTTTTGTATTAAATTCGGATGCAATTTCTGTGATTCATCGTCAATATGAAGGTCCAAGGTATACAGTAAACCTGAAGTGAAGCATCGGAATCTAAAACTGGACTCACAGGAGAGGTTCAAATCTTAGAAAGTTAGAGTGTCAGTCCTCTCGTACTTAAGTCGGCATTGTGCCTTTGTATTAATTTAGGGTGTAATTTCTGTGTTTCATCGTTAAGAAGATGGTCCAAGGTATACAGTAAACCTGAAGTGAAGCATCGGAATCTAAAACTGGACTCTCAGGAGGGGTTCAAATCTTACAAAGTTAGAGTGTCAGTACTCTTGTACTTAAGTCGGCACTGTGCCTTTTGCATTAAATTCGGATGCAATTTCTGTGATTCATCGTCAATATGAAGGTCCAAGGGATACAGTAAACCTGAAGTGAAACATCGGAGTATAAAACTGGACTTACAGGAGAGGTTCAAACCATAGAAATGTAGAGTGTCAGTCCTCTTGTACTTATGTCGGCATCGTGCCTTTTGTATTAAATTAGGATGCAATTTCTGTGTTTCATCGTCAATAAGCAGGTCCGAGGTATACAGTAAACCTGAAGTGAAGCATCGGAATCTAAAACTGGACTCACAGGAGAGGTTCAAATCATCGAAAGTTTGAATGTCAGTCCTCTTGTACTTAAGTCGGCATTGTGCGATTTGTATTAAATTCGGATGCAATTACTGTGTTTCATTGTCAATAAGAAGGTCCAAGGTATACAGTAAACCTGAAGTGAAGCATCGGAATCTAAAACTGGACTTACAGGAGAGGTTCAAATCATAGAAAGTTAGAGTGTCAGTCCTCTTGTACATAAGTCGGCATTGTGCTTTAGTATTAAATTTGGATGCAATTTCTGTGTTTCATCGTCAATAAGATGGCCTAAGGCACACAGTAAACCTGAAGTGAAGCATCGGAATCTAATACTATACTCACAGGAGAGGTTCAAATCATAGGAAATTATATAGTCAGTCCTCTTGTACTTAAGTCGGCATTGTGCTTTTTGTATTAAAATCGGATGCAATATCTGTGTTTCATCGTCAATAAGATGGCCTAAGGCATACAGTAAACCTGAAGTGAAGCATCGGAATCTAATACTATACTCACAGGAGAGGTTCAAATCATAGAAAGTTAGAGTGCCAGTCCTCTTGTATTTAATTCGGCAATGTGAAATTTGTATTAATTGCGGATTCAATTACTGTGTTTCATCGTCAATAAGAAGGTCCAAGACATACAGTAAACCTGAAGTAAAGCATCGGAATCTAAAACTGGACTCACAGGAGGGGTTCGAATCATAGAATGTTAGAGCGTCAGTCCTCTTGTACGCAAGTCGGCATTGAGCTTTTGTATTAACTTCGGATGCAAATTCTGTGTTTCATCGTCAATAAGATGGCCTAAGGCATACAGTAAACCTGAAGTGAAGCATCTGAATCTAAATTTATACTCACAGGAGAGGTTCAAATCATAGAGAGTTAGAGTGCCAGTCCTCTTGTACTTCAGTCGGCATTGTGCCTTTTGTATTAAATTAGGATGCAATTTCTGTGTTTCATCGTCAATAAGAAGGTCCAAGGTATATAGTAAATCTGAATTGAAGCATCGGAATCTAAAACTGACTCACAGGAGAGGTTCAAATCATAGATAGTTAGAGTGTCAGTCCTCTTGTACTTAAGTCGGCATTGTGCCTTTTGAATTACATTCGGATGCAATTTCTGTGATTCATCGTCAATATGAATGTCCAAGGGATACAGTAAACCTGAAGTGAAACATCGGATTCTAAAACTGGACTCACAGGAGAGGTTCAAATAATAGAAAGTTCGAGTGCCAGTCCTCTTGTACTTAAGTCGGCATTGTGCCTTTTGTACCAAATTCGGATGCAATTTTTGTGTTACATCGTCAATAAGAAGGTCCATGGTATACAGTAAACCTGAAGTGAAGCATCGGAATCTAAGACTGCACTCACAGGAGAGGTTCAAATCAAAGAAATGTAGAGTGTCAGTCCTCTTGTACTTAAGTCGGCATTGTTCCTTTTGTATTAAATTCGGATGCAATTTCTGTGTTTCATCGTCAATACGAAGGTCCAAGGGATACAGTAAACCTGAAGTGAAGCATCGGAATCTAAAACTGGACTCACAGGAGAGGTTCAAATCATAGAAAGTTCGAGTGTCAGTCCTCTTGTACTTAAGTCGGCATTGTGCCTTCTGTATTAAATTCGGATGCAATTTCTGTGTTACATCGTCAATAAGGAGGTCCAAGGTATACAGTAAACCTGAAGTGAAGCATCGGGATCTAAAACTGGACTCACAGGAGAGGTTCAAATCATAGAAAGTTAGAGTGTCAGTCCTCTTGTACTTAAGTCGGCATTGTGACTTTGGTATTAAATTCGGATGCAATTTCTGTGTTTCGTCGTCAATAAGAAGGTCCGAGGGATACAGTAAACCTGAAATGAAGCAACGGAAACTAAGACTGGACTCACAGGAGAGATTCAAATCATAGAAAGTTAGAGAGTCAGTCCTCTTGTACTTAAGTCGGCATTGTGGCTTTTGTTATAAATTTGGATGCAATTTCTGTGTTTCATCGTCAATAAGAAGGTCCAAGGTATACTGTAA
The DNA here is from genome assembly GCF_021461395.2 of Schistocerca americana. Taxonomy (NCBI): domain Eukaryota; kingdom Metazoa; phylum Arthropoda; class Insecta; order Orthoptera; family Acrididae; genus Schistocerca; species Schistocerca americana. The sequence continues at coordinate 61,013,950 of NC_060121.1, forward strand.
ACCTGAAGTGAAGCATCGGAATCTAAAACTGGACTCGCAGGAGAGGTTCAAATCTTAGAAAGTTAGAGTGTCAGTCCTCTTGTACTTAAGTCGGCATTGTGCCTTTGTATTAATTTAGGGTGTAATTTCTGTGTTTCATCGTTAAGAAGAAGGTCCAAGGTATACAGTAAACCAGAAGTGAAGCATCGGAAGCTAAAACTGGACTCACAGGAGGGGTTCAAATCATACAAAGTTAGAGTGTCAGTACTCTTGTACTTAAGTCGGCATTGTGCCTTTTGTATTAAATTCGGATGCAATTTCTGTGATTCATCGTCAATATGAAGGTCCAAGGGATACAGTAAACCTGAAGTGAAACATCGGAATATAAAACTGGACTTACAGGAGAGGTTCAAATCATAGAAATGTAGAGTGTCAGTCCTCTTGTACTTATGTCGGCATTGTGCCTTTTGTATTAATTTAGGATGCAATTTCTGTGTTTCATCGTCAATAAGATGGCCTAAGGCACACAGTAAACCTGAAGTGAAGCATCGGAATCTAAAACTGGACTCACAGGAGAGGTTCAAATCACAGAAAGTTAGAGTGCCAGTCCTCTTGTACGTAAGTCGGCATTGTGCCTTTTGTATTAAATTATGATGCAATTTCTATGTTTCATAGTCAATAAGAAGGTCCAAGGTATATAGCAAACCTGAAGTGAAGCATCGGAATCTAAAACTGGACACACAGGAGAGGTTCAAATCGTAGAAAGTTAGAGTGTCAGTCCTCTTGTACTTCAGGTTGCGTTGTGCCTTTTGTATTAAATTCGGATGCAATTTCTGTGTTTCATCGTCAATAAGAAGGTCCAAGGTATACAGTATACCTGAAGTCAAGCATCGGAATCGAAAACTGGTCTCACTGGAGAGGTTCAAATCATAGAAAGTTTGTGTGACAGTCCTCTTGTACTTAAGTCGGCATTGTGCCTTTTGTATTAAATTAGGATGCAATTTCTGTGTTTCATCGTCAATAAGAAGGTCCGAGGTATACAGTAAACCTGAAGTGAAGCATCGGAATCAGAGACTGGACTCACAGGAGAGGTTCAAATTATAGAAATTTAGACTGTCAGTCCTCTTGTACTTAAGTCGGCATTGTGATTTTTGTATTAAATTCGTATGCAATTTCTGTGCTTCATCGTCAATAAGAAGGTCCAAGGGATACAGTAAACCAGAAGTGAAGCATCAGAAACCGAAACTGGACTCACAGGAGAGGTTCAAATCATAGAAAGTTGGAGTGTCAGTCCTGTTGCACTTAAGTCGGCAATGTGCCTATTTTATTAAATTCGGATGCAATTTCTGTGTTTCGTCGTCAATAAGAAGGTGCAAGGTATATAGTAAACTTGAAGTGAAGCATCGGAATCTGAAACTGGACTCACAGGAGAGGTTCAAATCATAGAAAATTATAAAGTCAGTCCTCTTGTACTTAAGTCGGCATTGTGCCTTTTGTATTAAATTCGGATGCAATTTCTGTGTTTCATCGTCAATAAGATGGCCTAAGGCATACAGTAAGCCTGAAGTGAAGCATCGGAATCTAAAACGATACTCACAGGAGAGGTTCAAATCATAGAAAGTCAGAGTGCCAGTCCTCTTGTACTTAATACGGCATTGTGAAAGTTGTATTAAATGCGGATTCAATTACTGTGTTTCATCGTCAATAAGAATGTCCAAGGCATACAGTAAACCTGAAGTAAAGCATCGGAATCTAAAACTGGACTCTCAGGAGGGGTTCGAATCATAGAATGTTAGAGCGTCAGTCCTCTTGTACTTAAGTCGGCATTGTGCTTTTGTATAAAATTCGGATGCAATTTCTGTTTTTCATCGTCAATAAGATGGCCTAAGGCATACAGTAAACCTGAAGTAAAGCATCGGAATCTAAAACTATACTCACAGGAGAGGTTCAAATCATAGAAAGTTTGAGTGCCAGTCCTCTTGTACTTCAGTCGGCATTGTGCCTTTTGTATTAAATTAGGATGCAATTTCTGTGTTTCATCGTCAATAAGAAGGTCCAAGGTATATAGTAAATCTGAATTGAAGCATTGGAATCTAAAACTGACTCACAGGAGAGGTTCAAAACATAGATAGTTAGAGTGTCAGTCAACTTGTACTTAAGTCGGCATTGTGCCTTTTGTATTACATTCGGATGCAATTTCTGTGATTCATCGTCAATATGAAGGTACAAGGGATATAGTAAACCTGAAGTTAAACATCGGAATCTAAATCTGGACTCACAGGAGAGGTTCAAATCATAGATAGTTCGAGTGTCAGTCCTCTTGTACTTAAGTCGGCATTGTGCCTCTTGTATTACATTCGGATGCAATTTCTGTGTTACATCGTCAGTAAGACAGTCCATGGTATACAGTAAACCTGAAGTGAAGCATCGGAATCTAAAACTGGACTCACAGGATAGGTTCAAATCAAAGAAATGCAGAGTGTCAGTCCTCTTGCACTTAAGTCGGCATTGTGCCTTTTGTATTGAATTCGGATGCAATTTCTGTGTTTCATCGTCAATACGAAGGTCCAAGGGATACAGTAAACCTGAAGTGAACCATCGGAATCTAAAACTGGACTCACAGGAGAGGTTCAAATCATAGAAAGTTCGAGTGTCAGTCCTCTTGTACTTAAGTCGGCATTGTGCCTTTGGTATTAAATTCGGATGCAATTTCTGTGTTTCGTCGTCAATAAGAAGGTCCGAGGGATACAGTAAACCTGAAATGAAGCATCGGAAACTAAAACTGGACTCACAGGAGAGATTCAAATCATGGAAAGTTAGAGAGTCAGTCCTCTTGTACTTAAGTCGGCATTGTGCCTTTTGTTATAAATTAGGATGCAATTTCTGTGTTTCATCGTCAATAAGAAGGTCCAAGGTGTACAGTAAACCTGAAGTGAAGCAGCGGAATCTAAAATTGGACTCACAGGAGAGGTTCAAATCTTAGAAAGTTAGAGTGTCAGTCCTCTTGTACTTAAGTCGGCATTGTGCCTTTTGTATTAATTTAGGGTGTTATTTCTGTGTTTCATCATTAAGAAGAAGGTCCAAGGTATACAGTAAACCTGAAGTGAAGCAGCGGAATCTAAAATTGGACTCACAGGAGAGGTTCAAATCTTAGAAAGTTAGAGTGTCAGTTCTCTAGTACTTAATTCGGCATTGTGCTTTTTGTATTAAATTCGGATGCAATTTCTGTGTTTCATTGTCAATAAGAAGGTCCAACTTATACAGTAAATCTAAAGTGAAGGATCGGAATCTAAAACTGGACGCACAGGAGAGTTTCAAACCATAGAAAGTCAGAGTGTCATTCCTCTTGTACGTAAGTCGGCATTGTGCCTGTTGTATTAAATTAGGATGCAATTTCTATGTTTCATCGGCAATAAGAAGGTCCAAGGGATACAGTAAACCTGAAGTGAAGCATCGGAGTCTAATAATGGACTCACAGGAGAGGTTCAAATCATAGAAAGTCAGCGTGTCAGTCCTCTTGTACTTATGTCGCCATTGTGAATTTTGTATTAAATCCGGATGCAATTTCTGTGCTTTATCGTTAATAAGAAGGTCCAAGGGATACAGTAAACCTGAAGTGATTAATCAGAATCTAAAACTGGACTCACAGGAGAGGTTCAAATCATAGAAACCTAGAGTGTCAGTTCTCCTGTACTTAATTCGGCATTGTGCCTTTTGTAATAAATTCGGATGCAATTTCTGTGTTTCATCGTCAATTAGAAGGTCCAAGGGATACAGAAAACCTGAAGTGAAGCATCGGAATCTAAAACTAGACTCACAGGAGAGGTTCAAATCATAGAAAGTTAGAGTGTCAGTCCTCTTGTACTTAAGTCGGCATTGTGCCTTTTGTATTAAATTCTGATGCAATTTCTGTGCTTCATCGACAATAAGAAGGTCCAAGGTATACAGTAAACCTGAAGTGAAGCATCGGAATCTAAGTCTGGATTCACAGGAGAGGTTCAAATCATAGAAAGTTAGCGTGTCAGTCCTCTTGTACTTATGTCGGAATTGTGAATTTTGTATTAAATTCGGATGCAATTTCTGTGCTTCATCGTCAGTAAGAATTTACATAGTATACAGTAAACCTGAAGTGAAGCATCGGAATCTAAAACTGGACTCAAAGGAGAGGTTCAAATCATAGATACTTAGAGTGTCAGTCCTCTTGTACTTAAGTCGGCATTGTGCCTTTTGTATTAAATTCAGATGCAATTTCTGTGTTTCATCGTTAATAAGAAAGTCCAATGGATAAAGTAAACCGGAAGTGAGGAATCGGAATCTAAAACTGGAAACACAGGAGAGGCTCAAATCATAGAAAGTTAGAGTGTCATTCCTCTTGCACGTAAGTCGGCATTGTGCCTTTTGTATTAAATTAGGATGCAATTTCTATGTTTAATCGTCAATAAGAAGGTCCAAGGGATACAGTAAACCTGAAGTGAAGCATCGGAGTCTAAAAATGGACTCACAGGAGACGTTGAAATCATAGAAAGTTAGCGTGTCAGTCCTCTTGTGCTTAAGTCGCCATTGTGAATTTTGTATTAAATCCGTATGCATTTTCTGTGCTTCATCGTTAACAAGAAGGTCCAAGGGATACAGTAAACCTGAAGTGAGGAATCGGAATCTAAAACTGGACTCACAGGAGAGGTTCAAATCATAGAAAGTTAGAGTGTCAGTCCCCTTGTACTGAAATCGGCATGTGCTTTTGTATAAAATTCGGATGCAATCTCTGTGTTTCATCGTCAATGAGAAGGCCCAAGGTATACAGTAAACCTAAAGTGAAGCATCGGAATCAAAGATTGGACTCACAATAGAAGTTCAATCATAGAAAGTTAGCGTGTCAGTCCTCTTGTACTTAAGTCTTCTTTGTGAACTTTGTATTATAGTCGAATGCAATTTCTGTGCTTCATCGTCAATAAGAAGGTCCAAGGTATACAGTAAACCTGAAGTGAAGCATCGGAATCTAAAACAGGACTCACAGGAGAGGTTCAAATCATAGAAACCTAGAGTGTCAGTCCTCTTGTACTTAGGTCGGCATTGTGCCTTTTGGGTTAAAATCAGGTTCAATTTCTATGTTTCATCGTTAATAAGAAGGTCCAAGGGATACAGTAAACCTGAAGTGAGGAATCGGAATATAAAACTGGACGCACAGGAGAGGTTCAAATCATAGAAAGTTAGAGTGTCAGTCCTCTTGTACTTTAGTCGGCATTGTGCTTTTTGTATTAAATTCGGATGCAATCTCTGTGTTTCATCGTCAATAAGAAGGTCCAAGGTATACAGTAAACCTGAAGTGAAGCATCGGAATCTAAAACTAGACTCACAGGAGAGGTTCAAATCATAGAAAGTTAGAGTGTCAGTCCTCCTGTACTTAAGTCGGCATTGTGCCTTTTGTATTAAATTCTGATGCAATTTCTGTGCTTCATCGACAATAAGAAGGTCCAAGGTATACTGTAAACCTGAAGTGAAGCATCGGAATCTAAGTCTGGATTCACAGGAGAGGTTCAAATCAAAGAAAGTTAGCGTGTCAGTCATCTTGTACTTATGTCGGCATTGTGAATTTTGTATTAAATTCGGATGCAATTTCTGTGCTTCATCGTCAATAAGAATTTAAAAGGTATACAGTAAACCTGAAGTGAAGCATCGGAATCTAAAACTGGATTCACAGGAGAGGTTAAAATCATAGAAACTTAGAGTGTCAGTCCTCTTGTACTTAAGTCGGCATTGTTCCTTTTGTATTAAATTACGATGCAATTTCTGTGTTTCATCGTTAATAAGAAAGTCCAAGGGATACAGTAAACCTAAAGTGAAGAATCGTAATCTAAATTCTTTACTCACAGGACAGGTTCAAATCATAGAAAGATAGAGTGTCAGTTCTCCTGTACTTAATTCCGCATTGTGCCTTTTGTAATAAATTCGGATGCAATTTCTGTGTTTCATCGTCAATAAGAAGGTCCAACGTATACAGTAAACCTAAAGTGAAGGATCGGAATCTAAAACTAGACTCAAAGGAGAGATTCAAACCATAGAAAATTAGAGTGTCTGTCCTACTGTACTTAAGTCGGCATTGTGCAATTTGTATTACATTGGGATGCAATTTCTATGTTTCATCGTCAATAAGAAGCTCAAAGGGATACAGTAAACCTGAAGTGAAGCATCGGTGTCTAAAAATGGACTCACAGGAGAGGTTCAAATCACAGGAAGTTAGCGTGTCGGTCCTGTTGTACTGAAGTCGGCATTGTGCCTTTTGTATTTAATTAGGATGCAATATCTGTGTTTCATCGTCAATAAGAAGATCCAAGGGGACAGTAAACCTGACGTGAAGCATCAAAATCTAAAACTGGACTTACAGGAGAGGTTCAAATCATAGAAAGTTAGAGTGTCAGTCCTCTTGTACATAAGTCGGCATGGTGCCTCTTGTATTAAGTTCGGATGCCATTTCTGTGCATCATCGTCAATAAGAAAGTCCAAGTTATGCAGCAAACCTGAAGTGAAGCATCGGAATCTAAAACTGGACTCACATTAGAGGTTCAAATCATAGAATATTAGAGTGTCAGTCCTCTTGTACTTAAGTCGGCATTGTGCATATTGTATTAAATTCGAATGCAATTTCTGTGTTTCATCGTCAATAAGAAGGTCCAAGGGATACAGTAAATATGAAGTGAAGCATCGGAATCTAAAACTGGACTCACTGGCGTGGTTCAGATCATATTATGTTAGAGTGTCAATCCTCTTGTACTCAAGTCGGCGTTGTGTCTTTTTTATAAAATTCGGATAAAATTTCTGTGTTTCATCGTCAATAAGAAGGTACAAGAGATACAGTAAACCTGAAGTGAAGCATCGGAATCAAAAACTGGACTCTCACGAGAGGTTCAAATCATAGAAAGTTAGAGTGTCAGTCCTCTTGTACTTTAGTCGGCATTGTGCCTTTTGTATTAAATCCGGATGCAATTTCTGTGTTTATTCGTCAATAAGAAGGTCCAAAGTATTCAGTAAACCTGAAGTAAAGCATCGGAATCTAAAACTGGACTCACAGGAGTGGTTCAAATTATAGAAAGTTAGAGTGTCAGTCCGCTTGTACTTTAGTCGGCATTGTGTCGATTGTATTAAATTCGGATGCAATTTCTGTGCTTCATCGTCAATAAGAAGTTCAAAGGTATACAGTAAACCTGAAGTGAGGCATCGGAATCTAAAACTGGACTCACAGGAGAGGTTCAAATAATAGAAAGTTAGAGTGTCAGTCCTCTTGTACTTAAGTCGGCATTGTGCCTTTTGTATTAAATTCGGATGCAATTTCTGTGTTTCATCGTCAATAACAAGGTCCAAGGGATACAGTAAACCTGAAATGAAGGATCGGAATCTAAAAGTGGAATCACAGGAGAGGTTCAAATCATAGAAATTTAGAGTGTCAGTCCTCTTGTACTTAAGTCTGCATTTTGCCTCTTGAATTAAATTAGGATGCAATTTTGTGTTTCATCGTCAATAAGAAGGTCCAAGGTATACAGTAAACCTGAAGTGAAGCATCGGAATCTAAAACTGGACTCACAGGAGAGGTTCAAATCATAGAAAGTTAGAGTGTCAGTCCTCTTGTGCTTAAGTCGGCATTGAGCCTTTTGTATTAAATTCGGATGCAATGTCTGTATTCCAACGTCAATAAGAAGGTCCAAGGTATACAGTGAACCTGAAGTGAAGCATCGGAATCTAAAACTGGACTCACAGGAGAGGTTCAAATCAATGAAAGTTAGAGTGTCAGTCCTCTTGTACTTAAGTCGGCGTTGCGTCTTTTGTATTAAATTCGGATGCAAGTTCTGTGTTTCATCGTTAATAAGAAGGTCCAAGGCTACAGTTAACCTGAAGTGAGGAATCGGAATCTAAAACTGGACGCACAGGAGAGGTTCAAATCATAGAAAGTTAGAGTGTCAGTCCTCTTGTACTTAAGTCGGCATTGTGCCTTTTGTATTAAATTCTGATGCAATTTCTGTGCTTCATCGACAATAAGCAGGTCCAAGGTATACAGTAAACCTGAAGTGAAGCATCGGATTCTAAGTCTGGATTCACAGGAGAGGTTCAAATCAAAGAAAGTTAGCGTGTCAGTCCTCTTGTACTTAAGTCGGCATTGTTCCTTTTGTATTAAATTACGATGCAATTTCTGTGTTTCATCGTTAATAAGAAAGTCCAAGGGATACAGTAAACCTAAAGTGAAGAATCGTAACCTAAATCTGGCCTCACAGGACAGGTTCAAATCATAGAAAGATAGAGTGTCAGTTCTCCTGTACTTAATTCCGCATTGTGCCTTTTGTATTAAATTCGGATGCAATTTCTGTGTTTCATCGTCAATAAGAAGGTCCAACGTATACAGTAAACCTAAAGTGAAGGATCGGAATCTAAAACTGGACTCAAAGGAGAGATTCAAACCATAGAAAATTAGAGTGTCTGTCCTACTGTACTTAAGTCGGCATTGTGCCATTTGTATTGAATTAGGATGCAATTTCTATGTTTCATCGCCAATAAGAAGCTCAAAGGGATACAGTAAACCTGAAGTGAAGCATCGGAGTCTAAAAATGGACTCACAGGAGAGGTTCAAATCACAGGAAGTTAGCGTGTCGGTCCTGTTGTACTGAAGTCGGCATTGTGCCTTTTGTATTAAATTCGGATGCAATTTCAGTGTTTCATCGCAATAAGAAGGTCCAGGGGATACAGTAAACCTGAAGTGAAGCATCGGAATCTAAAACTGGACTCACAGGAGAGGTTCAAATCATAGAAACTTAGAGTGTCAGTCCTCTTGTACTTAAGTCGGCATTGTGCCTTTTGTATTAAATTAGGATGCAATATCTGTGTTTCATCGTCAATAAGAAGGTCCAAGGGGACAGTAAACCTGACGTGAAGCATCAAAATCTAAAACTGGACTCACAGGAGAGGTTCAAATCATAGAAAGTTAGAGTGTCAGTCCTCTTGTACATAAGTCGGCATTGTGCCTCTTGTATTAAGTTCGGATGCCATTTCTGTGCTTCATCGTCAATAAGAAAGTCCAAGTTATGCAGTAAACCTGAAGTGAAGCATCGGAATCTAAAACTGGACTCACATTAGAGGTTCAAATCATAGAAAGTTAGAGTGTCAGTCCTCTTGTACTTAAGTCGGCATTGTGCATATTGTATTAAATTCGAATGCAATTTCTGTGTTTCATCGTCAATAAGAAGGTCCAAGGGATACAGTAAATATGAAGTGAAGCATCGGAATCTAAAACTGGACTCACTGGCGTGGTTCAGATCATATTAGGTTAGAGTGTCAATCCTCTTGTACTCAAGTCGGCGTTGTGTCTTTTTTATAAAATTCGGATAAAATTTCTGTGTTTCATCGTCAATAAGAAGGTACAAGAGATACAGTAAACCTGAAGTGAAGCATCGGAATCTAAAACTGGACTCTCACGAGAGGTTCAAATTATAGAAAGTTAGAGTGTCAGTCCGGTTGTACTTTAGTCGGCATTGTGTCGATTGTATTAAATTCGGATGCAATTTCTGTGCTTCATCGTCAATAAGAAGTTCCAAGGTATACAGTAAACCTGAAGTGAGGCATCGGAATCTAAAACTGGACTCACAGGAGAGGTTCAAATAATAGAAAGTTAGAGTGTCAGTCCTCTTGTACTTAAGTCGGCATTGTGCCTTTTGTATTAAATTCGGATGCAATTTCTGTGTTTCATCGTCAATAACAAGGTCCAAGGGATACAGTAAACCTGAAATGAAGGATCGGAATCTAAAAGTGGAATCACAGGAAAGGTTCAAATCATAGAAAGTTAGAGTGTCAGTCCTCTTGTACTTAAGTCTGCATTTTGCCTCTTGAATTAAATTAGGATGCAATTTTGTGTTTCATCGTCAATAAGAAGGTCCAAGGTATACAGTAAACCTGAAGTGAAGCATCGGAATCTGAAACTGGACTCACAGGAGAGGGTCAAATCATAGAAAGTTAGAGTGTCAGTCCTCTTGTACTTAAGTCGGCATTGAGCCTTTTGTATTAAATTCGGATGCAATTTCTGTATTCCAACGTCAATAAGAAGGTCCAAGGTATACAGTGAACCTGAAGTGAAGCATCGGAATCTAAAACTGGACTCACAGGAGTGGTTCAAATCAAAGAAAGTTAGAGTGTCAGTCCTCTTGTACTTAAGTCGGCGTTGCGTCTTTTGTATTAAATTCGGATGCAAGTTCTGTGTTTCATCGTCAATAACAAGGTCCTAGGGATACAGTAAACCTGAGGTGAAGCATCGGAATCTAAAACTGGACTCACAGGAGAGGTTCAAATCATAGATAGTTTGAGTGTCAGTCCTCTTGTACTTAAGACGGCATTGTAGCTTTTGTATTAAATTCATATGCAATTTATGTGTTTCATCGTCAATAAGAATATCCAAGGTATGCTGTAAACTTGAACAGGAGAATCGTTATCAAAAACTGGACTCACAGGCGAGGTTCAAACCATAGAAAGTTATAGTGTCAGTCCACTTGTACTTAAGTCGGCATTGTGCCTTCTGTAATAAATTAGGATGCAATTTCTGTATTTCATCGTCAATAAGAAGGTCCACGGTATACAGTAAACCTGAAGTGAAACATCGGAATCTAAAACTGGACTCGCAGGAGAGGTTCAAATCATAGAGAGTTAGAGTGTCAGTATTCTTGTACTTAAGTCGGCATTGTGCTTTTGTATTAAATTCGGATGCAATTTCTGTGTTTCATCGCCATAAGAAGGTCCAAGGTATACAGTAAACCTGAAGAGAAGCATCGGTATCTAAAACTGGACTCACAGGAGAGGTTCAAATCATAGAAAGTTAGAGTGTCAGTCCTCTTGTACTTAAGTCGGCATTGTGCCTTTTGTATTAAATCCGGATGCAATTTCTGTGCTTCATCGTCAATAAGAAGGTCCAAAGTATACAGTAAACCTGAAGTGAAGCTTCGGAATCTAATACTGGACTCACAGGAGAGGTTCAAATCATAGAAAGTTAGAGTGTCAGTTCTCTTGTACTTAAGACGGCATTGTGCATTTAGTATTAAATTCGAATGCAATTTCTGTGTTTCATCATCAATAATTAGGTCCACGGGATACAGTAAACCTGAAGTGAAGCATCGGAATCTAAAACTGGACTCACAGGAGAGATTCAAATCATAGAAAGTTAAGTGTCAGTACTCCTGTGTTTAAGTCGGCATTGTGCTTTTTGTATTAAATTCGGATGCAATTTCTGTGTTTCATCGTCAATAAGAAGGTCCAACGTATACAGTAAACCTAAAGTGAAGGATCGGATTCTAAAACTGGACTCACAGGATAAGTTCAAACCACAGAAAGTTACAGTGTCAGTCCTCTCGTACTTAAGTCGGCATTGTGCCTTTTGTATTAAATTGGGATGCAATTTCTATGTTTCATCGTCAATAAGAAGGTCCAAGGGATACAGTAATCCTGAAGCCAAGCATCGGAGTCTAAAACTGGACTCACAGGAGAGGATCAAGTCATAGAAAATTAGCGTGTCAGTGCTCTTGTACTTAAGTCGGCATTGTGCCTTTTGTATTAAATCGGATGCAATTTCAGTGCTTCATCGTCATTAAGAAGGTCCGAGGAATACAGTAAACCTGAAGTGAAGCATCGGAATCTAAAACTGGACTCACAGGAGAGGTTCAAATCATAGAAACTTAGAGTGTCAGTCCTCTTGTACTTAAGTCGGCATTGTGCATTTGTATTAAATTCGGATGTAATTTCTGTGTTTCATCGTTAATAAGAAGGTCCAAGGTATACAGTAAACCTGAAGTGAAGCATCGGAATCTAAAACTGGACTCGCAGTTGAGGTTCAAGTCATAGAAAGTTAGAGTGTCAGTCCTCTCGTACTTAAGTCAGCATTGTGCCTTTTGTATTAAATTCGGATGCAATTTCTGTGCTTCATCGTCTATATGAAGGTCCACGGTATACAGTAAACCTGAAGTGAAGCATCAGAATCTAAAACTGGACTCGCAGGAGAGGTTCAAACCATAGAGAGTTAGAGTGTTAGTATTCTTGTACTTAAGTCGGCATTGTGCTTTTGTATTAAATTCGGATGCAATTTCTGTGTTTCATCGCCATAAGAAGGTCCAAGGTATACAGTAAACCTGAAGTGAAGCATCGGAAACTAAAACTGGACTCACAGGAGAGGTTCAAATCATAGAAAATTAGAGTGTCAGTCCTCTTGTGGTTAAGTCGGCATTGTGTATTTTGTATTAAATTCGGATGCAATTTCTGTGTTTCATCGCCAACACGAAGGTCCAAGGGATACAGTAAACCTGAAGTGAAGCATCGGAATCTAAAACTGGACTCAAAGGAGATGTTCAAATCATAGAAAGTTAGAGTGTCAGTCCTCTTGTACTTAAGTCGGCACTGTGCAATTTGTATTAAATTCGGATGCAATTTCTGTGTTTCATCGTCAATAAGAAGGTCCAAGGGATACAGTAAACCTGAAGTGAAGGATCGGAATCTAAAACTGGAGTCACAGGTGAGGTTCAAATTATAGAAAGTTAGAGTGTCAGTCCTCTTGTACTTAAGTCGGCATTGTGCCTTTTGTATTAAATTCGGATGCAATTTCTGTGTTTCATCGTCAATAAGAGGGTCCAAGGGATACAGTAAACCTGAAGTGAAGCATCGGAATCTAAAACTGGACTCACAGGAGAGGTTCAAATCATAGAAAGATAGAGTGTCAGTACTCCTGTGTTTAAGTCGGCAATGTGCTTTTTGTATTAAATTCAGATGCAATTTCTGTGTTTCATCGTCAATTAGAAGGTCCAAAGTATACTGTAAACCTAAAGTGAAGGATCGGATTCTTAATCTGGGATCACAGGATAGGTTCAAACCACAGAAAGTTAAAGTGTCAGTCCTCTTGTACTTAAGTCGGCATTGTGCCTTTTGTATTAACTTAGGATGCAATTCCTATGTTTCATCGTCAATAAGAAGGTCCAAGGGATACAGTAAACCTGAAGCGAAGCATCGGAGTCTAAAACAGGACTCACAGGAGAGGACCAAGTCATAGAAAGTTAGCGTGTCAGTGCTCTTGTACTTAAGTCGGCATTGTACCTTTTGTATTAAATCGGATGCAATTTCTGTACTTCATCGTCATTAAGAAGGTCCGAGGAATACAGTAAACCTGAAGTAAAGCATCGGAATCTAAAACTGGACTCACAGGAGAGGTTAAAATCATAGAAACTTTGAGTGTCAGTCCTCGTGTACTTAAGTCGGCATTGTGCAATTTGAATTAAATTCGGATGCAATTTCTGTGATTTATCGTTAATAAGAAGGTCCAAGGGATACAGTAAACCTGAAGTGAGGAATCGGATTCAATAACTGGACTTACAGGAGAGGTTCAAATCATAGAAAGTTAGAGTGTCAGTCCTCTCGTACTTAAGTCGGCATTGTGCCTTTTGTATTAAATTCGGATGCAATTTCTGTGCTTCATCGTCAATAAGAAGGTCCTCGGTATACAGTAAACCTGAAGTGAAGCATCGGAATCTAAAACTGGACTCACAGGAGTGGTTCAAATCATAGAGAGTTAGAGTGTCAGTCCTCTTGTACTTAAGTCGGCATTGTGCTTTTGTATTAAATTCGGATCCAATTTCTGTGTTTCATCGCCATAAGAAGGTCCAAGGTGTACAGTAAACCTGAAGTGAAGCATCGGAATCTAAAACTGGACACACAGGAGAGGTTCAAATCATAGATAATTAGAGTGTGAGTCCTCTTGTACTTAAGTCGGCATTGTGCCTTTTGCATTAAATCCGGATGCAATTTCTGTGTTTCATCGTCAACATGAAGGTCCAAGGGATACAGTAAACCTGAAGTGAATCATCGGAATCTGAAACTGGACTCACAGGAGAGGTTCAAATCATAGAAAGTTAGAGTGTCAGTCCTCTTGTACTTAAGTCGGCACTGTGCTTTTTGTATTAAATTCGGATGCAATTTCTGTGTTTCATCGTCAATAAGAAGGTCCAACGTATACAGTAAACCTAAAGTGAAGGATCGGATTCTAAAACTGGACTCACAGGATAGGTTCAAACCGAGAAAGCTATAGTGTCAGTCCTCTTGTACTTAAGTCGGCATTGTGCCTTTTGTATTAATTTAGGATGCAATTTCTGTGTTTCATCGTCAATAAGAAGGTCCAAGGGATACAGTAAACCTGAAGTGAAGCATCGGAGTCTAAATCTGGACTCACAGGAGAGGATCAAGTCATAGAAAATTAGCGTGTCAGTGCTCTTGTACTTAAGTCGGCATTGTGCCTTTTGTATTAAATCGGATGCAATTTCAGTGCTTCATCGTCATTAAGAAGGTCCGAGGAATAAGGTAAACCTGAAGTGAAGCATCGGAATCTAAAACTGGGCTCACAGGAGAGGTTCAAATCATAGAAACTTAGAGTGTCAGTCCTCTTGTACTTAAGTCGGCATTGTGCATTTGTATTAAATTCGGATGTAATTTCTGTGTTTCATCGTTAATAGGAAGGTACAAGGGATACAGTAAATCTGAAGTGAGGAATCGGAATCTAAAACTGGACTCACAGGAGAGGTTCAAGTCATACAAAGTTAAAGTGTCAGTCCTCTTGTACTTAAATCGGCATTGTGCCTTTTGTATTACATTCGGATGCAAATTCTGTGCTTCATCGTCTATATGAAGGTCCACGGTATACAGTAAACCTGAAGTGAAGCATCGGAATCTAAAACTGGACTCGCAGGAGAGGTTCAAATCGTAGAGAGTTAGAGTGTCAGTATTCTTGTACTTAAGTCGGCATTGTGCTTTTGTATTAAATTCGGATGCAATTTCTGTGTTTCATCGCCATAAGAAGGTCCAAGGTATACAGTAAACCTGAAGTGAAGCATCGGAAACTAAAACTGGACTCACAGGAGAGGTTCAAATCATAGAAAATTAGAGTGTCAGTCCTCTTGTGGTTAAGTCGGCATTGTGCCTTTTGTATTAAATTCGGATGCAATTTCTGTGTTTCATCGTCAACACGAAGGTCCAAGGGATACAGTAAACCTGAAGTGAAGCATCGGAATCTAAAACTTGTCTCAAAATAGATGTTCAAATCATAGAAACTTAGAGTGTCAGTCCTCTTGTACTTAAGTCGGCACTGTGCATTTTGTATTAAATTCGGATGCAATTTCTGTGTTTCATCGTCAATAAGAAGGTCCAACGTATACAGTAAACCTAAAGTGAAGGATCGGATTCAAAAACTGGACTCACAGGATAGGTTCAAACCGAGAAAGTTAGAGTGTCAGTCCTCTTGTACTTATGTCGGCATTGTGCCTTTTGTATTATATTCGGATGCAATTTCTCTGTTTCATCGTCAATAAGAAGGTTCAAGGGATACAGTAAACCTGAAGTGAAGGATCGGATTCTAAAACTGCACTCACAGGATAGGTTCAAACCGAGAAAGCTATAGTGTCAGTCCTCTTGTACTTAAGTCGGCATTGTGCCTTTTGTATTAAATTCGGATGCAATATCTGTGTTTCATCGTCAATAAGAAGGTCCAAGGGATACAGTAAACCTGAAGCGAAGCATCGGAGTCTAAAACTGGACTCACAGGAGAGGATCAAGTCATAGAAAGTTAGCGTGTCAGTGCTCTTGTACTTAGGTCGGCATTGTACCTTTCGTATTAAATCGGATGCAATTTCTGTACTTCATCGTCATTAAGAAGGTCCGAGGAACACAGTAAACCTGAAGTGAAGCATCGGAATCTAAAACTGGACTCACAGGAGGGTTAAAATCATAGAAACTTTGAGTGTCAGTCCTCGTGTACTTAAGTCGGCATTGTGCAATTTGTATTAAATTCGGATGCAATTTCTGTGATTTATCGTTAATAAGAAGGTCCAAGGGATACAGTAAACCTGAAGTGAGGAATCGGATTCTATAACTGGACTTACAGGAGAGGTTCAAATCATAGAAAGTTAGAGTGTCAGTCCTCTCGTACTTAAGTCGGCATTGTGCCTTTTGTATTAAATTCGGATGCAATTTCTGTGCTTCATCGTCAATAAGAAGGTCCTCGGTATACAGTAAACCTGAAGTGAAGCATCGGAATCTAAAACTGGACTCACAGGTGTGGTTCAAATCATAAAGAGTTAGAGTGTCAGTCCTCTTGTACTTAAGTCGGCATTGTGCTTTTGTATTAAATTCGGATCCAATTTCTGTGTTTCATCGCCATAAGAAGGTGCAAGGTGTACAGTAAACCTGAAGTGAAGCATCGGAATCTAAAACTGGACACACAGGAGAGGTTCAAATCATAGATAATTAGAGTGTCAGTCCTCTTGTACTTAAGTCGGCATTGTGCCTTTTGCATTAAATCCGGATGCAATTTCTGTGTTTCATCGTCAACATGAAGGTCCAAGGGATACAGTAAACCTGAAGTGAATAATCGGAATCTGAAACTGGACTCACAGGAGAGTTTCAAATCATAGAAAGTTAGAGTGTCAGTCCTCTTGTACTTAAGTCGGCACTGAGCTTTTTGTATTAAATTTGGATGCAATTTCTGTGTTTCATCGTCAATAAGAAGGTCCAACGTATACGGTAAACCTAAAGTGAAGGATCGGATTCTAAAACTGGACTCACAGGATAGGTTCAAACCGAGAAAGCTATAGTGTCAGTCCTCTTGTACTTAAGTCGGCATTGTGCCTTTTGTATTAATTTAGGATGCAATTTCTGTGTTTCATCGTCAATAAGAAGGTCCAAGGGATACAGTAAACCTGAAGTGAAGGATCGGAATCTAAAACTGGAGTCACAGGGGAGGTTCAAATTATAGAAATTTAGAGTGTCAGTCCTCTTGTACTTAAGTCGGCATTGTGCAATTTGTATTAAATTCGGATGCAATTTCTGTGTTTCATCGTCAATAAGAGGGTCTACTGGATACAGTAAACCTGAAGTGAAGCATCGGAATCTAAAACTGGACTCACAGGAGAGGTTCAAATCATAGAAAGTTAGAGTGTCAGTACTCCTGTACTTAAGTGGGCATTGTGACTTTTGTATTAAGTTCGGATGCAATTTCTGTGTTTCATCGTCAATAAGAAGGTCCAACGTATACAGAAAAACTTAAAGTGAAGGATCGGATTCTAAAACTGGACTCACGGGGTAGGTTCAAACCATAGAAAGTTAGAGTGTCAGTCCTCTTGTACTTAAGCCGGCATTGTGCCTTTTGTGTTACATTAGGATGCAATTTCTATTTTTCATCGTCAATAAGAAGGTCTAAGGGATACAGTAAACCTGAAGCGAAGCATCGGAGTCTAAAACTGGACTCACAGGAGAGGTTCAAGTCATAGAAAGTTAGCGTGTCAGTGCTCTTGTACTTAAGTCGGCTCTGTGCCTTTTGTGTTATATCGGATGCAATTTCTGTGCTTCATCATCAATAAGAAGGTCCGAGGAATACAGTAAACCAGAAGTGAAGCATCGGAATCTAAAACTGGACTCACAGGAGAGGTTCAAATCATAGAGAGTTAGAGTGTCAGTTCTCTTGTACTTAAGTCGGCATTGTGCATATTGTATTACATTCTAAAGCAATTTCTGTGTTTCATCATCAATAACAAGGTCCAAGGGATACAGTAAACCTGAAGTGAAGCATCGGAATCTAAAACTGGACTCACAGGAGAGGTTCAAATCATAGAAAGTTAGAGTGTCAGTCCTCTTGTACTTAAGTCGGCATTGTGCCTTTTGTATTAAATCCGGATGCAATTTCTGTGCTTCATCGTCAATAAGAAGGTCCAAAGTATACAGTAAACCTGAAGTGAAGCTTCGGAATCTAAAACTGGACTCACAGGAGAGGTTCAAATCAGAGAAAGTTAGAGTGTCAGTTCTCTTGTACTTAAGACAGCATTGTGCATTTAGTATTAAATTCGAATGCAATTTCTGTGTTTCATTATCAATAATTAGGTCCACGGGATACAGTGAACCTGAAGTGAAGCATCGGAATCCAAAATTTGACTCACAGGAGGGGTTCAAATCATAGTAAGTTAGAGTGTCAGTCCTCTTGTTCCTAAGTCGGCATTGTGCCTTTTGTACTAAATTCGGATGCAATTTCTGTGTTTCATCGTCAATAAGAAGGTCCAAGGGAGACAGTAAACCTGAAGTGAAGCATCGGAATCTAAAACTGGACTCACAGGAGAGATTCAAATCATAGAAAGTTAAGTGACAGTACTCCTGTGCTTAAGTCGGCATTGTGTTTTTTTTTGTATTAAATTCGGATGCAATTTCTGTGTTTCATCGTCAGTAAGAAGGTCCAACGTATACAGTAAACCTAAAGTGAAGGATCGGATTCTAAAACTGGACTCGCAGGATCAGTTCAAACCACAGAAAGTTAGAGTGTCAGTCCTCTCGTACTTAAGTCGGCATTGTGCCTTTTGTATAAAATTAGGATGCAATTTCTATGTTTCATCGTCAATAAGAAGGTCCAAGGGATACAGTAATCCCGAAGCGAAGCATCGGAGTCTAAAACTGGACTCACAGGAGAGGATCAAGTCATAGAACATTAGTGTGTCAGTGGTCTTGTACTTAAGTCGGCATTGTGCCTTTTGTATTAAATCGGATGCAATTTCAGTGCTTCATCGTCATTAAGAAGGTCCGAGGAATACAGTAAACCTGAAGTGAAGCATCTTAATCTAAAACTGGACTCACAGGAGAGGTTCAAATCATAGAAACATAGAGCGTCAGTCCTCTTGTACTTAAGTCGGCATTGTGCATTTGTATTAAATTCGGATGTAATTTCTGTGTTTCATCGTCAATAAGAAGGTTCAAGGGATACAGTAAACCTGAAGTGAAGGATCGGATTCTAAAACTGCACTCACAGGATAGGTTCAAACCGAGAAAGCTATAGTGTCAGTCCTCTTGTACTTAAGTCGGCATTGTGCCTTTTGTATTAAATTCGGATGCAATATCTGTGTTTCATCGTCAATAAGAAGGTCCAAGGGATACAGTAAACCTGAAGCGAAGCATCGGAGTCTAAAACTGGACTCACAGGAGAGGATCAAGTCATAGAAAGTTAGCGTGTCAGTGCTCTTGTACTTAGGTCGGCATTGTACCTTTTGTATTAAATCGGATGCAATTGCTGTACTTCATCGTCATTAAGAAGGTCCGAGGAATAAGGTAAACCTGAAGTGAAGCATCGGAATCTAAAACTGGACTCACAGGAGAGATTAAAATCATAGAAACTTTGAGTGTCAGTCCTCGTGTACTTAAGTCGGCATTGTGCAATTTGTATTAAATTCGGATGCAATTTCTGTGATTTATCGTTAATAAGAAGGTCCAAGGGATACAGTAAACCTGAAGTGAGGAATCGGATTCTATAACTGGACTTACAGGAGAGGTTCAAATCATAGAAAGTTAGAGTGTCAGTCCTCTCGTACTTAAGTCGGCATTGTGCCTTTTGTATTAAATTCGGATGCAATTTCTGTGCTTCATCGTCAATAAGAAGGTCCTCGGTATACAGTAAACCTGAAGTGAAGCATCGGAATCTAAAACTGGACTCACAGGAGTGGTTCAAATCATAAAGAGTTAGAGTGTCAGTCCTCTTGTACTTAAGTCGGCATTGTGCTTTTGTATTAAATTCGGATCCAATTTCTGTGTTTCATCGCCATAAGAAGGTGCAAGGTGTACAGTAAACCTGAAGTGAAGCATCGGAATCTAAAACTGGACACACAGGAGAGGTTCAAATCATAGATAATTAGAGTGTCAGTCCTCTTGTACTTAAGTCGGCATTGTGCCTTTTGCATTAAATCCGGATGCAATTTCTGTGTTTCATCGTCAACATGAAGGTCCAAGGGATACAGTAAACCTGAAGTGAATAATCGGAATCTGAAACTGGACTCACAGGAGAGTTTCAAATCATAGAAAGTTAGAGTGTCAGTCCTCTTGTACTTAAGGCGGCACTGAGCTTTTTGTATTAAATTTGGATGCAATTTCTGTGTTTCATCGTCAATAAGAAGGTCCAACGTATACGGTAAACCTAAAGTGAAGGATCGGATTCTAAAACTGGACTCACAGGATAGGTTCAAACCGAGAAAGCTATAGTGTCAGTCCTCTTGTACTTAAGTCGGCATTGTGCCTTTTGTATTAATTTAGGATGCAATTTCTGTGTTTCATCGTCAATAAGAAGGTCCAAGGGATACAGTAAACCTGAAGTGAAGGATCGGAATCTAAAACTGGAGTCACAGGGGAGGTTCAAATTATAGAAATTTAGAGTGTCAGTCCTCTTGTACTTAAGTCGGCATTGTGCAATTTGTATTAAATTCGGATGCAATTTCTGTGTTTCATCGTCAATAAGAGGGTCTACTGGATACAGTAAACCTGAAGTGAAGCATCGGAATCTAAAACTGGACTCACAGGAGAGGTTCAAATCATAGAAAGTTAGAGTGTCAGTACTCCTGTACTTAAGTGGGCATTGTGACTTTTGTATTAAGTTCGGATGCAATTTCTGTGTTTCATCGTCAATAAGAAGGTCCAACGTATACAGAAAAACTTAAAGTGAAGGATCGGATTCTAAAACTGGACTCACGGGGTAGGTTCAAACCATAGAAAGTTAGAGTGTCAGTCCTCTTGTACTTAAGCCGGCATTGTGCCTTTTGTGTTACATTAGGATGCAATTTCTATTTTTCATCGTCAATAAGAAGGTCTAAGGGATACAGTAAACCTGAAGCGAAGCATCGGAGTCTAAAACTGGACTCACAGGAGAGGTTCAAGTCATAGAAAGTTAGCGTGTCAGTGCTCTTGTACTTAAGTCGGCTCTGTGCCTTTTGTGTTATATCGGATGCAATTTCTGTGCTTCATCGTCAATAAGAAGGTCCGAGGAATACAGTAAACCAGAAGTGAAGCATCGGAATCTAAAACTGGACTCACAGGAGAGGTTCAAATCATAGAGAGTTAGAGTGTCAGTTCTCTTGTACTTAAGTCGGCATTGTGCATATTGTATTACATTCTAAAGCAATTTCTGTGTTTCATCATCAATAACAAGGTCCAAGGGATACAGTAAACCTGAAGTGAAGCATCGGAATCTAAAACTGGACTCACAGGAGAGGTTCAAATCATAGAAAGTTAGAGTGTCAGTCCTCTTGTACTTAAGTCGGCATTGTGCCTTTTGTATTAAATCCGGATGCAATTTCTGTGCTTCATCGTCAATAAGAAGGTCCAAAGTATACAGTAAACCTGAAGTGAAGCTTCGGAATCTAAAACTGGACTCACAGGAGAGGTTCAAATCAGAGAAAGTTAGAGTGTCAGTTCTCTTGTACTTAAGACAGCATTGTGCATTTAGTATTAAATTCGAATGCAATTTCTGTGCTTCATTATCAATAATTAGGTCCACGGGATACAGTGAACCTGAAGTGAAGCATCGGAATCCAAAATTTGACTCACAGGAGGGGTTCAAATCATAGTAAGTTAGAGTGTCAGTCCTCTTGTTCCTAAGTCGGCATTGTGCCTTTTGTACTAAATTCGGATGCAATTTCTGTGTTTCATCGTCAATAAGAAGGTCCAAGGGAGACAGTAAACCTGAAGTGAAGCATCGGAATCTAAAACTGGACTCACAGGAGAGATTCAAATCATAGAAAGTTAAGTGACAGTACTCCTGTGCTTAAGTCGGCATTGCGTTTTTTTTTGTATTAAATTCGGATGCAATTTCTGTGTTTCATCGTCAGTAAGAAGGTCCAACGTATACAGTAAACCTAAAGTGAAGGATCGGATTCTAAAACTGGACTCGCAGGATCAGTTCAAACCACAGAAAGTTAGAGTGTCAGTCCTCTCGTACTTAAGTCGGCATTGTGCCTTTTGTATTAAATTAGGATGCAATTTCTATGTTTCATCGTCAATAAGAAGGTCCAAGGGATACAGTAATCCCGAAGCGAAGCATCGGAGTCTAAAACTGGACTCACAGGAGAGGATCAAGTCATAGAACATTAGTGTGTCAGTGGTCTTGTTTTTAAGTCGGCATTGTGCCTTTTGTATTAAATCGGATGCAATTTCAGTGCTTCATCGTCATTAAGAAGGTCCGAGGAATACAGTAAACCTGAAGTGAAGCATCTTAATCTAAAACTGGACTCACAGGAGAGGTTCAAATCATAGAAACATAGAGCGTCAGTCCTCTTGTACTTAAGTCGGCATTGTGCATTTGTATTAAATTCGGATGTAATTTCTGTGTTTCATCGTCAATAAGAAGGTTCAAGGGATACAGTAAACCTGAAGTGAAGGATCGGATTCTAAAACTGCACTCACAGGATAGGTTCAAACCGAGAAAGCTATAGTGTCAGTCCTCTTGTACTTAAGTCGGCATTGTGCCTTTTGTATTAAATTCGGATGCAATATCTGTGTTTCATCGTCAATAAGAAGGTCCAAGGGATACAGTAAACCTGAAGCGAAGCATCGGAGTCTAAAACTGGACTCACAGGAGAGGATCAAGTCATAGAAAGTTAGCGTGTCAGTGCTCTTGTACTTAGGTCGGCATTGTACCTTTTGTATTAAATCGGATGCAATTGCTGTACTTCATCGTCATTAAGAAGGTCCGAGGAATAAGGTAAACCTGAAGTGAAGCATCGGAATCTAAAACTGGACTCACAGGAGAGGTTAAAATCATAGAAACTTTGAGTGTCAGTCCTCGTGTACTTAAGTCGGCATTGTGCAATTTGTATTAAATTCGGATGCAATTTCTGTGATTTATCGTTAATAAGAAGGTCCAAGGGATACAGTAAACCTGAAGTGAGGAATCGGATTCTATAACTGGACTTACAGGAGAGGTTCAAATCATAGAAAGTTAGAGTGTCAGTCCTCTCGTACCTAAGTCGGCATTGTGCCTTTTGTATTAAATTCGGATGCAATTTCTGTGTTTCATCGTCAATAAGAAGGTCCAACGTATACAGTAAACCTAAAGTGAAGGATCGGATTCAAAAACTGGACTCACACGATAGGTTCAAACCGAGAAAGTTAGAGTGTCAGTCCTCTTGTACTTAAGTCGGCATTGTGCCTATTGTATTATATTCGGATGCAATTTCTGTGTTTCATCGTCAATAAGAAGGTTCAAGGGATACAGTAAACCTGAAGTGAAGGATCGGATTCTAAAACTGCACTCACAGGATAGGTTAAAACCGAGAAAGCTATAGTGTCAGTCCTCTTGTACTTAAGTCGGCATTGTGCCTTTTGTATTAAATTCGGATGCAATATCTGTGTTTCATCGTCAATAAGAAGGTCCAAGGGATACAGTAAACCTGAAGCGAAGCATCGGAGTCTAAAACTGGACTCACAGGAGAGGATCAAGTCATAGAAAGTTAGCGTGTCAGTGCTCTTGTACTTAGGTCGGCATTGTACCTTTTGTATTAAATCGGATGCAATTTCTGTACTTCATCGTCATTAAGAAATTCCAAGGAATACAGTATACCTGAAGTGAAGCATCGGAATCTAAAACTGGACTCACAGGAGAGGTTAAAATCATAGAAACTTTGAGTGTCAGTCCTCGTGTACTTAAGTCGGCATTGTGCAATTTGTATTAAATTCGGATGCAATTTCTGTGATTTATCGTTAATAAGAAGGTCCAAGGGATACAGTAAACCTGAAGTGAGGAATCGGATTCTATAACTGGACTTACAGGAGAGGTTCAAATCATAGAAAGTTAGAGTGTCAGTCCTCTCGTACTTAAGTCGGCATTGTGCCTTTTGTATTAAATTCGGATGCAATTTCTGTGCTTCATCGTCAATAAGAAGGTCCTCGGTATACAGTAAACCTGAAGTGAAGCATCGGAATCTAAAACTGGACTCACAGGAGTGGTTCAAATCATAAAGAGTTAGTGTGTCAGTCCTCTTGTACTTAAGTCGGCATTGTGCTTTTGTATTAAATTCGGATCCAATTTCTGTGTTTCATCGCCATAAGAAGGTGCAAGGTGTACAGTAAACCTGAAGTGAAGCATCGGAATCTAAAACTGGACACACAGGAGAGGTTCAAATCATAGATAATTAGAGTGTCAGTCCTCTTGTACTTAAGTCGGCATTGTGCCTTTTGCATTAAATCCGGATGCAATTTCTGTGTTTCATCGTCAACATGAAGGTCCAAGGGATACAGTAAACCTGAAGTGAATCATCGGAATCTGAAACTGGACTCACAGGAGAGGTTCAAATCATAGAAAGTTAGGGTGTCAGTCCTCTTGTACTTAAGTCGGCACTGAGCTTTTTGTATTAAATTTGGATGCAATTTCTGTGTTTCATCGTCAATAAGAAGGTCCAACGTATACGGTAAACCTAAAGTGAAGGATCGGATTCTAAAACTGGACTCACAGGATAGGTTCAAACCGAGAAAGCTATAGCGTCAGTCCTCTTGTACTTAAGTCGGCATTGTGCCTTTTGTATTAATTTAGGATGCAATTTCTGTGTCTGATCGTCAATAAGAAGGTCCAAGGGATACAGTAAACCTGAAGTGAAGGATCGGAATCTAAAACTGGAGTCACAGGGGAGGTTCAAATTATAGAAATTTAGAGTGTCAGTCCTCTTCTACTTAAGTCGGCATTGTGCAATTTGTATTAAATTCGGATGCAATTTCTGTGTTTCATCGTCAATAAGAGGGTCCAAGGGATACTGTAAACCTGAAGTGAAGCATCGGAATCTAAAACTGGACTCACAGGAGAGGTTCAAATCATAGAAAGTTAGAGTGTCAGTACTCCTGTACTTAAGTGGGCATTGTGACTTTTGTATTAAGTTCGGATGCAATTTCTGTGTTTCATCGTCAATAAGAAGGTCCAACGTATACAGTAAACCTAAAGTGAAGGATCGGATTCTAAAACTGGACTCACGGGGTAGGTTCAAACCATAGAAAGTTAGAGTGTCAGTCCTCTTGTACTTAAGCCGGCATTGTGCCTTTTGTGTTACATTAGGATGCAATTTCTATTTTTCATCGTCAATAAGAAGGTCTAAGGGATACAGTAAACCTGAAGCGAAGCATCGGAGTCTAAAACTGGACTCACAGGAGAGGTTCAAGTCATAGAAAGATAGCGTGTCAGTGCTCTTGTACTTAAGTCGGCTCTGTGCCTTTTGTGTTATATCGGATGCAATTTCTGTGCTTCATCGTCAATAAGAAGGTCCGAGGAATACAGTAAACCAGAAGTGAAGCATCGGAATCTAAAACTGGACTCACAGGAGAGGTTCAAATCATAGAGAGTTAGAGTGTCAGTTCTCTTGTACTTAAGTCGGCATTGTGCATATTGTATTACATTCTAAAGCAATTTCTGTGTTTCATCATCAATAACAAGGTCCAAGGGATACAGTAAACCTGAAGTGAAGCATCGGAATCTAAAACTGGACTCACAGGAGAGGTTCAAATCATAGAAAGTTAGAGTGTCAGTCCTCTTGTACTTAAGTCGGCATTGTGCCTTTTGTATTAAATCCGGATGCAATTTCTGTGCTTCATCGTCAATAAGAAGGTCCAAAGTATACAGTAAACCTGAAGTGAAGCATCGGAATCTAAAACTGGACTCACAGGAGAGGTTCAAATAAGAGAAAGTTAGAGTGTCAGTTCTCTTGTACTTAAGACAGCATTGTGCATTTAGTATTAAATTCGAATGCAATTTCTGTGTTTCATTATCAATAATTAGGTCCACGGGATACAGTGAACCTGAAGTGAAGCATCGGAATCCAAAATTTGACTCACAGGAGGGGTTCAAATCATATTAAGTTAGAGTGTCAGTCCTCTTGTTCCTAAGTCGGCATTGTGCCTTTTGTACTAAATTCGGATGCAATTTCTGTGTTTCATCGTCAATAAGAAGGTCCAAGGGAGACAGTAAACCTGAAGTGAAGCATCGGAATCTAAAACTGGACTCACAGGAGAGATTCAAATCATAGAAAGTTAAGTGACAGTACTCCTGTGCTTAAGTCGGCATTGTGTTTTTTTTGTATTAAATTCGGATGCAATTTCTGTGTTTCATCGTCAGTAAGAAGGTCCAACGTATACAGTAAACCTAAAGTGAAGGATCGGATTCTAAAACTGGACTCGCAGGATCAGTTCAAACCACAGAAAGTTAGAGTGTCAGTCCTCTCGTACTTAAGTCGGCATTGTGCCTTTTGTATTAAATTAGGATGCAATTTCTATGTTTCATCGTCAATAAGAAGGTCCAAGGGATACAGTAATCCCGAAGCGAAGCATCATAGTCTAAAACTGGACTCACAGGAGAGGATCAAGTCATAGAAAATTAGTGTGTCAGTGGTCTTGTACTTAAGTCGGCATTGTGCCTTTTGTATTAAATCAGATGCAATTTCAGTGCTTCATCGTCATTAAGAAGTTCCGAGGAATACAGTAAACCTGAAGTGAAGCATCTTAATCTAAAACTGGACTCACAGGAGAGGTTCAAATCATAGAAACATAGAGCGTCAGTCCTCTTGTACTTAAGTCGGCATTGTGCATTTGTATTAAATTCGGATGTAATTTCTGTGTTTCATCATTAATAAGAAGGTACAAGGGATACAGTAAATCTGAAGTGAGGAATCGGAATCTAAAACTGGACTCACAGAAGAGGTTCAAATCATAGAAAGTTAAAGTGTCAGTCCTCTTGTACTTACATCGGCATTGTGCCTTTTGTATTACATTCGGATGCAATCTCTGTGTTTCATCGTCAATAAGAAGGTCCAAGGGATACAGTAATCCCAAAGCGAAGTATCGGAGTCTAAAACTGGACTCACAGGAGAGGATCAAGTCATAGAAAATTAGTGTGTCAGTGGTCTTGTACTTAAGTCGGCATTGTGCCTTTTGTATTAAATCGGATGCAATTTCAGTGCTTCATCGTCATTAAGAAAGTCCGAGGAATACAGTAAACCTGAAGTGAAGCATCGGAATCTAAAACTGGACTCACAGGAGAGGTTTAAATCATAGAAAGATAGAGTGTCAGTACTCCTGTGTTTAAGTCGGCATTGTGCTTTTTGTATTAAATTCAGATGCAATTACTGTGTTTCATCGTCAATTAGAAGGTCCAAAGTATACTGTAAACCTAAAGTGAAGGATCGGATTCTTAATCTGGACTCACAGGATAGGTTCAAACCACAGAAAGTTAGAGTGTCAGTCCTCTTGTACTTAAGTCGGCATCGTGCCTTTTGTATTAACTTAGGATGCAATTCCTATGTTTCATCGTCAATAAGAAGGTCCAAGGGATACAGTAAACATAAAGCGAAGCATCGGAGTCTAAAACTGGACTCACAGGAGAGGATCAAGTCATAGAAAGTTAGCGTGTCAGTGCTCTTGTACTTAAGTCGGCATTGTACCTTTTGTATTAAATCGGATGCAATTTCTGTGCTTCATCGTCATTAAGAAGGTCCGAGGAATGCAGTAAACCTGAAGTGAAGCATCGGAATCTAAAACTGGACTCACAGGAGAGGTTAAAATCATAGAAACTTTGAGTGTCAGTCCTCGTGTACTTAAGTCGGCATTGTGCAATTTGTAATAAATTCGGATGCAATTTCTGTGATTTATCGTTAATAAGAAGGTCCAAGGGGTACAGTAAACCTGAAGTGCGGAATCGGATTCTATAACTGGACTTACAGGAGAGGTTCAAATCATAGAAAGTTAGAGTGTCAGTCCTCTCGTACTTAAGTCGGCATTGTGCCTTTTGTATTAAATTCGGATGCAATTTCTGTGCTTCATCGTCAATAAGAAGGTCCTCGGTATACAGTAAACCTGAAGTGAAGCATCGGAATCTAAAACTGGACTCACAGGAGTGGTTCAAATCATAGAGAGTTAGGGTGTCAGTCCTCTTGTACTTAAGTCGGCATTGTGCTTTTGTATTAAATTCGGATCCAATTTCTGTGTTACATCGCCGTAAGAAGGTTCAAGGTGTACAGTAAACCTGAAGTGAAGCATCGGAATCTAAAACTGGACACACAGGAGAGGTTCAAATCATAGATAATTAGAGTGTCAGTCCTCTTGTACTTAAGTCGGCATTGTGCCTTTTGTATTAAATCCGGATGCAATTTCTGTGTTTCATCGTCAACATGAAGGTACAAGGGATACAGTAAACCTGAAGTGAATCATCGGAATCTGAAACTGGACTCACAGGAGAGGTTCAAATCATAGAAAGTTAGAGTGTCAGTCCTCTTGTACTTAAGTCGGCACTGTGCTTTTTGTATTAAATTCGGATGCAATTTCTGTGTTTCATCGTCAATAAGAAGGTCCAACGTATACAGTAAACCTAAAGTGAAGGATCGGACTCTAAAACTGGACTCACAGGAGAGGTTCAAATCATAGAAAGATAGAGTGTCAGTACTCCTGTGTTTAAGTCGGCATTGTGATTTTTGTGTTAAATTCAGATGCAATTTCTGTGTTTC
This sequence comes from Schistocerca americana, assembly GCF_021461395.2. Classification (NCBI taxonomy): domain Eukaryota; kingdom Metazoa; phylum Arthropoda; class Insecta; order Orthoptera; family Acrididae; genus Schistocerca; species Schistocerca americana. Next base: position 61,042,251 of record NC_060121.1, read on the forward strand.
ATCGTCAATTAGAAGGTCCAAAGTATACTGTAAACCTAAAGTGAAGGATCGGATTCTTAATCTGGACTCACAGGATAGGTTCAAACCACAGAAAGTTAGAGTGTCAGTCCTCTTGTACTTAAGTCGGCATTGTGCCTTTTGTATTAACTTAGGATGCAATTCCTATGTTTCATCGTCAATAAGAAGGTCCAACGTATACAGTAAACCTAAAGTGAAGGATCGGATTCTAAAACTGGACTCACAGGGTAGGTTCAACCATAGAAAGTTAGAGTGTCAGTCCTTTTGTACTTAAGCCGGCATAGTGCCTTTTGTGTTACATTAATATGCAATTTCTATGTTTCATCGTCAATAAGAAGGTCTAAGGGATACAGTAAACCTGAAGCGAAGCATCGGAGTCTAAAACTGGACTCACAGGAGAGGTTCAAGTCATAGAAAGCTAGCGTGTCAGTGCTCTTGTACTTCAGTCGGCTCTGTGCCTTTTGTGGTAAATCGGATGCAATTTCTGTGCTTCATCGTCAATAAGAAGGTCCGAGGAATACAGTAAACCAGAAGTGAAGCATCGGAATCTAAAACTGGACTCTCAGGAGAGGTTCAAATCATAGAGAGTTAGAGTGTCAGTCTCTTGTACTTAAGTCGGCATTGTGCATATTGTATTACATTCTAATGCAATTTCTGTGTTTCATCATCAATAAGAAGGTCCAAGGGATACAGTAAACCTGAAGTGAAGCATCGCAATCTAAAACTGGACTCACAGGAGAGGTTCAAATCACAGAAAGTTAGAGTGTCAGTCCTCTCGTACTTAAGTCGGCATTGTGCCTTTTGTATTAAATTCGGATGCAATTTCTGTGTTTCATCGTCAATAAGAAGGTCCAAGGGATACAGTAAACCTGAAGTGAAGCATCGGAATCTAAAACTGGACTCACAGGAGAGGTTCAAGTCATAGAAAGTTAGCGTGTCAGTGCTCTTGTACTTAAGGCGGCTCTGTGCCTTTTGTGTTAAATCGGATGCAATTTCTGTGCTTCATCGTCAATAAGAAGGTCCGAGGAATACAGTAAACCAGAAGTGAAGCATCGGAATCTAAAACTGGACTCACAGGAGAGGTTCAAATCATAGAAAGTTAGAGTGTCAGTCCTCTCGTACTTAAGTCGGCATTGCGCCTTTTGTATTAAATTCGGATGCAATTTCTGTGCTTCATCGTCAATAAGAAGGTCCTCGGTATACAGTAAACCTGAAGTGAAGCATCGGAATCTAAAACTGGACTCACAGGAGTGGTTCAAAGCATAGAGAGTTAGAGTGTCAGTCCTCTTGTACTTAAGTCGGCATTGTGTTTTTGTATTAAATTCGAATCCAATTTCTGTGTTTCATCGCCATAAGAAGGTCCAAGGTATACAGTAAACCTGATGTGAAGCATCGGAATCTAAAACTGGACACACAGGAGAGGTTCAAATCATAGATAATTAGAGTGTCAGTCCTCTTGTACTTAAGCCGGCATTGTGCCTTTTGTATTAAATTCGGAAGCAATTTCTGTGTTTCATCGTCAATAAGGAGGTCCAACGTATACAGTAAACCTAAAGTGAAGGATCGGATTCTAAAACTGGACTCACAGGATAGGTTCAAACCGAGAAAGCTATAGTGTCAGTCCTCTTGTACTTAAGCCGGCATTGTGCCTTTTGTATTAATTTAGGATGCAATTTGTGTGCTTCATCGTCAATAAGAAGGACCAAGGTATACAGCAAACCTGAAGTGAAGCCTCGTAATCTAAAACTGGACTCACAGGAGGGATTCAAATCATAGAATGTTAGAGTGTCAGTCCTCTTGCACTTAAGCCGGCATTGTGCGTTTTGTATTAAATTAGGATGCAGTTTCTGTGTTTCATCGTCAATGAGAAGGTCCAAGGTATACAGTAAACCTGAAATGAAGCATCGGAATCTAAAACTGGACTCACAGGAGGGATTCAAATCATAGAATGTTAGAGTGTCAGTCCTCTTGTACTTAAGTCGGCATTGTGCCTTTTGTATTAAATTCGGATGCAATTTCTGTGCTTCATTGTCAGTTAGAAGGTCCAAGGGATACAGTAAACATGAAGTGAAGCATTGGAATTCAAAACTGGACTCACTGGAGAGGTTCAAATCATAGAAAGTTAGAGTGTCAGTCTTCTTGTACTTAGGTCGGCCTGTGCCTTTTGCATTAAATTCGGATGCAATTTCTGTGTTTCATCGTCAATAAGAAGGTCCAAGGGATACAGTAGACCTGAAGTAAAGCATCGGAATCTAACACAGGACTCACAGGAAAGGTTCAAATCGTAGAGAGATAGAGTGTCAGTCCTCTTGTACTTATGTCGGCATTGTGCTTTTGTATTAAATTCGGATGCAATTTCTGTGCTTCATCGTCAATAAGAAGGTCCAAGGTATACAGTAAACCTGCAGTGAAGCATCGGAATCTAAAACTGGACTCACTGGAGAGGTTCAAATCATAGAAAGTTAGAGTGTCAGTCCTCTCGTACTTATGTCGGCATTGTGCCTTTTGTATTAAATTCGGATGCAATTTCTAAGCTTCATCGTCAATAAGAAGGTCCTCGGTATACTGTAAACCTGAAGTGAAGCATCGGAATCTAAAACTGGACTCACAGGAGTGGTTCAAATCATAGAGAGTTAGAGTGTCAGTCCTCTTGTACTTAAGTCGGCATTGTGCTTTAGTATTAAATTCGGATCCAATATCTGTGTTTCATCGCCATAAGAAGGTCCAAGGTATACAGTAAACCTGAAGTGAAGCATCGGAAACTAAAACTGGACACACAGGAGAGGTTCAAATCATAAAAAATTAGAGTGTCAGTCCTCTTGTACTTAAGTCGGCATTGTGCCTTTTGTGTTAAATTCGGATGCAATTTCTGTGTTTCATCGTCAACACGAAGGTCCAAGGGATACAGTAAACCTGAAGTGAAGCATCGGAATCTAAAACTGGACTCACAGGAGAGGTTCAAATCATAGAAAGTTAGAGTGTCAGTCCTTTTGTACTTAAGTCGGCACTGTGCTTTTTGTATTAAATTCGGATGCAATTTCTGTGTTTCATCGTCAATAAGAAGGTCCAACGTAAACAGTAAACATAAAGTGAAGGATCGGATTCTAAAACTGGACTCACAGGGTAGGTTCAAACCATAGGAAGTTAGAGCGTAAGTGCTCTTGTACTTAAGTCGGCATTGTGCCTTTTGTATTAATTTAGGATGCAATTTCTGTGTTTCATCGTCTATAAGAAGGTCCAAGGGATACTGTAAACCTGAAGTGAAGCATCGGAATCTAAAACTGGAGTCACAGGAGAGGTTCAAATCAGAGGAAGTTAGAGTGTCAGTTCTCTTATACTGAAGTCGGCATTGTGACTTTTGTATTAAATTCGGATGCAATTTGTGTGCTTCATCGTCAACAAGAAGGTCCAAGGTATACAGCAAACCTGAAGTGAAGCCTCGTAATCTAAAACTGGACTCACAGGAGAGGTTCAAATCATAGAAAGTAAGATTGTCAGTCCCCTTGTACTTAAGTTGGCATTGTGCATATTGCATTAAATTCGAATGCAATTTCTGTGTTTCATCATCAATAAGAAGGTCCAAGGGATACAATAAACCTGATGTGAAGCATCGAAATCCAAAACTGGACTCACAGGAGGAATTCAAATCATATTCAGTTAGAGTGTCAGTCCTCTTGTACTTAAGTCGGCATTGTGCCTTTTGTATTAAATTCGGATGCAATTTCTGTGTTTCATCGTCAATAAGAAGGTCCAAGGGATACAGTAAACCTGAAGTGAACCATTGGAAACTAAAACTGGACTCACAGGAGAGGTTCAAATCATAGAAAGTTAGAGTGTCAGTGCTCCTGTACTTAAGTGGGCATTGTGACTTTTGTATTAAATTCGGATGCAAATTCTGTGTTTCATCGTTAATAAGAAGGTCCACCGTATACAGTAAACCTAAAGTGAAGCATCGGATTCTAACACTGGACTCACAGGGTAGGTTCAAACCATAGAAAGTTAGAGTGTCAGTCCTCTTGTACTTAAGTCGGCATTGTGCCTTTTGTATTGCATTCGGATGCAATCTCTGTGTTTCATCGTCAATAAGAAGGTACAAGGTATACAGTAAACCTGAAGTGAAGCATCGGAATCTAAAACTGGACTCACAGGAGAGGTGCAAATCATAGAAAGTTAGAGTGTCAGTCCTCTCGTACTTAAGTCGGCATTGTGCCTTTTGTATTAAATTCGGATTAAATTTCTGTGCTTCATCGTCAATAAGAAGATCCAAGGTATACAGTAAACATGAAGTGAGGCATCGGAATCTAAAACTGGACTCACAGGAGTGGTTCAAATCATAGAAAGTTAGAGCGTCAGTCCTTTTGTACTTAAGTCGGCATTGTGAATTTTGTATTAAATTCGGATGCAAGTTCTGTGTTTCATCGTCAATAGGAAGGTCCAAGGGATACAGTAAACCTGAAGTGAAGCATCGGATTCTAAAACTGGACTCACAGGAGAGGTTAAAATTATAGAAAGTTTGAGTGTCAGTCCTCTTGTACTTATGACGGCATTGTGCCTTTTGTATTAAATTCGGATGCAATTTATGTGTTTCATCGTCAATAAGAAGGTCCAAGGTATACAGTAAACCTGAAGAGAAGCATGGGAATCTAAAACTTGACTCACAGGAGAGGTTCAAAACATAGAGAGTTAGAGTGTCAGTCCTCTTGTACTTAAGTCGGCATTGTGCCTTTTGCATTAAATTCGGATGCAATTTCTGTGTTTCATCGACAATAAGAAGGTCCAAGGTATACAGTAAACATGAAGTCAAGCATCGGAATCTAAAACTGCACTCACAGGAGAGGTTCAAATCGTAGAAATTTAGAGTGTCAGTCCTCCTGTACTTAAGTCGGCATTGTGCCTATTGTATTAATTTAGGATGCATTTTCTGTGTTTCATCGTCCATAAGAAGGTTCAAGGGATACAGTAAACCTGAAGTGAAGCATCGGAATCTAAATCTGGACTCACAGGAGAGGTTCAAATCATAGAAAGTTATAGTGTCAGTCTTCTTGTACTTATGTCGGCACTGTGCCTTTTGCATTAAATTCCGATGCAATTTCTGTGTTTCATCGTCAATAAGAAGGTCCAAGGGATACAGTAGACCTGAAGTAAAGCATCGGAATCTAACACAGGACTCACAGGAAAGGTTCAAATCATAGAAAGATAGAGTGTCAGTCCTCTTGTACTTAAGCCGGCATTGTGCGTTTTGTATTAAATTAGGATGCAGTTTCTGTGTTTCATCGTCAATGAGAAGGTCCAAGGTATACAGTAAACCTGAAATGAAGCATCGGAATCTAAAACTGGACTCACAGGAGGGATTCAAATCATAGAATGTTAGAGTGTCAGTCCTCTTGTACTTAAGTTGGCATTGTGCCTTTTGTATTAAATTCGGATGCAATTTCTGTGCTTCATTGTCAGTTAGAAGGTCCAAGGGATACAGTAAACATGAAGTGAAGCATCGGAATCTAAAACTGGACTCACAGGAGAGGTTCAAATCATAGAAAGTTAGAGTGTCAGTCTTCTTGTACTTAGGTCGGCACTGTGCCTTTTGCATTAAATTCGGATGCAATTTCTGTGTTTCATCGTCAATAAGAAGGTCCAAGGGATACAGTAGACCTGAAGTAAAGCATCGGAATCTAACACAGGACTCACAGGAAAGGTTCAAATCATAGAAAGATAGAGTGTCAGTCCTCTTGTACTTATGTCGGCATTGTGCTTTTGTATTACACTCGGACGCAATTTCTGTGCTTCATCGTCAATAAGAAGGTCCAAGGTATACAGTAAACCTGAAGTGAAGCATCGGAATCTAAAACTGGACTCACTGGAGGGTTTCAAATCATAGAAAGTTAGAGTGTCAGTTCTCTTGTACGGAAGTCGGCATTGTGGATATTGTATTAAATTCGAATGCAATTTCTGTGTTTCATCAACATTAAGAAGGTCCAAGGGATACAGTAAACCTGAAGTGAAGCATCGGAATCTAAAACTGGACTCACCGCCGGGTTTAGATCATATTAATTTAGAGTGTCAATCCTCTTGTACTTATGTCGGCATTGTGCTTTTGTATTAAATTCGGGTGAAATTTCTGTGTTTCATCGTCAATAAGAAGGTCCAAGGGATACAGTAAACGTGAAGTGAAGCTACGGAATCTGAAACTGGACCCACAGGAGGGGTTCAAAGCATATTAAGTTAGCGTATCAGCCCTCTCGTACTTAAGTCGGCATTGTGCCTTTTGTATTAAATTCGGATGCGATTTCTGTGTTTTATCGTCAATAAGAAGGTCAAAGGGATACAGTTAACGTGAAGTGCAGCTACGGAATCTAAAACTGGACTCACAGGAGAGGTTCAAACCATAGAAAGTTAGAGTGTCAGTCCTACTGTACTTAAGCCCGCATTGTGCCTTTTGTATTACATTATTATGCAACTTCTATGTTTCATCGTCAATAAGAAGGTCCACGGTATACAGTAAACCTGAAGAGAAGCATCGGAGTCTACAACTGGACTCACAGGAGAGGTTCAAATCATAGAAAGTTAGCCTGTCAGTGCTCTTGTACTTAAGTCGGCATTGTGCCTTTTGTATTACATTCGGATGCAATTTCTGTGCTTCATCGTCAATAAGAAGGTCCAAAGTACACAGTAAACCTGAATTGAAGCATCGGAATCTAAAACTGAACTCACAGGAGAGGTTCAAATCATAGAAACGTGGAGTGTCAGTCCTCTTGTACTTAAGTCGGAATTGTGCCATTTGTATTAAATTGGGATGCAATTTCTATGTTTCTTCGTCAATAAGAAGATCCAAGGTATTCAGTAAACCTGAAGTGAAGCATCGGACTCTAAAACTGGACTCACTGGAGTGGTTCAAATCATAGAAAGTTAGAGTGTCTGTCCTCTTGTACTTAAGGCGGCATTGTGCCTTTTGTATTAAATACGGATGCAATTTCTGTGTTTCATCGTCAGTAAGAAGGTCCAAGGTATACAGCAAACCTGAAGTGAAGCATCTGAATCTAAAACTGGACTCACAGGAGTGGTTCAAATCATAGAATGTTAGAGTGACAGACCTCTTGTACTTAAGTCGGCATTGTGCCTTTTGTATTAAATTCGGATGCAATTTCTGTGTTTCATCGTCAATATGAAGGTCCAAGGGATACAGTAAACCTGAAGTGAAGCATCGGAATCTAAAACTGTACTCACAGGAGAGGTTCAAATCATTGAATGTTTGAGTGTCAGTCCTCTTGTACTTTAGACGGTAATGTGCCTATTGTATTAAATTCGGATGCGATTTATGTGTGTCATCGTCAATAAGAAGGTCCAAGGTATACAGTAAACCTGAAGTGAAGCATCGGAATCTAAAACTGGACTCACAGGAGAGGTTCAAATCATAGAAAGTTAGAGTTTCGGTCCTCTCGTACTTAAATCGGCATTGTGCATTTTGTATTAAATTCGGATTCAATTTCTGTGTTTCATAGCCAATAAGAAGGTGCAAGGTATACAGTTAACCTGAAGTGAAGCATCGGAATCTAAAACTGGACTCACAGGAGAGGTTCAAATCATAGAAAGTTAGAGTGTCAGTCCTCTTGTACTTATGTCGGCATTGTGCCTATTGTATTAATTTAGGATGCAATTTCTGTGTTTCATCGTCAATAAGAAGGTCCAAGGGATACAGTAAACATGAAGTGAAGCATCGGAATTTAAAACCTCTAGTCACAGGAGAGGTTTAAATCATAGAAAGTTATAGTGTCAGTCCTATTGTACTTAAGTCGGCATTGTGCCCTTTGTATTAAATTCGCATGCAATTACTGTGTATCATCGTCAATAAGAAGGTCCAAGGTATACAGTAAACCTGAAGTGAAGCATCGGTATCTAAAACTGGTCTCACAGGATAGGTCCAAATCGTAGAAAGTTAGAGTGTCAGTCCTCTCGTACTTAAGTCGGCATTGTGCCTTTTGTAATAAATTCGGATGCAATTTCTGTGCTTCATCGTCAATAAGTAAGTCCAAGGTATACAGTAAACCTGAAGTCAAGCATCGGAATCTAAAACTGCACTCACAGGAGAGGTTCAAATCATAGAAAGTTAGAGTGTCAATCCCTTTGTACTTAAGTCGGCATTGTGCCTTTTGTATTAAATTCGGATCCACTTTCTGTGTTTCATCGCTATAAGAATGTCCAGCGCATACAGTAAACCTGAAGTGAAGCATCGGAATCTAAAACTGCACTCACAGGAGAGGTTCAAATCATAGAATGTTAGAGTGTCAATCCCTTTGTACTTAAGTCGGCATTGTGCATTTTGTATTAATTTCGGATGCAATTTCTGTGCTTCATCGTCAATAAGAAGGTCCAAGGTATACAGTAAACCTGAAGTGAAGCATCGGAATCTAAAACAGGACTCACAGGAGAGGTTCAAATAATAGAAAGTTAGAGTGTCAGTCCTCTTGTTCTTAAGTCGGCATTTTGCCTATTGTATGAAATTAGGATGCAATTTCTATGTTTCATCGTCAATAAGAAGGTCCAAGGTACACAGTAAACCTGAAGTGAAGCATCGGAATCTAAAACTGGACTCACAGGAGGGGTTCAAATCATAGAAAGTTAGAGTGTCAGTCCTCTTGTACTTAAGTCGGCATAGTGCCATTTGTATTAAATTCGGATGTTATTTCTGTGCTTCATCGTCAATAAGAAGATCCAAGGTATACAGTAAACCAGAAGTGAAGCATCGGAATCTAAAACTGGACTCACTGGAGTGGTTCAAATCATAGAAAGTTAGAGTGTCAGTCCTCTTGTACTTAAACCGGCATTGTGCCTTTTGTATTAAATTCTTATGCAATTTCTGTGTTTCATCGTCAATAAGAAGGTCCAAGGTATACAGTAAACCTGAAGTGAAGCATCTGAATCTAAACGTGGACTCACAGGAGGAATTCAAATCATATTCAGTTAGAGTGTCAGTCCTCTTGTACTTAAGTCGGCATTGTGCCTTTTGTATTAAATTCGGATGCAATTTCTGCGTTTCATCGTCAATAAGAAGGTCCAAGGGATACAGTAAACCTGAAGTGAACCATCGGAAACTAAAACTGGACTCACAGGTGAGGTTCAATTCATAGAAAAGTAGAGTGTCAGTGCTCCTGTACTTAAGTGGGCATTGTGACTTTTGTATTAAATTCGGATGCAAATTCTGTGTTTCATCGTCAATAAGAAGGTCCAACATATACAGTAAACCTAAAGTGAAGCATCGGATTCTAAAACTGGACTCACAGGGTAGGTTCAAACCATAGAAAGTTAGAGTGTCAGTCCTCTTGTACTTAAGTCGGCATTGTGGCTTTTGTATTACATTTGGATGCAATCTCTGTGTTTCATCGTCAATAAGAAGGTACAAGGTATACAGTAAACCTGAAGTGAAGCATCGGACTCTAAAACTGGACTCACAGGAGAGGTGCAAATCATAGAAAGTTAGAGTGTCAGTCCTCTCGTACTTAAGTCGGCATTGTGCCTTTTGTATTAAATGCGGATGAAATTTCTGTGCTTCATCGTCAATAAGAAGATGCAAGGTATACAGTAAACCTGAAGTGAAGCATCGGAAACTAAAACTGGACTCACGGGAGTGGTTTCAAATCATAGAAAGTTAGAGTGTCAGTCCTCTTGTACTTAAGTCGGCATTGAGATTTTTGTATTAAATTCGGATGCAATTTCTGTGTTTCATCGTCAATAAGAAGGTCCAAGGTATACAGTAAACCTGAAGTGAGGCATCGGAATCTAAAACTGGACTCACAGGAGTGGTTCAAATTATAGAAACTTAGAGCGTCAGTCCTCTTGTACTTAAGACGGCATTGTGCCTTTTGTATTAAATTCGGATTAAATTTATGTGTTTCATCGTCGATAAGAAGGTCCAAGGTATACAGTAAACCTGAAGAGAAGCATGGGAATCTAAAACTGGACTCACAGGAGAGGTTCAAAACATAGAGAGTTAGAGTGTCAGTCCTCTTGTACTTAAGTCGGCATTGTGCCTTTTGTATTAAATTCGGATGCAATTTCTGTGTTTCATCGTCAATGCGAAGGTCCAAGGTATACAGTAAACCTGAAATGAAGCATCGGAATCTAAAACTGGGCTCACAGGAGGGAATCAAATCATAGAATGTTAGAGTGTCAGTCCTCTTGTACTTAAGTCGGCATTGTGCCTTTTGTATTAAATTCGGATGCAATTTCTGTGTTTCATCGTCAATAAGAAGGTACAAGGTATACAGTAAACCTGAAGTGAAGCATCGGAATCTAAAACTGGACTCACAGGAAAGGTTAAGAGTATAGAAAGTTTGAGTGTCAGTCCTCTTGTACTTAAGACGGCATTGTGCCTTTTGTACTAAATTCGGATGAAATTTATGTGTTTCATCGTCGATAAGAAGGTCCAAGGTATACAGTAAACCTGAAGAGAAGCATGGGAATCTAAAACTGGACTCACAGGAGAGGTTCAAAACATAGAGAGTTAGAGTGTCAGTCCTCTTGTACTTAAGTCGGCATTGTGCCTATTGTATTAATTTAGGATGCAATTTCTGTGTTACATCGTCAATAAGAAGGTTCAAGGGATACTGTAAACCTGAAGTGAAGCATCGGAATCTAAATCTGGACTCACAGGAGAGGTTCAAATCATAGAAAGTTATAGTGTCAGTCATCTTGTACTTAAGCCGGCATTGTGCGTTTTGTATTAAATTAGGATGCAATATCTGTGTTTCATCGTCAATGAGAAGCTCCAAGGTATACAGTAAACCTGCAATGAAGCATCGGGATCTAAAACTGGACTCACAGGAGGGAATCAAATCATAGAATATTGGAGTGACAGTCCCCTTGTACTTAAGTCGGCATTGTGCCTTTTGTATTAAATTCGGATGCAATTTCTGTGCTTCATTGTCAGTTAGAAGGTCCAAGGGATACAGTAAACATGAAGTGAAGCATCGGAATCTAAAACTGGACTCACAGGAGAGGTTCAAATCATAGAAAGTTAGAGTGTCAGTCTTCTTGTACTTAGGTCGGCACTGTGCCTTTTGTACTAAATTCGGATGCAATTTCTGTGTTTCATCGTCAATAAGAAGGTCCAAGGGATACAGTAAACCTGAAGTGAAGCATCGGAATCTAACACTGGACTCACAGGAAAGGTTCAAATCATAGAAAGATAGAGTGTCAGTCCTCTTGTACTTATGTCGGCATTGTGCCTTTTGTATTAAATTCAGATGCAATTTCTGTGCTTCATCGTCAATAAGAAGGGCCAAGGTATACAGTAAACCTGAAGTGAAGCATCGGAATCTAAAACGGGGGCTCACTGGAGAGTTTCAAATCATAGAAAGTTAGAGTGTCAGTTCTCTTGTACGTAAGTCGGCATTGTGGATATTGTATTAAATTCGAATGCAATTTCTGTGTTTCATCAAAAATAAGAAGGTCCAAGGGATACAGTAAACCTGAAGTGAACCATCGGAAACTAAAACTGGACTCACAGGTGAGGTTCAATTCATAGAAAAGTAGAGTGTCAGTGCTCCTTTACTTAAGTGGGCATTGTGACTTTTGTATTAAATTCGGATGCAAATTCTGTGTTTCATCGTCAATAAGAAGGTCCAACGTATACAGTAAACCTAAAGTGAAGCATCGTATTCTAAAATTGGACTCACAGGGTAGGTTCAAACCATAGAAAGTTAGAGTGTCAGTCCTCTTGTACTTAAGTCGGCATTGTGGCTTTTGTATTACATTCGGATGCAATCTCTGTGTTTCATCGTCAATAAGAAGGTACAAGGTATACAGTAAACCTGAAGTGAAGCATCGGAATCTAAAACTGGACTCACAGGAGAGGTGCAAATCATAGAAAGTTATAGTGTCAGTCATCTTGTACTTAAGCCGGCATTGTGCGTTTTGTATTAAATTAGGATGCAATATCTGTGTTTCATCGACAATGAGAAGCTCCAAGGTATACAGTAAACCTGCAATGAAGCATCGGGATCTAAAACTGGACTCACAGGAGGGAATCAAATCATAGAATATTAGAGTGACAGTCCTCTTGTACTTAAGTTGGCATTGTGCCTTTTGTATTAAACTCGGATGCAATTTCTGTGCTTCATTGTCAGTTAGAAGGTCCAAGGGATACAGTAAACATGAAGTGAAGCATTGGAATCTAAAACTGGACTCACAGGAGAGGTTCAAATCATAGAAAGTTAAAGTGTCAGTCTTCTTGTACTTAGGTCGGCACTGTGCCTTTTGTATTAAATTCGGATGCAATTTCTGTGTTTCATCGTCAATAAGAAGGTCCAAGGGATACAGTAAACCTGAAGTGAAGCATCGGAATCTAACACTGGACTCACAGGAAAGGTTCAAATCATAGAAAGATAGAGTGTCAGTCCTCTTGTACTTATGTCGGCATTGTGCCTTTTGTATTAAATTCAGATGCAATTTCTGTGCTTCATCGTCAATAAGAAGGGCCAAGGTATACAGTAAACCTGAAGTGAAGCATCGGAATCTAAAACGGGGGCTCACTGGAGAGTTTCAAATCATAGAAAGTTAGAGTGTCAGTTCTCTTGTACGTAAGTCGGCATTGTGGATATTGTATTAAATTCGAATGCAATTTCTGTGTTTCATCAAAAATAAGAAGGTCCAAGGGATACAGTAAACCTGAAGTGATGCATCGGAATATAAAACTAGACTCACCGACGGGGTTTAGATCATATTAATTTAGAGTGTCAATCCTCTTGTACTTAAGTCGGCATTGTGATTTTTGTATTACATTCGGATGAAATTTCTGTGTTTCATCGTCAATAAGAAGGTCCAAGGCATACAGTAAACCTGAAGTGAAGCATCGGAGTCTACAACTGGACTCACAGGAGAGGTTCAAATCATAGAAAGTTAATCTGTCAGTGCTCTTGTACTTAAGTCGGCATTGTGCCTTTTGTATTAAATTCGGATGCAATTTCTGTGCTTCTTCGTCAATAAGAAGGTGCAAAGTACACAGTAAACCTGAAGTGAAGCATCAGAATCTAAAACTGGACTCACAGGAGAGGTTCAATTCATAGAAAGTTAGAGTGTCAGTCCTCTTGTACTTATGTCGGCATTGTGCCTATTGTATTAATTTAGGATGCAATTTCTGTGTTTCATCGTCAATAAGAAGGTCGAAGGGATACAGTAAACATGAAGTTAAGCATCGGAATTTAAAACCTCTAGTCACAGGAGAGGTTTAAATCATAGAAAGTTATAGTGTCAGTCCTATTGTACTTAAGTCGGCATTGTGCCCTTTGTATTAAATTCGCATGCAATTACTGTGTATCATCGTCAATAAGAAGGTCCAAGGTATACAGTAAACCTGAAGTGAAGCATCGGAAACTAAAACTGGACTCACGGGAGTGGTTTCAAATCATAGAAAGTTAGAGTGTCAGTCCTCTTGTACTTAAGTCGGCATTGAGATTTTTGTATTAAATTCGGATGCAATTTCTGTGTTTCATCGTCAATAAGAAGGTCCAAGGTATACAGTAAACCTGAAGTGAGGCATCGGAATCTAAAACTGGACTCACAGGAGTGGTTCAAATTATAGAAACTTAGAGCGTCAGTCCTCTTGTACTTAAGACGGCATTGTGCCTTTTGTATTAAATTCGGATTAAATTTATGTGTTTCATCGTCGATAAGAAGGTCCAAGGTATACAGTAAACCTGAAGAGAAGCATGGGAATCTAAAACTGGACTCACAGGAGAGGTTCAAAACATAGAGAGTTAGAGTGTCAGTCCTCTTGTACTTAAGTCGGCATTGTGCCTTTTGTATTAAATTCGGATGCAATTTCTGTGTTTCATCGTCAATGCGAAGGTCCAAGGTATACAGTAAACCTGAAATGAAGCATCGGAATCTAAAACTGGGCTCACAGGAGGGAGTCAAATCATAGAATGTTAGAGTGTCAGTCCTCTTGTACTTAAGTCGGCATTGTGCCTTTTGTATTAAATTCGGATGCAATTTTTGTGTTTCATCGTCAATAAGAAGGTACAAGGTATACAGTAAACCTGAAGTGAAGCATCGGAATCTAAAACTGGACTCACAGGAAAGGTTAAGAGTATAGAAAGTTTGAGTGTCAGTCCTCTTGTACTTAAGACGGCATTGTGCCTTTTGTATTAAATTCGGATGAAATTTATGTGTTTCATCGTCGATAAGAAGGTCCAAGGTATACAGTAAACCTGAAGAGAAGCATGGGAATCTAAAACTGGACTCACAGGAGAGGTTCAAAACATAGAGAGTTAGAGTGTCAGTCCTCTTGTACTTAAGTCGGCATTGTGCCTATTGTATTAATTTAGGATGCAATTTCTGTGTTACATCGTCAATAAGAAGGTTCAAGGGATACTGTAAACCTGAAGTGAAGCATCGGAATCTAAATCTGGACTCACAGGAGAGGTTCAAATCATAGAAAGTTATAGTGTCAGTCATCTTGTACTTAAGCCGGCATTGTGCGTTTTGTATTAAATTAGGATGCAATATCTGTGTTTCATCGTCAATGAGAAGCTCCAAGGTATACAGTAAACCTGCAATGAAGCATCGGGACCTAAAACTGGACTCACAGGAGGGAATCAAATCATAGAATATTGGAGTGACAGTCCTCTTGTACTTAAGTCGGCATTGTGCCTTTTGTATTAAATTCGGATGCAATTTCTGTGCTTCATTGTCAGTTAGAAGGTCCAAGGGATACAGTAAACATGAAGTGAAGCATCGGAATCTAAAACTGGACTCACAGGAGAGGTTCAAATCATAGAAAGTTAGAGTGTCAGTCTTCTTGTACTTAGGTCGGCACTGTGCCTTTTGTATTAAATTCGGATGCAATTTCTGTGTTTCATCGTCAATAAGAAGGTCCAAGGGATACAGTAAACCTGAAGTGAAGCATCGGAATCTAACACTGGACTCACAGGAAAGGTTCAAATCATAGAAAGATAGAGTGTCAGTCCTCTTGTACTTATGTCGGCATTGTGCCTTTTGTATTAAATTCAGATGCAATTTCTGTGCTTCATCGTCAATAAGAAGGGCCAAGGTATACAGTAAACCTGAAGTGAAGCATCGGAATCTAAAACGGGGGCTCACTGGAGAGTTTCAAGTCATAGAAAGTTAGAGTGTCAGTTCTCTTGTACGTAAGTCGGCATTGTGGATATTGTATTAAATTCGAATGCAATTTCTGTGTTTCATCAAAAATAAGAAGGTCCAAGGGATACAGTAAACCTGAAGTGAACCATCGGAAACTAAAACTGGACTCACAGGTGAGGTTCAATTCATAGAAAAGTAGAGTGTCAGTGCTCCTGTACTTAAGTGGGCATTGTGACTTTTGTATTAAATTCGGATGCAAATTCTGTGTTTCATCGTCAATAACAAGGTCCAACGTATACAGTAAACCTAAAGTGAAGCATCGGATTCTAAAATTGGACTCACAGGGTAGGTTCAAACCATAGAAAGTTAGAGTGTCAGTCCTCTTGTACTTAAGTCGGCATTGTGGCTTTTGTATTACATTCGGATGCAATCTCTGTGTTTCATCGTCAATAAGAAGGTACAAGGTATACAGTAAACCTGAAGTGAAGCATCGGAATCTAAAACTGGACTCACAGGAGAGGTGCAAATCGTAGAAAGTTATAGTGTCAGTCATCTTGTACTTAAGCCGGCATTGTGCGTTTTGTATTAAATTAGGATGCAATATCTGTGTTTCATCGTCAATGAGAAGCTCCAAGGTATACAGTAAACCTGCAATGAAGCATCGGGATCTAAAACTGGACTCACAGGAGGGAATCAAATCATAGAATATTAGAGTGACAGTCCTCTTGTACTTAAGTTGGCATTGTGCCTTTTGTATTAAACTCGGATGCAATTTCTGTGCTTCATTGTCAGTTAGAAGGTCCAAGGGATACAGTAAACATGAAGTGAAGCATTGGAATCTAAAACTGGACTCACAGGAGAGGTTCAAATCATAGAAAGTTAAAGTGTCAGTCTTCTTGTACTTAGGTCGGCACTGTGCCTTTTGTATTAAATTCGGATGCAATTTCTGTGTTTCATCGTCAATAAGAAGGTCCAAGGGATACAGTAAACCTGAAGTGAAGCATCGGAATCTAACACTGGACTCACAGGAAAGGTTCAAATCATAGAAAGATAGAGTGTCAGTCCTCTTGTACTTATGTCGGCATTGTGCCTTTTGTATTAAATTCAGATGCAATTTCTGTGCTTCATCGTCAATAAGAAGGGCCAAGGTATACAGTAAACCTGAAGTGAAGCATCGGAATCTAAAACGGGGGCTCACTGGAGAGTTTCAAATCATAGAAAGTTAGAGTGTCAGTTCTCTTGTACGTAAGTCGGCATTGTGGATATTGTATTAAATTCGAATGCAATTTCTGTGTTTCATCAAAAATAAGAAGGTCCAAGGGATACAGTAAACCTGAAGTGATGCATCGGAATATAAAACTAGACTCACCGACGGGGTTTAGATCATATTAATTTAGAGTGTCAATCCTCTTGTACTTAAGTCGGCATTGTGCCTTTTGTATTAAATTCGGATGAAATTTCTGTGTTTCATCGTCAATAAGAAGGTCCAAGGCATACAGTAAACCTGAAGTGAAGCATCGGAGTCTACAACTGGACTCACAGGTGAGGTTCAAATCATAGAAAGTTAATCTGTCAGTGCTCTTGTACTTAAGTCGGCATTGTGCCTTTTGTATTAAATTCGGATGCAATTTCTGTGCTTCTTCGTCAATAAGAAGGTGCAAAGTACACAGTAAACCTGAAGTGAAGCATCAGAATCTAAAACTGGACTCACAGGAGAGGTTCAATTCATAGAAAGTTAGAGTGTCAGTCCTCTTGTACTTATGTCGGCATTGTGCCTATTGTATTAATTTAGGATGCAATTTCTGTGTTTCATCGTCAATAAGAAGGTCCAAGGGATACAGTAAACATGAAGTTAAGCATCGGAATTTAAAACCTCTAGTCACAGGAGAGGTTTAAATCATAGAAAGTTATAGTGTCAGTCCTATTGTACTTAAGTCGGCATTGTGCCCTTTGTATTAAATTCGCATGCAATTACAGTGTATCATCGTCAATAAGAAGGTCCAAGGTATACAGTAAACCTGAAGTGAAGCATCGGAAACTAAAACTGGACTCACGGGAGTGGTTTCAAATCATAGAAAGTTAGAGTGTCAGTCCTCTTGTACTTAAGTCGGCATTGAGATTTTTGTATTAAATTCGGATGCAATTTCTGTGTTTCATCGTCAATAAGAAGGTCCAAGGTATACAGTAAACCTGAAGTGAGGCATCGGAATCTAAAACTGGACTCACAGGAGTGGTTCAAATTATAGAAACTTAGAGCGTCAGTCCTCTTGTACTTAAGACGGCATTGTGCCTTTTGTATTAAATTCGGATTAAATTTATGTGTTTCATCGTCGATAAGAAGGTCCAAGGTATACAGTAAACCTGAAGAGAAGCATGGGAATCTAAAACTGGACTCACAGGAGAGGTTCAAAACATAGAGAGTTAGAGTGTCAGTCCTCTTGTACTTAAGTCGGCATTGTGCCTTTTGTATTAAATTCGGATGCAATTTCTGTGTTTCATCGTCAATGCGAAGGTCCAAGGTATACAGTAAACCTGAAATGAAGCATCGGAATCTAAAACTGGGCTCACAGGAGGGAATCAAATCATAGAATGTTAGAGTGTCAGTCCTCTTGTACTTAAGTCGGCATTGTGCCTTTTGTATTAAATTCGGATGCAATTTCTGTGTTTCATCGTCAATAAGAAGGTACAAGGTATACAGTAAACCTGAAGTGAAGCATCGGAATCTAAAACTGGACTCACAGGAAAGGTTAAGAGTATAGAAAGTTTGAGTGTCAGTCCTCTTGTACTTAAGACGGCATTGTGCCTTTTGTATTAAATTCGGATGAAATTTATGTGTTTCATCGTCGATAAGAAGGTCCAAGGTATACAGTAAACCTGAAGAGAAGCATGGGAATCTAAAACTGGACTCACAGGAGAGGTTCAAAACATAGAGAGTTAGAGTGTCAGTCCTCTTGTACTTAAGTCGGCATTGTGCCTATTGTATTAATTTAGGATGCAATTTCTGTGTTACATCGTCAATAAGAAGGTTCAAGGGATACTGTAAACCTGAAGTGAAGCATCGGAATCTAAATCTGGACTCACAGGAGAGGTTCAAATCATAGAAAGTTATAGTGTCAGTCATCTTGTACTTAAGCCGGCATTGTGCGTTTTGTATTAAATTAGGATGCAATATCTGTGTTTCATCGTCAATGAGAAGCTCCAAGGTATACAGTAAACCTGCAATGAAGCATCGGGATCTAAAACTGGACTCACAGGAGGGAATCAAATCATAGAATATTGGAGTGACAGTCCTCTTGTACTTAAGTCGGCATTGTGCCTTTTGTATTAAATTCGGATGCAATTTCTGTGCTTCATTGTCAGTTAGAAGGTCCAAGGGATACAGTAAACATGAAGTGAAGCATCGGAATCTAAAACTGGACTCACAGGAGAGGTTCAAATCATAGAAAGTTAGAGTGTCAGTCTTCTTGTACTTAGGTCGGCACTGTGCCTTTTGTATTAAATTCGGATGCAATTTCTGTGTTTCATCGTCAATAAGAAGGTCCAAGGGATACAGTAAACCTGAAGTGAAGCATCGGAATCTAACACTGGACTCACAGGAAAGGTTCAAATCATAGAAAGATAGAGTGTCAGTCCTCTTGTACTTATGTCGGCATTGTGCCTTTTGTATTAAATTCAGATGCAATTTCTGTGCTTCATCGTCAATAAGAAGGGCCGAGGTATACAGTAAACCTGAAGTGAAGCATCGGAATCTAAAACGGGGGCTCACTGGAGAGTTTCAAATCATAGAAAGTTAGAGTGTCAGTTCTCTTGTACGTAAGTCGGCATTGTGGATATTGTATTAAATTCGAATGCAATTTCTGTGTTTCATCAAAAATAAGAAGGTCCAAGGGATACAGTAAACCTGAAGTGAACCATCGGAAACTAAAACTGGACTCACAGGTGAGGTTCAATTCATAGAAAAGTAGAGTGTCAGTGCTCCTGTACTTAAGTGGGCATTGTGACTTTTGTATTAAATTCGGATGCAAATTCTGTGTTTCATCGTCAATAAGAAGGTCCAACGTATACAGTAAACCTAAAGTGAAGCATCGGATTCTAAAATTGGACTCACAGGGTAGGTTCAAACCATAGAAAGTTAGAGTGTCAGTCCTCTTGTACTTAAGTCGGCATTGTGGCTTTTGTATTACATTCGGATGCAATCTCTGTGTTTCATCGTCAATAAGAAGGTACAAGGTATACAGTAAACCTGAAGTGAAGCATCGGAATCTAAAACTGGACTCACAGGAGAGGTGCAAATCATAGAAAGTTATAGTGTCAGTCATCTTGTACTTAAGCCGGCATTGTGCGTTTTGTATTAAATTAGGATGCAATATCTGTGTTTCATCGTCAATGAGAAGCTCCAAGGTATACAGTAAACCTGCAATGAAGCATCGGGATCTAAAACTGGACTCACAGGAGGGAATCAAATCATAGAATATTAGAGTGACAGTCCTCTTGTACTTAAGTTGGCATTGTGCCTTTTGTATTAAACTCGGATGCAATTTCTGTGCTTCATTGTCAGTTAGAAGGTCCAAGGGATACAGTAAACATGAAGTGAAGCATTGGAATCTAAAACTGGACTCACAGGAGAGGTTCAAATCATAGAAAGTTAAAGTGTCAGTCTTCTTGTACTTAGGTCGGCACTGTGCCTTTTGTATTAAATTCGGATGCAATTTCTGTGTTTCATCGTCAATAAGAAGGTCCAAGGGATACAGTAAACCTGAAGTGAAGCATCGGAATCTAACACTGGACTCACAGGAAAGGTTCAAATCATAGAAAGATAGAGTGTCAGTCCTCTTGTACTTATGTCGGCATTGTGCCTTTTGTATTAAATTCAGATGCAATTTCTGTGCTTCATCGTCAATAAGAAGGGCCAAGGTATACAGTAAACCTGAAGTGAAGCATCGGAATCTAAAACGGGGGCTCACTGGAGAGTTTCAAATCATAGAAAGTTAGAGTGTCAGTTCTCTTGTACGTAAGTCGGCATTGTGGATATTGTATTAAATTCGAATGCAATTTCTGTGTTTCATCAAAAATAAGAAGGTCCAAGGGATACAGTAAACCTGAAGTGATGCATCGGAATATAAAACTAGACTCACCGACTAGGTTTAGATCATATTAATTTAGAGTTTTAATCCTCTTGTACTTAAGTCGGCATTGTGCCTTTTGTATTAAATTCGGATGAAATTTCTGTGTTTCATCGTCAATAAGAAGGTCCAAGGCATACAGTAAACCTGAAGTGAAGCATCGGAGACTACAACTGGACTCACAGGAGAGGTTCAAATCATAGAAAGTTAATCTGTCAGTGCTCTTGTACTTAAGTCGGCATTGTGCCTTTTGTATTAAATTCGGATGCAATTTCTGTGCTTCTTCGTCAATAAGAAGGTGCAAAGTACACAGTAAACCTGAAGTGAAGCATCAGAATCTAAAACTGGACTCACAGGAGAGGTTCAATTCATAGAAAGTTAGAGTGTCAGTCCTCTTGTACTTATGTCGGCATTGTGCCTATTGTATTAATTTAGGATGCAATTTCTGTGTTTCATCGTCAATAAGAAGGTCCAAGGGATACAGTAAACATGAAGTTAAGCATCGGAATTTAAAACCTCTAGTCACAGGAGAGGTTTAAATCATAGAAAGTTATAGTGTCAGTCCTATTGTACTTAAGTCGGCATTGTGCCCTTTGTATTAAATTCGCATGCAATTACTGTGTATCATCGTCAATAAGAAGGTCCAAGGTATACAGTAAACCTGAAGTGAAGCATCGGAATCTAAAACTGGACTCACAGGAGAGGTTCAAATCATAGAAAGTTAGAGTTTCGGTCCTCTCGTACTTAAATCGGCATTGTGCATTTTGTATTAAATTCGGATTCTATTTCTGTGTTTCATAGCCAATAAGAAGGTGCAAGGTATACAGTTAACCTGAAGTGAAGCATCGGAATCTAAAACTGGACTCACAGGAGAGGTTCAAATCATAGAAAGTTAGAGTGTCAGTCCTCTTGTACTTATGTCGGCATTGTGCCTATTGTATTAATTTAGGATGCAATTTCTGTGTTTCATCGTCAATAAGAAGGTCCAAGGGATACAGTAAACATGAAGTGAAGCATCGGAATTTAAAACCTCTAGTCACAGGAGAGGTTTAAATCATAGAAAGTTATAGTGTCAGTCCTATTGTACTTAAGTCGGCATTGTGCCCTTTGTATTAAATTCGCATGCAATTACTGTGTATCATCGTCAATAAGAAGGTCCAAGGTATACAGTAAACCTGAAGTGAAGCATCGGTATCTAAAACTGGTCTCACAGGATAGGTCCAAATCGTAGAAAGTTAGAGTGTCAGTGCTCTCGTACTTAAGTCGGCATTGTGCCTTTTGTAATAAATTCGGATGCAATTTCTGTGCTTCATCGTCAATAAGTAAGTCCTAGGTATACAGTAAACCTGATGTCAAGCATTGGAATCTAAAACTGCACTCACAGGAGAGGTTCAAATCATAGAAAGTTAGAGTGTCAATCCCTTTGTACTTAAGTCGGCATTGTGCCTTTTGTATTAAATTCGGATCCACTTTCTGTGTTTCATCGCTATAAGAAGGTCCAGCGCATACAGTAAACCTGAAGTGAAGCATCGGAAGCTAAAACTGCACTCACAGGAGAGGTTCAAATCATAGAAAGTTAGAGTGTCAATCCCTTTGTACTTAAGTCGGCATTGTGCATTTTGTATTAATTTCGGATGCAATTTCTGTGCTTCATCGTCAATAAGAAGGTCCAAGGTATACAGTAAACCTGAAGTGAAGCATCGGAATCTAAAACAGGACTCACAGGAGAGGTTCAAATAATAGAAAGTTAGAGTGTCAGTCCTCTTGTTCTTAAGTCGGCATTTTGCCTATTGTATGAAATTAGGATGCAATTTCTATGTTTCATCGTCAATAAGAAGGTCCAAGGTACACAGTAAACCGGAAGTGAAGCATCGGAATCTAAAACTGGACTCACAGGAGGGGTTCAAATCATAGAAAGTTAGAGTGTCAGTCCTCTTGTACTTAAGTCGGCATAGTGCCATTTGTATTAAATTCGGATGTTATTTCTGTGCTTCATCGTCAATAAGAAGATCCAAGGTATACAGTAAACCAGAAGTGAAGCATCGGAATCTAAAACTGGACTCACTGGAGTGGTTCAAATCATAGAAAGTTAGAGTGTCAGTCCTCTTGTACTTAAACCGGCATTGTGCATTTTGTATTAAATTCTTATGCAATTTCTGTGTTTCATCGTCAATAAGAAGGTCCAAGGTATACAGTAAACCTGAAGTGAAGCATCTGAATCTAAACGTGGACTCACAGGAGGAATTCAAATCATATTCAGTTAGAGTGTCAGTACTCTTGTACTTAAGTCGGCATTGTGCCTTTTGTATTAAATTCGGATGCAATTTCTGTGTTTCATCGTCAATAAGAAGGTCCAAGGGATACAGTAAACCTGAAGTGAACCATCGGAAACTAAAACTGGACTCACAGGTGAGGTTCAATTCATAGAAAAGTAGAGTGTCAGTGCTCCTGTACTTAAGTGGGCATTGTGACTTTTGTATTAAATTCGGATGCAAATTCTGTGTTTCATCGTCAATAAGAAGGTCCAACGTATACAGTAAACCTAAAGTGAAGCATCGGATTCTAAAACTGGACTCACAGGGTAGGTTCAAACCATAGAAAGTTAGAGTGTCAGTCCTCTTGTACTTAAGTCGGCATTGTGGCTTTTGTATTACATTCGGATGCAATCTCTGTGTTTCATCGTCAATAAGAAGGTACAAGGTATACAGTAAACCTGAAGTGAAGCATCGGAATCTAAAACTGGACTCACAGGAGAGGTGCAAATCATAGAAAGTTAGAGTGTCAGTCCTCTCGTACTTAAGTCGGCATTGTGCCTTTTGTATTAAATTCGGATGAAATTTCTGTGCTTCATCGTCAATAAGAAGATCCAAGGTATACAGTAAACCTGAAGTGAAGCATCGGAAACTAAAACTGGACTCACGGGAGTGGTTTCAAATCATAGAAAGTTAGAGTGTCAGTCCTCTTGTACTTAAGTCGGCATTGAGATTTTTGTATTAAATTCGGATGCAATTTCTGTGTTTCATCGTCAATACGAAGGTCCAAGGTATAGAGTAAACCTGAAGTGAGGCATCGGAATCTAAAACTGGACTCACAGGAGTGGTTCAAATTATAGAAACTTAGAGCGTCAGTCCTCTTGTACTTAAGACGGCATTGTGCCTTTTGTATTAAATTCGGATTAAATTTATGTGTTTCATCGTCGATAAGAAGGTCCAAGGTATACAGTAAACCTGAAGAGAAGCATGGGAATCTAAAACTGGACTCACAGGAGAGGTTCAAAACATAGAGAGTTAGAGTGTCAGTCCTCTTGTACTTAAGTCGGCATTGTGCCTTTTGTATTAAATTCGGATGCAATTTCTGTGTTTCATCGTCAATGCGAAGGTCCAAGGTATACAGTAAACCTGAAATGAAGCATCGGAATCTAAAACTGGGCTCACAGGAGGGAATCAAATCATAGAATGTTAGAGTGTCAGTCCTCTTGTACTTAAGTCGGCATTGTGCCTTTTGTATTAAATTCGGATGCAATTTCTGTGTTTCATCGTCAATAAGAAGGTACAAGGTATACAGTAAACCTGAAGTGAAGCATCGGAATCTAAAACTGGACTCACAGGAAAGGTTAAGAGTATAGAAAGTTTGAGTGTCAGTCCTCTTGTACTTAAGACGGCATTGTGCCTTTTGTATTAAATTCGGATGAAATTTATGTGTTTCATCGTCGATAAGAAGGTCCAAGGTATACAGTAAACCTGAGGAGAAGCATGGGAATCTAAAACTGGACTCACAGGAGAGGTTCCAAACATAGAGAGTTAGAGTGTCAGTCCTCTTGTACTTAAGTCGGCATTGTGCCTATTGTATTAATTTAGGATGCAATTTCTGTGTTACATCGTCAATAAGAAGGTTCAAGGGATACTGTAAACCTGAAGTGAAGCATCGGAATCTAAATCTGGACTCACAGGAGAGGTTCAAATCATAGAAAGTTATAGTGTCAGTCATCTTGTACTTAAGCCGGCATTGTGCGTTTTGTATTAAATTAGGATGCAATATCTGTGTTTCATCGTCAATGAGAAGCTCCAAGGTATACAGTAAACCTGCAATGAAGCATCGGGGTCTAAAACTGGACTCACAGGAGGGAATCAAATCATAGAATATTAGAGTGACAGTCCTCTTGTACTTAAGTCGGCATTGTGCCTTTTGTATTAAATTCGGATTCAATTTCTGTGCTTCATTGTCAGTTAGAAGGTCCAAGGGATACAGTAAACATGAAGTGAAGCATCGGAATCTAAAACTGGACTCACAGGAGAGGTTCAAATCATAGAAAGTTAGAGTGTCAGTCTTCTTGTACTTAGGTCGGCACTGTGCCTTTTGTATTAAATTCGGATGCAATTTCTGTGTTTCATCGTCAATAAGAAGGTCCAAGGGATACAGTAAACCTGAAGTGAAGCATCGGAATCTAACACTGGACTCACAGGAAAGGTTCAAATCATAGAAAGATAGAGTGTCAGTCCTCTTGTACTTATGTTAGCATTGTGCCTTTTGTATTAAATTCAGATGCAATTTCTGTGCTTCATCGTCAATAAGAAGGGCCAAGGTATACAGTAAACCTGAAGTGAAGCATCGGAATCTAAAACGGGGGCTCACTGGAGAGTTTCAAATCTTAGAATGTTAGAGTGTCAGTTCTCTTGTACGTAAGTCGGCATTGTGGATATTGTATTAAATTCGAATGCAATTTCTGTGTTTCATCAAAAATAAGAAGGTCCAAGGGATACAGTAAACCTGAAGTGAAGCATCGGAATATAAAACTAGACTCACCGACGGGGTTTAGATCATATTAATTTAGAGTGTCAATAATCTTGTACTTAAGTCGGCATTGTGCCTTTTGTATTAAATTCGGATGAAATTTCTGTGTTTCATCGTCAATAAGAAGGTCCAAGGCATACAGTAAACCTGAAGTGAAGCATCGGAGTCTACAACTGGACTCACAGGAGAGGTTCAAATCATAGAAAGTTAATCTGTCAGTGCTCTTGTACTTAAGTCGGCATTGTGCCTTTTGTATTAAATTCGGATGCAATTTCTGTGCTTCTTCGTCAATAAGAAGGTGCAAAGTACACAGTAAACCTGAAGTGAAGCATCAGAATCTAAAACTGGACTCACAGGAGAGGTTCAATTCATAGAAAGTTAGAGTGTCAGTCCTCTTGTACTTATGTCGGCATTGTGCCTTTTGTATTAAATTCGGACGCAATTTCTGTGCTTCATCGTCAATAAGTAGGTCCAAGGTATACAGTAAACCTGAAGTGAAGCATCGGAATCTAAATCTGGACTCACAGGAGAGGTTCAAATCAAAGAAAGTTAGAGTGTCAATCCCGTTGTACTTAAGTCGGCATTGTGCCTTTTAAATTAAATTCGGATCCACTTTCTGTGTTTCGTCGCTATAAGAAGGTCCAGGGGATACAGTAAACCTGAAGTGAAGCATCGGAATCTAAAACTGGACTCACAGGAGAGGTTCAATTCATAGAAAGTTAGAGTGTCAGTCCTCTTGCACGTATGTCGGCATTGTGCATTTTGTATTAAATTCAGATGCAATTTCAGTGCTTCATTGTCAATAAGAAGGTCCAAGGTATACAGTAAACCTGAAGTGAAGCATTAGAATCTAAAACAGGACTCACAGGAGAGGTTCAAATAATTGAAAGTTAGAGTGTCAGTCCTCTTGTTCTTAAGTCGGCATTTTGCCTATTGTATGAAATTAGGATGCAATTTCTATGTTTCATCGTCAATAGGAATGTCCAAGGTATACAGTAAACCTGAAGTGAAGCATCGGAATCTAAAACTGGACTCACAGGAAGGGTTCAAATCACAGAAAGTTAGAGTGTCAGTCCTCTTGTACTTAAGTCGGCATTGTGCCTTTTGTATTAAATTCGGATGCAATTTCTGTGTTTCATCGTCAGTAAGAAGGTCCAAGGCATACAGCAAACCTGAAGTGAAGCATCTGAATCTAAAACTGGACTCACAGGAGTGGTTCAAATCATAGAATGTTAGAGTGACAGACCTCTTGTACTTAAGTCGGCATTGTGCCTTTTGTATTAAATTCGGATGCAATTTCTGTGTTTCATCGTCAATATGAAGGTCCAAGGGATACAGTAAACCTGAAGTGAAGCATCGGAATCTAAAACTGGACTCACAGGAGGGGTTCAAATCATTGAATGTTTGAGTGTCAGTCCTCTTGTACTTAAGACGGCAATGTGCCTATTGTATTAAATTCGGATGCGATTTATGTGTGTCATCGTCAATAAGAAGGTCCAAGTTATACAGTAAACCTGAAGTGAAGCATCGGAATCTAAAACTGGACTCACAGGAGAGGTTCAAATCATAGAAAGTTAGAGTTTCGGTCCTCTTGTACTTAAGTCGGCATTGTGCTTTTTGTATTAAATTCGGTTGCAATTTCTGTGTTTCATAGCCAATAAGATGGTGCAAGATATAAAGTTAACCTGAAGTGAAGCATCGTAATCTCAAACTGGACTCACAGGAGAGGTTCAAAACATAGAAAGTTAGAGTGTCAGTCCTCTTGTACTTATGTCGGCATTGTGCCTATTGTATTAATTTAGGATGCAATTTCTGTGTTTCATCGTCAATAAGAAGGTCCAAGGGATACAGTAAACATGAAGTGAAGTATCGAATTTAAAACCTCTAGTCACAGGAGAGGTTTAAATCATAGAAAGTTATAGTGTCAGTCCTATTGTACTTAAGTCGGTATTGTGCCCTTTGTATTAAATTCGCATGCAATTACTGTGTTTCATCGTCATTAAGAAGGTCCAAGGTATACAGTAAACCTGAAGTAAAGCATCGGTATCTAAAACTGGTGTCACAGGAGAGGTCCAAATCGTAGAAAGTTAGAGTGTCAGTCCTCTCGTACTTAAGTCGGCATTGTGCCTTTTGTAATAAATTCGGATGCAATTTCTGTGCTTCATCGTCAATAAGTAGGTCCAAGGTATACAGTAAACCTGAAGTGAAGCATCGGAATCTAAATCTGGACTCACAGGAGTGGTTCAAATCATAGAAAGTTAGAGTGTCAATCCCCTTGTACTTAATTCGGCATTGTGCCTATTGTATTAAATTCGGATGCGACTTATGTGTGTCATCGTCAATAAGACGGTCCTAGTTATACAGTAAACCTGAAGTGAAGCATCGGAATCTAAAACTGGACTCGCAGGAGAGGTTCAAATCATAGAAAGTTAGAGTGTCAGTCCTCTTGCACTTATGTCGGCATTGTGCATTTTGTATTAAATTCGGATGCAATTTCTGTGCTTCATCGTCAATAAGAAGGTCCAAAGTACACAGTAAACCTGAAGTGAAGCATCGGAATCTAAAACTGGACTCACAGGAGAGGTTCAATACATAGAAAGTTAGAGTGTCAGTCCTCTTGTACTTATGTCGGCATTGTGCCTTTTGTATTAAATTCGGAAGCAATTTCTGTGCTTCATCGTCAATAAGAAGGTCCAAGGTACACAGTAAACCTGAAGTGAAGCATCGGAATCTAAAACTGGACTCACAGGGGAGGTTCAAATAATAGAAAGTTAGAGTGTCAGTCCTCCTGTTCTTAAGACGGCATTTTGCTTTTTGTATTAAATTAGGATGCAATTTCTATGTTTCTTCGTCAATAAGAAGATCCAAGGTATACAGTAAACCTGAAGTGAGGCATCGGAATCTAAAACTGGACTGACAGGAGTGGTTCAAATCATAGAAAGTTAGAGTGTCTGTCCTCTTGTACTTAAGTCGGCATTGTGCCTTTTGTATTAAATTCGGATGCAATTTCTGTGTTTCATCGTCAGTAAGAAGGCCCAAGGTATACAGCAAACCTGAAGTGAAGCATCTGAATCTAAAACTGGACTCACAGGAGTGGTTCAAATCATAGAATGTTAGAGTGACAGACCTCTTGTACTTAAGTCGGCATTGTGCCTTTTGTATTAAATTCGGATGCAATTTCTGTGT
Source organism: Schistocerca americana (assembly GCF_021461395.2). NCBI lineage: Eukaryota > Metazoa > Arthropoda > Insecta > Orthoptera > Acrididae > Schistocerca > Schistocerca americana. Next base: position 61,070,462 of record NC_060121.1, read on the forward strand.
TTCATCGTCAATATGAAGGTCCAAGGGATACAGTAAACCTGAAGTGAAGCATCGGAATCTAAAACTGGACTCACAGGAGAGGTTCAAATCATTGAATGTTTGAGTGTCAGTCCTCTTGTACTTAAGACGGCAATGTGCCTATTGTATTAAATTCGGATGCGATTTATGTGTGTCATCGTCAATAAGACGGTCCTAGTTATACAGTAAACCTGAAGTGAAGCATCGGAATCTAAAACTGGACTCGCAGGAGAGGTTCAAATCATAGAAAGTTAGAGTTTCGGTCCTCTTGTACTTAAGTCGGCATTGTGCTTTTGTATTAAAGTCGGTTGCAATTTCTGTGTTTCATAGCCAATAAGAAGGTGCAAGGTATACAGTTAACCTGAAGTGAAGCATCGAGATCTAAAACTGGAATCACAGGAGAGGTTCAAATCATAGAAAGTTAGAGTATCAGTCCTCTTGTACTTAAGTCGGCATTGTGCCTATTGTATTAATTTAGGATGCAATTTCTGTGTTTCATCGTCAATATGAAGGTCCAAGGGATACAGTAAACATGAAGTGAAGCATCGGAATTTAAAATCTCTAGTCACAGGAGAGGTTTAAATCATAGAAAGTTATAGTGTCAGTCCCATTGTACTTAAGTCGGCATTGAGCCCTTTGAATTAAATTCGCATGCAATTACTGTGTTTCATCGTCAATAAGAAGGTCCAAGGAATACAGTAAACCTGAGGTGAAGCATCGGTATCTAAAACCGGTCTCACAGGAGAGGTCCAAATCGTAGAAAGATAGAGTGTCAGTCCTCTCGTACTTAAGTCGGCATTGTGCCTTTTGTAATACATTCGGATGCAATTTCTGTGCTTCATCGTCAATAAGTAGGTCCAAGGTATACAGTAAACCTGAAGTGAAGCATCGGAATCTAAATCTGGACTCATAGGAGAGGTTCAAATCAAAGAAAGTTAGAGTGTCAATCCCGTTGTACTTAAGTCGGCATTGTGCCTTTTGTATTAAATTCGGATCCACTTTCTGTGTTTCATCGCTATAAGAAGGTCCAGGGGATACAGTAAACCTGAAGTGAAGCATCGGAATCTAAAACTGGACTCACAGGAGAGGTTCAATTCATAGAAAGTTAGAGTGTCAGCCCTCTTGCACGTATGTCGGCATTGTGCATTTTGTATTAAATTCGGATGCAATGTCTGTGCTTCATCGTCAATAAGAAGGTCCAAGGTATACAGTAAACCTGAAGTGAAGCATTAGAATCTAAAACAGGACTGACGGGAGAGGTTCAAATAATAGAAAGTTAGAGTGTCAGTCCTCTTGTTCTTAAGTCGGCATTTTGCCTATTGTATGAAATTAGGATGCAATTTCTATGTTTCATCGTCAATAAGAAGGTCCAAGGTATACAGTAAACCTGAAGTGAAGCATCGGAATCTAAAACTGGACTCACAGGAGGGGTTCAAATCATAGAAAGTTAGAGTGTCAGTCCTCTTGTACTTAAGTCGGCATTGTGCCTTTTGTATTAAATTCGGATGCAATTTCTGTGTTTCATCGTCAGTAAGAAGGTCCAAGGTATACAGCAAACCTGAAGTGAAGCATCTGAATCTAAAACTGGACTCACAGGAGAGTTTCGAAGCATTGAATGTTTGAGTTTCGGTCCTCTTGTAATTAAGTCGGCATTGTGCCTTTTGTATTAAATTCGGTTCCAATTTCTGTGTTTCATAGCCAATAAGAGGGTGCAAGGTATACAGTTAACCTGAAGTGAAGCATCGGTATCTAAAACTGGACTCACAGGAGAGGTTCAAAAGCATAGAAAGTTAGAGTGTCAGTCCTCTTGTACTTATGTCGGCATTGTGCCTATTGTATTAATTTAGGATGCAATTTCTGTGTTTCATCGTCAATAAGAAGGTCCAAGGGATACAGTAAACATGAAGTGAAGCATCGGAATTTAAAACCTCTAGTCACAGGAGAGGTTTAAATCATAGAAAGTTATAGTGTCAGTCCTATTGTACTTAAGTAGGTATTGTGCCCTTTGTATTAAATTCGCATGCAATTACTGTGTTTCATCGTGATTAAGAAGGTCCAAGGTATACAGTAAACTTGAAGTGAAGCATCGGTATCTAAAACTGGTCTCACAGGAGAGGTCCAAATCGTAGAAAGTTAGAGTGTCAGTCCTCTCGTACTTAAGTCGGCATTGTGCCTTTTGTATTAAATTCGGAAGCAATTTCTGTGCTTCATCGTCAATAAGACGGTCCAAGGTACACAGTAAACCTGAAGTGAAGCATCGGAATCTAAAACTGGACTCACAGGGGAGGTTCAAATAATAGAAAGTTAGAGTGTCAGTCCTCCTGTTCTTAAGACGGCATTTTGCTTTTTGCATTAAATTAGGATGCAATTTCTATGTTTCTTCGTCAATAAGAAGATCCAAGGTATACAGTAAACCTGAAGTGAGGCATCGGAATCTAAAACTGGACTCACTGGAGTGTTTCAAATCATAGAAAGTTAGAGTGTCTGTCCTCTTGTACTTAAGTCGGCATTGTGCCTTTTGTATTAAATTCGGATGCAATTTCTGTGTTTCATCGTCAGTAAGAAGGCCCAAGGTATACAGCAAACCTGAAGTGAAGCATCTGAATCTAAAACTGGACTCACAGGAGTGGTTCTAATCATAGAATGTTAGAGTGACAGACCTCTTGTACTTAAGTCGGCATTGTGCCTTTTGTATTAAATTCGGATGCAATTTCTGTGTTTCATCGTCAATATGAAGGTCCAAGGGATACAGTAAACCTGAAGTGAAGCATTAGAATCTAAAACAGGACTGACGGGAGAGGTTCAAATAATAGAAAGTTAGAGTGTCAGTCCTCTTGTTCTTAAGTCGGCATTTTGCCCATTGTATGAAATTAGGAAGCAATTTCTATGTTTCATCGTCAATAAGAAGGTCCAAGGTATACAGTAAACCTGAAGTGAAGCATCGGAATCTAAAACTGGACTCACAGGAGGGGTTCAAATCATAGAAAGTTAGAGTGTCAGTCCTCTTGTACTTAAGTCGGCATTGTGCCTTTTGTATTACATTCGGATGCAATTTCTGTGTTTCATCGTCAGTAAGAAGGTCCAAGGTATACAGCAAACCTGAAGTGAAGCATCGGAATCTAAAACGGGGGCTCACTGGAGAGTTTCAAATCATAGAAAGTTAGAGTGTCAGTTCTCTTGTATGTAAGTCGGCATTGTGGATATTGTATTAAATTCGAATGCAATTTCTGTGTTTCATCAACAATAAGAAGGTAAAAGGGATACAGTAAACCCGGAGTGAAGCATCGGAATATAAAACTAGACTCACCGACGGGGTTTAGATCATATTAATTTAGAATGTCAATCCTCTTGTACTTAAGTCGGCATTGTGCCTTTTGTATTAAATTCGGATGCAATTTCTGTGTTTCATCGTCAGTAAGAAGGCCCAAGGTATACAGCAAACCTGAAGTGAAGCATCTGAATCTAAAACTGGACTCACAGGAGTGGTTCAAATCATAGAATGTTAGAGTGACAGACCTCTTGTACTTAAGTCGGCATTGTGCCTTTTGTATTAAATTCGGATGCAATTTCTGTGTTTCATCGTCAATATGAAGGTCCAAGGGATACAGTAAACCTGAAGTGAAGCATCGGAATCTAAAACTGGACTCACAGGAGAGGTTCAAATCATTGAATGTTTGAGTGTCAGTCCTCTTGTACTTAAGACGGCAATGTGCCTATTGTATTAAATTCGGATGCGATTTATGTGTGTCATCGTCAATAAGACGGTCCTAGTTATACAGTAAACCTGAAGTGAAGCATCGGAATCTAAAACTGGACTCGCAGGAGAGGTTCAAATCATAGAAAGTTAGAGTTTCGGTCCTCTTGTACTTAAGTCGGCATTGTGCTTTTGTATTAAATTCGGTTGCAATTTCTGTGTTTCATAGCCAATAAGAAGGTGCAAGGTATACAGTTAACCTGAAGTGAAGCATCGAGATCTAAAACTGGACTCACAGGAGAGGTTCAAATCATAGAAAGTTAGAGTATCAGTCCTCTTGTACTTAAGTCGGCATTGTGCCTATTGTATTAATTTAGGATGCAATTTCCGTGTTTCATCGTCAATATGAAGGTCCAAGGGATACAGTAAACATGAAGTGGAGCATCGGAATTTAAAACCTCTAGTCACAGGAGAGGTTTAAATCATAGAAAGTTATAGTGTCAGTCCCATTGTACTTAAGTCGGCATTGAGCCCTTTGAATTAAATTCGCATGCAATTACTGTGTTTCATCGTCAATAAGAAGGTCCAAGGAATACAGTAAACCTGAGGTGAAGCATCGGTATCTAAAACTGGTCTCACAGGAGAGGTCCAAATCGTAGAAAGATAGAGTGTCAGTCCTCTCGTACTTAAGTCGGCATTGTGCCTTTTGTAATACATTCGGATGCAATTTCTGTGCTGCATCGTCAATAAGTAGGTCCAAGGTATACAGTAAACCTGAAGTGAAGCATCGGAATCTAAATCTGGACTCATAGGAGAGGTTCAAATCAAAGAAAGTTAGAGTGTCAATCCCGTTGTACTTAAGTCGGCATTGTGCCTTTTGTATTAAATTCGGATCCACTTTCTGTGTTTCATCGCTATAAGAAGGTCCAGGGGATACAGTAAACCTGAAGTGAAGCATCGGAATCTAAAACTGGACTCCCAGGAGAGGTTCAATTCATAGAAAGTTAGAGTGTCAGTCCTCTTGCACGTATGTCGGCATTGTGCATTTTGTATTAAATTCGGATGCAATGTCTGTGCTTCATCGTCAATAAGAAGGTCCAAGGTATACAGTAAACCTGAAGTGAAGCATTAGAATCTAAAACAGGACTGACGGGAGAGGTTCAAATAATAGAAAGTTAGAGTGTCAGTCCTCTTGTTCTTAAGTCGGCATTTTGCTTATTGTATGAAATTAGGATGCAATTTCTATGTTTCATCGTCAATAAGAAGGTCCAAGGTATACAGTAAACCTGAAGTGAAGCATCGGAATCTAAAACTGGACTCACAGGAGGGGTTCAAATCATAGAAAGTTAGAGTGTCAGTCCTCTTGTACTTAAGTCGGCATTGTGCCTTTTGTATTAAATTCGGATGCAATTTCTGTGTTTCATCGTCAGTATGAAGGTCCAAGGTATACAGCAAACCTGAAGTGAAGCATCTGAATCTAAAACTGGACTCACAGGAGAGTTTCGAAGCATTGAATGTTTGAGTGTCAGTCCTCTTGTACTTAAGACGGCAATGTGCCTATTGTATTAAATTCGGATGCGATTTATGTGTGTCATCGTCAATAAGAGGGTCCAAGTTATACAGTAAACCTGAATTGAAGCATCGGAATCTAAAACTGCACTCACAGGAGAGGTTCAAATCATAGAAAGTTAGAGTTTCGGTCCTCTTGTAATTAAGACGGCATTGTGCCTTTTGTATTAAATTCGGTTGCAATTTCTGTGTTTCATAGCCAATAAGAAGGTGCAAGGTATACAGTTAACCTGAAGTGAAGCATCGGTATCTAAAACTGGACTCACAGGAGAGGTTCAAAAGCATAGAAAGTTAGAGTGTCAGTCCTCTTGTGCTTATGTCGGCATTGTGCCTATTGTATTAATTTAGGATGCAATTTCTGTGTTTCATCGTCAATAAGAAGGTCCAAGGGATACAGTAAACATGAAGTGAAGCATCGGAATTTAAAACCTCTAGTCACAGGAGAGGTTTAAATCATAGAAAGTTATAGTGTCAGTCCTATTGTACTTAAGTAGGTATTGTGCCCTTTGTATTAAATTCGCATGCAATTACTGTGTTTCATCGTGATTAAGAAGGTCCAAGGTATACAGTAAACTTGAAGTGAAGCATCGGTATCTAAAACTGGTCTCACAGGAGAGGTCCAAATCGTAGAAAGTTAGAGTGTCAGTCCTCTCGTACTTAAGTCGGCATTGTGCCTTTTGTATTAAATTCGGAAGCAATTTCTGTGCTTCATCGTCAATAAGACGGTCCAGGGTACACAGTAAACCTGAAGTGAAGCATCGGAATCTAAAACTGGACTCACAGGGGAGGTTCAAATAATAGAAAGTTAGAGTGTCAGTCCTCCTGTTCTTAAGACGGCATTTTGCTTTTTGTATTAAATTAGGATGCAATTTCTATGTTTCTTCGTCAATAAGAAGACCAAGGTATACAGTAAACCTGAAGTGAGGCATCGGAATCTAAAACTGGACTCACTGGAGTGGTTCAAATCATAGAAAGTTAGAGTGTCTGTCCTCTTGTACTTAAGTCGGCATTGTGCCTTTTGTATTAAATTCGGATGCAATTTCTGTGTTTCATCGTCAGTAAGAAGGCCCAAGGTATACAGCAAACCTGAAGTGAAGCATCTGAATCTAAAACTGGACTCACAGGAGTGGTTCTAATCATAGAATGTTAGAGTGACAGACCTCTTGTACTTAAGTCGGCATTGTGCCTTTTGTATTAAATTCGGATGCAATTTCTGTGTTTCATCGTCAATATGAAGGTCCAAGGGATACAGTAAACCTGAAGTGAAGCATCGGAATCTAAAACTGGACTCACAGGAGAGGTTCAAATCATTGAATGTTTGAGTGTCAGTCCTCTTGTACTTAAGACGGCAATGTGCCTATTGTATTAAATTCGGATGCGATTTATGTGTGTCATCGTCAATAAGACGGTCCTAGTTATACAGTAAACCTGAAGTGAAGCATCGGAATCTAAAACTGGACTCGCAGGAGAGGTTCAAATCATAGAAAGTTAGAGTTTCGGTCCTCTTGTACTTAAGTCGGCATTGTGCTTTTGTATTAAATTCGGTTGCAATTTCTGTGTTTCATAGCCAATAAGAAGGTGCAAGGTATACAGTTAACCTGAAGTGAAGCATCGAGATCTAAAACTGGACTCACAGGAGAGGTTCAAATCATAGAAAGTTAGAGTATCAGTCCTCTTGTACTTATGTCGGCATTGTGCCTATTGTATTAATTTAGGATCCACTTTCTGTGTTTCATCGCTATAAGAAGGTCCAGGGGATACAGTAAACCTGAAGTGAAGCATCGGAATCTAAAACTGGACTCACAGGAGAGGTTCAATTCATAGAAAGTTAGAGTGTCAGTCCTCTTGCACGTATGTCGGCATTGTGCATTTTGTATTAAATTCGGATGCAATTTCTGTGCTTCATCGTCAATAAGAAGGTCCAAGGTATACAGTAAACCTGAAGTGAAGCATTAGAATCTAAAACAGGACTGACGGGAGAGGTTCAAATAATAGAAAGTTAGAGTGTCAGTCCTCTTGTTCTTAAGTCGGCATTTTGCCTATTGTATGAAATTAGGAAGCAATTTCTATGTTTCATCGTCAATAAGAAGGTCCAAGGTATACAGTAAACCTGAAGTGAAGCATCGGAATCTAAAACTGGACTCACAGGAGGGGTTCAAATCATAGAAAGTTAGAGTGTCAGTCCTCTTGTACTTAAGTCGGCATTGTGCCTTTTGTATTAAATTCGGATGCAATTTCTGTGTTTCATCGTCAGTAAGAAGGTCCAAGGTATACAGCAAACCTGAAGTGAAGCATCGGAATCTAAAACGGGGGCTCACTGGAGAGTTTCAAATCATAGAAAGTTAGAGTGTCAGTTCTCTTCTATGTAAGTCGGCATTGTGGATATTGTATTAAATTCGAATGCAATTTCTGTGTTTCATCAACAATAAGAAGGTAAAAGGGATACAGTAAACCCGGAGTGAAGCATCGGAATATAAAACTAGACTCACCGACGGGGTTTAGATCATATTAATTTAGAGTGTCAATCCTCTTGTACTTAAGTCGGCATTGTGCCTTTTGTATTAAATTCGATGAAATTTCTGTGTTTCATCGTCAATAAGAAGGTCCAATGGATACAGTAAACGTGAAGTGAAGCTACGGAATCTGAAACTGGACCCACAGGAGGGGTTCAAATCATATTAATTTAGAGTATCAGCCCACTTGTACTTAAGTCGGCATTGTGCCTTTTGTATTAAATTCGGATGCAATTTCTGTGTTTTATCGTCAATAAGAAGGTCAAAGGGATACAGTTAACGTGAAGTGCAGTTACGGAATCTAAAACTGGACTCACAGGAGAGGTTCAAACCATAGAAAGTTAGAGTGTCAGTCCTACTGTACTTAAGCCGGCATTGTGCCTTTTGTATAAAATTAGGATGCAATTTCTATGTTTCATCGTCAATAAGAAGGTCCAAGGTATACAGTAAACCTGAAGTGAAGCATCGGAGTCTACAACTGGACTCACAGGAGAGGTTCAAATCATAGAAAGTTAGCCTGTCAGTGCTCTTGTACTTAAGTCGGCATTGTGCCTTTTGTATTAAATTCGGATGCAATTTCTGTGCTTCATCGTCAATAAGAAGGTCCAAAGTACACAGTAAACCTGAAGTGAAGCATCGGAATCTAAAACTGGACTCACAGGAGAGGTTCAATTCATAGAAAATTAGAGTGTCCGTCCTCTTGTACTTATGTCGGCATTGTGCCTTTTGTATTAAATTCGGATGCAATTTCTGTGCTTCATCGTCAATAAGATGGTCCAAGGTACACAGTAAATCTGAAGTGAAGCATCGGAATCTAAAACTGGACTCACAGGAGATGTTTAAATAATAGAAAGTTAGAGTGTCAGTCCTCCTGTTCTTAAGACGGCATTTTGCTTTTTGTATTAAATTAGGATGCAATTTCTACGTTTCTTCGTCAATAAGAAGATCCAAGGTATACAGTAAACCTGAAGTGAGGCATCGGAATCTAAAACTGGACTCACTGGAGTGGTTCAAATCATAGAAAGTTAGAGTGTCTGTCCTCTTGTACTTAAGTCGGCATTGTGCCTTTTGTGTTAAATTCGGATGCAATTTCTGTGTTTCATCGTCAGTAAGAAGGTCCAAGGTATACAGCAAACCTGAAGTGAAGCATCTGAATCCAAAACTGGACTCACAGGAGTGGTTCAAATGATAGAATGTTAGAGTGACAGACCTCTTGTACTTAAGTCGGCATTGTGCCTTTTCTATCAAATTCGGATGCAATTTCTGTGTTTCATCGTCAATATGAAGCTCCAAGGGATACAGTAAACCTGAAGTGAAGCATCGGAATCTAAAACTGGACTCACATTAGAGGTTCGAATCATTGAATGTTTGAGTGTCAGTCCTCTTGTACTTAAGACGGCATTGTGCCTTTAGTAATACATTCGGATGCAATTTCTGTGCTTCATCGTCAATAAGTAGGTCCAAGGTATACAGTGAACCTGAAGTAAAGCATCGGAATCTAAATCTGGACTCACAGGAGAGGTTCAAATCAAAGAAAGTTAGAGTGTCAATCCCGTTGTACTTAAGTCGGCATTGTGCCTTTTGTATTAAATTCGGATCCACTTTCTGTGTTTCATCGCTATAAGAAGGTCCAGGGGATACAGTAAACCTGAAGTGAAGCATCGGAATCTAAAACTGGACTCACAGGAGAGATTCAATTCATAGAAAGTTAGAGTGTCAGTCCTCTTGCACGTATGTCGGCATTGTGCCTTTTGTATTAAATTCGGATGCAATTTCTGTGCTTCATCGTCAATAAGAAGGTCCAAGGTAGACAGTAAACCTGAAGTGAAGCGTTAGAATCTAAAACAGGACTCACAGGAGAGGTTCAAATAATAGAAATTTAGAGTGTCAGTCCTCTTGTTCTTAAGTCGGCATTTTGCCTATTGTATGAAATTAGGATGCAATTTCTATGTTTCATCGTCAATAAGAAGGTCCAAGGTATACAGTAAACCTGAAGTGAAGCATCGGAATCTAAAACTGGACTCACAGGAGGGGTTCAAAACATAGAAAGTTAGAGTGTCAGTCCTCTTGTACTTATGTCGGCATTGTGCCTATTGTATTAATTTAGGATGCAATTTCTGTGTTTCATCGTCAATAAGAAGGTCCAAGGGATACAGTAAACATGAAGTGAAGAATCGAATTAAAAACCTCTAGTCAGAGGAGAGGTTTAAATCATAGAAAGTTAGAGTGTCAGTCCTCTTGTACTTATGTCGGCATTGTGCCTATTGTATTAATTTAGGATGCAATTTCTGTGTTTCATCGTCAGTAAGAAGGCCCAAGGTATACAGCAAACCTGAAGTGAAGCATCTGAATCTAAAACTGGACTCACAGGAGTGGTTCAAATCATAGAATGTTAGAGTGACAGACCTCTTGTACTTAAGTCGGCATTGTGCCTTTTGTATTAAATTCGGATGCAATTTCTGTGTTTCATCGTCAATATGAAGGTCCAAGGGATACAGTAAACCTGAAGTGAAGCATCGGAATCTAAAACTGGACTCACAGGAGAGGTTCAAGTCATTGAATGTTTGAGTGTCAGTCCTCTTGTACTTAAGACGGCAATGTGCCTATTGTATTAAATTCGGATGCGATTTATGTGTGTCATCGTCAATAAGACGGTCCTAGTTATACAGTAAACCTGAAGTGAAGCATCGGAATCTAAAACTGGACTCGCAGGAGAGGTTCAAATCATAGAAAGTTAGAGTTTCGGTCCTCTTGTACTTAAGTCGGCATTGTGCTTTTGTATTAAATTCGGTTGCAATTTCTGTGTTTCATAGCCAATAAGAAGGTGCAAGGTATACAGTTAACCTGAAGTGAAGCATTAGAATCTAAAACAGGACTGACGGGAGAGGTTCAAATAATAGAAAGTTAGAGTGTCAGTCCTCTTGTTCTTAAGTCGGCATTTTGCCTATTGTATGAAATTAGGAAGCAATTTCTATGTTTCATCGTCAATAAGAAGGTCCAAGGTATACAGTAAACCTGAAGTGAAGCATCGGAATCTAAAACTGGACTCACAGGAGGGGTTCAAATCATAGAAAGTTAGAGTGTCAGTCCTCTTGTACTTAAGTCGGCATTGTGCCTTTTGTATTAAATTCAAATGCAATTTCTGTGTTTCATCGTCAGTAAGAAGGTCCAAGGTATACAGCAAACCTGAAGTGAAGCATCGGAATCTAATACGGGGGCTCACTGGAGAGTTTCAAATCATAGAAAGTTAGAGTGTCAGTTCTCTTGTATGTAAGTCGGCATTGTGGATACTGTATTAAATTCGAATGCAATTTCTGTGTTTCATCAACAATAAGAAGGTAAAAGGGATACAGTAAACCCGGAGTGAAGCATCGGAATATAAAACTAGACTCACCGACGGGGTTTAGATCATATTAATTTAGAGTGTCAATCCACTTGTACTTAAGTCGGCATTGTGCCTTTTGTATTAAATTCGATGAAATTTCTGTGTTTCATCGTCAATAAGAAGGTCCAATGGATACAGTAAACGTGAAGTGAAGCTACGGAATCTGAAACTGGACCCATAGGAGGGGTTCAAATCATATTAATTTAGAGTATCAGCCCTCTTGTACTTAAGTCGGCATTGTGCCTTTTGTATTAAATTCGGATGCAATTTCTGTGTTTTATCGTCAATAAGAAGGTCAAAGGGATACAGTTAACGTGAAGTGCAGTTACGGAATCTAAAACTGGACTCACAGGAGAGGTTCAAACCATAGAAAGTTATAGTGTCAGTCCTACTTTACTTAAGCCGGCATTGTGCCTTTTGTATTAAATTAGGATGCAATTTCTATGTTTCATCGTCAATAAGAAGGTCCAAGGTATACAGTAAACCTGAAGTGAAGCATCGGACTCTACAACTGGACTCACTGGAGAGGTTCAAATCATAGAAAGTTAGCCTGTCAGTGCTCTTGTACTTAAGTCGGCATTGTGCCTTTTGTATTAAATTCGGATGCAATTTCTGTGCTTCATCGTCAATAAGAAGGTCCAAAGTACACAGTAAACCTGAAGTGAAGCATCGGAATCTAAAACTGGACTCACAGGAGAGGTTCAATTCATAGAAAATTAGAGTGTCCGTCCTCTTGTACTTATGTCGGCATTGTGCCTTTTGTATTAAATTCGGATGCAATTTCTGTGCTTCATCGTCAATAAGATGGTCCAAGGTACACAGTAAATCTGAAGTGAAGCATCGGAATCTAAAACTGGACTCACAGGAGATGTTTATATAATAGAAAGTTAGAGTGTCAGTCCTCCTGTTCTTAGGACGGCATTTTGCTTTTTGTATTAAATTAGGATGCAAGTTCTATGTTTCTTCGTCAATAAGAAGATCCAAGGTATACAGTAAACCTGAAGTGAGGCATCGGAATCTAAAACTGGACTCACTGGAGTGGTTCAAATCATAGAAAGTTAGAGTGTCTGTCCTCTTGTACTTAAGTCGGCATTGTGCCTTTTGTGTTAAATTCGGATGCAATTTCTGTGTTTCATCGTCAGTAAGAAGGTCCAAGGTATACAGCAAACCTGAAGTGAAGCATCTGAATCTAAAACTGGACTCACAGGAGTGGTTCAAATGATAGAATGTTAGAGTGACAGACCTCTTGTACTTAAGTCGGCATTGTGCCTTTTCTATCAAATTCGGATGCAATTTCTGTGTTTCATCGTCAATATGAAGCTCCAAGGGATACAGTAAACCTGAAGTGAAGCATCGGAATCTAAAACTGGACTCACATTAGAGGTTCGAATCATTGAATGTTTGAGTGTCAGTCCTCTTGCACTTAAGACGGCAATGTGCCTATTGTATTAAATTCGTATGCGATTTATGTGTGTCATCGTCAATAAGAAGGTCCAAGTTATACAGTAAACCTGAAGTGAAGCATCGGAATCTAAAACTGGACTCACAGGAGAGGTTCAAATCATAGAAAGTTAGAGTTTCGGTCCTCTTGTTCTTAAGTCGGCATTGTGCCTTTTGTATTAAATTCGGTTGCAATTTCTGTGTTTCATAGCCAATAAGAAGGTCCAAGGGATACAGTAAACATGAAGTGAAGCGTCGGAATTTAAAACCTCTAGTCACAGGAGAGGTTTAAATCATAGAAAGTTATAGTGTCAGTCCTATTGTACTTAAGTCGGCATTGTGCCCTTTGAATTAAATTCTCATGCAATTACTGTGTTTCATCGTCAATAAGAAGGTCCAAGGAATACAGTAAACCTGAAGTGAAGCGTCGGTACCTAAAACTGGTCTCATAGGGGAGGTCCAAATCGTAGAAAGTTAGAGTGTCAGTCCTCTCGTACTTAAGTCGGCATTGTGCCTTTTGTAATACATTCGGATGCAATTTCTGTGCTTCATCGTCAATAAGTAGGTCCAAGGTATACAGTGAACCTGAAGTGAAGCATCGGAATCTAAATCTGGACTCACAGGAGAGGTTCAAATCAAAGAAAGTTAGAGTGTCAATCCCGTTGTACTTAAGTCGGCATTGTGCCTTTTGTATTAAATTCGGATACACTTTCTGTGTTTCATCGCTATAAGAAGGTCCAGGGGATACAGTAAACCTGAAGTGAAGCATCGGAATCTAAAACTGGACTCACAGGAGAGATTCAATTCATAGAAAGTTAGAGTGTCAGTCCTCTTGCACGTATGTCGGCATTGTGCCTTTTGTATTAAATTCGGATGCAATTTCTGTGCTTCATCGTCAATAAGAAGGTCCAAGGTAGACAGTAAACCTGAAGTGAAGCGTTAGAATCTAAAACAGGACTCACAGGAGAGGTTCAAATAATAGAAAGTTAGAGTGTCAGTCCTCTTGTTCTTAAGTCGGCATTCTGCCTATTGTATGAAATTAGGATGCAATTTCTATGTTTCATCGTCAATAAGAAGGTCCAAGGTATACAGTAAACCTGAAGTGAAGCATCGGAATCTAAAACTGGACTCACAGGAGGGGTTCAAATCATAGAAAGTTAGAGTGTCAGTCCTCTTGTATTTAAGTCGGCATTGTGCCTTTTGTATTAAATTCGGTTGCAATATCTGTGTTTCATCGTCAGTAAGAAGGTCCAAGGTATTCAGCAAACCTGAAGTGAAGCATCTGAATCTAAAACTGGACTCACAGGAGTGGTTCAAATCATAGAATGTTAGAGTGACAGACCTCTTGTACTTAAGTCGGCATTGTGCCTTTTGTATTAAATTAGGATGCAATTTCTGTGTTTCATCGTCAATATGAAGGTCCAAGGGATACAGTAAACCTGATGTGAAGCATCGGAATCTAAAACTGGACTCACAGGAGAGGTTCAAATCATTGAATGTTTGAGTGTCAGTCCTCTTGTACTTAAGACAGCAATGTGCCTATTGTATTAAATTCGGATGCGATTTATGTGTGTCATCGTCAATAAGAAGGTCCAAGTTATACAGTAAACCTGAAGTGAAGCATCGGAATCTAAAACTGGACTCACAGGAGAGGTTAAAATCATAGAAAGTTAGTGTTTCAGTCCTCTTGTACTTAAGTCTGCATTGTGCTTTTTGTATTAAATTCGGTTGCAATTTCTGTGTTTCATAGCCAATAAGAAGGTGTAAGTTATACAGTTAACCTGAAGTGAAGCATCGGAATCTAAAACTGGACTCACAGGAGAGGTTCAAAACATAGAAAGTTAGAGTGTCAGTCCTCTTGTACTTATGTCGGCATTGTGCCTATTGTATTAATTTAGGATGCAATTTCTGTGTTTCATCGTCAATAAGAAGGTCCAAGGGATACAGTAAACATGAAGTGAAGAATCGAATTAAAAACCTCTAGTCAGAGGAGAGGTTTAAATCATAGAAAGTTATAGTGTCAGTCCTATTGTACTTAAGTCGGTATTGTGCCCTTTGTATTAAATTCGCATGCAATTACTGTGTTTCATCGTCATTAAGAAGGTCCAAGGTATACAGTAAACCTGAAGTAAAGCATCGGTATCTAAAACTGGCCTCACAGGAGAGGTCCAAATCGTAGAAAGTTAGAGTGTCAGTCCTCTCGTACTTAAGTCGGCATTGTGTCTTTTGTAATAAATTCGGATGCAATTTCTGTGCTTCATCGTCAATAAGTAGGTCCAAGGTATACAGTAAACCTGAAGTGAAGCATCGGAATCTAAATCTGGACTCACAGGAGAGGTTCAAATCAAAGAAAGTTAGAGTGTCAATCCCGTTGTACTTAAGTCGGCATTGTGCCTTTTGTATTAAATTCGGATCCACTTTCTGTGTTTCATCGCTATAAGAAGGTCCAGGGGATACAGTAAACCTGAAGTGAAGCATCGGAATCTAAAACTGGACTCACAGGAGAGGTTCAATTCATAGAAAGTTAGAGTGTCAGTCCTCTTGCACTTATGTCGGCATTGTGCATTTTTTTTAAAATTCGGATGCAATTTCTGTGCTTCTTCGTCAATAAGAAGGTCCAAGGTATACAGTAAACCTGAAGTGAAGCATTAGAATCTAAAACAGGACTCACAGGAGAGGTTCAAATAATAGAAAGTTAGAGTGTCAGTCCTCTTGTTCTTAAGTCGGCATTTTGCCTATTGTATGAAATTAGGATGCAATTTCTATGTTTCATCGTCAATAAGAAGGTCCAAGGTATACAGTAAACCTGAAGTGAAGCATCGGAATCTAAAACTGGACTCACAGGAGGGGTTCAAATCATAGAAAGTTAGAGTGTCAGTCCTCTTGTACTTAAGTCGGCATTGTGCCTTTTGTATTAAATTCAGATGCAATTTCTGTGTTTCATCGTCAGTAAGAAGGTCCAAGGTATACAGTAAACCTAAAGTGAAGGATCGGATTCTAAAACTGGACTCACAGGATAAGTTCAAACCACTTGTACTTAAGACGGCAATGTGCCTATTGTATTAAATTCGGATGCGATTTATGTGTGTCATCGTCAATAAGAAGGTCCAAGTTATACAGTAAACCTGAAGTGAAGCATCGGAATCTAAAACTGGACTCACAGGAGAGGTTCAAATCATAGAAAGTTAGAGTTTCGGTCCTCTTGTAATTAAGTCGGCATTGTGCCTTTTGTATTAAATTCGGTTGCAATTTCTGTGTTTCATAGCCAATAAGAAGGTGCAAGGTATACAGTTAACCTGAAGTGAAGCATCGGAATCTAAAACTAGACTCACAGGAGAGGTTCAAAAGCATAGAAAGTTAGAGTGTCAGTCCTCTTGTACTTATGTCGGCATTGTGCGTATTGTATTAATTTAGGATGCAATTTCTGCGTTTCATCGTCAATAAGAAGGTCTAAGGGATACAGTAAACATGAAGTGAAGCATCGGAATTTAAAACCTCTAGTCACAGGAGAGGTTTAAATCGTAGAAAGTTATAGTGTCAGTCCTATTGTACTTAAGTCGGTATTGTGCCCTTTGTATTAAATTCGCATGCAATTACTGTGTTTCATCGTCATTAAGAAGGTCCAAGGTATACAGTAAACCTGAAGTGAAGCATCGGTATCTAAAACTGGTCTCACAGGAGAGGTCCAAATCGTAGAAAGTTAGAGTGTCAGTCCTCTTGTACTTAAACCGGCATTGTGCCTTTTGTATTAAATTCTTATGCAATTTCTGTGTTTCATCGTCAATAAGAAGGTCCAAGGTATACAGTAAACCTGAAGTGAAGCACCTGAATCTAAAACTGGACTCACAGGAGTGGTTCAAATCATAGAAAGTTTGAGTGTCAGTCCTCTTGTACTTAAGACGGCATTGTGCCTATTGTATTAAATTCGGATGCAATTTCTGTCTTTCATAACCAATAAGAAGGTCCAAGGTATACAGTTAACCTGAAGTGAAGCATCGGAATCTAAAACTGGACTCACAGGAAAGGTTCAAATCATAGATTGTTAGAGTGTCGGTCCTCTTGTACATAAGTCGGCATTGTGCCCTTTGTATTAAATTCGGATGCAATTTCTGTGTTTCATCTTCAATAACAAGGTCCAATTGATACAGTAAACCTGAAGTGAAGCATCGGTATCTAAAACTGGACTCACAGGAGAGGTTGAAATCATTGAAAGTTATAGTGTCAGTCTTCTTGTACTTAAGTCGGCATTGTGCCATTTGTATTAAATTGGTATGCAATTTCTGTGTTTCATCGTCAAAAAGAAGGTCCAAGGTATACAGTAACCTGAAGTGAAGCATCAAACTCTAAAACTGGACTCACATGAGAGATTCAAATCATCCAAAATTAGAGTGTCAGTCCTCTTGTACTTAAGTCCGCATTGTGCCTTTTGTATTAAATTCGGATGCAATTTCTGTGTTTCATCGTCAATACGAAGGTCCAAGGGATACAGTAAACCGGAACTGAAGCATCGGAATGTAAAACTTTACTCACAGAAATGGTTCATATCATAGAAAGTGAGAGTGTCAGTCCTCTTGTACTTAAGACGGCATTGTGCCTATTGTATTAAATTCGGATGCAATTTATGTGTCTCATCGACAATAAGAAGGTCCAAGGTATACAGTAAACCTGAAGTGAAGCATCGGAATCTAAAACTGGACTCACAGGAGAGGTTCAAATCATAGATTGTTAGAGTGTCGGTCCTCTCGTACTTATGTCGGCATTGTGCCTTTTGTATTAAATTCGGATGCAATTTCTGTGTTTCATAGCCAATAAGAAGGTCCAAGGTATACAGTTAACCTGAAGTGAAGCATCGGAATCTAAAACTGGACTCACAGGAGAGGTTTAAATCATAGATTGTTAGAGTGTCGGTCCTCTTGTACTTAAGTCGGCATTGTGTATTTTGTATTAAATTCGGATGCAATTTCTGTGTTTCATCGTCAATAACAAGGTCCAATTGATACAGTAAACCTGAAGTGAAGCATCGGTATCTAAAACTGGACTCACAGGAGAGGTTGAAATCATTGAAAGTTATAGTGTCAGTCCTCTTGTACTTAAGTCGGCATTGTGCCCTTTGTATTAAATTAGGATGCAATTTCTGTGTTTCATCGTCAATAAGAAGGTCCAAGGTATACAGTAAACCTGAAGTGAAGCATCGGAATCTAAAACTGGATTCACAGGAGGGGTTCAAATCATAGAAAGTTAGAGTGTCAGTTCTCTTGTACTTAAGTCGGCATAGTGCCATTTGTATTAAATTCAGATGCAATTTCTGTCTTTCATAGCCAATAAGAAGGTCCAAGGTATACAGTAAACCTGAAGTGAAGCATCGGAATCTATAACTGGACTCACAGGAGAGGTTCAAATCATTGAAAGTTAGAGTGTCAGTCCTATTGTTTTTAAGTCGGCATTGTGCATATTGTATTAAATTCGAATGCAATTTCTGTGTTTCATCGTCAATAAGAAGATCCAAGGGATACAGTAACCCTGAAGCGAATCATCGGAGTCTAAAACTGGACTCACCGGCGGGGTTCAGATCATATTAATTTAGAGTGTCAAAACTCTTGTACTTAAGTCGGCATTGTGCCTTTTGTATTACATTCGGATGAAATTTCTTGTTTCATCGTCCATACGAAGGTCCAAGGGATACAGTTAACCTGAAGTGTAGCATCGGAATCTAAAACTGGACTCTCACAAGAGGTTCAAATCATAGAACGTTAGAGTGTCAGTCCTCTTGTACTTAAGTCGGCATTGTGCCTTTTGTAATAAATTCGGATGCAATTTCTGTGTTTCATCGTCAATAAGAAGGTACAAAGTATACACTAAACCTGAAGTGAAGCATCGGAATCTAAAACTGGACTCATAGGAGGGGTTCAATTCATAGAAAGTTAGAGTGTCAGTCCTCTTGTACTTATGTCGGCATTGTGCATTTTGTATTTAATTCGGATGAAATTTCTGTGCTTCATCGTCAATAGGAAGGTCCAAGGTATACAGTAAACCTGAAGTGAAGCATTGGAATCTAAAACTGGACTTACAGGAGAGGTTCAAATAATAGAAAGGTAGAGTGTCAGTCCTCTTGTACTTAAGTCGGCATTGTGCATTTTGTATTAAATTCGGATGTTATTTCAGTGCTTCATCGTCAATAAGAAGATCCAAGGTATACAGTTAACCTGAAGTGAAGCATCGGAATCTAAAACTGGACTCACTGGAGTGGTTCAAATCATAGAAAGTTAGAGTGTCAGTCCTCTTGTACTTAAGTCGGCATTGTGCCTTTTGTATTAAATTCGGATGCATTTTCTGTGTTTCATCGTCAATATGAAGGTCCAAGGTATACAGTAAACCTGAAGTGAAGCATCGGAATCTAAAACTGGACTCACAGGAGAGGTTCAAATCATAGAATGTTAGAGTGTCGGTCCTCTTGTACTTAAGTCGGCATTGTGCCTTTTGTATTAAATTCGGATGCAATTTCTGTGTTTCATAGCCAATAAGACGGTCCAAGGTGTACAGTTAACCTGAAGTGAAGCATCGGAATCTAAAACTGGACTCACAGGAGAGGTTCATATCATAGAAATTTAGAGTGTCAGTCCTCTTGTACTTAAGTCGTCATTGTGCCTATTGTATTAATTTTGAGTGCAATTACTGTGTTTCATCGTCAATAGGAAGGTCCAAGGGATACAGTAAACATGGAGTGAAGCATCGGAACTTAAAACTGGAGTGACAAGAGAGGTTTAAATCATAGAATGTTTTAGTGTCAGTCCTCTTGTACTTAAGTCGGCATTGTGCCTTTTGTAATAAATTAGGATGCAATTTCTGTGTTTCATCATCAATAAGAAGGTCCAAGGTATACAGTACACCTGAAGTGAAGCATCGTAATCTAAAACTGGAATCACTGGAGTGATTCAAATCATAGAAAGTTAGAGAGTCAGTCCACTTGTACTTAAGTCGGCATTGTGCCTTTTGTATTAAATTCGGATGTAATTTCTGTGTTTCATCGTCAAAATGAAGTTCCAAGGGATACAGTAAACTTGAAGTGAAGCATCGGAATCTAAAACTGGACTCACAGGAGAGGTTCAAATCATAGAAAATTTGAGAGTCAGTCCTCTTGTACTTAAGACGGCATTGTGCCTATTGTATTAAATTCGGATGCAATTTCTGTGTTTCATCGTCAATAAGAAGGTAGTAGGTATACAGTAAACCTGAAGTGAAGCATGGAAATCTAAAACTGGACTCACAGGAGAGGTTCAATCATGGAATGTTAAAGTGTCGGTCCTCTTGTACTTAAGTCGGCATTGTGCCTTTTGTATTAAATTCGGATGCAATTTCTATGTTTCATAGCCAATAAGAAGGTCCAAGGTATACAGTTAACCTGAAGTAAAGCATCGGAATTTAAAACTGGACTCACACGAGAGGTTCAAATCACAGAAAGTTAGAGTGTCAGTCCTCTTGTACTTAAGTCGGCATTGTGCCTATTGTATTAATTTAGGAAGCAATTTCTGTGTTTCATCGTCATTAAGAAGGTCCAAGGGATACAGTAAACAAGAATTGAAGCATCGGAATTTAAATCTGGAGTCTCAGGAAAGGTTTAAATCATAGAAAGCTATAGTGTCAGTCCTATTGTACTTAAGTCGGCATTGTGCCTTTTGTATTAAATTTGGATGCAATTTCTGTGTATCATCGTCAATAAGAATGTCCAAGGTATACAGTAAACCTGAAGTGAAGCATCGTAATCATAAACTGGAATCACAGGAGTGATTCAAATCATAGAAAGTTAGTGTGTCAGTCCATATAAAATTAAGTCGGCATTGTGCCCTTTGTATTAAATTCGCATGCAATTACTATGTTTCATCGTCAATAAGAAGGTCCAAGGTATACAGTAAACCTGAAGTGAAGCATCGGTATGTAAAACTGGACTCACAGGAGAGGTAATAATCGTAGAAAGTTAGAGTGTCAGACCTCTTGTACTTAAGTCGGCATTGTGCCTTATGTATTTATTTCGGATGCAATTTCTGTGTTTCATCGTCAATAACAAGGTCCAACTGATACAGTAAACCTGAAGTGAAGCATCGGTATCTAAAACTGGACTCACAGGAGAGGTTGAAATCATTGAAAGTTATAGTGTCAGTCCACTTGTACTTATGTCGGCATTGTGACCTTTGTATTAAATTAGGATGCAATTTCTGTGTTTCATCGTCAATAAGAAGGTCCAAGGTATACAGTAAACCTGAAGTGAAGCATCGGAGTCTAAAACTGGACTCACCGGCGTGGTTCGGATCATATTAATTTAGAGTGTCAATCCTCTTATACTTAAGTCGGCATTGTGCCTTTTGTATTAAATTCGGGTGAAATTTCTGTGTTTCATCGTCAATAAGAAGGTCCAAGGGATACAGTAAACCTGAAGTGTAGCTTCGAAATCTAAATCTGGACTCACAGGAGAGGTTCAAATCGTAGAAACATTGAGTGTCAGTCCTCTTGGACTTAAGCCGGCATTGTGCCTATTGTATTAATTTAGGATGCAATTTCTGTGTTTCATCGTCAATATGAAGGTCTAAGGGATACAGTAAACATGAAGTGAAGCATCGGAATTTAAAACTGGAGTCACAGGAGACGTTTAAATCATAGAAAGTTATAGTGTCAGTCCTCTTGTACTTAAGTCGGCATTGTGCCTTTTGTATTAAATTAGGATGCAATTTCGGTGTTTCATCGTCAATAAGAAGGTCCAAGGTATACAGTAAACCTGAAGTGAAGCATCGTAATCTAAAACTGGAATCACAGGAGTGATTCAAAGCATAGAAAGTTAGAGTGTCAGTCCTCTTGTACTTAAGTCGGCATTGTGCCTTTGGAATTTAATTACGATGTAATTTCTGTGTTTCATCTGCTATAACAAGGTCCAAGGTATACAGAAAACCTGAAGTGAAGCATCGGAATCTAAAATTGGACTCACAGGGGAGGTTCAAATCATAGAAAGTTAGAGTGTCAGTCCTCCCGTACTTAAGTTGGCAATGTGCCTCTTGAATTTAATTCCGATGCAATATCTGTGCTTCATCGTCAATAAGAAGGTCCAAGGTATACAATAACCCTGAAGTGAAGCATCGAGATCTAAAACTGGACTCACAAGAGAGGTTCAAATCATAGAAAGTTAGAGTGTCAGTCCTCTTGTACTTAAGTCGGCATTGTGCCTTTTGTATTAAATTAGGATGCAATTTCCGTGTTTCATCGTCAATACCAAGCTCCGAGGTATACAGTAAACCTGTAGTGAAGCATCGGAATCTAAAACTGGACTCACAGGAAAGGTTCAAATCATAGAAAGTCAGAGTGTCAGTCCTCTTGTACCTAAGTCGGCATTGTGCGTTTTGTATTATATTCGGATGTAATTTCTGTGTTTCATCGTCAATAAGAAGGTCCAAGGTATACAGTATACCTGAAGTGAAGCATAGGAATCTAAAACTGGACTCACAGAAGAGATTCAAATCATAGATAGTTAGAGTGTCAGTCCTCTTGTACTTGAGTCTGTATTGTGCCTTTTGTATTAAATTAGGATGCCATTGCTGTGTTTCATCGACAATAAGAAGGTCTAAGGTAAACAGTAAACCTGAAGTGAAACATCAGAATCTAAAACTGGACTCACTGGAGAGGTTCAAATCATAGAAAGTTAGAGTGTCAGTCCTCTAGTACTTAAATCGGTATCGTGATTTTTGTTTTAAATTCGGAAGCAATTTCTGTGTTTCATCGTCAATAAGAAGGTCCATGGTATACAGTAAACCTGAAGTGAAGCATCGGAATCTAAAACTGGACTCACAGGAGAGGTTCAAACCACTGAATGTTAGAGTGTCAGTCCTCTTGTACTTAAGTCTGCATTGTGCCTTTTGTATTAAATTAGGATGCAATATCTGTGTTTCATCGTCAATAAGAAGGTCCAAGGTATATAATAAACCTCAAGTGAAGCATCGGAATCTAAAACTGGACTCACAGGCAAGGTTCAAATCATAGAAAGTTAGAGTGTCGGTCCTCTTGTACTTAAGTCGGCATTGTGTCTTTTGTATTAAATTCGGAAGCAATTTCTGTGTTTCATCGTCAATAAGAAGGTCCAAGATATACAGTAAACCTGAAGTGAAGCTTCGGAATCTAAAACTGGACTCACAGGAGAGGTCCAAATCATATAAAGTTAGAGTGTCAGTCCTCTTGTACTTAAGTCGGCATTGTGCCCTTTGTATTAAATTAGGATGCAATTACTGTGCTTCATCGTCAATAAGAGGGTCCAAGGTATATAGTAAACCTGAAGTGAAGCATCGGAATCTAAAACTGGACTCACAAGAGATGTTCAAATCATAGAAAGTTAGAGTGTCAGTCCTCTTGTACTTAAGTCTACATTGTGCAGTTTGTATTAAATTTGGATGCAATTTCTGTTCCATCGTCAATAAGAAGGTCCAAGGTATACAGTAAACCTGAAGTGAAGCATCGAAATCAAAAACTGGACTCACAGGAGAAGTTCAAATCGTAGAAAGTTAGAGTGTAAGTACTCTTGTACTTAAGTCGCCATTGTGCCTTTTGTAATAAATTAGGATGCAATTACTGTGCTTCATCGTCAATAAGAAGGACCAAGCTATATAGTAAACCTGAAGTGAGGCATCGGAATCTAAAACTGGACTCATAGGAGGGTTTCAAGTCACAGAAAGTTAGAGTGTCAGTCCTCTTGTACTTAAGTCGGCATTGTGCCTTTTGTATTAAATTCGGATACAATTATTGTGTTTCATCGTCAATAAGAAGGTCAGAGGTATACAGTAAACCTGTAGTGAAGCATCGGAATCTAAAACTGGACTCACAGGAGAGATTCAAATCATAGAAAGTTAGAGTGTCAGTCCTCTTGTACTTAAATCGGCATTGTGATTTTTGTTATAAATTCGGAAGCAATTTCTGTGTTTCATCGTCGATAAGAAGGTCCAAGGTATACAGTAATTCTGAAGTGAAGCATTGGAATCTAAAACTGGACTCACAGGAGAGGTTCAAATCATAGAAAGTTAGAGTGTCAGTCCTCTTGTACTTAAGTCGGCATTGTGCAATTTGTATTAAATTAGGATGCAATATCTGTGTTTCATCGTCAATATGAAGGTCCAAGGTATATAGTAAACATCAAGTGAAGCATCGGAATCTAAAACTGGACTCACAGGAGAGGCTCAAATCATAGATAGAAACAGTGTCAGTCCTCTCTTACTTAAGTCTGCATTGTGTCTTCATCGTCAATAAGAAGGTCCAAGGTATACAGTAAACCTGAAGTGAAGCATCGGAATCAAAAACTGGACTCACAGGAGAAGTTCAAATCGTAGAAAGTTAGAGTGTCAGTACTCTTGTACTTAAGTCGGCATTGTGCCTTTTGTATTAAATTAGGATGCAATTACTGTGATTCATCGTCAATAAGAAGGTCCGAGGTATATAGTAAACCTAAAGTGAGGCATCGGAATCTAAAACTGGACTCACAGGAGGGTTTCAAGTCATAGAAAGTTAGAGGGTCATTCCTCTTGTACTTAAGTCGGCATTGTGCCTTTTGTATTAAATTCGGATGCAATTATTGTATTTCATCGTCAATAAGAAGGTCAAAGGTATACAGTAAACCTGTAGTGAAGCATCGGAATCTAAAACTGGACTCACAGGAGGGGTTCAAATCATAGAAAGTTAGAGTGTCAGTCCTCTTGTACTTAAGTCGGCATTGTGCCTTTTGTATTAATTTAGGATGCAGTCTCTGTGTTTCATCGTTAAGAAGAAGGTCCAAGGTATACAATAAACCTGAAGTGAAGCATCGGAATCTAAAACTGGACTCACAGGCAAGGTTCAAATCATAGAAAGTTAGAGTGTCAGTCCTCTCGTACTTAAGTCAGCATTGTGCCTTTTGTATTAATTTAGGATGCAGTTTCTGTGTTTCATTGTTAAGAAGAAGGTAAAAGGTATACAGAAAACCTGAAGTGAAGCATCGGAAACTAAAACTGGACTCACAGGAGAGGTTCAAATCATAGAAAATTAGAGTGTCAGTACTCTTGTACTTAAAACGGCATTGTGACTTTTGTATTAAATTCGGATGCGATTTCTGTGATTCATCATTCAATGAGAAGGTCCAAGGGATACAGTAAACCTGAAGTGCAGCATAGGTATCTAAAACTGGACTCACAGGAGAGGTTCAAATCATATAAAGTTAGAGTGTCAGTCCTCTTGTACTTAAGTCGGCATTTTGCCTTTTGTATTAAATTAGGATGCAATTACTGTGCTTCATCGTCAATAAGAGGGTCCAAGGTATATAGTAAACCTGAAGTGAAGCATCGGAATCTAAATCTGGACTCACAAGAGATGTTCAAATCATAGAAAGTTAGAGTGTCAGTCCTCTTGTACTTAAGTCTACATTGTGCAGTTTGTATTAAATTCGGATGCAATTTCTGTTCCATCTTCAATAAGAAGGTCCAAGGTATACAGTAAACCTGAAGTGAGGCATCGAAATCAAAAACTGGACTCACAGGAGAAGTTCAAATCGTAGAAAGTTAGAGTGTAAGTACTCTTGTACTTAAGTTGTCATTGTGCCTTTTGTAATAAATTAGGATGCAATTACTGTGCTTCATCGTCAATAAGAAGGTCCAAGGTATATAGTAAACCTAAAGTGAGGCATCGGAATCTAAAACTGGACTCACAGGAGGGTTTCAAATCATAGAAAGTTAGAGTGTCAGTCCTCTTGTACTTAAGTCGGCATTGTGCCTTTTGTATTAAATTCGGATACAATTATTGTGTTTCATCGTCAATAAGAAGGTAAAAGGTATACAGTAAACCTGTAGTGAAGCATCGGAATCTAAAACTGGACTCACAGGAGAGATTCAAATCATAGAAAGTTAGAGTGTCAGTCCTCTTGTACTTGAGTCGGTATTGTGCCTTTTGTATTAAATTAGGATGCAATTGCTGTGTTTCATCGACAATAAGAAGGTCCAAGGTATACAGTAAACCTGAAGTGAAACATCAGAATCTAAAACTGGACTCACTGGAGAGGTTCAAATCATAGAAAGATAGAGTGTCAGTCCTCTTGTACTTAAATCGGCATTGTGATTTTTGTTATAAATTCGGAAGCAATTTCTGTGTTTCATCGTCGATAAGAAGGTCCAAGGTATACAGTAATTCTGAAGTGAAGCATTGGAATCTAAAACTGGACTCACAGGAGAGGTTCAAATGATAGAAAGTTAGAGTGTCAGTCCTCTTGTACTTAAGTCGGCATTGTGCCATTTGTATTAAATTTGGATGCAATATCTGTGTTTCATCGTCAATAATAAGGTCCAAGGTATATAGTAAACCTCAAGTGAAGCATCGGAATCTAAAACTGGACTCACAGGAGAGGTTCAAATCATAGAAAGTTTGAGTGTCAGTCCTCTTGTACTTAAGTGGCATTGTGTCTTTTGTATTAAATTCGGATGCAATTTCTGTGTTCCATCGTCAATAAGAAGGTCCAAGGTATACAGTAAAGCTGAAGTGAGGCATCGAAATCAAAAACTGGACTCACAGGAGAAGTTCAAATCGTAGAAAGTTAGAGTGTAAGTACTCTTGTACTTAAGTTGGCATTGTGCCTTTTGTAATAAATTAGGATGCAATTACTGTGCTTCATCGTCAATAAGAAGGTCCAAGGTATATAGTAAACCTGAAGTGAGGCATCGGAATCTAAAACTGGACTCACAGGAGGGTTTCAAGTCGTAGAAAGTTAGAGTGTCAGTACTCTTGTACTTAAGTCGGCATTGTGCCTTTTGTATTAAATTCGGATACAATTATTGTGTTTCATCGTCAATAAGAAGGTCAAAGGTATACAGTAAATCTGTAGTGAAGCATCGGAATCTGAAACTGGACTCACAGGAGAGATTCAAATCGTAGAAAGTTAGAGTGTCAGTCCTCTTGTACTTAAGTCTGCATTGTGCCTTTTGTATTAAATTAGGATGCAATATCTGTGTTTCATCGTCAATAAGAAGGTCCAAGGTATATAATAAACCTCAAGTGAAGCATCGGAATCTAAAACTGGACTCACAGGCAAGGTTCAAATCATAGAAAGTTAGAGTGTCGGTCCTCTTGTACTTAAGTCGGCATTGTGTCTTTTGTATTAAATTCGGAAGCAATTTCTGTGTTTCATCGTCAATAAGAAGGTCCAAGATATACAGTAAACCTGAAGTGAAGCTTCGGAATCTAAAACTGGACTCACAGGAGAGGTTCAAATCATATAAAGTTAGAGTGTCAGTCCTCTTGTACTTAAGTCGGCATTGTGCCCTTTGTATTAAATTAGGATGCAATTACTGTGCTTCATCGTCAATAAGAGGGTCCAAGGTATATAGTAAACCTGAAGTGAAGCATCGGAATCTAAAACTGGACTCACAAGAGATGTTCAAATCATAGAAAGTTAGAGTGTCAGTCCTCTTGTACTTAAGTCTACATTGTGCAGTTTGTATTAAATTTGGATGCAATTTCTGTTCCATCGTCAATAAGAAGGTCCAAGGTATACAGTAAACCTGAAGTGAAGCATCGAAATCAAAAACTGGACTCACAGGAGAAGTTCAAATCGTAGAAAGTTAGAGTGTAAGTACTCTTGTACTTAAGTCGCCATTGTGCCTTTTGTAATAAATTAGGATGCAATTACTGTGCTTCATCGTCAATAAGAAGGACCAAGCTATATAGTAAACCTGAAGTGAGGCATCGGAATCTAAAACTGGACTCACAGGAGGGTTTCAAGTCACAGAAAGTTAGAGTGTCAGTCCTCTTGTACTTAAGTCGGCATTGTGCCTTTTGTATTAAATTCGGATACAATTATTGTGTTTCATAGTCAATAAGAAGGTCAGAGGTATACAGTAAACCTGTAGTGAAGCATCGGAATCTAAAACTGGACTCACAGGAGAGATTCAAATCATAGAAAGTTAGAGTGTCAGTCCTCTTGTACTTGAGTCGGTATTGTGCCTTTTGTATTAAATTAAGATGCAATTGCTGTGTTTCATCGACAATAAGAAGGTCCAAGGTATACAGTAAACGTGAAGTGAAACATCAGAATCTAAAACTGGACTCACTGGAGAGGTTCAAATCATAGAAAGTTAGAGTGTCAGTCCTCTTGTACTTAAATCGGCATTGTGATTTTTGTTATAAATTCGGAAGCAATTTCTGTGTTTCATCGTCGATAAGAAGGTCCAAGGTATACAGTAATTCTGAAGTGAAGCATTGGAATCTAAAACTGGACTCACAGGAGAGGTTCAAATCATAGAAAGTTAGAGTGTCAGTCCTCTTGTACTTAAGTCGGCATTGTGCAATTTGTATTAAATTAGGATGCAATATCTGTGTTTCATCGTCAATAAGAAGGTCCAAGGTATATAGTAAACATCAAGTGAAGCATCGGAATCTAAAACTGGACTCACAGGAGAGGCTCAAATCATAGATAGAAACAGTGTCAGTCCTCTCTTACTTAAGTCTGCATTGTGTCTTCATCGTCAATAAGAAGGTCCAAGGTATACAGTAAACCTGAAGTGAAGCATCGGAATCAAAAACTGGACTCACAGGAGAAGTTCAAATCGTAGAAAGTTAGAGTTTCAGTACTCTTGTACTTAAGTCGGCATTGTGCCTTTTGTATTAAATTAGGATGCAATTACTGTGATTCATCGTCAATAAGAAGGTCCGAGGTATATAGTAAACCTAAAGTGAGGCATCGGAATCTAAAACTGGACTCACAGGAGGGTTTCAAGTCATAGAAAGTTAGAGGGTCATTCCTCTTGTACTTAAGTCGGCATTGTGCCTTTTGTATTAAATTCGGATGCAATTATTGTATTTCATCGTCAATAAGAAGGTCAAAGGTATACAGTAAACCTGTAGTGAAGCATCGGAATCTAAAACTGGACTCACAGGAGGGGTTCAAATCAAAGAAAGTTAGAGTGTCAGTCCTCTTGTACTTAAGTCGGCATTGTGCCTTTTGTATTAATTTAGGATGCAGTCTCTGTGTTTCATCGTTAAGAAGAAGGTCCAAGGTATACAATAAACCTGAAGTGAAGCATCGGAATCTAAAACTGGACTCACAGGCAAGGTTCAAATCATAGAAAGTTAGAGTGTCAGTCCTCTCGTACTTAAGTCAGCATTGTGCCTTTTGTATTAATTTAGGATGCAGTTTCTGTGTTTCATTGTTAAGAAGAAGGTAAAAGGTATACAGAAAACCTGAAGTGAAGCATCGGAAACTAAAACTGGACTCACAGGAGAGGTTCAAATCATAGAAAATTAGAGTGTCAGTACTCTTGTACTTAAAACGGCATTGTGACTTTTGTATTAAATTCGGATGCGATTTCTGTGATTCATCATTCAATGAGAAGGTCCAAGGGATACAGTAAACCTGAAGTGCAGCATAGGTATCTAAAACTGGACTCACAGGAGAGGTTCAAATCATATAAAGTTAGAGTGTCAGTCCTCTTGTACTTAAGTCGGCATTTTGCCTTTTGTATTAAATTAGGATGCAATTACTGTGCTTCATCGTCAATAAGAGGGTCCAAGGTATATAGTAAACCTGAAGTGAAGCATCGGAATCTAAATCTGGACTCACAAGAGATGTTCAAATCATAGAAAGTTAGAGTGTCAGTCCTCTTGTTCTTAAGTCTACATTGTGCAGTTTGTATTAAATTCGGATGCAATTTCTGTTCCATCTTCAATAAGAAGGTCCAAGGTATACAGTAAACCTGAAGTGAGGCATCGAAATCAAAAACTGGACTCACAGGAGAAGTTCAAATCGTAGAAAGTTAGAGTGTAAGTACTCTTGTACTTAAGTTGGCATTGTGCCTTTTGTAATAAATTAGGATGCAATTACTGTGCTTCATCGTCAATAAGAAGGTCCAAGGTATATAGTAAACCTAAAGTGAGGCATCGGAATCTAAAACTGGACTCACAGGAGGGTTTCAAATCATAGAAAGTTAGAGTGTCAGTCCTCTTGTACTTAAGTCGGCATTGTGCTTTTTGTATTAAATTCGGATACAATTATTGTGTTTCATCGTCAATAAGAAGGTAAAAGGTATACAGTAAACCTGTAGTGAAGCATCGGAATCTAAAACTGGACTCACAGGAGAGATTCAAATCATAGAAAGTTAGAGTGTCAGTCCTCTTGTACTTGAGTCGGTATTGTGCCTTTTGTATTAAATTAGGATGCAATTGCTGTGTTTCATCGACAATAAGAAGGTCCAAGGTATACAGTAAACCTGAAGTGAAACATCAGAATCTAAAACTGGACTCACTGGAGAGGTTCAAATCATAGAAAGATAGAGTGTCAGTCCTCTTGTACTTAAATCGGCATTGTGATTTTTGTTATAAATTCGGAAGCAATTTCTGTGTTTCATCGTCGATAAGAAGGTCCAAGGTATACAGTAATTCTGAAGTGAAGCATTGGAATCTAAAACTGGACTCACAGGAGAGGTTCAAATGATAGAAAGTTAGAGTGTCAGTCCTCTTGTACTTAAGTCGGCATTGTGCCATTTGTATTAAATTTGGATGCAATATCTGTGTTTCATCGTCAATAATAAGGTCCAAGGTATATAGTAAACCTCAAGTGAAGCATCGGAATCTAAAACTGGACTCACAGGAGAGGTTCAAATCATAGAAAGTTTGAGTGTCAGTCCTCTTGTACTTAAGTGGCATTGTGTCTTTTGTATTAAATTCGGATGCAATTTCTGTGTTCCATCGTCAATAAGAAGGTCCAAGGTATACAGTAAAGCTGAAGTGAGGCATCGAAATCAAAAACTGGACTCACAGGAGAAGTTCAAATCGTAGAAAGTTAGAGTGTAAGTACTCTTGTACTTAAGTTGGCATTGTGCCTTTTGTAATAAATTAGGATGCAATTACTGTGCTTCATCGTCAATAAGAAGGTCCAAGGTATATAGTAAACCTGAAGTGAGGCATCGGAATCTAAAACTGGACTCACAGGAGGGTTTCAAGTCGTAGAAAGTTAGAGTGTCAGTACTCTTGTACTTAAGTCGGCATTGTGCCTTTTGTATTAAATTCGGATACAATTATTGTGTTTCATCGTCAATAAGAAGGTCAAAGGTATACAGTAAATCTGTAGTGAAGCATCGGAATCTGAAACTGGACTCACAGGAGAGATTCAAATCATAGAAAGTTAGAGTGTCAGTCCTCTTGTACTTGAGTCGGTATTGTGCCTTTTGTATTAAATTAGGATGCAATTGCTGTGTTTCATCGACAATAAGAAGGTCCAAGGTATACAGTAAACCTGAAGTGAAACATCAGAATCTAAAACTGGACTCACTGGAGAGGTTCAAATCATAGAAAGATAGAGTGTCAGTCCTCTTGTACTTAAATCGGCATTGTGATTTTTGTTATAAATTCGAAAGCAATTTCTATGTTTCATCGTCGATAAGAAGGTCCAAGGTATACAGTAATTCTGAAGTGAAGCATTGGAATCTAAAACTGGACTCACAGGAGAGGTTCAAATCATAGAAAGTTAGAGTGTCAGTCCTCTTGTACTTAAGTCGGCATTGTGCCATTTGTATTAAATTAGGATGCAATATCTGTGTTTCATCGTCAATAAGAAGGTCCAAGGTATATAGTAAACCTCAAGTGAAGCATCGGAATCTAAAACTGGACTCACAGGAGAGGTTCAAATCATAGAAAGTTAGAGTGTCAGTCCTCTTGTACTTAAGTGGCATTGTGTCTTTTGTATTAAATTCGGATGCAATTTCTGTGTCTCATCGTCAATAAGAAGGTCCAAGATATACAGTAAACCTGAAGTGAAGCTTCGGAATCTAAAACTGGACTCACGGGAGAGGTTCAAATCAGAGAAAGTTAGACTGTCAGCCCTCTTGTACTTAAGTCGGCATTGTGCCTTTTGTAATAAATTAGGATGCAATTACTGTGCTTCATCGTCAATAAGAAGGTCCAAGGTATATAGTAAACCTGAAGTGAGGCATCGGAATCTAAAACTGGATTCACAGGAGGGTTTCAAGTCATAGAAAGTTAGAGTGTCAGTCCTGTTGGACGTAAATCGGCATTGTGCCTTTTGTATTAAATTCGGATACAATTATTGTGTTTCATCGTCAATAAGAAGGTCAAAGGTATACAGTAAACCTGTAGTGAAGCATCGGAATCTAAAACTGGACTCACAGGAGAGATTCAAATCATAGAAAGTTAGAGTGTCAGTCCTCTTGTACTTGAGTCGGTATTGTGCCTTTTGTATTAAATTAGGATGCAATTGCTGTGTTTCATCGACATTAAGAAGGTCCAAGGTATACAGTAAACCTGAAGTGAAACATCAGAATCTAAAACTGGACTCACTGGAGAGGTTCAAATCATAGAAAGATAGAGTGTCAGTCCTCTTGTACTTAAATCGGCATTGTGCCTTTTGTATTAAATTCGGATGCAATTATTGTATTTAATCGTCAATAAGAACGTCAAAGGTATACAGTAAAACTGTAGTTAAGCATCGGAATCTAAAACTGGACTCACAGGAGAGGTTCAAATCATAGAAAGTTAGAGTGTCAGTCCTCATGTACTTAAGTCGGCATTGTGCCTTATGTATTAATTTAGGATGCAGTTTCTGTGTTTCATTGTTAAGAAGAAGGTCCAAGGTATACAGAAAACCTGAAGTGAAGCATCGGAATCTAAAACTGGACTCATAGGGGAGGTCCAAATCATAGAAAATTAGAGTGTCAGTACTCTTGTACTTGAAACGGCATTGTGACTTTTGTATTAAATTCGGATGCGATTTCTGTGATTCATCATTCAATAAGAAGGTCCAAGGGATAAAGTAAACCTGAAGTGCAGTATAGGTATCTAAAACTGGACTCACAGGGGAGGTTCAAATCATAAAAAAATAGAGTGTCAGTCCTCTTGTACTTAAGTCGGCATTGTGCCTTTTGTATTAATTTAGGATGCAGTCTCTGTGTTTCATCGTTAAGAAGAAGGTCCAAGGTATACAGTAAACCTGAAGTGAAGCATCGGAATCTAAAACTGGACTCACAGGCAAGGTTCAAATCATAGAAAGTTAGAGTGTCAGTCCTCTCGTACTTAAGTCGGCATTGTGCCTTTTGTATCAATTTAGGATGCAGTTTCTTTGTTTCATTGTTAAGAAGAAGGTAAAAGGTATACAGAAAACCTGAAGTGAAGCATCGGAATCTAAAACTGGACTCACAGGAGAGGTTCAAATCATAGAAAATTAGAGTGTCAGTACTCTTGTACTTAAAACGGCATTGTGACTTTTGTATTAAATTCGGATGCGATTTCTGTGATTCATCATTCAATGAGAAGGTCCAAGGGATACAGTAAACCTGAAGTGCAGCATAGGTATCTAAAACTGGACTCACAGGGGAGGCTCAAATCATAGAAAGTTAGAGTGTCAGTCCTCTTGTACTTAAGTCGGCATTGTGCCTTTTGTATTAATTTAGGATGCAGTGCTGTGTTTCATCGTTAAGAAGAAGGTCCAAGGTATACAGTAAACCTGAAGTGAGTCATCGGAATCTAAAACTGGACTCGCAGGAGAGATTCAAATCATAGAAAGTTAGAGTGTCAGTCCTCTCGTACTTGAGACGGTATTGTGCCCTTTGTATTAAATTAGGATGCAATTGCTGTGTTTCATCGACAATAAGAAGGTCCAAGGAATACAGTAAACCTGAAGTGAAGCATCGGAATCTAAAACTGGACTCACAGGAGAGGTTGAACTCATAGAAAGTAAGAGTGTCAGTCCTCTTGTACTTAAGTCGGCATTTTGCCCTTTGGATTAAATTAGGATGCAATATCTGTGTTTCATCGTCAATAAGAAGGTCCAAGGTATATAGTAAACCTGAAGTGAAGCATCCGAATCTAAAACTGGACTCACAGGAGAGGTTCAAATCATAGAATTTTAGAGTGTCAGTCCTCTGGTACTTAAGTCGGCATTGTGCCTTTTGTGTTAAATTCTGAAGCAATTTCTGTGTTTCATCGTCAATAAGAAGGTCCAAGGTATACAGTAAACCTGAAGTGAAGCATCGGAATCTAAAACTGGACTCACAGGAGAGGTTCAAATCATAGAAGGCTAGAGTGTCAACCCTCTGGTACTTAAGTCGGCATTGTGCCTTTTGTATTAATTTAGGATGCAATTTCTGTGTTTCATCGTTAAGAAGAAGGTAGAAGGTATACAGTAAACCTGAAGTGAAGCATCGGAATCTTAAACTGTACTCACAGGAGAGGATCATATCATAGGAAGTTAGAGTGTCAGTACTCTTGTACCTAAGTCGGCATTGTGCCTTTTGTATTAAATTCTGATGCTATATCTGTGATTCATCGTCAATAAGAAGGTCCAAGGTATACAGTATACCTGTAGTGAAGCATAGGAATCTAAAACTGGACTCAAAGGAGGGTTTCAAATCATATAAAGTTAGAGTATCAGCCCTCTTGTACTTAAGTCGGCTTTGTGCCTTTTGTATTATATTAGTATGCAATTGCTGTGTTTCATCGACAGTAAGAGGGTCCAAGGTATATAGTAAACCTCAAGTGAAGCATCGGAATCTAAAACTGGACTCACAGGAGAGGCTCAAATCATAGAAAGAAACAGTGTCAGTCCTCTCTTACTTAAGTCTGCATTGTGTCTTTTTTATTAAATTCGGATGCAATTTCTGTGTTTCATCGTCAATAAGTAGGGCCAAGGTATACAGTAAACCTGAAGTGAAGCATCAGAATCTAAAACTGGACTGACAGGAGTGGTTCAAATCATAGAAAGTTAGTGTGTCAGTCCTCTTGTACTTAAGTCGACATTGTGCCTTTTGTATTAATTTAGGATGCAGTCTCTGTGTTTCATCGTTAAGAAGAAGGTCCAAGGTATACAGTAAACCTGAAGTGAAGCATCGTAATCTAAAACTGGTCTCGCAGGAGAGATTCAAATCATAGAAAGTTAGAGTGTCAGTCCTCTTGTACTTGAGTCGGTATTGTGCCTTTTGTATTAAATTAGGATGCAATTTCTGTGTTTCATCGACAATAAGAAGGTCCAAGGAATACAGTAAACCTGAAGTGAAGCATCGGGATCTAAAACTTTACTCACTGGAGAGGTTCAAATCATAGAAAGTTAGAGTGTCAGTCCTCTTGTACTTAAGACGGCATTGTGATTTTTGTATTAAATTCGGAAGCAATTTCTGCGTTTCATCGTCAATAAGAAGGTCCAAGGTATACAGTAAACCTGAAGTGAAGCATCGGAATCTAAAACTGGACTCACAGGTGAGGTTCAAATCATAGAAAGTTAGAGTGTCAGTCCTCTTGTACTTAAGTCGGCATTTTGCCTTTTGTATTAAATTAGGATGCAATATCTGGGTTTCATCGTCAATAAGAAGGTCCTAGGTATATAGTAAACCTGAAGTGAAGCATCCGAATCTAAAACTGGACTCACAGGAGAGGTTCAAATCATAGAATTTTAGAGTGTCAGTCCTCTTCTACTTAAGTCGGCATTGTGCCATTTGTATTAAATTAGGATGCAATATCTGTGTTTCATCGTCAATAAGAAGGTCCAAGGTATATAGTAAACCTCAAGTGAAGCATCGGAATCTAAAACTGGACTCACAGGAGAGGTTCAAATCATAGAAAGTTAGAGTGTCAGTCCTCTTGTACTTAAGTGGCATTGTGTCTTTTGTACTGAATTCGGACGCAATTTCTGTGTTTCATCGTCAATGAAATGGTCCAAGATATACAGTAAACCTGAAGTGAAGCTTCGGGATCTAAAACTGGACTCACAGGAGAGGTTCAAATCAGAGAAAGTTAGAGTGTCAGCCCTCTTGTACTTAAGTCGGCATTGTGCCTTTTGTATTAAATTAGGATGCAATTACTGTGCTTCATCGTCAATAAGAGGGTCCAAGGTATATAATAAACCTGAAGTGAAGCATCGGAATCTAAAACTGGACTCACAAGAGAAGTTCAAATCATAGAAAGTTAGAGTGTCAGTCCTCTTGTACTTGAGTCTACATTGTGCATTTTGTATTAAATTCGGATGCAATTTCTGTTTCATCGTCAATAAGAAGGTCCAAGGTATACAGTAAACCTGAAGTGAAGCATCGGAATCAAAAACTGGACTCACAGGAGGAGTTCAAATCGTGGAAAGTTAGACTGTCAGTACTCTTGTACTTAAAACGGCATTGTGACTTTTGTATTAAATTCGGATGCGATTTCTGTGATTCATCATTCAATGAGAAGGTCCAAGGGATACAGTAAACCTGAAGTGCAGCATAGGTATCTAAAACTGGACTCACAGGAGAGGTTCAAATCATATAAAGTTAGAGTGTCAGACCTCTTGTACTTAAGTCGGCATTGTGCCTTTTGTATTAAATTAGGATGCAAATACTGTGCTTCATCGTCAATAAGAGGGTCCAAGGTATATAGTAAACCTGAAGTGAAGCATCGGAATCTAAAACTGGACTCACAAGAGATGTTCAAATCATAGAAAGTTTTAGAGTGTCAGTCCTCTTGTACTTAAGTCTACATTGTGCAGTTTGTATTAAATTCGGATGCAATTTCTGTTCCATCGTCAATAAGAAGGTCCAAGGTATACAGTAAACCTGAAGTGAGGCATCGGAATCAAAAACTGGACTCACAGGAGAGATTCAAATCATAGAAAGTTAGAGTGTCAGTCCTCTTGTACTTGAGTCGGTATTGTGCCTTTTGTATTGAATTAGGATGCAATTGCTGTGTTTCATCGACAATAAGAAGGTCCAAGGTATACAGTAAACCTGAAGTGAAACATCAGAATCTAAAACTGGACTCACTGGAGAGGTTCAAATCATAGAAAGATAGAGTGTCTGTCCCCTTGTAGTTAAATCGGCATTGTGATTTTTGTTATAAATTCGGAAGCAATTTCTGTGTTTCATCGTCGATAAGAAGGTCCAAGGTATACAGTAATTCTGAAGTGAAGCATTGGAATCTAAAACTGGACTCACAGGAGAGGTTCAAATCATAGAAAGTTAGAGTGTCAGTCCTCTTGTACTTAAGTCGGCATTGTGCCATTTGTATTAAATTAGGATGCAATATATGTGTTTTATCTTCAATAAGAAGGTCCAAGGTATATAGTAAACCTCAAGTGAAGCATCGGAATCTAAAACTGGACTCACAGGAGAGGTTCAAATCATAGAAAGTTAGAGTGTCAGTCCTCTTGTACTTAAGTGGCCTTGTGTCTTTTGTATTAAATTCGGATGCAATTTCTGTGTTTCATCGTCAATAAGAAGGTCCAAGATATACAGTAAACCTGAAGTGAAGCTTCGGAATCTAAAACTGGACTCACAAGACAGGTTCAAATCAGAGAAAGTTAGAGTGTCAGCCCTCTTGTACTTAAGTCGGCATTGTGCCTTTTGTATTAAATTAGGATGCAATTACTGTGCTTCATCGTCAATAAGAGGGTCCAAGGTATATAATAAACCTGAAGTGAAGCATCGGAATCTAAAACTGGACTCACAAGAGAAGTTCAAATCATAGAAAGTTAGAGTGTCAGTCCTCTTGTACTTAAGTCTACATTGTGCATTTTGTATTAAATTCGGATGCAATTTCTGTTTCATCGTCAATAAGAAGGTCCAAGGTATACAGTAAACCTGAAGTGAAGCATCGGAATCAAAAACTGGACTCACAGGAGAAGTTCAAATCGTAGAAAGTTAGAGTGTCAGTACTCTTGTACTTAAGTCGGCATTGTGCCTTTTGTATTAAATTAGGATGCAATTACTGTGATTCATCGTCAATAGGAAGGTCCGAGGTATATAGTCAACCTAAAGTGAGGCATCGGAATCTAAAACTGGACTCACAGGAGGGCTTCAAGTCATAGAAAGTTAGAGGGTCAGTCCTCTTGTACTTAAGTCGGCATTGTGCCTTTTGTATAAAATTTGGATGCAATTATTGTATTTCATCGTCAATAAGAACGTCAAAGGTATACAGTAAAACTGTAGTTAAGCATGGGAATCTGAAACTGGACTCACAGGAGAGGTTCAAATCATAGAAAGTTAGAGTGTCAGTCCTCTTGTACTTAAGTCGGCATTGTGCCTTATGTATTAGTTTAGGATGCAGTTTCTGTGTTTCATTGTTAAGAAGAAGGTCCAAGGTATACAGAAAACCTGAAGTGAAGCATCAGAATCTAAAACTGGACTCATAGGGGAGGTTCAAATCATAGAAAATTAGAGTGTCAGTACTCTTGTACTTGAAACGGCATTGTGACTTTTGTATTAAATTCGGATGCGATTTCTGTGATTCATCATTCAATAAGAAGGTCCAAGGGATAAAGTAAACCTGAAGTGCTGTATAGGTATCTAAAACTGGACTCACAGGGGAGGTTCAAATCATAAAAAAATAGAGTGTCAGTCCTCTTGTACTTAAGTCGGCATTGTGCCTTTTGTATTAATTTGGGATGCAGTCTCTGTGTTTCATCGTTAAGAAGAAGGTCCAAGGTATATAGTAAACCTGAAGTGAAGCATCGGAATCTAAAACTGGACTCACAGGCAAGGTTCAAATCATAGAAAGTTAGAGTGTCAGTCCTCTCGTACTTAAGTCGGCATTGTGCCTTTTGTATTAATTTAGGATGCAGTTTCTGTGTTTCATTGTTAAGAAGAAGGTAAAAGGTATACAGAAAACCTGAAGTGAAGCATCGGAATCTAAAACTGGACTCACAGGAGAGGTTCAAATCATAGAAAATTAGAGTGTCAGTACTCTTGTACTTAAAACGGCATTCTGACTTTTGTATTAAATTCGGATGCGATTTCTGTGATTCATCATTCAATGAGAAGGTCCAAGGGATACAGTAAACCTGAAGTGCAGCATAGGTATCTAAAACTGGACTCACAGAGGACGCTCAAATCATAGAAAGTGAGAGTGACAGTCCTCTTGTACTTAAGTCGGCATTGTGCCTTTTGTATTAATTTAGGATGCAATTGCTGTGTTTCATCGACAATAAGAAGGTCCAAGGAATACAGTAAACCTGAAGTGAAGCATCGGAATCTAAAACTGGACTCACAGGAGAGGTTGAACTCATACAAAGTAAGAGTGTCAGTCCTCTTGTACTTAAGTCGGCATTTTGCCCTTTGGATTAAATTAGGATGCAATATCTGTGTTTCATCGTCAATAAGAAGGACCAAGGTATATAGTAAACCTGAAGTGAAGCATCCGAATCTAAAACTGGACTCACAGGAGAGGTTCAAATCATAGAATTTTAGAGTGTCAGTCCTCTGGTACTTAAGTCGGCATTGTGCCTTTTGTATTAAATTCTGAAGCAATTTCTGTGTTTCATCGTCAATAAGAAGGTCCAAGGTATACAGTAAACCTGAAGTGAAGCATCGGAATCTAAAACTGGACTCACAGGAGAGGTTCAAATCATAGAAGGCTAGAGTGTCAGCCCTCTTGTACTTAAGTCGGCTTTGTGCCTTTTGTATTATATTAGGATGCAATTGCTGTGTTTCATCGACAGTAAGAGGGTCCAAGGTATATAGTAAACCTCAAGTGAAGCATAGGAATCTAAAACTGGACTCACAGGAGAGGCTCAAATCATAGAAAGAAACAGTGTCAGTCCTCTCTTACTTAAGTCTGCATTGTGTCTTTTTTATTAAATTCGGATGCAATTATTGTGTTTCATCGTCAATAAGTAGGGCCAAGGTATACAGTAAACCTGAAGTGAAGCATCAGAATCTAAAACTGGACTGACAGGAGTGGTTCAAATCATAGAGAGTTAGTGTGTCAGTCCTCTTGTACTTAAGTCGACATAGTGCCTTTTGTATTAATTTAGGATGCAGTCTCTGTGTTTCATCGTTAAGAAGAAGGTCCAAGGTATACAGTAAACCTGAAGTGAAGCATCGTAAT
The DNA here is from genome assembly GCF_021461395.2 of Schistocerca americana. Classification (NCBI taxonomy): domain Eukaryota; kingdom Metazoa; phylum Arthropoda; class Insecta; order Orthoptera; family Acrididae; genus Schistocerca; species Schistocerca americana. The sequence goes on from NC_060121.1 coordinate 61,109,919, forward strand.
CTAAAACTGGACTCGCAGGAGAGATTCAAATCATAGAAAGTTAGAGTGTCAGTCCTCTTGTACTTGAGTCGGTATTGTGCCTTTTGTATTAAATTAGGATGCAATTTCTGTGTTTCATCGACAATAAGAAGGTCCGAGGAATACAGTAAACCTGAAGTGAAGCATCGGAATCTAAAAGTGGACTCACTGGAGAGGTTCAAATCATAGAAAGTTAGAGTGTCAGTCCTCTTGTACTTAAGACGGCATTGTGATTTTTGTATTAAGTTCGGAAGCAGTTTCTGCGTTTCATCGTCAATAAGAAAGTCCAAGGTATACAGTAAACCTGAAGTGAAGCATCGGAATCTAAAACTGGACTCACAGGAGAGGTTCAAATCATAGAAAGTTAGAGTGTCAGTCCTCTTGTACTTAAGTCGGCATTTTGCCTTTTGTATTAAATTAGGATGCAATATCAGTGTTTCATCGTCAATAAGAAGGTCCAAGGTATATAGTAAACCTCAAGTGAAGCATCCGAATCTAAAACTGGACTCACAGGAGAGGTTCAAATCATAGAATTTTAGAGTGTCAGTCCTCTTGTACTTAAGTCGGAATTGTGCCATTTGTATTAAATTAGGATGCAATATCTGTGTTTCATCGTCAATAAGAAGGTCCAAGATATGTAGTAAACGTCAAGTGAAGCATCGGAATCTAAAACTGGACTCACAGGAGAGGTTCAAATCATAGAAAGTTAGAGTGTCAGTCCTCTTGTACTTAAGTGGCATTGTGTCTTTTGTATTAAATTCGGATGCAATTTCTGTGTTTCATCGTCAATGAAAAGGTCCAAGATATACAGTAAACCTAAAGTGAAGCTTCGGAATCTAAAACTGGACTCACAGGAGAGGTTCAAATCAGAGAAAGTTAGAGTGTCAGCCCTCTTGTACTTAAGTCGGCATTGTGCCTTTTGTATTAAATTAGGATGCAATTACTGTGCTTCATCGTCAATAAGAGGGTCCAAGGTATATAATAAACCTGAAGTGAAGCATCGGAATCTAAAACTGGACTCACAAGAGAAGTTCAAATCATAGAAAGTTAGAGTGTCAGTCCTCTTGTACTTAAGTCTACATTGTGCATTTTGTATTAAATTCGGATGCAATTTCTGTTTCATCGTCAATAAGAAGGTCCAAGGTATACAGTAAACCTGAAGTGAAGCATCGGAATCAAAAACTGGACTCACAGGAGAAGTTCAAATCGTAGAAAGTTAGAGTGTCAGTACTCTTGTACTTAAGTCGGCATTGTGCCTTTTGTATTAAATTAGGGTGCAATTACTGTGATTCATCGTCAATAAGAAGGTCCGAGGTATATAGTAAACCTGAAGTGAGGCATCGGAATCTAAAACTGGACTCAGAGGAGGGTTTCAAGTCATAGAAAGTTAGAGTGTCAGTCCTCTTGTACTTAAGTCTGCTTTGTGCCTTTTGTATTATATTAGGATGCAATTGCTGTGTTTCATCGACAGTAAGAAGGTCCAAGGTATATAGTAAACCTCAAGTGAAGCATCGGAATCTAAAACTGGACTCACAGGAGAGGCTCAAATCATAGAAAGAAACAGTGTCAGTCCTCTCTTACTTAAGTCTGCATTGTGTCTTTTTTATTAAATTCGGATGCAATTATTGTGTTTCATCGTCAATAAGTAGGGCCAAGGTATACAGTAAACCTGAAGTGAAGCATCAGAATCTAAAACTGGACTGACAGGAGTGGTTCAAATCATAGAGAGTTAGTGTGTCAGTCCTCTTGTACTTAAGTCGACATAGTGCCTTTTGTATTAATTTAGGATGCAGTCTCTGTGTTTCATCGTTAAGAAGAAGGTCCAAGGTATACAGTAAACCTGAAGTGAAGCATCGTAATCTAAAACTGGACTCGCAGGAGAGATTCAAATCATAGAAAGTTAGAGTGTCAGTCCTCTTGTACTTGAGTCGGTATTGTGCCTTTTGTATTAAATTAGGATGCAATTTCTGTGTTTCATCGACAATAAGAAGGTCCAAGGTATACAGTGTACCTGTAGTGAAGCACAGGAATCGAAAACTGGACTCACAGGAAAGGTTCAAATCATAGAAAGTTAGAGTGTCATTCCTCTTGTACTTAAGTCGGCATTATGTTTTTTGTATTAAATTCGGAAGCAATTTGTGTGATTCATCGTCAATAAGAAGGTCCAAGGTATACAGTAAACCTGAAGTGAAGCATCGAAATCTAAAACTGGAATCACAGGAGAGGTTCAAATCATAGAAAGTTAGAGTGTCAGTCCTCTTGTACTTGAGTCGGTATTGTGCCTTTTGTATTAAATTAGGGTGCAATTGCTGTGTTTCAACGACAATAAGAAGGTCCAAGGAATACAGTAAACCTGAAGTGAAGCATCGGAATCTAAAACTGGACTCACTGGAGAGGTTCAAATCATAGAAAGTTAGAGTGTCAGTCCTCTTGTACTTAAGTCGGCATTGTGTTTTTTGTATTAAATTCGGGAGCAATTTCTGTGTTTCGTCGTCAATAAGAAGGTCCAAGGTATACAGTAAACCTGAAGTGAAGCATCGGAATCTAAAACTGGACTCACAGGAGAGTTTCAAATCATAGAAAGTTAAAGTGCCAGTCCTCTTGTACTTAAGTTGGCATTTTGCCTTTTGTATTAAATTAGGATGCAATATCTGTGTTTCATCGTCAATAAGAAGGTTCAAGGTATATAGTAAACCTGAAGTGAAACATTGGAATCTAAAACTGGACTCACAGGAGAGGTTCAAATCATAGAATGTTAGACTGTCAGTCCTCTTGTACTTAAGTCGGCATTGTGCCTTTTGTATTAAATTCGGATGCAATTTCTGTGTTTCATTGTCAATAAGAATGTCCACGGTTTACAGTAAACCTGAAGTGAAGCATCGGAATCTAAAACTGGACTCACAGGAGATGTACAAATCATAGAAGGCTAGAGTGTCAGTCCTCTTGTACTTAAGTCGGCATTGTGCCTTTTGTATTAATTTAAGATGCAATTTCTGTGTTTCATCGTTAAGAAGAAGGTCCAAGGTATACATTAAACCTGAAATGAAGCATCGGAATCTTAAACTGGACTCACAGGAGAGGTTCAAATCATAGAAAGTTAGAGTCTCAGTACTCTAGTACCTAAGTCGGCATTGTGCCTTTTGTATTAAATTCGGATGCTATTTCTGTGATTCATCGTCAATAAGAAGGTCCAAGGGATACAGTAAACCTGAAGTGAAGCATCGAAATCTAAAACTGGACTCACAGGGGAGGTTCAAACCATAGAAAGTTAGAGTGTCAGTCCTCTTGTAATGAAATTGGCATTGTGCCTCTTGTATTAAATTAGGATGCAATTTCTGTGTTTCATCGTCAATAAGAAGGTCCAAGGTAGACAGTATACCTGTAGTGAAGCACAGGAATCTAAAACTGGACTCACAGGAAAGGTTCAAATCATAGAAAGTTAGAGTGTCAGTCATCTTGTACTTAAGACGGCATTGTGCCTTTTATATTAAATTCGGATGCAATTTCTGTGTTTCATCATCAATACGAACGTCCAAGGTATAAATTATACCTGAAGTGAAGCATAGGAATCTAAAACTGGACTCACAGGAGAGATTCAAATCGTAGAAAGTTAGAGTGTCAGTCCTCTTGTACTTAAGTCGGCATTGTGCCTTTTGTAATAGATTCGGATGCAATTACTGTGTTTCATCGTCAATAAGAAGGTCCACGGTTTACAGTAAACCTGAAGTGAAGCATCGGAATCTAAAACTGGACTCACAGGAGAGGTTCAAATCATAGAAGGCTAGAGTGTCAGTCCTCTTGTACTTCAGTCGGCATTGTGCTTTTTGCATTAATTTAGGATGCAATTTCTGTGTTTCATCGTTAAGAAGAAGGTCCAAGGTATACAGTAAACCTGAAAAGAAGCATCGGAATCTTAAACTAGACTAACAGGAGAGGTTCAAATCATAGAAAGTTAGAGTGTCAGTACTCTCGTACCTAAGTCGGCATTGTGCCTTTTGTATTAAATTAGGATGCAATTGCTGTGTTTCATCGACAATAAGGAGGTCCAAGGTATACAGTAAACCTGAAGTGAAGCATCGGAATCTAAAACTGGACTCACTGGAGAGGTTCTAATCATAGAACGTTGGTGTGTCAGTCCTCTTGTACTTAAGTCGGCATTGTGATTTTTGTATTAAATTCGGATGCAATTTCTGTGTTTCATTGTCAATAAAACGGTACAAGGTATACAGTAAACCTGAAGTGAAGCACCGGAATCTAAAACTGGACCCACAGGAAAGGTTCACATCATAGAAAGTTAGAGTGTCAGTCCTCTTGTACTTAAGACGGCATTGTGCCTTTTGTATTAAATTGGGATGCAATTTCTGTGTTTCATCGTCAATAAGAAGGTCCAAGGTATACATTATACCTGAAGTGAAGCATAGGAATCTAAAACTGGACTCACAGGAGAGATTCAAATCGTAGAAAGTTAGAGTGTCAGTCCTCTTGTACTTAAGTCGGCATTGTGCCTTTTGTATTAAATTAGGATCCAATTGCTGTGTTTCATCGACAATAAGATGGTCCAAGGTATACAGTAAACCTAAAGTGAAGAATCCTAATCTAAAACTGGACTCACTGGAGAGGTTCAAATCATAGAAAGTTAGAGTGTCAGTCCTCTTGTACTTAAGTCGGCATTGTGATCTTTGTATTAAATTCGGATGCAATTTCTGTATTTCATCGTCAATAAGAAGGTCCAAGGTATATAGTAAACCTCGAGTGAAGCATCGGAATCTAAAACTGGACTCACAGGAGAGGCTCAAATCATAGAAAGTTACAGTGTCAGTCCCATCCTTACTTAAGTCTCCATTGTGTCTTTTTTATTAAATTTGGATGCAATTTCTGTGTTTCATCGTCAATAAGAAGGTCCAAGGTATTCAGTAAACCTGAAGGGAAGCATCAGAATCGAAAACTGGACTGACAGGAGCGGTTCAAATCATAGAAAGTTATACTGTCAGTCCTCTTGTATTTAAGTCGGCATTGTGATTTTTGTATTAAATTCTGATGCAATTTCTGTGTTTCATCGCCTATAAGAAGGTCCAATGGATTCAGCAAACCTGAAGTGAAGCAACGGAATCTAAATCTGGACCCACAGGAGGGGTTCAAATCATAGGATCTTAGAGTGTCAGTCCTCTTGTACTTAAGTCGGCATTGTGCCTTTTGTATTAAATTAGGATGCAATTTCTGTGTTTCATCGTCAATAAGAAGGTCCTAGGGATACAGTAAACCAGAAGTGAAGGATCGGAAATTATAACTGGACTCACAGGAGAGGTTCAAATCATAGAAAGTAAGAGTGTCAGTCCTCTTGTACTTAAGTCGGCATTGTGCCTTTTGTATTAAATTCGGATGCAATTTCTGTGCTTTATCGTCAATAAGAAGGTCCAAGGGATACTGTAAACCTGAAGTGAAGAATCGGAATCTAAAACTGGACTCACAGGAGAGGCTCAAATCATAGAAAGTTAGAATGTCAGTCCGCTTGTACTTAAGTCGGCATTGTGTCTTTTGTATTAAGTTCGGATGCAATTTCTGTGTTTCATAGTCAATAAGAACGTCCAAGGGATACAGTATACCTTAAGTGAAGCATCGGAATCTAAAACCGGTCTCACAGGAGAGGTTCAAATCATAGAATGTAAGAAGTGTCAGTCCTCTTGTACATAGGTCGGCATTGTGCCTTTTGTATTTAATTCCGATTCTTTTTCTGTGTTTCATCTTCAATAGGAAGATCCAAGGGATACAGCAAACCTGAAGTGAAGCATCGGAATCTAAAACTGGACTCACAGGAGAGGTTCAAATCATAGAAAGTTAGAGTGTCAGTCGTCTTGTACTTAAGTCGGCATTGTGCGTTTTGTATTAAATTCGGATGCAATTTCTGTGTTTCATCGTCAATAAGAAGGCCCATGGTATAGAGATAACCTGAAGTGAAGCATCGGAATTTAAAACTGGACTCTCAGGAGAGGTTCAAATCATAGAATTAGAGTGTCAGTCCTCTTGTACTTAAGTCGGCATTGTGCCTTTTTAATGTAATTCCGATTCAATTTCTGTGCTTCATCGTCAATAAGAAGGACCAAGGTATACAGTGAACCTGAAGTGAAGAATCGGAATCTAAAACCGGACTCACAGGAGATTATCAAATCATTGAAAGAGTGTCGGTCCTCTTGTACTTAATTCGCCATTGTGCCTTTTGAATTTAATTCCGATGGAATTTCTGAGCTTCATCGTCAATAAAAAGGTCCAAGATATACAAAAAACCTGAAGTGAGGCATCGGAAACTAAAACTGGACTCACAGGAGAGGTTCAAATCATAGAAAGTTAGAGCGTCAGTCCTCTTGTACTTAAGTCGGCATTGTGCCTTTTGAATTTAATTACGATGCAATTTCTGTGTTTGATCGTCAATTAGAAGGTCCAAGGTATACAGTAAACCTGAAGTGAAGCATCAGAATCTAAAACTGGACTCACTGGAGTGGTTTAAATCTTAGAAGGTTAGAGTGTCAGTCCTCTTGTACTTAAGCCGGCATTGTGATTTTTGTATTATATTCGGATGCAATTTCTGTGTTTCATCGTCAACTAGAAGGTCCAAGGTATACAGTAAACCTGAAGTGAAGCATCGGAATCTAAAACTGGACTCACAGGAAAGGTTTAAATCATAGAAAATTAGAGTTTCAGTCCTCTTGTACTTAAGTCGGCATTGTGCCTTTTGTATTAAATTCGGATGCAATTTCTGTGTTTCATCGTCAATAAGATGGTCCAAGGTATACAGTATACCTGTGGTGAAGCATAGGAATCTAAAACTGAACTCACAGGAGAGTTTCATATAATAGAAAGTTAGAGAGTCAGTCCTCTTGTACTTAAGTCAGCACTGTGCCTTTTGTATTAAATTAGGTGCAATTGCTGTGTTTCATCGACAATAAGAAGGTCCAAGGTATACATTATACCAGAAGTGAAGCATAGGAATAAAAAACTGGACTCACAGGAGAGATTCAAATCGTAGAAAGTTAGAGTGTCAGTCCTCTTGTACTTAAGTCGGCATTGTGCCTTTTGTATTAAATTAGGATGCAATTGCTGTGTTTCATCGACAATTAGAAGGTCCAAGGTATACAGTAAACCTGAAGTGAAGCATCGGAATCTAAAACTGGACTCACTGGAGAGGCTCAAATCATAGAAAGTTAGAGTGTCAGTCCTCTTGTACTTAAGTCGGCATTGTGAATTTTGTATTAAATTCGGATGCAATTTCTGTGTTTCATCGTCAATAAGAAGGTCCTAGGGATACAGTAAACCAGAAGTGAAGGATCGGAAACTATAACTGGACTCACAGGAGAGGTTCAAATCATAGAAAGTAAGAGTGTCAGTCCTCTTGTACTTAAGTCGGCATTGTGCCTTTTGTATTAAATTCGGATGCAATTTCTGTGCTTCATCGTCAATAAGAAGGTCCAAGAGATACAGTAAACCTGAAATGAAGAATCGGAATCTAAAACTGGACTCACGGGAGAGGCTCAAATCATGGAAATTTAGAATGTCAGTCCGCTTGTACTTAAGTCGGCATTGTGCCTTTTGTATTAAATTCGGATGCAATTTCTGTGTTTCATCGTCAATAAGAACGTCCAAGGGATGCAGTATACCTTAAGTGAAGCATCGGAATCTAAAACCGGTCTCACAGGAGAGGTTCAAATCATAGAATGTAGGAAGTGTCACTCCTCTTGTACATAGGTCGGCATTGTGCCTTTTGTATATAATTCCGATTCAATTTCTGTGTTTCATCTTCAATAGGAAGGTCCAAGGGATACAGTAAACCTGAAGTGAAGCATCAGAACCTAAAACTGGAGTCACAGGAGAGGGTCAAATCATAGAAAGTTAGATTGTCAGTCCTCTTGAACTTAAGACGGCGATTGCCTTTTGTATTAAAGTGGGACGGAATTTCTGTGTTTCATTGTCAATAATAAGGTCCGATGTATACAGTAAACCTGAAGTGAAGCATCGGAATCTAAAACTGGACTCACAGGAGAGGTTCAAATCATAGAATGTTAGAGTGTCAGTCCTCTTGTACTTAAGTCGGCATTGTGCCTTTTTAATGTAATTCAGATTCAATTTCTGTGCTTCATCGTCAATAAGAAGGTCCAAGGTATACAGTGAACCTGAAGTGAAGAATCGGAATCTAAAACCGGACTCACAGGAGATTTTCAAATCATAGAAAGAGTGTCGGTCCTCTTGTACCTAATTCGCCATTGTGCCTTTTGAATTTAATTCCGATGGAATTTCTGTGCTTCATCGTCAATAAAAAGGTCCAAGGTATACAAAAAACCTGAAGTGAGGCATCGGAATCTAAAACTGGACTCACAGGAGAGGTTCAAATCATAGAAAGTTAGAGCGTCAGTCCTCTTGTACTTAAGTCGGCATTGTGCCTTTTGAATTTAATTACGATGCAATTTCTGTGTTTGATCGTCAATAAGAAGGTCCAAGGTATACAGTAAACCTGAAGTGAAGCATCGGAATCTAAAACTGGATTCACAAGAGAGGTTCAAATCATAGAAAGTTAGAGTGTTAGTCCTCTTATACTTCAGTCGGCATTGTGCCTTTTGTATTAAATTAGGATGCAATATCTGTGTTTCATCGTCAATAAGAAGGTCCAAGGTATATAGTAAACCTCAAGTGAAGCATCTTAATCTGAAACTGGACTCACAGGATAGGCTCAAATCATAGAATGTTAGAGTGTCAGTCCTCTCTTACTTAAGTCTGCATTGTGTCTTTTTTCTTAAATTCGGATGCAATTTCTGTGTTTCATCTTCAATAAAAAGGTCCAAGGGATACAGTAAACCTGAAGTGAAGCATCGGAATCTAAAACTGGACTCACAGGAGAGGTTGAAATCATAGGATGTTAGAGTGTCAGTCCTCCTGTACTTATGTCGGCATTGTGCCTTTTGTATTAAATTCAAATGCAATTTCTGTGTTTCATCGTCAATAAGAAGGTCCAAGGTATACAGAGAACCTGAAGTGAAGCATCGGAATCTAAAACTGGACTCACAGGAGAAGTTAAAATCATAGAATGTTTGAGTGTCAGTCCTCTTGTACTTAAGTCGGCATTGTGCCTTTTTAAAGTAATTCCGATTCAATTTCTGTGCTTCATCGTCAATAAGAAGGTCCAAGGTATACAGTGAACCTGAAGTGAAGAATCGGAATCTAAAACCGGACTCACAGGAGAGGTTCAAATCATAGAAAGAGTGTCGGTCCTCTTGTACTTAATTCGCCATTGTGCCTTTTGAATTTAATTCCGATGCAATTTCTGTGCTTCATCGACAATAAAAAGGTCCAAGGTATACAAAAAACTGGAAGTGAGGCATCGGAATCTAAAACTGGACTCACAGGAAAGGTTTAAATCATAGAAAATTAGAGTGTCAGTCATTTTGTACTTAAGTCGGCATTGTGCCTTTTGTATTAAATTCGGATGCAATTTCTGTGTTTCATCGCCAATAAGAAGGTCCAAGGTATACAGTAAACCTGAAGTGAAGCATCGGAATCTAAAACTGGACTCACAGGAAAGGTTCAAATCATAGAATGTTAGAGTGTCAGTCCTCTTGTACTTAAGACGGCATTGTGCCTTTTGTATTAAATTCGGATGCAATTTCTGCGTTACATCGTCAATAAGAAGGTCCAAGGTATACATTATACCTGAAGTGAAGCATAGGAATAAAAAACTGGACTCACAGGAGAGATTCAAATCGTAGACAGTTAGAGTGTCAGTCCTCTTGTACTTAAGTCGGCATTGTGCCTTTTGTATTAAATTAGGATACAATTGCTGTGTTTCATCGACAATAAGAAGGTCCAAGGTATACAGCAAACCTGAAGTGAAGCATCGGAATCTAAAACTGGACTCACTGGAGAGGTTCAAATCATAGAAAGTTAGAGTGTCAGTCCTCTTGTACTTAAGTCGGCATTGTGATTTTTGTATTAAATTTGGATGCAATTTCTGTGTTTCATCGTCAATCAGATGGTCCAGGGTATACAGTAAACCTAAAGTGAAGCATCGGAATCTAAAACTGAACTCACAAGAGAGGTTCAAATCATAGAAAGTTAGAGTGTTCGTAATCTTATACTTAAGTCGGCATTGTGCCTTTTGTATTAAATTAGGATGCAATTGCTGTGTTTCATCGACAATTAGAAGGTCCAAGGTATACAGCAAACCTGAAGTGAAGCATCGGAATCTAAAACTGGACTCACTGGAGAGGTTCAAATCATAGAAAGTTAGAGTGTCAGTCCTCTTGTACTTAAGTCGGCATTGTGATTTTTGTATTAAATTTGGATGCAATTTCTGTGTTTCATCGTCAATAAGATGGTCCAGGGTATACAGTAAACCTGAAGTGAAGCATCGGAATCTAAAACAGGACACACAGGAGTGGTTCAAATCATAGAAACTTCGAGTATCGGTCCTCTTGTACTTAAGTCGGAATTGTGCCTTTTGTACTAAATTCGGATTCATATTCTGTAATTCATCGTCAATAAGAAGGTCCAAAGGATACAGTAAACCTGAAGTGAAGCATCGGAATCTAAAACTGGACTCACAGGAGTGGTCAAATTGTAGAAAGTTAGTGTGTCAGTCCTCTTGTACTTAAGTCGGAATTGTGCCTTTTGTATTAAATTCGGATTCATATTCTGTAATTCATCGTCAATGAGAAGGTCCGTGGTATACAGTAAACCTGAAGTGAAGCTTCGGAATCTAAAACTAGACTCACAGGAGAGGTTCAAATCATAGAGAGTTAGACTGTCAGTACTCTTGTACTTAAGTCGGCATTGTGCGTTTTGTATTAAATTCGGATGCAATTTCTGTAATTCATCGTCAATGAGAAGGTCCGTGGTATACAGTAAACCTGAAGTGAAGAATCGGAATCTAAAACTGGACTAACAGGAGAGATTCAAGTCATAGAAATTTAGAGTGTCAGTCCTCTTGTACTGAAGTCGGCATTGTGGCTTTTGTATTAAATTCAAATGCAATTTCTGTGTTTCATCGTCAATAAGAAGGTCCAAGGTATACAGTAAACCTGAAGTGACGCATCGGATTCTAAAACTGGACTCACAGGAGAGGTTCAAATCATAGAAAGTAAGAGTGTCAGTCCTCTTGTACTTAAGTCGGCATTGTGCCTTTTGTATTAAATTCGGATGCAATTTCTGTGCTTCATCGTCAATAAGAAGGTCCAAGAGATACAGTAAACCTGAAATGAAGAAGCGGAATCTAAAACTGGACTCACGGGAGAGGCTCAAATCATGGAAATTTAGAATGTCAGTCCGCTTGTACTTAAGTCGGCATTGTGCCTTTTGTATTAAATTCGGATGCAATTTCTGTGTTTCATCGTCAATAAGAACGTCCAAGGGATGCAGTATACCTTAAGTGAAGCATCGGAATCTAAAACCGGTCTCACAGGAGAGGTTCAAATCATAGAATGTAGGAAGTGTCACTCCTCTTGTACATAGGTCGGCATTGTGCCTTTTGTATATAATTCCGATTCAATTTCTGTGTTTCATCTTCAATAGGAAGGTCCAAGGGATACAGTAAACCTGAAGTGAAGCATCAGAACCTAAAACTGGAGTCACAGGAGAGGGTCAAATCATAGAAAGTTAGATTGTCAGTCCTCTTGAACTTAAGACGGCGATTGCCTTTTGTATTAAAGTGGGACGCAATTTCTGTGTTTCATTGTCAATAATAAGGTCCGATGTATACAGTAAACCTGAAGTGAAGCATCGGAATCTAAAACTGGACTCACAGGAGAGGTTCAAATCATAGAATGTTAGAGTGTCAGTCCTCTTGTACTTAAGTCGGCATTGTGCCTTTTTAATGTAATTCAGATTCAATTTCTGTGCTTCATCGTCAATAAGAAGGTCCAAGGTATACAGTGAACCTGAAGTGAAGAATCGGAATCTAAAACCGGACTCACAGGAGATTTTCAAATCATAGAAAGAGTGTCGGTCCTCTTGTACTTAATTCGCCATTGTGCCTTTTGAATTTAATTCCGATGGAATTTCTGTGCTTCATCGTCAATAAAAAGGTCCAAGGTATACAAAAAACCTGAAGTGAGGCATCGGAATCTAAAACTGGACTCACAGGAGAGGTTCAAATCATAGAAAGTTAGAGCGTCAGTCCTCTTGTACTTAAGTCGGCATTGTGCCTTTTGAATTTAATTACGATGCAATTTCTGTGTTTGATCGTCAATAAGAAGGTCCAAGGTATACAGTAAACCTGAAGTGAAGCATCGGAATCTAAAACTGGATTCACAAGAGAGGTTCAAATCATAGAAAGTTAGAGTGTTAGTCCTCTTATACTTCAGTCGGCATTGTGCCTTTTGTATTAAATTAGGATGCAATATCTGTGTTTCATCGTCAATAAGAAGGTCCAAGGTATATAGTAAACCTCAAGTGAAGCATCTTAATCTGAAACTGGACTCACAGGATAGGCTCAAATCATAGAATGTTAGAGTGTCAGTCCTCTCTTACTTAAGACTGCATTGTGTCTTTTTTCTTAAATTCGGATGCAATTTCTGTGTTTCATCTTCAATAAAAAGGTCCAAGGGATACAGTAAACCTGAAGTGAAGCATCGGAATCTAAAACTGGACTCACAGGAGAGGTTGAAATCATAGGATGTTAGAGTGTCAGTCCTCCTGTACTTATGTCGGCATTGTGCCTTTTGTATTAAATTCAAATGCAATTTCTGTGTTTCATCGTCAATAAGAAGGTCCAAGGTATACAGAGAACCTGAAGTGAAGCATCGGAATCTAAAACTGGACTCACAGGAGAAGTTAAAATCATAGAATGTTTGAGTGTCAGTCCTCTTGTACTTAAGTCGGCATTGTGCCTTTTTAATGTAATTCCGATTCAATTTCTGTGCTTCATCGTCAATAAGAAGGTCCAAGGTATACAGTGAACCTGAAGTGAAGAATCGGAATCTAAAACCGGACTCACAGGAGAGGTTCAAATCATAGAAAGAGTGTCGGTCCTCTTGTACTTAATTCGCCATTGTGCCTTTTGAATTTAATTCCGATGCAATTTCTGTGCTTCATCGACAATAAAAAGGTCCAAGGTATACAAAAAACTGGAAGTGAGGCATCGGAATCTAAAACTGGACTCACAGGAAAGGTTTAAATCATAGAAAATTAGAGTGTCAGTCATTTTGTACTTAAGTCGGCATTGTGCCTTTTGTATTAAATTCGGATGCAATTTCTGTGTTTCATCGCCAATAAGAAGGTCCAAGGTATACAGTAAACCTGAAGTGAAGCATCGGAATCTAAAACTGGACTCACAGGAAAGGTTCAAATCATAGAATGTTAGAGTGTCAGTCCTCTTGTACTTAAGACGGCATTGTGCCTTTTGTATTAAATTCGGATGCAATTTCTGCGTTACATCGTCAATAAGAAGGTCCAAGGTATACATTATACCTGAAGTGAAGCATAGGAATAAAAAACTGGACTCACAGGAGAGATTCAAATCGTAGACAGTTAGAGTGTCAGTCCTCTTGTACTTAAGTCGGCATTGTGCCTTTTGTATTAAATTAGGATACAATTGCTGTGTTTCATCGACAATAAGAAGGTCCAAGGTATACAGCAAACCTGAAGTGAAGCATCGGAATCTAAAACTGGACTCACTGGAGAGGTTCAAATCATAGAAAGTTAGAGTGTCAGTCCTCTTGTACTTAAGTCGGCATTGTGATTTTTGTATTAAATTTGGATGCAATTTCTGTGTTTCATCGTCAATCAGATGGTCCAGGGTATACAGTAAACCTAAAGTGAAGCATCGGAATCTAAAACTGAACTCACAAGAGAGGTTCAAATCATAGAAAGTTAGAGTGTTCGTCCTCTTATACTTAAGTCGGCATTGTGCCTTTTGTATTAAATTAGGATGCAATTGCTGTGTTTCATCGACAATTAGAAGGTCCAAGGTATACAGCAAACCTGAAGTGAAGCATCGGAATCTAAAACTGGACTCACTGGAGAGGTTCAAATCATAGAAAGTTAGAGTGTCAGTCCTCTTGTACTTAAGTCGGCATTGTGATTTTTGTATTAAATTTGGATGCAATTTCTGTGTTTCATCGTCAATAAGATGGTCCAGGGTATACAGTAAACCTGAAGTGAAGCATCGGAATCTAAAACAGGACACACAGGAGTGGTTCAAATCATAGAAACTTCGAGTATCGGTCCTCTTGTACTTAAGTCGGAATTGTGCCTTTTGTATTAAATTCGGATTCATATTCTGTAATTCATCGTCAATAAGAAGGTCCAAAGGATACAGTAAACCTGAAGTGAAGCATCGGAATCTAAAACTGGACTCACAGGAGTGGTCAAATTGTAGAAAGTTAGTGTGTCAGTCCTCTTGTACTTAAGTCGGAATTGTGCCTTTTGTATTAAATTCGGATTCATATTCTGTAATTCATCGTCAATGAGAAGGTCCGTGGTATACAGTAAACCTGAAGTGAAGCTTCGGAATCTAAAACTAGACTCACAGGAGAGGTTCAAATCATAGAGAGTTAGAGTGTCAGTACTCTTGTACTTAAGTCGGCATTGTGCGTTTTGTATTAAATTCGGATGCAATTTCTGTAATTCATCGTCAATGAGAAGGTCCGTGGTATACAGTAAACCTGAAGTGAAGAATCGGAATCTAAAACTGGACTAACAGGAGAGATTCAAGTCATAGAAATTTAGAGTGTCAGTCCTCTTGTACTGAAGTCGGCATTGTGGCTTTTGTATTAAATTCAAATGCAATTTCTGTGTTTCATCGTCAATAAGAAGGTCCAAGGTATACAGTAAACCTGAAGTGACGCATCGGATTCTAAAACTGGACTCACAGGAGAGTTTCAAATCATAGAAAGTTAGAGTGTCAGTCCTCTTGTACCTAAGTCGGCATCATGCCTTTTGAATTTAATTCCGATGCAATTTCTGTGCTTCATCGTCAATAAGAAGGTCAAACGTATGCAGTAAACCTGAAGTGAAGCATCGGATTCTGTAACCGGACTCAAAGGAGAGGTTCAAATCATAGAAAGAGTGACAGTCCTCTTGTACTTAAGTCGGCATTGTGCCTTTTGAAATTAATTCCGATGCAATTTCTGTGCTTCATCGTCAATAAGAAGGTCCAAGGTATACAGCAAACCCGAAGTGAAGCATCGGAATCTAAAATTGGACTCACAGGAGAGGTTCAAATCACAGAAAGTTAGAGTGTCAGTCCTCTTGTACTTAAGTCGGCAATGTGCCTTTTGAATTTAATTACGATGCAATTTCTGTGTTTCATCGTCAATAAGAAGGTCCAAGGTATACAGTAAACCTGAAGTGAAGCATTGGAATCTAAAACTGGACTCACTGGATAAGTTCAAATCATAGAAAGTTAGAGTGTCAGTCCTCCAGGACTTAAATCGGCATTGTGATTTTTGTATTATATTCGGATGCAATTTCTGTGTTTCATCGTCAATAAGAAGGTCCAAGGTATACAGTAAACCTGAAGTGAAGCATCGGAATCTAAAACTGGACTCACAGGAGATTTTCAAATCATAGAAAGTTAGAGTGTTAGTGCTCATGTACTTAAGTCGGCGTTGTGCCTTTTGTATTTAATTAGGAAGCAATATCGGTGTTTCATCGTCAATAAGAAGGTCCAAGGTATATAGTAAACCTCAAGTGAAGCATCGAAATCTAAAACTGGACTCACAGGAGAGGCTCAAATCATAGAAAGTTAGAGTGTCAGTCCTCTCGTACTTAAGTCGGCATTGTGTCTTCTTTATTAAATTCGGATGCAATTTCTGTGTTTCATCGTCAATAAGAAGGTCCAAGGTATACTGTAAACCTGACGTGAAGCATCAGAATCTAAAACTGGACTCACAGGAGAGGTTCAAATCATAGAAAGTTTGAGTGTCAGTCCTCTTGTACCTATGTCGGCATTGTGCCTTTTGAATTTAATTCCGATGCAATTTCTGTAATTCATTGTCGATAAAAAGGTCCAAGGTATACAGCAAACCTGAAGTGAAGCATCGGAATCTAAAATTGGACTCACAGGAGAGGTTCAAATCATAGAAAGATAGAGTGTCAATCCTCTTGTACTTAAGTCGGCATTGTGCCTTTTGAATCTAATTCCGATGCAATTTCTGTGCTTCATCGTCAATAAGAAGGTCCAAGGTATACAGTAAACCTGAAGTGAAGCATCGGAATCTAAAACTGGACACACAGGAGTGGTTCAAATCATAGAAAGTTAGTGTATCGGTCCTCTTGTACTTATGTTGGCATTGTGCCTTTTGTATTAAATTCGGATTCAATTTCTGTGTTTCATCGTCAATAAGAAGGTCCAAGGGATACAGTAAACCTGAAATGAAGCATCGGAATCTATAACTGGACTCACAGGAGAGGTTCAAATCATAGAAAGTTAGAGTGTCTGTCCTCTTGTTCTTAAGTCGGCATTGTGCCTCTTGTATTAAATTCCGATGCAAATTCTGTGCTTCATCGTCAATAAGAAGGTCCAAAGGATACAGTAAACCTGAAGTGAAGCATCGGAATCTAAAACTGGACTCACAGGAGTGGTCAAATCATAGAAACTTAGAGTGTCGGTCCTCTTGTACTCAAGTCGGCATTGTGCCTTTTGTATTAAATTCGGATGCAATTTCTGTGCTTCATCGTCAATACGAAGGTCCAAGGGATACAGTAAACCTGAAGTGAAGAATAGGAATCTAAAAACTGGACTCACAGGAGAGGTTCAAATCATAGAAAGTTAGAGTGTCAGTCCTCTTGTACCTAAGTCGGCATTGTGCCCTTTGAATTTAGTTCCGATGCAACTTCTGTGCTTCATCGTCAATAAGAAGGTCAAACGTATGCAGTAAACCTGAAGTGAAGCATCGGATTCTATAACCGGAGTCACAGGAGAAGTTAAAATTATAGAATGTTTGAGTGTCAGTCCTCTTGTACTTAAGTCGGCATTGTGAATTTTTAATGTAATTCCGATTCAATTTCTGTGCTTCATCGTCAATAAGAAGGTCCAAGGTATACAGTGAACCTGAAGTGAAGAATCGGAATCTAAAACCGGACTCACAGGAGAGGTTCAAATCATAGAAAGAGTGTCGGTCCTCTTGTACTTAATTCGCCATTGTGCCTTTTGAATTTGATTCCGATGCAATTTCTGTGCTTCATCGACAATAAAAAGGTCCAAGGTATACAAAAAGCCGGAAGTGAGGCATCGGAATCTAAAACTGGACTCACAGGAAAGGTTTAAATCATAGAAAATTAGAGTGTCAGTCATTTTGTACTTAAGTCGGCATTGTGCCTTTTGTATTAAATTCGGATGCAATTTCTGTGTTTCATCGCCAATAAGAAGGTCCAAGGTATACAGTAAACCTGAAGTGAAGCATCGGAATCTAAAACTGGACTCACAGGAAAGGTTCAAATCATAGAATGTTAGAGTGTCAGTCCTCTTGTACTTAAGACGGCATTGTGCCTTTTGTATTAAATTCGGATGCAATTTCTGCGTTACATCGTCAATAAGAAGGTCCAAGGTATACATTATACCTGAAGTGAAGCATAGGAATAAAAAACTGGACTCACAGGAGAGATTCAAATCGTAGACAGTTAGAGTGTCAGTCCTCTTGTACTTAAGTCGGCATTGTGCCTTTTGTATTAAATTAGGATACAATTGCTGTGTTTCATCGACAATAAGAAGGTCCAAGGTATACAGCAAACCTGAAGTGAAGCATCGGAATCTAAAACTGGACTCACTGGAGAGGTTCAAATCATAGAAAGTTAGAGTGTCAGTCCTCTTGTACTTAAGTCGGCATTGTGATTTTTGTATTAAATTTGGATGCAATTTCTGTGTTTCATCGTCAATCAGATGGTCCAGGGTATACAGTAAACCTAAAGTGAAGCATCGGAATCTAAAACTGAACTCACAAGAGAGGTTCAAATCATAGAAAGTTAGAGTGTTCGTCCTCTTATACTTAAGTCGGCATTGTGCCTTTTGCATTAAATTAGGATGCAATTGCTGTGTTTCATCGACAATTAGAAGGTCCAAGGTATACAGCAAACCTGAAGTGAAGCATCGGAATCTAAAACTGGACTCACTGGAGAGGTTCAAATCATAGAAAGTTAGAGTGTCAGTCCTCTTGTACTTAAGTCGGCATTGTGATTTTTGTATTAAATTTGGATGCAATTTCTGTGTTTCATCGTCAATAAGATGGTCCAGGGTATACAGTAAACCTGAAGTGAAGCATCGGAATCTAAAACAGGACACACAGGAGTGGTTCAAATCATAGAAACTTCGAGTATCGGTCCTCTTGTACTTAAGTCGGAATTGTGCCTTTTGTATTAAATTCGGATTCATATTCTGTAATTCATCGTCAATAAGAAGGTCCAAAGGATACAGTAAACCTGAAGAGAAGCATCGGAATCTAAAACTGGACTCACAGGAGTGGTCAAATTGTAGAAAGTTAGTGTGTCAGTCCTCTTGTACTTAAGTCGGAATTGTGCCTTTTGTATTAAATTCGGATTCATATTCTGTAATTCATCGTCAATGAGAAGGTCCGTGGTATACAGTAAACCTGAAGTGAAGCTTCGGAATCTAAAACTGGACTCACAGGAGTGGTTCAAATCATAGAGAGTTAGAGTGTCAGTACTCTTGTACTTAAGTCGGCATTGTGCGTTTTGTATTAAATTCGGATGCAATTTCTGTAATTCATCGTCAATGAGAAGGTCCGTGGTATACAGTAAACCTGAAGTGAAGAATCGGAATCTAAAACTGGACTAACAGGAGAGATTCAAGTCATAGAAATTTAGAGTGTCAGTCCTCTTGTACTGAAGTCGGCATTGTGCCTTTTGTATTAAATTCAAATGCAATTTCTGTGTTTCATCGTCAATAAGAAGGTCCAAGGTATACAGTAAACCTGAAGTGACGCATCGGATTCTAAAACTGGACTCACAGGAGAGTTTCAAATCATAGAAAGTTAGAGTGTCAGTCCTCTTGTACCTAAGTCGGCATTATGCCTTTTGAATTTAATTCCGATGCAATTTCTGTGCTTCATCGTCAATAAGAAGGTCAAACGTATGCAGTAAACCTGAAGTGAAGCATCGGATTCTGTAACCGGACTCAAAGGAGAGGTTCAAATCATAGAAAGAGTGACAGTCCTCTTGTACTTAAGTCGGCATTGTGCCTTTTGAAATTAATTCCGATGCAATTTCTGTGCTTCATCGTCAATAAGAAGGTCCAAGGTATACAGCAAACCTGAAGTGAAGCATCGGAATCTAAAATTGGACTCACAGGAGAGGTTCAAATCACAGAAAGTTAGAGTGTCAGTCCTCTTGTACTTAAGTCGGCATTGTGCCTTTTGAATTTAATTCCGATGCAATTTCTGTGCTTCATCGTCAATAAGTAGGTCCAAGGTATACAGTAAACCTGAAGTGAAGAATCGGAATCTAAAACCGGCCTCACAGGAGAGGTTCAAATCATAGAAAGGGTGTCAGTCCTCTTATACTTAATTCGGCATTGTGCCTTTTGAATTTAATTCCGATGCAATTACTGTGCTTCATCGCCAATAAAAAGGTCCAAGGTATACAGAAAACCTGAAGTGAGGCATCGGAATCTAAAACTGGACTCACTGGAGAGGTTCAAATCATAGAAAGTTAAAGTGTCAGTCCTCTTGTACTTATGTCGGCAATGTGCCTTTTGAATTTAATTACGATGCAATTTCTGTGTTTCATCGTCAATAAGAAGGTCCAAGGTATACAGTAAACCTGAAGTGAAGCATCGGAATCTAAAACTGGACTCACAGGAGATTTTCAAATCATAGAAAGTTAGAGTGTTAGTGCTCATGTACTTAAGTCGGCGTTGTGCCTTTTGTATTTAATTAGGAAGCAATATCGGTGTTTCATCGTCAATAAGAAGGTCCAAGGTATATAGTAAACCTCAAGTGAAGCATCGAAATCTAAAACTGGACTCACAGGAGAGGTTCAAATCATAGAAAGTTAGAGTGTCAGCCCTCTTGTACTTTAGTCGGCTTTGTGCCTTTTGTATTAAATTAGGATGCAATTTCTGTGATTCATCGTCAATAAGAAAGTCCATGGCATACAGTATACCTGAAGAGAAGCATCAGAATCTAAAACTGGACTCACAGGAGAGTTTCAAATCATAGAAAGTTAGAGTGTCAGTCCTCTTGTACCTATGTCGGCATTGTGCCTTTTGAATTTAATTCCGATGCAATTTCTGTACTTCATTGTCGATAAAAAGGTCCAAGGTATACAGCAAACCTGAAGTGAAGCATCGGAATCTAAAATTGGACTCACAGGAGAGGTTCAAATCATAGAAAGATAGAGTGTCAATCCTCTTGTACTTAAGTCGGCATTGTGCCTTTTGAATCTAATTCCGATGCAATTTCTGTGCTTCATCGTCAATAAGAAGGTCCAAGGTATACAGTAAACCTGAAGTGAAGCATCGGAATCTAAAACTGGACACACAGGAGTGGTTCAAATCATAGAAAGTTAGAGTATCGGTCCTCTTGTACTTATGTTGGCATTGTGCCTTTTGAATTTAATTCCGATGCAATTTCTGAACTTCATTGTCGATAAAAAGGTCCAAGGTATACAGCAAACCTGAAGTGAAGCATCGGAATCTATAACTGGACTCACAGGAGAGGTTCAAATCATAGAAAGTTAGAGTGTCTGTCCTCTTGTTCTTAAGTCGGCATTGTGCCTCTTGTATTAAATTCC
Organism: Schistocerca americana; assembly: GCF_021461395.2. Classification (NCBI taxonomy): domain Eukaryota; kingdom Metazoa; phylum Arthropoda; class Insecta; order Orthoptera; family Acrididae; genus Schistocerca; species Schistocerca americana. The sequence continues at coordinate 61,130,664 of NC_060121.1, forward strand.
GATGCAAATTCTGTGCTTCATCGTCAATAAGAAGGTCCAAAGGATACAGTAAACCTGAAGTGAAGCATCGGAATCTAAAACTGGACTCACAGGAGTGGTCAAATCATAGAAAGTTAGAGTGTCGGTCCTCTTGTACTCAAGTCGGCATTGTGCCTCTTGTATTAAATTCGGATGCAATTTCTGTGCTTCATCGTCAATACGAAGGTCCAAGGGATACAGTAAACCTGAAGTGAAGAATAGGAATCTAAAAACTGGACTCACAGGAGAGGTTCAAATCATAGAAAGTTAGAGTGTCAGTCCTCTTGTACCTAAGTCGGCATTGTGCCTTTTGAATTTAGTTCCGATGCAACTTCTGTGCTTCATCGTCAATAAGAAGGTCAAACGTATGCAGTAAACCTGAAGTGAAGCATCGGATTCTATAACCGGAGTCACAGGAGAGGTTCAAATCATAGAATGAGTGACAGTCCTCTTGTACTTAAGTCGGCATTGTGCCTTTTGAATTTAATTCCGATGCAATTTCTGTGCTTCATCGTCAATATGAAGGTCCAAGGTATACAGCAAATCTGAAGTGAAGCATCGGAATCTAAAATTGGACTCACAGGAGAGGTTCAAATCATAGAAAGTTAGAGTGTCCGTCCTCTTGTACTTAAGTCGGCATTGTGCCTTTTGCATTTAATTCCGATGCAATTTCTTTGCTTCATCGTCAATAAGAAGGTCCAAGGTATACAGTAAACCTGAAGTGAAGAATCGGAATCTAAAACTGGACTCATAGGAGAGGTTCAAATCATAGAATGTAAGAAGTGTCAGTTCTCATGTTCTTAAGTCAGCATTGTTCCTTTTGTATTTAATTCCGATACAATTTCTGTGTTTCATCGTCAATACGAATATCCAAGGGATACAGTAAACCTGAGGTGAACCATCGGAATCTAAAACTGGAGTCACAGGAGAGGTTCAAATCATAGAAAGTTAGAGTGTCAGTCCTCTTGTACTTAAGTCGGCATTGTGCCTTTTGTATTTAATTAGGATGCAATATCTGTGTTTCTTCGTCAATAAGAAGGTCCAAGGTATATAGTAAACCTCAAGTGAAGCATCGGAATCTAAAACTGGACTCACAGGAGAGGCTCAAATCATAGAAAGTTAGAGTGTCAGTCCTCTCGTACCTAAGTCGGCATTGTGTCTTTTTTATTAAATACGGATGCAATTTCTGTGTTTCATCGTCAATATGAAGGTCCAAGGTATACTGTAAACCTGAAGTGAAGCATCAGAATCTAAAACTGGACTCATAGGAGAGGTTCAAATCATTGAAAGTTAGAGTGTCTGTCCTCTTGTACTGACGTCGGCATTGTGCCTTTTGTATTAAATACCGATGCAAATTCTGTGCTTCATCGTCAATTAGAAGGTCCAAGGGATACAGTAAACCTGAAGTGAGGCATCGGAATCTAAAACTGGACTCACACGAGAGGTTCAAATCATAGAAAGTTAGAGTGTCAGTCCTCTTGTACTTAAGTCGGCATTGTGCCTTTTGAATTTAATTCCGATGCAATTTCTTTGCTTCATCGTCAATAAGAAGGTCCAAGGTATACAGTAAACCTGAAGTGAAGAATCGGAATCTAAAACCGGCCTCACAGGAGAGGTTCAAATCATAGAAAGAGTGTCAGTCCTCTTGTACTTAATTCGGCATTGTGCCTTTTGAATTTTATTCCGATGCAATTTCTGTGCTTCATCGTCAATACGATGGTCCAAGGGATACAGTAAACCTGAAGTGAAGAATAGGAATCTAAAAACTGGACTCACAGGAGAGGTTCAAATCATAGAATGTAAGAAGTGTCAGTTCTCATGTTCTTAAGTCAGCATTGTTCCTTTTGTATTTAATTCCGATACAATTTCTGTGTTTCATCGTCAATACGTAGATCCAAGGGATACAGTAAACCTGAGGTGAACCATCGGAATCTAAAACTGGAGTCACAGGAGAGGTTCAAATCATAGAAAGTTAGAGTGTCAGTCCTCTTGTACTTAAGTCGGCATTGTGCCTTTTGTATTAAATTCGGATGCAATTTCTGTAATCCATCGTCAATGAGAAGGTCCGAGGTATACAGTAAACCTGAAGTGAAGCATCGAAATCTAAAACTGGACTCACAGGAGAGGTTCAAATCATAGAAATTTAGAGTGTCAGTCTTCATGTACTTAAGTTAGCATTGTGCCTTTTGTATTAATTTCGGATGCAATTGCTGTGTTTCGTCGTCAATAAGAAGGTCCAAGGTATACATTAAACCTGAAGTGAAGCATCGGAATCTAAAACTGGACTCACAGGAGAGGTTCAAATCATAGAAAGTTAGAGTGTCAGTCCTCTTGTACTTAAGTCGGCATTGTGCCTTTTGAATTTAGTTCCGATGCAATTTCTGTGCTACATCGTCAATAAGAAGGTCCAAGGGATACAGTAAACCTGAAGTGAAGTATCGGAATCTAAAACTGGAATCACAGGAGTGGTCAAATCATAGAAAGTTAGAGTGTTGGTCCTCTAGTACTTAAGTCGGCATTGTGCCTTTTGTATTAAATTCGGATGCAATTTCTGTGCTTCATCGGCAATACGATGGTCCAAGGGATACAGTAAACCTGAAGTGAAGAATAGGAATCTAAAAACTGGACTCACAGGAGAGGTTCAAATCATAGAAAGTTAGAGTGTCAGTCCTCTTGTACCTAAGTCGGCATTGTGCCTTTTGAATTTAGTTCCGATGCAATTTCTGTGCTTCATCGTCAATACGAAAGTCAAACGTATGCAGTAAACCTGAAGTGAAGCATCGGATTCTATAACCGGAGTCACAGGAGAGCTTCAAATCATAGAATGAGTGACAGTCCTCTTGTACTTAAGTCGGCATTGTGCCTTTTGAATTTAATTCCGATGCAATTTCTGTGCTTCATCGTCAATAAGAAGGTCCAAGGTATACAGCAAACCTGAAGTGAAGCATCGGAATATATAACTGGACTCACAGGAGAGGTTCAAATCATAGAAAGTTAGAGTGTCTGTCCTCTTGCTCTTAAGTCGGCATTGTGCCTCTTGTTTTAAATTCCGATGCAAATTCTGTGCTTCATCGTCAATAAGAAGGTCCAAAGAATACAGTAAACCTGAAGTGAATCATCGGAATCTAAAACTGGACTCACAGGAGTGGTCAAATCATAGAAAGTTAGAGTGTCGGTCCTCTTGTACTTAAGTCGGCATTGTGCCTTTTGTATTAAATTCGGATGCAATTTCTGTGCTTCATCGTCAATACGAAGGTCCAAGGGATACAGTAAACCTGAAGTGAAGAATAGGAATCTAAAAACTGGACTCACAGGAGAGGTTCAAATCATAGAAAGTTAGAGTGTCAGTCCTCTTGTACCTAAGTCGGCATTGTGCCTTTTGAATTTAGTTCCGATGCAATTTCTGTGCTTCATCGTCAACAAGAAGGTCAAACGTATGCAGTAAACCTGAAGTGAAGCATCGGATTCTATAACCGGACTCACAGGAGAGGTTCAAATCATAGAATGAGTGACAGTCCTCTTGTACTTATGTCGGTATGTGCCTTTTGAATTTAATTCCGATGCAATTTCTGTGCTTCATCGTCAATAAGAAGGTCCAAGGTATACAGCAAACCTGAAGTGAAGCGTCGGAATCTAAAATTGGACTCACAGGAGAGGTTCAAATCATAGAAAGTTAGTGTGTCAGTCCTCTTGTACTTAAGTCGGCATTGTGCCTTTTGAATTTAATTCCGATGCAATTTCTTTGCTTCTTCGTCAATAAGAAGGTCCAAGGTATACAGTAAACCTGAAGTGAAGATTCGGAATCTAAAACCGGCCTCACAGGAGAGGTTCAAATCATAGAAAGAGTGTCAGTCCTCTTGTACTTAATTCGGCATTGTGCCTTTTGAATTTTATTCCGATGCAATTTCTGTGCTTCATCGCCAATAAAAAGGTCCAAGGTATACAGAAAATCTGAAGTGAGGCATCGGAATCTAAAACTGGACTCACAGGAGAGGTTCAAATCATAGAATGTAAGAGGTGTCAGTTCTCATGTTATTAAGTCAGCATTGTTCCTTTTGTATTTAATTCCGATACAATTTCTGTGTTTCATCGTCAATACGTAAATCCAAGGGATACAGTAAACCTGAGGTGAACCATCGGAATCTAAAACTGGAGTCACAGGAGAGGTTCAAATCATAGAAAGTTAGAGTGTCAGTCCTCTTGTACTTAAGTCGGCATTGTGCCTTTTGTATTTAATTAGGATGCAATATCTGTGTTTCTTCGTCAATAAGAATGTCCAAGGTATATAGTAAACCTCAAGTGAAGCATCGGAATCTAAAACTGGACTCACATGAGAGGCTCAAATCATAGAAAGTTAGAGTGTCAGTCCTCTCGTACTTAAGTCGGCATTGTGTCTTTTTTATTAAATACGGATGCAATTTCTGTGTTTCATCGTCAATATGAAGGTCCAAGGTATACTGTAAACCTGAAGTGAAGCATCAGAATCTAAAACTGGACTCACAGGACAGGTTCAAATCATAGAAAGTTAGAGTGTCAGTCCTCTTGTACATTAGTTGGCATTGTGCCTTTTGTATTAAATTAGGATGCAATTTCTGTGATTCATCGTCAATAAGAAGATCCATGGTATACAGTATACCTGAAGAGAAGCATCAGAATCTAAAACTGGACTCACAGGAGAGGTTCTAATCATAGAAAGTTGGAGTGTCAGTCCTCTTGTACTTAGGTCGGCATTGTGCCTTTTGTATTAAATTCGAATGCAATTTCTGTGTTTCATCGTCCATAAGAAGGTCCAAGGTATACAGTAAATCTGAAGTGAAGCATCGGAATCGAAAAATGGACACTCAGGAGTGGTTCAAATCATAGAAAGTTAGAGTATCTGTCCTCTTGTACTTAAGTCGGCATTGTGCCTTTTGTATTAATTTCGGATGCAATTTCTGTGTTTCATCGTCAATAAGAGGGTCCAAGGGATACAGTAAACCTGAAGTGAAGCATCGGAATCTAAAACTGGACTCATAGGAGAGGTTCAAATCATTGAAAGTTAGAGTGTCTGTCCTCTTGTACTGACGTCGGCATTGTGCCTTTTGTATTAAATACCGATGCAAATTCTGTGCTTCATCGTCAATTAGAAGGTCCAAGGGATACAGTAAACCTGAAGTGAAGCATCGGAATCTAAAACTGGACTCACAGGAGAGGTTCAAATCATAGAAAGTTAGAGTGTCAGTCCTCTTGTACTTAAGTCGGCATTGTGCCTTTTGTATTAAATTCAGATGCAATTTCTGTAATCCATCGTCAATGAGAAGGTCCAAGGTATACATTAAACCTGAAGTGAAGCATCGGAATCTAAAACTGGACTCACAGGAGAGGTTCAAATCATAGAAAGTTAGAGTGTCCGTCCTCTTGTACTTAAGTCGGCATTGTGCCTTTTGAATTTAATTCCGATGCAATTTCTGTGCTACATCGTCAATAAGAAGGTCCAAGGGATACAGTAAACCTGAAGTGAAGTATCGGAATCTAAAACTGGAATCACAGGAGAGGTTCAAATCATAGAAAGTTAGAGTGACAGTCCTCTTGTACTTAAGTCGGAATAATGCCTTTTGTATTAAATTCAGATGCAATTTCTGTGTTTTATCGTCAATAAGAAGGTCAAAGGGATACAATAAACCAGTAGTAAAGCATCGGAATCTAAAACTGGACTCTCAGGAGAGGTTCAAATCACAGAAAGTTAGAGTGTCAGTCCTCTTGTACTTAAGTCGGCATTGTGCCTTTTGTATTAAATTAGAATGCAATTTCTGTGTTTCATCGTCAGTAAGAAGGTCCGAGGTATACAGTAAACCTGAAGGGAAGCATCGGAATCTAAAATTGGACTCACATGGAGAGGTTCAAATCACAGAAAGTTAGAGTGTCAGTCCTATTGTACTTAAGTCGGCATTGTGCCTTTTGTAATAAATTCGGATGCAATTTCTGTGTTTCTTCGACAATAACAAGGTCTAAGGTATACAGTAAACCTGAAGAGAAGCATCGGAATCTAAAATCGGACTCACAGGAAAGGTTCAAATCATAGAAAGTTAGAGTGACAGTCCTCTTGTACTTAAGTCGGAATAATGCCTTTTGTATTAAATTCGGTTTCTGTGTTTTATCGTCAATAAGAAAGTCAAAGGGATACAATAAAGCAGTAGTAAAGCATCGGAATCTAAAACTGGACTCTCAGGAGAGGTTCAAATCACAGAAAGTTAGAGTGTCAGTCCTCTTGTACTTAAGTCGGCATTGTGCCTTTTGTATTAAATTAGAATGCAATTTCTGTGTTTCATCGTCAGTAAGAAGGTCCGAGGTATACAGTAAACCTGAAGAGAAGCATCGGAATCTAAAATTGGACTCACATGGAGAGGTTCAAATCACAGAAAGTTAGAGTGTCAGTCCTATTGTACTTAAGTCGGCATTGTGCCTTTTGTATTAAATTAGAATGCAATTTCTGTGTTTCATCGTCAGTAAGAAGGTCCGAGGTATACAGTAAACCTAAAGTGAAGTATCGGAATCTGAAAGTGATCTCACAGGAGAGGTTCAAATCATAGCAAGTTAGAGTGTCAGTCCTCTCGTACTTAAGTCGGCTTTGTGTCTTTTATATTAAATTCGAATGCAATATCTGTGCTTCATCGTCAATAAGTAGGTCCAAGGTATACTGTAAACCTGAAATGAAGCATCAGATTCTAAAACTGGACTCACAGGAGAGGTTCACATCATAGAGTGTCAGTCCTCTTGAACTTAAGTCGGCTTTGTGCCTTTGGTATTCAATTAGGATGCAATTTCTGTGTTTCATTGTCTATTATAAGGTCTGAGGTAAACAGTAAACCTGAAGTGAAACATCGAAATCTAAAACTGGATTCACAGGAGAGGTTCAAATCATAGAAATTTAGAGTGTCAGTCCTCATGTACTTAAGTCGGCATTGTGCCTTTTGTATTAAATTCGGATGCAATTTCTGTGTTTCGTCGTCAATAAGAAGGTCCAAGGTATACAGTAAACCTGAAGTGAAGCATCGGAATCTAAAACTGGACTCCCAGGAGAGGTTCAAATCATAGAAAGTTAGAGTGTCAGTCCTCTTGTACTTAAGTCGGCCTTGTGCCTTTTGAATTTAATTGCGAAGCAATTTCTGTGCTACATCGTCAATAAGAAGATCCAAGGGATACAGTAAACCTGAAGTCAAGTATCGGAATCTGAAACTGGACTCACAGGAGAGCTTCAAATCATAGAAAATTAGAGTGTCAGTCCTCTTGTACCTAAGCCGGCATTGTGCCTTTTGTATTAAATTCCGATGCAATTTCTGTTTTTCGTCGTCAATAAGGAGGTCCAAGGGATACAGTAATGCCGAAGTGAAGCATCGGAATCTAAAACCGGTCTCACAGGAGAGGTTCTAATCATAGTATGTAAGAAGTGTCAGTTCTCTTGTACTTATGTCAGCATTGTGCCTTTTGTATTTAATTCCGATAAAATTTCTGTGTTTCATCGTCAATAAGAAGGTCCAAGGGATACAGTAAACCTGAGGTGAACCATCGGAATCTAAAACTGGAATCACAGAAGAGGTTTAAATCATAGAAAGTTTGATTGCCAGTCCTCTTGTACCTAAGCCGGCATTGTGCTTTTGTATTAATTTAGGATGCAATTTCTGTGTTTCAACGTCAAGAAGAAGGTCCAAGGTATACAGTAGACCTGAAGTGAAGCATCGGAATCTAAAACTGTAATCACAGGAGAGGTTCAAATCATAGAAAGTTAGAGTGTCAGTCCTCTTGTACTTAAGGCGGCATTATGCCTTTTGTATTAAATTCGGATGCAATTTCTGTGTTTTATCGTCAATAAGAAGGTCCAAGGGATACAGTAAACCTGAAGTAAAGCATCGGAATCTAAAACTGGACTCACAGGAGAGGTTCAAATCATAGAACGTTAGAGTGTCAGTCCTCTTGTACTTAAGTCGGCATTGTGCCTTTTGTATTAAATTAGAATGCAATTTCTGTGTTTCATCGTCAGTAAGAAGGTCCGAGGTATACAGTAAACCTGAAGTGAAGCATCGGAATCTAAAATCGGACTCACAGGAGAGGTTCAAATCATAGAAAGTTAGAGTGTCAGTCCTCTTGTACTTAAGTCGGCATTGTGCCTTTTGTATTATATTCGGATGCAATTTCTGTGTTTCATCGTCAATAAGAAGGTCCAAGGTATACAGTAAACCTGAAGTGAAGCATCGGAATCAGAAACTGGACTCACAGGAGAGGTTCAAATCATAGAAGGCTAGAGTGTCAGTCCTCTTGTACTGAATTCGGCATTGTGCCTTTTGTATTAATTTAGGATGGAATTTCTGTGTTTCATCGTTAAGAAGAAGGTCCAAGGTATACAGTAAACCTGCAGTGAAGCATCGGAATCTATAACTGGACTCACAGGAGAGGTTCAAATCATCGAAAGTTAGAGTGTCAGTCCTCTTGTACTTAAGTCGGCTTTGTGCCTTTTGTATTATATTCGGATGCAATTTCTGTGTTTCTTCGTCAATAAGAAGGTCCAAGGTATACAGTAAACCTGAAGTGAAGCATCGGAATCTAAAACTGGACTCACAGGAGAGGTTCAAATCATGGATAGTTAGAGTGTCAGTCCTCTTGTACCTATGTCGGCATTGTGAATTTTGACTTTAATTCCGATGATATTTCTGTGCTTCATCGTCAATAAGAAGGTCCGAGGTATACAGTAAACCTGAAGAGATGCATCGGAATTTAAAATTGAACTCACAGGAGAGGTTCAAATCATAGCAAGTTAGAAAGTCTGTCCTCTTGTACTTCAGTCGGCATTGTGCCTTTTGAATTTAATTACGATGCAATTTCTGTGTTTCATCGTCAATAAGAAGGTCCAAGGTATACAGTAAGCATGAATTGAAGCATCGCAATCTAAAACTGGACTCACTGGTGAGGTTCAAATCATAGAAAGATAGAGTGTCAGTCCTCTTGTACTTAAGTCGGCATTGTGATTTTTGTATTATATTCGGAAGCAATTTCTGTGTTTCATCGTCAATAAGAAGGTCCAAGGTATACAGTAAACACGAAGTGAAGCATCTGAATCTAAAACTGAACTCACAGAAGAGGTTCAAATCATAAAAAGTTAGAGTGTAAGTCCTCTTGTACTTATGTCGGCATTGTGCCTTTCGTATTAAATTATAATGCAATATCTGTGTTTCTTCATCAATAAGGAGGTCCATAGTATATAGTAAACCTCAAGTGAAGCATCGGAATCTAAAACTGGACCCACAGGAGAGGCTCAGATCATAGAAAATTAGAGTGTCAGTCCTCTCGTACTTAAGTCGGTATTGTGTATGTTTTATTAAATTCGGAAGCAATTTCTGTGTTTCAACGACAATAAAAAGGTCCGAGGTATACAGTAAACCTGAAGTGAATCATCAGAATCTAAAACTGGACTCACAGGAGAGGATCAAATCATAGAAAGTTATACTGTCAGTCCTCTTGTACTTAAGTCGGCATTGTGATTTTTGTATTAAATTCGGATGCGATTTCTGTGTTTCATCGTTAAGAAGAAGGTCCAAAGTATACAGTAAACCAGAAGTGAAGCATCGGAATCTATAACTGGACTCACAGGAGAGGTTCAAATCATCGAAAGTTAGAGTGTCAGTCCTCTTGTACTTAAGTCGGCTTTGTGCCTTTTGTATTAAATTCGGATGCAATTTCTGTGTTTCTTCGTCAATAAGAAGGTCCAAGGTATACAGTAAACCTGAAGTGAAGCATCGGAATCTAAAACTGGACTCACAGGAGAGGTTCAAATCATGGATAGTTAGAGTGTCAGTCCTCTTGTACCTATGTCGGCATTGTGCCTTTTGACTTTAATTCCGATGATATTTCTGTGCTTCATCGTCAATAAGAAGGTCCGAGGTATACAGTAAACCTGGAGAGATGCATCGGAATTTAAAATTGAACTCACAGGAGAGGTTCAAATCATAGCAAGTTAGAAAGTCTGTCCTCTTGTACTTCAGTCGGCATTGTGCCTTTTGAATTTAATTACGATGCAATTTCTGTGTTTCATCGTCAATAAGAAGGTCCAAGGTATACAGTAAACATGAATTGAAGCATCGCAATCTAAAACTGGACTCACTGGTGAGGTTCAAATCATAGAAAGATAGAGTGTCAGTCCTCTTGTACTTAAGTCGGCATTGTGATTTTTGTATTATATTCGGAAGCAATTTCTGTGTTTCATCGTCAATAAGAAGGTCCAAGGTATACAGTAAACACGAAGTGAAGCATCTGAATCTAAAACTGAACTCACAGGAGAGGTTCAAATCATAGAATGTTAGAGTGTCAGTCCTCTTGTACTTAAGTCGGCATTATGCCTTTTGTATTATATTCGGATGCAATTTCTGTGTTTCATCGTCAATAAGAAGGTGCAAGGTATACAGTAAACCTGAAGTGAAGCATCGGAATCTGAAACTGGACTCACAGGAGAGGTTCAAATCATAGCAAGTTAGTGTGTCAGTCCTCTTGTACTTAAGTCGGCATTTTGCCTTTTGAATTTAATTACGATGCAATTTCTGTGTTTCATCGTCAATAAGAAGGTCCAAGGGATACAGTAAACCTGAGGTGAACCACCGGAATCTAAAACTGGAATCACAGGAGAGGTTCAAATCATAGAAAGTTAGAGTGTCAGTCCTCTTGTACTTAAGTCAGCATTTTGCCTCTTGTATTAAATTAGGATGCAATATCTGTGTTTCATCGCCAATAAGAAGGTCCAAGGTATATAGTAAACCTGAAGTGAAGCATCGGAATCTAAAACTGGACTCACAGGAGATGTTCAAATCATAGAAAGTTAGAGTGTCTGTCCTCTTGTACTTAAGTCGGCATTGTGCCTTTTGTAATAATTTAGGATGCAATTTCTGTGTTTCAAAGTCAAGAAGAAGGTCCAAGGTATACAGTAGACCTGAAGTGAAGCATCGGAATCTAAAACTGTAATCACAGGAGAGGTTCAAATCATAGAAAGTTAGAGTGTCAGTCCTCTTGTACTTAAGTCGGCATTATGCCTTTTGTATTAAATTCGGATGCAATTTCTGTGTTTTATCGTCAATAAGAAGGTCCAAGGGATACAGTAAACCTGAAGTAAAGCATCGGAATCTAAAACTGGACTCACAGTAGAGGTTCAAATCATAGAAAGTTAGAGTGTCAGTCCTCTTGTACTTAAGTCGGCATTGTGCCTTTTGTATCAAATTAGAATGCTATTTCTGTGTTTCATCGTCAGTAAAAAGGTCCGAGGTATACAGTGAACCTGAAGAGAAGCATCGGAATCTAAAATCGGACTCACAGGAGAGGTTCAAATCATAGAAATTTAGAGTTTCAGTCCACTTGTACTTAAGTCGGCATTGTGCCTTTTGTATTATATTCGGATGCAATTTCTGTGTTTCATCGTCAATAAGAAGGTCCAAGGTATACAGTAAACCTGAAGTGAAGCATCGGAATCTGAAACTGACCTCACAGGAGAGGTTCAAATCATAGAAAGTTTGAGTGTCAGTCCTCTTGTACTTAATTCGGCATTGTGCCTTTTGTATTAATTTAGGATGGAATTTTTGTGTTTCATCGTTAAGAAGAAGGTCCAAGGTATACAGTAAACCTGAAGTGAGGCATCGGAATCTATAACTGGACTCACAGGAGAGGTTCAAATCATAGAAATTTAGAGTGTCAGTCCTCTTTTACTTAAGTTGGCATTGTGCCTTTTGTATTAAATTCGGATGCAATTTCTGTGTTTCCTTGTCAATAAGAAGGTCCAAGGTATACAGTAAACCTAGAGTGAAGCATCGGAATCTAAAACTGGTCTCACAGGAGTGGTTCAAATCATAGATAGTTAGATTGTCAGTCCTCTTGTACCTATGTCGGCATTGTGCCTTTTGAATTTAATTCCGATGATATTTCTGTGCTTCATCGTCAATAAGAAGGTCCGAGGTATACAGTAAACCTGAAGAGAAGCATCGGAAACTAAAATTGAACTCACAGGAGAGGTTCAAATCATAGCAAGTTAGAGTGTAAGTCCTCTTGTACTTAAGTCGGCATTGTGCTTTTTGAATTTCATTACGATGCAATTTCTGTGTTTCATCGTCAATAAGAAGGTCTAAGGTATACAGTAAACATGAAGTGAAGCATCGCAATCTAAAACTGGACTCACTGGAGAGGTTCAAATCATAGAAAGTTAGAGTGTCAGTCCTGTTGTACTTAAGTCGGCATTGTGATTTTTGTATTATATTCGGATCCAATTTCTGTGTTTCATCGTCAGTAAGAAGGTCCAAGGTATATAATAAACCTCAAGTGAAGCATCGGAATCTAAAACTGGACTCACAGGAGAGGCTCAAATCATAGAAAATTAGAGTGTCAGTCCTCGCGTACTTAAGTCGGCATTGTGTCTGTTTAATTAAATTCGGAAGAGATTTCTGTGTTTCAACGTCAATAAGAAGGTCCAAGGTATACAGTAAACCTGAAGTGAATCATACGAATCTAAAACTGGACTCACAGGACAGGATCAAATCACAGAAAGTTATACTGTCAGTCCTCTTGTACTTAAGTCGGCCTTGTGATTTTTGTATTAAATTCGGATGCAATTTCTGTGTTTCATCGTCAATAAGAAAGTCCAAGGGATACAGTAAACCTGAAGTGAAGCATCGGAATCTAGAACTGGACTTACAGGAGAGGTTCAAATCATAGAAAGTTACAGTGTCAGTCCACTTGTACTTAAGTCGGCATTGCGCCATTTGTATTAAATTAGGATGCAATTTCTGTGTTTCATCGTTAAGAAGAAGGTCCAAGGTATACAGTAAACCTGAAGTGAAGCATCGGAATCTAAAACTGGAATCAATGGAGAGGTTCAAATCATAGAAAGTTAGAGTGTCAGTCCTCTTGTACTTAAGTCGGCATTGAGCCTTTTGTATTAATTTAGGATGCAATTTCTGTGTTTCATCGTCAATAAGAAGGTCCAAGGTATACAGTAAAGATGAAGTGAGCATCGGAATCTAAAACTGGACTCACTGGAGAGGTTCAAATCATAGAACGTTAGAGTGTCAGTGCTCTTGTACTTAAGTCGGCATTGTGCCTTTTAATAAAATTCCGATTCAATTTCTGTTTTTCGTCGTCAATAAGAAGGTCCAAGGGATACAGTAAACCTGAAGTGAAGCATCGGAATCTAAAACGGGACTCACAGGAGAGTTTGAAATCATAGAAAGTTAGGGTGTCAGACTTCTTGTAACTAAGTCGGCATTGTGCCTTCTGTATTTAATTCGGATGCAATTTCTGTGATTCATCGTCAATAAGAGGGACCAAGGGATACAGTAAACCTGAAGTGAAGCATCGAAATCTAAAACCGGTCTCACAGGAGAGGTTCTAATCATTGAATGTAAGAAGTGTCAGTTCTCTTGTACTTAAGTCAGCATTGTGCCTTTTGTATTTAATTCCGATACAATTTCTGTGTTTCATCGTCAATAAGAAGGTCCAAGGGATACAGTAAACCTGAGGTGAACCATCGGAATCTAAAACTGGAATCACAGGAGAGGTTCAAATCATAGAAAGTTAGAGTGTCAGTCCTCTTGTACTTAAGTTGACATTGTGCATTTGTATTTATTTAGGATGGAATTTCTGTGTTTCATCGTTAAGAAGAAGGTCCAAGGTAAACAGTAAACATGAAGTGAGCATCGGAATCTAAAACTGGACTCACTGGAGAGGTTCAAATCATAGAAAGTTAGAGTGTCAGTCCTCTTCTACTTAAGTCGGCATTGTGCCTTTTGTATTATATTCGGATGCAATTTCTGTGTTTCATCGTCAATAGGAAGGTCCAAGGTATTCAGTAAACCTGAAGTGAAGCATCGGAATCTGAAACTGGACTCACAGGAGAGGTTCAAATCATAGAAGGCTAGAGTGTCAGTCCTCTTGTACTTAATTCGGCATTGAGCCTTTTGTATTAATTTAGGATGGAATTTCTGTGTTTCATCGTTAAGAAGAAGGTCCAAGGTAAACAGTAAACATGAAGTGAGCATCGGAATCTAAAACTGGACTCACTGGAAAGGTTCAAATCATAGAAAGTTAGAGTGTCAGTCCTCTTGTACCTAAGTCGGCATTGTGCCTTTTGAATTTAATTCCGATGATATTTCTGTGCTTCATCGTCAATAAGAAGGTCCGAGGTATACAGTAAAGCTGAAGAGAAGCATCGGAATCTAAAATTGAACTCACAGGAGAGGTTCAAATCATAGCAAGTTAGAGTGTCAGTCCTCTTGTACTTAAGTCGACATTGTGCCTTTTGTATTAGTTTAGGATGCAATTTCTGCGTTTCAACGTCAAGAAGAAGGTCCAAGGTGTACAGTAGACCTGAAGTGAAGCATCGGGATCTAAAACTGTAATCACAGGAGAGGTTCAAATCATAGCAAGTTAGAGTGTCAGTCCTCTTGTACTTAAGTCGGCATTTTGCCTTTTGAATTTAATTACGATGCAATTTCTGTGTTTCATCGTCAATAAGAAGGTCCAAGGTATGCAGTAAACATGAAGTGAAGCATCGGAATCTAAAACGGGACTCACAGGAGAGTTTGAAATCATAGAAAGTTAGGGTGTCAGACTTCTTGTAACTAAGTCGGCATTGTGCCCTCTGTATTTAATTCGGATGCAATTTCTGTGATTCATCGTCAATAAGAGGGACCAAGGGATACAGTAAACCTGAAGTGAAGCATCGAAATCTAAAACCTGTCTCACAGGAGAGGTTCTAATCATTGAATGTAAGAAGTGTCAGTTCTCTTGTACTTACGTCAGCATTGTGCCTTTTGTATTTAATTCCGATACTATCTCTGTGTTTCATCGTCAATAAGAAGGTCCAAGGTATTCAGTAAATCTGAAGTGAAGCATCGGAATCTGAAACTGGACTCACAGGAGAGGTTCAAATCATAGAAAGTTAGAGTGTCAGTCCTCTTGTACTTAAGTCGGCATTGTGCCTTTTGTATTGAATTAGAATGCTATTTCTGTGTTTCATCGTTAGTAAGAAGGTCCGAGGTATACAGTAAACCTGAAGAGAAGCATCGGAATCTAAAACTGGACTCACAGGAGAGGTTCAAATCATAGAAAGTTAGAGTGTCAGTCCTCTTGTACTTAAGTCGGCATTGTGCCTTTTGTATTATATTCGGATGCAATTTCTGTGTTTCATCGTCAATAGGAAGGTCCAAGGTATTCAGTAAACCTGAAGTGAAGCATCGGAATCTGAAACTGGACTCACAGGAGAGGTTCAAATCATAGAAGGCTAGAGTGTCAGTGCTCTTGTACTTAATTCGGCATTGTGCCTTTTGTATTAATTTAGGATGGAATTTCTGTGTTTCATCGTTAAGAAGAAGGTCCAAGGTAAACAGTAAACTTGAAGTGAAGCATCGGAATCTATAACTGGACTCACAGGAGAGGTTCAAATCATAGAAAGTTAGAGTGTCAGTCCTCTTGTACTTAAGTCGGCATTGTACCTTTTGAATTAAATTCGGATGCAATTTCTGTGTTTCTTCGTCTATTAGAAGGTCCAAGGTATACAGTAAACCTGAAGTGAAGCATCGGAATCTAAAACTGGACTCACAGGAGAGGTTCAAATCATAGATAGTTAGAGTGTCAGTCCTCTTGTACCTAAGTCGGCATTGTGCATTTTGAATTTAATTCCGATGATATTTCTGTGCTTCATCGTCAATAAGAAGGTCCGAGGTATACAGTAAAGCTGAAGAGAAGCATCGGAATCTAAAATTGAACTCACAGGAGAGGTTCAAATCATAGCAAGTTAGAGTGTCAGTCCTCTTGTACTTAAGTCGACATTGTGCCTTTTGTATTAATTTGGGATGCAATTTCTGTGTTTCAACGTCAAGAAGAAGGTCCAAGGTATACAGTAGACCTGAAGTGAAGCATCGGGATCTAAAACTATAATCACAGGAGAGGTTCAAATCATAGAAAGTTAGAGTGTCAGTCCTCTTGTACTTAAGTCGGCATTATGCCTTTTGTATTAAATTCGGATGCAATTTCTGTGTTTTATCGTCAATAAGAAAGTCCAAGGGATACAGTAAACATGAAGTAAAGCATCGGAATCTAAAACTGGACTCACAGGAGAGGTTCAAATCATAGAAAGTTTGAGTGTCAGTCCTCTTGCACTTAAGTCGGCATTGTGCCTTTTGTATTGAATTAGAATGCTATTTCTGTGTTTCATCGTCAGTAAGAAGGTCCGAGGTATACAGTAAACCTGAAGAGAAGCATCGGAATCTAAAACTGGACTCACAGGAGAGGTTCAAATCATAGAAAGTTAGAGTGTCAGTCCTCTTGTACTTAAGTCGGCATTGTGCCTTTTGTATTATATTCGGATGCAATTTCTGTGTTTCATCGTCAATAGGAAGGTCCAAGGTATTCAGTAAACCTGAAGTGAAGCATCGGAATCTGAAACTGGACTCACAGGAGAGGTTTAAATCATAGAAGGCTAGAGTGTCAGTCCTCTTGTACTTAATTCGGCATTGTGCCTTTTGTATTAATTTTGAATGGAATTTCTGTGTTTCATCGTTAAGAAGAAGGTCCAAGGTAAACAGTAAACTTGAAGTGAAGCATCGGAATCTATAACTGGACTCACAGGAGAGGTTCAAATCATAGAAAGTTAGAGTGTCAGTCCTCTTGTACTTAAGTCGGCATTGTACATTTTGAATTAAATTCGGATGCAATTTCTGTGTTTCTTCGTCTATAAGAAGGTCCAAGGTATACAGTAAACCTGAAGTGAAGCATCGGATTCTAAAACTGGACACACAGGAGAGGTTCAAATCATAGATAGTTAGTGTGTCAGTCCTCTTGTACCTAAGTCGGCATTGTGCCTTTTGATTTTAATTCCGATGTTATTTCTGTGCTTCATCGTCAATAAGAAGATCCGAGGTATACAGTAAAGCTGAAGAGAAGCATCGGAATCTAAAATTGAACTCACAGGAGAGGTTCAAATCATAGCAAGTTAGAGTGTCAGTCCTCTTGTACTTAAGTCGGCATTGTGCCTTTTGAATTTAATTACGATGCACTTTCTGTGTTTCATCGTCAATAAGAAGGTCCAAGGTATACAGTAAACATGAAGTGAAACATCGCAATCTAAAACTGGACTCACCCGAGAGGTTCAAATCATAGAAAGTTAGAGTGTCAGTCCTCTTGTAC
Organism: Schistocerca americana; assembly: GCF_021461395.2. Classification (NCBI taxonomy): domain Eukaryota; kingdom Metazoa; phylum Arthropoda; class Insecta; order Orthoptera; family Acrididae; genus Schistocerca; species Schistocerca americana. Next base: position 61,147,869 of record NC_060121.1, read on the forward strand.
TTAAGTCGTTATTGTGATTTTTGTATTATTTTCGGATGCAATTTCTGTGTTTCATCGTCAACAAGAAGGTCCAAGGTATATAGTAAACCTCAAGTGAAGCATCGCAATCTAAAACTGGACTCACAGGAGAGGCTCAAATCATAGAAAATTAGAGTGTCAGTCCTCTTGTACTTAATTCGGCATTGTGAATTTTGTATTAATTTAGGATGGAATTTCTGTGTTTCATTGTTAAGAAGAAGGTCCAAGGTATACAGTAAACCTGAAGTGAAGCATCGGAATCTAAAACTGGACTCACAGGAGTGGTTCAAACCATAGAAAGATAGAGTGTCAGTCCTCTTGTACTTAAGTCGGCATTGTGCCTTTTGTATTAACTTAGAATGCAATTTCTGTGTTTCATCGTCAGTAAGAAGGTCCGAGGTATACAGTAAACCTGAAGAGAAGCATCGGAAATTATAACTGGACTCACAGGAGATGTTCAAATCATAGAAAGTTAGAGTGTCAGTCCTCTTGTACTTAAGTCGGCATTGTGCCTTTTGTATTAATTTAGTATGCAATTTCTGTGTTTCAACGTCAAGAAGAAGGTCCAAGGTATACAGTAGACCTGAAGTGAAGCATCGGAATCCATAACTGGACTGACAGGAGAGGTTCAAATCATAGAAAGTTAGAGTGTCAGTCCTCTTGTACTTAAGTCGGCATTGTACCTTTGGTATTAAATTCGGATGCAATTTCTGTGTTTGCTCGTCTATAAGAAGGTCCAAGGTATACAGTAAACCTGAAGTGAAGCATCGGAATCTAAAACTGGACTCACAGGAGAGGTTCAAATCATAGATAATTAGAGTGTCAGTCCTCTTGTACCTAAGTCGGCATTGTGCCTTTTGAATTTAATTCCGATGATATTTCTGTGCTTCATCGTCAATAAGAAGGTCCGAGGTATTCAGTAAAGCTGAAGAGAAGCATCGGAATCTAAAATTGAACTCACAGGAGAGGTTCAAATCATAGCAAGTTAGAGTGTCAGTCCTCTTGTACTTAAGTCGGCATTGTGATTTTTGTATTATTTTCGGATGCAATTTCTGTGTTTCATCGTCATTAAGAAGGTCCAAGGTATATAGTAAACCTGAAGTGAAGCATCGGAATCTAAAACTGGACTCACAGGAGAGGTTCAAATCATAGAAAGTTAGAGTGTTAGTCCTCTTGTACTTAAGTCGGCATTGTGCCTTTTGTATTACATTATGATGCAATATCTGTGTTTCTTCGTCAATAAGAAGGTCCAAGGTATATAGTAAACCTCAAGTGAAGCATCGGAATCTAAAACTGGACTCACAGGAGAGGCTCAAATCATAGAAAATTAGAGTGTCAGTCCTCTTGTACTTAATTCGGCATTGTGAATTTTGTATTAATTTGGGATGGAATTTCTGTGTTTCATTGTTAAGAAGAAGGTCCAAGGTATACAGTAAACCTGAAGTGAAGCATCGGAATCTAAAACTGGACTCACAGGAGAGGTTCAAACGATAGAAAGATAGAGTGTCAGTCCTCTTGTACTTAAGTCGGCATTGTGCCTTTTGTATTAAATTAGAATGCAATTTCTGTGTTTCATCGTTAGTAAGAAGGTCCGAGGTATACAGTAAACCTGAAGAGAAGCATCGGAATCTAAAACTGGACTCACAGGAGAGGTTCAAATCATAGAAAGTTAGAGTGTCAGTCCTCTTGTACTTAAGTCGGCATTGTGCATTTGTATTGAATTAGAATGCTATTTCTGTGTTTCATCGTTAGTAAGAAGGTCCGAGGTATACAGTAAACCTGAAGAGAAGCATCGGAATCTAAAACTGGACTCACAGGAGAGGTTCAAATCATAGAAAGTTAGAGTGTCAGTCCTCTTGTACTTAAGTCGGCATTGTGCCTTTTGTATTATATTCGGATGCAATTTCTGTGTTTCATCGTCAATAGGAAGGTCCAAGGTATTCAGTAAACCTGAAGTGAAGCATCGGAATCTGAAACTGGACTCACAGGAGAGGTTCAAATCATAGAAGTCTAGAGTGTCAGTGCTCTTGTACTTAATTCGGCATTGTGCCTTTTGTATTAATTTAGGATGGAATTTCTGTGTTTCTTCGTCTATTAGAAGGTCCAAGGTACACAGTAAACCTGAAGTGAAGCATCGGAATCTAAAACTGGACTCACAGGAGAGGTTCAAATCATAGATAGTTAGAGTGTCAGTCCTCTTGTACCTAAGTCGGCATTGTGCATTTTGAATTTAATTCCGATGATATTTCTGTGCTTCATCGTCAATAAGAAGGTCCGAGGTATACAGTAAAGCTGAAGAGAATCATCGGAATCTAAAATTGAACTCACAGGAGAGGTTCAAATCATAGCAAGTTAGAGTGTCAGTCCTCTTGTACTTAAGTCGACATTGTGCCTTTTGTATTAATTTAGGATGCAATTTCTGTGTTTCAACGTCAAGAAGAAGGTCCAAGGTATACAGTAGACCTGAAGTGAAGCATCGGGATCTAAAACTATAATCACAGGAGAGGTTCAAATCATAGAAAGTTGGAGTGTCAGTCCTCTTGTACTTAAGTCGGCATTATGCCTTTTGTATTAAATTCGGATGCAATTTCTGTGTTTTATCGTCAATAAGAAAGTCCAAGGGATACAGTAAACATGAAGTAAAGCATCGGAATCTAAAACTGGACTCACAGGAGAGGTTCAAATCATAGAAAGTTAGAGTGTCAGTCCTCTTGCACTTAAGTCGGCATTGTGCCTTTTGTATTGAATTAGAATGCTATTTCTGTGTTTCATCGTCAGTAAGAAGGTCCGAGGTATACAGTAAACCTGAAGAGAAGCATCGGAATCTAAAACTGGACTCACAGGAGAGGTTCAACTCATAGAAAGTTAGAGTGTCAGTCCTCTTGTACTTAAGTCGGCATTGTGCCTTTTGTATTATATTCGGATGCAATTTCTGTGTTTCATCGTCAATAGGAAGGTCCAAGGTATTCAGTAAACCTGAAGTGAAGCATCGGAATCTGAAACTGGACTCACAGGAGAGGTTCAAATCATAGAAGGCTAGAGTGTCAGTCCTCTTGTACTTAATTCGGCATTGTGCCTTTTGTATTAATTTTAAATGGAATTTCTGTGTTTCATCGTTAAGAAGAAGGTCCAAGGTAAACAGTAAACTTGAAGTGAAGCATCGGAATCTATAACTGGACTCACAGGAGAGGTTCAAATCATAGAAAGTTAGAGTGTCAGTCCTCTTGTACTTAAGTCGGCATTGTACATTTTGAATTAAATTCGGATGCAATTTCTGTGTTTCTTCGTCTATAAGAAGGTCCAAGGTATACAGTAAACCTGAAGTGAAGCATCGGATTCTAAAACTGGACTCACAGGAGAGGTTCAAATCATAGATAGTTAGTGTGTCAGTCCTCTTGTACCTAAGTCGGCATTGTGCCTTTTGATTTTAATTCCGATGTTATTTCTGTGCTTCATCGTCAATAAGAAGATCCGAGGTATACAGTAAAGCTGAAGAGAAGCATCGGAATCTAAAATTGAACTCACAGGAGAGGTTCAAATCATAGCAAGTTAGAGTGTCAGTCCTCTTGTACTTAAGTCGGCATTGTGCCTTTTGAATTTAATTACGATGCACTTTCTGTGTTTCATCGTCAATAAGAAGGTCCAAGGTATACAGTAAACATGAAGTGAAACATCGCAATCTAAAACTGGACTCACCCGAGAGGTTCAAATCATAGAAAGTTAGAGTGTCAGTCCTCTTGTACTTAAGTCGTTATTGTGATTTTTGTATTATTTTCGGATGCAATTTCTGTGTTTCATCGTCAACAAGAAGGTCCAAGGTATATAGTAAACCTCAAGTGAAGCATCGCAATCTAAAACTGGACTCACAGGAGAGGCTCAAATCATAGAAAATTAGAGTGTCAGTCCTCTTGTACTTAATTCGGCATTGTGAATTTTGTATTAATTTAGGATGGAATTTCTGTGTTTCATTGTTAAGAAGAAGGTCCAAGGTATACAGTAAACCTGAAGTGAAGCATCGGAATCTAAAACTGGACTCACAGGAGTGGTTCAAACCATAGAAAGATAGAGTGTCAGTCCTCTTGTACTTAAGTCGGCATTGTGCCTTTTGTATTAAATTCGGATGCAATTTCTGTGTTTCATCGTCAGTAAGAAGGTCCGAGGTATACAGTAAACCTGAAGAGAAGCATCGGAAATTATAACTGGACTCACAGGAGATGTTCAAATCATAGAAAGTTAGAGTGTCAGTCCTCTTGTACTTAAGTCGGCATTTTGCCTTTTGTATTAATTTAGTATGCAATTTCTGTGTTTCAACGTCAAGAAGAAGGTCCAAGGTATACAGTAGACCTGAAGTGAAGCATCGGAATCTATAACTGGACTGACAGGAGAGGTTCAAATCATAGAAAGTTAGAGTGTCAGTCCTCTTGTACTTAAGTCGGCATTGTACCTTTGGTATTAAATTCGGATGCAATTTCTGTGTTTCCTCGTCTATAAGAAGGTCCAAGGTACACAGTAAACCTGAAGTGAAGCATCGGAATCTAAAACTGGACTCACAGGAGAGGTTCAAATCATAGATAATTAGAGTGTCAGTCCTCTTGTACCTAAGTCGGCATTGTGCCTTTTGAATTTAATTCCGATGATATTTCTGTGCTTCATCGTCAATAAGAAGGTCCGAGGTATACAGTAAAGCTGAAGAGAAGCATCGGAATCTAAAATTGAACTCACAGGAGAGGTTCAAATCATAGCAAGTTAGAGTGTCAGTCCTCTTGTACTTAAGTCGGCATTGTGATTTTTGAATTTAATTACGATGCAGTTTCTGTGTTTCATCGTCAATAAGAAGGTCCAAGGTATACAGTAAACATGAAGTGAAACATCGCAATCTAAAACTGGACTCACTGGAGAGGTTCAAATCATAGAAAGTTAGAGTGTCAGTCCTCTTGTACTTAAGTCGGCATTGTGATTTTTGAATTTAATTACGATGCAGTTTCTGTGTTTCATCGTCAATAAGAAGGTCCAAGGTATACAGTAAACATGAAGTGAAACATCGCAATCTAAAACTGGACTCACTGGAGAGGTTCAAATCATAGAAAGTTAGAGTGTCAGTCCTCTTGTACTTAAGTCGGCATTGTGATTTTTGTATTATTTTCGGATGCAATTTCTGTGTTTCATTGTCAATAAGAAGGTCCAAGGTATATAGTAAACCTGAAGTGAAGCATCGGAATCTAAAACTGGACTCACAGGAGAGGTTCAAATCGTAGAAAGTTAGAGTGTTAGTCCTCTTGTACTTAAGTCGGCATTGTGCCTTTTGTATTACATTATGATGCAATATCTGTGTTTCTTCGCCAATAAGAAGGTCCAAGGTATACAGTAGACCTGAAGTGAAGCATCGGAATCTAAAACTGTAATCACAGGAGAGGTTCAAATCATAGAAGGCTAGAGTGTCCGTCCTCTTTTACTTAAGTCGGCATTATGCCTTTTGTATTAAATTAGGATGCAATTTCTGTGTTTTATCGTCAATAAGAAGGTCCAAGGTATATAGTAAACCTCAAGTGAAGCATCGGAATCTAAAACTGGACTCACAGGAGAGGCTCAAATCATAGAAAATATAGCTGTCAGTCCTCTCATACTTAAGTCGGCATTGTGTCTGTTTAATTAAATTCGGAAGAGATTTCTGTGTTTCAACGTCAATAAGAAGGTCCAAGGTATACAGTAAACCTGAAGTGAATCATACGAATCTAAAACTGGACTCACAGGAGAGGATCAGATCATAAAAAGTTATACTGTCAGTCCTCTTGTACTTAAGTCGGCATTGTGCCTTTTGTATTAAATTAGAATGCAATATCTGTGTTTCATCGCCAATAAGAAGGTCCAAGGTATATATTAAACGTGAAGTGAGGCATCGGAATCTAAAACTGGACTCACAGGAGATGTTCAAATCATAGAAAGTTAGAGTGTCAGACCTCTTGTACTTAAGTCGGCATTGTGATTTTTGTATTATATTCGGATGCAATTTCTGTGTTTCATCGTCAATAAGTAGGTCCAAGGTATACAGTAAACCTGAAGTGAAGCATCGGAATCTAAAACTGGACTCACAGGAGAGGTTCAAATCATAGAAAGTTAGAGTGTTAGTCCTCTTGTACTTAAGTCGGCATTGTGCCTTTTGTATTAAATTATGATGCAATATCTGTGTTTCTTCGTCAATAAGAAGGTCCATGGTATATAGTAAACCTCAAGTGAAGCATCGGAATCTAAAACTGGATTCACAGGAGAGGCTCAAATCATAGAAAATTAGAGTGTCAGTCCTCTCGTACTTAAGTCGGCATTGTGTCTGTTTAATTAAATTCGGAAGAGATTTCTGTGTTTCAACGTCAATAAGAAGGTCCAAGGTATACAGTAAACCTGAAGTGAATCATACGAATCTAAAACTGGACTCACAGGAGAAGATCAAATCATAGTAAGTTATACTGTCAGTCCTCTTGTACTTAAGTCGGCTTGTGATTTTTGTATTAAATTCGGATGCAATTTCTGTGTTTCATCGTCAATAAGAAAGTCCAAGGGATACAGTAAACCTGAAGTGAAGCATCGGAATCTAAAACTGGACTCACAGGAGAGGTTCAAATCATAGAATGTTAGAGTGTCAGTCCTCTTGTACTTATGTCGGCATTGTGCCTTTTGTATTATATTCGGATGCAAGTTCTGTGTTTCATCGTCAATAAGAAGGTGCAAGGTATACAGTAAACCTGAAGTGAAGCATCGGAATCTGAAACTGGACTCACAGGAGAGGTTCAAATCATAGTAGGCTAGAGTGTCAGTCCTCTTGTACTTAAGTCGGCATTGTGCCTTTTGTATTAATTTAGGATGCAATTTCTGTGTTTCATCGTTAAGAAGAAGGTCCAAGGTATACAGTAAACCTAAGTAAAGCATCGGAATCCAAAACTGGACTCACAGGAAAGGTTCAAATCATAGATAGTTAGAGTGTCAGTCCTCTTGTACCTAAGTCGGCATTGTGCCATTTGAATTTAATTCCGATGCAATTTCTGTGCTTCATCGTGAATAAGAAGGTCCGAGGTATACAGTAAACCTGAAGAGAAGCATCGGAATCTAAAATTGGACTCACAGGAGAGTTTCAAATCATAGCAAGTTAGAGTGTCAGTCCTCTTGTACTTAAGTCGGCATTCTGCCTTTTGAATTTAATTACGATGCAATTTCTGTGTTTCATCGTCAATAAGAAGGTCCAAGGTATACAGTAAACATGAATTGAAGCATCGGAATCTAAAACTGGACTCACTGGAGAGGTTCAAATCATAGCAAGTTAGAGTGTCAGTGCTCTTGTACTTAAGTCGGCATTGTGCCTTTTAATTTAATTCTGATGCAATTTCTGTTTTTCGTCGTCAATAAGAAGGTTCAAGGGATACAGTAAACCTGAAGCGAAGCATCGGAATCTAAAACGGGACTCAAAGGAGAGTTTAAAATCATAGAAAGTTAGGGTGTCAGACTTCTTGTTACTAAGTCGGCATTGTGCCTTCTGTATTAAATTCGGATGCAATTTCTGTGATTCATCGTCAATAAGAGGGACCAAGGGATAAGGTAAACCTGAAGTGAAGCATCGAAATCTAAAACCGGTCTCACAGGAGAGGTTCTAATCATTGAATGTAAGAAGTGTCAGTTCTCTTGTACTTAAGTCAGCATTGTGCCTTTTGTATTTAATTCCGATACAATTTCTGTGTTTCATCGACAACAAGAAGGTCCAAGGGATACAGTAAACCTGAGGTGAACCATCGGAATCTAAAACTGGAATCACAGGAGAGGGTCAAATCATAGAAAGTTAGAATGTCAGTCCTCTTGTCCTTAAGTCGGCATTTTGCCTCTTGTATTAAATTAGGATGTAATATCTGTGTTTCATCGTCAGTAAGAAGGTCCGAGGTATACGGTAAATCCTGAAGAGAAGCATCGGAATCTAAAACTGGACTCACGGGAGAGGTTCAAATCATAGAAAGTTAGAGTGTCAGTCCTCTTGTACTTAAGTCGGCATTGTGCCTTTTGGATTATATTCGGATGCAATTTCTGTGTTTCATCGTCAATAAGAAGGTCCAAGGTATACAGTAATCCTGAAGTGAAGCATCGGAATCTGAAACTGGACTCACAGGAGAGGTTCAAATCATAGAAGGCTAGAGTGTCAGTCCTCTTGTACTTAAATCGGCATTGTGCCTTTTGTATTAATTTAGGATGGAATTTCTGTGTTTCATCGTTAAGAAGAAGGTCCAAGGTAAACAGTAAACTTGAAGTGAAGCATTGGAATCTATAACTGGACTCACAGGAGAGGTTTAAATCATAGAAAGTTAGAGTGTCAGTCCTCTTGTACTTAAGTCGGCATTGTACCTTTTGTATTAAATTCGGATGCAATTTCTGTGTTTCTTCGTCACTAAGAAGGTCCAAGGTATACAGTAAACCTGAAGTGAAGCATCGGAATTTAAAACTGGACTCACAGGAGAGGTTCAAATCATAGATAGTTAGAGTGTCAGTCCTCTTGTACCTAAGTCGGCATTGTGCCTTTTGAATTTAATTCCGATGATATTTCTGTGCTTCATCGTCAATAAGAAGGTCCGAGGTATACAGTAAAGCTGAAGAGGAACATCGGAATCTAAAATTGAACTCACAGGAGAGGTTCAAAATCATAGCAAGTTAGAGTGTCAGCCCTCTTGTACTTAAGTCGGCATTGTGCCTTTTGAATTTAATTACGATGCAATTTCTGTGTTTCATCGTCAATAAGAAGGTCCAAGGTATACAGTAAACATGAAGTGAAACATCGCAATCTAAAACTGGACTCACTGGAGAGGTTCAAATCATAGAAAGTTAGAGTGTCAGTCCTCTTGTACTTAAGTCGGCATTGTGATTTTTGTATTATATTCGGATGCAATTTCTGTGTTTCATCGTCAATAAGAAGGTCCAAGGTATATAGTAAACCTGAAGTGAAGCGTCGGAATCTAAAACTGGACTCACGGGAGAGGTTCAAATCATAGAAAGTTAGAGTGTTAGTCTTCTTGTACTTAAGTCGGCATTGTGCCTTTTGTATTACATTATGATGCAATATCTGTGTTTCTTCGTCAATAAGAAGGTCCAAGGTATATAGTAAACCTCAAGTGAAGCATCGGAATCTAAAACTGGACTCACAGGAGATGCTCAAATCATAGTAAATTAGAGTGTCAGTCCTCTTGTACTTAATTCGGCATTGTGAATTTTGTATTAATTTAGGATGGAATTTCTGTGTTTCATCGTTAAGAAGAAGGTCCAAGGTAAACAGTAAACTTGAAGTGAAGCATCGGAATCTATAACTGGACTCACAGGAGAGGTTCAAATCATAGAAAGTTAGAGTGTCAGTCCTCTTGTACTTAAGTCGGCATTGTACATTTTGAATTAAATTCGGATGCAATTTCTGTGTTTCTTCGTCTATAAGAAGGTCCAAGGTATACAGTAAACCTGAAGTGAAGCATCGGATTCTAAAACTGGACTCACAGGAGAGGTTCAAATCATAGATAGTTAGTGTGTCAGTCCTCTTGTACCTAAGTCGGCATTGTGCCTTTTGATTTTAATTCCGATGTTATTTCTGTGCTTCATCGTCAATAAGAAGATCCGAGGTATACAGTAAAGCTGAAGAGAAGCATCGGAATCTAAAATTGAACTCACAGGAGAGGTTCAAATCATAGCAAGTTAGAGTGTCAGTCCTCTTGTACTTAAGTCGGCATTGTGCCTTTTGAATTTAATTACGATGCACTTTCTGTGTTTCATCGTCAATAAGAAGGTCCAAGGTATACAGTAAACATGAAGTGAAACATCGCAATCTAAAACTGGACTCACCCGAGAGGTTCAAATCATAGAAAGTTAGAGTGTCAGTCCTCTTGTACTTAAGTCGTTATTGTGATTTTTGTATTATTTTCGGATGCAATTTCTGTGTTTCATCGTCAACAAGAAGGTCCAAGGTATATAGTAAACCTCAAGTGAAGCATCGCAATCTAAAACTGGACTCACAGGAGAGGCTCAAATCATAGAAAATTAGAGTGTCAGTCCTCTTGTACTTAATTCGGCATTGTGAATTTTGTATTAATTTAGGATGGAATTTCTGTGTTTCATTGTTAAGAAGAAGGTCCAAGGTATACAGTAAACCTGAAGTGAAGCATCGGAATCTAAAACTGGACTCACAGGAGTGGTTCAAACCATAGAAAGATAGAGTGTCAGTCCTCTTGTACTTAAGTCGGCATTGTGCCTTTTGTATTAAATTCGGATGCAATTTCTGTGTTTCATCGTCAGTAAGAAGGTCCGAGGTATACAGTAAACCTGAAGAGAAGCATCGGAAATTATAACTGGACTCACAGGAGATGTTCAAATCATAGAAAGTTAGAGTGTCAGTCCTCTTGTACTTAAGTCGGCATTTTGCCTTTTGTATTAATTTAGTATGCAATTTCTGTGTTTCAACGTCAAGAAGAAGGTCCAAGGTATACAGTAGACCTGAAGTGAAGCATCGGAATCTATAACTGGACTGACAGGAGAGGTTCAAATCATAGAAAGTTAGAGTGTCAGTCCTCTTGTACTTAAGTCGGCATTGTACCTTTGGTATTAAATTCGGATGCAATTTCTGTGTTTCCTCGTCTATAAGAAGGTCCAAGGTACACAGTAAACCTGAAGTGAAGCATCGGAATCTAAAACTGGACTCACAGGAGAGGTTCAAATCATAGATAATTAGAGTGTCAGTCCTCTTGTACCTAAGTCGGCATTGTGCCTTTTGAATTTAATTCCGATGATATTTCTGTGCTTCATCGTCAATAAGAAGGTCCGAGGTATACAGTAAAGCTGAAGAGAAGCATCGGAATCTAAAATTGAACTCACAGGAGAGGTTCAAATCATAGCAAGTTAGAGTGTCAGTCCTCTTGTACTTAAGTCGGCATTGTGATTTTTGAATTTAATTACGATGCAGTTTCTGTGTTTCATCGTCAATAAGAAGGTCCAAGGTATACAGTAAACATGAAGTGAAACATCGCAATCTAAAACTGGACTCACTGGAGAGGTTCAAATCATAGAAAGTTAGAGTGTCAGTCCTCTTGTACTTAAGTCGGCATTGTGATTTTTGAATTTAATTACGATGCAGTTTCTGTGTTTCATCGTCAATAAGAAGGTCCAAGGTATACAGTAAACATGAAGTGAAACATCGCAATCTAAAACTGGACTCACTGGAGAGGTTCAAATCATAGAAAGTTAGAGTGTCAGTCCTCTTGTACTTAAGTCGGCATTGTGATTTTTGTATTATTTTCGGATGCAATTTCTGTGTTTCATTGTCAATAAGAAGGTCCAAGGTATATAGTAAACCTGAAGTGAAGCATCGGAATCTAAAACTGGACTCACAGGAGAGGTTCAAATCGTAGAAAGTTAGAGTGTTAGTCCTCTTGTACTTAAGTCGGCATTGTGCCTTTTGTATTACATTATGATGCAATATCTGTGTTTCTTCGCCAATAAGAAGGTCCAAGGTATACAGTAGACCTGAAGTGAAGCATCGGAATCTAAAACTGTAATCACAGGAGAGGTTCAAATCATAGAAGGCTAGAGTGTCCGTCCTCTTTTACTTAAGTCGGCATTATGCCTTTTGTATTAAATTAGGATGCAATTTCTGTGTTTTATCGTCAATAAGAAGGTCCAAGGTATATAGTAAACCTCAAGTGAAGCATCGGAATCTAAAACTGGACTCACAGGAGAGGCTCAAATCATAGAAAATATAGCTGTCAGTCCTCTCATACTTAAGTCGGCATTGTGTCTGTTTAATTAAATTCGGAAGAGATTTCTGTGTTTCAACGTCAATAAGAAGGTCCAAGGTATACAGTAAACCTGAAGTGAATCATACGAATCTAAAACTGGACTCACAGGAGAGGATCAGATCATAAAAAGTTATACTGTCAGTCCTCTTGTACTTAAGTCGGCATTGTGCCTTTTGTATTAAATTAGAATGCAATATCTGTGTTTCATCGCCAATAAGAAGGTCCAAGGTATATATTAAACGTGAAGTGAGGCATCGGAATCTAAAACTGGACTCACAGGAGATGTTCAAATCATAGAAAGTTAGAGTGTCAGACCTCTTGTACTTAAGTCGGCATTGTGATTTTTGTATTATATTCGGATGCAATTTCTGTGTTTCATCGTCAATAAGTAGGTCCAAGGTATACAGTAAACCTGAAGTGAAGCATCGGAATCTAAAACTGGACTCACAGGAGAGGTTCAAATCATAGAAAGTTAGAGTGTTAGTCCTCTTGTACTTAAGTCGGCATTGTGCCTTTTGTATTAAATTATGATGCAATATCTGTGTTTCTTCGTCAATAAGAAGGTCCATGGTATATAGTAAACCTCAAGTGAAGCATCGGAATCTAAAACTGGATTCACAGGAGAGGCTCAAATCATAGAAAATTAGAGTGTCAGTCCTCTCGTACTTAAGTCGGCATTGTGTCTGTTTAATTAAATTCGGAAGAGATTTCTGTGTTTCAACGTCAATAAGAAGGTCCAAGGTATACAGTAAACCTGAAGTGAATCATACGAATCTAAAACTGGACTCACAGGAGAAGATCAAATCATAGTAAGTTATACTGTCAGTCCTCTTGTACTTAAGTCGGCTTGTGATTTTTGTATTAAATTCGGATGCAATTTCTGTGTTTCATCGTCAATAAGAAAGTCCAAGGGATACAGTAAACCTGAAGTGAAGCATCGGAATCTAAAACTGGACTCACAGGAGAGGTTCAAATCATAGAATGTTAGAGTGTCAGTCCTCTTGTACTTATGTCGGCATTGTGCCTTTTGTATTATATTCGGATGCAAGTTCTGTGTTTCATCGTCAATAAGAAGGTGCAAGGTATACAGTAAACCTGAAGTGAAGCATCGGAATCTGAAACTGGACTCACAGGAGAGGTTCAAATCATAGTAGGCTAGAGTGTCAGTCCTCTTGTACTTAAGTCGGCATTGTGCCTTTTGTATTAATTTAGGATGCAATTTCTGTGTTTCATCGTTAAGAAGAAGGTCCAAGGTATACAGTAAACCTAAGTAAAGCATCGGAATCCAAAACTGGACTCACAGGAAAGGTTCAAATCATAGATAGTTAGAGTGTCAGTCCTCTTGTACCTAAGTCGGCATTGTGCCATTTGAATTTAATTCCGATGCAATTTCTGTGCTTCATCGTGAATAAGAAGGTCCGAGGTATACAGTAAACCTGAAGAGAAGCATCGGAATCTAAAATTGGACTCACAGGAGAGTTTCAAATCATAGCAAGTTAGAGTGTCAGTCCTCTTGTACTTAAGTCGGCATTCTGCCTTTTGAATTTAATTACGATGCAATTTCTGTGTTTCATCGTCAATAAGAAGGTCCAAGGTATACAGTAAACATGAATTGAAGCATCGGAATCTAAAACTGGACTCACTGGAGAGGTTCAAATCATAGCAAGTTAGAGTGTCAGTGCTCTTGTACTTAAGTCGGCATTGTGCCTTTTAATTTAATTCTGATGCAATTTCTGTTTTTCGTCGTCAATAAGAAGGTTCAAGGGATACAGTAAACCTGAAGCGAAGCATCGGAATCTAAAACGGGACTCAAAGGAGAGTTTAAAATCATAGAAAGTTAGGGTGTCAGACTTCTTGTTACTAAGTCGGCATTGTGCCTTCTGTATTAAATTCGGATGCAATTTCTGTGATTCATCGTCAATAAGAGGGACCAAGGGATAAGGTAAACCTGAAGTGAAGCATCGAAATCTAAAACCGGTCTCACAGGAGAGGTTCTAATCATTGAATGTAAGAAGTGTCAGTTCTCTTGTACTTAAGTCAGCATTGTGCCTTTTGTATTTAATTCCGATACAATTTCTGTGTTTCATCGACAACAAGAAGGTCCAAGGGATACAGTAAACCTGAGGTGAACCATCGGAATCTAAAACTGGAATCACAGGAGAGGGTCAAATCATAGAAAGTTAGAATGTCAGTCCTCTTGTCCTTAAGTCGGCATTTTGCCTCTTGTATTAAATTAGGATGTAATATCTGTGTTTCATCGTCAGTAAGAAGGTCCGAGGTATACGGTAAATCCTGAAGAGAAGCATCGGAATCTAAAACTGGACTCACGGGAGAGGTTCAAATCATAGAAAGTTAGAGTGTCAGTCCTCTTGTACTTAAGTCGGCATTGTGCCTTTTGGATTATATTCGGATGCAATTTCTGTGTTTCATCGTCAATAAGAAGGTCCAAGGTATACAGTAATCCTGAAGTGAAGCATCGGAATCTGAAACTGGACTCACAGGAGAGGTTCAAATCATAGAAGGCTAGAGTGTCAGTCCTCTTGTACTTAAATCGGCATTGTGCCTTTTGTATTAATTTAGGATGGAATTTCTGTGTTTCATCGTTAAGAAGAAGGTCCAAGGTAAACAGTAAACTTGAAGTGAAGCATTGGAATCTATAACTGGACTCACAGGAGAGGTTTAAATCATAGAAAGTTAGAGTGTCAGTCCTCTTGTACTTAAGTCGGCATTGTACCTTTTGTATTAAATTCGGATGCAATTTCTGTGTTTCTTCGTCACTAAGAAGGTCCAAGGTATACAGTAAACCTGAAGTGAAGCATCGGAATTTAAAACTGGACTCACAGGAGAGGTTCAAATCATAGATAGTTAGAGTGTCAGTCCTCTTGTACCTAAGTCGGCATTGTGCCTTTTGAATTTAATTCCGATGATATTTCTGTGCTTCATCGTCAATAAGAAGGTCCGAGGTATACAGTAAAGCTGAAGAGGAACATCGGAATCTAAAATTGAACTCACAGGAGAGGTTCAAAATCATAGCAAGTTAGAGTGTCAGCCCTCTTGTACTTAAGTCGGCATTGTGCCTTTTGAATTTAATTACGATGCAATTTCTGTGTTTCATCGTCAATAAGAAGGTCCAAGGTATACAGTAAACATGAAGTGAAACATCGCAATCTAAAACTGGACTCACTGGAGAGGTTCAAATCATAGAAAGTTAGAGTGTCAGTCCTCTTGTACTTAAGTCGGCATTGTGATTTTTGTATTATATTCGGATGCAATTTCTGTGTTTCATCGTCAATAAGAAGGTCCAAGGTATATAGTAAACCTGAAGTGAAGCGTCGGAATCTAAAACTGGACTCACGGGAGAGGTTCAAATCATAGAAAGTTAGAGTGTTAGTCTTCTTGTACTTAAGTCGGCATTGTGCCTTTTGTATTACATTATGATGCAATATCTGTGTTTCTTCGTCAATAAGAAGGTCCAAGGTATATAGTAAACCTCAAGTGAAGCATCGGAATCTAAAACTGGACTCACAGGAGATGCTCAAATCATAGTAAATTAGAGTGTCAGTCCTCTTGTACTTAATTCGGCATTGTGAATTTTGTATTAATTTAGGATGGAATTTCTGTGTTTCATCGTTAAGAAGAAGGTCCAAGGTATACAGTAAACCTGAAGTGAAGCATCGGAATCTATAACTGGACTCACAGGAGAGGTTCAAATCATAGAATGTTAGAGTGTCAGTCCTCTTGTACATAAGTCGGCATTGTGCCTTTTGTATTATATTCGGATGCAAATTCTGTGTTTCATCGTCAATAAGAAGGTGCAAGGTACACAGAAACCTGAAGTGAAGCATCTGAAACTGGACTCACAGGAGAGGTTCAAATCATAGCAAGTTAGAGTGTCAGTCCTCTTGTACTTAAGTCGGCATTTTGCCTTTTGAATTTAATTACGATGCAATTTCTGTGTTTCATCGTCAATAAGAAGGTCCAAGGGATACAGTAAACCTGAGGTGAACCATCGGAATCTAAAACTGGAATCACAGGAGAGGTTCAAATCATAGAAAGTTAGAGTGTCAGTCCTCTTGTACTTAAGTCGGCAATTTGCCTCTTGTATTAAATTAGGATGCAATATCTGTGTTTCATCGTCAATAAGAAGGTCCAAGGTATATAGTAAACCTGAAGTGAAGCATCGGAATCTAAAACTGGATTCACAGGAGATGTTCAAATCATAGAAAGTTAGAGTGACAGTCCTCTTGTACTTAAGTCGGCATTGTGCCTTTTGTATTAATTTAGGATGCAATTTCTGTGTTTCAACGTCAAGAAGAAGGTCCAAGGTATGCAGTAGACCTGACGTGAAGCATCGGAATCTAAAACTGTAATCGCAGGAGAGGTTCAAATCATAGAAAGTTAGAGTGTCAGTCCTCTTGTACTTAAGTCGGCATTGTGCCTTTTGTATTAAATTAGAATGCAATTTCTGTGTTTCATCGTCAGTAAGAATTTCCGAGGTATACAGTAAACCTGAAGAGAAGCATCGGAATCTAAAATTGGAATCACAGGAGAGGTTCAAATCATAGAAACTTAGAGTGTCAGTCCACTTGTACTTAAGTCGGCATTGTGCCTTTTGTATTACATTCGGATGCAATTTCTGTGTTTCAACGTCAATAAGAAGGTCCAAGGTATACAGTAAACCTGAAGTGAAGCATCGGAATCTGAAACTGGACTCACAGGAGAGGTTCAAATCATAGAAAGTTTGAGTGTCAGTCCTCTTGTACTTAATTCGGCATTGTGCCTTTTGTATTAATTTAGGATGGAATTTCTGTGTTTCATCGTTAAGAAGAAGGTCCAAGGTATACAGTAAACCTGAAGTGAAGCATCGGAATCTATAACTGGACTCACAGGAGAGGTTCAAATCATAGAAAGTTAGAGTGTCAGTCCTCTTTTACGTAAGTCGGCATTGTGCTTTTTGTATTAAATTCGGATGCAATTTCTGTGTTTCTTCGTCAATAAGAAGGTCCAAGGTATACAGTAAACCTGAAGTGAAGCATCGGAATATAAAACTGGACTCACAGGAGAGGTTCAAATCATAGATAGTTAGAGTGTCAGTCCTCTTGTACCTAAGTCGGCATTGTGCCTTTTGAATTTATTCCTATGATATTTCTGTGCTTCATCGTCAATAAGAAGGTCCGAGGTATACAGTAAACCTGAAGAGAAGCATTGGAAACTAAATTTGAACTCACAGGAGAGGTTCAAATCATAGCAAGTTAGAGTGTCAGTCCTCTTGTACTTAAGTCGGCAATTTGCCTCTTGTATTAAATTAGGATGCAATATCTGTGTTTCATCGTCAATAAGAAGGTCCAAGGTATATAGTAAACCTGAAGTGAAGCATCGGAATTAAAACTGGATTCACAGGAGATGTTCAAATCATAGAAAGTTAGAGTGTCAGTCCTCTTGTACTTAAGTCGGCATTGTGCATTTTGTATTAAATTAGGATGCAATTTCTGTGTTTCAACGTCAAGAAGAAGGTCCAAGGTATACAGTAGACCTGAAGTGAAGCATCGGAATCTAAAACTGTAATCACAGGAGAGGTTCAAATCATAGAAAGTTAGAGTGTCAGTCCTCTTGTACTTAAGTCGGCATTATGCCTTTTGTATTAATTTCGGATGCAATTTCTGTGGTTTATCGTCAATAAGAAGGTCCAAGGGATACAGTAAACCTGAAGTAAAGCATCAGAATCTAAAACTGGACTCACAGTAGAGGTTCTAATCATAGAACGTTAGAGTGTCAGTCCTCTTGTACTTAAGTCAGCATTGTGCCTTTTGTATTAAATTAGAATGCAATTTCTGTGTTTCATCGTCAGTTAGAATTTCCGAGGTATACAGTGAACCTGAAGAGAAGCATCGGAATCTAAAATTGGAATCACAGGAGAGGTTCAAATCATAGAAACTTAGAGTGTCAGTCCACTTGTACTTAAGTCGGCATTGTGCCTTTTGTATTATATTCGGATGCAATTTCTGTGTTTCAACGTCAATAAGAAGGTCCAAGGTATACAGTAAACCTGAAGTGAAGCATCGGAATCTGAAACTGGACTCACAGGAGAGGTTCAAATCATAGAAAGTTTGAGTGTCAGTCCTCTTGTACTTAATTCGGCATTGTGCCTTTTTTATTAATTTAGGATGGAATTTCTGTGTTTCATCGTTAAGAAGAAGGTCCAAGGTATATAGTAAACCTGAAGTGAAGCATCGGAATCTATAACTGGACTCACAGGAGAGGTTCAAATCATAGAAAGTTAGAGTGTCAGTCCTCTTTTACGTAAGTCGGCATTGTGCTTTTTGTATTAAATTCGGATGCAATTTCTGTGTTTCTTCGTCAATAAGAAGGTCCAAGGTATACAGTAAACCTAAAGTGAAGCATCGGAATCTAAAACTGGACTCACAGGAGAGGTTCAAATCATAGATAGTTAGAGTGTCAGTCCTCTTGTACCTAAGTCGGCATTGTGCCTTTTGAATTTAATTCCGATGATAATTCTGTGCTTCATCGTCAATAAGAAGGTCCGAGGTATACAGTAAACCTGAAGAGAAGCATCGGAAACTAAATTTGAACTCACAGAAAAGGTTCAAATCATAGCAAGTTAGAGTGTCAGTCCTCTAGTACTTAAGTCGGCATTGTGCCTTTTGAATTTAATTACGATGCAATTTCTGTGTTTCATCGTCAATAAGAAGGTCCAAGGTATACAGTAAACATGAAGTGAAGCATCGCAATCTAAAACTGGACTCACTGGAGAGGCTCAAATCATAGAAAATTTAAGAGTCAGTCCTCTCGTACTTAAGTCGGCATTGTGTCTGTTTAATTAAATTCGGAAGCAATTTCTGTGTTTCAACGTCAATAAGAAGGTCCAAGGTATACAGTAAACCTGAAGTGAATCATCACAATCTAAAACTGGACTCACAGGAGAGGATAAAATCATAGAAAGTTAAACTATCAGTCCTCTTGTACTTAAGTCGGCATTGCGCCATTTGTATTAAATTAGGATGCAATTTCTGTGTTTCATCGTTAAGAAGAAGGTCCAAGGTATACAGTAAACCTGAAGTGAAGCATCGGAATCTAAAACTGGAATCACAGGAGAGGTTCAAATCATAGAAAGTTAGAGTGTCAGTCCTCTTGTATTTAAGTCGGCATTGTGCCTTTTGTATTAATTTAGGATGCAATTTCTGTTTTTTATCATCAATAAGAAGGTCCAAGGGATCCAGTAAACCTGAAGTAAAGCATCGGAATCTAAAACTGGACTCACAGGAGAGGTTCAAATCAAAGAAAGTTAGAGTGTCAGTCCTCTTGTACTTAAGTCGGCATTGTGCCTTTTGTATTAAATTAGAATGCAATTTCTGTGTTTCATCGTCAGTAAGAAGGTCCGAGGTATACAGTAAACCTGAAGAGAAAAATCGGAATCTAAAATTGGACTGACAGGAGAGGTTCAAATCACAGAATGTTAGAGTGTCAGTCCTCTTGTACTTAAGTCGGCATTGTGCCTTCTGTATTATATTCGGATGCAATTTATGTGTTTCATCGTCAATAAGAAGGTGCAAGGTATACAGTAAACCTGAAGTGAAGCATCGGAATCTGAAACTGGACTCACAGGAGAGGTTCAAATCATAGAAGGCTAGAGTGTCAGTCCTCTTGTACTTAATTCGGCATTATGCCTTTTGTATTATATTGAGGATGCAATTTCTGTGTTTCATCGTCAATAAGAAGGTCCAAGGTATACAGTAAACCTCAAGTGAAGCATCGGAATCTGAAACTGGACTCACAGGATAGGTTCAAATCATCGAAGGCTAGAGTGTCAGTCCTCTTGTACTTAATTCGGCATTGTGCTTTTTGTATTAATTTAGGATGGAATTTCTGTGTTTCATCGTTAAGAAGAAGGTCCAAGGTATACAGTTAACCTGAAGTGAAGCATCGGAATCTAAAACGGGACTCACAGGAGTGTTTGAAATCATAGAAAGTTAGGGTGTCAGACTCCTTGTAACTAAGTTGGCATTGTGCTTTCTGTATTAAATTCGGATGCAATTTCTGTGATTCATCGTCAATAAGAGGGACCAAGGGATACAGTAAACCTGAACTGAAGCATCGGAATCGAAAACCGGTCTCACAGGAGAGGATCTAATCATTGAATGTAAGAAGTGTCAGTTCTCTTGTACTTAAGTCAACATTGTGCATTTGTATTTAATTCCGATACAATTTATGTGTTTCATCGTCAATAAGAAGGTCCAAGGGATACAGTAAGCCTAAGGTGAACCATCGGAATCTAAAACTGGAATCACAGGAGAGGTTCAAATCATAGAAAGTTAGAGTGTCAGTCCTCTTGTACTTAAGTCGGCATTTTGCCTCTTGTATTAAATTAGGATGCAATATCTGTTATTCATCGTCAATAAGAAGGTCCAAGGTATATAGTAAACCTGAAGTGAAGCATCGGACTATAAAACTGGACTCACAGGAGATGTTCAAATCATAGAAAGTTAGAGTGTCAGCCCTCTTGTACTTAAGTCGTCATTGTGCCTTTTGTATTAATTTAGGATGCAATTTCTGTGTTTCAACGTCAAGAAGAAGGTCCAAGGTATACAGCAGACCTGAAGTGTAGCATCGGAATCTAAAACTGTAATCACAGGAGAGGTTCAAATCATAGAAAGTTAGAGTGTCAGTCCTCTTGTACTTAAGTCGGCATTATGCCTTTTGTATTAAATTCGGATGCAATTTCTGTGTTTTATCGTCAATAAGAAGGTCCAAGGGATACAGTGAACCTTAAGTAAAGCATCGGAATCTAAACCAGGACTCACAGGAGAGGTTCAAATCATAGAAAGTTAGAGTTTCAGTCCTCTTGTACTTAAGTCGGCATTGTGCCTTTTGTATTAAATTAGAATGCAATTTCTGTGTTTCATCGTCAGTAAGAAGGTCCGAGGTATACAGTAAACCTGAAGAGAAGCATCGGAATCTAAAATTGGACTCACAGGAGAGGTTCAAATCATAGAAAGTTAGAGTGTCAGTCCTCTTGTACTTAAGTCGGCATTGTGCCTTTTGTATTATATTCGGATGCAATTTCTGTGTTTCATCGTCAATAAGAAGGTCCAAGGTATACAGTAAACCTGAAGTGAAGGATCGGAATCTGAAACTGGACTCACAGGAGAGGTTCAAATCATAGAAGGCTAGAGTGTCAGTCCTCTTGTACTTAATTCGGCATTGTGTTTTTTGTATTAATTTAGGATGGAATTTCTGTGTTTCATCGTTAAGAAGAAGGTCCAAGGTATACGGTAAACCTGAAGTGAAGCATCGGAATCTATAACTGGACTCACAGGAGAGGTTCAAATCATAGAAAGTTAGAGTGTCAGTCCACTTGTCCTTAAGTCGGCAATGTACATTTTGTATTAAATTCGGATGCAATATCTGTGTTTCCTCGTCAATAAGAAGGTCCAAGGTATACAGTAAACCTAAAGTGAAGCATCGGAATCTAAAACTGGACTCACAGGAGATGTTCAAATCATAGAAAGTTAGAGTGTCAGTCCTCTTGTACTTAAGTCGGCATTGTGCCTTTTGAATTTAATTATGATGCAATTTCTGTGTTTCATCGTCAATAAGAAGGTCCAAGGCAAACAGTAAACCTGAGGTGAACCATCGAAATCTAAAACTGGAATCACAGGAGAGGTTCAAATCATAGAAAGTTAGAGTGTCAGTCCACTTGTACTTAAGTCGGCATTTTGCCTCTTGTATTAAATTAGGATGCAATATCTGGGTTTCATCGTCAATAAGAAGGTCCAAGGTATATAGTAAACCTGAAGTGAAGCATCGGAATCTAAAACTGGACTCACAGGAGATGTTCAAATCATAGAAAGTTAGAGTGTCAGTCCTCTTGTACTTAAGTCGGCATTGTGCCTTTTGTATTATATTAGGATGCAATATCTGTGTTTCAACGTAAAGAAGAAGGTCCAAGATATACAGTAGACCTGAAGTGAAGCATCGGAATCTAAAACTGGAATCACAGGAGAGGTTCAAATCATAGAAAGTTAGTGTGTCAGTCCTCTTGCACTTAAGTCGGCATTATGCCTTTTGTATTAAATTCGGATGCAATTCCTGTGTTTTATCGTCAATATGAAGGTCCAAGGGATACAGTAAACCTGAAGTAAAGCATCGGAATCTAAAACTGGACTCTCAGGAGAGGTTCATATCATAGTAAGTTAGAGTGTCAGCCTCTTGCACCTAAGTCGACATTGTGCCTTTTGAACTTAATTCCGATGCAATTTCTGTGCTTCATCGTCAATAAGAGGGTCAGAGGTATACAGTAAACCTGAAGAGAAGCATCGGAAACTAAAATTGGACTCACAGGAGACGTTCAAACCATAGCAAGTTGGAGTGTCAGTCCTCTTGTACTTAAGTCGGCATTGTGCCTTTTGAATTTAATTACGATGCAATTTCTGTGTTACATCGTCAATAAGAAGGTCCAAAGTATACAGTAATCATGAAGTGAAGCATCGGAATCTAAAACTGGACTCACTGGAAAGGTTCAAATCATAGAATGTAAGAGTGTCAGTCCTCTTGTACTTAAGTCGGCATTGTGATTTTTGTATTATATTCGGATGCAATTTCTGTGTTTCATCGTCAATAAGAAGGTCCAAGGTATATAGTAAACCTGAAGTGAAGCATCGGAATCTAAAACTGGACTCACAGGAGATGTTCAAATCATAGAAAGTTAGAGTGTCAGTCCTCTTGTACTTAAGTCGGCATTGTGCCTTTTGTATTACTTTAGGATGCAATATCTGTGTTTCAACGTCAAGAAGAAGGTCCAAGGTATAAAGTAGACATGAAGTGAAGGATCGGAATCTAAAACTGGAATCACAGGAGAGGTTCAAATCATAGAAAGTTAGTGTCAGTCCTCTTGTACTTAAGTCGGCATTATGCCTTTTGTATTAAATTCGGATTCAATTTCTGTGTTTTATCGTCAATATGAAGGTCCAAGGGATACAGTAAACCTAAACTAAAGCATCGGAATCTAAAACTGGACTCACAGGAGAGGTTCAAATCATAGTAAGTTAGAGTGTCAGCCTCTTGTACCTAAGTCGACATTGTGCCTTTTGAATTTAATTCCGATGCAATTTCTGTGCTTCATCGTCAATAAGAGGGTCCGAGGTATACAGTAAACCTGAAGAGAAGCATCGGAATCTAAAATTGGACTCACAGGAGACGTTCAAATCATAGCAAGTTAGAGAGTCAGTCCTCTTGTACTTAAGTCGGCATTTTTCCTTTTGAATTTAATTACGATGCAATTTCTGTGTTTCATTGTCAATAAGAAGGTCCAAGGTATTCAGTAAACATGAAGTGAAGCATCGGAACCTAAAACTGGACTCACTGGAGAGGTTCAAATCATGGAAGGCTAGAGTGTCAGTCCTCTTGTACTTGATTCGGCATTGTGCCTTTTGTATTATATTCGGAAGCAATTTCTGTGTTTCATCGTCAATAAGAAGGTCCAAGGTATACAGTAAACCTGAAGTGAAGCATCGGAATCTGAAACTGGACTCACAGGAGAGGTTCAAATCATAGAAGGCTAGAGTGTCAGTCCTCTTGTACTTAATTCGGCATTGTGCTTTTTGTATTAATTTAGGATGGAATTTCTGTGTTTCATCGGTAAGAAGAAGGTCCAAGGTATACAGTAAACCTGAAGTGAAGCATCGGAATCTAAAACGGGACTCACAGGAGAGTTTGAAATCATAGAAAGTTAGGGTGTCAGACTTCTTGTAACTAAGTTGGCATTGTGCCTTCTGTATTAAATTCGGATGCAATTTCTGTGATTCATCGTCAATAAGTGGGACCAAGGGATACGGTAAATTTGAACTGAAGCATCGGAATCTAAAACCGGTCTCACAGGAGAGGATCTAATCATTGAATGTAAGAAGTGTCAGTTCTCTTGTACTTAAGTCAGCATTGTGCATTTGTATTTAATTCCGATACAATTTCTGTGTTTCATCGTCAATAAGAAGGTCCAAGGGATACAGTAAACCTGAGGTGAACCATCGGAATCTAAAACTGGAATCACAGGAGAGGTTCAAATCATAGAAAGTTAGAGTGTCAGTCCTCTTGTACTTAAGTCGGCATTTTGCCTCTTGTATTAAATTAGGATGCAATATCTGTGTTTCATCGTCAATAAGAAGGTCCAAGGTATATAGTAAACATGAAGTGAAGCATCGGAATCTAAAACTGGACTCACAGGAGATGTTCAAATCATAGAAAGTTAGAGTGTCAGTCCTCTTGTACTTAAGTCGACATTGTGCCTTTTGTATAAATTTAGGATGCAATTTCTGTGTTTCAACGTCAAGAAGAAGGTCTAAGGTATACAGTAGACCTGAAGTGAAGCATCGGAATCTAAAACTGTAATCACAGGAGAGGTTCAAATCATAGAGAGTTAGAGTGTCAGTCCTCTTGTACTTCAGTCGGCATTATGCCTTTTGTATTAAATTCGGATGCAATTTCTGTGTTTTATCGTCAATAAGAAGGTCCAAGGGATATAGTAAACATGAAGTGAAGCATCGGAATCTAAAACTGGACTTACAGGAGTGGTTCAAATCATGGAAAGTTAGAGTGTTAGTCCTCTTGTACTTAAGTCGGCATTGTGCCTTTTGTATTACATAATGATGCAATATCTGTGTTTCTTCGTCAATAAGAAGGTCCAAGGTATATAGTAAACCTAAAGTGAAGCATCGGAATCTATAACTGGACTCACAGGAGAGGTTCAAATCATAGAAAGTTAGAGTGTCAGTCCTCTTGTACTTAAGTCGGCATTGTGCCTTTTGTATTAAATATGGATGCAATTTCTGTGTTTCTTCGTCAATAAGGAGGTCCAAGGTATACAGTAAACCTGAAGTGAAGCATCGGAATCTAAAACTGGACTCACAGGAGATTTTCAAATCATAGAAAGTTAGAGTGTCAGACCTCTTGTACTTAAGTCGGCATTGTGCCTTTTGAATTTAATTACGATGCAATTTCTGTGTTTCATCGTCAATAAGAAGGTCCAAGGGAAACAGTAAACCTGAGGTGAACCATCGAAATCTAAAACTGGAATCACAGGAGAGGTTCAAATCATAGAAAGTTAGAGTGTCAGTCCACTTGTACTTAAGTCGGCATTTTGCCTCTTGTATTAAATTAGGATGCAATATCTGTGTTTCATCGTCAATAAGAAGGTCCAAGGTATATAGTAAACCTGAAGTGAAGCATCGGAATCTAAAACTGGACTCACAGGAGAGGTTCAAATCATAGAAAGTTAGAGTGTCAGTCCTCTTGTACTTAAGTCGGCATTTTGCCTCTTGTATTAAATTAGGATGCAATATCTGTGTTTCATCGTCAATAAGAAGGTCCAAGGTATATAGTAAACCTGAAGTGAAGCATCGGAATCTAAAACTGGAATCACAGGAGAGGTTCAAATCATAGTAAGTTAGAGTGTCAGCCTCTTGTACCTAAGTCGACATTGTGCCTTTTGAATTTAATTCCGATGCAATTTCTGTGCTTCATCGTCAATAAGAGGGTCCGAGGTATACAGTAAACCTGAAGAGAAGCATCGTAATCTAAAATTGGACTCACAGGAGACGTTCAAATCATAGCAAGTTAGAGAGTCAGTCCTCTTGTACTTAAGTCGGCATTTTTCCTTTTGAATTTAATTACGATGCAATTTCTGTTTCATTGTCAATAAGAAGGTCCAAGGTATACAGTAAACATGAAGTGAAGCATCGGAATCTAAAACTGGACTCACTGGAGAGGTTCAAATCATGGAAGGCTAGAGTGTCAGTCCTCTTGTACTTGATTCGGCATTGTGCCTTTTGTATAATATTCGGATGCAATTTCTGTGTTTCATCGTCAATAAGAAGGTCCAAGGTATACAGTAAACCTGAAGTGAAGCATCGGAATCTGAAACTGGACTCACAGGAGAGGTTCAAATCATAGAAGGCTAGAGTGTCAGTCCTCTTGTACTTAATTCGGCATTGTGCTTTTTGTATTAATTTAGGATGGAATTTCTGTGTTTCATCGGTAAGAAGAAGGTCCAAGGTATACAGTAAACCTGAAGTGAAGCATCGGAATCTACAACGGGACTCACAGGAGAGTTTGAAATCATAGAAAGTTAGGGTGTCAGACTTCTTGTAACTAAGTTGGCATTGTGCCTTCTGTATTAAATTCGGATGAAATTTCTGTGATTCATCGTCAATAAGAGGGACCAAGGGATACGGTAAACCTGAAGTGAAGCATCGGAATCTAAAACTGGACTCACAGGAGATGTTCAAATCATAGAAAGTTAGAGTGTCAGTCCTCTTGTACTTAAGTCGACATTGTGGATTTTGTATAAATTTAGGATGCAATTTCTGTGTTTCAACGTCAAGAAGAAGGTCTAAGGTATACAGTAGACCTGAAGTGAAGCATCGGAATCTAAAACTGTAATCACAGGAGAGGTTCAAATCATAGAGAGTTAGAGTGTCAGTCCTCTTGTACTTAAGTCGGCATTATGCCTTTTGTATTAAATTCGGATGCAATTCTGTGTTTTATCGTCAATAAGAAGGTCCAAGGGATACAGTAAACCTGAAGTAAAGCATCGGAATCTAAAACTGGACTCACAGGAGAGGTTCAAAACATAGAAAGTTAGAGTGTCAGTCCTCTTGTACTTAAGTCGGCATTGTGCCTTTTGTATTATATTCGGATGCAATTTCTGTGTTTCATCGTCAATAAGAAGGTCCAAGGTATACAGTAAACCTGAAGTGAAGCATCGGAATCTGAAACTGGACTCACAGGAGAGGTTCAAATCATAGAAAGCTAGAGTGTCAGTCCTCTTGTACTTAATTCGGCATTGTGCTTTTTGTATTAATTTAGGATGGAATTTCTGTGTTTCATCGTTAAGAAGAAGGTCCAAGGTATACAGTAAACCTGAAGTGAAGCATCGGAATCTATAACTGCACTCACAGGAGAGGTTCAAATCATAGAAAGTTAGAGTGTCAGTCCACTTGTACTTAAGTCGGCATTGTACCTTTTGTATTAAATTCGGATGCAATTTCTGTGTTTCTTCGTCAATAAGAAGGTCCAAGGTATACAGTAAACCTGAAGTGAAGCATCGGAATCTAAAACTGGACTCACAGGAGAGGTTCAAATCATAGATAGTTAGAGTGTCTGTCGACTTGTACTTAAGTCGGCATTGTGATTTTTGTATTATATTCGGATGCAATTTCTGTGTTTCATCGTCAATAAGAAGGTCCAAGGTATATAGTAAACCTGAAGTGAAGCATCGGAATCTAAAACTGGACTTACAGGAGTGGTTCAAATCATAGAAAGTTAGAGTGTTAGTCCTCTTGTACTTAAGTCGGCATTGTGCCTTTTGTATTACATTATGATGCAATATCTGTCTTTCTTCGTCAATAAGAAGGTCCAAGGTATATAGTAAACCTGAAGTGAAGCATCGGAATCTATAACTGGACTCACAGGAGAGGTTCAAATCATAGAAAGTTAGAGTGTCAGTCCTCTTGTACTTAAGTCGGCATTGTGCCTTTTGTATTAAATATGGATGCAATTTCTGTGTTTCTTCGTCAATAAGATGGTCCAAGGTATACAGTAAACCTGAAGTGAAGCATCGGAATCTAAAACTGGACTCACAGGAGATATTCAAATCATAGAAAGTTAGAGTGTCAGACCTCTTGTACTTAAGTCGGCATTGTGCCTTTTGAATTTAATTACGATGCAATTTCTGTGTTTCATCGTCAATAAGAAGGTCTAAGGGAAACAGTAAACCTGAGGTGAACCATCGAAATCTAAAACTGGAATCACAGGAGAGGGTCAAATCATAGACAGTTAGAGTGTCAGTCCACTTGTACTTAAGTCGGCATTTTGCCTCTTGTATTAAATTAGGATGCAATATCTGTGTTTCATCGTCAATAAGAAGGTCCAAGGTATATAGTAAACCTGAAGTGAAGCATCGGAATCTAAAACTGGACTCACAGGAGATGTTCAAATCATAGAGCGTTAGAGTGTCAGTCCTCTTGTACTTAAGTCGGCATTGTGCCTTTTGCATTAATTTAGGATGCAATTTCTGTGTTTCAACGTCAAGAAGAAGGTCCAAGGTATACAGTAGACCTGAGGTGAAGCATCGGAATCTAAAACTGGAATCACAGGAGAGGTTCAAATCATAGAAAGTTAGAGTGTCAGTCCTCTTGTACTTAAGTCGGCATTATGCCTTTTGTATTACATTCGGATGCAATTTCTCTGTTTTTTCGTCAATATGAAGGTCCAAGGGATACAGTAAACCTGAAGTAAAGCATCGGAATCTAAAACTGGACTCACAGGAGAGGTTCAAATCATAGTAAGTTAGAGTGTCAGCCTCTTGTACCTAAGTCGACATTGTGCCTTTTGAATTTAATTCCGATGCAATTTCTGTGCTTCATCGTCAATAAGAGGGTCAGAGGTATACAGTAAACCTAAAGAGAAGCATCGGAAACTAAAATTGGACTCACAGGAGACGTTCAAATCATAGCAAGTTGGAGTGTCAGTCCTCTTGTACTTAAGTCGGCATTGTGCCTTTTGAATTTAATTACGATGCAATTTCTGTGTTACATCGTCAATAAGAAGGTCCAAAGTATACAGTAAACATGAAGTGAAGCATCGGAATCTAAAACTGGACTCACTGGAAAGGTTCAAATCATAGAAAGTTAGAGTGTCAGTCCTCTTGTACTTAAGTCGGTATTGTGATTTTTGTATTATATTCGGATGCAATTTCTGTGTTTCATCGTCAATAAGAAGGTCCAAGGTATACAGTAAACCTGAAGTGAAGCATCGGAATCTAAAACTGGATTCACAGAAGAGGTTCAAATCATAGAAAGTTAGAGTGTTAGTCCTCTTGTACTTAAGTCGGCATTGTGCCTTTTGTATTAAATTAGGATGCAATATCTGTGTTTCATCGTCAATAACAAGGTCCAAGGTATAAAGTAAACCTCAAGCAAAGCATCGGAATCTGAAACTGGACTCACAGGAGAGGCTCAAATCATAGAAAATTAGAGTGTAAGTCCTCTCGTACTTAAGTCGGCATTGTGTCTGTTTTATTAAATTCGGAAGCAATTTCTGTGTTTCAACGTCAATAAGAAGGTCCAAGGTATACAGTAAACCTGAAGTCAATCATCAGAATCTAAAACTGGACTCACAGGACAGGTTCAAATCATAGAAAGTTAGAGTGTCAGTCCTCTTGTACTTAAGTCGGCATTGTGCTATTTGTATTACATTCGGATGCAATTTCTGAGCTTCATCGTCAGTAAGAAGGTCCAAGGGATACAGTAAACCTGAAGTGAAGAATCGGAATCTAAAACTGGACTCATAGGAGAGGTTCAAATCATAGAAAGTTAGAGTGTCTGTCCGCTTGTACTTAAGTCGGCATTGTGCCATTTGTATTAAATTCGGATGCAATTTCTGTGTTTCATTGTGAATAAGAACGTCAAAGGGATACAGTAAACCTGAAGTGAAGCATCGGAATCTAAAACCAGTCTCACAGGAGAGGTTCAAATCATAGATTGTAAGAAGTGTCAGTCCTCTTGTATATAGGTCGGCATTGTGCATTTTGTATTTAATTCCCATTCAATTTCTGTGTTTCATCTTCAATAAGAATCTCCAAGGGATACAGTAATCCTGAAGTGAAGCATTGGAATCTATAACCGGACTCACAGGAGAGGTTCAAATCATAGAAAGAGTGTCAGTCCTCTTGTACTTAAGTCGGCATTGTGCCTTTTGAATTTAATTCCGATGCAATTTCTTTGCTTCATCGTCATTAAAAAGGTCCAAGGTATACAGTAAACCTGAAGTGAGGCATCGGAATCTAAAACTGGACTCACAGGAGAGGTTCAAATCATACAAAGTTAGAGTGTCAGTAATCTTGTACTTAAGTCGGCATTGTGCTTTTTGAATTTAATTACGATGCAATTTTAGTGTTTCATCGTCAATAAGATGGACCAAAGTATACAGTAAACCTGAAGTGAAGCATCGGAAACAAAAACTGGACTCACTGGAGAGGTTCAAATCATAGGAAGTTAGAGTGTCACTCCTCTTGTACTTAAGTCGGCATTGTGCCATTTGAATTTAATTTCGTTGCAATTTCTGTGCTCCATCGTCAATAAGAAGGTCCAAGGTATACAGTAAACCTGAAGTGAAGCATCGGAATCTGAAACTGGACTCACAGGAGAGGTTCAAATCATAGAAAGTTATAGTGTCTGTCCTCTTGTACTTAAGTCGGCATTGTGCCGTTTGAATTTAATTCCGATGCAATTTCTGTGCTTTATCGTCAGTAAGAAGCTCCAAGGTTTACAGTGAAAGTGAAGTGAAGCATCGGAATCTAGAACTGGACTCACAGGAGAGGTTCAAATCATAGAAAGAGTGTCAGTCCTCTTGTACTTAATTCGGCATTGTGCCTTTTGAATTTAATTCCGATGCAATTTCTGTGCTTCATCGTCAATAAGAGGCTCCAAGGTATACTGTAAACCTGAAGTGAAGCATCGAAATCTAAAACTGGACTCACAGGGGTGGTTCAAATCATAGAAAGTTAGAGTATCGGTCCTCTTGTACTTAAGTCAGCATTGTGCCCTTTGTATTAATTTCGGATGCAATTTCTTTGTTTCATCGTCAATAAGAAGGTCCAAGGGATACAGTAAACCTGAAGTGAAGCATCGGAATCTAAAACTGGACTCACAGGAGTGGTCCAAATCATAGAAAGTTAGAGTGTCAGTCCTCTTGTACTTAAGTCGGCAGTGTGCATTTGGAATTTAATTACGAAGCAATTTCTGTGCTTCATCGTCATCAAAAAGGTCCAAGATGTACAGTAAACCTGAAGTGAGGCATCAGAATCTAAAACTGGACTCACAGGAGAGGTTCAAATCATAGAAAGTTAGAGTGTCAGTCCTCTTGTACTTAAGTCGGCATTGTGCCTTTTGAATTTAATTACGATGCAATTTTAGTGTTTCATCGTCAAGAAGAAGGTCCAAGCTATACAGTATAACTGAAGTGAAGCATCGGAATCTAAAACTGGACTCACAGGAGAGGTTCAAATCATAGAAAGTTAGAGTGTCACTCCCCTTGTACTTAAGTCTTCATTGTGCCATTTGAATTTAATGTCGTTGCAATTTCTGTGCTTCATCGTCAATAAGAGGCTCCAAGGTATACAGTAAACCTGAAGTGAAGCATCGGAATCTAGAACTGGACTCACAGGAGAGGTTCAAATCATAGAAAGTTAGAGTGTCAGTCCTCTTGTACTTAAGTCGGCATTGTGCCTTTTGTATTAAATATGGATGCAATTTCTGTGTTTCTTCGTCAATAAGGAGGTCCAAGGTATACAGTAAACCTGAAGTGAAGCATCGGAATCTAAAACTGGACTCACAGGAGATTTTCAAATCATAGAAAGTTAGAGTGTCAGACCTCTTGTACTTAAGTCGGCATTGTGCCTTTTGAATTTAATTACGATGCAATTTCTGTGTTTCATCGTCAATAAGAAGGTCCAAGGGAAACAGTAAACCTGAGGTGAACCATCGAAATCTAAAACTGGAATCACAGGAGAGGTTCAAATCATAGAAAGTTAGAGTGTCAGTCCACTTGTACTTAAGTCGGCATTTTGCCTCTTGTATTAAATTAGGATGCAATATCTGTGTTTCATCGTCAATAAGAAGGTCCAAGGTATATAGTAAACCTGAAGTGAAGCATCGGAATCTAAAACTGGACTCACAGGAGAGGTTCAAATCATAGAAAGTTAGAGTGTCAGTCCTCTTGTACTTAAGTCGGCATTTTGCCTCTTGTATTAAATTAGGATGCAATATCTGTGTTTCATCGTCAATAAGAAGGTCCAAGGTATATAGTAAACCTGAAGTGAAGCATCGGAATCTAAAACTGGAATCACAGGAGAGGTTCAAATCATAGTAAGTTAGAGTGTCAGCCTCTTGTACCTAAGTCGACATTGTGCCTTTTGAATTTAATTCCGATGCAATTTCTGTGCTTCATCGTCAATAAGAGGGTCCGAGGTAAACAGTAAACCTGAAGAGAAGCATCGGAATCTAAAATTGGACTCACAGGAGACGTTCAAATCATAGCAAGTTAGAGAGTCAGTCCTCTTGTACTTAAGTCGGCATTTTTCCTTTTGAATTTAATTACGATGCAATTTCTGTGTTTCATTGTCAATAAGAAGGTCCAAGGTATACAGTAAACATGAAGTGAAGCATCGGAATCTAAAACTGGACTCACTGGAGAGGTTCAAATCATGGAAGGCTAGAGTGTCAGTGCTCTTGTACTTGATTCGGCATTGTGCCTTTTGTATAATATTCGGATGCAATTTCTGTGTTTCATCGTCAATAAGAAGGTCCAAGGTATACAGTAAACCTGAAGTGAAGCATCGGAATCTGAAACTGGACTCACAGGAGAGGTTCAAATCATAGAAGGCTAGAGTGTCAGTCCTCTTGTACTTAATTCGGCATTGTGCTTTTTGTATTAATTTAGGATGGAATTTCTGTGTTTCATCGGTAAGAAGAAGGTCCAAGGTATACAGTAAACCTGAAGTGAAGCATCGGAATCTACAACGGGACTCACAGGAGAGTTTGAAATCATAGAAAGTTAGGGTGTCAGACTTCTTGTAACTAAGTTGGCATTGTGCCTTCTGTATTAAATTCGGATGCAATTTCTGTGATTCATCGTCAATAAGAGGGACCAAGGGATACGGTAAACCTGAAGTGAAGCATCGGAATGTAAAACTGGACTCACAGGAGATGTTCAAATCATAGAAAGTTAGAGTGTCAGTCCTCTTGTACTTAAGTCGACATTGTGGATTTTGTATAAATTTAGGATGCAATTTCTGTGTTTCAACGTCAAGAAGAAGGTCTAAGGTATACAGTAGACCTGAAGTGAAGCATCGGAATCTAAAACTGTAATCACAGGAGAGGTTCAAATCATAGAGAGTTAGAGTGTCAGTCCTCTTGTACTTAAGTCGGCATTATGCCTTTTGTATTAAATTCGGATTCAATTTCTGTGTTTTATCGTCAATAAGAAGGTCCAAGGGATACAGTAAACCTGAAGTAAAGCATCGGAATCTAAAACTGGACTCACAGGAGAGGTTCAAATCATAGAAAGTTAGAGTGTCAGTCCTCTTGTACTTAAGTCGGCATTGTGCCTTTTGTATTATATTCGGATGCAATTTCTGTGTTTCATCGTCAATAAGAAGGTCCAAGGTATACAGTAAACCTGAAGTGAAGCATCGGAATCTGAAACTGGACTCACAGGAGAGGTTCAAATCATAGAAAGCTAGAGTGTCAGACCTCTTGTACTTAATTCGGCATTGTGCTTTTTGTATTAATTTAGGATGGAATTTCTGTGTTTCATCGTTAAGAAGAAGGTCCAAGGTATATAGTAAACCTGAAGTGAAGCATCGGAATCTATAACTGCACTCACAGGAGAGGTTCAAATCATAGAAAGTTAGAGTGTCAGTCCACTTGTACTTAAGTCGGCATTGTACCTTTTGTATTAAATTCGGATGCAATTTCTGTGTTTCTTCGTCAATAAGAAGGTCCAAGGTATACAGTAAACCTGAAGTGAAGCATCGGAATCTAAAACTGGACTCACAGGAGAGGTTCAAATCATAGATAGTTAGAGTGTCTGTCGACTTGTACTTAAGTCGGCATTGTGATTTTTGTATTATATTCGGATGCAATTTCTGTGTTTCATCGTCAATAAGAAGGTCCAAGGTATATAGTAAACCTGAAGTGAAGCATCGGAATCTAAAACTGGACTTACAGGAGTGGTTCAAATCATAGAAAGTTAGAGTGTTAGTCCTCTTGTACTTAAGTCGGCATTGTGCCTTTTGTATTACATTATGATGCAATATCTGTCTTTCTTCGTCAATAAGAAGGTCCAAGGTATATAGTAAACCTGAAGTGAAGCATCGGAATCTATAACTGGACTCACAGGAGAGGTTCAAATCATAGAAAGTTAGAGTGTCAGTCCTCTTGTACTTAAGTCGGCATTGTGCCTTTTGTATTAAATATGGATGCAATTTCTGTGTTTCTTCGTCAATAAGATGGTCCAAGGTATACAGTAAACCTGAAGTGAAGCATCGGAATCTAAAACTGGACTCACAGGAGATATTCAAATCATAGAAAATTAGAGTGTCAGACCTCTTGTACATAAGTCGGCATTGTGCCTTTTGAATTTAATTACGATGCAATTTCTGTGTTTCATCGTCAATAAGAAGGTCTAAGGGAAACAGTAAACCTGAGGTGAACCATCGAAATCTAAAACTGGAATCACAGGAGAGGGTCAAATCATACACAGTTAGAGTGTCAGTCCACTTGTACTTAAGTCGGCATTTTGCCTCTTGTATTAAATTAGGATGCAATATCTGTGTTTCATCGTCAATAAGAAGGTCCAAGGTATATAGTAAACCTGAAGTGAAGCATCGGAATCTAAAACTGGACTCACAGGAGATGTTCAAATCATAGAAAGTTAGAGTGTCAGTCCTCTTGTACTTAAGTCGGCATTGTGCCTTTTGCATTAATTTAGGATGCAATTTCTGTGTTTCAACGTCAAGAAGAAGGTCCAAGGTATACAGTAGACCTCAGGTGAAGCATCGGGTTCTAAAACTGGAATCACAGGAGAGGTTCAAATCATAGAAAGTTAGAGTGTCAGTCCTCTAGTACTTAAGTCGGCATTAAGCCTTTTGTATTACATTCGGATGCAATTTCTCTGTTTTATCGTCAATATGAAGGTCCAAGGAATACAGTAAACCTGAAGTAAAGCATCGGAATCTAAAACTGGACTCACAGGAGAGGTTCAAATCATAGTAAGTTAGAGTGTCAGCCTCTTGTACCTAAGTCGACATTGTGCCTTTTGAATTTAATTCCGATGCAATTTCTGTGCTTCATCGTCAATAAGAGGGTCAGAGGTATACAGTAAACCTGAAGAGAAGCATCGGAAACTAAAATTGGACTCACAGGAGACGTTCAAATCATAGCAAGTTGGAGTGTCAGTCCTCTTGTACTTAAGTCGGCATTGTGCCTTTTGAATTTAATTACGATGCAATTTCTGTGTTACATCGTCAATAAGAAGGTCCAAAGTATACAGTAAACATGAAGTGAAGCATCGGAATCTAAAACTGGACTCACTGGAAAGGTTCAAATCATAGAAAGTTAGAGTGTCAGTCCTCTTGTACTTAAGTCGGCATTTTGCCTCTTGTATTAAATTAGGATGCAATATCTGTGTTTCATCGTCAATAAGAAGGTCCAAGGTATATAGTAAACCTGAAGTGAAGCATCGGAATCTAAAACTGGAATCACAGGAGAGGTTCAAATCATAGTAAGTTAGAGTGTCAGCCTCTTGTACCTAAGTCGACATTGTGCCTTTTGAATTTAATTCCGATGCAATTTCTGTGCTTCATCGTCAATAAGAGGGTCCGAGGTATACAGTAAACCTGAAGAGAAGCATCGGAATCTAAAATTGGACTCACAGGAGACGTTCAAATCATAGCAAGTTGGAGTGTCAGTCCTCTTGTACTTAAGTCGGCATTGTGCCTTTTGAATTTAATTACGATGCAATTTCTGTGTTACATCGTCAATAAGAAGGTCCAAAGTATACAGTAAACATGAAGTGAAGCATCGGAATCTAAAACTGGACTCACTGGAAAGGTTCAAATCATAGAAAGTTAGAGTGTCAGTCCTCTTGTACTTAAGTCGGCATTTTGCCTCTTGTATTAAATTAGGATGCAATATCTGTGTTTCATCGTCAATAAGAAGGTCCAAGGTATATAGTAAACCTGAAGTGAAGCATCGGAATCTAAAACTGGACTCACAGGAGAGGTTCAAATCATAGAAAGCTAGAGTGTCAGTCCTCTTGTACTTAATTCGGCATTGTGCTTTTTGTATTAATTTAGGATGGAATTTCTGTGTTTCATCGTTAAGAAGAAGGTCCAAGGTATACAGTAAACCTGAAGTGAAGCATCGGAATCTAAAACTGGACTCACAGGAGAGGTTCAAATCATAGATAGTTAGAGTGTCTGTCGACTTATACTTAAGTCGGCATTGTGATTTTTGTATTATATTCGGATGCAATTTCTGTGTTTCATCGTCAATAAGAAGGTCCAAGGTATATAGTAAACCTGAAGTGAAGCATCGGAATCTATAACTGGACTCACAGGAGAGGTTCAAATCATAGAAAGTTAGAGTGTCAGTCCTCTTGTACTTAAGTCGGCATTGTGCCTTTTGTATTAAATATGGATGCAATTTCTGTGTTTCTTCGTCAATAAGATGGTCCAAGGTATACAGTAAACCTGAAGTGAAGCATCGGAATCTAAAACTGGACTCACAGGAGATATTCAAATCATAGAAAGTTAGAGTGTCAGACCTCTTGTACTTAAGTCGGTATTGTGCCTTTTGAATTTAATTACGATGCAATTTCTGTGTTTCATCGTCAATAAGAAGGTCTAAGGGAAACAGTAAACCTGAGGTGAACCATCGAAATCTAAAACTGGAATCACAGGAGAGGGTCAAATCATAGACAGTTAGAGTGTCAGTCCACTTGTACTTAAGTCGGCATTTTGCCTCTTGTATTAAATTAGGATGCAATATCTGTGTTTCATCGTCAATAAGAAGGTCCAAGGTATATAGTAAACCTGAAGTGAAGCATCGGAATCTAAAACTGGACTCACAGGAGATGTTCAAATCATAGAAAGTTAGAGTGTCAGTCCTCTTGTACTTAAGTCGGCATTGTGCCTTTTGCATTAATTTAGGATGCAATTTCTGTGTTTCAACGTCAAGAAGAAGATCCAAGGTATACAGTAGACCTGAGGTGAAGCATCGGAATCTAAAACTGGAATCACAGGAGAGGTTCAAATCATAGAAAGTTAGAGTGTCAGTCCTCTTGTACTTAAGTCGGCATTATGCCTTTTGTATTACATTCGGATGCAATTTCTCTGTTTTATCGTCAATATGAAGGTCCAAGGGATACAGTAAACCTGAAGTAAAGCATCGGAATCTAAAACTGGACTCACAGGAGAGGTTCAAATCATAGTAAGTTAGAGTGTCAGCCTCTTGTACCTAAGTCGACATTGTGCCTTTTGAATTTAATTCCGATGCAATTTCTGTGCTTCATCGTCAATAAGAGGGTCAGAGGTATACAGTAAACCTGAAGAGAAGCATCGGAAACTAAAATTGGACTCACAGGAGACGTTCAAATCATAGCAAGTTGGAGTGTCAGTCCTCTTGTACTTAAGTCGGCATTGTGCCTTTTGAATTTAATTACGATGCAATTTCTGTGTTACATCGTCAATAAGAAGGTCCAAAGTATACAGTAAACATGAAGTGAAGCATCGGAATCTAAAACTGGACTCACTGGAAAGGTTCAAATCATAGAAAGTTAGAGTGTCAGTCCTCTTGTACTTAAGTCGGTATTGTGATTTTTGTATTATATTCGGATGCAATTTCTGTGTTTCATCGTCAATAAGAAGGTCCAAGGTATACAGTAAACCTGAAGTGAAGCATCGGAATCTAAAACTGGATTCACAGAAGAGGTTCAAATCATAGAAAGTTAGAGTGTTAGTCCTCTTGTACTTAAGTCGGCATTGTGCCTTTTGTATTTAATTAGGATGCAATATCTGTGTTTCATCGTCAATAACAAGGTCCAAGGTATAAAGTAAACCTCAAGTAAAGCATCGGAATCTGAAACTGGACTCACAGGAGAGGCTCAAATCATAGAAAATTAGAGTGTAAGTCCTCTCGTACTTAAGTCGGCATTGTGTCTGTTTTATTAAATTCGGAAGCAATTTCTGTGTTTCAACGTCAATAAGAAGGTCCAAGGTATACAGTAAACCTGAAGTCAATCATCAGAATCTAAAACTGGACTCACAGGACAGGTTCAAATCATAGAAAGTTAGAGTGTCAGTCCTCTTGTACTTAAGTCGGCATTGTGCTATTTGTATTACATTCGGATGCAATTTCTGAGCTTCATCGTCAGTAAGAAGGTCCAAGGGATACAGTAAACTTGAAGTGAAGAATCGGAATCTAAAACTGGACTCATAGGAGAGGTTCAAATCATAGAATGTTAGAGTGTCTGTCCGCTTGTACTTAAGTCGGCATTGTGCCATTTGTATTAAATTCGGATGCAATTTCTGTGTTTCATCGTGAATAAGAACGTCAAAGGGATACAGTAAACCTGAAGTGAAGCATCGGAATCTAAAACCGGTCTCACAGGAGAGGTTCAAATCATAGAATGTAAGAAGTGTCAGTCCTCTTGTACATAGGTCGGCATTGTGCATTTTGTATTTAATTCCCATTCAATTTCTGTGTTTCATCTTCAATAAGAATCTCCAAGGGATACAGTAATCCTGAAGTGAAGCATCGGAATCTATAACCGGACTCACAGGAGAGGTTCAAATCATAGAAAGAGTGTCAGTCCTCTTGTACTTAAGTCGGCATTGTGCCTTTTGAATTTAATTCCGATGCAATTTCTCTGCTTCATCGTCATTAAAAAGGTCCAAGGTATACAGTAAACCTGAAGTGAGGCATCGGAATCTAAAACTGGACTCACAGGAGAGGTTCAAATCATACAAAGTTAGAGTGTCAGTAATCTTGTACTTAAGTCGGCATTGTGCTTTTTGAATTTAATTACGATGCAATTTTAGTGTTTCATCGTCAATAAGATGGACCAAAGTATACAGTAAACCTGAAGTGAAGCATCGGAATCAAAAACTGGACTCACTGGAGAGGTTCAAATCATAGGAAGTTAGAGTGTCACTCCTCTTGTACTTAAGTCGGCATTGTGCCATTTGAATTTAATTTCGTTGCAATTTCTGTGCTCCATCGTCAATAAGAAGGTCCAAGGTATACAGTAAACCTGAAGTGAAGCATCGGAATCTAAAACTGGACTCACAGGAGAGGTTCAAATCATAGAAAGTTATAGTATCTGTCCTCTTGTACTTAAGTCGGCATTGTGCCGTTTGAATTTAATTCCGATGCAATTTCTGTGCTTTATCGTCAGTAAGAAGCTCCAAGGTTTACAGTAAAAGTGAAGTGAAGCATCGGAATCTAGAACTGGACTCACAGGAGAGGTTCAAATCATAGAAAGAGTGTCAGTCCTCTTGTACTTAAGTCGGCATTGTGCCTTTTGAATTTAATTCCGATGCAATTTCTGTGCTTCATCGTCAATAAGAGGCTCCAAGGTATACTGTAAACCTGAAGTGAAGCATCGAAATCTAAAACTGGACTCACAGGAGTGGTTCAAATCATAGAAAGTTAGAGTATCGGTCCTCTTGTACTTAAGTCAGCATTGTGCCCTTTGTATTAATTTCGGATGCAATTTCTTTGTTTCATCGTCAATAAGAAGGTCCAAGGGATACAGTAAACCTGAAGTGAAGCATCGGAATCTAAAACTGGACTCACAGGAGAGGTTCAAATCATAGAAAGTTAGAGTGTCAGTCCTCTTGTACTTAAGTCGGCAGTGTGCATTTGGAATTTAATTACGAAGCAATTTCTGTGCTTCATCGTCATCAAAAAGGTCCGAGATGTACAGTAAACCTGAAGTGAGGCATCAGAATCTAAAACTGGACTCACAGGAGATTTTCAAATCATAGAAAGTTAGAGTGTCAGTCCTCTTGTACTTAAGTCGGCATTGTGCCTTTTGAATTTAATTACGATGCAATTTTAGTGTTTCATCGTCAAGAAGAAGGTCCAAGCTATACAGTATAACTGAAGTGAAGCATCGGAATCTAAAACTGGACTCACAGGAGAGGTTCAAATCATAGAAAGTTAGAGTGTCACTCCCCTTGTACTTAAGTCTTCATTGTGCCATTTGAATTTAATGTCGTTGCAATGTCTGTGCTTCATCGTCAATAAGAGGCTCCAAGGTATACAGTAAACCTGAAGTGAAGCATCGGAATCTAGAACTGGACTCACAGGAGAGGTTCAAATCATAGAAAGTTAGAGTGTCAGTCCTCTTGTACTTAAGTCGGCATTGTGCCTTTTGAATTTAATTACGATGCAATTTTAGTGTTTCATCGTCAATAAGAAGGTCCACGCTATACAGTAAAACTGAAGTGAAGCATCGGAATCTGAGACTGGACTCACAGGAGACGTTCAAATCATAGAAAGTTAGAGTGTCACTCCTCTTGTACTTAAGTCGGCATTGTGCCATTTGAATTTAATTTCGTTGCAATTTCTGTGCTTCACCGTGAATAAGAAGGTCCAAGGTATACAGTAAACCTGAAGTGAAGCATCGGAATCTAAAACTAGACTCACAGAAGAGGTTCTAATCATAGAAAGTTATAGTGTCAGTCCTCTTGTACTTAAGTCGGCATTGTGCCGTTTGAATTTAATTCCGATGCAATTTCTGTGCTTCATCGTCAAAAAGAGGCTCCAATGTATACAGTAAACCTGAAGTGAAGCATCATAATCTAGAACTGGACTCACAGGAGAGGTTCAAATCATAGAAAGTTAGAGTGTCAGTCCTCTTGCTCTTAAGTCGGCAGTGTGCCTCTTGTATTTAATTTGGATGCAATTTCTGTGTTTCATAGTCAATTAGAAGGTGCAAGGGATACAATAAACCTGCAGTGAAGCAGCGGAATCTAAAACTTGACTCACAGGAGAGGTTCAAATCATAGAAAGTTAGAGTGTCAATCCTCTTGTACTTAGAACGGCATTGTGCCTTTTGTATTAAATTCGGATGCAATTATTGTGTTTCATCGTCAATAAGAAGGTCCAAGGTATACAGTAAACCCAAAGTGAAGAATCGGTATCTAAAACTGGACTCACAGGAGTGGTTCCAATCATAGAAAGTTAGAGTGTCAGTCCTCTTGTACTTAAGTCGGCATTATGCCTTTTGTATTAATTTAGGATGCAATTTCTGTGTTTCATCGTTAAGAAGAAGGTCCAAGGTATACAGTAAACCTGAAGTGAAGCATCGGAATCTATAACTGGACTCACAGGAGAGGTTCAAATCTTAGAATGTTAGAGTGTCAGTCCTCTTGTACTTAAGTCGGCATTGTGATTTTTGTATTAAATTAGGATGGTATTTCTGTGCTTCATCGTCAATAACAATGTCCGAGGTATACAGTAAACCTGAAGTGAAGCATTGGAATCTAAAACTGGACTTACAGGAGAGGTTAAAATCACAGAAGGTTTGAGTGTCAGTCCTCTTGTACTGAAGTCGGCATTGTTCCTTTTGTATTAAATTCGGATGCGATTTCTGTGTTTCATCGTCATTAAGAAGGTCTAAGGCATACAGTAAACCTGAGGTGAAGCGTCGGAATCTCAAACTGGTCTCACACTAAAGGTTCATAACATAGGTAGTAAGAAGAGTCAGTCTTCTTGTACTGAAGACGGCATTGTGGATTTTGTATTTAATTACGATGCAATTTCTGTGTTTCATAGTCAATTAAAAGGTGCAAGGGATACAATAAACCTGCAGTGAAGCATCGGAATCTAAAACTGGACTCACAGGAGAGGTTCAAATCGTAGAAAGTTAGAGTGTCAGACGACTTGAACTTAAGTCGGCATTGTGCATTTTGAATTTAATTCCAATGCAATTTCTGTGCTTCATCGTCAACAAGACGGTCCAAGGTATACAGTAAACCTGAAGTGAAGCATCGGAATCTAAAACTGGACCCACACGAGAGGTTCAAATCATAGAAAGTTAGAGTGTTAGTCCCCTAGTACTTAAGTCGGCATTGTGCCTTTTGTATTAAATTAGGATGGTATTTCTGTGCTTCATCGTCAATACCAATGTCCGAGGTATACAGTAAACCTGAAGTGAAGCATTGGAATCTAAAACTGGACCTACAGGAGATGTTCAAATCATAGAAAGTTAGAGTGCCAGTCCTCTTGTACTTAAGTCGACATTGTGCCTTTTGTATTAAATTCGGATGCAATTTCTGTGTTTCATCGTCAATAAAAAGGTCCTAGGTATACAGTAAACCTGAAGTGATGCTTCGGAATCGAAAACTGGACTCACAGGAGAGGTTCAAATCATAGAAGGTTTGAGTGTCAGTCCTCTTGTACTGTAGTCGGCATTGTGTCTTTTGTATTTAATTCGGATGCAATTTCTGTGTTTCATCGTCAATAAGAAGGTCCAAGGCATACAGTAAACCTGAGGTGAAGCATCGGAATCTAAAACTGGTCTCACAGGAAAGGTTCAAATCATAGAAAGTCAGAGTGTCAGTCCTCTTGTACTTATGTCGGCATTGTGCCTTTTTAATTTAATTCCGATGCAATTTCTATGCTTCATCGTCAATTAGATGGTCCAAGGTATACAGTAAACCTGAAGTGAAGCATCGGAATCTAAAACTGAACTCACAGGAGAGGTTCAAATCGTAGAAAGTTAGAGTGTGAGACGACTTGAACTTAAGTCGGCATTGTGCATTTTGAATTTAATTCCAATGCAATTTCTGTGCTTCATCGTCAACAAGAAGGTTCAAGGTATACAGTAAACCGAAAGTGAAGCATTGGAATCTGAAACTGGTCTCACACTAAAGGTTCAGAACATAGATAGTAAGAAGAGTCAGTCTTCTTGTACTGAAGACGGCATTGTGGCTTTTGTATTTAATTACGATCCAATTTCTGTGTTTCATCGTCAATAAGAAGGTCCAAGGAATACAGTAAACCCGAAGTGAAGCATCGGAATCTAAAACTGGTCTCACACTAAAGGTTCATAACATAGATAGTAAGAGGAGTCAGTCGTCTTGTACTGAAGTCGGCATTGTGAGTATTGTATTTAATTACGATGCAATTTCTGTGTTTCATAGTCAACTATAAGGTGCAAGGGATACAATAAACCTGAAGTGATGCATCGAAATCTGAAACTGGACTCACAGGAGAGCTTCAAATCATTGAAAGTTAGAGTGTCAGTCCTCTAGCACTTAAGTCGGCAATGTGCCTTTTGTATTAAATTTGGATGCAATTTTAGTGTTTCATCGTCAATAAGAAGGTCCACGCTATACAGTAAAACTGAAGTGAAGCATCGGAAACTGAGACTGGACTCACAGGAGACGTTCAAATCATAGAAAGTTAGAGTGTCACTCCTCTTGTACTTAAGTCGGCATTGTGCCATTTGAATTTAATTTCGTTGCAATTTCTGTGCTTCACCGTGAATAAGAAGGTCCAAGGTATACAGTAAACCTGAAGTGAAGCATCGGAATCTAAAACTAGACTCACAGAAGGGGTTCTAATCATAGAAAGTTATAGTGTCAGTCCTCTTGTACTTAAGTCGGCATTGTGCCGCTTGAATTTAATTCCGATGCAATTTCTGTGCTTCATCGTCAAAAAGAGGCTCCAAGGTATACAGTAAACCTGAAGTGAAGCATCATAATCTAGAACTGGACTCACAGGAGAGGTTCAAATCATAGAAAGTTAGAGTGTCAGTCCTTTTGCTCTTAAGTCGGCAGTGTGCCTCTTGTA
The DNA here is from genome assembly GCF_021461395.2 of Schistocerca americana. Classification (NCBI taxonomy): domain Eukaryota; kingdom Metazoa; phylum Arthropoda; class Insecta; order Orthoptera; family Acrididae; genus Schistocerca; species Schistocerca americana. Next base: position 61,191,124 of record NC_060121.1, read on the forward strand.
TTTAATTTGGATGCAATTTCTGTGTTTCATAGTCAATTAGAAGGTGCAAGGGATACAATAAACCTGCAGTGAAGCAGCGGAATCTAAAACTTGACTCACAGGAGAGGTTCAAATCATAGAAAGTTAGAGTGTCAATCCTCTTGTACTTAGAACGGCATTGTGCCTTTTGTATTAAATTCGGATGCAATTATTGTGTTTCATCGTCAATAAGAAGGTCCAAGGTATACAGTAAACCCAAAGTGAAGAATCGGTATCTAAAACTGGACTCACAGGAGTGGTTCCAATCATAGAAAGTTAGAGTGTCAGTCCTCTTGTACTTAAGTCGGCATTATGTCTTTTGTATTAATTTAGGATGCAATTTCTGTGTTTCATCGTTAAGAAGAAGGTCCAAGGTATACAGTAAACCTGAAGTGAAGCATCGGAATCTATAACTGGACTCACAGGAGAGGTTCAAATCTTAGAATGTTAGAGTGTCAGTCCTAGTGTACTTCAGTCGGCATTGTGCCTTTTGTATTAAATTAGGATGGTATTTCTGTGCTTCATCGTCAATAACAATGTCCGAGGTATACAGTAAACCTGAAGTGAAGCATTGGAATCTAAAACTGGACTTACAGGAGAGGTTCAAATCACAGAAGGTTTGAGTGTCAGTCCTCTTGTACTGAAGTCGGCATTGTTCCTTTTGTATTAAATTCGGATGCGATTTCTGTGTTTCATCGTCATTAAGAAGGTCTAAGGCATACAGTAAACCTGAGGTGAAGCGTCGGAATCTCAAACTGGTCTCACACTAAAGGTTCATAACATAGGTAGTAAGAAAAGTCAGTCTTCTTGTACTGAAGACGGCATTGTGGATTTTGTATTTAATTACGATGCAATTTCTGTGTTTCATAGTCATTTAAAAGGTGCAAGGGATACAATAAACCTGCAGTGAAGCATCGGAATCTAAAACTGGACTCACAGGAGAGGTTCAAATCGTAGAAAGTTAGAGTGTCAGACGACTTGAACTTAAGTCGGCATTGTGCATTTTGAATTTAATTCCAATGCAATTTCTGTGCTTCATCATCAACAAGACGGTCCAAGGTATACAGTAAACCTGAAGTGAAGCATCGGAATCTAAAACTGGACCCACACGAGAGGTTCAAATCATAGAAAGTTATAGTGTTAGTCCCCTAGTACTTAAGTCGGCATTGTGCCTTTTGTATTAAATTAGGATGGTATTTCTGTGCTTCATCGTCAATAACAATGTCCGAGGTATACAGTAAACCTGAAGTGAAGCATTGGAATCTAAAACTGGACCTACAGGAGATGTTCAAATCATAGAAAGTTAGAGTGCCAGTCCTCTTGTACTTAAGTCGACATTGTGCCTTTTGTATTAAATTCGGATGCAATTTCTGTGTTTCATCGTCAATAAAAAGGTCCTAGGTATACAGTAAACCTGGAGTGATGCTTCGGAATCGAAAACTGGACTCACAGGAGAGGTTCAAATCATAGAAGGTTTGAGTGTCAGTCCTCTTGTACTGAAGTCGGCATTGTGTCTTTTGTATTTAATTCGGATGCAATTTCTGTGTTTCATCGTCAATAAGAAGGTCCAAGGCATACAGTAAACCTGAGGTGAATCATCGGAATCTAAAACTGGTCTCACAGGAAAGGTTCAAATCATAGAAAGTCAGAGTGTCAGTCCTCTTGTACTTATGTCGGCATTGTGCCTTTTTAATTTAATTCCGATGCAATTTCTATGCTTCATCGTCAATTAGATGGTCCAAGGTATACAGTAAACCTGAAGTGAAGCATCGGAATCTAAAACTGAACTCACAGGAGAGGTTCAAATCGTAGAAAGTTAGAGTGTGAGACGACTTGAACTTAAGTCGGCATTGTGCATTTTGAATTTAATTCCAATGCAATTTCTGTGCTTCATCGTCAACAAGAAGGTTCAAGGTATACAGTAAACCGAAAGTGAAGCATTGGAATCTGAAACTGGTCTCACACTAAAGGTTCAGAACATAGACAGTAAGAAGAGTCAGTCTTCTTGTACTGAAGACGGCATTGTGGCTTTTGTATTTAATTACGATCCAATTTCTGTGTTTCATCGTCAATAAGAAGGTCCAAGGAATACAGTAAACCCGAAGTGAAGCATCGGAATCTAAAACTGGTCTCACACTAAAAGTTCATAACATAGATAGTAAGAGGAGTCAGTCGTCTTGTACTGAAGTCGGCATTGTGAGTATTGTATTTAATTACGATGCAATTTCTGTGTTTCATAGTCAACTATAAGGTGCAAGGGATACAATAAACCTGAAGTGATGCATCGAAATCTGAAACTGGACTCACAGGAGAGCTTCAAATCATTGAAAGTTGGAGTGTCAGTCCTCTAGCACTTAAGTCGGCAATGTGCCTTTTGTATTAAATTTGGATGCAATTTCTGTGTTTCATCGTCAATAAGACGGTCCGAGGTATACAGTAAACCTGAAGTGAAGCATCGGAATCTAAAACTGGACTCACAGGAGAGATTCAAATCATAGAAAGTTAATGTGTACGTTTTCTTGTACTGAATTCGACATTGTGCCTTTTGCATTAAATTACGATGAAATTTCTGTGGTTCATCGTCAATAAGAAGGTAAATGGTATACAGCAAACCTGAAGTGAAGCATCGGAATCTAAAACTGGACTCACAGGAGAGGTTCAATTCATAGAAAGTTAGAGTGTCAGTCCCCTTGTACTTAAGTCGGCATTGTGCGTTTTGTATTAATTTAGGATGCAATTTCTGTGTTTCGTCGTCAAGAAGAAGGTCCAAGGTATACAGTAAACCTGAAGTGAAGCATCGGAATCTAAATCTGGAATCACCGGAGAGGTTCAAATAATAGAAAGTTAGAGTGTCAGTAATCTTGTACTTAAGTCGGCATTGTGCCTTTTGTATTAAATTCCAATGCAATTTCTGTGTTTCATCGTCAATAAGAATTTCCATGGGATACAGTGAACCTGAAGTAAAGCATCGGAATCTAAAACCGGTTTCACAGGAGAGGTTCAAATCATAATATGTAAGAAGTGTCAGTCCTCTTGTACATAGGTCGGCATTGTGCCTTTTGTATTTAATTCCGAATTCATTTCTGTCTTTCATCTACTATAAGAAGGTCCAAGGGATACAGTAAACCAGAAGTGAAGCATCGGAACCTAAAACTGGACTCACAGGAGAGGTTCAAATCATAGAAAGTTAGAGTGTCAGTCCTCTTGTACTTAAGTCGGCATTGTGCCTTTTGAATATAATTCCGATGCAATTTCTGTGATTCATCGTCAATAAGAAGGTCCGAGGTATGCAGTATACCTGAAGGGAAGCATCGGAATCTATAACCGGACTCACAGATGAGGTTAAAATCGTAGAAAGAGTGTCAGTCCTCTTGTACTTAAGTCGGCATTGTGCCTTTTGAATTTAATTCCGATGCAACTTCTGTTTTTCATCGTTAATAAAAAGGTCCAAGGTATACAGTAAACCTGAAGTGAGGCATCGGAATCTAAAACTGGACTCTCAGGAGAGGGTCAAATCATAGAAAGTTAGAGTGTCATTCCTCTTGTACTTAAGTCGGCATTGTGCCCTTCGAATTTAATTTCGTTGCAATTTCTGTGCTTCATCGTCAATAAGAACTTCCAAGGTATACAGTAAACCTGTAGTGAAGCATCGGGATCTAAAACTGGACTCACAGGAGAGGTTCAAATCATAGAAAGTTATAGTGTCAGTCCTCTTGTACTTAAGTCGGCATTGTGCCGTTTGAATTTAATTCCGATACAATTTCTGTGCTTCATCGTTAATAAGATACTCCAAGGTAAACAGTAAACCTGAAGTGAAGCATCGGAATCTAGAACTGGACTCACAGGAGAGTTTCAAATCATAGAAAGTTAGAGTGTCAGTCCACTTGTACTTAAGCCGGGAGTGTGCCTTTTGTATTAAATTCGAATGCAATTTCTGTGTTTCATCGTCAATAAGAAGGTCCAAGGTATACAGTAAACCTGAAGTGAAGAATCGGAATCTAAAACTGGACTCACAATACAGATTCAAATCATAGAAAGTTGGAGTGTACGCCCTCTTGTACTTAAGTCGGCATTGTGCCTTTTGTATTAAATTAGGATGAAATTTCTGTGATTCATCATCAATAAAAAGGTCCAAGGTATACAGTAAACCTGAAGTGAAGCATCGGAATCGAAAACTGGACTCACAGGAGAGTTTCAAATCATAGAAAGTTAGAGTGTCAGTCCACTTGTACTTAAGTCGGGAGTGTGCCTTTTGTATTAAATTCGAAAGCAATTTCTGTGTTTCATCGTCAATAAGAAGGTCCAAGGTATACAGTAAACCTGAAGTGAAGAATCGGAATCTAAAACTGGACTCACAATACAGATTCAAATCATAGAAAGTTGGAGTGTACGCCCTCTTGTACTTAAGTCGGCATTGTACCTTTTGTATTAAATTAGGATGAAATTTCTGTGATTCATCATCAATAAGAAGGTTTAAGGTATACAGAAAACCTGAAGAGAAGCATCGGAATCTAAAACTGGACTCACAGGAGAGGTTCAATTCATAGAAAGTTAGAGTGTCAGTCCTCTTGTACTTAAGTCGGCATTGCGCGTTTTGTGTTAATTTAGGATGCAATTTCTGTGTTTCATCGTCAGGAAGAAGGTCCAAGGTATACAGTAAACCTGAAGTGAAGCATCGGAATTTAAAACTGGAATCACAGGAGAGGTTCAAATCATAGAAAGTTAGAGTGCCAGTAATCTTGTACTACTTATGTCGGCATTGTGCCCTTTGTATTAAATTCGGATGCAATTTCTGTGTTTCATCGTCAATAAGAAGGTCCGAAGTATACAGTAAACCTGAAGTGAAGCATCGGAATCTAAAACTGGTCTCACAGGCGAGGTTCAAATCAAAGATAGTTAGAGTGTCAGTCCTCTCGTACTTAAGTCGGCATTGTGCCTTTTGTATTAAATTCGGATGCAATTTCTGTGTTTCATCGTCAATAAGAAGGACCAAGGAATACAGTGAACCTGAGGTGTAGCATCGGATTCTAAAACTGGACTCGCAGGAGAGGTTCAAATCAGAGAAAGTTAGAGTATCAGTCCTGTAGTACTTACGTCGGCATTGTGCCTTTTGTATTAAATTCCGATGCAATATCTGTTTTTCATCGTCAATAAGAAGGTCCAAGGGATACAGTAAACCTCAAGTGAGGCATCGGAATCTAAAACCGGTCTCACAGGAGTGTTTCTAATCATAGAATGTAAGAAGTGTCAGTTCTCTTGTACTTAAGTCGTCATTGTACCTGTTGTATTTCATTCCGATACAATTTCTGTGTTTCATCGTCAATAAGAAGGTCCAAGGAATACAGTAAACCTGAGGTGTACCATCGGAATCTGAAACTGGACTCAGAGGAGAGGTTCAAAACATAGAAAGTTAGAGTGTCAGTCCTCTTGTACTTAAGTCGGCATTGTGCCTTTTGTATTAAATTCGGATGCAATTTCTGTGTTTCATCGTCAGTAAGAGGGACCAATGTATACAGTAAACCGGAAGTGAAGCATCGGAATCTAAAACTGGACTCACAGGAGAGGTTCAAATCATAGAAAGTTAGAGTATCAATCCTCTTGTACTTAAGTCTGAATTGTGCCTTTTCAATTTAATTCCGATGCAATTTCTGTGTTTCATCGTCAATAAGAATGTCCAAGGGATACAGTAAACCTGAAGTAAAGCTTCGGAATCTAAAACTGGAAGCACACAGAAGTTCAAATCATACAAAGTTAGAGTGTCAGTCCTCTTGTACTTAAGTCGTAATTGTGCTTTTTGTATTAAATTCGGATGCAATTTCTGTGTATCATCGTCAATAACAAGGACCAAGGTATACAGTAAACCTGAAGTGAAGCATCGGAATCTAAAACTGGACTCACAGGAGAGGTTCAATTCATAGAAAGTTAGAGTGTCAGTCCTCTTGTACTTAAGTCGGCATTGTGCGTTTTGTATTAATTTAGGATGCAAATTCTGTGTTTCATCGTCAAGAAGAAGGTCCAAGGTATACAGTAAACCTGAAGTGAAGAATCGGAATCTAATACTGGACTCACAATACAGATTCAAATCATAGAAAGTTAGAGTGTACGCCTTCTTGTACTTAAGTCGGCATTGTGCCTTTTGTATTAAATTAGGATGAAATTTCTGTGATTCATCATCAATAAGAAGGTCCAAGGTATACAGTAAACCTGAAGTGAAGGATCGGAATCGAAAACTGGACTCACAGGAGACGTTCAAAACATAGAAGGTTTGAGTGTCAGTCCTCTTGTCCTTAAGTCGGCATTGTGCCTTATGTATTTAATTCGGATGCAATTTCTTGTGTTTCATCGTCAATAAGAAGGTCCAAGGGATACAGTAAACCTGAAGTGAAGCATCGGAATCTAAAACTGGACTCACAATAGAGATTCAAATCATAGAAAGTTTGAGTGTACGTCCTCTTGTACTTAAGTCGGCATTGTGGTTTTTGTATTAAATTAGGATGAAATTACTGTGGTTCATCGTCAATAAGAAGGTCCAAGGTATACAGAAAACCTGAAGTGAAGCATCGGAATCTAAAACTGGGCTCACAGGAGAGGTTCAATTCATAAAAAGTTAGAGTGTCAGTCCTCTTGTACTTAAGTAGGCATTGTGCGTTTTGTGTTAATTTAGTATGCAATTTCTGTGTTTCATCGTCAGGAAGAAGGTCCAAGGTATACAGTAATCCTGAAGTGAAGCATCGGAATTTAAAACTGGAATCACAGGAGAGGTTCAAATCATAGAAAGTTAGAGTGCCAGTAATCTTGTACTACTTATGTCGGCATTGTGCCCTTTGCATTAAATTCGGATGCAATATCTGTGTTTCATCGTCAATAAGAAGGTCCGAAGTATACAGTAAACCTGAAGTGAAGCATCGGAATCTAAAACTGGACTCACAGGAGAGGTTCAATTCATAGAAAGTTAGAGTGTCAGTCCTCTTGTACTTAAGTCGGCATTGTGCCTTTTGTATTAAATTCGGATGCAATTTCTGTGTTCATCGACAATAAGAAGGACCAAGGTATACAGTAAACCTGAAGTGTAGCATCGGAATCTAGAACTGGACTCACAGGTAATGTTCAAATCATAGCAAGTTAGAGTATCAGTCCTTTTGTACTTACGTCCGCATTGTGCCTATTGTATTACATTCCGATGCAATTTCTGTTTTTCATCGTCAATAAGAAGGTCCAAGGGATACAGTAAACCTGAAGTGAAGCATCGGAATCTAAAACCGGACTCACAGGAGAGGTTCTAAACATAGAAAGTTAGAGTGTCAGACCTCTTGTAGCTAAGTCGGCATTGTGCCTTCTGTATTAAATTTGGATGCAATTTCCGTGTTTCATCGTCAATAAGAAGGTCCTAGGGATACAGTAAACCTCAAGTGAAGCATCGGAATCTAAAACCGGTCCCACAGGAGATGTCCTAATCATAGAATGTAAGAAGTGTCAGTTCTCTTGTACTGAAGTCGGCATTGTGCCTTTTGTATTTAATTCCGATACAATTTCTGTGTTTCATCGTCAATAAGAAGGTCCAAAGAATACCGTAAACCTGGGGTGAACCATCGGAATCTAAAATTGGACTCACAGGAGAGGTTCAAAACATAGAAAATTAGAATGTCAGTCCTCTTGTACTTAAGTCGGCATTGTGCCTTTTGTATTAAATTCGGATGCAATTTCTGTGTTTCATCGTCAGTAAGAAGGACCAAGGTATACAGTAAACATGAAGTGAAGCATCGGAATCTAAAACTGGACTCACAGGAGAGGTTCAATTCATAGAAAGTTAGAGTGTCAGTCGTCTTGTACTTATGTCGGCATTGTGCGTTTTGTATTAATTTAGGATGCACTTTCTGTGTTTCATCGTCAAGAAGAAGGTCCAAGGTATACAGTAAAACTGAAGTGGATCATCGGAATCTAAAACTGGAATCACAGGAGAGGTTCAAATCATAGGATGTTAGAGTGTCAGTAATCATGTACTACTTACGTCGGCATTGTGCCTCTTGTATTAAATTCGGATGCAATTTTTGTGTTTCATAGACAATAAGAAGTTCGGAGGTATACAGTAAACCTGAAGTGAAGCATCGGAATCTAAAACTGGTCTCACAGGAGTGGTTCAAATCATAGAAAGTTAGAGTATCAGTCCTCTTGTACTTCAGTCGGCATTGTGCCTTTTGTATTAAATTCGGATGCAAATTCTTTGTTTCATCGTCAATAAGAAGGACCAAGGTATACAGAAAACCTGAAGTGTAGCATTGGAATCTAAAACTGGACTCACAGGAGAGGTTCAAATCATAGAAAGTTAGAGTATCAGTCCTCTTGTACTTACGTCTGCATTGTGCCATTTGTATTAAATTCCGATGCAATTTCTGTTTTTCATCGTCAATAAGAAGGTCCAAGGGATACAGTAAACCTGAAGTGAAGCATCGGAATCTAAAACCGGACTCACAAGGAGGTCCTAATCATAGAAAGTTAGAGTGTCAGACCTCTTGTAACTAAGTCGGCATTGTGCCTTCTGTATTAAATTCGGATGCAATTATTGTGTTTCATCGACAATAAGAAGGTCCAAGGGATACAGTAAACCTCAAGTGAAGCATCGGAATCTAAAACCGGTCTCACAGGAGAGGTTCTAATCATAGAATGTAAGAAGTGTCAGTTCTCTCGTACTTAAGTCGGCATTGTCCCTTTTGTATTTAATTCCGATACAATTTCTGTGTTTCATCGGCAATAAGAAGGTCCAAGGAATTCAGTAAACCTGAGGTGAACCATCGGAATCTAAAACTGGACTCACAGGAGAGGTTCAATTCATAGAAAGTTAGAGTGTCAGTCGTCTTGTACTTAAGTCGGCATTGTTCGTTTTGTATTAATTTAGGATGCAATTTCTGTGTTCCATCGTCAAGAAGAAGGTCCAAGGTATACAGTAACCCTGAAGTGAAGCATCGGAATCTAAAACTGGAATCACAGGAGAGGTTCAAATCATAGGATGTTAGAGTGTCAGTAATCTTGTACTTACGTCTGCATTGTACCTTTTGTATTAAACTCCGATGCAATTTCTGTTTTTCATCGTCAAGAAGAAGGTCCAAGGTATAGAGTAAACCTGAAGTGAAGCATCGGAATCAAAAACTGGAACCACAGGAGAGGTTCAAATCATAGATAGTTAGAGTGTCAGTAATCTTGTATACTTAAGTCGGCATTGTGACTTTTGTATTAAATTCGGATGCAATTTCTGTGTTTCATCGTCAATTAGAAGGAACAAGGTATACAGTAAACCTGAGGTGTAGCATCGGAATCTAAAGCTGGACTCACAGGAGAGGTTCAAATCATAGAAAGTTAGAGTATCAGTCCTCTTGTACTTATGACGGCATTGTGCTTTTTGTATTAAATTCCGATGCAATATCTGTGTTTCATCGTCAATAAGTGAGACCCAGGTATACAGTAAACCCGAAGTGTAGCATCGGAATCTAGAACTGGACTCACAGGTAAGGTTCAAATCATAGCAAGTTAGAGTATCAGTCCTTTTGTACTTAAGTCGGAATTGTGCCTTTTCAATTTAATTCAGATGCAATTTCTGTGTTTCATCGTCAATTAGAATGTCAAAGGGATACAGTAAACCTGAAGTGAAGCTTCGGAATCTAAAACTGGAATCACAGGAAAGGTTCAAATCATACAAAGTTAGAGTGTCAGTTCTCTTGTACTTAAGTCGTAATTGTGCCTTTTGTATTAAATTCGTATGCAATTTCTGTGTATCATCGTCAATAAGAAGGACCAAGGTATACAGTAAACCTAAAGTGAAGCATCGGAATCTAAAACTGGACTCACAGGAGAGGTTCAATTCATAGAAAGTTAAAGTGTCAGTCCTCTTGTACTTAAGTCGGCACTGTGCGTTTTGTATTAATTTAGGATGCAATTTCTGTGTTTCATCGTCAAGAAGAAGGTCCAAGGTATACAGTAAACCTGAAGAGAAGCATCGAAATCCAAAACTAGAATCTCAGGAGAGGTTCAAATCATAGAAAGTTAGAGTGTCAGTCCTCTTGTACTTAAGTCGGCATTGTGCCTTTTGTATTAAATTCGGATGCAATTTCTGTGTTCATCGACAATAAGAAGGACCAAGGTATACAGTATACCCGAAGTGTAGCATCGGAATCTAGAACTGGACTCACAGAAAGGTTCAAATCATAGCAAGTTAGAGTATCAGTCCTTTTGTACTTACGTCCGCATTGTGCCTATTGTATTACATTCCGATGCAATTTCTGTTTTTCATCGTCAATAACAGGGTCCAAGGGATACAGTAAACCTGAAGTGAAGCATCGGAATCTAAAACCGGACTCACAGGAGAGGTTCTAATCATAGCAAGTTAGAGTGTCAGACCTCTTGTAGCTCAGTCGGCATTGTGCCTTCTGTATTAAATTTGGATGCAATTTCTGTGTTTCATCGTCAATAAGAAGGTCCTAGGGATACAGTAAACCTCAAGTGAAGCATCGGAATCTAAATCCGGTCCCACAGGAGATGTCCTAATCATAGAATGTAAGAAGTGTCAGTTCTCTTGTACTGAAGTCATCATTGTGCCTTTTGTATTTAATTCCGATACAATTTCTGTGTTTCATCATCAATAAGAAGGTCCAAAGAATACAGTAAACCTGGGGTGAACCATCGGAATCCAAAATTGGACTCACAGGAGAGGTTCAAAACATAGAAAATTAGAGTGTCAGTCCTCTTGTACTTAAGTCGGCATTGTGCCTTTTGTATTAAATTTGGATGCAACTTCTGTGTTTCATCGTCAATAAGAAGGGCCAAGGTATACTGTAAACCTGAAGTGTAGCATCGGGATCTAATACTGGACTCACAGGAGAGGTTCAAATCATAGAAAATTAGAGTATCAGTCCTCTTGTACTTAAGTCGGAATTGTGCCTTTTCAATTTAATTGCGATGCAATTTCTATGTTTCATCGTCAATAAGTATGTCCAAGGGATACAGTAAACCTGAAGTGAAGCTTCGGAATCTAAAACTGGAATCACAGGAGAGGTTCAAATCATACAAAGTTAGAGTGTCAGTCCTCTTGTACTTAAGTCCGAATTGTGCCTTTTGTATTAAATTAGGATGAAATTTCTGTGCTTCATCGTCAATAAGAAGGTCCAAGGTATACAGTAAACCTGAAGTGAAGCATCGGAATCTGAAACTGGACTCACGGGAGAGGTTCAATTCATAGAAAGTTAGTGCGTCAGTCCTCTTGTACTTAAGTCGGCATTGTGCTTTTTTTATTAATGTAGGATGCAATTTCTGTGTTTCATCGTCAAGAAGAAAATCCAAGGTATACAGTAAACCTGAAGTGAAGCATCGGAATCTAAAACTAGACTCACTGGAGAGGTTAAAATCGTAGAAAGAGTGTCAGTCCTCGTGTACTTAAGTCGGCATTGTGCGTTTTGAATTTAATTACGATGCAATTTCTGTGTTTCATCGTCATTGAGAAGGTCCAAGATAAACAGTAAACCTGAAGTGAAGCATCGGAATCTAAAACTGGTCTCACAGGAGAGATTCAAATCATAGAAAGTTAGCGTGTCAGTCCTCTTGTACTTATGTCGGCATTGTGCCTTTAGAGTTTAATTCCGTTCCAATTTCTGTGCTTCATCGTCAACAAGAAGGTCCAAGGAATACAGTAAACCAGAAGAGAAGCATCGGAATCTAAAACTGGACTCACAGGAGAGGTTCATACCATAGAAAGTTAGAGTGTCAGTCCACTCGTACTTAACTTGGCATTGTGCCTTTCGAATTTAATTTCGATGCAATTTCTGCGCTTCATCGTCAACAAGAAGGTCAAAGGTATACAGTAAACCTGAGGTGAGGCATCGGAATCTAAATCTGGACTCATAGGACAGGTTCAAATCATAGAAAATTAGAGTGTCATTCCTCTTGTACTTAAGTCGGCATTGTGCGTTTTGAATTTAATTACGATGCAATTTCTGTGTTTCATCGTCAATAAGAAGGTCCAAGGTAAACAGTAAACCTGAAGTGAAGCATCGGAAACTAAAACTGGTCTCACAAGAGAGGTTCAAATCATAGAAAGTTAGAGTGTCAGTCCTCTTGTACTTCTGTCGGCATTGTGACTTTTGAATTTATTTCCGTTGCAATTTCTGTGTTTCATCGTCAATAAGAAGGTCCGAGTTATACAGTTAACCTGAAGTGTAGCATCGGAATCTAAAACTGGACCCACAGGAGAGGTTCAAATTATAGAATGTTAGAGTGTCAGTCCTCTTGTACATAAGTCGGCATTGTGCCTTTAGTATTAAATTCGGATGCAACTTCTGTGTTTCATCGTCAATAAGAAGGTCCAAGGTATACAGTAAACATGAAGTGAAGCATCGGAATCTAAAACTGGACTCACAGGAGAGGTTCAAATCATAGAAAGTTAGAGTGTCAGTCCTCATGTACTCAAGTCGGCATTGTGCCTTTTGTATTATATTCCGATGCAATTTCTGTGATTCATCGTCAATAAGAAGGTCCAAAGGATACAGTAAACCTGAAGTGAAGTATCGGAATCTAAGACTAGACTCACAGGAGAGGTACAAAGCATAGAAAGTTAGAGCGTCAGTCCTCTTCTACTTAAGTCGGCATTATGCTTTTTGTATTATATTCGGATGCAATATCTGTGTTTCATCGTCAATAAGAAGGTCTAAGGTATACAGTAAACCTGAAGTGAAGCATCGGAATCGAAAACTGGACTCACCGGAAAGGTTCAAAGCATAGAAAGTTAGAGTGTCGGTCCTCTTGTACTTAAGTCGGTATTGTGCCTTTTGTATTTAATTACGATGCAATTTCTGTGTTTCATAGTAAATTAGAAGGTGCAAGGGATACAATTAACCTGAAGTGAAGCATCGAATTCTAAAACTGGTCTTTCAGGAAAGGTTCTAAATATAGACTGTAAGAGGAGTCAGTCCTCTTGTACTTAAGTCGGCATTGTGCTTTTGTATTAAATTCGGATGCAATTCCTGTGTTTCATCGTCAATAAGAAGGTCCAAGGGAAACAGTAAACCTGAGGTGAACCATCGAAATCTAAAACTGGAATCACAGGAGAGGTTCAAATCATAGAAAGTTAGAGTGTCAGTTATCTTGTACATCTTAAGTCGGCATTGTGCTTTTTGTATTAAATTCCGATGCAATTTCTGTTTTTCATCGTCAATAAGAAGGTCCAAGGGATACAGTAAACCTGAAGTGAAACATCGGAATCTAAAACTGGAGTCACAGGAGAGGTTCAAATCATAGAAAGTAAGAGTGTCAGTCCTCTTGTACTAAAGTCGTCATTGTGCCTTTTGAATAGAATTCCGATGCAATTTATGTGTTTCATAGTCAATTAGAAGGTGCAAGGGATACAGTAAACCTGAAGTGAAGAATCGGAATCTAAAACTGGACTCACAGGACAGGTTCAAATCTTACAAAGTTAGAGTGTTAGTCCTCTTGTACTAAAGTCGTCATTGTGCCTTTTGAATAGAATTCCGATGCAAATTCTGTGCTTCATCGTCAATAAGAAGGTCCAAGGTATACAGTAAACCTGAAGTGAAGCATCGGAATCTAAAACTAGACTCACTGGAGAGGTTCAAATCGTAGAAAGAGTGTCAGTCCTCGTGTACGTAAGTCGGCATTGTGCGTTTTGAATTTAATTCCGTTGCAATTTCGGTGCTTCATCGTCAACAAGAAGGTCCAAGGAATACAGTAAACCAGAAGAGAAGCATCGGAATCTAAAACTGGACTCACAGGAGAGGTTCATACCATAGAAAGTTAGAGTGTCAGTCCACTCGTACTTAACTTGGCATTGTGCCTTTCGAATTTAATTCCGATGCAATTTCTGCGCTTCATCGTCAACAAGAAGGTCAAAGGTATACAATAAACCTGAAGTGAGGCATCGGAATCTAAATCTGGACTCATAGGACAGGTTCAAATCATAGAAAATTAGAGTGACATTCCTCATGTACTTAAGTCGGCATTGTGCGTTTTGAATTTAATTGCGATGCAATTTCTGTGTTTCATCGTCAATAAGAAGGTCCAAGGTAAACAGTAAACCTGAAGTGAAGCATCGGAAACTAAAACTGGTCTCACAAGAGAGGTTCAAATCATAGAAAGTTAGAGTGTCAGTCCTCTTGTACCTCTGTCGGCATTGTGACTTTTGAATTTATTTCCGTTGCAATTTCTGTGCTTCATCGTCAATAAGAAGGTCCAAGGAATACAGTAAACCTGAAGTGAAGCATCGGAATCTAAAACTGGACTCACAGGAGAGGTTCAAATTATAGAAAGTTAGAGTGTCTGTAATCTTGTACTTATGTCGACATTGTGCCTTTTGTATTAAATTCCGATGCAATTTCTGTGCTTCATCGTCAATAAGAAAGTCCATGGAATACAGTAAACCTGAAGTGAAGCATCGGAATCTAAAACTGGACTTACAGGAGAGGTTCAAATCATAGAAAGTTAGAATGTCAGTCAACTTGTACTTAAGTCAGCATTGTGCCTTTTCAATTTAATTCCGATGCAATTTCTGTGTTTCATCGTCAATAAGAATGTCCAAGGGATACAGTAAACCTAAAGTGAAGCATCGGAATCTAAAACTGGACTTACAGGATAGGTTCAAATCGTAGAAAAGTTGGAGTGTCTGTCCTCTTGTACTTAAGTCGGCATTGTGCCTTTTGTATTAAATTCCGATGCAATTTCTGTGCTTCATCGTCAATAAGAATGTCCATGGGATACAGTAAACCTGAAGTGAAGCATCGGAATCTAGAACTGGACTTACAGGAGAGGTTCAAATCATAGAAAGTTAGAATGTCAGTCCACTTGTACTTAAGTCGGCATTGTGCCTTTTGTATTAAATTCGGATTCAGTTTCTGTGTTTCGTCGTCAATTAGAAGGTCCAAGGGATACAGTATACCTGAAGTGTAGCATCGGAATCTAAACCTGGCTTCACAGGAGAGGTTCAAATCATAGAAAGTTAGAGTGTCAGTCCTCTTGTACTTAAGTCGGCATTGTGCATTTTGTATTAAATTCGGATGCAATTTCTGTGTTTCATCGTCAATAAGAAGGTCCAAGGGATACAGTAAACCTGAAGTGAAGCATCGGAATCTAAAACCGGTCTCATAGGAGAGGTTCAAATCATAGAATGTTAGAAGTGTCAGTCCTCTTGTACTTAGGTCGGCATTGTGCCTTTTGTATTAAATTCCGATACAATTTCTGTGTTTCATCTTCAATAAGAAGGTCCAAGGGATACAGTAAACCTGAAGTGAAGCATCGGAACCTAAAACTGGACTCACAGGAAAGGTTCAAATCATAGAAAGTTAGAGTGTCAGCCCTCTTTTACTTAAGTCGGCATTGTGCCTTTTGTATTACATTAGGATGCAATTTCTGTGTTTCATCGTCAATAATAAGGTCCGAGGTATACAGTAAACCTGAAGTGAAGCATCGGAATCAAAAACTAGACTCATAGGAGAGGTTCAAATCATAGAAAGTTAGAGTGTCAGTCCTCTTGTACATAAGTCGGCATTGTGCCCCTTGTATTAAATTAAGATGCAATTTCTGTGTTTCATCGTCAATAAGAAGGTCCGAGTTATACAGTTAACCTGAAGTGTAGCATCGGAATCTAAAACTGGACCCACAGGAGAGGTTCAAATTATAGAATGTTAGAGTGTCAGTCCTCTTGTACATAAGTCGGCATTGTGCCTTTTGTATTAAATTCGGATGCAACTTCTGTGTTTCATCGTCAATAAGAAGGTCCAAGGTATACAGTAAACATGAAGTGAAGCATCGGAATCTAAAACTGGACTCACAGGAGAGGTTCAAATCATAGAAAGTTAGAGTGTCAGTCCTCATGTACTTAAGTCGGCATTGTGCCTTTTGTATTAAATTCCGATGCAATTTCTGTGATTCATCGTCAATAAGAAGGTCCAAAGGATACAGTAAACCTGAAGTGAAGTATCGGAATCTAAAACTAGACTCACAGGAGAGGTACAAAGCATAGAAAGTTAGAGTGTCAGTCCTCATGTACTTAAGTCGGCATTGTGCCTTTTGAATTTAATTCCGATGCAATTTCTGTGCTCCATCTTCAATAAGAAGGTCCAAGCTATACACTAAACCTGAAAAGAAGCATCGGAATCTAAAACTGGACTCAAAGGAAAGGTTACAAATATAGAATGTTGGAGTGTCAGTCCTCATGTACTTAAGTCGGCATTGTGCCGTTTGAATTAAATTCGGATGCAATTTCTGTGCTTCACCGTCAATAAGAAGGTCCAAGGTATACAGTAAACCTGAAGCGAAGCATCGGAATCCAAAACTGGACTCACAGGAGAGGTTCAAATCTTAGAAAGTTAGAGCGTCAGTCCTCTTCTACTTAAGTCGGCATTATGCTTTTTGTATTATATTCGGATGCAATATCTGTGTTTCGTCGTCAATAAGAAGGTCTAAGGTATACAGTAAACCTGAAGTGAAGCATCGTAATCGAAAACTGGACTCACCGGAAAGGTTCAAAGCATAGAAAGTTAGAGTGTCAGTCCTCTTGTACTTAAGTCGGTATTGTGCCTTTTGTATTTAATTACGATGCAATTCCTGTGTTTCATAGTCAATTAGAAGGTGCAAGGGATACAACTAACCTGAAGTGAAGCATCGAATTCTAAAACTGGTCTTTCAGGAAAGGTTCTAAATATAGACTGTAAGAAGAGTCAGTCCTCTTGTACTTAAGTCGGCATTGTGCTTTTGTATTAAATTCGGATGCAATTCCTGTGTTTCATCGTCAATAAGAAGGTTCAAGGGAAACAGTAAACCTGAGGTGAACCATCGAAATCTAAAACTGGAATCACAGGAGAGGTTCAAATCATAGAAAGTTAGAGTGTCAGTCCCCTTGTACTTAAGTCGGCATTGTGCCTTTTGTATTTAATTACGATGCAATTTCTGTGTTTCATAGTCAATTAGAAGGTGCAAGGGATACAATAAACCTGAAGTGAAGCATCTTAATCTAAAACTGGACTCACACGAGAGGTTCAAATCATAGAAAGTTAGAGTGTCAGTCCCCTTGTACTTAAGTCGGCATTGTGCCTTTTGTATTTAATTACGATGCAATATCTGTGTTTCATAGTCAATTAGAAGGTGCAAGGGATACAATAAACCTGAAGTGAACCATCGGAATCTAAAACTGGACTCACACGAGATGTTCAAATCATAGAAAGTTTAAGTGTCATTCCTCTTGTACTTAAGTCGGCATTGTGCTTTTTGAATTTAATTCCGATGCAATTTCTGTGCTTCATCGTCAATAAGAAGGTCCAAGATATACAGTAAACCTGAAGTGAAGCATCGGAATCTAAAACTGGACTCACAGGAGAGGTTCATACCATAGAAAGTTAGAGTGTCAGTCCACTCGTACTTAACTTGGCATTGTGCCTTTCGAATTTAATTCCGATGCAATTTCTGCGCTTCATCGCCAACAAGAAGGTCAAAGGTATACAGTAAACCTGAAGTGAGGCATCGGAGTTTAAATCTGGACTCATAGGAGAGGTTCAAATCATAGAAAATTAGAGTGTCATTCCTCATGTACTTAAGTCGGCATTGTGCGTTTTGAATTTAATTACGATGCAATTTCTGTGTTTCATCGTCAATAAGAAGGTCCAAGGTAAACAGTAAACCTGAAGTGAAGCATCGGAAACTAAAACTGGTCTCACAAGAGAGAGTCAAATCATAGAAAGTTAGAGTGTCAGTCCTCTTGTACTTCTGTCGGCATTGTGACCTTTGAATTTATTTCCGTTGCAATTTCTGTGCTTCATCGTCATTAAGAAGGTCCAAGGAATACAGTAAACCTGAAGTGAAGCATCGGAATCTAAAACTGGACTCACAGGAGAGGTTCAAATCATAGAAAGTTAGAGTGTCTGTCCTCTTGTACTTATGTCGGCATTGTGCCTTTTATATTAAATTCCGATGCAATTTCTGTGCTTCATCGTCAATAAGAAAGTCCATGGAATACAGTAAACCTGAAGTGAAGCATCGGAATCTAAAACTGGACTTTCAGGAGAGGTTCAAATCATAGAAAGTTAGAATGTCAGTCCACTTGTACCTAAGTCAGCATTGTGCCTTTTCAATTTAATTCCGATGCAATTTCTGTGTTTCATCGTCAATAAGAATGTCCAAGGGATACAGTAAACCTGAAGTGAAGCATCGGAATCTAAAACTGGACTCACAGGAGAGGTTCAAATCATAGAAAGTTGGAGTGTCTGTCCTCTTGTACTTAAGTCGGCATTGTGCCTTTTGTATTAAATTCCGATGCAATTTCTGTGCTTCATCGTCAATAAGAAGGTCCAAGGTATACAGTAAACCTGAAGTGAAGCATCGGAATCTAAAACTAGACTCACTGGAGAGGTTCAAATCGTAGAAAGAGTGTCAGTCCTCGTGTACGTAAGTCGGCATTGTGCGTTTTGAATTTAATTCCGTTGCAATTTCTGTGCTTCATCGTCAACAAGAAGGTCCAAGGAATACAGTAAACCAGAAGAGAAGCATCGGAATCTAAAACTGGACTCACAGGAGAGGTTTATACCATAGAAAGTTAGAGTGTCAGTCCACTCGTACTTAACTTGGCATTGTGCCTTTCGAATTTAATTCCGATGCAATTTCTGCGCTTCATCGTCAACAAGAAGGTCAAAGGTATACAATAAACCTGAAGTGAGGCATCGGAATCTAAATCTGGACTCATAGGACAGGTTCAAATCATAGAAAATTAGACTGAGATTCCTCATGTACTTAAGTCGGCATTGTGCGTTTTGAATTTAATTACGATGCAATTTCTGTGTTTCATCGTCAATAAGAAGGTCCAAGGTAAACAGTAAACCTGAAGTGAAGCATCGGAAACTAAAACTGGTCTCACAAGAGAGGTTCAAATCATAGAAAGTTAGAGTGTCAGTCCTCTTGTACCTCTGTCGGCATTGTGACTTTTGAATTTATTTCCGTTGCAATTTCTGTGCTTCATCGTCAATAAGAAGGTCCAAGGAATACAGTAAACCTGAAGTGAAGCATCGGAATCTAAAACTGGACTCACAGGAGAGGTTCAAATTATAGAAAGTTAGAGTGTCTGTAATCTTGTACTTATGTCGACATTGTGCCTTTTGTATTAAATTCCGATGCAATTTCTGTGCTTCATCGTCAATAAGAAAGTCCATGGAATACAGTAAACCTGAAGTGAAGCATCGGAATCTAGAACTGGACTTACAGGAGAGGTTCAAATCATAGAAAGTTAGAATGTCAGTCCACTTGTACTTAAATCGGCATTGTGCCTTTTGTATTAAATTCGGATTCAGTTTCTGTGTTTCGTCGTCAATTAGAAGGTCCAAGGGATACAGTATACCTGAAGTGTAGCATCGGAATCTAAACCTGGCTTCACAGGAGAGGTTCAAATCATAGAAAGTTAGAGTGTCAGTCCTCTTGTACTTAAGTCGGCATTGTGCATTTTGTATTAAATTCGGATGCAATTTCTGTGTTTCATCGTCAATAAGAAGGTCCAAGGGATACAGTAAACCTGAAGTGAAGCATCGGAATCTAAAACCGGTCTCATAGGAGAGGTTCAAATCATAGAATGTTAGAAGTGTCAGTCCTCTTGTACTTAGGTCGGCATTGTGCCTTTTGTATTAAATTCCGATACAATTTCTGTGTTTCATCTTCAATAAGAAGGTCCAAGGGATACAGTAAACCTGAAGTGAAGCATCGGAACCTAAAACTGGACTCACAGGAAAGGTTCAAATCATAGAAAGTTAGAGTGTCAGTCCTCATGTACTTAAGTCGGCATTGTGCCTTTTGAATTTAATTCCGATGCAATTTCTGTGCTCCATCTTCAATAAGAAGGTCCAAGCTATACACTAAACCTGAAAAGAAGCATCGGAATCTAAAACTGGACTCAAAGGAAAGGTTACAAATATAGAATGTTGGAGTGTCAGTCCTCATGTACTTAAGTCGGCATTGTGCCGTTTGAATTAAATTCGGATGCAATTTCTGTGTTTCATCGTCAATAAGAAGGTCCAAGGGATACAGTAAACCTGAAGTGAAGCATCGGAATCTAAAACCGGTCTCATAGGAGAGGTTCAAATCATAGAATGTTAGAAGTGTCAGTCCTCTTGTACTTAGGTCGGCATTGTGCCTTTTGTATTAAATTCCGATACAATTTCTGTGTTTCATCTTCAATAAGAAGGTCCAAGGGATACAGTAAACCTGAAGCGAAGCATCGGAATCTAAAACTGGACTCACAGGAGAGGTTCAAATCTTAGAAAGTTAGAGCGTCAGTCCTCTTCTACTTAAGTCGGCATTATGCTTTTTGTATTATATTCGGATGCAATATCTGTGTTTCATCGTCAATAAGAAGGTCTAAGGTATACAGTAAACCTGAAGTGAAGCATCGTAATCGAAAACTGGACTCACCGGAAAGGTTCAAAGCATAGAAAGTTAGAGTGTCAGTCCTCTTGTACTTAAGTCGGTATTGTGCCTTTTGTATTTAATTACGATGCAATTCCTGTGTTTCATAGTCAATTAGAAGGTGCAAGGGATACAATTAACCTGAAGTGAAGCATCGAATTCTAAAACTGGTCTTTCAGGAAAGGTTCTAAATATAGACTGTAAGAAGAGTCAGTCCTCTTGTACTTAAGTCGGCATTGTGCTTTTGTATTAAATTCGGAAGCAATTCCTGTGTTTCATCGTCAATAAGAAGGTTCAAGGGAAACAGTAAACCTGAGGTGAACCATCGAAATCTAAAACTGGAATCACAGGAGAGGTTCAAATCATAGAAAGTTAGAGTGTCAGCCCCTTGTACTTAAGTCGGCATTGTGCCTTTTGTATTTAATTACGATGCAATTTCTGTGTTTCATAGTCAATTACAAGGTGCAAGGGATACAATAAACCTGAAGTGAAGCATCTTAATCTAAAACTGGACTCACACGAGAGGTTCAAATCATAGAAAGTTAGAGTGTCAGTCCCCTTGTACTTAAGTCGGCATTGTGCCTTTTGTATTTAATTACGATGCAATATCTGTGTTTCGTAGTCAATTAGAAGGTGCAAGGGATACAATAAACCTGAAGTGAAGCATCGGAATCTAAAACTGGACTCACACGAGAGGTTCAAATCATAGAAAGTTAGAGTGTCTGTCCTCTTGTACTTATGTCGGCATTGTGCCTTTTATATTAAATTCCGATGCAATTTCTGTGCTTCATCGTCAATAAGAAAGTCCATGGAATACAGTAAACCTGAAGTGAAGCATCGGAATCTAAAACTGGACTTACAGGAGAGGTTCAAATCATAGAAAGTTAGAATGTCAGTCCACTTGTACCTAAGTCAGCATTGTGCCTTTTCAATTTAATTCCGATGCAATTTCTGTGTTTCATCGTCAATAAGAATGTCCAAGGGATACAGTAAACCTGAAGTGAAGCATCGGAATCTAAAACTGGACTCACAGGAGAGGTTCAAATCATAGAAAGTTGGAGTGTCTGTCCTCTTGTACTTAAGTCGGCATTGTGCCTTTTGTATTAAATTCCGATGCAATTTCTGTGCTTCATCGTCAATAAGAAGGTCCAAGGTATACAGTAAACCTGAAGTGAAGCATCGGAATCTAAAACTAGACTCACTGGAGAGGTTCAAATCGTAGAAAGAGTGTCAGTCCTCGTGTACGTAAGTCGGCATTGTGCGTTTTGAATTTAATTCCGTTGCAATTTCTGTGCTTCATCGTCAACAAGAAGGTCCAAGGAATACAGTAAACCAGAAGAGAAGCATCGGAATCTAAAACTGGACTCACAGGAGAGGTTTATACCATAGAAAGTTAGAGTGTCAGTCCACTCGTACTTAACTTGGCATTGTGCCTTTCGAATTTAATTCCGATGCAATTTCTGCGCTTCATCGTCAACAAGAAGGTCAAAGGTATACAATAAACCTGAAGTGAGGCATCGGAATCTAAATCTGGACTCATAGGACAGGTTCAAATCATAGAAAATTAGACTGAGATTCCTCATGTACTTAAGTCGGCATTGTGCGTTTTGAATTTAATTACGATGCAATTTCTGTGTTTCATCGTCAATAAGAAGGTCCAAGGTAAACAGTAAACCTGAAGTGAAGCATCGGAAACTAAAACTGGTCTCACAAGAGAGGTTCAAATCATAGAAAGTTAGAGTGTCAGTCCTCTTGTACCTCTGTCGGCATTGTGACTTTTGAATTTATTTCCGTTGCAATTTCTGTGCTTCATCGTCAATAAGAAGGTCCAAGGAATACAGTAAACCTGAAGTGAAGCATCGGAATCTAAAACTGGACTCACAGGAGAGGTTCAAATTATAGAAAGTTAGAGTGTCTGTAATCTTGTACTTATGTCGACATTGTGCCTTTTGTATTAAATTCCGATGCAATTTCTGTGCTTCATCGTCAATAAGAAAGTCCATGGAATACAGTAAACCTGAAGTGAAGCATCGGAATCTAAAACTGGACTTACAGGAGAGGTTCAAATCATAGAAAGTTAGAATGTCAGTCAACTTGTACTTAAGTCAGCATTGTGCCTTTTCAATTTAATTCCGATGCAATTTCTGTGTTTCATCGTCAATAAGAATGTCCAAGGGATACAGTAAACCTAAAGTGAAGCATCGGAATCTAAAACTGGACTTACAGGATAGGTTCAAATCGTAGAAAAGTTGGAGTGTCTGTCCTCTTGTACTTAAGTCGGCATTGTGCCTTTTGTATTAAATTCCGATGCAATTTCTGTGCTTCATCGTCAATAAGAATGTCCATGGGATACAGTAAACCTGAAGTGAAGCATCGGAATCTAGAACTGGACTTACAGGAGAGGTTCAAATCATAGAAAGTTAGAATGTCAGTCCACTTGTACTTAAATCGGCATTGTGCCTTTTGTATTAAATTCGGATTCAGTTTCTGTGTTTCGTCGTCAATTAGAAGGTCCAAGGGATACAGTATACCTGAAGTGTAGCATCGGAATCTAAACCTGGCTTCACAGGAGAGGTTCAAATCATAGAAAGTTAGAGTGTCAGTCCTCTTGTACTTAAGTCGGCATTGTGCATTTTGTATTAAATTCGGATGCAATTTCTGTGTTTCATCGTCAATAAGAAGGTCCAAGGGATACAGTAAACCTGAAGTGAAGCATCGGAATCTAAAACCGGTCTCATAGGAGAGGTTCAAATCATAGAATGTTAGAAGTGTCAGTCCTCTTGTACTTAGGTCGGCATTGTGCCTTTTGTATTAAATTCCGATACAATTTCTGTGTTTCATCTTCAATAAGAAGGTCCAAGGGATACAGTAAACCTGAAGTGAAGCATCGGAACCTAAAACTGGACTCACAGGAAAGGTTCAAATCATAGAAAGTTAGAGTGTCAGTCCTCATGTACTTAAGTCGGCATTGTGCCTTTTGAATTTAATTCCGATGCAATTTCTGTGCTCCATCTTCAATAAGAAGGTCCAAGCTATACACTAAACCTGAAAAGAAGCATCGGAATCTAAAACTGGACTCAAAGGAAAGGTTACAAATATAGAATGTTGGAGTGTCAGTCCTCATGTACTTAAGTCGGCATTGTGCCGTTTGAATTAAATTCGGATGCAATTTCTGTGCTTCACCGTCAATAAGAAGGTCCAAGGTATACAGTAAACCTGAAGCGAAGCATCGGAATCTAAAACTGGACTCACAGGAGAGGTTCAAATCTTAGAAAGTTAGAGCGTCAGTCCTCTTCTACTTAAGTCGGCATTATGCTTTTTGTATTATATTCGGATGCAATATCTGTGTTTCATCGTCAATAAGAAGGTCTAAGGTATACAGTAAACCTGAAGTGAAGCATCGTAATCGAAAGCTGGACTCACCGGAAAGGTTCAAAGCATAGAAAGTTAGAGTGTCAGTCCTCTTGTACTTAAGTCGGTATTGTGCCTTTTGTATTTAATTACGATGCAATTCCTGTGTTTCATAGTCAATTAGAAGGTGCAAGGGATACAATTAACCTGAAGTGAAGCATCGAATTCTAAAACTGGTCTTTCAGGAAAGGTTCTAAATATAGACAGTAAGAAGAGTCAGTCCTCTTGTACTTAAGTCGGCATTGTGCTTTTGTATTAAATTCGGAAGCAATTCCTGTGTTTCATCGTCAATAAGAAGGTTCAAGGGAAACAGTAAACCTGAGGTGAACCATCGAAATCTAAAACTGGAATCACAGGAGAGGTTCAAATCATAGAAAGTTAGAGTGTCAGTCCCCTTGTACTTAAGTCGGCATTGTGCCTTTTGTATTTAATTACGATGCAATTTCTGTGTTTCATAGTCAATTACAAGGTGCAAGGGATACAATAAACCTGAAGTGAAGCATCTTAATCTAAAACTGGACTCACACGAGAGGTTCAAATCATAGAAAGTTAGAGTGTCAGTCCCCTTGTACTTAAGTCGGCATTGTGCCTTTTGTATTTAATTACGATGCAATATCTGTGTTTCGTAGTCAATTAGAAGGTGCAAGGGATACAATAAACCTGAAGTGAAGCATCGGAATCTAAAACTGGACTCACACGAGAGGTTCAAATCATAGAAAGTTAGAGTGTCAGTCCACTCGTACATAACTTGGCATTGTGCCTTTCGAATTTAATTCCGATGCAATTTCTGCGCTTCATCGCCAACAAGAAGGTCAAAGGTATACAGTAAACCTGAAGTGAGGCATCGGAGTCTAAATCTGGACTCATAGGAGAGGTTCAAATCATAGAAAATTAGAGTGTCATTCCTCATGTACTTAAGTCGGCATTGTGCGTTTTGAATTTAATTACGATGCAATTTCTGTGTTTCATCGTCAATAAGAAGGTCCAAGGTAAACAGTAAACCTGAAGTGAAGCATCGGAAACTAAAACTGGTCTCACAAGAGAGGTTCAAATCATAGAAAGTTAGAGTGTCAGTCCTCTTGTACTTCTGTCGGCATTGTGACTTTTGAATTTATTTCCGTTGCAATTTCTGTGCTTCATCGTCATTAAGAAGGTCCAAGGAATACAGTAAACCTGAAGTGAAGCATCGGAATCTAAAACTGGACTCACAGGAGAGGTTCAAATCATAGAAAGTTAGAGTGTCTGTCCTCTTGTACTTATGTCGGCATTGTGCCTTTTGTATTAAATTCCGATGCAATTTTTGTGCTTCATCGTCAATAAGAAAGTCCATGGAATACAGTAAACCTGAAGTGAAGCATCGGAATCTAAAACTGGACTTACAGGAGAGGTTCAAATCATAGAAAGTTAGAATGTCAGTCCACTTGTACCTAAGTCAGCATTGTGCCTTTTCAATTTAATTCCGATGCAATTTCTGTGTTTCATCGTCAATAAGAATGTCCAAGGGATACAGTAAACCTGAAGTGAAGCATCGGAATCTAAAACTGGACTCACAGGAGAGGTTCAAATCATAGAAAGTTGGAGTGTCTGTCCTCTTGTACTTAAGTCGGCATTGTGCCTTTTGTATTAAATTCCGATGCAATTTCTGTGCTTCATCGTCAATAAGAATGTCCATGGGATACAGTAAACCTGAAGTGAAGCATCGGAATCTAAAACTGGACTTACAGGAGAGGTTCAAATCATAGAAAGTTAGAATGTCAGTCCACTTGTACTTAAATCGGCATTGTGCCTTTTGTATTAAATTCGGATTCAGTTTCTGTGTTTCGTCGTCAATTAGAAGGTCCAAGGGATACAGTATACCTGAAGTGAAGCATCGGAATCTAAACCTGGCTTCACAGGAGAGGTTCAAATCATAGGAAGTTAGAGTGTCAGTCCTCTTGTACTTAAGTCGGCATTGTGCATTTTGTATTAAATTCGGATGCAATTTCTGTGTTTCATCGTCAATAAGAAGGTCCAAGGGATACAGTAAACCTGAAGTGAAGCATCGGAATCTAAAACCGGTCTCATAGGAGAGGTTCAAATCATAGAATGTTAGAAGTGTCAGTCCTCTTGTACTTAGGTCGGCATTGTGCCTTTTGTATTAAATTCCGATACAATTTCTGTGTTTCATCTTCAATAAGAAGGTCCAAGGTATACAGTAAACCTGAAGTGAAGCATCGGAACCTAAAACTGGACTCACAGGAAAGGTTCAAATCATAGAAAGTTAGAGTGTCAGTCCTCTTTTACTTAAGTCGGCATTGTGCCTTTTGTATTACATTAGGATGCAATTTCTGTGTTTCATCGTCAATAATAAGGTCCGAGGTATACAGTAAACCTGAAGTGAAGCATCGGAATCAAAAACTAGACTCATAGGAGAGGTTCAAATCATAGAAAGTTAGAGTGTCAGTCCTCTTGTACATAAGTCGGCATTGTGCCCCTTGTATTAAATTAAGATGCAATTTCTGTGTTTCATCGTCAATAAGAAGGTCCGAGTTATACAGTTAACCTGAAGTGTAGCATCGGAATCTAAAACTGGACCCACAGGAGAGGTTCAAATTATAGAATGTTAGAGTGTCAGTCCTCTTGTACATAAGTCGGCATTGTGCCTTTTGTATTAAATTCGGATGCAACTTCTGTGTTTCATCGTCAATAAGAAGGTCCAAGGTATACAGTAAACATGAAGTGAGGCATCGGAATCTAAAACTGGACTCACAGGAGAGGTTCAAATCATAGAAAGTTAGAGTGTCAGTCCTCATGTACTTTAGTCGGCATTGTGCCTTTTGTATTATATTCCGATGCAATTTCTGTGATTCATCGTCAATAAGAAGGTCCAAATTATACAGTAAACCTGAAGTGAAGTATCGGAATCTAAAAATAGACTCACAGGAGAGGTACAAAGCATAGAAAGTTAGAGTGTCAGTCCTCATGTACTTAAGTCGGCATTGTGCCTTTTGAATTTAATTCCGATGCAATTTCTGTGCTCCATCTTCAATAAGAAGGTCCAAGCCATACACTAAACCTGAAAAGAAGCATCGGAATCTAAAACTGGACTCAAAGGAAAGGTTACAAATATAGAATGTTGGAGTGTCAGTCCTCATGTACTTAAGTCGGCATTGTGCCGTTTGAATTAAATTCGGATGCAATTTCTGTGCTTCACCGTCAATAAGAAGGTCCAAGGTATACAGTAAACCTGAAGCGAAGCATCGGAATCTAAAACTGGACTCACAGGAGAGGTTCAAATCTTAGAAAGTTAGAGCGTCAGTCCTCTTCTACTTAAGTCGGCATTATGCTTTTTGTATTATATTCGGATGCAATATCTGTGTTTCATCGTCAATAAGAAGGTCTAAGGTATACAGTAAACCTGAAGTGAAGCATCGTAATCGAAAACTGGACTCACCGGAAAGGTTCAAAGCATAGAAAGTTAGAGTGTCAGTCCTCTTGTACTTAAGTCGGTATTGTGCCTTTTGTATTTAATTACGATGCAATTCCTGTGTTTCATAGTCAATTAGAAGGTGCAAGGGATACAATTAACCTGAAGTGAAGCATCGAATTCTAAAACTGGTCTTTCAGGAAAGGTTCTAAATATAGACTGTAAGAAGAGTCAGTCCTCTTGTACTTAAGTCGGCATTGTGCTTTTGTATTAAATTCGGATGCAATTCCTGTGTTTCATCGTCAATAAGAAGGTTCAAGGGAAACAGTAAACCTGAGGTGAACCATCGAAATCTAAAACTGGAATCACAGGAGAGGTTCAAATCATAGAAAGTTAGAGTGTCAGTCCCCTTGTACTTAAGTCGGCATTGTGCCTTTTGTATTTAATTACGATGCAATTTCTGTGTTTCATAGTCAATTAGAAGGTGCAAGGGATACAATAAACCTGAAGTGAAGCATCTTAATCTAAAACTGGACTCACACGAGAGGTTCAAATCATAGAAAGTTAGAGTGTCAGTCCCCTTGTACTTAAGTCGGCATTGTGCCTTTTGTATTTAATTACGATGCAATATCTGTGTTTCATAGTCATTTAGAAGGTGCAAGGGATACAATAAACCTGAAGTGAAGCATCGGAATCTAAAACTGGACTCACACGAGAGGTTCAAATCATAGAAAGTTTAAGTGTCATTCCTCTTGTACTTAAGTCGGCATTGTGCTTTTTGAATTTAATTCCGATGCAATTTCTGTGCTTCATCGTCAATAAGAAGGTCCAAGGTATACAGTAAACCTGAAGTGAAGCATCGGAATCTAAAACTGGACTCACAGGAGAGGTTCATACCATAGAAAGTTAGAGTGTCAGTCCACTCGTACTTAACTTGGCATTGTGCCTTTCGAATTTAATTCCGATGCAATTTCTGCGCTTCATCGCCAACAAGAAGGTCAAAGGTATACAGTAAACCTGAAGTGAGGCATCGGAGTCTAAATCTGGACTCATAGGAGAGGTTCAAATCATAGAAAATTAGAGTGTCATTCCTCATGTACTTAAGTCGGCATTGTGCGTTTTGAATTTAATTACGATGCAATTTCTGTGTTTCATCGTCAATAAGAAGGTCCAAGGTAAACAGTAAACCTGAAGTGAACCATCGGAAACTAAAACTGGTCTCACAAGAGAGGTTCAAATCATAGAAAGTTAGAGTGTCAGTTCTCTCGTACTTAAGTCGGCATTGTCCCTTTTGTATTTAATTCCGATACAATTTCTGTGTTTCATCGTCAATAAGAAGGTCCAAGGAATACAGTAAACCTGAGGTGAACCATCGGAATCTAAAACTGGACTCACAGGAGAGGTTCAATTCATAGAAAGTTAGAGTGTCAGTCGTCTTGTACTTAAGTCGGCATTGTTCGTTTTGTATTAATTTAGGATGCAATTTCTGTGTTCCATCGTCAAGAAGAAGGTCCAAGGTATACAGTAACCCTGAAGTGAAGCATCGGAATCTAAAACTGGAATCACAGGAGAGGTTCAAATCATAGGATGTTAGAGTGTCAGTAATCTTGTACTTACGTCTGCATTGTACCTTTTGTATTAAACTCCGATGCAATTTCTGTTTTTCATCGTCAAGAAGAAGGTCCAAGGTATAGAGTAAACCTGAAGTGAAGCATCGGAATCAAAAACTGGAACCACAGGAGAGGTTCAAATCATAGATAGTTAGAGTGTCAGTAATCTTGTATACTTAAGTCGGCATTGTGACTTTTGTATTAAATTTGGATGCAATTTCTGTGTTTCATCGTCAATTAGAAGGAACAAGGTATACAGTAAACCTGAGGTGTAGCATCGGAATCTAAAGCTGGACTCACAGGAGAGGTTCAAATCATAGAAAGTTAGAGTATCAGTCCTCTTGTACTTATGACGGCATTGTGCTTTTTGTATTAAATTCCGATGCAATATCTGTGTTTCATCGTCAATAAGTGAGACCCAGGTATACAGTAAACCCGAAGTGTAGCATCGGAATCTAGAACTGGACTCACAGGTAAGGTTCAAATCATAGCAAGTTAGAGTATCAGTCCTTTTGTACTTAAGTCGGAATTGTGCCTTTTCAATTTAATTCAGATGCAATTTCTGTGTTTCATCGTCAATTAGAATGTCAAAGGGATACAGTAAACCTGAAGTGAAGCTTCGGAATCTAAAACTGGAATCACAGGAAAGGTTCAAATCATACAAAGTTAGAGTGTCAGTTCTCTTGTACTTAAGTCGTAATTGTGCCTTTTGTATTAAATTCGTATGCAATTTCTGTGTATCATCGACAATAACAAGGACCAAGGTATACAGTAAACCTAAAGTGAAGCATCGGAATCTAAAACTGGAGTCACAGGAGAGGTTCAATTCATAGAAAGTTAGAGTGTCAGTCCTGTTGTACTTAAGTCGGCACTGTGCGTTTTGTATTAATTTAGGATGCAATTTCTGTGTTTCATCGTCAAGAAGAAGGTCCAAGGTATACAGTAAACCTGAAGTGAAGCATCGAAATCTAAAACTAGAATCTCAGGAGAGGTTCAAATCATAGAAAGTTAGAGTGGCAGTCCTCTTGTACTTAAGTCGGCATTGTGCCTTTTGTATTAAATTCGGATGCAATTTCTGTGTTCATCGACAATAAGAAGGACCAAGGTATACAGTAAACCCGAAGTGTAGCATCGGAATCTAGAACTGGACTCACAGAAAGGTTCAAATCATAGCAAGTTAGAGTATCAGTCCTTTTGTACTTACGTCCGCTTTGTGCCTATTGTATTACATTCCGATGCAATTTCTGTTTTTCATCGTCAATAACAGGGTCCAAGGGATACAGTAAACCTGAAGTGAAGCATCGGAATCTAAAACCGGACTCACAGGAGAGGTTCTAATCATAGCAAGTTAGAGAGTCAGACCTCTTGTAGCTCAGTCGGCATTGTGCCTTCTGTATTAAATTTGGATGCAATTTCTGTGTTTCATCGTCAATAAGAAGGTCCTAGGGATACAGTAAACCTCAAGTGAAGCATCGGAATCTAAATCCGGTCCCACAGGAGATGTCCTAATCATAGAATGTAAGAAGTGTCAGTTCTCTTGTACTGAAGTCGGCATTGTGCCTTTTGTATTTAATTCCGATACAATTTCTGTGTTTCATCATCAATAAGAAGGTCCAAAGAATACAGTAAACCTGGGGTGAACCATCGGAATCCAAAATTGGACTCACAGGAGAGGTTCAAAACATAGAAAATTAGAGTGTCAGTCCTCTTGTACTTAAGTCGGCATTGTGCCTTTTGTATTAAATTCGGATGCAATTTCTGTGTTTCATCGTCAATAAGAAGGGCCAAGGTATACTGTAAACCTGAATTGTAGCATCGGGATCTAATACTGGACTCACAGGAGAGGTTCAAATCATAGAAAATTAGAGTATCAGTCCTCTTGTACTTAAGTCGGAATTGTGCCTTTTCAATTTAATTCCGATGCAATTTCTATGTTTCATCGTCAATAAGTATGTCCAAGGGATACAGTAAACCTGAAGTGAAGCTTCGGAATCTAAAACTGGAATCACAGGAGAGATTCAAATCATACAAAGTTAGAGTGTCAGTCCTCTTGTACTTAAGTCCGAATTGTGCCTTTTGTATTAAATTAGGATGAAATTTCTGTGCTTCATCGTCAATAAGAAGGCCCAAGGTATACAGTAAACCTGAAGTGAAGCATCGGAATCTGAAACTGGACTCACGGGAGAGGTTCAATTCATAGAAAGTTAGTGCGTCAGTCCTCTTGTACTTAAGTCGGCATTGTGCTTTTTTTATTAATTTAGGATGCAATTTCTGCGTTTCATCGTCAAGAAGAAAATCCAAGGTATACAGTAAACCTGAAGTCAAGCATCGGAATCTAAAACTGGAATCACAGGAGAGGTTCAAATCATAGAGAGTTAGAGTGTCAGTTATCTTGTACATCTTAAGACGGCATTGTGCCTTTTGTATTAAATTCCGATGCAATTTCTGTTTTTCATCGTCAATAAGAAGGTCCAAGGGATACAGTAAACCTGAAGTGAAACATCGGAATCTAAAACTGGACTCACAGGAGAGGTTCAAATCATAGAAAGTTAGAGTGTCAGTCCTCTTGTACTTAAGTCGGCATTGTGCCTTTTGTATTAAATTCGGAAGCAATTTCTGTGTTTTATCGTCAATAAGAAGGTCCAATGGTTGCATTAAACCTGAAGTGAAGCACGGAATCTAGAACTAGACTCACAGGAGAGGTTAAAATCATAGAGGGTTAGAGTGTCAGTCCTCTTGTACTGAAGACGGCATTGTGCCTTTTGTATTAAATTCCGTCACAATTTCTGTGCTTCATCGTATATAAGAAGGTCCAAGGTATACAGTAAACCTGAAGTGAAGAATCGAAATCTAAAACTGGACTCACAGGAGAGGTTCAAATCATAGTAAGTTAGAGTGTCAGTCCACTTGTACTTAAGTCGGCATTGTGCCTTTTGAATTAAAATCCGAAGGAATTTCTGTGCATCATCGTCAATAAGAAGGTCCAAGGTATACAGTAAACCTGAAGAGAAGCATCGGAATCTAAAACTGGGCTCACAGGAGAGATTCAAATCATAGAAAGTTTAAGTGTCATTCCTCTTGTACTTAAGTCGGCATTGTGCTTTTTGAATTTAATTCCGATGCAATTTCTGTGCTTCATCGTCAATAAGAAGGTCCAAGGTATACAGTAAACCTGAAGTGAAGCATCGGAATCTAAAACTGGACTCACAGGACAGGTTCAAATCTTACAAAGTTAGAGTGTCAGTCCTCTTGTACTAAAGTCGGCATTGTGCCTTTTGAATAAAATTCCGATGCAATTTCTGTGCTTCATCGTTAATAAGAATGTCCAAGGTATACAGTAAACCTGAAGTGAAGCATCGGAATCTAAAACTAGACTCACTGGAGAGGTTAAAATCGTAGAAAGAGTGTCAGTCCTCGTGTACTTAAGTCGGCATTGTGCGTTTTGAATTTAATTACGATGCAATTTCCGTGTTTCATCGTCATTGAGAAGGTCCAAGATAAACAGTAAACCTGAAGTGAAGCATCGGAATCTAAAACTGGTCTCACAGGAGAGATTCAAATCATAGAAAGTTAGCGTGTCAGTCCTCTTGTACTTATGTCGGCATTGTGCCTTTAGAGTTTAATTCCGTTGCAATTTCTGTGCTTCATCGTCAACAAGAAGGTCCAAGGAATACAGTAAACCAGAAGAGAAGCATCGGAATCTAAAACTGGACTCACAGGAGAGGTTCATACCATAGAAAGTTAGAGTGTCAGTCCACTCGTACTTAACTTGGCATTGTGCCTTTCGAATTTAATTTCGATGCAATTTCTGCGCTTCATCGTCAAGAAGAAGGTCAAAGGTATACAGTAAACCTGAAGTGAGGCATCGGAATCTAAATCTGGACTCATAGGACAGGTTCAAATCATAGAAAATTAGAGTGTCATTCCTCATGTACTTAAGTCGGCATTGTGCGTTTTGAATTTAATTACGATGCAATTTCTGTGTTTCATCGTCAATAAGAATGTCCAAGGGATACAGTAAAACTTAAGTGAAGCATCGGAATCTAAAACTGGACTCACAGGATAGGTTCAAATCATAGAAAGTTGGAGTGTCTGTCCTCTTGTACTTAAGTCGGCATTGTGCCTTTTGTATTAAATTCCGATGCAATTTCTGTGCTTCATCGTCAATAAGAATGTCCATGGGATACAGTAAACCTGAAGTGAAGCATCGGAATCTAGAACTGGACTTACAGGAGAGGTTCAAATCATAGAAAGTTAGAATGTCAGTCCAGTTGTACTTAAGTCGGCATTGTGCCTTTTGTATTAAATTCGGATTCAGTTTCTGTGTTTCGTCGTCAATAAGAAGGTCCAAGGGATACAGTATACCTGAAGTGAAGCATCGGAATCTAAACCTGGCTTCACAGGAGAGGTTCATATCTTAGAAAGTTAGAGTGTCAGTCCTCTTGTACTTAAGTCGGCATTGTGCATTTTGTATGAAATTCGGATGGAATTTCTGTGTTTCATCGTCAATAAGGAGGTCCAAGGGATACAGTAAACCTGAAGTGAAGCATCGGAATCTAAAACCGGTCTCATAGGAGAGGTTCAAATCATAGAATGTTAGAAGTGTCAGTCCTCTTGTACTTATGTCGGCATTGTGCCTTTTGTATTAAATTCCGATACAATTTCTGTGTTTCATCTTCAATAAGAAGGTCCAAGGGATACAGTAAACCTGAAGTGAAGCATCGGAACCTAAAACTGGACTCACAGGAAAGGTTCAAATCATAGAAAGTTAGAGTGTCAGTCCTCTTTTACTTAAGTCGGCATTGTGCCTTTTGTATTACATTAGGATGCAATTTCTGTGTTTCTTCGTCAATAATAAGGTCCGAGGTATACAGTAAACCTGAAGTGAAGCATCGGAATCAAAAACTGGACTCATAGGAGAGATTCAAATCATAGAAAGTTAGAGTGTCAGTCCTCTTCTACATAAGTCGGCATTGTGCCCCTTGTATTAAATTAAGATGCAATTTCTGTGTTTCATCGTCAATAAGAAGGTCCGAGTTATACAGTTAACCTGAAGTGTAGCATCGGAATCTAAAACTGGACCCACAGGAGAGGTTCAAATTATAGAATGTTAGAGTGTCAGTCCTCTTGTACATAAGTCGGCATTGTGCCTTTAGTATTAAATTCGGATGCAACTTCTGTGTTTCATCGTCAATAAGAAGGTCCAAGGTATACAGTAAACATGAAGTGAAGCATCGGAATCTAAAACTGGACTCACAGGAGAGGTTCAAATCATAGAAAGTTAGAGTGTCAGTGCTCATGTACTTAAGTCGGCATTGTGCCTTTTGTATTATATTCCGATGCAATTTCTGTGATTCATCGTCAATAAGAAGGTCCAAAGGATACAGTAAACCTGAAGTGAAGTATCGGAATCTAAAACTAGACTCACAGGAGAGGTACAAAGCATAGAAAGTTAGAGCGTCAGTCCTCTTCTACTTAAGTCGGCATTATGCTTTTTGTATTATATTCGGATGCAATATCTGTGTTTCATCGTCAATAAGAAGGTCTAAGGTATACAGTAAACCTGAAGTGAAGCATGGGAATCGAAAACTGGACTCACCGGAAAGGTTCAAAGCATAGAAAGTTAGAGTGTCGGTCCTCTTGTACTTAAGTCGGTATTGTGCCTTTTGTATTTAATTACGATGCAATTTCTGTGTTTCATGGTCAATTAGAAGGTGCAAGGGATACAATTAACCTGAAGTGAAGCATCGAATTCTAAAACTGGTCTTTCAGGAAAGGTTCTAAATATAGACTGTAAGAAGAGTCAGTCCTCTTGTACTTAAGTCGGCATTGTGCTTTTGTATTAAATTCGGATGCAATTCCTGTGTTTCATCGTCAATAAGAAGGTCCAAGGGAAACAGTAAACCTGAGGTGAACCATCGAAATCTAAAACTGGAATCACAGGAGAGGTTCAAATCATAGAAAGTTAGAGTGTCAGTTATCTTGTACATCTTAAGTCGGCATTGTGCTTTTTGTATTAAATTCCGATGCAATTTCTGTTTTTCATCGTCAATAAGAAGGTCCAAGGGATACAGTAAACCTGAAGTGAAACATCGGAATCTAAAACTGGAGTCACAGGAGAGGTTCAAATCATAGAAAGTTAGAGTGTCAGTACTCTTGTAACTAAGTCAGCATTGTGCCTTCTGTATTACATTCGGATGCAATTTCTGTGTTTCATCGTCAATAAGAAGGTCCAAGGGATACAGTAAACCTAAGGTGAAAAATCGGAATCTAAAACTAGACTCACAGGAGAAGTTCAAATCGTAGAAAGAGTGTCAGTCCTCGTGTACTTATGTCGGCATTGTGCGTTTTGAATTTAATTACGATGCAATTTATGTGTTTCATAGTCAATTAGAAGGTGCTAGGGATACAATTAACCTGAAGTGAAGCATCGAATTCTAAAACTGGTCTTACAGGAAAGGTTCTAAATATAGACTGTAAGAAGAGTCAGTCCTCTTGTAATTAAGTCGGCATTGTGCTTTTGTATTAAATTCGGATGCAATTCCTGTGTTTCATCGTCAATAAGAAGGTCCAAGGGATACAGTAAACCTGAAGTGAAGCATCGGAATCTAAAACTGGACTCACAGGAGAGGTTCAAATCATAGAAAGTTAGAGTGTCAGTCCTCTTGTACTTAAGTCGGCATTGTGCCTTTTGTATTAAATTCGGAAGCAATTTCTGTGTTTTATCGTCAATAAGAAGGTCCAATGGTTGCATTAAACCTGAAGTGAAGCACGGAATCTAGAACTAGACTCACAGGAGAGGTTAAAATCATAGAGGGTTAGAGTGTCAGTCCTCTTGTACTGAAGACGGCATTGTGCCTTTTGTATTAAATTCCGTCACAATTTCTGTGCTTCATCGTATATAAGAAGGTCCAAGGTATACAGTAAACCTGAAGTGAAGAATCGGAATCTAAAACTGGACTCACAGGACAGGTTCAAATCTTACAAAGTTAGAGTGTCAGTCCTCTTGTACAAAAGTCGGCATTGTGCCTTTTGAATAAAATTCCGATGCAATTTCTGTGCTTCATCGTCAATAAGAAGGTCCAAGGTATACAGTAAACCTGAAGTGAAGCATCGGAATCTAAAACTAGACTCACTGGAGAGGTTCAAATCGTAGAAAGAGTGTCAGTCCTCGTGTACTTAAGTCGGCATTGTGCGTTTTGAATTTAATTCCGTTGCAATTTCTGTGCTTCATCGTCAACAAGAAGGTCCAAGGAATACAGTAAACCAGAAGAGAAGCATCGGAATCTAAAACTGGACTCACAGGAGAGGTTCATACCATAGAAAGTTAGAGTGTCAGTCCACTAGTACTTAACTTGGCATTGTGCCTTTCGAATTTAATTCCGATGCAATTTCTGCGCTTCATTGTCAACAAGAAGGTCAAAGGTATACAATAAACCTGAAGTGAGGCATCGGAATCTAAATCTGGACTCATAGGACAGGTTCAAATCATAGAAAATTAGAGTGACATTCCTCATGTACTTAAGTCGGCATTGTGCGTTTTGAATTTAATTACGATGCAATTCCTGTGTTTCATCGTCAATAAGAAGGTCCAAGGTAAACAGTAAACCTGAAGTGAAGCATCGGAAACTAAAACTGGTCTCACAAGAGAGGTTCAAATCATAGAAAGTTAGAGTGTCAGTCCTCTTGTACTTCTGTCGGCATTGTGACTTTTGAATTTATTTCCGTTGCAATTTCTGTGCTTCATCGTCAATAAGAAGGTCCAAGGAATACAGTAAACCTGAAGTGAAGCATCGGAATCTAAAACTGGACTCACAGGAGAGGTTCAAATTATAGAAAGTTAGAGTGTCTGTAATCTTGTACTTATGTCGACATTGTGCCTTTTGTATTAAATTCCGATGCAATTTCTGTGCTTCATCGTCAATAAGAAAGTCCATGGAATACAGTAAACCTGAAGTGAAGCATCGGAATCTAAAACTGGACTTACAGGAGAGGTTCAAATCATAGAAAGTTAGAATGTCAGTCCACTTGTACTTAAGTCAGCATTGTGCCTTTTCAATTTAATTCCGATGCAATTTCTGTGTTTCATCGTCAATAAGAATGTCCAAGGGATACAGTAAACCTGAAGTGAAGCATCGGAATCTAAAACTGGACTCACAGGATAGGTTCAAATCATAGAAAGTTGGAGTGTCTGTCCTCTTGTACTTAAGTCGGCATTGTGCCTTTTGTATTAAATTCCGATGCAATTTCTGTGCTTCATCGTCAATAAGAATGTCCATCGGATACAGTAAACCTGAAGTGAAGCATCGGAATCTAGAACTGGACTTACAGGAGAGGTTCAAATCATAGAAAGTTAGAATGTCAGTCCACTTGTACTTAAGTCGGCATTGTGCCTTTTGTATTAAATTCGGATTCAGTTTCTGTGTTTCGTCGTCAATTAGAAGGTCCAAGGGATACAGTATACCTGAAGTGTAGCATCGGAATCTAAACCTGGCTTCACAGGAGAGGTTCAAATCATAGAAAGTTAGAGTGTCAGTCCTCTTGTACTTAAGTCGGCATTGTGCATTTTGTATTAAATTCGGATGCAATTTCTGTGTTTCATCGTCAATAAGAAGGTCCAAGGGATACAGTAAACCTGAAGTGAAGCATCGGAATCTAAAACCGGTCTCATAGGAGAGGTTCAAATCATAGAATGTTAGAAGTGTCAGTCCTCTTGTACTTAGGTCGGCATTGTGCCTTTTGTATTAAATTCCGATACAATTTCTGTGTTTCATCTTCAATAACAAGGTCCAAGGGATACAGTAAACCTGAAGTGAAGCATCGGAACCTAAAATTGGACTCACAGGAAAGGTTCAAATCATAGAAAGTCAGAGTGTCAGTCCTCTTTTACTTAAGTCGGCATTGTGCCTTTTGTATTACATTAGGATGCAATTTCTGTGTTTCATCGTCAATAATAAGGTCCGAGGTATACAGTAAACCTGAAGTGAAGCATCGGAATCAAAAACTAGACTCATAGGAGAGGTTCAAATCATAGAAAGTTAGAGTGTCAGTCCTCTTGTACATAAGTCGGCATTGTGCCCCTTGTATTAAATTAAGATGCAATTTCTGTGTTTCATCGTCAATAAGAAGGTCCGAGTTATACAGTTAACCTGAAGTGTAGCATCGGAATCTAAAACTGGACCCACAGGAGAGGTTCAAATTATAGAATGTTAGAGTGTCAGTCCTCTTGTACATAAGTCGGCATTGTGCCTTTTGTATTAAATTCGGATGCAACTTCTGTGTTTCATCGTCAATAAGAAGGTCCAAGGTATACAGTAAACATGAAGTGAAGCATCGGAATCTAAAACTGGACTCACAGGAGAGGTTCAAATCATAGAATGTTAGAGTGTCAGTCCTCATGTACTTAAGTCGGCATTGTGCCTTTTGTATTATATTCCGATGCAATTTCTGTGATTCATCGTCAATAAGAAGGTCCAAAGGATACAGTAAACCTGAAGTGAAGTATCGGAATCTAAAACTAGACTCACAGGAGAGGTACAAAGCATAGAAAGTTAGAGTGTCAGTCCTCATGTACTTAAGTCGGCATTGTGCCTTTTGAATTTAATTCCGATGCAATTTCTGTGCTCCATCTTCAATAAGAAGGTCCAAGCTATACACTAAACCTAAAAAGAAGCATCGGAATCTAAAACTGGACTCAAAGGAAAGGTTACAAATATAGAATGTTGGAGTGTCAGTCCTCATGTACTTAAGTCGGCATTGTGCCGTTTGAATTAAATTCGGATGCAATTTCTGTGCTTCACCGTCATTAAGAAGGTCCAAGGTATACAGTAAACCTGAAGCGAAGCATCGGAATCTAAAACTGGACTCACAGGAGAGGTTCAAATCTTAGAAAGTTAGAGCGTCAGTCCTCTTCTACTTAAGTCGGCATTATGCTTTTTGTATTATATTCGGATGCAATATCTGTGTTTCATCGTCAATAAGAAGGTCTAAGGTATACAGTAAACCTGAAGTGAACCATCGTAATCGAAAACTGGACTCACCGGAAAGATTCAAAGCATAGAAAGTTAGAGTGTCAGTCCTCTTGTACTTAAGTCGGTATTGTGCCTTTTGTATTTAATTACGATGCAATTCCTGTGTTTCATAGTCAATTAGAAGGTGCAAGGGATACAATTAACCTGAAGTGAAGCATCGAATTCTAAAACTGGTCTTTCAGGAAAGGTTCTAAATATAGACTGTAAGAAGAGTCAGTCCTCTTGTACTTAAGTCGGCATTGTGCTTTTGTAATAAATTCGGATGCAATTCCTGTGTTTCATCGTCAATAAGAAGGTTCAAGGGAAACAGTAAACCTGAGGTGAACCATCGAAATCTAAAACTGGAATCACAGGAGAGGTTCAAATCATAGAAAGTTAGAGTGTCAGTCCCCTTGTACTTAAGTCGGCATTGTGCCTTTTGTATTTAATTACGATGCAATTTCTGTGTTTCATAGTCAATTAGAAGGTGCAAGGGATACAATAAACCTGAAGTGAAGCATCTTAATCTAAAACTGGACTCACACGAGAGGTTCAAATCATAGAAAGTTAGAGTGTCAGTCCCCTTGTACTTAAGTCGGCATTGTGCCTTTTGTATTTAATTACGATGCAATTTCTGTGCTTCATCGTCAATACGAAGGTCCAAGGTATACAGTAAACCTGAAGTGAAGCATCGGAATCTAAAACTGGACTCACAGGAGAGGTTCATACCATAGAAAGTTAGAGTGTCAGTCCACTCGTACTTAACTTGGGATTGTGCCTTTCGAATTTAATTCCGATGCAATTTCTGCGCTTCATCGCCAACAAGAAGGTCAAAGGTATACAGTAAATCTGAAGTGAGGCATCGGAGTCTAAATCTGGACTCATAGGAGAGGTTCAAATCATAGAAAATTAGAGTGTCATTCCTCATGTACTTAAGTCGGCATTGTGCGTTTTGAATTTAATTACGATGCAATTTCTGTGTTTCATCGTCAATAAGAAGGTCCAAGGTAAACAGTAAACCTGAAGTGAAGCATCGGAAACTAAAACTGGTCTCACAAGAGAGGTTCAAATCATAGAAAGTTAGAGTGTCAGTCCTCTTGTACTTCTGTCGGCATTGTGACTTTTGAATTTATTTCCGTTGCAATTTCTGTGCTTCATCGTCATTAAGAAGGTCCAAGGAATACAGTAAACCTGAAGTGAAGCATCGGAATCTAAAACTGGACTCACAGGAGAGGTTCAAATCATAGAAAGTTAGAGTGTCTGTCCTCTTGTACTTATGTCGGCATTGTGCCTTTTGTATTAAATTCCGATGCAATTTCTGTGCTTCATCGTCAATAAGAAAGTCCATGGAATACAGTAAACCTGAAGTGAAGCATCGGAATCTAAAACTGGACTTACAGGAGAGGTTCAAATCATAGAAAGTTAGAATGTCAGTCCACTTGTACCTAAGTCAGCATTGTGCCTTTTCAATTTAATTCCGATGCAATTTCTATGTTTCATCGT
Source organism: Schistocerca americana (assembly GCF_021461395.2). Taxonomy (NCBI): domain Eukaryota; kingdom Metazoa; phylum Arthropoda; class Insecta; order Orthoptera; family Acrididae; genus Schistocerca; species Schistocerca americana. The sequence continues at coordinate 61,231,512 of NC_060121.1, forward strand.
CAATAAGAATGTCCAAGGGATACAGTAAACCTGAAGTGAAGCATCGGAATCTAAAACTGGACTCACAGGAGAGGTTCAAATCATAGAAAGTTGGAGTGTCTGTCCTCTTGTACTTAAGTCGGCATTGTGCCTTTTGTATTAAATTCCGATGCAATTTCTGTGCTTCATCGTCAATAAGAATGTCCATGGGATACAGTAAACCTGAAGTGAAGCATCGGAATCTAAAACTGGACTTACAGGAGAGGTTCAAATCATAGAAAGTTAGAATGTCAGTCCACTTGTACTTAAGTCGGCATTGTGCCTTTTGTATTAAATTCGGATTCAGTTTCTGTGTTTCGTCGTCAATTAGAAGGTCCAAGGGATACAGTATACCTGAAGTGAAGCATCGGAATCTAAACCTGGCTTCACAGGAGAGGTTCAAATCATAGAAAGTTAGAGTGTCAGTCCTCTTGTACTTAAGTCGGCATTGTGCATTTTGTATTAAATTGGGATGCAATTTCTGTGTTTCATCGTCAATAAGAAGGTCCAAGGGATACAGTAAACTTGAAGTGAAGCATCGGAATCTAAAACCGGTCTCATAGGAGAGGTTCAAATCATAGAATGTTAGAAGTGTCAGTCCTCTTGTACTTAGGTCGGCATTGTGCCTTTTGTATTAAATTCCGATACAATTTCTGTGTTTCATCTTCAATAAGAAGGTCCAAGGGATACAGTAAACCTGAAGTGAAGCATCGGAACCTAAAACTGGACTCACAGGAAAGGTTCAAATCATAGAAAGTTAGAGTGTCAGTCCTCTTTTACTTAAGTCGGCATTGTGCCTTTTGTATTACATTAGGATGCAATTTCTGTGTTTCATCGTCAATAATAAGGTCCGAGGTATACAGTAAACCTGAAGTGAAGCATCGGAATCAAAAACTAGACTCATAGGAGAGGTTCAAATCATAGAAAGTTAGAGTGTCAGTCCTCTTGTACATAAGTCGGCATTGTGCCCCTTTTATTAAATTAAGATGCAATTTCTGTGTTTCATCGTCAATAAGAAGGTCCGAGTTATACAGTTAACCTGAAGTGTAGCATCGGAATCTAAAACTGGACCCACAGGAGAGGTTCAAATTATAGAATGTTAGAGTGTCAGTCCTCTTGTACATAAGTCGGCATTGTGCCTTTTGTATTAAATTCCGATGCAATTTCTGTGCTTCATCGTCAATAAGAATGTCCATGGGATACAGTAAACCTGAAGTGATGCATCGGAATCTAAAAGTGGACTTACAGGAGAGGTTCAAATCATAGAAAGTTAGAATGTCAGTCCACTTGTACTTAAGTCGGCATTGTGCCTTTTGTATTAAATTCGGATTCAGTTTCTGTGTTTCGTCGTCAATTAGAAGGTCCAAGGGATACAGTATACCTGAAGTGAAGCATCGGAATCTAAACGTGGCTTCACGGGAGAGGTTCAAATCATAGAAAGTTAGAGTGTCAGTCCTCTTGTACTTAAGTCGGCATTGTGCATTTTGTATTAAATTCGGATGCAATTTCTGTGTTTCATCGTCAATAAGAAGGTCCAAGGGATACAGTAAACCTGAAGTGAAGCATCGGAATCTAAAACCGGTCTCATAGGAGAGGTTCAAATCATAGAATGTTAGAAGTGTCAGTCCTCTTGTACTTAGGTCGGCATTGTGCCTTTTGTATTAAATTCCGATACAATTTCTGTGTTTCATCTTCAATAAGAAGGTCCAAGGGATACAGTAAACCTGAAGTGAAGCATCGGAACCTAAAACTGGACTCACAGGAAAGGTTCAAATCATAGAAAGTTAGAGTGTCAGTCCTCTTTTACTTAAGTCGGCATTGTGCCTTTTGTATTACATTAGGATGCAATTTCTGTGTTTCATCGTCAATAATAAGGTCCGAGGTATACAGTAAACCTGAAGTGAAGCATCGGAATCAAAAACTAGACTCATAGGAGAGGTTCAAATCATAGAAAGTTAGAGTGTCAGTCCTCTTGTACATAAGTCGGCATTGTGCCCCTTGTATTAAATTAAGATGCAATTTCTGTGTTTCATCGTCAATAAGAAGGTCCGAGTTATACAGTTAACCTGAAGTGTAGCATCGGAATCTAAAACTGGACCCACAGGAGAGGTTCAAATTATAGAATGTTAGAGTGTCAGTCCTCTTGTACATAAGTCGGCATTGTGCCTTTTGTATTAAATTCGGATGCAACTTCTGTGTTTCATCGTCAATAAGAAGGTCCAAGGTATACAGTAAACATGAAGTGATGCATCGGAATCTAAAACTGGACTCACAGGAGAGGTTCAAATCATAGAAAGTTAGAGTGTCAGTCCTCATGTACTTAAGTCGGCATTGTGCCTTTTGTATTATATTCCGATGCAATTTCTGTGATTCATCGTCAATAAGAACGTCCAAAGGATACAGTAAACCTGAAGTGAAGTATCGGAATCTAAAACTAGACTCACAGGAGAGGTACAAAGCATAGAAAGTTAGAGTGTCAGTCCTCATGTACTTAAGTCGGCATTGTGCCTTTTGAATTTAATTCCGATGCAATTTCTGTGCTCCATCTTCAATAAGAAGGTCCAAGCTATACACTAAACCTGAAAAGAAGCATCGGAATCTAAAACTGGACTCAAAGGAAAGGTTACAAATATAGAATGTTGGAGTGTCAGTCCTCATGTACTTAAGTCGGCATTGTGCCGTTTGAATTAAATTCGGATGCAATTTCTGTGCTTCACCGTCAATAAGAAGGTCCAAGGTATACAGTAAACCTGAAGCGAAGCATCGGAATCTAAAACTGGACTCACAGGAGAGGTTCAAATCTTAGAAAGTTAGAGCGTCAGTCCTCTTCTACTTAAGTCGGCATTATGCTTTTTGTATTATATTCGGATGCAATATCTGTGTTTCATCGTCAATAAGAAGGTCTAAGGTATACAGTAAACCTGAAGTGAAGCATCGTAATCGAAAACTGGACTCACCGGAAAGGTTCAAAGCATAGAAAGTTAGAGTGTCAGTCCTCTTGTACTTAAGTCGGTATTGTGCCTTTTGTATTTAATTACGATGCAATTCCTGTGTTTCATAGTCAATTAGAAGGTGCAAGGGATACAATTAACCTGAAGTGAAGCATCGAATTCTAAAACTGGTCTTTCTGGAAAGGTTCTAAATATAGACTGTAAGAAGAGTCAGTCCTCTTGTACTTAAGTCGACATTGTGCTTTTGTATTAAATTCTGATGCAATTCCTGTGTTTCATCGTCAATAAGAAGGTTCAAGGGAAACAGTAAACCTGAGGTGAACCATCGAAATCTAAAACTGGAATCACAGGAGAGGTTCAAATCATAGAAAGTTAGAGTGTCAGTCCCCTTGTACTTAAGTCGGCATTGTGCCTTTTGTATTTAATTACGATGCAATTTCTGTGTTTCATAGTCAATTAGAAGGTGCAAGGGATACAATAAACCTGAAGTGAAGCATCTTAATCTAAAACTGGACTCACACGAGAGGTTCAAATCATAGAAAGTTAGAGTGTCAGTCCCCTTGTACTTAAGTCGGCATTGTGCCTTTTGTATTTAATTACGATGCAATATCTGTGTTTCATAGTTAATTAGAAGGTGCAAGGGATACAATAAACCTGAAGTGAAGCATCGGAATCTAAAACTGGACTCACACGAGAGGTTCAAATCATAGAAAGTTTAAGTGTCATTCCTCTTGTACTTAAGTCGGCATTGTGCTTTTTGAATTTAATTCCGATGCAATTTCTGTGCTTCATCGTCAATAAGAAGGTCCAAGGTATACAGTAAACCTGAAGTGAAGCATCGGAATCTAAAACTGGATTCACAGGAGAGGTTCATACCATAGAAAGTTAGAGTGTCAGTCCACTCGTACTTAACTTGGCATTGTGCCTTTCGAATTTAATTCCGATGCAATTTCTGCGCTTCATCGCCAACAAGAAGGTCAAAGGTATACAGTAAACCTGAAGTGAGGCATCGGAGTCTAAATCTGGACTCATAGGAGAGGTCCAAATCATAGAAAATTAGAGTGTCATTCCTCATGTACTTAAGTCGGCATTGTGCGTTTTGAATTTAATTACGATGCAATTTCTGTGTTTCATCGTCAATAAGAAGGTCCAAGGTAAACAGTAAACCTGAAGTGAAGCATCGGAAACTAAAACTGGTCTCACAAGAGAGGTTCAAATCATAGAAAGTTAGAGTGTCAGTCCTCTTGTACTTCTGTCGGCATTGTGACTTTTGAATTAATTCCGTTGCAATTTCTGTGCTTCATCGTCATTAAGAAGGTCCAAGGAATACAGTAAACCTGAAGTGAAGCATCGGAATCTAAAACTGGACTCACAGGAGAGGTTCAAATCATAGAAAGTTAGAGTGTCTGTCCTCTTGTACTTATGTCGGCATTGTGCCTTTTGTATTAAATTCCGATGCAATTTCTGTGCTTCATCGTCAATAAGAAAGTCCATGGAATACAGTAAACCTGAAGTGAAGCATCGGAATCTAAAACTGGACTTACAGGAGAGGTTCAAATCATAGAAAGTTAGAATGTCAGTCCACTTGTACCTAAGTCAGCATTGTGCCTTTTCAATTTAATTCCGATGCAATTTCTGTGTTTCATCGTCAATAAGAATGTCCAAGGGATACAGTAAACCTGAAGTGAAGCATCGGAATCTAAAACTGGACTCACAGGAGAGGTTCAAATCATAGAAAGTTGGAGTGTCTGTCCTCTTGTACTTAAGTCGGCATTGTGCCTTTTGTATTAAATTCCGATGCAATTTCTGTGCTTCATCGTCAATAAGAATGTCCATGGGATACACTAAACCTGAAGTGAAGCATCGGAATCTAAAACTGGACTTACAGGAGAGGTTCAAATCATAGAAAGTTAGAATGTCAGTCCACTTGTACTTAAGTCGGCATTGTGCCTTTTGTATTAAATTCGGATTCAGTTTCTGTGTTTCGTCGTCAATAAGAAGGTCCAAGGGATACAGTATACCTGAAGTGAAGCATCGGAATCGAAACCTGGCTTCACAGGAGAGGTTCAAATCATAGAAAGTTAGAGTGTCAGTCCTCTTGTACTTAAGTCGTCATTGTGCATTTTGTATTAAATTCGGATGCAATTTCTGTGTTTCATCGTCAATAAGAAGGTCCAAGGGATACAGTAAACCTGAAGTGAAGCATCGGAATCTAAAACCGGTCTCATAGGAGAGGTTCAAATCATAGAATGTTAGAAGTGTCAGTCCTCTTGTACTTAGGTCGGCATTGTGCCTTTTTAATTTAATTCCGATACAATTTCTGTGTTTCATCTTCAATAAGAAGGTCCAAGGGATACAGTACACCTAAAGTGAAGCATCGGAATAAAAACTGGACTCATAGGAGAGGTTCAAATCATAGAAAGTTAGAGTGTCAGTCCTCTTGTACATAAGTCGTCATTGTGCCCCTTGTATTAAATTAAGATGCAATTTCTGTGTTTCATCGTCAATAAGAAGGTCCGAGTTATACAGTTAACCTGAAGTGTAGCATCGGAATCTAAAACTGGACTCACAGGAGAGGTTCAAATTATAGAATGCTAGAGTGTCAGTCCTCTTGTACATAAGTCGGCATTGTGCCTTTTGTATTAAATTCGGATGCAACTTCTGTGTTTCATCGTCAATAAGAAGGTCCAAGGTATACAGTAAACATGAAGTGAAGCATCGGAATCTAAAACTGGACTCACAGGAGAGGTTCAAATCATAGAAAGTTAAAGTGTCAGTCCTCATGTACTTAAGTCTGCATTGTGCCTTTTGTATTATATTCCGATGCAATTTCTGTGATTCATCGTCAATAAGAAGGTCCAAAGGATACAGTAAACCTGAAGTGAAGTATCGGAATCTAAAACTAGACTCACAAGAGGGGTACAAAGCATAGAAAGTTAGAGTGTCAGTCCTCATGTACTTAAGTCGGCATTGTGCCGTTTGAATTAAATTCGGATGCAATTTGTGTGCTTCACCGTCAATAAGAAGGTCCAAGGTATACAGTAAACATGAAGTGAAGCATCGAATTCTAAAACTGGTCTTACAGGAAAGGTTCTAAATATAGACTGTAAGAAGAGTCAGTCCTCTTGTACTTAAGTCGGCATTGTGCTTTTGTATTAAATTCGGATGCAATTTCTGTGTTTCATCGTCAATAAGAAGGTCCAAGGGAAACAGTAAACCTGAGGTGAACCATCGGAATCTAAAACTGGAATCACAGGAGAGGTTCAAATCATAGAAAGTTAGAGTGTCAGTCCCCTTGTACTTAAGTCGGCATTGTGCCTTTTGTATTTAATTACGATGCAATTTCTTTGTTTCATAGTCATTTAGAAGGTGCAAGGGATACAATAAACGTGAAGTGAAGCATCGGAATCTAAAACTCGACTCACACGAGAGGTTCAAATCATAGAAAGTTAGAGTGTCAGTCAACTTGTACTTAAGATGGCATTGTGCCTTTTGAATAAAAATCCGAAGGAATTTCTGTGCTTCATCGTCAATAAGAAGGTCCAAGGTATACAGTAAACCTGAAGTGAAGCATCGGAATCTAAAACTGGGCTCACAGGAGAGATTCAAATCATAGAAAGTTAGAGTGTCATTCCTCTTGTACTTATGTCGGCATTGTGCTTTTTGAATTAAAATCCGAAGGAATTTCTGTGCTTCATCGTCAAGAAGAAGGTCCAAGGTAATCAGTAAACCTGAAGTGAAGCATCGGAATCTAAAACTGGGCTCACAGGACAGATTCAAATCATAGAAATTTAGAGTGTCATTCCTCTTGTACTTAAGTCGATATTGTGCTTATTGAATTAATTTCCGATGCAATTTCTGTGCTTCATCGTCAATAAGAAGGTCCAAGGTATACAGTAAACCTGAAGTGAAGCATCGGAATCTAAAACTAGGCTCACAGGAGTGGTTAAAATCATAGAGAGCTAGAGTGTCAGTCCTCTTGTACTTAAGACGGCATTGGGCCTTTTGAATTTAATTCCGTCACAATTTCTGAGCTTCATCGTCAATAAGAAGGGCCAAGGTATACAGTAAAAATGAAGTGAAGAATCGGAATTTAAAACTGGACTCACAGGAGAGTTTCAAATCATAGAAAGTTAGAGTGTCAGTCCACATGTACTTAAGTCGGCATTGTGCCTTTTGTATTAAAATCCGAAGGAATTTCTGTGCTTCATCGTCAATAAGAAGGTCCAAGGTAATCAGTAAACCTGAAGTGAAGCATCGGAATCTAAAATTGGGCTCACAGGAGAGATTCAGGTCATAGAAATTTAGAGTGTCATTCCTCTTGTACTTAAGTCGGCATTGTGCTTTTTGAATTTAATTCCGATGCAATTTCTGTGCTTGATCGTCAATAAGAAGGTACAAGGTATACAGTAAACCTGAAGTGAAGCATCGGAATCTAAAACTAGACTCACAGGACAGGTTCAAATCTTACAAAGTTAGAGTGTCAGTCCTCTTGTACTAAAGTCGGCATTGTGCCTTTTGAATAAAATTCCGATGCAATTTCTGTGCTTCATCGTCAATAAAATGGTCCAAGGTATACAGTAAACCTGAAGTGAAGCATCGGAATCTAAAACTAGACTCACTGGAGAGGTTCAAATCGTAGAAAGAGTGTCAGTCCTCGTGTACTTAAGTCGGCATTGTGCATTTTGATTTTAATTACGATGCTATTTCTGTGTTTCATCGTCAATAAGAAGGTCCAAGATAAACAGTATACCTGAAGTGAAGCATCGGAATCTAAAACTGGTCTCACAGGAGAGGTTCAAATCATAGAAAGTTAGCGTGTCAGTCCTCATGTACTTATGTCGGCATTGTGCCTTTAGAGTTTAATTCCGTTGCAATTTCTGTGCTTCATCGTCAATAAGAAGGTCCAAGGAATACAGTAAACCAGAAGAGAAGCATCGGAATCTAAAACTGGACTCACAGGGGAGGTTCATACCATAGAAAGTTATAGTGACAGTCCACTCGTACTTAACTTTTCATTGAGCCTTTCGAATTTAATTCCGATGCAATTTCTGCGCTTCATCGTCAACAAGAAGGTGAAAGGTATACAGTAAACCTGAAGTGAGGCATCGGAATCTAAATCTGGACACACAAGAGAGGTTCAAATCATACAAAATTAGAGTGTCATTCCTCATGTACTTAAGTCGGCATTGTGCGTTTTGAATTTAATTACGATGCAATTTCTATGTTTCATCGTCAATAAAAAGGTCCAAGGTAAACAGTAAGCCTGAAGTGAGGCATCAGAAACTAAAACTGGTCTCACAAGGGAGGTTCAAATCATAGAAAATTAGAGTGTCAGTCCTCTTGTACTTCTGTCGGCATTGTGACTTTTGAATTTATTTCCGTTGCAATTTCTGTGCTACATCGTCAATAAGAAGGTCCAAGGAATACAGTAAACCTGAAGTGAGGCATCGGAATCTAAAATTGGACTCACAGGAGAGGTTCAAATCATAGAAAGTTAGAGTGTCTGTCCTCTTGTACTTAAGTCGGCATTGTGCCTTTTGTATTAAATTCCGATGCAATTTCTGTGCTTCATCGTCAATAATAAAGTCCATTGGATACAGTAAACCTGAAGTGAAGCATCGGAATCTAAAACTGGACTTACAGGAGAGGTTCAAATCATAGAAAGTTAGAATGTCAGTCCACTTGTACTTAAGTCAGCATTGTGCCTTTTCAATTTAATTCCGATGCAATTTCTGTGTTTCATCGTCAATAAGAATATCCAAGGGATACAGTAAACCTAAAGTGAAGCATCGGAATCTAAAACTGGACTCACAGGAGAGGTTCAAATCATAGAAAGTTAGAGTGTCTGTCCTCTTGTACTTAAGTCGGCATTGTGCCTTTTGTATTAAATTCCGATGCAATTTCTGTGCCTTATCGTCAATAAGAAGGTCCATGGGATACAGTAAACCTGAAGTGAAGCATCGGAATCTAAAACCGGTCTCATAGGAGAGGTTCAAATCATAGAATGTTAGAAGTGTCAGTCCTCTTGTACTTAGGTCGGCATTGTGCCTTTTGTATTACATTAGGATGCAATTTCTGTGTTCCATCGTCAATAATAAGGTCCGAGGTATACAGTAAACCTGAAGTGAAGCATCGGAATCAAAAACTGGACTCATAGGAGAGGTTCAAATCATAGAAAGTTAGAGTGTCAGTCCTCTTGTACATAAGTCGGCATTGTGCCCCTTGAATTAAATTAAGATGCAATTTCTGTGTTTCATCGTCAATAAGAAGGTCCGAGTTATACAGTAAACCTGAAGTGTAGCATCGGAATCTAAAACTGGACTCACAGGAGAGGTTCAAATTATAGAATGTTAGAGTGTCAGTCCTCTTGTACATAAGTCGGCATTGTGCCTTTTGTATTAAATTCGGATGCGACTTCTGTGTTTCATCGTCAATGAGAAGGTCCAAGGTATACAGTAAACATGAAGTGAAGCATCGGAATCTAAAACTGGACTCACAGGAGAGGTTCAAATCATAGAAAGTTATAGTGTCAGTCCTTATGTACTTAAGTCGGCATTGTGCCTTTTGTATTAAATTCCGATGCAATTTCTGTGCATCATCGTCAATAAGAAGGTCCAAGGGATACAGTAAACCTGAAGTGAAGTATCGGAATCTAAAACTAGACTCACAGGAGAGGTACAAAGTTTAGAAAGTTAGAGTGTCAGTCCTCATGTACTTAAGTCGCCATTGTGCCTTTTGAATTTAATTCCGATGCAATTTCTGTGCTTCATCTTCAATAAGAAGGTCCAAGCTATACACTAAACCTGAAGTGAAGCATCGGAATCTAAAACTGGACTCACAGGAAAGGTTACAATCATAGAATGTTGAGGTGTCAGTCCTCATGTACTTAAGTCGGCATTGTGCCGTTTGAATTAAATTCTGATGCAATTTCTGTGCTTCACCGTCAATAAGAAGGTCCAAGGTATACAGTAAACCTGAAGCGAAGCATCGGAATCTAAAACTGGACTCACAGGAGAGGTTCAAATTATAGAATGTTAGAGTGTCAGTCCTCTTGTACATAAGTCGGCATTGTGCCTTTTGTATTAAATTCGGATGCGACTTCTGTGTTTCATCGTCAATGAGAAGGTCCAAGGTATACAGTAAACATGAAGTGAAGCATCGGAATCTAAAACTGGACTCACAGGAGAGGTTCAAATCATAGAAAGTTATAGTGTCAGTCCTCATGTACTTAAGTCGGCATTGTGCCTTTTGTATTAAATTCCGATGCAATTTCTGTGCATCATCGTCAATAAGAAGGTCCAAGGGATACAGTAAACCTGAAGTGAAGCATCGGAATCTAAAACTGGACTCACAGGAGAGGTTCAAATCATAGAAAGTTATAGTGTCAGTCCTCTTCTACTTAAGTCGGCATTATGCTTTTCGTATTAAATTCGGATGCAATATCTGTGTTTCATAGTCAATTAGAAGGTGCAAGGGATACAATTAACCTGAAGTGAAGCATCGAATTCTAAAACTGGTCTTACAGGAAAGGTTCTAAATATAGACTGTAAGAAGAGTCAGTCCTCTTGTACTTAAGTCGGCATTGTGCTTTTGTATTAAATTCGGATGCAATTCCTGTGTTTCATCGTCAATAAGAAGGTCCAAGGGATACAGTAAACCTGAAGTGAAGCATCGGAATCTAAAACTGGACTCACAGGTGAGGTTCAAATCATAGAAAGTTAGAGTGTCAGTCCTCTTGTACTTAAGTCGGCATTGTGCTTTTTGAATTTAATTCCGATGCAATTTCAGTGCTTCATCGTCAATAAGAAGGTCCAAGATATACAGTAAACCTGACGTGAGGCATAGGAATCTAAAACTGGACTCACAGGAGAGGTTCAAATCGTAGAAAGTTAGAGTGTCAGTCCTTGTGTACATATGTTGGCATTGTGCCTTTTGAATTTCATTGCGATGCAATTTCTGTGCTTCATCATCAATAAGAAGGTCCAAGGTGTACAGTAAACCTGAAGTGAAGCTTCGGAATCTAAAACTGGGCTCACAGGAGAGGTTCAAATCATAGAACGTTAGAGTGTCAGTCCTCTTGTACTTAAGTCGGCACTGTGCCTTTTGAATTTAATTCCGATGCAATTTCTGTGCTTCATCGTCAATAAGAACGTCCATGGTATACAGTAAACCTGAAGTGAAGCTTCGGAATCTACAACTGGGCTCACAGGAGAGGTTCAAATCATAGAAAGAGAGAGTGTCAGTCCTCTTTTACTTAAGTCGGCAATGTGCCTTTTGTATTAAATTCGGATGCAATTTCTGTGTTTCATCGTCAATAAGAATGTCAAAGGTATACAGTAAACCTAAAGTGAAGCATCGGAATCTAAAACTGGACTCACAGGAGAGGTTGAAATCATAGAAAGTTAGAGTGTCAGTAATCTTGTACTTATGTCAGCATTGTGCCTTTTGAATTTAATTCCGATGCAATTCCTGTGCCTCATCGTCCATAAGATCGTCCAAGGTATACAGTAAATCTCAAGTGAAGCTTCGGCATCTAAAACAGGGCTCACAGGAGAGGTTTAAAACATAGAAAGTTACAGTGTCAGTCCTCTTGTACTTAAGTCGGCATTTTGCCTATTGTATTAAATTCGGATGCAATTTCGGTGTTACATCGTCAATAAGAATGTCCGAGGTATACAGTAAACCTGTAGTAAAGCATCGGAATCTAAACCTGGACTCACAGGAGAGGTTCAAATCATAGAAAGTTAGAGTGTCAGTCCTCTTGTACTTATGTCTGCATTGTGATTTTTGTATTAAATTCGGATGCAATTTCTGTGTTTCGTCGTCAATAAGAAGGTCCAAGGGATACAGTATACATGAAGTCAATCATCGGAATCTAAAACTGGACTCACAGGAGAAGTTCAAATCATATAAAGTTATAGAAACAGTCCTCTTGTACTTAAGTCGGCATTCTGCCTTTTGTATTAAATTAGGATGCAATTTCTGTTTTTCATCGTCAATAAGAACGTCCAAGGTATTCAGTAAACCTGAAGTGAAGCAACGGAATCTAAAACTGGACTAACCGGAGGGGTTCAAATCATATAAAATTTGGGTGTCAATCCTCTTGTACTTAAGTCGGCATTGTGCTTTTTGAATTTAATTACGATGCAATTTCTGTGCTTCATTGCCAACAAGAAGGTACAAGGTATACAGTAAACCTGACGTGAGGCATCGAAATCTAAAACTGGACTCACAGGAGAGGTTCAAATCATAGAAAGTTAGAGTGTCAGTCCTCGTGTACTTATGTCGGCATTGCGCCTTTTGAATTTCATTCCGATGCAATTTATGTGCTGCATCGTCAATAAGACGGTCCAAGGTATACAGTAAACCTCAAATGAAGCATCGGAATCTAAAACTGGACTCACAGGAGAGGTTCATATCATAGAAAGTTAGAGTGTCAGTCCTCTTGTGCTTAAGTCGGCATTGTGCCCATTGTATTAAATTCGGATGCAATTTCGGTGTTACATCATCAATAAGAAGGTCCAAGGTGTACAGTAAACCTGAAGTGAAGCTTCGGATTCTAAAACTGGGCTCACAGGAGAGCTTCAAATCATAGAATGTTAGAGTGTCAGTCCTCTTGTACTTAAGTCGGCATTGTAACTTTGTCTTAAATTCGGATGCAATTTCTGTGTTTCATCGTCAATAAGAAGGTCCAAGGTATTCTGTAAACCTGAAGTGAAGCATCGGAATCTAAGACTGGACTCACAGGAGAGGTCAAAATCATAGAAAGTTAGAGTGTCAGTCCTCTTGTACTTAAGTCGGCACTGTGCCTTTTGAATTTAATTCCGATGCAATTTCTGTGCTTCATCGTCAATAAGAAGGTCCAAGGTATACAGTAAACCTAAAGTGAAGCTTCGGAATCTACAACTGGGCTCACAGGATGGGTTCAAATCATAAAAAGTTACAGTGTCAGTCCTCTTGTACTTAAGTCGGCATTGTGCCTTTTGTATTTAATTACGATGCTATTTCTGTATTTCATAGTAAATTAGAAGGTGCAAGGGATATAATAAATATGAAGTGAAGCATCGGAATCTCAAACTGGACTCACAGGAGAGGTTCAAATCATAGAAAGTTAGAGTGTCAGTCCACTTGTACTTAAGACGGCATTGTGCCTTTTGAATAAAAATCCGAAGGAATTTCTGTGCTTCATCGTCAATAAAAAGGTCCAAGGTATACAGTAAACCTGAAGTGAAGCATCGGAATCTAAAACTGGGCTCACAGGAGATATTCAAATCATAGAGAGTTAGAGTGTCATTCCTCTTGTACTTAAGTCGGCATTGTGCCTTTTGAATTAAAATCCGAAGGAATTTCTGTGCTTCATCGTCAATAAGAAGGTCCAAGGTAATCAGTAAACCTGAAGTGAAGCATCGGAATCGAAAACTAGACTCACCAGAAAGGTTCAAATCATAGAAAATTAGAGTGTCAGGCCTCTTGTACTTAAGTCGGCATTGTGCCTTTTGTATTTAATTACGATGCAATTTCTGTGTCTCATAGTCAATTAGAAGATGCAAGGGATACAATAAACCTGAAGTGAAGCATCGGAATCTAAAACTGGTCTTACAGGAAAGGTTCTGAACATAGACTGTAAGAAGAGTCAGTCCTCTTGTACTTAAGTCGGCATTGTGCTTTTGTATTAAATTCGGAAGCAATTTCTATTTTTCATCGTCCGTAAGAAGGTCCAATGGCTGCAGTAAACCTGAAGTGAAGCATCGGAATCTAAAACTGGGCTCACAGGAGAGGTTAAAATCATAGAGAGTTAGAGTGTCAGTCCTCTTGTACTTAAGAGGGCATTGTGCCTTTTGAATTTAATTCCGTCACAATTTCTGTGCTTCATCGTCAATAAGAAGGTCCAAGGTATACAGTAAACCTGAAGTGAAGAATCGGAATCAAAAACTGGTCCTACTGGAGAGGTTCAAATCATAGTAAGTTAGAGTGTCAGTCCTCTTGAGCTTATATCGGCATTGTGCCTTTTGAGTTTAAGCCCGTTGCAATTTCTGTGCTTCATCGCCAATAAGAAGGTCCAAGGAATACAGTAAACCTGAAGTGAAGCATCGGAATCTAAAACTGGACTCACAGGAGAGGTTCAAACCATAGAAAGTTAGAGTGTCAGTCCTCTCGTACTTAACTTTGCATTGTGCATTTTGAATTTAATTCCGATGCAATTTCTGTGGTTCATCGCCAACAAGAAGGTCCAAGGTATACAGTAAACCTGACGTGAGGCATCGGAATCTAAAACTGGACTCACAGGAGAGGTTCAAATCATAGAAAGTTAGAGTGTCAGTCCTCTTGAACTTAAGTCGGCATTGTGCCTTTTGAAGTTAATTCCGATGCGATTTATGTTCTTCATCGTCAATAAGAAAGTCCAAGGTATACAGTAAACCTGAAGTGAGGCATCGGAATCTAAAGCTGGACTCACAGGAGAGGCTCAAATCATAGAAAGTTAGAGTGTCAGGCCTCTTGTACTTAAGTCGGCATTGTGCCATTTGTATTAATTCGGATGCAATTTCTGTGTTTCATCGTCAATAAGAAGGTCCAAGGTATACAGTAAACCTGAAATGAAGCATCGGAATCTAAAACTAAACTCACAGGAGAGGTGCAAATCATAGAAACTTAGAGTGTCAGTCCCCATGTACTTAAGTCCGCATTGTGCCTTTTGTATTAAGTTCGTATGCAATTTCTGTGTTTCATCGTCAATAAGAAGGTCCAAGGTATTCTGTAAACCTGAAGTGAAGCATCGGAATCTAAGACTGGACTCACAGGAGAGGTTCAAATCATTGAAAGTTAGAGTATCAGTCCTCTTGTACTTAATAGGCACTGTGCCTTTTGAATTTAATTCCGATGCAATTTCTGTGCTTCATCGTCAATAAGAAGGTCCAAGGTATACAGTAAACCTGAAGTGAAGCTTCGGAATCTACAACTGGGCTCACAGGAGAGGTTTAAATCTTAGAAAGTTAGAGTGTCAGTCCTCTTTTACTTAAGTCGGCATTGTGCCTTTTGTATTAAATTCGGATGCAATTTCTGTGTTTCATCGTCAATAAGAATGTCAAAGGTATACAGTAAAACTAAAGTGAAGCATCGGAATCTAAAACTGGACTCACAGGACAGGTTGAAATCATAGAAAGTTAGAGTGTCAGTACTCTTGTACTTATGTCGGCATTGTGCCTTTTGAATTTAATTCCGATGCAATTTCTGTGCTTCATCGTCAATAAGGTGGTCCAAGGTATTCAGTAAATCTCAAGTGAAGCTTCGGCATCTATAACAGGGCTCACAGGAGAGGTTCAAATCATATAAAGTTAGAGTGTCAGTCCTCTTGTACTTAAGTCGGCATTGTGCCTTTTGTATTAGATTCGGATGCTATTTCTGTGTTTCATCGTCAATAAGATTGTCAAAGGTATACAGTAAACCTAAAGTGAAGCATCGGAATCTAAAACTGGACTCACAGGAGAGGATCAAATCATAGAAAGTTAGAGTGTCAGTACTCTTGTACTTATGTCGGCTTTGTGCCTTTTGAATTTAATTCCGATGCAATTTCTTTGTTTCATCGTCAATAAGAAGGTCCAAGGTATTCAGTAAACCTCAAATGATGCATCGGAATCTAAAACTGGACTCACAGGAGAGGTTCAAATCCTAGAAAGTTAGAGTGTCAGTCCTCTTGTTCTTAAGTCGGCATTGTGCCTACTGTATTAAATTCGGATGCAATTTCGGTGTTACATCGTCAATAACAATGTCCAACGTATACAGTAAACCTGAAGTGAAGCATCTGAATCTAAACCTGGACTCACAGGAGAGGTTCAAATCATAGAAAGCTAGAGTGTCAGTCCTCTTGTACTTAAGTCTGCATTGTGATTTTTGTATTAAATTCGGATGCAATTTCTGTGTTTCTTCGTCAATAAGAAGGTCCAAGGGATACAGTATACCTGAAGTCAATCATCGGAATCTAAAACTGGACTCACAGGAGAAGTTCAAATCATATAAAGTTAGAGAAGCAGTCCTCTTGTACTTAAGTCGGCAATGTGCCTTTTGTATTAAATTAGGATGCGATTTCTGTTTTTCATCGTCAATAAGAACGTCCAAGGTATAGAGTAAACCTGAAGTGAAGCAACGGAATCTATAACTGGACTCACAGGAGGGGTTCAAATCATATTAATTTTGGGTGTCAATCCTCTTGTACTTAAGTCGGCATTGTGCCTTTTGAATTTAATTCCGATGCAATTTCTGTGCTTCATTGCCAACAAGAACGTCCAAGGTATACAGTAAACCTGACGTGAGGCATCGGAATCTAAAACTGGACTCACAGGAGAGGTTCAAAACATAGAAAGTTAGAGTGTCAGTCCTCGTGTACTTATGTCGGCATTGCGCCTTTTGAATTTCATTCCGATGCAATGTATGTGCTGCATCGTCAATAAGAAGGTCCAAGGTATACAGTAAATCTGAATTGAAGCATCGGAATCTAAAACTGGACTTACAGGAGAGGTTCAAATTATAGAAAGTTAGAGTGTCAGTCCTCTTGTACTTAAGTCGGAATTGTGCCTTTTGAAATTAATTCAGATGAAATTTCTGTGCTTCATCGCCAATAAGATGGTCCAAGGTATACAGTAAACCTGAAGTGAAGCTTCAGAATCTAAAACTGGACTCACAGGAGAGGTTCAAATCATAGAACGTTAGAGAGTCAGTCCTCTTGTACTTAAGTCGGCATTGTGCCTTTTGTATTAATTTCGGATGCAATTTCTGCGTTTCGTCGTCAATAAGAAGGTACAAGGTGTACAGTGAACCTGAAGTGAAGCATCGAAATCTAAAACTGAACTCACAGGAGGGGATCAAATCATAGAAAGTTAGAGTGTCAGTCCACTTGTACTTATGTCGGCATTGTAACTTTGTCCTAAATTCGGATGCAATTTCTGTGTTTTATCGTCAATCAGAAGGTCCAAGGATACAATAAACCTGAAGTGAAGCATCGAAATCTAAAACTGGACTCACAGGAGAGGATCAATCATAGAAAGTTAGAGTGTCAGTCCTCTTGCACTTAAGTTGGCATTGTGCATTTTGCGTTAATTTCGGATGCAATTTCTGAGTTTCGCCGTCAATAAGAAGGTCCAAGGGATACTGTAAACCTGAAGTGTAGCATCGGAATCTAAAACTGGACTCACAGGAGAGGTTCAAATCGTAGAAAGTTAGAGTGTCAGTCCTCTTGTACTTAAGTCGGCATTGTGCCTTTTGTATTAAATTAGGATGCAATTTCTGTGTTTCTTCGTCAATAAGAAGGTCGGAGGTATACAGTCAATTGAAGTGAAGCATCGAAATCTAAAACTGGACTCACAGAAGAGGTTCAACTCATAGAATGTTAGAGTGTCAGTCCTCTTGTACTTAAGTTGGCATTGTGCCTTTTGTATTAAATTCGGAGCAATTTCTGTGTTTCATCGTCAATAAGTAGGTCCAAGGTATACAGTAAACCTGAAGTGAAGCATCGGAATGTAAAACTGGACACACAGGAGAGGTTCAAATCGTAGAAAGTTAGAGTGTCTGTCCTCTTGTACTTAAGTCGGCATTGTGCCATTTGAATTTAATTCCGATGCAATTTATGTGCTTCATCATCAATAAGAAAGTCCAAGGTATACAGTAAACCTGAAGTGAAGCATCGGAATCTAAATTTGGACTCACAGGAGAGGCTCAAATCATAGAAAGTTAGGTTGTCACTCCTCTTGCACTTAAGTCGGGTTTGTGCCTTTTGTATTAAATATGGATGCAATTTCTGTGTTTCATCGTCAATAAGTAGGTCCAAGGTATACAGTAAACCTGAAATGAAGCATCGGAACCTAAAACTGGACTCACAGGAGAGGTGCAAATCATAGATACTTAGAGTGTCAGTCCTCTTGTACTTAAGTCGGCATTGTGCCTTTTGTATTAAATTCGGATGCAATTTCTGTGTTTCATCGTCAATAAGAAGGTCCAAGGTATTCTGTAAACCTGAAGTGAAGCATCGGAATCTAAAACTGGACTCACAGGAGAGATTTAAATCATAGAAAGTTAGAGTGTCAGTCCTCTTGTACTTAAGTCGGCATTGTGCCTTTTGAATTTAATTCCGATGCAATTTCTGTGCTTCATCGTCAATAAGAAGGTCCAAGGTATACAGTAAACCTGAAGTGAAGCTTCGGAATCTACAACTGGGCTCACAGGAGAGGTTCACATCAAAGAAAGTTAGAGTGTCAGTCCTCTTTTACTTAAGTCGGCACTGTGCCTTTTGTATTATATTCGGATGCAATTTCTGTGTTTCATCGTCAATAAGAATGTCAAAGGTATACAGTAAACCTAAAGTGAAGCATCGGAATCTAAAACTGGACTCACAGGAGAGGTTCAAATCATAGAAAGTTAGAGTGTCAGTCCTCTTGTACTTAAGTCGGCATTGTGCCTATTGTATTAACTTCGGATGCATTTTCGGTGTAACATCGTCAATAAGATGGTCCAAGGTATACAGTAAACCTGAAGTGAAGCATCGGAATCTAAATCTAGACTCAGAGGAGAGGTTCAAATCATAGAAAGTTAGAGTGTCAGTCCTCTTGTACTTAAGTCGGCATTGTGATTTTTGTATAAAATTCTTATGCAATTTCTGTGTTTCGTTGTCAATAAGAAGGTCCAAGGGATACAGTATACCTGAAGTGAATCATCGGAATCTAAAACTGGACTCACAGGAGAGGTTCGCAATTTCGGTGTTTCATCGTCAATAAGAAGGTCCAAGGTATAGAGTAAACCTGAAGTGAAGCAACGGAATCTAAAACTGGACTTACAGGAGGGGCTCAAATCATATTAATTTAGGGTGTCAATCCTTTTGTACTTAAGTCGGCATTGTTCCTTTTGTATTTAATTAGGATGAAATTTCTGTGTTTCATCGTCAATAAGAAGGTCCACTTTATACAGTAAACCTGAAGTAGAGCATCGGAATCTAAAACTGGACTCACAGGAGAGGTTCAAATCTTAGAAAGTTAGATTGTCAGTCCTCTTGTACTTAAGTCGGCATTGTGCTTTTGTATTAAATTTGGATGCAATTTCTGTGTTTCATCGTCAATAAGATAGTCCAAGGTATACAGTAAACCTGAAGTGAAGCATCGGAATTTAAACTGGTCTCACACTAAAGGTTCATAACATAGATAGTAAGAAGAGTCAGTCTTCTTGTACTGAAGTCGGCATTGTGGCTTTTGTTTTTAATTACGATGCAATATCTGTGTTTCATCGTCAATACGAAGGTCCAAGGGATACAGTAAACCTGAAGTGAAGCAACGGAATCTAAAACTGGTCTCACACTAAAGGTTCATAACATAGATAGTAAAAGGGGTCAGTCTTCCTGTACTGAAGTCGGCATTGTGCCTTTTGTATTTAATTACGATGCAATTTCTGTGTTTCATAGTCAATTAGAAGGTGCAAGGGATACAATCAACCTGAAGTGAAGCATCGGAATTTAAAACTGGTCTCACAGGAAAGGTTCCAAACATAGACTGTAAGAAGAGTCAGTCCTCCTGTATTTAAGTCGGCATTGTGCCTTTTGTAATTAATTCGGATGCAATTTCTCTGTTTCTTCGTCAATAAGAAGGTCCAAGGGATACAGTAAAACCTGAAGTGAAGCATCAGAATCTAAAACTGGACTCACAGGAGAGGCTCAAATCAAAGAAAGTTAGAGTGTCAGTCCTCTTGTACTTAAGTCGGCATTGTGCCTTTTGTATTAAATTCGGATGCAATCTCTGTGTATCATCGTCAAGAAGAAGGTCCAAGGTATTGTGTAAACCTGAAGTGAAGCATCGGAATCTAAAACTGGACTCACAGGAGAGATGCAAATCATAGAAAGTTAGACTGTCAGTCACCTTGTACTTAAGTCGGCATTGTGCCTTTTGATTTTAATTCCGATGCAATTTCTGTGCTTCATCGTCAATAAGAAGGTCCAAGGTATACAGTAAACCTGAAGTGAAGCTTCGGAATCTACAACTGGGCTCACAGGAGAGGTTCAAATCAAAGAAAGTTAGAGTGTCAGTCAACTTTTCTTAAGTCTGCATAGTGACTTTTGAATTTATTTCCGATGCAATTTCTGTGCTTCATCGCCAACAAGAAGGTCCAAGGTATACAGTAAACCTGACGTGAGGCATCGGAATCTACAACTGGACTCACAGGAGAGGTTAAATCATAGAAAGTTAGAGTGTCAGTCCTATTGTACTTAAGTCGGCATTGTGCCTTTTGAATTTAATTCAGATGCAATTTCTGTGCTTCATCGTCAATAAGAAGGTC
The DNA here is from genome assembly GCF_021461395.2 of Schistocerca americana. Lineage (NCBI taxonomy): Eukaryota > Metazoa > Arthropoda > Insecta > Orthoptera > Acrididae > Schistocerca > Schistocerca americana. The sequence continues at coordinate 61,251,791 of NC_060121.1, forward strand.
CAAGGTATAGAGTAAAATTGAAGTGAAGCAACGGAATCTAAAACTGGACTTAAAAGGAGGGGTTCAAATCATATTAATTTAGGGTGTCAATCCTCTTGTACTTAAGTCGGCATTGTGCCTTTTGTATTTAATTAGGACGAAATTTCTGTGTTTCATCGTCAATAAGAAGGTCCACATTATACAGTAAACCAGAAGTGGAGCATCGGAATCTAAAACTGGACTCACAGGAGAGGTTAAAATCTTAGAAAGTCAGAGTGTCAGTCCTCTTGTACTTAAGTCGGCATTGTGCTTTTTGTATTAAATTCGGATGCAATTTCTGTGTTTCATCGTCAATAAGATAGTCCAAGGTATACAGTAAACCTGAAGAGAAGCATCGGAATCGAAAACTGGACTCTCAGGAGAGGTTCAATTCATAGAAAGTTGGAGTGTCAGTCCTATTGCACTTAAGACGGCATTGTGCATTTTGAATTTAATTCCGTTGCAATTTCTGTGCTTCATCGTCAATAAGAAGGTCCAAGGTATACAGTAAACCTGAAGTGAAGCATCGGAATTTAAACTGGTCTCACACTAAAGGTTCATAACATAGATAGTAAGAAGAGTCAGTCTCCTTGTACTGAAGTCGGCATTGTGGCTTTTGTTTTTAATTACGATGCAATTTCTGTGTTTCATAGTCAATTAGAAGGTGCAAGGGATACAATAAACCTGAAGTGAAGCATTGGAACTTAAAACTTGTCTCACAGGAAAGGTTCCAAACATAGACTGTAAGAAGAGTCAGTCCTCTTGTATTTAAGTCGGCATTGTGCCTTTTGTAATTAATTCGGATGCAATTTCTCTGTTTCATCGTCAATAAGAAGGTCCAAGGGATACAGTAAACCTGAAGTGAAGCATCGGAATCTAAAACTGGACTCACAGGAGAGGCTCAAATCATAGAAAGTTAGAGTGTCAGTCCTCTTGTACTTAAGTCGGCATTGTGCCTTTTGTATTACATTCGGATGCAATTTCTGTGTTTCATCGTCAATAAGAAGGTCCAAGGTATACAGTAAACCTGAAATGAAGCATCGGAATCTAAAACTAAACTCACAGGAGTGGTGCAAATCATAGATACTTAGAGTCTCAGTCCTCTTGTACATAAGTCGGCGTTGTGCCTTTTGAATTTAATTCCGATGCCATTTCTGTGCTCCATCGTCAATATGAAGGTCCAAGGTATACAGTAAACCTGAAGTGAAGCTTCGGAATCTACAACTGGGCTCACAGGAGAGGCTCAAATCAAAGAAAGTTAGAGTGTCAGTCCTCTTTTACTTAGGTCGGCATTGTGCCTTTTGTATTAAATTCGGATGCAATATCTGTGTTTCATCGTCAATAAGAATGTCCAAGGGATACAGTAAACCTGAAGTGAGGCATCGGAATCTAAAACTGGTCTCACACTAAAGGTTCATAACATAGATAGTAAAAGGGGTCAGTCTTCCTGTACTGAAGTCGGCATTGTGCCTTTTGTATTTAATTACGATGCAATTTCTGTGTTTCATAGGCAATTAAAAGATGCAAGGGATACAATAAACCCGAAGTGAAGCATCGGAATTTAAAACTGGTCTCACAGGAAAGGTTCCAAACATAGACTGTAAGAAGAGTCAGTCCTCTTGTATTTAAATCGGCATTGTGCCTTTTGTAATTAATTCGGATGCAATTTCTCTGTTTCATCGTCAATAAGAAGGTCCAAGGGATACAGTAAACCTGAAGTGAAGCATCGAAATCTAAAACTGGACTCACAGGAGAGGATCAAATCATAGAAAGTTAGAGTGTTAGTCCACTTGTACTTAAGTCGGCATTGTTCCCTTTGTATTTAATTCGGATGCAATTTCTGTGTTTCATCGTCAATAAGAAGTTCCAAGGGATACGGTAAACCTCAAGTGAAGCATCGGAATCTAATACTGGACTCACAGGAGAGGTTCAAATCATAGAAAGTTAGAGTGTCAGTCCTCTTGCACTTAAGTCGGCATTGTGCATTTTGTGTTAATTTCGGATGCAATTTCTGTGTTTCGCCGTCAATAAAAAGGTCCAAGGGATACAGTAAACCTGAAGTGTAGCATCGGTATCTAAAACTGGACTCACAGGAGAGGTTCAAATCATAGAAAGTTAGAGTGTCAGTCCTCTTGTACTTAAGTCGGCATTGTGCCTTTTGTATTAAATTAGGATGCAATTTCTGTGTTTCTTCGTCAATAAGAAAGTCGGAGGTATACAGTCAATTGAAGTGAAGCATCGGAATCTAAAACTGGACTCACAGAAGAGGTTCACATCATAGAATGTTAGAGTGTCAGTCCTCTTGTACTTAAGTCGGCATTGTGACTTTTGTATTAAATTCGGAGCAATTTCTGTGTTTCATCGTCAATAAGTAGGTCCAAGGTATACAGTAAACCTGAAGTGAAGCATCGGAACGTAAAACTGGACACACAGGAGAGGTTCAAATCATAGAAAGTTAGAGTTTCAGTCCTCTTGTACTTAAGTCGGCATTGTACCATTTGAATTTAATTCCGATGCAATTTGTGTGCTTCATCGTCAATAAGAAAGTCCAAGGTATACAGTAAACCTGAAGTGAAGCATCGGAATCTATAACTGGACTCACAGGAGAGATTCACATCATAGAAAGTTAGAGTGTCAGTCCTCTTGTACTTAAGTCGGCATTGTGCCTTTTGAATTTAATTCCGATGCAATTTATGTGCTTCATCGTCAATAAGAAGGTCCACGGTATACAGTAAACCTGAAGTGAAGCTTCGGAATCTACAACTGGGCTCACAGGAGAGGTTCAAATCAAAGAAAGTTAGAGTGTCAGTCCTCTTGTATTCAAGTCGGCATTGTGATTTTTGTATTAAATTCGGATGCAATTTCTGTGTTTCGTCGTCAATAAGAAGGTCCAAGGGATACAGTATACCTGAAGTGAATCATCGGAATCTAAAACTGGTCTCACAGGAGAGGTTCAAATCATAGTTAGTTAGAGAATCAGTCCTCTTGTTCTTAAGTCGACATTGTGCGTTTTTTATTAAATTAAGATGCAATTTCTGTGTTTCATCGTCAATAAGAACGTCCAAGGTATAGAGTAAACCTGAAGTGAAGCAACGGAATCTAAAACTGGACTTACAGGAGGGGTTCAAATCATATTAATTTAGGGTGTCAATCCTCTTGTACTTAAGTCGGCATTGTGCCTTTTGTATTTAATTAGGATGAAATTTCTGTGTTTCATCGTCAATAAGAAGGTCCACTTTATACAGTAAACCTGAAGTGGAGCATCGGAATCTAAAACTGGACTCGCAGGAGAGGTTCAAATCTTAGAAAGTCAGAGTGTCAGTCCTCTTGTACTTAAGTCGGCATTGTGCTTTTTGTATTAAATTCGGATGCAATTTCTGTGTTTCATCGTCAATAAGGTAGGCCAAGGTATACAGTAAACCTGAAGAGAAGCATCGGAATCGGAAACTGGACTCTCAGGAGAGGTTTAAATCATAGAAAGTTGGAGTGTCAGTCCTCTTGCACTTAAGACGGCATTGTGCATTTTGAATTTAATTCCAATGCAATTTCTGTGCTTCATCGTCAATAAGAAGGTCCAAGGTATACAGTAAACCTGAAGTGAAGCATCGGAATTTAAACTGGTCTCACACTAAAGGTTCATAACATAGATAGTAAGAAGAGTCAGTCTTCTTGTACTGAAGTCGGCATTGTGGCTTTTGTTTTTAATTACGATGCAATATCTGTGTTTCATCGTCAATAAGAAGGTCCAAGGGATACAGTAAACCTGAAGTGAAGCATCGGAATCTAAAACTGGTCTCACACTAATGGTTCATAACATAGATAGTAAAAGGGGTCAGTCTTCCTGTACTGAAGTCGGCATTGTGCCTCTTGTATTTAATTACGATGCAATTTCTGTGTTTCATAGTCAATTAGAAGGTGCAAGGGATACAATAAACCTGAAGTGAAGCATCGGAACTTAAAACTGGTCTCACAGGAAAGGTTCAAATCATAGAAAGTTAGAGTTTCAGTCCTCTTGTACTTAAGTCGGCATTGTGCCATTTGAATTTAATTCCGATTCAATTTATGTGCTTCATCGTCAATACGAAAGTCCAAGGTATACAGTAAACCTGAAGTGAAGCATCGGAATCTAAAACTGGACTCACAGGAGAGATTCACATCATAGAAAGTTAGAGAGTCAGTCCTCTTGTACTTAAGTCGGCATTGTGCCTTTTGAATTTAATTCCGATGCAATTTATGTGCTACATCGTCAATAAGAAGGTCCACGGTATACAGTAAACCTGAAATGAAGCTTCGGAATCTACAACTGGGCTCACAGGAGAGGTTCAAATCAAAGAATGTTAGAGTGTCAGTCCTCTTGTATTCAAGTCGGCATTGTGATTTTTGTATTAAATTCGGATGCAATTTCTGTGTTTCATCGTCAATAAGATAGTCCAAGGTATACGGTAAACCTGAAGAGAAGCATCGGAATCGAAAACTGGACTCTCAGGAGAGGTTCAAATCATAGAAAGGTTGAGTGTCAGTCCTCTTGCACTTAAGACGGCATTGTGCATTTTGAATTTAATTCCGATGCAATTTCTGTGCTTCATCGGTAATAAGAAGGTCCAAGGTATACAGTAAACCTGAAGTGAAGCATCGGAATTTAAACTGGTCTCACACTAAAGGTTCATAACATAGATAGTAAGAAGAGTCAGTCTTCTTGTACTGAAGTCGGCATTGTGGCTTTTGTTTTTAATTACGATGCAATATCTGTGTTTCATCGTCAATAAGAAGGTCCAAGGGATACAGTAAACCTGAAGTGAAGCATCGGAATCTAAAACTGGTCTCACACTAAAGGTTCATAACATAGATAGTAAAAGGGGTCAGTCTTCCTGTACTGAAGTCGGCATTGTGCCTCTTGTATTCAATTACGATGCAATTTCTGTGTTTCATAGTCAATTAGAAGGTGCAAGGGATACAATAAACCTGAAGTGAAGCATCGGAACTTAAAACTGGTCTCACAGGAAAGGTTCCAAACATAGACTGTAAGAAGAGTCAGTCCTCTTGTATTTAAGTCTGCATTGTGCCTTTTGTAATTAATTCGGATGCAATTTCTCTGTTTCATCGTCAATTAGAAGGTCCAAGAGATACAGTAAACCTGAAGTGAAGCATCGGAATCTAAAACTGGACTCACAGGAGAGGCTCAAATCATACAAAGTTAGAGTGTCAGTCCTCTTGTACTTAAGTCGGCATTGTGCCTTTTGTATTACATTCGAATGCAATTTCTGTGTTTCATCGTCAATAAGAAGGTCCAAGGTATACAGTAAACCTGAAATGAAGCATCGGAATCTATAACTGGACTCACAGGAGAGGTGCAAATCATAGATACTTACAGTGTCAGTCCTCTTGTACTTAAGTCGGCATTGTGCCTTTTGAATTTAATTCCGATGCAATTTCTGTGCTTCATCGTCATTAAGAAGGTCCAAGGTATACAGTAAACCTGAAGTGAAGCTTCGGAATCTACAACTGGGCTCACAGGAGAGGCTCAAATCAAAGAAGGTTGGAGTGTCAGTTCTCTTTTACTTAGGTCGGCACTGTGCCTTTTGTATTAAATTCGGATGCAATATCTGTGTTTCATCGTCAATAAGAAGGTCCAAGGGATACAGTAAACCTGAAGTGAAGCATCGGAATCTGAAACTGGTCTCACACTAAAGGTTTATAACATAGTTAGTAAAAGGGGTCAGTCTTCCTGTACTGATGTCGGCATTGTGCCTTTTGTATTTAATTACGATGCAATTTCTGTGTTTCATAGGCAATTAGAAGATGCAAGGGATACAATAAACCCGAAGTGAAGCATCGGAATTTAAAACTGGTCTCACAGGAAAGGTTCCAAACATAGACTGTAAGAAGAGTCAGTCCTCTTGTATTTACGTCGGCATGGTGCCTTTTGTAATTAATTCGGATGCAATTTCTCTGTTTCATCGTCAATAAGAAGGTCCAAGGGATACAGTAAACCTGAAGTGAAGCATCGGAATCTAAAACTAGACTCACAGGAGAGGTTCAAATCATAGAAAGTTAGAGTGTCAGTCCCTTGTACTTAGGTCAACATTGTGCCATTTGTATTAAATTCGGAAGCATTTTCTGTGTTTCATCGTCAATAAGAAGGTCCAAGGGTTGCAGTAAACCTGAAGTGAAGCATCGGAATCTAAAACTGGGCTCACAGGTGTGGTTCAAATCATAGAGTGTTGGAGTGTCAGTCCTCTTGTACTTAAGTCGGCATTGTGCATTCTGAATTTAATTCCGATGCGATTTCTGTGCTTCATCGTCAATAAGAAGGTCCAAGGTATACAGTAAACCTGAAGTGAAGCATCGGAATCTAAAACTGGTCTCACACTAAAGGTTCATAACATAGATAGTAAGAAGAGTCAGTCCTCTTGTATTTAAGTCGGCATTGTGCCTTTTGTAGTTAATTCGGATGCTATTTCTGTGTTTCATCGTCAATAAGACTGTCCACGGTATACAGTAAACCTGAAGTGAAGCATCGGAATCAAAAACTGGACTCACAGGAGAGGTTCAAATCATAGAAAGTTAGAGTGTCAGTCCTCTTGTACTTAAGTCGGCATTGTGCCTTTTGAATTTAATTCCGATGCTATTTCTGTGCTTCAACGTCAATAAGAAAGTCCAAGGTATGCAGTAAATCTGAAGAGAAGCTTCAGAATCTAAAACTGGGCTCACAGGAAAGGTTCATATCATAGAAAGTTATAGTGTCAGTCCTCTTGTACTTAAGTCGGCATTGTGCCTTTTGTATTAAATCCGGAAGCAATATCTGTGTTTCATCGTCAATAAGAAGGTCCAAGGTATACAGTAAACCTGAAGTGGAGCATCGGAATCTAAAACTGGACTCACAGGAGAGTTTCAAATCTTAGAAAGTTAGAGTGTCAGTCCTCTTGTACTTACATCGGTATTGTGCTTTTTGTATAAAATTCGGATACAATTAATGTGTTTCATCGTCAATGAGAAAGTCCAAGGTATACAGTTAAACTGAAGTGAAGCATCTAAATCTAAGACTGGACTCACAGGAAAGGTTCAAATCTTAGAAAATTAGAGTGTCAGTCCTCTTGTACTTAAGTCGGCATTGTGTCTTTTGAATTTAATTCCGATGCAATTTCTGCGCTTCATCGTCAATAAGAAAGTCCAAGGTATACACTAAACCTGAAGTGAAGCATCGGAATCTAAAACTGGACTCACCGGAAAGGTTCAAATCATAGAAAGTTAGAGTGTCAGTCCTCTTGTACTTAAGCCGGCATTGTGCCTCTTGATTTTAATTCCGATGCAATTTTCTATGCTTCATCGTCAATAAGAGGGTCCAAAGTATACAGTAAACCAGAAGTGAAGCATCGGAATCTAAATCTGGACTCACAGGAGAGGTTCAAATCATAGAAGTTGGAGTGTCAGTCCTCTTGTACTTAAGTCGGCATTGTGCATTTTGAATTTAATTCCGATGCAATTTAAAAGCTTCATTGTCAATAAGAAGGTCCAAGGGATACAGTAAACCTGAAGTGAAGCATCGGAATCCAAAACTGGGCTCACGGGAGAGAATCAAATCATTGAAAAGTAGAGTGTCAGTCCTCTTGTACTTAAGTCCACATTGTGCCTTTTGCATTAAATTCCGATGCAATTTCTGTGCTTCATCGTCAATAAGAAGGTCCAAGGTATACAGTAAACCTGAAGTGAAGAATCGGAATCTAAAACTGGACTCACCGGAAAGGTTCAAATCATAGAAAGTTAGAGTGTCAGTCCTCTTGTACTTAAGTCGACATTGTGCCTTTAGTATTAAACTCGGATGCAATTTCTGTGTTTCATCGTCAATAAGAAGGTCCAAGATATACCGTAAACCTGAAGTGAAGCATCGGAATCTAAAACTGTACTCACAGGAGAGGTTCAAGTCACAGAAAGTTAGAGTGTCAGTCCTCTTGTACTTAAGCCGGCATTGTGCCTTTTAAATTTCATTCCGATGCAATTTACGTGCTTCATCGCCAATACGAAGGTCCATGGTATACAGTAAATCTGAAGTGAAGCATCGGAATCTAAAACTGGACTCACAGGAGAGGTTCAAATCATAGAAAGTTAGAGTGTCAGTCCCCTTGTACTTAAGTCGGCATTGTGCCTTTTGTATTAAATTCGGATGCTATTTCTGTGTATCATCGTCAATAAGATGGTTCACGGTATACAGTAAACCTGAAGTGAAGCATCGGAATCTAGAAATGGACTCACAGTAGAGGTTCAAATCATAGAAAATTAGAGTGTCAGTCCTCTTGTACTTAAGTCGGCCTTGTGCATTTTGTATTAAATTCGGATGCAATTTCTGTGTTTCATCGTCAATAAGAATGCCCAAGGTATACAGTAAACCTGAAGTGAAGCATCGGAATCTAAAACTGGACCCACGGGAGATGTTCAAATCATAGAAACTTAGTGTGTCAGTCCTCTTGTACTTAAGTCGGCATTGTGCCTTTTGTATTAAATTCGGATGTTATTTCTGTGTTTCATCGTCAATAAGAAGGTCCAAGGTATTCAGTAAACCTGAAGTGAAGCATCGGAATCTAAAACTGGACTCACAGGGGAGGTTCAAATCATAGAAAGTTAGAGTGTCAGTCATCTTGTACTTAAGCCGGCATTGTGCCTTTTGTATTAAATTCGGATGCAATTTCGGTGTTACATCGTCAATAAGAAGGTCCAAGGTATACAGTAAACCTGAAGTGAAGCATCGGAATCTAAAACTGGACTCACAGGAGAGGTTCAAATCATAGAAAGTTTAAGTGTCAGTCCTCTTGTACTTAAGACGGCATTGTGATTTTTGTATTAAATTCGGATGCAAATTCTGTGTTTCGTCGTCAATAAGAAGATCCAAGGGTTACAGTATACCGGAGGTGAAGCATCGGAATCTAAAACTGGACTCACAGGAGAGGTTCTAATCATAGAAAGTTGGAGAGTCAGTCCTCTTGTACTTCAGTTGGCATTGTGCTATTTGTATTAAATTCGTATGCAATTTCTGTGTTTCATCGTCAATAAGAAGGTCTAAGGTATGCAGTAAACCTGAAGTGAAGCATCGGAATCGAAAACTGGACTCACCGGAAAGGTTCAGATCTAAGAAAGTTAGAGTGTCAGTCCTCTTGTACTTAAGTCGGCATTGTGCCTTTTGATTTTAATTCCGATGCAATTTCTATGCTTCATCGTCAATAAGAGGGTTCGAGGTATACAGTAAACCAGAAGTGAAGCATCGGAATCTAAAACTGGACTCACTGGAGAGATTCAAATCATAGAAAGTTGGAGTGTCAGTCCTCTTGTACTTAAGTTAGCATTTTGCATTTTGAATTTAATTCCGATGCAATTTCTGTGTTTCATTGTCAATGAGAAGGTCCAAGGTATACAGTAAACGTGAAGTCAAGCATCGGAATCTGAGACTGGACTCACAGGTGAGGTTCAAATGATAGAAAGTTAGAGGGTCAGTCCCCTTGTACCTAAGACGGCATTGTGCCTTTTGTAATAAATTCGGATGCAATTTCTGTGTTTCATCATCAATAAGAAGGTCCAAGGGATACAGTAAACCTGAAGCGAAGAATCGGAATCTAAAGCTGGACTCACAGGAGAGGTTCAAATCATAGAAAGTTAGAGTGTCAGTCCACTTGTACTTAAGTCGGCATTGTGCCTTTTGAATTTAATTCCGAAGGAATTTCTGTGCTTCATCGTCCATAAGAAGGTCCAAGGTATACAGTAAACCTGAAGTGAAGCATCGGAATCTAAAACTCGGCTCACAGGTGAGAATCAAATCATTGAAAGTTAGAGTGTCAGTCCACTTGCACTTAAGACGGCATTGTGCCTTTTGTATTAAATTCCGATGAAATTTCTGTGCTTCTTCGTCAATAAGAAGGTCCAATGTATATAGTATACCTGAAGTGAAGCATCGGAATCTAAAACTGGACTCACAGGACAGGTTCAAATCAGAGAAAGTTAGAGTGTCACTCCTCTTGTAATTAAGTCGGCATTGTGCCTTTTGAATTTAATTCCGATGCAATTTCTGTGCTTCATCGTCAATAAGAAGGTCCAAGGTATACAGTAAACGTGAAGTCAAGCATCGGAATCTGAGACTGGACTCACAGGTGAGGTTCAAATGATAGAAAGTTAGAGGGTCAGTCCCCTTGTACCTAAGACGGCATTGTGCCTTTTGTATTAAATTCGCATGCAATTACTGTTTTTCATCGTCAATACGACTGTCAAAGGTATGCAGTAAACCTGAAGTGAAGCTCCGGAATCTAAAACTGGACTCACAGGAGAGGTTCAATTCATAGAAAGTTAGAGTGTCAGCCCTCTTGTACTTAAGTCGGAATTGTGCCATTTGCATTTAATTCCGATGCAATTTCTGTACTTCATCGTCAATAAGAAGGTCCAAGGTATACAGTAAACCTGAAGTGGAGCCTCGGAATCTAAAACTGGGCTCACAGGAGAGGTTCAAATCATAGAAAATTAGAGTGTCAGTCCTCTTGTACTTAAGTCGAAAATGTAACTTTGTCTTAAGTTCGGATGCAATTTCTGTGCTTCATCGTCAATAAGAAGGTCCAAGGGATACAGTAAACCTGAAGTGAAGCATCGGAATCTAAAACTGAACTCACAGGAGAGGTTCAAATCATAGAAAGTTAGAGTGTCAGTCCTTATGTACGTAAGTCGGCATTGTGCCTTTTGAATTTAGTTCCGATGCAATTTATGTGCTTCATCGTCAAAATAAGGTCCAAGGTATACAGTAAACCTGAAGTGAAGCATCGGAATCTAAATCTGCACTCACAGGAGCGGCTCAAATCATAGAAAGTCACAGTGTCAGTCCTCTTGTACTTAAGTCGGCATTGTGAGTTTTGTATTAAATTCGGATGCAATTTCTGTGTTTCATCGTCAATAAGAAGGTCCAAGGTATACAGTAAACCTGAAGTGAAGCATCGGAATCTAAAACTGGACTCACAGGAAAGGTACAAATCATAGAAAGTTAGAGTGTCAGTCCGCTTGTACTTAAGTCGACATTGTGCCTTTTGTATTAAATTCGGATGCAATTTCTGTGTTTCATAGTCAATAAGAAGGTTCAAGGTATACAGTAAACCTGAAGTGAAGCATCGGAATCTAATACTGGACTCACAGGAGAGGTTCAAATCATAGAAAGTTAGAGTGTCAGTCCCCATGTACTTAAGTCGGCATTGTGCCTTTTGTATTTAATTCGGATGCAATTTCTGTGTTTCATCGTCAATAAGATGGTTCGAGGTGTACAGTAAACCTGAAGTGAAGCATCGGAATCTAAGAGTGGACTCACAGGAGAGGTTCAAATCATAGAAAGTTAGAGTGTCAGGCCTCTTGTACTTAAGACGGCATTGTGCCTTTTGTATTAAATTCGGATGCAATTTCTATGTTTCATCGTCAATAAGACTGTCCAAGGTATACAGTAAACCTGAAGTGAAGTTTCGGAATCTAAAATTGGACTCACAGGAGAGGTACAAATCATACAAAGTTAGAGTGTCAGTCCTCTTGTACTTAAATCGGCATTGTGCACTTTGAATTTATATTCCGATGCAATTTCTGTGCTTTATCGTCAATTAGATGGTCCAAGGTATACAGTAAACCTGAAGTGAAGCTTCGGAATCTAAAACTGGGCTCACAGGAGAGGTTCAAATCATAGAACGTTGGATTGTCAGTCCTCTTGTACTTAAGTCGGCACTGTGCCTTTTGTATTAAATTCGGATGCAATTTCTGTGTTTCATCGTCAAAAAGAAGGCCCAAGGTATACAGTAAACCTGAAGTAAAGCATCGGAATCTAAAACTGGACTCACAGGAGAGGTTCAAATCATAGAAAATTAGAGTGTCAGTCGTCTTGTACTTAAGTCGGCATTGTAACTTTGTCTTAAATTCGGATGCAATTTCTGTGCTTCATCGTCAATAAGAAGGTCCAAGGGATACAGTAAACCTGAAGTGAAGCATCGGAATGTAAAACTGGACTCACAGGAGAGGTTCAAATCATAGAAAGTTAGAGTGTCAGTCCCCTTGCACTTAAGTCGGCATTGTGCCTCTTGTATTAAATTCGGATGCAGTTTCTGTGTTTCATCGTCAATAAGAAGGTCCAAGGTATACAGTAAACCTGAAGTGAAGCATCGGAATCTAAAACTGGATGCACAGGGGAGGTACAAATCATAGAAACTTAGTGTGTCAGTTCTCTTGTACTCAAGCCGGCATTGTGCATTTTGTATTACATTCGGTAGCAATTTCTGTGCTTCATCGTCAATTAGATGGTCCAAGGTATACAGTAAACCTGAAGTGAAGCTTCGGAATCTAAAACTGGGCTCACAGGAGAGGTTCAAATCATAGAAAGTTGGAGTGTCAGTCCTCATGTACTTAAGTCGGCATTGTGCCTTTTGAATTTAATTCCGATGCAATTTATGTGCTTCATCGTCAAAACGAAGGTCCAAGGCATACAGTAAACCTGAAGTGAAGCATCGGAATCTAAAACTGGACCCACGGGAGATGTTCAAATCATAGAAACTTAGTGTGTCAGTCCTCTTGTACTTAAGTCGGCATTGTGCCTTTTGTATTAAATTCGGATGCTATTTCTGTGTTTCATCGTCAATAAGAAGGTCCAAGGTATTCAGTAAACCTGAAGTGAAGCATCGGAATCTAAAACTGGACTCAGAGGGGAGGTTCAAATCATAGAAAGTTAGAGTGTCAGTCCTCTTGTACTTAAGCCGGCATTGTGCCTTTTGTATTAAATTCGGATGCGATTTCTGTGTTTGATCGTCAATAAGAAGGTCCAAGGTATTCAGTAAACCTGAAGTGAGGCATCGAAAACTAAAACTGGACTCACAGGAGAGGTTCAAATCATAGAAAGTTGGAGTGTCAGTCCTCATGTACTTAAGTCGGCATTGTGCCTTTTGAATTTAATTCCGATGCAATTTATGTGCTTCATCGTCAAAACGAAGGTCCAAGGCATACAGTAAACCTGAAGTGAAGCATCGGAATCTAAAACTGGACTCACAGGAGCGGCTCAAATCATAGAAAGTTAGAGTGTCAGTCCTCATGTACTTAAGTCGGCATTGTGCCTTTTGAATTTAATTCCGATGCAATTTATGTGCTTCATCGTCAAAACGAAGGTCCAAGGCATACAGTAAACCTGAAGTGAAGCATCGGAATCTGAAACTGGACTCACAGGAGCGGCTCAAATCATAGAAAGTTAGAGTGTCAGTCCTCTTGTACTTAAGTCGGCATTGTGAGTTTTGTATTAAATTCGGATTCAATTTCTGTGTTTCATCGTCAATAAGAAGGTCCAAGGTATACAGTAAACCTGAAGTGAAGCATCGGAATATAAACTGGACTCACAGGTAAGGTACAAATCATAGAAAGTTAGAGTGTCAGTCCTGTTGTACTTAAGTCGACATTGTGAATTTTGTATTAAATTCGGATGCAATTTCTGTGTTTCATCGTCAATAAGAAGGTCCTAGGTATACAGTAAACCTGAAGTGGAGCATCGCAATCTAATACTGGACTCGCAGGAGAGGTTCAAATCATAGAAAGTTAGAGTGTCAGTCCTCTTGTACTTAAGTCGGCATTGTGCCTTTTAAATTTCATTCCGATGCAATTTAAGTGCTTCATCGTCAATAAGAAGGCCCATGGTATACAGTAAATCTGAAGTGAAGCATCGGAATCTAAAACTGGACTCACAGGAGAGGTTCAAATCATAGAAAGTTAGAGTGTCAGTCCCCTTGTACTTAAGTCGGCATTGTGCCTTTTGTATTAAATTCGGATGCAATTTCTTTGTTTCATCGTCAATAAGATGGTTCGAGGTGTACAGTAAACCTGAAGTGAAGCATCGGAATCTAAGACTGGACTCACAGGAGAGGTTCAAATCACAGAAAGTTAGAGTGTCAGGCCTCTTGTACTTAAGACGGCATTGTGCCTTTTGTATTAAATTCGGATGCAATTTCTATGTTTCATCGTCAATAAGACTGTCCAAGGTATACAGTAAACCTGAAGTGAAGCTTCGGAATCTAAAACTGGGCTCACAGGAGAGGTTCAAATCATAGTATGTTGGAGTGTCAGTCCTCTTGTACTTAAGTCGGCACTGTGCCTTTTGTATCAAATTCGGATGCAATTTCTGTGTTTCATCGTCAAAAATAAGGACCAAGGTAAAGAGTAAACCTGAAGTGAAGCATCGGAATCTAAAAATGGACTCACAGGAGAGGTTCAAATCATAGAGAATCAGAGTGTCAGTCCTCTTGTACTTAAGTCGGCATTGTAACTTTGTCTTAAATTCGGATGCAATTTCTGTGCTTCATCGTCAATAAGAAGGTCCAAGGGATACAGTAAACCTGAAGTGAAGCATCGGAATGTAAAACTGGACTCACAGGAGAGGTTCAAATCATAGAAAGTTAGAGTGTCAGTCCCCTTGCACTTAAGTCGGAATTGTGCCTCTTGTATTAAATTCGGATGCAATTTCTGTGTTTCATCGTCATTAAGAAGGTCCAAGGGATACAGTAAACCTGAAGTGAAGCATCGGAATCTAAAACTGGACTCACAGGAGAGGTTCAAATCATAGAACGTTAGAGTGTCAGTCCTCTTGTACTTAAGTCGACATTGTGCCTTTTGAATTTAATTCCGATGTAATTTCTGTGCTTCATCGTCAATAAGAAGGTCAAAGGTATACAGTAAACCTGAAGTGAAGCATCGGAATCTAAAACTGGACTCAGAGGAGAGGTACAAATCATAGAAACTCAGAGTGTCAGTCTTCTTGTACTCAAGTCGGCATTGTGCATTTTGTATTAAATTCGGTAGCAATTTCTGTGCTTCATGGTCAATTAGATGGTCCAAGGTATACAGTAAACCTGAAGTGAAGCTTCGTAATCTAAAACTGGGCTCACAGGAGAGGTTCAAGTCATAGAAAGTTAGAGTGTCAGTCCTCTTGTACTTAAGTCGGCACTGTGCCTTTTGTATTGAATTCGGATGCAATTTCTGTGTTTCATCGTCAATAAGAATGTCCAAGGGATACAGTAAACCTGAAGTGAAGCATCGGAATCTAAAACTGGTCTCACACTAAAGGTTCATAACATAGATAGTAAAAGGGGTCAGTCTTCCTGTACTGAAGTCGACATTGTGCCTTTTGTATTTAATTACGATGCAATTTCTGTGTTTCATAGGCAATTAGAAGATGCAAGGGATACAATAAACCCGAAGTGAAGCATCGGAATTTAAAACTGGTCTCACAGGAAAGGTTCCAAACATAGACTGTAAGAAGAGTCAGTCCTCTTGTATTTAAGTCGGCATTGTGCCCTTTGTAATTAATTCGGATGCAATTTCTCTGTTTCATCGTCAATAAGAAGGTCCAAGGGATACAGTAAACCTGAAGTGAAGCATCGAAATCCAAAACTGGACTCACAGGAGAGGATCAAATCATAGAAAGTTAGAGTGTTAGTCCACTTGTACTTAAGTCGGCATTGTTCCCTTTGTATTTAATTCGGATGCAATTTCTGTGTTTCATCGTCAATAAGAAGTTCCAAGGGATACGGTAAACCTCAAGTGAAGCATCGGAATCTAATACTGGACTCACAGGAGAGGTTCAAATCATAGAAAGTTAGAGTGTCAGTCCTCTTGCACTTAAGTCGGCATTGTGCATTTTGTGTTAATTTCGGATGCAATTTCTGTGTTTCGCCGTCAATAAGAAGATCCAAGGGATACAGTAAACCTGAAGTGTAGCATCGGTATCTAAAACTGGACTCACAGGAGAGGTTCAAATCATAGAAAGTTAGAGTGTCAGTCCTCTTGTACTTAAGTCGGCATTGTGCCTTTTGTATTAAATTAGGATGCAATTTCTGTGTTTCTTCGTCAATAAGAAGGTCGGAGGTATACAGTCAATTGAAGTGAAGCATCGGAATCTAAAACAGGACAAACAGAAGAGGTTCACATCATAGAATGTTAGAGTGTCAGTCCTCTTGTACTTAAGTCGGCATTGTGACTTTTGTATTAAATTCGGAGCAATTTCTGTGTTTCATCGTCAATAAGTAGGTCCAAGGTATACAGTAAACCTGAAGTGAAGCATCGGAACGTAAAACTGGACACACAGGAGAGGTTCAAATCATAGAAACTTAGAGTTTCAGTCCTCTTGTACTTAAGTCGGCATTGTACCATTTGAATTAAATTCCGATGCAATTTATGTGCTTCATCGTCAATAAGAAAGTCCAAGGTATACAGTAAACCTGAAGTGAAGCATCGGAATCTAAAACTGGACTCACAGGAGAGATTCACATCATAGAAAGTTAGAGTGTCAGTCCTCCTGTACTTAAGTCGGCATTGTGCCTTTTGAATTTAATTCCGATGCAATTTATGTGCTTCATCGTCAATAAGAAGGTCCACGGTATACAATAAACCTGAAGTGAAGCTTCGGAATCTACAACTGGGCTCACAGGAGAGGTTCAAATCAAAGAAAGTTAGAGTGTCATTCCTCTTTTACTTAAGTCGGCATTGTGCCTTTTGTATTAAATTCGGT
The DNA here is from genome assembly GCF_021461395.2 of Schistocerca americana. NCBI lineage: Eukaryota > Metazoa > Arthropoda > Insecta > Orthoptera > Acrididae > Schistocerca > Schistocerca americana. The sequence goes on from NC_060121.1 coordinate 61,268,346, forward strand.
TGCAATTTCTGTGTTTCATCGTCAATAAGAATGTCAAAGGTATACAGTAAACCTAAAGTGAAGCATCGGAATCTAAAACTGGACTCACAGGAGAGGTTCAAATCATAGAAAGTTAGAGTGTCAGTCCTCTTGCACTTAAGTCGGCATTGTGCCTTTTGAATTTAATTCCGATGCAATTTCTTTGCTTCATCGTCAATAAGATGGTCCAAGGTATACAGTAAACCTGAAGTGAAGCTTCGGAATCTACAACTGGGCTCACAGGAGAGGTTAAAATCAAAGAAAGTTAGAGTGTCAGTCCTCTTGTATTCAAGTCGGCATTGTGATTTTTGTATTAAATTCGGATGCAATTTCTGTGTTTCGTCGTCAATAAGAAGGTCCAAGGGATACAGTATACCTGAAGTGAATCATGGGAATCTAAAACTGGTCTCACAGTAGAGGTTCAAATCATAGTTAGTTAGAGAATCAGTCCTCTTGTTCTTAAGTCGACATTGTGCGTTTTTTATTAAATTAAGACGCAATTTCTGTGTTTCATCGTCAATAAGAACGTCCAAGGTATAGAATAAACCTGAAGTGAAGCAACGGAATCTAAAACTGGACTTACAGGAGGGGTTCAAATCATATTAATTTAGGGTGTCAATCCTCATGTACTTAAGTCGGCATTGTGCCTTTTGTATTTAATTAGGATGAAATTTCTGTGTTTCATCGTCAATAAGAAGGTCCACTTTATACAGTAAACCTGAAGTGGAGCATCGGAATCTAAAACTGGACTCACAGGAGAGGTTCAAATCATAGAAAGTTTAAGTGTCAGTCCTCTTGTACTTAAGACGGCATTGTGATTTTTGTATTAAATTCGGATGCAAATTCTGTGTTTCGTCGTCAATAAGAAGATCCAAGGGTTACAGTATACCGGAGGTGAAGCATCGGAATCTAAAACTGGACTCACAGGAGAGGTTCTAATCATAGAAAGTTGGAGAGTCAGTCCTCTTGTACTTCAGTTGGCATTGTGCTATTTGTATTAAATTCGTATGCAATTTCTGTGTTTCATCGTCAATAAGAAGGTCTAAGGTATGCAGTAAACCTGAAGTGAAGCATCGGAATCGAAAACTGGACTCACCGGAAAGGTTCAGATCTAAGAAAGTTAGAGTGTCAGTCCTCTTGTACTTAAGTCGGCATTGTGCCTTTTGATTTTAATTCCGATGCAATTTCTATGCTTCATCGTCAATAAGAGGGTTCGAGGTATACAGTAAACCAGAAGTGAAGCATCGGAATCTAAAACTGGACTCACTGGAGAGATTCAAATCATAGAAAATTGGAGTGTCAGTCCTCTTGTACTTAAGTTAGCATTTTGCATTTTGAATTTAATTCCGATGCAATTTCTGTGTTTCATTGTCAATGAGAAGGTCCAAGGTATACAGTAAACCTGAAGTGAAGCATCGGAATCTAAAACTGGTCTCACACTAAAGGTTCATAACATAGATAGTAAGATAAATCAGTCTTCTTGTCCTGAAGTCGGCATTGTGGCTTTTGTTTTTAATTACGATGCAATTTCTGTGTTTCATCGTCAATAAGAAGGTCCAACGGATACAGTAACCCTGAAGTGAAGCATCGGGTTCTAAAACTGGTCTCACACTAAAGGTTCATAACATAGATAGTAAAAGGAGTCAGTCTTCCTGTACTGAAGTCGGCATTGTGCCTTTTGTATTTAATGACGATGCAATATCTGTGTTTCATAGTCAATTGGAAGGTGCAAGGGATACAATAAACCTGAAGTGAAGCATCGGAATCTAAAACTGGTCTCACAGGAAAGGTTCAAAACATAGACTGTAAGAAGAGTCAGTCCTTTTGTACTGAAGTCGGCATTGTGCCTTTTGTATTTAATGACGATGCAATTTCTGTGTTTCATCATCAATAAGAAGGTCCAAGGGATACAGTAAACCTGAAGCGAAGAATCGGAATCTAAAGCTGGACTCACAGGAGAGGTTCAAATCATAGAAAGTTAGAGTGTCAGTCCACTTGTACTTAAGTCGGCATTGTGCCTTTTGAATTTAATTCCGAAGGAATTTCTGTGCTTCATCGTCCATAAGAAGGTCCAAGGTATACAGTAAACCTGAAGTGAAGCATCGGAATCTAAAACTCGGCTCACAGGTGAGAATCAAATCATTGAAAGTTAGAGTGTCAGTCCACTTGCACTTAAGACGGCATTGTGCCTTTTGTATTAAATTCCGATGAAATTTCTGTGCTTCTTCGTCAATAAGAAGGTCCAATGTATATAGTATACCTGAAGTGAAGCATCGGAATCTAAAACTGGACTCACAGGACAGGTTCAAATCAGAGAAAGTTAGAGTGTCACTCCGCTTGTAATTAAGTCGGCATTGTGCCTTTTGAATTTAATTCCGATGCAATTTCTGTGCTTCATCGTCAATAAGAAGGTCCAAGGTATACAGTAAACGTGAAGTCAAGCATCGGAATCTGAGACTGGACTCACAGATGAGGTTCAAATCATAGAAAGTTAGAGGGTCAGTCCCCTTGTACCTAAGACGGCATTGTGCCTTTTGTATTAAATTCGCATGCAATTTCTGTGTTTCATCGTCAATACGACTGTCAAAGGTATGCAGTAAACCTGAAGTGAAGCTCCGGAATCTAAAACTGGACTCACAGGAGAGGTTCAATTCATAGAAAGTTAGAGTGTCAGCCCTCTTGTACTTAAGTCGGAATTGTGCCATTTGCATTTAATTCCGATGCAATTTCTGTACTTCATCGTCAATAAGAAGGTCCAAGGTATACAGTAAACCTGAAGTGGAGCCTCGGAATCTAAAACTGGGCTCACAGGAGAGGTTCAAATCATAGAAAATTAGAGTGTCAGTCCTCTTGTACTTAAGTCGAAAATGTAACTTTGTCTTAAGTTCGGATGCAATTTCTGTGCTTCATCGTCAATAAGAAGGTCCAAGGGATACAGTAAACCTGAAGTGAAGCATCGGAATCTAAAACTGAACTCACAGGAGAGGTTCAAATCATAGAAAGTTAGAGTGTCAGTCCCCTTGTACTGAAGTCGGCATTGTGCCTTTTGTATTATATTCGGATGCAATTTCTGTGTTTCATTGTCAATAAGAATGTCCACGGTATACAGTAAACCTGAAGTGAAGCATCGGAATGTAAAACTGGACTCACAGGAGAGGTTCAAACCATAGAAAGTTAGAGTGTCAGTCCTTATGTACGTAAGTCGGCATTGTGCCTTTTGAATTTAGTTCCGATGCAATTTATGTGCTTTATCGTCAAAATAAGGTCCAAGGTATACAGTAAACCTGAAGTGAAGCATCGGAATCTAAATCTGCACTCACAGGAGCGGCTCAAATCATAGAAAGTCACAGTGTCAGTCCTCTTGTACTTAAGTCGGCATTGTGAGTTTTGTATTAAATTCGGATGCAATTTCTGTGTTTCATCGTCAATAAGAAGGTCCAAGGTATACAGTAAACCTGAAGTGAAGCATCGGAATCTAAAACTGGACTCACAGGAAAGGTACAAATCATAGAAAGTTAGAGTGTCAGTCCGCTTGTACTTAAGTCGACATTGTGCCTTTTGTATTAAATTCGGATGCAATTTCTGTGTTTCATAGTCAATAAGAAGGTTCAAGGTATACAGTAAACCTGAAGTGAAGCATCGGAATCTAATACTGGACTCACAGGAGAGGTTCAAATCATAGAAAGTTAGAGTGACAGTCCCCATGTACTTAAGTCGGCATTGTGCCTTTTGTATTTAATTCGGATGCAATTTCTGTGTTTCATCGTCAATAAGATGGTTCGAGGTGTACAGTAAACCTGAAGTGAAGCATCGGAATCTAAGAGTGGACTCACAGGAGAGGTTCAAATCATAGAAAGTTAGACTGTCAGGCCTCTTGTACTTAAGACGGCATTGTGCCTTTTGTATTAAATTCGGATGCAATTTCTATGTTTCATCGTCAATAAGACTGTCCAAGGTATACAGTAAACCTGAAGTGAAGTTTCGGAATCTAAAATTGGACTCACAGGAGAGGTACAAATCATACAAAGTTAGAGTGTCAGTCCTCTTGTACTTAAATCGGCATTGTGCACTTTGAATTTATATTCCGATGCAATTTCTGTGCTTTATCGTCAATTAGATGGTCCAAGGTATACAGTAAACCTGATGTGAAGCTTCGGAATCTAAAACTGGGCTCACAGGAGAGGTTCAAATCATAGAACGTTGGATTGTCAGTCCTCTTGTACTTAAGTCGGCACTGTGCCTTTTGTATTAAATTCGGATGCAATTTCTGTGTTTCATCGTCAAAAAGAAGGCCCAAGGTATACAGTAAACCTGAAGTGAAGCATCGGAATCTAAAACTGGACTCACAGGAGAGGTTCAAATCATAGAAAATTAGAGTGTCAGTCCTCTTGTACTTAAGTCGGCATTGTAACTTTGTCTTAAATTCGGATGCAATTTCTGTGCTTCATCGTCAATAAGAAGGTCCAAGGGATACAGTAAACCTGAAGTGAAGCATCGGAATGTAAAACTGGACTCACAGGAGAGGTTCAAATCATAGAAAGTTAGAGTGTCAGTCCCCTTGCACTTAAGTCGGCATTGTGCCTCTTGTATTACATTCGGATGCAGTTTCTGTGTTTCTTCGTCAATAAGAAGGTCCAAGGTATACAGTAAACCTGAAGTGAAGCATCGGAATCTAAAACTGGATGCACAGGGGAGGTACAAATCATAGAAACTTAGTGTGTCAGTTCTCTTGTACTCAAGCCGGCATTGTGCATTTTGTATTACATTCGGTAGCAATTTCTGTGCTTCATCGTCAATTAGATGGTCCAAGGTATACAGTAAACCTGAAGTGAAGCTTCGGAATCTAAAACTGGGCTCACAGGAGAGGTTCAAATCATAGAAAGTTGGAGTGTCAGTCCTCATGTACTTAAGTCGGCATTGTGCCTTTTGAATTTAATTCCGATGCAATTTATGTGCTTCATCGTCAAAACGAAGGTCCAAGGCATACAGTAAACCTGAAGTGAAGCATCGGAATCTAAAACTGGACCCACGGGAGATGTGCAAATCATAGAAACTTAGTGTGTCAGTCCTCTTGTACTTAAGTCGGCATTGTGCCTTTTGTATTAAATTCGGATGCTATTTCTGTGTTTCATCGTCAATAAGAAGGTCCAAGGTGTTCAGTAAACCTGAAGTGAAGCATCGGAATCTAAAACTGGACTCACAGGGGAGGTTCAAATCATAGAAAGTTAGAGTGTCAGTCCTCTTGTACTTAAGCCGGCATTGTGCCTTTTGTATTAAATTCGGATGCGATTTCTGTGTTTGATCGTCAATAAGAAGGTCCAAGGTATTCAGTAAACCTGAAGTGAGGCATCGAAAACTAAAACTGGACTCACAGGAGAGGTTCAAATCATAGAAAGTTGGAGTGTCAGTCCTCATGTACTTAAGTCGGCATTGTGCCTTTTGAATTTAATTCCGATGCAATTTATGTGCTTCATCGTCAAAACGAAGGTCCAAGGCATACAGTAAACCTGAAGTGAAGCATCGGAATCTAAAACTGGACTCACAGGAGCGGCTCAAATCATAGAAAGTTAGAGTGTCAGTCCTCATGTACTTAAGTCGGCATTGTGCCTTTTGAATTTAATTCCGATGCAATTTATGTGCTTCATCGTCAAAACGAAGGTCCAAGGCATACAGTAAACCTGAAGTGAAGCATCGGAATCTGAAACTGGACTCACAGGAGCGGCTCAAATCATAGAAAGTTAGAGTGTCAGTCCTCTTGTACTTAAGTCGGCATTGTGAGTTTTGTATTAAATTCGGATTCAATTTCTGTGTTTCATCGTCAATAAGAAGGTCCAAGGTATACAGTAAACCTGAAGTGAAGCATCGGAATATAAACTGGACTCACAGGAAAGGTACAAATCATAGAAAGTTAGAGTGTCAGTCCTGTTGTACTTAAGTCGACATTGTGAATTTTGTATTAAATTCGGATGCAATTTCTGTGTTTCATCGTCAATAAGAAGGTCCTAGGTATACAGTAAACCTGAAGTGGAGCATCGCAATCTAATACTGGACTCGCAGGAGAGGTTCAAATCATAGAAAGTTAGAGTGTCAGTCCTCTTGTACTTAAGTCGGCATTGTGCCTTTTAAATTTCATTCCGATGCAATTTAAGTGCTTCATCGTCAATAAGAAGGCCCATGGTATACAGTAAATCTGAAGTGAAGCATCGGAATCTAAAACTGGACTCACAGGAGAGGTTCAAATCATAGAAAGTTAGAGTGTCAGTCCCCTTGTACTTAAGTCGGCATTGTGCCTTTTGTATTAAATTCGGATGCAATTTCTTTGTTTCATCGTCAATAAGATGGTTCGAGGTGTACAGTAAACCTGAAGTGAAGCATCGGAATCTAAGACTGGACTCACAGGAGAGGTTCAAATCACAGAAAGTTAGAGTGTCAGGCCTCTTGTACTTAAGACGGCATTGTGCCTTTTGTATTAAATTCGGATGCAATTTCTATGTTTCATCGTCAATAAGACTGTCCAAGGTATACAGTAAACCTGAAGTGAAGCTTCGGAATCTAAAACTGGGCTCACAGGAGAGGTTCAAATCATAGTATGTTGGAGTGTCAGTCCTCTTGTACTTAAGTCGGCACTGTGCCTTTTGTATCAAATTCGGATGCAATTTCTGTGTTTCATCGTCAAAAATAAGGCCCAAGGTATACAGTAAACCTGAAGTGAAGCATCGGAATCTAAAAATGGACTCACAGGAGAGGTTCAAATCAAAGAGAATCAGAGTGTCAGTCCTCTTGTACTTAAGTCGGCATTGTAACTTTGTCTTAAATTCGGATGCAATTTCTGTGCTTCATCGTCAATAAGAAGGTCCAAGGGATACAGTAAACCTGAAGTGAAGCATCGGAATCTAAAACTGGACTCACAGGAGAGGTTCAAATCATAGAAAGTTAGAGTGTCAGTCCTCTTGTACTTAAGTCGACATTGTGCCTTTTGAATTTAATTCCGATGTAATTTCTGTGCTTCATCGTCAATAAGAAGGTCCAAGGTATACAGTAAACCTGAAGTGAAGCATCGGAATCTAAAACTGGACTCAGAGGAGAGGTACAAATCATAGAAACTCAGAGAGTCAGTCTTCTTGTACTCAAGTCGGCATTGTGCATTTTGTATTAAATTCGGTAGCAATTTCTGTGCTTCATGGTCAATTAGATGGTCCAAGGTATACAGTAAACCTGAAGTGAAGCTTCGGAATCTAAAACTGGGCCCACAGGAGAGGTTCAAGTCATAGAAAGTTAGAGTGTCAGTCCTCTTGTACTTAAGTCGGCACTGTGCCTTTTGTATTGAATTCGGATGCAATTTCTGTGTTTCTTCGTCAATAAGAAGGTCGGAGGTATACAGTCAATTGAAGTGAAGCATCGGAATCTAAAACTGGACAAACAGAAGAGGTTCACATCATAGAATGTTAGAGTGTCAGTCCTCTTGTACTTAAGTCGGCATTGTGACTTTTGTATTAAATTCGGAGCAATTTCTGTGTTTCATCGTCAATAAGTAGGTCCAAGGTATACAGTAAACCTGAAGTGAAGCATCGGAACGTAAAACTGGACACACAGGAGAGGTTCAAATCATAGAAACTTAGAGTTTCAGTCCTCTTGTACTTAAGTCGCTATTGTACCATTTGAATTAAATTCCGATGCAATTTATGTGCTTCATCGTCAATAAGAAAGTCCAAGGTATACAGTAAACCTGAAGTGAAGCATCGGAATCTAAAACTGGACTCACAGGAGAGATTCACATCATAGAAAGTTAGAGTGTCAGTCCTCCTGTACTTAAGTCGGCATTGTGCCTTTTGAATTTAATTCCGATGCAATTTATGTGCTTCATCGTCAATAAGAAGGTCCACGGTATACAGTAAACCTGAAGTGAAGCTTCGGAATCTACAACTGGGCTCACAGGAGAGGTTCAAATCAAAGAAAGTTAGAGTGTCAGTCCTCTTTTACTTAAGTCGGCATTGTGCCTTTTGTATTAAATTCGGTTGCAATTTCTGTGTTTCATCGTCAATAAGAATGTCAAAGGTATACAGTAAACCTAAAGTGAAGCATCGGAATCTAAAACTGGACTCACAGGAGAGGTTCAAATCATAGAAAGTTAGAGTGTCAGTCCTCTTGCACTTAAGTCGGCATTGTGCCTTTTGAATTTAATTCCGATGCAATTTCTTTGCTTCATCGTCAATAAGATGGTCCAAGGTATACAGTAAACCTGAAGTGAAGCTTCGGAATCTACAACTGGGCTCACAGGAGAGGTTAAAATCAAAGAAAGTTAGAGTGTCAGTCCTCTTGTATTCAAGTCGGCATTGTGATTTTTGTATTAAATTCGGATGCAATTTCTGTGTTTCGTCGTCAATAAGAAGGTCCAAGGGATACAGTATACCTGAAGTGAATCATGGGAATCTAAAACTGGTCTCACAGTAGAGGTTCAAATCATAGTTAGTTAGAGAATCAGTCCTCTTGTTCTTAAGTCGACATTGTGCGTTTTTTATTAAATTAAGATGGAATTTCTGTGTTACATCGTCAATAAGAACGTCCAAGGTATAGAGTAAACCTGAAGTGAAGCAACGGAATCTAAAACTGGACTTACAGGAGGGGTTCAAATCATATTAATTTAGGGTGTCAATCCTCTTGTACTTAAGTCGGCATTGTGCCTTTTGTATTTAATTAGGATGAAATTTCTGTGTTTCATCGTCAATAAGAAGGTCCACTTTATACAGTAAACCTGAAGTGGAGCATCGGAATCTAAAACTGGACTCGCAGGAGAGGTTCAAATCTTAGAAAGTCAGAGTGTCAGTCCTCTTGTACTTAAGTCGGCATTGTGCTTTTTGTATTAAATTCGGATGCAATTTCTGTGTTTCATCGTGAATAAGGTAGGCCAAGGTATACAGTAAACCTGAAGAGAAGCATCGGAATCGGAAACTGGACTCTCAGGAGAGGTTCAAATCATAGAAAGTTGGAGTGTCAGTCCTCTTGCACTTAAGACGGCATTGTGCATTTTGAAATTAATTCCGATGCAATTTCTGTGCTTCATCGTCAATAAGAAGGTCCAAGGTATACAGTAAACCTGAAGTGAAGCATCGGAATTTAAACTGGTCTCACACTAAAGGTTCATAACATAGATAGTAAGAAGAGTCAGTCTTCTTGTACTGAAGTCGGCATTGTGGCTTTTGTTTTTAATTACGATGCAATATCTGTGTTTCATCGTCAATAAGAAGGTCCAAGGGATGCAGTAAACCTGAAGTGAAGCATCGGAATCTAAAACTGGTCTCACACTAAAGGTTCATAACATAGATAGTAAAAGGGGTCAGTCCTCCTGTACTGAAGTCGGCATTGTGCCTCTTGTATTTAATTACGATGCAATTTCTGTGTTTCATAGTCAATTAGAAGGTGCAAGGGATACAATAAACCTGAAGTGAAGCATCGGAACTTAAAACTGGTCTCACAGGAAAGTTTCAAATCATAGAAAGTTAGAGTTTCAGTCCTCTTGTACTTAAGTCGGCATTGTGCCATTTGAATTTAATTCCGATTCAATTTATGTGCTTCATCGTCAATAAGAAAGTCCAAGGTATACAGTAAACCTGAAGTGAAGCATCGGAATCTAAAACTGGACTCACAGGAGAGATTCACATCATAGAAAGTTAGAGTGTCAGTCCTCTTGTACTTAAATCGGCATTGTGCCTTTTGAATTTAATTCCGATGCAATTTATGTGCTACATCGTCAATAAGAAGGTCCACGGTATACAGTAAACCTGAAATGAAGCTTCGGAATCTACAACTGGGCTCACAGGAGAGGTTCAAATCAAAGAATGTTAGAGTGTCAGTCCTCTTTTACTTAAGTCGGCATTGTGCCTTTTGTATTAAATTCGGTTGCAAAATCTGTGTTTCATCGTCAATAAGAATGTCAAAGGTATACAGTAAACCTAAAGTGAAGCATCGGAATTTAAAACTGGACTCACATGAGAGGTTCAAATCATAGAAAGTTAGAGTGTCAGTCCTCTTGTATTCAAGTCGGCATTGTGATTTTTGTATTAAATTCGGATGCAATTTCTGTGTTTCGTCGTCAATAAGAAGGTCCAAGGGATACAGTATACCTGAAGTGAATCATCGGAATCTAAAACTGGACTCACAGGAGGGGTTCAAATCATAGTTAGTTAGAGAATCAGTCCTCTTGTTCTTAAGTCGACATTGTGCGTTTTGTATTAAATAAGGATGCAATTTCTGTGTTTCATCGTCAATAAGAACGTCCAAGGTATAGTGTAAACCTGAAGTGAAGCAACGGAATCTAAAACTGGACTTACATGAGGGGTTCAAATCATATTAATTTAGGGTGTCAATCCTCTTGTACTTAAGTCGGCATTGTGCCTTTTGTATTTAATTAGGATGAAATTTCTGTGTTTCATCGTCAATAACAAGGTCCACTTTATACAGTAAACCTGAAGTGGAGCATCGGAATCTAAAACTGGACTCACAGGAGAGGTTCAAATCTTAGAAAGTCAGAGTGTCAGTCCTCTTGTACTTAAGTCGGCATTGTGCTTTTTGTATTAAATTCGGATGCAATTTCTGTGCTTCATCGTTAATAAGAAGGTCTAAGGTATACAGTAAACCTGAAGTGAAGCATCGGAATTTAAACTGGTCTCACACTAAAGGTTCATAACATAGATAGTAAGAAGAGTCAGTCTTCTTGTACTGAAGTCGGCAGTGTGGCTTTTGTTTTTAATTACGATGCAATATCTGTGTTTCATCGTCAATAAGAAGGTCCAAGGGATACAGTAAACCTGAAGTGAAGCATCGGAATCTAAAACTGGTCTCACACTAAAGGTTCATAACATAGATAGTAAAAGGGGTCAGTCTTCCTGTACTGAAGTCGGCATTGTGCCTCTTGTATATAATTACGATGCAATTTCTGTGTTTCATAGTCAATTAGAAGGTGCAAGGGATACAATAAACCTGAAGTGAAGCATCGGAACTTAAAACTGGTCTCACAGGAAAGGTTCCAAACATAGACTGTAAGAAGAGTCAGTCCTCTTGTATTTAAGTCGGCATTGTGCCTTTTGTAATTAATTCGGATGCAATTTCTCTGTTTCATCGTCAATTAGAAGGTCCAAGGGATACAGTAAACCTGAAGTGAAGCATCGGAATCTAAAACTGGACTCACAGGAGAGGCTCAAATCATACAAAGTTAGAGTGTCAGTCCTCTTGTACTTAAGTCGGCATTGTGCCTTTTGTATTACATTCGAATGCAATTTCTGTGTTTCATCGTCAATAAGAAGGTCCAAGGTATACAGTAAACCTGAAATGGAGCATCGGAATCTAAAACTGGACTCACAGGAGAGGTGCAAATCATAGATACTTACAGTGTCAGTCCTCTTGTACTTAAGTCGGCATTGTGCCTTTTGAATTTAATTCCGATGCAATTTCTGTGCTTCATCGTCATTAAGAAAGTCCAAGGTATACACTAAACCTGAAGTGAAGCATCGGAATCTAAACTGGACTCACCGGAAAGGTTCAAATCATAGAAAGTTAGAGTGTCAGTCCTCTTGTACTTAAGCCGGCATTGTGCCTCTTGATTTTAATTCCGATGCCATTTTCTATGCTTCATCGTCAATAAGAGGGTCCAAAGTATACAGTAAACCAGAAGTGAAGCATCGGAATCTAAAACTGGACTCACAGGAGAGGTTCAAATCATAGAAGTTGGAGTGTCAGTCCTCTTGTACTTAAGTCGGCATTGTGCATTTTGAATTTAATTCCGATGCAATTTAAGTGCTTCATTGTCAATAAGTAGGTCCAAGGGATACAGTAAACCTGAGGTGAAGCATCGGAATCTAAAACTGGGCTCACGGGAGAGAATCAAATCATTGAAAAGTAGAGTGTCAGTCCTCTTGTACTTAAGTCCACATTGTGCCTTTTGCATTAAATTCCGATGCAATTTCTGTGCTTCATCGTCAATAAGAAGGTCCAAGGTATACAGTAAACCTGAAGTGAAGAATCGGAATCTAAAACTGGACTCACAGGACAGGTTCAAATCATAGAAAGTTAGAGTGTCAGTCCTCTTGTACTTAAGTCGACATTGTGCCTTTAGTATTAAACTCGGATGCAATTTCTGTGTTTCATCGTCAATAAGAAGGTCCAAGGTATACCGTAAACCTGAAGTGAAGCATCGGAATCTAAAACTGTACTCACAGGAGAGGTTCAAGTCACAGAAAGTTAGAGTGTCAGTCCTCTTGTACTTAAGCCGGCATTGTGCCTTTTAAATTTCATTCCGATGCAATTTAAGTGCTTCATCGCCAATAAGAAGGTCCATGGTATACAGTAAATCTGAAGTGAAGCATCGGAATCTAAAACTGGACTCACAGGAGAGGTTCAAATCATAGAAAGTTAGAGTGTCAGTCCCCTTGTACTTAAGTCGGCATTGTGCCTTTTGTATTAAATTCGGATGCTATTTCTGTGTATCATCGTCAATAAGATGGTTCACGGTATACAGTAAACCTGAAGTGAAGCATCGGAATCTAGAAATGGACTCACAGTAGAGGTTCAAATCATAGAAAATTAGAGAGTCAGTCCTCTTGTACTTAAGTCGGCCTTGTGCATTTTGTATTAAATTCTGATGCAATATCTGTGCTTCATCGTCAATAAGAAGGTCCAAGGTATTTAGAAAACATGAAGTGAGGCAGCGGAATCTAAAACTGGACTCACAGGAGAGGTTCAAATCATAGAAAGTTGGAGTGTCAGTCCTATTGTACTTAAGTCGGCATTGTGCCTTTTGGATTTAATTCCGATGCAATTTCTGTGATTCATCGTCAATAAGATGGTCAAAGGTATACAGTAAAACTTAAGTGAAGCGTCGGAATCAAAAACTGGGCTCTCAGGAGAGGTTCAAATCATAGAAAGTTACAGTGTCAGTCCTCTTGTACTAAAGTCGGCATTGTGCCTTTTGTATTAAATTCGGAATGCAATTTCGGTGTTACATCGTCAATAAGATGGTCCTAGGTATACAGTAAACCTGAAGTGAAGCATCGGAATCTAAAACTGGACTCACAGGAGAGGTTCAAATCATAGAAAGTTTGAGTGTCAGTCCTCTTGTACTTAAGTCGGCATTGTGCCTTTTGAATTAAATTCGGATGCAATTTCTGTGTTTCATCGTCAATAAGAATGCCCAAGGTATACAGTAAACCTGAAGTGAAGCATCGGAATCTAAAACTGGACCCACGGGAGATGTTCAAATCATAGAAACTTAGTGTGTCAGTCCTCTTGTACTTAAGTCGGCATTGTGCCTTTTGTATTAAATTCGGATGCTATTTCTGTGTTTCATCGTCAATAAGAAGGTCCAAGGTATTCAGTAAACCTGAAGTGAAGCATCGGAATCTAATACTGGACTCACAGGGGAGGTTCAAATCATAGAAAGTTAGAGTGTCAGTCCTCTTGTACTTAAGCCGGCATTGTGCCTTTTGTATTAAATTCGGATGCAATTTCGGTGTTACATCGTCAATAAGAAGGTCCAAGGTATACAGTAAACCTGAAGTGAAGCATCGGAATCTAAAACTGGACTCACAGGAGAGGTTCAAATCATAGAAAGTTTAAGTGTCAGTCCTCTTGTACTTAAGTCGGCATTGTGATTTTTGTATTAAATTCGGATGCAAATTCTGTGTTTCGTCGTCAATACGAAGGTCCAAGGGTTACAGTATACCTGAGGTGAAGCATCGGAATCTAAAACTGGACTCACAGGAGAGGTTCTAATCATAGAAAGTTAGAGAGTCAGTCCTCTTGTACTTCAGTTGTCATTGTGCTATTTGTATTAAATTCGTATGCAATTTCTGTGTTTCATCGTCAATAAGAAGGTCCAAGGTATACAGTAAACCTGAAGTGAAGCATCGGAATCTAAAACTGGACTCACAGGAGAGGTTCAAATCATAGAAAGTTAGAGAGTCAGTCCTCTTGTACTTCAGTTGGCATTGTGCTATTTGTATTAAATTCGTATGCAATTTCTGTGTTTCATCGTCAATAAGAAGGTCTAAGGTATACAGTAAACCTGAAGTGAAGCATCGGAATCGAAAACTGGACTCACCTGAAAGGTTCAGATCTAAGAAAGTTAGAGTGTCAGTCCTCTTGTACTTAAGTCGGCATTGTGCCTTTTGATTTTAATTCCGATGCAATTTCTATGCTTCATCGTCAATAAGAGGGTTCGAGGTATACAGTAAACCAGAAGTGAAGCATCGGAATCTAAAACTGGACTCACTGGAGAGATTCAAATCGTAGAAAGTTGGAGTGTCAGTCCTCTTGTACTTAAGTTAGCATTTTGCATTTTGAATTTAATTCCGATGCAATTTCTGTGTTCCATTGTCAATGAGAAGGTCCAAGGTATACAGTAAACCAGAAGTGAAGCATAGGAATCTAAAACTGGTCTCACACTAAAGGTTCATAACATAGATAGTAAGATAAAGCAGTCTTCTTGTCCTGAAGTCGGGATTGTGGCTTTTGTTTTTAATTACGATGCAATTTCTGTGTTTCATCGTCAATAAGAAGGTCCAACGGATACAGTAACCCTGAAGTGAAGCATCGGGTTCTAAAACTGGTCTCACACTAAAGGTTCATAACATAGATAGTAAAAGGAGTCAGTCTTCCTGTACTGAAGTCGGCATTGTGCCTTTTGTATTTAATGACGATGCAATATCTGTGTTTCATAGTCAATTGGAAGGTGCAAGGGATACAATAAACCTGAAGTGAAGCATCGGAATCTAAAACTGGTCTCACAGGAAAGGTTCAAAACATAGACTGTAAGAAGAGTCAGTCCTTTTGTACTTAAGTCTGCATTGTGCCTTTTGTAATAAATTCGGATGCATTTTCTGTGTTTCATCATCAATAAGAAGGTCCAAGGGATACAGTAAACCTGAAGCGAAGAATCGGAATCTAAAGCTGGACTCACAGGAGAGGTTCAAATCATAGAAAGTTAGAGTGTCAGTCCACTTGTACTTAAGTCGGCATTGTGCCTTTTGAATTTAATTCCGAAGGAATTTCTGTGCTTCATCGTCAATAAGATGGTCCAAGGTATACAGTAAACCTGAAGTGAAGCATCGGAATCTAAAACTCGGCTCACAGGAGAGAATCAAATCATTGAAAGTTAGAGTGTCAGTCCACTTGCACTTAAGACGGCATTGTGCCTTTTGTATTAAATTCCGATGAAATTTCTGTGCTTCTTCGTCAATAAGAAGGTCCAATGTATACAGTAAACCTGAAGTGAAGCATCGGAATCTAAAACTGGACTCACAGGACAGGTTCAAATCAGAGAAAGTTAGAGTGTCACTCCTCTTGTAATTAAGTCGGCATTGTGCCTCTTGAATTTAATTCCGATGCAATTTCTGTGCTTCATCGTCAATAAGAAGGTCCAAGGTATACAGTAAACGTGAAGTCAAGCATCGGAATCTGAGACTGGACTCACAGGTGAGGTTCAAATCATAGAAAGTTAGAGGGTCAGTCCCCTTGTACTTAAGACGGCATTGTGCCTTTTGTATTAAATTCGCATGCAATTTCTGTGTTTCATCGTCAATAAGAAGGTCCAAGGTATACCGTAAACCTGAAGTGAAGCATCGGAATCTAAAACTGTACTCACAGGAGAGGTTCAAGTCACAGAAAGTTAGAGTGTCAGTCCTCTTGTGCTTAAGCCGGCATTGTGCCTTTTAAATTTCATTCCGATGCAATTTAAGTGCTTCATCGCCAATAAGAAGGTCCATGGTATACAGTAAATCTGAAGTGAAGCATCGGAATCTAAAACTGGACTCACAGGAGAGGTTCAAATCATAGAAAGTTAGAGTGTCAGTCCCCTTGTACTTAAGTCGGCATTGTGCATTTTGTATTAAATTCTGATGGAATATCTGTGCCTCATCGTCAATAAGAAGGTCCAAGGTATTTAGAAAACATGAAGTGAGGCAGCGGAATCTAAAACTGGACTCACAGGAGAGGTTCAAATCATAGAAAGTTGGAGTGTCAGTCCTATTGTACTTAAGTCGGCATTGTGCCTTTTGGATTTAATTCCGATGCAATTTCTGTGATTCATCGTCAATAAGATGGTCAAAGGTATACAGTAAAACTTAAGTGAAGCGTCGGAATCAAAAACTGGGCTCTCAGGAGAGGTTCAAATCATAGAAAGTTACAGTGTCAGTCCTCTTGTACTTAAGTCGGCATTGTGCCTTTTGTATTAAATTCGGAATGCAATTTCGGTGTTACATCGTCAATAAGATGGTCCTAGGTATACAGTAAACCTGAAGTGAAGCATCGGAATCTAAAACTGGACTCACAGGAGAGGTTCAAATCATAGAAAGTTTGAGTGTCAGTCCTCTTGTACTTAAGTCGGCATTGTGCCTTTTGAATTAAATTCGGATGCAATTTCTGTGTTTCATCGTCAATAAGAATGCCCAAGGTATACAGTAAACCTGAAGTGAAGCATCGGAATCTAAAACTGGACCCACGGGAGATGTTCAAATCATAGAAACTTAGTGTGTCAGTCCTCTTGTACTTAAGTCGGCATTGTGCCTTTTGTATTAAATTCGGATGCTATTTCTGTGTTTCATCGTCAATAAGAAGGTCCAAGGTATTCAGTAAACCTGAAGTGAAGCATCGGAATCTAATACTGGACTCACAGGGGAGGTTCAAATCATAGAAAGTTAGAGTGTCAGTCCTCTTGTACTTAAGCCGGCATTGTGCCTTTTGTATTAAATTCGGATGCAATTTCGGTGTTACATCGTCAATAAGAAGGTCCAAGGTATACAGTAAACCTGAAGTGAAGCATCGGAATCTAAAACTGGACTCACAGGAGAGGTTCAAATCATAGAAAGTTTAAGTGTCAGTCCTCTTGTACTTAAGTCGGCATTGTGATTTTTGTATTAAATTCGGATGCAAATTCTGTGTTTCGTCGTCAATAAGAAGGTCCAAGGGTTACAGTATACCTGAGGTGAAGCATCGGAATCTAAAACTGGACTCACAGGAGAGGTTCAAATCATAGAAAGTTAGAGAGTCAGTCCTCTTGTACTTCAGTTGGCATTGTGCTATTTGTATTAAATTCGTATGCAATTTCTGTGTTTCATCGTCAATAAGAAGGTCTAAGGTATACAGTAAACCTGAAGTGAAGCATCGGAATCGAAAACTGGACTCACCGGAAAGGTTCAGATCTAAGAAAGTTAGAGTGTCAGTCCTCTTGTACTTAAGTCGGCATTGTGCCTTTTGATTTTAATTCCGATGCAATTTCTATGCTTCATCGTCAATAAGAGGGTTCGAGGTATTCAGTAAACCAGAAGTGAAGCATCGAAATCTAAAACTGGACTCACTGGAGAGATTCAAATCATAGAAAGTTGGAGTGTCAGTCCTCTTGTACTTAAGTTAGCATTTTGCATTTTGAATTTAATTCCGATGCAATTTCTGTGTTTCATTGTCAATGAGAAGGTCCAAGGTATACAGTAAACCAGAAGTGAAGCATCGGAATCTAAAACTGGTCTCACACTAAAGGTTCATAACATAGATAGTAAGATAAAACAGTCTTCTTGTCCTGAAGTCGGGATTGTGGCTTTTGTTTTTAATTACGATGCAATTTCTGTGTTTCATCATCAATAAGAAGGTCCAACGGATACAGTAACCCTGAAGTGAAGCATCGGGTTCTAAAACTGGTCTCACACTAAAGGTTCATAACATAGATAGTAAAAGGAGTCAGTCTTCCTGTACTGAAGTCGGCATTGTGCCTTTTGTATTTAATGACGATGCAATTTCTGTGTTTCATCATCAATAAGAAGGTCCAATGTATACAGTAAACCTGAAGTGAAGCATCGGAATCTAAAACTGGACTCACAGGACAGGTTCAAATCAGAGAAAGTTAGAGTGTCAGCCCTCTTGTACTTAAGTCGGAATTGTGCCATTTGCATTTAATTCCGATGCAATTTCTGTACTTCATCGTCAATAAGAAGGTCCAAGGTATACAGTAAACCTGAAGTGGAGCTTCGGAATCTAAAACTGGGCTCACAGGAGAGGTTCAAATTATAGAAAATTAGAGTGTCAGTCCTCTTGTACTTAAGTCGAAAATGTAACTTTGTCTTAAGTTCGGATGCAATTTCTGTGCTTCATCGTCAATAAGAAGGTCCAAGGGATACAGTAAACCTGAAGTGAAGCATCGGAATTTAAAACTGAACTCACAGGAGAGGATCAAATCATAGAAAGTTAGAGTGTCAGTCCCCTTGTACTGAAGTCGGCATTGTGCCTTTTGTATTATATTCGGGTGCAATTTCTGTGTTTCATTGTCAATAAGAATGTCCACGGTATACAGTAAACCTGAAGTGAAGCATCGGAATGTAAAACTGGACTCACAGGAGAGGTTCAAATCATAGAAAGTTAGAGTGTCAGTCCTTATGTACGTAAGTCGGCATTGTGCCTTTTGAATTTAGTTCCGATGCAATTTATGTGCTTCATCGTCAAAAGAAGGTCCAAGGTATACAGTAAACCTGAAGTGAAGCATCGGAATCTAAATCTGCACTCACAGGAGCGGCTCAAATCATAGAAAGTCACAGTGTCAGTCCTCTTGTACTTAAGTCGGCATTGTGAGTTTTGTATTAAATCCGGATGCAATTTCTGTGTTTCATCGTCAATATGAAGGTCCAAGGTATACAGTAAACCTGAAGTGAAGCATCGGAATCTAAAACTGGACTCACAGGAAAGGTACAAATCATAGAAAGTTAGAGTGTCAGTCCTCTTGTACTTAAGTCGACATTGTGCCTTTTGTATTAAATTCGGATGCAATTTCTGTGTTTCATAGTCAATAAGAAGGTTCAAGGTATACAGTAAACCTGAAGTGAAGCATCGGAATCTAATACTGGACTCACAGGAGAGGTTCAAATCATAGAAAGTTAGAGTGTCAGTCCCCTTGTACCTAAGTCGGCATTGTGCCTTTTGTATTTAATTCCGATGCAATTTCTGTGTTTCATCGTCAATAAGATGGTTCGAGGTGTACAGTAAACCTGAAGTGAAGCATCGGAATCTAAAACTGGACTCACAGGAGAGGTTCAAATCATAGAAGTTGGAGTGTCAGTCCTCTTGTACTTAAGTCGGCATTGTGCATTTTGAATTTAATTCCGATGCAATTTAAGTGCTTCATTGTCAATAAGAAGGTCCAAGGGATACAGTAAACCTGAAGTGAAGCATCGGAATCTAAAACTGGGCTCACGGGAGAGAATCAAATCATTGAAAAGTAGAGTGTCAGTCCTCTTGTACTTAAGTCCACATTGTGCCTTTTGCATTAAATTCCGATGCAATTTCTGTGCTTCATCGTCAATAAGAAGGTCCAAGGTATACAGTAAACCTGAAGTGAAGAATCGGAATCTAAAACTGGACTCACAGGACAGGTTCAAATCATAGAAAGTTAGAGTGTCAGTCCTCTTGTACTTAAGTCGACTTTGTGCCTTTAGTATTAAACTCGGATGCAATTTCTGTGTTTCATCGTCAATAAGAAGGTCCAAGGTATACCGTAAACCTGAAGTGAAGCATCGGAATCTAAAACTGTACTCACAGGAGAGGTTCAAGTCACAGAAAGTTAGAGTGTCAGTCCTCTTGTACTTAAGCCGGCATTGTGCCATTTAAATTTCATTCCGATGCAATTTAAGTGCTTCATCGCCAATAAGAAGGTCCATGGTATACAGTAAATCTGAAGTGAAGCATCGGAATCTAAAACTGGACTCACAGGAGAGGTTCAAATCATAGAAAGTTAGAGTGTCAGTCCCCTTGTACTTAAGTCGGCATTGTGCCTTTTGTATTAAATTCGGATGCTATTTCTGTGTATCATCGTCAATAAGATGGTTCACGGTATACAGTAAACCTGAAGTGAAGCATCGGAATCTAGAAATGGACTCACAGTAGAGGTTCAAATCATAGAAAATTAGAGTGTCAGTCCTCTTGTACTTAAGTCGGCCTTGTGCATTTTGTATTAAATTCTGATGCAATATCTGTGCTTCATCGTCAATAAGAAGGTCCAAGGTATTTAGAAAACATGAAGTGAGGCAGCGGAATCTAAAACTGGACTCACAGGAGAGGTTCAAATCATAGAAAGTTGGAGTGTCAGTCCTATTGTACTTAAGTCGGCATTGTGCCTTTTGGATTTAATTCCGATGCAATTTCTGTGATTCATCGTCAATAAGATGGTCAAAGGTATACAGTAAAACTTAAGTGAAGCGTCGGAATCAAAAACTGGGCTCTCAGGAGAGGTTCAAATCATAGAAAGTTACAGTGTCAGTCCTCTTGTACTTAAGTCGGCATTGTGCCTTTTGTATTAAATTCGGAATGCAATTTCGGTGTTACATCGTCAATAAGAGGGTCCTAGGTATACAGTAACCCTGAAGTGAAGCATCGGAATCTAAAACTGGACTCACAGGAGAGGTTCAAATCATAGAAAATTTGAGTGTCAGTCCTCTTGTACTTAAGTCGGCATTGTGCCTTTTGAATTAAATTCGGATGCAATTTCTGTGTTTCATCGTCAATAAGAATGCCCAAGGTATACAGTAAACCTGAAGTGAAGCATCGGAATCTAAAACTGGACCCACGGGAGATGTTCAAATAATAGAAACTTAGTGTGTCAGTCCTCTTGTACTTAAGTCGGCATTGTGCCTTTTGTATTAAATTCGGATGCTATTTCTGTGTTTCATCGTCAATAAGAAGGTCCAAGGTATTCAGTAAACCTGAAGTGAAGCATCGGAATCTAAAACTGGACTCACAGGGGAGGTTCAAATCATAGAAAGTTAGAGTGTCAGTCCTCTTGTACTTAAGCCGGCATTGTGCCTTTTGTATTAAATTCGGATGCAATTTCGGTGTTACATCGTCAATAAGAAGGTCCAAGGTATACAGTAAACCTGAAGTGAAGCATCGGAATCTAAAACTGGACTCACAGGAGAGGTTCAAATCATAGAAAGTTTAAGTGTCAGTCCTCTTGTACTTAAGTCGGCATTGTGATTTTTGTATTAAATTCGGATGCAAATTCTGTGTTTCGTCGTCAATAAGAAGGTCCAAGGGTTACAGTATACCTGAGGTGAAGCATCGGAATCTAAAACTGGACTCACAGGAGAGGTTCTAATCATAGAAAGTTAGAGAGTCAGTCCTCTTGTACTTCAGTTGGCATTGTGCTATTTGTATTAAATTCGTATGCAATTTCTGTGTTTCATCGTCAATAAGAAGGTCCAAGGTATACAGTAACCCTGAAGTGAAGCATCGGAATCTAAAACTGGACTCACAGGAGAGGTTCAAATCATAGATAGTTAGAGAGTCAGTCCTCTTGTACTTCAGTTGGCATTGTGCTATTTGTATTAAATTCGTATGCAATTTCTGTGTTTCATCGTCAATAAGAAGGTCTAAGGTATACAGTAAACCTGAAGTGAAGCATCGGAATCGAAAACTGGACTCACCGGAAAGGTTCAGATCTAAGAAAGTGAGAGTGTCAGTCCTCTTGTACTTAAGTCGGCATTGTGCCTTTTGATTTTAATTCCGATGCAATTTCTATGCTTCATCGTCAATAAGAGGGTTCGAGGTATACAGTAAACCAGAAGTGAAGCATCGGAATCTGAAACTGGACTCACTGGAGAGAATCAAATCATAGAAAGTTGGAGTGTCAGTCCTCTTGTACTTAAGTTAGCATTTTGCATTTTGAATTTAATTCCGATGCAATTTCTGTGTTTCATTGTCAATGAGAAGGTCCAAGGTATACAGTAAACCTGAAGTGAAGCATCGAAATCTAAAACTGGTCTCACACTAAAGGTTCATAACATAGATAGTAAGATAAATCAGTCTTCTTGTCCTGAAGTCGGCATTGTGGCTTTCGTTTTTAATTACGATGCAATTTCTGTGTTTCATCGTCAATAAGAAGGTCCAACGGATACAGTAACCCTGAAGTGAAGCATCGGGTTCTAAAACTGGTCTCACACTAAAGGTTCATAACATAAATAGTAAAAGGAGTCAGTCTTCCTGTACTGAAGTCGGCATTGTGCCTTTTGTATTTAATGACGATGCAATATCTGTCTTTCATAGTCAATTGGAAGGTGCAAGGGATACAATAAACCTGAAGTGAAGCATCGGAATCCTAAACTGGTCTCACAGGAAAGGTTTAAATCATAGAAAGTTAGAGTGTCAGTCCACTTGTACTTAAGTCGGCATTGTGCCTTTTGAATTTAATTCCGAAGGAATTTCTGTGCTTCATCGTCAATAAGAAGGTCCAAGGTATACAGTAAACCTGAAGTGAAGCATCGGAATCTAAAACTCGGCTCACAGGAGAGAATCAAATCATTGAAAGTTAGAGTGTCAGTCCACTTGCACTTAAGACGGCATTGTGCCTTTTGTATTAAATTCCGATGAAATTTCTGTGCTTCTTCGTCAATAAGAAGGTCCAATGTATACAGTAAACCTGAAGTGAAGCATCGGAATCTAAAACTGGACTCACAGGACAGGTTCAAATCAGAGAAAGTTAGAGTGTCACTCCTCTTGTAATTAAGTCGGCATTGTGCCTTTTGAATTTAATTCCGATGCAATTTCTGTGCTTCATCGTCAATAAGAAGGTCCAAGGTATACAGTAAACGTGAAGTCAAGCATCGGAATCTGAGACTGGACTCACAGGTGAGGTTCAAATCATAGAAAGTTAGAGGGTCAGTCCCCTTGTACTTAAGACGGCATTGTGCCTTTTGTATTAAATTCGCATGCAATTTCTGTGTTTCATCGTCAATACGACTGTCAAAGGTATGCAGTAAACCTGAGTTTGAAGCTCCGGAATCTAAAACTGGACTCACAGGAGAGGTTCAATTCATAGAAAGTTAGAGTGTCAGCCCTCTTGTACTTAAGTCGGAATTGTGCCATATGCTTTTAATTCCGATGCAATTTCTGTACTTCATCGTCAATAAGAAGGTCCAAGGTATACAGTAAACCTGAAGTGGAGCTTCGGAATCTAAAACTGGGCTCACAGGAGAGGTTCAAATCATAGAAAATTAGAGTGTCAGTCCTCTTGTACTTAAGTCGAAAATGTAACTTTGTCTTAAGTTCGGATGCAATTTCTGTGCTTCATCGTCAACAAGAAGGTCCAAGGGATACAGTAAACCTGAAGTGAAGCATCGGAATCTAAAACTGAACTCACAGGAGAGGATCAAATCATAGAAAGTTAGAGTGTCAGTCCCCTTGTACTGAAGTCGGCATTGTGCCTTTTGTATTATATTCGGATGCAATTTCTGTGTTTCATTGTCAATAAGAATGTCCACGGTATACAGTAAACCTGAAGTGAAGCATCGGAATGTAAAACTGGACTCACAGGAGAGGTTCAAATCATAGAAAGTTAGAGTGTCAGTCCTTATGTACGTAAGTCGGCATTGTGCCTTTTGAATTTAGTTCCGATGCAATTTATGTGCTTCATCGTCAAAAGAAGGTCCAAGGTATACAGTAAACCTGAAGTGAAGCATCGGAATCTAAATCTGCACTCACAGGAGCGGCTCAAATCATAGAAAGTCACAGTGTCAGTCCTCTTGTACTTAAGTCGGCATTGTGAGTTTTGTATTAAATTCGGATGCAATTTCTGTGTTTCATCGTCAATAAGAAGGTCCAAGGTATACAGTAAACCTGAAGTGATGCATCGGAATCTAAAACTGGACTCACAGGAAAGGTACAAATCATAGAAAGTTAGAGTGTCAGTCCTCTTGTACTTAAGTCGACATTGTGCCTTTTGTATTAAATTCGGATGCAATTTCTGTGTTTCATAGTCAATAAGAAGGTTCAAGGTATACAGTAAACCTGAAGTGAAGCATCGGAATCTAATACTGGACTCACAGGAGAGGTTCAAATCATAGAAAGTTAGAGTGTCAGTCCCCTTGTACTTAAGTCGGCATTGTGCCTTTTGTATTTAATTCCGATGCAATTTCTGTGTTTCATCGTCAATAAGATGGTTCGAGGTGTACAGTAAACCTGAAATGTAGCATCGGAATCTACGAGTGGACTCACAGGAGAAGTTCAAATCATAGAAAGTTAGAGTGTCAGGCCTCTTGTACTTAAGACGGCATTGTGCCTTTTGTATTAAATTCGGATGCACTTTCTATGTTTCATCGTCAATAAGACTGTCCAAGGTATACAGTAAACCTGAAGTGAAGTTTCGGAATCTAAAACTGGACTCACAGTAGAGGTACAAATCATACAAAGTTAGAGTGTCAGTCCTCTTGGACTTAAATCGGCATTGTGCACTTTGAATTTATATTCCGATGCAATTTCTGTGCTTTATCGTCAATTAGATGGTCCAAGGTATACAGTAAACCTGAAGTGAAGCTTCGGAATCTAAAACTGGGCTCACAGGAGAGGTTCAAATCATAGAATGTTGGAGTGTCAGTCCTCTTGTACTTAAGTCGGCACTGTGCCTTTTGTATTAAATTCGGATGCAATTTCTGTGTTTCATCGTCAAAAAGAAGGCCCAAGGTATACAGTAAACCTGAAGTGAAGCATCGGAATCTAAAACTGTAATCACAGGAGAGGTTCAAATCATAGAAAATTAGAGTGTCAGTCCTCTTGTACTTAAGTCGGCATTGTAACTTTGTCTTAAATTCGGATGCAATTTCTGTGCTTCATCGTCAATAAGAAGGTCCAAGGGATACAGTAAACCTGAAGTGAAGCATCGGAATGTAAAACTGGACTCACAGGAGAGGTTCAAATCATAGAAAGTTAGAGTGTCAGTCCCCTTGCACTTAAGTCGGCATTGTGCCTCTTGTATTAAATTCGGATGCAGTTTCTGTGTTTCATCGTCAATAAGAAGGTCCAAGGTATACAGTAAACCTGAAGTGAAGCATCGGAATCTAAAACTGGATGCACAGGAGAGGTACAAATCATAGAAACTTAGAGTGTCAGTTCTCTTGTACTCAAGCCGGCATTGTGCATTTTGTATTACATTCGGTAGCAATTTCTGTGCTTCATCGTCAATTAGATGGTCCAAGGTATACAGTAAACCTGAAGTGAAGCTTCGGAATCTAAAACTGGGCTCACAGGAGAGGTTCAAATCATAGAAAGTTAGAGTGTCAGTCCTCTTGTACTTAAGTCGGCACTGTGCCTTTTGTATTGAATTCGGATGCAATTTCTGTGTTACATCGTCAAAAAGAAGGTCCAAGGGATACAGTATACCTGAAGTGAAGCATCGGAATTTAAAACTGGACTCACAGGAGAGGTTCAAATCATAGAAACTTTGAGTGTCAGTACTCCTGTACTCAAGTCGGCATAGTGCATTTTGTACTAAATTCGGATGCGATTTCTGTGTTTGATCGTCAATAAGAAGGTCCAAGGTATTCAGTAAACCTGAAGTGAGGCATCGAAAACTAAAACTGGACTCACAGGAGAGGTTCAAATCATAGAAAGTTGGAGTGTCAGTCCTCTTGTACTTAAGTCGACATTGTGACTTTTGAATTTATTCCGATGTAATTTTTGTGCTTCATCGTCAATAAGAAGGTCCAAGGTATACAGTAAACCTGAAGTGATGCATCGGAATCTAAAACTGGACTCACAGGAAAGGTACAAATCATAGAAAGTTAGAGTGTCAGTCCTCATGTACTTAAGTCGGCATTGTGCCTTTTGAATTTAATTCCGATGCAATTTATGTGCTTCATCGTCAAAACGAAGGTCCAAGGTATACAGTAAACCTGAAGTGAAGCATCGGAATCTAAAACTGGACTCACAGGAGCGGCTCAAATCATAGAAAGTTAGAGTGTCAGTCCTCTTGTACTTAAGTCGGCATTGTGAGTTTTGTATTAAATTCGGATTCAATTTCTGTGTTTCATCGTCAATAAGAAGGTCCAAGGTATACAGTAAACCTGAAGTGTAGCATCGGAATATAAACTGGACTCACAGGAAAGGTACAAATCATAGAAAGTTAGAGTGTCAGTCCTGTTGTACTTAAGTCGACATTGTGCCTTTTGTATTAAATTCGGATGAAATTTCTGTGTTTCATCGTCAATAAGAAGGTCCTAGGTATACAGTAAACCTGAAGTGGAGCATCGCAATCTAATACTGGACTCGCAGGAGAGGTACAAATCATAGAAAGTTAGAGTGTCAGTCCTCTTGTACTTAAGTCGGCATTGTGCCTTTTAAATTTCATTCCGATGCAATGTAAGTGCTTCATCGTCAATAAGAAGGCCCATGGTATACAGTAAATCTGAAGTGAAGCATCGGAATCTAAAACTGGACTCACAGGAGAGGTTCAAATCATAGAAAGTTAGAGTGTCAGTCCCCTTGTACTTAAGTCGGCATTGTGCCTTTTGTATTAAATTCGGATGCAATTTCTTTGTTTCATCGGCAATAAGATGGTTCGAGGTGTACAGTAAACCTGAAGTGAAGCATCGGAATCTAAGACTGGACTCACAGGAGAGGTTCAAATCACAGAAAGTTAGAGTGTCAGGCCTCTTGTACTTAAGACGGCATTGTGCCTTTTGTATTAAATTCGGATGCAATTTCTATGTTTCATCGTCAATAAGACTGTCCAAGGTATACAGTAAACCTGAAGTGAAGTTTCGGAATCTAAAACTGGACTCACAGGAGAGGTACAAATCATCCAAAGTTAGAGTGTCAGTCCTCTTGTACTTAATTCGGCATTGTGCCCTTAGAATTTATATTCCGATGCAATTTCTGTGCTTTATCGTCACTTAGATGGTCCAAGGTATACAGTAAACCTGAAGTGAAGCTTCGGAATCTAAAACTGGGCTCACAGGAGAGGTTCAAATCATAGAAAGTTAGAGTGTCAGTCCTCTTGTACTTAAGTCAGCACTGTGCCTTTTGTATTGAATTCGGATGCAATTTCTGTGTTTCATCGTCAAAAAGAAGGTCCAAGGGATTCAGAAAACCTGAAGTGAAGCATCGGAATCTAAAACTGGACTCACAGGAGAGGTTCAAATCATAGAAACTTACAGTGTCAGTTCTCTTGTACTCAAGTCGGCATTGTGCATTTTGTATTAAATTCGGATGCAATTTCTGTGTTTCATCGTCAATAAGAAGGTCCAAGGTATTCAGTAAACCTGAAGTGAGGCATCGAAAACTAAAACTGGACTGACAGGAGAGGTTCAAATCATAGAAAGTTGGAGTGTCAGTCCTCTTGTACTTAAGTTGACATTGTCCCTTTTGAATTTAATTCCGATGTAATTTCTGTGCCTTATCGTCAATAAGAAGGTCCAAGGTATACAGTAAACCTGAAGTGAAGCATCGGAATCTAAAACTGGACTCACGGGAAAGGTACAAATCATAGAAAGTTAGAGTGTCAGTCCTTATGTACT
This sequence comes from Schistocerca americana, assembly GCF_021461395.2. NCBI lineage: Eukaryota > Metazoa > Arthropoda > Insecta > Orthoptera > Acrididae > Schistocerca > Schistocerca americana. The sequence continues at coordinate 61,295,675 of NC_060121.1, forward strand.
TAAGTTGGCATGGTGCCTTTTGAATTTAATTCCGATGCAATTTAAGTGCTTCATCGTCAATAAGAAGGTCCATGGTATACAGTAAATCTGAAGTGAAGCATCGGAATCTAAAACTGGATGCACAGGAGAGGTTCAAATCATAGAAAGTTAGAGTGTCAGTCCCCTTGTACTTAAGTCGGCATTGTGCCTTTTGTACTAAATTCGGATGCAATTTCTTTGTTTCATCGTCAATAAGATGGTTCGAGGTGTACAGTAAACCTGAAGTGAAGCATCGGAATCTAAGACTGGACTCACAGGAGAGGTTCAAATCATAGAAAGTTAGAGTGTCAGGCCTCTTGTACTTTAGACGGCATTGTGCCTTTTGTATTAAATTCGGATGCAATTTCTATGTTTCATCGTCAATAAGACTGTCCAAGGTATACAGTAAACCTGAAGTGAAGTTTCGGAATCTAAAACTGGACTCTTAGGAGAGGTACAAATCATACAAAAATAGAGTGTCAGTCCTCTTGTACTTAAATTGGCATTGTGCCCTTTGAATTAATATTCCGATGCAATTTCTGTGCTTTATCGTCACTTAGATGGTCCAAGGTATACAGTAAACCTGAAGTGAAGCTTCGGAATCTAAAACTGGGCTCACAGGAGAGGTTCAAATCATAGTATGTTGGAGTGTCAGTCCTCTTGTACTTAAGTCGGCACTGTGCCTTTTGTATTAAATTCGGATGCAATTTCTGTGTTTCATCGTCAAAAGTAAGGCCCAAGGTATACAGTAAACCTGAAGTGAAGCATCGGAATCTAAAACTGGACTCACAGGAGAGGTTCAAACCATAGAAAATCAGAGTGTCAGTCCTCTTGTACTTAAGTCGGCATTGTAACTTTGTCTTAAATTCGGATGCAATTTCTGTGCTTCATCGTCAATAAGAAGGTCCAAGGGATACAGTAAACCTGAAGTGAAGCATCGAAATGTAAAACTGGGCTCACAGGAGAGGTTCAAATCATAGAAACTTAGAGTGTCAGTCCTCTTGTACTCAAGTCGGCATTGTGCATTTTGTATTAAATTCGGATGCAATTTCTGTGTTTCATCGTCAATAAGAAGGTCCAAGGTATTCAGTAAACCTGAAGTGAGGCATCGAAAACTAAAACTGGACTCACAGGAGAGGTTCAAATCATAGAAAGTTGGAGTGTCAGTCCTCTTGTACTTAAGTCGACAGTGTGCCTTTTGAATTTAATTCCGATGTAATTTCTGTGCTTCATCGTCAATAAGAAGGTCCAAGGTATACAGTAAACCTGAAGTGAAGCATCGGAATCTAAAACTGGACTCACAGGAAAGGTACAAATCATAGAAAGTTAGAGTGTCAGTCCTTATGTACTTAAGTCGGCATTGTGCCTTTTGAATTTAATTCCGATGCAATTTATGTGCTTCATCGTCAAAACGAAGGTCCAAGGTATACAGTAAACCTGAAGTGAAGCATCGGAATATAAAACTGGACTCACAGGAGCGGCTCAAATCATAGAAAGTTAGAGTGTCAGTCCTCTTGTACTTAAGTCGGCATTGTGCCTTTTAAATTTCATTCCGATGCAATTTAAGTGCTTCATCGTCAATAAGAAGGTCAATGGTATACAGTAAATCTGAAGTGAAGCATCGGAATCTAAAACTGGACTCACAGGAGAGGTTCAAATCATAGAAAGTTAGAGTGTCAGTCCCCTTGTACTTAAGTCGGCATTGTGCCTTTTGAATTAAATTCGGGTGCAATTTATTTGTTTCATCGTCAATAAGATGGTTCGAGGTGTACAGTAAACCTGAAGTGAAGCATCGGAATCTAAGACTGGACTCACAGGAGAGGTTCAAATCATAGAAAGTTAGAGTGTCAGGCCTCTTGTACTTAAGACGGCATTGTGCCTTTTGTATTAAATTCGGATGCAATTTCTATGTTTCATCGTCAATAAGACTGTCCAAGGTATACAGTAAACCTGAAGTGAAGTTTCGGAATCTAAAACAAGACTCACAGGAGAGGTACAAATCTTACAAAGTTAGAGTGTCAGTCCTCTTGTACTTAAATCGGCATTGTGCCCTATGAATTTATATTCCGATGCAATTTCTGTGCTTTATCGTCACCTAGATGGTCCAAGGTATACAGTAAACCTGAAGTGAAGCTTCGGAATCTAAAACTGGGCTCACAGGAGAGGTTCAAATCATAGTATGTTGGAGTGTCATTCCTCTTGTACTTAAGTCAGCACTGTGCCTTATGTATTAAATTCGGATGCAATTTCTGTGTTTCATCGTCAAAAATAAGGCCCAAGGTATACAGTAAACCTTAACTGAAGCATCGGAATCTAAAACTGGACTCACAGGAGAGGTTCAAATCATAGAAAATCAGAGTGTCAGTCCTCTTGTACTTAAGTCGGCATTGTAACTTTGTCTTAAATTCGGATGCAATTTCTGTGCTTCATCGTCAATAAGTAGGTCCATGGGATACAGTAAACCTGAAGTGAAGCATCGGAATCTAAAACTGGACTCACAGGAGAGGTTTAAGTCATAGAAAGTTAGAGTGTCAGTCCCCTTGCACTTAAGTCGGCATTGTGCCTCTTGTATTAAATTCGGATGCAATTTCTGTGTTTCATCGTCAATAAGAAGGTCCAAGGTATACAGTAAACCTGAAGTGAAGCAACGGAATCTAAAACTGGATGCACAGGAGAGGTACAAATCATAGAAACTTAGAGTGTCAGTCCTCTTGTACTCAAGTCGGCATTGTGCATTTTGTATTACATTCGGATGCAATTTCTGTGTTTCATCGTCAATAAGAAGGTCCAAGGTATTCAGTAAACCTGAAGTGAGGCATCGAAAACTAAAACTGGACTCACAGGAGAGGTTCAAATCATAGAAAGTTGGATTGTCAGTCCTCTTGTACTTAAGTCTACATTGTGAATTTTGAATTTAATTCCGATGTAATTTCTGTGCTTCATCGTTAATAAGAAGGTCCAAGGTATACAGTAAACCTGAAGTGAAGCATCGGAATATAAAACTGGACTCACAGGAAAGGTACAAATCATAGAAAGTTAGAGTGTCAGTCCTTATGTACTTAAGTAGGCATTGTGCCTTTTGAATTTAATTCCGATGCAATTTATGTGCTTCATCGTCAAAAAGAAGGTCCAAGGTATACAGTAAACCTGAAGTGAAGCATCGGAATCTAAGACTGGACTCACAGGAGCGGCTCAAATCATAGAAAGTTAGAGTGTCAGTCCTCTTGTACTTAAGTCGGCACTGTGAGTTTTGTATTAAATTCGGATTCAATTTCTGTGTTTCATCGTCAATAAGAAGGTCCAAGGTATACAGTAAACCTGAAGTGAAGCATCGGAATCTAAAACTGGACTCACAGGAAAGGTACAAATCATAGAAAGTTAGAGTGTCAGTCCTCTTGTACTTAAGTCGACATTGTGCCTTTTGTATTAAATTCGGATGCAATTTCTGTGTTTCATCGTCAATAAGTAGGTCCAAGGTATACAGTAAACCTGAAGTGAAGCATCGGAATCTAATACTGGACTCGCAGGAGAGGTTCAAATCATAGAAAGTTAGAGTGTCAGTCCTCTTGTACTTAAGTCGGCATTGTTCCTTTTAAATTTCATTCCGATGCAATTTAAGTGCTTCATCGTCAATAAGAAGGTCCATGGTATACAGTAAATCTGAAGTGAAGCATCGGAATCTAAAACTGGACTCACAGGAGATATTCAAATCATAGAAAGTTAGAGTGTCAGGCCTCTTGTACTTAAGACGGCATTGTGCCTTTTGTATTAAATTCGGATGCAATTTCTATGTTTCATCGTCAATAAGACTGTCCAAGGTATACAGTAAACCTGAAGTGAAGTTTCGGAATCGAAAACTGGACTCACAGGAGAGGTACAAATCATACAAAGTTAGAGTGTCAGTGCTCTTGTACTTAAATCGGCATTGTGCCCTTTGAATTTATATTCCAATGCAATTTCTGTGCTTTATCGTCAATTAGATGGTCCAAGGTATACAGTAAACCTGAAGTGAAGCTTCGGAATCTAAAACTGGGCTCACAAGAGAGGTTCAAATCATAGAATGTTGGAGTGTCAGTCCTCTTGTACTTAAGTCGGCACTGTGCCTTTTGTATTAAATTCGGATGCAATTTCTGTGTTTCATCGTCAAAAAGTAGGCCCAAGGTATACAGTAAACCTGAAGTGAAGCATCGGAATCTAAAACTGGACTCACAGGACAGGTTCAAATCATAGAAAATCAGAGTGTCAATCCTCCTGTACTTAAGTCGGCATTGTAACTTTGTCTTAAATTCGGATGTAATTTCTGTGCTTCATCGTCAATAAGAAGGTCCAAGGGATATAGTAAACCTGAAGTGAAGCATCGGAATCTAAAACTGGACTCACAGGAGAGGTTCAAATCATAGAAAGTTAGAGTGTTCGTCCCCTTGCACTTAAGTCGGCATTGTGCCTCTTGTATTAAATTCGGATGCAATTTCTGTGTCTCATCGTCAATAAGAAGGTCCAAGGTATACAGTAAACCTGAAGTGAAGCATCGGAATCTAAAACTGGATGCACAGGAGAGGTACAAATCATAGAAACTTAGAGTGTCAGTCCTCTTGTACTCAAGTCGGCATTGTGCATTTTGTATTAAATTCGGAAGCAATTTCTGTGCTTCATCGTCAATTAGATGGTCCAAGGTATACAGTAAACCTGAAGTGAAGCTTCGGAATCTAAAACTGGGCTCACAGGAGAGGTTCAAATCATAGAAAGTTAGAGTGTCAGTCCTCTTGTACTTAAGGCGGCACTGTGCCTTTTGTATTGAATTCGGATGCAATTTCTGTGTTTTATCGTCAAAAAGAAGGCCCTAGGTATACAGTAAACCTGAAGTGAAGCTTCGGAATCTAAAACTAGACTCACAGGAGAGGTTCAAATCATAGAAAATTAGAGTGTCAGTCCTCTTGTACTTCAGTCGGCATTGTAACTTTGTCTTAAATTCGGATGCAATTTCTGTGCTTCATCGTCAATAAGAAGGTCCATGGGATACAGTAAACCTCAAGTGAAGCATCGGAATCTAAAACTGGACTCACAGGAGAGGTTCAAATCATAGAAGGTTAGAGTGTCAGTCCCCTTGTACTTAAGTCGGCAATGTGCCTCTTGTATTAATTTCGGATGCAATTTCTGTGTTTCATCGTCAATAACAAGGTACAAGGTATACAGTAAACCTGAAGTGAAGCATCGTAATCTAAAACTGGATGCACAGGAGAGGTACAAATCATAGAAACTTTGAGTGTCAGTCCCCTTGTACTCAAGTCGTCATTGTGCATTTTGTATTAAATTCGGATGCAATTTCTGTGTTTCATCGTCGATAAGAAGGTCCAAGGTATTCAGTAAACGTGAAGTGAGGCATCGAAAACTGAAACTGGACTCACAGGAGAGGTTCAAATCATAGGAAGTTGGAGTGTCAGTCCTCTTGTACTTAAGTCGACATTGTGCCTTTTGAATTTAATTCCGATGTAATTTCTGTGCTTCATGGTCAATAAGAAGGTCCAAGGTATACAGTAAACCTGAAGTGAAGCTTCGGAATCTAAAACTGGGCTCACAGGAGAGGTTCAAATCATAGAAAGTTAGAGTGTCAGTCCTCTTGTACTTAAGTCGGCATTGTGCCTTTTGTATTAGATTCGGATGCAATTTCTGTGTTTCATCGTCAATATGAATGTCCAAGGCATACAGTAAACCTGTAGTGAAGCATCGGAATCTAAATCTGGAACCACAGGAGAGTTTCAAATCATAGAACCTTAGAGTGTCAGTCCTCTAGTACTTAAGTCGGCATTGTGCCTTTTGTATTAAGTTCGGATGCAATTTCTGTGTTTCATCGTCAATAAGAAGGTCCAAGGTATTCAGTAAACCTGAAGTGAAGCATCGGAATCTAAAACTGGACTCACAGGAGTGGTTCAAAACATAGAAAGTTAGAGTGTCAGGCCTCTTGTACTTAAGTCGGCATTGTGCCTTTTGTATTAAATTCGGATGCAATTTCTGTGTTTCATCGTCAATAAGAATGTCCAAGGCATACAGTAAACCTGAAGTGAAGCATCGGAATCTACATCTGGACCCACAGGAGAGGTTCAAATCATAGAAACTTAGAGTGTCAGTCCTCTTGTACTTAAGTCGGCATTGTGCCTTTTGTATTAAATTCGGATGCTATTTCTGTGTTTCATCGTCTATAAGAAGGTCCAAGGTATTCAGTAAACCTAAAGTGAAGCATCGGAATCTAAAAGTGGACTCACAGGAGAGGTTCAAATCATAGAAAGTTAGAGTGTCAGTCCCCTTGTACTTATGTCGGTATTGTGCCTTTTGTATTAAATTCGGATGCAATTTCTGTGCTTCATCGTCAATAAGAAGGTCCATGGTATACAGTAAACCTGAAGTGAAGCTTCGGAATCTAAAACTGGACTCACAGGAGCGGCTCAAATCATAGAAAGTTAGAGTGTCAGTCCTCTTGTACTTAAGTCGGCATTGTGAGTTTTGTATTAAATTCGGATTCAATTTCTGTGTTTCATCGTCAATAAGAAGGTCCAAGGTATACAGTAAACCTGAAGTGAAGCATCGGAATCTAAAACTGGACTCACAGGAAAGGTACAAATCATAGAAAGTTAGAGTGTCAGTCCTCTTGTACTTAAGTCGACATTGTGCCTTTTGTATTAAATTCGAATGCAATTTCTGTGTTTCATCGTCAATAAGTAGGTCCAAGGTATACAGTAAACCTGCAGTGAAGCATCGGAATCTAATACTGGACTCGCAGGAGAGGTTCAAATCATAGAGAGTTAGAGTGTCAGTCCTCTTGTACTTAAGTCGGCATTGTGCATTTTAAATTTCATTCCGATGCAATTTAAGTGCTTCATCGTCAATTAGATGGTCCATGGTATACAGTAAATCTGCAGTGAAGCATCGGAATCTAAAACTGGACTCACAGGAGAGGTTCAAATCATAGAATGTTAGAGTGTCAGTCCCCTTGTACTTAAGTCGGCATTGTGCCTTTTGTATTAAATTCGGATGCAATTTCTGTGTTTCATCGTCAATAAGATGGTTCGAGGTGTACAGTAAACCTGAAGTGAAGCATCGTAATCTAAGACTGGACTCACAGGAGAGGTTCAAATCATAGAAAATTAGAGTGTCAGTCCTCTTGTACTTAAGTCGGCATTGTAACTTTGTCTTAAATTCGGATGCAATTTCTGTGCTTCTTCGTCAATAAGAAGGTCCAAGGGATACAGTAATCCTGAAGTGAAGCATCGGAATCTAACACTGGACTCACAGAAGAGGTTCAAATCATGGAAAGTTAGAGTGTCAGTCCCCTTGTACTTAAGTCGGCATTGTGCCTTTTGTATTATATTCGGACGCCATTTCTGTGTTTCATCGTCAATAAGAAGGTACAAGGTATGCAGTATACCAGAAGTGAAGCATCGGAATGTAAAACTGGACTCACAGGAGAGGTTCAAATCATAGAAAGTTAGAGTGTCAGTCCTCTTGTACTTAAGTCGGCATTGTGCCTTTTGAATTTAATTCCGATGCAATTTATGTACTTCATCGTCAATAAGGAGGTCCAGGGTATACAGTAAACCTGAAGTGAAGCATCGGAATCTAAAACTGGACTTACAGGAGAGGTTCAAATCATAGATAGTTAGAGTGTCAGTCCCCTTGTACTTATGTTGGTATTGTGCCTTTTGTATTAAATTCGGATGCAATTTCTGTGCTTCATCGTCAATAAGAAGGTCCACGGTATACAGTAAACCTGAAGTGAAGCTTCGGAATCTATAACTGGGATCACTGGAGAGGTTCAAATCAAAGAAGGTTCGAGTGTCAGTCCTCTTGTACTTAAGTCGGCATTGTGCCTTTTGTATTAAATTCGGATGCAATTTCTGTGCTTCATCGTCAATAAGAAGGTCCATGGTATACAGTAAACCTGAAGTGAAGCTTCGGAATCTAAAACTGGACTCACAGGAGCGGCTCAAATCATAGAAAGTTAGAGTGTCAGTCCTCTTGTACTTAAGTCGGCATTGTGAGTTTTGTATTAAATTCGGATTCAATTTCTGTGTTTCATCGTCAATAAGAAGGTCCAAGGTATACAGTAAACCTGAAGTGAAGCATCGGAATCTAAAACTGGACTCACAGGAAAGGTACAAATCATAGAAAGTTAGAGTGTCAGTCCCCTTGTACTTAAGTCGGCATTGTGCCTTTTGTATTATATTCGGACGCCATTTCTGTGTTTCATCGTCAATAAGAAGGTCCAAGGTATGCAGTATACCAGAAGTGAAGCATCGGAATGTAAAACTGGACTCACAGGAGAGGTTCAAATCATAGATAGTTAGAGTGTCAGTCCCCTTTTACTTAAGTCGGCATTGTGCCTCTTGTATTAAATTCGGATGCAATTTCTGTGTTTCATCGACAATAACAAGGTACAAGGTATACAGTAAACCTGAAGTGAAGCATCGGAATCTAAAACTGGACTCACAGGAGAGGTTCAAATCATAGAAAGTTAGAGTGTCAGTCCCCTTGTACTTATGTTGGTATTGTGCCTTTTGTATTAAATTCGGATGCAATTTCTGTGTTTCATCGTCGATAAGAAGGTCCAAGGTATTCAGTAAACGTGAAGTGAGGCATGGAAAACTAAAAGTGGACTCATAGGAGAGGTTCAAATCATAGAAAGTTGGAGTGTCAGGCCTCTTGTACTTAAGTCGACATTGTGCCTTTTGAATTTAATTCCGATGTAATTTCTGTGCTTCATCGTCAATAAGAAGGTCCAAGGTATACAGTAAACCTGAAGTGAAGCTTCGGAATCTAAAACTGGGCTCACAGGAGAGGTTCAAATCATAGAAAGTTAGAGTGTCAGTCCTCTTGTACTTAAGTCGGCATTGTGCCTTTTGTATTAGATTCGGATGCAATTTCTGTGTTTCATCGTCAATATGAATGTCCATGGCATACAGTAAACCTGAAGTGAAGCATCGGAATCTAAATCTGGAACCACAGGAGAGTTTCAAATCATAGGAACTTAGAGTGTCAGTCCTCTTGTACTTAAGTCGGCATTGTGCCTTTTGCATTAAGTTCGGATGCAATTTCTGTGTTTCATCGTCAATAAGAAGGTCCAAGGTATTTAGTAAACCTGAAGTGAAGCATCGGAATCTAAAACTGGACTCACAGGAGTGGTTCAAAACATAGAAAGTTAGAGTGTCAGGCCTCTTGTACTTAAGTCGGCATTGTGCCTTTTGTATCAAATTCGGATGCAATTTCTGTGTTTCATCGTCAATAAGAATGTCCAAGGCATACAGTAAACCTGAAGTGAAGCATCGGAATCTACATCTGGACCCACAGGAGAGGTTCAAATCATAGAAACTTAGAGTGTCAGTCCTCTTGTACTTAAGTCGCATTGTGCCTTTTGTATTAAATTCGGATGCTATTTCTGTGTTTCATCGTCAATAAGAAGGTCCAAGGTATTCAGTAAACCTGAAGTGAAGCATCGGAATCTAAAAGTGGACTCACAGGAGAGGTTCAAATAATATAAAGTTAGAGTGTCAGTCCCCTTGTACTTAAGTCGGCATTGTGCCTTTTGTATTAAATTCGGATGCAATTTCGGTGTTACATCGTGAATAAGAAGGTCCAAGGTTTACAGTAAACCTGAAGTGAAGCATCGGAATCTAAAACTGGACTCACAGGAGAGGTTCAAATCATAGAAAATTAGAGTGTCAGTCCTCTTGTACTTAAGTCGGCATTGTAACTTTGTCTTAAATTCGGATGCAATTTCTGTGCTTCTTCGTCAATAAGAAGGTCCAAGGGATACAGTAAACCTGAAGTGAAGCATCGGAATCTAAAACTGGACTCACAGAAGAGGTTCAAATCATGGAAAGTTAGAGTGTCAGTCCCCTTGCACTTAAGTCGGCATTGTGCCTTTTGTATTATATTCGGACGCAATTTCTGTGTTTCATCGTCAATAACAAGGTCCAAGGTATGCAGTATACCAGAAGTGAAGCATCGGAATGTAAAACTGGACTCACAGGAGAGGTTCAAATCATAGAAAGTTAGAGTGTCAGTCCTCTTGTACTTAAGTCGGCATTGTGCCTTTTGAATTTAATTCCGATGCAATTTATGTACTTCATCGTCAATAAGGAGGTCCAGGGTATACAGTAAACCTGAAGTGAAACATCGGAATCTAAAACTGGACTCACAGGAGAGGTTCAAATCATAGAAAGTTAGAGTGTCAGTCCCCTTGTACTTATGTCGGTATTGTGCCTGTTGTATTAAATTCGGATGCAATTTCTGTGCTTCATCGTCAATAAGAAGGTCCATGGTATACAGTAAACCTGAAGTGAAGCTTCGGAATCTAAAACTGGACTCAAAGGGGCGGCTCAAATCATAGAAAGTTAGAGTGTCAGTCCCCTTGTACTTAAGTCGGCATTGTGAGTTTTGTATTAAATTCGGATTCAATTTCTGTGTTTCATCGTCAATAAGAAGGTCCAAGGTATACAGTAAACCTGAAGTGAAGCATCGGAATCTAAAACTGGACTCACAGGAAAGGTACAAATCATTGAAAGTTAGAGTGTCAGTCCTCTTGTACTTAAGTCGACATTGTGCCTTTTGTATTAAATTCGGATGCAATTTCTGTGTTTCATCGTCAATAAGTAGGTCCAAGGTATACAGTAAACCTGAAGTGAAGTTTCGGAATCGAAAACTGGACTCACAGGAGAGGTACAAATCATACAAAGTTAGAGTGTCAGTCCTCTTGAACTTAAATCGGCATTGTGCACTTTGAATTTATATTCCGATGCAATTTCTGTGCTTTATCGTCAATTAGATGGTCCAAGGTATACAGTAAACCTGAAGTGAAGCTTCGGAATCTAAAACTGGGCTCACAGGAGAGGTTCAAATCATAGAATGTTGGAGTGTCAGTCCTCCTGTACTTAAGTCGGCATTGTAACTTTGTCTCAAATTCGGATGCAATTTCTGTGCTTCATCGTCAATAAGAAGGTCCAAGGGATACAGTAAACCTGAAGTGAAGCATCGGAATCTAAAACTGGACTCACAGGAGAGGTTCAAATCATAGAAAGTTAGAGTGTCAGTCCCCTTGCACTTAAGTCGGCATTGTGCCTCTTGTATTAAATTCGGATGCAATTTCTGTGTTTCATCGTCAATAAGAAGGTCCAAGGTATACAGTAAACCTGAAGTGAAGCATCGGAATCTAAAACTGGACTCACAGGAGAGGTTCAAATCATAGAAAATTAGAGTGTCAGTCCTCTTGTACTTAAGTCGGCATTGTAACTTTGTCTCAAATTCGGATGCAATTTCTGTGCTTCATCGTCAATAAGAAGGTCCAAGGGATACAGTAAACCTGAAGTGAAGCATCGGAATCTAAAACTGGACTCACAGGAGAGGTTCAAATCATAGAAAGTTAGAGTGTCAGTCCCCTTGCACTTAAGTCGGCATTGTGCCTCTTGTATTAAATTCGGATGCAATTTCTGTGTTTCATCGTCAATAAGAAGGTCCAAGGTATACAGTAAACCTGAAGTGAAGCATCGGAATCTAAAACTGGACTCACAGGAGAGGTTCAAATCATAGAAAGTTAGAGTGTCAGTTCTCTTGTACTTAAGTCGGCATTGTGCCTTTTGAATTTAATTCCGATGCAATTTATGTACTTCATCGTCAATAAGGAGGTCCAGGGTATACAGTAAACCTGAAGTGAAACATCGGAATCTAAAACTGGACTCACAGGAGAGGTTCAAATCATAGAAAGTTAGAGTGTCAGTCCCCTTGTACTTATGTCGGTATTGTGCCTGTTGTATTAAATTTGGATGCAATTTCTGTGCTTCATCGTCAATAAGAAGGTCCATGGTATACAGTAAACCTGAAGTGAAGCTTCGGAATCTAAAACTGGACTCAAAGGGGCGGCTCAAATCATAGAAAGTTAGAGTGTCAGTCCCCTTGTACTTAAGTCGGCATTGTGAGTTTTGTATTAAATTCGGATTCAATTTCTGTGTTTCATCGTCAATAAGAAGGTCCAAGGTATACAGTAAACCTGAAGTGAAGCATCGGAATCTAAAACTGGACTCACAGGAAAGGTACAAATCATTGAAAGTTAGAGTGTCAGTCCTCTTGTACTTAAGTCGACATTGTGCCTTTTGTATTAAATTCGGATGCAATTTCTGTGTTTCATCGTCAATAAGTAGGTCCAAGGTATACAGTAAACCTGAAGTGAAGTTTCGGAATCGAAAACTGGACTCACAGGAGAGGTACAAATCATACAAAGTTAGAGTGTCAGTCCTTTTGAACTTAAATCGGCATTGTGCACTTTGAATTTATATTCCGATGCAATTTCTGTGCTTTATCGTCAATTAGATGGTCCAAGGTATACAGTAAACCTGAAGTGAAGCTTCGGAATCTAAAACTGGGCTCACAGGAGCGGTTCAAATCATAGAATGTTGGAGTGTCAGTCCTCTTGTACATAAGTCGGCACTGTGCCTTTTGTATTAAATTCGGATGCAATTTCTGTGTTTCATCGTCAAAAAGAAGGCCCAAGGTATACAGTAAACCTGAAGTGAAGCATCGGAATCTAAAACTGGACTCACAGGAGAGGTTCAAATCATAGAAAATCAGAGTGTCAGTCCTCCTGTACTTAAGTCGGCATTGTAACTTTGTCTCAAATTCGGATGCAATTTCTGTGCTTCATCGTCAATAAGAAGGTCCAAGGGATACAGTAAACCTGAAGTGAAGCATCGGAATCTAAAACTGGACTCACAGGAGAGGTTCAAATCATAGAAAGTTAGAGTGTCAGTCCCCTTGCACTTAAGTCGGCATTGTGCCTCTTGTATTAAATTCGGATGCAATTTCTGTGTTTCATCGTCAATAAGAAGGTCCAAGGTATACAGTAAACCTGAAGTGAAGCATCGGAATCTAAAACTGGATGCACAGGAGAGGTACAATTCATAGAAACTTAGAGTGTCAGTCCTCTTGTACTCAAGTCGGCATTGTGCATTTTGTATTGAATTCGGAAGCAATTTCTGTGCTTCATCGTCAATTAGATGGTCCAAGGTATACAGTAAACCTGAAGTGAAGTATCGGAATCTAAAACTGGGCTCACAGGAGAGGTTCAAATCATAGAAAGTTAGAGTGTCAGTCCTCTTGTACTTAAGTCGGCACTGTGCCTTTTGTATTGAATTCGAATGCAATTTCTGTGTTTCATCGTCAAAAAGAAGGCCCAAGGTATACAGTAAACCTGAAGTGAAGCATCGGAATCTAAAACTGGACTCACAGGAGAGGTTCAAATCATAGAAAATTAGAGTGTCAGTCCTCTTGTACTTAAGTCGGCATTGTAACTTTGTCTTAAATTCGGATGCAATTTCTGTGCTTCATCGTCAATAAGAAGGTCCAAGGGATTCAGAAAACCTGAAGTGAAGCATCGGAATCTAAAACTGGACTCACAGGAGAGGTTCAAATCATAGAAAGTTAGAGTGTCAGTCCCCTTGTACTTAAGTCGGCATTGTGCCTCTTGTATTAAATTCGGATGCAATTTCGGTGTTACATCGTGAATAAGAAGGTCCAAGGTATACAGTAAACCTGAAGTGAAGCATCGGAATCTAAAACTGGACTCACAGGAGAGGTTCAAATCATAGAAAATTAGAGTGTCAGTCCTCTTGTACTTAAGTCGGCATTGTAACTTTGTCTTAAATTCGGATGCACTTTCTGTGCTTCTTCGTCAATAAGAAGGTCCAAGGGATACAGTAAACCTGAAGTGAAGCATCGGAATCTAAAACTGGACTCACAGAAGAGGTTCAAATCATGGAAAGTTAGAGTGTCAGTCCCCTTGCACTTAAGTCGGCATTGTGCCTTTTGTATTATATTCGGACGCAATTTCTGTGTTTCATCGTCAATAAGAAGGTCCAAGGTATGCAGTATACCAGAAGTGAAGCATCGGAATGTAAAACTGGACTCACAGGAGAGGTTCAAATCATAGAAAGTTAGAGTGTCAGTCCCCTTGTACTTAAGTCTTCATTGTGCCTTTTGTATTAAATTCGGATGCAATTTCTGTTCTTCATCGTCAATAAGAAGGTCCATAGTATACAGTAAACCTGAAGTGAAGCTTCGGAATCTAAAACTGGACTCAAAGGGGCGGCTCAAATCATAGAAAGTTAGAGTGTCAGTCCCCTTGTACTTAAGTCGGCATTGTGAGTTTTGTATTAAATTCGGATTCAATTTCTGTGTTTCATCGTCAATAAGAAGGTCCAAGGTATACAGTAAACGTGAAGTGAAGCATCGGAATCTAAAACTGGACTCACAGGAAAGGTACAAATCATAGAAAGTTAGAGTGTCAGTCCTCTTGTACTTAAGTCGACATTGTGCCTTTTGTATTAAATTCGGATGCAATTTCTGTGTTTCATCGTCAATAAGTAGGTCCAAGGTATACAGTAAACCTGAAGTGAAGTTTCGGAATCGAAAACTGGACTCACAGGAGAGGTACAAATCATACAAAGTTAGAGTGTCAGTCCTCTTGTACTTAAATCGGCATTGTGCCCTTTGAATTTATATTCCGATGCAATTTCTGTGCTTTATCGTCAATTAGATGGTCCAAGGTATACAGTAATCCTGAAGTGAAGCTTCGGAATCTAAAACTGGGCTCACAGGAGAGGTTCAAATCATAGAATGTTGGAGTGTCAGTCCTCTTGTACTTAAGTCGGCACTGTGCCTTTTGTATTAAATTCGGATGCAATTTCTGCGTTTCATCGTCAAAACGAAGGCCCAAGGTATACAGTAAACCTGAAGTGAAGCAACGGAATCTAAAACTGGACTCACAGGAGAGGTTCAAATCATAGAAAATCAGAGTGTCAGTCCTCCTGTACTTAAGTCGGCATTGTAACTTTGTCTCAAATTCGGATGCAATTTCTGTGCTTCATCGTCAATAAGAAGGTCCAAGGGATACAGTAAACCTGAAGTGAAGCATCGGAATCTAAAACTGGACTCACAGGAGAGGTTCAAATCATAGAAAGTTAGAGTGTCAGTCCCCTTGCACTTAAGTCGGCATTGTGCCTCTTGTATTAAATTCGGATGCAATTTCTGTGTTTCATCGTCAATAAGAAGGTCCAAGGTATACAGTAAACCTGAAGTGAAGCATCGGAATCTAAAACTGGATGCACAGGAGAGGTACAATTCATAGAAACTTAGAGTGTCAGTCCTATTGTACTCAAGTCGGCATTGTGCATTTTGTATTGAATTCGGAAGCAATTTCTGTGCTTCATCGTCAATTAGATGGTCCAAGGTATACAGTAAACCTGAAGTGAAGCTTCCGAATCTAAAACTGGGTTCACAGGAGAGGTTCAAATCATAGAAAGTTAGAGTGTCAGTCCTCTTGTACTTAAGTCGGCACTGTGCCTATTGTATTGAATTCGGATGCAATTTCTGTGTTTCATCGTCAAAAAGAAGGCCCAAGGTATACAGTAAACCTGAAGTGAAGCATCGGAATCTAAAACTGGACGCACAGGAGAGGTTCAAATCATAGAAAATTAGAGTGTCAGTCCTCTTGTACTTAAGTCGGCATTGTAACTTTGTTTAAATTCGGATGCAATTTCTGTGCTTCATCGTCAATAAGAAGGTCCAAGGGATACAGTAAACCTGAAGTGAAGCATCGGAATCTAAAACTGGACTCACAGGAGAGGTTCAAATCATAGAAAGTTAGAGTGTCAGTCCCCTTGTACTTAAGTCGGCATTGTGCCTCTTGTATTAAATTCGGATGCAATTTCTGTGTTTCATCGTCAATAACAAGGTACAAGGTATACAGTAAACCTGAAGTGAAGCATCGTAATCTAAAACTGGATGCACAGGAGAGGTACAAATCATAGAAACTTAGAGTGTCAGTCCTCTTGTACTCAAGTCGGCATTGTGCATTTTGTATTAAATTCGGATGCAATTTCTGTGTTTCATCGTCGATAAGAAGGTCCATGGTATTCAGTAAACCTGAAGTGAGGCATCGAAAACTGAAACTGGACTCACGGGAGAGGTTCAAATCATAGAAAGTTGGAGTGTCAGTCCTCTTGCACTTAAGTCGACATTGTGCCTTTTGAATTTAATTCCGATGTAATTTCTGTGCTTCATCGTCAATAAGAAGGTCCAAGGTATACAGTAAACCTGAAGTGAAGCTTCGGAATCTAAAACTGGGCTCACAGGAGAGGTTCAAATCATAGAAAGTTGTAGTGTCAGTCCTCTTGTACTTAAGTCGGCATTGTGCCTTTTGTATTAGATTCGGATGCAATTTCTGTGTTTCATCGTCAATATGAATGTCCAAGGAATACAGTAAACCAGAAGTAAAGCATCGGAATCTAAATCTGGACCCACAGGAGAGGTTCAAACCATAGAAACTTAGAGTGTCAGTCCTCTTGTACTTAAGTCGGCATTCTACCTTTTGTGTTAAATTCGGATGCTATTTCTGTGTTTCATCGTCAATAAGAAGGTCCAAGGTATTCAGTAAACCTGAAGTGAAGCATCGGAATCTAAAACTGGACTCACAGGAGAGGTTCAAATCATACAAAGTTAGAGTGTCAGTCCCCTTGTACTTAAGTCGGCATTGTGCCTTTTGTATTAAATGCGGATGCAATTTCGGTGTTACATCGTGAATAAGAAGGTCAAAGGTATACTGCAAACCTGAAGAGAAGCATCGGAATCTAAACCTGGACTCACAGGAGAGGTTCAAATCATAGAAAATTAGAGTGTCAGTCCTCTTGTACTTAAATCGGCATTGTCAGTTTGTCTTAAATTCGGATGCAATTTCTGTGCTTCTTCGTCAATAAGAAGGTACAAGGGATACAGTTAACCTGAAGTGAAGCATCGGAATCTAAAACTGGACTCACAGGAGAGGTTCAAATCATAGAAAGTTAGAGTGTCAGTCCCCTTGCACTTAAGTCGGCATTGTGCCTCTTGTATTAAATTCGGATGCAATTTCTGTGTTTCATCGTCAATAAGAAGGTCCAAGGTATACAGTAAACCTGAAGTGAAGCATCGGAATCTAAAACTGGATGCACAGGAGAGGTACAATTCATAGAAACTTAGAGTGTCAGTCCTCTTGTACTCAAGTCGGCATTGTGCATTTTGTATTGAATTCGGAAGCAATTTCTGTGCTTCATCGTCAATTAGATGGTCCAAGGTATACAGTAAACCTGAAGTGAAGCTTCGGAATCTAAAACTGGGCTCACAGGAGAGGTTCAAATCATAGAAAGTTAGAGTGTCAGTCCTCTTGTACTTAAGTAGGCACTGTGCCTTTTGTATTGAATTCGGATGCAATTTCTGTGTTTCATCGTCAAAAAGAAGGCCCAAGGTATACAGTAAACCTGAAGTGAAGCATCGGAATCTAAAACTGGACTCACAGGAGAGGTTCAAATCATAGAAAATTAGAGTGTCAGTCCTCTTGTACTTAAGTCGGCATTGTAACTTTGTCTTAAATTCGGATGCAATTTCTGTGCTTCATCGTCAATAAGAAGGTCCAAGGGATACAGTAAACCTGAAGTCAAGCATCGGAATCTAAAACTGGACTCACAGGAGAGGTTCAAATCATAGAAAGTTAGAGTGTCAGTCCCCTTGTACTTAAGTCGGCATTGTGCCTCTTGTATTAAATTCGGATGCAATTTCGGTGTTACATCGTGAATAAGAAGGTCCAAGGTATACAGTAAACCTGAAGTGAAGCATCGGAATCTAAAACTGGACTCACAGGAGAGGTTCAAATCATAGAAAATTAGAGTGTCAGTCCTCTTGTACTTAAGTCGGCATTGTAACTTTGTCTTAAATTCGGATGCAATTTCTGTGCTTCTTCGTCAATAAGAAGGTCCAAGGGATACAGTAAACGTGAAGTGAAGCATCGGAATCTAAAACTGGACTCACAGGAAAGGTACAAATCATAGAAAGTTAGAGTGTCAGTCCTCTTGTACTTAAGTCGACATTGTGCCTTTTGTATTAAATTCGGATGCAATTTCTGTGTTTCATCGTCAATAAGTAGGTCCAAGGTATACAGTAAACCTGAAGTGAAGTTTCGGAATCGAAAACTGGACTCACAGGAGAGGTACAAATCATACAAAGTTAGAGTGTCAGTCCTCTTGTACTTAAATCGGCATTGTGCCCTTTGAATTTATATTCCGATGCAATTTCTGTGCTTTATCGTCAATTAGATGGTCCAAGGTATACAGTAATCCTGAAGTGAAGCTTCGGAATCTAAAACTGGGCTCACAGGAGAGGTTCAAATCATAGAATGTTGGAGTGTCAGTCCTCTTGTACTTAAGTCGGCACTGTGCCTTTTGTATTAAATTCGGATGCAATTTCTGCGTTTCATCGTCAAAAAGAAGGCCCAAGGTATACAGTAAACCTGAAGTGAAGCATCGGAATCTAAAACTGGACTCACAGGAGAGGTTCAAATCATAGAAAATCAGAGTGTCAGTCCTCCCGTACTTAAGTCGGCATTGTAACTTTGTCTCAAATTCGGATGCAATTTCTGTGCTTCATCGTCAATAAGAAGGTCCAAGGGATCCAGTAAACCTGAAGTGAAGCATCGGAATCTAAAACTGGACTCACAGGAGAGGTTCAAATCATAGAAAGTTAGAGTGTCAGTCCCCTTGCACTTAAGTCGGCATTGTGCCTCTTGTATTAAATTCGGATGCAATTTCTGTGTTTCATCGTCAATAAGAAGGTCCAAGGTATACAGTAAACCTGAAGTGAAGCATCGGAATCTAAAACTGGACGCACAGGAGAGGTTCAAATCATAGAAAATTAGAGTGTCAGTCCTCTTGTACTTAAATCGGCATTGTAACTTTGTCTTAAATTCGGATGCAATTTCTGTGCTTCTTCGTCAATAAGAGTGTCCAAGGGATACAGTTAACCTGAAGTGAAGCATCGGAATCTAAAACTGGACTCACAGAAGAGGTTCAAATCATGGAAAGTTAGAGTGTCAGTCCCCTTGTACTTAAGTCGGCATTGTGCCTCTTGTATTAAATTCGGATGCAATTTCTGTGTTTCATCGTCAATAACAAGGTACAAGGTATACAGTAAACCTGAAGTGAAGCATCGTAATCTAAAACTGGATGCACAGGAGAGGTACAAATCATAGAAACTTAGAGTGTCAGTCCTCTTGTACTCAAGTCGGCATTGTGCATTTTGTATTAAATTCGGATGCAATTTCTGTGTTTCATCGTCGATAAGAAGGTCCAAGGTATACAGTAAACCTGAAGTGAAGCATCGGAATCTAAAACTGGACGCACAGGAGAGGTTCAAATCATAGAAAATTAGAGTGTCAGTCCTCTTGTACTTAAGTCGGCATTGTAACTTTGTTTAAATTCGGATGCAATTTCTGTGCTTCATCGTCAATAAGAAGGTCCAAGGGATACAGTAAACCTGAAGTGAAGCATCGGAATCTAAAACTGGACTCACAGGAGAGGTTCAAATCATAGAAAGTTAGAGTGTCAGTCCCCTTGTACTTAAGTCGGCATTGTGCCTCTTGTATTAAATTCGGATGCAATTTCTGTGTTTCATCGTCAATAACAAGGTACAAGGTATACAGTAAACCTGAAGTGAAGCATCGTAATCTAAAACTGGATGCACAGGAGAGGTACAAATCATAGAAACTTAGAGTGTCAGTCCTCTTGTACTCAAGTCGGCATTGTGCATTTTGTATTAAATTCGGATGCAATTTCTGTGTTTCATCGTCGATAAGAAGGTCCAAGGTATACAGTAAACCTGAAGTGAAGCATCGGAATCTAAAACTGGACGCACAGGAGAGGTTCAAATCATAGAAAATTAGAGTGTCAGTCCTCTTGTACTTAAGTCGGCATTGTAACTTTGTTTAAATTCGGATGCAATTTCTGTGCTTCATCGTCAATAAGAAGGTCCAAGGGATACAGTAAACCTGAAGTGAAGCATCGGAATCTAAAACTGGACTCACAGGAGAGGTTCAAATCATAGAAAGTTAGAGTGTCAGTCCCCTTGTACTTAAGTCGGCATTGTGCCTCTTGTATTAAATTCGGATGCAATTTCTGTGTTTCATCGTCAATAACAAGGTACAAGGTATACAGTAAACCTGAAGTGAAGCATCGTAATCTAAAACTGGATGCACAGGAGAGGTACAAATCATAGAAACTTAGAGTGTCAGTCCTCTTGTACTCAAGTCGGCATTGTGCATTTTGTATTAAATTCGGATGCAATTTCTGTGTTTCATCGTCGATAAGAAGGTCCAAGGTATTCAGTAAACCTGAAGTGAGGCATCGAAAACTAAAACTGGACTCACGGGAGAGGTTCAAATCATAGAAAGTTGGAGTGTCAGTCCTCTTGTACTTAAGTCGACATTGTGCCTTTTGAATTTAATTCCGATGTAATTTCTGTGCTTCATCGTCAATAAGAAGGTCCAAGGTATACAGTAAACCTGAAGTGAAGCTTCGGAATCTAAAACTGGGCTCACAGGAGAGGTTCAAATCATAGAAAGTTGTAGTGTCAGTCCTCTTGTACTTAAGTCGGCATTGTGCCTTTTGTATTAGATTCTAATGCAATTTCTGTGTTTCATCGTCAATATGAATGTCCAAGGAATACAGTAAACCAGAAGTAAAGCATCGGAATCTAAATCTGGACCCACAGGAGAGGTTCAAATCATAGAAACTTAGAGTGTCAGTCCTCTTGTACTTAAGTCGGCATTGTACCTTTTGTGTTAAATTCGGATGCTATTTCTGTGTTTCATCGTCAATAAGAAGGTCCAAGGTATTCAGTAAACCTGAAGTGAAGCATCGGAATCTAAAACTGGACTCACAGGAGAGGTTCAAATCACAGAAAGTTAGAGTGTCAGTCCCCTTGTACTTAAGTCGGCATTGTGCCTTTTGTATTAAATGCGGATGCAATTTCGGTGTTCCATCGTGAATAAGAAGGTCAAAGGTATACTGCAAACCTGAAGAGAAGCATCGGAATCTAAACCTGGACTCACAGGAGAGGTTCAAATCATAGAAAATTAGAGTGTCAGTCCTCTTGTACTTAAATCGGCATTGTCACTTTGTCTTAAATTCGGATGCAATTTCTGTGCTTCTTCGTCAATAAGAAGGTACAAGGGATACAGTTAACCTGAAGTGAAGCATCGGAATCTAAAACTGGACTCACAGGAGAGGTTCAAATCATAGAAAGTTAGAGTGTCAGTCCCCTTGCACTTAAGTCGGCATTGTGCCTCTTGTATTAAATTCGGATGCAATTTCTGTGTTTCATCGTCAATAAGAAGGTCCAAGGTATACAGTAAACCTGAAGTGAAGCATCGGAATCTAAAACTGGATGCACAGGAGAGGTACAATTCATAGAAACTTAGAGTGTCAGTCCTCTTGTACTCAAGTCGGCATTGTGCATTTTGTATTGAATTCGGAAGCAATTTCTGTGCTTCATCGTCAATTAGATGGTCCAAGGTATACAGTAAACCTGAAGTGAAGCTTCGGAATCTAAAACTGGGCTCACAGGAGAGGTTCAAATCATAGAAAGTTAGAGTGTCAGTCCTCTTGTACTTAAGTAGGCACTGTGCCTTTTGTATTGAATTCGGATGCAATTTCTGTGTTTCATCGTCAAAAAGAAGGCCCAAGGTATACAGTAAACCTGAAGTGAAGCATCGGAATCTAAAACTGGACTCACAGGAGAGGTTCAAATCATAGAAAATTAGAGTGTCAGTCCTCTTGTACTTAAGTCGGCATTGTAACTTTGTCTTAAATTCGGATGCAATTTCTGTGCTTCATCGTCAATAAGAAGGTCCAAGGGATACAGTAAACCTGAAGTGAAGCATCGGAATCTAAAACTGGACTCACAGGAGAGGTTCAAATCATAGAAAGTTAGAGTGTCAGTCCCCTTGTACTTAAGTCGGCATTGTGCCTCTTGTATTAAATTCGGATGCAATTTCGGTGTTACATCGTGAATAAGAAGGTCCAAGGTATGCAGTAAACCTGAAGTGAAGCATCGGAATCTAAAACTGGACTCACAGGAGAGGTTCAAATCATAGAAAATTAGAGTGTCAGTCCTCTTGTACTTAAGTCGGCATTGTAACTTTGTCTTAAATTCGGATGCAATTTCTGTGCTTCTTCGTCAATAAGAAGGTCCAAGGGATACAGTAAACCTGAAGTGAAGCATCGGAATTTAAACTGGACTCACAGAAGAGGTTCAAATCATGGAAAGTTAGAGTGTCAGTCCCCTTGCACTTAAGTCGGCATTGTGCCTTTTGTATTATATTCGGACGCAATTTCTGTGTTTCATCGTCAATAAGAAGGTCCAAGGTATGCAGTATACCAGAAGTGAAGCATCGGAATGTAAAACTGGACTCACAGGAGAGGTTCAAATCATAGAAAGTTAGAGTGTCAGTCCCCTTGTACTTAAGTCGGCATTGTGCCTTTTGTATTAAATTCGGATGCAATTTCTGTGCTTCATCGTCAATAAGAAGGTCCATGGTATACAGTAAACCTGAAGTGAAGCTTCGGAATCTAAAACTGGACTCAAAGGGGCGGCTCAAATCATAGAAAGTTAGAGTGTCAGTCCCCTTGTACTTAAGTCGGCATTGTGAGTTTTGTATTAAATTCGGATTCAATTTCTGTGTTTCATCGTCAATAAGAAAGTCCAAGGTATACAGTAAACCTGAAGTGAAGCATCGGAATCTAAAACTGGACTCACAGGAAAGGTACAAATCATAGAAAGTTAGAGTGTCAGTCCTCTTGTACTTAAGTCGACATTGTGCCTTTTGTATTAAATTCGGATGCAATTTCTGTGTTTCATCGTCAATAAGTAGGTCCAAGGTATACAGTAAACCTGAAGTGAAGTTTCGGAATCGAAAACTGGACTCACAGGAGAGGTACAAATCATACAAAGTTAGAGTGTCAGTCCTCTTGTACTTAAATCGGCATTGTGCATTTTGTATTAAATTCGGATGCAATTTCTGTGTTTCATCGTCGATAAGAAGGTCCAAGGAATTCAGTAAACCTGAAGTGAGGCATCGAAAACTAAAACTGGACTCACGGGAGAGGTTCAAATCATAGAAAGTTGGAGTGTCAGTCCTCTTGTACTTAAGTCGACATTGTGCCTTTTGAATTTAATTCCGATGTAATTTCTGTGCTTCATCGTCAATAAGAAGGTCCAAGGTATACAGTAAACCTGAAGTGAAGCTTCGGAATCTAAAACTGGACTCACAGAAGAGGTTCAAATCATGGAAAGTTAGAGTGTCAGTCCTCTTGTACTCAGGTCGGCATTGTGCATTTTGTATTGAATTCGGAAGCAATTTCTGTGCTTCATCGTCAATTAGATGGTCCAAGGTATACAGTAAACCTGAAGTGAAGCTTCGGAATCTAAAACTGGGCTCACAGGAGAGGTTCAAATCATAGAAAGTTAGAGTGTCAGTCCTCTTGTACTTAAGTCGGCACTGTGCCTTTTGTATTGAATTCGGATGCAATTTCTGTGTTTCATCGTCAAAAAGAAGGCCCAAGGTATACAGTAAACCTGAAGTGAAGCATCGGAATCTAAAACTGGACTCACAGGAGAGGTTCAAATCATAGAAAGTTAGAGTGTCAGTCCTCTTGTACTTAAGTCGGCATTGTAACTTTGTCTTAAATTCGGATGCAATTTCTGTGCTTCATCGTCAATAAGAAGGTCCAAGGGATACAGTAAACCTGAAGTGAAGCATCGGAATCTAAAACTGGACTCACAGGAGAGGTTCAAATCATAGAAAGTTAGAGTGTCAGTCCCCTTGTACTTAAGTCGGCATTGTGCCTCTTGTATTAAATTCGGATGCGATTTCTGTGTTTCATCGTCAAAAACAAGGTACAAGGTATACAGTAAACCTGAAGTGAAGCATCGTAATCTAAAACTGGATGCACAGGAGAGGTACAAATCATAGAAACTTAGAGTGTCAGTCCTCTTGTACTCAAGTCGGCATTGTGCATTTTGTATTAAATTCGGATGCAATTTCTGTGTTTCATCGTCGATAAGAAGGTCCAAGGTATTCAGTAAACCTGAAGTGAGGCATCGAAAACTAAAACTGGACTCACGGGAGAGGTTCAAATCATAGAAAGTTGGAGTGTCAGTCCTCTTGTACTTAAGTCGACATTGTGCCTTTTGAATTCAATTCCGATGTAATTTCTGTGCTTCATCGTCAATAAGAAGGTCCAAGGTATACAGTAAACCTGAAGTGAAGCTTCGGAATCTAAAACTGGGCTCACAGGAGAGGTTCAAATCATAGAAAGTTAGAGTGTCAGTCCTCATGTACTTAAGTCGGCATTGTGCCTTTTGTATTAGATTCGGATGCAATTTCTGTGTTTCATCGTCAGTATGAATGTCCAAGGCGTACAGTAAACCAGAAGTAAAGCATCGGAATCTAAATCTGGACCCACAGGAGAGGTTCAAATCATAGAAACTTAGAGTGTCAGTCCTCTTGTACTTATGTCGGCATTGTGCCTCTTGTGTTAAGTTCGGATGCTATTTCTGTGTTTCATCGTCAATAAGAAGGTCCAAGGTATTCAGTAAACCTGAAGTGAAGCATCGGAATGTAAAACTGGACTCACAGGAGAGGTTCAAATCATAGAAAGTTAGAGTGTCAGTCCCCTTGTACTTAAGTCGGCATTGTGCCTTTTGTATTAAATTCGGATGCAATTTCGGTGTTACATCGTGAATAAGAAGGTCCAAGGTATACTGTAAACCTGAAGTGAAGCATCGGAATCTAAAACTGGACTCACAGGAGAGGTTCAAATCATAGAAAATTAGAGTGTCAGTCCTCTTGTACTTAAATCGGCATTGTAACTTTGTCTTAAATTCGGATGCAATTTCTGTGCTTCTTCGTCAATAAGAGTGTCCAAGGGATACAGTTAACCTGAAGTGAAGCATCGGAATCTAAAACTGGACTCACAGAAGAGGTTCAAATCATGGAAAGTTAGAGTGTCAGTCCCCTTGTACTTAAGTCGGCATTGTGCCTTTTGTATTATATTCGGACGCAATTTCTGTGTTTCATCGTCAATAAGAAGGTCCAAGGTATGCAGTATACCAGAAGTGAAGCATCGGAATGTAAAACTGGACTCACAGGAGAGGTTCAAATCATAGAAAGTTAGAGTGTCAGTCCTCTTGTACTTAAGTCGGCATTGTGCCTTTTGTATTAAATTCGGATGCGATTTCTGTGTTTCATCGTCAAAAAGAATGTCAAAGGGATGCAGTAAACCTCAAGTGAATATCCGGAATCTAAAACTGCACTAACAGGAGAGGTTCAAATCATAGAAACTTAGAGTGCAGTCCTCTTGTACTTAAGTCGGCTTTGTGCCTTTTGTATTAAATTCGGATGCTATTTCTGTGTTTAATCGTCAATAAGAAGGTCCAAGGTATACAGTCAACATGAAGTGAAGTATCGGAATCTAAAACTGGACTCACAGGAGAGGTACAAATCATAGAAACTTAGAGTAACAGTCCCCTTGTACTCAAGTCGGCATTGTGCATTTTGTATTAAATTCGGATGCAATTTCTGTGTTTCTTCGTCAATAAGAAGGTCCAAGGTATTCATTAAACCTGAAGTGAGGCATCGATATCTAAAACTGGGCTCACAGGAGAGATTCATATCATAGAAAGTTGGAGTGTCAGTCCTCTTGTACTTATGTCAGCATTGTGCCTTTTGTATTAAATTCGAATGCAATTTCTGTGTTTCGTCGTCAATAAGAAGGTCCAAGGGATACAGTAAAACTGAAGTGAAGCATCAGAATCTAAAACTGGACTCACAGGAGAGTTTCAAATCATAGAAAGTTAAGGTGTCAGTCCTCTTGTACTTAAGTCGGCATTGTGGCTTTTGTATTAAATTCGGATGCAATTTCTGTGTTTCAGCGTCTGTATGAAGGTCCAAGGTAAACAGTAAATATGAAGTGAAGCATCGGAATCTAAAACTGGACTCACAGGAGAGTTTCAAATCATAGATAGTTAGAGTGTCAGTCCTCTTGTACTTATGTCGGCATTGTGCCTTTTGTATTAAATTCAGATGGAATTTCTGTGTTTCATCGTCAATATGAAGGTCCAAGGGATACAGTACACCTGAAGTGAAGCATCGGAATCTAAAAGTGGACTCACTGGAGAGGTTTAAATCATAGAAATATAGAGAGTCAGTCCTCTTGTACTTAAGTCGGCATTGTGCCTTTTGTGTTTAATTCGGATGCAATTTCTGTGTTTCGTCGTCAATACGATGGTCAAAGGGATACAGTAAACCTGTAGTGAAGCAATGGAATCTAAGACTGGACTCACAGGAGAGGTTCAAATCATGTAAAGTTAGAGAGTCAGTCCTCCTGTACTTATATCGGCATAGTGCCTTTTGTATTATGTTTGGATGCAATTTCTGTGTTTCATCGTCAATAAGAAGGTCCAAGGTAAACAGTAAACCTGAAGTGAAGCAACGGAATCTGAAAGGGGACTCAAAGGAGGGGTTCAAATCATATTAAGTTAGAAAGTCAATCCTCTTGTTCTTAAGTCGGCATTGTGCCTTTTGTATTAAATTAGGATGAAATTTCTGTGTTTCATCGTCCATAAGAAGGTCCAAGGTATAAAGTAAACCTGAAGTGAAGCATCGGAATCTAAAACTGGACTCAAAGGAGAGGTTTAAATCATAGGAAATTAGAGAGTCAGTCCTCTTGTACTTACGTCGGCATTGTGCCTTTTGTGTTTAATTCGGGTGCAATTTCTGTGTTTCGTCGTCAATAAGAAGGTCAAAGGGATACAGTAAACCTGTAGTGAAGCATCGAAATCTAAAACTGGACTCACAGGAGAGGTTCAAATCATAGAAAGTTAGAGAGTCAGTCCTCTTGTACTTACGTCGGCATTGTGCCTTTTGTATTAAATTCGGAAGCAATTTCTGTGGTTCGTCGTCAATAAGAAGGTCCAAGGGATACAGTAAACCTGAAGTGAAGCATCGGAATCCAAAACTGGACTCACAGGACAGTTTCAAATCAGAGAAAGTTAGAGAGTCAGTCCTCTTTTACTTAAGTCAGCATTGTGCCTTTTGTATTAAATTAGGATGCAATTTCTGTGTTTCATCGTCAATAAGAAGGTCCAAGGTATACAGTAAACCTGAAATGAAGCATCGGAATCTAAAACTGGACTCAAAGGACAGTTTCAAATCATAGACAGTTAGAGAGTCAGTCCTCTTGTACTTAAGTCATCATTGTGCCTTTTGTATTAAATTAGGATGCAATTTCTGTGTTTCATCGTCAATAAGAAGGTCCAAGGTAAACTGTATACCTGAAGAGAATCAACGGAATCTAAAACTGGACTCACAGGAGAGGTTCAAATCATAGAAAGTTAGAGTGTCAGTCCACTTGCACTTAAGTCGGCATTGTGCCTTTTGTATTTAATTCGGATGCAATTTCTGTGTTTCATCGTATATTAGAAGGTCCACCGATACAGTAAACCTGAAGTGAAGCAACGGAATCTAAAACTGGACTCACAGGAGGGGTTCAAATCATATTAAGTTAGAGAGTAAACCCTCTTGTACTTAAGTCGGCATTGTGCCTTTTGTATTAAATTCGGATGAAATTTCTGTCTTTCATCGTCAATAAGAAGGTCCAAGGTATATAGTAAACCTGAAGTGAAGCATCGGAATCTAAATCTGGACTCACAGGAGAGGTTCAAATCATACAACGATAGAGTGTCAGTCCTCTTGTACTTATGTCGGCATTGTGCCTTTTGTATTAAATTCGGATGCAATTATTGTGTTTCATCGTCAATAAGAAGGTCCAAGGTATACAGTAAACTTGAAGTAAAGCATCGGAATCTAAATCTGGACCCACAGGTGAGGTTCAAATCATAGAAACTTAGAGTGTCAGTCCTCTTGTACTTAAGTCGGCATTGTGCCTCTTGTGTTAAATTCGGATGCTATTTCTGTGTTTCATCGTCAATAAGAAGGTCCAAGGTATTCAGTAAACCTGAAGTGAAGCATCGGAATGTAAAACTGGACTCACAGGAGAGGTTCAAATCATAGAAAGTTAGAGTGTCAGTCCCCTTGTACTTAAGTCGGCATTGTGCCTTTTGTATTAAATTCGGATGCAATTTCGGTGTTACATCGTGAATAAGAAGGTCCAAGGTATACTGTAAACCTGAAGTGAAGCATCGGAATCTAAAACTGGACTCACAGGAGAGGTTCAAATCATAGAAAATTAGAGTGTCAGTCCTCTTGTACTTAAATCGGCATTGTAACTTTGTCTTAAATTCGGATGCAATTTCTGTGCTTCTTCGTCAATAAGAAGGTCCAAGGGATACAGTTAACCTGAAGTGAAGCATCGGAATCTAAAACTGGACTCACAGAAG
This sequence comes from Schistocerca americana, assembly GCF_021461395.2. NCBI lineage: Eukaryota > Metazoa > Arthropoda > Insecta > Orthoptera > Acrididae > Schistocerca > Schistocerca americana. Next base: position 61,323,992 of record NC_060121.1, read on the forward strand.
AGGTTCAAATCATGGAAAGTTAGAGTGTCAGTCCCCTTGTACTTAAGTCGGCATTGTGCCTTTTGTATTATATTCGGACGCAATTTCTGTGTTTCATCGTCAATAAGAAGGTCCAAGGTATGCAGTATACCAGAAGTGAAGCATCGGAATGTAAAACTGGACTCACAGGAGGGGTTCAAATCATAGAAAGTTAGAGTGTCAGTCCTCTTGTACTTAAGTCCTCATTGTGCCTTTTGTATTAAATTCGGATGCGATTTCTGTGTTTCATCGTCAAAAAGAATGTCAAAGGGATGCAGTAAACCTCAAGTGAATATCCGGATTCTAAAACTGCACTAACAGGAGAGGTTCAAATCATAGAAACTTAGAGTGCAGTCCTCTTGTACTTAAGTCGGCTTTGTGCCTTTTGTATTAAATTCGGATGCTATTTCTGTGTTTAATCGTCAATAAGAAGGTCCAAGGTATACAGTCAACATGAAGTGAAGTATCGGAATCTAAAACTGGACTCACAGGAGAGGTACAAATCATAGAAACTTAGAGTAACAGTCCCCTTGTACTCAAGTCGGCATTGTGCATTTTGTATTAAATTCGGATGCAATTTCTGTGTTTCTTCGTCAATAAGAAGGTCCAAGGTATTCATTAAACCTGAAGTGAGGCATCGATATCTAAAACTGGGCTCACAGGAGAGATTCATATCATAGAAAGTTGGAGTGTCAGTCCTCTTGTACTTATGTCAGCATTGTGCCTTTTGTATTAAATTCGAATGCAATTTCTGTGTTTCGTCGTCAATAAGAAGGTCCAAGGGATACAGTAAAACTGAAGTGAAGCATCAGAATCTAAAACTGGACTCACAGGAGAGTTTCAAATCATAGAAAGTTAGAGTGTCAGTCCTCTTGTACTTAAGTCGGCATTGTGGCTTTTGTATTAAATTCGGATGCAATTTCTGTGTTTCAGCGTCTGTATGAAGGTCCAAGGTAAACAGTAAATATGAAGTGAAGCATCGGAATCTAAAACTGGACTCACAGGAGAGTTTCAAATCATAGATAGTTAGAGTGTCAGTCCTCTTGTACTTATGTCGGCATTGTGCCTTTTGTATTAAATTCAGATGGAATTTCTGTGTTTCATCGTCAATATGAAGGTCCAAGGGATACAGTACACCTGAAGTGAAGCATCGGAATCTAAAACTGGACTCACTGGAGAGGTTTAAATCATAGAAATATAGAGAGTCAGTCCTCTTGTACTTAAGTCGGCATTGTGCCTTTTGTGTACAATTCGGATGCAATTTCTGTGTTTCGTCGTCAATACGATGGTCAAAGGGATACAGTAAACCTGTAGTGAAGCAATGGAATCTAAGACTGGACTCACAGGAGAGGTTCAAATCATGTAAAGTTAGAGAGTCAGTCCTCCTGTACTTATATCGGCATTGTGCCTTTTGTATTATGTTTGGATGCAATTTCTGTGTTTCATCGTCAATAAGAAGGTCCAAGGTAAACAGTAAACCTGAAGTGAAGCAACGGAATCTAAAAGGGGACTCAAAGGAGGGGTTCAAACCATATTAAGTTAGAAAGTCAATCCTCTTGTTTTTAAGTCGGCAGTGTGCCTTTTGTATTAAATTAGGATGAAATTTCTGTGTTTCATCGTCCATAAGAAGGTCCAAGGTATAAAGTAAACCTGAAGTGAAGCATCGGAATCTAAAACTGGACTCAAAGGAGAGGTTTAAATCATAGGAAATTAGAGAGTCAGTCCTCTTGTACTTACGTCGGCATTGTGCCTTTTGTGTTTAATTCGGGTGCAATTTCTGTGTTTCGTCGTCAATAAGAAGGTCAAAGGGATACAGTAAACCTGTAGTGAAGCATCGAAATCTAAAACTGGACTCACAGGAGAGGTTCAAATCATAGAAAGTTAGAGAGTCAGTCCTCTTGTACTTACGTCGGCATTGTGCCTTTTGTATTAAATTCGGAAGCAATTTCTGTGGTTCGTCGTCAATAAGAAGGTCCAAGGGATACAGTAAACCTGAAGTGAAGCATCGGAATCCAAAACTGGACTCACAGGACAGTTTCAAATCAGAGAAAGTTAGAGAGTCAGTCCTCTTGTACTTAAGTCAGCATTGTGCCTTTTGTATTAAATTAGGATGCAATTTCTGTGTTTCATCGTCAATAAGAAGGTCCAAGGTATACAGTAAACCTGAAATGAAGCATCGGAATCTAAAACTGGACTCAAAGGACAGTTTCAAATCATAGACAGTTAGAGAGTCAGTCCTCTTGTACTTAAGTCATCATTGTGCCTTTTGTATTAAATTAGGATGCAATTTCTGTGTTTCATCGTCAATAAGAAGGTCCAAGGTAAACTGTATACCTGAAGAGAATCAACGGAATCTAAAACTGGACTCACAGGAGAGGTTCAAATCATAGAAAGTTAGAGTGTCAGTCCACTTGCACTTAAGTCGGCATTGTGCCTTTTGTATTTACTTCGGATGCAATTTCTGTGTTTCATCGTATATTAGAAGGTCCACCGATACAGTAAACCTGAAGTGAAGCAACGGAATCTAAAACTGGACTCACAGGAGGGGTTCAAATCATATTAAGTTAGAGAGTAAAAGCTCTTGTACTTAAGTCGGCATTGTGCCTTTTGTATTAAATTCGGATGAAATTTCTGTCTTTCATCGTCAATAAGAAGGTCCAAGGTATATAGTAAACCTGAAGTGAAGCATCGGAATCTAAATCTGGACTCACAGGAGAGGTTCAAATCATACAACGATAGAGTGTCAGTCCTCTTGTACTTATGTCGGCATTGTGCCTTTTGTATTAAATTAGGATGCAATTTCTGTGTTTCATCGTCAATAAGAATGTCCGAGGTATACAGTGAACCTGAAGTGAAGCATCGGAATCTAAAACTGGATTCACAGGAGAGGTTTAAATCATAGAAAGTTAGAGTGTCAGTCCTCTTGTACTTAAGTCGGCATTGTGCCTTTTGTATTAAATTCGGATGCAATTTCTGTGTTTCATCGTCAATATGAAGGTCCAAGGGACACAGTAAACCTGAAGTGAGGCATCGGAATCTAAAACTGGACTCACAGGAGAGATTCAAATCTTAGGAAGTTAGAGTGTCAGTCCTCTTGTACTTTAGTCAGCATTGTGCCTTTTGTATTAAATTAGGATGCAATTTCTGTGTTTCATCGTCAATAAGAAGGTCCAAGGTATACAGTAAACCTAAAGTGAAGCATCGGAATCTAACACTGGACTCACAGGAGAGGTTCAAATCATAGAAAGTTAGAGTGTCAGTCCTCTTGTACTTAAGTAGGCATTGTGCCTTTTGTATTAAACTGGGATGCAATTTCTATGTTTCATCGTTAGGTAAGAAGGCCTAAGGTATACGGTAATCCTGAAGTGAAGCATCATAGTCTAAAACTGGACTCACAGGAGAGGTTCAAATCATAGAAAGTTAGAGTGTCAGTCCTCTTGTACCTAAGTCGGCATTGTGCCTTTTCTATTAAATTAGGATGCTATTTCTGTATTTCATCGTCAATAAGAAGGTCCAAGGTATATATTAAACATGAAGTGAAGCATCGGAATCAAAAACTGGACTTACAGAAAAGGTTGAAATCATAGAAAGTTAGAGTGTCAGTACTCTTGTACTTAAGTCGGCATTGTGCCTTTTGTAATAATTTCGGATGCAATTTCTGTGTTTCATCGTCAACAAGAAGGTCCAAGGTATACAGTGAACCTTAAGTGAAGCATCGGAATCAAAAACTGGACCCACAGGAGAGGTTCAAATCATAGAAACTTAGAGTGTCCGTACTCTTGTACTTAAGTCGGCAATGTGCCTTTTGTATTGATTTTGGATGCAATTTCTGTGTATCGTCGTCAAGAAGAAGGTCCAAAGTATACAGTAAACCTGAAGTGAAGCATCGGAATGTAAAACTGGACTCACAGATGAGGTTCAAATCATAGAAAGTTAGAGTGTCAGTTCTCTTGCAATTAAGTCGGCATTGTGCCTTTTGTATTAAATTCGGATGCAATTTCTGTGATTCATCGTCAACAAGAAGGTCCAAGGTATACAGCAAACCTGAAGTGAAGCAACGGAATCTAAAACTGGACTCACAGGAGGGGTTCAAATCATATTAAGTTAGAGAGTCAATCCTCTTGTACTTAAGTCGGCATTGTGCCTTTTGTATTATATTAGGATGAAATTTCTGTATTTCATCGTCAATAAGAAGGTCCAAGGTATATAGTAAACCTGAAGTGAAGCATCGGAATCTAAATCTGGACTCACAGGAGGGGTTCAAATCATAGAACGTTAGCGTGTCAGTCCTCTTGTACTTAAGTCGGCATTGTGCCTTTTGTATTAAATTAGGATGCAATTTCTGTGTTTCATCGTCAATATGAAGGTCCAAGGGACACAGTAAACCTGAAGTGAAGCATCGGAATCTAAAACTGGACTCACAGGAGAGATTCAAATCTTAGGAAGTTAGAGTGTCAGTCCTCTTGTACTTACGTCAGCATTGTGCCTTTTGTATCAAATTAGGATGCAATTTCTGTTTTTCATCGTCAATAAGAAGGTCCAAGGTATACAGTAAACCTAAAGTGAAGCATCGGAATCTAAAACTGGACTCACAGGAGAGGTTCAAATCATAGGAAGTTAGAGTGTCAGTCCTCTTGTACTTAAGTAGGCATTGTGCCTTTTGTATTAAACTGGGATGCAATTTCTGTGTTTCATCGTCAGTAAGAAGGCCTAAGGTATACGGTAATCCTGAAGTGAAGCATCAGAGTCTAAAAGTGGCCTCACAGGAGAGGTTCAAATCATAGAAAGTTAGTGTGTCAGTCCTCTTGTACCTAAGTCGGCATTGTGCCTTTTCTATTATATTAGGATGCTATTTCTGTATTTCATCGTCAATAAGAAGGTCCAAGGTATATATTAAACCTGAAGTGAAGCATCGGAATCAAAAACTGGACTTACAGAAGAGGTTCAAATCATAGAAAGTTAGAGTGTCAGTACATTTGTACTTAAGTCGGCATTGTGCCTTTTGTAATAATTTCGGATGCAATTTCTGTGTTTCATCGTCAACAAGAAGGTCCAAGGTATACAGTGAACCTTAAGTGAAGCATCGGAATCAAAGACTGGACTCACAGGAGAGGTTCAAACCATAGAAACTTAGTGTGTCCGTCCTCTTGTACTTAAGTCGGCAATGTGCCTTTTGTAATAATTTTGGATGCAATTTCTGTGTATCATCGTCAAGAAGAAGTTCCAAAGTATACAGTAAACCTGAAGTGAAGCATCGGAATCTAAAACTGGACTCACAGGAGAGATTCCAATCATAGAAATTTAGAGTGTCAGTACTCTTGTACTTAAGTCGGCATTGTGCCTTTTGTATGAAATTTGGATGCAATTTCTATGATTCATCGTCAATAAGAACGTCCAACTGATACAGTAAACCTAAAGTGAAGCATCGGAATCTAAAACTGGACTCACAGGAGAGGTTCACATAATAGAAAGTTAGAGTGTCAGTCATCTTGTACTTAAGTCGGCATAGTGCCTTTTGTATTAAATTAGGATGCAATTTCTGTGTTTCATCGTCAATAAGAAGGTCCGAGGTAGACAGTAAACCTGAAGTGAAGCATCGTAATCTAAAACTGGATTCACAGGAGAGGTTCAAATCATAGAAAGTTTGCGTGTCAGTCCTCTTGTACTTAAGTCGGAGTTGTGCCTTTTGTATTAAATTCGGATGCAATTTCATTGTTTCATCGTTAATAAGAAGGTCCAAGGGACACAGTAAACCTGAAGTGAAGCATCGGAATCTAAAACTGGACTCACAGGAGAGATTCAAATCATAGGAAGTTAGAGTGTCGGTCCTCTTGTACTTACGTCGGCATTGTGCCTTTTGTATTAAATTCGGAAGCAATTTCTGTGGTTCGTCGTCAATAAGAAGGTCCAAGGGATACAGTAAACCTGAAGTGAAGCATCGGAATCCAAAACTGGACTCACAGGACAGTTTCAAATCAGAGAAAGTTAGAGAGTCAGTCCTCTTGTACTTAAGTCAGCATTGTGCCTTTTGTATTAAATTAGGATGCAATTTCTGTGTTTCATCGTCAATAAGAAGGTCCAAGGTATACAGTAAACCTGAAATGAAGCATCGGAATCTAAAACTGGACTCAAAGGACAGTTTCAAATCATAGACAGTTAGAGAGTCAGTCCTCTTGTACTTAAGTCATCATTGTGCCTTTTGTATTAAATTAGGATGCAATTCCTGTGTTTCATCGTCAATAAGAAGGTCCAAGGTAAACTGTATACCTGAAGAGAATCAACGGAATCTAAAACTGGACTCACAGGAGAGGTTCAAATCATAGAAAGTTAGAGTGTCAGTCCACTTGCACTTAAGTCGGCATTGTGCCTTTTGTATTTAATTTGGATGCAATTTCTGTGTTTCATCGTATATTAGAAGGTCCACCGATACAGTAAACCTGAAGTGAAGCAACGGAATCTAAAACTGGACTCACAGGAGGGGTTCAAATCATATTAAGTTAGAGAGTAAACCTTCTTGTACTTAAGTCGGCATTGTGCCTTTTGTATTAAATTCGGATGAAATTTCTGTCTTTCATCGTCAATAAGAAGGTCCAAGGTATATAGTAAACCTGAAGTGAAGCATCGGAATCTAAATCTGGACTCACAGGAGAGGTTCAAATCATACAACGATAGAGTGTCAGTCCTCTTGTACTTATGTCGGCATTGTGCCTTTTGTATTAAATTAGGACGCAATTTCTGTGTTTCATCGTCAATAAGAATGTCCGAGGTATACAGTAAACCTGAAGTGAAGCATCGGAATCTAAAACTGGATTCACAGGAGAGGTTTAAATCATAGAAAGTTAGAGTGTCAGTCCTCTTGTACTTAAGTCGGCATTGTGCCTTTTGTATTAAATTCGGATGCAATTTCTGTGTTTCATCGTCAATATGAAGGTCCAAGGGACACAGTAAACCTGAAGTGAGGCATCGGAATCTAAAACTGGACTCACAGGAGAGATTCAAATCTTAGGAAGTTAGAGTGTCAGTCCTCTTGTACTTTAGTCAGCATTGTGCCTTTTGTATTAAATTAGGATGCAATTTCTGTGTTTCATCGTCAATAAGAAGGTCCAAGGTATACAGTAAACCTAAAGTGAAGCATCGGAATCTAACACTGGACTCACAGGAGAGGTTCAAATCATAGATAGTTAGAGTGTCAGTCCTCTTGTACTTAAGTAGGCATTGTGCGTTTTGTATTAAACTGGGATGCAATTTCTATGTTTCATCGTTAGGTAAGAAGGCCTAAGGTATACGGTAATCCTGAAGTGAAGCATCATAGTCTAAAACTGGACTCACAGGAGAGGTTCAAATCATAGAAAGTTAGAGTGTCAGTCCTCTTGTACCTAAGTCGGCATTGTGCCTTTTCTATTAAATTAGGATGCTATTTCTGTATTTCATCGTCAATAACAAGGTCCAAGGTATATATTAAACATGAAGTGAAGCATCGGAATCAAAAACTGGACTTACAGAAAAGGTTGAAATCATAGAAAGTTAGAGTGTCAGTACTCTTGTACTTAAGTCGGCATTGTGCCTTTTGTAATAATTTCGGATGCAATTTCTGTGTTTCATCGTCAACAAGAAGGTCCAAGGTATACAGTGAACCTTAAGTGAAGCATCGGAATCAAAAACTGGACCCACAGGAGAGGTTCAAATCATAGAAACTTAGAGTGTCCGTACTCTTGTACTTAAGTCGGCAATGTGCCTTTTGTATTGATTTTGGATGCAATTTCTGTGTATCGTCGTCAAGAAGAAGGTCCAAAGTATACAGTAAACCTGAAGTGAAGCATCGGAATGTAAAACTGGACTCACAGATGAGGTTCAAATCATAGAAAGTTAGAGTGTCAGTTCTCTTGCAATTAAGTCGGCATTGTGCCTTTTGTATTAAATTCGGATGCAATTTCTGTGATTCATCGTCAACAAGAAGGTCCAAGGTATACAGCAAACCTGAAGTGAAGCAACGGAATCTAAAACTGGACTCACAGGAGGGGTTCAAATCATATTAAGTTAGAGAGTCAATCCTCATGTACTTAAGTCGGCATTGTGCCTTTTGTATTATATTAGGATGAAATTTCTGTATTTCATCGTCAATAAGAAGGTCCAAGGTATATAGTAAACCTGAAGTGAAGCATCGGAATCTAAATCTGGACTCACAGGAGGGGTTCAAATCATAGAACGTTAGCGTGTCAGTCCTCTTGTACTTATGTCGGCATTGTGCCTTTTGTATTAAATTAGGATGCAATTTCTGTGTTTCATCGTCAATATGAAGGTCCAAGGGACACAGTAAACCTGAAGTGAAGCATCGGAATCTAAAACTGGACTCACAGGAGAGATTCAAATCTTAGGAAGTTAGAGTGTCAGTCCTCTTGTACTTACGTCAGCATTGTGCCTTTTGTATCAAATTAGGATGCAATTTCTGTTTTTCATCGTCAATAAGAAGGTCCAAGGTATACAGTAAACCTAAAGTGAAGCATCGGAATCTAAAACTGGACTCACAGGAGAGGTTCAAATCATAGGAAGTTAGAGTGTCAGTCCTCTTGTACTTAAGTAGGCATTGTGCCTTTTGTATTAAACTGGGATGCAATTTCTGTGTTTCATCGTCAGTAAGAGGGCCTAAGGTATACGGTAATCCTGAAGTGAAGCATCAGAGTCTAAAACTGGCCTCACAGGAGAGGTTCAAATCATAGAAAGTTAGTGTGTCAGTCCTCTTGTACCTAAGTCGGCATTGTGCCTTTTCTATTATATTAGGATGCTATTTCTGTATTTCATCGTCAATAAGAAGGTCCAAGGTATATATTAAACCTGAAGTGAAGCATCGGAATCAAAAACTGGACTTACAGAAGAGGTTCAAATCATAGAAAGTTAGAGTGTCAGTACATTTGTACTTAAGTCGGCATTGTGCCTTTTGTAATAATTTCGGATGCAATTTCTGTGTTTCATCGTCAACAAGAAGGTCAAAGGTATACAGTGAACCTTAAGTGAAGCATCGGAATCAAAGACTGGACTCACAGGAGAGGTTCAAACCATAGAAACTTAGTGTGTCCGTCCTCTTGTACTTAAGTCGGCAATGTGCCTTTTGTAATAATTTTGGATGCAATTTCTGTGTATCATCGTCAAGAAGAAGTTCCAAAGTATACAGTAAACCTGAAGTGAAGCATCGGAATCTAAAACTGGACTCACAGGAGAGATTCCAATCATAGAAATTTAGAGTGTCAGTACTCTTGTACTTAAGTCGGCATTGTGCCTTTTGTATGAAATTTGGATGCAATTTCTATGATTCATCGTCAATAAGAACGTCCAACTGATACAGTAAACCTAAAGTGAAGCATCGGAATCTAAAACTGGACTCACAGGAGAGGTTCACATAATAGAAAGTTAGAGTGTCAGTCATCTTGTACTTAAGTCGGCATAGTGCCTTTTGTATTAAATTAGGATGCAATTTCTGTGTTTCATCGTCAATAAGAAGGTCCGAGGTAGACAGTAAACCTGAAGTGAAGCATCGTAATCTAAAACTGGATTCACAGGAGAGGTTCAAATCATAGAAAGTTTGCGTGTCAGTCCTCTTGTACTTAAGTCGGAGTTGTGCCTTTTGTATTAAATTCGGATGCAATTTCATTGTTTCATCGTTAATAAGAAGGTCCAAGGGACACAGTAAACCTGAAGTGAAGCATCGGAATCTAAAACTGGACTCACAGGAGAGATTCAAATCATAGGAAGTTAGAGTGTCGGTCCTCTTGTACTTAAGTCGGCATTGCGCATTTTGTATTAAATTATGATGCTATTTCTGTGTTTCATCGTCTATAAGAAGGTCCAAGGTATACGGTAAACCTAAAGTGAAGCATCGGAATCTAAAACTGGACTCGCAGGAGTGGTTCAAATCATAGAAAGTTAGAGTGCCAGACCTCTTGTACTTAAGTCTGCATTGTGCTTTTTCTATTAAATTATTATCCACTATCTGTGTTTCATCGTCAATAAGAAGGTCTAAGGTATACAGAAAACCTGAAGAGAAGCATCGGAATCTAAAACTGGAATCACAGGAGACGTTCAAATCATAGAAATTTAGAGTGTCAGTCGTCCTGTACTTACGCCGGCATTGTGTATTTTCTATTAAATTCGGATGCAATTTCTGTGTTTAATCGTCAAAAAGAACGTCCAAGGGATACAGTAAACCTGAAGTGAAGCTTCGGAATCTAAAACTGGTCTCACAGGAGAGGTTAAAATCATACAAATTGAGAGTGTCCGTCCTCTTGTACTTAAGTCGGCAATGTGCCTTTTGTATTAATTTTGGATGCAGTTTCTGTGTATCATCGTCAAGAAGAAGGTCCAAAAAATACAGTAAACCTGAAGTGAAGCATCGGAATCTAAAACTGGACTCACAGGAGAGGTTCAAATCATAGAAAGTTAGAGTGTCAGTACTCTTGTACTTAAGTAGGCATTGTGCCTTTTGTATTAAACTGGGATGCAATTTCTGTGTTTCATCGTCAGTAAGAAGGCCTAAGGTATACGGTAATCCTGAAGTGAAGCATCAGAGTCTAAAACTGGACTCACAGGAGAGGTTCAAATCATAGAAAGTTAGAGTGTCAGTCCTCTTGTACCTAAGTCGGCATTGTGCCTTTTCTATTAAATTAGGATGCTATTTCTGTATTTCATCGTCAATAAGAAGGTCCAAGGTATATATTAAACCTGAAGTGAAGCATCGGAATCAAAAACTGGACTCACAGGAGAGGTTAAAATCATACAAATTGAGAGTGTCAGTCCTCTTGTACTTATGTCGGCATTGTGCATTTTGTATTAAATTAGGATGCAATTTCTGTGTTTCATCGTCAATAAGAATGTCCGAGGTATACAGTAAACCTGAAGTGAAGCATCGGAATCTAAAACTTGACTCACAGGAGAGGTTCAAATCATAGAAAGTTAGAGTGTCAGTCCTCTTGTACTTAAGTAGGCATTGTGCCTTTTGTATTAAACTGGGATGCAATTTCTGTGTTTCATCGTCAGTAAGAAGTGACAAGGTATTCGGTAATCCTGAAGTGATGCATCAGAGTCTAAAACTTGACTCACAGGAGAGGTTCAAATCATAGAAAGTTAGTGTGTCAGTCCTCTTGTACCTAAGTCGGCATTGTGCCTTTTCTATTAAATTAGGATGCTATTTCTGTATTTCATCGTCAATAAGAAGGTCCAAGGTATATATTAAACATGAAGTGAAGCATCGGAATCAAAAACTGGACTTACAGAAAAGGTTGAAATCATAGAAAGTTAGAGTGTTAGTACATTTGTACTTAAGTCGGCATTGTGCCTTTTGTAATAATTTCGGATGCAATTTCTGTGTTTCATCGTCAACAAGAAGGTCCAAAGTATACAGTAAACCTGAAGTGAAGCATCGGAATCCAAAACTGGACTCACAGATGAGGTTCAAATCATAGAAAGTTAGAGTGTCAGTTCTCTTGCAATTAAGTCGGCATTGTGCCTTTTGTATTAAATTCGGATGCAATTTCTGTGTTTCATCGTCAACAAGAAGGTCCAAGGTATACAGCAAACCTGAAGTGAAACAACGGAATCTAAAACTGGACTCACAGAGGGGTTGAAATCATATTAAGTTAGAGAGTCAATCCTCTTGTACTTAAGTTGGCATTGTGCCTTTTGTACTATATTAGGATGAAATTTCTGTATTTCATCGTCAATAAGAAGGTCCAAGGTATATAGTAAACCTGAAGTGAAGCATCGGAATCTAAATCTGGACTCACAGGAGGGGTTCAAATCATAGAACGTTAGAGTGTCAGTCCTCTTGTACTTAAGTAGGCATTGTGCCTTTTGTATTAAACTGGGATGCAATTTCTGTGTTTCATCGTCAGTAAGAAGGCCTAAGGTATACGGTAATCCTGAAGTGAAGCATCAGAGTCTAAAACTGGCCTCACAGGAGAGGTTCAAATCATAGAAAGTTAGTGTGTCAGTCCTCTTGTGACTAAGTCGGCATTGTGCCTTTTCTATTAAATTAGGATGCTATTTCTGTATTTCATCGTCAATAAGAAGATCCACGGTATATATTAAACCTGAAGTGAAGCATCGGAATCAAAAACTGGACTTACAGAACAGGTTCAAATCATAGAAAGTTAGAGTGTCAGTACATTTGTACTTAAGTCGGCATTGTGCCTTTTGTAATAATTTCGGATGCAATTTCTGTGTTTCATCGTCAACAAGAAGGTCCAAGGTATACAGTGAACCGTAAGTGAAGCATCGGAATCAAAGACTGGACTCACAGGAGAGGTTCAAACCATAGAAACTTAGTGTGTCCGTCCTCTTGTACTTAAGTCGGCAATGTGCCTTTTGTAATAATTTTGGATGCAATTTCTGTGTATCATCGTCAAGAAGAAGTTCCAAAGTATACAGTAAACCTGAAGTGAAGCATCGTAATCTAAAACTGGACTCACAGGAGAGGTTCCAATCATAGAAAGTTAGAGTGTCAGTACTCTGGTACTTAAGTCGGCATTGTGCCTTTTGTATTAAATTAGGATGCAATTTCTGTGATTCATCGTCAATAAGAACGTCCAACTGATACAGTAAACCTAAAGTGAAGCATCGGAATCTAAAACTGGACTCACAGGAGAGGTTCACATAATAGAAAGTTAGAGTGTCAGTCATCTTGTACTTAAGTCGGCATTGTGCCTTTTGTATTAAATTAGGATGCAATTTCTGTGTTTCATCGTCAATAAGAAGGTCCGAGGTATACAGTAAACCTGAAGTGAAGCATCGTAATCTAAAACTGGATTTACAGGAGAGGTTCAAATCATAGAAAGTTTGCGTGTCAGTCCTCTTGTACTTAAGTCGGAGTTGTGCCTTTTGTATTAAATTCGGATGCAATTTCTTTGTTTCATCGTTAATAAGAAGGGCCAAGGGACACAGTAAACCTGAAGTGAAGCATCGGAATCTAAAACTGGACTCACAGGAGAGATTCAAATCATAGGAAGTTAGAGTGTCGGTCCTCTTGTACTTAAGTCGGCATTGCGCATTTTGTATTAAATTATGATGCTATTTCTGTGTTTCACCGTCTATAAGAAGGTCCAAGGTATACGGTAAACCTAAAGTGAAGCATCGGAATCTAAAACTGGACTCGCAGGAGTGGTTCAAATCATAGAAAGTTAGAGTGCCAGACCTCTTGTACTTAAGTCGGCATTGTGCCTTTTGTATTAAATTAGGATGCTATTTCTGTATTTCATCGTCAATAAGAAGGTCCAAGGTATATATTAAACCTGAAGTGAAGCATCGGAATCTAAAACTGGACTCACCGGAGAGGTTCAAATCATAGGAAGTTTGGGTGTCAGTCCACTTGTACTTAAGTCGGCATTGTGCTTTTTCTATTAAATTATTATCCACTATCTGTGTTTCATCGTCAATAAGAAGGTCTAAGGTATACAGTAAACCTGAAGTGAAGCATCGGAATCTAAAACTGGAATCACAGGAGACGTTCAAATCATAGAAAGTTAGAGTGTCAGTCGTCCTGTACTTAAGACGGCATTGTGAATTTTCTATTAAATTTGGATGCAATATCTGTGTTTAATCGTCAATAAGAACGTCCAAGGGATACAGTAAACCTGAAGTGAAGCTTCGGAACCTAAAACTGGACTCACAGGAGAGGTTAAAATCATACAAATTGAGAGTGTCAGTCCTCTTGTACTTAAGTCGCCATTGTGCCTTTTGTAATAATTTCGGATGCAATTTCTGTGTTTCATCGTCAACAAGAAGGTCCAAGGTATACAGTGAACCTTAAGTGAAGCATCGGAATGAAAAACTGGACTTACAGGAGAGGTTCAAATCATAGAAACTTAGAGTGTCCGTCCTCTTGTACTTAAGTCGGCAATGTGCCTTTTGTATTAATTTTGGATGCAATTTCTGTGTATCATCGTCAAGAAGAAGGTCCAAAGTATACAGTAAACCTGAAGTGAAGCATCGGAATCTAAAACTGGACTCACAGAAGAGGTTCAAATCATAGAAAGTTAGAGTGTCAGTCATCTTGTACTTAAGTCGGCATTGTGCCTTTTGTATTAAATTAGGATGCAATTTCTGTGTTTCATCGTCAATAAGAAGGTCCGAGGAATACAGTAAACCTGAAGTGAAGCATCGTAATCTAAAACTGGATTCACAGGACTGGTTCAAATCATAGAAAGTTAGCGTGTCAGTCCTCTTGTACTTAAGTCGGAGTTGTGATTTTTGCATTTAATTCGGATGCAATTTCTTTGTTTCATCGTTAATAAGAGGGTCCAAGGGACAGTAAACCTGAAGTGAAGCATCGGAATCTAAAACTGGACTCACAGGAGAGGTTCAAATCATAGGAAGTTAGAGTGTCGGTCCTCTTGTACTTATGTCGGCATTGCGCATTTTGTATTAAATTATGATGCAATTTTTGTGTTTAATCGTCTATATGAAGGTCCAAGGTATACGGTAAACCTAAAGTGAAGCATCGGAATCTAAAACTGGACTCGCAGGAGTGGTTCAAATCATAGAAAGTTGGAGTGCCAGACCTCTTGTACTTAAGTCGGCATTGTGCCTTTAGTATTAAATTCAGATGCAATTTCTGTGTTTCATCGTCAATAAGAAGGCCTAAGGTATACAGTTAACCTGAAGTGAAGCATCGGAATCTAAAACTGGACTCACCGGAGAGGTTCAAATCATAGGAAGTTAGAGTGTCAGTCCACTTGTACTTAAGTCGGCATTGTGCTTTTTCTATTAAATTAGGATGCAATTTCTGTGTTTCATCGTCAATAAGAAGGTCTAAGGTATACAGTATACCTGAAGTGAAGCATCGGAATCTAAAACTGGAATCACAGGAGAGGTTCAAATCATAGAAAGTTAGAGTGTCAGTCGTCCTGTACTTAAGTCGGCCTTGTGAATTTTGTATTAAATTCGGTTGCAATTTCTGTGTTTAATCGTCAATAAGAACGTCCAAGGGATACAGTAAACCTGAAGCGAAGCTTCGGAATCTAAAACTGGACTCACAGGAGAGGTTAAAATCATACAAATTGAGAGTGTCAGTCCTCTTGTACTTAAGTCGGCAATGTGCCTTTTGTATTAAATTAGGATGCAATTTCTGTGTTTCATCGTCAATAAGTAGGTCCGAGGTGTACAGTAAACCTGAAGTGAAGCATCGGAATCCAAAACTGGACTCGCCGGAGGGGTTCAAATCATAGGAAGTTTGGGTGTCAGTCCACTTGTACTTAAGTAGGCATTGTGCCTTTTGTATTAAACTGGGATGCAATTTCTGTGTTTCATCGTCAGTAAGAAGGCCCAAGGTATACGGTAATCCTGAAGTGATGCATCAGAGTCTAAAACTGGACTCACAGGAGAGGTTCATATCATAGAAAGTTAGAGTGTCAGTCCTCTTGTACCTAAGTCGGCATTGTGCCTTTTCTATTAAATTAGGATGCTATTTCTGTATTTCATCGTCAATAAGAAGATCCAAGATATATATTAAACCTGAAGTGAAGCATCGGAATCAAAAACTGGACTTACAGAAGAGGTTCAAATCATAGAAAGTTAGAGTGTCAGTACTCTTGTACTTAAGTCGGCATTGTGCCTTTTGTAATAATTTTGGATGCACTTTCTGTGTTTCATCGTCAACAAGGAGGTCCAAGGTATACAGCAAACCTGAAGTGAAGCAACGGAATCTAAAACTGGACTCACAGGAGGGGTTCAAATCATATTAAGTTAGAGAGTCAATCCTCTTGTACTTAGGTCGGCATTTTGCCTTTTGTATTTAATTCCGATTCAATTTCTGTGCTTCATCGTCAATAAGAAGGTCCAAGGTATACAGTAAACCTGAAGTGAAGCTTCGGAATCTAAAACTGGGCTCACAGGAGGGGTTCAAATCATAGAAAGTTAGAGTGTCAGTCCTCTTGTACTCAAGTCGGCATTGTGCATTTTGTATTAAATTCGGATGCAATTTCTGTGCTTCATCGTCAATTAGATGGTCCAAGGTATACAGTTAACCTGAAGTGAAGCTTCGGAATCTAAACCTGGGCTCACAGGTGAGGTTCAAATCATAGAAAGTTACAGTGTCAGTCCTCTTGTACTTAAGTCGGCACTGTGCCTTTTGTATTGAATTCGGATGCAACTTCTGTATTTCATCGTCAAAAAGAAGGCCCAAGGTATACAGTAAACCTGAAGTGAAGCATCGGAATCTAAAACTGGACTAACAGGAGAGGTTCAAATCATAGAAAATTAGAGTGTCAGTCCACTTGTACTCAAGTCGGCATTGTGCCTTTTGTATTAAATTCGGATGCAATTTCTGTGTTCCATCGTCAATAAGAAGGTCCAAGGTATTCAGTATACCTGAAGTGAGGCATCGAAAACTAAAACTGGACTCACAGGAGAGGTTCAAATCATAGAAAGTTGGTGTGTCAGTCCTCTTGTACTTAAGTCGACATTGTGCCTTTTGAATTTAATTCCGATGTAATTTCTGTGCTTCATCGCCAATAAGAAGGTCCAAAGTATACAGTAAACCTGAAGTGAAGCTTCGGAATCTAAAACTGGGCTCACAGGAGAGGTTCAAATCATAGAAAGTTAGAGTGTCAGTCCTCTTGTACTTAAGTCGGCATTGTGCCTTTTGTATTAAATTCGTATGCAATTTCTGTGTTTCATCGTCAAAATGAATGTCCAAGGCATACAGTAAACCTGAAGTGAAGCATCGGAATCTAAATCTGTACCCACAGGACAGTTTCAAATCATAGAAACTTAGAGTGTCAGTCCTCTTGTACTTAAGTCGGCATTGGGACTTTTGTATTATATTCGGATGCAATTTCTGTGTTTCATCGTCAATAAGAAGGTCCAAGGTATTCAGTAAACCTGAAGTGAAGCATCGGAATCTAAAACTGGACTCACTGGAGAGGTTTAAATCATAGAAAGTTAGAGTGCCAGTCCTCTTGTACTTAAGTCGGCATTGTGCCTTTTGTATTAATTTCGGATGCAATTTCTGTGTTTCATCGTCAATGAAAATGTCCAAGGCATACAGTAAACCTGAAGTGAAGCATCGGAAACTACATCTGGACCCACAGGAGAGGTTCAAATCATAGAAACTTAGAGTGTCAGTCCTCTTGTACTTAAGTCGGCATTGTGCTTTTGTATTAAATTCGGATGCTATTTCTGTGTTTCATCGTCAATAAGAAGGTCCAACGTATTCAGTAAACCTGAAGGGAAGCATCGGAATCTAAAACTGGACTCACAGGAGAGGTTCAAATCATAGAAAGTTAGAGTGTCAGTCCCCTTGTACTTAAGTCGGCATTGTGCCTTTTGTATTAAATTCGGATGCAATTTCGGTGTTACATCGTCAATAAGAAGGTCCAAGGCATACAGTAAACCTGAAGTGAAGCATCGGAAACTACATCTGGACCCACAGGAGAGGTTCAAATCATAGAAACTTAGAGTGTCAGTCCTCTTGTACTTAAGTCGGCATTGTGCTTTTGTATTAAATTCGGATGCTATTTCTGTGTTTCATCGTCAATAAGAAGGTCCAACGTATTCAGTAAACCTGAAGGGAAGCATCGGAATCTAAAACTGGACTCACAGGAGAGGTTCAAATCATAGAAAGTTAGAGTGTCAGTCCCCTTGTACTTAAGTCGGCATTGTGCCTTTTGTATTAAATTCGGATGCAATTTCGGTGTTACATCGTCAATAAGAAGGTCCAAGGTATACAGTAAACCTAAAGTGAAGAATCGGAATCTAAAACTGGACTCACAGGAGAGGTTCAAATCATAGAAAGTTTGAGTGTCAGTCCTCTTGTACTTAAGTCGGCATTGTGATTTCTGTATTAAATTCGAATGCAATTTCTGTGTTTCGTCGTCAATAAGAGGGTCCAAGGGATACAGTATACCTGAAGTGTAGCATCGGAATCTAAAACTGGACTCACAGGAGAGGTTAAAATCATAGAAAGTTAGAGGGTCAGTCCTCTTGTACTTAAGTCGGCATTGTGCCTTTTGTATTAAATTCGGATGCAATTTCTGTGCTTCATCGTCAATAAGAAGGTCCAAGGTATACAGTAAACCTGAAGTGAAGTTTCGGAATCTACAACTGGGCTCACTGGAGAGGTTCAAATCAAAGAAGGTTAGAGTGTCAGTCCTCTTGTACTTAAGTCGGCATTGTGCCTTTTGTATTAAATTCGGATGCGATTTCTGTGTTTCATAGTCAAAAAGAATGTCAAAGGGATACAGTAAACCTCATGTGAAGCTCCGGAATCTAAAACTGGGCTCACAGGAGCGGTTCAAATCATAGAAAGTTAGAGTGTCAGTCCTCTTGTACTTAAGT
This sequence comes from Schistocerca americana, assembly GCF_021461395.2. Classification (NCBI taxonomy): domain Eukaryota; kingdom Metazoa; phylum Arthropoda; class Insecta; order Orthoptera; family Acrididae; genus Schistocerca; species Schistocerca americana. The sequence goes on from NC_060121.1 coordinate 61,342,331, forward strand.
CGGCATTGTGCCTTTTGTATTAAATTCGGATGCAATTTCTGTGCTTCATCGTCAATAAGAAGGTCCAAGGTATACAGTAAACCTGAAGTGAAGCTTCGGAATCTACAACTGGGCTCACTGGAGAGGTTCAAATCAAAGAAGGTTAGAGTGTCAGTCCTCTTGTACTTAAGTCTGCATTGTGCCTTCTGTATTAAATTCGGATGCGATTTCTGTGTTTCATAGTCAAAAAGAATGTCAAAGGGATACAGTAAACCTCATGTGAAGCTCCGGAATCTAAAACTGGGCTCACAGGAGAGGTCAAATCATAGAAAGTTAGAGTGTCAGTCCTCTTGTACTTAAGTCGGCATTGTGCCTTTAGTATTATATTCGGATGCAATTTCTGTGTTTCATCGTCAGTGAGAAGGTCCAAGGTAAACAGTAAATCTGAAGTGAAGCATCGGAATTTAAAACTGGAATCACAGGAGAGGATCAAATCATAGAAAGTTAGAGTGTCAGTCCTCTTGTACTTAAGTCGGCATTGTGCCTTTTGTGTTTAATTCGGATGCAATTTCTGTGTTTCGTCGGCAATAAGAAGGACAAAGGGATACAGTAAACCTGTAGTGAAGCATTGGAATCTAAAACTGGACTCACAGGAGAGGTTTAAATCATAGAAAGTTAGAGTGCCAGTCCTCTTGTACTTAAGTCGTTATTGTGCCTTTTGTATTTAATTCGGATGCAATTTCTGTGTTTCATCGTCAATTAGAAGGTCCAACGGATACAGTAAACCTGAAGTGAAGCATCGGAATCTAAAACTGGACTCACAGGAGAGGTTCAAATTGTAGAAAGTTAGAGTGTCAGTCCTCTTGTACTTAAGTCCGCATTGTGCCTTTTGTATTAAATTCGATTGCAATTTCTGTGTTTCGTCGTCAATAAGAAGGTCGAAGGGATACGGTAAACCTGAAGTGAAGCATCGGAATCCAAAACTGGACTCACAAAACAGTTTCAAATCATAGAAAGTTAGAGAGTCAGTCCTCTTGTACTTTAGTCAGCATTGTGCCTTTTGTATTAAATTAGGATGCAATTTCTGTGTTTCATCGTCAATAAGAAGGTCCAAGGTATACAGTAAACCTGAAATGAAGCATCGGAATCTAAAACTGGACTCACAGGACAGTTTCAAATCATAGAAAGTTGGAGAGTCAGTCCTCTTGTACATGAGTCAGCATTGTGCCTTTTGTATTAAATTAGGATGCAATTTCTGTGTTTCATCGTCAACAAGAAGGTCCAAGGTATACAGAAAACCTGAAGTGAAGCAACGGAATCTAAAACAGGACTCACAGGAGGGTTTCAAATCATATTAAGTTAGAGAGTCAATCCTCTTGTACTTAAGTCGGCATTGTGCCATTTGTATTAAATTAGGATGAAATTTCTGTGTTTCATCGTCAATAAGAAGGTCCAAGGTATATAGTAAACCTGAAGTGAAGCATCGGAATCTACAACTGGACTCACTGGAGAGGTTCAAATCATAGAAAATAAGAGAGTCAGTCCTCTTGTACTTAAGTCGGCGTTGTGATTTTGTGTTTAATTCGGGTGCAATTTCTGTGTTTCGTCGTCTATAAGAAGGTCAAAGGGATATAGTAAACCTGTAGTGAAGCATGGGAATCTAAAACTGGACTGACAGGAGAGGTTCAAATCATAGAAAGTTAGAGAGTCAGTCCTCCTGTACTTATATCGGCACTGTGCCTTTTGTATTAAATTAGGATGCAATTTCTGTGTTTCATCGTCAATAAGAAGGTCCAAGGTAAACAGTAAACCTGAAGTGAAGAAACGGAATCTAAAACTGGACTCACAGGAGAGGGTCAAACCATAGAAAGTTAGAGTGTCAGTCCACTTGTACTTAAGTCGGCATTGTGCCTCTTGTATTTAATTCGGATGCAATTTCTGTGTTTCATCGTATATTAGAAAGTCCAGCCGATACAGTAAACCTGAAGTGAAGCATCGAAATCAAAAACTGGACTCACAGGTGAGGTTCAAATCATAGTAAGTTAGAGTGTCAGTCCTCTTGTACTTAAGTCCACATTGTGCCTTTTGTATTAAATTCGGAAGCAATTTCTGTGTTTCGTTGTCAATAAGAAGGTCCAAGGGTTACAGTAAACCTGAAATGAAGCATCGGAATCTAAAACTGGACTCACAGGAGAGGTTCAAATCATAGAAAGTTAGAGTGTCAGTACCCTTGTACTTAAGTCGGCATTGTGCCTTTTGTATTAAATTCGGATGCAATTTCTGTGATTCATCGTCAATAAGACGGTCCAAGGGATACAGTAAACCTAAAGTGAGGCATCGGAATCAAAAACTGGACTCACAGGAGAGGTTCAAATCATAGAAAGCTGGAGTGTCAGTCCTCTTGTACTTAAATCGGCATTGTGCCTTTTGTATTAAATTAGGATGCAATTTCTGTGTTTCATCGTCAATAAGAAGGTCCAAGGTATACAGTAAACCTAAAGTGAAGCATCGGAATCTGAAACTGGACTCACAGGAGAGGTTCAAATCATAGAAAGTTGAGTGTCAGTCCTCTTGTAGTTAAGTAGGCTTTGTGCCTTTTATATTAAACTGGGATGCAATTTCTGTGTTTCATCGTCAGTAAGAAGGCCTAAGGTATACGGTAATCCTGAAGTGAAGCATCAGAGTCTAAAACTGTACTCACAGGAGAGGTTCAAATCATAGTAAGTTAGAAAGTCAGTCCTCTTGTACCTAAGTCGGCATTGTGCCTTTTCTATTAAATTAGGATGCAATTTCTGTATTTCATCGTCAATAAGAAGGTCCAAGGTATATATTAAACCTGAAGTGAGGCATCGGAATCAAAAACTGGACTTACAGAAGAGGTTGAAATCATAGAAAGTTGGAGTGTCAGTACTCTTGTACTTAAGTCGGCATTGCTCCTTTTGTAATAATTTTGGATGCAATTTCTGTGTTTCATCGTCAACAAGAAGGTCCAAGGTATACAGTGAACCTTAAGTGAAGCATCGGAATAAAAAACTGGACTCACGGGAGAGGTTCAAATCATAGAAATTTAGAGTGTCAGTCCTCTTGTACTTAAGTCGGCATTGTGCGTTTTGTATTATATTAGGATGCAATTTCTGTGTTTCATCGTCAATAAGAAGGTCCGAGGTATACAGTAAACCTAAAGTGAAGCATCGGAATCTAAAACTGGACTCGCAGGAGTGGTTCAAATCATAGAAAGTTAGAGTGCCAGACCTCTTGTACTTAAGTTGGCATTGTGCCCTTAGTATTACATTCAGATGCAATTTCTGTGTTTCATCGTCAATAAGAAGGCCTAAGGTATACAGTTAACCTGAAGTGAAGCATCGGAATCGAAAACTGGACTCACTGGAGAGGTTCTTATCATAGAAAGTTAGAGTGTCAGTCCACTTGTACTTAAGTCGGCATTGTGCTTTTTCTATTAAATTTGGATGCAATTTCTGTGTTTCATCGTCAATAAGAAGGTCTAAGGTATACAGTAAACCTGAAGTGAAGCATCGGAATCTAAAACTGGAATCACAGGACAGGTTCAAATCATAGAAAGTTAGAGTGTCAGTCGTCCTGTACTTAAGTCGGCATTGTGAATTTTGTATTAAATTCGGATGCAATTTCTGTGTTTCATCGTCAATAAGAACGTCCAAGGGATACAGTAAACCTGAAGTGAAGCTTCGGAATCTAAAACTGGACTCACAGGAGAGGTTAAAATCATACAAATTGAGAGTGTCAGTCCTCTTGTACTTAAGTCGGCATTGTGCCTTTTGTATTAAATTAGGATGCAATTTCTGTGTTTCATCGTCAATAAGGAGGTCAGAGGTATACAGTAAACCTGAAGTGAAGCATTGGAATCTAAAACTGGACTCACAGGAGAGTTTCAAATCATAGAAAGTTAGAGTGTCAGTCCTCTTGTACTTAAGTCGGCATTGGGCCTTTTGTATTAAATTCGGATGCAATTTCTGTGTTTCATCGTCAATAAGAAGGTCCAAGGTATACAGTAAACCTGAAGTGAAGCTTCGGAATCTAAAACTGGGCTCACAGGAGGGGTTCAAATCATAGAAAGTTAGAGTGGCAGTCCTCTTGTACTCAAGTCGGCATTGTGCATTTTGTATTAAATTCGGATGCAATTTCTGTGTTCCATCGTCAATAAGAAGGTCCAAGGTATACAGTAAACCTAAAGTGAAGAATCGGAATCTAAAACTGGACTCACAGGAGAGGTTAAAATCATAGAAAGTTAGAGGGTCAGTCCTCTTGTGCTTAAGTCGGCATTGTGCCTTTTGTATTAAATTCGGATGCAATTTCTGTGCTTCATCGTCAATAAGAAGGTCCAAGGTATACAGTAAACCTGAAGTGAAGTTTCGGAATCTACAACTGGGCTCACTGGAGAGGTTCAAATCTAAGAAGGTTAGAGTGTCAGTTCTCTTGTACTTAAGTCGGCATTGTGCCTTTTGTATTAAATTCGGATGCGATTTCTGTGTTTCATAGTCAAAAAGAATGTCAAAGGGATACAGTAAACCTAAAGTGAAGAATCGGAATCTAAAACTGGACTCACAGGAGAGGTTAAAATCATAGAAAGTTAGAGGGTCAGTCCTCTTGTGCTTAAGTCGGCATTGTGCCTTTTGTATTAAATTCGGATGCAATTTCTGTGCTTCATCGTCAATAAGAAGGTCCAAGGTATACAGTAAACCTGAAGTGAAGTTTCGGAATCTACAACTGGGCTCACTGGAGAGGTTGAAATCATAGAAAGTTAGAGGCTCAGTCCTCTTGTACTTAAGTCAGCATTGTGCCTTTTGTGTTTAATTCGGATGCAATTTCTGTGTTTCGTCGGCAATAAGAAGGACAAAGGGATACAGTAAACCTGTAGTGAAGCATTGGAATCTAAAACTGGACTCACAGGAGAGGTTCAAATCATGTAAAGTTAGAGAGTCAGTCCTCCTGTACTTATATCGGCATTGTGCCTTTTGTATTAAATTTGGATGCAATTTCTGTGTTTCATCGTCAATAAGAAGGTCCAAGGTAAACAGTAAACCTGAAGTGAAGCAACGGAATCTAAAACTGGACTCACAGGAGAGGTTCAAATCATAGAAAGTTAGAGTGTCTGTCCACTTGTACTTAAGTCGTTATTGTGCCTTTTGTATTTAATTCGGATGCAATTTCTGTGTTTCATCGTCAATTAGAAGGTCCAACGGATACAGTAAACCTGAAGTGAAGCATCGGAATCTAAAACTGGACTCACAGGAGAGGTTCAAATTGTAGAAAGTTAGAGTGTCAGTCCTCTTGTACTTAAGTCCGCATTGTGCCTTTTGTATTAAATTCGATTGCAATTTCTGTGTTTCGTCGTCAATAAGAAGGTCGAAGGGATACGGTAAACCTGAAGTGAAGCATCGGAATCCAAAACTGGACTCACAAAACAGTTTCAAATCATAGAAAGTTAGAGAGTCAGTCCTCTTGTACTTTAATCAGCATTGTGCCTTTTGTATTAAATTAGGATGCAATTTCTGTGTTTCATCGTCAATAAGAAGGTCCAAGGTATACAGTAAACCTGAAATGAAGCATCGGAATCTAAAACTGGACTCACAGGACAGTTTCAAATCATAGAAAGTTGGAGAGTCAGTCCTCTTGTACATGAGTCAGCATTGTGCCTTTTGTATTAAATTAGGATGCAATTTCTGTGTTTCATCGTCAACAAGAAGGTCCAAGGTATACAGAAAACCTGAAGTGAAGCAACGGAATCTAAAACAGGACTCACAGGAGGGTTACAAATCATATTAAGTTAGAGAGTCAATCCTCTTGTACTTAAGTCGGCATTGTGCCTTTTGTATTAAATTAGGATGAAATTTCTGTGTTTCATCGTCAATAAGAAGGTCCAAGGTATATAGTAAACCTGAAGTGAAGCATCGGAATATACAACTGGACTCACTGGAGAGGTTCAAATCATAGAAAATAAGAGAGTCAGTCCTCTTGTACTTAAGTCGGCGTTGTGCCTTTTGTGTTTAATTCGGGTGCAATTTCTGTGTTTCGTCGTCTATAAGAAGGTCAAAGGGATATAGTAAACCTGTAGTGAAGCATGGGAATCTAAAACTGGACTGACAGGAGAGGTTCAAATCATAGAAAGTTAGAGAGTCAGTCCTCCTGTACTTATATCGGCACTGTGCCTTTTGTATTAAATTAGGATGCAATTTCTGTGTTTCATCGTCAATAAGAAGGTCCAAGGTAAACAGTAAACCTGAAGTGAAGAAACGGAATCTAAAACTGGACTCACAGGAGAGGGTCAAACCATAGAAAGTTAGAGTGTCAGTCCACTTGTACTTAAGTCGGCATTGTGCCTCTTGTATTTAATTCGGATGCAATTTCTGTGTTTCATCGTATATTAGAAAGTCCAACCGATACAGTAAACCTGAAGTGAAGCATCGAAATCAAAAACTGGACTCACAGGTGAGGTTCAAATCATAGTAAGTTAGAGTGTCAGTCCTCTTGTACTTAAGTCCACATTGTGCCTTTTGTATTAAATTCGGAAGCAATTTCTGTGTTTCGTTGTCAATAAGAAGGTCCAAGGGTTACAGTAAACCTGAAATGAAGCATCGGAATCTAAAACTGGACTCACAGGAGAGGTTCAAATCATAGAAAGTTAGAGTGTCAGTACCCTTGTACTTAAGTCGGCATTGTGCCTTTTGTATTAAATTCGGATGCAATTTCTGTGATTCATCGTCAATAAGACGGTCCAAGGGATACAGTAAACCTAAAGTGAGGCATCGGAATCAAAAACTGGACTCACAGGAGAGGTTCAAATCATAGAAAGCTGGAGTGTCAGTCCTCTTGTACTTAAATCGGCATTGTGCCTTTTGTATTAAATTAGGATGCAATTTCTGTGTTTCATCGTCAATAAGAAGGTCCAAGGTATACAGTAAACCTAAAGTGAAGCATCGGAATCTGAAACTGGACTCACAGGAGAGGTTCAAATCATAGAAAGTTGAGTGTCAGTCCTCTTGTACTTAAGTAGGCATTGTGCCTTTTATATTAAACTGGGATGCAATTTCTGTGTTTCATCGTCAGTAAGAAGGCCTAAGGTATACGGTAATCCTGAAGTGAAGCATCAGAGTCTAAAACTGGACTCACAGGAGAGGTTCAAATCATAGTAAGTTAGAAAGTCAGTCCTCTTGTACCTAAGTCGGCATTGTGCCTTTTCTATTAAATTAGGATGCAATTTCTGTATTTCATCGTCAATAAGAAGGTCCAAGGTATATATTAAACCTGAAGTGAGGCATCGGAATCAAAAACTGGACTTACAGAAGAGGTTGAAATCATAGAAAGTTGGAGTGTCAGTACTCTTGTACTTAAGTCGGCATTGCTCCTTTTGTAATAATTTCGGATGCAATTTCTGTGTTTCATCGTCAACAAGAAGGTCCAAGGTATACAGTGAACCTTAAGTGAAGCATCGGAATAAAAAACTGGACTCACGGGAGAGGTTCAAATCATAGAAATTTAGAGTGTCAGTCCTCTTGTACTTAAGTCGGCATTGTGCGTTTTGTATTATATTAGGATGCAATTTCTGTGTTTCATCGTCAATAAGAAGGTCCGAGGTATACAGTAAACCTAAAGTGAAGCATCGGAATCTAAAACTGGACTCGCAGGAGTGGTTCAAATCATAGAAAGTTAGAGTGCCAGACCTCTTGTACTTAAGTTGACATTGTGCCCTTAGTATTAAATTCAGATGCAATTTCTGTGTTTCATCGTCAATAAGAAGGCCTAAGGTATACAGTTAACCTGAAGTGAAGCATCGGAATCGAAAACTGGACTCACTGGAGAGGTTCTTATCATAGAAAGTTAGAGTGTCAGTCCACTTGTACTTAAGTCGGCATTGTGCTTTTTCTATTAAATTTGGATGCAATTTCTGTGTTTCATCGTCAATAAGAAGGTCTAAGGTATACAGTAAACCTGAAGTGAAGCATCGGAATCTAAAACTGGAATCACAGGACAGGTTCAAATCATAGAAAGTTAGAGTGTCAGTCGTCCTGTACTTAAGTCGGCATTGTGAATTTTGTATTAAATTCGGATGCAATTTCTGTGTTTCATCGTCAATAAGAACGTCCAAGGGATACAGTAAACCTGAAGTGAAGCTTCGGAATCTAAAACTGGACTCACAGGAGAGGTTAAAATCATACAAATTGAGAGTGTCAGTCCTCTTGTACTTAAGTCGGCATTGTGCCTTTTGTATTAAATTAGGATGCAATTTCTGTGTTTCATCGTCAATAAGGAGGTCAGAGGTATACAGTAAACCTGAAGTGAAGCATCGGAATCTAAAACTCTACTCACAGGAGAGTTTCAAATCATAGAAAGTTAGAGTGTCAGTCCTCTTGTACTTAAGTCGGCATTGGGCCTTTTGTATTAAATTCGGATGCAATTTCTGTGTTTCATCGTCAATAAGAAGGTCCAAGGTATACAGTCAACCTGAAGTGAAGCTTCGGAATCTAAAACTGGGCTCACAGGAGGGGTTCAAATCATAGAAAGTTAGAGTGTCAGTCCTCTTGTACTCAAGTCGGCATTGTTCATTTTGTATTAAATTCGGATGCAATTTCTGTGTTCCATCGTCAATATGAAGGTCCAAGGTATTCAGTAAACCTGAAGTGAGGCATCGAAAACTAAAACTGGACTCACAGGAGAGGTTCAAATCATAGAAAGTTGGAGTGTCAGTCCTCTTGTACTTAAGTCGACATTGTGCCTTTTGAATTTAATTCCGATGTAATTTCTGTGCTTCATCGCCAATAAAAAGGTCCAAAGTATACAGTAAACCTGAAGTGAAGCTTCGGAATCTGAAACTGGGCTCACAGGAGAGGTTCAAATCATAGAAAGTTAGAGTGTCAGTCCTCTTGTACTTAAGTCGGCATTGTGCCTTTTGTATTAAATTCGTATGCAATTTCTGTGTTTCATCGTCAATGAAAATGTCCAAGGCATACAGTAAACCTGAAGTGAAGCATCGGAAACTACATCTGGACCCACAGGAGAGGTTCAAATCATAGAAACTTAGAGTGTCAGTCCTCTTGTACTTAAGTCGGCATTGTGCCTTTTGTATTAAATTCGGATGCTATTTCTGTGTTTCATCGTCAATAAGAAGGTCCAAGGTATTCAGTAAACCTGAAGGGAAGCATCGGAATCTAAAACTGGACTCACAGGAGAGGTTCAAATCACAGAAAGTTAGAGTGTCAGTCCCCTTGTACTTAAGTCGGCATTGTGCCTATGGTATTAAATTCGGATGCAATTTCGGTGTTACATCGTCAATAAGAAGGTCCAAGGTATACAGTAAACCTAAAGTGAAGAATGGGAATCTAAAACTGGACTCACAGGAGAGGTTCAAATCATAGAAAGTTTGAGTGTCGGTCCTCTTGTACTTAAGTCGGCATTGTGATTTCTGTATTAAATTCGAATGCAATTTCTGTGTTTCGTCGTCAATAAGAGGGTCCAAGGGATACAGTATACCTGAAGTGTAGCATCGGAATCAAAAACTGGACTCACAGGAGAGGTTAAAATCATAGAAAGTTAGATAGTCAGTCCTCTTGTACTTAAGTCGGCATTGTGCCTTTTGTATTAAATTCGGATGCAATTTCTGTGCTTCATCGTCAATAAGAAGGTCCAAGGTATACAGTAAACCTGAAGTGAAGCTTCGGAATCTACAACTGGGCTCACTGGAGAGGTTCAAATCAAAGAAGGTTAGAGTGTCAGTCCTCTTGTACTTAAGTCGGCATTGTGCCTTTTGTATTAAATTCGGATGCGATTTCTGTGTTTCATAGTCAAAAAGAATGTCAAAGGGATACAGTAAACCTCATGTGAAGCTCCGGAATCTAAAACTGGGCTCACAGGAGAGGTTCAAATCATAGAAAGTTAGAGTGTCAGTCCTCTTGTACTTAAGTCGGCATTGTGCCTTTTGTATTAAATTCGGATGCAATTTCTGTGCTTCATCGTCAATAAGAAGGTCCAAGGTATACAGTAAACCTGAAGTGAAGCTTCGGAATCTACAACTGGGCTCACTGGAGAGGTTCAAATCAAAGAAGGTTAGAGTGTCAGTCCTCTTGTACTTAAGTCGGCATTGTGCCTTCTGTATTATTTTCGGATGCGATTTCTGTGTTTCATAGTCAAAAAGAATGTCAAAGGGATACAGTAAACCTCATGTGAAGCTCCGGAATCTAAAACTGGGCTCACAGGAGAGGTTCAAATCATAGGAAGTTAGAGTGTCAGTCCTCTTGTACTTAAGTCGGCATTGTGCCTTTAGTATTATATTCGGATGCAATTTCTGTGTTTCATCGTCAGTGAGAAGGTCCAAGGTAAACAGTAAATCTGAAGTGAAGCATCGGAATTTAAAACTGGACTCACAGGAGAGGATCAAATCATAGAAAGTTAGAGTGTCAGTCCTCTTGTACTTAAGTCGGCATTGTGCCTTTTGTGTTTAATTCGGATGCAATTTCTGTGTTTCGTCGGCAATAAGAAGGACAAAGGGAAACAGTAAACCTGTAGTGAAGCATTGGAATCTAAAACTGGACTCACAGGAGAGGTTCAAATCATGTAAAGTTAGAGAGTCAGTCCTCCTGTACTTATAGCGGCATTGTCCTTTTGCATTAAATTTAGATGCAATTTCTGTGTTTCAACGTCAATAAGAAGGTCCAAGGTAAACAGTAAACCTGAAGTGAAGCAACGGAATCTAAAACTGGACTCACAGGAGAGGTTCAAATCATAGAAAGTTAGAGTGTCAGTCCACTTGTACTTAAGTCGGCATTGTGCCTTTTGTATTTAATTCGGATGCAATTTCTGTGTTTCATCGTCAATTAGAAGGTCCAACGGATACAGTAAACCTAAAGTGAAGCATCGGAATCTAAAACTGGACTCACAGGAGAGGTTCAAATCGTAGAAAGTTAGAGTGTCAGTCCTCTTGTACTTAAGTCCGCATTGTGCTTTTTGTATTAAATTCGATTGCAATTTCTGTGTTTCGTCGTCAATAAGAAGGTCGAAGGGATACGGTAAACCTGAAGTGAAGCATCGGAATCCAAAACTGGACTCACAAAACAGTTTCAAATCATAGAAAGTTAGAGAGTCAGTCCTCTTGTACTTTAGTCAGCATTGTGCCTTTTGTATTAAATTAGGATGCAATTTCTGTGTTTCATCGTCATTAAGAAGGTCCAAGGTATACAGTAAACCTGAAATGAAGCATCGGAATCTAAAACTGGACTCACAGGACAGTTTCAAATCATAGAAAGTTGGAGAGTCAGTCCTCTTGTACATGAGTCAGCATTGTGCCTTTTGTATTAAATTAGGATGCAATTTCTGTGTTTCATCGTCAACAAGAAGGTCCAAGGTATACAGAAAACCTGAAGTGAAGCAACGGAATCTAAAACAGGACTCACAGGAGGGGTTCAAATCATATTAAGTTAGAGAGTCAATCCTCTTGTTCTTAAGTCGGCATTGTGCCTTTTGTATTAAATTAGGATGAAATTTCTGTGTTTCATCGTCAATAAGAAGGTCCAAGGTATATAGTAAACCTGAAGTGAAGCATCGGAATCTAAAACTGGACTCACTGGAGAGGTTCAAATCATAGAAAATAAGAGAGTCAGTCCTCTTGTACTTAAGTCGGCATTGTGCCTTTTGTGTTTAATTCGGGTGCAATTTCTGTGTTTCGTCGTCTATAAGAAGGTCAAAGGGATATAGTAAACCTGTAGTGAAGCATCGGAATCTAAAACTGGACTGACAGGAGAGGTTCAAATCATAGAAAGTTAGAGAGTCAGTCCTCCTGTACTTATATCGGCACTGTGCCTTTTGTATTAAATTAGGATGCAATTTCTGTGTTTCATCGTCAATAAGAAGGTCCAAGGTAAACAGTAAACCTGAAGTGAAGAAACGGAATCTAAAACTGGACTCACAGGAGAGGGTCAAACCATAGAAAGTTAGAGTGTCAGTCCACTTGTACTTAAGTCGGCATTGTGCCTCTTGTATTTAATTCGGATGCAATTACTGTGTTTCATCGTATATTAGAAAGTCCAACCGATACAGTAAACCTGAAGTGAAGCATCGAAATCTAAAACTGGACTCACAGGTGAGGTTCAAATCATAGTAAGTTAGAGTGTCAGTCCTCTTGGACTTAAGTCCACATTGTGCCTTTTGTATTAAATTCGGAAGCAATTTCTGTGTTTCGTCGTCAATAAGAAGGTCCAAGGGTTACAGTAAACCTGAAATGAAGCATCGGAATCTAAAACTGGACTCACAGGAGAGGTTCAAATCATAGAAAGTTAGAGTGTCAGTACCTTTGTACTTAAGTCGGCATTGTGCCTTTTGTATTAAATTCGGATGCAATTTCTGTGATTCATCGTCAATAAGACGGTCCAAGGGATACAGTAAACCTGAAGTGAGGCATCGGAATCAAAAACTGGACTCACAGGAGAGGTTCAAATCATAGAAAGTTGGAGTGTCAGTCCTCTTGTACTTAAATCGGCATAGTGCCTTTTGTATTAAATTAGGATGCAATTTCTGTGTTTCATCGTCAATAAGAAGGTCCAAGGTATACAGTAAACCTAAAGTGAAGCATCGGAATCTGAAACTGGACTCACAGGAGAGGTTCAAATCATAGAAAGTTGAGTGTCAGTCCTCTTGTACTTAAGTAGGCATTGTGCCTTTTATATTAAACTGGGATGCAATTTCTGTGTTTCATCGTCAGTAAGAAGGCCTAAGGTATACGGTAATCCTGAAGTGAATCATCAGAGTCTAAAACTGGACTCACAGGAGAGGTTCAAATCATAGTAAGTTAGAAAGTCAGTCCTCTTGTACCTAAGTCGGCATTGTGCCTTTTCTATTAAATTAGGATGCAATTTCTGTATTTCATCGTCAATAAGAAGGTCCAAGGTATATATTAAACCTGAAGTGAGGCATCGGAATCAAAAACTGGACTTACAGAAGAGGTTCAAATCATAGAAAATTAGAGTGTCAGTACTCTTGTACTTAAGTCGGCATTGAGCCTTTTGTAATAATTTCGGATGCAATTTCTGTGTTTCATCGTCAACAAGAAGGTCCAAGGTATACAGTGAACCTTAAGTGAAGCATCGGAATAAAAAACTGGACTCACGGGAGAGGTTCAAATCATAGAAATGTAGAGTGTCAGTCCTCTTGTACTTAAGTCGGCATTGTGCGTTTTGTATTATATTAGGATGCAATTTCTGTGTTTCATCGTCAATAAGAAGGTCCGAGGTATACAGTAAACCTGAAGTGAAGCATCGGAATCTAAAACTGGACTCACAGGAGAGGTTCAAATAATAGAAAGTTAGAGTGTCAGTACTCTTATACTGAAGTCGGCATTGTGCCTTTTGTATTAAATTTGGATGCAATTTCTGTGATTCATCGTCAATAAGAACGTCCAACTGATACAGTAAACCTGAAGTGAAGCTTCGGAATCTACAACTGGGCTCACTGGAGAGGTTCAAATCAAAGAAGGTTAGAGTGTCAGTCCTCTTGTACTTAAGTCGGCATTGTCCTTTTGTATTAAATTCGGATGCGATTTCTGTGTTTCATAGTCAAAAAGAATGTCAAAGGGATACAGTAAACCTCAAGTGAAGCTCCGGAATCTAAAACTGGGCTCACAGGAGAGGTTCAAATCATAGAAAGTTAGAGTGTCAGTCCTCTTGTACATAAGTCGGCATTGTGCTTTTTGTATTAAATTCGGATGCAATTTCGGTGTTACATTGTCAATAAGAAGGTCCAAGGTATACAGTAAACCTGAAGTGAAGCATCGGAATTTAAACTGGACTCACAGGAGAGGTTCAAATCATAGAAAGTTAGAGTGTCATCCTCTTGTACTTAAGTCGGCATTGTGCCTTTTGATTTTAATTCCGATGCAATTTATGCACTTCATCGTAAATAAGGAGGTCCAGGGTATACAGTAAACCTGATGTGAAGCTTCGGAATCTACAACTGGGCTCACTGGAGAGGTTCAAATCAAAGAAGGTTATAGTGTCAGTCCTCTTGTACTTAAGTCGACATTGTGCCTTTTGAATTTAATTCCGATGCAATTTCTGTGCTTCATCGTCAATAAGAAGGTCCAAGGTATACAGTAAACTTAAAGTGAAGAATCGGAATCTAAAACTGGGCTCACAGGAGACATTCAAATCATAGAAAGTTAGAGTGTATGTCCTCTTGTACTTAAGTCGGCATTGTGCCTTTTGTATTAAATTCAGACGATATTTCTGTGCTTCATCGTCAAGAAGAAGTTACAAGGTATACAGTAAACCTGAAGGGAAACATCGGGATCTGAAAAAGGACTCACAGGAGAGGTTCAAATCATAGAAAGTTAGAGTGTCAGTCGTCTTGTATTTAAGTCGGCATTGTGCCTTTTGTACTAAATTTGGATGCAATTTCTGAGTTTCATCATCAATAAGAAGGTCCAAAGGGATACAGTAAACCTGAAGTGAAGCATCAGAATCAAAAACTGGACTCACAGGAGAGTTTCAAATCATAGAAAGTTAGAGTGTCAGTCCCCTTGTACTTAAGTCGGCATTGTGCCTTTAGTATTAAATTCGGATGCAATTTCTGTGTTTCATCGTCAGTGAGAAGGTCCAAGGTAAACAGTAAATCTGAAGTGAAGCATCGGAATTTAAAACTGGACTCACAGGAGAGGTTCAAATCATAGAAAGTTAGAGTGTCAGTCCTCTTGTACTTAAGTCGGCAGTGTGCCTTTAGTATTAAATTCGGATGCAATTTCTGTGTTTCATCGTCAGTGAGAAGGTCCAAGGTAAACAGTAAATCTGAAGTGCAGCATCGGAATTTAAAACTGGACTCACAGGAGAGGTTCAAATCATAGAAAGTTAGAGTGTCAGTCCTCTTGTACTTAAGTCGGCATTGTGCTTTTTGTATTAAATTCGGATGCAATTTCTGTGTTACATCGTCAATAAGAAGGTCCAAGGTATACAGTAAACCTGAAGGGAAGCATCGGAATCTAAAACTGGACTCACAGGAGAGTTTCAAATCATAGAAAGTTAGAGTGTCAGTCCTCTTGTACTTAAGTCGGCATTGTGCCTTTTGTGTTTAATTCGGATGCAATTTCTGTGTTTCGTCGGCAATAAGAGGGTCAAAGGGATACAGTAAACCTGTAGTGAAGCATTGGAATCTAAAACTGGACTCACAGGAGAGGTTCAAATCATGTACAGTTAGAGAGTCAGTCCTCCTGTACTTATATCGGCATTGTGCCTTTTGTATTAAATTTGGATGCAAATTTCTGTGTTTCATCGTCAATAAGAAGGTCCAAGGTAAACAGTAAACCTGAAGTGAAGCAACGGAATCTAAAACTGGACTCACAGGAGAGGTTCAAATCATAGAAAGTTAGAGTGTCAGTCCACTTGTACTTAAGTCGGCATTGTGCCTTTTGTATTAAATTAGGATGAAATTTCTGTGTTTCATCGTTAAGAAGAGGTCCAAGGTATACAGTAAACCTGAAGTGAAGCATCGGAATCTAAAACTGGACTCACAGGAGAGGTTCAAATCATAGAAAGTTAGAGTGTCAGTACCCTTGTACTTAAGTCGGCATTGTGCCTTTTGTATTAAATTTGGATGCAATTTCTGTGATTCATCGTCAATAAGACGGTTCAAGGGATACAGTAAACCTAAAGTAAAGCATCGGAATCTAAAACTGGACTCACAGGAGAGGTTCAAATCATAGAAAGTTAGAGTGTCAGTCCACTTGTACTTAAGTCGGCATTGTGCCTTTTGTATTTAATTCGGATGCAATTTCTGTGTTTCATCGTATATTAGAAGGTCCAACCGATACAGTAAACTTGAAGTGAAGCATCGAAATCTAAAACTGGACTCACAGGTGAGGTTCAAATCATAGTAAGTTAGAGTGTCAGTCCTCTTGTACATAAGTCCACATTGTGCCTTTTGTATTAAATTCGGAAGCAATTTCTGTGTTTCGTCGTCAATAAGAAGGTCCAAGGGATACAGTAGACCTGAAATGAAGCATCGGAATCTAAAACTGGACTCAAAGGACAGTTTCAAATCATAGAGAGTTAGAGAGTCAGTCCTCTTGTACTTAAGTCATCATTCTGCCTTTTGTATTAAATTAGGATGCAATTTCTATGTTTCATCGTCAACAAGAAGGTCCAAGGTATACAGCATATCTGAAGTGAAGCAACGGAATCTAAATCTGGACTCACAGGAGGGGTTCAAATCATATTAAGTTAGAGAGTCAATCCTCTTGTACTTAAGTCGGCATTGTGCCTTTTGTATTAAATTAGGATGAAATTTCTGTGTTTCATCGTTAAGAAGAGGTCCAAGGTATACAGTAAACCTGAAGTGAAGCATCCGAATCTAAAACTGGACTCACAGGAGAGGTTCAAATCATAGAAAGTTAGAGTGTCAGTACCCTTGTACTTAAGTCGGCATTGTGCCTTTGTATTAAATTTGGATGCAATTTCTGTGATTCATCGTCAATAAGACGGTTCAAGGGATACAGTAAACCTAAAGTAAAGCATCGGAATCTAAAACTGGACTCACAGGAGAGGTTCAAATCTTAGAAAGTTGGAGTGTCAGTCCTCTTGTACTTAAGTCGGCATTGTGCCTTTTATATTAAATTCGATTGCAATTTCTGTGTTTCGTCGTCAATAAGAAGGTCGAAGGGATACGGTAAACCTGACGTGAAGCATCGGAATCCAAAACTGGACTCACAAAACAGTTTCAAATCATAGAAAGTTAGAGAGTCAGTCCTCTTGTACTTTAGTCAGCATTGTGCCTTTTGTATTAAATTAGGATGCAATTTCTGTGTTTCATCGTCAATAAGAAGGTCCAAGGTATACAGTAAACCTGAAATGAAGCATCGGAATCTAAAACTGGACTCACAGGACAGTTTCAAATCATAGAAAGTTGGAGAGTCAGTCCTCTTGTACATGAGTCAGCATTGTGATTTTTGTATTAAATTAGGATGCAATTTCTGTGTTTCATCGTCAACAAGAAGGTCCAAGGTATACAGAAAACCTGAAGTGAAGCAACGGAATCTAAAACTGGACTCACAGGAGGGGTTCAAATCATATTAACTTAGAGAGTCCATCCTCTTGTACTTAAGTCGGCATTGTGCCTTTTGTATTAAATTAGGATGAAATTTCTGTGTTTCATCGTCAATAAGAAGGACCAAGGTATATAGTAAACCTGAAGTGAAGCATCGGAATCGAAAACTGGACTCACTGGAGAGGTTCAAATCGTAGAAAATAAGAGCGTCCGTCCTCTTGTACTTAAGTCGGCATTGTGCCTTTTGTGTTTAATTCTGGTGCAATTTCTGTGTTTCGTCGTCTATAAGAAGGTCAAAGGGATATAGTAAACCTGTAGTGAAGCATCGGAATCTAAAACTGGACTGACAGGAGAGGTTCAAATCATAGAAAGTTAGAGAGTCAGTCCTCCTGTACTTATATCGGCACTGTGCCTTTTGTATTAAATTAGGATGCAATTTCTGTGTTTCATCGTCAATAAGAAGGTCAAAGGTAAACAGTAAACCTGAAGTGAAGCAACGGAATCTAAAACTGGACTCACAGGAGAGGTTCAAATCATAGAAAGTTAGAGTGTCAGTCCACTTGTACTTAAGTCGGCATTGTGCCTTTTGTGTTTAATTCGGATGCAATTTCTGTGTTTCATCGTATATTAGAAGGTCCAACCGATACAGTAAACCTGAAGTGAAGCATCGAAATCTAAAACTGGACTCACAGGTGGGGTTCAAATCATAGTAAGTTAGAGTGTCAGTCCTCTTGTACTTAAGTCCACATTGTGCCTTTTGTATTAAATTCGGAAGCAATTTCTGTGTTTCGTCGTCAATAAGAAGGTCCAAGGGATACAGTAGACCTGAAATGAAGCATCGGAATCTAAAACTGGACTCAAAGGACAGTTTCAAATCATAGACAGTTAGAGAGTCAGTCCTCTTGTACTTAAGTCATCATTCTGCCTTTTGTATTAAATTAGGATGCAATTTCTGTGTTTCATCGTCTATAAGAAGGTCCAAGGTATACGGCAAACCTAAAGTGAGGCATCGGAATCTAAAACTGGACTCGCTGGAGTGGTTCAAATCATAGAAAGTTAGAGTGCCAGACCTCTTGTACTTAAGTTGGCATTGTGCCCTTAGTATTAAATTCAGATGCAATTTCTGTGTTTCATCGTCAATAAGAAGGCCTAAGGTATACAGTTAACCTGAAGTGAAGCATCGGAATCTAAAACTGGACTCACCGGAGAGGTTCTTATCATAGAAAGTTAGAGTGTCAGTCCACTTGTACTTAAGTCGGCATTGTGCATTTTCTATTAAATTTGGATGCAATTTCTGTGTTTCATCGTCAATAAGAAGGTCTAAGGTATACAGTAAACCTGAAGTGAAGCATCGGAATCTAAAACTGGAATCACAGGACAGGTTTAAATCATAGAAAGTTAGAGTGTCAGTCGTCCTGTTCTTAAGTCGGCATTGTGAATTTTGTATTAAATTCGGATGCAATTTCTGTGTTTCATCGTCAATAAGAACGTCCAAGGGATACAGTAAACCTGAAGTAAAGCTTCGGAATCTAAAAGTGGACTCACAGGAGAGGTTAAAATCATACAAATTGAGAGTGTCAGTCCTCTTGTACTTAAGTCGGCATTGTGCCTTTTGTATTAAATTAGGATGCAATTTCTGTGTTTCATCGTCAATAAGAAGGTCAGAGGTATACAGTAAACCTGAAGTGAAGCATCGGAATCTAAAACTGGACTCACAGGAGGAGAGTTTCAAATCATAGACATTTAGAGTGTCAGTCCTCTTGTACTTAAGTCGGCATTGGGCCTTTTGTATTAAATTCGGATGCAATTTCTGTGTTTCATCGTCAATAAGAAGGTCCAAGGTATTGAGTAAACCTGAAGGAAGCATCGGAATCTAAAACTGGACTCACTGGAGAGGTTTAAATCATAGAAAGTTAGAGTGCCAGTCCTCTTGTACTTAAGTTGGCATTGTGCCTTTTGTATTAAATTCGGATGCAATTTCTGTGTTTCATCGTCAATGAAAATGTCCAAGGCATACAGTAAACCTGAAGTGAAGCATCGGAAACTACATCTGGACCCACAGGAGAGGTTCAAATCATAGAAACTTAGAGTGTCAGTCCTCTTGTACTTAAGTCGGCATTGTGCCTTTTGTATTAAATTCGGATGCTATTTCTGTGTTTCATCGTCAATAAGAAGGTCCAAGGTATTCAGTAAACCTGAAGGGAAGCATCGGAATCTAAAACTGGACTCACAGGAGAGGTTCAAATCATAGAAAGTTAGAGTGTCAGTCCCCTTGTACTTAAGTCGGCATCGTGCCTTTTGTATTAAATTCGGATGCAATTTCGGTGTTACATCGTCAATAAGAAGGTCCAAGGTATACAGTAAACCTAAAGTGAAGCATCGGAATCTAAAACTGGACTCACAGGAGAGGTTCAAATCATAGAAAGTTTGAGTGTCAGTCCTCTTGTACTTAAGTCGGCATTGTGATTTCTGTATTAAATTCGAATGCAATTTCTGTGTTTCGTCGTCAATAAGAGGGTGCAAGGGATACAGTATACCTGAAGTGTAGCATCGGAATCTAAAACTGGACTCCCAGGAGAGATTAAAATCATAGAAAGTTAGAGTGTCAGTCCTCTTGTATTTAAGTCGGCATTGTGCCTTTTGTACTAAATTCGGATGCAATTTCTGTGCTTCATCGTCAATAAGAAGGTCCAAGGTATACAGTAAACCTGAAGTGAAGCTTCGGAATCTACAACTGGGCTCACTGGAGAGGTTCAAATCAAAGAAGGTTAGAGTGTCAGTCCTCTTGTACTTAAGTCGGCATTGTGCTTTTTGTATTAGATTCGGATGCAATTTCGGTGTTACATTGTCAATAAAAAGGTCCAAGGTATACAGTAAACCTGAAGTGAAGCATCGGAATCTAAAACTGGACTCACAGGAGAGGTTCAAATCATAGAAAGTTTGAGTGTCAGTCCTCTTGTACTTAAGTCGGCATTGTGCCTTTTGAATTTAATTCCGATGCAATTTATGTACTTCATCGTCAATAAGGAGGTCCAGGGTATACAGTAAACCTGAAGTGAAGCTTCGGAATCTAAAACTGGACTCCCAGGAGAGATTAAAATCATAGAAAGTTAGAGTGTCAGTCCTCTTGTATTTAAGTCGGCATTGTGCCTTTTGTATTAAATTTGGATCCAATTTCTGAGTTTCATCATCAATAAGAAGGTCCAAGGTATTCAGTAAATCTGAAGAGAAGCATCGGAATTTAAAACTGGACTCACAGGAGAGGTTCAAATCATAGAAAATTAGAGTGTCAGTCCTCTTGTACTTAAGTCGGCATTGTGCCTTTAGTATTAAATTCGGATGCAATTTCTGTGTTTCATCGTCAGTGAGAAGGTCCAAGGTAAACAGTAAATCCGAAGTGCAGCATCGGAATTTAAAACTGGACTCACAGGAGAGGTTCAAATCATAGAAAGTTAGAGAGTCAGTCCTCTTGTACTTAAGTCGGCATTGTGCTTTTTGTATTAAATTCGGATGCAATTTCTGTATTACATCGTCAATAAGAAGGTCCAAGGTATACAGTAAACCTGAAGGGAAGCATCGGAATCTAAAACTGGACTCACAGGAGAGTTTCAAATCATAGAAAGTTAGAGTGTCACTCCTCTTGTACTTAAGTCGGCATTGTGCCTTTTGAGTTTAATTCGGATGCAATTTCTGTGTTTCGTCGGCAATAAGAAGGTCAAAGGGATACAGTAAACCTGTAGTGAAGCATTGGAATGTAAAACTGGACTCACAGGAGAGGTTCAAATCATGTAAAGTTAGAGAGTCAGTCCTCCTGTACTTATATCGGCATTGTGCCTTTTGTATTAAATTTGGATGCAATTTCTGTGTTTCATCGTCAATAAGAGGGTCCAAGGTAAACAGTAAACCTGAAGTGAAGCAACGGAATCTAAAACTGGACTCACACGAGAGGTTCAAATCATAGAAAGTTAGAGTGTCAGTCCACTTGTACTTAAGTCGGCATTGTGCCTTTTGTATTTAATTCGGATGCAATTTCTGTGTTTCATCGTCAATTAGAAGGTCCAACGGATACAGTAAACCTAAAGTGAAGCATCGGAATCTAAAACTGGACTCACAGGTGAGGTTCAAATCATAGTAAGTTAGAGTGTCAGTCCTCTTGTACTTAAGTCCACATTGTGCCTTTTGTATTAAATTCGGAAGCAATTTCTGTGTTTCGTCGTCAATAAGAAGGTCCAAGGAATACAGTAAACCTGAAATGAAGCATCGGAATCTAACACTGGACTCAAAGGACAGTTTCAAATCATAGACAGTTAGAGAGTCAGTCCTCTTGTACTTAAGTCATCATTGTGCCTTTTGTATTAAATTAGGATGCAATTTCTGTGTTTCATCGTCAACAAGAAGGTCCAAGGTATACAGCAAACCTGAGGTGAAGCAACGGCATCTAAATCTGGATTCACAGGAGGGGTTCAAACCATATTAAGTTAGAGAGTCAATCCTCTTATACTTAAGTCGGCATTGTGCCTTTTGTATTAAATTAGGATGAAATTTCTGTGTTTCATCGTTAAGAAGAGGTGTAAGGTATACAGTAAACCTGAAGTGAAGCATCGGAATCTAAAACTGGACTCACAGGAGAGGTTCAAATCATAGAAAGTTAGAGTGTCAGTACCCTTGTACTTAAGTCGGCATTGTGCCTTTTGTATTAAATTCGGATGCAATTTCTGTGATTCATCGTCAATAAGACGGTCCAAGGGATACAGTAAACCTAAAGTGAAGCATCGGAATCTAAAACTGGACTCACAGGAGAGGTTCAAATCATAGAAAGTTGGAGTGTCAGTCCTCTTGTACTTAAGTCGGCATTGTGCCTTTTGTATTAAATTCGATTGCAATTTCTGTGTTTCGTCGTCAATAAGAAGGTCGAAGGGATACGGTAAACCTGAAGTGAAGCATCGGAATCCAAAACTGGACTCACAAAACAGTTTCAAATCATAGAAAGTTAGAGAGTCAGTCCTCTTGTACTTTAGTCAGCATTGTGCCTTTTGTATTAAATTAGGATGCAATTTCTGTGTTTCATCGTGAATAAGAAGGTCCAAGGTATACAGTAAACCTGAAATGAAGCATCGGAATCTAAAACTGGACTCACAGGCCAGTTTCAAATCATAGAAAGTTGGAGAGTCAGTCCTCTTGTACATGAGTCAGCATTGTGCCTTTTGTGTTAAATTAGGATGCAATTTCTGTGTTTCATCGTCAACAAGAAGGTCCAAGGTATACAGAAAACCTGAAGTGAAGCAACGGAATCTAAAACTGGACTCACAGGAGGGGTTCAAATCATATTAAGTTAGAGAGTCAATCCTCTTGTACTTAAGTCGGCATTGTGCCTTTTGTATTAAATTAGGATGAAATTTCTGTGTTTCATCGTCAATAAGAAGGTCCAACTGATACAGTAAACCTGAAGTGAAGCATCGGAATCTAAAACTGGACTCACAGGAGAGGTTCATATAATAGAAAGTTAGAGTGTCAGTACTCTTGTACTTAAGTCGGCATTGCGCCTTTTGTATTAAATTAGGATGCAATTTCTGTGTTTCATTGTCTATAAGAAGGTCCAAGGTATACGGCAAACCTAAAGTGAAGCATCGGAATCTAAAACTGGACTCGCAGGAGTGGTTCAAATCATAGAAAGTTAGAGTGCCAGACCTCTTGTACTTAAGTTGGCATTGTGCCCTTAGTATTAAATTCAGATGCAATTTCTGTGTTTCATCGTCAATAAGAAGGCCTAAGGTATACAGTTAACCTGAAGTGAAGCATCGGAATCTAAAACTGGACTCACCGGAGAGGTTCTTATCATAGAAAGTTAGAGTGTCAGTCCACTTGTACTTAAGTCGGCATTGTGATTTTTGTATTAAATTCGGATGCAATTTCTGTGATTCATCGTCAATAAGACGGTCCAAGGGATACAGTAAACCTAAAGTGAAGCATCGGAATCTAAAACTGGACTCACAGGAGAGGTTCAAATCATAGAAAGTTGGAGTGTCAGTCCTCTTGTACTTAAGTCGGCATTGTGCCTTTTATATTAAATTCGATTGCAATTTCTGTGTTTCGTCGTCAATAAGAAGGTCGAAGGGATACGGTAAACCTGACGTGAAGCATCGGAATCCAAAACTGGACTCACAAAACAGTTTCAAATCATAGAAAGTTAGAGAGTCAGTCCTCTTGTACTTTAGTCAGCATTGTGCCTTTTGTATTAAATTAGGATGCAATTTCTGTGTTTCATCGTCAATAAGAAGGTCCAAGGTATACAGTAAACCTGAAATGAAGCATCGGAATCTAAAACTGGACTCACAGGACAGTTTCAAATCATAGAAAGTTGGAGAGTCAGTCCTCTTGTACATGAGTCAGCATTGTGATTTTTGTATTAAATTAGGATGCAATTTCTGTGTTTCATCGTCAACAAGAAGGTCCAAGGTATACAGAAAACCTGAAGTGAAGCAACGGAATCTAAAACTGGACTCACAGGAGGGGTTCAAATCATATTAACTTAGAGAGTCCATCCTCTTGTACTTAAGTCGGCATTGTGCCTTTTGTATTAAATTAGGATGAAATTTCTGTGTTTCATCGTCAATAAGAAGGACCAAGGTATATAGTAAACCTGAAGTGAAGCATTGGAATCTAAAACTGGACTCACTGGAGAGGTTCAAATCGTAGAAAATAAGAGAGTCCGTCCTCTTGTACTTAAGTCGGCATTGTGCCTTTTGTGTTTAATTCTGGTGCAATTTCTGTGTTTCGTCGTCTATAAGAAGGTCAAAGGGATATAGTAAACCTGTAGTGAAGCATCGGAATCTGAAACTGGACTGACAGGAGGGGTTCAAATCATAGAAAGTTAGAGAGTCAGTCCTCCTGTACTTATATCGGCACTGTGCCTTTTGTATTAAATTAGGATGCAATTTCTGTGTTTCATCGTCAATAAGAAGGCCCAAGGTAAACAGTAAACCTGAAGTGAAGCAACGGAATCTAAAACTGGACTCACAGGAGAGGATCAAACCATAGAAAGTTAGAGTGTCAGTCCACTTGTACTTAAGTCGGCATTGTGCCTTTTGTATTTAATTCGGATGCAATTTCTGTGTTACATCGTATATTAGAAGGTCCAACCGATACAGTAAACCTGAAGTGAAGCATCGAAATCTAAAACTGGAGTCACAGGTGAGGTTCAAATCATAGTAAGTTAGAGTGTCAGTCCTCTTGTACTTAAGTCCACATTGTGCCTTTTGTATTAAATTCGGAAGCAATTTCTGTGTTTCGTCGTCAATAAGAAGGTCCAAGGGATACAGTAGACCTGAAATGAAGCATCGGAATCTAAAACTGGACTCAAAGGACAGTTTCAAATCATAGACAGTTAGAGAGTCAGTCCTCTTGTACTTAAGTCATCATTCTGCCTTTTGTATTAAATTAGGATGCAATTTCTGTGTTTCATCGTCAACAAGAAGGTCCAAGGTATACAGCAAATCTGAAGTGAAGCAACGGAATCTAAATCTGGACTCACAGGAGGGGTTCAAATCATATTAAGTTAGAGAGTCAATCCTCTTGTACTTAAGTCGGCATTGTGCCTTTTGTATTAAATTAGGATGAAATTTCTGTGTTTCATCGTTAAGAAGAGGTCAAAGGTATACAGTAAACCTGAAGTGAAGCATCGGAATCTAAAACTGGACTCACAGGAGAGGTTCAAATCATAGAAAGTTAGAGTGTCAGTACCCTTGTACTTAAGTCGGCATTGTGCCTTTTGTATTAAATTCGGATGCAATTTCTGTGATTCATCGTCAATAAGACGGTCCAAGGGATACAGTAAACCTAAAGTGAAGCATCGGAATCTAAAACTGGACTCACAGGAGAGGTTCAAATCATAGAAAGTTGGAGTGTCAGCCCTCTTGTACTTAAGTCGGCATTGTGCCTTTTGTATTAAACTAGGATGCAATTTCTGTGTTTCATCGTCAATAAGAAGGTCCAAGGTATACAGTAAACCTAAAATGAAGCATCGGAATCTGAAACTGGACTCACAGGAGAGGTTCAAATCATAGAAAGTTGAGTGTCAGTCCTCTTGTACTTAAGTAGGCATTGTGCCTTTTATATTAAACTGGGATGCAATTTCTGTGTTACATCGTCAGTAAGAAGGCCTAAGGTATACGGTAATCCTGAAGTGAAGCATCAGAGTCTAAAACTGGACTCACAGGAGAGGTTCAAATCATAGAAAGTTAGAAAGTCAGTCCTCTTGTACCTAAGTCGGCATTGTGCCTTTTCTATTAAATTAGGATGCAATTTCTGTATTTCATCGTCAATAAGAAGGTCCAAGGTATATATTAAACCTGAAGTGAGGCATCGGAATCAAAAACTGGACTTACAGAAGAGGTTCAAATCATAGAAAGTTAGAGTGTCAGTACTCTTGTACTTAAGTCGGCATTGTGCCTTTTGTATTAAATTTGGATGCAATTTCTGTGATTCATCGTCAATAAGAACGTCCAACTGATACAGTAAACCTCAAGTGAAGCATCGGAATCTAAAACTGGACTCACAGGAGAGGTTCATATAATAGAAAGTTAGAGTGTCAGTACTCTTGTACTTAGGTCGGCATTGCGCCTTTTGTATTAAATTAGGATGCAATTTCTGTGTTTCATCGTCTATAAGAAGGTCCAAGGTATACGGCAAACCTAAAGTGAAGCATCGGAATCTAAAACTGGACTCACCGGAGAGGTTCTTATCATAGAAAGTTAGAGTGTCAGTCCACTTGTACTTAAGTCGGCATTTTGCCCTTTGTATTAAATTCGGATGCAATTTCTGTGATTCATCGTCAATAAGACGGTCCAAGGGATACAGTAAACCTAAAGTGAAGCATCGGAATCTAAAACTGGACTCACAGGAGAGGTTCAAATCATAGAAAGTTGGAGTGTCCGTCCTCTTGTACTTAAGTCGGCATTGTGCCTTTTATATTAAATTCGATTGCAATTTCTGTGTTTCGTCGTCAATAAGAAGGTCGAAGGGATACGGTAAACCTGACGTGAAGCATCGGAATCCAAAACTGGACTCACAAAACAGTTTCAAATCATAGAAAGTTAGAGAGTCAGTCCTCTTGTACTTTAGTCAGCATTGTGCCTTTTGTATTAAATTAGGATGCAATTTCTGTGTTTCATCGTCAATAAGAAGGTCCAAGGTATACAGTAAACCTGAAATGAAGCATCGGAATCTAAAACTGGACTCACAGGACAGTTTCAAATCATAGAAAGTTGGAGAGTCAGTCCTCTTGTACATGAGTCAGCATTGTGATTTTTGTATTAAATTAGGATGCAATTTCTGTGTTTCATCGTCAACAAGAAGGTCCAAGGTATACAGAAAACCTGAAGTGAAGCAACGGAATCTAAAACTGGACTCTCAGGAGGGGTTCAAATCATATTAACTTAGAGAGTCCATCCTCTTGTACTTAAGTCGGCATTGTGCCTTTTGTATTAAATTAGGATGAAATTTCTGTGTTTCATCGTCAATAAGAAGGACCAAGGTATATAGTAAACCTGAAGTGAAGCATCGGAATCTAAAACTGGACTCACTGGAGAGGTTCAAATCGTAGAAAATAAGAGAGTCCGTCCTCTTGTACTTAAGTTGGCATTGTGCCTTTTGTGTTTAATTCTGGTGCAATTTCTGTGTTTCGTCGTCTATAAGAAGGTCAAAGGGATATAGTAAACCTGTAGTGAAGCATCGGAATCTAAAACTGGACTGACAGGAGAGGTTCAAATCATAGAAAGTTAGAGAGTCAGTCCTCCTGTACTTATATCGGCACTGTGCCTTTTGTATTAAATTAGGATGCAATTTCTGTGTTTCATCGTCAATAAGAAGGCCCAAGGTAAACAGTAAACCTGAAGTGAAGCAACGGAATCTAAAACTGGACTCACAGGAGAGGTTCAAACCATAGAAAGTTAGAGTGTCAGTCCACTTGTACTTAAGTCGGCATTGTGCCTTTTGTATTTAATTCGGATGCAATTTCTGTGTTACATCGTATATTAGAAGGTCCAACCGATACAGTAAACCTGAAGTGAAGCATCGAAATCTAAATCTGGACTCACAGGTGAGGTTCAAATCATAGTAAGTTGGAGTGTCAGTCCTCTTGTACTTAAGTCCACATTGTGCCTTTTGTATTAAAATCGGAAGCAATTTCTGTGTTTCGTCGTCAATAAGAAGGCCCAAGGGATACAGTAGACCTGAAATGAAGCATCGGAATCTAAAACTGGACTCAAAGGACAGTTTCAAATCATAGACAGTTAGAGAGTCAGTCCTCTTGTACTTAAGTCATCATTCTGCCTTTTGTATTAAATTAGGATGCAATTTCTGTGTTTCATCGTCAACAAGAAGGTCCAAGGTATACAGCAAATCTGAAGTGAAGCAACGGAATCTAAATCTGGACTCACAGGAGGGGTTCAAATCATATTAAGTTAGAGAGTCAATCCTCTTGTACTTAAGTCGGCATTGTGCCTTTTGTATTAAATTAGGATGAAATTTCTGTGTTTCATCGTTAAGAAGAGGTCCAAGGTATACAGTAAACCTGAAGTGAAGCATCGGAATCTAAAACTGGACTCACAGGAGAGGTTCAAATCGTAGAAAGTTAGAGTGTCAGTACCCTTGTACTTAAGTCGGCATTGTGCCTTTTGTATTAAATTCGGATGCAATTTCTGTGATTCATCGTCAATAAGACGGTCCAAGGGATACAGTAAACCTAAAGTGAAGCATCGGAATCTAAAACTGGACTCACAGGAGAGGTTCAAATCATAGAAAGTTGGAGTGTCAGCCCTCTTGTACTTAAGTCGGCATTGTGCCTTTTGTATTAAACTAGCATTCAATTTCTGTGTTTCATCGTCAATAAGAAGGTCCAAGGTATACAGTAAACCTAAAGTGAAGCATCGGAATCTGAAACTGGACTCACAGGAGAGGTTCAAATCATAGAAAGTTGAGTGTCAGTCCTCTTGTACTTAAGTAGGCATTGTGCCTTTTATATTAAACTGGGATGCAATTTCTGTGTTACATCGTCAGTAAGAAGGCCTAAGGTATACGGTAATCCTGAACTGAAGCATCAGAGTCTAAAACTGGACTCACAGGAGAGGTTCAAATCATAGAAAGTTAGAAAGTCAGTCCTCTTGTACCTAAGTCGGCATTGTGCCTTTTCTATTAAATTAGGATGCAATTTCTGTATTTCATCGTCAATAAGAAGGTCCAAGGTATATATTAAACCTGAAGTGAGGCATCGGAATCAAAAACTGGACTTACAGAAGAGGTTCAAATCATAGAAAGTTAGAGTGTCAGTACTCTTGTACTTAAGTCGGCATTGTTCCTTTTGTATTAAATTTGGATGCAATTTCTGTGATTCATCGTCAATAAGAACGTCCAACTGATACAGTAAACCTGAAGTGAAGCATCGGAATCTAAAACTGGACTCACAGGAGAGGTTCATATAATAGAAAGTTAGAGTGTCAGTACTCTTGTACTTTAGTCGGCATTGCGCCTTTTGTATTAAATTAGGATGCAATTTCTGTGTTTCATCGTCTATAAGAAGGTCCAAGGTATACGGCAAACCTAAAGTGAAGCATCGGAATCTAAAACTGGACTCGCAGGAGTGGTTCAAATCATAGAAAGTTAGAGTGCCAGACCTCTTGTACTTAAGTTGGCATTGTGCCCTTAGTATTAAATTCAGATGCAATTTCTGTGTTTCATCGTCAATAAGAAGGCCTAAGGTATACAGTTAACCTGAAGTGAAGCATCGGAATCAAAAACTGGACTCACCGGAGAGGTTCTTATCATAGAAAGTTAGAGTGTCAGTCCACTTGTACTTAAGTCGGCATTGTGCTTTTTCTATTAAATTTGGATGCAATTTCTGTGTTTCATCGTCAATAAGAAGGTCTAAGGTATACAGTAAACCTGAAGTGAAGCATCGGAATCTAAAACTGGAATCACAGGACAGGTTTAAATCATAGAAAGTTAGAGTGTCAGTCGTCCTGTACTTAAGTCGGCATTGTGAATTTTGTATTAAATTCGGATGCAATTTCTGTGTTTCTTCGTCAATAAGAACGTCCAAGGGATACAGTAAACCTGAAGTAAAGCTTCGGAATCTAAAACTGGACTCACAGGAGAGGTTAAAATCATACAAATTGAGAGTGTCAGTCCTCTTGTACTTAAGTCGGCATTGTGCCTTTTGTATTAAATTAGGATGCAATTTCTGTGTTTCATCGTCAATAAGAAGGTCAGAGGTATACAGTAAACCTGAAGTGAAGCTTCGGAATCTAAAACTGGACTCACGGGAGAGTTTCAAATCATAGACAGTTAGAGTGTCAGTCCTCTTGTACTTAAGTCGGCATTGGGCCTTTTGTATTAAATTCGGATGCAATTTCTGTGTTTCATCGTCAATAAGAAGGTCCAAGGTATTCAGTAAACCTGAAGTGAAGCATCGGAATCTAAAACTGGACTCACTGGAGAGGTTTAAATCGTAGAAAGTTAGAGTGCCAGTCCTCTTGTACTTAAGTCGGCATTGTGCCTTTTGTATTAAATTCGGATGCAATTTCTGTGTTTCATCGTCAATGAAAATGTCCAAGGCATACAGTAAACCTGAAGTGAAGCATCGGAAACTACATCTGGACCCACAGGAGAGGTTCAAATCATAGAAACTTAGAGTGTCTGTCCTCTTGTACTTAAGTCGGCATTGTGCCTTTTGTATTAAATTCGGATGCTATTTCTGTGTTTCATCGTCAATAAGAAGGTCCAAGGTATTCAGTAAACCTGAAGGGAAGCATCGGAATCTAAAACTGGACTCACAGGAGAGGTTCAAATCATAGAAAGTTAGAGTGTCAGTCCCCTTGTACTTAAGTCGGCATTGTGCCTTTTGTATTAAATTCGGATGCAATTTCGGTGTTACATCGTCAATAAGAAGGTCCAAGGTATACAGTAAACCTAAAGTGAAGCATCGGAATCTAAAACTGGACTCACAGGAGAGGTTCAAATCATAGAAAGTTTGAGTGTCAGTCCTCTTGTACTTAAGTCGGCATTGTGATTTCTGTATTAAATTCGAATGCAATTTCTGTGTTTCGTCGTCAATAAGAGGGTGCAAGGGATACAGTATACCTGAAGTGTAGCATCGGAATCTAAAACTGGACTCCCAGGAGAGATTAAAATCATAGAAAGTTAGAGTGTCAGTCCTCTTGTACTTAAGTCGGCATTGTGCCTTTTGTATTAAATTCGGATGCAATTTCTGTGCTTCATCGTCAATAAGAAGGTCCAAGGTATACAGTAAACCTGAAGTGAAGCTTCGGAATCTACAACTGGGCTCACTGGAGAGGTTCAAATCAAAGAAGGTTAGAGTGTCAGTCCTCTTGTACTTAAGTCGGCATTGTGCCTTTTGTATTAAATTCGGATGCGATTTCTGTGTTTCATAGTCAAAAAGAATGTCAAAGGGATACAGTAAACCTCAAGTGAAGCTCCGGAATCTAAAACTGGGCTCACAGGAGAGGTTCAAATCATAGAAAGTTAGAGTGTCAGTCCTCTTGTACTTAAGTCGGCATTGTGCTTTTTGTATTAAATTCGGATGCAATTTCGGTGTTACATCGTCAATAAAAAGGTCCAAGGTATACAGTAAACCTGAAGTGAAGCATCGGAATCTAAAACTGGACTCACAGGAGAGGTTCAAATCATAGAAAATTTGAGTGTCAGTCCTCTTGTACTTAAGTCGGCATTGTGCCTTTTGAATTTAATTCCGATGCAATTTATGTACTTCATCGTCAATAAGGAGGTCCAGCGTAAACAGTAAACCTGAAGTGAACCTTCGGAATCTACAACTGGGCTCACTGGAGAGGTTCAAATCAAAGAAGGTTAGAGTGTCAGTCCTCTTGTACTTAAGTCGACATTGTGCCTTTTGAATTTAATTCCGATGCAATTTCTGTGCTTCATCGGCAATAGGAAGGTCCAAGGTATACAGTAAACTTAAAGTAAAGAATCGGAATCTAAAACTGGGCTCACAGGAGACATTCAAATCATAGAAAGTTAGAGTGTATGTCCTCTTGTACTTAAGTCGGCATTGTGCCTTTTGTATTAAATTCAGACGATATTTCCGTGCTTCATCGTCAAGAAGAAGTTACAAGGTATACAGTAAACCTGAAGTGAAGCATCGGAATCTGAAAAAGGACTCACAGGAGAGGTTCAAATCATAGAAAGTTAGAGTGTCAGTCGTCTTGAATTATGTCGGCATTGTGCCTTTTGTATTAAATTTGGATTCAATTTCTGAGTTTCATCATCAATAAGAAGGTCCAAGGTATACAGTAAATCTGAAGAGAAGCATCGGAATTTAAAACTGGACTCACAGGAGAGGTTCAAATCATAGAAAATTAGAGTGTCAGTCCTCTTGTACTTAAGTCGGCATTGTGCCTTTAGTATTAAATTCGGATGCAATTTCTGTGTTTCATCGTCAGTGAGAAGGTCCAAGGTAAACAGAAAATCCGAAGTGCAGCATCGGAATTTAAAACTGGACTCACAGGAGAGGTTCAAATCATAGAAAGTTAGAGAGTCAGTCCTCTTGTACTTAAGTCGGCATTGTGCTTTTTGTATTAAATTCGGATGCAATTTCTGTATTACATCGTCAATAAGAAGGTCCAAGGTATACAGTAAACCTGAAGGGAAGCATCGGAATCTAAAACTGGACTCACAGGACAGTTTCAAATCATAGAAAGTTGGAGAGTCAGTCCTCTTGTACATGAGTCAGCATTGTGCCTTTTGTGTTAAATTAGGATGCAATTTCTGTGTTTCATCGTCAACAAGAAGGTCCAAGGTATACAGAAAACCTGAAGTGAAGCAACGGAATCTAAAACTGGACTCACAGGAGGGGTTCAAATCATATTAAGTTAGAGAGTCAATCCTCTTGTACTTAAGTCGGCATTGTGCCTTTTGTATTAAATTAGGATGAAATTTCTGTGTTTCATCGTCAATAAGAAGGTCCAAAGTATATAGTAAACCTGAAGTGAAGCATCGGAATCTAAAACTGGACTCACTGGAGAGGTTCACATCATAGAAAATAAGAGAGTCAGTCCTCTTGTACTTAAGTCGGCATTGTGACTTTTGTGTTTAATTTGGGTGCAATTTCTGTGTTTCGTCGTCTATAAGAAGGTCAAAGGGATATAGTAAACCTGTAGTGAAGCATCGGAATCTAAAACTGGACTGACAGGAGAGGTTCAAATCATAGAAAGTTAGAGAGTCAGTCCTCCTGTACTTATATCAGCACTGTGCCTTTTGTATTAATTTAGGATGCAATTTCTGTGTTTCATCGTCAATAAGAAGGTCCAAGGTAAACAGTAAACCTGAAGTGAAGCAACGGAATCTAAAACTGGACTCACAGTAGAGGTTCAAACCATAGAAAGTTAGAGTGTCAGTCCACTTGTACTTAAGTCGGCATTGTGCCTTTTGTATTTCATTCGGATGCAATTTCTGTGTTTCATCGTATATCAGAAGGTCCAACCGATACAGTAAATTTGAAGTGAAGCATCGAAATCTAAAACTGGACTCACAGGTGAGGTTCAAATCATAGTAAGTTAGAGTGTCAGTACTCTTGTACTTAGGTCCACATTGTGAGTTTTGTATTAAATTCAGAAGCAATTTCTGTGTTTCGTCGTCAATAAGAAGGTCCAAGGGATACAGTAAACCTGAAATGAAGCATCGGAATCTAAAACTGGACTCAAAGGACAGTTTCAAATCATAGACAGTTAGAGAGTCAGTCCTCTTGTACTTAAGTCATCATTGTGCCTTTTGTATTAAATTAGGATGCAATTTCTGTGTTTCATCGTCAACAAGAAGGTCCAAGGTATACAGCAAATCTGAAGTGAAGCAACGGAATCTAAATCTGGACTCACAGGAGGGGTTCAAATCATATTAAGTTAGAGAGTCAATCCTCTTGTACTTAAGTCGGCATTGTGCCTTTTGTATTAAATTAGGATGAAATTTCTGTGTTTCATCGTTAAGAAGAGGTCCAAGGTATACAGTAAACCTGAAGTGAAGCATCGGAATCTAAAACTGGACTCACAGGAGAGGTTCAAATCATAGAAAGTTAGAGTGTCAGTACCCTTGTACTTAAGTCGGCATTGTGCCTTTTGTATTAAATTCGGATGCAATTTCTGTGATTCATCGTCAATAAGACGGTCCAAGGGATACAGTAAACCTAAAGTGAAGCATCGGAATCTAAAACTGGACTCACAGGAGAGGTTCAAATCATAGAATGTTGGAGTGTCAGTCCTCTTGTACTTAAGTCGGCATTGTGCCTTTTGTATTAAATTCGATTGCAATTTCTGTGTTTCGTCGTCAATAAGAAGGTCGAAGGGATACGGTAAACCTGAAGTGAAGCATCGGAATCCAAAACTGGACTCACAAAACAGTTTCAAATCATAGAAAGTTAGAGAGTCAGTCCTCTTGTACTTTAGTCAGCATTGTGCCTTTTGTATTAAATTGGGATGCAATTTCTGTGTTTCATCGTCAATAAGAAGGTCCAAGGTATACAGTAAACCTGAAATGAAGCATCGGAATCTAAAACTGGACTCACAGGACAGTTTCAAATCATAGAAAGTTGGAGAGTCAGTCCTCTTGTACATGAGTCAGCATTGTGCCTTTTGTATTAAATTAGGATGCCATTTCTGTGTTTCATCGTCAACAAGAAGGTCCAAGGTATACAGAAAACCTGAAGTGAAGCAACGGAATCTAAAACTGGACGCACAGGAGGGGTTCAAATCATATTAAGTTAGAGAGTCAATCCTCTTGTACTTAAGTCGGCATTGTGCCTTTTGTATTAAATTAGGATGAAATTTCTGTGTTTCATCGTCAATAAGAAGGTCCAAGGTATATAGTAAACCTGAAGTGAAGCATCGGAATCTAAAACTGGACTCACTGGAGAGGTTCACATCATAGAAAATAAGAGAGTCAGTCCTCTTGTACTTAAGTCGGCATTGTGCCTTTTGTGTTTAATTCGGGTGCAATTTCTGTGTTTCGTCGTCTATAAGAAGGTCAAAGGGATATAGTAAACCTGTAGTGAAGCATCGGAATCTAAAACTGGACTGACAGGAGAGGTTCAAATCATAGAAAGTTAGAGAGTCAGTCCTCCTGTACTTATATCGGCACTGTGCCTTTTGTATTAAATTAGGATGCAATTTCTGTGTTTCATCGTCAATAAGAAGGTCCAAGGTAAACAGTAAACCTGAAGTGAAGCAACGGAATCTAAAACTGGACTCACAGGAGAGGTTCAAACCATAGAAAGTTAGAGTGTCAGTCCACTTGTACTTAAGTCGGCATTGTGCCTTTTGTATTTAATTCGGATGCAATTTCTGTGTTTCATCGTATATTAGAAGGTCCAACCGATACAGTAAACCTGAAGTGAAGCATCGAAATCTAAAACTGGACTCACAGGTGAGGTTCAAATCATAGTAAGTTAGAGTGTCAGTCCTCTTGTACTTAAGTCCACATTGTTCCTTTTGTATTAAATTCGGAAGCAATTTCTGTGTTTCGTCGTCAATAAGATGGTCCAAGGGATACAGTAAACCTGAAATGAAGCATCGGAATCTAAAACTGGACTCAAAGGACAGTTTCAAATAATAGACAGTTAGAGAGTCAGTCCTCTTGTACTTAAGTCATCATTGTGCCTTTTGTATTAAATTAGGATGCAATTTCTGTGTTTCATCGTCAACAAGAAGGTCCAAGGTATACAGCAAATCTGAAGTGAAGCAACGGAATCTAAATCTGGACTCACAGGAGGGGTTCAAATCATATTAAGTTAGAGAGTCAATCCTCTTGTACTTAAGTCGGCATTGTGCCTTTTGTATTAAATTGGGATGAAATTTCTGTGTTTCACCGTTAAGAAGAGGTCCAAGGAATACAGCAAACCTGAAGTGAAGCATCGGAATCTAAAACTGGACTCACAGGAGAGGTTCAAATCATAGAAAGTTAGAGTGTCAGTACCCTTGTACTTAAGTCGGCATTGTGCCTTTTGTATTAAATTCGGATGCAATTTCTGTGATTCATCGTCAATAAAACGGTCCAAGGGATACAGTAAACTTAAAGTGAAGCATCGGAATCTAAAACTGGACTCACCGGAGAGGTTCAAATCATAGAAACGTAGAGTGTCCGTCCTCTTGTACTTAAGTCGGCATTGTGCCCTTAGTATTAAATTCAGATGCAATTTCTGTGTTTCATCGTCAATAAGAATGCCTAAGGTATACAGTTAACCTGAAGTGAAGCATCGGAATCTAAAACTGGACTAACCGGAGAGGTTCAAATCATAGGAAGTTAGAGTGTCAGTCCACTTGTACTTAAGTCGGCATTGTGCTTTTTCTATTAAATTTGGATGCAATTTCTGTGTTTCATCGTCAATAAGAAGGTCTAAGGTATACAGTAAACCTGAAGTGAAGCATCGGAATCTAAAACTGGAATCACAGGACAGGTTCAAATCATAGAAAGTTAGAGTGTCAGTCGTCCTGTACTTAAGTCGGCATTGTGAATTTTGTATTAAATTTGGATGCAATTTCTGTGTTTCATCGTCAATAAGAACGTCCAAGGGATACAGTAAACCTGAAGTGAAGCTTTGGAATCTAAAACTGGACTTACAGGAGAGGTTAAAATCATACAAATTGAGAGTGTCAGTCCTCTTGTACTTAAGTCGGCATTGTGCCTTTTGTGTTAAATTAGGATGCAATTTCTGTGTTTCATCGTCAATAAGAAGGTCCGAGGTATACAGTAAACCTGAAGTGAAGCATCGGAATCTAAAACTGGACTCACAGGAGAGTTTCAAATCATAGAAAGTTAGAGTGTCAGTCCTTTTGTACTTAAGTCGACATTGTGCCTTTTGTATTAAATTCGGATGCAATTTCTGTGTTCCATCGTCAATAAGAAGATCCAAGGGATACAGTAAACCTGAAGTGAAGCATCGGAATATAAACCCGTCTCACAGGAGAGGTTCAAATCATAGAATGTAAGATGGGTCAGTCCTCTTGTACTTAGGTCGGCATTGTGCCTTTTGTATTTAATTCCGATTCAATTTCTGTGTTTCATCTTCAATGAGAAGGTCCAAGGAATACAGTAAACCTGAAGTGAAGCATTGGAACCTAAAACTGGACTCACAGGAGAGGTTCAAATCATTGAAAGTAAGAGTGTCAGTCCTCTTGTACTTGAGTCGGCATTATGCCTTTTGTATTAAATTAGGATGCAATTTCTGTGTTTCATCGGCAACAATAAGGTCGGAGGTATACAGTAAACCTGAAGTGAAGCATCGGAATCTAAAACTGGACTCACAGGAGAGGTTCAAATCATAGAAAGTTAGAGTGTCAGTCCACTTGTACTTAAGTCGGCATTGTGCCTTTTGTATTAAATTCGAGTGCAATTGCTGTGTTTCATCGTCAATAAGAAGGTTCGAGGTATACAGTAAACCGGATGTGAAGCATCGGAAACTAATACTAGAGTCCCCCTGCGGGTTCGGGGGTAAGAATAGGCCCGCGGTATTCCTGCCTGTCGTAAGAGGCGACTAAAAGGAGTCTCAAACGTTTCGGCCTTCTGTGATGGTCCCCTCTTGGGTTTGACCTCCTTTTTTCATCCAAATTTCCGTCGTCAGTGCGTGCCATTTGGGGAAGGACACCTTACGTGGTGTTTTTGTATTGGTCCATGATGCTCCACCATCTTGCATGTTACCTATTGTCGTGTGGGGGGGACTACGCCCAACATCTTCTGGGTTGTCTCCTTCTCGCCTTTTGCGCACCCTTCTTCTTAGCGTCTACGACAACTGTGGACCCTTTCAACACCTAAAATCCATTGCGGTAGCCAGTCCGTTGTGGTGGGGTCGTCATGTACCCTCTTGGTGTTAGCCCCCTGACCACGCAATGATCGCACTACAGATGCCAGAGCTGTTTCCTCCCCATGCATGCCAAGGAGTATGTGCCCATCTTGTCTGGGGCACGGGGACTCCGGGCAACGGGATATCGGCCAGGTACCCGTTGCTTTGTCTGGGTGGCGCCCTTGGGGAGAGCCCTCGTTCGGAGTAGGTGGCATCTGGGCGGATGTGGCGCAATGAAGCGCAATAAATCACGCCAAGCTGGTGGTCGCACGGCCACCAGCGTCTCTAAGCGAGGTAGAGTCGACTTCGATGCTGCGCAATACGATCCTCAGACGTTCCCCTCGTTGGCTGCGCCATGGGAGGGACGCCGATCTAGTGCCAAGCGGGAGCCTTATGTACCGCAATACCTTGTCTGCAGCAGGACTGATGGTGGCTCCTTTCTTCCGACGAAGCCTATGTTTTTTGTAGAACACCTGGAGGATAAGTTTGGGGAAGTGGCAGGGTTGTAAAAAATGAGGAATGGGTCCATCCTCCTCAAGACGTCCTCCCCAGCCCAGTCACGAGTGTTGCTCTTGTGTGATAAGCTGGGTGACGTCCCTGTTACCGTCACTCTCCACAGTAGCTTAAATATGGTCCAGGGGATTATTTACCATCGTGACGTCTTGTTACAATCCGATGACGAGCTGAGAGCCGACTTGGAACGACGTGGTGTGCATTTTGTCCGTCGTGTCCATCGAGGACCCAAGACAAACAGGGTGGCCACCGGTGCCTTTATCTTGGCCTTCGAGGTTGATGTCTTGCCCGAGAAGGTCAAGGTAATGGTTTACCGTTGCGACGTGAAGCCATACGTCCCTCCCCCGATGCGGTGCTTCCAGTGCTGGAAGTTTGGGCATATGTCCTCCCGTTGCCCATCCAGCGCTACATGTCGAGATTGCGGACGCCCCTCTCATCCCGATTTTCCATGTGTGCCCCCGCCTGTATGTGTCAACTGTGGGGAGCACCACTCTCCATGCTC
This sequence comes from Schistocerca americana, assembly GCF_021461395.2. Lineage (NCBI taxonomy): Eukaryota > Metazoa > Arthropoda > Insecta > Orthoptera > Acrididae > Schistocerca > Schistocerca americana. The sequence goes on from NC_060121.1 coordinate 61,380,235, forward strand.
GCCGGATTGCCCCGTTCTTCATAAGGAGCGGAAGATAATGGAATTTAAGACCCTGGACCGGCTTACTTATCGAGAGGCTAAACAGAAATATGAAAGGTTGTATCCAGCTTCCCTTCGAACGTCTTATGCTGTAGCCACGTTATCGTCGCCCACGCGAGCGACGGTTTTCGCTTCATCTGTGCCGCCTTCAGTGGGCCCTCAGGGCCATGTATCTCTGTCTGCCCCCCTCGTGCCTGGGGGCAAGCCTTCCTCTATTGCCCCCTTAGCAGTTGAGGGCAAACCCTCTTCTGTCGCTCCCCCCAAGCTTACTTCGGGAGTGACATCTGCTCCACAACTGGGAGGCTCGATTCCTCCCCCTCCTTCTCCGGCGGCGTTGCCTCCGCCGGTTCCTCTCTCGCGGAAGGGGTCCTTCGGGGCTCTCCCTTCCTCCGTTTCTTCTCCTTCCCAGCCAGATGTCAGCCAGTGGCTGAAGGTTCCGCCACCTGCTGATCGTAGGGCTTCTGCGTCGTCGTCAGCCTCCGACGCTCCTTCAGAGAAGCTCTCCCAGCCCTCTCACCCTAAGGGCAGACGCGAGAAGAAGGAACGGAATGTGTCCAAGAAGAAGGACGTTCCGGCGGTTTCAGCACCGCCTGCTGTACATAGTCCTGGCTCCGGGGATGAGGTGGAGATCCTCGCCTCTGCCGCGGATCTCGCCCTCACGGAACCCTTGGGGGCCTCTCCTATGGACTCAGCTGACTCTCCCCCAGTGGCGGCAGTTGGCTCTGGAGCCCTGTTTGCCTCTTAGTCGCATTCACGCCCTCCCAGTCCCTTCCTGCTTCCATTCTCCAATGGAACTGCGGCGGTTATTTCCGCCACCTGCCTGAGCTCCGGATGCTTCTGAGTGATTCCCCTGTTATCTGCATTGCTCTGCAGGAAACTTGGTTTCCTGCACTATGGACCCCCGCCCTTCGCGGTTATCAGGGATACTATAAGAACCGTGCTGCCTGTCATCGAGCGTCAGGTGGGGTTTGCCTCTTTGTTCACCACTCTGTCTGTAGTTCGCCAGTACCCCTTCAGACGCCTTTAGAGGCAGTTGCTGCCAGGGTAGAGCTCTCGCCGGCTATTACTGTTTGCTCTGTTTACATTCCTCCGGATGGGGAGCTCCCCCGACATGTCTTGGCTGCACTGCTGGCTCAACTCCCGCCACCTTTGCTGCTTCTGGGTGATTTCAATGCCCACAACCCTCTATGGGGTGGGACTGTCTCCGATGACAGCGGTCGGGCCGTGGAGCATGTGTTGGCTCAGCTCGACCTTAGCCTCTTGAATACCGCTGCTCCCACGCATTTCAGTGTTGCCCATGGCTCGTTCTCGGCCATCGATCTCTCTATTTGCAGCCCCGGACTTGTCCCATCCCTCCACTGGAGGGTGCACCCTGACCTGTGCGGTAGTGACCATTTTCCCATCTATTTGTCACTACCCCAGAGTCGTTCTTCTGGGCGCCTGCCCCGCTGGGCTCTCCACAGGGCAGACTGGCCGGCTTTTACTTCTGCTGCTGCCATTGAGTCTCCCCCACAGGGTGACATTGACGAGGTGCTCCGTGTTTTAACCACATCCATCATTTCAGCGGCCGAGGCTGCCATCCCCCAATCTTCTGGCCTCCCTCGGAGGAAGGCTGTACCCTGGTGGTCGCCGGAGATTGCTGAGGCTATTCGCGAGCGTCGGCGGGCTCTCCAGCGGCATAGGCGGCACCCGTCTCTCGAGACCCTTATTGCCTTTAAGAGGCTCCGTGCCCTGGCCCGTCGTCTTATTGCACAGCGTAAGCAGGAGTGCTGGGAGAGGTACGTCTCCTCCCTGGGCTCCCGTGTCTCGTCCTCGCACGTGTGGTCCCGGATCCGGCGGATTTATGGCTCCCAGACCCCTATGGGTGTCCCTGGGCTCTCCTTGGACGGCGCTGTCTGCACGGACGCTGCCGCCATTGCTGAACGGCTAGCCGCGCACTTTGCTCAGAGCTCTGCGACTGCATCCTATCCCCCCGCCTTTCGCTCTCTAAAGGAGCGAGCCGAGCGGACGCCGTTCTCATTCCACACGCGTCATTATGAAACATACAATGCTCCTTTCAGCGAGAGGGAACTCCTCGCTGCTCCCGCCAATTGCCCTGATACAGCACCAGGACCGGACTGCATCCACGCGCAGATGCTGAAGCATCTCTCCAGGGACTGCCAGAGACACATCCTCACCATCTTTAACCGCATTTGGAGCGAGGGCGTGTTCTCGTCGCAATGGCGAGAGGGTGTTATTGTCCCCATCGTGAAGCCCGGTGCGGACCCACTGGTGCTGGACAGCTATCGTCCCATTACCCTCACCAACGTTTTGTGCAAATTGCTCGAACGTATGGTGGGACGGCGTTTGTGTTGGGTCCTTGAGTCGCGCGGTCTCCTCGCTCCATCCCAGGGTGGCTTCCGTCGGGGCCGGTCTGCAGTGGACAATTTGGTGCGGCTGGAATCTGCTGTCCGTATGGCTTTTGCCCGACGTCAGCATCTTGTTGCTGTATTTTTCGATCTGCGGAAGGCGTATGACACCACATGGAGGCATCACATCCTCGCCACGTTGCATGGGTGGGGTCTTCGTGGTCGGCTCCCGGCTTTTCTTGAAAGCTTTTTATTGCGCCGCTCTTTCCGGGTGCAAGTCGGTGCCACCTCTAGTTCCTCTTATATACAGGAAAATGGGGTCCCGCAGGGCTCGGTGTTGAGCGTCTCCTTATTTTTAGTGGCCATTAATGGTTTGGCTGCAGCAGTGGGGGCGTCGGTGTCTCCTTCTTTGTATGCCGACGACTTCTGCATCTCATTTAGCTCCACGACTACGGGAGTCGCCGAACGCAGGCTGCAAGTCGCCGTTCGCAAGGCAGCATCATGGGCTCTGACTCATGGTTTTCAGTTCTCTGCTGCCAAGACTCGGGTTATGCACTTCTGCAGGCGTCGGACGGTCCACCCTCATCCTGAACTTTACCTCGACGGCCACCTGCTCGAAGTGGTGGACACTTGCCGCTTCTTGGGACTCGTGTTTGATGCCCGGCTCACATGGGTTCCTCATATTACTCAACTAAAGCAAAAATGCTGGCGGCACCTCAACGCCCTCCGCTGCCTTAGCCACACGTCTTGGGGTGCGGATCGCTGCACGCTGCTGCGATTGTACAGAGCCCTTGTGCAGTCTCGGCTTGATTATGGGAGCCTGGCCTATGGGTCTGCATCACCCTCAGTGTTGAACTTGTTAGACCCCATACACCACTGTGGGGTCCGGCTTGCAACTGGCGCTTTTCGTACGAGCCCCGTGGATAGTCTACTGGTGGAGGCCGGGGTTCCCCCGCTGCGGATTCGCCGCCATCGACTGCTCGCCGACTATGCTGTCCACGTGCATTGCTCGCCAGGCCATCCCAATCGTCGCCTGCTTTTCCCTGCCATGGTCCTCCATCTGCCTGAATGGCGGTCTAGGTCTGGGCTTTCCGTCGCTGTCCGCGTTCAGTCCCTGCTGTCGGAATTGGGTTCATTCCCTCTTCCGCCTCCCTTCCGGGTCCGTGCACCTACGCCTCCCTGGTGTTTGTCCCGGCCGTCCGTCCGTCTGGACTTGGCACAGGGACTCAAGGACTCGGTTGCGCCTGTGGCCCTCCGTCGCCGTTTTCTTGCTCTCCTCGCCTCATTTTCGGACTGTGAGACTGTCTACACTGATGGTTCCCTGGTTGATGGTCGCACTGCCTACTCTTTTGCTCATGCTGCTCATGTTGAGCAGCGCTCCTTGCCGGCTGGCTGCAGTATTTTTACTGCAGAGCTGGTGGCCATATTGCGCGCTCTTGAGCATATGCGTTTCTCCTCAGGTAGGTCCGTCGTGATCTGCAGTGACTCCCTGAGCAGCCTTCAGGCCATCGACCGCTGCTATCCCGCCTCTCCTCTGGTGTCCTCCATTCAGGAGACTGTTTCCGCCATTGCCCGTTCTGGTCGTAGACAGGCTGGCCAAAGGGGCGATCGACGCCCCTGCTTTGGAGGTCGGCCTTACGGCTCGCGACCAGCAGATGGTGTTGCGCCGTAAGCTGATTGGGATGTGGGCTGCTGAGTGGCGTGGCATGACAGCCCCGAATAAACTGCAGGCTGTCAAGGGGACGACCGATGTGTGGCGTTCCTCCCTGCGGGCTTCTCGCAGGGACTCGGTAGTCCTGTGTCGGCTGCGCATCGGCCATACATACCTGACGCACAGCCATCTGTTGCGTCAGGAGGATCCCCCCTTGTGTCGGTGTGGGTCCCGGCTGACGGTCGGCCACATTTTGCTGGAGTGTCCTCGACTGCGCACACTCCGGCAATCTTTTAATCTCCCGGGCACTTTGGCTTTGGTTTTATCTGACGATGCCTCCTTGGCTGACAATGTTTTACATTTTATCCGTAGTAGTTGTTTTTATGGTTCGATTTAGGGAGGTCCTGCGCCTTTCCCTTTCTGTGTCTTTTGTCCTTGTGTCTGTTGCTGTTCTGGTGTGCCGTCAGATGGTTGACTCCTTTTTTTTTCTCATGGTCAGTCAACAAGTCTCCCGCCATCCTCCTTTCTTCTGTTTCTTTCTGTCTGGTGTTCCTCTGTCCTGTTCTTGTCTGTAGTGTTTGTTGCTGCATTTGTGTTCTTTTAGCGCCTGGGGGGACGTCTCCTCACCCCTTGGTTTTTATCTGCTCCGTAGATTTTCGGCTCGCCTGATTTTGGAATGGGGGACTGATGACCTTCGCTGCTTAGTCCCCCTTAAACATCCCAACAACCACCACCCAAAACTAGACTCACAGGAGAGGTTCAAATCATAGAAAGTTAGAGTGTCAGTCCTCTTGTACTTAAGTGGGCATTGTGCCTTTTGTATTAAATTCGGATGCAATTTCTGTGTTTCATCGTCAATAAGAAGGTCCAAAGTATACAGTAAACCTGAAGTGAAGCATCGGAATCTAAAACTGGACTGACAGAAGAGGTTCAAATCATAGAGTGTTAGAGTGTCAGACCTCTTGTACTTAAGTCGGCTTTGTGCCTTTTGTATTAAATTCCGATGCAATTTCTGTGCTTCATCGTCAATAAGAATGTCCAAGGGATACAGTAAACCTGAACTGAAGTTTCGGAATCTGAAACTAGACTCACAGGAGAGGTTCAAATCATAGAAAGTTAGAGTGTCAGTCCTATAGTATGTAAGTCGGCATTGTGCCTTTTGTATTAAATTCCGATGCAATTTCTGTGTTTCATCGTCAATAAGAGGGTCCAAGGGATACAGTAAACCTGAAGTGAAGCAACGGAATCTAAAACTGGACTCACTGGAGAGGTTCAAATCATAGAAAGTTAGAGTGTCAGTCGTCTTGAACTTAAGTCGGCATTGTGCCTTTTGTATTAAATTAGGATGCATTTTCTGTGTTTAATCGTCAATAAGAAGGTCCGAGGTATACAGTAAACCTGAGGAGAAGCATCGGAATCTAAAATTGGACTCACAGGAGAGGTTCAAATCATAGATAGTTAGAGTGTCAGTCCTCTTGTACTTAAGTGGGCATTGTGCCTTTTGTATTAAATTCGGATGCAATTTCTGTGTTTCATCGTCAATAAAACGGTCCAAGGTATACAGTAAACATGAAGTGAAGCATCGGAATCTAAAACTGGACTCACAGGAGAGGTTCAAATCATAGTAAGTTAGAGTGTCAGTCATCTTGTACTGAAGTCGGCATTGTGCGTTTTGTATTAATTTAGGATGCAATTTCTCTGTTTCATCGTTGAGAAGAAGGTCCAAGGTATACAGTAAACCTGAAGTGAAGCATCTCCAATCTAAAACTGGACTCACAGGAGAGGTTCTAATCATAGAAAGTTAGAGTGTCAGTCTCCTTGTACTGAAGTCGGAATTGTGCCATTTGTATTAATTTCTGATGCAATTTCTGTGCTTCATCGTAATAAGAAGGTCCAAGGTATACAGTATACCTGAAGTGAGGCATCAGAATCTAGAACTGGACTCACAGTGGAGGTTCAAATCATAGGAAGTTAGAGTGTCAGTCCACTTGTACTTAAGTCGGCATTGTGCCTTTTCTATTAAATTACGTTGCAATTTCTGTGTTTCATCGTCAATAAGAAGGTCCAAGGTATACAGTAAACCTGAAGTGAAGCATCGGAATCTAAAACTGGAATCACAGGAGAGGTTCAAATCATAGAAAGTCAGGATGTCAGTCGTCTTGTGCTTAAGTCGACATTATGAATTTTGTATTAAATTCGGATGCAATTTCTGTGTTTCATCGTCAATAAGAAGGTCCAAGGGATCCAGTAAACCTGAAGTGATGCATCGGAATCTAAAACGGGACTCACAGGTGAGGTTAAAATCATAGAAATTTAGAGTGTCAGTCCTCTTGTACTTAAGTCGGCATTGTGCCTTTTGTATTAAGTTAGGATGCAATTTCTGTGTTTCATCGTCAATTAGAAGGTCCGACATATACAGTAAACCTGAAGTGAAGCATCGGAAGCTAAAACTGGACACACAGGAGAGGTTCAATTCATAGAAAGTTAGAATGTCAGTCCTCTTGCACTTAAGTCGGCATTGTGCTTTTTGTATTAAATTCGAATGCAATTTCTGTGTTTCATCGTAAATAAGAAGGTCCAAGGGATACAGTAAACCTGAAGTGAAGCATCGGAACCTAAAACTGGACTCACAGGAGAGGTTCAAATCATAGAAAGTAAGAGTGTCAGTCCTCTTGTACTTAAGTCGGCATTGTGCCTTTTGTATTAAATTAGGATGCAATTTCTGTGTTTCATCGTCAATAATAAGGTCCGAGGTATACAGTAAACATGAAGTGAAGCATCGGAATCGAAAACTAGACTCACTGGAGAGGTTCAAATCATAGAAAGAGTGTCAGTCCTCTTGAACTTAAGTCGGCATTGTGCCTTTTTAATTTAATTCCGACGCAATTTCTGTGCTTCATCGTCAATAAGAAGGTCCAAAGTATACAGTAAACCTGAAGTGAAGCATCGGAATCTGAAACTGGACTGATAGGAGAGGTTCAAATCATAGAGTGTTAGAGTGTCAGTCCTCTTGTACTTATGTCGGCATTGTGCCTTTTGTATTAAATTCCGATGCAATTTCTGTGCTTCATCGTCAATAAGATGGTCCAAGGGATACAGTAATCCTGAACTGAAGTTTCGCAATCTGAAACTAGAGTCACAGGAGAGGTTCAAATCATAGAAAGTTAGAGTGTCAGTCCTATAGTACGTAAGACGGCATTGTGCCTTTTGTATTAAATTCCGATGCAATTTCTGTGTTTCACTGTCCATAAGAAGGTCCAAGGGATACAGTAAATCTGTAGTGAAGCATCGAAATCTAAAACGGGACTCACAGGAGAGGTTCAAATCATAGAATGTTAGAGTGTCAGTCCTCTTGTACTTAAGTCGGCATTGTGCCTTTTGTATTAAAGTCGGATGCAATTTCTGTGTTTTATCGTCAATAAGAGGGTCCAAGGGATACAGTAAACCTGAAGTGAAGCATCGGAATCTAAAACCGGACTCACAGGAGAGATTCCAATCATAGAATGTAAGAAGTGTCACTCCTCTTGTACTTAAGTCGGCATTGTGCCTTCTTTATTTAATTCCGATACAATTTCTGTGTTTCATCGTCAATAAGAAGGTCCAAGGTATATAGTGAACCTAAAGTGAGGCATCGGAATCTAAAACTGGACTCACAGGAGAGGTTCAAATCATAGAAAGTTAGAGCGTCAGTCCTCTTGTACTTAAGTCGGCATTGTGCCTTTTGAATTTAATTCCGATCCAATTTCCGTGCTTCATCGACAATAAGAAGGTCCAAGGTATACAGTAAACCTGAAGTGAAGCATCGGAATCTAAAACTGGACTCAAAGGAGAGGTTCAAATCATAGAAAGAGTGTCAGTCCTCTTGAACTTAAGTCGGCATTGTGCCTTTTGAATTTAATTCCGACGCAATTTCTGTGCTTCATCGTCAATAAGAAGGTCCAAGGTATACAGTAAACCTGAAGTGAGCCATCGGAATCTAAAACTGGACACACAGGAGAGGTGCAAATCATAGGAAGTTAGAGTGTCAGATCTCTTGTACTTAAGTCGGCATTGCGCCTTTTGTATTCAATTCCGATGCAATTTCTGTGTTTCACTGTCCATAAGAAGGTCCAAAGTATACAGTATACCAGAAGTGAAGCATAGGAATCTAAAACTGGACTCACAGGAGAGTTTCAAATCATTGCAAGTTAGAGTGTAAGTCCTCTTGTACTTAAGTCGGCATTGTGCCTTTTGTATTAAAGTAGGATGCAATTGCTGTGTTTCATCGACAATAAAAAGGTCCAAAGTATACAGTAAACCTGATGTGAAGCATCGGAATCTAAAACTGGGCTCACTGGAGAGGTTCAAATCATAGAAAATTAGAGTGTCTGTCATCTTGTACTTAAGTCTTCATTGTGATTTTTGTATTAAATTCGGGTACAATTTCTGTGTTTCATAGTCAATAAGAAGGTCCAAGGTATACAGTAAACCTAAAGTGAAGCTTCGGAATCTAAAACTGGACTCACAGGAGAGGTTCAAATCATAGAAAGTTAGAGTGTCAGTCCTCTTGTACTTAAGTCAGCATTGTGCCTTATGTATCAAATTCAAATGCAATTTCTGTGTTTCATCGTCAATAAGAAGGTCCAAGGGATACAGTAAACCCGAAGTGAAGCATCGGAATCTAAAACTGGACTCACAGGAGAGGTTCAAATCATAGAAAATTAGTGTGTCTGTCCACTTGTACTTTAGTCAGCATTGTGCCTTTTGTATTAAATTCCGACGCAATTTCTGTGCTTCATCGTCAATAAGAAGGTCCAAGGAATACCGTAACCCCGAAGTGAAGCATCGGAATCTAAAACTGGACTCACAGGAGAGGTTCAAATCATTGAATGTTAGTGTGTCAGTCACTTGTACTTAAGTCGGCATTGTGCGTTTTGTATTAAATTCCGATGCAATTTCTGTGTTTCATCGTCAATAAGAAGGTCCAAGGGATACAGTAAACCTGAAGTGAAGCATCGGAATCTAAAACTGGACTCACAGGAGAGGTTCAAATCATAGAAATTTAGAGTGTGAGTCCTCTTGTACTTAAGTCGGCATTGTGCCTTTTGTATTAAATTAGGATGCTATTTCTGTGTTTCATCGTCAATAAGAAGGTCCGAAGTATACAGTAAACCTGAAGAGAAGTATCGGAATCTAAATCTGGACTCACAGGAGAGGTTCAAATCATAGAATGTTAGAGTGTCAGTCCTCATGGACTTAAGTCGGCATTGTGCCTTTTGTATTACATTCGGATGGAATTTCTGTAATTCATCGTCAATGAAGCGATCAGAGGTATACAGTAAACCTGAATTGAAACATCGGAATCTTAAACTGGACTCACAGGAGAGGTTCAAATCATAGAAATGTAGAGTGTGGGTCCTCTTGTACTTAAGTCGGCATTGTGCCTTTTGTACAAAAATTCAGATGCAATTTCTGTGTTTCATCGTCAATAAGAAGGTCCAAGGTATACACTAAACCTGAAGTGAAGCATCGGAATCTTAAACTGGACTCACAGGAGAGCTTCAAATCATAGAAAGTTAAAGTGTCAGTCCTCTTGTACTTAAGTCTGCATTGTGCCTTTTGTATTAAATTCCGATGCAATTTCTGAGCTTCATCGTCGATAAGAAGGTCCAAGGGATGCTGTAAACCGGAGGTGAACCATCGGAATTAAAACTGCACTCACAGGAGAGGATCAAAACATAGAAAGTTAGAGTTTCAGTCCTCTTGTACTTCAATCGGCATTGTGCCTTTTGAATTGAATTCCGATGCAATTTCTGTGCTTCATCGTCAATAAGAAGGTCCATGGAATACAGCAAACATGAAGGGAAGTATCGGAATCTAAAACTGGACTCACAGGAGTTTCAAATCATAGAAAGTTAGTGTGTCAGTCCTCTTGTACTTAAGTCGGCATAGTGCCTTTTGAATTTACTTCCGATGCAATTTCTGTGTTTCATCGGCAATAAGAAGGCCCAAGGTATACAGTAAACCTGAAGTGAAGCATCAGAATCTAAAACTGGACTCACAGGAGAGGTTCAAATCATAGAAAGTTAGAGTGTCAGTCCTCTTATACTTAAGTCGGCATTGTGACTTTTGTATTAAATTAGGATGCTATTTCTGTGTTTCATCGTCAATAAGATGGTCCAAAGTATACAGTAAACCTGAAGAGAAGCATCGGAATCTAAAACTGGACTCACAGGAGAGGTTCAAATCATATAAAGTTAGAGTGTCAGTCCTCTTGTACTTAAGTAGGCATTGTGCCTTTCGTATTACATTAGGATGCCATTTTTGTGTGTCCTCGTCAATAAGAAGGTCCATGGTATACAGTAAACCTTAAGTGAAGCATCGGAATCTAAAACTGGACTCACAGGAGAGGTTCAAATCATAGAAAGTTTGAGTGTCAGTCCTCGTGTAGTTAAGTCGGCATTCTGCCTTTAGTATTAAATTCGGATGCAATTTCTGTGATTCATCGTCAATAAGAAGGTCCAAGGTATACAGTAAACCTGAAGTGAAGCTTCAGAATCTAAAACTGGACTCACAGGAGAGGTTCAAATCATAGAAAGTTAGAGTGTCAGTCCTCTTGTACTTAAGTCAGCATTGTGCCTTATGTATTAAATTCAAATGCAATTTCTGTGTTTCATCGTCAATAAGAAGGTCCAAGGGATACAGTAAACCCGAAGTGAAGCATCGGAATCTAAAACTGGACTCACAGGAGAGTTTCAAATCACAGAAAATTAGTGTGTCTGTCCACTTGTACTTTAGTCAGCATTGTGCCTTTTGTATTAAATTCCGACGCAATTTCTGTGCTTCATCGTCAATAAGAAGGTCCAAGGAATACCGTAACCCCGAAGTGAAGCATCGGAATCTAAAACTGGACTCACAGGAGAGGTTCAAATCATTGAGTGTTAGGGTGTCAGTCCACTTGTACTTAAGTCGGCGTTGTGCGTTTTGTATTAAATTCGGATGCAATTTCTGTGTTTCATCGTCAATAAGAAGGTCCAAGGGATACAGTAAACCTGAAGTGAAGCATCGGAATCTAAAACTGGACCCACAGGAGAGGTTCAAATCATAGAAAGTTAGAGTGTTAGTCCTATTAAACTTAAGTCGGCATAGTGCCTTTTGAATTTAATTCCGATGCAATTTCTGTGTTTCATCGGCAATAAGAAGGCCCAAGGTATACAGTAAATCTGAAGTGAAGCATCGGAATCTAAAACTGGACTCACAGGAGAGGTTCAAATCATAGAAATTTAGTGTGTCAGTCCTCTTGTACTTAAGTCGGCATTGTGCCTTTTGTATTAAGTTAGGATGCTATTTCTGTGTTTCATCGTCAATAAGAGGGTCCGAAGTATACAGTAAACCTGAAGAGAAGTATCGGAATCTAAAACTGGACTCACAGGAGAGGTTCAAATCATAGAATGTTAGAGTGTCAGTCCTCATGGACTTAAGTCGGCATTGTGCCTTTTGTATTACATTCGGATGGAATTTCTGTAATTCATCGTCAATGAAGCGATCAGAGGTATACAGTAAACCTGAAGTGAAACATCGGAATCTTAAACTGGACTCACAGGAGAGGTTCAAATCATAGAAATGTAGAGTGTGGGTCCTCTTGTACTTAAGTCGGCATTGTGCCTTTTGTACAAAAATTCAGATGCAATTTCTGTGTTTCATCGTCAATAAGAAGGTCCAAGGTATACACTAAACCTGAAGTGAAGCATCGAAATCTTAAACTGGACTCACAGGAGAGCTTCAAATCATAGAAATTTAAAGTGTCAGTCCTCTTGTACTTAAGTCGGCATTGTGCCTTTTGTATTATATTCCGATGCAATTTCTGTGTTACATCGTCAGTAAGAAGGTCCAAGGGATACAGTAATCCTGAAGTGAAGCGTCGGAATCTAAAACGGGACTCACAGGAGAGGTTCAAATCATAGAAAGTTAGAGTGTCAGTCCTCTTGTACTTAAGTCGGCATTGTGCCTTTTGTATTAATTTCCGATGCAATTTCTGAGCTTCATCGTCGATAAGAAGGTCCAAGGGATGCTGTAAACCGGAGGTGAACCATCGGAATTAAAACTGCACTCACAGGAGAGGATCAAAACATAGAAAGTTAGAGTGTCAGTCCTCTTGTACTTCAGTCGGCATTGTGCCTTTTGAATTTAATTCCGATGCAATTTCTGTGCTTCATCGTCAATAAGAAGGTCCATGGTATACAGCAAACATGAAGGGAAGTATCGGAATCTAAAACTGGACTCACAGGAGAGTTTCAAATCATAGAAAGTTAGAGTGTCAGTCCTCTTGTACCTAAGTCGGCATAGTGCCTTTTGAATTTACTTCCGATGCAATTTCTGTGTTTCATCGGCAATAAGAAGGCCCAAGGTATACAGTAAACCTGAAGTGAAGCATCAGAATCTAATACTGGACTCACAGGAGAGGTTCAAATCATAGAAAGTTAGAGTGTCAGTCCTCTTATACTTAAGTCGGCATTGTGCCTTTTGTATTAAATTAGGATGCTATTTCTGTGTTTCATCGTCAATAAGATGGTCCAAAGTATACAGTAAACCTGAAGAGAAGCATCGGAATCTAAAACTGGACTCACAGGAGAGGTTCAAATCATTGAATGTTAGGGTGTCAGTCCACTTGTACTTAAGTCGGCGTTGTGCGTTTTGTATTAAATTCGGATGCAATTTCTGTGTTTCATCGTCAATAAGAAGGTCCAAGGGATACAGTAAACCTGAAGTGAAGCATAGGAATCTAAAACTGGACTCACAGGAGAGGTTCAAATCATAGAAAGTTAGAGTGTTAGTCCTATTGTACTTAAGTCGGCATAGTGCCTTTTGAATTTGATTCCGATGCAATTTCTGTGTTTCATCGGCAATAAGAAGGCCGAAGGTATACAGTAAACCTGAAGTGAAGCATCGGAATCTAAAACTGGACTCACGGGAGAGGTTCAAATCATAGAAATTTAGGGTGTCAGTCCTCTTGTCCTTAAGTCGGCATTGTGCCTTTTGTATTAAATTAGGATGCTATTTCTGTGTTTCATCGTCAATAAGAAGGTCCGAAGTATACAGTAAACCTGAAGAGAAGTATCGGAATCTAAAACTGGACTCACAGGAGAGGTTCAAATCATAGAATGTTAGAGTGTCAGTCCTCATGGACTTAAGTCGGCATTGTGCCTTTTGTATTACATTCGGATGGAATTTCTGTAATTCATCGTCAATGAAGCGATCAGAGGTATACAGTAAACCTGAAGTGAATCATCGGAATCTTAAACTGGACTCACAGGAGAGGTTCAAATCATTGAAATGTAGAGTGTGGGTCCTCTTGTACTTTAGTCGGCATTGTGCCTTTTGTACAAAAATTCAGATGCAATTTCTGTGTTTCATCGTCAATAAGAAGGTCCAAGGTATACACTAAACCTGAAGTGAAGCATCGGAATCTTAAACTAGACTCACAGGACAGGTTCAAATCATAGAAAGTTAAAGTGTCAGTCCTCTTGTACTTAAGTCGGCATTGTGCCTTTTGTATTAAATTCGGATGCAATTTCTGTGCTTCATCGTCAATAAGAAGGTCCAAGGGATACAGTAAACCTGAAGTGAAGTATCGGATTCTTAAACTGGTCTCACTGGAGAGGTTCAAATCATAGAAAGTTAGAGTGTCAGTCCTATTGTACTTAAGTCGGCATTGTGCCTTTTGTATTATATTCCGATGCAATTTCTGTGTTACATCGTCAGTAAGAACGTCCAAGGGATACAGTAATCCTGAAGTGAAGCATCGGAATCTAAAACGGGACTCACAGGAGAGGTTCAAATCATAGAAAGTTAGAGTGTCAGTCCTCTTGTACTTAAGTAGGCATTGTGCCTTTTGTATTACATTAGGATGCCATTTTTGTGTTTCCACGTCAACAAGAAGGTCCAAGGTATACAGTAAACCTTAAGTGAAGCATCGGAATCTAAAACTGGACGCACTGGAGAGGTTCAAATCATAGAAAGTTTGAGTGTCAGTCCTCTTGTAGTTAAGTCGGCATTCTGCCTTTAGTATTAAATTCGGATGCAATTTCTGTGATTCATCGTCAATAAGAAGGTCCAAGGTATACAGTAAACATGAAGTGAAGCATCGGATATCTAAACTGGACTCACAGGAGAGGTTCAAATCATAGAAAGTTAGAGTGTCAGTCCACTTGTACTTGAGTCGGCATTGTGCCTTTTGTATTAAATTAGGATGCAATTTCTGTGTTTCATCGTCAATAAGAAGGTCCAAGGGACGTAGTAAACCTGAAGTGAAACATCGGAATCTAAAACTGGACTCACAGGAGAGGTTCAAACCATAGAAAGTTAGTGTGTCTGTCCACTTGTACTTAAGTCGGTATTGTGCCTTTTGTATTAAATTCCGATGCAATTTCTGTGCTTCATCGTCAATAAGAAGGTCCGAGGTATACAGTAAACGTGAAGAGAAGCATCGGAATCTAAAACTGGACTCACAGGAGAGGTTCAAATCATAGAAAGTTAGAGTGTCAGTCCTCTTGTACTTAAGTCGTCATTGTGCCTTTTGTATCAAATTCGGATGCAATTTCTGTGTTTCATCGTCAATTAGATGGTCCAAGGTATACAGAAAACCTGAATTGGAGCATCGGAATTTAAAACTGGACTCGCAGGAGTGGTTCAAATCATAGATAGTTAGAGTATCAGTCCTCTTGCACTTAAGTCAGCATTGTGCCTTATGTATTAAATTCGGATGCAATTTCTGTGTTTCATCGTCAATAAGAAGGTCCAAGGGACACAGTAAACCTGAAGTGAAGCATCGGAATCCAAAACTGGACTCACAGGAGAGGTTCAAATCATAGTAAGTTAGTGTGTCTGTCCACTTGTACTTAAGTCGGTATTGTGCCTTTTGTATTAAATTCCGATGCAATTTCTGTGCTTCATCGTAAATAAGAAGGTCCAAGGGATACAGCAACAATGAAGTGAAGCATCGGAATCTAAAATTGGACTCACAGGAGATGTTCAAATCATAGAATGTTAGAGTGTCAGTCCTCTTGTACTTCATTCTGCATTGTGCCTTTTGTATTAAATTCGGATGCAATTTCTGTGTTTCATTGTCAATAAGAAGGTCCAAGGGAAACAGTAAACCTGAAGTGAAGCGTCGGAATCTAATACTGGACACACAGGAGAGGTTCAAATCGTAGAAATTTAGAGAGTCAGTCCTCTTGTACGTAAGTCGGCATCGTGCCTTTTGCATTAAATTTGGATGCAATTTCTGTGTTTCATCGTCAATAAGAAGGTCCAAGGTATACACTAAACCTGAAGAGAAGCATCGGAATCTAAAACTGGACTCACAGGAGAGGTTCAAATCATAGAAAGTTAGAGTGTCAGTCCTCTTGTACTTAAGTCGGCATTGTGCCTTTTGTAATGAATTCGGATGCAATTTCTGTGTTTCATCGTCAATAAGAAGGTCCAAGGTATACACTAAACCTGAAGTGAAGCATCGGAATCTTAAACTGGACTCACAGGACAGGTTCAAATCATAGAAAGTTAAAGTGTCAGTCCTCTTGTACTTAAGTCGGCATTGTGCCTTTTGTATTAAATTCGGATGCAATTTCTGTGCTTCATCGTCAATAAGAAGGTCCAAGGGATACAGTAAACCTGAAGTGAAGTATCGGATTCCTAAACTGGTCTCACTGGAGAGGTTCAAATCATAGAAAGTTAGAGTGTCAGTCCTATTGTACTTAAGTCGGCATTGTGCCTTTTGTATTATATTCCGATGCAATTTCTGTGTTACATCGTCAGTAAGAAGGTCCAAGGGATACAGTAATCCTGAAGTGAAGCATCGGAATCTAAAACGGGACTCACAGGAGAGGTTCAAATCATAGAAAGATAGAGTGTCAGTCCTCTTGTACTTAAGTAGACATTGTGCCTTTTGTATTACATTAGGATGCCATTTTTGTGTTTCCTCGTCAATAAGAAGGTCCAAGGTATACAGTAACCCTTAAGTGAAGCATCGCAATCTAAAACTGGACGCACAGGAGAGGTTCAAATCATAGAAAGTTTGAGTGTCAGTCCTCTTGTAGTTAAGTCGGCATTCTGCCTTTAGTATTAAATTCGGATGCAATTTCTGTGATTCATCGTCAATAATAAGGTCCAAGGTATACAGTAAACATGAAGTGAAGCATCGGATATCTAAAACTGGACTCACAGGAGAGGTTCAAATCATAGAAAGTTAGAGTGTCAGTCCACTTGTACTTGAGTCGGCATTGTGCCTTTTGTATTAAATTAGGATGCAATTGCTGAATTTCATCGACAATAAGAAGGTCCGAGGTATACAGCAAACCTGAATTGGACCATCGGAATTTAAAACTGGACTCACAGGAGTGGTTCAAACCTTAGAATGTTAGAGTATCTGTCCCTATGTACTGAAGTCAGCATTGTGCCTTATGTATTAAATTCGGATGCAATTTCTGTGTTTCATCGTCAATAAGAACGTCCAAGGGACATAGTAAACCTGAAGTGAAGCATCGGAATCTAAAACTGGACTCACAGGAGAGGTTCAAACCATAGAAAGTTAGTGTGTCTGTCCACTTGTACTTAAGTCGGTATTGTGCCTTTTGTATTAAATTCCGATGCAATTTCTGTGCTTCATCGTCAATAAGAAGGTCCGAGGTATACAGTAAACGTGAAGAGAAGCATCGGAATCTAAAACTGGACTCACAGGAGAGGTTCAAATCATAGAAAGTTAGAGTGTCAGTCCTCTTGTACTTAAGTCGTCATTGTGCCTTTTGTATTAAATTCGGATGCAATTTCTGTGTTTCATCGTCAATTAGATGGTCCAAGGTATACAGAAAACCTGAATTGGAGCATCGGAATTTAAAACTGGACTCGCAGGAGTGGTTCAAATCATAGATAGTTAGAGTATCAGTCCTCTTGCACTTAAGTCAGCATTGTGCCTTATGTATTAAATTCGGATGCAATTTCTGTGTTTCATCGTCAATAAGAAGGTCCAAGGGACACAGTAAACCTGAAGTGAAGCATCGGAATCCAAAACTGGACTCACAGGAGAGGTTCAAATCATAGTAAGTTAGTGTGTCTGTCCACTTGTACTTAAGTCGGTATTGTGCCTTTTGTATTAAAATCCGATGCAATTTCTGTGCTTCATCGTGTATAAGAAGGTCCAAGGGATACAGTAACAATGAAGTGAAGCATCGGAATCTAAAACTGGACTCACAGGAGATGTTCAAATCATAGAATGTTAGAGTGTCAGTCCTCTTGTACTTCAGTCTGCATTGTGCCTTTTGTATTAAATTCGGATGCAATTTCTGTGTTTCATCGTCAATAAGAAGGTCCAAGGGAAACAGTAAACCTGAAGTGAAGCATCGGAATCTAATACTGGACACACAGGAGAGGTTCAAATCGTAGAAATTTAGAGAGTCAGTCCTCTTGTACTTAAGTCGGCATTGTGCCTTTTGCATTAAATTCGGATGCAATTTCTGTGTTTCATCGTCAATAAGAAGGTCCAAGGTATACACTAAACCTAAAGAGAAGCATCGGAATCTAAAACTGGACTCACAGGAGAGGTTCAAATCATAGAAAGTTAGAGTGTCAGTCCTATTGTACTTATGTCGGCATTGTGCCTTCTGTACTATATTCCGAAGCAATTTCTGTGTTATATCGTCAGTAAGAAGGTCCACGGGAAACTGAAGTGAAGCATCGGAATCTAAAACGGGACTCACAGGAAAGGTTCAAATCATAGAAAGTTAGAGTGTCAGTCCTCTTGTACTTAAGTCGGCATTGTGCCTTTTGTAATGAATTCGGATGCAATTTCTGTGTTTCATCGTCAATAAGATGGTCCAAGGGATATAGTAAACCTGAAGTGAGGCATCGGAATCTAAAACTGGACTCACAGGAGAGGTTCAAATCTTAGAAAGTTAGTGTATATGTCCACTTGTACTTAAGTCGGCATTGTGCCTTGTGTATTAAATTCCGATGCAATTTCTGTGCTTCATCGTCAATAAGAAGGTCCAAGGGATGCTGTAAACCGGAGGTGAATCATCGGAATTAAAACTGGACTCACAGGAGAGGATCAAAACATAGAAAGTTAGAGTGTCAGTCCATTTGTACTTAAGTCGGCATAGTGCCTTTTGAATTTAATTCGGATGCAATTTCTGTGTTTCATCGTCAATAAGAAGGCCCAAGGTATACAGTAAACCTGAAGTGAAGCATCCGAATTTAAAACTGGACTCACAGGAGTGGTTCAAATCATAGAAAGTTAGAGTGTCAGTCCACTTGTACCTAAGTCGCCATTGTGCCTTTTGAATTTAATTCCGATGCAATTTCTGTGCTTCATCGCCAATAAAGCGTCCAAGGTATACAGCAAACCTGAAGTGAAGCATCGGAATCTAAAACTAGACTCACAGGAGAGGTTCGAATCATAGAAAGTTAGACTGTCAGTCCTCTTGTACTTAAGTCGGCATTGTGGCTTTTTATTAAATTCGGATGCAATTATTGTGTTTCATCGTCAATAAGATTGTCCAAGGTATACAGTAAACCTGAATTGACGAATCGGAATCTAAAACTGGACTCACAGGAGAGTTTCATATCATAGAATGTTAGAGTGTCAGTCCTCATGTACTCAAGTCGGCATTGTGCCTTTTGTGTTAATTTAGGATGCAATTTCTGTGTTTCATCGTTGAGAAGAAGGTCTAAGGTATACAGTAAACCTGAAATGTAGCATCGGAATCTAAACCTGGACTCACAGGAGAGGTTCAAATCATAGAATGTTAGAGTGTCAGTCCTCTTGTACTTGAGTTGGCATTGTGCCTTTTGTATTAAATTCGGATGCATCTTCTGTGATTCATCGTCAATAAGAAGGTCCAAGGGATACAGTAAACCTGAAGTGAAGCATCGGAATCTAAAACTGGACCCACAGGAGAGGTTCAAATCATAGAAAATTAGAGTGTCAGTCCCCTAGTACTTAAGTCGGCATTGTGCCTTTTGTATTAAATTAGGATGCAATTTCTGTGTTTCATCATCAATAAGAAGGTCCGAGGTACACAGTAAACCTGAAGTGAAGCATCGGAATCTAAAACTGGACTCACAGGAGAGGATCAAATCATATCAAGTTAGAGGGTCAGTCAACTTGTACTTAAGGCGCCATTGTGCCTTTTGAATTTAATTCCGATGCAATTTCAGTGTTTCATCGTCAATAAGAAAGTCCAAGGTATACAGTAAACCTGAAGTGAAGCATCGGAATCTAAAACTGGACTCACAGGAGAGGTTCAAATCATAGAAAGTTAGAGTGTCAGTCAACTTGTACTTAAGGCGCCATTGTGCCTTTTGAATTTAATTCCGATGCAATTTGTATGCTTCATCGTCAATACAAAGGTCCAAGGTATACAGTAAACCAGGAGTGAAGCATCGGAATCTAAAACTGGACTCACAGGGGAGGCTCAAATCGCAGATAGTTAGAGTGTCAGTCCTCTTGTACTGAAGTCGGCATTGTGCATCTTGAATTTCATTCCGATGCAATTTCTGTGCTTCATCGTCAATAAGAATGTCTAAGATATACAGTAAACCAGAAGTGAAGATTCGGAATCTAAAACTGGACTCACAGGAGAGGTTCAAATCGTAGAAAGTTTGAGTGTCAGTCCTATTGTACTTAAGTCGGCATTGTGCCTTAAGAATTAAATTCCGATGCAATTTCTGTACTTCATCGTCAATAAGATGGTCCAAGGTATACAGTAACCCTGAAGTGAAGCATCGGAATCTAAAACTGGACTCACAGGAGAGGTTCAAATCATAGAAAGTTTGAGTGTGAGTCCTCTTGTACTTAAGTCGGCAATGTGCCGTTTGAATTTATTTCCGATGCAATTTCTGTGCTTCATCGTCAATAAGAAGGTCCAAGGTATACAGTTAACCTGAAGTGAAGCATCCTAATCTAAAGCCGGTCTCACAGGAGTGGCTCTAATCATAGAATGTAAGAAGTGTCAGTCCTCTTGTACTTAAGTCGGCATTGTGCCTTTTGTATTTAATTCCGATACAATTTCTGTGTTTCATCGTCAGCAAGAAGGTCCAAGGGATACAGTAAACCTGAAGTGAAGCATCGGAATCTAAAACTGGACTCACAGGAGAGGTTCTAATCATAGAAAGTTTGAGTGTGAGTTCTCTTGTACTTAAGTCGGCAATGTGCCGTTTGAATTTATTTCCGATGCAATTTCTGTGCTTCATCGTCAATAAGAAGGTCCAAGGTATACTGTAAACCTGAAGTGAAGCATCGGAATCTAAAGCCGGTCTCACAGGAGTGGCTCTAATCATAGAATGTAAGAAGTGTCAGTCCTCTTGTACTTAAGTCGGCATTGCGCCTTTTGTATTTAATTCCGATACAATTTCTGTGTTTCATCGTCAACAAGAAGGTCCAAGGGATACAGTAAACCGGAGGTGAACCATCAGAATCTAAAACTGGACTCACAGGAGAGGATCAAAGCATAGAAAGTTAGAGTGTCAGTCCTATTGTTCTTAAGTCGGCAATGTGCCTTTTGTATTATATTCCGATGCATTTTCTGTGCTTCATCGTCAACAAGAAGGTCCAAGGTATACAGTAAACATGATTAAAGCATCGGAATCGAAAACTGGACTCACAGGAGAGGTTCGAATCATAGAAAGTTAGACTGTCAGTCCTCTTGTACTTATGTAGGCATTGTGAATTTTAAATTTAATTCCGATGCAATTTCTGTGCTTCATCGTCAATAAAGGGTCCAAGGTATACAGCAAACCTGAAGTGAAGCATCGCAATATAAAACTGGACTCACAGGTGAGGTTCAAATCATAGAAAGAGTGTCAGACCTCTTGTACTTAAGTCGGCATTGTGCATTTGGAATTTAAATCCGATGCAATTTTAGTGCTTCATCGTCAATAAGAAGGTCCAAGGTATACAGTAAACCTGAAGTGAAGCATCGGAATCGAAAACTGGACTCACAGGAGAGGTTCAAAACATAAAAGGTTAGAGTGGCAGTCCTCTTGTACTTGAGTCGGCATTGTGCCTTTTGTATTAAATTCGGATGCAATTATTGTGTTTCATCGTCAATAAGAAGGTCCAAGGTATACAGTAAACCTGAACTGACGAATCGGAATCTAAAACTGGACTCACAGGAAAGTTTCAAACCGTAGAATGTTAGAGTGTCAGTCCTCATGTAGTCAAGTCGGCATTGTGCCTTTTGTGTTAATTTAGGATGCAATTTCTGTGTTTCATCGTTAAGAAGAAGGTCCAAGGTATACAGTAAACCTGAAATGAAGCATCGGAATCTAAAACTGGACTCACAGGAGAGGATCAAAGCATAGAAAGTTAGAGTGTCAGTCCTATTGTACTTAAGTCGGCAATGTGCCTTTTGTATTTAATTCGGATGCAATTTCTGTGTTTCATCGTCAATAAGAAGGTCCAAGGGATGCAGTAAACCTGAAGTGAAGCATCGGAATCTAAAACTGGACTTACAGGAGTGTTTCAAATCTCAGAAAGTTAGAGTGTCAGTCCTCTTGTACTTAAGTCGGCATTGTGCATCTTGAATTTAATTCCGATGCAATTTCTGTGCTTCATCGTCAATAAGAATGTCTAAGATATACAGTCAATCAGAAGTGAAGCATCGGAATCTAAAACGGACTCACAGGAGAGGTTCAAATCGTAGAAAGTTAGAGTGTCAGTCCTCTTGTACTTAAGTCGGCATTGTGCATTTTGAATTTAATTCCGATGCAATTTCTGTGCTTCATCGGCAATAAGAACGTACAAGGTATACAGTAAACCAGAAGTGAAGCATCGGAAACTAGAACTGGACTCACAGGAGAGGTTTGAATCGTAGAAAGTTAGAGTGTCAGACCTCTTGTACTTAAGTCGGCATTGTGCATTTTGAATTTAATTTCGATGCAATTTCTGTGCTTCATCGTCAATAGGAAGGTCCAAGGAATACAGAAAACCTGAAGTGAAGCATCGGAATCTAAAACTGGTCTCACACTAATGGTTCATAACATAGATAGTAAGAAGAGTCAGTCTACTTGTACTTAAGTCGGCATTGTGCGTTTTGAATTTAATTCCGATACAATTTCTGTGTTTCATCGTCAATTAGAAGGTCCAAGGTATACAGTAAACCTGAAGTGAAGCATCGGAATCTAATACCGGAATCACAGGACAGGTTCAAATCATAGAAAGAGTGTCAGTCCTCTTCTATTTAAGTCGGCATTGTGCCTTTTGAATTTAAT
This sequence comes from Schistocerca americana, assembly GCF_021461395.2. Classification (NCBI taxonomy): domain Eukaryota; kingdom Metazoa; phylum Arthropoda; class Insecta; order Orthoptera; family Acrididae; genus Schistocerca; species Schistocerca americana. Next base: position 61,402,516 of record NC_060121.1, read on the forward strand.
TCCGATGCAATTTCTGTGTTTCATCGTCAATAAGAAGGTCCAAGGTATACAGTAAACCTGAAGTGAAGCATCCGAATTTAAAACTGGACTCACAGGAGAGGTTCAAATCATAGAAAGTTAGAGTGTCAGTCCACTTGTACCTAAGTCGCCATTGTGCCTTTTGAATTTAATTCCGATGCAATTTCTATGCTTCATCGTCAATACGAAGGTCCAAGGTATATAGTAAAGCAGAAGTGAAGCATCGGATTCTAAAACTGGACTCACAGGGGAGGTTCAAATCGTAGAAAGGTAGAGTGTCAGTCCTCTTGTACTTAAGTCGGCATTGTGCATTTTGTATTTAATTCCGATGCAATTTCTGTGCTTCATCGTCAATAAGGAGGTCCAAGGTATACAGTAAACCTGGAGTGAAGCATCGGAATCGAAAACTGCTCTCAGACTAAAGGTTCATAACATAGATAGTAAGAGGAGTCAGTCTTCTAGTACTGAAGTCGGCATTGTGCCTTTTGTATTTAATTACGATGCAATTTCTGTGTTTCATAGTCAATTAGAAGGTGTAAGGGATACAATAAACCTGCAGTGAAGCATCGGAATCTAAAACTGGATTCACAGGAGAGGTTCAAATCATAGAAAGTTAGAGTGTCAGTCCTCTTGCACTTAAGTCGGTATTGTGCCTTAAGAATTTAATTCCGATGCAATTTCTGCACTTCATCGTCAATAAGAAGGTCCAAGTTATACGGTAAACCTGAAGTGAAGCAGCGAAATCCAAAACTGGACTCACAGGAGAGGTTCAAATCATAGAAAGTTTGAGTGTCAGTCCTCTTGTACTTAAATCGGCAATGTGCCGTTTGAATTTAATTCCGATGCAATTTCTGTGCTTCATTGTCAATAAGAAGGTCGAAGGTATATCGTAAACCCGAAGTGAAGCAACGGAATCTAAAACTGGACTCACAGGAGAGGTTCAAATCACAGAAAGTTAGAGTGCAGCCCTCTTGTAAGTAAGTCGGCATTGTGCCTTTTGTATTAAATTCGGATGCAATTTCAGTGTTCCATCGTCAATAAGAAGGTCCAAGGTATACAGTAACCCTGAAGTGAGGCAACGGAATCGAAAACTGGACTCATGGGAGAGGTTCACAACATAAAAGGTTAGAGTGTCAGTCCTCTTGTACTTAAGTCGGCATTGTGCCTTTTGTATTTAATTTGGATGCTATTTCTGTGTTTCATCGTCAATAAGAATGTCCAAGTTATACAGTAAACCTGAAGTGAAGCATCGGAATCTAAAACTGCTCTCACACTAAACGTTCATAACATAGATAGTGAGAAGAGTCAGTCCTCTTGTACGTAAGTCGGCATTGTGCCTTTTGTATTAAATTCGGATGCAATTTCTGTGTTTCATAGTCAATAAGAAGGTCCGAGGTATACAGTAAACCTGAAGTGAAGCATCGCAATCTAAAACTGGACACACAGGTGAGGTTCAAATCATAGAATGTTAGAGTGTCAGTCCTCTTTTACATAAGTCGACATTGTGCCTTTTGTATTAAATTCGGATGCAATTTCTGTGTTTCATCGTCAATAAGAAGGTCCAAGGTATACAGTAAACTTGAAGTGAAACATCGGAATCGAAAACTGGGCACACAGGAGAAGTTCAAATCATAGAAGGTTTGAGTGTCAGTCCTCTTGTACTTAAGTCGCCAATGTGCGTTTTGTATTTAATTCGGATGCAATTTCTGTGTTCCATCGTCAATAAGAAGGTCCAAGGGATACAGTAAACCGGAAGTGAAGCATCGGAATCTAAATTTGGACTCACAGGAGAGTTTCAAATCATAGAACGTTAGAGTGTCAGTTCTCTTGTACTTATGTCGGCATTGTTCCTTTTGTATTTAATTCCGATGCAATTTCTATGCTTTATCGTCAATAAGAAGGTCCAATGTATACAGTAAACCAGAAGTGAAGCATCGGAATCTAAAACTGGACTCACAGGAGAGGTTCAAATCGTAGAAAGTTAGAGTGTCAGTCCTCTTGTACTTAAGTCGGCCTTGTGCATTTTGAATTTAATTCCGATGCAATTACTGTGCTTCATCGTCAATAAGAAGGTCCAAGGTATACAGTAAACCTGAAGTGAAGCATCGGAATCTAAAACTGCTCTCACACTAAAGGATCATAACAGAGATAGTAAGAAGAGTCAGACTCCTTGTACTGAAGTCGGCATTGTGGCTTTTGTATTTAATTACGATGCTATTTCTGGGTTTCATCGTCAATATGAAGGTCAAAGGGATACAGTAAACCTGAAGTGAAGCATCGGAATCTAAAACTGGTCTCACACTAAAGGTTCATAACATAGATAGTAAGAGGAGTCAGGCTCCTTGTACTGAAGTCGGCATTGTGCCTTTTGTATTTAATTACGATGCAATTTCTGTGTTTCATAGTCAATTAGAAGGTGCAAGGGATACAATAAACACGCAGTGAAACATCGGAATCTAAAACTGGACTCACAGGAGTGGTTCAAACCATAGAAAATTAGAGTGACAGTCCTCTTGTACTTAAGTCGGCATTGCGCCTTAAGAATTTAATTCCGATACAATTTCTGTACATCAGCGTCAACAAGAAGGTCCAAGGTATACAGTAACCCTGAAGTGAAGCACCGGACTCTAAAACTGGACTCACAGGAGAGGTTCAAATCATAAAAGGTTAGAGTGTCAGTCCTCTTGTACTTAAGTCGGCATTGTGCCCTTTGTATTTAATTCGGATGCAATTTCTGTGTTTCATCGTCAATAAGAAGGTCCAAGGTATACAGTAAACCTGAAGTGAAGCATTGGAATCTAAAACTGGACTCACAGGAGAGGTTCAAATCGTAGTAAGTTAGAGTGTAAGTCCTATTCTACTTAAGTCGGCATTGTGCATTTTGAATTTAATTCCGATGCTATTTCTGTGCTTCATCGTCAATAAGAAGGTCCAAGGTATACAGTAAACCTGAAGTGAAGCATCGGAATCTAAATCTGCTCTCTCACTAAAGGTTCATAACATAGATTGTAAGAAGAGTCAGTCTTCTTGTACTGAAGTCGGCATTGTGACATTTGTATTTAATTACGATGCAATTTCTGTGTTTCATCGTCAATACGAAGGTCCAAGGGATACAGTAAACCCGAAGTGAAGCATCGGAATCTAAAACTGGTCTCACAGGAGAGTTTCAAATCATAGAAAGTTTGAGTGTCAGTCCACTTGTACTTAAGTCGGCATTGTGCCTTTTGAATTTATTTCCGATGCAATTTCTGTAGTTCATCGTCAATAAGAAGGTCCAAGGTATACAGTAAACCTGAAGTGAAGCATCGGAATCTAAAACTGGACTCACAGGAGAGGTTTAAATCAAGGAAAGTTTGAGTGTCAGTCCTCTTGTACGTAGGTCGGCAATGTGCCGTTTGAATTTAATTCCGATGCAATTTCTGTGCTTCATCGTCAATAAGAAGGTCCAAGGTATACAGTAAACCTGAAGTGAAGCATCGGAATCTAAAACTGCTCTCACACTAACGGTTCATAACATAGATAGTAAGAAGCGTCAGTCTCCTTGTACTGAAGTCGGCATTGTGCCTTTTGTATTTAATTACGATGCAATTTCTGTGTTTCATCGTCAATATGAAGGTCCAAGGGATACTGTAAACCTGAAGTGAAGCATCGGAATCTAAAACAGGTCTCACACTAAAGGTTCATAACATAGATAGTAAGAGGAGTCAGTCTTCTTGTACTGAAGTCGGCATTGTGCCTTTTTAATTTAATTCCGATGCAATTTCTTTGCTTCAACGTCAATAAGAAGGTCCAAGGTATACAGTAAACCAGAAGTGAAGCATCGGAATCTAAAACTGGACTCACAGGAGAGGTTCAAATCGTAGATAGTAAGAGTGTCAGTCCTCTTCTACTTAAGTCGGCATTGTGCATTTTGAATTTAATTCCGATGCTATTTCTGTGCTTCATCGTCAATAAGAAGGTCCAAGGTATACAGTAAACCTGAAGTGAAGCATCGGAATCTAAATCTGCTCTCTCACTGAAGGTTCATAACATAGATTGTAAGAAGAGTCAGTCTTCTTGTACTGAAGTCGGCATTGTGACATTTGTGTTTAATTACGATGCAATTTCTGTGTTTCATCGTCAATAAGAAGGTCCAAGGGATACAGTAAACCCGAAGTGAAGCATCGGAATCTACAACTGGTCTCACAGGAGAGTTTCAAATCATAGAAAGTTTGAGTGTCAGTCCACTTGTACTTAAGTCGGCATTGTGCCTTTTGAATTTAATTCCGATGCAATTTTTGTAGCTCATCGTCAATAAGAAGGTCCAAGGTATACAGTAAACCTGAAGTGAAGCATCGGAATCTAAAACTGCTCTCACACTAAAGGTTCATAACATAGATAGTAAGAAGCGTCAGTCTCCTTGTACTGAAGTCGGCATTGTGCCTTTTGTATTTAATTACGATGCAATTTCTGTGTTTCATCGTCAATATGAAGGTCCAAGGGATACTGTAAACGTGAAGTGAAGCATCGGAATCTAAATATGCTCTCTCACTAAAGTTTCATATCATAGATTGTAAGAAGAGTCAGTCTTCTTGTACTGAAGTCGGCATTGTGCCTTTTGTATTTAATTACGATGGAATTTCTGTGTTTCATAGTCAATTAGAACGTGCAAGGGATACAATAAACCTGCAGTGAAGCATCGGAATCTAAAACTGGACTCACAGGAGAGGTTCAAATCGTAGAAAGTTAGAGTGTCAGTCCACTTGTACTTAAGTCGGCATTGTGCATTTTGAATTTAATTCCGATCCAATATCTGTGCTTCATCGTCAATAAGAAGGTCCAAGGTATACAGTAAACCTGAAGTGAAGCATCGGAATCTAAAACTGCTCTCACACTAAAGGTTCATAACATAGATAGTAAGAAGAGTCAGTCCTCTTATACTTAAGTCGGCATTGTGCCTTTTGGATTAAATTCGGATGCAATTTCTGTGTTTAATCGTCAATAAGAAGGTCCAAGGTATACAGTAAACCTGAAGTGAAGCATGGGAAACGAAAACTGGACTCACAGGAGAGGTTCAAATCATTAAAGGTTAGAGTATCAGTCCTCTTGTACATAGGTCGGCGTTGTGCCTTTTGTATTTAATTCGGATGCAATTTCTGTGTTTCATCGTCAATAAGTAGGTCCAAGGTATAAAGTAAATCTGAAGTGACTAATCGGAACCTAAAACTGGACTCACAGGAGAGGTTCAAATCATGGAAAGTTAGAGTGTCAGTCCACTTGTACTTAAGTTGGCATTGTGCCTTTTGAATTTAATTCTGATGCAATTTCGATGCTTCATCGTCAATAAGAAGGTCCAACATATACAGTAAACCAGAAGTGAGGCATCAGAATTTAAACCTGGACTCACAGGAGAGGTTCAAATCGTAGAAAGTTAGAGTGTCAGTCCTCTTGTACTTAAGTCGGCATTGTGCATTTTGAATTTAATTCCGATGCAATTTCTGTGTTTCATCGTCAATAAGACGGTCCAAGGTATACAGTAAACCTGAAGTGAAGCATCGGAATCTAAAACTGGACTCACAGGAGAGGTTCAAATCGTAGAAAGTTAGAGTGTCAGTCCTCTTCTACTTAAGTCGGCATTTTGCATTTTGAATTTAATTCCGATGCAATTTCTGTGCTTCATCGTCAATAACAAGGTCCAAGGTATACAGTAAACCTGAAGTGAAGCATCGGAATCTAAATTTGCTCTCTCACTAAAGGTTCATAACATAGATAGTAAGAAGAGTCAGTTTTCTTGTACTGAAATCGGCATTGTGACATTTGTATTTAATTACGATGCAATTTCTGTGTTTCATGGTCAATAAGATGGTCCAAGGAATACAGTAAACCCGAAGTGAAGCATCGGAATCTAAAACTGGTCTCACAAGAGAGTTTCAAATCATAGAAAGTTTGAGTGTCAGTCCACTTGTACTTAAGTCGGCGTTGTGCCTTTTGAATTTAATTCCGATGCAATTTCTGTAGTTCATCGTCAATAAGAAGGTCCAAGGTATACAGTAACCCTGAAGTGAGCCAACGGAATCGAAAACTGGACTCATGGGAGAGGTTCACAACATAAAAGGTTAGAGTGTCAGTCCTCTTGTACTTAAGTCGGCATTGTGCCTTTTGTATTTAATTTGGATGCTATTTCTGTGTTTCATCGTCAATAAGAATGTCCAAGTTATACAGTAAACCTGAAGTGAAGCATCGGAATCTAAAACTGCTCTCACACTAAACGTTCATAACATAGATAGTGAGAATAGTCAGTCCTCTTGTACTTAAGTCGGCAATGTGCCTTTTGGATTAAATTCGGATGCAATTTCTGTGTTTCATTGTCAATAAGAAGGTCCGAGGTATACAGTAAACCTGAAGTGAAGCATCGGAATCTAAAACTGCTCTCACACTAAAGGATCATAACAGAGATAGTAAGAAGAGTCAGTCTCCTTGTACTGAAGTCGGCATTGTGGCTTTTGTATTTAATTACGATGCTATTTCTGGGTTTCATCGTCAATATGAAGGTCAAAGGGATACAGTAAACCTGAAGTGAAGCATCGGAATCTAAAACTGGTCTCACACTAAAGGTTCATAACATAGATAGTAAGAGGAGTCAGGCTCCTTGTACTGAAGTCGGCATTGTGCCTTTTGTATTTAATTACGATGCAATTTCTGTGTTTCATAGGCAATTAGAAGGTGCAAGGGATACAATAAACACGCAGTGAAACATCGGAATCTAAAACTGGACTCACAGGAGTGGTTCAAACCATAGAAAATTAGAGTGTCAGTCCTCTTGTACTTAAGTCGGCATTGCGCCTTAAGAATTTAATTCCGATACAATTTCTGTACTTCAGCGTCAACAAGAAGGTCCAAGGTATACAGTAACCCTGAAGTGAAGCACCGGACTCTAAAACTGGACTCACAGGGGAGGTTCAAATCATAAAAGGTTAGAGTGTCAGTCCTCTTGTACTTAAGTCGGCATTGTGCCTTTTGTATTTAATTCGGATGCAATTTCTGTGTTTCATCGTCAATAAGAAGGTCCAAGGTATACAGTAAACCTGAAGTGAAGCATTGGAATCTAAAACTGGACTCACAGGAGAGGTTCAAATCATAGAAAGTTAGAGTGTCAGTCCACTTGTACTTAGGTCGGCATTGTGCCATTTGAATTTAATTCCGATGCAATTTCTATGCTTCATCGTCAATAAGAATGTCCATGGTATACAGTAAACCAGAAGTGAAGCATCGGAATCTAAAACTGGACTCACAGGAGAGGTTCAAATCGTAGAAAGTTAGAGTGTAAGTCCTATTCTACTTAAGTCGGCATTGTGCATTTTGAATTTAATTCCGATGCTATTTCTGTGCTTCATCGTCAATAAGAAGGTCCAAGGTATACAGTAAACCTGAAGTGAAGCATCAGAATCTAAATCTGCTCTCTCACTAAAGGTTCATAACATAGATTGTAAGAAGAGTCAGTCTTCTTGTACTGAAGTCGGCATTGTGACATTTGTATTTAATTACGATGCAATTTCTGTGTTTCATCGTCAATAAGAAGGTCCAAGGGATACAGTAAACCCGAAGTGAAGCATCGGAATCTAAAACTGGTCTCACAGGAGAATTTCAAATCATAGAAAGTTTGAGTGTCAGTCCACTTGTACTTAAGTCGGCATTGTGCCTTTTGAATTTATTTCCGATGCAATTTCTGTAGTTCATCGTCAATAAGAAGGTCCAAGGTATACAGTAAACCTGAAGTGAAGCATCGGAATCTAAAACTGGACTCACAGGAGAGGTTTAAATCAAGGAAAGTTTGAGTGTCAGTCCTCTTGTACGTAGGTCGGCAATGTGTCGTTTGAATTTAATTCCGATGCAATTTCTGTGCTTCATCGTCAATAAGAAGGTCCAAGGTATACAGTAAACCTGAAGTGAAGCATCGGAATCTAAAACTGCTCTCACACTAACGGTTCATAACATAGATAGTAAGAAGCGTCAGTCTCCTTGTACTGAAGTCGGCATTGTGCCTTTTGTATTTAATTACGATGCAATTTCTGTGTTTCATCGTCAATATGAAGGTCCAAGGGATACTGTAAACCTGAAGTGAAGCATCGGAATCTAAAACAGGTCTCACACTAAAGGTTCATAACATAGATGGTAAGAGGAGTCAGTCTTCTTGTACTGAAGTCGGCATTGTGCCTTTTTAATTTAATTCCGATGCAATTTCTTTGCTTCATCGTCAATAAGAAGGTCCAAGGTATACAGTAAACCAGAAGTGAAGCATCGGAATCTAAAACTGGACTCACAGGAGAGATTCAAATCGTAGAAAGTTAGAGTGTCAGTCCACTTGTACTTAAGTCGGCATTGGGCATTTTGAATTTAATTCCGATGCAATTTCTGTGCTTCATCGTCAATAAGAAGGTCCAAAGTATACAGTAAACCTGAAGTGAAGCATCGGAATCTAAAACTGCTCTCACACTAAAGGTTCATAACATAGATAGTAAGAAGAGTCAGTCCTCTTGTACTTAAGTCGGCATTGTGCCTTTTGGATTAAATTCGGATGCAATTTCTGTGTTTAATCGTCAATAAGAAGGTCCAAGGTATACAGTAAACCTGAAGTGAAGCATGGAAAACGAAAACTGGACTCACAGGAGGGGTTCAAATCATAGAAAGTTAGAGTGTCAGTCCACTTGTACTTAAGTTGGCATTGTGCCTTTTGAATTTAAATCTGATGCAATTTCGATGCTTCATCGTCAATAAGAAGGTCCAACATATACAGTAAACCAGAAGTGAGGCATCAGAATCTAAACCTGGACTCACAGGAGAGGTTCAAATCGTAGAAAGTTAGAGTGTCAGTACACTTGTTCTTAAGTCGGCATTGTGCCTTTTTAATTTAATTCCGATGCAATTTCTATGCTTCATCGTCAATAAGAAGGTCCAAGATATACAGTAAACCTAAAGTGAAGCATCGGAATCTAAAACCGGACTCACAGGAGAGGTTCAAATCATAGAAAGAGTGTCAGTCCTCTTATACTTAAGTCGGCATTGTGCCTTTTGAATTTAATTCCGATGCAATTTCTGTGTTTCATCGTCAATAAGAAGGTCCAAGGTATACAGTAAACCTGAAGTGAAGTATCGGAATCTATAACTGGACTCACAGGAGAGGTTCAATTGATAGAAAGTTAGAGTGTCAGTCCACTTGTACTTAAGTCGGCATTGCGCCTTTTGAATTTAATTCCGATGCAATTTCTATGCTTCATCGTCAATAATAAGGTCCAAGGTATACAGTAAACCAGAAGTGAAGCATCGGAAACTAAAACTGGACTCACAGGAGAGGTTCAAATCGTAGATAGTAAGAGTGTCAGTCCTCTTCCACTTAAGTCGGCATTGTGCATTTTGAATTTAATTCCTATGCTATTTCTGTGCTTCATCGTCAATAAGAAGGTCCAAGGTATACAGTAAACCTGAAGTGAAGCATCGGAATCTAAATCTGCTCTCTCACTGAAGGTTCATAACATAGATTGTAAGAAGAGTCAGTCTTCTTGTACTGAAGCCGGCATTGTGACATTTGTGTTTAATTACGATGCAATTTCTGTGTTTCATCGTCAATAAGAAGGTCCAAGGGATACAGTAAACCCGAAGTGAAGCATCGGAATCTAAAACTGGTCTCACAGGAGAGTTTCAAATCATAGAAAGTTTGAGTGTCAGTCCACTTGTACTTAAGTCGGCATTGTGCCTTTTGAATTTAATTCCGATGCAATTTTTGTAGCTCATCGTCAATAAGAAGGTCCAAGGTGTACAGTAAACCTGAAGTGAAGCATCGGAATCTAAAACTGCTCTCACACTAAAGGTTCATAACATAGATAGTAAGAAGCGTCAGTCTCCTTGTACTGAAGTCGGCATTGTGCCTTTTGTATTTAATTACGATGCAATTTCTGTGTTTCATCGTCAATATGAAGGTCCAAGGGATACTGTAAACGTGAAGTGAAGCATCGGAATCTAAATCTGCTCTCTCACTAAAGGTTCATAACATAGATTGTAAGAAGAGTCAGTCTTCTGGTACTGAAGTCGGCATTGTGCCTTTTGTATTTAATTACGATGCAATTTCTGTGTTTCATAGTCAATTAGAACGTGCAAGGGATACAATAAACCTGCAGTGAAGCATCGGAATCTAAAACTGGACTCACAGGAGAGGTTCAAATCGTAGAAAGTTAGAGTGTCAGTCCACTTGTACTTAAGTCGGCATTGTGCATTTTGAATTTAATTCCGATGCAATATCTGTGCTTCATCGTCAATAAGAAGGTCCAAGGTATACAGTAAACCTGAAGTGAAGCATCGGAATCTAAAACTGCTCTCACACTAAAGGTTCATAACATAGATAGTAAGAACAGTCAGTCCTCTTATACTTAAGTCGGCATTGTGCCTTTTGGATTAAATTCGGATGCAATTTCTGTGTTTAATCGTCAATAAGAAGGTCCAAGGTATACAGTAAACCTGAAGTGAAGCATGGGAAACGAAAACTGGAATCACAGGAGAGGTTCAAATCATTAAAGGTTAGAGTATCAGTCCTCTTGTACATAGGTCGGCGTTGTGCCTTTTGTATTTAATTCGGATGCAATTTCTGTGTTTCATCGTCAATAAGAAGGTCCAAGGTATAAAGTAAATCTGAAGTGACGGATCGGAATCTAAAACTGGACTCACAGGAGAGGTTCAAATCATGGAAAGTTAGAGTGTCAGTCCACTTGTACTTAAGTTGGCATTGTGCCTTTTGAATTTAATTCTGATGCAATTTCGATGCATCATCGTCAATAAGAAGGTCCAACATATACAGTAAACCAGAAGTGAGGCATCAGAATTTAAACCTAGACTCACAGGAGAGGTTCAAATCGTAGAAAGTTAGAGTGTCAGTCCTCTTGTACTTAAGTCGGCATTGTGCATTTTGAATTTAATTCCGATGCAATTTCTGTGTTTCATCGTCAATAAGACGGTCCAAGGTATACAGTAAACCTGAAGTGAAGCATCGGAATCTAAAACTGGACTCACAGGAGAGGTTCAAATCGTAGAAAGTTAGAGTGTCAGTCCTCTTCTACTTAAGTCGGCATTGTGCATTTTGAATTTAATTCCGATGCAATTTCTGTGCTTCATCGTCAATAACAAGGTCCAAGGTATACAGTAAACCTGAAGTGAAGCATCGGAATCTAAATTTGCTCTCTCACTAAAGGTTCATAACATAGATAGTAAGAAGAGTCAGTTTTCTTGTACTGAAATCGGCATTGTGACATTTGTATTTAATTACGATGCAATTTCTGTGTTTCATGGTCAATAAGATGGTCCAAGGAATACAGTAAACCCGAAGTGAAGCATCGGAAACTAAAACTGGTCTCACAGGAGAGTTTCAAATCATAGAAAGTTTGAGTGTCAGTCCACTTGTACTTAAGTCGGCGTTGTGCCTTTTGAATTTAATTCCGATGCAATTTCTGTAGTTCATCGTCAATAAGAAGGTCCAAGGTATACAGTAACAATCAAGTGAAGCATCGGAATCTAAAACGGGACTCACAGGAGAGGTTTAAATCAAAGAAAGTTTGAGTGTCAGTCCTCTTGTACTTAAGTCGGCAATGTGCCGTTTGAATTTAATTCCGATGCAATTTCTGTGCTTCATCGTCAATAAGAAGGTCCAAGGTATACAGTAAACCTGAAGTGAAGCACCGGAATCTAAAACTGGACTCACAGGAGTGGTTCAAATCATAGAAAGTTAGAGTATCAGTCCTCTTGTACTTGAGTCGGCATTGTGCCTTTTGAATTTAATTACGATGCAATTTCTGTGGTTCATCGTCAATAAGAAGGTCCAAGGTATACAGTAAACCAGAACTGAAGCATCGGAATCTAAAACTGGACTCACAGGAGAGGTTCAATCGTAGAAAGTTAGAGTGTCAGTCCTCTTGTACTTAAGTCGGCATTGTGCATTTTGAATTTATTACTGATGCAATTTCTGTGTTTCATCGTCAATATGAAGGTCCAAGGGATACTGTAAACCTGAAGTGAAGCATCGGAAACTAAAACTGGTCTCACACTAAAGGTTCATATCATAGATAGTAAGAGGAGTCAGTCTTCTTGTACTGAAGTCGGCATTGTGCCTTTTGTGTATAATTACGATTCAATTTCTGTGTTTCATAGTCAATTAGAAGGTGCAAGAGATACAATAAACCTGCAGTGAAGCATCGGATTCTAAAACTGGACTCACAGGAGAGGTTCAACTCAGAAAGTTAGAGTGTCAATCCACTTGTACTTAAGTCGGCATTGTGCCTTTTGAATTTAATTCCGATGCAATTTCTGTGGTTCATCGTCAATAAGAAGGTCCATGGTATACAGTAAACCAGAAGTGAAGCATCGGAATTTAAAACTGGACTCACAGGAGAGGTTCAAATCGTACAAAGTTAGAGTGTCAGACCTCTTGTACTTAAGTCGGCATTGTGCATTTTGAATTTAATTCCGATGCAACTACTGTGCTTCATCGTCAATAAGAAGGTCCAAGGTATACAGTAAACCTAAAGTGAAGCATCGGAATCTAAATCTGCTCTCTCACTAAAGGTTCATAACATAGATTGTAAGAACAGTCAGTCTTCTTGTACTGAAGTCGGCATTGTGACATTTGTATTTAATTACGATGCAATTTCTGTGTTTCATCGTCAATAAGAAGGTCCAAGGGATACAGTAAACCCGAAGTGAAGCATCGGAATCTAAAACTGGTCTCACAGGAGAGTTTCAAATCATAGAAAGTTTGAGTGTCAGTTCACTTGTACTTAAGTCGGCATTGTGCCTTTTGAATTTAATTCCGATGCAATTTCTGTAGTTCATCGTCAATAAGAAGGTCCAAGGTATACAGTAAACCTGAAGTGAAGCATCGGAATCTAAAACTGGACTCACAGGAGAGGTTTAAATCAAAGAAAGTTTGAGTGTCAGTCCTCTTGTACGTAAGTCGGCAATGTGCCGTTTGAATTTAATTCCGATGCAATTTCTGTTCTTCATCGTCAATAAGAAGGTCCAAGGTATACAGTAAACCTGAAGTGAAGCATCGGAATCTAAAACTGCTCTCACACTAAAGGTTCATACCATAGATAGTAAGAAGCGTCAGTCTCCTTGTACTGAAGTCGGCATTGTGCATTTTGTATTTAATTACGATGCAATTTCTGTGTTTCATCGTCAATATGAAGGTCCAAGGGATACTGTAACCTTAAGTGAAGCATCGGAATCTAAAACAGGTCTCACACTAAAGGTTCATAACATAGATAGTAAGAGGAGTCAGTCTTCTTGTACTGAAGTCGGCATTGTGCCTTTTGTATTTAATTACGATGCAATTTCTGTGTCTCATAGTCAATTAGAAGGTGCAAGGGATACAATAAACCTGCAGTGAAGCATCGGAATCTAAAACTGGACTCACAGGAGAGGTTCAAATCGTAGAAAGTTAGAGTGTCAGTCCACTTGTACTTAAGTCGGCATTGTGCATTTTGAATTTAATTCCGATGCAATTTCTGTGCTTCATCGTCAATACGAAGGTCCAAGGTATACAGTAAACCTGAAGTGAAGCATCGGAATCTAAAACTGCTCTCACACTAAAGGTTCATAACATAGATAGTAAGAAAAGTCAGTCCTCTTGTACTTAAGTCGGCGTTGTGCCTTTTGGATTAAATTCGGATGCAATTTCTGTGTTTAATCGTCAATAAGAAGGTAAAAGGTATACAGTAAACCTGAAGTGAAGCATGGGAAACGAAAACTGGACTCACAGGAGAGGTTCAAATCATTAAAGGTTAGAGCATCAGTCCTCTTGTACATAGGTTGGCGTTGTGCCTTTTGTATTTAATTCGGATGCAATTTCTGTGTTTCATCGTCAATATGAAGGTCCAAGGTATAAAGCAAATCTGAAGTGACGGATCGGAATCTAAAACTGGACTCACAGGAGAGGTTCAAATCATAGAAAGTTAGAGTGTCAGTAAACTTATACTTAAGTTGGCATTGTGCCTTTTGAATTTAATTCTGATGCAATTTCGATGCTTCATCGTCAATAAGAAGGTCCAACATATACAGTAAACCAGAAGTGAGCCATCAGAAACTAAACCTGGACTCACAGGAGAGGTTCAAATCTTAGAGAGTTAGAGTGTCTGTACACTTGTACTTAAGTCGGCATTGTGCCTTTTCAATTTAATTCCGATGCAATTTCTATGCTTCATCGTCAATAAGAAGGTCCAAGATATACAGTAAACCTAAAGTGAAGCATCGGAATCTAAAACCGGACTCACAGGAGAGGTTCAAATCATAGAAAGAGTGTCAGTCCTCTTATACTTAAGTCGGCATTGTGCCTTTTGAAATTAATTCCGATGCAATTTCTGTGTTTCATCGTCAATAAGAAGGTCCAAGGTATACAGTAAACCTGAAGTGAAGCATCGGAATCTATAACTGGACTCACAGGAGAGGTTCAAATCATAGAAAGTTAGAGTGTTAGTCCTCTTGTACTTAAGTCGGCATTGTGCATTTTGAATTTAATTCCGATGCAATTACTGTGTTTCATCGTCACCAAGAAGGTCCAAGGTGTACAGTAAATATGAAGTGAAGAATTGGATTCTAAAACCGGACTCACAGGAGGGGTTCAAATCATAGAAAGAGTGTCAGTCCTCTTGTACTTAAGTCGGCATTGTGCCTTTTGAATTTAATTCCGATGCAATTTCTGTGTTTCATCGTCAATAAGATGGTCCAAGGTATACAGTAAACCTGAAGTGAAGCATCGGAATCTAAAACTGGACTCACAGGAGAGGTTCAAATCGTAGAAAGTTAGAGTGTCAGTCCTCTTCTACTTAAGTCGGCATTGTGCATTTGGAATTTAATTCCGATGCAATTGCTGTGCTTCATCGTCAATAGGAAGGTCCAAGGTATACAGTAAACCTGAAGTGAAGCACCGGAATCTAAATTTGCTCTCTCACTAAAGGTTCATAACATAGATAGTAAGAAGAGTCACTCTCCATGTACTGAAGTCGGCATTGTGGCTTTTGTATTTAATTACTATGCAATTTCTGTGTTTCATCGTCAATATGAAGGTCCAAGGGATACTGTAAACCTGAAGTGAAGCATCGGAATCTAAAACTGGTCTCACACTAAAGGTTCATAACATAGATAGTAAGAGGAGTCAGTCTCCTTGTACTGAAGTCGGCATTGTGCCTTTTGTCTTTAATTACGATTCAATTTCTGTGTTTCATAGTCAATAAGAAGGTGCAAGGGATACAATAAACCTGCAGTGAAGCATCGGAATCTAAAACTGGACAAACAGGAGAGGTTCAACTCATAGAAAGTTAGAGTGTCAATCCACTTGTACTTAAGTCGGCATTGTGCATTTTTAATTTAATTCCGATGCAATTTCTGTGCTTTATCGTCAATTAGAAGGTCCGAGGTGTACAGTAAATCTGAAGTGAAGAATCGGAATATAAAACCGGACTCACAGGAGAGGTTCAAATCTTAGAAAGAGTGTCAGTCCTCCTGTACTTTTGTCGGCATTGTGCATTTTGAATTTAATTCCGATGCAACTACTGTGCTTCATCGTCAATAAGAAGGTCCAAGGTATACAGTAAACCTAAACTGAAGCATCGGAATCTACAACTGCTCTCACACTAAAGGATCATAACATAGATAGTAAGAGGAGCCGGTCTTCTTGTACTGAAGTTGGCATTGTGCCTTTTGTGTTTAATTACGATTCAATTTCTGTGTTTCATAGTCAATTAGAAGGTGCAAGGGATACAATAAACCTGCAGTGAAGCATCGGAATCTAAAACTGGACTCACAGGAGAGGTTCAACTCATAGAAAGTTAGAGTGTCAATCCACTTGTACTTAAGTCGGCATTGTGCCTTTTGAATTTAATTCCGATGCAATTTCTGTATTTCATCGTCAATAAGAAGGTCCAAGGTATACAGTAAACCAGAAGTGAAACATCGGAAATTAAAACTGGACTCACAGGAGAGGTTCAAATCGTAGAAAGTTAGAGTGTCAGACCTCTTGTACTTAAGTCGGCATTGTGCATTTTTAATTTAATTCCGATGCAATTTCTGTGCTTTATCGTCAATTAGAAGGTCCGAGGTATACAGTAAACCTAAAGTGATGCATCGGAATCTACAACTGCTCTCACACTAAAGGATCATAACATAGATAGTAAGAAGAGTCAGTCTCCTTGTACTGAAGTCGGCATTGTGGCCTTTGTATTTAATTACGTTGCTATTTCTGGGTTTCATCGTCAATAAGAAGGTCCAAGGTATACAGTAAACCAGAAGTGAAACATCGGAAATTAAAACTGGACTCACAGGAGAGGTTCAAATCGTAGAAAGTTAGAGTGTCAGACCTCTTGTACTTAAGTCGGCATTGTGCATTTTGAATTTAATTCCGATGCAACTACCGTGCTTCATCGTCAATAAGAAGGTCCAAGGTATACAGTAAACCTAAAGTGATGCATCGGAATCTACAACTGCTCTCACACTAAAGGATCATAACATAGATAGTAAGAAGAGTCAGTCTCCTTGTACTGAAGTCGGCATTGTGGCCTTTGTATTTAATTACGTTGCTATTTCTGGGTTTCATCGTCAAAATTAAGGTCAAAGGGATACAGTAAACCAGAAGTGAAACATCGGAATCTAAAACTGGTCTCACACTAAAGGTTCATAACATAGATAGTAAGAGGAGTCAGTCTCCTTGTACTGAAGTCGGCATTGTGCCTTTTGTATTTAATTACGATGCAATTTCTGTGTTTCATAGTCAATTAGAAGGTGCAAGGGATACAATAAACCTGCAGTGAAGCATCGGAATCTAAAACTGGACTCACAGGAGTGGTTCAAATCATAGAAAGTTAGAGTGTCAGTCCTTTTGTACTTAAGTCGGCGTTGTGCCTTAAGAAATTAATTCCGATGCAATTACTGTACTTCATCGTCAATAAGAAGGTCCAAGGTATACAGTAAACCTGAAGTGAAGCACCGGAATCTAAAACTGGACTCACAGGAGAGGTTCAAGTCATAAAAGGTTAGAGTGTCAGTCCTCTTGTACTTATGTCGGCATTGTGCCTTTTGTATTTAATTCGGATGCAATTTCTGTGTTTCATCGTCAATAAGAACGTCCAAAGTATACAGTAAACCTGAAGTGAAGCATCGGAATCTAAATCTAGACTCACAGGAGAGATTCAAATCATAGAAAGTTAGAGTGTCAGTCCACTTGTACTTAAGCCGGCATTGTGCCATTTGAATTTACTTCCGATGCGATTTCTATGCTTCATCGTCAATAAGAAGGTCCAAGGTATACAGTAAACCAGAAGTGCAGCATCGGAATCTAAAACTGGACTCACAGGAGAGGTTCAAATCGTAGAAAGTTAGAGTGTCAGACCTCTTCTACTTAAGTCGGCATTGTGCATTTTGAATTTAATTCCGATGCAATTTCTGTGCTTCATCGTCAATAAGAAGGTCTAAAGTATACAGTAAACCAGAAGCGAAGCATCGGAATTTAAAACTAGACTCACAGTAGAGGTTCAAATCGTTGAAAGTTAGAGTGTCGGTCCTCTTGTACTTAAGTCGGCATTGTGCATTTTGATTTTAATTCCGATGCAACTACTGAGCTTCATCGTCAATAAGAAGGTCCAAGGTATACAGTAAACCTGAAGTGAAGCATCGGAATCTAAAACTGGACTCACAGGAGAGGTTTAAATCAAAGAAAGTTTGAGTGTCAGTCCTCTTGTACTTAAGTCGGCAATGTGCCGTCTGAATTTAATTCCGATGCAATTTCTGTGCTTCATCGTCAATAAGAAGGTCCAAGGTATACAGTAAACCTGAAGTGAAGCACCGGAATCTAAAACTGGACTCACAGGAGAGGTTCAAATCATAGAAAGTTAGAGTGTCAGTCCTTTTGTACTTAAGTCGGCATTGTGCATTTTGAATTTAATTCCGATGCAACTACTGTGCTTCATCGTCAATAAGAAGGTCCAAGGTATACAGTAAACCTAAAGTGAAGCATCGGAATCTAAAACTGCTCTCACACTAAAGGATCATAACATAGACAGTAAGAAGAGTCAGTCTCCTTGTACTGAAGTAGCATTGTGGCTTTTGTATTTAATTACGATGCTATTTCTGGGTTTCATCGTCAAAATGAAGGTCAAAGGGATACAGTAAACCAGAAGTGAAGCATCAGAATCTAAAACTGGTCTCACACTAAAGGTTCATAACATAGATAGTAAGAGGAGTCAGTCTCCTTGTACTGACGTCGGCATTGTGCCTTTTGTATTTAATTACGATGCAATTTCTGTGTTTCATAGTCAATTAGAAGGTGCAAGGGATACAATAAACCTGCAGTGAAGCATCGGAACCTAAAACTGGACTCACAGGAGAGGTTCAAATCATAGAAAGTTAGAGTGTCAGTCCTCTTGTACTTAAGTCGGCATTGTGCCTAAAGAATCTAATTCCGATGCAATTACTGTACTTCATCGTCAATAAGAAGGTCCTAGGTATACAGTAAACCTGAAATGAAGCACCGGAATCTAAAAGTGGACCCACAGGAGAGGTTCAGGTCATAAATGGTTAGAGTGTCAGTCCTCTTGTACCTAAGTCGGCATTGTGCCTTTTGTATTTAATTCGGATGCAATTTCTGTGTTTCATCGTCAATAAGAACGTCCAAGGTATACAGTAAACCTGAAGTGAAGCATCGGAATCTAAATCTAGACTCACAGGAGAGGTTCAAATCATAGAAAGTTAGAGTGTCAGTCCACTTGTACTTAAGTCGGCATTGTGCCATTTGAATTTAATTCCGATGCCATATCTATGCTTCATCGCCAATAAGAAGGTCCAAGGTATACAGTAAACCAGAAGTGCAGCATCGGAATCTAAAACTGGTCTCACAGGAGAGGTTTAAATCATAGAAAGTTTAAGTGTCAGTCCTCTTGTACTTAAGTCGGCAATGTGCCGTCTGAATTTAATTCCGATGCAATTTCTGTGCTTCATCGTCAATAAGAAGGTCCAAGGTATACAGTAAACCTGAAGTGAAGCACCGGAATCTAAAACTGGACTCACAGGAGAGGTTCAAATCGTAGAAAGTTAGAGTGTCAGTCCTCTTGTACTTAAGTCGGCATTGTGCATTTTGATTTTAATTCCGATGCAACTACTGTGCTTCATCGTCAATAAGAAGGTCCAAGGTATACAGTAAACCTGAAGTGAAGCATCGGAATCTAAAACTGGACTCACAGGAGAGGTTTAAATCAAAGAAAGTTTAAGTGTCAGTCCTCTTGTACTTAAGTCGGCAATGTGCCGTCTGAATTTAATTCCGATGCAATTTCTGTGCTTCATCGTCAATAAGAAGGTCCAAGGTATACAGTAAACCTGAAGTGAAGCACCGGAATCTAAAACTGGACTCACAGGAGAGGTTCAAATCATAGAAAGTTAGAGTGTCAGTCCTCTTGTACTTAAGTCGGCATTGTGCCTTTTGTATTAAATTCGGATGCATTTTCTGTGTTTCATCGTCAATAAGAAGGTCCAAGGTATACAGTAAACCTGAAGTGAAGCATCGGAATTTAAAACTGGACTCACAGGAGAGGTTCAAATCATAGATAGTTAGAGTGTCAGTCCTCTTGTACTTAAGTCGGCATTGTACCTTTTGTATTTAATTCGGATGGAATCTCTGTGTTTCATCGTCAATAAGAAGGTCCAAGGTATACAGTAAACCTGAAGTGAAGCATCGGAATCTAAAACTGGACTCACAGGAGAGGTTCAAATCATAGAATGTTAGAGTGTAAGTCCTCTTGTACTTAAGTCGGCATTGTGCATTTTGAATTTAATTCCGATGCAATTTCTGTGCTTCATCGTCAATAAGATGGTCCAAGATATACAGTAAACCTGAAGTGAAGCATCGGAATCTAAAACTCCTCTCACACTAAAGGTTCATAACATAGATAGTAAGAAGAGTCAGTCTCCTTGTACTGAAGTCGGCATTGTGGCTTTTGTATTTAATTACGATGCAATTTCTGTGTTTCATCGTCAATATGAAGGTCCAAGGGATACTGTAAACCTGAAGTGAAGCATCGGAATATAAAACTGGTCTCACACTAAAGGTTCATAACATAGATAGTAAGGGGTGTCAGTCTTCTTGTACTGAAGCCGGCATTGTGCCTTTTGTATTTAATTACGATGCAAATTCTGTGTTTCATACTCAATTAGAAAGTGCAAGGGATACAATAAACCGGCAGTGAAGCATCGGAATCTATAACTGGACTCACAGGAGAGGTTCAAATGATAGAAAGTTAGAGTGTCAGTCCTCTTGTACTTAAGTCGGCATTGTGCCTTAAGACTATAATTCCGATGCAATTTTTGTACTTCATCGGCAATAAGATGGTCCAAGGTATACAGTAAACCTGAAGTGAAGCATCGGAATCGGAAACTGGACTCTCAGGAAAGGTTCAAATTATAAAAGGTTAGAATATCAGTCCTCTTGTACTTAAGTCGGCATTGTGCTTTTTGTATTTAATTCGGATGCAATATCTGTGTTTCATCGTCAATAAGAAGGTCCAAGGTATACCGTAAACCTGAAGTGAAGCATCGGAATCTAAAACTGGACTCACAGGAGAGGATCAAATCGTAGAAAGTTAGAGTGTCAGTCCTCTTGTACTTAAGTCGGCCTTGTGCATTTTGAATTTAATTCCGATGCAATTTCTGTGCTTCATCGTCAATAAGAAGGACAAGGTATGCAGTAAACCTGAAGTGAAGCATCGGAATCTAAAACTGAACTCACAGGAGAGGTTCAAATCATAGAAAGTTAGAGTGTCAGTCCTCTTGTACTTAAGTCGGCATTGTGCATTTTGAATTTAATTCCGATGCTATTTCTGTGCTTCATCGTCAATAAGAAGGACAAGGTATACAGTAAACCTGCAGTGTAGCATCGGAATCTAAAACTGGACTCACAGGAGAGGTTCAAATCATAGAAAGTTAGAGTGTCAGTCCTCTTGTACTTAAGTCGGCATTGTGCCTAAAGAATCTAATTCCGATGCAATTACTGTACTTCATCGTCAATAAGAAGGTCCTAGGTATACAGTAAACCTGAAATGAAGCACCGGAATCTAAAACTGGACCCACAGGAGAGGTTCAGGTCATAAAAGGTTAGAGTGTCAGTCCTCTTGTACCTAAGTCGGCATTGTGCCTTTTGTATTTAATTCGGATGCAATTTCTGTGTTTCATCGTCAATAAGAACGTCCAAGGTATACAGTAAACCTGAAGTGAAGCATCGGAATCTAAATCTAGACTCACAGGAGAGGTTCAAATCATAGAAAGTTAGAGTGTCAGTCCACTTGTACTTAAGTCGGCATTGTGCCATTTGAATTTAATTCCGATGCCATATCTATGCTTCATCGCCAATAAGAAGGTCCAAGGTATACAGTAAACCAGAAGTGCAGCATCGGAATCTAAAACTGGTCTCACAGGAGAGGTTTAAATCATAGAAAGTTTAAGTGTCAGTCCTCTTGTACTTAAGTCGGCAATGTGCCGTCTGAATTTAATTCCGATGCAATTTCTGTGCTTCATCGTCAATAAGAAGGTCCAAGGTATACAGTAAACCTGAAGTGAAGCACCGGAATCTAAAACTGGACTCACAGG
This sequence comes from Schistocerca americana, assembly GCF_021461395.2. NCBI lineage: Eukaryota > Metazoa > Arthropoda > Insecta > Orthoptera > Acrididae > Schistocerca > Schistocerca americana. Next base: position 61,424,173 of record NC_060121.1, read on the forward strand.
AGAGGTTCAAATCGTAGAAAGTTAGAGTGTCAGTCCTCTTGTACTTAAGTCGGCATTGTGCATTTTGATTTTAATTCCGATGCAACTACTGTGCTTCATCGTCAATAAGAAGGTCCAAGGTATACAGTAAACCTGAAGTGAAGCATCGGAATCTAAAACTGGACTCACAGGAGAGGTTTAAATCAAAGAAAGTTTAAGTGTCAGTCCTCTTGTACTTATGTCGGCAATGTGCCGTCTGAATTTAATTCCGATGCAATTTCTGTGCTTCATCGTCAATAAGAAGGTCCAAGGTATACAGTAAACCTGAAGTGAAGCACCGGAATCTAAAACTGGACTCACAGGAGAGGTTCAAATCATAGAAAGTTAGAGTGTCAGTCCTCTTGTACTTAAGTCGGCATTGTGCCTTTTGTATTAAATTCGGATGCATTTTCTGTGTTTCATCGTCAATAAGAAGGTCCAAGGTATACAGTAAACCTGAAGTGAAGCATCGGAATTTAAAACTGGACTCACAGGAGAGGTTCAAATCATAGATAGTTAGAGTGTCAGTCCTCTTGTACTTAAGTCGGCATTGTACCTTTTGTATTTAATTCGGATGGAATCTCTGTGTTTCATCGTCAATAAGAAGGTCCAAGGTATACAGTAAACCTTAAGTGAAGCATCGGAATCTAAAACTGGACTCACAGGAGAGGTTCAAATCATAGAATGTTAGAGTGTAAGTCCTCTTGTACTTAAGTCGGCATTGTGCATTTTGAATTTAATTCCGATGCAATTTCTGTGCTTCATCGTCAATAAGATGGTCCAAGATATACAGTAAACCTGAAGTGAAGCATCGGAATCTAAAACTCCTCTCACACTAAAGGTTCATAACATAGATAGTAAGAAGAGTCAGTCTCCTTGTACTGAGGTCGGCATTGTGGCTTTTGTATTTAATTACGATGCAATTTCTGTGTTTCATCGTCAATATGAAGGTCCAAGGGATACTGTAAACCTGAAGTGAAGCATCGGAATCTAAAACTGGTCTCACACTAAAGGTTCATAACATAGATAGTAAGGGGTGTCAGTCTTCTTGTACTGAAGCCGGCATTGTGCCTTTTGTATTTAATTACGATGCAAATTCTGTGTTTCATACTCAATTAGAAAGTGCAAGGGATACAATAAACCGGCAGTGAAGCATCGGAATCTATAACTGGACTCACAGGAGAGGTTCAAATGATAGAAAGTTAGAGTGTCAGTCCTCTTGTACTTAAGTCGGCATTGTGCCTTAAGACTATAATTCCGATGAATTTTTTGTACTTCATCGGCAATAAGATGGTCCAAGGTATACAGTAAACCTGAAGTGAAGCATCGGAATCGGAAACTGGACTCTCAGGAAAGGTTCAAATTATAAAAGGTTAGAATATCAGTCCTCTTGTACTTAAGTCGGCATTGTGCTTTTTGTATTTAATTCGGATGCAATATCTGTGTTTCATCGTCAATAAGAAGGTCCAAGGTATACCGTAAACCTGAAGTGAAGCATCGGAATCTAAAACTGGACTCACAGGAGAGGATCAAATCGTAGAAAGTTAGAGTGTCAGTCCTCTTGTACTTAAGTCGGCCTTGTGCATTTTGAATTTAATTCCGATGCAATTTCTGTGCTTCATCGTCAATAAGAAGGACAAGGTATGCAGTAAACCTGAAGTGAAGCATCGGAATCTAAAACTGAACTCACAGGAGAGGTTCAAATCATAGAAAGTTAGAGTGTCAGTCCTCTTGTACTTAAGTCGGCATTGTGCATTTTGAATTTAATTCCGATGCTATTTCTGTGCTTCATCGTCAATAAGAAGGACAAGGTATACAGTAAACCTGAAGTGAAGCATCGGAATCTAAAACTGGACTCACGGGAGAGGTTCAAGTCATAGAAAGTTAGAGTGTCAGTACACTTGTACTTAAGTCGGCGTTGTGCCTTTTCAATTTAATTCCGATGCAATTTCTATTCTTCATCGTCAATAAGAAGGTCCAAGGTACACAGTAAACCTGAAGTGAAGCATCGGAATCTAAAACCGGACTCACAGGAGAGGTTCAAATCATGGAAAAGGTGTCAGTCCTCTTGTACTTAAGTCGGCATTGTGGCTTTTGAATTTAATTCCGATGCAATTTCTGTGTTTCATCGTCAATAAGAAGGTCCAAGGTATACAGTAAACCTGAAGTGAAGCATCGGAATTTAAAACTGGACTCACAGGAGAGGTTCAAATCTTAGAAAGTTAGAGTGTCGGTCCTCTTGTTCTTATGTCGGCATTGTGCATTTTGAATTTAATTCCGATGCAATTACTGTGCTTCATCGTTAATAAGATGGTCCAAGGTATACAGTAAACCTGAAGCGAAGCATCGGAATCTAAAGCTGCTCTCACACTAAAGGATCATAACATAGATAGTAAGAGGAGTCAGTCTCCTTGTACTGAAGTCGGCATTGTGCCTTTTGTATTTAATTACGATGCAATTTCTGTGTTTCATAGTCAATTAGAAGGTGTAAGGGATACAATAAACCTGCAGTGTAGCATCGGAATCTAAAACTGGACTCACAGGAGAGGTTCAAATCATAGAAAGTTAGAGTGTCAGTCCTCTTGTACTTAAGTCGGCATTGTGCGTTTTGTATTTAATTCGGATGCAATTTCTGTGTTTCATCGCCAATAAGAAGGTCCAAGGTATACAGTAAACCTGAAGTGAACCATCGGAATCTAAAACTGGACTCACAGGAGCGGTTCAAATCGTATAAAGTTAGAGTATCAGTCCACTTGTACTTAAGTCGGCATTGTGGCATTTGAATTTAATTCCGATGCAATTACTATGCTTTATCGTCAATAGGAAGGTCCAAGGTATACAGTAAACCTAAATGTGAAGCATCGGAATCTAAATCTGCTCTCTCACTAAAGATTCATAACAGAGATAGTAAGAAGAGTCAGTCTTCTTCTACTGAAGTCGGCATTGTGGCATTTGTATTTAATTACGATGCAATTTCTGTGTTTCATCGTCAATAAGAAGGTCCAAGGGATACAGTAAAACCGAAGTGAAGCATCGGAATCTAAAACTGGTCTCACAGGAGAGTTTCAAATCATAGAAAGTTTGAGTGTCAATCCACTTGTACTTAAGTCGGCATTCTGCCTTTTGAATTTAATTCCAATGCAATTTCTGTACTTCATCGTCAATAAGAAGGTCCAAGGTATACAGTAAACCTGAAGTGAAGCATCGGAATCTATAACTGGACTCACAGGGGAGGTTTAATTCAAAGATAGTTTGAGTGTCATTCCTCTTGTACTTAAGTCAGCAATGTGCCGTTTGAATTAAATTCCGATGCAATTTCTGTGCTTCATCGTCAATAAGAAGGTCCAAGGTATACAGTAAACCTGAAGTGAAGCACCGGAATCCAAAACTGGACTCACAGGAGAGGTTCAAATCATAGAAAATTACAGTGTCAGTCCTCTTGTTCTTAAGACGGCATTGTGCCTTTTGTATTAAATTCGGATGCAATTTCTGTGTTTCATCGTCAATAAGAAGGTCCAAGGTATACAGTAAACCTGAAGAGAAGCATCGGAACCTAAATTTGGACTCACAGGAGAGGTTCAAATCATAGATAGTTAGAGTGTCAGTCCTCTTGTACTTAAGTCGGCATTGTACCTTTTGTATTTAATTCGGATGCAATTTCTGTGTTTGATCGTCAATAAGAAGGTCCAAGGTATACAGTAAACCTGAAGTGAAGCATCGTAATCTAAAACTGGACTCACAGGAGAGGTTCAATCATAGAAAGTTAGAGTGTCAGTCCGCTTGTACTTAAGTCGGCATTGTGCCTTTTGAATTTAATTCCGATGCAATTTCTATGCTTCATCGACAATAAGAAGGTCCAAGGTATACAGTATACCTGAAGTGAAGCATCGGAATCTAAAACTGGACTCACAGGGGAGGATGAAATCGTAGAAAGTTAGGTTCAGTCCTCTTGTACTTAAGTCGGCATTGTGCATTTTGAATTTAATTCCGATGCAATTTCTGTGTTTCATCTTCAATAAGAAGGTCCAAGGTATACAGTAAACCAGAAGTGAAGCATCGGAATCTAAAACTGGACTCACAGGAGAGGTTCAAATCGTAGAGAGTTAGAGTGTCAGTCCTCTTGTACTTAAGTCGGCATTGTGCATTTTGAATTTAATTCCGAAGCAATTTCTGTGCTTCATCGTCAATAAGAAGGTCCAAGGTATACAGTAAATCTGAAGTGAAGCATCGGAATCGAAACAGGACTCACAGGAGAGGTTCAAATCATAGAGGATTGAGTGTCAGTCCTCTTGTACTTAAGTCGCCAATGTGCCTTTTGTATTTAATTCGGATGCAATTTCTGTGTTTCATCGTCAATAAGAAGGTCCAAGGGATACAGTAAACCTGAAGTGATGCATCGGAATCTAAAACTGCTCTCACACTAAAGGTTCGTATCATAGATAGTAAGAAGAGTCAGTCTCCTTGTACTGAAGTCGGCATTGTGGCTTTTGTATTAAATTAGGATGCAATTTCTGTGTTTCATCGTCAATAAGAAGGTCCGAGGTATACAGTAAACCTGAAGTGAAGCATCGGAATCTAAAACTGGACTCACAGGAGAGGGTCAAATCATAGAAAGTTAGAGTGTCAGTCCTCATGTACTTAAGTCGACATTGTGCCTTTTGTATTAAATTCGGATGCAATTTCTGTGTTTCATCGTCAATAAGAAGGTCCAAGGTATACAGTAAATCTGAAGTGAAGCATCGGAATCGAAACAGGACTCACAGGAGAGGTTCAAATCATAGAGGATTGAGTGTCAGTCCTCTTGTACTTAAGTCGCCAATGTGCCTTTTGTATTTAATTCGGATGCAATTTCTGTGTTTCATCGTCAACAAGAAGGTCCAAGGGATACAGTAAACCTGAAGTGAATCATCGGGATCTATAACTGGACTCACAGGAGAGGTGCAAATCATAGAGAGTTAGGGTGTCAGTCCTCTTGTACTTTAGTCGGCATTGTGCATTTTGAATTTAATTCCGATGCAATTTCTGTGCTTCATCGCCAATAAGAAGGTCCAAGGTATACAGTAAACCTGAAGTGAAGCATCGGAATCTAAAACTGCTCACACACTAAAGGTTCAAAGCATAGATAGTAAGATGAGTCAGTCTTCTTGTACTTAAGTCGGCATTGTGCGTTTAGAAATTGATTCCGATGCAATTTCTGTGCTTCATCGTCATCAAGAAGGTCCAAGGTATACAGTAAACCTGAAGTGAAGCATCGGAAACTAAAACTGCTCTCACACTAGAGGTTCATAACATAGATAGTAAGAAGAGTCAGTCTTCTTGTACTGATGTCGCCATTATGGCGTTTGTATTTAATTACGATGCAATATCTGGGTTTCATCGTCAATAAGAAGGTCCAAGGGATACAGTAAACCTGAAGTGAAGCATCGGAATCTAAAACTGGTCTCACACTAAAGGTTCATAACATAGATAGTAAGAGGAGTCAGTCTTCTTGTACTGAAGTCGGCATTGTGCCTCTTGTATTTAATTACGTTGCAATTTCTGTGTTTCATAGTCAATTAGAAGGTGCAAGGGATACAATAAACCTGCAGTGAAGCATCGGAATACAAATGTGGACTCACAGGAGAAGTTCAAATCATATAAAGTTAGAGTGTCAGTCCTCTTGTACTTTAGTGGGCATTGTGCCTTTTGTATTAAATTCGGATGCAATTATTGTGTTTTATCGTCAGTAAGAAGGTCCAAGGTATACAGTAAACCTGAAGTGAAGAATCGGAATCTAAAACTGGACTCACAGGCGAGGTTCAAATCATAGATAGTTAGAGTGTAAGTCCTCTTGTTCTTAAGTCGGCATTGTGCCTTTTGTATTAAATTAGGATGCAATTTCTGTGTTTCATCACAAATAAGAAGGTTCGAGGTATACAGTAAACCTGAAGTGAAGCATCGGAGTCAAAAACTGGACTCACAGGGGAGGTTCAAATCACAGAAAGTTAGAGGGTCAGTCCTCTTGTACTTAAGTCGACATTGTGCCTTTTGTATTAAATTCGCATGCAAATTCTGTGTTTCATCGTCAATTAGAAGGTCCAAGGTATACAGTTATCCTGAAGTGAAGCATCGGATTTGAAATTGGACCCGCAGGAGAGGTTCAAATCATAGAAAGTTAGAGTATCAGTCCTCTTGTACCTAAGTCGGTAATGTGCCGTTTCATTTAATTCCGATGCAATTTCTGTGCTTCATCGTCAATAAGAAGGTCCAAGGTATACAGTAAACCTGAAGTGAAGCATCGGAATCTAAAACTGCGATCACACTAAAGGTTCATAACATAGATAGTAAGAAGAGTCAGTCTTCTTGTACTGATGTCGTCATTGTGGCTTTTGTATTTAAATTACGATGCAATTTCTGTGTTTCATCGTCAATAAGAAGGTCCAAGGGATACGGTAAACCTGAAGTGAAGCATCGGAATCTAAAACTGGTCTCACACTAAAGGTTCATAACATAGATAGTAAGAGGAGTCAGTCCTCTTGTACTTAAGTCGGCATTGTGCCTTTTGAATTTAATTCCGATGCAATTTCTGTGCTTAATCGTCAATAAGAAGGTCCAAGGTATACAGTAAACCTGAAGTGGGGCATTAGAATCTAAAACAGGACTCACAGGAGAGGTTCAAACCATAGAAAGTTAGAGCGTCAGTCCTCTTGTACTTAAGTCGGCATTGTGCCTTTTGAATTTAATTCCGATGCAATTTCTGTGTTTCATCGTCAATAAGAAGGTCCAAGGTATACAGTAAACCAGAAGTGAAGAATCGGAATCTAAAACTGGACTCACAGGAGAGGTTCAAATCATAGAAAGTTAGAGTATCAGTCCTCTTGTACCTAAGTCGGTAATGTGCCGTTTCATTTAATTCTGATGCAATCTCTGTGCTTCATCGTCAATAAGAAGGTCCAAGGTATACAGTAAACCTGAAGTGAAGCATCGGAATCTAAAACTGCGATCACACTAAAGGTTCATAACATAGATGGTAAGAAGAGTCAGTCTTCTTGTACTGATGTCGTCATTGTGGCTTTTGTATTTAAATTACGATGCAATTTCTGTGTTTCATCGTCAATAAGAAGGTCCAAGGGATACAGTAAACCTGAAGTGAAGCATCGGAATCTGAAACTGGTCTCACACTAAAGGTTCATCACATAGATAGTAAGTGGAGTCAGTCTTCTTGTACTGAAGTCGGCATTGTGCCTTTTGTATGTAATTACGATGCATGTTCTGTGTTTCATAGTCAATTAGATGGTGCAAGGGATGCAATAAACCAGCAGTGAAGCATCGGAAACTAAAACTGGACTCACAGGAGAGGTTCAAATCATAGAAAGTTAGAGTGTCAGACCTCATGTACTTATGTCGGCATTGTTCCTTTTTGTATTAAATTCGGATGCAATTATTGTGTTTCATCGTCAATAAGAAGGTCCAAGGTATACAGTAAACCCAAAGTGAAGAATCGGAATCTAAAACTGGACTCACAGGAGAGGTTCAAATAATAGAATGTTAGAGTGTCAGTCCTCTCGTACGTAAGTCGGCAATGTGCCATTTGTATTATATTCGGATGCAATTTCTGTGATTCATCGTCATTAAGAAGGTCCAAGGGATACAGTAAACCTGAAGTGAAGCATCGGAATCTGAAACTGCTCTCACACTAATGGTTCTTAACATAGGTAGTAAGAAGAGTCAGTCTTCTTGTACTTAAGTCGGCATTGTGGCCTTTGTATTTAATTACGATGCAATTTCTGTGTTTCATCGTCAATAAGAAGGTCCAAGGGATACAGTAAACCTGAAGTGAAGCATCGGAATCTGAAACTGGTCTCACACTAAAGGTTCATAACATAGATAGTAAGAGGAGTCAGTCTTCTTGTACTGAAGTCGGCATTGTGCCGTTTGTATGTAATTACGATGCATGTTCTGTGTTTCATAGTCAATTAGATGGTGCAAGGGATGTAATATACCTGCAGTGAAGCATCGGAAACTAAAACTGGACTCACAGGGGAGGTTCAAATCATAGAAAGTTAGAGTGTCAGACCTCTTGTACTTAAGTCGGCATTGTTCCTTTTGTATTAAATTCGGATGCAATTATTGTGTTTCATCGTCAATAGGAAGGTCCAAGGTATACAGTAAACCTGAAGTGAAGAATCGGAATCTAAAACTGGACTCACAGGAGAGGTTCAAATAATAGAATGTTAAAGTGTCAGTCCTCTCGTACGTAAGTCGGCATTCTGCCATTTGTATTATATTCGGATGCAATTTCTGTGATTCATCGTCAATAAGAAGGTCCAAGGGATACAGTAAACCTGAAGTGAAGCATCGGAATCTAAAACTGGATCCACAGAAGAGGTTCAAATCATAGAAAGTTAGAGTGGCAGTCCCCTAGTACTTAAGTCGGCATTGTGCGTTTTGTATTAAATTAGGATTCAATTTCTGTGTTTCATCACAAATAAGAAGGTCCGAGGTATACAGTAAACCTGAAGTGAATCATCGGAATCAAAAACTGGACTCACAGGGGAGGTTCAAATCACAGAAAGTTAGAGGGTCAGTCCTCTTGTACTTAAGTCGACATTGTGCCTTTTGTATTACATTCGCATGCAAATTCTGTGTTTCGCGGTCAATTAGAAGGTCCAAGGTATACAGTTATCCTGAAGTGAAGCATCGGATTTGAAATTGGACTCGCAGGAGAGGTGCAAATCAGAAAGTGTGTAAGTCTTTTTGTACTTAAGTCGGCATTGTGCCTTCTGAATTTAATTCCGATGCAATTTCTGTGCTTAATCGTCAATAAGAAGGTCCAAGGTATACAGTAAACCTGAAGTGGGGCATTAGAATCTAAAACTGGACTCACAAGAGAGGTTCAAACCATAGAAAGTTAGAGCGTCTGTCCTCTTGTACTTAAGTCGGCATTGTGCCTTTTGAATTTAATTCCGATGCAATTTCTGTGTTTCATCGTCAATAAGAAGGTCCAAGGTATACAGTAAACCAGAAGTGAAGAATCGGAATCTAAAACTGGACTCACAGGAGAGGTTCAAATCATAGAAAGTTAGAGTATCAGTCCTCTTGTACTTAAGTCGGTAATGTGCCGTTTCATTTAATTCCGATGCAATTTCTGTGTTTCAACGTCAATAAGAAGGTCCAAGGTATACAGTAAACCTGATGTGAAGCAGCGGAATCTTAAACTGGACTCACAGGAGAGGTTCAAATCATAGAGAGTTAGAGTGTCAGTCCTCTTGTACATAAGTCGGCATCGTGCCTTTTGTATTAAATTCGGCTGCAATTTCTGTGTTTCATCGTCAATAAGAAGGTCCAAGGGAAACAGTAAACATGAAGTGAAGCATCGTAATCTAAAACTGGACTCACAGGAGAGGTTCAAATCATAGAGAGTTAGAGTGTCAGTCCTCTTGTACTTAAGTCGGCATAGTGCCAATTGTATTAAATTCGGTTGCAATTTCTGCATTTGATCGTCAATAAGAAGGTCCAGTGAGACAGTAAACCTGAAGAGAAGCATCGGAATCAAAAAACTCGACTCACGGGAGAAGTTCAAATCATAGAGAGTTATAGTGTCAGTCCTCTAGTACTTAAGGCGGCATTGTGCCTTTTGTATCAAATTCGGATGCAATTTCTGTGTTTCGTCGTCAATAAGATTGTCCAAGGGATACAGTAAACCTGAAATGAAGCATCGGAATCTAAAACTGGACTCACTGGAGAGGTTCAAATCATAGATATTTAGGGTGTCAGTCCTCTTGTACTTAAGATCGCATTGCACCTTTTGTATTAAACTCGGATGCAATTTCTGTGTTTCATCGTCAATAAGAAGGTCCAAGGGGTACAGTAAACCTGAAGTGAAGCATCGGAATCTAAAGCTGGACTCACAGGAGGGTTTCAAAACATAGGAAGTTAGAGTGTCGGTCCTCATGTACTTAAGTCGGCATTGTGCCTTTGGTATAAATTCGGATGCAATTTCTGTGTTACATCGTCAATAAGAGGGTCCAAGGGTTACAGTAAACCTGAAGTGAAGCATCGGAATCTAAAACTGGACTCACAGGTGAGGTTCAAATCATAGAAAGTTAGAGTGTCAGTCCTCATGTACTTAAGTCGGCATTGTGCCTTTTGTATTAAATTCGGATGCAATTTCTGTGTTTCGTCGTCAATAAGATTGTCCAAGGGATACAGTAAACCTGAAATGAAGCATCGGAATCTAAAACTGTACTCACTGGAGTGGTTCAAATCATAGTAAGTTACAGTGTCAGTCCTCTTGTACTTAAGTCGACATTGTGCCTTTAGTAATAAATTCGGGTGAAATTTCTGTCTTTCATCGTCAATAAGAAGGTCCAAGGGAAACAGTAAACCTGAAGTGAAGCATCGGAAACTAAAACTGGACTCACAGGAGAGGTTCAAATCGTAGAGAGTTAGAGTTTCAGACCTCTTGTACATAAGACGGCATTGTGCCTTTTGTATTAAATTCGGATGATGTTTCTGTGTTTCATCGTCAATAAGAGAGTCCAAGGGATACAGTAAAACTAAAGTGAAGCATCGAAATCTAAAACTGGACTCACAGGAGAGGTTCAAATCATAGACAGTTAGAGTGTCAGTCCTCATGTACTTAAGTCGGCATTGTGCCTTTTGTATTAAATTCGGATGCAATTTCTGTGTTTCATCGTCTATAAGAAGGTCCAAGGGATACAGTAAACCTGAAGTGAAGCATCGGAATCTAAAACTGGACTCACAGGAGGGGTTCAAATCGTAGAAAGTAAGAGTGTCAATCCTCTTGTTCTTAAGTCGTCATTGTGCCTTTTGTATTAAATTCGGATGCAATTTCTGCGTTTCATCGTCAATAAGAATGTCCAAGGGATACAGTAAACCTGAATTGAAGCATCGGAATATAAACTGGACTCACAGGAGAGATTCAAATCATAGAAAGTTAGAGTGTCAGTCCTCATGTATTTATGTCGGCATTGTGCATTTTGTATTAAATTCGGATGCAATTTCTGTGTTTCATCGTCAATATGAAGGTCCAAGTGATACTGAAAACCAGAAGTGAAGCATCGGATTCTCAAACTGGACTCACAGGAGAGGTTAAAATCATAGAAAGTTAGAGTGTCAGTCCCCATGTACTTAAGTCGGCATAGTGCTTTTTGTACTAAATTCGGATGCAATTTCTGTGTTTCATCGTCATTAAGAAGGTCCAAGGGATACAGTAAACCTGAAGTGAAGCATCGGAATCTAAAACTGGACTCACAGGAGGGGTTCTAATCATAGAGAATTAGAGTGTCAGTCCTCTAGTACTTAAGGCGGCATTGTGCCTTTTGTACCAAATTCGGATGCAATTTCTGTGTTTCGTCGTCAATAAGATTGTCCAAGGGATACAGTAAACCTGAAATGAAGCCTCGGAATCTAAAACTGGACTCACTGGAGAGGTTCAAATCATAGATATTTAGGGTGTCAGTCCTCTTGTACTTAAGATCGCATTGCACCTTTTGTATTAAACTCGGATGCAATTTCTGTGTTTCATCGTCAATAAGAAGGTCCAAGGGGTGCTGTAAACCTGAAGTGAAGCATCGGAATCTAAAGCTGGACTCACAGGAGGGTTTCAAAACATAGGAAGTTAGAGTGTCGGTCCTCATGTACTTAAGTCGGCATTGTGCCTTTGGTATAAATTCGGATGCAATTTCTGTGTTACATCGTCAATAAGAGGGTCCAAGGGTTACAGTAAACCTGAAGTGAAGCATCGGAATCTAAAACTGGACTCACAGGTGAGGTTCAAATCATAGAAAGTTAGAGTGTCAGTCCTCATGTACTTAAGTCGGCATTGTGCCTTTTGTATTAAATTCGGATGCAATTTCTGTGTTTCGTCATCAATAAGATTGTCCAAGGGATACAGTAAACCTGAAATGAAGCATCGGAATCTAAAACTGGACTCACTGGAGTGGTTCAAATCATAGTAAGTTACAGTGTCAGTCCTCTTGTACTTAAGTCGGCATTGTGCCTTTAGTATTAAATTCGCATGCTATTTCTGTCTTTCATCGGCAATAAGACGGTCCAAGGGATACAGTAAACCTGAAGTGAAACATCGGAATCTAAAACTGGACTCACAGGAGAGGTTCATATCATAGAGAGTTGGAGTGTCAGTCCCCTTGTACATAAGTCGGCATTGTGACTTTGTATTAAATTCGGAAGCTGTTTCTGTGTTTCATCGTCAACAAGAAAGTCCAAGGGATACAGTAAAACTGAAGTGAAGCATCGGAATCTAAAACTGGACTCACAGGAGAGGTTCAAATCGTAGAGAGTTAGAGTTTCAGACCTCTTGTACATAAGACGGCATTGTGCCTTTTGTATTAAATTCGGATGCTGCTTCTATGTTTCATCATCAATAAGAAAGTCCGAGGGATACAGTAAAACTGAAGTGAAGCATCGGAATCTAAAACTGGACTCACAGGAGAGGTTCAAATCGTAGAGAGTTAGAGTTTCAGACCTCTTGTACATAAGACGGCATTGTGCCTTTTGTATTAAATTCGGATGCAATTTCTGTGTTTCGTCATCAATAAGATTGTCCAAGGGATACAGTAAACCTGAAATGAAGCATCGGAATCTAAAACTGGACTCACTGGAGTGGTTCAAATCATAGTAAGTTACAGTGTCAGTCCTCTTGTACTTAAGTCGGCATTGTGCCTTTAGTATTAAATTCGCATGCTATTTCTGTCTTTCATCGGCAATAAGACGGTCCAAGGGATACAGTAAACCTGAAGTGAAACATCGGAATCTAAAACTGGACTCACAGGAGAGGTTCATATCATAGAGAGTTGGAGTGTCAGTCCCCTTGTACATAAGTCGGCATTGTGACTTTGTATTAAATTCGGAAGCTGTTTCTGTGTTTCATCGTCAACAAGAAAGTCCAAGGGATACAGTAAAACTGAAGTGAAGCATCGGAATCTAAAACTGGACTCACAGGAGAGGTTCAAATCATAGAGAGTTAGAGTGTCAGTCCTTTTGTACTTAAGTCGGCATTGTGCCTATTGTATTAAACTCGGTTGCAATTTCTGCGTTTGGTCGGCAATAAGAAGGTCCAGTGGTGCAGTAAACCTGAAGTGAAGCATCGGAATCTAAAACTGGACTCACAGGAGAGGTTCAAATCATAGAAAGTTAGAGTGTCAGTACTCATGTACTTAAGGCAGCATTGTGCCTTTTGTATTAAATTCGAATGCAATTTCTGTGTTTCATCGTCAATAAGATTGTCCAAGGGATACAGTAAACCTGAAGTGAAGCTTCGGAATCTAAAACTGGACTCACAGGAGAGGTTCAAATCAAAGTAAGTTACAGTGTCAGTCCTCTTGTGCTTAAGCCGGCATTGTGCCTTTAGTATTAAATTCGCATGCAATTTCTGACTTTCATCGTCAATAAGAAGGTCCAAGGGATACAGTAAACCTGAAGTGAAGCATCGGAATCTAAAACTGGACTCACAGGAGTGGTTCAAATCATAGAGAGTTAGAGTGTCAGTCCTTTTGTACTTAAATCGGCATTGTGCCATTTGTATTACATTCGGATGCAATTTCTGTGTTTCATTGTCAATAAGAAGGTCCAAGGGATACAGTAAACCTGAAGTGAAGCATCGGAATCTAAAACTGGAGTCACAGAAGAGGTTCAAATCACAGAGTGTTAGAGTGTCAGTCCTCTTGTGCATAAGTCGGCATTGTGCCTTTTGTATTAAATTCGGATGCAATGTCTGTGTTACATCGTCAATAAGAAGGTCCAGGGGATACAGTAAACCTGAAGTGAAGCATCGGAAACTAAAACTGGACTCACAGGAGAGGTTCAAATAATAGAGAGGTAGAGTGACAGTCCTGTTGTACTTAAGTCGGCATTGCACCTTTTGTATTAAATTCGGATGCAATTTCTGTGTTTCATCGTCAATAAGAAGGTCCAAGGGGTACAGTAAACCTGAAGTGCAGCATCGGAATCTAAAACTGGACTCACAGGAGAGGTTCAAATCATAGTAAGTTACAGTGTCAGTCCTCTTGTACTTAAGTCGGCATTGTGCCTTTAGTACGAAATTCGGATGCAATTTCTGTCTTTCATCGTCAATAAGAAGGTCCAAGGGATACAGTAAACCAGAAGTGAAGCATCGGAAACTAAAACTGGACTCACAGGAGGTGTTCAAATCATTGAGAGTTAGTGTGTCAGACCTCTTGTACATAAGTCGGCGCTGTGCCTTTTGTATTAAATTCGAATGCTGTTTCTGTGTTTCATCGTCAATAAGAAAGTCCAAGGGATACAGTATACCTGAAGTGAGCATCGGAATCTAAAACTGGAGTCACAGGAGAGCTTCAAATCATAGAGAGTTAGAGTGTCAGTCCTCTTGTACATAAGTCGGCATCGTGCTTTTGTATTAAATTCGGATGCTATTTCTGTGTTTCATCGTCAATAAGAAGGTCCAGGGGATACAGTAAACCTGAAGTGAAGCATCGGAATCTAAAACTGGACTCACAGGAGAGGTTCAAATCATAGAGAGTTAGAGTGTCAGTCCTCTTGTACTTAAGTCGGCATTGTCCCTATTGTATTAAATTCGGTTGCAATTTCTGCGTTTGATCGTCAATAAGAAGGTCCAGTGATACAGTAAAACTGAAGAGAAGCATTGGAATCTAAAACTCGACTCACAGGAGAGGTTCAAATCATAGAGAGTTAGAGTTTCAGTCCCCTAGTACTTAAGTCGGCATTGTGCCTTTTGTATTAAATTCGGATGCAATTTCTCGGTTTCATCGTCAGTAAGAAGGTTTAAGGGATACAGTGAACCTAAAGTGAAGCATCGAAATCTAAAACTGGACTCACAGGAGAGGTTCAAATCATAGACAGTTAGAGTGTCAGTCCTCTTGTACTTAAGTCGGCATTGTGCCTTTTGTATTAAATTCGGATGCAATTTCTGTGTTTCATCGTCTATAAGAAGGTCCAAGGGATACAGTAAACCTGAAGTGAAGCATCGGAATCTAAAACTGGACTCACAGGAGGGGTTCAAATCGTAGAAAGTAAGAGTGTCAATCCCCTTGTTCTTAATTCGTCATTGTGCCCTTTGTATTAAAATCGGATGCAATTTCTGTGTTTCATCGTCAATAAGAATGTCCAAGGGATACAGTAAACCTGAATTGAAGCATCGGAATCTAATACTGGACTCACAGGAGAGATTCAAATCATAGAAAGTTAGAGTGTCAGTCCTCATGTATTTATGTCGGCATTGTGCATTTTGTATTAAATTCGGATGCAATTTCTGTGTTTCATCGTCAATATGATGGTCCAAGGGATACTGAAAACCTGAAGTGAAGCATCGGATTCTCAAACTGGACTCACAGGAGAGGTTTAAATCATAGAAAGTTAGAGTGTCAGTCCCCATGTACTTAAGTCGGCATAGTGCTTTTTGTATTAAATTCGGATGCAATTTCTGTGTTTCATCGTCATTAAGAAGGTCCAAGGGATACAGTAAACCTGAAGTGAAGCATCGGAATCTAAAACTGGACTCACAGGAGGGGTTCAAATTATAGTAAGTTACAGTGTCAGTCCTCTTGTACTTAAGTCGGCATTGTGCCTTTCGTATGAAATTCGGATGCAATTTCTGTCTTTCATCGTCAATAAGAGGGTCCAAGGTATACAGTAAACTGGAAGTGAAGCATCGGAATCTAAAACTGGAGTCACAGGTGAGGTTTAAATCATAGAAAGTTAGAGTGTCTGTCCACTTGTACTCAAGTCGGCATTGTGCCTTTTGTATTAAATTCGGATGCATTTTCTGTGTTTCATCGTCAATAAGAAAGTCCGAGGGATACAGTAAACCTGAAGTGAAGCATCGGAATCTAAAACTGGACTTACAGGAGAGGTTCAAATCATAGAGAGTTAGAGTGTCAGTCCTTTTGTACTTAAGTCGGCATTGTGCCTATTGTATTAAACTCGGTTGCAATTTCTGCGTTTGGTCGGCAATAAGAAGGTCCAGTGGTGCAGTAAACCTGAAGTGAAGCATCGGAATCTAAAACTGGACTCACAGGAGAGGTTCAAATCATAGAAAGTTAGAGTTTCAGTCCTCATGTACTTAAGTCAGAATTGTGCCTTTTGTATTAAATTCGGATGCAATTTCTGTGTTTCATCGTCAATAAGATTGTCCAAGGGATACAGTAAACCTGAAGTGAAGCTTCGGAATCTAAAACTGGACTCACAGGAGAGGTTCAAATAATAGGGAGGTAGAGTGACAGTCCTGTTGTACTTAAGTCGGCATTGCACCTTTTGTATTAAATTCGGATGCAATTTCTGTGTTTCATCGTCAATAAGAAGGTCCAAGGGGTACAGTAAACCTGAAGTGCAGCATCGGAATCTAAAACTGGACTCACAGGAGAGGTTCAAATCATAGTAAGTTACAGTGTCAGTCCTCTTGTACTTAAGTCGGCAATGTGCCTTTAGTATGAAATTCGGATGCAATTTCTGTCTTTCATCGTCAATAAGAAGGTCCAAGGGATACAGTAAACCAGAAGTGAAGCATCGGAAACTAAAACTGGACTCACAGGAGGGGTTCAAATCATTGAGAGTTAGTGTGTCAGTCCTCTTGTACATAAGTCGGCATCGTGCTTTTGTATTAAATTCGGATGCTATTTCTGTGTTTCATCGTCAATAAGAAGGTCCAGGGCATACAGTAAACCTCAAGTGAAGCATCGGAATCTAAAACTGGACTCACAGGAGAGGTTCAAATCATAGAGAGTTAGAGTGTCAGTCCTCTTGTACTTAAGTCGGCATTGTCCTTATTGTATTAAATTCGGTTGCAATTTCTGCGTTTGATCGTCAATAAGAAGGTCCAGTGATACAGTAAAACTGAAGAGAAGCATTGGAATCTAAAACTCGACTCACAGGAGAGGTTCAAATCATAGAGAGTTAGAGTCTCAGTCCTCTAGTACTTAAGTCGGCATTGTGCCTTTTGTATTAAATTCGGATGCAATTTCTCTGTTTCATCGTCAGTAAGAAGGTTCAAGGGATACAGTGAACATGAAGTGAAGCATCGGAATCTAAAACTGGACTCACAGGAGAGGATCAAATCAAAGAAAGTTAGAGTCTCAGTCCTCTTGTACTTATGTCGGCATTGTGCGTTTTGTATTAAATTCGGATGCAATTTCTGTGTTTCATCGTCAATAAGAAGGTCCAAGGAATACAGTAAACCTGAAGTGAAGCAGCGGAATCTAAAACTGGACTCACAGGAGGGGTTCAAATCGTAGAAAGTAAGAGTGTCAATCCCCTTGTTCTTAATTCGTCATTGTGCCCTTTGTATTAAAATCGGATGCAATTTCTGTGTTTCATCGTCAATAAGAATGTCCAAGGGATACAGTAAACCTGAATTGAAGCATCGGAATCTAATACTGGACTCACAGGAGAGATTCAAATCATAGAAAGTTAGAGTGTCAGTCCTCATGTATTTATGTCGGCATTGTGCATTTTGTATTAAATTCGGATGCAATTTCTGTGTTTCATCGTCAATATGAAGGTCCAAGGGATACTGAAAACCTGAAGTGAAGCATCGGATTCTCAAACTGGACTCACAGGAGAGGTTTAAATCATAGAAAGTTAGTGTGTCAGTCCCCATGTACTTAAGTCGGCATAGTGCTTTTTGTATTAAATTCGGATGCAATTTCTGTGCTTCATCGTCATTAAGAAGGTCCAAGGGATACAGTAAACCTGAAGTGAAGCATCGGAATCTAAAACTGGACTCACAGGAGGGGTTCAAATCATAGAAAGTTAGAGTGTCAGTATTCTTGTACATAAGTCGGCATCGTGCCATTTCGATTGAATTCGGATGCAATTTCTGTGTTTCATCGTCAATAAGAGGGTCCAAGGTATACAGTAAACCGGAAGTGAAGCATCGGAATCTAAAACTAGAGTCACAGGTGAGGTTCAAATCATAGAGAGTTAGAGTGTCAGTCCTCTTGTGCTTAAGCCGGCATTGTGCCTTTAGTATTAAATTCGCATTCAATTTCTGACTTTCATCGTCAATAAGAAGGTCCAAGGGATACAGTAAACCAGAAGTGAAGCATCGGAAACTAAAACTGGACTCACAGGGGGGGTTCAAATCATTGAGAGTTAGTGTGTCAGACCTCTTGTACATAAGTCGGCATTGTGCCTTTTGTATTAAATTCGAATGCTGTTTCTGTGTTTCATCGTCAATAAGAAAGTCCAAGGGATACAGTGTACCTGAAGTGAGCATCGGAATCTAAAACTGGAGTCACAGGAGAGGTTCAAATCATAGAGAGTTAGAGTGTCAGTCCTCTTGTACATAAGTCGGTATCGTGCTTTTGTATTAAATTCGGATGCTATTTCTGTGTTTCATCGTCAATAAGAAGGTCCAGGGGATACAGTAAACCTGAAGTGAAGCATCGGAATCTAAAACTGGACTCACAGGAGAGGTTCAAATCATAGAGAGTTAGAGTGTCAGTCCTCTTGTACTTAAGTCGGCATTGTCCTTATTGTATTAAATTCGGCTGCAATTTCTGCGTTTGATCGTCAGTAAGAAGGTCCAGTGATACAGTAAAACTGAAGAGAAGCATTGGAATCTAAAACTCGACTCACAGGAGAGGTTCAAATCATAGAGAGTTAGAGTTTCAGTCCTCTAGTACTTAAGTCGGCATTGTGCCTTTTGTATTAAATTCGGATGCAATTTCTCTGTTTCATCGTCAGTAAGAAGGTTCAAGGGATACAGTGAACATGAAGTGAAGCATCGGAATCTAAAACTGGACTCACAGGAGAGGATCAAATCAAAGAAAGTTAGAGTCTCAGTCCTCTTGTACTTATGTCGGCATTGTGCGTTTTGTATTAAATTCGGATGCAATTTCTGTGTTTCATCGTCAATAAGAAGGTCCAAGGAATACAGTAAACCTGAAGTGAAGCAGCGGAATCTAAAACTGGACTCACAGGAGACGTTCAAATCACAGAAAAATAGAGTGTCAGTCGTCTTGAACATAAGTCGGCATTGTGCCTTTTGTGTTAAATTCGGATGCAATTTCTGTGTTTCATCGTCAATAAGAAGGTCCAAGCGATACAGTAAACCTGAAGTGAGGCATCGGAATCTAAAACTGGACTCACAGAAGAGGTTCAAATCATAGATATTTTAAGTGTCAGTCCTCTTGTATTTAAGTCGGCATTGCACCTTTTGTATTAAATTCGGATGCAATTTCTGTGTTTCATCGTCAATAAGAAGGTCCAAGGGATACAGTAAACCTGAAGTGAAGCATCGGAATCTAAAACTGGACTCACAGGAGATGTTCAAATCATAGAGAGTTGGAGTGTCAGTCCTCTTGTACTAAAGTCGGCATTGTGCCTTTTGTATTAAATTCGGAAGCTGTTTCTGTGTTTCATCGTCAACAAGAAAGTCCAAGGGATACAGTAAACCTGAAGTGAAGCATCGGAAGCTAAAACTGGACTCACAGGAGGGGGTTCAAATCATAGAGAGTTAGAGTGTCAGTCCTCTTGTACATAAGTCGGCATCGTGCCTTTTGTATTAAATTCGGCTGCAATTTCTGTGTTTCATCGTCAATAAGAAGGTCCAAGAGATACAGTAAGCATGAAGTGAAGCATCGGAATCTAAAACTGGACTCACAGGAGAGGTTCAAATCATAGAGAGTTAGAGTATCAGTCCTCTTGTACTTAAGTCGGCATAGTGCCTATTGTATTAAATTCGGTTGCAATTTCTGCGTTTGATCGTCAATAAGATCGTCTAGTGATACAGTAAACCTGAAGAGAAGAATCGGAATCTAAAACTGGACTCACAGGAGAGGTTCAAATCATAGTAAGTTACAGTGTCAGTCCTCTTGTACTTAATTCGGCATTGTGCATTTCGTATTAAATTCGGATGTAGTTCCTGTGTTTCATCATCAATAATAATGTCCAAGGGATACAGTAAACCTGAAGTGAAGCATCGGAACCTAAAACTGGACTCACAGGAGAGGTTCAAATGATAGAGAGTTAGAGTGTCAGTCCTCTTGTACATAAGTCGGCATTGTGCCTTTGGTATTAAATTCGAATGCTATTTCAGTGTTTCATCGTCATTAAGACGGTCCAAGGAATACAGTAAACCTGAAGTGAAGCATCGGAATCTAAAACTGGACTCACAGGACAGGTTCAAATCATAGAAATTTAGAGTGTCAGTCCTCTTGTACTTAAGTCGGCATTGCACCTTTTGTATTAAATTCGGATGCAATTTCTGTGTTTCATCGTCAATAAGAAGGTCCAAGGGGTACAGTAAACCTGAAGTGAAGCATCGGAATCTAAAACTGGACCCACAGGAGAGGTTCAAATCATAGTAAGTTACAGTGTCAGTCCTCTTGTACTTAATTCGGCATTGTGCATTTCGTATTAAATTCGGATGTAGTTCCTGTGTTTCATCATCAATAATAATGTCCAAGGGATACAGTAAACCTGAAGTGAAGCATCGGAACCTAAAACTGGACTCACAGGAGAGGTTCAAATCATAGAGAGTTTGAGTGTCAGACCTCTTGTATATAAGTCGGCATTGTGCCTTTTGTATTAAATTCGGATGCAATTTCTGTGTTTCTTCGTCAATAAGAAGGTTCAAGGGATACAGTAAACATGAAGTGAAGCATGGGAATCTAAAACTGGACTCTCAATAGAGGATCAAATCAAAGAAAGTTAGAGTCTCAGTCCTCTTGTACTTATGTCGTCATTGTGCGTTTTGTATTAAATTCGGATGCAATTTCTGTGTTTCATCGTCAATAAGAAGGTCCAAGGGATACAGTAAACCTGAAGTGAGGAATCTCAATCTAAAACTGGACTCACAGAAGAGGTTCAAATCATAGATTATTAGGGTGTCAGTCCTCTTGTACTTAAGATTGCATTGCACCATTTGTATTAAACTCGGATGCAATTTCTGTGTTTCATTGTCAATAAGAAGGTCCAAGGGGTACAGTAAACCTGAAGTGAAGCATCGGAATCTAAAACACGACTCACAGGAGAGGTTCAAATCATAGTAAGTTACAGTGTCAGTCCTCTTGTACTTAGGTCGGCATTGCGCATTTCGTATTAAATTCGGATGTAATTCCTGTGTTTCATCGTCAATAAGAATGTCCAAGGGATACAGTAACCCTGAAGTGAAGCATCGGAATCTAAAACTGGACTCACAGGAGAGGTTCAAATCAAAGAAAGTTACAGTGTCTGTCCCCTTGTACTTAAGTCGGCATTGTGCCTTTAGTATTAAATTCGGGTGAAATTTCTGTCTTTCATCGTCAATAAGAAATTCCAAGGGAAACAGTAAACCTGAAGTGAAGCATCGGAAACTAAAACTGGACTCACAGGAGAGGTTCAAATCGTAGAGAGTTACAGTTTCAGACCTCTTGTACATAAGACGGCATTGTGCCTTTTGTATTAAATTCGGATGCTGTTTCTGTGTTTCATCGTCAATAAGAGAGTCCAAGGGATACAGTAAACCTGAAGTGAAGCATCTGAATCTAAAACTGGACTCACAGGAGAGGTTCAAATCATAGAGAGTTAGAGTGTCAGCCCTCTTGTACATAGGTCGGCATCGTGATTATTGTATTAAATTCGGATGCAATTTCTGTGTTTCATCGTCAATAAGAAGGTCCAAGGGATACAGTAAACCTGAAGTGAACTATCGGAATCTAAAACTGGACTCACAGGAGAGGTTCAAACCATAGAGAGTTAGAGTGTCAGTCCTCTTGTACTTAAGTCGGCATAGTGCCTTGTGTATTAAATTCGGTTGCAATTTCTGCATTTGATCGTCAATAAGAAGGTCCAGTGATACAGTAAACCTGAAGAGAAGCATCGGAATCTAAAACTCGACCTACAGGAGAGGTTCAAATCTTAGAGAGTTAGAGTGTCAGTCCTATAGTACTTAAGTCGGCATTGTGCCTTTTGTAATTAATTCGGATGCAATTTCTGTGTTTCATCGTCAATAAGAAGGTTCAAGGGATACAGTAAACATGAAGTGAAGCATCGGAATCTAAAACTGGACTCACAGGAGAGGATCAAATCAAAGAAAGTTAGAGTGTCAGTCTTCTTGTACATAAGTCGGCATTTTGCCTCTTGTGTTAAATTCGGATGCAATTCCTGTGTTTAATCGTTAATAAGAAGGTCCAAGGGATACAGTAATCCTGAGGTGAGGCATCGGAATCTAAAACTGGACTCACAGAAGAGGTTCAAATCATAGATATTTAGAGTGTCAGTCCTCTCGTACTTAAGTTCGCATCGCACCTTTCGTATTAAATTCGGATGCAATTTCTGTGTTTCATCGTCAATAAGAAGGTCCAAGGGGTACAGTAAACCTGAAGTGAGGAATCGGAATCTAAAACTGGACTCACAGGAGAGGTTCAAATCATAGAAAGTTAGAGTGTCAGTCCTCATGTACTTAAGTCGGCATTGTGCCTTTTGTATTAAATTCGGATGCAATTTCTGTGTTTCATCGTCAATAAGATTGTCCAAGGGATACAGTAAACATGAGGTGAAGCATCGGAATCTAAAACTGGACTCACAGGAGAGGTTCAAATCATAGTAAGTTACAGTGTCAGTCCTCTTGTACAAAGGTCGGCATTGTGCCTTTAGTATTAAATTCGCGTGCAATTTCTGTCTTTTTCGTCAATAAGAAGGTCCAAGGGATACAGTAAACCTGAAGTGAAGCATCGGAATCTAAAACTGGACTCACAGGAGAGGTTCAAATCATAGAGAGTTAGAGTGTCAGTCCTCTTGTACTTAAGTCGGCATTGTGCCTATTGTATTAAATTCGGTTGCAATTTCTGCGTTTGGTCGTCAATAAGAACGTCCAGTGATACTGTAAACCTGAAGAAAAGCATCGGAATCTAAAACTCGACTCACAGGATAGGTTCAAATCATAGTAAGTTACAGTGTCAGTCCTCTTGTACTTAAGTCGGCATTGTGCATTTCGTATTAAATACGGATGTAATTCCTGTGTTTTATCGTCAATAAGAGGGTCCAAGGGATACAGTAAACCTGAAGTGAAGCATCGGAATCTAAAACTGGACTCACAGGTGAGGTTCAAATCATAGAAAGTTAGAGTGTCAGTCCTCATGTACTTAAGTCGGCATTGTGCCTTTTGTATTAAATTCGGATGCAATTTCTGTGTTTCATCGTCAATAAGATTGTCCAAGGGATACAGAAAACCTGAAATGAAGCATCGGAATCTAAAACTGGACTCACTGGAGAGGTTCAAATCATAGTAAGTTACAGTGTCAGTCCTCTTGTACTTAAGTCGGCATTGTGCCTTTAGTATTAAATTCGCATGCAATTTCTGTCTTTCATCGGCAATAAGACGGTCCAAGGGATACAGTAAACCTGAAGTGAAGCATCGGAATCTAAAACAGGACTCACAGGAGAGGTTATTATCATAGAGAGTTGGAGTGTCAGTCCTCTTGTACATAAATCGGCATTGTGACTTTGTATTAAATTCGGAAGCTGTTTCTGTGTTTCATCGTCAACAAGAAAGTCCAAGGGATACAGTAAACCTGAAGTGAAGCATCGGAATCTAAAACTGGACTCACAGGAGAGGTTCAAATCATAGAGAGTTAGAGTGTCAGCCCTCTTGTACATAAGTCGGCATCGTGCCTATTTTGATAAATTCGGATGCAATTTCTGTGTTTCATCGTCAATAAGAAAGTCCAAGGGATACAGTAAACCTGAAGTGAAGTATCGGAATCTAAAACTGGACTCACAGGAGAGGTTCAAACCATAGTGAGTTAGAGTGTCAGTCCTCTTGTACTTAAGTCGGCATAGTGCCTATTGTATTAAATTCGGTTGCAATTTCTGCGTTTGATCGTCAATAAGACGGTCCAGTGATACAGTAAACCTGAAGAGAAGCATCGGATTCTAAAACTCGACTCACAGGAGAGGTTCAATTCATAGAGAGTTAGAGTGTCAGTCCTATAGTACTTAAGTCGGCATTGTGTCTTTTGTATTAAATTCGGATGCAATTTCTGTGTTTCATCGTCAATAAGAAGGTTCAAGGGATACAGTAAACATGAAGTGAAGCATCGGAATCTAAAACTGGACTCACAGGAGGGGATCAAATCAAAGAAAGTTAGTGTCTCAGTCCTCTTGTACTTATGTCGGCATTGTGCGTTTTGTATTAAATTCGGATGCAATTTCTGTGTTTCATCGTCAATAGGAAGGTCCAAGGGATACAGTAAACCTGAAGTGAAGCAGCGGAATCTAAAACTGGACTCACAGGAGAGGTTCAAATCATAGAAAGTTAGAGTGTCAGTCGTCTTGTACATAAGTCGGCATTGTGTCTTTTGTGTTAAATTCGGGTGAAATTTCTGTCTTTCAACGTCAATAAGAAGGTCCAAGGGAAACAGTAAACCTGAAGTGAAGCATCGGAAACTAAAACTGGACTCACAGGAGAGGTTCAAGTGGTAGAGAGTTAGAGTTTCAGACCTCTTGTACATAAGACGGCATTGTGCCTTTTGTATTAAATTCGGATGCTATTTCTGTGTTTCATCGTCAATAAGAGAGTCCAAGGGATACAGTAAACCTGAAGTGAAGCATCGGAATCTAAAACTGGACTCACAGGAGAGGTTCAAATCATAGAGAGTTGGAGTGTCAGTCCTCTTCTACATAAATCGGCATTGTGACTTTGTATTAAATTCGGAAGCTGTTTCTGTGTTTCATCGTCAACAAGAAAGTCCAAGGGAAACAGTAAACCTGAAGTGAAGCATCGGAATCTAAAACTGGACTCACAGGAGGGGTTCAAATCATAGAGAGTTAGAGTGTCAGTCCTCTTGTACATAAGTCGGCATCGTGCATTTTGTATTACATTCGGATGCAATTTCAGTGTTTCATCGTCAATAAGAAGGTCCAAGGGATACAGTAAACCTGAAGTGAAGCATCGGAATCTAAAACTGGACTCACAGGAGAGGTTCAAATCATTGAGAGTTAGGGTGTCGGTCCTCTTGTACTTAAGTCGGCATAGTGCCTATTGTATTAAATTCGGTTGCAATTTCTGCGTTTGATCGTCAATAAGAACGTCCAGTGATACAGTAAACCTGAAGAAAAGCATCGGAATCCAAAACTCGACTCACAGGAGAGGCTCAAATCATAGTAAGTTACAGTGTCAGTCCTCTTGTTCTTAAGTTGGCATTGTGCATTTCGTATTAAATTCGGATGTAATTCCTGTGTTTCATCGTCAATAAGAATGTCCAAGGGATACAGTAACCCTGAAGTGAAGCATCGGAATCTAAAACTGGATTCACAGGAGAGGTTCAAATCATAGAAAGTTACAGTGTCTGTCCACTTGTACTTAAGTCGGCATTGTGCCTTTAGTATTAAATTCGGGTGAAATTTCTGTCTTTCATCGTCAATAAGAAGGTCCAAGGGAAACAGTAAACCTGAAGTGAAGCATTGGAAACTAAAACTGGACTCACAGGAGAGGTTCAAATCGTAGAGAGTTAGAGTTTCAGACCTCTTGTACATAAGACGGCATTGTGCCTTTTGTATTAAATTCGGATGCTGTTTCTGTGTTTCATCGTCAATAAGAGAGTCCAAGGGATACAGTAAACCTGAAGTGAAGCATCGGAATCTAAAACTGGACTCACAGGAGAGGTTCAAATCATAGAGAGTTAGAGTGTCAGCCCTCTTGTACATAAGTCGGCATCGTGCCTATTGTATTAAATTCGGATGCAATTTCTGTGTTTCATCGTCAATAAGAAGGTCCAAGGGATACAGTAAACCTGAAGTGAAGTATCGGAATCTAAAACTGGACTCACAGGAGAGGTTCAAACCATAGAGAGTTAGAGTGTCAGTCCCCTTGTACTTAAGTCGGCATAGTGCCTATTGTATTAAATTCGGTTGCAATTTCTGCGTTTGATCGTCAATAAGAAGGTCCAGTGATACAGTAAACCTGAAGAGAAGCATCGGAATCTAAAACTCTACTCACAGGAGAGGTTCAAATCTTAGAGAGTTAGAGTGTCAGTCCTATAGTACTTAAGTCGGCATTGTGCCTTTTGTATTAAATTCGGATGCAATCTCTGTGTTTCATCGTCAATAAGAGGGTTCAAAGGATACAGTAAACATGAAGTGAAGCATCGGAATCTAAAACTGGACTAACAGGAGAGGATCAAATCAAAGAAAGTTATTGTCTCAGTCCTCTTGTACTTATGTCGGCATTGTGCGTTTTGTATTAAATTCGGATGCAATTTCTGTGTTTCATCGTCAATAGGAAGGTCCAAGGGATACAGTAAACCTGAAGTGAAGCAGCGGAATCTAAAACTGGACTCACAGGAGAGGTTCAAATCATAGAAAGTTAGAGTGTCAGTCGTCTTGTACATAAGTCGGCATTGTGCATTTCGTATTAAATTCGGATGTAATTCCTGTGTTTCATCGTCAATAAGAGGGTACAATGGATACAGTAAACCTGAAGTGAAGCATCGGAATCTAAAACTGGACTCACAGGTGAGGTTCAAATCATAGAAAGTTAGAGTGTCAGTCCTCATGTACTTAAGTCGGCATTGTGCCTTTTGTATTACATTCGGATGCAATTTCAGTGTTTCATCGTCAATAGGAAGGTCCAAGGGATACAGTAAACCTGAAGTGAAGCAGCGGAATCTAAAACTGGACTCACAGGAGAGGTTCAAATCATAGAAAGTTAGAGTGTCAGTCGTCTTGTACATAAGTCGGCATTGTGCATTTCGTATTAAATTCGGATGTAATTTCTGTGTTTCATCGTCAATAAGATTGTCCAAGGGATACAGTAAACATGAGGTGAAGCATCGGAATCTAAAACTGGACTCACAGGAGAGGTTCAAATCATAGTAAGTTACAGTGTCAGTCCTCTTGTACAAAGGTCGGCATTGTGCCTTTAGTATTAAATTCGCGTGCAATTTCTGTCTTTTTCGTCAATAAGAAGGTCCAAGGGATACAGTAAACCTGAAGTGAAGCATCGGAATCTAAAACTGGACTCACAGGAGAGGTTCAAATCATAGAGAGTTAGAGTGTCAGTCCTCTTGTACTTAAGTCGGCATTGTGCCTATCGTATTAAATTCGGTTGCAATTTCTGCGTTTGGTCGTCAATAAGAACGTCCAGTGATACTGTAAACCTGAAGAAATGCATCGGAATCTAAAACTCGACTCACAGGATAGGTTCAAATCATAGTAAGTTACAGTGTCAGTCCTCTTGTACTTAAGTCGGCATTGTGCATTTCGTATTAAATACGGATGTAATTCCTGTGTTTTATCGTCAATAAGAGGGTCCAAGGGATACAGTAAACCTGAAGTGAAGCATCGGAATCTAAAACTGGACTCACAGGTGAGGTTCAAATCATAGAAAGTTAGAGTGTCAGTCCTCATGTACTTAAGTCGGCATTGTGCCTTTTGTATTAAATTCGGATGCAATTTCTGTGTTTCATCTTCAATAAGATTGTCCAAGGGATACAGAAAACCTGAAATGAAGCATCGGAATCTAAAACTGGACTCACTGGAGAGGTTCAAATCATAGTAAGTTACAGTGTCAGTCCTCTTGTACTTAAGTCGGCATTGTGCCTTTAGTATTAAATTCGCATGCAATTTCTGTCTTTCATCGGCAATAAGACGGTCCAAGGGATACAGTAAACCTGAAGTGAAGCATCGGAATCTAAAACTGGACTCACAGGTGAGGTTCAAATCATAGAAAGTTAGAGTGTCAGTCCTCATGTACTTAAGTCGGCATTGTGACTTTGTATTAAATTCGGAAGCTGTTTCTGTGTTTCATCGTCAACAAGAAAGTCCGAGGGATACAGTAAACCTGAAGTGAAGCATCGGAATCTAAAACTGGACTCACAGGATAGGTTCAAATCATAGAGAGTTAGAGTGTCAGCCCTCTTGTACATAAGTCGGCATCGTGCCTATTTTGATAAATTCGGATGCAATTTCTGTGTTTCATTGTCAATAAGAAAGTCCAAGGGATACAGTAAACCTGAAGTGAAGTATCGGAATCTAAAACTGGACTCACAGGAGAGGTTCAAACCATAGTGAGTTAGAGTGTCAGTCCTCTTGTACTTAAGTCGGCATAGTGCCTATTGTATTAAATTCGGTTGCAATTTCTGCGTTTGATCGTCAATAAGAAGGTCCAGTGATACAGTAAACCTGAAGAGAAGCATCGGAATCTAAAACTCGACTCACAGGAGAGGTTCAATTCATAGAGAGTTAGAGTGTCAGTCCTATAGTACTTAAGTCGGCATTGTGTCTTTTGTATTAAATTCGGATGCAATTTCTGTGTTTCATCGTCAATAAGAAGGTTCAAGGGATACAGTAAACATGAAGTGAAGCATCGGAATCTAAAACTGGACTCACAGGAGGGGATCAAATCGAAGAAAGTTAGTGACTCAGTCCTCTCGTACTTATGTCGGCATTGTGCGTTTTGTATTAAATTCGGATGCAATTTCTGTGTTTCATCGTCAATAGGAAGGTCCAAGGGATACAGTAAACCTGAAGTGAAGCAGCGGAATCTAAAACTGGACTCACAGGAGAGGTTCAAATCATAGAAAGTTAGAGTGTCAGTCGTCTTGTACATAAGTCGGCATTGTGTCTTTTGTGTTAAATTCGGGTGAAATTTCTGTCTTTCAACGTCAATAAGAAGGTCCAAGGGAAACAGTAAACCTGAAGTGAAGCATCGGAAACTAAAACTGGACTCACAGGAGAGGTTCAAGTGGTAGAGAGTTAGAGTTTCAGACCTCTTGTACATAAGACGGCATTGTGCCTTTTGTATTAAATTCGGATGCTATTTCTGTGTTTCATTGTCAATAAGAGAGTCCAAGGGATACAGTAAACCTGAAGTGAAGCATCGGAATCTAAAACTGGACTCACAGGAGAGGTTCAAATCATAGAGAGTTGGAGTGTCAGTCCTCTTGTACATAAATCGGCATTGTGACTTTGTATTAAATTCGGAAGCTGTTTCTGTGTTTCATCGTCAACAAGAAAGTCCAAGGGATACAGTAAACCTGAAGTGAAGCATCGGAATCTAAAACTGGACTCACAGGAGGGGTTCAAATCATATAGAGTTAGAGTGTCAGTCCTCTTGTACATAAGTCGGCATCGTGCATTTTGTATTACATTCGGATGCAATTTCAGTGTTTCATCGTCAATAAGAAGGTACAAGGGATACAGTAAACCTGAAGTGAAGCATCGGAATCTAAAACTGGACTCACAGGAGAGGTTCAAATCATTGAGAGTTAGGGTGTCGGTCCTCTTGTACTTAAGTCGGCATAGTGCCTATTGTATTAAATTCGGTTGCAATTTCTGCGTTTGATCGTCAATAAGAACGTCCAGTGATACAGTAAACCTGAAGAAAAGCATCGGAATCCAAAACTCGACTCACAGGAGAGGCTCAAATCATGGTAAGTTACAGTGTCAGTCCTCTTGTTCTTAAGTTGGCATTGTGCATTTCGTATTAAATTCGGATGTAATTCCTGTGTTTCATCGTCAATAAGAATGTCCAAGGGATACAGTAACCCTGAAGTGAAGCATCGGAATCTAAAACTGGATTCACAGGAGAGGTTCAAATCATAGAAAGTTACAGTGTCTGTCCACTTGTACTTAAGTCGGCATTGTGCCTTTAGTATTAAATTCGGGTGAAATTTCTGTCTTTCATCGTCAATAAGAAGGTCCAAGGGAAACAGTAAACCTGAAGTGAAGCATTGGAAACTAAAACTGGACCCACAGGAGAGGTTCAAATCGTAGAGAGTTAGAGTTTCAGACCTCTTGTACATAAGACGGCATTGTGCCTTTTGTATTAAATTCGGATGCTGTTTCTGTGTTTCATCGTCAATAAGAGAGTCCAAGGGATACAGTAAACCTGAAGTGAAGCATCGGAATCTAAAACTGGACTCACAGGAGAGGTTCAAATCATAGAGAGTTAGAGTGTCAGCCCTCTTGTACTTAAGTCGGCATAGTGCCTATTGTATTAAATTCGGTTGCAATTTCTGCGTTTGATCGTCAATAAGAAGGTCCAGTGATACAGTAAACCTGAAGAGAAGCATCGGAATCTAAAACTCTACTCACAGGAGAGGTTCAAATCTTAGAGAGTTAGAGTGTCAGTCCTATAGTACTTAAGTCGGCATTGTGCCTTTTGTATTAAATTCGGATGCAATATCTGTGTTTCATCGTCAATAAGAGGGTTCAAAGGATACAGTAAACATGAAGTGAAGCATCGGAATCTAAAACTGGACTCACAGGAGAGGATAGATCAAAGAAAGTTAGTGACTCAGTCCTCTTGTACTTATGTCGGCTTTGTGCGTTTTGTATTAAATTCGGATGCAATTTCTGTGTTTCATCGTCAATAGGAAGGTCCAAGGGATACAGTAAACCAGAGGTGAAGCAGCGGAATCTAAAACTGGACTCACAGGAGAGGTTCAAATCATAGATAGTTAGAGTGTCACTCGTCTTGTACATAAGTCGGCATTGTGCCTTTTGTGTTAAATACGGATGCAATTTCTGTGTTTAATCGTTAATTAGAAAGTCCAAGGGATACAGTAAACCTGAAGTGAGGCATCGGAATCTAAAACTGGACTCACAGAAGAGGTTCAAATCATAGATATTTAGAGTGTCAGTCCTCTTGTACTTAATTTCGCATCGCACCTTTTGTATTAAATTCGGATGCAATTTCTGTGTTTCATCGCCAATAAGAAGGTCCAAGGGGTACAGTAAACCTGAAGTGAAGCATCGGAATCTAAAACTGGACTCACAGGAGAGGTTCAAATCATAGAAAGTTAGAGTGTCAGTCCTCTTTTACTTAAGTCGGCAAAGTGTCTTTTGTATTAAATTCGGATGCTGTTTCTGTGTTTCATCGTAAATAAGAAAGTCCAAGGGATACAGTAAACCTGAAGTGAAGCATCGGAATCTAAAACTGGACTCACAGGAAGGGTTCAAAACATAGAGAGTAAGAGTGTCAGTACTCTTGTGCATAAGTTGGCATCGTGCCTTTTGTGTTAAATTCGGATACAATTTCTGTGTTTCATCGTCAATGAGAAGGTCCAAGGGATAGAGTAAACCTGAAGTGAAGCATCGGAATCTAAAATTGGACTCACAGGAGAGGTTCAAATCATAGAGAGTTAGAGTTTCAGTCCTCTTGTACTTAAGTCGGCATAGTGTCTATTGTATTAAATTCGGTTGCAATTTCTGCGTTTGATCGTCAATAAGAACGTCCAGTGATACAGTAAACCTGAAGAGAATCATCGGAATCTAAAACTGGACTCACAGGAGAGGTTCAAATCATAGTAAGTTACAGTGTCAGTCCTCTTGTACTTAATTCGGCATTGTGCATTTCGTATTAAATTCAGATGTAATTCCTGTGTTTCATGGTCAAGAATAATATCAAAGGGATACAGTAAACCTGAAGTGAAGCATCGGAATCTAAAACTGGACTCACAGGAGAGGATCAAATCAAAGAAAGTTAGAGTCTCAGTCCTCTCGTACTTATGTCGGCATTGTGCGTTTTGTATTAAATTCGGATGCTATTTCTGTGTTTCATCGTCAATAAGAAGGTCCAAGGGATACAGTAAACCTGAAGTGAGGCATCTCAATCTAAAACTGGACTCACAGAAGAGGTTCAAATCATAGATATTTAGGATGTCAGTCCTCTTGTACTTAAGATCGCATTGCACCTTTTGTATTAAACTCGGATGCCATTTCTGTGTTTCATCGTCAATAAGAAGGTCCAAGGGGTACAGTAAACCTGAAGTGAAGCATCGGAATCTAAAGCTAGACTCTCAGGAGAGGTTCAAAACATAGGAAGTTAGAGTGTCAGTCCTCATGTACTTAAGTCGGCCATGTGCCTTTTGTACTAAATTCGGATGCAATTTCTGTGTTTCATCGTCAACAAGAAAGTCCAAGGGATACAGTATACCTGAAGTGAAGCATCGGAATCTAAAACTAGACTCACAGGAGGGGTTCAAATCATAGAGAGTTAGAGTGTCTGTCCTCTTGTACATAGGTCGGCATCGTGCATTTTGTATTACATTCGGATGCAATATCAGTGTTTCATCGTCAATAAGAAGGTCCAAGGGATACAGTAAACCTGAAGTGAAGCATCCGAATCTAAAACTGGACTCACAGGAGAGGTTCAAATCATAGAGAGTTAGAGTGTCAGTCCTCTTGTACTTAAGTCGGCATAGTGCCTATTGTATTAAATTCGGTTGCAATTTCTGCGTTTGATCGTCAATAAGAACGTCCAGTGATACAGTAAACCTGAAGAGAAGCATCGGAATCTAAAACTCGACTCACAGGAGAAGTTCAAATCATAGTAAGTTACAGTGTCAGTCCTCTTGTACTTAAGTCGGCATTGTGCATTTCGTATTAAATTCGGATGTAATTCCTGTGTTTCATCGTCAATAAGAATGTCCAAGGGATACAGTAACCCTGAAGTGAAGTATCGGAATCTAAAACTGGACTCACAGGAGAGGTTCAAATCATAAAAAGTTACAGTGTCTGTCCTCTTGTACTGAAGTTGGCATTGCGCCTTTAGTATTAAATTTGGGTGAAATTTCGGTCTTTCATCGTCAATAAGAAGGTCCAAGAGATACAGTAAACCTGAAGTAAAGCATCGGAAACTAAAACTCCACTCACAGGAGAGGTGCAAATCAAAGGGAGTTAGAGTGTCAGACCTCTTGTACATAAGTCGGCTTTGTGCCTTTTGTATTAAATTCGGATGCTGTTTCTATGTTTCATCGTCAATAAGAAAGTCCATGGGTTACAGTAAACATGAAGTGAAGCATCGGAATCTAAAACTGGACTCACAGGAGGGGTTCAAATCATAGAGAGTTAGAGTGTCAGTCCTCTTGTACATAAGTCGGCATCGTGCATTTTGTATTCAAATCGGATGCAATTTGTGTGTTTCATCGTCAATAAAAAGGTCAAAGGGAAACAGTGAACCTGAAGTGAAGCATCAGAAACTAAAACTGGACTCACAGGA
This sequence comes from Schistocerca americana, assembly GCF_021461395.2. Taxonomy (NCBI): domain Eukaryota; kingdom Metazoa; phylum Arthropoda; class Insecta; order Orthoptera; family Acrididae; genus Schistocerca; species Schistocerca americana. Next base: position 61,457,138 of record NC_060121.1, read on the forward strand.
GAGGTTCAAATCGTAGAGAGTTAGAGTGTCAGACCTCTTGTTCATAAGTCGGCATTGTGCCTTTTGTATTAAATTCGGATGCTGTTTGTGTGTTTCATCGTCAATAAGAGAGTCCAAGGGATACAGTAAACCTGAAGTGAAGCATCGGAATCTAAAACTGGACTCACAGGAGAGGTTCAAATCATAGAGAGTTAGAGTGTCAGTCCTCTTGTACATAAGTCGGCATCGTGCCTTTTGTATTAAATTCGGATGCAATTTCTGTGTTTCATCGTCAATAAGAAAGTCCAAGGGATACAGTAAACCTGAAGTGAAGTTTCGGAATCTAAAACTCGACTCACAGGAGAGGTTCAATTCATAGAGAGTTAGAGTGTCAGTCCTATAGTACTTAAGTCGGCATTGTGTCTTTTGTATTAAATTCGGATGCAATTTCTGTGTTTCATCGTCAATAAGAAGGTTCAAGGGATACAGTAAACATGAAGTGAAGCATCGGAATCTAAAACTGGACTCACAGGAGGGGATCAAATCGAAGAAAGTTAGTGTCTCAGTCCTCTTGTACTTATGTCGGCATTGTGCGTTTTGTATTAAATTCGGATGCAATTTCTGTGTTTCATCGTCAATAGGAAGGTCCAAGGGATACAGTAAACCTGAAGTGAAGCAGCGGAATCTAAAACTGGACTCACTGGAGAGGTTCAAATCATAGAAAGTTAGAGTGTCAGTCGTCTTGTACATAAGTCGGCATTGTGTCTTTTGTGTTAAATTCGGGTGAAATTTCTGTCTTTCAACGTCAATAAGAAGGTCCAAGGGAAACAGTAAACCTAAAGTGAAGCATCGGAAACTAAAACTGGACTCACAGGAGAGGTTCAAGTGGTAGAGAGTTAGAGTTTCAGACCTCTTGTACATAAGACGGCATTGTGCCTTTTGTATTAAATTCGGATGCTATTTCTGTGTTTCATCGTCAATAAGAGAGTCCAAGGGATACAGTAAACCTGAAGTGAAGCATCGGAATCTAAAACTGGACTCACAGGAGAGGTTCAAATCATAGAGAGTTGGAGTGTCAGTCCTCTTGTACATAAATCGGCATTGTGACTTTGTATTAAATTCGGAAGCTGTTTCTGTGTTTCATCGTCAACAAGAAAGTCCAAGGGATACAGTAAACCTGAAGTGAAGCATCGGAATCTAAAACTGGACTCACAGGAGGGGTTCAAATCATAGAGAGTTAGAGTGTCAGTCCTCTTGTACATAAGTCGGCATCGTGCATTTTGTATTACATTCGGATGCAATTTCAGTGTTTCATCGTCAATAAGAAGGTACAAGGGATACAGTAAACCTGAAGTGAAGCATCGGAATCTAAAACTGGACTCACAGGAGAGGTTCAAATCATTGAGAGTTAGGGTGTCGGTCCTCTTGTACTTAAGTCGGCATAGTGCCTATTGTATTAAATTCGGTTGCAATTTCTGCGTTTGATCGTCAATAAGAACGTCCAGTGATACAGTAAACCTGAAGAAAAGCATCGGAATCCAAAACTCGACTCACAGGAGAGGCTCAAATCATGGTAAGTTACAGTGTCAGTCCTCTTGTTCTTAAGTTGGCATTGTGCATTTCGTATTAAATTCGGATGTAATTCCTGTGTTTCATCGTCAATAAGAATGTCCAAGGGATACAGTAACCCTGAAGTGAAGCATCGGAATCTAAAACTGGATTCACAGGAGAGGTTCAAATCATAGAAAGTTACAGTGTCTGTCCACTTGTACTTAAGTCGGCATTGTGCCTTTAGTATTAAATTCGGGTGAAATTTCTGTCTTTCATCGTCAATAAGAAGGTCCAAGGGAAACAGTAAACCTGAAGTGAAGCATTGGAAACTAAAACTGGACTCACAGGAGAGGTTCAAATCGTAGAGAGTTAGAGTTTCAGACCTCTTGTACATAAGACGGCATTGTGCCTTTTGTATTAAATTCGGATGCTGTTTCTGTGTTTCATCGTCAATAAGAGAGTCCAAGGGATACAGTAAACCTGAAGTGAAGCATCGGAATCTAAAACTGGACTCACAGGAGAGGTTCAAATCATAGAGAGTTAGAGTGTCAGCCCTCTTGTACTTAAGTCGGCATAGTGCCTATTGTATTAAATTCGGTTGCAATTTCTGCGTTTGATCGTCAATAAGAAGGTCCAGTGATACAGTAAACCTGAAGAGAAGCATCGGAATCTAAAACTCTACTCACAGGAGAGGTTCAAATCTTAGAGAGTTAGAGTGTCAGTCCTATAGTACTTAAGTCGGCATTGTGCCTTTTGTATTAAATTCGGATGCAATATCTGTGTTTCATCGTCAATAAGAGGGTTCAAAGGATACAGTAAACATGAAGTGAAGCATCGGAATCTAAAACTGGACTCACAGGAGAGGATAGATCAAAGAAAGTTAGTGACTCAGTCCTCTTGTACTTATGTCGGCTTTGTGCGTTTTGTATTAAATTCGGATGCAATTTCTGTGTTTCATCGTCAATAGGAAGGTCCAAGGGATACGGTAAACCAGAGGTGAAGCAGCGGAATCTAAAACTGGACTCACAGGAGAGGTTCAAATCATAGATAGTTAGAGTGTCACTCGTCTTGTACATAAGTCGGCATTGTGCCTTTTGTGTTAAATACGGATGCAATTTCTGTGTTTAATCGTTAATTAGAAAGTCCAAGGGATACAGTAAACCTGAAGTGAGGCATCGGAATCTAAAACTGGACTCACAGAAGAGGTTCAAATCATAGATATTTAGAGTGTCAGTCCTCTTGTACTTAATTTCGCATCGCACCTTTTGTATTAAATTCGGATGCAATTTCTGTGTTTCATCGCCAATAAGAAGGTCCAAGGGGTACAGTAAACCTGAAGTGAAGCATCGGAATCTAAAACTGGACTCACAGGAGAGGTTCAAATCATAGAAAGTTAGAGTGTCAGTCCTCTTTTACTTAAGTCGGCAAAGTGTCTTTTGTATTAAATTCGGATGCTGTTTCTGTGTTTCATCGTAAATAAGAAAGTCCAAGGGATACAGTAAACCTGAAGTGAAGCATCGGAATCTAAAACTGGACTCACAGGAAGGGTTCAAAACATAGAGAGTAAGAGTGTCAGTACTCTTGTGCATAAGTTGGCATCGTGCCTTTTGTGTTAAATTCGGATACAATTTCTGTGTTTCATCGTCAATGAGAAGGTCCAAGGGATAGAGTAAACCTGAAGTGAAGCATCGGAATCTAAAATTGGACTCACAGGAGAGGTTCAAATCATAGAGAGTTAGAGTTTCAGTCCTCTTGTACTTAAGTCGGCATAGTGTCTATTGTATTAAATTCGGTTGCAATTTCTGCGTTTGATCGTCAATAAGAACGTCCAGTGATACAGTAAACCTGAAGAGAATCATCGGAATCTAAAACTGGACTCACAGGAGAGGTTCAAATCATAGTAAGTTACAGTGTCAGTCCTCTTGTACTTAATTCGGCATTGTGCATTTCGTATTAAATTCAGATGTAATTCCTGTGTTTCATGGTCAAGAATAATATGCAAGGGATACAGTAAACCTGAAGTGAAGCATCGGAATCTAAAACTGGACTCACAGGAGAGGATCAAATCAAAGAAAGTTAGAGTCTCAGTCCTCTCGTACTTATGTCGGCATTGTGCGTTTTGTATTAAATTCGGATGCTATTTCTGTGTTTCATCGTCAATAAGAAGGTCCAAGGGATACAGTAAACCTGAAGTGAGGCATCTCAAACTGGACTCACAGAAGAGGTTCAAATCATAGATATTTAGGATGTCAGTCCTCTTGTACTTAAGATCGCATTGCACCTTTTGTATTAAACTCGGACGCCATTTCTGTGTTTCATCGTCAATAAGAAGGTCCAAGGGGTACAGTAAACCTGAAGTGAAGCATCGGAATCTAAAGCTAGACTCTCAGGAGAGGTTCAAAACATAGGAAGTTAGAGTGTCAGTCCTCATGTACTTAAGTCGGCCATGTGCCTTTTGTATTAAATTCGGATGCAATTTCTGTGTTTCATCGTCAACAAGAATGTCCAAGGGATACAGTATACCTGAAGTGAAGCATCGGAATCTAAAACTAGACTCACAGGAGGGGTTCAAATCATAGAGAGTTAGAGTGTCTGTCCTCTTGTACATAGGTCGGCATCGTGCATTTTGTATTACATTCGGATGCAATATCAGTGTTTCATCGTCAATAAGAAGGTCCAAGGGATACAGTAAACCTGAAGTGAAGCATCGGAATCTAAAACTGGACTCACAGGAGAGGTTCAAATCATAGAGAGTTAGAGTGTCAGTCCTCTTGTACTTAAGTCGGCATAGTGCCTATTGTATTAAATTCGGTTGCAATTTCTGCGTTTGATCGTCAATAAGAACGTCCAGTGATACAGTAAACCTGAAGAGAAGCATCGGAATCTAAAACTCGACTCACAGGAGAAGTTCAAATCATAGTAAGTTACAGTGTCAGTCCTCTTGTACTTAAGTCGGCATTGTGCATTTCGTATTAAATTCGGATGTAATTCCTGTGTTTCATCGTCAATAAGAATGTCCAAGGGATACAGTAACCCTGAAGTGAAGTATCGGAATCTAAAACTGGACTCACAGGAGAGGTTCAAATCATAAAAAGTTACAGTGTCTGTCCTCTTGTACTGAAGTTGGCATTGCGCCTTTAGTATTAAATTTGGGTGAAATTTCGGTCTTTCATCGTCAATAAGAAGGTCCAAGAGATACAGTAAACCTGAAGTAAAGCATCGGAAACTAAAACTCCACTCACAGGAGAGGTGCAAATCAAAGGGAGTTAGAGTGTCAGACCTCTTGTACATAAGTCGGCTTTGTGCCTTTTGTATTAAATTCGGATGCTGTTTCTATGTTTCATCGTCAATAAGAAAGTCCATGGGTTACAGTAAACATGAAGTGAAGCATCGGAATCTAAAACTGGACTCACAGGAGGGGTTCAAATCATAGAGAGTTAGAGTGTCAGTCCTCTTGTACATAAGTCGGCATCGTGCATTTTGTATTCAAATCGGATGCAATTTGTGTGTTTCATCGTCAATAAAAAGGTCAAAGGGAAACAGTGAACCTGAAGTGAAGCATCAGAAACTAAAACTGGACTCACAGGAGAGGTTCAAATCGTAGAGAGTTAGAGTGTCAGACCTCTTGTTCATAAGTCGGCATTGTGCCTTTTGTATTAAATTCGGATGCTGTTTGTGTGTTTCATCGTCAATAAGAGAGTCCAAGGGATACAGTAAACCTGAAGTGAAGCATCGGAATCTAAAACTGGACTCACAGGAGAGGTTCAAATCATAGAGAGTTAGAGTGTCAGTCCTCTTGTACATAAGTCGGCATCGTGCCTTTTGTATTAAATTCGGATGCAATTTCTGTGTTTCATCGTCAATAAGAAAGTCCAAGGGATACAGTAAACCTGAAGTGAAGTTTCGGAATCTAAAACTGGACTCACAGAAGAGGTTCAAACCATAAAGAGTTAGAGTGTCAGTCCTCTTGTACTGAAGTTGGCATAGTGCCTATTGTATTAAATTCGGTTGCAATTTCTGCGTTTGATCGTCAATAAGAAGGTCCAGTGATACAGTAAACCTGAAGAGAGGCATCGGAATTTAAAACTTGACTCACAGGAGAGGTTCTAATCATAGAGAGTTTGAGTGTCAGTCCTATAGTACTTAAGTCGGCATTGTGCCTTTTGTATTAAATTCGGATGCAATTTCTGTGTTTCATCGTCAATAAGAAGATTCAAGGGATACAGTAAACATGAAGTGAAGCATCGGAATCTAAAACTGGACTCACAGGAGAGGATAGATCAAAGAAAGTTAGTGACTCAGTCCTCTTGTACTTATGTCGGCTTTGTGCGTTTTGTATTAAATTCGGATGCAATTTCTGTGTTTCATCGTCAATAGGAAGGTCCAAGGGGTACAGTAAACCTGAAGTGAAGCATCGGAATCTAAAACTGGACTCACAGGAGAGGTTCAAATCATAGAAAGTTAGAGTGTCAGTCCTCTTTTACTTAAGTCGGCAAAGTGTCTTTTGTATTAAATTCGGAAGCTGTTTCTGTGTTTCATCGTAAATAAGAAAGTCCAAGGGATACAGTAAACCTGAAGTGAGGCATCGGAATCTAAAACTGGACTCACAGAAGAGGTTCAAATCATAGATATTTAGAGTGTCAGTCCTCTTGTACTTAATTTCGCATCGCACCTTTTGTATTAAATTCGGATGCAATTTCTGTGTTTCATCGCCAATAAGAAGGTCCAAGGGGTACAGTAAACCTGAAGTGAAGCATCGGAATCTAAAACTGGACTCACAGGAAGGGTTCAAATCATAGAGTGTTAGAGTGTCAGTACTCTTGTGCATAAGTCGGCATCGTGCCTTTTGTGTTAAATTCGGATACAATTTCTGTGTTTCATCGTCAATAAGAAGGTCCAAGGGATAGAGTAAACCTGAAGTGAAGCATCGGAATCCAAAATTGGACTCACAGGAGAGGTTCAAATCATAGAGAGTTAGAGTGTCAGTCCTCTTGTACTTAAGTCGGCATAGTGTCTATTGTATTAAATTCGGTTGCAATTTCTGCGTTTGATCGTCAACAAGAACGTCCAGTGATACAGTAAACCTGAAGAGAATCATCGGAATCTAAAACTGGACTCACAGGAGAGGTTCAAATCATAGTAAGTTACAGTGTCAGTTCTCTTGTACTTAATTCGGCATTGTGCATTTCGTATTAAATTCAGATGTAATTCCTGTGTTTCATGGGCAAGAAGAATATCCAAGGGATACAGTAAACCTGAAGTGAAGCATCGGAATCTAAAACTGGACTCACAGGAGAGGATCAAATCAAAGAAAGTTAGAGTCTCAGTCCTCTTATACTTATGTCGGCATTGTGCGTTTTGTATTAAATTCGGATGCTATTTCTGTGTTTCATCGTCAATAAGAAGGTCCAAGGGATACAGTGAACCTGAAGTGAGGCATCTCAATCTAAAACTGGACTCACAGAAGAGGTTCAAATCATAGATATTTAGGATGTCAGTCCTCTTGTACTTAAGATCGCATTGCACCTTTTGTATTAAACTCGGATGCAATTTCTGTGTTTCATCGTCAATAAGAAGGTCCAAGGGGTACAGTAAACCTGAAGTGAAGCATCGGAATCTAAAGCTAGACTCACAGGAGAGGTTCAAAACATAGGAAGTTAGAGTGTCAGTCCTCATGTACTTAAGTCGGCATTGTGCCTTTTGTATTAAATTCGGATGCAATTTCTGTGTTTCATCGTCAACAAGAAAGTCCAAGGGATACAGTATACCTGAAGTGAAGCATCGGAATCTAAAACTAGACTCACAGGAGGGGTTCAAATCATAGAGAGTTAGAGTGTCTGTCCTCTTGTACATTGGTCGGCATCGTGCCTTTTGTATTACATTCGGATGCAATTTCAGTGTTTCATCGTCAATAAGAAGGTCCAAGGGATACAGTAAACCTGAAGTGAAGCATCGGAATCTAAAACTGGACTCACAGGAGAGGTTCAAATCATAGAGAAATAGAGTGTCAGTCCTCTTGTACTTAAGTCGGCATAGTGCCTATTGTATTAGATTCGGTTGCAATTTCTGCGTTTGATCGTCAATAAGAACGTCCAGTGATACAGTAAACCTGAAGAGAAGCATCGGAATCTAAAACTCGACTCACAGGAGAGGTTCAAATCATAGTAAGTTACAGTGTCAGTCCTCTTGTACTTAAGTCGGCATTGTGCATTTCGTATTAAATTCGGATGTAATTCCTGTGTTTCATCGTCAATAAGAATGTCCAAGGGATACAGTAACGCTGAAGTGAAGCAACGGAATCTAAAACTGGACTCACAGGAGAGGTTCAAATCATAAAAAGTTACAGTGTCTGTCCTCTTGTACTGAAGTCGGCATTGTGCCTTTAGTTTTAAATTTGGGTGAAATTTCGGTCTTTCATCGTCAATAAGAAGGTCCAAGGGATACAGTAAACCTGAAGTGAAGCATCGGAAACTAAAACTGGACTCACAGGAGAGGTTCAAATCATAGGGAGTTAGAGTGTCAGACCTCTTGTACATAAGTCGGCATTGTGCCTTTTGTATTAAATTCGGATGCTGTTTCTATGTTTCATCGTCAATATGAAAGTCCATGGGTTACAGTAAACCTGAAGTGAAGCATCAGAATCTAAAACTGGACTCACAGGAGAGGTTCAAATCATAGGGAGTTAGAGTGTCAGTCCTCTTGTACATAAGTCGGCATCGTGCATTTTGTATTCAAATCGGCTGCAATTTGTGTGTTTCATCGTCAATAAGAAGGTCAAAGGGATACAGTAAACCTGAAGTGAAGCATCGGAAACTAAAACTGGACTCACAGGAGAGGTTCAAATCGTAGAGAGTTAGAGTGTCAGACCTCTTGTACATAAGTCGGCATCGTGCCTTTTGTATTAAATTCGGATGCTGTTTGTGTGTTTCATCGTCAATAAGAGAGTCCAAGGGATACAGTAATCCTGAAGTGAAGCATCGGAATCTAAAACTGGACTCACAGGAGAGATTCAAATCATGGAGAGTTAGAGTGTCAGTCCTCTTGTACATAAGTCGGCATCGTGCCTTTTGTATTAAATTCGGATGCAATTTCTGTGTTTCATCGTCAATAAGAAGGTCCAAGGGATACAGTAAACCTGAAGTGAAGTATCGGAATCTAAAACTGGACTCACAGGGAGGTTCAAACCATAGAGAGTTAGAGTGTCAGTCCTATAGTACATAAGTCGGCATGTGCCTTTTGTATTAAATTCGAATGCAATTTCTGTGTTTCATCGTCAATAAGAAGGTTCAAGGGATACAGTAAACATTAGGTGAAGTGTCGGAATCTAAAACTGGACTCACAGGAGAGGATCAAATCAAAGAAAGTTAGTGTCTCAGTCCTCTTGTACTTATGTCGGCATTGTGCGTTTTGTATTAAATTCGGATGCAATTTGTGTGTTTCATCGTCAATAGGAAGGTCCAAGGGATACAGTAAACCTGAAGTGAAGCAGCGGAATCTAAAACTGGACTCACAGGAGAGGTTCAAATCATAGAAAGTTAGAGTGTCAGTCGTCTTGTACATAAGTCGGCATTGTGCCTTTTGTGTTAAATTCGGATGCAATTTCTGTGTTTCATCGTTAATAAGAAAGTCCAAGGGATACAGTAAACCTGACGTGAGGCATCGGAATCTAAAACTGAACTCACAGAAGAGGTTCAAATCATAGATATTTAGAGTGTCAGTCCTCTAGTACTTAATTTCGCATCGCACCTTTTGTATTAAATTCGGATGCAATTTCTGTGTTTAATCGTCAATAAGAAGGTCCAAGGGATACAGTAAACCTGAAGTGAAGCATCGGAATCTAAAACTGGACTCACAGGAGAGGTTCAAATCATAGAGAGTTAGAGTGTCAGTCCTCTTGTACATAAGTCGGCATCATGCCTTTTGTATTAAATTCGCATTCGATTTCTGTCTTTCATCGTCAATAAGAAGGTCCAAGGTATACAGTAAACCTGAAGTGAAGCATCGGAATCTAAAACTGGACTCACGGGAGAGGTTTAAATCATAGAGAGTTGGAGTGTCAGTCCTCTTGTACATAAGTCGGCATTGTGCCTTTTGTATTAAATTCGGAAGCCGTTTCTGTGTTTCATCCTCAATAAGAAAGTCCAAGGGATACAGTAGACTTGAAGTGAAGCATCGGAATCTAAAACTGGACTCACAGGAAGGGTTCAAATCATAGAGAGTTAGAGTGTCAGTCCTCTTATGCATAAGTCGGCATCGTGCCTTTTGTGTTAAATTCGGATGCAATTTCTGTGTTTCATCGTCAATAAGAAGGTCCAAGGGATACAGTAAACCTGAAGTGAAGCATCGGAATCTAAAACTGGACTCACAGGAGAGGTTCAAATCATAGAGAGTTAGAGTGTCAGTCCTCTTGTACTTAAGTCGGCATAGTGCCTATTGTATTAAATTCGGTTGCAATTGCTGCGTTTGATCGTCAATAAGAACGTCCAGTGATACAGTAAACCTGAAGAGAAGCATCGGAGTTTAAAACTCGACTCACAGGAGAGGTTCAAATCATAGTAAGTTACAGTGTCAGTCCTCTTGTACATAAGTAGGCATCGTGCATTTTGTATTCAAATCGGATGCAATTTGTGTGTTTCATCGTCAATAAGAAGGTCAAAGGGATACAGTGAACCTAAAGTGAAGCATCAGAAACTAAAACTGGACTCACAGGAGAGTTTCAAATCGTAGAGAGTTAGAGTGTCAGACCTCTTGTACATAAGTCGGCATTGTGCCTTTTGTATTAAATTCGGATGCTGTTTCTGTGTTTCATCGTCAATAAGAGAGTCCAAGGGATACAGTAAACCTGAAGTGAAGCATCGGAATCTAAAACTGGACTCACAGGAGAGGTTCAAATCATAGAGAGTTAGAGTGTCAGTCCTCTTGTACATAAGTCGGCATCATGCCTTTTCTATTAAATTCGGATGCAATTTCTGTGTTACATCGTCAATAAGAAGGTCCAAGGGATACAGTAAACCTGAAGTGAAGTTTCCGAATCTAAAACTGGACTCACAGGAGAGGTTCAAACCATAGAGAGTTAGAGTGTCAGTCCTCCTGTACTTAAGTCGGCATAGTGCCTATTGTATTAAATTCGGTTGCAATTTCTGCGTTTTAACGTCAATAAGAAGGTCCAGTGATACAGTAAACCTGAAGAGTGGCATCGGAATCTAAAACTCGACTTACAGGAGAGGTTCAAATAATAGAGAGTTAGAGTGTCAGTCCTATAGTACTTAAGTCGGCATTGTGCCTTTTGTATTAAATTCGGATGCAATTTCTGTGTTTCATCGTCAATAAGAAGGTCCAAGGGGTAAAGTAAACCTGAAGTGAAGCATCGGAATCTAAAACTGGACTCACAGAAGAGGTTCAAATCATAGAGAGTTAGAGTGTCAGTCCTCTTGTACTTAAGTCGGGATAGTGTCTTTTGTTATAATTCGGAAGCTGTTTCTGTGTTTCATCGTCAATAAGAAAGTCCAAGGGATACAGTAAACCTGAAGAGAAGCATCGGAATCTAAAACTGGACTCACAGGAGAGGTTCAAATCATAGTAAGTTACAGTGTCAGTCCTCTTGTACTTAAATCGGCATTGTGCATTTCGTATTAAATTCGAATGTAATTCCTGTGTTTCATGGTCAATAAGAATGTCCAAGGGATACAGTAAACCTGAAGTGAGGCATCTCAATCTAAAACTGGACTCACAGAAGAGGTTCAAATCATAGATATTTAGGGTGTCAGTCCTCTTGTACTTAAGATCGCATTGCACCTTTTGTATTAAACTCGGATGCAATTTCTGTGTTTCATCGTCAATAAGAAGGTCCAAGGGGTACAGTAAACCTGATGTGAAGCATCGGAAACTAAAGCTAGACTCACAGGAGAGGTTCAAAACATAGGAAGTTAGAGTGTCAGTCCTCATGTACTTAAGTCGGCATTGTGCCTTTTGTATTAAATTTGGATGCAATTTTTGTGTTTCATCGTCAACAAGAAAGTCCAAGGGATACAGTAAACCTTGAAGTGAAGCATCGGAATCTAAAACTGGACTCACAGGAGGGGTTCAAATCATAGAGAGTTAGAGAGTCAGTCCTCTTGTACATTAGTCGGCATCGTGCCTTTTGTATTACATTCGGATGCAATTTCAGTGTTTCATCGACAATAAGAAGGTCCAAGGAATACAGTAAACCTGAAGTGAAGCATCGGAATCTAAAACTGGACTCACAGGAGAGGTTCAAATCATAGAGAGTTAGAGTGTCAGTCCTCTTGTACTTATGTCGGCATAGTGCCTATTGTATTAAATTCGGTTGCAATTTCTGCGTTTGATCGTCAATAAGAACGTCCAGTGATACTGTAAACCTGAAGAGAAGCATCGGAATCTAAAACTCGACTCACAGGAGAGGTTCAAATCATAGTAAGTTACAGTGTCAGTCCTCTTGTACTTAAGTCGGCATTGTGCATTTCGTATTAAATTCGGATGTAATTCCTGTGTTTCATCGTCAATAAGAATGTCCAAGGGATACAGTAACCCTGAAGTGAAGCATCGGAATCTAAAACTGGACTCACAGGAGAGGTTCAAATCATAAAAAGTTACAGTGTCTGTCCTCTTGTACTGAAGTCGGCATTATGCCTTTAGTATTAAATTTGGGTGAAATTTCGGTCTTTCATCGTCAATTAGAAGGTCCAAGGGATACAGTAAACCTGAAGTGAAGCATCGGAAACTAAAACTGGACTCACAGGAGAGGTTCAAATCATAGGGAGTTAGAGTGTCAGACCTCTTGTACATAAGTCGGCATTGTGCCTTTTGTATTAAATTCGGATGCTGTGTCTATGTCTCATCGTCAATAAGAAAGTCCATGGGTAACAGTAAACCTGAAGTGAAGCATCAGAATCTAAAACTGGACTCACAGGAGAGGTTCAAATCATAGGGAGTTAGAGTGTCAGTCCTCTTGTACGTAAGTCGGCATCGTGCATTTTGTATTCAAATCGGATGCAATTTGTGTGTTTCATCGTCAATAAGAAGGTCAAAGGGATACAGTAAACCTGAAGTGAAGCATCGGGAACTAAAACTGGACTCACAGGAGAGGTTCAAATCGTAGAGAGTTAGAGTGTCAGTCCTCTTGTACATAAGTCGGCATCGTGCCTTTTGTATTAAATTCGGATGCAATTTCTGTGTTTCATCGTCAATAAGAAGGTCCAAGGGATACAGTAAACCTGAAGTGAAGTATCGGAATCTAAAACTGGACTCACAGGAGAGGTTCAAACCAAAGAGAGTTAGAGTGTCAGTCCTCTTGTACTTAAGTCGGCATAGTGCATACTGTATTAAATTCGGTTGCAATTTCTGCGTTTGATCGTCAATAAGAAGGTCCAGTGATACAGTAAACCTGAAGAGAAGCATCGGAAGCTAAAACTCGACTCACAGGAGAGGTTCAAATCATGGAGAGTTAGAGTGTCAGTCCTATAGTACATAAGTCAGCATTGTGCCTTTTGTATTAAATTCGGATGCAATTTCAGTGTGTTTCATCGTCAATAAGAAGGTTCAAGGGATACAGTAAACATGAGGTGAAGTATCGGAATCTAAAACTGGACTCACAGGAGAGGATCAAATCAAAGAAAGTTAGTGTCTCAGTCCGCTTGTACTTATGTCGGCATTGTGCGTTTTGTATTAAATTCGGATGCAATTTCTGTGTTTCATCGTTAATAGGAAGGTCCAAGGGATACAGTAAACCTGAAGTGAAGCAGCGGAATCTAAAACTGGACTCACAGGAGAGGTTCAAATCATAGAAAGTTAGAGTGTCAGTCGTCTTGTACATAAGTCGGCATTGTGCCTTTTGTGTTAAATTCGGATGCAATTTCTGTGTTTCATCGTTAATAAGAAGGTCCAAGGGATACAGTAAACCTGAAGTGAGGCTTCGGAATCTAAAACTAGACTCACAGAAGAGGTTCAAATCATAGATATTTAGAGGGTCAGTCCTCTTGTACTTAAGTTCGCATTGCAACTTTTGTATTAAATTCGGATGCAATTTCTGTGTTTCATCGTCAATAAGAAGGTCCGAGGGGTACAGTAAACCTGAAGTGAAGCATCGGAATCTCAAACTGGACTCACAGGAGAGGTTCAAATCATAGAAAGTTAGAGTGTCAGTCGTCTTGTACATAAGTCGGCATTATGCCTTTTGTGTTAACTTCGGATTCAATTTCTGTGTTTCATCGTCAATATGAAGGTCCAAGGGATACAGTAAACCTGAAGTGAGGCATCGGAATCTAAAACTGGACTCACAGAAGAGGTTCAAATCATAGATATTTAGAGTGTCAGTCCGCTTGTACTTAAGTCGGCATTGCACCTTTTGTATTAAATTCGGATGCAATTTCTGTGTTTCATCGTCAATAAGAAGGTCCAAGGGGTACAGTAAACCTGAAGTGAATCATCGGAATCTAAAACTGGACTCACAGGAGAGTTTCAAATCATAGGAAGTTAGAGTGTCAGTCCTCATGTACTTATGTCGGCATTGTGGCTTTTGTATTAAATTCGGATGCATATTCTGTGTTACATCGTCAATAAGAAGGTCCAAGGGATACAGTAAACCTGACGTGAAGCATCGGAATCTAAAACTGGACTCACAGGAGAGGTTCAAATCATAGAAAGCTAGAGTGTCAGTCCTCATGTACTTAAGTCGGCACTGTGCCTTTTGTATTAAATTCAGTTGCAATTTCTGTATTTCATCGTCAATAAGATTGTCCAAGGGATACAGTAAACCTGAAGTGAAGCATCGGAATCTAAAACTGGACTCACAGGAGAGGTTCAAATCATACTAAGTTACAGTGTCAGTCCTCTTGTACTTAAGTCGGCATTGTGCCTTTAGTATTAAATTTGCATGCAATTTCCGTCTTTCATCGTCAATAAGAAGGTCCAAGGGATACAGTAAACCTGAAGTGAAGCATCGGAATCTAAAACTGGACTCACAGGAGAGGTTCAAATCATAGAGAGTTGGAGTGTCAGTCCTCTTGTACATTAGTCATCATTGCGCCTTTTGTATTAAATTCGGATGCAATTTTTTTGTTTCATCATCAATAAGAAGGTCCCAGGGATACAGTAAACATGAAGTGAAGCATCGGAATCTAAAACAGGACTCACAGGAGAGGTTCAAATCTTAGAGAGTTAGAGTGTCAGTCCTCTTGTACTTAAGTCGGCATCGTGCCTATTGTATTAAATTAGGTTGCAATTTCTGCGTTTGATCGTCAATAAGAACGTCCAGTGATACAGTAAACCTGAAGAGCAGCATCGGAATTTAAAACTTGACTCACAGGAGAGGTTCAAATCATAGTAAGTTACAGTGTCAGTCCTCTTCTACTTAAGTCGGCATTGTGCATTTCGTATTATATTCGGATGTAATTCCTGTGTTTCATCGTCAATAAGAATGTCCAAGGGATACAGTAAACCTGAAGTGTAGCATCGGAATCTAAAACTGGACTCACAGGAGAGGTTCAAATCATAGAGAGATAGTGTCAGTCCTCTTGTACATAAGTCGGCATCGTGCCTTTTGTATTAAATTCGGATGCAATTTCTCTGTTTCATCGTCAATAGGAAGGTCCAAGGGATACAATAAACCTGAAGTGAAGCATCGGAATCTAAAACTGGACACTCAGGCGAGGTTCAAATCATAGAGAGTTAGAGTGTCAGTCCTCTTGTACTTAAGTCGGCATAGTGCCTATTGTATTAAACTCGGTTGCAATTTCTGCGTTTGATCGTCAATAAGAAGGTCCAGTGATACAGTAAACCTGAAGAGAAGCATCGGAATCTAAAACTCGACTCACAGGAGAGGTTCAAATCATAAAAAGTTACAGTGTCTGTCCTCTTGTACTGAAGTCTGCATTGTGCCTTTAGTATTAAATTTGGGTGAAATTTCGGTCTTTCATCGTCAATTAGAAGGTCCAAGGGATACAGTAAACCTGAAGTGAAGCATCGGAATCTAAAACTGGACTCACAGGAGAGGTTCAAATCATAGTGAGTTAGAGTGTCAGACCTCTTGTACATAAGTCGGCATTGTGCCTTTTGTATTAAATTCGGATGCTGTGTCTATGTCTCATCGTCAATAAGAAAGTCCATGGGTAACAGGAAACCTGAAGTGAAGCATCAGAATCTAAAACTGGACTCACAGGGGAGGTTCAAATCATAGGGAGTTAGAGTGTCAGTCCTCTTGTACGTAAGTCGGCATCGTGCATTTTGTATTCAAATCGGATGCAATTTGTGTGTTTCATCGTCAATAAGAAGGTCAAAGGGATACAGTAAACCTGAAGTGAAGCATCGGAAACTAAAACTGGACTCACAGGAGAGGTTCAAATCGTAGAGAGTTAGAGTGTCAGTCCTCTTGTACATAAGTCGGCATCGTGCCTTTTGTATTAAATTCGGATGCAATTTCTGTGTTTCATCGTCAATAAGAAGGTCCAAGGGATACAGTAAACCTGAAGTGAAGTATCGGAATCTAAAACTGGACTCACAGGAGAGGTTCAAACCAAAGAGAGTTAGAGTGTCAGTCCTCTTGTACTTAAGTCGGCATAGTGCATACTGTATTAAATTCGGTTGCAATTTCTGCGTTTGATCGTCAATAAGAAGGTCCAGTGATACAGTAAACCTGAAGAGAAGCATCGGAAGCTAAAACTCGACTCACAGGAGAGGTTCAAATCATGGATAGTTAGAGTGTCAGTCCTATAGTACATAAGTCGGCATTGTGCCTTTTGTATTAAATTCGGATGCAATTTCAGTGTGTTTCATCGTCAATAAGAAGGTTCAAGGGATACAGTAAACATGAGGTGAAGTATCGGAATCTAAAACTGGACTCACAGGAGAGGATCAAATCAAAGAAAGTTAGTGTCTCAGTCCGCTTGTACTTATGTCGGCATTGTGCGTTTTGTATTAAATTCGGATGCAATTTCTGTGTTTCATCGTTAATAGGAAGGTCCAAGGGATACAGTAAACCTGAAGTGAAGCAGCGGAATCTAAAACTGGACTCACAGGAGAGGTTCAAATCATAGAAAGTTAGAGTGTCAGTCGTCTTGTACATAAGTCGGCATTGTGCTATAAAGGCACATTTGCATGCCGTGCGTGAGTTTCCTCGGAAACGCGAAATCTTAATTAAATAATTAATCTGTGAGAAATAAATAAAGCCTATGGCACAGAACTGCAGCGCTGTGTCGCTGATAAAACAAAAAAAATCAATTACGATACTCTTATGTTTGATTAAGGGGAGAGCTCTCGTTGAAGTGGTGCGAGAAGCACGTATTTTAGTTTATTGTCTGGCACACCGCCATATTTCATGTTATAGAAAATTACTGCGAGTTGCAACCATACTAGGCACTCGATTCTGTAAAGAATTTATATTTATAAAAGTAAGTAGGATTATGAACTGTAGGCTTATTCATTGAATATATCTGATTTAACTAACTGTGTAATTTTTTGTTTAGTAGACAATCACCTCTGTACGACGTTTTGGCATGGCTGGCAAATTATTGTAATATTGAGATTTAGATTATGAGTCCGCACCTACCGCAGCAGTCTTTGGAAACGATTTAATTACGAAGTCCGATTATTTCAGTTTTATTTCACGGTCAACTACGAGTAACATTGCCTTTACGAAAAAGCCATTGTCAAGCGTCTGATACCGAATAATCAAAACCTGACGACTCATAGGAGAGCCAATCAGACAGATAAAAATAATTAATTAATATTTCATTTTATTTTATTTTATTTTATTTATTTTATATTGGCGACTGCGTGTCGGACTTGTTATTTTGTCATTTGTTACATTGTTCTCTTTGTTTCATGTGAAAAATCAACCTTCTGGTCCTGGACTTGACTATATGAGAAATAAAAAAAATCAGAAGATATTTGCCAATTATAAAATTTTGCGGGAAGACGCAAAGAAGCTTCCAGCAAAATAAGGTAAGACGCAGCATCTTTGCATTAGCAGGCTTGACCAGACGTATAATTCAGTGTATTAGCTTTTCAGTAAAATTCTGTAGTGTTTCTTTTCCGCATAACAGTTTCAGTGATAAATTCCATTCTCAGTATTTTTCCTTAAACAATAACGTATGCAACAATACCAATACACGAGTGTACAATATGGCCGACTTCTGTACGATATCATGTAACATGGCCAGCAGCCATTACCAATAATCTCAAATTCAGTTTATATTTTTAAATTAACAGACAGCCATTGTTGCTACGACCGATTCATGCTCAACTGCATTTTATTTTAAAACCAGTGTCAAACATTAATTTCTTGAAATATATAGCACGTGTGGCATGGTAATAACTAGAAAACAATACGCAAAAATGGAACAGCAAAGACGTACTATTCAGACGCAATCCGACTCGGACGAGAGACAAATGTTAGAAAATGACTTTACGACAGCAACCGGTAGTGACGATACATCAAATATTGACGCAAGTGTCAACGGAAATTTTGACAATAGGCCGTCCACCACAAAAATTTCAAAGTCTCAGTCAGAGCCCATGTTAATACATGACGTCACGTCTAATGACGCGGCGGGGGCAGAGACCTTGCAAACAGTAAACATTGCCAACATGTTACAAATGCTAATGAAACAAAACGCAGAAAATATGGCAACCTTAAGGATGCAGAACGCGGAAAACATGGCAACCTTAAAGACACAAAATGAACAGTTAAAGACACAAAATGACGAAATTAAATCTGATCTCATAGCAATCAAGGCATGTAATGACACTTTGTGTAAACGTGTGGAACTTATAGACGCCACACTGACCGAACAGATGACTGAACTCAGTACGAAATTTTCCAAGCTTAATACGAGACAAGAAAAGACTACAAATGACGTAGCACTTTTACAGAAACAATTAAAAAACCTTAATGTCACGTGTGAAGCTCTTACTGAACAAATTCAAACATATCCTTCAGTACACGACAACCTTGAAAAACGAATTACTGACGTGCAGAATAAATTTGACGATGTTGAACAACACCTGACTGACATCTTACAATCTGATGCCACAGCTCATTTTCAAAATATTAATAAAGAATTTCATGATTGGGTAGAGAACAAAGACAAACATTTTGATAGATGCATACGTGAAAATTTACCAACAATTGTGCACGACTCCGTAGCGGAATACATCACTAACAACAAACAGCTGATTAGTGACGCAGTACAATCCGTCACTGCACCCATGAGACAATTCACCGATCAACCACAGTCTGAATGTAACGAAAATATCAGTCAAAATGTACAGTTCAGAAACCAATATACATTCGAGTATGACGCACACATACCGCACACGACAAACACACAAGAACAAAACACACCACGACTACAACACATACCACGACGTGCAACCACAAACACAAGCTATTATCATGGTAAACCACAGCAACATTATCGTAATTACTCGCCAGCTGAGCATTGCAGTAATTACAGTGGAACAAATCCATATCATAATGCAAAGGAAGAAGAAAGCTTAATGAAACACAGGCAATTTCAGATTTTTATCCCAGAAAAACGAACCATTCATCCGGTGATTTTTCTCAAATCTTTTAGTAACGCATTTCCACGCACTTGGAGTGACCGGAAAAAGATTTCATATATTGTCGGTTACATCCAAGGCGATGCAGCTGTCTGGGCATACAGTCAAGCTGACGTATGTACCACGTACAGTGAGTTTGAGCGTGCTTTTCTGAACAAATTCTGGTCGCAATCCGTCCAGGAGCGACTCAGAAGACAAATTTTAGAACCTGAAACTTTTAACAGTAAAAATGGTAACTTACGTAGATATTTTGAAAAATACTTAAACATGGGACATTTTTTAGACGAACCAGTCGCAACACGTGATATACTCCGAGCGTTGAAGGCCAAATTGCCTTTCAACATTAAGGAAAAACTTCTACATATCCCGGATGACGATTCAGATTATTTTTTAACAGCTTTAGATTCGGTTGACTTGTTACTTGAAGATCAGCGCTTCGCGCGGCAAAACAGCAGCCACAATGTTTACACTAGTGGTATGCAAAACATGCAGGCTTGCCAACACAATTCTGGCGCGCCCACAGTTGGATACGCGGTACAACAAAAACAGCAAACTCACATGCCGTCTCAGTACGGAAATCAAAATCAACACGCGTATTCCAATACGAACAATAGTTACAACAGTAATAACATTTCATGCGGCAATCCATACAAAAGGCACCGCGGTAATAACTGCAACGGTAACAACGGATACAAAGGTAATAACAAAAACACAAACAGAAATAGAAATAATAATAACTACGAGCCAAGACAGCATCAAGGTTGGACTCGTAACGATCAGTACTTTCATTCAAACTCTGCTTTACCACAGCAGCCACCAGGTCAAAATTGGAGCATACCTTACGACCGACAGGTAAGTTATAATGCGCAACAGCAACAACAACCGCAAAAGTTTGGAGATCATAATAGGCAATATCCGAATGTGAATATAATAGAAATGACACCTGATGCACAACCTCAATCTGTGTCAGTACCTAGTACAAATGATAATCCAACAAACTAGAAACAGTCACTACTTTGCCCCAGGTCGTGGCTGAAGAATCCTTGGGGGGCGGCTTCAATGCTAATCAGTTATTTGACACCACACTTGAACAACAGAATAATGATATGCCGAGTAATTCTAAACAAAAACTACCTGTTTTATTTATAAGATACAACCACAATAACAATATATCAGATGAACTTTTACAAGACAGTACACAATGTCGTTTAAACACAAATGAAATTGTTTTAGCATCCACTACTGGTGTAGTAGGTGGGATTCCAACTACTATTATCCTAGATACAGGTGCAGCTGTGAGCGTTTTATCTTTTAATTTTTATAAAAAGATGTGTGAATTGGAACCTGTGCCTGAGTTTCCTGCCCAAAACTGTAAAATAACTACTGCACTAGGTAATAAGTCATGTAGGGTTACGAAGCAAGTTTTTGTAAACGTTAAAATAGGTAATGGAACCGTACAATGGCCATTCCTGGTTGTACAAAACCTTGTGACAAATTGCATATTAGGAATAGATATTATGAGCGAGAAGGACTGCATTATAGACTTCTCCAAAGGTAAATGTATTTTAAATGATAAAGGCAGTGTAATTATTATTGATTTGGACAGGAGAACTCTAAAGCATGACAAACACTGTACAGGGTGCAAGGTACAGTTAGTACTTGACAAAGACATTCAAGACATGCAAACACACTCATCTGACAGAGAGCTAATGGACTTGAAAATATTGCTTGATCATAAGATAAGTGAAGCTACAGCTCTCAGTGTACATGCACGTATAAAACTACAGGAAGTGTTATCCAAATATTTACAAGTTTTTACCAAACGATTAGGTGTTATCAACACGTATGTGTACAAGATTGAAGTTAAGCCTCACAAGATCTTCTACCATAAGACATATAACGTACCGTTATCTCAACGACCTGCTGTGTGGCAAGAATTAAAACAAATGTTAGACTGGAAGGTCATTGAACCATCCACCTCACCTTATTGTAGTCCTCTACTTGTTGTCAAAAAATCAAATGGAGGCATTAGGTTAGTGTTAGACGCACGAGCTATTAATGAAATAATTTTACCGGTTCACACAAAACCTGAAAATTTAGAAGAGCAATTACAGAAATTTCTAGATGCAAAATATTTTTCCACAATAGATCTCGCTAATTCGTTTTGGCAGGTGGGTATCACTCCTGATTCTCGGAAATATACTGCATTTATGTTCGGGGGGCGAACCTATCAGTTTTGTGTTCTACCCTTCGGACTGAATGTCAGCTCTGGGGTATTCATTACAGCCCTGGATACCGTGCTTGGCGACGATTTAGTTGAGACAGTCACACACTATGTAGATGATATACTGATAGCTACACAATCCTGGAATGAACACGTTGACACACTTCAAAGAATTTTAGAAAAATTTGCACAAGCTGGAGTCACAGCCAACCTAAGAAAATCAAAATTTGGTTGCAGTGAGATAAAGTATTTAGGACATATCATTAATTCACAGGGCATACGTCCGGATCCCAGTAAATTAGATGCTATCAGAAACTTTCCTAGCCCTCGAACTAAAAAGCAGTTAAAATCATTCCTTGGGCTATGTTCATTTTTCAGACGTTTTTTGCCACAACCACTTTTGAACAGTAAACATCTGCTAAATCTACTCAGAAGGAATCAAGTTTGGATCTGGTCGGAACAGTGCCAGAATGACTTTAATACAATTAAACATGCTTTAGTGAATGCTAACATTTTGAGCCATCCAGATTTCAATTTAGATTTTTGTATGACTTGTGACGCTTCACGTACTGGCTTGGGCTGTTGCTTATTTCAAGTTGTAAAGAATAAAGAGGAGGAACAGATAAGAATGATTGGGTTTGCGAGTCGCACTCTAACTGAATGTGAGCGTACATACTCCACTACTGAGTTAGAAACACTTTCCATAGTATGGGCATTCAAGAAATTCAATTATTATTTATTTGGAAAACATACGGTAATTTACACCGATCACCAGGCCCTGACATTTTTGTTAACTTGTAAACTTGTACATCCTAGACTATCACGATGGGCAGTTACACTTCAGAACTACTCTTTTGAAATTAAGTACATAAGAGGTAAGGACAACACCATTGCAGACACTTTGTCTAGACTTCCACAAGGTATGAATGATACCAACAGTGACTTAGAAAATATAAATGACTACAGGATTCTCTTAATGCAAGACAAGCAGTATCACCAATATTATATTGATATGTGCAGAAACATGGCTGAATTACAAAAATCTGATCCTCACTGGTATAAGATAATAACATTACTGGTAGAAAAACACAACCATCCTTTGACTCAGTATTACAAGTTACACAATGATGTGTTATTTTACCGCCGACATCCAAATGCTACTAACTGGTGTGTATGCATTCCCAAAGAGTCTGAACGTAATCTAATTTGGCACACACACTTAGTTTGGGGTCATTATGGGACGAAAAAGTGTTTGGCAAAGCTCAGTACATACTGTTATTTTAGCAATATGAGAAGAAAAATTTACAGGGAACTAAAAACATGTGTCATATGTCAAAAATCAAAACCTCAGAATTTATCCACAAAAACAGATTTACATTCTATTTTACCTGGTAGACCCCTGGAAATTCTGTGTACTGACATTAGTGGACCGCATCCAGCAAGCTCTGGAGGCGTCAAATATATCTTAGCTTTTTACGATATATTTTCTAAACACGTAAAACTTTATGCTTTAAAATCCGCCACTGCAAATGCTATAATACGAAGATTCTCAAGTGATTACCTGACGCACGTGGGAAAACCTAAAGCAATTCTGTCAGATAATGCAGCATACTACTCTGGGTACAAATGGAGAAATTTCTTGAAGGACAATAACATTAAAAGTATATTTATTTCGAGGTTTAGTCCACAATGTAACGCGACTGAGAGACTTTTCCGAGAATTAAATCGATTCATGAGGACCTATATTTCATCAAAACATACTAATTGGGTGTCCTACCTAAGTCTTTTCGAAGACGTACACAATAACTTAAATATTTACGATACAAATTACACACCTAACGAGATCATGTTCAATTGCAAACAGAACGATCAGTGGATAGAACCATTACCTAAGTTGTCAGACAAGGAAATCACACCTGAACAGAAAATAAAAGAAGTATTGACTACGCTGACACATCACGCACAGATACGAAACAAACATCACAGAAACATAATAAAAAGAAAACAAAAATTCGAGGTAGGAATGCTTGTACTACTTCGTACTCATCATAAATCTGTTGCACTCAAACGACGCAACGCTAAGTGGCGTCTGCTATATGAAGGACCTTATATAATTGTTAACATACCGCACCCTGGTGCGTATCTGTTACAACATCGTAGAACTAACAAAATTATTGGGCTATACGCACACCGAGATCTTAGAGCATTTCATGCTGAATAATGTAAAAGTCATACCCATCAAAATATTGCTAAGCAACTCGAAAAACTCTGTTGCTACAACACAGATAATAAGTAGTATAGAAATTTTCATTTCAGCGTTCCAGAGTCGCAGTTGAAGACAGAAGAACTTTTCTTTCAACGCCGTGGCACCACCGAGAAGACTGAATATTGAAGTAAAATTTATGATTACGTAGCAGTGAATGATATATAAATTTTTCACGGAACATTTGTGACTGTAGGTACCACTGACCTGGTATGACACCTGACGAACTGACAGACGTCATCTGTGAAGCGATCTTTTACTTTGAGAAATAGATTAGACGCGCATCTCTCAACACGAAAAGCATCTATCAGTAGTCAAGGCCACACAGACACTCTACACACACGCACAAAACGCGAGGAATCGAATATTTTCTCTCTCTTACTATTTTGAATATTTATTGAGTAGTGAAAACGCCTGGTCTTGCCTACTGATGTAATGAATGTTGTGTCTAACCTATCTTAATTTCAGATGACATCACAAAAAACATCGATAATATCCCAGCAAAACCGCTAAAGAGGATGTAAATATCTGCAATTCATGTAATCAAATATGACACAATGTAATAACCTATAGCTATGTAATGATGATGTAAACATGTTTATGTGCAACTGTATTATGTTTATGCTAAGAAAATATGTGACGTGTGTATGTATTATTACTTATGTTTTTTTAAACTGATGTATAATGTAACTGTTACTGTGTGAAAATTTGAACGATAACGAGTGCCAAAATGTGAAAAACTTTTTTAAAAAAAAAAAAAAAAAAAAAAAAAAAATTGCGTAGTGAACCACTATTCACGGACATTAACGTACATTACTAAGTCTGCAACTACGCAGAAACCTATGTGAAAGAAACTGTTAATGACATTCATGATGCATCGTACCTTTGTTAACGCGATGAACGATTTCTTCGATGAGTAACCACGAACATTTAGGTGAGCTATATTTAAAAAAAAAACTGAATATGTGAAGTGCATAATTCGTGCATCGTCTAGCGACATTACTACAGTACCCAACTTCAAGATGTTAACTGGATTAAATGGACACAAAGTGCCTGTCCAGAAAACAACACGACGGGTGGAAGAATTTTGGTTGGAACTTCAGGGAATGAAATGTTCTCGAAATGTGACGGACACGCTTACCTGGACTGTCCAAGGATCGACGCCAGCTATATGCCGTCCGAGGTTCTGCAACCAAGCTTCCACGGAATATCGAAAACGAACTGCATATGGACTAATTACTCGACGGGTCACGTCTGATCTGTAATAAACAATGCTTTTTGTCACAACGAACTGCATCACAACGACTATAATGGAAATAGGAAATGGACATGCTTATGTATCAATCACGTTGTTATACAACGATGTTACTGTGATCAAAAAAACTTTACCACGACGATACTAACCTGTAAAAAATTATTGTGCAGCAGATGAATATGAACTGTGATAACGACACCATGTGTATAGGTCAACGCACCTGAAAAATACGGACATTTTTCTTTGAAGCATTTCATTGCAATGCTATGTAACTAAGAACATTCAACAATCTAAAGTTGTATTGTATTATAACAAATATTGTAATTTTAAAACTAAGTTACCTGTCATAGAATGTAGTCTTCATATGTAATCTTGGTGGAATATTTTCTTTGTGCAGCGACTAAGAAATGCGCGCGCACACGAACAAAATGAACTGCAATACTGTGCCGCGTGATCTAAATTTACGAAATAACGGCAGTGCCGTAGTTACACAGACGCTTCTGCGCATGCGCGCACTCTATCTGCCAACATAAGAACTTTTACGGCGCACCCGCGTCATTCAAATTTTGTATATAATGTGGATAATGTGTAATGTAAGTCATGTAAATAGTTGTAGATAACTTAGATTTTCTTGTGCCTTTAGGTGAATTGCTCGCCTGCAGGTGTGTCCTTTCGCCTCGCAATTCAGGGGGCAATATAAAGGCACATTTGCATGCCGTGCGTGAGTTTCCTCGGAAACGCGAAATCTTAATTAAATAACTAATCTGTGAGAAATAAATAAAGCCTATGGCACAGAACTGCAGCGCTGTGTCGCTGATAAAACAAAAAAATCAATTACGATACTCTTATGTTTGATTAAGGGGAGAGCTCTCGTTGAAGTGGTGCGAGAAGCACGTATTTTAGTTTATTGTCTGGCACACCGCCATATTTCATGTTATAGAAAATTACTGCGAGTTGCAACCATACTAGGCACTCGATTCTGTAAAGAATTTATATTTATAAAAGTAAGTAGGATTATGAACTGTAGGCTTATTCATTGAATATATCTGATTTAACTAACTGTGTAATTTTTTGTTTAGTAGACAATCACCTCTGTACGACGTTTTGGCATGGCTGGCAAATTATTGTAATATTGAGATTTAGATTATGAGTCCGCACCTACCGCAGCAGTCTTTGGAAACGATTTAATTACGAAGTCCGATTATTTCAGTTTTATTTCACGGTCAACTACGAGTAACATTGCCTTTACGAAAAAGCCATTGTCAAGCGTCTGATACCGAATAATCAAAACCTGACGACTCATAGGAGAGCCAATCAGACAGATAAAAATAATTAATTAATATTTCATTTTATTTTATTTTATTTTATTTATTTTATAGTGCCTTTTGTGTTAAATTCGGATGCAATTTCTGTGTTTCATCGTTAATAAGAAGGTCCAAGGGATACAGTAAACCTGAAGTGAGGCTTCGGAATCTAAAACTAGACTCACAGAAGAGGTTCAAATCATAGATATTTAGAGGGTCAGTCCTCTTGTACTTAAGTTCGCATTGCAACTTTTGTATTAAATTCGGATGCAATTTCTGTGTTTCATCGTCAATAAGAAGGTCCGAGGGGTACAGTAAACCTGAAGTGAAGCATCGGAATCTAAAACTGGACTCATAGGAGAGGTTCAAATCATAGAAAGTTAGAGTGTCAGTCGTCTTGTACATAAGTCGGCATTGTGCCTTTTGTGTTA
This sequence comes from Schistocerca americana, assembly GCF_021461395.2. NCBI lineage: Eukaryota > Metazoa > Arthropoda > Insecta > Orthoptera > Acrididae > Schistocerca > Schistocerca americana. Next base: position 61,483,722 of record NC_060121.1, read on the forward strand.
ACTTCGGATTCAATTTCTGTGTTTCATCGTCAATATGAAGGTCCAAGGGATACAGTAAACCTGAAGTGAGGCATCGGAATCTAAAACTGGACTCACAGAAGAGGTTCAAATCATAGATATTTAGAGTGTCAGTCCGCTTGTACTTAAGTCGGCATTGCACCTTTTGTATTAAATTCGGATGCAATTTCTGTGTTTCATCGTCAATAAGAAGGTCCAAGGGGTACAGTAAACCTGAAGTGAATCATCGGAATCTAAAACTGGACTCACAGGAGAGTTTCAAATCATAGGAAGTTAGAGTGTCAGTCCTCATGTACTTAAGTCGGCATTGTGGCTTTTGTATTAAATTCGGATGCATATTCTGTGTTACATCGCCAATAAGAAGGTCCAAGGGATACAGTAAACCTGACGTGAAGCATCGGAATCTAAAACTGGACTCACAGGAGAGGTTCAAATCATAGAAAGCTAGAGTGTCAGTCCTCATGTACTTAAGTCGGCACTGTGCCTTTTGTATTAAATTCAGTAGCAATTTCTGTATTTCATCGTCAATAAGATTGTCCAAGGGATACAGTAAACCTGAAGTGAAGCATCGGAATCTAAAACTGGACTCACAGGAGAGGTTCAAATCATAGTAAGTTACAGTGTCAGTCCTCTTGTACTTAAGTCGGCATTGTGCCTTTAGTATTAAATTTGCATGCAATTTCCGTCTTTCATCGTCAATAAGAAGGTCCAAGGGATACAGTAAACCTGAAGTGAAGCATCGGAATCTAAAACTGGACTCACAGGAGAGGTTCAAATCATAGAGAGTTGGAGTGTCAGTCCTCTTGTACATAAGTCGGCATCGTGCCTATTGTATTAAATTCGGATGCAATTTTTTTGTTTCATCATCAATAAGAAGGTCCCAGGGATACAGAAAACCTGAAGTGAAGCATCGGAATCTAAAACAGGACTCACAGGAGAGGTTCAAATCTTAGAGAGTTAGAGTGTCAGTCCTCTTGTACTTAAGTCGGCATCGTGCCTATTGTTTTAAATTAGGTTGCAATTTCTGCGTTTGATCGTCAATAAGAACGTCCAGTGATACAGTAAACCTGAAGAGCAGCATCGGAATTTAAAACTTGACTCACAGGAGAGGTTCAAATCATAGTAAGTTACAGTGTCAGTCCTCTTCTACTTAAGTCGGCATTGTGCATTTCGTATTATATTCGGATGTAATTCCTGTGTTTCATCGTCAATAAGAATGTCCAAGGGATACAGTAATTCTGAAGTGTAGCATCGGAATCTAAAACTGGACTCACAGGAGAGGTTCAAATCATAGAGAGATAGTGTCAGTCCTCTTGTACATAAGTCGGCATCGTGCCTTTTGTATTAAATTCGGATGCAATTTCTCTGTTTCATCGTCAATAGGAAGGTCCAAGGGATACAATAAACCTGAAGTGAAGCATCGGAATCTAAAACTGGACACACAGGCGAGGTTCAAATCATAGAGAGTTAGAGTGTCAGTCCTCTTGTACTTAAGTCGGCATAGTGCCTATTGTATTAAACTCGATTGCAATTTCTGCGTTTGATCGTCAATAAGAAGGTCCAGTGATACAGTAAACCTGAAGAGAAGCATCGGAATCTAAAACTCGACTCACAGGAAGGTTCAAATCATAGAGAGTTAGAGTGTCAGTCCTCTAGTACTTAAGTCGGCATTGTGCCTTTTGTATTAAATTCGGATGCAATTTCTGTGTTTCATCGTCAATAAGAAGGTTCAAGGAATACAGTAAAGATAAAGTGAAGCATCGGAATCTAAATCTGGACTCACAGGAGAGTATCAAATCAAAGACAGTTAGAGTCTCAGTCCTCTTGTACTTATGTCGCCATTGTGCGTTTTGTATTAAATTCGGATGCAATTTCTGTGTTTCATCGTCAATAAGAAGGTCCAAGGGATACAGTAAACCTGAAGTGAAGCAGCGGAATCTAAAACTGGACTCACAGGAGAGGTTCAAATCAAAGTAAGTTAGAGTCTCAGTCCTCTCGTACTTATGTCGGCATTATGCGTTTTGTATTAAATTCGGATGCAATTTCTGTGTTTCATCGTCAATAAGAAGGTCCAAGGGATACAGTAAACCTGAAGTGAAGCAGCGGAATCTAAAACTGGACTCACAGGAGCGGTTAAAATCATAGAAAGTTAGAGTGTCAGTCGTCTAGTACATGAGTCGGCATCGTGCCTTTTGTGTTAAATTCGGATGCAATTTCTGTGTTTCATCGTCAATAAGAAGGTCCAAGGGATACAGTAAAACTGAAGTGAAGCATCGGAATCTAAAACTGGACTCACAGGAGAGGTTCAAATGATAGAGAGTTAGAGTGTCAGTCCTCATGTACTTAAGTCGGCATTGTGGCTTTTGTATTAAATTCGGATGCATATTCTGTGTTACATTGTCAATAAGAAGGTCCAAGGGATACAGTAAACCTGACGTGAAGCATCGGAATCTAAAACTGGACTCACAGGAGAGGTTCAAATCATAGAAAGCTAGAGTGTCAGTCCTCATGTACTTAAGTCGGCACTGTGCCTTTTGTATTAAATTCAGTTGCAATTTCTGTATTTCATCGTCAATAAGATTCACCAAGGGATACAGTAAACCTGAAGTGAAGCATCGGAATCTAAAACTGGACTCACAGGAGAGGTTCAAATCATAGAGAGTTAGAGTGTCAGTCCTCTTGTACCTAAGTCGGCGTTGTGCCTATTGTATTAAATTCGGTTGCAATTTCTGCGTTTGGTCGTCAATAAGAACGTACAGTGATACAGTAAACCTGAAGAGAAGCATCGGAATCTAAAACTCGACTCACAGGAGATGTTCCAATCATAGTAAGTTACAGTGTCAGTCCTCTCGTACTTAAGTCGGCATTGCGCATTTCGTATTAAATTCGGATGTAGTTCCTGTGTTTCATCGTCAATAAGAATGTCCAAGGGATACAGTAAACCAGAAGTGAAGCTTCGGAATCTAAAACTGGACTCACAGGAGATGTACCAATCACAGTAAGTTACAGTGTCAGTCCTCTCGTACTTAAGTCGGCATTGCGCATTTCGTATTAAATTCGGATGTAGTTCCTGTGTTTCATCGTCAATAAGAATGTCCAAGGGATACAGTAAACCTGAAGTGAAGCATCGGAATCTAAAACTGGACTCAGAGGAGAGGTTCAAATGATAGAGAGTTAGAGTGTCAGTCCTCTTGTACATAAGTCGGCATTGTGCCTTTGGTATTAAATTCGGATGCTATATCTGTGTTGCATCGTCAATAAGACGTTCCAAGTGATACAGAAAACCTGAAGTGAGGCATCGGAATCTAAAACTTTACTCATAGGAGAGGTTCAAATCATAGAGAGTTAGGGTGACAGTCCTCTTGTACTTAAGTCGGCATTGTGCCTTTTGTATTAAATTCGGATGCAATTTCTGTGTTTCATCGTCAATAAGAAGGTTCAAGGGATACAGTAAACCTGAAGTGAAGCAGCGGAATCTAAAACTGGACTCACAGGAGCGGTTAAAATCATAGAAAGTTAGAGTGTCAGTCGTCTAGTAAATGAGTCGGCATCGTGCCTTTTGTGTTAGATTCGGATGCAACTTCTGTGTTTCATCGGCAATAAGAAGGTCCAAGGGATACAGTTAACCTGAAGTGAAGCATCGGAATCAAAAACTGGACTCACAGGAGAGGTTCAAATCAAAGAAAGTTAGAGTCTCAGTCCTCTTGTACTTATGTCGGCATTGTGCGCTTTGTATTAAATTCGGATGCAATTTCTGCGTTTCATCGTCAATAAGAAGGTCCAAGGGATACAGTAAACCTGAAGTGAAGCAGCGGAATCTAAAACTGGACTCACAGGAGAGGTACAAATCGTAGAAAGTTAGAGTGTCAGTCGTCTTGTACTTAAGTCGGCATTGTGCCATTTGTGTTATATTCGGATGCAATTTCTGTGTTTCATCGTCAATAAAAAGGTCCAAGGGATACAGTAACCCTAAAGTGAAGCATCGGAATCTAAAACTGGACTCACAGGAGGGGTTCAAATCATAGAAAGTTAGAGGGTCAGTCCTGTTGTGCATAAGTTGTCATTTTGCGTTTTGTATTAAATTCGGATGTAATATCTGTGTTTCATCGTCAATTAGATGGTCCAAGGGATACAGTAAACCTGAAGTGAAGCATCGTAATCTAAAACTGGACTCACAGGAGAGGTTCAAATCAAAGAAAGTTAGAGTCTCAATCCTCTTGTACTTATGTCGGCATTGTGCGCTTTGTATTAAATTCGGATGCAATTTCTGCGTTTCATCGTCAATAAGAATGTCCAAGGGATACAGTAAACCTGAAGTGAAGCAGCGGAATCTAAAACTGGACTCACAGGAGAGGTACAAATCATAGAAAGTTAGAGTGTCAGTCGTCTTGTACTTAAGTCGGCATTGTGGCTTTTGTGTTATAATAGGATGCAATTTCTGTGTTTCATCGTCAATAAAAAGGTCCAAGGGATACAGTAAACCTAAAGTGAAGCATCGGAATCTAAAACTGGACTCACAGGAGGGGTTCAAATCATAGAAAGTTAGAGGGTCAGTCCTCTTGTACTTAAGTTGGCATTGTGCCTGGTGTATTAAATTCGGATGCGATTTCGAGCTTTCATCGTCAATAAGAAGGTCCAAGGGATATAGTAAACCTGAAGTGAAGCATCGGAATCTATAACTGGACTCACAGGAGAGGTTCAAATCATAGAGAGTTAGAGTGTCAGTCCTCTTGTACATAAGTTGGCATTGTGCGTTTTGTATTAAATTCGGATGCAATTTCTAGGATACATCGTCAATAAGAAGGTCCAAGGGATACAGTAAACCTGAAGTGAAGCATCGGAATCTAAAACTGGACTCACAAGAGAGGTTCAAATCATAGAAAGTTAGACGGTGAGTCCTCTTGTACGTAAGTCAGCATTGTTCCTTTTGTACAAAATTCGGATTCAATTTCTGTGTTTCATCGTCAATAAGAAGGTCCAAGGGATACAGTAAACCTGAAGTGAAGAATCGGAATCTAAAATTGGACTCACAGGAGAGGTACAAATCATAGTAACTTAGAGGGTCACTCATCTTGTACTTAAGTCGGCATTGTGCCTTTGTATTAAATTCGGATGCAATTTCTAGGATACATCGTCAATAAGAACGCCCAAGGGATACAGTAAGCCTGAAGTGAAGCATCGGAATTCAAAACTGGACTCACAGGAGAGGTTCAAATCATAGAGAGTTAGAGTGTCAGTCCACTTGTACATAAGTTGGCATTGTGCGTTTTGTATTAAATTCGGATGCAATTTAAGTGTTTCATCGTCAATAAGAAGGTCCGAGGGATGCAGTAAAACTGAAGTGAAGCATCGTAATCTAAAACTGGACTCACAGGAGAGGTTCAAATAATAGAAAGTTGGAGTGTCAGTCCTCTTGTACTTAAGTCAGCATTGTGCGTTTACTATTAAATTAGGATGCAATGTCTGTGTTTCATCGTCAATAAGAAGGATGAAGAGATACAGTAAACCTGAAGTGAAGCATCGGAAACTAAAAGTAAACTCATAGGAGAGGTTCAAATCATAGTGAGTTAGAGTGTCAGTCCTCTTGACTTAAGTCGGCATTGTGCCTATTGTATTAAATTCGGATGCTATTTCTGTGTTTCATCGTCAATAAGAAGGTCCAAGGGATACAGTTAACCTGAAGTGAAGCATCGGAATCTAAAACTGGACTCACAGGACAGTTTCAAATCATAGAAAGTTCGATGGTCAGTCCTCTTGTAATTAAGTCGGCAATGTGCCTTTTGTATTAAATTCGGATGCAATTTCTAGGTTTCATCGACAATAAGAAGGTCCAAGGGATACAGTAAACCTGAAGTGAAGCATCGGAATCTAAAACTGGACTCACAGAAGAGGTTCAAATCATAGAGAGTTAGAGTGTCAGTCCTGTTGTACATAAGTTGTCATTTTGCGTTTTGTATTAAATTCGGATGTAATATCTGTGTTTCATCGTCAATTAGATGGTCCAAGGGATACAGTAAACCTGAAGTGAAGCATCGTAATCTAAAACTGGACTCACAGGAGAGCTTCAAATCAAAGAAAGTTAGAGTCTCAGTCCTCTTGTACTTATGTCGGCATTGTGCGCTTTGTATTAAATTCGGATGCTATTTCTGTGTTTCATCGTCAATAAGAAGGTCCAAGGGATACAGTTAACCTCAAGTGAAGCATCGGAATCTAAAACTGGACTCACAGGACAGGTTCAAATCATAGAAAGTTCGATGGTCAGTCCTCTTGTAATTAAGTCGGCAATGTGCCTTTTGTATTAAATTCGGATGCAATTTCTAGGTTTCATCGTCAATAAGAAGGTCCAAGGGATACAGTTAACCTGAAGTGAAGCATCGGAATCTAAAACTGGACTCACAGGACAGGTTCAAATCATAGAAAGTTCGATGGTCAGTCCTCTTGTAATTAAGTCGGCAATGTGCCTTTTGTATTAAATTCGGATGCAATTTCTAGGTTTCATCGACAATAAGAAGGTCCAAGGGATACAGTAAACCTGAAGTGAAGCAGCGGAATCTAAAACTGGACTCACAGGAGAGGTACAAATCATAGAAAGTTAGAGTGTCAGTCGTCTTGTACTTAAGTCGGCATTGTGCCTTTTGTGTTATATTCGGATGCAATTTTTGTGTTTCATCGTCAATAAAAAGGTCCAAGGGATACAGTAAACCTAAAGTGAAGCATCGGAATCTAAAACTGGACCCACAGGAGGGGTTCAAATCATAGAAAGTTAGAGGGTCAGTCCCCTTCTACTTAAGTTGGCATTGTGCCTGGTGTATTAAATTCGGATGCGATTTCGAGCTTTCATCGTCAATAAGAAGGTCCAAGGGATATAGTAAACCTGAAGTGAAGCATCGGAATCTATAACTGGACTCACAGGAGAGGTTCAAATCATAGAGAGTTAGAGTGTCAGTCCTCTTGTACATAAGTTGGCATTGTGCGTTTTGTATTAAATTCGGATGCAATTTCTAGGATACATCGTCAATAAGAAGGTCCAAGGGATACAGTAGACCTGAAGTGAAGCATCGGAATTCAAAACTGGACTCACAGGAGAGGTTCAAATCATAGAAAGTTAGAGTGTCCGTCCTCTTGTACGTAAGTCAGCATTGTGCCTTTTGTACAAAATTCAGATTCAATTTCTGTGTTTCATCGTCAATAAGAAGGTCCAAGGGATACAGTAAACCTGAAGTGAAGTATCGGAATCTAAAATTGGACTCACAGGAGAGGTACAAATCATAGTAAGTTAGAGGGTCACTCATCTTGTACTTAAGTCGGCATTGTGCCTTTGTATTAAATTCGGATTCAATTTCTAGGATACATCGTCAATAAGAACGTCCAAGGGATACAGTAAACCTGAAGTGAAGCATCGGAATTCAAAACTGGACTCACAGGAGAGGTTCAAATCATAGAGAGTTAGAGTGTCAGTCCTCTTGCACATAAGTTGGCATTGTGCGTTTTGTATTAAATTCGGATGCAATTTAAGTGTTTCATCGTCAATAAGAAGGTCCGAGGGATACAGTAAACCTGAAGTGAAGCATCGGAATCTAAAACTGGTCTCAGAGGAGAGGTTCAAATGATAGAGAGTTAGAGTGTCAGTCCTCTTGTACATAAGTCGGCATTGTGCCTTTGGTATTAAATTCGGATGCTATATCTGTGTTGCATCGTCAATAAGACGTTCCAAGTGATACAGAAAACCTGAAGTGAGGCATCGGAATCTAAAACTTTACTCATAGGAGAGGTTCAAATCATAGAGAGTTAGGGTGACAGACCTCTTGTACTTAAGTCGGCATTGTGCCTTTTGTATTAAATTCGGATGCAATTTCTGTGTTTCATCGTCAATAAGAAGGTTCAAGGGATACAGTAAACCTGAAGTGAAGCAGCGGAATCTAAAACTGGACTCACAGGAGCGGTTAAAATCATAGAAAGTTAGAGTGTCAGTCGTCTAGTAAATGAGTCGGCATCGTGCCTTTTGTGTTAGATTCGGATGCAACTTCTGTGTTTCATCGTCAATAAGAAGGTCCAAGGGATACAGTTAACCTGAAGTGAAGCATCGGAATCAAAAACTGGACTCACAGGAGAGGTTCAAATCAAAGAAAGTTAGAGTCTCAGTCCTCTTGTACTTATGTCGGCATTGTGCGCTTTGTATTAAATTCGGATGCAATTTCTGCGTTTCATCGTCAATAAGAAGGTCCAAGGGATACAGTAAACCTGAAGTGAAGCAGCGGAATCTAAAACTGGACTCACAGGAGAGGTACAAATCGTAGAAAGTTAGAGTGTCAGTCGTCTTGTACTTAAGTCGGCATTGTGCCTTTTGTGTTATATTCGGATGCAATTTCTGTGTTTCATCGTTAATAAAAAGGTCCAAGGGATACCGTAACCCTAAAGTGAAGCATCGGAATCTAAAACTGGACTCACAGGAGGGGTTCAAATCATAGAAAGTTAGAGGGTCAGTCCTGTTGTGCATAAGTTGTCATTTTGCGTTTTGTATTAAATTCGGATGTAATATCTGTGTTTCATCGTCAATTAGATGGTCCAAGGGATACAGTAAACCTGAAGTGAAGCATCGTAATCTAAAACTGGACTCACAGGAGAGGTTCAAATCAAAGAAAGTTAGAGTCTCAATCCTCTTGTACTTATGTCGGCATTGTGCGCTTTGTATTAAATTCGGATGCAATTTCTGCGTTTCATCGTCAATAAGAAGGTCCAAGGGATACAGTAAACCTGAAGTGAAGCAGCGGAATCTAAAACTGGACTCACAGGAGAGGTACAAATCATAGAAAGTTAGAGTGTCAGTCGTCTTGTACTTAAGTCGGCATTGTGCCTTTTGTGTTATAATAGGATGCAATTTCTGTGTTTCATCGTCAATAAAAAGGTCCAAGGGATACAGTAAACCTAAAGTGAAGCATCGGAATCTAAAACTGGACTCACAGGAGGGGTTCAAATCATAGAAAGTTAGAGGGTCAGTCCTCTTGTACTTAAGTTGGCATTGTGCCTGGTGTATTAAATTCGGATGCGATTTCGAGCTTTCATCGTCAATAAGAAGGTCCAAGGGACATAGTAAACCTGAAGTGAAGCATCGGAATCTATAACTGGACTCACAGGAGAGGTTCAAATCATAGAGAGTTAGAGTGTCAGTCCTCTTGTACATAAGTTGGCATTGTGCGTTTTGTATTAAATTCGGATGCAATTTCTAGGATACATCGTCAATAAGAAGGTCCAAGGGATACAGTAAACCTGAAGTGAAGCATCGGAATCTAAAACTGGACTCACAGGAGAGGTTCAAATCATAGAAAGTTAGACGGTGAGTCCTCTTGTACGTAAGTCAGCATTGTTCCTTTTGTACAAAATTCGGATTAAATTTCTGTGTTTCATCGTCAATAAGAAGGTCCAAGGGATACAGTAAACCTGAAGTGAAGAATCGGAATCTAAAATTGGACTCACAGGAGAGGTACAAATCATAGTAAGTTAGAGGGTCACTCATCTTGTACTTAAGTCGGCATTGTGCCTTTGTATTAAATTCGGATGCAATTTCTAGGATACATCGTCAATAAGAACGCCCAAGGGATACAGTAAGCCTGAAGTGAAGCATCGGAATTCAAAACTGGACTCACAGGAGAGGTTCAAATCATAGAGAGTTAGAGTGTCAGTCCACTTGTACATAAGTTGGCATTGTGCGTTTTGTATTAAATTCGGATGCAATTTAAGTGTTTCATCGTCAATAAGAAGGTCCGAGGGATGCAGTAAAACTGAAGTGAAGCATCGTAATCTAAAACTGGACTCACAGGAGAGGTTCAAATAATAGAAAGTTGGAGTGTCAGTCCTCATGTACTTAAGTCAGCATTGTGCGTTTACTATTAAATTAGGATGCAATGTCTGTGTTTCATCGTCAATAAGAAGGATGAAGAGATACAGTAAACCTGAAGTGAAGCATCGGAAACTAAAAGTAAACTCATAGGAGAGGTTCAAATCATAGTGAGTTAGAGTGTCAGTCCTCTTGACTTAAGTCGGCATTGTGCCTATTGTATTAAATTCGGATGCTATTTCTGTGTTTCATCGTCAATAAGAAGGTCCAAGGGATACAGTTAACCTGAAGTGAAGCATCGGAATCTAAAACTGGACTCACAGGACAGTTTCAAATCATAGAAAGTTCGATGGTCAGTCCTCTTGTAATTAAGTCGGCAATGTGCCTTTTGTATTAAATTCGGATGCAATTTCTAGGTTTCATCGACAATAAGAAGGTCCAAGGGATACAGTAAACCTGAAGTGAAGCATCGGAATCTAAAACTGGACTCACAGAAGAGGTTCAAATCATAGAGAGTTAGAGTGTCAGTCCTGTTGTACATAAGTTGTCATTTTGCGTTTTGTATTAAATTCGGATGTAATATCTGTGTTTCATCGTCAATTAGATGGTCCAAGGGATACAGTAAACCTGAAGTGAAGCATCGTAATCTAAAACTGGACTCACAGGAGAGCTTCAAATCAAAGAAAGTTAGAGTCTCAGTCCTCTTGTACTTATGTCGGCATTGTGCGCTTTGTATTAAATTCGGATGCTATTTCTGTGTTTCATCGTCAATAAGAAGGTCCAAGGGATACAGTTAACCTCAAGTGAAGCATCGGAATCTAAAACTGGACTCACAGGACAGGTTCAAATCATAGAAAGTTCGATGGTCAGTCCTCTTGTAATTAAGTCGGCAATGTGCCTTTTGTATTAAATTCGGATGCAATTTCTAGGTTTCATCGTCAATAAGAAGGTCCAAGGGATACAGTTAACCTGAAGTGAAGCATCGGAATCTAAAACTGGACTCACAGGACAGGTTCAAATCATAGAAAGTTCGATGGTCAGTCCTCTTGTAATTAAGTCGGCAATGTGCCTTTTGTATTAAATTCGGATGCAATTTCTAGGTTTCATCGACAATAAGAAGGTCCAAGGGATACAGTAAACCTGAAGTGAAGCAGCGGAATCTAAAACTGGACTCACAGGAGAGGTACAAATCATAGAAAGTTAGAGTGTCAGTCGTCTTGTACTTAAGTCGGCATTGTGCCTTTTGTGTTATATTCGGATGCAATTTTTGTGTTTCATCGTCAATAAAAAGGTCCAAGGGATACAGTAAACCTAAATTGAAGCATCGGAATCTAAAACTGGACCCACAGGAGGGGTTCAAATCATAGAAAGTTAGAGGGTCAGTCCCCTTGTACTTAAGTTGGCATTGTGCCTGGTGTATTAAATTCGGATGCGATTTCGAGCTTTCATCGTCAATAAGAAGGTCCAAGGGATATAGTAAACCTGAAGTGAAGCATCGGAATCTATAACTGGACTCACAGGAGAGGTTCAAATCATAGAGAGTTAGAGTGTCAGTCCTCTTGTACATAAGTTGGCATTGTGCGTTTTGTATTAAATTCGGATGCAATTTCTAGGATACATCGTCAATAAGAAGGTCCAAGGGATACAGTAGACCTGAAGTGAAGCATCGGAATTCAAAACTGGACTCACAGGAGAGGTTCAAATCATAGAAAGTTAGAGTGTCCGTCCTCTTGTACGTAAGTCAGCATTGTGCCTTTTGTACAAAATTCAGATTCAATTTCTGTGTTTCATCGTCAATAAGAAGGTCCAAGGGATACAGTAAACCTGAAGTGAAGTATCGGAATCTAAAATTGGACTCACAGGAGAGGTACAAATCATAGTAAGTTAGAGGGTCACTCATCTTGTACTTAAGTCAGCATTGTGCCTTTGTATTAAATTCGGATGCAATTTCTAGGATACATCGTCAATAAGAACGTCCAAGGGATACAGTAAACCTGAAGTGAAGCATCGGAATTCAAAACTGGACTCACAGGAGAGGTTCAAATCATAGAGAGTTAGAGTGTCAGTCCTCTTGCACATAAGTTGGCATTGTGCGTTTTGTATTAAATTCGGATGCAATTTAAGTGTTTCATCGTCAATAAGAAGGTCCGAGGGATACAGTAAAACTGAAGTGAAGCATCGTAATCTAAAACTGGACTCACAGGAGAGGTTCAAATCATAGAAAGTTGGAGTGTCAGTCCTCTTGTACTTAAATCAGCATTGTGCGCTTACTATTAAATTAGGATGCAATTTCTGTGTTTCATCGTCAATAAGAAGGATGAAGAGATACAGTAAACCTGAAGTGAAGCATCGGAATCTAAAACTGGACTCACAGGAGAGGTTCAAATCAAAGAAAGTTAGAGTCTCAGTCCTCTTGTACTTATGTCGGCACTATGCGTTTTGTATTAAAATCGGATGCAATTTCTGTGTTTCATCGTCAATAAGAAGGTCCAAGGGATACAGTAAACCTGAAGTGAAGCAGCGGAATCTAAAACTGGACTCACAGGAGCGGTTAAAATCATAGAAAGTTAGAGTGTCAGTCGTCTTGTACATCAGTCGGCATCGTGCCTTTTGTGTTAGATTCGTATGCAACTTCTGTGTTTCATCGTCAATAAGAAGGTCCAAGGGATACAGTAAACCTGAAGTGAAGCATCGGAATCTAAAACTGGAGTCACAGGAGAGGTTCAAATCATAGAAAGTTAGACGGTCAGTCCTCTTGTACTTAAGTCGGCATTGTGCCTTTTGTATTAAATTCGGATGCAATTTCTGTGTTTCATCGTCAATAAGAAGGTCCAAGGGATACAGTAAACCTGTAGTGAAGCATCGGAATCTAAAACTGGACTCACAGGAGAGGTTCAAATCATAGAGAATTAGAGTGTCAGTCCTCTTATACATAAGTCAGCATTGTGCCTTTTGTGTTAAATTCGGATGCAATATCTGTGTTTCATCGTCAATAAGAAGGTCCAAGGGATACAGTAAACCTGTAGTGAAGCATCGGAATCTAAATTTGGACTCACAGGAGGGTTTCAAATCATAGAAAGTTCGAGGGTCAGTCCTCTTGTACTTAAGTCAGCATTGTGCCCTTTGTATTAAATTCGGATGCAATTTCTAGGTTTCATCGACAATAAGAAGGTCCAAGGGATACAGTAATCCTGAAGTGAAGCATCGGAATCTAAAACTGGACTCACAGGAGAGGTTCAAATCATAGAGAGTTAGAGTGTCAGTCCTGTTGTACATAAGTTGTCATTTTGCGTTTTGTATTAAATTCGGATGTAATATCTGTGTTTCATCGTCAATTAGATGGTCCAAGGGATACAGTAAACCTGATGTGAAGCATCGTAATCTAAAACTGGACTCACAGGAGAGGTTCAAATCATAGAAAGTTCGAGGGTCAGTCCTCTTGTGTTTAAGTCGACATTGTGCCTTTTGTATTAAATTCGGATGCAATTTCTGTGTTTCATCGTAAATAAGAAGGTCCAAGGGATACAGTAAACCTGATGTGAAGCATCGGAATCTAAAACTGGACTCACAGAGAGGTTCAAATCATAGAGAGTTAGAAAGTCTGTCCTCTTGTACATAAGTCGGCATTGTGCCTTTTGTATTAAATTCGGATGATGTTTCTGTGTTTCATCGTCAATAAGAAAGTCCAAGGGATGCAGTAAACCTGAAGTGAAGCATCGGAATCTAAAACTGGACTCACAGGAGAGGTTCAAATCATAGAGAGTTTGAGTGTCAGTCCTCTTGTACTTAAGTCGGCATAGTGCCTATTGTATTAAATTCGGTTGCAATTTCTGCGTTTGATCGTCAATAAGAAGGTCCAGTGATACAGTTGACCTGAAGAGAGGCATCGGAATCTAAAACTCGACTCTCAGCAGAGATTCAAATCATAGTAAGTTACAGTGTCAGTCCTCTTGTACTTAAGTCAGCATTGTGCATTTCGTATTAAATTCGGATGTAATTCCTGTGTTTCATCGTCAATAAGAATGTCCAAGGGATACGGTAAACCTGAAGTGAAGCATCGGAATCTAAAACTGGACTCACAGGAGAGGTTCAATTCATAGAGAGTTAGAAGATCAGTCCTCTTGTACTTAAGTCGGCATTGTGCCTTTTGTATTACACTCGGATGCAATTTCTAGGTTTCATCGTCAATAAGAAGGTCCAAGGGATACAGTAAACCTGAAGTGAAGCATCGGAATCTTAAACTGGACTCACAGGACAGGTTCAAAACATAGAAAGTTGGAGTGTCAGTCCTCTTGTACTTATAACGACATTGTGCCTATTGTATTAAATTCGGTTGCAATTTCTGTGTTTCATCGTCAATAAGAAGGTTCAAGGGATACAGTAAACCTGAAGTGAAGCATTGGAATCTAAAACTGGACTCACAGGAGAGGTTAAATCATAGATATTTCGAGTGTCAGTCCTCTTGTACTTAAGTAGACATTGTGCCTTTTGTATTAAATTCGGATGCTATTTCTGGGTTTAATCATCAATAAGAAGGTCCAAGGGATGCAGTAAATCTGAAGTGTAGCATCGGAATCTAAAACTGGACTCACAGGAGATATTCAAATCATAGAGAGTTAGAGTGTCAATCCTCTTGTACTTAAGCCCGCATTGTGCCTCTTGTATTAAATTCGGATGCAATTTCTGTGTTTCATCGTCAATACGAAGGTCTAACGGATACAGTAAACCTGAAGTGAAGCATCGGAATCTAAACTAGGACTCACAGGAGAGGTTCAAATCTTAGAAAGTTAGAGTGTCAGTCGTCTTGTACTTAAGTCGGCATTGTGCCATTTGTATTAAATTCGGATGCAATTTCTGTGTTTCATCGTCAATAAGAAGGTCCAAGGGATACAGCAAACCTGAAGTGAAGCATCGGAATCTAAAACTGGTCTCACAGGAGAGGTTCAAATCATAGAAAGTTAGAAGCTCAGTCCTCTTGTACTTATGTCGGCATTGTGCCTTTTGTATTACACTCAGATGCAATTTCTAGGTTTCATCATCAATAAGAAGGTCCAAGGGATACAGTAAACCTGAAGTGAAGCATCGGAATCTAAAACTGGACTCACAGGAGAGGTTCAAAACATAGAAAGTTGGAGTGTCAGTCCTCTTGTAGTTATGTCGACATTTTGCCTATTGTATTAAATTCGGTTGCAATTTCTGTGTTTCATCGTCAATAAGAAGGTTCAAGGGATACAGTAAACCTGAAGTGAAGCATTGGAATCTAAAACTGGACTCACAGGAGAGGTTCAAATCATAGAAATGTCGAGTGTCAGTCCTCTTGTACTTAAGTCGGCATTGTGCCTTTTGTATTAAATACGGATGCTATTTCGGGGTTTAATCGTCAATAAGAAGGTCCAAGGGATGCAGTAAACCTGAAGTGAAGCATCGGAATCTAAAACTGGACTCACAGGAGATATTCAAATCATAGAGAGTTAGAGTGTCAGTCCTCTTGTACTTAAGTCGGCATTGTGCCTTTTGTATTAAATTCGGATGCAATTTCCATGTTTCATCGACAATAAGAAGGTCCAAGGGATACAGTAAACCTGAAGTGAAGCATCGGAATCTAAAACTGGACTCACAGGAGAGGTTCAAATCACAGAAAGTTAGACGGTCAGTCCTCTTGTACTTAAGTCGGCATTGTGCCTATTGTATTAAATTCGGATGCAATTTCTGTGTTTCATCGTCAATAAGAAGGTCCAAGGGATACAGTTAACCTGAAGTGAAGAATCGGAATCTAAAACTGGACTCACAGGAGAGGTTCAAATCATAGAGAATTAGAGTGTCAGTCCTCTTATACGTAAGTCAGCATTGTGCCTTTTGTGTTAAATTCGGATGCAATATCTGTGTTTCATCGTCAATAAGAAGGTCCAAGGGATACAGTAAACCTGTAGTGAAGCATCGGAATCTAAAATTGGACTCACAGGAGGGGTTCAAATCATAGAAAGTTCGAGGGTCAGTCCTCTTGTACTTAAGTTGGCATTGTGCCTTTTGTATTAAATTCGGATGCAATTTCTAGGTTTCATCGACAATAAGAAGGTCCAAGGGATACAGTAAACCTAAAGTGAAGCATCGGAATCTAAAACTGGACTCACAGGAGAGGTTCAAATCATAGCGAGTTAGAGTGTCAGTCCTCTTGTACTTAAGTCGGAATTATGCCTATTGTATTAAATTCGGTTGCAATTTTGTGTTTCTTCGTCAATAAGAAGGTTCAAGGGATACAGTAGACCTGAAGTGAAACATCGGAATCTAAAACTGGACTCACAGGAGCGGTTCAAATCAAAGAAAGTTAGAGTCTCAGTCCTCTTGTACTTATGTCGGCATTGTGCGTTTTGTATTAAATTCGGATGCAATTTCTGCGTTTCATCGTCAATAAGAAGGTCCAAGGGTTACAGTAAACCTGAAGTGAAGCAGCGGAATCTAAAACTGGACTCACAGGAGAGGTACAAATCATAGAAAGTTAGAGTGTCAGTCGTCTTGTACTTAAGTCGGCATTGTGCCTTTTGTGTTATATTCGGATGCAATTTCTCTGTTTCATCGACAATAAGAAGGTCCAAGGGATACAGTAAACCTAAAGTGAAGCATCGGAATCTAAAACTGGACTCACAGGAGGGGTTCAAATCATAGAAAGTTAGAGGGTCAGTCCTCTTGTACTTAAGTTGGCATTGTGCCTGTTGTATTGAATTCGGATGCGATTTCGAGCTTTCATCGTCAATAACATGGTCCAAGGGATATTGTAAACCTGAAGTGAAGCATCGGAATCTAAAACTGGACTCACAGGAGAGGTTCAAATCATAGAGAGGTAGAGTGTCAGTCCTCTTGTACATAAGTTGGCATTGTGCGTTTTGTATTAAATTCGGATGCAATTTCTAGGATACATCGTCAATAAGAAGGTCCAAGGGATACAGTAAACCTGAAGTAAAGCATCGGAATTCAAACCTGGACTCACAGGAGAGGTTCAAATCATAGAAAGTTAGAGTGTCCGTCCTCTTGTACGTAAGTCAGCATTGTGCCTTTTGTACTAACTTCGGATTCAATTTCTGCGTTTCATCGTCAATAAGAAGGTCCAAGGGATACAGTAAACCTGAAGTGAAGTATCGGAATCTAAAATTTGACTCACAGGAGAGGTACGAATCATAGTAAGTTAGAGAGTCACTCATCTTGTACTTAAGTCGGCATTGTGCCTTTTGTATTAAATTCGGATGCAATTTCTAGAATACATCGTCAATAAGAAGGTCCAAGGGATACAGTAAACCTGAAGTGAAGCATCGGAATTCAAAACTGGACTCACAGGAGAGGTTCAAATCATAGAGAGTTAGAGTGTCAGTCCACTTGTACATAAGTTGGCATTGTGCGTTTTGTATTAAATTCGGATGCAATTTCTCTGTTTCATCGTCAATAAGAAAGTCCGAGGGTTAGAGTAAAACTGAAGTGAAGCATCGTAATCTAAAACTGGACTCACAGGAGAGGTTCAAATCATAGAAAGTTGGAGTGTCAGTCCTCTTGTACTTAAGTCAGCATTGTGCGTTTACTATTAAATTAGGATGCAATTTGTGTGTTTCATCGTCAATAAGAAGGATGAAGAGATACAGGAAACCTGATGTGAAGCATCGGAATCTAAAAGTGGACTCACAGGAGAGGTTCAAATCATAGTGAGTTAGAGTGTCAGTCCTCGTGACTTAAGTCGGCATTGTGCCTCTTGTATTAAATTCGGATGCAATTTCTGTGTTTCATCGTCAATAAGAAGGTTCAAGGGATACAGTAAACCTGAAGCGAAGCATCGGAATCTAAAATTGGACTCGCAGGAGAGGTTCAATTTATAGAAAGTTAGAGTGTCAGTCGTCTTGTACTTAAGTCGGCATTGTGCCTTTTGTATTAAATTCGGATGCAATTTCTGTGTTTCATCGTCAATAAGAGGGTCGAAGGGATACAGCAAACCTGAAGTGAAGCATCGGAATCTGAAACTGGACTCACAGGAGAGGTTCAAATCATAGAAAGTTAGAAGGTCAGTCCTCTTGTACTTAAGTCGGCATTGTGCCTTTTGTATTACACTCGGATGCAATTTCTAGGTTTAATCGTCAATAAGAAGGTCCAAGGGATACAGTAAACCTGAAGTGATGCATCGGAATCTAAAACTGGACTCACAGGAGAGGTTCAAAACATAGAAAGTTGGAGTGTCAGTCCTCTTGTACTTATGTCGACATTGTGCCTATTGTATTAAATTCGGTTGCAATTTCTGTGTTTCATCGTCAATAAGAAGGTTCAAGGGATACAGTAAACCTGAAGTGAAGCATTGGAATCTAAAACTGGACTCACAGGAGAGGTTCAAATCATAGAAATTTCGAGTGTCAGTCCTCTTGTACTTAAGTCGGCATTGTGCCTTTTGTATTAAATTCGGATGCTATTTCTGGGTTTAATCGTCAATAAGAAGGTCCAAGGGATGCAGTAAACCTGAAGTGAAGCATCGGAATCTAAAACTGGACTCACAGGAGATATTCAAATCACAGAGAGTTAGAGTGTCAGTCCTCTTGTACTTAAGCCCGCATTGAACCTCTTGTATTAAATTCGGATGCAATTTCTGTGTTTCATCGTCAATACGAAGGTCTAACGGATACAGTAAACCTGAAGTGAAGCATCGGAATCTAAAACAGGACTCACAGGAGAGGGTCAAATCATAGAAAGTTAGAGTGTCAGTCGCCTTGTACTTAAGTCGGCATTGTGCCCTTTGTATTAAATTCGGATGCAATTTCTGTGTTTCATCGTCAATAAGAAGGTCCAAGGGATACAGTAAACCTGAAGTGAAGCATCGGAATCTAAAACTAGACTCACAGGAGAAGTTCAAAACATAGAAATCTGGAGTGTCATTCCTCTTGTACTTATGTCGACATTGTGCCTATTGTATTAAATTAGGTTGCAATTTCTGTGTTTCATCGTCAATAAGAAGGTTCAAGGGATACAGTAAACCTGAAGTGAAGCTTTGGAATCTAAAACTGGACTCACAGGAGAGGTTGAAATCATAGAAATTTCGAGTGTCAGTCCTCTTGTACTTAAGTCGGCATTGTGCCTTTTGTATTAAATACGGATGCTATTTCTGAGTTTAATCGTCAATAAGAAGGTCCAAGGGATGCAGTAAACCAGGAGTGAAGCATCGGAATCTAAAACTGGACTCACAGGAGATATTCAAATCATAGAGAGTTAGTGTGTCAGTCCTCTTGTACTTAAGCCCGCATTGTGCCTCTTGTATTAAATTCGGATGCAATTTATGTGTTTCTTCGTCAATACGAAGGTCTAACGGATACAGTAAACCTGAAGTGAAGCATCGGAATCTAAAAATTGGACTCACAGGAGAGGTTCAAATCAAAGAAACTTAGAGTCTCAGTCCATTTGTACTTATGTCGGCATCGTGCCTATTGTATTAAATTCGGTTGCAATTTCTGCGTTTGATCGTCAATAAGAACGTCCAGTGATACAGTAAACCTGAAGAGAAGCATCGGAATCTAAAACTCGACTCACAGGAGAGGTTCAAATCAAAGTGAGTTACAGTGTCAGTCCTCTTGTACTTAAGTCGGCATTGTGCATTTCGTATTAAATTCGGATGTAATTCCTGTGTTTCATCGTCAATAAGAATATCCAAGGGATACAGTAAACCTGAAGTGAAGCATCGGAATGTAAAACTGGACTCACAGGAGAGGTTCAAATGATAGAGAGTTAGTGTGTCAGTCCTGTTGTACATAAGTCGGCATTGTGCCTTTGGTATTAAATTCGGATGCTATTTCTGTGTTACATCGTCAATAAGACGGTCCAAGGGATGGAAAAAACCTGAAGTAAGGCATCGGAATATAAAACTGGACTCATAGGAGAGGTTCAAATCGTAGAGAGTTAGAGTGACAGTCCTCTTGTACTTAAGTCGGCATTGTGCCTTTTGTATTAAATTCGGATGCAATTTCTGTGTTTCATCGTTAATAAGAAGATTCAAGGGATACAGTAAACATGAAGTGAAGCATCGGAATCTAAAACTGGACTCACAGGAGAGGTTCAAATCAAAGAAAGTTAGAGTCGCAGTCCTCTTGTACTTATGTCGCCATTGTGCGTTTTGTATTAAATTCGGATGCAATTTCTGTGTTTCATCGCCAATAAGTAGGTCCAAGGGATACAGTAAACCTGAAGTGAAGCAGCGGAATCTAAGACTGGACTCGCTGGAGCGGTTAAAATAATAGAAAGTTAGAGTGTCAGTCGTCTTGTACATAAGTCGGCATCGTGCCTTTTGTGTTAAATTCGGATGCAATTTCTGTGTTTCATCGTCAATGAGAAGGTCCAAGGGATACAGTAAACCTGAAGTGATGCATCGGAATCTAAAACTGGACTCACAGGAGAGGTTCAAATCATAGAAAGTTAGAGGGTCAGTCCTCTTGTACTTATGTCAGCATTGTGCCTTTTGTATTAAATTCGGATGCAATTTCTAGGTTTCATCGTCAATATGAAGGTCCAAGGGATACAGTAAACCTGAAGTGAAGCAACGGAATCTAAAACTGGACTCACAGGAGAGGTTCAAATCATAGAGAGTTAGAGTGTCAGTCCTCTTGTACATAAGTTGGCATTTTGCGTTTTGTATTAAATTCGGATGTAATATCTGTGTTTCATCGACAATAACATGGTCCAAGGGATACAGTAAACCTGAAGTGAAGCATCGTAATCTAAAACTGGACTCACAGGAAAGGTTCAAATCAAAGAAAGTTGGAGTGTCAGTCCTCTTGTACTTAAGTCGGCATTGTGCCTTTTGTATTAAATTCGGATGCAATTTCTGTGTTTCATCGTCAATAAGAAGGTCCAAGGGATACAGTGAACCTGAAGTGAAGCATCGGAATCTAAAACTGGACTCACAGGAGAGGTCCCAATCATAGCGAGTTAGAGTGTCAGTCCTCTTGTACATAAGTCGGCATTGAGCCATTGGTCTTAAATTCTGATTTTATATCTGTGTTACATCGTCAATAAGACCGTCCAAGGGATACAGAAAAAATGAATGAGGCATCGGAATCTAAAACTGGACTCATAGGAGAGGTTCAAATCAAAGAGAGTTAGAGTACACAGTCCTCTTGTACTTAAGTCGGCATTGTGCCTTTTGTATTTAATTCGGATGCAATTTCTGTGTTTCATCGTCAATAAGAAGGTTCAAGGGATACAGTAAACTTGAAGTGAAGCATCGGAATCTAAAACTGGACTCACAGGAGAGGTTCAAATCATAGGAAGTTAGAGGGTCAGTCCTCTTATACTTAAGTCGCCATTGTGCCTTCTGTATTAAATTCGGATGCAATTTCGAGGCTTCATCGTCAATAAGAAGCTCCAAGGGATGCAGTTAACCTGAAGTGAAGCATCGGAATCTAAAACTGGACTCACAGGACAGGTTCAAATCATAGAGAATTAGAGTGTCAGTCCTCTTATAGATAAGTCAGCATTGTGCCTTTTGTATTAAATTCGGATGCAATTTCTGTGTTTCATCGTCAATAAGAAGGTCCATGGGATTCAGTAAAGCTGAAGTGAAGCATCGGAATCTAAAATTGGACTCACAGGAGAGGTTCAAATCATAGAAAGTTCGAGGGTCAGTCCTCTTGTACTTAAGTCGGCATTGTGCTTTTTGTACTAAATTCGCATGCAATTTCTAGGTTTCATCGTCAATATGAAGGCCCAAGGGATACAGTAAACCTGAAGTGAAGCATCGGAATCTAAAACTGGACTCACAGGAGAGGTTCAAATCATAGAGAGTTAGATGTCAGTCCTCTTGTACATAAGTTGGCATTTTGCGTTTTGTATTAAATTCGGATGTAATATCTGTGTTTCATCGTCAATAAGATGGTCCAAGGGATACAGTAAACCTGAAGTGAAGCATCATAATCTAAAACTGGACTCACAGGAGAGGTTCAAATCTTAGAAAGTTTGAGTGTCAGTGCTCTTGTACTTAAGTCGGCATTGTGACATATTATTAAATTCGGATGCAATTTCTGTGTTTCATCGTCAATAAGAAGGTCCAAGGGATACAGTAAACCTGAAGTGAAGCATCGGAATCTAAAACTGGACTCACAGGAGAGGTTCAAATCATAGTAAGTTACAGTGTCATCCTCTTGTACTTAATTCGGCATTGTGCCTTTAGTATCAAATTCGGAAGCGATTTCTGTCTTTCATCGTCAATAAGAAGGTCCAAGGGATACAGTAAACCTGAAGTGAAGCATCGGAATCTAAAACTGGACTCACAGGAGAGGTCCAAATCATAGAGAGTTAGAGTGTCTGTCCACTTGTACATAAGTCGGCATTGTGCCTTTTGTATTGAATTCGGATGCTGTTTCTGTGTTTCTTCGTCAATAAGAAATTCCAAGGGATACAGTAAACATGAAGTGAAGCATTGGAATCTAAAACTGGACTCACAGGACAGGTTCAAATCATAGAGAATTAGAGTGTCAGTCCTCTTATAGATAAGTCAGCATTGTGCCTTTTGTATTAAATTCGGATGCAATTTCTGTGTTTCATCGTCAATAAGATGGTCCAAGGGATTTAGTAAAGCTGAAGTGAAGCATCGGAAT
Organism: Schistocerca americana; assembly: GCF_021461395.2. Lineage (NCBI taxonomy): Eukaryota > Metazoa > Arthropoda > Insecta > Orthoptera > Acrididae > Schistocerca > Schistocerca americana. The sequence continues at coordinate 61,506,183 of NC_060121.1, forward strand.
CTAAAATTGGACTCACAGGAGAGGTTCAAATCATAGAAAGTTCGGGGGTCAGTCCTCTTGTACTTAAGTCGGCATTGTGCTTTTTGTACTAAATTCGCATGCAATTTCTAGGTTTCATCGTCAATATGAAGGCCCAAGGGATACAGTAAACCTGAAGTGAAGCATCGGAATCTAAAACTGGACTCACAGGAGAGGTTCAAATCATAGAGAGTTAGAATGTCAGTCCTCTTGTACATAAGTTGGCATTTTGCGTTTTGTATTAAATTCGGATGTAATATCTGTGTTTCATCGTCAATAAGATGGTCCAAGGGATACAGTAAACCTGAAGTGAAGCATCGTAATCTAAAACTGGACTCACAGGAGAGGTTCAAATCTTAGAAAGTTTTAGTGTCAGTCCTCTTGTACTTAAGTCGGCATTGTGCCATATTATTAAATTCGGATGCAATTTCTGTGTTTCATCGTCAATAAGAAGGTCCAAGGGATACAGTAAACCTGAAGTGAAGCATCGGTATCTAAAACTGGACTCACAGGAGAGGTTCAAATCATAGTAAGTTACAGTGTCATTCCTCTTGTACTTAATTCGGCATTGTGCCTTTAGTATCAAATTCGGAAGAGATTTCTGTCTTTCATCGTCAATAAGAAGGTCCAAGGGATACAGTAAACCTGAAGTGAAGCATCGGAATCTAAAACTGGACTCACAGGAGAGGTCCAAATCATAGAGAGTTAGAGTGTCTGTCCTCTTGTACATAAGTCGGCATTGTGCATTTTGTATTGAATTCGGATGCTGTTTCTGTGTTTCATCGTCAATAAGAAATTCCAAGGGATACAGTAAACATGAAGTAAAGCATTGGAATCTAAAACTGGACTCACAGGAGCGGTTCAAATCATAGAGAGTTAGAGTGTCAGTCCTCTTGTACATAAGTCGGCATCGTGCCTTTTGTATTAAAATCGCACGCAATATCTGTGTTTCATCGTCAATAAGAAGGTCCAAGGGATACAGTAAACCTGAAGTGAAGCATCGGAATCTAAAACTGGACTAACAGGAGAGGTTCAAATCATACAGAGTTAGAGTGTCAGTCCTCTTGTACTTAAGTTGGCATAGTGCCTATTGTATTAAATTCGGTTGCAATTTCTGCGTTTGTTCGTCAATAAGAAGGTCCAGTGATACAGCAAACCTGAAGAGAGGCATCGGAATCTAAAACTCGACTCACAGGAGAGGTTCAATTCATAGTAAGTTACAGTGTCAGTCCTCTTGTACTTAAGTCAGCATTGTGCATTTCGTATTAAATTCGGATGTAATACCTGTGTTTCATCGTCAATAAGAATGTCCAACGAATACGGTAAACCTGAAGTGAAGCATCGGAATCTAAAACTGGACTCACAGGAGAGGTTCAAATCAAAGAAAGTTAGAGTCTCAGTCCTGTTGTACTTATTACGGCATTGTGCGTTTTGAATTAAATTCGGATGCAATTTCTGTGTTTCATCGTCAATAAGAAGGTCCAAGTGATACAGTATACCTGAAGTGAAGCAGCGGAATCTAAAACTGGACTCACAGGAGCGGATCACATCATAGAAAGGTAGAGTGTCAGTCGTCTTGTAGATAAGTCGGCATTGTGCCTTTTGTGTTAAATTGGATGCAATTTCTGTGTTTCATCGTCAATAAGAAGGTCCAAGGGATACAGTAAACCTGAAGTGAAGCATCGGAATCTAAAATTGGACTCACAGGAGAGGTTCAAATCATAGAAAGGTCGAGGGTCAGTCCTCTTGTACTTAAGTCGGCATTGTGCTTTTTGTACTAAATTCGCATGCAATTTCTAGGTTTCATCGTCAATATGAAGGTCCAAGGGATACAGTAAACCTGAAGTGAAGTATCGGAATCTATAACTGGACTCACAGGAGAGGTTCAAATCATAGAGAGTTAGAGTGTCAGTCCTCTTTTACATAAGTTGGCCTTTTGCGTTTTGTATTAAATTCGGATGTAATATCTGTGTTCCATCGGCAATAAGATGGTCCAAGGGATACAGTAAACCTGAAGTGAAGCATCGTAATCTAAAACTGGACGCACAGGAGAGGTTCAAATAATAGAAAGTTTGAGTGTCAGTCCTCTTGTACTTAAGTCGGCATTGTGCCATATTATTAAATTCGGATGCAATTTCTATGTTTCATCGTTAATAAGAAGGTCCAAGCGATACAGTAAACGTGAAGTGAAGCATCGGAATCTAAAACTGGACTCACAGGAGAGGTTCAAATCATAGTAAGTTACAGTGTCAGTCCTCTTGTACTTAATTCGGCATTGTGCCTTTAGTATTAAATTCGGATGCGATTTCTGTCTTTCATCGTCAATAAGAAGGTCCAAGTGATACAGTAAACCTGAAGTGAAGCATCGGAATCTAAAACTGGACTCACAGGGGAAGTTCAAATCATAGAGATTCAGAGTGTCTGTCCTCTTGTACATAAGTCGTCATTGTGCCTTTTGTATTAAATTCGGATGCTGTTTCTGTGTTTCATCGTCAATAAGAAAGTCCAAGGGATACAGTAAACCTGAAGTGAAACATCGGAATCTAAAACTGGACTCACAGGAGCGGTTCAAATCATAGAGAGTTAGAGTGTCAGTCCTCTTGTACATAAGTCGGCATCGTGGCTTTTGTATTAAAATCGGATGCAATATCTGTGTTTCATCGTCAATAAGAAGGTCCAAGGAATACAGTAAACCTGAAGTGAAGCATCGGAATCTAAAACTGGACTCACAGGAGAGGTTCAAATCATAGAAAGTTAGAGTTTCAGTCCTCTTGTACATAAGTTGGCATTGTGCTTTATGTATTAAACTCGGATGCAAGTTCTGTGTTTCATCGTCAATAAGTAGATCCAAGGGGTACCGTAAACCTGAAGTGAAGCATCGGAATCTAAAACTTGTCTCACAGGAGAGGTTCAAATCATAGAAAGTTGGAGTGTTAGTCCTTTTCTTCTTAAGCCGGCATTGTGCCTTTTGAATTTAATTCCAATGCAATTTCTGTGCTTCATCGTCAAAACGAAGGTCCAAGGGATACAGTATAGCTGAAGTGAAGCATTGGAATCTAAAACTGGACTCACAGGAGAGGTTCAAATTATAGAAAGTTAGAGAGTCAGTCCACTCGTACTTAATTCGTCATTGTGCCTTTCGAATTTCATTCCGATGCAATTTCTGTGCTTCATCGTCAATAATAATGTCCAAGGTATACATTAAACCTGAAGTGTAGCATCGGAATCTAAAACTGGACTCACAGGAGAAGTTCAAATCATAGAAAGTTAGAGTGTCCGTCCTCTTGTACTTAAGTCGGCATTGTGCCTTTTGTATTAACTTCGGATGCAATTTCTGTGTTTTTTGATCGTCAATAAGAAGGTCCAAGGGATACAGTAAACCTGAAGTGAAGCATCGGAATCTAAAACTGGACTCACAGGAGAGGTTCAAATTATAGAAAGTTAGTATCAGTCCTCTTGTACTTAAGTCGGCATTGTGCATTTTGTATTAAATTCGGATGCAATTACTGAGTTTCATCGCCAATAAGAAGGTCCAAGAGATACAGTAAACCTGAAGTGAAATTTCGGAATTTAAATCTGGACTCACAGGAGAGGTTCAAATCTTAGAGAGCTAGAGTGTCAGTCCTCTTGTACTTAAGTCGGAATTGTGCCTATTGTATTAAATTCGGTTGCAATTTCTGTTTTTCATCGTCAATAAGAAGGTTCAAGGGATACAGTAAACCTGAAGTGAAGCATCGGAATCAAAATCTGGACTCACAGGAGAGGTTCAAATCAAAGAAAGTTAGAGTCTCAGTCCTCTTGTACTTATGTCGGCATTGTGTGTTTTGTATTGTATTCGGATGCAATTTCTTTATTTCATCGTCAATAAGAAGGTCCAAGGGATACAGTAAACCAGAAGTGAAGCATCGGAATCTAAAACTGGACTCACAGGAGAGGTTCAAATCATAGAAAGTTAGAGGGTCAGTCCACTTGTACTTAAGTCGGCATTGTGCGTTTTGTATTAAATTCGGATGCTATTTCTGGGTTTCATCGTCAATAAGAAGGTCCAAGGGATGCAGTAAAAATGAAGTGAAGCATCGGAATCTAAAACTGGACTCACAGGAGAAATTCAAATCTTAGAGAGTTAGAGTGTCAGTCCTCTTGTACTTAAGTCCGCATTGTGCCCTTTGTATTAAATTCGGATGCAATTTCTGTGTTTCATCGCCAATACGAAGGTCCAAACGATACAATATACCTGAAGTGAAGCATCGGAATCTAAAACTGGACTCACAGGAGAGGTTCAAATCATAGATAGTTAGAGTGTCAGTGCTCTTGTACTGATGTCGGCATTGTGCCTACTGTATGAAATTGGGATGCAATTTCTGTTTTTCATCGTCAATAAGAAGGTCCAAGGGATACAGTAACCTGAAGTGAAGCATCGGAATCTAAAACTGGACTCACAGGAGATGTTCAAATCATTGAAAGTTAGAGTGTCAGTCCTCTTGCACTTAAGTTGGCATTGTGCCTTTTGTATTAAATTCGGATGCAATTTCTGTGTTTCATCGTCAATAAGAACGTCCAAGGGATACAGTAAACCTGAAGTGAAGCATCGGTATCTAAAACTGGACTCGCAGGAGAGGTTCAAATCATAGAAAGTTAGAGTGTCAGTCCTCTTGTACATAAGTCGGCATTGTGCCTTTTGTATTAAACTCGGATGCAAGTTCTGTGTTTCATCGTCAATAAGAAGATCCAAGGGGTACCGTAAACCTGAAGTGAAACATCGGAATCTAAAACTTGACTCACAGGAGAGGTTCAAATCATAGAAAGTTAGCGTGTCAGTCCTCCTCTTCTTAAGCCGGCACTGTGCCTTTTGAATTTAATTCCGATGCAATTTCTGTGCTTCATCGTCAAAACGAAGGTCCAAGGGATACAGTATAGCTGAAGTGAATCATCGGAATCTAAAACTTTACTCACAGGAGAGGTTCAAATTATAAAAAGTTAGAGAGTCAGTCCACTTGTACTTAATTCGGCATTGTGCCTCTCGAATTTCATTCCGATGCAATTTCTGTGCTTCATCGTCAATAAGAATGTCCAAGGTATACATTAAACCTGAAGTGTAGCATCGGAATCTAAAACTGGACTCACAGGAGAGGTTCAAATCATACAAAGTTAGAGTGTCGGTCCTCTTGTACTTAAGTCGGCATTGTGCCTTTTGTATTAACTTCGGATGCAATTTCTGTGTTTTTTGATCGTCAATAAGAAGGTCCAAGGGATACAGTAAACCTGAAGTGAAGCATCGGAATCTAAAACTGGACTCACAGGGGAAGTTCAAATCATAGAGATTCAGAGTGTCTGTCCTCTTGTACATAAGTCGTCATTGTGCCTTTTGTATTAAATTCGGATGCTGTTTCTGTGTTTCATCGTCAATAAGAAAGTCCAAGGGATACAGTAAACCTGAAGTGAAACATCGGAATCTAAAACTGGACTCACAGGAGCGGTTCAAATCATAGAGAGTTAGAGTGTCAGTCCTCTTGTACATAAGTCGGCATCGTGGCTTTTGTATTAAAATCGGATGCAATATCTGTGTTTCATCGTCAATAAGAAGGTCCAAGGAATACAGTAAACCTGAAGTGAAGCATCGGAATCTACAACTGGACTCACAGGAGAGGTTCAAATCATAGAAAGTTAGAGTTTCAGTCCTCTTGTACATAAGTTGGCATTGTGCTTTATGTATTAAACTCGGATGCAAGTTCTGTGTTTCATCGTCAATAAGTAGATCCAAGGGGTACCGTAAACCTGAAGTGAAGCATCGGAATCTAAAACTTGTCTCACAGGAGAGGTTCAAATCATAGAAAGTTGGAGTGTTAGTCCTTTTCTTCTTAAGCCGGCATTGTGCCTTTTGAATTTAATTCCGATGCAATTTCTTTGCTTCATCGTCAAAACGAAGGTCCAAGGGATACAGTATAGCTGAAGTGAAGCATTGGAATCTAAAACTGGACTCACAGGAGAGGTTCAAATTATAGAAAGTTAGAGAGTCAGTCCACTCGTACTTAATTCGTCATTGTGCCTTTCGAATTTCATTCCGATGCAATTTCTGTGCTTCATCGTCAATAATAATGTCCAAGGTATACATTAAACCTGAAGTGTAGCATCGGAATCTAAAACTGGACTCACAGGAGAAGTTCAAATCATAGAAAGTTAGAGTGTCCGTCCTCTTGTACTTAAGTCGGCATTGTGCCTTTTGTATTAACTTCGGATGCAATTTCTGTGTTTTTTGATCGTCAATAAGAAGGTCCAAGGGATACAGTAAACCTGAAGTGAAGCATCGGAATCTAAAACTGGACTCACAGGAGAGGTTCAAATTATAGAAAGTTAGTATCAGTCCTCTTGTACTTAAGTCGGCATTGTGCATTTTGTATTAAATTCGGATGCAATTACTGAGTTTCATCGCCAATAAGAAGGTCCAAGAGATACAGTAAACCTGAAGTGAAATTTCGGAATTTAAATCTGGACTCACAGGAGAGGTTCAAATCTTAGAGAGCTAGAGTGTCAGTCCTCTTGTACTTAAGTCGGAATTGTGCCTATTGTATTAAATTCGGTTGCAATTTCTGTTTTTCATCGTCAATAAGAAGGTTCAAGGGATACAGTAAACCTGAAGTGAAGCATCGGAATCAAAATCTGGACTCACAGGAGAGGTTCAAATCAAAGAAAGTTAGAGTCTCAGTCCTCTTGTACTTATGTCGGCATTGTGTGTTTTGTATTGTATTCGGATGCAATTTCTTTATTTCATCGTCAATAAGAAGGTCCAAGGGATACAGTAAACCAGAAGTGAAGCATCGGAATCTAAAACTGGACTCACAGGAGAGGTTCAAATCATAGAAAGTTAGAGGGTCAGTCCACTTGTACTTAAGTCGGCATTGTGCGTTTTGTATTAAATTCGGATGCTATTTCTGGGTTTCATCGTCAATAAGAAGGTCCAAGGGATGCAGTAAAAATGAAGTGAAGCATCGGAATCTAAAACTGGACTCACAGGAGAAATTCAAATCTTAGAGAGTTAGAGTGTCAGTCCTCTTGTACTTAAGTCCGCATTGTGCCCTTTGTATTAAATTCGGATGCAATTTCTGTGTTTCATCGCCAATACGAAGGTCCAAACGATACAATATACCTGAAGTGAAGCATCGGAATCTAAAACTGGACTCACAGGAGAGGTTCAAATCATAGATAGTTAGAGTGTCAGTGCTCTTGTACTGATGTCGGCATTGTGCCTACTGTATGAAATTGGGATGCAATTTCTGTTTTTCATCGTCAATAAGAAGGTCCAAGGGATACAGTAACCTGAAGTGAAGCATCGGAATCTAAAACTGGACTCACAGGAGATGTTCAAATCATTGAAAGTTAGAGTGTCAGTCCTCTTGCACTTAAGTTGGCATTGTGCCTTTTGTATTAAATTCGGATGCAATTTCTGTGTTTCATCGTCAATAAGAACGTCCAAGGGATACAGTAAACCTGAAGTGAAGCATCGGTATCTAAAACTGGACTCGCAGGAGAGGTTCAAATCATAGAAAGTTAGAGTGTCAGTCCTCTTGTACATAAGTCGGCATTGTGCCTTTTGTATTAAACTCGGATGCAAGTTCTGTGTTTCATCGTCAATAAGAAGATCCAAGGGGTACCGTAAACCTGAAGTGAAACATCGGAATCTAAAACTTGACTCACAGGAGAGGTTCAAATCATAGAAAGTTAGCGTGTCAGTCCTCCTCTTCTTAAGCCGGCACTGTGCCTTTTGAATTTAATTCCGATGCAATTTCTGTGCTTCATCGTCAAAACGAAGGTCCAAGGGATACAGTATAGCTGATGTGAATCATCGGAATCTAAAACTTTACTCACAGGAGAGGTTCAAATTATAAAAAGTTAGAGAGTCAGTCCACTTGTACTTAATTCGGCATTGTGCCTCTCGAATTTCATTCCGATGCAATTTCTGTGCTTCATCGTCAATAAGAATGTCCAAGGTATACATTAAACCTGAAGTGTAGCATCGGAATCTAAAACTGGACTCACAGGAGAGGTTCAAATCATACAAAGTTAGAGTGTCGGTCCTCTTGTACTTAAGTCGGCATTGTGCCTTTTGTATTAACTTCGGATGCAATTTCTGTGTTTTTTGATCGTCAATAAGAAGGTCCAAGGGATACAGTAAACCTGAAGTGAAGCATCGGAATCTAAAACTGGACTCACAGGAGAGGTTCAAATTATAGAAAGTTAGTATCAGTCCTCTTGTACTTAAGTCGGCATTGTGCATTTTGTATTAAATTCGGATGCAATTACTGAGATTCATCGCCAATAAGAAGGTCCAAGAGATACAGTGAACCTAAAGTGAAATTTCGGAATCTAAAACTGGACTCACAGGAGAGGTTCAAATCTTAGAGGGTTAGAGTGTCAGTCCTCTTGTACTTAAGTCGGAATTGTGCCTATTGTATTAAATTCGGTTGCAATTTCTGTGTTTCATCGTCAATAAGAAGGTTCAAGGGATACAGTAAACCTGAAGTAAAGCATCGGAATCAAAATCTGGACTCACAGGAGAGGTTCAAATCAAAGAAAGTTAGAGTCTCAGTCCTCTTGTACTTATGTCGGCATTGTGCGTTTTGTATTATATTCGGATGCAATTTCTTTATTTCATCGTCAATAAGAAGGTCCAAGGGATACAGTAAACCTGAAGTGAAGCAGCGGATTCTAAAACTGGACTCACAGGAGAGGTTCAAATCATAGAGAGTTAGAGTGTAAGTCCTCTTGTACATAAGTCAGCATTGTGCTTTTTTGTATTAAATTCGGATTCAATTTCTGTGTTCCATCGTCAATAAGAAGGTCCAAAGGATACAGTAAACCTGAAGTGAAGTATCGGAATCTAAAATTGGACTCACGGGAGAGGTTTAAATCATAGTAAGTTAGAGGGTCAGTCATCTTGTACTTAAGTCGGCATTGTGCCTTATGTATTAAATTCGGATGCAATTTCTAGGATACATCGTCAATAAGAAGGTCCAAGGGATGCAGTAAACCTGAAGCGAAGCATCAGAATTCAAAACTGGACTCACGGGAGAGGTTCAAATCATAGAGAGTTAGAGTGTCAGTCCTCTTGTACATAAGTTGGCATTGTGCGTTTTGTATTAAATTCGGATGAAATTTCTGTGTTTCATCGTCAATAAGAAGGTCCAAGGGATACAGTAAACCTGATGTGAAGCATCGTAATCTAAAACTGGACTCGCAGGAGAGGTTCAAATCATAGAAAGTTAGAGTGTCAGTCGTCTTGTACTTAAGTCGGCATTGTGCGTTTTGTATTAAATTCGGATGCAATTTCTGTGTTTCATCGTCAATAAGAAGGTCCAAGTGATACAGTATACCTGAAGTGAAGCAGTGGAATCTAAAACTGGACTCACAGGAGCGGATCACATCATAGAGAGGTAGAGTGTCAGTCGTCTTGTACATAAGTCGGCATTGTGCCTTTTGTGTTAAATTGGATGCAATTTCTGTGTTTCATCGTCAATAAGAAGGTCCAAGGGATACAGTAAACCTGAAGTGAAGCATCGGAATCTAAAATTGGCTCACAGGAGCGGTTCAAATCATAGAAAGTTCGAGGGTCAGTCCTCTTGTACTTAAGTCGGCATTGTGCTTTTTGTACTAAATTCGCATGCAATTTCTAGGTTTCATCGTCAATATGAAGGTCCAAGGGATACAGTACCCCTGAAGTGAAGCATCGGAATCTATAACTGGACTCACAGGAGAGGTTCAAATCATAGAGAGTTAGAGTGTCAGTCCTCTTGTACATAAGTTGGCATTTTGCGTTTTGTATTAAATTCGGATGTAATATCTATGTTTCATCGGCAATAAGATGGTCCAAGGGATACAGTAAACCTGAAGTGAAGCATCGTAATCTAAAACTGAACTCACAGGAGAGGTTCATATAATAGAAAGTTTGAGTGGCAGTCCTCTTGTACTTAAGTCGACATTGTGCCATATTATTAAATTCGGATGCAATTTCTATGTTTCATCGTCAATAAGAAGGTCCAAGGGATACAGTAAACGTGAAGTGAAGCATCGGGATCTAAAACTGGACTCACAGGAGAGGTTCAAATCATAGTAAGTTACAGTGTCAGTCCTCTTGTACTTAATTCGGCATTGTGCCTTTAGTATTAAATTCGGATGCGATTTCTGTCTTTCATCGTCAATAAGAAGGTCCAAGTGATACAGTAAACCTGAAGTGAAGCATCGGAATCTAAAACTGGACTCACAGGAGAGGTTCAAATCATAGAGAGTTAGAGTGTCAGTCCTCTTGTACATAAGTCGGCATCGTGCCTTTTGTATTAAAATCGGATGCAATATCTGTGTTTCATCGTCAATAAGAAGGTCCAAGAGATACAGTAAACCTGAAGTGAAGCATCGGAATCTAAAACTGGACTCACAGGAGAGGTTCAAATCATAGAAAGTTAGAGTGTCTGTCCTCTTGTACATAAGTCGGCATTGTGCCTTATGTATTAAACTCGGATGCAAGTTCTGTGTTTCATCGTCAATAAGAAGATCCAAGGGGTACCGTATACCTGAAGTGAAGCATCGGAATCTAAAACTTGACTCACAGGAGAGGTTCAAATCATAGAAAGTTAGAGTGTTAGTCCTCTTCTTCTTAAGCCGGCATTGTGCCTTTTGAATTAAATTCCGATGCAATTTCTGTGCATCATCGTCAAAACGAAGGTCCAAGGGATCCAGTATAGCTGAAGTGAAGCATCGGAATCTAAAACTGGATTCACAGGAGAGGTTCAAATTATAGAAAGTTAGAGAGTCAGTCCACTTGTACTTAATTCGGCATTGTGCCTTTCGAATTTCATTCCGATGCAATTTCTGTGCTTCATCGTCAATAAGAATGTCCAAGGTATACATTAAACCTGAAGTGTAGCATCGGAATCTAAAACTGGACTCACAGGAGAGGTTCAAATCATAGAAAGTTAGAGTGTCCGTCCTCTTGTACTTAAGTCGGCATTGTGCCTTTTGTATTAACTTCGGATGCAATTTCTGTGTTTTTTGATCGCCAATGAGAAGGTCCAAGGGATACAGTAAACTTGAAGTGAAGCATCGAAATCTAAATTTGGACTCACAGGAGAGGTTAAACTCATGGAAAGTTAGAGGGTCAGTCCTCTTGTACTTAAGTCGGCATTGTGCGTTTTGTATTAAATTCGGATGCTATTTCTGGGTTTCATCGTCAATAAGAAGGTCCAAGGGATGCAGTAAAAATGAAGTGAAGCATCGGAATCTAAAACTGGACTCACAGGAGATATTCAAATCTTAGAGAGTTAGAGTGTCAGTCCTCTTGTACTTAAGTCCGCATTGTGCCCTTTGTATTAAATTAGGATGCAATTTCTGTGTTTCATCGTCAATACGAAGGTCCATGCGTTACAATATACCTGAAGAGAAGCATCGGAATCTAAAACTGGACTCACAGGAGAGGTTCAAATCATAGATAGTTAGAGTGTCAGTGCTCTTGTACTGAAGTCGGCATTGTGCCAACTGTATGAAATTCGGATGCAATTTCTGTTTTTCATCGTCAATAAGAAGGTCCAAGGGATACAGTAACCTGAAGTGAAGCATCGGAATCTAAAACTGGACTCACAGGATGTGTTCAAGTCATTGAAAGTTAGAGTGTCAGTCCTCTTGTTCTTAAGTTGGCATTGTGCCTTTTGTATTAAATTCGGATGCAATTTCTGTGTTCCATCGTCAATAAGAACGTGCAAGGGATACAGTAAACCTGAAGTGAAGCATCGGTATCTAAAACTGGACTCACAGGAGAGGTTCAAATCATAGAGAGTTAGAGTGTAAGTCCTCTTGTACATAGGTCAGCATTGTGCCTTTTGTATTAAATTCGGATTCAATTTCTGTGTTCCATCGTCAATAAGAAGGTCCAAGGGATACAGTAAACCTGAAGTGAAGTAACGGAATCTAAAATTGGACTCACAGGAGAGGTTTAAATCATAGTATGTTAGAGGGTCAGTCATCTTGTACTTAAGTCGGCATTGTGCCTTATGTATTAAATTCGGATGCAATTTCTAGGATACATCGTCAATAAGAAGGTCCAAGGGATGCAGTAAACCTGAAGCGAAGCATCAGAATTCAAAACTGGACTCACGGGAGAGGTTCAAATCATAGAGAGTTAGAGTGTCAGTCCTCTTCTACATAAGTTGGCATTGTGCGTTTTGTATTAAATTCGGATGAAATTTCTGTGTTTCATCGTCAATAAGAAGGTCCAAGGGATACAGTAAACCTGAAGTGAAGCATCGTAATCTAAAACTGGACTCGCAGGAGAGGTTCAAATCATAGAAAGTTAGATTGTCAGTCGTCTTGTACTTAAGTCGGCATTGTGCGTTTTGTATTAAATTCGGATGCAATTTCTGTGTTTCATCGTCAATAAGAAGGTCCAAGTGATACAGTATACCTGAAGTGAAGCAGTGGAATCTAAAACTGGACTCACAGGAGCGGATCACATCATAGAAAGGTAGAGTGTCAGTCGTCTTGTACATAAGTCGGCATTGTGCCTTTTGTGTTAAATTGGATGCAATTTCTGTGTTTCATCGTCAATAAGAAGGTCCAAGGGATACAGTAAACCTGAAGTGAAGCATCGGAATCTAAAATTGGCTCACAGGAGAGGTTCAAATCATAGAAAGTTCGAGGGTCAGTCCTCTTGTACTTAAGTCGGCATTGTGCTTTTTGTACTAAATTCGCATGCAATTTCTAGGTTTCATCGTCAATATGAAGGTCCAAGGGATACAGTACCCCTGAAGTGAAGCATCGGAATCTATAACTGGACTCACAGGAGAGGTTCAAATCATAGAGAGTTAGAGTGTCAGTCCTCTTGTACATAAGTTGGCATTTTGCGTTTTGTATTAAATTCGGATGCTATTTCTGGGTTTCATCGTCAATAAGAAGGTCCAAGGGATGCAGTAAAAATGAAGTGAAGCATCGGAATCTAAAACTGGACTCACAGGAGATATTCAAATCTTAGAGATTTAGAGTGTCAGTCCTCTTGTACTTAAGTCCGCATTGTGCCCTTTGTATTAAATTAGGATGCAATTTCTGTGTTTCATCGTCAATACGAAGGTCCAAGCGATACAATATACCTGAAGAGAAGCATCGGAATCTAAAACTGGACTCACAGGAGAGGTTCAAATCATAGATAGTTAGAGTGTCAGTGCTCTTGTACTGAAGTCGGCATTGTGCCTACTGTATGAAATTCGGATGCAATTTCTGTTTTTCATCGTCAATAAGAAGGTCCAAGGGATACAGTAACCTGAAGTGAAGCATCGGAATCTAAAACTGGACTCACAGGAGATGTTCAAGTCATTGAAAGTTAGAGTGTCAGTCCTCTTGTTCTTAAGTTGGCATTGTGCCTTTTGTATTAAATTCGGATGCAATTTCTGTGTTCCATCGTCAATAAGAATGTGCAAGGGATACAGTAAACCTGAAGTGAAGCATCGGTATCTAAAACTGGACTCACAGGAGAGGTTCAAATCATAGAAAGTTAGAGTGTCAGTCCTCTTGTACATAAGTCGGCATTGTGCCTTTTGCATTAAACTCGGATGCAAGTTCTGTGTTTCATCGTCAATAAGAAGATCCAAGGGGTACCGTAAACCTGAAGTGAAGCATCGGAATCTAAAACTTGACTCACAGGAGAGGTTCAAATCATAGAAAGTTAGAGTGTCAGTCCTCTTCTTCTTAAGCCGGCATTGTGCCTTTTGAATTTAATTCCGATGCAATTTCTGTGCTTCATCGTCAAAACGAAGGTCCAAGGGATACAGTATAGCTGAAGTGAAGCATCGGAATCTAAAACTTTACTCACAGGAGAGGTTCAAATTATAGAAAGTTAGAGAGTCAGTCCACTTGTACTTAATTCGGCATTGTGCCTTTCGAATTTCATTCCGATGCAATTTCTGTGCTTCATCGTCAATAAGAATGTCCAAGGTATACCTTAAACCTGAAGTGTAGCATCGGAATCTAAAACTGGACTCACAGGAGAGGTTCAAATCATAGAAAGTTAGAGTGTCCGTCCTCTTGTACTTAAGTCGGCATTGTGCCTTTTGTATTAACTTCGGATGCAATTTCTGTGTTTTTTGATCGTCAATAAGAAGGTCCAAGGGATACAGTAAACCTGAAGTGAAGCATCGGAATCTAAAACTGGACTCACAGGAGAGGTTCAAATTATAGAAAGTTAGTATCAGTCCTCTTGTACTTAAGTCGGCATTGTGCATTTTGTATTAAATTCGGATGCAATTACTGAGTTTCATCGCCAATAAGAAGGTCCAAGAGATACAGTAAACCTGCAGTGAAATTTCGGAATCAAAATCTGGACTCACAGGAGAGGTTCAAGTCAAAGAAAGTTAGAGTCTCAGTCCTCTTGTACTTATGTCGGCATTGTGCGTTTTGTATTATATTCGGATGCAATTTCTTTATTTCATCGTCAATAAGAAGGTCCAAGGGATACAGTAAACCTGAAGTGAAGCAGCGGAATTTAAAACTGGACTCACAGGAGAGGTTCAAATCATAGAGAGTTAGAGTGTCAGTCCTCTTGTACATAAGTCATCATTGTGCCTTTTGTATTAAATTCGGATTCAATTTCTGTGTTCCATCGTCAATAAGAAGGTCCAAGGGATACAGTAAACCTGAAGTGAAGTATCGGAATCTAAAATTGGACTCACAGGAGAGGTTCAAATTATAGAAAGTTAGTATCAGTCCTCTTATACTTAAGTCGGCATTGTGCATTTTGTATTAAATTCGGATGCAATTACTGAGTTTCATCGCCAATAAGAAGGTCCAAGAGATACAGTAAACCTGAAGTGAAATTTCGGAAACTAAAACTGGACTCACAGGAGAGGTTCAAATCTTGGAGAGTTAGAGTGTCAGTCCTCTTGTACTTAAGTCGGAATTGTGCCTATTGTATTAAATTCGGTTGCAATTTCTGTGTTTCATCGTCAATAAGAAGGTTCAAGGGATACAGTAAACCTGAAGTGAAGCATCGGAATCAAAATCTGGACTCACAGGAGAGGTTCAAATCAAAGAAAGTTAGAGTCTCAGTCCTCTTGTACTTATGTTGGCATTGTGCGTTTTGTATTATATTCGGATGCAATTTCTTTATTTCATCGACAATAAGAAGGTCCAAGGGATACAGTAAACCAGAAGTGAAGCATCGGAATCTAAAACTGGACTCACAGGAGAGGTTCAAATCATAGAAAGTTAGAGGGTCAGTCCTCTTGTACTTAAGTCGGCATTGTGCCTTTTGTATTAAATTCGGATGCAATTTCGAGGTTTCATCGTCAATAAGAAGGTCCAAGGGATACAGTAAACCTGAAGTGAAGCCACGGAATCTAAATTTGGACTCACAGGAGAGGTTAAACTCATAGAAAGTTAGAGGGTCAGTCCACTTGTACTTAAGTCGGCATTGTGCGTTTTGTATTAAATTCGGATGCTATTTCTGGGTTTCATCGTCAATAAGAAGGTCCAAGGGATGCAGTAAAAATGAAGTGAAGCATCGGAATCTAAAACTGGACTCACAGGAGATATTCAAATCTTAGAGAGTTAGAGTGTCAGTCCTCTTGTACTTAAGTCCGCATTGTGCCCTTTGTATTAAATTCGGATGCAATTTCTGTGTTTCATCGTCAATACGAAGGTCCAAGCGATACAATATACCTGAAGTGAAGCATCGGAATGTAAAACTGGACTCACAGGCGAGGTTCAAATCACAGATAGTTAGAGTGTCAGTGCTCTTGTACTGAAGTCGGCATTGTGCCTACTGTATGAAATTCGGATGCAATTTCTGTTTTTCATCGTCAATAAGAAGGTCCAAGAGATACAGTAACCTGAAGTGAAGCATCGGAATCTAAAACTGGACTCACAGGAGATGTTCAAATCATTGAAAGTTAGAGTGTCAGTCCTCTTGCACTTAAGTTGGCATTGTGCCTTTTGTATTAAATTCGGATGCAATTTCTGTGTTTCATCGTCAATAAGAACGTCCAAGGGATACAGTAAACCTGAAGTGAAGCATCGGTATCTAAAACTGGACTCACGGGAGAGGTTCAAATCATAGAAAGTTAGAGTGTCAGTCCTCTTGTACATAAGACGGCATTGTGCCTTTTGTATTAAACTCGGATGCAAGTTCTGTGTTTCATCGTCAATAAGAAGATCCAAGATGTACCGTAAACCTGAAGTGAAGCATCGGAATCTAAAACTTGACTCACAGGAGAGGTTCAAATCATAGAAAGTTAGAGTGTCAGTCCTCCTCTTCTTAAGCCGGCACTGTGCCTTTTGAATTTAATTCCGATGCAATTTCTGTGCTTCATCGTCAAAACGAATTTCCAAGGGATACAGTATAGCTGAAGTGAATCATCGGAATCTGAAACTTTACTCACAGGAGAGGTTCAAATTATAGAAAGTTAGAGAGTCAGTCCACTTGTTCTTAATTCGGCATTGTGCCTTTCGAATTTCATTCCGATGCAATTTCTGTGCTTCATCGTTTATAAGAAGGTCCAAGGTATACATTAAACCTGAAGTGTAGCATCGGAATCTAAAACTGGACTCACAGGAGAGGTTCAAATGATAGAATGTTAGAGTGTCGGTCCTCTTGTACTTAAGTCGGCATTGTGCCTTTTGTATTAACTTCGGATGCAATTTCTGTGTTTTTTGATCGTCAATAAGAAGGTCCAAGGGATACAGTAAACCTGACGTGAAGCATCGGAATCTAAAACTGGACTCACAGGAGAGGTTCAAATTATAGAAAGTTAGTATCAGTCCTCTTGTACTTAAGTCGGCATTGTGCATTTTGTATTAAATTCGGATGCAATTACTGAGTTTCATCGCCAATAAGAAGGTCCAAGAGATACAGTAAACCTGAAGTGAAGCATCGGAATCAAAATCTGGACTCACAGGAGAGGTTCAAATCAAAGAAAGTTAGAGTCTCAGTCCTCTTGTACTTATGTCGGCATTGTGCGTTTTGTATTATATTCGGATGCAATTTCTTTATTTCATCGTCAATAAGAAGGTCCAAGGGATACAGTAAACTTGAAGTGAAGCAGCGGAATCTAAAACTGGACTCACAGGAGAGGTTCAAATCATAGAGAGTTAGAGTGTAAGTCCTCTTGTACATAAGTCAGCATTGTGCCTTTTGTATTAAATTCGGATTCAATTTCTGTGTTCCATCGTCAATAAGAAGGTCCAAGGGATACAGTAAACCTGAAGTTAAGTATCGGAATCTAAAATTGGACTCACAGGAGAGGTTTAAATCATAGTAAGTTAGAGGGTCAGTCATCTTGTACTTAAGTCGGCATTGTGCCTTATGTATTAAATTCGGATGCAATTTCTAGGACACATCGTCAATAAGAAGGTCCAAACGATGCAGTAAGCCTGAAGCGAAGCATCAGAATTCAAAACTGGACTCACAGGAGAGGTTCAAATCATAGAGAGTTAGAGTGTCAGTCCTCTTGTACATAAGTTGGCATTGTGCGTTTTGTATTAAATTCGGATGAAATTTCTGTGTTTCATCGTCAATAAGAAGGTCCAAGGGATACAGTAAACCTGAAGTGAAGCATCGTAATCTAAAACTGGACTCGCAGGAGAGGTTCAAATCATAGAAAGTTAGAGTGTCAGTCGTCTTGTACTTAAGTCGGCATTGTGCGTTTTGTATTAAATTCGGATGCAATTTCTGTGTTTCATCGTCAATAAGAAGGTCCAAGTGATACAGTATACCTGAAGTGAAGCAGCGGAATCTAAAACTGGACTCACAGGAGCGGATCACATCATATAAAGGTAGAGTGTCAGTCGTCTTGTACATAAGTCGGCATTGTGCCTTTTGTGTTAAATTGGATGCAATTTCTGTGTTTCATCGTCAATAAGAAGGTCCAAGGGATACAGTAAACGTGAAGTGAAGCATCGGAATCTAAAACTGGACTCACAGGAGAGGTTCAAATCATAGTAAGTTACAGTGTCAGTCCTCTTGTACTTAATTCGGCATTGTGCCTTTAGTATTAAATTCGGATGCGATTTCTGTCCTTCATCGTCAATAAGAAGGTCCAAGTGATACAGTAAACCTGAAGTGAAGCATCGGAATCTAAAACTGGACTCACAGGAGAGGTTCAAATCATAGAGATTTAGAGTGTCTGTCCTCTTGTACATAAGTCGGCATTGTGCCTTTTGTATTAAATTCGGATGCTGTTTCTGTGCTTCATCGTCAAAACGAAGGTCCAAGGGATACAGTATAGCTGAAGTGAAGCATCGGAATCTAAAACTGGACTCACAGGAGAGGTTCAAATTATAGAAAGTTAGAGAGTCAGTCCACTTGTACTTAATTCGGCATTGTGCCTTTCGAATTTCATTCCGATGCAATTTCTGTGCTTCATCGTCAATAAGAATGTCCAAGGTATACATTAAACCTGAAGTGTAGCATCGGAATCTAAAACTGGACTCACAGGAGAGGTTCAAATCATAGAAAGTTAGAGTGTCCGTCCTCTTGTACTTAAGTCGGCATTGTGCCTTTTGTATTAACTTCGGATGCAATTTCTGTGTTTTTCGATCGTCAATGAGAAGGTCCAAGGGATACAGTAAACTTGAAGTGAAGCATCGGTATCTAAAACTGGACTCACAGGAGAGGTTCAAATTATAGAAAGTTAGTATCAGTCCTCTTGTACTTAAGTCGGCATTGTGCATTTTGTATTATATTCGGATGCAATTTCTTTATTTCATCGTCAATAAGAAGGTCCAAGGGATACAGTAAACCAGAAGTGAAGCATCGGAATCTAAAACTGGACTCACAGGAGAGGTTCAAGTCATAGAAAGTTAGAGGGTCAGTCCTCTTGTACTTAAGTCGGCATTGTGCCTTTTGTATTAAATTCGGATGCAATTTCGAGGTTTCATCGTCAATAAGAAGGTCCAAGGGATACAGTAAACCTGAAGTGAAGCCTCGGAATCTAAATTTGGACTCACAGGAGAGGTTAAACTCATAGAAAGTTAGAGGGTCAGTCCTCTTGTACTTAAGTCGGCATTGTGCGTTTTGTATTAAATTCGGATGCTATTTCTGGGTTTCATCGTCAATAAGAAGGTCCAAGGGATGCAGTAAAAATGAAGTGAAGCATCGGAATCTAAAACTGGACTCACAGGAGATATTCAAATCTTAGAGAGTTAGAGTGTCAGTCCTCTTGTACTTAAGTCCGCATTGTGCCCTTTGTATTAAATTAGGATGCAATTTCTGTGTATCATCGACAATACGAAGGTCCAAGCGTTACAATATACCTGAAGTGAAGCATCGGAATCTAAAACTGGACTCACAGGAGAGGTTCAAATCATAGATAGTTAGAGTGTCAGTGCTCTTGTACTGAAGTCGGCATTGTGCCTACTGTATGAAATTCGGATGCAATTTCTGTTTTTCATCGTCAATAAGAAGGTCCAAGGGATACAGTAACCTGAAGTGAAGCATCGGAATCTGAAACTGGACTCACAGGAGATGTTCAAATCATTGTAAGTTAGAGTGTCAGTCCTCTTGTACTTAAGTTGGCATTGTGCCTTTTGTATTACATTCGAATGCAATTTCTGTGTTTCATCGTCAATAAGAACGTCCAAGGGATACAGTAAACCTGAAGTGAAGCATCGGTATCTAAAACTGGACTCACAGGAGAGGTTCAAATCATAGAAAGTTAGAGTGTCAGTCCTCTTGTACATAAGTCGGCATTGTGCCGTTTGTATTAAACTCGGATGCAAGTTCTGTGTTTCATCGTCAATAAGAAGATCCAAGGGGTACCGTAAACCTGAAGTGAAGCATCGGAATCTAAAACTTGACTCACAGGAGAGGTTCAAATCATAGAAAGTTAGAGTGTCAGTCTTCTTGTACTTATGTCGGCATTGTGCGTTTTGTATTATATTCGGATGCAATTTCTTTATTTCATCGTCAATAAGAAGGTCCAAGGGATACAGTAAACCTGAAGTGAAGCAGCGGAATCTAAAACTGGACTCACAGGAGAGGTTCAAATCATAGAGAGTTAGAGTGTAAGTCCTCTTGTACATAAGTCAGCATTGTGCCTTTTGTATTAAATTCGGATTCAATTTCTGTGTTCCATCGTCAATAAGAAGGTCCAAGGGATACAGTAAACCTGAAGTGAAGTATCGGAATCTAAAATTGGACTCACAGGAGAGGTTTAAATCATAGTAAGTTAGAGGGTCAGTCATCTTGTACTTAAGTCGGCATTGTGCCTGATGTATTAAATTCGGATGCAATTTCTAGGATACATCGTCAATAAGAAGGTCCAAGGGATGCAGTAAACCTGAAGCGAAGCATCAGAATTCAAAACTGGACTCACAGGAGAGGTTCAAATCATAGAGAGTTAGAGTGTCAGTCCTCTTGTACATAAGTTGGCATTGTGCGTTTTGTATTAAATTCGGATGAAATTTCTGTGTTTCAACGTCAATAAGAAGGTCCAAGGGATACAGTAAACCTGAAGTGAAGCATCGTAATCTAAAACTGGACTCGCAGGAGAGGTTCAAATCATAGAAAGTTAGAGTGTCAGTCGTCTTGTACTTAAGTCGGCATTGTGCGTCTTGTATTAAATTCGGATGCAATTTCTGTGTTTCATCGTCAATAAGAAGGTCCAAGTGATACAGTATACCTGAAGTGAAGCAGCGGAATCTAAAACTGGACTCACAGGTGCGGATCACATCATAGAAAGGTAGAGTGTCCGTCCTCTTGTACTTAAGTCGGCATTGTGCCTTTTGTATTAAATTCGGATGCTGTTTCTGTGTTTCATCGTCAATAAGAAAGTCCAAGGGATACAGTAAACCTGAAGTGAAACATCCGAATCTAAAACTGGACTCACAGGAGCGGTTCAAATCATAGAGAGTTAGAGTGTCAGTCCTCTTGTACATAAGTCGGCATCGTGCCTTTTGTATTAAAATCGGATGCAATATCTGTGTTTCATCGTCAATAAGAAGGTCCAAGGGATACAGTAAACCTGAAGTGAAGCATCGGAATCTAAAACTGGACTCGCAGGATAGGTTCAAATCATAGAAAGTTAGAGTGTCAGTCCTCTTGTACATAAGTCGGCATTGTGCCTTATGTATTAAACTCGGATGCAAGTCCTGTGTTTCATCGTCAATAAGAAGATCCAAGGGGTACCGTAAACCTGAAGTGAAGCATCGGAATCTAACACTTGACTCACAGGAGAGGTTCAAATCATAGAAAGTTAGAGTGTTAGATCTCTTCTTCTTAAGCCGGCATTGTGCCTTTTGAATTTAATTCCGATGCAATTTCTGTGCTTCATTGTCAAAACGAAGGTCCAAGGGATACAGTATAGCTGAAGTGAAGCATCGGAATCTAAAACTGGACTCACAGGAGAGGTTCAAATTATAGAAAGTTAGAGAGTCAGTCCACTTGTACTTAATTCGGCATTGTGCCTTTCGAATTTCATTCCGATGCAATTTCTGCGCTTCATCGTCAATAAGAATGTCCAAGGTATACATTAAACCTGAAGTGTAGCATCGGAATCTAAAACTGGACTCACAGGAGAGGTTCAAATCATAGAAAGTTAGAGTGTCCGTCCTCTTGTACTTAAGTCGGCATTGTGCCTTTTGTATTAACTTCGGATCAATTTCTGTGTTTTTCGATCGTCAATGAGAAGGTCCAAAGGATACAGTAAACTTGAAGTGAAGCATCGGAATCTAAAACTGGACTCACAGGAGAGGTTCAAATCATAGAAAGTTAGAGGGTCAGTCCTCTTGTACTTAAGTCGGCATTGTGCCTTTTGTATTAAATTCGGATGCAATTTCTAGGTTTCATCGTCAATAAGAAGGTCCAAGGGATACAGTAAACCTGAAGTGAAGCCTCGGAATCTAAATTTGGACTCACAGGAGAGGTTAAACTCATAGATAGTTAGAGGGTCAGTCCTCTTGTACTTAAGTCGGCATTGTGCGTTTTGTATTAAATTCGGATGCTATTTCTGGGTTTCATCGTCAATAAGAAGGTCCAAGGGATGCAGTAAAAGTGAAGTGAAGCATCGGAATCTAAAACTGGACTCACAGGAGATATTCAAATCTTAGAGAGTTAGAGTGTCAGTCCTCTTGTACTTAAGTCCGCATTGTGCCCTTTGTATTAAATTAGGATGCAATTTCTGTGTTTCTTCGTCAATACGAAGGTCCAAGCGATACAATATACCTGAAGTGAAGCATCGGAATCTAAAACTGGACTCACAGGAGAGGTTCAAATCATAGATAGTTAGAGTGTCAGTGCTCTTGTACTGAAGTCGGCATTGTGCCTACTGTATGAAATTCGGATGCAATTTCTGTTTTTCATCGTCAATAAGAAGGTCCAAGGGATACAGTAACCTGAAGTGAAGCATCGGAATCTAAAACTGGACTCACAGGAGATGTTCAAATCATTGAAAGTTAGAGTGTCAGTCCTCTTGTACTTAAGTTGGCATTGTGCCTTTTGTATTAAATTCGGATGCAATTTCTGTGTTTCATCGTCAATAAGAACGTCCAAGGGATACAGTAAACCTGAAGTGAAGCATCGGTATCTAAAACTGGACTCACAGGAGAGGTTCAAATCATAGAAAGTTAGATTGTCAGTCCTCTTGTACATAAGTCGGCATTGTGCCTTTTGTATTAAACTCGGATGCAAGTTCTGTGTTTCATCGT
The DNA here is from genome assembly GCF_021461395.2 of Schistocerca americana. Lineage (NCBI taxonomy): Eukaryota > Metazoa > Arthropoda > Insecta > Orthoptera > Acrididae > Schistocerca > Schistocerca americana. The sequence goes on from NC_060121.1 coordinate 61,528,872, forward strand.
CAATAAGAAGATCCAAGGGGTACCGTAAACCTGAAGTGAAGCATCGGAATCTATAACTTGACTCACAGGAGAGGTTCAAATCATAGAAAGTTAGAGTGTCAGTCCTCTTCTTCTTAAGCCGGCATTGTGCCTTTTGAATTTAATTCCGATGCAATTTCTGTGCTTCATCGTCAAAACGAAGGTCCAAGGGATACAGTATAGCTGAAGTGAAGCATCGGAATCTAAAACTTTACTCACAGGAGAGGTTCAAATTATAGAAAGTTAGAGAGTCAGTCCACTTGTACTTAATTCGGCATTGTGCCTTTCGAATTTCATTCCGATGCAATTTCTGTGCTTCATCGTCAATAAGAATGTCCAAGGTATACATTAAACCTGAAGTGTAGCATCGGAATCTAAAACTGGACACACAGGAGAGGTTCAAATCATAGAAAGTTAGAGTGTCCGTCCTCTTGTACTTAAGTCGGCATTGTGCCTTTTGTATTAACTTCGGATGCAATTTCTGTGTTTTTTGAACGTCAATAAGAAGGTCCAAGGGATACAGTAGACCTGAAGTGAAGCATCGGAATCTAAAACTGGACTCACAGGAGAGGTTCAAATTATAGAAAGTTAGTATCAGTCCTCTTGTACTTAAGTCGGCATTGGGCATTTTGTATTAAATTCGGATGCAATTTCTGTGTTTCATCGTCAATAAGAACGTCCAAGGGATACAGTAACCTGAAGTGAAGCATCGGGATCTAAAACTGGACTCACAGGGGATGTTCAAATCATTGAAAGTTAGAGTGTCAGTCCACTTGTACTTAAGTTGGCATTGTGCCTTTTGTATTAAATTCGGATGCAATTTCTGTGTTTCATCGTCAATAAGAAGATCCAAGGGGTACCGTAAACCTGAAGTGAAGCATCGGAATCTAAAACTTGACTCACAGGAGAGGTTCAAATCATAGAAAGTTAGAGTGTCAGTCCTCTTGTACTTATGTCGGCATTGTGCGTTTTGTATTATATTCGGATGCAATTTCTTTATTTCATCGTCAATAAGAAGGTCCAAGGGATACAGTAAACCTGAAGTGAAGCAGCGGAATCTAAAACTGGACTCACAGGAGAGGTTCAAATCATAGAGAGTTAGAGTGTAAGTCCTCTTGTACATAAGTCAGCATTGTGCCTTTTGTATTAAATTCGGATTCAATTTCTGTGTTCCATCGTCAATAAGAAGGTCCAAGGGATACAGTAAACCTGAAGTGATGTATCGGAATCTAAAATTGGACTCACAGGACAGGTTTAAATCATAGTAAGTTAGAGGGTCAGTCATCTTGTACTTAAGTCGGCATTGTGCCTGATGTATTAAATTCGGATGCAATTTCTAGGATACATCGTCAATAAGAAGGTCCAAGGGATGCAGTAAACCTGAAGCGAAGCATCAGAATTCAAAACTGGACTCACAGGAGAGGTTCAAATCATAGAGAGTTAGAGTGTCAGTCCTCTTGTACATAAGTTGGCATTGTGCGTTTTGTATTAAATTCGGATGAAATTTCTGTGTTTCATCGTCAATAAGAAGGTCCAAGGGATACAGTAAACCTGAAGTGAAGCATCGTAATCTAAAACTGGACTCGCAGGAGAGGTTCAAATCATAGAAAGTTAGAGTGTCAGTCGTCTTGTACTTAAGTCGGCATTGTGCTTTTTGTACTAAATTCGCATGCAATTTCTAGGTTTCATCGTCAATATGAAGGTCCAAGGGATACAGTAAACCTGAAGTGAAGCATCGGAATCTATAACTGGACTCACAGGAGAGGTTCAAATCATAGAGATTTAGAATGTCAGTCCTCTTGTACATAAGTGGGCATTTTGCGTTTTGTATTAAATTCGGATGTAATATCTGTGTTTCATCGGCAATAAGATGGTCCAAGGGATACAGTAAACCTGAAGTGAAGCATCGTAATCTAAAACTGGACTCACAGGAGAGGTTCATATAATAGAAAGTTTGAGTGTCAGTCCTCTTGTACTTAAGTCGGCATTGTGCCATATTATTAAATTCGGATGCAATTTCTATGTTTCATCGTCAATAAGAAGGTCCAAGGGATACAGTAAACGTGAAGTGAAGCATCGGAATCTAAAACTGGACTCACAGGAGAGGTTCAAATCATAGTAAGTTACAGTGTCAGTCCTCTTGTACTTAATTCGGCATTGTGCCTTTAGTATTAAATTCGGATGCGATTTCTGTCTTTCATCGTCAATAAGAAGGTCCAAGTGATACAGTAAACCTGAAGTGAAGCATCGGAATCTAAAACTGGACTCACAGGAGAGGTTCAAATCATAGAGATTTAGAGTGTCTGTCCTCTTGTACATAAGTCGGCATTGTGCCTTTTGTATTAAATTCGGATGTTGTTTCTGTGTTTCATCGTCAATAAGAAAGTCCAAGGGATACAGTAAACCTGAAGTGAAACATCGGAATCTAAAACTGGACTCACAGGAGCGGTTCAAATCATAGAGAGTTAGAGTGTCAGTCCTCTTGTACATAAGTCGGCATCGTGCCTTTTGTATTAAAATCGGATGCAATATCTGTGTTTCATCGTCAATAAGAAGGTCCAAGGGATACAGTAAACCTGAAGTGAAGCATCGGAATCTAAAACTGGACTCACAGGAGAGGTTCAAATCTTAGAAAGTTAGAGTGTCAGTCCTCTTGTACATAAGTCGGCATTGTGCCTTATGTATTAAACTCGGATGCAAGTTCTGTGTTTCATCGTCAATAAGAAGATCCAAGGGGTACCGTAAACCTGAAGTGAAGCATCGGAATCTAAAACTTGACTCACAGGAGAGGTTCAAATCATAGAAAGTTAGAGTGTTAGTCCTCTTCTTCTTAAGCCGGCATTGTGCCTTTTGAATTTAATTCCGATGCAATTTCTGTGCTTCATCGTCAAAACGAAGGTCCAAGGGATACAGTATAGCTGAAGTGAAGCATCGGAATCTAAAACTGGACTCACAGGAGAGGTTCAAATTATAGAAAGTTAGCGAGTCAATCCACTTGTACTTAATTCGGCATTGTGCCTTTCGAATTTCATTCCGATGCAATTTCTGTGCTTCATCGTCAATAAGAATGTCCAAGGTATACATTAAACCTGAAGTGTAGCATCGGAATCTAAAACTGGACTCACAGGAGAGGTTCAAATCATAGAAAGTTAGAGTGTCCGTCCTCTTGTACTTAAGTCGGCATTGTGCCTTTTGTATTAACTTCGGATGCAATTTCTGTGTTTTTCGATCGTCAATGAGAAGGTCCAAGGGATACAGTAAAATTGAAGTGAAGCATCGGAATCTAAAACTGGACTCACAGGAGAGGTTCAAATTATAGAAAGTTAGTATCAGTCCTCTTGTACTTAAGTCGGCATTGTGCATTTTGTATTATATTCGGATGCAATTTCTTTATTTCATCGTCAATAAGAAGGTCCAAGGGATACAGTAAACCAGAAGTGAAGCATCGGAATCTAAAACTGGACTCACAGGAGAGGTTCAAATCATAGAAAGTTAGAGGGTCAGTCCTCTTGTACTTAAGTCGGCATTGTGCGTTTTGTATTAAATTCGGATGCTATTTCTGGGTATCATCGTCAATAAGAAGGTCCAAGGGATGCAGTAAAAATGAAGTGAAGCATCGGAATCTAAAACTGGACTCACAGGAGATATTCAAATCTTAGAGAGTTAGAGTGTCAGTCCTCTTGTACTTAAGTCCGCATTGTGCCCTTTGTATTAAATTAGGATGCAATTTCTGTGTTTCATCGTCAATACGAAGGTCCAAGCAATACAATATACCTGAAGTGAAGCATCGGAATCTAAAACTGGACTCACAGGAGAGGTTCAAATCATAGATAGTTAGAGTGTCAGTGCTCTTGTACTGAAGTCGGCATTGTGCCTACTGTATGAAATTCGGTTGCAATTTCTGTTTTTCATCGTCAATAAGAAGGTCCAAGGGATACAGTAACCTGAAGTGAAGCATCGGAATCTAAAACTGGACTCACAGGAGATGTTCAAATCATTGAAAGTTAGAGTGTCAGTCCTCTTGTACTTAAGTTGGCATTGTGCCTTTTGTATTAAATTCGGATGCAATTTCTGTGTTTCATCGTCAATAAGAACGTCCAAGGGATACAGTAAACCTGAAGTGAAGCATCGGTATCTAAAACTGGACTCACAGGAGAGGTTCAAATCATAGAAAGTTAGAGTGTCAGTCCTCTTGTACATAAGTCGGCATTGTGCCTTTTGTATTAAACTCGGATGCAAGTTCTGTGTTTCATCGTCAATAAGAAGATCCAAGGGGTACCGTAAACCTGAAGTGAAGCATCGGAATCTAAAACTTGACTCACAGGAGAGGTTCAAATCATAGAAAGTTAGAGTGTCAGTCCTCTTCTTCTTAAGCCGGCATTGTGCCTTTTGAATTTAATTCCGATGCAATTTCTGTGCTTCATCGTCAAAACGAATTTCCAAGGGATACAGTATAGCTGAAGTGAAGCATCGGAATCTAAAACTTTACTCACAGGAGAGGTTCAAATTATAGAAAGTTAGAGAGTCAGTCCACTTGTACTTAATTCGGCATTGTGCCTTTCGAATTTCATTCCGATGCAATTTCTGTGCTTCATCGTCAATAAGAATGTCCAAGGTATACATTAAACCTGAAGTGTAGCATCGGAATCTAAAACTGGACACACAGGAGAGGTTCAAATCATAGAAAGTTAGAGTGTCCGTCCTCTTGTACTTAAGTCGGCATTGTGCCTTTTGTATTAACTTCGGATGCAATTTCTGTGTTTTTTGATCGTCAATAAGAAGGTCCAAGGGATACAGTAAACCTGAGTGAAGCATCGGAATCTAAAACTGGACTCACAGGAGAGGTTCAAATTATAGAAAGTTAGTATCAGTCCTCTTGTACTTATGTCGGCATTGTGCATTTTGTATTAAATTCGGATGCAATTACTGAGTTTCATCGCCAATAAGAAGGTCCAAGAGATACAGTAAACCTGCAATGAAATTTCGGAATCAAAATCTGGACTCACAGGAGAGGTTCAAATCAAAGAAAGTTAGAGTCTCAGTCCTCTTGTACTTATGTCGGCATTGTGCGTTTTGTATTATATTCGGATGCAATTTCTTTATTTCATCGTCAATAAGAAGGTCCAAGGGATACAGTAAACCTGAAGTGAAGCAGCGGAATCTAAAAGTGGACTTACAGGAGAGGTTCAAATCATAGAGAGTTAGAGTGTCAGTCCTCTTGTACATAAGTCAGCATTGTGCCTTTTGTATTAAATTCGGATTCAATTTCTGTGTTCCATCGTCAATAAGAAGGTCCAAGGGATACAGTAAACCTGAAGTGAAGTATCGGAATCTAAAATTGGACTCACAGGGGAGGTTTAAATCATAGTAAGTTAGAGGGTCAGTCATCTTGTACTTAAGTCGGCATTGTGCCTTATGTATTAAATTCGGATGCAATTTCTAGGATACATCGTCAATAAGAAGGTCCAAGGGATGCAGTAAACCTGAAGCGAAGCATCAGAATTCAAAACTGGACTCACAAGAGAGGTTCAAATCATAGAGAGTTAGAGTGTCAGTCCTCTTGTACATAAGTTGGCATTTTGCGTCTTGTATTAAATTCGGATGAAATTTCTGTGTTTCATAGTCAATAATAAGGTCCAAGGGATACAGTAAACCTGAGGTCAAGCATCGTAATCTAAAACTGGACTCGCAGGAGAGGTTCAAATCATAGAAAGTTAGAGTGTCAGTCGTCTTGTACTTAAGTCGGCATTGTGCCTTTTGTATTAAATTCGGATCCAATTTCTGTGTTTCATCGTCAATAAGAAGGTCCAAGGGATACAGCAAACCTGAAGTGAAGCATCGGAATCTAAAACTGGACTCACAGGAGAGGTTCAAAGCATAGAAAGTTGGAGTGTCAGTCCTCTTGTACTTAAGTCGGCATTGTGCCTATTGTATTAAATTCGGTTGCAATTTCTGTGTTTCATCGTCAATCAGAAGGTTCAAGGGATACAGTAATCCTGAAGTGAAGCATCGGAATCTAAAACTGGACTCACAGGAGAGCTTCAAATCATAGAAAGTTCGAGTGTCAGTCCTCTTGTACTTAAGTCGGCATTGTGCCTTTTGAATTAAATTCGGATGCTATTTCTGGGTTTAATCGTCAATAAGAAGGTCCAAGGGATGCAGTAAACCTGAAGTGAAGCATCGGAATCTAAAACTGGACTCACAGGAGATATTAAAATCATAGAGAGTTAGAGAGTCAGTCCTCTTGTACATAAGTCCGCATTGTGTTTTTTGTATTAAATTCGGATGCAGTTTCTGTGTTTCATCGTCCATACGAAGGTCTAAGGGATACAGTAAACCTGAAGTGAAGCATCGAAATCTAAACCTGGACCCACAGGAGAGGTTCAAATCATAGAATGTTAGAGTGTCAGTCCTCTCGTACTTAAGCCGGCATTGTGCCTTTTGAATTTAATTCCGATGCAATTTCTGTGCTTCATCGTCAAAAAGAAGGTCCAAGGGAAACGGTAAAGCTGAAGTGAAGCATCGGAATCTAAAACTGGGCTCACAGGAGAGGTTCAAATCATAGAAAGTTAGAGAGTCAGTCCTCTTGTACTTAATTCGGCATTGTGCCTTTTGTATTAAATTAGGATGGAATTTTTGTGTTTCATCGTCAATAAGAAGGTTCAAGGGATACAGTAAACATGAAGTGAAGCATCGGAATCTAAAACTGGACTCACAGGAGAGGTTCACATCATAGAAAGTTAGAGTGTCCGTCCTCTTGTACTTAAGTCGGCATTGTGCCTTTTGAATTTAATTCCGATGCAATTTCTGTGTTTCATCGTCAATAAGAAGGACAAAGGTATACAGTAAACTTGAAGTGAAGCATCGGAATCTAAAACTGGACTCACAGGAGAGATTCAAATCATAGAAAGTTAGAGTGCCAGTCCTCTTGTTATTATGTCGGCATTGTGCCTTTTGAATTAATTTCCGATGCACTTTCTGTGCTTCATAGTCAATACGAAGGTCCATGGTATACAGTATACCTGAAGTGTAGCATCGGCATCTAAAACTGGACCCACAGGAGAGGTTCAAATCATAGAAAGTTAGAGTGCCAGTCCTCTTGTACTTAAGTCGGCATTGTGCCTTTTGAATTTAATTCCAATGCAATTTCTGTGTTTCATCGTCAATAAGAAGGTTCAAGGGATACAGTAAACCTGAAGTGAAGCATCGGAATCTAAAACTGGACTCACAGGAGAGGTTCACATCATAGAAAGTTAGAGTGTCCGTCCTCTTGTACTTAAGTCGGCATTGTGTCTTTTGAATTTAATTCCGATGCAATTTCTGTGTTTCATCGTCAATAAGAAGGACAAAGGTATACAGTAAACTTGAAGTGAAGCATCGGAATCTAAAACTGGACTCACAGGAGAGATTCAAATCATAGAAAGTTAGAGTGCCAGTCCTCTTGTTATAATGTCGGCATTGTGCCTTTTGAATAAATTCCCGATGCACTTTCTGTGCTTCATAGTCAATACGAAGGTCCATGGTATACAGTATACCTGAAGTGTAGCATCGGCATCTAAAACTGGACCCACAGGAGAGGTTCAAATCATAGAAAGTTAGAGTGCCAGTCCTCTTGTACTTAAGTCGGCATTGTGCCTTTTGAATTTAATTCCAATGCAATTTCTGTGTTTCATCGTCAATAAGAAGGTCCAAGGTATAGAGTAAACCTGAAGTGAAGCATCGGAATCTAAAACTGGACTCACAGGAGATGTTCAAATCATAGAAAGTTAGAGTGTCAGTTCTCTTGTACTTAAGTCGGCATTGTGCCTTTTGAATTAAATTCGGATGCTATTTCTGGGTTTAATCGTCAATAAGAAGGTCCAAGGGATGCAGTAAACCTGAAGTGAAGCATCGGAATCTAAAACTGGACTCACAGGAGATATTAAAATCATAGAGAGTTAGAGTGTCAGTCCTCTTGTACTTAAGTCCGCATTGTGCCTTTTGTATTAAATTCGGATGCAGTTTCTGTGTTTCATCGTCAATACGAAGGTCTAAGGGATACAGTAAACCTGAAGTGAAGCATCGGAATCTAAACCTGGACTCACAGGAGAGGTTCAAATCATAGAATGTTAGAGTGTCAGTCCTCTCGTACTTAAGCCGGCATTGTGCCTTTTGAATTTAATTCCGACGCAATTTCTGTGCTTCATCGTCAAAAAGAAGGTCCAAGGGAAACAGTAAAGCTGAAGTGAAGCATGGGAATCTAAAACTGGGCTCACAGGAGAAGTTCAAATCATAGAAAGTTAGAGAGTCAGTCCTCTTGTACTTAATTCGGCCTTGTGCCTTTTGTATTAAATTAGGATGCAATTTTTGTGTTTCATCGTCAATAAGAAGGTTCAAGGGATACAGTAAACATGAAGTGAAGCATCGGAATCTAAAACTGGACTCACAGGAGAAGTTCAAATCATAGAAAGTGAGAGTGTCAGTCCTCTTGTACTTAAGTCGGCATTGTGCCTTTTACATTAAATTCGGAGGAAATTTCTGTTTTTCGTCGTCAATAAGAAGGTCCAAGGGATACAGTAGACCTGAAGTGAAGCATCGGAATCTAAAACTGGACTCACAGGAGATTTTCAAATCATAGAAAGTTAGAGTGTCAGTCCTCTTGTACCTAAGTCGGCATTGTGCGTTTTGAATTTAATATCTATGCAAATCCTGTGTTTCATCGTCAATAAGAAGTTCCAAGGCATACAGTCTACCTGAAGTGAAGCATCGGAATCTAGAACTGGACTTACAGGACAGGTTCAAATCATAGAAAGTTAGAGTGTCAGTCCTCTTGAACTAAAATCGGCATTGTGCCTTTTGTATTAAATTCGGATGCAATTTCTGTGATTCATCGTCAATAAGAAGGTCCAAGGGATACAGTAAACCTGAAGTGAAGCATCGGAATCTAAAATTGAACTCACGGGAGAGTTTCAAATCATAGAAAGTTAGAGTGTCAGTCCTCTTCTACTCAAGACGGCATTGTGCCTTTTGTTTTAAATTCGGATGCAATGTCTGTGTTTCATCGTCAATAAGAAGGTCCATGGGATACAGTAAACCTGAAGTGAAGCATCGGAATCTAAAACTGGACTCACAGGAGAGGTTCAAATCATAGGAAGTGAGAGTGTCAGTCCTCTTGTACTTAAGTCGGCCGTGTGCCTTTTGTATTAAATTCGGATGCAATTTCTGTGTTTCATCGTCAGTAAGATGGTCCAAGGGATACAGTAAACCTGAAGTGAAGCATCGGAATCTAAAGCTGGACTGACAGGAGAGTTTCAAATCATAGAAAGTTAGAGTGTCAGTCCTCTTGTACTTCCGTCGGCATTGTGTATTTTGAATTTAAGTCCGATGCAATTTCTGTGTTTCATCGACAATAAAAATGTGCAAGGGATACAGTAAACCTGACACGAAGCATCGGAATCTAAAACTGGACTCACAGGAGAGGTTCAAATCATAGAAAGTGAGAGTGTCAGTCCACTTGTACTTAAATCGGCATTGTGCCTTTTGTATTAAATTCGGAAGCAATTTCTGTGTTTCACCGTCAATAAGTAGGTCCAAGGGATACGGTAAACCTGAAGTGAAGCATCGGAATCTAAAACTGGACCCACAGGAGAGTTTCAAATCATAGAAAGTTAGAGTGTCAGTCTTCTTGTACTTAAGACGGCATTGTGTCTTTTGAATTCAATTCCGATGCAATTTCTGTGTTTCATCGTTAATAAGAGGTTACAAGGTATACAGTAAACCTGAAGTGAAGCATCGGAATCTAAAACTGGACTAACAGGAGAGGTTCAAATCATCGAAAGTGAGAGTGTCAGTCCTCTTGTTCTTAATTCGTCATTGTGCCTTTTGTATTAAATTCGGAGGATGTTTCTGTGTTTCATCGTCAATAAGAAGGTCTAAGGGGTACAGTAGACCTGAAGTAAAGCATCGGAATCTAAATCTGGACTCACAGGAGAGTTTCAAATCATAGAATGTTAGAGTGTCAGTTCTCTTGTACTTAAGTCGGCATTGTGCGTTTTGAATTTAATTCCTACGCAATTCCTGTGTTACATCGTCAATAAGAAGTTCCAAGGCATACAGTCTACCTGAAGTGAAGCATCGGAATCTAAAACTGGACTCACAGGACAGGTTCAAATCATAGAAAGTTTGAGTGTCAGTCCACTTGATCTAAAATCGGCATTGTGCCTTTTGTATTAAATTCGGATGCAATTTCTGTGTTTCACCGTCAATAAGTAGGTCCAAGGGATACAGTAAACCTGAAGTGAAGCATCGTAATCTAAAACTGGACTCACAGGAGAGTTTCAAATCATAGAAAGTTAGAGTGTCAGTCCTCTTGTACTCAAGACGGCATTGTGCCTTTTGTTTTAAATTCGGATGCAATGTCTGTGTTTCATCGTCAATAAGAAGGTCCATGGGATACAGTAAACCTGAAGTTAAGCATCGGAATCTAAAACTGGACTCACAGGAGAGGTTCAAATCATAGGAAGAGAGAGTGTCAGTCCTCTTGTACTTAAGTCGGCCATGTGCCTTTTGTATTAAATTCGAATGCAATATCTGTGTTTCATTGTCAATAAGAAGGTCCAAGGGATACGGTAAACCTGAAGTGAAGCATCGGAATCTAAAACTGGACTCACAGGAGAGTTTCAAATCATAGAAAGTTCGAGTGTCAGTCTTCTTGTACTTAAGACGGCATTGTGTCTTTTGAATTCAATTCCGATGCAATTTCTGTGTTTCATCGTCAATAAGAGGTTACAAGGTATACAGTAAACCTGACGTGAAGCATCGGAATCTAAAACTGGACTCACAGGAGAGGTTCAAATCATCGAAAGTGAGAGTGTCAGTCCTCTTGTTCTTAAGTCGGCATTGTGCCTTTTGTATTAAATTCGGATGCAATTTCTGTGTTTTCGACTATAAGAAGGTCCAAGGGATACAGTAAACCAGAAGTGAAGCATCGGAACCTAAAACTGAACTCACAGGAGAGTTTCAAATCATAGAAAGTTAGAGTGTCAGTCATCTTGTACTTAAGACGGCATTGTGCCTTTTGTATTTAATTCGGATGCAATTTCTGTGTTTCATCGTCAATAAGAAGGTCCAAGGGATACAGTAAACCTGAAGTGAAGCATCGGAATCTAAAACTGGACTCAAAGGAGAGTTTCAGATCATAGGAAATTAGAGTGTCAGTCCTCTTGTACTTAAGTCGGCATTGTGCCTTTTGTATTAAATTCGGATGCAATTTCTGTGTATTACCGTCAATAAGAAGGTCGAAGGTATACAGTAAACCTGAAGTGACGCATCGGAATCTAAAACGGGACTCACAGGAGAGTTTCAAATCATAGAGAGTTAAGGTGTCAGTCCTCTTGTACTTAAGTCGGCATTGTGCGTTTTGAATTTAATTCCGATGCAATTTCTGTGTTTAATCGTCAATAAGAAGGTCCAAGGGATACAGTATACCTGACGTGAAGCATTGGAATCTAAAACTGGACTCACAGGAGAGGTTCAAATCATTGATATTTAGAGTGTCAGTCCTCTTGTACTTAACCCGGCATTGCGCCTTTTGAATTTAATTCCGATGCAATTTCTGTGTTCCATCGTCATTAAGAGGTTCCAAGGTATACAGTATACCTGAAGTGAAGCATCGGAATCTAAAACTAGACTCACAGGAGAGGTTCAAATCATTGAAAGTTAGATAGTCAGTCCTCTTGTACTTAAGTCAGCATTGTGCCTTTTGTATTAAATTCGGATGCAATTACTGTTTTTCATCGTCAGTAAGAAGGTCCTAGGGATACAGTAAACATGAAGTGAAGCATCGGAATCTAAAACTGGACTCACCGGAGAGGTACAAATCGTAGAAAGTGAGCGTGTCAGTCCTATTGTACTGAAGTCGTCATTGTGCCTTTTGTATTAAATTTGGATGCAATTTCTGTGTTTCATCGTCAATAAGAAGGTCCTTGGGAGACAGTAAACATGAAGTGAAGCATCGGAATCTAAAACTGGACTCACAGGACAGGTTCATATCATACAAAAGTTAGAGTGTCAGTTCTCTTGTACTTAAATCGGCATTGTGCCTTTTGTAATAAATTCAGATGCAATATCTGTGTTTCATCGTCAATAAGAAGGTCCAAGGGATACAGTAAACCTGAAGTGAAGCATCATAATCTAAAACTGAACTCACAGGAGAGTTTTAAGTCATAGAAAGTTAGAGTGTCAGTCCTCTTGTACTTAAGACGGCATTGTGCCTTTTGTATTAAATTCGGATGCAATTTCTGTGTTTCATCGTCAATAAGAAGGTCCAAGGGATACAGTAAACCTGAAGTGAAGCATCGGAATCTAAAACTGGACTCACCGGAGAGGTTGAAATCATAGAAAGTGAGAGTGTCAGTCCTCTTGTATTTAAGTCGGCATTTTTCCTTTTGTATTAAATTCGGATGCAATTTCTATGTTTCATCGTCAATAAGAAGGTCCTTAAGAGACAGTAAACATGAAGTGAAGCATCGGAATCTAAAACTGGACTCACAGGACAGGTTCATATCATATAAAAGTTAGAGTGTCTGTTCTCTTGTACTTAAATCGGCATTGTGCCTTTTGTAATAAATTCAGATGCAATATCTGTGTTTCATCGTCAATAAGAAGGTCCAAGGGATACAGTAAACCTGAAGTGAAGCATCGGAATCTAAAACTGAACTCACAGGAGAGTTTTAAGTCATAGAAAGTTAGAGTGTCAGTCCTCTTGTACTTAAGACGGCATTGTGCCTTTTGTATTAAATTCGGATGCAATTTCTGCGTTTCATCGTCAATAAGAAGGTCCAAGGGATACAGTAAACCTGAAGTGAAGCATCGGAACGTAAAACTGAACTCACAGGAGAGTTTCAAATCATAGAAAGTTAGAGTGTCAGTCTTCTTGTACTTAAGACGGCATTCGGGTTTTGTATTAAATTCGGATGCAATTTCTGTGTTTCATCGTCAATAAGAAGGTCCAAGGGATACAGTAAACCTGAAGTGAAGCATCGGAATCTAAAACTGGACTCACAGGAGAGTTCCAAATCATAGAAAGTTAGAGTGTCAGTCCTCTTGTACATAAGTCGGCATTGTGCCTTTTGTATTAAATTCGGATGCATTTTCTGTGTATTATCGTCAATAAGAAGGTCGAAGGTATACAGTAAACCTGAAGTGAAGCATCGGAATCTAAAACGGGACTCACAGGAGAGTTCAAATCATAGAAAGTTAAAGTGTCAGTCCTGTTGTACTTAAGACGGCATTGTGCCTTTTGTATTACATTAGGATGCAATTTCTGTGTTTCATCGTCAATAAGATGGTCCAAGGGATACAGTAAACCTGAAGTGAAGCATCGGAATCTAAAACTGAACTCACAGGTGAGGTTCAAATCATAGAAAGTTAGAGTGTCAGTCCTCTTGTACTTAGGACGGCATTGTGCCTTTTGTATTAAATTCGGATGCAATTTCTGTGTTTCATCGTCAATAAGAAGGTCCAAGGGCTACAGTAAACCTGAAGTGAAGCATTGGAATCTAAAACTGGACTCACCGGAGAGGTTCAAATCATAGAAAGTGAGAGTGTCAATCCTCTTGTATTTAAGTCGGCATTTTGCCTTTTGTATTAAATTCGGATGCAATTTCTATGTTTCATCGTCAATAAGAAGGTCCTTGGGAGACAGTAAACCTGAAGTGAAGCATCGGAATCTAAAACTGGACTCACAGGACAGGTTCATATCATACAAAAGTTAGAATGTCAGTTCTCTTGTACTTAAATCGGCATTGTGCCTTTTGTATTAAATTCGGAAGCAATTTCTGTGTTTCACCGTCAATAAGTAGGTCCAAGGGATACGATAAACCTGAAGTGAAGCATCGGAATCTAAAACTGGACCCACAGGAGAGTTTCAAATCATAGAAAGTTAGAGTGTCAGTCTTCTTGTACTTAAGACGGCATTGTGTCTTTTGAATTCAATTCCGATGCAATTTCTGTGTTTCATCGTTAATAAGTGGTTACAAGGTATACAGTAAACCTGAAGTGAAGCATCGGAATCTAAAACTGGACTAACACGAGAGGTTCAAATCATCGAAAGTGAGAGTGTCAGTCCTCTTGTTCTTAATTCGTCATTGTGCCTTTTGTATTAAATTCGGAGGAAATTTCTGTGTACATCGTCAATAAGAAGGTCTAAGGGGTACAGTAGACCTGAAGTAAAGCATCGGAATCTAAATCTGGACTCACAGGAGAGTTTCAAATCATAGAAAGTTAGAGTGTCAGTTCTCTTGTACTTAAGTCGGCATTGCGCGTTTTGAATTTAATTCCTACGCATTTCCTGTGTTAAATCGTCAATAAGAAGTTCCAAGGCATACAGTCTACCTGAAGTGAAGCATCGGAATCTTAAACTGGACTCACAGGACAGGTTCAAATCATAGAAAGTTTGAGTGTCAGTCCACTTGATCTAAAATCGGCATTGTGCCTTTTGTATTAAATTCGGATGCAATTTCTGTGTTTCACCGTCAATAAGTAGGTCCAAGGGATACAGTAAACCTGAAGTGAAGCATCGGAATCTAAAACTGGACTCACAGGAGAGTTTCAAATCATAGAAAGTTAGAGTGTCAGTCCTCTTGTACTCAAGACGGCATTGTGCCTTTTGTTTTAAATTCGGATGCAATGTCTGTGTTTCATCGTCAATAAGAAGGTCCATGGGATACAGTAAACCTGAAGTGAAGCATCGGAATCTAAAACTGGACTCACAGGAGAGGTTCAAATCATAGGAAGTGAGAGTGTCAGTCCTCTTGTACTTAAGTCGGCCGTGTGCCTTTTGTATTAAATTCGAATGCAATATCTGTGTTTCATTGTCAATAAGAAGGTCCAAGGGATACGGTAAACCTGAAGTGAAGCATCGGAATCTAAAACTGGACTCACAGGAGAGTTTCAAATCATAGAAAGTTAGAGTGTCAGTCTTCTTGTACTTAAGACGGCATTGTGTCTTTTGAATTCAATTCCGATGCAATTTCTGTGTTTCATCGTCAATAAGAGGTTACAAGGTATACAGTAAACCTGAAGTGAAGCATCGGAATCTAAAACTGGACTCACAGGAGATTTTCAAATCATCGAAATATAGAGTGTCAGTCCTCTTGTTCTTAAGTCGGCATTGTGCCTTTTGTATTAAATTCGGATGCAATTTCTGTGTTTTCGACTATAAGAAGGTCCAAGGGATACAGTAAACCAGAAGTGAAGCATCGGAATCTAAAACTGAACTCACAGGAGAGTTTCAAATCATAGAAAGTTAGAGTGTCAGTCATCTTGTACTTAAGTCGGCATTGTGTCTTTTGTATTAAATTCGGATGCAATTTCTGGGTATTATCGTCAATAAGAAGGTCGAAGGTATACAGTAAACCTGAAGTGAAGCATCGGAATCTAAAACGGGACTCACAGGAGAGTTTCAAATCATAGAGAGTTAAGGTGTCAGTCCTCTTGTGCTTAAGTCGGCATTGTGCGTTTTGAATTTAATTCCGATGCAATTTCTGTGTTTAATCGTCAATAAGAAGGTCCAAGGGATACAGTATACCTGACGTGAAGCGTTGGAATCTAAAACTGGACTCACAGGAGAGGTTCAAATCATAGATATTTAGAGTGTCAGTCCTCTTGTACTTAACCCGGCATTGCGCCTTTTGAATTTAATTCCGATGCAATTTCTGTGTTCCATCGCCATTAAGAGGTTCCAAGGTATACAGTATACCTGAAGTGAAGCATCATAATCTAAAACTGAACTCACAGGAGAGTTTTAAGTCATAGAAAGTTAGAGTGTCAGTCCTCTTGTACTTAAGACGGCATTGTGCCTTTTGTATTAAATTCGGATGCAATTTCTGTGTTTCATCGTCAATACGAAGGTCCAAGGGATACAGTAAACCTGAAGTGAAGCACCGGAATCTAAAACTGGACTCACCGGAGAGGTTGAAATCATAGAAAGTGAGAGTGTCAGTCCTCTTGTATTTAAGTCGGCATTTTTCCTTTTGTATTAAATTCGGATGCAATTTCTATGTTTCATCGTCAATAAGAACGTCCTTGGGAGACAGTAAACATGAAGTGAAGCATCGGAATCTAAAACTGGACTCACAGGACAGGTTCATATCTTATAAAAGTTAGAGTGTCAGTTCTCTTGTACTTAAATCGGCATTGTGCCTTTTGTAATAAATTCAGATGCAATATCTGTGTTTCATCGTCAATAAGAATGTCCAAGGGATACAGTAAACCTGAGGTGAAGCATCGGAATCTAAAACTGAACTCACAGGAGAGTTTTAAGTCATAGAAAGTTAGAGTGTCAGTCCTCTTGTACTTAAGACGGCATTGTGCCTTTTGTATTAAATTCGGATGCAACTTCTGCGTTTCATCGTCAATAAGAAGGTCCAAGGGATACAGTAAACCTGAAGTGAAGCATCGGAACGTAAAACTGAACTCACAGGAGAGTTTCAAATCATAGAAAGTTAGAGTGTCAGTCTTCTTGTACTTAAGACGGCATTATGGCTTTTGTATTAAATTCGGATGCAATTTCTGTGTTTCATCGTCAATAAGAAGGTCCAAGGGATACAGTAAACCTGAAGTGAAGGATCGGAATCTAAAACTGGACTCACAGGAGAGTTCCAAATCATAGAAAGTTAGAGTGTCAGTCCTCTTGTACATAAGTCGGCATTGTGCCTTTTGTATTAAATTCGGATGCATTTTCTGTGTATTATCGTCAATAAGAAGGTCGAAGGTATACAGTAAACCTGAAGTGAAGCATCGGAATCTAAAACGGGACTCACAGGAGAGTTCAAATCATACAAAGTTAAAGTGTCAGTCCTGTTGTACTTAAGACGGCATTGTGCCTTTTGTATTACATTCGGATGCAATTTCTGTGTTTCATCGTCAATAAGATGGTCCAAGGGATACAGTAAACCTGAAGTGAAGCATCGGAATCTAAAACTGAACTCACAGGTGAGGTTCAAATCATAGAAAGTTAGAGTGTCAGTCCTCTTGTACTTAGGACGGCATTGTGCATTTTGTATTAAATTCGGATGCAATTTCTGTGTTTCATCGTCAATAAGAAGGTCCAAGGGATACAGTAAAAGTGAAGTGAAGCATCGGAATCTAAAACTGAACTCACAGGTGAGGTTCAAATCATAGAAAGTTAGAGTGTCAGTCCTCTTGTACTTAAGACGGCATTGTGCCGTTTGTATTAAATTCGGATGCAATTTCTGTGTTTCATCGTCAATAAGAAGGTCCAAGGGATACAGTAAACCAGAAGTGAAGCCTCGGAATCTGTAACTGGGCTCACAGGATAGTTTCAAATCATAGAAAGTTAGAGTGTCAGTCCTCTTGTACTTAAGTCGGCATTGTGCCTTTTGTATTAAATTCGGATGCAGTTTCTGTGTTTCATCGTCAATAAGAAGGTCCAAGGGATACAGTAAACCTTAAGTGAGGCATCGGAATCTAAAACTGGACTCACAGGAGAGGTTCAAATCATAGAAAGTTTGTGTCAGTCCTCATGTACTTAAGACGGCATTGTGCCTTTTGTATTAAATTCGGATGCAATTTCTGTGTTTCATCGTCAATAAGAAGGTCCAAGGGATACAGTAAACCTGAAGTGAAGCATCGGAATCTAAAACTGGACTCACAGGACAGGTCCATATCATACAAGAGTTAGAGTGTCAGTCCTCTTGTACTTAAATCGGCATTGTGCCTTTTGTAATAAATTCGGATGCAATTTCTGTGTTTCATCGTCAATAAGAAGGTCGAAGGGATACAGTAAACCTGAAGTGAGGCATCGGAATCCAAAACTGAACTCACAGGAGAGTTTCAAATCATAGAAAGTTAGAGTGTCAGTCCTCTTGTACTTAAGACGGCATTGTGCCTTTTGTATTTAATTCGGATGCAATTTCTGTGTTTCATTGTCAATAAGAAGGTCCAAGGGATACAGTAAACCTGAAGTGAAGCATCGGAATCTAAAACTGGACCCGCAGGAGAGTTTCAAATCATAGAAAGTTAGAGTGTCAGTCCTCTTGTACTTAAGTCGGCATTGTGAATTTTGTATTAAATTCGGATGCAATTTCTGTGTATTATCGTCAATATTAAGGTCGAAGGTATACTGTAAACCTGAAGTGAAGCATCGGAATCTAAAACGGGACTCACAGGAGAGTTTCAAATCATAGAAAGTTAAAGTGACAGTCCTCTTGTACTTAAGTCGGCATTGTGCGTTTTGAATGTAATTCCGATGCAATTCCTGTGTTTCATCGTCATTAAGATGTTCCAAGGTGTACAGTAAATCTGAAGTGAAGCATCGGAATCTAAAACTGGACTCACAGGAGAGGTTCAAATCATAGAAAGTGAGAGTGTCAGTCCTCTTGTACTTAAGTCGACATTGTGCCTTTTGTATTAAATTCGTATGCAATTTCTGTGTTTCATCGTCAATAAGAAGGTCCAAGGGATACAGTAAACCTGAAGTGAAGCATCGGAATCTAAAACTGGACTCACAGGACAGGTCCATATCATACAAAAGTTAGAGTGTCAGTCCTCTTGTACTTAAATCGGCATTGTGCCTTTTGTCATAAATTCGGATGCAATTTCTGTGTTTCATCGTCAATAAGAAGGTCGAAGGGATACAGTAAACCTGAAGTGATGCACCGGAATCCAAAACTCAACTCACAGGAGAGTTTCAAATCATAGAAAGTTAGAGTGTCAGTCCTCTTGTACTTAAGACGGCATTGTGCCTTTTGTATTTAATTCGGATGCAATTTCTGTGTTTTATCGTCAATAAGAAGGTCCAAGGCATGCAGTAAACCTGAAGTGAAGCATCGGAATCTAAAACTGGACCCACAGGAGAGTTCAAGTCATAGAAAGTTAGAGTTTTAGTCCTCTTGTACTTAAGTCGGCATTGTGCCTTTTGTATTAAATTCGGATGCAATTTCTGTGTATTATCGTCAATGAGAAGGTCGAAGGTATACAGTAAACCTGAAGTGAAGCATCGGAATACAAAACGGGACTCACAGTTGAGTTTCAAATGATAGAAAGTTAAAGTGACAGTCTTCTTGTACTTAAGTCGGCATTGTGCGTTTTGAATTTAATTCCGATGCAATTCCTGTGTTTCATCGTCAATAAGAAGTTCCAAGGCATACAGTCTACCTGAAGTGAAGCATCGGAATCTAAAACTGGTCTCACAGGACAGGTTCAAATCATAGAATGTTAGAGTGTCAGTCCTCTTGAACTAAAATCGGCATTGTGACTTTTGTATTAAATTCGGATGCAATTTCTGTGTTTGATCGTCAATAAGAAGGTCCAAGGGATACAGTAAACCTGAAGTGAAGCATCGGAATCTAAAATTGGGCTCACAGGATAGTTTCAAATCATTGAAAGTTAGAGTGTCAGTCCACTTGTACTTAAGTCGGCATTGTGCCTTTTGTATTAAATTCGGATGCAGTTTCTGTGTATTATCGTCAATAGGAAGGTCGAAGGTGTACAGTAGACCTGAAGTGAAGCATCAGAATACAAAACGGGACTCACAGGAGAGTTTCAAATCATAGAAAGTTAAAGTGTCAGTCCTCTTGTACTTAAGTCGGCATTGTGCGTTTTGAATTTAATTCCGATGCAATTTCTGTGTTTCATCGTCAATAAGAAGGTCCAAGGGATACATTAAACCTTAAGTGAGGCTTCGGAATCTAAAACTGGACTCACAGGAGAGGTTCAAATCATAGAACGTTAGTGTCAGTCCTCATGTACTTAAGTCGGCATTGTGCCTTTTGAATTTAATTCCGTTGCAATTTCTGTGTTTCATCGTCAATAAGAAGTTCCAAAGTGTACAGTAAATCTGAAGTGAAACATCGGAATCTAAAACTGGACTCACAGGAGAGGTTCAAATCATAGAAAGTGAGAGTGTCAGTCGTCTTGTACTTAAGTCGACATTGTGCCTTTTGTATTAAATTGGGATGCAATTTCTGTGTTTCATCGTCAATAAGAAGGTCCAAGGGATACAGTAAACCTGAAGTGAAGCATCGGAATCTAAAACTGGACTCACAGGACAGGTCCATAACATACAAAAGTTAGAGTGTCAGTCCTCTTGTACTTAAGTCGGCATTGTGCCTTTTGTATTAAATTCGGATGCAATTTCTGTGTATTATCGTCAATAAGAAGGTCGAAGGTATACAGTAAACCTGAAGTGAAGCATCGGAATCTAAAACGGGACTCACAGGACAGTTTCAAATCATAGAGAGTTAAAGAGTCAGTCCTCTTGTACTTAAGTCGGCATTGTGCGTTTTGAATTTAATTCCGATGCAATTCCTGTGTCTCATCGTCAATAAGAAGTTCCAAGGCATACAGTCTACCTGAAGTGAAGCATCGGAATCTAAAACTGGTCTCACAGGACAGGTTCAAATCATAGAAAGTTAGAGTGTCAGTCCTCTTGAACTAAAATCGGCATTGTGCCTTTTGTATTAAATTCGGATGCAGTTTCTGTGTTTCATCGTCAGTAAGAAGGTCCAAGGGATACAGTAAACCTGAAGTGAAGCATCGGAATCTAAAACTGAACTCACAGGAGAGTTTCAAATAATAGAAAGTAAGAGTGTCAGTCCTCTTGTACTTAAGATGACATTGTGCCTTTTGTATTAAATTCGGATGCAATTTCTGTGTTTCATCGTCAATAAGAAGGTCCTAGGGATACAGTAAACCTGAAGTGAAGCATCGGAATCTAAAACTGGACTCACAGGAGGGTTTCAAATCATAGAAAGTTAGAGTTTCAGTCCTCTTGTACTTATGTCGGCATTGCGCTTTTTGTATTAAATTCGGATGCAATTTCTGTGTATCATCGTCAATAAGAAGATCGACGGTATACAGTAAACCTGAAGTGAAGCATCGGAATCTAAAACTGGACTCACAGGAGAGTTTCAAATCATAGAAAGTTAAAGTGTCAGTCCTCTTGTACTTAAGTCGGCATTGTGCGTTTTGAATTTAATTCGATGCAATTTCTGTGTTTCATCGTCAATAAGAAGGTGCAAGGGATACAGTGTACCTGACGTGTAGCATTGGAATCTAAAACTGGACTCACAGGAGAGGTTCAAATCATAGAAATTTAGAGTGTCAGTCCTCTTGTACTTAACCCGGCATTGCGCCTTTTGAATTTAATTCCGATGCAATTTCTGTGTTCCATCGTCATTAAGAAGTTCCAAGGTATACAGTAAACCTGAAGTGAAGTATCGGAATCTAAAACTGGACTACATGAGAGGTTCAAATCATTGAAAGTTAGATAGTCAGTCCTCTTGTACTTAAGTCGGCATTGTGCCTTTTGTATTAAATTCGGATGCAATATCTGTGTTTCATCGTCAATAAGAAGGTCCAAGGGATACAGTAAACCTGAAGTGAAGTATCGGAATCTAAAACTGGACTACATGAGAGGTTCAAATCATTGAAAGTTAGATAGTCAGTCCTCTTGTACTTAAGTCGGCATTGTGCCTTTTGTATTAAATTCGGATGCAATTTCTATGTTTCATCGTCGATAAGAAGGTCCATGGGAGACAGTAAATCTAAAGTGAAGCATCGGAATCTAAAACTGGACTCACAGGACAGGTTCATATCATACAAAGGTTAGAGTGTCAGTCCTCTTGTACTTAAATCGGCATTGTGCCTTTTGTAATAAATTCCGATGCAATTTCTGTGTTTCATCGTCAATAAGAAGGTCCAAGGGATACAGTAAACCTGAAGTGAAGCATCGGAATCTAAAACTGGACTCACAGGAGAGTTTCAAATCATAGAAAGT
Source organism: Schistocerca americana (assembly GCF_021461395.2). Classification (NCBI taxonomy): domain Eukaryota; kingdom Metazoa; phylum Arthropoda; class Insecta; order Orthoptera; family Acrididae; genus Schistocerca; species Schistocerca americana. The sequence continues at coordinate 61,550,671 of NC_060121.1, forward strand.
TAAAGTGTCAGTCCTCTTGTACTTAAGTCGGCATTGTGCGTTTTGAATTTAATTCGATGCAATTTCTGTGTTTCATCGTCAATAAGAAGGTCCAAGGGATACAGTAAACCTTAAGTGAGGCATCGGAATCTAAAACTGGACTCACAGGAGAGGTTCAAATCATAAAAAGTTAGTGTCAGTCCTCATGTTCTTAAGTCGGCATTGTGCCTTTTGAATTTAATTCCGTTGCAATTTCTGTGTTTCATCGTCAATAAGAAGTTCCAAGGTGTACAGTAAATCTGAAGTGAAGCATCGGAATCTGAAACTGGACTCACAGGAGAGGTTCAAATCATAGAAAGTGAGAGTGTCACTCCTCTTGTACTTAAGTCGACATTGTGCCTTTTGTATTAAATTCGGATGCAATTTCTGTGTTTCATCGTCAATAAGAAGGTCCAAGGGATACAGTAGACCTGAAGTGAAGCATCGGAATCTAAAACTGGACTCACAGGACAGGTCCATATCATACAAAAGTTAGAGTGTCAGTCCTCTTGTACTTAAATCGGCATTGTGCCTTTTGTAATAAATTCGGATGCAATTTCTGTGTTTCATCGTCAATAAGAAGGTCGAAGGGATACAGTAACCTGAAGTGAGGCATCGGAATCCAAAACTGAACTCACAGGAGAGTTTCAAATCATAGAAAGTTAGAGTGTCAGTCCTCTTGTACTTAAGACGGCATTGTGCCTTTTGTTTTAATTCGGATGCAATTTCTGTGTTTCATCGTCAATAAGAAGGTCCAAGGGATACAGTAAACCTGAAGTGAAGCATCGGAATCTAAAACTGGTCCCACAGGAGAGTTTCAAATCATAGAAAGTTAGAGTGTCAGTCCTCTTGTACTTAAGTCGGCATTGTGCCTTTTGTATTAAATTCGGATGCAATTTCTGTGTATTATCGTCAATAAGAAGGTCGAAGGTATACATTAAACCTGAAGTGAAGCATCGGAATCTAAAACGGGACTCACAGGAGAGTTTCAAATCATAGAAAGTTAAAGTGTCAGTCCTCTTGTACTTAAGTCGGCATTGTGCGTTTTGAATTTAATTCCGATGCAATTCCTGTGTTTCATCGTCAATAAGAAGTTCCAAGGCATACAGTCTACCTGAAGTGAAGCATCGGAATCTAAAACTGGTCTCACAGGACAGGTTCAAATCATAGAAAGTTAGAGTGTCAGTCCTCTTAAACTAAAATCGGCATTGTGCCTTTTGTATTAAATTCGGATGCAGTTTCGGTGTTTCATCGTCAATAAGAAGGTCCAAGGGATACAATAAACCTGAAGTGAAGCATCGGAATCTAAAACTGAACTAACAGGAGAGTTTCAAATCATAGAAAGTAAGAGTGTCAGTCCTCTTGTACTTAAGATGGCATTGTGCCTTTTGTATTAAATTCGGATGCAATTTCTGTGTTTCATCGTCAATAAGAAGGTCCTAGGGATACAGTAAACCTGAAGTGATGCATCGAAATCTAAAACTGGACTCACAGGGGAGTTTCAAATCATAGAAAGTTAGAGTTTCAGTCCTCTTGTACTTAAGTCGGCATTGCGCTTTTTGTATTAAATTCGGATGCAATTTCTGTGTATCATTGTCAATAAGAAGGTCGACGGTATACAGTAAACCTGAAGTGAAGCATCGGAATCTAAAACGGGACTCACAGGAGAGTTTCAAATCATAGAAAGTTAAAGTGTCAGTCCTCTTGTACTTAAGTTGGCATTGTGCGTTTTGAATTTAATTCCGATGCAATTTCTGTGTTTCATCGTCAATAAGAAGGTGCAAGGAATACAGTGTACCTGACGTGTAGCATTGGAATCTAAAACTGGACTCACAGGAGAGGTTCAAATCATAGAAATTTAGAGTGTCAGTCCTCTTGAACTAAAATCGGCATTGTGCCTTTTGTATTAAATTAGGATGCAATTTCGGTGTTTCATCGTCAATAAGAAGGTCCAAGGGATACAGTAAACCTGAAGTGAAGCATCGGAATCTAAAACTGAACTCACAGGAGAGTTTCAAATCATAGAAAGTAAGAGTGTCAGTCCTCTTGTACTTAAGATGGCATTGTGCCTTTTGTATTAAATTCGGATGCAATTTCTGTGTTCCATCGTCATTAAGAAGTTCCAAGGTATACAGTAAACCTGAAGTGAAGCATCGGAATCTAAAACTGGACTCACAGGAGAGGTTCAAATCATTGAAAGTTAGATAAACAGTCCTCTTGTACTTAAGTCGGCATTGTGCCTTTTGCATTAAATTCGGATGCAATTTCTGTGTTTCATCGTCAATAAGAAGGTCCAAGGGATACAGTAAACCTGAAGTGAAGCATCGGAATCTAAAACTGGACTCACCGGAGAGGTTCAAATCATAGAAATTGAGAGTGTCAGACCTCTTGTATTTAAGTCGGCATTTTGCCTTTTGTATTAAATTCGGATGCAATTTCTATGTATCATCGTCAATAATAAGGTCCATGGGAGACAGTAAACCTAAAGTGAAGAATCGGAATCTAAAACTGGACTCACAGGACAGGTTCATATCATACAAATGTTAGAGTGTCAGTCCTCTTGTACTTAAATCGGCATTGTGCCTTTCGTAATAAATTCCGATTCAATTTCTGTGTTTCATCGTCAATAAGAAGGTCCAAGGGATACAGTAAACCTGAAGTGAAGCATCGGAATCTAAAACTGAACTCACAGGAAGGTTTCAAATCATAGAAAGTTAGAGTGTCAGTCCTCTTGTACTTAAGACGGCATTGTGCTTTTTGTATTAAATTCGGATGCAATTTCTGTGTTTCATCGTCAATAAGAAGGTCCAAGGGATACAGTAAACCTGAAGTGAAGCATCGGAATCTAAAACTGAACTCACAGGAGAGTTTCAAATCATTGAAAGTTAGAGTGTCAGTCCTCTTGTACTTAAGACGGCATTGTGCCTTCTGTATTAAATTAGGATGCAATTTCTGTGTTTCATCGTCAATACGAAGGTCCAAGGGATACAGTAAACCTGAAGTGAAGCATCGGAATCTAATACTGGACTCACAGGAGAGTTTCAAATCATAGAAAGTTAGAGTGTCAGTGCTCTTGTACTTAGGTAAGCATTGAGCCTTTTGTATTAAATTCGGATGCATTTTCTGTGTATTATCGTCAATAAGAAGGTCGAAGGTATACAGTAAACCTGAAGTGAAGCATCGGAATCTAAAACGGGAATCACAGGAGAGTTTCAAATCATAGAACGTTAAAGTGTCAGTCCTCTTGTACTTAAGTCGGCTTTGTGCGTTTTCAATTTAATTCCGATGCAATTCCTGAGTTCCATCGTCAATAAGAAGTTCCAAGGCATACAGTCTACCTAAAGTGAAGCATCGGAATCTAAAACTGGACTCACAGGAGAGTTTCAAATCATAGAAAGTTAGAGTGTAAGTTCTCTTGTACTTAAGACGGCATTGTGGATTTTGTATTAAATTCGGATGCAATTTCTGTGTTTCATCGTCAATAAGAAGGTCCAAGGGATACAGTAAACTTGAGGTGAAGCATCGGAATCTAAAACTGAACTCACAGAAGAGTTTCAAATCATAGAAAGTTAGAGTGTCAGTCCTCTTGTACTTAAGACGTCATTGTGCCTTTTGTATTAAATTCGGATACAATTTCTGTGTTTCATCGTCAATAAGAAGGTCCAAGGGATACAGTAAACCTGAGGTGAAGCATCGGAATCTAAAACTGGACTCACAGGAGAGTTTCAAATCATATAAAGTTAGAGTGTCAGTCCTCTTCTATTTAAGTCGGCATTGTGCCTTTTGTATTAAATTCGGAAGCAATTTCTGTGTATTATCGTCAATAAGAAGGTCGAAGGTATACAGTAAACCTGAAGTGAAGCATCGGAATCTAAAACGGGGCTCACAGGAGAGATTCAAATCGTAGAGAATTAAAGTGTCAGTCCTCGTGCAATTATGTCGGAATTGTGCGTTCTGAATTTAATTCCGATGCAATTTCTGTGTTTCATCGTCAATAAGAAGGACCAAGGGATACAGTATACCTGAAGTGATGCATTGGAATCTAAAACTGGACTCACAGGAGAGGTTCAAATCATAGAAATTTAGAGTGTCAGTCCTCTTGTACTTAACCCGGCATTGCGGCTTTTGAATTTAATTCCGATGCAATTTCTGTTTTCCATCGTTATTAAGAAGTTCCACGGTATACAGTAAACCTGAAGTGAAGCATCGGAAACTAAAACTGGACTCACAGTAGAGGTACAAATCATAGAAAGTTAGAGTAATAGTCCTCTTGTACTTAAGTCGGCATTGTGCCTTTTGTATTAAATTCGGATGCAATTTCTATGTATCATCGTCAATAAGAAGGTCCATGGGAGACAGTAAACATGAAGTGAAGCATCGGAATCTAAAACTGGACTCACTGGAGAGGTTCAAATCATAGAAAGTGAGAGTGTCAGTCCTCTTGTACTTAAGTCGGCATTGTGCCTTTTGTATTAAATTCGGATGCAATTTCTGTGTTTCATCGTCAATAAGAAGGTCCAAGGGATACGGTAAACCTGAAGTGAAGCATCGGAATCTAAAACTGGACTCACAGGAGAGTTTCAAGTCATGGAATGTTAGAGTGTCAGTCCTCTTGTACTTAAGACGGCATTGTGTCTTTTGAATTCAATTCCGTTGCAAATTCTGTGTTTCATCGTCAATAAGAAGTTACAAGGTATACAGTAAACCTGAAGTGAAGCATCAGAATCTAAAACTTGACTCACAGTACAGGTTCAAATCATAGAAAGTTAGAGTGTCAGTCCTCTTGTACTTAAATCGGCATTGTGCCTTTTGTAATAAATTCGGATGCAATTTCTGTGTTTTCGTCTATAAGAAGGTCCAAGGGATACAGTAAACCTGAAGTGAAGCATCGGAATCTAAAACAGGACTCACTGGAGGAGTTCAAACCATAGAAAGTGAGAGTGTCAGTCCTCTTGTACTTAATTCGTCATTGTGCCTTGTGTATTAAATTCGGAGGAAATTTCTGTGTTTCATCGTCAATAAGAAGGTCCAAGGGGTACAGTAGACCTGAAGTAAAGCATCGGAATCTAAAACTGAACTCACAGGAGAGTTTCAAATCATAGAAAGTAAGAGTGTCAGTCCTCTTGTACTTAAGATGGCATTGTGCCTTTTGTATTAAATTCGGATGCAATTTCTGTGTTCCATCGTCATTAAGAAGTTCCAAGGTATACAGTAAACCTGAAATGAGGCATCGGAATCTAAAACTGGACTCACAGGAGAGGTTCAAATCATTGAAAGTTAGATAGTCAGTCCTCTTGTACTTAAGTCGGCAATGTGCCTTTTGTATTAAATTCGGATGCAAGTTCTGTGTTTCTTCGTCAATAAGAAGGTCCAAGGGATACAGTAAACTTGAGGTGAAGCATCGGAATCTAAAACTGAACTCACAGAAGAGTTTCAAATCATAGAAAGTTAGAGTGTCAGTCCTCTTGTACTTAAGACGTCATTGTGCCTTTTGTATTAAATTCGGATACAATTTCTGTGTTTCATCGTCAATAAGAAGGTCCAAGGGATACAGTAAACCTGAGGTGAAGCATCGGAATCTAAAACTGGACTCACAGGAGAGTTTCAAATCATATAAAGTTAGAGTGTCAGTCCTCTTCTATTTAAGTCGGCATTGTGCCTTTTGTATTAAATTCGGAAGCAATTTCTGTGTATTATCGTCAATAAGAAGGTCGAAGGTATACAGTAAACCTGAAGTGAAGCATCGGAATCTAAAACGGGACTCACAGGAGAGTTTCAAATCATAGAAAGTTAAAGTGACAGTCCTCTTGTACTTAAGTCGGCATTGTGCGTTTTGAATGTAATTCCGATGCAATTCCTGTGTTTCATCGTCATTAAGATGTTCCAAGGTGTACAGTAAATCTGAAGTGAAGCATCGGAATCTAAAACTGGACTCACAGGAGAGGTTCAAATCATAGAAAGTGAGAGTGTCAGTCCTCTTGTACTTAAGTCGACATTGTGCCTTTTGTATTAAATTCGTATGCAATTTCTGTGTTTCATCGTCAATAAGAAGGTCCAAGGGATACAGTAAACCTGAAGTGAAGCATCGGAATCTAAAACTGGACTCACAGGACAGGTCCATATCATACAAAAGTTAGAGTGTCAGTCCTCTTGTACTTAAATCGGCATTGTGCCTTTTGTCATAAATTCGGATGCAATTTCTGTGTTTCATCGTCAATAAGAAGGTCGAAGGGATACAGTAAACCTGAAGTGATGCACCGGAATCCAAAACTCAACTCACAGGAGAGTTTCAAATCATAGAAAGTTAGAGTGTCAGTCCTCTTGTACTTAAGACGGCATTGTGCCTTTTGTATTTAATTCGGATGCAATTTCTGTGTTTTATCGTCAATAAGAAGGTCCAAGGCATGCAGTAAACCTGAAGTGAAGCATCGGAATCTAAAACTGGACCCACAGGAGAGTTCAAGTCATAGAAAGTTAGAGTTTTAGTCCTCTTGTACTTAAGTCGGCATTGTGCCTTTTGTATTAAATTCGGATGCAATTTCTGTGTATTATCGTCAATGAGAAGGTCGAAGGTATACAGTAAACCTGAAGTGAAGCATCGGAATACAAAACGGGACTCACAGTTGAGTTTCAAATGATAGAAAGTTAAAGTGACAGTCTTCTTGTACTTAAGTCGGCATTGTGCGTTTTGAATTTAATTCCGATGCAATTCCTGTGTTTCATCGTCAATAAGAAGTTCCAAGGCATACAGTCTACCTGAAGTGAAGCATCGGAATCTAAAACTGGTCTCACAGGACAGGTTCAAATCATAGAATGTTAGAGTGTCAGTCCTCTTGAACTAAAATCGGCATTGTGACTTTTGTATTAAATTCGGATGCAATTTCTGTGTTTGATCGTCAATAAGAAGGTCCAAGGGATACAGTAAACCTGAAGTGAAGCATCGGAATCTAAAATTGGGCTCACAGGATAGTTTCAAATCATTGAAAGTTAGAGTGTCAGTCCACTTGTACTTAAGTCGGCATTGTTCCTTTTGTATTAAATTCGGATGCAGTTTCTGTGTATTATCGTCAATAGGAAGGTCGAAGGTATACAGTAGACCTGAAGTGAAGCATCAGAATACAAAACGGGACTCACAGGAGAGTTTCAAATCATAGAAAGTTAAAGTGTCAGTCCTCTTGTACTTAAGTCGGCATTGTGCGTTTTGAATTTAATTCCGATGCAATTTCTGTGTTTCATCGTCAATAAGAAGGTCCAAGGGATACATTAAACCTTAAGTGAGGCTTCGGAATCTAAAACTGGACTCACAGGAGAGGTTCAAATCATAGAACGTTAGTGTCAGTCCTCATGTACTTAAGTCGGCATTGTGCCTTTTGAATTTAATTCCGTTGCAATTTCTGTGTTTCATCGTCAATAAGAAGTTCCAAAGTGTACAGTAAATCTGAAGTGAAACATCGGAATCTAAAACTGGACTCACAGGAGAGGTTCAAATCATAGAAAGTGAGAGTGTCAGTCGTCTTGTACTTAAGTCGACATTGTGCCTTTTGTATTAAATTGGGATGCAATTTCTGTGTTTCATCGTCAATAAGAAGGTCCAAGGGATACAGTAAACCTGAAGTGAAGCATCGGAATCTAAAACTGGACTCACAGGACAGGTCCATAACATACAAAAGTTAGAGTGTCAGTCCTCTTGTACTTAAGTCGGCATTGTGCCTTTTGTATTAAATTCGGATGCAATTTCTGTGTATTATCGTCAATAAGAAGGTCGAAGGTATACAGTAAACCTGAAGTGAAGCATCGGAATCTAAAACGGGACTCACAGGACAGTTTCAAATCATAGAGAGTTAAAGAGTCAGTCCTCTTGTACTTAAGTCGGCATTGTGCGTTTTGAATTTAATTCCGATGCAATTCCTGTGTCTCATCGTCAATAAGAAGTTCCAAGGCATACAGTCTACCTGAAGTGAAGCATCGGAATCTAAAACTGGTCTCACAGGACAGGTTCAAATCATAGAAAGTTAGAGTGTCAGTCCTCTTGAACTAAAATCGGCATTGTGCCTTTTGTATTAAATTCGGATGCAGTTTCTGTGTTTCATCGTCAGTAAGAAGGTCCAAGGGATACAGTAAACCTGAAGTGAAGCATCGGAATCTAAAACTGAACTCACAGGAGAGTTTCAAATAATAGAAAGTAAGAGTGTCAGTCCTCTTGTACTTAAGATGACATTGTGCCTTTTGTATTAAATTCGGATGCAATTTCTGTGTTTCATCGTCAATAAGAAGGTCCTAGGGATACAGTAAACCTGAAGTGAAGCATCGGAATCTAAAACTGGACTCACAGGAGGGTTTCAAATCATAGAAAGTTAGAGTTTCAGTCCTCTTGTACTTATGTCGGCATTGCGCTTTTTGTATTAAATTCGGATGCAATTTCTGTGTATCATCGTCAATAAGAAGATCGACGGTATACAGTAAACCTGAAGTGAAGCATCGGAATCTAAAACTGGACTCACAGGAGAGTTTCAAATCATAGAAAGTTAAAGTGTCAGTCCTCTTGTACTTAAGTCGGCATTGTGCGTTTTGAATTTAATTCGATGCAATTTCTGTGTTTCATCGTCAATAAGAAGGTGCAAGGGATACAGTGTACCTGACGTGTAGCATTGGAATCTAAAACTGGACTCACAGGAGAGGTTCAAATCATAGAAATTTAGAGTGTCAGTCCTCTTGTACTTAACCCGGCATTGCGCCTTTTGAATTTAATTCCGATGCAATTTCTGTGTTCCATCGTCATTAAGAAGTTCCAAGGTATACAGTAAACCTGAAGTGAAGTATCGGAATCTAAAACTGGACTACATGAGAGGTTCAAATCATTGAAAGTTAGATAGTCAGTCCTCTTGTACTTAAGTCGGCATTGTGCCTTTTGTATTAAATTCGGATGCAATATCTGTGTTTCATCGTCAATAAGAAGGTCCAAGGGATACAGTAAACCTGAAGTGAAGTATCGGAATCTAAAACTGGACTACATGAGAGGTTCAAATCATTGAAAGTTAGATAGTCAGTCCTCTTGTACTTAAGTCGGCATTGTGCCTTTTGTATTAAATTCGGATGCAATTTCTATGTTTCATCGTCGATAAGAAGGTCCATGGGAGACAGTAAATCTAAAGTGAAGCATCGGAATCTAAAACTGGACTCACAGGACAGGTTCATATCATACAAAGGTTAGAGTGTCAGTCCTCTTGTACTTAAATCGGCATTGTGCCTTTTGTAATAAATTCCGATGCAATTTCTGTGTTTCATCGTCAATAAGAAGGTCCAAGGGATACAGTAAACCTGAAGTGAAGCATCGGAATCTAAAACTGGACTCACAGGAGAGTTTCAAATCATAGAAAGTTAAAGTGTCAGTCCTCTTGTACTTAAGTCGGCATTGTGCGTTTTGAATTTAATTCGATGCAATTTCTGTGTTTCATCGTCAATAAGAAGGTCCAAGGGATACAGTAAACCTTAAGTGAGGCATCGGAATCTAAAACTGGACTCACAGGAGAGGTTCAAATCATAAAAAGTTAGTGTCAGTCCTCATGTTCTTAAGTCGGCATTGTGCCTTTTGAATTTAATTCCGTTGCAATTTCTGTGTTTCATCGTCAATAAGAAGTTCCAAGGTGTACAGTAAATCTGAAGTGAAGCATCGGAATCTGAAACTGGACTCACAGGAGAGGTTCAAATCATAGAAAGTGAGAGTGTCACTCCTCTTGTACTTAAGTCGACATTGTGCCTTTTGTATTAAATTCGGATGCAATTTCTGTGTTTCATCGTCAATAAGAAGGTCCAAGGGATACAGTAGACCTGAAGTGAAGCATCGGAATCTAAAACTGGACTCACAGGACAGGTCCATATCATACAAAAGTTAGAGTGTCAGTCCTCTTGTACTTAAATCGGCATTGTGCCTTTTGTAATAAATTCGGATGCAATTTCTGTGTTTCATCGTCAATAAGAAGGTCGAAGGGATACAGTAACCTGAAGTGAGGCATCGGAATCCAAAACTGAACTCACAGGAGAGTTTCAAATCATAGAAAGTTAGAGTGTCAGTCCTCTTGTACTTAAGACGGCATTGTGCCTTTTGTTTTAATTCGGATGCAATTTCTGTGTTTCATCGTCAATAAGAAGGTCCAAGGGATACAGTAAACCTGAAGTGAAGCATCGGAATCTAAAACTGGTCCCACAGGAGAGTTTCAAATCATAGAAAGTTAGAGTGTCAGTCCTCTTGTACTTAAGTCGGCATTGTGCCTTTTGTATTAAATTCGGATGCAATTTCTGTGTATTATCGTCAATAAGAAGGTCGAAGGTATACATTAAACCTGAAGTGAAGCATCGGAATCTAAAACGGGACTCACAGGAGAGTTTCAAATCATAGAAAGTTAAAGTGTCAGTCCTCTTGTACTTAAGTCGGCATTGTGCGTTTTGAATTTAATTCCGATGCAATTCCTGTGTTTCATCGTCAATAAGAAGTTCCAAGGCATACAGTCTACCTGAAGTGAAGCATCGGAATCTAAAACTGGTCTCACAGGACAGGTTCAAATCATAGAAAGTTAGAGTGTCAGTCCTCTTAAACTAAAATCGGCATTGTGCCTTTTGTATTAAATTCGGATGCAGTTTCGGTGTTTCATCGTCAATAAGAAGGTCCAAGGGATACAATAAACCTGAAGTGAAGCATCGGAATCTAAAACTGAACTAACAGGAGAGTTTCAAATCATAGAAAGTAAGAGTGTCAGTCCTCTTGTACTTAAGATGGCATTGTGCCTTTTGTATTAAATTCGGATGCAATTTCTGTGTTTCATCGTCAATAAGAAGGTCCTAGGGATACAGTAAACCTGAAGTGATGCATCGAAATCTAAAACTGGACTCACAGGGGAGTTTCAAATCATAGAAAGTTAGAGTTTCAGTCCTCTTGTACTTAAGTCGGCATTGCGCTTTTTGTATTAAATTCGGATGCAATTTCTGTGTATCATTGTCAATAAGAAGGTCGACGGTATACAGTAAACCTGAAGTGAAGCATCGGAATCTAAAACGGGACTCACAGGAGAGTTTCAAATCATAGAAAGTTAAAGTGTCAGTCCTCTTGTACTTAAGTTGGCATTGTGCGTTTTGAATTTAATTCCGATGCAATTTCTGTGTTTCATCGTCAATAAGAAGGTGCAAGGAATACAGTGTACCTGACGTGTAGCATTGGAATCTAAAACTGGACTCACAGGAGAGGTTCAAATCATAGAAATTTAGAGTGTCAGTCCTCTTGAACTAAAATCGGCATTGTGCCTTTTGTATTAAATTAGGATGCAATTTCGGTGTTTCATCGTCAATAAGAAGGTCCAAGGGATACAGTAAACCTGAAGTGAAGCATCGGAATCTAAAACTGAACTCACAGGAGAGTTTCAAATCATAGAAAGTAAGAGTGTCAGTCCTCTTGTACTTAAGATGGCATTGTGCCTTTTGTATTAAATTCGGATGCAATTTCTGTGTTCCATCGTCATTAAGAAGTTCCAAGGTATACAGTAAACCTGAAGTGAAGCATCGGAATCTAAAACTGGACTCACAGGAGAGGTTCAAATCATTGAAAGTTAGATAAACAGTCCTCTTGTACTTAAGTCGGCATTGTGCCTTTTGCATTAAATTCGGATGCAATTTCTGTGTTTCATCGTCAATAAGAAGGTCCAAGGGATACAGTAAACCTGAAGTGAAGCATCGGAATCTAAAACTGGACTCACCGGAGAGGTTCAAATCATAGAAATTGAGAGTGTCAGACCTCTTGTATTTAAGTCGGCATTTTGCCTTTTGTATTAAATTCGGATGCAATTTCTATGTATCATCGTCAATAATAAGGTCCATGGGAGACAGTAAACCTAAAGTGAAGAATCGGAATCTAAAACTGGACTCACAGGACAGGTTCATATCATACAAATGTTAGAGTGTCAGTCCTCTTGTACTTAAATCGGCATTGTGCCTTTCGTAATAAATTCCGATTCAATTTCTGTGTTTCATCGTCAATAAGAAGGTCCAAGGGATACAGTAAACCTGAAGTGAAGCATCGGAATCTAAAACTGAACTCACAGGAAGGTTTCAAATCATAGAAAGTTAGAGTGTCAGTCCTCTTGTACTTAAGACGGCATTGTGCTTTTTGTATTAAATTCGGATGCAATTTCTGTGTTTCATCGTCAATAAGAAGGTCCAAGGGATACAGTAAACCTGAAGTGAAGCATCGGAATCTAAAACTGAACTCACAGGAGAGTTTCAAATCATTGAAAGTTAGAGTGTCAGTCCTCTTGTACTTAAGACGGCATTGTGCCTTCTGTATTAAATTAGGATGCAATTTCTGTGTTTCATCGTCAATACGAAGGTCCAAGGGATACAGTAAACCTGAAGTGAAGCATCGGAATCTAATACTGGACTCACAGGAGAGTTTCAAATCATAGAAAGTTAGAGTGTCAGTGCTCTTGTACTTAGGTAAGCATTGAGCCTTTTGTATTAAATTCGGATGCATTTTCTGTGTATTATCGTCAATAAGAAGGTCGAAGGTATACAGTAAACCTGAAGTGAAGCATCGGAATCTAAAACGGGAATCACAGGAGAGTTTCAAATCATAGAACGTTAAAGTGTCAGTCCTCTTGTACTTAAGTCGGCTTTGTGCGTTTTCAATTTAATTCCGATGCAATTCCTGAGTTCCATCGTCAATAAGAAGTTCCAAGGCATACAGTCTACCTAAAGTGAAGCATCGGAATCTAAAACTGGACTCACAGGAGAGTTTCAAATCATAGAAAGTTAGAGTGTAAGTTCTCTTGTACTTAAGACGGCATTGTGGATTTTGTATTAAATTCGGATGCAATTTCTGTGTTTCATCGTCAATAAGAAGGTCCAAGGGATACAGTAAACTTGAGGTGAAGCATCGGAATCTAAAACTGAACTCACAGAAGAGTTTCAAATCATAGAAAGTTAGAGTGTCAGTCCTCTTGTACTTAAGACGTCATTGTGCCTTTTGTATTAAATTCGGATACAATTTCTGTGTTTCATCGTCAATAAGAAGGTCCAAGGGATACAGTAAACCTGAGGTGAAGCATCGGAATCTAAAACTGGACTCACAGGAGAGTTTCAAATCATATAAAGTTAGAGTGTCAGTCCTCTTCTATTTAAGTCGGCATTGTGCCTTTTGTATTAAATTCGGAAGCAATTTCTGTGTATTATCGTCAATAAGAAGGTCGAAGGTATACAGTAAACCTGAAGTGAAGCATCGGAATCTAAAACGGGGCTCACAGGAGAGATTCAAATCGTAGAGAATTAAAGTGTCAGTCCTCGTGCAATTATGTCGGAATTGTGCGTTCTGAATTTAATTCCGATGCAATTTCTGTGTTTCATCGTCAATAAGAAGGACCAAGGGATACAGTATACCTGAAGTGATGCATTGGAATCTAAAACTGGACTCACAGGAGAGGTTCAAATCATAGAAATTTAGAGTGTCAGTCCTCTTGTACTTAACCCGGCATTGCGGCTTTTGAATTTAATTCCGATGCAATTTCTGTTTTCCATCGTTATTAAGAAGTTCCACGGTATACAGTAAACCTGAAGTGAAGCATCGGAAACTAAAACTGGACTCACAGTAGAGGTACAAATCATAGAAAGTTAGAGTAATAGTCCTCTTGTACTTAAGTCGGCATTGTGCCTTTTGTATTAAATTCGGATGCAATTTCTATGTATCATCGTCAATAAGAAGGTCCATGGGAGACAGTAAACATGAAGTGAAGCATCGGAATCTAAAACTGGACTCACTGGAGAGGTTCAAATCATAGAAAGTGAGAGTGTCAGTCCTCTTGTACTTAAGTCGGCATTGTGCCTTTTGTATTAAATTCGGATGCAATTTCTGTGTTTCATCGTCAATAAGAAGGTCCAAGGGATACGGTAAACCTGAAGTGAAGCATCGGAATCTAAAACTGGACTCACAGGAGAGTTTCAAGTCATGGAATGTTAGAGTGTCAGTCCTCTTGTACTTAAGACGGCATTGTGTCTTTTGAATTCAATTCCGTTGCAAATTCTGTGTTTCATCGTCAATAAGAAGTTACAAGGTATACAGTAAACCTGAAGTGAAGCATCGGAATCTAAAACTTGACTCACAGTACAGGTTCAAATCATAGAAAGTTAGAGTGTCAGTCCTCTTGTACTTAAATCGGCATTGTGCCTTTTGTAATAAATTCGGATGCAATTTCTGTGTTTTCGTCTATAAGAAGGTCCAAGGGATACAGTAAACCTGAAGTGAAGCATCGGAATCTAAAACAGGACTCACTGGAGGAGTTCAAACCATAGAAAGTGAGAGTGTCAGTCCTCTTGTACTTAATTCGTCATTGTGCCTTGTGTATTAAATTCGGAGGAAATTTCTGTGTTTCATCGTCAATAAGAAGGTCCAAGGGGTACAGTAGACCTGAAGTAAAGCATCGGAATCTAAAACTGAACTCACAGGAGAGTTTCAAATCATAGAAAGTAAGAGTGTCAGTCCTCTTGTACTTAAGATGGCATTGTGCCTTTTGTATTAAATTCGGATGCAATTTCTGTGTTCCATCGTCATTAAGAAGTTCCAAGGTATACAGTAAACCTGAAATGAGGCATCGGAATCTAAAACTGGACTCACAGGAGAGGTTCAAATCATTGAAAGTTAGATAGTCAGTCCTCTTGTACTTAAGTCGGCAATGTGCCTTTTGTATTAAATTCGGATGCAAGTTCTGTGTTTCTTCGTCAATAAGAAGGTCCAAGGGATACAGTAAACTTGAGGTGAAGCATCGGAATCTAAAACTGAACTCACAGAAGAGTTTCAAATCATAGAAAGTTAGAGTGTCAGTCCTCTTGTACTTAAGACGTCATTGTGCCTTTTGTATTAAATTCGGATACAATTTCTGTGTTTCATCGTCAATAAGAAGGTCCAAGGGATACAGTAAACCTGAGGTGAAGCATCGGAATCTAAAACTGGACTCACAGGAGAGTTTCAAATCATATAAAGTTAGAGTGTCAGTCCTCTTCTATTTAAGTCGGCATTGTGCCTTTTGTATTAAATTCGGAAGCAATTTCTGTGTATTATCGTCAATAAGAAGGTCGAAGGTATACAGTAAACCTGAAGTGAAGCATCGGAATCTAAAACGGGGCTCACAGGAGAGATTCAAATCGTAGAGAATTAAAGTGTCAGTCCTCGTGTAATTATGTCGGAATTGTGCGTTCTGAATTTAATTCCGATGCAATTTCTGTGTTTCATCGTCAATAAGAAGGACCAAGGGATACAGTATACCTGAAGTGATGCATTGGAATCTAAAACTGGACTCACAGGAGAGGTTCAAATCATAGAAATTTAGAGTGTCAGTCCTCTTGTACTTAACCCGGCATTGCGGCTTTTGAATTTAATTCCGATGCAATTTCTGTGTTCCATCGTTATTAAGAAGTTCCACGGTATACAGTAAACCTGAAGTAAAGCATCGGAATCTAAAACTGGACTCACAGTAGAGGTACAAATCATAGAAAGTTAGAGTAATAGTCCTCTTGTACTTAAATCGGCATTGTGCCTTTTGTAATAAATTCGGATGCAATTTCTGTGTTTTCGTCTATAAGAAGGTCCAAGGGATACAGTAAACCTGAAGTGAAGCATCGGAATCTAAAACTGGACTCACTGGAGGAGTTCAAACCATAGAAAGTGAGAGTGTCAGTCCTCTTGTACTTAATTCGTCATTGTGCCTTGTGTATTAAATTCGGAGGAAATTTCTGTGTTTCATCGTCAATAAGAAGGTCCAAGGGGTACAGTAGACCTGAAGTAAAGCATCGGAATCTAAAACTGAACTCACAGGAGAGTTTCAAATCATAGAGAGTAAGAGTGTCAGTCCTCTTGTACTTAAGATGGCATTGTGCCTTTTGTATTAAATTCGGATGCAATTTCTGTGTTCCATCGTCATTAAGAAGTTTCAAGGTATACAGTAAACCTGAAGTGAAGCATCGGAATCTAAAACTGGACTCACAGGAGTGGTTCAAATCATAGGAATTTAGAGTGTCAGTCCTCTTGTACTTAAGACGGCATTGTGCCTTTTGTATTAAATTCGGATGCAATTTCTATGTATCATCGTCAATAAGAAGTGAAGCATCGGAATCTAAAACTGGACTCACAGGAGAGTTTCAAGTCATGGAATGTTAGAGTGTCAGTCCTCTTGTACTTAAGACGGCATTGTGTCTTTTGAATTCAATTCCGTTGCAAATTCTGTGTTTCATCGTCAATAAGAAGTTACAAGGTATACAGTAAACCTGAAGTGAAGCATCGGAATCTAAAACTTGACTCACAGTACAGGTTCAAATCATAGAAAGTTAGAGTGTCAGTCCTCTTGTACTTAAATCGGCATTGTGCCTTTTGTAATAAATTCGGATGCAATTTCTGTGTTTTCGTCTATAAGAAGGTCCAAGGGATACAGTAAACCTGAAGTGAAGCATCGGAATCTAAAACTGGACTCACTGGAGGAGTTCAAACCATAGAAAGTGAGAGTGTCAGTCCTCTTGTACTTAATTCGTCATTGTGCCTTGTGTATTAAATTCGGAGGAAATTTCTGTGTTTCATCGTCAATAAGAAGGTCCAAGGGGTACAGTAGACCTGAAGTAAAGCATCGGAATCTAAAACTGAACTCACAGGAGAGTTTCAAATCATAGAAAGTAAGAGTGTCAGTCCTCTTGTACTTAAGATGGCATTGTGCCTTTTGTATTAAATTCGGATGCAATTTCTGTGTTCCATCGTCATTAAGAAGTTTCAAGGTATACAGTAAACCTGAAGTGAAGCATCGGAATCTAAAACTGGACTCACAGGAGTGGTTCAAATCATAGGAATTTAGAGTGTCAGTCCTCTTGTACTTAACCCGGCATTGCGGCTTTTGAATTTAATTCCGGTGCAAATTCTGTGTTTCATCGTCAATAAGAAGTTACAAGGTATACAGTAAAACTGAAGTGAAGCATCGGAATCTAAAACTTGACTCACAGTACAGGTTCAACTCATAGAAAGTTAGAGTGTCAGTCCTCTTGTACTTAAATCGGCATTTTGCCTTTTGTAATACATTCGGATGCAATTTCTGTGTTTTCGTCTTTACGAAGGTCCAAGGGATACAGTAAACCTGAAGTGAAGCATCGGAATCTAAAACTGGACTCACTGGAGGAGTTCAAACCATAGAAAGTGAGAGTGTCAGTCCTCTTGTACTTAATTCGTCATTGTGCCTTTTGTATTAAATTCGGAGGAAATTTCTGTGTTTCATCGTCAATAAGAAGGTCCAAGGGATACAGTAAACCTGAAGTGAAGCATCGGAATCTAAAACTGGACTCACCGGAGAGGTTCAATTCATAGAAATTGAGAGTGTCAGTCCTCTTGTATTTAAGTCGGCATTTTGCCTTTTGTATTAAATTCGGATGCAATTTCTATGTTTCATCGTCAATAAGAAGGTCCATGGGAGACAGTAAACCTAAAGTGAAGCATCGGAATCTAAAACTGGACTCACAGGACAGGTTCATATCATACAAATGTTAGAGTGTCAGTCCTCTTGTACTTAAATCGGCATTGTGCCTTTTGTAATAAATTCCGATTCAATTTCTGTGTTTCATCGTCAATAAGAAGGTCCAAGGGATACAGTAAACCTGAAGTGAAGCATCGGAATCTAAAACTGAACTCACAGGAAGGTTTCAAATAATAGAAAGTTAGAGTGTCAGTCCTCTTGTACTTAAGACGGCATTGTGCTTTTTGTATTAAATTCGGATGCAATTTCTGTGTTTCATCGTCAATAAGAAGGTCCAAGGGATACAGTAAACCTGAAGTGAAGCATCGGAATCTAAAACTGAACTCACAGGAGAGTTTCAAATCATTGAAAGTTAGAGTGTCAGTCCTCTTGTACTTAAGACGGCATTGTGCCTTCTGTATTAAATTAGGATGCAATTTCTGTGTTTCATCGTCAATACGAAGGTCCAAGGGATACAGTAAACCTGAAGTGAAGCATCGGAATCTAAAACTGGACTCACAGGAGAGTTTCAAATCATAGAAAGTTAGAGTGTCAGTCCTCTTGTACTTAGGTAAGCATTGAGCCTTTTTTATCAAATTCGGATGCATTTTCTGTGTATTATCGTCAATAAGAAGGTCGAAGGTATACAGTAAACCTGAAGTGAAGCATCGGAATCTAAAACGGGACTCACAGGAGAGTTTCAAATCATAGAACATTTAAAGTGTCAGTCCTCTTGTACTTAAGTCGGCATTGTGCGTTTTGAATTTAATTCCGATGCAATTCCTGAGTTTCATCGTCAATAAGAAGTTCCAAGGCATACAGTCTACCTAAAGTGAAGCATCGGAATCCAAAACTGGACTCACAGGAGAGTTTCAAATCATAGAAAGTTAGAGTGTAAGTTCTCTTGTACTTAAGACGGCATTGTGGATTTTGTATTAAATTCGGATGCAATTTCTGTGTTTCATCGTCAATAAGAAGGTCCAAGGGATACAGTAAACTTGAAGTGAAGCATCGGAATCTAAAACTGAACTCACAGAAGTGTTTCAAATCATAGAAAGTTAGAGTGTCAGTCCTCTGGTACTTAAGACGTCATTGTGCCTTTTGTATTAAATTCGGATACAATTTCTGTGTTTCATCGTCAATAAGAAGGTCCAAGGGATACAGTAAACCTGAGGTGAAGCATCGGAATCTAAAACTGGACTCACAGGAGAGTTTCAAATCATAGAAAGTTAGAGTGTCAGTCCTCTTGTATTTAAGTCGGCATTGTGCCTTTTGTATTAAATTCGGAAGCAATTTCTGTGTATTATCGTCAATAAGAAGGTCGAAGGTATACAGTAAACCTGAAGTGAAGCATCGGAATCTAAAACGGGGCTCACAGGAGAGATTCAAATCGTAGAGAATTAAAGTGTCAGTCCTCGTGTAATTATGTCGGAATTGTGCGTTCTGAATTTAATTCCGATGCAATTTCTGTGTTCCATCGTTATTAAGAAGTTCCACGGTATACAGTAAACCTGAAGTGAAGCATCGGATTCTAAAACTGGACTCACAGTAGAGGTTCAAATCATAGAAAGTTAGAGTGTCAGTCCTCTTGTACTTAATTTGTCATTGTGCCTTGTGTATTAAATTCGGAGGAAATTTCTGTGTTTCATCGTCAATAAGAAGGTCCAAGGGGTACAGTAGACCTGAAGTAAAGCATCGGAATCTAAAACTGAACTCACAGGAGAGTTTCAAATCATAGAAAGTAAGAGTGTCAGTCCTCTTGTACTTAAGATGGCATTGTGCCTTTTGTATTAAATTCGGATGCAATTTCTGTGTTCCATCGTCATTAAGAAGTTTCAAGGTATACAGTAAACCTGAAGTGAAGCATCGGAATCTAAAACTGGACTCACAGGAGTGGTTCAAATCATAGGAATTTAGAGTGTCAGTCCTCTTGTACTTAACCCGGCATTGCGGCTTTTGAATTTAATTCCGGTGCAAATTCTGTGTTTCATCGTCAATAAGAAGTTACAAGGTATACAGTAAAACTGAAGTGAAGCATCGGAATCTAAAACTTGACTCACAGTACAGGTTCAACTCATAGAAAGTTAGAGTGTCAGTCCTCTTGTACTTAAATCGGCATTTTGCCTTTTGTAATACATTCGGATGCAATTTCTGTGTTTTCGTCTTTACGAAGGTCCAAGGGATACAGTAAACCTGAAGTGAAGCATCGGAATCTAAATCTGGACTCACTGGAGGAGTTCAAACCATAGAAAGTGAGAGTGTCAGTCCTCTTGTACTTAATTCGTCATTGTGCCTTTTGTATTAAATTCGGAGGAAATTTCTGTGTTTCATCGTCAATAAGAAGGTCCAAGGGATACAGTAAACCTGAAGTGAAGCATCGGAATCTAAAACTGGACTCACCGGAGAGGTTCAATTCATAGAAATTGAGAGTGTCAGTCCTCTTGTATTTAAGTCGGCATTTTGCCTTTTGTATTAAATTCGGATGCAATTTCTATGTTTCATCGTCAATAAGAAGGTCCATGGGAGACAGTAAACCTAAAGTGAAGCATCGGAATCTAAAACTGGACTCACAGGACAGGTTCATATCATACAAATGTTAGAGTGTCAGTCCTCTTGTACTTAAATCGGCATTGTGCCTTTTGTAATAAATTCCGATTCAATTTCTGTGTTTCATCGTCAATAAGAAGGTCCAAGGGATACAGTAAACCTGATGTGAAGCATCGGAATCTAAAACTGAACTCACAGGAAGGTTTCAAATCATAGAAAGTTAGAGTGTCAGTCCTCTTGTACTTAAGACGGCATTGTGCTTTTTGTATTAAATTCCGATGCAATTCCTGTGTTTCATCGTCAATAAGAAGGTCCAAGGGATACAGTAAACCTGAAGTGAAGCATCGGAATCTAAAACTGAACTCACAGGAGAGTTTCAAATCATTGAAAGTTAGAGTGTCAGTCCTCTTGTACTTAAGACGGCATTGTGCCTTCTGTATTAAATTAGGATGCAATTTCTGTGTTTCATCGTCAATACGAAGGTCCAAGGGATACAGTAAACCTGAAGTGAAGCATCGGAATCTAAAACTGGACTCACAGGAGAGTTTCAAATCATAGAAAGTTGAGTGTCAGTCCTCTTGTACTTAGGTAAGCATTGAGCCTTTTTTATTAAATTCGGATGCATTTTCTGTGTATTATCGTCAGTAAGAAGGTCGAAGGTATACAGTAAACCTGAAGTGAAGCATCGGAATCTAAAACGGGACTCACAGGAGAGTTTCAAATCATAGAACGTTAAAGTGTCAGTCCTCTTGTACTTAAGTCGGCATTGTGCGTTTTGAATTTAATTCCGATGCAATTCCTGAGTTTCATCGTCAATAAGAAGTTCCAAGGCATACAGTCTACCTAAAGTGAAGCATCGGAATCTAAAACTGGACTCACAGGAGAGTTTCAAATCATAGAAAGTTAGAGTGTAAGTTCTCTTGTACTTAAGACGGCATTGTGGATTTTGTATTAAATTCGGATGCAATTTCTGTGTTTCATCGTCAATAAGAAGGTCCAAGGGATACAGTAAACTTGAAGTGAAGCATCGGAAATCTAAAACTGAACTCACAGAAGAGTTTTAAATCATAGAAAGTTAGAGTGTCAGTCCTCTGGTACTTAAGACGTCATTGTGCCTTTTGTATTAAATTCGGATACAATTTCTGTGTTTCATCGTCAATAAGAAGGTCCAAGGGATACAGTAAACCTGAGGTGAAGCATCGGAATCTAAAACTGGACTCACAGGAGAGTTTCAAATCGTAGAAAGTTAGAGTGTCAGTCCTCTTGTATTTAAGCCGGCATTGTGCCTTTTGTATTAAATTCGGAAGCAATTTCTGTGTATTATCGTCAATAAGAAGGTCGAAGGTATACAGTAAACCTGAAGTGAAGCATCGGAATCTAAAACGGGGCTCACAGGAGAGATTCAAATCGTAGAGAATTAAAGTGTCAGTCCTCGTGTAATTATGTCGGAATTGTGCGTTCTGAATTTAATTCCGATGCAATTTCTGTGTTTCATCGTCAATAAGAAGGACCAAGGCATACAGTATACCTGAAGTGAAGCATTCGAATGTAAAACTGGACTCACAGGAGTGGTTCAAATCATAATAATTTAGAGTGTCAGTCCTCTTGTACTTAACCCGGCATTGCGGCTTTTGAATTTAATTCCGATGCAATTTCTGTGTTCCATCGTTATTAAGAAGTTCCACGGTATACAGTAAACCTGAAGTGAAGCATCGGATTCTAAAACTGGACTCACAGTAGAGGTTCAAATCATAGAAAGTTAGAGTGTCAGTCCTCTTGTACTTAAGTCGGCATTGTGCCTTTTGTATTAAATTCGGATGGAATTTCTGTGTTTCATCGTCAATATGAATGTCCAAGGGATACAGTAAACCTGAAGTGAAGCATCGTGATCTAAAACTGGACTCACCGGAGAGGTTCCATTCATAGAAAGTGAGAGTGTCAGTCCTCTTGTATTTAAGTCGGCATTGTGCCTTTTGTATTAAATTCGGATGCAATTTCTATGTTTCATCGTCAATAAGAAGGTCCATGGGAGACAGTAAACATGAAGTGAAGCATCGGAATCTAAAACTGGACTCACTGAAGAGGTTCAAATCATAGAAAGTGAGAGTGTCAGTCCTCTTGTACTTAAGTCGGCATTGTGCCTTTTGTATTAAATTCGGATGCAATTTCTGTGTTTTCGTCTATAAGAAGGTCCAAGGGATACAGTAAACCTGAAGTGAAACATCGGAATCTAAAACTGGACTCACAGGAGAAGTTCAAACCATAGAAAGTGAGAGTGTCAGTCCTCTTGTACTTAAGTCGGCATTGTGCCGTTTGTATTAAATTCGGATGCAATTTCTGTGTTTCATCGTCAATAAGAAGGTCCAAGGGATACGGTAAACCTGAAGTGAAGCATCGGAATCTAAAACTGGACTCACAGGAGAGTTTCAAATCATGGAATGTTAGAGTGTCAGTCCTCTTGTACTTAAGACGGCATTGTGTCTTTTGAATTCATTTCCGGTGCAAATTCTGTGTTTCATCGTCAATAAGAAGTTACAAGGTATACAGTAAACCTGAAGTGAAGCATCGGAATCTAAAACTTGACTCACAGTACAGGTTCAACTCATAGAAAGTTAGAGTGTCAGTCCTCTTGTACTTAAATCGGCATTTTGCCTTTTGTAATACATTCGGATGCAATCTCTGTGTTTTCGTCTTTACGAAGGTCCAAGGGATACAGTAAACCTGAAGTGAAGCATCGGAATCTAAAACTGGACTCACTGGAGGAGTTCAAACCATAGAAAGTGAGAGTGTCAGTCCTCTTGTACTTAATTCGTCATTGTGCCTTTTGTATTAAATTCGGAGGAAATTTCTGTGTTTCATCGTCAATAAGAAGGTCCAAGGGGTACAGTAGACCTGAAGTAAAGCATCGGAATCTAAAACGGGACTCACAGGAGAGTTTCAAATCATAGAAAATTACAGTGTCAGTTCTCTTGTACTTAAGTCGGCATTGTGCGTTTTGAATTTAATTCCTACGCAATTCCTGTGTTTCATCGTCAATAAGAAGTTCCAAGGCATACAGTCTACCTGAAGTGATGCATCGGAATCTAAAACTGGACTCACACGACAGGTTCAAATCATAGAAAGTTTGAGAGTCAGTCCTCTTGAACTAAAATCCGCATTGTGCCTTTTGTTTCAAATTCGGATGCAATATCTGTGTTTCACCGTCAATAAGTAGGTCCAAGGAATACAGTAAACCTGAAGTGAAGCATCGGAATCTAAAACTGAACTCACAGGAGAGTTTCAAATCATAGAGAGTTAGAGTGTGAGTCCTCTTGTACTTAAGACGGCATTGTGCCTTTTGTATTAAATTCGGATGCAAATTCTGTGTTTCATCGTCAATAAGAAGGTCCGAGGGATACAGTAAACATGAACTGAAGCAACGGAATCAAAACTGGACTCACACTAGGGGTTCAAATCATATAAAGTGAGAGTGTCAGTCCCCTTGTACTTAAGTCGGCATTGTGCCTTTTGTATTAAATTCGGGTGCAATTTCTGAGTTTCTTCGTCAATAAGAAGGTCCAAGGTATACAGTAAACCTGAAGTGGAGCATCGGAATCTAAAACTGGTCTCACAGGAGAGGTTCAAATCATAGAGAGTTAGTGTCAGTCCTCATGTACTTAAGTCGGCATTGTGGCCTTTGAATTTAATACCGTTGCAATTTCTGTGTTTCATCGCCAATAAGAAGTACCAAGGTGTACAGTAAACCTGAAGTGAAGCATCGGAATATAAAACTGGACTCACAGGAGAGGTCCAAATCATATAAAGTGAGAGTGTCATTTCTCTTGTACTTAAATCGGCATTGTGTCTTTTGTATTAAATTCGGATGCAATTTCTGTGTTTCATTGTCAATAAGAAGTTCCAAGATACACAGTAAACCAGAAGTGAAGCATCGGAATCTAAAACTGAACTCACAGGAGAGGTTCAAATCATTGAAAGTTAGAGTGTCAGTCCGCTTGTGCTTATGTTGGCATTGTGCCTTTTGAATTAGATTCGGATGCAATTTCTGTGTTTCATCGTGAAAAAGAAGGTCCAAGGGATACAGTAAACCTGAAGTGAAGCATCGGAATCTAAAACTGGGCTCACAGGAGAGTTTCAAATCATAGAAAGTTAGAGTGTCAGTCCTCTTGTACTTAAGTCGGCATTGTGCTTTTGTATTAAATTCGGATGCAATTTCTGAGTTTCTTCGTCAATAAGAATGTCCAAGGGATACAGTAAACCTGAAGTGAAGCATCGGAATCTAAAACTGGACTCACCGGAGAGGTTCAAATCAAAGAAAGTGAGAGTGTCAGTCCTCTTGTATTTAAGTAGGCATTGTGCCTTTTGTATTAAATTTGGATGCAATTTTTATGTTTCATCGTCAATAACAAGGTCCATGGTAGACAGTAAACATGACGTAAAGCATCGGAATCTAAAACTGGACTCACAGGAGAGGTTCAAATCATAGAAAGTTAGAGGGTCAGTCCTCTTGTTCTTAAGTCGGCAATGTGCATTTTGTATTAAATTTGGATGCAATTTCTGTGTTTCATCGGTAATAAGAAGGTCCAAGGGATAGGGTAAACCTGAAGTGAAGCATCGGAATCTAAAACTGGACTCACAGGAGAGGTACAAATCATTGAAAGTTAGAGTGTCAGTCCTCTTGTACTTAAATCGGCATTGTGCCTTTTGTATTAAATACGGAAGCAATTTCTGTGTTTCATCGTCAATAAGAACTTCCAAGGTATACAGTAAACCTGAAGTGAAGCATCGGAATTTAAAACCGGACTGACAGGAGAGGTTCAAATCATTGAAAGTTAGAGTGTCAGTCCGCTTGTGCTTATGTCGGCATTGTGCCTTTTGTATTAGTTTCGGATGCAATTTCTGTGTTTCATCGTCAAAAAGAAGGTCCAAGGGATACAGTAAACCTGAAGTGAAGCATCGGAATCTAAAACTGGACTCACCGGAGAGGTTCAAATCATAGAAAGTGAGAGTGTCAGTCCACTTGTATTTAAGTCGGCATTGTGCCTTTTGTATTAAATTTGGATGCAATTTCTGAGTTTCATCGTCAATAACAAGGTCCATGGGAGACAGTAAACATGAAGTAAAGCATCGGAAACTAAAACTGGACTCACAGGAGAGTTTCAAATCATGGAAAGTTAGAGTGTCAGTCCTCTTGTACTTAAATCGGCATTGTGCCTTTTGCAATAAATTCGGATGCAATTTCTGTGTTTTCGTCTATAAGAAGAACCACGGGATACAGTAAACCTGAAGTGAAGTATCGGAATCTAAAACTGGACTCACAGGAGAAGTTCAAACCATAGAAAGTGAGATCGTCAGATCTCTTGTACTTAATTCGTCATTGTGCCTTTGGTATTAAATTCGGAGGAAATTTCTGTGTTTCATCGTCAATAAGAAGGTCCAAGGGGTACAGTAGACCTGAAGTGAAGCATCGGAATCTAAAACTGGACTCACAGGAGAGTTTCAAATCATAGAAAGTTAGAGTGTCAGTTCTCTTGTACTTAAGTCGGCATTGTGCGTTTTGAACTTAATTCCTACGCAATTCCTGTGTTTCATCGTCAATAAGAAGTTCCAAGGCATACAGTCTACCTGAAGTGAAGCATCGGAGTCTAAAACTGGACTCACAGGACAGGTTCAAATCATAGAAAGTTTGAGTGACAGTCCTCTTGAACTAAAATCGGCAGTGTGCGTTTTGTATTAAATTCGGATGCAATTTCTGTGTTTCATCGCCAATAAGAAGGTCCAAGGGATACAGTAAACCTGAAGTGAAGCATCGGAATCTAAAAATGAACTCACAGGAGAGTTTCAAATCATAGAGAGTTAGAGTGTCAGTCCTCTTGTACTTAAGACGGCATTGTGCCTTTTGTATTAAATTCGGATGCAATTTCTGTGTTTCATCGTCAATAAGAAGGTCCATGGGAGACAGTAAACATGAAGTACAGCATCGGAATCTAAAACTCGACTCACAGGAGAGGTTCAAATCATAGAAAGTTAGTGTCAGTCCTCTTGTACTTAAGTCGGCATTGTGCCTTTTGTATTAAATTCGGATGCAATTTCTGAGTTTCTTCGTCAATAAGAATGTCCAAGGTATACAGGAAACCTGAAGTGAAGCATCGGAATCTAAAACTGGACTCACCGGAGAGGTTCAAATCATAGAAAGTGAGAGTGTCAGTCCACTTGTATTTAAGTCGGCATTGTGCCATTTGTATTAAATTTGGATGCAATTTCTATGTTTCATCGTCAATAACAAGGTCCATGGGAGACAGTAAACATGAAGTAAAGCAGCGGAATCTAAAACTGGACTCACAGGAGAGGTTCAAATCATAGAAAGTTTGAGTGTCAGTCTTCTTGTTCTTAATTCGGCGTTGTGCATTTTGTATTAAATTCGGATACAATTTCTGTGTTTCATCGGTAATAAGAAGGTCCAAAGGATACGGCAAACCTGAAGTGAAGCATCGGAATCTAAAACTGGACTCACAGGAGAGTTTCTAATCATGGATAGTTAGAGTGTCAGTCCTCTTGTACTTAAGACGGCATTGTGTCTTTTGAATTCAATTCCGATGCAAATTCTGTGTTTCATCGTCAATAAGAAGTTACAAGGTATACAGTAAACCTGAAGTGAAGCATCGGAATCTAAAACTAGACTCACAGGACAGGTTCAAATCATAGAAAGTTAGAGTGTCAGTCCTCTTGTACTTAAATCGGCATTGTGCCTTTTGTAATAAATTGGGATGCAATTTCTGTGTTTAAGTCTATAAGAAGGACCACGGGATACAGTAAACCTGAAGTGAAGCATCGGAATCTAAAACTGGACTCACAGGAGAAGTTCAAACCATAGAAGTGAGAGTGTCAGTCCTCTTGTACTTAATTCGTCATTGTGCCGTTTGTATTAAATTCGGAGGAAATTTCTGTGTTTCATCGTCAATAAGAAGGTCCAAGGGGTACAGTAGACCTGAAGTGAAGCATCGGAATCTAAAACTGGACTCACAGGAGAGTTTCAAATCATAGAAAGTTAGAGTGTCAGTTCTCTTGTACTTAAGTCGGCATTGTGCGTTTTGAATTTAATTCCTACGCAATTCCTGTGTTTCATCGTCAATAAGAAGTTCCAAGGCATACAGTCTACCTGAAGTGAAGCATCGGAATCTAAAACTGGACCCACAGGACAGGTTCAAATCATAGAAAGTTTGAGTGTCAGTCCTCCTGAACTAAAATCGGCATTGTGCCTTTTGTATTAAATTCGGATGCAATTTCTGTGTTTCATCGTCAATAAGAAGGTCCAAGGGATACAGTAAACATGAAGTGAAGCATCTGAATCTAAAACTGTACTCACAGGAGAGGTTCAAATCATAGAAAGTGAGTGTGTCAGTCCACTTGTACTTAAGTCTGCATTGTGCCTTTTGTATTAAATTCGGATGCAATTTCTGTGTTTCATCGTCAATAAGAAGGTCCAAGGGATACAGTAAACCTTAAGTGAAGCATCTGAATCTAAAACTGGACTCACGAGAGAGGTTCAAATCATAGAAAGTTATTGACAATCCTCATGTACTTAAGTCGGCATTGTGCCCTTTGAATTTAATACCGTTGCAATTTCTGTGTTTCATCGTCAATAAGATGTTCCAAGGTGTACAGTAAACCTGAAGTGAAGCGTCGGAATCTAGAACTGGACTCACAGGAGTGTTTCAAATCATAGAAAGTTAGAGTGTCAGTCCTCTTGTACTTAAGTCGGCATTGTGCATTTTTGAATTTAATTCCGATGCCATTTCTGTGTTTCATCGTCAATAAGAAGGTCGAAGGGATACTGTAAACCTGAAGTGAAGCATCGGAATATAAAACTGGACTCACAGGCGAGTTTCAAATCATAGAAAGTTAGAGTGTCAGTCCTCTTGTACTGGTCGGCATTGTGCCTTTTGAATTAAATTCCGATGCAATTTCTGTGTTTCATCGTCAATAAGAAGTTCCAAGGTACACAGTAAACCTGAAGTGAAGCATCGGAATCTAAAACTGGACTCACAGGGGAGGTTCAAATCATATAAAGTGAGAGTGTCAGTCCTCTTGTACTTAAATCGGCATTGTGCCTTTTCTATTAAATTCAGATGCAATTTCTGTGTTTCATCGTCAATAAAAAGTTCCAAGTTACACAGTAAACCTGCAGTGAAGCATCGGAATCTAAAACTGGACTCAAAGGCGAGGTTCAAATCATAGAAAGTTACAGTGTCAGTCCTCTTGTACATAAGTCGGCATTGTGCCTTTTGAATGTTATTCCGATGCAATTTCTGTGTTTCATCGTCAATAAGAAGGTCCAAGGGATACAGTAAACCTGAAGTGAAGCATCGGAATCTAAAACTGGACTCACAGGAGAGGTTCGAATCATTGAAAGTTAGAGTGTCAGTCCGCTTGTGCTTATGTCGGCATTGTGCCTTTTGTATTAGATTCGGATGCAATTTCTGTGTTTCATCGTCAAAAAGAAGGTCCTAGGGATACAGTAAACCTGAAGTGAAGCATCGGAATCTAAAACTGGGCTCACAGGAGAGTTTCAAATCATAGAAAGTTCGAGTGTCAGTCCTCTTGTACTTAAGTCGGCATTGTGCCTTTTGTATTAAATTCGGATTCAATTACTGAGTTTCTTCGTCAATAAGAAGGTCCAAGGTATACAGGAAACCTGAAGTGAATTATCGGAATCTTAAACTGGACTCATAGGAGAGGTTCAAATCATAGATAGTTAGAGTGTCCGTCCTCTTGTACTTAAGTCGGCGTTGTGCCCTTTGTATTAAATTCGGAAGCCACTTATGTTTTTCATCGGCAATAAGAAGTTCCAAGGTACACAGTAAACCTGAAGTGAAGCATCGGAATCTAAAACTGTACTCACAGGAGAGGTTCAAATCATAGAAAGTGAGTGTGTCAGTCCACTTGTACTTAAGTCTGCATTGTGCCTTTTGTATTAAATTCTGATGCAATTTTTCTGTTTCATCGTCAATAAGAGGGTCCAAGGGATACAGTAAACCTGAAGTGAAGCATCGGAATCTAAAACTGGACTCACAGGAGAGTTTCAAATCATAGAAAGTTATTGACAATCCTCATGTACTTAAGTCGGCATTGTGCCCTTTGAATTTAATACCGTTGCAATTTCTGAGTTTCATCGTCAATAAGATGTTCCAAGGTGTACAGTAAACCTGAAGTGAAGCATCGGAATCTAAAACTGGACTCACAAGAGAGGTTCAAATCATAGAAAGTGAGAGTGTCAGTCCTCTTGTACTTAAATCGGCATTGTGCCTTTTCTATTGAATTCAGATGCAATTTCTGTGTTTCATCGTCAATAAAAAGTTCCAAGGTACACAGTAAACCTGCAGTGAAGCATCGGAATCTAAAACTGGACTCACAGGAGAGGTTCAAATCATAGAAAGTTAGAGTGTCTGTCCTCTTGTACTTTAGTTGGCATTGTGCCTCTTGTATTAAATTCTGATGCAATTTTTGTGTTTCATCGTCAATAAGAGGGTCCAAGGGATACAGTAAACCTGAAGTGAAGCATCGGAATCTAAAACTGGACTCACAGGAGAGTTTCAAATCATAGAAAGTTAGAGTGTCAGTCCTCTTGTACTTAAGTCGGCAATGTGCCTTTTGAATGTAATTCCGATGCAATTTCTGTGTTTCATCGTCAATAAGAAGGTCCAAGGGAGACAGTAAACCTGAAGTGAAGCATCGGAATCTAAAACTGGACTCACAGGAGAGGTTCAAATCATAGAAAGTGAGTGTGTCAGTCCTCTTGTACTTAAGTCTGCATTGTGCCTTTTGTATTAAATTCGGATGCAATTTCTGTGTTTCATCGTCAATAAGAAGGTAAAAGGGAACAGTAAACCTTAAGTGAAGCATCGGAATCTAAAACTGGACTCACATTAGAGGTTCAAATCATAGAAAGTTAGATTGTCTGTCCTCTTGTACTTAAGTCGGCATTGTGCCTTTTGAATTTAATTCCGAAGCAATTTCTATGTTTCATCGTCAATAAGAAGTTCCAAGGTATATAGTAAACCTGAAGTGAAGCATCGGAATGTAGAGCTGGACTCACAGGAGAGGTTCAAATCATAGAAATTTAGAGTGTCAGTCCACTTGTACTTTAGTTGGCATTGTGCCTCTTGTATTAAATTCTGATGCAATTTTTGTGTTTCATCGTCAATAAGAAGGTCCAAGGGAAACAGTAAACCTGAAGTAAAGCATCGGAATCTAAAACTGGACTCACAGGAGAGTTTCAAATCATAGAAAGTTAGAGTGTCAGTCCTCTTGTACTTAAGTCAGCATTGTGCCTCTTTGATTTAATTCCGATGCAATTTCTGTGTTTCATCGTCAATAAGAAGTTCCAAGGTACACAGTAAACCTGAAGTGAAGCATCGGAATCTAAAACTGGACTCACAGAAGAGGTTCAAATCATAGAAAGTTAGTGTCAGTCCTCATGCACTTAAGTCGGCATTGTGCCTTTTGAATTTAATTCCGACGCAATTTCTGTGTTTCATCGTCAATAAGAAGTTCCAAGGTACACAGTACACCTGAAGTGAAGCATCGGAATCTAAAACTGGACTCACAGGAGAGGTTGAAATCATAGAAAGTTAGTGTCAGTCCTCATGTACTTAAGTCGGCATTGTGCCTTTTGAATTTAATTCCGTTGCAATTTCTGTGTTTCATCGTCAATAAGAAGTTCCAAGGTGTACAGTAAACCTGAAGTGAAGCATCGGAATCTAAGACTGGACTCACAGGAGAGGTTCAAATCATAGAAAGTTAGAGTGTCCGTCCACTTGTACTTAAGTCGGCGTTGTGCCTTTTGTATTAAATTCGGAGGAAATTTCTGTGTTTCAACGTCAATAAGAAGGTCCAAGGGGTACAGTAGACCTGAAGTGAAGCATCGGAATCTTAAACTGGACTCACAGGAGAGTTTCAAATCATAGAAAGTTAGAGTGTCAGTTCTCATGTACTTAAGTCGACATTGTTCGTTTTGAATTTAATTCCTACGCAATTCCTGTGTTTCATCGTCAATAAGAAGTTCCAAGGCATACAGTCTACCTGAAGTGAAGCATCGGAATGTAAAAGTGGACTCACAGGACAGGTTCAAATCATAGAAAGTTCGAGTGTCATTCCTCTTGAACTAAATTCGGCATTGTGCCTTTTGTAATAAATTCGGATGCAATTTCTGTGTTTCATCGTCAATAAGAAGGTCCAAGGGATACAGTAAACCTGAAGTGAAGCATCGGAATCTAAAACTGAACTCACAGGAGAGTTTCAAATCATAGAGAGTTAGAGTGTCAGTCCTCTTATACTTAAGACGGCATTGTGCCTTTTGTATTTAATTCGGATGCATTTTCTGTGTTTCATCGTCAATAAGAAGGTCCAAGGGATACAGTAAACATGAAGTGAAGCATCTGAATCTAAAACTGGACTCACAGGAGAGGTTCAAATCATAGATAGTGAGTGTGTCAGTCCTCTTGTACTTAAGTCGGCATTGTGCCTTTTGTATTAAATTCGGTTGCAATTTCTGTGTTTCATCGTCAATAAGAAGGTCCAAGGGATACAGTAAACCTTAAGTGAAGCATCGGAATCTAAAACTGGACTCACAGGAGAGGTTCAAATCATAGAAAATTAGTGTCAGTCCTCATGTACTTAAGTCGGCATTGTGCCTTTTCAATTTAATTCCGTTGCAATTTCTGTGTTTCATCGTCAATAAGAAGTTCCAAGGTGTGCAGTAAACCTGAAGTGAAGCATCGGAATCTAAAACTGGACTCACAGGAGAGGTTCAAATCATATAAAGTGAGAGTGTCAGTCCTCTTGTACTTAAATCGGCGATGTGCCTTTTGTATTAAATTCGGATGCAATTTCTGTGTTTCATCGTCAATAAGAAGTTCCAAGGTACACAGTAAACCTGAAGTGAAGCATCGGAATCTAAAACTGGACTCACAGGAGAGGTTCAAATCATTGAAAGTTAGAGTGTCAGTCCGCTTGTGCTTATGTCGGCATTGTGCCTTTTGTATTAGATTCCGATGCAATTTCTGTGTTTCATCGTCAAAAGGGTAGGTCCAAGGGATACAGTAAACCTGAAGTGAAGCATCGGAAACTAAAACTGGGCTCACAGGAGAGTTTCAAATCATAGAAAGTTAGAGTGTCAGTCCTCTTGTACTTAAGTCGGCATTGTGCCTTTTGTATTAAATTCGGATTCAATTTCTGAGTTTCTTCGTCAATAAGAACGTCCAAGGTATACAGGAAACCTGAAGTGAAGCATCGGAATCTAAAACTGGACTCATAGGAGAAGTTCAAATCATAGAAAGTTAGAGTGTCAGTCCTCTTGTACTTAAGTCGGCGTTGTGCCCTTTGTATTAAATTCGGAAGCCATTTATGTTTTTCATCGTAAATAAGAAGGTACAAGGGATACAGTAAACCTGAACTGAAGCATCGGAATCTAAAACTGGACTGACAGGAGATGTTCAAATCAGAGAAAGTGAGTGTGTCAGTCCTATTGTACTTAAGTCTGCATTGTGCCTTTTGTATTAAATTCGGATGCAATTTCTGTGTATCATCGTCAATAAGAAGGTCCAAGGGATACAGTAAACTTTAAGTGAAGCATCTGAATCTAAAACTGGACTCACCAGAGAGGTTCAAATCATAGAAAGTTATTGCCAGTCCACATGTACTTAAATCGGCATTGTGCCCTTTGAATTTAATACCGTTGCAATTTCTGTGTTTCATCGTCAATAAGAAGTTCCAAGGTGTACAGTAAATCTGAAGTGAAGCATCGGAATCAAAAACTGGACTCACAAGAGAGGTTCCAATCATAGAAAGTGAGAGTGTCAGTCCTCTTGTACTTAAGTCGACATTGTGCCTTTTGTATTATATTCGGATGCAATTTCTGTGTTTCATCGTCAATAAGAAGGTCCAAGGGATACAGTAAACCTGAAGTGAAGCATCGGAATCAGAAACTGCACTCCCAGGAGAGGTTCAAATCTTAGAAAGTTAGATTGTCTGTCCTCTTGTACTTAAGTCGGCATTGTGCCTTTTGAATTTAATTCCGATGCAATTTCTATGTTTCATCGTCAATAAGAAATTCCAAGGTACACAGTAAACCTGAAGTGAAACATCGGAATCTAAAACTGGACTCACAGGAGAGGTTCAAATCATAGAAAGTGAGTGTGTCAGTCCTCTTGTACTTAAGTCTGCATTGTGCCATTTGTATTAAATTCGGATGCAATTTCTGTGTTTCATCGTCAATAAGGAGGTCCAAGGGATACAGTAAACCTTAAGTGAAGCATCGGAATCTAAACTGGACTCACCGGAGAGGTTCAAGTCATAGAAAGTTAGTGTCAGTCCTTATGTACTTAAGTCGGCATTGTGCCTTTTCAATTTTATTCCGTTGCAATTCCTGTGTTTCATCGTCAATAAGAAGTTCCAAGGTGTACAGTAAACCTGTAGTGAAGCATCGGAATCTAAAACTGGACTCACAGGAGAGGTTCAAATCATATAAAGTGAGAGTGTCAGTTCTCTTGTACTTAAATCGGCATTGTGCCTTTTGTATTAAATTCGGATGCAATTTCTGTGTTTCATCGTCAATAAGAAGTTCCAAGGTACACAGTAAACCTGAAGTGAAGCATCGGAATCTAAAACTGGACTCACAGGAGAGGTTCAAATCATTGAAAGTTAGAGTGCCAGTCCGCTTGTGCTTATGTCGGCATTGTGCCTTTTGTATTAGATTCGGATGCAATTTCTGTGTTTCATAGTCAAAAAGAAGGTCCAAGGGATACAGTAAACCTGAAGTGAAGCATCGGAACCTAAAACTGGGCTCACAGGAGAGTTTCAAATCATAGAAAGTTAGAGTGTCAGTCCTCTTGTACTTAAGTCGGCGTTGTGCCCTTTGCATTAAATTCGGAAGCCATTTATGTTTTTCATCGTCAATAAGAAGGTACAAGGGATACAGTAAACCTGAACTGAAGCATCAGAATCTAAAACTGGACTGACAGGAGAGGTTCGTATCATAGAAAGTGAGTGTGTAAGTCCTATTGTACTTAAATCTGCATTGTGCCTTTTGTATTAAATTCGGATGCAATTTCTGTGTATCAACCTCAATAAGAAGGTCCAAGGGATAAAGTAAACTTTAAGTGAAGCATCTGAATCTAAAACTGGACTCACCAGAGAGGTTCAAATCATAGAAAGTTATTGTCAGTCCACATGTACTTAAGTCGGCATTGTGCCCTTTGAATTTAATACCGTTGCAATTTCTGTGTTTCATCGTCAATAAGAAGTTCCAAGGTGTACAGTAAACCTGAAGTGATGCATCGGAATCAAAAACTGGACTCACAAGAGAGGTTCAAATCATAGAAAGTGAGAGTGTCAGTCCTCTTGTACTTAAGTCGACATTGTGCCTTTTGTATTATATTCGGATGCAAGTTCTGTGTTTCATCGTCAATGAGAAGGACCAAGGGATACAGTAAACCTGAAGTGAAGCATCGGAATCAGAAACTGCACTCCCAGGAGAGGTTCAAATCTTAGAAAGTTAGATTGTCTGTCCTATTGTACTTCAGTCGGCATTGTGCCTTTTGAATTTAATTCCGATGCAATTTCTATGTTTCATCGTCAATAAGAAGTTCCAAGGTATACAGTAAACCTGAAGTGAAGCATCGGAATCTAGAGCTGGACTCACAGGAGAGGTTCAAATCATAGAAATTTAGAGTGTCAGTCCTCTTGTACTGGTCGGCATTGTGCTTTTGAGTTAAATTCCGATGCAATTTCTGTGTTTCATCGTCTATAAGAAGTTCCAAGGTACACAGTAAACCTGAAGTGAAGCATCGGAATCTAAAACTGGACTCACAGGTGAGGTTCAAATCATATAAAGTGAGAGTGTCAGCCCTCTTGTACTTAAAACGGCATTGTGCTTTTGTATTAAATTCAGATGCAATTTCTGTGTTTCATCGTCAAAAAAAAGTTCCAAGGTACACAGTAAACCTGAAGTGAAGCATCGGAATCAAAAACTGGACTCACAGAAGAAGTTCAAATCATAGAAAGTTAGAGTGTCAGTCCTCTTGTACATAAGTCGGCATTGTGCCTTTTGAATGAAATTCCGATGCAATTTCTGTGTTTCATCGTCAATAAGAAGGTCCAAGGGATACAGTAAACCTTAAGTGAAGCATCGGAATCTAAAACTGGACTCACAGGAGAGGTTCAAATCATAGAAAGTGAGTGTGTCAGTCCTCTTGTACTTAAGTCTGCATTGTGCCATTTGTATTAAATTCGGATGCAATTTCTGTGTTTCATCGTCAATAAGGAGGTCAAACGGATACAGTAAACCTTAAGTGAAGCATCGGAATCTAAAACTGGACTCACAGGAGAGGTTCAAATCATAGAAAGTTAGATTGTCTGTCCTCTTGTACTTATGTCGGCATTGTGCGTTTTGAAATTAATTCCGAAGCAATTTCTATGTTTCATCGTCAATAAGAAGTTCCAAGGTATATAGTAAACCTGAAATGAAGCATCGGAATCTAGAGCTGGACTCACAGGAGAAGTTCAAATCATAGATATTTAGAGTGTCAGTCCACTTGTACTTTAGTCGGCATTGTGCCTCTTGTATTAAATTCGGATGCAATTTTTGTGTTTCATCGTCAATAAGAAGGTCAAAGGGAAACAGTAAACCTGAAGTGAAGCATCGGAATGTAAAACTGGACTCACAGGACAGGTTCAAATCATAGAAAGATTGAGTGTCATTCCTCTTGAACTAAATTCGGCATTGTGCCTTTTGTATTAAATTCGGATGCAATTTCTGTGTTTCATCGTCAATAAGAAGGTCCAAGTGATACAGTAAACCTGAAGTGAAGCATCGGAATCTAAAACTGAACTCACAGAAGAGTTTCAAATCATAGAGGGTTAGAGTGTCAGTCCTCTTGTACTTAAGACGGCATTGTGCCTTTTGTATTAAATTCGGATGCACTTTCTGTGTTTCATCGTCAATAAGAAGGTCCAAGGGATACAGTAAACATGAAGTGAAGCATCTGAATCTAAAACTGGACTCACAGGGGAGGTTCAAATCATAGATAGTGAGTGTGTCAGTCCTCTTGTACTTAAGTCGGCATTGTGCCATTTGTATTAAATTCGGTTGCAATTTCTGTGTTTCATCGTCAATAAGAAGTTCCAAGGTGTACAGTAAACCTGAAGTGAAGCATCGGAATCTAAAACTGGACTCACAGGAGAGGTTCAAATCATATAAAGTGAGAGTGTCAGTTCTCTTGTACTTAAATCGGCATTGTGCCTTTTGTATTAAATTCGGATGCAATTTCTGTGTTTCATCGTCAATAAGAAGTTCCAAGGTACACAGTAAACCTGAAGTGAAGCATCGGAATTTAAAACTGGACTCACAGGAGAGGTGCAAATCATTGAAAGTTAGAGTGCCAGTCCGCTTGTGCTTATGTCGGCATTGTGCCTTTTGTATTAGATTCGGATGCAATTTCTGTGTTTCATAGTCAAAAAGAAGGTCCAAGGGATACAGTAAACCTGAAGTGAAGCATCGGAACCTAAAACTGGGCTCACAGGAGAGTTTCAAATCATAGAAAGTTAGAGTGTCAGTCCTCTTGTACTTAAGTCGGCATTGTGCCTTTTGTATTAAATTCGGATTCAATTTCTGAGTTTATTCGTCAATAAGAAGGTCCAAGGTATACAGGAAACCTGAAGTGAAGCATCGGAATCTAAAACTGGATTCATAGAAGAGGTTCAAATCATAGAAAGTTAGAGTGTCCGTCCTCTTGTACTTCAGTCGGCGTTGTGCCCTTTGTATTAAATTCGGAAGCCATTTATGTTTTTCATCGTCAATAAGAAGGTACAAGGGATACAGTAAACCTGAACTGAAGCATCAGAATCTAAAACTGGACTGACAGGAGAGGTTCATATCATAGAAAGTGAGTGTGTCAGTCCTATTGTACTTAAATCTGCATTGTGCCTTTTGTATTAAATTCGGATGCAATTTCTGTGTATCAACCTCAATAAGAAGGTCCAAGGGATAAAGTAAACTTTAAGTGACGCATCTGAATCTAAAACTGGACTCACCAGAGAGGTTCAAATCATAGAAAGTTATTGTCAGTCCACATGTACTTAAGTCGGCATTGTGCCCTTTGAATTTAATACCGTTGCAATTTCTGTGTTTCATCGTCAAAAAGAAGTTCCAAGGTGTACAGTAAACCTGAAGTGATGCATCGGAATCAAAAACTGGACTCACAAGAGAGGTTCAAATCATAGAAAGTGAGAGTGTCAGTCCTCTTGTACTTAAGTCGACATTGTGCCTTTTGTATTATATTCGGATGCAAGTTCTGTGTTTCATCGTCAATGAGAAGGACCAAGGGATACAGTAAACCTGAAGTGATGCATCGGAATCAGAAACTGCACTCCCAGGAGAGGTTCAAATCTTAGAAAGTTAGATTGTCTG
This sequence comes from Schistocerca americana, assembly GCF_021461395.2. Lineage (NCBI taxonomy): Eukaryota > Metazoa > Arthropoda > Insecta > Orthoptera > Acrididae > Schistocerca > Schistocerca americana. The sequence goes on from NC_060121.1 coordinate 61,588,219, forward strand.
TCCTATTGTACTTAAGTCGGCATTGTGCCTTTTGAATTTAATTCCGATGCAATTTCTATGTTTCATCGTCAATAAGAAGTTCCAAGGTATACAGTAAACCTTAAGTGAAGCATCGGAATCTAGAGCTGGACTCACAGGAGAGGTTCAAATCATAGAAATTTAGAGTATCAGTCCTCTTGTACTGGTCGGCATTGTGCCTTTTGAGTTAAATTCCGATGCAATTTCTGTGTTTCATCGTCTATAAGAAGTTCCAAGGTACACAGTAAACCTGAAGTGAAGCATCGGAATCTAAAACTGGACTCACAGGAGAGGTTCAAATCATATAAAGTGAGAGTGTCAGTCCCCTTGTACTTAAAACGGCATTGTGCTGTTGTATTAAATTCAGATGCAATTTCTGTGTTTCATCGTCAAAAAAAAGTTCCAAGGTACACAGTAAACCTGAAGTGAAGCATCGGAATCAAAAACTGGACTCACAGAAGAAGTTCAAATCATAGAAAGTTAGAGTGTCAGTCTTCTTGTACATAAGTCGGCATTGTGCCTTTTGAATGAAATTCCAATGCAATTTCTGTGTTTCATCGTCAATAAGAAGGTCCAAGGGATACAGTAAACCTTAAGTGAAGCATCGGAATCTAAAACTGGACTCACAGGAGAGGTTCAAATCATAGAAAGTGAGTGTGTCAGTCCTCTTGTACTTAAGTCTGCATTGTGCCATTTGTATTAAATTCGGATGCAATTTCTGTGTTTCATCGTCAATAAGGAGGTCAAACGGATACAGTAAACCTTAAGTGAAGCATCGGAATCTAAAACTGGACTCACAGGAGAGGTTCAAATCATAGAAAGTTAGATTGTCTGTCCTCTTGTACTTAAGTCGGCATTGTGCGTTTTGAAATTAATTCCGAAGCAATTTCTATGTTTCATCGTCAATAAGAAGTTCCAAGGTATATAGTAAACCTGAAATGAAGCATCGGAATCTAGAGCTGGACTCACAGGAGAAGTTCAAATCATAGATATTTAGAGTGTCAGTCCACTTGTACTTTAGTCGGCATTGTGCCTCTTGTATTAAATTCGGATGCAATTTTTGTGTTTCATCGTCAATAAGAAGGTCCAAGGGAAACAGTAAACCTGAAGTGAAGCATCGGAATCTAAAACTGGACTCACAGGAGAGGTTCAAATCATAGAAAGTTAGAGTGTCAGTCCGCTTGTACTTAAGTCGACATTGTGCCTTTTGAATTTAATTCCGATGCAATTTTTGTGTTTCATCGTCAATGAGAAGGTCCAAGGGATACAGTAAACCTGAAGTGAAGCATCGGAATGTAAAACTGGACTCACAGGAGCGTTTCAAATCATAGAAAGTTAGAGTGTCAGTCCTCTTGTACTTAAGTCGGCATTGTGCCTTTTGAATTTAATTCCGATGCAATTTCTGTGTTTCATCGTCAATAAGAAGTCACAAGGCACACAGTAAACCTGAAGTGAAGCATCGGAATCTAAAACTGGACTCACAGGAGAGGTTCAAATCATAGAAAGTTAGTGTCAGTCCTCATGTACTTAAGACGGCATTGTGCCTTTTGAATTTAATTCCGTTGCAATTTCTGTGTTTCATCGTCAATAAGAAGTACCAAGGTGTACAGTAAAACTGAAGTGAAGCATCGGATTCTACAACTGGACTCACAGGAGGTGTTCAAATCATATAAAGTGAGAGTGTCAGTCCTCTTGTACCTAAATCGGCATTGTGCCTTTTGTATTAAATTCGGATGCAATTTTTGTGTTTCATCGTCAATAAGATGTTCCAAGGTACACAGTAAACCTGAAGTGAAGCATCGGATCTAAAACTGGACTCACAGGAGACGTTCAAATCTTTGAAAGTTAGAGTGTTAGTCCTCTTGTACTTAAGTCAGCATTGTGCCTTTTGAATTTAATTCCGATGCAATTTCTGTGTTTCATCGTCAATAAGAAGGTCCAAGGGATACAGTAAACCTGAAGTGAAGCATCGGAATCTAAAACTGGACTCACAGGAGAGTTTCAAATCATAGAAAGTTAGAGTGTCAGTCCTCTTGTACTTAAGTCGGCATTGTGCCTTTTGAATTTAATTCCTATGCCATTTCTGTGTTTAATCGTCAATAAGAAGTTCCAAGGTACACAGTAAACCTGAAGTGAAGCATCGGAATCTAAAACTGGACTCACAGGAGAGGTTCAAATCATAGAAAGTTAGTGTCAGTCCTCATGTACTAAAGTCGGCATTGTGCCTTTTGAATTTAATTCCGTTGCAATTTCTGTGTTTCATCGTCAATAAGAAGTTCCAAGGTGTACAGTAAAACTGAAGTGAAGCATCGGATTCTAAAACTGTACTCACAGGAGGGGTTCAAATCATATAAAGTGAGAGGGTCAGTCCTCTTGTACCTAAATCGGCATTGTGCCTTTTGAATTTAAGTCCGATGCAATTTCTGTGTTTCATCGTCAATAAGAAGTTCCAAGGTGTACAGTAAACCTGAAGTGAAGCATCGGAATCTAAGACTGGACTCACAGGAGAGGTTCAAATCATAGAAAGTTGGAGTGTCAGTCCTCTTGTACTTAAGTTGGCATTGTGCCTTTCGTATTATATTCGGATGCAATTTCTGTGTTTCATCGTCAATAAGAATGTCCATGGGAGACAGTAAACATGAAGTGAAGCATCGGAATCTATAACTGGACTCACCGGAGAGGTTCAAATCAATGAAAGTGAGAGTGTCAGTCCTCTTGTATTTAAGTCGGCATTGTGCCTTTTGTATTAAATTCGCATGCAATTTCTATGTTTCATCGTGAATAAGAAGGTCCATGGGAGACAGTAAACATGAAGTGAAGCATCGGAATCTAAGACTGGACTCATAGGAGAGGTTCAAATCATAGAAAGTTAGAGTGTCCGTCCTCTTGTACTTAAGTCGGCGTTGTGCCTTTTGTGTTAAATTCGGAGGAAATTTCTGTGTTTCATCGTCAATAAGAAGGTCCAAGGGGTACAGTAGACCTGAAGTGAAGCATTGGAATCTAAAACTGGACTCACAGGAGATTTTCAAATCATAGAAAGTTAGAGTGTCAGTTCTCTTGTACTTAAGTCGGCATTGTGCGTTTTGAATTTAATTCCTACGCAATTCCTGTGTTTCATCGTCAATAAGAAGTTCCAAGGCATACAGTCTACCTGAAGTGAAGCATCGGAATCTAAAACTGGGCTCACAGGACAGGTTCAAATCATAGAAAGTTTGAGTGTCATTCCTCTTGAACTAAAATCGGCATTGTGCCTTTTGTATTAAATTCGGATGCAATTTCTGTGTTTCATCGTCAATAAGAAGGTCCAAGGGATACAGTAAACCTGAAGTGAAGCATCGGAATCTAAAACTGAACTCACGGGACAGTTTCAAATCATAGAGCGTTATAGTGTCAGTCCTCTTGTACATAAGACGGCATTGTGCCTTTTGTATTAAATTCGGATGCAATATCTGTGTTCCATCGTCAATAAGAAGGTCCAAGGGATACAGTAAACATGAAGTGACGCATCTGAATCTAAAACTGGACTCACAGGAGAGGTTCAAATCATAGAAAGTTAGTGTCAGTCCTCATGTACTTAAGTCGGCATTGTGCCTTTTCAATTTAATTCCGTAGCAATTTCTGTGTTTCATCGTCAATAAGAAGTTCCAAGGTGTACCGTAAACCTGAAGTGAAGCATCTGCATCTGAAACTGGACTCACAGGAGAGGTTCAAATCATATAAAGTGAGAGTGAGAGTCCTCTTGTACTTAAATCGGCATTGTGCCTTTTGTATAAAATTCGGATGCAATTTCTGTGTTTCATCGTCAATAAGAAGTTCCAAGGTACACAGTAAACTGAAGTGAAGCATCGGAATCAAAAACTGGACTCACTGGAGAGGTTCAAATCATTGAAAGTTAGAGTGTCAGTCCGCTTGTGCTTATGTCGGCATTGTGCCTTTTGTATTAGATTCGGATGCAATTTCTGTGTTTCATCGTCAGAAAGAAGGTCCAAGGGATACAGTAAACCTGAAGTGAAGCATCGGAATCTAAAACTGGGCTCACAGGAGAGGTTCAAATCATAGAAAGTTAGTGTCAGTCCTCATGTACTTAAGTCGGCATTGTGCCTTTTGAATTTAATTCCGTTGCAATTTCTGTGTTTCATCGTCAATAAGAAGTTCCAAGGTGTACAGTAAAACTGAAGTGAAGCATCGGATTCTAAAACTGGACTCACAGGAGGGGTTCAAATCATATAAAGTGAGAGTGTCAGTCCTCTTGTACCTAAATCGGCATTGTGCCTTTTGTATTACATTCGGATGCAATTTTTGTGTTTCATCGTCAATAAGATGTTCCAAGGTACACAGTAAACCTGAAGTGAAGCATCGGAATCTAAAACTGGACTCACAGGAGACGTTCAAATCTTTGAAAGTTAGAGTGTTAGTCCTCTTGTACTTAAGTCAGCAATGTGCCTTTTGAATTTAATTCCGATGCAATTTCTGTGTTTCATCGTCAATAAGAACGTCCAAGGGATACAGTAAACCTGAAGGGAAGCATCGGAATCTAAAACTGGACTCACAGGAGAGTTTCAAATCATAGAAAGTTAGAGTGTCAGTCCTCTTGTACTTAAGTCGGCATTGTGCCTTTTGAATTTAATTCCGATGCCATTTCTGTGTTTAATCGTTAATAAGAAGTTCCAAGGTACACAGTAAACCTGAAGTGAAGCATCGGAATCTAAAACTGGACTCACAGGAGAGGTTCAAATCATAGAAAGTCAGTGTCAGTCCTCATGTACTTAAGTCGGCATTGTGCCTTTTGAATTTAATTCCGTTGCAATTTCTGTGTTTCATCGTCAATAAGAAGTTCCAAGGTGTACAGTAAAACTGAAGTGAAGCATCGGATTCTAAAACTGGACTCACACGAGGGGTTCAAATCATATAAAGTGAGAGTGTCAGTCCTCTTGTACCTAAATCGGCATTGTGCCTTTTGAATTTAAGTCCGATGCAATTTCTGTGTTTCATCGTCAATAAGAAGTTCCAAGGTGTACAGTAAACCTGAAGTGAAGCATCGGAATCTAAGACTGGACTCACAGGAGAGGTTCAAATCATAGAAAGTTGGAGTGTCAGTCCTCTTGTACTTAAGTCGGCATTGTGCCTTTTGTATTAAATTCGGATGCAATTTCTGTGTTTCATCGTCAATAAGAATGTCCATGGGAGACAGTAAACATGAAGTGGAGCATCGGAATCTAAAACTGGACTCACCGGAGAGGTTCAAATCAATGAAAGTGAGAGTGTCAGTCCTCTTGTATTTAAGTCGGCATTGTGCCTTTTGTATTAAATTCGCATGCAATATCTATGTTTCATCGTGAATAAGAAGGTCCATGGGACACAGTAAACATGAAGTGAAGCATCGGAATCTAAAACTGGACTCATAGGAGAGGTTCAAATCATAGAAAGTTAGAGTGTCCGTCCTCTTGTACTTAAGTCGGCGTTGTGCCTTTTGTGTTAAATTCGGAGGAAATTTCTGTGTTTCATCGTCAATAAGAAGGTCCAAGGGGTACAGTAGACCTGAAGTGAAGCATTGGAATCTAAAACTGGACTCACAGGAGATTTTCAAATCATAGAAAGTTAGAGTGTCAGTTCCCTTGTACTTAAGTCGGCATTGTGCGTTTTGAATTTAATTCCTACGCAATTCCTGTGTTTCATCGTCAATAAGAAGTTCCAAGGCATACAGTCTACCTGAAGTGAAGCATCGGAATCTAAAACTGGGCTCACAGGACAGGTTCAAATCATAGAAAGTTTGAGTGTCATTCCTCTTGAACTAAAGTCGGCATTGTGCCTTTTGTATTAAATTCGGATGCAATTTCTGTGTTTCATCGTCAATAAGAAGGTCCAAGGGATACAGTAAACCTGAAGTGAAGCATCGGAATCTAAAACTGAACTCACGGGACAGTTTCAAATCATAGAGAGTTATAGTGTCAGTCCTCTTGTACATAAGACGGCATTGTGCCTTTTGTATTAAATTCGGATGCAATTTCTGTGTTTCATCGTCAATAAGAAGGTCCGAGGGATACAGTAAACATGAAGTGAAGCATCTGAATCTAAAATTGGACTCACAGGAGAGGTTCAAATCATAGAAAGTTACTGTCAGTCCTCATGTACTTAAGTCGGCATTGTGCCTTTTCAATTTAATTCCGTTGCAATTTCTGTGCTTCATCGTCAATAAGAAGTTCCAAGGTGTACAGTAAACCTGAAGTGAAGCATCTGAATCTGAAACTGGACTCACAGGAGAGGTTCAAATCATATAAAGTGAGAGTGAGAGTCCTCTTGTACTTAAATCGGCATTGTGCCTTTTGTATAAAATTCGGATGCAATTTCTGTGTTTCATCGTCAATAAGAAGTTCCAAGGTACACAGTAAACCTGAAGTGAAGCATCGGAATCAAAAACTGGACTCACTGGAGAGGTTCAAATCATTGAAAGTTAGAGTGTCAGTCCGCTTGTGCTTATGTCGGCATTGTGCCTTTTGCATTAGATTCGGATGCAATTTCTGTGTTTCATCGTCAGAAAGAAGGTCCAAGGGATACAGTAAACCTGAAGTGAAGCATCGGAATCTAAAACTGGGCTCACAGGAGAGGTTCAAATCATAGAAAGTTAGTGTCAGCCCTCATTTACTTAAGTCGGCATTGTGCCTTTTGAATGTAATTGCGTTGCAATTTCTGTGTTTCATCGTCAATAAGAAGTTCCAAGGTGTACAGTAAAACTGAAGTGAAGCATCGGATTCTAAAACTGGACTCACAGGAGGGGTTCAAATCATATAAAGTGAGAGTGTCAGTCCTCTTGTACCTAAATCGGCATTGTGCCTTTTGTATTAAATTCGGATGCAATTTTTGTGTTTCATCGTCAATAAGATGTTCCAAGGTACACAGTAAACCTGAAGTGAAGCATCGGAATCTAAAACTGGACTCACAGGAGACGTACAAATCTTTGAAAGTTAGAGTGTTAGTCCTCTTGTACTTAAGTCAGCAATGTGCCTTTTGAATTTAATTCCGATGCAATTTCTGTGTTTCATCGTCAATAAGAAGGTCCAAGGGATACAGTACACCTGAAGTGAAGCATCGGAATCTAAAACTGGACTCACAGGAGAGTTTCAAATCATAGAAAGTTAGAGTGTCAGTCCTCTTGTACTTAAGTCGGCATTGTGCCTTTTGAATTTAATTCCGATGCCATTTCTGTGTTTAATCGTTAATAAGAAGTTCCAAGGTACACAGTAAACCTGAAGTGAAGCATCGGAATCTAAAACTGGACTCACAGGAGAGGTTCAAATCATAGAAAGTTAGTGTCAGTCCTCATGTACTTAAGTCGGCATTGTGACTTTTGAATTTAATTCCGTTGCAATTTCTGTGTTTCATCGTCAATAAGAAGTTCCAAGGTGTACAGTAAAACTGAAGTGAATCATCGGATTCTAAAACTGGACTCACAGGAGGGGTTCAAATCATATAAAGTGAGAGTGCCAGTCCTCTTGTACCTAAATCGGCATTGTGCCTTTTGAATTTAAGTCCGATGCTATTTCTGTGTTTCATCGTCAATAAGAAGTTCCAAGGTGTACAGTAAACCTGAAGTGAAGCATCGGAATCTAAGACTGGACTCACAGGAGAGGTTCAAATCATATAAAGTGAGAGTGTCAGTCCTCTTGTACTTATATCGGCATTGTGCATTTTGTATTCAATTCGGATGCAATTTCTGTGTTTCATCGTCAATAAGAAGGTCCAAGGTATACAGTAAACCTGAAGTGAAGCATCGGAATCTAAAACTGGACTCACAGTAGAGGTTCAAATCGTAGAAAGTTAGAGTGTCAGTCCTCTTGTACTTAAGTCGGCATTGTGCCTTTTGTATTAAATACGGATGCAATTTCTGTGTTTCATCGTCAATAAGAATGTCCATGGGAGACAGTAAACAAGAAGTGAAGCATCGGAATCTAAAACTGGACTCACCGGAGAGGTTCAAATCAATGAAAGTGAGAGTGTCAGTCCTCTTGTATTTAAGTCGGCATTGTGCCTTTTGTATTAAATTCGCATGCAATTTCTATGTTTCATCGTCAATAAGAAGGTCCATGGGAGACAGTAAACATGAAGTGAGGCATCGGAATCTAAAACTGGACTCGTAGGAGAGGTTCAAATCATAGAAAGTTAGAGTTTCCGTCCTCTTGTACTTAAGACGGCATTGTGCCTTTTGTATTAAATTCGGATGCAATTTCTGTGTTTCATCGTCAGTAAGAAGGTCCAAGGGATACAGTAAACATGAAGTGAAGCATCTGAATCTAAAACTGGACTCACAGGAGAGGTTCAAATCATAAAAAGTGAGTGTGTCAGTCCTCTTGTACTTAAGTCGGCATTGTGCCTTTTGTATTAAATTCGGTTGCAATTTCTGTGTTTCATCGTCAATAAGAAGGTCCAAGGGATACAGTAAACCTTAAGTGAAGCATCGGAATCTAAAACTGGACTCACAGGGGAGGTTCAAATCATAGAAAGTTAGTGTCAGTCCTCATGTACTTGAGTCGGCATTGTGCCAGTTCAATTTAATTCCGTTGCAATTTCTGTGTTTCATCGTCAATAAGAAGTTCCAAGGTGTACAGTAAACCTGAAGTGAAGCACCTGAATCTGAAACTGGACTCACAGGAGAGGTTCAAACCATATAAAGTGAGAGTGTCAGTCCTCTTGTACTTAAATCGGCATTGGTCCTTTTGTATAAAATTCGGATGCAATTTCTGTGTTTCATCGTCAATAAGAAGTTCCAAGGTACACAGTAAACCTGAAGTGAAGCATCGGAATCAAAAACTGGACTCACTGGAGAGGTTCAAATCATTGAAAGTTAGAGTGTCAGTCCGCTTGTGCTTATGTCGGCATTGTGCCTTTTGTATTGGATTCGGATGCAATTTCTGTGTTTCATCGTCAGAAAGAAGGTCCAAGGGATACAGTAAACCTGAAGTGAAGCATCGGAATCTAAAACTGGGCTCACAGGAGAGTTTCAAATCATAGAAAGTTAGAGTGTCAGTCCTCTTGTACTTAAGTCGGCATTGTGCCTTTTGTATTAAATTCGGATTCAATTTCTGAGTTTCTTCGTCAATAAGAAGGTCCAAGGTATACAGGAAACCTGAAGTGAAGCATCGGAATCTAAAACTGGACTCATAGGAGAGGTTCAAATCATAGAAAGTCAGAGTGTCCGTCCTCTTGTACTTATGTCGGCGTTGTGCCCTTTGTATTAAATTCGGAAGCCATTTATGTTTTTCATCGTCAATAAGAAGGTACAAGGGATACAGTAAACCTGAAGTGAAGCATCGGAATCTAAAACTGGACTCACAGGAGAGGTTCAAATCATAGAAAGTGAGTGTGTCAGTCCTCTTGTACTTAAGTCTGCATTGTGCCTTTGTGTTAAATTCGGATGCAATTTCTGTGTTTCATCGTCAATAAGAAGGTCCAAGGTGTACAGTAAACCTGAAGTGAAGCATCGGAATCAAAAACTGGACTCACAAGAGAGGTTCAAATCATAGAAAGTGAGAGTGTCAGTCCTCTTGTACTTAAGTCGACATTGTGCCTTTTATATTAAATTCGGATGCAATTTCTGTGTTTCATCGTCAATAAGAAGGTCCAAGGTATACAGTAAACCTGAAGTGAAGCATCGGAATCAAAAACTGGACTCCCAGGAGACGTTCAAATCTTAGAAAATTAGATTGTCTGTCCTCTTGTACATAAGTCGGCATTGTGCTTTTTGAATTTAATTTCGATGCAATTTCTATGTTTCATCGTCAATGAGAAGTTCCAAGGTATACAGTAAACCTGAAGTGAAGCATCGGAATCTAGAGCTGGACTCACAGGAGAGGTTCAAATCATAGAAATTTAGAGTGTCAGTATACTTTTACATAAGTCGGCATTGTGCCTCTTGTATTAAATTCGGATGAAATTTTTGTGTTTCATCGTCAATGAAAAGGTCCAAGGGATACAGTAAACCTGAAGTGAAGCATCGGAATCTAAAACTGGACTCACAGGAGAGGTTCAAATCATAGGAAGTTAGAGTGTCAGTCCTCTTGTACATATGTCGGCACTATGCCTTTTGAATGTAATTCCGATGCAATTTCTGTGTTTCATCGTCAATAAGAAGGTCCAAGGGATACAGTAAACCTGAAGTGAAGCATCGGAATCTAAAACTAGACTCACAGGAGAGTTTCAAATCATAGAAAGTTAGAGTGTCAGTCCTCTTGTACTTAAGTCGGCATTGTGCCTTTTGTATTAAATTCGGATGCTATTTCTGAGTTTCTTCGTCAATAAGAAGGTCGAAGGTATACAGGAAACCTGAAGTGGAGCATCGGAATCTAAAACTGGACTCATAGGAGAGGTTCAAATCGTAGAAAGTTAGAGTGTCCGTCCTCTTGTACTTAAGTAGGCGTTGTGCCCTTTGTATTAAATTCGGAAGCCGTTTATGTTTTTCATCGCCAATAAGAAGGTACAAGGGATACAGTAAACCTGAAGTGAAGCATCGGAATCTAAAACTGGACTCACAGGAGAGGTTCAATACACAGAAAGTGAGTATGTCAGTCCTCTTGTACTTAAGTCTGCATTGTGCCTTTTGTATTAAATTCGGATGCAATTTCTGTGTTTCATCGTCAATATGAAGGTCCAAGGGATACAGTAAACCTTAAGTGAAGCATCGGAATCTAAAACTGGACTCACAGGAGAGGTTCAAATCATAGAAAGTCAGATTGTCTGTCCTCTTGTACTTAAGTCGGCATTGTGCCTTTTGAATTTAATTCCGATGCAATTTCTATGTTTCATCGTCAATAAGAAGTTCCAAGGTATATAATAAACCTGAAGTGAAGCATCGGAATCTAGAGCTGGACTCACAGGAGAGGTTCAAATCATAGAAATTTAGAGTGTCAGTCCACTTGTACTTTATCGGCATTGTGCCTCTTGTATTAAATTCGGATGCAATTTTTGTGTTTCATCGTCAATAAGAAGGTCCAAGGGAAACAGTAAACCTGAAGTGAAGCATCGGAATCTAAAACTGGACTCACAGGAGAGGTTCAAATCATAGAAAGTTAGAGTATCAGTCCTCTTGTACTTAAGTCGGCATTGTGCCTTTTGCATTTAATTCCGATGCAATTTCTGTGTTTCATTGTTAATGAGAAGGTCCAAGGGATACAGTAAACCTGAATTGAATCATCGGAATCTGAAACTGGACTCACAGGAGAGTTTCAAATCATAGAAAGTTAGAGTTCAGTCCTCTTGTACTTAAGTCGGCATTGTGCATTTTGAATTTAATTCCGTTGCAATATCTGTGTTTCATCGTCAATAAGAAGGTCCAAGGTGTACCGTAAACCTGAAGTGAAGCATCGGAATCTAAGACTGGACTCACAGGAGAGGTTCAAATCATATAAAGTGAGAGTGTCAGTCCGCTTGTACTTTAATCGGCATTGTGCCTTTTGTATTAAATTCGGATGCAATTTCTGTGTTTCATCGTCAATAAGAAGGTCCAAGGTATACAGTAAACCTGAAGTGAAGCATCGGAATCTAAAACTGGACTCATAGTAGAGGTTCAAATCATAGAAATTTAGAGTGTCAGTCCTCTTGTACTTAAGTCGGCATTGTGCCTTTTGTATTAAATTCGGATGCATTTTCTGTGTTTCATCGTCAATAAGAATGTCCAAGGGATACAGTAAACCTGAAGTGAAGCATCGAAATCCAAAACTGGACTCACCGGAGAGGTTCAAATCATTGAAAGTGAGAGTGTCAGTACTCTTGTATTTAAGTCGGCATTGTGCCTTTTGTATTAAATTCGCATGCAATCTCTATGTTTCATCGTCAATAAGAAGGTCCGTGGGAGACAGTAAACATGAAGTGAAGCATCGGAATCTAAAACTGGACTCACAGGCGAGTTTCAAATCGTAGAAAGTTAGAGTGTCAGTCCTCTTGTACTTAAGTCGGCATTGTGCCTTTTGTATTAAATTCGGATGCAATTTCTGAGTTTCTTCGTCAATAAGAAGGTCCAAGGTATACAGGAAACCTGAAGTGAAGCAGCGGAATCTAAAACTGGTCTCATAAGAGAGGTTTAAATCATAGAAAGTTAGAGTGTCCGTCCTCTTGTACTTAAGTCGGCGTTGTGCCCTTTGTATTAAATTCGGAAGCCATTTATGTTTTTCATCGTCAATAAGCAGGTACAATGTATACAGTAAACCATAAGTGAAACATCGGAATCTAAAACTGGACTCACAGGAGAGGTTCAAATCATAGATACTTAGATTATCTGTCCTCTTGTACTTAAGTCGGCATTGTGCCTTTTGAATTTAATTAAGATGCAATTTCTATGTTTCATCGTCAATAAGATGTTCCAAGGTATATAGTAAACCTGAAGTGAAGCATCGGAATATAGAGCTGGACTTACAGGGGAGTTTCAAATCATAGAAATTTAGAGTGTCAGTCCACTTGTACTTTAGTCGGCACTGTGCCTTTTGAATTTAATTCCGTTGCAATTTCTGTGTTTTATCGTCAATAAGGAGTTTCAAGGTGTACAGTAAACCTGAAGTGCAGCATCGGAATCTAAAACTGGACTCACAGGAGGGGTTCAAATCATATAGAGTGAGAGTGTCAGTCCTCTTTTACTTAAATCGGCATTGTGCCATTTGTATGAAATTCGGATGCAATTTCTGTGTTTCATCGTCAATTACAAGTTCCAAGGTACACAGTAAACCTGAAGTGATGCATCGGAATCTAAAACTGGACTCACTGGAGAGGTTCAAATCATTGAAAGTTAGAGTGTTAGTCCTCTTGTACTTAAGTCGGCATTGTGCCTTTTGAATTTAATTCCGATGCAATTTCTGTGTTTCATCGTCAATAAGAAGGTCCAAGGGATACAGTTAGCCTGAAGTGAAGCATCGGAATCTAAAACTGGACTCACAGGAGAGTTTCAAATCATGGAAAGTTAGAGTGTCAGTCCTCTTGTACGTAAGTCGGCATTGTGCCTTTTGAATTTAATTCCGATGCAATTTCTGTGTTTCATCGTCAACAAGAAGTTCAAAGGTACACAGTAATCCTGAAGTGAAGCATCGGAATCTAAAACTGGACTCACAGGAGAGGTTGAAATCGTAGAAAGTTAGTGTAAGTCGTCATGTACTTAAGTCGGCATTGTGCATTTTGAATTTAATTCCGTTGCAATTTCTGTGTTTCATCGTCAATAAGAAGTTCCAAGGTGTACAGTAAACCTGAAGTGAAGCATCGGTATCTAAGGCTCGAGTCACAGGAGAGGTTCAAATCATATGAAGTGAGAGTGTCAGTCCTCTTGTTCTTAAATCGGCATTGTGCCATTTGTATTAAATTCGGATGCAATTTCTGTGTTTCCTCGTCAATAAGAAGGTCCAAGGTATACAGAAAACATGAAGTGAAGCATCGGAATCTAAAACTGGACTCACAGAAGAGTTTCAAATCATAGAAAGTTAGAGTGTCAGTCGTCTTGTACTTACGTCGGCATTGTGCGTTTTGAATTTAATTCCTATGCAATTCCTCTGTTTCATCGTCAATAAGAAGTTCCAAGGCATACAGTCTACCTGAAGTGAAGCATCGGAATCTAAAACTGGACTCACAGGACAGGTTCAAATCATAGAAAGTTAGAGTGTCAGTCCCCTTGTACTTACGTCGGCATTGTGCGTTTTGAATTTAATTCCTATGCAATTCCTCTGTTTCATCGTCAATAAGAAGTTCCAAGGCATACAGTCTACCTGAAGTGAAGCATCGGAATCTAAAACTGGACTCACAGGACTGGTTCAAATCATAGAATGTTAGAGTGTCAGTCCTCTTGAACTGAAATCGGCATTGTGCCTTTTGTATCAAGTTCGGATGCAATTTCTGTGTTTCATCGTCAATACGAAGGTCCAAGGGATACAGTAAACCTGAAGTGAAGCATCGGAATCTAAAACTGAACTCACAGGAGAGTTTCAAATCTTAGAGAGTTAGAGTGTCAGTCCTCTTGTACTTAAGACGGCATTGTGCCTTTTGTATTAAATTCGGATGCAATTTCTGTGTTTCATCGTCAATAAGAAGGTCCAAGGGATACAGTAAACCTGAAGTGAAGCATCGGAATCTAAAACTGGACTTACAGGAGAGGTTCAAATCATAGAATGTGAGTGTGTCAGTCCTCTTGTACTTAAGTCGGCATTGTGCCTTTTGTATTAAATTCGGATGCAATTTCTGTGCTTCATCGTCAATAAGAAGGTGCAAGGGATACAGTAAACCTTAAGTGAAGCATCGGAATCTAAAACTGGACTCACAGGAGAGGTTCAAATCATAGAAAGTGAGTGTGTCAGTCCTCTTGTACTTAAGTCGGCATTGTGCATTTTGTATTAAGTTTGGATGCAATTTCTGTGTTTCATCGTCAATAAGAAGGTCCAAGGGATACAGTAAACCTTAAGTGAAGCATCGGAATCTAAAACTGGACTCACACTAGAGTTTCAAATCATGGAAAGTTAGAGTGTCAGTCCTCTTGTACTTAAGACGGCATTGTGTCTTTTGAATTCAATTCCGATGCAATTTCTGTGATTCATCGTCAATAAGAAGTTACAAGGTATACAGTAAACCTGAAGTGAAGCATCGGAATCTAAAACTGGACTCACAGGACAGGTTCAAATCATAGAAAGTTAGAGTGTCAGGTCTCTTGTACTTAAATCGGCATTGTGCCTTTTGTAATAAATTCGGATGCAATTTCTGTGTTTCATCGTCAATAAGATGGTCCAAGGGATACAGTAAGCCTGAAGTGAAGCATCGGAATCTAAAACTGGACTCACAGGAGAGGTTCAAATCATAGAAAGTGAGAGTGTCAGTCCTCTTGTACTTAAGTCGGCATTGTGCCTTTTGTATTAAATTCGGATGCAATTTTCTGTGTTTCATCGTCAATAAGAAGGTCCAAGGGATACAAAAAACATGAAGTGAAGCATCGGAATCTAAAACTGGATTCATAGAAGAGTTTAAAATCATAGAACATTAGAGTGTCAGTCCTCTTGTACTTACGTCGGCATTGTGCGTTTTGAATTTAATTCGTATGCAATTCCTCTGTTTCATCGTCAATAAGAAGTTCCAAGGCATAGAGTCTACCTGAAGTGAAGCATCGGAATCTAAAACTGGACTCACAGGACAGGTTCAAATCATAGAAAGTTAGAGTGTCAGTCCTCTTGAACTGAAATCGGCATTGTGCCTTTTGTATCAAGTTCGGATGCAATTTCTGTGTTTCATCGTCAATACGAAGGTCCAAGGGATACAGTAAACCTGAAGTGAAGCATCGGAATCTAAAACTGAACTCACAGGAGAGTTTCAAATCTTAGAGAGTTAGAGTGTCAGTCCTCTTGTACTTAAGACGGCATTGTGCCTTTTGTATTAAATTCGGATGCAATTTCTGTGTTTCATCGTCAATAAGAAGGTCCAAGGGATACAGTAAACCTGAAGTGAAGCATCGGAATCTAAAACTGGACTTACAGGAGAGGTTCAAATCATAGAATGTGAGTGTGTCAGTCCTCTTGTACTTAAGTCGGCATTGTGCCTTTTGTATTAAATTCGGATGCAATTTCTGTGCTTCATCGTCAATAAGAAGGTGCAAGGGATACAGTAAACCTTAAGTGAAGCATCGGAATCTAAAACTGGACTCACAGGAGAGGTTCAAATCATAGAAAGTGAGTGTGTCAGTCCTCTTGTACTTAAGTCGGCATTGTGCATTTTGTATTAAGTTTGGATGCAATTTCTGTGTTTCATCGTCAATAAGAAGGTCCAAGGGATACAGTAAACCTTAAGTGAAGCATCGGAATCTAAAACTGGACTCACACTAGAGTTTCAAATCATGGAAAGTTAGAGTGTCAGTCCTCTTGTACTTAAGACGGCATTGTGTCTTTTGAATTCAATTCCGATGCAATTTCTGTGATTCATCGTCAATAAGAAGTTACAAGGTATACAGTAAACCTGAAGTGAAGCATCGGAATCTAAAACTGGACTCACAGGACAGGTTCAAATCATAGAAAGTTAGAGTGTCAGGTCTCTTGTACTTAAATCGGCATTGTGCCTTTTGTAATAAATTCGGATGCAATTTCTGTGTTTCATCGTCAATAAGATGGTCCAAGGGATACAGTAAGCCTGAAGTGAAGCATCGGAATCTAAAACTGGACTCACAGGAGAGGTTCAAATCATAGAAAGTGAGAGTGACAGTCCTCTTGTACTTAAGTCGGCATTGTGCCTTTTGTATTAAATTCGGATGCAATTTTCTGTGTTTCATCGTCAATAAGAAGGTCCAAGGGATACAAAAAACATGAAGTGAAGCATCGGAATCTAAAACTGGACTCATAGAAGAGTTTAAAATCATAGAACATTAGAGTGTCAGTCCTCTTGTACTTACGTCGGCATTGTGCGTTTTGAATTTAATTCGTATGCAATTCCTCTGTTTCATCGTCAATAAGAAGTTCCAAGGCATACAGCGTACCTGAAGTGAAGCATCGGAATCAAAAACTGGACTCACAAGACAGGTTCAAATCATAGAAAGTTAGAGTGTCAGTCCTCTTGAACTGAAATCGGCATTGTGCCTTTTGTATTATGTTCGGATGCAATTTCTGTTTTTCATCGTCAATAAGAAGGTCCAAGGGATACAGTAAACCTGAAGTGAAGCATCGATATCTAAAACTGGACTTACAGGAGAGGTTCAAATCATAGAATGTGAGTGTGTCAGTCCTCTTGTACTTAAGTCGGCATTGTGCCTTTTGTATTAAATTCGGATGCAATTTCTGTGCTTCATCGTCAATAAGAAGGTGCAAGGGATACAGTAAACCTTAAGTGAAGCATCGGAAACTAAAACTGGACTCACAGGAGAGGTTCAAATCATAGAAAGTGAGTGTGTCAGTCCTCTTGTACTTAAGTCGGCATTGTGCCTTTTGTGTTAAGTTTGGATGCAATTTCTGTGTTTCATCGTCAATAAGAAGGTCCAAGGGATACAGTTAACCTTAAGTGAAGCATCGGAATCTAAAACTGGACTCACAGGAGAGTTTCAAATCATGGAAAGTTAGAGTGTCAGTCCTCTTGTACTTAAGACGGCCTTGTGTCTTTTGAATTCAATTCCGATGCAATTTCTGTGATTCATCGTCAATAAGAAGTTACAAGGTATACAGTAAACCTGAAGTGAAGCATCGGAATCTAAAACTGGACTCACAGGACAGGTTCAAATCATAGAAAGTTAGAGTGTCAGGCCTCTTGTACTTAAATCGGCATTGTGCCTTTTGTAATAAATTCGGATGCAATTTCTGTGTTTCATCGTCAATAAGATGGTCCAAGGGATACAGTAAACCTGAAGTGAAGCATCGGAATCTAAAACTGGACTCACAGGAGAGGTTCAAATCATAGAAAGTGAGAGTGTCAGTCCTCTTGTATTTAAGTCGGCATTGTGCCTTTTGTATTAAATTCGGATGCAATTTCTGTGTTTTCGTCCATAAGAAGGTCCAAGGGATACAGTAAACCTGAAGTGATGCATCGGAATCTAAAACTGGACTCACAGGAGAAGTTCAAACCATAGAAAGTGAGAGTGTCAGTCCTCTTGTACTTAAGTCGGCATTGTGCCTTTTGTATTAAATTCGGAGGAATTTTCTGTGTTTCATCGTCAATAAGAAAGTCCAAGGGATACAGAAAACATGAAGTGAAGCATCGGAATCTAAAACTGGACTCACAGAAGAGTTTCAAATCATAGAAAGTTAGAGTGTCAGTCGTCTTGTACTTACGTCGGCATTGTGCGTTTTGAATTTAATTCCTATGCAATTCCTCTGTTTCATCGTCAATAAGAAGTTCCAAGGCATACAGTCTACCTGAAGTGAAGCATCGGAATCTAAAACTGGACTCACAGGACAGGTTCAAATCATAGAAAGTTAGAGTGTCAGTCCTCTTGAACTGAAATCGGCATTGTGCCTTTTGTATTATGTTCGGATGCAATTTCTGTTTTTCATCATCAATAAGAAGGTCCAAGGGATACAGTAAACCTGAGGTGAAGCATCGGAATCTAAAACTGAACTCACAGGAGAAGCTCAAATCATAGAAAGTGAGTGTGTCAATCCTCTTGTACTTAAGTCGGCATTGTGCCTTTTGTATTAGGTTTGGATGCAATTTCTGTGTTTCATCGTCAATAAGAAGGTCCAACGGATACAGTAAACTTTATGTGAAGCATCGGAATATAAAACTGGACTCACAGGAGAGGTACAAATCATTGAAAGTTAGAGTGTCAGTCCGCTTGTGCTTATGTCGGCATTGTGCCTTTTGTATTAGATTCGGATGCAATATCTGTGTTTCATCGACAATAAGAAGGTCCAAGGGATTCAGTAAACCTGAAGTGAAGCATCGGAATATAAAACTGGACTCACAGTAGAAGTTCAAATCATAGAAAGTTAGAGTGTGAGTCCTCTTGTACTTAAGTCGGCATTGTGCCCTTTGTATTAAATTCGGATGCAATTTCTGTGTTTCATCGTTAATAAGAATGTCCAACGGATACAGTAAACCTGAAGTGAAGCATCGGAATCTAAAACTGGACTCACAGGACATTTTCAAATCATAGAAAGTTAGAGTGTCAGTCCTCTTGAACTAAAATCGGCATTGTGCCTTTTGTATTAAGTTCGGATGCAATTTCTGTGTTTCATCGTCAATAAGAAGGACCAAGGGATACAGTAAACCTGAAGTGAAGCATCGGAATCTAAAACTGAACTCACAGGAGAGTTTCAAATCATAGAGAGTTAGAGTGTCAGTCCTCTTGTACTTAAGACGGCATTGGGCCTTTTGTATTAAATTCGGATGCAATTTCTGTGTTTCATCGTCAATATGAAGGTCCAAGGGATACAGTAAACCTGAAGTGAGGCATCGTAATCTAAAACTGGACTTACAGGAGAGGTTCAAATCATAGAAAGTTAGTGTGTCAGTCCTCTTGTACTTAAGTCGGCATTGTGCTTTTTGTACTAAATTCGGACGCAATTTCTGTGCTTCATCGTCAATAAGAAGGTCCAAGAGATACAGTAAACCTTAAGTGAAGCATCGGAATCTAAAACTGGACTCACAGGAGAGGTTCAAATCATAGAAAGTGAGTGTGTCAGTCCTCTTGTACTTAAGACGGCATTGTGCCATTTGTATTAAGTTTGGATGCAATTTCTGTGTTTCATCCTCAATAAGAAGGTCCAAGGGATACAGTAAACCTTAAGTGAAGCATCGGAATACAAAACTGGACTCACAGGAGAGGTTCAAATCATTGAAAGTTAGAGAGTCAGTCCGCATGTGCATATGTCGGCATTGTGCCTTTTGTATTAGATTCGGATGCAATTTCTGTGTTTCATCGACAATAAGAAGGTCAGAGGGATACAGTAAACCTGAAGTGAAGCATCGGAATCTAAAACTGGACTCACAGTAGAGGTTCAAGTCATAGAAAGTTAGAGTGTCAGTCCTCTTGTACTTAAGTCGGCATTGTGCCTTTTGTATTAAATTCGGATGCAATTTCTGTGTTTCATCGTCAATAAGAATGTCCAAGGGATACAGTAAGCCTGAAGTGAAGCATCGGAATCTAAAACAGGACTCACCGGAGAGGTTCTAATCATAGAAAGTGAGAGAATTAGTCCTCTTGTATTTAAGTCGGCATTGTGCCTTTTGTATTAAATTCGGATGCAATTTCTGTGTTTCATCGTCAATTAGAAAGTCTAAGGGGTACAGTAGACCTGAAGTGAAGCATCGGAATCTAAAACTGGACTCACAGAAGAGTTTCAAATCATAGAAAGTTAGAGTGTCAGTCCGCTTGTGCTTATGTCGGCATTGTGCCTTTTGTATTAGATTCGGAGGCAATATCTGTGTTTCATCGACAATAAGAAGGTCCAAGGGATACAGTAAACCTGAAGTGAAGCATCGGAATATAAAACTGGACTCACAGTAGAAGTTCAAATCATAGAAAGTTAGAGTGTGAGTCCTCTTGTACTTAAGTCGGCATTGTGCCCTTTGTATTAAATTCGGATGCAATTTCTGTGTTTCATCGTCAATAAGAATGTCCAACGGATACAGTAAACCTGAAGTGAAGCATCGGAATCTAAAACTGGACTCACAGGACATTTTCAAATCATAGAAAGTTAGAGTGTCAGTCCTCTTGAACTAAAATCGGCATTGTGCCTTTTGTATTAAGTTCGGATGCAATTTCTGTGTTTCATCGTCAATAAGAAGGTCCAAGGGATACAGTAAACCTGAAGTGAAGCATCGGAATCTAAAACTGAACTCACAGGAGAGTTTCAAATCATAGAGAGTTAGAGTGTCAGTCCTCTTGTACTTAAGACGGCATTGGGCCTTTTGTATTAAATTCGGATGCAATTTCTGTGTTTCATCGTCAATATGAAGGTCCAAGGGATACAGTAAACCTGAAGTGAAGCATCGTAATCTAAAACTGGACTTACAGGAGAGGTTCAAATCATAGAAAGTTAGTGTGTCAGTCCTCTTGTACTTAAGTCGGCATTGTGCTTTTTGTACTAAATTCGGATGCAATTTCTGTGCTTCATCGTCAATAAGAAGGTCCAAGAGATACAGTAAGCCTTAAGTGAAGCATCGGAATCTAAAACTGGACTCACAGGAGAGGTTCAAATCATAGAAAGTGAGTGTGTCAGTCCTCTTGTACTTAAGTCGGCATTGTAACATTTGTATTAAGTTTGGATGCAATTTCTGTGTTTCATCCTCAATAAGAAGGTCCAAGGGATACAGTAAACCTTAAGTGAAGCATCGGAATATAAAACTGGACTCACAGGAGTGGTTCAAATCATTGAAAGTTAGAGTGTCAGTCCGCATGTGCATATGTCGGCATTGTGCCTTTTGTATTAGATTCGGATGCAATTTCTGTGTTTCATCGACAATAAGAAGGTCAGAGGGATACAGTAAACCTGAAGTGAAGCATCGGAATCTAAAACTGGACTCACAGTAGAGGTTCAAGTCATAGAAAGTTAGAGTGTCAGTCCTCTTGTACTTAAGTCGGCATTGTGCCTTTTGTATTAAATTCGGATGCAATTTCTGTGTTTCATCGTCAATAAGAATATCCAAGGGATACAGTAAGCCTGAAGTGAAGCATCGGAATCTAAAACAGGACTCACCGGAGAGGTTCTAATCATAGAAAGTGAGAGAATTAGTCCTCTTGTATTTAAGTCGGCATTGTGCCTTTTGTATTAAATTCGGATGCAATTTCTGTGTTTCATCGTCAATTAGAAAGTCTAAGGGGTACAGTAGACCTGAAGTGAAGCATCGGAATCTAAAACTGGACTCACAGAAGAGTTTCAAATCATAGAAAGTTAGAGTGTCAGTCCTCTTGTACTTACGTCGGCATTGTGCGTTTTGAATTTAATTCCTATGCAATTCCTCTATTTCATCGTCAATAAGAAGTTCGAAGGCATACAGTCTACCTGAAGTGAAGCATCGGAATCTAAAACTGGACTCACAGGAGAGGTTCAAATCATAGAAAGTGAGTGTGTCAGTCCTCTTGTACTTAAGTCGGCATTGTGCCATTTGTATTAAGTTTGGATGCAATTTCTGTGTTTCATCGTCAATAAGAAGGTCCAAGGGATACAGTAATCCTTAAGTGAAGCATCGGAATATAGAACTGGACTCACAGGAGAGGTTCAAATCATTGAAAGTTAGAGTGTCAGTCCGCTTGTGCTTATGTCGGCATTGTGCCTTTTGTATTAGATTCGGATGCCATTTCTTTGTTTCATCGACAATAAGAAGGTCAGAGGGATACAGTAAACCTGAAGTGAAGCATCGGAATCTAAAACTGGACTCACAGTAGAGGTTCAAATCATAGAAAGTTAGAGTGTCAGTCCTCTTGTACTTAAGTCGGCATTGTGCCTTTTGTATGAAATTCGGATGCAATTTCTGTGTTTCATCGTCAATAAGAATGTCCAAGGGATACAGTAAACCTGAAGTGAAGCATCGGAATCTAAAACTGGACTTACAGGACAGGTTCGAATCATAGAAAGTGAGAGTGTCAGTCCTTTTGTACTTAAATCGGCATTGTGCCTTATGTATTAAATTCGGATGCAATTTCTGTGTTTCATCATCAAAATGAAGGTCCAAGGGATACAGTAAACCTGAAGTAAAGCATCGGAATCCAAAACTGGGCTCACAGGAGAGTTTCAAATCATAGAAAGTTAGAGTGTCCGTCCTCTTGTACTTAAGTCGGCGTTGTGCCCTTTGTATTAAATTCGGAAGCCACTTATGTTTTTCATCGTCAATAAGAAGGTACAAGGGATACAGTAAACCTGAAATGAAGCATCGGAATCTAAAACTGGACTCACAGGAGAGGTTCAAATCATAGAAAGTGAGTGTGTCAGTCCTCTTGTACTTAAGTCTGCATTGTGCCTTTTGTATTAAATTCGGATGCAATTTCTGTGTCTCATCGTCAATAAGAAGGTCCAAGCGATACAGTACACCTTAAGTGAAGCATCAGAATCTATAACTGGACTCACCAGAGAGGTTCAAATCATAGAAAGTTAGTGTCAGTCCTCATGTACTTACGTCCGCATTGTGCCCTTTGAATTAACACCGTTGCAATTTCTGTGTTTCATCGTCAATAAGAAGTTCCAAGGTGTACAGTAAACCTGAAGTGAAGCATCGGAATCTAAAACTGGACCCACAGGAGAGGTTCAAATCATAGAAAGTGAGAATGTCAGTCCTCTTGTACTCAAGTCGACATTGTGCCTTTTGTATTAAATTCGGATGCAATTTCTGTGTTTCATCGTCAATAAGAAGGTCCAAGGCATACAGTAAACCTGAAGTGAAGCATCGGAATCTAGAACTGGACTCACAGGAGAGTTTCAAATCATAGAGAGTCAGAGTGTCAGTCCTCTTGTACTTAAGACGGCACTGTGCCTTTTGTATTAAATTCGGATGCAATTTCTGTGTTTCATCGTCAATAAGAAGGTCCAAGGAATACAGTAAACCTGAAGTGAAGCATCGGAATCAAAAACTGGACTCCCAGGAGAGGTTCAAATCATAGAAAGTGAGTGTGTCAGTCCTCTTGTACTTAAGTCGTCATTGTACCTTTTGTATTAATTTCGGTTGCAACTTCTGTGTTTCATCGTCATTAAGAAGGTCCAAGGGAAACAGTAAACCTTAAGTGAAGCATCGGAATCTAAAACTGGACTCACAGGAGAGGTTCAAATCATAGAAAGTTAGTGTCAGTCCTCATGTACTTAAGTCGGCATTGTGCTTTTTCAATTTAATTCCGTTGCAATTTCTGTGTTTCATCGTCAATAAGAAGTTCCAAGGTGTACAGTAAACCTGAAGTGTAGCATCGGAATCTAAAACTGGACTCACAGGAGAGGTTCAAATCATAAAAAGTGAAAGTGTCAGTCCTCTTGTACTTAAATCGGCATTGTGCCATTTGTATTACATTCGAATGCAATTTCTGTGTTTCATCGTCAATAAGAAGTTCCAAGGTACACAGTAAACCTGAAGTGAAGCATCGGAATCTAAAACTGGACTCACTAGAGAGGTTCAAACCATTGAAAGTTAGAGTGTCAGTCCGCTTGTGCTTATGTCGGCATTGTGCCTTTTGTATTAGATTCGGATGCAATTTCTGTGTTTCATCGTCAAAAAAAAGGTCCAAGGGATACAGTAAACATGAAGTGAAGCATCGAAATCTAAAACTGGGCTGACAGGAGAGTTTAAAATCATAGAAAGTTACAGTGTCAGTCCTCTTGTACTGAAGTCGGCATTGTGCCCTTTGTATTAAATTCGGATGCAATTTCTGAGTTTCTTCGTCAATAAGAAGGTCCAAGGTATACAGGAAACCTGAAGTGAAGCATCGGAATCTAAAACTGGACTCATAGGACAGGTTCAAATCATAGAAAGTTAGAGTGTCCGTCATCTTGTACTTAAGTCGGCGTTGTGCCCATTGTATTAAATTCGGAAGCCATTTATGTTTTTCATCGTCAATAAGAAGGTACAAGGGATACAGTAAAACTGAAGTGAAGCATCGGAATCTAAAACTGGACTCACAGGAGAGGTTAAAATCATAGAAAGTGAGTGTGTCAGTCCTCTTGTACTTAAGTCTGCATTGTGCCTTTTGTATTAAATTTGGATGCAATTTCTGTGTTTCATCGTCAATACGAAGGTCCAAGGGATACAGTAAACCTTAAGTGAAGCATCGGAATCTAAAACTGGACTCACCAGAGACGTTCAAATCGTAGAAAGTTAGTGTCAGTCCTCATGTACTTAAGTCGGCATTGTGCCCTATGAATTTAATACCGTTGCAATTTCTGTGTTTCACCGTCAATAAGAAGTTCCAAGGTGTACAGTAAACCTGAAGTGAAGCATCGGAATCTAAAACTTTACCCACAGGAGAGGTTCTAATCATAGAAAGTGAGAGTTTCAGTCCTCTTGTACTTAAATCGGCATTGTGCCTTTTGAATTTCATTCCGATGCAATTTCTGTGTTTCATCGTCAATAAGAAGGTCCAAGGGATACAGTTAACCTGAAGTGAAGCATCGGAATCTAAAACTGGACTCACAGGAGAGTTTCAAATCATAGAAAGTTAGAGTGTCAGTCCACTTGTACTTTAGTCGGCATTGTGCCTCTTGTATTAAATTCGGATGCAATTTTTGTGTTTCATCGTCAATAAGAAGGTCCAAGGGATACAGTAAACCTGAAGTGAAGCATCGGAATCTAAAACTGGACTCACAGAAGAGGTTCAAATCATAAAAAGTTAGTGTCAGTCCTCATGTACTTAAGTCGGCATTGTGCCTTTTGAATTTAATTCCGTTGCAATTTCTGTGTTTCATCGTCAATAAGAAGTTTCAAGGTGTACAGTAAACCTGAAGTGCTGCATCGGAATCTAAATCTGGACTCACAGGAGGGATTCAAATCATATAAAGTGAGAGTGTCAGTCCTCTTGTACTTCAATCGGCATTGTGCCTTTTGTATTAAATTCGGATGCAATTTCTGTGTTTCATCGTCAATAAGAAGTTCCAAGGTACACAGTAAACCTGAAGTGAAGCATCGGAATCTAAAACTGGACTCACAGGAGAGGTTCAAATCATTGAAAGTTAGAGTGTTTGTCCTCTTGTACTTAAATCGGCATTGTGCCTTTTGAATTCAATTCCGATGCAATTTCTGTGTTTCATCGTCAATAAGAGGGTCCAAGGGATACAGTTAACCTGAAGTGAAGCATCGGAATCTAAAACTGGACTCACAGGAGAGTTTCAAATCATAGGAAGTTAGAGTGTCAGTCCTCTTGTACTTAAGACAGCACTGTGCCTTTTGTATTAAATTTGGATGCAATTTCTGTGTTTCATCGTCAATAAGAAGGTCCAAGGGATACAGTAAACCTGAAGTGAAGCATCGGAATCTAAAACTGGACTCACAGGAGGGGTTCAAATCATATAAAGTGAGAGTGTCAGTCCTCTTGTACTTAAATCGGCATTGTGCCTTTTGAATTTCATTCCGATGCAATTTCTGTGTTTCATCGTCAATAAGAAGGTCCAAGGGATACAGTTAACCTGAAGTGAAGCATCGGAATCTAAAACTGGACTCACAGGAGAGTTTCAAATCATAGAAAGTTAGAGTGGCAGTCCACTTGTACTTTAGTCGGCATTGTGCCTCTTGTATTAAATTCGGATGCAATTTTTGTGTTTCATCGTCAATAAGAAGGTCCAAGGGATACAGTAAACCTGAAGTGAAGCATCGGAATCTAAAACTGGACTCACAGAAGAGGTTCAAATCATAAAAAGTTAGTGTCAGTCCTCATGTACTTAAGTCGGCATTGTGCCTTTTGAATTTAATTCCGTTGCAATTTCTGTGTTTCATCGTCAATAAGAAGTTTCAAGGTGTACAGTAAACCTGAAGTGCTGCATCGGAATCTAAATCTGGACTCACAGGAGGGATTCAAATCATATAAAGTGAGAGTGTCAGTCCTCTTGTACTTCAATCGGCATTGTGCCTTTTGTATTAAATTCGGATGCAATTTCTGTGTTTCATCGTCAATAAGAAGTTCCAAGGTACACAGTAAACCTGAAGTGAAGCATCGGAATCTAAAACTGGACTCACAGGAGAGGTTCAAATCATTGAAAGTTAGAGTGTTAGTCCTCTTGTACGTAAGTCGGCATTGTGCCTTTTGAATTTAATTCCGATGCAGTTTCTGTGTTTCATCGTCAATAAGAAGTTCCAAGGTACACAGTAATCCTGAAGTGAAGCATCGGAATCTAAAACTGGACTCACAGGAGAGGTTGATATCATAGAAGGTTAGTGTAAGTTGTCATGTACTTAAGTCGGCATTGTGCCTTTTGAATTTAATTCCGTTGCAATTTCTGTACTACACCGTCAATAAGATGTTCCAAGGTGTACAGTAAACCTGAAGTGAAGCATCGGAATCTAGACTGGACACACAGGAGAGGTTCAAATCATATAAAGTGAGAGTGTCAGTCCTCTTGTACTTAAATCGGCATTGTGCCTTTTGTATTAAATTCGGATGCAATTTCTGTGTTTCATCGTCAATAAGAAAGTCCAAGGTATACAGTAAACCTGAAGTGAAGCATTGGAATCTAAAACTGGACTCACAGTAGAGGTTCAAACCATAGAAAGTTAGAGTGTCAGTCCTCTTGTACTTAAGTCGGCATTGTGCCTTTTGTATTAAATTCGGATGCAATTTCTGTGTTTCATCGTCAATAAGAATGTCCAAGGGATACAGTAAACCTGAAGTAAAGCATCGGAATCCAAAACTGGGCTCACAGGAGAGTTTCAAATCATAGAAAGTTAGAGTGTCCGTCCTCTTGTACTTAAGTCGGCGTTGTGCCCTTTGTATTAAATTCGGAAGCCACTTATGTTTTTCATCGTCAATAAGAAGGTACAAGGGATACAGTAAACCTGAAATGAAGCATCGGAATCTAAAACTGGACTCACAGGAGAGGTTCAAATCATAGAAAGTGAGTGTGTCAGTCCTCTTGTACTTAAGTCTGCATTGTGCCTTTTGTATTAAATTCGGATGCAATTTCTGTGTCTCATCGTCAATAAGAAGGTCCAAGCGATACAGTACACCTTAAGTGAAGCATCAGAATCTATAACTGGACTCACCAGAGAGGTTCAAATCATAGAAAGTTAGTGTCAGTCCTCATGTACTTACGTCCGCATTGTGCCCTTTGAATTAACACCGTTGCAATTTCTGTGTTTCATCGTCAATAAGAAGTTCCAAGGTGTACAGTAAACCTGAAGTGAAGCATCGGAATCTAAAACTGGACCCACAGGAGAGGTTCAAATCATAGAAAGTGAGAATGTCAGTCCTCTTGTACTCAAGTCGACATTGTGCCTTTTGTATTAAATTCGGATGCAATTTCTGTGTTTCATCGTCAATAAGAAGGTCCAAGGCATACAGTAAACCTGAAGTGAAGCATCGGAATCTAGAACTGGACTCACAGGAGAGTTTCAAATCATAGAGAGTCAGAGTGTCAGTCCTCTTGTACTTAAGACGGCACTGTGCCTTTTGTATTAAATTCGGATGCAATTTCTGTGTTTCATCGTCAATAAGAAGGTCCAAGGAATACAGTAAACCTGAAGTGAAGCATCGGAATCAAAAACTGGACTCCCAGGAGAGGTTCAAATCATAGAAAGTGAGTGTGTCAGTCCTCTTGTACTTAAGTCGTCATTGTACCTTTTGTATTAATTTCGGTTGCAACTTCTGTGTTTCATCGTCATTAAGAAGGTCCAAGGGAAACAGTAAACCTTAAGTGAAGCATCGGAATCTAAAACTGGACTCACAGGAGAGGTTCAAATCATAGAAAGTTAGTGTCAGTCCTCATGTACTTAAGTCGGCATTGTGCTTTTTCAATTTAATTCCGTTGCAATTTCTGTGTTTCATCGTCAATAAGAAGTTCCAAGGTGTACAGTAAACCTGAAGTGAAGCATCGGAATCTAAAACTGGACTCACAGGAGAGGTTCAAATCATAAAAAGTGAAAGTGTCAGTCCTCTTGTACTTAAATCGGCATTGTGCCATTTGTATTACATTCGAATGCAATTTCTGTGTTTCATCGTCAATAAGAAGTTCCAAGGTACACAGTAAACCTGAAGTGAAGCATCGGAATCTAAAACTGGACTCACTAGAGAGGTTCAAACCATTGAAAGTTAGAGTGTCAGTCCGCTTGTGCTTATGTCGGCATTGTGCCTTTTGTATTAGATTCGGATGCAATTTCTGTGTTTCATCGTCAAAAAAAAGGTCCAAGGGATACAGTAAACATGAAGTGAAGCATCGAAATCTAAAACTGGGCTGACAGGAGAGTTTAAAATCATAGAAAGTTAGAGTGTCAGTCCTCTTGTACTGAAGTCGGCATTGTGCCCTTTGTATTAAATTCGGATGCAATTTCTGAGTTTCTTCGTCAATAAGAAGGTCCAAGGTATACAGGAAACCTGAAGTGAAGCATCGGAATCTAAAACTGGACTCATAGGACAGGTTCAAATCACAGAAAGTTAGAGTGTCCGTCCTCTTGTACTTAAGTCGGCGTTGTGCCCATTGTATTAAATTCGGAAGCCATTTATGTTTTTCATCGTCAATAAGAAGGTACAAGGGATACAGTAAAACTGAAGTGAAGCATCGGAATCTAAAACTGGACTCACAGGAGAGGTTAAAATCATAGAAAGTGAGTGTGTCAGTCCTCTTGTACCTAAGTCTGCATTGTGCCTTTTGTATTAAATTTGGATGCAATTTCTGTGTTTCATCGTCAATACGAAGGTCCAAGGGATACAGTAAACCTTAAGTGAAGCATCGGAATCTAAAACTGGACTCACCAGAGACGTTCAAATCGTAGAAAGTTAGTGTCAGTCCTCATGTACTTAAGTCGGCATTGTGCCCTATGAATTTAATACCGTTGCAATTTCTGTGTTTCACCGTCAATAAGAAGTTCCAAGGTGTACAGTAAACCTGCAGTGAAGCATCGGAATCTAAAACTTTACCCACAGGAGAGGTTCTAATCATAGAAAGTGAGAGTTTCAGTCCTCTTGTACTTAAGTCGACATTGTGCCTTTTTAATTACATTCGCATGCAATTTCTGTGTTTCATCGTCAATAAGAAGGTCCGAGGGATACAGTAAACCTGAAGTGAAGCATCGGAATCTAGAACTGGACTCACAGGAGAGTTTTAAATCATAGAAAGTTAGAGTGTCAGTCCTCTTGTACTTAAGACAGCACTGTGCCTTTTGTATTAAATTTGGATGCAATTTCTGTGTTTCATCGTCAATAAGAAGGTCCAAGGGATACAGTAAACCTGAAGTGAAGCATCGGAATCTAAAACTGGACTCACAGGAGGGGTTCAAATCATATAAAGTGAGAGTGTCAGTCCTCTTGTACTTAAATCGGCATTGTGCCTTTTGAATTTCATTCCGATGCAATTTCTGTGTTTCATCGTCAATAAGAAGGTCCAAGGGATACAGTTAACCTGAAGTGAAGCATCGGAATCTAAAACTGGACTCACAGGAGAGTTTCAAATCATAGAAAGTTAGAGTGTCAGTCCACTTGTACTTTAGTCGGCATTGTGCCTCTTGTATTAAATTCGGATGCAATTTTTGTGTTTCATCGTCAATAAGAAGGTCCAAGGGATACAGTAAACCTGAAGTGAAGCATCGGAATCTGAAACTGGACTCACAGAAGAGGTTCAAATCATAAAAAGTTAGTGTCAGTCCTCATGTACTTAAGTCGGCATTGTGCCTTTTGAATTTAATTCCGTTGCAATTTCTGTGTTTCATCGTCAATAAGAAGTTTCAAGGTGTACAGTAAACCTGAAGTGCTGCATCGGAATCTAAATCTGGACTCACAGGAGGGATTCAAATCATATAAAGTGAGAGTGTCAGTCCTCTTGTACTTCAATCGGCATTGTGCCTTTTGTATTAAATTCGGATGCAATTTCTGTGTTTCATCGTCAATAAGAAGTTCCAAGGTACACAGTAAACCTGAAGTGAAGCATCGGAATCTAAAACTGGACTCACAGGAGAGGTTCAAATCATTGAAAGTTAGAGTGTTAGTCCTCTTGTACTTAAATCGGCATTGTGCCTTTTGAATTCAATTCCGATGCAATTTCTGTGTTTCATCGTCAATAAGAGGGTCCAAGGGATACAGTTAACCTGAAGTGAAGCATCGGAATCTAAAACTGGACTACCAGGAGAGTTTCAAATCATAGGAAGTTAGAGTGTCAGTCCTCTTGTACTTAAGACAGCACTGTGCCTTTTGTATTAAATTTGGATGCAATTTCTGTGTTTCATCGTCAATAAGAAGGTCCAAGGGATACAGTAAACCTGAAGTGAAGCATCGGAATCTAAAACTGGACTCACAGGAGGGGTTCAAATCATATAAAGTGAGAGTGTCAGTCCTCTTGTACTTAAATCGGCATTGTGCCTTTTGAATTTCATTCCGATGCAATTTCTGTGTTTCATCGTCAATAAGAAGGTCCAAGGGATACAGTTAACCTGAAGTGAAGCATCGGAATCTAAAACTGGACTCACAGGAGAGTTTCAAATCATAGAAAGTTAGAGTGGCAGTCCACTTGTACTTTAGTCGGCATTGTGCCTCTTGTATTAAATTCGGATGCAATTTTTGTGTTTCATCGTCAATAAGAAGGTCCAAGGGATACAGTAAACCTGAAGTGAAGCATCGGAATCTAAAACTGGACTCACAGAAGAGGTTCAAATCATAAAAAGTTAGTCACAGTCCTCATGTACTTAAGTCGGCATTGTGCCTTTTGAATTTAATTCCGTTGCAATTTCTGTGTTTCATCGTCAATAAGAAGTTTCAAGGTGTACAGTAAACCTGAAGTGCTGCATCGGAATCTAAATCTGGACTCACAGGAGGGATTCAAATCATATAAAGTGAGAGTGTCAGTCCTCTTGTACTTCAATCGGCATTGTGCCTTTTGTATTAAATTCGGATGCAATTTCTGTGTTTCATCGTCAATAAGAAGTTCCAAGGTACACAGTAAACCTGAAGTGAAGCATCGGAATCTAAAACTGGACTCACAGGAGAGGTTCAAATCATTGAAAGTTAGAGTGTTAGTCCTCTTGTACGTAAGTCGGCATTGTGCCTTTTGAATTTAATTCCGATGCAGTTTCTGTGTTTCATCGTCAATAAGAAGTTCCAAGGTACACAGTAATCCTGAAGTGAAGCATCGGAATCTAAAACTGGACTCACAGGAGAGGTTGATATCATAGAAAGTTAGTGTAAGTCGTCATGTACTTAAGTCGGCATTGTGCCTTTTGAATTTAATTCCGTTGCAATTTCTGTACTACACCGTCAATAAGATGTTCCAAGGTGTACAGTAAACCTGAAGTGAAGCATCGGAATCTAGACTGGACACACAGGAGAGGTTCAAATCATATAAAGTGAGAGTGTCAGTCCTCTTGTACTTAAATCGGCATTGTGCCTTTTGTATTAAATTCGGATGCAATTTCTGTGTTTCATCGTCAATAAGAAAGTCCAAGGTATACAGTAAACCTGAAGTGAAGCATTGGAATCTAAAACTGGACTCACAGTAGAGGTTCAAACCATAGAAAGTTAGAGTGTCAGTCCTCTTGTACTTAAGTCGGCATTGTGCCTTTTGTATTAAATTCGGATGCAATTTCTGTGTTTCATCGTCAATAAGAATGTCCAAGGGATACAGTAACCCTGAAGTGAAGCATCGGAATCTAAAACTGGACTCACCGGAGAGGTTCAAATCATTGAAAGTGAGAGTGTCAGTCCTCTTGTATTTAAGTCGGCATTGTGCCTTTTGTATTAAATTCGCATGCAATTTCTATGTTTCATCGTCAATAAGAAGATCCATGGGAGACAGTAAACATGAAGTGAAGCATCGGAATCTAAAATTGGACTCACAGGAGAGGTTCAAATTATAGAAAGTTAGAGTGTCAGTCCTCTTGTTCTTAAGTCGGCATTGTGCCTCTTGTATTAAATTCGGATGCAATTTCTGTGTTTCATCGTCAATATGAAGGTCCAAGGGATACGGTAAACCTGAAGTGAAGCATCGGAATCTAAAACTGGACTCACAGGAGAGTTTCAAATCATGGTAAGATAGAGTGTCAGTCCTCTTGTACTTAAGACATCATTGTGCCTTTTGTATTAAATTCGGATGCAATTTCTGTGTTTCATCGTCAATAAGAAGCTCCAAGGGATACAGTAAACCTGAAGTGAAGCATCGGAATCTAAAACTGGACATACAGGAGAGGTTCAAATCATAGAATGTGAGTGTAAGTCGTCATGTACTTAAGTCGGCATTGTGCCTTTTGAATTTAATTCCGTTGCAATTTCTGTGTTACTTTGTCAATAAGATGTTCCAAGGTGTACAGTAAACCTGAAGTGAAGCATCGGAATCTAAGACTGGACTCACAGGAGAGGTTCAAATCATATAAAGTGAGAGTGTCAGTCCTCTTGTACTTAAATCAGCATTGTGCCTTTTGTATTAAATTCGGATGCAATTTCTGTGTTTCATCGTCAATAAGAAGGTCCAAGGTATACAGTAAACCTGATGTGAAGCATCGGAATCTAAAACTGGACTCACAGTAGAAGTTCAAACCATAGAAAGTTAGAGTGTCAGTCCTCTTGTACTTAAGTCGGCATTGTGCCTTTTGTATTAAATTCGGATGCAATTTCTGTGTTTCATCGTCAATAAGAATGTCAAAGGGATACAGTAAACCTGAAGTGAAGCATCGGAATCTAAAACTGGACTCACCGGAGAGGTTCAAATCATTGGAAGTGAGAGTGTCAGTCCTCTTGTATTTAAGTCGGCATTGTGCCTTTTGTATTAAATTCGCATGCAATTTCTATGTTTCATCGTCAATAAGAAGGTCCTTGGGAGACAGTAAACATGAAGTGAAGCATCGGAATCTAAATCTGGACTCACAGGAGAGGTTCAAATTATAGAAAGTTAGAGTGTCAGTCCTCTTGTTCTTAAGTCGGCATTGTGCCTTTTGTATTAAATTCGGATGCAATTTCTGTGTTTCATCGTCAATAAGAAGGTCCAAGGGATACGGTAAACCTGAAGTGAAGCATCGGAATCAAAAACTGGACTCACAGGAGAGTTTCAAATCATGGTAAGATAGAGTGTCAGTCCTCTTGTACTTAAGACGGCATTGTGTCTTTTGAATTCAATTCCGATGCAATTTCTGTGATTCATCGTCAATAAGAAGTTACAAGGTATACAGTAAACCTGAAGTGAAGCATCGGAATCTAAAACTGGACTCACAGGACAGGTTCAAATCATAGAAAGTTAGAGTGTCAGTCCTCTTGTACTTAAATCGGCATTGTGCCTTTTGTACTAAATTAGGATGCAATTTCTGTGTTTAATCGTCTATAAGAAGGTCCAAGGGATACAGTAAACCTGAAGTGAAGCATCGGAATCTAAAACTGGACTCACAGGAGATGTTCAAATCATAGAAAGTGAGAGTGTCAGTCCTCTTGTACTTAAGTCGGCATTGTGCCTTTTGTATTAAATTCGGATGCAATTTCTGTGTTTTCGTCTATAAGAAGGTCCAAGTGATACAGTAATCCTGAAGTGAAGCATCGAAATCTAAAACTGGACTCACAGGAGAAGTTCAAACCATAGAAAGTGAGAGTGTCAGTCCTCTTGTACTTAAGTCGGCATTGTGCCTTTTGTTTTAAATTCGGAGGAGATTTCTGTGTTTCATCGTCAATAAGAAGGTCCAAGGGATACAGAAAACATGAAGTGAAGCATCGGAATCTAAAACTGGACTCACAGGAGAGGTTCAAATCATAGAATGTGAGTGTGCCAATCCTCTTGTACTTAAGTCGTCAGTGTGCGTTTTGAATTTAATTCCTAAGCAATTCCTCTGTTTCATCGTCAATAAGAAGTTCCAAGGCATACAGTCTACCTGAAGTGAAGCATCGGAATCTAAAACTGGACTCACAGGACAGGTTCAAATCATAGAAATTTAGAGTGTCAGTCCTCTAGAACTGAAATCGGCATTGTGCCTTTTGTATCAAGTTCGGATGCAATTTCTGTGTTTCATCGTCAATACGAAGGTACAAGGGATACAGTAAACCTGAAGTGAAGCATCGGAATCTAAAACTGAACTCACAGGAGAGTTTCAGATCTTAGAGAGTTAGAGTGTCAGTCCTCTTGTACTTAAGACATCATTGTGCCTTTTGTATTAAATTCGGATGCAATTTCTGTGTTTCATCGTCAATAAGAAGGTCCAAGGGATACAGTAAACCTGATGTGAAGCATCGGAATCTAAAACTGGACATACAGGAGAGGTTCAAATCATAGAATGTGAGTGTGTCAGTCCTCTTGTACTTAAGTCAGCATTGTGCCTTTTGTATTAAATTCGGACGCAATTTCTGTGCTTCCTCGTCATTAAGATGGTGCAAGGGATTCAGTAAACCTTAAGTGAAGCATCGGAATCTAAAACTGGACTCACAGGAGAAGTTCAAATCATAGAAAGTGAGTGTGTCAGTCCTCTTGTTCTTAAGTCGGCATTGTGCCTTTTGTATTAAGTTTGGATGCAATTTCTGTGTTTCATCGTCAATAAGAAGGTCCAAGGGATACAGTAAACCTTATGTGAAGCATCGGAATCTAATACTGGACTCACTGGAGTGGTTCAAATCATTGAACGTTAGAGTGTCAGTCCGCTTGTGCTTATGTCGGCAATGTGCCTTTTGTATTAGATTCGGATGCAATATCTGTGGTTCATCGTCAATAAAAAGGTCAAAGGGATACAGTAAACCTGAAGTGAAGCATCGGAATCTAAAACTGGACCCACCGGAGAGGTTCAAATCATTGAAAGTGAGTGTGTCAGTCCACTTGTATTTAAGTCGGCATTGTGCCTTTTGTATTAAATTCGGATGCAATTTCTATGTTTCATCGTCAATAAGAAGGTCCATGGGAGACAGTAAACATGAAGTGAAGCATCGGAATCTGAAACTGGACTCACAGGAGAGTTTCAAATTATAGAAAGTTAGAGTGTCAGTCCTCTTGTTCTTAAGACGGCATTGTGCCTTTTGTATTAAACTCGGATGCAATTTCTGTGTTTCATCGTCAATAAGAAGGTCCAAGGGATACGGTAAACCTAAAGTGAAGCATCGGAATCTAAAACTGGACTCACAGGAGAGTTCTAAATCATGGAAAGTTAGAGTGTCAGTCCTCTTGTACTTAAGACAGCATTGTGTCTTTTGAATTCAATTCCGATGCAATTTCTGTGATTCATCGTCAACAAGAAGTTACAAAGTATACAGTAAACCTGAAGTGAAGCATCGGAATCTAAAACTGGACTCACAGGACAGGTTCAAATCATAAAAAGTTAGAGTTTCAGTCCTCTTGTACTTAAATCGGCATTGTGCCTTTTGTAATAAATTCGGATGCAATTTCTGTGTTTCATCGTCAATAAGATGTTCCAAGGGATACAGTAAACCTGAAGTGAAGCATCGGAATCTAAAACTGGACTCACAGGAGAGGTTCAAATCATAGAAAGTGAGAGTGTCAGTCCTCTTGTACTTAAGTCGGCATTGTGCCTTTAGTATTAAATTCGGATGCAATTTCTGTGTTTTCGTCTATAAGAAGGTCCAAGGGATACAGTGAACCTGAAGTGAAGCATCGGAATCTAAAACTGGACTCACAGAAGAAGTTCAAACCATAGAAAGTGAGAGTGTCAGTCCTCTTGTACTTAAGTCGGCATTGTGCCTTTTGTATTAAATTCGGAGGAAATTTCTGTGTTTCATCGTCAATAAGAAGGTTCAAGGGATACAGAAAACATGAAGTGAAGCATCGGAATCTAAAACTGGACTCACAGAAGAGTTTCAAATCATAGAAAGTTATAGTGTCTGTCCTCTTGTACTTACGTCGGCATTGTGCGTTTTGAATTTAATTCCTATGCAATTCCTCTGTTTCATCGTCAACAAGAAGTTCCAAGGCATACAGTCTACCTGAAGTGAAGCATCGGAATCTAAAACTGGACACACAGGAGAAGTTCAAACCATAGAAAGTAAATGTGTCAGTCCTCTTGTACTTAAGTCGGCATTGTACCTTTTGTATTAAGTTTGGATGCAATTTCTGTGTTTCATCGTCAATAAGAAGGTCCAAGGGATACAGTAAACCTTATGTGAAGCATCGGAATTTAATACTGGACTCACTGTAGTGGTTCAAATCATTGAACGTTAGAGTGTCAGTCCGCTTGTGCTTATGTCGGCAATGTGCCTTTTGTATTAGATTCGGATGCAATTTCTGTGTTTCATCGTCAATAGGATGGTCCAAGGGATACAGTAAACCTGAAGTGAAGCATCGGAATCTAAAACTGGACTCACAGGAGAGGTTCAAATCATAGAAAGTGAGAGTGTCAGTCCTCTTGTACTTAAGTCGGCATTGTGCCTTTAGTATTAAATTCGGATGCAATTTCTGTGTTTTCGTCTATAAGAAGGTCCAAGGGATACAGTAAACCTGAAGTGAAGCATCGGAATCTAAAACTGGACTCACAGGAGAAGTTCAAACCATAGAAAGTGTGAGTGTCAGTCCTCTTGTACTTAAGTCGGCATTGTGCCTTTTGTATTAAATTCGGAGGAAATTTCTGTGTTTCATCGTCAATAAGAAGGTTCAAGGGATACAGATAACATGAAGTGAAGCATCGGAATCTAAAACTGGACTCACAGAAGAGTTTCAAATCATAGAAAGTTAGAGTGTCAGTCCTCTTGTACTTACGTCGGCATTGTGCGTTTTGAATTTAATTCCTATGCAATTCCTCTGTTTCATCGTCAATAAGAAGTTCCAAGGCATACAGTCTACCTGAAGTGAAGCATCGGAATCTAAAACTGGACTCACAGGACAGGTTCAAATCATAGAAAGTTAGAGTGTCAGTCCTCTTGAACTAAAAACGGCATTGTGCCTTTTGTATTAAGTTCGGATGCAATTTCTGTGTTTCATCGTCAATAAGAAGGTCCAAGGGATACAGTAAACCTGAAGTGTAGCATCGGAATCTAAAACTGGACCTACAGGAGAGGTTCAAATCATAGAAAGTGAGTGTGTCAGTTCTCTTGTACTTAAGTCGGCATTGTGCCTTTTGTATTAAATTCGGATGCAATTTCTGTGCTTCATCGTCAATAAGAAGGTCCAAGGGATACAGTAAACCTTAAGTGAAGCATCGGAATCTAAAACTGGACTCACAGGAGAGGTTCAAATCATAGAAAGTGAGTGTGTCAGTCCTCTTGTACTTAAAGCGTAATTCTGCCATTTGTATTAAGTTTGGATGCAATTTCTGTGTTTCATCGTCAATAAGAAGGTCCAAGGGATACAGTGAACCTTAAGTGAAGCATCGGAATATGAAACTGGACTCACAGGAGAGGTTCAAATCATTGAAAGTTAGAGTGTCAGTCCGCTTGTGCTTATGTCGGCATTGTGCCCTTTGTATTAGATTCGGATGCAATTTCTGTGTTTCATCGTCAATAAGACGGTCAGAGGGATACAGTAAACCTGAAGTGAAGCATCGGAATCTAAAACTGGACTCACAGTAGAGGTTCAAATCATAGAAAGTTAGAGTGTCAGTTCTCTTGTGCTTAAGTCGGCATTTTGCCTTTTGTATTAATTTCGGATGCAATTTCTGTGTTTCATCGTCAATAAGAATGTCCAAGGGATACAGTAAACCAGAAGTGAAGCATCGGAATCTAAAACTGCACTCACCAGAGAGGTTCAAATCATATAAAGTGAGAGTGTTAGTCCTCTTGTATTTAAGTCGGCATTGTGCCTTTTGTATTAAATTCGGATGCAATTTCTGTGTTTCATCGTCAATTAGATGGTCTAAGGGGTACAGTAGACCTGAAGTGAAGCATCGGAATCTAACACTGGACTCACAGGAGAGTTTCAAATCATAGAAAGTTAGAGTGTCTGTTCTCTTGTACTTAAGTCGGCATTGTGCGTTTTGAATTTAGTTCTTATATAATTCCTGTGTTTCATCGTCAATAAGAAGTTCCAAGGCATACAGTCTACCTGAAGTGAAGCATCGGAATCTAAAACTGGACTCACAGGACAGGTTCAAATCATAGAAAGTTTGAGTGTCAGTCCTCTTGAACTAAAATCGGCATTGTGCCTTTTGTATTAAATTCGGATGCAAATATCTGTGTTTCATCGTCAATAAGAAGGTCCAAGGGATACAGTAAACCTGAAGTGAAGCGTCGGAATCTAAAACTGAACTCACAGGAGAGTTTCAAATCATAGAGAGTTAGAGTGTCAGTCCTCTTGTACTTAAGACGGCATTGTGCATTTTATTTTAAATTCGGATGCAATTTCTGTGTTTCATCGTCAATAAGAAGGTCCAAGGGATATAGTAAACATATAGTGAAGTATCGGAATCTAAAACTGGACTCACAGGAGAGGTTCAAAACAATGAAATTGAGTGTGTCAGTCCCCTTGTACTTAAGTCGGCATTGTGCCTTTTGTATTAATTTCGGTTGCAATTTCTGTGTTTCATCGTCAATAAGAAGGTCCAAGGGATACAGTAAACCTTAAGTGAAGCATCGGAATCTAAAACTGGACTCACAGGAGAGGGTCAAATCATAGAAAGTGAGAGTGTCAGTCCTCTTGTACTTAAATCGGCATTGTGCCTTATGTATTAAATTCGGATGCAATTTCTGTGTTTCATCGTCAATAAGAAGTTCCAAGGTACACAGTAAACCTGAAGTGAAGCATCGGAATCTATTACTGGACTCACAGGAGAGTTTCAAATCATAGAGAGTTAGAGTGTCAGTCCTCTTGTACTTAGGACGGCATTGTGCCTTTTATATTAAATTCGGATGCAATTTCTGTGTTTCATCGTCAATAAGAAGGTCCAAGGGATACAGTAAACATAAAGTGAAGCATCGGAATCTAAAACTGGACTCACAGGAGAGGTTCAAATCATAGAAAGTGAGGTTGTCAGTCCTCTTGTACTTAAGTCGGCATTGTGCCTTTTGTATTAATTTCGGTTGCAATTTCTGTGTTTCATCGTCAATAAGAAGGTCCAAGGGATACAGTAAACCTTAAGTGAAGCATCAGAATCTAAAACTGTACTCACAGGAGAGGTTCAAATCATAGAAAGTTAGTGTCAGTCCTCATGTACTTAAGTCGGCATTGTGCCTTTTCAATTTAATTCCGTTGCAATTTCTGTGTTTCATCGTCAATAATAAGTTCCAAGGTGTACAGTAAGCCTGAAGTGAAGCATCGGAATCTAAAACTGGACTCACAGGAGAGGTTCAAATCATAGAAAGTGAGAGTGTCAGTCCTCTTGTACTTAAATCGGCATTGTGCCTTATGTATTAAATTCGGATGCAAATTCTGTGTTTCATCGTCAATAAGAAGTTCCAAGGTACACAGTAAACCTGAAGTGAAGCATCGGAATCTAACACTGGACTCACTGGAGAGGTTCAAATCATTGAAAGTTAGAGTGTCAGTCCGCTTGTGCTTATGTCGGAATTGTGCCTTTTGTATTAGATTCGGATGCAATTTCTGTGTTTCATCGTCAATAAGAAGGTCCAAGGTATACAGGAAACCTGAAGTGAAGCATCGCAATCTAAAACTGGACTCATAGGAGAGGTTCAAATCATAGAAAGTTAGAGTGTCCGTCCTCTTGTACTTAAGTCGGCGTTGTGCCCTTTGTATTAAATTCGGAAGCCATTTATGTTTTTCATCGTCAATAAGAAGGTACAAGGGATACAGTAAACCTGAAGTGAAGCATCGGAGTCTAAAACTGGACTCACAGGAGAGGTTCAAATCATAGAAAGTGAGTGTGTCAGTCCTCTTGTACTTAAGTCTGCATTGTGCCTTTTGTATTAATTTCGGATTCAATTTCTGTGTTTATCGTCAATAAGAAGGTCCAAGGGATACAGTAATCCTTAAGTGAAGCATCGGAATCTATAACTGGACTCACCAGAGAGGTTCAAATCATAGAAAGTTAGAGTCAGTCCTCATGTACTTAAGTCGGCATTGTGTCCTTTGAATTAACGCCGTTGCAATTTCTGTATTTCATCGTCAATAAGATGTTCCAAGGTGTACAGTAAACCTGAAGTGAAGCATCGGAATCTAAAACTGGACCCACAGGAGAGGTTCAATTCATAGAAAGTGAGAGTGTCAGTCCTCTTGTACATAAGGCGACATTGTGCCTTTTATATTAAATTCGGATGCAATTTCTGTGTTTCATCGTCAATAACAAGGTCCAAGGGATACAGTAAACCTGAAGTGAAGCATCGGAATCTAGAACTGGACTCACAGGAGAGTTTCAAATCATAGAGAGTTAGTGTGTCAGTCCTCCTGTAGTTAAGACGGCACTGTGCCTTTTGTATTAAATTCGGATGCAATTTCTGTGTTTCATTGTCAATAAGAAGGTCCAAGGAATACAGTAAACCTGAAGTGAAGCATCGGAATCTAAAACTGGACTCCCAGGAGAGGTTCAAATCATAGAAGGTGAGTGTGTCCGTCCTCTTGTACTTAAGTCGGCATTGTACCTTTTGTATTAATTTCGGTTGCAATTTCTGTGTTTCATCGTCGTTAAGAAGGTCCAAGGGATACAGTAAACCTTAAGTGAAGCATCGGAATCTAAAACTGGACTCACAGGAGAGTTTCAAATCATAGAAAGTTAGAGTGTCAGTCCTCTTGTACTTAAGTCGGCATTGTGCCTTTTGAATTTAATTCCGATGCAATTTCTGTGTTTCATCGTCAATAAGAAGGTCGAAGGGATACAGTAAACCCGAAGTGAAGCATCGGAATCTAGAACTGGACTCACAGAAGAGTTTCAAATCATAGAAAGTTAGAGTGTCAGTCCTCTTGTACTTAAGACAGCACTGTGCCTTTTGTATTAAATTCGGATGCAATTTCTGTGTTTCATCGTCAATAAGAAGGTCCAAGGGATACAGTAAACCTGAAGTGAAGCATCGGAATCAAAAACTGGACTCCCAGGAGAGGTTCAAATCATAGAAAGTTAGTTTGTCTGTCCTCTTGTACTTAAGTCGGCATTGTGCCTTATGAATATAATTCCGATGCAATTCCTATGTTTCATCGTCAATAAGAAGTTCCAAGGTATACAGTAAACCTGAAGTGAAGTATCGGAATCTCGAGCTGGACTCACAGGACAGGGTAAAATCATAGAAATTTAGAGTGTCAGTCCACTTGTACTTCAGTCGGCATTGTGCCTCTTGTCGGCCGGACGAAGTGGCGGTGCGGTTAATGGCACTGCAGTCTGGCACCGCAAGACCGCTACGGTCGCAGGTTCGAATCCTGCCTCGGGCATGGATGTTTGTGATGTCCTTAGGTTAGTTAGGTTTAACTAGTTCTAAGTTCTAGGGGACTAATGACCTCAGCAGTTGAGTCCCATAGTGCTCAGAGCCATTTGAACCATTTTTGCCTCTTGTATTAAATTCGGATGCAATTTCTGTGTTTCATCGTCAATAAGAAGTTCCAAGGTACACAGTAAACCTGAAGTGAAGCATCGGAATCTAAAACTGGACTCACAGGAGAGGTTCAAATAATTGAAAGTTAGAGTGTCAGTCCGCTTGTGCTTATGTCGGCATTGTGCCTTTTGTATTAGATTCGGATGCAATTTCTGTGTTTCATCGTCAATAAGAAGGTCCAAGGGATACAGTAAACCTGAAGTGAAGCATCGGAATCTAAAACTGGACTCACAGGAGAGGTTCAAATAATTGAAAGTTAGAGTGTCAGTCCGCTTGTGCTTATGTCGGCATTGTGCCTTTTGTATTAGATTCGGATGCAATTTCTGAGTTTCTTCGTCAATAAGAAGGTCCAAGGTATACAAGAAACCGGAAGTGAAGCATCGGATACTAAAACTGGACTCATAAGAGAGGTTCAAATCATAGAAAGTTAGAGTGTTAGTCCTCTTGTACTTAAGTCGGCATTGTGCATTTTGTTTAAAATTCGGATGCAATTTCTGTGTTTCATCGTCAATTAGAAGGTCTAAGGGGTACAGTAGACCTGAAGTGAAGCATCGGAATCTATAACTGGACTCACAGGAGCGTTTCAAATCATAGAAGGTTAGAGTGTCAGTTCTCTTGTACTTAAGTCGGCATTGTGCGTTTTGAATTTAATTCCTATGCAATTCCTGTGTTTCATCGTCAATAAGATGTTCCAAGGCATACAGTCTACCTGAAGTGAAGCATCGGAATCTAAAACTGGACTCACAGGAAAGGTTCAAATCATAGAAAGTTTGAGTGTCAGTCCTCTTGAACTAAAATCAGCATTGTGCGTTTTGTTTTAAAGTCGGACGCAATTTCTGTGTTTCATCGTCAATAAGAAGGTCCAAGGGATACAGTAAACCTGAAGTGAAGCATCGGAATCTAAAACTGAACTCACAGGAGAGTTTCAAATCATAGAGAGT
Source organism: Schistocerca americana (assembly GCF_021461395.2). NCBI lineage: Eukaryota > Metazoa > Arthropoda > Insecta > Orthoptera > Acrididae > Schistocerca > Schistocerca americana. Next base: position 61,630,588 of record NC_060121.1, read on the forward strand.
TAGAGTGTCAGTCCTCTTGTACTTAGGACGGCATTGTGCCTTTTATATTAAATTCGGATGCAATTTCTGTGTTTCATCGTCAATAAGAAGGTCCAAGGGATACAGTAAACATGAAGTGAAGCATCGGAATCTAAAACTGGACTCACAGGAGAGGTTCAAATCATAGAAAGTGAGGTTGTCAGTCCTCTTGTACTTAAGTCGGCATTGTGCTTTTTGTATTAATTTCGGTTGCAATTTCTGTGTTTCATCGTCAATAAGAAGGTCCAAGGGATACAGTAAACCTTAAGTGAAGCATCAGAATCTAAAACTGTACTCACAGGAGAGGTTCAAATCATAGAAAGTTAGTGTCAGTCCTCATGTACTTAAGTCGGCATTGTGCCTTTTCAATTTAATTCCGTTGCAATTTCTGTGTTTCATCGTCAATAAGAAGTTCCAAGGTGTACAGTAAACCTGAAGTGAAGCATCGGAATCTAAAACTGGACTCACAGGAGAGGTTCAAATCATAGAAAGTGAGAGTGTCAGTCCTCTTGTACTTAAATCGGCATTGTGCCTTATGTATTAAATTCGGATGCAAATTCTGTGTTTCATCGTCAATAAGAAGTTCCAAGGTACACAGTAAACCTGAAGTGAAGCATCGGAATCTAACACTGGACTCACTGGAGAGGTTCAAATCATTGAAAGTTAGAGTGTCAGTCCGCTTGTGCTTATGTCGGAATTGTGCCTTTTGTATTAGATTCGGATGCAATTTCTGTGTTTCATCGTCAAAATGAAGGTCCAAGGGATACAGTAAACCTGAAGTGAAGCATCGGAATCTGAAACTGGGCTCACAGGAGAGTTCCAAATCATAGAAAGTTAGAGTGTAAGTCCTCTTGTACTTAAGTCGGCATTGTGCCGTTTGTATTAAATTCGGATGCAATTTCTGAGTTTCTTCGTCAATAAGATGGTCCAAGGTATACAGGAAACCTGAAGTGAAGCATCGCAATCTAAAACTGGACTCATAGGAGAGGTTCAAATCATAGAAAGTTAGAGTGTCCGTCCTCTTGTACTTAAGTCGGCGTTGTGCCCTTTGTATTAAATTCGGAAGCCATTTATGTTTTTCATCGTCAATAAGAAGGCACAAGGGATACAGTAAACCTGAAGTGAAGCATCGGAGTCTAAAACTGGACTCACAGGAGAGGTTCAAATCATAGAAAGTGAGTGTGTCAGTCCTCTTGTACTTAAGTCTGCATTGTGCCTTTTGTATTAAATTCGGATGCAATTTCTGTGTTTTATCGTCAATAAGAAGGTCCAAGGGATACAGTAAACCTTAAGTGAAGCATCGGAATCTATAACTGGACTCACCAGAGAGGTTCAAATCATAGAAAGTTAGTGTCAGTCCTCATGTACTTAAGTCGGCATTGTGTCCTTTGAATTAACGCCGTTGCAATTTCTGTATTTCATCGTCAATAAGATGTTCCAAGGTGTACAGTAAACCTGAAGTGAAGCATCGGAATCTAAAACTGGACCCACAGGAGAGGTTCAATTCATAGAAAGTGAGAGTGTCAGTCCTCTTGTACTTAAGTCGACATTGTGCCTTTTATATTAAATTCGGATGCAATTTCTGTGTTTCATCGTCAATAACAAGGTCCAAGGGATACAGTAAAGCTGAAGTGAAGCATCGGAATCTAGAACTGGACTCACAGGAGAGTTTCAAATCATAGAGAGTTAGTGTGTCAGTCCTCCTGTACTTAAGACGGCACTGTGCCTTTTGTATTAAATTCGGATGCAATTTCTGTGTTTCATTGTCAATAAGAAGGTCCAAGGAATACAGTAAACCTGAAGTGAAGCATCGGAATCTAAAACTGGACTCCCAGGAGAGGTTCAAATCATAGAAGGTGAGTGTGTCCGTCCTCTTGTACTTAAGTCGGCATTGTACCTTTTGTATTAATTTCGGTTGCAATTTCTGTGTTTCATCGTCAATAAGAAGGTCGAAGGGATACAGTAAACCTGAAGTGAAGCATCGGAATCTAGAACTGGACTCACAGAGGAGTTTCAAATCATAGAAAGTTAGAGTGTCAGTCCTCTTGTACTTAAGACAGCACTGTGCCTTTTGTATTAAATTCGGATGCAATTTCTGTGTTTCATCGTCAATAAGAAGGTCCAAGGGATACAGTAAACCTGAAGTGAAGCATCGGAATCAGAAACTGGACTCCCAGGAGAGGTTCAAATCATAGAAAGTTAGATTGTCTGTCCTCTTGTACTTAAGTCGGCATTGTGCCTTATGAATATAATTCCGATGCAATTTCTATGTTTCATCGTCAATAAGAAGTTCCAAGGTATACAGTAAACCTGAAGTGAAGTATCGGAATCTAGAGCTGGACTCACAGGACAGGTTCAAATCATAGAAATTTAGAGTGTCAGTCCACTTGTACTTCAGTCGGCATTGTGCCTCTTGTCGGCCGGACGAAGTGGCGGTGCGGTTAATGGCACTGCAGTCTGGCACCGCAAGACCGCTACGGTCGCAGGTTCGAATCCTGCCTCGGGCATGGATGTTTGTGATGTCCTTAGGTTAGTTAGGTTTAACTAGTTCTAAGTTCTAGGGGACTAATGACCTCAGCAGTTGAGTCCCATAGTGCTCAGAGCCATTTGAACCATTTTTGCCTCTTGTATTAAATTCGGATGCAATTTCTGTGTTTCATCGTCAATAAGAAGTTCCAAGGTACACAGTAAACCTGAAGTGACGCATCGGAATCTAAAACTGGACTCACAGGAGAGGTTCAAATAATTGAAAGTTAAAGTGTCAGTCCGCTTGTGCTTATGTCGGCATTGTGCCTTTTGTATTAGATTCGGATGCAATTTCTGTGTTTCATCGTCAATAAGAAGGTCCAAGTAATACAGTAAACCTGAAGTGAAGCATCGGAATCTAAAACTGGACTCACAGGAGAGTTTCAAATCATAGAAAGTTAGAGTGTCAGTCCTCTTATCCTTAAGTCGGCATTGTGCCTTTTGAATTTAATTCCGATGCAATTTCTGTGTTTCATCGTCAATAAGAAGTTCCAAGGTACACAGTAAACCTGAAGTGAAGCATCGGAATCTAAAACTGGACTCACAGGATAGGTTCAAATCGTAGAAAGTTAGTGTCAGTCCTCATGTACTTAAGTCTGGATTGTGCCTTTTGAATTTAATTCCATTGCAATTTCTGTGCTTCATCTTCAATAAGAAGTTCCAAGGTGTACAGTACACCTCAAGTGAAGCATCGGAATCTTAAACTGGACTCACAGGAGAGGTACAAATCATATAAAGTGAGAGTGTCAGTCCTCTTGTACTTAAATCAGGATTGTGCCTTTTGTATTAAATTCGGTTGCAATTTCTGTGTTTCATCGTCAATAAGAAGTTCCAAGGCACACAGTAAACCTGAAGTGAGCATCGGAATCTAAAACTGGACCCACAGGAGACTTTCAAATCATAGAAAGTTAGAGTGTGCGTCCTCTTGTACTTAAGTCGGCATTGTGCCTTTTGAATTTAATTCCGATGCAATTTCTGTGTTTTAATCGTCAATAAGAAGGTCCAAGGGATACAGTTAACCTGAAGTGAAGCATCGGAATCTAAAACTGGACTCACAGGAGCGTTTCAAATCATAGAAAGTTAGAGTGTCAGTCCTCTTGTACTTAAGTCGGCATTGTGCCTTTTGAATTTAATACCGATGCAATTTCTGTGTTTCGTCGTCAATAAGAAGTTCCAAGGTACACATTAAACCTGAAGTGAAGCATTGGAATCTAAAACTGGACTCACAGGAGAGGTTGAAATCATAGAAAGTTAGTGTCAGTCCCCATGTACTTAGTTCGGCATTGTGCCTTTTGAATTTAATTCCGTTGCAATATCTGTGTTTCATCGTCAATAAGAAGTTCCAAGCTGTACAGTAAACCTGAAGTGAAGCATCGGAAACTAAAACTGGACTCACAGGAGAGGTTCAAATCATATAAAGTCAGAGTGTCAGTCCTCTTGTCCTTAAATCCGCAATGTGCCTTTTGTATTAAATTCTGATGCAATTTCTGTGTTTCATCGTCAATAAGAAGTTCCAAGGTACACAGTAAACCTGAAGTGAAGCATCAGAATCTAAAACTGGACTCACAGGAGAGGTTCAAATCATTGAAAGTTAGAGTGTCAGTCCGCTTGTGCTTATGTCGGCATTTTGCCATTTGTATTAGATTCGGATGCAATTTCTGTGTTTCATCGTCAAAAAGAAGGTCCAAGGGATACAGTAAACCTGAAGTGAAGCATCGGAATCTAAAACTGGACTCACAGGAGAGTTTCACATCATAGAAAGTTAGAGTGTCAGTCCTCTTGTACTTAAGTCGGCAATGTGCATTTTGTATTAAATTCGGATGCAATTTCTGGGTTTCTTCGTCAATGAGAAGGTCCAAGGGATACAGTAAACCTGAAGTGAAGCATCGGAATCTAAAACTGGACTCACAGGAGAGGTTCAAATCATAGAAAGTGAGTGTGTCAATCCTCTTGTACTTAAGTCTGCTTTGTGCCTTTTGTATTAGATTCGGATGCAATTTCTGTGTTTCATCGTCAATAAGAAGGTCCAAGGGATACAGTAAACCTTAAGTGAAGCATCGGAATCTAAAACTGGACTCACCAGAGAGGTTCATATCATAGAAAGTTAGTGTCAGTCCTCATGTACTTAAGTCGGCATTGTGCCCTTTGAATTTAATTCCTATACAATTCCTGTGTTTCATCGTCAATAAAAAGTTCCAGGGCATACAGTCTACCTGAAGTGAAGCATCGGAATCTAAAACTGGCCTCACAGGCCAGGTTCAAATCATAGAAAGTTAGAGTGTCAGTCCTCATGAACTGAAATCGGCATTGTGCCTTTTGTAATAAATTCGGATGCAATTTCTGTGTTTCATCGTCAATAAGAAGGTCCAAGGTATACAGTAAACCTGAAGTGAAGCATCGGAATCTAAAACTGAATTCGCCGGAGAGTTTCAAATCATAGAAAGTTAGTGTGTCAGTCCTCTTGTACTTAAGACGGCACTGTGCCTTTTGTATTAAATTCGGATGCAATTTCTGTGTTTCATCGTCAATAAGAAGGTCCAAGAGATACAGTAAACCTGAAGTGAAGCATCGGAATCAAAAACTGGACTCCCAGGAGAGGTTTAAATCATAGTAAGTTAGATTGTCTGTCCTCTTGTACTTAAGTCGGCATTGAGCCTTTTGAATTTAACCCCGATGCAATTTCTATGTTTCATCGTCAATAAGAAGTTCCAAGGTATACAGTTATCCTGTAGTGAAGCATCGGAATCTAGAGTTGGACTCACAGGAGAGGTTCAAATCATAGAAATTTAAAGGGTCAGTCCACTTGTACTTAAGTCGGCATTGTGCCTTTTGAATTTAATTCCGCTGCAATTTCTGTGTTTCATCGTCAATAAGAAGGTCCAAGGGATACAGTAAACCTGAAGTGAAACATCGGAATCTAAAACTGGACTCACAGGAGAGTTTCAAATCATAGAAAATTAGAGTGTCAGTCCTCTTGTACTTAAGTCGGCATTGTGCATTTTGAATTTAATTCCGATGCAATTTCTGTGTTTCATCGTCAATAAGAAGTTCTAAGGTACACAGTAAACCTGAAGTGAAGCATCGGAATCTGAAACAGGACTCACAGGAGAGGTTCAAATCATAGAAAGTTAGAGTGTCAGTCCTCTTGTACTTAAGTCGGTATCGTGCCTTTTGAATTTAATTCCGATGCAATTTCTGTGTTTCATCGTCAATAAGAAGGTCCAAGGGATACAGTAAACCTGAAGTGAAGCATCGGAATCTAAAACTGCACTCACAGGAGAGTTTCAAATCATAGAATGTTAGAGTGTCAGTCGTCTTGTACTTAAGTCGGCATTGTGCCTTTTGAATTTAATTCCGATGCAATTTCTGTGTTTCATCGTCAATAAGAAGGTTCAAGGGATACAGAAAATCGGAAGTGAAGCATCGGAATCTAAAACTGGACTCACAGACGAGTTTCAAATCATAGAAAGTTAGAGTGTCAGTCCTCTTGTACTTAAGTCGGCATTGTGCCTTTTGAATTTAATTCCGATGCAATTTCTGTGTTTCATCGTCAATAAGAAGTTCCAAGGTACACAGTAAACCTGATGTGAAGCATCGGAATCTAAAGCTGGACTCACAGGAGAGGTTCAAATAATAGAAAGTTAGAGTGGCAGTCCTCTTGTACTTAAATCAGCATTGTGCCTTTTGTATTATATTCGAATGCAATTTCTGTGTTTCATCGTCAATAAGAAGTTCCAAGGTACACAGTAAACCTGAAGTGAAGCATCGGAATCTAAAACTGGACTCACTGGAGAGGTTCAAAACATTGAAAGTTAGAGTGTCAGTCCGGTTGTGCTTATGTCAGCATTGTGCGTTTTGTATTATATTCGGATGCAATTTCTGTGTTTCATCGTCAATAAGAAGGTCCAAGGGATACAATAAATCTGAAAAGAAGAATCGGTATCTAAAACTGGACTCACAGGAGAGGTTGAAATCATTGAAAGTTAGAGTGTCAGTGCTCTTGTACTTAAGTCGGCATTGTGCCTTTTGTATTAAATTCGGATGCAATTTCTGAGTTTCTTCGTCAATAAGAAGGTCCAAGGTATACAGGAAACCTAAAGCGAAGCATCGGAATCTAAAACTGGACTCATAGGAGAGGTTCAAATCATAGAAAGTTAGAGTGTCCGTCCTCTTGTACTTAAGTCGGCGTTGTGCCCTTTGTATTAAATTCGGAAGCCATTTATGTTTTTCATCGTCAATAAGAAGGTACAAGGGATACAGTAAACCTGAAGTGAAGCATCGGAATCTAAAACTGGACTCCCAGGAGAGGTTCAAATCATAGAAAGTGAGTGCGTCAGTCCTCTTGTACTTAAGTCTGCATTGTGCCTTTTGTATTAAATTCGGATGCAATTTCTGTGTTTCATCGTCAATAAGAAGGTCCAACGGATACAGTAAACCTTAAGTGAAGCATCGGAATGTAAAACTGGACTCACCAGAGAGGTTCAAATCATAGAATGTTAGTGTCAGTCCTCATGTACTTAAGTCGGCATTGTGCCCTTTGAATTTAATTCCGTTGCAATTTCTGTGTTCCATCGTCAATAAGACGGTCCAAGGGATACAGTAAACCTGAAGTAAAGCATCGGAATCTAGAACTGGACTCACAGGAGAGATTCAAATCATAGAAAGTTAGAGTGTCAGTCCTCTTGTACTCAAGTCGGCATTGTGCGTTTTGAATTTAATTCCTATGCAATTCCTGTGTTTCATCGTCAATTAGAAGTCCCAGGGCATACAGTCTACCTGAAGTGAAGCATCGGAATCTAAAACTGGACTCACAGGCCAGGTTCAAATCATAGAAAGTTAGAGTGTCAATCCTCTTGAACTGAAATCGGCATTGAGCCTTTTGTATTAAATTCGGATGCAATTTCTGTGTTTCAACGTCAATAAGAAGGTCCAAGGGATACAGTAAACCTGAAGTGAAGCATCGGAATCTAAAACTGAACTCGCAGGAGAGTTTCAAATCATAGAAAGTTAGAGTGTCAGTCCTCTTGTACTTAAGACGGCACTGTGCCTTTTGTATTAAATTCGGATGCAATTTCTGTGTTTCATCGTCAATAAGAAGGTCCAAGGGATACAGTAAACCTGAAGTGAAGCATCGGAATCAAAAACTGGACTCCCAGGAGAGGTTCAATTCATAGAAAGTTAGATTGTCTGTCCTCTTGTACTTAAGTCGGCATTGTGCCTTTTGAATTTAATTCCGATGCAATTTCTATGTTTCATCGTCAATAAAAAGTTCCAAGGTATACAGTAAACATGAAGTGAAGCATCGGAATCTAAAACTGGACTCACAGGAGAGGTTCAAATCATAGAAAGTTAGAGTGTCAGTCCTCTTGTACTTAAGTCGGCATTGTGCCTTTTGAATTTAATTCCGATGCAATTTCTGTGTTTCATCGTCAATAAGAGGGTCCAAGGGATACAGTAAACCTGATGTGAAGCATCGGAATCTAAAGCTGGACTCACAGGAGAGGTTCAAATAATAGAAAGTTAGAGTGTCAGTCCTCTTGTACTTAAATCAGCATTGTGCTTTTTGTATTAAATTCGGATGCAATTTCTGTGTTTCATCGTCAATGAGAAGTTCCAAGGTACACAGTAAACCTGAAGTGAAGCATCGGAATCAAAAACTGGACTCACAGGAGAGGTTCAAAACATTGAAAGTTAGAGTATCAGTCCGGTTGTGCTAATGTCAGCATTGTGCCTTTTGTATCATATTCGGATGCAATTTCTGTGTTTCATCGTCAATAAGAAGGTCCAAGGGATACAATAAATCTGAAGTGAAGAATCGGTATCTAAAACTGGACTCACAGGAGAGGTTGAAATCATTGAAAGTTAGAGTGTCAGTGCTCTTGTTCTTAAGTCGGCATTGTGCCTTTTGTATTAAATTCGGATGCAATTTCTGAGTTTCTTCGTCAATAAGAAGGTCCAAGGTATACAGGAAACCTGAAGCGAAGCATCAGAATCTAAATCTGGACTCATAGGAGAGGTTCAAATCATAGAAAGTTAGAGTGTCCGTCCTCTTGTACTTAAGTCGGCGTTGTGCCCTTTGTCTTATATTCGGAAGCAATTTACGTTCTTCATCGCCAATAAGAAGGTACAAGGGATACAGTAAACCTGAAGTGAAGCATCGGAATCTAAAAGTGTACTCACAGGAGGGGTTCAAATCATTGAAAGTGAGTGTGTCAGTCCTCTTGTACTTAAGTCGGCATTGTGCCTTTTCTATTAAATTCGGATGCAATTTCTGTGTTTCATCGTCAATAGAAAAGGTCCAAGGGATACAGTAAACCTTAAGTGTAGCATCGGTATCTAAAACAGGACTCACAGGAGAGTTTCAAATCATAGAAAGTTAGTGTCAGTTCTCATGTACTTAAGTCGGCATTGTGCATTTTGAATTTAATTCCGTTGCAATTTCTGTGTTTCATCGTCAATAAGAAGTTCCAAGGTGTACAGTAAACCTGAAGTGATGCATCGGAATCTAAAACTGGACTCACAGTAGAGGTTCAAATCATAGAAAGTGAGAGTGTCAGTCCTCTAGTACTTAAGTCGACATTGTGACTTTTGTATTAAATTCGGATGCAATTTCTGTGTTTCATTGTCAATAAGAAGGTCCAAGGGATACAGTAAGTCTGAAGTGAAGCATCGGAATCTAAAACTGGACTCACAGGACAGGTTCATATTATACAAAAGTTAGTGTGTCAGTCCTCTAGTACTTAAATCGGCATTGTGCCTTTTGTAATAAATTCGTATGCAATTTCTGTGTTTCATCGTCAATAAGAAGGTCCAAGGATACAGTAAACCTGAAGTGAAGCATCGGAATCTTAAACTGGACTCACAGGAGAGGTTCAAATCATGGAAAGTGAGAGTGTCAGTCCTCTTGTACTTAAGTCGGCATTCTGCCTTTTATATTGAATTCGGATGCAATTTGTGTGTTTCAGCGTCAGTAAGAAGCTACTAGGGATACAGTAAACCTGAAGTAATGCGTCGGAATCTAAAACTGGACTCTCAGGAGAGGTTCAAATCATAGAAAGTTAGAGTGTCAGTCCTCTTGTACTTAAATCGGCATTGTGCCTTTTGTATTAAATTCGGATGCATTTTCTGTGTTTCATCGTCAAGAAGAAGGTAAAAGGGATACAGTAAACCTGATGTGAAGCATCGGAATCTAAAACTGGACTAACAGGAGAGGATCAACTCATAGAAAGTGAGAGTGTCGGTCCTCTTGTACTCAAATCGGCATTGTGCCTTTTGTATTAAATTCGGATGCAATTTCTGTGTTTCATCGTCAATAAGAAGGTCCAAGGGATACAGTAAACCTGAAATGAAGCATCGGAATCTAAAACTGGACTCACAGGAGAGGTTCAAATCATAGTGAGTTAGAGTGTCATTCCTCTTGTACTTAAATCGGCATTCTGCCTTTTGCATTGAATTCGGATGCAATTTCTGCGCTTCATCGTGAATAAGAAGGTCCAAGGGATGTAGTAAAACTAAAGTGGAGCATAGGAATCTAAAACTGGACTCACAGGAGAGGTTCAAATCATAGAAAGTTAGAGTGTCAGTCCTCTTGTACTTAAGTCGGCATTGTGCCGTTTGCAATAAATTCGGTTGCTATTTCTGTGTTTTATCGTCGATAAGAAGTTCCAAGGTATACCGTAAACCTGAAGTATAGCATCAGAATCTAAAACTGGACTCACAGGAGAGTTTCAAATCATAGAAAGTTAGTGTCAGTCCTGTTGTACTTAAGTCGGCATTGTGCCTTTCCAATTTAATTCCGATGCAATTTCTGTGTTTCATCGTCAATAAGTAGTTCCAAGGTATACAGTAAACCTGAAGTGAAGCATCGGAATCTAAAACTGGACTCTCAGTAGAGGTTCAAATCATAGAAATTTAGAGTGCCTGTCCTCTTGTACTTAAATCGACATTGTGCCTTTTGTATTTAATTCGGATGCAATTTCTGTGATTCATCGTCAATAAGAAGTTCCAAGGGATACAGTATTACTGAAGTGAAGCATCGGAGTCTAAAACTGGACTCACAGGAGAAATTCAAATCAGAGAAAGTGAGTGTGAGTGTGTCAGTCCTCTTGTACTTAGGACGGCATTGTGCCTTTGTATTAAATTCGGATGCATTTTCTGTGTTTTATATTCAATAAGTATGTCCTCGGGATACAGTAAACCTGAAGTGGAGCATCGGAATCTAAAACTGGTCTCACAGGAGCGGTTCAAATCATAGAAAGTTAGAGTGTCAATACTTTTGTACTGAAGTCGGCATTGTGCCTTTAGAATTAAATTCCGATGCATTATCTGTGTTTCATTGTCAATAAGAATGTCCAAGGCATACAGTAAACCTGAAGTGAAGCATCGGAGTCTAAAACTGGACTCACAGGAAAGGTTTAAATCATAGAAAGTGAGAGTGTCAGTCCACTTGTACTTAAGTCGGCATAGTGCCTTTAGTATTAAATTCGGATGCAATTTCTGTGTTTCATCGTCAATAAGAAGGTCCAAGAGATACAGTAAACCTTAAGTGAAGCATCGGAATCGAAAACTGGACACACAGGAGAGGTTCAAATCATAGGTAATGAGAGTGTCAGTCCTCTTGTACTTAAGTCGGCATTGTGCCTTTTGTATTAAATTCGGATGCAATTTCTGAGTTTCATCGTCAATAAGAGCTTCCATGGGATACAGTAAAGCTGAAGTGAAGAATCGGAATCTAAAACTGGACTCACAGGAGAGTTTCAAATCATAGAAAATTAGAGTGTCAGTCCTCTTGTACTTAAGTCGGCATTGTGCCTTTTGAATTTAATTCCGATGCAATTTCTGTGTTTCATCGTCAATAAGAAGGTCCAAGGGATACAGTAAACCTGAAGTGAAGCATCGGAATCTAAAACTGGACTCACAGGAGAGTTTCAAATCATAGAAAATTAGAGTGTCAGTCCTCTTGTACTTAAGTCGGCATTGTGCCTTTTGAATTTAATTCCGATGCAATTTCTGTGTTTCATCGTCAATAAGAAGTTCCAAGGTACACAGTAAACCTGAAGTGAAGCATCGGAATCTAAAACTGGACTCACAGGAGAGGTTCAAATCGTAGAAAGTTAGTGTTAGTCCTCATGTACTTAAGTCGGCATTGTGCCTTTTGAATTTAATTCCGTTGCAATTTCTGTGTTTCATCGTCAATAAGAATCTCCAAGGTGTACAGTAAACCTGAAGTGAAGCATCAGAATCTAAAAGTGGACTCACAGGAGAGGTTCAAATCATATAAAGTGAGAGTGTCAGTCCTCTTGTACTTAAATCGGCATTGTGCCTTTTGTATTAAATTAGGATGCAATTTCTGTGTTTCATCGTCAATAAGAAGTTCCAAGGTACACAGTAAACCTGAAGTGAAGCCTCGGAATCTAAAACTGGACTCACAGGAGAGGTTCAAATCATTGAAAGTTAGAGTGTCAGTTCGCTTGTGCTTATGTCGGCATTGTGAATTTTGTATTAGATTCGGTTGCAATATCTGTGTTTCATCGTCAAAAAGAAGGTCCAAGGGATACAGTAAAACTGAAGTGAAGCATCGGAATCTAAAGCTGGACTCACAGGCGAGTTTCAAATCATAGAAAGTTAGAGTGCAAGTCCTCTTGTACTTAGGTCGGCATTGTGCCTTTTGTATTAAATTCGGATGCAATTTCTTAGTTTCTTCGTCAATAAGAAGGTCCAAGGTATACAGGGAACCTGAAGTGAAGCATCGGAATCTAAAACTGGACTCATAGGAGAGGTTCTAATCATTGAAATTTAGAGTGTCCGTCCTCTTGTACTTAAGTCGGCGTTGTGCCCTTTGTATTAAATTCGGAAGCCATTTATGTTTTTCATCGTCAATAAGATGGTACAAGGGATACAGTAAACCTGAAGTGAAGCATCGGAATCTAAAACTGGACTCACAGGAGAGGTTCAAATCATAGACAGTGAGTGTGTCAGTCCTCTTGTACTTAAGTCTGCATTGTGCATTTTGTATTAAATTCGGATGCAATTTCTGTGTTTCATCGTCAATAAGAAGGTCCAACGGATACAGTAAACCTTAAGTGAAGCATCGGAATGTAAAACTGGACTCACCAGAGAGGTTCAAATCATAGAATGTTAGTGTCAGTCCTCGTGTACTTAAGTCGGCATTGTGCCCTTTGAATTTAATTCCGTTGCAATTTCTGTGTTCCATCGTCAATATGACGGTCCAAGGGATACAGTAACCGTGAAGTAAAGCATCGGAATCTAGAACTGGACTCACAGGAGAGATTCAAATCATAGAAAGTTAGAGTGTTAGTCCTCTTGTACTCAAGTCGGCATTGTGCGTTTTGAATTTAATTCCTATGCAATTCCTGTGTTTCATCGTCAATAAGAAGTTCCAGGGCATACAGTCTACCTGAAGTGAAGCATCGGAATTTAAAACTGGACTCACAGGCTAGGTTCAAATCATAGAAAGATAGAGTGTCAGTCCTCTTGAACTGAAATCGGCATTGTGCCTTTTGTATTAAATTCGGATGCAATTTCTGTGTTTCATCGTCAATAAGAAGGTCCAAGGGATACAGTAAACCTGAAGTGAAGCATTGGAATCTAAAACTGGACTCACGGGAGAGGTTCATATAATAGAAAGTGAGGGTGTCAGTCCTCTTGTACTTAAGTCGACATTGTGCCTTTTGTATTTAATTCGGATGCAATTTCTGTGATTCATCGTCAATAAGAAGTTCCAAGGGATACAGTATTACTGAAGTGAAGCATTGGAGTCTAAAACTATACTCACAGGAGAGGTCCAAATCATAGAAAGTGAGTGTGTCAGTCCTCTTGTACTTACGTCGGCATTGTGCCCTTTGTATTAAATTTGGATGCAATTTCTGTGTTTCATCGTCAATAAGAGGGTCCAAGATATACAGTTAACCTGAAGTGAAGCATCGGAATCTAAAACTGGACTCACAGGAGAAATTCAAATCATAGAAAGTGAGTGTGTCAGTCCTCTTGTACTTAGGACGGCATTGTGCCTTTGTATTAAATTCGGATGCAATTTCTGTGTTTTATATTCAATAAGTATGTCCTCGGGATACTGTAAACCTGAAGTGGAGCATCGGAATCTAAAACTGGTCTCACAGGAGCGGTTCAAATCATAGAAAGTTAGAGTGTCAATACTTTTGTACTTAAGTCGGCATTGTGCCTTTTGAATTAAATTCCGATGCATTATCTGTGTCTCATTGTCAATAAGAATTTCCAAGGTATACAGTAAACCTGAAGTGAAGCATCGGAGTCTAAAACTGGACACACAGGAAAGGTTTAAATCATAGAAAGTGAGAGTGTCAGTCCACTTGTACTTAAGTTGGCATAGTGCATTTAGTATTAAATTCGAATGCAATTTCTGTGTTTCATCGTCAATAAGAAGGTCCAAGAGATACAGTAAACCTTAAGTGAAGCATCGGATCTAAAACTGGACACACAGGAGAGGTTCAAATCATAGGTAATGAGAGCGTCAGTCCTCTTGTACTTAAGTCGGCATTGTGCCTTTTGTATTAAATTCGGATGCAATTTCTGAGTTTCATCGTCAATAAGAGCTTCCATGGGATACAGTAAAGCTGAAGTGAAGAATCGGAATCTAAAACTAGACTCACAGGAGAGGTTCAAAACATGGAAAGTGAAAGAGTCTGTCCTCCTGTACTTAAGTCGGCATTGTGCCTTTTGTATTAAATTCGGATGCAATTCTGTGTATCATCGCCCAATAAGAAGGTCCAAGGGATACAGTAAACATAATGTGAAGCATCGGAATCTAAAACTGGACTCACAGGAGAGGTTCAAATCATAGACAAGAGTGTGTCAGTCCTCTGGTACTTAAGTCTGCATTGTGCCTTTTGTATTAAATTCGGATGCAATTTCTGTGTTTCATCGTCAATAAGAAGGTCCAACGGATACAGTAAACCTTAAGTGAAGCATCGGAATGTAAAACTGGACTCACCAGAGAGGTTCAAATCATAGAATGTTAGTGTCAGTCCTCGTGTACTTAAGTCGGCATTGTGCCCTTTGAATTTAATTCCGTTGCAATTTCAGTGTTCCATCGTCAATAAGACGGTCCAAGGGATACAGTAACCCTGAAGTAAAGCATCGGAATCTAGAACTGGACTCACAGGAGAGATTCAAATCATAGAAAGTTAGAGTGTCAGTCCTCTTGTACTCAAGTCGGCATTGTGCGTTTTGAATTTAATTCCTATGCAATTCCTGTGTTTCATCGTCAATAAGAAGTTCCAGGGCATACAGTCTACCTGAAGTGAAGCATCGGAATTTAAAACTGGACTCACAGGCTAGGTTCAAATCATAGAAAGATAGAGTGTCAGTCCTCTTGAACTGAAATCGGCATTGTGCCTTTTGTATTAAATTCGGATGCAATTTCTGTGTTTCATCGTCAATAAGAAGGTCCAAGGGATACAGTAAACCTGAAGTGAAGCATTGGAATCTAAAACTGGACTCACGGGAGAGGTTCATATAATAGAAAGTGAGTGTGTCAGTCCTCTTGTACTTAAGTCGGCATTGTGCCCTTTGTATTAAATTTGGATGCAATTTCTGTGTTTCATCGTCAATAAGAGGGTCCAAGATATACAGTTAACCTGAAGTGAAGCATCGGAATCTAAAACTGGACTCACAGGAGAAATTCAAATCATAGAAAGTGAGTGTGTCAGTCCTCTTGTACTTAGGACGGCATTGTGCCTTTGTATTAAATTCGGATGCAATTTCTGTGTTTTATATTCAATAAGTATGTCCTCGGGATACAGTAAACCTGAAGTGGAGCATCGGAATCTAAAACTGGTCTCACAGGAGCGGTTCAAATCATAGAAAGTTAGAGTGTCAATACTTTTGTACTTAAGTCGGCATTGTGCCTTTTGAATTAAATTCCGATGCATTATCTGTGTCTCATTGTCAATAAGAATTTCCAAGGTATACAGTAAACCTGAAGTGAAGCATCGGAGTCTAAAACTGGACTCACAGGAAAGGTTTAAATCATAGAAAGTGAGAGTGTCAGTCCACTTGTACTTAAGTTGGCATAGTGCATTTAGTATTAAATTCGAATGCAATTTCTGTGTTTCATCGTCAATAAGAAGGTCCAAGAGATACAGTAAACCTTAAGTGAAGCATCGGATCTAAAACTGATCACACAGGAGAGGTTCAAATCATAGGTAATGAGAGCGTCAGTCCTCTTGTACTTAAGTCGGCATTGTGCCTTTTGTATTAAATTCGGATGCAATTTCTGAGTTTCATCGTCAATAAGAGCTTCCATGGGATACAGTAAAGCTGAAGTGAAGAATCGGAATCTAAAACTAGACTCACAGGAGAGGTTCAAAACATGGAAAGTGAAAGAGTCTGTCCTCCTGTACTTAAGTCGGCATTGTGCCTTTTGTATTAAATTCGGATGCAATTCTGTGTATCATCGCCCAATAAGAAGGTCCAAGGGATACAGTAAACATAATGTGAAGCATCGGAATCAAAACTGGACTCACAGGGGAGTTTCAAATAATAGAAAGTTAGAGTGTCAGTCCTCTTGTACTTAAGTCGGCATTGTGCCTTTTGAATTTAATTCCGCTGCAATTTCTGTGTTTCATCGTCAATAAGAAGGTCCAAGGGATACAGTAAACCTGAAGTGAAGCATCGGAATCTAAAACTGGACTCACAGGAGAGTTTCAAATCATAGAAAATTAGAGTGTCAGTCCTCTTGTACTTAAGTCGGCATTGTGCCTTTTGAATTTAATTGCGATGCAATTTCTGTATTTCATCGTCAATAAGAAGTTCCAAGGTACACAGTAAACCTGAAGTGAAGCATCGGAATCTAAAACTGGACTCACAGGAGAGGTTCAAATCGTAGAAAGTTAGTGTTAGTCCTCATGTACTTAAGTCGGCATTGTGCCTTTTGAATTTAATTCCGTTGCAATTTCTGTGTTTCATCGTCAATAAGAAGCTCCAAGGTGTACAGTAAACCTGAAGTGAAGCATCAGAATCTAAAACTGGACTCACAGGAGAGGTTCAAATCATATAAAGTGAGAGTGTCAGTCCTCTTGTACTTAAATCGGCATTGTGCCTTTTGTATTAAATTAGGATGCAATTTCTGTGTTTCATCGTCAATAAGAAGTTCCAAGGTACACAGTAAACCTGAAGTGAAGCCTCGGAATCTAAAACTGGACTCACAGGAGAGGTTCAAATCATTGAAAGTTAGAGTGTCAGTTCGCTTGTGCTTATGTCGGCATTGTGCATTTTGTATTAGATTCGGTTGCAATATCTGTGTTTCATCGTCAAAAAGAAGGTCCAAGGGATACAGTAAACCTGAAGTGAAGCATCGGAATCTAAAGCTGGACTCACAGGCGAGTTTCAAATCATAGAAAGTTAGAGTGCAAGTCCTCTTGTACTTAGGTCGGCATCGTGCCTTTTGTACTAAATTCGGATGCAATTTCTTAGTTTCTTCGTCAATAAGAAGGTCCAAGGTATACAGGGAACCTGAAGTGAAGCATCGGAATCTAAAACTGGACTCATAGGAGAGGTTCTAATCATTGAAAGTTAGAGTGTCCGTCCTCTTGTACTTAAGTCGGCGTTGTGCCCTTTGTATTAAATTCGGAAGCCATTTATGTTTTTCATCGTCAATAAGAAGGTACAAGGGATACAGTAAACCTGAAGTGAAGCATCGGAATCTAAAACTGGACTCACAGGAGAGGTTCAAATCATAGACAAGAGTGTGTCAGTCCTCTTGTACTTAAGTCTGCATTGTGCCTTTTGTATTAAATTCGGATGCAATTTCTGTGTTTCATCGTCAATAAGAAGGTCCAACGGATACAGTAAACCTTAAGTGAAGCATCGGAATGTAAAACTGGACTCACCAGAGAGGTTCAAATCATAGAATGTTAGTGTCAGTCCTCGTGTACTTAAGTCGGCATTGTGCCCTTTGAATTTAATTCCGTTGCAATTTCTGTGTTCCATCGTCAATAAGACGGTCCAAGGGATACAGTAACCCTGAAGTAAAGCATCGGAATCTAGAACTGGACTCACAGGAGAGATTCAAATCATAGAAAGTTAGAGTGTCAGTCCTCTTGTACTCAAGTCGGCATTGTGCGTTTTGAATTTAATTCCTATGCAATTCCTGTGTTTCATCGTCAATAAGAAGTTCCAGGGCATACAGTCTACCTGAAGTGAAGCATCGGAATTTAAAACTGGACTCACAGGCTAGGTTCAAATCACAGAAAGTTAGAGTGTCAGTCCTCTTGAACTGAAATCGGCATTGTGCCTTTTGTATTAAATTCGGATGCAATTTCTGTGTTTCATCGTCAATAAGAAGGTCCAAGGGATACAGTAAACCTGAAGTGAAGCATCGGAATCTAAAACTGAACTCGCAGGAGAGTTTCAAATCATAGAAAGTTAGAATGTCAGTACTCTTGTACTTAAGACGGCACTGTGCCTTTTGTATTAAATTCGGATGCAATTTCTGTGTTTCATCGTCAATAAGAAGGTCCAAGGGATACAGTAAACCTGAAGTGAAGCATCGGAATCTAAAACTGGACTCACAGGAGAGGTTCAAATCATAGAAAGATAGAGTGTCAGTCCTCTTGTACTTAACTCGTCATTGTGCCTTTTGAATTTAATTCCGATGCAATTTCTGTGTTTCATCGTCAATAAGAAGGTCCAAGGGATACAGTAAACCTGAAGTGAAGCATCGGAATCTAAAACTGGACTCACAGGAGAGTTTCAAATCATAGAAAGTTAGAGTGTCAGTCCTCTTGTACTTAAGTCGGCATTGTGCGTTTTGAATTTAATTCCGATGCATTTCTGTGTTTCATCGTCAATAAGAAGTTCCAAGGTACACAGTAAACCAGATGTGAAGTATCGGAATCTAAAGCTGGACTCACAGGAGAGGTTCAAATAATAGAAAGTTAGAGTGTCAGTCCTCTTGTACTTAAATCGGCATTGTGCCTTTTGTATTAATTTCGGGTGCAATTTCTGTGTTTCTTCGTCAATAAGAAGGTCCAAGGTATACAGGAAACCTGAAGCGAAGCATCGGAATCTAAAACTGGACTCATAGGAGAGGTTCAAATCATAGAAAGTTAGAGTGTCCGTCCTCTTGTACTTAAGTCGGCGCTGCGCCCTTTGTATTATATTTGGAAGCAATTTACGTTTTTCATCGTCAATAAGAAGGTACAAGGGATACAGTAAACCTGAAGTGAAGCATCGGAATCTAAAAGTGGACTCACAGGAGAGGTTCAAATCATAGAAAGTTAGTATCAGTCCTCATGTACTTAAGTCGGCATTGTGCATTTTGAATTTAATTCCGTTGCAATTTCTGTGTTTCATCGTCAATAAGAAGTTCCAAGGTGTACAGTAAACCTGAAGTGAAGCATCGGAATCTAAAATTGGACTCACAGTAGGGGTTCAAATCATAGAAAGTGAGAGTGTCAGTCCTCTTGTACTTAAGTCGACATTGTGCCTTTTGTATTATATTCGGATGCAATTTCTGTGTTCCATCAACAATAAGAAGGTCCAAGGGATTCAGTAAATCTGAAGGGAAGCATCGGAATCTAAAACTGTACTCACAGCACAGGTTCATATCATACAAAAGTTAGAGTGTCAGTCCTCTAGTACTTAAATCGGCATTGTGCCTTTTGTAATAAATTCGTATGCAATTTCTGTGTTTCATCGTCAATAAGAAGGTCCAAGGATACAGTAAACCTGAAGTGAAGCATCGGAATCTTAAACTGGGCTCACAGGAGAGGTTCAAATCATGGAAAGTGAGAGTGTCAGACCTCATGTACTTAAGTCTTCAATCTGCCTTTTATATTGAATTCGGATGCAATTTGTGTGTTTCATCGTCAAAAAGAAGGTACTAGGGATACAGTAAACCTGAAGTAATGCGTCGGAATCTAAAACTGGACTCACAGGAGAGCTTCAAATCTTAGAAAGTTAGAGTGTCAGTCCTTTTGTACTTAAGTCGGCATTGTGCCTTTTGTATTAAATTGGGATGCAATTTCTGTGTTTCATCATCAATAAGAAGGTCCATGGGATACAGTAAACCTGAAGTGAAGCATCGGAATCTAAACTGGACTCACCGGATAGGTTAAATCATAGAAAGTGAGAGTGTCTGTCCTCTTGTACTTAAGTCGGCATTGTGCCTTTTGAATTTAATTCCGATGCAATTTCTGTGTTTCATCGTCAATAAGAAGTTTCAAGGTATACAGTTAACCTGAAGTGAAGCATGGGAATATAAAACTGGACTCTCAGGAGAGGTTCAAATCATAGAAAATTTGAGTGTCAGTCCTCTTGTACTTAAATCGGCATTGTGCCTTTTGTATTTAATTCGGATGCAATTTCTGTGATTCATCGTCAATAACAAGTTCCAAGGGATACAGTAAACCTGAAGTGAAGCATCGGAATCTATAACCAGACTCCCAGGAGAGGTTCAAATCATAGAAATTGGGAGTGTCAGTCCTCTTGTACTTAAGTCGGCATTGTGCCCTTTGTATTAAATTCGGATGCAATTTCTGTGTTTCATCGTCAATAAGAAGGTCCAAGATATACAGTAAACCTGAAGTGAAGCATCGGAATCTCAAACTGGACTCACAGGAGATATTAAAATCATAGAAAGTGAGTGTGTCAGTCCGCTTGTACTTAAGTCGGCATTGTGCCTCTTGTATTAAATTCGGATGCAATTTCTGTGTTTCATCGTCAATACGAAGTTCCAAGGTATACAGGAAACCTGAAGAGAAGCATCAGAATCTAAAACTGGACTCACAGGAGAGGTTCAAATCATAGAACGTTAGAGTGTCAGACCTCTTGTACTTAAGTCGGCATTGTGCCTTTTGTATAAAATTCGGATGCAATTTCTGTTTTTCATCGTCAATAAGAAGGTACAAGGGATACAGTAAACATGAAGTGAAGCATCGGAATCTAAGACTGGACTCACAGGAGAGGTTCAAATCATAGAAAGTGAGAGTGACAGTGCTCTTGTACTTAAGTCGGCATTGTGCCTTTTGTATTAAATTCGGATGCAATTTCTGTGTTTCATCGCCAAGAAGAAGGTCCAAGGGATACAGTAAACCTGATGTGAAGCATCGGAATCTAAAACTGAACTCACAGGAGAGGTTCAAATCATAGAAAGTGAGAGTGTCGGTCCTCTTGTACTTAAGTCGGCATTGTGCCTTTTGCATTAAATTCGGATGCAATTTCTGTGTTTCATCGTCAATAAGAAGGTCCAAGGGATACAGTAAACCAGAAGTGAAGCATCGGAATTTAAAACTGGACTCACGGGAGAGGTTCAAATCATAGTGTGTTAGAGTGTCATTCCTCTTGTACTTAAATCGGCATTCTGCCTTTTGTATTGAATTCGGATGCAATTTCTGCGCTTCATCGTGAATAAGAAGGTCCAAGGGATGTAGTAAAACTGAAGTGGAGCATCGGAATTTAAAACTGGACTCACAGGAGAGGTTCAAATCATAGGAAGTTAGAGTGTCAGTCCTCTTGTACTTAAGTCGGCATTGTGCCGTTTGCAATAAATTCGGTTGCTATTTCTGTGTTTTATCGTCGATAAGAAGGTCCAAGGTATACCGTAAACCTGAAGTAAAGCATCAGAATCTAAAACTGGACTCACAGGAAAGTTTCAAATCATAGAAAGTTAGTGTCAGTCCTCTTGTACTTAAGTCGGCATTGTGCCTTTTCAATTTAATTCCGATGCAATTTCTGTGTTTCATCGTCAATAAGTAGTTCCAAGGTATACAGTAAACCTGAAGTGTAGCATCGGAATCTAAAACTGGACTCTCAGTAGAGGTTCAAATCATAGAAAGTTAGAGTGTCAGTCCTCTTGTACTTAAATCGACATTGTGCCTTTTGTATTTAATTCGGATGCAATTTCTGTGATTCATCGTCAATAAGAAGTTCCAAGGGATACAGTAAAACTGAAGTGAAGCATCGGAGTCTAAAACTATACTCACAGGAGGGGTCCAAATCATAGAAAGTGAGATTGTCAGTCCTCTTGTACTTAAGTCGGCATTGTGCGCTTTGTATAAAATTTGGATGCAATTTCTGTGTTTCATCGTCAATAAGAAGGTCCAAGATATACAGTAAACCTGAAGTGAAGCATCGGAATTTAAAACTGGACTCACAGGAGAAATTCAAATCATAGAAAGTGAGTGTGTCAGTCCTCTAGTACTTAAGTCGGCATTGTGCCTTTTGAATTAAATTCCGATGCATTATCTGTGTTTCATTGTCAATAAGAAGTTCCAAGGTATACAGTAAACCTGAAGTGAAGCATCGGAGTCTAAAACTGGACTCACAGGAGAGGTTCATATCATAGAAAGTGAGAGTGTCAGTCCTCTTGTACTTAAGTCGGCATTGTGCCTTTTGTATTAAATTTGGATGCAATTTCTTTGTTTCATCGTCAATAAGAAGGTCGAAGGTATACAGTAAACCTGAAGTGAAGCATCGGAATCTATAACCGGACTCACAGGAGAGGTTCAAATCTTAGAAAGTGAGAGTGTCAGTCCTCTTGTACTTAAGTCGGCATTGTGCCTTTTGTATTAAATTCGGATGCAATTTCTGTGTTTCATCGTCAATAAGAAGGTCCAAGGTACAAGGGAAAATTGAAGTGAAGCATCGGAATGTAAAAGTGGACTCACAGGAGAGGTTCAAATCACAGAAAGTTAGAGTGTCAGTCCTCTTGTACTTAAGTCGGCATTGTGCCTATTGAATTTAATTCCGATGCAATTTTTGTGCCCCATCGTCAATAAGAAGGTCCAAAGTACACGGTAAACCTGAAGTGAAGCATCGGAATCTAAAACTGGACTCACAGGGGGGGTTCACATCATAGAAAGTTAGAGTGTCAGTCCTCTAGTACTTAAGCCGGCATTGTGCCTTTTGAATTTAATTCCGATGCAATTTCTGTGCCTCATCGTCAATAAGAAGGTCCAAGGAACACAGTAAACCTGAAGTGAAGCATCGGAATCAAAAAATTGGACTCACAGGTGAGGTTCAAATCATAGAATGTTAGAGTGTCAGTCCTCTTGTACTTAAGACGGCATTGTGAATTTTGAATTTCTTTCCGATGCAATTTCTGTGTTTCATCGTCAATAAGAAGATCCAAGGTATAAAGGAAAACTGCAGTGAAGCATCGGAATCTAAAACTGGACTCACAGGAGAGTTTCTAATCGTAGAAAGTTAGAGTGTCAGTCCTCTTGTACTTGATCGACATTGTGCCTTTTGTATTAACTTTGGATGCAATTTATGTGTTTCATCGTCAATAAGTAGGTCCAAGGGATAGAATAAACCTGAAGGGAAGAATCGGAATCGAAAACTGGACTCACAGGAGAGGTTCAAATCATAGAAAGTGAGATTGTCAGTCCTCTTGTACTTAAGTCGGCGTTGTGCCTTTTGTATTAAATTCGGATGCAATTTCTGTGTTTCATCGTCAATAAGAAGGTCCAAGGTATACAGGAAACCTGAAGTGAAGCATCAGAATCTAAAACTGGATTCAAAGGAGAGGTTGTAATCATAGAAAGTTAGTGTGTCAGGCCTCTTGTACTTAAATCGGCATTGGGCGTTTTATAATAAATTCGGAAGCAATTTCTGTGTTTCATCGTCAATAAGAAGGTCCAAGGTACACAGTAAAACCTGAAGAGGAGCATCGGAATCTAAAACTGGACTCACAGGAGAGGTTCAAAACATAGTAAGTTAGTGTGTCAGTCCTCTTGTACTTAAGTCGGCATTGTGCCTTTTGATTTTAATTCCGATGCAATTTCTGTGTCTCATCGTTAACAAGAAGGTCCAAAGTACACAGTAATCCTGAAGTGAAGTATCGGAATCTAAAACTGGACTCACAGGAGAGGTTCAAATCATAGAAAGTTAGAGTGCCAGTCCCCTTGTACTTAAGTCGGCATTGTGCCTTTTGAATTTAAAACCGATGCAATTTCTGTGTTTCATCGTCAATAAGAAGGTCCAAGGTATACAGTAAACCTGAAGTGAAGCATCGGAATATAAAAAACTGGACTCACAGGAGAGGCTTATATGATAGAGAGTGTCAGTCCTCTTGTATTTAAGTCGGCATTGTGCTTATTGTATTAAATTCGGATGCAATTTCTGTGTTTCATCGTCAATAAGAAGGTCCAAGGGATACAGTAAACCTGAAGTGAAGCATCCTAATTTAACACTGGACTCACGGGAGAGGTTCAAATCATAAAAAGTTAGAGTGTCAGTCCTCTTGTACTTAAGTCGGCATTGTGCCTTTTGTATTAAATTCGGATGCAATTTCTGTGTTTCATCGTCAATAAGAGGTTCATAGGGATACAGTAAACCGAAGTGGGGCATCGGAATCTATAACTGGTCTCACAGGAGAAGTTCAAATCATAGAAAGTTCGAGTGTCAGTAATCTTGTACTTAAGTCGGCATTGTGCCTTTTGTATTAAATTCGGATGCAATTACTGTGTTTCATCGTCAATATGAAAGTCCAAGGTATACAGTAAACCTGAAGTGAAGCATCGGAATCTAAATCTGGACTCACTGGATAGGTTCAAATCATAGAAAGTGAGAGCGCCTGTCCCCTGTACTTAAGTCGGCATTGTGCCTTTTGTATTAAATTCGGATGAAATTTCTGTGTTTCATCGTCGATAAGAAGGTCCAAGGGATACAGTAAACCTGAAGTGAAGCATGGGAATCTAAAACTGGACTCACATTAGAGGTTCAAATCATAGAAAGTTAGAGCGTCAGTCCTCGTTTACTTAAGTCGGCATTGTGCCTTTTGTATTATATTTGGATGCAATTTCTGTGTTTCATCGTCAATAAGAAGGTCCAAGGTATACAGTAAACCTGAAGTGAAGCATCGTAATCTAAAACCAGACTCACACGAGAGGTTCAAATCTTAGAAAGTGAGAGTGTCAGTCCTCTTGTACTTAAGTCGGCATTGTGCCTTTTGTATTAAATTCGGATGCAATGTCTGTGTTTCATCGTCAATAAGAAGGTCCAAGGTATAAAGGAAAACTGAAGTGAAGCATCGGAATCTAAAACTTGACTCACAGGAGAGGTTCAAATCACAGAAAGTTAGAGTGTCAGTCCTCTTGTACTTAAGTCGGCATTGTGCCTATTGAATTTAATTCCGATGCAATTTCTGTGCCTCATCGTCAATAAGAAGGTCCAAGGTACACAGTAAACCTGAGGTGAAGCATCGGAATCTAAAACTGGACTCACAGGAGAGGTTCAAATCACAGAAAGTTAGAGTGTCAGTCCTCTAGTACTTAAGTCGGCATTGTGCCTTTTAAATTTAATTCCGATGCAGTTTCTGTGCCTCATCGTCATTGAGAAGGTCCAAGGAACACACTAAACCTGAAGTGAAGCATCGGAATCTAAAACTGGACACACATTAGAGGTTCAAATCATAGAATGTTAGAGTGTCAGTCCCCTTGTACTTAAGACGGCATTGTGAATTTTGAATTTCATTCCGATGCAATTTTTGTGTTTCATCGTCAATAAGAAGGTCCAAGGTATAAAGGAAAACTGAAGTGAAGCATCGGAATCTAAAACTGTACTCACAGGAGAGGTTCAAATCATAGAAAGTGAGAGTGTCAGTCCTCTTGTACTTAAGTCGGCATTGTGCCTTTTGTATTAAATTCGGGTACTATTTCTGTGTTCATCGTCAATAAGAAGGTCCACGGTATACAGGAAACCTGATGTGAAGCATCGGAATCTAAAACTGGACTCACTGAAGAGGTTAAAATCATAGAAAGTTAGTGTGTCAGTCCTCTTCTACATAAGTCGGCATTGGGCGTTTTATATTAAATTCGGATGCAATTTCTGTGTTTCATCGTCAATAAGAAGGTCCAAGGAACACAGGAAACCTGAAGAGAAGCATCGGAATCTAAAACTGGACTCACAGGAGAGGTTCAAATCATAGAAAGTTAGTGTGTCAGTCCTCTTGTACTTAAGTCGGCATTGTGCCTTTTGAATTTAATTCCGATGCAATTTCTGTGCCTCATCGTCAACATGAAGGTCCAAGGTATGCAGTAAACCTGAAGTGAAGCATCGGAATCTAAAACTGGTCTCACAGGAGAGGCTCAAATGATAGAGTGTGTCAGTCCTCTTGTACTTAAGTCGGCATTGTGCTTATTGTATTAAATTCGGATGCAATTTCTGTGTCTCATCGTCAATAAGAACGTCCAAGGGATACAGTAAACCTGAAGTGAAGCATCGAAATCTAAAACTGGACTCACAGGAGAGGTTCAAATCACAGAATGTTAGAGTGTCAGTCCTCTAGTACTTAAGTCGGCATTGTGCCTTTTGAATTTAATTCCGATGCAATTTCTGTGCCTCATCGTCAATAAGAAGGTCCAAGGTATAAAGGAAAACTGAAGTGAAGCATCGGAATCTAAAACTGGACTCACAGGAGAGTTTCTAATCATAGAAAGATAGAAAGTCAGTCCTCTTGTACTAGAGTCGGCATTGTGCCTTTTGTATTAAATTTGGATGCAATTTATGTGTTTCATCGTCAATAAGAAGGTCCAAGGGATACAATAAACCTGAAGTGAAGTATCGGAATCGAAAACTGGACTCACAGGAGAGGTTCAAATCATAGAATGTGTGAGCGTCAGTCCTCTTGTACTTAATCGGCATTGTGCCTTTTGTATTAAATTCGGATGCAATATCTGTGTTTCATCGTCAATAAGAAGGTCCAAGGTATACAGGAAACCTGAAGTGAAGCATCGGAATCTAAAACTGGACTCAAAGGAGAGGTTGTAATCATAGAAAGTTAGTGTGTCAGTCCTCTTGTACTTAAGTCGGCATTGTGCCTTTTGAATTTAATTACGTTGCATTTTCTCTGTCTCTTCGTCAACAAGAAGGTCCAAAGTATACAGTAGACCTGAAGTGAAGCATCGGAATTTAAAACTGGACTCACAGGAGAGGTTCTAATCATAGAAAGTTAGAGTGCCAGTCCCCTTGTACTTAAGTCGGCATTGTGCCTTTTGAATTTAAAACCGATGCAATTTCTGTGTTTCATCGTCAATAAGAAGGTCCAAGGTATACAGTAAACCTGAAGTGAAGCATCGGAATCTAAAACTGGACTCACAGGAGAGGCTTATATGATAGAGAGTGTCAGTCCACTTGTACTTAAGTCGGCATTGTGCTTATTGTATTAAATTCGGATGCAACTTCTGTGTTTCATCGTCAATAAGAAGGTCCAAGGGATACAGTAAACCTGAAGTGAAGCATCCTAATTTAACACTGGACTCACAGGAGTGGTTCACATCATAAAAAGTTAGAGTGTCAGTCGTCTTGTACTTAAGTCGGCATTGTGCACTTTGTATTAAATTGAAATGCAATTTCTGTGTTTCATCGTCAATAAGAAGTTCCAAGGGATACAGTAAACCTGAAGTGGGGCATCGGAATCTATAACTGGTCTCACAGGAGAAGTTCAAATCATAGAAAGTTTGAGTGTCAGTAATCGTGTACTTAAGTCGACATTGTGCATTTTGTATTAAATTCGGATGCAATTTCTGTGTTTCATCGTCAATATGAAGGTCCAAGGTATACAGTAAACCTGAAGTGAAGCATCGGAATCTAAAACTTGACTCACAGGAGAGGTTCAAATCACAGAAAGTTAGAGTGTCAGTCCTCTTGTACTTAAGTCGGCATTGTGCCTATTGAATTTAATTCCGATGCAATTTCTGTGCCTCATCGTCAATAAGAAGGTCCAACAAGGTACACAGTAAACCTGAGGTGAAGCATCGGAATCTAAAACTGGACTCACAGGAGAGGTTCAAATCACAGAAAGTTAGAGTGTCAGTCCTCTAGTACTTAAGTCGGCATTGTGCCTTTTAAATTTAATTCCGATGCAGTTTCTGTGCCTCATCGTCATTGAGAAGGTCCAAGGAACACACTAAACCTGAAGTGAAGCATCGGAATCTAAAACTGGACACACATTAGAGGTTCAAATCATAGAATGTTAGAGTGTCAGTCCCCTTGTACTTAAGACGGCATTGTGAATTTTGAATTTCATTCCGATGCAATTTTTGTGTTTCATCGTCAATAAGAAGGTCCAAGGTATAAAGGAAAACTGAAGTGAAGCATCGGAATCTAAAACTGTACTCACAGGAGAGGTTCAAATCATAGAAAGTGAGAGTGTCAGTCCTCTTGTACTTAAGTCGGCATTGTGCCTTTTGTATTAAATTCGGGTACTATTTCTGTGTTCATCGTCAATAAGAAGGTCCACGGTATACAGGAAACCTGATGTGAAGCATCGGAATCTAAAACTGGACTCACTGAAGAGGTTAAAATCATAGAAAGTTAGTGTGTCAGTCCTCTTCTACATAAGTCGGCATTGGGCGTTTTATATTAAATTCGGATGCAATTTCTGTGTTTCATCGTCAATAAGAAGGTCCAAGGAACACAGGAAACCTGAAGAGAAGCATCGGAATCTAAAACTGGACTCACAGGAGAGGTTCAAATCATAGAAAGTTAGTGTGTCAGTCCTCTTGTACTTAAGTCGGCATTGTGCCTTTTGAATTTAATTCCGATGCAATTTCTGTGCCTCATCGTCAACATGAAGGTCCAAGGTATGCAGTAAACCTGAAGTGGAGCATCGGAATCTAAAACTGGTCTCACAGGAGAGGCTCAAATGATAGAGTGTGTCAGTCCTCTTGTACTTAAGTCGGCATTGTGCTTATTGTATTAAATTCGGATGCAATTTCTGTGTCTCATCGTCAATAAGAACGTCCAAGGGATACAGTAAACCTGAAGTGAAGCATCGAAATCTAAAACTGGACTCACAGGAGAGGTTCAAATCACAGAATGTTAGAGTGTCAGTCCTCTAGTACTTAAGTCGGCATTGTGCCTTTTGAATTTAATTCCGATGCAATTTCTGTGCCTCATCGTCAATAAGAAGGTCCAAGGTATAAAGGAAAACTGAAGTGAAGCATCGGAATCTAAAACTGGACTCACAGGAGAGTTTCTAATCATAGAAAGATAGCAAGTCAGTCCTCTTGTACTAGAGTCGGCATTGTGCCTTTTGTATTAAATTTGGATGCAATTTATGTGTTTCATCGTCAATAAGAAGGTCCAAGGGATACAATAAACCTGAAGTGAAGTATCGGAATCGAAAACTGGACTCACAGGAGAGGTTCAAATCATAGAATGTGTGAGCGTCAGTCCTCTTGTACTTAATCGGCATTGTGCCTTTTGTATTAAATTCGGATGCAATATCTGTGTTTCATCGTCAGTAAGAAGGTCCAAGGTATACAGGAAACCTGAAGTGAAGCATCGGAATCTAAAACTGGACTCAAAGGAGAGGTTGTAATCATAGAAAGTTAGTGTGTCAGTCCTCTTGTACTTAAGTCGGCATTGTGCCTTTTGAATTTAATTACGTTGCATTTTCTCTGTCTCTTCGTCAACAAGAAGGTCCAAAGTATACAGTAGACCTGAAGTGAAGCATCGGAATTTAAAACTGGACTCACAGGAGAGGTTCTAATCATAGAAAGTTAGAGTGCCAGTCCCCTTGTACTTAAGTCGGCATTGTGCCTTTTGAATTTAAAACCGATGCAATTTCTGTGTTTCATCGTCAATAAGAAGGTCCAAGGTATACAGTAAACCTGAAGTGAAGCATCGGAATCTAAAACTGGACTCACAGGAGAGGCTTATATGATAGAGAGTGTCAGTCCACTTGTACTTAAGTCGGCATTGTGCTTATTGTATTAAATTCGGATGCAACTTCTGTGTTTCATCGTCAATAAGAAGGTCCAAGGGATACAGTAAACCTGAAGTGAAGCATCCTAATTTAACACTGGACTCACAGGAGTGGTTCACATCATAAAAAGTTAGAGTGTCAGTCGTCTTGTACTTAAGTCGGCATTGTGCACTTTGTATTAAATTGAAATGCAATTTCTGTGTTTCATCGTCAATAAGAAGTTCCAAGGGATACAGTAAACCTGAAGTGGGGCATCGGAATCTATAACTGGTCTCACAGGAGAAGTTCAAATCATAGAAAGTTTGAGTGTCAGTAATCGTGCACTTAAGTCGACATTGTGCATTTTGTATTAAATTCGGATGCAATTTCTGTGTTTCATCGTCAATATGAAGGTCCAAGGTATACAGTAAACCTGAAGTGAAGCATCGGAATCTAAAACTGGACTCACAGGATAAGTTCAAATCATAGAAAGTGAGAGTGCCTGTCCCCTGTACTTAAGTCGGCATCGTGCCTGTTGTATTAAATTCGGATGAAATTTCTGTGTTTCATCGTCAATAATAAGGTCCAAGGGATACAGTAAACCTGAAGTGAAGCATGGGAATCTAAAACTGGACTCACAGGAGAGGTTCAAATCATAGAAAGTTAGAGTGTCAGTCCTCGTTTACTTAAGTCGGCATTGTGCCTTTTGTATTAAATTTGGATGCAATTTCTGTGTTTTATCGTCAATAAGAAGGTCCAAGGTATACAGTAAACCTGAAGTGAAGCATGGGAATCTAAAACCGGACTCACAGGAGAGGTTCAAATCTTAGAAAGTGAGAGTGTCAGTCCTCTTGTACTTAAGTCAGCATTTTGCCTTTTGTATTAAATTCGGATGCAATTTCTGTGTTTCATCGTCAATAAGAAGGACCAAGGTATAAAGGAAAACTGAAGTGAAGCATCGGAATCTAAAACTTGACTCACAGGAGAGGTTCAAATCACAGAAAGTTAGTGTGTCAGTCCTCTTGTACTTAAGTCGGCATTGTGCCTATTGAATTTAATTCCGATTCAATTTCTGTGCCTCATCGTCAATAAGAAGGACCAAGGTACACAGTAAACCTGAAGTGAAGCATCGGAATCTAAAACTGGACTCACAGGAGAGGTTCAAATCATAGAAAGTTAGAGTGTTTGTCCTCTAGTACTTAAGTCGGCATTGTGCCTTTTGAATTTAATTCCGATGCAATTTCTGTGCCTCATCGTCATTAAGAAGTTCCAAGGAACACACTAAACCTGAAGTGAAGCATCGGAATCTAAAACTGGACACACATTAGTGGTTCAAATCATATAATGTTAGAGTGTCAGTCCCCTTGTACTTAAAACGGCATTGTGAATTTTGAATTTCATTCCGATGCAACTTTTGTGTTTCATCGTCAATAAGAAGGTCCAAGGTATAAAGGAAAACTGAAGTGAAGCATCGGAATCTTAAACTGTACTCACAGGAGAGTTTCTAATCATAGAAAGTTAGAGTGTCAGTCCTCTTGCACTTGAGTCGGCATTGTGCCTTTTGTATTAAATTTGGATGCAATTTATGTGTTTCATCGTCAATAAGAAGGTCCAAAGTATACAGGAAACCTGAAGTGAAGCATCGGAATCTAAAACTGGACTCACAGGAGAGGTTAAAATCATAGAAAGTTAGTGTGTCAGTCCTCTTCTACTTATGTCGGCATTGGGCGTTTTATATTAAATTCGGATGCAATTTCTGTGTTTCATCGTCAATTGGAAGGTCCAAGGAACACAGGAAACCTGAAGAGATGCATCGGAATCTAAAACTGGACTCACAGGAGAGGTTCAAATCATAGAAAGTTAGAGTGTCAGTCCTCTTGTACTTAAGTCGGCATTGTGCCTTTTGAATTTAACTCCGATGCAATTTCTGTGCCTCATCGTCAACAAAAATGTCCAAGGTACACAGTAAACCTGAAGTGAAGCATCGGAATCTAAATCTGGACTCACAGGGGAGGTCCAAATCATAGGAAGTTAGAGTGTCACTCCCCTAGTACTTATGTCGGCATTGTGCCTTTTGAATTTAATTCCGATGCAATTTCTGTGTTTCATCGTCAATAAGAAGGTCCAAGGTATACAGTAAACCTGAAGTGAAGCATCGGAATCTAAAACTGGACTCACAGGAGAGGCTCAAGTGATAGAGAGTGTCAGTTCTCTTGTACTTAAGTCGGCATTGTGCTTATTGTATTAAATTCGAATGCAATTTCTGTGTCTCATCTTAAATAAGAAGGTCCAATTGATACAGTAAACCTGAAGTGAAGCATCCTAATTTAACACTGGACTCACAGGAAAGGTTCAAATCATAGAAGGTTAGAGTGTCAGTCCTCTTGTACTTAAGTCGGCATTGGGCCATTTGTATTAAATCCTTATGCAATTTCTGTGTTTCATCGTCAATAAGAAGTTCCAAGAGATACAGTAAACCTGAAGTGTGGCATCGGAATCTAAAACTGGTCTCACAGGATAGGTTCAAATCATAGAAAGTGAGAGTGCCTGTCCTCTGTACTTAAGTCGGCATTGTGCCTTTTGTATTAAATTCAAATGAAATTTCTGTGTTTCATCGTCAATAAGAAGGTCCAAGGGATACAGTAAACCTGAAGTGAAGCATCGGAATCTATAACTGGACTCACAGGGGAGGTTCAAATCATAGAAAGTTAGAGTGTCAGTCCTCTAGTACTTAAGTCGGCATTGTGCCTTTTGAATTTAATTCCGATGCAATTTCTGTGCCTCATCGTCATTAAGAAGATCCAAGGAACACAGTAAACCGGAAGTGAAGCATCGGAATCTAAAACTGGACTCACAGGAGAGGTTCAAATCATAGAATGTTAGAGTGTCAGTCCCCTTGTACTTAACGCGACATTGTGAATTTTCGAATTTCATTCCGATGCAATTTCTGAGTTTCCTCGTCATAAAGAAGGTCCAAGGTACACAGGAAACCTGAAGAGAAGCATCGGAATCTAAAACTGGACTCACAGGAGAGGTTCAAATCATAGAAAGTTAGTGTGTCAGTCCTCTTGAACTTAAGTCGGCATTGTGCCTTTTGAATTTAATTCCGATGCAAGTTCTGTTTTTCATCGTCAATAAGAAGGTCCAAGGTATACAGTAAACCTGAAGTGAATGATCGGAATCTAAAACTGGACTCACAGGAGAGGTTCAAATCATAGAAAGTTAGAGTGACAGTACTCTTGTACTTAAGTCGGCATTGTGCCTTTTGAATTTAATTCCGATGCAATTTCTGTGCCTCATCGTCATTAAGAAGGTCCAAGGAACACAGTAAACCTGAAGTGAAGCATCGGAATCTAAAACTGGACTCACAGGAGAGGTTCAAATCATAGAATGTTAAAGTGTCAGTCCCCTTGTACTTAAGACGACATTGTGAATTTTGAATTTCATTTCGATGCAATTTCTGTGTTTCCTCGTCAATAAGAAGGTCCAAGGTATAAAGGAAAACTGAAGTGAAGCATCGGAATCTAAAACTGGACTCACAGGAGAGTTTCTAATCATAGAAAGTTAGAGTGTCAGTCCTCTTGTACTTGAGTCGTCATTGTGCCTTTTGTATTAAATTTGGATGCAATTTATGTGTTTCATCGTCAACAAGAAGGTCCAAGGGATACAATAAACCTTAAGTGAAGCATCGGAATCTAAAACTGGACTCACAGGAGAGGTTCAAATCATAGAAATAGAGAGTGTCAGTCCTCTTGTACTTAAGTCGGAATTGTGCCTTTTGTATTAAATTCGGATGCAATTTCTGTGTTTCATCGTCAATAAGAAGGTCCAAGGTATACAGGAAACCTGAAGTGAAGCATCGGATTCTAAAACTTGACGTCTCAGGAGAGGTTAAAATCATAGAAAGTTAGTGTGTCAGTCCTCTTGTACTTAAGTCGGCATTGGGCGTTTTATATTAAATTCGGATGCAATTTCTGTGCTTCATCGTCAATAAGAAGGTCCAAGGTACACAGGAAACATGAAGAGAAGCATCGGAATCTAAAACTGGACTCACAGGAGAGGTTCAAATCATAGAAAGTTAGTGTGTCAGTCCTCTTGAACTTAAGTCGGCATTGTGCCTTTTGAATTTAATTCCGATGCAAGTTCTGTTTTTCATCGTCAATACGAAGGTCCAAGGTATACAGTAAACCTGAAGTGAAGGATCGGAATCTAAAACTGGACTCACAGGAGAGGTTCAAATCATAGAAAGTTAGAGTGACAGTACTCTTGTACTTAAGTCAGCATTGTGCCTTTTGAATGTAATTCCGATGCAATTTCTGTGCCTCATCGTCATTAAGAAGGTCCAAGGAACACAGTAAACCTGAAGTGAAGCATCGGAATCTAAAACGGGACTCACAGGAGAGGTTCAAATCATAGAATGTTAGAGTGTCAGTTCCCTTGTACTTAAGACGACATTGTGAATATTGAATTTCATTTCGATGCAATTTCTGTGTTTCCTCGTCAATAAGAAGGTCCAAGGTATAAAGGAAAACTGAAGTGAAACATCGGAATCTAAAACTGTACTTACAGGAGAGTTTCTAATCATAGAAAGTTAGAGTGTCAGTCCTCTTGTACTTGAGTCATCATTGTGCCTTTTGTATTAAATTTGGATGCAATTTATGTGTTTCATCGTCAACAAGAAGGTCCAAGGGATACAATTAACCTGAAGTGAAGCATCGGAATAGAAAACTGGACACAGGAGAGTTTCAAATCATAGAATGTGAGAGCGTCAGTCCTCTTGTACTTAAGTCGGCATTGTGCCTTTTGTATTAAATGCGGATGCAATTTCTGTGTTTCATCGTCAATAAGAAGGTCCAAGGGATACAGTAAACCTGAAGTGAAGCATCGGAATCTAAAACTGGACTCACAGGAGAGGTTCAAATCATAGAAAGTGAGAGTGTCAGTCCTCTTGTACTTAAGTCGGCATTGTGCCTTTTGTATTAAATTCGGATGCAATTTCTGTGTTTCATCGTCAATAAGAAGGTCCAAGGTATACAGGAAACATGAAGTGAAGCATCAGATTCTAAAACTGGACTCACAGTAGAGGTTAAAATCATAGAAAGTTAGTGTGTCAGTCCTCTTGTACTTAAGTCGGCATTGGGCGTTTTATATTAAATTCGGATGCAATTTCTGTGTTTCATCGTCAATAAGAAGGTCCAAGGTACACAGGAAACCTGAAGAGAAGCTTCGGAATCTAAAACTGGACTCACAGGAGAGGTTCAAATCATAGAAAGTTAGTGTGTCAGTCCTCTTGAACTTAAGTCGGCATTGTGCCTTTTGAATTTAATTCAGATGCAAGTTCTGTTTTTCATCGTCAATAAGAAGGTCCAAGGTATACAGTTAACCTGAAGTGAAGCATCGGAATCGAATCCTGGAGTCACAGGAGAGGTTCAAATCATAGAATGTGAGAGCGTCAGTCCTCTTGTACTTAAGTCGGCATCGTGCATTTTGTATTAAATTCGGATGCAATTTCTGTGTCTCATCGTCAATAAGAAGGTCCAAGGGATACAGTAAACCTAAAGTGAAGCATCCTAATTTCACACTGGACTCACAGGAAAGGTTCAAATCATAAAAAGTTAGAGTGTCAGTCCTCTTGAACTTAAGTCGGCATTGTGCCTTTTGTATTATATTCGGATGCAATTTCTGTGTTTCATCGTCAATAAGAAGTTCCAAGGGATACAGTAAACCTGAAGTGGGGCATCGGAATCTAAAACTGGTCTCACTGGAGAGGTTCAAATCATAGAAAGTTTGAGTGTCAGTAATCATGTACTTAAGTCGGCATTGTGGCTTTTGTATTAATTTCGGATGCAATTTCTGTGTTTCATCGTCAATCAGAAGGTCCAAGGTATACAGTAAACCTGAAGTGAAGCATCGGAATCTAAAACTGGTCTCACAGGATAGCTTCAAATCATAGAAAGTGAGAGTGCCTGTCCTCTGTACTTGAGTCGGCATTGTGCCTTTTGTATTAAATTCAAATGAAATATATGTGTTTCATCGTCAATAAGAAGGTCCAAGGGATACAGAAACCTGAAGTGAAGCATCGGAATCTAAAACTGGACTCACAGGAGCGGTTCAAATCATAGAAAGTTGGAGTGTCAGTCCTGTTGTACTTAAGTCGGCATTGTGCCTTTTGTGTTAAATTTGGATGCAATTTCTGTGTTTCATCGTCAATTAGAAGGTCCAAGGTATACAGTAAACCTGAAGTGAAGCATCGGAATCTAAAACCGGACACACAGGAGAGGTTCTAATCTTAGAAAGTGAGAGTGTCAGTCCTCTTGTACTTAAGTCGGCATTGTGCCTTTTGTATTAAATTCGGATTCAATTTCTGTGTTTTATCGTCAATAAGAAGGTCCAAGGTATAAAGGAAAACTGAAGTGAAGCATCGGAATCTAAAACTGGAATCACAGGAGAGGTTCAAAACACAGAAAGTTAGAGTGTCAGTCCTCTTGTACTTAAGTCGGCATTGTGCCTACTGAATTTAATTCCGATGCAATTTTTGTGCCTCATCGTCAATAAGAAGGTCCAAGGTACATAGTAAACCTGAAGTGAAGCATCGGAATCTAAAACTGGACTCACAGCAGAGGTTCAAATCATAGAAAGTTAGAGTGTCAGTCCACTAGTACTTAAGTCGGCATTGTGCCTTTTGAATTTAATTCCGATGCAATTTCTGTGCCTCATCGTCATTAAGAAGGTCCTAGGAACACAGTAAACCTGAAGTGAAGCATCGGAATCTAAAACTGGACTCACAGGAGAGGTTCCAATCATAGAATGTTGGAGTGTCAGTCCCCTTGTACTTAAGACGACATTGTGAATTTTGAATTTCATTCCGATGCAATTTCTGTGTTTCCTCGTCAATACGAATGTCCAAGGTATAAAGGAAAACTGAAGTGAAGCATCGGAATCTAAAACTGGACTCACAGGAGAGTTTCGAATCATAGAAAGTTAGAGTGTCAGTCCTCTTGCACTTGAGTCGTCATTGTGCCTTTTGTATTAAATTTGGATGCAGTTTATGAGTTTCATCGTCAACAAGAAGGTCCAAGAGATACAATAAACCTGAAGTGAAGCATCGGAATCGAAAACTGGGCACAGGAGAGGTTCATATCATAGAAAGTTAGAGTGTCAGTCCTCTTGTACTTAAGTCGGCATTGTGCCTTTTGTATCAAATTCGGATGCAATTTCTGTGTTTCATCGTCAATTAGAAGGTCCAAGGGATACAGTAAACCTGAAGTGAAGCATCGGAATCTAATACTGGACTCACAGGAGAGGTTCAAATCATAGAAAGTGAGAGTGTCAGTCGTCTTGTACTTAAGTCGGCATTGTGTCTTTTCTATTAAATTCGGATGCAATTACAGTGTTTCATCGTCAATAGGAAGGTCGAAGATATACAGTAAACCTGAAGTGAAGCATCGGAATCTAAAACTCGACTCACAGGAGAGGTTCAAATCATAGAATGTTACAGTGTCAGTCCTCTTGTACTTAAGTCGGCATCGTGCCTTTTGTATTAAATTCGGGTGCAATTTCTGTGTTTCATCGTCAATAAGAAGGTCCAAGGTACACAGGAAACCTGAAGTGAAGCATCGGAATCTAAAACTGAACTCACAGGAGAGGTTCCAATCATAGAAAGTGAGAGTGTCAGTCCTCTTGTACTTAAGTCGGCATTGTGCCTTTTGTATTAAATTCGGATGCAAATTCTGTGTTTCATCGTCAATAAGAAGGTCCAAGGGATACAGTAAACCAGAAGTGAAGCATCCTAATTTAACACTGGACTCACAGGAGAGGTTCAAATCATAAAAACTTAGTGTGTCAGTCCTCTTGTACTTAAGTCGGCATTTTGCTTTTTGTATTAAATTCGGATGCAATTTCTGTATTTCATCGTCAATATGAAGGTCCATGGTATACAGTAAACCCGAAGTGAAGCATCGGAATCTAAAACTGGACTCACAGGTTTGGTTCAAATCATAGACAGTGAGAGTGTCTGTCCTCTGTACTTAAATCGGCATTGTGCATTTTGTATTAAATTCGGATGAAATTTCTGTGTTTCATCGTCAATAAGAAGGTCCAAGCGATACAGTAAACCTGAAGTGAAGCATCGGAATCTAAAACCGGACTCACAGGAGAGATTCAAATCTTAGAAAGTGAGAGTGTCAGTCCTCTTGTACTTATGTCGGCATTGTGCCTTTTGTATTATATTCGGATGCAATTTCTGTGTTTCATCGTCAATAAGAAGGTCCAATTTATAAAGGAAAA
This sequence comes from Schistocerca americana, assembly GCF_021461395.2. NCBI lineage: Eukaryota > Metazoa > Arthropoda > Insecta > Orthoptera > Acrididae > Schistocerca > Schistocerca americana. The sequence goes on from NC_060121.1 coordinate 61,668,110, forward strand.
CTGAAGTGAAGCATCGGAAACTAAAACTGGGCTCACAGGAGAGGTTCAAATCACAGAAAGTTAGAGTGTCAGTCCTCTTGTACTTAAGTCGGCATTGTGCCTACTGAATTTAATTCCGATGCAATTTCTGTGCCTCATCGTCAGTAAGAATGTCCAAGGTACACAGTAAACCTGAAGTGAAGCATCGGAATCTAAAACTTAACTCACAGGAGAGGTTCAAATCATAGAAAGTGAGAGTGTCAGTCCTCTTGTACTTAAGTCGTCATTGTGCCTTTTGTATTAAGTTCGGATGCAATTTCTGTGTTTCATCGTCAATAGGAAGGTCGAAGGTACACCGGAAACCTGAAGAGAAGCATCGGAATCTAAAACTGGACTCACAGGAGAGGTTCAAATCATAGAAAGTGAGAGTGTCAGTCGTCTTGTACTTAAGTCGGCATTGTGTCTTTTGTATTAAATTCGGATGCAATTACAGTGTTTCATCGTCAATAGGAAGGTCGAAGGTATACAGTAAACCTTAAGTGAAGCATCGGAATCTAAAACTGGACTCATAGGAGAGGTTCAAATCATAGAATGTTACAGTGTCAGTCCTCTTGTACTTAAGTCGGCATCGTGCCTTTTGTATTAAATTCGGGTGCAATATCTGTGTTTCATCGTCAATAGGAAGGTCCAAGGTACACAGGAAACCTGAAGAGAAGCATCGGAATCTAAAACTGGACTCACAGGAGAGGTTCAAATCATAGAAACTTAATGTGTCAGTCCTCTTGTACTTAAGTCGGGATTGTGCATTTTGAATTTAATTCCGATGCAATTTCTGTGCCTCATCGTCAACAAGATGGTCCAAGGTAATCAGTAAACCTGAAGTGAAGCATCGGAATCTAAAACTGGACTCACAGGAGAGGTTCAAATCATAGAAAGTTAGAGTGTCAGTCCCCTTGTACCTAAGTCGGCATTGTGCCTTTTGAATTTAAAACCTATCTAATTTCTGTGTTTCATCGTCAATGAGAAGGTCCAAGGTATACAGTAAACCTGAAGTGAAGCATCGGAATCTAAAACTGGACTCACAGGAGCGGTTCAAATGATAGAGAGTGTCAGTCCTCTTGTAGTTAAGTCGGCATTGTGCTTATTGTATTAAATTCGGATGCAATTTCTGTGTTTCATCGTCAATAAGAGGGTCCAAGGGATACAGCAAACCTGAAGTGAAGCATCCTAATTTAACACTGGTCTCACAGGAGAGGTTCAAATCATAAAAACTTAGAGTGTCAGTCCTGTTGTACTTAAGTCGGCATTGTGCTTTTTGTATTAAATTAGGATGCAATTTCTGTGTTTCATCGTCAATAAGAAGGTCCAAGGGATACAATAAACCTGAAGTGGGGCATCGGAATCTAAAACAGGTCTCACAGGAGAGGTTCAAATCATAGAAAGTTTGAGTGTCAGTAATCTTGTACTTAAGTCGGCATTGTGCCTTTTGTATTAAATTCGGATGCAATTTCTGTGTTTCATCGTCAATATGAAGGAACATGGTATACAGTAAACCTGAAGTGAAGCATCGGAATCCAAAACTGGACTCACAGGTTAGGTTCAAATCATAGGCAGTGAGAGTGTCTGTCCTCTGTACTTAAGTCGGCATTGTGCCTTTTGTATTAAATTCGGATGAAATTTCTGTGTTTCATCGTCAATAAGAAGGTCCAAGCGATACAGTAGACCTGAAGTGAAGTATCGGAATCTAAAACTGGACTCACAGGAGAGGTTCAAATCATAGAAAGTTACAGTGTCAGTCCTCTTGTTCTTAAGTCGGCATTTTGCCTTTAGTATTAAATTTGGATGCAATTTCTGTGTTTCATCGTCAATAAAAATGTCCAAGGTATACAGTAAACCTGAAGTGAAGCATCGGAATCTAAAACCGGACTCACAGGAGAGGTTCAAATCACAGAAAATTAGAGTGTCAGTCCTCTTGTACTTAAGTCGGCATTGTGCCTATTGAATTTAATTCCGATGCAATTTCTGTGCCTCATCGTCAATAAGAAGGTCCAAGGTACACAGTAAACCTGAAGTGAAGCATCGGAATCTAAAACTGGACTTACAGGTGAGGTTCTAATCATAGAATATTAGAGTGTCAGTCCTCTTGTACTTGAGTCGGCATTGTGCCTTTTGTATTAAATTTCGATGCATTTTATGTGGTTCATCGTCAATAAGAAGGTCCAAAGGATACAGTAAACCTGAAGTGAAACATCGGAATCTAAAATTGGACTCACAGGAGAGATTCAAATCATAGAAAGTGAGAGTGTCTGTCCTCTTGTACTTAAGTCGGCATTGTGCCTTTTGCATCAAATTCCGTTGCAATTTCTGTGTCTCATCGTCAATTAGAAGGTCCAAAGGACACAGTAAACCTGGAGTGAAGCATCGGAATCTAAAACTGGACTCACAGGAGAGGTTCAAATCATAGAAAGTGAGAGAGTCAGTGCTCTTATACTTAAGTCGGCATTGTGCCGTTTGTATTAAATTCGGATGCAACTTCTGTGTTTCATCGTCAATAAGAAGGTCCAAGGTATACAGTGAACCTGAAGTGAAGCATCGGAATCTAAACCTGGACTCACAGGATAAGTTCAAATCATAGAAAGTGAGAGTGTCAGTCCTCTTGTACTTAAGTCGGCATTGTGCCTTTTGAATTTATTTCCGATGCAATTTCTGTTTTTCATCGTCAATAAGAAGGTCCAAGGGATACAGTAAACCTGAAGTGAAGCATCGGAATCTAAAACTGGACTCACAGGATAAGTTCAAATCATAGAAACTTAGAGTGTCAGTCCTCTTGTACTTAAGTCGGCATTGTGCCTTTTGTATTACATTCGGATTCAATTTCTGTGTTTCATCGTCAATTAGATGGTACAAGGGATACAGTAAACCTGAAGTGAAGCAACGCAATCTAAAACTGGACTCACAGGAGAAGTTGAAATCATAGAAAGTGAGAGTGTCAGTCCTATTGTACTTAAGTCGGCATTGTGCCTTTTGCATCAAATTCCGTTGCAATTTCTGTGTCTCATCGTCAATTAGAAGGTCCAAAGGACACAGTAAACCTGGAGTGAAGCATCGGAATCTAAAACTGGACTCACAGGAGAGGTTCAAATCATAGAAAGTGAGAGTGTCAGTGCTCTTATACTTAAGTCGGCATTGTGCCGTTTGTATTAAATTCGGATGCAACTTCTGTGTTTCATCGTCAATAAGAAGGTCCAAGGGATTCAGAAAACGGGAAGTGAAGCATCGGAATCTAAAACTGGACTCACAGGAGAGGCTAAAATCATAGAAAGTTAGAGTGTCAGTCCTCTTGTACTTAAGTCGGTATTGTGCCTTTTGAATTTAATTCCGATGCAATTTCTGTGCTTCATCGTCATAAAGAAGTTCCAAGGGATACAGTAAACCTGAAGTGAAGCATCGGATTCTAAAACTAGACTCACAGGAGAGGTTCAAATCATAGAAACGTAGAGTGTAAGTCCTCTTGTACATAAGTCGGCATTGTGCCTTTTGTATTAAATTCGGATGCAATTTCTGTTTTTCATCGTCAATAAGAAGGTCCAAGGAATATAGTAAACCTGAAGTGAAACATCGGAATCTAATATTCGACTCACAGGAGAAGTTCAAATCATAGAAAGTGAGAGTGTCAGTCCTTTTGTACTTAAGTCGGCATTGTGCCTTTTGTATTAAATTCAGATGCAATTTCTGTTTTTCATCGTCAATAAGAAGGTAAGAGGGATACAGTAAACCTGAAGTGAGGCATCGGAATCCAAAACTGGACTCACAGGAGAGGTTCAAATCATAGAAAGTGAGAGAGTCAGTCCTCTTGTACTTAAGTCGGCATTGTGAGTTTTGTATTAAATTCGGATGCAATTTCTGCGTTTCATCGACAATAAGAAGGTCCAAGGGATACAGTAAACCTGAAGTGAAGCATCGGAATCTAAAACTGGACTCACAGGAGAAGTTCAAATCATAGAAAGTGAGAGTGTCAGTCCTCTTGTACTTAAGTCGGCATTGTGCCTTTTGTATTAAATTCGGATGCAATTTCTGTGTTTCATCGTCAATAAGAAGGTCCAAGGGATACAGTAAACCTGAAGAGAGGCATCGGAATCTGAAACTGGTCTCACAGGAGAGGTTCGAATCACAGAATGTGAGAGTGTCAGTCCTCTTGTACTTAAGTCGGCATTGTGCCTTTTGTATTAAGTCGGATGCAATTTCTGTAGTTCATCGTCAATAAGAAGGTCCAAGGGATACAGTAAACCTGAAGTGAAGCATCGGAATCTAAAACTGGACTCACAGGAGAAGTTCAAATCATAGAAAGTGAGAGTGTCAGTCCTCTTGTACTTTAGTGATCTTTGTGCCTTTTGTATTAAATTCGGATGCAATTTCTGTGTTTCATCGTCAATAAGAAGGTCCAAGCGATACAGTAAACCTGAAGTCAAGCATAGCAATCTAAAACTGGACTCACAAGAGAAGTTCAAATCATAGAGGGTGAGAGTGCCAGTCCTCTTGTACTTAAGTCGGCATTGTGAGTTTTGTATTAAATTCGTATGCAATTTCTGTGTTTCATCGTCATTAAGAAGGTCCAAGGGATACAGTAAACATGAAGTTAAGCATCGGAATCTAAAACTGGACTCACAGGAGAAGTTCAAATCATAGAAACTTAGAGTGTCAGTCCTCTTGTACTTAAGTCGGCATTGTGAGTTTTGTATTAAATTCGGAATCAATTTCTGTGTTTCATCGTCAATAAGAAGGTCCAAGGGATACAGTAAACCTGAAGTGAAGTATCGTAATGTAAAACTGGACTCACAGGAGAAGATCAGATCACAGAAAGTGAGAGTGTCAGTCCTCTTGTACTTAAGTCGGCATTGTGCCTCTTGTATTAAATTCGGATGCAATATCTGTGTTTCATCGGCAATAAGAAGGTCCAAGGTTCACAGTAAACCTGAAGTGAAGCATCGGAATCTAAAACTGGACTCTGAGGAGAGGTTCAAATCATAGTAAGTTCGAGTGTCAGTCCTCTTGTACTTAAGTCGTCATTGTACCTTTTGTATGAATTTGGGATGCAATTTCTGTTTTTCATCGTCAATAAGAAGGTCCAAGGGATACAGTAAACCTGAAGTGAAGCATCGGAATCTAAAATTCGACTGACAGGAGAAGTTCAAATCATAGAAAGTGAGAGTGTCAGTCCTCTTGTACTTAAGTCGTCATTGTGCCTTTTGAATTAAATTCGGATGCAATTTCTGTTTTTCATCGTCAATAAGAAGGTAAAAGGGATATAGTAAACCTGATGTGAAGCATCGGAATCTAAACCTGGACTCACAGGAGAGGCTCAAATCATAGAAAGTGAGGGTGTCAGTCCTCTTGTACTTAAGTCGGCATTGTGCCTTTTGTATTAAATTCGGATGCAATTTCTGTGTTTCATCGACAATAAGAGGGTCCAAGGGATACAGTAAACCTGAAGTGAAGCATCGGAATTTGAAACTGGACTCACAGTAGAAGTTCAAATCATAGAAACTGAGAGTGTCGGTCCTCTTGTACTTAAGTCGGCATTGTGCCTTTTGTATTACATTCGGATGCAATTTCTGTGTTTCGTCGTCAATAAGAAGGTCCAAGGGATACAGTTAACCTGAAGTGAGGTATTGGATTCTAAAACTTGTCTTACAGGAGAGGTTTAAATCCTAGGAAGTTAGAGTGTCAGTACCGTTGTACTGTAGTCGGCATTGTTCCTGTTGTATTAAATTCGGATGCAATTTCTGTGTTGCATCGTCAATAAGAAGGTCCAAGGTATACAGTAAACCTGAAGTGACGCATCGGAATCTAAAACAGGACTCTTAGGAGAGGTTCAAATCATAGTAAATTAGAGTGTCTATCCTCTTGTACTTATGTCGGCATTGTGCCTTTTGTATAAAATTAGGATGCAATTTCTGTTTTTCATCGTCAATAAGAAGGTCCAAGGGATACAGTAAACCTGAAGTGAAGCATCGGAATGTAAAACTGACCTTACTGGAGAGGTGCAAATCATAGAAAGTTAGAGTGTCAGTCCTCTTTTACTTAGGTCGGCATTGTGCCTTTTGAATTTAACTCCGATGCAATTTCTGTGCTTCATCGTGAAAAAGAAGGTCCAACGAATACAGCAAACCTGAAGTGAAGCATCGGAATCTAAATCTGGACTCCCAGGAGAGGTTCAAATCTTAGAAAGTGAGAGTGTCAGTCCTCTAGTACTTAAGTCGGCATTGTGCCTTTTGAATTTAATTCCGATGCAATTTCTGTTTTTCATCGTCAATAAGAAGGTCCAAGGGATACAGTAAACCTGAAGTGAAGCATCGGAATCTAAAACTGGACTCACAGGAGAGGTTTAAATCATAGAAAGTGAGAGTGTCACTCCTCTTGTACTTAAGTCAGCATTGTGCCTTTTGTATTAAATTTGGATGCAATTTCAGTTTTTCATCGTCAATAGGAAGGTCGAAGGTATATAGTAAAACTGAAGTGAAGCATCGGAATCTAAAACTGGACTCACAGGAGAGGTTCAAATCATAGAAAGTTAGAAAGTCAGTCCTCTTGTACTTAAGTCGGCATCGTGCCTTTTGTATTAAATTCGAATGCAATTTCTGTGTTTCATCGTCAATAAGAAGGTCCATGGTATACAGTAAACCAGAGGTGAAGCATCGGAATCTAAAACTGGACTCACAGGAAAGGTTCAAATCATAGAAAGTGAGAGTGTCAGTCCTCTTGTACTTGAGTCGGCATTGTGCCTTTTGTATTAAATTTGGATGCAATTTATTGTGTTTCATCGTCAATAAGAAGGTCCAAGGGATAAAGGAAACCTGAAGTGAAGTATCGCAATCTAAAACTGGACTCACAGGAGAGGTTCAAATCATAGAAAGTGAGAGTGTCAGTCCTCTTGTACTTGAGTCGGCATTGTGCCTTTTGTATTAAATTTGGATGCTATTTCTGTGTTTCATCGTCAATAAGAAGGTCCAAGGGATAAAGTAATCCTGAAGTGAAGCATCGGAATCTAAAACTGGACTCACAGGAGGGGTTCAATCCATAGAAAGTTAGAGTGTCAGTCCTCTTGTACTTAAGTCGGCATTGTGCCTTTTGTAATAAATTCGGATGCAATTTCTGTGTTTCATCGTCAATAAGAAGGTCCAAAGGACACAGTAAACCTGGAGTGAAGCATCGGAATCTAAAACTGGACTCACAGGAGAGGTTCAAATCATAGAAAGTGAGAGTGTCTGTCCTCTTGTACTTAAGTCGGCATTGTGCCTTTTGTATCAAATTCCGTTGCAATTTCTGTGTCTCATCGTCAATTAGAAGGTCCAAGATGTACAGTAAACCTGAAGTAAAGCATCGCAATCTGAAACTGGACTCACAGGAGAGGTTCAAATCATAGAAAGTGAGAGTGTCAGTCCTCTTGTACTTAAGTCAGCATTGTGCCTTTTGTATTAAATTCGGATGCAATTTCAGTGTTTCATCGTCAATAGGAAGGTTGAAGGTATACAGTAAACCTGAAGTGAAGCATCGGAATCTAAAACTGGACTCACAGGAGAGGTTCAAATCATAGAAAGTAAGAAAGTCAGTCCTCTTGTACTTAAGTCGGCATCGTGCCTTTTGTATTAAATTCGGATGCAATTTCTGTGTTTCATCGTCAATAAGAAGGTCCACGGTATACAGTAAACCAGAGGTGAAGCATCGGAATCTAAAACTGGACTCATAGGAAAGGTTCAAATCATAGAAAGTGAGAGTGTCAGTCCTCTTGTACTTGAGTCGGCATTGTGCCTTTTGTATTAAATTTGGATGCAATTTATTGTGTTTCATCGTTAATAAGAAGGTCCAAGGGATAAAGGAAACCTGTAGTGAAGCATCGGAATCTAAAACTGGACTCACAGGAGAGGTTCAAATCATAGAAAGTGAGAGTGTCAGTCCTCTTGTACTTGAGTCGGCATTGTGTCTTTTGTATTAAATTTGGATGCTATTTCTGTGTTTCATCGTCAATAAGAAGGTCCAAGGGATAAAGGAATCCTGAAGTGAAGCATCGGAATCTAAAACTGGACTCACAGGAGAGGTTTAATCCATAGAAAGTTAGAGTGTCAGTCCTCTTGTACTTAAGTCGGCATTGTGCCTTTTGTTATGAATTCGGATGGAATTTCTGTGTTTCATCGTCAATAAGAAGGTCCAAAGGACACAGTAAACCTGGAGTGAAGCATCGGAATCTAAACCTGGACTCACAGGATAAGTTCAAATCATAGAAAGTGAGAGTGTCAGTCCTCTTGTACTTAAGTCTGCATTGTGCCTTTTGAATTTATTTCCGATGCAATTTCTGTTTTTCATCGTCAATAAGAAGGTCCAAGGGATACAGTAAACCTGAAGTGAAGCATCGGAATCTAAAACTGGACTCACAGGATAAGTTCAAATCATAGAAACATAGAGTGTCAGTCCTCTTGTACTTAAGTCGGCATTGTGCCTTTTGTATTACATTCGGATTCAATTTCTGTGTTTCATCGTCAATAAGAAGGTACAAGAGATACAGTAAACCTGAAGTGAAGCATTGGAATCTAAAACTGGACTCACAGGAGAGGTTCAAAACATAGAAAGTGAGAGTGTGAGTCCTCTTGTACTTAAGTCGGCATTGTGCCTTTTGTATTAAATTCGGATGCAATATCTGTGTTTCATTGCGAATAAGAAATTCCAAGGTATACAGTAAACCTGAAGTGAAGCAACGCAATCTAAAACTGGACTCACACTAGAAGTTCAAATCATAGAAAGTGAGAGTGTCAGTCCTCTTGTACTCAAATCGGCATTATGCCTTTTGTATTGAATTCGGAGGCAATTTCTCTGTTTCTTCGTCAATAAGAAGGTCCAAGGTATACAGTAAACCTGAAGTGAAGCATCGGAATCTAAAACTGGACTCACAGGGAGGTTCAAATCATATAAATTTAGAGAGTCAGACCTCTTGTACTTAGGTCGGCATTGTGCCCTTTGTATTAAATTCGGATGCAATTTCTGTGTTTCATCGTCAATAAGAAGGTCCAAGGTATACAGTAAACCTGAAGTGAAGCATCGGAATCGAAAACTGGACTCACAGGAGAAGTTCAAATCATAGAAAATTAGAGTGTCAGTCCTCCTGTACTTAAGTCGGCACTGTACCTTTTCAATTAAATTCGGATGCAATTTCTGTGTTTCATCGTCAATAAGAAGGTCCAAGGGATTCAGAAAACCAGAAGTGAAGCATCGGAATCTAAAACTGGACTCACAGGAGAGGTTAAAATCATAGAAAGTTAGAGTGTCAGTCCTCTTGTTCTTAAGTCGGCATTGTGCCTTTTGAATTTAATTCCGATGCAATTTCTGTGCTTCATCGTCATAAAGAAGTTCCAAGGGATACAGTAAACCTGAAGTGAAGCATCGGAATCTAAAACTAGACTCACAGGAGAGGTTCAAATCATAGAAACGTAGAGTGTAAGTCCTCTTGTACATAAGTCGGCATTGTGCCTTTTGTATTAAATTCGGATGCAATTTCTGTTTTTCATCGTCAATAAGAAGGTCCAAGGAATACAGTAAACCTGAAGTGAAGCATCGGAATCTAAAATTCGACTCACAGGAGAAGTTCAAATCATAGAAAGTGAGAGTGTCAGTCCTCTTGTACTTAAGTCGGCATTGTGCCTTTTGTATTAAATTCAGATGCAATTTCTGTTTTTCATCGTCAATAAGAAGGTAAGAGGGATACAGTAAACCTGAAGTGAGGCATCGGAATCCAAAACTGGACTCACAGGAGAGGTTCAAATCATAGAAAGTGAGAGTGTCAGTCCTCTTGTACTTAAGTCGGCATTGTGCCTTTTGTATCAAATTCCGTTGCAATTTCTGTGTCTCATCGTCAATTAGAAGGTCCAAAGGACACAGTAAACCTGGAGTGAAGCATCGGAATCTAAAACTGGACTCAAAGGAGAGGTTCAAATCATAGAAAGTGAGAGTGTCAGTGCTCTTGTACTTAAGTCGGCATTGTGCCGTTTGTATTGAATTCGGATGCAACTTCTGTGTTTCATCGTCAATACGAAGGTCCAAGGCATACAGAAAACCTGAAGTGAAGCATCGGAATCTAAACCTGGACTCACAGGATAAGTTCAAATCATAGAAAGTGAGAGTGTCAGTCCTCTTGTACTTAAGCCGGCATTGTGCCTTTTGAATTTATTTCCGATGCAATTTCTGTTTTTCATCGTCAATAAGAAGGTCCAAGGGATACAGTAAACCTGAAGTGAAGCATCGTAATCTAAAACTGGACTCGCAGGATAAGTTCAAATCATAGAAACTTAGAGTGTCAGTCCTCTTGAACTTAAGTCGGCATTGTGCCTTTTGTATTACATTCGGATTCAATTTCTGTGTTTCATCGTCAATTAGATGGTACAGGGGATACAGTAAACCTGAAGTGAAGCATTGGAATCTAAAACTGGACTCACAGGAGAGGTTTAAAACATAGAAAGTGAGAGTGTCAGTCCTCTTGTACTTAAGTCGGCATTGTGCCTTTTGTATTAAATTCGGATGCAATATCTGTGTTTCATTGTCAATAAGAAGTTCCAAGGTATACAGTAAACCTGAAGTGAAGCAACGCAATCTAAAACTGGACTCACAGGAGAAGTTCAAATCATAGAAAGTGAGAGTGTCAGTCCTCTTGTACTTAAGTCGGCATTGTGCCTTTTGTATTAAATTCGGAGGCAATTTCTGTGTTTCATCGTCAATAAGAAGGTCCAAGGTGTACAGTAAACCTGAAGTGAAGCATCGGAATCTAAAACTGGACTCACAGAAGAGGTTCAAATCATATAAATTTAGAGAGTCAGACCTCTAGTACTTAGGTCGGCATTGTGCCCTTTGTATTAAATTCGGATGCAATTTCTTTGTTTCATCGTCAATAAGAAGGTCCAAGGTATACAGTAAACCTGAAGTGAAGCATCGGAATCGAAAACTGGACTCACAGGAGAAGTTCAAATCATAGACAATTAGAGTGTCAGTCCTCTTGTACTTAAGTCGGCATTGTACCTTTTGAATTAAATTCGGATGCAATTTCTGTGTTTCATCGTCAATAAGAAGGTCCAAGGGATTCAGAAAACCGGAAGTGAAGCATCGGAATCTAAAACTGGACTCACAGGAGAGGTTAAAATCATAGAAACGTAGAGTGTAAGTCCTCTTGTACATAAGTCGGCATTGTGCCTTTTGTATTAAATTCGGATGGAATTTCTGTGTTTCATCGTCAATAAGAAGGTCCAAAGGACACAGTAAACCTAGAGTGAAGCATCGGAATCTAAAACTGGACTCACAGGAGAGGTTCAAATCATAGAAGGTGAGAGTGTCTGTCCTCTTGTACTTAAGTCGGCATTGTGCCTTTTGTATCAAATTCCGTTGCAATTTCTGTGTCTCATCGTCAATTAGAAGGTCCAAAGGACACAGTAAACCTGGAGTGAAGCATCGGAATCTAAAACTGGACTCACAGGAGAGGTTCAAATCATTGAAAGTGAGAGTGTCAGTGCTCTTGTACTTAAGTCGGCATTGTGCCGTTTGTATTAAATTCGGATGCAACTTCTATGTTTCATCGTCAATAAGAAGGTCCAAGGTATACAGTAAACCTGAAGTGAAACATCGGAATCTAAACCTGGACTCACAGGATAAGTTCAAATCATAGAAAGTGAGAGTGTCAGTCCTCTTGTACTTAAGTCGGCATTGTGCCTTTTGAATTTATTTCCGATGCAATTTCTGTTTTTCATCGTCAATAAGAAGGTCCAAGGGATACAGTAAACCTGAAGTGAAGCATCGGAATCTAAAACTGGACTCACAGGAGAAGTTCAAATCATAGAAAGTGAGAGTGTCAGTCCTCTTGTACTTAAGTCGGCATTGTGCCTTTTGTATTAAATTCGGAGGCAATTTCTGTGTTTCATCGTAATTAAGAATGTCCAAGGTATACAGTAAACCTGAAGTGAAGCATCGGAATCTAAAACTGGACTCACAGGAGAGGTTCAAATCATATAAATTTAGAGAGTCAGACCTCTTGTACTTAGGTCGGCATTGTGCCCTTTGTATTAAATTCGAATGCAATTTCTATGTTTCATCGTCAATAAGAAGGTCCAAGGTATACAGTAAACCTGAAGTGAAGCATCGGAATCGAAAACTGGACTCACAGGAGAAGTTCAAATCATAGACAATTAGAGTGTCAGTCCTCTTGTACTTAAGTCGGCATTGTACGTTTTGAATTAAATTCGGATGCAATTTCTGTGTTTCATCGTCAATAAAAAGGTCCAAGGGATTCAGAAAACCGGAAGTGAAGCATCGGAATCTAAAACTGGACTCACAGGAGAGGTTAAAATCATAGAAAGTTAGAGTGTCAGTCCCCTTGTACTTAAGTCGGTATTGTGCCTTTTGAATTTAATTCCGATGCAATTTCTGTGCTTCATCGTCATAAAGAAGTTCCAAGGGATACAGTAAACCTGAAGTGAAGCATCGGAATCTAAAACTAGACTCACAGGAGAGGTTCAAATCATAGAAACGTAGAGTGTAAGTCCTCTTGTACATAAGTCGGCATTGTGCCTTTTGTATTAAATTCGGATGCAATTTCTGTTTTTCATCGTCAATAAGAAGGTCCAAGGAATACAGTAAACCTGAAGTGAAGCATCGGAATCTAAAACTGGACTCACAGGAGAAGTTCAAATCATAGAAAGTGAGAGTGTCAGTCCTCTTGTACTTAAGTCGGCATTGTGCCTTTTGTATTAAATTCGGATGCAATTTCTGTGTTTCATCGTCAATAAGAAGGTCCAAGGGATACAGTAAACCTGAAGAGAGGCATCGGAATCTGAAACTGGTTTCACAGGAGAGGTTCGAATCACAGAATGTGAGAGTGTCAGTCCTCTTGTACTTAAGTCGGCATTGTGCCTTTTGTATTAAATTGGATGCAATTTCTGTAGTTCATCGTCAATAAGAAGGTCCAAGGGATACAGTAAACCTGAAGTGAAGCATCGGAATCTAAAACTGGGCTCACAGGAGAAGTTCAAATCATAGAAAGTGAGAGTGTCAGTCCTCTTGTACTTTAGTGATCATTGTGCCTTTTGTATTAAATTCGGATGCAATTTCTGTGTTTAATCGTCAATAAGAAGGTCCAAGGGATACAGTAAACCTGAAGTGAAGCATCGGAATCTATAACTGGACTCATAGGAAAGGTTCAAATCATAGAAAGTTAGAGTGTCTGTCCTCTTGTACTTATGTCGGCATTGTGCCTTTTGAATTTAATTCCTATGCAATTTATGTTTTTCATCGTCAATAAGAAGGTACAAGGGATACAGTAAACCTGAAGTGAAGCATCGGAATCTAAAACTGGACTCACAGGAGAGGTTCATAACATAGAAAGTGAGACTGTCAGTCCTCTTGTACTTAAGTCGGCATTGTACCTTATGTATGAATTTGGGATGCAATTTCTGTTTTTCATCGTCAATAAGAAGGTCCAAGGGATACAGTAAACCTGAAGTGAAGCATCGGAATCTAAAATTCGACTGACAGGAGAAGTTCAAATCATAGAAAGTGAGAGTGTCAGTCCTCTTGTACTTAAGTCGTCATTGTGCCTTTTGAATTAAATTCGGATGCAATTTCTGTTTTTCATCGTCAATAAGAAGGTAAAAGGGATATAGTAAACCTGATGTGAAGCATCGCAATCTAAACCTGGACTCTCAGGAGAGGTTCAAATCATAGAAAGTGAGGGTGTCAGTCCTCTTGTACTTAGGTCGGCATTGTGCCTTTTGTATTAAATTCGGATGCAATTTCTGTGTTTCATCGTCAATAAGAGGGTCCAAGGGATACAGTAAACCTGAAGTGAAGCATCGGAATTTGAAACTGGTTCACAGTAGAAGTTCAAATCATAGAAACTGAGAGTGTCGGTCCTCTTGTACTTAAGTCGGCATTGTGCCTTTTGTATTACATTCGGATGCAATTTCTGTGTTTCATCATCAATAAGAAGGTCCAAAGGATACAGTTAACCTGAAGTGAGGTATTGGATTCTAAAACTTGTCCTACAGGAGAGGTTCAGATCCTAGGAAGTTAGAGTGTCAGTACCGTTGTACTTAAGTCGGCATTGTGCCTGTTGTATTAAATTCGGATGCAATTTCTGTGTTGCATCGTCAATAAGAAGGTCCAAGGTATAGAGTAAACCTGAAGTGACGCATCGGAATCTAAAACAGGACTCTTAGGAGAGGTTCAAATCATAGTAAATTAGAGTGTCAGCCCACTTGTACTTAAGTCGGCATTGTGCCTTTTGTATAAAATTAGGATGCAATTTCTGTTTTTCATCGTCAAGAAGAAGGTCCAAGGGATACAGTAAACCTGAAGTGTAGCATCGGAATGTAAAACTGACCTCACAGGAGAGGTGCAAATCATAGAAAGTTAGAGTGTCAGTCCTCTTTTACTTAAGTCGGCATTGTGCCTTTTGAATTTAACTCCGATGCAATTTCTGTGCTTCATCGTGAAAAAGAAGGTCCAAGGAATACAGCAAACCTGAAGTGAAGCATCGGAATCTAAATCTGGACTCCCAGGAGAGGTTCAAATCTTAGAAAGTGAGAGTGTCAGTCCTCTTGTACTTAAGTCGGCATTGTGCCTTTTGAATTTAATTCCGATGCAATTTCTGTTTTTCATCGTCAATAAGAAGGTCCAAGGGATACAGTAAACCTGAAGTGAAGCATCGGAATCTAAAACTGGACTCACAGGAGAGGTTCAAATCATAGAAAGTGAGAGTGTCAGTCCTCTTGTACTTAAGTCAGCATTGTGCCTTTTGTATTAAATTTGGATGCAATTTCAGTGTTTCATCGTCAATAGGAAAGTCGAAGGTATATAGTAAAACTGAAGTGAAGCATCGGAATCTAAAACTGGACTCACAGGAGAGGTTCAAATCATAGAAAGTTAGAAAGTCAGTCCTCTTGTACTTAAGTCGGCATCGTGCCTTTTGTATTAAATTCGGATGCAATTTCTGTGTTTCATCGTCAATAAGAAGGTCCACGGTATACACTAAACCAGAGGTGAAGCATCGGAATCTAAAACTGCACTCACAGGGAAGGTTCAAATCATAGAAAGTGAGAGTGTCAGTCCTCTTGTACTTGAGTCGGCATTGTGCCTTTTGTATTAAATTTGGATGCAATTTATTGTGTTTCATCGTCAATAAGAAGGTCCAAGGGATAAAGGAAACCTGAAGTGAAGTATCGCAATCTAGAACTGGACTCACAGGAGAGGTTCAAATCATAGAAAGTGAGAGTGTCAGTCCGCTTGTACTTGAGTCGGCATTGTGCCTTTTGTATTAAATTTGGATGCTATTTCTGTGTTTCATCGTCAATAAGAAGGTCCAAGGGATAAAGTAATCCTGAAGAGAAGCATCGGAATCTAAAACTGGACTCACAGGAGAGGTTCAATCCATAGAAAGTTAGAGTGTCAGTCCTCTTGTACTTAAGTCGGCATTGTGCCTTTTGTAATAAATTCGGATGCAATTTCTGTGTTTCATCGTCAATAAGAAGGTCCAAAGGACACAGTAAACCTGGAGTGAAGCATCGGAATCTAAAACTGGACTCACAGGAGAGGTTCAAATCATAGAAAGTGAGAGTGTCAGTCCTCTTGTACTTAAGTCAGCATTGTGCCTTTTGTAATAAATTCGGATGCAATTTCTGTGTTTCATCGTCAATAAGAAGGTCCAAAGGACACAGTAAACCTGGAGTGAAGCATCGGAATCTAAAACTGGACTCACAGGATAAGTTCAAATCATTGAAAGTGAGAGTGTCAGTCCTCTTGTACTTAAGTCTGCATTGTGCCTTTTGAATTTATTTCCGATGCAATTTCTGTTTTTCATCGTCAATAAGAAGGTCCAAGGGATACAGTAAACCTGAAGTGAAGCATCGGAATCTAAAACTGGACTCACAGGATAAGTTCAAATCATAGAAACTTAGTGTGTCAGTCCTCTTGTACTTAAGTCGGCATTGTGCCTTTTGTATTACATTCGGATTCAATTTCTGTGTTTCATCGTCAATAAGAAGGTACAAGAGATACAGTAAACCTGAAGTGAAGCATTGGAATCTAAAACTGGTCTCACAGGAGAGGTTCAAAACATAGAATGTGAGAGTGTCAGTCCTCTTGTACTTAAATCGGCATTGTGCCTTTTGTATTAAATTCGGATGCAATATCTGTGTTTCATTGTCAATAAGAAGTTCCAAGGTATACAGTAAACCTGAAGTGAAGCAACGCAATCTAAAACTGGACTCACAGGAGAAGTTCAAATCATAGAAAGTGAGAATGTCAGTCCTCTTGTACTTAAGTCGGCATTGTGCCTTTTGTATTAAATTCGGAGGCAATTTCTGTGTTTCATCGTCAATAAGAAGGTCCAAGGTATACAGTAAACCTGAAGTGAAGCATCGGAATCTAAAACTGGACTCACAGGAGAGGTTAAAATCATAGAAAGTTAGAGTGTCAGTCCTCTTGTACTTAAGTCAGCATTGTGCCTTTTGAATTTAATTCCGAAGCAATTTCTGTGCTTCATCGTCATAAAGAAGTTCCAAGGGATACAGTAAACCTGAAGTGAAGCATTGGAATCTAAAACTAGACTCACAGAAAGAGGTTCAAATCATAGAAACGTAGAGTGTAAGTCCTCTTGTACATAAGTCGGCATTGTGCCTTTTGTATTAAATTCGGATGCAATTTCTGTTTTCCATCGTCAATAAGAAGGTCCAAGGAATACAGTAAACCCGAAGTGAAGCATCGGAATCTAAAATTCGACTCACAGGAGAAGTTCAAATCATAGAAAGTGAGAGTGTCAGTCCTCTTGTACTTAAGTCAACATTGTGCCTTTTGTATTAAATTCAGATGCAATTTCTGTTTTTCATCGTCAATAAGAAGGTAAGAGGGATACAGTAAACCTGAAGTGAGGCATCGGAATCCAAAACTGGACTCACAGGAGAGGTTCAATCCATAGAAAGTTAGAGTGTCAGTCCTCTTGTACTTAAGTCGGCATTGTACCTTTTGAATTAAATTCGGATGCAATTTCTGTGTTTCATCGTCAATAAGAAGGTCGAAGGGATTCAGAAAACCGGAAGTGAAGCATCGGAATCTAAAACTGGGCTCACAGGAGAGGTTAAAATCATAGAAAGTTAGAGTGTCAGTCCTCTTGTACTTAAGTCGGCATTGTGCCTTTTGAATTTAATTCCGATGCAATTTCTGTGCTTCATCGTCATGAAGAAGATCCAAGGGATACAGTAAACCTGAAGTGAAGCATCGGAATCTAAAACTAGACTCACAGGAGAGGTTCAAATCATAGAAACGTAGAGTGTAAGTCCTCTTGTACATAAGTCGGCATTGTGCCTTTTATATTAAATTCGGATGCAATTTCTGTTTTTCATCGTCAATAAGAAGGTCCAAGGAATACAGTAAACCTGAAGTGAAGCATCGGAATCTAAAATTCGACTCACAGGAGAAGTTCAAATCACAGAAAGTGAGAGTGTCGGTCCTCTTGTACTTAAGTCGGCATTGTGCCTTTTGTATTAAATTCAGATGCAATTTCTGTTTTTCATCGTCAATAAGAAGGTAAGAGGGATACAGTAAACCTGAAGTGAGGCATCGGAATCCAAAACTGGACTCACAGGAGAGTTTCAAATCATAGAAAGTGAGAGTGTCAGTCCTCTTGTACTTAAGTCGGCATTGTGCCTTTTGTTATGAATTCGGATGCAATTTCTGTGTTTCATCGTCAATAAGAAGGTCCAAAGGACACAGTAAACCTGGAGTGAAGCATCGGAATCTAAACCTGGACTCACAGGATAAGTTCAAATCATAGAAAGTGAGAGTGTCAGTCCTCTTGTACTTAAGTCTGCATTGTGCCTTTTGAATTTATTTCCGATGCAATTTCTGTTTTTCATCGTCAATAAGAAGGTCCAAGGGATACAGTAAACCTGAAGTGAAGCATCGGAATCTAAAACTGGACACACAGGATAAGTTCAAATCATAGAAACTTAGAGTGTCAGTCCTCTTGTACTTAAGTCGGCATTGTGCCTTTTGTATGACATTCGGATTCAATTTCTGTGTTTCATCGTCAATAAGAAGGTACAAGGCATACAGTAAACCTGAAGTGAAGCATTGGAATCTAAAACTGGACTCACAGGAGAGGTTCAAAACATAGAAAGTGAGAGTGTCAGTCCTCTTGTACTTATGTCGGCATTGTGCCTTTTGTATTAAATTCGGATGCAATATCTGTGTTTCATTGTCAATAAGAAGTTCCAAGGTATACAGTAAACCTGAAGTGAAGCAACGCAATCTATAACTGGACTCACAGGAGAAGTTCAAATCATAGAAAGTGAGAGTGTCAGTCCTCTTGTACTTAAGTCGGCATTGTGCCTTTTGTATTAAATTCGGAGGCAATTTCTGTGTTTCATCGTCAATAAGAAGGTCCAAGGTATACAGTAAACCTGAAGTGAAGCATCGGAATCTAAAACTGGACTCACAGGAGAGGTTCAAATCATATAAATTTAGAGAGTCAGACCTCTTGTACTTAGGTCGGCATTGTGCCCTTTGTATTTAATTCGGATGCCATTTCTGTGTTTCATCGTCAATAAGAAAGTCCAAGGTATACAGTAAACCTGAAGTGAAGCATCGGAATCGAAAACTGGACTCACAGGAGAAGTTCAAATCATAGAAAATTAAAGTGTCAGTCCTCTTGTACTTAAGTCGGCATTGTACCTTTTGAATTAAATTCGGATGCAATTTCTGTGTTTCATCGTCAATAAGAAGGTCCAAGGGATTCAGAAAACCGGAAGTGAAGCATCGGAATCTAAAACTGGACTCACAGGAGAGGTTAAAAACATAGAAAGTTAGAGTGTCAGTCCTCTTGTACTTAAGTCGGCATTGTGCCTTTTGAATTTATTTCCGATGCAATTTCTGTGCTTCATCGTCATATAGAAGTTCCAAGGGATACAGTAAACCTGAAGTGAAGCATCGGAATCTAAAACTAGACTCACAGGAGAGATTCAAATCATAGAAACGTAGAGTGTAAGTCCTCTTGTACATAAGTCGGCATTGTGCCTTTTGTATTAAATTCGGATGCAATTTCTGTTTTTCATCGTCAATAAGAAGGTCCAAGGAATACAGTAAACCTGAAGTGAAGCATCGGAACCTAAAATTCGACTCACAGGAGAAGTTCAAATCATAGAAAGTGAGAGTGTCAGTCCTCTTGTACTTAAGTCGGCATTGTGCCTTTTGTATTAAATTCAGATGCAATTTCTGTTTTTCATCGTCAATAAGAAGGTAAGAGGGATACAGTAAACCTGAAGTGAGGCATCGGAATCCAAAACTGGACTCACAGGAGAGGTTCAAATCATAGAAAGTGAGAGCGTCAGTCCTCTTGTACTTAAGTCGGCATTGTGCCTTTTGTTGTGAATTCGGATGCAATTTCTGTGTTTCATCGTCAATAAGAAGGTCCAAAGGACACAGTAAACCTGGAGTGAAGCATCGGAATCTAAACCTGGACTCACAGGATAAGTTCAAATCATAGAAAGTGAGAGTGTCGGTCCTCTTGTACTTAAGTCTGCATTGTGCCTTTTCAATTTATTTCCGATGCAATTTCTGTTTATCATCGTCAATAAGAAGGTCCAAGGGATACAGTAAACCTGAAGTGAAGCATCGGAATCTAAAACTGGACTCAAAGGATAAGTTCAAATCATAGAAACTTAGAGTGTCAGTCCTCTTGTACTTAAGTCGGCATTGTGCCTTTTGTATTACATTCGGATTCAATGTCTGTGTTTCATCGTCAATAAGAAGGTACAAGGGATTCAGTAAACCTGAAGTGAAGCATTGGAATCTAAAACTGGACTCACAGGAGAGGTTCAAAACATAGAAAGTGAGAGTGTCAGTCCTCTTGTACTTAAGTCGGCATTGTGCCTTTTGTATTAAATTCGGATGCAATATCTGTGTTTCATTGACAATAAGAAGTTCCAAGGTATACAGTAAACCTGAAGTAAAGCATCGCAATCTGAAACTGGACTCACAGGAGAGGTTCAAATCATAGAAAGTGAGAGTGTCAGTCCTCTTGTACTTAAGTCAGCATTGTGCATTTTGTATTAAATTCGGATGCAATTTCAGTGTTTCATCGTCAATAGGAAGGTCGAAGGTACACAGTAAACCTGAAGTGAAGCATCGGAATCTAAAACTGGACTCACAGGAGAGGTTCAAATCATAGAAAGTTAGAAAGTCAGTCCTCTTGTACTTAAGTCGGCATCGTGCCTTTTGTATTAAATTCGGATGCAATTTCTGTGTTTCATCGTCAATAAGAAGGTCCACGGTATACAGTAAACCAGAGGTGAAGCAACGGAATCTAAAACTGGACTCATAGGAAAGGTTCAAATCATAGAAAGTGAGAGTGTCAGTCCTCTTGTACTTGAGTCGGCATTGTGCCTTTTGTATTAAATTTGGATGCAATTTATTGTGTTTCATCGTCAATAAGAAGGTCCAAGGGATAAAGGAAACCTGAAGTGAAGCATCGGAATCTAAAACTGGACTCACAGGAGAGGTTCAAATCATAGAAAGTGAGAGTGTCAGTCCTCTTGTACTTGAGTCGGCATTGTGCCTTTTGTATTAAATTTGGATGCTATTTCTGTGTTTCATCGTCAATAAGAAGGTCCAAGGGATAAAGGAATCCTGAAGTGAAGCATCGGAATCTAAAACTGGACTCACAGGAGAGGTTCAATCCATAGAAAGTTAGAGTGTCAGTCCACTTGTACTTAAGTCGGCATTGTGCCTTTTGTTATGAATTCGGATGCAATTTCTGTGTTTCATCGTCAATAAGAAGTTCCAAGGTACACAGTAAACCTGAAGTGAAGCAACGCAATCTAAAACTGGACTCACAGGAGAAGTTCAAATCATAGAAAGTGAGAGTGTCAGTCCTCTTGTACTTAAGTCGGCATTGTGCCTTTTGTATTAAATTCGGAGGCAATTTCTGTGTTTCATCGTCAATAAGAAGGTCCAAGGTATACAGTAAACCTGAAGTGAAGCATCGGAATCTAAAACTGGACTCACAGGAGAGGTTCAAATCATATTAATTTAGAGAGTCAGACCTCTTGTACTTAGGTCGGCATTGTGCCCTTTGTATTAAATTCGGATGCAATTTCTGTGTTTCATCGTCAATAAGAAGGTCCAAGGTATACAGTAAACCTGAAGTGAAGCATCGGAATCGAAAACTGGACTCACAGGAGAAGTTCAAATCATAGTAAATTAGAGTGTCAGTCCTCTTGTACTTAAGTCGGCATTGTACCTTTTGAATTAAATTCGGATGCAATTTCTGTGTTTCATCGTCAATAAGAAGGTCCAAGGTATTCAGAAAACTGGAAGTGAAGCATCGGAATCTAAAACTGGACTCACAGAAGAGGTTAAAATCATAGAAAGTTAGAGTCTCAGTCCTCTTGTACTTAAGTCGGCATTGTGCCTTTTGAATTTAATTCCGATGCAATTTCTGTGCTTCATCGTCATAAAGAAGTTCCAAGGGATACAGTAAACCTGAAGTGAAGCATCGGAATCTAAAACTAGTCTCACAGGAGAGGTTCAAATCATAGAAACGTAGAGTGTAAGTCCTCTTGTACATAAGTCGGCATTGTGCCTTTTGTATTAAATTCGGATGCAATTTCTGTTTTTCATCGTCAATATGAAGGTCCAAGGAATACAGTAAACCTGAAGTGAAGCATCGGAATCTAAAATTCGACTCACAGGAGAAGTTCAAATCATAGAAAGTTAGAGTGTCAGTCCTCTTGTACTTAAGTCGGCATTGTGCCCTTTGAATTTAATTCCGATGAAATTTCTGTGCTTCATCGTCATAAAGAAGTTCCAAGGGATACAGTAAACCTGAAGTGAAGCATCGGAATCTAAAACTGGACTCACAGGAGAGGTTCAAATCATATAAATTTAGAGAGTCAGACCTCTTGTACTTAGGTCGGCATGGTGCCCTTTGTATTAAATTCGGATGCAATTTCTGTGTTTCATCGTCAATAAGAAGGTCCAAGGTTTACAGTAAACCTGAAGTGAAGCATCGGAATCGAAAACTGGACTCACAGGAGAGGTTCAAATCATAGAAAGTGAGAGTGTCAGTCCTCTTGTACTTAAGTCGGCATTGTACCTTTTGAATTAAATTCGGATGCAATTTCTGTGTTTCATCGTCAATAAGAAGGTCCAAGGGAGTCAGAAAACCGGAAGTGAAGCATCGGAATCTAAAACTGGACTCACAGGAGAGGTTAAAATCATAGAAAGTTAGAGTGTCAGTCCTCTTGTACTTAAGTCGGCATTGTGCCTTTTGAATTTAATTCCGATGCAATTTCTGTGCTTCATCGTCATAAAGAAGTTCCAAGGGATACAGTAAACCTGAAGTGAAGCATCGGAATCTAAAACTAGACTCACAGGAGAGATTCAAATCATAGAAACGTAGAGTGTAAGTCCTCTTGTACATAAGTCGGCATTGTGCCTTTTGTATTAAATTCGGATGAAATTTCTGTTTTTCATCGTCAATAAGAAGGTCCAGGGAATACAGTAAACCTGAAGTGAAGCATCGGAATCTAAAATTCGACTCACAGGAGAAGTTCAAATCATAGAAATTTAGAGTGTCAGTCCTCTTGTACTTAAGTCGGCATTGTGATTTTTGTATTAAATTCAGATGCAATTTCTGTTTTTCATCGTCAATAGGAAGGTAAGAGGGATACAGTAAACCTGAAGTGAGGCATCGGAATCCAAAACTGGACTCACAGGAGAGGTTCAAATCATAGAAAGTGAGAGTGTCAGTAATCTTGTACTTAAGTCGGCATTGTGTATTTTGTATTAAATTCGGATGCAATCTCTGTGTTTCATCGACAATAAGAAGGTTCAAGGGATACAGTAAACCTGAAGTGAAGCATCGGAATCTAAAACTGGACTCACAGGAGAAGTTCAAATCATAGAAAGTGAGAGTGTCAGTCCTCTTGTACTTAAGTCGGCATTGTGCCTTTTGTATTAAATTAGGATGCAATTTCTGTGTTTCATCGTCAATACGAAGGTCCAAGGGATACAGTAAACCTGAAGAGAGGCATCGGAATCAGAAACTGGTCTCACTGGAGAGGTTCGAATCATAGAATGTGAGAGTGTCAGTCCTCTTGCACTTAAGTCGGCATTGTGCCTTTTGTATTAAATTCGGATGCAATTTCTGTAGTTCATCGTCAATAAGAAGGTCCAAGAGATACAGTAAACCTGAAATGAAGCATCGGAATCTAAAACTGGACTCACAGGAGAAGTTCAAATCATAGAAAGTGAGAGTGTCAGTCCTCTTGTACTTTAGTCTTCATTGTGCCTTTTGTATTAAATTCGGATGCAATTTCTGTGTTTCATCGTCAATAAGAAGGCCCAAGGTATACAGTAAACCTGAAGTGAAGCATCGGAATCGAAAACTGGACTCACAGGAGAAGTTCAAATCATAGAAAGTTAGAGTGTCAGTCCTCTTGTACTTAAGTCGGCATTGTGCCCTTTGAATTTAATTCCGATGCAATTTCTGTGCTTCATCGTCATAAAGAAGTTCCAAGGGATACAGTAAACCTGAAGTGAAGCATCGGAATCTAAATCTGGACTCACAGGAGAGGTTCAAATCGTAGAGAGTGTCAGTCCACTTGTACTTAAGTCGGCATTGTGCCTTTTGTTATGAATTCGGATGCAATTTCTGTGTTTCATCGTCAATAAGAAGTTCCAAGGTACACAGTAAACCTGAAGTGAAGCAACGCAATCTAAAACTGGACTCACAGGAGAAGTTCAAATCATAGAAAGTGAGAGTGTCAGTCCTCTTGTACTTAAGTCGGCATTGTGCCTTTTGTATTAAATTCGGAGGCAATTTCTGTGTTTCATCGTCAATAAGAAGGTCCAAGGTATACAGTAAACCTGAAGTGAAGCATCGGAATCTAAAACTGGACTCACAGGAGAGGTTCAAATCATATTAATTTAGAGAGTCAGACCTCTTGTACTTAGGTCGGCATTGTGCCCTTTGTATTAAATTCGGATGCAATTTCTGTGTTTCATCGTCAATAAGAAGGTCCAAGGTATACAGTAAACCTGAAGTGAAGCATCGGAATCGAAAACTGGACTCACAGGAGAAGTTCAAATCATAGTAAATTAGAGTGTCAGTCCTCTTGTACTTAAGTCGGCATTGTACCTTTTGAATTAAATTCGGATGCAATTTCTGTGTTTCATCGTCAATAAGAAGGTCCAAGGGATTCAGAAAACTGGAAGTGAAGCATCGGAATCTAAAACTGGACTCACAGAAGAGGTTAAAATCATAGAAAGTTAGAGTCTCAGTCCTCTTGTACTTAAGTCGGCATTGTGCCTTTTGAATTTAATTCCGATGCAATTTCTGTGCTTCATCGTCATAAAGAAGTTCCAAGGGATACAGTAAACCTGAAGTGAAGCATCGGAATCTAAAACTAGACTCACAGGAGAGGTTCAAACCATAGAAACGTAGAGTGTAAGTCCTCTTGTACATAAGTCGGCATTGTGCCTTTTGTATTAAATTCGGATGCAATTTCTGTTTTTCATCGTCAATATGAAGGTCCAAGGAATACAGTAAACCTGAAGTGAAGCATCGGAATCTAAAATTCGACTCACAGGAGAAGTTCAAATCATAGAAAGTTAGAGTGTCAGTCCTCTTGTACTTAAGTCGGCATTGTGCCCTTTGAATTTAATTCCGATGCAATTTCTGTGCTTCATCGTCATAAAGAAGTTCCAAGGGATACAGTAAACCTGAAGTGAAGCATCGGAATCTAAAACTGGACTCACAGGAGAGGTTCAAATCATATAAATTTAGAGAGTCAGACCTCTTGTACTTAGGTCGGCATGGTGCCCTTTGTATTAAATTCGGATGCAATTTCTGTGTTTCATCGTCAATAAGAAGGTCCAAGGTTTACAGTAAACCTGAAGTGAAGCATCGGAATCGAAAACTGGACTCACAGGAGAAGTTCAAATCATAGAAAGTGAGAGTGTCAGTCCTCTTGTACTTAAGTCGGCATTGTACCTTTTGAATTAAATTCGGATGCAATTTCTGTGTTTCATCGTCAATAAGAAGGTCCAAGGGATTCAGAAAACCGGAAGTGAAGCATCGGAATCTAAAACTGGACTCACAGGAGAGGTTAAAATCATAGAAAGTTAGAGTGTCAGTCCTCTTGTACTTAAGTCGGCATTGTGCCTTTTGAATTTAATTCCGATGCAATTTCTGTGCTTCATCGTCATAAAGAAGTTCCAAGGGATACAGTAAACCTGAAGTGAAGCATCGGAATCTAACACTAGACTCACAGGAGAGATTCAAATCATAGAAACGTAGAGTGTAAGTCCTCTTGTACATAAGTCGGCATTGTGCCTTTTGTATTAAATTCGGATGAAATTTCTGTTTTTCATCGTCAATAAGAAGGTCCAGGGAATACAGTAAACCTGAAGTGAAGCATCGGAATCTAAAATTCGACTCACAGGAGAAGTTCAAATCATAGAAATTTAGAGTGTCAGTCCTCTTGTACTTAAGTCGGCATTGTGATTTTTGTATTAAATTCAGATGCAATTTCTGTTTTTCATCGTCAATAGGAAGGTAAGAGGGATACAGTAAACCTGAAGTGAGGCATCGGAATCCAAAACTGGACTCACAGGAGAGGTTCAAATCATAGAAAGTGAGAGTGTCAGTAATCTTGTACTTAAGTCGGCATTGTGTATTTTGTATTAAATTCGGATGCAATCTCTGTGTTTCATCGACAATAAGAAGGTTCAAGGGATACAGTAAACCTGAAGTGAAGCATCGGAATCTAAAACTGGACTCACAGGAGAAGTTCAAATCATAGAAAGTGAGGGTGTCAGTCCTCTTGTACTTAAGTCAGCATTGTGCCCTTTGAATTTAATTCCGATGCAATTTCTGTGCTTCATCGTCATAAAGAAGTTCCAAGGGATACAGTAAACCTGAAGTGAAGCATCGGAATCTAAAACTGGACTCACAGGAGAGGTTCAAATCATATAAATTTAGAGAGTCAGACCTCTTGTACTTAGGTCGGCATTGTGCCCTTTGTATTAAATTCGGATGCAATTTCTGTGTTTCATCGTCAACAAGAAGGTCCAAGGTTTACAGTAAAACTGTAGTGAAGCATCGGAATCGAAAACTGGACTCACAGGAGAAGTTCAAATCATAGAAAATTAAAGTGTCAGTCCTCTTGTACTTAAGTCGGCATTGTACCTTTTGAATTAAATTCGGATGCAATTTCTGTGTTTCATCGCCAATAAGAAGGTCCAAGGGATTCAGAAAACCGGAAGTGAAGCATCGGAATCTAAAACTGGACTCACAGGAGACGTTAAAATCATAGAAAGTTAGAGTGTCAGTCCTCTTGTACTGAAGTCGGCATTGTGCCTTTTGAATTTAATACCGATGCAATTTCTGTGCTTCATCGTCATAAAGAAGTTCCAAGGGATACAGTAAACCTGAAGTGAAGCATCGGAATCTAAAACTAGACTCACAGGAGAGATTCAAATCATAGAAACGTAGAGTGTAAGTCCTCTTGTACATAAGTCGGCATTGTGCCTTTTGTATTAAATTCGGATGAAATTTCTGTTTTTCATCGTCAATAACAAGGTCCAAGGAATACAGTAAACCTGAAGTGAAGCATCGGAATCTAAAATTCGACTCACAGGAGAAGTTCAAATCATAGAAAGTGAGAGTGTCAGTCCTCTTGTATTTAAGTCGGCATTGTGCCTTTTGTTTTAAATTCAGATGCAATTTCTGTTTTTCATCGTCAATAGGAAGGTAAGAGGGATACAGTAAACCTGAAGTGAGGCATTGGAATCCAAAACTGGACTCACAGGAGAGGTTCAAATCATAGAAAGTGAGAGTGTCAGTAATCTTGTACTTAAGTCGGCATTGTGTATTTTGTATTAAATTCGGATGCAATCTCTGTGTTTCATCGACAATAAGAAGGTTCAAGGGATACAGTAAACCTGAAGTGAAGCATCGGAATCTAAAACTGGACTTACAGGAGAAGTTCAAATCATAGAAAGTGAGAGTGTCAGTCCTCTTGTACTTAAGTCGTCAATGTGCCTTTTGTATTAAATTCGGATGCAATTTCTGTGTCTCATCGTCAATACGAAGGTCCAAGGGATACAGTAAACCTGAAGAGAGGCATCGGAATCAGAAACTGGTCTCACTGGAGAGGTTCGAATCATAGAATGTGAGAGTGTCAGTCCTCTTGTACTTAAGTCGGCATTGTGCCTTTTGTATTAAATTCGGATGCAATTTCTGTAGTTCATCGTCAATAAGAAGGTCCAAGAGATACAGTGAACCTGAAGTGAAGCATCGGAATCTAAAACTGGACTCACAGGAGAAGTTCAAATCATAGAAAGTGAGAGTGTCACTCCTCTTGTACTTTAGTCTTCATTGTGCCTTTTGTATTAAATTCGGATGCAATTTCTGTGTTTCATCGTCAATAAGAAGGTCCAAGGGATACAGTAAACCTGAAGTGAAGCATCGGAATCTATAACTGGACTCATAGGAGAGGTTCAAATCATAGAAAGTTAGAGTGTCTGTCCTCTTGTACTTATGTCGCCATTGTGCCTTTTGAATTTAATTCCTATGCGATTTCTGTTTTTCATCGTCAATAAGAAGGTACAAGGTACACAGTAAACCTGAAGTGAAGCACCGGAATCTAAAACTGGACTCACAGGAGAGGTTCATAACATAGAATGTGAGAGTGTCAGTCCTCTTGTACTTAAGTCGGCATTGTGCCTTTTGTATTAAATTCTGAAGCAATTTCTGTGTTTCATCGTCAATAAGGATGTCCAAGGGATACAGTAAACCTGAAGCCAAGCATCGCAATCTAAAACTGGACTCACAAGAGAAGTTCAAATCATAGAGATTGAGAGTGTCAGTCCTCTTGTACTTAAGTCGGCATTGTGAGTTTTGTATTAAATTCGTATGCAATTTCTGTGTTTCATCGTCATTGAGAAGGTCCAAGGGATACAGTAAACATGAAGTGAAGCATCGGAATCTAAAACTGGACTCACAGGAGAAGTTCAAATCATAGAAACTTAGAGTGTCAGTCCTCTTGTACTTAAGTCGGCATTGTGAGTTTTGTATTAAATTCGGAATTAAATTCTGTGTTTCATCGTCAATGAGAAGGTCCAAGGGATACAGTAAACCTGAAGTGCAGCATCGGAAACTAAAACTGGACTCACAGGAGAGGTTCAAATCATAGAAAGTTAGAGTGTCAATCCACTTGTACTTAAGTCTGCATTGTGTTTTTTGAATTTAATTCCGATGCAATGTCTGTGCCTCATCGTCATACGAAGGTCCAAGGTACACAGTAAACCTGAAGAGAAAAATCGGAATCTAATACTAGACTCACAGGAGAGGTTCAAATCATAGAGAGTGTCAGTCCTCTTGTACTTAAGTCGGCATTGTGCCTTTTGTATTAAATTCGGATGCAATTTCTTTATTTCATCGTCAATAAGAACGTCCAAGGGATACAGTAAACCTGAAGTGAGGCATTGGAATCTAAAACTGGACCCACAGGAGAGGTTCAAATCATAGAAATTTAGAGTGTCAGTCCTCTTGTACTTAAGCCGGCATTGTGCCTTTTGTATTTAATTCCGATGCAATTTCTGTGCCTCATCGACAATAAGAAGGTCCAATGTACACAGTAAACCCGAAGTGAAGCATCGGAATCTAAAACTGGGGTAACAGGAGAGGTTCAAAATATAGAAAGTTAGAGTGTCAGTCCTCTTGTACTTAAGTCGGCATTGTGCCTTTTGAATTTCATTCCGATGCTATTTCTGTGTTCCATCGTCAATAAGAAGGTACAAGGGATACAGTAAACCAGAAGTGAAGCATCGGAATCTACAACTGGACTCACAGGAGAGGTTCAAATCATAGAAAGTGAGAGTGTCAGTCCTCTTGTACTTTAGTCTTCATTGTGCCTTTTGTATTAAATTCGGATGCAATTTCTGTGTTTCATCGTCAATAAGAAGGTCCAAGGGATACAGTAAACCTGAAGTGAAGCATCGGAATCTAAAACTGGACACACAGGAGAGGTTCATAACATAGAAAGTGAGAGTGTCAGTCCTCTTGTACTTAAGTCGGCATTGTGGCTTTTGTATTAAATTCGGAAGCAATTTCTGTGTTTCATCGTCAATAAGGAGGTCCAAGGGATGCAGTAAACCTGAAGTCAAGCATCGCAATCTAAAACTGGACTCACAAGAGAAGTTCAAATCATAGAGATTGAGAGTGTCAGTCCTCTTGTACTTAAGTCGGCATTGTGAGTTTTGTATTAAATTCGTATGCAATTTCTGTGTTTCATCGGCAATAAAAAGGTCCAAGGTTTACAGTAAACCTGAAGTGAAGCATCGGAATCTAAAACAGGACTCTGAGGAGAGGTTCAAATCATAGTAAGTTCGAGTGTCAGTCCTCTTGTACTTAAGTCGGCATTGTGCCTTTTGTATGAATTTGGGATGCCATTTCTGTTTTTCAACGTCAATAAGAAGGTCCAAGGGACACAGTAAACCTGAAGTGAAGCATCGGAATCTAAAATTCGACTGACAGGAGAAGTTCAAATCATAGAAAGTGAGAGTGTCAGTCCTCTTGTACTTAAGGCTGTCATTGTGCCTTTTGAATTAAATTCGGATGCAATTTCTGTTTTTCATCGTCAATAAGAAGGTAAAAGGGATCTAGTAAACCTGATGTGAAGCATCGGAATCTAAACCTGGACTCACAGGAGAGGTTTAAAACATAGAAAGTGAGGGTGTCAGTCCTCTTGTACTTAAGTCGGCATTGTGCCTTTTGTATTAAATTCGGTTTGCAATTTCTGTGTTTCATCGTCAATAAGAGGGTCCAAGGGATACAGTAAACCTGAAGTGAAGCATCGGAATCTGAAACTGGACTCACAGTAGAAGTTCAAATCATAGAAAGTGAGAGTGTCATTCCTCTTGTACTTAAGTCGGCATTGTGCCTTTTGTATTACATTCGGATGCAATTTCTGTGTTTCATCGTCAATAAGAAGGTCCAAGGGATACAGTTAACCTGAAGTGAGGTATTGGATTCTAAAACTTGTCTCACAGGAGAGGTTCAAATCCTAGGAAGTTAGAGTGTCAGTACCGTTGTACTTAAGTCGGCATTGTGCCTGTTGTATTACATTCGGAAGCAATTTCTGTGTTGCATCGTCAATAAGAAGGTCCAAGGTATAAAGTAAACCTGAGGTGACGCATCGGAATCTAAAACAGGACTCCTAGGAGAGGTTCAAATCATAGTAAATTAGAGTGTCAGCCCACTTGTACTTAAGTCGGCATTGTGCCTTTTGTATAAAATTAGGATGCAATTTCTGTTTTTCATCGTCAATAAGAAGGTCCAAGGGATACAGTAAACCTGAAGTGAAGCATCGTTATCTAAAACTGACCTCACAGGAGAGGTGCAAATCATAGAAAGTTAGAAAGTCAGTCCACTTTTACTTAAGTCGGCATTGTGCCTTTTGAATTTAACTCCGATGCAAATTCTGTGTTTCATCGTCAATAAGAGGGTTCAAGGTACACAGGAAACCTGAAGTGAAGCATCGGAATCTAAAACTGGACTCACAGGAGAGGTTCAAATCATAGAAAGTTAGTGTGTCAGTCCTCTTGTACTTAAGTCCGCATTGTGCCTTTTGAATTTAATTGCGATGCAATTTCTGTGTCTCATCGTCAACAAGAGGGTCCAAGGTACACAGTAAACCTGAAGTGAAGCATCGGAATCTAAAACTGGACTCACAGGAGAGGGTCAAATCATAGAAAGTTAGTATGTCAGTCCCGTTGTACTTAAGTCGGCATTGTGCCTTTTGAATATAATTCCGATGCAATTTCTGTGTTTCATCGTCAATAAGAAGGTCCAAGGTATACAGTAAACCTGAAGTGAAGCATCGGAATCTAAAACTGGAGTCACACGAGAGGTTCAAATCATAGAGTGTCAGTCCTCTTGTACTTAAGTCGCCTTTGTGCTTTTTGTATTAAATTCGGATGCAATTTCTGTGTTTCATCGTCAATAAGAAGGTCCAAGGGATACAGTAAACCTGAAGTAAGGCATAGGAAATTAACACTGGACTCACAGGAGAGGTTCATATCATACAATGTTATAGTGTCAGTCCCCTTGTACTTAAGTCGGCATTGTGAATTTTGAATTTAATTCCGATGCAATTTCCGTGTTTCATCGTCAATATGAAGGTCCAAGTTATACAGAAAACCTGAATGGAAGCATCGGAATCTAAAACTGGACTCACAGGAGAGGTTCAAATCATAGAGAGTGTCTGTACTCTTGTACTTACGTCGGCATTGTGCCTTTTGTATTAAATTCGGATGCAATTTCTTTGTTTCATCGTCAATACGAACGTCCAAGCGATACAGTAAACCTGACGTGAAGCATCAGAATCTAATACTTGACTCACAGGAGTGGTTCAAATCATAGGAAGTGAGAGTGTCAGTCCTCTTGTACTAAGGTCGGCATTGTGCCTTTTGAATTTATTTCCGATGCAATTTCTGTGCCTCATCGTCAATAAGAAAGTCCAAGGTACACAGTAAACTTGAAGTGAAGCATCGGAATCCAAAACTGGACTCACAGGAGAGGTTCAAATCATAGAAAATTAGAGTGTCAGTCCCCTTTTATTTAAGTTGGCATTGTGAATTTTGAATTTAATTCCGATGCAATTTCTGTATTTCATCGTCAATAAGAAGGTCCAAAGTATACAGTAAACCTGAAGTGAAGCATCGGAATCTAAATCTGGACTCACAGGAGAGGTTCAAATCGTAGAGAGTGTCAGTCCTCTTGTACTTAAGTTGGCATTGTGCCTTTTGTATTAAATTCGGATGCAATTTCTGTGTTTCATCGTCAATGAGAAGGTCCAAGGGATACAGTAAACCTGAAGTGCAGCATCGGAAACTAAAACTGGACTCACAGGAGAGGTTCAAATCATAGAAAGTTAGAGTGTCAATCCACTTGTACTTAAGTCTGCATTGTGTTTTTTGAATTTAATTCCGATGCAATGTCTGTGCCTCATCGTCATACGAAGGTCCAAGGTACACAGTAAACCTGAAGGGAAAAATCGGAATCTAATACTAGACTCATAGGAGAGGTTCAAATCATAGAGAATGTCAGTCCTCTTGTACTTAAGTCGGCATTGTGCCTTTTGTATTAAATTCGGATGCAATTTCTTTATTTCATCGTCAATAAGAACGTCCAAGGGATACAGTAAACCTGAAGTGAAGCATCGGAATCTAAAACTGGACACACAGGAGAGGTTCAAATCATAGAAATTTAGAGTGTCAGTCCTCTTGTACTTAAACCGGCATTGTGCCTTTTGTATTTAATTACGATGCAATTTCTGTGCCTCATCGACAATAAGAAGGTCCAATGTACACAGTAAACCCGAAGTGAAGCATCGGAATCTAAAACTGGGCTAACAGGAGAGGTTCAAATCATAGGAAGTTAGAGTGTCAGTCCTCTTGTACTTAAGTCGGCATTGTGCCTTTTGAATTTCATTCCGATGCTATTTCTGTGTTCCATCGTCAATAAGAAGGTACAAGGGATACAGTAAACCAGAAGTGAAGCATCGGAATCTAAAACTGGACTCACAGGAGAGGTTCAAATCATAGAAACTTAGAGTGTCAGTCCTCTTGTACTTAAGTCGGCATTGTGCCTTTTGTTTTAAATGCGGATGCAATTTCTGTGTTTCATCGTCAATACGAAGGTCCAAGGGATTAAGGAAACCTGAAGTGAAGCATCAGAATCTAAAAATGGATTCACAGGAGAGGTTCAAATCATAGAAAGTGAGAGTGTCAGTCCTCTTGTACTTTAGTCTTCATTGTGCCTTTTGTATTAAATTCGGATGCAATTTCTGTTTTTCATCGTCAATAAGAAGGTCCAAGGGATACAGTAAACCTGAAGTGAAGCATCGGAATCTATAACTGGACTCATAGGAGAGGTTCAAATCATAGAAAGTTAGAGTGTCTGTCCTCTTGTACTTATGTCGGCATTGTGCCTTTTGAATTTAATTCCTATGCAATTTCTGTTTTTCATCGTCAATAAGAAGGTACAAGGGATACAGTAAACCTGAAGTGAAGCATCGGAATCTAAAACTGGACACACAGGAGAGGTTCATAACATAGAAAGTGAGAGTGTCAGTCCTCTTGTACTTAAGTCGGCATTGTGCCTTTGATATTAAATTCGGAAGCAATTTCTGTGTCTCATCGTCATTAAGAAGGTCCAAGGGATACAGTAAACATGAAGTGAAGCATCGGAATCGAAAACTGGACTCACAGGAGAAGTTCAAATCATAGAAACTTAGAGTGTCATTCCTCTTGTACTTAAGCCGGCATTGTGAGTTTTGTATTAAATTCGGAATCAATTTCTGTGTTTCATCGTCAATAAGAAGGTCCAAGGGATACAGTAAACCTGAAGTGAAGAATCGGAATCTAAAACTGGACTCACAGGAGAGTTTCAAATCATAGAAAGTTATAGTGTCAGTCCTCTTGTACTTAAGTCGCCATTGTGACTTTTGTATTAAATTCGGATGCAATTTCTGTGTTTCATCGTCAATAAAAAGGTCCAAGGGACACAGTAAACCTGAAGTGAAGTATCGTGATGTAAAACTGGACTCACAGGAGAAGTTCAGATCACAGAAAGTGAGAATGTCAGTCCTCTTGTACTTAAGTCGGCATTGTGCCTGTTTTATTAAATTCGGATGCAATATCTGTGTTTCATCGGCAATAAAAAGGTCCAAGGTTTACAGTAAACCTGAAGTGAAGCATCGGAATCTAAAACTGGACTCTGAGGAGAGGTTCAAATCATAGTAAGTTCGAGTGTCAGTCCTCTTGTACTTAAGTCGGCATTGTGCCTTTTGTATGAATTTGGGATGCCATTTCTGTTTTTCATCGTCAATAAGAAGGTCCGAGGGATACAGTAAACCTGAAGTGAAGCATCGCAATCTAAAATTCGACTGACAGGAGAAGTTCAAATCATAGAAAGTGAGAGTGTCAGTCCTCTTGTACTTAAGCCGTCATTGTGCCTTTTGAATTAAATTCGGATGCAATTTCTGTTTTTCATCGTCAATAAGAAGGTAAAAGGGATCTAGTAAACCTGAAGTGAAGCATCGGAATCTAAAACTGACCTCACAGGAGAGGTGCAAATCATAGAAAGTTAGAGTGTCAGTCCTCTTTTACTTAAGTCGGCATTGTGCCTTTTGAATTTAACTCCGATGCAATTTCTGTGTTTCATCGTCAATAAGAAGGTTCAAGGTACACAGGAAACCTGAAGTGAAGCATCGGAATCTAAACCTGGACTCACAGGAGAGGTTCAAATCATAGAAAGTTAGTGTGTCAGTCCTCTTGTACTTAAGTCGGCATTGTGCCTTTTGAATTTAATTCCAATGCAATTTCTGTGTCTCATCGTCAACAAGAAGGTCCAAGGTACACAGTAAACCTGAAGTGAAGCATCGGAATCTAAAACTGGACTCACAGGAGAGGTTCAAATCATAGAAAGTTATAGTGTCAGTCCCCTTGTACTTAAGTCGGCATTGTGCCTTTTGAATATAATTCCGATGCAATTTCTGTGTTTCATCGTCAATAAGAAGGTCCAAGGTATACAGTAAACCTGAAGTGAAGCATCGGAATCTAAAACTGGAGTCACACGAGAGGTTCAAATCATAGAGTGTCAGTCCCCTTGTACTTAAGTCGCCTTTGTGCTTTTTGTATTAAATTCGGATGCAATTTCTGTGTTTCATCGTCAATAAGAAGGTCCAAGGGATACAGTAAACCTGAAGTTAAGCATAGGAAATTAACACTGGACTCACAGGAGAGGTTCATATCATACAATGTTATAGTGTCAGTCCCCTTGTACTTAAGTCGGCATTGTGAATTTTGAATTTAATTCCGATGCAATTTCCGTGTTTTATCGTCAATATGAAGGTCCAAGTTATACAGAAAACCTGAATGGAAGCGTCGGAATCTAAAACTGGACTCACAGGAGAGGTTCAAATCATAGAGAGTGTCTGTACTCATGTACTTACGTCGGCATTGTGCCTTTTGTATTAAATTCGGATGCAATTTCTTTGTTTCATCGTCAATACGAACGTAAAAGGGATACAGTAAACCTGACGTGAAACATCAGAATCTATTACTTGACTCACAGGAGTGGTTCAAATCATAGGAAATGAGAGTGTCAGTCCTCTTGTACTAAAGTCAGCTTTGTGCCTTTTGAATTTATTTCCGATGCAATTTCTGTGCCTCATCGTCAATAAGAAAGTCCAAGGTACACAGTAAACTTGAAGTGAAGCATCGGAATCTAAAACTGGACTCACAGGAGAGGTTCAAATCATAGAAAATTAGAGTGTCAGTCCCCTTTTATTTAAGTTGGCATTGTGATTTTTGAATTTAATTCAGATGCAATTTCTGTATTTCATCGTCAATAAGAAGGTCCAAGGTATACAGTAAACCTGAAGTGAAGCATCGGAATCTAAATCTGGACTCACAGGAGAGGTTCAAATCGTAGAGAGTGTCAGTACTCTTGTGCTTAAGTCGGCATTGTGCCTTTTGAATTTAATTCCGATGCAATTTCTGTGTTTCATCGTCAATAACAAGTTCCGATGTATACAGTAAACCTGTGAAGCATCGGAATCCAAAACTGGACTCACAGGAGAGGTTCAAATCATAGAAAGTTAGAGTGTCAGTCCACTTGTACTTAAGGCGGCATTGTGCCTTTTGTATTAAATTCGGATGCAATTTCTGTGTTTCATCGTCAATGAGAAGGTCCAAGGGATACAGTAAACCTGAAGTGCAGCATCGGAAACTGAAACTGGACTCACAGGAGAGTTTCAAATCATAGAAAGTTAGAGTGTCAATCCACTTGTACTTAAGTCTGCATTGTGTTTTTTGAATTTAATTCCGATGCAATGTCTGTGCCTCATCGTCATACGAAGGTCCAAGGTACACAGTAAACCAAGAAGAGAAAAATCGGAATCTAATACTAGACTCACAGGAGAGGTTCAAATCATAGAGAGTGTCAGTCCTCTTGTACTTAAGTCGGCATTGTGCCTTTTGTATTAAATTCGGATGCAATTTCTTTATTTCATCGTCAATAAGAGCGTCCATGGGATACAGTAAACCTGAAGTGAAGCATCGGAATCTAAAACTTTACACACAGGAGAGGTTCAAATCATAGAAATTTAGAGTGTCAGTCCTCTTGTACTTAAGCCGGCATTGTGCCTTTTGTAATTAATTCCGATGCAATTTCTGTGCCTCATCGACAATAAGAAGGTCCAATGTACACAGTAAACCCGAAGTGAAGCATCGGAATCTAAAACTGGGCTAACAGGAGAGGTTCAAATCATAGAAAGTTTGAGTGTCAGTCCTCTTGTACTTAAGTCGGCATTGTGCTTCTTGAATTTCATTACGATGCTATAACTGTGTTCCATCGTCAATAAGAAGGTACAAGGGATACAGTAAACCAGAAGTGAAGCATCGGAATCAAAAACTGGACTCACAGGAGAGGTTCAAATCATAGAAACTTAGAGTGTCAGTCCTCTTGTACTTAAGTCGGCATTGTGCCTTTTGTTTTAAATTCGGATGCAATTTCTGTGTTTCATCGTCAATACGAAGGTCCAAGGGATTAAGGAAACCTGAAGTGAAGCATCAGAATCTAAAAGTGGACTTTTGTATTAAATTCGAATGCAATTTCTGTGTTTCATCTTCAATGAGAAGGTCCAAGGTACACAGGAAACCTGAAGTGAAGCATCGGAATCTAGAACTGGACTCACAGGAGAGGTTTAACTCATAGAAAGTTAGTGTGTCAGTCCACTTGTACTTATGTCGGCATTGTGCCTTTTGAATTTAATTCCGATGCAATTTCTGTGTCTCATCGTCAACAAGAAGGTCCAAGGTACACAGTAAACCTGAAGTGAAGCATCGGAATCTAAAACTGGACTCACAGGAGAGGTTCAAATCATAGAAAGTTAGAGTGTCAGTCCTCTTGTACGTAAGTCGGCATTGTGCCTTTTAAATATATTCCGATGCAATTTCTGTGTTTCATCGTCAGTAAGAAGGTCCAAGGTATACAGTAAACCTGAAGTGAAGCATCGGAATCTAAAACTGGAGTCACACGAGAGGTTCAAATCATAGAGTGTCAGTCCTCTTGTACTTAGGTCGGCATTGTGCTTTTTGTATTAAATTCGGATGCAATTTCTGTGTTTCATCGTCAATACGAACGTCCAAGGGATACAGTAAACCTAAATGGAAGCATCGGAATCTAATACTGGACTCACAGGAGAGGTTCAAATCATAGAGAGTGTCAGTACTCTTGTACTTACGTCGGCATTGTGCCTTTTGTATTAAATTCCGATGCAATTTCTGTGACTCATCGTCAATAAGAAAGTCCAAGGTACACAGTAAACCTGAAGTGAAGCATCGGAATCTAAAACTGGACTCACAGGAGAGGTTCAAATCATAGAAAATTAGAGTGTCAGTCCCCTTTTATTTAAGTTGGCATTGTGAATTTTGAATTTAATTCCGATGCAATTTCTGTGTTTCATCGTCAATAAGAAGGTCCAAGGTATACAGTAAATCTGAAGTGAAACATCGGAATCTAAATCTGGACTCACAGGAGAGGTTCAAATCATAGAGAGTGTGAGTCCACTTGTGCTTAAGTCGGCATTTTACCTTTTGAATTTAATTCCGATGCAATTTCTGTGTTTCATCGACAATAAGAAGTTCCGATGTATACAGTAAACGTTTGAACCATCGGAATCTAAAACTGGACTCACAGGAGAGGTTCAAATCATAGAAAGTTAGAGTGTCAGTCCTCTTGTACTTAAGTCGGCATTGTGCCTTTTGTATTAAATTCGGATGCAATTTCTGTGTGTCATCGTCAATGAGAAGGTCCAAGGGATACAGTAAACCTGAAGTGAAGCATCGGAAACTAAAACTGGACTCACAGGAGAGGTTCAAATCATAGAAAGTGAGAGTGACAGTCCTCCTGTACTTAAGTCGGCATTGTGCCTTTTGTATTAAATTCAGATGCAATTTCTGTGTTTCATCGTCAAAAAGAAGGTCCAAGGAATACAGTAAACTAGAAGTGAAGCATCGGTTTCTAAAACTGGACTCACAGGAGAGGTTCAAATCATAGAAAGTGAGAGTGTCAGTCCTCTTGTACTTAAGTCGGCATTGTGCCTTTTGTATTAATTTCAGAAGCAATTTCTGTGTTTCATCGTCAATAAGAAGGTCCAAGGGATACAGTAAACCTTACGTGAAGCATCGAAATCTAATACTTGACTCACAGGAGCGGTTCAAATCATAGGAAGTGAGAGTGTCAGTCCTCTTGTACTTAAGTCGGCATTGTGCCTTTTGAATTTATTACCGATGCAATTTCTGTGCCTCATCGTCAATAAGAGAGTCCAAGGTACACAGTAAACCTGAAGTGAAAAACCGGAATCTAATACTAGACTCACAGGAGAGGTTCAAATCATAGGAAGTGAGAGTGTCCGTCCTCTTGTACTTAAGTCGGCATTGTGCCTGTTGTATTAAATTCGAATGCAATTTCTGTGTTTCATCGTCAATAAGAAGGTCCAAGGTACACAGGAAACCTGAAGTGAAGCATCGGAATCTAGAACTGGACTCAAAGGAGAGGTTTAAATCATTGAAAGTTAGTGTGTCAGTCCACTTGTACTTATGTCGGCATTGTGCCTTTTGAATTTAATTCCGTTGCAATTTCTGTGTCTCATCGTCAACAAGAAGGTCCAAGGTACACAGTAAACCTGAAGTGAAGCATCGCAATCTAAAACTGGACTCACAGGAGAGGTTCAAATCATAGAAAGTTAGGGTGTCAGTCCCCTTGTACGTAAGTCGGCATTGTGCCTTTTGAATATAATTCCGATGCAATTTCTGTGTTTCATCGTCAATATGAAGGTCCAAGTTATACAGTAAACCTGAATGGAAGCATCGGAATCTAAAACTGGACTCACAGGAGAGGTTCAAATCATAGAGAGTGTCAGTACTCTTGTACTTACGTCGGCATTGTGCCTTTTGTATTAAATTCGGATGCAATTTCTTTGTTTCATCGTCAATACGAACGTCCAAGGGATACAGTAAACCTGACGTGAAGCATCGAAATCTAATACTTGACTCACAGGAGTGTTTCAAATCATAGGAAGTGAGAGTGTCAGTCCTCTTGTACTTAAGTCGGCATTGTGCCTTTTGAATTTATTACCGATGAAATTTCTGTGCCTCATCGTCAATAATAAAGTCCAAGGTACACAGTAAACCTGAAGTGAAGCATCGGAATCTAAATCTGGACTCACAGGAGAGGTTCAAATCATAGAAAATTAGAGTGTCAGTCCCCTTTTATTTAAGTTGGCATTGTTAATTTGAATTTAATTCCGATGCAATTTCTGTGTTTCATCGTCAATAAGAAGGTCCAAGGTATACAGTAAACCTGAAGTGAAACATCGGAATCTAAATCTGGACTCACAGGAGAGGTTCAAATCATAGAGAGTGTCAGTCCTCTTGTGCTTAAGTCGGCATTGTGCCTTTTGTATTAAATTCGGATGCAATTTCTTTGTTTCATCGTCAATAGGAACGTCCAAGGGATACAGTAAACCTGAAGTGAAGCATCAGAATCTAAAACTGGACTCACAGGAGTGGTTCAAATCATAGAAAGTTAGAGTGTCAGTCCACATTCACTTAAGTCGGCATTGTGAATTTTGAATTTAATTCCAATGCAATTTCTGTGTTTCATCGTCAATAAGAAGGTCCAAGGTATACAGTAAACCTAAAGTGAAGTATCGGAATCTAAAACTGGAGTCACACGAGAGGTTCAAGTCATAGAGTGTCAGTCCTCTTGTACTTAGGTCGGCATTGTGCTTTTTGTATTAATTTCGGATGCAATTTCTGTGTTTCATCGTCAATATGAAGGTCCAAGTTATACAGTAAACCTAAATGGAAGCATCGGAATCTAAAACTGGACTCACAGGAGAGGTTCAAATCATAGAGAGTGTCAGTACTCTTGTACTTACGTCGGCATTGTGCCTTTTGTATTAAATTCGGATGCAATTTCTTTGTTTCATCGTCAATACGAACGTCCAAGGGATACAGTAAACCTGACGTGAAGCATCGAAATCTAATACTTGACTCACAGGAGTGTTTCAAATCATAGGAAGTGAGAGTGTCAGTCCTCTTGTACTTAAGTCGGCATTGTGCCTTTTGAATTTATTACCGATGCAATTTGTGTGCCTCATCGTCAATAAGAAGGTCCAAGGTACACAGTAAACCTGAAGTGTAGCATCGGTATCTAAAACAGGACTCACAGGAGAGGTTCAAATCATAGAAAATTAGAGTGTCAGTCCCCTTTTATTTAAGTTGGCATTGTTAATTTGAATTTAATTCCGATGCAATTTCTGTGCTTCATCGTCAATAAGAAGGTCCAAGGTATACAGTAAACCTGAAGTGAAACATCGGAATCTAAATCTGGACTCACAGGAGAGGTTCAAATCATAGAGAGTGTCAGTCCTCTTGTGCTTAAGTCGGCATTGTGCCTTTTGTATTAAATTCGGATGTAATTTCTTTGTTTCATCGTCAATAGGAACGTCCTAGGGATACAGTAAACCTGAAGTGAAGCATCGGAATCTAAAACTGGACTCACAGGAGAGGTTCAAATCATAGAAAGCTAGAGAGTCAGTCCACATTCACTTAAGTCGGCATTGTGAATTTTGAATTTAATTCCAATGCAATTTCTGTGTTTCATCGTCAATAAGAAGGTCCAAGGTATACAGTAAACCTGAAGTGAAGCATCGGAATCTAAAACTGGACTCACAGGAGAGGTTCAAATCATAAAGAGTGTCAGTCCTCTTGTACTTAAATCGGCATTGTGCCTTTTGTATTAAATTCGGATGCAATTTCTTTGTTTCATCGTCAATAGGAACGTCCAAGGGATACAGTAAACCTGAAGTGAAGCATCGGATTCTAAAACTGGACACACAGGAGAGGTTCAAATCATTGAAATTTAGAGTGTCAGTCCTCTTGTACTTAAGCCGGCATTGTGCCTTTTGTGTTTAATTCCGATGCAATTTCTGTGCCTCATCGACAATAAGAAGGTCCAATGTACACAATAAACCCGAAGTGAAGCATCGGAATCTAAAACTGGACTCACAGGAGAGGTTCAAATCATAGAAAGTTAGAGTGTCGGTCCTCTTGTACTTAAGTCGGCATTGTGCCTTTTGAATTAATTACCGATGCAATTTCTGTGACTCATCGTCAATAAGAAAGTCCAAGGTACACAGTAAACCTGAAGTGAAGCATCGGAATCTAAAACTGGACTCACAGGAGAGGTTCAAATCATAGAAAATTAGAGTGTCAGTCCCCGTTTATTTAAGTTGGCATTGTGAATTTTGAATTTAATTCCGATGCAATTTCTGTGTTTCATCGTCAATAAGAAGGTCCAAGGTATACAGTAAATCTGAAGTGAAACATCGGAATCTAAATCTGGACTCACAGGAGAGGTTCAAATCATAGAGGGTGTCAGTCCTCTTGTGCTTAAGTCGGCATTTTACCTTTTGAATTTAATTCCGATGCAATTTCTGTGTTTCATCGTCAATAAGAAGTTCCGATGTATACAGTAAACGTGTGAACCATCGGGATCTAAAACTGGACTCACAGGAGAGGTTCAAATCATAGAAAGTTAGAGTGTCAGTCCTCTTGTACTTAAGTCGTCATTGTGCCTTTTGTATTAAATTCGGATGCAATTTCTGTGTGTCATCGTCAATGAGAAGGTCCAAGGGATACAGTAAACCTGAAGTGAAGAGTCGGAAACTAAAACTGGACTCACAGGAGAGGTTCAAATCATAGAAAGTGAGAGTGACAGTCCTCCTGTACTTAAGTCGGCATTGTGCCTTTTGTATTAAATTCAGATGCAATTTCTGTGTTTCATCGTCAAAAAGAAGGTCCAAGGAATACAGTAAACTAGAAGTGAAGCATCGGTTTCTAAAACTGGACTCACAGGAGAGGTTCAAATCATAGAAAGTGATAGTGTCAGTCTTCTTGTACTTAAGTCGGCATTGTGCCTTTTGTATTAATTTCAGAAGCAATTTCTGTGTTTCATCGTCAATAAGAAGGTCCAAGGGATACAGTAAACCTTACGTGAAGCATCGGAATCTAAAACTGGACTCACAGGAGAGGTTCAAATCATAGAAAGTTAGAGTGTCAGTCCTCTTGTACTTAAGTCGGCATTGTGCCTTTTGTATTAAGTTCGGATGCAATTTCTGTGTTTCATCGTCAATAAGAAGGTCCCAGGGTTAAGGAAACCTGAAGTGAAGCATCAGAATCTAAAAGTGGACTCACAGGAGAGGTTCAAATCATAGAAAGTTAGAGTGTCAGTCCTCTTGTACTTAAGTCGGCATTGTGCTTTTTGTATTAAATTCGGATGCAATTACTTTGTTTGTCGTCAATAAAAAGGTACAAGGGATACAGTAAACCTGAGGTGACGCATCGGAATCTAAAACTGGACTCACAGGTGAGGTTTAAAATCATAGAAAGTGAGAGTGTCAGTCCTCTTGTACTTAGGTCGGTATTGTGCCTTTTGTAATAAATTCAGATGCAATTTCTGTGTTTCATCGACAATAAGACGGTCTCATGGATACAGTAAACCTGAAGTGAAGCGTCGGAATCTAAAACTTGACTCACAGGAGAGGTTGAAATCATAGAAAGTGAGAGTATCAGTCCTCTTGTACTTAAGTCGGCATTCTGCCTTTTGTATTAAATTCGGATGCAATTTCTATGTTTCATCGTCAATAAGAAGGTCCAAGGGATACAGTAAACCTGAAGTGAAGCATCGGAATCTAAAACTGGACTCACAGGAGAGGTTCAAATCATAGAAAGTGAGAGTGTCAGTCCTCTTGTCCTTAAGTCGGCATTGTTCCTTTTCAATTTAATTCCGATGCAATTTCTGTGTTTCATCGTCATTAAGAAGTTCAGATGTATACAGTAAACCTGTGAAGCATCGGAATCTAAAACTGGACTCACAGGAGAGGTTAATATCATAGAAAGTTAGAGTGTCAGTCCTCTTGTACTTAAGTCGGCATTGTGCCTTTTGTATTAAATTCGGATGTAATTTCTGTGTTTCATCGTCAATAAGAAGGTCCAAGAGATACAGTAAACCTGAAGTGAAGCATCGGAAACTAAAATTGGACTCACAGGAGAGGTTCAAATCATAGAAAGTGAGAGTGACAGTCTTCCTGTACTTAAGTATTAAATTCGGATGCAATTTCTGTGTTTCATCGTCAAACAGAAGGTCCAAGGAATACAGTAAACTTGAGGTGAAGCATCGGATTCTAAAACTGGACTCACAGGAGAGGTTCAAATCATAGAAAGTGAGAGTGTCAGTCCTCTTGTACTTATGTCGGCATTGTGCCTTTTGTATTAATTTCAGATGCAATTTCTGTGTTTCATCGTCAATAAGAAGGTCCAAGGGATACAGTAAACCTGAAGTGAGGCATCGGAATCTAAAACTGGTCTCACAGGAGAGCTTCAAATCATAGAAAATTTGAGTGTCAGTCCTCTTGTACTTAAGTCGGCATTGTGCCTTTTGTATTATAATCGGATGCAATTTCTGTGTTTCATCGTCAATAAGAAGGTCCAAGGTATACAGTAAACCTGAAGTGAAGCATCGGAATCGAAAACTGGACTCACAGGATAGGTTCAAATCATAGAAAGTGAGAGTGTCTGTCCTCTGTACTCTAGTCGGTATTGTGCCTTTTGTATTAAATTCGGATGAAATGTCTCTGTTTCATCGTCAATAAGAAGGTCCATGGGATACAGTAAACCTGATGTGAAGCATCGGAATCTAAAACTGGACTCAAAGGAGAGGTTTAAATCATAGAAAGTTAGTGTGTCAGTCCACTTGTACTTATGTCGGCATTGTGCCTTTTGAATTTAATTCCGTTGCAATTTCTGTGTCTCATCGTCAACAAGAAGGTCCAAGGTACACTGTAAACCTGAAGTGAAGCATCG
Source organism: Schistocerca americana (assembly GCF_021461395.2). Lineage (NCBI taxonomy): Eukaryota > Metazoa > Arthropoda > Insecta > Orthoptera > Acrididae > Schistocerca > Schistocerca americana. The sequence continues at coordinate 61,712,177 of NC_060121.1, forward strand.
CAATCTAAAACTGGACTCACAGGAGAGGTTCAAATCATAGAAAGTTAGGGTGTCAGTTCCCTTGTACGTAAGTCGGCATTGTGCCTTTTGAATATAATTCCGATGCAATTTCTGTGTTTCATCGTCAATAATAAGGTCCAAGGTATACAGTAAACCTGAAGTGAAGCATCAGAATCTAAAACTGGAGTCACACGAGAGGTTCAAATCATAGAGTGTCAGTCCTCTTGTACTTAGGTCGGCATTGTGCTTTTTGTATTAATTTCGGATGCAATTTCTGTGTTTCATCGTCAATATGAAGGTCCAAGTTATACAGTAAACCTGAATGGAAGCATCGGAATCTAAAACTGGACTCACAGGAGAGGTTCAAATCATAGAGAGTGTCAGTACTCTTGTACTTACGTCGGCATTGTGCCTTTTGTATTAAATTCGGATGCAATTTCTTTGTTTCATCGTCAATACGAACGTCCAAGGGACACAGTAAACCTGACGTGAAGCATCGAAATCTAATACTTGACTCACAGGAGTGTTTCAAATCATAGGAAGTGAGAGTGTCAGTCCTCTTGTACTTAAGTCGGCATTGTGGTTTTTGAATTTATTACCGATGAAATTTCTGTGCCTCATCGTCAATAATAAAGTCCAAGGTACACAGTAAACCTGAAGTGAAGCATCGGGATCTAAATCTGGACTCACAGGAGAGGTTCAAATCATAGAAAGTTAGAGTGTCAGTCCACATTCACTTAAGTCGGCATTGTGAATTTTGAATTTAATTCCAATGCAATTTCTGTGTTTCATCGTCAATAAGAAGGTCCAAGGTATACAGTAAACCTGAAGTGAAGCATCGGAATCTAAAACTGGACTCACAGGAGAGGTTCAAATCATAGAGAGTGTCAGTCCTCTTGTACTTAAATCGGCATTGTGCCTTTTGTATTAAATTCGGATGCAATTTCTGTGCCTCATCGACAATAAGAAAGTCCAATGTACACAATAAACCCGAAGTGAAGCATCGGAATCTAAAACTGGACTCACAGGAGAGGTTAAAATCATAGAAAGTTAGAGTGTCAGTCCTCTTGTACATAAGTCGGCATTGTGCCTTTTGAATTTATTACCGATGCAATTTCTGTGACTCATCGTCAATAAGAAAGTCCAAGGAACACAGTAAACCTGAAGTGAAGCATCGGAATCTAAAACTGGACTCACAGGAGAGGTTCAAATCGTAGAAAATTAGAGTGTCAGTCCCCTTTTATTTCAGTTGGCATTGTGAATTTTGAATTTAATTCCGATGCAATTTCAGTGTTTCATCGTCAATAAGAAGGTCCAAGGTGTACAGTAAATCTGAAGTGAAACATCGGAATCTAAATCTGGACTCACAGGAGAGGTTCAAATCATAGAGAGTGTCAGTCCTCTTGTGCTTAAGTCGGCATTTTACCTTTTGAATTTAATTCCGATGCAATTTCTGTGTTTCATCGTCAATAAGAAGTTCCGATGTATGCAGTAAACGTGTGAAGCATCGGAATCTAAAACTGGACTCACAGGAGAGGTTCAAATCATAGAAAGTTAGAGTGTCAGTCCTCTTGTACTTAAGTCGTCATTGTGCCTTTTGTATTAAATTCGGATGCAATTTCTGTGTGTCATCGTCAATGAGAAGGTCCAAGGGATACAGTAAACCCGAAGTGAAGCATCGGAAACTAAAACTGGACTCACAGGAGAGGTTCAAATCATAGAAAGTGAGAGTGACAGTCCTCCTGTACTTAAGTCGGCATTGTGACTTTTGTATTAAATTCGGATGTAATTTCTGTGTTTCATCGTCAATAAGAAGGTCCAAGAGATACAGTAAACCTGAAGTGAAGCATCGGAAACTAAAATTGGACTCACAGGAGAGGTTCAAATCATAGAAAGTGAGAGTGACAGTCCTCCTGTACTTAAGTATTAAATTCGGATGCAATTTCTGTGTTTCATCGTCAAACAGAAGGTCCAAGGAATACAGTAAACTTGAGGTGAAGCATCGGATTCTAAAACTGGACTCACAGGAGAGGTCCAAATCATAGAAAGTGAGAGTGTCAGTCCTCTTGTACTTATGTCGGCATTGTGCCTTTTGTATTAATTTCAGATGCAATTTCTGTGTTTCATCGTCAATAAGAAGGTCCAAGGGATACAGTAAACCTGAAGTGAGGCATCGGAATCTAAAACTGGTCTCACAGGAGAGCTTCAAATCATAGAAAATTTGAGTGTCAGTCCTCTTGTACTTAAGTCGGCATTGTGCCTTTTGTATTATAATCGGATGCAATTTCTGTGTTTCATCGTCAATAAGAAGGTCCAAGGTATACAGTAAACCTGAAGTGAAGCATCGGAATCTAAAACTGGACTCACAGGATAGGTTCAAATCATAGAAAGTGAGAGTGTGTGTCCTCTGTACTCTAGTCGGCATTGTGCCTTTTGTATTAAATTCGGATGAAATTTCTCTGTTTCATCGTCAATAAGAAGGTCCATGGGATACAGTAAACCTGAAGTGAAGCATCGGAATCTAAAACTGGACTCAAAGGAGAGGTTTAAATCATAGAAAGTTAGTGTGTCAGTCCACTTGTACTTATGTCGGCATTGTGCCTTTTGAATTTAATTCCGTTGCAATTTCTGTGTCTCATCGTCAACAAGAAGGTCCAAGGTACACTGTAAACCTGAAGTGAAGCATCGCAATCTAAAACTGGACTCACAGGAGAGGTTCAAATCATAGAAAGTTAGGGTGTCAGTCCCCTTGTACGTAAGTCGGCATTGTGCCTTTTGAATATAATTCCGATGCAATGTCTGTGTTTCATCGTCAATAATAAGGTCCAAGGTATACAGTAAACCTGAAGTGAAGCATCGGAATCTAAAACTGGAATCACACGAGAGGTTCAAATCATAGAGTGTCAGTCCTCTTGTACTTAGGTCGGCATTGTGCTTTTTGTATTAATTTCGGATGCAATTTCTGTGTTTCATCGTCAATATGAAGGTCCAAGTTATACAGTAAACCTGAATGGAAGCATCGGAATCTAAAACTGGACTCACAGGAGAGGTTCAAATCATAGAGAGTGTCAGTACTCTTGTACTTACGTCGGCATTGTGCCTTTTGTATTAAATTCGGATGCAATTTCTTTGTTTCATCGTCAATACGTACGTCCAAGGGACACAGTAAACCTGACGTGAAGCATCGAAATCTAATACTTGACTCACAGGAGTGTTTCAAATCATAGGAAGTGAGAGTGTCAGTCCTCTTGTACTTAAGTCGGCATTGTGGTTTTTGAATTTATTACCGATGAAATTTCTGTGCCTCATCGTCAATAATAAAGTCAAAGGTACACAGTAAACCTGAAGTGAAGCATCGGAATCTAAATCTGGACTCACAGGAGAGGTTCAAATCATAGAAAATTAGAGTGTCAGTCCCCTTTTATTTAAGTTGGCATTGTTAATTTGAATTTAATTCCGATGCAATTTCTGTGTTTCATCGTCAATAAGAAGGTCCAAGGTATACAGAGAACCTGAAGTGAAACATCAGAATCTAAATCTGGACTCACAGGAGAGGTTCAAATCATAGAGAGTGTCAGTCCTCTTGTGCTTAAGTCGGCATTGTGCCTTTTGTATTAAATTCGGATGCAATTTCTTTGTTTCATCGTCAACAGGAACGTCCAAGGGATACAGTAAACCTGAAGTGAAGCATCAGAATCTAAAACTGGACTCACAGGAGAGGTTCAAATCATAGAAAGTTAGAGTGTCAGTCCACATTCACTTAAGTCGGCATTGTGAATTTTGAATTTAATTCCAATGCAATTTCTGTGTTTCATCGTCAATAAGAAGGTCCAAGGTATACAGTAAACCTGAAGTGAAGCATCGGAATCTAAAACTGGAGTCACACGAGAGGTTCAAGTCATAGAGTGTCAGTCCTCTTGTACTTAGGTCGGCATTGTGCTTTTTGTATTAATTTCGGATGCAATTTCTGTGTTTCATCGTCAATATGAAGGTCCAAGTTATACAGTAAACCTAAATGGAAGCATCGGAATCTAAAACTGGACTCACAGGAGAGGTTCAAATCATAGAGAGTGTCAGTACTCTTGTACTTACGTCGGCATTGTGCCTTTTGTATTAAATTCGGATGCAATTTCTTTGTTTCATCGTCAATACGAACGTCCAAGGGATACAGTAAACCTGACGTGAAGCATCGAAATCTAATACTTGAATCACAGGAGTGTTTCAAATCATAGGAAGTGAGAGTGTCAGTCCTCTTGTACTTAAGTCGGCATTGTGCCTTTTGAATTTATTACCGATGCAGTTTGTGTGCCTCATCGTCAATAAGAAAGTCCAAGGTACACAGTAAACCTGAAGTGTAGCATCGGTATCTAAAACAGGACTCACAGGAGAGGTTCAAATCATAGAAAATTAGAGTGTCAGTCCCCTTTTATTTAAGTTGGCATTGTTAACTTGAACTTAATTCCGATGCAATTTCTGTGTTTCAGCGTCAATAAGAAGGTCCAAGGTATACAGTAAACCTGAAGTGAAACATCGGAATCTAAATCTGGACTCACAGGAGAGGTTCAAATCATAGAGAGTGTCAGTCCTCTTGTGCTTAAGTCGGCATTGTGCCTTTTGTATTAAATTCGGATTTAATTTCTTTGTTTCATCGTCAATAGGAACGTCCAAGGGATACAGTAAACCTGAAGTGAAGCATCGGAATCTAAAACTGGACACACAGGAGAGGTTCAAATCAATGAAATTTAGAGTGTCAGTCCTCTTGTACTTAAGCCGGCATTGTGCCTTTTGTATTTAATTCCGATGCAATTTCTGTGCCTCATCGACAATAAGAAGGTCCAATGTACACAATAAACCCGAAGTTAAGCATCGGAATCTAAAACTGGACTCACAGGAGAGATTCAAATCATAGAAAATTAGAGTGTCAGTCCTCTTGTACTTAAGTCGGCATTGTGCCTTTTGAATTTATTACCGATGCAATTTCTGTGACTCATCATCAATAAGAAAGTCCAAGGTACACAGTAAACCTGAAGTGAAGCATAGGAATCTAAAACTGGACTCACAGGAGAGGTTCAAATCATAGAAAATTAGAGTGTCAGTCCCCTTTTATTTAAGTTGGCATTGTGAATTTTGAATTTAATTCCGATGCAATTTCAGTGTTTCATCGTCAATAAGAAGGTCCAAGGTATACAGTAAATCTGAAGTGAAACATCGGAATCTAAATCTGGACTCACAGGAGAGGTTCAAATCATAGAGAGTGTCAGTCCTCTTGTGCTTAAGTCGGCATTTTACCTTTTGAATTTAATTCCGATGCAATTTCTGTGTTTCATCGTCAATAAGAAGTTCCGATGTATACAGTAAACGTGTGATGCATCGGAATCTAAAACTGGACTCACAGGCGAGGTTCAAATCATAGAAAGTTAGAGTGTCAGTCCACTTGTACTTATGTCGGCATTGTGCCTTTTGAATTTAATTCCGTTGCAATTTCTGTGTCTCATCGTCAACAAGAAGGTCCAAGGTACACTGTAAACCTGAAGTGAAAAATCGCAATCTAAAACTGGACTCACAGGAGAGGTTCAAATCATAGAAAGTTAGGGTGGCAGTCCCCTTGTACGTAAGTCGGCATTGTGCCTTTTGAATATAATTCCGATGCAATGTCTGTGTTTCATCGTCAATAATAAGGTCCAAGGTATACAGTAAACCTGAAGTGAAACATCGGAATCTAAATCTGGACTCACAGGAGAGGTTCAAATCATAGAGAGTGTCAGTCCTCTTGTGCTTAAGTCGGCATTGTGCCTTTTGTATTAAATTTGGATGCAATTTCTTTGTTTCATCGTCAACAGGATCGTCCAAGGGATACAGTAAACCTGAAGTGAAGCATCAGAATCTAAAACTGGACTCACAGGAGAGGTTCGAATCATAGAAAGTTAGAGTGTCAGTCCACATTCACTTAAGTCGGCATTGTGAATTTTGAATTTAATTCCAATGCAATTTCTGTGTTTCATCGTCAATAAGAAGGTCCAAGGTATACAGTAAACCTGAAGTGAAGCATCGGAATCTAAAACTGGAGTCACACGAGAGGTTCAAGTCATAGAGTGTCAGTCCTCTTGTACTTAGGTCGGCATTGTGCTTTTTGTATTAATTTCGGATGCAATTTCTGTGTTTCATCGTCAATATGAAGGTCCAAGTTATACAGTAAACCTAAATGGAAGCATCGGAATCTAAAACTGGACTCACAGGAGAGGTTCAAATCATAGAGAGTGTCAGTACTCTTGTACTTACGTCGGCATTGTGCCTTTTGTACTAAATTCGGATGCAATTTCTTTGTTTCATCGTCAATACGAACGTCCAAGGGATACAGTAAACCTGACGTGAAGCATCGAAATCTAATACTTGACTCACAGGAGTGTTTCAAATCATAGGAAGTGAGAGTGTCAGTCCTCTTGTACTTAAGTCGGCATTGTGCCTTTTGAATTTATTACCGATGCAATTTGTGTGCCTCATCGTCAATAAGAAAGTCCAAGGTACACAGTAAACCTGAAGTGTAGCATCGGTATCTAAAACAGGACTCACAGGAGAGGTTCAAATCATAGAAAATTAGAGTGTCAGTCCCCTTTTATTTAAGTTGGCATTGTTAATTTGAATTTAATTCCGATGCAATTTCTGTGTTTCATCGTCAATAAGAAGGTTCAAGGTATACAGTAAACCTGAAGTGAAACATCGGAATCTAAATCTGGACTCACAGGAGAGGTTCAAATCATAGAGAGTGTCAGTCCTCTTGTGCTTAAGTCGGCATTGTGCCTTTTGTATTAAATTCGGATGTAATTTCTTTGTTTCATCGTCAATAGGAACGTCCAAGGGATACAGTAAACCTGAAGTGAAGCATCGGAATCTAAAACTGGACTCACAGGAGAGGTTCAAATCATAGAAAGTTAGAGTGTCAGTCCACATTCACTTAAGTCGGCATTGTGAATTTTGAATTTAATTCCAATGCAATTTCTGTGTTTCATCGTCAATAAGAAGGTCCAAGGTATACAGTAAACCTGAAGTGAAGCATCGGAATCTAAAACTGGACTCACAGGAGAGGTTCAAATCATAGAGAGTGTCAGTCCTCTTGTACATAAATCGGCATTGTGCCTTTTGTATTAAATTCGGATGCAATTTCTTTGTTTCATCGTCATTAGGAACGTCCAAGGGATACAGTAAACCTAAAGTGAAGCATCGGATTCTAAAAGTGGACACACAGGAGAGGTTCAAATCATTGAAATTTAGAGTGTCAGTCCTCTTGTACTTAAGCCGGCATTGTGCCTTTTGTATTTAATTCCGATGCAATTTCTGTGCCTCATCGACAATAAGAAGGTCCAATGTACACAATAAACCCGAATTGAAGCATCGGAATCTAAAACTGGACTCACAGGAGAGGTTCAAATCATAGAAAGTTAGAGTGTCAGTCCTCTTGTACTTAAGTCGGCATTGTGCCTTTTGAATTTATTACCGATGCAATTTCTGTGACTCATCGTCAATAAGAAGGTCCAAGGTATACAGTAAATCTGAAGTGAAACATCGGAATCTAAATCTGGACTCACAGGAGAGGTTCAAATCATAGAAAATTAGAGTGTCAGTCCCCTTTTATTTAAGTTGGCATTGTGAATTTTGAATTTAATTCCGATGAAATTTCTGTGTTTCATCGTCAATAAGAAGGTCCAAGGTATACAGTAAATCTGAAGTGAAACATCGGAATCTAAATCTGGACTCACAGGAGAGGTTCAAATCATAGAGAGTGTCAGTCCTCTTGTGCTTAAGTCGGCATTTTACCTTTTGAATTTAATTCCGATGCAATTTCTGTGTTTCATCGTCAATAAGAAGTTCCGATGTATACAGTAAACGTGTGAAGCATCGGAATCTAAAACTGGACTCACAGGAGAGGTTCAAATCATAGAAAGTTAGAGTGTCAGTCCTCTTGTACTTAAGTCGCCATTGTGCCTTTTGTATTAAATTCGGATGCAATTTCTGTGTGTCATCGTCAATGAGAAGGTCCAAGGGATACAGTAAACCTGAAGTGAAGCATCGGAAACTAAAACTGGACTCACAGGAGAGGTTCAAATCATAGAAAGTGAGAGTGACAGTCCTCCTGTACTTAAGTCGGCATTGTGCCTTTTGTATTAAATTCAGATGCAATTTCTGTGTTTCATCGTCAAAAAGAAGGTCCAAGGAATACAGTAAACTAGCAGTGAAGCATCGGTTTCTAAAACTGGACTCACAGGAGAGGTTCAAATCATAGAAAGTGAGAGTGTCAGTCCTCTTGTACTTAAGTCGGCATTGTGCCTTTTGTATTAATTTCAGAAGCAATTTCTGTGTTTCATCGTCAATAAGAATGTCCAAGGGATACAGTAAACCTTACGTGAAGCATCGGAATCTAAAACTGGACTCACAGGATAGGTTGAAATCATAGAAAGTTAGAGTGTCAGTCCTCTTGTACTTAAGTCGGCATTGTGCCTTTTGTATTAAATTCGGATGCAATTTCTGTGTTTCATCGTCAATAAGAAGGTCCCAGGGATTAAGGAAACCTGAAGTGAAGCATCAGAATCTAAAAGTGGACTCACAGGAGAGGTTCAAATCATAGAAAGTTAGAGTGTCAGTCCTCTTGTACTTAAGTCGGCGTTGTGCCTTTTGTATTAAATTCGGATGCAATTACTTTGTTTGTCGTCAATAAAAAGGTACAAGGGATACAGTAAACCTGAGGTGAAGCATCGGAATCTAAAACTGGACTCACAGGTGAGGTTTAAAATCATAGAAAGTGAGAGTGTCAGTCCTCTTGTACTTAGGTCGGTATTGTGCCTTTTGTAATAAATTCAGATGCAATTTCTGTGTTTCATCGACAATAAGACGGTCTCATGGATACAGTAAACCTGAAGTGAAGCGTCGGAATCTAAAACTGGACTCACAGGAGAGGTTGAAATCATAGAAAGTGAGAGTATCAGTCCTCTTGTACTTAAGTCGGCATTCTGCCTTTTGTATTAAATTCGGATGCAATTTCTATGTTTCATCGTCAATAAGAAGGTCCAAGGGATACAGTAAACCTGAAGTGAGGCATCGGCATCTAAAACTGGTCTCACAGGAGAGCTTCAAATCATAGAAAGTGAGAGTGTCAGTCCTCTTGTCCTTAAGTCGGCATTGTTCCTTTTCAATTTAATTCCGATGCAATTTCTGTGTTTCATCGTCATTAAGAAGTTCAGATGTATACAGTAAACCTGTGAAGCATCGGAATTTTAAAACTGGACTCACAGGAGAGGTTAATATCATAGAAAGTTAGAGTGTCAGTCCTCTTGTACTTAAGTCGGCATTGTGCCTTTTGTATTAAATTCGGATGCAATTTCTTCGTTTAATCGTCAATAAGAAGGACCAAGGTATACAGTAAACCTGAAGTGAGGCATCGGAATCTAAAACCGGACTCACAGGAGAGGTTCAAATCATAGGAAGTGAGAGTGTCAGTCCTCTTGTACTGAAGTCGGCATTGTGCCTTTTCTATTAGATTCGGATGCAATATCTGTGATTCATCGTCAATGAGAAGGTCCAAGGTCTAAAGGAAAACCGAAGTGAAGCATCGGAATCTAAAACTGGACTCACAGGAGAGGTTCAAATCATAGGAAGTGAGAGTTTCAGTCCTCTTGTACTTAAGTCTTCATTGTGCGTTTTGTATTAAATTCTGATGCAATTTCTGTGATTCATGGGCAATAAGAAGGTCCAAGGTACACAGTAAACCTGAAGTGAAGATTCGGAATCTAAAACTGAACTCACAGGAGAGGTTCAAATCATAGAAAGTTAGAGTGTCAGTCCACTTTCACTTAAGTCGGCATTGTGCCTTTTGAATTTCATTCCGATGCAATTTCTGTGTTTGATCGTCAATAAGAAGGTCCAAGGTATACAGTAAACCGGAAGTGAAGCATCGGAATCTAAAACTGGACTCACAGGAGAGGTTCAAATCATAGAGAGTGTCAGTCCTCTTGTACTTAAGTCGGCATTGTGCCTTTTGTATTAAATTCGGATGCAATTTCTTTGTTTCATCGTCAATAAGAACGTCCAAGGGATACAGTAAACCTGAAGTGAAGCATCGGAATCTAAAACTGGACACACAGGAGAGGTTCAAATCATAGAAATTTAGAGTGTCAGTCCTCTTGTACTTAAGCCGGCATTGTGCCTTTTGTATTTAATTCCGATGCAATTTCTGTGCCTCATCTACAAAAGAAGGTCCAATGTACACAGTAAACCCGAAGTGAAGCATCGGAATCTAAAAATGGACTCACAGGAGAGGTTCAAATCATAGAAAGTTAGAGTGTCAGTCCTCTTGTACTTAACTCGGCATTGTGCCTTTTGAATTTCATTCCGATGCAATTTCTGTGTTTCATCGTCAATATGAAGGTACAAGGGATACAGTAAACCAGAAGTGAAGCATCGGAATCTAAAACTGGACTCACAGGAGAGGTTCAAATCATAGAAAGTTAGAGTGTCAGACCTCTTGTACTTAAGTCGGCATTGTGCCTTTTGTATTAAATTCGGATGCAATTTCTGTGTTTCGTCGTCAATAAGAAGGTCCAAGGGATTAAGGAAACCTGAAGTGAAGCATCAGAATCTAAAAGTGGACTCACAGGAGAGGTTCAAAACATAGAAAGTTAGAGTGTCTGTCCTCTTGTACTTAAGGCGGCATTGTGCCTTTCGTATTAAATTCGGAAGCAATTTCTGTGTTTCATTGTCAATAAGAAGGTCCAAGGGATATAGTAACCCTTAAGTGAAGCATCGGAATCTAAAACTGGACTCACAGGAGAGGTTCAAATCATAGTAAGTGAGAGTGTCAGTCCTCGTGTACTTAAGTCGGCATTGTGCCTTTTGTATTTAATTCGGCTGCAATTTCTGTGATTCATCGTCAAAAAGAAGGTCCAAGGGATACAGTAAACCTGAAGTGAAGCATCTGATTCTAAAACTGGATTCACAGAAGAGGTTCAAATCATAGAAAGTTAGAGTGTCAGTCCTCTTGTACTTAAGTCGGCATTGTGCCTTTTGAATTTAATTCCAATCACAATTTCTGTGTTTCATCGTCAATAAGAAGTTCCGAGGTACTCAGTAAACCAGAAGTGAAGCATCGGAATCTAAAACTGGACTCACAGGAGAGGTTCAAATCAAAGAAAATTAGAGTGTCAGTCCGCTTGTACTTAAGTCGGCATTGTGCCCTTGGTATTAAATTCGGATGCAATTTCTGAGGTTCATCGTCAATAAGAAGGTCCTAGGGATACAGTAGACCTGACGTGAAGCATCGGAATCTAAAACTGGACTCACAGGAGAGGTTCAAATCATGGAAAGTGAGAGTGTCTGTATTCTTGCACTTAAGTCGGCAATGTGCCTTTTGTATCAAATTCGGATGCAATTTCTGTGATTCATCGTCAATAAAAAGGTCCAAGAGATACAGTAAACCTGAAGTGAAGCATCGGAATCTAAAACTGGACTCGCAGGAGAGGTTTAAATCATAGAAAGTTATAGTGTCAGTCCTCTTGTACTTCAGTCGGCATTGTGCCTTTTGAATTTAATTCCGATGCAATTTCTGTGTTTCATCGTCAATAAGAAGGTCCAAGGTATACAGTAAACCTGAAGTGAAACATCGGAATCTAAAACTTTACTCACAGGAGAGGTTCAAATCATAGAAAATTAGAGTGTCAGTCCCCTTTTATTTAAGTTGGCATTGTGAATTTTGAATTCAATACCGATACAATTTCTGTGTTTCATCGTCAATAAGAAGGTCCAAGGTATACAGTAAACCTGAAGTGAAACATCGGAATCTAAATCTGGACTCACAGGAGAGGTTCAAATCATAGAGAGTGTCAGTCCTCTTGTGCTTAAGTCGGCATTGTGCCTTTTGTATTAAATTTGGATGCAATTTCTTTGTTTCATCGTCAACAGGAACGTCCAAGGGATACAGTAAACCTGAAGTGAAGCATCAGAATCTAAAACTGGACTCACAGGAGAGGTTCGAATCATAGAAAGTTAGAGTGTCAGTCCACATTCACTTAAGTCGGCATTGTGAATTTTGAATTTAATTCCAATGCAATTTCTGTGTTTCATCGTCAATAAGAAGGTCCAAGGTATACAGTAAACCTGAAGTGAAGCATCGGAATCTAAAACTGGAGTCACACGAGAGGTTCAAGTCATAGAGTGTCAGTCCTCTTGTACTTAGGTCGGCATTGTGCTTTTTGTATTAATTTCGGATGCAATTTCTGTGTTTCATCGTCAATATGAAGGTCCAAGTTATACAGTAAACCTAAATGGAAGCATCGGAATCTAAAACTGGACTCACAGGAGAGGTTCAAATCATAGAGAGTGTCAGTACTCTTGTACTTACGTCGGCATTGTGCCTTTTGTATTAAATTCGGATGCAATTTCTTTGTTTCATCGTCAATACGAACGTCCAAGGGATACAGTAAACCTGACGTGAAGCATCGAAATCTAATACTTGACTCACAGGAGTGTTTCAAATCATAGGAAGTGAGAGTGTCAGTCCTCTTGTACTTAAGTCGGCATTGTGCCTTTTGAATTTATTACCGATGCAATTTGTGTGCCTCATCGTCAATAAGAAAGTCCAAGGTACACAGTTAACCTGAAGTGTAGCATCGGTATCTAAAACAGGACTCACAGGAGAGGTTCAAATCATAGAAAATTAGAGTGTCAGTCCCCTTTTATTTAAGTTGGCATTGTTAATTTGAATTTAATTCCGATGCAATTTCTGTGTTTCATCGTCAATAAGAAGGTCCAAGGTATACAGTAAACCTGAAGTGAAACATCGGAATCTAAATCTGGACTCACAGGAGAGGTTCAAATCATAGAGAGTGTCAGTCCTCTTGTGCTTAAGTCGGCATTGTGCCTTTTGTATTAAATTCGGATGTAATTTCTTTGTTTCATCGTCAATAGGAACGTCCAAGGGATACAGTAAACCTGAAGTGAAGCATCGGAATCTAAAACTGGACTCACAGGAGAGGTTCAAATCATAGAAAGTTAGAGTGTCAGTCCACATTCACTTAAGTCGGCATTGTGAATTTTGAATTTAATTCCAATGCAATTTCTGTGTTTCATCGTCAATAAGAAGGTCCAAGGTATACAGTAAACCTGAAGTGAAGCATCGGAATCTAAAACTGGACTCACAGGAGAGGTTCAAATCATAGAGAGTGTCAGTCCTCTTGTACTTAAATCGGCATTGTGCCTTTTGTATTAAATTCGGATGCAATTTCTTTGTTTCATCGTCATTAGGAACGTCCAAGGGATACAGTAAACCTAAAGTGAAGCATCGGATTCTAAAACTGGACACACAGGAGAGGTTCAAATCATTGAAATTTAGAGTGTCAGTCCTCTTGTACTTAAGCCAGCATTGTGCCTTTTGTATTTAATTCCGATGCAATTTCTGTGCCTCATCGACAATAAGAAGGTCCAATGTACACAATAAACCCGAAGTGAAGCATCGGAATCTAAAACTGGACTCACAGGAGAGGTTCAAATCATAGAAAGTTAGAGTGTCAGTCCTCTTGTACTTAAGTCGGCATTGTGTCTTTTGAATTTATTACCGAAGCAATTTCTGTGACTCATCTTCAATAAGAAGGTCCAAGGTATACAGTAAATCTGAAGTGAAACATCGGAATCTAAATCTGGACTCACAGGAGAGGTTCAAATCATAGAAAATTAGAGTGTCAGTCCCCTTTTATTTAAGTTGGCATTGTGAATTTTGAATTTAATTCCGATGCAATTTCTGTGTTTCATCGTCAATAAGAAGGTCCAAGGTATACAGTAAATCTGAAGTGAAACATCGGAATCTAAATCTGGACTCACAGGAGAGGTTCAAATCATAGAGAGTGTCAGTCCTCTTGTGCTTAAGTCGGCATTTTACCTTTTGAATTTAATTCCGATGCAATTTCTGTGTTTCATCGTCAATAAGAAGTTCCGATGTATACAGTAAACGTGTGAAGCATCGGAATCTAAAACTGGACTCACAGGAGAGGTTCAAATCATAGAAAGTTAGAGTGTCAGTCCTCTTGTACTTAAGTCGTCATTGTGCCTTTTGTATTAAATTCGGATGCAATTTCTGTGTGTCATCGTCAATGAGAAGGTCCAAGGGATACAGTAAACCCGAAGTGAAGCATCGGAAACTAAAACTGGACTCACAGGAGAGGTTCAAATCATAGAAAGTGAGAGTGACAGTCCTCCTGTACTTAAGTCGGCATTGTGCCTTTTGTATTAAATTCAGATGCAATTTCTGTGTTTCATCGTCAAAAAGAAGGTCCAAGGAATTCAGTAAACTAGCAGTGAAGCATCGGTTTCTAAAACTGGACTCACAGGAGAGGTTCAAATCATAGAAAGTGAGAGTGTCAGTCCTCTTGTACTTAAGTCGGCATTGTGCCTTTTGTATTAATTTCAGAAGCAATTTCTGTGTTTCATCGTCAATAAGAAGGTCCAAGGGATACAGTAAACCTTACGTGAAGCATCGGAATCTAAAACTGGACTCACAGGATAGGTTGAAATCATAGAAAGTTAGAGTGTCAGTCCTCTTGTACTTAAGTCGGCATTGTGCCTTTTGTATTAAATTCGGATGCAATTTCTGTGTTTCATCGTCAATAAGAAGGTCCCAGGGATTAAGGAAACCTGAAGTGAAGCATCAGAATCTAAAAGTGGACTCACAGGAGAGGTTCAAATCATAGAAAGTTAGAGTGTCAGTCCTCTTGTACTTAAGTCGGCATTGTGCCTTTTGTATTAAATTCGGATGCAATTACTTTTGTTTGTCGTCAATAAAAAGGTACAAGGGATACAGTAAACCTGAGGTGAAGCATCGGAATCTAAAACTGGACTCACAGGTGAGGTTTAAAATCATAGAAAGTGAGAGTGTCAGTCCTCTTGTACTTAGGTCGGTATTGTGCCTTTTGTAATAAATTCAGATGCAATTTCTGTGTTTCATCGACAATAAGACGGTCTCATGGATACAGTAAACCTGAAGTGAAGCGTCGGAATCTAAAACTGGACTCACAGGAGAGGTTGAAATCATAGAAAGTGAGAGTATCAGTCCTCTTGTACTTAAGTCGGCATTCTGCCTCTTGTATTAAATTCGGATGCAATTTCTATGTTTCATCGTCAATAAGAATGTCCAAGGGATACAGTAAACCTGAAGTGAGGCATCGGAATCTAAAACTGGTCTCACAGGAGAGCTTCAAATCATAGAAAGTGAGAGTGTCAGTCCTCTTGTCCTTAAGTCGGCATTGTTCCTTTTCAATTTAATTCCGATGCAATTTCTGTGTTTCATCGTCATTAAGAAGTTCAGATGTATACAGTAAACCTGTGAAGCATCGGAATTTTAAAACTGGACTCACAGGAGAGGTTAATATCATAGAAAGTTAGAGTGTAGTCCTCTTGTACTTAAGTCGGCATTGTGCCTTTTGTATTAAATTCGGATGCAATTTCTTCGTTTAATCGTCAATAAGAAGGTCCAAGGTATACAGTAAACCTGAAGTGAGGCATCGGAATCTAAAACCGGACTCACAGGAGAGGTTCAAATCATAGGAAGTGAGAGTGTCAGACCTCTTGTACTGAAGTCGGCATTGTGCCTTTTCTATTAGATTCGGATGCAATATCTGTGATTCATCGTCAATGAGAAGGTCCAAGGTCTAAAGGAAAACCGAAGTGAAGCATCGGAATCTAAAACTGGACTCACAGGAGAGGTTCAAATCATAGGAAGTGAGAGTTTCAGTCCTCTTGTACTTAAGTCTTCATTGTGCGTTTTGTATTAAATTCTGATGCAATTTCTGTGATTCATGGGCAATACGAAGGTCCAAGGTACACAGTAAACCTGAAGTGAAGATTCGGAATCTAAAACTGAACTCACAGGAGAGGTTCAAATCATAGAAAGTTAGAGTGTCAGTCCACTTTCACTTAAGTCGGCATTGTGCCTTTTGAATTTCATTCCGATGCAATTTCTGTGTTTGATCGTCAATAAGAAGGTGCAAGGTATACAGTAAACCTGAAGTGAAGCATCGGAATCTAAAACTGGACTCACAGGAGAGGTTCAAATCATAGAGAGTGTCAGTCCTCTTGTACTTAAGTCGGCATTGTGCCTTTTGTATTAAATTCGGATGCAATTTCTTTGTTTCATCGTCAATAAGAACGTCCAAGGGATACAGTAAACCTGAAGTGAAGCATCGGAATCTAAAACTGGACACACAGGAGAGGTTCAAATCATAGAAATTTAGAGTGTCAGTCCTCTTGTACTTAAGCCGGCATTGTGTCTTTTGAATTTAATTCCGATGCAATTTCTGTGCCTCATCTACAAAAGAAGGTCCAATGTACACAGTAAACCCGAAGTGAAGCATCGGAATCTAAAAATGGACTCACAGGAGAGGTTCAAATCATAGAAAGTTAGAGTGTCAGTCCTCTTGTACTTAACTCGGCATTGTGCCTTTTGAATTTCATTCCGATGCAATTTCTGTGTTTCATCGTCAATATGAAGGTACAAGGGATACAGTAAACCAGAAGTGAAGCATCGGAATCTAAAACTGGACTCACAGGAGAGGTTCAAATCATAGAAAGTTAGAGTGTCAGTCCTCTTGTACTTAAGTCGGCATTGTGCCTTTTGTATTAAATTCGGATGCAATTTCTGTGTTTCGTCGTCAATAAGAAGGTCCAAGGGATTAAGGAAACCTGAAGTGAAGCATCAGAATCTAAAAGTGGACTCACAGGAGAGGTTCAAATCATAGAAAGTTAGAGTGTCTGTCCTCTTGTACTTAAGGCGGCATTGTGCCTTTTGTATTAAATTCGGAAGCAATTTCTGTGTTTCATTGTCAATAAGAAGGTCCAAGGGATATAGTAACCCTGAAGTGAAGCATCGTAATCTAAAACTGGACTCACAGGAGAGGTTCAAATCATAGTAAGTGAGAGTGTCAGTCCTCGTGTACTTAAGCCGGCATTGTGCCTTTTGTATTTAATTCCGATGCAATTTCTGTGCCTCATCGACAATAAGAAGGTCCAATGTACACAATAAACCCGAAGTGAAGCATCGGAATCTAAAACTGAACTCACAGGAGAGGTTCAAATCATAGAAAGTTAGAGTGTCAGTCCTCTTGTACTTAAGTCGGCATTGTGCCTTTTGAATTTCATTCCGATGCAATTTCTGTATTTCATCGTCAATAAGAAGGTACAAAGGATACAGTAAACCAGAAGTGAAGCATCGGAATCTAAAACTGGACTCACAGGAGAGGTTCAAATCGTAGAAAGTTAGAGTGTCAGTCCTCTTGTACTTAAGTCGGCATTGGGCATTTTGTATTATATTCGGATGCAATTTCTGTGTTCCATCGTCAATAAGAAGGTCCATGGCATTAAGGAAACCTGAAGTGAAGCATCAGAATCTAAAAGTGGACTCACAGGAGAGGTTCAAATCATAGAAAGTTAGAGTGTCAGTCCTCTTGTACTTAAGTCGGCATTGTGCCTTTTGTATTAAATTCGGATGCAATTTCTTTGTTTGTCGTCAATAAAAAGGTACAAGGGATACAGTAAACCTGAGGTGAAGCATCGGAATCTAAAACTGGACTCACAGGTGAGGTTTAAAGTCATAGAAAGTGAGAGTGTCAGTCCTCTTGTACTTAGGTCGGTATTGTGCTTTTTGTAATAAATTCAGCTGCAATTTCTGTGTTTCATCGACAATAAGACGGTCCAATGGATACAGTAAACCTGAAGTGAAGCGTCGGAATCTAAAACTGGACTCACAGGAGAGGTTGAAATCATAGAAAGTAAAAGTATCAGTCCTCTTGTACTTAAGTCGGCATTCTGCCTTTTGTATTAAATTCGGATGCAATTTCTATGTTTCATCGTCAATAAGAAGGTCCAAGGGATACAGTAAACCTGAAGTGAAGCATCGGAATCTGAAACTGGACTCACAGGAGAGGTTCAAATCAAGAAAGTGAGAGTGTCAGTCCTCTTGTACTTAAGTGGGCATTGTTCCTTTTGAATTTAATTCCGATGCAATTTCTGTGTTTCATCGTCATTAAGAAGTTCAGATGTATACAGGAAACCTGTGAAGCATCGGAATCTAAAACTGGACTCACAGGAGAGGTTGAAATCATAGAAAGTTAGAGTGTCAGTCCTCTTGTACTTAAGTCGGCATTGTGCCTTTTGTATTAAATTCGGATGTAATTTCTGTGTTTCATCGTCAATAAGAAGGTCCAAGAGATACAGTAAACCTGAAGTGAAGCATCAAAAACTAAAATTGGACTCACTGGAGAGGTTCAAATCATAGAAAGTGAGAGTGACAGTCCTCCTGTACTTAAGTCGGCATTGTGCCTTTTGTATTAAATTCGGATGCAATTTCTGTGTTTCATCGTCAAACAGAAGGTCGAAGGAATACAGTAAACTTGAGGTGAAGCATCGGATTCTAAAGCTGGACTCACAGGAGAGGTTCAAATCATAGAAAGTGAGAGTGTCAGTCCTCTTGTACTTATGTCGGCATTGTGCCTTTTGTGTTAATTTCAGATGCTATTTCTGTGTTTCATCGTCAATAAGAAGGTCCAAGGGATACAGTAAACCTGAAGTGAGGCATCGGAATCTAAAACTGGTCTCACAGGAGAGCTTCAAATCATAGAAAATTTGAGTGTCAGTCCTATTGTACTTAAGTCGGCATTGTGCCTTTTGTATTAAATTCGGATGCAATTTCTGTGTTTCGTCGTCAATAAGAAGGTCCAAGGTATACAGTAAACCTGAAGTGAAGCATCGGAATCTAAAACTGGCCTCACAGGATAGGTTCAAATCATAGAAAGTGAGAGTGTCTGTCCTCTGTACTCAAGTCGGCATTGTGCCTTTTGTATTAAATTCGGATGAAATTTCTCTGTTTCATCGTCAATACGAAGGTCCAAGGGATACAGTAAACCTGAAGTGAAGCAGCGGATTCTAAAACTGGACTCACAGGAGAGGCTCAAATCATAGAAAGTTAGAGTGTCAGTCCTCTTGTACTTAAGTCGGCATTGTGCCTTTTGTATTAAATTCGGATGCAATTTCTTTGTTTAATCGTCAATCAGAAGGTCCAAGGTATACAGTAAACCTGAAGTGAGGCATCGGAATCTAAAACCGGACTCACAGGAGAGGTTCAAATCATAGGAAGTGAGAGTGTCAGTCCTCTTGTACTGAAGTCGGCATTGTGCCTTTTGTATTAGATTCGGATGTAATTTCTGTGATTCATCGTCAATAAGAAGGTCCAAGGTCTAAAGGAAAACTGAAGTGAAGCATCGGAATCTAAAACTGGACTCACAGGAGAGGTTCAAATCATAGAGAGTGTCAGTTTTGTATTAAATTCGGATGCAATTTCTTCGTTTACTCGTCAATCAGAAGGTCCAAGGTATACAGTAAACCTGAAGTGAAGCATCGGAATCTAAAACTGGACACACAGGAGAGGTTCAAATCATAGAAATTTAGAGTGTCAGTCCTCTTGTACTTAACTCGGCATTGTGCCTTTTGTATTTAATTCCGATGCAATATCTGTGCCTCATCTACAAAAGAAGGTCCAATGTACACAGTAAACCCGAAGTGAAGCATCGGAAACTAAAACTGGACTCACAGGAGAGGTTCAAATCATAGAAAGTTAGAGTGTCAGTCCTCTTGTACTTAACTCGGCATTGTGCCTTTTGAATTTCATTCCGATGCAATTTCTGTGTTTCATCGTCAATATGAAGGTACAAGGGATACAGTAAACCAGAAGTGAAGCATCGGAATCTAAAACTGGACTCACAGGAGAGGTTCAAATCATAGAGAGTGTCAGTCCTCTTGTACTTAAGTCGGCATTGTGCTTTTGTATTAAATTCGGATGCAATTTCTTTGTTTCATCGTCAATAAGAACGTCCAAGGGATACAGTAAACCTGAAGTGAAGCATCGGAATCTAAAACTGGACACACAGGAGAGGTTCAAATCATAGAAATTTAGAGTGTCAATCCTCTTGTACTTAAGCCGGCATTGTGCCTTTTGTATTTAATTCCGATGCAATATCTGTGCCTCATCGACAAAAGAAGGTCCAATGTACACAGTAAACCCGAAGTGAAGCATCGGAATCTAAAACTGGACTCACAGGAGAGGTTCAAATTATAGAAAGTTAGAGTGTCAGTCCTCTTGTACTTAACTCGGCATTGTGCCTTTTGAATTTCATTCCGATGCAATTTCTGTGTTTCATCGTCAATATGAAGGTACAAGGGATACAGTAAACCTGAAGTGAAGCGTCGGAATCTAAAACTGGACTCACAGGAGAGGTTCAAATCATAGAAAGTAAGAGTATCAGTCCTCTTGTACTTAAGTCGGCATTGTGCCTTTTCAATTTAATTCCGATGTAATTTCTGTGTTTCATCGTCAATAAGAAGTTCCGAGGTATACAGTAAACCTGAAGTGAAGCATCGGAAACTAAAACTGGACTCACAGGAGAGGTTCAAATCATAGAAAGTTAGAGTGTCAGTCCTCTTGTACTTAACTCGGCATTGTGCCTTTTGTATTAAATTCGGCTGCAATTTCTGTGATTCATCGTCAAAAAGAAGGTCCAAGGGATACAGTAAACCTGAAGTGAAGCATCTGATTCTAAAACTGGATTCACAGAAGTGGTTCAAATCATAGAAAGTTAGAGTGTCAGTCCTCTTGTACTTAAGTCGGCATTGTGCCTGTTGTATTTCATTCGGATGCAATTTCTGTGTTTCATCGTCAATAAGAAGGTCCAAGGGATATAGTAAACCTGAAGTGAAGCATCGGAATCTAAAACTTCACTCACAGGAGAGGTTCAAATCATAGAAAGTTAGAGTGTCAGTCCTCTTGTACTTAAGTCGGCATTGTGCCTTTCGAATTTAATTTCGATGCAATTTTTGTGCCTCATCGTCAATAAGAAGGCCCAAGGTACACAGTAAACCTGAAGTGGAGCATCGGAATCTAAAACTGGACTCGCAGGAGAGGTTCAAATCATAGAAAGTTAGAGTGTCAGTCCTCTTGTACTTCAGTCGGCATTGTGCCTTTTGAATTTAATTCCGATGCAATGTCTGTGTTTCATCGTCAATAGGAAGGTCGAAGGTATAAAGGAAACCTGAAGCGAAGCATCGGAATCTAAAACTCGACTCACAGGAGTGGTTCAAATCATAGTAAGTTAGAGTGTCTGTCCTCTTGTACTTAAGGCGGCATTGTAACCTTTTGTATTAAATTCGGAAGCAATTTCTGTGTTTCATTGTCAATAAGAAGATCCAAGGGATACAGTAACCCTGAAGTGATGCATCGGAATCTAAAACTGGACTCACAGGAGAGGTTCAAATCATAGAGAGTGAGAGTGTCAGTCCTCTTGTACTTAAGTCGGCATTGTGCCTTTTGTATTAAATTCGGCTGCAATTTCTGTGTTTCATCGTCAATAAGAAGTTCCGAGGTATACAGTAAACCTGAAGTGAAGCATCGGAATCTAAAACTGGACTCACAGGAGAGGTTCAAATCATAGAAATTTAGAGTGTCAGTCCTCCTGTACTTAAGTCGGCATTGTGCCTTTCGTATTAAATTCCGATGCAATTTCTGTGTTTCATCGTCAATAAGAAGGTCCTAGGGATACAGTAAACCTGAAGTGAAGCATCGGCACCTAAAACTGGACTCACAGGAGGGGTTCAAATCATAGAATGTGAGAGTGTCAGTCCTCTTGTACTTAAGTCGGCATTGTGCCTTTTGTATTAAATTCGGATGCAATTTCTTTGTTTCATCGTCAATAAGAACGTCCAAGGGATACAGTAAACCTGAAGTGAAGCATCGGAATCTAAAACTGGACACACAGGAGAGGTTCAAATCATAGAAATTTAGAGTGTCAGTCCTCTTGTACTTAAGCCGGCATTGTGCCTTTTGTATTTAATTCCGATGCAATATCTGTGCCTCATCTACAAAAGAAGGTCCAATGTACACAGTAAACCCGAAGTGAAGCATCGGAATCTAAAACTGGACTCACAGGAGAGGTTCAAATCATAGAAAGTTAGAGTGTCAGTCCTCTTGTACTTAACTCGGCATTGTGCCTTTGGAATTTCATTCCGATGCAATTTCTGTGTTTCATCGTCAATATGAAGGTACAAGGGATACAGTAAACCAGAAGTGAAGCATCGGAATCTAAAACTGGACTCACAGGAGAGGTTCAAATCATAGAATGTTAGAGTGTCAGTCCTCTTGTACTTAAGTCGGCATTGTGCCTTTTGTATTAAATTCGGATGCAATATCTGTGTTTCATCGTCAATAAGAAGGTCCAAGGGATTAAGGAAACCTTAAGTGAAGCATCAGAATCTAAAAGTGGACTAACAGGAGAGGTTCAAATCATAGAAAGTTAGAATGTCTGTCCTCTTGTACTTAAGTCGGCATTGTGCCTTTTGTATTGAATTCGGATGCAATTTCTTTGTTTCATCGTCAATAAGAAGGTACAAGGGATACAGTGAACCGGAGGTGAAGAATCGGAATCTAAAACTGGACTCACAGGAGAGGTTTAAAATCATAGAAAGTGAGAGTGTCACTCCTCTTGTACTTAGGTCGGTATTGTGCCTTTTGTAATAAATTCAGATGCAATTTCTGTGTTTCATCGACAATAAGACGGTCCAATGGATACAGTAAACCTGAAGTGAAGCGTCGGAATCTAAAACTGGACTCACAGGAGAGGTTCAAATCATAGAAAGTAAGAGTAGCAGTCCTCTTGTACTTAAGTCGGCATTGTGCCTTTTCAATTTAATTCCGATGTAATTTCTGTGTTTCATCGTCAATAAGAAGTTCCGAGGTATACAGTAAACCTGAAGTGAAGCATCGGAATCTATAACTGGACTCACAGGAGAGGTTCAAATCATAGAAAGTTAGAGTGTCTGTCCTCTTGTACTTAAGGCGGCATTGTGCCTTTTGTATTAAATTCGGCTGCAATTTCTGTGATTCATCGTCAAAAAGAAGGTCCAAGGGATACAGTAAACCTGAAGTGAAGCATCTGATTATAAAACTGGATTCACAGAAGAGGTTCAAATCATAGAAAGTTAGAGTGTCAGTCCTCTTGTACTTAAGTTGGCATTGTGCCTTTTGAATTTAATTCCGATCACAATTTCTGTGTTTCATCGTCAATAAGAAGTTCCGAGGTATTCAGTAAACCAGAAGTGAAGCATCGGAATCTAAAACTGGACTCACAGGAGAGGTTCAAATCATAGAAAATTAGAGTGTCAGTCCTCTTGTACTTAAGTCGGCATTGTGCCTTTGGTATTAAATTCGGATGCAATTTCTGAGGTTCATCGTCAATAAGAAGTTCCTAGGGATACAGTAAACCTGACGTGAAGCATCGGAATCTAAAACTGGACTCACAGGAGAGGTTCAAAACATAGATAATGAGAGTGACAGTCCTCCTGTACTTAAGTCGGCATTGTGCCTTTTGTATTAAATTTGGATGCAATTTCTGTGTTTCATCGTCAATAAGAAGGTCCAAGGGATACAGTAAACCTGAAGTTAAGCATCGGATTCTAAAACTGGACTCACAGGAGAGGTTCAAATCATTGAAAGTGAGAGTGTCTGTATTCTTGCACTTAAGTCGGCAATGTGCCTTTTGTATCAAATTCGGATGCAATTTCTGTGATTAATCGTCAATAAGAAGGTCCAAGAGATACAGTAAACCTGAAGTGAGGCATCGGAATCTAAAACTGGACTCACGGGACAGGTTCTAATCATAGAAAGTTAGAGTGTCAGTCCTCTTGTACTTAAGTCGGCATTGTGCCTGTTGTATTTCATTCGAATGCAATTTCTGTGTTTCATCGTCAATAAGAAGGTCCAAGGGATATAGTAAACCTGAAGTGAAGCATCGGAATCAAAAACTTCACTCACAGGAGAGGTTCAAATCATAGAAAGTTAGAGTGTCAGTCCTCTTGTACTTATGTCGGCATTGTGCCTTTTGAATTTAATTTCGATGCAATTTTTGTGCCTCATCGTCAATAAGAAGGCCCAAGGTACACAGTAAACCTGAAGTGGAGCATCGGAATCTAAAACTGGACTCGCAGGAGAGGTTCAAATCATAGAAAGTTAGAGTGTCAGTCCTCTTGTACTTCAGTCGGCATTGTGCCTTTTGAATTTAATTCCGATGCAATTTCTGTGTTTCATCGTCAATAAGAAGGTCCAAGGTATACAGTAAACCTGAAGTGAAACATCGGATTCTAAAACTGGACTCACAGGAGAGGTTCAAAACATAGAAAGTGAGAATGTCATTCGTCTTGATCTTAAGTCGGCATTGTGCCTTTTGTATTAAATTCGGATGCAATTTCTGTGTTTCATCGTCAATAGGAAGGTCGAAGGTATAAAGGAAACCTGAAGCGAAGCATCAGAATCTAAAACTCGACTCACAGGAGTGGCTCAAATCATAGTAAGTTAGAGTGTCTGTCCTCTTGTACTTAAGGCGGCATTGTACCTTTTGTATTAAATTCGGAAGCAATTTCTGTGTTTCATTGTCAATAAGAAGGTCCAAGGGATACTGTAACCCTGAAGTGATGCATCGGAATCTAAAACTGGACTCACAGGAGAGGTTCAAATCATAGATAGTGAGAGTGTCAGTCCTCTTGTACTTAAGTCGGCATTGTGCCTTTTGTATTAAATGCGGCTGCAATTTCTGTGTTTCATCGTCAATAAGAAGTTCCGAGGTATACAGTAAACCTGAAGTGAAGCATCGGAATCTAAAACTGGACTCACAGGAGAGGTTCAAATCATGGAAAGTGAGTGTGTCAGTACTCTTGTACTTAAGTCGGCATTGTGCCTTTTGTAGTAAATTCGGATGCAATTTCTGTGATTCATCGTAAATAAGTAGGTCCAAGGGATACAGTAAACCTGAAGTGAAGCATCGGAATCTATTACTAGACTCACAGGAGAGGTTCTAATCATAGAAAGTTAGAGTGTCAGTCCTCTTGTACTTAAGTCGGCTCTATGATTTTTGTATTAAATTCGAATGCAATTTCTGCGTTTCATCGTCAATAAGAAGGTCCAAGGGATACAGTAACCCTGAAGTGAAGCATCGGAATCTAAAACTGGACTCACAGGAGAGGTTCAAATCATAGAAAATTGGAGTGTCAGTCCTCTTGTAATTAAGTCGGCTTTGTGCCATTTGTATTGAATTCGGATGCAATTACTGTGTTTCATCGTCAATTAGAAGGTCCAAGGGATACAGTAAACCTGAAGTGAAGCATCGGAATCTAAAGCTGGACTCACAGGAGAGGTTCAAATCATAGAAAGTAAGAGTGACAGTCCTCCTGTACTTAAGTCGGCATTGTGCCTTTTGTATTAAAGTCGGATGCAATTTCTGTGTTTCATCGTCAATAAGAAGGTCCAAGGGATACAGTAAACCTGAAGTTAAGCATCGGATTCAAAAACTGGACTCACAGGAGAGGTTCAAATCATGGAAAGTGAGAGTGTCAGTCCTCTTGTACTTAAGTCCTCATTGTGCCTTTTGAATTTTAATTTTGATGCAAT
This sequence comes from Schistocerca americana, assembly GCF_021461395.2. Taxonomy (NCBI): domain Eukaryota; kingdom Metazoa; phylum Arthropoda; class Insecta; order Orthoptera; family Acrididae; genus Schistocerca; species Schistocerca americana. Next base: position 61,737,690 of record NC_060121.1, read on the forward strand.
TTCTGTGCCTCATCGTCAATAAGAACGTCCAAGGTACACAGTAAACCTGAAGTGAAGCATCGGAATCAAAAACTAGACTCACAGAAGAGCTTCAAAACATAGAAAGTGAGAGTGTCAGTCCTCTTGTACTTAAGTCGGCATTGTGCCTTTTTAATTTAATTCCGATGCAATTTCTGTGTTTCATCGTGAATAAGGAGTTCCGAGGTGTACAGTAAACCTGTAGTGAAGCATCGGAATCTAAAACTGGACTCACAGGAGAGTTTCAAATCATAGAAAGTTAGAGTGTGTATCCTCTTGTATTTAAGGAGGCATTGTGTCATTTGTATTAAATTCGGAAGCAATTTCTGTGATTCATCGTCAATAAGAAGGTCCAATGGATACAGTAAACCTGAAGTGAAGCATCGGAATCTAAAACTGGACTCACAGGAGAGGTTCAAATCATAGAAAGTGAGAGTCTCAGTCCTCTTGTACTTAAGTCGGCATTGTGACTGGTGTATAAAATTCGGATGCAATTTCTGTGTTTCATCGTCAATAAGAAGGTCCAAGGGATACAGTAATCCTGAAGTGAGGTATCGGAATCTAAAACTGGACTCACAGGAGAGGTTCAAATCATAGAAAGTTATAGTGTCAGTCCTCTTGTACTTAAGTCGGCATTGTGCCTTTTGTATTAAATTCGGATGCAATTTCTGTGTTTCATTGTCAATAAGAGGGTGCAAGGTATAAAGGAAACCTGAAGTGAAGCATCGGAATCTAAAACTTGACTCACAGGAGAGGTTCAAATCATAGAAAGTAAGACTGTCAGTCCTCTTGTACTTAAGTCGGCATTGTGCTTATGTATTAAATTCGGATGCGATTTCTTTGTTTCATCATCAATTAGAAGGTACAAGGGATACAGTAAACCTGAAGTGAAGCATCGGAATCTAAAACTAGACTCACAGGAGAGGTTCAAATCATAGAAAGTGAGAGTCTCAGTCCTCTTGTACTTAAGTCGGCATTGTGCCTTTTGAATCTAATTCCGATGCAATTTCTGTGTTTCATCGTCAATAAGTAGTTCCGAGGTATAAAGTAAACCTGAAGTGAAGCAGCGGAATCTAAAACTGGACTCACAGCAGAGGTTCAAATCATAGAAAGTTAGAGTGTCAGTCCTCTTGTACTTAAGTCGGCATTGTGCCTTTTGTATTAAATTCGGATGCAATTTCTTCGTTTAATCGTCAATCAGAAGGTCCAAGGTATACAGTAAACCTGAAGTGAGGCATCGGAATCTAAAACCGGACTCACAGGAGAGGTTCAAATCATAGGAAGTGAGAGTGTCAGTCCTCTTGTACTGAAGTCGGCATTGTGCCTTTTGTATTAGATTCGGATGTAATTTCTGTGATTCATCGTCAATAAGAAGGTCCAAGGTCTAAAGGAAAACTGAAGTGAAGCATCGGAATCTAAAACTGGACTCACAGGAGGGGTTCAAATCATAGTGAGTGTCAGTCCTCTTGTACTTAAGTCGGCATTGTGCCTTTTGTATTAAATTCGGATGCAATTTCTTTGTTTCATCGTCAATAAGAACGTCCAAGGGTACAGTAAACCTGAAGTGAAGCATCGGAATCTAAAACTGGACACTCAGGAGAGGTTCAAATCATAGAAATTTAGAGTGTCAGTCCTCTTGTACTTAAGCCGGCATTGTGCCTTTTGTATTTAATTCCGATGCAATATCTGTGCCTCATCTACAAAAGAAGGTCCAATGTACACAGTAAACCCGAAGTGAAGCATCGGAATCTAAAACTGGACTCACAGGAGAGGTTCAAATCATACAAAGTTAGAGTGTCAGTCCTCTTGTACTTAACTCGGCATTGTGCCTTTTGAATTTCATTCCGATGCAATTTCTGTGTTTCATCGACAATATGAAGGTACAAGGGATACAGTAAACCAGAAGTGAAGCATCGGAATCTAAAACTGGACTCACAGGAGAGGTTCAAATCATAGAAAGTTAGAGTGTCAGTCCTCTTGTACTTAAGTCGGCATTGTGCCTTTTGTATTAAATTCGGATGCAATATCTGTGTTTCATCGTCAATAAGAAGGTCCAAGGGATTAAGGAAACGTTAAGTGAAGCATCAGAATCTAAAAGTGGACTCACAGGAGAGGTTCAAATCATAGAAAGTTAGAATGTCTGTCCTCTTGTACTTAAGTCGCCATTGTGCCTTTTGCATTGAATTCGGATGCAATTTCTTTGTTTCATCGTCAATAAGAAGGTACAAGGGATACAGTGAACCGGAGGTGAAGAATCGGAATCTAAAACTGGACTCACAGGAGAGGTTTAAAATCATAGAAAGTGAGAGTGTCACTCCTCTTGTACTTAGGTCGGTATTGTGCCTTTTGTAATAAATTCAGATGCAATTTCTGTGTTTCATCGACAATAAGACGGTCCAATGGATACAGTAAACCTGAAGTGAAGCGTCGGAATCTAAAACTGGACTCACTGGAGAGGTTCAAATCATAGAAAGTAAGAGTATCAGTCCTCTTGTACTTAAGTCGGCATTGTGCCTTTTCAATTTAATTCCGATGTAATTTCTGTGTTTCATCGTCAATAAGAAGTTCCGAGGTATACAGTAAACCTGAAGTGCAGCATCGGAATCTATAACTGGACTCACAGGAGAGGTTCAAATCATAGAAAGTTAGAGTGTCTGTCCTCTTGTACTTAAGGCGGCATTGTGCCTTTTGTATTAAATTCGGCTGCAATTTCTGTGATTCATCGTCAAAAAGAAGGTCCAAGGGATACAGTAAACCTGAAGTGAAGCATCTGATTCTAAAACTGGATTCACAGAAGAGGTTCAAATCATAGAAAGTTAGAGTGTCAGTCCTCTTGTACTTAAGTCGGCATTGTGCCTTTTGAATTTAATTCCGATCACAATTTCTGTGTTTCATCGTCAATAAGAAGTTCCGAGGTATTCAGTAAACCAGAAGTGAAGCATCGGAATCTAAAACTGGACCCACAGGAGAGGTTCAAATCATAGAAAATTAGAGTGTCAGTCCTCTTGTACTTAAGTCGGCTTTGTGCCTTTGGTATTAAATTCGGATGCAATTTCTGAGGTTCATCGTCAATAAGAAGTTCCTAGGAATACAGTAAACCTGACGTGAAGCATCGGAATCTAAAACTGGACTCACAGGTGAGGATCAAATCATAGATAATGAGAGTGACAGTCCTCCTGTACTTAAGTCGGCATTGTGCCTTTTGTATTAAATTTGGATGCAATTTCTGTGTTTCATCGTCAATAAGAAGGTCCAAGGGATACAGTAAACCTGAAGTTAAGCATCGGATTCTAAAACTGGACTCACAGGAGAGGTTCAAATCATGGAAAGTGAGAGTGTCTGTATTCTTGCACTTAAGTCGGCAATGTGCCTTTTGTATCAAATTCGGATGCAATTTCTGTGATTAATCGTCATAAGAAGGTCCAAGAGATACAGTAAACCTGAAGTGAAGCATCGGAATCTAAAACTGGACTCACAGGACAGGTTCTAATCATAGAAAGTTAGAGTGTCAGTCCTCTTGTACTTAAGTCAGCATTGTGCCTGTTGTATTTCATTCGCATGCAATATCTGTGATTCATCGTCAATAAGAAGGTCCAAGGGATATAGTAAACCTGAAGTGAAGCATCGGATTCTAAAACTGGACTCACAGGAGAGGTTCAAATCATAGATAATGAGAGTGACAGTCCTCCTGTACTTAAGTCGGCATTGTGCCTTTTGTATTAAATTTGGATGCAATTTCTGTGTTTCATCGTCAATAAGAAGGTCCAAGGGATACGGTAAACCTGAAGTTAAGCATCGGATTCTAAAACTGGACTCACAGGAGAGGTTCAAATCATAGAAAGTTAGAGTGTCAGTCCTCTTGTACTTAAGTCGGCATTGTGCCTTTTGAATTTAATTTCGATGCAATTTTTGTGCCTCATCGTCAATAAGAAGGCCCAAGGTACACAGTAAACCTGAAGTGGAGCATCGGAATCTAAAACTGGACTCGCAGGAGAGGTCCAAATCATAGAAAGTTAGAGTGTCAGTCCTCTTGTACTTCAGTCGGCATTGTGCCTTTTGAATTTAATTCCGATGCAATTTCTGTGTTTCATCGTCAATAACAAGGTCCAAGGTATACAGTAAACCTGAACTGAAACATCGGAATCTAAAACTGGACTCACAGGAGAGGTTCAAAACATAGAAAGGGAGAGTGTCATTCGTCTTGATCTTAAGTCGGCATTGTGCCTTTTGAATTAAATTCGGATGCAATTTCTGTGTTTCATCGTCAATAGGAAGGTCGAAGGTATAAAGGAAACCTGAAGCGAAGCATCGGAATCTAAAACTCGACTCAGAGGAGTGGTTCAAATCATAGTAAGTTAGAGTGTCTGTCCTCTTGTACTTAAGGCGGCATTGTACCTTTTGTATTAAATTCGGAAGCAATTTCTGTGTTTCATTGTCAATAAGAAGGTCCAAGGGATACAGTAACCCTGAAGTGATGCATCGGAATCTAAAACTGGACTCACAGGAGAGGTTCAAATCATAGATAGTGAGAGTGTCAGTCCTCTTGTACTTAAGTCGGCATTGTGCCTTTTGTATTAAATTCGGCTGCAATTTCTGTGTTTCATCGTCAATAACAAGTTCCGAGGTATACAGTAAACCTGAAGTGAAGCATCGGAATCTAAAACTGGACTCACAGGAGAGGTTCAAATCATAGAAATTTAGAGTGTCAGTCCTCTTGTACTTAAGTCGGCATTGTGCCTTTTGTATTAAATTCCGATGCAATTTCTGTGTTTCATCGTCAATAAGAAGGTCCTAGGGATACAGTAAACCTGAAGTGAAACATCGGCATCTAAAACTGGACTCACAGGAGAGGTTCAAATCATAGAAAATGAGAGTGTCAGTCCTCTTGTACTTAAGTCGGCATTGTGCCTTTTGTATTAAATTCGGATGCAATTTCTTTGTTTCATCGTCAATAAGAACGTCCAAGGGATACAGTAAACCTGAAGTGAAGCATCGGAATCTAAAACTGGACACACAAGAGAGGTTCAAATCATAGAAATTTAGAGTGTCAGTCCTCTTGTACTTAAGCCGGCATTGTGCCTTTTGTATTTAATTCCGATGCAATATCTGTGCCTCATCTACAAAAGAAGGTCCAATGTACACAGTAAACCCGAAGTGAAGCATGGGAATCTAAAACTGGACTCACAGGAGAGGTTCAAATCATAGAAAGTTAGAGTGTCAGTCCTCTTGTACTTAACTCGGCATTGTGCCTTTTGAATTTAATTCCGATGCAATATCTGTGTTACATCGTCAATAAGAAGGTCCAAGGGATTAAGGAAACCTTAAGTGAAGCATCAGGATCTAAAACTGGACTCACAGGAGAGGTTTAAAATCATAGAAAGTGAGAGTGTCACTCCTCTTGTACTTAGGTCGGTATTGTGCCTTTTGTAATAAATTCAGATGCAATATCTGTGTTTCATCGAGAATAAGACGGTCCAATGGATACAGTAAACCTGAAGTGAAGCGTCGGAATCTAAAACTGGACTCACAGGAGAGGTTCAAATCATAGAAAGTAAGAGTATCAGTCCTCTTGTACTTAAGTCGGCATTGTGCCTTTTCAATTTAATTCCGATGTAATTTCTGTGTTTCATCGTCAATAAGATGTTCCGAGGTATACAGTAAACCTGAAGTGAAGCATCGGAATCTATAACTGGACTCACAGGAGAGGTTCAAATCATAGAAAATTAGAGTGTCTGTCCTCTTGTACCTAAGGCGGCATTGTGCCTTTTGTATTAAATTCGGCTGCAATTTCTGTGATTCATCGTCAAAAAGAAGGTCCAAGGGATACAGTAAACCTGAAGTGAAGCATCTGATTCTAAAACTGGATTCACAGAAGAGGTTCAAATCATAGAAAGTTAAAGTGTCAGTCCTCTTTTACTTAAGTCGGCATTGTGCCTTTTGAATTTAATTCCGATCACAATTTCTGTGTTTCATCGTCAATAAGAAGTTCCGAGGTATTCAGTAAACCAGAAGTGAAGCATCGGAATCTAAAACTGGACTCACAGGAGAGGTTCAAATCATAGAAAATTAGAGTGTCAGTCCTCTTGTACTTAAGTCGGCATTGTGCCTTTGGTATTGAATTCGGATGCAATTTCTGAGGTTCATCGTCAATAAGAAGTTCCTAGGGATACAGTAAACCTGACGTGAAGCATCGGAATCTAAAACTGGACTCACAGGAGAGGTTCAAATCATAGATAATGAGAGTGACAGTCCTCCTGTACTTAAGTCGGCATTGTGCCTTTTGTATTAAATTTGGATGCAATTTCTGTGTTTCATCGTTAATAAGAAGGTCCAAGGGATACAGTAAACCTGAAGTTAAGCATCGGATTCTAAAACTGGACTCACAGGAGAGGTTCAAATCATGGAAAGTGAGAGTGTCTGTATTCTTGCACTTAAGTCGGCAATGTGCCTTTTGTATCAAATTCGGATGCAATTTCTGTGATTAATCGTCAATAAAAAGGTCCAAGAGATACAGTAAACCTGAAGTGAAGCATCGGAATCTAAAACAGGACTCACAGGACAAGTTCTAATCATAGAAAGTTAGAGTGTCAGTCCTCTTGTACTTCAGTCGGCATTGTGCCTTTTGAATTTAATGCCGATGCAATTTCTGTGTTTCATCGTCAATAAGAAGGTCCAAGGTATACAGTAAACCTGAAGTGAAACATCGGAATCTAAAACTGGACTCACAGGAGAGGTTCAAAACATAGAAAGTGAGAATGTCATTCGTCTTGAACTTAAGTCGGCATTGTGCCTTTTGTATTAAATTCGGATGCAATTTCTGTGTTTCATCGTCAATAGGACGGTCGAAGGTATAAAGGAAACCTGAAGCGAAGCATCGGAATCTAAAACTCGACTCACAGGAGTGGTTCAAATCATAGTAAGTTAGAGTGTCTGTCCTCTTGTACTTAAGGCGGCATTGTACCTTTTGCATTAAATTCGGAAGCAATTTCTGTGTTTCATTGTCAATAAGAAGGTCCAACGGATACTGTAACCCTGAAGTGATGCATCGGAATCTAAAACTGGACTCACAGGAGAGGTTCAAGTCATAGATAGTGAGAGTGTCAGTCCTCTTGTACTTAAGTCGGCATTGTGCCTTTTGTATTAAATTCGGCTGCAATTTCTGTGTTTCATCGTCAATAAGAAGTTCAGAGGTATACAGTAAACCTGAAGTGAAGCATCGGAATCTAAAACTGGACTCACAGGAGAGGTTCAAATCATAGAAATTTAGACAGTCAGTCCTCTTGTACTTAAGTCGGCATTGTGCCTTTTGTATTAAATTCGGATGCAATTTCTGTGTTTCATCGTCAATAAGATGGTCCAAGGGATACAGTAAACCTGAAGTTAAGCATCGGATTCTAAAACTGGACTCACAGGAGAGGTTCAAATCATGGAAAGTGAGAGTGTCAGTCCTCTTGTACTTAAGTCCTCATTGTGCCTTTTGAATTTTAATTTTGATGCAATTTCTATGCCTCATCGTCAATAAGAACGTCCAAGGTACACAGTAAACCTGAAGTGAAGCATCGGAATCAAAAACTAGACTCACAGAAGAGCTTCAAAACATAGAAAGTGAGAGTGTCAGTCCTCTTGTACTTAAGTCGGCATTGTGCCTTTTTAATTTAATTCCGATGCAATTTCTGTGTTTCATCGTGAATAAGGAGTTCCGAGGTGTACAGTAAACCTGTAGTGAAGCATCGGAATCTAAAACTGGACTCACAGGAGAGTTTCAAATCATAGAAAGTTAGAGTGTGTATCCTCTTGTATTTAAGGAGGCATTGTGTCATTTGTATTAAATTCGGAAGCAATTTCTGTGATTCATCGTCAATAAGAAGGTCCAATGGATACAGTAAACCTGAAGTGAAGCATCGGAATCTAAAACTGGACTCACAGGAGAGGTTCAAATCATAGAAAGTGAGAGTCTCAGTCCTCTTGTACTTAAGTCGGCATTGTGACTGGTGTATTAAATTCGGATGCAATTTCTGTGTTTCATCGTCAATAAGAAGGTCCAAGGGATACAGTAATCCTGAAGTGAAACATCGGAATCTTCAACTGGACTCACAGGAGAGGTTCACATCATAGAAAGTGAGAGTGTTAGTCGTCTTGTTCTTAAGTTGGCATTGTGCCTTTTGTATTAAATTCGGTGGGAATTTCTGTGTTTCATCGTCAATAGGAGGGTCGAAGGTATACAGTAAATCTGAACTGAAGCATCGGAATCTAAAACTGGACTCACAGGAGAGGTTCAAATCATAGAAAGTTATAGTGTCAGTCCTCTTGTACTTAAGTCGGCATTGTGCCTTTTGTATTAAATTCGGATGCAATTTCTGTGTTTCATTGTCAATAAGAGGGTCCAAGGTATAAAGGAAACCTGAAGTGAAGCATCGGAATCTAAAACTCGACTCACAGGAGAGGTTCAAATCATAGAAAGTTAGAGTGTAAGTCCTCTTGTACTTAAGTCGGCATTGTGCTTTTGTATTAAATTCGGATGCGATTTCTTTGTTTCATCATCAATTAGAAGGTACAGGGGATACAGTAAACCTGAAGTGAAGCATCGGAATCTAAAACTGGACTCACAGGAGAGGTTCAAATCATAGATAGTGAGAGTGTCAGTCCTCTTGTACTTAAGTCGGCATTGTGCCTTTTGAATCTAATTCCGATGCAATTTCTGTGTTTCATCGTCAATAAGAAGTTCCAAGGTATAAAGTAAACCTGAAGTGAAGCAGCGGAATCTAAAACTGGACTCACAGCAGAGGTTCAAATCATATTAAATTAGAGTGTCAGTCCTCTTGTACTTAAGTCGGCATTGTGCCTTTTGTATTGAATTCGGATGCAATTTCTGTGTTTCATCGTCATTAAGAAGGTCCTAGATATACAGTAAAATTGAAGTGAAGCATCGAAATCTAGAACAGGACTCACAGGAGAGGTTCAAATCATAGAAAGTAAGAGTGACAGTCCTCTTGTACTTGAGTCGGCATTGTGCCATTTGTATTAAATTCGGATGCAATTTCTGTGATTCATCGTCAATAAGAAGTTCCAAGGGATTAAAGAAACCTGAAGTGAAGCATCAGAATCTAAAAGTGGACTCACAAGAGAGGTTCAAATCATAGAAAGTTAGAGTGTCAGTCCTCTTGTACTTAAGTCGGCATTGTGCTTTTGTATTAAATTCGGATGCGATTTCTTTGTTTCATCATCAATTAGAAGGTACAAGGGATACAGTAAACCTGAAGTGAAGCATCGGAATCTAAAACTGGACTCACAGGAGGGGTTCAAATCATAGAAAGTGAGAGTGTCAGTCCTCTTGTACTTAAGTCGGCATTGTGCCTTTTTAATTTAATTCCGATGCAATTTCTGTGTTTCATCATGAATAAGGAGTTTCGAGGTGTACAGTAAACCTGTAGTGAGGCATCGGAATCTAAAACTGGACTCACAGGAGAGTTTCAAATCATAGAAAGTTAGAGCGTGTATCCTCTTGTATTTAAGGAGGCATTGTGTCATTTGTATTAAATTCGGAAGCAATTTCTGTGATTCATCATCAATAAGAAGGTCCAAGGGATACAGTAAACCTGAAGTGAAGCATCGGAATCTAAAACTGGACTCACAGGAGAGGTTCAAATCATAAAATGTGAGAGTCTCAGTCCTCTTGTACTTAAGTCGGCATTGTGACTTGTGTATTAAAATCGGATGCAATTTCTGTGTTTCATCGTCAATAAGAAGGTCCAAGGGATACAGTAATCCTGAAGTGAAACATCGGAATCTTCAACTGGACTCACAGGAGAGGTACAAATCATAGAAAGTGAGAGTATCTGTCCTCTTGTACTTAAGTCGGCATTGTGCCTTTTCAATTTTATTATGATGTAATTTCTGTGTTTCATCGTCAATAAGAAGTTCCGAGGTATACAGTAAACCTGAAATGAAGCATCGGAATCTATAACTGGACTCACAGGATAGGTTCAAATCATAGAAAGTTAGAGTGTCTGTCCTCTAGTACTTAAGGCGGCATTGTGCCTTTTGTATTATATTCGGAAGCAATTTCTGTGTTTCATTGTCAATAAGAAGGTCCAAGGAATACAGTAACCCTGAAGTGAAGCATCGGAAACTAAAACTGGACTCACAGGAGAGGTTCAAATCATAGTAAGTGAGAGTGTCAGTCCTCGTGTACTTAAGTCGGCATTGTGCCTTTTGTATTAAATTCGGCTGCAATTTCTGTGATTCATCGTCAAAAAGAAAGTCCAAGGGATACAGTAAACCTGAAGTGAAGCATCTGATTCTAAAACTGGATTCACAGAAGAGGTTCAAATCATAGAAAGTTAGAGTGTCAGTCCTCTTGTACTTAAGTCGGCATTGTGCCTTTTGAATTTAATTCCGATCACAATTTCTGTGTTTCGTCGTCAATAAGAAGTTCCGAGGTATTCAGTAAACCAGAAGTGAAGCATCGGAATCTAAAACTGGACTCAAAGGAGAGGTTCAAATCATAGAAAATTAGAGTGTCAGTCCTCTTGTACTTAAGTCGGCATTGTCCCTTTGGTATTAAATTCGGATGCAATATCTGAGGTTCATCGTCAATAAGAAGGTCCTAGGGATACAGTAAACCTGACGTGAAGCATCGGAATCTAAAACTGGACTCACAGGAGAGGTTCAAATCATAGAAAGTGAGAGTGACATTCCTCCTGTACTTAAGTCGGCATTGTGCCTTTTGTATTAAATTTGGATGCAATTTCTGTGTTTCATCGTCAATAAGAAGGTCCAAGGGATACAGTAAACCTGAAGTTAAGCATCGGATTCTAAAACTGGACTCACAGGAGAGGTTCAAATCATGGAAAGTGAGAGTGTCTGTATTCTCGCACTTAAGTCGGCAATGTGCCTTTTGTATCAAATTCGGATGCAATTTCTGTGATTCATCGTCAATTAGAAGGTCCTAGAGATACAGTAAACCTGAAGTGAAGCATCGGAATCTAAAACTGGACTCACAGGAGAGGTTCTAAACATAGAAAGTTAGAGTGTCAGTCCTCTTGTACTTAAGTCGGCATTGTGCCTGTTGTATTTAATTCGGATGCAATTTCTGTGTTTCATCGTCAATAAGAAGGTCCAAGGGATATAGTAAACCTGAAGTGAAGCATCGGAATCTAAAACTTTACTCACAGGAGAGGTTCAAATCATAGAAAGTTAGAGTGTCAGTCCTCTTGTACTTAAGTCGGCATTGTGCCTTTTGAATTTAATTTTTATGCAATTTTTGTGCCTCATCGTCAATAAGAAGGCCCAAGGTACACAGTAAATCTGAAGAGAAGCATCAGAATCTAAAACTGGACTCGCAGGAGAGGTTCAAATCATAGAAAGTTAGAGTGTCAGTCCTCTTGTACTTCAGTCGGCATTGTGCCTTTTGAATTTAATTCCGATGCAATTACTGTGTTTCATCGTCAATAAGAAGGTCCCAGGTATACAGTAAACCTGAAGTGAAACATCGGAATCTAAAACTGGACTCACAGGAGAGGTTCAAAACATAGAAAGTGAGAGTGTCATTCGTCTTGTTCTTAAGTCGGCATTGTACCTTTTGTATTAAATTCGGATGCAATTTCTGTGTTTCATCGTCAATAGGAAGGTCGAAGGTATAAAGGAAACCTGAAGTGAAGCATCGGAATCTAAAACTCGACTCACAGGAGAGGTTCAAATCATAGTAAGTTAGAGTGTCTGTCCTCTTGTACTTAAGGCGGCATTGTACCTTTTGTATTAAATTCGGAAGCAATTTCTGTGTTTCATTGTCAATAAGAAGGTCCAAGGGATACAGTAACCCTGAAGTGATGCATCGGAATCTAAAACTGGACTCACAGGAGAGGTTCAAATCATAGATAGTGAGAGTGTCAGTCCTCTTGTACTTAAGTCGGCATTGTGCCTTTTGTATTAAATTCGGCTGCAATTTCTGTGTTTCATCGTCAATAAGAAGTTCCGAGGTATACAGTAAACCTGAAGTGAAGCATCGGAATCTAAAACTGGACTCACAGGAGAGGTTCAAATCATAGAAATTTAGAGTGTCAGTCCTCTTGTACTTAAGTCGGCATTGTGCCTTTTGTATTAAATTCCGATGCAATTTCTGTGTTTCATCGTCAATAAGAAGGTCCTAGGGATACAGTAAACCTGAAGTGAAGCATCGGAATCTAAAACTAGACTCACAGGAGAGGTTCAAATCATAGAAAGTGAGAGTGACAGTCCTCTTGTACATAAGTCGGCATTGTGCCTTTTGTATTAAATTCGGATGCAATTTCTGTGATTCATCGTAAATAAGAAGGTCCAAGGGATACAGTAAACCTGAAGTGAAGCATCGGAATCTAATACTAGACTCACAGGAGAGGTTCTAATCATAGAAAGTTAGAGTGTCAGTCCTCTTGTACTTAAGTCGGCTTTATGCCTTTTGTATTAAATTCGAATGCAATTTCTGCGTTTCATCGTCAATAAGAAGGTCCAAGGGATACAGTAACCCTGAAGTGAAGCATCGGAATCTAAAACAGGACTCACAGGAGAGGTTCAAACATAGAAAGTTAAAGTGTCAGTCCTCTTGTACTTAAGTCGGCATTGTGCCTTTTGAATTTAATTCCGATGCAATTTCTGTGTTTCATCGTCAATAAGAAAATCCGAGGTATAAAGTAAACCTGAAGTGAAGCATCGGAATCTAAAACTGGACTCACAGGAGAGGTTCAAATCATAGAAAGTGAGAGTGTCAGTCCTGTTGTACTTAAGTCGGCATTGTGCCTTTTGTATTAAAGTCGGATGCAATTTCTGTGTTTCATCGTCAATAAGAAGGTCCAAGGGATAAAGTAAACCTGAAGTGAAACATCGGAATCTTAAACTGGACTCACAGGAGAGGTTCAAATCATAGAAAGTGAGAGTATCAGTCCTCTTGTACTTAAGTCGGCATTGTGCCTTTTGAATTTTAATTTTGATGCAATTTCTGTGCCTCATCGTCAATAAGAACGTCCAAGGTACACAGTAAACCTGAAGTGAAGCATCGGAATCAAAAACTAGACTCACAGAAGAGGTTCAAATCATAGAAAGTGAGAGTGTCAGTCCTCTTGTACTTAAGTCGTCATTGTGCCTTTTTTATTTAATTCCGATGGAATTTCTGTGTTTCATCGTGAATAAGGAGTTCGGAGGTGTACAGTAAACCTGTAGTGAAGCATCGGAATCTAAAACTGGACTCACAGGAGAGTTTCAAATCGTAGAAAGTTAGAGTGTCTATCCTCTTGTATTTAAGGAGGCATTGTGTCATTTGTATTACATTCGGAAGCAATTTCTGTGATTCATCGTCAATAAGAAGGTCCAAGGGATACAGTAAACATGAAGTGAAGCATCGGAATCAGAAACTGGACTCACAGGAGAGGTTCTAATCATAGAAAGTTAGAGTGTCAGTCCTCTTGTACTTAAGTCGGCATTGTGCCTTTTGAATTTAATTCCGATGCAATTTCTGTGCCTCATCGTCAATAAGAAGGACCAAGGTAAACAGTACACCTGAAGTGAAGCATCGGAATCTAAAACTGGACTCACAGGAGAGGTTCTAATCATAGAAAGTTAGAGTGTCAGTCCTCTTGTACTTAAGTCGGCATTGTGCCTTTTTAATTTAATTCCGATTGAATTTCTGTGTTTCATCGTGAATAAGGAGTTCCGAGGTGTACAGTGAACCTGTAGTGAAGCATCGGAATCTAAAACTGGACTCACAGAAGAGTTTCAAATCGTAGAAAGTTAGTGTGTCTATCCTCTTGTATTTAAGGAGGCATTGTGTCATTTGTATTATATTCGGATGAAATTTCTGCGTTTCATCGTCAATAAGAAGGTCCAAGGGATACAGTTAACCTGAAGTGAAGCATCGGAATCTAAAACTGGACTCACAGGAGAGGTTCAAATCCTAGAAAGTTAGAGTGCCAGTCCTCTTGTACTTAAGTCGGCATTGTGCCTTTTGAATTTAATTCCGATGCAATTTCTGTGCCTCATCGTCAATAAGAAGGACAAAGGTAAACAGTACACCTGAAGTGAAGCATCGGAATCTAAAACTGGACTCACAGGAGAGGTTCAAATCATAGTAAGTTAGAGTAACAGTCCTCTTGTTCTTAAGTCGGCATTGTGCCTCTTGAATGTAATTCCGATGCAATTTCTGTGTTTCATCGTCAGTAAGAAGGTCCAAGGTATACAGTAAACCTGAAGTGAAGCATCGGAATCTAAAACTGGACTCACAGGAGAGGTCCAAATCATAGAAAGTGAGAGTCTCAGTCCTCTTGTACTTAAGTCGGCATTGTGCCTTTTGTATTAAATTCGGATGCAATTTCTGTGTTTCATCGTCAATAAGAAGGTCCAAGGGATACAGTAATCCTGAAGTGAAACATCGGAATCTTCAACTGGACTCACAGGAGAGGTTCACATCATAGAAAGTGAGAGTGTAAGTCGTCTTGTTCTTAAGTTGGCATTGTGCATTTTGTATTAAATTCGGATGTAATTTCTGTGTTTCATCGTCAATAGGAGGGTCGAAGGTATACAGTAAATCTGAACTGAAGCATCGGAATCTAAAACTGGACTCACAGGAGAGGTTCAAATCATAGAAAGTTATAGTGTCAGTCCTCTTGTACTTAAGTCGGCATTGTGCCTTTTGTATTAAATTCGGATGCAATTTCTGTGTTTCATTGTCAATAAGAGGGTCCAAGGTATAAAGGAAACCTGAAGTGAAGCATCGGAATCAAAAACTCGACTCACAGGAGAGGTTCAAATCATAAAAAGTTAGTGTGTCAGCCCTCTTGTACTTAAGTCGGCATTGTGCTTTTGTATTAAATTCGGATGCGATTTCTTTGTTTCATCATCTATAAGAAGGTACAAGGGATACAGTAAACCTGAAGTGAAGCATCGGAATCTAAAACTGGACTCACAGGAGAGGTTCAAATCATAGAAAGTGAGAGTGTCAGTCCTCTTGTACTTAAGTCGGCATTGTGCCTTTTGAATCTAATTCCGATGCAATTTCTGTGTTTCATGGTCAATAAGAAGTTCCGAGGTATAAAGTAAACCTGAAGTGAAGCAGCGGAATCTAAAACTGGACTCACAGGAGAGGTTCAAATCATAGAAAATTAGAGTGTCAGTCCTCTTGTACTTAAGTCGGCATTGTGCCTTTTGTATTGAATTCGGATGCAATTACTGTGTTTCATCGTCATTAAGAAGGTCCTAGGGATACAGTAAACCTGAGGTGAAGCATCGGAATCTAAAACTGGACTCACAGGAGAGGATCAAATCATAGAAAGTGAGAGTGTCAGTCCTCTTGTACTTAAGTCGGCATTGTGCCTTTTGAATCTAATTCCGATGCAATTTCTGTGTTTCATGGTCAATAAGAAGTTCCGAGGTATAAAGTAAACCTGAAGTGAAGCAGCGGAATCTAAAACTGGACTCACAGGAGAGGTTCAAATCATAGAAAATTAGAGTGTCAGTCCTCTTGTACTTAAGTCGGCATTGTGCCTTTTGTATTGAATTCGGATGCAATTACTGTGTTTCATCGTCATTAAGAAGGTCCTAGGGATACAGTAAACCTGAGGTGAAGCATCGGAATCTAAAACTGGACTCACAGGAGAGGATCAAATCATCGAAAGTAAGAGTGGCAGTCCTCTTGTACTTGAGTCGGCATTGTGCCTTTTGTATTAAATTCGGATGCAATTTCTGTGATTCATCGTCAATAAGAAGGTCCAAGGGATACAGTAAACCTGAAGTGAAGCATCGGAATCTAAAACTGGACTCACAGGAGAGCTTCTAATCATAGAAAGATAGAGTGTCAGTACTCTTGTACTTATGTCGGCATTGTGCCTTTTGTATTAAATTCGGATGCAATTTCTGTGTTTCATCGTCAATAAGAAGGTCCAAGGAATACAGTAAACCTGAAGTGAAGCATCGGAATCTAAACCTGGACCAACAGGAGAGGTTCAAATCATAGAAAGTTAAAGTGTCAGTCCTCTTGTACTTAAGTCGGCATTGTGCTTTTTGAATTTAATTCCGATGCAATTTCTGTGCCTCATCGTCAATGAGAACGTCCAAGGTACACAGTAAACCTGAAGTGAAGCATCGGAATCTAAAACTGGACTCACAGAAGAGGTTCAAATCATAGAAAGTGAGAGTGTCAGTCCTCTTGTACTTAAGTCGGCATTGTGCCTTTTGAATTTAATCCCGATGCAATTTCTGTGTTTCATCGTGAATAAGAAGTTCCGAGGTGTACAGTAAACCTGAGGTGAAGCAACGGAATCTAAAACTGGACTCACAGGAGAGTTTCAAATCATAGAAAGTTAGAGTGTCGATCCTCTTGTATTTAAGGCGGCATTGTGCCTTTTGTATTAAATTCGGAAGCAATTTCTGTGTTTCATTGTCAATAAGATGGTAACCCTGAAGTGAAGCATCGGAATCTAAAACTGGACTCACTGCAGAGGATCAAATCATAGAATGTGAGAGTGTCAGTCCTCTTGTACTTAAGTCGGCATTGTGCCTTTTGTTTTTAATTCGGCTGCAATTTCTGTGATTCATCGTCAAAAAGAAGGTCCAAGGTATACAGTAAACCTGAAGTCAAGCATCTGATTCTAAAACTGGATTCACAGAAGAGGTTCAAATCATAGAAAGTTAGAGTGTCAGTCCTCTTGTACTTAAGTCGGCATTGTGCCTTTTGAATCTAATTCCGATGCAATTTCTGTGTTTCATAGTCAATAAGAAGTTCCGAGATATAAAGTAAACCAGATGTGAAGCGTCGGAATCTAAACTGGACTCACAGGGGAGGTTCAAATCATAGAAAATTAGTGTGTCAGTCCTCTTGTACTTAAGTCGGCATTGTGCCTTTTGTATTAAATTCGGATGCAATTTCTGTGTTTCATCGTCAATAAGAAAGTCCAAAGGGATACAGTAAACCTGAAGTTAAGCATCGGATTCTGGAACTGGTCTCACAGGAGAGGTTCAAATCATGGAAAGTGAGAGAGTCAGTCCTCTTGTACTTAGGTCGGCATTGTGCCTTTTGTATTAGATTCAGTTGCAATTTCTGTGAGTCATCGTCAATAAGAAGGTCCAAGGGATACAGTAAACCTGACGTGAAGCATCGGAATCGAAAACTGGACTCACAGGAGAGGTTCAAATCATAGAAAGTAAGAGTGACAGTCCTCTTGTACTTAAGTCGGCATTGTGCCTTTTGTATTAACTTCGGATGCAATTTCTGCGTTTCATCGTCAATAAGAAGGTCCAAGGGATACAGTAAACCTGAAGTGAAGCATCGGAATCTAAAACTGGACTCACAGGAGAGGTTCAAATCCTAGAAAGTTAGAGTGCCAGTCCTCTAGTACTTAAGTCGGCATTGTGCCTTTTGAATTTAATTCCGATGCAATTTCTGTGCCTCATCGTCAATAAGAAGGACCAAGGTAAACAGTACACCTGAAGTGAAGCATCGGAATCTAAAACTGGACTCACAGGAGAGGTTCAAATCATAGTAAGTTAGAGTAACAGTCCTCTTGTACTTAAGTCGGCATTGTGCCTCTTGAATGTAATTCCGATGCAATTTCTAAGTTTCATCGTCAGTAAGAAGGTCCAAGGTATACAGTAAACCTGAAGTGAAGCATCGGAATCTAAAACTGGACTCACAGGAGAGGTCCAAATCATAGAAAGTGAGAGTCTCAGTCCTCTTGTACTTAAGTCGGCATTGTGCCTTTTGTATTAAATTCGGATGCAATTTCTGTGTTTCATCGTCAATAAGAAGGTCCAAGGGATACAGTAATCCTGAAGTGAAACATCGGAATCTTCAACTGGACTCACAGGAGAGGTTCACATCATAGAAAGTGAGAGTGTAAGTCGTCTTGTTCTTAAGTTGGCATTGTGCCTTTTGTATTGAATTCGGATGTAATTTCTGTGTTTCATCGTCAATAGGAGGGTCGAAGGTATACAGTAAATCTGAACTGAAGCATCGGAATCTAAAACTGGACTCACAGGAGAGGTTCAAATCATAGAAAGTTATAGTGTCGGTCCTCTTGTACTTAAGTCGGCATTGTGCCTTTTGTATTAAATTCGGATGCAATTTCTGTGTTTCATTGTCAATAAGAGGGTCCAAGGTATAAAGGAAACCTGAAGTGAAGCATCGGAATCTAAAACTCGACTCACAGGAGAGGTTCAAATCATAAAAAGTTAGAGTGTCAGTCCTCTTGTACTTAAGTCGGCATTGTGCTTTTGTATTAAATTCGGATGCGATTTCTTTGTTTCATCATCAATAAGAAGGTACAAGGGATACAGTAAACCTGAAGTGAAGCATCGGAATCTAAAACTGGACTCACAGGAGAGGTTCAAATCATAGAAAGTGAGAGTGTCAGTCCTCTTGTACTTAAGTCGGCATTGTGCCTTTTGAATCTAATTCCGATGCAATTTCTGTGTTTCATGGTCAATAAGAAGTTCCGAGGTATAAAGTAAACCTGAAGTGAAGCATCGGAATCTAAAACTGGACTCACAGGAGAGGTTCAAATCATAGAAAATTAGAGTGTCAGTCCTCTTGTACTTAAGTCGGCATTGTGCCTTTTGTATTGAATTCGGATGCAATTACTGTGTTTCATCGTCATTAAGAAGGTCCTAGGTATACAGTAAACCTGAGGTGAAGCATCGGAATCTAAAACTGGACTCACAGGAGAGGATCAAATCATAGAAAGTAAGCGTGACAGTCCTCTTGTACTTGAGTCGGCATTGTGCCTTTTGTATTAAATTCGGATGCAATTTCTGTGATTCATCGTCAATAAGAAGGTCCAAGGGATACAGTAAACCTGAAGTGAAGCATCGGAATCTAAAACTGGACTCACAGGAGAGCTTCTAATCATAGAAAGATAGAGTGTCAGTACTCTTGTACTTATGTCGGCATTGTACCTTTTGTATTAAATTCGGATGCAATTTCTGTGTTTCATCGTCAATAAGAAGGTCCAAGGAATACAGTAAACCTGAAGTGAAGCATCGGAATCTAAACCTGGACCAACAGGAGAGGTTCAAATCATAGAAAGTTAAAGTGTCAGTCCTCTTGTACTTAAGTCGGCATTGTGCTTTTTGAATTTAATTCCGATGCAATTTCTGTGCCTCATCGTCAATAAGAACGTCCAAGGTACACAGTAAACCTGAAGTGAAGCATCGGAATCTAAAACTAGACTCACAGAAGAGGTTCAAATCATAGAAAGTGAGAGTGTCAGTCCTCTTGTACTTAAGTCGGCATTGTGCCTTTTGAACTTAATCCCGATGCAATTTCTGTGTTTCATCGTGAATAAGAAGTTCCGAGGTGTACAGTAAACCTGAGGTGAAGCAACGGAATCTAAAACTGGACTCACAGGAGAGTTTTAAATCATAGAAAGTTAGAGTGTCGATCCTCTTGTATTTAAGGCGGCATTGTGCCTTTTGTATTAAATTCGGAAGCAATTTCTGTGTTTCATTGTCAATAAGAAGGTAACCCTGAAGTGAAGCATCGGAATCTAAAACTGGACTCACTGCAGAGGATCAAATCATAGAATGTGAGGGTGTCAGTCCTCTTGTACTTAAGTCGGCATTGTGCCTTTTGTATTTAATTCGGCTGCAATTTCTGTGATTCATCGTCAAAAAGAAGGTCCAAGGTATACAGTAAACCTTAAGTCAAGCATCTGATTCTAAAACTGGATTCACAGAAGAGGTTCAAATCATAGAAAGTTAGAGTGTCAGTCCTCTTGTACTTAAGTCGGCATTGTGCCTTTTGAATCTAATTCCGATGTAATTTCTGTGTTTCATAGTCAATAAGAAGTTCCGAGATATAAAGTAAACCAGATGTGAAGCGTCGGAATCTAAACTGGACTCACAGGGGAGGTTCAAATCATAGAAAATTAGAGTGTCAGTCCTCTTGTACTTAAGTCGGCATTGTGCCTTTTGTATTATATTCGGATGCAATTTCTGCGATTCATCGTCAATAAGAAGGTCCAAGGGATACAGTAAACCTGAAGTGAAGCATCGGAATCTAAAACTGGACTTACAGGAGAGCTTCTAATCATAGAAAGTTAGAGTGTCAGTCCTCTTGTACTTATGTCGGCATTGTGCCTTTTGTGTTAAATTCGGTGGCAATTTCTGTGATTCATCGTCAATAAGAAGGTCCAAGGAATACAGTAATCCAGAAGTGAAGCATCGGAATCTAAAACTGGACTCACAGGAGGGGTTCTAATCATAGAAAGTTAGTGTGTCAGTCCTCTTTTACTTAAGTCGGCATTGTGCCTTTTTAATTTAATTCCGATGCAATTTTTGTGTTTCATCGTGAAAAAGGAGTTCCGAGGTGTACAGTAAACCTGAAGTGAAGCATCGGAATCTAAAACTGGACTCACAGGAGAGGTTCTAATCATAGAAAGTTAGAGTGTCAGTCCACTTGTACTTAGGTAGGCATTGTGCCTTTTGTATTAAATTCGGATGCAATTTCTGCGTGTCATCGTCACTAAGAAGCTCCAAGGGATACAGTAAACCTGAAGTGAAGCATCGGAATCTAAAACTGGACTCACAGGAGAGGTTGAAATCATAGAAAGTTAGAGTGTCAGTCCTCTTGTACTTAAGTCGGCATTGTGCCCTTTGAATTTAATTCCGATGCAATTTCTGTGCCTCATCGTCAATAAGAAGGACCAAGGTACACAGTAAACATGAAGTGAAGCATCGGAATCTAAAATTGGACTCACAGGAGAGGTTCAAATCATAGTAAGTTAGAGTGTCAGTCCTCTTGTACTTAAGTCGGCATTGAGCGTTTTGAATTTAATTCCAAAGCAATTTCTGTGTTTCATCGTCAATAAGAAGGTCCAAGGTATACAGTAAACCTGAAGTGAAGCAGCGGAATCTAAAACTGGACTCACAGGAGCGGTTCAAATCATAGAAAATTAGAATGTCAGTCCTCTTGTACTTAAGTCGGCATTGTGCCTTTTGTCTTGAATTCGGATGCAATTACTGTGTTTCATCGTCATTAAGAACGTCCTAGGGATACAGTAAACCTGAAGTGAAGCATCGGAATCTAAAACTGGACTCACAGGAGAGGTTCAAATCATAGAAAGTAAAAGTGACAGTCCTCTTGTACTTGAGTCGGCATTGTGCCTTTTGTATTAAATTCGGATGCAATTTCTGTGATTCATCGTCAATAAGAAGGTCCAAGGGATACAGTAAACCTGAAGTGAAGCATCAGAATCTAAAACTGGACTCACAGGAGAGCTTCTAATCATAGAAAGATAGAGTGTCAGTACTCTTGTACTTATGTCGGCATTGAGCCTTTTGTATTACATTCGGATGCAATTTCTGTGTTTCATCGTCAATAAGAAGGTCCAAGGAATACAGTAAACCTGAAGTGAAGCATCGGAATCTAAACCTGGACCAACAGGAGAGGTTCAAATCATAGAAAGTTAAAGTGTCAGTCCTCTTGTACTTAAGTCGGCATTGTGCTTTTTGAATTTAATTCTGATGCAATTTCTGTGCCTCATCGTCAATAAGAACGTACAAGGTACACAGTAAACCTGAAGTGAAGCATCGGAATCTAAAACTCGACTCACAGAAGAGGTTCAAATCATAGAAAGTGAGAGTGTCAGTCCTCTTGTACTTAAGTCGGCATTGTGCCTTTTGAATGTAATCCCGATGCAATTTCTGTGTTTCATCGCGAATAAGAAGTTCCGAGGTGTACAGTAAACCTGAGGTGAAGCAACGGAATCTAAAACTGGACTCACAGGAGAGTTTCAAATCATAGAAAGTTAGAGTGTCGGTCCTCTTGTATTTAAGGCGGCATTGTGCCTTTTGTATTAAATTCGGAAGCAATATCTGTGTTTCATTGACAGTAAGAAGGTAACCCTGAAGTGAAGCATCGGAATCTAAAACTGGACTCACTGCAGAGGTTCAAATCATAGAAAGTGAGAGTGTCAGTCCACCTATACTTAAGTCGGCATTGTGCCTTTTATATTATATTCGGATGCAATTTCTGTGTTTCATTGTCAATAAGAAGGTCCTAGGGATACAGTAAACCTGAAGTGAAGCATCGGAATCTTAAACTGGACTCACAGGAGTGGTTCAAATCATAGAAAGTGAGAGTGACAGTCCACCTATACTTAAGTCGGCATTGTGCCTTTTATATTATATTCGGATGCAATTTCTGTGTTTCATCGTCAATAAGAAAGTCCAAAGGATACATAAACCTGAAGTTAAGCATCGGATTCTGGAACTGGACCCACAGGAGAGGTTCAAATCATGGAAAGTGAGAGTGTCAGTCCTCTTGTACTTAAGTCGGCATTGTGCCTTTTGTATTAGATTCAGTTGCAATTTCTGTGATTCATCGTCAATAAGAAGGTCCAAGGGATACAGTAAACCTGAAGTGAAGCATCGGAATCGAAAACTGGACTCACAGGAGAGGTTCTAATCATAGAAAGTAAGAGTGTCAGTCCTCTTGTACTTAAGTCGGCATTGTGCCTGTTGTATTAAATTCGGATGCAATTTCAGTGTTTCATCGTCAATAAGAAGGTCCAAGGGATACAGTAAACCTGAAGGGAAGCACCGGAATCTAAAACTGGTCTCACAGGAGACGTTTAAATCATAGAAAGTTAGAGTGTAAGTCCTCTTGTACTTAAGTTGGCATTGTGCCTTTTGAATTTTAATTTTGGTGCAATTTCTGTGCCTCATCGTCATTAAGAACGTCCAAGGTACACAGTAAACCTGAAGTGAAGCAGCGGAATCAAAAACTGGACTCACAGAAGAGGTTCAAATCTTAGAAAGTGAGAGTGTCAGCCCTCTTGTACTTAAGTCGGCATTGTGCCTTTTTAATTTAATTCCGATGCAATTTCTGTGTTTCATCGTGAATAAGGAGTTCCGAGGTGTACAGTAAACCTGAAGTGAAGCATCGGAATCTAAAACTGGATTCACAGGAGAGTTTCAAATCATAGAAAGTTAGAGTGTCTATCCTCTTGTATTTAAGGCGGCATTGTGTCTTTTGTATTAAATTCGCAAGCAATTTCTGTGATTCATCGTCAATAAGAAGGTCCAAGGGATACAGTAAACCTGAAGTGAAGCATCGGAATCTGAAACTGGACTCACAGGAGAGGTTCTAATCATAGAAAGTTAGAGTGTCAGTCCACTTGTACTTAAGTAGGCATTGTGCCTTTTGTATTAAATTCGGATGCAATTTCTGCGTGTCATCGTCAATAAGAAGCTCCAAAGGGATACAGTAAACCTGAAGTGAAGCATCGGAATCTAAAACTGGACTCACAGAAGAGGTTCAAATCATAGAAAGTTAGAGTGTCGGTCCTCTTGTATTTAAGGCGGCATTGTGCCTTTTGTATTAAATTCGGAAGCAATATCTGTGTTTCATTGACAATAAGAAGGTAACCCTGAAGTGAAGCATCGGAATCTAAAACTGGACTCACTGCAGAGGTTCAAATCATAGAAAGTGAGAGTGTCAGTCCACCTATACTTAAGTCGGCATTGTGCCTTTTATATTATATTCGGATGCAATTTCTGTGTTTCATTGTCAATAAGAAGGTCCTAGGGATACAGTAAACCTGAAGTGAAGCATCGGAATCTTAAACTGGACTCACAGGAGAGGTTCAAATCATAGAAAGTGAGAGTGACAGTCCACCTATACTTAAGTCGGCATTGTGCCTTTTATATTATATTCGGATGCAATTTCTGTGTTTCATCGTCAATAAGAAAGTCCAAAGGATACATAAACCTGAAGTTAAGCATCGGATTCTGGAACTGGACCCACAGGAGAGGTTCAAATCATGGAAAGTGAGAGTGTCAGTCCTCTTGTACTTAAGTCGGCATTGTGCCTTTTGTATTAGATTCAGTTGCAATTTCTGTGATTCATCGTCAATAAGAAGGTCCAAGGGATACAGTAAACCTGAAGTGAAGCATCGGAATCGAAAACTGGACTCACAGGAGAGGTTCTAATCATAGAAAGTAAGAGTGTCAGTCCTCTTGTACTTAAGTCGGCATTGTGCCTGTTGTATTAAATTCGGATGCAATTTCAGTGTTTCATCGTCAATAAGAAGGTCCAAGGGATACAGTAAACCTGAAGTGAAGCACCGGAATCTAAAACTGGTCTCACAGGAGACGTTTAAATCATAGAAAGTTAGAGTGTAAGTCCTCTTGTACTTAAGTTGGCATTGTGCCTTTTGAATTTTAATTTTGGTGCAATTTCTGTGCCTCATCGTCATTAAGAACGTCCAAGGTACACAGTAAACCTGAAGTGAAGCAGCGGAATCAAAAACTGGACTCACAGAAGAGGTTCAAATCTTAGAAAGTGAGAGTGTCAGCCCTCTTGTACTTAAGTCGGCATTGTGCCTTTTTAATTTAATTCCGATGCAATTTCTGTGTTTCATCGTGAATAAGGAGTTCCGAGGTGTACAGTAAACCTGAAGTGAAGCATCGGAATCTAAAACTGGATTCACAGGAGAGTTTCAAATCATAGAAAGTTAGAGTGTCTATCCTCTTGTATTTAAGGCGGCATTGTGTCTTTTGTATTAAATTCGGAAGCAATTTCTGTGATTCATCGTCAATAAGAAGGTCCAAGGGATACAGTAAACCTGAAGTGAAGCATCGGAATCTGAAACTGGACTCACAGGAGAGGTTCTAATCATAGAAAGTTAGAGTGTCAGTCCACTTGTACTTAAGTAGGCATTGTGCCTTTTGTATTAAATTCGGATGCAATTTCTGCGTGTCATCGTCAATAAGAAGCTCCAAAGGGATACAGTAAACCTGAAGTGAAGCATCGGAATCTAAAACTGGACTCACAGAAGAGGTTCAAATCATAGAAAGTTAGAGTGTCAGTCCTCTTGTACTTAAGTCGGCATTGTGCCTTTTGAATTTAATTCTGATGCTATTTCTGTGCCTCATCGTCAATAAGAAGGACCAAGGTACACAGTAAACCTGAAGTGAAGCATCGGAATCTAAAACTGGACTCACAGGAGAGGTTCAAATCATAGTAAGTTAGAGTGTCAGTCCTCTTGTACTTAAGTCGGCATTGTGCCTTTTGAATTTAATTCCACAGCAATTTCTGTGTTTCATCGTCAATAGGAAGGTCCAAGGTATACAGTAAACCTGAAGTGAAGCATCGGAATCTAAAACTGGACTCACAGGAGAGGTTCAAATCATAGTAAGTTAGAGTGTCAGTCCTCTTGTACTTAAGTCGGTATTGTGCGTTTTGAATTTAATTCCAAAGCAATTTCTGTGTTTCATCGTCAATAAGAAGGTCCAAGGTATACAGTAAACCTGAAGTGAAGCATCGGAATCTAAAACTGGACTCACAGGAGAGGTTCAAATCATAGAAAGTGAGAGTCTCAGTCCTCTTGTACTTAAGTCGGCATTGTGCCTTTTGTATTAAATTCGGATGCAATTTCTGTGTTTCATCGTCAATAAGAAGGTCCAAGGGATACCGTAAACCTGAAGTGAAACATCGGAATCTTAAACTGGACTCACAGGAGATGTTCACATCATAGAAAGTGAGAGTGCAAGTCGTCTTGTTCTTAAGTTGGCATTGTGCCTTTTGTATTAAATTCGGATGTAATTTCTGTGTTTCATCGTCAATAGGATGGTCGAAGGTATACAGTAAATCTGAACTGAAGCATCGGAATCTAAAACTGGACTCACAGGAGAGGTTCAAATCATAGAAAGTTAGAGTGTCAGTCCTCCTGTACTTAAGTCGGCATTTTGCTTTTGTATTAAATTCGGATGCGATTTCTTTGTTTCATCATCAATAAGAAGGTACAAGGGATACAGCAAACCTGAAGTGAAGCATCGGAATCGAAAACTGGACTCACAGGAGAGGTTCAAATCATAGAAAGTGAGAGTGTCAGTCCTCTTGTACTTAAGTCGGCATTGTGCCTTTTGAATCTAATTCCGATGCAATTTCTGTGTTTCATCGTCAATAAGAAGTTCCGAGGTATAAAGTAAACCTGAAGTGAAGCAGCGGAATCTAAAACTGGACTCACAGGAGAGGTTCAAATCATAGACAATTAGAGTGTCAGTCCTCTTGTACTTAAGTCGGCATTGTGCCTTTTGAATTTGAATTTTGATGCAATTTCTGTGCCTCATCGTCAATAAGAACGTCCAAGGTACACAGTAAACCTGAAGTGAAGCATCGGAATCAGAAACTGGACTCACAGAAGAGGTTCAAATCATAGAAAGTGAGAGTGTCAGTCCTCTTGTACTTAAGTCGGCATTGTGCCTTTTTAATTTAATTCCGATGCGATTTCTGTGTTTCATCGTGAATAAGGAGTTCCGAGGTGTACAGTAAACCTGAAGTGAAGCATCGGAATCTAAAACTGGACTCACAGGAGAGTTTCAAATCATAGAAAGTTAGAGTGTCTATCCTCTTGTATTTAAGGCGGCATTGTGTCTTTTGTATTAAATTCGGAAGCAATTTCTGTGACTCATCGTCAATAAGAAGGTCCAAGGGATACAGTTAACATGAAGTGAAGCATCGGAATCTGAAACTGGACTCACAGGAGAGGTTCTAATCCTAGAAAGTTAGAGTGTCAGTCCACTTGTACTTAAGTAGGCATTGTGCCTTTTGTATTAAATTCGGATGCAATTTCTGCGTGTCATCGTCAATAAGAAGCTCCAAGGGATACAGTAAACCTGAAGTGAAGCATCGGAATCTAAAACTGGACTCACAGGAGAGGTTCAAATCATAGTAAGTTAGAGTGTCAGTCCTCTTGTACTTAAGTCGGCATTGTGCCTTTTGAATTTAATTCCAAAGTAATTTCTGTGTTTCATCGTCAATAAGAAGGTCCAAGGTATACAGTAAACCTGAAGTGAAGCATCGGAATCTAAAACTGGACTCACAGGAGAGGTTCAAATCATAGAAAGTGAGAGTCTCAGTCCTCTTGTACTTAAGTCGGCATTGTGCCTTTTGTATTAAATTCGGATGCAATTTCTGTGTTTCATCGTCAATAAGAAGGTCCAAGGGATACAGTAAACCTGAAGTGAAACATCGGAATCTTAAACTGGACTCACAGGAGATGTTCACATCATAGAAAGTGAGAGTGTAAGTCGTCTTGTTCTTAAGTTGGCATTGTGCCTTTTGTATTAAATTCGGATGTAATTTCTGTGTTTCATCGTCAATAGGAGGGTCGAAGGTATACAGTAAATCTGAACTGAAGCATCGGAATCTAAAACTGGACTCACAGGAGAGATTCAAATCATAGAAAGTTATAGTGTCAGTCCTCTTGTACTTAAGTCGGCATTGTGCCTCTTGTATTAAATTCGGATGCAATTTCTGTGATTCATTGTCAATAAGAGGGTCCAAGGTATAAAGGAAACCTGAAGTGAAGCATCGGAATCTAAAACTCGACTCACAGGAGAGGTTCAAATCATAGAAAGTTAGAGTGTCAGTCCTCTTGTACTTAAGTCGGCATTGTGCTTTTGTATTAAATTCGGATGCGATTTCTTTGTTTCATCATCAATAAGAAGGTGCAAGGGATACAGTAAACCTGAAGTGAAGCATCGGAATCTAAAACTGGACTCACAGGAGAGGTTCAAATCATAGAAAGTGAGAGTGTCAGTCCTCTTGTACTTAAGTCGGCATTGTGCCTTTTGAATCTAATTCCGATGCAATTTCTGTGTTTCATCGTCAATAAGAAGTTCCGAGGTATAAAGTAAACCTGAAGTGAAGCAGCGGAATCTAAAACTGGACTTACAGGAGAGGTTCAAATCATAGAAAGTTAGAGTGTCAGTCCACTTGTACTTAAGTCGGCATTGTGCCTTTTGTATTGAATTCGGATGCAATTACTGTGTTTCATCGTCATTAAGAAGGTCCTAGGGATACAGTGAACCTGAAGTGAAGCATCGGAATCTAAAACTGGACTCACAGGAGAGGTTCAAATCATAGAAAGTAAGAGTGACAGTCCTCTTGTACTTAAGTCGGCATTGTGAATTTTGTATTGAATTCGGATGCAATTACTGTGTTTCATCGTCATTAAGAAGGTCCTAGGGATACAGTAAACCTGAAGTGAAACATCGGAATCTTAAACTGGACTCACAGGAGATGTTCACATCATAGAAAGTGAGAGTGCAAGTCGTCTTGTTCTTAAGTTGGCATTGTGCCTTTTGTATTAAATTCGGATGTAATTTCTGTGTTTCATCGTTAATAGGATGGTCGAAGGTATACAGTAAATCTGAACTGAAGCATCGGAATCTAAAACTGGACTCACAGGAGAGGTTCAAATCATAGAAAGTTAGAGTGTCAGTCCTCCTGTACTTAAGTCGGCATTTTGCTTTTGTATTAAATTCGGATGCGATTTCTTTGTTTCATCATCAATAAGAAGGTACAAGGGATACAGCAAACCTGAAGTGAAGCATCGGAATCTAAAACTGGACTCACAGGAGAGGTTCAAATCATAGAAAGTGAGAGTGTCAGTCCTCTTGTACTTAAGTCGGCATTGTGCCTTTTGAATCTAATTCCGATGCAATTTCTGTGTTTCATCGTCAATAAGAAGTTCCGAGGTATAAAGTAAACCTGAAGTGAAGCAGCGGAATCTAAAACTGGACTCACAGGAGAGGTTCAAATCATAGAAAATTAGAGTGTCAGTCCTCTTGTACTTAAGTCGGCATTGTGCCTTTTGAATTTGAATTTTGATGCAATTTCTGTGCCTCATCGTCAATAAGAACGTCCAAGGTACACAGTAAACCTGAAGTGAAGCATCGGAATCAAAAACTGGACTCACAGAAGAGGTTCAAATCATAGAAAGTGAGAGTGTCAGTCCTCTTGTACTTAAGTCGGCATTGTGCCTTTTTAATTTAATTCCGATGCGATTTCTGTGTTTCATCGTGAATAAGGAGTTCCGAGGTGTACAGTAAACCTGAAGTGAAGCATCGGAATCTAAAACTGGACTCACAGGAGAGTTTCAAATCATAGAAAGTTAGAGTGTCTATCCTCTTGTATTTAAGGCGGCATTGTGTCTTTTGTATTAAATTCGGAAGCAATTTCTGTGACTCATCGTCAATAAGAAGGTCCAAGGGATACAGTAAACATGAAGTGAAGCATCGGAATCTGAAACTGGACTCACAGGAGAGGTTCTAATCATAGAAAGTTAGAGTGTCAGTCCACTTGTACTTAAGTAGGCATTGTGCCTTTTGTATTAAATTCGGATGCAATTTCTGCGTGTCATCGTCAATAAGAAGCTCCAAGGGATACAGTAAACCTGAAGTGAAGCATCGGAATCTAAAACTGGACTCACAGGAGAGGTTCAAATCATAGTAAGTTAGAGTGTCAGTCCTCTTGTACTTAAGTCGGCATTGTGCCTTTTGAATTTAATTCCAAAGTAATTTCTGTGTTTCATCGTCAATAAGAAGGTCCAAGGTATACAGTAAACCTGAAGTGAAGCATCGGAATCTAAAACTGGACTCACAGGAGAGGTTCAAATCATAGAAAGTGAGAGTCTCAGTCCTCTTGTACTTAAGTCGGCATTGTGCCTTTTGTATTAAATTCGGATGCAATTTCTGTGTTTCATCGTCAATAAGAAGGTCCAAGGGATACAGTAAACCTGAAGTGAAACATCGGAATCTTAAACTGGACTCACAGGAGATGTTCACATCATAGAAAGTGAGAGTGTAAGTCGTCTTGTTCTTAAGTTGGCATTGTGCCTTTTGTATTAAATTCGGATGTAATTTCTGTGTTTCATCGTCAATAGGAGGGTCGAAGGTATACAGTAAATCTGAACTGAAGCATCGGAATCTAAAACTGGACTCACAGGAGAGATTCAAATCATAGAAAGTTATAGTGTCAGTCCTCTTGTACTTAAGTCGGCATTGTGCCTCTTGTATTAAATTCGGATGCAATTTCTGTGATTCATTGTCAATAAGAGGGTCCAAGGTATAAAGGAAACCTGAAGTGAAGCATCGGAATCTAAAACTCGACTCACAGGAGAGGTTCAAATCATAGAAAGTTAGAGTGTCAGTCCTCTTGTACTTAAGTCGGCATTGTGCTTTTGTATTAAATTCGGATGCGATTTCTTTGTTTCATCATCAATAAGAAGGTGCAAGGGATACAGTAAACCTGAAGTGAAGCATCGGAATCTAAAACTGGACTCACAGGAGAGGTTCAAATCATAGAAAGTGAGAGTGTCAGTCCTCTTGTACTTAAGTCGGCATTGTGCCTTTTGAATCTAATTCCGATGCAATTTCTGTGTTTCATCGTCAATAAGAAGTTCCGAGGTATAAAGTAAACCTGAAGTGAAGCAGCGGAATCTAAAACTGGACTTACAGGAGAGGTTCAAATCATAGAAAGTTAGAGTGTCAGTCCACTTGTACTTAAGTCGGCATTGTGCCTTTTGTATTGAATTCGGATGCAATTACTGTGTTTCATCGTCATTAAGAAGGTCCTAGGGATACAGTGAACCTGAAGTGAAGCATCGGAATCTAAAACTGGACTCACAGGAGAGGTTCAAATCATAGAAAGTAAGAGTGACAGTCCTCTTGTACTTAAGTCGGCATTGTGAATTTTGTATTAAATTCGGATGCAATTTCTGCGATTCATCGTCAATAAGAAGGTCCAAGGGATACAGTAAACCTGAAGTGAAGCATCGGAATCTAAAACTGGACTCACAAGAGAGGTTCTAATCATAGAAAGTTAGAGTGTCAGTCCTCTTGTACTTATGTCGGCATTGTGCCTGTTGTATTAAATTCGGATGCAATTTCAGTGTTTCATCGTCAATAAGAAGGTCCAAGGGATACAGTAAACCTGAAGTGAAGCGCCGGAATCTAAAACTGGTCTCACAGGAGAGGTTTAAATCATAGAAAGTTAGAGTGTAAGTCCTCTTGTACTTAAGTCGGCATTGTGTCTTTTGTATTAAATTCGGAAGCAATTTCTGTGATTCATCGTCAACAAGAAGGTCCAAGGGATACAGTAAACCTGAAGTGAAGCATCGGAATCTGAAACTGTACTCACAGGAGATGTTCTAATCATAGAAAGTTAGAGTGTCAGTCCACTTGTACTTAAGTAGCCATTGTGCTTTTGTATTAAATTCGGATGCAATTTCTGCGTGTCATCGTCAATAAGAAGCTCCAAGGGATACAGTAAACCTGAAGTGAAGCATCGGAATCTAAAACTGGACTCACAGGAGAGGTTCAAATCATAGAAAATTAGAGTGTCAGTCCTCTTGTACTTAAGTCGGCATTGTGCCTTTTGTATTGAATTCGGATGCAATTTCTGTGCCTCATCGTCAATAAGAAGGACCAAGGTAAACAGTAAACCTGAAGTGAAGCTTCGGAATATAAAACTGGACTCACAGGAGAGGTTCAAATCATAGTAAGTTAGAGTGTCAGTCCTCTTGTACCTTAGTCGGCATTGTGCCTTTTGAATTTAATTCCTAAGCAATTTCTGTGTTTCATCGTCAATAAGAAGGTCCAAGGTATACAGTAAACCTGAAGTGAAGCATCGGAATCTAAAACTGGACTCACAGGAGAGGTTCAAATCATAGAAAGTGAGAGTCTCAGTCCTCTTGTACTTAAGTCGGCATTGTGCCTTTTGTATTAAATTCGGATGCAATTTCTGTGTTTCATCGTCAATAAGAAGGTCCAAGGAATACAGTAAACCTGAAGTGAAGCATCGGAATCTAAACCTCGACTCACAGGAGAGGTTCAAATCATAGAAAGTTAGAGTGTCAGTCCACTTGTACTTAAGTCGGCATTTGGTTTTTTGAATTTAATTCCGATGCAATTTCTGTGCCTCATCGTCAATAAGAACGTCCAAGGTACACAGTAAACCTGAAGTGAAGCATCGGAATCTAAAACTGGACTCACAGAAGAGGTTCAAATCATAGAAAGTGAGAGTGTCAGTCCTCTTGTACTTAAGTCGGCATTGTGCCTTTTTAATTTAATTCCGATGCAATTTCTGTGTTTCATCGTGAATAAGGAGTTCCGAGGTGTACAGTAAACCTGAGGTGAAGCATCGGAATCTAAAACTGGACTCACAGGAGAGTTTCAAATCATAGAAAGTTAGAGTGTCTATCCTCTTGTATTTAAGGCGGCATTGTGTCTTTTGTATTAAATTCGGAAGCAATTTCTGTGATTCATCGTCAATAAGAAGGTCCAAGGGATACAGTAAACCTGAAGTGAAGCATCGGAATCTGAAACTGGACTCACAGGAGAGGTTCTACTCATAGAAAGTTAGAGTGTCAGTCCACTTGTACTTAAGTAGGAATTGTGCCTTTTGTATTAAATTCGGATGTAATTTCTGTGTTTCATCGTCAATAGGAGGGTCGAAGGTATACAGTAAATCTGAACTGAAGCATCGGAATCTAAAACTGGACTCACAGGAGAGGTTCAAATCATAGTTTGTTAGACTGTCAGTGCTCTTGTACTTAAGTCGGCATTGTGCTTTTGTATTAAATTCGGATGCGATTTCTTTGTTTCATCATCAATAAGAAGGTACAAGGGATACAGTAAACCTGAAGTGAAGCATCGGAATCTAAAACTGGACTCACAGGTGAGGTTCAAATCATAGAAAGTGAGAGTGTCAGCCCTCTTGTACTTAAGTCGGCATTGTGCCTTTTGAATCTAATTCCGATGTAATTTCTGTTTTTCATCGTCAATAAGAAGTTCCGAGGTATAAACTAAAGCTGAAGTGAAGCAGCGGAATCTAAAACTGGACTCACAGGAGAGGTTCAAATCATAGAAAATTAGAGTGTCAGTCCTCTTGTACTTAAGTCGGCATCGTGCCTTTTGTATTGAATTCGGATGCAATTACTGTGTTTCATCGTCATTAAGAAGGTCCTAGGGATACAGTAAACCTGAAGTGAAGCATCGGAATCTAAAACTGGACTCACAGGAGAGGTTCAAATCATAGAAAGTAAGAGTGACAGTCCTCTTGTACTTAGGTCGGCATTGTGCCTTTTGTATTAAGTTCGGATGCAATATCTGCGATTCATCGTCAATTAGAAGGTCCAAGGGATACAGTAAACCTGAAGTGAAGCATCGGAATCTAAAACTGGACTCACAGGAGAGCTTCTAATCATAGAAAGTTAGAGTGTCAGTCCTCTTGTACTTATGTCGGCATTGTCCCTGTTGTATTAAATTCGGATGCAATTTCTGTGTTTCATCGTCAATAAGAAGGTCCAAGGAATACAGTAAACCTGAAGTGAAGCATCGGAATCTAAACCTGGACTCACAGGAGAGGTTCAAATCATAGAAAGTTAGAGTGTCAGTCCACTTGTACTTAAGTCGGCATTGTGCTTTTTGAATTTAATTCCGATGCAATTTCTGTGCCTCATCGTCAATAAGAACGTCCAAGGTACACAGTAAACCTGAAGTGAAGCATCGGAATCTAAAACTGGACTCACAGCAGAGGTTCAAATCGTAGAAAGTGAGACTGTCAGTCCTCTTGTACTTAAGTCGGCATTGTGCCTTTTGAATTTAATTCCAATGCAATTTCTGTGTTTCATCGTGAATAAGAAGTTCCGAGGT
The DNA here is from genome assembly GCF_021461395.2 of Schistocerca americana. Taxonomy (NCBI): domain Eukaryota; kingdom Metazoa; phylum Arthropoda; class Insecta; order Orthoptera; family Acrididae; genus Schistocerca; species Schistocerca americana. The sequence goes on from NC_060121.1 coordinate 61,771,173, forward strand.
GTACAGTAAACCTGAGGTGAAACATCGGAATCTAGAACTTGTCTCACAGGAGAGTTTCAAATCATAGAAAGTTAGAGTGTCGGTCCTCTTGTATTTAAGGCGGCATTGTGCCTTTTGTATTAAATTCGGAAGCAATTTCTGTGTTTCATTGTCAATAAGAAAGTCCAAGGGATACAGTAACCCTGAAGTGAAGCATCAGAATCTAAAACTGGACTCACAGCAGAGGTTCAAATCATAGAAAGTGAGAGTGTCAGTCCTCTTGTACTTAAGTCGGCATTGTGCCTTTTGTATTAAATTCATCTGCAATTTCTGTGTTTCAATGTCAATAAGAAGGTCCTAGGGATACAGTAAACCTGAAGTGAAGCATCGGAATCTGAAACTGTACTCACAGGAGATGTTCTAATCATAGAAAGTTAGAGTGTCAGTCCACTTGTACTTAAGTAGCCATTGTGCCTTTTGTATTAAATTCGGATGCAATTTCTGCGTGTCATCGTCAATAAGAAGCTCCATGGGATACAGTAAACCTGAAGTGAAGCATCGGAATCTAAAACTGGACTCACAGGAGAGGTTCAAATCATAGAAAATTAGAGTGTCAGTCTTCTTGTACTTAAGTCGGCATTGTGCCTTTTGTATTAAATTCGGATGCAATTTCTGTGTTTCATCGTCAATAAGAAGGTCCAAGGAATACAGTAAACCTGAAGTGAAGCATCGGAATCTAAACCTGGACTCACAGGAGAGGTTCAAATCATAGAAAGTTAGAGTGTCAGTCCACTTGTACTTAAGTCGGCATTTGGTTTTTTGAATTTAATTCCGATGCAATTTCTGTGCCTCATCGTCAATAAGAACGTCCAAGGTACACAGTAAACCTGAAGTGAAGCATCGGAATCTAAAACTGGACTCACAGAAGAGGTTCAAATCATAGAAAGTGAGAGTGTCAGTCCTCTTGTACTTAAGTCGGCATTGTGCCTTTTTAATTTAATTCCGATGCAATTTCTGTGTTTCATCGTGAATAAGGAGTTCCGAGGTGTACAGTAAACCTGAGGTGAAGCATCGGAATCTAAAACTGGACTCACAGGAGAGTTTCAAATCATAGAAAGTTAGAGTGTCTATCCTCTTGTATTTAAGGCGGCATTGTGCCTTTTGTATTAAATTCGGAAGCAACTTCTGTGATTCATCGTCAATAAGAAGGTCCAAGGGATACAGTAAACCTGAAGTGAAGCATCGGAATCTGAAACTGGACTCACAGGAGAGGTTCTAATCATAGAAAGTTAGAGTGTCAGTCCACTTGTACTTAAGTAGGAATTGTGCCTTTTGTATTAAATTCGGATGTAATTTCTGTGTTTCATCGTCAATAGGAGGGTCGAAGTTATACAGTAAATCTGAACTGAAGCATCGGAATCTGAAACTGGACTCACAGGAGAGGTTCAAATCATAGAATGTTAGAGTGTCAGTGCTCTTGTACTTAAGTCGGCATTGTGCTTTTGTATTAAATTCGGATGCGATTTCTGCGTGTCATCGTCAATAAGAAGCTCCAAGGGATACAGTAAACCTGAAGTGAAGCATCGGAATCTAAAACTGGACTCACAGGTGCGGTTCAAATCATAGAAAGTGAGAGTGTCAGTCCTCTTGTACTTAAGTCGGCATTGTGCCTTTTGAATCTAATTCCGATGTAATTTCTGTGTTTCATCGTCAATAAGAAGTTCCGAGGTATAAACTAAAGCTGAAGTGAAACAGCGGAATCTAAAACTGGACTCACAGGAGAGGTTCAAATCATAGAAAATTAGAGTGTCAGTCCTCTTGTACTTAAGTCGGCATTGTGCCTTTTGTATTGAATTCGGATGCAATTACTGTGTTTCACCGTCATTAAGAAGGTCCTAGGGATACAGTAAACCTGAAGTGAAGCATCGGAATCTAAAACTGGACTCACAGGAGAGGTTCAAATCATAGAAAGTAAGAGTGACAGTCCTCTTGTACTTAGGTCGGCATTGTGCCTTTTGTATTACGTTCGGATGCAATATCTGCGATTCATCGTCAATTAGAAGGTCCAAGGGATACAGTAAACCTGAAGTGAAGCATCGGAATCTAAAACTGGACTCACAGGAGAGCTACTAATCATAGAAAGTTAGAGTGTCAGTCCTCTTGTACTTATGTCGGCATTGTCCCTGTTGTATTAAATTCGGATGCAATTTCTGTGTTTCATCGTCAATAAGAAGGTCCAAGGAATACAGTAAACCTGAAGTGAAGCATCGGAATCTAAACCTGGACTCACAGGAGAGGTTCAAATCATAGAAAGTTAGAGTGTCAGTCCACTTGTACTTAAGTCGGCATAGTGCTTTTTGAATTTAATTCCGATGCAATTTCTGTGCCTCATCGTCAATAAGAACGTCCAAGGTACACAGTAAACCTGAAGTGAAGCATCGGAATCTGAAACTGTACTCACAGGAGATGTTCTAATCATAGAAAGTTAGAGTGTCAGTCCACTTGTACTTAAGTAGCCATTGTGCTTTTGTATTAAATTCGGATGCAATTTCTGCGTGTCATCGTCAATAAGAAGCTCCAAGGGATACAGTAAACCTGAAGTGAAGCATCGGAATCTAAAACTGGACTCACAGGAGAGGTTCAAATCATAGAAAATTAGAGTGTCAGTCCTCTTGAACTTAAGTCGGCATTGTGCCTTTTGTATTGAATTCGGATGCAATTTCTGTGCCTCATCGTCAATAAGAAGGACCAAGGTAAACAGTAAACCTGAATTGAAGCTTCGGAATATAAAACTGGACTCACAGGAGAGGTTCAAATCATAGTAAGTTAGAGTGTCAGTCCTCTTGTACCTTAGTCGGCATTGTGCCTTTTGAATTTAATTCCTAAGCAATTTCTGTGTTTCATCGTCAATAAGAAGGTCCAAGGTATACAGTAAACCTGAAGTGAAGCATCGGAATCTAAAACTGGACTCACAGGAGAGGTTCAAATCATAGAAAGTGAGAGTCTCAGTCCTCTTGTACTTAAGTCGGCATTGTGCCTTTTGTATTAAATTCGGATGCAATTTCTGTGTTTCATCGTCAATAAGAAGGTCCAAGGAATACAGTAAACCTGAAGTGAAGCATCGGAATCTAAACCTCGACTCACAGGAGAGGTTCAAATCATAGAAAGTTAGAGTGTCAGTCCACTTGTACTTAAGTCGGCATTTGGTTTTTTGAATTTAATTCCGATGCAATTTCTGTGCCTCATCGTCAATAAGAACGTCCAAGGTACACAGTAAACCTGAAGTGAAGCATCGGAATCTAAAACTGGACTCACAGAAGAGGTTCAAATCATAGAAAGTGAGAGTGTCAGTCCTCTTGTACTTAAGTCGGCATTGTGCCTTTTTAATTTAATTCCGATGCAATTTCTGTGTTTCATCGTGAATAAGGAGTTCCGAGGTGTACAGTAAACCTGAGGTGAAGCATCGGAATCTAAAACTGGACTCACAGGAGAGTTTCAAATCATAGAAAGTTAGAGTGTCAATCCTCTTGTATTTAAGGCGGCATTGTGTCTTTTGTATTAAATTCGGAAGCAATTTCTGTGATTCATCGTCAATAAGAAGGTCCAAGGGATACAGTAAACCTGAAGTGAAGCATCGGAATCTGAAACTGGACTCACAGGAGAGGTTCTACTCATAGAAAGTTAGAGTGTCAGTCCACTTGTACTTAAGTAGGAATTGTGCCTTTTGTATTAAATTCGGATGTAATTTCTGTGTTTCATCGTCAATAGGAGGGTCGAAGGTATACAGTAAATCTGAACTGAAGCATCGGAATCTAAAACTGGACTCACAGGAGAGGTTCAAATCATAGAATGTTAGACTGTCAGTGCTCTTGTACTTAAGTCGGCATTGTGCTTTTGTATTAAATTCGGATGCGATTTCTTTGTTTCATCATCAATAAGAAGGTACAAGGGATACAGTAAACCTGAAGTGAAGCATCGGAATCTAAAACTGGACTCACAGGTGAGGTTCAAATCATAGAAAGTGAGAGTGTCAGTCCTCTTGTACTTAAGTCGGCATTGTGCCTTTTGAATCTAATTCCGATGTAATTTCTGTTTTTCATCGTCAATAAGAAGTTCCGAGGTATAAACTAAAGCTGAAGTGAAGCAGCGGAATCTAAAACTGGACTCACAGGAGAGGTTCAAATCATAGAAAATTAGAGTGTCAGTCCTCTTGTACTTAAGTCGGCATCGTGCCTTTTGTATTGAATTCGGATGCAATTACTGTGTTTCATCGTCATTAAGAAGGTCCTAGGGATACAGTAAACCTGAAGTGAAGCATCGGAATCTAAAACTGGACTCACAGGAGAGGTTCAAATCATAGAAAGTAAGAGTGACAGTCCTCTTGTACTTAGGTCGGCATTGTGCCTTTTGTATTAAGTTCGGATGCAATATCTGCGATTCATCGTCAATTAGAAGGTCCAAGGGATACAGTAAACCTGAAGTGAAGCATCGGAATCTAAAACTGGACTCACAGGAGAGCTTCTAATCATAGAAAGTTAGAGTGTCAGTCCTCTTGTACTTATGTCGGCATTGTCCCTGTTGTATTAAATTCGGATGCAATTTCTGTGTTTCATCGTCAATAAGAAGGTCCAAGGAATACAGTAAACCTGAAGTGAAGCATCGGAATCTAAACCTGGACTCACAGGAGAGGTTCAAATCATAGAAAGTTAGAGTGTCAGTCCACTTGTACTTAAGTCGGCATTGTGCTTTTTGAATTTAATTCCGATGCAATTTCTGTGCCTCATCGTCAATAAGAACGTCCAAGGTACACAGTAAACCTGAAGTGAAGCATCGGAATCTAAAACTGGACTCACAGCAGAGGTTCAAATCGTAGAAAGTGAGACTGTCAGTCCTCTTGTACTTAAGTCGGCATTGTGCCTTTTGAATTTAATTCCAATGCAATTTCTGTGTTTCATCGTGAATAAGAAGTTCCGAGGTGTACAGTAAACCTGAGGTGAAACATCGGAATCTAGAACTTGTCTCACAGGAGAGTTTCAAATCATAGAAAGTTAGAGTGTCGGTCCTCTTGTATTTAAGGCGGCATTGTGCCTTTTGTATTAAATTCGGAAGCAATTTCTGTGTTTCATTGTCAATAAGAAAGTCCAAGGGATACAGTAACCCTGAAGTGAAGCATCAGAATCTAAAACTGGACTCACAGCAGAGGTTCAAATCATAGAAAGTGAGAGTGTCAGTCCTCTTGTACTTAAGTCGGCATTGTGCCTTTTGTATTAAATTCATCTGCAATTTCTGTGTTTCAATGTCAATAAGAAGGTCCTAGGGATACAGTAAACCTGAAGTGAAGCATCGGAATCTGAAACTGTACTCACAGGAGATGTTCTAATCATAGAAAGTTAGAGTGTCAGTCCACTTGTACTTAAGTAGCCATTGTGCCTTTTGTATTAAATTCGGATGCAATTTCTGCGTGTCATCGTCAATAAGAAGCTCCATGGGATACAGTAAACCTGAAGTGAAGCATCGGAATCTAAAACTGGACTCACAGGAGAGGTTCAAATCATAGAAAATTAGAGTGTCAGTCTTCTTGTACTTAAGTCGGCATTGTGCCTTTTGTATTAAATTCGGATGCAATTTCTGTGTTTCATCGTCAATAAGAAGGTCCAAGGAATACAGTAAACCTGAAGTGAAGCATCGGAATCTAAACCTGGACTCACAGGAGAGGTTCAAATCATAGAAAGTTAGAGTGTCAGTCCACTTGTACTTAAGTCGGCATTTGGTTTTTTGAATTTAATTCCGATGCAATTTCTGTGCCTCATCGTCAATAAGAACGTCCAAGGTACACAGTAAACCTGAAGTGAAGCATCGGAATCTAAAACTGGACTCACAGAAGAGGTTCAAATCATAGAAAGTGAGAGTGTCAGTCCTCTTGTACTTAAGTCGGCATTGTGCCTTTTTAATTTAATTCCGATGCAATTTCTGTGTTTCATCGTGAATAAGGAGTTCCGAGGTGTACAGTAAACCTGAGGTGAAGCATCGGAATCTAAAACTGGACTCACAGGAGAGTTTCAAATCATAGAAAGTTAGAGTGTCTATCCTCTTGTATTTAAGGCGGCATTGTGCCTTTTGTATTAAATTCGGAAGCAACTTCTGTGATTCATCGTCAATAAGAAGGTCCAAGGGATACAGTAAACCTGAAGTGAAGCATCGGAATCTGAAACTGGACTCACAGGAGAGGTTCTAATCATAGAAAGTTAGAGTGTCAGTCCACTTGTACTTAAGTAGGAATTGTGCCTTTTGTATTAAATTCGGATGTAATTTCTGTGTTTCATCGTCAATAGGAGGGTCGAAGTTATACAGTAAATCTGAACTGAAGCATCGGAATCTAAAACTGGACTCACAGGAGAGGTTCAAATCATAGAATGTTAGAGTGTCAGTGCTCTTGTACTTAAGTCGGCATTGTGCTTTTGTATTAAATTCGGATGCGATTTCTGCGTGTCATCGTCAATAAGAAGCTCCAAGGGATACAGTAAACCTGAAGTGAAGCATCGGAATCTAAAACTGGACTCACAGGTGCGGTTCAAATCATAGAAAGTGAGAGTGTCAGTCCTCTTGTACTTAAGTCGGCATTGTGCCTTTTGAATCTAATTCCGATGTAATTTCTGTGTTTCATCGTCAATAAGAAGTTCCGAGGTATAAACTAAAGCTGAAGTGAAACAGCGGAATCTAAAACTGGACTCACAGGAGAGGTTCAAATCATAGATAATTAGAGTGTCAGTCCTCTTGTACTTAAGTCGGCATTGTGCCTTTTGTATTGAATTCGGATGCAATTACTGTGTTTCATCGTCATTAAGAAGGTCCTAGGGATACAGTAAACCTGAAGTGAAGCATCGGAATCTAAAACTGGACTCACAGGAGAGGTTCAAATCATAGAAAGTAAGAGTGACAGTCCTCTTGTACTTAGGTCGGCATTGTGCCTTTTGTATTACGTTCGGATGCAATATCTGCGATTCATCGTCAATTAGAAGGTCCAAGGGATACAGTAAACCTGAAGTGAAGCATCGGAATCTAAAACTGGACTCACAGGAGAGCTTCTAATCATAGAAAGTTAGAGTGTCAGTCCTCTTGTACTTATGTCGGCATTGTCCCTGTTGTATTAAATTCGGATGCAATTTCTGTGTTTCATCGTCAATAAGAAGGTCCAAGGAATACAGTAAACCTGAAGTGAAGCATCGGAATCTAAACCTGGACTCACAGGAGAGGTTCAAATCATAGAAAGTTAGAGTGTCAGTCCACTTGTACTTAAGTCGGCATAGTGCTTTTTGAATTTAATTCCGATGCAATTTCTGTGCCTCATCGTCAATAAGAACGTCCAAGGTACACAGTAAACCTGAAGTGAAGCATCGGAATCTAAAACTGGACTCACAGCAGAGGTTCAAATCATAGAAAGTGAGAGTGTCAGTCCTCTTGTACTTAAGTCGGCATTGTGCCTTTTGAATTTAATTCCAATGCAATTTCTGTGTTTCATCGTGAATAAGAAGTTCCGAGGTGTACAGTAAACCTGAGGTGAAACATCGGAATCTAGAACTTGTCTCACAGGAGAGTTTCAAATCATAGAAAGTTAGAGTGTCGGTCCTCTTGTATTTAAGGCGGCATTGTGCCTTTTGTATTAAATTCGGAAGCAATTTCTGTGTTTCATTGTCAATAAGAAGGTCCAAGGGATACAGTAACCCTGAAGTGAAGCACCAGAATCTAAAACTGGACTCACAGCAGAGGTTCAAATCATAGAAAGTGAGAGTGTCAGTCCTCTTGTACTTAAGTCGGCATTGTGCCTTTTGTATTAAATTCATCTGCAATTTCTGTGTTTCAATGTCAATAAGAAGGTCCTAGGGATACAGTAAACCTGAAGTGAAGCATCGAAATAGAAACTGTACTCACAGGAGATGTTCTAATCATAGAAAGTTAGAGTGTCAGTCCACTTGTACTTAAGTAGCCATTGTGCCTTTTGTATTAAATTCGGATGCAATTTCTGCGTGTCATCGTCAATAAGAAGCTCCAAGGGATACAGTAAACCTGAAGTGAAGCATCGGAATCTAAAACTGGACTCACAGGAGAGGTTCAAATCATAAAAAATTAGAGTGTCAGTCCTCTTGTACTTAAGTCGGCATTGTGCCTTTTGTATTGAATTCGGATGCAATTTCTGTGCCTCATCGTCAATAAGAAGGACCAAGGTACACAGTAAACCTGAAGTGAAGCTTCGGAATATAAAACTGGACTCACAGGAGAGGTTCAAATCATAGTAAGTTAGAGTGTCAGTCCTCTTGTACCTTAGTCGGCATTGTGCCTTTTGAATTTAATTCCAAAGCAATTTCTGTGTTTCATCGTCAATAAGAAGGTCCAAGGTATACAGTAAACCTGAAGTGAAGCATCGGAATCTAAAACTGGACTCACAGGAGAGGTTCAAATCATAGAAAGTGAGAGTCTCAGTCCTCTTGTACTTAAGTCGGCATTGTGCCTTTTGTATTAAATTCGGATGCAATTTCTGTGTTTCATCGTCAATAAGAAGGTCCAAGGAATACAGTAAACCTGAAGTGAAGCATCGGAATCTAAACCTGGACTCACAGGAGAGGTTCAAATCATAGAAAGTTAGAGTGTCAGTCCACTTGTACTTAAGTCGGCATTCGGTTTTTTGAATTTAATTCCGATGCAATTTCTGTGCCTCATCGTCAATAAGAACGTCCAAGGTACACAGTAAACCTGAAGTGAAGCATCGGAATCTAAAACTGGACTCACAGAAGAGGTTCAAATCATAGAAAGTGAGAGTGTCAGTCCTCTTGTACTTAAGTCGGCATTGTGCCTTTTTAATTTTATTCCGATGCAATTTCTGTGTTTCATCGTGAATAAGGAGTTCCGAGGTGTACAGTAAACCTAAGGTGAAGAATCGGAATCTAAAACTGGACTCACAGGAGAGTTTCAAATCATAGAAAGTTAGAGTGTCTATCCTCTTGTATTTAAGGCGGCATTGTGTCTTTTGTATTAAATTCGGAAGCAATTTCTGTGATTCATCGTCAATAAGAAGGTCCAAGGGATACAGTAAACCTGAAGTGAAGCATCGGAATCTGAAACTGGACTCACAGGAGAGGTTCTAATCATAGAAAGTTAGAGTGTCAGTCCACTTGTACTTAAGTAGGAATTGTGCCTTTTGTATTAAATTCGGATGTAATTTCTGTGTTTCATCGTCAATAGGAGCGTCGAAGGTATACAGTAAATCTGAACTGAAGCATCGGAATCTAAAACTGGACTCACAGGAGAGGTTCAAATCATAGAATGTTAGAGTGTCAGTGCTCTTGTACTTAAGTCGGCATTGTGCTTTTGTATTAAATTCGGATGCGATTTCTTTGTTTCATCATCAATAAGAAGGTACAAGGGATACAGTAAACCTGAAGTGAAGCATCGGAATCTAAAACTGGACTCACAGGTGAGGTTCAAATCATAGAAAGTGAGAGTGTCAGTCCTCTTGTACTTAAGTCGGCATTGTGCCTTTTGAATCTAATTCCGATGTAATTTCTGTGTTTCATCGTCAATAAGAAGTTCCGAGGTATAAACTAAAGCTGAAGTGAAGCAGCGGAATCTAAAACTGGACTCACAGGAGAGGTTCAAATCATAGAAAATTAGAGTGTCAGTCCTCTTGTACTTAAGTCGGCATTGTGCCTTTTGTATTGAATTCGGATGCAATTACTGTGTTTCATCGTCATTAAGAAGGTCCTAGGGATACAGTAAACCTGAAGTGAAGCATCGGAATCTAAAACTGGACTCACAGGAGAGGTTCAAATCATAGAAAGTAAGAGTGACAGTCCTCTTGTACTTAGGTCGGCATTGTGCCTTTTGTATTAAGTTCGGATGCAATATCTGCGATTCATCGTCAATTAGAAGGTCCAAGGGATACAGTAAACCTGAAGTGAAGCATCGGAATCTAAAACTGGACTCACAGGAGAGCTTCTAATCATAGAAAGTTAGAGTGTCAGTCCTCTTGTACTTATGTCGGCATTGTCCCTGTTGTATTAAATTCGGATGCAATTTCTGTGTTTCATCGTCAATAAGAAGGTCCAAGGGATACATTAAACCTGAAGTGAAGCATCGGAATCTAAACCTGGACTCACAGGAGAGGTTCAAATCACAGTAAGTTAGAGTGTCAGTCCACTTGTACTTAAGTCGGCATTGTGCTTTTTGAATTTAATTCCGATGCAATTTCTGTGCCTCATCATCAATAAGAACGTCCAAGGTACACAGTAAACCTGAAGTGAAGCATCGGAATCTAAAACTGGACTCACAGCAGAGGTTCAAATCATAGAAAGTGAGAGTGTCAGTCCTCTTGTACTTAAGTCGGCATTGTGCCTTCTGAATTTAATTCCAATGCAATTTCTGTGTTTCATCGTGAATAAGAAGTTCCGAGGTGTACAGTAAACCTGAGGTGAAACATCGGAATCTAGAACTTGTCTCACAGGAGAGTTTCAAATCATAGAAAGTTAGAGTGTCGGTCCTCTTGTATTTAAGGCGGCATTGTGCCTTTTGTATTAAATTCGGAAGCAATTTCTGTGTTTCATTGTCAATAAGAAGGTCCAAGGGATACAGTAACCCTGAAGTGAAGCATCAGAATCTAAAACTGGACTCACAGCAGAGGTTCAAATCATAGAAAGTGAGAGTGTCAGTCCTCTTGTACTTAAGTCGGCATTGTGGCTTTTGTATTAAATTCATCTGCAATTTCTGTGTTTCAATGTCAATAAGAAGGTCCTAGGGATACAGTAAACCTGAAGTGAAGCATCGGAATCTTAAACTGGACTCACAGGAGAGGTTCAAATCATAGAAAGTGAGAGTGACAGTCCACCTATACTTAAGTCGGCATTGTGCTTTTTATATTATATTCGGATGTAATTTCTGTGTTTCATCGTCAATAAGAAAGTCCAAGGGATACAGTAAACCTGAAGTTAAGCATCGGATTCTAGAACTGGACTCACAGGAGAGGTTCAAATCATGGAAAGTGAGAAGGTCAGTCCTCTTGTACTTAAGTCGGCATTGTGCCTTTTGTATTAGATTCGGTTGCAATTACTGTGATTCATCGTCAATAAGAAGGTCCAAGGGATACAGTAAACCTGAAGTGAAGCATCGGAATCTAAAACTGGACTCACAGGAGAGGTTCAAATCATAGAAAGTGAGAGTCTCTGTCCTCTTTTACTTAAGTCGGCATTGTGATTTTTGTATTACATTCAGATGCAATTTCTGTGATTCATCGTCAATAAGAAGGTCCAAGGGATACAGTAAACCTGAAGTGAAACATCGGAATCTTAAACTGGACTCAAAGGAGAGGTTCACATCATAGAAAGTGAGAGTGTAAGTCGTCTTGTTCTTAAGTTGGCATTGTGCCTTTTGTATTAAATTCGGATGTAATTATGTGTTTCATCGTCAATAGGAGGGTCGAAGGTATACAGTAAATCTGAACTGAAGCATCGGAATCTAAAACTGGACTCACAAGAGAGGTTCAAATCATAGAAAGTTATAGTGTCAGTCCTCTTGTACTTAAGTCGGCATTGTGCCTTTTGTATTAAATTCGGATGCAATTTCTGTGTTTCATTGACGTTAAGAGGGTCCAAGGTATAAAGGAAACCTGAAGTGAAGCATCGGAATCTAAAACTCGACTCACAGGAGAGGTTCAAATCATAGAAAGTTTGAGTGTCAGTCCTCTTGTACTTAACTCGGCATTGAGCTTTTGTATTAAATTCGGATGCGATTTCTTTGTTTCATCATCAATAAGAAGGTACAAGGGATACAGTAAACCTGAAGTGAAGCATCGGAATCTAAAACTGGATTCACAGGTGAGGTTCAAATCATAGAAAGTGAGAGGGTCAGTCCTCTTGTACATAAGTCGGCATTGTGGCTTTTGAATCTAATTCCGATGCTATTTCTGTGTTTCATCGTCAATAAGAAGTTCCGGGGTATAAAGTAAACCTGAAGTGAAGCAGCGGAATCTAAAACTGGACTCACAGGAGAGGTTCAAATCATAGAACATTAGAGTGTCAGTCCTCTTGTACTTAGGTCGGCATTGTGCCTTTTGTATTGAATTCGGATGCAATTACTGTGTTTCATCGTCATTAAGAAGGTCCTAGGGATACAGTAAACCTGAAGTGAAACATCGGAATCTAAAACTGGACTCACAGGAGAGGTTCAAATCATAGAAAGTAAGAGTGACAGTAATCTTGTACTTAGGTCGGCATTGTGCCTTTTGTATTAAGTTCGGATGCAATTTCTGCGATTCATCGTCAATAAGAAGGTCCAAGGGATACAGTAAAACTGAAGTGAGGCATCGGAATCTAAAAGTGGACTCACAGGAGAGCTTCTAATCATAGAAATTTAGAGTGTCAGTCCTCTTGTAATTATGTCGGCATTGTCCCTGTTGTATTAAATTCGGATGCAATTTCTGTGTTTCATCGTCAATAAGAAGGTCCAAGGAATACAGTAAACCTGATGTGAAGCATCGAAATCTAAACCTGGACTCACAGGAGAGGTTCAAATCATAGAAAGTTAGAGTGTCAGTCCACTTGTACTTAAGTTGGCATTGTGCTTCTTGAATTTAATTCCGATGCAATCTCTGTGCCTCATCGTCAATAAGAACTTCCAAGGTACACAGTAAACCTGAAGTGAAGCATCGGAATCTAAAACTGGACTCACAGAAGAGGTTCAAATCATAGAAAGTGAGAGTGTCAGTCCTCTTGTACTTAAGTCGGCATTGTGCCTTTTGAATTTAATTCCAATGCAATTTCCGTGTTTCATCGTGAATAAGAAGTTCCGAGGTGTACAGTAAACCTGAGGTGAAGCATCGGAATCTAGAACTTGTCTCACAGGAGAGTTTCAAATCATAGAAAGTTAGAGTGTCGGACCTCTTGTATTTAAGGCGGCATTGTGCCTTTTGTATTAAATTCGGAAGCAATTTCTGTGTTTCATTGTCAATAAGAAGGTCCAAGGGATACAGTAACCCTGAATTGAGGCATCGGAATCTAAAACTGGACTCACAGCAGAGGTTCAAATCATAGAAAGTGAGAGTGTCAGTCCTCTTGTACTTCAGTCGGCATTGTGCCGTTTGTATAAAATTCATCTGCAATTTCTGTGATTCATCGTCAAAAAGAAGGTAAAAGGGATACAGTAAAAGTGAAGTGAAGCATCTGATTTTGAAACTGGATTCACAGAAGAGGTTCAAATCATAGAAAGTTTGTGTGTCAGTCCTCTTGTACTTAAGTCGGCATTGTGCCTTTTGAATTTAATTCCGATGCAATTTCTGTGTTTCATCGTCAATAAGAAATTCCGAGGTATAAAGTAAACCTGATGTGAAGCGTCGGAATCTAAAACTGGACTCACAGGAGAGGTTCAAATCATAGAATGTTAGAGTGTCAGTCCTCTAGTACTTAAGTCGGCATTGTGCCTGTTGTATTAAATTCGGATGCAATTTCTGTATTTCATCGTCAATACGAAGGTCCAAGGGACACAGTAAACCTGAAGTGAAGCATCGGAATCTAAAACTGGACACACAGGAGAGGTTCAAATCATAGAAAGTTAGAGTGTCAGTCCTCTTGTACTTAAGTCGGCATTGCGCCTTTTGAATTTAATTCCGATGCAATTTCTGTGTTTCATCGTCAATAAGAAGTTCCGAGGTATACAGTATACCTGAAGTGAAGCATCAAAATCGAAAACTGGACTCACAGGAGAGGTTCAAATCATAGAAAGTTGGAGTGTCAGTCCTCTTGTACTTAAGTCGGCATTGTGCCTTTTGTATTAAATTCGGAAGCAATTTCTGTGTTTCATTGTCAATAAGAAGGTCCAAGGGATACAGTGACCCTGAAGTGAAGCATCGGAATCTAAAACTGGACTCACAGGAGAGGTTCAAATCATAGAATGTGAGAGTGTCAGTCCTCTTGTACTTAAGTCGGCATTGTGCCTTTTGTATTAAATTCGGCTGCAATTTCTGTGATTCGTCGTCAAAAAGAAGGTCCAAGGGATACAGTAAACCTGAAGTGAAGCATCTGATTCTAAAGCTGGATTCACAGAAGAGGTTCAAATCATAGAAAGTTAGAGTGTCATTCCGCTTGTACTTAAGTCGGCATTGTGCCTTTTGAATTTAATTCCGATGCAATTTCTGTGTTTCATCGTCAATAAGAAGTTCCGAGGTATAAAGTAAACCTGAAGTGAAGCATCGGAATCTAAAACTAGACTCACAGGAGAGGTTCAAATCATAGAAAATTAGAGTGTCAGTCCTCTTGTATTTAATTCGGCATTGTGCCTTTTGTATTATATTCAGGTGCAATTACTGTGTTTCATCGTCAATAAGAAGGTCCTAGGGATACAGTAAACCTGAAGTGAAGCATCGGAATCTAAAACTGGACTCACAGAAGAGGTTCAAATCATAGAAAGTGAGAGTGTCAGTCCTCTTGTACTTAGGTCGGCATTGTGCCTTTTGAATTTAATTCCGATGCAATTTCTGTGTTTCATCATGAATAAGAAGTTCCGAGGTGTACAGTAAACCTGAAGTGAAGCATCGGAATCAAAAACTGGACTCACAGGAGAGGTACAAATCATAGAAAGTTAGAGTGTCTGTAGTCTTGTATTTAAGGCGGCATTGTGCCTTTTGTATTAAATTCGGAAGCAATTTCTGTGTTTCATTGTCAATAAGAAGGTCCAAGGGATTCAGTAACCCTGAAGTGAAGCGTCGGAATCTAAAACTGGACTCACAGGAGAGGTTCAAATCATAGAAAGTGAGAGTGTCAGTCCTCTTGTACTTAAGTCGGCATTGTGCCTTTTGTATTACATTCGGCTGCAATTTCTGTGATTTGCCGTCAAAAAGAAGGTCCAAGGGATACAGTAAACCTGAAGTGAAGCATCTGATTCTAAAACTGGATTCACAGAAGAGGTTCAAATCATAGAAAGTTAGAGTGTCAGTCCTCTTGTACTTAAGTCGGCATTGTGCATTTTGAATTTAATTCCGATGCAATTTCTGTGTTTCATCGTCAATAAGAAAGTCCAAGGGATACAGTAAACCTGAAGTTAAGCATCGGATTCTAGAACTGGACTCACAGGAGAGGTTCAAATCATGGAAAGTGAGAGTGTCAGTCCTCTTGTACTTAAGTCGGCATTGTGCCTTTTGTATTAGATTCGGTTGCAATTTCTGTGATTCATCGTCAATAAGAAGGTCCAAGGGATACAGTAAACCTGAAGTGAAGCATCGGAATCGAAAACTGGACTCACAGGAGAGGTTCTAATTATAGAATGTTAGAGTGTCAGTCCTCTTGTACTTAAGTCGGCATTGTGCCTGTTGTATTAAATTCGGATGCAATTTCTGTGTTTCATCGTCAATACGAAGGTCCAAGGGATACAGTAAACCTGAAGTGAAGCATCGGAATCTAAAACTGGACTCACAGGAGAGGTTCAAATCATAGAAAGTTAGAGTGTCAGTCCTCTTGTACTTAAATCGGCATTGTGCCTTTTGAATTTAATTCCGATGCAATTTCTGTGTTTCATCGTCAATAAGAAGTTCCGAGGTATGCAGTATACCTGAAGTGAAGCATCAAAATCTAAAACTGGACTCACAGGAGAGGTTCAAATCATAGAAAGTTGGAGTGTCAGTCCTCTTGTACTTAAGTCGGCATTGTGCCTTTTGTATTAAATTCGGAAGCAATTTCTGTGTTTCATTGTCAATAAGAAGGTCCAAGGGATACAGTGACCCTGAAGTGAAGCATCGGAATCTAAAACTGGACTCACAGGAGAGGTTCAAATCATAGAATGTGAGAGTGTCAGTCCTCTTGTACTTAAGTCGGCATTGTGCCTTTTGTATTATATTCGGCTGCAATTTCTGTGATTCGTCGTCAAAAAGAAGGTCCAAGGGATACAGTAAACCTGAAGTGAAGCATCTGATTCTAAAGCTGGATTCACAGAAGAGGTTCAAATCATAGAAAGTTAGAGTGTCAGTCCGCTTGTACTTAAGTCGGCATTGTGCCTTTTGAATTTAATTCCAATGCAATTTCTGTGTTTCATCGTCAATAAGAAGTTCCGAGGTATGAAGTAAACCTGAAGTGAAGCATCGGAATCTAAAACTAGACTCACAGGAGAGGTTCAAATCATAGAAAATTAGAGTGTCAGTCCTCTTGCATTTAATTCGGCATTGTGCCTTTTGTATTATTTTCGGATGCAATTACTGTGTTTCATCGTCAATAAGAAGGTCCTAGGGATACAGTAAACCTGAAGTGAAGCATCGGAATCTAAAACTGGACTCACAGAAGAGGTTCAAAGCATAGAAAGTGAGAGTGTCAGTCCTCTTGTACTTAGGTCGGCATTGTGCCTTTTGAATTTAATTCCGATGCAATTTCTATGTTTCATCGTGAATAAGAAGTTCCGAGGTGTACAGTAAACCTGAAGTGAACCATCGGAATCAAAAACTGGACTCACAGGAGAGGTACAAATCATAGAAAGTTAGAGTGTCTGTCCTCTTGTATTTAAGGCGGCATTGTGCCTTTTGTATTACATTCGGCTGCAATTTCTGTGATTCGTCGTCAAAAAGAAGGTCCAAGGGATACAGTAAACCTGAAGTGAAGCATCTGATTCTAAAACTGGATTCACAGAAGAGGTTCAAATCATAGAAAGTTAGAGTGTCAGTCCTCTTGTACTTAAGTCAGCATTGTGCATTTTGAATTTAATTCCGATGCAATTTCTGTGTTTCATCGTCAATAAGAAGTTCCGAGGTATAAAGTAAACCTGAAGTGAAGCATCGGATTCTAAAACTGGACTCACAATAGAGGTTCAAATCATGGAAATTGAGAGTGTCAGTCCTCTTGTACTTAAGTCGGCATTGTGCCTTTTGTATTAAATTCGGATGCAATTTCTATGATTCATCGTCAATAAGAAGGTCCAAGGGATACAGTAAACCTGAAGTGAAGCATCGGAATCTAAAACTGGACTCACAAGAGAGGTTCTAATCATAGAAAGTTAGAGTGTCAGTCCTCTTGTGCCTAAGTCGGCATTGTGCCTGTTGTATTAAATTCGGATGCAATTTCTGTGTTTCATCGTCAATAGGAAGGTCCAAGGGATACAGTAAACCTGAAGTGAAGCATCGGAATCTAAAACTGTACTCACAGGAGAGGTTCAAATTATAGAAAGTTAGTGTGTCAGTCCTCTTGTACATAAGTCGGCATTGTGCCTTTTGAATTTAAACCCGATGCAATTTCTGTGCCTCATCGTCAATAAGAACGTCCAAGGTACACAGTAAACCTGAAGTGAAGCATCGGAATCTAAAACTGGACTCACAGAGGATGTTCAAATCATAGAAAGTGAGAGTGTCAGTCCTCTTGTACTTAGGTCGGCATTGTGCCTTTAGAATTTAATTCCGATGCAATTTCTGTGTTTCATCGTGAATAAGAAGTTCCGAGGTGTACAGTAAACCTGAAGTGAAGCATCGGAATCAAAAACTGGACTCACAGGAGAGGTACAAATCATAGAAAGTTAGAGTGTCTGTCCTCTTGTATTTAAGGCGGCATTGTGCCTTATGTATTAAATTCGGAAGCAATTTCTGTGTTTCATTGTCCATAAGATGGTCCAAGGGATTCAGTAACCCTGAAGTGAAGCGTCGGAATCTAAAACTTTACTCACAGGAGAGGTTCAAATCATAGAATGTGAGAGTGTCAGTCCTCTTGTACTTAAGTCGGCATTGTGCCTTTTGTATTACATTCGGCTGCAATTTCTGTGATTCATCGCCAAAAAGAAGGTCCAAGGGATACAGTAAACCTGAAGTGAAGCATCTGATTCTAAAACTGGATTCACAGAAGAGGTTCAAATCATAGAAAGTTAGAGTGTCAGTCCTCTTGTACTTAAGTCGGCATTGTGCATTTTGAATTTAATTCCGATGCAATTTCTGTGTTTCATCGTCAATAAGAAGTTCCGAGGTATAAAGTAAACCTGATGTGAAGCGTCGGAATCTAAAACTGGACTCACAGGAGAGGTTCAAATCATAGAAAATTAGAGTGTCAGTCCTCTTGTACTTACGTCGGCATTGTGCCTTTTGTATTAAATTCGGATACAATTTCTGTGTTTCATTGTCAATAAGAAGGTCCTAGGGATACAGAAAACCTGAAGTGAAGCATCGGAATCTTAAACTGGACTCACAGGAGAGGTTCAAATCATAGAAAGTGAGAGTGACAGTCCACCTATACTTAAGTCGGCATTGTGCCTTTTATATTATATTCGGATGTAATTTCTGTGTTTCATCGTCAATAAGAAAGTCCAAGGGATACAGTAAACCTGAAGTTAAGCATCCGATTCTAGAACTGGACTCACAGGAGAGGTTCAAATCATGGAAAGTGAGAGTGTCAGTCCTCTTGTACTTAAGTCGGCTATGTGCCTTTTGTATTAGGTTCGGTTGCAATTTCTGTGAATCATCGTCAGTAAGAAGGTCCAAGGGATACAGTAAACCTGAAGTGAAGCATCGGAATCGAAAACTGGACTCACAGGAGAGGTTCTAATCATAGAATGTTAGAGTGTCAGTCATCTTGTACTTAAGTCGGCATTGTGCCTGTTGTATTAAATTCGGATGCAATTTCTGTGTTTCATCGTCAATAGGAAGGTCCAAGGAATACAGTAAACCTGAAGTGAAGCATCGGAATCTAAAACTGGACTCACAGGAGAGGTTCAAATCATAGAAAGTTAGAGTGTCAGTCCTCTTGTACTTACGTCGGCATTGTGCCTTTTGAATTTAATTCCGATGCAATTTCTGTGTTTCATCGTCAATAAGAAGTTCCGAGGTATACAGTATACCTGAAGTGAAGCATCAAAATCTAAAACTGGACTCACAGGAGAGGTTCAAATCATAGAAAGTTAGAGTGTCAGTCCCCTTGTACTTACGTCGGCATTGTGCCTTTTGAATTTAATTCCGATGCAATTTCTGTGTTTCATCGTCAATAAGAAGTTCCGAGGTATACAGTATACCTGAAGTGAAGCATCAAAATCTAAAACTGGACTCACAGGAGAGGTTCAAATCATAGAAAGTTGGAGTGTCAGTCCTCTTGTACTTAAGTCGGCATTGTGCCTTTTGTATTAAATTCGGAAGCAATTTCTGTGTTTCATTGTCAATAAGAAGGTCCAAGGGATACTGTGACCCTGAAGTGAAGCATCGGAATCTAAAACTGGACTCACAGGAGAGGTTCAAATCATATAATGTGAGAGTGTCAGTCCTCTTGTACTTAAGTCGGCATTGTGCCTTTTGTATTAAATTCGGCTGCAATTTCTGTGATTCGTCGTCAAAAAGAAGGTCCAAGGGATACAGTAAACCTGAAGTGAAGCATCTGATTCTAAAGCTGGACTCACACAAGAGGTTCAAATCATAGAAAGTGAGAGTGTCAGTCCTCTTGTACTTAGGTCGGCATTGTGCCTTTTGAATTTAATTCCGATGCAATTTCTGTGTTTCATCGTGAATAAGAAGTTCCGAGGTGTACAGTAAACCTGAAGTGAAGCATCGGAATCAAAAACTGGACTCACAGGAGATGTACAAATCATAGAAAGTTAGAGTGTCTGTCCTCTTGTATTTAAGGCGGCATTGTGCCTATTGTATTAAATTCGGAAGCAATTTCTGTGTTTCATTGTCAATAAGAAGGTCCAAGGGATTCAGTAACCCTGAAGTGAAGCGTCGGAATCTAAAACTGGACTCACAGGAGAGGTTCAAATCATAGAAAGTGAGAGTGTCAGTCCTCTTGTACTTAAGTCGGCACTGTGCCTTTTGTATTAAATTCGGCTGCAATTTCTGTGATTCGTCGTCAAAAAGAAGGTCCAAGGGATACAGTAAACCTGAAGTGAAGCATCTGATTCTAAAACTGGATTCACAGAAGAGGTTCAAATCATAGAAAGTTAAAGTGTCAGTCCTCTTGTACTTAAGTAGGCATTGTGCATTTTGAATTTAATTCCGATGCAATTTCTGTGTTTCATCGTCAATAAGAAGTTCCGAGGTATAAAGTAAACCTGAAGTGGTGCATCGGAATCTAAGACTGGACTCACAGGACAGGTTCAAATCATAGAAAATTAGAGTGTCAGTCCTCTTGTACTTAAGTCGGCAATGTGCCTTTTGTATTAAATTCGGATGCAAATTCTGTGTTTCATTGTCAATAAGAAGGTCCTAGGGATACAGTAAACCTGAAGTGAAGCATCGGAATCTTAAACTGGACTCACAGGAGAGGTTCAAATCATAGAAAGTGAGAGTGACAGTCCACCTGTACTTAAGTCGGCATTGTGCCTTTTCTATTATATTCGGATGCAATTACTGTGTTTCATCGTCAATAAGAAGGTCCTAGGGATACAGTAAACATGAAGTGAAGCATCAGAATCTAAAACTGGACTCACAGGAGAGGTTCAAATCATAGAAAGTGAGAGTGACAGTCCTCCTGTACGTAAGTCGGCATTGTGCCTTTTGTATTGAATTCGGATGCAATTTCTGTGTTTCATCGTCAATAAGAAGGTCCAAGGGATACAGTAAACCTGAAGTGAAGCACCGGATTCTAAAACTGGACTCACAATAGAGGTTCAAATCATGGAAAGTGAGAGTGTCAGTCCTCTTGTACTTAAGTCGGCCTTGTGCCTTTTGTATTAAATTCGGATGCAATTTCTGTGATTCATCGTCAATAAGAAGGTCCAAGGGATACAGTAAACCTGAAGTGAAGCATTGCAATCTAAAACTGGACTCACAAGAGAGGTTCTAATCATAGAAAGTTAGAGTGTCAGTCCTCTTGTGCCTAAGTCGGCATTGTGCCTGTTGTATTAAATTCGGATGCAATTTCTGTGTTTCATCGTCAATAGGAAGGTCCAAGGGATACAGTAAACCGGAAGTGAAGCATCGGAATCTAAAACTGTACTCACAGGAGAGGTTCAAATTATAGAAAGTGAGAGTGCCAGTCCTCTTGAACTTAGGTCGGCATTGTGCCTTTTGAATTTAATTCCGATGCAATTTCTGTGTTTCATCGTGGATAAGAAGTTCCGAGGTGTACAGTAAACCTGAAGTGAAGCATCGGAATCCAAAACTGGACTCACAGGAGAGGTTCAAATCATAGAAAGTTAGAGTGTCTGTCCTCTTGTATTTAATGCGGCATTGTGCCTTTTGTATTAAATTCGGAAGCAATTTCTGTGTTTCATTGTCAATAAGAAGGACCAAGGGATACAGTAACCCTGAAGTGATGCGTCGGAATCTAAAACTGGACTCACAGGAGAGGTTCAAATCATAGAAAGTGAGAGTGTCAGTCCTCTTGTACTTAAGTCGGCATTGTGCCTTTTGTATTAAATTCCGATGCAATTTCTGTGTTTCATCGTCAATAAGAAGGTCCTAGGGATACAGCAAACCTGAAGTTAAGCATCGGATTCTAAAACTGGACTCACAAGAGAGGTTCACATCACGGAAAGTGAGAGTGTCACACCTCTTGTACTTAAGTCGGCATTGTGCCTTTTGTATTAAATTCGGATGCAATTTCTGTGATTCATCGTCAATAAGAAGGTCCAAGGGATACAGTAAACCTGAAGTGAAGCATCGGAATCTAAAACTGGACTCACAGGAGAGGTTCTAATCATAGAAAGTTAGAGTGTCAGTCCTCTTGTTCTTAAGTCGGCATTGTGCCTTTTGAATTTAATTCCGATGCAATTTCTGTGTTTCATCGTCAATAAGAAGTTCTGAGGTATACAGTATAACTGAAGTGAAGCATCGGAATCTAAAACTAGACTCACAGGAGAGGTTCAAATCATGGAAAGTGAGAGTGTCTGTCCTCTTGTACTTAAGTGGGCATTGTGCCTTTTTTATTAAATTCGGATGTAATTTCTGTGATTCGTCGTCAAAAAGAAGGTCCAAGATATACAGTAAACCTGAAGTGAAGCATCTGATTCTAAAGCTGGATTTACAGAAGAGGTTCAAATCATAGAAAGTTAGAGTGTCAGTCCGCTTGTACTTAAGTCGGCATTGTGCCTTTTGAATTTAATTCCGATGCAATTTCTGTGATACATCGTCAAAAAGAAGGTCTAAGGGATACAGTAAACCTGAAGTGAAGCATCTGATTCTAAAACTGGATTCACAGAAGAGGTTCAAATCATAGAAAGTTAGAGTGTCAGTCCTCTTGTACTTAAGTCGGCATTGTGCATTTTGAATTTAATTCCGATGCAATTTCTGTGTTTCATCGTCAATAAGAAGTTCTGAGGTATACAGTATAACTGAAGTGAAGCATCGGAATCTAAAACTAGACTCACAGGAGAGGTTCAAATCATGGAAAGTGAGAGTGTCTGTCCTCTTGTACTTAAGTTGGCATTGTGCCTTTTTTATTATATTCGGATGCAATTTCTGTGATTCGTCGTCAAAATGAAGGTCCAAGAGATGCAGTAAACCTGAAGTGAAGCATCTGATTCTAAAGCTGGATTCACAGAAGAGGTTCAAATCATAGAAAGTTAGAGTGTCAGTTCGCTTGTACTTAAGTCGGCATTGTGCCTTTTGAATTTAATTCCGATGCAATTTCTGTGATACATCGTCAAAAAGAAGGTCTAAGGGATACAGTAAACCTGAAGTGAAGCATCTGATTCTAAAACTGGATTCACAGAAGTGGTTCAAATCATAGAAAGTTAGAGTGTCAGTCCTCTTGTACTTAAGTCGGCAATGTGCCTTTTGTATTAAATTCGGATACAAATTCTGTGTTTCATTGTCAATAAGAAGGTCCTAGGGATACAGTAAACCTGAAGTGAAGCATCGGAATCTTAAACTGGACTCACAGGAGAGGTTCAAATCATAGAAAGTGAGAGTGACAGTCCACCTGTACTTAAGTCGGCATTGTGCCTTTTGTATTATATTCGGATGCAATTACTGTGTTCCATCGTCAATAAGAAGGTCCTAGGGATACAGTAAACCTGAAGTGAAGCATCAGAATCTACGACTGGACTCACAGGAGAGGTTCAGATCATAGAAAGTGAGAGTGACAGTCCTCCTGTACTTAAGTCGGCATTGTGCCTTTTGTATTAAGTTCGGATGCAATTTCTGTGATTCATCGACAATAAGAAGGTCCAAGGGATACAGTAAACCTGAAGTGAAACATCGGAATCTAAAACTGGACTCACAGGAGAGGTTCAAATCATAGAAAGTAAGAGTGACAGTAATCTTGTACTTAGGTCGGCATTGTGCCTTTTGTATTAAGTTCGGATGCAATTTCTGCGATTCATCGTCAATAAGAAGGTCCAAGGGATACAGTAAACCTGAAGTGAGGCATCGGAATCTAAAAGTGGACTCACAGGAGAGCTTCTAATCATAGAAAGTTAGAGTGTCAGTCCTCTTGTAATTATGTCGGCATTGTCCCTGTTGTATTAAATTCGGATGCAATTTCTGTGTTTCATCGTCAATAAGAAGGTCCAAGGAATACAGTAAACCTGATGTGAAGCATCGGAATCTAAACCTGGACTCACAGGAGAGGTTCAAATCATAGAAAGTTAGAGTGTCAGTCCACTTGTACTTAAGTTGGCATTGTGCTTCTAGAATTTAATTCCGATGCAATCTCTGTGCCTCATCGTCAATAAGAACTTCCAAGGTACACAGTAAACCTGAAGTGAAGCATCGGAATCTAAAACTGGACTCACAGAAGAGGTTCAAATCATAGAAAGTGAGAGTGTCAGTCCTCTTGTACTTAAGTCGGCATTGTGCCTTTTGAATTTAATTCCAATGCAATTTCCGTGTTTCATCGTGAATAAGAAGTTCCGAGGTGTACAGTAAACCTGAGGTGAAGCATCGGAATCTAGAACTTGTCTCACAGGAGAGTTTCAAATCATAGAAAGTTAGAGTGTCGGACCTCTTGTATTTAAGGCGGCATTGTGCCTTTTGTATTAAATTCGGAAGCAATTTCTGTGTTTCATTGTCAATAAGAAGGTCCAAGGGATACAGTAACCCTGAAGTGATACATCGGAATCTAAAACTGGACTCACAGCAGAGGTTCAAATCATAGAAAGTGAGAGTGTCAGTCCTCTTGTACTTCAGTCGGCATTGTGCCGTTTGTATAAAATTCATCTGCAATTTCTGTGATTCATCGTCAAAAAGAAGGTAAAAGGGATACAGTAAAAGTGAAGTGAAGCATCTGACTCTAAAACTTGATTCGCAGAAGAGGTTCAAATCATAGAAAGTTTGTGTGTCAGTCCTCTTGTACTTAAGTCGGCATTGTGCCTTTTGAATTTAATTCCGATGCAATTTCTGTGTTTCATCGTCAATAAGAAATTCCGAGGTATAAAGTAAACCTGATGTGAAGCGTCGGAATCTAAAACTGGACTCACAGGAGAGGTTCAAATCATAGAAAATTAGAGTGTCAGTCCTCTTGTACTTACGTCGGCATTGTGCCTTTTGTATTAAATTCGGATGCAATTTCTGTGTTTCATTGTCAATAAGAAGGTCCTAGGGATACAGAAAACCTGAAGTGAAGCATCGGAATCAAAAACTGGACTCACAGGAGAGTCACAAATCATAGAAAGTTAGAGTGTCTGTCGTCTTGTATTTAAGGCGGCATTGTGCCTTTTGTATTAAATTCGGAAGCAATTTCTGTGTTTCATTGTCAATAAGAAGGTCCAAGGGATTCAGTAACCCTGAAGTGAAGCGTCGGAATCTAAAACTGGACTCACAGGAGAGGTTCAAATCATAGAAAGTGAGAGTGTCAGTCCTCTTGTACTTAAGTCGGCATTGTGCCTTTTGTATTACATTCGGCTGCAATTTCTGTGATTCGTCGTCAAAAAGAAGGTCCAAGGGATACAGTAAACCTGAAGTGAAGCATCTGATTCTAAAACTGGATTCACAGAAGAGGTTCAAATCATAGAAAGTTAGAGTGTCAGTCCTCTTGTACTTAAGTCGGCATTGTGCATTTTGAATTTAATTCCGATGCAATTTCTGTGTTTCATCGTCAATAAGGAAGTCCAAGGGATACAGTAAACCTGAAGTTAAGCATCGGATTCTAGAACTGGACTCACAGGAGAGGTTCAAATCATGGAAAGTGAGAGTGTCAGTCCTCTTGTACTTAAGTCGGCATTGTGCCTTTTGTATTAGATTCGGTTGCAATTTCTGTGATTCATCGTCAATAAGAAGGTCCAAGGGATACAGTAAACCTGAAGTGAAGCATCGGAATCGAAAACTGGACTCAGAGGAGAGGTTCTAATCATAGAATGTTAGAGTGTCAGTCCTCTTGTACTTAAGTCGGCATTGTGCCTGTTGTATTAAATTCGGATGCAATTTCTGTGTTTCATCGTCAATACGAAGGTCCAAGGGATACAGTAAACCTGAAGTGAAGCATCGGAATCTAAAACTGGACTCACAGGAGAGGTTAAAATCATAGAAAGTTAGAGTGTCAGTCCTCTTGTACTTAAATCGGCATTGTGCCTTTTGAATTTAATTCCGATGCAATATCTGTGTTTCATCGTCAATAAGAAGTTCCGAGGTATACAGTATACCTGAAGTGAAGCATCAAAATCTAAAACTGGACTCACAGGAGAGGTTCAAATCATAGAAAGTTGGAGTGTCAGTCCTCTTGTACTTAAGTCGGCATTGTGCCTTTTGTATTAAATTCGGAAGCAATTTCTGTGTTTCATTGTCAATAAGAAGGTCCAAGGGATACAGTGCCCCTGAAGTGAAGCATCGGAATCTAAAACTGGACTCACAGGAGAGGTTCAAATCATAGAATGTGAGAGTGTCAGTCCTCTTGTACTTAAGTCGGCATTGTGCCTTTTGTATTAAATTCGGCTGCAATTTCTGTGATTCGTCGTCAAAAAGAAGGTCCAAGGGATACAGTAAACCTGAAGTGAAGCATCTGATTCTAAAGCTGGATTCACAGAAGAGCTTCAAATCATAGAAAGTTAGAGTGTCAGTCCGCTTGTACTTAAGTCGGCATTGTGCCTTTTGAATTTAATTCCAATGCAATTTCTGTGTTTCATCGTCAATAAGAAGTTCCGAGGTATGAAGTAAACCTGAAGTGAAGCATCGGAATCTAAAACTAGACTCACAGGAGAGGTTCAAATCATAGAAAATTAGAGTGTCAGTCCTCTTGCATTTAATTCGGCATTGTGCCTTTTGTATTATTTTCGGATGCAATTACTGTGTTTCATCGGCCATAAGAAGGTCCAAGGGATACAGTAAACCTGAAGTGAAGCATCGGATTCTAAAACTGGACTCACAATAGAGGTTCAAATCATGGAAATTGAGAGTGTCAGTCCTCTTGTACTAAAGTCGGCATTGTGCCTTTTGTATTAAATTCGGATGCAATTTCTATGATTCATCGTCAATAAGAAGGTCCAAGGGATACAGTAAACCTGAAGTGAAGCATCGGAATCTAAAACTGGACTCACAAGAGAGGTTCTAATCATAGAAAGTAAGAGTGTCAGTCCTCTTGTGCCTAAGTCGGCATTGTGCCTGTTGTATTAAATTCGGATGCAATTTCTGTGTTTCATCGTCAATAGGAAGGTCCAAGGGATACAGTAAACCTGAAGTGAAGCATCGGAATCTAAAACTGTACTCACAGGAGAGGTTCAAATTATAGAAAGTTAGTGTGTCAGTCCTCTTGTACATAAGTCGGCATTGTGCCTTTTGAATTTAAATCCGATGCAATTTCTGTGCATCATCGTCAATAAGAACGTCCAAGGTACACAGTAAACCTGAAGTGAAGCATCGGAATCTTAAACTGGACTCACAGGAGAGGTTCAAATCATAGAAAGTGACAGTGACAGTCCACCTATACTTAAGTCGGCATTGTGCCTTTTATATTATATTCGGATGTAATTTCTGTGTTTCATCGTCAATAAGAAAGTCCAAGGAATACAGTAAACCTGAAGTTAAGCATCCGATTCTAGAACTGGACTCACAGGAGAGGTTCAAATCATGGAAAGTGAGAGTGTCAGTCCTCTTGTACTTAAGTCGGCTATGTGCCTTTTGTATTAGGTTCGGTTGCAATTTCTGTGATTCATCGTCAATAAGAAGGTCCAAGGGATACAGTAAACCTGAAGTGAAGCATCGGAATCGAAAACTGGACTCACAGGAGAGGTTGTAATCATAGAATGTTAGAGTGTCAGTCCTCTTGTACTTAAGTCGGCATTGTGCCTGTTGTATTAAATTCGGATGCAATTTCTGTGTTTCATCGTCAATAAGAAGGTCCAAGGAATACAGTAAACCTGATGTGAAGCATCGGAATCTAAACCTGGACTCACAGGAGAGGTTCAAATCATAGAAAGTTAGAGTGTCAGTCCACTTGTACTTAAGTTGGCATTGTGCTTCTAGAATTTAATTCCGATGCAATCTCTGTGCCTCATCGTCAATAAGAACTTCCAAGGTACACAGTAAACCTGAAGTGAAGCATCGGAATCTAAAACTGGACTCACAGAAGAGGTTCAAATCATAGAAAGTGAGAGTGTCAGTCCTCTTGTACTTAAGTCGGCATTGTGCCTTTTGAATTTAATTCCAATGCAATTTCCGTGTTTCATCGTGAATAAGAAGTTCCGAGGTGTACAGTAAACCTGAGGTGAAGCATCGGAATCTAGAACTTGTCTCACAGGAGAGTTTCAAATCATAGAAAGTTAGAGTGTCGGACCTCTTGTATTTAAGGCGGCATTGTGCCTTTTGTATTAAATTCGGAAGCAATTTCTGTGTTTCATTGTCAATAAGAAGGTCCAAGGGATACAGTAACCCTGAAGTGATACATCGGAATCTAAAACTGGACTCACAGCAGAGGTTCAAATCATAGAAAGTGAGAGTGTCAGTCCTCTTGTACTTCAGTCGGCATTGTGCCGTTTGTATAAAATTCATCTGCAATTTCTGTGATTCATCGTCAAAAAGAAGGTAAAAGGGATACAGTAAAAGTGAAGTGAAGCATCTGATACTAAAACTTGATTCGCAGAAGAGGTTCAAATCATAGAAAGTTTGTGTGTCAGTCCTCTTGTACTTAAGTCGGCATTGTGCCTTTTGAATTTAATTCCGATGCAATTTCTGTGTTTCATCGTCAATAAGAAATTCCGAGGTATAAAGTAAACCTGATGTGAAGCGTCGGAATCTAAAACTGGACTCACAGGAGAGGTTCAAATCATAGAAAATTAGAGTGTCAGTCCTCTTGTACTTACGTCGGCATTGTGCCTTTTGTATTAAATTCGGATGCAATTTCTGTGTTTCATTGTCAATAAGAAGGTCCTAGGGATACAGAAAACCTGAAGTGAAGCATCGGAATCAAAAACTGGACTCACAGGAGAGTCACAAATCATAGAAAGTTAGAGTGTCTGTCGTCTTGTATTTAAGGCGGCATTGTGCCTTTTGTATTAAATTCGGAAGCAATTTCTGTGTTTCATTGTCAATAAGAAGGTCCAAGGGATTCAGTAACCCTGAAGTGAAGCGTCGGAATCTAAAACTGGACTCACAGGAGAGGTTCAAATCATAGAAAGTGAGAGTGTCAGTCCTCTTGTACTTAAGTCGGCATTGTGCCTTTTGTATTACATTCGGCTGCAATTTCTGTGATTCGTCGTCAAAAAGAAGGTCCAAGGGATACAGTAAACCTGAAGTGAAGCATCTGATTCTAAAACTGGATTCACAGAAGAGGTTCAAATCATAGAAAGTTAGAGTGTCAGTCCTCTTGTACTTAAGTCGGCATTGTGCATTTTGAATTTAATTCCGATGCAATTTCTGTGTTTCATCGTCAATAAGAAAGTCCAAGGGATACAGTAAACCTGAAGTTAAGCATCGGATTCTAGAACTGGACTCACAGGAGAGGTTCAAATCATGGAAAGTGAGAGTGTCAGTCCTCTTGTACTTAAGTCGGCATTGTGCCTTTTGTATTAGATTCGGTTGCAATTTCTGTGATTCATCGTCAATAAGAAGGTCCAAGGGATACAGTAAACCTGAAGTGAAGCATCGGAATCGAAAACTGGTCTCAGAGGAGAGGTTCTAATCATAGAATGTTAGAGTGTCAGTCCTCTTGTACTTAAGTCGGCATTGTGCCTGTTGTATTAAATTCGGATGCAATTTCTGTGTTTCATCGTCAATACGAAGGTCCAAGGGATACAGTAAACCTGAAGTGAAGCATCGGAATCTAAAACTGGACTCACAGGAGAGGTTAAAATCATAGAAAGTTAGAGTGTCAGTCCTCTTGTACTTAAATCGGCATTGTGCCTTTTGAATTTAATTCCGATGCAATATCTGTGTTTCATCGTCAATAAGAAGTTCCGAGGTATACAGTATACCTGAAGTGAAGCATCAAAATCTAAAACTGGACTCACAGGAGAGGTTCAAATCATAGAAAGTTGGAGTGTCAGTCCTCTTGTACTTAAGTCGGCATTGTGCCTTTTGTATTAAATTCGGAAGCAATTTCTGTGTTTCATTGTCAATAAGAAGGTCCAAGGGATACAGTGCCCCTGAAGTGAAGCATCGGAATCTAAAACTGGACTCACAGGAGAGGTTCAAATCATAGAATGTGAGAGTGTCAGTCCTCTTGTACTTAAGTCGGCATTGTGCCTTTTGTATTAAATTCGGCTGCAATTTCTGTGATTCGTCGTCAAAAAGAAGGTCCAAGGGATACAGTAAACCTGAAGTGAAGCATCTGATTCTAAAGCTGGATTCACAGAAGAGCTTCAAATCATAGAAAGTTAGAGTGTCAGTCCGCTTGTACTTAAGTCGGCATTGTGCCTTTTGAATTTAATTCCAATGCAATTTCTGTGTTTCATCGTCAATAAGAAGTTCCGAGGTATGAAGTAAACCTGAAGTGAAGCATCGGAATCTAAAACTAGACTCACAGGAGAGGTTCAAATCATAGAAAATTAGAGTGTCAGTCCTCTTGCATTTAATTCGGCATTGTGCCTTTTGTATTATTTTCGGATGCAATTACTGTGTTTCATCGGCCATAAGAAGGTCCAAGGGATACAGTAAACCTGAAGTGAAGCATCGGATTCTAAAACTGGACTCACAATAGAGGTTCAAATCATGGAAATTGAGAGTGTCAGTCCTCTTGTACTAAAGTCGGCATTGTGCCTTTTGTATTAAATTCGGATGCAATTTCTATGATTCATCGTCAATAAGAAGGTCCAAGGGATACAGTAAACCTGAAGTGAAGCATCGGAATCTAAAACTGGACTCACAAGAGAGGTTCTAATCATAGAAAGTTAGAGTGTCAGTCCTCTTGTGCCTAAGTCGGCATTGTGCCTGTTGTATTAAATTCGGATGCAATTTCTGTGTTTCATCGTCAATAGGAAGGTCCAAGGGATACAGTAAACCTGAAGTGAAGCATCGGAATCTAAAACTGTACTCACAGGAGAGGTTCAAATTATAGAAAGTTAGTGTGTCAGTCCTCTTGTACATAAGTCGGCATTGTGCCTTTTGAATTTAAATCCGATGCAATTTCTGTGCATCATCGTCAATAAGAACGTCCAAGGTACACAGTAAACCTGAAGTGAAGCATCGGAATCTTAAACTGGACTCACAGGAGAGGTTCAAATCATAGAAAGTGACAGTGACAGTCCACCTATACTTAAGTCGGCATTGTGCCTTTTATATTATATTCGGATGTAATTTCTGTGTTTCATCGTCAATAAGAAAGTCCAAGGAATACAGTAAACCTGAAGTTAAGCATCCGATTCTAGAACTGGACTCACAGGAGAGGTTCAAATCATGGAAAGTGAGAGTGTCAGTCCTCTTGTACTTAAGTCGGCTATGTGCCTTTTGTATTAGGTTCGGTTGCAATTTCTGTGATTCATCGTCAATAAGAAGGTCCAAGGGATACAGTAAACCTGAAGTGAAGCATCGGAATCGAAAACTGGACTCACAGGAGAGGTTGTAATCATAGAATGTTAGAGTGTCAGTCCTCTTGTACTTAAGTCGGCATTGTGCCTGTTGTATTAAATTCGGATGCAATTTCTGTGTTTCATCGTCAATAGGAAGGTCCAAGGAATACAGTAAACCTGAAGTGAAGTATCGGAATCTAAAACTGGACTCACAGGAGAGATTCAAATCATAGAAAGTTAGAGTGTCAGTCCTCTTGTACTTACGTCGGCATTGTGCCTTTTGAATTTAATTCCGATGCAATTTCTGTGTTTCATCGTCAATAAGAAGTTCCGAGGTATACAGTATACCTGAAGTGAAGCATCAAAATCTAAAACTGGACTCACAGGAGAGGTTCAAATCATAGAAAGTTGGTGTGTCAGTCCTCTTGTACTTAAGTCGGCATTGTGCCTTTTGTATTAAATTCGGAAGCAATTTCTGTGTTTCATTGTCAATAAGAAGGTCCAGGGGATACTGTGACCCTGAAGTGAAGCATCGGAATCTAAAACTGGACTCACAGGAGAGGTTCAAATCATAGAATGTGAGAGTGTCAGTCCTCTTGTACTTAAGTCGGCATTGTGCCTTTTGTATTAAATTCGGCTGCAATTTCTGTGATTCGTCGTCAAAAAGATGGTCCAAGGGATACAGTAAACCTGAAGTGAAGCATCTGATTCTAAAGCTGGACTCACACAAGAGGTTCAAATCATAGAAAGTGAGAGTGTCAGTCCTCTTGTACTTAGGTCGGCATTGTGCCTTTTGAATTTAATTCCGATGCAATTTCTGTGTTTCATCG
The DNA here is from genome assembly GCF_021461395.2 of Schistocerca americana. Classification (NCBI taxonomy): domain Eukaryota; kingdom Metazoa; phylum Arthropoda; class Insecta; order Orthoptera; family Acrididae; genus Schistocerca; species Schistocerca americana. The sequence goes on from NC_060121.1 coordinate 61,802,780, forward strand.
TCAATAAGAAGTTCCGAGGTGTACAGTAAACCAGAAGTGAAGCATCGGAATCAAAAACTGGACTCACAGGAGAGGTACAAATCATAGAAAGTTAGAGTGTCTGTCCTCTTGTATTTAAGGCGGCATTGTGCCTTTTGTATTAAATTCGGAAGCAATTTCTGTGTTTCATTGTCAATAAGAAGGTCCAAGGGATTCAGTAACCCTGAAGTGAAGCGTCGGAATCTAAAACTGGACTCACAGGAGAGGTTCAAATCAAAGAAAGTGAGAGTGTCAGTCCTCTTGTACTTAAGTCGGCACTGTGCCTTTTGTATTAAAATCGGCTGCAATTTCTGTGATTCGTCGTCAAAAAGAAGGTCCAAGGGATACAGTAAACCTGAAGTGAAGCATCTGATTCTAAAACTGGATTCACAGAAGAGGTTCAAATCATAGAAAGTTAAAGTGTCAGTCCTCTTGTACTTAAGTAGGCATTGTGCATTTTGAATTTAATTCCGATGCAATTTCTGTGTTTCATCGTCAATAAGAAGTTCCGAGGTATAAAGTAAACCTGAAGTGGTGCATCGGAATCTAAAACTGGACTCACAGGACAGGTTCAAATCATAGAAAATTAGAGTGTCAGTCCTCTTGTACTTAAGTCGGCAATGTGCCTTTTGTATTAAATTCGGATGCAAATTCTGTGTTTCATTGTCAATAAGAAGGTCCTAGGGATACAGTAAACCTGAAGTGAAGCATCGGAATCTTAAACTGGACTCACAGGAGAGGTTCAAATCATAGAAAGTGAGAGTGACAGTAAACCTGTACTTAAGTCGGCATTGTGCCTTTTGTATTATATTCGGATGCAATTACTGTGTTTCATCGTCAATAAGAAGGTCCTAGGGATACAGTAAACCTGAAGTGAAGCATCAGAATCTAAAACTGGACTCACAGGAGAGGTTCAAATCATAGAAAGTGAGAGTGACAGTCCTCCTGTACTTAAGTCGGCATTGTGCCTTTTGTATTGAATTCGGATGCAATTTCTGTGTTTCATCGTCAATAAGCAGGTCCAAGGGATACAGTAAACCTGAAGTGAAGCATCGGATTCTAAAACTGGACTCACAATAGAGGTTCAAATCATGGAAAGTGAGAGTGTCAGTCCTCTTGTACTTAAGTCGGCATTGTGCTTTTGTATTAAATTCGGATGCAATTTCTGTGATTCATCGTCAATAAGAAGGTCCAAGGGATACAGTAAACCTGAAGTGAAGCATTGGAATCTAAAACTGGACTCACAAGAGAGGTTCTAATCATAGAAAGTTAGAGTGTCAGTCCTCTTGTGCCTAAGTCGGCATTGTGCCTGTTGTATTAAATTCGGATGCAATTTCTGTGTTTCATCGTCAATAGGAAGGTCCAAGGGATACAGTAAACCTGAAGTGAAGCATCGGAATCTAAAACTGTACTCACAGGAGAGGTTCAAATTATAGAAAGTGAGAGTGCCAGTCCTCTTGTACTTAGGTCGGCATTGTGCCTTTTGAATTTAATTCCGATGCAATTTCTGTGTTTCATCGTGGATAAGAAGTTCCGAGGTGTACAGTAAACCTGAAGTGAAGCATCGGAATCCAAAACTGGACTCACAGGAGAGGTTCAAATCATAGAAAGTTAGAGTGTCTGTCCTCTTGTATTTAATGCGGCATTGTGCCTTTTGTATTAAATTCGGAAGCAATTTCTGTGTTTCATTGCCAATAAGAAGGACCAAGGGATACAGTAACTCTGAAGTGATGCGTCGGAATCTAAAACTGGACTCACAGGAGAGGTTCAAATCATAGAAGATGAGAGTGTCAGTCCTCTTGTACTTAAGTCGGCATTGTGCCTTTTGTATTAAATTCCGATGCAATTTCTGTGTTTCATCGTCAATAAGAAGGTCCTAGGGATACAGCATACCTGAAGTTAAGCATCGGATTCTAAAACTGGACTCACAAGAGAGGTTCACATCACGGAAAGTGAGAGTGTCAGACCTCTTGTACTTAAGTTCGCATTGTGCCTTTTGTATTAAATTCGGATGCAATATCTGTGATTCATCGTCAATAAGAAGGTCCAAGGGATACAGTAAACCTGAAGTGAAGCATCGGAATCTAAAACTGGACTCACAGGAGAGGTTCTAATCATAGAAAGTTAGAGTGTCAGTCCTCTTGTTCTTAAGTCGGCATTGTGCCTTTTGAATTTAATTCCGATGCAATTTCTGTGTTTCATCGTCAATAAGAAATTCTGAGGTATACAGTATAACTGAAGTGAAGCATCGGAATCTAAAACTAGACTCACAGGAGAGGTTCAAATCATGGAAAGTGAGAGTGTCTGTCCTCTTGTACTTAAGTTGGCATTGTGCCTTTTTTATTAAATTCGGATGCAATTTCTGTGATTCGTCGTCAAAAAGAAGGTCCAAGAGATACAGTAAACCTGAAGTGAAGCATCTGATTCTAAAGCTGGATTCACAGAAGAGGTTCAAATCATAGAAAGTTAGAGTGTCAGTCCGCTTGTACTTAAGTCGGCATTGTGCCTTTTGAATTTAATTCCGATGCAATTTCTGTGATACATCGTCAAAAAGAAGGTCTAAGGGATACAGTAAACCTGAAGTGAAGCATCTGATTCTAAAACTGGATTCACAGAAGAGGTTCAAATCATAGAAAGTTAGAGTGTCAGTCCTCTTGTACTTAAGTCGGCAATGTGCCTTTTGTATTAAATTCGGATGCAAATTCTGTGTTTCATTGTCAATAAGAAGGTCCTAGGGATACAGTAAACCTGAAGTGAATCATCGGAATCTTAAACTGGACTCACAGGAGAGGTTCAAATCATAGAAAGTGAGAGTGACAGTCCACCTATACTTAAGTCGGCATTGTGCCTTTTGTATTATATTCGGATGCAATTACTGTGTTCCATCGTCAATAAGAAGGTCCTAGGGATACAGTAAACCTGAAGTGAAGCATCAGAATCTAAGACTGGACTCACAGGAGAGGTTCAGATCATAGAAAGTGAGATTGACAGTCCTCCTGTACTTAAGTCGGCATTGTGCCTTTTGTATTACGTTCGGATGCAATTTCTGTGATTCATCGACAATAAGAAGGTCCAAGGGATACAGTAGACCTGAAGTGAAGCATCGGAACCTAAAACTGGACTCACAGGAGAGGTTCTAATCATAGAAAGTTAGAGTGTCAGTCCCCTTGTGCTTAAGTCGGCATTGTGCCTGTTGTATTAAATTCGGATACAATTTCTGTGTTTCATCGTCAATAGGAAGGTCCAAGGGATATAGTAAACCTGAAGTGAAGCATCGGAATCTAAAACTGGACTCACAGGAGAGGTTCAAATTATAGAAAGTTAGAGTGTCAGTCCTCTTGTACTTAAGTCGGCATTGTGCCTTTTGAATTTAAATCCGATGCAATCTCTGTGCCTCATCGTCAATAAGAACGTCCAAGGTACACAGTAAACCTGAAGTGAAGCATCGGAATCTAAAACTGGACTCACAGGAGAGGTTCAAATCATAGAAAATTAGAGTGTTAGTCCTCTTGTACTTAAGTCGGCATTGTGCCTTTTGTATTAAATTTGGATGCAATTTCTGTGTTTCATCATCATTAAGAAGGTCCTAGGGATACAGTAAAACTGAAGTGAAGCATCGGAATCTTAAACTGGACTCACATGAGAGGTTCAAATGATAGAAAGTGAGAGTGACAGTCCACCTGTACTTAAGTCGGCATTGTGAATTTTGTATTAAATTCGGATGCAATTTCTGTGTTTCATCGTCAATAAGAAGGTCCAAAGGGATACAGCAAACCTGAAGTTAAGCATCGGATTCTAAAACTGGACTCACAAGAGAGGTTCAAATCATGGAAAGTGAGAGTGTCAGTCCTCTTGTACTTAAGTCGGCATTGTGCCTTTTGTATTAAATTCGGATGCAATTTCTGTGATTCATCGTCAATAAGAAGGTCCAAGGGATACAGTAAACCTGAAGTGAAGCATCGGAATCTAAAACTGGACTCGCAGGAGAGGTTCTAATCATAGAAAGTTAGAGTGTCAGTCCTCTTGTTCTTAAGTCGGCATTGTGCCTTTTTAATTTAATTCCGATGCAATTTCTGTGTTTCATCGTCAATAAGAAGTTCCGAGGTATACAGTATACCTGAAGTGAAGCGTCGGAATCTAAAACTGGACTCACAGGAGAGGTTCAAATCATAGAAAGTGAGAGTGTCAGTCCTCTTGTACTTAAGTCGGCATTGTGCCTTTTGTATTAAATTCAGCTGCAATTACTGTGATTCAGCGTCAAAAAGAAGGTCCTAGGGATACAGTAAACCTGAAGTGAAGCATCTGATTCTAAAACTGGATTCACAGAAGAGGTTCAAATCTTAGAAAGTTAGAGTGTCAGTCCACCTGTACTTACGTCAGCATTGTGCCTTTTGTATTAAATTCGGATGCAATTTCTGTGTTTCATCGTCAATAAGAAGTTCCGAGGTATACAGTATACCTGAAGTGAAGCATCAGAATCTAAAACTAGACTCACAGGAGAGGTTCAAATCATGGAAAGTGAGAGTGTCTGTCCTCTTGTACTTAAGTCGGCATTGTGCTTTTTGTATTAAATTCGGATGCAATTTCTGTGATTCGTCGTCAAAAAGAAGGTCTAAGGGATACAGTAAACGGAAGTGAAGCATCTGATTCTAAAGCTGGATTCACAGAAGAGGTTCAAATCATAGAAAGTTAGAGTGTCAGTCCGCTTGTACTTAAGTCGGCATTGTGCCTTTTGAATTAAATTCCGATGCAATTTCTGTGTTTTATCGTCAATAAGAAGTTCCGAGGTATAAAGTAAACCTGAAGTGAAGCATCGGAATCTAAAACTGGACTCACAGGAGAGGTTCAAATCATAGAAAATTAGAGTGTCAGTCCTCTTGTATTTAAGTCGGCATTGTGCCTTTTGTATTATATTCGGATGCAATTACTGTGTTTCATCGTCAATAAGAAGGTCCTAGGGATACAGTAAACCTGAAGTGAAACATCGGAATCTAAAACTGGACTCACAGGAGAGGTCCAAATCATAGAACGTGAGAGTGTCAGTCCTCCTGTACTTAAGTCGGCATTGTGAATTTTATATTAAATTCGGATGCAATTTCTGTTTTTCATCGTCAATAAGAAGGTCCAAGGGATACAGTAACCCTGAAGTGAAGCATCGGGATCTAAAACTGGACTCACAGGAGAGGTTCAAATCATAGAAAGTGAGAGTGTCAGTCCTCTTGTACTTAGGTCGTTATTGTGCCTTTTGAATTTAATTCCGATACAATTCCTGTGTTTCATCCTGAATAAGAAGTTCCAAGGTGTACAGTAAACCTGAAGTGAAGCATCGGAATCAAAAACTGGACTCACTGGAGAGGTACAAATCATAGAAAGTTAGAGTGTTTGTCCTCTTGTATTTAAGGCGGCATTGTGCCTTTTGTATTATATTCGGAAGCAATTTCTGTGTTTCATTGTCAATAAGAATGTCCAAGGGATTCAGTAACCCTGAAGTGAAGCGTCGGAATCTAAAACTGGACTCACAGGAGAGGTTCAAATCATAGAAAGTGAGAGTGTCAGTCCTCTTGTACTTAAGTCGGCATTGTGCCTTTTGTATTAAATTCGGATGCAGACTCTGTGTTTCATTGTCAATAAGAAGGTCCTAGGGATACAGTAAACCTGAAGTGAAGCATCGGAATCCTAAACTGGACTCACAGGAGAGGTTCAAATCATAGAAAGTGAGAGTGACAGTCCACCAGTACTTAAGTCGGCATTGTGCCTTTTGTATTATATTCGGATGCAATTACTGTGTTTCATCGTCAATGAGAAGGTCCTAGGGATACAGTAAACCTGAAGTGAAGCATCAGAATCTAAAACTGGACTCACAGGAGAGGTTCAGTTCATAGAAAGTGAGAGTGACAGTCCTCCTGTACTTAAGTCGGCATTGTGCCTTTTGTATTTAATTCGGATGCAATTTCTTTGTTTCATCGTCAATAAGAAGGTCCAAGGGATACAGTAAACCTGAAGTGAAACATCGGATTCTAAAGCTGGACTCACAGGAGAGGTTCAAATCATGGAAAGTGAGAGTGTCAGTCCTCTTGTACTTAAGTCAGCATTGAGCCTTTTTTATTAAATTCGGATGCAATTTCTGTGATTCATCGTCAATAAGAAGGTCCAAGGGATACAGTGAACCTGAAGTGAAGCATCGGAATCTAAAACTGGACTCACAGGAGAGGTTCTAATCATAGAAAGTTAGAGCGACAGTCCTCTTGTGCTTAAGTCGGCATTGTGCCTGTTGTATTAAATTCGGATGCAATTTCTGTGTTTCATCGTCAATAGGAAGGTCCAAGGGATACAGTAAACCTGAAGTGAAGCATCGGAATCTAAAACTGGACTCACAGGCGAGGTTCAAATTATAGAAAGTTAGAGTGTCAGTCCTCTTGTACTTAAGTCGGCATTGTGCCTTTTGAATTTAAATCCGATGCAATTTCTGTGCCTCATCGTCAATAAGAACGTCCAAGGTACACAGTAAACCTGTAGTGAAGCATCGGAATCTAAAACTGGACTCACAGGAGAGGTTGAAATCATAGAAAATTAGAGGGTCAGTCCTCTTGTATTTAAGTCGGCATTGTGCCTTTTGTATTAAATTCGGATGCAATTTCTGTGTTTCATCGTCAATAAGAAGGTCCTAGGGAAACAGTAAAACTGAAGTGAGGCATCGGAATCTTAAACTGGACTCACAGGAGAGGTTCAAATGATAGAAAGTGAGAGTGACAGTCCACCTGTACTTAAGTCGGCATTGTGCCTTTTGTATTAAATTCGGATGCAATTTCTGTCATTCATCGTCAATAAGAAGGTCCAAGGGATACAGTAAACCTGAAGTGAAGTATCGGAATCTAAAACTGGACTCACAGGAGATGTTCTAATCATAGAAAGTTAGAGTGTCAGTCCTCTTGTACTTAAGTCGGCATTGTGCCTTTTGTATTAAATTCGGATGCAATTTCTGTGTTTCATCGTCAATAAGAAGGTCCAAGGGATACAGTAAACCTGAAGTGAAGCATCGGATTCTAAAACTGGACTCACAGGAGAGGTTCAAATCATGGAAAGTGAGAGTGTCAGTCCTCTTGTACTTAAGTCGGCATTGTGCCTTTTGTATTAAATTCGGATGCAATTTCTGTGATTCATCGTCAATAAGAAGGTCCAAGGGATACAGTAAACCTGAAGTGAAGCATCGGAATCTAAAACTGGACTCACAGGAGAGGTTCCAATCATAGAAAGTTAGAGTGTCAGTCCTCTTGTGCATAAGTCGGCATTGTGCCTGTTGTATTAAATTCGGATGCAATTTCTGTGTTTCATCGTCAATAGGAAGGTCCAAGGGATATAGTAAACCTGAAGTGAAGCATCGGAATCTAAAACTGGACTCACAGGAGAGGTTCAAATTATAGAAAGATAGAGTGTCAGTCCTCTTGTACTTAAGTCGGCATTGTGCCTTTTGAATTTAAATCCGATGCAATTTCTGTGCCTCATCGTCAATAAGAACGTCCAAGGTACAAGGTAAACCTGAAGTGAAGCATCGGAATCTAAAACTGGACTCACAGGAGAGGTTCAAATCATAGAAAATTAGAGTGTCAGTCCTCTTGTACTTAAGTCGGCATTGTGCCTTTTGTATTAAATTCGGATGCAATTTCTGTGTTTCATCGTCAATAAGAAGGTCCTAGGGGTACAGTAAAACTGAAGTGAAGCATCGGAATCTTAAACTGGACTCACAGGAGAGGTTCAAATGATAGAAAGTGAGAGTGACAGTCCACCTGTACTTAAGTCGGCATTGTGCCTTTTGTATTAAATTCGGATGCAATTTCTGTGTTTCATCGTCAATAAGAAAGTCCAAAGGGATACAGCAAACCTGAACTTAAGCATCTGAATCTAAAACTGGACTCACAGGAGAGGTTCTAATCATGGAAAGTTAGAGTGTCAGTCCTCTTGTTCGTAAGTCGGCATTGTGCCTTTTGAATTTAATTCCGATTCAATTTCTGTGTTTCATCGTCAATAAGAAGTTCCGAGGTATACAGTATACCTGAAGTGAAGCATCGGAATCTAAAACTAGACTCACAGGAGAGATTCAAATCATGGAAAGTGAGAGTGTCTGTCCTCTTGTACTTAAGTCGGCATTGTGCCTTTTCAATTTAAATCCGATGCAATTTCTGTGATTCCTCGTGAATAAGAAGTTCCGAGGTGTACTGTAAACCTGAAGTAAAGCATCGGAATCTGAAACTGGACTCACAGGAGAGGTTCTAATCATAGAAAGCTAGAGTGTCAGTCGTCTTGTACTTATGTCGGCATTGCGCCTTTTGTATTAAATTGGGATGCAATTTCTGTGCTTCATCGTCAATTAGAAGGTCCAAGGGATACAGTAAACCTGAAGTGTAACATCGGAATCTAAAACTAAACTCACAGGAGAGGTTCAAATCATAGAAAGTTAGAGTGTCTGTCATCTTGTACTTAAGTCGGCATTGTGCCTTTTGTATTTAATTCGGATGCAATTTCTGTGTTTCATCGTCAATAAGAAGGTCCTAGGGATACAGTAAACCTGAAGTAAAGCATTGGAATCTAAAACTGGACTCACAGGAGAGGTTCAAGTCATAGAAAGTGAGAGTGTCAGTCCTCTTGTACTTCAGTCAGCATTGTGTTTTTTGTATTAAATTCGGATGCAATTTCTGTGTTTCATCGTCAATAAGAAAGTCCAAGGGATACAGTGAACCTGAAGTGAAGCATCGGAATCTAAAACTGGACTCACAGGAGAGGTTCATATCATAGAAAATGAGAGTGTCAGTCGTCTTGTACTTAAGTCGGCATTGTGCCTTTTGTATTAAATTCGGATGCAATTTCTGTGTCTCATCGTCAAAAAGAAGGTACAAGGGATACAGTAAACCTGAAGTGAAGCATCGGAATCTAAAACTGGTCTCACAGGAAAGGTTCAAATCATGGAAAATGAGAGTGTCAGTCGTCTTGTACTTAAGTCGGCATTGTGCCTGTTGTATTAAATTCGGACGCAATTTCTGTATTTCATCGTCAATAAGAAGGTCCAAGGGATATAGTAAACCAGAAGTGAAGCATCGGCATCTAAAACTGGAGTCACAGGAGGGGTTCAAATCATAGAAAGTTAGAGTGTCAGTCCTCTTGTACTTAAGTCGGCATTGTGCCTTTTGAATTTAATTCCGATGCAATTTCTGTGCTTCATCGTCAATAAGAAGGTCCAAGGTATACAGTAAACCTGAAGTGAAGCATCGGAATCTAAAACTGGACTCACAGGAGAGGTTCAAATCATAGAAAGTGAGAGTGTCAGTCCTCTTGTACTTAAGTCGGCATTGTGCCTTTTGTATTAAATTCGGATGCAATTTCTGTGTTTCATCGTCAATAAGAAGGTCCAAGGGATTCAGTAACCCTGAAGTGAAGCGTCGGAATCTAAAACTGGACTCACAGGAGTGGTTTAAATCACAGAAAGTTAGAGTGTCAGTCCTCTTGCACTTAAGTCGGCATTGCGCCTTTTGTATTAAATTGGGATGCAATTTCTGTGTTTCATCGACAATTAGAAGGTGCAAGGGATACAGTAAACCTGAAGTGTAGCATCGGAATCTAAAACTGGACTCACAGGAGAGGTTCAAATCATAGAAAGTTAGAGTGTCTGTCCTCTTGTACTTAAGTCGGCATTGTGCCTTTTGTATTTAATTCGGATGCAATTTCTGTGTTTCATCGTCAATAGGAAGGTCCAAGGGATACAGTAAACCTGAAGTGAGGCATTGGAATCTAAAACTGGACTCACAGGAGAGGTTCAAATCATTGAAAGTGAGAGTGTCAGACCTCTTGTACTTCAGTCAGCATTGTGCCTTTTGTATTAAATTCGGATGCAATTTCTGTGTTTCATCGTCAATAAGAAGGTCCAAGGGATTCAGTAACCCTGAAGTGAAGCGTCGGAATATAAAACTATACTCACAGGAGTGGTTTAAATCACAGAAAGTTAGAGTGTCAGTCCTCTTGCACTTATGTCGGCATTCCGCCTTTTGTATTAAATTGGGATTCAATTTCTGTGTTTCATCGACAATTAGAAGGTGCAAGGGATACAGTAAACCTGAAGTGTAGCATCGGAATCTAAAACTGGACTCACAGGAGAGGTTCAAATCATAGAAAGTTAGAGTGTCTGTCCTCTTGTACTTAAGTCGGCATTGTGCCTTTTGTATTTAATTCGGATGCAATTTCTGTGTTTCATCGTCAATAGGAAGGTCCAAGGGATACAGTAAACCTGAAGTGAAGCATTGGAATCTAAAACTGGACTCACAGGAGAGGTTCAAATCATAGAAAGTGAGAGTGTCAGACCTCTTGTACTTCAGTCAGCATTGTGCCTTTTGTATTAAATTCGGATGCAATTTCTGTGTTTCATCGTCAATAAGAAAGTCCAAGGGATAGAGTGAACCTGAAGTGAAACATCGGAATCTAAAACTGGACTCACAGGACAGGTTCATATCATAGAAAGTGAGAGTGTCAGTCGTCTTGTACTTAAGTCGGCATTGTGCCTTTTGTATTAAATTCGGATGCAATTTCTGTGATTCATCGTCAAAAAGAAGGTACAAGGGATACAGTAAACCTGAAGTGAAGCTTCGGAATCTAAAACTGGTCTCACAGGAGGGGTTCAAATCATGGAAAGTGAGAGTGTCAGTCCTCTTGTACTTAAGTCGGCATTGTGCCTTTTGTATTAAATTCGTACGCAATTTCTGTGATTCATCGTCAATAAGAAGGTCCAAGGGATACAGTAAACCTGAAGTGAAGCATCGGAATCTAAAACTGGACTCACAGGAGAGGTTCTAATCATAGAAAGTTAGAGTGTCAGTCCTCTTGTACTTAAGTCGGCATTGTGCCTGTTGTATTAAATTCGGACGCAATTTCTGTGTTTCATCGTCATTAAGAAGGTCCAAGGGATACAGTAAACCAGAAGTGAAGCATCGAAATCTAAAACTGGTGTCAAACGAGAGGTTAAAATCATAGAAAGTTAGAGTGTCAGTCCTCTTGTACTTAAGTCGGCATTGTGCCTTTTGAATTTAATTCCGATGCAATTTCTGTGTTTCATCGTCAATAAGAAAATCCAAGGTATACAGTAAACCTGAAGTGAAGCATCGGATTCTAAAACTGGACTCACAGGAGAGGTTCAAATCATAGAAAGTGAGAGTGTCAGTCCTCTTGTACTTAAGTCGGCATTGTGCCTTTTGTATTAAATTCGGATGCAATTTCTGTGTTTCATCGTCAATAAGAAGGTCCAAGGGATACAGTAACCCTGAAGTGAAGCGTCGGAATCTAAAACTGGACTAACAGGAGAGGTTCAAATCATAGAAAGTGAGAGTGTCAGTCCTCTTGTACTTAAGTCGGCATTGTGCCTTTTGTATTAAATTCGGCTGGAATTTCTGTGATTCATCGTCAAAAAGAAGGTCCAAGGGATACAGTAAACCTGAAGTGAAGCATCTGATTCTAAAACTGGATTCACAGAAGAGGTTCAAATCATAGGAAGTTAGAGTGTCAGTCCTCTTGTACTTAAGTCGGCATTGTGCCTTTTGAATTTAATTCCGATGCAATTTCTGTGTTTCATCGTCAATAAGAAGTTCCGAGGTATAAAGTAAACCTGAAGTGAAGCATCGGAATCTAAAACTGGAATCACAGGATAGGTTCAAATCATAGAAAATTAGAGTGTCAGTCCTCTTGTACTTAAGTCGGCATTGTGCCTTTTGAATTTAATTCCGATGCAATATCTGTGTTTCATCGTCAATAGGAAAGTCCAAGGTATACAGTAAACCTGAAGTGAAGCATGGGATTCTAAAATTGGACTCACAGGAGAGGTTCTAATCATAGAAAGTTTGAGTGTCAGTCCTCTTGTACCTGAGTCGGCATTGTGCTTTTTGTATTAAATTCGGATGCTATTTCTGTTTTTCATCGTCAATAAGAAGGTCCAAAGTATACAGCAAACCTGAAGTGAAGCATCGGAATCTAAAACTCGACTCACAGGAGAGCTTCAAATCATAGAAAGTGATAGTGTCAGTCCTCTTGTACTTAAGTCGGCATTGTGCCTTTTGTATTAAATTCGGATGCAATTTCTGTGTTTCATCGTCAATAAGAAGGTCCAAGGGATACAGTAAACCTGAAGTGAAACTTCGGAATCTAAAACTGGACTCACAGGAGAGGTTCAAATCATAGAAAGGGAGAGTGTCAGTCGTCTTGTTCTTAAGTCGGCATTTTGCCTTTTGTGTTAAATTCGGATGCAATTTCTGTGTCTCATTCTCAATAAGAGGGTCCAAGGTATAAAGGACACCAGAAGTGAAGCATCGGAATCTAAAACTCGACTCACAGGAAAGGTTCAAATTATAGAAAGTTAGAGTGTCAGTCCTCTTGTACTGAAGTCGGCATTGTGCTTTTGTATTAAATTCGGATGCGATTTCTTTGTTTCATCGTCAATAAGATGGTACAAGGGATACAGTAACCCTGATGTGAAGCATCGGAATCTAAAACTGGACTCACAGGAGAGGTTCAAATCATAGAAAGTGAGAGTTTCAGTCCTCTTGTACTTAAATCGGCATTGTGCCTATTGTACTAAATTCGGATGCAATTTCTGTGTCTCATGGTCAATAAGATGGTCCAAGGGATACGGTAAACCTGAAGTCAGGAATCGGAATCTAAAACTGGTCCCACAGGAGAGGTTCAAATCATAGAATGTTTGAGTGTCGGTCCTCTTGTGCTTAAGTCGGCATTGTGCGTTTTGTATTAATGTCGGATGCAATTTCTGTGTTTCATCGTCAATAAGAAGGTCCAAGGTATACAGTAAACCTGAAGTGAAGCATCGGAATCTAAAACTGGACTCACAGGAGAGGTTCAAATCATAGAACGTGAGTGTGTCGGTCCTCTTGTACTTAGGTCGGCATTGTGCCTTTTGTATTAAATTTGGATGCAATTTCTGTGTTTCATCGACAATAAGATGGTCCAAGTGATACAGTAAACCTGAAGTGAAACATCGGAATCTAAAACTGTACTCACAGGAGAGGATCAAATCATGGAAAGTCAGAGTGTCAGTCCTCTTGTACTTAAGTCGGCATTGTGCCTTTTGTATTGAATTCGGATGCAATTTCTGTGTTTCATCGTCAATAAGATGGTCCAAGTGACACAGTAAACCTGAAGCGAAGCGTCGGAATCTAAAACTGGACTCACAGGAGAGGTTCAATTTACAGAAAGTTAGAGTGTCAGTCCTCTTGTACTTAAGTCGGCATTGTGCCTTTTGAATTTAATTCCGATGCAATTTCTGTGCCTCATCGTCAATAAGAACGTCCAAGGTACACAGTAAACCTGAAGTGAAGCATCGGAATCTAAAACTGGACTCACAGGAGAGGTTCAAATCATAGAAAGTGAGAGTGTCAGTCCTCTTGTAATTAAGTCGGCATTGTGCCTTTTGAATTTAATTCCGATGGAATTTCTGTGTTTCCTCGTGAATAAGAAGTTCTGAGGTGTACAGTAAACCTGAAGTGAAGCATCGGAATCTAAAACTGGACTCACAGGAGAGGTTCAAATCATAGAAAGTTAGAGTGTCTGTCCTCTTGTATTTAAGGCGGCATTGTGCCTTTTGTATTAAATTCGGAAGCAATTTCTGTGTTTCATTGTCAATAAGATGGTCCAAGGGATACAGTAACCCTGAAGTGAAGCGTCGGAATCTAAAACTGGACTCACAGGAGAGGTTCAAATCATAGAAAGTGAGAGTGTCAGTCCTCTTGTACTTAAGTCGGCATTGTGCCTTTTGTATTAAATTCGGCTGGAATTTCTGTGATTCATCGTCAAAAAGAAGGTCCAAGGGATACAGTAAACCTGAAGTGAAGCATCTGATTCTAAAACTTGATTCACAGAAGAGGTTCAAATCTTAGGAAGTTAGAGTGTCAGTCCTCTTGTACTTAAGTCGGCATTGTGCCTTTTGAATTTAATTCCGATGCTTTTTCTGTGTTTCATCGTCACTAAGAAGTTCCGAGGTATAAAGTAAACCTGAAGTGAAGCATCGGAATCTAAAAGTGGACTCACAGGAAAGGTTCAAATCATAGAAAATTAGAGTGTCAGTCCTCTTGTACTTAAGTCGGCATTGTGCCTTTTGTATTAAATTCGGATGCAATTTCTGTGTTTCATGGTCAATAAGAAGGTCCTAGGGATACAGTAAAACTGAAGTGAAGCATCGGAATCTTAAACAGGACTCACAGGAGAGGTTCAAATGATAGAAAGTGAGAGTGACAGTCCACCTGTACTTAAGTCGGCATTGTGCCTTTTGTATTAAATTCGGATGCAATTTCTGTGTTTCATCGTCAATAAGTAGGTGCAAGGGATACAGTAAACCTGATGTTAAGCATCGGATTCTAAAACTGGACTCACAGGAGAGGTTCAAATCATGGAAAGTGAGAGTGTCAGTGCTCTTGTACTTAAATCGGCATTGTGCGTTTTATATTTAATTCGGATGCAATTTCTGTGATTCATCGTCAATAAGAAGGTCCAAGGGATACAGTAATCCTGCAGTGAAGCATCGGAATCTAAAACTGGACTCACAGGAGAGGTTCAAATCATAGAAAGTTAGAGTGTCTGTCCTCTTGTACTTAAGTCGGCATTGTGCCTTTTGTATTAAATTCGGATGCAATTTCTCTGTTTCATCGTCAATAAGATGGTCCAAGGGATACAGTAAACCTGAAGTGAAACATCGGAATCTAAAACTGTACTCACAGGAGTGGTTCAAATCATAGAATGTTAGAGTGTCAGTCCTCTTGTACTTAAGTCGGCATTGTGCCTTTTGTATTAAATTCCGATGCAATATCTGTGTTTCATCGTCAATAAGAAAGTCCAAGGTATACAGTAAACCTGAAGTGAAGCATCGGAATCAAAAACTGGACTCACAGGAGAGGTACAAATCATAGATAGGGAGAGTGTCAGTCCTCTTGTACTTAAGTCGGCATAGGGCTTTTTGTATTAAATTCCGATGCAATTTCCTTGTTTGTTCGTCAATAAGATGGTACAAGGGATACAGTAAACCTGAAGTGAAGCATCGGAATCTAAAACTGGACTCACAGGAGAGGTTCAAAACATAGAATGTGAGAGTGTCAGTCCTCTTGTACTTAAGTCGGCTTTGTGCCTTTTGTATAAAATTCGGCTGGAATTTCTGTGATTCATCGTCAATAAGAAGTTCCGAGGTATAAAGTAAACCTGAAGTGAAGCATCGGAATCTAAAACTGGACTCACAGGAAAGGTTCGAATCATAGAAAGTTAGAGTGTCAGTCCCCTTGTACTTAAGACGGCATTGTGCCTTTTGTATTAAATTCGGATGCAATTTCTGTGTTTCATCGTCAATAAGAAGGTCCTAGGGATACAGTAAAACTGAAGTGAAGTATCGGAATCTTTAACTGGACTCACAGGAGAGGTTCAAATGATAGAAAGTGAGAGTGGCAGTCCACCTGTACTTAAGTCGGCATTGTGCCTTTTTTATTAAATTCGGATGCAATTTCTGTGTTTCATCGTCAATAAGAAGGTCCAAGGGATACAGTAAACCTGATGTTAAGCATCGGATTCTAAAACTGGACTCACAGGAGAGGTTCAAATCATGGAAAGTGAGAATGTCAGTCCTCTGGCACTTAAGTCGGCATCGTGCCTTTTTTATTAAATTCGGATGCTATTTCTGTGTTTCATCGTCAATAGGAAGGTCGAAGGTATACAGCAAACCGGAAATGAAGCATCGGAATCTAAAACTGGACTCACAGGAGTGGTTCATATCATAGAAAGTTAGAGTGTCAGTCCTCTAGTACTTAAGTCGGCATTGTGCCTTTTGTATTAAATTCCGATGCAATTTCTGTGTTTCATCGTCAATAAGAAGGGCCAAGGTATACAGTAAACCTGAAGTGAAGCATCGGATTCAAAAACTGGACTCACAGGAGAGGTACAAATCATAGATAGTGAGAGTGTCAGTCCTATTGTACTTAAGTCGGCATAGGGCCTTTTGTATTAAATTCCGATGCTATTTCCTTGTTTGTTCGTCAGTAAGATGGTACAAGGGATACAGTAAACCTGAAGTGAAGCATCGGAATCTAAAACTGGACTCACAGGAGAGGTTCAAAACATAGAATGTGAGAGTGTCAGTCCTCTTGTACTTAAGTCGGCTTTGTGCCTTTTGTATAAAATTCGGCTGGAATTTCTGTGATTCATCGTCAATAAGAAGTTCCGAGGTATAAAGTAAACCTGAAGTGAAGCATCGGAATATAAAACTGGACTCACAGGAAAGGTTCAAATCATAGAAAGTTAGAGTGTCAGTCCACCTGTACTTAAGTCGGCATTGTGCCTTTTGTATTAAATTCGGATGCAATTTCTGTGTTTCATCGTCAATAAGAAGGTGCAAGGGATACAGTAAACCTGATGTTAAGCATCGGATTCTAAAACTGGACACACAGGAGAGGTTCAAATCATGGAAAGTGAGAGTGTCTGTGCTCTTGTACTTAAATCGGCATTGTGCCTTTTATATTTAATTTGGATGCAATTTCTGTGATTCATCGTCAATAAGAAGGTCCAAGGGATACAGTAAACCTGCAGTGAAGCATCGGAATCTAAGACTGGACTCACAGGAGAGGTTCAAATCATAAATAGTGAGAGTGTCAGTCCTCTTGTACTTAAGTCGGCATAGGGCCTTTTGTATTAAATTCAGATGCAATTTCCTTGTTTGTTCGTCAATAAGATGGTACAAGGGATACAGTAAACCAGAAGTGAAGCATCGGAATCTAAAACTGGACTCACAGGAGAGGTTCAAAACATAGAATGTGAGAGTGTCAGTCCTCTTGTACTTAAGTCGGCTTTGTGCCTTTTGTATTAAATTCGGATGCAATTTCTGTGTTTCATCGTCAATAAGAAGGTCCAAGGGATACAGTAAACCTGAAGTGAAGCATCGAAATCTAAAACTGGACTCACAGGAGAGGTTCAAATCATGGAAAGTGAGAGTGTCAGTCCTCTTGTACTTAAGTCGGCATTGTTCCTTTTCTATAAAATTCGGCTGGAATTTCTGTGATTCATCGTCAATAAGAAGTTCCGAGGTATAAAGTAAACCTGAAGTGAAGCATCTGATTCTAAAACTTGATTCACAGAAGAGGTTCAAATCTTAGGAAGTTAGAGTGTCAGTCCTCTTGTACTTAAGTCGGCATTGTGCCTTTTGAATTTTATTCCGATGCAATTTCTGTGTTTCATCGTCAATAAGAAGTTCCGAGGTATAAAGTAAACCTGAAGTGAAGCATCGGAATCTAAAACTGGACTCACAGGAAAGGTTCAAATCATAGAAAATTAGAGTGTCAGTCCTCTTGTACTTAAGTCGGCATTGTGCCTTTTGTATTAAATTCGGATGCAATTTCTGTGTTTCATCGTCAATAAGAAGGTCCTAGGGATACAGTAAACCTGAAGTGAAACATCGGAATCTAAAACTGTACTCACAGGAGTGGTTCAAATCATAGTAAGTTAGAGTGTCAGTCGTCTTGTACTTAAGGCGGCATTGTGCCTTTTGTATTAAATTCGGATGCTATTTCTGTGTTTCATCGTCAGTAGGAAGGTCGAAGGTATACAGCAAACCGGAAATGAAGCATCGGAATCAAAAACTGGACTCACAGGAGAGGTACAAATCATAGATAGTGAGAGTGTCAGTCCTCTTGTACTTAAGTCGGCATAGGGCCTTTTGTATTAAATTCCGATGCAATTTCCTTGTTTGTTCGTCAATAAGATGGTACAAGGGATACAGTAAATCTGAAGTGAAGCATCGGAATCTAAAACTGGACTCACAGGAGAGGTTCAAAACATAGAATGTGAGAGTGTCAGTCCTCTTGTACTTAAGTCGGCTTTATGCCTTTTGTATTAAATTCGGATGCAATTTCTGTGTTTCATCGTCAATAAGAAGGTGCTAGGGATACAGTAAACCTGAAGTGAAGCATCGAAATCTAAAACTGGACTCACAGGAGAGGTTCAAATCATGGAAAGTGAGAGTGTCAGTCCTCTTGTACTTAAGTCGGCATTGTGCCTTTTGTATAAAATTCGGCTGGAATTTCTGTGATTCATCGTCAATAAGAAGATCCAAGGTATAAAGTAAACCTGAAGTGAAGCATCGGAATCTAAAACTGGACTCACAGGAAAGGTTCAAATCATAGAAAGTTAGAGTGTCAGTCCCCTTGTACTTAAGTCGCCATTGTGCCTTTTGTATTAAATTCGGATGCAATTTCTGTGATTCATCGTCAATAAGAAGGTCCAAGGGATACAGTAAACCTGAAGTGAAGCATCGGAATCTAAAACTGGACTCACAGGAGGGGTTCAAATCATAGAAAGTGAGAGTGTCAGTCCTCTTGTACTTAAGTCGGCATTGTGCCTTTTGTATAAAATTCGGATTCAATTTCTGTGATTCATCGTCAATAAGAAGGTCCAAGGGATACAGTAAACCTGAAGTGAAACATCGGAATTTAAAACTGGACTCACAGGAGAGGTTCAAATCATAGAAAGTGAGAGTGTCAGTCGTCTTGTTCTTAAGTCGGCATTGTTCCTTTTGTATTAAATTCGGATGCAATTCCTGTGTTTCATTCTCAATAAGAGGGTCCAAGGTATAAAGGACACCTGAAGTGAAGCATCGGAATCTAAAACTCGACTCACAGGAAAGGTTCAAATCATAGAAAGTTAGAGTGTCAGTCCTCTTGTACTTAAGTCGGCATTGTGCATTTGTATTAGATGCGGATGCGATTTCTTTGTTTCATCGTCAATAAGAAGGTACAAGGGATACAGTAAACCTGAAGTGAAGCATCGGAATCTAAAACTGGACTCACAGGAAAGGTTCAAATTATAGAAAATTAGAGTGTCAGTCCTCTTGTCCTTAAGTCGGCATTGTGCATTTTGTATTAAATTCGGATGCAATTTCCGTGTTTCATCGTCAATAAGAAGGTCCTAGGGATACAGTAAAACTGAAGTGTAGCATCGGAATCTTAAAATGGACTCACAGGAGAGGTTCAAATGATAGAAAGTGAGAGTGACAGTCCACCTGTACTTAAGTCGGCATTGTGCCTTTTGTATTAAATACGGATGCAATGTCTGTGTTTCATCGTCAATAAGAAGGTCCAAGGGATACAGTAAACCGGATGTTAAGCATCGGATTCTATAACTGGACTCACAGGAGAGGTTCAAATCATGGAAAGTCAGAGTGTCAGTCGTCTTGTACTTAAGTCAGCATTGTGCCTTTTGTATTAAATTCGGATGCAATTCTGTGATTCATCGTCAATAAGAAGGTCCAAGGGATACAGTAAACCTGAAGTGAAGCATCGGAATCTAAAACTGGACTCACAGGAGAGGTTCTAATCATAGTAAGTTAGAGTGTCAGTCCTCTCGTACTTAAGTCGGCATTGTGCCTGTATTATTAAATTCGGACGCAATTTCTGTGTTTCATCGTCAGTAAGGGGGCCCAAGGAATACAGTAAACCTGAAGTGAAGCATCAGAATCTAAACCTGGACTCACACGAGAGGTTCAAATCATAGAAAGTTAGAGTGTCAGTCCTCTTGTACTTAAGTCGGCATTGTGCCTTTTGAATTTAATTCCGATGCAATTTCCTTGCCTCATCGACAATAAGAAGTTCCAAGGTACAGAGTAAACCTGAAGTGAAGCATCGGAATCTAAAACTGGACTCACAGGAGAGGTTCAAATCATAGAAAGTTAGAGTGTCAGTCCTCTTGTACCTAAGACGGCATTGTGCCTTTTGTATTAAATTCGGATGTAATTTCTGTGTTTCATCGTCAATAAGAAGGTCCAAGGTATACAGTAAACCTGAAGTGAAGCATCGGAATCTAAAACTGGACTCACAGGAGAGGTTCAAATCATAGAAAGTGAGAGTGTCTGTCCTCTTGTACTTAAGTCGGCATTGTGCCTTTTGTAATTGGGATGCAATTTCTGTGTTTCATCGTCAATAAGATGGTCCAAGGGATACAGTAAACCTGAAGTGAAACATCGGAATCTGTAACTGTACTCACAGGAGTGGTTCAAATCATAGTAAGTTAGAGTGTCAGTCGTCTTGTACTTAAGGCGGCATTGTGCCTTTTGTATTAAATTCGGATGCTATTTCTGTGTTTCATCGTCAATAGGAAGGTAGAAGGTATACAGCAAACCGGAAATGAAGCATCGGAATCTAAAACTGGACTCACAGGAGTGGTTCATATCATAGAAAGTTAGAGTGTCAGTCCTCTTGTACTTAAGCCGGCATTGTCCCTTTTGTATTAAATTCCGATGCAATTTCTGTGTTTCATCGTCAATAAGAAGGTCCAAGGTATACAGTAAACCTGAAGTGAAGCATCGGAATCAAAACCTGGACTCACAGGAGAGGTACAAATCATAAATAGTGAGAGTGTCAGTCCTCTTGTACTTAAGTCGGCATAGGGCCTTTTGTATTAAATTCAGATGCAATTTCCTTGTTTGTTCGTCAATAAGATGGTACAAGGGATACAGTAAACCTGAAGTGAAGCATCGGAATCTAAAACTGGACTCACAGGAGAGGTTCAAAACATAGGATGTGAGAGTGTCAGTCCTCTTGTACTTAAGTCGGCTTTGTGCCTTTTGTATTAAATTCGGATGCAATTTCTGTGTTTCATCGTCAATAAGAAGGTCCAAGGGATACAGTAAACCTGAAGTGAAGCATCGAAATCTAAAACTGGACTCACAGGAGAGGTTCAAATCATGGAAAGTGAGAGTGTCAGTCCTCTTGTACTTAAGTCGGCATTGTTCCTTTTCTATAAAATTCGGCTGGAATTTCTGTGATTCATCGTCAATAAGAAGTTCCGAGGTATAAAGTAAACCTGAAGTGAAGCATCTGATTCTAAAACTTGATTCACAGAAGAGGTTCAAATCTTAGGAAGTTAGAGTGTCAGTCCTCGTGTACTTAAGTCGGCATTGTGCCTTTTGAATTTTATTCCGATGCAATTTCTGTGTTTCATCGTCAATAAGAAGTTCCGAGGTATAAAGTAAACCTGAAGTGAAGCATCGGAATCTAAAACTGGACTCACAGGAAAGGTTCAAATCATAGAAAATTAGAGTGTCAGTCCTCTTGTACTTAAGTCGGCATTGTGCCTTTTGTATTAAATTCGGATGCAATTTCTGTGTTTCATCGTCAATAAGAAGGTCCTAGGGATACAGTAAACCTGAAGTGAAACATCGGAATCTAAAACTGTACTCACAGGAGTGGTTCAAATCATAGTAAGTTAGAGTGTCAGTCGTCTTGTACTTAAGGCGGCATTGTGCCTTTTGTATTAAATTCGGATGCTATTTCTGTGTTTCATCGTCAATAGGAAGGTCGAAGGTATACAGCAAACCGGAAATGAAGCATCGGAATCAAAAACTGGACTCACAGGAGAGGTACAAATCATAGATAGTGAGAGTGTCAGTCCTCTTGTACTTAAGTCGGCATAGTTCCTTTTGTATTAAATTCCGATGCAATTTCCTTGTTTGTTCGTCAATAAGATGGTACAAGGGATACAGTAAATCTGAAGTGAAGCATCGGAATCTAAAACTGGACTCACAGGAGAGGTTCAAAACATAGAATGTGAGAGTGTCAGTCCTCTTGTACTTAAGTCGGCTTTATGCCTTTTGTATTAAATTCGGATGCAATTTCTGTGTTTCATCGTCAATAAGAAGGTGCTAGGGATACAGTAAACCTGAAGTGAAGCATCGAAATCTAAAACTGGACTCACAGGAGAGGTTCAAATCATGGAAAGTGAGAGTGTCAGTCCTCTTGTACTTAAGTCGGCATTGTGCCTTTTGTATAAAATTCGGCTGGAATTTCTGTGATTCATCGTCAATAAGAAGATCCGAGGTATAAAGTAAACCTGAAGTGAAGCATCGGAATCTAAAACTGGACTCACAGGAAAGGTTCAAATCATAGAAAGTTAGAGTGTCAGTCCCCTTGTACTTAAGTCGGCATTGTGCCTTTTGTATTAAATTCGGATGCAATTTCTGTGTTTCATCGTCAATAAGAAGGTCCTAGGGATACAGTAAAACTGAAGTGAAGCATCGGAATCTTAAACTGGACTCACAGTAGAGGTTCAAATGATAGAAAGTGAGAGTGACAGTCCACCTGTACTTAAGTCGGCATTGTGCCTTTTGTATTAAATTCGGATGCAATTTCTGTGTTTCATCGTCAATAAGAAGGTCCAAGGGATACAGTAAACCTGATGTTAAGCATCGGATTCTAAAACTGGACTCACAGGAGAGGTTCAAATCATGGAAAGTGAGAGTGCCAGTCCTCTTGTACTTAAGTCACCATTGTGCCTTTTGTATTAAATTCGGATGCAATTTCTGTGATTCATCGTCAATAAGAAGGTCCAAGGGATACAGTAAACCTGAAGTGAAGCATCGGAATCTAAAACTGGACTCACAGGAGGGGTTCAAATCATAGAAAGTGAGAGTGTCAGTCCTCTTGTACTTAAGTCGGCATTGTGCCTTTTGTATAAAATTCGGATTCAATTTCTGTGTTTCATCGTCAATAAGAAGGTCCAAGGGATACAGTAAACGTGAAGTGAAACATCGGAATTTAAAACTGGACTCACAGGAGAGGTTCAAATCATAGAAAGTGAGAGTGTCAGTCGTCTTGTTCTTAAGTCGGCATTGTTCCTTTTGTATTAAATTCGGATGCAATTCCTGTGTTTCATTCTCAATAAGAGGGTCCAAGGTATAAAGGACACCTGAAGTGAAGCATCGGAATCTAAAACTCGACTCACAGGAAAGGTTCAAATCATAGAAAGTTAGAGTGTCAGTCCTCTTGTACTTAAGTCGGCATTGTGCATTTGTATTAGATGCGGATGCGATTTCTTTGTTTCATCGTCAATAAGAAGGTACAAGGGATACAGTAAACCTGAAGTGAAGCATCGGAGTCTAAAACTGGACTCACAGGAAAGGTTCAAATTATAGAAAATTAGAGTGTCAGTCCTCTTGTCCTTAAGTCGGCATTGTGCATTTTGTATTAAATTCGGATGCAATTTCCGTGTTTCATCGTCAATAAGAAGGTCCTAGGGATACAGTAAAACTGAAGTGTAGCATCGGAATCTTAAACTGGACTCACAGGAGAGGTTCAAATGATAGAAAGTGAGAGTGACAGTCCACCTGTACTTAAGTCGGCATTGTGCCTTTTGTATTAAATACGGATGCAATATCTGTGTTTCATCGTCAATAAGAAGGTCCAAGGGATACAGTAAACCGGATGTTAAGCATCGGATTCTAAAACTGGACTCACAGGAGAGGTTCAAATCATGGAAAGTCAGAGTGTCAGTCCTCTTGTACTTAAGTCAGCATTGTGCCTTTTGTATTAAATTCGGATGCAATTCTGTGATTCATCGTCAATAAGAAGGTCCAAGGGATACAGTAAACCTGAAGTGAAGCATCGGAATCTAAAACTGGACTCACAGGAGAGGTTCTAATCATAGTAAGTTAGAGTGTCAGTCCTCTCGTACTTAAGTCGGCATTGTGCCTGTATTATTAAATTCGGACGCAATTTCTGTGTTTCATCGTCAGTAAGGGGGCCCAAGGAATACAGTAAACCTGAAGTGAAGCATCAGAATCTAAACCTGGACTCACACGAGAGGTTCAAATCATAGAAAGTTAGAGTGTCAGTCCTCTTGTACTTAAGTCGGCATTGTGCCTTTTGAATTTAATTCCGATGCAATTTCCTTGCCTCATCGACAATAAGAAGTTCCAAGGTACAGAGTAAACCTGAAGTGAAGCATCGGAATCTAAAACTGGACTCACAGGAGAGGTTCAAATCATAGAAAGTTAGAGTGTCAGTCCTCTTGTACCTAAGACGGCATTGTGCCTTTTGTATTAAATTCGGATGTAATTTCTGTGTTTCATCGTCAATAAGAAGGTCCAAGGTATACAGTAAACCTGAAGTGAAGCATCGGAATCTAAAACTGGACTCACAGGAGAGGTTCAAATCATAGAAAGTGAGAGTGTCAGCCCTCTTGTACTTAAGTCGGCACTGTGCCTTTTGTATTAAATTCGGATTCAATTTCTGTGTTTCATCGTCAATAAGAAGGTCCAAGGGATACAGTAAACCTGAAGTGAAACATCGGAATCTAACACTGGACTCACAGGAGAGGTTCAAATCATAGAAAGTGAGAGTGTCAGTCGTCTTGTTCTTAAGTCGGTATTGTGCCTTTTTTATTGAATTCGGATGCAATTCCTGTGTTTCATCGTCAATAGGAAGGTCGAAGGTATACAGTAAATCTGAACTGAAGCATCGGAATCTAAAACTGGACTCACAGGAGAGGTTCAAATCATAGAAAGTTAGAATGTCAGTCCTCTTGTACTTAAGTCGGCATTGTGCTTTTGTATTAAATTCGGATGCAATTTCTTTGTTTCATCGTCTATAAGAAGGTACAAGGGTTACAGTAAACCCGATGTGAAGCATCGGAATCTAAAACTGGACTCACAGGAGAGGTTCAAATCATAGAACGTGAGTGTGTCGGTCCTCTTGTACCTAAGTCGGCATTGTACTTTTTGTATTAAATTTGGATGCAATATCTGTGTTTCATCGTCAATAAGATGGTCCAAGGGATACAGTAAACCTGAAGTGAAACATCGGAATTTAAAACTGTACTCACAGGAGGGGTTCAAATCATAGAAAGTTAGAGTGTCAGACGTCTTGTACTTAAGGCGGCATTGTGCCTTTTGTATTAAATTCGGATGCTATTTCTGTGTTTCATCGTCAATAGGAAGGTCGAAGGTATACAGCAAACCGGAAATGAAGCATCGGAATCTAAAACTAGACTCACAGGAATGGTTCATATCATAGAAAGTTAGAGTGTCAGTCCTCTTGTACTTAAGTCGGCATTGTGCCTTTTGTATTAAATTCCGATGCAATTTCTGTGTTTCATCGTCAATAAGAGAAGGTCCAAGGTATACAGTAAACCTGAAGTGAAGCATCGGAATCAAAAACTGGACTCACAGGAGAGGTTCAAATCATAGATAGTGAGAGTGTCAGTCCTCTTGTACTTAAGTCGGCACAGTGCCTTTTGTATTAAATTCCGATGCAATTTCCTTGTTTGTTCGTCAATAACATGGTACAAGGGATGCAGTAAACCTGAAGTGATGCATCGGAATCTAAAACTGGACTCACAGGAGAGGTTCAAAACATAGAATGTGAGAGTGTCAGTCCTCTTGTACTTAAGTCGGCATTGTGCCTTTTGTATAAAATTCGGATTCAATTTCTGTGTTTCATCGTCAATAAGAAGGTCCAAGGGATACAGTAAACCTGAAGTGAAACATCGGAATTTAAAACTGGACTCACAGGAGAGGTTCAAATCATAGAAAGTGAGAGTGTCAGTCGTCTTGTTCTTAAGTCGGCATTGTTCCTTTTGTATTAAATTCGGATGCAATTCCTATGTTTCATTCTCAATAAGAGGGTCCAAGGTATAAAGGACACCTGAAGTGAAGCATCGGAAACTAAAACTCGACTCACAGGAAAGGTTCAAATCATAGAAAGTTAGAGTGTCAGTCCTCTTGTACTTAAGTCGGCATTGTGCATTTGTATTAGATGCGGATGCGATTTCTTTGTTTCATCGTCAATAAGAAGGTACAAGGGATACAGCAAACCTGAAGTGAAGCATCGGAATCTAAAACTGGACTCACAGGAAAGGTTCAAATTATAGAAAATTAGAGTGTCAGTCCTCTTGTCCTTAAGTCGGCATTGTGCATTTTGTATTAAATTCGGATGCAACTTCCGTGTTCCATCGTCAATAAGAAGGTCCTAGGGATACAGTAAAACTGAAGTGTAGCATCGGAATCTTAAACTGGACTCACAGGAGAGGTTCAAATGATAGAAAGTGAGAGTGACAGTCCACCTGTACTTAAGTCGGCATTGTGCCTTTTGTATTAAATACGGATGCAATATCTGTGTTTCATCGTCAATAAGAAGGTCCAAGGGATACAGTAAACCGGATGTTAAGCATCGGATTCTAAAACTGGACTCACAGGTGAGGTTCAAATCATGGAAGGTCAGAGTGTCAGTCCTCTTGTACTTAAGTCAGCATTGTGCCTTTTGTATTAAATTCTGATGCAATTCTGTGATTCATCGTCAATAAGAAGGTCCAAGGGATACAGTAAACCTGAAGTGAAGCATCAGAATCTAAAACTGGACTCACAGGAGAGGTTCTAATCATAGTAAGTTAGAGTGTCAGTCCTCTCGTACTTAAGTCGGCATTGTGCCTGTATTATTAAATTCGGACGCAATTTCGGTGTTTCATCGTCAGTAAGGGGGCCCAAGGAATACAGTAAACCTGAAGTGAAGCATCAGAATCTAAACCTGGACTCACACGAGAGGTTCAAATCATAGAAAGTTAGAGTGTCAGTCCTCTTGTACTTAAGTCGGCATTGTGCCTTTTGAATTTAATTCCGATGCAATTTCCTTGCCTCATCGACAATAAGAAGTTCCAAGGTACAGAGTAAACCTGAAGTGAAGCATCGGAATCTAAAACTGGACTCACAGGAGAGGTTCAAATC
Organism: Schistocerca americana; assembly: GCF_021461395.2. Classification (NCBI taxonomy): domain Eukaryota; kingdom Metazoa; phylum Arthropoda; class Insecta; order Orthoptera; family Acrididae; genus Schistocerca; species Schistocerca americana. The sequence continues at coordinate 61,829,358 of NC_060121.1, forward strand.
ATAGAAAGTTAGAGTGTCAGTCCTCTTGTACCTAAGACGGCATTGTGCCTTTTGTATTAAATTCGGATGTAATTTCTGTGTTTCATCGTCAATAAGAAGGTCCAAGGTATACAGTAAACCTGAAGTGAAGCATCGGAATCTAAAACTGGACTCACAGGAGAGGTTCAAATCATAGAAAGTGAGAGTGTCAGTCCTCTTGTACTTAAGTCGGCACTGTGCCTTTTGTCTTAAATTCGGATGCAATTTCTGTGTTTCATCGTCAATAAGAAGGTCCAAGGGATACAGTAAACCTGAAGTGAAACATCGGAATCTAAAACTGGACTCACAGGAGAGGTTCAAATCATAGAAAGTGAGAGTGTCAGTCGTCTTGTTCTTAAGTCGGCATTGTGCCTTTTGTATTAAATTCGGATGCAATTCCTGTGTTTCATCGTCAATAGGAAGGTCGAAGGTATACAGTAAATCTGAACTGAAGCATCGGAATTTAAAACTGGACTCACAGGAGAGGTTCAAAACATAGAAAGTTAGAATGACAGTCCTCTTGTACTTAAGTCGGCATTGTGCTTTTGTATTAAATTCGGATGCGATTTCTTTGTTTCATCGTCTATAAGAAGGTACAAGGGTTACAGTAAACCCGATGTGAAGCATCGGAATCTAAAACTGGACTCACAGGAGAGGTTCAAATCATAGAACGTGAGTGTGTCGGTCCTCTTGTACCTAAGTCGGCATTGTACTTTTTGTATTGAATTTGGATCCAATATCTGTGTTTCATCGTCAATAAGATGGTCCAAGGGATACAGTAAACCTGAAGTGAAACATCGGAATTTAAAACTGTACTCACAGGAGGGGTTCAAATCATAGAAAGTTAGAGTGTCAGACGTCTTGTACTTAAGGCGGCATTGTGCCTTTTGTATTAAATTCGGATGCTATTTCTGTGTTTCATCGTCAATAGGAAGGTCGAAGGTATACAGCAAACCGGAAATGAAGCATCGGAATCTAATACTAGACTCACAGGAGTGGTTCATATCATAGAAAGTTAGAGTGTCAGTCCTCTTGTACTTAAGTCGGCATTGTGCCTTTTGTATTAAATTCCGATGCAATTTCCTTGTTTGTTCGTCAATAACATGGTACAAGGGATGCAGTAAACCTGAAGTGATGCATCGGAATCTAAAACTGGACTCACAGGAGAGGTTCAAAACATAGAATGTGAGAGTGTCAGTCCTCTTGTACTTAAGTCGGCATTGTGCCTTTTGTATTAAATTCGGATGCAATTTCTGTGTTTCATCGTCAATAAGAAGGTCCAAGGGATACAGCAAACCTGAAGTGAAGCATCGAAATCTAAAACTGGACTCACAGGAGAGGTTTAAATCACAGAAAGTTAGAGTGTCAGTCCTCTTGTACTTAAGTCGGCATTGCGCCTTTTGTATTAAATTGGGATGCAATTTCTGTGTTTCATCGTCAATTAGAAGGTCCAAGGGATACAGTAAACCTGAAGTGAAGCATCGGAATCTAAAACTGGACTCACAGGAGAGTTTCAAATCATTGAAAGTTAGAGTGTCTATCCTCTTGTACTTAAGTCGGCATTGTGCCTTTTGTATTTAATTCGGATGCAACTTCTGTGTTTCATCGTCAGTAAGAAGGTCCAAGGGATACAGTAAACCTGAAGTGTAGCAACGGAATCTAAAACTGGACTCACAGGAGAGGTTCAAATCATAGAAATTGAGAGTGTCAGTCCTCTTGTACTTCAGTCGGCATTGTGCCTTTTGTATTAAATTCGGATGCAATTTCTGTCTTTCATCGTCAATAAGAAGGTCCAAGGGATACAATCAACCTGAAGTGAAGCATCAGAATCTAAAACTGGAGTCACACGAGAGGTTCAAACCATAGAAAGTTAGAGTGTCAGTCCTCTTGTACTTAAGTCGGCATTGTGCCTTTTGAATTTAATTCCGATGCAATTTCCTTGACTCATCGACAATAAGAAGTTCCAAGGTACAGAGTAAACCTGAAGTGAAGCATCGGAATCTAAAACTGGACTCACAGGAGAGGTTCAAATCATAGAAAGTTAGAGTGTCAGTCCTCTTGTACCTAAGACGGCATTGTGCCTTTTGTATTAAATTCGGATGTAATTTCTGTGTTTCATCGTCAATAAGAAGGTCCAAGGTATACAGTAAACCTGAAGTCAAGCATCGGAATCTAAAACTGGACTCACAGGAGAGGTTCAAATCATAGAAAGTGAGAGTGTCAGCCCTCTTGTACTTAAGTCGGCACTGTGCCTTTTGTATTAAATTCGGATTCAATTTCTGTGTTTCATCGTCAATAAGAAGGTCCAAGGGATACAGTAAACCTGAAGTGAAACATCGGAATCTAAAACTGGACTCACAGGAGAGGTTCAAATCATAGAAAGTGAGAGTGTCAGTCGTCTTGTTCTTAAGTCGGCATTGTGCCTTTTGTATTAAATTCGGATGCAATTCCTGTGTTTCATCGTCAATAGGAAGGTCGAAGGTATACAGTAAATCTGAACTGAAGCATCGGAATCTAAAACTGGACTCACAGGAGAGGTTCAAATCATAGAAAGTTAGAATGTCAGTCCTCTTGTACTCAAGTCGGCATTGTGCTTTTGTATTAAATTCGGATGCGATTTCTTTGTTTCATCGTCTATAAGAAGGTACAAGGGTTACAGTAAACCCAATGTGAAGCATCGGAATCTAAAACTGGACTCACAGGAGAGGTTCAAATCATAGAACGTGAGTGTGTCGGTCCTCTTGTACCTAAGTCGGCATTGTACTTTTTGTATTAAATTTGGATGCAATATCTGTGTTTCATCGTCAATAAGATGGTCCAAGGGATACAGTAAACCTGAAGTGAAACATCGGAATTTAAAACTGTACTCACAGGAGGGGTTCAAATCATAGAAAGTTAGAGTGTCAGACGTCTTGTACTTAAGGCGGCATTGTGCCTTTTGTATTAAATTCGGATGCTATTTCTGTGTTTCATCGTCAATAGGAAGGTCGAAGGTATACAGCAAACCGGAAATGAAGCATCGGAATCTAAAACTAGACTCACAGGAGTGGTTCATATCATAGAAAGTTAGAGTGTCAGTCCTCTTGTACTTAAGTCGGCATTGTGCCTTTTGTATTAAATTCCGATGCAATTTCTGTGTTTCATCGTCAATAAGAGAAGGTCCAAGGTATACAGTAAACCTGAAGTGAAGCATCGGAATCAAAAACTGGACTCACAGGAGAGGTTCAAATCATAGATAGTGAGAGTGTCAGTCCTCTTGTACTTAAGTCGGCACAGTGCCTTTTGTATTAAATTCCGATGCAATTTCCTTGTTTGTTCGTCAATAACATGGTACAAGGGATGCAGTAAACCTGAAGTGATGCATCGGAATCTAAAACTGGACTCACAGGAGAGGTTCAAAACATAGAATGTGAGAGTGTCAGTCCTCTTGTACTTAAGTCATCATTGTGCCTTTTGTATAAAATTCGGATTCAATTTCTGTGTTTCATCGTCAATAAGAAGGTCCAAGGGATACAGTAAACCTGAAGTGAAACATCGGAATTTAAAACTGGACTCACAGGAGAGGTTCAAATCATAGAAAGTGAGAGTGTCAGTCGTCTTGTTCTTAAGTCGGCATTGTTCCTTTTGTATTAAATTCGGATGCAATTCCTATGTTTCATTCTCAATAAGAGGGTCCAAGGTATAAAGGACACCTGAAGTGAAGCATCGGAATCTAGAACTCGACTCACAGGAAAGGTTCAAATCATAGAAAGTTAGAGTGTCAGTCCTCTTGTACTTAAGTCGGCATTGTGCATTTGTATTAGATGCGGATGCGATTTCTTTGTTTCATCGTCAATAAGAAGGTACAAGGGATACAGTAAACCTGAAGTGAAGCATCGGAATCTAAAACTGGACTCACAGGAAAGGTTCAAATTATAGAAAATTAGAGTGTCAGTCCTCTTGTCCTTAAGTCGGCATTGTGCATTTTGTATTAAATTCGGATGCAACTTCCGTGTTTCATCGTCAATAAGAAGGTCCTAGGGATACAGTAAAACTGAAGTGTAGCATCGGAATCTTAAACTGGACTCACAGGAGAGGTTCAAATGATAGAAAGTGAGAGTGACAGTCCACCTGTACTTAAGTCGGCATTGTGCCTTTTGTATTAAATACGGATGCAATATCTGTGTTTCATCGTCAATAAGAAGGTCCAAGGGATACAGTAAACCGGATGTTAAGCATCGGATTCTAAAACTGGACTCACAGGTGAGGTTCAAATCATGGAAAGTCAGAGTGTCAGTCCTCTTGTACTTAAGTCAGCATTGTGCCTTTTGTATTAAATTCGGATGCAATTCTGTGATTCATCGTCAATAAGAAGGTCCAAGGGATACAGTAAACCTGAAGTGAAGCATCAGAATCTAAAACTGGACTCACAGGAGAGGTTCTAATCATAGTAAGTTAGAGTGTCAGTCCTCTCGTACTTAAGTCGGCATTGTGCCTGTATTATTAAATTCGGACGCAATTTCGGTGTTTCATCGTCAGTAAGGGGGCCCAAGGAATACAGTAAACCTGAAGTGAAGCATCAGAATCTAAACCTGGACTCACACGAGAGGTTCAAATCATAGAAAGTTAGAGTGTCAGTCCTCTTGTACTTAAGTCGGCATTGTGCCTTTTGAATTTAATTCCGATGCAATTTCCTTGCCTCATCGACAATAAGAAGTTCCAAGGTACAGAGTAAACCTGAAGTGAAGCATCGGAATCTAAAACTGGACTCACAGGAGAGGTTCAAATCATAGAAAGTTAGAGTGTCAGTCCTCTTGTACCTAAGACGGCATTGTGCCTTTTGTATTAAATTCGGATGTAATTTCTGTGTTTCATCGTCAATAAGAAGGTCCAAGGTATACAGTAAACCTGAAGTGAAGCATCGGAATCTAAAACTGGACTCACAGGAGAGGTTCAAATCATAGAAAGTGAGAGTGTCAGTCCTCTTGTACTTAAGTCGGCACTGTGCCTTTTGTATTAAATTCGGATGCAATTTCTGTGTTTCATCGTCAAGAAGAAGGTCCAAGGGATACAGTAAACCTGAAGTGAAACATCGGAATCTAAAACTGGACTCACAGGAGTGGTTCAAATCATAGAAAGTGAGAGTGTCAGTCGTCTTGTTCTTAAGTCGGCATTGTGCCTTTTGTATTAAATTCGGATGCAATTCCTGTGTTTCATCGTCAATAGGAAGGTCGAAGGTATACAGTAAATCTGAACTGAAGCATCGGAATTTAAAACTGGACTCACAGGAGAGGTTCAAAACATAGAAAGTTAGAAAGACAGTCCTCTTGTACTTAAGTCGGCATTGTGCTTTTGTATTAAATTCGGATGCGATTTCTTTGTTTCATCGTCTATAAGAAGGTACAAGGGTTACAGTAAACCCGATGTGAAGCATCGGAATCTAAAACTGGACTCACAGGAGAGGTTCAAATCATAGAACGTGAGTGTGTCGGTCCTCTTGTACCTAAGTCGGCATTGTACTTTTTGTATTGAATTTGGATCCAATATCTGTGTTTCATCGTCAATAAGATGGTCCAAGGGATACAGTAAACCTGAAGTGAAACATCGGAATTTAAAACTGTACTCACAGGAGGGGTTCAAATCATAGAAAGTTAGAGTGTCAGACGTCTTGTACTTAAGGCGGCATTGTGCCTTTTGTATTAAATTCGGATGCTATTTCTGTGTTTCATCGTCAATAGGAAGGTCGAAGGTATACAGCAAACCGGAAATGAAGCATCGGAATCTAAAACTAGACTCACAGGAGTGGTTCATATCATAGAAAGTTAGAGTGTCAGTCCTCTTGTACTTAAGTCGGCATTGTGCCTTTTGTATTAAATTCCGATGCAATTTCCTTGTTTGTTCGTCAATAACATGGTACAAGGGATGCAGTTAACCTGAAGTGATGCATCGGAATCTAAAACTGGACTCACAGGAGAGGTTCAAAACATAGAATGTGAGAGTGTCAGCCCTCTTGTACTTCAGTCGGCATTGTGCCTTTTGTATTAAATTCGGATGCAATTTCTGTGTTTCATCGTCAATAAGAAGGTCCAAGGGATACAGCAAACCTGAAGTGAAGCATCGAAATCTAAAACTGGACTCACAGGAGAGGTTTAAATCACAGAAAGTTAGAGTGTCAGTCCTCTTGTACTTAAGTCGGCATTGCGCCTTTTGTATTAAATTGGGATGCAATTTCTGTGTTTCATCGTCAATTAGAAGGTCCAAGGGATACAGTAAACCTGAAGTGAAGCATCGGAATCTAAAACTGGACTCACAGGAGAGGTTCAAATCATTGAAAGTTAGAGTGTCTATCCTCTTGTACTTAAGTCGGCATTGTGCCTTTTGTATTTAATTCGGATGCAACTTCTGTGTTTCATCGTCAGTAAGAAGGTCCAAGGGATACAGTAAACCTGAAGTGTAGCAACGGAATCTAAAACTGGACTCACAGGAGAGGTTCAAATCATAGAAATTGAGAGTGTCAGTCCTCTTGTACTTCAGTCGGCATTGTGCCTTTTGTATTAAATTCGGATGCAATTTCTGTCGTTCATCGTCAATAAGAAGGTCCAAGGGATACAATCAACCTGAAGTGAAGCATCGGAATCTAAAACTGGAGTCACACGAGAGGTTCAAATCATAGAAAGTTAGAGTGTCAGTCCTCTTGTACTTAAGTCGGCATTGTGCCTTTTGAATTTAATTCCGATGCAATTTCTGTGCCTCATCGTCAATAAGAAGTTCCAAGGTACACAGTAAACCTGAAGTGAAGCATCGGATTCTAAAACTGGACTCACAGGAGAGGTTCAAATCATAGAAAGTTAGAGTGTCAGTCCTCTTGTACTTAAGTCGGCATTGTGCCTCTTGTATTAAATTCGGATGCAACTTCTGTGTTTCCTCGTCAATATGAAGGTCGAAGGTATACAGTAAACCTGAAGTGAAGCATCGGAATCTAAAACTGGACTCACAGGAGAGGTTCAAATCATAGAAAGCGAGAGTGTCAGTCCTCTTGTACTTAAGTCGGCATTGTGCCTTTTGTATTAAATTCGGATGCAATTTCCGTGTTTCATCGCCAATAAGAAGGTCCAAGGGATACAGTAAAACTGAAGTGAAACATCGGAATCTAAAACTGGACTCACAGGAGAGGTTTAAATCATAGAAAGTGAGAGTGTCAGTCATCTTGTTCTTAACTCGGCAATGTGCCTTTTGTATTAAATTCGGATGCTATTACTGTGTTTCATCGTCAATAGGAAGGTCGAAGGTATACAGTAAATCTGAACTGAAGCATCGGAATCTAAAACTTGACTCACAGGAGAGGTTCAAATCATAGAAAGTTATAGTGTCAGTCCTCTTGTACTTAAGTCGGCATTGTGCCTTTTGTATTAAATTCGGATGCAATTTCTCTGTTTCATTCTCAATAAGAGGGTCCAAGGTATAAGGGACACCTGAAGTGAAGCATGGGAACCTAAAACCTTACTCACAGGAGAGGTTCAAATCATAGAAAGTTAGAGTGTCTGTCCTCTTGTACTTAAGTCGGCATTGTGCCTTTTGTATTTGATTCGGATGCAATTTTTGTGTCTCATCGTCAATAAGATGGTCCAAGGTATACAGTAAACCTGAAGTGAAGCATCGGAATCTAAAACTGGACTCACAGGAGAGGTTCAAAAGATAGAAAGTGAGAGTGTCAGTCCTCTTGTACTTCAGTCGGCATTGTGCCTTTTGTATTAAATTCGGATGCAATTTCTGTGTTTCATCGTCAATAAGAAGGTCCAAGGGATACAGTAAACCTGAAGTGAAGCATCGGAATCTAAAACTGGACTCACAGGAGAGGTTCATATCATAGAAAGTGAGAGTGTCAGTCGTCTTGTACTTAAGTCGGCATTGTGCCTTTTGTATTAAATTCGGATGCAATTTCTGTGTTTCATCGTCAATAAGAAGGTACAAGTGATACAGTAAACCTGAAGTGAAGCATCGGAATCTAAAACTGGACTCACAGGAGAGGTTCAAATCATAGAAAGTTAGTGTGTCAGTCCTCTTGTACTTAAGTCGGCATTGTGCCTTTTGAATTTAATTCCGATGCAATTTCTGTGTTTCATCGTCAATAAGAAGGTCCAAGGGATACAGTAAACCTGAAGTGAAGCATCGGAATCTAAAACTGGACTCACAGGAGAGGTTCATATCATAGAAAGTGAGAGTGTCAGTCGTCTTGTACTTAAGTCGGCATTGTGCCTTTTGTATTAAATTCGGATGCAATTCCTGTGTTTCATCGTCAATAGGAAGGTCGAAGGTATACAGTAAATCTGAACTGAAGCATCGGAATCTAAAACTGGACTCACAGGAGAGGTTCAAATCATAGAAAGTTAGAATGTCAGTCCTCTTGTACTCAAGTCGGCATTGTGCTTTTGTATTAAATTCGGATGCGATTTCTTTGTTTCATCGTCTATAAGAAGGTACAAGGGTTACAGTAAACCCAATGTGAAGCATCGGAATCTAAAACTGGACTCACAGGAGAGGTTCAAATCATAGAACGTGAGTGTGTCGGTCCTCTTGTACCTAAGTCGGCATTGTACTTTTTGTATTAAATTTGGATGCAATATCTGTGTTTTATCGTCAATAAGATGGTCCAAGGGATACAGTAAACCTGAAGTGAAACATCGGAATTTAAAACTGTACTCACAGGAGGGGTTCAAATCATAGAAAGTTAGAGTGTCAGACGTCTTGTACTTAAGGCGGCATTGTGCCTTTTGTATTAAATTCGGATGCTATTTCTGTGTTTCATCGTCAATAGGAAGGTCGAAGGTATACAGCAAACCGGAAATGAAGCATCGGAATCTAAAACTAGACTCACAGGAGTGGTTCATATCATAGAAAGTTAGAGTGTCAGCCCTCTTGTACTTCAGTCGGCATTGTGCCTTTTGTATTAAATTCGGATGCAATTTCTGTGTTTCATCGTCAATAAGAAGGTCCAAGGGATACAGCAAACCTGAAGTGAAGCATCGAAATCTAAAACTGGACTCACAGGAGAGGTTTAAATCACAGAAAGTTAGAGTGTCAGTCCTCTTGTACTTAAGTCGGCATTGCGCCTTTTGTATTAAATTGGGATGCAATTTCTGTGTTTCATCGTCAATTAGAAGGTCCAAGGGATACAGTAAACCTGAAGTGAAGCATCGGAATCTAAAACTGGACTCACAGGAGAGGTTCAAATCATTGAAAGTTAGAGTGTCTATCCTCTTGTACTTAAGTCGGCATTGTGCCTTTTGTATTTAATTCGGATGCAACTTCTGTGTTTCATCGTCAGTAAGAAGGTCCAAGGGATACAGTAAACCTGAAGTGTAGCAACGGAATCTAAAACTGGACTCACAGGAGAGGTTCAAATCATAGAAATTGAGAGTGTCAGTCCTCTTGTACTTCAGTCGGCATTGTGCCTTTTGTATTAAATTCGGATGCAATTTCTGTCGTTCATCGTCAATAAGAAGGTCCAAGGGATACAATCAACCTGAAGTGAAGCATCGGAATCTAAAACTGGAGTCACACGAGAGGTTCAAATCATAGAAAGTTAGAGTGTCAGTCCTCTTGTACTTAAGTCGGCATTGTGCCTTTTGAATTTAATTCCGATGCAATTTCTGTGCCTCATCGTCAATAAGAAGTTCCAAGGTACACAGTAAACCTGAAGTGAAGCATCGGATTCTAAAACTGGACTCACAGGAGAGGTTCAAATCATAGAAAGTTAGAGTGTCAGTCCTCTTGTACTTAAGTCGGCATTGTGCCTCTTGTATTAAATTCGGATGCAACTTCTGTGTTTCCTCGTCAATATGAAGGTCGAAGGTATACAGTAAACCTGAAGTGAAGCATCGGAATCTAAAACTGGACTCACAGGAGAGGTTCAAATCATAGAAAGTGAGAGTGTCAGTCCTCTTGTACTTAAGTCGGCATTGTGCCTTTTGTATTAAATTCGGATGCAATTTCCGTGTTTCATCGCCAATAAGAAGGTCCAAGGGATACAGTAAAACTGAAGTGAAACATCGGAATCTAAAACTGGACTCACAGGAGAGGTTTAAATCATAGAAAGTGAGAGTGTCAGTCATCTTGTTCTTAACTCGGCAATGTGCCTTTTGTATTAAATTCGGATGCTATTACTGTGTTTCATCGTCAATAGGAAGGTCGAAGGTATACAGTAAATCTGAACTGAAGCATCGGAATCTAAAACTTGACTCACAGGAGAGGTTCAAATCATAGAAAGTTATAGTGTCAGTCCTCTTGTACTTAAGTCGGCATTGTGCCTTTTGTATTAAATTCGGATGCAATTTCTCTGTTTCATTCTCAATAAGAGGGTCCAAGGTATAAGGGACACCTGAAGTGAAGCATGGGAACCTAAAACCTTACTCACAGGAGAGGTTCAAATCATAGAAAGTTAGAGTGTCTGTCCTCTTGTACTTAAGTCGGCATTGTGCCTTTTGTATTTGATTCGGATGCAATTTTTGTGTCTCATCGTCAATAAGATGGTCCAAGGTATACAGTAAACCTGAAGTGAAGCATCGGAATCTAAAACTGGACTCACAGGAGAGGTTCAAAAGATAGAAAGTGAGAGTGTCAGTCCTCTTGTACTTCAGTCGGCATTGTGCCTTTTGTATTAAATTCGGATGCAATTTCTGTGTTTCATCGTCAATAAGAAGGTCCAAGGGATACAGTAAACCTGAAGTGAAGCATCGGAATCTAAAACTGGACTCACAGGAGAGGTTCATATCATAGAAAGTGAGAGTGTCAGTCGTCTTGTACTTAAGTCGGCATTGTGCCTTTTGTATTAAATTCGGATGCAATTTCTGTGTTTCATCGTCAATAAGAAGGTACAAGTGATACAGTAAACCTGAAGTGAAGCATCGGAATCTAAAACTGGACTCACAGGAGAGGTTCAAATCATAGAAAGTTAGTGTGTCAGTCCTCTTGTACTTAAGTCGGCATTGTGCCTTTTGAATTTAATTCCGATGCAATTTCTGTGTTTCATCGTCAATAAGAAGGTCCAAGGGATACAGTAAACCTGAAGTGAAGCATCGGAATCTAAAACTGGACTCACAGGAGAGGTTCATATCATAGAAAGTGAGAGTGTCAGTCGTCTTGTACTTAAGTCGGCATTGTGCCTTTTGTATTAAATTCGGATGCAATTCCTGTGTTTCATCGTCAATAGGAAGGTCGAAGGTATACAGTAAATCTGAACTGAAGCATCGGAATCTAAAACTGGACTCACAGGAGAGGTTCAAATCATAGAAAGTTAGAATGTCAGTCCTCTTGTACTCAAGTCGGCATTGTGCTTTTGTATTAAATTCGGATGCGATTTCTTTGTTTCATCGTCTATAAGAAGGTACAAGTGTTACAGTAAACCCAATGTGAAGCATCGGAATCTAAAACTGGACTCACAGGAGAGGTTCAAATCATAGAACGTGAGTGTGTCGGTCCTCTTGTACCTAAGTCGGCATTGTACTTTTTGTATTAAATTTGGATGCAATATCTGTGTTTTATCGTCAATAAGATGGTCCAAGGGATACAGTAAACCTGAAGTGAAACATCGGAATTTAAAACTGTACTCACAGGAGGGGTTCAAATCATAGAAAGTTAGAGTGTCAGACGTCTTGTACTTAAGGCGGCATTGTGCCTTTTGTATTAAATTCGGATGCTATTTCTGTGTTTCATCGTCAATAGGAAGGTCGAAGGTATACAGCAAACCGGAAATGAAGCATCGGAATCTAAAACTAGACTCACAGGAGTGGTTCATATCATAGAAAGTTAGAGTGTCAGTCCTCTTGTACTTAAGTCGGCATTGTGCCTTTTGTATTAAATTCCGATGCAATTTCTGTGTTTCATCGTCAATAAGAGAAGGTCCAAGGTATACAGTAAACCTGAAGTGAAGCATCGGAATCAAAAACTGGACTCACAGGAGAGGTTCAAATCATAGATAGTGAGAGTGTCAGTCCTCTTGTACTTAAGTCGGCACAGTGCCTTTTGTATTAAATTCCGATGCAATTTCCTTGTTTGTTCGTCAATAACATGGTACAAGGGATGCAGTAAACCTGAAGTGATGCATCGGAATCTAAAACTGGACTCACAGGAGAGGTTCAAAACATAGAATGTGAGAGTGTCAGTCCTCTTGTACTTAAGTCGGCATTGTGCCTTTTGTATAAAATTCGGATTCAATTTCTGTGTTTCATCGTCAATAAGAAGGTCCAAGGGATACAGTAAACCTGAAGTGAAACATCGGAATTTAAAACTGGACTCACAGGAGAGGTTCAAATCATAGAAAGTGAGAGTGTCAGTCGTCTTGTTCTTAAGTCGGCATTGTTCCTTTTGTATTAAATTCGGATGCAATTCCTATGTTTCATTCTCAATAAGAGGGTCCAAGGTATAAAGGACACCTGAAGTGAAGCATCGGAATCTAAAACTGGACTCACAGGAGAGGTTCAAATCATAGAAAGTTAGTGTGTCAGTCCTCTTGTACTTAAGTCGGCATTGTGCCTTTTGAATTTAATTCCGATGCAATTTCTGTGTTTCATCGTCAATAAGAATGTCCAAGGGATACAGTAAACCTGAAGTGAAGCATCAGAATCTAAAACTGGACTCACAGGAGAGGTTCTAATCATAGTAAGTTAGAGTGTCAGTCCTCTCGTACTTAAGTCGGCATTGTGCCTGTATTATTAAATTCGGACGCAATTTCGGTGTTTCATCGTCAGTAAGGGGGCCCAAGGAATACAGTAAACCTGAAGTGAAGCATCAGAATCTAAACCTGGACTCACACGAGAGGTTCAAATCATAGAAAGTTAGAGTGTCAGTCCTCTTGTACTTAAGTCGGCATTGTGCCTTTTGAATTTAATTCCGATGCAATTTCCTTGCCTCATCGACAATAAGAAGTTCCAAGGTACAGAGTAAACCTGAAGTGAAGCATCGGAATCTAAAACTGGACTCACAGGAGAGGTTCAAATCATAGAAAGTTAGAGTGTCAGTCCTCTTGTACCTAAGACGGCATTGTGCCTTTTGTATTAAATTCGGATGTAATTTCTGTGTTTCATCGTCAATAAGAAGGTCCAAGGTATACAGTAAACCTGAAGTGAAGCATCGGAATCTAAAACTGGACTCACAGGAGAGGTTCAAATCATAGAAAGTGAGAGTGTCAGTCCTCTTGTACTTAAGTCGGCACTGTGCCTTTTGTATTAAATTCGGATGCAATTTCTGTGTTTCATCGTCAATAAGAAGGTCCAAGGGATACAGTAAACCTGAAGTGAAACATCGGAATCTAAAACTGGACTCACAGGAGAGGTTCAAATCATAGAAAGTGAGAGTGTCAGTCGTCTTGTTCTTAAGTCGGCATTGTGCCTTTTGTATTAAATTCGGATGCAATTCCTGTGTTTCATCGTCAATAGGAAGGTCGAAGGTATACAGTAAATCTGAACTGAAGCATCGGAATTTAAAACTGGACTCACAGGAGAGGTTCAAAACATAGAAAGTTAGAATGACAGTCCTCTTGTACTTAAGTCGGCATTGTGCTTTTGTATTAAATTCGGATGCGATTTCTTTGTTTCATCGTCTATAAGAAGGTACAAGGGTTACAGTAAACCCGATGTGAAGCATCGGAATCTAAAACTGGACTCACAGGAGAGGTTCAAATCATAGAACGTGAGTGTGTCGGTCCTCTTGTACCTAAGTCGGCATTGTACTTTTTGTATTGAATTTGGATCCAATATCTGTGTTTCATCGTCAATAAGATGGTCCAAGGGATACAGTAATCCTGAAGTGAAACATCGGAATTTAAAACTGTACTCACAGGAGGGGTTCAAATCATAGAAAGTTAGAGTGTCAGACGTCTTGTACTTAAGGCGGCATTGTGCCTTTTGTATTAAATTCGGATGCTATTTCTGTGTTTCATCGTCAATAGGAAGGTCGAAGGTATACAGCAAACCGGAAATGAAGCATCGGAATCTAAAACTAGACTCACAGGAGTGGTTCATATCATAGAAAGTTAGAGTGTCAGTCCTCTTGTACTTAAGTCGGCATTGTGCCTTTTGTATTAAATTCCGATGCAATTTCCTTGTTTGTTCGTCAATAACATGGTACAAGGGATGCAGTAAACCTGAAGTGATGCATCGGAATCTAAAACTGGACTCACAGGAGAGGTTCAAAACATAGAATGTGAGAGTGTCAGTCCTCTTGTACTTAAGTCGGCATTGTGCCTTTTGTATTAAATTCGGATGCAATTTCTGTGTTTCATCGTCAATAAGAAGGTCCAAGGGATACAGCAAACCTGAAGTGAAGCATCGAAATCTAAAACTGGACTCACAGGAGAGGTTTAAATCACAGAAAGTTAGAGTGTCAGTCCTCTTGTACTTAAGTCGGCATTGCGCCTTTTGTATTAAATTGGGATGCAATTTCTGTGTTTCATCGTCAATTAGAAGGTCCAAGGGATACAGTAAACCTGAAGTGAAGCATCGGAATCTAAAACTGGACTCACAGGAGAGGTTCAAATCATTGAAAGTTAGAGTGTCTATCCTCTTGTACTTAAGTCGGCATTGTGCCTTTTGTATTTAATTCGGATGCAACTTCTGTGTTTCATCGTCAGTAAGAAGGTCCAAGGGATACAGTAAACCTGAAGTGTAGCAACGGAATCTAAAACTGGACTCACAGGAGAGGTTCAAATCATAGAAATTGAGAGTGTCAGTCCTCTTGTACTTCAGTCGGCATTGTGCCTTTTGTATTAAATTCGGATGCAATTTCTGTCGTTCATCGTCAATAAGAAGGTCCAAGGGATACAATCAACCTGAAGTGAAGCATCGGATTCTAAAACTGGACTCACAGGAGAGGTTCAAATCATAGAAAGTTAGAGTGTCAGTCCTCTTGTACTTAAGTCGGCATTGTGCCTCTTGTATTAAATTCGGATGCAACTTCTGTGTTTCCTCGTCAATACGAAGGTCGAAGGTATACAGTAAACCTGAAGTGAAGCATCGGAATCTAAAACTGGACTCACAGGAGAGGTTCAAATCATAGAAAGTGAGAGTGTCAGTCCTCTTGTACTTAAGTCGGCATTGTGCCTTTTGTATTAAATTCGGATGCAATTTCCGTGTTTCATCGCCAATAAGAAGGTCCAAGGGATACAGTAAAACTGAAGTGAAACATCGGAATCTAAAACTGGACTCACAGGAGAGGTTTAAATCATAGAAAGTGAGAGTGTCAGTCATCTTGTTCTTAACTCGGCAATGTGCCTTTTGTATTAAATTCGGATGCTATTACTGTGTTTCATCGTCAATAGGAAGGTCGAAGGTATACAGTAAATCTGAACTGAAGCATCGGAATCTAAAACTTGACTCACAGGAGAGGTTCAAATCATAGAAAGTTATAGTGTCAGTCCTCTTGTACTTAAGTCGGCATTGTGCCTTTTGTATTAAATTCGGATGCAATTTCTCTGTTTCATTCTCAATAAGAGGGTCCAAGGTATAAGGGACACCTGAAGTGAAGCATGGGAACCTAAAACCTTACTCACAGGAGAGGTTCAAATCATAGAAAGTTAGAGTGTCTGTCCTCTTGTACTTAAGTCGGCATTGTGCCTTTTGTATTTGATTCGGATGCAATTTTTGTGTCTCATCGTCAATAAGATGGTCCAAGGTATACAGTAAACCTGAAGTGAAGCATCGGAATCTAAAACTGGACTCACAGGAGAGGTTCAAATCATAGAAAGTGAGAGTGTCAGTCCTCTTGTACTTAAGTCGGCATTGTGCCTTTTGTATTAAATTCGGATGCAATTTCCGTGTTTCATCGCCAATAAGAAGGTCCAAGGGATACAGTAAAACTGAAGTGAAACATCGGAATCTAAAACTGGACTCACAGGAGAGGTTTAAATCATAGAAAGTGAGAGTGTCAGTCATCTTGTTCTTAACTCGGCAATGTGCCTTTTGTATTAAATTCGGATGCTATTACTGTGTTTCATCGTCAATAGGAAGGTCGAAGGTATACAGTAAATCTGAACTGAAGCATCGGAATCTAAAACTTGACTCACAGGAGAGGTTCAAATCATAGA
Source organism: Schistocerca americana (assembly GCF_021461395.2). NCBI lineage: Eukaryota > Metazoa > Arthropoda > Insecta > Orthoptera > Acrididae > Schistocerca > Schistocerca americana. The sequence continues at coordinate 61,845,433 of NC_060121.1, forward strand.
AAGTTATAGTGTCAGTCCTCTTGTACTTAAGTCGGCATTGTGCCTTTTGTATTAAATTCGGATGCAATTTCTCTGTTTCATTCTCAATAAGAGGGTCCAAGGTATAAGGGACACCTGAAGTGAAGCATGGGAACCTAAAACCTTACTCACAGGAGAGGTTCAAATCATAGAAAGTTAGAGTGTCAGTCCTCTTGTACTTCAGTCGGCATTGTGCCTTTTGTATTAAATTCGGATGCAATTTCTGTGTTTCATCGTCAATAAGAAGGTCCAAGGGATACAGTAAACCTGAAGTGAAGCATCGGAATCTAAAACTGGACTCACAGGAGAGGTTCATATCATAGAAAGTGAGAGTGTCAGTCGTCTTGTACTTAAGTCGGCATTGTGCCTTTTGTATTAAATTCGGATGCAATTTCTGTGTTTCATCGTCAATAAGAAGGTACAAGTGATACAGTAAACCTGAAGTGAAGCATCGGAATCTAAAACTGGACTCACAGGAGAGGTTCAAATCATAGAAAGTTAGTGTGTCAGTCCTCTTGTACTTAAGTCGGCATTGTGCCTTTTGAATTTAATTCCGATGCAATTTCTGTGTTACATCGTCAATAAGATGGTCCAAGGTATACAGTAAACCTGAAGTGAAGCATCGGATCTAAAACTGGACTCACAGGAGAGGTTCAAATCATAGAAAGTTAGAGTGTCAGTCCTCTTGTACTTAAGTCGGCATTGTGCCTTTTGTATTAAATTCGGATGCAATTTCGGTGTTCCATCGTCAATAAGAAGGTCCAAGGTATACAGTAAACCTGAAGTGAAGCATCGGAATCTAAAACTGGACTCACAGGAGAGGTTCTAATCATAGAAAGCGAGAGTGTCAGTCCTCTTGTACTTAATTCGGCTTTGTGCCTTTTGTATTAAATTCGGATGCAATTTCTGTGTTTCATCGTCAATAAGAAGGTACAAGTGATACAGTAAACCTGAAGTGAAGCATCGGAATCTAAAACTGGACTCACAGGAGAGGTTCAAATCATAGAAAGTTAGTGTGTCAGTCCTCTTGTACTTAAGTCGGCATTGTGCCTTTTGAATTTAATTCCGATGCAATTTCTGTGTTTCATCGTCAATAAGATGGTCCAAGGTATACAGTAAACCTGAAGTGAAGCATCGGATCTAAAACTGGACTCACAGGAGAGGTTCAAATCATAGAAAGTTAGAGTGTCAGTCCTCTTGTACTTAAGTCGGCATTGTGCCTTTTGTATTAAATTCGGATGCATTTTCGGTGTTCCATCGTCAATAAGAAGGTCCAAGGTATACAGTAAACCTGAAGTGAAGCATCGGAATCTAAAACTGGACTCACAGGAGAGGTTCTAATCATAGAAAGCGAGAGTGTCAGTCCTCTTGTACTTAATTCGGCTTTGTGCCTTTTGTATTAAATTCGGATTCAATTTCTGTGTTTCATCGTCAATAGGAAGGTCAAAGGTATACAGTAAATCTGAACTGAAGCAACGGAATCTAAAACTGGACTCACAGGAGAGGTTCAAATCATAGAAAGTAAGAGTGTCAGTCCTCCTGTACTTAAGTCGGCATTGTGCCTTTTTATTGAATTCGGATGAAGTTTCTGTGTTCATCGTCAATAAGAAGGTCAAGGGATACAGTAAACCTGAAGTGAAGCATCGACATCTGAAACTGTACTCACAGGAGAGGATCAAATCATAGAACGTTAGAGTGTCAGTCGTCTTGTACTTAAGGTGGCATTGTGCCTTTTGTATTAAATTCGGATGCTATTTCTGTGTTTCATCGTCAATAGGAAGGTCGAAGATATACAGCAAACCGGAAATGAAGCATCGGAATCTAAAACTGGACTCACAGGAGTGGTTCATATCATAGGAAGTTAGAGTGTCAATCCTCTTCTACTTAAGTCGGCATTGTGCCTTTTGTATTAAATTCCGATGCAATTTCTGTGTTTCATCGTCAATAAGAAGGTCCAAGGTATACAGTAAACCTGAAGTGAAGCATCGGAATCAAAAACTGGACTCACAGGAGAGGTTCAAATCATAGATAGTGAGAGTGTCAGTCCTCTTGTACTTAAGTCATCATAGTACCTTTTGTATTAAATTCGGATTCAATTTCTGTGTTTCATCGTCAATAAGAAGGTAAAAGGTATAAAGGAAACCTGAAGTGAAGCATCGGAATCTAAAACTGGACTCACAGGAGAGAATCAAATCATAGAAACTTAGAGTGTTATTCCTCTTGTACTTAAGTGGCATGGTGCCTTTTGTATTAAATTTGGATGCAATTTCCTTGTTTCATCGTCAATAAGAAGGTACAAGGGATACAGTAAACCTGAAGTGAAGCAACGGAATCTAAAACTGGACTCACAGGAGAGGTTCAAAACATAGAAAGTGAGAGTGTCCGTCCTCTTGTACTTATGTCGGCTTTGTGCCTTTTGTATTAAATTCGGATGCAACTTCTGTGTTTCGTCGTAAATAAGAAGGTCCAAGCGATACAGTAAACCTGAAGTTAAGCATCGGAATCTAAAACTGGACTCCCAGGAGCGGTTCAAATCATAGAAATTTAGAGTGTCAGTCGTCTTGTACTTAAGTCGGCATTGTGCCTTTTGAATTTAATTCGGATGCAATTTCTGTGTTTCATCGTCAATTAAAAGGTCCAAGGGATACAGTAAACCTGAAGTGAAGCATCGGAATCTAAAACTGGACACAAAGGATAGGATCAAATTATAGAAAGTGAGAGTGTCAGTCGCCTTGAACTCAAGTCGGCATTGTGCCTTTTGTATTAAATTCGGATGCAATTTCTGTGTTTCATCGTCAATAAGAAGGTCTAAGGTATACAGTAAACCTGAAGTGAAGCACCGGAATCTAAATCTGGACTCACAGGAGAGGTTCAAATCATAGAAAGTTAGAGTGTCAGTCCTCTTGTACTTCAGTCGGCATTGTGCCTTTTGTATAAAATTCGGATGCAATTTCTGTGTTTCATCGTCAATAAGAAGGTCCAAGGTATACAGTAAACCTGAAGTGAAACATCGGAATCCAAAACTGGACTCACAGGAGAGGTTCAAATCATAGAAAGTAAGAGTGTCAGTCCTCTTGTACTTCAGTCGGCATTGTGCATTTTGTATTAAATTCGGATGCAATTTCTGTGTTTCATCGTCAATAAGAAGGTCCAAGGAATACAGTAATCCTGAAGTGAAGCATCGGAATCAAAAACTGGACTCACAGGAGAGGTTCATTTCATAGAAAATGAGAGTGTCAGTCGTCTTGTACTTATGTCTGCATTGTGCCTTTTGTATTAAATTCGGTTGCAATTTCTGTGTTTCATCGGCAATAGGAAGAACGAAGGTATACAGTAAACCTGAAGTGAAGCATCGGAATCTAAACCTGGACTCACAGGAGAGGTTAACTTATAGAAAGTTGTAGTGTCAGTCCTCTTGTACTTAAGTCGGCATTGTGTCTTTTGTAATAAATTCCGATGCAATTTCTGTGTCTCATCGTCAATAAGAATGTCCAAGGTATACAGTAAACCTAAAGTGAAGCATCGGAACCTAAAACTGGACTCACAGGAGAGGTTCAAATAATGGAAAGTGAGAGTGTCAGTCCTCTTGTACTTAAGTCGGCTTTGTGCCTTTTGAATTTAATACCGAGGCAATTTCTGTGTTTCATCGTCAATACGAAGTTCCGAGGTATACAGTAAACCTGAAGTGAAGCATCGGACTCTAAAACTGGACTCACAGGAGAGGTTCAAATCATAGAAAGTGAGAGTGTCAGTCGTCTTGTTCTTAAGTGGGCATTGTGCCTTTTGTATTACATTCGGATGCAATTTCTGTGTTTCATCGTCAATAGGACGGTCGAAGGTATACAGTAAACCTGAACTAAAGCATCGGAATCTAAAACTGGACTCACAGGAGAGGTTAATATCATAGAAAGTTATAGTGTCAGTCCTCTTGTACTTAAGTCGGCATTGGGCCTTTTGTATTAAATTCGGACGCAATTTCTGTGTTTCATCGTCAATAAGATGGTCCAAGGGATACAGTAAACCTGAAGTGAAGCGTCGGAATCTAAAACTGGACTCACAGGAGTGGTTCAAATCATAGAAAGTGAGAGTGTCAGTCCTCCTGTCCTTAAGTCGGCATTGTGCCTTTTTATTAAATTCGGATGAAGTTTCTGGTTCTCAACGTCAATATGAAGGTCCAAGGGATACAGTAAACCTGAAGTCATGATTCGGAATCTAAAACTGGTCCCACAGGAGAGGTTCAAAACATAGAAAGTTAGAGTGTCGGTCCTCTTGTGCTTAAGTCGGCATTGTGCGATTTGTATTAAATTCGGATGCAATTTCTGTGTTTCATCGTCAATAAGAAGGTCCAAGGGATATAGTAAACCAGAAGTGAAGCAGCGGAATCTAAAACTGGAATAACAGGAGAGGGTCAAATCATAGAAAGTGAGGGTGTCAGTCCTCTTGTACTTAAGTCGGCATTGTGCCTTTTGTATTACATTCGGATGCAATTTCTGTGTTTCATCGTCAATAAGATGGTCGAAGGGATACAGAAACCTGAAGTGAAGCATCGGAATCTAAAACTGTACTTACAGGAGAGGTTCAAATCATAGAAAATTAGTGTGTCAGTCCTCTTGTTCCTAAGTCGGCATTGCGCCTTTTGTATTAAATTCGGATGCAATTACTGTGTTTCATCGTCAATAGGAAGGTCGAAGGTATACAGTAAACCTGAAGTGAAGCATCGGAATCTAAATCTGGACTCACAGGAGAGGTACAAATCATAGAAAGTTAGAGTGTCAGTCCTCTTGTACTTAAGTCGGCATTGTGCCTTTTGTATTACATTCGGATGCAATTTCTGTGTTTCATCGTCAATAAGAAGGTCCAAGGTATACAGTAAACCTGAAGTGACGCTTTGGAATCTGAAACTGAACTCACAGGAGAGGTTCAAAAGATAGAAAGTGAGAGTGTCAGTCTACTTGTACTTCTGTCAGCATTGTGCCTTTTGTATTAATTTCGGATGCAATATCTGTGTTTCATCGTCAATAAGAAGGTCCAAGGGATACAGTAAACCTGAAGTGAAGCATCGGAATCTAAAACTGGACTCACGGGAGAGGTTCATACCATACAAAGTGAGAGTGTCAGTCGTCTTGTACTTAAGTCGGCATTGTGCCTTTTCTATTAAATTCGGATGTAATTTGTGTGTTTCATCGTCAATAGGACGGTCGAAGGTATACAGTAAACCTGAACTGAAGCATCGGAATCTAAAACTGGACTCACAGGAGAGGTTCAAATCATAGAAAGTTACAGTGTCAGTCCTCTTGTAGTTATGACGGCATTGTGCCTTTTGTTTTAAATTCGGATGCAACTTCTGTGCTTCCTCGTCAATATGAAGGTCCAAGGGAATTAGGCAACCTAAAGTGAAGCATCGGAATCTGACACTGGACTCACAGGAGAGGTTCAAATCATAGAAAGTTAGAGTGTCAGTCCTCTTGTACTTAAGTCGGCATTGTGCCATTTGTATTAAATTCGAATGCAATTTCTGTGTTTCATCTTCAATAAGAAGGTCCAAGGGATACAGTAAACCTGAAGTGAAGCATCGGAATCTAAAATTGGACTCAAAGGAGAGGATCAAATTATAGAAAGTGAGAGTGTCAGTCGTCTTGAACTTAAGTCGGCATTGTGCCTTTTGTATTAAATTCGGATGCAATTTCTGTGTTTCATCGTCAATAGGAAGGTCGAAGGTATACAGTAAACCTGAAGTGAAGCATCGGAATCTAAATCTGGACTCACAGGAGAGGTTCAAATCATAGAAAGTTAGAGTGTCAGTCCTCTTGTACTTAAGTCGGCATTGTGCCTTTTGTATTAAATTCGGATGCAATTTCTGTGTTTCATCGTCAATAAGAAGTCCAAGGTATACAGTAAACCTGAAGTGAAGCATCGGAATCTGAAACTGGACTCACAGGAGAGGTTCAAATGATAGAAAGTGAGAGTGTCAGTCTACTTGTACTTCAGTCGGCATTGTGCTTTTGTATTAAATTCGGATGCAATATCTGTGTTTCATCGTATATAAGAAGGTCCAAGGGCTACAGTAAACCTGAAGTGAAGCATCGGAATCTAAAACTGGACTCACGGGAGAGGTTCATATCATAGAAAGTGAGAGTGTCAGTCGTCTTGTACTTAAGTCGGCATTGTGCCTTTTGTATTAAATTCGGATGCAATTTCTGTGTTTCATCGTCAATAGCACGGTCGAAGGTATACAGTAAACCTGAACTGAAGCATCGGAATCTAAAACTGGACTCACAGGAGAGGTTCAAATCATAGAAAGTTATAGTGTCAGTCCTCTTGTACTTAAGACGGCATTGTGATTTTTGTATTAAATTCCGATGCAATTTCTGTGTCTCATCGTCAATAAGATGGTCCAAGGGATACAGAAACCTGAAGTGAAACTTCGGAATCTAAAACTGTACTCACAGGAGAGGTTCAAATCATAGAAAGTTAGAGTATCATTCCTCTTGTACTTAAGTCGGCATTGTGTCTTTTGTATTAAATTCGGATGCAATTTCCTTGTTTCATCGTCAATAAGAAGGTACAAGGGATACAGTAAACCTGAAGTGAAGCATCGGAATCTAAAACTGGACTCACAGAAGAGGTTCAAAACGTAGTAAGTGAGAGTGTCAGTCCTCTTGTACTTAAGTCGGCTTTGTGCCTTTTGTATTAAATTCGGATGCAATTTCTGTGTTCCATCGTCAATAAGAAGGTCCAAGGGATACAGTAAACCTGAAGTGAAGCATCGAAATCTAAAACTGGACTCACAGGGGAGGTTCAAATCATAGAAAGTTAGTGTGTCAGTCCTCTTGTACCTAAGTCGGCATTGCGCCTTTTGTATTAAATTCGGATGCAATTTCTGTGTTTCATCGTCAATTAGAAGGTCCAAGGGATACAGTAAACCTGAAGTGAAGCATCGGAATCGAAAACTGGACTCACGGGAGAGGTTCAAATCAAAGAAAGTTAGAGTATCAGTCCTCTTGTACTTAAGTCGGCATTGTGCAATTTGTATTAAATTCGAATACAATTTCTGGGTTTTCATCTTCAATAAGAAGGTCCAAGGTATACAGTAAATCTGAAGTGAAGCATCGGAATCTAAGCCTCGACTCACAGGAGAGGTTCAAATCATAGAAAGTTAGAGTGTCTGTCCTCTTGTACTTAAGTCGGCATTGTGCTTTTGTATTAAATTCGGATGCGATTTCTTTGATTCATCGCCAATAAGAAGGTACAAGCGATACAGTAAACCTGAAGTGAAGCATCGGAATCTAAAACTGGACTCACAGGAGAGGTTCAAATCATAGAAAGTGAGAGTGTCAGTCCTCTTGTACTTGAGTCGGCATTGTGCCTTTTGTATTAAATTGGGATGCAATTTCTGTGTTTCATCGTCAATAAGATGGTCCAAGGGATACAGTAAACCTGAAGTGAAGCGTCGTAATCTAAAACTGGACTCACAGGAGAGGTTCAAATCATAGAAAGTGAGAGTGTCAGTCCTCCTGTCCTTAAGTCGGCATTGTGCCTTTTTATTAAATTCGGATGAAGTTTCTAGTTTTCAACGTCAATATGAAGGTCCAAGGGATACAGTAAACCGGAAGTCATGATTCGGAATCTAAAACTGGTCTCACAGGAGAGGTTCAAAACATAGAAAGTTACAGTGTCGGTCCTCTTGTGCTTAAGTCGGCATTGTGCGTTTTGTATTAAATTCGGATGCAATTTCTGTGTTTCATCGTCAATAAGAAGGTTCAAGGTATACAGTAAACCTGAAGTGAAGCAGCGGAATCTAAAACTGGAATAACTTGAGAGTTTCAAATCATAGAAAGTGAGAGTGTCAGTCCTCTTGTACTTAAGTCGGCATTGCGCCTTTTGTATTACATTCGGATGCAATTTCTGTGTTTCATCGTCAATAAGATGGTCCAAGGGATACAGAAACCTAAAGTGAAACGTCGGAATCTAAAACTGTACTCACAGGAGAGGTTCAAATTATAGAAAGTTAGAGTGCCGGTCGTCTTGTACTTAAAGCGGCATTGTGCCTTTTGTATTAAATTCGGATGCTATTACTGTGTTTCATCGTCAATAGGAAGGTCGAAGGTATACAGCAGACCTGAAATGAAGCATCGAAAACTAAAACTGGACTCACAGGAGAGGTTCAAATTATAGAAAGTTAGTGTGTCAGTCCTCTTGTATCTAAGTCGGCATTGCGCCTTTTGTATTAAATTCGGATGCAATTTCTGTGTTTCATCGTCAATAAGAAGGTCCAAGGGATACAGTAAACCTGAAGTGAAGCATCGGAATCGAAAACTGGACTCACGGGATAGGTTCAAATCAATGAAAGTTAGAGTATCAGTCCTCTTGTACTTACGTCGGCATTGTGCCTTTTGTATTAAATTCGGATGCAATTTCTGTGCTTCCTCGTCAATAAGAAGGTCCAAGGGATTAAGGAAACCTGAAGTGAAGCATCGGAATCTTACACTGGACTCACAGGAGAGGTTCAAATCACAGAAAATTAGAGTGTCAGTCCTCTTATACTTAAGTCGGCATTGTGCCATTTGTATTAAATTCGAATGCAATTTCTGGGTTTTCATCTTCAATAAGAAGGTCCAAGGTATACAGTAAACCTGAAGTGAAGCATCGGAATCTAAAACTGGACTCAAAGGAGAGGATCAAATTACAGAAAGTGAGAGTGTCAGTCGTCTTGAACTTAAGTCGGCATTGTGAACTTTGTATTAAATTCGGATGCAATTTCTGTGTTTCATCGTCAATAGGAAGGTCGAAGGTATACAGTAAACCTGAAGTGAAGCATCGGAATCTAAATCTGGACTCACAGGAGAGGTTCAAATCATAGAAAGTTAGAGTGTCAGTCCTCTTGTACTTAAGTCGGCATTGTGCCTTTTGTATTAAATTCGGATGCATTTCTGTGTTTCATCGTCAATAAGAAGGTCCAAGGTATACAGTAAACCTGAAGTGAAGCATCGGAATCTGAAACTGGACTCACAGGAGAGGTTCAAATGATAGAAAGTGAGAGTGTCAGTCTACTTGTACTTCAGTCGGCATTGTGCCTTTTGTATTAATTTCGGATGCAATATCTGTGTTTCATCGTCAATAAGAAGGTCCAAGGGATACAGTAAACCTGAAGTGAAGCATCGGAATCTAAAACTGGACTCACGGGAGAGGTTCATATCATAGAAAGTGAGAGTGTCAGTCGTCTTGTACTTAAGTCGGCATTGTGCCTCTTCTATTAAATTCGGATGCAATTTGTGTGTTTCATCGTCAATAGGACGGTCGAAGGTATACAGTAAACCTGAACTGAAGCATCGGAATCTAAAACTGGACTCACAGGAGAGGTTCAAATCATAGAAAGTTATAGTGTCAGTCCTCTTGTACTTAAGTCGGCATTGTGCCTTTTGTATTAAATTCCGATGCGATTTCTGTGTCTCATCATCACTAAGATGGTCCAAGGGATACAGAAACCTGAAGTGAAACATCGGAATCTAAAACTGTACTGACAGGAGAGGTTCAAATCATAGAAAAATAGAGTGTCAGTCATTTTGTACTTAAGGCGGCATTGTGCCTTTTGTATTAAATTCGGATGCTATTACTGTGTTTCATCGTCAATAGGAAGGACGAAGGTATACAGCAGACCTGAAATGAAGCATCGGAATCTAAAACTGGACTCACAGGAGAGGTTCATATAATAGAAAGTTAGAGTGTCAGTCCTCTTGTACTTAAGTCGGCATTGTGCCTTTTGTATTAAATTCCGATGCAATTTCTGTGTTTCATCGTCAATAAGAAGGTCCAAGGTATACAGTAAACCTGAAGTGAAGCATCGGAATCAAAAACTGGACTCAGAGGAGAGGTTCAAATCGTAGATAGTGAGAGTGTCAGTCCTCTTGTACTTATGTCGGAATAGTGCCTTTTGTATTAAATTTGGATGCAATTTCTGTGTTTCATCGTGAACAAGAAAGTCCAAGGTATAAAGGAAACCTGAAGTGAAGCATCGGAATCTAAAACTGGCCTCACAGGACAGGTTCAAATCATAGAAAGATAAAGTGTCATTCCTCTTGTACTTAAGTCGGCATTGTGTCTTTTGTATTAAATTCGGATGCAATTTCCTTGTTTCATCGTCAATAAGAAGGTACAAGGGATACAGTAAACCTTAAGTGAAGCATCGGAATCTAAAACTGGACTCACAGGAGAGGTTCAAAACATAGTAAGTGAGTGTGTCAGTCCTCTTGTACTTAAGTCGGCTTTGTGCCTTTTGTATTAAATTCGGATGCAATTTCTGTGTTCCATCGTCAATAAGAAGGTCGAAGGGATACAGTAAACCTGAAGTGAAGCATCGAAATCTAAAACTGGACTCACAGGCGAGGTTCAAATCATAGAAAGTTAGTGTGTCAGTCCTCTTGTACCTAAGTCGGCATTGCGCCTTTTGTATTAAATTCGGATGCAATTTCTGTGTTTCATCGTCAATTAGAAGATCCAAGGGATACAGTAAACCTGAAGTGAAGCATCGGAATCGAAAACTGGACTCACGGGAGGGGTTCAAATCAAAGAAAGTTAAGGTATCAGTCCTCTTGTACTTAAGTCGGCATTGTGCCTTTTGTATTAAATTCGGATGCAATTTCTGTGCTTTCTCGTCAATATGAAGGTCCACGGGTTTAAGGAAACCTGAAGTGAAGCATCGGAATCTGACACTGGACTCACAGGGAGGTTCAAATCATAGAAAGTTAGAGTGACAGTCCTCTTATACTTAAGTCGGCATTGTGCCATTTGTATTAAATTCGAATGCAATTTCTGTGTTTCATCTTCAATTAGAAGGTCGAAGGGATACAGTAAACCTGAAGTGAAGCATCGAAATCTAAAACTGGACTCACAGGCGAGGTTCAAATCATAGAAAGTTAGTGTGTCAGTCCTCTTGTACCTAAGTCGGCATTGTGCCTTTTGTATTAAATTCGGATGCAATTTGTGTGTTTCATCGTCAATAGGACGGTCGAAGGTATACAGTAGACCCGAACTGAAGCATCGGAATCTAAAACTGGACTCACAGGAGAGGTTCAAATCATAGAAAGTTATAGTGTCAGTCCTCTTGTACTTAAGTCGGCATGGTGCCTTTTGTATTAAATTCCGATGCAATTTCTGTGTCTCATCGTCAATAAGATGGTCCAAGGGATAAAGAAAAATGAAGTGAAACATCGGAATCGAAAACTGGACTCACGGGAGAGGTTCAAATCAAAGAAAGTTAGAGTATCAGTCCTCTTGTACATAAGTCGGCATTGTGCCTTTTGTATTAAATTCGGATGCAATTTCTGTGCTTCCTCGTCAATAAGAAGGTCCAAGGAATTAAGGAAACCTGAAGTGAAGCATCGGAATCTGACACAGGACTCACAGGTGAGGTTCAAATCATAGAAAGTTAGAGTGTCAGTCCTCTTATACATAAGTCGGCATTGTGCCATTTCTATTAAATTCGAATGCAATATCTGTGTTTCATCGTCAATAAGAAGGTCCAAGGGATACAGTAACCCTGAAGTGAAGCATTGGCATCTAAAACTGGACTCACAGGAGAGGTTCAAATCATTGAAAGTGCGAGTGTCATTCCTCTTGTACTTAAGTCGGCATTGTGTCTTTTGTATTAAATTCGGATGCAATTTCCTTGTTTCATCGTCAATAAGAAGGTACAAGGGTTACAGTAAACCTGGAGTGAAGCATCGGAATCTAAAGCTGGACTCACAGGAAAGGTTCAAAACATAGTAAGTGAGAGTGTCAGTCCTCTTGTACTTAATTCGGCTTTGTGCCTTTTGTATTAAATTCGGATGCAATTTCTGTGTTCCATCGTCAATAAGAAGGTCCAAGGGATACAGTAAACCTGAAGTGAAGCATCGAAATCTAAAACTGGACTCACAGGAGAGGTTCAAATCAAAGAAAGTTAGTGTGTCAGTCCTCTTGTACCTAAGTCGGCATTGCGCCTTTTGTATTAAATTCGGATGCAATTTCTGTGTTTCATCGTCAATTAGTAGGTCCAAGGGATACAGTTAACCTGAAGTGAAGCATCGGAATCGAAAACTGGACTCACAGGAGCGGTTCAAATCATAGAAAGTTATAGTGTCAGTCCTCTTGTACTTAAGTCGGCATTGTGCCTTTTGTATTAAATTCGGATGCACTTTCTGTGTTTCATCGTCAATAAGAAGGTCCAAGGGATACAGTAACCCTGAAGTGAAGCATTGGCATCTAAACCTGGACTCACAGGAGAGGTTCAAATCATTGAAAGTGCGAGTGTCAGTCCCCTTGTACTTAAGTCGGCATTGTGCCTTTTGTATTAAATTCGAATGCAATTTCTGTGTTTCATCGTCTATAAGAAGGTCCAAGGGATGCAGTAGACCTGAAGTGAAGCATCGGAATCTAAATCTGGACTTACAGGAGAGGTTCAAATCATAGAAAGTTAGTCAGTCTTCTTGTACTTAAGTCGGCATTGTGCTTTTTGAATTCAATTGCGATGCAATTTCTGTGCCTCATCGTCAATAAGAAGGTCCAAGGTACACAGTAAACCTGAAGTGAAGCATCGGAATCTAAAACTGGACTCACAGGAGAGGTTCAAATCATAGAAAGTTAGAGTGTCAGTCCTCTTGTACTTAAGTCGGCATTGTGCCATTTGTATTAAATTCGGATGCAATTTCTGTGTTTCATCGTCAATAAGAAGGTCCAAGGGATACAGTTAACCTGAAGTGAAGCGTCGGAATCTAAAACTGGACTCACAGGAGAGGTTCAAGTCATAGAAAGTTGAGTGTCATTCCTGTTGTACTTAAGTCGGCATTGTGTCTTTTGTATTAAATTCGGATGCAATTTACTTGTTTCATCGTCAATAAGAAGGTACAAGGGATACAGTAAACCTGAAGTGAAGCATCGGAATCTAAAGCTGGACTCACAGGAGAGGTTCAAATCATAGAAAGTTAGAGTGTCAGTCCTCTTGTACTTAAGTCGGCATTGTGCCTTTGGTATTAAATTCGGATGCAATTTCTGTGTTTCATCGTCAATTAGAAGGTCCAAGGGATACAGTAAACCTGAAGTGAAGCATCGGAATCTAAAACTGGACTCACAGCAGAGGTTCAAATCATTGAAAGTGAGAGTGGCAGTCCTCTTGTACTTAAGTCGGAATTGTGCATTTTGTATTAAATGCGAATGCAATTTCTGTGTTTCATCGTCTATAAGAAGGTCCAAGGGATGCAGTAGACCTGAAGTGAAGCATCGGAATCTAAAACTGGACTCACAGGAGAGGTTCAGATCATAGAAAATTAGAGTGTCAGTCCTCATATACTTAAGTCGGCATTGTGCCTTTTGAATTCAATTCCGATGCAATTTCTGTGTTTCATCGTAATAAGAAGTTCCGAGGTATACAGAAAAACCTGAAGTGAAGCATCGGAATCTAAAACTGGACTCACAGGAGCGGTTCAAATCATAGAAAGTTATAGTGTCAGTCCTCTTGTACTTAAGTTGGCATTGTGCCTTTTGTATTAAATTCGGATGCAATTTCTGTGTTTCATCGTCAATTAGAAGGTCCAAGGGGTACAGTAAACCAGAAGTGAAGCATTGGCATCTAAAACTGGACTCACGGGAGAGGTTCAAATCATTGAAAGTGCGAGTGTCAGTCCCCTTGTACTTAAGTCGGCATTGTGCCTTTTGTATTAAATTCGAATGCAATTTCTGTGTTTCATCGTCTATAAGAAGATCCATGGGATGCAGTAGACCTGAAGTGAAGCATCGTAATCTGAAACTGGACTCACAGGAGAGGTTCAAATCATAGAAAGTTAGAGTGTCAGTCGTCTTGTACTTAAGTCGGCATTGTGCCATTTGTATTAAATCCGGATGCAATTTCGGTGTTTCATCGTCAATAAGAAGGTCCAAGGGATACAGTTAACCTGAAGTGAAGCGTCGGAATCTAAAACTGGACTCACAGGAGAGGTTCAAATCACAGAAAGTTAGAGTGTCATTCCTCTTGTACTTAAGTCGGCATTGTGTCCTTTGTATTAATTTCGGATGCAATTTCCTTGTTTCATCGTCAATAAGAAGGTACAAGGGATACAGTAAACCTGAAGTGAAGCATCGGAATCTAAAACTGGACTCACAAGAGAGGTTCAAATCACAGAAAGTTTGAGTGTCAGTCCTCTTGTACTTAAGTCGGCATTGTGCCTTTGGAATTTAATTCCGATGCAATTACTGTGTTTCATCGTCAATAAGAAGGTCCAAGGTATACAGTAAACCAGAAGCGAAGCATCGGAATCTAAAACTGGACTCACAGGAGAGGTTCAAATCATAGAAAGTTAGAGTGTCAGTCCTCTTGTACTTAAGTCGGCATTGTGCCTTTTGTATTAAATTCGGATGCAATTTCTTTGTTTCATCATCAATAAGATGGTGCGAGGGATACAGTAAACCTGAAGTGAAGCATCGGAATCTAAAACTGGACTCACAGGAGAGGTTCAAATCATAGAAAGTGAGAGTGTCAGTCGTCTTGTACTTAAGTCGGCATTGTGCCTTTTGTATTATATTCGGATGCAATTTCTGTGTTTCATCGTCAATAAGAGGGTCCAAGGGATACAGTAAACCTGAAGTGAAGCATCGGAATCTAAAACTGGACTCACGGGAGAGGTTCAAATCATAGAAAGTTAGTGTCAGTCCTCTTGTACTTAAGTCGGCATTGTGCATTATGTATTAAATTCCGATGCAATATCTGTGCTTCCTCGTCAATAAGAAGGTCCAAGGGATTAAGGAAACCTGAAGTGAAGCATCGGAATCTGACACTGGACTCACAGGAGAGGATCAAATCATAGAAAGTTAGAGTGTCAGTCCGCTTATACTTAAGTCGGCATTGTGCCATTTGTATTACATTCGGATGCAATTTCTGTGTTTCATCGTCAATACGAAGGTCCAAGGGATACAGTAAACCTGAAGTGATGCATCGGAATCTAAAACTGGACTATAAGGAGAGGATCAAATTATAGAAAGTGAGAGTGTCAGTCGTCTTGAACTTATGTCGGCATTGTGCCTTTTGTATTAAATTCTGATGCAATTTCTGTGTTTCATCGTCAATAGGAAGGTCGAAGGTATACAGTAAACCTGAAGTGAAGCATCGGAATCTAAATCAGGACTCACGGGAGAGGTTCAAATCATAGAAAGTTAGTGTGTCAGTCCTCTTGTACTTAAGTGGTCATTGTGCCTTTTGTATTAAATTCCGATGCAATATCTGTGTTTCCTCGTCAATAAGAAGGTCCAAGGGATTAAGGAAACCTGAAGTGAAGCATCGGAATCTGACACTGGACTCACAGGAGAGGATCAAATCATAGAAAGTTAGAGTGTCAGTCCACTTATACTTAAGTCGGCATTGTGCCATTTCTATTAAATTCGAATGCAATTTCTGTGTTTCATCTTCAATAAGAAGGTCCAAGGGATACAGTAAACCTGAAGTGAAGCATCGGAATCTGAAACTGGACTCACAGGAGAGGTTCAAATGATAGAAAGTGAGAGTGTCAGTCTACTTGTACTTCAGTCGGCATTGTGCCTTTTGTATTAAATTCGGATGCAATATCTGTGTTTCATCGTCAATAAGAAGGTCCAAGGGATACAGTAACCCTGAAGTGACGCATTGGCATCTAAAACTGGACTCACAGGAGAGGTTCAAATCATTGAAAGTGCGAGTGTCATTCCTCTTGTACTTAAGTCGGCATTGTGTCTTTTGTATTAAATTCGGATGCAATTTCCTTGTTTCATCTTCAATAAGAAGGTACAAGGGTTACAGTAAACCTGAAGTGAAGCATCGGAATCTAAAGCTGGACTCACAGGAGAGGTTCAAAACATAGTAAGTGAGAGTGTCAGTCCTCTTGTACTTAATTCGGCTTTGTGCCTTTTGTATTAAATTCGGATACAATTTCTGTGTTCCATCGTCAATAAGAAGGTCCAAGGGATACAGTAAACCTGAAGTGAAGCATCGAAATCTAAAACTGGACTCACAGGAGAGGTTCAAATCAAAGAAAGTTAGTGTGTCAGTCCTCTTGTACCTAAGTCACCATTGCGCATTTTGTATTAAATTCGGATGCAATTTCTGTGTATCATCGTCAGCTAGTAGGTCCAAGGGATACAGTTAACCTGAAGTGAAGCATCGGAATCGAAAACTGGACTCACAGGAGCGGTTCAAATCATAGAAAGTTATAGTGTCAGTCCTCTTGTACTTAAGTCGGCATTGTGCCTTTTGTATTAAATTCGGATGCAATTTCTGTGTTTCATCGTCAATAAGAAGGTCCAAGGGATACAGTAACATTGAAGTGAAGCATTGGCATCTAAAACTGGACTCACAGGAGAGGTTCAAATCATTGAAAGTGCGTGTGTCAGTCCCTTTGTACTTATGTCGGCATTGTGCCTTTTGTATTGAATTCGAATGCAATTTCTGTGTTTCATCGTCTATAAGAAGGTCCAAGGGATGCAGTAGACCTGAAGTGAAGCATCGGAATCTAAATCTGGACTTACAGGAGAGGTACAAATCATAGAAAGTTAGTCAGTCTTCTTGTACTTAAGTCGGCATTGTGCTTTTTGAATTCAATTGCGATGCAATTTCAGTGCCTCATCGTCAATAAGAAGGTCCAAGGTACACAGTAAACCTGAAGTGAAGCATCGGAATCTAAAACTGGACTCACAGGAGAGGTTCAAATCATAGAAAGTTAGAGTGTCAGTCCTCTTGTACTTAAGTCGGCATTGTGCCATTTGTATTAAATTCGGATGCAATTTCTGTGTTTCATCGTCAATAAGAAGGTCCAAGGGATACAGTTAACCTGAAGTGAAGCGTCGGAATCTAAAACTGGACTCACAGGAGAGGTTCAAATCATAGAAAGTTAGAGTGTCATTCCTCTTGTACTTAAGTCGGCATTGTGTCTTTTGTATTAAATTCGGATGCAATTTCCTTGTTTCATCGTCAATAAGAAGGTACAAGGGATACAGTAAACCTGAAGTGAAGCATCGGAATCTAAAACTGGACTCACAGGAGAGGTTCAAATCATAGAAAGTTAGAGTGTCAGTCCTCTTGTACTTAAGTCGGCATTGTGCGTTTTGTATTAAATTCGGATGCAATTTCTGTGTTTCATCGTCAATTAGAAGGTCCAAGGGATACAGTAAACCTGAAGTGAAGCATCGGAATCTAAAACTGGACTCACAGCAGAGGTTCAAATCATTGAAAGTGAGAGTGGCAGTCCTCTTGTACTTAAGTCGGAATTGTGCATTTTGTATTAAATGCGAATGCAATTTCTGTGTTTCATCGTCTATAAGAACGTCCAAGGGATGCAGTAGACCTGAAGTGAAGCATCGGAATCTAAAACTGGACTCACAGGAGAGGTTCAAATCATAGAAAATTATAGTGTCAGTCCTCTTGTACTTAAGTTGGCATTGTGCCTTTTGTATTAAATTCGGATGCAATTTCTGTGTTTCATCGTCAATTAGAAGGTCCAAGGGATACAGTAAACCAGAAGTGAAGCATTGGCATCTAAAACTGGACTCACAGGAGAGGTTCAAATCATTGAAAGTGCGATGTGTCAGTCCCCTTGTACTTAAGTCGGCATTGTGCCTTTTGTATTAAATTCGAATGCAATTTCTGTGTTTCATCGTGTATAAGAAGGTCCATGGGATGCAGTAGACCTGAAGTGAAGCATCGGAATCTAAAACTGGACTCACAGGAGAGGTTCAAATCATAGAAAGTTAGTCAGTCTTCTTGTACTTAAGTCGGCATTGTGCTTTTCGAATTCAATTGCGATGCAATTTCTGTGCCTCATCGTCAATAAGAAGGTCCAAGGTACACAGTAGACCTGAAGTGAAGCATCGGAATCTAAAACTGGACTCACAGGAGAGGTTCAAATCATAGAAAGTTAGAGTGTCAGTCCTCTTGTACTTAAGTCGGCATTGTGCCTTTGGAATTTAATTCCGATGCAATTACTGTGTTTCATCGTCAAAAAGAAGGTCCAAGGTATACAGTAAACCGAAGTCAAGCATCTGATTCTAAAACTGGATTCACAGGAGCGGTTCAAATCATAGATAGTGAGAGTGTCAGTCCTCTTGTACCTAAGTCGGCATTGTGCCTTTTGTACTAAATTCGGATGCAATTTCTGTGCGTCATCGTCAATAAGAAGGTCCAAGGGATACAGTAAACCTGAAGTGAAGCGTCGGAATCTAAAACTGGACTCACAGTAGCGGCTCAAATCATAGAAAGTTAGAGTGTCAGTCCTCTTGTACTTAAGTCGGCATTGTGCCATTAGTATTAATTTCAGATGCAATTTCTGTGTTTCATCGTCAATAAGAAGGTCCATGGGATACAGTAAACCTGAAGTGAAGCATTGGAATCTAAAACTGGACTCACAGGAGATGTTCAAATCATTGAAAGTGCGAGTGTCAGTCCTCTTGTACTTAAGTCGGCATTGAGCCTTTTGTAATAAATTCGGATGCAATTTCTGCGGTTCATCGTCAATAAGTAGGTCCAAGGGATACAGTACACCTAAAGTGAAGCATCGGAATCTAAAACTGGACTCACAGGAATGGTTCAAATCATAGAAAGTTAGAGTGTCAGTCCTCTTGTACTTAAGTCGGCATTGTGCCTTTTGTATCAAATTCGGATGCAATTTCTGTGTTTCATTGTCAATTAGAAGGTCCAAGGGATACAGTAAACCTGAAGTGAAGCATCGGAATCTAAAACTGGACTCACAGGAGAGGTTCAAATCATAGAAAGTTAAAGAGTCAGTCCTCTTGCTCTTAAGTCGTCATTGTGCCTTTTGTATTAAATTCGGATTAAATTTCTGTGCTTCATCGTCAATAAGAAGGTCCAAGGGATTAAGGAAACCTGAAGTGAAGCATCGGAATCTAAAACTGGACTCAAAGGAGAGGATCAAATCATAGAAAATTAGAGTGTCAGTCATGTTGTACTTAAGTCGGCATTGTGCCTTTTGAATTTAATTCCGATGCAATTTCAGTATTTCATCGTAATAAGAAGTTCCGAGGTATACAGTTAACCTGAAGTGAAGCATCGGAATCTAAAACTGGACTCACAGGAGCGGTTCAAATAATAGAAAGTTAGTGTGTCAGTCCTCCTGTACTTAAGTCTTCATTGTGCCTTTTGTATTAAGTTCGGATGCAATTTCTACATCTACATCTACATTGATACTCCGCAAGCCACCCAACGGTGTGTTTCATCGTCAATAAGAAGGTATAAGGGATACAGTAACCCTGAAGTGAAGCATTGGAATCTAAAACTGGACTCACAGGAGAGGTTCAAATCATTGAAAGTGCGAGTGTCAGTCCCCTTGTACTTAATTCGGCATTGTGCCTTTTGTATTAAATTCGGATGCAATTTCTGTGTTTCATCGTCAATAAGAAGGTCCAAGGGATACAGTAGAACTGAAATGAAGCATCGGAATCCAAAACTGGACTCACAGGAGAGGTTCAAATCATAGAAAGTTAGAGTGTCAGTCCTCTTGTACTTAAGTCGGCATTGTGCCTTTGGAATTTAATTCCGATGCAATTACTGTGTTTCATCGTCAATAAGAAGGTCCAAGGTATACAGTAAACCAGAAGCGAAGCATCGGAATCTAAAACTGGACTCACAGGAGAGGTTCAAATAATAGAAAGTTAGAGTGTCAGTCCTCTTGTACTTAAATCGGCATTGTGCCTTTTGTATTAAATTCGGATGCAATTTCTTTGTTTCATCATCAATAAGATGGTGCGAGGGATACAGTAAACCTGAAGTGAAGCATCGGAATCTAAAACTGGACTCACAGGAGAGGTTCAAATCATAGAAAGTGAGAGTGTCAGTCGTCTTGTACTTAAGTCGGCATTGTGCCTTTTGTATTATATTCGGATGCAATTTCTGTGTTTCATCGTCAATAAGAGGGTCCAAGGGATACAGTAAACCTGAAGTGAAGCATCGGAATCTAAAACTGGACTCACGGGGGAGGTTCAAATCATAGAAAGTTAGAGTGTCAGTCCTCTTGTACTTAAGTCGGCATTGTGCATTTTGTATTAAATTCCGATGCAATATCTGTGCTTCCTCGTCAAAAAGAAGGTCCAACGGATTAAGGAAACCTGAAGTGAAGCATCGGAATCTGATACTGGACTCACAGGAGAGGATCAAATCATAGAAAGTTAGAGTGTCAGTCCGCTTATACTTAAGTCGGCATTGTGCCATTTGTATTACATTCGGATGCAATTTCTGTGTTTCATCGTCAAGACGAAGGTCCAAGGGATACAGTAAACCTGAAGTGATGCATCGGAATCTAAAACTGGACTAAAAGGAGAGGATCAAATTATACAAAGTGAGAGTGTCAGTCGTCTTGATCTTATGTCGGCATTGTGCCTTTTGTATTAAATTCGGATGCAATTTCTGTGTTTCATCGTCAATAGGAAGGTCGAAGGTATACAGTAAACCTGAAGTGAAGCATCGGAATCTAAATCAGGACTCACGGGAGAGGTTCAAATCATAGAAAGTTAGTGTGTCAGTCCTCTTGTACTTAAGTCCTCATTGTGACTTTTGTATTACATTCGGATGCTATTTCTGTGTTTCATCGTCAACAAGAAGGTCCAAGGTATACAGTAAACCTGAAGTGAAGCATCGGAATCTAGAAATGGACTCACAGGAGAGGTTCAAATCATAGAAAGTGAGAGTGTCAATCCTCTTGTACTTCAGTCGGCATTGTGCCTTTTGTATTAAATTCGGATGCAATTTCTGTGATTCATCGTCAAAAAGAAGGTCCAAGGTATACAGTAAACCTGAAGTCATGCATCTGATTCTAAAACTGGATTCACAGGAGCGGTTCAAATCATAGAAAGTGAGAGTGTCAGTCCTCTTGTACCTAAGTCGGCATTGTGCCTTTTGTACTAAATTCGGATGCAATTTCTGTGCGTCATCGTCAATAAGAAGGTCCAAGGGATACAGTAAACCTGAAGTGAAGCGTCGGAATCTAAAACTGGACTCACAGTAGCGGTTCAAATCATAGAAAGTTAGAGTGTCAGTCCTCTTGTACTTAAGTCGGCATTGTGCCATTAGTATTAATTTCAGATGCAATTTCTGTGTTTCATCGTCAATAAGAAGGTCCATGGGATACAGTAACCCTAAAGTGAAGCATTGGAATCTAAAACTGGACTCACAGGAGAGGTTCAAATCATTGAAAGTGCGAGTGTCAGTCCTCTTGTACTTAAGTCGGCATTGAGCCTTTTGCATTAAATTCGGATGCAATTTCTGCGGTTCATCGTCAATAAGTAGGTCCAAGGGATACAGTACACCTGAAGTGAAGCATCGGAATCTAAAACTGGACTCACAGGAATGGTTCAAATCATAGAAAGTTAGAGTGTCAGTCCTCTTGTACTTAAGTCGGCATTGTGCCTTTTGTATCAAATTCGGATGCAATTTCTGTGTTTCATTGTCAATTAGAAGGTCCAAGGGATACAGTAAACCTGAAGTGAAGCATCGGAATCTAAAACTGGACTCACAGGAGAGGTTCAAATCATAGAAAGTTAAAGAGTCAGTCCTCTTGCTCTTAAGTCGTCATTGTGCCTTTTGTATTAAATTCGGATTAAATTTCTGTGCTTCATCGTCAATAAGAAGGTCCAAGGGATTAAGGAAACCTGAAGTGAAGCATCGGAATCTAAAACTGGACTCAAAGGAGAGGATCAAATCATAGAAAATTAGAGTGTCAGTCATGTAGTACTTAAGTCGGCATTGTGCCTTTTGAATTTAATTCCGATGCAATTTCAGTATTTCGAGGTAATAAGAATTTCCGAGGTATACAGTTAACCTGAAGTGAAGCATCGGAATCTAAAACTGGACTCACAGGAGCGGTTCAAATAATAGAAAGTTAGAGTGTCAGTCCTCCTGTACTTAAGTCTTCATTGTGCCTTTTGTATTAAGTTCGGATGCAATTTCTACATCTACATCTACATTGATACTCCGCAAGCCACCCAACGGTGTGTTTCATCGTCAATAAGAAGGTATAAGGGATACAGTAACCCTGAAGTGAAGCATTGGAATCTAAAACTGGACTCACAGGAGAGGTTCAAATCATTGAAAGTGCGAGTGTCAGTCCCCTTGCACTTAATTCGACATTGTGCCTTTTGTATTAAATTCGGATGCAATTTCTGTGTTTCATCGTCACTACGAAGGTCCAAGGGATACAGTAGAACTGAAATGAAGCATCGGAATCTAAAACTGGACTCACAGGAAAGGTTCAAATCATAGAAAGTTTGTCAGTCTTATTGTACTTAAGTCGGCATTGTGCTTTTTGAATTCAATTGCGATGCAATTTCTGTGCCTCATCGTCACTAAGAAGGTCCAAGGTACACAGTAAACCTGAAGTGAAGCATCGGAATCTAAAACTGGACTCACGGGAGAGGTTCAAATCAAAGAAAGTTAGAGTGTCAGTCCTCTTGTACTTAAGTCGGCATTGTGCCTTTGGAATTTAATTCCGATGCAATTACTGTGTTTCATCGTCAATAAGAAGGTCCAAGGTATACAGTTAACCAGAAGCGAAGCATCGGAATCTAAAACTGGACTCACAGGAGAAGTTCAAATCATAGAAAGTTAGAGTGTCAGTCCTCTTGTACTTAAGTCGGCATTGTGCCTTTGGAATTTAATTCCGATGCAATTACTGTGTTTCATCGTCAATAAGAAGGTCCAAGGTATACAGTAAACCAGAAGTAAAGAATCGGAATGTAAAACTGGACTCACAGGAGAGGTTCAAATCATAGAAAGTGAGAGTGTCAGTCCTCTTGTACTTAAGTCGGCATTGTGCCTTTTGTATTAAATTCGGATGCAATATCTGTGCTTCCTCGTCAATAAAAAGGTCCAAGGGATTAAGGAAACCTGAAGTGAAGCATCGGAATCTGACACTGGACTCACAGGAGAGGATCAAATCATAGAAAGTTAGAGTGTCAGTCCTCTTATACTTAAGTCGGCATTGTGCCATTTGTGTTCAATTCGGATGCAATTTCTGTGTTACATCGTCAATAAGAAGGTCCAAGGGATACAGTAAACCTGAAGTGAAGCATCGGAATCTAAAACTGGACTAAAAGGAGAGGATCAAATTATAGAAAGTGAGAGTGTCAGTCGTCTTGAACTTATGTCGGCATTGTGCCTTTTGTATTAAATTCGGATGCAATTTCTGTGATTCATCGTCCAAAAGAAGGTCCAAGGTATACAGTAAACCTGAAGTCAAGCATCTGATTCTAAAACTGGATTCACAGGAGCGGTTTAAATCATAGAAAGTGAGAGTGTCAGTCCTCTTGTACCTAAGTCGGCATTGTGCTTTTTGAATTCAATTGCGATGCAATTTCTGTGCCTCATCGTCAACAAGAAGGTCCAAAACACACAGTAAACCTGAAGTGAAGCATCGGAATCTAAAACTGGACTCACAGGAGAGGTTCAAATCATAGAAAGTTAGAGTGTCAGTCCTCTTGTACTTAAGTCGGCATTGTGCCTTTGGAATTTAATTCCGATGCAATTACTGTGTTTCATCGTCAATAAGAAGGTCCAAGGTATACAGTTAACCAGAAGCGAAGCATCGGAATCTAAAACTGGACTCACAGGAGAAGTTCAAATCATAGAAAGTTAGAGTGTCAGTCCTCTTGTACTTAAGTCGGCATTGTGCCTTTTGTATTAAATTCGGATGCAATTTCTTTGTTTCATCATCAATAAGATGGTGCGAGGGATACAGTAAACCTGAAGTGAAGCATCGGAATCTAAAACTGGACTCACAGGAGAGGTTCAAATCATAGAAAGTGAGAGTGTCAGTCGTCTTGTACTTAAGTCGGCATTGTGCCTTTTGTATTAAATTCGGATGCAATATCTGTGCTTCCTCGTCAATAAGAAGGTCCAAGGGATTAAGGAAACCTGAAGTGAAGCATCGGAATCTGACACTGGACTCACAGGAGAGGATCAAATCATAGAAAGTTAGAGTGTCAGTCCGCTTATACTTAAGTCGGCATTGTGCCATTTGTATTAAATTCGGATGCAATTTCTGTGTTTCAACGTCAATAAGAAGGTCCAAGGGATACAGTAAACCTGAAGTGAAGCATCGGAATCTAAAACTGGACTAAAAGGAGAGGATCAAATTATAGAAAGTGAGAGTGTCAGTCGTCTTGAACTTATGTCGGCATTGTGCCTTTTGTATTAAATTCGGATGCAATTTCTGTGTTTCATCGTCAATAGGAAGGTCGAAGGTATACAGTAAACCTGAAGTGAAGCATCGGAATCTAAATCAGGACTCACGGGAGAGGTTCAAATCATAGAAAGTTAGTGTGTCAGTCCTCTTGTACTTAAGTCGTCATTGTGCCTTTTGTATTAAATTCGGATGCTATTTCTGTGTTTCATCGTCAACAAGAAGGTCCAAGGTATACAGTAAACCTGAAGTGAAGCATCGGAATCTAAAACTGGACTCACAGGAGAGGTTCAAATCATAGAAAGTGAGAGTGTCAGTCCTCTTGTACTTCAGTCGGCATTGTGCCTTTTGTATTAAATTCGGATGCAATTTCTGTGATTCATCGTCAAAAAGAAGGTCCAAGGTATACAGTTAACCTGAAGTCAAGCATCTGATTCTAAAACTGGATTCACAGGAGCGGTTTAAATCATAGAAAGTGAGAGTGTCAGTCCTCTTGTACCTAAGTCGGCATTGTGCCTTTTGTATTAAATTCGGATGCAATTTCTGTGCGTCATCGTCAATAAGAAGGTCCAAGGGATACAGTAAACCTGAAGTGAAGCGTCGGAATCTAAAACTGGACTCACAGTAGCGGTTGAAATCATAGAAAGTTAGAGTGTCAGTCCTCTTGTACTTAAGTCGGCATTGTGCCATTAGTATTAATTTCAGATGCAATTTCTGTGTTTCATCGTCAATAAGAGGGTCCATGGGATACATTAACCCTGAAGTGAATTATTGGAATCTAAAACTGGACTCACAGGAGAGGTTCAAATCATTGAAAGTGCGAGTGTCAGTCCTCTTGTACTTAAGTCGGCATTGTGCCTTTTGTATTAAATTCGGAAGCAATTTCTGTGGTTCATCGTCAATAAGTAGGTCCAAGGGATACAGTACACCTGAAGTGAAGCATCGGAATCTAAAACTGGACTCACAGGAATGGTTCAAATCATAGCAAGTTAGAGTGTCAGTCCTCTTGTACTTAAGTCGGCATTGTGCCTTTTGTATCAAATTCGGATGCAATTTCTGTGTTTCATTGTCAATTAGAAGGTCCAAGGGATACAGTAAACCTGAAGTGAAGCATCGGAAGCTAAAACTGGACTCACAGGAGAGGTTCAAATCATAGAAAGTTAAAGAGTCAGTCCTCTTGCACTTAAGTCGGCATTGTGCCTTTTGTATTAAATTCGGATGCATTTTCTGTGCTTCATCGTCAATAAGAAGGTCCAAGGGATTAAGGAAACCTGAAGTGAAGCATCGGAATCTAAAACTGGACTCAAAGGAGAGGATCAAATCATAGAAAATTAGAGTGTCAGTCCTGTTGTACTTAAGTCGGCATTGTGCCTTTTGAATTTAATTCCGATGCAATTTCTGTGTTTCATCGTAATAAGAAGTTCCGAGGTATACAGTTAACCTGAAGTAGAGCATCGGAATCTAAAACTGGACTCACAGGGGCGGTTCAAATAATAGAAAGTTAGAGTGTCGTCCTCCTGTACTTAAGTCTTCATTGTGCCTTTTGTATTAAGTTCGGATGCAATTTCTACAACCACATCTACATTGATACTCCGGAAACCACCCAACGGTGTGTTTCATCGTCAATAAGAAGGTCCAAGGGATACAGTAACCCTGAAGTGAAGCATTGGAATCTAAAACTGGACTCACAGGAGAGGTTCAAATCATTGAAAGTGCGAGTGTCAGTCCCCTTGTACTTAATTCGGCATTGTGCCTTTTGTATTAAATTCGGATGCAATTTCTGTGTTTCATCGTCAATAAGAAGGTCCAAGGGATACAGTAGACCTGAAATGAAGCATCGGAATCTGAAACTGGACTCACAGGAAAGGTTCAAATCATAGAAAGTTTGTCAGTCTTCTTGTACTTAAGTCGGCATTGTGCTTTTTGAATTCAATTGCGATGCAATTTCTGTGCCTCATCGTCACTAAGAAGGTCCAAGGTCCACAGTAAACCTGAAGTGAATCATCGGAATCTAAAACTGGACTCTCTGGAGAGGTTCAAATCATAGAAATTTAGAGTGTCAGTCCTCTTGTACTTAAGTCGGCATTGTGCCTTTTGAATTTAATTCCGATGCAATTACTGTGTTTCATCGTCAATAAGAAGGTCCAAGGTATACAGTAAACCAGAAGTAAAGAATCGGAATGTAAAACTGGACTCACAGGAGAGGTTCAAATCATAGAAAGTGAGAGTGTCAGTCCTCTTGTACTTAAGTCGGCATTGTGCCTTTTGTATTAAATTCGGATGCAATTTCTGTGTTTCATCGTCGATAAGAAGGTCCAAGGGATACAGTAAACCTGAAGTGAAGCGTCGGAATCTAAAACTGGACTAAAAGGAGAGGATCAAATTATAGAAAGTGAGAGTGTCAGTCGTCTTGAACTTATGTCGGCATTGTGCCTTTTGTATTAAATTCGGATGCAATTTCAGTGTTTCATCGTCAATAGGAAGGTCGAAGGTATACAGTAAACCTGAAGTGAAGCGTCGGAATATAAATCATGACTCACGGGAGAGGTTCAAATCATAGAAAGTTAGAGTGTCAGTCCTCTTGTACTTAAGTCGGCATTGTGCCATTAGTATTAAATTCAGATGCAATTTCTGTGTTTCATCGTCAATAAGAATGTCCATGGGATACAGTAACCCTGAAGTGAAGCATTGGAATCTAAAACTGGACTCACAGGAGAGGTTCAAATCATTGAAAGTGCGAGTGTCAGTCGTCTTGTACTTAAGTCGGCATTGTGCCTTTTGTATTAAATTCGGAAGCAATTTCTGTGGTTCATCGTCAATAAGTAGGTCCAAGGGATACAGTACACCTGAAGTGAAGCATCGGAATCTAAAACTGGACTCACAGGAGAGGTTCAAATCATAGAAAGTTAAAGAGTCAGTCCTCTTGCACTTAAGTCGGCATTGTGCCTTTTGTATTAAATTCGGATGCCATTTCTGTGCTTCATCGTCAATAAGAAGGTCCAAGGGATTAAGGAAACCTGAAGTGAAGCATCGGAATCTAAAACTGGACTCAAAGGAGAGGATCAAATCATAGAAAATTAGAGTGTCAGTCCTGTTGTACTTAAGTCGGCATTGTGCCTTTTGAATTTAATTCCGATGCAATTTCTGTGTTTCATCGTAATAAGAAGTTCCGAGGTATACAGTTAACCTGAAGTGAAGCATCGGAATCTAAAACTGGACTCACAGGAGCGGTTCAAATAATAGAAAGTTAGAGTGTCAGTCCTCCTGTACTTAAGTCTTCATTGTGCCTTTTGTATTAAGTTCGGATGTAATTTCTACATCTACATCTACATTGATACTCCGCAAGCCACCCAACGGTGTGTTTCATCGTCAATAAGAAGGTCCAAGGGATACAGTAACCCTGAAGTGAAGCATTGGAATCTAAAACTGGACTCACAGGAGAGGTTCAAATCATTGAAAGTGCGAGTGTCAGTTCCCTTGTACTTAATTCGGCATTGTGCCTTTTGTATTAAATTCGGGCGCAATTTCTGTGTTTCATCGTCAATAAGAAGGTCCAAGGAATACAGTAGACCTGAAATGAAGCATCGGAATCTGAAACTGGACTCACAGGAAAGGTTCAAATCATAGAAAGTTTGTCAGTCTTATTGTACTTAAGTCGGCATTGTGCTTTTTGAATTCAATTGCGATGCAATTTCTGTGCCTCATCGTCACTAAGAAGGTCCAAGGTACACAGTAAACCTGAAGCAAAGCATCGGAATCTAAAACTGGACTCTCTGGAGAGGTTCAAATCTTAGAAAGTTAGAGTGTCAGTCCTCTTGTACTTAAGTCGGCATTGTGCCTTTTGTATTAAATTCGGATGCAATTTCTGTGTTTCATCGTCGATAAGAAGGTGCAAGGGATACAGTAAACCTGAAGTGAAGCGTCGGAATCTAATACTGGACTCACAGGAGAGGTTCAAATCATAGAAAATTAGAGTGTCATTCCTCTTGTACTTAAGTCGTCATTGTGCCTTTTGTATTAAATTCGGATGCAATTTCTTTGTTTCATCGTCAATTAGAAGGTCCAAACGATACAGTAAACCAGAAGTGAAGCATCGGAATCTAAAACTAGACTCACGGGATAGGTTCAAATCATAGAAAGTTAAAGTGTCAGTCCTCCTGTACTTAAGTCGGCATTGTGCCTTTTGTATTAAATTCGGATGCAACTTCTGTGCTTCATCGTCGATAAGAAGGTACAAGGGATTAAGGAAACCTGAAGTGAAGCATCTCAATCTGACACTGGACTCACAGGAGAGGTTCAAATCATAGAAAGTTAGAGTGTCAGTCCTCTTATACTTAAGTCGGCATTGTGCCATTTGTGTTAAATTTGGATGCAATTTCTGTGTTTCATCGTCAATCAGATGGCCCTTCGGTTACAGTAAACCAAGAAGTGAAGCATCGGAATCTAAAACTGGACTCAAAGGAGAGGATCAAATTATAGAAAGTGAGAGTGTCAGTCGTCTTGAACTTAAGTCGGCATTGTGACTTTTGTATTAAATTCGGATGCAATTTCTGAGTTTCATCGTCTATAAGAAGGTCCAAGGGATACAGTAAACTTGAAGTGAAGCATCGGAATCTAAAACTGGACTCACAGGAGAGGTTCATATCATAGAAAGTGAGAGTGTCAGTCGTCTTGTACTTAAGTTGGCATTGTGCCTTTTGTATTAAATTCGGATGCAATTTCTGTGTTTAATCGTCAATAGGAAGGTCGAAGGTAAACAGTAAACCTGAACTGAAGCATCGGGTCCAAAAACTGGACTCACAGGAGAGGTTCAAATAATAGAAAGTTATAGTGTCAGTCCTCTTGTACTTAAGTCGGCATTCTGCCTTTTGTATTAAATTCCGATGCAATTTCTGTGACTCATCGTCAATAAGAAGGTCCAAGGTATACAGTAAACCTGAAGTGAAGCAACGGAATCTAAAACTGGACTCACAGGAGTGGTTCAAAACATAGAAAGTGAGAGTGTCAGTCCTCTTGTACACAAGTCGGCATTGTGCCTTTTGTATTAAATTCGGATGCAATTTCTGTGTTTCATCGTCAATAAGAAGGTCCAAGGGATACAGTAAACCTGAAGTGAAGCGTCGGAATCTAAAACTGGACTCACGGGAGAGGTTCAAATCATAGAAAGTGAGAGTGTCAGTCCTCTTGTACATAAGTCGGCATTGTGCCTTTTGAATTAAAATCGGATATAATCTCTGTGTTTCATCGTCAACAAGAAGGTCATAGGGATACAGTAAACATGAAGTGAAGCATTGGAATTTAAAACTCTACCCCCAGGAGAGGTTCAACTCATAGAAAACTAGAGTGTCAGTCCTCTTGTACTTAAGTCGGCATTGTGCCTTTGTATTAAATTCGGATGCAATTTCTGTGCTTCATCGTCAATAAGAAGGTCCAAGGGATTAAGGAAACCTGAAGTGAAGCATCGGAATCTGACACTGGACTCACAGGAGAGGTTCAAATCATAGAAAGTTGTTGTGTCAGTCCTCTTGTACTTAAGTCGGCATTGTGCCTTTTGTATTAAATTCCGATGCAATATCTGTGTCACATCGTCAATACGAAGGTGCAAGGTATACAGTAAACCTGAAGTGAAGCATCGGAATCTGACACTGGACTCACAGGAGAGGTTCATATCATAGAAAGTGAGAGTGTCAGTCGTCTTGAACTTATGTCGGGACTGTGCCTTTTGTATTAAATTCGGATGCAATTTCAGTGTTTCATCGTCAATAGGAAGGTCTAAGGTATACAGTAAACCTGAAGTGAAGCATCGGAATCTAAATCAGGACTCACGGGAGAGGTGCAAATCATAGAAAGTTAGAGTGTCAGTCCTCTTGTACTTAAGTCGGCATTGTGCCATTAGTATTAAATTCAGATGCAATTTCTGTGTTTCATCGTCAATAAGAAGGTCCATGGGATACAGTAACCCTGAAGTGAAGCATTGGAATCTAAAACTGGACTCACAGGAGAGGTTCAAATCATTGAAAGTGCGAGTGTCAGTCTTCTTGTACTTAAGTCGGCATTGTTCCTTTTGTATTAAATTCGGAAGCAATTTCTGTGGTTAATCGTCAATAAGTAGGTCCAAGGGATACAGTACACCTGAAGTGAAGCATCGGAATCTATAAACTGGACTCACAGGAGAGGCTCAAATCATAGAAAGTTAAAGAGTCAGTCCTCTTGCACTTAAGTCGGCATTGTGCCTTTTGTATTAAATTCGGATGCAATTTCTGTGCTTCATCGTCAATAAGAAGGTCCAAGGGATTAAGGAAACCTGAAGTGAAGCATCGGAATCTAAAACTGGAATCAAAGGAGAGGATCAAATCATAGAAAATTAGAGTGTCAGTCCCCTTGTACTTAATTCGGCATTGTGCCTTTTGTATTAAATTCGGATGCAATTTCTGTGTTTCATCGTCAATAAGAAGGTCCAAGGGATACAGTAGACCTGAAATGAAGCATCGGAATCTAAAACTGGACTCACAGGAAAGGTTCAAATCATAGAAAGTTTGTCAGTCTTCTTGTACTTAATTCGGCATTGTGCTTTTTGAATTCAATTGCGATGCAATTTCTGTGCCTCATCGTCACTAAGAAGGTCCAAGGTACACAGTAAACCTGAAGCAAAGCATCGGAATCTAAAACTGGACTCTCTGGAGAGGTTCAAATCTTAGAAAGTTAGAGTGTCAGTCCTCTTGTACTTAAGTCGGCATTGTGCCTTTTGAATTTAATTCCGATGCAATTACTGTGTTTCATCGTCAATAAGAAGGTCCGAGGTATACAGTAAACCAGAAGTAAAGCATCGGAATCTAAAACTGGACTCACAGGAGAGGTTCAAATCATAGAAAGTGAGAGTGTCAGTCCTCTAGTGCTTATGTCGGCATTGTGCCTTTTGTATTAAATTCGGATGCAATTTCTGTGTTTCATCGTCGATAAGAAGGTGCAAGGGATACAGTAAACCTGAAGTGAAGCGTCGGAATCTAATACTGGACTCACAGGAGAGGTTCAAATCATAGAAAATTAGAGTGTCATTCCTCTTGTACTTAAGTCGTCATTGAGCCTTTTGTATTAAATTCGGATGCAATTTCTTTGTTTCATCGTCAATTAGAAGGTCCAAACGATACAGTAAACCAGAAGTGAAGCATCGGAATCTAAAACTAGACTCACGGGATAGGTTCAAATCATAGAAAGTTAAAGTGTCAGTCCTCCTGTACTTAAGTCGGCATTGTGCCTTTTGTATTAAATTCGAATGCAACTTCTGTGCTTCATCGTCGATAAGAAGGTACAAGGGATTAAGGAAACCTGAAGTGAAGCATCGGAATCTGACACTGGACTCACAGGAGAGGTTCAAATCATAGAAAGTTAGAGTGTCAGTCCTCTTATACTTAAGTCGGCATTGTGCCATTTGTATTAAATTCGGATGCAATTTCTGTGTTTCATCGTCAATCAGATGGTCCTACGGTTACAGTAAACCAAGAAGTGAAGCATCGGAATCTAAAACTGGACTCAAAGGAGAGGATCAAATTATAGAAATTGAGAGTGTCAGTCGTCTTGAACTTAAGTCGGCATTGTGACTTTTGTATTAAATTCGGTTGCAATTTCTGAGTTTCATCGTCTATAAGAAGGTCCAAGGGATACAGTAAACTTGAAGTTAAGCATCGGAATCTAAAACTTGACTCACAGGAGAGGTTCATATCATAGAAAGTGAGAGTGTCAGTCGTCTTGTACTTAAGTTGGCATTGTGCCTTTTGTATTAAATTCGGATGCAATTTCTGTGTTTAATCGTCAATAGGAAGGTCGAAGGTAAACAGTAAACCTGAACTGAAGCATCGGGTCCTAAAACTGGACTCACAGGAGAGGTTCAAATAATAGAAAGTTATAGTGTCAGTCCTCTTGTACTTAAGTCGGCATTCTGCCTTTTGTATTAAATTCCGATGCAATTTCTGTGACTCATCGTCAATAAGAAGGTCCAAGGTATACAGTAAACCTGAAGTGAAGCAACGGAATCTAAAACTGGACTCACAGGAGTGGTTCAAAACATAGAAAGTGAGAGTGTCAGTCCTCTTGTACACAAGTCGGCATTGTGCCTTTTGTATTAAATTCGGATGCAATTTCTGCGTTTCATCGTCAATAAGAAGGTCCAAGGGATACAGTAAACCTGAAGTGAAGCGTCGGAATCTAAAACTGGACTCACGGGAGAGGTTCAAATCATAGAAAGTGAGAGTGTCAGTCCGCTTGTACATAAGTCGGCATTGTGCCTTTTGAATTAAAATCGGATATAATCTCTGTGTTTCATCGTCAACAAGAAGGTCCTAGAGATACAGTAAACATGAAGTGAAGCATCGGAATTTAAAACTCTACTCCCAGGAGAGGTTCAACTCATAGAAAATTAGAGTGTAGTCCTCTTGTACTTAAGTCGGCATTGTGCCTTTGTATTAAATTCGGATGCAATTTCTGTGCTTCATCGTCAATAAGAAGGTCCAAGGGATTACGGAAACCTGAAGTAAAGCATCGGAATCTGACACTGGACTCACAGGAGAGGTTCAAATCATAGAAAGTTATTGTGTCAGTCCTCTTGTACTTAAGTCGGCATTGTGCCTTTTGTATTAAATTCCGATGCAATATCTGTGTCACATCGTCAATACGAAGGTGCAAGGTATACAGTAAACCTGAAGTGAAGCATCGGAATCTGACACTGGACTCACAGGAGAGGTTCATATCATAGAAAGTGAGAGTGTCAGTCGTCTTGTAGTTTGGTCGGCATTGTGAATTTCGTATTAAATTCGGATGCAATTTCTGTGTTTCATCGTCAATAGGAAGGTCGAAGGTATACAGTAAATCTGAACTGAAGGATCGGAATCTAAAACTGGACTCACAGGAGGGGTTCAAATCATAGAAAGTTATTGTGTCAGTCCTCTTGTACTTAAGTCGGCATTGTGCCTTTTGTATTAAATTCCGATGCAATTTCTGTGTGTCATCGTCAATTAGAAGGTCCAAGGTACACAGTAAACCTGAAGTGAAGCATCGGAATCTAAAACTGGACTCACAGGAGAGGTTCAAATCATAGAAAGTTAGAGTGTCAGTCCTCTTGCACTTAAGTCGGCATTGTTTCTTTTGAATTTAATTCCGATGCAATTTCTGTGTTTCATCGTCAATAAGAAGGTCCAAGGTATACAGTAAAGCTAAAGTGAAGCATCGGAATATAAAACTGGACTCACAGGAGAGGTTCAAATCATAGAACGTTAGAGTGTCAGTCCTCTTGTACTTAAGTCGGCATTGTGCCTTTTGCATTAAATTCGGATGCAATTTCTTTGTTTCATCGTCAATAAGAAGGTACAAGGGATACAGTAACCCTGAAGTGAAGCATCGGAATCTAAAACTGGACTCACAGGAGAGGTTCAAATCATAGAAAGTGAGAGTGTCAGTCCTCTTGTACTTAAGTCGGCATTTTGCCTTTTGTATTAAATTCGGATGCAATTTCTGTGTTTCATCGTCTATTAGAAGGTCCAAGGGATACAGTAAACCTGAAGTGATGCATCGGAATCTAAAACTGGACTCACGGGATAGGTTCAAATCATAGAAAATTAAAGTGTCAGTCCTCTTGTACTTAAGTCGGCATTGTGCCTTTGTATTAAATTCGAATGCGATTTCTTTGATTCATCGGCAATAAGAAGGTACAAGGGATACAGTAAACCTGATGTGAAGCATCGGAATCTAAAACTGGACTCACAGGAGAGGTTCAAATCATAGAAAGTGAGAGTGTCAGTCCTCTTGTACTTAAGTCGGCACTGTGCCTTTTGTATTAAATTCGGATGCAATTTCTGTGTCTCATCGTCAATAAGATGGTCCAAGGGATACAGTAAACCTGAAGTCAGGAATCGGAATCTAAAACTGGTCCCACAGGAGATGTTCAAATCATAGAAAGTTAGAGTGTCGGTCCACTTGTGCTTAAGTCGGCATTGTGCGTTTTGTGTTAAATTCGGATGCAATTTCTGTGTTTCATCGTCAACAAGAAGGTCCAAGGTATACAATAAACCTGAAGTGAGGCAGCGGAATCTAAAACTGGACTCACAGGAGAGGTTCAAAGCATGGAATGTAAGAGTGTCAGTCCTCTTGTACTTAAGTCGGCTTTGTGCCTTTTGTATTAAATTCCGATGCAATTTCTGTGTTTCATCGTCAATAAGAAGGTCCTAGGGATACAGTAAACCTGAAGTGAAGCATCGAAATCGAAAACTAGATTCACAGGAGAGGTTCAAATCACAGAAAGTTAAAGTGTCAGTCCTCTTGATCTTAAGTCGGCATTGCGCCTTTTGTATTATATTGGGATGCAATTTCTGTGTTTCATCGTCAATTAGAAGGACCAAGGGATACAGTAAACATGAAGTGAAGCATCGGAACCTAAAACTTTACTCACAGGAGAGGTTCAAATCATAGAAAGTTAGAGCGTCTGTCCTCTTGTACTTAAGTCGGCATTGTGCCTTTTGTATTTAATTCGGATGCAATTTCCGTGTTTCATCGTCAATAAGAAGGTGCAAGGGATACAGTAAACCTGAAGTGAAGCATCGGAATCTAAAACTGGACTTACAGGAGAGGTTCATATCATCGAGAGTGAGAGTGTCAGTCCTCTTGTACTTCAGTCGGCATTGTGCCTTTTGTATTAAATTCGGATGCAATTTCTGTGTTTCATCGTCAATAAGAAGGTCCAAGGGATACAGTAAACCTGAAGTGAAGCATCGGAATCTAAAACTGGACTCACAGGAGAGGTTCATATCATGGAAAGTGAGAGTGTCAGTCGTCTTGTACTTAAGTCGGCATTGTGCCCTTTGTATTAAATTCGGATGCAACTTCTGTGCTTCATCGTCAATAAGAAGGTACAAGGGATGAAGGAAACCAGAAGTGAAGCATCGGAATCTGACACTGGACTCACAGGAGAGGTTCAAATCATAGAAAGTTAGAGTGTCAGTCCTCTTATACTTAAGTCGGCATTGTGCCATTTGTATTAAATTCGGATGCAATTTCTGTGTTTCATCGTCAATCAGATGGTCCAAGGGTTACAGTAAACCAAGAAGTGAAGCATGGGAATCTAAAACTGGACTCAAAGGAGAGGATCAAATTATTGAAAGTGAGAGTGTCAGTCGTCTTGAACTTAAGTCGGCATTGTGCCTTTTGTATTAAATTCGGATGCAATTTCTGTGTTTCATCGTCAATAAGAAGGTGCAAGGGATACAGCAAACCTGAAGTGAAGCATCGGAATCTAAAACTGGACTTACAGGAGAGGTTCAAATCATAGAAAGTGAGAGTGTCAGTCCTCTTGTACTTCAGTCGGCATTGTGCCTTTTGTATTAAATTCGGATGCAATTTCTGTGTTTCATCGTCAATAAGAAGGTCCAAGGGATTAAGGAAACCTGAAGTGAAGCATCGGAATCTGACACTGGACTCACAGGAGAGGTTCAAATCATAGAAAGTTATTGTGTCAGTCCTCTTGTACTTAAGTCGGCATTGTGCCTTTTGTATTAAATTCCGATGCAATTTCTGTGTCACTTCGTCAATACGAAGGTCCAAGGTATACAGTAAACCTGAAGTGAAGCATCGGATTCTGACACTGGACTCACAGGAGAGGTTCATATCATAGAAAGTGAGAGTGTCAGTCGTGTTGTAGTTTGGTCGGCATTGTGCCTTTCGTATTAAATTCGGATGCAATTTCTGTGTTTCATCGTCAATAGGAAGGTCGAAGGTATACAGTAAATCTGAACTGAAGCATCGGAATCTAAAACTGGACTCACAGGAGAGGTTCAAATCATAGAAAGTTATAGTGTCAGTCCTCTTGTACTTAAGTCGGCATTGTGCCTTTTGTATTAAATTCCGATGCAATTTCTGTGTCTCATCGTCAATACGAAGGTCCAAGGTATACAGTAAACTTGAAGTGAAGCATCGGAATCCAAATTTGGACTCACAGGAGAGGTTCAAATCATAGAAAGTGAGAGTGTCAGTCCTCTTGTACTTAAGTCGGCATTGTGCTTTTTGAATTTAATTGCAATGCAATTTCTTTGCCTCATCGTCAATTAGAAGGTCAAAGGTACACAGTAAACCTGAAGTGAAGCATCGGAATCTAAAACTGGACTCACAGGAGAGGTTCAAATCATAGAAAGTTAGAGTGTCTGTCCTCTTGTACTTAAGTCGGCATTGTTTCTTTTGAATTTAATTCCGATGCAATTTCTGTGTTTCATCGTCAATAAGAAGGTCCAACGTATACAGTAAAGCTGAAGTGAAGCATCGGAATATAAAACTGGACTCACAGGAGAGGTTCAAATCATAGAACGTTAGAGTGTCAGTCCTCTTGTACTTAAGTCGGCATTGTGCCTTTTGTATTAAATTCGGATGCAATTTCTTTGTTTCATCGTCAATAAGAAGGTACAAGGTATACAGTAACCCTGAAGTGAAGCATCGGAATCTAAAACTGGACTCACAGGAGAGGTTCAAATCATAGAAAGTGAGAGTGTCAGTCCTCTTGTACTTAAGTCGGCATTTTGCCTTTTGTATTAAATTCGGATGCAATTTCTGTGTTTCACCGTCAATTAGAAGGTCCAAGGGATACAGTAAATCTGAAGTGAAGCATCGGAATCTAAAACTGGACTCACGGGATAGGTTCAAATCATAGAAAATTAAAGTGTCAGTCCTCTTGTACTTAAGTCGGCATTGTGCCTTTGTATTAAATTCGAATGCGATTTCTTTGTTTCATCGGCAATAAGAAGTTACAAGGGATACAGTAAACCTGATGTGAAGCATCGGAGTCTAAAACTGGACTCACGGGAGAGGTTCAAATCATAGAAAGTGAGAGTGTCAGTCTTCTTGTACATAAGTCGGCATTGTGCCTTTTGAATTAAATTCGGATATAATCTCTGTTTTTCATCGTCAACAAGAAGGTTTAAGGGATACAGTAAACATGAAGTGAAGCATCGGAATTTAAAACTCTACTCACAGGAGAGGTTCAACTCATAGAAAATTAGAGTGTCAGTCCTCTTGTACTTAAGTCGGCATTGTGCCCTTGTATTAAATTCGGATGCAATTTCTGTGCTTCATCGTCAATAAGAAGGTCCAAGGGATTAAGGAAACCTGAAGTGAAGCATCGGAATCTGACACTGGACTCACAGGAGAGGTTCAAATCATAGAAAGTTATTGTGTCAGTCCTCTTGTACTTAAGTCGGCATTGTGCCTTTTGTATTAAATTCCGATGCAATTTCTGTGTCACTTCGTCAATACGAAGGTCCAAGGTATACAGTAAACCTGAAATGAAGCATCGGATTCTGACACTGGACTCACAGGAGTGGTTCATATCATAGAAAGTGAGAGTGTCAGTCGTGTTGTAGTTTGGTCGGCATTGTGCCTTTCGTATTAAATTCGGATGCAATTTCTGTGTTTCATCGTCAATAGGAAGGTCGAAGGTATACAGTAAATCTGAACTGAAGCATCGGAATCTAAAACTGGACTCACAGGAGAGGTTCAAATCATAGAAAGTTATTGTGTCAGTCCTCTTGTACTTAAGTCGGCATTGTGCCTTTTGTATTAAATTCCGATGCAATTTCTGTGTCTCATCGTCAATACGAAGGTCCAAGGTATACAGTAAACTTGAAGTGAAGCATCGGAATCCAAATTTGGACTCACAGGAGAGGTTCAAATCATAGAAAGTGAGAGTGTCAGTCCTCTTGTACTTAAGTCGGCATTGTGCTTTTTGAATTTAATTGCAATGCAATTTCTTTGCCTCATCGTCAATTAGAAGGTCAAAGGTACACAGTAAACCTGAAGTGAAGCATCGGAATCTAAAACTGGACTCACAGGAGAGGTTCAAATCATAGAAAGTTAGAGTGTCTGTCCTCTTGTACTTAAGTCGGCATTGTTTCTTTTGAATTTAAATCCGATGCAATTTCTGTGTTTCATCGTCAATAAGAAGGTCCAAGGTATACAGTAAAGCTGAAGTGAAGCATCGGAATATAAAACTGGACTCACAGGTGAGGTTCAAATCATAGAACGTTAGAGTGTCAGTCCTCTTGTACTTAAGTCGGCATTGTGCCTTTTGTATTAAATTCGGATGCAATTTCTTTGTTTCATCGTCAATAAGAAGGTACAAGGGATACAGTAACCCTGAAGTGAAGCATCGGAATCTAAAACTGGACTCACAGGAGAGGTTCAAATCATAGAAAGTGAGAGTGTCAGTCCTCTTGTACTTAAGTCGGCATTTTGCCTTTTGTATTAAATTCGGATGCAATTTCTGTGTTTCACCGTCAATTAGAAGGTCCAAGGGATACAGTAAATCTGAAGTGAAGCATCGGAATCTAAAACTGGACTCACGTGATAGGTTCAAATCATAGAAAATTAAAGTGTCAGTCCTCTTGTACTTAAGTCGGCATTGTGCCTTTGTATTAAATTCGAATGCGATTTCTTTGTTTCATCGGCAATAAGAAGTTACAAGGGATACAGTAAACCTGATGTGAAGCATCGGAATCTAAAACTGGACTCACAGGAGAGGTTCAAATCATAGAAAGTGAGAGTGTCAGTTCTCTTGTACTTAAGTCGGCACTGTGCCTTTTGTATTAAATTCGGATGCAATTTCTGTGTCTCATCGTCAATACGATGGTCCAAGGGATACAGTAAACCTGAAGTCAGGAATCGGAATCTAAGACTGGTCCCACAGGAGAGGTTCAAATAATAGAAAGTTAGAGTGTCGGTCCTCTTGTGCTTAAGTGGGCATTGTGCGTTTTGTATTAAATTCGGTTGCAATTTCTGTCTTTCATCGTCAACAAGAAGGTCCAAGGTATACAATAAACCTGAAGTGAAGCAGCGGAATCTAAAACTGGACTCACAGGAGAGGTTCAAATCATAGAACGTGAGTGTGTCGGTCCTCTTGCACTTATGTCGGCCTTGTGCCTTTTGTATTAAATTCCGATGCAATATCTGTGTTTCATCGTCAATAAGAAGGTCCAAGGTATACAGTAAACCCGAAGTGAAGCATTGGAATCAAAAACTGGACTCACAGGAGAGGTTCAAATCATAGATAGTGAGACTGTCAGTCCTCTTGTACTTAAGTCGGCATAGTGCCTTTTGTATTAAATTCCGATGCAATTTCTGTGTTTCATCGTCAATAAGAAGGTCCAAGGTATAAAGGAAACCTGAAGTGAAGCATCGGAATCTAAAACTGGCCTCACAGGAGACAATCAAATCATAGAAAGTTAGAGTGTCAGTCCTCTTGTACTTAAGTCGGCATTGCGCCTTTTGTATTAAATTGGGATGCAATTTCTGT
This sequence comes from Schistocerca americana, assembly GCF_021461395.2. Lineage (NCBI taxonomy): Eukaryota > Metazoa > Arthropoda > Insecta > Orthoptera > Acrididae > Schistocerca > Schistocerca americana. Next base: position 61,884,949 of record NC_060121.1, read on the forward strand.
GTTTCATCGTCAATTAGAAGGACCAAGGGATACAGTAAACATGAAGTGAAGCATCGGAACCTAAAACTTTACTCACAGGAGAGGTTCAAATCATAGAAAGTTAGTGTGTCTGTCCTCTTATACTTAAGTCGGCATTGTGCCTTTTGTATTTAATTCGGATGCAATTTCTGTGTTTCATCGTCAATAAGAAGGTGCAAGGGATACAGCAAACCTGAAGTGAAGCATCGGAATCTAAAACTGGACTTACAGGAGAGGTTCAAATCATAGAAAGTGAGAGTGTCAGTCCTCTTGTACTTCAGTCGGCATTGTGCCTTTTGTATTAAATTCGGATGCAATTTCTGTGTTTCATCGTCAATAAGAAGGTCCAAGGGATACAGTAAACCTGAAGTGAAGCGTCGGAATCTAAAACTGGACTCACGGGACAGGTTCAAATCATAGAAAGTGAGAGTGTCAGTCCTCTTGTACATAAGTCGGCATTGTGCCTTTTGAATTAAATTCGGATATAATCTCTGTGTTTCATCGTCAACAAGAAGGTTTAAGGGATACAGTAAACATGAAGTGAAGCATCGGAATTTAAAACTCTACTCACAGGAGAGGTTCAACTCATAGAAAATTAGAGTGTCAGTCCTCTTGTACTTAAGTCGGCATTTTGCCTTTGTATTAAATTCGGATGCAATTTCTGTGCTTCATCGTCAATAAGAAGGTCCAAGGGATTAAGGAAACCTGAAGTGAAGCATCGGAATCTGACACTGGACTCACAGGAGAGGTTCAAATCATAGAAAGTTATTGTGTCAGTCCTCTTGTACTTAAGTCGGCATTGTGCCTTTTGTATTAAATTCCGATGCAATTTCTGTGTCACTTCGTCAATACGAAGGTCCAAGGTATACAGTAAACCTGAAGTGAAGCATCGGATTCTGACACTGGACTCACAGGAGAGGTTCATATCATAGAAAGTGAGAGTGTCAGTCGTGTTGTAGTTTGGTCGGCATTGTGCCTTTCGTATTAAATTCGGATGCAATTTCTGTGTTTCATCGTCAATAGGAAGGTCGAAGGTATACAGTAAATCTGAACTGAAGCATCGGAATCTAAAACTGGACTCACAGGAGAGGTTCAAATCATAGAAAGTTATTGTGTCAGTCCTCTTGTACTTAAGTCGGCATTGTGCCTTTTGTATTAAATTCCGATGCAATTTCTGTGTCTCATCGTCAATACGAAGGTCCAAGGTATACAGTAAACTTGAAGTGAAGCATCGGAATCCAAATTTGGACTCACAGGAGAGGTTCAAATCATAGAAAGTGAGAGTGTCAGTCCTCTTGTACTTAAGTCGGCATTGTGCTTTTTGAATTTAATTGCAATGCAATTTCTTTGCCTCATCGTCAATTAGAAGGTCAAAGGTACACAGTAAACCTGAAGTGAAGCATCGGAATCTAAAACTGGACTCACAGGAGAGGTTCAAATCATAGAAAGTGAGAGCGTCAGTCCTCTTGTACTTAAGTCGGCATTTTGCCTTTTGTATTAAATTCGGATGCAATTTCTGTGTTTCATCGTCAATTAGAAGGTCCTAGGGATACAGTAAATCTGAAGTGAAGCATCGGAATCTAAAACTGGACTCACGGGAGAGGTTCAAATCATAGAACGTTAGAGTGTCAGTCCTCTTGTACTTAAGTCGGCATTGTGCCTTTGTATTAAATTCGAATGCGATTTCTTTGTTTCATCGGCAATAAGAAGTTACAAGGGATACAGTAAACCTGATGTGAAGCATCGGAATCTAAAACTGGAGTCACAGGAGAGGTTCAAATCATAGAAAGTGAGAGTGTCAGTCCTCTTGTACTTAAGTCGGCACTGTGCCTTTTGTATTAAATTCGGATGCAATTTCTGTGTCTCATCGTCAATACGATGGTCCAAGGGATACAGTAAACCTGAAGTCAGGAATCGGAATCTAAGACTGGTCCCACAGGAGAGGTTCAAATAATAGAAAGTTAGAGTGTCGGTCCTCTTGTGCTTAAGTGGGCATTGTGCGTTTTGTATTAAATTCGGATGCAATTTCTGTCTTTCATCGTCAACAAGAAGGTCCAAGGTATACAATAAACCTGAAGTGAAGCAGCGGAATCTAAAACTGGACTCACAGGAGAGGTTCAAATCATAGAACGTGAGTGTGTCGGTCCTCTTGCACTTATGTCGGCCTTGTGCCTTTTGTATTAAATTCCGATGCAATATCTGTGTTTCATCGTCAATAAGAAGGTCCAAGGTATACAGTAAACCCGAAGTGAAGCATCGGAATCAAAAACTGGACTCACAGGAGAGGTTCAAATCATAGATAGTGAGACTGTCAGTCCTCTTGTACTTAAGTCGGCATAGTGCCTTTTGTATTAAATTCCGATGCAATTTCTGTGTTTCATCGTCAATAAGAAGGTCCAAGGTATAAAGGAAACCTGAAGTGAAGCATCGGAATCTAAAACTGGCCTCACAGGAGACAATCAAATCATAGAAAGTAAGAGTGTCATTCCTCTTGTACTTAAGTCGGCATTGTGCCTTTTGTATTAAATTCGGATGCAATTTCCTTGTTTCATCGTCGATAAGAAGGTACAAGGTGTACAGTAAACCTGAAGTGAAGCATCGGAATCTAAAACTGGACTCACAGGAGAGGTTCAAAGCATACAATGTAATAGTGTCAGTCCTCTTGTACTTAAGTCGGCTTTGTGCCTTTTGTATTAAATTCCGATGCAATTTCTGTGTTTCATCGTCAATAAGAAGGTCCTAGGGATACAGTAAACCTGAAGTGAAGCATCGAAATCGAAAACTAGACTCACAGGAGAGGTTCAAATCACAGAAAGTTAGAGTGTCAGTCCTCTTGTACTTAAGTCGGCATTGCGCCTTTTGTATTAAATTGGGATGCAATTTCTGTGTTTCATCGTCAATTAGAAGGACCAAGGGATACAGTAAACATGAAGTGAAGCATCGGAACCTAAAACTTTACTCACAGGAGAGGTTCAAATCATAGAAAGTTATAGTGTCTGTCCTCTTGCACTTAAGTCGGCATTGTGCCTTTTGTATTTAATTCGGATGCAATTTCTGTGTTTCATCGTCAATAAGAAGGTGCAAGGGATACAGCAAACCTGAAGTGAAGCATCGGAATCTAAAACTGGACTTACAGGAGAGGTTCAAATCATAGAAAGTGAGAGTGTCAGTCCTCTTGTACTTCAGTCGGCATTGTGCCTTTTGTATTAAATTTGGATGCAATTTCTGTGTTTCATCGTCAATAAGAAGGTCCAAGGGATACAGTAAACCTGAAGTGAAGCATCGGAATCTAAAACTGGACTCACAGGAGAGGTTCAAATCATAGAAAGTTAGTGTGTCAGTCCTCTTGTACTTAAGTCGGCATTGTGCCTTTTGAATTTAGTTCCGATGCAATTTCTGTGTTTCATCGTCAATAAGATGGTCCAAGGTATACAGTAAACCTGAAGTGAAGCATCAGATCTAAAACTGGACTCACAGGAGAGGTTCAAATCATAGAAAGTTAGAGTGTCAGTCCTCTTGTACTTAAGTCGGCATTGTGCCTTTTGTATTAAATTCGGATGCAATTTCGGTGTTTCATCATCAATAAGAAGGTCCAAGGTATACAGTAAGCCTGAAGTGAAGCATCGGAATCTAAAACTGGACTCACAGGAGAGGTTCAAATCATAGAAAGTGAGAGTGTCAGTCCTCTTGTACTTAAGTCGGCATTGTGCCTATTGTATTAAATTCGGATGCAATTTCTGTGTTTCATCGTCAATAAGAAGGTCTTAAGGGATACAGTAAACCTGAAGTGAAACATCGGAATCTAAAACTGGACTCACAGGAGGGGTTCAAATCATAGAAAGTGAGAGTGTCAGTCGTCTTGTTCTTAAGTCGGCATTGTGCCTTTTGTATTAAATTCGGATGCAATTTCTGTGTTTCATCGTCAATGGGAAGGTCGAAGGTATACAGTAAATCGGAACTGAAGCAACGGAATATAAAACTGGACTCACAGGAGAGGTTCAAATCAAAGAAAGTTATAGTGTCAGTCCTCTTGTACTTAAGTCGGCATTGTTCCTTTTGTATTAAATTCGGATGCAATCTCTGTGTGTCATTCTCAATAAGAGGGTCCAAAGTATAAAGGACATCTGAAGTGCTGCATCGGCATCTAAAACTCGACTCACAGGAAAGGTTCAAATCATAGAAAGTTAGAGTGTCAGTCCTCTTGTACTTATGTCGGCATTGTGCTTTTGTATTAAATTCGAATGCGATTTCTTTGTTTCATCGTCAATAAGAAGGTACAAGGGATACAGTAAACCTGAAGTGATGCATCGGAATCTAAATCTGGACTCACAGGTGAGGTTCAAATCATAGAAAGTGAGAGTGTCAGTCCTCTTGTACTTAAGTCGGCATTGTGCCTTTTGTATTAAATTTGGATGCAATTTCCGTGTCTCATCGTCAATAACATGGTCCAAGGGATACAGTAAACCTGAAGTGAAGCATCGGAATCAAAAACTGGACTCACAGGGGAGGTTCAATTCATAGATAGTGAGAGTGTCAGTCCTCTTGTACTTAAGTCGGCATAGTACCTTTTGTATTAAATTCGGATGCAATTTCTGTGTTTCATCGTCAATAAGAAAGTCCAAGGTATAAAGGAAACCTGAAGTGAAGCATCGGAATCTAAATCTGGACTCACAGGAGAGAATCAAATCATAGAAAGTTAGAGTGTCATTCCTCTTGTACTTAAGTCGGCATTGTGCCTTTTGTATTAATTTCGGATGCAATTTCCTTGTTTCATCGTCAATAAGAAGGTACAAGGGATACAGTAAACCTGAAGTGAAGCATCGGAATCTAAAACTGGACTCACAGGAGAGGTTCAAAACATAGAAAGTGAGAGTGTCAGTCCTCTTGTACTTAAGTCGGCTTTGTGCCTTTTGTAATAAATTCGGATGCAATTTTGGTTTCATCGTAAATAAGAAGGTCCAAGGGATACAGTAAACCTGAAGTGTTGCATCGGAATCTAAAACTGGACTCCCAGGAGAGGTTCACATCATAGAAAGATAGAGTGTCAGTCGTCTTGTACTTAAGTCGGCATTGTGCCTTTTGTATTTAATTCGGACGCAATTTCTGTGTTTCATCGTCAATTAAAAGGTCCAAGGGATACCGTAAACCTTAAGTGAAGCATCGGAATCTAAAACTGGACACAAAGGAGAGGATCAAATTATAGAAAGTGAGAGTGTCAGTCGTCTTGAACTTAAGTCGGCATTGTGCCTTTTGTATTATATTCGGATGCAATTTCTGTGTTTCATCGTCAATAGGAAGGTCTAAGGTATACAGTAAACCTGAAGTGAAGCATCGGAATCTAAATCTGGACTCACAGGACAGGTTCAAATCATAGAAATTTAGAGTGTCAGTCCTCATGTACTTAAGTTGGCATTGTGCCTTTTGTATAAAATTCAGATGCAATTTCTGTGTTTCATCGTCAATAAGAAGGTCCAAGGTATACAGTAAACCTGAAGTGAAACATCGGAATCTAAAACTGGACTCACAGGAGAGGTTCAAATCATAGAAAGTGGGAGTGTTAGTCCTCTTGTACTTCAGTCGGCATTGTGCCTTTTGTATTAAATTCGGATGCAATTTCTGTGTTTCATCGTCAATAAGAAGGTCCAAGGGATACAGTAATCCTGAAGTGAAGCATCGGAATCACAAACTGGTCTCACAGGAGAGGTTCATATCTTAGAAAATGAGAGTGTCAGTCGTCTTGTACTTATGTCTGCATTGTGCCTTTTGTATTAAATTCGGATGCAATTTCTGTGTTTCATCGTCAATTAGAAGGTCCAAGGGATACAATAAATCTGAAGTGAAGAATCGGAATCTAAAACTGGACTCACGGGATAGGTTCAAATCATAGAAAATTAAAGTGTCAGTCCTCTTGTACTTAAGTCGGCATTGTGCCTTTGTATTAAATTCGAATGCGATTTCTTTGTTTCATCGGCAATAAGAAGGTACAAGGGATACAGTAAACCTGATGTGAAGCATCAGAATCTAAAACTGGACTCACAGGAGAGGTTCAAATCATAGAAAGTGAGAGTGTCACTCCTCTTGTACTTAAGTCGGCACTGTGCCTTTTGTATTAAATTCGGATGCAATTTCTGTGTCTCATCGTCAATACGATGGTCCAAGGGATACAGTAAACCTGAAGTCAGGAGTCGGAATCTAAGACTGGTCCCACAGGAGAGGTTCAAATCATAGAAACTTAGAGTGTCGGTCCTCTTGTGCTTAAGTTGGCATTGTGCGTTTTGTATTAAATTTGGATGCAATTTCTGTCTTTCATCGTCAACAAGAAGGTCCAAAGTATACAATAAACCTGAAGTGAAGCAGCGGAATCTAAAACTGGACTCACAGGAGAGGTTCAAATCATAGAACGTGAGTGTGTCGGTCCTCTTGTACTTATGTCGGCATTGTGCCTTTTGTATTAAATTCCGATGCAATTTCTGTGTTTCATCGTCAATAAGAAGGTCCAAGGTATACAGTAAATCGGAACTGAAGCAACGGAATATAAAACTGAACTCACAGGAGAGGTTCAAATCAAAGAAAGTTATAGTGTCAGTCCTCTTGTACTTAAGTCGGCATTGTTCCTTTTGTATTAAATTCGGATGCAATCTCTGTGTGTCATTCTCAATAAGAGGGTCCAAAGTATAAAGGACATCTGAAGTGCTGCATCGGCATCTAAAACTCGACTCACAGGAAAGGTTCAAATCATAGAAAGTTTGAGTGTCAGTCCTCTTGTACTTATGTCGGCATTGTGCTTTTGTATTAAATTCGAATGCGATTTCTTTGTTTCATCGTCAATAAGAAGGTACAAGGGATACAGTAAACCTGAAGTGATATATCGGAATCTACATCTGGACTCACAGGTGAGGTTCAAATCGTAGAAAGTGAGAGTGTCAGTCCTCTTGTACTTAAGTCGGCATTGTGCCTTTTGTATTAAATTTGGATGCAATTTCCGTGTCTCATCGTCAATAACATGGTCCAAGGGATACAGTAAACCTGACGTGAAGCGTCGGAATCTAAAACAGGACTCACAGGAGAGGTTCAAATCATAGAAAGTAAGAGTGTCAGTCCTCCTGTACTTAAGTCGGCATTGTGCCTTTTTATTGAATTCGGATGAAGTTTCTGTGTTTCATCGTCAATAAGAAGGTCAAGGGAACAGTAAACCTGAAGTGAAGCATCGACATCTAAAACTGTACTCACAGGCGAGGTTCAAATCATAGCAAGTTAGAGTGTCAGTCGTCTTGTACTTAAGGCGCCATTGTGCCTTTTGTATTAAATTCGGATAATATTTCTGTGTTTCATCGTCAATAGGAAGGTCGAAGGTATACAGCAAACCGGAAATGAAGCATCGGAATGTAAAACTGGACTCACAGGAGCTGTTCATATCATAGGAAGTTAGAGTGTCAGTCCTCTTGTACTTAAGTCGGCATTGTGCCTTTTGTATTAAATTCCGATGCAATTTCTGTGTTTCATCGTCAATAAGATGGTCCAAGGTATACAGTAAACCTGAAGTGAAGCATCGGAATCAAAAACTGGACTCACAGGGGAAGTTCAATTCATAGATAGTGAGAGTGTCAGTCCTCTTGTACTTAAGTCGGCATAGTACCTTTTGTATTAAATTCGGATGCAATTTCTGTGTTTCATCGTCAATAAGAAAGTCCAAGGTATAAAGGAAACCTGAAGTGAAGCATCGGAATCTAAATCTGGACTCACAGGAGAGAATCAAATCATAGAAAGTTAGAGTGTCATTCCTCTTGTACTTAAGGCGGCATTGTGCCTTTTGTATTAATTTCGGATGCAATTTCCTTGTTTCATCGTCAATAAGAAGGTACAAGAGATACAGTAAACCTGAAGTGAAGCATCGGAATCTAAAACTGGACTCACAGGAGAGGTTCAAAACATAGAAAGTGAGAGTGTCAGTCCTCTTGTACTTAAGTCGGCTTTGTGCCTTTTGTAATAAATTCGGATGCAATTTTGGTTTCATCGTAAATAAGAAGGTCCAAGGGATACAGTAAACCTGAAGTGTTGCATCGGAATCTAAAACTGGACTCCCAGGAGAGGTTCACATCATAGAAAGATAGAGTGTCAGTCGTCTTGTACTTAAGTCGGCATTGTGCCTTTTGTATTTAATTCGGATGCAATTTCTGTGTTTCATCGTCAATTAAAAGGTCCAAGGGATACCGTAAACCTTAAGTGTAGCATCGGAATCTAAAACTGGACACAAAGGAGAGGATCAAATTATAGAAAGTGAGAGTGTCAGTCGTCTTGAACTTAAGTCGGCATTGTGCCTTTTGTATTATATTCGGATGCAATTTCTGTGTTTCATCGTCAATAGGAAGGTCTAAGGTATACAGTAAACCTGAAGTGAAGCATCGGAATCTAAATCTGGACTCACAGGACAGGTTCAAATCATAGAAATTTAGAGTGTCAGTCCTCATGTACTTAAGTTGGCATTGTGCCTTTTGTATAAAATTCCGATGCAATTTCTGTGTTTCATCGTCAATAAGAAGGTCCAAATTATACAGTAAACCTGAAGTGAAGCATCGGAATCAAAAACTGGACTCACAGAAGAGGTTCAAATCATAGATAGTGAGACTGTCAGTCCTCTTGTACTTAAGTCGGCATAGTGCCTTTTGTATTAAATTCCGATGCAATTTCTGTGTTTCATCGTCAATAAGAAGGTCCAAGGTACAAAGGAAACCTGAAGTGAAGCATCGGAATCTAAAACTGGCCTCACAGGACACAATCAAATCATAGAAAGTAAGAGTGTCATTCCTCTTGTACTTAAGTCGGCATTGTGCCTTTTGTATTAAATTCGGATGCAATTTCCTTGTTTCATCGTCGATAAGAAGGTACAAGGTATACAGTAAACCTGAAGTGAAGCATCGGAATCTAAAACTGGACTCACAGGAGAGGTTCAAAGCATAGAATGTAAGAGTGTTAGTCCTCTTGTACTTAAGTCGGCTTTGTGCCTTTTGTATTAACTTCCGATGCAATTTCTGTGTTTCATCGTCAATAAGAAGGTCCTAGGGGTACAGTAAACCTGAAGTGAAGCATCGAAATCGTAAACTAGACTCACAGGAGAGGTTCAAATCACAGAAAGTTAGAGTGTCAGTCCTCTTGTACTTAAGTCGGCATTGCGCCTTTTGTATTAAATTGGGATGCAATTTCTGTGTTTCATCGTCAATTAGAAGGACCAAGGGATACAGTAAACATGAAGTGAAGCATCGGAACCTAAAACTTTACTCACAGGAGAGGTTCAAATCATAGAAAGTTAGAGTGTCTGTCCTCTTGTACTTAAGTCGGCATTGTGCCTTTTGTATTTAATTCGGATGCAATTTCTGTGTTTCATCGTCAATAAGAAGGTGCAAGGGATACAGTAAACCTGAAGTGAAGCATCGGAATCTAAAAGTGGACTTACAGGAGAGGTTCAAATCATAGAAAGTGAGAGTGTCAGTCCTCTTGTACTTCAGTCGGCATTGTGCCTTTTGTATTAAATTCGGATGCAATTTCTGTGTTTCATCGTCAATAAGAAGGTCAAAGGGATACAGTAAACCTGAAGTGAAGCATCGGAATCTAAAACTGGACTCACAGCAGAGGTTCATATCATGGAAAGTGAGAGTGTCTGTCGTCTTGTACTTATGTCGGCATTGTGCCTTTTGTATTAAATTCGGATGCGATTTCTGTGTTACATCGTCAATAAGAAGGTACAAGTGATACAGTAAACCTGAAGTGAAGCATCGGAATCTAAAACTGGACTCACAGGAGAGGTTCAAATCATAGAAAGTTAGTATGTCAGTCCTCTTGTACTTAAGTCGGCATTGTGCCTTTTGAATTTAATTCCGATGCAATTTCTGTGTTTCATCGTCAATAAGATGGTCCAAGGTATACAGTAAACCTGAAGTGAAGCATCGGATCTAAAACTGGACTCACAGGAGAGGTTCAAATCATAGAAAGTTAGAGTGTCAGTCCTCTTGTACTTAAGTCGGCATTGTGCCTTTTGTATTAAATTCGGATGCAATTTCGGTGTTTCATCATCAATAAGAAGGTCCAAGGTATACAGTAAGCCTGAAGTGAAGCATCGGAATCTAAAACTGGACTCACAGGAGAGGTTCAAATCATAGAAAGTGAGAGTGTCAGTCCTCTTGTACTTAAGTCGGCATTGTGCCTATTGTATTAAATTCGGATGCAATTTCTGTGTTTCATCGTCAATAAGAAGGTCTTAAGGGATACAGTAAACCTGAAGTGAAACATCGGAATCTAAAACTGGACTCACAGGAGAGGTTCAAATCATAGAAAGTGAGAGTGTCAGTCGTCTTGTTCTTAAGTCGGCATTGTGCCTTTTGTATTAAATTCGGATGCAATTTCTGTGTTTCATCGTCAATAGGAAGGTCGAAGGTATCCAGTAAATCTGAACTGAAGCAACGGAATATAAAACTGGACTCACAGGAGAGGTTCAAATCAAAGAAAGTTATAGTGTCAGTCCTCTTGTACTTAAGTCGGCATTGTTCCTTTTGTATTAAATTCGGATGCAATCTCTGAGTGTCATTCTCAATAAGAGGGTCCAAAGTATAAAGGACATCTGAAGTGCTGCATCGGCATCTAAAACTCGACTCACAGGAAAGGTTCAAATCATAGAAAGTTAGAATGTCAGTCCTCTTGTACTTATGTCGGCATTGTGCTTTTGTATTAAATTCGAATGCGATTTCTTTGTTTCATCGTCAATAAGATGGTACAAGGGATACAGTAAACCTGAAGTGATGCATCGGAATCTAAATCTGGACTCACAGGTGAGGTTCAAATCATAGAAAGTGAGAGTGTCAGTCCTCTTGTACTTAAGTCGGCATTGTGCCTTTTGTATTAAATTTGGATGCAATTTCCGTGTCTCATCGTCAATATCATGGTCCAAGTGATACAGTAAACCTGACGTGAAGCGTCGGAATCTAAAACAGGACTCACAGGTGAGGTTCAAATCATAGAAAGTAAGAGTGTCAGTCCTCCTGTACTTAAGTCGGCATTGTGCCTTTTTATTGAATTCGGATGAAGTTTCTGTGTTTCATAGTCAATAAGAAGGTCAAGGGAACAGTAAACCTGAAGTGAAGCATCGACATCTAAAACTGTACTCACAGGCGAGGTTCAAATCATAGAAAGTTAGAGTATCAGTCGTCTTGTACTTAAGGCGGCATTGTGCCTTTTGTATTAAATTCGGATAATATTTCTGTGTTTCATCGTCAATAGGAAGGTCGAAGGTATACAGCAAACCGGAAATGAAGCATCGGAATGTAAAACTGGACTCACAGGAGCTGTTCATATCATAGGAAGTTAGAGTGTCAGTCCTCTTGTACTTAAGTCGGCATTGTGCCTTTTGTATTAAATTCCGATGCAATTTCTGTGTATCATCGTCAATAAGATGGTCCAAGGTATACAGTAAACCTGAAGTGAAGCATCGGAATCAAAAACTGGACTCACAGGAGAGGTTCAAATCACAGATAGTGAGAGTGTCAGTCCTCTTGTACTTAAGTCGGCATAGTACCTTTTGTATTAAATTCGGATGCAATTTCTGTGTTTCATCGTCAATAAGAAAGTCCACGGTATAAAGGAAACCTGAAGTGAAGCATCGGAATCTAAAAGTGGACTCACAGGAGAGGTTCAAAACATAGAATGTGAGAGTGTCAGTCCTCTTGTATTTAAGTCGGCTTTGTGCCTTTTGTAATAAATTCGGATGCAATTAGTGTGTTTCATCGTAAATAAGAAGGTCCAAGGGATACAGTAAACCTGAAGTGAAGCATCGGAATCTAAAACTTGACTCCCAGGAGAGGTTCACATCATAGAAAGTTAGAGTGTCAGTCGTCTTGTACTTAAGTCGGCATTGTGCCTTTTGTATTTAATTCGGATGCAATTTCTGTGTTTCATCGTCAATTAAAGGGTCCAAGGGATACAGTAAGCCTTAAGTGAAGCATCGGAATCTAAAACTGGACACAAAGGAGAGGATCAAATTATAGAAAGTGAGAGTGTCAGTCGTCTTGAACTTGAGTCGGCATTGTGCCTTTTGTATTAAATTCGGATGCAATTTCTGTGTTTCATCGTCAATAGGAAGGTCTAAGGTATACAGTAAACCTGAAGTGAAGCATCGGAATCTAAATCTGGACTCACAGGACAGGATCAATCATAGAAATTTAGAGTGTCAGTCCTCATGTACTTAAGTTGGCATTGTGCCTTTTGTATAAAATTCGCGTGCAATTTCTGTGTTTCATCGTCAATAAGATGGTCCAAGGTATACAGTAAACCTGAAGTGAAGCATCGGATCTAAAACTGGACTCACAGGAGAGGTTCAAATCATAGAAAGTTAGAGTGTCAGTCCTCTTGTACTTAAGTCGGCATTGTGCCTTTTGTATTAAATTCGGATGCAATTTCGGTGTTTCATCATCAATAGGAAGGTCCAAGGTATACAGTAAGCCTGAAGTGAAGCATCGGAATCTAAAACTGGACTCACAGGAGAGGTTCAAATCATAGAAAGTGAGAGTGTCAGTCCTCTTGTACTTAAGTCGGCATTGTGCCTATTGTATTAAATTCGGATGCAATTTCTGTGTTTCATCGTCAATAAGAAGGTCTTAAGGGATACAGTAAACCTGAAGTGAAACATCGGAATCTAAAACTGGACTCACAGGAGAGGTTCAAATCATAGAAAATGAGAGTGTCAGTCGTCTTGTTCTTAAGTCGGCATTGTGCCTTTTGTATTAAATTCGGATGCAATTTCTGTGTTTCATCGTCAATAGGAAGGTCGAAGGTATACAGTAAATCTGAACTGAAGCAACGGAATATAAAACTGGACTCACAGGAGAGGTTCAAATCAAAGAAAGTTATAGTGTCAGTCCTCTTGTACTTAAGTCGGCATTGTTCCTTTTGTATTAAATTCGGATGCAATCTCTGTGTGTCAATCTCAATAAGAGGGTCCAAAGTATAAAGGACATCTGAAGTGCTGCATCGGCATCTAAAACTCGACTCACAGGAAAGGTTCAAATCATAGAAAGTTAGAATGTCAGTCCTCTTGTACTTATGTCGGCATTGTGCTTTTGTATTAAATTCGAATGCGATTTCTTTGTTTCATCGTCAATAAGATGGTACAAGGGATACAGTAAACCTGAAGTGATGCATCGGAACCTAAATCTGGACTCACAGGTGAGGTTCAAATCATAGAAAGTGAGAGTGTCAGTCCTCTTGTACTTAAGTCGGCATTGTGCCTTTTGTATTAAATTTGGATGCAATTTCCGTGTCTCATCGTCAATATCGTGGTCCAAGGGATACAGTAAACCTGACGTGAAGCGTCGGAATCTAAAACAGGACTCACAGGTGAGGTTCAAATCATAGAAAGTAAGAGTGTCAGTCCTCCTGTACTTAAGTCGGCATTGTGCCTTTTTATTGAATTCGGATGAAGTTTCTGTGTTTCATCGTCAATAGAAAGGTCAAGGGAACAGTAAACCTGAAGTGAAGCATCGACATCTAAAACTGTACTCACAGGCGAGGTTCAAATCATAGAAAGTTAGAGTATCAGTCGTCTTGTACTTAAGGCGGCATTGTGCCTTTTGTATTACATTCGGATAATATTTCTGTGTTTCATCGTCAATAGGAAGATCGAAGGTATACAGCAAACCGGAAATGAAGCATCGGAATGTAAAACTGGACTCACAGGAGAGGTTCAAATCATAGATAGTGAGAGTGTCAGTCCTCTTGTACTTAAGTCGCCATAGTACCTTTTGTATTAAATTCGGATGCAATTTCTGTGTTTCATCGTAAATAAGAAAGTCCAAGGTATAAAGGAAACCTGAAGTGAAGCATCGGAATCTAAAACTGGACTCACAGGAGAGAATCAAATCATAGAAAGTTAGAGTGTCATTCCTCTTGTACTTAAGTCGGCATTGTGCCTTTTGTATTAATTTCGGATGCAATTTCCTTGTTTCATCGGCAATAAGAAGGTACAAGGGATACAGTAAACCTGAAGTGAAGCATCGGAATCTAAAACTGGACTCACAGGAGAGGTTCAAAACATAGAAAGTGAGAGTGTCAGGCCTCTTGTACTTAAGTCGGCTTTGTGCCTTTTGTAATAAATTCGAATGCAATTTCTGTGTTTCATCGTAAATAAGAAGGTCCAAGGGATACAGTAAACCTGAAGTGAAGCATCAGAATCTAAAACTTGACTCCCAGGAGAGGTTCACATCATAGAAAGTTAGAGTGTCAGTCGTCTTGTACTTAAGTCGGCATTGTGCCTTTTGTATTTAATTCGGATGCAATTTCTGTGTTTCATCGTCAATTAAAAGGTCCAAGGGATACAGTAAACCTTAAGTGAAGCATCGGAATCTAAAACTGGACACAAAGGAGAGGATCAAATTATAGAAAGTAAGAGTGTCAGTCGTCTTGAACTTGAGTCGGCATTGTGCCTTTTGTATTAAATTCGGATGCAATTTCTGTGTTTCATCGTCAATAGGAAGGTCTAAGGTATACAGTAAACCTGAAGTGAAGCATCGGAATCTAAATCTGGACTCACAGGACAGGATCAATCATAGAAATTTAGAGTGTCAGACCTCATGTACTTAAGTTGGCATTGTGCCTTTTGTATAAAATTCGCGTGCAATTTCTGTGTTTCATCGTCAATAAGAAGGTCCAAGGTATACAGTAAACCTGAAGTGAAACATCGGAATCTAAAACTGGACTCACAGGAGAGGTTCAAATCATAGAAAGTGGGAGTGTCAGTCCTCTTGTACTTCAGTCGGCATTGTGCCTTTTGTATTAAATTCGGATGCAATTTCTGTGTTTCATCGTCAATAAGAAGGTCCAAGGGATACAGTAATCCTGAAGTGAAGCATCGGAATCACAAACTGGTCTCACAGGAGAGGTTCATATCTTAGAAAATGAGAGTGTCAGTCGTCTTGTACATATGTCTGCATTGTGCCTTTTGTATTAAATTCGGATGCAATTTCTGTGTTTCATCGTCAATAGGAAGAACGAAGGTATACAGTAAACCTGAAGTAAAGCATCGGAATCTAAAACTGGACTCACAGGAGAGGTTAAATCATAGAAAGTTGTGGTGTCAGTCCTTTTGTACTTAAGTCGGCATTGTGCCTTTTGTAATAAATTCCGATGCAATTTCTCTGTCTCATCGTCAATAAGAATGTCCAAGGTATACAGCAAAACTGAAGTGAAGCATCGGAACCTAAAACTGGACTCACAGGAGAGGTTCAAATTATGGAAAGTGAGAGTGTCAGTCCTCTTGTACTTAAGTCGGCTTTGTGCCTTTTGAATTTAATTCCGATGCAATTTCTGTGTTTCATCGTCAATACGAAGTTCCGAGGTATACAGTAAACCTAAAGTGAGGCATCGGAATCTAAAACTGGACTCACAGGAGAGGTTCAAATCATAGGAAATTAGAGTGTCAGTATTCTTGTACTTAAGTCGGCATTGTGTCTTTTGTATTAAATTCGAATGCAATTTCTGTGTTTCATCGTCAATAAGAAGGTCCAAGGGATACAGTAAACCTGAAGTGAAGCATCGGAATCTAAAACTGGACTCACAGGAGAGGTTCAAGTCATAGAAAGTTAGAGTGTCAGTCCTCTTGTACTTAAGTCGGCATTGTGCCTTTTGAATTTAATTCCGATGCAATTTCTGTGCCTCATCGTCAATAAGAAGGTCCAAGGTACACAATAAACCTGAAGTGAAGCATCGGAATCTAAAACTGGACTCACAAGAGAGGCTCAAATCACAGAAAGTTAGAGTGTCAGGCCTCTTGTACTTAAGTCGGCATTGTGCCTTTTGAATTTAACTCCGATGCAATTTCTGTGCCACATCGTCAATAAGAAGGTCCTAGGTACACAGTAAACCTGAAGTGAAGCATCGGAATCTAAAACTGGACTCTTAGGAGAGGTTCAAATCATAGAAAGTTAGAGTGTCAGTCCTCTTGTACTTAAGTAGGCATTGTGCCTTTTGTATTAAATTCGGATGCAATTTCTGTGTTTCATCGTCAATAAGAAGGTCCAAGGGATACAGTAAACCTCAAGTGAAACATCGGAATCTAAAACTGGACTCACAGGAGAGGTTCAAATCATAGAAAGTGAGAGTGTCAGAAGTCTTGTTCTTAAGTGGGCATTGTGCCTTATGTATTAAATTCGGATGCAATTTCTGTGTTTCATCGTCAATAGGAAGGTCGAAGGTATACAGTAAACCTGAGCTGAAGCATCGGAATCTACAACTGGACTCACAGGAGATGTTAAAATCATAGAAAGTTATAGTGTCAGTCCTCATGTACTTAAGTCGGCATTGTGACTTTTGTATTAAATTCGGATGCAATTTCTTTGTTTCATTGTCAATAAGAGGGTCTAAGGTATAAAGGATACCTGAAGTGAAGCATCGGAATCTAAGACTCGACCCACAGGAGAGGTTCAAATCATAGAAAGTTAGAGCGTCAGTCCTCTTGTACTTAAGTCGGCATTGTGCTTTTGTATTAAATTCGGATGCAATTTCTGTGTTTCATCGTAAATAAGAAGGTCCAAGGGATACAGTAAACCTGAAGTGAAGCATCAGAATCTACAACTTGACTCCCAGGAGAGGTTCACATCATAGAAAGTTAGAGTGTCAGTCGTCTTGTACTTAAGTCGGCATTGTGCCTTTTGTATTTAATTCGGATGCAATTTCTGTGTTTCATCGTCAATTAAAAGGTCCAAGGGATACAGTAAACCTTAAGTGAAGCATCGGAATCTAAAACTGGACACAAAGGAGAGGATCAAATTATAGAAAGTGAGAGTGTCAGTCGTCTTGAACTTGAGTCGGCATTGTGCCTTTTGTATTAAATTCGGATGCAATTTCTGTGTTTCATCGTCAATAGGAAGGTCTAAGGTATACAGTAAACCTGAAGTGAAGCATCGGAATCTAAATCTGGACTCACAGGACAGGATCAATCATAGAAATTTAGAGTGTCAGTCCACATGTACTTAAGTTGGCATTGTGCCTTTTGTATAAAATTCGCGTGCAATTTCTGTGTTTCATCGTCAATAAGAAGGTCCAAGGTATACAGTAAACCTGAAGTGAAACATCGGAATCTAAAACTGGACTCACAGGAGAGGTTCAAATCATAGAAAGTGGGAGTGTCAGTCCTCTTGTACTTCAGTCGGCATTGTGCCTTTTGTATTAAATTCGGATGCAATTTCTGTGTTTCATCGTCAATAAGAAGGTCCAAGGGATACAGTAATCCTGAAGTGAAGCATCGGAATCACAAACTGGTCTCACAGGAGAGGTTCATATCTTAGAAAATGAGAGTGTCAGCCGTCTTGTACTTATGTCTGCATTGTGCCTTTTGTATTAAATTCGGATGCAATTTCTGTGTTTCATCGTCAATAGGAAGAACGAAGGTATACAGTAAACCTGAAGTAAAGCATCGGAATCTAAAACTGGACTCACAGGAGAGGTTAAATCATAGAAAGTTGTGGTGTCAGTCCTCTTGTACTTAAGTCGGCATTGTGCCTTTTGTAATAAATTCCGATGCAATGTCTCTGTCTCATCGTCAATTAGAATGTCCAAGGTATACAGCAGAACTGAAGTGAAGCATCGGAACCTAAAACTGGACTCACAGGAGAGGTTCAAATTATGGAAAGTGAGAGTGTCAGTCCTCTTGTACTTAAGTCGGCTTTGTGCCTTTTGAATTTAATTCCGATGCAATTTCTGTGTTTCATCGTCAATACGAAGTTCCGAGGTATACAGTAAACCTAAAGTGAGGCATCGGAATCTAAAACTGGACTCACAGGAGAGGTTCAAATCATAGGAAATTAGAGTGTCAGTATTCTTGTACTTAAGTCGGCATTGTGTCTTTTGTATTAAATTCGAATGCAATTTCTGTGTCTCATCGTCAATAAGAAGGTCCAAGGGATACAGTAAACCTGAAGTGAAGCATCGGAATCTAAAACTGGACTCACAGGAGAGGTTCAAGTCATAGAAAGTTAGAGTGTCAGTCCTCTTGTACTTAAGTCGGCATTGTGCCTTTTGAATTTAATTCCGATGCAATTTCTGTGCCTCATCGTCAATAAGAAGGTCCAAGGTACACAATAAACCTGAAGTGAAGCATCGGAATCTAAAACTGGACTCACAAGAGAGGCTCAAATCACAAAAAGTTAGAGTGTCAGGCCTCTTGTACTTAAGTCGGCATTGTGCCTTTTGAATTTAACTCCGATGCAATTTTTGTGCCACATCGTCAATAAGAAGGTCCTAGGTACACAGTAAACCTGAAGTGAAGCATCGGAATCTAAAACTGGACTCTTAGGAGAGGTTCAAATCATAGAAAGTTAGAGTGTCAGTCCTCTTGTACTTAAGTAGGCATTGGGCCTTTTGTATTAAATTCGGATGCAATTTCTGTGTTTCATCGTCAATAAGAAGGTCCAAGGGATACAGTAAACCTCAAGTGAAACATCGGAATCTAAAACTGGACTCACAGGAGAGGTTCAAATCATAGAAAGTGAGAGTGTCAGAAGTCTTGTTCTTAAGTGGGCATTGTGCCTTATGTATTAAATTCGGATGCAATTTCTGTGTTTCATCGTCAATAGGAAGGTCGAAGGTATACAGTAAACCTGAGCTGAAGCATCGGAATCTACAACTGGACTCACAGGAGAGGTTAAAATCATAGAAAGTTATAGTGTCAGTCCTCTTGTACTTAAGTCGGCATTGTGCTTTTGTATTAAATTCGGATGCAATTTCTGTGTTTCATCGTCAATAGGAAGGGCGAAGGTATACAGTAAACCTGAGCTGAAACATCGGAATCTAAAACTGGACTCACAGGAGAGGTTCAAATCATAGAAAGTGAGAGTGTCAGTCCTCCTGTCCTTAAGTCGGCATTGTGCCTTTTTATTAAATTCGGATGAAGTTTCTGGTTTTCAACGTCAATATGAAGGTCCAAGGGATACAGTAAACCAGAATTCAGGAATCGGAATCTAAAATTTTTCCCACAGGAGAGGTTCAAAACATAGAAAGTTAGAGTGTCGGTCCTCTTGTGCTTAAGTCGGCATTGTGCGTTTTGTATTAAATTCGGATGCAATTTCTGTGTTTCATCGTCAATAAGAAGGTTCAAGGTATACATTAAACCTGAAGTGAAGCAGCGGAATCTAAAACTGGAATAACAGGAGAGGTTCAAATCATAGAAATTGAGAGTGACAGTCCTCTTGTACTTAAGTCGGCATTGTGCCTTTTGTATTACATTCGGATGCAATTTCTGTGTTTCATCGTCAATAAGATGGTCCAAGTGATACAGAAACCTGAAGTGAAACATCAGAATCTAAAACTGTACTCACAGGAGAGGTTCAAATCGAAGAAAGTTAGAGTGTCAGTCGTCTTGTACTTAAGGTGGCATTGTGCCTTTTGTATTAAATTCGGATGCTGTTACTGTGTTTCATCGTCAATAGGAAGGTCGAAGATATACAGCAGACCTGAAATGAAGCATCGGAATCTAAAACTGGACTCACAGGAGAGGTTCATATAATAGAAAGTTAGAGTGTCAGTCCTCTTGTACTTAAGTCGGCATTGTGCCTTTTGTGTTAAATTCCGATGCAATTTCTGTGTTTCATCGTCAATAAGAAGGTCCAAGGTATACAGTAAACCTGAAGTGAAGCATCGGAATCAAAAACTGGACTCAGAGGAGAGGTTCAAATCATAGATAGTGAGAGTGTCAGTCCTCTTGTACTTATGTCGGAATAGTGCTTTTTGTATTAAATTCGGATGCAATTTCTGTGTTTCATCGTCAATAAGAAGGTCCAAGGTATAAAGGAAACCTGAAGTGAAGCGTCGGAATCTAAAACTGGCCTCACAGGAGAGGTTCAAATCATAGAAAGAGTGTCATTCCTCTTGTACTTAAGTCGGCATTGTGTCTTTTGTATTAAATTCAGATGCAATTTCATTGTTTCATCGTCAATAAGAAGGTACAAGGGATACAGTAAACCTGAAGTAAAGCATCGGAATCTAAAACTGGGCTCACAGGAGAGGTTCAAAACATAGTAAGTGAGAGAGACAGTCCTCTTGTACTTAAGTCGGCTTTGTGCCTTTTGTATTAAATTCGGATGCAATTTCTGTGTTCCATCGTCAATAAGAAGGTCCAAGGGATACAGTAAATCTGATGTGAAGCATCGAAATCTAAAACTGGACTCACAGGAGAGGTTCAAATCATAGAAAGTTAGTGTGTCTGTCCTCTTGCACCTAAGTCGGCATTGCGGCTTTTGTATTAAATTCGGATGCAATTTCTGTGTTTCATCATCAATTAGCAGGTCCAAGGGATACAGTAAACCTGAAGTGAAGCATCGGAATCTAAAACTGGACTCACGGGAGAGGTTCAAATCAAAGAAAGTTAGAGTATCAGTCCTCTTGTACTTAAGTCGGCATTGTGCCTTTTGTATTAATCCGGATGCAATTTCTGTGCTTCCTCGTCAATAAGAAGGGCCAAGGGATTAAGGAAACCTGAAGTGAAGCATCGGAATCTGACACTGGACTCACAGGAGAGGTTCAAATCATAGAAAGTTTGCGTGTCAGTCCTCTTATACTTAAGTCGGCATTGTGCCATTTGTATTAAATTCAAATGCAATTTCTGTGTTTCACCTGCAATAAGAGGGTCCAAGGGATACAGTAAACCTGAAGTGAGGCATCGGAATCTAAAACTGGACTCAAAGGAGAGGATCAAATTATAGAAAGTGAGAGTGTCAGTCGTCTTGAACTTAAGTCGGCATAGTGCCTTTTGTATTAAATTCGGATGCAATTTCTGTGTTTCATCGTCAATAGGAAGGTCGAAGGTATACAGTAAACCTGAAGTGAAGCATCGGAATCTAAATCTGGACTCACAGAAGAGGTTCAAATCATAGATAGTTAGAGTGTCAGTCCTCTTGTACTTAAGTCGGCATTGTGTCTTTTGTATTAAATTCGGATGCAATTTCTGTGTTTCATCGTCAATGACAAGGTCCAAGGTATACAGTAAACCTGAAGTGAAGCATTGGAATCTGAATCTGGACTCACAGGAGAGGTTCAAATGATAGAAAGTAAGAGTGTCAGTCTACTTGTACTTCAGTCGGCATTGTGCCTTTTGTATTAATTTCGGATGCAATATCTGTGTTTCATCGTCAATAAGAAGGTCCAAGGGATTCAGTAAACCTGAAGTGAAGCATCGGAATCTAAAACTGGAGTCACGGGAGAGGTTCATATCATAGAAAGTGAGAGTGTCAGTCGTCTTGTACTTAAGTCGGCATTGTGCCTTTTGTATTAAATTCGGATGCAATTTGTGTGCTTCATCGTCAATAGGACGGTCGAAGGTATACAGTAAACCTGAACTGAAGCATCGGAATCTAAAACTGGACTCTCAGGAGAGGTTCAAATCATAGAAAGTTATAGTGTCAGCCCACTTGTACTTAAGTCGGCATTGTGCCTTTTGTATTGAATTCCGATGCAATTTCTGTGTCTCATCGTCAATAAGATGGTCCAAGGGATACAGAAACCTGAAGTGAAACATCGGAATCTAAAACTGTACTCACGGGAGAGGTTCAAATCATAGAAAGTTAGTGTGTCAGTCCTCTTGTACCTAAGTCGGCATTGCGCCTTTTGTATTAAATTCGGATGCAATTTCTGTGTTTCATCGTCAATTAGAAGGTCCAAGCGATACAGTAAACCTGAAGTGAAGCATCGGAATCGAAAACTGGACTCACGGGAGGGGTTCAAATCAAAGAAAGTGAGAGTATCAGTCCTCTTGTACTTAAGCCGGCATTGTGCCTTTTGTATTACATTCGGATGCAATTTCTGTGCTTCCTCGTCAATATGAAGGTCCAAGGGATTAAGGACACCTGAAGTGAAGCATCGGAATCTGACACTGGACACACAGGAGAGGTTCAAATCTTAGAAACTTAGAGTGTCAGTCCTCTTATACTTAAGTCGGCATTGTGCCATTTGTATTAAATTCGAATGCAATTTCTGTGTTTCATCTTCAATAAGAAGGTCCAAGGGATACAGTAAACCTGAAGTGAAGCATCGGAATCTAAAACTGGACTCAAAGGAGAGGATCAAATTATAGAAAGTGAGAGTGTCAGTCGTCTTGAACTTAAGTCGGCATTGTGCCTTTTGTATTAAATTCGGATGCAATTTCTGTGTTTCATCGTCAATAGGAAGGTCGAAGGTATACAGTAAACCTGAAGTGAAGCATCGGAATCTAAATCTGGACTCACAGGAGGGGTTCAAATCATAGAAAGTTAGAGTGTCAGTCCTCTTGTACTTAAGTCGGCATTGTGCCTTTTGTATTAAATTCGGATGCAATTTCTGTGTTTCATCGTCAATAGGACGGTCGAAGGTATACAGTAAACCTGAATTGAAGCATCGGAATCTAAAACTGGACTCACAGGAGTGGTTCAAATCATAGAGAGTTATAGTGTCAGTCCTCTTGTACTTAAGTCGACATTGTGCCTTTTGTATTAAATTCCGATGCAATTTCTGTGTCTCATCGTCAATAAGATGGTCCAAGGGATCCAGAAACCTGAAGTGAAACATCGGAATCGAAAACTGGGCTCACGGGAGAGGTTCAAATCAAAGAAAGTTAGAGTATCAGTCCTCTTGTACTTAAGTCGGCATTGTGCCTTTTGTATTAAATTCCGATGCAATTTCTGTGCTTCCTCGTCAATAAGAAGGTCCAAGGGATTAAGGAAACCTGAAGTGAAGCATCGGAATCTGACACTGGACTCACGGGAGAGGTTCAAATCATAGAAAGTTAGAGTGTCAGTCCTCTTATACTTAAGTCATCATTGTGCCATTTGTATTAAATTCGAATGCAATTTCTGTGTTTCATCGTCAATAAGAAGGTCCAAGGGATACAGTAAACCTGAAGTGAAGCATCGAAATCTAAAACTGGACTCACAGGAGAGGTTCAAATCATAGAAAGTTAGTGTGTCACTCCACTTATACTTAAGTCATCATTGTGCCATTTGTATTAAATTCGAATGCAATTTCTGTGTTTCATCTTCAATAAGAAGGTCCAAGGGATACAGTAAACCTGAAGTGAAGCATCGGAATCTGACACTGGACTCACGGGAGAGGTTCAAATCATAGAAAGTTAGAGTGTCAGTCTACTTGTACTTCAGTCGGCATAGTGCCATTTGTATTAAATTCGGATGCAATATCTGTGGTTCGTCGTCAATAAGAAGGTCCAAGGGATACAGTAAACCTGAAGTGAAGCATTGGAATCTAAAACTGGACTCACGGGAGAGGTTCATATAATAGAAAGTGAGGGTGTCAGTCCTCTTGTACTTAAGTCGCCATTGTGCCTTTTGTATTAAATTCCGATGCAATATCTGTGTTTCATCGTCAATAAGAAGGTCCAAGGTATACAGTAAACCTGAAGTGAAGCATCGGAATCAAAAACTGGACTCAGAGGAGAGGTTCAAATCATAGATAGTGAGAGTGTCAGTCCTCTTGTACTTATGTCGGGATAGTGCCTTTTGTATTAAATTCGGATGCAATTTCTGTGTTTCATCGTCAATAAGAAGGTCCAAGGTATAAAGGAAACCTGAAGTGAAGCATCGGAATCTAAAACTGGCCTCACAGGAGAGGTTCAAATCATAGAATGTTAGAGTGTCATTCCTCTTGTACTTAAGTCGGCATTGTGTCTTTTGTATTAAATTCGGATGCGATTTCCTTGTTTCATCGTCAATAAGAAGGTACAAGGGATACAGTAAACCTGAAGTGAAGCATCGGAACCTAAAACTGTACTCACAGGAGAGGTTCAAAACATAGTAAGTGAGAGTGTCAGTCCGCTTGTACTTAAGTCGGCTTTGTGCCTTTTGTATTAAATTCGGATGCAATTTCTGTGTTCCATCGTCAATAAGAAGGTCCAAGGGATACAGTAAACCTGAAGTGAAGCATCGAAATCTAAAACTGGACTCACAGGAGAGGTTCAAATCATAGAAAGTTAGTGTGTCAGTCCTCTTGTACCTAAGTCGGCATTGCGCCTTTTGTATTAAATTCGGATGCCATTTCTGTGTTTCATCGTCAATTAGAAGGTCCAAGGGATACAGTAAACCTGAAGTGAAGCATCGGAAACGAAAACTGGACTCACGGGAGAGGTTCAAATCAAAGAATGTTAGAGTATCAGTCCTCTTGTACATAAGTCGGCATTGTGCCTTTTGTATTAAATTCGGTTGCAATTTCTGTGCTTCCTCGTCAATAAGAAGGTCTAAGGGATTAAGGAAACCTGAAGTGAAGCATCGGAATCTGACACTGGACTCACAGGAGAGGTTCAAATCATAGAAAGTTAGAGTGTCAGTCCTCTTACACTTAAGTCAGCTTTGTGCCATTTGTATTAAATTCGAATGCAATTTCTGTGTTTCATCTTCAATAAGAAGGTCCAAGGTATACAGTAAACCTGAAGTGAAGCATCGGAATCTAAAACTGGACTCACAGGAGAGGTTCAAATCATCTAAAGTGAGAGTGTCAGTCCTCTTGTACTTAAGTCGGCATTGTGCCTTTAGTATTATATTCGGATGCAATTTCTGTGCTTCATCGTCAAGAAAAAGGTACAAAGGATACAGTAAACCTGAAGTGAAGCATCGGAATCTAAAACTGGACTCACAGGAGAGGTTCAAATCATAGAAAGTGAGAGTGTCAGTCTTCTTGTACTTAAGTCGGCTTTGTGCGTTTGGATTAAATACGGATGCAATTTCTGTGTTTCATCGTCAATAAGAAGGTCCAAGAGATACAGTAAACCTGAAGTGAATCATCGGAATCTAAAACTGGACTCAAAGGAGAGGATCAAATTATAGAAAGTGAGAGTGTCAGTCGTCTTGAACTTAAGTCGGCATTGTGCTTTTGTATTAAATTCGGATGCAATTTCTGTGTTTCATCGTCAGTAGGAAGGTCGAACGTATACAGTAAACCTGAAGTGAAGCATCGGAATCTAAATCTGGACTCACAGGAGAGGTTCAAGTCATAGAAAGTTAGAGTGTCAGTCCTCTTGTACTTAAGTCGGCATTGTGCCTTTTGCATTTATTTTGGATGCTATTTCTGTGTTTCATCGTCAATAAGAAGGTCCAAGGTATACAGTAAACCTGAAGTGAAGCATCGGAATCTAAAACTGGACTCACAGGAGAGGTTCAAATCATAGTAAGTGAGAGTGTCAGTCCTCTTGTACTTCAGTCGGCATTGTGCCTTTTGTATTAAATTCGGATGCAATTTCATTGTTTCATCGTCAATAAGAAGGTCGAAGGTATACAGTAAACCTGAACTGAAGCATCAGAATCTAAAACTGGACTCACAGGAGAGGTTCAAATCATAGAAGGTTATGGTGTCAGTCCTCTTGTACTTAAGTCGGCATTGTGCCTTTTGTATTAAATTCGGATGCAATTTCTGTGTCTCATCGTCATCAAGAAGGTCCAAGGTATACAGTAAACCTGAAGTGAAACTTCGGAATCTAAAACGGGGCTCACAGGAGAGGATCAAATCATGGAAAGTGAGAGTGTCAGACCTCTTGTACTTAAGTCGGCATTGTGCCTTTTGTATTAAATTCGGATGCAATTTCTGTGTTTCATCGTCAATAACAAGGTACAAGGGATACTGTAAACCTGAAGTGAAGCATCGGAACCTAAAACTGGACTCACAGGAGAGGTTCAAATCATAGAAAGTGAGAGTGTGAGTCCTCTTGTACTTAAGTCGGCATTGTGCCTTTTGTATTAAATTCCGATGCAATTTCTGTGTTTCATCGTCAATATGAAGGTCCAAGGGATACAGTAATCCTGAAGTGAAGCGTCGGAATCTAAAACTGGACTCACTGGAGAGGTTCAAATCATGGTAAGTGAGAGTGTCAGTCCTGTTGTACATAAGTCGGCATTGTGCCTTTTGTATTAAATTCGGATATAATTTTTGCGTTTCATCGTCAACAAGAAGGTCCTAGGGATACACTAAACCTGAACTGAAGCATCGGAATCTAAAACTGGACTCACAGGAGAGGTTCAAATCATAGAAAATTAGAGTGTCAGTCCTCATGTACTTAAGTCGGCATTGTGCCTTTTGAATTTAATTCCGATGCAATTTCTGTGTTTCATCGTAATAAGAAGTTCCGAGGTATATAGTAAACCTGAAGTGAAGCATCGGAATCTAAAACTGGACTCACAGGAGCGGTTCAAATCATAGAAAGTTATAGTGTCAGTCCTCTTGTGCTTAAGTCGGCTTTGTGCCTTTTGTATTAAATTCGGATGCAATTTCTGTGTTTCATCGTCAATAAGAAGGTCCAAGGGATACAGTAACCCTGAAGTGAAGCATTGGAATCTAAAACTGGACTCACAGGAGAAGTTCAAATCATAGAAAGTGCAAGTGTCAGTCCCCTTGTACTTAAGTCGGCATTGTGCCTTTTGTATTAAATTCGAATGCAATTTCTGTGTTTCATCGTCTATAAGAAGGTCCAAGGGATGCAGTAGACCTGAAGTGAAGCATCGGAATCTAAAACTGGACTCACAGGAGAGGTTCAAATCATAGAAAGTGCAAGTGTCAGTCCACTTGTACTTAAGTCGGCATTGTGCCTTTTGTATTAAATTCGAGTGCAATTTCTGTGTTTCATCGTCTATAAGAAGGTCCAAGGGATGCAGTAGACCTGAAGTGAAGCAACGGAATCTAAAACTGGACTCACAGGAGAGGTTCAAATCATAGAAAGTTAGAGTGTGAGTCCTCTTGTACTTAAGTCGGCATTGTGCCTTTTGTATTAAATTCGAATGCAATTTCTGTGTTTCATCGTCAATAGGAAGGTCGAAGGTATACAGTAAACCTGAACTGAAGCATCGGAATCTAAAACTGGAC
The DNA here is from genome assembly GCF_021461395.2 of Schistocerca americana. Classification (NCBI taxonomy): domain Eukaryota; kingdom Metazoa; phylum Arthropoda; class Insecta; order Orthoptera; family Acrididae; genus Schistocerca; species Schistocerca americana. The sequence continues at coordinate 61,911,829 of NC_060121.1, forward strand.
TCACAGGAGAGGTTCAAATCATAGAAGGTTATGGTGTCAGTCCTCCTGTACTTAAGTCGGCATTGTGCCTCTTGTATTAAATTCGGATGCAATTTCTGTGTCTCATTGTCAACAAGAAGGTCCAAGGTATGCAGTAAACCTGAAGTGAAGCTTCGGAATCTAAAACGGGACTCACAGGAGAGGTTCAAATCATGGAAAGTGAGAGTGTCAGTCCCCTTGTACTTAAGTCGGCATTGTGCCTTTTGTATTAAATTCGGATGCAATTTCTGTGTTTCATCGTCAATAACAAGGTACAAGGGATACAGTAAACCTGAAGTGAAGCACCGGAATCTAAAACTGGACTCACAGGAGAGGTTCAAATCATAGAAAGTGAGAGTGTGAGTCCTCTTGTACTTAAGTGGGCATTGTGCCTTTTGTATTAAATTCCGATGCAATTTCTGTGTTTCATCGTCAATAAGAAGGTCCAAGGGATACAGTAAACCTGAAGTGAAGCGTCGGAATCTAAAACTGGACTCGCTGGAGAGGTTCAAATCATAGAAAGTGAGAGTGTCAGTCCTCTTGTACATAAGTCGGTATTGTGCCTTTTGTATTAAATTCGGATATAATTTATGCGTTTCATCGTCAACAAGAAGGTCCAAGGGATACAGTAAACCTGAAGTGAAGCATCGGAATTTAAAACTGGACTCACAGGAGAGGTTCAAAGCATAGAAAATTAGAGTGTCAGTCCTCTTATACTTAAGTCGGCATTGTGCCATTTGTATTAAATTCGAATGCAATTTCTGTGTTTCATCGTCAATAAGAAGGTCCAAGGGATACAGTAAACCTGAAGTGAAGCATCGAAATCTAAAACTGGACTCACAGGAGAGGTTCAAATCATAGAAAGTTAGTGTGTCACTCCACTTATACTTAAGTCATCATTGTGCCATTTGTATTAAATTCGAATGCAATTTCTGTGTTTCATCTTCAATAAGAAGGTCCAAGGGATACAGTAAACCTGAAGTGAAGCATCGGAATCTGACACTGGACTCACGGGAGAGGTTCAAATCATAGAAAGTTAGAGTGTCAGTCTACTTGTACTTCAGTCGGCATAGTGCCATTTGTATTAAATTCGGATGCAATATCTGTGGTTCGTCGTCAATAAGAAGGTCCAAGGGATACAGTAAACCTGAAGTGAAGCATTGGAATCTAAAACTGGACTCACGGGAGAGGTTCATATAATAGAAAGTGAGGGTGTCAGTCCTCTTGTACTTAAGTCGCCATTGTGCCTTTTGTATTAAATTCCGATGCAATATCTGTGTTTCATCGTCAATAAGAAGGTCCAAGGTATACAGTAAACCTGAAGTGAAGCATCGGAATCAAAAACTGTACTCAGAGGAGAGGTTCAAATCATAGATAGTGAGAGTGTCAGTCCTCTTGTACTTATGTCGGGATAGTGCCTTTTGTATTAAATTCGGATGCAATTTCTGTGTTTCATCGTCAATAAGAAGGTCCAAGGTATAAAGGAAACCTGAAGTGAAGCATCGGAATCTAAAACTGGCCTCACAGGAGAGGTTCAAATCATAGAATGTTAGAGTGTCATTCCTCTTGTACTTAAGTCGGCATTGTGTCTTTTGTATTAAATTCGGATGCGATTTCCTTGTTTCATCGTCAATAAGAAGGTACAAGGGATACAGTAAACCTGAAGTGAAGCATCGGAACCTAAAACTGTACTCACAGGAGAGGTTCAAAACATAGTAAGTGAGAGTGTCAGTCCGCTTGTACTTAAGTCGGCTTTGTGCCTTTTGTATTAAATTCGGATGCAATTTCTGTGTTCCATCGTCAATAAGAAGGTCCAAGGGATACAGTAAACCTGAAGTGAAGCATCGAAATCTAAAACTGGACTCACAGGAGAGGTTCAAATCATAGAAAGTTAGTGTGTCAGTCCTCTTGTACCTAAGTCGGCATTGCGCCTTTTGTATTAAATTCGGATGCCATTTCTGTGTTTCATCGTCAATTAGAAGGTCCAAGGGATACAGTAAACCTGAAGTGAAGCATCGGAAACGAAAACTGGACTCACGGGAGAGGTTCAAATCAAAGAATGTTAGAGTATCAGTCCTCTTGTACTTAAGTCGGCATTGTGCCTTTTGTATTAAATTCGGTTGCAATTTCTGTGCTTCCTCGTCAATAAGAAGGTCTAAGGGATTAAGGAAACCTGAAGTGAAGCATCGGAATCTGACACTGGACTCACAGGAGAGGTTCAAATCATAGAAAGTTAGAGTGTCAGTCCTCTTACACTTAAGTCAGCTTTGTGCCATTTGTATTAAATTCGAATGCAATTTCTGTGTTTCATCTTCAATAAGAAGGTCCAAGGTATACAGTAAACCTGAAGTGAAGCATCGGAATCTAAAACTGGACTCACAGGAGAGGTTCAAATCATCTAAAGTGAGAGTGTCAGTCCTCTTGTACTTAAGTCGGCATTGTGCCTTTAGTATTATATTCGGATGCAATTTCTGTGCTTCATCGTCAAGAAAAAGGTACAAAGGATACAGTAAACCTGAAGTGAAGCATCGGAATCTAAAACTGGACTCACAGGAGAGGTTCAAATCATAGAAAGTGAGAGTGTCAGTCTTCTTGTACTTAAGTCGGCTTTGTGCGTTTGGATTAAATACGGATGCAATTTCTGTGTTTCATCGTCAATAAGAAGGTCCAAGAGATACAGTAAACCTGAAGTGAATCATCGGAATCTAAAACTGGACTCAAAGGAGAGGATCAAATTATAGAAAGTGAGAGTGTCAGTCGTCTTGAACTTAAGTCGGCATTGTGCTTTTGTATTAAATTCGGATGCAATTTCTGTGTTTCATCGTCAGTAGGAAGGTCGAACGTATACAGTAAACCTGAAGTGAAGCATCGGAATCTAAATCTGGACTCACAGGAGAGGTTCAAGTCATAGAAAGTTAGAGTGTCAGTCCTCTTGTACTTAAGTCGGCATTGTGCCTTTTGCATTTATTTTTGATGCTATTTCTGTGTTTCATCGTCAATAAGAAGGTCCAAGGTATACAGTAAACCTGAAGTGAAGCATCGGAATCTAAAACTGGACTCACAGGAGAGGTTCAAATCATAGTAAGTGAGAGTGTCAGTCCTCTTGTACTTCAGTCGGCATTGTGCCTTTTGTATTAAATTCGGATGCAATTTCATTGTTTCATCGTCAATAAGAAGGTCGAAGGTATACAGTAAACCTGAACTGAAGCATCAGAATCTAAAACTGGACTCACAGGAGAGGTTCAAATCATAGAAGGTTATGGTGTCAGTCCTCTTGTACTTAAGTCGGCATTGTGCCTTTTGTATTAAATTCGGATGCAATTTCTGTGTCTCATCGTCATCAAGAAGGTCCAAGGTATACAGTAAACCTGAAGTGAAACTTCGGAATCTAAAACGGGGCTCACAGGAGAGGATCAAATCATGGAAAGTGAGAGTGTCAGACCTCTTGTACTTAAGTCGGCATTGTGCCTTTTGTATTAAATTCGGATGCAATTTCTGTGTTTCATCGTCAATAACAAGGTACAAGGGATACTGTAAACCTGAAGTGAAGCATCGGAACCTAAAACTGGACTCACAGGAGAGGTTCAAATCATAGAAAGTGAGAGTGTGAGTCCTCTTGTACTTAAGTCGGCATTGTGCCTTTTGTATTAAATTCCGATGCAATTTCTGTGTTTCATCGTCAATATGAAGGTCCAAGGGATACAGTAATCCTGAAGTGAAGCGTCGGAATCTAAAACTGGACTCACTGGAGAGGTTCAAATCATGGTAAGTGAGAGTGTCAGTCCTGTTGTACATAAGTCGGCATTGTGCCTTTTGTATTAAATTCGGATATAATTTTTGCGTTTCATCGTCAACAAGAAGGTCCTAGGGATACACTAAACCTGAACTGAAGCATCGGAATCTAAAACTGGACTCACAGGAGAGGTTCAAATCATAGAAAATTAGAGTGTCAGTCCTCATGTACTTAAGTCGGCATTGTGCCTTTTGAATTTAATTCCGATGCAATTTCTGTGTTTCATCGTAATAAGAAGTTCCGAGGTATATAGTAAACCTGAAGTGAAGCATCGGAATCTAAAACTGGACTCACAGGAGCGGTTCAAATCATAGAAAGTTATAGTGTCAGTCCTCTTGTGCTTAAGTCGGCTTTGTGCCTTTTGTATTAAATTCGGATGCAATTTCTGTGTTTCATCGTCAATAAGAAGGTCCAAGGGATACAGTAACCCTGAAGTGAAGCATTGGAATCTAAAACTGGACTCACAGGAGAAGTTCAAATCATAGAAAGTGCAAGTGTCAGTCCCCTTGTACTTAAGTCGGCATTGTGCCTTTTGTATTAAATTCGAATGCAATTTCTGTGTTTCATCGTCTATAAGAAGGTCCAAGGGATGCAGTAGACCTGAAGTGAAGCATCGGAATCTAAAACTGGACTCACAGGAGAGGTTCAAATCATAGAAAGTGCAAGTGTCAGTCCACTTGTACTTAAGTCGGCATTGTGCCTTTTGTATTAAATTCGAGTGCAATTTCTGTGTTTCATCGTCTATAAGAAGGTCCAAGGGATGCAGTAGACCTGAAGTGAAGCAACGGAATCTAAAACTGGACTCACAGGAGAGGTTCAAATCATAGAAAGTTAGAGTGTGAGTCCTCTTGTACTTAAGTCGGCATTGTGCCTTTTGTATTAAATTCGAATGCAATTTCTGTGTTTCATCGTCAATAGGAAGGTCGAAGGTATACAGTAAACCTGAACTGAAGCATCGGAATCTAAAACTGGACTCACAGGAGAGGTTCAAATCATAGAAGGTTATGGTGTCAGTCCTCCTGTACTTAAGTCGGCATTGTGCCTCTTGTATTAAATTCGGATGCAATTTCTGTGTCTCATTGTCAACAAGAAGGTCCAAGGTATGCAGTAAACCTGAAGTGAAGCTTCGGAATCTAAAACGGGACTCACAGGAGAGGTTCAAATCATGGAAAGTGAGAGTGTCAGTCCCCTTGTACTTAAGTCGGCATTGTGCCTTTTGTATTAAATTCGGATGCAATTTCTGTGTTTCATCGTCAATAACAAGGTACAAGGGATACAGTAAACCTGAAGTGAAGCACCGGAATCTAAAACTGGACTCACAGGAGAGGTTCAAATCATAGAAAGTGAGAGTGTGAGTCCTCTTGTACTTAAGTGGGCATTGTGCCTTTTGTATTAAATTCCGATGCAATTTCTGTGTTTCATCGTCAATAAGAAGGTCCAAGGGATACAGTAAACCTGAAGTGAAGCGTCGGAATCTAAAACTGGACTCGCTGGAGAGGTTCAAATCATAGAAAGTGAGAGTGTCAGTCCTCTTGTACATAAGTCGGTATTGTGCCTTTTGTATTAAATTCGGATATAATTTATGCGTTTCATCGTCAACAAGAAGGTCCAAGGGATTAAGGACACCTGAAGTGAAGCATCGGAATCTGACACTGGACACACAGGAGAGGTTCAAATCTTAGAAACTTAGAGTGTCAGTCCTCTTATACTTAAGTCGGCATTGTGCCATTTGTATTAAATTCGAATGCAATTTCTGTGTTTCATCTTCAATAAGAAGGTCCAAGGGATACAGTAAACCTGAAGTGAAGCATCGGAATCTAAAACTGGACTCAAAGGAGAGGATCAAATTATAGAAAGTGAGAGTGTCAGTCGTCTTGAACTTAAGTCGGCATTGTGCCTTTTGTATTAAATTCGGATGCAATTTCTGTGTTTCATCGTCAATAGGAAGGTCGAAGGTATACAGTAAACCTGAAGTGAAGCATCGGAATCTAAATCTGGACTCACAGGAGGGGTTCAAATCATAGAAAGTTAGAGTGTCAGTCCTCTTGTACTTAAGTCGGCATTGTGCCTTTTGTATTAAATTCGGATGCAATTTCTGTGTTTCATCGTCAATAGGACGGTCGAAGGTATACAGTAAACCTGAATTGAAGCATCGGAATCTAAAACTGGACTCACAGGAGTGGTTCAAATCATAGAGAGTTATAGTGTCAGTCCTCTTGTACTTAAGTCGGCATTGTGCCTTTTGTATTAAATTCCGATGCAATTTCTGTGTCTCATCGTCAATAAGATGGTCCAAGGGATCCAGAAACCTGAAGTGAAACATCGGAATCGAAAACTGGGCTCACGGGAGAGGTTCAAATCAAAGAAAGTTAGAGTATCAGTCCTCTTGTACTTAAGTCGGCATTGTGCCTTTTGTATTAAATTCCGATGCAATTTCTGTGCTTCCTCGTCAATAAGAAGGTCCAAGGGATTAAGGAAACCTGAAGTGAAGCATCGGAATCTGACACTGGACTCACGGGAGAGGTTCAAATCATAGAAAGTTAGAGTGTCAGTCCTCTTATACTTAAGTCATCATTGTGCCATTTGTATTAAATTCGAATGCAATTTCTGTGTTTCATCGTCAATAAGAAGGTCCAAGGGATACAGTAAACCTGAAGTGAAGCATCGAAATCTAAAACTGGACTCACAGGAGAGGTTCAAATCATAGAAAGTTAGTGTGTCACTCCACTTATACTTAAGTCATCATTGTGCCATTTGTATTAAATTCGAATGCAATTTCTGTGTTTCATCTTCAATAAGAAGGTCCAAGGGATACAGTAAACCTGAAGTGAAGCATCGGAATCTGACACTGGACTCACGGGAGAGGTTCAAATCATAGAAAGTTAGAGTGTCAGTCTACTTGTACTTCAGTCGGCATAGTGCCATTTGTATTAAATTCGGATGCAATATCTGTGGTTCGTCGTCAATAAGAAGGTCCAAGGGATACAGTAAACCTGAAGTGAAGCATTGGAATCTAAAACTGGACTCACGGGAGAGGTTCATATAATAGAAAGTGAGGGTGTCAGTCCTCTTGTACTTAAGTCGCCATTGTGCCTTTTGTATTAAATTCCGATGCAATATCTGTGTTTCATCGTCAATAAGAAGGTCCAAGGTATACAGTAAACCTGAAGTGAAGCATCGGAATCAAAAACTGGACTCAGAGGAGAGGTTCAAATCATAGATAGTGAGAGTGTCAGTCCTCTTGTACTTATGTCGGGATAGTGCCTTTTGTATTAAATTCGGATGCAATTTCTGTGTTTCATCGTCAATAAGAAGGTCCAAGGTATAAAGGAAACCTGAAGTGAAGCATCGGAATCTAAAACTGGCCTCACAGGAGAGGTTCAAATCATAGAATGTTAGAGTGTCATTCCTCTTGTACTTAAGTCGGCATTGTGTCTTTTGTATTAAATTCGGATGCGATTTCCTTGTTTCATCGTCAATAAGAAGGTACAAGGGATACAGTAAACCTGAAGTGAAGCATCGGAACCTAAAACTGTACTCACAGGAGAGGTTCAAAACATAGTAAGTGAGAGTGTCAGTCCGCTTGTACTTAAGTCGGCTTTGTGCCTTTTGTATTAAATTCGGATGCAATTTCTGTGTTCCATCGTCAATAAGAAGGTCCAAGGGATACAGTAAACCTGAAGTGAAGCATCGAAATCTAAAACTGGACTCACAGGAGAGGTTCAAATCATAGAAAGTTAGTGTGTCAGTCCTCTTGTACCTAAGTCGGCATTGCGCCTTTTGTATTAAATTCGGATGCCATTTCTGTGTTTCATCGTCAATTAGAAGGTCCAAGGGATACAGTAAACCTGAAGTGAAGCATCGGAAACGAAAACTGGACTCACGGGAGAGGTTCAAATCAAAGAATGTTAGAGTATCAGTCCTCTTGTACTTAAGTCGGCATTGTGCCTTTTGTATTAAATTCGGTTGCAATTTCTGTGCTTCCTCGTCAATAAGAAGGTCTAAGGGATTAAGGAAACCTGAAGTGAAGCATCGGAATCTGACACTGGACTCACAGGAGTGGTTCAAATCATAGAAAGTTAGAGTGTCAGTCCTCTTACACTTAAGTCAGCTTTGTGCCATTTGTATTAAATTCGAATGCAATTTCTGTGTTTCATCTTCAATAAGAAGGTCCAAGGTATACAGTAAACCTGAAGTGAAGCATCGGAATCTAAAACTGGACTCACAGGAGAGGTTCAAATCATCTAAAGTGAGAGTGTCAGTCCTCTTGTACTTAAGTCGGCATTGTGCCTTTAGTATTATATTCGGATGCAATTTCTGTGCTTCATCGTCAAGAAAAAGGTACAAAGGATACAGTAAACCTGAAGTGAAGCATCGGAATCTAAAACTGGACTCACAGGAGAGGTTCAAATCATAGAAAGTGAGAGTGTCAGTCTTCTTGTACTTAAGTCGGCTTTGTGCGTTTGGATTAAATACGGATGCAATTTCTGTGTTTCATCGTCAATAAGAAGGTCCAAGAGATACAGTAAACCTGAAGTGAATCATCGGAATCTAAAACTGGACTCAAAGGAGAGGATCAAATTATAGAAAGTGAGAGTGTCAGTCGTCTTGAACTTAAGTCGGCATTGTGCTTTTGTATTAAATTCGGATGCAATTTCTGTGTTTCATCGTCAGTAGGAAGGTCGAACGTATACAGTAAACCTGAAGTGAAGCATCGGAATCTAAATCTGGACTCACAGGAGAGGTTCAAGTCATAGAAAGTTAGAGTGTCAGTCCTCTTGTACTTAAGTCGGCATTGTGCCTTTTGCATTTATTTTGGATGCTATTTCTGTGTTTCATCGTCAATAAGAAGGTCCAAGGTATACAGTAAACCTGAAGTGAAGCATCGGAATCTAAAACTGGACTCACAGGAGAGGTTCAAATCATAGTAAGTGAGAGTGTCAGTCCTCTTGTACTTCAGTCGGCATTGTGCCTTTTGTATTAAATTCGGATGCAATTTCATTGTTTCATCGTCAATAAGAAGGTCGAAGGTATACAGTAAACCTGAACTGAAGCATCAGAATCTAAAACTGGACTCACAGGAGAGGTTCAAATCATAGAAGGTTATGGTGTCAGTCCTCTTGTACTTAAGTCGGCATTGTGCCTTTTGTATTAAATTCGGATGCAATTTCTGTGTCTCATCGTCATCAAGAAGGTCCAAGGTATACAGTAAACCTGAAGTGAAACTTCGGAATCTAAAACGGGGCTCACAGGAGAGGATCAAATCATGGAAAGTGAGAGTGTCAGACCTCTTGTACTTAAGTCGGCATTGTGCCTTTTGTATTAAATTCGGATGCAATTTCTGTGTTTCATCGTCAATAACAAGGTACAAGGGATACTGTAAACCTGAAGTGAAGCATCGGAACCTAAAACTGGACTCACAGGAGAGGTTCAAATCATAGAAAGTGAGAGTGTGAGTCCTCTTGTACTTAAGTCGGCATTGTGCCTTTTGTATTAAATTCCGATGCAATTTCTGTGTTTCATCGTCAATATGAAGGTCCAAGGGATACAGTAATCCTGAAGTGAAGCGTCGGAATCTAAAACTGGACTCACTGGAGAGGTTCAAATCATGGTAAGTGAGAGTGTCAGTCCTGTTGTACATAAGTCGGCATTGTGCCTTTTGTATTAAATTCGGATATAATTTTTGCGTTTCATCGTCAACAAGAAGGTCCTAGGGATACACTAAACCTGAACTGAAGCATCGGAATCTAAAACTGGACTCACAGGAGAGGTTCAAATCATAGAAAATTAGAGTGTCAGTCCTCATGTACTTAAGTCGGCATTGTGCCTTTTGAATTTAATTCCGATGCAATTTCTGTGTTTCATCGTAATAAGAAGTTCCGAGGTATATAGTAAACCTGAAGTGAAGCATCGGAATCTAAAACTGGACTCACAGGAGCGGTTCAAATCATAGAAAGTTATAGTGTCAGTCCTCTTGTGCTTAAGTCGGCTTTGTGCCTTTTGTATTAAATTCGGATGCAATTTCTGTGTTTCATCGTCAATAAGAAGGTCCAAGGGATACAGTAACCCTGAAGTGAAGCATTGGAATCTAAAACTGGACTCACAGGAGAAGTTCAAATCATAGAAAGTGCAAGTGTCAGTCCCCTTGTACTTAAGTCGGCATTGTGCCTTTTGTATTAAATTCGAATGCAATTTCTGTGTTTCATCGTCTATAAGAAGGTCCAAGGGATGCAGTAGACCTGAAGTGAAGCATCGGAATCTAAAACTGGACTCACAGGAGAGGTTCAAATCATAGAAAGTGCAAGTGTCAGTCCACTTGTACTTAAGTCGGCATTGTGCCTTTTGTATTAAATTCGAGTGCAATTTCTGTGTTTCATCGTCTATAAGAAGGTCCAAGGGATGCAGTAGACCTGAAGTGAAGCAACGGAATCTAAAACTGGACTCACAGGAGAGGTTCAAATCATAGAAAGTTAGAGTGTGAGTCCTCTTGTACTTAAGTCGGCATTGTGCCTTTTGTATTAAATTCGAATGCAATTTCTGTGTTTCATCGTCAATAGGAAGGTCGAAGGTATACAGTAAACCTGAACTGAAGCATCGGAATCTAAAACTGGACTCACAGGAGAGGTTCAAATCATAGAAGGTTATGGTGTCAGTCCTCCTGTACTTAAGTCGGCATTGTGCCTCTTGTATTAAATTCGGATGCAATTTCTGTGTCTCATTGTCAACAAGAAGGTCCAAGGTATGCAGTAAACCTGAAGTGAAGCTTCGGAATCTAAAACGGGACTCACAGGAGAGGTTCAAATCATGGAAAGTGAGAGTGTCAGTCCCCTTGTACTTAAGTCGGCATTGTGCCTTTTGTATTAAATTCGGATGCAATTTCTGTGTTTCATCGTCAATAACAAGGTACAAGGGATACAGTAAACCTGAAGTGAAGCACCGGAATCTAAAACTGGACTCACAGGAGAGGTTCAAATCATAGAAAGTGAGAGTGTGAGTCCTCTTGTACTTAAGTGGGCATTGTGCCTTTTGTATTAAATTCCGATGCAATTTCTGTGTTTCATCGTCAATAAGAAGGTCCAAGGGATACAGTAAACCTGAAGTGAAGCGTCGGAATCTAAAACTGGACTCGCTGGAGAGGTTCAAATCATAGAAAGTGAGAGTGTCAGTCCTCTTGTACATAAGTCGGTATTGTGCCTTTTGTATTAAATTCGGATATAATTTATGCGTTTCATCGTCAACAAGAAGGTCCAAGGGATACAGTAAACCTGAAGTGAAGCATCGGAATTTAAAACTGGACTCACAGGAGAGGTTCAAAGCATAGAAAATTAGAGTGTCAGTCCACTTGTACTTAAGTCGGCATTGTGCCTTTTGTATTAAATTCGGATGCAATTTCTGTGTTTCATCGTTAATAAGAAGGTCCAAGGGATACTGTAAACCAGAAGCGAAGCATCGGAATCTAAAACTGTACTCACAGGAAAGGTTCAAATCATAGAAAGTTTGTCAGTCTTCTTGTACTTAAGTCGGCATTGTGCTTTTTGAATTAAATTGCGATGCAATTTCTGTGCCTCATCGTCAATAAGAAGGTCCAAGGTACACAGTAAACCTGAAGTGAAGCATCGGAATCTAAAACTGGACTCACAGGAGAGGTTCAAATCATAGAAAGTTATAGTGTCAGTCCTCTTGTACTTAAGTCGGCATTGTGCCTTTTGAATTTAATTCCGATGCAATTACTGTGTTTCATCGTCAATAAGAAGGTCCAAGGTATACAGTAAACCAGAAGTGAAGCATCGGAATCTAAAACTGGACTCACAGGAGAGGTTCAAATCATAGGAAGTTAAAGTGTCAGTCCCCTTGTACTTAAGTCGGCATTGTGCCTTTTGTATTAAATTCGGATGCAATTTCTTTGTTTCATCGTCAATAAGATGGTGCGAGGGATACAGTAAACCTGAAGTGAAGCATCGGAATCTAAAACTGGACTTACAGGAGAGGTTCCAATCATAGAAAGTGAGAGTTTCAGTCGTCTTGTACTTAAGTCGGCATTGTGCCCTTTGTATTATATTCAGATGCAATTTCTGTGTTTCATCGTCAATAAGAGGGTCCAAGGGATACAGTAAACCTGAAGTGAAGCATCAGAATCTAAAACTGGACTCACGGGAGAGGTTCAAATCATAGAAAGTTGGAGTGTAAGTCCTCTTGTACTTAAGTCGGCATTGTGCCTTTTGTATTAAATTCGGATGCAATATCTGTGCTTCCTTGTCAATAAGAAGGTCCAAGGGATTAAGGAAACCTGAAGTGAAGCATCGGAATCTGACACTGGACTCACAGGAGAGGATCAAATCATAGAAAGTTAGAGTGTCAGTCCTCTTATACTTAAGTCGGCATTGTGCCATTTGTATTACATTCGGATGCAATTTCTGTGTTTCATCGTCAATAAGAAGGTCCAAGGGATACAGTAAACCTGAAGCGAAGCATCGGAATCTAAAACTGGACTCAAAGGAGAGGATCAAATTATAGAAAGTGAGAGTGTCAGTCGTCTTGAACTTAAGTCGGCATTGTGCTATTAGTACTAAATTCGGATGCAATTTCTGTGCCTCATCGTCAATAAGAAGGTCCAAGGTACACAGTAAACCCGATGTGAAGCATCGGAATCTAAAACTGGACTCACAGAAGAGGTTCAAATCATTGAGAGTGCGAGTGTCAGTCCTCTTGTACTTAAGTTGGCATTGTGCCTTTTGTATTAATTTCGGATGCAATTTCTGTGTTTCATTGTCAATTAGAAGGTCCAAGGGATACAGTAAACCTGAAGTGAAGCATCGGAAACTAAAACTGGACTCACAGGAGAGGTTCAAGTCACAGAAAGTTGGAGTGTCAGTCCTCTTGTCCTTAAGTCGGTATTGTTTCTTTTGAATTTAATTCCTATGCAATTTCTGTGTTTCATCGTCAATAAGAAGGTCCAAGGTATACAGTAAACCCGAAGTGAAGCATCGGAATCTAAAACTGGACTCACCGAAGAGGTTCAAATCATAGAACGTTAGAGTGTCAGTCCTCTTGTACCTAAGTCGGCATTGTGCCTTTTGTATTAAATTCAGATGCAATTTCTTTGTTTCATCGTCAATAAGAAGGTACAAGGGATACAGTAAACCTGAAGTGAAGCATCGGAATCTAAAATTGGACACACAGGAGAGGTTCAAATCATAGAAAGTGAGAGTGTCAGTCCTCTTGTACTTACGTCGGCATTGTGCCTTTTGTATTAAATTCGGATGTAATTTCTGTGTTTCATTGTCAATTAGAAGGTCCAAGGGATACAGTAAACCTGAAGTGAAGCATCGGAATCTAAAACTGGGCCCACGGGAGAGGTTCAAATCATAGAAAGTTAAGGAGTCAGTCCTCTTGTACTTAAGTCGGCATTGTGCCTTTTGTATTAAATTCGGATGCAATTTCTGTGCTTCATCGTCAATATGAAGGTCCAGGGGATTAAGGAAACCTGAAGTGAAGCATCGGAGTCTGACACTGGACTCACAGGAGAGGTTCAAATCATAGAAAGTTAGAGTGTCAGTCCTCTTATACTTAAGTCGGCATTGTGCCATTTTTATTAAATTCGGATGCAATTTCTGTGTTTCATCGTCAATAAGAAGGTCCAAGGGATACAGTAAACCTGAAGTGAAGCATCGGAATCTAAAACTGGACTCACAGGAGAGGTTCAAATCATTAAAAGTTAGAGTGTCAGTCCTCTTATACTTACGTCGGCATTGTGCCTTTTGTATAAAATTCGGATGCAATTTCTTTGCTTCTTCGTCAATAAGAAGGTCAAAGGGATTAAGGATACCTGAAGTGAAGCATCGGAATCTGCCACTGGACTCACAGGAGAGGTTCAAATCATAGAAAGCTAGAGTGTCAGTCCTCTTGTACTTAAGTCGGCATTGTGCCTTTTGTATTAAATTCGGATGCTATTTCTGTGTTTCATCGTCAACAGGAAGGTCCAAGGTATACAGTAAACCTGAAGTGAAGCATCGGAATATAAAACTGGACTCACAGGAGAGGTTTAAATCATAGAAAGTCAGAGTGTCAGTCCTCTTGTACTTCAGTCGGCATTGTGCCTTTTGTATTAAATTCGGATGCTATTTCTGTGTTTCATCGTCAATAGGAAGGTCGAAGGTATACAGTAAACCTGAACTGAAGCATCGGAATCTAAAACTGGACTCACAGGAGAGGTTCAAATCATAGAAAGTGAGAGTGTCAGTCCTCTTGTACTTCAGTCGGCATTGTGCCTTTTGTATTAAATTCGGATGTAATTTCTGTATTTCATCGTCAATAAGAAAGTACAAATGATACAGTAAACCTGAGTGAAGCATCGGAATCTAAAACTGTACTCACAGGAGCGGTTCAAATCATAGAAAGTGAGAGTGTCAGTCCTCCTGTACCTAAGACGGCATTGTGCCTTTTGTATTAAATTCGGATGCAATTTCTGTGTTTCATCGTCAATAAGAAGGTCCAAGGGATACAGTAAACCTGAAGTGAAGCGTCGGAATCTAAAACTGGACTCAAAGGAGCGGTTCAAATCATAGAAAGTTGGAGTGTCAGTCCTCTTGTACTTAAGTCGGCATTGTGCCATTAGTATTAAATTCAGATGCAATTTCTGTGTTTCATCGTCAATAAGAAGGTCCATGGGATACAGTACCCCTGAAGGGAAGCATTGGAATCTAAAACTGGACTCACAGGAGAGGTTCAAATCATTGAAAGTGCGAGTGTCAGTCCTCTTGTACTTAAGTCCGCATTGTGCCTTTTGTATTAAATTCGGAAGCAATTTCTGTGGTTCATCGTCAATAAGTAGGTCCAAGGGATACAGTAGACCTGAAGTGAAGCATCGGAATCTAAAACTGGACTCACAGGAGAGGTTTAAATCATAGAAAGTGAGAGTGTCAGTCCTCTTGTACTTAAGTCGGCATTGTGCTTTTTGTATTAAATTCGGATGCAATTTCTGTGTTTCATTGTCAATTAGAAGGTCCAAGGGATACAGTAAACCTGAAGTGAAGCATCGGAATCTAAAACTGGACTCACGGGAGAGGTTCAAATCATAGACAGTTAAAGAGTCAGTCCTCTTGCACTTAAGTCGGCATTGTGCCTTTTGTATTAAATTCGGATGCAATTTCTGTGCTTCATCGTCAATCAGAAGGTCCAAGGGATTAAGGAAACCTGAAGTGAAGCATCGGAATCTAAAACTGGACTCACAGGAGAGGATCAAATCATAGAAAATTAGAGTGTCAGTCCTGTTGTACTTAAGTCGGCATTGTGCCTTTTGAATTTAATTCCGATGCAATTTCTGTGTTTCATCGTAATAAGAAGTTCCGAGGTATACAGTTAACCTGAAGTGAAGCATCGGAATCTATAACTGGACTCTCTGGAGAGGTTCAAATCATAGAAAGTTAGAGTGTCAGTCCGCTTGTACTTAAGTCGGCATTGTGCCTTTTGAATTTAATTATGATGCAATTACTGTGTTTCATGGTCAATAAGAAGGTCCAAGGTATACAGTAAACCAGAAGTTAGGCATCGGAATCTAAAACTGGACTCACAGGAGAGGTTCAAATCATAGAAAGTGAGAGTGTCAGTCCTCTTGTACTTAAGTCGGCATTGTGCCTTTTGTATTAAATTGGGATGCAATTTCTGTGTTTCATCGTCGATAAGAAGGTCCAAGGGATACAGTAAACCTGAAGTGAGGCGTCGGAATCTAGAACTGGACCCACAGGAGAAGTTCAAATCATTGAATGTTAGAGTGTCATTCCTCTTGTACTTAAGTCGGCATTGCGTCTTTTGTATTAAATTAGGATGCAATTCCATTTTTTCATCGTCAATAAGAAGGTACAAGGGATACAGTAAACCTGATGTGAAGCATCGGAACCTAAAATTGGACTCATAGGAGAGGTTCAAATCATAGAAAGTTAGAGTGTCAGTCCTCTTGTACTTAAGTCGGCAATGTGCCTTTTGTATTAAAGTCGGATTCAATTTCTGTATTTCATCGCCAATTAGAAGGTCCAAGGGATACAGTAAAGCAGAAGTGAAGCATCGTAATCTAAAACTGGACTCACGGGAGATGTTCAAATCATAGAAAGTTAGAGTGTCAGTCCTCTTGTACTTAAGTCGGCATTGTGCCTTTTGTATAAAATTCGGATGCAATATCTGTGCTTCTCGTCAATAAGAAGGTCCAAGGGATTAAGGAAACCTGAAGTGAAGCATCGGAATCGGACACTGGACTCACAGGAGAGGTTCAAATCATAGAAAGTTAGAGTGTCAGTCCTCTTATACTTAAGTCGGCATTGTAACATTTGTATTAAATTCGGATGCAATTTCTGTGTTTTATCGTCAATAAGAAGGTCCAAGGGATACAGTAATCCTGAAGTGAAGCATTGGAATCTAAAACTGGACTCACGGGAGAGGTTCAAATCATAGAAAGTAAGAGTGTCAGTCCTCTTGTACTTAAGTTTGCATTGTGCATTTTGTATTAAATTCGGATGCAATTCCCTTTTTTCATCGTAAATTAAAAGGTACAAGGGATACAGTAAACTTGAAGTGAAGCATCGGAATCTAAAACTGGACTCACAGGAGAGTGTCAAATCATAGAAAGTTAGAGTGTCAGTCCTCTTATACTTAACTCGGCATTGTGCCATTTGTATTAAATTCGGATGCAATCTCTGTGTTTCATCGTCAATAAGAAGGTCCAAGGTACACAGTAAACCTGAAGTGAAGCATCGGAATCTAAAACTGGACTCTCTGGAATGGTTCAAAAACATAGAAAGTTAGAGTGTCAGTCCGATTGTACTTAAGTCGGCATTGTGCCTTTTGAATTTAATTATGATGCAATTACTGTGTTTCATCGTCAATAAGAAGGTCCAAGGTATACAGTAAACCAGAAGTGAAGCATCGGAATCTAAAACTGGACTCACAGGAGAGGTTCAAATCATAGAAAGTGAGAGTGTCAGTCCTCTGGTACTTAAGTCGGCATTGTGCCTTTTGTATTAAATTCGGATGCAATTTCTGTGCTTCATCGTCAATAAGAAGGTCCAACGGATTAAGGAAACCTTAAGTGAAGCATCGGAATTTGACACTGGACTCACAGGAGAGTTTCAAATCATAGAAAGTTTGAATGTCTGTCCCCTTATACTTAAGTCGGCATTGTGCCATTTGTATTAAATTCGGATGCAATTTCTGTGTTTCATCGTCGATAAGAAGGTCCAAGGGATACGGTAAACCTGAAGTGATGCGTCGGAATCTAAAACTGGACTCACAGGAGAGGTTCAAATCATATAAAGTTAGAGTGTCATTCCTCTTGTACTTAAGTCGGCATTGTGTCTTTTGTATTAAATTCGGATGCAATTCCCTTGTTTCATCGTCAATAAAAAGGTACAAGGGATAAAGTAAACCTGAAGTGAAGCATCGGATTCTAAAACTGGACTCACGGGAGTATTTCAAATCATAGAAAGTTAGAGTGTCAGTCCTCTTGTACTTAAGTCGGCATTGTGCCTTTTGTATTAAATTCGGATGCAATATCTGTGCTTCTTCGTCAATAAGAAGGTCCAAGGGATTAAGGAAACCTGGAGTGAAGCATCGGAATCTAAAACTGGACTCAAAGGGGAGGATCAAATTATAGAAAGTGAGAGTGTCAGTCGTCTTGTACTTAAGTCGGCATTGTGCCTTTTGTATTAAATTCGGAAGCAATTTCTGTGTCTCATCGTCAATAGTAAGGTCGAAGGTATACAGTAAACCTGAAGTGAAGCATCGGAATCTAAATCTGGACTCACAGGAGAGGTTCAAATCATAGAAAGTTAGAGTGTCAGTCCTCTTGTACTTAAGTCGACATTGTGCCTTTTGTATTAAATTCGGATGCAATTTCTGAGTTTCATCGTCAATAAGAAGGTCCAAGGGATACAGTAAACTTGAAGTGAAGCATCGGTATCTAAAACTGGACTCACAGGAGAGGTTCATATCATAGAAAGTGAGAGTGTCAGTTGCCTTGTACATAAGTCGGCATTGTGCCTTTTGTATTAAATTCGGATGCAATTTCTGTGTTTCATCGTCAATAGGAAGGTCGAAGGTATACAGTAAACCTGAACTGAAGCATCGGAATCTAAACTGGACTCACAGGAGACGTTCAAATCATAGAAAGTTATAGTGTCAGTCCTCTTGTACTTAAGTAGGCATTTTGCCTTTTGTATTAAATTCTGATGCAATTTCTGTGACTCAACGTCAATAAGAAGGTCCAACTTATACAGTAACCCTGAAGTGAAGCATCGGAATCTAAAACTGGACTCACAGGAGAGGTTCATATAATGGAAAGTGAGAGTGTCAGTCCTCTTGCACTTAAGTCGGCATTGTGGCTTTTCTATTAAATTCGGATGCAATTTCTGTGTTTCATCGTCAATAAGAAGGTACAAGGGATACAGTAAACCTGAAGTGAAGCATCGGAATCTAAAACTGGACTCACAGGAGAGGTTCAAATCATAGAAAGTGAGGGTGTCAGTCCTCTTGTACTTAAGTCAGCATTGTGCCTTTTGTATTAAATTCGGATGCAATTTCTGTGCCTCATCGTCAATAAGAAGGTCCAAGGGATTTAGGAAACCTGAAGTGAAGCATCGGAATCTGACACAGGACTCACAGGAGAGGTTCAAACCATAGAAAGTTAGAGTGTCTCTCCTCTTATACTTAAGTCGGCATTGTGCCATTTGTATAAAATTCGGATGCAATTTCTTTGTTTCATCGCAATAAGAAGGTCCAAGGGATACAGTATACCTGAAGTGAAGCATCGGAATCTAAAACTGGACTCAAAGGAGAGGATCAAATTATAGAAAGTGAGAGTGTCTGTCGTCTTGAACTTAAGTCGGCATTCTGCCTTTTGTATTAAATTCGGATGCAATTTCTGTGTTTCATCGTCATTAGGAAGGTCGAATATATACAGTAAACCTGAAGTGAAGCATCGGAATCTAAATCTGGACTCACAGGAGAGGTTCAAATCATAGAAAGTTAGAGTGTCAGTCCTCTTGTACCTCAGTCGGCATTGTGCCTTTTGTATTAAATTCGGATGCAAATTCTGTGTTTCATCGTCAATAAGAAGGTCCAAGGGATACAGTAAACTTGAAGTGAAGCATCGGAATCTAAAACTGGACTCACAGGAGAGGTTCATATCATAGAAAGTGAGAGTGTCAGTCGTCTTGTAGTTTAGTCGGCATTGTGCCTTTCGTATTAAATTCGGATGCAATTTCTGTGTTTCATCGTCAATAAGAAGGTCCAAGGGATACAGTAAACCTGAAGTGAAGCATCGGAATCTAAAACTGGACTCACAGGAAAGGTTCAAATCATAGAAAGTTGGTCAGTCTTCATGTACTTAAGTCGGCATTGTGCTTTTTGAATTCAATTGCAATGCAATTTCTGTGCCTCATCGTCAATTACAAGGTCCAAGGTACACAGTAATCATGAAGTGAAGCATCGGAATCTAAAACTGGACTCACAGGAGAGGTTCAAATCATAGAAAGTTAGAGTGTCAGTCCTCTTGTACTTAAGTCGGCATTGTTTCTTTTGAATTTAATTCCGATGCAATTTCTGTGTTTCATCGTCAATAAGAAGGTCCAAGGTAAACAGTAAAGCTGAAGTGAAGCATCGGAATATAAAACTGGACTCACAGGAGAGGTTCAAATCATAGAAAGTTAGAGTGTCAGTCCTCTTGTACTTAAGTCGGCATTGTGCCTTTTGTATTAAATTCGGTTGCAATATCTGTGCTTCTTCGTCAATAAGAAGGTCCAAGGGATTAAGGAAACCTGGAGTGAAGCATTGGAATCTGACACTGGACTCACAGGAGAGGTTCAAATCACAGAAAGTTAGAGTGTCAGTCCTCTTATACTTAAGTCGGCATTGTGCCATTTGTATTAAATTCGGATGCAATATCTGTGTTTCATCGTCAATAAGAAGGTCCAAGGGATACAGTAAACTTGAAGTGAAGCATCGGAATCTAAAACTGGACTCAAAGGAGAGGATCAAATTATAGAAAGTGAGAGTGTCAGTCGTCTTGAACTTAAGTCGGCATTGTGCCTCTTGTATTAAACTCGCATGCAATTTCTGTGTCTCATCGTCAATAGGAAGGTCGAAGGTATACAGTAAACATGAAGTGAAGCATCAGAATCTAAATCTGGACTCACAGGAGAGGTTCAAATCATAGAAAGTTAGAGTGTCAGTCCTCTTGTACTTAAGTCGGCATTCTGCCTTTTGTATTAAATTCCGATGCAATTTCTGTGACTCATCGTCAATAAGAAGGTCCAAGGTATACAGTAAACCTGAAGTGAAGCATCGGAATCTAAAACTGGACTCACAGGAGAGGTTCATATAATGGAAAGTGAGAGTGTCAGTCCTCTTGTACTTAAGTCGGCATTGTGCCTTTTGTATTAAATTCGGATGCATTTTCTGTGTTTCATCGTCAATAAGAAGGTACAAGGGATACAGTAAACCTGAAGTGAAGCATCGGAATCTAAAACTGGACTCACAGGAGAGGTTCAAATCATAGAAAGTGAGAGAGTCAGTCCTCTTGTACTTAAGTCGGCATTGTGCCTTTTGTATTAAATTCGGATGAAATTTCTGTGCTTCATCGTCAATAAGAAAGTCCAAGGGATTAAGGAAACCTTAAGTGAAGCATCGGAATCTGACACTGGACTCACAGGAGAGGTTCAAATCATAGAAAGTTTGAGTGTCTGTCCCCTTATACTTAAAACGGCATTGTGCCATTTGTATTAAATTCGGATGCAATTTCTGTGTTTCATCGTCGATAAGAAGGTCCATGAGATACGGTAAACCTGAAGTGATGCGTCGGAATCTAAAACTGGACTCACAGGAGAGGTTCAAATCATATAAAGTTAGAGTGTCATTCCTCTTGTACCTAAGACGGCATTGTGCCTTTTGTATTAAATTCGGATGCAATTTCTGTGTTTCATCGTCAATTAGAAGGTCCAAGGGATACAGTAAACCTGAAGTGAAGCGTCGGAATCTAAAACTGGACTCACAGGAGCGGTTCAAATCATAGAAAGTTAGAGTGTCAGTCCTCTTGTACTTAAGTCGGCATTGTGCCATTAGTAATAAATTCAGATGCAATTTCTGTGTTTCATCGTCAATAAGAAGGTCCATGGGATACAGTACCCCTGAAGGGAAGCATTGGAATCTAAAACTGGACTCACAGGAGAGGTTCAAATCATAGAAAGTTAAAGAGTCAGTCCTCTTGCACTTAAGTCGGCATTGTGCCTTTTGTATTAAATTCGGATGCAATTTCTGTGTTTCATTGTCAATTAGAAGGTCCAAGGGATACAGTAAACCTGAAGTGAAGCATCGGAATCTAAAACTGGACTCACGGGAGAGGTTCAAATCATAGAAAGTTAAAGAGTCAGTCCTCTTGCACTTAAGTCGGCATTGTGCCTTTTGTATTAAATTCGGATGCTATTTCTGTGCTTCATCGTCAATAAGAAGGTCCAAGGGATTAAGGAAACCAGAAGTGAAGCATCGGAATCTAAAACTGGACTCAAAGGAGAGGATCAAATCATAGAAAATTAGAGTGTCAGTCCTGTTGTACTTAAGTCGGCATTGTGCCTTTTGAATTTAATTCCGATGCAATTTCTGTGTTTCATCGTAATAAGAAGTTCCGAGGTATACAGTTAACCTGAAGTTAAGCATCGGAATCTAAAACTAAACTCACAGGAGCGGTTCAAATCATAGAAAGTTAGAGTGTCAGTCCTCTTGTACTTAAGTGGGCAATGTGCCTTTTGTATTAAATTCGGATTCAATTTCTGTATTTCATCACCAATTAGAAGGTCCAAGGGATACAGTAAACCAGAAGTGAAGCATCGGAATCTAAAACTGGACTCACGGGAGATGTTCAAATCATAAAAAGTTAGAGTGTCAGTCTTCTTGTACTTAAGTCGGCATTGTGCCTTTTGTATTAATTTCGGATGCAATATCTGTGCTTCTCGTCAATAAGAAGGTCCAAGGGATTAAGGAAACCTGAAGTGAAGCATCGGAATCTAAAACTGGACTCACAGGAGAGGTTCAAATCATTGAAAGTGCGGGTGTCAGTCCTCTTGTACTTAAGTCGGCATTGTGCCTTTTGTATTACATTCGGATGCAATTTCTGTGTTTCATTGTCAATTAGAAGGTCCAAGGGATACAGTAAACCTGAAGTGAAGGATCGGAATCTAAAACTGGACTCACAGGAGAGGTTCAAATCATAGAAAGTTAGAGTGTCAGTCCTCTTGTACTTAAGTCGACATTGTGCCTTTTGTATTAAATTTGGATGCAATTTCTGAGTTTCATCGTCAATAAGAAGGTCCAAGGGATACAGTAAACTTGAAGTGAAGCATCGGAATCTAAAACTGGACTCACAGGAGAGGTTCATATCATAGAAAGTGAGAGTGTCAGTTGTCTTGTACATAAGTCGGCATTGTGCCTTTTGTATTAAATTCGGATGCAATTTCTGTGTTTCATCGTCAATAGGAAGGTCGAAGGTATACAGTAAACCTGAACTGAAGCATCGGAATCTAAAACTGGACTCACAGGAGACGTTCAAATCATAGCAAGTTATAGTGTCAGTCCTCTTGTACTTAAGTCGGCATTTGACTTTTGTATTAAATTCCGATGCAATTTCTGTGACTCAACGTCAATAAGAATGTCCAAGGTATACAGTAACCCTGAAGTGAAGCATTGGAATATAAAACTGGACTCACAGGAGAGGTTCATATAATGGAAAGTGAGAGTGTCAGTCCTCTTGCACTTAAGTCGCCATTGTGGCTTTTCTTTTAAATTCGGATGCAACTTCTGTGTTTCATCGTCAATAAGAAGGTACAAGGGATACAGTAAACCTGAAGTGAAGCATCGGAATCTAAAACTGGACTCACAGGAGAGGTTCAAATCATAGAAAGTGAGAGTGTCAGTCCTCTTGTACTTAAGTCGGCATTGTGCCTTTTGTATTAAATTCGGATGCATTTTCTGTGCTTCATCGTCAATAAGAAGGTCCAAGGGATGAAGGAAACCTGAAGTGAAGCATCGGAATCTGACACTGGACTCACAGGAGAGGTTCAAATCATAGAAAGTTAGAGTGTCTGTCCTCTTATACTTAAGTCGGCATTGTGCCATTTGTATTAAATTCGGATGCAATTTCTTTGTTTCATCGCAATAAGAAGGTCCAAGGGATACAGTAAACCTGAAGTGAAGCATCGGAATCTAAAACTGGACTCAAAGGAGAGGATCAAATTATAGAAAGTAAGAGTGTCAGTCGTCTTGAACTTAAGTCGGCATTCTGCCTTTTGTATTAAATTCGGATGCAATTTCTGTGTTTCATCGTCAATAGGAAGGTCGAATCTATACGGTAAACCTGAAGTGAAGCATCGGAATCTAAATCTGGACTCACAGGAGAGGTTCAAATCATAGATAGTTAGAGTGTCAGTCCTCTTGTACTTAAGTCGGCATTCTGCCTTTTGTATTAAATTCGGATGCAATTTCTGTGTTTCATCGTCAATAGGAAGGTCCAAGGTATACACTAAACTTGAACTGAATCATCGGAATCTAAAACTGGACTCACAGGAGAGGTTCAAATCATAGAAGGTGAGTGTGTCAGTCCTCTTGTACCTCAGTCGGCATTGTGCCTTTTGTATTAAATTCGGAAGCAATTTATGTGTTTCATCGTCAATAAGAAGGGCCAAGGGATACAGTAAACTTGAAGTGAAGCATCGGAATCTAAAACTGGACTCACAGGAGAGGTTCAAATCATAGAAAGTTAGAGTGTCAGTCCTCTTATACTTAACTCGGCATTGTGCCATTTGTATTAAATTCGGATGCAATTTCTGTGTTTCATCGTCAATAAGAAGGTCCAAGGTACACAGTAAACCTGAAGTGAAGCATCGGAATCTAAAACTGGACTCTCTGGAGAGGTTCAAAAACATAGAAAGTTAGAGTGTCAGTCCGCTTGTACTTAAGTCGGCATTGTGCCTTTTGAATTTAATTATGATGCAATTACTGTGTTTCATCGTCAATAAGAAGGTCCAAGGTATACAGTAAACCAGAAGTGAAGCATCGGAATCTAAAACTGGACTCACAGGAGAGGTTCAAATCATAGAAAGTGAGAGTGTCAGTCCTCTTGTACTTAAGTCGGCATTGTGCCTTTTGTATTAAATTCGGATGCAATTTCTGTGCTTCATCGTCAATAAGAAGGTCCAAGGGATTAAGGAAACCTTAAGTGAAGCATCGGAATTTGACACTGGACTCACAGGAGAGGTTCAAATCATAGAAAGTTTGAATGTCTGTCCCCTTATACTTAAGTCGGCATTGTGCCATTTGTATTAAATTCGGATGCAATTTCTGTGTTTCATCGTCGATAAGAAGGTCCAAGGGATACGGTAAACCTGAAGTGATGCGTCGGAATCTAAAACTGGACTCACAGGAGAGGTTCAAATCATATAAAGTTAGAGTGTCATTCCTCTTGTACTTAAGTCGGCATTGTGTCTTTTGTATTAAATTCGGATGCAATTCCCTTGTTTCATCGTCAATAAAAAGGTACAAGGGATAAAGTAAACCTGAAGTGAAGCATCGGAATCTAAAACTGGACTCACAGGAGAGGTTCAAATCATAGAAAGTTAGAGTGTCAGTCCTCTTGTACTTAAGTCGGCATTGTGCCTTTTGTATTAAATTCGGATGCAATATCTGTGCTTCTTCGTCAATAAGAAGGTCCAAGGGATTAAGGAAACCTGAAGTGAAGCATCGGAATCGGACACTGGACTCACAGGAGAGGTTCAAATCATAGAAAGTTAGAGTGTCAGTCCTCTTATACTTAAGTCGGCATTGTAACATTTGTATTAAATTTGGATGGAATTTCTGTGTTTCATCGTCAATAAGAAGGTCCAAGGGTTACAGTAAACCTGAAGAGAAGCATCGGATTCTAAAACTGGACTCACGGGAGTGGTTCAAATCATAGAAAGTTAGAGTGTCAGTCCTCTTGTACTTAAGTCGGCATTGTGCCTTTTGTATTAAATTCGGATGCAATATCTGTGCTTCTTCGTCAATAAGAAGGTCCAAGGGATTAAGGAAACCTGGAGTGAAGCATCGGAATCTAAAACTGGACTCAAAGGGGAGGATCAAATTATAGAAAGTGAGAGTGTCAGTCGTCTTGAACTTAAGTCGGCATTGTGCCTTTTGTATTAAATTCGGAAGCAATTTCTGTGTCTCATCGTCAATAGTAAGGTCGAAGGTATACAGTAAACCTGAAGTGAAGCATCGGAATCTAAATCTGGACTCACAGGAGAGGTTCAAATCATAGAAAGTTAGAGTGTCAGTCCTCTTGTACTTAAGTCGACATTGTGCCTTTTGTATTAAATTCGGATGCAATTTCTGAGTTTCATCGTCAATAAGAAGGTCCAAGGGATACAGTAAACTTGAAGTGAAGCATCGGTATCTAAAACTGGACTCACAGGAGAGGTTCATATCATAGAAAGTGAGAGTGCCAGTTGCCTTGTACATAAGTCGGCATTGTGCCTTTTGTATTAAATTCGGATGCAATTTCTGTGTTTCATCGTCAATAGGAAGGTCGAAGGTATACAGTAAACCTGAACTGAAGCATCGGAATCTAAAACTGGACTCACAGGAGACGTTCAAATCATAGAAAGTTATAGTGTCAGTCCTCTTGTACTTAAGTAGGCATTTTGCCTTTTGTATTAAATTCTGATGCAATTTCTGCGACTCAACGTCAATAAGAAGGTCCAACTTATACAGTAACCCTGAAGTGAAGCATCGGAATCTAAAACTGGACTCACAGGAGAGGTTCATATAATGGAAAGTGAGAGTGTCAGTCCTCTTGCACTTAAGTCGGCATTGTGGCTTTTCTATTAAATTCGGATGCAATTTCTGTGTTTCATCGTCAATAAGAAGGTACAAGGGATACAGTAAACCTGAAGTGAAGCATCGGAATCTAAAACTGGACTCACAGGAGAGGTTCAAATCATAGAAAGTGAGAGTGTCAGTCCACTTGTACTTAAGTCAGCATTGTGCCTTTTGTATTAAATTCGGATGCAATTTCTGTGCTTCATCGTCAATAAGAAGGTCCAAGGGATTAAGGAAACCTGAAGTGAAGCATCGGAATCTGACACAGGACTCACAGGAGAGGTTCAAACCATAGAAAGTTAGAGTGTCTCTCCTCTTATACTTAAGTCGGCATTGTGCCATTTGTATAAAATTCGGATGCAATTTCTTTGTTTCATCGCAATAAGAAGGTCCAAGGGATACAGCATACCTGAAGTGAAGCATCGGAATCTAAAACTGGACTCAAAGGAGAGGATCAAATTATAAAAAGTGAGAGCGTCTGTCGTCTTGAACTTAAGTCGGCATTCTGCCTTTTGTATTAAATTCGGATGCAATTTCTGTGTTTCATCGTCATTAGGAAGGTCGAATATATACAGTAAACCTGAAGTGAAGCATCGGAATCTAAATCTGGACTCACAGGAGAGGTTCAAATCATAGAAAGTTAGAGTGTCAGTCCTCTTGTACCTCAGTCGGCATTGTGCCTTTTGTATTAAATTCGGATGCAAATTCTGTGTTTCATCGTCAATAAGAAGGTCCAAGGGATACAGTAAACTTGAAGTGAAGCATCGGAATCTAAAACTGGACTCACAGGAGAGGTTCATATCATAGAAAGTGAGAGTGTCAGTCGTCTTGTAGTTTAGTCGGCATTGTGCCTTTCGTATTAAATTCGGATGCAATTTCTGTGTTTCATCGTCAATAAGAAGGTCCAAGGGATACAGTAAACCTGAAGTGAAGCATCGGAATCTAAAACTGGACTCACAGGAAAGCTTCAAATCATAGAAAGTTGGTCAGTCTTCATGTACTTAAGTCGGCATTGTGCTTTTTGAATTCAATTGCAATGCAATTTCTGTGCCTCATCGTCAATTACAAGGTCCAAGGTACACAGTAAACATGAAGTGAAGCATCGGAATCTAAAACTGGACTCACAGGAGAGGTTCAAATCATAGAAAGTTAGAGTGTCAGTCCTCTTGTACTTAAGTCTGCATTGTTTCTTTTGAATTTAATTCCGATGCAATTTCTGTGTTTCATCGTCAATAAGAAGGTCCAAGGTAAACAGTAAAGCTGAAGTGAAGCATCGGAATATAAAACTGGACTCACAGGAGAGGTTCAAATCATAGAAAGTTAGAGTGTCTGTCCTCTTGTACTTAAGTCGGCATTGTGCCTTTTGTATTAAATTCGGATGTAATATCTGTGCTTCTTCGTCAATAAGAAGGTCCAAGGGATTAAGGAAACCTGGAGTGAAGCATTGGAATCTGACACTGGACTCACAGGAGAGGTTCAAATCATAGAAAGTTAGAGTGTCAGTCCTCTTATACTTAAGTCGGCATTGTGCCATTTGTATTAAATTCGGATGCAATATCTGTGTTTCATCGTCAATAAGAAGGTCCAAGGGATACAGTAAACTTGAAGTGAAGCATCGGAATCTAAAACTGGACTCAAAGGAGAGGATCAAATTATAGAAAGTGAGAGAGTCAGTCGTCTTGAACTTAAGTCGGCATTGTGCCTCTTGTATTAAACTCGCATGCAATTTCTGTGTCTCATCGTCAATAGGAAGGTCGAAGGTATGCAGTAAACATGAAGTGAAGCATCAGAATCTAAATCTGGACTCACAGGAGAGGTTCAAATCATAGAAAGTTAGAGTGTCAGTCCTCTTGTACTTAAGTCGGCATTCTGCCTTTTGTATTATATTCCGATGCAATTTCTGTGACTCATCGTCAATAAGAAGGTCCAAGGTATACAGTAAACCTGAAGTGAAGCATCGGAATCTAAAACTGGACTCACAGGAGAGGTTCATATAATGGAAAGTGAGAGTGTCAGTCCTCTTGTACTTAAGTCGGCATTGTGCCTTTTGTATTAAATTCGGATGCATTTTCTGTGTTTCATCGTCAATAAGAAGGTACAAGGGATACAGTAAACCTGAAGTGAAGCATCGGAATCTAAAACTGGACTCACAGGAGAGGTTCAAATCATAGAAAGTCAGAGTGTCAGTCCTCTTGTACTTAAGTCGGCATTGTGCCTTTTGTATTAAATTCGGATGAAATTTCTGTGCTTCATCGTCAATAAGAAAGTCCAAGGGATTAAGGAAACCTTAAGTGAAGCATCGGAATCTGACACTGGACTCACAGGAGAGGTTCAAATCATAGAAAGTTTGAGTGTCTGTCCCCTTATACTTAAGTCGGCATTGTGCCATTTGTATTAAATTCGGATGCAATTTCTGTGTTTCATCGTCGATAAGAAGGTCCATGAGATACGGTAAACCTGAAGTGATGCGTCGGAATCTAAAACTGGACTCACAGGAGAGGTTCAAATCATATAAAGTTAGAGTGCCATTCCTCTTGTACCTAAGACGGCATTGTGCCTTTTGTATTAAATTCGGATGCAATTTCTGTGTTTCATCGTCAATTAGAAGGTCCAAGGGATACAGTAAACCTGAAGTGAAGCGTCGGAATCTAAAACTGGACTCACAGGAGCGGTTCAAATCATAGAAAGTTAGAGTGTCAGTCCTCTTGTACTTAAGTCGGCATTGTGCCATTAGTAATAAATTCAGATGCAATTTCTGTGTTTCATCGTCAATAAGAAGGTCCATGGGATACAGTACCCCTGAAGGGAAGCATTGGAATCTAAAACTGGACTCACAGGAGAGGTTCAAATCATTGAAAGTGCGGGTGTCAGTCCTCTTGTACTTAAGTCGGCATTGTGCCTTTTGTATTACATTCGGATGCAATTTCTGTGTTTCATTGTCAATTAGAAGGTCCAAGGGATACAGTAAACCTGAAGTGAAGCATCGGAATCTAAAACTGGACTCACGGGAGAGGTTCAAATCATAGAAAGTTAAAGAGTCAGTCCTCTTGCACTTAAGTCGGCATTGTGCCTTTTGTATTAAATTCGGATGCAATTTCTGTGCTTCATCGTCAATAAGAAGGTCCAAGGGATTAAGGAAACCAGAAGTGAAGCTTCGGAATCTAAAACTGGACACAAAGGAGAGGATCAAATCATAGAAAATTAGAGTGTCAGTCCTGTTGTACTTAAGTCGGCATTGTGCCTTTTGAATTTAATTCCGATGCAATTTCTGTGTTTCATCGTAATAAGAAGTTCCGAGGTATACAGTTAACCTGAAGTTAAGCATCGGAATCTAAAACTAAACTCACAGGAGCGGTTCAAATCATAGAAAGTTAGAGTGTCAGTCCTCTTGTACTTAAGTGGGCAATGTGCCTTTTGTATTAAATTCGGATTCAATTTCTGTATTTCATCACCAATTAGAAGGTCCAAGGGATACAGTAAACCAGAAGTGAAGCATCGGAATCTAAAACTGGACTCACGGGAGATGTTCAAATCATAGAAAGTTAGAGTGTCAGTCCTCTTGTACTTAAGTCGGCATTGTGCCTTTTGTATTAATTTCGGATGCAATATCTGTGCTTCTCGTCAATAAGAAGGTCCAAGGGATTAAGGAAACCTGAAGTGAAGCATCGGAATCGGACATTGGACTCACAGGAGAGGTTCAAATCATAGAAAGTTAGAGTGTCAGTCCTCTTGTACTTAAGTCGACATTGTGCCTTTTGTATTAAATTTGGATGCAATTTCTGAGTTTCATCGTCAATAAGAAGGTCCAAGGGATACAGTAAACTTGAAGTGAAGCATCGGAATCTAAAACTGGACTCACAGGAGAGGTTCATATCATAGAAAGTGAGAGTGTCAGTTGTCTTGTACATAAGTCGGCATTGTGCCTTTTGTATTAAATTCGGATGCAATTTCTGTGTTTCATCGTCAATAGGAAGGTCGAAGGTATACAGTAAACCTGAACTGAAGCATCGGAATCTAAAACTGGACTCACAGGAGACGTTCAAATCATAGCAAGTTATAGTGTCAGTCCTCTTGTACTTAAGTCGGCATTTGACTTTTGTATTAAATTCCGATGCAATTTCTGTGACTCAACGTCAATAAGAAGGTCCAAGGTATACAGTAACCCTGAAGTGAAGCATTGGAATATAAAATTGGACTCACAGGAGAGGTTCATATAATGGGAAGTGAGAGTGTCAGTCCTCTTGCACTTAAGTCGCCATTGTGGCTTTTCTATTAAATTCGGATGCAACTTCTGTGTTTCATCGTCAATAAGAAGGTACAAGGGATACAGTAAACCTGAAGTGAAGCATCGGAATCTAAAACTGGACTCACAGGAGAGGTTCAAATCATAGAAAGTGAGAGTGTCAGTCCTCTTGTACTTAAGTCGGCATTGTGCCTTTTGTATTAAATTCGGATGCAATTTCTGTGCTTCATCGTCAATAAGAAGGTCCAAGGGATGAAGGAAACCTGAAGTGAAGCATCGGAATCTGACACTGGACTCACAGGAGAGGTTCAAATCATAGAAAGTTAGAGTGTCTGTCCTCTTATACTTAAGTCGGCATTGTGCCATTTGTATTAAATTCGGATGCAATTTCTTTGTTTCATCGCAATAAGAAGGTCCAAGGGATACAGTAAACCTGAAGTGAAGCATCGGAATCTAAAACTGGACTCAAAGGAGAGGATCAAATTATAGAAAGTGAGAGTGTCAGTCGTCTTGAACTTAAGTCGGCATTCTGCCTTTTGTATTAAATTCGGATGCAATTTCTGTGTTTCATCGTCAATAGGAAGGTCGAATCTATACGGTAAACCTGAAGTGAAGCATCGGAATCTAAATCTGGACTCACAGGAGAGGTTCAAATCATAGATAGTTAGAGTGTCAGTCCTCTTGTACTTAAGTCGGCATTCTGCCTCTTGTATTAAATTCGGATGCAATTTCTGTGTTTCATCGTCAATAGGAAGGTCCAAGGTATACACTAAACCTGAACTGAATCATCGGAATCTAAAACTGGACTCACAGGAGAGGTTCAAATCATAGAAGATGAGTGTGTCAGTCCTCTTGTACCTCAGTCGGCATTGTGCCTTTTGTATTAAATTCGGAAGCAATTTATGTGTTTCATCGTCAATAGGAAGGTCCAAGGGATACAGTAAACTTGAAGTGAAGCATCGGAATCTAAAACTGGACTCACAGGAGAGGTTCATATCATAGAAAGTGAGAGTGTCAGTCGTCTTGTAGTTTAGTCGGCATTGTGCCTTTCGTATTCAATTCGGATGCAATTTCTGTGTTTCATCGCCAATAAGAAGGTACAAGGGATACAGTAAACCTGAAGTGAAGCATCGGAATCCAAAACTGGACTCACAGGAAAGGTTCAAATCATAGAAAGTTGGTCAGTCTTCATGTACTTAAGACGGCATTGTGCTTTTTGAATTCAATTGCAATGCAATTTCTGTGCCTCATCGTCAATTACAAGGTCCAAGGTACACAGTAAACATGAAGTGAAGCATCGGAATCTAAAACTGGACTCACAGGAGAGGTTCAAATCATAGAAAGTTAGAGTGTCAGTCCTCTTGTACTTAAGTCGGCATTGTATCTTTTGAATTTAATTCCGATGCAATTTCTGTGTTTCATCGTCAATAAGAAGGTCCAAGGTAGACAGTAAAGCTGAAGTGAAGCATCGGAATATAAAACTGGACTCACAGGAGAGGTTCAAATCATAGAAAGTTAGAGTGGCTGTCCTCTTGTACTTAAGTCGACATTGTGCCTTTTGTATTAAATTCGGATGCAATATCTGTGCTTCTTCGTCAATAAGAAGGTCCAAGGGATTAAGGAAACCTGGAGTGAAGCATCGGAATCTGACACTGGACTCACAGGAGAGGTTCAAATCATAGAAAGTTAGAGTGTCAGTCCTCTTATACTTAAGTCGGCATTGTGCCATTTGTATTAAATTCGGATGCAATATCTGTGTTTCATCGTCAATAAGAAGGTCCAAGGGATACAGTAAACTTGAAGTGAAGCATCGGAATCTAAATCTGGACTCAAAGGAGAGGATCAAATTATAGAAAGTGAGAGTGTCAGTCGTCTTGAACTTAAGTCGGCATTGTGCCTCTTGTATTAAATTCGCATGCAATTTCTGTGTCTCATCGTCAATAAGAAGGTCCAAGGTATACAGTAAACCTGAAGTGAACCATCGGAATCTAAAACTGGACTCACAGAAGAGGTTCATATAATGGAAAGTGAGAGTGTCAGTCCTCTTGTACTTAAGTCGGCATTGTGCCTTTTGTATTAAATTCGGATGCAATTACTGTGTTTCATCGTCAATAAGGAGGTACAAGGGATACAGATAACCTGATGTGAAGCATCGGAATCTAAAACTGGACTCACAGGAGAGGTTCAAATCATAGAAAGTGAGTGTCAGTCCTCTTGTACTTAAGTCGGCATTGTGCCTTTTGTATTAAATTCGGATGCAATTTCTGTGCTTCATCGTCAATAAGAAGGTCCAAGGGATTAAGGAAACCTGAAGTGAAGCATCGGAATCTAAAACTGGACCCACAGGAGAGGTTCAAATCATAGAAAGTGAGAGTGTCAGTCCTCTTGTACTTAAGTCGGCATTGTGCCTTTTGTATTAAATTCGGATGAAATTTCTGTGCTTCATCGTCAATAAGAAAGTCCAAGGGATTAAGGAAACCTTAAGTGAAGCATCGGAATCTGACACTGGACTCACAGGAGAGGTTGAAATCATAGAAAGTTTGAGTGTCTGTCCCCTTATACTTAAGTCGGCATTGTGCCATTTGTATTAAATTCGGATGCAATATCTGTGTTTCATCGTCGATAAGAAGGTCCATGGGATACGGTAAACCTGAAGTGATGCGTCGGAATCTAAAACTGGACTCACAGGAGAGGTTCAAATCATATAAAGTTAGAGTGTCATTCCTCTTGTACCTAAGACGGCATTGTGCCTTTTGTATTAAATTCGGATGCAATTTCTGTGTTTCATCGTCAATAAGAAGGTCCAAGGGATACAGTAAACCTGAAGTGAATCGTCGGAATCTAAGACTGGACTCACAGGAGCGGTTCAAATCATAGAAAGTTAGAGTGTCAGTCCTGTTGTACTTAAGTCGGCATTGTGCCATTAGTATTAAATTCAGATGCAATTTCTGTGTTTCATCGTCAATAAGAAGGTCCATGGGATACAGTACCCCTGAAGGGAAGCATTGGAATCTAAAACTGGACTCACAGGAGAGGTTCAAATCATTGAAAGTGCGAGTGTCAGTCCTCTTGTACTTAAGTCCGCATTGTGCCTTCTGTATTAAATTCGGAAGCAATTTCTGTGGTTCATCGTCAATAAGTAGGTCCAAGGGATACAGTAGACCTGAAGTGAAGCATCGGAATCTAAAACTGGACTCACAGGAGAGGTTCTAATCATAGAAAGTGAGAGTGTCAGTCCTCTTGTACTTAAGTCGGCATTGTGCCTTTTGTATTAAATTCGGATGCAATTTCTGTGCTTCATCGTCAATAAGAAGGTCCAAGGGATTAAGGAAACCAGAAGTGAAGCTTCGGAATCTAAAACTGGACACAAAGGAGAGGATCAAATCATAGAAAATTAGAGTGTCAGTCCTGTTGTACTTAAGTCGGCATTGTGCCTTTTGAATTTAATTCCGATGCAATTTCTGTGTTTCATCGTAATAAGAAGTTCCGAGGTATACAGTTAACCTGAAGTTAAGCATCGGAATCTAAAACTAAACTCACAGGAGCGGTTCAAATCATAGAAAGTTAGAGTGTCAGTCCTCTTGTACTTAAGTGGGCAGTGTGCCTTTTGTATTAAATTCGGATTCAATTTCTGTATTTCATCACCAATTAGAAGGTCCAAGGGATACAGTAAACCAGAAGTGAAGCATCGGAATCTAAAACTGGACTCACGGGAGATGTTCAAATCATAGAAAGTTAGAGTGTCAGTCCTCTTGTACTTAAGTCGGCATTGTGCCTTTTGTATTAATTTTGGATGCAATATCTGTGCTTCTCGTCAATAAGAAGGTCCAAGGGATTAAGGAAACCTGAAGTGAAGCATCGGAATCGGACATTGGACTCACAGGAGAGGTTCAAATCATAGAAAGTTAGAGTGTCAGTCCTCTTGTACTTAAGTCGACATTGTGCCTTTTGTATTAAATTTGGATGCAATTTCTGAGTTTCATCGTCAATAAGAAGGTCCAAGGGATACAGTAAACTTGAAGTGAAGCATCGGAATCTAAAACTGGACTCACAGGAGAGGTTCATATCATAGAAAGTGAGAGTGTCAGTTGTCTTGTACATAAGTCGGCATTGTGCCTTTTGTATTAAATTCGGATGCAATTTCTGTGTTTCATCGTCAATAGGAAGGTCGAAGGTATACAGTAAACCTGAACTGAAGCATCGGAATCTAAAACTGGACTCACAGGAGACGTTCAAATCATAGCAAGTTATAGTGTCAGTCCTCTTGTACTTAAGTCGGCATTTGACTTTTGTATTAAATTCCGATGCAATTTCTGTGACTCAACGTCAATAAGAAGGTCCAAGGTATACAGTAACCCTGAAGTGAAGCATTGGAATATAAAATTGGACTCACAGGAGAGGTTCATATAATGGGAAGTGAGAGTGTCAGTCCTCTTGCACTTAAGTCGCCATTGTGGCTTTTCTATTAAATTCGGATGCAACTTCTGTGTTTCATCGTCAATAAGAAGGTACAAGGGATACAGTAAACCTGAAGTGAAGCATCAGAATCTAAAACTGGACTCACAGGAGAGGTTCAAATCATAGAAAGTGAGAGTGTCAGTCCTCTTGTACTTAAGTCGGCATTGTGCCTTTTGTATTAAATTCGGATGCAATTTCTGTGCTTCATCGTCAATAAGAAGGTCCAAGGGATGAAGGAAACCTGAAGTGAAGCATCGGAATCTGACACTGGACTCACAGGAGAGGTTCAAATCATAGAAAGTTAGAGTGTCTGTCCTCTTATACTTAAGTCGGCATTGTGCCATTTGTATTAAATTCGGATGCAATTTCTTTGTTTCATCGCAATAAGAAGGTCCAAGGGATACAGTAAACCTGAAGTGAAGCATCGGAATCTAAAACTGGACTCAAAGGAGAGGATCAAATTATAGAAAGTGAGAGTGTCAGTCGTCTTGAACTTAAGTCGGCATTCTGCCTTTTGTATTAAATTCGGATGCAATTTCTGTGTTTCATCGTCAATAGGAAGGTCGAATCTATACGGTAAACCTGAAGTGAAGCATCGGAATCTAAATCTGGACTCACAGGAGAGGTTCAAATCATAGATAGTTAGAGTGTCAGTCCTCTTGTACTTAAGTCGGCATTCTGCCTCTTGTATTAAATTCGGATGCAATTTCTGTGTTTCATCGTCAATAGGAAGGTCCAAGGTATACACTAAACCTGAACTGAATCATCGGAATCTAAAACTGGACTCACAGGAGAGGTTCAAATCATAGAAGATGAGTGTGTCAGTCCTCTTGTACCTCAGTCGGCATTGTGCCTTTTGTATTAAATTCGGAAGCAATTTATGTGTTTCATCGTCAATAGGAAGGTCCAAGGGATACAGTAAACTTGAAGTGAAGCATCGGAATCTAAAACTGGACTCACAGGAGAGGTTCATATCATAGAAAGTGAGAGTGTCAGTCGTCTTGTAGTTTAGTCGGCATTGTGCCTTTCGTATTCAATTCGGATGCAATTTCTGTGTTTCATCGCCAATAAGAAGGTACAAGGGATACAGTAAACCTGAAGTGAAGCATCGGAATCCAAAACTGGACTCACAGGAAAGGTTCAAATCATAGAAAGTTGGTCAGTCTTCATGTACTTAAGTCGGCATTGTGCTTTTTGAATTCAATTGCAATGCAATTTCTGTGCCTCATCGTCAATTACAAGGTCCAAGGTACACAGTAAACATGAAGTGAAGCATCGGAATCTAAAACTGGACTCACAGGAGAGGTTCAAATCATAGAAAGTTAGAGTGTCAGTCCTCTTGTACTTAAGTCGGCATTGTATCTTTTGAATTTAATTCCGATGCAATTTCTGTGTTTCATCGTCAATAAGAAGGTCCAAGGTAAACAGTAAAGCTGAAGTGAAGCATCGGAATATAAAACTGGACTCACAGGAGAGGTTCAAATCATAGAAAGTTAGAGTGTCTGTCCTCTTGTACTTAAGTCGACATTGTGCCTTTTGTATTAAATTCGGATGCAATATCTGTGCTTCTTCGTCAATAAGAAGGTCCAAGGGATTAAGGAAACCTGGAGTGAAGCATCGGAATCTGACACTGGACTCACAGGAGAGGTTCAAATCATAGAAAGTTAGAGTGTCAGTCCTCTTATACTTAAGTCGGCATTGTGCCATTTGTATTAAATTCGGATGCAATATCTGTGTTTCATCGTCAATAAGAAGGTCCAAGGGATACAGTAAACTTGAAGTGAAGCATCGGAATCTAAAACTGGACTCAAAGGAGAGGATCAAATTATAGAAAGTGAGAGTGTCAGTCGTCTTGAACTTAAGTCGGCATTGTGCCTCTTGTATTAAATTCGCATGCAATTTCTGTGTCTCATCGTCAATAAGAAGGTCCAAGGTATACAGTAAACCTGAAGTGAAGCATCGGAATCTAAAACTGGACTCACAGAAGAGGTTCATATAATGGAAAGTGAGAGTGTCAGTCCTCTTGTACTTAAGTCGGCATTGTGCCTTTTGTATTAAATTCGGATGCAATTACTGTGTTTCATCGTCAATAAGGAGGTACAAGGGATACAGATAACCTGATGTGAAGCATCGGAATCTAAAACTGGACTCACAGGAGAGGTTCAAATCATAGAAAGTGAGTGTCAGTCCTCTTGTACTTAAGTCGGCATTGTGCCTTTTGTATTAAATTCGGATGCAATTTCTGTGCTTCATCGTCAATAAGAAGGTCCAAGGGATTAAGGAAACCTGAAGTGAAGCATCGGAATCTAAAACTGGACCCACAGGAGAGGTTCAAATCATAGAAAGTGAGAGTGTCAGTCCTCTTGTACTTAAGTCGGCATTGTGCCTTTTGTATTAAATTCGGATGAAATTTCTGTGCTTCATCGTCAATAAGAAAGTCCAAGGGATTAAGGAAACCTTAAGTGAAGCATCGGAATCTGACACTGGACTCACAGGAGAGGTTGAAATCATAGAAAGTTTGAGTGTCTGTCCCCTTATACTTAAGTCGGCATTGTGCCATTTGTATTAAATTCGGATGCAATATCTGTGTTTCATCGTCGATAAGAAGGTCCATGGGATACGGTAAACCTGAAGTGATGCGTCGGAATCTAAAACTGGACTCACAGGAGAGGTTCAAATCATATAAAGTTAGAGTGTCATTCCTCTTGTACCTAAGACGGCATTGTGCCTTTTGTATTAAATTCGGATGCAATTTCTGTGTTTCATCGTCAATAAGAAGGTCCAAGGGATACAGTAAACCTGAAGTGAATCGTCGGAATCTAAGACTGGACTCACAGGAGCGGTTCAAATCATAGAAAGTTAGAGTGTCAGTCCTCTTGTACTTAAGTCGGCATTGTGCCATTAGTATTAAATTCAGATGCAATTTCTGTGTTTCATCGTCAATAAGAAGGTCCATGGGATACAGTACCCCTGAAGGGAAGCATTGGAATCTAAAACTGGACTCACAGGAGAGGTTCAAATCATTGAAAGTGCGAGTGTCAGTCCTCTTGTACTTAAGTCCGCATTGTGCCTTCTGTATTAAATTCGGAAGCAATTTCTGTGGTTCATCGTCAATAAGTAGGTCCAAGGGATACAGTAGACCTGAAGTGAAGCATCGGAATCTAAAACTGGACTCACAGGAGAGGTTCTAATCATAGAAAGTGAGAGTGTCAGTCCTCTTGTACTTAAGTCGGCATTGTGCCTTTTGTATTAAATTCGGATGCAATTTCTGTGTTTCATTGTCAATTAGAAGGTCCAAGGGATACAGTAAACCTGAAGTGAAGCATTGGAATCTAAAACTGGACTCACGGGAGAGGTTCAAATCATAGAAAGTTAAAGAGTCAGTCCTCTTGCACTTAAGTCGGCATTGTGCCTTTTGTATTAAATTCGGATGCAATTTCTGTGCTTCATCGTCAATAAGAAGGTCCAAGGGATTAAGGAAACCTGAAGTGAAGCATCGGAATCTAAAACTGGACTCAAAGGAGAGGTTCAAATCATTGAAAGTGCGAGTGTCAGTCCCCTTGTACTTAATTCGGCATTGTGCCTTTTGTATTAAATTCGTATGCAATTTCTGTGTTTCATCGTCAATAAGAAGGTCCAAGGGATACAGTAGACCTGAAATGAAGCATCGGAATCTAAAACTGGACTCACAGGAAAGGTTCAAATCACAGAAAGTTTGTCAGTCTTCTTGTACTTAAGTCGGCATTGTGCTTTTTGAATTCAATTGCGATGCAATTTCTGTGCCTCATCGTCACTAAGAAGCTCCAAGGTACACAGTAAACCTGAAGTGAAGCATCGGAAACTAAAACTGGACTCTCTGGAGAGGTTCAAATCATAGAAAGTTAGAGTGTCAGTCCGCTTGTACTTAAGTCGGCATTGTGCCTTTTGAATTTAATTATGATGCAATTACTGTGTTTCATCGTCAATAAGAAGGTGCAAGGTATACAGTAAACCAGAAGTGAAGCATCGGAATCTAAAACTGGACTCACAGGAGAGGTTCAAATCATAGAAAGTGAGAGTGTCAGTCCGCTTGTACTTAAGTCGGCATTGTGCCTTTTGTATTAAATTCGGATGCAATTTCTGTGTTTCATCGTCGATAAGAAGGTCCAAGGGATACAGTAAACCTGAAGTGAGGCGTCGGAATCTAGAACTGGACCCACAGGAGAAGTTCAAATCATAGAAAGTTAGAGTGTCAGTCCTCTTGTACTTAGGTCGGCATTGCGTCTTTTGTATTAAATTAGGATGCAATTCCCTTGTTTCATCGTCAATAAGAAGGTACAAGGGATACAATAAACCTGATGTGATGCATCGGAATCTAAAACTGGACTCACAGGAGAGGTTCAAATCATAGAAAGTTAGAGTGTCCGTCCTCTTGTACTTAAGTCGGCATTGTGCCTTTTGTATTAAATTCCGATGCAATATCTGTGCTTCTCGTCAATAAGAAGGTCCAAGGGATTAAGGAAACCTGAAGTGAAGTATCGGAATCGGACACTGGACTCACAGGAGAGGTTCAAATCATAGAAAGTTAGAGTGTCAATCCTCATATACTTAAGTCGGCATTGTA
Organism: Schistocerca americana; assembly: GCF_021461395.2. NCBI lineage: Eukaryota > Metazoa > Arthropoda > Insecta > Orthoptera > Acrididae > Schistocerca > Schistocerca americana. Next base: position 61,950,832 of record NC_060121.1, read on the forward strand.
ACATTTGTATTAAATTCGGATGCAATTTCTGTGTTTTATCGTCAATAAGAAGGTCCAATGGATACAGTAATCCTGAAGTGAAGCATCGGAATCTAAAACTGGACTCACGGGAGAGGTTCAAATCATAGAAAGTTAGAGTGTCAGTCCTCTTATACTTAAGTCGGCATTGTAACATTTGTATTAAGTTCGGATGCAATTTCTGTGTTTTATCGTCAATAAGAAGGTCCAATGGATACAGTTATCCTGAAGTGAAGCATCGGAATCTAAAACTGGACTCACGGGAGAGGTTCAAATCATAGAAAGTTAGAGTGTCAGTCCTCTTGTACTTAAGTTTGCATTGTGTATTTTGTATTAAATTCGGATGCAATTCCCTTGTTTCATCGTCAATAAAAAGGTTCAAGGGATACAGTAAACCTGAAGTGAAGCAACATAATCTAAAACTGGACTCACAGGAGAGGTTCAAATCATTGAAAGTTAGAGTGTCATTCCTCTTATACTTAACTCGGCATTGTGCCATTTGTATTAAATTCGGATGCAATTTCTGTGTTTCATCGTCAATAAGAAGGTCCAAGAGATACAGTAAACTTGAAGCGAAGCAACGGAATCTAAAACTGGACTCAAAGGAGAGGATCAAATTATAGAAAGTGAGAGTGTCAGTCGTCTTGAACTTAAGTCGGCATTGTGACTCTTGTATTAAATTCGGATGCAATTTCTGTGTCTCATCGTCAATAGGAAGGTCGAAGGTATACAGTAAACCTGAAGTGAAGCATCAGAATCTAAATCTGGACTCACAGGAAAGGTTCAAATCATTGAAAGTTAGAGACTCAGTCCTCTTGTACTTAAGTCGGCATTCTGCCTTTTGTATTAAATTCCGATGCAATTTCTGTGACTCATCGTCAATAAGAAGGTCCAAGGTATACAGTAAACCTGAAGTGAAGCATCGGAATCTAAAACTGGACTCACAATAGAGGTTCAAATCATAGAAAGTAAGAGTGTCAGTCCTCTTGTACTTAAGTCGACATTGTGCCTTTTGTATTAAATTCGGATGCAATTTCTGTGCTTCATCGTCAATAAGAAGGTCCAAGGGATTAAGGAAACCTTAAGTGAAGCATCGGAATCTGACACTGGACTCACAGGAGAGGTTCAAATCATAGAAAGTTTGAGTGTCTGTCCCCTTATACTTAAGTCGGCATTGTGCCATTTGTATTAAATTCGGATGCAATTTCTGTGTTTCATCGTCGATAAGAAGGTCCAAGGGATACGGTAAACCTGAAGTGATGCGTCGGAATCTAAAACTGGACTCACAGGAGAGGTTCAAATCATATAAAGTTAGAGTGTCATTCCTCTTGTACTTAAGTCGGCATTGTGTCTTTTGTATTAAATTCGGATGCAATTCCCTTGTGTCATCGTCAATAAAAAGGTACAAGGGATACAGTAAACCTGAAGTGAAGCATCGGAATCTAAAACTGGACCCACAGGAGAGGTTCAAATCATAGAAAGTTAGAGTGTCAGTCCTCTTGTACTTAAGTCGGCATTGTGCCTTTTGTATTAAATTCGGATGCAATATCTGTGCTTCTTCGTCAATAAGAAGGTCCAAGGGATTAAGGAAACCTGAAGTGGAGCATCGGAATCGGACACTGGACTCACAGGAGAGGTTAAAATCATAGAAAGTTAGAGTGTCAGTCCTCTTCTACTTAAGTCGGCATTGTAACATTTGTATTAAATTCGGATGCAATTTCTGTGTTTCATCTTCAATAAGAAGGTCCAAGGGATACAGTAACCCTGAAGTGAAGCATCGGAATCTGAAACTGGACTCACGGGAGAGGTTCAAATCATAGAAAGTTAGAGTGTCAGTCCTCTTGTACTTAAGTCGGCATTGTCCTTTTTGTATTAAATTCGGATGCAATATCTGTGCTTCTTCGTCAATAAGAAGGTCCAAGGGATTAAGGAAACCTGGAGTGAAGCATCGGAATCTGACAGTGGACTCACAGGAGAGGTTCAAATCATAGAAGGTTAGAGTGTCAGTCCTCATATACTTAAGTCGGCATTGTGCCATTTGTATTAAATTCGGTTGCAATTTCTGTGTTTCATCGTCAATAAGAAGGTCCAAGGCATACAGTAAACCTGAAGTGAAGCATCGGAATCTAAAACTGGACTCAAAGGGGAGGATCAAATTATAGAAAGTGAGAGTGTCAGTCGTCTTGAACTTAAGTCGGCATTGTGCCTTTTGTATTAAATTCGGAAGCAATTTCTGTGTCTCATCGTCAATAGGAAGGTCGAAGGTATACAGTAAACCTGAAGTGAAGCATCGGAATCTAAATCTGGACTCACAGGAGAGGTTCAAATCATAGAAAGTTAGAGTGTCAGTCCTCTTGTACTTAAGTCGACATTGTGCCTTTTGTATTAAATTCGGATGCAATTTCTGAGTTTCATCGTCAATAAGAAGGTCCAAGGGATACAGTAAACTTGAAGTGAAGCATCGGAATCTAAAACTGGACTCACAGGAGAGGTTCATATCATAGAAAGTGAGAGTGTCAGTTGTCTTGTGCATAAGTCGGCATTGTGCCTTTTGTATTAAATTCGGATGCAATTTCTGTGTTTCATCGTCAATAGGAAGGTCGAAGGTATACAGTAAACCTGAACTGAAGCATCGGAATCTAAAACTGGACTCACAGGAGACGTTCAAATCATAGAAAGTTAGAGTGTCAGTCCTCTTGTACTTAAGTCGGCATTTTGCCTTTTGTATTAAATTCCGATGCAATTTCTGTGACTCAACGTCAATAAGAAGGTCCAAGGTATACAGTAACCCTGAAGTGAAGCATCGGAATCTAAAACTGGACTCACAGGAGAGGTTCATATAATGGAAAGTGAGAGTGTCAGTCCTCTTGCACTTAAGTCGGCATTGTGGCTTTTGTATTAAATTCGGATGCAATTTCTGTGTTTCATCGTCAATAAGAAGGTACAAGGGATACAGTAAACCTGAAGTGAAGCATCGGAATCTAAAACTGGACTTACAGGAGAGGTTCAAATCATAGAAAGTGAGAGTGTCAGTCCTCTTGTACTTAAGTCGGCATTGTTTCTTTTGAATTTAATTCCGATGCAATTTCTGTGTTTCATCGTCAATAAGAAGGTCCAAGGTAAACAGTAAAGCTGAAGTGAAGCATCGGAATATAAAACTGGACTCACAGGAGAGGTTCAAACCATAGAAAGTTAGAGTGTCAGTCCTCTTGTACTTAAGTCGGCATTGTGCCTTTTGTATTAAATTCGGATGCAATATCTGTGCTTCTTCGTCAATAAGAAGGTCCAAGGGATTAAGGAAACCTGGAGTGAAGCATCGGAATCTGACACTGGACTCACAGGAGAGGCTCAAATCATTGAAAGTTAGAGTGTCAGTCCTCTTATACTTAAGTCGGCATTGTGCCATTTGTATTTAATTCGGATGCAATATCTGTGTTTCATCGTTAATAAGAAGGTCCAAGGGATACAGTAAACTTGAAGTAAAGCATCGGAATCTAAAACTGGACTCAAAGGAGAGGATCAAATTATAGAAAGTGAGAGTGTCAGTGGTCTTGAACTTAAGTCGGCATTGTGCCTCTTGTATTAAATTCGAATGCAATTTCTGTGCTTCATCGTCAATAAGAAGGTCCAAGGGATTAAGGAAACCTGAAGTGAAGCATCGGAATCTAAAACTGGACTCACAGGAGAGGTTCAAATCATAGAAAGTGAGAGTGTCAGTCCTCTTGTACTTAAGTCGGCATTGTGCCTTTTGTATTAACTTCGGATGCAATTTCTGTGCTTCATCGTCAATAAGAAGGTCCAAGGGATTAAGGAAACCTTAAGTGAAGCATCGGAATCTGACACTGGACTCACAGGAGAGGTTCAAATCATAGAAAGTTTGAGTGTCTGTCCCCTTATACTTAAGTCGGCATTGTGCCATTTGTATTAAATTCGGATGCAATTTCTGTGTTTCATCGTCGATAAGAAGGTCCAAGGGATACGGTAAACCTGAGGTGATGCGTCGGAATCTAAAACTGGACTCACAGGAGAGGTTCAAATCATATAAAGTTAGAGTGTCATTCCTCTTGTACTTAAGTCGGCATTGTGTCTCTTGTATTAAATTCAGATGCAATTCCCTTGTTTCATCGTCAATAAAAAGGTACAACGGATACAGTAAACCTGAAGTGAAGCATCAGAATCTAAAACTGGACTCACAATAGAGGTTCAAATCATAGAAAGTTAGAGTGTCAGTCCTCTTGACTTAAGTCGGCATTGTGCCTTTTGTATTAAATTCGGATGCAATATCTGTGCTTCTTCGTCAATAAGAAGGTCCAAGGGATTAAGGAAACCTGAAGTGAAGCATCGGAATCGGACACTGGACTCACAGGAGAGGTTCAAATCATAGAAAGTTAGAGTGTCAGTCCTCTTATACTTAAGTCGGCATTGTAAGATTTGTATTAAATTCGGATACAATTTCTGTGTTTCATCGTCATTAAGAACGTCCAAGGGATTCGGTAAACCTGAAGTGAAGCATCGGAATCTAAAACTGGACTCACGGGAGAGGTTCAAATCATAGAAAGTTAGAGTGTCAGTCCTCTTGTACTTAAGTCGGAATTGTGCCTTTTGTATTAAATTCGGATGCAATATCTGTGCTTCTTCGTAAATAAGAAGGTCCAAGGGATTAAGGAAACCTGGAGTGAAGCATCGGAATCTGACACTGGACTCACAGGAGAGGTTCAAATCATAGAAAGTTAGAGTGCCAGTCCTCATATACTTAAGTCGGCATTGTGCCATTTGTATTAAATTCGCTTGCAATTTCTGTGTTTCATCGTCAATAAGAAGGTCCAAGGGATACAGTAAACCTGAAGTGAAGCATCGGAATCTAAAACTGGACTCAAAGGGGAGGATCAAATTATAGAAAGTGAGAGTGTCAGTCGTCTTGAACTTAAGTCGGCATTGTGCCTTTTGTATTAAATTCGGAAGCAATTTCTGTGTCTCATCGTCAATAGGAAGGTCGAAGGTATACAGTAAACCTGAAGTGAAGCATCGGAATCTGAATCTGGACTCACAGGAGAGGTTCAAATCATAGTAAGTTAGAGTGTGAGTCCTCTTGTACTTAAGTCGACATTGTGCCTTTTGTATTAAATTCGGATGCAATTTCTGAGTTTCATCGTCAATAAGAAGATCCAAGGGATACAGTAAACTTGAAATGAAGCATCGGAATCTAAAACTGGACTCACAGGAGAGGTTCGTATCATAGAAAGTGAGAGTGTCAGTTGTCTTGTACATAAGTCGGCATTGTGCCTTTTGTATTAAATTCGGATGCAATTTCTGTGTTTCATCGTCAATAGGAAGGTCGAAGGTATACAGTAAACCTGAACTGAAGCATCGGAATCTAAAACTGGACTCACAGGAGACGTTCAAATCATAGAAAGTTATAGTGTCAGTCCTCTTGTACTTAAGTCGGCATTTTGCCTTTTGTATTAAATTCCGATGCAATTTCTGTGATTCAACGTCAATAAGAAGGTCCAAGGTATACAGTAACCCTGAAGTGAAGCATCGGAATCTAAAACTGGACTCACAGGCGAGGTTCATATAATGGAAAGTGAGAGTGTCAGTCCTCTTGCACTTAAGTCGGCATTGTGGCTTTTGTATTAAATTCGGATGCAATTTCTGTGTTTCATCGTCAATAAGAAGGTACAAGGGATACAGTAATCCTGAAGTGAAGCATAGGAATCTAAAACTGGACTCACAGGAGAGGTTCAAATCATAGAAAGTGAGAGTGTCAGTCCTCTTGTACTTAAGTCGGCATTGTGCCTTTTGTATTAAATTCGGATGGAATTTCTGTGCTTCATCGTCAATAAGAAGGTCCAAGGGATTAAGGAAACCTGAAGTGAAGCATCGGAATCTAAAACTGGACTCACAGGAGAGGTTCAAATCATAGAAAGTGAGAGTGTCAGTCCTCTTGTACTTAAGTCGGAATTGTGCCTTTTGTATTAAATTCGGATGCAATTTCTGTGCTTCATCGTCAATAAGAAGGTCCAAGGGATTAAGGAAACCTTAAGTGAAGCATCGGAATCTGACACTGGACTCACAGGAGAGGTTCAAATCATAGAAAGTTTGAGTGTCTGTCCCCTTATACTTAAGTCGGCATTGTGCCATTTGTATTAAATTCGGATGCAATTTCTGTGTTTCATCGTCGATAAGAAGGTCCAAGGGATACGGTAAACCTGAAGTGATGCGTCGGAATCTAAAACTGGACTCACAGGAGAGGTTCAAATCATATAAAGTTAGAGTGTCAGTCGTCTTGTAGTTTAGTCGGCATTGTGCCTTTCGTATTAAATTCGGATGCAATTTCTGTGTTTCATCGTCAATAGGAAGGTCCAAGGTATACAGTAAACCTGAAGTGAAGCATCGGAATCTAAAACTGGACTCACAGGAAAGGTTCAAATCATAGAAAGTTGGTCAGTCTTCATGTACTTAAGTCGGCATTGTGCTTTCAGAATTCAATTGCAATGTAATTTCTGTGCCTCATCGTCAATTAGAAGGTCCAAGGTACACAGTAAACATGAAGTGAAGCATCGGAAACTAAAACTGGACTCACAGGAGAGGTTCAAATCATAGAAAGTTAGAGTGTCAGTCCTCTTGTACTTAAGTCGGCATTGTTTCTTTTGAATTTAATTCCGATGCAATTTCTGTGTTTCATCGTCAATAAGAAGGTCCAAGGTAAACAGTAAAGCTGAAGTGAAGCATCGGAATATAAAACTGGACTCACAGGAGAGGTTCAAATCATAGAAAGTTAGAGTGTCAGTCCTCTTGTACTTAAGTCGGCATTGTGCCTTTTGTATTAAATTCGGATGCAATATCTGTGCTTCTTCGTCAATAAGAAGGTCCAAGGGATTAAGGAAACCTGGAGTGAAGCATCGGAATCTAAAGCTGGACTCACAGGAGGGGTTCATATAATGGAAAGTGAGAGTGTCAGTCCTCTTGTACTTAAGTCGGCATTGTGCCTTTTGTATTAAATTCGGATGCAATTTCTGTGTTTCATCGTCAATAAGAAGGTACAAGGGATACAGTAAACCTGAAGTGAAACATCGGAATCTAAAACTTGACTCACAGGAGAGGTTCAAATCATAGAAAGTGAGAGTGTCAGTCCTCTTGTCTTTAAGTCGGCATTGTGCCTTTTGTATTAAATTCGGATGCAATTTCTGTGCTTCATCGTCAATAAGAAGGTCCAAGGGATTAAGGAAACCTGAAGTGAAGCATCGGAATCTGACACTGGACTCACAGGAGAGGTTCAAATCATAGAAAGTTAGAGTGTCATTCCTCTTGTACTTAAGTCGGCATTGTGTCTTTTGTATTAAATTCGGATGCAATTCCCTTGTTTCATCGTCAATAAAAAGGTACAAGGGGTACAGTAAACCTGAAGTGAATCTAAAACTGGACTCACAGGAGAGGTTCAAATCATAGAAAGTTAAAGTGTGTGATGTTACAAAATAAAAGTGATGTTGTTATTCAATGGAAAGTTGGAAATTGAGATTTAGCTTACTGTTTTATCAATCGCAATTGGCGTAAGAATCATGGATTGACCATTGTCATAAAATATTGCATTATGAGATGTGAATAGTTTTTACTTGCGGTTTCGCGTGGCTTGAGGCAGTCTCAACTAGCGTGCTATTGATTAAGAAATTGCGTTATCGTCTTTCTAATTACTTCATGATCGTAGATACGATCATACCCGGTTGTGAAGTTATTGTTATGACAAAACAATTTCCTAAGGGACCAGAAAGTTCTTAAGGGCGCAAAAACAACTGTAACATCACACAAAAGGGAAATTCGATATTAAAGCTGATGCAAGAAGACGATAAAACAGTTTTCTTATTATCAATGTAACACGCACATTAGACTGCTGATCTTGGTGTCTGTAATATTAGCAAAATGCATAATTAAAATGAAAATAATACTGAGGAGATAATAGAAATGAGCACTGCTAAATGATTCAGTATTCCCAGAACAAATATTTATTATAACTAAAACATATATCGTACCTTAAGCTTAATACTACAATGACGGTAGATTTTTATGTCCATATCATGTCCATTGAGCGCTCTTTTATATAGCCATTGTCCTCTTGAGTCGCTCGTGCTTCGTCACGGTAAGTTACAACAGTTCTTCTTCCTACACTTCACTCAAAACTTAGACGGAACACGTTTTTATTTATTTAGTAAAAATAAATAGATCAGACCGCCATAAATCTGCGTCCGTCTTACTTCAGAAAAACAGTAAAAGTCTTCTTAGCGCTCGAGGCTTCATTTGTTCTCCAGCGAACAAAATAGTGAAGGATCGCATATACATCCGTAATTTTCTGTTTATATTGCCGCCCAAAGACGACGAATTACATTATCTAGAAAATTCCACCGTCGCCATGCGACGCCTTATTATATATTAATCATTCTTTATAAACAAGTATTTGCCTTCTGGCTGAATTTGCTGTTTTAATTAAGCCAAAAATAGGAAATATCACATTGCCTCCCATGAGGAGAGAGGAAATGACGAAGGATTACCTCGATCCTCAAGTCCTCATGAGATATTCGTGATTTTTGGTGTGACATTTACATAACGTTACTGGCGTACAAAGTACATAAATTGAAATCACATTTATAAACATATATCAGATATTTATCATTTTTCAAAATAAAGTTTTTCATTCTTTGTTCATCAGTCACTTCATTCCATAATACCAAGATTAACATTTATGTGCATATTTAAGTTTGGTCCATATTTGCTTATAACAATAAGTGAACGTTCATTTCGCTCTTCAGGGGATAGAATTCAGAAATTACTTTCTCTTGAGCTTAACAACTAATACATGAGTACAGTGAGTGCTTATTTTCACTACACTAGAGTGGACAATGTTCGAGCATCTGTTGACTCCTTGTGGTTCAATTACAGTTTAATAACGTAGCACTACACTTCGTGATGCTTTCACTTTCTGTGTTAGCTGTCTACGGCGTTCATCATGCAGTACATCTGTCCTTTCCACTGTGGTGCCAGGAATTCATGCGGCTTCCCGGGTTTTTATTTACAATATGAAACAGAAGAAGTGGAAAATTATTAGTATAACTTATAACCTATTGGATACATTTGTTAAGAATCGGGACTGGTCTGAAGTTTAGGGTCTTCCTATAGTGCACATTCATTTTCTTTGTCCATCAAGAGACAGGATTATAATTCATTTTAGCAGTGTTCAGGAGTGCCGGTATTAATGGCTTTAAGGCCTGAGTAATCTATCAATCTACGTCTCACTCATCTTAACTTCAACTCAAGAAAATTGCTTAATTTACGTATGAAAATGTAGTCACACAAGTGTACAAATGTCTTTCCTCCAGTATGTACGATGGAAGTCATGGCGGTTAGCAGTTTAAAGTTTGGATTGTTTCGTCACCCACACGTCAGCCACTCACAGCGGCTGCACAGTGTTGCGTGAGCTCCAATACTCAGTATCCGTTCGCGCTAAGGCTGTAACAGAGCTGCTGGTCGTAGATTGCTCCTTTTTTTTGTGAACTTCGTATCACACGAGTGCATCGATACAAACACCTCGCGCGCGTTTTCCATCGGAGGAGCTAGACACTGAAGCTGCCTCCATACTTCTCTGTCAACTGCCTCCCATGAGGCTCACAGGTAAGTGACGACGAATGTTTTAGCTGTCGCTGCACTTAGAACAACACTGAACTTTGCGTTGCACCTGTTGTCGTAGCCTTGACTTCTTTTTACACTTGCAGTACAACACTACCACTAATATACAGTGAACAGTTACTTTTATTATGCACGTCGCACTTTAGTGTTCATCTTCACACAGCATTCGTGCTTAGTTCCTTCGCCGATGGAGTTCATTTACAAAACAATTAATTTTGCAGGTTTCCTCCATTGGTACAGAAAGACTTATATTCTACTATTTACAAAAGATCACTTACGAGCTAATATTTACAATTAATGGTCACTCCTTTTGTTAAGTCCAGTGAACAACTGCTTTATGAATGGACTCTTTATATCTCAAGGTTTACTTTCACTAGTGAACCTAAAAATATTCTTTCAAACTTTCTTTTAAGGGCTCATCTCCTCATTATGAGAACTACAGGCTTCGCAACACTCGTTGCATTTATTCTTTAGTGCACCCAAGATCATTTTCTACTGCCACGCAGCATATCTACTACATAACGAGTACGCATTTAACGCTGAATCTTTTTTTTTTTTTTTTGTGCTTGCCAATTTTTTTTTTTTATAAATTTGAGGGCAGATTGGATAACAATAGGTCTCCCTCTTCGCTTCATGTACTCAGCAATCGTTCTCTGTCAAAAAAAATAGGGTAACGCGTGTCTACTATTTTTCGCATGAATGGAATTACCGACAGTTCACTGGGTTTACGCAACCGGTCCATAACAAACATTACCAAAGCTAGCGAAGTTCATCACGCTACGTGTCTCATTTCTCATAAGCACTGCTTTGCCCCGAAGCACACGTGCCTTTTACAAGTCGACCCTTGGTCTGGGTTAATGAACCAGGATCAAAAGGAACGGGCACAAGGAAAATTGATTTCATAAGAGGAGTGTCTTAGGAGACATTTTTGCAATAAAATCTGCATGTAAATTAAATTATCATAATAAACATAGGCACATATATAAATTTCAACCTCTTTCATTACAGCATACTTTGCTACTTCTACGTCTTACTCAGGTTACAGTCAATATTAAGTTTAAATATCACTGCATTGCATGTTCTTTAGATTAGCCTTCAATTAGGGTATTGAATGGTCGCTAGATTACACTACAGATCTTCTGAAGATCTTTACTTGGACTTATTTATGATACAGGGGGCTTGCTGTGTGGTTATTTAGTACCTCGATTCTACTGAAATCAATTCGTCAGCTAACATTCCTCATATACTCTTTACATTGGGCTCAGATCACAGGGAAATAGTTTACTTTCATAGCAATTAATGGCCTCGTGGAGTACTTACGCTACATTATTGATGCTTCATGGTTTGCCTCCATTTGTACTGTATTTCACCTTACTTAGTTTACTACAGCTTATTGTCTCCTTGCGTGAACACATGCGGGTTACCACTTGTTTTTCCATTTAACAGCACGCTTTAACTGAACTTTAAGCTATTTCTTCTACTCCTGTCCACTGTCTGGACTGTTTGAACATGTACCTTTTTTTTTTTAAGCAGGTAATTTGGGCTTTTACAACAGAACTTCAAGTACTTACATTACTAAAAATAAATCTATCTTCTTGTACCTTAAGAGAAGTGCTTATTTACGCATCCTCCTCCATTTCTCACCTTTACATATTTTATTTAGCTCCGGGCAATCACCTCGCAAGCACTTTTTTTCTTATTACTAACTTAAAATTAAATTGAAATTCTTGGTGCAACCTCAATTTCCTGCTTCAGCTTGTTGAAGAAATATCAGTTCATGTCCATCACTATAAACAATTTTTCCATACATAGCATTTAATACTTAAAGTTTACATGTAGTAGCCGTTACTATGTAGTCAGTGCGCTGTTCAACACAATACTTATTATTAACAGTTCACACAAGGAAATTTCCAGTAAGCAAGAATTCATTTCCACGACAGTATTTAACCACTACCATTATAAAATTTCTTTAAGTCTTGGTGGTGAAATAAGCCTTTTACTCTCCCCGTAGCCGGGTCAGTTAACAAATAACTCCCTATGTGCGGTTTCCTTAAAATAAGGTAAGGACCTTGGTACATATGTTGCCACTTGCGATTTTTCTTACATATTAATGATGGCTTGAAATGAGTCTTAAGTAATACCTTTTCACCTACATGGTAATTTACAACTTTGTTTACTTTTTTATCATAGCCTTTCTTCCTTAATTGAGCATTGGTGGTAATGGAACTTAAAGCTTCTCGAATTTTGACATCTAGATCTACCTCAGGGCTAGGTATCTTGGGAAGAGGATCAACCCACTCATTCTGTTCCTTCTTTCGAGATATCAACTCGTGTGGAGTAAAACCTGTGGAAGTGTGTGGCAAATTATTAACTATCTCCTCAAAAGGTGTCACAAAATCAACCCAACGAGTTTGCTTGTCTGGAATGTACGTCCGAACAAATCTGTTAAACTCCTTGAAGATCCGCTCAGTCAAATTCGACTGAGGCCTAAAACGTGATATTAAGATCTGCTTGACATTGTGATGGGCCAAAAACTCACGCCATTTGCGGCAAGTAAAGTTGGATGCATTATCTGAAAGTGTAGATTCGGGGACTCCGAATCGAGGGAAATAGTCATTTTCAAGACAGCGTATAATAGGCGGAGCACAAGATGTCTTCATAACATACATTCGAACGTATTTAGTGAAGTTGTCGAGAACAGCAACGAGGTATTTGACACCTCCCCTACCCATCGGTAGAGGGCCAGCCAGGTCAATGCTAATGAGGTGATTAGGCCTTTCTGCGATGATCGGATTCAATGGAATTAAAGTAGGAATATTCAGAGCTTTCGCCTTTTGGCAGATGACACAGAATTTTAGCAACTTGTGTATCCGACGATGTAGGTTGGGCACATAACAGTAAGTAGCAATCTTCTTTTTACACTTCTCTGGACCATAGTGGCCCCAAGAAATGTGGGTATACCACAAAAGATGTTCGACAAAACTGCTAGGTATACAAACAAGCCAGTTGTCTGATGACACAGAGGTACGATGAAATAATACCTGATTATGAATCTTGAAGAATTTGGACAACTTATGGTTTGGATTTTCTTGAAGAAGTCTGATTACTTTTCCCCACTTAGGATCTGTGGTCTGTAGTGTCTGGATTTGCTTGCACAGTTCCAAGAAATATTTTCTATGAATGGGATCCTGCATAAGAAGAATTTTGTAATTCGACATCTGTTCTACCAACTCACTTGTCTCAGGCAGACCCTCTGGTGAACGAGAAAGTGCGTCTGCAATAATGTTATCCTTGCCCTTTATATACACAATATCAAAATCGTATTCTTGCAGAAATAAACACCACCTGGTCAGACGCGGATGTTGTAATTTACAGGTCAAAAGATACGAAAGTGCTTGATGATCCGTAAACACTTTTATCTTTCTGCCAAAAATGTAATAATTAAACCTCTTGAAGGACCAAATAACTGCAAGTGCCTCCAGCTCAGTAACTGAATAGGACTTTTCACATTCTGTTAAGACCCTACTCGCAAAACTAATCACTCTGATCTGCTCTGTTTCGTCTACTAATTCAATCTGAAACAAACAAGATCCAATTCCAACAAACGAAGCGTCTGAGGTGATACAAAATTCTTTGTCCATTTGTGGATGACAGAGAATGTTATTGTTTACAAGACCATCTTTAATTGCCTGAAAAGCTTTCTGACACTCTGGTGTCCAAATCCAATGCGTACTTTTCTTCAGAAGATTGTGCAAAGCGGGATTGTTCATTACTTGACCAGACAGAAATCGTCGAAAGAAAGACGAAAGACCGAGAAATCCTCTTAGTTGCCTCTTAGTTACCGGCGTAGGGAAATTCTTAATCGCAGACAACTTTTCCGGGTCGGGTTTAATCCCTTCAGGTGTAATCACATGACCTAAAAACTTTACCTCACGTTTTACAAATTTTGACTTTTTCAGATTCGCTGTAACACCATGTTCTTGAAATCTCTGAAACACCTTTCGTAGAATAGCTAAATGATCTTCCCAGTTCTTAATGGCTATCAACACGTCATCTACATAAACAGTTACCTCATCCAGAAGTTCAGGTCCTAACACAAAATCGAGAGCAGAAATAAATATTCCCGAGCTTACATTTAAACCAAAAGGCATGACCTTAAACTGATATGAGCGGCCGGCAAATATAAAAGCAGTATATTTTCTGGATTCCTTGGCCAATTTCACCTGCCAATAGCTACTTCTTAAATCGAGTGTACTCAAAAATCTAATGCCATGAAATTTTTGCAAGTGCTCCTCAAGTGCTTCAGGCCGAGTCCTTATCGGTACAGTTATTTTGTTTATTGATCTGGCGTCCAGTACTAGTCTGACACTACCGTCCTGTTTAAGTACGGACAACAAGGGACTTGAGTACGGCGAATTCGATAACTCGATAACATCCCAACACAGCATTTTCCTAATCTCATGCTTTACAGCTTCTCGTCGGGCGTAGGGTACTGAATAGCTTGCTTTGCAGAACGTTGAGTGGGGAAGCACTTCCATTTTATACTCGAACCCTTTTATTACTCCTGGTTTCTTTGAAAAGATTTTCTTGTAACTTACTAATAAATGGAACAACTCATATTTCTGCTCCCCCCTGAGTTCAGTCGATTCCTTGGCTTTAGCATCGATCTCGTCTGTGTCAGGAAGTAAGTCTTGATACTCATTGTCATTTATGTCATCCCATTTACTCAGGTCATTTGTCTGATCAAAGCACGGTTTGGCGGTCCTCTGTCGTCTCCAAACCTGATGCAATGTCAACACTGCCTTCACTTTACTCCTTAACAAGTTAACAACAACTTGTTGTTGATTTACGATAAAGGTACACATTCCAGATTCAATATCTATCACTGCTTTTGTTTGTCGAAGAAACTCCATCCCCAAGAGACATGGAACTGACAAGTTCTTTACTATTAGAAAGTGGCAAAAAACCAAAACAGATTCTATCTGCAGTTGAAGCTGCGTCTGTAAACTAACTCTCTGTTTCAATGGACCAATCGCTCCCGATATGGAGCAGCCCTGAATCGGCAATGATAAAACTTTTGAAACAGAAGACACCTGTCTGAAGAGACATGATGACATCACATTGATGTTTGCTCCTGTATCAACAATGGCTGTGACAGGAATGTTGGCAATAGAAATCTTAATCGAAGCCTGGACCTGTTCATCATAAATGTCATTAATGTCTTGAGCTTCTAGGTCAGGTGCAAGGTCATCTCGTAAGTCGGTCTCATGGTCGTACCGTATCGCATTAACATACTCAGAATCAGAGTATTCGTTAGTACCCCCACTGGAACCGGCAGCGACCTCTAGGAGGCTGAAAGGTGCTGCCTCTAATTTTCCGCAGGATGTTTAACCTGTTTGTCATTCATGGCCTTAAGTGTTTGTTCCGTTTCATATTGGTGCTGGTTATGTGGTACAAATGCCGGTGTAGAGGGGTAAAATCCACTGGGTGCATTCACTTGTGAATAAAATACTTGAGACGTCTGCTGTCGCCCGATCTTTTGGTTGCCGGCAGAATCATTTCCTTGTGAAGGAAAGTTCGCATTTGGTACCGTTTGAAAATTGTTCCGCGGTCCTCTATTCTGTGAAAAGTTGTTCTGATGTGCTGGGTGGCCTCCGCCTTGCCCATGCCACTTGCTATTTTTCGACCTATAACTTTGATTGTACACTGGTCCATTTGAAAAATTACCAATCGTTTGTGGAGAATTTCCATACTGCTCAGGCGCAGAATTAAAGGGTGGGTTTCCGTACTGATGTTGTTCCTGGTGGTTGTAAATTGGGTGGTATCTCTGCTGATTACTGTAATTGGTTTTCTGCTTCCATTTAAAGTTATTGCCATTTGCGTTTTCATAACGGCTGGCAGGTTGGCAACAGCGGTCGCAGTAGCTCGCTCTCTCCTTCGGCGCATTGTTGTCCGCGTGCGATGCATTCTGTTGGCAGCCAGGGAAGAATTTGCCGCTGCCAACCTTGGAGCGCACATCCTCGCTAATTACATCTAAGGAATCCAGCACAGAAAGGAATGCATTCGTGTCTTCTTCGGACACATTTACTAGTTTATCTCTAATAGACACAGGGAGTTTGCTTTTGAGAATCATAATTACGTCCTTGGAAGAAATCGGAGAATCCCAGAACTTAATTTTTGCTAGATACTTCTCGAAGTATCGCCGGCGACTTCCATGCTTCTCATTGAAAATTTCCGCACCATACACCTCCTTCCTTAATCTTTGCTGTACCCCATTACTCCAAAATTTTGCCAAGAACATTTTCTCAAACTCCTCATAATTCCTACACGTGTCTACCATTTCCGTTCCTCATAATGCTGCATCACCAGAAATTAAGCCAGTGACGAACTGAATACGCTGTCTGTCTGTCCAGCTCCTGGGAAATATGCCGGAAAAATTCTTTAGGAACACGATGGGGTGTATTTCTCGCTTCTGTGGATGAAAAACAGGAAAAGTGCGATGCTTAATCACACTTTCCTCTTGCATTAAACTCACGATTGTGGGCGGATCATTTATTTTCCCTACTCGGGACTCAACAGGACTGTTGTTTTGCATGTAATCAGGCGGTGAACAATAAGGAGTTGACTGACATACGTCACCGTCTAAAGAGTTGTTCCCTATAGTTTGCGTATGCGTGTGCGGATTTTCTACCCAGTTTCTCAGCATTCTGACTTCGTCCACTACTTGCTGCTTCCACTCGGGAAGATCCCGTGTAAGTGTCCTCCGAATCTGTCCCAATTCAGAAACCACTGTCTCTCGCGACTTACCAGGAGCAGCTAAGATTTCATAAGTTACATCCTTGACAGTCTCCCTAAGCTCCTCCCTGACCTTCTTTTCGATAAAAATATCTTTACCTTTTATCCATTCACTGTAGTGTTCCGACAATGCCTCCGCGTGTGCTTTCACGGTGCTCTTAACCTGTTCTTCGATATTGATTGAGTCTATCTGCCTCGACAGATCCTCTACTACACCTTCAATGTCAGATACTGCATTTCTAACTGAGTTTATTTCTTTGGTAGCTGCCTGAATTTTTGTGTTTAATGTTCCAGATACTTCAGCTATTTCACTTTTCACCTGTTTCTGCATTTTCTGAATTTGATCACTGATCTTAGTTTGCACCTCACCCAAATGGGTATTTAATTCAGCCGTAATTTCTTTATGCAGATCTGTTTTGATTGTGCCTAGCTGTGTTTTTAATGATTCGCTTACAGCATCTAATCGGGCGTTAACAGTCTCATTTTGTGTTTTTATAGTCTCATTTTGTGTTTTTACTGATTCGCTTACAGCATCTAATCGGGCGTTAACAGTCTCATTTTGTGTTTTTATAGTCTCATTTACTGCGTCAAACTGTTGTTTCAGCATTTCCATTAACGCACCGAGGTCATTTGTAGCTGCAGCGGGAAGAATTTGGACTTTAGGGTCACTTTCCCCTGTTACAGACATGGTTAGTTCAGTTTCCACACGGGAACCTACCGTTCGCGATCGTAAAGGGTATGGAATACTATTAACGTCTTCACTCCCGTCTCCTGTTGTCACCTGTCTCTGTTTACTATCTGCCATTTTCGTTAGTAAATCACGTGCTACGCAAGGCTTTCGTCGTTTGTCAGTGACGTGGTGAGTCCGCTAAGAGCACCGCTCTCGCGTGAGCAACAAATGAAGTTCTATCTTGCGAGAAGACAAGATGGAACCTAAACGTTTCAGACAAATGAATGAAGATGCTCTTCACTGCAAATTGCACACACTATCCACCATGTTGAAAATGTAATACAGCTATACTAACAATGGGGAGAAATAATTTCTATTATCAGACTACGAATAATTTTACTTTGAAAGATAAAATAAAGCAGATTTTCTATAGCGGGAAGGAGATAGAAAGGATGTGGATCGACTTGGAAAAGCAACGTTGCTACTGAAGCACTACACTGCGTATGCAAAATTCTGACTTACTTTTTGATGGCTTGGTTACCGCTATGTTGTCTCAGCAAATTCGCGTCTCTTTTCTTTTCCTTTCTCTCGATAATTAAACTGCGTTATCGACCGTTATTCTCACAGAGAGACGATGTGTACCTGAAACGACAGAACATTTATTAACACAAGCACATAGAAAATTTTCCAAGAATTTGAACTAATTTTTGGTCAAGCCCCACGCTGGGCGCCAAGTGTGATGTTACAAAATAAAAGTGATGTTGTTATTCAATGGAAAGTTGGAAATTGAGATTTAGCTTACTGTTTTATCAATCGCAATTGGCGTAAGAATCATGGATTGACCATTGTCATAAAATATTGCATTATGAGATGTGAATAGTTTTTACTTGCGGTTTCGCGTGGCTTGAGGGAGTCTCAACTAGCGTGCTATTGATTAAGAAATTGCGTTATCGTCTTTCTAATTACTTCATGATCGTAGATACGATCATACCCGGTTGTGAAGTTATTGTTATGACAAAACAATTTCCTAAGGGACCAGAAAGTTCTTAAGGGCGCAAAAACAACTGTAACATCACACAAAAGGGAAATTCGATATTAAAGCTGATGCAAGAAGACGATAAAACAGTTTTCTTTTTATCAATGTAACACGCACATTAGACTGCTGATCTTGGTGTCTGTAATATTAGCAAAATGCATAATTAAAATGAAAATAATACTGAGGAGATAATAGAAAGGAGCACTGCTAAGTGATTCAGTATTCCCAGAACAAATATTTATTATAACTAAAACATATATCGTACCTTAAGCTTAATACTACAATGACGGTAGATTTTTATGTCCATATCATGTCCATTGAGCGCTCTTTTATATAGCCATTGTCCTCTTGAGTCGCTCGTGCTTCGTCACGGTAAGTTACAACAGTTCTTCTCCCTACACTTCACTCAAAACTTAGACGGAACACGTTTTTACGTTGCTTTTCCAAGTCGATCCACATCCTTTCTATCTCCTTCCCGCTATAGAAAATCTGCTTTATTTTATCTTTCAAAGTAAAATTATTCGTAGTCTGATAATAGAAATTATTTCTCCCCATTGTTAGTATAGCTGTATTACATTTTCAACATGGTGGATAGTGTGTGCAATTTGCAGTGAAGAGCATCTTCATTCATTTGTCTGAAACGTTTAGGTTCCATCTTGTCTTCTCGCAAGATAGATTTTCATTTGTTGCTCACGCGAGAGCGGTGCTCTTAGCGGACTCACCACGTCACTGACAAACGACGAAAGCCTTGCGTAGCACGTGATTTACTAACGAAAATGGCAGATAGTAAACAGAGACAGGTGACAACAGGAGACGGGAGTGAAGACGTTAATAGTATTCCATACCCATTACGATCGCGAACGGTAGGTTCCCGTGTGGAAACTGCACTAACCATGTCTGTAACAGGGGAAAGTGACCCTAAAGTCCAAATTCTTCCCGCTGCAGCTACAAATGACCTCGGTGCGTTAATGGAAATGCTGAAACAACAGTTTGACGCAGTAAATGAGACTATAAAAACACAAAATGAGACTGTTAACGCCCGATTAGATGCTGTAAGCGAATCAGTAAATACACAAAATGAGACTATAAAAACACAAAATGAGACTGTTAACGCCCGATTAGATGCTGTAAGCGAATCATGAAAAACACAGCTAGGCACAATCACAAAATAAAAGTGATGTTGTTATTCAATGGAAAGTTGGAAATTGAGATTTAGCTTACTGTTTTATCAATCGCAATTGGCGTAAGAATCATGGATTGACCATTGTCATAAAATATTGCATTATGAGATGTGAATAGTTTTTACTTGCGGTTTCACGTGGCTTGAGGCAGTCTCAACTAGCGTGCTATTGATTAAGAAATTGCGTTATCGTCTTTCTAATTACTTCATGATCGTAGATACGATCATACCCGGTTGTGAAGTTATTGTTATGACAAAACAATTTCCTAAGGGACCAGAAAGTTCTTAAGGGCGCAAAAACAACTGTAACATCACACAAAAGGGAAATTCGATATCAAAGCTGATGCAAGAAGACGATAAAACAGTTTTCTTTTTATCAATGTAACACGCACATTAGACTGCTGATCTTGGTGACTGTAATATTAGCAAAATGCATAATTAAAATGAAAATAATACTGAGGAGATAATAGAAATGAGAACTGCTAAATGATTCAGTATTCCCAGAACAAATATTTATTATAACTAAAACATATATCGTACCTTAAGCTTAATACAACAATGACGGTAGATTTTTATGTCAGTATCATGTCCATTTAGCGCTCTTTTATGTAGCCATTGTCCTCTTGAGTCGCTCGTGCTTTGTCACGGTAAGTTACAACAGTTCTTCTTCCTACACTTCACTCAAAACTCAGACGGAACACGTTTTTATACATTTAGTAAAAAATTAGATCAGACTGCCACAAATCTGCGTCCGTCTTACTTGAGAAAAACAGTACAAGTCTTCTTAGGGCTCCAGGCTTCATTTGTTCTCCCGCGAACAAAATAGTGAAGGATCGTACATCTATCCGTATTTTTCTGTTTTTATTGCCGCCCAAAGACGACAAATTACATCACTAGAAAATTCCACCGTCGCTATGCGACGCCTCATTATACATTAATCATTATTTACAAACAAGTATTTGCCTTCTGGCTGAAAGTG
This sequence comes from Schistocerca americana, assembly GCF_021461395.2. Taxonomy (NCBI): domain Eukaryota; kingdom Metazoa; phylum Arthropoda; class Insecta; order Orthoptera; family Acrididae; genus Schistocerca; species Schistocerca americana. Next base: position 61,971,185 of record NC_060121.1, read on the forward strand.
TTAACTACTCGTATTTGCTGTTTTAATGAAGTCAAAAATAGCGAATATCTCATTGCCACCCATGAGGAGAGAGGGAATGCCGAAGGATTACCTCGATCCTCATGTCCTCATGAGATATTCGTGATTTTTGGTGTGACATTTACATAATGTTACTGGCGTACCATGTACTTAAATTGAAATTACATTTATAAACATATATCAGATATTTCTCATTTTTCAAAATAAAGTTTTTCATTCTTTGTTCATCAGTCACTTCATTCCATAATACCAAGATTAACATTTATGTGCATATTTAAGTTCGGTCCATATTTGCTTATAACAATAAGTGAACGTTCATTTCGCACTTCAGGGGATAGAATTCAGGAATTACTTTCTCTTGAGCTTAACAACTAATACATGAGTACAGTGAGTGCTTATTTTCACTAAACTAGAGTGGACAATGTTCGAGCATCTGTTGACTCCTTGTGGTTCAATTACAGTTTAATAACGTAGCACTACACTTCGTGATGCTTTCACTTTCTGTGTTAGCTGTCTACGGCGTTCATTATGCAGTACATCTGTCCTTTCCACTGTGGTGCCAGGAATTCAAGTGGTTTCCCGGGTTTTTATTTACAATATGAAACAGAAGAAGTGGAAAATTATTAGTATAACTTACAACCTATTGGATACATTTGTTAAGGATCGGGAGTTTAGGGTCTTCCTATAGTGCACATTCATTTTCTTTGTCCATCAAGAGACAGGGTTATAATTCATTTTAGCAGTGTTCAGGAGTGCCGGTATTAATGGCTTTAAGGCCCGAGTAATCTATCAATCTACTTCTCACTCATCTTAACTTCAACTCAAGAAAATTGCTTAATTTACGTATGAAAATGTAGTCACACAAGTGTACAAATGTCTTTCCTCCAGCATGTACGATGGAAGTCATGGCGGTTAGCAGTTTAAAGTTTGGATTGTTTCGTCACCCACACGTCAGCCACTCACAGCGGTCGCACAGTGTTGCGTGAGCTCCAATACTCAGTATCCGTTCGCGCTAAGGCTGTAACAGAGCTGCTGGTCGTAGATTGCTCCTTCTTTTTGTGAACTTCGTATCACACGAGTGCATCGATACAAACACCTCGCGCGCGTTTTCCATCGGAGGAGCTGGACACTGACGCTGCCTCCATACTTCTCTGTCAACTGCCCCCCATGAGGCTCACAGGTAAGTGACGACGAATGTTTTAGCTGTCGCTGCACTTAGAACAACACTGAACTTTGCGTTGCACCTGTTGTCGTAGCCTTGACTTCTTTTTACACTTGCAGTACAACACTACCACTAATATACAGTGAACAGTTACTTTTATTATGCACGTCGCACTTTAGTGTGCATCTTCACACAGCATTCGTGCTTAGTTCCTTCGCCGATGGAGTTCATTTACAAAACAATTAATTTTGCAGGTTTCCTCCATTGGTACAGAAAGACTTATATTCTACTATTTACAAAAGATCACTTACGAGCTAATATTTACAATTAATGGTCACTCCTTTTGTTAAGTCCAGTGAACAACTGCTTTATGAATGGACTCTTTATATCTCAAGATTTGCTATCACTAGCGAACCTAAAAATATTCTTTCAAACTTTCTTTTAAGTGCTCATCTCCTCATTATGAAAACTACAGGTTTCGCAACACTCGTTGCATTTATTCTTCAGTGCACCCAAGATCATTTTCTACTGCCACAAAGCATATCTACTACTTAACGAGTACGCATTTAATGCTGAACCTTTTTTTTTATATATATATTGTCTCAGCAAATTCGCGTCTCTTTTCTTTTCCTTACTCTCGATAATTAAACTGCGTTATCGACCGTTATTCTCACAGAGAGACGATGTGTACATGAAACGACAGAACATTTATTAACACAAGCACATAGAAAATTTTCCAAGAATTTGAACTAATTTTTGGTCAAGTCCCTGTTCGGGCGCCAAGTGTGATGTTACAAAATAAAAGTGATGTTGTTATTCAATGGAAAGTTGGAAATTGAGATTTAGCTTACTGTTTTATCAATCGCAATTGGCGTAAGAATCATGGATTGACCATTGTCATAAAATATTGCATTATGAGATGTGAATAGTTTTTACTTGCAGTTTCGCGTGGCTTGAGGCAGTCTCAACTAGCGTGCTATTGATTAAGAAATTGCGTTATCGTCTTTCTAATTACTTCATGATCGTAGATACGATCATACCCGGTTGTGAAGTTATTGTTATGACAACACAATTTCCTAAGGGACCAGAAAGTTCTTAAGGGCGCAAAAACAACTGTAACATCACACAAAAGGGAAATTCGATATTAAAGCTGATGCAAGAAGTCGATAAAACAGTTTTCTTTTTATCAATGTAACACGCACATTAGACTGCTGATCTTGGTGTCTGTAATATTAGCAAAATGCATAATTAAAATGAAAGTAATAATGAGGAGATAATAGAAATGAGCACTGCTAAATGATTCAGTATTCCCAGAACAAATATTTATTGTAACTAAAACATATATCGTACCTTAAGCTTAATACAACAATGACGGTAGATTTTTATGTCCGTATCATGTCCATTTAGCGCTCTTTTATATAGCCATTGTCTTCTTTGAGTCGCTCGTGCGTCGTCACGGTAAGTTATAACAGTTCTTTACACTTCACTCAACTCAGACATACACGTTTTTATACATTTAGTAAAAATTAGATCAGACCGCCATAAATCTGCGTCCGTCTTACTTCAGAAAAACAATAAAAGTCTTCTTAGCGCTCGAGGCTTCATTTGTTCTCCAGCGAACAAAATAGTGAAGGATCGCATATACATCCGTACTTTTCTGTTTATATTGCCGCCCAAAGACGACGAATTACATTATCTAGAAAATTCCACCGTCGCCATGCGACGCCTTATTATATATTAATCATTCTTTATAAACAAGTATTTGCCTTCTGGCTGAATTTGCTGTTTTAATTAAGCCAAAAATAGCGAATATCACAAGTGACAGTCCTCTTGTACTTAAGTCGGCATTGTGCCTTTTGTATTAAATTCGGATGCAATATCTGTGCTTCTTCGTCAATAAGAAGGTCCAAGGGATTAAGGAAACCTGAAGTGAAGCATCGGAATCGGACACTGGACTCACAGGAGGGGTTCAAATCATAGAAAGTTAGAGTGTCAGTCCTCTTATACTTAAGTCGGCATTGTGCCATTTGTCTTAAATTCGGTTGCAATTTCTGTGTTTCATCGTCAATAAGAAGGTCCAAGGGATACAGTAAACCTGAAGTGAAGCATCGGAATCTAAAACTGGACTCAAAGGAGAGGATCAAATTATAGAAAGTGAGAGTGTCAGTCGTCTTGAACTTAAGTCGGCATTGTGCCTTTTGTATTACATTCAGAAGCAATTTCTGTGTCTCATCGTCAATAGGAAGGTCGAAGGTATACAGTAAACCTGAAGTGAAGCATCGGAATCTAAATCTGGACTCACAGGAGAGGTTCAAATCATAGAAAGTTAGAGTGTCAGTCCTCTTGTACTTAAGTCGACATTGTGCCTTTTGTATTAAATTCGGATGCAATTTCTGTGTTTCATCGTCAATAAGAAGGTCCAAGGGATACAGTAAACCTGAAGTGAAGCATCGGAATCTAAAACTGGACTCAAAGGAGAGGATCAAATTATAGAAAGTGAGAGTGTCAGTCGTCTTGAACTTAAGTCGGCATTGTGCCTTTTGTATTACATTCAGAAGCAATTTCTGTGTCTCATCGTCAATAGGAAGGTCGAAGGTATACAGTAAACCTGAAGTGAAGCATCGGAATCTAAATCTGGACTCACAGGAGACGTTCAAATCATAGAAAGTTATAGTGTCAGTCGTCTTGTACTTAAGTCGTCATTTTGCCTTTTGTGTTAAATTCCGATGCAATTTCTGTGACTCATCGTCAATAAGATGGTCCAAGATATACAGTAACCCTGAAGTGAAGCATCGGAATCTAAAACTGGACTCACAGGAGAGGTCATATAATTGAAAGTGAGAGTGTCAGTCCTCTTGTACTTATGTCGGCATTGTGCTTTTTGTATTAAATTCGGATGCAATATCTGTGTTTCATCGTCAATAAGAAGGTACAAGGGATACAGTAAACCTGAAGTGAAGCATCGGAATCTAAAACTGGACTCACAGGAGAGGTTCAAATCATAGTAAGTGAGAGTGTCAGTTCTCTTCTACTTAAGTCGGCATTGTGCCATTTGTATTAAATTCGGATGCAATTTCTTTGTTTCATCGTCAATAAGAAGATCCAAGGGATACAGTAAACCTGAAGTGAAGCATCGGAATCTAAAACTGGACTCAAAGGAGGGGATCAAATTATAGAAAGTGAGAGTGTCAGTCGTCTTGAACTTAAGTCGGCATTCTGCCTTTTGTATTAAATTCGGATGCAATTTCTGTGTTTCATCGTCAATAGGAAGGTCGAAGGTATACTGTAAACCTGAAGTGAAGCATCGGAATCTAAATCTGGACTCACAGGAGAGGTTCAAATCATAGAAAGTTAGTGTGTCAGTCCTCTTGTACTTAAGTCGGCATTCTGCCTTTTGTATTAAATTCGGATGCAATTTCTGTGTTTCATCGTCAATAGCAAGGTCCAAGGAATACAGTAAACCTGAAGTGAAGCATCGGAATCTAAAACTGGACTCACAGGAGAGGTTCAAATCATAGAAGTTGAGAGTGTCAGTCCTCTTGTACTTCAGTCGGCATTGTGCTCTTTGTATTAAATTCGGATGCAATTTCTGTGTTTCGTCGTCAATAAGAAGGGCCAAGGGGTACAGTAAACTTGAAGTGAAGCATCGGAATCTAAAACTGGACTCATAGGAGAGGTTCATATCATAGAAAGTGAGAGTGTCAGTCGTCTTGTAGTTTAGTCGGCATTGTGCCTTTCGTATTAAATTCGGATGCAATTTCTGTGTTTCATCGTCAATAAGAAGGTACAAGGGATACAGTAAACCTGAAGTGAAGCATCGGAATCCAAAACTGGACTCACAGGAAAGGTTCAAATCACAGAAAGTTGGTCAGTCTTCATGTACTTAAGTCGGCATTGTGCTTTTTGAATTCAATTGCGATGCAATTTCTGTGCCTCATCGTAAATTAGAAGGTCCAAGGTACACAGTAAACATGAAGTGAAGCATCGGAAACTAAAACTGGACTCACAGGAGAGGTTCAAATCGTAGAAAGTGAGAGTGTCAGTCCTCTTGTACTTCAGTCGGCATTGTGCCTTTTGTATTAAATTCGGATGCAATTTCTGTGTTTCATCGTCAATAAGAAGGTCCAAGGTATACAGTAAACCTGAAGTGAAGCATCGAAATCTAAAACTGGACTCACAGGAGAGGTTCAAATAATAGAAACTGAGAGTGTCAGTCCTCTTGTACTCCAGTCGGCATTGTGCTTTTGGATTAAATTCGGATGCAATTTCTGAGTTTCATCGTCTATACGAAGGTCCAAGGGATACAGTAAACTTGAAGTGAACCATCGGAATCTAAAACTGGACTCACAGGAGAGGTTCATATCATAGAAAGTGAGAGTGTCAGTCGTCTTGTACTTAAGTCGGCATTGTGCCTTCTGTATTAAATTCGGATGAAATTTCTGTGTTTCATCGCCAATAGGAAGGTCGAAGGTATACAGTAAACCTGAACTGAAGCATCGGAATCTAAAACTGGACTCACAGGAGAGGTTCAAATCATAGAAAGTTATAGTGTCAGTCCTCTTGTACTTAAGTCGGCATTCTGCCTTTTGTATTAACTTCCGATGCAATTTCTGAGACTCATCGTCAATAAGAAGGTCCAAGGTATACAGTAAACCTGAAGTGAAGCAACGGAATCTAAAACTGGACTCACAGGAGAGGTTCATATAATGGAAAGTGAGAGTGTCAGTCCTCTTGTACTCAAGTCGGCATTGTCCCTTTTGTATTAAATTCGGATGCAATTTCTGTGTTTCATCGTCAATAAGAAGGTCCAAGGGATACAGTAAACCTGAAGTGAAGCGTCGGAATCTAAAACTGGACTCACGGGAGAGGTTCAAATCATAGAAAGTGAGAGTGTCAGTCCTCTTGTACATAAGTCGGCATTGTGCCTTTTGAATTAAATTCGGATATAATTTCTGTGTTTCATCGTCAACATGAAGGTCCAAGGGATACAGTAAACATGACGTGAAGCATCGGAATTTAAAACTGCACTCACAGGAGAGGTTCAACTCATAGAAAATTAGAGTGTCAGTCCTCTAGTACTTAAGTCGGCATTGTGCCTTTTGTATTAAATTCGGATGCATTTTCTGTGCTTCATCGTCAATAAGAAGGTCCAAGGGATTAAGGAAACCTGAGGTGAAGCATCGGAATCTGACACTGGACTCACAGGAGAGTTTCAAATCATAGAAAGTTAGAGTGCCTGTCCTCTTGTACTTCAGTCGGCATTGTGCCTTTTGTTTTAAATTCGGATGCAATTTCGGCGTTTCATCGTCAATAACAAGGTCCAAGGGATACAGTAAACTTGAAGTGAAGCTTCGGAATCTAAAACTGGACTCACAGGAGAGGTTCAAATCATAGTAAGTGAGAGTGTCAGTCCTCTTCTACTTAAGTCGGCATTGTGCCTTTTGTATTAAATTCGGATGCAATTTCTGTGCTTCATCGTCAATAAGAAAGTCCAAGGGATTAAGGAAACCTGAAGTGAAGCATCGGAATCTGACACTGGACTCACAGGAGAGGTTCAAATCATAGAAAGTTAGAGTGTCTGTCCTCTTATACTTAAGTCGGCATTGTGCCATTTGTATTAAATTCGGATGCAATTTCTTTGTTTCATCGTCAATAAGAAGGTCCAAGGGATACAGTAAACCTGAAGTGAAGCATCGGAATCTAAAACTGGACTCAAAGGAGGGGATCAAATTATAGAAAGTGAGAGTGTCAGTCGTCTTGAACTTAAGTCGGCATTCTGCCTTTTGTATTAAATTCGGATGCAATTTCTGTGTTTCATCGTCAATAGGAAGGTCGAAGGTATACTGTAAACCTGAAGTGAAGCATCGGAATCTAAATCTGGACTCACAGGAGAGGTTCAAATCATAGAAAGTTAGTGTGTCAGTCCTATTGTACTTAAGTCGGCATTCTGCCTTTTGTATTAAATTCGGATGCAATTTCTGTGTTTCATCGTCAATAGCAAGGTCCAAGGTATACAGTAAACCTGAAGTGAAGCATCGGAATCTAAAACTGGACTCACAGGAGAGGTTCAAATCATAGAAGTTGAGAGTGTCAGTCCTCTTGTACTTCAGTCGGCATTGTGCCCTTTGTATTAAATTCGGATGCAATTTCTGTGTTTCATCGTCAATAAGAAGGGCCAAGGGGTACAGTAAACTTGAAGTGAAGCATCGGAATCTAAAACTGGACTCACAGGAGAGGTTCATATCATAGAAAGTGAGTGTGTCAGTCGTCTTGTAGTTTAGTCGGCATTGTGCCTTTCGTATTAAATTCGGATGCAATTTCTGTGTTTCATCGTCAATAAGAAGGTACAAGGGATACAGTAAACCTGCAGTGAAGCATCGGAATCCAAAACTGGACTCACAGGAAAGGTTCAAATCATAGAAAGTTGGTCAGTCTTCATGTACTTAAGTCGGCATTGTGCTTTTTGAATTCAATTGCGATGCAATTTCTGTGCCTCATCGTAAATTAGAAGGTCCAAGGTACACAGTAAACATGAAGTGAAGCATCGGAATCTAAAACTGGACTCACAGGAGAGGTTCAAATCATAGAAAGTTAGTGTGTCAGTCCTCTTGTACTTAAGTCGGCATTCTGCCTTTTGTATTAAATTCGGATGCAATTTCTGTGTTTCATCGTCAATAGCAAGGTCCAAGGAATACAGTAAACCTTAAGTGAAGCATCGGAATCTAAAACTGTACTCACAGGAGAGGTTCAAATCATAGAAGTTGAGAGTGTCAGTCCTCTTGTACTTCAGTCGGCATTGTGCTCTTTGTATTAAATTCGGATGCAATTTCTGTGTTTCATCGTCAATAAGAAGGGCCAAGGGGTACAGTAAACTTAAAGTGAAGCATCGGAATCTAAAACTGGACTCACAGGAGAGGTTCATATCATAGAAAGTGAGAGTGTCAGTCGTCTTGTAGTTTAGTCGGCATTGTGCCTTTCGTATTAAATTCCGATGCAATTTCTGTGTTTCATCGTCAATAAGAAGGTACAAGGGATACAGTAAACCTGAAGTGAAGCATCGGAATCCAAAACTGGACTCACAGGAAAGGTTCAAATCACAGAAAGTTGGTCAGTCTTCATGTACTTAAGTCGGCATTGTGCTTTTTGAATTCAATTGCGATGCAATTTCTGTGCCTCATCGTAAATTAGAAGGTCCAAGGTACACAGTAAACATGAAGTGAAGCATCGGAATCTAAAACTGGACGCACAGGAGAGGTTCAAATCATAGAAAGTTAGAGTGTCAGTCCTCTTGTACTTAAGTCGGCATTGTTTCTTTTGAATTTAATTCCGATGCAATTTCTGTGTTTCATCGTCAATAAGAAGGTCCAAGGTATACAGTAAAGCTGAAGTGAAGCATCGGAATTTGAAACTGGACTCACAGGAGAGGTTCAAAACATAGAACGTTAGAGTGTCAGTCCTCTTGTATTTAAGTCGGCATTGTGCCTTTTGTATTAAATTCGGATGCAATTTCTTTGTTTCATCGTCAATAAGAAGGTACAAGGGATACAGTAACCCTGAAGTGAAGCATCGGAATCTAAAACTGGACTCACAGGAGAGGTTCAAATCGTAGAAAGTGAGAGTGTCAGTCCTCTTGTACTTCAGTCGGCATTTTGCCTTTTGTATTAAATTCGGATGCAATTTCTGTGTTTCATCGTCAATAAGAAGGTCCAAGGTATACAGTAAACCTGAAGTGAAGCATCGAAATCTAAAACTGGACTCACAGGAGAGGTTCAAATAATAGAAACTGAGAGTGTCAGTCCTCTTGTACTCCAGTCGGCATTGTGCTTTTCGATTAAATTCGGATGCAATTTCTGAGTTTCATCGTCTATACGAAGGTCCAAGGGATACAGTAAACTTGAAGTGAACCATCGGAATCTAAAACTGGACTCACAGGAGAGGTTCATATCATAGAAAGTGAGAGTGTCAGTCGTCTTGTACTTTAGTCGGCATTGTGCCTTCTGTATTAAATTCGGATGAAATTTCTGTGTTTCATCGTCAATAGGAAGGTCGAAGGTATACAGTAAACCTGAACTGAAGCATCGGAATCTAAAACTGGACTCACAGGAGAGGTTCAAATCATAGAAAGTTATAGTGTCAGTCCTCTTGTACTTAAGTCGGCATTCTGCCTTTTGTATTAACTTCCGATGCAATTTCTGTGACTCATCGTCAATAAGAAGGTCCAAGGTATACAGTAAACCTGAAGTGAAGCAACGGAATCTAAAACTGTACTCACAGGAGAGGTTCATATAATGGAAAGTGAGAGTGTCAGTCCTCTTGTACTCAAGTCGGCATTGTCCCTTTTGTATTTAATTCGGATGCAATTTCTGTGTTTCATCGTCAATAAGAAGGTCCAAGGGATACAGTGAACCTGAAGTGAAGCGTCGGAATCTAAAACTGGACTCACTGGAGAGGTTCAAATCATAGAAAGTGAGAGTGTCAGTCCTCTTGTACATAAGTCGGCATTGTGCCTTTTGAATTAAATTCGGATATAATTTCTGTGTTTCATCGTCAACAAGAAGGTCCAAGGGATACAGTAAACATGACGTTAAGCATCGGAATTTAAAACTGCACTCACAGGAGAGGTTCAACTCATAGAAAATTAGAGTGTCAGTCCTCTAGTACTTAAGTCGGCATTGTGCCTTTTGTATTAAATTCGGATGCAATTTCTGTGCTTCATCGTCAATAAGAAGGTCCAAGGGATTAAGGAAACCTGAAGTGAAGCATCGGAATCTGACACTGGACTCACATGAGAGTTTCAAATCATAGAAAGTTAGAGTGCCTGTCCTCTTGTACTTCAACGGCATTGTGCCTTTTGTTTTAAATTCGGATGCAATTTCGGTGTTTCATCGTCAATAACAAGGTCCAAGGGATACAGTAAACTTGAAGTGAAGCTTCGGAATCTAAAACTGGACTCACAGGAGAGGTTCAAATCATAGAAAGTGAGAGTGTCAGTCCTCTTGTACTTAAGTCGGCATTTTGCCTTTTGTATTAAATTCGGATGCAATTTCTGTGTTTCATCGTCAATAAGAAGGTCCAAGGGATACAGTAAACTTGAAGTGAAGCATCGGAATCTAAAACTGTACTCACTGAAGAGGTTCACATCATAGAAAGTGAGAGTGTCAGTCGTCGTGTACTTAAGTCGGCATTGTGCTTTTTGTATTAAATTCGGATGCAATTTCTGTGTCTCATCGTCAATAGGAAGGTCGAAGGTATACAGTAAACCTGAACTGAAGCATCGGAATTTAAAACTGGGCTCACAGGAGAGGTTCAAATCATAGAAAGTGAGAGTGTCAGTCCTCTTGTACTTAAGTCGGCATTGTGCCTTTTGAATTAAATTCGGATGCAATTTCTGTGTTTTATCGTCAATAAGAAGGTCCAAGGGATACAGTAAACTTGAAGTGAAGCATCGGAATCTAAAACTGGACTCACAGGAGAGGTTCATATCATAGAAAGTGAGAGTGTCAGTCGTCTTGTAGTTTAGTCGGCATTGTGCCTTTCGTATTAAATTCGGATGCAATTTCTGTGCTTCATCGTCAATAGGAATGTCGAAGGTATACAGTAAACCTGAACTGAAGCATCGGGATCTAAAACTGGACTCACAGGAGAGGTTCATATCATAGAAAGTGAGAGTGTCAGTCGTCTTGTAGTTTAGTCGGCATTGTGCCTTTCGTATTAAATTCCGATGCAATTTCTGTGTTTCATCGTCAATAAGAAGGTACAAGGGATACAGTAAACCTGAAGTGAAGCATCGGAATCCAAAACTGGACTCACAGGAAAGGTTCAAATCACAGAAAGCTGGTCAGTCTTCATGTACTGAAGTTGGCATTGTGCTTTTTGAATTCAATTGCGATGCAATTTCTGTGCCTCATCGTAAATTAGAAGGTCCAAGGTACACAGTAAACATGAAGTGAAGCATCGGAATCTAAAACTGGACGCACAGGAGAGGTTCAAATCATAGAAAGTTAGAGTGTCAGTCCTCTTGTACTTAAGTCGGCATTGTTTCTTTTGAATTTAATTCCGATGCAATTTCTGTGTTTCATCGTCAATAAGAAGGTCCAAGGTATACAGTAAAGCTGAAGTGAAGCATCGGAATTTGAAACTGGACTCACAGGAGAGGTTCAAAACATAGAACGTTAGAGTGTCAGTCCTCTTGTATTTAAGTCGGCATTGTGCCTTTTGTATTAAATTCGGATGCAATTTCTTTGTTTCATCGTCAATAAGAAGGTACAAGGGATACAGTAACCCTGAAGTGAAGCATCGGAATCTAAAACTGGACTCACAGGAGAGGTTCAAATCGTAGAAAGTGAGAGTGTCAGTCCTCTTGTACTTCAGTCGGCATTGTGCCTTTTGTATTAAATTCGGATGCAATTTCTGTGTTTCATCGTCAATAAGGAGGTCCAAGGTATACAGTAAACCTGAAGTGAAGCATCGAAATCTAAAACTGGACTCACAGGAGAGGTTCAAATAATAGAAACTGAGAGTGTCAGTCCTCTTGTACTCCAGTCGGCATTGTGCTTTTGGATTAAATTCGGATGCAATTTCTGAGTTTCATCGTCTATACGAAGGTCCAAGGGATACAGTAAACTTGAAGTGAACCATCGGAATCTAAAACTGGACTCACAGGAGAGGTTCATATCATAGAAAGTGAGAGTGTCAGTCGTCTTGTACTTTAGTCGGCATTGTGCCTTCTGTATTAAATTCGGATGAAATTTCTGTGTTTCATCGTCAATAGGAAGGTCGAAGGTATACAGTAAACCTGAACTGAAGCATCGGAATCTAAAACTGGACTCACAGGAGAGGTTCAAATCATAGAAAGTTATAGTGTCAGTCCTCTTGTACTTAAGTCGGCATTCTGCCTTTTGTATTAACTTCCGATGCAATTTCTGTGACTCATCGTCAATAAGAAGGTCCAAGGTATACAGTAAACCTGAAGTGAAGCAACGGAATCTAAAACTGTACTCACAGGAGAGGTTCATATAATGGAAAGTGAGAGTGTCAGTCCTCTTGTACTCAAGTCGGCATTGTCCCTTTTGTATTAAATTCGGATGCAATTTCTGTGTTTCATCGTCAATAAGAAGGTCCAAGGGATACAGTGAACCTGAAGTGAAGCGTCGGAATCTAAAACTGGACTCACTGGAGAGGTTCAAATCAGAGAAAGTGAGAGTGTCAGTCCTCTTGTACATAAGTCGGCATTGTGCCTTTTGAATTAAATTCGGATATAATTTCTGTGTTTCATCGTCAACAAGAAGGTCCAAGGGATACAGTAAACATGACGTTAAGCATCGGAATTTAAAACTGCACTCACAGGAGAGGTTCAACTCATAGAAAATTAGAGTGTCAGTCCTCTAGTACTTAAGTCGGCATTGTGCCTTTTGTATTAAATTCGGATGCAATTTCTGTGCTTCATCGTCAATAAGAAGGTCCAAGGGATTAAGGAAACCTGAAGTGAAGCATCGGAATCTGACACTGGACTCACAGGAGAGTTTCAAATCATAGAAAGTTAGAGTGCCTGTCCTCTTGTACTTCAGTCGGCATTGTGCCTTTTGTTTTAAATTCGGATGCAATTTCGGTGTTTCATCGTCAATAACAAGGTCCAAGGGATACAGTAAACTTGAAGTGAAGCTTCGGAATCTAAAACTGGACTCACAGGAGAGGTTCAAATCATAGAAAGTGAGAGTGTCAGTCGTCGTGTACTTAAGTCGGCATTGTGCTTTTTGTATTAAATTCGGATGCAATTTCTGTGTCTCATCGTCAATAGGAAGGTCGAAGGTATACAGTAAACCTGAACCGAAGCATCGGAATTTAAAACTGGGCTCACAGGAGAGGTTCAAATCATAGAAAGTGAGAGTGTCAGTCCTCTTGTACTTAAGTCGGCATTGTGCCTTTTGTATTAAATTCGGATGCAATTTCTGTGTTTTATCGTCAATAAGAAGGTCCAAGGGATACAGTAAACTTGAAGTGAAGCATCGGAATCTAAAACTGGACTCACAGGAGAGGTTCATATCATAGAAAGTGAGAGTGTCAGTCGTCTTGTAGTTTAGTCGGCATTGTGCCTTTTTGTATTAAATTCGGATGCAATTTCTGTGCTTCATCGTCAATAGGAAGGTCGAAGGTATACAGTAAACCTGAACTGAAGCATCGGGATCTAAAACTGGACTCACAGGAGAGGTTCAAATCATAGAAAGTTATTGTGTCAGTCCTCTTGTACTTAAGTCGGCATTGTGTCTTTTGTATTAAATTCGGATGCAATTTCTGTGCTTCATCGTCAATAAGAAGGTCCAAGGGATTAAGGAAACCTGAAGTGAAGCATCGGAATCTGACACTGGACTCACAGGAGAGGTTCAAATCATAGAAAGTTAGAGTGTCTGTCCTCTTACACTTAAGTCGGCATTGTGCCATTTGTATTAAATTCGGATGCAATTTCTTTGTCTCATCGTCAATAAGAAGGTCCAAGGGATACAGTAAACCTGAAGTGAAGCATCGAAATCTAAAACTGGACTCAAAGGAAAGGATCAAATTATAGAAAGTGAGAGTGTCAGTCGTCTTGAACTTAAGTCGGCATTCTGCCTTTTGTATTAAATTCGGATGCAATTTCTGTGTTTCATCGTCAATAGGAAGGTCGAAGGTATACAGTAAACCTGAAGTGAAGCAATGGAATCTAAATCTGGACTCACAGGAGAGGTTCAAATCATAGAAAGTTAGAGTGTCAGTCCTCTTGTACTTAAGTCGGCATTCTTCCTTTTGTATTAAATTCGGATGCAATTTCTGTGTTTCATCGTCAATAGGAAGGTCCAAGGTATACAGTAAACCTGAAGTGAAGCATCGGAATCTAAAACTGGACTCACAGGAGAGGTTCAAATCATAGAAGGTGAGAGTGTCAGTCCTCTTGTACTTCAGTCGGCATTGTGCCTTTTGTATTAAATTCGGATGCAATTTCTGTGTTTCATCGTCAATAAGAAGGTCCATGGGATACAGTGAACCTGAAGTGAAGCGTCGGAATCTAAAACTGGACTCACTGGAGAGGTTCAAATCATAGAAAGTGAGAGTGTCAGTCCTCTTGTACATAAGTCGGCATTGTGCCTTTTGAATTAAATTCGGATATAATTTCTGTGTTTCATCGTCAACAAGAAGGTCCAAGGGATACAGTAAACATGACGTTAAGCATCGGAATTTAAAACTGCACTCACAGGAGAGGTTCAACTCATAGAAAATTAGAGTGTCAGTCCTCTAGTACTTAAGTCGGCGTTGTGCCTTTTGTATTAAATTCGGATGCAATTTCTGTGCTTCATCGTCAATAAGAAGGTCCAAGGGATTAAGGAAACCTGAAGTGAAGCATCGGAATCTGACACTGGACTCACAGGAGAGTTTCAAATCATAGAAAGTTAGAGTGCCTGTCCTCTTGTACTTCAGTCGGCATTGTGCCTTTTGTTTTAAATTCGGATGCAATTTCGGTGTTTCATCGTCAATAACAAGGTCCAAGGGATACAGTAAACTTGAAGTGAAGCTTCGGAATCTAAAACTGGACTCACAGGAGAGGTTCAAATCATAGAAAGTGAGAGTGTCAGTCGTCGTGTACTTAAGTCGGCATTGTGCTTTTTGTATTAAATTCGGATGCAATTTCTGTGTCTCATCGTCAATAGGAAGGTCGAAGGTATACAGTAAACCTGAACTGAAGCATCGGAATTTAAAACTGGGCTCACAGGAGAGGTTCAAATCATAGAAAGTGAGAGTGTCAGTCCTCTTGTACTTAAGTCGGCATTGTGCCTTTTGTATTAAATTCGGATGCAATTTCTGTGTTTTATCGTCAATAAGAAGGTCCAAGGGATACAGTAAACTTGAAGTGAAGCATCGGAATCTAAAACTGGACTCACAGGAGAGGTTCATATCATAGAAAGTGAGAGTGTCAGTCGTCTTGTAGTTTAGTCGGCATTGTGCCTTTTTGTATTAAATTCGGATGCAATTTCTGTGCTTCATCGTCAATAGGAAGGTCGAAGGTATACAGTAAACCTGAACTGAAGCATCGGGATCTAAAACTGGACTCACAGGAGAGGTTCAAATCATAGAAAGTTATTGTGTCAGTCCTCTTGTACTTAAGTCGGCATTGTGCCTTTTGTATTAAATTCCGATGCAATTTCTGTGTCTCATCGTCAATACGAAGGTCCAAGGTATACAGTAAACCTGAAGTGAAGCATCGGAATCTAAAACTGGACTCACAGAAGGGGTTCAGATCATAGAAAGTGAGAGTGTCAGTCCTGTTGTACTTTAGTCGGCATTGTTTCTTTTGAATTTAATTCCGATGCAATTTCTGTGTTTTATCGTCAATAAGAAGGTACAAGGGATACAGTAAACCTGAAGTGAAGCATCGGAATCTAAAACTGGACTCACAGGAGAGGTTCAGTTCATAGAAAGTGAGTGTGTCAGTCCTCTTGTACTTAAGTCGGCATTGTGTCTTTTGTATTAAATTCGGATGCAATTTCTGTGCTTCATCGTCAATAAGAAGGTCCAAGGGATTAAGGAAACCTGAAGTGAAGCATCGGAATCTGACACTGGACTCACAGGAGAGGTTCAAATCATAGAAAGTTAGAGTGTCTGTCCTCTTACACTTAAGTCGGCATTGTGCCATTTGTATTAAATTCGGATGCAATTTCTTTGTCTCATCGTCAATAAGAAGGTCCAAGGGATACAGTAAACCTGAAGTGAAGCATCGAAATCTAAAACTGGACTCAAAGGAAAGGATCAAATTATAGAAAGTGAGAGTGTCAGTCGTCTTGAACTTAAGTCGGCATTCTGCCTTTTGTATTAAATTCGGATGCAATTTCTGTGTTTCATCGTCAATAGGAAGGTCGAAGGTATACAGTAAACCTGAAGTGAAGCATCGGAATCTAAATCTGGACTCACAGGAGAGGTTCAAATCATAGAAAGTTAGAGTGTCAGTCCTCTTGTACTTAAGTCGGCATTCTTCCTTTTGTATTAAATTCGGATGCAATTTCTGTGTTTCATCGTCAATAGGAAGGTCCAAGGTATACAGTAAACCTGAAGTGAAGCATCGGAATCTAAAACTGGACTCACAGGAGAGGTTCAAATCATAGAAGGTGAGAGTGTCAGTCCTCTTGTACTTCAGTCGGCATTGTGCCTTTTGTATTAAATTCGGATGCAATTTCTGTGTTTCATCGTCAATAAGAAGGTCCATGGGATACAGTAAACTTGAAGTGAAGCATCGGAATCTAATCCTGGACTCACAGGAGAGGTTCATATCATAGAAAGTGAGAGTGTCAGTCGTCTTGTAGTTTAGTCGGCATTGTGCCTTTCGTATTAAATTCGGATTCTATTTCTGTGTTTCATCGTCAATAAGAAGGTACAAGGGATACAGTAAACCTGAAGTGAAGCATCGGAATCCAAAACTGGACTCACAGGAAAGGTTCAAATCATAGAAAGTTGGTCAGCCTTCATGTACTTAAGTCGGCATTGTGCTTTTTGAATTCAATTGCGATGCAATTTCTGTGCCTCATCGTCAATTAGAAGGTCCAAGGTACACAGTAAACATGAAGTGAAGCATCGGAATCTAAAACTGGACTCACGTGAGAGGTTCAAATCGTAGAAAGTTAGAGTGTCAGTCCTCTTGTACTTAGGTCGGCATTGTTTCTTTTGAATTTAATTCCGATGCAATTTCTGTGTTTCATCGTCAATAAGAGGGTCCAAGGTATACAGTAAAGCTGAAGTGAAGCATCGGAATATAAAACTGGACTCGCAGGAGAGGTTCAAATCATAGAACGTTAGAGTGTCAGTCCTCTTGTACCTAAGTCGGCATTGTTCCTTTTGTATTGAATTCGGATGCAATTCCTTTGTTTCATCGTCAATAAGAAGGTACTAGGGATACAGTAGCCCTGAAGTGAAGCATCGGAATCTAAAACTGGACTCACAGGAGAGGTTCAAATCATAGAAAGTGAGAGTGTCAGTCCTCTTGTACTTAAGTCGGCATTGTGCCTTTTGTACTAAATTCGGATGCAATTTCTGTGTTTCATCGTCAATTAGAAGGTCCAAGGGATACAGTAAACCAGAAGTGAAGCATCGGAATCTAAAACTGGACTCACGGGATAGGTTCAAATCATAGAAAGATAAAGTGTCAGTCCTCTTGTACTTAAGTCGGCATTGTGCCTTTTGTATTAAATTCGGATGCAATTTCTGTGTTTCATCGTCAATAGGAAGGTCGAAGGTATACAGAAAACCTGAAGTGAAGAATCGGAATCTAAATCTGGACTCACAGGGGAGGTTCAAAACAAAAAAGTGAGAGTGTCAGTCCTCTTGTACATAAGTCGGCATTGTGCCTTTTGAATTAAATTCGGATATAATTTCTGTGTTTCATCGTCAACAAGAAGGTCCAAGGGATACAGTAAACATGAAGTGAAGCATCTGAATTTAAAACTGCACTCACAGGAGAGGTTCAACTCATGGAAAATTAGAGTGTCAGTCCTCTTGTACTTAAGTCGGTATTGTGCCTTTTGTATTAAATTCGGATGCAATTTCTGTGCTTCATCGTCAATAAGAAGGTCCAAGGGATTAAGGAAACCTGAAGTAAAGCATCGGATTCTGACACTGGACTCACAGGAGAGGTTCAAATCATAGAAAGCGAGAGTGTCAGTCCTCTTGTACTTAAGTCGGCATTGTGCTTTTTGTACTA
Organism: Schistocerca americana; assembly: GCF_021461395.2. Lineage (NCBI taxonomy): Eukaryota > Metazoa > Arthropoda > Insecta > Orthoptera > Acrididae > Schistocerca > Schistocerca americana. Next base: position 61,989,082 of record NC_060121.1, read on the forward strand.
AATTCGGATGCAATTTCTGTGTTTCATCGTCAAGAGGAAATTCGAAGGTATACAGTAGACCTGAACTGAAGCATCGGAATATAAAACTGGGCTCACAGGAGAGGTTCAAATCATAGAAAGTTATAGTGTCAGTCCTCTTTTACTTAAGTCGGCATTGTGCCTTTTGTATTAAATTCCGATGCAATTTCTGTGTCTCATCGTCAATACGAAGGTCCAAGGTATTCAGTAAACCTGAAGTGAAGCATCGGAATCAAAAACTGGACTCACAGGAGAGGTTCAAATCATGGAAAGTGAGAGTGTCAGTAATCTTGTACTTAAGTCAGCATTGTGCCTTTTGTATTAAATTCGGATGCAATTTCTGTGTTTCATCGTCAATAAGAAGGTACCAGGGATAGAGTAAACCTGAAGTGAAGCATCGGAATCTAAAAGTGGACTCACAGGAGAGGTTCAAATCATAGGAAGTGAGAGTGTCAGTCGTCTTGTAGTTTAGTCGGCATTGTGCCTTTTTGTATTAAATTCGGATGCAATTTCTGTGCTTCATCGTCAATAGGAAGGTCGAAGGTATACAGTAAACCTGAACTGAAGCATCGGGATCTAAAACTGGACTCACAGGAGAGGTTCAAATCATAGAAAGTTATTGTGTCAGTCCTCTTGTACTTAAGTCGGCATTGTGTCTTTTGTATTAAATTCGGATGCAATTTCTGTGCTTCATCGTCAATAAGAAGGTCCAAGGGATTAAGGAAACCTGAAGTGAAGCATCGGAATCTGACACTGGACTCACAGGAGAGGTTCAAATCATAGAAAGTTAGAGTGTCTGTCCTCTTACACTTAAGTCGGCATTGTGCCATTTGTATTAAATTCGGATGCAATTTCTTTGTCTCATCGTCAATAAGAAGGTCCAAGGGATACAGTAAACCTGAAGTGAAGCATCGAAATCTAAAACTGGACTCAAAGGAAAGGATCAAATTATAGAAAGTGAGAGTGTCAGTCGTCTTGAACTTAAGTCGGCATTCTGCCTTTTGTATTAAATTCGGATGCAATTTCTGTGTTTCATCGTCAATAGGAAGGTCGAAGGTATACAGTAAACCTGAAGTGAAGCATCGGAATCTAAATCTGGACTCACAGGAGAGGTTCAAATCATAGAAAGTTAGAGTGTCAGTCCTCTTGTACTTAAGTCGGCATTCTTCCTTTTGTATTAAATTCGGATGCAATTTCTGTGTTTCATCGTCAATAGGAAGGTCCAAGGTATACAGTAAACCTGAAGTGAAGCATCGGAATCTAAAACTGGACTCACAGGAGAGGTTCAAATCATAGAAGGTGAGAGTGTCAGTCCTCTTGTACTTCAGTCGGCATTGTGCCTTTTGTATTAAATTCGGATGCAATTTCTGTGTTTCATCGTCAATAAGAAGGTCCATGGGATACAGTGAACCTGAAGTGAAGCATCGGAATTTAAAACTGCACTCACAGGAGAGGTTCAACTCATAGAAAATTAGAGTGTCAGTCCTCTAGTACTTAAGTCGGCGTTGTGCCTTTTGTATTAAATTCGGATGCAATTTCTGTGCTTCATCGTCAATAAGAAGGTCCAAGGGATTAAGGAAACCTGAAGTGAAGCATCGGAATCTGACACTGGACTCACAGGAGAGTTTCAAATCATAGAAAGTTAGAGTGCCTGTCCTCTTGTACTTCAGTCGGCATTGTGCCTTTTGTTTTAAATTCGGATGCAATTTCGGTGTTTCATCGTCAATAACAAGGTCCAAGGGATACAGTAAACTTGAAGTGAAGCTTCGGAATCTAAAACTGGACTCACAGGAGAGGTTCAAATCATAGAAAGTGAGAGTGTCAGTCGTCGTGTACTTAAGTCGGCATTGTGCTTTTTGTATTAAATTCGGATGCAATTTCTGTGTCTCATCGTCAATAGGAAGGTCGAAGGTATACAGTAAACCTGAACTGAAGCATCGGAATTTAAAACTGGGCTCACAGGAGAGGTTCAAATCATAGAAAGTGAGAGTGTCAGTCCTCTTGTACTTAAGTCGGCATTGTGCCTTTTGTATTAAATTCGGATGCAATTTCTGTGTTTTATCGTCAATAAGAAGGTCCAAGGGATACAGTAAACTTGAAGTGAAGCATCGGAATCTAAAACTGGACTCACAGGAGAGGTTCATATCATAGAAAGTGAGAGTGTCAGTCGTCTTGTAGTTTAGTCGGCATTGTGCCTTTTTGTATTAAATTCGGATGCAATTTCTGTGCTTCATCGTCAATAGGAAGGTCGAAGGTATACAGTAAACCTGAACTGAAGCATCGGGATCTAAAACTGGACTCACAGGAGAGGTTCAAATCATAGAAAGTTATTGTGTCAGTCCTCTTGTACTTAAGTCGGCATTGTGCCTTTTGTATTAAATTCCGATGCAATTTCTGTGTCTCATCGTCAATACGAAGGTCCAAGGTATACAGTAAACCTGAAGTGAAGCATCGGAATCTAAAACTGGACTCACAGAAGGGGTTCAGATCATAGAAAGTGAGAGTGTCAGTCCTGTTGTACTTTAGTCGGCATTGTTTCTTTTGAATTTAATTCCGATGCAATTTCTGTGTTTTATCGTCAATAAGAAGGTACAAGGGATACAGTAAACCTGAAGTGAAGCATCGGAATCTAAAACTGGACTCACAGGAGAGGTTCAGTTCATAGAAAGTGAGTGTGTCAGTCCTCTTGTACTTAAGTCGGCATTGTGTCTTTTGTATTAAATTCGGATGCAATTTCTGTGCTTCATCGTCAATAAGAAGGTCCAAGGGATTAAGGAAACCTGAAGTGAAGCATCGGAATCTGACACTGGACTCACAGGAGAGGTTCAAATCATAGAAAGTTAGAGTGTCTGTCCTCTTACACTTAAGTCGGCATTGTGCCATTTGTATTAAATTCGGATGCAATTTCTTTGTCTCATCGTCAATAAGAAGGTCCAAGGGATACAGTAAACCTGAAGTGAAGCATCGAAATCTAAAACTGGACTCAAAGGAAAGGATCAAATTATAGAAAGTGAGAGTGTCAGTCGTCTTGAACTTAAGTCGGCATTCTGCCTTTTGTATTAAATTCGGATGCAATTTCTGTGTTTCATCGTCAATAGGAAGGTCGAAGGTATACAGTAAACCTGAAGTGAAGCATCGGAATCTAAATCTGGACTCACAGGAGAGGTTCAAATCATAGAAAGTTAGAGTGTCAGTCCTCTTGTACTTAAGTCGGCATTCTTCCTTTTGTATTAAATTCGGATGCAATTTCTGTGTTTCATCGTCAATAGGAAGGTCCAAGGTATACAGTAAACCTGAAGTGAAGCATCGGAATCTAAAACTGGACTCACAGGAGAGGTTCAAATCATAGAAGGTGAGAGTGTCAGTCCTCTTGTACTTCAGTCGGCATTGTGCCTTTTGTATTAAATTCGGATGCAATTTCTGTGTTTCATCGTCAATAAGAAGGTCCATGGGATACAGTAAACTTGAAGTGAAGCATCGGAATCTAATCCTGGACTCACAGGAGAGGTTCATATCATAGAAAGTGAGAGTGTCAGTCGTCTTGTAGTTTAGTCGGCATTGTGCCTTTCGTATTAAATTCGGATTCTATTTCTGTGTTTCATCGTCAATAAGAAGGTACAAGGGATACAGTAAACCTGAAGTGAAGCATCGGAATCCAAAACTGGACTCACAGGAAAGGTTCAAATCATAGAAAGTTGGTCAGCCTTCATGTACTTAAGTCGGCATTGTGCTTTTTGAATTCAATTGCGATGCAATTTCTGTGCCTCATCGTCAATTAGAAGGTCCAAGGTACACAGTAAACATGAAGTGAAGCATCGGAATCTAAAACTGGACTCACGTGAGAGGTTCAAATCGTAGAAAGTTAGAGTGTCAGTCCTCTTGTACTTAGGTCGGCATTGTTTCTTTTGAATTTAATTCCGATGCAATTTCTGTGTTTCATCGTCAATAAGAGGGTCCAAGGTATACAGTAAAGCTGAAGTGAAGCATCGGAATATAAAACTGGACTCGCAGGAGAGGTTCAAATCATAGAACGTTAGAGTGTCAGTCCTCTTGTACCTAAGTCGGCATTGTTCCTTTTGTATTGAATTCGGATGCAATTCCTTTGTTTCATCGTCAATAAGAAGGTACTAGGGATACAGTAGCCCTGAAGTGAAGCATCGGAATCTAAAACTGGACTCACAGGAGAGGTTCAAATCATAGAAAGTGAGAGTGTCAGTCCTCTTGTACTTAAGTCGGCATTGTGCCTTTTGTACTAAATTCGGATGCAATTTCTGTGTTTCATCGTCAATTAGAAGGTCCAAGGGATACAGTAAACCAGAAGTGAAGCATCGGAATCTAAAACTGGACTCACGGGATAGGTTCAAATCATAGAAAGATAAAGTGTCAGTCCTCTTGTACTTAAGTCGGCATTGTGCCTTTTGTATTAAATTCGGATGCAATTTCTGTGTTTCATCGTCAATAGGAAGGTCGAAGGTATACAGAAAACCTGAAGTGAAGAATCGGAATCTAAATCTGGACTCACAGGGGAGGTTCAAAACAAAAAAGTGAGAGTGTCAGTCCTCTTGTACATAAGTCGGCATTGTGCCTTTTGAATTAAATTCGGATATAATTTCTGTGTTTCATCGTCAACAAGAAGGTCCAAGGGATACAGTAAACATGAAGTGAAGCATCTGAATTTAAAACTGCACTCACAGGAGAGGTTCAACTCATGGAAAATTAGAGTGTCAGTCCTCTTGTACTTAAGTCGGTATTGTGCCTTTTGTATTAAATTCGGATGCAATTTCTGTGCTTCATCGTCAATAAGAAGGTCCAAGGGATTAAGGAAACCTGAAGTAAAGCATCGGATTCTGACACTGGACTCACAGGAGAGGTTCAAATCATAGAAAGCGAGAGTGTCAGTCCTCTTGTACTTAAGTCGGCATTGTGCTTTTTGTACTAAATTCGGATGCAATTTCTGTGTTTCATCGTCAAGAGGAAATTCGAAGGTATACAGTAGACCTGAACTGAAGCATCGGAATATAAAACTGGGCTCACAGGAGAGGTTCAAATCATAGAAAGTTATAGTGTCAGTCCTCTTTTACTTAAGTCGGCATTGTGCCTTTTGTATTAAATTCCGATGCAATTTCTGTGTCTCATGGTCAATACGAAGGTCCAAGGTATTCAGTAAACCTGAAGTGAAGCATCGGAATCAAAAACTGGACTCACAGGAGAGGTTCAAATCATGGAAAGTGAGAGTGTCAGTAATCTTGTACTTAAGTCAGCATTGTGCCTTTTGTATTAAATTCGGATGCAATTTCTGTGTTTCATCGTCAATAAGAAGGTACCAGGGATAGAGTAAACCTGAAGTGAAGCATCGGAATCTAAAAGTGGACTCACAGGAGAGGTTCAAATCATAGGAAGTGAGAGTGTCAGTCCTCTTGTACTTATGTCGGCATTGTGCCTTTTGTATTAAATTCGGATGCAAATTCTGTGTTTCATCGTCAATAAGAAGGTCCAAGGGATACAGTAAACTTGAAGTGAAGCATCGGAATCTAAAACTGGACTCACAGGAAAGGTTCATATCATAGAAAGTGAGAGTGTCAGTCGTCTAGTAGTTTAGTCGGCATTGTGCCTTTCGTATTAAATTCGGATGCAATTTCTGTGCTTCATCGTCAATAGGAAGGTCGAAGTTATACAGTAAACCTGAACTGAAGCAACGGAATCCAAAACTGGACTCACAGGAGAGGTTCAAATCATTGAAAGTTATTGTGTCAGTCCTCTTGTACTTAAGTCGGCATTGTGCCTTTTGTATTAAATTCCGATGCAATTTCTGTGACTCACGTCAATACCAATGTCCAAGGTATACAGTAAACCTGAAGTGAAGCATCGGAATCTAAAACTGGACTAACAGGAGAGGTTCAAATCATAGAAAGTGAGAGTGTCAGTCCTCTTGTACTTCAGTCGGCATTGTTTCTTTTGTATTAAATTCGGATGCAATATCTGTCTTTCATCGTCAATATAATGGTCCAAGGGATACAGTAAACTTCAAGTGAAGCATCGGAATCTAAAACTTGACTCACAGGAAAGGTTCATATCATTGAAAGTGAGAGTGTCAGTCGTCTTGTACTTAAGTAGGCATTGTGCCTTTTGTATTAAATTCGGATGCAATTTCTGTGTTTCATCGTCAATAAGAAGGTACAAGGGATACAGTAAACCTGAAGTGAAGCATCGGATCCAAAACTGGACTCACAGGAGAGGTTCAAATCATAGAAAGTTAGAGTGTCAGTCCTCTTGTACTTAAGTCGGCATTGCTTCTTTTGAATTTAATTCCGATGCAATTTCTGTGTTTCATCGTCAATAAGAAGGTCCAAGGTATACAGTAAAGCTGAAGTGAAGCATCGGAATATAAAACTGGACTCACAGGAGAGGTTCAAATCATAGAACGTTAGAGTGTCATTCCTCTTGTACTTAAGTCGGCATTGTGCCTTTTGTATTACATTCGGATGCAATTTCTTTGTTTCATCGTCAATAAGAAGGTACAAGGGATACAGTAACCCTGAAGTGAAGCATCGGAATCTAAAACTGGACTCACAGGAGAGGTTCAAATCATGGAAAGTGAGAGTGTCAGTAATCTTGTACTTAAGTCAGCATTGTGCCTTTTGTATTAAATTCGGATGCAATTTCTGTGTTTCATCGTCAATAAGAAGGTACAAGTGATAGAGTAAACCTGAAGTGAAGCATTGGAATCTAAAAGTGGACTCACAGGAGAGGCTCAAATCATAGGAAGTGAGAGTGTCAGTCCTCTTCTACTTATGTCGGCATTGTGCCTTTTGTATTAAATTCGGATGCAAATTCTGTGTTTCATCGTCAATACGAAGGTCCAAGGGATACAGTAAAATTGAAGTGAAGCATCGGAATCTAAAACTGGACTCACAGGAGAGGTTCATATCATAGAAAGTGAGAGTGTCAGTCGTCTTGTACTTAAGTAGGCATTGTGCCTTTTGTATTAAATTCCGATGCAATTTCTGTGTCTCACGTCAATACGAATGTCCAAGGTATACAGTAAACCTGAAGTGAAGCATCGGAATCTGAAACTGGACTAACAGGAGAGGTTCAAATCATAGTAAGTGAGAGTGTCAGTCCTCTTGTACTTCAGTCGGCATTGTTTCTTTTGTATTAAACTCGGATGCAATATCTGTCTTTCATCGTCAATAAGATGGTCCAAGGGATACAGTAAACTTCAAGTGAAGCATCGGAATCTAAAACTTGACTCACAGGAAAGGTTCATATCATAGAAAGTGAGAGTGTCAGTCGTCTTGTACTTAAGTAGGCATTGTGCCTTTTGTATTAAATTCGGATGCAATTTCTGTGTTTCATCGTCAATAAGAAGGTACAAGGGATACAGTAAACCTGAAGTGAAGCATCGGAATCCAAAACTGGACTCACAGGAGAGGTTCAAATCATAGAAAGTTAGAGTGTCAGTCCTCTTGTACTTAAGTCGGCATTGTTTCTTTTGAATTTAATTCCGATGCAATTTCTGTGTTTCATCGTCAATAAGAAGGTCCAAGGTATACAGTAAAGCTGAAGTGAAGCATCGGAATATAAAACTGGACTCACAGGAGAGGTTCAAATCATAGAACGTTAGAGTGTCAGTCCTCTTGTACTTAAGTCGGCATTGTGCCTTTTGTATTACATTCGGATGCAATTTCTTTGTTTCATCGTCAATGAGAAGGTACAAGGGATACAGTAACCCTGAAGTGAAGCATCGGAATCTAAAACTGGACTCACAGGAGAGGTTCAAATCATAGAAAGTGAGAGTGTCAGTCCTCTTGTACTTAAGTCGGCATTTTGCCTTTTGTATTAAATTCGGATGAAATTTCTGTGTTTCATCGTCAATTAGAAGGTCCAAGGGATACAGTAAACCTGAAGTGAAGCATCGGAATCTAAAACTGGACTCACGGGAGATGTTCATATAATGGAAAGTGAGAGTGTCAGACCTCTTGTACTTAAGTCGGCATTGTGCCTTTTGTATTAAATTCGGATGCAATTTCTGTGTTTCATCGTCAATAAGAAGGTGCAAGGGATACAGTAAACCTGAAGTGAAGCATCGGTATCTAAGACTGGACTCACAGGAGAGGTTCAAAACATAGAAAGTGAGAGTGTCAGTCCTCTTGTACTCAAGTCGGCATTGTGCCTTTTGTATTAATTTCGGATGCAATTTCTGTGTTTCATCGTCAATAAGAACGTCCAAGGGATACAGTAAACCTGAAGTGAAGCGTCGGAATCTAAAACTGGACTCACGGGAGAGGTTCAAATCATAGAAAGTGAGAGTGTCAGTCCTCTTGTACATAAGTCGGCATCGTGCCTTTTGTATTAAATTCCGATGCAATTTCTGTGTCTCATCGTCAATACGAAGGTCCAAGGTATACAGTAAACCTGAAGTGAAGCATCGGAATCTAAAACTGGACTCACAGGAGAGGTTCAAATCATAGAAAGTGAGAGTGTCAGTCCTCTTGTACTTCAGTCGGCATTGTTTCTTTTGTATTAAATTCGGATGCAATATCTGTCTTTCATCGTCAATAAGAAGTTACAAGGGATACAGTAAACCTGAAGTGAAGCATCGGAATCCAAAACTGGACTCACAGGAGAGGTTCAAATCATACAAAGTTAGAGTGTCAGTCCTCTTGTACTTAAGTCGGCATTGTTTCTTTTGAATTTAATTCCGATGCAATTTCTGTATTTCATCGTCAATAAGAAGGTCCAAGGTATACAGTAAAGCTGAAGTGAAGCATCGGAATATAAAACTGGACTCACAGGAGAGGTTCAAATCATAGAACGTTAGAGTGTCAGTCCTCTTGTACTTAAGTCGGCATTGTGCCTTTTGTATTAAAGTCGGATGCAATTTCTTAGTTTCATCGTCACTAAGAAGGTACAAGAGATACAGTAACCCTGAAGTGAAGCATCGGAATCTAAAACTGGACTCACAGGAGAGGTTCAAATCATAGAAAGTGAGAGTGTCAGTCCTCTTGTACTTAAGTCGGCATTTTGCCTTTTGTATTAAATTCGGATGCAATTTCTGTGTTTCATGGTCAATTAGAAGGTCCAAGGTATACAGTAAACCTGAAGTGAAGCATCGAAATCTAAAACTGGACTCACAGGAGAGGTTCAAATAATAGAAACTGAGAGTGTCAGTCCTCTTGTACTCCAGTCGGCATTGTGCTTTTCGATTAAATTCGGATGCAATTTCTGAGTTTCATCGTCTATACGAAGGTCCAAGGGATACAGTAAACTTGAAGTGAACCATCGGAATCTAAAACTGGACTCACGGGATAGGTTCAAATCATAGAAAGTTAAAGTGTCAGTCCTCTTGTACTAAAGTCGGCATTGTGCCATTTGTATTACATTCGGATGCAATTTCTGTGTTTCATCGTCAATTAGATGGTCCAAGGGTTACAGTAAACCTGAAGTGAAGCATCGGAATCTAAAACTGGACTCAAAGGAGAGGATCAAATTATAGAAAGTGAGAGTGTCAGTCGTCTTGAACTTAAGTCGGCATTGTGCCTTTTGTATTAAATTCGGATGCAATTTCTGAGTTTCATCGCCTATACGAAGTTCCAAGGGATGCAGTAAACTTGAAGTGAAGCATCGGAATCTAAAACTGGACTCACAGGAGAGGTTCATATCATAGAAAGTGAGAGTGTCAGTCGTCTTGTACTTAAGTCGGTATTGTGCCTTTTGTATTAAATTCGGATGAAATTTCTGTGTTTCATCGTCAATAGGAAGGTCGACGGTATACAGTAAACCTGAACTGAAGCATCGGAATCTAAAACTGGACTCACAGGAGAGGTTCAGATCATAGAAAGTTATAGTGTCAGTCCTCTTGTACTTAAGTCGGCATTCTGCCTTTTGTATTAAATTCCGATGCAATTTCTGTGACTCATCGTCAATAAGAAGGTCCAAGGTATACAGTAAACCTGAAGTGAAGAAACGGAATCTAAAACTGGACTCACAGGAGAGGTTCATATAATGGAAAGTGAGAGTGTCAGTCCTCTTGTACTTAAGTCGGCATTGTGCCTTTTGTATTAAATTCGGATGCAATTTCTGTGTTTCATCGTCAATAAGAAGGTCCAAGGGATACAGTAAACCTGAAGTGAAGCGTCGGAATCTAAAACTGGACTCACGGGAGAGGTTCAAATCATAGAAAGTGAGAGTGTCAATCCTCTTGTACATAAGTCGGCATTGTGCCTTTTGTATTAAATTCGGATGCTATTTCTATGCTTCATCGTCAATAAGAAGGTCCAAGGGATTAAGGAAACCTGAAGTGAAGCATCGGAATCTGACACTGGACTCACAGGAGAGGTTCAAATCATAGAAAGTTAGAGTGTCTGTCCTCTTATTCTTAAGTCGGCATTGTGAAATTTGTATTAAATTCGGATGCAATTTCTGTGTTTCATCGTCAATAAGAAGGTCCAAGGAATACAGTAAACCTGAAGTGAAGCATCGGAATCTAAAACTGGACTCAAAGGAGAGGATCAAATTATAGAAAGTGAGAGTGTCAGTCGTCTTGAACTTAAGTCGGCATTGTGCCTTTTGTATTAAATTCGGATGCAATTTCTGAGTTTCATCGCCTATAAGAAGTTCCAAGGGATGCAGTAAACTTGAAGTGAAGCATCGGAATCTAAAACTGGACTCACAGGAGAGGTTCATATCATAGAAAGTGAGAGTGTCAGTCGTCTTGTACTTAAGTCGGTATTGTGCCTTTTGTATTAAATTCGGATGAAATTTCTGTGTTTCATCGTCAATAGGAAGGTCGACGGTATACAGTAAACCTGAACTGAAGCTTCGGAATCTAAAACTGGACTCACAGGAGAGGTTCAGATCATAGAAAGTTATAGTGTCAGTCCTCTTGTACTTAAGTCGGCATTCTGCCTTTTGTATTAAATTCCGATGCAATTTCTGTGACTCATCGTCAATAAGAAGGTCCAAGGTATACAGTAAACCTGAAGTGAAGAAACGGAATCTAAAACTGGACTCACAGGAGAGGTTCATATAATGGAAAGTGAGAGTGTCAGTCCTCTTGTACTTAAGTCGGCATTGTGCCTTTTGTATTAAATTCGGATGCAATTTCCGTGTTTCATCGTCAATAAGAAGGTCCAAGGGATACAGTAAACCTGAAGTGAAGCGTCGGAATCTAAAACTGGACTCACGGGAGAGGTTCAAATCATAGAAAGTGAGAATGTCAATCCTCTTGTACATAAGTCGGCATTGTGCCTTTTGTATTAAATTCGGATGCTATTTCTATGCTTCATCGTCAATAAGAAGGTCCAAGGGATTAAGGAAACCTTAAGTGAGGCATCGGAATCTGACACTGGACTCACAGGAGAGGTTCAAATCATGGAAAGTGAGAGTGTCAGTAATCTTGTACTTAAGTCGGCATTGTGCCTTTTGTATTAAATTCGGATGCAATTTCTGTGTTTCATCGTCAATAAGAAGGTACAAGTGGTACAGTAAACCTGAATTGAAGCATCGGAATCTAAAAGTGGCCTCACAGGAGAGGTTCAAATCATAGAAAGTGAGAGTGTCAGTCCTCTTGTACTTAAGTCGGCATTGTGCCTTTTGTATTAAATTCCGATGCAATTTCAGTGTCTCATCGTCAATACGAAGGTCCAAGGTATTCAGTAAACCTGAAGTGAAGCATCGGAATCTAAAACTGGACTCACAGGAGAGGTTCAAATCATGGAAAGTGAGAGTGTCAGTAATCTTGTACTTAAGTCGGCATTGTGCCTTTTGTATTAAATTCGGATGCAATTTCTGTGTTTCATCGTCAATAAGAAGGTACAAGTGGTACAGTAAACCTGAATTGAAGCATCGGAATCTAAAAGTGGCCTCACAGGAGAGGTTCAAATCATAGAAAGTGAGAGTGTCAGTCCTCTTGTACTTAAGTCGGCATTGTGCCTTTTGTATTAAATTCGGATGCAATTTCTGTGTTTCATCGTCAATAAGAAGGTCCAAGGGATACAGTAGACCTGAAGAGAAGCGTCGGAATCTAAAACTGGACTCACAGGAGAGGTTCAAATCATTGAAAGTGCGAGTGTCAGTCCTCTTGTACTTAAGTCGGCATTGTGCCTTTTGTATTAAATTCGGATGCAATTTCTGTGTTTCATCGTCAATAAGAAGGTCCAAGGGATACAGTAGACCTGAAGAGAAGCGTCGGAATCCAAAACTGGACTCACAGGAGAGGTTCAAATCATTGAAAGTGCGAGTGTCAGTCCGCTTGTACTTAAGTCGGCATTGTGCCTTTTGTATTAAATTCGGATGCAATTTCTGTGTTTCATCGTCAATAAGAAGGTCCAAGGGATACAGTAAGCCTGAAGTGAAGCGTCGGAATCTAAAACTGGACTCACAGGAGAGGTTCAAATCATAGAAAGTGAGAGTGTCAGTCCTCTTGTACTTAAGTCGGCATTGTGATTTTTGTATTAAATTCGGATGCAATATCTGTGTTTCATCGTCAATAAGAAGGTCCAAGGGATACAGTAAACCTGAAGTGAAGCATCGGAATCTAACACTGGACTCACAGGAGAGGTTCAAAAATCATACAAAGTTAGTGTCAGTCCTCTTGTACTTAAGTCGGCTATGTGCCTTTTTATTAAATTCGGATGCAGTTTCTGTGTTTCATCGTCATTAAGAAGGTCCAAGGAATACAGTAAACATGAAGTCAGGAATCGGAATCTAAAACTGGTCCCACAGGAGAGGTTCAAATCATAGAAAGTTAGAGTGTCGGTCCTCTTGTACTTAAGTCGGCATTGTGCCTCTTGTATTAAATTCGGATGCAATTTCTTTGTTTCATCGTCAATAAGAAGGTACAAGGGATACAGTAAACCTGAAGTGAAGCATCGGAATTTAAAACTGGACTCACAGGAGAGGTTCATTTCATAGAAAGTGAGAGTGTCAGTCCTCTTGTATTTAAGTCAGCATTGTGCTTTTTATATTAAATTAGGATGCAATTTCTGTGTTTCATCTTCAATAAGAAGGTCCAAGGGATACAGTAAACCTGAAGTGAAGCGTCGGAATCTAAAACTGGACTTACCGGAGACTTTCAAATCATAGAAAGTGAGAGTGTCAGTCCTCTCGTACTTAAGTCGGCATTGTGCCTTTTGTATTAAATTCGGATATAATTTCTGTGTTTCATCGTCAACAAGAAGGCCCAAGGGATACAGTAACCCTGAAGTGAAGCATTGGAATCTGAAACTGGACTCACAGGAGAGGTTCAATTCATAGAAAGTGAGAGTGTCAGTCCTCTTGCACTTTAGTCGGCATTGTGCCGTTAGTATTACATTCGGATGCAATTTCTGTGTTTCATCGTCAATAAGAAGGTCCAAGGGCTACAGTAAACCTGAAGTGAAGCATCGGAATCTAAAACTGGACTCACTGGAAGGGTTCAAATCGTAGAGAGTTATTGTGTCACTCTTCTTGTACATAAGTCGGCATTGTGCTTTTCGAATTCAATTGAGATGCAATATCTGTGCCACATCTCAATAAGAAGGTCCAAGGTACACAGTAAACCTGAAGCGAAGCATCGGTATCTAAAACTGGACTCACAGGGGAGGTTCAAATCATAGAAAGTTAGAGTGTCATTCCTTTTGTACTTAAGTCGGCATTGTGCATTTTGTATTAAATTCGGATGCAATTTCCTTGTTTCATCGTCAAAAAGAAGGTACAAGGGATACAGTAAACCTGAAGTGAAGCATCGGAATCTAAAACTGGACTCACAGGAGAGGTTCAAAACATAGAAAATGAGAGTGTCAATCCTCTTGTACTTAAGCCGGCATTGTGCCTTTTTTATTAAATTCGGATGCAATTTCTTAGTTCCATCGTCAATAAGAAGGTCCAAGGGATACAGTAAACCTGAAGTGAAGCATCGAAATCTAAAACTGGACTCACAGGAGAGGTTCAAATCATAGTAAGTGAGAGTGGCAGTCATCGTGTACTTAAGCCAGCATTGCGTCTTTTGTATTAAATTCGGATGCAATTTCTGTGTTTCATCGTCAATTAGAAGGTCCAAGGGATACAGTTAACCTGAAGTGCAGCATCGGAATCTAAAACTGGACTCACAGGAGAGGTTCAAATCATAGAAACTTAGAGTGTCAATCCTCTTGTACTTAAGTCGGCATTGTGCCTTTTGTATTAAATTCGGATGCAATTTCTGTGTCTCATCGTCAATAAGAAGGTCCTAGGGATTTAGTAAACCTGAAGTGAAGCATCGGAACCTAAAACTGGACTCACAGGAGAGGTTCAAATCATAGAATGTTACAGTGTCAGTCCTCTGTTACTTAAGTCGGCATTGTGCCTTTTGAATTTAATTCCGATGCAATTTCTGTGTTTCATCGTCAATAAGAAGTTCCGAGGTATACAGTAAACCTGAAGTGAAGCATCGGAATCTAAAACTGGACTCACAGGAGAGGTTCAAATCATAGATAGTTAGAGTGTCATTCCTCTTGTACTTAAGTCGGCATTGTGCCTTTTGTATTAAATTCGGATGCAATTTCTTTGTTTCATCGTCAATAAGAAGGTACAAGGGATACAGTAAACCTGAAGTCAAGCATCGGAATCTAAAACTGGACTCACAGGAGAGGTTCAAAACATAGAAAGTTAGAGTGTCAGTCCTCTTGTACTTAAGTCGGCATTGTGCCTGTTGTATTAAATTCGGATGAAAATTCTGTGTTTCATCGTCATTAAGAAGGTCCAAGGGATACAGTAATCCAGAAGTAAAGCATCGGAATCTAAAACTGGACTCACAGGTGGGGTTCAAATCATAAAATGTGAGAGTGCCAGTCCTCTTGTACTTAAGTCGGCATTGTGCCTTTTGTATTAAATTCGGATATAAAATCTGTGTTTCATCGTCAACAAGAAGGTCCAAGGGATACAGTAAACCTGAAGTGAAACATCGGAATTTAAAATTGGACTCCCAGGAGAGGTTCAAATCATAGAAAATTAGAGTGTCAGTCCTCTTGTACTTAAGTCGGCATTGTGGCTTTTGAATTTAATTCCGAAGCAATTTCTGTGTTTCATCGTCAATAAGAATTTCCGAGGTATACAGTAAACCTGAAGTGAAGCATCGGAATCTAAAACTGGACTCACAGGAGCGGTTCAAATCATAGAAAGTTAGAGTGTCAGTCCTCTTGTACTTCAGTCGACATTGTGCCTTTTGTATTAAATACGGATGCAATTTCTGTGTTTCATCGTCAACAAGAAGGTCCAAGGGATACAGTAACCCTGAAGTGAGGCATTGGAATCTAAAACTGGACTCACAGGAGAGGTTCAAATCATAGAAAGTGAGAGTGTCAGTCCTCTTGTACTTAAGTCGGCATTGTGCCGTTATTATTAAATTCGGATGCAGTTTCTGTGTTTCATCGTCAATAAGAATTTCCGAGGTATACAGTAAACCTGAAGTGAAGCATCGGAATCTAAAACCGGACTCACAGGAGAGGTTCAAATCATAGAAAGTTAGAGTGTCAGTCCTTTTGTACTTAAGACGGCATTCAGCATTTTGTATTAAATAAGGATGCAGACTCTTTGTTTCATCGTCAATAAGAAGGCACAAGGGATACAGTAAACCTGAAGTGAAGCATCGGAATCTAAAATTGGACTCACAGGAGAGGTTCAAATCATAGAAAGTGAGAGTGTCAGCCCTCTTGTACTTAAGTCGGCATTGTGATTTTTGTATTAAATTCGGATGCAATTTCTGTGTTCCATCGTCAATAAGAAGGTCCAAGGGACACAGTAAACCTGAAGTGAAGCATCGGAATCTAACACTGGACTCTCAGGAGAGGTTCAAATCATAGAAAGTTAGAGTGTCAGTCCTCTTGAACTTAAGTCGGCATTGTGCCTTTTTACTAAGTTCGGATGCAGTTTCTGTGTTTCATCGTCAATAAGAAGGTCCAAGGGATACAGTAAACCGAAATCAGGAATCGGAATCTAAAACTGGTCCCACAGGAGAAGGTCAAATCATAGAGAGTTAGAGTGACAGTCCTCTTGTATTTAAGTCGGCATTGTGCCTGTTGTATTAAATTCGGATGAACTTTCTGTGTTTCATCGTCATTAAGATGGTCCATGGGTTACAGTAAACCTGAAGTGACGCATCGGAATCTAAAACTGGACTCACAGGAGAGGTTCAAATCATAGAAAGTTAGAGTGTCATTCCTCTTGTACTTAAGTCGGCATTGTGCCTGTTGTATTAAATTCGGATACAATTTCTTTGTTTCATCGCCAATAAGAAGGTACAAGGGATACAGTAAACCTGAAGTGACGCATCGGAATCTAAATCTGGACTCACAGGAGAGGTTAAAATCATGGAAAGTGAGAGTGTCATTCCTCTTGTACTTAAGTCGCCATTGTGCCTTTTATATTAAATTCGGATACAATTTCTTTGTTTCATCGTCAATAAGAAGGTCCAAGGGATACAGTAATCCAGAAGTAAAGCATCGGAATCTAAAACTGGACTCACAGGTGGGGTTCAAATCATAAAATGTGAGAGTGCCAGTCCTCTTGTACTTAAGTCGGCATTGTGCCTTTTGTATTAAATTCGGATATAAATTCTGTGTTTCATCGTCAACAAGAAGGTCCAAGGGATACAGTAAACCTGAAGTGAAACATCGGAATTTAAAATTGGACTCCCAGGAGAGGTTCAAATCATAGAAAATTAGAGTGTCAGTCCTCTTGTACTTAAGTCGGCATTGTGGCTTTTGAATTTACTTATGAAGCAATTTCTGTGTTTCATCGTCAATAAGAATTTCCGAGGTATACAGTAAACCTGAAGTGAAGCATCGGAATCTAAAACTGGACTCACAGGAGCGGTTCAAATCATAGAAAGTTAGAGTGTCAGTCCTCTTGTACTTCAGTCGACATTGTGCCTTTTGTATTAAATACGGATGCAATTTCTGTGTTTCATCGTCAACAAGAAGGTCCAAGGGATACAGTAACCCTGAAGTGAGGCATTGGAATCTAAAACTGGACTCACAGGAGAGGTTCAAATCATAGAAAGTGAGAGTGTCAGTCCTCTTGTACTTAAGTCGGCATTGTGCCGTTATTATTAAATTCGGATGCAGTTTCTGTGTTTCATCGTCAATAAGAATTTCCGAGGTATACAGTAAACCTGAAGTGAAGCATCGGAATCTAAAACTGGACTCACAGGAGAGGTTCAAATCATAGAAAGTTAGAGTGTCAGTCCTTTTGTACTTAAGACGGCATTCAGCATTTTGTATTAAATAAGGATGCAGACTCTTTGTTTCATCGTCAATAAGAAGGCACAAGGGATACAGTAAACCTGAAGTCAAACATCGGAATCTAAAATTGGACTCACAGGAGAGGTTCAAATCATAGAAAGTGAGAGTGTCAGCCCTCTTGTACTTAAGTCGGCATTGTGATTTTTGTATTAAATTCGGATGCAATTTCTGTGTTCCATCGTCAATAAGAAGGTCCAAGGGACACAGTAAACCTGAAGTGAAGCATCGGAATCTAACACTGGACTCTCAGGAGAGGTTCAAATCATAGAAAGTTAGAGTGTCAGTCCTCTTGAACTTAAGTCGGCATTGTGCCTTTTTACTAAGTTCGGATGCAGTTTCTGTGTTTCATCGTCAATAAGAAGGTCCAAGGGATACAGTAAACCGAAATCAGGAATCGGAATCTAAAACTGGTCCCACAGGAGAAGGTCAAATCATAGAGAGTTAGAGTGACAGTCCTCTTGTATTTAAGTCGGAATTGTGCCATTTGTATTAAATTCGGATGCAATTTCTGTGTTTCATCGTCAATAAGAGGGTCCACAGGATACAGTAAACCTGAAGTGAAGCATCGGAATCTAAAACTGGACTCACAGGACAGGTTCAAATCATTGAAAGTTAGAGTGTCAGTCCTCTTGTACTTAAGTCGGCATAGTGCCTTTTGAAATTAATTCCGATGCAATTTCTGTGTTTCATCGTCAATAAGATGTTCCGAGGTATTCAGTAAACCTGAAGTGAAGCATCGGTATCGAAAACTGGACTCACAGGAGAGGTTCAAATCATAGAAAGTTAGAGTGTCAGTCCTCTTGTACTTAAGTCGGCATTGTGCCTGTTGTATTAAATTCGGATGAAAATTCTGTGTTTCATCGTCATTAAGAAGGTCCAAGAGATACCGTAATCCAGAAGTGAAGCATCGGAATCTAAAACTGGACTCACAGGAGAGGTTAAATCATAGAATGTGAGAGTGCCAGTCCTCTTGTACTTAAGTCGGCATTGTGCCTTTTGTATTAAATTCGGATGCAATTTCCGTGTTTCATCGTCAATAAGAAGGTCCTAGGGATTTAGTAAACCTGAAGTGAAGCATCGGAACCTAAAACTGGACTCTCAGGAGAGGTTCAAATCATAGAATGTTACAGTGTCAGTCCTCTGGTCCTTAAGTCGGCATTGTGCCTTTTGAATGTAATTCCGATGCAATTTCTGTGTTTCATCGTCAATAAGAAGTTCGGAGGTATACAGTGAACCTGAAGTGAAGCATCGGAATCTAAAACTGGACTCACAGGATAGTTTCAAATCATAGAAAGTTAGAGTGTCATTCCTCTTGTACTTAAGTCGGCATTGTGCCTTTTGTATTAAATTCGGATGAAAACTCTGTGTTTCATCGTCATTGTGAAGGTCCAAGGGATACAGTAATACAGAAGTGAAGCATCGGAATCTAAAACTGTACTCACAGGAGGGGTTCAAATCATAGAATGTGAGAGTGCCAGTCCTCTTGTACTTAAGTCGGCATTGTGCCTTTTGTATTAAATACGGATATAAATTCTGTGTTTCATCGTCAACAAGAAGGTCCAAGGGATACAGTAAACCTGAAGTGAAACATCGGAATTTAAAATTGGACTCACAGGAGAGATTCAAATCATAGAAAATTAGGGTGTCAGTCCTCTTGTACTTAAGTCGGCATTGTGCCTTTTGAATTTAATTCCGTTGCAATTTCTGTGTTTCATCGTCCATAAGAGTTTCCGAGGTATACAGTAAACCTGAAGTGAAGCATCGGAATTTAAAACTGGACTCACAGGAGCGGTTCAAATCATAGAAAGTTAGAGTGTCAGTCCTCTTGTACTTCAGACGACATTGTGCCTTTTGTATTAAATTCGGATGCAATTTCTGTGTTTCATCGTCAATAAGAAGGTCCAAGGGATACAGTAACCCTGAAGTGAAGCATTGGAATTTAAACTACACTCACAGGAGAGGTTCAAATCATAGAAAGTGAGAGTGTCAGTCCTCTTGTACTTAAGTCGGCATTGTGCCGTTAGTTTTAAATTCGGATGCAATTTCTGTGTTTCATCGTCAATAAGAAGGTCCAAGGGCTACAGTAAACCTGAAGTGAAGCATCGGAATCTAAAACTGGACTCACAGGACAGGTTCAAATCATTGAAAGTTAGAGTATCAGTCCTCTTGTACTTAAGGCGGCATAGTGCCTTTTGAAATTTATTCCGATGCAATTTCTGTGCTTCATCGTCAATAAGATGTTCCGAGGTATTCAGTAAACCTGAAGTGAAGCATCGGAATCCAAAACTGGTCTCACAGGAGAGGTTCAAATCATAGGAAGTTAGAGTGTCAATCCTCTTGTACTTAAGTCGGCATTGTACCTTTTCTATTAAATTCGGATGCAATTTTTGTTATTCATTGTCAATAAGAAGGTCCAAGGTACACAGAAAACCTGAAGTGAAGGATCGGAATCTAAAACTGGACTCACAGGAGAGGTTCAAATCATAGAAAGTTAGAGTGTCAGTCCTCTTGTGCTTAAGTTGGCATTGTGCCTTTTGTATTAAATTCGGATGCAATTTCTGTGTTTCATCGTCAATAAGAAGGTCCAAGGTATACAGTAAACCTGAAGTGAAGCATCGGAATCTAAAACTGGACTCACAGGAGAGGTTCAAATCATAGAAAATTACAGTGTCAGTCCTCTTGTACTTAAGTCGGCATTGTGCCTGTTGTATTAAATTCGGATGAAAATTCTGTGCTTCATCGTCATTAAGAAGTTCCAAGGGATACAGTAATCCAGAAGTGAAGCATCGTTCTAAAACTGGACTCACAGGAGAGGTTCAAATCATAGTAAGTAAGAGTGTCAGTCCTCTTGTACTTAAGCCGGCATTGCGTCTTTTGTATTAAATTCGGATGCAATTTCTGTGTTTCATCGTCAATTAGAAGGTTCAGGGGATACAGTTAACCTGAAGTGCAGAATCGGAATCTAAAACTGGACTCACAGGAGAGGTTCAAATCATAGAAACTTAGAGTGTCAATCCTCTTGTACTTAAGTCGGCATTGTGCTTTTTGTATTAAATTCGGATGCAATTTCTGTGTTTCATCGTCAATAAGAAGGTCCAAGGTATACAATAAACCTGAAGTGAAGCATCGGAATCTAAAACTGGACTCACAGGAGAGGTTCAAATCATAGAAATTTAGAATGTCAGTCCTCTTGTACTTAAGTCGGCTACTTCATTTTGTATTAAATAAGGATGTAATTTCTTTGTTTCATCGTCAATAAGAAGGCACAAGTTATACAGTAAACCTGAAGTGAAGCATCGGAATCTAAAATTGGACTCACAGGAGAGGTTCAAATCATAGAAAGTGAGGGTGTCAGTCCTCTTGTACTTAAGTCGGCATTGTGATTTTTGTATGAAATTCGGATGCAATTTCTGTGTTTCATCGTCAATAAGAAGGTCCAAGGGATACAGTAAACCTGAAGTGAAGCATCGTTCTAAAACTGGACTCACAGGAGAGGTTCAAATCATCGTAAGTAAGAGTGTCAGTCCTCTTGTACTTAAGCCGGCATTGCGTCTTTTGTATTAAATTCGGATGCAATTTCTGTGTTTCATCGTCAATTAGAAGGTTCAGGGGATACAGTTAACCTGAAGTGCAGCATCGGAATCTAAAACTGGACTCACAGGAGAGGTTCAAATCATAGAAACTTAGAGTGTCAATCCTCTTGTACTTAAGTCGGCATTGTGCTTTTTGTATTAAATTCGGATGCAATTTCTGTGTCTCATCGTCAATAAGAAGGTCCAAGGGAAACACTAACCCTGAAGTGAAGCATCGGAATCTAAAAGTGGACTCACAGGAGAGGTTCAAATCATAGAATGTGAGAGTGTCAGTCCTCTTGTACTGAAGTCGGCATTGTGGCTTTTGTATTAAATTCGGATGCAATTTCCGTGTTTCATCGTCAATAAGAAGGTCCTAGGAATTTAGTAAACCTGAAGTGAAGCATCGGAACCTAAAACTGGACTCACAGGAGAGGTTCAAATCATAGAATGTTACAGTGTCAGTCCTCTGTTACTTAAGTCGGCATTGTGCCTTTGAATTTAATTCTGATGCAATTTCTGTGTTTCATCGTCAATACCAAGTTCCGAGGTATACAGTAAACCTGAAGTGACGCATCGGAATCTAAAACTGGACTCACAGGAGACGTTCAAATCATAGAAAGTTAGAGTGTCATTACTCTTGTACTTAAGTCGGCATTGTGCTTTTTGTATTAAATTCGGATGCAATTTCTTTGTTTCATCGTCAATAAGAAGGTACAAGGGATACAGTTAACCTGAAGTGAAGCATCGGAATCTAAAACTGGACTCACAGGAGAGGTTCAAAACATAGAAAGTGAGAGTGTCAGTCCTCTTGTACTTAAGTCGGCATTGTGCCTGTTGTATTAAATTCGGATGAAAATTCTGTGTTTCATCGTCATTAAGAAGGTCCAAGGGATACAGCAATCCAGAAGTGAAGCATCCGAATCTAAAACTGGACTCACAGGAGGGGTTCAAATCATAGAATGTGAGAGTGCCAGTCCTCTTGTACTTAAGTCGGCATTGTGCCATTTGTATTAAATTCGGATATAAATTCTGTGTTTCATCGTCAACAAGAAGGTCCAAGGGATACAGTAAACCTGAAGTGAAACATCTGAATTTAAAATTGGCTCACAGGAGAATTTCAAATCATAGAAAATTAGAGTGTCAGTCCTCTTGTACTTAAGTCGGCATTGTGCCTTTTGAATTTAATTCCGATGTAATTTCTGTGTTTCATCGTCAATAAGAATTTCCGAGGTATACAGTAAACCTGAAGTGAAGCATCGGAATCTAAAACTGGACTCACAGGAGCGGTTCAAATCATAGAAAGTTAGAGTGTCAGTCCTCTTGTACTTCAGTCGACATTGAGCTTTTTGTATTAAATTCGGATGCAATTTCTGTGTTTCATCGTCAATAAGAAGGTCCAAGCGATACAGTAACCCTGAAGTGAAGCATTGGAATCTAAAACTGGACTCACAGGAGAGGTTCAAATCATAGAAAGTGAGAGTGTGAGTCCTCTTGTACTTAAGTCGTCATTGTGCCGTTAGTATTAAATTCGGATGCAATTTCTTTGTTTCATCGTCAATAAGAAGGTCCAAGGGCTACAGTAAACCTGAAGTGAAGCATCGGAATCTAAAACTGGACTCACAGGAAAGGTTCAAATCATAGAAAGTTAGAGTGTCAGTCTTCTTGTACTTAAGTCGGCATTGTGCTTTTCGAAATCAATTGCGATGCAATATCTGTGCCTCATCGTCAATTAGAAGGTCCAAGGTACACAGTAAACCTGAAGTGAAGCATCGGAATCTAAAACTGGACTCACAGGGGAGGTTCAAATCATAGAAAGTTAGATTATCTGTCCTCTTGTACTTAATTCAGCATTGTGCCTTTTGAATTTAATTCCGATGCAATTTCTGTGTTTCATCGTCAATAAGAAGGTCCAAGGTATACAATAAACCTGAAGCGAAGCATCGGAATCTAAAACTGGACTCACAGGAGAGGTTCAAATCATAGAAAGTTAGAGTGTCAGTCCTCTTGTACTTAAGTCGGCATTCTGCATTTTGTATTAAATAAGGATGCAAATTCTTTGTTTCATCGTCAATAAGAAGGCACAAGGGATACAGTAAACCTGAAGTGAAGCATCGGAATCTAAAATTGGACTCACAGGAGAGGTTCAAATCATAGAAAGTGAGAGTGTCAGTCCTCTTGTACTTAAGTCGGCATTGTGATTTTTGTATTAAATTTGGATGCAATTTCTGTGTTCCATCGTCAATAAGAAGGTCCAAGGGATACAGCAAACCTGAAGTGAAGTATCGGAATCTAACACTGGACTCACAGGAGAGGTTCAAATCATAGAAAGTTAGAGTGTCAGTCCTCTTGTACTTAAGTCGGCATTGTGCCTTTTAATTAAGTTCGGATGCAGTTTCTGTGTTTCATCGTCAATAAGAAGGTCCAAGGGATACAGTAAACCTGAAATCAGGAATCGGAATCTAAAACTGGTCCCACAGGAGAGGGTCAAATCATAGAAAGTTAGAGTGTCAGTCCTCTTGTACTTAAGTCGGCATTGTGCCTTTTGTATTAAATTCGGATGCAATTTCTGTGTCTCATCGTCAATAAGAAGGTCCAAGGGAAACACTAACCCTGAAGTGAAGCATCGGAATCTAAAACTGGACTCACAGGAGAGGTTCAAATCATAGAAAGTGAGAGTGTCAGTCCACTTGTACTTAACGCGGCATTGTGCCTTTTGTTATAAATTCGTATGCAACTTCCGTGTTTCATCGTCAATAAGAAGGTCCTAGGGATTTAGTAAACCTGAAGTGAAGCATCGGAACCTAAAACTGGACTCACAGGAGAAGTTCAAATCTTAGAATGTTACAGTGTCAGTCCTCTGTTACTTAGGTCGGCATTGTGCCATTTGAATTTAATTCCGATGCAATTTCTGTGTTTCATCGTCAATAAGAAGTTCCGAGGTATACAGTAAACCTGAAGTGAAGCATCGTAATCTAAAACTGGACTCACAGGAGAGGTTCAAATCATAGAAAGTTAGAGTGTCATTCCTCTTGTACTTAAGCCGGCATTGTGCCTTTTATATTAAATTCGGATGCAATTTCTTTTTTTCATCGTCAATAAGAAGGTGCAAGGGATAAAGTAAACCTGAAGTGAAGCATCGTAATCTAAATCTGGACTCACAGGAGAGGTTAAAATCATAGAAAGTGAGAGTGTCAGTCCTTTTGTACCTAAGTCGGCATTGTGCCATTTGTATTAAATTCGGATGCAATTTCTGTGTTTCATCGTCAATAAGACGGCCCACAGGATACAGAAAACCTGAAGTGAAGCATCGGAATCTAAAACTGGACTCACAGGACAGGTTCAAATCATTGAAAGTTAGAGTGTCAGTCCTCTTGTACTTAAGTCGGCATAGTGCCTTTTGAAATTAATTCCGATGCAATTTCTGTGTTTCATCGTCAATAAGATGTTCCGAGGTATTCAGTAAACCTGAAGTGAAGCATCGGAATCCAAACTGGTCTCACAGGAGAGGTTCAAATCATAGGAAGTTAAAGTGTCAGTCCTCTTGTACTTAAGTCGGCATTGTGCCTTTTCTATTAAATTCGGATGCAATTTTTGTTATTCATCGTCAATAAGAAGGTCCAAGGTACACAGTAAACCTGAAGTGAAGGATCGGAATCTAAAACTGGACTCACAGGAGAGGTTCATATCATAGAAAGTGAGAGTGTCAGTCCACTTGTACTTAAGTCAGCATTGTGCCTTTTGTATTAAATTCGGATGCAATTTCTGTGTTGCATCGTCATTAAGAAGGTCCAAGGGATACAGTAATCCAGAAGAGAAGCATCGGAAACTAAAACTGGACTCACAGGAGAGGTTCAAATCATAGAATGTGAGAGTGCCAGTCCTCTTGTACATAAGTCGGCATTGTGCCTTTTGTATTAAATTCAGATATAATTTCTGTGTTTCATCGTCAACAAGAAGGTCCAAGGGATTCAGTAAACCTGAAGTGAAGCATCGGAATTTAAAATTGGACTCACAGGAGAGGTTCAAATCACAGAAAATTGGAGTGTCAGTCCTCTTGTACTTAAGTCGGCATTGTGCCTTTTGAATTTAATTCCGATGCAATTTCTGTGTTTCATCGTCAATAAGAATTTCCGAAGTATACAGTAAACATGAAGTGAAGCATCGGAATCTAAAACAGGTCTCACAGGAGGGGTTCAAATCATAGAAAGTTAGAGTGTCAGTCCTCTTGTACTTAAGTCGACATTGTGCCTCTTGTATTAAATTCGGATGCAATTTCTGTGTTTCATCGTCAATAAGACGGTCCAAGGGATACAGTAACCCTGAAGTGAAGCATTGGAATCTAAATCTGGACTCACAGGAGAGGTTCAAATCACAGAAAGTGAGAGTGTCAGTCCTCTTGTACTTAAGTCGGCATTGTGCCGTAAGTATTACATTTGGATGCAATTTCTGTGTATCATCGTCAATAAGAAGGTCCAAGGGCTACAGTAAACCTGAAGTGAAGCATCGGAATCTAAAACTGGACTCACAGGAAAGGTTCAAATCATAGAAAGTTAGAGTGTCAGTCTTCTTGTACTTAAGTCGGCATTGTGCTTTTCGAATTCAATTGCGATGCAATATCTGTGCCTCATCGTCAATAAGAAGGCCAAGGTACACAGTAAACCTGAAGTGAAGCATCGGAATCTAAAACTGGTCTCACAGGGGAGGTTCAAATCATAGAAAGTCAGATTATCTGTCCTCTTGTACTTAATTCAGCCTTGTGCCTTTTGAATTTAATTCCGATGCAATTTCTGTGTTTCATCGTCAATAAGAAGGTCCAAGGTATACAATAAACCTGAAGTGAAGCATCGGAATCTAAAACTGGACTCACAGGAGAGGTTCAAATCATAGAATGTTAGAGTGTCAGTCCTCTTGTACTGAAGTCGGAATTCTGCATTTTGTATTAAATAAGGATGTAATTTCTTTGTTTCATCGTCAATAAGAAGGCACAAGGGATACAGTAAACCTGAAGTGAAGCATCGGAATCTAAAATTGGACTCACAGGAGAGGTTCAAATCATAGAAAGTAAGAGTGTCAGTCCTCTTGTACTTAAGTCGGCATTGTGATTTTTGTATGAAATTCTGATGCAATTTCTGTGTTTCATCGTCAATAAGAAGGTCCAAGGGATACAGTAAACGTGAAGTGAAGCATCGGAATCTAACACTGGACTCACAGGAGAGGTTCAAATCATAGAAAGTTAGAGTGTCAGTCCTCTTGTACTTAAGTCGGCATTGTGCCTTTTCAATTTAATTCCGATGCATTTTCTGTGTTTCATCGTCAATAAGAAGTTCCGAGGTATACAGTAAACCTGAAGTGAAGCATCGGAATCTAAAACTGGACTCACAGGAGCGGTTCAAATCATAGAAAGTTATAGTGTCAGTCCTCTTGTACTTAACTCGGCGTTGTGCCTTTTGTATTAAATTCAAATGCAATTTCTGTGTTTCATCGCCAATAAGAAGGTCCAAGGAATACAGTAACCCTGAAGTGAAGCATTGGAATCTGAAACTGGACTCACAGGAGAGGTTCAAATCATAGAAATTAAGAGTGTCAGTCATCTTGTACTTAAGTCGGCATTGTGCCGTTAGTATTACATTCGGATGCAATTTCTGTGTTTCATCGTCAATAAGAAGGTCCAAGGGCTACAGTAAACCTGAAGTGAAGCATCGGGATCTAAAAATGGACTCACAGGAAAGGTTCAAATCATAGAGAGTTATTGTGTCAGTCTTCTTGTACATAAGTCGGCATTGTGCTTTTCGAATTCAATTGCGATGCAATATCTGTGCCTCATCGTCAATAAGAAGGTCCAAGGTACAAAGTAAACCTGAAGGGAAGCATCGGAATCTAAAACTGGACTCACAGGGGAGGTTCAAATCATAGAAAGTTAGATTATCTGTCCTCTTGTACTTAAGTCAGCATTGTGCCTTTTGAATTTAATTCCGATGCAATTTCTGTGTTTCATCGTCATTAAGAAGGTCCAAGGTATACAATAAAACCTGAAGTGAAGCATCGGAATCTAAAACTGCACTCACAGGAGAGGTTCAAATCATAGAAAGTTAGAGTGTCAGTCCTCTTGTACTTAAGTCGGCATTCAGCCTTTTGTATTAAATAAGGATGCAATTTCTTTGTTTCATCGACAATAAGAAGGCACAAGGAATACAGTAAACTTGAAGTCAAGCATCGGAATCTAAAATTGGAGTCACAGGAGAGGTTCAAATCATAGAAAGTGAGCGTGTCAGTCCAGTTATAGTTAACTCGGCATTGTGCCTTTTGTATTAAATTCGGATGCAATTTCTGTGTTTCATCGTCAATAAGATGTTCCAAGGGATACAGTAAACGTGAAGTGAAGCATCGGAATCAAAAACTGGACTCACAGGAGAGGTTCAAATCATAGAAAATGAGAGTGTCAGTACCCTTGTACTTAAGCCGGCATTGTGGCTTTTGTATTAAATTCGGATGCAATTTCTGAGTTCCATCGTCAGTAAGAAGGTCCAAGGGATACAGTAAACCTGAAGTGAAGCATCGAAATCTAAAAGTGGACACACAGGAGAGGTTCAAATGATAGTAAGTGAGAGTGTCAGTCCTCTTGTACTTAAGCCGGCATTGCGTCTTTTGTATTAAATTCGGATGCAATTTATGTGTTTCATCGTCAATTAAAAGGTCCAAGGGATACAGTTAACCTGAAGTGCAGCATCGGAACCTAAAACTGGACTCACAGGAGAGGTTCAAATCATAGAATCTTAGAGTGTCAATCCTCTTGTACTTAAGTCGGCATTGTGAATTTTGTATTAAATTCGGATGCAATTTCTGTGTCTCATCGTCAATACGTAGGTCCAAGGGAAACAGTAACCCAGAAGTGAAGCATCGGAATCTAAAACTGGACTCACAGGAGAGGTTCAAATCATAGAATGTTACAGTGTCAGTCCTCTGTTACTTAAGTCGGCATTGTGCCTTTTGAATTTAATTCCGATGCAATTTCTGTGTTTCATCGTCAATAAGAAGTTCCGAGGTATACAGTAAACCTGAAGTGAAGCATCGGAATCTAAAACTGGACTCACAGGAGAGGTTCAAATCATAGAAAGTTAGAGTGTCATTCCTCTTGTACTTAAGTCGGCATTGTGCCTTTTGTATTAAATTCGGATGAAAATTCTGTGTTTCATCGTCATTAAGAAGGTCCAAGGGATACAGTAATCCAGAAGTGAAGCATCGGAATCTAAAACTGGACTCACAGGAGGGGTTCAAATCATAGAATGTGAGAGTGCCAGTCCTCTTGTACTTAAGTCGGCATTGTGCCTGTTGTATTAAATTCGGATATAAATTCTGTGTTTCATCGTCAACAAGAGGGTCCAAGGGATACAGTAAACCTGAAGTGAAACATCGGAATTTAAAATTGGACCCACAGGAGAGGTTCAAATCATAGAAAATTAGAGTGTCAGAACTCTTGTACTTAAGTCGGCATCGTGCCTTTTGAATTTAATTCCGAAGCAATTTCTGTGTTTCATCGTCAATAAGAATTTCCGAGGTATACAGTAAACCTGAAGTGAAGCATCGGAATCTAAAACTGGACTCACAGGAGCGGTTCAAATTATAGAAAGTTAGAGTGTCAGTCCTCTTGTACCTCAGTCGCCATTGTGCATTTTGTATTAAATTCGGATGCAATTTCTGTGTTTCATCGTCAATAAGAAGGTCCAAGGGCTACAGTAAACCTGAAGTGAAGCATCGGAATCTAAAACTGGACTCACAGGAAAGGTTCAAATCATAGAAAGTTGGAGTGTCAGTCTTCTTGTACTTAAGTCAGCATTGTGCATTTCGAATTCAATTGCGATGCAATATCTGTGCCTCATCGTCAATTAGAAGGTCCAAGGTACACAGTAAACCTGAAGTGAAGCATCGGAATCTAAAACTGGACTCACAGGGGAGGTTCAAATCATAGAAAGTTAGATTATCTGTCCTCTTGTACTTAATTCAGCATTGTGCCTTTTGAATTTAATTCCGATGCAATTACTGTGTTTCATCGTCAATAATAAGGTCCAAGGGATACAGTAAACCTGAAGTGAAGCATCGGAATCTAACACTGGACTCACAGGAGAGGTTTAAATCATAGAAAGTTAGAGTGTCAGTCCTCTTGTACTTAAGTCGGCATTGTGCCTTTTTATTACGTTCGGATGCAGTTTCTGTGTTTCATTGTCAATAAGAAGGTCCAAGGTATACAGTAAACCTGAAATCAGGAATCGGAATCTAAAACTGGTCCCACAGGAGAGGGTCAAATCATAGAAAGTTAGAGTGTCAGTCCTCTTGTACTTAAGTCTGCATTGTGCCTGTTGTATTAAATTCGGATGAACTTTCTGTGTTTCATCGTCATTAAGATGGTCCATGGGTTACAGTAAACCTGAAGTGACGCATCGGAATCTAAAACTGGACTCACAGGAGAGGTTCAAATCATAGAAAGTGAGCGTGTCAGTCCTGTTGAAGTTAAGTCGGCATTGTGCCTTTTGCATTAAATTCGGATGCAATTTCTGTGTTTCATCGTCAATATGATGGTCCAAGGGATACAGTAAATGTGAAGTGAAACATCGGAATCTAAAACCGTACTCACAGGAGAGGTTCAAATCATAGAATGTTAGAGTGTCAGTCGTCTTGTACTTCAGTCGGCATTGTACATTTTGTATTACATTCGGATGCAAATTCTGTGTTTCATCGTCAATAGGAATGTTGAACGTATACAGCAAACCGGAAATGAAGCATTGGAATCTAAAACTGTACTCACAGGAGAGGTTCATATCATAGAAAGTTAGTGTGTCAGTCCTCTTGTACTTAAGTCGGCATTGTGCTTTTTGTATTAAATACGGATGCAATTTCTGTGTTTCATCGTCAATAATAAGTTATAAGGTATACAGTAAACCTGAAGTGAAGCATCGGAATCAAAAACTGGACTCACAGGAGAGGTTCAAATCATAGATAGTGAGAGTGTCAGTCCGCTTGTACTTAAGTCGGCATAGTGCCTTTTGTATTATATTCGGATGCAATTTCTGTGTTTCATCGACAATAAGAAGGTCCAAGTTATAAAGGAAACATGAAGTGCAGCATCGGAATCTAAAACTGGACTCACAGGAGAGGTTCAAATCATAGAAAGTTAAAGTGTCAATCCTCTTGTACTTAAGTCGGCATTGTGCCTTTTGTATTAAATTCGGATGCAATTTCTGTGTCTCATCGTCAATAAGAAGGTCCAAGGGAAACACTAACCCTGAAGTGAAGCATCGGAATCTAAAACTGGACTCACAGGAGAGGTTCAAATCATAGTAAGTGAGAGTGTCGGTCCACTTGTACTTAGGTCGGCAATGTGCCTTTTGTTATAAATTCATATGCAATTTCCGTGTTTCATCGTCAATAAGAAGGTCCTAGGGATTTAGTAAACCTGAAGTGAAGCATCGGAACCTGAAACTGGACTCACAGGAGAAGTTCAAATCTTAGAATGTTACAGTGTCAGTCCTCTGTTACTTAGGTCAGCATTGTGCCTTTTGAATTTAATTCCGATGCAATTTCTGTGTTTCATCGTCAATATGAAGTTCCGAGGTATACAGTAAACCTGAAGTGAAGCATTGGAATCTAAAACTGGACTCACAGGAGAGGTTCAAATCATAGAAAGTTAGAGTGTCATTCCTCTTGTACTTAAGTCGGCATTGTGCCTTTTATATTAAATTCGGATGCAATTTCTTTGTTTCATCGTCAATTAGAAGGTACAAAGGATACAGTAAACCTGAAGTGAAGCATCGTAATCTAAATCTGGACTCACAGGAGAGGTTAAAATCATAGAAAGTGAGAGTGTCAGTCCTTTTGTACCTAAGTCGGCATTGTGCCATTTGTATTAAATTCGGATGCAATTTCTGTGTTTCATCGTCAATAAGAGGGTCCACGGGATACAGTAAACCTGAAGTGAAGCATCGGAATCTAAAACTGGACTCACAGGACAGGTTCAAATCATTGAAAGTTAGAGTGTCAGTCCTCTTGTACTTAAGTCGGCATAGTGCCTTTTGAAATTAATTCCGATGCAATTTCTGTGTTTCATCGTCAATAAGATGTTACGAGGTATTCAGTAAACCTGAAGTGAAGCATCGGAATCCAAAACTGGTCTCACAGGAGAGGTTCAAATCATAGGAAGTTAGAGTGTCAGTCCTCTTGTACTTAAGTCGGCATTGTGCCTTTTCTATTAAATTCGGATGCAATTTTTGTTATTCATCGTCAATAAGAAGGTCCAAGGTACACAGTAAACCTGAAGTGAAGGATCGGAATCTAAAACTGGACTCACAGGAGAGGTTCAAATCATAGTAAGTTAGAGTGTCAGTCCTCTTGTACTTAAGTCGGCATTGTGCCTGTTGTATTAAATTCGGATGAAAATTCTGTGTTTCATCGTCATTAAGAAGGTCCAAGGGATACAGTAATCCAGAAGCGAAGCATCGGAATCAAAAACTGGACTCACAGGAGAGGTTCAAATCATAGAATGTGAGAGTGCCAGTCCTCTTGTACTTAAGTCGGCATTGTGCCTTTTGTATTAAATTCGGATATAATATCTGTGTTTCATCGACAACAAGAAGGTCCAAGGGATACAGTAAACCTGAAGTGAAGCATCGGAATTTATAATTGGACTCACAGGAGAGGTTCAAATCACAGAAAATTGGAGTGTCAGTCCTCTTGTACTTATGTCGGCATTGTGCCTATTGAATTTAATTCCGATGTAATTTCTGTGTTTCATCGTCAATAAGAATTTCCGAGGTATACAGTAAACATGATGTGAAGCATCGGAATCTAAAACAGGACTCACAGGAGCGGTTCAAATCATAGAAAGTTAGAGTGTCAGTCCTCTTGTACTTAAGTCGACATTGTGCCTTTTGTATTAAATTCGGATGCAATTTCTGTGTTTCATCGTCAATATGAAGGTCCAAGGGCTACAGTAAACCTGCAGTGAAGCATCGGAATCTAAAACTGGACTCACAGGAAAGGTTCAAATAATAGAAAGTTAGAGTGTCTTTCTTCTTGTACTTAAGTCGGCATTGTGCATTTCGAATTCAATTGCGATGCAATATCTGTGCCTCATCGTCAATTAGAAGGTCCAAGGTACACAGTAAACCTGAAGTGGAGCATCGGAATCTAAAACTGGACTCACAGGGGAGGTTCAAATCATAGAAAGTTAGGTTATCTGTCCTCTTGTACTTAATTCAGCATTGTGCCTTTTGAATTTAATTCCGATGCAATTTCTGTGTTTCATCGTCAATCAGAAGGTCCAAGGTATACAATAAACCTGAAGTGAAGCATCGGAATCTAAAACTGGACTCACAGGAGAGGTTCAAATCATAGAAAATGAGAGTGTCAGTCCTCTTGTACTTAAGTCGGCATTGTGATTTTTGTATTAAATTCGGATGCAATTTCTGTGTTCCATCGTCAATAAGAAGGGCCAAAGGATACAGTAAACCTGAAGTGAAGCATCGGAATCTAACACTGGACTCACAGGAGAGGTTCAAATCATAGAAAGTTAGAGTGTCAGTCCTCTTGTACTTAAGTCGGCATTGTGCCTTTTTATTAAGTTCGGATGCAGTTTCTGTGTTTCATCGTCAATAAGAAGGTCCAAGGGATACAGTAAACCTGAAATCAGGAATCGGAATCTAAAACTGGTCCCACAGGAGAGGGTCAAATCATAGAAAGTTAGTGTGTCAGTCCTCTTGTACTTAAGTCGGCATTGTGCTTTTTGTATTAAATACGGATGCAATTTCTGTGTTTCATCGTCAATAAGAAGTTATAAGGTATACAGTAAACCTGAAGTGAAGCATCGGAATGAAAAACTGGACTCACAGGAGAGGTTCAAATAATAGATAGTGAGAGTGTCAGTCCGCTTGTACTTAAGTCGGCATAGTGCCTTTTGTATTATATTCGGATGCAATTTCTGTGTTTCATCGTCAATAGGAAGGGCCAAGGGATACAGTAAACCTGAAGTGAAGCATCGGAATCTAACACTGGACTCACAGGAGAGGTTCAAATCATAGAAAGTTAGAGTGTCAGTCCTATTGTACTTAAGTCGGCATTCTGCATTTTGTATTAAATAAGGATGCAAATTCTTTGTTTCATCGTCAATAAGAAGGCACAAGGGATACAGTAAACCTGAAGTGAAGCATCGGAATCTAAAATTGGACTCACAGGAGAGGTTCAAATCATAGAAAATGAGAGTGTCAGTCCTCTTGTACTTAAGTCGGCATTGTGATTTTTGTATTAAATTCGGATGCAATTTCTGTGTTCCATCGTCAATAAGAGGGGCCAAGGGATACAGTAAACCTGAAGTGAAGCATCGGAATCTAACACTGGACTCACAGGAGACGTTCAAATCATAGAAAGTTAGAGTGTCAGTCCGCTTGTACTTAAGTCGGCATTGTGCCTTTTTATTAAGTTCGGATGCAGTTTCTGTTTTTCATCGGCAAGAAGAAGGTCCTAGGGATTTAGTAAACCTGAAGTGAAGCATCGGAATCTTAAACTGGTCTCACAGGGGAGGTTCAAATCATAGAAAGTCAGATTATCTGTCCTCTTGTACTTCATTCAGCCTTGTGCCTTTTGAATTTAATTCCGATGCAATTTCTGTGTTTCATCGTCAATAAGAAGGTCCAAGGTATACAATAAACCTGAAGTGAAGCATCGGAATCTAAAACTGGACTCACAGGAGAGGTTCAAATCATAGAAAGTTAGAGTGTCAGTCCTCTTGTACTTAAGTCGGAATTCTGCATTTTGTATTAAATAAGGATGTAATTTCTTTGTTTCATCGTCAATAAGAAGGCACAAGGGATACAGTAAACCTGAAATGAAGCATCGGAATCTAAAATTGGACTCACAGGAGAGGTTCAAATCATAGAAAGTAAGAGTGTCAGTCCTCTTGTACTTAAGTCGGCATTGTGATTTTTGTATGAAATTCTGATGCAATTTCTGTGTTTCATCGTCAATAAGAAGGTCCAAGGGATACAGTAAACGTGAAGTGAAGCATCGGAATCTAACACTGGACTCACAGGAGAGGTTCAAATCATAGAAAGTTAGAGCGTCAGTCCTCTTGTACTTATGTCGGCATTGTGCCTTTTCAATTTAATTCCGATGCAATTTCTGTGTTTCATCGTCAATAAGAAGTTCCGAGGTATACAGTAAACCTGAAGTGAAGCATCGGAATCTAAAACTGGACTCACAGGAGCGGTTCAAACCATAGAAAGTTATAGTGTCAGTCCTCTTGTACTTAACTCGGCGTTGTGCCTTTTGTATTAAATTCGGGTGCAATTTCTGTGTTTCATCGCCAATAAGAAGGTCCAAGGAATACAGTAACCCTGAAGTGAAGCATTGGAATCTGAAACTGGACTCACAGGAGAGGTTCAAATCATAGAAATTAAGAGTGTCAGTCATCTTGTACTTAAGTCGGCATTGTGCCGTTAGTATTACATTCGGATGCAATTTCTGTGTTTCATCGTCAATAAGAAGGTCCAAGGGCTACAGTAAACCTGAAGTGAAGCATCGGAATCTAAAAATGGACTCACAGGAAAGGTTCAAATCATAGAGAGTTATTGTGTCAGTCTTCTTGTACATAAGTCGGCATTGTGCTTTTCGAATTCAATTGCGATGCAATATCTGTGCCTCATCGTCAATAAGAAGGTCCAAGGTACAAAGTAAACCTGAAGGGAAGCATCGGAATCTAAAACTGGACTCACAGGGGAGGTTCAAATCATAGAAAGTTAGATTATCTGTCCTCTTGTACTTAAGTCAGCATTGTGCCTTTTGAATTTAATTCCGATGCAATTTCTGTGTTTCATCGTCATTAAGAAGGTCCAAGGTATACAATAAAACCTGAAGTGAAGCATCGGAATCTAAAACTGCACTCACAGGAGAGGTTCAAATCATAGAAAGTTAGAGTGTCAGTCCTCTTGTACTTAAGTCGGCATTCTGCCTTTTGTATTAAATAAGGATGCAATTTCTTTGTTTCATCGACAATAAGAAGGCACAAGGAATACAGTAAACTTGAAGTCAAGCATCGGAATCTAAAATTGGAGTCACAGGAGAGGTTCAAATCATAGAAAGTGAGCGTGTCAGTCCAGTTGTAGTTAACTCGGCATTGTGCCTTTTGTATTAAATTCGGATGCAATTTCTGTGTTTCATCGTCAATAAGATGTTCCAAGGGATACAGTAAACGTGAAGTGAAACATCGGAATCTAAAACCGTACTCACAGGATAGGTTCAAATCATAGAATGTTAGAGCGTCAGTCGTCTTGTACTTAAGTCGGCATTGTGCATTTTGTATTAAATTCGGATGCAAATTCTGTGTTTCATCGTCAATAGGAATGTCGAACGTATACAGCAAACCGGAAATGAAGCATCGGTATCTAAAACTGTACTCACAGGAGAGGTTAATATCATAGAAAGTAACAGTGTCAGTAATCTTGTACTTAAGACGGCATTGTGCTTTTTTTATTAAATACAGATGCAATTTCTGTGTTTCATCGTCAATAAGAAGGTCCAAGGTATACAGTAAACCTGAAGTGAAGCATCGGAATCAAAAACTGGACTCACAGGAGAGGTTCAAATCATAGAAAATGAGAGTGTCAGTACCCTTGTACTTAAGCCGGCATTGTGGCTTTTGTATTAAATTCGGATGCAATTTCTGAGTTCCATCGTCAATAAGAAGGTCCAAGGGATACAGTAAACCTGAAGTGAAGCATCGAAATCTAAAAGTGGACACACAGGAGAGGTTCAAATGATAGTAAGTGAGAGTGTCAGTCCTCTTGTACTTAAGCCGGCATTGCGTCTTTTGTATTAAATTCGGATGCAATTTATGTGTTTCATCGTCAATTAAAAGGTCCAAGGGATACAGTTAACCTGAAGTGCAGCATCGGAACCTAAAACTGGACTCACAGGAGTGGTTCAAATCATAGAAACTTAGAGTGTCAATCCTCTTGTACTTAAGTCGGCATTGTGCCTTTTGTATTAAATTCGGATGCAATTTCTGTGTTTAATCGTCAATACGTAGGTCCAAGGGAAACAGTAACCCAGAAGTGAAGCATCGGAATCTAAAACTGGACTCACAGGAGAGGTTCAAATCATAGAATGTTACAGTGTCAGTCCTCTGTTACTTAAGTCGGCATCGTGCCTTTTGAATTTAATTCCGATGCAATTTCTGTGTTTCATCGTCAATAAGAAGGTCCAAGGGCTACAGTAAACCTGAAGTGAAGCATCGGAATCTAAAACTGGACTCACAGGAAAGGTTCAAATCATAGAAAGTTAGAGTGTCATTCCTCTTGTACTTAAGTCGGCATTGTGCCTTTTGTATTAAATTCGGATGAAAATTCTGTGTTTCATCGTCATTAAGAAGGTCCAAGGGATACAGTAATCCAGAAGTGAAGCATCGGAATCTAAAACTGGACTCACAGGAGGGGTTCAAATCATAGAATGTGAGAGTGCCAGTCCTCTTGTACTTAAGTCGGCATTGTGCCTTTTGTATTAAATTCGGATATAAATTCTGTGTTTCATCGTCAACAAGAAGGTACAAGGGATACAGTAAACCTGAAGTGAAACATCGGAATTTAAAATTGGACCCACAGGAGAGGTTCACATCATAGAAAATTAGAGTGTCAGACCTCTTGTACTTAAGTCGGCATTGTGCCTTTTGAATTTAATTCCGAAGCAATTTCTGTGTTTCATCGTCAATAAGAATTTCCGAGGTATACAGTAAACCTGAAGTGAAGCATCGGAATCTAAAACTGGACTCACAGGAGCGGTTCAAATTATAGAAAGTTAGAGTGTCAGTCCTCTTGTACCTCAGTCGCCATTGTGCATTTTGTATTAAATTCGGATGCAATTTCTGTGTTTCATCGTCAATAAGAAGGTCCAAGGGCTACAGTAAACCTGAAGTGAAGCATCGGAATCTAAAACTGGACTCACAGGAAAGGTTCAAATCATAGAAAGTTGGAGTGTCAGGCTTCTTGTACTTAAGTCAGCATTGTGCATTTCGAATTCAATTGCGATGCAATATCTGTGCCTCATCGTCAATTAGAAGGTCCAAGGTACACAGTAAACCTGAAGTGAAGCATCGGAATCTAAAACTGGACTCACAGGGGAGGTTCAAATCATAGAAAGTTAGATTATCTGTCCTCTTGTACTTAATTCAGCATTGTGCCTTTTGAATTTAATTCCGATGCAATTACTGTGTTTCATCGTCAATAAGAAGGTCCAAGGGATACAGTAAACCTGAAGTGAAGCATCGGAATCTAACACTGGACTCACAGGAGAGGTTTAAATCATAGAAAGTTAGAGTGTCAGTCCTCTTGTACTTAAGTCGGCATTGTGCCTTTTTATTAAGTTCGGATGCAGTTTCTGTGTTTCATTGTCAATAAGAAGGTCCAAGGTATACAGTAAACCTGAAATCAGGAATCGGAATCTAAAACTGGTCCCACAGGAGAGGCTCAAATCATAGAAAGTTAGAGTGTCAGTCCTCTTGTACTTAAGTCTGCATTGTGCCTGTTGTATTAAATTCGGATGAACTTTCTGTGTTTCATCGTCATTAAGATGGTCCATGGGTTACAGTAAACCTGAAGTGACGCATCGGAATCTAAAACTGGACTCACAGGAGAGGTTCAAATCATAGAAAGTGAGCGTGTCAGTCCTGTTGAAGTTAAGTCGGCATTGTGCCTTTTGAATTAAATTCGGATGCAATTTCTGTGTTTCATCGTCAATATGATGGTCCAAGGGATACAGTAAATGTGAAGTGAAACATCGGAATCTAAAACCGTACTCACAGGAGAGGTTCAAATCATAGAATGTTAGAGTGTCAGTCGTCTTGTACTTCAGTCGGCATTGTACATTTTGTATTACATTCGGATGCAAATTCTGTGTTTCATCGTCAATAGGAATGTTGAACGTATACAGCAAACCGGAAATGAAGCATTGGAATCTAAAACTGTACTCACAGGAGAGGTTCATATCATAGAAAGTTAGTGTGTCAGTCCTCTTGTACTTAAGTCGGCATTGTGCTTTTTGTATTAAATACGGATGCAATTTCTGTGTTTCATCGTCAATAATAAGTTATAAGGTATACAGTAAACCTGAAGTGAAGCATCGGAATCAAAAACTGGACTCACAGGAGAGATTCAAATCATAGATAGTGAGAGTGTCAGTCCGCTTGTACTTAAGTCGGCATAGTGCCTTTTGTATTATATTCGGATGCAATTTCTGTGTTTCATCGACAATAAGAAGGTCCAAGTTATAAAGGAAACATGAAGTGCAGCATCGGAATCTAAAACTGGACTCACAGGAGAGGTTCAAATCATAGAAAGTTAAAGTGTCAATCCTCTTGTACTTAAGTCGGCATTGTGCATTTTGTATTAAATTCGGATGCAATTTCTGTGTCTCATCGTCAATAAGAAGGTCCAAGGGAAACACTAACCCTGAAGTGAAGCATCGGAATCTAAAACTGGACTCACAGGAGAGGTTCAAATCATAGTAAGTGAGAGTGTCGGTCCACTTGTACTTAGGTCGGCAATGTGCCTTTTGTTATAAATTCGTGTGCAATTTCCGTGTTTCATCGTCAATAAGAAGGTCCTAGGGATTTAGTAAACCTGAAGTGAAGCATCGGAACCTGAAACTGGACTCACAGGAGAAGTTCAAATCTTAGAATGTTACAGTGTCAGTCCTCTGTTACTTAGGTCAGCATTGTGCCTTTTGAATTTAATTCCGATGCAATTTCTGTGTTTCATCGTCAATATGAAGTTCCGAGGTATACAGTAAACCTGAAGTGAAGCATTGGAATCTAAAACTGGACTCACAGGAGAGGTTCAAATCATAGAAAGTTAGAGTGTCATTCCTCTTGTACTTAAGTCGGCATTGTGCCTTTTATATTAAATTCGGATGCAATTTCTTTGTTTCATCGTCAATTAGAAGGTACAAGGGATACAGTAAACCTGAAGTGAAGCATCGTAATCTAAATCTGGACTCACAAGAGAGGTTAAAATCATAGAAAGTGAGAGTGTCAGTCCTTTTGTACCTAAGTCGGCATTGTGCCATTTGTATTAAATTCGGATGCAATTTCTGTGTTTCATCGTCAATAAGAGGGTCCACGGGATACAGTAAACCTGAAGTGAAGCATCGGAATCTAAAACTGGACTCACAGGACAGGTTCAAATCATTGAAAGTTAGAGTGTCAGTCCTCTTGTACTTAAGTCGGCATAGTGCCTTTTGAAATTAATTCCGATGCAATTTCTGTGTTTCATCGTCAATAAGATGTTACGAGGTATTCAGTAAACCTGAAGTGATGCATCGGAATCCAAAACTGGTCTCACAGGAGAGGTTCAAATCATAGGAAGTTAGAGTGTCAGTCCTCTTGTACTTAAGTCGGCATTGTGCCTTTTCTATTAAATTCGGATGCAATTTTTGTTATTCATCGTCAAAAAGAAGGTCCAAGGTACACAGTAAACCTGAAGTGAAGGATCGGAATCTAAAACTGGACTCACAGGAGAGGTTCAAATCATAGTAAGTTAGAGTGTCAGTCCTCTTGTACTTAAGTCGGCATTGTGCCTGTTGTATTAAATTCGGATGAAAATTCTGTGTTTCATCGTCATTAAGAAGGTCCAAGGGATACAGTAATCCAGAAGCGAAGCATCGGAATCAAAAACTGGACTCACAGGAGAGGTTCAAATCATAGAATGTGAGAGTGCCAGTCCTCTTGTACTTAAGTCGGCATTGTGCCTTTTGTATTAAATTCGGATATAATATCTGTGTTTCATCGACAACAAGAAGGTCCAAGGGATACAGTAAACCTGAAGTGAAGCATCGGAATTTATAATTGGACTCACAGGAGAGGTTCAAATCACAGAAAATTGGAGTGTCAGTCCTCTTGTACTTATGTCGGCATTGTGCCTTTTGAATTTAATTCCGATGTAATTTCTGTGTTTCATCGTCAATAAGAATTTCCGAGGTATACAGTAAACATGATGTGAAGCATCGGAATCTAAAACAGGACTCACAGGAGCGGTTCAAATCATAGAAAGTTAGAGTGTCAGTCCTCTTGTACTTAAGTCGACATTGTGCCTTTTGTATTAAATTCGGATGCAATTTCTGTGTTTCATCGTCAATATGAAGGTCCAAGGGCTACAGTAAACCTGCAGTGAAGCATCGGAATCTAAAACTGGACTCACAGGAAAGGTTCAAATAATAGAAAGTTAGAGTGTCTTTCTTCTTGTACTTAAGTCGGCATTGT
Organism: Schistocerca americana; assembly: GCF_021461395.2. NCBI lineage: Eukaryota > Metazoa > Arthropoda > Insecta > Orthoptera > Acrididae > Schistocerca > Schistocerca americana. The sequence goes on from NC_060121.1 coordinate 62,029,227, forward strand.
GCATTTCGAATTCAATTGCGATGCAATATCTGTGCCTCATCGTCAATTAGAAGGTCCAAGGTACACAGTAAACCTGAAGTGGAGCATCGGAATCTAAAACTGGACTCACAGGGGAGGTTCAAATCATAGAAAGTTAGGTTATCTGTCCTCTTGTACTTAATTCAGCATTGTGCCTTTTGAATTTAATTCCCATGCAATTTCTGTGTTTCATCGTCAATCAGAAGGTCCAAGGTATACAGTAAACCTGAAGTGAAGCATCGGAATCAAAAACTGGACTCACAGGAGAGGTTCAAATCATAGAAAATGAGAGTGTCAGTACCCTTGTACTTAAGCCGGCATTGTGGCTTTTGTATTAAATTCGGATGCAATTTCTGAGTTCCATCGTCAATAAGAAGGTCCAAGGGATACAGTAAACCTGAAGTGAAGCATCGAAATCTAAAAGTGGACACACAGGAGAGGTTCAAATGATAGTAAGTGAGAGTGTCAGTCCTCTTGTACTTAAGCCGGCATTGCGTCTTTTGTATTAAATTCGGATGCAATTTATGTGTTTCATCGTCAATTAAAAGGTCCAAGGGATACAGTTAACCTGAAGTGCAGCATCGGAACCTAAAACTGGACTCACAGGAGAGGTTCAAATCATAGAAACTTAGAGTGTCAATCCTCTTGTACTTAAGTCGGCATTGTGCCTTTTGTATTAAATTCGGATGCAATTTCTGTGTTTCATCGTCAATACGTAGGTCCAAGGGAAACAGTAACCCAGAAGTGAAGCATCGGAATCTAAAACTGGACTCACAGGAGAGGTTCAAATCATAGAATGTTACAGTGTCAGTCCTCTGTTACTTAAGTCGGCATTGTGCCTTTTGAATTTAATTCCGATGCAATTTCTGTGTTTCATCGTCAATAAGAAGTTCCGAGGTATACAGTAAACCTGAAGTGAAGCATCGGAATCTAAAACTGGACTCACAGGAGAAGTTCAAATCATAGAAAGTTAGAGTGTCATTCCTCTTGTACTTAAGTCGGCATTGTGCCTTTTGTATTAAATTCGGATGAAAATTCTGTGTTTCATCGTCATTAAGAAGGTCCAAGGGATACAGTAATCCAGAAGTGAAGCATCGGAATCTAAAACTGGACTCACAGGAGGGGTTCAAATCATAGAATGTGAGAGTGCCAGTCCTCTTGTACTTAAGTCGGCATTGTGCCTTTTGTATTAAATTCGGATATAAATTCTGTGTTTCATCGTGAACAAGAAGGTACAAGGGATACAGTAAACCTGAAGTGAAGCATCGGAATTTAAAATTGGACCCACAGGAGAGGTTCAAATCATAGAAAATTAGAGTGTCAGACCTCTTGTACTTAAGTCGGCATTGTGCCTTTTGAATTTAATTCCGAAGCAATTTCTGTGTTTCATCGTCAATAAGAATTTCCGAGGTATACAGTAAACCTGAAGTGAAGCATCGGAATCTAAAACTGGACTCACAGGAGCGGTTCAAATTATAGAAAGTTAGAGTGTCAGTCCTCTTGTACCTCAGTCGCCATTGTGCATTTTGTATTAAATTCGGATGCAATTTCTGTGTTTCATCGTCAATAAGAAGGTCCAAGGGCTACAGTAAACCTGAAGTGAAGCATCGGAATCTAAAACTAGACTCACAGGAAAGGTTCAAATCATAGAAAGTTGGAGTGTCAGTCTTCTTGTACTTAAGTCAGCATTGTGCATTTCGAATTCAATTGCGATGCAATATCTGTGCCTCATCGTCAATTAGAAGGTCCAAGGTACACAGTAAACCTGAAGTGAAGCATCGGAATCTAAAACTGGACTCACAGGGGAGGTTCAAATCATAGAAAGTTAGATTATCTGTCCTCTTGTACTTAATTCAGCATTGTGCCTTTTGAATTTAATTCCGATGCAATTACTGTGTTTCATCGTCAATAAGAAGGTCCAAGGGATACAGTAAACCTGAAGTGAAGCATCGGAATCTAACACTGGACTCACAGGAGAGGTTTAAATCATAGAAAGTTAGAGTGTCAGTCCTCTTGTACTTAAGTCGGCATTGTGCCTTTTTATTAAGTTCGGATGCAGTTTCTGTGTTTCATTGTCAGTAAGAAGGTCCAAGGTATACAGTAAACCTGAAATCAGGAATCGGAATCTAAAACTGGTCCCACAGGAGAGGCTCAAATCATAGAAAGTTAGAGTGTCAGTCCTCTTGTACTTAAGTCTGCATTGTGCCTGTTGTATTAAATTCGGATGAACTTTCTGTGTTTCATCGTCATTAAGATGGTCCATGGGTTACAGTAAACCTGAAGTGACGCATCGGAATCTAAAACTGGACTCACAGGAGAGGTTCAAATCATAGAAAGTGAGCGTGTCAGTCCTGTTGAAGTTAAGTCGGCATTGTGCCTTTTGAATTAAATTCGGATGCAATTTCTGTGTTTCATCGTCAATATGATGGTCCAAGGGATACAGTAAATGTGAAGTGAAACATCGGAATCTAAAACCGTACTCACAGGAGAGGTTCAAATCATAGAATGTTAGAGTGTCAGTCGTCTTGTACTTCAGTCGGCATTGTACATTTTGTATTACATTCGGATGCAAATTCTGTGTTTCATCGTCAATAGGAATGTTGAACGTATACAGCAAACCGGAAATGAAGCATTGGAATCTAAAACTGTACTCACAGGAGAGGTTCATATCATAGAAAGTTAGTGTGTCAGTCCTCTTGTACTTAAGTCGGCATTGTGCTTTTTGTATTAAATACGGATGCAATTTCTGTGTTTCATCGTCAATAATAAGTTATAAGGTATACAGTAAACCTGAAGTGAAGCATCGGAATCAAAAACTGGACTCACAGGAGAGGTTCAAATCATAGATAGTGAGAGTGTCAGTCCGCTTGTACTTAAGTCGGCATAGTGCCTTTTGTATTATATTCGGATGCAATTTCTGTGTTTCATCGACAATAAGAAGGTCCAAGTTATAAAGGAAACATGAAGTGCAGCATCTTAATCTAAAACTGGACTCACAGGAGAGGTTCAAATCATAGAAAGTTAAAGTGTCAATCCTCTTGTACTTAAGTCGGCATTGTGCATTTTGTATTAAATTCGGATGCAATTTCTGTGTCTCATCGTCAATAAGAAGGTCCAAGGGAAACACTAACCCTGAAGTGAAGCATCGGAATCTAAAACTGGACTCACAGGAGAGGTTCAAATCATAGTAAGTGAGAGTGTCGGTCCACTTGTACTTAGGTCGGCAATGTGCCTTTTGTTATAAATTCATATGCAATTTCCGTGTTTCATCGTCAATAAGAAGGTCCTAGGGATTTAGTAAACCTGAAGTGAAGCATCGGAACCTGAAACTGGACTCACAGGAGAAGTTCAAATCTTAGAATGTTACAGTGTCAGTCCTCTGTTACTTAGGTCAGCATTGTGCCTTTTGAATTTAATTCCGATGCAATTTCTGTGTTTCATCGTCAATATGAAGTTCCGAGGTATACAGTAAACCTGAAGTGAAGCATTGGAATCTAAAACTGGACTCACAGGAGAGGTTCAAATCATAGAAAGTTAGAGTGTCATTCCTCTTGTACTTAAGTCGGCATTGTGCCTTTTATATTAAATTCGGATGCAATTTCTTTGTTTCATCGTCAATTAGAAGGTACAAGGGATACAGTAAACCTGAAGTGAAGCATCGTAATCTAAATCTGGACTCACAAGAGAGGTTAAAATCATAGAAAGTGAGAGTGTCAGTCCTTTTGTACCTAAGTCGGCATTGTGCCATTTGTATTAAATTCGGATGCAATTTCTGTGTTTCATCGTCAATAAGAGGGTCCACGGGATACAGTAAACCTGAAGTGAAGCATCGGAATCTAAAACTGGACTCACAGGACAGGTTCAAATCATTGAAAGTTAGAGTGTCAGTCCTCTTGTACTTAAGTCGGCATAGTGCCTTTTGAAATAAATTCCGATGCAATTTCTGTGTTTCATCGTCAATAAGATGTTACGAGGTATTCAGTAAACCTGAAGTGATGCATCGGAATCCAAAACTGGTCTCACAGGAGAGGTTCAAATCATAGGAAGTTAGAGTGTCAGTCCTCTTGTACTTAAGTCGGCATTGTGCCTTTTCTATTAAATTCGGATGCAATTTTTGTTATTCATCGTCAAAAAGAAGGTCCAAGGTACACAGTAAACCTGAAGTGAAGGATCGGAATCTAAAACTGGACTCACAGGAGAGGTTCAAATCATAGTAAGTTAGAGTGTCAGTCCTCTTGTACTTAAGTCGGCATTGTGCCTGTTGTATTAAATTCGGATGAAAATTCTGTGTTTCATCGTCATTAAGAAGGTCCAAGGGATACAGTAATCCAGAAGCGAAGCATCGGAATCAAAAACTGGACTCACAGGAGAGGTTCAAATCATAGAATGTGAGAGTGCCAGTCCTCTTGTACTTAAGTCGGCATTGTGCCTTTTGTATTAAATTCGGATATAATATCTGTGTTTCATCGACAACAAGAAGGTCCAAGGGATACAGTAAACCTGAAGTGAAGCATCGGAATTTATAATTGGACTCACAGGAGAGGTTCAAATCACAGAAAATTGGAGTGTCAGTCCTCTTGTACTTATGTCGGCATTGTGCCTTTTGAATTTAATTCCGATGTAATTTCTGTGTTTCATCGTCAATAAGAATTTCCGAGGTATACAGTAAACATGATGTGAAGCATCGGAATCTAAAACAGGACTCACAGGAGCGGTTCAAATCATAGAAAGTTAGAGTGTCAGTCCTCTTGTACTTAAGTCGACATTGTGCCTTTTGTATTAAATTCGGATGCAATTTCTGTGTTTCTTCGTCAATATGAAGGTCCAAGGGCTACAGTAAACCTGCAGTGAAGCATCGGAATCTAAAACTGGACTCACAGGAAAGGTTCAAATAATAGAAAGTTAGAGTGTCTTTCTTCTTGTACTTATGTCGGCATTGTGCATTTCGAATTCAATTGCGATGCAATATCTGTGCCTCATCGTCAATTAGAAGGTCCAAGGTACACAGTAAACCTGAAGTGGAGCATCGGAATCTAAAACTGGACTCACAGGGGAGGTTCAAATCATAGAAAGTTAGGTTATCTGTCCTCTTGTACTTAATTCAGCATTGTGCCTTTTGAATTTAATTCCCATGCAATTTCTGTGTTTCATCGTCAATCAGAAGGTCCAAGGTATACAATAAACCTGAAGTGAAGCATCGGAATCTAAAACTGGACTCACAGGAGAGGTTCAAATCATAGAAAGTTAGAGTGTCAGTCCTCTTGTACTTAAGTCGGCATTCTGCATTTTGTATTAATTAAGGATGCAAATTCTTTGTTTCATCGTCAATATTAAGGCACAAGGGATACAGTAAACCTGAAGTGAAGCATCGGAATCTAAAATTGGACTCACAGGAGAGGTTCAAATCATAGAAAATGAGAGTGTCAGTCCTCTTGTACTTAAGTCGGCATTGTGATTTTTGTATTAAATTCGGATGCAATTTCTGTGTTCCATCGTCAATAAGAAGGGCCAAGGGATACAGTAAACCTGAAGTGAAGCATCGGAATCTAACACTGGACTCACAGGAGAGGTTCAAATCATAGAAAGTTAGAGTGTCAGTCCTCTTGTACTTAAGTCGGCATTGTGCCTTTTTATTAAGTTCGGATGCAGTTTCTGTGTTTCATCGTCAATAAGAAGGTCCAAGGGATACAGTAAACCTGAAATCAGGAATCGGAATCTAAAACTGGTCCCACAGGAGAGGGTCAAATCATAGAAAGTTAGTGTGTCAGTCCTCTTGTACTTAAGTCGGCATTGTGCTTTTTGTATTAAATACGGATGCAATTTCTGTGTTTCATCGTCAATAAGAAGTTATAAGGTATACAGTAAACCTGAAGTGAAGCATCGGAATCAAAAACTGGACTCACAGGAGAGGTTCAAATAATAGATAGTGAGAGTGTCAGTCCGCTTGTACTTAAGTCGGCATAGTGCCTTTTGTATTATATTCGGATGCAATTTCTGTGTTTCATCGTCAATAGGAAGGGCCAAGGGATACAGTAAACCTGAAGTGAAGCATCGGAATCTAACACTGGACTCACAGGAGAGGTTCAAATCATAGAAAGTTAGAGTGTCAGTCCTATTGTACTTAAGTCGGCATTCTGCATTTTGTATTAAATAAGGATGCAAATTCTTTGTTTCATCGTCAATAAGAAGGCACAAGGGATACAGTAAACCTGAAGTGAAGCATCGGAATCTAAAATTGGACTCACAGGAGAGGTTCAAATCATAGAAAGTGAGAGTGTCAGTCCTCTTGTACTTAAGTCGGCATTGTGATTTTTGTATTAAATTCGGATGCAATTTCTGTGTTCCATCGTCAATAAGAGGGGCCAAGGGATACAGTAAACCTGAAGTGAAGCATCGGAATCTAACACTGGACTCACAGGAGACGTTCAAATCATAGAAAGTTAGAGTGTCAGTCCGCTTGTACTTAAGTCGGCATTGTGCCTTTTTATTAAGTTCGGATGCAGTTTCTCTTTTTCATCGGCAAGAAGAAGGTCCTAGGGATTTAGTAAACCTGAAGTGAAGCATCGGAACCTAAAACTGGACTCACAGGAGAAATTCAAATCTTAGAATGTTACAGTGTCAGTCCTCTGTTACTTAGGTCAGCATTGTGCCTTTTGAATTTAATTCCGACGCAATTTCTGTGTTTCATCGTCAATAAGAAGTTCCGAGGTATACAGTAAACCTGAAGTGAAGCATTGGAATCTAAAACTGGACTCACAATAGAGGTTCAAATCATAGAAAGTTAGAGTGTCATTCCTCTTGTACTTAAGTCGGCATTGTGCCTTTTATATTAAATTCGGATGCAATTTCTTTGTTTCATCGTCAATAAGAAGGTACAAGGGATACAGTGAACCTGAAGTGAAGCATCGTAATCTAGATCTGGACTCACAGGAGAGGTTAAAATCATAGAAAGTGAGAGTGTCAGTCCTTTTGTACCTAAGTCGGCATTGTGCCATTTGTATTAAAATCGGATGCAATTTCTGTGTTTCATCGTCAATAAGAGGGTCCACGGGATACAGTATACCTGAAGTGAAGCATCGGAATCTAAAACTGGACTCACAGGACAGGTTCAAATCATAGAAAGTGAGAGTGTCAGTCCTTTTGTACCTAAGTCGGCATTGTGCCATTTGTATTAAATTCGGATGCAATTTTTGTTATTCATCGTCAATAAGAAGGTCCAAGGTACACAGTAAACCTGAAGTGAAGGATCGGAATCTAAAACTGGACTCACAGGAGAGGTTCAAATCACAGAAAGTGAGAGTGTCAGTCCACTTGTACTTAAGTCAGCATTGTGCCTTTTGTATTAAATTCGGATGCAATTTCTGTGTTGCATCGTCATTAAGAAGGTCCAAGGGATACAGTAATCCAGAAGTGAAGCATCGGAAACTAAAACTGGACTCACAGGAGAGGTTCAAATCATAGAATGTGAGAGTGCCAGTCCTCTTGTACATAAGTCGGCATTGTGCCTTTTGTATTAAATTCGGATATAATTTCTGTGTTTCATCGTCAACAAGAAGGTCCAAGGGATTCAGTAAACCTGAAGTGAAGCATCGGAATTTAAAATTGGACTCACAGGAGAGGTTCAAATCACAGAAAATTGGAGTGTCAGTCCTCTTGTACTTAAGTCGGCATTGTGCCTTTTGAATTTAATTCCGATGCAATTTCTGTGTTTCATCGTCAATAAGAATTTCCGAAGTATACAGTAAACATGAAGTGAAGCATCGGAATCTAAAACAGGTCTCACAGGAGGGGTTCAAATCATAGAAAGTTAGAGTGTCAGTCCTCTTGTACTTAAGTCGACATTGTGCCTCTTGTATTAAATTCGGATGCAATTTCTGTGTTTCATCGTCAATAAGACGGTCCAAGGGATACAGTAACCCTGAAGTGAAGCATTGGAATCTAAATCTGGACTCACAGGAGAGGTTCAAATCATAGAAAGTGAGAGTGTCAGTCCTCTTGTACTTAAGTCGGCATTGTGCCGTAAGTATTAAATTTGGATGCAATTTCTGTGTATCATCGTCAATAAGAAGGTCCAAGGGCTACAGTAAACCCGAAGTGAAGCATCGGAATCTAAAACTGGACTCACAGGAAAGGTTCAAATCATAGAAAGTTAGAGTGTCAGTCTTCTTGTACTTAAGTCGGCATTGTGCTTTTCGAATTCAATTGCGATGCAATATCTGTGCCTCATCGTCAATAAGAAGGCCAAGGTACACAGTAAACCTGAAGTGAAGCATCGGAATCTAAAACTGGTCTCACAGGGGAGGTTCAAATCATAGAAAGTCAGATTATCTGTCCTCTTGTACTTAATTCAGCCTTGTGCCTTTTGAATTTAATTCCGATGCAATTTCTGTGTTTCATCGTCAATAAGAAGGTCCAAGGTATACAATAAACCTGAAGTGAAGCATCGGAATCTAAAACTGGACTCACAGGAGAGGTTCAAATCATAGAAAGTTAGAGTGTCAGTCCTCTTGTACTTAAGTCGGAATTCTGCATTTTGTATTAAATAAGGATGTAATTTCTTTGTTTCATCGTCAATAAGAAGGCACAAGGGATACAGTAAACCTGAAGTGAAGCATCGGAATCTAAAATTGGTATCACAGGAGAGGTTCAAATCATAGAAAGTAAGAGTGTCAGTCCTCTTGTACTTAAGTCGGCATTGTGATTTTTGTATGAAATTCGGATGCAATTTCTGTGTTTCATCGTCAATAAGATGTTCCAAGGGATACAGTAAACGTGAAGTGAAACATCGGAATCTAAAACCGTACTCACAGGAGAGGTTCAAATCATAGAATGTTAGAGCGTCAGTCGTCTTGTACTTAAGTCGGCATTGTGCATTTTGTATTAAATTCGGATGCAAATTCTGTGTTTCATCGTCATTAGGAATGTCGAACGTATACAGCAAACCGGAAATGAAGCATCGGTATCTAAAACTGTACTCACAGGAGAGGTTAATATCATAGAAAGTAACAGTGTCAGTAATCTTGTACTTAAGTCGGCATTGTGCTTTTTTTATTAAATGCGGATGCAATTTCTGTGTTTCATCGTCAATAAGAAGGTCCAAGGTATACAGTAAACCTGAAGTGAAGCATCGGAATCTAAAACTGGACTCACAGGAGCGGTTCAAATCATAGAAAGTTAGAGTGTCAGTCCTCTTGTACTTAACTCGGCGTTGTGCCTTTTGTATTAAATTCGGATGCAATTTCTGTGTTTCATCGCCAATAAGAAGGTCCAAGGAATACAGTAACCCTGAAGTGAAGCATTGGAATCTGAAACTGGACTCACAGGAGAGGTTCAAATCATAGAAATTAAGAGTGTCAGTCATCTTGTACTTAAGTCGGCATTGTGCCGTTAGTATTACATTCGGATGCAATTTCTGTGTTTCATCGTCAATAAGAAGGTCCAAGGGCTACAGTAAACCTGAAGTGAAGCATCGGAATCTAAAAATGGACTCACAGGAAAGGTTCAAATCATAGAAAGTTGGAGTGTCAGTCTTCTTGTACTTAAGTCAGCATTGTGCATTTCGAATTCAATTGCGATGCAATATCTGTGCCTCATCGTCAATTAGAAGGTCCAAGGTACACAGTAAACCTGAAGTGAAGCATCGGAATCTAAAACTGGACTCACAGGGGAGGTTCAAATCATAGAAAGTTAGATTATCTGTCCTCTTGTACTTAATTCAGCATTGTGCCTTTTGAATTTAATTCCGATGCAATTACTGTGTTTCATCGTCAATAAGAAGGTCCAAGGGATACAGTAAACCTGAAGTGAAGCATCGGAATCTAACACTGGACTCACAGGAGAGGTTTAAATCATAGAAAGTTAGAGTGTCAGTCCTCTTGTACTTAAGTCGGCATTGTGCCTTTTTATTAAGTTCGGATGCAGTTTCTGTGTTTCATTGTCAATAAGAAGGTCCAAGCTATACAGTAAACCTGAAATCAGGAATCGGAATCTAAAACTGGTCCCACAGGAGAGGGTCAAATCATAGAAAGTTAGAGTGTCAGTCCTCTTGTACTTAAGTCTGCATTGTGCCTGTTGTATTAAATTCGGATGAACTTTCTGTGTTTCATCGTCATTAAGATGGTCCATGGGTTACAGTAAACCTGAAGTGACGCATCGGAATCTAAAACTGGACTCACAGAAGAGGTTCAAATCATAGAAAGTGAGCGTGTCAGTCCTGTTGAAGTTAAGTCGGCATTGTGCCTTTTGCATTAAATTCGGATGCAATTTCTGTGTTTCATCGTCTATATGATGGTCCAAGGGATACAGTAAATGTGAAGTGAAACATCGGAATCTAAAACCGTACTCACAGGAGAGGTTCAAATCATAGAATGTTAGAGTGTCAGTCGTCTTGTACTTCAGTCGGCATTGTACATTTTGTATTACATTCGGATGCAAATTCTGTGTTTCATCGTCAATAGGAATGTTGAACGTATACAGCAAACCGGAAATGAAGCATTGTAATCTAAAATGTACTCACAGGAGAGGTTCATATCATAGAAAGTTAGTGTGTCAGTCCTCTTGTACTTAAGTCGGCATTGTGCTTTTTGTATTAAATACGGATGCAATTTCTGTGTTTCATCGTCAGTAATAAGTTATAAGGTATACAGTAAACCTGAAGTGAAGCATCGGAATCAAAAACTGGACTCACAGGAGAGGTTCAAATCATAGATAGTTAGAGTGTCAGTCCGCTTGTACTTAAGTCGGCATAGTGCCTTTTGTATTATATTCGGATGCAATTTCTGTGTTTCATCGACAATAAGAAGGTCCAAGTTATAAAGGAAACATGAAGTGCAGCATCGGAATCTAAAACTGGACTCACAGGAGAGGTTCAAATCATAGAAAGTTAAAGTGTCAATCCTCTTGTACTTAAGTCGGCATTGTGCCTTTTGTATTAAATTCGGATGCAATTTCTGTGTCTCATCGTCAATAAGAAGGTCCAAGGGAAACACTAACCCTGAAGTGAAGCATCGGAATCTAAAACTGGACTCACAGGAGAGGTTCAAATCATAGAAAGTGAAAGTGTCGGTCCACTTCTACTTAGGTCGGCAATGTGCCTTTTGTTATAAATTCATATGCAATTTCCGTGTTTCATCGTCAATAAGAAGGTCCTAGGGATTTAGTAAACCTGAAGTGAAGCATCGGAACCTGAAACTGGACTCACAGGAGAAGTTCAGATCTTAGAATGTTACAGTGTCAGTCCTCTGTTACTTATGTTAGCATTGTGCTTTTTGAATTTAATTCCGATGCAATTACTGTGTTTCATCGTCAATAAGAAGTTCCGAGGTATACAGTAAACCTGAAGAGAAGCATTGGAATCTAAAACTGGACTCACAGGAGAGGTTCAAATCATAGAAAGTTAGAGTGTCATTCCTCTTGTACTTAAGTCGGCATTGTGCCTTTTATATTAAATTCGGATGCAATTTCTTTGTTTCATCGTCAATAAGAAGGTACAAGGGATACAGTAAACCTGAAGTGAAGCATCGTAATCTAAATCTGGACTCACAAGAGAGGTTAAAATCATAGAAAGTGCGAGTGTCAGTCCTTTTGTACCTAAGTCGGCATTGTGCCATTTGTATTAAATTCGGATGCAATTTCTGTGTTTCATCGTCAATAAGAGGGTGCACGGGATACAGTAAACCTGAAGTGAAGCATCGGAATCTAAAACTGGACTCACAGGACAGGTTCAAATCATTGAAAGTTAGAGTGTCAGTCCTCTTGTACTTAAGTCGGCATAGTGCCTTTTGAAATTAATTACGATGCAATTTCTGTGTTTCATCGTCAATAAGATGTTACGAGGTATTCAGTAAACCTGAAGTGAAGCATCGGAATCCAAAACTGGTCTCACAGGAGAGGTTCAAATCATAGGAAGTTAGAGTGTCAGTCCTCTTGTACTTAAGTCGGCATTGTGCCTTTTCTATTAAATTCGGATGCAGTTTTTGTTATTCATCGTCAATAAGAAGGTCCAAGGTACACAGTAAACCTGAAGTGAAGGATCGGAATCTAAAACTGGACTCACAGGAGAGGTTCAAATCATAGTAAGTTAGAGTGTCAGTCCTCTTGTACTTAAGTCGGCATTGTGCCTGTTGTATTAAATTCGGATGAAAATTCTGTGTTTCATCGTCATTAAGAAGGTCCAAGGGATACAGTAATCCAGAAGCGAAGCATCGGAATCAAAAACTGGACTCAAAGGAGAGGTTCAAATCATAGAATGTGAGAGTGCCAGTCCTCTTGTACTTAAGTCGGCATTGTGCCTTTTGTATTAAATTCGGATATAATATCTGTGTTTCATCGACAACAAGAAGGTCCAAGGGATACAGTAAACCTGAAGTGAAGCATCGGAATTTAAAATTGGACTCACAGGAGAGGTTCAAATCACAGAAAATTGGAGTGTCAGTCCTCTTGTACTTATGTCGGCATTGTGCCTTTTGAATTTAATTCCGATGTAATTTCTGTGTTTCATCGTCAATAAGAATTTCCGAGGTATACAGTAAACATGATGTGAAGCATCGGAATCTAAAACAGGACTCACAGGAGCGGTTCAAATCATAGAAAGTTAGAGTGTCAGTCCTCTTGTACTTAAGTCGACATTGTGCCTTTTGTATTAAATTCGGATGCAATTTCTGTGTTTCATCGTCAATATGAAGGTCCGAGGGCTACAGTAAACCTGAAGTGAAGCATCGGAATCTAAAACTGGACTCACAGGAAAGGTTCAAATAATAGAAAGTTAGAGTGTCTTTCTTCTTGTACTTAAGTCGGCATTGTGCATTTCGAATTCAATTGCGATGCAATATCTTTGCCTCATCGTCAATTAGAAGGTCCAAGGTACACAGTAAACCTGAAGTGAAGCATCGGAATCTAAAACTGGACTCACAGGGGAGGTTCAAATCATAGAAAGTTAGGTTATCTGTCCTCTTGTACTTAATTCAGCATTGTGCCTTTTGAAGTTAATTCCGATGCAATTTCTGTGTTTCATCGTCAATCAGAAGGTCCAAGGTATACAATAAACCTGAAGTGAAGCATCGGAATCTAAAACTGGACTCACAGGAGAGGTTCAAATCATAGAAAGTTAGAGTGTCAGTCCTCTTGTGCTTAAGTCGGCATTCTGCATTTTGTATTAAATAAGGATGCAAATTCTTTGTTTCATCGTCAATAAGAAGGCACAAGGGATACAGTAAACCTGAAGTGAAGCATCGGAATCTAAAATTGGACTCACAGGAGAGGTTCAAATCATAGAAAGTGAGAGTGTCAGTCCTCTTGTACTTAAGTCGGCATTGTGATTTTTGTATTAAATTCGGATGCAATTTCTGTGTTCCATCGTCAATAAGAAGGGCCAAGGGATACAGTAAACCTGAAGTGAAGCATCGGAATCTAACACTGGACTCACAGGAGAGGTTCAAATCATAGAAAGTTAGAGTGTCAGTCCTCTTGTACTTAAGTCGGCATTGTGCCTTTTTATTAAGTTCGGATGCAGTTTCTGTGTTTCATCGTCAATAAGATGGTCCAAGGGATACAGTAAACCTGAAATCAGGAATCGGAATCTAAAACTGGTCCCACAGGAGAGGGTCAAATCATAGAAAGTTAGAGTGTCAGTCCTCTTGTACTTAAGTCGGCATTGTGCCTGTTGTATGAAATTCGGATGAACTTTCTGTGTTTCATCGTCATTAAGATGGTCCATGGGTTACAGTAAACCTGAAGTGACGCATCGGAATCTAAAACTGGACTCACAGGAGAGGTTCAAATCATTGAAAGTGAGCGTGTCAGTCCTGTTGTAGTTATGTCGGCATTGTGCCTTTTGCATTAAATTCGGATGCAAATTCTGTGTTTCATCGTCAATAGGAATGTCGAACGTATACAGCAAACCGTAAATGAAGCATCGGAATCTAAAACTGTACTCACAGGAGAGGTTCATATCATAGAAAGTTAGTGTGTCAGTCCTCTTGTACTTAAGTCGGCATTGTGCTTTTTGTATTAAATACGGATGCAATTTCTGTGTTTCATCGTCAATAAGAAGTTGTAAGGTATACAGTAAACCTGAAGTGAAGCATCGGAATCAAAAACTGGACTCACAGGAAAGGTTCAAATCATAGATAGTGAGAGTGTCAGTCCGCTTGTACTTAAGTTGGCATAGTGCCTTTTGTATTATATTCGGATGCAATTTCTGTGTTTCATCGTCAATAGGAAGGGCCAAGGGATACAGTAAACCTGAAGTGAAGCATCGGAATCTAACACTGGACTCACAGGAGAGGTTCAAATCATAGAAAGTTAGAGTGTCAGTCCTATTGTACATAAGTCGGCATTCTGCATTTTGTATTAAATAAGGATGCAAATTCTTTGTTTCATCGTCAATAAGAAGGCACAAGGGATACAGTAAACCTGAAGTGAAGCATCGGAATCTAAAATTGGACTCACAGGAGAGGTTCAAATCAGAGAAAGTGAGAGTGTCAGTCCTTATGTACTTAAGTCAGCATTGTGATTTTTGTATTAAATTCGGATGCAATTTCTGTGTTCCATCGTCAATAAGAGGGGCCAAGGGATACAGTAAACCTGAAGTGAAGCATCGGAATCTAACACTGGACTCACAGGAGAACTTCAAATCATAGAAAGTTAGAGTGTCAGTCCGCTTGTACTTAAGTCGGCATTGTGCCTTTTTATTAAGTTCGGATGCAGTTTCTGTGTTTCATCGGCAAGAAGAAGGTCCTAGGGATTTAGTAAACCTGAAGTGAAGCATCGGAACCTAAAACTGGACTCACAGGAGAAGTTCTAATCTTAGAATGTTACAGTGTCAGTCCTCTGTTACTTAGGTCAGAATTGTGCCTTTTGAATTTAATTCCGACGCAATTTCTGTGTTTCATCGTCAATAAGAAGTTCCGAGGTATACAGTAAACCTGAAGTGAAGCATTGGAATCTAAAACTGGACTCACAGTAGAGGTTCAAATCATAGAAAGTTAGAGTGTCATTCCTCTTGTACTTAAGTCGGCATTGTGCCTTTTATATTAAATTCGGATGCAATTTCTTTGTTTCATCGTCAATAAGAAGGTACAAGGGATACAGTGAACCTGAAGTGAAGCATCGTAATCTAGATCTGGACTCACAGGAGAGGTTAAAATCATAGAAAGTGAGAGTGTCAGTCCTTTTGTACCTAAGTCGGCATTGTGCCATTTGTATTAAATTCGGATGCAATTTCTGTGTTTCATCGTCAATAAGAGGGTCCACGGGATACAGTATACCTGAAGTGAAGCATCGGAATCTAAAACTGGACTCACAGGACAGGTTCAAATCATTGAAAGTTAGAGTGTCAGTCCTCTTGTAGTTAAGTCGGCATAGTGCCTTTTGAAATTAATTCCGATGCAATTTCTGTGTTTCATCGTCAATAAGAAGTTCCGAGGTATTCAGTAAACCTGAAGTGAAGCAACGGAATCCAAAACTGGTCTCACAGGAGAGGTTCAAATCATAGGAAGTTAGAGTGTCAGTCCTCTTGTACTTAAGTCGGCATTGTGCCTTTTCTATTAAAATCGGATGCAATTTTTGTTATTCATCGTCAATAAGAAGGTCCAAGATACACAGTAAACCTGAAGTGAAGGATCGGAATCTAAAACTGGACTCACAGGAGAGGTTCAAATCATAGAAAGTGAGAGTGTCAGTCCTCTTGTACTTAAGTCGTCATTGTGATTTTTGTATTTAATTCGGATGCAATTTCTGTGTTCCATCGTCTATAAGAAGGGCCAAGGGATACAGTAAACCTGAAGTGAAGCATCGGAATCTAACACTGGACTCACAGGAGAGGTTCAAATCATAGAAAGTTAGAGTGTCAGTCCTCTTGTACTTAAGTCGGCATTGTGCCTTTTTATTAACTTCGAATGCAGTCTCTGTGTTTCATCGTCAATAAGAAGTTCCTAGGGATTTAGTAAACCTGAAGTGAAGCATCGGAACCTAAAACTGGACTCACAGGAGAAGTTCAAATCTTAGATTGTTACAGTGTCAGTCTTCTGTTACTTAGGTCAGCATTGTGCCTTTTGAATTTAATTCCGATGCAATTTATGTGTTTCATCGTCAATAAGAAGTTCCGAGGTATACAGTAAACCTGAAGTGAAGCATCGGAATCTAAAACTGGACTCACAGGAGAGGTTCAAATCATAGAAAGTTAGAGTGTCATTCCTCTTGTACTTAAGTCGGCATTGTGCCTTTTATATTAAATTCGGATGCAATTTCTTTGTTTCATCGTCAATACGAAGGTACAAGGGATACAGTAAACCTGAAGTGAAGCATCGTAATCTAAATCTGGACTCACAGGAGAGGTTAATATCATAGAATGTGAGAGTGTCAGTCCTTTTGTACCTAAGTCGGCATTGTGCCATTTGTATTAAATTCGGATGCAATTTCTGTGTTTCATCGTCAATAAGAGGGTCCACGGGATACAGTAAACCTGAAGTGAAGCATCGGAATCTAAAACTGGACTCACAGGACAGGTTCATATCATTGAAAGTTAGAGTGTCAGTCCTCTTGTACTTAAGTCGGCATAGCGCCTTTTGAAATTAATTCCGATGCAATTTCTGTGTTTCATCGTCAATAAGATGTTACGAGGTATTCAGTAAACCTGAAGTGAAGCATCGGAATCCAAAACTGGTCTCACAGGAGAGGTTCAAATCATAGGAAGTTAGAGTGTCAGTCCTCTTGTACTTAAGTCGGCATTGTGCCTTTTCTATTAAATTCGGATGCAATTTTTGTTATTCATCGTCAATAAGAAGGTCCAAGGTACACAGTAAACCTGAAGTGAAGGATCGGAATCTAAAACTGGACTCACAGGAGAGGTTCAAATCATAGAAAGTGAGAGTGTCAGTCCACTTGTACTTAAGTCAGCATTGTGCCTTTTGTATTAAATTCGGATGCAAATTCTGTGTTTCATCGTCAATAAGAAGATCCAAGGAATACAGTAAACCTGAAGTGAAGCATGGGAATCTAAAGCTGGACTCACAGGACAGGTTCAAATCATAGAAAGTTAGAGTGTCAGTCCTCTTGTACTAAGTCGGCATTGTGCCTGGTGTATTAAATTCGGATGAAAATTCTGTGTTTCATCGTCATTAAGAAGGTCCAAGGGATACAGTAATCCAGAAGTGAAGCATCGGAATCTAAAACTGGACTCACAGGAGAGGTTCAAATCATAGAATGTGAGAGTACCAGTCCTCTTGTACTTAAGTCGGCATTGTGCCTTTTGAATTAAATTCGGATATAATATCTGTGTTTCATCGTCAACAAGAAGGTCCAAGGGATACAGTAAACCTGAAGTGAAGCATCGGAATTTAAAATTGGACTCACAGGAGAGGTTCAAATCACAGAAAATTGGAGTGTCAGTCCTCTTGTACTTAAGTCGGCATTGTGCCTTTTGAATTTAATTCCGATGCAATTTCTGTGTTTCATCGTCAATAAGAATTTCCGAGGTATACAGTATACATGAAGTGAAGCATCGGAATCTAAAACAGGACTCACAGGAGCATTTCAAATCATAGACAGTTAGAGTGTCAGTCCTCTTGTACTTAAGTCGACATTGTGCCTTTTGTATTAAATTCGGATGCAATTTCTGTGTATCATCGTCAATAAGAAGGTCCAAGGTACACAGTAAACTGAAGTGAAGCATCGGAATCTAAAACTGGACTCACAGGGGAGGTTCAAATAATAGAAAGTTAGATTATCTGTCCTCTTGTACTTAATTCAGCATTGTGCCTTTTGAATTTAATTCCGATGCAATTTCTGTGTTTCATCGTCAATAAGAAGGTCCACTGTATACAATAAACCTGAAGTGAAGCATCGGAAACTAAATCTGGACTCACAGGAGAGGTTCAAATCATAGAAAGTTAGAGTGTCAGTCCTCTTCTACTTAAGTCGGCATTCTGCATTTTGTATTAAAACAGGATGCAATTTCTTTGTTTCATCGTCAATAAGATGGCACAAGGGATACAGTAAACCTGAAGTGAAGCATCGGAATCTGAAATTGGACTCACAGGAAAGGTTCAAATCATAGAAAGTGAGAGTGTCAGTCCTCTTGTACTTAAGTCGGCATTGTGATTTTTGTATGAAATTCGGATGCAATTTCTGTGTTTCATCGTCAATAAGAAGGTCCAAGGGATACAGTAAACCGGAAGTGAAGCATCGGAATCTAACACTGGACTCACAGGAGAGGTTCAAATCATAGAAAGGTAGAGTGTCAGACCTCTTGTACTTAAGTCGGCATTGTGCCTTTTTATTAAATTCGGATGCAGTTTCTGTGTTTCATCGTCAATAAGAAGGTCCAAGGGATACAGTAACCCTGAAGTCAGGAATCGGAATCTAAAACTGGACCCACAGGAGAGGTTCAAATCATAGAAAGTTAGAGTGTCAGTCCTCTTGTACTTAAGTCGGCATTGAGCCTGTTGTATTAAATTCGGATGAAATTTCTGTGTTTCATCGTCACTAAGATGGTCCATGGGTTACAGTAAACCTGAAGTGACGCATCGGAATCTAAAACTGGACTCACAGGAGAGGTTCAAATCATAGAAAGTGAGCGTGTCAGTCCTGTTGTAGTTAAGTCGGCATTGTGCCTTCTGCATTAAATTCGGATGCAATTTCTGTGTTTCATCGTCAATATGATGGTCGAAGGGATACAGTAAATGTGAAGTGAAACATCGGAATCTAAAACCGTACCCACAGGAGAGGTTCAAATCATAGAATGTTAGAGTGTCAGTCGTCTTGTACTTAAGTCGGCATTGTGCATTTTGTATTAAATTCGGATGCAAATTCTGTGTTTCATCGTCAATAGGAATTTCGAACGTATACAGCAAACCGGAAATGAAGCATCGGAATCTAAAACTGTACTCACAGGAGGGGTTCATATCATAGAAAGTTAGAGTGTCAGTCCTCTTGTACTTAAGTCGGCATTGTGCTTTTTGTATTAAATACGGATGCAATTTCCGTGTTTCATCGCCAATAAGAAGGTCCAAGGTATACAGTAAACCTGAAGTGAAGCATCGGAATCAAAAACTGGTCTCACAGGAGAGGTTCAAATCATAGATAGTGAGAGTGTCAGTCCGCATGTACTTAAGTCGGCATGGTGCCATTTGTATTATATTCGGATGCAATTTCTGTGTTTCATCGTCAATAAGAAGGTCCAAGGTATAAAGGAAACATGAAGTGCAGCATCGGAATCTAAAACTGGACTCACCGGAGAGGTTCAAATCATAGAAAGTTAGAGTGTCAATCGTCTTGTACTTAAGTCGGCATGGTGCCTTTTGTATTATATTCGGATGCAATTTCCGTGTATCATCGTCAATAAGAAGGTCCTAGGGATTTAGTAAACCTGAAGTGAAGCATCGGAACCTAAAACTGGACTCACAGGAGAAGTTCAAATCTTAGAATGTTACAGTGTCAGTCCTCTGTTACTTAGGTCGGCATTGTGCCTTTTGAATTTAATTCCGATGCAATTTCTGTGTTTCATCGTCAATAAGAAGTTCCGAGGTATACAGTAAACCCGAAGTGAAGCTTCGGAATCTAAAATTGGACTCACAGGAGAGGTTCAAATCACAGAAAGTTAGAGTGTCATTCCTCTTGTACTTAAGTCGGCATTGCGCCTTTTATATTAAATTCGCATGCAATTTCTTTGTTTCATCGTCAATAAGAAGGTCCAAGGAATACAGTAAACCTGAAGTGAAGCATGGTAATCTAAATCTGGACTCAGAGGAGAGGTTAAATTCTTAGAAAGTGAGAGTGTCAGTCCTTTTGTACCTACGTCGGCATTGTGCCATTTGTATTAAATTCGGATGCAATTTCTGTGTTTCATCGTCAATAAGAGGGTCCACGGGATACAGTAAACCTGAAGTGATGCATCGGAATCTAAAACTGGACTCACAGGACAGGTTCAAATCATTGAAAGTTAGAGTGTCAGTCCTCTTGTACTTAAGTCGGCATAGTGCCTTTTGAAATTAATTCCGATGCAATTTCTGTGTTTCATCGTCAATAAGATGTTCCGAGGTATTCAGTAAACCTGAAGTTAAGCATCGGAATCCAAAACTGGTCTCACAGGAGAGGTTCAAATCATAGGAAGTTAGAGTGTCAGTCCTCTTGTACTTAAGTTGGCATTGTGCCTTTTCTATTAAATTCGGATGCAATTTTTGTTATTCATCGTCAATAAGAAGGTCCATGGTACACAGTAAACCTGAAGTGAAGGATCGGAATCTAAAACTGGACTCACAGGGGAGGTTCAAATCATAGAAAGTTAGATTATCTGTCCTCTTGTACTTAAGTCAGCATTGTGCCTTTTGAATTTAATTCCGATGCAATTTCTGTGTTTCATCGTCAATAAGATGGTCCAAGGTATACAGTAAACCTGAAGTGAAGCATCGGAATCTAAAACTGGACTCACAGGAGAGGTTCTAATCATAGAAAGTTAGAGTGTCAGTCCTCTTGTACTTAAGTCGGCATTGTGCCTTTTGTATTAAATTCGGATGCAATTTCTGTATTTCATCATCAATAAGAAGGTCCAAGGGATACAGTAACCCTGAAGTGAAGCATTGGAATCTAAAACTGGACTCACAGGAGAGGTTCAAATCATAGAAAGTGAGAGTGTCAGTCCACTTGTACTTAAGTCGGAATTGTGCCGTTTGTATTAAATTCGGATGCAATTTCTGTGTTTCATCGTCAATAAGAAGTTCCAAGGGCTACAGTAAACCTGAAGTGAAGCATCGGAATCTAAAACTGGACTCACAGCAAAGGTTCAAATCATAGAAAGTTAGAGTGTCAGTCTTCTTGTACTTAAGTCGGCATTGAGCTTTTTGAATTCAATTGCGATGCAATATCTGTGCCTCATCGTCAATAAGAAGGTGCAAGGTACACAGTAAACCTGAAGTGAAGCATCGGAATCTAAAACTGGACTCACAGGGGAGGTTCAAATCATAGAAATTTAGATTATCTGTCCTCTTGTACTTAAGTCAGCATTGTGCCTTTTGAATTTAATTCCGATGCAATTTCTGTGTTTCATCGTCAATAAGATGGTCCAAGGTATACAGTAAACCTGAAGTGAAGCATCGGAATCTAAAACTAGACTCACAGGAGAGGTCCTAATCATAGAAAATTAGAGTGTCAGTCCTCTTGTACTTAAGTCGGCATTGTGCCTTTTTATTAAATTCGAATGCAGTTTCTGTGTTTCATTGTCAATAAGAAGTTCCAAGGGATACAGTAAACCTGAAGTCAGGAATCGGAATCTAAAACTGGTCCCACAGGAGATGTTCAAATCATAGAAAGTTAGAGTGTCAGTCCTCTTGTACTTAAGTCGGCATTGTGCCTGTTGTATTAAATTCGGATGAAATTTCTGTGCTTCATCCACATTAAGAAGGTCCATGGGATACAGTAAACCTGAAGTGAGGCATCGGAATCTAAAACTGGACTCACAGGAGAGGTTCAAATCATAGAAAGTGAGCGTGTCGGTCTTCTTGTAGTAAAGTCGGCATTGTGCCTTTTGTATTAAATGCGGATGCAATTTCTGTGTGTCATCGTCAATAAGATGGTCCAAGGGATACAGTAAACGTGAAGTGAAACATCGGAATCTAAAACTGTACTCACAGGAGAGGTTCAAATCATAGAATGTTAGAGTGTCAGTCCTCTAGTACTTAAGTCGGCATTGCGCATTTTGTATTAAATTCGGATGCAAATCCTGTGTTTCATCGACAATAGGAATGTCGAACGTATACAGCAAACCGGAAATGAAGCATCGGATTCTAAAACTGTACTCACAGGAGAGGTTCATATCATAGAAGTTAGAGTGTCACTCCTCTTGTACTTAAGTCGGTATTGTGCTTCTTGTATTAAATACGGATGCAATTTCTGTGTCTCATTGTCAATAAGAAGGTCCAAGGTATACAGTAAACCTAAAGTGAAGCATCGGAATCGAAAACTGGACTCACAGGAGAGGTTCAAAACATAGAAAGTTAGAGTGTCAGTCCTCTTGTACGTAAGTCGGCATTTTGCCTTTTGTATTACATTCGGATGCAATTTCTGTGTCTCATCGTCAATAAGAAGGTCCAAGGGAAACAGTAACCCTGAAGTGAAGCATCGGAATCTAAAACTGGATTCACAGGAGAGGTTCAAATCATAGAAAGTGAGAGTGTCAGTCCTCTTGTACTTCAGTCGCCATTGTGCCTTTTGTATTAAATTCGGATGCTATTTCTGTGTTTCATCGGCAATAAGAAGGTCCAAGGGATACAGTAAACCTGAAGTGAAGCATCGTAATAAATCTGGACTCACAGGAGAGGTTAAAATCATACAAAGTGAGAATGTCAGTCCTTTTGTACCTAAGTCGGCATTGTGCCATTTGTGTTAAATTCGGATGCAATTTCTGTGTTTCATCGTCAATAAGAAGGTCCAAGGGATACAGTAAACCAGAAGTGAAGCATCGGAATCTAAAACTGGACTCACAGGACAGGCTCAAATCATTGAAAGTTAGAGTGTCAGTCCTCTTGTACTTAAGTCGGCATTGTGCCTTTTGAGATTAATTCCGATGCAATTTCTGTGTTTCATCGTCAATAAGACGTTCCGAGGTATTCAGTAAACCTGAAGTGAAGCATCGGAATCCAAAACTGGTCGCACATTAGAGGTTCAAATCATAGGAAATTAGAGTGTCAGTCCTCTTGTACTTAAGTCGGCATTGTGCCTTTTGTATTAAATTCGGATGCAATTTTTGATATTCATCGTCAATATGAAGATCCAAGGTAACAGTGAACCTGAAGTGAAGGATCGGAATCTAAAACTGGACTCACAGGAGAGGTTCAAATCATAGAGTGTGAGAGTGTCAGTCCACTTGTACTTAAGTCAGCATTGTGCCTTTTGTATTAAATTCGGATGCAATTTCTGTGTTTCATCGTCAATAAGAACGTCCAAGGGATACAGTAAACCAGAAGTGAAGCATCGGATTCTAAAACTGGAATCACAGGAGAGGTTCAAATCATAGAAAGTGAGAGTGTCAGTCCTCTTGTACTTTAGTCGGCATTGCTCCTTTTGTATTAAATTCGGATGCAATTTCTGTGTTTCAACGTCAATTAGAAGGTCCATGGGATACAGTAAACTTGAAGTGAAGAATCGGAATCTAAAACTGGACGCACAGGAGAGGTTCAAATCATAGTAAGTTATAGTGTCAGCCCTCTTGTGCTTAAGTCGGCATTGTGCCTTTTGTATTTAATTCTAATGCAATTTCTGTGTCTCATCGTCAATAAGAAGGTCCAAGGGATACAGTAACCCTGAAGTGAAGCATCGGAATCTAAAACTGGACTCAATGGAGAGGTTCAAATCATAGAAAGTGAGAGTGTCAGTCCTCTTGTACTTAAGTTGGCATTGTGCCTCTTGTATTAAATTCGGATGCGATTTCCGTGTTTCATCGTCAATAAGAAGGTCCTAGGGATACAGTAAACCTGAAGTGAAGCATTGGAACCTAAAACTCGACTCACAGGAGAGGTTCAAATCATAGAAGGTTACAGTGTCAGTCCTCTTGTACTTAAGTCGGCATTGTGCCTTTTGAATTTAATTCCGATGCAATTTCTGTGTTCATCGTCAATAAGTAGTTCTGAGGTATACAGTAAACCTGAAGTGAAGCATTGGAATCTAAAACTGAACTCACACGAAAGGGTTCAAATCATAGAAAGTTAGAGTGTCATTCCTCTTGTACTTAAGTCGGCATTTTGCCTTTTGTATTAAATTCGGATGCAATTTCTTTGTTTCATCGTCAATAAGACGGTACAAGGGATACAGTAAACCTGAAGTGTAGCATCGGAATCTAAAACTAAACTCACAGGAGAGGTTCAAAACACAGAAAGTGATAGTGTCAGTCCTCTTGTACTTAAGTCGGCATTGTGCCTTTTGTATTAATTTCGGATGCAATTTCTGTGTTTCATCGTCAATAAGAAGGTCCAAGGGATACAGTAAACCTGAAGTGACGCATCGTAATCTAAATCTGGACTCACAGGAGAGGTTCAAATCATTGTAAGTAAGAGTGTCAGTCCTTTTGTACCTAAGCCGGCATTGTGCCTTTTGTATTAAATTCGGAAGCAATTTCTGTGTTTCATCGTCAATAAGAAGGTACACGGGATACAGTAAACCTGAAGTGAAGCATCGGAATCTAAAACTCGACTCACAGGACAGGTTCAAGTCATAGAAAGTTAGAGTGTCAGTCCTCTTGTACTTAAGACGGCATAGTGCCTTTTGAAATTAATTCCGATGCAATTTCTGTGTTTCATCGTCAATAAGATGTTCCGAGGTATACAGCAAACCTGAAGTGAAGCACCGGAATCTAAAACTGGACTCACAGGAGAGGTTCAAATCATAGGAAGTTAGAGCGTCAGTCCTCTTGTACTTAAGCCGGCATTGTGCCTTTTGTATTAACTTCGAATGCAATTTTTGTTATTCATCGTCAATAAGAAGGGCCAAGGTACACAGTAAACCTGAAGTGAAGCATCTGAATCTAAAACTGGACTCACAGGAGAGGTTCAAATCATAGACAGTGAGAGTGTCAGTCCACTTGTACTTAAGGCAGCATTGTGCCTTTTGTATTAAATTCGGATGCAATTTCTATGTTTCATCGTTAATATGAAGGTCCAAGGGATACAGTAAACCTGAAGTGAAGCATCAGAATCTAAAACTGGACTCACAGGAGGGGTTCAAATCATAGAAAGTTAGAGTGTCAATCTTCTTGTACTTAAGTCGGCAATATACCTTTTGAATTTAAGTCCGATGCAATTACTGTGTTTCATCGTCAATAAGAAGTTCCGAGGTATACAATAAACCTGAAGTAAAGCATCAAAATCTAAAACTGGACTCACAGGAGACGTTCAAATTATAGAAAGTGAGAGTGTCAGTCCTCTTGTACTTAAGTGGGCATTGTGCATTTTGTATTCAATTCGGATGCATATCTGTGTTTCATCGTCAATAAGAAGGTCCAAGGGATACAGTAAACCTGAAGTGAAGCATCGGAATCTAATACTGGACTCACAGGAGAGGTTCAAATCATAGAAAGTTAGAGTGTCAGTCCTCTTGTACTTAAGTCGGCATTGTGCCTTTTTATTAAATTCGGATGCAGTTTCTGTGTTTCATCGTCAATAAGAAGGTCCATGGGATACAGTAAACCTGAAGTCAGGAATCGGAATCTAAACTGGACCCACAGGAGAGGTTCAAATCATAGAAAGTTAGAGTGTCAGTCCTCTTGTACTTAAGTCGGCATAGTGCCTTTTGTATTAAATTCGGATGAAATTTCTGTGTTTCATCGTCATTAAGAACGTCCATGGGATACAGTAAACCTGAAGTGGCGCATCGGAATCTAAAACTGGACTCACAGGAGAGGTTCAAATCATAGAAAGTGAGCGTGTCAGTCCTCTTGTACTTAAGTCGGCATAGTGCCTTTTGTATTAAATTCGGATGCAATTTCTTTGTTTCATCGTCAATAAGAAGATCCAAGGGAAACAGTAACCCTGAAGTGAAGCATCGGAATCTAAAACTGGATTCACAGGAGAGGTTCAAATCATAGAAAGTGAGAGTGTCAGTCCTCTTGTACTTCAGTCGGTATTGTGCCTTTTGTATTAAATTCGGATGCAATTTCCCTGTTTCGTCGTCAATAAGAAGGTCCTAGGGATACAGTAAACCTGAAGTGAAGCATCGGAACCTAAAACTACTCTCACAGGAGAAGTTCAAATCATAGAATGTTACAGTGTCAGTCCTCTGTTACTTAAGTCGGCATTGTGCCATTTGAATTTAATTCCGATGCAATTTCTGTGTTTCATCGTCAATGAGAAGTTCCGAGGTATACAGTAAACCTGAAGTGAAGCATCGGAATCTAAAACTGGACTCACAGGAGAGGTTCAAATCAAAGAAAGTTAGAGTGTCATTCCTCTTGTACTTAAGTCGGCATTGTGCCTTTTGTATTAAATTCGGATGCAATTTCTTTGTTTCATCGTCAATAAGAAGGTACAAGGGATACTTAAACCTGAAGTGAAGCATCGGAATTTAAAACTGGACTCACAGGTGAGGTTCAAAACATAGAAAGTGAGAGTGTCAGTCCTCTTGTACTTAAGTCGGCATTGTGCATTTTGTATTAAATTCGGATGCAATTTCTAAGTTTCATCGGCAATAAGAAGGGCCAAGACATACAGTAAACCTGAAGTGAAGCATCGTAATCTAAATCTGGACTCACAGGAGAGGTTAAAATCATAGAACGTAAGAACGTCAGTCCTATTGTACCTATATCGGCATTGTGCCTTTCGTATTAAATTCGGATACAATTTCTGTGTTTCATCGTCAATAAGAGGGTCCACGGGATACAGTAACCCTGAAGTGAAGCATCGGAATTTAAATCTGGACTCACAGGACAGGTTCAAATCATTGAAAGTTAGAGTGTCAGTCCTCTTGTACTTAAGTCGGCATAGTGCCTTTTGAAATTAATTCCGATGCAATTTCTGTGTTTCATCGTGAATAAGATGTTCCGAAATATTCAGTAATCCTGAAGTGAAGCATCGGAATCCAAAATTGGTCTCACAGGTGAGGTTCAAATCATAGGAAGTTAGAATGTCAGTCCTCTTGTACTTAAGTCGGCATTGTGCCTTTTGTACTAAATTCGGATGCAATTTTTGTTATCCATCGTCAATAAGAAGGTCCAAGGTACACAGTAAACCTGAAGTGAAGGATCGGAATCTAAAACTGGACTCACAGGAGAGGTTCAAATCATAGAAAGTGAGAGTGTCAGTCCTCTTGTACTTAAGTCGGCATTGCGCCTTTTGTATTATATTTGGATGCAATTTCTGTGTTTCAACGTCAATTAGAAGGTCCAAGGCATACAGTAAACTTGAAGTGAAGCATCGGAATCTAAAACTGGACGCACAGGAGAGGTTCAAATCATGGAAAGTTATAGTGTCAGTCCTCTTGTGCTTAGGTCGGCATTGTGCCTTTTGTATTAAATTCGGATGTAATTTCTGTGTCTGATCGTCAATAAGAAGGTCCAAGGGATACAGTAACCCTGAAGTGAAGCATCGGAATCTAAAACTGGACTCAAAGGAGTGGTTCAAATCATAGAAAGTGAGAGTGTCAGTCCTCTTGTACTTAAGTCGGCATTGTGAATTTTGTATTAAATTCGGATGCAATTTCTGTGTTTCATCGTCAATAAGAAGGTCCAAGGTATACAGTAAACCTGAAGTGAAGCATCGGAATCTAAAACTGGACTCAAAGGAGTGGTTCAAATCATAGAAAGTGAGAGTGTCAGTCCTCTTGTACTTAAGTCGGCATTGTGCCTTTTGAATTTAATTCCGCTGCAATTTCTGTGTTTCATTGTCAATAAGAAGTTCCGAGGTATACAATAAACCTGAAGTGAAGCATCGGAATCTAAAACTGGACTCACAGGAGAGGTTCAAATGATAGAAAGTTAGAGTGTCATTCCTCTTGTGCTTAAGTCGGCATTGTGCCTTTTGTATTAAATTCGGCTGCAATTTCTTCGTTTCATCGTCAATTAGAAGGTCCAAGTCATACAGTAAACTTGAAGTGAAGCATCGGAATCTAAAACTGGACGCACAGGAGAGGTTCAAATCATGGAAAGCTATAGTGTCAGTCCTCTTGTGCTTAAGTCGGCATTGTGCCTTTTGTATTAAATTCGGATGCAATTTCTGTGTCTGATCGTCAATAAGAAGGTCCAAGGGATACAGTAACCCTGAAGTGAAGCATCGGAATCTAAAACTGGACTCAAAGGAGTGGTTCAAAACATAGAAAGTGAGAGTGTCAGTCCTCTTGTACTTAAGTCGGCATTGTGAATTTTGTATTAAATTCGGATGCAATTTCTGTGTTTCATCGTCAATAAGTAGGTCCAAGGGATACAGTAAACCTGAAGTGACGCATCGTAATCTAAATCTGGACTCACAGGAGAGGTTCAAATCATTGTAAGTGAGAGTGTCAGTCGTTTTGTACCTAAGTCGGCATTGTGCCTTTTGTATTAAATTCGGAAGCAATTTCTGTGTTTCATCGTCAATAAGAAGGTACACGGGATACAGTAAACCTGAAGTGAAGCATCGGAATCTAAAACTGGACTCACAGGACAGGTTCAAATCATAGAAAGTTAGAGTGTCAGTCCTCTTGTACTTAACCCGGCATAGTGCCTTATGAAATTAATTCCGATGCAATTTCTGTGTTTCATCGTCAATAAGATGTTCCGAGGTATACAGCAAACCTGAAGTGAAGCATCGGAATCTAAAACTGGCCTCACAGGAGAGGTTCAAATCATAGAAAGTGAGAGTGTCAGTCCACTTGTACTTAAGTCAGCATTGTGCCTTTTGTATTAAATTCGGATGCAATTTCTATGTTTCATCGTCAATATGAAGGTCCAAGGGATACAGTAAACCCAAATTGAAGTATCGGAATCTAGAACTGGACTCACAGGAGGGGTTCAAATAATAGAAAGTTAGAGTGTCAGTCCTCTTGTACTTAAGTCGGCAATATACCACTGAATTTAATTCCGATGCAATTTCTGTGTTTCATCGTCAATAAGAAGTTGCGAGGTATACAGTAAACCTGAAGTGAAGCATCAAAATCTAAAACTGGACTCACAGGAGAGGTTCAAATTGTAGAAAGTGAGAGTGTCAGTCCTCTTGTACTTAAGTCGGCATTGTGCATTTTGTATTCAATTCGGATGCAATTTCTGTGTTTCATCGTCAATAAGAAGGTCCACGGGATACAGTAAACCTGAAGTGAAGCATCGGAATCTGAAACTGGACTCACAGGACAAGATCAAATCATAGAATGTTAGAGTGTCAGTCTTCTTGTACTTAAGTCGGCATTGTGCCTTTTGTATTAAATTCGGATGCAATTTTTGTTATTCATCGTCATTAAGAAGGTCCAAGAGATACAGTAAACTTGAAGTGAAGCATAGGAATCAAAAACTGGACGCTCAGGAGAGGTTCAAATCATAGAAAGTTATAGTGTCAGTCCTCTTGTGCTTAAGTCGGCATTGTGCCTTTTATATTAAATTCGGATGCAATTTCTGTGTCTCATCGTCATTAAGAAGGTCCAAGGGATACAGAAACCCTGAAGTGAAGCATCGGAATCTAAAACTGGACTCACAGGAGAGGTTCAAATCATAGAAAGTGAGAGTGTCAGTAGTCTTGTACTTAAGTCGGCATTGTGCCTTTTGTATTAAATTCTGATGCAATTTCCGTGTTTCATCGTCAATAAGAAGGTCCTAGGGATACAGTAAACCCGAAGTGAAGCATCGGAACCTAAAACTGGACTCACAGGAGAGGTTCAAATCATAGAAAGTTACAGTGTCAGTCCTCTTGTACTTAAGTCGGCATTGTGCCTTTTGAATTTAATTCCGATGCAATTTCTGTGTTTCATTGTCAATAAGAAGTTCCGAGGTATACAACAAACCTGAAGTGAAGCATCGGAATCTAAAACTGGACTCACAGGAGAGGTTCAAATGATAGAAAGTTAGAGTGTCATTCCTCTTGTGCTTAAGTCGGCATTGTGCCTTTTGTATTAAATTCGGCTCCAATTTCTTTGTTTCATCGTCAATAAGACGGTACAAGGGATACAGTAAACGTGAAGTGTACCATCGGAATCTAAAACTGGACTCACAGGAGAGGTTCAAAACATAGAAAGTGAGAGTGTCAGTCCTCTTGTACTTAAGTCGGCATTGTGAATTTTGTATTAAATTCGGATGCAATTTCTGTGTTTCATCGTCAATAAGAAGGTCCAAGGGATACAGTAAACCTGAAGTGACGCATCGTAATTTAAATCTGGACTCACAGGAGAGGTTCAAATCATTTTAAGTGAGAGTGTCAGTCCTTTTGTACCTAAGTCGGCATTGTGCCTTTTGTATTAAATTCGGAAGCAATTTCTGTGTTTCATCGTCAATAAGAAGGTACACGGGATACAGTAAACCTGAAGTGAAGCATCGGAATCTAAAACTGGACTCACAGGACAGGTTCAAATCATATAAAGTTAGAGTGTCAGTCCTCTTGTACTTAACCCGGCATAGTGCCTTATGAAATTAATTCCGATGCAATTTCTGTGTTTCATCGTCAATAAGATGTTCTGAGGTATACAGCAAACCTGAAGTGAAGCATCGGAATCTAAAACTGGACTCACAGGAGAGGTTCAAAACATAGAAAGTGAGAGTGTCATTCCTCTTGTGCTTAAGTCGGCATTGTGCCTTTTGTATTAAATTCGGCTCCAATTTCTTTGTTTCATCGTCAATAAGACGGTACAAGGGATACAGTAAACGTGAAGTGTAGCATCGGAATCTAAAACTGGTCTCACAGGAGGGGTTCAAATAATAGAAAGTTAGAGTGTCAGTCCTCTTGTACTTAAGTCGGCAATATACCACTGAATTTAATTCCGATGCAATTTCTGTGTTTCATCGTCAATAAGAAGTTGCGAGGTATACAGTAAACCTGAAGTGAAGCATCAAAATCTAAAACTGGACTCACAGGAGAGGTTCAAATTGTAGAAAGTGAGAGTGTCAGTCCTCTTGTACTTATGTCGGCATTGTGCATTTTGTATTCAATTCGGATGCAAATTCTGTGTTTCATCATCAATAAGAAGGTCTACGGGATACAGTAAACCTGAAGTGAAGCATCGGAATCTGAAACTGGACTCACAGGACAAGATCAAATCATAGAAAGTTAGAGTGTCAGTCTTCTTGTACTTAAGTCGGCATTGTGCCTTTTGTATGAAATTCGGATGCAATTTTTGTTATTCATCGTCATTAAGAAGGTCCAAGAGATACAGTAAACTTGAAGTGAAGCATAGGAATCAAAAACTGGACGCTCAGGAGAGGTTCAAATCATAGAAAGTTATAGTGTCAGTCCTCTTGTGCTTATGTCGGCATTGTGCCTTTTATATTAAATTCGGATGCAATTTCTGTGTCTCATCGTCATTAAGAAGGTCCAAGGGATACAGAAACCCTGAAGTGAAGCATCGGAATCTAAAACTGGACTCACAGGAGAGGTTCAAATCATAGAAAGTGAGAGTGTCAGTAGTCTTGTACTTAAGTCGGCATTGTGCCTTTTGTATTAAATTCTGATGCAATTTCCGTGTTTCATCGTCAATAAGAAGGTCCCAGGGATACAGTTAACCCGAAGTGAAGCATCGGAACCTAAAACTGGACTCACAGGAGAGGTTCAAATCATAGAAAGTTACAGTGTCAGTCCTCTTGTACTTAAGTCGGCATTGTGCCTTTTGAATTTAATTCCGATGCAATTTCTGTGTTTCATTGTCAATAAGAAGTTCCGAGGTATACAGTAAACCTGAAGCGAAGCATCGGAATATAAAACTGGACTCACAGGAGAGTTTCAAATCATAGAAACTTGGAGTGTCATTCCTCTTGTACTTAAGTCGGCATTGTGCCTTTTGTATTAAATTCGGTTGCAATTTCTTTGTTTCATCGTCAATAAGACGGTACAAGGGATACAGTAAACCTGAAGTGTAGCATCGGAATCTAAAAGTGGACTCACAGGAGAGGTTCAAAACATAGAAAGTGAGAGTGACAATCCTCTTGTACTTACGTCGGCATTGTGCCTTTTGTATTTAATTCGGATGCAATTTCTGTGTTTCATCGTCTATAAGAAGGTCCAAGGGATACAGCAAACCTGAAGTGAAGCATCATAATCTAAATCTGGACTCACAGGAGAGGTTCAAATCATTGTAAGTGAGAGTGTCAATCCTTTTGTACCTAAGTCGGCATTGTGCCATTTGTATTAATTTCGGAAGCAGTTTCTGTGTTTCATCGTCAATAAGAAGGTACACGGGATACAGTAAACCTGAAGTGAAACATCGGAATCTAAAACTGGACTCACAGGAGAGGTTCAAATCATAGAAAGTGAGAGTGTCAATCCTCTTGTACTTAAGTCGGCATTGTGCCTTTTGTATTAAATTCGAATGCAAAATCTGTGTTTCATCGTCAATAGCAAGGTCGAAGGCATACAGCAAACCGGAAATGAAGCATCGGAATCTAAAACTGGACTCACAGGAGAGGTTCGAATCATAGATAGTGAGAGTGTCAGTCCTCTTGTGCATAAGTCGGCATAGTGCCTTTTGAATTTAATTCCGATGCAATATCTGTGTTTCATCGTTAATAAGATGTTCCGAGGTATACAGTAAACCTGAAGTGTAGCATCAGAATCTGAAATTGGACTCACAGGAGAGGTTTAAATCATAGGAAGTTAGAGTGTTAGTCCTCTAATACTTAAGTCGGCATTGTGCCTTTTGTATTAAATTCGGATGCAATTTCTTTGTTTCATCGTCAATAAGACGGTACAAGGGATACAGTAAACCTGAAGTGAAGCATCGGAATCTAAAACTGGACTCACAGGAGAGGTTGAAAACATAGAAAGTTAGAATGTCATTCCTCTTGAACTTAAATCGGCATTGTGCCCTTTGTATTAAATTCGGATGCAATTTCTTTGTTTCATCGTCAATAAGACGGTACAAGGGATACAGTAAACCTGAAGTGTAGCATCGGAATCTAAAACTGGACTCACAGGAGAGGTTCAAAACATAGAAAGAGAGAGTGTCAGTCCTCTTGTACTTAAGTCGGCATTGTGCCTTTTGTATTAAATTCGGATGCAATATCTGTGTTTCATCGTCAATAAGAAGGTCCAAGGGATACAGTAAACCTGAAGTGAAGCATCGTAATCTAAATCTGGACTCACAGGAGAGGTTCAAATCATTGTAAGTGAGAGTGTCAGTCCTTTTGTACCTAAGTCGGCATTGTGCCATTTGTATTAATTTCGGAAGCAATTTCTGTGTTTCATCGTCAATAAGAAGGTACACGGGATACAGTAAACCTGAAGTGAAGCATCGGAATCTAAAACTGGACTCACAGGACAGGTTCAAATCATAGAAAGTTAGAGTGTCAGTCCTCTTGTACTTATGTCGGCATAGTGTCTTTTTAAATTAATTCCGAAGCAATTTCTGTGTTTCATCGTCAATTAGATGCTCCGAGGTATACAGTAAACCTGAAGTGAAGCATCGGAATCTAAAACTGGACTCACGGGAGTGGTTCAAATCATAGAAAGTTAGTGTGTCATTCCTCTTGTACTTAAGTCGGCATTGTGCCTTTTGTATTAAATTCGGATGCAATTTCCGTGTTTCATCGTCAATAAGAAGGTCCTAGGGATACAGTAAACCTGAAGTGAAGCATCGGAACCTAAAACTGGACTCACAGAAGAGGTTCAAATCATAGAAAGTTACAGTGTCAGTCCTCTTGTACTCAAGTCGGCATTGTGC
Organism: Schistocerca americana; assembly: GCF_021461395.2. NCBI lineage: Eukaryota > Metazoa > Arthropoda > Insecta > Orthoptera > Acrididae > Schistocerca > Schistocerca americana. Next base: position 62,062,551 of record NC_060121.1, read on the forward strand.
CTTTTGAATTTAATTCCGATGCAATTTCTGTGTTTCATTGTCAATAAGAAGTTCCGAGCTATACAGTAAACCTGAAGTGAAGCATCGGAATCTAAAACTGGACTCACAGGAGAGGTTAAAATCATAGAAAGTTAGAGTGTCATTCCTCTTGTACTTAAGTCGGCATTGTGCCTTTTGTATTAAATTCGGATGCAATTTCTTTGTTTCATCGTCAATTAGACGGTACAAGGGATACAGTAAACCTGAAGTGTAGCATCGGAATCTAAAACTGGACTCACAGGAGAGGTTCAAATCATAGAAAGTGAGAGTGTCAATCCTCTTGTACTTAAGGCGGCATTGTGCCTTTTGTATTAAATTCGGATGCAATTTCTGTGTTTCATCGTCTATAAGAAGGTCCAAGGGATACAGTAAACCTGAAGTGAAGCATCATAATCTAAATCTGGACTCACAGGAGAGGTTCAAATCATTGTAATTGAGAGTGTCAGTCCTTTTGTACCTAAGTCGGCAGTGTGCCATTTGTATTAATTTCGGAAGCAATTTCTGTGTTTCATCGTCAATAAGAAGGTACACGGGATACAGTAAACCTGAAGTGAAGCATCGGAATCTAAAACTGGACTCACAGGAGAGGTTCAAATCATACAAAGTGAGAGTGTCAATCCTCTTGTACTTAAGTCAGCATTGTGCCTTTTGTATTTAATTCGGATGCAAAATCTGTGTTTCATCGTCAATAGGAAGGTCGAAGGCATACAGCAAACCGGAAATGAAGCATCGGAATCTAAAACTGGACTCACAGGACAGGATCAAAATATAGAAAGTTAGAGTGTCAGTCCTCTAGTACTTAAGTCGGCATAGTGCCTTTTGAATTTAATTCCGATGCAATATCTGTGTTTCATCGTTAATAAGATGTTCCGAGGTGTACAGAAATCCTGTAGTGTAGCATCAGAATCTAAAATTGGACTCACAGGAGAGGTTTAAATCATAGGAAGTTAGAGTGTCAGTCCTCTAGTACTTAAGTCGGCATTGTGCCTTTTGTATTAAATTCGGATGCAATTTTTGTTATTCATCGTCAATAAGGAAGTCCAAGGTACACAGTAAACCTGAAGTGAAGCATCGGAATCTAAAACTGGACTCACAGGAGAGGTTAAAATCATAGAAAGTTAGAGTGTCATTCCTCTTGTACTTAAGTCGGCATTGTGCCTTTTGTATTAAATTCGGATGCAATTTCTTTGTTTCATCGTCACTTAGACGGTACAAGGGATACAGTAAACCTGAAGTGTAGCATCGGAATCTAAAACTGGACTCACAGGAGAGGTTCAAAACATAGAAAGTGAGAGTGTCAATCCTCTTGTTCTTAAGTCGGCATTGTGCCTTTTGTATTAAATTCGGATGCAATTTCTGTATTTCATCGTCTATAAGAAGGTCCAAGGGATACAGTAAACCTGAAGTGAAGCATCATAATCTAAATCTGGACTCACAGGGGAGGTTCAAATCATTGTAATTGAGAGTGTCAGTCCTTTTGTACCTAAGTCGGCAGTGTGCCATTTGTATTAATTTCGGAAGCAATTTCTGTGTTTCATCGTCAATAAGAAGGTACACGGGATACAGTAAACCTGAAGTGAAACATCGGAATCTAAAACTGGACTCACAGGAGAGGTTCGAATCATAGATAGTGAGAGTGTCAGTCCTCTTGTGCATAAGTCGGCATTGTGCCATTTGTATTAAATTCGGATGCAATTTCTGTGTTTCATTGTCAATAAGAATGTCCAAGGTATAAAGGAAACCTGAAGTGAAGCATCGGAATCTAAAACTGGACTCACAGGAGAGGTTCAAATCATAGAAAGTTAGAGTGTCATTCCTCTTGTACCAAAGTCAGTATTGTGCCTTTTGGATTAAATTCGGATGCAATTTTTTTTTTCATCGTCAATAAGAAGGTACAAGGGATACAGTAAACCTGAAGTGAAGCATCGGAATCTAAAACTGGACTCACAGGACAGGATCAAAATATAGAAAGTTAGAGTGTCAGTCCTCTAGTACTTAAGTCGGCATAGTGCCTTTTGAATTTAATTCCGATGCAATATCTGTGTTTCATCGTTAATAAGATGTTCCGAGGTATACAGTAAACCTGAAGTGTAGCATCAGAATCTAAAATTGGACTCACAGGAGAGGTTTAAATCATAGGAAGTTAGAGTGTCAGTCCTCTAGTACTTAAGTCGGCATTGTGCCTTTTGTATTAAATTCGGATGCAATTTTTGTTATTCATCGTCAATAAGGAGGTCCAAGGTACACAGTAAACCTGAAGTGAAGCATCGGAATCTAAAACTGGACTCACAGGACAAGATCAAATCATAGAAAGTTATAGTGTCAGTCCTCTTGTACTTAAGTCGGCATAGTGCCTTTTGAATTTAATTCCGATGCAATTTCTGTGTTTCATTGTCAATAAGAAGTTCCGAGGTATACAGTAAACCTGAAGTGAAGCATCGGAATCTAAAACTGGACTCACAGGAGAGTTTCAAATCATAGAAACTTAGAGTGTCATTCCTCTTGTACTTAAGTCGGCATTGTGCCTTTTGTATTAAATTCGGATGCAATTTCTTTGTTTCATCGTCAATAAGACGGTACAAGGGATACAGTAAACCTGAAGTGTAGCATCGGAATCTAAAACTGGACTCACCGGAGAGGTTCAAAACATAGAAAGTGAGAGTGTCAGTCCTCTTGTACTTAAGTCGGCATTGTGCCTTTTGTATTAAATTCGGATGCAATTTCTGTGTTTCATCGTCAATAAGAAGGTCCAAGGGATACAGTAAACCTGAAGTGAAGCATCGTAATCTAAATCTGGACTCACAGGAGAGGTTCAAATCATTGTAAGTGAGAGTGTCAGTCCTTTTGTACCTAAGTCGGCATTGTGCCATTTGTATTAAATTCGGATGCAATTTTTGTTATTCATCGTCAATAAGAAGGTCCAAGAGATACAGTAAACTAGAAGTGAAGCATCGGAATCTAAAACTGGACGCTCAGGAGAGGTTCAAATCATAGAAAGTTATAGTGTCAGTCCTCTTGTGCTTAAGTCGGCATTGTGCGTTTTGTATTAAATTCGGATGCAATTTCTGTGTCTCATCGGCATTAAGAAGGTCCAAGGGATACAGTAACCCTGAAGTAAAGCATCGGAATCTAAAACTGGACTCACAGGAGATGTTCAAATCATAGAAATTGAGACTGTCAGTCCTCTTGTACTTAAGTCGGCATTGTGCCTTTTGTATTAAATTCGGATGCAATTTCCGTGTTTCATCGTGAATAAGAAGGTCCTAGGGATACAGTAAACCTGAAGTGAAGCATCGGAACCTAAAACTGGACTCACAGGAGAGGTTCAAATCATAGAAAGTTACAGTGTCAGTCCTCTTGTACTTAAGTCGGCATTGTGCCTTTTGAATTTAATTCCGATGCAATATCTGTGTTTCATCGTTAATAAGATGTTCCGATTTATACAGTAAACCTGAAGTGTAGCATCAGAATCTAAAATTGGACTCACAGGAGAGGTTTAAATCATAGGAAGTTAGAGTTTCAGTCCTCTAGTACTTAAGTCGGCATTGTGCCTTTTGTATTAAATTCGGATGCAATTTCCGTGTTTCATCGTCAATAAGAAGGTCCTAGGGATACAGTAAACCTGAAGTGAAGCATCGGAACCTAAAACTGGACTCACAGGAGAGGTTCAAATCATAGAAAGTTACAGTGTCAGTCCTCTTGTACTCAAGTCGGCATTGTGCCTTTTGAATTTAATTCCGATGCAATTTCTGTGTTTCATTGTCAATAAGAAGTTCCGAGCTATACAGTAAACCTGAAGTGAAGCATCGGAATCTAAAACTGGACTCACAGGAGAGGTTAAAATCATAGAAAGTTAGAGTGTCATTCCTCTTGTACTTAAGTCGGCATTGTGCCTTTTGTATTAAATTCGGATGCAATTTCTTTGTTTCATCGTCACTTAGACGGTACGAGGGATACAGTAAACCTGAAGTGTAGCATCGGAATCTAAAACTGGACTCACAGGAGAGGTTCAAAACATAGAAAGTGAGAGTGTCAATCCTCTTGTACTTAAGTCGGCATTGTGCCTTTTGTATTAAATTCGGATGCAATTTCTGTGTTTCATCGTCTATAAGAAGGTCCAAGGGATACAGTAAACCTGAAGTGAAGCATCATAATCTAAATCTGGACTCACAGGGGAGGTTCAAATCATTGTAATTGAGAGTGTCAGTCCTTTTGTACCTAAGTCGGCAGTGTGCCATTTGTATTAATTTCGGAAGCAATTTCTGTGTTTCATCGTCTATAAGAAGGTACACGGGATACAGTAAACCTGAAGTGAAACATCGGAATCTAAAACTGGACTCACAGGAGAGGTTCAAATCATAGAAAGTGAGAGTGTCAATCCTCTTGTACTTAAGTCGGCATTGTGCCTTTTGTATTAAATTCGGATGCAAAATCTGTGTTTCATCGTCAATAGGAAGGTCGAAGGCATACAGCAAACCGGAAATGAAGCATCGGAATCTAAAACTGGACTCACAGGAGAGGTTCGAATCATAGATAGTGAGAGTGTCAGTCCTCTTGTGCATAAGTCGGCATTGTGCCATTTGTATTAAATTCGGATGCAATTTCTGTGTTTCATTGTCAATAAGAATGTCCAAGGTATAAAGGAAACCTGAAGTGAAGCATCGGAATCTAAAACTGGACTCACAGGAGAGGTTCAAATCATAGAAAGTTAGAGTGTCATTCCTCTTGTACCAAAGTCGGTATTGTGCCTTTTGGATTAAATTCGGATGCAATTTTTTTTTTCATCGTCAATAAGAAGGTACAAGGGATACAGTAAACCTGAAGTGAAGCATCGGAATCTAAAACTGGACTCACAGGACAGGATCAAAATATAGAAAGTTAGAGTGTCAGTCCTCTAGTACTGAAGTCGGCATAGTGCCTTTTGAATTTAATTCCGATGCAATATCTGTGTTTCATCGTTAATAAGATGTTCCGAGGTATACAGTAAACCTGAAGTGTAGCATCAGAATCTAAAATTGGACTCACAGGAGAGGTTTAAATCATAGGAAGTTAGAGTGTCAGTCCTCTAGTACCTAAGTCGGCATTGTGCCTTTTGTATTAAATTCGGATGCAATTTTTGTTATTCATCGTCAATATGGAGGTCCAAGGTACACAGTAAACCTGAAGTGAAGCATCGGAATCTAAAACTGGACTCACAGGACAAGATCAAATCATAGAAAGTTATAGTGTCAGTCCTCTTGTACTTAAGTCGGCATAGTGCCTTTTGAATTTAATTCCGATGCAATTTCTGTGTTTCATTGTCAATAAGAAGTTCCGAGGTATACAGTAAACCTGAAGTGAAGCATCGGAATCTAAAACTGGACTCACAGGAGAGTTTCAAATCATAGAAACTTAGAGTGTCATTCCTCTTGTACTTAAGTCGGCATTGTGCCTTTTGTATTAAATTCGGATGCAATTTCTTTGTTTCATCGTCAATAAGACGGTACAAGGGATACAGTAAACCTGAAGTGTAGCATCGGAATCTATAACTGGACTCACAGGATAGGTTCAAAACATAGAAAGTTAGAGTGTCATTCCTCTTGAACTTAAATCGGCATTGTGCCTTTTGTATTAAATTCGGATGCAATTTCTTTGTTTCATCGTCAATAAGACGGTACAAGGGATACAGTAAACCTGAAGTGTAGCATCGGAATCTAAAACTGGACTCACCGGAGAGGTTCAAAACATAGAAAGTGAGAGTGTCAGTCCTCTTGTACTTAAGTCGGCATTGTGCCTTTTGTACTAAATTCGGATCCAATTTCTGTGTTTCATCGTGAATAAGAAGGTCCAAGGGATACAGTAAACCTGAAGTGAAGCATCGTAATCTAAATCTGGACTCACAGGAGAGGTTCAAATCATTGTAAGTGAGAGTGTCAGTCCTTTTGTACCTAAGTCGGCATTGTGCCATTTGTATTAAATTTGGATGCAATTTTTGTTATTCATCGTCAATAAGAAGGTCCAAGAGATACAGTAAACTAGAAGTGAAGCATAGGAATCTAAAACTGGACGCTCAGGAGAGGTTCAAATCATAGAAAGTTATAGTGTCAGTCCTCTTGTGCTTAAGTCGGCATTGTGCGCTTTGTATTAAATTCGGATGCAATTTCTGTGTCTCATCGGCATTAAGAAGGTCCAAGGGATATAGTAACCCTGAAGTGAAGCATCGGAATCTAAAACTGGACTCACAGGAGATGTTCAAATCATAGAAATTGAGAGTGTCAGTCCTCTTGTACTTAAGTCGGCATTGTGCCTTTTGTATTAAATTCGGATGCAATTTCCGTGTTTCATCGTGAATAAGAAGGTCCTAGGGATACAGTAAACCTGAAGTGAAGCATAGGAACCTAAAACTGGACTCACAGGAGAGGTTCAAATCATAAAAAGTTACAGTGTCAGTCCTCTTGTACTTAAGTCGGCATTGTGCCTTTTGAATTTAATTCCGATGCAATATCTGTGTTTCATCGTTAATAAGATGTTCCGAGGTGTACAGTAAACCTGAAGTGTAGCATCAGAATCTAAAATTGGACTCACAGGAGAGGTTTAAATCATAGGAAGTTAGAGTGTCAGTCCTCTAGTACTTAAGGCGGCATTGTGCCTTTTGTATTAAATTCGGATGCAATTTCCGTGTTTCATCGTCAATAAGAAGGTCCTAGGGATACAGTAAACCTGAAGTGAAGCATCGGAACCTAAAACTGGACTCACAGGAGAGGTTCAAATCATAGAAAGTTACAGTGTCAGTCCTCTTGTACTCAAGTGGGCATTGCGCCTTTTGAATTTAATTCCGATGCAATTTCTGTGTTTCATTGTCAATAAGAAGTTCCGAGCTATACAGTAAACCTGAAGTGAAGCATCGGAATCTAAAACTGGACTTACAGGAGAGGTTAAAATCATAGAAAGTTAGAGTGTCATTCCTCTTGTACTTAAGTCGGCATTGTGCCTTTTGTATTAAATTCGGATGCAATTTCTTTGTTTCATCGTCACTTTGACGGTACAAGGGATACAGTAAACCTGAAGTGTAGCATCGGAATCTAAAACTGGACTCACAGGACAGGTTCAAAACATAGAAAGTGAGAGTGTCAATCCTCTTGTACTTAAGTCGGCATTGTGCCTTTTGTATTAAATTCGGATGCAATTTCTGTGTTTCATCGTCTATAAGAAGGTCCAAGGGATACAGTAAACCTGAAGTGAAGCATCATAATCTAAATCTGGACTCACAGGAGAGGTTCAAATCATTGTAATTGAGAGTGTCAGTCCTTTTGTACCTAAGTCGGCAGTGTGCCATTTGTATTAATTTCGGAAGCAATTTCTGAGTTTCATCGTCAATAAGAAGGTACACGGGATACAGTAAACCTGAAGTGAAACATCGGAATCTAAAACTGGACTCACAGGAAAGGTTCAAATCATAGAAAGTGAGAGTGTCAATCCTCTTGTACTTAAGTCGGCATTGTGCCTTTTGTATTAAATTCGGATGCAAAATCTGTGTTTCATCGTCAATAGGTAGGTCGAAGGCATACAGCAAACCGGAAATGAAGCATCGGAATCTAAAACTGGACTCACAGGAGAGGTTCGAATCATAGATAGTGAGAGTGTCAGTCCTCTTGTGCATAAGTCGGCATTGTGTTATTTGTATTATATTCGGATGCAATTTCTGTGTTTCATTGTCAATAAGAATGTCCAAGGTATAAAGGAAACCTGAAGTGAAGCATCGGAATCTAAAACTGGACTCACAGGAGAGTTTCAAATCATAGACACTTAGAGTGTCATTCCTCTTGTACTTAAGTCGGCATTGTGCCTTTTGTATTAAATTCGGATGCATTTTCTGTGTTTCATCGTCAATAAGAAGGTCCAAGGGATACAGTAAACCTGCAGTGAAGCATCGTAATCTAAATCTGGACTCACAGGAGAGGTTCAAATCATTGTAAGTGAGAGTGTCAGTCCTCTTGTGCATAAGTCGGCATTGTGCCATTTGTATTAAATTCGGATGCAATTTTTGTTATTCATCGTCAATAAGAAGGTCCAAGAGATACAGTAAACTAGAAGTGAAGCATCGGAATCTAAAACTGGACGCTCAGGAGAGGTTCAAATCATAGAAAGTTATAGTGTCAGTCCTCTTGTGCTTAAGTCGGCATTGTGCGTTTTGTATTAAATTCGGATGCAATTTCTGTGTCTCATCGTCATTAAGAAGGTCCAAGGGATACAGTAACCCTGAAGTGAAGCATCGGAATCTAAAATTGGACTCACAGGAGAGGTTCAAATCATAGAAATTGAGAGTGTCATTCCTCTTGAACTTAAATCGGCATTGTGCCTTTTGTATTAAATTCGGATGCAATTTCTTTGTTTCATCGTCATTAAGACGGTACAAGGGATACAGTAAACCTGAAGTGTAGCATCGGAATCTAAAACTGGACTCACCGGAGAGGTTCAAAACATAGAAAGTGAGAGTGTCATTCCTCTTGTACTTAAGTCGGCAGTGTGCGTTTTGTATTAAATTCGGATGCAATTTCTTTGTTTCATCGTCAATAAGACGGTACAAGGGATACAGTAAACCCGAAGTGTAGCATCGGAATCTGTAACTGGACTCACAGGAGAGGTTCAAAACATAGAAAGTTAGAGTGTCATTCCTCTTGAACTTAAATCGGCATTGTGCCTTTTGTATTAAATTCGGATGCCATTTCTTTGTTTCATCGTCAATAAGACGGTACAAGGGATACAGTAAACCTGAAGTGTAGCATCGGAATCTAAAACTGGACTCACAGGAGAGGTTCAAAACATAGAAAATGAGAGTGTCAGTCCTCTTGTACTTAAGTCGGCATTGTGCCTTTTGTATTAAATTCGGATGCAATTTCTGTGTTTCATCGTCAATAAGAAGGTCCAAGGGATACAGTAAACCTGAAGTGATGCATCGTAATTTATATCTGGACTCACAGGAGAGGTTCAAATCATTGTAAGTGAGAGTGTCAGTCCTTTTGTACCTAAGTCGGCATTGTGCCATTTGTATTAAATTCGTTTGCAATTTTTGTTATTCATCGTCAATAAGAAGGTCCAAGAGATACAGTAAACTAGAAGTGAAGCATCGGAATCTAACACTGGACGCTCAGGAGAGGTTCAAATCATAGAAAGTTATAGTGTCAGTCCTCTTGTGCTTAAGTCGGCATTGTGCGTTTTGTATTAAATTCGGATGCAATTTCTGTGTCTCATCGTCATTAAGAAGGTCCAAGGGATACAGTAACCCTGAAGTGAAGCATCGGAATCTAAAACTGGACTCACAGGAGAGGTTCAAATCATAGAAATTGAGAGTGTCAGTCCTGTTGTACTTAAGTCGGCATTGTGCCTTTTGTATTAAATTCGGATGCAATTTCCGTGTTTCATCGTGAATAAGAAGGTCCTAGGGATACAGTAAACCTGAAGTGAAGCATCGGAACCTAAAACTGGACTCACAGGAGAGGTTCAAATCATAGAAAGTTACAGTGTCAGTCCTCTTGTACTTAAGTCGGCATTGTGCCTTTTGAATTTAATTCCGATGCAATATCTGTGTTTCATCGTTAATAAGATGTTCCGAGGTATACAGTAAACCTGAAGTGTAGCATCAGAATCTAAAATTGGACTCACAGGAGAGGTTTAAATCATAGGAAGTTAGAGTGTCAGTCCTCTAGTACTTAAGTCGGCATTGTGCCTTTTGTATTAAATTCGGATGCAATTTTAGTTATTCATCGTCAATAAGGAGGTCCAAGGTACACAGTAAACCTGAAGTGAAGCATCGGAATCTAAAACTGGACTCACAGGACAAGATCAAATCATAGAAAGTTAGAGTGTCAGTCCTCTTGTACTTAAGTCGGCATAGTGCCTTTTGAATTTAATTCCGATGCAATTTCTGTGTTTCATCGACAATAAGAGGGTCAAAGGTATACAGTAAACCTGAAGTGAAGCATCGGAATCTAAAACTGGAATCACAGGAGAGGTTCAAATCATAGAAAGTTAGAGTGTCATTCCTCTTGAACTTAAGTCGGCATTGTGCCTTTTGTATTAAATTCGGATGCAATTTCTTTGTTTCATCGTCAATAAGACGGTACAAGGGATACAGTAAACCTGAAGTGAAGCATCGGAATCTAAAACTGGACTCACAGGAGAGGTTGAGAACATAGAAAGTTAGAGTGTCATTCCTCTTGAACTTAAATCGGCATTGTGCCTTTTGTATTAAATTCGGATGCAATTTCTTTGTTTCATCGTCAATAAGACGGTACAAGGGATACAGTAAACCTGAAATGTAGCATCGGAATCTAAAACGGGACTCACAGGAGAGGTTCAAAACATAGAAAGTGAGAGTGTCAGTCCTCTTGTACTTAAGTCGGCATTGTGCCTTTTGTATTAAATTCGGATGCAATATCTGTGTTTCATCGTCAATAAGAAGGTCCAAGGGATACAGTAAACCTGAAGTGAAGCATCGGAATCTAAATCTGGACTCACAGGAGAGGTTCAAATCATTGTAAGTGAGAGTGTCAGACCTTTTGTACCTAAGTCGGCATTGTGCCATTTGTATTAATTTCGGAAGCAATTTCTGTGTTTCATCGTCAATAAGAAGGTACACGGGATACAGTAAACCTGAAGTGAAGCATCGGAATCAAAAACTGGACTCACAGGACAGGTTCAAATCATAGAAAGTTAGAGTGTCAGTCCTCTTGTACTTATGTCGGCATAGTGCCTTTTGAAATTAATTCCGAAGCAATTTCTGTGTTTCATCGTCAATAAGATGCTCCGAGGTATGCAGTAAACCTGAAGTGAAGCATCGGAATCTAAAACTGGACTCACGGGAGAGGTTCAAATCATAGAAAGTTAGAGTGTCATTCCTCTTGATCTTAAATCGATATTGTGCCTTTTGTATTAAATTCGGATGCAATTTCCGTGTTTCATCGTCAATAAGAAGGTCCTAGCGATACAGTAAACCTGAAGTGAAGCATCGGAACCTAAAACTGGACTCACAGGAGAGGTTCAAATCATAGAAAGTTACAGTGTCAGTCCTCTTGTACTCAAGTCGGCATTGTGCCTTTTGAATTTAATTCCGATGCAATTTCTGTGTTTCATTGTCAATAACAAGTTCCGAGCTATACAGTAAACCTGAAGTGAAGCATCGGAATCTAAAACTGGACTCACAGGAGAGGTTAAAATCATAGAAAGTTAGAGTGTCATTCCTCTTGTACTTAAGTCGTCATTGTGCCTTTTGTATTAAATTCAGATGCAATTTCTTTGTTTCATCGTCAATTAGACGGTACAAGGGATACAGTAAACCTGAAGTGTAGCATCGGAATCTAAATCTGGACTCACAGGAGAGGTTCAAAACATAGAAAGTGAGAGTGTCAATGATCTTGTACTTAAGTCGGCATTGTGCCTTTTGTATTAAATTCGGATGCAATTTCTGTGTTTCATCGGCTATAAGAAGGTCCAAGGGATACAGTAAACCTCAAGTGAAGCATCATAATCTAAATCTGGACTCACAGGAGAGGTTCAAATCATTGTAATTGAGAGTGTCAGTCCTTTTGTACCTAAGTCGGCAGTGTGCCATTTGTATTAGTTTCGGAAGCAATTTCTGTGTTTCATCGTCAATAAGAAGGTACACGGGATACAGTAAACCTGAAGTGAAGCATCGGAATCTAAAACTGGACTCACAGGAGAGGTTCAAATCATACAAAGTGAGAGTGTCAATCCTTTTGTACTTAAGTCGTCATTGTGCCTTTTGTATTAAATTCGGATGCAAAATCTGTGTTTCATCGTCAATAGGAAGGTCGAAGGCATACAGCAAACCGGAAATGAAGCATCGGAATCTAAAACTGGACTCACAGGAGAGGTTCGAATCATAGATAGTGAGAGTGTCAGTCCTCTTGTGCATAAGTCGGCATTGTGCCATTTGTATTAAATTAGGATGCAATTTCTGTGTTTCATTGTCAATAAGAAGGTCCAAGGTATAAAGGAAACCTGAAGTGAAGCATCGGAATCTAAAACTGGACTCACAGGAGAGGTTCAAATCATAGAAAGTTAGAGTGTCATTCCTCTTGTACTAAAGTCGGTATTGTGTCTTTTGTATTAATTTCAGATGCAATTTTTTTTTTCATCGTCAATAAGAAGGTACAAGGGATACAGTAAACCTGGAGTGAAGCATCGGAATCTAAAACTGGACTCACAGGACAGGATCAAAATATAGAAAGTTAGACTGTCAGTCCTCTAGTACTTAAGTCGGCATAGTGCCTTTTGAATTTAATTCCGATGCAATATCTGTGTTTCATCGTTAATAAGATGTTCCGAGGTATACAGTAAACCTGAAGTGTAGCATCAGAATCTAAAATTGGACTCACAGGAGAGGTTTAAATCATAGGAAGTTAGAGTGTCATTCCTCTTGATCTTAAATCGGCATTGTGCCTTTTGTATTAAATTCGGATGCAATTTCTTTGTTTCATCGTCAATAAGACGGTACAAGGGATACAGTAAACCTGAAATGTAGCATCGGAATCTAAAACGGGACTCACAGGAGAGGTTCAAATTATAGAAAGTGAGAGTGTCAGTCCTCTTGTACTTAAGTCGGCATTGTGCCTTTTGTATTAAATTCGGATGCAATATCTGTGTTTCATCGTCAATAAGAAGGTCCAAGGGATACAGTAAACCTGAAGTGAAGCATCGTAATCTAAATCTGGACTCACAGGAGAGGTTCAAATCATTGTAAGTGAGAGTGTCAGTCCTTTTTTACCTAAGTCGGCATTGTGCCATTTGTATTAATTTCGGAAGCAATTTCTGTGTTTCATCGTCAATAAGAAGGTACACGGGATACAGTAAACCTGAAGTGAAGCATCGGAATCTAAAACTGGACTCACAGGACAGGTTCAAATCATAGAAAGTTAGAGAGTCAGTCCTCTTGTACTTATGTCGGCATGGTGCCTTTTGAAATTAATTCCGAAGCAATTTCTGTGTTTCATCGTCAATAAGATGCTCCGAGGTATACAGTAAACCTGCAGTGAAGCATCGGAATCTAAAACTGGACTCACGGGAGAGGTTCAAATCATAGAAAGTTAGAGTGTCATTCCTCTTGTACTTAAGTCGGCATTGTGCCTTTTGTATTAAATTCGGATGCAATTTCCGTGTTTCATCGTCAATAAGAAGGTCCTAGGGATACAGTAAACCTGAAGTGAAGCATCGGAACCTAAAACTGGACTCACAGGAGAGGTTCAAATCATAGAAAGTTACAGTGTCGGTCCTCTTGTACTCAAGTCGGCATTGTGCCTTTTGAATTTAATTCCGATGCAATTTCTGTGTTTCATTGTCAATAACAAGTTCCGAGCTATACAGTAAACCTGAAGTGAAGCATCGGAATCTAAAACTGTACTCACAGGAGGGGTTAAAATCATAGAAAGTTAGAGTGTCATTCCTCTTGTACTTAAGTCGTCATTGTGCCTTTTGTATTAAATTCGGATGCAATTTCTTTGTTTCATCGTCAATTAGACGGTACAAGGGATACAGTAAACCTGAAGTGTAGCATCGGAATCTAAAACTGGACTCACAGGAGAGGTTCAAAACATAGAAAGTGATAGTGTCAATCCTCTTGTACTTAAGTCGGCATTGTGCCTTTTGTATTAAATTCGGATGCAATTTCTGTGTTTCATCGGCTATAAGAAGGTCCAAGGGATACAGTAAACCTGAAGTGAAGCATCATAATCTAAATCTGGACTCACAGGAGAGGTTCAAATCACTGTAATTGAGAGTGTCAGTCCTTTTGTACCTAAGTCGGCAGTGTGCCATTTGTATTAATTTCGGAAGCAATTTCTGTGTTTCATCGTCAATAAGAAGGTACACGGGATACAGTAAACCTGAAGTGAAGCATCGGAATCTAAAACTGGACTCACAGGACAGGATCAAAATATAGAAAGTTAGACTGTCAGTCCTCTAGTACTTAAGTCGGCATAGTGCCTTTTGAATTTAATTCCGATGCAATATCTGTGTTTCATCGTTAATGAGATGTTCCGAGGTATACAGTAAACCTGAAGTGTAGCATCAGAATCTAAAATTGGACTCACAGGAGAGGTTAAAATCATAGGAAGTTAGAGTGTCAGTCCTCTAGTACTTAAGTCGGCATTGTGCCTTTTGTATTAAATTCGGATGCAATTTTTTTATTCATAGTCAATAAGGAGGTCCAAGGTACACAGTAAACCTGAAGTGAAGCATCGGAATCTAAAACTGGACTCACAGGAGAGGTTAAAATCATAGAAAGTTAGAGTGTCATTCCTCTTGTACTTAAGTCGGCATTGTGCCTTTTGTATTAAATTCGGATGAAATTTCTTTGTTTCATCGTCACTTAGACTGTACAAGGGATACAGTAAACCTGAAGTGTAGCATCGGAATCTAAAACTGGACTCGCAGGAGAGGTTCAAAACATAGAAAGAGAAAGTGTCAATCCTCTTGTACTTAAGTCGGCATTGTGCCTTTTGTATTAAATTCGGATGCAATTTCTGTGTTTCATCGTCTATAGGAAGGTCCAAGGGATACAGTAAACCTGAAGTGAAGCATCATAATCTAAATCTGGACTTACAGGAGAGGTTCAAATCATTGTAATTGAGAGTGTCAGTCCTTTAGTACCTAAGTCGGCAGTGTGCCATTTGTATTAATTTCGGAAGCTATTTCTGTGTTTCATCGTCAATAAGTAGGTGCACGGGATACAGTAAACCTGAAGTGAAGCATCGGAATCTAAAACTGGACTCACAGGAGAGGTTCAAATCATAGAAAGTGAGAGTGTCAATCCTCTTGTACTTAAGTCGGCATTGTGCCTTTTGTATTAAATTCGGATGCAAATTCTGTGTTTCATCGTCAATAGGACGGTCGAAGGCATACAGCAAACCGGAAATGAAGCATCGGAATCTAAAACTGGACTCACAGGAGAGGTTCGAATCATAGATAGTGAGAGTGTCAGTCCTCTTGTGCATAAGTCGGCATTGTGCCATTTGTATTAAATTCGGATGCAATTTCTGTGTTTCATTGTCAATAAGAAGGTCCAAGGTATAAAGCAAACCTGAAGTGAAGCATCGGAATCTAAAACTGGACTCACAGGTGAGGTTCAAATCATAGAAAGTTGGAGTGTCATTCCTCTTGTACTAAAGTCGGTATTGTGCCTTTTGGATTAAATTCGGATGCAATTTTTTTTTTCATCGTCAATAAGAAGGTACAAGGGATACAGTAAACCTGAAGTGAGGCATCGGAATCTAAAACTGGACTCACAGGACAGGATCAAAATATAGAAAGTTAGAGTGTCAGTCCTTTAGTACTTAAGTCGGCATAGTGCCTTTTGAATTTAATTCCGATGCAATATCTGTGTTTCATCGTTAATAAGATGTTCCGAGGTATACAGTAAACCTGAAGTGTAGCATCAGAATCTAAAATTGGACTCACAGGAGAGGTTTAAATCATAGGAAGTTAGAGTGTCTGGCCTCTAGTACTTAAGTCGGCATTGTGCCTTTTGTATTAAATTCGGATGCAATTTTTATTATTCATCGTCAATAAGGAGGTCCAGGTACACAGTAAACCTGAAGTGAAGCATCGGAATCTGAAACTGGACTCACAGGACAAGATCAAATCATAGAAAGTTATAGTGTCAGTCCTCTTGTACTTAAGTCGGCATAGTGCCTTTTGAATTTAATTCCGATGCAATTTCTGTGTTTTATTGTCAATAAGAAGTTCCGAGGTATACAGTACACCTGAAGTGAAGCATCGGAATCTAAAACTGGACTCACAGGAGAGTTTCAAATCATAGAAACTTAGAGTGTCATTCCTCTTGTCCTTAAGTCGGCATTGTGCCTTTTGTATTAAATTCGGATGCAATTTCTTTGTTTCATCGTCAATAAGACGGTACAAGGAATACAGTAAACCTGAAGTGTAGCATCGGAATCTATAACTGGACTCACAGGAGAGGTTCAAAACATAGAAAGTTAGAGTGTCATTCCTCTTGAACTTAAATCGGCATTGTGCCTTTTGTATTAAATTCGGATGCAATTTCTTTGTTTCATCGTCAATAAGACGGTACAAGGGATACAGTAAACCTGAAGTGTAG
Source organism: Schistocerca americana (assembly GCF_021461395.2). Lineage (NCBI taxonomy): Eukaryota > Metazoa > Arthropoda > Insecta > Orthoptera > Acrididae > Schistocerca > Schistocerca americana. The sequence goes on from NC_060121.1 coordinate 62,078,701, forward strand.
CATCGGAATCTAAAACTGGACTCACCGGAGAGGTTCAAAACATAGAAACTGAGAGTGTCAGTCCTCTTGTACTTAAGTCGGCATTGTGCCATTTGTATTAAATTCGGATGCAATTTCTGTGTTTCATCGTCAATAAGAAGGTCCAAGGGATACAGTCAACCTGAAGTGAAGCATCGTAATCTAAATCTGGACTCACAAGAGAGGTTCAAATCATTGTAAGTGAGAGTGTCAGTCCTTTTGTACCTAAGTCGGCATTGTGCTATTTGTATTAATTTCGGAAGCAATTTCTGTGTTTCATCGTCAATAAGAAGGTACACGGGATACACTAAACCTGAAGTGAAGCATCGGAATCTAAAACTGGACTCACAAAACAGGTTCAAATCATAGAAAGTTAGAGTGTCAGTCCTCTTGTACTTATGTCGGCATAGTGCCTTTTGAAATTAATTCCGAAGCAATTTCAGTGTTTCATCGTCAATAAGATGCTCCGAGGTATACAGTAAACCAGAAGTGAAGCATCGGAATCTAAAACTGGACTCACAGGAGAGGTTCAAATCATAGAAAGTTAGAGTCACATTCCTCTTGTACTTAAGTCGGCATTGTGCCTTTTGTATTAAATTCGGATGCAATTTCTTTGTTTCATCGTCAATAAGACGGTACAAGGGATACAGTAAACCTGAAGTGTAGCATCGGAATCTAAAACTGGACTCACAGGAGAGGTTCTAAACATAGAAAGTGAGAGTGTCAGTACTCTTGTACTTAAGTCGGCATTGTGCCTTTTGTATTGAATTCGGATGCAATTTCTGTGTTTCATCGTCAACAAGAAGGTCCAAGGGATACAGTAAACCTGAAGTGAAGCATCGTAATCTAAATCTGGACTCGCAGGAGAGGTTAAAATCATTGTAAGTGAGAGTGTCAGTCCTTTTGTACCTAAGTCGGCATTGTGCCATTTTTATTAATTTCGGAAGCAATTTCTGTGTTTCATCGACAATAAGAAGGTACACGGGATACAGTAAACCTGAAGTGAAGCATCGGAATCTAAAACTGGACTCACAGGAGAGGTTCAAATCATAGAAAGTTAGAGTGTCAGTCCTCTTGTACTTAAGTCGGCATTATGCCTTTTGAATTTAATTCCGATGCAATTTCTGTGTTTCATCGACAATAAGAGGGTCCAAGGTATACAGTAAACCTGAGGTGAAGCATCGGAATCTAAAACTGGAATCACAGGAGAGGTTCAAATCATAGTAAGTGAGAGTGTCAGTCCTCTTGTACATAAGTCGGCATTGTGCCTTTTGTATTAAATTCGGATGCAATTTCCGTGTTTCATCGTCAATAAGATGGTCCTAGGGAAACAGTAAACCTGAAGTGAAGCATCGGAACCTAAAACTGGACTCACAGGAGAGGTTCAAATCATTAAAAGTTACAGTGTCAGTCCTCTTGTACTTAAGTCGGCATTGTGCCTTTTGAATTTAATTCCGTTGCAATTTCTGTGTTTCATTGTCAATAAGAAGTTCCGAGGTATACACTATACCTGAAGTGAAGCATCGGAATCTAAAACTGGACTCACAGGACAGGTTCAAATCATAGAAAGTTAGAGTGTCAGTCCTCTTGTACTTATGTCGGCATAGTGCCTTTTGAAATTAATTCCGAAGCAATTTCTGTGTTTCATCGTCAATAAGATGCTCCGAGGTATACAGTAAACCAGAAGTGAAGCATCGGAATCTAAAACTGGACTCACAGGAGAGGTTCAAATCATAGAAAGTTAGAGTCACACTCCTCTTGTACTTAAGTCGGCATTGTGCCTTTTGTATTAAATTCGGATGCAATTTCTTTGTTTCATCGTCAATAAGACGGTACAAGGGATACAGTAAACCTGAAGTGTAGCATCGGAATCTAAAACTGGACTCACAGGAGAGGTTCTAAACATAGAAAGTGAGAGTGTCAGTACTCTTGTACTTAAGTCGGCATTGTGCCTTTTGTATTGAATTCGGATGCAATTTCTGTGTTTCATCGTCAATAAGATGGTCCAAGGGATACAGTAAACCTGAAGTGAAGCATCGTAATCTAAATCTGGACTCGCAGGAGAGGTTAAAATCATTGTAAGTGAGAGTGTCAGTCCTTTTGTACCTAAGTCGGCATTGTGCCATTTTTATTAATTTCGGAAGCAATTTCTGTGTTTCATCGACAATAAGAAGGTACACGGGATACAGTAAACCTGAAGTGAAGCATCGGAATCTAAAACTGGACTCACAGGAGAGGTTCAAATCATAGAAAGTTAGAGTGTCAGTCCTCTTGTACTTAAGTCGGCATTATGCCTTTTGAATTTAATTCCGATGCAATTTCTGTGTTTCATCGACAATAAGAGGGTCCAAGGTATACAGTAAACCTGAGGTGAAGCATCGGAATCTAAAACTGGAATCACAGGAGAGGTTCAAATCATAGTAAGTGAGAGTGCCAGTCCACTTGTACTTAAGTCGGCATTGTGCCTTTTGTATTAAATTCGGATGCAATTTCCGTGTTTCATCGTCAATAAGATGGTCCTAGGGAAACAGTAAACCTGAAGTGAAGCATCGGAACCTAAAACTGGACTCACAGGAGAGGTTCAAATCATTAAAAGTTACAGTGTCAGTCCTCTTGTACTTAAGTCGGCATTGTGCCTTTTGAATTTAATTCCGTTGCAATTTCTGTGTTTCATTGTCAATAAGAAGTTCTGAGGTATACACTATACCTGAAGTGAAGCATCGGAATCTAAAACTGGACTCACAGGAGAGGTTCAAATCATAGAAAGTTAGAGTGTCATTCCTCTGGTACTTAAGTCGGCATTGTGCCCTTTGTATTAAATTCGGATGCAATTTCTGTGTTTCATCGTCAATAAGAAGGTCCAAGGGATACAGTAAACCTGAAGTGAAGCATCGTAATTTATATCTGGACTCACAGGAGAGGTTCAAATCATAGAAAGTTAGAGTGTCATTCCTCTTGTACTAAAGTCGGTATTGTGCCTTTTGTATTAAATTCGGACGCAATTTTTTTTTCATCGTCAATAAGAAGGTACAAGGGATACAGTAACCTGAAGTGAAGCATCGGAATCTAAAACTGGACTCACAGGACAGGATCAAAATATAGAAAGTTAGAGTGTCAGTCCTCTAGTACTTAAGTCGGCATAGTGCCTTTTGAATTTAATTCCGATGCAATATCTGTGTTTCATCGTTAATAAGATGTTCCGAGGTATACAGTAAACCTGAAGTGTAGCATCAGAATCTAAAATTGGACTCACAGGAGAGGTTTAAATCATAGGAAGCTAGAGTGTCAGTCCTCTAGTACTTAAGTCGGCATTGTGCCTTTTGTATTAAATTCGGATGCAATTTTTGTTATTCATCGTCAATTAGGAGGTCCAAGGTACACAGTAAACCTGAAGTGAAGCATCGGAATCTAAAACTGGACTCACAGGACAAGATCAAATCATAGAAAGTTATAGTGCAGTCCTCTTGTACTTAAGTCGGCATAGTGCCTTTTGAATTTAATTCCGATGCAATTTCTGTGTTTCATCGACAATAAGAGGGTCAAAGGTATACACTAAACCTGAAGTGAAGCATCGGAATCTAAAACTGGAATCACAGGAATGGTTCAAATAATAGAAAGTTAGAGTGTCATTCCTCTTGAATTTAAGTCGGCATTGTGCCTTTTGTATTAAATTCGGATGCAATTTCTGTGTTTCATCGTCAATAAGACGGTACAAGGGATACAGTAAACCTGAAGTGTAGCATCGGAATCTAAAACCGGACTCACAGGAGAGTTTCAAAACATAGAAAGTGAGAGTGTCAGTCCTCTTGTACTTAAGTCGGCATTGTGCCATTTGTATTAAATTCGGATGCAATTTCTGTGTTTCATCGTCAATAAGACTGTCCAAGGGATACAGTAAACCTGAAGTGAAGCATCGGAATCTAAATCTGGACTCACGGGAGAGGTTCAAATCATTGTAAGTGTGAGTGTCAGTCCTTTTGTACCTAAGTCGGCATTCTGCCATTTGTATTAATTTCGGAAGCAATTTCTGTGTTTCATCGTCAATAAGAAGGTACACGGGATACAGTAAACCTGAAGTGAAGCATCGGAATCTAAATCTGGACTCACGGGAGAGGTTCAAATCATTGTAAGTGTGAGTGTCAGTCCTTTTGTACCTAAGTCGGCATTCTGCCATTTGTATTAATTTCGGAAGCAATTTCTGTGTTTCATCGTCAATAAGAAGGTACACGGGATACAGTAAACCTGAAGTGAAGCATCGGAATCTAAAACTGGACTCACAGGACAGGTTCAAATCATAGAAAGTTAGAGTGTCAGTCCTCTTGTACTTATGTCGGCATAGTGCCTTTTGAAATTAATTCCAAAGCAATTTCTGTGTTTCATCGTCAATAAGATGTTCCGAGGTATACAGTAAACCTGAAGTGAAGCATCGGAATCTAAAACTGGACTCACAGGAGAGGTTCAAATCATAGAAAGTAAGAGTGTCATTCCTCTTGTACTTAAGTCGGCATTGTGCCTTTTGTATTAAATACGGATGCAATTTCTTTGTTTCATCGTCAATAAGACGGTACAAGGGATACAGTAAACCTGAAGTGTAGCATCGGAATCTAAAACTGGACTCACAGGAGAGGTTCTAAACATAGAAAGTGAGAGTGTCAGTCCTCTTGTACTTAAGTCGGCATTGTGCCTTTTGTATTAGATTCGGATGCAATTTCTGTGTTTCATCGTCAATAAGAAGGTCCCAGGGATACAGTAAACCTGAAGTGAAGCATCGTAATCTAAATCTGGACTCAGAGGAGAGGTTAAAATCATTGTAAGTGAGAGTGTCAGTCCTTTTGTACCTAAATCGGCATTGTGCCATTTTTATTAATTTCGGAAGCAATTTCTGTGTTTCATCGACAATAAAAAGGTACACGGGATACAGTAAACCTGAAGTGAAGCATCGGAATCTAAGACTGGACTCACAGGAGAGGTTCAAATCATAGAAAGTTAGAGTGTCAGTCCTCTTGTACTTAAGTCGGCATTATGCCTTTTGAATATAATTCCGATGCAATTTCTGTGTTTCATCGACAATAAGAGGGTCCAAGGTATACAGTAAACCTGAAGAGAAGCATCGGAATCTAAAACTGGAATCACAGGAGAGGTTCAAATCATAGAAAGTGAGAGTGTCAGTCCTCATGTACTTAAGTCGGCATTGTGCCTATTGTATTAAATTCGGATGCAATTTCCGTGTTACATCGTCAATAAGATGGTCCTAGGGAAACAGTAAACCTGAAGTGAAGCATCGGAACCTAAAACTGGACTCACAGGAGAGGTTCAAATCATAGAAAGTTACAGTGTCAGTCCTCTTGTACTTAAGTCGGCATTGTGCCTTTTGAATTTAATTCCGATGCAATTTCTGTGTTTCTTTGTCAATAAGAAGTTCCGAGGTATACAGTATACCTGAAGTGAAGCATCGGAATCTAAATCTGAACTCACAGGAGAGGTTAAAATCATAGAAAGTGAGAGTGTCAGTCCTTTTGTACCTAAGTCAGCATAGTGCCTTTTGAAATTAATTCCGATGCAATATCTGTGTTTGATCGTCAATAAGATGTTCCGAGGTATTCAGTAAACCTGAAGTGAAGCATCGGTGTCCAAAACTGGTCTCACAGGAGAGGTTCAAATCATAGGAAGTTAGAGTGTCAGTCCTCTTGTACTTAAGTCGGCATTGTGCCTTTTGTATTACATTCGGATGCAATTTTTGTTATTCATCGTCAATAAGGAGGTCCAAGGTACACAGTAAACCTGAAGTGAAGGATCGGAATCTAAAACTGGATTTACAGGTGAGGTTCAAATCATAGAAAGTGAGAGTGTCAGTCCACTTGTACTTAAGTCAGCATTGTGCCTTTTGTATTAAATACGGATGCAATTTCTGTAATTCATCGTCAATAAGAAGGTCCAAGGGATACAGCAAACCTGAAGTGAAGCATTGGAATCTAAAACTGGACTCACAGGAGAGGTTCAAATCATAGCAAGTTACAGTGTCAGTCCTCTTGTACTTAAGTCGGCATTATGCCTTTTTTAATTTAATTCCGATGCAATTTCTGTGTCTCATCGTCAATAAGAAAGTCCAAGGGATACAGTAACCCTGAAGTGAAGCATCGGAATCCAAAACTGGACCCCCAGGAGAGGTTCAAATCCTAGAAAGTGAGAGTGTCAGTCCTCTTGTACTTTAATCGGCATTGTGGCTTTTGTATTAATTCGGATGCAATATCCGTGTTTCATCGTCAAAAAGAAGGACCTAGGGACACAGTAAACCTGAAGTGAAGCATCGGAAACTAAAACTGGACGCACAGGAGAGGTTCAAATCATAGAAAATTACAGTGTCAGTCCTCTTGTACTTAAGTCGGCATTGTGCCTTTTGTATTAAATTCGGATGCAATTTCTTTGTTTCATCGTCAATAAGACGGTACAAGGGATACAGTAAACCTGAAGTGTAGCATCGGAATCTAGGACTGGACTCACAGGAGAGGTTCAAAACATAGAAGGTGAGAGTGTCAGTCCTCTTGTACTTAAGTCGGCATTGTGCCTTTTGTATTAAATTCGGATGCAATTTCTGTGTTTCATCGTCAATAAGATGTTCCGAGGTATGCAGTAAACCTGAAGTGAAGCATCAAAATCTAAAACTGGACTGCCAGAAGAGGTTCAAATTATAGAAATTGAGAGTGTCAGTCCTCTTGTACTTAAGTCGGCATTGTGCCTTTTGTATTAAATTCGGATGCAATTTCTGTGTTTCATCGTCAATAAGAAGTTCCAAGGGATACACTAAACCTGAAGTGATGCATCGGTATCTAATACTGGACTCACAGGAGAGGTTCAAATCATAGAAAGTTAGAGTGTCAGTCCTCTTGTACTTAAGTCGGCACTGTGTCTTTTGAATTTAATTCCGATGCAATTTCTGTGTTTCATCGACAATAAGAAGGTCCAAGGTATACAGTAAACCTGAAGTGAAGCATCGGAACCTAAAATTGGAATCACAGGAGAGGTTCAAATCATAGAATGTTAGAGTGTCAGTCCTCTTGTACTTAAGTCGGCATTGTGCCTTTTGTATTAAATTCGGATGCAATTTTTGTTATTCATCGTCAATAAGAAGGTCCAAGGTACACAGTAAACCTGAAGTGAAGCATCGGAATCTAAAACTGGACTCACAGGAGAGGTTCAAATCATAGGAAGTGAGAGTGTCAGTCCACTTGTACTTAAGTCAGCATTGTGCCTTTTGTATTAAATTCGGATGTAATTTCGTTGTTTCATTGTCAATAAGAAGGTACATGGGATACAGTAAACCTGAAGTGAAGCATCGGAATCTAAAACCGGACTCTCAGGAGAGGTTCAAAACATAGAAATTGAGAGTGTCAGTCCACTTGTAGTTAAGTCAGCATTGTGCCTTTTGTATTAAATTCGGAAGCAATTTCTGTGTCTCATCGTCAATAAGAAAGTCCAAGGGATACAGTAACCCTGATGTGAAGCATCGGAATCTAAAACTGGACTCACAGGAGCGGTTCAAATCATAGAAAGTGAGAGTGTCAGTTCGCTTAAACTTAAGTCGGCATTGTGCCTTTTGTATTAAATTCGGATGCAATTTCCGTGTTTCATCGTCAATAAGAAGGTCCTAGGGATACAGTAAACCTGAAGTGAAACATCGGAAAATAAATTTGGACCCACAGGAGGGGTTCAAATCATAGAAAGTTAGAGTGTCATTCCTCTTGTACCTAAGTCGGCATTGTGCCTTTTGTGTTAAATTCGGATGCAATTTCTTTGTTTCATCGTCAATAAGAAGGTACAAGGGATACAGTAAACATGAAGTGTAGCATCGGAATCTCAAACTGGACTCACAGGAGAGGTTCTAAACATAGAAAGTGAGAGTGTCAGTCCTCTTGTAAATAAGTCGGCATTGTGCCTTTTGTATTAAATTCGGATGCTATTTCTGTATTTCATCGTCAATAAGAAGGTCCAAGGGATACAGTAAACCTGAAGTGAAGCATCGTAATCTAAAACTTGACTCAAGGGAGAGGTTCAAATCATAGAAAGTGAGAGTGTCAATCCTCTTGTACTTAAGTCGGCATTGTGCCTTTTGTATTAAATTCGGATGCAAAATCTGTGTTTCATCGTCAATAGGAAGGTCGAAGGCATACAGCAAACCGGAAATGAAGCATCGGAGTCTAAAACTGGACTCACAGGAAAGGTTCGAATCATAGATAGTGAGAGTGTCAGTCCTCTTGTGCATAAGTCGGCATTGTGCCATTTCTATTAAATTCGGATGCAATTTCTGTGTTTCCTTGTCAATAAGATGGTCCAAGGTATAAAGGAAACCTGAAGTGAAGCATCGGAATGTAAAACTGGACTCACAGGAGAGGTTCAAATCATAGAATGTTAGAGTGTCGTTCCTCTTGTACCAAAGTCGGTATTGTGCCTTTTGTATTAAATTCGGATGCAACTTCTTTGTTTCATCGTCAATAAAAAGGTACAAGGGGTACAGTAAACCTGAAGTGAAGCATCGGAATCTAAAACTGGACTCACAGGACAGGATCAAATCATAGAAAGTTAGAGTGTCAGTCCTCTTGTACTTAAGTCGGCATTATGCCTTTTGAATATAATTCCGATGCAATTTCTGTGTTTCATCGACAATAAGAGGGTCCAAGGTATACAGTAAACCTGAAGAGAAGCATCGGAATCTAAAACTGGAATCACAGGAGAGGTTCAAATCATAGAAAGTGAGAGTGTCAGTCCTCTTGTACTTAAGTCGGCATTGTGCCTTTTGTATTAAATTCGGATGCAATTTCCGTGTTTCATCGTCAATAAGATGGTCCTAGGGAAACAGTAAACCTGAAGTGAAGCATCGGAACCTAAAACTGGACTCACAGGAGAGGTTCAAATCATAGAAAGTTACAGTGTCAGTCCTCTTGTACTTAAGTCGGCATTGTGCCTTTTGAATTTAATTCCGATGCAATTTCTGTGTTTCTTTGTCAATAAGAAGTTCCGAGGTATACAGTATACCTGAAGTGAAGCATCGGAATCTAAAACTGGACTCACAGGAGAGGTTCAAATCATAGAAAGTTAGAGTGTCATTACTATGGTACTTAAGTCGGCATTGTGCTTTTTGTATTAAATTCGGATGCAATTTCTTTGTTTCATCGTCAATAAGACGGTACAAGGCATACAGTAAACCTGAAGTGTAGTATCGGAATCTAAAACTGGACCCACAGGAGAGGTTCTAAACATAGAAAGTGAGAGTGTCAGTCCTCTTGTACTTAAGTCGGCATTGTGCCTTTTGTATTAAATTCGGATGCTATTTCTGTGTTTCATCGTCAATAAGAAGGTCCAAGGGATACAGTAAACCTGAAGTGAAGCATCGTAGTCTAAATCTGGACTCACAGGAGAGGTTCAAATCATTGTAAGTGAGAGTGTCAGTCCTTTTGTACCTAAGTCGACATTGTGCCATTTGTATTAATTTCGGAAGCAATTTCTGTGTTTCATCGTCAATAAGAAGGTACACGGGATACAGTGAACCTGAAGTGAAGCACCGTAATCTAAATCTTGACTCACAGGAGAGGTTCAAATCATAGAAAGTTACAGTGTCAGTCCTCTTGTACTTAAGTCGGCATTGTGCCTTTTGAATTTAATTCCGATGCAATTTCTGTGTTTCATTGTCAATAAGAAGTTCCGAGGTATACAGTATACCTGAAGTGAAGCATCGGAATCTAAAACTGGACTCACAGGACAGGATCAAATCATAGAAAGTTAGAGTGTCAGTCCTCTTGTACTTTAGTCGGCATAGTGCCTTTTGAATTTAATTCCGATGCAATATCTGTGTTTCATCGTCAATAAGAAGGTCCAAGGGATACAGCAAACCTGAAGTGAAGCATTGGAATCTAAAACTGGACTCACAGGAGAGGTTCAAATCATAGCAAGTTAGAGTGTCAGTCCTCTTGTACTTAAGTCGGCATTATGCCTTTTTTAATTTAATTCCGATGCAAATTCTGTGTCTCATCGTCAATAAGAAAGTCCAAGGGATACAGTAACCCTGAAGTGAAGCATCGGAATCCAAAACTGGACTCACAGGAGAGGTTCAAATCCTAGAAAGTGAGAGTGTCAGTCCTCTTGTACTTTAATCGGCATTGTGGCTTTTGTATTAATTCGGATGCAATATCCGTGTTTCATCGTCAAAAAGAAGGACCTAGGGATACAGTAAACCTGAAGTGAAGCATCGGAAACTAAAACTGGACGCACAGGAGAGGTTCAAATCACAGAAAATTACAGTGTCAGTCCTCTTGTACTTAAGTCGGCATTGTGCCTTTTGTATTAAATTCGGATGCAATTTCTTTGTTTCATCGTCAATAAGACGGTACAAGGGATACAGTAAACCTGAAGTGTAGCATCGGAATCTAAAACTGGACTCACAGGAGAGGTTCAAAACATAGAAGGTGAGAGTGTCAGTCCTCTTGTACTTCAGTCGGCATTGTGCCTTTTGTATTAAATTCGGATGCAATTTCTGTGTTTCATCGTCAATAAGATGTTCCGAGGTATGCAGTAAACCTGAAGTGAAGCATCAAAATCTAAAACTGGCCTGCCAGAAGAGGTTCAAATTATAGAAATTGAGAGTGTCAGTCCTCTTGTACTTAAGTCGGCATTGTGCCTTTTGTATTAAATTCGGATGCAATTTCTGTGTTTCATCGTCAATAAGAAGTTCCAAGGGATACACTAAACCTGAAGTGATGCATCGGTATCTAATACTGGACTCACAGGAGAGGTTCAAATCATAGAAAGTTAGAGTGTCAGTCCTCTTGTACTTAAGTCGGCACTGTGTCTTTTGAATTTAATTCCGATGCAATTTCTGTGTTTCATCGACAATAAGAAGGGCCAAGGTATACAGTAAACCTGAAGTGAAGCATCGGAACCTAAAATTGGAATCACAGGAGAGGTTCAAATCATAGAATGTTAGAGTGTCAGTCCTCTTGTACTTAAGTCGGCATTGTGCCTTTTGTATTAAATTCGGATGCAATTTTTGTTATTCATCGTCAATAAGAAGGTCCAAGGTACACAGTAAACCTGAAGTGGAGCATCGGAATCTAAAACTGGACTCACAGGAGAGGTTCAAATCATAGGAAGTGAGAGTGTCAGTCCACTTGTACTTAAGCCAGCATTGTGCCTTTTGTATTAAATTCGGATGTAATTTCGTTGTTTCATCGTCAATAAGAAGGTACATGGGATACAGTAAACCTGAAGTTAAGCATCGGAATCAAAAACCGGACTCTCAGGAGAGGTTGAAAGCATAGAAATTGAGAGTGTCAGTCCACTTGTAGTTAAGTCAGCATTGTGCCTTTTGTATTAAATTCGGAAGCAATTTCTGTGTCTCATCGTCAATAAGAAAGTCCAAGGGATACAGTAACCCTGATGTGAAGCATCGGAATCTAAAACTGGACTCACAGGAGAGGTTCAAATCATAGAAAGTGAGAGTGTCAGTTCGCTTAAACTTAAGTCGGCATTGTGCCTTTTGTATTAAATTCGGATGCAATTTCCGTGTTTGATCGTGAATAAGAAGGTCCTAGGGATACAGTAAACCTGAAGTGAAACATCGGAACCTAAATTTGGACCCACAGGAGGGGTTCAAATCATAGAAAGTTAGAGTGTCATTCCTCTTGTACCTAAGTCGGCATTGTGCCTTTTGTGTTAAATTCGGATGCAATTTCTTTGTTTCATCGTCAATAAGAAGGTACAAGGGATACAGTAAACATGAAGTGTAGCATCGGAATCTCAAACTGGACTCACAGGAGAGGTTCTAAACATAGAAAGTGAGAGTGTCAGTCCTCTTGTACTTAAGTCGGCATTGTGCCTTTTGTATTAAATTCGGATGCTATTTCTGTGTTTCATCGTCAATAAGAAGGTCCAAGGGATACAGTAAACCTGAAGTGAAGCATCGTAATCAAAAATCTGGACTCACAGGAGAGGTACAAATCACTGTAAGTGAGAGTGACAGTCCTTTTGTACCTAAGTCGACATTGTGCCATTTGTATTAATTTCGGAAGCAATTTCTGTGTTTCATCGTCAATAAGAAGGTACCCGGGATACAGTAAACCTGAAGTGAAGCATCGTAATCTAAAACTAGACTCAAGGAAGAGGTTCAAATCATAGAAAGTGAGAGTGTCAATCCTCTTGTACTTAAGTCGGCATTGTGCCTTTTGTATTAAATTCGGATGCAAAATCTGTATTTCATCGTCAATAGGAAGGTCGAAGGCATACAGCAAACCGGAAATGAAGCATCGGAATCTAAAACTGGACTCACAGGAAAGGTTCGAATCATAGATAGTGAGAGTGTCAGTCCTCTTGCGCATAAGTCGGCATTGTGCCATTTCTATTAAATTCGGATGCAATTTCTGTGTTTCATTGTCAATAAGATGGTCCAAGGTATAAAGGAAACCTGAAGTGATGCATCGGAATGTAAAGCTGGACTCACAGGAGAGGTTCAAATCATAGAAAGTTAGAGTGTCGTTCCTCTTGTACCAAAGTCGGTATTGTGCCTTTTGTATTAAATTCGGATGCAACTTCTTTGTTTCATCGTCAATAAAAAGGTACAAGGGATACAGTAAACCTGAAGTGAAGCATCGGAATCTAAAACTGGACTCACAGGACAGGATCAAATCATAGAAAGTTAGAGTGTCAGTCCTCTTGTACTTAAGTCGGCATAGTGCCTTTTGAATTTAATTCCGATGCAATATCTGTGTTTCATCGTCAATAAGATGTTCCGAGGTATACAGTGAACCTGAAGTGAAGCATCAGAATCTAAAATTGGACTCACAGGAGAGGTTCAAATCATAGGAAGTTAGAGTGTCAGTCCTCTAGTACTTAAGTCGGCATTGTGCCTTTTGTATTAAATTCGGATGCAATTTTTGTTATTCATCGTCATTAAGGATGTCCAAGGGATACAGTAAAACTGAAGTGAAGCATCGTAATCTAAATCTGGACTCACAGGAGAGGTTAAAATCATTGAAAGTGAGAGTGTCAGTCCTTTTGTACCTAATTCGGCATAGTGCCTTTTGAAATTAATTCCGATGCAATTTCTGTGTTTGATCGTCAATAAGATGTTCCGAGGTATTCAGTAAACCTAAAGTGAAGCATCGGTGTCCAAAACTGGTCTCACAGGAGAGGTTCAAATCATAGGAAGTTAGAGTGTCAGTCCTCTTGTACTGAAGTCGGCATTGTGCCTTTTATATTACATTCGGATGCAATTTTTGTTATTCATCGTCAATAAGAAGGTCCAAGGTACACAGTAAACCTGAAGTGAAGGATCGGAATCTAAAACTGGATTTACAGGTGAGGTTCAAATCATAGAAAGTGAGAGTGTCAGTCCACTTGTACTTAAGTCGGCATTGTGCCTTTTGTATTAAATTCGGATGCAATTTCTGTGTTTCATCGTCAATAAGAAGGTCCAAGGGATACAGCAAACCTGAAGTGAAGCATTGGAATCTAAAACTGGACTCACAGGAGAGGTTCAAATCATAGCAAGTTAGAGTGTCTGTCCTCTTTTACTTAAGTCGGCATTATGCCTTTTTTAATTTAATTCCGATGCAATTTCTGTGTCTCATCGTCAATAAGAAAGTCCAAGGGATACAGTAACCCTGAAGTGAAGCATCGGAATCTAAAACTGGACTCACAGGAGAGGTTCAAATCATAGAAAGTGAGAGTGTAAGTCCTCTTGTACTTTAATCGGCATTGTGGCTTTTGTATTAATTCGGATGCAATATCCGTGTTTCATCGTCAAAAAGAAGGACCTAGGGATACAGTAAACCTGAAGTGAAGCATCGGAACCAAAAACTGGACGCACAGGAGAGGTTCAAATCATAGAAAGTTACAGTGTCAGTCCTCTTGTACTTAAGTCGGCATTGTGCCTTTTGAATTTAATTCCGATGCAATTTCTGTGTTTCATTGTCAATAAGAAGTTCCGAGGTATACAGTAAACCTGAAGTGAAGCATCGCAATCTAAAACTGGACTCACAGGAGAGGTTCAAATCATAGAAAGTTAGAGTGTCATTCCTCTTGTACTTAAGTCGGCATTGTGCCTTTTGTATTAAATTCGGATGCAATTTCTTTGTTTCATCGTCAATAAGACGGTACAAGGGATACAGAAAACCTGAAGTGTAGCATCGGAATCTAAAACTGGACTCACAGGAGAGGTTCAAAACATAGAAAGTGAGAGTGTCAGTCCTCTTGTACTTAAGTCGGCATTGTGCCTTTTGTATTAAATTCGGATGCAATTTCTGTGTTTCATCGTCAATAAGATGTTCCGAGGTATGCAGTAAACCTGAAGTGAGGCATCAAAATCTAAAACTGGACTGACAGAATAGGTTCAAATTATAGAAAGTGAGAGTGTCAGTCCTCTTGTACTTAAGTCGGCATTGTGTCTTTTGGATTTAATTCCGATGCAATTTCTGTGTTTCATCGACAATAAGAAGGTCCAAGGTATACAGTAAACCTGAAGTGAAGCATCGGAACCTAAAATTGGAATCACAGGAGAGGTTCAAGTCATAGAAAGTTAGAGTGTCAGTCCTCTTGTACTTAAGTCGGCATTGTGGTTTTTGTATTAAATTCGGATGCAATTTTTGTTATTCATCGTCAATAGGAAGGTCCATGGTACACAGTAAACCTGAAGTGAAGCATCGGAATCTAAAACTGGACTCACAGGAGAGGTTTAAATCATAGGAAGTGAGAGTGTCAGTCCACTTGTACTTAAGTCAGCATTGTGCCTTTTGTATTAAATTCGGATGCAATTTCGTTGTTTCATCGTCAATAAGAAGGTACATGGGATACAGTAAACCTGTAGTGAAGCATCGGAATCTAAAACCGGACTCTCAGGAGAGGTTCAAAACATAGAAATTGAGAGTGTCAGTCCACTTGTAGTTAAGTCAGCATTGTACCTTTTCTATTAAATTCGGAAGCAATTTCTGCGTCTCATCGTCAATAAGAAAGTCCAAGGGATGCAGTAACCCTGAAGTGAAGCATCGGAATCTAAAACTGGACTCACAGGAGGGTTTCAAATCATAGAAAGTGAGAGTGTCAGTTCTCTTAAACTTAAGTCGGCATTGTGCCTTTTGTATTAAATTCGGATGCAATTTCCGTGTTTCATCGTCAATAAGAAGGTCCTAGGGATACAGTAAACATGAAGTGAAACATCGGAACCTAAATTTGGACTCACAGGAGGGGTTCAAATCATAGAGAGTTAGAGTGTCATTCCTCCTGTACCTAAGTCGGCATTGTGCCTTTTGTGTTAAATTCGGATGCAATTTCTTTGTTTCATCGTCAATAAGAAGGTACAAGGGATACAGTAAACCTGAAGTGAAGCATCGGAATCTAAAACTGGACTCACAGGAGAGGTTCAAAACATAGAAAGTGAGAGTGTCAGTCCTCTTGTACTTAAGTCGGCACTGTGCCTTTTGTATTAAATTCGGATGCAATTTCTGTGTTTCATCGTCAATATGAAAGTCCAAGGGATACAGTAAACCTGAAGTGAAGCATCGTAATCTAAATCTGGACTCCCAGGAGAAGTTCAAATCATTGAAAGTGAGAGTGTCAGTCCTTTTGTACTTAAGTCGGCATTGTGCCATTTGTATTAAATTCGGATGCAATTTCTGTGTTTCATCGTCAATAAGAAGGTCCACGGGATACAGTAAACCTGAAGTGAATCATCGGAAACTAAAACTGGACTCACGGGACAGGTTCAAATCATTGGAGGTTAGAGTGTCAGTCCTCTTGTAGTTAAGTCGGCATAGTGCCTTTTGAAATTAATTCCGATGCAATTTCTGTGTTTCATCGTCAATAAGATGTTCCGAGTTATACAGTAAACCTGAAGTGAAGCATAGGAATCTAAAACTGGACTCACAGGAGAGGTTCAAATAATAGGAAGTTAGAGTGTCAGTCCTCTTGTACTTAAGTCGGCATTGTGCCTTTTGTATAAAATTCGGATGCAATTTTTGTTATTCATCGTCAATAGGAAGGTCCAAAATACACAGTAAACCTGAAGTGAAGCATCGGAATCTACAACTGGACTCACAGGAGAGGTTCAAATCATAGGAAGTGAGAGTGTCAGTCCACTTGTAGTTAAGTCAGCATTGAGCCTTTTGTATTAAATTCGGATGCAATTTCTGTGTTTCATCGTCAATAAGAAGGTCCAAGAGAAACAGTAACCCTGAAGTGAAGCATCGGAATCTAAAAGTGGATTCACAGGAGTGGTTCAAATCATAGAAATTTTGAGTGTCAGTCCTATTGTACTTAAGTTGGCGTTATGCTTTTTAAATGTAATTCCGATCCAATTTCTGTGTTTCATCGTCAATAAGAAGTTCTGAGGTATACAGTAACCCTGAAGTGAAGCATCAAAATGTAAAACTGGACTCACAGGAGAGGTTCAAATCGTAGAAAGTGAGAGCGTCAGTCCTCTTGAACCTAAGTGGGCATTGTGGCTTTTGTATTCAATTCGGATGCAATTTCTGTGTTTAATCGTCAATAAGAAGGTCCAAGGGATACAGTAAACCTGAAGTGAAGCATCGGAATCTAAATCTGGACTCACAGGAGATGTTCAAATCATAGAAAGTTAGAGTGTCAGTCCTCTTGTACTTAAGTCAGCATTGTGCCTTTTGTATTAAATTCGGATTCAATTTCTGTGTTTTATCGTCAATAAGAAGTCCCAAGGGATACAGTAAACCTGAAGTGAAGCATCGGAATCTAAAACTGGACTCACAGGAGAGGTTCAAATCATAGAAAGTTAGAGAGTCATTCCTCTTGTACTTAAGTCGGCATTGTGCCTTTTGTATTAAATTCGGATGCTATTTCTTTGTATCATCGTCAATAAGAAGGTACAAGGGATACAGTAAACCTGAAGTCAAGCATCGGAATCTAAAACTGGACTCACAGAAGAGGTTCAAAACATAGAAAGTGAGAGTGTCAGTCCTCTTGTACTTAAGTCAACATTGTGCCTTTTGTATTAAATTCGGATGCAATTTCTGTGTTTCATCGTCAATAAGAAGGTCAAAAGGACACAGTCAACCTGAAGTGAAGCATCGTAATCTAAATCGGGACTCACAGGAGAGGTTCAAATCATAGAAAGTGAGAGTGTCAGTCCTTTTGTACTTAAGTCGGCATTGTGCCTTTTGTATTAAATTCGGATGCAATTTCTGTGTTTTATCATCAATAAGAAGGTCCACGGGATACAGTAAACCTGAAGTGAAGCATCGGAATCTAAAACTGGACTCTCTGGAGCGGTTCAAATCATAGAAAGTGAGAGTGTCAGTCCACTTGTACTTAAGTCAGCATTGTGCCTTTTGTACTAAATTCGGATGCAATTTCTGTGTTTCATCGTCAATAAGAAGGTCCAAGGGATACAGTAAACCTGAAGTGAAGCATCGGAATCTAAAAGTGGACTCACAGGAGAGGTTCAAATCATAGAAAGTTAGAGTGTCTGTCCTCTTGTACTTAAGTCGACATTATGCCTTTTGAATTTAATTCCGATGCAATTTCTGTGTTTCATCGTCAATAAGAAGTTCCGAGGTATACAGTATCCCTGAAGTGAAGAATCAAAATCTAAAACTGGACTCACAGGAGAGGTTCGAATCATAGAAAGGGAGAGTGTCAGTCCTCTTGTACTTAAGTGGGCATTGTGCCTTTTGAATTCAATTCGGACGCAATTTCTGTATTTCATCGTCTAAAAGAAGGTCCAAGTGATGTAGTAAACCTGAAGTGAAGCATCGGAATCGAAATCTGGACTCACAGGAGATGTTCATATCATAGAAAGTTAGAGTGTCAGTCCTCTTGTACTTAAGTCGGCATTGTGCCTTTTGTATTAAATTCGGATGCTATTTCTTTGTATCATCGTCAATAAGAAGGTACAAGGGATACAGTAAACCTGAAGTGTAGCATCGGAATCTAAAACTGGACTCACAGGAGAGGTTCAAAACATAGAAAGTGAGAGTGTCAGTCCTCTTGTACTTAAGTCGGCATTGTGCCTTTTGTATTAAATTCGGATGCAATTTCTGTGTTTCATCGTCAATAAGAAGGTCAAAAGGATACAGTCAACCTGAAGTGAAGCATCGTAATCTAAATCGGGACTCAAAGGAGAGGTTCAAATCATAGAAAGTGAGAGTGTCAGTCCTTTTGTACTTAAGTCGGCATTGTGCCTTTTGTATTAAATTCGGATGCAATTTCTGTGTTTTATCATCAATAAGAAGGTCCACGGGATACAGTAAACCTGAAGTGAAGCATCGGAATCTAAAACTGGACTCTCAGGAGCGGTTCAAATCATAGAAAGTGAGAGTGTCAGTCCACTTGTACTTAAGTCAGCATTGTGCCTTTTGTATTAAATTCGGATGCAATTTCTGTGTTTCATCGTCAATAAGAAGGTCCAAGGGATACAGTAAACCTGAAGTGAAGCATCGGAATCTAAAACTGGACTCACAGGAGAGGTTCAAATCATAGAAAGTTAGAGAGTCTGTCCTCTTGTACTTAAGTCGACATTATGCCTTTTGAATTTAATTCCGATGTAATTTCTGTGTTTCATCGTCAATAAGAAGTTCCGAGGTATACAGTATCCCTGAAATGAAGAATCAAAATCTGAAACTGGACTCACAGGAGAGGTTCAAATCATAGAAAGGGAGAGTGTCAGACCTCTTGTACTTAAGTGGGCATTGTGCCTTTTGTATTCAATTTGGATGCAATTTCTGTGTTTCATCGTCTAAAAGAAGGTCCAAGTGATGTAGTAAACCTGAAGTGAAGCAGCGGAATCGAAATCTGGACTCACAGGAGATGTTCAAATCATGGAAAGTTAGAGTGTCAGTCCTCTTGTACTTAAGTCGGCAATGTGCTTTTTGTATTATAATCGGATGCAATATCTGTGTTTCATCGCCAATACGAAGGTCCAAGGGATACAGAAAACCTGAAGTGAAGCATCGGAATGTAACACTGGACTCACAGGAGAGGTTCAAATCATATGAAGTTAAGGTGTCAGTCCTCTTGTTCTTAAGCCGGCATTGTGCCTTTTCATTAAATTCGGATGCAGTTTCTGCGTTTCATCGTCAATAAGAAGGTCCAAGGTATACAGTAAACCTGAAGTGAAGCATCGGAACCTAAAATTGGAATCACAGGAGAGGTTCTAATCATAGAAAGTTAGAGTGTCAGTCCTCTTGTACTTAAGTCGGCATTGTGCATTTTGTATTAAATTCGGATGCAATTTCTGTGTTTCATCGTCAATAAGAAGGTCCAAGGTATACAGTAAACATGAAGTGAAGCATCGGAATTTAAAACTGGACTCACAGGAGAGGTTCAAGTCATAGAAAGTTAGAGTGTCAGTCCTCTTGTACTTAAGTCGGCATTGTGCTTTTTGTATTAAATTCGGATGCAATTTTTGTTATTCATCGTCAATAAAAAGGTCCATGGTACACAGTAAACCTGAAGTGAAGCATCGGAATCTAAAACTGGACTCACAGGAGAGGTTTAAATCATAGGAAGTGAGAGTGTCAGTCCACTTGTACTTAAGTCAGCATTGTGCCTTTTGTATTAAATTCGGATGCAATTTCGTTGTTTCATCGTCAATAAGAAGGTACATGGGATACAGTAAACCTGTAGTGAAGCATCGGAATCTAAAACCGGACTCTCAGGAGAGGTTCAAAACATAGAAATTGTGAGTGTCAGTCCACTTGTAGTTAAGTCAGCATTGTACCTTTTCTATTAAATTCAGAAGCAATTTCTGTGTCTCATCGTCAATAAGAAAGTCCAAGGGATGCAGTAACCCTGAAGTGAAGCATCGGATTCTAAAACTGGACTCACAGGAGAGTTTCAAATCATAGAAAGTGAGAGTGTCAGTTCTCTTAAACTTAAGTCGGCATTGTGCCTTTTGTATTAAATTCGGATGCAATTTCCGTGTTTCATCGTCAATAAGAAGGTCCTAGGGATACAGTAAACATGAAGTGAAACATCGGAACCTAAATTTGGACTCACAGGAGGGGTTCAAATCATAGAGAGTTAGAGTGTCATTCCTCTTGTAGCTAAGTCGGCATTGTGCCTTTTGTGTTAAATTCGGATGCAATTTCTTTGTTTCATCGTCAATAAGAAGGTACAAGGGATACAGTAGACCTGAAGTGAAGCATCGGAATCTAAAACTGGACTCACAGGAGAGGTTCAAAACATAGAAAGTGAGAGTGTCAGTCCTCTTGTACTTAAGTCGGCACTGTGCCTTTTGCATTAAATTCGGATGCAATTTCTGTGTTTCATCGTCAATATGAAAGTCCAAGGGATACAGTACACCTGAAGTGAAGCATCGTAATCTAAATCTGGACTCCCAGGAGAAGTTCAAATCATTGAAAGTGAGAGTGTCAGTCCTTTTGTACTTAAGTCGGCATTGTGCCATTTGTATTAAATTCGGATGCAATTTCTGTGTTTCATCGTCAATAAGAAGGTCCACGGGATACAGTAAACCTGAAGTGAATCATCGGAAACTAAAACTGGACTCACGGGACAGGTTCAAATCATTGGAGGTTAGAGTGTCAGTCCTCTTGTAGTTAAGTCGGCATAGTGCCTTTTGAAATTAATTCCGATGCAATTTCTGTGTTTCATCGTCAATAAGATGTTCCGAGTTATACAGTAAACCTGAAGTGAAGCATAGGAATCTAAAACTGGACTCACAGGAGAGGTTCAAATAATAGGAAGTTAGAGTGTCAGTCCTCTTGTACTTAAGTCGGCATTGTGCCTTTTGTATAAAATTCGGATGCAATTTTTGTTATTCATCGTCAATAGGAAGGTCCAAAATACACAGTAAACCTGAAGTGAAGCATCGGAATCTACAACTGGACTCACAGGAGAGGTTCAAATCATAGGAAGTGAGAGTGTCAGTCCACTTGTAGTTAAGTCAGCATTGAGCCTTTTGTATTAAATTCGGATGCAATTTCTGTGTTTCATCGTCAATAAGAAGGTCCAAGAGAAACAGTAACCCTGAAGTGAAGCATCGGAATCTAAAAGTGGATTCACAGGAGAGGTTCAAATCATAGAAATTTAGAGTGTCAGTCCTATTGTACTTAAGTCGGCGTTATGCTTTTTAAATGTAATTCCGATCCAATTTCTGTGTTTCATCGTCAATAAGAAGTTCTGAGGTATACAGTAACCCTGAAGTGAAGCATCAAAATGTAAAACTGGACTCACAGGAGAGGTTCAAATCGTAGAAAGTGAGAGCGTCAGTCCTCTTGAACCTAAGTGGGCATTGTGGCTTTTGTATTCAATTCGGATGCAATTTCTGTGTTTAATCGTCAATAAGAAGGTCCAAGGGATACAGTAAACCTGAAGTAAAGCATCGGAATCTAAATCTGGACTCACAGGAGATGTTCAAATCATAGAAAGTTAGAGTGTCAGTCCTCTTGTACTTAAGTCAGCATTGTGCCTTTTGTATTAAATTCGGATTCAATTTCTGTGTTTTATCGTCAATAAGAAGGTACAAGGGATACAGTAAACCTGAAGTCAAGCATCGGAATCTAAAACTGGACTCACAGAAGAGGTTCAAAACATAGAAAGTGAGAGTGTCAGTCCTCTTGTACTTAAGTCGACATTGTGCCTTTTGTATTAAATTCGGATGCAATTTCTGTGTTTCATCGTCAATAAGAAGGTCAAAAGGATACAGTCAACCTGAAGTGAAGCATCGTAATCTAAATCGGGACTCACAGGAGAGGTTCAAATCATAGAAAGTGAGAGTGTCAGTCCTTTTGTACTTAAGTCGGCATTGTGCCTTTTGTATTAAATTCGGATGCAATTTCTGTGTTTTATCATCAATAAGAAGGTCCACGGGATACAGTAAACCTGAAGTGAAGCATCGGAATCTAAAACTGGACTCTCTGGAGCGGTTCAAATCATAGAAAGTGAGAGTGTCAGTCCACTTGTACTTAAGTCAGCATTGTGCCTTTTGTACTAAATTCGGATGCAATTTCTGTGTTTCATCGTCAATAAGAAGGTCCAAGGGATACAGTAAACCTGAAGTGAAGCATCGGAATCTAAAAGTGGACTCACAGGAGAGGTTCAAATCATAGAAAGTTAGAGTGTCTGTCCTCTTGTACTTAAGTCGACATTATGCCTTTTGAATTTAATTCCGATGCAATTTCTGTGTTTCATCGTCAATAAGAAGTTCCGAGGTATACAGTATCCCTGAAGTGAAGAATCAAAATCTAAAACTGGACTCACAGGAGAGGTTCGAATCATAGAAAGGGAGAGTGTCAGTCCTCTTGTACTTAAGTGGGCATTGTGCCTTTTGAATTCAATTCGGATGCAATTTCTGTATTTCATCGTCTAAAAGAAGGTCCAAGTGATGTAGTAAACCTGAAGTGAAGCATCGGAATCGAAATCTGGACTCACAGGAGATGTTCATATCATAGAAAGTTAGAGTGTCAGTCCTCTTGTACTTAAGTCGGCATTGTGCCTTTTGTATTAAATTCGGATGCTATTTCTTTGTATCATCGTCAATAAGAAGGTACAAGGGATACAGTAAACCTGAAGTGTAGCATCGGAATCTAAAACTGGACTCACAGGAGAGGTTCAAAACATAGAAAGTGAGAGTGTCAGTCCTCTTGTACTTAAGTCGGCATTGTGCCTTTTGTATTAAATTCGGATGCAATTTCTGTGTTTCATCGTCAATAAGAAGGTCAAAAGGATACAGTCAACCTGAAGTGAAGCATCGTAATCTAAATCGGGACTCAAAGGAGAGGTTCAAATCATAGAAAGTGAGAGTGTCAGTCCTTTTGTACTTAAGTCGGCATTGTGCCTTTTGTATTAAATTCGGATGCAATTTCTGTGTTTTATCATCAATAAGAAGGTCCACGGGATACAGTAAACCTGAAGTGAAGCATCGGAATCTAAAACTGGACTCTCAGGAGCGGTTCAAATCATAGAAAGTGAGAGTGTCAGTCCACTTGTACTTAAGTCAGCATTGTGCCTTTTGTATTAAATTCGGATGCAATTTCTGTGTTTCATCGTCAATAAGAAGGTCCAAGGGATACAGTAAACCTGAAGTGAAGCATCGGAATCTAAAACTGGACTCACAGGAGAGGTTCAAATCATAGAAAGTTAGAGTGTCTGTCCTCTTGTACTTAAGTCGACATTATGCCTTTTGAATTTAATTCCGATGTAATTTCTGTGTTTCATCGTCAATAAGAAGTTCCGAGGTATACAGTATCCCTGAAATGAAGAATCAAAATCTGAAACTGGACTCACAGGAGAGGTTCAAATCATAGAAAGGGAGAGTGTCAGACCTCTTGTACTTAAGTGGGCATTGTGCCTTTTGTATTCAATTTGGATGCAATTTCTGTGTTTCATCGTCTAAAAGAAGGTCCAAGTGATGTAGTAAACCTGAAGTGAAGCAGCGGAATCGAAATCTGGACTCACAGGAGATGTTCAAATCATGGAAAGTTAGAGTGTCAGTCCTCTTGTACTTAAGTCGGCATTGTGCTTTTTGTATTATAATCGGATGCAATATCTGTGTTTCATCGCCAATACGATGGTCCAAGGGATACAGAAAACCTGAAGTGAAGCATCGGAATGTAACACTGGACTCACAGGAGAGGTTCAAATCATATAAAGTTAAGGTGTCAGTCCACTTGTTCTTAAGCCGGCATTGTGCCTTTTCATTAAATTCGGATGCAGTTTCTGTGTTTCATCGTCAATAAGAAGGTCCAAAGTATACAGAAAACCTGAAGTCAGGAATCGGAATCTAAAACTGGTCCCACTGGAGAGGTTCAAATCATAGAAAGTTGGAGTGTCTGTCCTCTTGTACTTAAGTCGGCATTGTGCCTTTTGTATTAAGTTCGGATGCAATTTCTGTGTTTCATCGTCAATAAGAAGGTCTAAGGTATACAGTAAACATGAAGTGAAGCATCGGAATCTAAAACTGGACTCACAGGAGAGGTTCAAAACATAGAAAGTGAGAGTGTCAGACCTCTTATACTTAAGTCGGCATTGTGCCTTTTGTATTAAATTCGTATGCTAATTCTGTGTTTCATCGTCAAGAAGAAGGTCCAAGGGTACAGTAAACCTGAAGTGAAGCATCGTAATCTAAATCTGGACTCACAGGAGAGGTTCAAATCATAGAAAGTGAGAGTGTCAGTCCTCTTGTACTTAAGCCGGCATTGTGCCTTTTTATTAAATGCGGATGCAGTTTCTGTGTTTCATCGTCAATAAGAAGGTCCTAGGGATACAGTAAACCTGAAGTGAAACATCAGAACCTGAAACTGGACCCACAGGACAGGTTCAAATCATAGAAAGTTACAGTGGCAGTCCTCTTGTACTTAAGTCGGCATTGTACCTTTTGAATTTAATTCCGATGCAAGTTCTGTGTTTCATCGTCAATAAGAAGTTCTGAGGTATACAGTAAACCTGAAGTGAAGCATCGGAATCTAAAACTGGACTCACAGGAGAGGTTCAAATCATAGAAAGTTAGAGTGTCATTCCTCTTGTACCTAAGTCGGCATTGTGCCTTTTGTATTAAATTCGGATGCAATTTCTTTGTTTCATCGTCAATAAGAAGGTACAAGGGATACAGTAAACTTGAAGTGAAGCATCGGAATCTAAAACTGGACTCATAGGAGAGGTTCAAATCATAGAAAGTGAGAGTGTCAGTCCTCTTGTACTTAAGTCGGCATTGTGCCTTTTGTATGAAATTCGGATGCAATTTCTGTGTTTCATCGTCAATAAGAAGTTCCAAGGGATACAGTAAACCTGAAGAGAAGCATCGGCATCTAAAACTGGACTCACAGGAGAGGTTCTAATCATAGAAAGTTAGAGTGTCAGTCCTTTTGTACTTAAGTCGGCATTGTGCTATTTGTATTAAATTCGGATGCAATTTCTGTGTTTCATCGTCAATAACAAGGTCCAAAGGATACAGTAAACCTGATGTCAGGAATCGGAATCTATAACTGGTCCCACATTAGAGGTTCAAATCATAGAAAGTTAGAGTGTCTGTCCTCTTGTACTTAAGTCGGCATTGTGCCTTTTGTATTAAATTCGGATGCAATTTCTGTGTTTCATCGTCAATAAGAAGTTCCAAGGGATACAGTAAACCTGAAGAGAAGCATCGGAATCTAAAACTGGACTCACAGGAGAGGTTCTAATCATAGAAAGTTAGAGTGTCAGTCCTTTTGTACTTAAGTCGGCATTGTGCCGTTTGTATTAAATTCGGATGCAATTTCTGTGTTTCATCGTCAATAACAAGGTCCAAAGGATACAGTAAACCTGATGTCAGGAATCGGAATCTATAACTGGTCCCACATTAGAGGTTCAAATCATAGAAAGTTAGAGTGTCTGTCCTCTTGTACTTAAGTCGGCATTGTGCCTTTTGTATTAAATTCGGATGCAATTTCTGTGTTTCATCGTCAATAAGAAGGTCAAAAGGATACAGCCAACCTGAAGTGAAGCATCGAAATCTAAATCGGGACTCACAGGAGAGGTTCAAATCATAGAAAGTGAGAGTGTCAGTCCTTTTGTACTTATGTCGGCATTGTGCCTTTTGTATTAAATTCGGATGCAATTTCTGTGTTTTATCATCAATAAGAAGGTCCACGGGATACAGTAAAACTGAAGTGAAGCATCGGAATCTAAAACTGGACTCTCAGGAGCGGTTCAAATCATAGAAAGTGAGAGTGTCAGTCCACTTGTACTTAAGTCAGCATTGTGCCTTTTGTATTAAATTCGGATGCAATTTCTGTGTTTCATCGTCAACAAGAAGGTCCAAGGGATACAGTAAACCTGAAGTGAAGCATCGGAATCTAAAACTGGACTCACAGGAGAGGTTCAAATCATAGAAAGTTAGAGTGTCTGTCCTCTTGTACTTAAGTCGACATTATGCCTTTTGAATTTTATTCCGATGCAATTTCTGTGTTTCATCGTCAATAAGAAGTTCCGAGGTATACAGTATCCCTGAAGTGAAGAATCAAAATCTAAAACTGGACTCACAGGAGAGGTTCAAATCATAGAAAGGGAGAGTGTCAGTCCTCTTGCACTCAAGTGGGCATTGTGCCTTTTGTATTCAATTCGGATGCAATTTCTGTGTTTCATCGTCTAAAAGAAGGTCCAAGTGATGTAGTAAACCTGAAGTGAAGCATCGGAATCGAAATCTGGACTCACAGGAGATGTTTAAATCATAGAAAGTTAGAGTGTCAGTCCTCTTGTACTTAAGTCGGCATTGTGCCTTTTGTATTAAATTCGGATGCTATTTCTTTGTATCATCGTCAATAATAAGGTACAAGGGATACAGTAAACCTGAAGTGAAGCATCGGAATCTAAAACTGGACTCACAGGAGAGGTTCAAAACATAGAAAGTGAGAGTGTCAGTCCTCTTGTACTTAAGTCGGCATTGTGCCTTTTGTATTAAATTCGGATGCAATTTCTGTGTGTCATCGTCAATAAGAAGGTCAAAAGGATACAGTCAACCTGAAGTGAAGCATCGTAATCTAAATCGGGACTCACAGGAGAGGTTCAAATCATAGAAAGTGAGAGTGCAGTCCTTTTGTACTTAAGTCGGCATTGTGCCTTTTGTATTAAATTTGGATGCAATTTCTGTGTTTTATCATCAATAAGAAGGTCCACGGGATACAGTAAACCTGAAGTGAATCATCGGAATCTAAAACTGGACTCTCAGGAGCGGTTCAAATCATAGAAAGTTAGAGTGTCTGTCTTCTTGTACTTAAGTCGACATTATGCCTTTTGAATTTAATTCCGATGCAATTTCTGTGTTTCATCGTCAATAAGAAGTTCCGAGGTATACAGTATCCCTGAAGTGAAGAATGAAAATCTGAAACTGGACTCACAGGAGAGGTTCAAATCATAGAAAGGGAGAGTGTCAGTCCTCTTGTACTTAAGTGGGCATTGTGCCTTTTGTATTCAATTCGGATGCAATTTCTGTGTTTCATCGTCTAAAAGAAGGTCCAAGTGATGTAGTAAACCTGAAGTGAAGCATCGGAATCGAAATCTGGACTCACAGGAGATGTTCAAATCATAGAAAGTTAGAGTGTCAGTCCTCTTGTACTTAAGTCGGCATTGTGCCTTTTGTATTAAATTCGGATTCAATTTCTGTGTGTCATCGTCAATAAGAAGTTCCAAGGGATACAGTTAACCTGAAGTGAAGCATCGGAATCTAAAACTGGACTCTCAGGAGAGGTTAAAATCATAGAAAGTTAGAGTGTCAGTCCTCTTGTACTAAGGTCGGCACTGTGTCTTTTGAATTTAATTCCGATGATATTTCTGTGTTTCATCGACATTAGGAAGGTCCAAGGTATACAGTAAACCTGAAGTGAAGCATAGGAATCTAACACTGGAATCACAGGAGAGGTTCAATTCATAGAACATTAGAGTGTCAGCCCTCTTGTACTTAAGTCGGCATTGTGCTTTTTTTATTATATTCGGATGCAATTTCTGTGTTTCATCGTCAATAAGAAGGTCCAAGGGATACAGAAAACCTGAAGTGAAGCATCGGAATGTAACACTGGACTCGCAGGAGAGGTTCAAATCATATAAAGTTAAGGTGTCAGTCCTCTTGTTCTTAACCCGGCATTGTGCCTTTTCATTAAATTCGGATGCAGTTTCTGTGTTTCATCGTCAATAAGAAGGTCCAAAGTATACAGAAAACCTGAAGTCAGGAATCGGAATCTAAAACTGGTCCCACTGGAGAGGTTCAAATCATAGAAAGTTGGAGTGTCTGTCCTCTTGTACTTAAGTCGGCATTGTGCCTTTTGTATTAAGTTCGGATGCAATTTCTGTGTTTCATCGTCAACAAGAAGGTCTAAGGTATACAGTAAACATGAAGTGAAGCATCGGAATCTACAACTGGACTCACAGGAGAGGTTCAAAACATAGAAAGTGAGAGTGTCAGACCTCTTATACTTAAGTCGGCATTGTGCCTTTTGTATTAAATTCGTATGCTAATTCTGAGTTTCATCGTCAAGGAGAAGGTCCAAGGGTACAGTAATCCTGAAGTGAAGCATCGTAATCTAAATCTGGACTCACAGGTGAGGTTCAAATCATAGAAAGTGAGAGTGTCTGTCCTCTTGTACATAAGCCGGCATTGTGCCTTTTGTATTAAATTCGGTTGCAATTTCTGTGTTTCATCGTCAATAAGCAGGTCCTAGGGATACAGTAAACCTGAAGTGAAACATCAGAACCTGAAACTGGACCCACAGGAGAGGTTCAAATCATAGGAAGTTACAGTGTCAGTCCTCTTGTACTTAAGTCGGCATTGTACCTTCTGAATTTAATTCCGATTCAAGTTCTGTGTTTCATCGTCAATAAGAAGTTCCGAGGTATACAGTAAACCTGAAGTGAAGCATCGGAATCTAAAACTGGACTCACAGGAGAGGTTCAAATCATAGAAAGTTAGAGTGTCTGTCCTCTTGTGCCTAACTCGGCATTGTGCCTTTTGTATTAAATTCGGATGCAATTTGTTTGTTTCATCGTCAATAAGAAGGTACAAGGGATACAGTAAACCTGAAGTGAAGCATCGGAATCTAAAACTGGACTCACAGGAGAGGTTCAAAACATAGAAAGTGAGAGTGTCAGTCCTCTTGTACTTAAGTCGGCATTGTGCCTTTTGTATGAAATTCGGATGCAATTTCTGTGTTTCATCGTCAATAAGAAGTTCCAAGGGATACAGTAAACCTGAAGAGAAGCATCGGAATCTAAAACTGGACTCACAGGAGAGGTTCAAATCATAGAAAGTTAGAGTGTCATTCCTCTTGTACCTAAGTCGGCATTGTGCCTTTTGTATTAAATTCGGATGCAATTTCTTTGTTTCATCGTCAATAGGAAAGTACAAGGGATACAGTAAACCTGAAGTGACGCATCGGAATCTAAAACTGGACTCACAGGAGACGTTCAAAACATAGAAAGTGACAGTGTCAGTCCTCTTGTACTTAAGTCGGCATTGTGCCTTTTGTATTAAATTCGGATGCAATTTCTGTGTTTCATCGTCATTAAGAAGGTCCAAGGGATCCGGTAAACCTGAAGTGAAGCATCGTAATCTAAATCTGGAATCACAGGAGAGGTTCAAATCATAGAAAGTGAGGGTGTCAGTCCTTTTGTACTTAAGTCGGCATTGTGCTATTTGTATTACATTCGGATGCAATTTCTGAGTTTGATCGTCAATAACAAGGTCCAAAGGATACAGTAAACCTGATGTCAGGAATCGGAATCTAAAACTGGTCCCACATTAGAGGTTCAAATCATAGAAAGTTAGAGTGTCTGTCCTCTTGTACTTAAGTCGGCATTGTGCCTTTTGTATTAAATTCGGATGCAATTTCTGTGTTTCATCGTCAATAAGATGGTCCACGGGATACAGTAAACCTGAAGTGAAGCATCGGAATCTAAAACTGGACTCACAGGAGAGGTTCAAATCATAGAAAGTGAGAGTGTCAGTCCTCTTGTACTTGAGTTGGTATTGTGCCTTTTGTATTAAATTCGGATGCAATTTCTTTGTTTCATCGTCAATGAGAAGGTACAAGGGATACGGTAAACCTGAAGTGAAGCATCGGAATCTAAAACTGGACTCACAGGAGAGGTTCAAAACATAGAAAGTGAGAGTGTCAGTCCTCTTATACTTAAGTCGGCATTGTGCCTTTTGTATTAAATTCGGATGCAATTTCTGCGTTTCATCGTCAATAAGAAGGTCCAAGGGAAACAGTAAACCTGAAGTGAAGCATCGTAATCTAAATCTGCATTCACAGGAGAGGTTCAAATCATAGAAAGTGAGAGTGTCAGTCCGCTTGTACTTCAGTCGGCATTGTGCCATTTGTATTACATTCCGATGCTATTTCTGTGTTGCATCGTCAACATGAATGTCCAAGGGATACGGTAAACCTGAAGTGAAGCATCGGAATCTAAAACTGGACTCACAGGACAGGATCAAATCATAGAAAGTTAGAGTGTCAGTCCTCTTGTACTTAAGTCGGCATAGTGCCTTTTGAATTTAATTCCGATGTAATTTCTGTGTTTCATCGTCAATAAGATGTTCCGAGGTATACAGAAAACCTGAAGTGAAGCATCGGAAACGAAAATTGGACTCACAGGAGAGGTTCAAATCATAGGAAGTTAGAGTGTCAGTCCACTTGTACTTAAGTCAGCATTGTGCCTTTTGTATTAAATTCGGATGCAATTTCTGTCTTTCATCGTCAATAAGAAGGTCCATGGGATACAGTAAACCTGAACTGAAGCATCGGAATCTAAAACTGGTCTCACAGGATAGGTTCAAAGCATAAAATGTTAGAGTGTCAGTCCTCTTGTACTTACGTCGGCATTATGCCTTTTGAATTTAATTCCGATGCAATTTCTGTGTTTCATCAACTATAAGAAGTTCCGAGGTATACAGTAACCCTGAAGTGAAGCATCAAAATCTAAAACTTTACTCACAGGAGAGGTTCAAATCATAGAAACTGAGAGTGTCAGTCCTCTTGTACTTAAGTTGGCATTGTGCCTTTTGTATTAAATTCGGATGCAATTTCTGTGTTTCATCGTCAATAAGAAGGTCCAAGGGATACAGTAAACCTGAAGGGAAGCATCGGAATCTAAATCTGGACTCACAGGAGAGGTTCAAATCATAAAAAGTTAAAGTGTCAGTCCTCTTGTACTTAAGTCGGCATTGTGCCTTTTGTATTCAATTCAGATACAATTTCTGTGTTTCATCATCAATAAGAAGGTCCAAGGGATACAGTAAACCTGAAGTGAAGCATCAGAATCTAAAACAGGACTCACAGGATAGGTCTAATCATAGAAAGTTAGATTGTCAGTCCTCTTGTACTTAAGTCGGCATTGTGCTTTTTGTAATAAATTCGGATGCAATTTCTGTGTTTCATCGACAATTAGAAGGTCCAAGGTATAGAGTAAACCTGAAGTGAAGCATCGGAATCTAAAAATGGACTCACAGGAGAGGTTCAAATCATAGGAAGTGAGAGTGTCAGTCCTCTTGTACTTAATTCGGCATTGTGCCTTTTGTATTAAATTCGCATGCATTTTCTATGTGTCATCGTCAATAAGAAGGTCCAAGGGATACAGTAAACCTGAAGTGAAGCATCGAAATCTAAAACTGGACTCACAGGAGAGGTTCAAATCATAGCGAGTGAGAGGGTCAGTCCTCTTGTACTTAAGTCGGCATTGTTCCTTTTGTATTAAATTCGGATGCAATTTTTGTTATTCATCGTCAACAAGAAGGTCCAAGGTACACAGTAAACCTGAAGTGAAGCATCGGAATCTAAAACTGGACTCACAGGAGAGGTTCAGATCATAGAAAGTGAGAGTGTCAGTCCACTTGAACTTAAGTCAGCAATGTGCCTTTTGTATTAAATTCGCATGCAATTTCTGTGTTTCATCGTCAATAAGAAGGTCCAAGGAATACAGTAAACCTGAAGTGAAGCATCGGAATCTAAAACTGGACTCGCTGGAGAGGTTCAAATCATAGAAAGTTAGAGGGTCAGTCCTCTTGTACTTAAGTCGGCATTGTGCCTTATGAATTTAATTCCGATGCAATTTCTGTGTTTCATCGTCAATAAGAAGTTCCGAGGTATACAGTAACCCTGATGTGAAGCATCAAAATCTAAAACTGGACTCACAGGAGAGGTTCAAATCATAGAAACTGAGAGTGTCAGTCCTCTTGTACTTAAGTCGGCATTGGGCCTTTTGTATTAAATTCGGATGCAATTTTTGTTATTCATCGTCAATGAGAAAGTCCAAGGTACACAGTAAGCCTGAAGTGAAGAATCGGAATCTAAAACTGGACTCACAGGAGAAGTTCAAATCATAGAAAGTGAGAGTGAAAGTCCACTTGTACTTAAGTCAGCATTGTGCCTCTTGTATTAAATTCGGATGCTATATCTGTGTTTCATCGTAAATAAGAAGGTCCAAGGGAAACAGTAAACCTGAAGTGAAGCATCGGAATCTAAAACTGGACTCACAGGAGAGGTTCAAATCATAGAAAGTTAAAGTGTCAGTCCTCTTGTACTTAAGTCGGCATTGTGACTTTTGTATTAAATTCAGATTCTATTTCTGTGTTTCATCATCAATAAGAAGGTCCAAGGGATACAGTAAACCTGAAGTGAAGCATCAGAATCTAAAACAGGACTCACAGGATAGGCTTAAATCATAGAAAGTTAGATTGTCAGTCCTCTTGTACTTAAGTCGGCATTGTGCCTTTTGTATTAAATTCGGATGCAATTTCTTTGTTTCATCGTCAATAAGAAGGTACAAGGGATACAGTAAACTTGAAGTGAAGCATCGGAATCTAAAACTGGACTCATAGGAGAGGTTCAAAACATAGAAAGTGAGAGTGTCAGTCCTCTTGTACTTAAGTCGGCATTGTGCCTTTTGTATGAAATTCGGAAGCAATTTCTGTGTTTCATCGTCAATAAGAAGTTCCAAGGGATACAGTAAACCTGAAGAGAAGCATCGGAATCTAAAACTGGACTCACAGGAGAGGTTCTAATCATAGAAAGTTAGAGTGTCAGTCCTTTTGTACTTAAGTCGGCATTGTGCTATTTGTATTAAATTCGGATGCAATTTCTGTGTTTCATCGTCAATAACAAGGTCCAAAGGATACAGTAAACCTGATGTCAGGAATCGGAATCTATAACTGGTCCCACATTAGAGGTTCAAATCATAGAAAGTTAGAGTGTCTGTCCTCTTGTACTTAAGTCGGCATTGTGCCTTTTGTATTAAATTCGGATGCAATTTCTGTGTTTCATCGTCAATATGAAGTTCCAAGGGATACAGTAAACCTGAAGAGAAGCATCGGAATCTAAAACTGGACTCACAGGAGAGGTTCTAATCATAGAAAGTTAGAGTGTCAGTCCTTTTGTACTAAAGTCGGCATTGTGCTATTTGTATTAAATTCGGATGCAATTGCTGTGTTTCATCGTCAATAACAAGGTCCAAAGGATACAGTAAACCTGATGTCAGGAATCGGAATCTATAACTGGTCCCACATTAGAGGTTCAAATCATAGAAAGTTAGAGTGTCTGTCCTCTTGTACTTAAGACGGCATTGTGCCTTTTGTATTAAATTCGGATGCAATTTCTGTGTTTCATCGTCAATAAGAAGGTCAAAAGGATACAGTCAACCTGAAGTGAAGCATCGTAATCTAAATCGGGACTCACAGGAGAGGTTCAAATCATAGAAAGTGAGAGTGTCAGTCCTTTTGTACTTAAGTCGGCATTGTGCCTTTTGTATTAAATTCGGATGCAATTTCTGTGTTTTATCATCAATAAGAAGGTCCACGGGATACAGTAAAACTGAAGTGAAGCATCGGAATCTAAAACTGGACTCTCAGGAGCGGTTCAAATCGTAGAAAGTGAGAGTGTCAGTCCACTTGTAGTTAAGTCAGCATTGTGCCTTTTGTATTAAATTCGGATGCAATTTCTGTGTTTCATCGTCAACAAGAAGGTCCAAGGGATACAGTAAACCTGAAGTGAAGCATCGGAATCTAAAACTGGACTCACAGGAGAGGTTCAAATCATAGAAAGTTAGAGTGTCTGTCCTCTTGTACTTAAGTCGACATTATGCCTTTTGAATTTTATTCTGATGCAATTTCTGTGTTTCATCGTCAATAAGAAGTTCCGAGGTATACAGTATCCCTGAAGTGAAGAATCAAAATCTAAAACTGGACTCACAGGAGAGGTTCAAATCATAGAAAGGGAGAGTGTCAGTCCTCTTGCACTTAAGTGGGCGTTGTGCCTTTTGTATTCAATTCGGATGCAATTTCTGTGTTTCATCGTCTAAAAGAAGGTCCAAGTGATGTAGTAAACCTGAAGTGAAGCATCGGAATCGAAATCTGGACTCACAGGAGATGTTCAAATCATAGAAAGTTTGAGTGTCAGTCCTCTTGTACTTAAGTCGGCATTGTGCCTTTTGTATTAAATTCGGATGCTATTTCTTTGTATCATCGTCAATAATAAGGTACAAGGGATACAGTAAACCTGAAGTGAAGCATCGGAATCTAAAACTGGACTCACAGGAGAGGTTCAAAACATAGAAAGTGAGAGTGTCAGTCCTCTTGTACTTAAGTCGGCATTGTGCCTTTTGTATTAAATTCGGATGCAATTTCTGTGTGTCATCGTCAATAAGAAGGTCAAAAGGATACAGTCAACCTGAAGTGAAGCATCGTAATCTAAATCGGGACTCACAGGAGAGGTTCAAATCATAGAAAGTGAGAGTGTCAGTCCTTTTGTACTTAAGTCGGCATTGTGCCTTTTGTATTAAATTTGGATGCAATTTCTGTGTTTTATCATCAATAAGAAGGTCCACGGGATACAGTAAACCCGAAGTGAAGCATCGGAATCTAAAACTGGACTCTCAGGAGCGGTTCAAATCATAGAAAGTTAGAGTGTCTGTCCTCTTGTACTTAAGTCGACATTATGCCTTTTGAATTTAATTCCGATGCAATTTCTGTGTTTCATCGTCAATAAGAAGTTCCGAGGTATACAGTATCCCTGAAGTGAAGAATGAAAATCTGAAACTGGACTCACAGGAGAGGTTCAAATCATAGAAAGGGAGAGTGTCAGTGCTCTTGTACTTAAGTGGGCATTGTGCCTTTTGTATTCAATTCGGATGCAATTTCTGTGTTTCATCGTCTAAAAGAAGGTCCAAGTGATGTAGTAAATCTGAAGTGAAGCATCGGAATCGAAATCGGGACTCACAGGAGAAGTTCAAATCATAGAAAGTTAGAGTGTCAGTCCTCTTGTACTTAAGTCGGCATTGTGCCTTTTGTATTAAATTCGGATTCAATTTCTGTGTGTCATCGTCAATAAGAAGTTCCAAGGGATACAGTTAACCTGAAGTGAAGCATCGGAATCTAAAACTGGACTCTCAGGAGAGGTTCAAATCATAGAAAGTTAGAGTGTCAGTCCTCTTGTACTAAGGTCGGCACTGTGTCTTTTGAATTTAATTCCGATGATATTTCTGTGTTTCATCGACATTAGGAAGGTCCAAGGTATACAGTAAACCTGAAGTGAAGCATAGGAATCTAACACTGGAATCACAGGAGAGGTTCAATTCATAGAACATTAGAGTGTCAGTCCTCTTGTACTTAAGTCGCCATTGTGCTTTTTTTATTATATTCGGATGCAATTTCTGTGTTTCATCGTCAATAAGAAGGTCCAAGGGATACAGAAAACCTGAAGTGAAGCATCGGAATGTAACACTGGACTTACAGGAGAGGTTCAAATCATATAAAGTTAAGGTGTCAGTCCTCTTGTTCTTCAGCCGACATTGTGCCTTTTCATTAAATTCGGATGCAGTTTCTGTGTTTCATCGTCAATAAGAAGGTCCAAAGTATACAGAAAACCTGAAGTCAGGAATCGGAATCTAAAACTGGTCCCACTGGAGAGGTTCAAATCATAGAAAGTTGGAGTGTCTGTCCTCTTGTACTTAAGTCGGCATTGTGCCTTTTGTATTAAGTTCGGATGCAATTTCTGTGTTTCATCGTCAACAAGAAGGTCTAAGGTATACAGAAAACATGAAGTGAAGCATCGGAATCTAAAACTGGACTCACAGGAGAGGTTCAAAACATAGAAAGTGAGAGTGTCAGACCTCTTATACTTAAGTCGGCATTGTGCCTTTGTATTAAATTCGTATGCTAATTCTGTGTTGCATCGTCAAGGAGAAGGTCCAAGGGTACAGTAATCCTGAAGTGAAGCATCGTAATCTAAATCTGGACTCACAGGAGAGGTTCAAAACATAGAAAGTGAGAGTGTCTGTCCTCTTGTACATAAGCCGGCATTGTGCCTTTTGTATTAAATTCGGTTGCAATTTCTGTGTTTCATCGTCAATAAGAAGGTCCTAGGGATACACTAAACCTGAAGTGAAACATCAGAACCTGAAACTGGACCCACAGGAGAGGTTCAAATCATAGGAAGTTACAGTGTCAGTCCTCTTGTACTTAAGTCGGCATTGTACCTTCTGAATTTAATTCCGATGCAAGTTCTGTGTTTCATCGTCAATAAGAAGTTCCGAGGTATACAGTAAACCTGAAGTGAAGCATCGGAATCTAAAACTGGACTCACAGGAGAGGTTCAAATCATAGAAAGTTAGAGTGTCTGTCCTCTTGTACCTAACTCGGCATTGTGCCTTTTGTATTAAATTCGGATGCAATTTGTTTGTTTCATCGTCAATAAGAAGGTACAAGGGATACAGTAAACCTGAAGTGAAGCATCGGAATCTAAAACTGGACTCACAGGAGAGGTTCAAAACATAGAAAGTGAGAGTGTCAGTCCTCTTGTACTTAAGTCGGCATTGTGCCTTTTGTATGAAATTCGGATGCAATTTCTGTGTTTCATCGTCAATAAGAAGTTCCAAGGGATACAGTAAACCTGAAGAGAAGCATCGGAATCTAAAACTGGACTCACAGGAGAGGTTCAAATCATAGAAAGTTAGAGTGTCATTCCTCTTGTACCTAAGTCGGCATTGTGCCTTTTGTATTAAATTCGGATGCAATTTCTTTGTTTCATCGTCAATAGGAAGGTACAAGGGATACAGTAAACCTGAAGTGACGCATCGGAATCTAAAACTGGACTCACAGGAGACGTTCAAAACATAGAAAGTGACAGTGTCAGTCCTCTTGTACTTAAGTCGGCATTGTGCCTTTTGTATTAAATTCGGATGCAATTTCTGTGTTTCATCGTCAATAAGAAGGTCCAAGGGATCCGGTAAACCTGAAGTGAAGCATCGTAATCTAAATCTGGAATCACAGGAGAGGTTCAAATCATAGAAAGTGAGGGTGTCAGTCCTTTTGTACTTAAGTCGGCATTGTGCTATTTGTATTACATTCGGATGCAATTTCTGAGTTTCATCGTCAATAACAATGTCCAAAGGATACAGTAAACCTGATGTCAGGAATCGGAATCTAAAACTGGTCCCACATTAGAGGTTTAAATCATAGAAAGTTAGTGTGTCTGTCCTCTTGTACTTAAGTCGGCATTGTGCCTTTTGTATTAAATTCGGATGCAATTTCTGTGTTTCATCGTCAATAAGATGGTCCACGGGATACAGTAAACCTGAAGTGAAGCATCGGAATCTAAAACTGGACTCACAGGAGAGGTTCAAATCATAGAAAGTGAGAGTGTCAGTCCTCTTGTACTTGAGTCGGTATTGTGCCTTTCGTATTAAATTTGGATGCAATTTCTTTGTTTCATCGTCAATGAGAAGGTACAAGGGATACGGTAAACCTGAAGTGAAGCATCGGAATCTAAAACTGGACTCACAGGAGAGGCTCAAAACATAGAAAGTGAGAGTGTCAGTCCTCTTATACTTAAGTCGGCATTGTGCCTTTTGTATTAAATTCGGATGCAATTTCTGCGTTTCATCGTCAATAAGAAGGTCCAAGGGAAACAGTAAACCTGAAGTGAAGCATCGTAATCTAAATCTGCATTCACAGGAGAGGTTCAAATCATAGAAAGTGAGAGTGTCAGTCCGCTTGTACTTCAGTCGGCATTGTGCCATTTGTATTACATTCCGATGCTATTTCTGTGTTGCATCGTCAATATGAATGTCCAAGGGATACGGTAAACCTGAAGTGAAGCATCAGAATCTAAAACTGGACTCACAGGACAGGATCAAATCATAGAAAATTAGAGTGTCAGTCCTCTTGTACTTAAGTCGGCATAGTGCCTTTTGAATTTAATTCCGATGTAATTTCTGTGTTTCATCGTCAATAAGATGTTCCGAGGTATACAGAAAACCTGAAGTGAAGCATCGGAAACGAAAATTGGACTCACAGGAGAGGTTCAAATCATAGGAAGTTAGAGTGTCAGTCCACTTGTACTTAAGTCAGCATTGTGCCTTTTGTATTAAATTCGGATGCAATTTCTGTGTTTCATCGTCAATAAGAAGGTCCATGGGATACAGTAAACCTGAACTGAAGCATCGGAATCTAAAACTGGTCTCACAGGATAGGTTCAAAACATAAAAAGTTAGAGTGTCAGTCCTCTTGTACTTACGTCGGCATTATGCCTTTTGAATTTAATTCCGATGCAATATCTGTGTTTCATCAACTATAAGAAGTTCCGAGGTATACAGTAACCCTGAAGTGAAGCATCAAAATCTAAAACTGGACTCACAGGAGAGGTTCAAATCATAGAAACTGAGAGTGTCAGTCCTCTTGTACTTAAGTCGGCATTGTGCCTTTTGTATTAAATTCGGATGCAATTTCTGTGTTTCATCGTCAATAAGAAGGTCCAAGGGATACAGTAAACCTGAAGGGAAGCATCGGAATCTAAATCTGGACTCACAGGAGAGGTTCAAATCATAAAAAGTTAAAGTGTCAGTCCTCTTGTACTTAAGTCGGCATTGTGCCTTTTGTATTCAATTCAGATGCAATTTCTGTGTTTCATCATCAATAAGAAGGTCCAAGGGATACAGTAAACCTGAAGTGAAGCATCAGAATCTAAAACAGGACTCACAGGATAGGTCTAATCATAGAAAGTTAGATTGTCTGTCCTCTTGTACTTAAGTCGGCATTGTGCTTTTTGTAATAAATTCGGATGCAATTTCTGTGTTTCATCGACAATAAGAAGGTCCAAGGTATAGAGTAAACCTGAAGTGAAGCATCGGAATCTAAAAATGGACTCACAGGAGAGGTTCAAATCATAGGAAGTGAGAGTGTCAGTCCTCTTGTACTTAATTCGGCATTGTGCCTTTTGTATTAAATTCGCATGCATTTTCTATGTGTCATCGTCAATAAGAAGGTCCAAGGGATACAGTAAACCTGAAGTGAAGCATCGAAATCTAAAACTGGACTCACACGAGAGGTTCAAATCATAGCGAGTGAGAGGGTCAGTCCTCTTGTACTTAAGTCGGCATTGTTCCTTTTGTATTAAATTCGGATGCAATTTTTGTTATTCATCGTCAACAAGAAGGTCCAAGGTACACAGTAAACCTGAAGTGAAGCATCGGAATCTAAAACTGGACTCACAGGAGAGGTTCAGATCATAGAAAGTGAGAGTGTCAGTCCACTTGAACTTAAGTCAGCAATGTGCCTTTTGTATTAAATTCGCATGCAATTTCTGTGTTTCATCGTCAATAAGAAGGTCCAAGGAATACAGTAAACCTGAAGTGAAGCATCGGAATCTAAAACTGGACTCGCTGGAGAGGTTCAAATCATAGAAAGTTAGAGGGTCAGTCCTCTTGTACTTAAGTCGGCATTATGCCTTTTGAATTTAATTCCGATGCAATTTCTGTGTTTCATCGTCAATAAGAAGTTCCGAGGTATACAGTAACCCTGAAGTGAAGCATCAAAATCTAAAACTGGACTCACAGGAGAGGTTCAAATCATAGAAACTGAGAGTGTCAGTCCTCTTGTACTTAAGTCGGCATTGGGCCTTTTGTATTAAATTCGGATGCAATTTTTGTTATTCATCGTCAATGAGAAAGTCCAAGGTACACAGTAAGCCTGAAGTGAAGAATCGGAATCTAAAACTGGACTCACAGGAGAAGTTCAATTCATAGAAAGTGAGAGTGAAAGTCCACTTGTACTTAAGTCAGCATTGTGCCTCTTGTATTGAATTCACATGCATTTTCTATGTGTCATCGTCAATAAGAAGGTCCAAGGGATACAGTAAACCTGAAGTGAAGCATCGAAATCTAAAACTGGACTCCCACGAGACGTTCAAATCATAGAGAGTGAGAGTGTCAGTCCTCTTGTACTTAAGTCGGCATTGTGCCTTTTGTATTATATTCGGATGCAATTTCTTTGTTTCATCGTCAAAAAGAAGGTACAAGGGATACAGTAAACCTGAAGTGAAGCATCGTAATCTAAATCTGGACTCACAGGAGAGGTTCAAATCATAGAAAGTGAGAGTGTCAGTCCGCTTGTACTTCAGTCGGCATTGTGCAATTTGTATTAAATTCCGTTGCAATTTCTGTGTCGCATCGTCAATAAAAGGGTCCAAGGGATACAGTAAACCTGAAGTGAAGCATCGGAATCTAAAACTGGACTCACAGGACAGGATCAAATCATTGAAAGTTATAGTGTCAGTCCTCTAGTACTTAAGTCGGCATAGTGCCTTTTGAATTTAATTCCGATGTAATTTCTGTTTTTCATCGTCAATAAGATGTTCCGAGGTATACAGTAAACCTGAAGTGAAGAATCGGAATCTAAAACTGGACTCACAGGAGAAGTTCAAATCATAGAAAGTGAGAGTGTCAGTCCACTTGTACTTAAGTCAGCATTGTGCGTCTTGTATTAAATTCGGATGCTATATCTGTGTTTCATCGTAAATAAGAATGTCCAAGGGAAACAGTAAACCTGAAGTGAAGCATCGGAATCCAAAACTGGACTCACAGGAGAGGTTCAAATCATAGAAAGTTAGAGTGTGAGTCCTCTTGTACTTAAGTCTTCATTATGCCTTTTGAATTTAATTACGATGCAATTCCTGTGTTTCATCGTCAAAAGAAGTTCCGAGGTATACAGTAACACTGAAGTGAAGGATCAAAATCTATAACTGGACTCACAGGAGAGGTTCAAATCATAGAAAGTGAGAGTGACAGTCCTCTTGTACTTAAGTCGGCATTGTGCCCTTTGTATTAAATTCGGATGCAATTTCTGTGTTTCATCGTCAATAAGAAGGTTCAAGGGATACAGTAAACCTGAAGTGAAGCATCGGAATCTAAATCTGGACTCACAGGAGAGGTTCAATTCATAGAAAGTTAAAGTGTCAGTCCTCTTGTACTTAAGTCGGCATTGTGCCTTTTGTATTAAATTCAGATACTATTTCTGTGTTTCATCATCAATAAGAAGGTCCAAGGGATACAGTAAACCTGAAGTGAAGCATCAGAATCTAAAACAGGACTCACAGGATAGGCTTAAATCATAGAAAGTTAGATTGTCAGTCCTCTTGTACTTAAGTCGGCATTGTGTTTTTTGTAATAAATTCGGATGCTATTTCTGTGTTTCATCGTCAATAAGAAGGTCCAAGGTATAGAGTAAACCTGAAGTGAAGCATCGGAATCTAACAATGGACTCACAGGAGAGGTTCAAATCATAGGAAGTGAGAGTGTCAGTCCTCTTGTACTTAAGTCGGCATTGTGCCTTTTGTATTAAATTCACATGCATTTTCTATGTGTCATCGTCAATAAGAAGGTCCAAGGGATACAGTAAACCTGAATTGAAGCGTCGAAATCTAAAACAGAACTCCCAGGAGACGTTCAAATCATAGAGAGTGAGAGTGCCAGTCCTCTTGTACTTACGTCGGCATTGTGCCTTTTGTATTATATTCGGATGCAATTTCTTTGTTTCATCGTAAATAAGAAGGTCCAAGGGAAACAGTAAACCTGAACTGAAGCATCGGAATCTAAAACTGGACTCACAGGAGAGCTTCAAATCATAGAAAGTTAGAGTGTCAGTCCTTTTGTACTTAAGTCGGCATTATGCCTTTTGAATTTAGTTCCGATGCAATTCCTGTGTTTCATCATCAATAAGAAATTCCGAGGTATACAGTAACACTGAAGTGAAGCATCAAAATCTAAAACTGAACTCACAGGAGTGTTTCAACTCATAGAAAGTGAGAGTGACAGTCCTCTTGTACTTAAGTCGGCATTGTGCCCTTTGTATTAAATTCGGATGCAATTTCTGTGTTTCATCGTCAATAAGAAGGTCCAAGGGATACAGGAAACCTGAAGTGAAGCATCGGATTCTAATTCTAGACTCACAGGAGAGGTTCAAATCATAGAAAGCTAAGTGTCAGTCCTCTTGTACTTAAGTCGGCATTGTGCCTTTTGTATTAAATTAAGATACAATTTCTGTGTTTCATCGTCAATAAGAAAGTCCAAGGTATACAGTAAACCATAAG
This sequence comes from Schistocerca americana, assembly GCF_021461395.2. Classification (NCBI taxonomy): domain Eukaryota; kingdom Metazoa; phylum Arthropoda; class Insecta; order Orthoptera; family Acrididae; genus Schistocerca; species Schistocerca americana. The sequence goes on from NC_060121.1 coordinate 62,120,574, forward strand.
TGAAGCATCGGAATCTAAAAATGGACTCACAGGAGAGGTTCAAATCATAGAAAGTGAGAGTGTCAGTCCTCTTCTACTTAAGTCGGCATTGTGCCTTTAGTATTAAATTCGGATGCATTTTCTATGTTTCATCGTCAATAAGAAGGTCCAAGGGATACAGTAAACCTGAAGTGAAGCATCGAAATCTAAAACTGGACTCACAGGAGAGGATCAAATCATAGAGAGTGAGAGTGTCAGTCCTCTTGTACTTAAGTCGGCATTGTGCCTTTTGTATTAAATTTGGATGCAATTTTTGTTATTCATCGTCAATAAGAAGTTCTGAGGTATACAGTAACCCTGAACGGAAGCATCAAAATCTAAAACTGGACTCACAGGAGAGGTTCAAATCATAGAGAGTGAGAGTGTCAGTCCTCTTGTACTTAAGTCGGCATTGTGCCTTTTGTATTAAATTCGAATGCAATTTCTGTGTTTCATCGTCAATAAGAAGGTCCAAGGTATAAAGGAAACCTGAAGTGAAGCATCGGAATCTAAAACTGGACTCACAGTAGAGGTTCAAATCATAGAAAGCTAGAGTGTCAATCCTCTTGTACTTAAGTCGGCATTGTGCCTTTTGTGTTATATTCGGATGCAATTTCTTTGTTTCATCGTCAATAAGAAGGTACATGGGATACAGTAAAAATGAAGTGAAGCATTGGAATCTAAAACTGGACTCACTGGAGAGGTTCAAAACATAGAAAGTGAGAGCGTCAGTCCTCTGGTACTTAAGTCGGCATTGTGCCTTTTGTATTAAATTCGGATGCAATTACTGTGTTTCATCGTCAATATGGAGGTCCAAGGGATATAGTAAACCTGAAGTGAAGCATCGAAATCTATAACTGGACTCACAGGTGAGGTTCAAATCAAAGAAAGTGAGAGTGTCAGTCCTCTTGTACTTAAGTCGGCATTGTGCATTTTGTATTAAATTCGGATGCAATTTCTGTGTTTCATCGTCAATAAGAAGGTCCAAGGGATACAGTAAACCTGAAGTGAAGCATCGGAATCTAAAACTGGACTCACAGGAGAGGTTCAAATCATTGATAGTTAGAGTGTCAGTCCTCTTGTACGTAAGTCGGCATTGTGCCTATTGTATTAAATTCCGATGCAATTTCTGTGTTTCATCGTCAATAAGAAGGTCCAAGGGATACAGTAAACCTGAAGTGAAGCATCGGAATCTAAAACTGGACTCACAGGAGAGGTTCAAATCACAAGAAAGTGTGAGTGTCAATCCTCTTGTACTTAAAACGGCATTGTGCCTTTTGTACTAAATTAGTATGCAATTTCCGTGTTTCATCGTCAATAAGAAGGTCCAAGGTGTACAGTAAACCTGAAGTGAAGCATCGGAATCTAAAACTGGACTCACAGGAGAGGTTCAAATCATAGAAAGTTAGAGTGTCAGTCCTCTTGTACTTAAGTCGGCATTGTGCCTTTTGTATTAAATTCGGATGCAATTTCTGTGTTTAATCGTCGATAAGAAGTTCCAGGGGATACAGTAAACCTAAAGTGAAGCATCGGAATCGAAAACTGGACTCACAGGAGAGGTTCAAATCATAGAAAGTTAGAGTGTCAGTCCTCTTGTGTTTAAGTCGGCATTGTGTCATTTGAATTTAATTCTGATGCCATTTCTGTGTTTCATCGTCAATAAGTAGGTCCGAGGTATACAGTAAACCTGAAGTGAAGTATCGGAATCTAAAACTGGACTCACAGGAGAGGTTCAAACCAAAGATAGTTAGAGTGTCTGTCCTCTTGTACTTAAGTCGGCATTGTGCTTTTTGTATTAAATTCGGATGCAATTTCTGTGTTTCATCATCAATAAGAAGGTCCAAGGGATACAGTAAATCTGAAGTGAAGCATCAGAATCTAAAACAGGACTCAAAGGAGGGGTTTAAGTCATAGAAAGTTAGAGTGTCAGTCCTCTTGTACTTAATGCGGCATTGTGCTTTTTGTAATAAATTCGGATGCAATTCCTGTGTTTCATCGTCAATAAGAGGGTCCAAGGTATACAGTAAACCTGAAGTGAAGCATCGGAATCTAAAAATGGACTCACAGGAGAGGTTCAAATCATAGAAAGTGAGAGTGTCAGTCCTCTTGTACTTAAGTCGGCATTGTGACTTTTGTATAAAGTTCGGATGTATTTTCTATGTTTCATCGTCAATAAGAAGGTCCAAGGGATACAGTAAACCTGAAGTGAAGCATCGAAATCTAAAACTGGTCCCACAGGAGAGGTTCAAATCATAGATGGTTAGAGTGTCAGTTCTGTTGTACTTAAGTCGGCATTGTGCATTTTGTATTTAATTCCGATGCAATTTCTGTGTTTCATCGTCAATAAGAAGGTCCAAGGAGTACAGTAAACCTGAAGTGAAGCATCGGAATCTAACTCTGGACTCACAGGAGACGTTCAAATCATAGAAAGTTAGAGTGTCAGTCCTCTTGTACTTTAGTCGGCATTGTGCCTTTTGTATTAAATTCGGATGCAATTTCTGTGTTTCATCGTCAATACGAAGGTCCAAGGGATACAGTAAACCTGAAGTGAGGCATCGGAATCTAAAACTGGTCCCACAGGAGAGGTTCAAATCATAGATGGTTAGAGTGTCAGTCCTGTTGTACTTAAGTCGGCATTGTGCCTTTTGTATTAAATTGGGATGCAATTTCTATGTTTCATCGTCAATAAAAAGGTCCAAGGTATAAAGGAATCCTAAAGTGAAGCATCGGAATCTAAAACTGGACTCACAGTAGTGGTTCAAATCATAGAAAGTTAGAGTGTCAATCCTCTTGTACTTAAGTCGGCATTGTGCCTTTTGTATTATATTCGGATGCAATTTCTGTGTTTCATCGTCAATAAGAAGGTCCAAGGGATACAGTAAACCTGAAGTGAAGAATCGGAATCTAAAACTGGACTCACAGGAGAGGTTCAAATCATTGAAAGTGAGAGTGTCAGCCCTCTTGTACTTAAGTTGGCGTTGTGCCTTTTGTATTAAATTCCGATGCAATTTCTGTGTTTCATCGTCAATGAGAGGTCCAAGGGAAACAGTAAACCTGAAGTGAAGCATCGGAATCTAAAACTGGACTCACAGGAGAGGTTCAAATCATAGATTGTTAGAGTCTCAGTCCTCTTATACCTAAGACGGCATTTTGCCTTTTGTATTAAATTCGGATGCAATTTCTGTATTTCATCGTCAACAAGAAGGTCCAAGGGATACAGTACACCTGAAGTGAAGCATCGGAATCTAAAACTGGACTCACAGGAGAGGTTCAAATCAAAAGAAAGTGAGAGTGTCAGTCCTCTTGTACTTAAGTCGGCATTGTGCGTTTTGTATTAAATTCGGATGCAATTTCTGTGTTTCATCGTCAATAAGAAGGTCCAAGGGATACAGTAAATTTGAAGTGAAGCATTGGTATCTAAAACTGGACTCACAGGAGAGGTTCAAATAATAGAAAGTTAGAGTGTCAGTCCTCTTGTACTTAAGTCGGCATTGTGCCTTTTGTATTGAATTCGGGTGCAATTCCTTTGTTTCATCGTCAATAAGAAGGTCCAAGGGATACAGAAAACCTGAAGTGAAGCATCGGAATCTAAAACTGGACTCACAGGAGAGGTTCAAATCATAGAAAGTGAGCGTGTCAGTCCACTTGTACTTAAGTCAGCATTGTGCCCTTTGTATTAAACTCGGATCCTTTTTTTTGTGTTTCATCGTCAATAAGAAGGGCCATGGGATACAGTAAACCTGAAGTGAAGCATCGGAATCTAAAACTGGACTCACAGAAGAGGTTCAAATCATAGGAAGTTAGAGTGTCTGTCCTCTTGTACTTAAGTCGGCATTATGCCATTTGAATTTAATTCCGATGCAATTTCTGTGTTTCATCGTCAATAAGAAGTTCCGAGGTATACAGTAACCCTGAAGTGAAGCATGAAAATCTAAGACTGGACTCACAGGAGGGGTTCAAATCATAGAAAGTGAGAGTGTCAGTCCTCTTGTACTTAAGTCGGCATTGTGCCTTTTGTATTAAATTCGGATGCTTTTTCTGTGTTTCATCGTCAATAAGAAGGTCCAAGGGATACAGTAAACCTGAAGTGAAGCATCGAAATCTAACACTGGACTCACAGGAGAGGTACAAATCATAGAAAGTTAGAGTGTCAGTCCTCTTGTACTTAAGTCGGCATTGTGCCTTTTGTATTAAATTCGGATGCAATATCTGTCTTTCATCGTCAATAAGAAGGTCCAAGGGATACAGTAAACCTGAAGTGAGGCATCGGAATCTATACTGGTCCCACAGGAGAGGTTCACATCATAGAAAGTTAGAGTGTCAGTCCTCTTGTACTTAAGACGGCATTGTGCCTTTTGTATTAAATTCGGATGCAATTTCTGTGTTTCATCGTCAATAAGAAGGTAAAAGGTATACAGTAAACCTGAAGTGAAGCATCGGAATCTAAAACTGGACTCACAGAAGAGGTTCAAATCATAGAAAGTGAGAGTGTCAGTCCTCTTGTACTTAAGTCGGCATTGAGCCTCTTCTATTAAATTCGGATGCAATTTTTGTTATTCATCGTCAATAAGAAGGTCCAAGGTACACAGTAAACCTGAAGTGAAGCATCGGAATCTAAAACTGGACTCACAGGAGAGGTTCAAATTATAGAAATCGAGAGTGTCAGTCCACTTGTACTTAAGTCAGCATTGTGCCTTTTGTATTAAATTCGGATGCAATTTCTGTGTTTCATCGTCAATAAGAAGGTCCAAGGGATACAGTAAATCGGAAGTGAAGCATCGGAATCTAAAACTGGACTCACAGGAGAGGTTCAAATCATAGAAAGTTAGAGTGTCAGTCCTCTTGTACTTAAGTCGGCATTGTGCATTTTGTATTTAATTCCGACGCAATTTCTGTGTTTCATCGTCAATAAGAAGGTCCAAGGAGTACAGTAAACTTGAAGTGAAGCATCGGAATCTAACTCTGGGCTCACAGGAGAGTTTCAAATCATAGAAAGTTAGAGTGTCAGTCCTCTTGTACTTAAGTCGGCATTGTGCCTTTTGTATTAAATTCGGATGCAATTTCTATGTTTCATCGTCAATAAAAAGGTCCAAGGTATACAGTAAACCTGAAGTGAACCATCGGAATCTAAAACTGGACTCACAGGAGAGGTTCAAATCATAGAAACTAGAAGTGTCAGTCCTCTTGTACTTAAGTCGGCGTTGTGCCTTTTGTATTAAATTCGGATGCATTTTCTGTGTTTCATCGTCAATAAGAAGGTTCAAGGTATACAGTAAACCTGAAGTGAAGCATCGGAATCTAAAACTGGACTCACAGTAGAGGTTCAAATCATAGAAAGTTAGAGTGTCAATCCTCTTGTACTTAAGTCGGCATTGTGCCTTTTGTATTATATTCGGATGCAATTTCTTTGTTTCATCGTCAATAAGAAGGTACAAGGGATACAGTAAACCTGAAGTGAAGCATCGGGATCTAAAACTGGACTCACAGGAGAGGTTCAAAGCATAGAAAGTGAGAGTGTCAGTCCTCTTGTACTTAAGTCGGAATTGTGCCTTTTGTATTAAATTCCGATGCAATTTCTGTGTTTCTTCGACAATAAGAAGGTCCAAGGGATACAGTAAACCTGAAGTGAAGCATCGGAATCTAAAACTGGACTCACAGGAGAGGTTCAAATCATAGATTGTTAGAGTGTCAGTCCTCTTATACCTAAGTCGGCATTTTGCCTTTTGTATTAAATTCGGATGCAATTTCTGTATTTCATCGTCAACAAGAAGGTCCAAGGGATACAGTACACCTGAAGTGAAGCATCGGAATCTAAAACTGGACTCACAGGAGAGGTTCAAATCAAAAGAAAGTGAGAGTGTCAGTCCTCTTGTACTTAAGTCGGCATTGTGCCTTTTGTATTAAATTCGGATGCACTTTCTGTGTTTCATCGTCAATAAGAAGGTCCAAGGGATACAGTAAATTTGAAGTGAAGCATTGGAATCTAAAACTGGACTCACAGGAGAGGTTCAAATCATAGAAAGTTAGAGAGTCAGTCCTCTTGTACTTAAGTCGGCATTGTGCCTTTTGTATTGAATTCGGATGCAATTCCTTTGTTTCATCGTCAATAAGAAGGTCCAAGGGATACAGAAAACCTGAAGTGAAGCATCGGAATCTAACACTGGACTCACAGGAGAGGTTCAAATCTTAGAAAGTTAGAGTGTCAGTACTCTCTTACTTAAGTCGGCATTGTGCCTTTTGTATTAAATTCGGATGCAATTTTTGTGCTTCATCGTCAATAAGAAGGTCCAAGGGATACAGTAAACCTGAAGTGAGGCATCGGAATCTTTACTGGTCCCACAGGAGAGGTTCACATCATAGAAAGTTAGAGTGTCAGTCCTCTTGTACTTAAGACGGCATTGTGCCTTTTGTATTAAATTCGGATGCAATTTCTGTGTTTCATCGTCAATAAGAAGGTCCAAGGTATACAGTAAACCTGAAGTGAAGCATCGGAATCTAAAACTGGACTCACAGAAGAGGTTCAAATCATAGAAAGTGAGAGTGTCAGTCCTCTTGTACTTAAGTCGGCATTGAGCCTCTTGTATTAAATTCGGATGCAATTTTTGTTATTCATCGTCAATAAGAAGGTCCAAGGTACACAGTAAACCTGAAGTGAAGCATCGGAATCTAAAACTGGACTCACAGGAGAGGTTCAAATCATAGAAATCGAGAGTGTCAGTCCACTTGTACTTAAGTCAGCATTGTGCCTTTTGTATTAAATACGGATGCAATTTCTGTGTTTCATCGTCAATAAGAAGGTCCAAGGGATACAGTAAATCGGAAGTGAAGCATCGGAATCTAAAACTGGACTCACAGGAGAGGTTCAAATCATAGAAAGTTAGAGTGTCAGTCCTCTTGTACTTAAGTCGGCATTGTGCATTTTGTATTTAATTCCGACGCAATTTCTGTGTTTCATCGTCAATAAGAAGGTCCAAGGAGTACAGTAAACTTGAAGTGAAGCATCGGAATCTAACTCTGGGCTCACAGGAGAGTTTCAAATCATAGAAAGTTAGAGTGTCAGTCCTCTTGTACTTAAGTCGGCATTGTGCCTTTTGTATTAAATTCGGATGCAATTTCTATGTTTCATCGTCAATAAAAAGGTCCAAGGTATACAGTAAACCTGAAGTGAACCATCGGAATCTAAAACTGGACTCACAGGAGAGGTTCAAATCATAGAAACTAGAAGTGTCAGTCCTCTTGTACTTAAGTCGGCATTGTGCCTTTTGTATTAAATTCGGATGCATTTTCTGTGTTTCATCGTCAATAAGAAGGTTCAAGGTATACAGTAAACCTGAAGTGAAGCATCGGAATCTAAAACTGGACTCACAGTAGAGGTTCAAATCATAGAAAGTTAGAGTGTCAATCCTCTTGTACTTAAGTCGGCATTGTGCCTTTTGTATTATATTCGGATGCAATTTCTTTGTTTCATCGTCAATAAGAAGGTACAAGGGATACAGTAAACCTGAAGTGAAGCATCGGGATCTAAAACTGGACTCACAGGAGAGGTTCAAATCATAGATTGTTAGAGTCTCAGTCCTCTTATACCTAAGACGGCATTTTGCCTTTTGTATTAAATTCGGATGCAATTTCTGTATTTCATCGTCAACAAGAAGGTCCAAGGGATACAGTACACCTGAAGTGAAGCATCGGAATCTAAAACTGGACTCACAGGAGAGGTTCAAATCAAAAGAAAGTGAGAGTGTCAGTCCTCTTGTACTTAAGTCGGCATTGTGCGTTTTGTATTAAATTCGGATGCAATTTCTGTGTTTCATCGTCAATAAGAAGGTCCAAGGGATACAGTAAATTTGAAGTGAAGCATTGGTATCTAAAACTGGACTCACAGGAGAGGTTCAAATAATAGAAAGTTAGAGTGTCAGTCCTCTTGTACTTAAGTCGGCATTGTGCCTTTTGTATTGAATTCGGGTGCAATTCCTTTGTTTCATCGTCAATAAGAAGGTCCAAGGGATACAGAAAACCTGAAGTGAAGCATCGGAATCTAAAACTGGACTCACAGGAGAGGTTCAAATCATAGAAAGTGAGCGTGTCAGTCCACTTGTACTTAAGTCAGCATTGTGCCCTTTGTATTAAACTCGGATCCTTTTTTTGTGTTTCATCGTCAATAAGAAGGGCCATGGGATACAGTAAACCTGAAGTGAAGCATCGGAATCTAAAACTGGACTCACAGAAGAGGTTCAAATCATAGGAAGTTAGAGAGTCTGTCCTCTTGTACTTAAGTCGGCATTATGCCATTTGAATTTAATTCCGATGCAATTTCTGTGTTTCATCGTCAATAAGAAGTTCCGAGGTATACAGTAACCCTGAAGTGAAGCATGAAAATCTAAGACTGGACTCACAGGAGGGGTTCAAATCATAGAAAGTGAGAGTGTCAGTCCTATTGTACTTAAGTCGGCATTGTGCCTTTTGTATTAAATTCGGATGCTTTTTCTGTGTTTCATCGTCAATAAGAAGGTCCAAGGGATACAGTAAACCTGAAGTGAAGCATCGAAATCTAACACTGGACTCACAGGAGAGGTACAAATCATAGAAAGTTAGAGTGTCAGTCCTCTTGTACTTAAGTCGGCATTGTGCCTTTTGTATTAAATTCGGATGCAATATCTGTCTTTCATCGTCAATAAGAAGGTCCAAGGGATACAGTAAACCTGAAGTGAGGCATCGGAATCTATACTGGTCCCACAGGAGAGGTTCACATCATAGAAAGTTAGAGTGTCAGTCCTCTTGTACTTAAGACGGCATTGTGCCTTTTGTATTAAATTCGGATGCAATTTCTGTGTTTCATCGTCAATAAGAAGGTAAAAGGTATACAGTAAACCTGAAGTGAAGCATCGGAATCTAAAACTGGACTCACAGAAGAGGTTCAAATCATAGAAAGTGAGAGTGTCAGTCCTCTTGTACTTAAGTCGGCATTGAGCCTCTTCTATTAAATTCGGATGCAATTTTTGTTATTCATCGTCAATAAGAAGGTCCAAGGTACACAGTAAACCTGAAGTGAAGCATCGGAATCTAAAACTGGACTCACAGGAGAGGTTCAAATTATAGAAATCGAGAGTGTCAGTCCACTTGTACTTAAGTCAGCATTGTGCCTTTTGTATTAAATTCGGATGCAATTTCTGTGTTTCATCGTCAATAAGAAGGTCCAAGGGATACAGTAAATCGGAAGTGAAGCATCGGAATCTAAAACTGGACTCACAGGAGAGGTTCAAATCATAGAAAGTTAGAGTGTCAGTCCTCTTGTACTTAAGTCGGCATTGTGCATTTTGTATTTAATTCCGACGCAATTTCTGTGTTTCATCGTCAATAAGAAGGTCCAAGGAGTACAGTAAACTTGAAGTGAAGCATCGGAATCTAACTCTGGGCTCACAGGAGAGTTTCAAATCATAGAAAGTTAGAGTGTCAGTCCTCTTGTACTTAAGTCGGCATTGTGCCTTTTGTATTAAATTCGGATGCAATTTCTATGTTTCATCGTCAATAAAAAGGTCCAAGGTATACAGTAAACCTGAAGTGAACCATCGGAATCTAAAACTGGACTCACAGGAGAGGTTCAAATCATAGAAACTAGAAGTGTCAGTCCTCTTGTACTTAAGTCGGCATTGTGCCTTTTGTATTAAATTCGGATGCATTTTCTGTGTTTCATCGTCAATAAGAAGGTTCAAGGTATACAGTAAACCTGAAGTGAAGCATCGGAATCTAAAACTGGACTCACAGTAGAGGTTCAAATCATAGAAAGTTAGAGTGTCAATCCTCTTGTACTTAAGTCGGCATTGTGCCTTTTGTATTATATTCGGATGCAATTTCTGTGTTTCTTCGACAATAAGAAGGTCCAAGGGATACAGTAAACCTGAAGTGAAGCATCGGAATCTAAAACTGGACTCACAGGAGAGGTTCAAATCATAGATTGTTAGAGTGTCAGTCCTCTTATACCTAAGTCGGCATTTTGCCTTTTGTATTAAATTCGGATGCAATTTCTGTATTTCATCGTCAACAAGAAGGTCCAAGGGATACAGTACACCTGAAGTGAAGCATCGGAATCTAAAACTGGACTCACAGGAGAGGTTCAAATCAAAAGAAAGTGAGAGTGTCAGTCCTCTTGTACTTAAGTCGGCATTGTGCCTTTTGTATTAAATTCGGATGCACTTTCTGTGTTTCATCGTCAATAAGAAGGTCCAAGGGATACAGTAAATTTGAAGTGAAGCATTGGAATCTAAAACTGGACTCACAGGAGAGGTTCAAATCATAGAAAGTTAGAGAGTCAGTCCTCTTGTACTTAAGTCGGCATTGTGCCTTTTGTATTGAATTCGGATGCAATTCCTTTGTTTCATCGTCAATAAGAAGGTCCAAGGGATACAGAAAACCTGAAGTGAAGCATCGGAATCTAACACTGGACTCACAGGAGAGGTTCAAATCTTAGAAAGTTAGAGTGTCAGTACTCTCTTACTTAAGTCGGCATTGTGCCTTTTGTATTAAATTCGGATGCAATTTTTGTGCTTCATCGTCAATAAGAAGGTCCAAGGGATACAGTAAACCTGAAGTGAGGCATCGGAATCTTTACTGGTCCCACAGGAGAGGTTCACATCATAGAAAGTTAGAGTGTCAGTCCTCTTGTACTTAAGACGGCATTGTGCCTTTTGTATTAAATTCGGATGCAATTTCTGTGTTTCATCGTCAATAAGAAGGTCCAAGGTATACAGTAAACCTGAAGTGAAGCATCGGAATCTAAAACTGGACTCACAGAAGAGGTTCAAATCATAGAAAGTGAGAGTGTCAGTCCTCTTGTACTTAAGTCGGCATTGAGCCTCTTGTATTAAATTCGGATGCAATTTTTGTTATTCATCGTCAATAAGAAGGTCCAAGGTACACAGTAAACCTGAAGTGAAGCATCGGAATCTAAAACTGGACTCACAGGAGAGGTTCAAATCATAGAAATCGAGAGTGTCAGTCCACTTGTACTTAAGTCAGCATTGTGCCTTTTGTATTAAATACGGATGCAATTTCTGTGTTTCATCGTCAATAAGAAGGTCCAAGGGATACAGTAAATCGGAAGTGAAGCATCGGAATCTAAAACTGGACTCACAGGAGAGGTTCAAATCATAGAAAGTTAGAGTGTCAGTCCTCTTGTACTTAAGTCGGCATTGTGCATTTTGTATTTAATTCCGACGCAATTTCTGTGTTTCATCGTCAATAAGAAGGTCCAAGGAGTACAGTAAACTTGAAGTGAAGCATCGGAATCTAACTCTGGGCTCACAGGAGAGTTTCAAATCATAGAAAGTTAGAGTGTCAGTCCTCTTGTACTTAAGTCGGCATTGTGCCTTTTGTATTAAATTCGGATGCAATTTCTATGTTTCATCGTCAATAAAAAGGTCCAAGGTATACAGTAAACCTGAAGTGAACCATCGGAATCTAAAACTGGACTCACAGGAGAGGTTCAAATCATAGAAACTAGAAGTGTCAGTCCTCTTGTACTTAAGTCGGCATTGTGCCTTTTGTATTAAATTCGGATGCATTTTCTGTGTTTCATCGTCAATAAGAAGGTTCAAGGTATACAGTAAACCTGAAGTGAAGCATCGGAATCTAAAACTGGACTCACAGTAGAGGTTCAAATCATAGAAAGTTAGAGTGTCAATCCTCTTGTACTTAAGTCGGCATTGTGCCTTTTGTATTATATTCGGATGCAATTTCTTTGTTTCATCGTCAATAAGAAGGTACAAGGGATACAGTAAACCTGAAGTGAAGCATCGGGATCTAAAACTGGACTCACAGGAGAGGTTCAAAGCATAGAAAGTGAGAGTGTCAGTCCTCTTGTACTTAAGTCGGAATTGTGCCTTTTGTATTAAATTCCGATGCAGTTTCTGTGTTTCTTCGACAATAAGAAGGTCCAAGGGATACAGTAAACCTGAAGTGAAGCATCGGAATCTAAAACTGGACTCACAGGAGAGGTTCATATCATAGATTGTTAGAGTGTCAGTCCTCTTATACCTAAGTCGGCATTTTGCCTTTTGTATTAAATTCGGATGCAATTTCTGTATTTCATCGTCAACAAGAAGGTCCAAGGGATACAGTACACCTGAAGTGAAGCATCGGAATCTAAAACTGGACTCACAGGAGAGGTTCAAATCAAAAGAAAGTGAGAGTGTCAGTCCTCTTGTACTTAAGTCGGCATTGTGCCTTTTGTATTAAATTCGGATGCACTTTCTGTGTTTCATCGTCAATAAGAAGGTCCAAGGGATACAGTAAATTTGAAGTGAAGCATTGGAATCTAAAACTGGACTCACAGGAGAGGTTCAAATCATAGAAAGTTAGAGAGTCAGTCCTCTTGTACTTAAGTCGGCATTGTGCCTTTTGTATTGAATTCGGATGCAATTCCTTTGTTTCATCGTCAATAAGAAGGTCCAAGGGTTACAGAAAACCTGAAGTGAAGCATCGGAATCTAACACTGGACTCACAGGAGAGGTTCAAATCTTAGAAAGTTAGAGTGTGAGTACTCTCTTACTTAAGTCGGCATTGTGCCTTTTGTATTAAATTCGGATGCAATTTTTGTGCTTCATCGTCAATAAGAAGGTCCAAGGGATACAGTAAACCTGAAGTGAGGCATCGGAATCTTTACTGGTCCCACAGGAGAGGTTCACATCATAGAAAGTTAGAGTGTCAGTCCTCTTGTACTTAAGACGGCATTGTGCCTTTTGTATTAAATTCGGATGCAATTTCTGTGTTTCATCGTCAATAAGAAGGTCCAAGGTATACAGTAAACCTGAAGTGAAGCATCGGAATCTAAAACTGGACTCACAGAAGAGGTTCAAATCATAGAAAGTGAGAGTGTCAGTCCTCTTGTACTTAAGTCGGCATTGAGCCTCTTGTATTAAATTCGGATGCAATTTTTGTTATTCATCGTCAATAAGAAGGTCCAAGGTACACAGTAAACCTGAAGTGAAGCATCGGAATCTAAAACTGGACTCACTGGAGAGGTTCAAATCATAGAAATCGAGAGTGTCAGTCCACTTGTACTTAAGTCAGCATTGTGCCTTTTGTATTAAATACGGATGCAATTTCTGTGTTTCATCGTCAATAAGAAGGTCCAAGGGATACAGTAAATAGGAAGTGAAGCATCGGAATCTAAAACTGGACTCACAGGAGAGGTTCAAATCATAGAAAGTTAGAGTGTCAGTCCTCTTGTACTTAAGTCGGCATTGTGCATTTTGTATTTAATTCCGACGCAATTTCTGTGTTTCATCGTCAATAAGAAGGTCCAAGGAGTACAGTAAACCTGAAGTGAAGCATCGGAATCTAACTCTGGACTCACAGGAGAGATTCAAATCATAGAAAGTTAGAGTGTCAGTCCTCTTGTACTTAAGTCGGCATTGTGCCTTTTGTATTAAATTCGGATGCAATTTCTATGTTTCATCGTCAATAAAAAGGTCCAAGGTATACAGTAAACCTGAAGTGAACCATCGGAATCTGAAACTGGACTCGCAGGAGAGGTTCAAATCATAGAAAGTAGAAGTGTCAGTCCTCATGTACTTAAGTCGGCATTGTGCCTTTTGTATTAAATTCGGATGCATTTTCTGTGTTTCATCGTCAATAAGAAGGTTCAAGGTATACTGTAAACCTGAAGTGAAGCATCGGAATCTAAAACTGGACTCACAGGGGAGGTTCAAATCATAGAAAGTGAGAGTGTCAGTCCTCTTGTACTTAAGTCGGCATTGTGCCTTTTGTATTAAATTCGGATGCAATTTCTGTGTTTCATCGTCAATAAGAAGGTCCAAGGTATAAAGGAAACCTGAAGTGAAGCATCGGAATCTAAAACTGGACTCACAGTAGAGGTTCAAATCATAGAAAGTTAGAGTGTCAATCCTCTTGTACTTAAGTCGGCATTGTGCCTTTTGTATTATATTCGGATGCAATTTCTTTGTTTCATCGTCAATAAGAAGGTTCAAGGGATACAGTAAACCTGAAGTGAAGCATCGGGATCTAAAACTGGACTCACAGGAGAGGTCAAAGCATAGAAAGTGAGAGAGTCAGTCCTCTTGTACTTAAGTCGGAATTGTGCCTTTTGTATTAAATTCCGATGCAATTTCTGTGTTTCTTCGACAATAAGAAGGTCCAAGGGATACAGTAAACCTGAAGTGAAGCATCGGAATCTAAAACTGGACTCACAGGAGAGGTTCAAATCATAGATTGTTAGAGTGCCAGTCCTCTTATACCTAAGTCGGCATTTTGCCTTTTGTATTAATTTCGGATGCAATTTCTGTATTTCATCGTCAACAAGAAGGTCCAAGGGAATCAGTACACCTGAAGTGAAGCATCGGAATCTAAAACTGGACTCACAGGAGAGGTTCAAATCAAAAGAAAGTGAGAGTGTCAGTCCTCTTGTACTTAAGTCGGCATTGTGCCTTTTGTATTAAATTCGGATGCACTTTCTGTGTTTCATCGTCAATAAGAAGGTACAAGGGATACAGTAAACCTGAAGTGAAGCATCGGGATCTAAAACTGGACTCACAGGAGAGGTTCAAAGCATAGAAAGTGAGAGTGTCAGTCCTCTTGTACTTAAGTCGGCATTGTGCCTTTTGTATTAAATTCGGATGCAATTTCTGTGTTTCATCGTCAATAAGAAGGTCCAAGGTATAGAGGAAACCTGAAGTGAAGCATCGGAATCTAAAACTGGACTCACAGTAGAGGTTCAAATCATAGAAAGTTAGAGTGTCAATCCTCTTGTACTTAAGTCGGCATTGTGCCTTTTGTATTATATTCGGATGCAATTTCTTTGTTTCATCGTCAATAAGAAGGTACAAGGGATACAGTAAACCTGAAGTGAAGCATCGGGATCTAAAACTGGACTCACAGGAGAGGTTCAAATCATAGAAAGTTAGAGTGTCAGTCCTCTTGTACTTACGTCGGCATTATGCCTTTTGAATTTAATTCCGATGCAATTTCTGTGTTTCATCAACTATAAGAAGTTCCGAGGTATACAGTAACCCTGAAGTGAAGCATCAAAATCTAAAACTGGACTCACAGGAGAGGTTCAAATCATAGAAACTGAGAGTGTCAGTCCTCTTGTACTTAAGTCGGCATTGTGCCTTTTGTATTAAATTCGGATGCAATTTCTGTGTTTCATCGTCAATAAGAAGGTCCAAGGGATACAGTAAACCTGAAGGGAAGCATCGGAATCTAAATCTGGACTCACAGGAGAGGTTCAAATCATAAAAAGTTAAAGTGTCAGTCCTCTTGTACTTAAGTCGGCATTGTGCCTTTTGTATTCAATTCAGATACAATTTCTGTGTTTCATCATCAATAAGAAGGTCCAAGGGATACAGTAAACCTGAAGTGAAGCATCAGAATCTAAAACAGGACTCACAGGATAGGTCTAATCATAGAAAGTTAGATTGTCAGTCCTCTTGTACTTAAGTCGGCATTGTGCTTTTTGTAATAAATTCGGATGCAATTTCTGTGTTTCATCGACAATTAGAAGGTCCAAGGAATACAGTAAACCTGAAGTGAAGCATCGGAATCTAAAACTGGACTCGCTGGAGAGGTTCAAATCATAGAAAGTTAGAGGGTCAGTCCTCTTGTACTTAAGTCGGCATTGTGCCTTATGAATTTAATTCCGATGCAATTTCTGTGTTTCATCGTCAATAAGAAGTTCCGAGGTATACAGTAACCCTGAAGTGAAGCATCAAAATCTAAAACTGGACTCACAGGAGAGGTTCAAATCATAGAAACTGAGAGTGTCAGTCCTCTTGTACTTAAGTCGGCATTGGGCCTTTTGTATTAAATTCGGATGCAATTTTTGTTATTCATCGTCAATGAGAAAGTCCAAGGTACACAGTAAGCCTGAAGTGAAGAATCGGAATCTAAAACTGGACTCACAGGAGAAGTTCAAATCATAGAAAGTGAGAGTGAAAGTCCACTTGTACTTAAGTCAGCATTGTGCCTCTTGTATTAAATTCGGATGCTATATCTGTGTTTCATCGTAAATAAGAAGGTCCAAGGGAAACAGTAAACCTGAAGTGAAGCATCGGAATCTAAAACTGGACTCACAGGAGAGGTTCAAATCATAGAAAGTTAAAGTGTCAGTCCTCTTGTACTTAAGTCGGCATTGTGCCTTTTGTATTAAATTCAGATTCTATTTCTGTGTTTCATCATCAATAAGAAGGTCCAAGGGATACAGTAAACCTGAAGTGAAGCATCAGAATCTAAAACAGGACTCACAGGATAGGCTTAAATCATAGAAAGTTAGATTGTCAGTCCTCTTGTACTTAAGTCGGCATTGTGCCTTTTGTATTAAATTCGGATGCAATTTCTTTGTTTCATCGTCAATAAGAAGGTACAAGGGATACAGTAAACTTGAAGTGAAGCATCGGAATCTAAAACTGGACTCATAGGAGAGGTTCAAAACATAGAAAGTGAGAGTGTCAGTCCTCTTGTACTTAAGTAGGCATTGTGCCTTTTGTATGAAATTCGGAAGCAATTTCTGTGTTTCATCGTCAATAAGAAGTTCCAAGGGATACAGTAAACCTGAAGAGAAGCATCGGAATCTAAAACTGGACTCACAGGAGAGGTTCTAATCATAGAAAGTTAGAGTGTCAGTCCTTTTGTACTTAAGTCGGCATTGTGCTATTTGTATTAAATTCGGATGCAATTTCTGTGTTTCATCGTCAATAACAAGGTCCAAAGGATACAGTAAACCTGATGTCAGGAATCGGAATCTATAACTGGTCCCACATTAAAGGTTCAAATCATAGAAAGTTAGAGTGTCTGTCCTCTTGTACTTAAGTCGGCATTGTGCCTTTTGTATTAAATTCGGATGCAATTTCTGTGTTTCATCGTCAATATGAAGTTCCAAGGGATACAGTAAACCTGAAGAGAAGCATCGGAATCTAAAACTGGACTCACAGGAGAGGTTCTAATCATAGAAAGTTAGAGTGTCAGTCCTTTTGTACTAAAGTCGGCATTGTGCTATTTGTATTAAATTCGGATGCAATTTCTGTGTTTCATCGTCAATAACAAGGTCCAAAGGATACAGTAAACCTGATGTCAGGAATCGGAATCTATAACTGGTCCCACATTAGAGGTTCAAATCATAGAAAGTTAGAGTGTCTGTCCTCTTGTACTTAAGTCGGCATTGTGCCTTTTGTATTAAATTCGGATGCAATTTCTGTGTTTCATCGTCAATAAGAAGGTCAAAAGGATACAGTCAACCTGAAGTGAAGCATCGTAATCTAAATCGGGACTCACAGGAGAGGTTCAAATCATAGAAAGTGAGAGTGTCAGTCCTTTTGTACTTAAGTCGGCATTGTGCCTTTTGTATTAAATTCGGATGCAATTTCTGTGTTTTATCATCAATAAGAAGGTCCACGGGATACAGTAAAACTGAAGTGAAGCATCGGAATCTAAAACTGGACTCTCAGGAGCGGTTCAAATCATAGAAAGTGAGAGTGTCAGTCCACTTGCAGTTAAGTCAGCATTGTGCCTTTTGTATTAAATTCGGATGCAATTTCTGTGTTTCATCGTCAACAAGAAGGTCCAAGGGATACAGTAAACCTGAAGTGAAGCATCGGAATCTAAAACTGGACTCACAGGAGAGGTTCAAATCATAGAAAGTTAGAGTGTCTGTCCTCTTGTACTTAAGTCGACATTATGCCTTTTGAATTTTATTCTGATGCAATTTCTGTGTTTCATCGTCAATAAGAAGTTCCGAGGTATACAGTATCCCTGAAGTGAAGAATCAAAATCTAAAACTGGACTCACAGGAGAGGTTCAAATCATAGAAAGGGAGAGTGTCAGTCCTCTTGCACTTAAGTGGGCATTGTGCCTTTTGTATTCAATTCGGATGCAATTTCTGTGTTTCATCGTCTAAAAGAAGGTCCAAGTGATGTATTAAACCTGAAGTGAAGCATCGGAATCGAAATCTGGACTCACAGGAGATGTTCAAATCATAGAAAGTTTGAGTGTCAGTCCTCTTGTACTTAAGTCGGCATTGTGCCTTTTGTATTAAATTCGGATGCTATTTCTTTGTATCATCGTCAATAATAAGGTACAAGGGATACAGTAAACCTGAAGTGAAGCATCGGAATCTAAAACTGGACTCACAGGAGAGGTTCAAAACATAGAAAGTGAGAGTGTCAGTCCCCTTGTACTTAAGTCGGCATTGTGCCTTTTGTATTAAATTCGGATGCAATTTCTGTGTGTCATCGTCAATAAGAAGGTCAAAAGGATACAGTCAACCTGAAGTGAAGCATCGTAATCTAAATCGGGACTCACAGGAGAGGTTCAAATCATAGAAAGTGAGAGTGTCAGTCCTTTTGTACTTAAGTCGGCATTGTGCCTTTTGTATTAAATTTGGATGCAATTTCTGTGTTTTATCATCAATAAGAAGGTCCACGGGATACAGTAAACCCGAAGTGAAGCATCGGAATCTAAAACTGGACTCTCAGGAGCGGTTCAAAACATAGAAAGTGAGAGTGTCAGTCCCCTTGTACTTAAGTCGGCATTGTGCCTTTTGTATTAAATTCGGATGCAATTTCTGTGTGTCATCGTCAATAAGAAGGTCAAAAGGATACAGTCAACCTGAAGTGAAGCATCGGAATCGAAATCTGGACTCACAGGAGAAGTTCAAATCATAGAAAGTTAGAGTGTCAGTCCTCTTGTACTTAAGTCGGCATTGTGCCTTTTGTATTAAATTCGGATTCAATTTCTGTGTGTCATCGTCAATAAGAAGTTCCAAGGGATACAGTTAACCTGAAGTGAAGCATCGGAATCTAAAACTGGACTGTCAGGAGAGGTTCAAATCATAGAAAGTTAGAGTGTCAGTCCTCTTGTACTAAGGTCGGCACTGTGTCTTTTGAATTTAATTCCGATGATATTTCTGTGTTTCATCGACATTAGGAAGGTCCAAGGTATACAGTAAACCTGAAGTGAAGCATAGAAATCTAACACTGGAATCACAGGAGAGGTTCAATTCATAGAACATTAGAGTGTCAGTCCTCTTGTACTTAAGTCGGCATTGTGCTTTTTTTATTATATTCGGATGCAATTTCTGTGTTTCATCGTCAATAAGAAGGTCCAAGGGATACAGAAAACCTGAAGTGAAGCATCGGAATGTAACACTGGACTCACAGGAGAGGTTCAAATCATATAAAGTTAAGGTGTCAGTCCTCTTGTTCTTCAGCCGACATTGTGCCTTTTCATTAAATTCGGATGCAGTTTCTGTGTTTCAACGTCAATAAGAAGGTCCAAAGTATACAGAAAACCTGAAGTCAGGAATCGGAATCTAAAACTGGTCCCACTGGAGAGGTTCAAATCATAGAAAGTTGGAGTGTCTGTCCTCTTGTACTTAAGTCGGCATTGTGCCTTTTGTATTAAGTTCGGATGCAATTTCTGTGTTTCATCGTCAACAAGAAGGTCTAAGGTATACAGTAAACATGAAGTGAAGCATCGGAATCTAAAACTGGACTCACAGGAGAGGTTCAAAACATAGTAAGTGAGAGTGTCAGACCTCTTATACTTAAGTCGGCATTGTGCCTTTGTATTAAATTCGTATGCTAATTCTGTGTTGCATCGTCAAGGAGAAGGTCCAAGGGTACAGTAATCCTGAAGTGAAGCATCGTAATCTAAATCTGGACTCACAGGAGAGGTTCAAATCATAGAAAGTGAGAGTGTCTGTCCTCTTGTACATAAGCCGGCATTGTGCCTTTTGTATTAAATTCGGTTGCAATTTCTGTGTTTCATCGTCAATAAGAAGGTCCTAGGGATACACTAAACCTGAAGTGAAACATCAGAACCTGAAACTGGACCCACAGGAGAGGTTCAAATCATAGGAAGTTACAGTGTCAGTCCTCTTGTACTTAAGTCGGCATTGTACCTTCTGAATTTAATTCCGATGCAAGTTCTGTGTTTCATCGTCAATAAGAAGTTCCGAGGTATACAGTAAACCTGAAGTGAAGCATCGGAATCTAAAACTGGACTCACAGGAGAGGTTCAAATCATAGAAAGTTAGAGTGTCTGTCCTCTTGTACCTAACTCGGCATTGTGCCTTTTGTATTAAATTCGGATGCAATTTGTTTGTTTCATCGTCAATAAGAAGGTACAAGGGATACAGTAAACCTGAAGTGAAGCATCGGAATCTAAAACTGGACTCACAGGAGAGGTTCAAAACATAGAAAGTGAGAGTGTCAGTCCTCTTGTACTTAAGTCGGCATTGTGCCTTTTGTATGAAATTCGGATGCAATTTCTGTGTTTCATCGTCAATAAGAAGTTCCAAGGGATACAGTAAACCTGAAGTGAAGCATCGGAATCTAAAACTGGACTCACAGGAGAGGTTCAAATTATAAAAAGTTAGAGTGTCATTCCTCTTGTACCTAAGTCGGCATTGTGCCTTTTGTATTAAATTCGGATGCAATTTCTTTGTTTCATCGTCAATAGGAAGGTACAAGGGATACAGTAAACCTGAAGTGACGCATCGGAATCTAAAACTGGACTCACAGGAGACGTTCAAAACATAGAAAGTGACAGTGTCAGTCCTCTTGTACTTAAGTCGGCATTGTGCCTTTTGTATTAAATTCGGATGCAATTTCTGTGTTTCATCGTCAATAAGAAGGTCCAAGGGATCCGGTAAACCTGAAGTGAAGCATCGTAATCTAAATCTGGAATCACTGGAGAGGTTCAAATCATAGAAAGTGAGGGTGTCAGTCCTTTTGTACTTAAGTCGGCATTGTGCTATTTGTATTACATTCGGATGCAATTTCTGAGTTTCATCGTCAATAACAAGGTCCAAAGGATACAGTAAACCTGATGTCAGGAATCGGAATCTAAAACTGGTCCCACATTAGAGGTTCAAATCATAGAAAGTTAGAGTGTCTGTCCTCTTGTACTTAAGTCGGCATTGTGCCTTTTGTATTAAATTCGGATGCAATTTCTGTGTTTCATCGTCAATAAGATGGTCCACGGGATACAGTAAACCTGAAGTGAAGCATCGGAATCTAAAACTGGACTCACAGGAGAGGTTCAAATCATAGAAAGTGAGAGTGTCAGTCCTCTTGTACTTGAGTCGGTATTGTGCCTTTTGTATTAAATTTGGATGCAATTTCTTTGTTTCATCGTCAATGAGAAGGTACAAGGGATACGGTAAACCTGAAGTGAAGCATCGGAATCTAAAACTGGACTCACAGGAGAGGCTCAAAACATAGAAAGTGAGAGTGTCAGTCCTCTTATACTTAAGTCGGCATTGTGCCTTTTGAATTTAATTCCGATGTAATTTCTGTGTTTCATCGTCAATAAGATGTTCCGAGGTATACAGAAAACCTGAAGTGAAGCATCGGAAACGAAAATTGGACTCACAGGAGAGGTTCAAATCATAGGAAGTTAGAGTGTCAGTCCACTTGTACTTAAGTCGGCATTGTGCCTTTTGTATTAAATTCGGATGCAATTTCTGTGTTTCATCGTCAATAAGAAGGTCCATGGGATACAGTAAACCTGATGTGAAGCATCGGAATCGAAATCTGTGCTCACAGGAGAGGTTCAAATCATAGAAAGTTAGAGTGTCAGTCCTCTTGTACTTAAGTCGGCGTTGTGCCTTTTGCATTAAATTCGCATGCAATTTCTGTGTTTCATCGTCAATAAGAAGGTCCAAGGAATACAGTAAACCTGAAGTGAAGCATCGGAATCTAAAACTGGACTCGCTGGAGAGGTTCAAATCATAGAAAGTTAGAGGGTCAGTCCTCTTGTACTTAAGTCGGCATTATGCCTTTTGAATTTAATTCCGATGCAATTTCTGTGTTTCATCGTCAATAAGAAGTTCCGAGGTATACAGTAACCCTGAAGTGAAGCATCAAAATCTAAAACTGGACTCACAGGAGAGGTTCAAATCATAGAAACTGAGAGTGTCAGTCCTCTTGTACTTAAGTCGGCATTGGGCCTTTTGTATTAAATTCGGATGCAATTTTTGTTATTCATCGTCAATGAGAAAGTCCAAGGTACACAGTAAGCCTGAAGTGAAGAATCGGAATCTAAAACTGGACTCACAGGAGAAGTTCAAATCATAGAAAGTGAGAGTGAAAGTCCACTTGTACTTAAGTTAGCATTGTGCCTCTTGTATTGAATTCACATGCATTTTCTATGTGTCATCGTCAATAAGAAGGTCCAAGGGATACAGTAAACCTGAAGTGAAGCATCGAAATCTAAAACTGGACTCCCACGAGACGTTCAAATCATAGAGAGTGAGAGTGTCAGTCCTCTTGTACTTAAGTCGGCATTGTGCCTTTTGTATTATATTCGGATGCAATTTCTTTGTTTCATCGTCAAAAAGAAGGTACAAGGGATACAGTAAACCTGAAGTGAAGCATCGTAATCTAAATCTGGACTCACAGGAGAGGTTCAAATCATAGAAAGTGAGAGTGTCAGTCCGCTTGTACTTCAGTCGGCATTGTGCAATTTGAATTAAATTCCGTTGCAATTTCTGTGTCGCATCGTCAATAAAAGGGTCCAAGGGATACAGTAAACCTGAAGTGAAGCATCGGAATCTAAAACTGGACTCACAGGACAGGATCAAATCATTGAAAGTTATAGTGTCAGTCCTCTAGTACTTAAGTCGGCATAGTGCCTTTTGAATTTAACTCCGATGTAATTTCTGTTTTTCATCGTCAATAAGATGTTCCGAGGTATACAGTAAACCTCAAGTGAAGAATCGGAATCTAAAACTGGACTCACAGGAGAAGTTCAAATCATAGAAAGTGAGAGTGTCAGTCCACTTGTACTTAAGTCAGCATTGTGCGTCTTGTATTAAATTCGGATGCTATATCTGTGTTTTATCGTAAATAAGAATGTCCAAGGGAAACAGTAAACCTGAAGTGAAGCATCGGAATCCAAAACTGGACTCACAGGAGAGGTTCAAATCATAGAAAGTTAGAGTGTGAGTCCTCTTGTACTTAAGTCTTCATTATGCCTTTTGAATTTAATTACGATGCAATTCCTGTGTTTCATCGTCAAAAGAAGTTCCGAGGTATACAGTAACACTGAAGTGAAGGATCAAAATCTAAAACTGGACTCACAGGAGAGGTTCAAATCATAGAAAGTGAGAGTGACAGTCCTCTTGTACTTAAGTCGGCATTGTGCCCTTTGTATTAAATTCGGATGCAATTTCTGTGTTTCATCGTCAATAAGAAGGTTCAAGGGATACAGTAAACCTGAAGTGAAGCATCGGAATCTAAATCTGGACTCACAGGAGAGGTTCAATTCATAGAAAGTTAAAGTGTCAGTCCTCTTGTACTTAAGTCGGCATTGTGCCTTTTGTATTAAATTCAGATACTATTTCTGTGTTTCATCATCAATAAGAATGTCCAAGGGATACAGTAAACCTGAAGTGAAGCATCAGAATCTAAAACAGGACTCACAGGATAGGCTTAAATCATAGAAAGTTAGATTGTCAGTCCTCTTGTACTTAAGTCGGCATTGTGCTTTTTGTAATAAATTCGGATGCTATTTCTGTGTTTCATCGTCAATAAGAAGGTCCAAGGTATAGAGTAAACCTGAAGTGAAGCATCGGAATCTAACAATGGACTCACAGGAGAGGTTCAAATCATAGGAAGTGAGAGTGTCAGTCCTCTTGTACTTAAGTCGGCATTGTGCCTTTTGTATTAAATTCACATGCATTTTCTATGTGTCATCGTCAATAAGAAGGTCCAAGGGATACAGTAAACCTGAATTGAAGCGTCGAAATCTAAAACAGAACTCCCAGGAGACGTTCAAATCATAGAGAGTGAGAGTGCCAGTCCTCTTGTACTTACGTCGGCATTGTGCCTTTTGTATTATATTCGGATGCAATTTCTTTGTTTCATCGTAAATAAGAAGGTCCAAGGGAAACAGTAAACCTGAAGTGAAGCATCGGAATCTAAAACTGGACTCACAGGAGAGCTTCAAATCATAGAAAGTTAGAGTGTCAGTCCTTTTGTACTTAAGTCGGCATTATGCCTTTTGAATTTAGTTCCGATGCAATTCCTGTGTTTCATCATCAATAAGAAATTCCGAGGTATACAGTTACACTGAAGTGAAGCATCAAAATCTAAAACTGAACTCACAGGAGTGTTTCAACTCATAGAAAGTGAGAGTGACAGTCCTCTTGTACTTAAGTCGGCATTGTGCCCTTTGTATTAAATTCGGATGCAATTTCTGTGTTTCATCGTCAATAAGAAGGTCCAAGGGATACAGGAAACCTGAAGTGAAGCATCGGATTCTAATTCTAGACTCACAGGAGAGGTTCAAATCATAGAAAGCTAAGTGTCAGTCCTCTTGTACTTAAGTCGGCATTGTGCCTTTTGTATTAAATTAAGATACAATTTCTGTGTTTCATCGTCAATAAGAAAGTCCAAGGTATACAGTAAACCATAAGTGAAGCATCGGAATCTAAAAATGGACTCACAGGAGAGGTTCAAATCATAGAAAGTGAGAGTGTCAGTCCTCTTCTACTTAAGTCGGCATTGTGCTTTTAGTATTAAATTCGGATGCATTTTCTATGTTTCATCGTCAATAAGAAGGTCCAAGGGATACAGTAAACCTGAAGTGAAGCATCGAAATCTAAAACTGGACTCACAGGAGAGGATCAAATCATAGGGAGTGAGAGTGTCAGTCCTCTTGTACTTAAGTCGGCATTGTGCCTTTTGTATTAAATTTGGATGCAATTTTTGTTATTCATCGTCAATAAGAAGTTCTGAGGTATACAGTAACCCTGAACAGAAGCATCAAAATCTAAAACTGGACTCACAGGAGAGGTTCAAATCCTAGAAAGTTAGAGTTCAGTCCTCTTGTACTTAAGTCGGCATTGTGCATTTTGTATTTAATTCCGACGCAATTTCTGTGTTTCATCGTCAATAAGAAGTTCCGAGGTATACAGGACCCTAAGGTGAAGCATCAAAATCTGAAACTGGACTCACAGGAGAGGTTCAAATCATAGAATGTTAGAGTGTCAGTCCTCTTGTACTTAAGTCGGCATTGTGCCTTTTGTGTTAAATTCGGATACATTTTCTGTGTTTCATCGTCAATAAGAAGTTCCAAGGGATACAGTAAACCTGAAGTGAAGCATCGGAATCTAAAACTGGACTCATAGGAGAGGTTCAAATCATAGAAAGTGAGAGTGTCAGTCCACTTGTACTTAAGTCAGCATTCTGCCTTTTGTATTAAATTCGGATGCTATTTCTGTGTTTCATCGTAAATAAGAAGGTCCACGGGAAACAGTAAACCTGAAGTGAAGCATCGGAATCTAAAACTGGACTCACAGGAGAGGTTCAAATCATACAAGGTTAGAGTGTCAGTCCTTTTGTACTTAAGTCGGCATTATGCCTTTTGAATTTAATTCCGATGCAATTCCTGTGTTTCATCGTCAATAAGAAGTTCCGAGGAATACAGTAACACTGAAGTGAAGCATAAAAATCTAAAACTGAACTCACAGGAGTGGTTCAACTCATAGAAAGTGAGAGTGACAGTCCTCTTGTACTTAAGTCGGCATTGTGCCCTTTGTATTAAATTCGGATGCAATTTCTGTGTTTCATCGTCAATAAGAAGGTCCAAGGGATACAGTAAACCTGAAGTGAAGCATCGGAATCTAAATCTAGACTCACAGGAGAGGTTCAAATCATAGAAAGCTAAGTGTCAGTCCTCTTGTACTTAAGTCGGCATTGTGCCTTTGTATTAAATTCAGATACAATTTCTGTGTTTCGTCGTCAATAAGAAGGTCCAAGGTATACAGTAAACCTGAAGTGAAGCATCGGAATCTAAAAATGGACTCACAGGAGAGGTTCAAATCATAGAAAGTGAGAGTGTCAGTCCTCTTGTACTTAAGTCGGCATTGTGCCTTTCGTATTAAATTCGGATGCATTTTCTATGTTTCGTCGTCAATAAGAAGGTACAAGGGATACAGTAAACCTGAATCGAAGCATCGAAATCTAAAACTGGACTCACAGGAGAGGTTCAAATCATAGAGAGTGAGAGTGTCAGTCCTCTTGTACTTAAGTCGGCATTGTGCCTTTTGTATTAAATTTGGATGCAATTTTTGTTATTCATCGTCAATAAGAAGTTCTGAGGTATACAGTAACCCTGAACGGAAGCATCAAAATCTAAAACTGGACTCACAGGAGAGGTTCAAATCATAGAGAGTGAGAGTGTCAGTCCTCTTGTACTTAAGTCGGCATTGTGCCTTTTGTATTAAATTCGAATGCAATTTCTGTGTTTCATCGTCAATAAGAAGGTCCAAGGTATAAAGGAAACCTGAAGTGAAGCATCGGAATCTAAAACTGGACTCACAGTAGAGGTTCAAATCATAGAAAGCTAGAGTGTCAATCCTCTTGTACTTAAGTCGGCATTGTGCCTTTTGTATTATATTCGGATGCAATTTCTTTGTTTCATCGTCAATAAGAAGGTACAAGGGATACAGTAAAAATGAAGTGAAGCATTGGAATCTAAAACTGGACTCACTGGAGAGGTTCAAAACATAGAAAGTGAGAGCGTCAGTCCTCTGGTACTTAAGTCGGCATTGTGCCTTTTGTATTAAATTCGGATGCAATTACTGTGTTTCATCGTCAATATGGAGGTCCAAGGGATATAGTAAACCTGAAGTGAAGCATCGAAATCTATAACTGGACTCACAGGTGAGGTTCAAATCAAAGAAAGTGAGAGTGTCAGTCCTCTTGTACTTAAGTCGGCATTGTGCATTTTGTATTAAATTCGGATGCAATTTCTGTGTTTCATCGTCAATAAGAAGGTCCAAGGGATACAGTAAACCTGAAGTGAAGCATCGGAATCTAAAACTGGACTCACAGGAGAGGTTCAAATCATTGATAGTTAGAGTGTCAGTCCTCTTGTACGTAAGTCGGCATTGTAACTATTGTATTAAATTCCGATGCAATTTCTGTGTTTCATCGTCAATAAGAAGGTCCAAGGGATACAGTAAACCTGAAGTGAAGCATCGGAATCTAAAACTGGACTCACAGGAGAGGTTCAAATCACAAGAAAGTGTGAGTGTCAATCCTCTTGTACTTAAAACGGCATTGTGCCTTTTGTATTAAATTAGTATGCAATTTCCGTGTTTCATCGTCAATAAGAAGGTCCAAGGTGTACAGTAAACCTGAAGTGAAGCATCGGAATCTAAAACTGGACTCACAGGAGAGGTTCAAATCATAGAAAGTTAGAGTGTCAGTCCTCTTGTACTTAAGTCGGCATTGTGCCTTTTGTATTAAATTCGGATGCAATTTCTGTATTTCATCGTCAATAAGAAGGTCCAAGGTACACAGTAAACCTGAAGTGAATCATCGGAATCTAAAACTGGACTCACAGGAGAGGTTCAAATCATAGAAAGTGAGAGTGTCAGTCCACTTGTACTTAAGTCAGCATTGTGCCCTTTGTAATAAATTCGGATGCATTTTCTGTGTTTCATCGTCAATAAGAAGGTCCAAGGGATACAGTAAACCTGAAGTGAAGCATCGGAATCGAAATCTGGACTCACAGGAGAGGTTCAAATCATAGAAAGGTAGAGTGTCAGTCCTCTTGTACTTAAGTCGGCGTTGTGCCATTTGCATTAAATTCGGATGCAATTTCTGTGTTTAATCGTCAATAAGAAGTTCCAGGGGATACAGTAAACCTAAAGTGAAGCATCGGAATCGAAAACTGGACTCACAGGAGAGGTTCAAATCATAGAAAGTTAGAGTGTCAGTCCTCTTGTGTTTAAGTCGGCATTGTGTCATTTGAATTTAATTCTGATGCCATTTCTGTGTTTCATCGTCAATAAGTAGGTCCGAGGTATACAGTAAACCTGATGTGAAGTATCGGAATCTAAAACTGGACTCACAGGAGAGGTTCAAACCAAAGATAGTTAGAGTGTCTGTCCTCTTGTACTTAAGTCGGCATTGTGCTTTTTGTATTAAATTCGCATGCAATTTCTGTGTTTCATCATCAATAACAAGGTCCAAGGGATACAGTAAATCTGAAGTGAAGCATCAGAATCTAAAACAGGACTCAAAGGAGGGGTTTAAGTCATAGAAAGTTAGAGTGTCAGTCCTCTTGTACTTAATGCGGCATTGTGCTTTTTGTAATAAATTCGGATGCAATTCCTGTGTTTCATCGTCAATAAGAGGGTCCAAGGTATACAGTAAACCTGAAGTGAAGCATCGGAATCTAAAAATGGACTCACAGGAGAGGTTCAAATCATAGAAAGTGAGAGTGTCAGTCCTCTTGTACTTAAGTCGGCATTGTGCCTTTTGTATTAAGTTCGGATGTATTTTCTATGTTTCATCGTCAATAAGAAGGTCCAAGGGATACAGTAAACCTGAAGTGAAGCATCGAAATCTAAAACTGGTCCCACAGGAGAGGTTCAAATCATAGATGGTTAGAGTGTCAGTCCTGTTGTACTTAAGTCGGCATTGTGCATTTTGTATTTAATTCCGATGCAATTTCTGTGTTTCATCGTCAATAAGAAGGTCCAAGGAGTACAGTAAACCTGAAGTGAAGCATCGGAATCGAAATCTGGACTCACAGGAGAGGTTCAAATCATAGAGAGTGAGAGTGTCAGTCCCCTTGTACTTAAGCCGGCATTGTGCCTTTTGTATTAAATTTGGATGCAATTTTTGTTATTCATCGTCAATAAGAAGTTCCGAGGTATACAGTAACCCTGAACAGAAGCATCAAAATCTAAAAGTGGACTCACAGGAGAGGTTCAAATCATAGAATGTTAGAGTGTCAGTCCTCTTGTACTTAAGTCGGTATTGTGCATTTTGTATTTAATTCCGACGCAATTTCTGTGTTTCATCGTCAATAAGAAGGTCCAAGGAGTACAGTAAACCTGAAGTGAAGCATCGGAATCTAACTCTGGACTCACAGGAGACGTTCAAATCATAGAAAGTTAGAGTGTCAGTCCTCTTGTACTTTAGTCGGCATTGTGCCTTTTGTATTAAATTCGGATGCAATTTCTGTGTTTCATCGTCAATACGAAGGTCCAAGGGATACAGTAAACCTGAAGTGAGGCATCGGAATCTAAAACTGGTCCCACAGGAGAGGTTCAAATCATAGATGGTTAGAGTGTCAGTCCTGTTGTACTTAAGTCGGCATTGTGCCTTTTGTATTAAATTGGGATGCAATTTCTATGTTTCATCGTCAATAAAAAGGTCCAAGGTATAAAGGAATCCTAAAGTGAAGCATCGGAACCTAAAACTGGACTCACAGTAGAGGTTCAAATCATAGAAAGTTAGAGTGTCAATCCTCTTGTACTTAAGTCGGCATTGTGCCTTTTGTATTATATTCGGATGCAATTTCTGTGTTTCATCGTCAATAAGAAGGTCCAAGGGATACAGTAAACCTGAAGTGAAGAATCGGAATCTAAAACTGGACTCACAGGAGAGGTTCAAATCATTGAAAGTGAGAGTGTCAGCCCTCTTGTACTTAAGTCGGCATTGTGCCTTTTGTATTAAATTCCGATGCAATTTCTGTGTTTCATCGTCAATGAGAGGTCCAAGGGAAACAGTAAACCTGAAGTGAAGCATCGGAATCTAAAACTGGACTCACAGGAGAGGTTCAAATCATAGATTGTTAGAGTCTCTGTCCTCTTATACCTAAGACGGCATTTTGCCTTTTGTATTAAATTCGGATGCAATTTCTGTATTTCATCGTCAACAAGAAGGTCCAAGGGATACAGTACACCTGAAGTGAAGCATCGGAATCTAAAACTGGACTCACAGGAGAGGTTCAAATCAAAAGAAAGTGAGAGTGTCAGTCCTCTTGTACTTAAGTCGGCATTGTGCGTTTTGTATTAAATTCGGATGCAATTTCTGTGTTTCATCGTCAATAAGAAGGTCCATGGGATACAGTAAATTTGAAGTGAAGCATTGGTATCTAAAACTGGACTCACAGGAGAGGTTCAAATCATAGAAAGTTAGAGTGTCAGTCCTCTTGTACTTAAGTCGGCATTGTGCCTTTTGTATTGAATTCGGGTGCAATTCCTTTGTTTCATCGTCAATAAGAAGGTCCAAGGGATACAGAAAACCTGAAGTGAAGCATCGGAATCTAAAACTGGACTCACAGGAGAGGTTCAAATCATAGAAAGTGAGCGTGTCAGTCCACTTGTACTTAAGTCAGCATTGTGCCCTTTGTATTAAACTCGGATCCTTTTTTTGTGTTTCATCGTCAATAAGAAGGGCCATGGGATACAGTAAACCTGAAGTGAAGCATCGGAATCTAAAACTGGACTCACAGAAGAGGTTCAAATCATAGGAAGTTAGAGTGTCTGTCCTCTTGTACTTAAGTCGGCATTATGCCATTTGAATTTAATTCCGATGCAATTTCTGTGTTTCATCGTCAATAAGAAGTTGCGAGGTATACAGTAACCCTGAAGTGAAGCATGAAAATCTAAGACTGGACTCACAGGAGGGGTTCAAATCATAGAAAGTGAGAGTGTCAGTCCTCTTGTACTTAAGTCGGCATTGTGCCTTTTGTATTAAATTCGGATGCTTTTTCTGTGTTTCATCGTCAATAAGAAGGTCCAAGGGATACAGTAAACCTGAAGTGAAGCATCGAAATCTAACACTGGACTCACAGGAGAGGTACAAATCATAGAAAGTTAGAGTGTCAGTCCTCTTGTACTTAAGTCGGCATTGTGCCTTTTGTATTAAATTCGGATGCAATATCTGTCTTTCATCGTCAATAAGAAGGTCCAAGGGATACAGTAAACCTGAAGTGAGGCATCGGAATCTATACTGGTCCCACAGGAGAGGTTCACATCATAGAAAGTTAGAGTGTCAGTCCTCTTGTACTTAAGACGGCATTGTGCCTTTTGTATTAAATTCGGATGCAATTTCTGTGTTTCATCGTCAATAAGAAGGTAAAAGGTATACAGTAAACCTGAAGTGAAGCATCGGAATCTAAAACTGGACTCACAGAAGAGGTTCAAATCATAGAAAGTGAGAGTGTCAGTCCTCTTGTACTTAAGTCGGCATTGAGCCTCTTCTATTAAATTCGGATGCAATTTTTGTTATTCATCGTCAATAAGAAGGTCCAAGGTACACAGTAAACCTGAAGTGAAGCATCGGAATCTAAAACTGGACTCACAGGAGAGGTTCAAATTATAGAAATCGAGAGTGTCAGTCCACTTGTACTTAAGTCAGCATTGTGCCTTTTGTATTAAATTCGGATGCAATTTCTGTGTTTCATCGTCAATAAGAAGGTCCAAGGGATACAGTAAATCGGAAGTGAAGCATCGGAATCTAAAACTGGACTCACAGGAGAGGTTCAAATCATAGAAAGTTAGAGTGTCAGTCCTCTTGTACTTAAGTCGGCATTGTGCATTTTGTATTTAATTCCGACGCAATTTCTGTGTTTCATCGTCAATAAGAAGGTCCAAGGAGTACAGTAAACTTGAAGTGAAGCATCGGAATCTAACTCTGGGCTCACAGGAGAGTTTCAAATCATAGAAAGTTAGAGTGTCAGTCCTCTTGTACTTAAGTCGGCATTGTGCCTTTTGTATTAAATTCGGATGCAATTTCTATGTTTCATCGTCAATAAAAAGGTCCAAGGTATACAGTAAACCTGAAGTGAACCATCGGAATCTAAAACTGGACTCACAGGAGAGGTTCAAATCATAGAAACTAGAAGTGTCAGTCCTCTTGTACTTAAGTCGGCATTGTGCCTTTTGTATTAAATTCGGATGCATTTTCTGTGTTTCATCGTCAATAAGAAGGTTCAAGGTATACAGTAAACCTGAAGTGAAGCATCGGAATCTAAAACTGGACTCACAGTAGAGGTTCAAATCATAGAAAGTTAGAGTGTCAATCCTCTTGTTTTTAAGTCGGCATTGTGCCTTTTGTATTATATTCGGATGCAATTTCTTTGTTTCATCGTCAATAAGAAGGTACAAGGGATACAGTAAACCTGAAGTGAAGCATCGGGATCTAAAACTGGACTCACAGGAGAGGTTCAAAGCATAGAAAGTGAGAGTGTCAGTCCTCTTGTACTTAAGTCGGAATTGTGCCTTTTGTATTAAATTCCGATGCAATTTCTGTGTTTCTTCGACAATAAGAAGGTCCAAGGGATACAGTAAACCTGAAGTGAAGCATCGGAATCTAAAACTGGACTCAAAGGAGAGGTTCAAATCATAGATTGTTAGAGTGTCAGTCCTCTTATACCTAAGTCGGCATTTTGCCTTTTGTATTAAATTCGGATGCAATTTCTGTATTTCATCGTCAACAAGAAGGTCCAAGGGATACAGTACACCTGAAGTGAAGCATCGGAATCTAAAACTGGACTCACAGGAGAGGTTCAAATCAAAAGAAAGTGAGAGTGTCAGTCCTCTTGTACTTAAGTCGGCATTGTGCCTTTTGTATTAAATTCGGATGCACTTTCTGTGTTTCATCGTCAATAAGAAGGTCCAAGGAGTACAGTAAACCTGAAGTGAAGCATCGGAATCTAACTCTGGACTCACAGGAGAGATTCAAATCATAGAAAGTTAGAGAGTCAGTCCTCTTGTACTTAAGTCGGCATTGTGCCTTTTGTATTAAATTCGGATGCAATTTCTATGTTTCATCGTCAATAAAAAGGTCCAAGGTATACAGTAAACCTGAAGTGAACCATCGGAATCTAAAACTGGACTCACAGGAGAGGTTCAAATCATAGAAAGTAGAAGTGTCAGTCCTCATGTACTTAAGTCGGCATTGTGCCTTTTGTATTAAATTCGGATGCATTTTCTGTGTTTCATCGTCAATAAGAAGGTTCAAGGTATACTGTAAACCTGAAGTGAAGCATCGGAATCTAAAACTGGACTCACAGGGGAGGTTCAAATCATAGAAAGTGAGAGTGTCAGTCCTCTTGTACTTAAGTCGGCATTGTGCCTTTTGTATTAAATTCGGATGCAATTTCTGTGTTTCATCGTCAATAAGAAGGTCCAAGGTATAAAGGAAACCTGAAGTGAAGCATCGGAATCTAAAACTGGACTCACAGTAGAGGTTCAAATCATAGAAAGTTAGAGTGTCAATCCTCTTGTACTTAAGTCGGCATTGTGCCTTTTGTATTATATTCGGATGCAATTTCTTTGTTTCATCGTCAATAAGAAGGTACAAGGGATACAGTAAACCTGAAGTGAAGCATCGGGATCTAAAACTGGACTCACAGGTGAGGTTCAAAGCATAGAAAGTGAGAGAGTCAGTCCTCTTGTACTTAAGTCGGAATTGTGCCTTTTGTATTAAATTCCGATGCAATTTCTGTGTTTCTTCGACAATAAGAAGGTCCAAGGGATACAGTAAACCTGAAGTGAAGCATCGGAATCTAAAACTGGACTCACAGGAGAGGTTCAAATCATAGATTGTTAGAGTGCCAGTCCTCCTATACCTAAGTCGGCATTTTGCCTTTTGTATTAAATTCGGATGCAATTTCTGTATTTCATCGTCAACAAGAAGGTCCAAGGGATACAGTACACCTGAAGTGAAGCATCGGAATCTAAAACTGGACTCACAGGAGAGGTTCAAATCAAAAGAAAGTGAGAGTGTCAGTCCTCTTGTACTTAAGTCGGCATTGTGCCTTTTGTATTAAATTCGGATGCACTTTCTGTGTTTCATCGTCAATAAGAAGGTCCAAGGGATACAGTAAATTTGAAGTGAAGCATTGGAATCTAAAACTGGACTCACAGGAGACGTTCAAATCATAGAAAGTTAGAGTGTCAGTCCTCTTGTACTTAAGTCGGCATTGTGCCTTTTGTATTGAATTCGGATGCAATTCCTTTGTTTCATCGTCAATAAGAAGGTCCAAGGGATACAGAAAACCTGAAGTGATGCATCGGAATCTAACACTGGACTCACAGGAGAGGTTCAAATCTTAGAAAGTTAGAGTGTCAGTACTCTCTTACTTAAGTCGGCATTGTGCCTTTTGTATTAAATTCGGATGCAATTTTTGTGTTTCATCGTCAATAAGAAGGTCCAAGGGATACAGTAAACCTGAAGTGAGGCATCGGAATCTATACTGGTCCCACAGGAGAGGTTCACATCATAGAAAGTTAGAGTGTCAGTCCTCTTGTACTTAAGACGGCATTGTGCCTTTTGTATTAATTTCGGATGCAATTTCTGTGTTTCATCGTCAATAAGAAGGTCCAAGGTATAAACGAAACCTGAAGTGAAGCATCGGAATCTAAAACTGGACTCACAGTAGAGGTTCAAATCATAGAAAGTTAGAGTGTCAATCCTCTTGTACTTAAGTCGGCATTGTGCCTTTTGTATTATATTCGGATGCAATTTCTTTGTTTCATCGTCAATAAGAAGGTACAAGGGATACAGTAAACCTGAAGTGAAGCATCGGGATCTAAAACTGGACTCACAGGAGAGGTTCAAAGCATAGAAAGTGAGAGTGTCAGTCCTCTTGTACTTAAGTCGGAATTGTGCCTTTTGTATTAAATTCCGATGCAATTTCTGTGTTTCCTCGACAATAAGAAGGTCCAAGGGATACAGTAAACCTGAAGTGAAGCATCGGAATCTAAAACTGGACTCACAGGAGAGGTTCAAATCATAGATTGTTAGAGTGTCAGTCCTCTTATACCTAAGTCGGCATTTTGCCTTTTGTATTAAATTCGGATGCAATTTCTGTATTTCATCGTCAACAAGAAGGTCCAAGGGATACAGTACACCTGAAGTGAAGCATCGGAATCTAAAACTGGACTCACAGGAGAGGTTCAAATCAAAAGAAAGTGAGAGTGTCAGTCCTCTTGTACTTAAGTCGGCATTGTGCCTTTTGTATTAAATTCGGATGCACTTTCTGTGTTTCATCGTCAATAAGAAGGTCCAAGGGATACAGTAAATTTGAAGTGAAGCATTGGAATCTAAAACTGGACTCACAGGAGAGGTTCAAATCATAGAAAGTTAGAGTGTCAGTCCTCTTGTACTTAAGTCGGCATTGAGCCTCTTGTATTAAATTCGGATGCAATTTTTGTTATTCATCGTCAATAAGAAGGTCCAAGGTACACAGTAAACCTGAAGTGAAGCATCGGAATCTAAAACTGGACCCACACGAGAGGTTCAAATCATAGAAATCGAGAGTGTCAGTCCACTTGTACTTAAGTCAGCATTGTGCCTTTTGTATTAAATTCGGATGCAATTTCTGTGTTTCATCGTCAATAAGAAGGTCCAAGGGATACAGTAAATCGGAAGTGAAGCATCGGAATCTAAAACTGGACTCACAGGAGAGGTTCAAATCATAGAAAGTTAGAGTGTCAGTCCTCTTGTACTTAAGTCGGCATTGTGCATTTTGTATTTAATTCCGACGCAATTCCTGTGTTTCATCGTCAATAAGAAGGTCCAAGGAGTACAGTAAACCTGAAGTGAAGCATCGGAATCTAACTCTGGACTCACAAGAGAGATTCAAATCATAGAAAGTTAGAGTGTCAGTCCTCTTGTACTTAAGTCGGCATTGTGCCTTTTGTATTAAATTCGGATGCAATTTCTATGTTTCATCGACAATAAAAAGGTCCAAGGTATACAGTAAACCTGAAGTGAACCATCGGAATCTGAAACTGGACTCACAGGAGAGGTTCAAATCATAGAAAGTAGAAGTGTCAGTCCTCTTGTACTTAAGTCGGCATTGTGCCTTTTGTATTAAATTCGGATGCATTTTCTGTGTTTCATCGTCAATAAGAAGGTTCAAGGTATACAGTAAACCTGAAGTGAAGCATCGGAATCTAAAACTGGACTCACAGGAGAGGTTCAAATCATAGAAAGTGAGAGTGTCAGTCCTCTTGTACTTAAGTCGGCATTGTGCCTTTTGTATTAAATTCGGATGCAATTTCTGTGTTTCATCGTCAATAAGAAGGTCCAAGGTGTAAAGGAAACCTGAAGTGAAGCATCGGAATCTAAAACTGGACTCACAGTCGAGGTTCAAATCATAGAAAGTTAGAGTGTCAATCCTCTTGTACTGAAGTCGGCATTGTGCCTTTTGTATTATATTCGGATGCAATTTCTTTGTTTCATCGTCAATAAGAAGGTACAAGGGATACAGTAAACCTGAAGTGAAGCATCGGGATCTAAAACTGGACTCACAGGAGAGGTTCAAAGCATAGAAAGTGAGAGTGTCAGTCCTCTTGTACTTAAGTCGGAATTGTGCCTTTTGTATTAAATTCCGATGCAATTTCTGTGTTTCTTCGACAATAAGAAGGTCCAAGGGATACAGTAAACCTGAAGTGAAGCATCGGAATCTAAAACTGGACTCACAGGAGAGGTTCAAATCATAGAAAGTAGAAGTGTCAGTCCTCTTGTACTTAAGTCGGCATTGTGCCTTTTGTATTAAATTCGGATGCATTTTCTGTGTTTCATCGTCAATAAGAAGGTTCAAGGTATACAGTAAACCTGAAGTGAAGCATCGGAATTTAACACTGGACTCACAGGAGAGGTTCAAATCTTAGAAAGTTAGAGTGTCAGTACTCTCTTACTTAAGTCGGCATTGTGCCTTTTGTATTAAATTCGGAGGCAATTTTTGTGCTGCATCGTCAATAAGAAGGTCCAAGGGATACATTAAACCTGAAGTGAGGCATCGGAATCGAAAACTGGTCCCACGGGAGAGGTACAAATCATACAAAGTTAGAGTGTCAGTCCTCTTGTACTTAAGACGGCATTGTGCCTTTTGTATTAAATTCGGATGCAATTTCTGTGTTTCATCGTCAATAAGAAGGTCCAAGGTACACAGTAAACCTGAAGTGAAGCATCGGAATCTAAAACTGGACTCACAGGAGAGGTCCTAATCATAGAAAGTGAGCGTGTCAGTCCACTTGTACTTAAGTCAGCATTGTGCCCTTTGTATTAAACTCGGATCCATTTTCTGTGTTTCATCGTCAATAAGAAGGTCCAAGGGATACAGTAAACCTGAAGTGAAGCATCGGAATCTAAAACTGGACTCACAGGAGAGGTTCAAATCATAGGAAGTTAGAGTGTCTGTCCTCTTGTACTTAAGTCGGCATTATGCCATTTGAATTTAATTCCCATGCAATTTCTGTGATCATCGTCAATAAGAAGTTCCGAGGTATACAGTAACCCTGAAGTGAAGCATGAATATCTAAAACTGGACTCACAGGAGGGGTTCAAATCATAGAAAGTGAGAGTGTCAGTCCTCTTGTACTTAAGTCGGCATTGTGCCTTTTGTATTCAATTCGGATGCAATATCTGTGTTTCATCGTCAATAAGGAGGTCCAAGGGATACAGTAAACCTGAAGTGAAGCATCGGAATCGAAATCTGGACTCACAGGAGAGGTTCAAATCATAGAAAGTTAGAGTGTCAGTCCTCTTGCACTTAAGTCGGCATTGTGTCATTTGAATTTAATTCCGATGCCATTTCTGTCTTTCATCGTCAATTAGAAGGTCCGAGGGATAGAGTAAACCTGAAGTGAAGCATCGGAATCTAAAACTGGACTCACAGGAGAGGTTCAAATCATAGAAAGTTAGAGTGTCAGTCCTCTTGTACTTAAGTCGGCGTTGTGCCTTTTGCATTAAATTCGGATGCAATTTCTGTGTTTCTTCGTCAATAAGAAGGTCCAGGGGATACAGTAAACCTAAAGTGAAGCATCGGAATCTAAAACTGGACTCACAGGAGAGGTTCAAATCATAGATAGTTAGAGTGTCTGTCCTCTTGTACTTAAGTCTGCATTGTGCTTTTTGTATTAAATTCGGATGCTTTTTCTGTGTTTCATCGTTAATAAGAAGGTCCAAGGGATACAGTAAACCTGAAGTGAAGCATCGGAATCTAACACTGGACTCACAGGAGAGGTACAAATCATAGAGAGTTAGAGTGTCAGTCCTCTTGTACTTAAGTCGGCATTGTGCCTTTTGTATTAAATTCGGATGCAATATCTGTCTTTCATCGTCAATAAGAAGGTCCAAGGGATACAGTAAACCTGAAGTGAGGCATCGGAATCTATACTGGTCCCACAGGAGAGGTTCACATCATAGAAAGTTAGAGTGTCAGTCCTCTTGTACTTAAGACGGCATTGTGCCTTTTGTATTAAATTCGGATGCAATTTCTGTGTTTCATCGTCAATAAGAAGGTCCAAGGTATACAGTAAACCCGAAGTGAAGCATCGGAATCTAAAACTGGACTCACAGAAGAGGTTCAAATGATAGAAAGTGAGAGTGTCAGTCCTCTTGTACTTAAGTCGGCATTGAGCCTCTTGTATTAAATTCGGATGCAATTTTTGTTATTCATCGTCAATAAGAAGGTCCAAGGTACACAGTAAACCTGAAGTGAAGCATCGGAATCTAAAACTGGACTCACAGGAGAGGTTCAAATCATAGAAAGTTAGAGTGTCAGTCCTCTTGTACTTAAGTCGGCATTGTGCCTTTTGTATTAAATTCGGATGCAATTTCTGTGTTTCATCGTCAATAAGAAGGTCCAAGGCACACAGTAAACCTGAAGTGAAGCATCGGAATCTAAAACTGGACACACAGGAGAGGTTCAAATCATAGAAAGTGAGAGTGTCAGTCCACTAGTACTTAAGTCAGCATTGTGCCATTTGAATTTAATTCCAATGCAATTTCTGTGTTTCATCGTAAATAAGATGTTCCGAGGAATACAGTAACCCTGAATTGAAGCATGAAAATCTAAAACTGGATTTACAGGAGAGGTTCAAATCATAGAAAGTGAGAGTGTCAGTCCTCTTGTACTTAAGTCGGCATTGTGCCTTTTGTATTCAATTCGGATGCAATATCTGTGTTTCATCGTCAATAAGGAGGTCCAAGGGATACAGTAAACCTGATGTGAAGCATCGGAATCGAAATCTGTGCTCACAGGAGAGGTTCAAATCATAGAAAGTTAGAGTGTCAGTCCTCTTGTACTTAAGTCGGCGTTGTGCCTTTTGCATTAAATTCGGATGCAATTGCTGTGTTTCATCGTCAATAAGAAGGTCCAGGGGATACAGTAAACCTAAAGTGAAGCATCGGAATCTAAAACTGGACTCACAGGAGAGGTTCAAATCATAGAAAGTTAGAGTGTCAGTCCTCTTGTACTTAAGTCGGCATTGTGTCATTTGAATTTAATTCCGATGCCATTTCTGTGTTTCATCGTCAATAAGAAGGTCCGAGGTATACAGTAAACCTGAAGTGAAGCATCGGAATCTAAAACTGGACTCACAGGAGAGGTTCAAATCATGGATAGTTAGAGTGTCTGTCCTCTTGTACTTAAGTCGGCATTGTGCTTTTTGTATTAAATTCGGATGCATTTTCTGTGTTTCATCGTCAATAAGAAGGTCCAAGGGATACAGTAAACCTGAAGTGAAGCATCGGAATCTAACACTGGACTCACAGGAGAGGTTCAAATCACAGAAAGTTTGAGTGTCAGTCCTCTTGTACTGAAGTCGGCATTGTGCCTTTTGTATTAAATGCGGATGCAATTTCTGTGTTTCATCGTCAATAAGAAGGTCCAATTGATACAGTAAACCTGAAGTGAAGCATTGGAATCTAAAACTGGACTCACAGGAGAGGTTCAAATAATACAAAGTTAGAGTGTCAGTCCTCTTGTACTTAAGTCGTCATTGTGCCTTTTGTATTGAATTCGGATGCAATTTCTTTCTTTCATCGTCAATAAGAAAGTCCAAGGGATACAGAAAACCTGAAGTGAAGCATCGGAATCTACCACCGGACTCACAGGAGAGGTTCAAATCATCGAAAGTTAGAGTGTCAGTCCTCTTGTACTTAAGTCGGCATTGTGCCTTTTGTATTAAATTCGGATGCAATTTCTGTGCTTCATCGTCAATAAGAAGGTCCAAGGGATACATTAAACCTGAAGTGAGGCATCGGAATCTAAAACTGGTCCCACAGGAGGGGTTCAAATCATACAAAGTTAGAGTGTCAGTACTCTTATACTTAAGACGGCATTGTGCCTTTTGTATTAAATTCAGATACAATTTCTGTGTTTCATCATCAATAAGAAGGTCCAAGGGATACAGTAAACCTGAAGTGAAGCATCAGAATCTAAAACAGGACTCACAGGATAGGTTTAAATCATAGAAAATTAGATTGTCAGTCCTCTTGTACTTAAGTCGGCATTGTGCTTTTTGTAATAAATTCGGATGCAATTTCTGTGTTTCATCGACAATAAGAAGGTCCAAGGTATAGAGTAAAGCTGAAGTGAAGCATCGGAATCTAAAAATGGACTCACAGGAGAGGTTCAAATCATAGCAAGTGAGAGTGTCAGTCCTCTTGTACTTAATTCGGCATTGTGCCTTTTGTATTAAATTCGCATGCATTTTCTATGTGTCATCGTCAATAAGAAGGTCCAAGGGATACAGTAAACCTGAAGTGAAACATCGGAATCTAAAACTGGACTCGCTGGAGAGGTTCAAATCATAGAAAGTTAGAGGGTCAGTCCTCTTGTACTTAAGTCGGCATTATGCCTTTTGAATTTAATTCCGATGCAATTTCTGTGTTTCATCGTCAATAAGAAGTTCCGAGGTATACAGTAACCCTGAAGTGAAGCATCAAAATCTAAAACTGGACTCACAGGAGAGGTTCAAATCATAGAAGCTGAGAGTGTCAGTGCTCTTGTACTTAAGTCGGCATTGTGCCCTTTGTATTAAATTCGGATGCAATTTTTGTTATTCATCGTCAATGAGAAAGTCCAAGGTACACAGTAAGCCTGAAGTGAAGAATCGGAATCCAAAACTGGACTCACAGGAGAAGTTCAAATCATAGAAAGTGAGAGTGTCAGTCCACTTGTACTTAAGTCAGCATTGTGCCTCTTGTATTAAATTCGGATGCTATATCTGTGTTTCATCGTAAATAAGAAGGTCCAAGGGATACAGTAAACCTGAAGTGAAGCATCGTAATCTAAATCTGGACTCACAGGAGAGGTTCAAATCATAGAAAGTGAGAGTGTCAGTCCGCTTGTACTTCAGTCGGCATTGTGCATTTTGTATTTAATTCCGACGCAATTTCTGTGTTTCATCGTCAATAAGAAGGTCCAAGGAGTACAGTAAACCTGAAGTGAAGCATCGGAATCTAACTCTGGACTCACAGGAGAGATTCAAATCATAGAAAGTTAGAGTGTCAGTCCTCTTGTACTTAAGTCGGCATTGTGCCTTTTGTATTAAATTCGGATGCAATTTCTATGTTTCATCGTCAATAAAAACGTCCAAGGTATACAGTAAAATTGAAGTGAACCATCGGAATCTAAAACTGGACTCACAGGAGAGGTTAAAATCATAGAAAGTAGAAGTGTCAGCCCTCTTTTACTTAAGTCGGCATTGTGCCTTTTGTATTAAATTCCGATGCAATTTCTGTGTTTCATCGTCAATAAGAAGGTCCAAGGGATACAGTAAACCTGAAGTGAAGCATCGGAATCTAAAACTGGGCTCACAGGAGAGGTTCAAATCATAGATTGTTAGAGTGTCAGTCCTCTTATACCTAAGTCGGCATTTTGACTTTTGGATTAAATTCGGATGCAATTTCTGTGTTTCATTGTCAATAAGAAGGTCGAAGGTATACAGTAAACCTGAAGTGAAGCATCGGAATCTAACACTGGACTCACAGGAGAGGTTC
The DNA here is from genome assembly GCF_021461395.2 of Schistocerca americana. NCBI lineage: Eukaryota > Metazoa > Arthropoda > Insecta > Orthoptera > Acrididae > Schistocerca > Schistocerca americana. The sequence goes on from NC_060121.1 coordinate 62,162,159, forward strand.
AAATCATAGAAAGTTAGAGTGTCAGTACTCTCTTACTTAAGTCGGAATTGTGCCTTTTGTATTAAATTCGGATGCAATTTTTGTGCTTCATCGTCAATAAGAAGGTCCAAGGGATACATTAAACCTGAAGTGAGGCATCGGAATCGAAAACTGGTCCCACGGGAGAGGTACAAATCATACAAATCATACAAAATTCGGATGCAATTTCTGTGTTTCATCGTCAATAAGAAGGTCCAAGGTGTACAGTAAACCTGAAGTGAAGCATCAGAATCTAAAACTGGACTCACGGGAGGGGTTCAAATCATAGAAAGTTAGAGTGTCAGTCCTCTTGTACTTTAGTCGGCATTGTGCCTTTTGTATTAAATTCGGATGCAATATTTGTATTTCATCGTCAATAAGAAGGTCCAAGGTACACAGTAAACGTGAAGTGAAGCATCGGAATCTAAAACTGGACTCACAGGAGAGGTTCAAATCATAGAAAGTGAGCGTGTCAGTCCACTTGTACTTAAGTCAGCATTGTGAACTTTGTATTAAACTCGGATCCATTTTCTGTGTTTCATCGTCAATAAGAAGGTCCAGGGGATACAGTAAACCTAAAGTGAAGCATCGGAATCTAACTCTGGACTCACAGGAGAGATTCAAATCATAGAAAGTTAGAGTGTCAGTCCTCTTGTACTTAAGTCGGCATTGTGCCTTTTGTATTATATTCGGATGCAATTTCTTTGTTTCATCGTCAATAAGAAGGTACAAGGGATACAGTAAACCTGAAGTGAAGCATCGGGATCTAAAACTGGACTCACAGGAGAGGTTCCAAGCATAGAAAGTGAGAGTGTAAGTCCTCTTGTACTTAAGTCGGCATTGTGCCTTTTGTATTAAATTCCGATGCAATTTCTGTGTTTCATCGTCAATAAGAAGGTCCAAGGGATACAGTAAACCTGAAGTGAAGCATCGGAATCTAAAACTGGGCTCACAGGAGTGGTTCAAATCATAGATTGTTAGAGTGTCAGTCCTCTTATACCTAAGTCGGCATTTTGATTTTTGTATTAAATTCGGATGCAATTTCAGTATTTCATCGTCAACAAGATGGTCCAAGGGATACAGTACACCTGAAGTGAAGCATCGGAATCTAAAACTGGACTCACAGGAGAGGTTCAAATCAAAAGAAAGTGAGAGTGTCAGTCCTCTTGTACTTAAGTCGGCATTGTGCCTTTTGTATTGAATTCGGATGCAATTCCTTTGTTTCATCGTCAATAGAAAGGTCCAAGGGATACAGAAAACCTGAAGTGAAGCATCGGAATCTAACACTGGACTCACAGGAGAGGTTCAAATCATAGAAAGTTCGAGTGTCAGTACTCTCTTACTTAAGTCGGCATTGTGCCTTTTGTATTAAATTCGGATGCAATTTTTGTGCTTCATCGTCAATAAGAAGGTCCAAGGGATACATTATACCTGAAGTGAGGCATCGGAATCGAAAACTAGTCCCACGGGAGAGGTACAAATCATACAAAGTTAGAGTGTCAGTCCTCTTGTACTTAAGACGGCATTGTGCCTTTTGTATTAAATTCGGATGCAATTTCTGTGTTTCATCGACAATAAGAAGGTCCAAGGTGTACTGTAAACCTTAAGTGAAGCATCAGAATCTAAAACTGGACTCACAGGAGAGGTTCAAATCATAGAAAGTTAGAGTGTCAGTCCTCTTGTACTTTAGTCGGCATTGTGCCTTTTGTATTAAATTCGGATGCAATTTTTGTATTTCATCGTCAATAAGAAGGTCCAAGGTACACAGTAAACGTGAAGTGAAGAATCGGAATCTAAAACTGGACTCACAGGAGAGGTTCAAATCATAGAAAGTGAGCGTGTCAGTCCACTTGTACTTAAGTCAGCATTGTGAACTTTGTATTAAACTCGGATCCATTTTCTGTGTTTCATCGTCAATAAGAAGGTCCGAGGGATACAGTAAACCTGAAGTGAAGCATCGGAATCTAAAACTGGACTCACAGAAGAGGTTCAAATCATAGGAAGTTAGAGTGTCTGTCCTCTTGTACTTAAGTCGGCATTATGCCATTTGAATTTAATTCCGATGCAATTTCTGCGTTTCATCGTCAATAAGAAGTGACGAGGTATACAGTAACCCTGAAGTGAAGCACGAAAATCTAAAACTGGACTCACAGGAGGGGTTCAAATCATAGAAAGTTAGAGTGTCAGTCCTCTTGTACTTAAGTCGGCATTGTGCCTTTTGTTTTCAATTCGGATGCAATATCTGTGTTTCATCGTCAATAAGGAGGTCCAAGGGATACAGTAAACCTGAAGTGAAGCATCGGAATCGAAATCTGGACTCACAGGAGAGGTTCAAATCATAGAAAGTTAGAGTGTCAGTCCTCTTATACTTAAGTCGGCATTGTGTCATTTGAATTTAATTCCGATGCCATTTCTGTCTTTCATCGTCAATTAGAAGGTCCGAGGTATACAGTAAACCTGAAGTGAAGCATCGGAATCTAAAACTGGACTCACAGGAGACGTTCAAATCATAGAAAGTTAGAGTGTCAGTCCTCTTGTACTTAAGTCGGCGTTGTGCCTTTTGCAGTAAATTCGGATGCAATTTCTGTGTTTCTTCGTCAATAAGAAGGTCCAGGGGATACAGTAAACCTAAAGTGAGGCATCGGAATCTAAAACTGGACTCACAGGAGAGGTTCAAATCATAGATAATTAGAGTGTCTGTCCTCTTGTACTTAAGTCTGCATTGTGCTTTTTGTATTAAATTCGGATGCTTTTTCTGTGTTTCATCGTCAATAAGAAGGTCCAAGGGATACAGTAAACCTGTAGTGAAGCATCGGAATCTAACACTGGACTCACAGGAGAGGTACAAATCATAGAAAGTTAGAGTGTCAGTCCTCTTGTACTTAAGTCGGCATTGTGCCTTTTGTATTAAATTCGGATGCAATATCTGTCTTTCATCGTCAATAAGAAGGTCCAAGGGATACAGTAAACCTGAAGTGAGGCATCGGAATCCATACTGGTCCCACAGGAGAGGTTCACATCATAGAAAGTTAGAGTGTCAGTCCTATTGTACTTAAGACGGCATTGTGCCTTTTGTATTAAATTCGGATGCAATTTCTGTGTTTCATCGTCAATAAGAAGGTCCAAGGTATACAGTAAACCTGAAGTGAAGCATCGGAATCTAAAACTGGACTCACAGAAGAGGTTCAAATCATAGAAAGTGAGAGTGTCAGTCCTCTTGTACTTAAGTCGGCATTGAGCCTCTTGTATTAAGTTCGTTTGCAATTTTTGTTATTCATCGTCAATAAGAAGGTCCAAGGTACACAGTAAACCTGAAGTGAAGCATCGGAATCTAAAACTGGACTCACAGGAGAGGTTCAAATCATAGAAAGCTAAAGTGTCAGTCCACTTGTACTTAAGTCATCATTGTGCCTTTTGTATTAAATTCGGATGCAATTTCTGTGTTTCATCGTCAATAAGAAGGTCCAAGGGATACAGTAAATCGGAAGTGAAGCATCGGAATCTAAAACTGGACTCACAGGAGAGGTTCAAATCATAGAAAGTTAGAGTGTCAGTCCTCTTGTACTTAAGTCGGCATTGTGCATTTTGTATTTAATTCCGACGCAATTTCTGTGTTTCATCGTCAATAAGAAGGTCCAAGGAGTACAGTAAACCTGAAGTGAAGCATCGGAATCTAACTCTGGACTCACAGGAGAGATTCAAATCATAGAAAGTTAGAGTGTCAGTCCTCTTGTACTTAAGTCGGCATTGTGCCTTTTGTATTAAATTCGGATGCAATTTCTATGTTTCATCGTCAATAAAAAGGTCCAAGGTATACAGTAAACCTGAAGTGAACCATCGGAATCTAAAACTGGACTCACAGGAGAGGTTCAAATCATAGAAAGTAGAAGTGTCAGTCCTCTTGTACTTAAGTCGGCATTGTGCGTTTTGTATTAAATTCGGATGCATTTTCTGTGTTTCATCGTCAATAAGAAGGTCCATGGGAGACAGTAAACCTGAAGTGAAGCACGGAATCTAAAACTGGACTCACAGGAGAGGTTCAAATCATACAAAGTTAGAGTGTCAATCCTCTTGTACTTAAGTCGGCATTGTGCGTTTTATATTATATTCGGATGCAATTTCTTTGTTTCATCGTCAATAAGAAGGTACAAGGGATACAGTAAACCTGAAGTGAAGCATCGGGATCTAAAACTGGACTCACAGGAGAGGTTCAAAGCATAGAAAGTGAGAGTGTCAGTCCTCTTGTACTTAAGTCGGCATTGTGGCTTTTGTATTAAATTCGGATGCAATTTCTGTGTTTCATCGTCAATAAGAAGGTCCAAGGGATACAGTAAACCTGATGTGAAGCATCGAAATCTAAAACTGGACTCACAGGAGAGGTTCAAATCATAGAAAGTGAGAGTGTCAGTCCTCTTGTACATAAGTCGGCACTGTGCATTTTGTATTAAATGCGGATGCAATTTCTGTGTTTCATCGTCAATAAGAAGGTCCAAGGGATACAGTAAACCTGAAGTGAAGCATCGGAATCTAAAACTGGAATCACAGGTGAGCTTCAAATCATTGAAAGTGTGAGTGTCAGTCCTCTTGTACTTAAGTCGGCATTGTGCCTTTTGTATAAAGTTCCGATGCAATTTCTGTGTTTCATCGTCAATAAGAAGGTCCAAGGGAAACAGTAAACCTGAAGTGAAGCATCGGAATCTAAAACTGGACTCACAGGAGAGGATCAAATCATAGATTGTTAGAGTGTCTTTCCTCTTGTACCTAAGTCTGCATTATGCCTTTTGTATTAAATTCGGATGCAATTTCTGTATTTCATCGTCAATAAGAAGGTCCAAGGGATACAGTACACCTGAAGTGAAGCATCGGAATCTAAAACTGGACTCACAGGAGAGGTTCAAATCAAAAGAAAGTGAGAGTGTCAGTCCTCTTGTACGTAAGTCGGCATTGTGCCTTTTGTATTAAATTCGGATGCTATATCTGTGTTTCATCGTCAATAAGAAGGTCCAAGTGATACAGTAAACCTGAAGTGAAGCATCGGAATCTAAAACTGGACTCACAGGTTCAAATCATAGAAAGTTAGAGTGTCAGTCCTCTTGTACTTAAGTCGGCATTGTACCTTTTGTATTAAATTCGGATGCAATTTCTGTGTTTCATCGTCAACAAGAAGGTCCAAGGGATACAGTAAACCTGAAGTGAATCATTGGAATCTATAACTGGACTCACAGGAGAGGTTCAAATCATAGAAAGTTAGAGTGTCAGTCCTCTCGTACTTAAGTCGGCATTGTGCCTTTTGTATTGAATTCGGATGCAATTTCTATGTTTTATCGTCAATAAGAAGGTCCAAGGGATACATTAAACCTGAAGTGAGGCATCGGAATCTAAGACTGGTCCCACGGGAGAGGTTCAAATCATACAAAGTTAGAGTGTCAGTCCTCTTATACTTAAGACGGCATTGTGCGTTTTGTATTAAATTCGGATGCAATTTCTGTGTTTCATCGTCAATAAGAAGGTCCAAGGTGTACAGTAAACCTGAAGTGAAGCATCGGAATCTAAAACTGGACTCACAGGAGAGGTTCAAATCATAGAAAGTTAGAGTGTCAGTCCTCTTGTACTTACGTCGGCATTGTGCCTTTTGTATTAAATTCGAATGCAATTTTTGTATTTCATCGTCAATAAGAAGGTCCAAGGTACACAGTAAACCTGAAGTGAAGCATCGGAATCTAAAACTGGACTCACAGGAGAGGTTCAAATCATAGAAAGTGAGAAAGTCAGTCCACTAGTACTCAAGTCAGCATTGTGCCATTTGAATTTAAGTCCAATGCAATTTCTGTGTTTCATCGTAAATAAGAAGTTCCGAGGTATACAGTAACCCTCAATTGAAGCATGAAAATCTAAAACTGGATTTACAGGAGAGGTTCAAATCATAGAAAGTGAGAGTGTCAGTCCTCTTGTACTTAAGTCGGCATTGTGCTTTTTGTATTCAATTCGGATGCAATATCTGTGTTTCATCGTCAATAAGGAGGTCCAAGGGATACAGTAAACCTGAAGTGAAGCATCGGAATCTAAAACTGGACTCACAGAAGAGGTTCAAATCATAGGAAGTTAGAGTGTCTGTCCTCTTGTACTTAAGTCGGCATTATGCCATTTGAATTTAATTCCCATGCAATTTCTGCGTTTCATCGTCAATAAGAAGTAACGAGGTATACAGTAACCCTGAAGTGAAGCACGAAAATCTAAAACTGGACTCACAGGAGGGGTTCAAATCATAGAAAGTTAGAGTGTCAGTCCTCTTGTACTTAAGTCGGCATTGTGCCTTTTGTATTATATTCGGATGCAATTTCTTTGTTTCATCGTCAATAAGAAGGTACAAGGGATACAGTAAACCTGAAGTGAAGCATCGGGATCTAAAACTGGACTCACAGGAGAGGTTCCAAGCATAGAAAGTGAGAGTGTAAGTCCTCTTGTACTTAAGTCGGCATTGTGCCTTTTGTATTAAATTCCGATGCAATTTCTGTGTTTCATCGTCAATAAGAAGGTCCAAGGGATACAGTAAACCTGAAGTGAAGCATCGGAATCTAAAACTGGGCTCACAGGAGTGGTTCAAATCATAGATTGTTAGAGTGTCAGTCCTCTTATACCTAAGTCGGCATTTTGATTTTTGTATTAAATTCGGATGCAATTTCAGTATTTCATCGTCAACAAGATGGTCCAAGGGATACAGTACACCTGAAGTGAAGCATCGGAATCTAAAACTGGACTCACAGGAGAGGTTCAAATCAAAAGAAAGTGAGAGTGTCAGTCCTCTTGTACTTAAGTCGGCATTGTGCCTTTTGTATTGAATTCGGATGCAATTCCTTTGTTTCATCGTCAATAGAAAGGTCCAAGGGATACAGAAAACCTGAAGTGAAGCATCGGAATCTAACACTGGACTCACAGGAGAGGTTCAAATCATAGAAAGTTCGAGTGTCAGTACTCTCTTACTTAAGTCGGCATTGTGCCTTTTGTATTAAATTCGGATGCAATTTTTTTGCTTCATCGTCAATAAGAAGGTCCAAGGGATACATTATACCTGAAGTGAGGCATCGGAATCGAAAACTAGTCCCACGGGAGAGGTACAAATCATACAAAGTTAGAGTGTCAGTCCTCTTGTACTTAAGACGGCATTGTGCCTTTTGTATTAAATTCGGATGCAATTTCTGTGTTTCATCGACAATAAGAAGGTCCAAGGTGTACTGTAAACCTTAAGTGAAGCATCAGAATCTAAAACTGGACTCACAGGAGAGGTTCAAATCATAGAAAGTTAGAGTGTCAGTCCTCTTGTACTTTAGTCGGCATTGTGCCTTTTGTATTAAATTCGGATGCAATTTTTGTATTTCATCGTCAATAAGAAGGTCCAAGGTACACAGTAAACGTGAAGTGAAGCATCGGAATCTAAAACTGGACTCACAGGAGAGGTTCAAATCATAGAAAGTGAGCGTGTCAGTCCACTTGTACTTAAGTCAGCATTGTGAACTTTGTATTAAACTCGGATCCATTTTCTGTGTTTCATCGTCAATAAGAAGGTCCGAGGGATACAGTAAACCTGAAGTGAAGCATCGGAATCTAAAACTGGACTCACAGAAGAGGTTCAAATCATAGGAAGTTAGAGTGTCTGTCCTCTTGTACTTAAGTCGGCATTATGCCATTTGAATTTAATTCCGATGCAATTTCTGCGTTTCATCGTCAATAAGAAGTGACGAGGTATACAGTAACCCTGAAGTGAAGCACGAAAATCTAAAACTGGACTCACAGGAGGGGTTCAAATCATAGAAAGTTAGAGTGTCAGTCCTCTTGTACTTAAGTCGGCATTGTGCCTTTTGTATTCAATTCGGATGCAATATCTGTGTTTCATCGTCAATAAGGAGGTCCAAGGGATACAGTAAACCTGAAGTGAAGCATCGGAATCGAAATCTGGACTCACAGGAGAGGTTCAAATCATAGAAAGTTAGAGTGTCAGTCCTCTTATACTTAAGTCGGCATTGTGTCATTTGAATTTAATTCCGATGCCATTTCTGTCTTTCATCGTCAATTAGAAGGTCCGAGGTATACAGTAAACCTGAAGTGAAGCATCGGAATCTAAAACTGGACTCACAGGAGACGTTCAAATCATAGAAAGTTAGAGTGTCAGTCCTCTTGTACTTAAGTCGGCGTTGTGCCTTTTGCAGTAAATTCGGATGCAATTTCTGTGTTTCTTCGTCAATAAGAAGGTCCAGGGGATACAGTAAACCTAAAGTGAGGCATCGGAATCTAAAACTGGACTCACAGGAGAGGTTCAAATCATAGATAATTAGAGTGTCTGTCCTCTTGTACTTAAGTCTGCATTGTGCTTTTTGTATTAAATTCGGATGCTTTTTCTGTGTTTCATCGTCAATAAGAAGGTCCAAGGGATACAGTAAACCTGTAGTGAAGCATCGGAATCTAACACTGGACTCACAGGAGAGGTACAAATCATAGAAAGTTAGAGTGTCAGTCCTCTTGTACTTAAGTCGGCATTGTGCCTTTTGTATTAAATTCGGATGCAATATCTGTCTTTCATCGTCAATAAGAAGGTCCAAGGGATACAGTAAACCTGAAGTGAGGCATCGGAATCCATACTGGTCCCACAGGAGAGGTTCACATCATAGAAAGTTAGAGTGTCAGTCCTATTGTACTTAAGACGGCATTGTGCCTTTTGTATTAAATTCGGATGCAATTTCTGTGTTTCATCGTCAATAAGAAGGTCCAAGGTATACAGTAAACCTGAAGCGAAGCATCGGAATCTAAAACTGGACTCACAGAAGAGGTTCAAATCATAGAAAGTGAGAGTGTCAGTCCTCTTGTACTTAAGTCGGCATTGAGCCTCTTGTATTAAGTTCGTTTGCAATTTTTGTTATTCATCGTCAATAAGAAGGTCCAAGGTACACAGTAAACCTGAAGTGAAGCATCGGAATCTAAAACTGGACTCACAGGAGAGGTTCAAATCATAGAAAGCTAAAGTGTCAGTCCACTTGTACTTAAGTCATCATTGTGCCTTTTGTATTAAATTCGGATGCAATTTCTGTGTTTCATCGTCAATAAGAAGGTCCAAGGGATACAGTAAATCGGAAGTGAAGCATCGGAATCTAAAACTGGACTCACAGGAGAGGTTCAAATCATAGAAAGTTAGAGTGTCAGTCCTCTTGTACTTAAGTCGGCATTGTGCATTTTGTATTTAATTCCGACGCAACTTCTGTGTTTCATCGTCAATAAGAAGGTCCAAGGAGTACAGTAAACCTGAAGTGAAGCATCGGAATCTAACTCTGGACTCACAGGAGAGATTCAAATCATAGAAAGTTAGAGTGTCAGTCCTCTTGTACTTAAGTCGGCATTGTGCCTTTTGTATTAAATTCGGATGCAATTTCTATGTTTCATCGTCAATAAAAAGGTCCAAGGTATACAGTAAACCTGAAGTGAACCATCGGAATCTAAAACTGGACTCACAGGAGAGGTTCAAATCATAGAAAGTAGAAGTGTCAGTCCTCTTGTACTTAAGTCGGCATTGTGCGTTTTGTATTAAATTCGGATGCATTTTCTGTGTTTCATCGTCAATAAGAAGGTCCATGGGAGACAGTAAACCTGAAGTGAAGCACGGAATCTAAAACTGGACTCACAGGAGAGGTTCAAATCATACAAAGTTAGAGTGTCAATCCTCTTGTACTTAAGTCGGCATTGTGCGTTTTATATTATATTCGGATGCAATTTCTTTGTTTCATCGTCAATAAGAAGGTACAAGGGATACAGTAAACCTGAAGTGAAGCATCGGGATCTAAAACTGGACTCACAGGAGAGGTTCAAAGCATAGAAAGTGAGAGTGTCAGTCCTCTTGTACTTAAGTCGGCATTGTGGCTTTTGTATTAAATTCGGATGCAATTTCTGTGTTTCATCGTCAATAAGAAGGTCCAAGGGATACAGTAAACCTGATGTGAAGCATCGAAATCTAAAACTGGACTCACAGGAGAGGTTCAAATCATAGAAAGTGAGAGTGTCAGTCCTCTTGTACATAAGTCGGCACTGTGCATTTTGTATTAAATGCGGATGCAATTTCTGTGTTTCATCGTCAATAAGAAGGTCCAAGGGATACAGTAAACCTGAAGTGAAGCATCGGAATCTAAAACTGGAATCACAGGTGAGCTTCAAATCATTGAAAGTGTGAGTGTCAGTCCTCTTGTACTTAAGTCGGCATTGTGCCTTTTGTATAAAGTTCCGATGCAATTTCTGTGTTTCATCGTCAATAAGAAGGTCCAAGGGAAACAGTAAACCTGAAGTGAAGCATCGGAATCTAAAACTGGACTCACAGGAGAGGATCAAATCATAGATTGTTAGAGTGTCTTTCCTCTTGTACCTAAGTCTGCATTATGCCTTTTGTATTAAATTCGGATGCAATTTCTGTATTTCATCGTCAATAAGAAGGTCCAAGGGATACAGTACACCTGAAGTGAAGCATCGGAATCTAAAACTGGACTCACAGGAGAGGTTCAAATCAAAAGAAAGTGAGAGTGTCAGTCCTCTTGTACGTAAGTCGGCATTGTGCCTTTTGTATTAAATTCGGATGCTATATCTGTGTTTCATCGTCAATAAGAAGGTCCAAGTGATACAGTAAACCTGAAGTGAAGCATCGGAATCTAAAACAGGACTCACAGGTTCAAATCATAGAAAGTTAGAGTGTCAGTCCTCTTGTACTTAAGTCGGCATTGTGCCTTTTGTATTAAATTCGGATGCAATTTCTGTGTTTCATCGTCAACAAGAAGGTCCAAGGGATACAGTAAACCTGAAGTGAATCATTGGAATCTATAACTGGACTCACAGGAGAGGTTCAAATCATAGAAAGTTAGAGTGTCAGTCCTCTCGTACTTAAGTCGGCATTGTGCCTTTTGTATTGAATTCGGATGCAATTTCTATGTTTTATCGTCAATAAGAAGGTCCAAGGGATACATTAAACCTGAAGTGAGGCATCGGAATCTAAGACTGGTCCCACGGGAGAGGTTCAAATCATACAAAGTTAGAGTGTCAGTCCTCTTATACTTAAGACGGCATTGTGCGTTTTGTATTAAATTCGGATGCAATTTCTGTGTTTCATCGTCAATAAGAAGGTCCAAGGTGTACAGTAAACCTGAAGTGAAGCATCGGAATCTAAAACTGGACTCACAGGAGAGGTTCAAATCATAGAAAGTTAGAGTGTCAGTCCTCTTGTACTTACGTCGGCATTGTGCCTTTTGAATTAAATTCGAATGCAATTTTTGTATTTCATCGTCAATAAGAAGGTCCAAGGTACACAGTAAACCTGAAGTGAAGCATCGGAATCTAAAACTGGACTCACAGGAGAGGTTCAAATCATAGAAAGTGAGAAAGTCAGTCCACTAGTACTCAAGTCAGCATTGTGCCATTTGAATTTAAGTCCAATGCAATTTCTGTGTTTCATCGTAAATAAGAAGTTCCGAGGTATACAGTAACCCTCAATTGAAGCATGAAAATCTAAAACTGGATTTACTGGAGAGGTTCAAATCATAGAAAGTGAGAGTGTCAGTCCTCTTGTACTTAAGTCGGCATTGTGCTTTTTGTATTCAATTCGGATGCAATATCTGTGTTTCATCGTCAATAAGGAGGTCCAAGGGATACAGTAAACCTGAAGTGAAGCATCGGAATCTAAAACTGGACTCACAGAAGAGGTTCAAATCATAGGAAGTTAGAGTGTCTGTCCTCTTGTACTTAAGTCGGCATTGTGTCATTTGAATTTAATTCCGATGCCATTTCTGTCTTTCATCGTCAATTAGAAGGTCCGAGGTATACAGTAAACCTGAAGTGAAGCATCGGAATCTAAAACTGGACTCACAGGAGACGTTCAAATCATAGAAAGTTAGAGTGTCAGTCCTCTTGTACTTAAGTCGGCGTTGTGCCTTTTGCATTAAATTCGGATGCAATTTCTGTGTTTCTTCGTCAATAAGAAGGTCCAGGGGATACAGTAAACCTAAAGTGAAGCATCGGAATCTAAAACTGGACTCACAGGAGAGGTTCAAATCATAGATAATTAGAGTGTCTGTCCTCTTGTACTTAAGTCTGCATTGTGCTTTTTGTATTAAATTCGGATGCTTTTTCTGTGTTTCATCGTCAATAAGAAGGTCCAAGGGATACAGTAAACCTGAAGTGAAGCATCGGAATCTAACACTGGACTCACAGGAGAGGTACAAATCATAGAAAGTTAGAGTGTCAGTCCTCTTGTACTTAAGTCGGCATTGTGCCTTTTGTATTAAATTCGGATGCAATATCTGTCTTTCATCGTCAATAAGAAGGTCCAAGGGATACAGTAAACCTGAAGTGAGGCATCGGAATCCATACTGGTCCCACAGGAGAGGTTCACATCATAGAAAGTTAGAGTGTCAGTCCTATTGTACTTAAGACGGCATTGTGCCTTTTGTATTAAATTCGGATGCAATTTCTGTGTTTCATCGTCAATAAGAAGGTCCAAGGTATACAGTAAACCTGAAGTGAAGCATCGGAATCTAAAACTGGACTCACAGGAGAGGTTCAAATCATAGAAAGTTAGAGTGTCAGTCCTCTTGTACTTTAGTCGGCATTGTGCCTTTTGTATTAAATTCGGATGCAATTTTTGTATTTCATCGTCAATAAGAAGGTCCAAGGTACACAGTAAACGTGAAGTGAAGCATCGGAATCTAAAACTGGACTCACAGGAGAGGTTCAAATCATAGAAAGTGAGCGTGTCAGTCCACTTGTACTTAAGTCAGCATTGTGAACTTTGTATTAAACTCGGATCCATTTTCTGTGTTTCATCGTCAATAAGAAGGTCCAAGGGATACAGTAAACCTGAAGTGAAGCATCGGAATCTAAAACTGGACTCACAGAAGAGGTTCAAATCATAGGAAGTTAGAGTGTCTATCCTTTTGTACTTAAGTCGGCATTATGCCATTTGAATTTAATTCCGATGCAATTTCTGCGTTTCATCGTCAATAAGAAGTGACGAGGTATACAGTAACCCTGAAGTGAAGCACGAAAATCTAAAACTGGACTCACAGGAGGGGTTCAAATCATAGAAAGTTAGAGTGTCAGTCCTCTTGTACTTAAGTCGGCATTGTGCCTTTTGTATTCAATTCGGATGCAATATCTGTGTTTCATCGTCAATAAGGAGGTCCAAGGGATACAGTAAACCTGAAGTGAAGCATCGGAATCGAAATCTGGACTCACAGGAGAGGTTCAAATCATAGAAAGTTAGAGTGTCAGTCCTCTTATACTTAAGTCGGCATTGTGTCATTTGAATTTAATTCCGATGCCATTTCTGTCTTTCATCGTCAATTAGAAGGTCCGAGGTATACAGTAAACCTGAAGTGAAGCATCGGAATCTAAAACTGGACTCACAGGAGACGTTCAAATCATAGAAAGTTAGAGTGTCAGTCCTCTTGTACTTAAGTCGGCGTTGTGCCTTTTGCATTAAATTCGGATGCAATTTCTGTGTTTCTTCGTCAATAAGAAGGTCCAGGGGATACAGTAAACCTAAAGTGAAGCATCGGAATCTAAAACTGGACTCACAGGAGAGGTTCAAATCATAGATAATTAGAGTGTCTGTCCTCTTGTACTTAAGTCTGCATTGTGCTTTTTGTATTAAATTCGGATGCTTTTTCTGTGTTTCATCGTCAATAAGAAGGTCCAAGGGATACAGTAAACCTGAAGTGAAGCATCGGAATCTAACACTGGACTCACAGGAGAGGTACAAATCATAGAAAGTTAGAGTGTCAGTCCTCTTGTACTTAAGTCGGCATTGTGACTTTTGTATTAAATTCGGATGCAATATCTGTCTTTCATCGTCAATAAGAAGGTCCAAGGGATACAGTAAACCTGAAGTGAGGCATCGGAATCCATACTGGTCCCACAGGAGAGGTTCACATCATAGAAAGTTAGAGTGTCAGTCCTATTGTACTTAAGACGGCATTGTGCCTTTTGTATTAAATTCGGATGCAATTTCTGTGTTTCATCGTCAATAAGAAGGTCCAAGGTATACAGTAAACCTGAAGTGAAGCATCGGAATCTAAAACTGGACTCACAGAAGAGGTTCAAATCATAGAAAGTGAGAGTGTCAGTCCTCTTGTACTTAAGTCGGCATTGAGCCTCTTGTATTAAGTTCGTTTGCAATTTTTGTTATTCATCGTCAATAAGAAGGTCCAAGGTACACAGTAAACCTGAAGTGAAGCATCGGAATCTAAAACTGGACTCACAGGAGAGGTTCAAATCATAGAAAGCTAAAGTGTCAGTCCACTTGTACTTAAGTCATCATTGTGGCTTTTGTATTAAATTCGGATGCAATTTCTGTGTTTCATCGTCAATAAGAAGGTCCAAGGGATACAGTAAATCGGAAGTGAAGCATCGGAACCTAAAACTGGACTCACAGGAGAGGTTCAAATCATAGAAAGTTAGAGTGTCAGTCCACTTGTACTTAAGTCGGCATTGTGCATTTTGTATTTAATTCCAACGCAATTTCTGTGTTTCATCGTCAATAAGAAGGTCCAAGGAGTACAGTAAACCTGAAGTGAAGCATCGGAATCTAACTCTGGACTCACAGGAGAGATTCAAATCATAGAGAGTTAGAGTGTCAGTCCTCTTGTACTTAAGTCGGCATTGTGCCTTTTGTATTAAATTCGGATGCAATTTCTATGTTTCATCGTCAATAAAAAGGTCCAAGGTATACAGTAAACCTGAAGTGAACCATCGGAATCTAAAACTGGACTCACAGGAGAGGTTCAAATCATAGAAAGTAGAAGTGTCAGTCCTCTTGTACTTAAGTCGGCATTGTGCGTTTTGTATTAAATTCGGATGCATTTTCTGTGTTTCATCGTCAATAAGAAGATCCATGGGAGACAGTAAACCTGAAGTGAAGCACGGAATCTAAAACTGGACTCACAGGAGAGGTTCAAATCATAGAAAGTTAGAGTGTCAATCCTCTTGTACTTAAGTCGGCATTGTGCGTTTTATATTATATTCGGATGCAATTTCTTTGTTTCATCGTCAATAAGAAGGTACAAGGGATACAGTAATCCTGAAGTGAAGCATCGGGATCTAAAACTGGACTCACAGGAGAGGTTCAAAGCATAGAAAGTGAGAGTGTCAGTCCTCTTGTACTTAAGTCGGCATTGTGGCTTTTGTATTAAATTCGGATGCAATTTCTGTGTTTCATCGTCAATAAGAAGGTCCAAGTGATACAGTAAACCTGAAGTGAAGCATCGAAATCTAAAACTGGACTCACAGGAGAGGTTCAAATCATAGAAAGTGAGAGTGTCAGTCCTCTTGTACATAAGTCGGCACTGTGCATTTTGTATTAAATGCGGATGCAATTTCTGTGTTTCATCGTCAATAAGAAGGTCCAAGGGATACAGTAAACCTGAAGTGAAGCATCGGAATCTAAAACTGGAATCACAGGTGAGGTTCAAATCATTGAAAGTGTGAGTGTCAGTCCTCTTGTACTTAAGTCGGCATTGTGCCTTTTGTATAAAGTTCCGATGCAATTTCTGTGTTTCATCGTCAATAAGAAGGTCCAAGGGAAACAGTAAACCTGAAGTGAAGCATCGGAATCTAAAACTGGACTCACAGGAGAGGATCAAATCATATATTGTTAGAGTGTCTTTCCTCTTGTACCTAAGTCTGCATTATGCCTTTTGTATTAAATTCGGATGCAATTTCTGTATTTCATCGTCAATAAGAAGGTCCAAGGGATACAGTACACCTGAAGTGAAGCATCGGAATCTAAAACTGGACTCACAGGAGAGGTTCAAATCAAAAGAAAGTGAGAGTGTCAGTCCTCTTGCACGTAAGTCGGCATTGTGCCTTTTGTATTAAATTCGGATGCAATATCTGTGTTTCATCGTCAATAAGAAGGTCCAAGTGATACAGTAAACCTGAAGTGAAGCATCGGAATCTAAAACTGGACTCACAGGTTCAAATCATAGAAAGTTAGAGTGTCAGTCCTCTTGTACTTAAGTCGGCATTGTGCCTTTTGTATTAAATTCGGATGCAATTTCTGTGTTTCATCGTCAACAAGAAGGTCCAAGGGATACAGTAAACCTGAAGTGAATCATTGGAATCTATAACTGGACTCACAGGAGAGGTTCAAATCATAGAAAGTTAGAGTGTCAGTCCTCTTGTACTTAAGTCGGCATTGTGCCTTTTGTATTGAATTCGGATGCAATTTCTATGTTTTATCGTCAATAAGAAGGTCCAAGGGATACATTAAACCTGAAGTGAGGCATCGGAATCTAAGACTGGTCCCACGGGGGAGGTTCAAATCATACAAAGTTAGAGTGTCAGTCCTCTTATACTTAAGACGGCATTGTGCGTTTTGTATTAATTTCGGATGCAATTTCTGTGTTTCATCGTCAATAAGAAGGTCCAAGGTGTACAGTAAACCTGAAGTGAAGCATCGGAATCTAAAACTGGACTCACAGGAGAGGTTCAAATCATAGAAAGTGAGAAAGTCAGTCCACTAGTACTCAAGTCAGCATTGTGCCATTTGAATTTAAGTCCAATGCAATTTGTGTGTTTCATCGTAAATAAGAAGTTCCGAGGTATACAGTAACCCTCAATTGAAGCATGAAAAACTAAAACTGGATTTACAGGAGAGGTTCAAATCATAGAAAGTGAGAGTGTCAGTCCTCTTGTACTTAAGTCGGCATTGTGCTTTTTGTATTCAATTCGGATGCAATATCTGTGTTTCATCGTCAATAAGGAGGTCCAAGGGATACAGTAAACCTGAAGTGAAGCATCGGAATCGAAATCTGGACTCACAGGAGAGGTTCAAATCATAGAAAGTTAGAGTGTCAGTCCTCTTGTACTTAAGTCGGCGTTGTGCCTTTTTCATTAAATTCGGATGCAATTTCTGTGTTTCATCGTCAATAAGAAGGTCTAGGGGATACAGTAAACCTAAAGTGAAGCATCGGAATCTAAAACTGGACTCACAGGAGAGGTTCAAATCATAGAAAGTTAGAGTGTCAGTCCTCTTGTACTTAAGTCGTCATTGTGCCTTTTGTATTGAATTCGGATGCAATTTCTTTCTTTCATCGTCAATAAGAAAGTCCAAGGGATACAGAAAACCTGAAGTGAAGCATCGGAATCTACCACCGGACTCACAGGAGAGGTTCAAATCATCGAAAGTTAGAGTGTCAGTCCTCTTGTACTTAAGCCGGCATTGTGCCTTTTGTATTAAATTCGGATGCAATTTCTGTGCTTCATCGTCAATAAGAAGGTCCAAGGGATACATTAAACCTGAAGTGAGGCATCGGAATCTAAAACTGGTCCCACAGGAGAGGTTCAAATCATACAAAGTTAGAGTGCCAGTACTCTTATACTTAAGACGGCATTGTGCCTTTTGTATTAAATTCAGATACAATTTCTGTGTTTCATCATCAATAAGAAGGTCCAAGGGATACAGTAAACCTGAAGTGAAGCATTAGAATCTAAAACAGGACTCACAGGATAGGTTTAAATCATAGAAAGTTAGATTGTCAGTCCTCTTGTACTAAAGTCGGCATTGTGCTTTTTTTATTCAATTCGGATGCAATTTCTGTGTTTCATCGTCAATAAGAAGGTCCAAGGGATACAGTAAACCTGAAGTGAAGCATCGGAATCTAAAACTGGACTCGCTGGAGAGGTTCAAATCATAGAAAGTTAGGGGGTCAGTCCTCTTGTACTTAAGTCGGCATTATGCCTTTTGAATTTAATTCCGATGCAATTTCTGTGTTTCATCGTCAATAAGAAATTCCGAGGTATACAGTAACCCTGAAGTGAAGCATCAAAATCTAAAACTGGACTCACAGTGAGGTTCAAATCATAGAAACTGAGAGTGTCAGTCCTCTTGTACTTAAGTCGGCATTGTGCCTTTTGTATTCAATTCGGATGCAATTTTTGTTATTCATCGTCAATGAGAAAGTCCAAGGTACACAGTAAGCCTGAAGTGAAGAATCGGAATCTAAAACTGGACTCACAGGAGAAGTTCAAATCATAGAAAGCGAGAGTGTCAGTCCTCTTGTACTTAAGTCTTCATTATGCCTTTTGAATTTAATTACGATGCAATTCCTGTGTTTCATCGTCAATAAGAAGTTCCGAGGTATACAGTAACACTGAAGTGAAGGATAAAAATCTAAAACTGGACTCACAGGAGAGGTTCAAATCATAGCAAGTGAGAGTGACAGTCCTCTTGTACTTAAGTCGGCATTGTGCCATTTGTATTAAATTCGGATGCAATTTCTGTGTATCATCGTCAATAAGAAGGTCCAAGGGATACAGTAAACCTGAAGTGAAGCATCGGAATCTAAATCTGGTCTCACAGGAGAGGTTCAAATCATGGAAAGTTAAAGTGTCAGTCCTCTTGTACTTAAGTCGGGATTGTGCCTTTTGTATTAAATTCAGATACTATTTCTGTGTTTCATCATCGATAAGAGGGTCTAAGGGATACAGTAAACCTTAAGTGAAGCATCAGAATCTAAAACAGGACTCACAGGATAGGCTTAAATCATAGAAAGTTAGATTGTCAGTCCTCTTGTACTTAAGTCGGCATTGTGCTTTTTGTAATAAATTCGGATGCAATTTCTGTGTTTCATTGTCAATAAGAAGGTCCAAGGTATAGAGTAAACCTGAAGTGAAGCATCGGAATCTAACAATGGACTCACAGGAGAGGTTCAAATCATAGGAAGTGAGAGTGTCAGTCCTCTTGTACTTAAGTCGGCATTGTGCCTTTTGTATTAAATTCACATGCATTTTCTATGTGTCATCGTCAATATGAAGGTCCAAGGGATACAGTAAACCTGAAGTGAAGCATCGAAATCTAAAACTGGACTCCCAGGAGACGTTCAAATCATAGAGAGTGAGAGTGTCAGTCCTCTTGTACTTAAGTCGGCATTGTGCCTTTTGTATTATATTCGGATGCAATTTCTTTGTTTCATCGTCAAAAAGAAGGTACAAGGGATACAGTAAACCTGAAGTGAAGCATCGTAATCTAAATCTGGACTCACAGGAGAGGTTCAAATCATAGAAAGTGAGAGTGTCAGTCCGCTTGTACTTCAGTCGGCATTGTGCCATTTGTATTAAATTCCGTTGCAATTTCTGTGTTGCATCGTCAATAAGAGGGTCCAAGGGATACAGTAAACCTGTAGTGAAGCATCGGAATCTAAATCTGAACTCACAGGACAGGATCAAATCATTGAAAGTTATAGTGTCAGTCCTCTAGTACATAAGTCGGCATAGTGCCTTTTGAATTTAATTCCGATGTAATTTCTGTGTTTCATCGTCAATAAGATGTTCCGGGTTATACAGTAAACCTGAAATGAAGAATCGGAATCTAAAACTGGACTCACAGTAGAGGTTCAAATCATAGAAAGTGAGAGTGTCAGTCCACTTGTACTTAAGTCAGCATTGTGCCTCTTGTATTAAATTCGGATGCTATATCTGTGTTTCATCGTAAATAAGAATGTCCAAGGGAAACAGTAAACCTGAAGTGAAGCATCGGAATCTAAAACTGGACTCACAGGAGAGGTTCAAATCATAGAAAGTTAGAGTGTCAGTCCTCTTGTACTTAAGTCTTCATTATGCCTTTTGAATTTAATTACGATGCAATTCCTGTGTTTCATCGTCAATAAGAAGTTCCGAGGTATACAGTAACACTGAAGTGAAGGATCAAAATCTAAAACTGGACTCACAGGAGAGGTTCAAATTATAGAAAGTGAGAGTGACAGTCCTCTTGTACTTAAGTCGGCATTGTGCCATTTGTATTAAATACGGATGCAATTTCTGTCTTTCATCGTCAATAAGAAGGTCCAAGGGATACAGTAAACCTGAAGTGAAGCATCGGAATCTAAATCTGGACTCACAGGAGAGGTTCAATTCATAGAAAGTTAAAGTGTCAGTCCTCTTGTACTAAAGTCGACATTGTGGCTTTTGTATTAAATTCAGATACTATTTCTGTGTTTCATCATCAATAAGAAGGTCCAAGGGATACAGTAAACCTGAAGTGAAGCATCAGAATCTAAAACAGGACTCACAGAATAGGCTTAAATCATAGAAAGTTAGATTGTCAGTCCTCTTGTACTTAAGTCGGCATTGTGCTTTTTGTAATAAATTCGGATGCAATTTCTGTGTTTCATCGTCAATAAGAAGGTCCAAGGTATAGAGTAAACCTGAAGTGAAGCATCGAAATCTAAAACTGGACTCCCAGGAGACGTTCAAATCATAGAGAGTGAGAGTGTCAGTCCTCTTGTACTTACGTCGGCATTGTGCCTTTTGTGTTATATTCGGATGCAATTTCTTTGTTTCATCGACATAAAAAAGGTACAAGGGATACAGTAAACCTGAAGTGAAGCATCGTAATCTAAATCTGGACTCACAGGAGAGGTTCAAATCATAGAAAGTGAGAGTGTCAGTCCGCTTGTACTTCAGTCGGCATTGTGCCATTTGTATTAAATTCCGTTGCAATTTCTGTGTTGCATCGTCAATAAGAGGGTCCAAGGGATACAGTAAACCTGAAGTGAAGCATCGGAATCTAAAACTGGACTCACGGGACAGGATCAAATCATTGAAAGTTATGGTGTCAGTCCTCTAGTACTTAAGTCGGCATAGTGCCTTTTGAATTTAATTCCGATGTAGTTTCTGTTTTTCATCGTCAATAAGATGTTCCGAGGTATACAGTAAACCTGAAGTGAAGCATCGGAATCTAAAATTGGACTCACAGGAGAGGTTCAAATCATAGGAAGTGAGAGTGTCAGTCCACTTGTACTTAAGTCAGCATTGTGCCTTTTGTATTAAATTCGGATGCAATTTCTGTGTTTCATCGTCAATAAGAAGGTCCATGGGAGACAGTAAACCTGAAGTGAAGCACGGAATCTAAAAGTGGACTCACAGGAGAGGTTCAAATCACAGAAAGTTAAAGTGTCAGTCCTCTTGTACTTAAGTCGGCATTATGACTTTTGAATTTAATTCCGATGCAATTTCTGTGTTTCATCGTCAATAAGAAGTTCCGAGGTATACAGTAACCCTGAAGTGAAGCACGGAATCTAAAAGTGGACTCACAGGAGAGGTTCAAATCACAGAAAGTTAAAGTGTCAGTCCTCTTGTACTTAAGTCGGCATTATGACTTTTGAATTTAATTCCGATGCAATTTCTGTGTTTCATCGTCAATAAGAAGTTCCGAGGTATACAGTAACCCTGAAGTGAAGCATCAAAATCTAAAACTGGACTCACAGGAGAGGTTCAAATCATAGAATGTTAGAGTGTCAGTCCTCTTGTACTTAAGTCGGCATTGTGCCTTTTGTGTTAAATTCGGATACATTTTCTGTGTTTCATCGTCAATAAGAAGTTCCAAGGTATACAGTAAACCTGAAGTGAAGCATCGGAATCTAAAACTGGACTCATAGGAGAGGTTCAAATCATAGAAAGTGAGAGTGTCAGTCCTCTTGTACTTAAGTCTGCATTGTGCCTTTTGTATTAAACTCGGATGCTATTTCTGTGTTTCATCGTAAATAAGAAGGTCCAAGGGAAACAGTAAACCTGAAGTGAAGCATCGGAATCTAAAACTGGACTCACAGGAGAGGTTCAAATCATAGAAAGTTAGAGTGTCAGTCCTTTTGTACTTAAGTCGGCATTATGCCTTTTGAATTTAATTCCGATGCAATTCCTGTGTTTCATCGTCAATAAGAAGTTCCGAGGTATACAGTAACACTGAAGTGAAGCATCAAAATCTAAAACTGAACTCACAGGATTGGTTCAACTCATAGAAAGTGAGAGTGACAGTCCTCTTGTACTTAAGTCGGCATTGTGCCCTTTGTATTAAATTCGGATGCAATTTCTGTGTTTCATCGTCAATAAGAAGGTCCAAGGGATACAGTAAACCTGAAGTGAAGCATCGGATTCTAATTCTAGACTCACAGGAGAGGTTCAAATCATAGAAAGCTAAGTGTCAGTCCTCTTGTACTTAAGTCGGCATTGTGCCTTTTGTATTAAAGTCAGATACAATTTCTGTGTTTCATCGTCAATAAGAAAGTCCAAGGTATACAGTAAACCTCAAGTGAAGCATCGGAATCTAAAAATGGACTCACAGGAGAGGTTCAAATCATAGAAAGTGAGAGTGTCAGTCCTCTTGTACTTAAGTCGGCATTGTGCCTTTAGTATTAAATTCGGATGCATTTTCTATGTTTCATCGTCAATAAGAAGGTCCAAGGGATACAGTAAACCTGAAGTGAAGCATCGAAATCTAAAACTGGACTCACAGGCGAGGTTCAAATCATAGCGAGTGAGAGTGTCAGTCCTCTTGTACTTATGTCGGCATTGTGCCTTTTGTATTAAATTTGGATGCAATTTTTGTTATTCATCGTCAATAAGAAGTTCTGAGGTATACAGTAACCCTGAACAGAAGCATCAAAATCTAAAACTGGACTCACAGGAGAGGTTCAAATCATAGACAGTTAGAGTTCAGTCCTCTTGTACGTAAGTCGGCATTGTGCATTTTGTATTTAATTCCGATGCAATTTCTGTGTTTCATCGTCAATAAGAAGGTCCAAGGAGTACAGTAAACCTGAAGTGAAGCATCGGAATCTAACTCTGGACTCACAGGAGATGTTCAAATCATAGAAAGTTAGAGTGTCAGTCCTCTTGTACTTAAGATGGCATTGTGACTTTTGT
The DNA here is from genome assembly GCF_021461395.2 of Schistocerca americana. Classification (NCBI taxonomy): domain Eukaryota; kingdom Metazoa; phylum Arthropoda; class Insecta; order Orthoptera; family Acrididae; genus Schistocerca; species Schistocerca americana. The sequence continues at coordinate 62,184,896 of NC_060121.1, forward strand.
TTTAAATTCGGATGCAATTTCTGTGTTTCATCGTCAATAAGAAGGTCCAAGGGATACAGTAAACCTGAAGTGAGGCATCGGAATCTAAAACTGGTCCCACAGGAGAGGTTCAAATCATAGGTGGTCAGAGTGTCAGTCCTGTTGTACTTAAGTCGGCATTGTGCCTTTTGTATTAAATTCGGATGCAATTTCTATGTTTCATCGTCAATAAAAAGGTCCAAGGTATACAGTAAACCTGAAGTGAAGCATCGGAATCTAAAACTGGACTCACAGGAGAGGTTCAAATCATAGAAAGTTAGAGTGTCAGTCCTCTTGTACTTAAGTCGGCATTGTGCCTTTTGTATTAAATTCGGATGCAATTTCTGTGTTTCATCGTCAATAAGAAGGTCCAAGGGATACAGTAAACCTGAAGTGAGGCATCGGAATCTAAAACTGGTCCCACAGGAGAGGTTCAAATCATAGGTGGTTAGAGTGTCAGTCCTGTTGTACTTAAGTCGGCATTGTGCCTTTTGTATTAAATTCGGATGCAATTTCTGTGTTTCATCGTCAATAAGAAGGTCCATGGGAGACAGTAAACCTGAAGTGAAGCACGGAATCTAAAACTGGACTCACAGGAGAGGTTCAAATCACAGAAAGTTAGAGTGTCAGTCCTCTTGTACTTAAGTCGGCATTATGCCTTTTGAATTTAATTCCGATGCAATTTCTGTGTTTCATCGTCAATAAGAAGTTCCGAGGTAAACCGTAACCCTAAAGTGAAGCATCAAAATCTAAAACTGGACTCACAGGAGAGGTTCAAATCATAGAATGTTAGAGTGTCAGTCCTCTTGTACTTAAGTCGGCATTGTGCCTTTTGTGTTAAATTCGGATACATTTTCTGTGTTTCATCGTCAATAAGAAGTTCCAAGGGATACAGTAAACCTGAAGTGAAGCATCGGAATCTAAAACTGGACTCATAGGAGAGGTTCAAATCATAGAAAGTGAGAGTGTCAGTCCACTTGTACTTAAGTCAGCATTCTGCCTTTTGTATTAAATTCGGATGCTATTTCTGTGTTTCATCGTAAATAAGAATGTCCAAGGGAAGCAGTAAACCTGAAGTGAAGCATCGGAATCTAAAACTGGACTCACAGGAGAGGTTCAAATCATAGAAAGTTAGAGTGTCAGTCCTTTTGTACTTAAGTCGGCATTATGCCTTTTGAATTTAATTTCGATGCAATTCCTGTGTTTCATCGTCAATAAGAAGTTCCGAGGTATACAGTAACACTGAAGTGAAGCATCAAAATCCAAAACTGAACTCACAGGAGTGGTTCAACTCATAGAAAGCGAGAGTGACAGTCCTCTTGTGCTTAAGTCGGCATTGTGCCCTTTGTATTAAATTCGGATGCAATTTCTGTGTTTCATCGTCAATAAGAAGGTCCAAGGGATACAGTAAACCTGAAGTGAAGCATCGGAATCTAAATCTCGACTCACAGGAGAGGTTCAAATCATAGAAAGCTAAGTGTCAGTCCTCTTGTACTTAAGGCGGCATTGTGCCTTTTGTATTAAATTCGGATGCAATTATGTGTTTCATCGTCAATAAGAACGTCCAAGGGATACAGTAAACCTGAAGTGAGGCATCGGAATCTAAAACTGGTCCCACAGGAGAGGTTCAAATCATAGGTGGTTAGAGTGTCAGTCCTATTGTACTTAAGACGGCATTGTGCCTTTTGTATAAAATTCAGATGCAGTTTCTATGTTTCATCGTCAATAAAAAGGTCCAAGGTATACAGCAAATCTGAAGTGAAGCATCGGAATCTAAAACCGGACTGACAGGAGAGGTTCAAATCATGGAAAGTAGGAGTGTCAGTCCTCTTGTACTTAAGTCGGCATTGTGCCTTTTGTATTAAATTCGGATGCATTTTCTGTGTTTCATCGTCAATAAGAAGATTCAAGGTATACAGTAAACCTGAAGTGAAGCATCGGAATCTAAAACTGGACTCACAGGAGAGGTTCAAATCATAGAAAGTGAGAGTGTCAGTCCTCTTGTACTTAGGTCGGCATTGTGCCTTTTGTATTAAATTCGGATGCAATTTCTATGTTTCATCGTCAATAAAAAGGTCCAAGGTATACAGTAAACCTGAAGTGAAGCATCGGAATCTAAAACTGGACTCACAGGAGAGGTTCAAAACATAGAAAGTGAGAGTGTGAGTCCTCTGGTACTTATGTCGGATTGTGCCTTTTGTATTAAATTCGGATGCAATTACTGTGTTTCATCGTCAATATGGAGGTCCAAGGGATATAGTAAACCTGAAGTGAAGCATCGAAATCTATAACTGGACTCACAGGAGAGGTTCAAATCAAAGAAAGTCAGAGTGTCAGTCCTCTTGTACTTAAGTCGGCATTGTGCATTTTGTATTAAATTCGGATGCAATTTCTGTGTTTCATCGTCAATAAGAAGGTCCAAGGGATACAGTAAACCTGAAGTGAAGCATCGGAATCTAAAACTGGACTCACAGGAGAGGTTCAAAACATTGATAGTTAGAGTGTCAGTCCTCTTGTACTTAAGTCGGCATTGTGCCTTTTGTATTAAATTCCGATGCAATTTCTGTGTTTCATCGTCAATACGAAGGTCCAAGGGATACAGTAAACCTGAAGTGAAGCATCGGAATCTAAAACTGGACTCACAGGAGAGGTTCAAATCAAAAGAAAGTGTGAATGTCAGTCCTCTTGTACTTAAGACTGCATTGTGCCTTTTGTATTAAATTAGGATGCAATTTCTGTGTTTCATCGTCAATAAGAAGGTCCAAGGTGTACAGTAAACCTGAAGTGAAGCATCGGAATCTAAAACTGGACTCACAGGAGAGGTTCAAATCATAGAAAGTTAGAGTGTCAGTCCTCTTGTACTTAAGTCGGCATTGTGCCTTTTGTATTAAATTCGGATGCAATTTTTGTATTTCATCGTCAATAAGAAGGTCCAAGGTACACAGTAAACCTGAAGTGAAGCATCGGAATCTAACTCTGGACTCACAGGAGAGGTTCAAATCATAGAAAGTTAGAGTGTCAGTCCTCTTGTACTTAAGACGGCATTGTGCCTTTTGTATTAAATTCGGATGCAATTTCTGTGTTTCATCGTCAATAAGACGGTCCAAGGGATACAGTAAACCTGAAGTGAGGCATCGGAATCTAAAACTGGTCCCACAGGAGAGGTTCAAATCATAGGTGGTCAGAGTGTCAGTCCTGTTGTACTTAAGTCGGCATTGTGCCTTTTGTATTAAATTCGGATGCAATTTCTATGTTTCATCGTCAATAAAAAGGTCCAAGGTATACAGTAAACCTGAAGTGAAGCATCGGAATCTAAAACTGGACTCACAGGAGAGGTTCAAATCATAGAAAGTTAGAGTGTCAGTCCTCTTGTACTTAAGTCGGCATTGTGCCTTTTGTATTAAATTCGGATGCAATTTCTGTGTTTCATCGTCAATAAGAAGGTCCAAGGGATACAGTAAACCTGAAGTGAGGCATCGGAATCTAAAACTGGTCCCACAGGAGAGGTTCAAATCATAGGTGGTTAGAGTGTCAGTCCTGTTGTACTTAAGTCGGCATTGTGCCTTTTGTATTAAATTCGGATGCAATTTCTGTGTTTCATCGTCAATAAGAAGGTCCATGGGAGACAGTAAACCTGAAGTGAAGCACGGAATCTTAAACTGGACTCACAGGAGAGGTTCAAATCACAGAAAGTTAGAGTGTCAGTCCTCTTGTACTTAAGTCGGCATTATGCCTTTTGAATTTAATTCCGATGCAATTTCTGTGTTTCATCGTCAATAAGAAGTTCCGAGGTAAACAGTAACCCTAAAGTGAAGCATCAAAATCTAAAACTGGACTCACAGGAGAGGTTCAAATCATAGAATGTTAGAGTGTCAGTCCTCTTGTACTTAAGTCGGCATTATGCCTTTTGTGTTAAATTCGGATACATTTTCTGTGTTTCATCGTCAATAAGAAGTTCCAAGGAATACAGTAAACCTGAAGTGAAGCATCGGAATCTAAAACTGGACTCATAGGAGAGGTTCAATTCATAGAAAGTGAGAGTGTCAGTCCACTTGTACTTAAGTCAGCATTCTGCCTTTTGTATTAAATTCGGATGCTATTTCTGTGTTTCATCGTAAATAAGAATGTCCAAGGGAAGCAGTAAACCTGAAGTGAAGCATCGGAATCTAAAACTGGACTCACAGGAGAGGTTCAAATCATAGAAAGTTAGAGTGTCAGTCCTTTTGTACTTAAGTCGGCATTATGCCTTTTGAATTTAATTTCGATGCAATTCCTGTGTTTCATCGTCAATAAGAAGTTCCGAGGTATACAGTAACACTGAAGTGAAGCATCAAAATCCAAAACTGAACTCACAGGAGGGGTTCAACTCATAGAAAGTGAGAGTGACAGTCCTCTTGTACTTAAGTCGGCATTGTGCCCTTTGTATTAAATTCGGATGCAATTTCTGTGTTTCATCGTCGATAAGAAGGTCCAAGGGATACAGTAAACCTGAAGTGAAGCATCGGAATCTAAATCTCGACTCACAGGAGAGGTTCAAATCATAGTAAGCTAAGTGTCAGTCCTCTTGTACTTAAGGCGGCATTGTGCCTTTTGTATTAAATTCGGATGCAATTATGTGTTTCATCGTCAATAAGAACGTCCAAGGGATACAGTAAACCTGAAGTGAGGCATCGGAATCTAAAACTGGTCCCACAGGAGAGGTTCAAATCATAGGTGGTTAGAGTGTCAGTCCTATTGTACTTAAGACGGCATTGTGCCTTTTGTATTAAATTCAGATGCAGTTTCTATGTTTCATCGTCAATAAAAAGGTCCGAGGTATACAGTAAACCTGAAGTGAAGCATCGGAATCTAAAACCGGACTGACAGGAGAGGTTCAAGTCATGGAAAGTAGGAGTGTCAGTCCTCTTGTACTTAAGTCGGCATTGTGCCTTTTGTATTAAATTCGGATGCATTTTCTGTGTTTCATCGTCAATAAGAAGGTTCAAGGTATACAGTAAACCTGAAGTGAAGCATCGGAATCTAAAACTGGACTCACAGGAGAGGTTCAAATCATAGAAAGTGAGAGTGTCAGTCCTCTTGTACTTAAGTCGGCATTGTGCCTTTTGTATTAAATTCGAATGCAATTTCTGTGTTTCATCGTCAATAAGAAGGTCCATGGTATACAGTAAACCTGAAGTGAAGCATCGGAATCTAAAACTGGACTCACAGTAGAGGTTCAAATCATAGAAAGTTAGCGTGTCAATCCTCTTGTACTTAAGTCGGCATTGTGCCTTTTGTATTATATTCGGATGCAATTTCTTTGTTTCATCGTTAATAAGAATGTACAAGGGATGCAGTAAACCTGAAGTGAAGCATCGGAATCTAAAACTGGACTCACAGGAGAGGTTCAAAACATAGAAAGTGAGAGTGTCAGTCCTCTGGTACTTATGTCGGATTGTGCCTTTTGTATTAAATTCGGATGCAATTACTGTGTTTCATCGTCAATATGGAGGTCCAAGGGATATAGTAAACCTGAAGTGAAGCATCGAAATCTATAACTGGACTCACAGGAGAGGTTCAAATCAAAGAAAGTCAGAGTGTCAGTCCTCTTGTACTTAAGTCGGCATTGTGCATTTTGTATTAAATTCGGATGCAATTTCTGTGTTTCATCGTCAAGAAGAAGGTCCAAGGGATACAGTAAACCTGAAGTGAAGCATCGGAATCTAAAACTGGACTCACAGGAGAGGTTCAAAACATTGATAGTTAGAGTGTCAGTCCTCTTGTACTTAAGTCGGCATTGTGCCTTTTGTATTAAATTCCGATGCAATTTCTGTGTTTCATCGTCAATAAGAAGGTCCAAGGGATACAGTAAACCTGAAGTGAAGCATCGGAATCTAAAACTGGACTCACAGGAGAGGTTCAAATCAAAAGAAAGTGTGAATGTCAGTCCTCTTGTACTTAAGACTGCATTGTGCCTTTTGTATTAAATTAGGATGCAATTTCTGTGTTTCATCGTCAATAAGAAGGTCCAAGGTGTACAGTAAACCTGAAGTGAAGCATCGGAATCTAAAACTGGACTCACAGGAGAGGTTCAAATCATAGAAAGTTAGAGTGTCAGTCCTCTTGTACTTAAGTCGGCATTGTGCCTTTTGTATTAAATTCGGATGCAATTTTTGTATTTCATCGTCAATAAGAAGGTCCAAGGTACACAGTAAACCTGAAGTGAATCATCGGAATCTAAAACTGGACTCACAGGAGAGGTTCAAATCATAGAAAGTGAGAGTGTCAGTCCACTTGTACTTAAGTCAGCATTGTGCCCTTTGTATTAAATTCGGATGCATTTTCTGTGTTTCATCGTCAATAAGAAGGTCCAAGGGATACAGTAAACCTGATGTGAAGCATCGGAATCTAAAACTGGACTCACAGGAGAGGTTCAAATCATAGTAAGTTAGAGTGTCTGTCCTCTTGTACTTAAGTCGACATTATGCCATTTGAATTTAATTCCGATGCAATTTCTGTGTTACATCGTCAATAAGAGGTTCCGAGGTATACAGTAACCCTGAAGTGAAGCATGAAAATCTAAAACTGGACTCACGGGAGAGGTTCAAATCATAGAAAGTGAGAGTGTCAGTCCACTTGTACTTAAGTCGGCATTGTGCCTTTTGTATTCAATTCGGATGCAATTTCTGTGTTTCATCGTCAATAAGGAGGTCCAAGGGATACAGTAAACCTGAAGTGAAGCATCGGAATCGAAATCTGGACTCACAGGAGAGGTTCAAATCATAGAAAGTTAGAGTGTCAGTCCTCTTGTACTTAAGTCGGCGTTGTGCCATTTGCATTAAATTCGGATGCAATTTCTGTGTTTCATCGTCAATAAGAAGTTCCAGGGGATACAGTAAACCTAAAGTGAAGCATCAGAATCGAAAACTGTACTCACAGGAGAGGTTCAAATCATAGAAAGTTAGAGTGTCAGTCCTCTTGTGTTTAAGTCGGCATTGTGTCATTTGAATTTAATTCTGATGCCATTTCTGTGTTTCATCGTCAATAAGTAGGTCCGAGGTATACAGTAAACCTGAAGTGAAGCATCGGGATCTAAAACTGGACTCACAGGAGAGGTTCAAAACATAGAAAGTGAGAGTGTCAGTCCTCTGGTACTTATGTCGGATTGTGCCTTTTGTATTAAATTCGGATGCAATTACTGTGTTTCATCGTCAATATGGAGGTCCAAGGGATATAGTAAACGTGAAGTGAAGCATCGAAATCTATAACTGGACTCACAGGAGAGGTTCAAATCAAAGAAAGTCAGAGTGTCAGTCCTCTTGTACTTAAGTCGGCATTGTGCATTTTGTATTAAATTCGGATGCAATTTCTGTGTTTCATCGTCAATAAGAAGGTCCAAGGGATACAGTAAACCTGAAGTGAAGCATCGGAATCTAAAACTGGACTCACAGGAGAGGTTCAAAACATTGATAGTTAGAGTGTCAGTCCTCTTGTACTTAAGTCGGCATTGTGCCTTTTGTATTAAATTCCGATGCAATTTCTGTGTTTCATCGTCAATAAGAAGGTCCAAGGGATACAGTAAACCTGAAGTGAAGCATCGGAATCTAAAACTGGACTCACAGGAGAGGTTCAAATCAAAAGAAAGTGTGAATGTCAGTCCTCTTGTACTTAAGACTGCATTGTGCCTTTTGTATTAAATTAGGATGCAATTTCTGTGTTTCATCGTCAATAAGAAGGTCCAAGGTGTACAGTAAACCTGAAGTGAAGCATCGGAATCTAAAACTGGACTCACAGGAGAGGTTCAAATCATAGAAAGTTAGAGTGTCAGTCCTCTTGTACTTAAGTCGGCATTGTGCCTTTTGTATTAAATTCGGATGCAATTTTTGTATTTCATCGTCAATAAGAAGGTCCAAGGTACACAGTAAACCTGAAGTGAATCATCGGAATCTAAAACTGGACTCACAGGAGAGGTTCAAATCATAGAAAGTGAGACTGTCAGTCCACTTGTACTTAAGTCAGCATTGTGCCCTTTGTATTAAATTCGGATGCATTTTCTGTGTTTCATCGTCAATAAGAAGGTCCAAGGGATACAGTAAACCTGATGTGAAGCATCGGAATCTAAAACTGGACTCACAGGAGAGGTTCAAATCATAGTAAGTTAGAGTGTCTGTCCTCTTGTACTTAAGTCGACATTATGCCATTTGAATTTAATTCCGATGCAATTTCTGTGTTACATCGTCAATAAGAGGTTCCGAGGTATACAGTAACCCTGAAGTGAAGCATGAAAATCTAAAACTGGACTCACGGGAGAGGTTCAAATCATAGAAAGTGAGAGTGTCAGTCCACTTGTACTTAAGTCGGCATTGTGCCTTTTGTATTCAATTCGGATGCAATTTCTGTGTTTCATCGTCAATAAGGAGGTCCAAGGGATACAGTAAACCTGAAGTGAAGCATCGGAATCGAAATCTGGACTCACAGGAGAGGTTCAAATCATAGAAAGTTAGAGTGTCAGTCCTCTTGTACTTAAGTCGGCGTTGTGCCATTTGCATTAAATTCGGATGCAATTTCTGTGTTTCATCGTCAATAAGAAGTTCCAGGGGATACAGTAAACCTAAAGTGAAGCATCAGAATCGAAAACTGGACTCACAGGAGAGGTTCAAATCATAGAAAGTTAGAGTGTCAGTCCTCTTGTGTTTAAGTCGGCATTGTGTCATTTGAATTTAATTCTGATGCCATTTCTGTGTTTCATCATCAATAAGAAGGTCCAAGGGATACAGTAAATCTGAAGTGAAGCATCAGAATCTAAAACAGGACTCAAAGGAGGGGTTTAAGTGATAGAAAGTTAGAGTGTCAGTCCTCTTGTACTTAAGTCGGCGTTGTGCTTTTTGTAATAAATTCGGATGCAATTCCTGTGTTTCATCGTCAATAAGAGGGTCCAAGGTATACAGTAAACCTGAAGTGAAGCATCGGAATCTAAATATGGACTCACAGGAGAGGTTCAAATCATAGAAAGTGAGAGTGTCAGTCCTCTTGTACTTAAGTCGGCATTGTGCCTTTTGTATTAAATCCGGATGTATTTTCTATGTTTCATCGTCAATAAGAAGGTCCAAGGGATACAGTAAACCTGAAGTGAAGCATCGAAATCTAAAACTGGTCCCACAGGAGAGGTTCAAATCATAGATGGTTAGAGTGTCAGTCCTGTTGTACTTAAGTCGGCATTGTGCATTTTGTATTTAATTCCGATGCAATTTCTGTTATTCATCGTCAATAAGAAGGTCCAAGGAGTACAGTAAACCTGAAGTGAAGCATCGGAATCGAAATCTGGACTCACAGGAGAGTTTCAAATCATTGAGAGTGAGAGTGTCAGTCCTCTTGTACTTAAGACGGCATTGTGCCTTTTGTATTAAATTTGGATCCAATTTTTGTTATTCATCGTCAATAAGAAGTTCCAAGGTATACAGTAACCCTGAACAGAAGCACCAAAATCTAAAACTGGACTCACAGGAGAGGTTCAAATCATAGGAAGTTAGAGTGTCAGACCTCTTGTACTTAAGTCGGCATTGTGCATTTTGTATTTAATTCCGATGCAATTTCTGTGTTACATCGTCAATAAGAAGGTCCAAGGAGTACAGTAAACCTGAAGTGAGCATCGGAATCTAACTCTGGACTCACAGGAGACGTTCAAATCAAAGAAAGTTAGAGTGTCAGTCCTCTTGTACTTTAGTCGGCATTGTGCCTTTTGTATTAAATTCGGATGCAATTTCTGTGTTTCATCGTCAATAAGAAGGTCCAAGGGATACAGTAAACCTGAAGTGAGGCATCGGAATCTAAAACTGGTCCCACAGGAGAGGTTCAAATCATAGATGGTTAGAGTGTCAGTCCTGTTGTACTTAAGTCGGCATCGTGCCTTTTGTATTAAATTCGGATGCAATTTCTATGTTTCATCGTCAATAAAAAGGTCCAAGGTATAAAGTAAACCTAAAGTGAAGCATCGGAATCTAAATCTCGACTCACAGGAGAGGTTCAAATCATAGAAAGCTAAGTGTCAGTCCTCTTGTACTTAAGGCGGCATTGTGCCTTTTGTATTAAATTCGGATGCAATTATGTGTTTCATCGTCAATAAAAACGACCAAGGGATACAGTAAACCTGAAGTGAAGCGTCGGAATCTAAAACTGGACTCACAGGAGAGGTTCAAATCATTGAAAGTGAGAGTATCAGCCCTCTTGTACTTAAGTCGGCATTGTGCCTTTTGTATTAAATTCCGATGCAATTTCTGTGTTTCATCGTCAATAAGAAGGTCCAAGGGATACAGTAAACCTGAAGTGAAGCATCGGAATCTAATTCTTGACTCACAGGAGAGGTTCAAATCATAGAAAGCTAAGTGTCAGTCCTCTTGTACTTAAGGCGGCATTGTGCCTTTTGTATTAAATTCGGATGCAATTATGTGTTTCATCGTCAATAAGAACGTCCAAGGGATACAGTAAACCTGAAGTGAAGCATCGGAATCTAAAACTGGACTCACAGGAGAGGTTCAAATCATAGAAAGTGAGAGTGTCAGTCCTCTGGTACTTATGTCGGATTGTGCCTTTTGTATTAAATTCGGATGCAATTACTGTGTTTCATCGTCAATATGGAGGTCCAAGGGATACAGTAAACCTGAAGTGAAGCATCGGAATCTAAAACTGGACTCACAGGAGAGGTTCAAATCAAAAGAAAGTGTGAGTGTCAGTCCTCTTGTACTTAAGAGGGCATTGTGCCTTTTGTATTAAATTAGGATGCAATTTCTGTGTTTCATCGTCAATAAGAAGGTCCAAGGTGTACAGTAAACCTGAAGTGAAGCATCGGAATCTAAAACTGGACTCACAGGAGAGGTTCAAATCATAGAAAGTTAGAGTGTCAGTCCTCTTGTACTTAAGTCGGCATTGTGCCTTTTGTATTAAATTCGGATGCAATTTTTGTATTTCATCGTCAATAAGAAGGTCCAAGGTACACAGTAAACCTGAAGTGAATCATCGGAATCTAAAACTGGACTCACAGGAGAGGTTCAAATCATAGAAAGTGAGAGTGTCAGTCCACTTGTACTTAAGTCAGCATTGTGCCCTTTGTATTAAATTCGGATGCATTTTCTGTGTTTCATCGTCAATAAGAAGGTCCAAGGGATACAGTAAACCTGATGTGAAGCATCGGAATCTAAAACTGGACTCACAGGAGAGGTTCAAATCATAGTAAGTTAGAGTGTCTGTCCTCTTGTACTTAAGTCGACATTATGCCATTTGAATTTAATTCCGATGCAATTTCTGTGTTACATCGTCAATAAGAGGTTCCGAGGTATACAGTTACCCTGAAGTGAAGCATCAGAATCGAAATCTGGACTCACAGGAGAGGTTCAAATCATAGAAAGTTAGAGTGTCAGTCCTCTTGTACTTAAGTCGGCGTTGTGCCATTTGCATTAAATTCGGATGCAATTTCTGTGTTTCATCGTCAATAAGAAGTTCCAGGGGATACAGTAAACCTAAAGTGAAGCATCAGAATCGAAAACTGGACTCACAGGAGAGGTTCAAATCATAGAAAGTTAGAGTGTCAGTCCTCTTGTGTTTAAGTCGGCATTGTGTCATTTGAATTTAATTCTGATGCCATTTCTGTGTTTCATCGTCAATAAGTAGGTCCGAGGTATACAGTAAACCTGAAGTGAAGCATCGGAATCTAAAACTGGACTCACAGGAGAGGTTCAAATCGAAGATAGTTAGAGGGTCTGTCCTCTTGTACTTAAGTCGGCGTTGTGCTTTTTGTAATAAATTCGGATGCAATTCCTGTGTTTCATCGTCAATAAGAGGGTCCAAGGTATACAGTAAACCTGGAGTGAAGCATCGGAATCTAAATATGGACTCACAGGAGAGGTTCAAATCATAGAAAGTGAGAGTGTCAGTCCTCTTGTACTTAAGTCGGCATTGTGCCTTTTGTATTAAATTCGGATGTGTTTTCTATGTTTCATCGTCAATAAGAAGGTCCAAGGGATACAGTAAACCTGAAGTGAAGCATCGAAATCTAAAACTGGTCCCACAGGAGAGGTTCAAATCATAGATGGTTAGAGTGTCAGTCCTGTTGTACTTAAGTCGGCAATGTGCATTTTGTATTTAATTCCGATGCAATTTCTGTGTTTCATCGTCAATAAGAAGGTCCAAGGAGTACAGTAAAGCTGAAGTGAAGCATCGGAATCGAAATCTGGACTCACAGGAGAGGTTCAAATCACAGAGAGTGAGAGTGTCAGTCCTCTTGTACTTAAGCCGGCATTGTGCCTTTTGTATTAAATTTGGATGCAATTTTTGTTATTCATCGTCAATAAGAAGTTCCAAGGTATACAGTAACCCTGAACAGAAGCATCAAAATCTAAAACTGCACTCACAGGAGAGGTTCAAATCATAGGAAGTTAGAGTGTCAGTCCTCTGGTACTTAAGTCGGCATTGTGCATTTTGTATTTAATTCCGATGCAATTTCTGTGTTTCATCGTCAATAAGAAGGTCCAAGGAGTACAGTAAACCTGAAGTGAGCATCGGAATCTAACTCTGGACTCACAGGAGACGTTCAAATCAAAGAAAGTTAGAGTGTCAGTCCTCTTGTACTTTAGTCGGCATTGTGCCTTTTGTATTAAATTCGGATGCAATTTCTGTGTTTCATCGTCAATAAGAAGGTCCAAGGGATACAGTAAACCTAAAGTGAGGCATCGGAATCTAAAACTGGTCCCACAGGAGAGGTTCAAATCATAGATGGTTAGAGTGTCAGTCCTGTTGTACTTAAGTCGGCATTGTGCCTTTTGTATTAAATTCGGATGCAATTTCTATGTTTCATCGTCAATAAAAAGGTCCAAGGTATAAAGTAAACCTAAAGTGAAGCATCGGAATCTAAAACTGGACTCACAATAGAGGTTCAAATCATAGAAAGTTAGAGTGTCAATCCTCTTGTACTTAAGTCGGCATTGTGCCTTTTGTATTATATTCGGATGCAATTTCTGTGTTTCATCGTCAATAAGAAGGTCCAAGGGATACAGTAAACCTGAAGTGAAGCGTCGGAATCTAAAACTGGACTCACAGGAGAGGTTCAAATCATTGAAAGTGAGAGTATCAGCCCTCTTGTACTTAAGTCGGCATTGTGCCTTTTGTATTAAATTCCGATGCAATTTCTGTGTTTCATCGTCAATAAGAAGGTCCAAGGGATACAGTAAACCTGAAGTGAAGCATCGGAATCTAAAACTGGACTCACAGGAGAGGTTCAAATCATAGATTGTTAGAGTGTCAGTCCTCTTATACCTAAGTCGGCATTTTGCCTTTTGTATTAAATTCGGATGCAATTTCTGTATTTCATCGTCAACAAGAAGGTCCAAGGGATACAGTACACCTGAAGTGAAGCATCGGAATCTAAAACTGGACTCACAGGAGAGGTTCAAATCAAAAGAAAGTGAGAGTGTCAGTCCTCTTGTACTTAAGTCGGCATTGTGCCTTTTGTATTGAATTCGGATGCAATTCCTTTGTTTCATCGTCAATAAGAAGGTCCAAGGGATACAGAAAACCTGAAGTGAAGCATCGGAATCTAACACTGGACTCACAGGAGAGGTTCAAATCATAGAAAGTTAGAGTGTCAGTACTCTCTTACTTAAGTCGTCATTGTGCCTTTTGTATTAAATTCGGATGCAATTTTTGTGCTTCATCGTCAATAAGAAGGTCCAAGGGATACATTAAACCTGAAGTGAGGCATCGGAATCGAAAACTGGTCCCACGGGAGAGGTACAAATCATACAAAGTTAGAGTGTCAGTCCTCTTGTACTTAAGACGGCATTGTGCCTTTGTATTAAATTCGGATGCAATTTCTGTGTTTCATCGTCAATAAGAAGGTCCAAGGTGTACAGTAAACCTGAAGTGAAGCATCAGAATCTAAAACTGGACTCACAGGAGAGGTTCAAATCATAGAAAGTGAGCGTGTCAGTCCACTTGTACTTAAGTCAGCATTGTGCCCTTTGTATTAAACTCGGATCCATTTTCTGTGTTTCATCGTCAATAAGAAGGTCCAAGGGATACAGTAAACCTGAAGTGAAGCATCGGAATCTAAAACTGGACTCACAGAAGAGGTTCAAATCATAGGAAGTTAGTGTGTCTGTCCTCTTGTACTTAAGTCGGCATTATGCCATTTGAATTTAATTCCGATGCAATTACTGTGTTTCATCGTCAATAAGAAGTTCCGAGGTATACAGTAACCCTGAAGTGAAGCATGAAAATGTAAAACTGGACTCACAGGAGGGGTTCAAATCATAGAAAGTGAGAGTGTCAGTCCTCTTGTACTTAAGTCGGCGTTGTGCCTTTTGCATTAAATTCGGATGCAATTTCTGTGTTTCTTCGTCAATAAGAAGGTCCAGGGGATACAGTAAACCTAAAGTGAAGCATCGGAATCTAAAACTGGACTCACAGGAGAGGTTCAAATCATAGATAGTTAGAGTGTCTGTCCTCTTGTACTTAAGTCTGCATTGTGCTTTTTGTATTAAATTCGGATGCTTTTTCTGTGTTTCATCGTCAATAAGAAGGTCCAAGGGATACAGTAAACCTGAAGTGAAGCATCGGAATCTAACACTGGACTCACAGGAGAGGTACAAATCATAGAAAGTTAAAGTGTCAGTCCTCTTGTACTTAAGTCGGCATTGTGCCTTTAGTATTAAATTCGGATGCAATATCTGTCTTTCATCGTCAATAAGAAGGTCCAAGGGATACAGTAAACCTGAAGTGAGGCATCGGAATCTAAAACTGGACTCACAGGAGAGGTTCAAATCATAGAAAGCGAGAGTGTCAGTCCACTTGTACTTAGGTCAGCATTGTGCCTTTTGTATTAAATTCGGATGCAATTTCTGTGTTTCATCGTCAATAAGAAGGTCCAAGGGATACAGTAAATCGGAAGTGATGCATCGGGATCTAAAACTGGACTCACAGGAGAGGTTCAAATCATAGAAAGTAGAAGTGTAAGTCCTCTTGTACTTAAGTCGGCATTGTGCCTTTTGTATTAAATTCGGATGCATTTTCTGTGTTTCATCGTCAATAAGAAGGTTCAAGGTATACAGTAAACCTGAATTGAAGCATCGGAATCTAAAACTGGACTCACAGGAGAGGTTCAAATCATAGAAAGTGAGAGTGTCAGTCCTGTTGTACTTATGTCGGCATTGTGCCTTTTGTATTAAATTCGGATGCAATTTCTGTGTTTCATCGTCAATAAGAAGGTCCAAGGTATAAAGGAAACCTGAAGTGAAGCATCGGAATCTAAAACTGGACTCACAGTTGAGGTTCAAATCATTGAAAGTTAGAGTGTCAATCCTCTTGTACTTAAGTCGGCATTGTGCCTTTTGTATTATATTCGGATGCAATTTCTTTGTTTCATCGTCAATAAGAAGGTACAAGAGATACAGTAAACCTTAAGTGAAGCATCGGGATCTAAAACTGGACTCACAGGAGAGGTTCAAAGCATAGAAAGTGAGAGTGTCAACCCTCTTGTACTTAAGTCGGCATTGTGCCTTTTGTATTAAATTTCGATGCAATTTCTGCGTTTCATCGTCAATAAGAAGGTCCAAGGGATACAGTAAACCTGAAGTGAAGCATCGGAATCTAGAACTGGACTCACAGGAGGGGTTCAAATCATAGATTGTTAGAGTGTCAGTCCTCTTATACCTAAGTCGCCATTTTGCCTTTTGTATTAAATTCGGATGCAATTTCTGTATTTCATCGTCAACAAGAAGGTCGAAGGGATACAGTACACCTGAAGTGAAGCATCGGAATCTAAAACTGGACTCACAGGAGAGGTTCAAATCAAAAGAAAGTGAGAATGTCAGTCCTCTTGTACTTAAGGCGGCATTGTGCCTTTTGTATTAAATTCGGATGCAATTTCTGTGTTTCATCGTCAATAAGAAGGTCCAAGGGATACAGTAAATTTGAAGTGAAGCATTGGAATCTAAAACTGGACTCACAGGAGAGGTTCAAATCATAGAAAGTTAGAGTGTCAGTCCTCTTGTACTTAAGTCGGCATTGTGCCTTTTGTATTGAATTCGGATGCAATTCCTTTGTTTCATCGTCAATAAGAAGGTCCAAGGGATACAGAAAACCTGAAGTGAAGCATTGGAATCTAACACTGGACTCACAGGAGAGGTTCAAATCATAGAAAGTTAGAGTGTTAGTACTCTCTTACTTAAGTCGGCATTGAGCTTTTTGTATTAAATTCGGATGCAATTTTTGTGCTTCATCGTCAATAAGAAGGTCCAAGGGATACATTAAACCTGAAGTGAGGCATCGGAATCGAAAACTGGTCCCACGGGAGAGGTACAAATCATACAAAGTTAGAGTGTCAGTCCTCTTGTTCTTAAGACGGCATTGTGCCTTTTGTATTAAATTCGGATGCAATTTCTGTGTTTCATCGTCAATAAGAAGGTCCAAGGTGTACAGTAAACCTGAAGTGAAGCATCAGAATCTAAACTGGACTCACAGGAGAGGTTCAAATCATAGAAAGTTAGAGTGTCAGTCCTCTTGTACTGAAGTCGGCATTGTGCCTTTTGTATTAAATTCGGATGCAATTTTTGTATTTCATCGTCAATAAGAAGGTCCAAGGTACACAGTAAACCTGAAGTGAAGCATCGGAATCTAAAACTGGACTCACAGGAGAGGTTCAACTCATAGAAAGTGAGCGTGTCAGTCCACTTGTACTTAAGTCAGCATTGTGCCCTTTGTATTAAACTCGGATCCATTTTCTGTGTTTCATCGTCAATAAGAAGGTCCAAGGGATACAGTAAACCTGAAGTGAAGCATCGGAATCTAAAACTGGACTCACAGAAGAGGTTCAAATCATAGGAAGTTAGAGTGTCTGTCCTCTTGTACTTAAGTCGGCATTATGCCATTTGAATTTAATTCCGATGCAATTTCTGTGTTTCATCGTCAATAAGAAGTTCCGAGGTATACAGTAACCCTGAAGTGAAGCATGAAAATCTAAAACTGGACTCACAGGAGGGGTTCAAATCATAGGAAGTGAGAGTGTCAGTCCTCTTGTACTTAAGTCGGCATTGTGCCTTTTGTATTCAATTCGGATGCAATATCTGTGTTTCATCGTCAATAAGGAGGTCCAAGGGATACAGTAAACCTGAAGTGAAGCATCGGAATCGAAATCTGGACTCACAGGAGAGGTTCAAATCATAGAAAGTTAGAGTGTCAGTCCTCTTGTACTTAAGTCGGCGTTGTGCCTTTTGCATTAAATTCGGATGCAATTTCTGTGTTTCTTCGTCAATAAGAAGGTCCAGGGGATACAGTAAACCTAAAGTGAAGCATCGGAATCTAAAACTGGACTCACAGGAGAGGTTCAAATCACAGATTGTTAGAGTGTCTGTCCTCTTGTACTTTAGTCTGCATTGTGCTTTTTGTATTAAATTCGGATGCTTTTTCTGTGTTTCATCGTCAATAAGAAGGTCCAAGGGATACAGTAAACCTGAAGTAAAGCATCGGAATCTAACACTGGACTCACAGGAGAGGTACAAATCATAGAAAGTTAGAGTGTCAGTCCTCTTGTACTTAAGTCGGCATTGTGCCTTTTGTATTAAATTCGGGTGCAATATCTGTCTTTCATCGTCAATAAGAAGGTCCAAGGGATACAGTAAACCTGAAGTGAGGCATCGGAATCTATACTGGTCCCACAGGAGAGGTTCACATCATAGAAAGTTAGAGTGTCAGTCGTCTTGTACTTAAGACGGCATTGTGCCTTTTGTATTAAATTCGGATGCAATTTCTGTGTTTCATCGTCAATAAGAAGGTCCAAGGTATACAGTAAACCTGAAGTGAAGCATCGGAATCTAAAACTGGACTCACAGAAAAGGGTTCAAATCATAGAAAGTGAGAGTGTCAGTCCTCTTGTACTTAAGTCGGCATTGAGCCTCTTGTATTAAATTCGGATGCAATTTTTGTTATTCATCGTCAATAAGAAGGTCCAAGGTACACAGTAAACCTGAGGTGAAGCATCGGAATCTAAAACTGGACTCACAGGACAGGTTCAAATCATAGAAAACGAGAGTGTCAGTCCACTTGTACTTAAGTCAGCATTGTGCCTTTTGTATTAAATTCGGATGCAATTTCTGTGTTTCATCGTCAATAAGAAGGTCCAAGGGATACAGTAAATCGGAAGTGAAGCATCGGAATCTAAAACTGGACTCACAGGAGAGGTTCAAATCATAGAAAGTTAGAGTGTCAGTCCTCTTGTACTTAAGTCGGCATTGTGCATTTTGTATTTAATTTCGACGCAATTTCTGTGTTTCATCGTCAATAATAAGGTCCAAGGAGTACAGTAAACCTGAAGTGAAGCATCGGAATCTAACTCTGGACTCACAGGAGAGATCCAAATCATAGAAAGTTAGATTGTCAGTCCTCTTGTACTTAAGTCGGCATTGTGCCTTTTGTATTAAATTCGGATGCAATTTTATGTTTCATCGTCAATAAAAAGGTCCAAGGTATACAGTAAACCTGAAGTGAACCATCGGAATCTAAAACTGGACTCACAGGAGAGGTTTAAATCATAGAAAGTAGAAGTGTCAGTCCTCTTGTACTTAAGTCGGCATTGTGCCTTTTGTATTAAATTCGGATGCATTTTCTGTGTTTCATCGTCAATAAGAAGGTTCAAGGTATACAGTAAACCTGAAGTGAAGCATCGGAATCTAAAACTGGACTCACAGGAGAGGTTCAAATCATAGAAAGTGAGAGTGTCAGTCCTCTTGTACTTAAGTCGGCATTGTGCCTTTTGTATTAAATTCGGATGCAATTTCTGTGTTTCATCGTCAATAAGAAGGTCCAAGGTATAAAGGAAACCTGAAGTGAAGCATCGGAATCTAAAACTGGACTCACAGTAGAGGTTCAAATCATAGAAAGTTAGAGTGTCAATCCTCTTGTACTTAAGTCGGCATTGTGCCTTTTGTATTATATTCGGATGCAATTTCTTTGTTTCATCGTCAATAAGAAGGTACAAGGGATACAGTAAACCTGAAGTGTAGCATCGGGATCTAAAACTGGACTCACAGGAGTGGTTCAAAGCATCGAAAGTGAGAGTGTCAGTCCTCTTGTACTTAAGTCGGCATTGTGGCTTTTGTATTAAATTCGGATGCAATTTCTGTGTTTCATCGTCAATAAGAATGTCCAAGGGATACAGTAAACCCGAAGTGAAGCATCGAAACCTAAAACTGGACTCACAGGAGAGGTTCAAATCATAGAAAGTGAGAGTGTTAGTAATCTTGTACTTAAGTTGGCATTGTGCATTTTGTATTAAATTCGGATGCAATTTCTGTGTTTCATCGTCAATAAGAAGGTCAAAGGGATACAGTAAACCTGAAGTGAAGCATCGGAATCAAAAACTGGACTCACAGGAGAGGTTCAAATCATTGAAAGTGAGAGTGTCAGTCCTCTTGTACTTAAGTCGGCATTGTGCCTTTTGTATAAAATTCCGATGCAATTTCTGTGTTTCATCGTCAATAAGAAGGTCCAAGGGATACAGTAAACCTGAAGTGAAGCATCGGAATCTAAAACTGGACTCACAGGAGAGGTTCAAATCATAGATTGTTAGAGTGTCAGTCCTCTTGTACCTAAGTCGGCATTTTGCCTTTTGTAATAAATTCGGATGCAATTTCTGTATTTCATCGTCAATAAGAAGGTCCAAGGGATACAGTACACCTGAAGTGAAGCATCGGAATCTAAAACTGGACTCACAGGAGAGGTTCAAATCAAAAGAACGTGAGAGTGTCAGTCCTCTTGTACTTAAGTCGGCATTGTGCCTTTTGTATTAAATTCGGATGCAATTTCTGTGTTTCATCGTCAATAAGAAGGTCCAAGGTGTACAGTAAACCTGAAGTGAAGCATCGGAATCTAAAACTGGACTCACAGGAGAGGTTCAAATCATAGAAAGTTAGAGTGTCAGTCCTCTTGTACTTACGTCGGCATTGTGCCTTTTGTATTAAATTCGGATGCAATTTTTGTATTTCATCGTCAATAAGAAGGTCCAAGGTACACAGTAAACCTGAAGTGAAGCATCGGAATCTAAAAATGGACTCACAGGAGAGGTTCAAACCATAGGAATTGAGAGTGTCAGTCCACTAGTACTTAAGTCAGCATTGTGCCATTTGAATTTAATTCCGATGCAATTTCTGTGTTTCATCGTAAATAAGAAGTTCCGAGGTATACAGTAACCCTGAATTGAAGCATGAAAATCTAAAACTGGATTTACAGGAGAGGTTCAAATCATAGAAAGTGAGAGTGTCAGTCCTCTTGTACTTAAGTCGGCATTGTGCCTTTTGTATTCAATTCGGATGCAATATCTGTGTTTCATCGTCAATAAGGAGGTCCAAGGGATACAGTAAACCTGAAGTGAAGCATCGGAATCGAAATCTGGACTCACAGGAGAGGTTCAAATCATAGAAAGTTAGAGTGTCAGTCCTCTTGTACTTAAGTCGGCGTTGTGCTTTTTGCATTAAATTCGGATGCAATTTCTGTGTTTCATCGTCAATAAGAAGGTCCAGGGGATACAGTAAACCTAAAGTGAAGCATCGGAATCTAAAACTGGACTCACAGGAGAGGTTCAAATCATAGAAAGTTAGAGTGTCAGTCCTCTTGTACTTAAGTCGGCATTGTGTCATTTGAATTTAATTCCGATGCCATTTCTGTGTTTCATCGTCAATAAGAAGGTCCGAGGTATACAGTAAACCTGAAGTGAAGCATCGGAATCTAAAACTGGACTCACAGGAGAGGTTCAAATCATAGATAGTTAGAGCGTCTGTCCTCTTGTACTTAAGTCGGCATTGTGCTTTTTGTATTAAATTCGGATGCATTTTCTGTGTTTCATCGTCAATAAGAAGGTCCAAGGGATACAGTAAACCTGAAGTGAAGCATCGGAATCTAACACTGGACTCACAGGAGAGGTTCAAATCATAGAAAGTTTGAGTGTCAGTCCTCTTGTACTGAAGTCGGCATTGTGCCTTTTGTATTAAATGCGGATGCAATTTCTGTGTTTCATCGTCAATAAGAAGGTCCAAGGGATACAGTAAACCTGAAGTGAAGCATCGGAATCTAAAACTGGACTCACAGGAGAGGTTAAATCATAGAAAGTTTGAGTGTCAGTCCTCTTGTACTGAAGTCGGCATTGTGCCTTTTGTATTATATTCGGATGCAATTTCTTTGTTTCATCGTCAATAAGAAGGTACAAGAGATACAGTAAACCTTAAGTGAAGCATCGGGATCTAAAACTGGACTCACAGGAGAGGTTCAAAGCATAGAAAGTGAGAGTGTCAACCCTCTTGTACTTAAGTCGGCATTGTGCCTTTTGTATTAAATTTCGATGCAATTTCTGCGTTTCATCGTCAATAAGAAGGTCCAAGGGATACAGTAAACCTGAAGTGAAGCATCGGAATCTAGAACTGGACTCACAGGAGGGGTTCAAATCATAGATTGTTAGAGTGTCAGTCCTCTTATACCTAAGTCGCCATTTTGCCTTTTGTATTAAATTCGGATGCAATTTCTGTATTTCATCGTCAACAAGAAGGTCGAAGGGATACAGTACACCTGAAGTGAAGCATCGGAATCTAAAACTGGACTCACAGGAGAGGTTCAAATCAAAAGAAAGTGAGAATGTCAGTCCTCTTGTACTTAAGGCGGCATTGTGCCTTTTGTATTAAATTCGGATGCAATTTCTGTGTTTCATCGTCAATAAGAAGGTCCAAGGGATACAGTAAATTTGAAGTGAAGCATTGGAATCTAAAACTGGACTCACAGGAGAGGTTCAAATCATAGAAAGTTAGAGTGTCAGTCCTCTTGTACTTAAGTCGGCATTGTGCCTTTTGTATTGAATTCGGATGCAATTCCTTTGTTTCATCGTCAATAAGAAGGTCCAAGGGATACAGAAAACCTGAAGTGAAGCATTGGAATCTAACACTGGACTCACAGGAGAGGTTCAAATCATAGAAAGTTAGAGTGTTAGTACTCTCTTACTTAAGTCGGCATTGAGCTTTTTGTATTAAATTCGGATGCAATTTTTGTGCTTCATCGTCAATAAGAAGGTCCAAGGGATACATTAAACCTGAAGTGAGGCATCGGAATCGAAAACTGGTCCCACGGGAGAGGTACAAATCATACAAAGTTAGAGTGTCAGTCCTCTTGTTCTTAAGACGGCATTGTGCCTTTTGTATTAAATTCGGATGCAATTTCTGTGTTTCATCGTCAATAAGAAGGTCCAAGGTGTACAGTAAACCTGAAGTGAAGCATCAGAATCTAAACTGGACTCACAGGAGAGGTTCAAATCATAGAAAGTTAGAGTGTCAGTCCTCTTGTACTGAAGTCGGCATTGTGCCTTTTGTATTAAATTCGGATGCAATTTTTGTATTTCATCGTCAATAAGAAGGTCCAAGGTACACAGTAAACCTGAAGTGAAGCATCGGAATCTAAAACTGGACTCACAGGAGAGGTTCAACTCATAGAAAGTGAGCGTGTCAGTCCACTTGTACTTAAGTCAGCATTGTGCCCTTTGTATTAAACTCGGATCCATTTTCTGTGTTTCATCGTCAATAAGAAGGTCCAAGGGATACAGTAAACCTGAAGTGAAGCATCGGAATCTAAAACTGGACTCACAGAAGAGGTTCAAATCATAGGAAGTTAGAGTGTCTGTCCTCTTGTACTTAAGTCGGCATTATGCCATTTGAATTTAATTCCGATGCAATTTCTGTGTTTCATCGTCAATAAGAAGTTCCGAGGTATACAGTAACCCTGAAGTGAAGCATGAAAATCTAAAACTGGACTCACAGGAGGGGTTCAAATCATAGGAAGTGAGAGTGTCAGTCCTCTTGTACTTAAGTCGGCATTGTGCCTTTTGTATTCAATTCGGATGCAATATCTGTGTTTCATCGTCAATAAGGAGGTCCAAGGGATACAGTAAACCTGAAGTGAAGCATCGGAATCGAAATCTGGACTCACAGGAGAGGTTCAAATCATAGAAAGTTAGAGTGTCAGTCCTCTTGTACTTAAGTCGGCGTTGTGCCTTTTGCATTAAATTCGGATGCAATTTCTGTGTTTCTTCGTCAATAAGAAGGTCCAGGGGATACAGTAAACCTAAAGTGAAGCATCGGAATCTAAAACTGGACTCACAGGAGAGGTTCAAATCACAGATTGTTAGAGTGTCTGTCCTCTTGTACTTTAGTCTGCATTGTGCTTTTTGTATTAAATTCGGATGCTTTTTCTGTGTTTCATCGTCAATAAGAAGGTCCAAGGGATACAGTAAACCTGAAGTAAAGCATCGGAATCTAACACTGGACTCACAGGAGAGGTACAAATCATAGAAAGTTAGAGTGTCAGTCCTCTTGTACTTAAGTCGGCATTGTGCCTTTTGTATTAAATTCGGGTGCAATATCTGTCTTTCATCGTCAATAAGAAGGTCCAAGGGATACAGTAAACCTGAAGTGAGGCATCGGAATCTATACTGGTCCCACAGGAGAGGTTCACATCATAGAAAGTTAGAGTGTCAGTCGTCTTGTACTTAAGACGGCATTGTGCCTTTTGTATTAAATTCGGATGCAATTTCTGTGTTTCATCGTCAATAAGAAGGTCCAAGGTATACAGTAAACCTGAAGTGAAGCATCGGAATCTAAAACTGGACTCACAGAAAAGGGTTCAAATCATAGAAAGTGAGAGTGTCAGTCCTCTTGTACTTAAGTCGGCATTGAGCCTCTTGTATTAAATTCGGATGCAATTTTTGTTATTCATCGTCAATAAGAAGGTCCAAGGTACACAGTAAACCTGAGGTGAAGCATCGGAATCTAAAACTGGACTCACAGGACAGGTTCAAATCATAGAAAACGAGAGTGTCAGTCCACTTGTACTTAAGTCAGCATTGTGCCTTTTGTATTAAATTCGGATGCAATTTCTGTGTTTCATCGTCAATAAGAAGGTCCAAGGGATACAGTAAATCGGAAGTGAAGCATCGGAATCTAAAACTGGACTCACAGGAGAGGTTCAAATCATAGAAAGTTAGAGTGTCAGTCCTCTTGTACTTAAGTCGGCATTGTGCATTTTGTATTTAATTTCGACGCAATTTCTGTGTTTCATCGTCAATAATAAGGTCCAAGGAGTACAGTAAACCTGAAGTGAAGCATCGGAATCTAACTCTGGACTCACAGGAGAGATCCAAATCATAGAAAGTTAGATTGTCAGTCCTCTTGTACTTAAGTCGGCATTGTGCCTTTTGTATTAAATTCGGATGCAATTTTATGTTTCATCGTCAATAAAAAGGTCCAAGGTATACAGTAAACCTGAAGTGAACCATCGGAATCTAAAACTGGACTCACAGGAGAGGTTTAAATCATAGAAAGTAGAAGTGTCAGTCCTCTTGTACTTAAGTCGGCATTGTGCCTTTTGTATTAAATTCGGATGCATTTTCTGTGTTTCATCGTCAATAAGAAGGTTCAAGGTATACAGTAAACCTGAAGTGAAGCATCGGAATCTAAAACTGGACTCACAGGAGAGGTTCAAATCATAGAAAGTGAGAGTGTCAGTCCTCTTGTACTTAAGTCGGCATTGTGCCTTTTGTATTAAATTCGGATGCAATTTCTGTGTTTCATCGTCAATAAGAAGGTCCAAGGTATAAAGGAAACCTGAAGTGAAGCATCGGAATCTAAAACTGGACTCACAGTAGAGGTTCAAATCATAGAAAGTTAGAGTGTCAATCCTCTTGTACTTAAGTCGGCATTGTGCCTTTTGTATTATATTCGGATGCAATTTCTTTGTTTCATCGTCAATAAGAAGGTACAAGGGATACAGTAAACCTGAAGTGTAGCATCGGGATCTAAAACTGGACTCACAGGAGTGGTTCAAAGCATCGAAAGTGAGAGTGTCAGTCCTCTTGTACTTAAGTCGGCATTGTGGCTTTTGTATTAAATTCGGATGCAATTTCTGTGTTTCATCGTCAATAAGAATGTCCAAGGGATACAGTAAACCCGAAGTGAAGCATCGAAACCTAAAACTGGACTCACAGGAGAGGTTCAAATCATAGAAAGTGAGAGTGTTAGTAATCTTGTACTTAAGTTGGCATTGTGCATTTTGTATTAAATTCGGATGCAATTTCTGTGTTTCATCGTCAATAAGAAGGTCAAAGGGATACAGTAAACCTGAAGTGAAGCATCGGAATCAAAAACTGGACTCACAGGAGAGGTTCAAATCATTGAAAGTGAGAGTGTCAGTCCTCTTGTACTTAAGTCGGCATTGTGCCTTTTGTATAAAATTCCGATGCAATTTCTGTGTTTCATCGTCAATAAGAAGGTCCAAGGGATACAGTAAACCTGAAGTGAAGCATCGGAATCTAAAACTGGACTCACAGGAGAGGTTCAAATCATAGATTGTTAGAGTGTCAGTCCTCTTGTACCTAAGTCGGCATTTTGCCTTTTGTAATAAATTCGGATGCAATTTCTGTATTTCATCGTCAATAAGAAGGTCCAAGGGATACAGTACACCTGAAGTGAAGCATCGGAATCTAAAACTGGACTCACAGGAGAGGTTCAAATCAAAAGAACGTGAGAGTGTCAGTCCTCTTGTACTTAAGTCGGCATTGTGCCTTTTGTATTAAATTCGGATGCAATTTCTGTGTTTCATCGTCAATAAGAAGGTCCAAGGTGTACAGTAAACCTGAAGTGAAGCATCGGAATCTAAAACTGGACTCACAGGAGAGGTTCAAATCATAGAAAGTTAGAGTGTCAGTCCTCTTGTACTTACGTCGGCATTGTGCCTTTTGTATTAAATTCGGATGCAATTTTTGTATTTCATCGTCAATAAGAAGGTCCAAGGTACACAGTAAACCTGAAGTGAAGCATCGGAATCTAAAAATGGACTCACAGGAGAGGTTCAAACCATAGGAATTGAGAGTGTCAGTCCACTAGTACTTAAGTCAGCATTGTGCCATTTGAATTTAATTCCGATGCAATTTCTGTGTTTCATCGTAAATAAGAAGTTCCGAGGTATACAGTAACCCTGAATTGAAGCATGAAAATCTAAAACTGGATTTACAGGAGAGGTTCAAATCATAGAAAGTGAGAGTGTCAGTCCTCTTGTACTTAAGTCGGCATTGTGCCTTTTGTATTCAATTCGGATGCAATATCTGTGTTTCATCGTCAATAAGGAGGTCCAAGGGATACAGTAAACCTGAAGTGAAGCATCGGAATCGAAATCTGGACTCACAGGAGAGGTTCAAATCATAGAAAGTTAGAGTGTCAGTCCTCTTGTACTTAAGTCGGCGTTGTGCTTTTTGCATTAAATTCGGATGCAATTTCTGTGTTTCATCGTCAATAAGAAGGTCCAGGGGATACAGTAAACCTAAAGTGAAGCATCGGAATCTAAAACTGGACTCACAGGAGAGGTTCAAATCATAGAAAGTTAGAGTGTCAGTCCTCTTGTACTTAAGTCGGCATTGTGTCATTTGAATTTAATTCCGATGCCATTTCTGTGTTTCATCGTCAATAAGAAGGTCCGAGGTATACAGTAAACCTGAAGTGAAGCATCGGAATCTAAAACTGGACTCACAGGAGAGGTTCAAATCATAGATAGTTAGAGCGTCTGTCCTCTTGTACTTAAGTCGGCATTGTGCTTTTTGTATTAAATTCGGATGCATTTTCTGTGTTTCATCGTCAATAAGAAGGTCCAAGGGATACAGTAAACCTGAAGTGAAGCATCGGAATCTAACACTGGACTCACAGGAGAGGTTCAAATCATAGAAAGTTTGAGTGTCAGTCCTCTTGTACTGAAGTCGGCATTGTGCCTTTTGTATTAAATGCGGATGCAATTTCTGTGTTTCATCGTCAATAAGAAGGTCCAAGGGATACAGTAAACCTGAAGTGAAGCATCGGAATCTAAAACTGGACTCACAGGAGAGGTTAAATCATAGATAGTTAGAGTGTCTGTCCTCTTGTACTTAAGTCGGCATTGTGGTTTTTGTATTAAATTCGGATGCATTTTCTGTGTTTCATCGTCAATAAGAAGGTCCAAGGGATACAGTACACCTGAAGTGAAGCATCGGAATCTAAAACTGGACTCAAAGGAGAGGTTCAAATCAAAAGATCGTGAGAGTGTCAGTCCTCTTGTACTTAAGTCGGCATTGTGCCTTTTGTATTAAATTCGGATGCAATTTCTGTTTCTCATCGTCAATAAGAAGGTCCAAGTGATACAGTAAACCTGAAGTGAAGCATCGGAATCTAAAACTGGACTCACAGGTTCAAATCATAGAAAGTTAGAGTGTCAGTCCTCTTGTACTTAAGTCGGCATTGTGCCTTTTGTATTAAATTCGGATGCAATTTCTGTGTTTCATCGTCAATAAGAAGGTCCAAGGGATACAGTAAACCTGAAGTGAATCATTGGAATCTTTAACTGGACTCACATACGACGTTCAAATCATAGAAAGTTAGAGTGTCAGTCCTCTTGTACTTTATTCGGCATTGTGCCTTTTGTATTGAATTCGGATGCAATTTCTTTGTTTCATCGTCAATTAGATGGTCCAAGGGATACATTAAACCTGAAGTGAGGCATCGGAATCTAAGACTGGTCCCACGGGAGAGGTTCTAATCATACAAAGTTAGAGTGTCCGTCCTCTTATACTTAAGACGGCATTGTGCGTTTTGTATTAAATTCGGATGCAATTTGTGTGTTTCATCGTCAATAAGAAGGTCCAAGGTGTACAGTAAACCTGAAGTGAAGCATCGGAATCTAAAACTGGACTCACAGGAGAGGTTCAAATCATAGAAAGTTAGAGTGTCAGTCCTCTTGTACTTACGTCGGCATTGTGCCTTTTGTATTAAATTCGGATGCAATTTTTGTATTTCATCGTCAATAAGAAGGTCCAAGGTACACAGTAAACCTGAAGTGAAGCATCGGAATCTAAAACTGGACTCACAGGAGAGGTTCAAATCATAGAAATTGAGAGTGTCAGTACACTAGTACTTAAGTCAGCATTGTGCCATTTGAATTTAATTCCGATGCAATTTCTGTGTTTCATCGTAAATAAGAAGTTCCGAGGTATACAGTAACCCTGAATTGAAGCATGAAAATCTAAAACTGGATTTACAGGAGAGGTTCAAATCATAGAAAGTGAGAGTGTCAGTCCTCTTGTACTTAAGTCGGCATTGTGCCTTTTGTATTCAATTCGGATGCAATATCTGTGTTTCATCGTCAATAAGGAAGTCCAAGGGATACAGTAAACCTGAAGTGAAGCATCGGAATCGAAATCTGGACTCACAGGAGAGGTTCAAATCATAGAAAGTTAGAGTGTCAGTCCTCTTGTACTTAAGTCGGCGTTGTGCCTTTTGCATTAAATTCGGATGCAATTTCTGTGTTTCATCGTCAATAAGAAGGTCCAGGGGATACAGTAAACCTAAAGTGAAGCATCGGAATCTAAAACTGGACTCACAGGAGAGGTTCAAATCATAGAAAGTTAGAGTGTCAGTCCTCTTGTACTTAAGTCGGCATTGTGTCATTTGAATTTAATTCCGATGCCATTTCTGTGTTTCATCGTCAATAAGAAGGTCCGAGGTATACAGTAAACCTGAAGTGAAGCATCGGAATCTAAAACTGGACTCACAGGAGAGGTTCAAACCATAGAAAGTTAGAGTGTCAGTCCTCTTGTACTTAAGTCGGCATTGTGTCATTTGAATTTAATTCCGAAGCCATTTCTGTGTTTCATCGTCAATAAGAAGGTCCGAGGTATACAGTAAACCTGAAGTGAAGCATCGGTATCTAAAACTGGACTCACAGGAGAGGTTCAAATCATAGATAGTTAGAGTGTCTGTCCTCTTGTACTTAAGTCGGCATTGTGCTTTTTGTATTAAATTCGGATGCAATTTCTGTGTTTCATCGTCAATAAGAAGGTCCAAGGGATACAGTAAACCTGAAGTGAAGCATCGGAAACTAACAATGGACTCAGAGGATAGGTTCAAATCATAGAAAATTTGAGTGTCAGTCCTGTTGTACTTAAGTCGGCATTGTGCCCTTTGTATTAAATTCGGATGCATTTTCTGTGTTTCATCGACAATAAGAAGGTCCAAGGAATACAGTAAACCTGAAGTGAAGCATCGGAATCAAAAACTGGACTCACAGGAGAGGTTCAAATCATAGGAAGTTAGAGTGTCTGTCCTCTTGTACTTAAGTCGGCATTATGCCATTTGAATTTAATTCCGATGCAATTTCTGTGTTTCATCGTCAATAAGAAGTTCCGAGGTATACAGTAACCCTGAAGTGAGGCATGAAAATCTAAAACTGGACTCACAGGAGAGGTTCATATCATAGAAAGTGAGACTGTCAGTCCTCTTGTACTTAAGTCGGCATTGTGCCTTTTGCATTCAATTCAGATGCAATATCTGTGTTTCATCGTCAATAAGGAGGTCCAAGGGATACAGTAAACCTGAAGTGAAGCATCGGAAGCGATATCTGGACTCACAGGAGAGGTTCACATCATAGAAATTTAGAGTGTCAGTCCTCTTGTACTTAAGTCGGCGTTGTGCCTTTTGCATTAAATTCGGATGCAATTTTGTGTTTCATCGTCAATAAGAAGGTCCAGGGGATACAGTAAACCTAAAGTGAAGCATCGGAATCTAAAACTGGACTCACAGGAGAGGTTCAAACCATAGAAAGTTAGAGTGTCAGTCCTCTTGTACTTAAGTCGGCATTGTGTCATTTGAATTTAATTCCGAAGCCATTTCTGTGTTTCATCGTCAATAAGAAGGTCCGAGGTATACAGTAAACCTGAAGTGAAGCATCGGTATCTAAAACTGGACTCACAGGAGAGGTTCAAATCATAGATAGTTAGAGTGTCTGTCCTCTTGTACTTAAGTCGGCATTGTGCTTTTTGTATTAAATTCGGATGCAATTTCTGTGTTTCATCTTCAATAAGAAGGTCCAAGGGATACAGTAAACCTGAAGTGAAGCATTGGAATCTAAAACTGGAGTCACAGGAGAGGTTCAAATCATAGAAAGTTAGAGAGTCAGTCCTCTTGTACTTAAGTCGTCATTGCGCCTTTTGTATTGAATTCGGATGCAATTTCTTTCTTTCATCGTCAATATGAAAGTCCAAGGGATACAGAAAACCTGAAGTGAAGCATCGGAATCTACCACCGGACTCACAGGAGAGGTTCAAATCATCGAAAGTTAGAGTGTCAGTCCTCTTGTACTTAAGTCGGCATTGTGCCTTTTGTATTTAATTCGGATGCAATTTCTGTGCTTTATCGTCAATAAGAAGGTCCAAGGGATACATTAAACCTGAAGTGAGGCATCGGAATCTAAAACTGGTCCCACAGGAGAGGTTCAAATCATACAAAGTTAGAGTGTCAGTACTCTTATACTTAAGACGGCTTTGTGCCTTTTGTATTAAATTCGGATGCAATTTCTGTATTTCATCGCCAATAAGAAGGTCCAAGGTGTACAGTAAACCTGAAGTGAAGCATCAGAATCTAAAACTGGACTCACAGGAGAGGTTCAAATCATAGAAAGTTAGAGTGTCAGTCTTCTTGTACTTAAGTCGGCATTGTGCCTTTTGTATTAAATTCGGATGCAATTTTTGTATTTCATCGTCAATAAGAAGGTCCAAGGTACACAGTAAACCTGAAGCAAAGCATCGGAATCTAAAACAAGACTCACAGGAGAGGTTCAAATCATAGAAAGTGAGAGTGTCAGTCCACTAGTACTTAAGTCAGCATTGTGCCCTTTGTACTAAGTTCGGATGCATTTTCTGTGTTTCATCGACAATAAGAAGGTCCAAGGGATACAGTAAACCTGAAGTGAAGCATCGGAATCAAAAACTGGACTCACAGGAGAGGTTCAAATCATAGGAAGTTAGAGTGTCTGTCCTCTTGTACTTAAGTCGGCATTATGCCATTTGAATTTAATTCCGATGCAATTTCTGTGTTTCATCGTCAATAAGAAGTTCCGAGGTATACAGTAACCCTGAAGTGAGGCATGAAAATCTAAAACTGGACTCACAGGAGAGGTTCATATCATAGAAAGTGAGACTGTCAGTCCTCTTGTACTTAAGTCGGCATTGTGCCTTTTGCATTCAATTCAGATGCAATATCTGTGTTTCATCGTCAATAAGGAGGTCCAAGGGATACAGTAAACCTGAAGTGAAGCATCGGAAACGATATCTGGACTCACAGGAGAGGTTCACATCATAGAAATTTAGAGTGTCAGTCCTCTTGTACTTAAGTCGGCGTTGTGCCTTTTGCATTAAATTCGGATGCAATTTCTGTGTTTCATCGTCAATAAGAAGGTCCAGGGGATACAGTAAACCTAAAGTGAAGCATCGGAATCTAAAACTGGACTCACAGGAGAGGTTCAAACCATAGAAAGTTAGAGTGTCAGTCCTCTTGTACTTAAGTCGGCATTGTGTCATTTGAATTTAATTCCGAAGCCATTTCTGTGTTTCATCGTCAATAAGAAGGTCCGAGGTATACAGTAAACCTGAAGTGAAGCATCGGTATCTAAAACTGGACTCACAGGAGAGGTTCAAATCATAGATAGTTAGAGTGTCTGTCCTCTTGTACTTAAGTCGGCATTGTGCTTTTTGTATTAAATTCGGATGCAATTTCTGTGTTTCATCGTCAATAAGAAGGTCCAAGGGATACAGTAAACCTGAAGTGAAGCATCGGAATCTAACAATGGACTCAGAGGATAGGTTCAAATCATAGAAAATTTGAGTGTCAGTCCTGTTGTACTTAAGTCGGCATTGTGCCCTTTGTATTAAATTCGGATGCAATATCTGTCTTTCATCGTCAATAAGAAGGTCCAAGGGATACAGTAAATCTGAAGTGAGGCATCGGAATCTAAAACTGGTCCCACAGGAGAGGTTCACATCATAGAAAGTTAGAGTGTCAGTCCTCTTGTACTTAAGACGGCATTGTGCCTTTTGTATTAAATTCGGATGCAATTTCTGTGTTTCATCGTCAATAAGAAGGTCCAAGGTATACAGTAAACCTGAAGTGAAGCATCGGAATCTAAAACTGGACTCACAGGAGAGATTCAAATCATAGAAAGTGAGAGTAACAGTCCTCTTGTACTTAAGTCGGCATTATGCCTTTTGAATTTGATTCCGATGCAATTTCTGTGTTTCATAGTCAATAAGAAGTTCCGAGGTATACAGTAAACCTGAAGTGAAGCATCGGATTCTAAAACTGGACTCACAGGAGAGGTTCAAATCATAGAAAGTGAGAGTGTCAGTCCTCTTGTACTTAAGTAAGCATTGTGCCTTTTGTATTAAATTCGGATGCAATTTTTGTTATTCATCGTCAATAAGAATGTCCAAGGTACACAGTAAACCTGAAGTAAAGCATCGGAATCTAAAAGTGGACTCACAGGAGAGGTTCAAAGCATAGAAAGTTAGAGTGTCAGTCCTCTTGTTCTTAAGTCGGCATTGTGTCTTTTAAATTTAATTCCGATGCAATTACTGTGTTTCATCGTCAATAAGAAGGTCCAAGGTATACAGTAAACCTGAAGTGAAGGATCGGAATCTAAAACTGGACTCACAGGAGAGGTTCAAATCATAGATAGTTAGAGTGCCAGTCCTCTTGTACTTAAGTTGGCATTGTGCTTTTTGTATTAAATTCGGTTACAATTTCTGTGTTTCATCGACAATAAGAAGGTCCAAGGTATAAAGGAAACCTGAAGTGAAGCATCGGAATCTAAAACTGGACTCACAGGAGAAGTTCAAATGATAGTAAAATAGAGTGTCATTCCTCTAGTACTTAAGTCGGCATTGTGCCTTTTGTATTAAATTCGGATGCAATTTCTGTGTTTCATCGTCAATAAGAAGGTCCAAGGTATAAAGCAAACCTGAAGTGAAGCATCGGAATCTAAAACTGGACTCACAGGAGGGGTTCAAATCATAGAAAGTTAGAATGTCAGTCCTCTTGTACTTAATACGGCATTGTGCCTTTTGTATTACATTCTGATGCAATTCCTGTGTTTCATCGTCAATAAGAAGGTCCAAGGTATACAGTAAACCTGATGTGAAGCATCGGAACCTAAAACTGGACTCACAGGAGAGGTTCAAATCATTGAAAGTTAGAGTGTCAGTCCTGTGTACTTAAGTCGGCATTGTGCCTTTTGTATTAAATTCGGATGCAATTTTTGTTGTTCAACGTCAATAAGAAGGTCCGAGGTACACTGTAAACCTGAGGTGAAGGATCGGAATCTAAAACTGGACTCACAGGAGAGGTTCAAATCATAGAAAGTGAGAGTGTCAGTCCACTTGTACTTAAGTCAGCATTGTGCCTTTTGTATTAAATTCGGATGCAATTTCTGTGTCTCATCGTCAATAAGAAGGTCCAAGGGATACAGTAAATCTGAAGTGAAGCATCGGAATCTAAAACAGGACTCACAGGAGAGGTTCCACTCATAGGAAGTTAGAGTGTCAGTCCTCTTGTACTTAAATCAGCATTATGCCTTTTTAATTTAATTCCGATGCAATTTCTGTGTTTCATCGTCAATAAGAAGGTACAAGGGATACAGTAAACCTGATGTGAAGCATCGGAACCTAAAACTGGACTCACAGGAGAGGTTCAAATCATTGAAAGTTAGAGTGTCAGTCCTGTGTACTTAAGTCGGCATTGTGCCTTTTGTATTAAATTCGGATGCAATTTTTGTTGTTCAACGTCAATAAGAAGGTCCGAGGTACACTGTAAACCCCAGGTGAAGGATCGGAATCTAAAACTGGACTCACAGGAGAGGTTCAAATCATAGAAGGTGAGAGTGTCAGTCCTCTTGTACTTAAGTCGGCATTGTGTCATTTGAATTTAATTCCGAAGCCATTTCTGTGTTTCATCGTCAATAAGAAGGTCCGAGGTATACAGTAAACCTGAAGTGAAGCATCGGTATCTAAAACTGGACTCACAGGAGAGGTTCAAATCATAGATAGTTAGAGTGTCTGTCCTCTTGTACTTAAGTCGGCATTGTGCTTTTTGTATTAAATTCGGATGCAATTTCTGTGTTTCATCTTCAATAAGAAGGTCCAAGGGATACAGTAAACCTGAAGTGAAGCATTGGAATCTAAAACTGGAGTCACAGGAGAGGTTCAAATCATAGAAAGTTAGAGTGTCAGTCCTCTTGTACTTAAGTCGTCATTGCGCCTTTTGTATTGAATTCGGATGCAATTTCTTTCTTTCATCGTCAATAAGAAAGTCCAAGGGATACAGAAAACCTGAAGTGAAGCATCGGAATCTACCACCGGACTCACAGGAGAGGTTCAAATCATCGAAAGTTAGAGTGTCACTCCTCTTGTACTTAAGTCGGCATTGTGCCTTTTGTATTTAATTCGGATGCAATTTCTGTGCTTTATCGTCAATAAGAAGGTCCAAGGGATACATTAAACCTGAAGTGAGGCATCGGAATCTAAAACTGGTCCCACAGGAGAGGTTCAAATCATACAAAGTTAGAGTGTCAGTACTCTTATACTTAAGACGGCTTTGTGCCTTTTGTATTAAATTCGGATGCAATTTCTGTATTTCATCGCCAATAAGAAGGTCCAAGGTGTACAGTAAACCTGAAGTGAAGCATCAGAATCTAAAACTGGACTCACAGGAGAGGTTCAAATCATAGAAAGTTAGAGTGTCAGTCTTCTTGTACTTAAGTCGGCATTGTGCCTTTTGTATTAAATTCGGATGCAATTTTTGTATTTCATCGTCAATAAGAAGGTCCAAGGTACACAGTAAACCTGAAGCAAAGCATCGGAATCTAAAACAAGACTCACAGGAGAGGTTCAAATCATAGAAAGTGAGAGTGTCAGTCCACTAGTACTTAAGTCAGCATTGTGCCCTTTGTACTAAGTTCGGATGCATTTTCTGTGTTTCATCGACAATAAGAAGGTCCAAGGGATACAGTAAACCTGAAGTGAAGCATCGGAATCAAAAACTGGACTCACAGGAGAGGTTCAAATCATAGGAAGTTAGAGTGTCTGTCCTCTTGTACTTAAGTCGGCATTATGCCATTTGAATTTAATTCCGATGCAATTTCTGTGTTTCATCGTCAATAAGAAGTTCCGAGGTATACAGTAACCCTGAAGTGAGGCATGAAAATCTAAAACTGGACTCACAGGAGAGGTTCATATCATAGAAAGTGAGACTGTCAGTCCTCTTGTACTTAAGTCGGCATTGTGCCTTTTGCATTCAATTCAGATGCAATATCTGTGTTTCATCGTCAATAAGGAGGTCCAAGGGATACAGTAAACCTGAAGTGAAGC
Organism: Schistocerca americana; assembly: GCF_021461395.2. Taxonomy (NCBI): domain Eukaryota; kingdom Metazoa; phylum Arthropoda; class Insecta; order Orthoptera; family Acrididae; genus Schistocerca; species Schistocerca americana. The sequence goes on from NC_060121.1 coordinate 62,220,177, forward strand.
ATCGGAATCTAAAACTGGACTCACAGGAGAGGTTCAAACCATAGAAAGTTAGAGTGTCAGTCCTCTTGTACTTAAGTCGGCATTGTGTCATTTGAATTTAATTCCGAAGCCATTTCTGTGTTTCATCGTCAATAAGAAGGTCCGAGGTATACAGTAAACCTGAAGTGAAGCATCGGTATCTAAAACTGGACTCACAGGAGAGGTTCAAATCATAGATAGTTAGAGTGTCTGTCCTCTTGTACTTAAGTCGGCATTGTGCTTTTTGTATTAAATTCGGATGCAATTTCTGTGTTTCATCGTCAATAAGAAGGTCCAAGGGATACAGTAAACCTGAAGTGAAGCATCGGAATCTAACAATGGACTCAGAGGATAGGTTCAAATCATAGAAAATTTGAGTGTCAGTCCTGTTGTACTTAAGTCGGCATTGTGCCCTTTGTATTAAATTCGGATGCAATATCTGTCTTTCATCGTCAATAAGAAGGTCCAAGGGATACAGTAAATCTGAAGTGAGGCATCGGAATCTAAAACTGGTCCCACAGGAGAGGTTCACATCATAGAAAGTTAGAGTGTCAGTCCTCTTGTACTTAAGACGGCATTGTGCCTTTTGTATTAAATTCGGATGCAATTTCTGTGTTTCATCGTCAATAAGAAGGTCCAAGGTATACAGTAAACCTGAAGTGAAGCATCGGAATCTAAAACTGGACTCACAGGAGAGATTCAAATCATAGAAAGTGAGAGTAACAGTCCTCTTGTACTTAAGTCGGCATTATGCCTTTTGAATGTGATTCCGATGCAATTTCTGTGTTTCATAGTCAATAAGAAGTTCCGAGGTATACAGTAAACCTGAAGTGAAGCATCGGATTCTAAAACTGGACTCACAGGAGAGGTTCAAATCATAGAAAATGAGAGTGTCAGTCCTCTTGTACTTAAGTAAGCATTGTGCCTTTTGTATTAAATTCGGATGCAATTTTTGTTATTCATCGTCAATAAGAATGTCCAAGGTACACAGTAAACCTGAAGTAAAGCATCGGAATCTAAAAGTGGACTCACAGGAGAGGTTCAAAGCATAGAAAGTTAGAGTGTCAGTCCTCTTGTTCTTAAGTCGGCATTGTGTCTTTTAAATTTAATTCCGATGCAATTACTGTGTTTCATCGTCAATAAGAAGGTCCAAGGTATACAGTAAACATGAAGTGAAGGATCGGAATCTAAAACTGGACTCACAGGAGAGGTTCAAATCATAGATAGTTAGAGTGCCAGTCCTCTTGTACTTAAGTTGGCATTGTGCTTTTTGTATTAAATTCGGTTACAATTTCTGTGTTTCATCGACAATAAGAAGGTCCAAGGTATAAAGGAAACCTGAAGTGAAGCATCGGAATCTAAAACTGGACTCACAGGAGAAGTTCAAATGATAGTAAAATAGAGTGTCATTCCTCTAGTACTTAAGTCGGCATTGTGCTTTTTGTATTAAATTCGGATGCAATTTCTGTGTTTCATCGTCAATAAGAAGGTCCAAGGTATAAAGGAAACCTGAAGTGAAGCATCGGAATCTAAAACTAAACTCACAGGAGGGGTTCAAATCATAGAAAGATAGAATGTCAGTCCTCTTGTACTTAATACGGCATTGTGCCTTTTGTATTACATTCTGATGCAATTCCTGTGTTTCATCGTCAATAAGAAGGTCCAAGGTATACAGTAAACCTGATGTGAAGCATCGGAACCTAAAACTGGACTCACAGGAGAGGTTCAAATCATTGAAAGTTAGAGTGTCAGTCCTGTGTACTTAAGTCGGCATTGTGCCTTTTGTATTAAATTCGGATGCAATTTTTGTTGTTCAACGTCAATAAGAAGGTCCGAGGTACACTGTAAACCTGAGGTGAAGGATCGGAATCTAAAACTGGACTCACAGGAGAGGTTCAAATCATAGAAAGTGAGAGTGTCAGTCCACTTGTACTTAAGTCAGCATTGTGCCTTTTGTATTAAATTCGGATGCAATTTCTGTGTCTCATCGTCAATAAGAAGGTCCAAGGGATACAGTAAATCTGAAGTGAAGCATCGGAATCTAAAACAGGACTCACAGGAGAGGTTCAACTCATAGGAAGTTAGAGTGTCAGTCCTCTTGTACTTAAATCAGCATTATGCCTTTTGAATTTAATTCCCATGCAATTTCTGTGTTTCATCGTCAATAAGAAGGTACAAGAGATACAGTAAACCTGAAGTGAAGCATCGGGATCTAAAACTGGACTCACAGGAGAGGTTCAAAGCATAGAAAGTGAGAGTGTCAGTCCTCTTGTACTTAAGTCGGCATTGTGGCTTTTGTATCAAATTCGGATGCAATTTCTGTGTTTCATCGTCAATAAGAAGGTCCAAGGGATACAGTAAACCTGAAGTGAAGCATCGAAATCTAAAACTGGACTCACAGGAGAGGTTCAAATCATAGAAAGTGAGAGTGTTAGTCCTCTTGTACTTAAGTTGGCATTGTGCATTTTGTATTAAATTCGGATGCAATTTCTGTGTTTCATCGTCAATAAGAAGGTCCAAGGGATACAGTAAACCTGAAGTGAAGCATCGGAATCTAAAACTGGACTCACAGGAGAGGTTCAAATCATTGAAAGTGAGAGTGTCAGTTCTCTTGTACTTAAGTCGGCATTGTGCCTTTTGTATAAAATTCCGATGCAATTTCTGTGTTTCATCGTCAATAAGAAGGTCCAAGGGATACAGTAAACCTGAAGTGAAGCATCGGAATCCAAAACTGGACTCTCAGGAGAGGTTCAAATCATAGATTGTTAGGGTGTCAGTCCTCTTGTACCTAAGTCGGCATTTTGCCTTTTGTATTAAATTCGGATGCAATTTCTGTATTTCATCGTCATTAAGAAGGTCCAAGGGATACAGTACACCTGAAGTGAAGCATCGGAATCTAAAACTGGACTCACAGGAGAGGTTCAAATCAAAAGAACGTGAGAGTGTCAGTCCTCTTGTACTTAAGTCGGCATTGTGCCTTTTGTATTAAATTCGGATGCAATTTCTGTTTCTCATCATCAATAAGAAGGTCCAAGTGATACAGTAAACCTGAAGTGAAGCATCGGAATCTAAAACTGGACTCACAGGTTCAAATCATAGAAAGTGAGAGTGTCAGTCCTCTTGTACTTAAGTCGGCATTGTGCCTTTTGTATTAAATTCGGATGCAATTTTTGTATTTCGTCGTCAATAAGAAGGTCCAAGGTACACAGTAAACCTGAAGCAAAGCATCGGAATCTAAAACAAGACTCACAGGAGAGGTTCAAATCATAGAAAGTGAGAGTGTCAGTCCACTAGTACTTAAGTCAGCATTGTGCCCTTTGTACTAAATTCGGATGCATTTTCTGTGTTTCATCGACAATAAGAAGGTCCAAGGGATACAGTAAACCTGAAGTGAAGCATCGGAATCTAAAACTGGACTCACAGGAGAGGTTCAAATCATAGGAAGTTAGAGTGTCTGTCCTCTTGTACTTAAGTCGGCATTATGCCATTTGAATTTAATTCCGATGCAACTTCTGTGTTTCATCGTCAATAAGAAGTTCCGAGGTATACAGTAACCCTGAAGTGAGGCATGAAAATCTAAAACTGGACTCACAGGAGAGGTTCATATCATAGAAAGTGAGACTGTCAGTCCTCTTGTACTTAAGTCGGCATTGTGCCTTTTGCATTCAATTCAGATGCAATATCTGTGTTTCATCGTCAATAAGGAGGTCCAAGGGATACAGTAAACCTGAAGTGAAGCATCGGAATCGAAATCTGGACTCACAGGAGAGGTTCACATCATAGAAATTTAGAGTGTCAGTCCTCTTGTACTTAAGTCGGCGTTGTGCCTTTTGCATTAAATTCGGATGCAATTTCTGTGTTTCATCGTCAATAAGAAGGTCCAGGGGATACAGTAAACCTAAAGTGAAGCATCGGAATCTAAAACTGGACTCACAGGAGAGGTTCAAACCATATAAAGTTAGAGTGTCAGTCCTCTTGTACTTAAGTCGGCATTGTGTCATTTGAATTTAATTCCGAAGCCATTTCTGTGTTTCATCGTCAATAAGAAGGTCCGAGGTATAGAGTAAACCTGAAGTGAAGCATCGGTATCTAAAACTGGACTCACAGGTGAGGTTCAAATCATAGAAAGTTAGAGTGTCTGTCCTCTTGTACTTATGTCGGCATTGTGCTTTTTGCATTAAATTCGGATGCAATTTCTGTGTTTCATCGTCAATAAGAAGGTCCAAGGGATACAGTAAACCTGAAGTGAAGCATCCGAATCTAACAATGGACTCAGAGGAGAGGTTCAAATCATAGAAAATTTGAGTGTCAGTCCTGTTGTACTTATGTCGGCATTGTGCCTTTTGTATTAAATTCGGATGCATTATCTGTCTTTCATCGTCAATAAGAAGGTCCAAGGGATACAGTAAATCTGAAGTGAGGCATCGGAATCTAAAACTGGTCCCACAGGAGAGGTTCACATCATAGAAAGTTAGAGTGTCCGTCCTCTTGTACTTAAGATGGCATTGTGCCTTTTGTATTAAATTCGGATGCAATTTCTGTGTTTCATCGTCACTAAGAAGGTCCAAGGTATACAGTAAACCTGAAGTGAAGCATCGGAATCTAAAACTGGACTCACAGGAGAGGTTCAAATCATAGAAAGTTTGAGTAACAGTCCTCTTGTACTTAAGTCGGCATTATGCCTTTTGAATTTGATACCGATGCAATTTCTGTGTTTCATAGTCAATAAGAAGTTCCGAGGTATACAGTAAACCTGAAGTGAAGGATCGGAATCTAAAACTGGACTCACAGGAGAGGTTCAAATCATAGATAGTTAGAGTGCCAGTCCTCTTGTACTTAAGTTGGCATTGTGCTTTTTGTATTAAATTCGGATACAATTTCTGTGTTTCATCGACAATAAGAAGGTCCAAGGTATAAAGGAAACCTAAAGTGAAGCATCGGAATCTAAAACTGGACTCACAGGAGAAGTTCAAATGATAGTAAAATAGAGTGTCATTCCTCTAGTACTTAAGTCGGCATTGTGCCTTTTGTATTAAATTCGGATGCAATTTCTGTGTTTCAACGTCAATAAGAAGGTCCAAGGTATAAAGGAAACCTGAAGTGAAGCATCGGAATCTAAAACTGGACTCAGAGGAGGGGTTCAAATCATAGAAAGTTAGAATGTCAGTCCTCTTGTACTTAATATGGCATTGTGCCTTTTGTATTACATTCTGATGCAATTCCTGTGTTTCATCGTCAATAACAAGGTCCAAGGTATACAGTAAACCTGATGTGAAGCATCGGAACCTAAAACTGGACTCACAGGAGAGGTTCAAATCATTGAAAGTTAGAGTGTCAGTCCTGTGTACTTAAGTCGGCATTGTGCCTTTTGTATTAAATTCGGATGCAATTTTTGTTGTTCAACGTCAATAAGAAGGTCCGAGGTACACTGTAAACCTAAGGTGAAGGATCGGAATCTAAAACTGGACTCACAGGAGAGGTTCAACTCATAGGAAGTTAGAGTGTCAGTCCTCTTGTACTTAAATCAGCATTATGCCTTTTGAATTTAATTCCGATGCAATTTCTGTGTATCATCGTCAATAAGAAGGTACAAGGGATACAGCAAACCTGAAGTGAAGCATCGGGATCTAAAACTGGACTCACAGGAGAGGTTCAAAGCATAGAAAGTGAGAGTGTCAGTCCTCTTGTACTTAAGTCGGCATTGTGGCTTTTGCATTAAATTCGGATGCAATTTCTGTGTTTCATCGTCAATAAGAAGGTCCAAGGGATACAGTAAACCTGAAGTGAAGCATCGAAATCTAAAACTGGACTCACAGGAGAGGTTCAAATCATAGAAAGTGAGAGTGTTAGTCCTCTTGTACTTAAGTTGGCATTGTGCATTTTGTATTAAATTCGGATGCAATTTCTGTGTTTCATCGTCAATAAGAAGGTCCAAGGGATACAGTAAACCTGAAGTGAAGCATCGAAATCTAAAACTGGACTCACAGGAGAGGTTCAAATCATTGAAAGTGAGAGTGTCAGTTCTCTTGTACTTAAGTCGGCATTGTGCCTTTTGTATAAAATTCCGATGCAATTTCTGTGTTTCATCGTCAATAAGAAGGTCCAAGGGATACAGTAAACCTGAAGTGAAGCATCGGAATCTAAAACTGGACTCACAGGAGAGGTTCAAATCATAGATTGTTAGGGTGTCAGTCCTCTTGTACCTAAGTCGGCATTTTGCCTTTTGTATTAAATTCGGATGCAATTTCTGTATTTCATCGTCAATAAGAAGGTCCAAGGGATACAGTACACCTGAAGTGAAGCATCGAAATCTAAAACTGGACTCACAGGAGAGGTTCAAATCATAGATTGTTAGGGTGTCAGTCCTCTTGTACCTAAGTCGGCATTTTGCCTTTTGTATTAAATTCGGATGCAATTTCTGTATTTCATCGTCAATAAGAAGGTCCAAGGGATACAGTACACCTGAAGTGAAGCATCGGAATCTAAAACTGGACTCACAGGAGAGGTTCAAATCAAAAGAACGTGAGAGTGTCAGTCCTCGTGTACTTAAGTCGGCATTGTGCCTTTTGTATTAAATTTGGATGCAATTTCTGTTTCTCATCGTCAATAAGAAGGTCCAAGTGATACAGTAAACCTGAAGTGAAGCATCGGAATGTAAAACTGGACTCACAGGTTCAAATCATAGAAAGTTAGAGTGTCAGTCCTCTTGTACTTAAGTCGGCATTGTGCCTTTTGTATTAAATTCGGATGCAATTTCTTTGTTTCATCGTCAATAAGAAGGTCCAAGGGATACAGTAAACCTGAAGTGAAGCATCGGAATCTAAAACTGGACTCACAGGAGAGGTTAAATCATAGATATTTAGAGTGTCTGTCCTCTTGTACTTAAGTCGTCATTGTGCTTTTTGTTTAAATTCGGATGCATTTTCTGTGTTTCATCGTCAATAAGAAGGTCCAAGGGATACAGTACACCTGAAGTGAAGCATCGGAATCTAAAACTGGACTCAAAGGAGAGGTTCAAATCAAAAGATCGTGAGAGCGTCAGTCCTCGTGTACTTAAGTCGGCATTGTGCCTTTTGTATTAAATTCGGATGCAACATCTGTTTCTCATCGTCAATAAGAAGGTCCAAGTGATACAGTAAACCTGAAGTGAAGCATCGGAATCTAAAACTGGACTCACAGGTTCAAATCATAGAAAGTTAGAGTGTCAGTCCTCTTGTACATAAGTCGGCATTGTGCCTTTTGTATTAAATTCGGATGCAATTTCTGTGTTTCATCGTCAATAAGAAGGTCCAAGGGATACAGTAAACCTGAAGTGAATCATTGGAATCTATAACTGGACTCACAGGAGAGGTTCAAATCATAGAAAGTTAGAGTGTCAGTCCTCTTGTACTTTATTCGGCATTGTGCCTTTTGTATTGAATTCGGATGCAATTTCTTTGTTTCATCGTCAATAAGAAGGTCCAAGGGATACATTAAACCTGAAGTGAGGCATCGGAATCTAAGACTGGTCCCACGGGAGAGGTTCAAATCATACAAAGTTAGAGTGTCAGTCCTCTTATACTTAAGACGGCATTGTGCGTTTTGTATTAAATTCGGATGCAATTTCTGTGTTTCATCGTCAATAAGAAGGTCCAAGGTGTACAGTAAACCTGAAGTGAAGCATCGGAATCTAAAACTGGACTCACAGGAGAGGTTCAAATCATAGAAAGTTAGAGTGTCAGTCCTCTTGTACTTACGTCGGCATTGTGCCTTTTGTATTAAATTCGGATGCAATTTTTGTATTTCATCGTCCATAAGAAGGTCCAAGGTACACAGTAAACCTGAAGTGAAGCATCGGAATCTAAAACTGGACTCACAGGAGAGGTTCAAATCATAGAAATTGAGAGTGTCAGTCCACTAGTACTTAAGTCAGCATTGTGCCATTTGAATTTAATTCCGATGCAATTTCTGTGTTTCATCGTAAATAAGAAGTTCCGAGGTATACAGTAACCCTGAATTGAAGCATGAAAATCTAAAACTGTATTTACAGGATAGGTTCAAATCATAGAAAGTGAGAGTGTCAGTCCTCTTGTACTTAAGTCGGCATTGTGCCTTTTGTATTCAATTCGGATGCAATATCTGTGTTTCATCGTCAATAAGGAGGTCCAAGGGATACAGTAAACCTGAAGTGAAGCATCGGAATCGAAATCTGGACTCACAGGAGAGGTTCAAATCATAGAAAGTTAGAGTGTCAGTCCTCTTGTACTTAAGTCGGCGTTGTGCCTTTTGCATTAAATTCGGATGCAATTTCTGTGTATCATCGTCAATAAGAAGGTCCAGGGGATACAGTAAACCTAAAGTGAAGCATCGGAATCTAAAACTGGACTCACAGGAGAGGTTCAAATCATAGAAAGTTAGAGTGTCAGTCCTCTTGTACTTAAGTCGGCATTGTGTCATTTGAATTTAATTCCGATGCCATTTCTGTGTTTCATCGTCAATAAGAAGGTCCGAGGTATACAGTAAACCTGAAGTGAAGCATCGGAATCTAAAACTGGACTCACAGGAGAGGTTCAAATCATAGATAGTTAGAGTGTCTGTCCTCTTGTACTTAAGTCGGCATTGTGCTTTTTGTATTAAATTCGGATGCATTTTCTGTGTTTCATCGTCAATAAGAAGGTCCAAGGGATACAGTAAACCTGAAGTGAAGCATCGGAATCTAACACTGGACTCACTGGAGAGGTTCAAATCATAGAAAGTTTGAGTGTCAGTCCTCTTGTACTGAAGTCGGCATTGTGCCCTTTGTATTAAATGCGGATGCAATTTCTGTGTTTCATCGTCAATAAGAAGGTCCAAGGGATACAGTAAACCTGAAGTGAAGCATTGGAATCTAAAACTGGACTCACAGGAGAGGTTTAAATCATAGAAAGTTAGAGTGTCAGTCCTCTTGTACTTAAGTCGTCATTGTGCCTTTTGTATTGAATTCGGATGCAATTTCCTTCTTTCATCGTCAATAAGAAAGTCCAAGGGATACAGAAAACCTGAAGTGAAGCATCGGAATCTACCACCGGACTCACAGGAGAGGTTCAAATCATCGAAAGTTAGAGTGTCAGTACTCTTGTACTTAAGTCGGCATTGTGCCTTTTGTATTAAATTCGGATGCAATTTCTGTGCTTCATCGTCAATAAGAAGGTCCAAGGGATACATTAAACCTGAAGTGAAGCATCGGAATCTAAAACTGGTCCCACAGGAGAGGTTCAAATCATACAAAGTTAGAGTGTCAGTACTCTTATACTTAAGACGGCATTCTGCCTTTTGTATTAAATTCGGATGCAATTTATGTATTTCATCGCCAATAAGAAGGTCCAAGGTGTACAGTAAACCTGAAGTGAAGCATCGGAATCTAAAACTGGACTCACAGGAGAGGTTCAAATCATAGACAGTTAGAGTGTCAGTCTTCTTGTACTTAAGTCGGCATTGTGCCTTTTGTATTAAATTCGGATGCAATTTTTGTATTTCATCGTCAATAAGAAGGTCCAAGGTACACAGTAAACCTGAAGCAAAGGATCGGAATCTAAAACAAGACTCACAGGAGAGGTTCAAATCATAGAAAGTGAGAGTGTCAGTCCACTAGTACTTAAGTCAGCATTGTGCCCTTTGTATTAAATTCGGATGCATTTTCTGTGTTTCATCGTCAATAAGAAGGTCCAAGGGATACAGTAAACCTGAAGTCAAGCATCGGAATCTTAAACTGGACTCACAGGAGAGGTTCAAATCATAGGAAGTTAGAGTGTCTGTCCTCTTGTACTTAAGTCGGCATTATGCCATTTGAATTTAATTCCGATGCAATTTCTGTGTTTCATCGTCAATAAGAAGTTCCGAGGTATACAGTAACCCTGAAGTGAAGCATGAAAATCTAAAACTGGACTCACAGGAGAGGTTCAAATCATAGAAAGTGATACTGTCAGTCCTCTTGTACTTAAGTCGGCATTGTGCCCTTTGCATTCAATTCAGATGCAATATCTGTGTTTCATCGTCAATAAGGAGGTCCAAGGGATACAGTAAACCTGAAGTGAAGCATCGGAATCGAAATCTGGACTCACAGGAGAGGTTCAAATCATAGAAAGTAAGAGTGTCAGTCCTCTTGTACTTAAGTCGGCGTTGTGCCTTCTGCATTAAATTCGGGTGCAATTTCTGTGTTTCATCGTCAATAAGAAGGTCCAGGGGATACAGTAAACCTAAAGTGAAGCATCGGAATCTAAAACTGGACTCACAGGAGAGGTTCAAATCATAGAAAGTTAGAGTGTCAGTCCTCTTGTACGTAAGTCGGCATTGTGTCATTTGAATTTAATTCCGATGCCATTTCTGTGTTTCATCGTCAATAAGAAGGTCCGAGGTATACAGTAAACCTGAAGTGAAGCATCGGTATCTAAAACTGGACTCACAGGAGAGGTTCAAATCATAGATAGTTAGAGTGTCTGTCCTCTTGTACTTAAGTCGTCATTGAGCTTTTTGTATTAAATTTGGATGCAATTTCTGTGTTTCATCGTCAATAAGAAGGTCCAAGGGATACAGTAAACCTGAAGTGAAGCATCGGAATCTAACAATGGACTCAGAGGAGAGGTTCAAATCATAGAAAATTTGAGTGTCAGTCCTGTTGTACTTAAGTCGGCATTGTGCCTTTTGTATTAAATTCGGATGCAATATCTGTCTTTCATCGTCAATAAGAAGGTCCAAGGGATACAGTAAATCTGAAGTGAGGCATCGGAATCTAAAACTGGTCCCACAGGAGAGGTTCGCATCATAGAAAGTTAGAGTGTCAGTCCTCTTGTACTTAAGACGGCATTGTGCCTTTTGTATTAAATTCGGATGCAATTTCTGTGTTTCATCGTCAATAAGAAGGTCCAAGGTATACAGTAAACCTGAAGTGAAGCATCGGAATCTAAAACTGGACTCACAGGAGAGGTTCAAATCATAGAAAGTGAGAGTGTCAGTCCTCTTGTACTTAAGTCGGCATTATGCCTTTTGAATTTGATTCCGATGCAATTTCTGTGTTTCATAGTCAATGAGAAGTTCCGAGGTATACAGTAAACCTGAAGTGAAGCATCGGATTCTAAAACTGGACTCACAGGAGAGGTTCAAATCATAGAAAGTGAGAGTGTCAGTCCTCTTGTACTTAAGTCAGCATTGTGCCTTTTGTATTAAACTCGGATGCAATTTTTGTTATTCATCGTCAATAAGAATGTCCAAGGTACACAGTAAACCTGAAGTAAAGCATCGGAATCTAAAAGTGGACTCACAGGAGAGGTTCAAATCATAGAAAGTGAGAGTGTCAGTCCACTTGTACTTAAGTCAGCATTGTGCCTTTTGTATTAAATTCGGATGCAATATCTGTGTTTCATCGTCAATAAGAAGGTCGAAGGGATACAGTAAATCTGAAGTGAAGCATCGGAATCTTGAACTGGACTCACAGGAGACGTTCAACTCATAGGAAATTAGAGTGTCAGTCCTCTTGTACTTAAGTCGGCCTTATGCCTTTTGAATTTAATTCCGATGCAATTTCTGTGTTTCATCGTCAAATAGAAGTTCCGAGGTATACAGTAACCCTGAAGTGAAGCATCAAAATCTAAAACTGGACTCACAGGAGTGGTTCAAATCATAGAAAGTGAGAGTGTCAGTCCTCTTGTACTTAAGTCGGTATTGTGCCTTTTGTATTCAATTCGGATGCAATTGCTGTGTTTCATCGTCAATAAGAGGGTCCAAGGGATACAGTAAACCTGAAGTGAAGCATCGGAATCTAAATATGGACACACAGGAGAGATTCAAATCATAGAAAGTTAGAGTGCCAGTCCTCTTGTACTTAAGTCGGCATTGTGCCTTTTGTACTAAATTCGGATGCAATTTCTGTGTTTCATCGTCAATAAGAAGGTCCAGGGGATACAGTGAACCTGAAGTGAAGCATCGGAATCTAAAACTGGACTCACAGGAGAGGTTCAAATCATAGAAAGTTAGAGTGTCAGTCCTGTTGTACTTAAGTCGGCATTGTGTCTTTTGAATTTAATTCCGATGCAATTTCTGTGTTTCATCGTCAATACGAAGGTCCAAGGTATACAGTAAACCTGAAGTGAAACATCGGAATCTAAAACTGGACCCACAGGAGAGGTTCAAATCATAGATAGTTAGAGTGTCAGTCCTCTTGTACTTAAGTCGGCATTCTGCTTTTTGTATTAAATTCGGATGCAATTTCTGTGTTTCATCGTCAATAAGAAGGTCCAAGATACACAGTAAACCTGAAGTGAAGCATCGGAATCTAAAACTGGACTCACAGGAGAGGTTCAAATCATAGAAAGTGAGAGTGTCAGTCCACTTGTACTTAAGTCAGCATTGTGCCTTTTGTGTTAAATTCGGATGCAATTTCTGTGTTTCATCCTCAATAAGAAGGTCCAAGGGATACAGTAAATCTGAAGTGAAGCATCGAAATCTAAAACTGGACTCACAGGAGAGTTTCAAATCATAGGAAGTTAGAGTGTCAGTCCTCTTGTACTTAAGTCGGCATTATGCCTTTTGAATTTGATTCTGATGCAATTTCTGTGTTTCATCGTCAATAAGAAGTTCCGAGGTATACAGCAAACCTGAAGTGAAGCATCAGAATCTAAAACTGGACTCACAGGAGAGGTTCAAATCATAGAAAGTTAGAGTGTCAGTCCTCCTGTACTTAAGTCGGCATTGTGTCTTTTAAATTTAATTCCGATGCAATTACTGTGTTTCATCGTCAATAAGAAGGTCCAAGGTATACAGTAAACCTGAAGTGAAGCATCGGAATCTAAAACTGGACTCACAGGAGAGGTTCAAATCATAGATAGTTAGAGTGCCAGTCCTCTTGTACTTAAGTTGGCATTGTGCTTTTTGTATTAAATTCGGATACAATTTCTGTGTATCATCGTCAATAAGAAGGTCCAAGGTATAGAGGAAACCTGAAGTGAAGCATCGGAATCTAAAACTGGACTCACATGAGAAGTTCAAATGATAGTAAAATAGAGTGTCATTCCTCTAGTACTTAAGTCGGCATTGTGCCTTTTGTATTAAATTCGGATGCAATTTCTGTGTTTCATCGTCATTAAGAAGGTCCAAGGTATAAAGGAAACCTGAAGTGAAGCATCGGAATCTAAAACTGGACTCACAGGAGGGGTTCAAATCATAGAAAGTTAGAATGTCAGTCCTCTTGTACTTAATACGGCATTGTGCCTTTTGTATTACATTCTGATGCAATTTCTGTGTTTCATCGTCAATAAGAAGGTCCAAGGTATACAGTAAACCTGATGTGAAGCATCGGAACCTAAAACTGGACTCACAGGAGAGGTTCAAATCATTGAAAGTTAGAGTGTCAGTCCTGCTGTACTTAAGTCGGCATTGTGCCTTTTGTATTAAATTCGCATGCAATTTTTGTTATTCAACGTCAATAAGAAGGTAAGAGGTACACTGTAAACCGGAAGTGAAGCTCGGAATCTAAAACTGGACTCACAGGAGAGGTTCAAATCATAGAACGTGAGAGTGTCAGTCCACTTGTACATAAGTCAGCATTGTGCCTTTTGTATTAAATTCGGATGCAATTTCTGTGTCTCATCGTCAATAAGAAGGTCCAAGGGATACAGTAAATCTGAAGTGAAGCATCGGAATCTAAAACAGGACTCACAGGAGAGGTTCAACTCATAGGAAGTTAGAGTGTCAGTCCTCTTGTACTTAAATCGGCATTATGCCTTTTGAATTTAATTCCGATGCAATTTCTGTGTTTCATCGTCAATAAGAAGTTCCGAGGTATACAGTAACCCTGAAGTGAGGCATCAAAATCTGAAACAGGACTCACAGGAGTTGTTCAAGTCATAGAAAGTGAGAGTGTCAGTCCTGTTGTACTTAAGTCGGCATTGTGCCTTTTGTACTAAATTCGGATGCAGTTTCTGTGTTTCATCGTCCATAAGAAGGTCCAGGGGATACAGTGATTCGGAAGTGAAGGAACGGAATCTAAAACTGGACTCACAGGAGAGGTTCAAATCATAGAAAGTTAGAGTGTCAGTCCTCTTGTACTTAAGTCGGCATTGTGTCTTCTGAATTTAATTCCGATGCAATTCATGTGTTTCATCGTCAATACGAAGGTCCAAGGTATACAGTAAACCTGAAGTGAAGCATCGGAATCTAAAACTGGACTCACAGGAGAGGTTCAAATCATGGATAGTTAGAGCGTCAGTCCTCTTGTACTTAAGTCGGCATTGTGCTTTTTGTATTAAATTCGGATGCAATTTATGTGTTTCAACGTCAATAAGAAGGTCCAAGGTATACAGTAAACCTGAAGTGAAGCATCGGAATCTAAAACTGGACTCACAGGAGAGGTTCAAATCATAGAAAGTGAGAGTGTCAGTCCTCTTGTACTTAAGTCGGCATTGTGGCTCTTGTATTAAATTCGAATGCAATTTTTGTTATTCATCGTCAATAAGAAGGTCCAAGGTACACAGTAAACCTGAAGTGAAGCATCGGAATCTAAAACTGGACTCACAGGAGAGGTTCAAATCATAGAAAGTGAGAGTGTCAGTCCACTTGTACTTAAGTCAGGAATGTGCTTTTGTATTAAATTCGGATGCAATTTCTGTGTTTCATCGTCAATAAGAAGGTCCAAGGGATACAGTAAATCTGAAGTGAAGCATCGGAATCTAAAACTGGACTCACAGGAGAGGTTCAAATCATAGAAAGTCAGAGTGTCAGTCCTCTTGTACTTAAGTCGGCATTGTGTCTTTTGAATGTAATTCCGATGCAATTTCTGTGTTTCATCGTCAATAAGAAGCTCTAAGGTATACAGTAAACCTGATGTGAAGCATCGGAATCTAAAACTGGACTCACAGGAGAGGTTCAAATCATAGATAGTTATAGTGCCAGTCCTCTTCTACTTAAGTTGGCATTGTGCTTTTTGTATTAAATTCGGATAAAATTTCTGTGTTTCATCGTCAATAAGAAGGTCCAAGGTAAAAAGGAAACCTGAAGTGAAGCATCGGAATCTAAAACTGGACTCACAGGAGAAGTTCAAATCATAGAAAAATAGAGTGTCATTCCCCTAGTACTTAAGTCGGCATTGTGCCTTTTGTATTAAATTCGGATGCAATTTCTGTGTTTCATCGTTAATAAGAAGGTCTAAGGTATACAGTAAACCTGATGTGAAGCATCGGAATCTAAAACTGGACCCACAGGAGAGGTTCAAATCATAGATAGTTAGAGTGTCAGTCCTCTTGTACTTAAGTCGGCATTCTGCTTTTTGTATTAAATTCGGATGCAATTTCTGTGTTTCATCGTC
Organism: Schistocerca americana; assembly: GCF_021461395.2. NCBI lineage: Eukaryota > Metazoa > Arthropoda > Insecta > Orthoptera > Acrididae > Schistocerca > Schistocerca americana. Next base: position 62,235,508 of record NC_060121.1, read on the forward strand.
AATAAGAAGGTCCAAAATACACAGTAAACCTGAAGTGAAGCATCGGAATCTAAAACTGGACTCACAGGAGAGGTTCAAATCATAGAAAGTGAGAGTGTCAGTCCACTTGTACTTAAGTCAGCATTGTGCCTTTTGTGTTAAATTCGGATGCAATTTCTGTGTTTCATCCTCAATAAGAAGGTCCAAGGGATACAGTAAATCTGAAGTGAAGCATCGGAATCTAAAACTGGACTCACAGGAGAGTTTCAAATCATAGGAAGTTAGAGTGTCAGTCCTCTTGTACTTAAGTCGGCATTATGCATTTTGAATTTGATTCTGATGCAATTTCTGTGTTTCATCGTCAATAAGAAGGTCCAAGGTATACAGTAAACCTGATGTGAAGCATCGGAACCTAAAACTGGACTCACAGGAGAGGTTCAAATCATTGAAAGTTAGAGTGTCAGTCCTGCTGTACTTAAGTCGGCATTGTGCCTTTTGTATTAAATTCGGATGCAATTTTTGTTATTCAACGTCAATAAGAAGGTCCGAGGTACACTGTAAACCGGAAGTGAAGCTCGGAATCTAAAACTGGACTCACAGGAGAGGTTCAAATCATAGAACGTGAGAGTGTCAGTCCACTTGTACTTAAGTCAGCATTGTGCCTTTTGTATTAAATTCGGATGCAATTTCTGTGTCTCATCGTCAATAAGAAGGTCCAAGGGATACAGTAAATCTGAAGTGAAGCATCGGAATCTTAAACAGGACTCACAGGAGAGGTTCAACTCATAGGAAGTTAGAGTGTCAGTCCTCTTGTACTTAAATCGGCATTATGCCTTTTGAATTTAATTCCGATGCAATTTCTGTGTTTCATCGTCAATACGAAGTTCCGAGGTATACAGTAACCCTGAAGTGAGGTATCAAAATCTGAAACAGGACTCACAGGAGTTGTTCAAGTCATAGAAAGTGAGAGTGTCAGTCCTGTTGTACTTAAGTCGGCATTGTGCCTTTTGTACTAAATTCGGATGCAGTTTCTGTGTTTCATCGTCCATAAGAAGGTCCAGGGGATAGAGTGATTCTGAAGTGAAGGATCGGAATCTAAAACTGGACTCACAGGAGAGGTTCAAATCATAGAAAGTTAGAGTGTCAGTCCTCTTGTACTTAAGTCGGCATTGTGTCTTCTGAATTTAATTCCGATGCAATTTATGTGTTTCATCGTCAATACGAAGGTCCAAGGTATACAGTAAACCTGAAGTGAAGCATCGGAATCTAAAACTGGACTCACAGGAGAGGTTCAAATCATGGATAGTTAGAGCGTCAGTCCTCTTGTACTTAAGTCGGCATTGTGCTTTTTGTATTAAATTCGGATGCAATTTCTGTGTTTCAACGTCAATAAGAAGGTCCAAGGTATACAGTAAACCTGAAGTGAAGCATCGGAATCTAAAACTGGACTCACAGGAGAGGTTCAAATCATAGAAAGTGAGAGTGTCAGTCCTCTTGTACTTAAGTCGGCATTGTGGCTCTCGTATTAAATTCGAATGCAATTTTTGTTATTCATCGTCAATAAGAAGGTCCAAGGTACACAGTAAACCTGAAGTGAAGCATCGGAATCTAAAAGTGGACTCACAGGACAGGTTCAAATCATCGAAAGTGAGAGTGTCAGTCCACTTGTACTTAAGTCAGGAATGTGCTTTTTTATTAAATTCGGATGCAATTTCTGTGTTTCATCGTCAATAAGAAGGTCCAAGGGATACAGTAAATCTGAAGTGAAGCATCGGAATCTAAAACTGGACTCACAGGAGAGGTTCAAATCATAGAAAGTTAGAGTGTCAGTCCTCTTGTACTTAAGTCGGCATTGTGTCTTTTGAATGTAATTCCGATGCAATTTCTGTGTTTCATCGTCAATAAGAAGCTCTAAGGTATACAGTAAACCTGATGTGAAGCATCGGAATCTAAAACTGGACTCACAGGAGAGGTTCAAATCATAGATAGTTATAGTGCCAGTCCTCTTCTACTTAAGTTGGCATTGTGCTTTTTGTATTAAATTCGGATAAAATTTCTGTGTTTCATCGTCAATAAGAAGGTCCAAGGTAAAAAGGAAACCTGAAGTGAAGCATCGGAATCTAAAACTGGACTCACAGGAGAAGTTCAAATCATAGAAAAATAGAGTGTCATTCCCCTAGTACTTAAGTCGGCATTGTGCCTTTTGTATTAAATTCGGATGCAATTTCTGTGTTTCATCGTTAATAAGAAGGTCTAAGGTATACAGTAAACCTGATGTGATGCATCGGAAACTAAAACTGGACAAACAGGAGAGGTTCAAATCATAGATAGTTAGAGTGTCAGTCCTCTTGTACTTAAGTCGGCATTCTGCTTTTTGTATTAAATTCGGATTCAATTTCTGAGTTTCATCGTCAATAAGAAGGTCCAAAATACACAGTAAACCTGAAGTGAAGCATCGGAATCTAAAACTGGACTCACAGGAGAGGTTCAAATCATAGAAAGTGAGAGTGTCAGTCCACTTGTACTTAAGTCAGCATTGTGCCTTTTGTGTTAAATTCGGATGCAATTTCTATGTTTCATCCTCAATAAGAAGGTCCAAGGGATACAGTAAATCTGAAGTGAAGCATCGGAATCTAAAACTGGACTCACAGGAGAGTTCCAAATCATAGGAAGTTAGAGTGTCAGTCCTCTTGTACTTAAGTCGGCATTATGCCTTTTGAATTTGATTCTGATGCAATTTCTGTGTTTCATCGTCAATAAGAAGTTCCGAGGTATCCAGAAAACCTGAAGTGAAGCATCAGAATCTAAAACTGGACTCACAGGAGAGGTTCAAATCATAGAAAGTTAGAGTGTCAGTCCTCTTGTACTTAAGTCGGCATTGTGTCTTTTAAATTTAATTCCGATGCAATTACTGTGTTTCATCGTCAATAAGAAGGTCCAAGGTATACAGTAAACCTGAAGTGAAGAATCGGAATCTAAAACTGGACTCACAGGAGAGGTTCAAATCATAGATAGTTAGAGTGCCAGTCCTCTTGTACTTAAGTTGGCATTGTGCTTTTTGTATTAAATTCGGATACAATTTCTGTGTATCATCGTCAATAACAAGGTCCAAGGTATAAAGGAAACCTGAAGTGAAGCATCGGAATCTAAAACTGGACTCACAGGAGAAGTTCAAATGATAGTAAAATAGAGATTCATTCCTCTAGTACTTAAGTCGGCATTGTGCCTTTTGTATTAAATTCGGATAAAATTTCTGTGTTTCATCGACAATAAGAAGGTCCAAGGTAAAAAGGAAACCTGAAGTGAAGCATCGGAATCTAAAACTGGACTCACAGGAGAAGTTCAAATCATAGAAAAATAGAGTGTCATTCCCCTAGTACTTAAGTCGGCATTGTGCCTTTTGTATTAAATTCGGATGCAATTTCTGTGTTTCATCGTCAATAAGAAGGTCCAAGGAATACAGTAAACCTGATGTGAAGCAAAGGAATCTAAAACTGGACTCACAACAGAGGTTCAAATCATTGTATGTTAGAGTGTCAGTCCTGTTGTACTTAAGTCGGCATTGTGGCTTTTGTATTAAATTCGGATTCAATTTTTGTTATTCAACGTCAATAAGAAGATCCAAGGTACACTGTATACCTGAAGTGAAGCATCGGAATCTAAAACTGGACTCACAGGAGAGGTTCAAATCATAGAAAGTGAGAGTGTCAGTCCACTTGTACTTAAGTCAGCATTGTGCCTTTTGTATTAAATTCGGATGCAATTTCTGTGTCTCATCGTCAATAAGAAGGTCCAAGGGATACAGTAAATCTGAAGTGAAGCATCGGAATCTAAAACTGGACTCACAGGAGAGGTTCAACTCATAGGAAGTTAGAGTGTCAGTCCTCTTGTACTTAAATCGGCATTATGCCTTTTGAATTTAATTCCGATGCAATTTCTGTGTTTCATCGTCAAGAAGAAGTTCCGAGGTATACAGTAACCCTGAAGTGAAGCATCAAAATCTAAAACTGGACTCACAGGAGTGGTTCAAATCATAGAAAGTGACAGTGTCAGTCCTGTTGTACTTAAGTCGGTATTGTGCATTTTGGATTCAATTCGGTGCAATTTCTGTGTTTCATCGTCAATAAGAAGGTCCAAGGGATACAGTAAACCTGAAGTGAAGCATCGGAATCTAAATCTGGACACACAGGAGAGGTTCACATCATAGAAAGTTAGAGTGTCAGTCCTCTTGTACTTAAGTCGGCATTGTGCCTTCTGTATTAAATACGGATGCAATTTCTGTGTTTCATCGTCAATAAGAAGGTCCAGGGGATACAGTAAACCTGAAGTGAAGCATCGGAATCTAAAACTGGACTCACAGGAGAGGTTCAAATCATAGAAAGTTAGAGTGTCAGTCCTCTTGTACTTAAGTCGCATTGTGTCTTTTGAATTTAATTCCGATGCACTTTCTGTGTCCTATCGTCAATAAGAAGGTCCAAGGGATACAGTAAATCTGAAGTGAAGCATCGGAATCTCAAACAGGACTCACAGGAGAGGTTCAACTCATAGGAAGTTAGAGTGTCAGTCCTCTTGTACTTAAATTGGCATTATGCCTTTTGAATTTAATTCCGATGCAATTTCTGTGTTTCATCGTCAATAAGAAGTTCCGAGGTATACAGTAACCCTGAAGTGAGGCATCAAAATCTGAAACTGGACTCACAGGAGTTGTTCAAGACATAGAAAGCGAGAGTGTCAGTCCTGTTGTACTTAAGTCGGCATTGTGCTTTTTGTATTAAATTCGGATGCAATTTCTGTGTTTCATCGTCAATAAGAAGGTCCAAGGTATAAAGGAAACCTGAAGTGAAGCATCGGAATCTAAAACTGGACTCACAGGAGAAGTTCAAATGATAGTAAAATAGAGTGTCATTCCTCTAGTACTTAAGTAGGCATTGTGCCTTTTGTATTAAATTCGGATGCAATTTCTGTGTTTCATCGTCAATAAGAAGGTCCAAGGTATACAGTAAACCTGAAGTGAAGCATCGGAATCTAAAACTGGACTCACAGGAGAGGTCCAAATCATAGAAAGTTAGAGTGTCAGTCCTCTTGTACTTAAGTCGGCATTGTGTCTTTTAAATTTAATTCCGATGCAATTACTGTGTTTCATCGTCAATAAGAAGGTCCAAGGTATACAGTAAAACTGAAGTGAAGCATCGGAATCTAAAACTGTACTCACAGGAGAGGTTCAAATCATAGATAGTTAGAGTGCCAGTCCTCTTGTACTTAAGTTGGCATTGTGCTTTTTGTATTAAATTCGGATACAATTTCTGTGTTTCATCGTCAATAAGAAGGTCCAAGGTATAAAGGAAACCTGAAGTGAAGCATCGGAATCGAAAACTGGACTCACAGGAGAAGTTCAAGTGATAGTAAAATAGAGTGTCATTCCTCTAGTACTTAAGTCGGCATTGTGCCTTTTGTATTAAATCCGGATGCAATTTCTGTGTTTCATCGTCAATAAGAAGGTCCAAGGTATAAAGGAAACCTGAAGTGAAGCATCGGAATCTAAAACTGGACTCACAGGAGGGGTTCAAATCATAGAAAGTTAGAATGTCAGTCCTCTTGTACTTAATACGGCATTGTGCCTTTTGTATTACATACTGATGCAATTTCTGTGTTTCATCGTCAATAAGAAGGTCCAAGGTATACAGTAAACCTGATGTGAAGCATCGGAACCTAAAACTGGACTCACAGGAGAGGTTCAAATCATAGAAAGTGAGAGTGTCAGTCCTCTTGTACTTAAGTCGGCATTGTGCCTCTTGTATTAAATTCGAATGCAATTTTTGTTATTCATCGTCAATAAGAAGGTCCAAGGTATACAGTAAACCTGAAGTGAAGCATCGGAATCTAAAACTGGACTCACAGGAGAGGTTCAAATCATAGATAGTTAGAGCGTCAGTCCTCTTGTACTTAAGTCGGCATTGTGCTTTTTGTATTAAATTCGGATGCAATTTCTGTGTTTCAACGTCAATAAGAAGGTCCAAGGTATACAGTAAACCTGAAGTGAAGCATCGGAATCTAAAACTGGACTCACAGGAGAGGTTAAATCATAGAAAGTGAGAGTGTCAGTCCACTTGTACTTAAGTCAGCATTGTGATTTTTGTATTAAATTCGGATGCAATTTCTGTGTCTCATCGTCAGTAAGAAGGTCCAAGGGATACAGTAAATCTGAAGTGAAGCATCGGAATCTAAAACTGGACTCACAGGAGAGGTTCAAATCATAGATAGTTATAGTGCCAGTCCTCTTGAACTTAAGTTGGCATTGTGCTTTTTGTATTAAATTCGGATAAAATTTCTGTGTTTCATCGTCAATAAGAAGGTCCAAGGTAAAAAGGAAACCTGAAGTGAAGCATCGCAATCTAAAACTGGACTCACAGGAGAAGTTCAATTCATAGAAAAATAGAGTGTCATTCCCCTAGTACTTAAGTCGGCATTGTGCCTTTTGTATTAAATTCGGATGCAATTTCTGTGTTTCATCGTCAATAAGAAGGTCCAAGGTATAAAGGAAACCTGAAGTGAAGCATAGGAATCTAAAACTGGACTCACAGGAGAGGTTCAAATCATAGAAAGTTAGAGTGTCAGTCCTCTTGTACTTAAGACGGCATTGTACCTTTTGTATTACATTCGGATGCAATTTCTGTGTTTCATCGTCAATAAGAAGGTCCAAGGAATACAGTAAACCTGATGTGAAGCAAAGGAATCTAAAACTGGACTCACAGGAGAGGTTCAAATCATTGAAAGTTAGAGTGTCAGTCCTGTTGTACTTAAGTCGGCATTGTGCCTTTTGTATTAAATTCGGATTCAATTTTTGTTATTCAACGTCAATAAGAAGATCCAAGGTACACTGTATACCTGAAGTGAAGCATCGGAATTTAAAACTGGACTCACAGGAGAGGTTCAAATCATAGAAAGTGAGAGTGTCGGTCCACTTGTACTTAAGTCAGCATCGTGCCTTTTGTATTAAATTCGGATGCAATTTCTGTGTCTCATCGTCAATAAGAAGGTCCAAGGGATACAGTAAATCTGAAGTGAAGCATCGGAATCTAAAACTGGACTCACAGGAGAGGTTCAACTCATAGGAAGTTAGAGTGTCAGTCCTCTTGTACTTAAATCGGCATTATGCCTTTTGAATTTAATTCCGATGCAATTTCTGTGTTTCATCGTCAATAAGAAGTTCCGAGGTATACAGTAACCCTGAAGTGAAGCATCAAAATCTAAAACTGGACTCACAGGAGTGGTTCAAATCATAGAAAGTGAGAGTGTCAGTCCTGTTGTACTTAAGTCGGTATTGTGCATTTTGTATTCAATTCGGATGCAATTTCTGTGTTTCATCGTCAGTAAGAAGGTCCAAGGGATACAGTAAACCTGAAGTGAAGCATCGGAATCTAAATCTGGACACACAGGAGAAGTTCACATCATAGAAAGTTAGAGTGTCAGTCCTCTTGTACTTAAGTCGGCATTGTGCCTTTTGTATTAAATACGGATGCAATTTCTGTGTTTCATCGTCAATAAGAAGGTCCAGGGGATACAGTAAACCTGAAGTGAAGCATCGGAATCTAAAACTGGACTCACAGGAGAGGTTCAAATCATAGAAAGCTAGAGTGTCAGTCCTCTTGTACTTAAGTCGGCATTGTGTCTTTTGAATTTAATTCCGATGCAATTTCTGTGTCCTATCAGCAATAAGAAGGTCCAAGGTATACAGTAAACATGAAGTGAAGCATCGGAATCTAAAACTGGACTCACAGGAGAGGTTCAAATCATAGATAGTTAGAGTGTCAGTCCTCTTGTACTTATGTCAGCATTGTGCTTTTTGTATTAAATTCGGATGCAATTTCTGTGTTTCATCGTCAATAAGAAGGTCCAAGGTATACAGTAAACCGGAAGTGAAGCATCGGAATCTAAAACTGGACTCACAGGAGAGGTTCAAATCATAGATAGTTAGAGTGTCAGTCCTATAGTACTTAAGTCGGCATTGTGCTTTTTGTATTAAATTCGGATGCAATTTCTGTGATTCATCGTCAATAAGAAGGTCCAAGGTATACAGTAAACCTGAAGTGAAGCATCGGAATCTAAAACTGGACTCACAGGAGAGGTTCAAATCATGGAAAGTGAGAGTGTCAGTCCTCTTGTACTTAAGTCGGCATTGTGCCAATTGTATTAAATTCGGATGCAATTTCTGTGTTTCATCGTCAATAAGAAGGTCCAAGGTATAAAGGAAACCTGAAGTGAAGCATCGGAATCTAAAACTGGACTCACAGGAAAGGTTCAAATCATAGAAAATTAGAGTGTCATTCCTCTTGTACTGAAGTCGGCATTGTGCATTTTGTATTAAATTCGGATGCAATATCTGTGTTTCATCGTCAATAAGAAGGTCCAAGGTTTACAGTTAACCTGAAGTGAAGCATCGGAATCTTAAACTGGACTCACAGGAGAGGTTCATATCATAGGAAGTTAGAGTGTCCGTCCTCTTGTACTTAAGTCGGCATTATGCCTTTTGAATTTAATTCCGATGCAATTTCTATGTTTCATCGTCAATAAGAAGTTCCGAGGTATCCAGTATCCCTGAAGTGAAGCATCAAAATCTAAAACTGGACTCACAGGAGTGGTTCAAGTCATAGAAAGTGAGAGTTTCAGTCCTCTTGTACTTAAGTCGGCAATGTGCCTTTTGTATTCAATTCGGATGTAATTTCTGTGTTTCATCGTCAATAATAAGGTCCAAGGGATACAGTGAACCTGAAGTGAACAATCGGAATCTAAAACTGGACTCACAGGAGAGGTTCAGATCACAGAAAGTGAGAGTGTCAGTCCTCTTGTACTTAAGTCGGCATTGTGCCCTTGTATTAAATTCGGATGCAATTTCTGTGTTTCATCGTCAATAAGATGGTCCAAGGTATAAAGGAAGCCTGAAGTGAAGCATCGGAATCTAAAACTGGACTCACAGGAGAGGTTCAAATCATAGAAAAATAGAGTGTCATTCCTCTTGTACTTAAGTCGGCATTGTGCTTTTTGTATTGAATTCGGATGCAGTTTCTTTGTTTCATCGTCATTAAGAAGGTACAAGGGATACAGTAAACCTGAAGTGAAGCATCGGAATCTAAAACTGGACTCACAGGAGAGGTTCAAATCATAGAAAGTGAGAGTGTCAGTCCACTTGTACTTAAGTCAGCATAGTGCCTTTTGTATTAAATTTTGATGCAATTTCTGTGTTTCATCGTCAATAAGAAGGTCCAAGGGATACACTAAACCTGAAGTGAACCATCGGAATCTAGAACTGGACTCACAAGAGAGGTTCAAATCATAGAAAGTCAGAGTGTCAGTCCTCTTGTAATTAAGTCGGCATTGTGCCTTTGTATTAATTTCGGATGTAATTTCTGTGTTTTATCGTCATTAAGAAGGTCCAAGGTATAAAGTAAACATGAAGTGAAGCATCGGAATCTAAAACTGGACTCACAGGAGAAGTCAAATCATAGAAAAATAGAGTGTCATTCCTCTTGTACTTAAGTCGGCATTGTGCCTTTTGTATTAAATTCGGATGCAATTTCTGTGTTTCATCGTCAATAAGAAGGTCCAAAATATACAGTAAACCTGAAGTGAAGCATCGGAGTCTAAAACTGGACTCACAAGAGAGGTTCAAATCATAGAAAGTGAGAGTGTCAGTCCTCTTGTACTTAAGTCGGTATTGTGCCTTTTGTATTAAATTCGGATGCAATTTCTGTGTTTCATCGTCAGTAAGAAGATCCAAGGTATACAGTAAACCTGAAGTGAAGCATCGGAATCTAAAACTGGACTCACAGGAGACGTTCAAAACGTAGAAAGTGAGAGTGTCAGTCCTCTTGTACATAAGTCGGCATTGTGCCTTTTGAATTTAATTCCGATGCAATTTCTGTGTTTCATCGTCAATAAGAAGGTCCAAGGTATAAAGGAAACCTGAAGTGCAGCATCGGAATCTAAAACTGGACTCACAGGAGAGGTTCAAATCATAGAAAATTAGGGTGTCAGTCCTCTTGTACTTAAGTCGGCATTTTGCTTTTTGTATTAAATTCGGATGCATTTTCTGTGTTTCATCGTCAATAAGAAGGTCCAAGGTATACAGTAAACCTGAAGTGAAGCATCGGAATCTAAAACTGGACTCACAGGAGAGGTTCAAATCATAGAAAAATAGAGTGTCATTCCTCTTGTACTTAAGTCGGCATTGTGCCTTTTGTATTAAATTCGGATGCAATTTCTTTTTTTCATCGTCAATAAGAAGGTACGAGGGATACAGTGAACCTGAAGTGAGCCATCGGAATCTAAAACTGGACTCACAGGAGAGGTTCAGATCATAGAAAGTGAGAGTGTCAGTCCTCTTGTACTTAAGTCGGCATTGTGCCTTTTGTATTAAATTCGGATGCAATTTCTGTGTTTCATTGTCAATAAGAAGGTCCAGGGGATAAAGTAAACCTGATGTGAAGCATCGGAATCTAAAACTGGACTCACAGGAGAGGTTCAAATCATTGAAAGTTAGAGTGTCAGTCCTGTTGTACTTAAGTCGGCATTGTGCCTTTTGTATTAAATTCGGATGCAATTTTTTTATTCATCGTCAATAAGAAGGTCCAATGTGCACAGTAAACCTGAAGTGAAGCATCGGAATCTAAAACTGGACCCACAGGAGAGGTTCAAATCATAGAAAGTGAGAGTGTCAGTCCACTTGTACTTAAGTCAGGAATGTGCTTTTGTATTAAATTCGGATGCAATTTCTGTGTTTCATCGTCAATAAGAAGGTCCAAGGGATACAGTAAATCTGAAGTGAAGCATCGGAATCTAAAACTGGACTCACAGGAGAGTTTCAAATCATAGAAAGTTAGAGTGTCAGTCCTGTTGTACTTAAGTCGGCATTGTGTCTTTTGAATGTAATTCCGATGCAATTTCTGTGTTTCATCGTCAATAAGATGGTCCAAGGTATAAAGGAAACCTGAAGTGAAGCATCGGAATCTAAAACTGGACTCACAGGAGAGGTTCAAATCATAGAAAGTTAGAGTGTCGGTCCTCTTGTACTTAAGTCGGCATTGTACTTTTTGTATTAAATTCGGATGCATTTTCGTTGTTTCATCGTCAATAAGAAGGTCCAAGGTATACAGTAAACCTGAAGTGAAGCACTGCAATCTAAAACTGGACTCACAGGAGAGGTTCAAATCATAGAAAGTGAGAGTGTCAGTCCACTTGTACTTAAGTCAGGAATGTGCTTTTGTATTAAATTCGGATGCAATTTCTGTGTTTCATCGTCAATAAGAAGGTTCAAGGGATACAGTAAATCTGAAGTGAAGCATCGGAATCTAAAACTGGACTCACAGGAGAGTTTCAAATCATAGAAAGTTAGAGTGTCAGTCCTGTTGTACTTAAGTCGGCATTGTGTCTTTTGAATGTAATTCCGATGCAATTTCTGTGTTTCATCGTCAATAAGAAGGTCCAAGGTATAAAGGAAACCTGAAGTGAAACATCGGAATCTAAAACTGGACTCACAGGAGAGTTTCAAATCATAGAAAGTTAGAGTGTCAGTCCTCTTGTACTTAAGTCGGCATTGTGCCTTTTGTATTAAATTCGGATGCAATTTCTGTGTTTCATCGTCAATAAGAAGGTCCGAGGTATACAGTAAACCTGAAGTGAAGCACTGCAATCTAAAACTGGACTCACAGGAGAGGTTTAATTCATAGAAAGTGAGAGTGTCAGTCCTCTTGTACTTAAGTCGGCATTGTGCCCTTGTATTAAATTCGGATGCAATTTCTGTGTTTCATCGTCAATAAGATGGTCCAAGGTATAAAGGAAGCCTGAAGTGAAGCATCGGAATCTAAAACTGGACTCACAGGAGAGGTTCAAATCATAGAAAAATAGAGTGTCATTCCTCTTGTACTTAAGTCGGCATTGTGCTTTTTGTATTGAATTCGGATGCAATTTCTTTGTTTCATCGTCATTAAGAAGGTACAAGGGATACAGTAAACCTGAAGTGAAGCATCGGAATCTAAAACTGGACTCACAGGAGAGGTTCAAATCATAGAAAGTGAGAGTGTCAGTCCACTTGTACTTAAGTCAGCATAGTGCCTTTTGTATTAAATTTTGATGCAATTTCTGTGTTTCATCGTCAATAAGAAGGTCCAAGGGATACACTAAACCTGAAGTGAACCATCGGAATCTAGAACTGGACTCACAAGAGAGGTTCAAATCATAGAAAGTCAGAGTGTCAGTCCTCTTGTAATTAAGTCGGCATTGTGCCTTTGTATTAAATTCGGATGTAATTTCTGTGTTTTATCGTCATTAAGAAGGTCCAAGGTATAATGTCAACATGATGTGAAGCATCGGAATCTAAAACTGGACTCACAGGAGAAGTCAAATCATAGAAAAATAGAGTGTCATTCCTCTTGTACTTAAGTCGGCATTGTGCCTTTTGTGTTAAATTCGGATGCAATTTCTGTGTTTCATCGTCAATAAGAAGGTCCAAAATATACAGTAAACCTGAAGTGAAGCATCGGAGTCTAAAACTGGACTCACAGGAGAGGTTCAAATCATAGAAAGTGAGAGTGTCAGTCCTCTTGTACTTAAGTCGGTATTGTGCCTTTTGTATTAAATTCGGATGCAATTTCTGTGTTTCATCGTCAGTAAGAAGATCCAAGGTATACAGTAAACCTGAAGTGAAGCATCGGAATCTAAAACAGTACTCACAGGAGAGGTTCAAAACGTAGAAAGTGAGAGTGTCAGTCCTCTTGTATATAATTTGGCATTGTGCCTTTTGAATTTAATTCCGATGCAATTTCTGTGTTTCATCGTCAATAAGAAGGTCCAAGGTATAAAGGAAACCTGAAGTGCAGCATCGGAATCTAAAACTGGACTCACAGGAGAGGTTCAAATCATAGAAAGTTAGAGTGTCAGTCCGCTTGTACTTAAGTCGGCATTGTGCTTTTTGTATTAAATTCGGATGCATTTTCTGTGTTTCATCGTCGATAAGAAGGTCCAAGGTATACAGTAAACCTGAAGTGAAGCATCGGAATCTAAAACTGGACTCACAGGAGAGGTTCAAATCATAGAAAAACAGAGTGTCATTCCTCTTGTACTTAAGTCGGCATTGTGCCTTTTGTATTAAATTCGGATGCAATTTCTTTTTTTCATCGTCAATAAGAAGGTACAAGGGATACAGTGAACCTGAAGTGAACCATCGGAATCTAAAACTGGACTCACAGGAGAGGTTCAGATCATAGAAAGTGAGAGTGTCAGTCCTCTTGTACTTAAGTCGGCATTGTGCCTTTTGTATTAAATTCGGATCCAATTTCTGTGTTTCATCGTCAATAAGAAGGTCCAAGGGATACAGTAAACCTGAAGTGAACCATCGGAATCTAAAACTGGACTCACAGGAGAGGTTCAGATCATGGAAAGTGAGAGTGTCAGTCCTCTTGTACTTAAGTCGGCATTGTGCCTTTTGTATTAAATTCGGAAGCAATTTCTGTGTTTCATCGTCAATAAGAAAGTCCAAGGTATAAAGAAAACCTGAAGTGAAGCATCGGAATCTAAAACTGGACTCACAGGAGAGGTTCAAATCATAGAAAGTGAGAGTGTCAGTCCTCTTGTACTTAAGTCGGCATTGTGCCTCTTGTATTAAATTCGAATGCAATTTTTGTTATTCATCGTCAATAAGAAGGTCCAAGGTACACAGTAAACCGAAGTGAAGCATCGGAATCTAAAACTGGACTCACAGGAGAGGTTCAAATCATAGAAAGTGAGAGTGTCAGTCCACTTGTACTTAAGTCAGGAATGTCCTTTTGTATTAAATTCGGATGCAATTTCTGTGTTTCATCGTCAATAAGAAGGTCCAAGGGATACAGTAAATCTGAAGTGAAGCATCGGAATCTAAAACTGGACTCACAGGAGACGTTCAAATCATAGAAAGTTAGAGTGTCAGTCCTGTTGTACTTAAGTCGGCATTGTGTCTTTTGAATGTAATTCCGATGCAATTTCTGTGTTTCATCGTCAATAAGAAGGTCCAAGGTATAAAGGAAACCTGAAGTGAAGCATCGGAATCTAAAACTGGACTCACAGGAGAGGTTCAAATCATAGAAAGTTAGAGTGTCAGTCCTCTTGTACTTAAGTCGGCATTGTGCTTTTTGTATTAAATTCGGATGCATTTTCGTTGTTTCATCGTCAATAAGAAGGTCCAAGGTATACAGTAAACCTGAAGTGAAGCATCGGAATCTAAAACTGGACTCACAGGAGAGGTTCAAATCATAGAAAAATAGAGTGTCATTCCTCTTGTACTTAAGTCGGCATTGTGCCTTTTGTATTAAATTCGGATGCAATTTCTTTGTTTCATCGTCAATAAGAAGGTACAAGGGATACAGTGAACCTGAAGTGAACCATCGGAATCTAAAACTGGACTCACAGGAGAGGTTCAGATCATAGAAAGTGAGAGTGTCAGTCCTCTTGTACTTAAGTCGGCATTGTGCCTTTTGTATTAAATTCGGATGCAATTTCTGTGTTTCATTGTCAATAAGACGGTACAGGGGATAAAGTAAACCTGATGTGAAGCATCGGAATCTAAAACTGGACTCACAGGAGAGGTTCAAATCATTGATAGTTAGAGTGTCAGTCCTGTTGTACTTAAGTCGGCAATGTGCCTTTTGTATTAAATTCTGATGCAATTTTTGTTATTCATCGTCAATAAGAAGGTGCAATGTGCACAGTAAACCTGAAGTGAAACATGGGAATCTAAAACTGGACTCACAGGAGTGGTTCAAATCATAGAAAGTGAGAGTGTCAGTCCACTTGTACTTAAGTCAGCATTGTGCCTTTTGTATTAAATTCGGATCCAATTTCTGTGTTTCATCGTCAATAAGAAGGTCCAAGGGATACAGTAAACCTGAAGTGAACCATCGGAATCTAAAACTGGACTCCCAGGAGAGGTTCAGATCATGGAAAGTGAGAGTGTCAGTCCTCTTGTACTTAAGTCGGCATTGTGCCTTTTGTATGAAATTCGGATGCAATTTCTGTGTTTCATCGTCAATAAGAAAGTCCAAGGTATAAAGAAAACCTGAAGTGAAGCATCGGAATCTGAAACTGGACTCACAGGAGAGGTTCAAATCATAGAAAGTGAGAGTGTCGGTCCTCTTGTACTTAAGTCGGCATTGTGCCTCTTGTATTAAATTCGAATGCAATTTCTGTGTTTCATCGTCAATAAGAAGGTCCAAGGTATACAGTTAACCTGAAGTGAAGCATCGGAATCTAAAACTGGACTCACAGGAGAGGTTCATATCATAGGAAGTTAGAGTGTCAGTCCTCTTGTACTTAAGTCGGCATTATGCCTTTTGAATTTAATTGCGATGCAATTTCTATGTTTCATCGTAATAAGAAGTTCCGAGGTATACAGTATCCCTGAAGTGAAGCATCAAAATCTAAAACTGGACTCACAGGAGTGGTTCAAGTCATAGAAAGTGAGAGTGTCAGTCCTCTTGTACTTAAGTCGGCAATGTGCCTTTTGTATTCAATTCGGATGTAATTTCTGTGTTTCATCGTCAATAAGAAGGTCCAAGGGATTCAGTAAACCTGAAGTGAACAATCGGAATCTAAAACTGGACTCACAGGAGAGGTTCAGATCATAGAAAGTGAGAGTGTCAGTCCTCTTGTACTTAAGTGTGCATTGTGCCTTTTGTATTAAATTCGGATGCAATTTCTGTGTTTCATCGTCAATAAGAAGGTCCAAGGTATAAAGGAAACCTGAAGTGCAGAATCGGAATCTAAAACTTGACTCACAGGAGACGTTCAATTCATAGAAAAATAGAGTGTCAATCCTCTAGTACTTAAGTCGGCATTGTGCGTTTTGTATTAAATTCGGATGCGATTTCTGTGTTTCATCGTCAATAAGAAGGTCCAAGGTATACAGTAAACCTGAAGTGAAGCATCGGAATCTAAGACTGGACTCACAGGAGAGGTTCAAATCATAGAAAGTGAGAGTGTCAGTCCTCTTGTACTTAAGTCGGCATTGTGCCTTTTGTATTAAATTCGGATGCAATTTCTGTGTTTCATCGTCAATAAGAAGGTCCGAGGTATACAGTAAACCTGAAGTGAAGCACTGCAATCTAAAACTGGACTCACAGGAGAGGTTTAAATCATAGAAAGTGAGAGTGTCATTCCTCTTGTACTTAAGTCGGCGTTGTGCCTTTGTATTAAATTCGGATGCAATTTCTGTGTTTCATCGTCAATAAGAAGGTCCAAGGTATAAAGGAAACCTGAAGTGAAGTGTCGGAATCTAAAACTGGACTCACAGGAGAGGTTCAAATCATAGAAAAATAGAGTGTCATTCCTCTTGTACTTAAGTCGGCATTGTGCTTTTTGTATTGAATTCGGATGCAATTTCTTTGTTTCATCGTCATTAAGAAGGTACAAGGGATACAGTAAACCTGAAGTGAAGCATCGGAATATAAAACTGGACTCACAGGAGAGGTTCAAATCATAGAAAGTGAGAGTGTAAGTCCACTTGTACTTAAGTCAGCATTGTGCCTTTTGTATTAAATTTTGATGCAATTTCTGTGTTTCATCGTCAATAAGAAGGTCCAAGGGATACACTAAACCTGAAGTGAACCATCGGAATCTAAAACTGGACTCACAGGAGAGGTTCAAATCATAGAAAGTCAGTGTGTCAGTCCTCTTGTACTTAAGTCGGCATTGTGCCTTTGTATTAAATTCGGATGTAATTTCTGTGTTTTATCGTCATTAAGAAGGTCCAAGGTATAAAGTAAACGTGAAGTGAAGCATCGGAATCTAAAACTGGACTCACAGGAGAGGTTCAAATCATAGAAAAATAGAGTCTCATTCCTCTTGTATTTAAGTCGGCATTGTGCTTTTTGTATTGAATTCGGATGCATTTTCTTTGTTTCATCGTCATTAAGAAGGTACAAGGGATACAGTAAACCTGAAGTGAAGCATCGGAATCTAAAACTGGACTCACAGGAGAGGTTCAAATCATAGAAAGTGAGAGTGTAAGTCCACTTGTGCTTAAGTCAGCATTGTGCTTTTTGTATTAAATTTTGACGCAATATCTTTGTTTCAGCGTCATTAAGAAGGTACAAGGGATACAGTAAACCTGAAGTGAAGCATCGGAATCTAAAACTGGACTCACAGGAGAGGTTCAAAACATAGATAGTGAGAGTGTCTTACCTCTTGTACTTAAATCGGCATTGTGCCTTTTGTATTAAATTCGGATGCAATTTCTGTGTTTCATCGTCAATAAGAAGGTCCAAGGGATACAGTAAACCTGAAGTGAAGCATCGACATCTTAAACTGGACTCACAGGAGAGGTTCAAATAATAGGAAGTGAGAGTGTCAGTCCTCATGTACGTAAGTCGGCATTGTGCCTTTTGTATTAAATTCGGATGCAATTTCTGTGTTTCATCGTCAATAAGAAGGTCCAAAATATACAGTAAACCTGAAGTGAAGCATCGGAGTCTAAAACTGGACTCACAGGAGAGGTTCAAATCATAGAAAGTGAGAGTGTCAGTCCTCTTGTACTTAAGTCGGTATTGTGCCTTTTGTATTAAATTCGGATGCAATTTCTGTGTTTCATCGTCAGTAAGAAGGTCCAAGGTATACAGTAAACCTGAAGTGAAGCATCGGAATCTAAAACTGGACTCACAGGAGAGGTTCAAAACGTAGAAAGTGAGAGTGTCAGTCCTCTTGTACATATGTCGGCATTGTGCCTTTTGAATTTAATTCCGATGCAGTTTCTGTGTTTCATCGTCAATAAGAAGGTCCAAGGTATGAAGGAAACCTGAAGTGAAGCATCGGAATCTAAAACTGGACTCACAGGAGAGGTTCAAATCATAGAAAGTTAGAGTGTCAGTCCTCTTGTACTTAAGTCGGCATTGTGCTTTTTGTATTAAATTCGGATGCATTTTCTGTGTTTCATCGTCAATAAGATGGTCCAAGGTATAAAGGAAACCTGAAGTGAAGCATCGGAATCAAAAACTGGACTCACAGGAGAGGTTCAAATCATTGAAAGTTAGAGTGTCAGTCCTCTTGTACTAAAGTCGGCATTGTGCCTTTTGTATTAAATTCGGATGCAATTTTTGTTATTCATCGTCAATAAGAAGGTCCAAGGTACACAGTAAACCTGAAGTGAAACATCGGAATCTAAAACTGGACTCACAGGAGTGGTTCAAATCATAGAAAGTGAGAGTGTCAGTCCACTTGTACTTAAGTCAGCATTGTGCCTTTTGTATTAAATTCGGATGCAATTTCTGTGTTTCATCGTCAATAAGAAGGTCCAAGGGATACAGTAAACCTGAAGTGAACCATCAGAATCTAAAACTGGACTCACAGGAGAGGTTCAGATCATGGAAAGTGAGAGTGTCAGTCCTCTTGTACTTAAGTCGGCATTGTGCCTTTTGTATTAAATTCGGATGCAATTTCTGTGTTTCATCGTCAATAAGAAAGACCAAGGTATAAAGGAAACCTGAAGTGAAGCATCGGAATCTAAAACTTGACTCACAGGAGAGGTTCAAATCATAGAAAAATAGAGTGTCATTCCTCTTGTACTTAAGTCGGAATTGTGCCTTTTGTATTAAATTTTGATGCAATTTCTGTGTTTCATCGTCAATAAGAAGGTCCAAGGGATACACTAAACCTGAAGTGAACCATCGGAATCTAAAACTGGACTCACAGGAGAGGTTCAAATCATAGAAAGTCAGTGTGTCAGTCCTCTTGTACTTAAGTCGGCATTGTGCCTTTGTATTAAATTCGGATGTAATTTCTGTGTTTTATCGTCATTAAGAAGGTCCAAGGTATAAAGTAAACGTGAAGTGAAGCATCGGAATCTAAAACTGGACTCACAGGAGAGGTTCAAATCATAGAAAAATAGAGTCTCATTCCTCTTGTATTTAAGTCGGCATTGTGCTTTTTGTATTGAATTCGGATGCAATTTCTTTGTTTCATCGTCATTAAGAAGGTACAAGGGATACAGTAAACCTGAAGTGAAGCATCGGAATCTAAAACTGGACTCACAGGAGAGGTTCAAATCATAGAAGGTGAGAGTGTAAGTCCACTTGTACTTAAGTCAGCATTGTGCTTTTTGTATTAAATTTTGACGCAATATCTTTGTTTCAGCGTCATTAAGAAGGTACAAGGGATACAGTAAACCTGAAGTGAAGCATCGGAATCTAAAACTGGACTCACAGGAGAGGTTCAAAACATAGATAGTGAGAGTGTCTTACCTCTTGTACTTAAATCGGCATTGTGCCTTTTGTATTAAATTCGGATGCAATTTCTGTGTTTCATCGTCAATAAGAAGGTCCAAGGGAGACAGTAAACCTGAAGTGAAGCATCGACATCTTAAACTGGACTCACAGGAGAGGTTCAAATAATAGGAAGTGAGAGTGTCAGTCCTCATGTACGTAAGTCGGCATTGTGCCTTTTGTATTAAATTCGGATGCAATTTCTGTGTTTCATCGTCAATAAGAAGGTCCAAAATATACAGTAAACCTGAAGTGAAGCATCGGAGTCTAAAACTGGACTCACAGGAGAGGTTCAAATCATAGAAAGTGAGAGTGTCAGTCCTCTTGTACTTAAGTCGGTATTGTGCCTTTTGTATTAAATTCGGATGCAATTTCTGTGTTTCATCGTCAGTAAGAAGGTCCAAGGTATACAGTAAACCTGAAGTGAAGCATCGGAATCTAAAACTGGACTCACAGGAGAGGTTCAAAACGTAGAAAGTGAGAGTGTCAGTCCTCTTGTACATATGTCGGCATTGTGCCTTTTGAATTTAATTCCGATGCAATTTCTGTGTTTCATCGTCAATAAGAAGGTCCAAGGTATGAAGGAAACCTGAAGTGAAGCATCGGAATCTAAGACTGGACTCACAGGAGAGGTTCAAATCATAGAAAGTTTGAGTGTCAGTCCTCTTGTACTTAAGTCGGCATTGTGCTTTTTGTATTAAATTCGGATGCATTTTCTGTGTTTCATCGTCAATAAGATGGTCCAAGGTATAAAGGAAACCTGAAGTGAAGCATCGGAATCAAAAACTGGACTCACAGGAGAGGTTCAAATCATTGAAAGTTAGAGTGTCAGTCCTCTTGTACTAAAGTCGGCATTGTGCCTTTTGTATTAAATTCGGATGCAATTTTTGTTATTCATCGTCAATAAGAAGGTCCAAGGTACACAGTAAACCTGAAGTGAAACATCGGAATCTAAAACTGGACTCACAGGAGTGGTTCAAATCATAGAAAGTGAGAGTGTCAGTCCACTTGTACTTAAGTCAGCATTGTGCCTTTTGTATTAAATTCGGATGCAATTTCTGTGTTTCATCGTCAATAAGAAGGTCAAAGGGATACAGTAAACCTGAAGTGAACCATCAGAATCTAAAACTGGACTCACAGGAGAGGTTCAGATCATGGAAAGTGAGAGTGTCAGTCCTCTTGTACTTAAGTCGGCATTGTGCCTTTTGTATTAAATTCGGATGCAATTTCTGTGTTTCATCGTCAATAAGAAAGACCAAGGTATAAAGGAAACCTGAAGTGAAGCATCGGAATCTAAAACCTGACTCACAGGAGAGGTTCAAATCATAGAAAAATAGAGTGTCATTCCTCTTGTACTTAAGTCGGAATTGTGCCTTTTGTATTAATTTCGGATGCAATTTCTGTGTTTCATCGTCAATAAGAAGGTCCAAGGTATACAGTAAACCTGAAGTGAAGCATCGGAATCTAAAACTGGACTCACAGGAGAGGTTCAAATCATAGAAAGTGAGAGTGTCAGTCCTCTTGTACTTTAGTCGGCATTGTGCCATTTGTATTAAATTCGGATGCAATTTCTGTGTTTCATCGTCAATAAGAAGGTCCGAGGTATACAATAAACCTGAATTGAAGCATCGCAATCTAAAACTGGACGCACAGGAGAGGTTTAAATCATAGAAAGTGAGAGTGTCAGTCCTCTTGTACTTCGGTCGGCATTGTGCCTTTTGTATTAAATTCGGATGCAATTTCTGTGTCTCATCGTCAATAAGAATGTCCAAGGTATAAAGGAAACCTGAAGTGAAGCATCGGAATCTTAAACTGGACTCACAGGAGAGGTTCAAATCACAGAAAAATAGAGTGTCATTCCTCTTGTACTTAAGTCGGCATTGTGGTTTTTGTATTAAATTCGGATGCAATTTCTTTCTTTCATCGTCATTAAGAAGGTACAAGGGATACAGAAAACCTGATGTGAAGCATCGGAATCTAAAACTGGACTCACAGGAGAGGTTCAAAACATAGAAAGTGAGAGTGTCAGTCCTCTTGTACTTATGTCGGCATTGTGCCTTTTGTATTAAATTCGGATGCAATTTCTGTGTTTCATCGTCAATAAGAAGGTCCAAGGGATACAGTAAACCTTAAGTGAAGCATCGGAATCTAAAACTGGACTCACAGGAGAGGTTCAAATCATAGAAAGTTAGAGTGTCAGTCCTCTTGTACTTAAGTCGGCATTGTGCCTTTTGAATTTGATTCCGATGCAATTTCTGTGTTTCATCGTCAATAAGAAGGTCCGAGGAATACAGTAAACCTGAAGTGAAGCATCGCAATCTAGAACTGGACTCACAGGAGAGGTTCAAATCGTAGAATGTGAGAGTGTCAGTCCTCTTGTACTTAAGTCGGCACTGTGCCTTTTGAATTTAATTCCGATGCAATTTCTGTGTTTCTTCGTCAGTGAGATGGTCCAAGGTATAAAGGAAACCTGAAGTGAAGCATCGGAATCTAAAACTGGACTCACAGGAGAGGTTCAAATCATAGAAAGTAAGAGTGTCAGTCCTCTCGTACTTAAATCGGCATTGTGCCTGTTGTATTAAATTCGGATGCAATTTCTGTGTTTCATCGGCAATAAGAAGGTCCAAGGTATAAAGGAAACCTGAAGTGAAGCATCGGAATCTAAAACTGGACTCACAAAAGAGGTTCAAATCATAGAAAAATAGAGTGTCATTCCCCTTGTACTTAAGTCGGCATTGTTCCTTTTGTATTAAATTCGGAGGCAATTTCTTTGTTTCATCGTCAATAAGAAGGTACAAGGGATACAGTGAACCTGAAGTGAAGCATCGGAATCTAAAACTGGACTCACAGGAGAGGTTCAAATCATTGAAAGTTAGAGTGTCAGTCCTCTTGTACTTAAGTCGGTATTGTACCTTTTGTATTAAATTCGGATGCAATTTCTGTGTTTCATCGTCATTAAGAAGGTTCAAGGTATACAGTAAACCTGAAGTGAAGCATCGGAATCTAAAACTGGACTCACAGGAGAGGTTCAAATCATAGAAGGTGAGAGTGTCAGTTCTCTTGCACTTAATTCGGCACAGTGCCATTTGAATATAATTCCGATGCAATTTCTGTGTTTCATCGTCAATAAGAAGGTCCAAGGTATAAAGGAAACCTGAAGTGAAGCATCGTAATCTAAAACTGGACTCACAGAAGAGGTTCAAATCATAGAAAAATACAGTGTCATTCCTCTTGTACTTAAGTCGGCATTGTGCCTTTTGTATTAAATTCGGAGGCAATTTCTTTGTTTCATCGTCAATAAGAAGGTACAAGGGATACAGTGAACCTGAAGTGAAGCATCGGAATCTAAAACTGGACTCACAGGAGAGGTTCAAATCATTGAAAGTTAGAGTGTCAGTCCTCTTGTACTTAAGTCGGCATTGTGCTTTTTGTATTAAATTCGGATGCAATTTCTTTGTTTCATCGTCATTAAGATGGTACAAGGGATACAGTAAACCTGAAGTGAAGCATCGGAATCTAAAACTGGACTCACAGGAGAGGTTCAAATCATAGAAAGTGAGAGTGTCAGTCCACTTGTACTTAAGTCAGCATTGTGCCTTTTGTATTAAATTCTAATGCAATTTCTGTGTTTCATCGTCAATAAGAAGGTCCAAGGGATACAGTAAACCTGAAGTGAACCATCGGAATCTAAACTTAGACTCACAGGACAGGTTCAAAAACATAGATAGTGAGAGTGTCAGACCTCTTGTACTTAAGTCGGCATTGTACATTTTGTATTAATTTCGGATGCAATTTCTGTCTTTCATCGACAATAAGAAGGTCCAAGGGATACAGTAAACCTGAAGTGAAGCATCGAAATCTAAAACTGGACTCACAGGAGAGGTTCAAATCATAGAAAGTGAGAGTGTCAGTCCTCATGTACATAAGTCGGCATTGTGCCTTTTGTATTAAATTCGAATGCAATTTCTGTGTTTCATCGTCAATAAGAAGGTCCAAGGGATACAGTAAACCTGAAGTGAAGCATCGGAATCTAAAACTGCACTCACAGGAGAGGTTCAAATCATAGAAAGTGAGAGTGTCAGTCCTCTTGTACTTAAGTCGGCATTGTGGCTTTTGTATTAAATTCGGATGCAATTTCTGCGTTTCATCGTCAATAAGAAGGTCCAAGTGATACAGTAAATCTGAAGTGAAGCATCGGAATCTAAAACTGGACTCACAGGTTCAAATCATAGAAAGTTAGAGTGTCAGTCCTCTTGTACTTAAGTCGGCATTGAGCCTTTGGTATTAAATTCGGATGCAATTTCTGTGTTTCATCGTCAATGAGAAGGTCCAAGTGATACAGTAAACCTTAAGTAAAGCATCGGAATCTAAAACTGGACTCACAGGTTCAAATCATAGAAAGTATGTGTGTCAGTCCTCTTCTACTTAAGTCGGCATTGTGCTTTTTGTATTAAATTCGGATGCATTTTCTGTGTTTCATCGTCAATAAGAAGGTCCAAGGTATACAGTAAACCAGAAGTGAAGCATCGGAATCTTAAACTGGACTCACAGGAGAGGTTCAAATCATTTAGAGTGAGAGTGTCAGTCCTCTTGTACTTAAATCGGCATTGTGCATTTTGTATTAAATTCGGATGCAATTTCTGTTTTTCATCGTCAATAAGATGGTCCAAGGTATAAATTAAACCGGAAGTGAAGCATCGGAATCTAAAACTGGACTCACAGGAGAGGTTCAAATCATAGAAAAATAGAGTGTCATTCCTCTTGTACTTAAGTCGGCATTGTGCCTTTTGTATTAAATTCGGATGCAATTTCGTTGTTTCATCGTCAATAAGAAGGTACAAGGGATACAGTGAACCCGAAGTGAAGCATCGGAATCTAAAACTGGACTCACAGGAGAGGTTCAAAACATAGATAGTGAGAGTGTCAGTCCTCTTGTATTTAAGTCGGCATTGTGCGTTTTGTATTAAATTCGGATGCAATTTCTGTGTTTCATCGTCAATAAGAAGGTCCAAGGGATACAATAAACCTGAAGTGAAGCATCAAAATCTGAACCTGGACTCACAGGAGAGGATCAAATCATAGAAAGTGAGAGTGTCAGTCCTCTTGTACGTAAGTCGGCATTGTGCCTTTTGTATTAAATTCGGATGCAATTTCTGTGTTTCATCGTCAATAAGAAGGTCCAAGGTATACAGTAAACCTGAAGTGAAGCATCGGAATCTAGAACTGGACTCACAGGAGAGGTGCAAATAATAGAAAGTGAGAGTGTCAGTCCTTTTGTACTTAAGTTGGCATTGTGCCTTTTGTATTAAATTCGGTTGCAATTACTGTGTTTCATCGTCAATAAGAAGGTCCAAGGTGTACAGTAAACCTGAAGTGAAGCATCGGAATCTAAAACTGGACTCACAATAGACGTTTAAATCATAGAAAGTTAGAGTGTCAGTCCTCTTGTACTTAAGTCGGCATTGTGCCTTTGTATTAAATTCGGATGCAATTTCTGTGTTTCATCGTCAATAAGAAGGTCCAAGGTATAAAGAAAACCTGAAGTGAAGCATCGGAATCTAAAACTGGACTCACAGGAGAGGTTCAAATCATAGAAAAATAGAGTGTCATTCCTCTTGTACTTAAGTCGGCATTGTGCTTTTTGTATTAAATTCGGATGCAATTTCTTTGTTTCATCGTCATTAAGATGGTACAAGGGATACAGTAAACCTGAAGTGAAGCATCGGAATCTAAAACTCGACTCACAGGAGAGGTTCCAATCATAGAAAGTGAGAGTGTCAGTGCACTTGCACTTAAGTCAGCATTGTGCCTTTTGTATTAAATTCGGATGCAATTTCTGTGTTTCATCGTCAATAAGAAGGTCCAAGGGATACAGTAAACCTGAAGTGAACCATCGGAATCTAAAACTGGACTCACAGGAGAGGTTCAAATCATAGAAAGTGAGAGTGTCAGTCCTCTTGTACTTAAGTCGGCATTGTGCCATTTGTATTAAATTCGGATGCATATTCTGTGTTTCATCGTCAATAAGAAGGCCCAAGGTATAAAGGAAACCTGAAGTGAAGCATCGGAATATAAAACTTGACTCACAGGAGAGGTTCAAATCATTGAAAAATAGAGTGTCATTCCTCTTGTACTTAAGTCGGCATTGTGTCTTTTGTTTTAAATTCTAATGCAATTTCTGTGTTTCATCGTCAATAAGAAGGTCCAAGGTATACAGTAAACCTTAAGTGAAGTATCGGAATCTAAAACTGGACTCTCACGAGAGGTTCAAATCATAGAAAGTGAGAGTGTCAGTCCTCTTGTACTTAAGTCGGCATTGTGACTTTGTATTAAATTGGGATGTAATTTCTGTGTTTCATCGTCAATAAGAAGGTCCAAGGTATATAGGAAACATGAAGTGAAGCGTGAGAATCAAAAACTGGACTCACAGGAGAGCTTCAAATCATAGAAAAATAGAGTGTCATTCCTCTTGTACTTAAGTCGGCATTGTGCTTTTTGTATTAAATTCGGATGCAATTTCTTTGTTTCATCGTCATTAAGAAGGTACAAGGGATACAGTAAACCTGAAGTGAAGCATCGGAATCTAAAACTGGACTCACAGGAGAGGTTCAAATCATAGAAAGTGAGAGTGTCAGTCCACTTGTACTTAAGTCAGCATTGTGCCTTTTGTATTAAATTCGGATGCAATTTCTGTGTTTCATCGTCAAGAAGGAGGTCCAAGGGATACAGTAAACCTGAAGTGAACCATCGGAATCCAAAACTGGACTCACAGGAGAGGTTCTAATCATAGAAAGTGAGAGTGTCAGTCCTCTTGTACTTAAGTCGGCATTGTGCCATTTGTATTAAATTCGGATGCAATTTCTGTGTTTCATCGTCAATAAGAAGGCCCAAGGTATAAAAGAAACCTGAAGTGAAGCATCGGAATCTAAAACTTGACTCACAGGAGAGGTTCAAATCATAGAAAAATAGAGTGTCATTCCTCTTGTACTTAAGTCGGCATTGTGCCTTTTGTTTTAAATTCTGATGCAATTTCTGTGTTTCATCGTCAATAAGAAGGTCCAAGGTATACAGTAAACCTCAAGTGAAGCATCGGAATCTAAAACTGGACTCACAGGAGAGGTTCAAATCATGGAAAGTTAGAGTGTCAGTCCTTTTGTACTTAAGTCGGCATTGTGCCTTTTGTACTAAATTCGGATGCAATTTCTGTGTTTCATCGTCAATAAGAAGGTCCAGGGGATACAGTGAACCTGAAGTGAAGCATCGGAATCTAACACTGGACTCACAAGAGAGGTTCAAATCATAGAAAGTTAGAGTGTCAGTCCTCTTGTACTTAAGTCGGCATTGTGCCTTTTGTATTAAATTCGGATGCAATTTTTGTGTTTCATCGTCAATAAGAAGGCCCAAGTGATACAGTAAACCTGAAGTGAAGCATCGGAATCTAAAACTGGACTCACACGAGAGGTTCAAACCATAGGAAGTGAGAGTGTCAGTCCTCTTGTACTTAAGTCGGCATTGTGACTTTGTATTAAATTGGGATGTAATTTCTGTGTTTCATCGTCTATAAGAAGGTCCAAGGTATAAAGGAAACCTGAAGTGAAGCATCGGAATCTAAAACTGGACTCACAGGAGAGGTTCAAATCATAGAAAAACAGAGTGTCATTCCTCTTGTACTTAAGTCGACATTGTGCTTTTTGTATTAAATTCGGATGCAATTTCTTTGTTTCATCGTCATTAAGAAGGTACAAGGGATACAGTAAACCTGAAGTGAAGCATCGCAATCTAAAACTGGACTCACAGGAGAGGTTCAAAACATAGATAGTGAGAGTGTCAGACCTTTGTACTTAAGTCGGCATTGTGCTTTTTGTATTAAATTCGGATGCAATTTCTTTGTTTCATCGTCATTAAGAAGGTACAAGGGATACAGTAAACCTGAAGTGAAGCATCGGAAACTAAAACAGGACTCACAGGAGAAGTTCAAATCATAGAAAGTGAGAGTGTCAGTCCACTTGTACTTAAGTCAGCATTGTGCCTTTTGTTTTAAATTCTAATGCAATTTCTGTGTTTCATCGTCAATAAGAAGGTCCAAGGTATACAGTAAACCTTAAGTGAAGTATCGGAATCTAAAACTGGACTCTCACGAGAGGTTCAAATCATAGAAAGTGAGAGTGTCAGTCCTCTTGTACTTAAGTCGGCATTGTGACTTTGTATTAAATTGGGATGTAATTTCTGTGTTTCATCGTCAATAAGAAGGTCCAAGGTATATAGGAAACATGAAGTGAAGCGTGAGAATCAAAAACTGGACTCACAGGAGAGCTTCAAATCATAGAAAAATAGAGTGTCATTCCTCTTGTACTTAAGTCGGCATTGTGCTTTTTGTATTAAATTCGGATGCAATTTCTTTGTTTCATCGTCATTAAGAAGGTACAAGGGATACAGTAAACCTGAAGTGAAGCATCGGAATCTAAAACTGGACTCACAGGAGAGGTTCAAATCATAGAAAGTGAGAGTGTCAGTCCACTTGTACTTAAGTCAGCATTGTGCCTTTTGTATTAAATTCGGATGCAATTTCTGTGTTTCATCGTCAAGAAGGAGGTCCAAGGGATACAGTAAACCTGAAGTGAACCATCGGAATCCAAAACTGGACTCACAGGAGAGGTTCTAATCATAGAAAGTGAGAGTGTCAGTCCTCTTGTACTTAAGTCGGCATTGTGCCATTTGTATTAAATTCGGATGCAATTTCTGTGTTTCATCGTCAATAAGAAGGCCCAAGGTATAAAAGAAACCTGAAGTGAAGCATCGGAATCTAAAACTTGACTCACAGGAGAGGTTCAAATCATAGAAAAATAGAGTGTCATTCCTCTTGTACTTAAGTCGGCATTGTGCCTTTTGTTTTAAATTCTGATGCAATTTCTGTGTTTCATCGTCAATAAGAAGGTCCAAGGTATACAGTAAACCTCAAGTGAAGCATCGGAATCTAAAACTGGACTCACAGGAGAGGTTCAAATCATGGAAAGTTAGAGTGTCAGTCCTTTTGTACTTAAGTCGGCATTGTGCCTTTTGTACTAAATTCGGATGCAATTTCTGTGTTTCATCGTCAATAAGAAGGTCCAGGGGATACAGTGAACCTGAAGTGAAGCATCGGAATCTAACACTGGACTCACAAGAGAGGTTCAAATCATAGAAAGTTAGAGTGTCAGTCCTCTTGTACTTAAGTCGGCATTGTGCCTTTTGTATTAAATTCGGATGCAATTTTTGTGTTTCATCGTCAATAAGAAGGCCCAAGTGATACAGTAAACCTGAAGTGAAGCATCGGAATCTAAAACTGGACTCACACGAGAGGTTCAAACCATAGAAAGTGAGAGTGTCAGTCCTCTTGTACTTAAGTCGGCATTGTGACTTTGAATTAAATTGGGATGTAATTTCTGTGTTTCATCGTCTATAAGAAGGTCCAAGGTATAAAGGAAACCTGAAGTGAAGCATCGGAATCTAAAACTGGACTCACAGGAGAGGTTCAAATCATAGAAAAATAGAGTGTCATTCCTCTTGTACTTAAGTCGACATTGTGCTTTTTGTATTAAATTCGGATGCAATTTCTTTGTTTCATCGTCATTAAGAAGGTACAAGGGATACAGTAAACCTGAAGTGAAGCATCGCAATCTAAAACTGGACTCACAGGAGAGGTTCAAAACATAGATAGTGAGAGTGTCAGACCTTTGTACTTAAGTCTTCATTGTGCTTTTTGTATTAAATTCGGGTGCAATTTCTTTGTTTCATCGTCATTAAGAAGGTACAAGGGATACAGTAAACCTGAAGTGAAGCATCGGAAACTAAAACAGGACTCACAGGAGAAGTTCAAATCATAGAAAGTGAGAGTGTCAGTCCACTTGTACTTAAGTCAGCATTGTGCCTTTTGTATTAAATTCGGATGCAATTTCTGTGTTTCATCGTCAATAAGAAGGTCCAAGGGATACAGTAAAACCTGAAGTGAACCATCGGAATCTAAAACTGGACTCACAGGAGAGGTTCAAATCATTGAAAGTGAGAGTGTCAGTCCTCTTGTACGTAAGTCGGCATTGTGCCATTTGTATTAAATTCGGATGCAATTTCTGTGTTTCATCGTCAATAAGAAGGCCCAGGGTATAAAGGAAACCTGAAGTGAAGCATCGGAGTCTAAAACTTGACTCACAGGAGAGGTTCAAATCATAGAAAAATAGAGTGTCATTCCTCTTGTACTTAAGTCGGCATTGTGCCTTTTGTTTTAAATTCTGATGCAATTTCTGTGTTTCATCGTCAATAAGAAGGTCCAAGGTATACAGTAAACCTGAAGTGAAGCATCGGAATCTGAAACTGGACTCACAGGAGAGGTTCAAATTACAGAAAGTTAGAGTGTCATTCCTCTTGTACTTAAGTCGGCATTGTGCCTTTTGTTTTAAATTCTGATGCAATTTCTGTGTTTCATCGTCAATAAGAAGGTCCAAGGTATACAGTAAACCTGAAGTGAAGCATCGGAATCTAAAACTGGACTCACAGGAGAGGTTCAAATCATAGAAAGTTAGAGTGTCAGTCCTCTTGTATTTAAGTCGGCATTGTGCCTTTTGTACTAAATTCGGATGCAATTTCTGTGTTTCATCGTCAATAAGAAGGTCCAGGGGATACAGTGAACCTGAAGTGAAGCATCGGAATCTAAAACTGGACTCACAGGTTCAAATCATAGAAAGTTAGAGTGTCAGTCCTCTTGTACTTAAGTCGGCATTGAGCCTTTGGTATTAAATTCGGATGCAATTTCTGTGTTTCATCGTCAATGAGAAGGTCCAAGTGATACAGTAAACCTTAAGTAAAGCATCGGAATCTAAAACTGGACTCACAGGTTCAAATCATAGAAAGTATGTGTGTCAGTCCTCTTCTACTTAAGTCGGCATTGTGCTTTTTGTATTAAATTCGGATGCATTTTCTGTGTTTCATCGTCAATAAGAAGGTCCAAGGTATACAGTAAACCAGAAGTGAAGCATCGGAATCTTAAACTGGACTCACAGGAGAGGTTCAAATCATTTAGAGTGAGAGTGTCAGTCCTCTTGTACTTAAATCGGCATTGTGCATTTTGTATTAAATTCGGATGCAATTTCTGTTTTTCATCGTCAATAAGATGGTCCAAGGTATAAATTAAACCGGAAGTGAAGCATCGGAATCTAAAACTGGACTCACAGGAGAGGTTCAAATCATAGAAAAATAGAGTGTCATTCCTCTTGTACTTAAGTCGGCATTGTGCCTTTTGTATTAAATTCGGATGCAATTTCGTTGTTTCATCGTCAATAAGAAGGTACAAGGGATACAGTGAACCCGAAGTGAAGCATCGGAATCTAAAACTGGACTCACAGGAGAGGTTCAAAACATAGATAGTGAGAGTGTCAGTCCTCTTGTATTTAAGTCGGCATTGTGCGTTTTGTATTAAATTCGGATGCAATTTCTGTGTTTCATCGTCAATAAGAAGGTCCAAGGGATACAATAAACCTGAAGTGAAGCATCAAAATCTGAACCTGGACTCACAGGAGAGGATCAAATCATAGAAAGTGAGAGTGTCAGTCCTCTTGTACGTAAGTCGGCATTGTGCCTTTTGTATTAAATTCGGATGCAATTTCTGTGTTTCATCGTCAATAAGAAGGTCCAAGGTATACAGTAAACCTGAAGTGAAGCATCGGAATCTAGAACTGGACTCACAGGAGAGGTGCAAATAATAGAAAGTGAGAGTGTCAGTCCTTTTGTACTTAAGTTGGCATTGTGCCTTTTGTATTAAATTCGGTTGCAATTACTGTGTTTCATCGTCAATAAGAAGGTCCAAGGTGTACAGTAAACCTGAAGTGAAGCATCGGAATCTAAAACTGGACTCACAATAGACGTTTAAATCATAGAAAGTTAGAGTGTCAGTCCTCTTGTACTTAAGTCGGCATTGTGCCTTTGTATTAAATTCGGATGCAATTTCTGTGTTTCATCGTCAATAAGAAGGTCCAAGGTATAAAGAAAACCTGAAGTGAAGCATCGGAATCTAAAACTGGACTCACAGGAGAGGTTCAAATCATAGAAAAATAGAGTGTCATTCCTCTTGTACTTAAGTCGGCATTGTGCTTTTTGTATTAAATTCGGATGCAATTTCTTTGTTTCATCGTCATTAAGATGGTACAAGGGATACAGTAAACCTGAAGTGAAGCATCGGAATCTAAAACTCGACTCACAGGAGAGGTTCCAATCATAGAAAGTGAGAGTGTCAGTGCACTTGCACTTAAGTCAGCATTGTGCCTTTTGTATTAAATTCGGATGCAATTTCTGTGTTTCATCGTCAATAAGAAGGTCCAAGGGATACAGTAAACCTGAAGTGAACCATCGGAATCTAAAACTGGACTCACAGGAGAGGTTCAAATCATAGAAAGTGAGAGTGTCAGTCCTCTTGTACTTAAGTCGGCATTGTGCCATTTGTATTAAATTCGGATGCATATTCTGTGTTTCATCGTCAATAAGAAGGCCCAAGGTATAAAGGAAACCTGAAGTGAAGCATCGGAATATAAAACTTGACTCACAGGAGAGGTTCAAATCATTGAAAAATAGAGTGTCATTCCTCTTGTACTTAAGTCGGCATTGTGTCTTTTGTTTTAAATTCTAATGCAATTTCTGTGTTTCATCGTCAATAAGAAGGTCCAAGGTATACAGTAAACCTTAAGTGAAGTATCGGAATCTAAAACTGGACTCTCACGAGAGGTTCAAATCATAGAAAGTGAGAGTGTCAGTCCTCTTGTACTTAAGTCGGCATTGTGACTTTGTATTAAATTGGGATGTAATTTCTGTGTTTCATCGTCAATAAGAAGGTCCAAGGTATATAGGAAACATGAAGTGAAGCGTGAGAATCAAAAACTGGACTCACAGGAGAGCTTCAAATCATAGAAAAATAGAGTGTCATTCCTCTTGTACTTAAGTCGGCATTGTGCTTTTTGTATTAAATTCGGATGCAATTTCTTTGTTTCATCGTCATTAAGAAGGTACAAGGGATACAGTAAACCTGAAGTGAAGCATCGGAATCTAAAACTGGACTCACAGGAGAGGTTCAAATCATAGAAAGTGAGAGTGTCAGTCCACTTGTACTTAAGTCAGCATTGTGCCTTTTGTATTAAATTCGGATGCAATTTCTGTGTTTCATCGTCAAGAAGGAGGTCCAAGGGATACAGTAAACCTGAAGTGAACCATCGGAATCCAAAACTGGACTCACAGGAGAGGTTCTAATCATAGAAAGTGAGAGTGTCAGTCCTCTTGTACTTAAGTCGGCATTGTGCCATTTGTATTAAATTCGGATGCAATTTCTGTGTTTCATCGTCAATAAGAAGGCCCAAGGTATAAAAGAAACCTGAAGTGAAGCATCGGAATCTAAAACTTGACTCACAGGAGAGGTTCAAATCATAGAAAAATAGAGTGTCATTCCTCTTGTACTTAAGTCGGCATTGTGCCTTTTGTTTTAAATTCTGATGCAATTTCTGTGTTTCATCGTCAATAAGAAGGTCCAAGGTATACAGTAAACCTCAAGTGAAGCATCGGAATCTAAAACTGGACTCACAGGAGAGGTTCAAATCATGGAAAGTTAGAGTGTCAGTCCTTTTGTACTTAAGTCGGCATTGTGCCTTTTGTACTAAATTCGGATGCAATTTCTGTGTTTCATCGTCAATAAGAAGGTCCAGGGGATACAGTGAACCTGAAGTGAAGCATCGGAATCTAACACTGGACTCACAAGAGAGGTTCAAATCATAGAAAGTTAGAGTGTCAGTCCTCTTGTACTTAAGTCGGCATTGTGCCTTTTGTATTAAATTCGGATGCAATTTTTGTGTTTCATCGTCAATAAGAAGGCCCAAGTGATACAGTAAACCTGAAGTGAAGCATCGGAATCTAAAACTGGACTCACACGAGAGGTTCAAACCATAGGAAGTGAGAGTGTCAGTCCTCTTGTACTTAAGTCGGCATTGTGACTTTGTATTAAATTGGGATGTAATTTCTGTGTTTCATCGTCTATAAGAAGGTCCAAGGTATAAAGGAAACCTGAAGTGAAGCATCGGAATCTAAAACTGGACTCACAGGAGAGGTTCAAATCATAGAAAAATAGAGTGTCATTCCTCTTGTACTTAAGTCGACATTGTGCTTTTTGTATTAAATTCGGATGCAATTTCTTTGTTTCATCGTCATTAAGAAGGTACAAGGGATACAGTAAACCTGAAGTGAAGCATCGCAATCTAAAACTGGACTCACAGGAGAGGTTCAAAACATAGATAGTGAGAGTGTCAGACCTTTGTACTTAAGTCGGCATTGTGCTTTTTGTATTAAATTCGGATGCAATTTCTTTGTTTCATCGTCATTAAGAAGGTACAAGGGATACAGTAAACCTGAAGTGAAGCATCGGAAACTAAAACAGGACTCACAGGAGAAGTTCAAATCATAGAAAGTGAGAGTGTCAGTCCACTTGTACTTAAGTCAGCATTGTGCCTTTTGTTTTAAATTCTAATGCAATTTCTGTGTTTCATCGTCAATAAGAAGGTCCAAGGTATACAGTAAACCTTAAGTGAAGTATCGGAATCTAAAACTGGACTCTCACGAGAGGTTCAAATCATAGAAAGTGAGAGTGTCAGTCCTCTTGTACTTAAGTCGGCATTGTGACTTTGTATTAAATTGGGATGTAATTTCTGTGTTTCATCGTCAATAAGAAGGTCCAAGGTATATAGGAAACATGAAGTGAAGCGTGAGAATCAAAAACTGGACTCACAGGAGAGCTTCAAATCATAGAAAAATAGAGTGTCATTCCTCTTGTACTTAAGTCGGCATTGTGCTTTTTGTATTAAATTCGGATGCAATTTCTTTGTTTCATCGTCATTAAGAAGGTACAAGGGATACAGTAAACCTGAAGTGAAGCATCGGAATCTAAAACTGGACTCACAGGAGAGGTTCAAATCATAGAAAGTGAGAGTGTCAGTCCACTTGTACTTAAGTCAGCATTGTGCCTTTTGTATTAAATTCGGATGCAATTTCTGTGTTTCATCGTCAAGAAGGAGGTCCAAGGGATACAGTAAACCTGAAGTGAACCATCGGAATCCAAAACTGGACTCACAGGAGAGGTTCTAATCATAGAAAGTGAGAGTGTCAGTCCTCTTGTACTTAAGTCGGCATTGTGCCATTTGTATTATATTCGGATGCAATTTCTGTGTTTCATCGTCAATAAGAAGGCCCAAGGTATAAAAGAAACCTGAAGTGAAGCATCGGAATCTAAAACTTGACTCACAGGAGAGGTTCAAATCATAGAAAAATAGAGTGTCATTCCTCTTGTACTTAAGTCGGCATTGTGCCTTTTGTTTTAAATTCTGATGCAATTTCTGTGTTTCATCGTCAATAAGAAGGTCCAAGGTATACAGTAAACCTCAAGTGAAGCATCGGAATCTAAAACTGGACTCACAGGAGAGGTTCAAATCATGGAAAGTTAGAGTGTCAGTCCTTTTGTACTTAAGTCGGCATTGTGCCTTTTGTACTAAATTCGGATGCAATTTCTGTGTTTCATCGTCAATAAGAAGGTCCAGGGGATACAGTGAACCTGAAGTGAAGCATCGGAATCTAACACTGGACTCACAAGAGAGGTTCAAATCATAGAAAGTTAGAGTGTCAGTCCTCTTGTACTTAAGTCGGCATTGTGCCTTTTGTATTAAATTCGGATGCAATTTTTGTGTTTCATCGTCAATAAGAAGGCCCAAGTGATACAGTAAACCTGAAGTGAAGCATCGGAATCTAAAACTGGACTCACACGAGAGGTTCAAACCATAGAAAGTGAGAGTGTCAGTCCTCTTGTACTTAAGTCGGCATTGTGACTTTGAATTAAATTGGGATGTAATTTCTGTGTTTCATCGTCTATAAGAAGGTCCAAGGTATAAAGGAAACCTGAAGTGAAGCATCGGAATCTAAAACTGGACTCACAGGAGAGGTTCAAATCATAGAAAAATAGAGTGTCATTCCTCTTGTACTTAAGTCGACATTGTGCTTTTTGTATTAAATTCGGATGCAATTTCTTTGTTTCATCGTCATTAAGAAGGTACAAGGGATACAGTAAACCTGAAGTGAAGCATCGCAATCTAAAACTGGACTCACAGGAGAGGTTCAAAACATAGATAGTGAGAGTGTCAGACCTTTGTACTTAAGTCGGCATTGTGCTTTTTGTATTAAATTCGGGTGCAATTTCTTTGTTTCATCGTCATTAAGAAGGTACAAGGGATACAGTAAACCTGAAGTGAAGCATCGGAAACTAAAACAGGACTCACAGGAGAAGTTCAAATCATAGAAAGTGAGAGTGTCAGTCCACTTGTACTTAAGTCAGCATTGTGCCTTTTGTATTAAATTCGGATGCAATTTCTGTGTTTCATCGTCAATAAGAAGGTCCAAGGGATACAGTAAAACCTGAAGTGAACCATCGGAATCTAAAACTGGACTCACAGGAGAGGTTCAAATCATTGAAAGTGAGAGTGTCAGTCCTCTTGTACTTAAGTCGGCATTGTGCCATTTGTATTAAATTCGGATGCAATTTCTGTGTTTCATCGTCAATAAGAAGGCCCAGGGTATAAAGGAAACCTGAAGTGAAGCATCGGAGTCTAAAACTTGACTCACAGGAGAGGTTCAAATCATAGAAAAATAGAGTGTCATTCCTCTTGTACTTAAGTCGGCATTGTGCCTTTTGTTTTAAATTCTGATGCAATTTCTGTGTTTCATCGTCAATAAGAAGGTCCAAGGTATACAGTAAACCTGAAGTGAAGCATCGGAATCTGAAACTGGACTCACAGGAGAGGTTCAAATTACAGAAAGTTAGAGTGTCATTCCTCTTGTACTTAAGTCGGCATTGTGCCTTTTGTTTTAAATTCTGATGCAATTTCTGTGTTTCATCGTCAATAAGAAGGTCCAAGGTATACAGTAAACCTGAAGTGAAGCATCGGAATCTAAAACTGGACTCACAGGAGAGGTTCAAATCATAGAAAGTTAGAGTGTCAGTCCTCTTGTATTTAAGTCGGCATTGTGCCTTTTGTACTAAATTCGGATGCAATTTCTGTGTTTCATCGTCAATAAGAAGGTCCAGG
This sequence comes from Schistocerca americana, assembly GCF_021461395.2. Lineage (NCBI taxonomy): Eukaryota > Metazoa > Arthropoda > Insecta > Orthoptera > Acrididae > Schistocerca > Schistocerca americana. Next base: position 62,271,896 of record NC_060121.1, read on the forward strand.
GGATACAGTGAACCTGAAGTGAAGCATCGGAATCTAAAACTGGACTCACAGGAGAGGTTCAAATCATAGAAAGTTAGAGTGTTAGTCCTCTTGTACTTAAGTCGGCAATGTGCCTTTTGTACTAAATTCGGATGCATTTTCTGTGTTTCATCGTCAATAAGAAGGTCCGAGGGACACAGTAAACCTGAAGTGAAGCATCGCAATTTAAAACTGGACTCACAGGAGAGGTTCAAATCGTAGGAAGTGATTGAGTCAGTCCTCTTGTACATAGGTCGGCATTGTGCCTTTTGAATTTAATTCCGATGCAATTTCTGTGTTTCATCGTCAATAAGAAGGTCCAAGGTATAAAGGATACCTGAAGTGAAGCATCGGAACCTAAAACTAGACTCACAGGAGAGGTTCAAATCATAGAAAGTTACAGTGTCAGTCCTCTTATACTTAAGTCGGCATTGTGCTTTTTGTATTAAATTCGGATGCATTTTCTGTGTTTCATCGTCAATAAGAAGGTCCAAGGTACACAGTAAACCTGAAGTGAAGCATCGGAATCTAAAACTGGACTCACAGGAATGGTTCAAATCATAGAAAGTGAGAGTGTCAGTCCTCTTGTACATACTTCGGCATTGTGCCTTTTGTATTAAATTCGGATGAAATTTCTGTGTTTCATCGTCAATAAGAAGGTCCAAGGTATAGAGTAAACCTGAAGTGAAGCATCGGAATCTTAAACTGGACTCACAGGAGAGCTTCAAATCACAGGAAAATAGTGTCATTCCTCTTGTACTTAAGTCGAAATGTTATGCCTTTTGTATTAAATTCGGATGCAATTTTTTTGTTTCATCGTCAATAATAAGGTACAAGGGATACAGTAAACCTGAAGTGAAGCATCGGAATCTAAAACTGGACTCACAGGAGAGGTTCAAATCGCAGAAAGTGAGAGTGTCAGTCCTCTTGTACTTAAGTCGGCATTGTGCCTTTTGTATTAAATTCGGATGCAATTTCTGTGTTTCATCGTCAATAAGAAGGTCCGAGGGATACAGTAAACCTGAAGTGAGGCATCGGAATGAAAAACTGGACTCACAGGTTCAAATCATAGAAAGTTAGAGTGTCAGTACCCTAGTACTTAAGTCGGAATTGTGCCTTTTGTATTAAATTCGGAAGCAATTGCTGTGTTTCATCGTCAATAAGAAGGTCCAAGGTATACAGTAAACCTGAAGTGAAGCATCTGAATCTAAAACTGGACTCACAGGAGAGGTTCATATCATAGAAAGTTAGTGTCAGTCCTCATGTACGTAAGTCGGCATTGTGCTTTTTGTATTAAATTCGGATGCAATTTCTGTGTTTCATCGTCAATAGGAAGGTCCAAGGGATACAGTAAACCTGAAGTCAAGCATCGGAATCTAAAACTGGACTCAAAGGAGAGGTTCAAATCATAGAAAGTGAGAGTGTCAGTCCTCTTGTACGTAAGTCGGCATTGTGCCCTTTGCATTTAATTCGGAAGCAATTGCTGTGTTCCATCGTCAATAAGATGGTCCAAGGGATACATTAATTCTGAAGTGAAGCATCGGAATCTGAAACTGGCCTCACTGGAGAGTTTCAAATCATAGAAAGTTGGAGTGTCTGTCCTCTTGTACTTAAGTTGGCATTGTGCCTTTTCTATTAAATTCGGATCCAATTTCTGTGTTTCATCGTCAATAATAAGGTCCAAGGTATACAGTAAACCTGAACTGAAGCATCGGAATCTAAAACTGGACTCACAGGGGAGGTTAAAATCATAGAAAGTGAAAATGTCAGTCCTCTTGTACTTAAGTCGGCATTGAAACTTTTGTATTACTTTCGGATGCAATTTCTGTGTTTCAACGTCCATAAGAAGGTCCAAGGTATAAAGGAAACCTGAAGTGAAGCATCGGAATCTAAAACTGGATTCACAGGAGAGGTTCAAATCATAGAAAGTTAGGGTGTCATTCCTCTTGTACTTAAGTCGGCATTGTGCCGTTTGTATTAAATTCGGATGCAATTTCTTTGTTTCATCGTCAATAAGAAGGTACAAGGGTTACACTAAACCTGAAGTGAAGCTTCGGAATCTAAAACTGGACACACAGGAGAGGTTCAAATCATAAAAAGTGAAAGTGTCAGTCCTCATGTACTTAAGTCGGCATTGTGCCTTTTGTATTAAATTCGGATGCAATTTCTGTGTTTCATCGTCAATAAGGAGGTCCAAGGGATACAGAAAACCTGAAGTGAACCATCGAAATCTAAAACTGGACTCACAGGAGAGGTTCATATCATAGAAAGTGAGAGTGTCTGTCCTCTTGTACTTAATTCGGCATTGTGCCTTTTGTATTATTTCGGATGCAATTTCTGTGTTTCATCGTCAATAAGAAGGTCCAAGGGATACAGTAAACCTGAAGTGAGGCATTGGATTCTAAAACTGGACTCACAGGAGAGGTTAAAATCATAGAAAGTTAGAGTATCAGTCCATTTGTACTTAAGTCGGAATTGTGCTTTTTGAATTTAATTCCGATGCAATTTCTGTGTTTCATCGTTATTAAGAAGTTACGAGGTATACAGTAAACCTGAAGTGAAGCATCGGAATCTAAAACTGGACTCACAGGAGAGGTTCAAATCATAGAAAGTGAGAGTGTCAGTCCACTGGTACTTAAGTCGGCATTGTGCCTTATGTATTAAATTCGGATGCAATTTGTGTGTTTCATCGACAATAAGAAGGTCCACGGGATACAGTAAACCTGAAGTGAAACATAGTAATCTAAAACTGGACCCACAGGAGAGGTTGAAATCATAGAAAGTTACAGTGTTAGTCCTCCTGTACTTAAGTCGGCATTGTGCCTTTTGTATTAAATTCGGATGCAATTTCTGTGTTTCATCGTCAATAAGAAGGTCCAAGGGATACTGTAACCCTGAAGTGAAGCATCGGAATCTAAAACTGGACTCACAGGAGAGGTTCAAATCATGGAAGGTGAGAGTGTCAGTCCTCTTGTACTTAAGTCGGCATTGTGCATTTTGTATTAAATTCGGATGCAATTTCTGTGTTTCATCGTCAATAAGAAGGTCCAAGGGATACTGTAACACTGAAGTGAAGCATCGGAATCTAAAACTGGACTCACAGGAGAGGTTCAAATCATGGAATGTGAGAGTGTCAGTCCTCTTGTACTTAAGTCGGCATTGTGCATTTTGTATTAAAGTCGGATGAAATTTCTGTGTTTCATCGTCAATAAGAAGGTCCAAGGGATACAGTAAGCCTGAAGTGTAGCATTGGAATCTATAACTGGACTCACAGGAGAGGTTCAAATCATAGAAGGTGAGAGTGTCGGTCCTCTTCTACCTATGTCAGCATTGTGCCATTTGTATTAATTTCGGATGCAATTTCTATGTTTCATCGTCAATAAGAAGGTCCAAGGGATACAGTAAACCTGAAGTGAGGCATTGGATTCTAAAACTGGACTCACAGGAGAGGTTAAAATCATAGAAAGTTAGAGTATCAGTCCATTTGTACTTAAGTCGGAATTGTGCTTTTTGAATTTATTTCCGATGCAATTTCTGTGTTTCATCGTTATTAAGAAGTTACGAGGTATACAGTAAACCTGAAGTGAAGCATCGGAATCTAAAACTGGACTCACAGGAGAGGTTCAAATCATAGAAAGTGAGAGTGTCAGTCCACTGGTACTTAGGTCGGCATTGTGCCTTATGTATTAAATTCGGATGCAATTTGTGTGTTTCATCGACAATAAGAAGGTCCACGGGATACAGTAAACCTGAAGTGAAACATCGTAATCTAAAACTGGACTCACAGGAGAGGTTGAAATCATAGAAAGTTACGTGTTAGTCCTCCTGTACTTAAGTCGGCATTGTGCCTTTTGTATTAAATTCGGATGCAATTTCTGTGTTTCATCGTCAATAAGAAGGTCCAAGGGATACTGTAACCCTGAAGTGAAGCATCGGAATCTAAAACTGGACTCACAGGAGAGGTTCAAATCATGGAAGGTGAGAGTGTCAGTCCTCTTGTACTTAAGTCGGCATTGTGCATTTTGTATTAAATTCGGATGCAATTTCTGTGTTTCATCGTCAATAAGAAGGTCCAAGGGATACTGTAACACTGAAGTGAAGCATCGGAATCTAAAACTGGACTCACAGGAGAGGTTCAAATCATGGAATGTGAGAGTGTCAGTCCTCTTGTACTTAAGTCGGCATTGTGCATTTTGTATTAAAGTCGGATGAAATTTCTGTGTTTCATCGTCAATAAGAAGGTCCAAGGGATACAGTAAGCCTGAAGTGTAGCATTGGAATCTATAACTGGACTCACAGGAGAGGTTCAAATCATAGAAGGTGAGAGTGTCGGTCCTCTTCTACTTATGTCAGCATTGTGCCATTTGTATTAATTTCGGATGCAATTTCTATGTTTCATCGTCAATAAGAAGGTCCAAGGGATACAGTAAACCTGAAGTGAAGCATCGGAATCTAAAACTGGACTTACAGGGGACGTTCAAATCATAGAAATATAGAGTGTCAGTCCCCTTCCACTTAAGTCGGCATTGTGCCTTTTGAATTTAATTCCGATGAATTTCTGTGTTTCAACGTCAATAATAAGTTCCGAGGTATACAGTAAACCTGAAGTGAAGCATCGGATTCTAAAACTGGACTCACAGGAGAGGTTCGAATCTTAGAAAGTTTGAGTGTTAAACCTCTTTTACTTAAGTGGCATTGTGCCTTTTGTACTAAATTCGGATGCAATTTCTGTGTTTCGTCGTCAATAAGAAGGTCCAAGGGATACAGTAACCCTGAAGTGAAGCATCGGAATCTAAAACTGGACTCACAGGAGGGGTTCAAATCATAGAAAGTGGGAGTGTCAGTCCTCTTGTACTTATGTCGCCATTGTGCCGTTTGTATTAAACTCGGATGCAATTTCTGTGTTTCATCGTCAATAAGAAGGTCCAAGGGATACAGTAAACCTGAAGTGAAGCATCGGAATCTAAAACTGGACTCACTGGAGAGGTTCAAATAAAAGAAAGTGAGAGTGTCAGTCTCTTGTTCTCATGTCGGCATTGTGCCATTTGTATTATATTCGGATGCAATATCTGTGTTTCATCGTCAATAGAAAGGTCCAAGGGATACAGTAAACCTGAAGTGAAGCATCGGAATCTAAAACTGGACTCACAGGAGAGGTTCAAATCATAGAAAGTTTATGTGTCAGTACTCTAGTACTTGAGTCGGCATTATGCCTTTTCAATTTAATTTCGATGCAATTTCTGTGTTTCATCGTCAATAAGAAGTTCCGAGGTATACAGTAAACCTGAAGTGAAGCATAGGAATCTAGAACTGGACTCACAGGAGAGGTTCAAATCATGGAAAGTTAGAGTGTTAGTCCTCTTGTACTTAAGTCGGCATTGTGTCTTTTGTATCAAATTCGGATGCAATTTCTGTGTTTCATCGTCAATAAGAAGGTCCATGGGATACTGTATCCCTGAAGTGAAGCATCTTAATCCAAAACTGGACTCACAGGAGAGGTTCAGATCATAGAAAGTGAGAGTGTCAGTCCTCATGTACTTAAGCCGGCATTGTGCCTTTTGTATCAAATTCGGATGCAATTTCTGTGTTTCATCGTCAATAAGAAGGTCCAAGGGATACAGTACACCTGAAATGATGCATCGGAATCTAAAACTGGACTCACGGGAGAGGTTCTAATCATAGAATGTGAGAGTGTCAGTCCTCTTGTACTTAAGTCGGCATGTGCCTTTTGTACTAAATTCGGATGCAATTTCTGCGTTTCATCGTCAATAGGAAGGTCCAAGGGATACAGAAATCTGAAGTGAAGCATCAGAATCTTAAACTGGACTCACAGGAGAGGTTCAAATCATAGAAAGTTAGAGTGTCAGTCCTCTTGTACTTAAGTCGGCATTGTGCCTTTTGTATTAAATTCGCATGCAATTTCTGTGTTTCATCGTCAATAAGAAGGTCCAACGGATACAGTATACCTGAAGTGAAGCATCGGAATCTAAAACTGGACTCACAGGAGTGGTTCAAATCACAGAAAGTGAGAGTGTCAGTCCTCTTGAACTTAAGACGGCATTGTGCCTTTTGCATTTAATTCGGAAGCAATTTCTGTGTTTCATCGTCAATAAGATGGTCCAAGTCATACATTAAACCTGAAGTGAGGCATCGGAATCTATAACAGGACTCACAGGAGAGGTTCAAATAATAGAAAGTTAGAGTGTCAGTCGTCTTGTACTTAAATAGGCATTGTGCCTTTTGTATTAAATTCGGATGCAATTTCTGTGTTTCATCGTCAATAGGAAGGTCGAAGGTATACAGTAAACCGGAAATGAAGCATCGGAATCTAAAACTGGACTCACAGGAGAGGTTCAAATCATAGAAAGTTAGAGAGACAGTCCTCTTGTACTTAAGTCGGCATTGTGCCTTTTGTATTAAATTCGGATCCAATTTCTGTGTTTCATCGTCAATAAGAAGGTCCAAGGTATACAGTAAACCTGAACTGAAGCATTGGAATCTGTAACTGGACTCACAGGGGTGGTTCAAATCATAGAAAATGAAAATGTCAGTCCACTTGTACTTAAGTCGGCATTGAGCCTTTTGTATTAAATTCCGATGCAATTTCTGTGTTTCATCGTCAATAAGAAGTTCCAAAGGGGTACAGTAAACATGAAGTGAAGCATCGGAATCTAAAACTGCTCTCACAGGGGAGGTTCAAATCATAGATAGTTAGAGAGTCAGTCCTCTTGTACTTAAGTCGGCATTGTGCCTTTTGTATTATATTCGGATGCAATTTCTGTGTTTCATCGGCAATAAGAAGGTCCAAGGGATACAGTAAACCTGAAGTGAAGCATCGGAAACTAAAACAGGACTCACAGGAGAGGTTCAAATCATAGAAAGTGAGAGTGTTTGTCTTCTTGTACTTAATTCGGCATTGTGCCTTTTGTATTAAATTCGGATGCAATTTCTGTGTTTCATCGGCAATAAGAAGGTATAAGGGATACAGTAAACCTGAAGTGCAGCATCGGTGTCTAAAACTGGACCCACAGGAGAGGTTCAAATCATAGAAAGTTAGAGTGTCAGTCCTCTTGTACTTAAGTCGGCATTGTGCCTTTTGAATTTAATTCCGATGCAATTTCTGTGTTTTATTGTTATAAAGAAGTTCCGAGGTATACAGTAAACCTGAAGTGAAGCATCGGAATCTAATACTGGACTCACAGGAGAGGTTCAAATCATTGAAAGTTAGAGTGTCAGTCCTCTTGTACTTAAGTCGGCATTGTGCCTTTTGTATTTAATTCGGATGCAATTTCTGTGTTTCATCGTCTATAAGAAGGTCCAAGGTACATAGTAAACATGAAGTGAGACATCGGAATCTAAAACTGGACCCACAGGAGAGGTTCGAATCATAGAAAGTGAGAGTGTCAGTCCACTGGTACTTAAGTCGGCATTGTGCCTTTTGTATTAAATTCGGATGCAATTTCTGTGTTTCATCGACAATAAGAAGGTCCACGGGATACAGTAAACCTGAAGTGAAACATCGTAATCTAAAACTGGACTCACAGGGGAGGTTCAATACATAGAAAGTGAGAGGGTCAGTCCTCTTGTACTAAGTCGGCATTGTGCCTTTTGTATTAAATTCGGATGCAATTTCTGTGTTTCATCGTCAATAAGAAGTTCCAAAAGATACAGTAAACCTGAAGTGAAGCATCAAAATCTGAAACTGGACTCACATTAGAGGATCAAATCATAGAAAGTGAGAGTGTCAGTCCTCTTGTACGTAAGTCGGCATTGTGCCGTTTGAATTAAATTCGGATGCAATTTCTGTGTTTCATCGTCAATAAGAAGGTCCAAGGTATACAGTAAACCAGAAGTGAAGCATTGGAATCTTTAAGTGGACTCACAGGGGAGGTTCAAATCATAGAAAGTGAAATTGTCATTCCTCTTGTACTTAAGTCGGCATTGTGCTTTTTGTATTAAATTCAGATGCAATTTCTGTGTTTCATCGTCAACAAGAAGGTCCAAGGTATACAGTAAACCTGAAGTGAAGCAGCGGAATCTAAAACTGGACAAACAGGAGAGGCTTGAATCATAGAAAGTGAGAGTGTCAGTCCTCTTGTACTTCAGTCGGCATTGTGCCTTTTGCATTAAATTCGGAAGCAATTTCTGTGTTTCATCGTCAATAAGATGGTCCAAGTCATACATTAAACCTGAAGTGAAGCATCGGAATCTATAACAGGACTCACAGGAGAGGTTCAAATAATAGAAAGTTAGAGTGTCAGTCGTCTTGTACTTAAGTCGGCATTGAGCCTTTTGTATTAAATTCCGATGCAATTTCTGTGTTTCATCGTCAATAAGAAGTTCCGAGGTGTACAGTAAACATGAAGTGAAGAATCGGAATCTAAAACTGGACTCACAGGGGAGGTTCAAATCATAGATAGTTAGAGAGTCAGTCCTCTTGTACTTAAGTCGGCATTGTGCTTTTTGTATTATATTCGGATGCAATTTCTGTGTTTCATCGTCAATAAGAAGGTCCAAGGAATACAGTAAACCTGAAGTGAAGCATCGGAATCTAAAACTGGACTCACAGGAGAGGTTCAAATCATAGAAAGTGAGAGTGTCTGTCCTCTTGTACTTAATTCGGCATTGTGCCTTTTGTATTGAATTCGGATGCAATTTCTGTGTTTCATCGTCAATAAGAAGGTATAAGGGATACAGTAAACCTGAAATGAAGCATCGGAGTCTAAAACTGGACTCACAGGAGAGGTTCAAATCATAGAAAGTTTATGTGTCAGTACTCTAGTACTTGAGTCGGCATTATGCCTTTTCAATTTAATTTCGATGCAATTTCTGTGTTTCATCGTCAATAAGAAGTTCCGAGGTATACAGTAAACCTGAAGTGAAGCATAGGAATCTAGAACTGGACTCACAGGAGAGGTTCAAATCATGGAAAGTTAGAGTGTTAGTCCTCTTGTACTTAAGTCGGCATTCTGTCTTTTGTATCAAATTCGGATGCAATTTCTGTGTTTCATCGTCAATAAGAAGGTCCATGGGATACTGTATCCCTGAAGTGAAGCATCTTAATCCAAAACTGGACTCACAGGAGAGGTTCAGATCATAGAAAGTGAGAGTGTCAGTCCTCATGTACTTAAGCCGGCATTGTGCCTTTTGTATCAAATTCGGATGCAATTTCTGTGTTTCATCGTCAATAAGAAGGTCCAAGGGATACAGTACACCTGAAATGATGCATCGGAATCTAAAACTGGACTCACGGGAGAGGTTCTAATCATAGAATGTGAGAGTGTCAGTCCTCTTGTACTTAAGTCGGCATGTGCCTTTTGTACTAAATTCGGATGCAATTTCTGCGTTTCATCGTCAATAGGAAGGTCCATGGGATACAGAAATCTGAAGTGAAGCATCAGAATCTTAAACTGGACTCACAGGAGAGGTTCAAATCATAGAAAGTTAGAGTGTCAGTCCTCTTGTACTTAAGTCGGCATTGTGCCTTTTGTATTAAATTCGCATGCAATTTCTGTGTTTCATCGTCAATAAGAAGGTCCAACGGATACAGTATACCTGAGGTGAAGCATCGGAATCTAAAACTGGACTCACAGGAGTGGTTCAAATCACAGAAATTGAGAGTGTCAGTCCTCTTGTACTTAAGACGGCATTGTGCCTTTTGCATTTAATTCGGAAGCAAATTCTGTGTTTCATCGTCAATAAGGTGGTCCAAGTCATACATTAAACCTGAAGTGTGGCATCGGAATCTATAACAGGACTCGCAGGAGAGGTTCGAATAATAGAAAGTTAGAGTGTCTGTCTTCTTGTACTTAATTCTTCATTGTGCCTTTTGTATTAAATTCGGATGCAATTTCTGTGTTTCATCGGCAATAAGAAGGTATAAGGGATACAGTAAACCTGAAGTGAAGCATCGGTGTCTAAAACTGGACCCACAGGAGAGATTCAAATAATAGAAAGTTAGAGTGTCAGTCCTCTTGTACTTAAGTCGGCATTGTGCCTTTTGAATTTAATTCCGATGCAATTTCTGTGTTTCATCGTTATTAAGAAGTTCCCAGGTATACAGTAAACCTGAAGTGTAGCATCGGAATCTAAAACTGGACAAACAGGAGAGGCTTAAATCATAGAAAGTGAGAGTGTCAGTCCTCTTGTACTTCAGTCGGCATTGTGCCTTTTGCATTAAATTCGGAAGCAATTTCTGTGTTTCATCGTCAATAAGATGGTCCAAGTCATACATTACACCTGAAGTGAAGCATCGGAATCTATAACAGGACTCACGGGAGAGGTTCAAATCATAGAAAGTTAGAGTGTCAGTCGTCTTGTACTTAAGTCGGCATTGTGAGTTTTGTATTAAATTCGGATGCAATTTCTGTGTTTCATCGTCAATAGGAAGGTCGAAGGTATACAGTAAACCGGAAATGAAGCATCGGAATCTAAAACTGGACTCACAGGAGAGGTTCAAATTATAGAAAGTTAGAGTGTCAGTCCTCCTGTACTTAAGTCGGCATTGTGCCTTTTGTATAAAATTCGGATCCAATTTCTGTGTTTCATCGTCAATAAGATGGTCCAAGGTATACAGTAAACCTGAACTGAAGCATTGGAATCTTTAACTGGACTCACAGAGGAGGTTCAAATCATAGAAACTGAAATTGTCAGTCCACTTGTACTTAAGTCGGCATTTTGCTTTTTGTATTATATTAGGATGCAATTTCTGTGTTTCATCGTCAATAAGAAGGTCCAAGGAATACAGTAAACCTGAAGTGAAGCATCGGAATCTAAAACTGGACTCACAGGAGAGGTTCAAATCATAGAAAGTGAGAGTGTCAGTCCTCTTGAACTTAAGTCGGCATTGTGCCTTTTGTATTAAATTCGCATGCAATTTCTGTGTTTCATCGTCAATAAGAAGGTCCAAGGGATGCAGTAAACCTGAAGTGAAGCATCAAAATCTGAAACTGGACTCACAGGAGAGAATCAAATCATAGAAGTTGAGAGTGTCAGTCCTTTTGTACGTAAGTCAGCATTGTGCCGTTTGTATTAAATTCGGATGAAATTTCTGTGTTTCATCGTCAATAAGAAGGTCCAAGGTATACAGTAAACCAGAAGTGAAGCATCGGAATCTAAAACTGGACTCACAGGAGATATTCAAATCATAGAAAGTGAGAGTGTCAGTCCTCTTGTACTTAAGTCGGCATTGTGATTTTTGTATTACATTCGGATGCAATTTCTGTGTTTCATCGTCAATAAGAAGGTCCAAGGTATACAGTAAACCAGAAGTGATGCATCGGAATCTAAAACTGGACATACAGGAGAGGCTTAAATCATAGAAAGTGAGAGTGTCAATCCTCTTGTACTTAAGACGGCATTGTGCCTTTGCATTAAATTCGGATGCAATCTCTGTGTTTCATCGTCAATAAGAAGGTCTAAGGTATAAAGGAAACCTGAAGTGAAGCATCGGAATCAAAAACTGGACTCACAGGAGAGGTTCAAATCATAGAAAAATAGTGTCAGACCGCTTGTACGTAAGTCGGCATTGTGCCGTGTGTATTAAATTTGGATGCAATTTCTTTGTTTCATCGTCAATAAGAAGGTACAAGGGATACACTAAACCTGAAGTGAAGCTTCGGAATCTAAAACTGGACACACAGGAGAGGTTCAAATCATAGATAGTTAGAGAGTCAGTCCTCTTGTACTTAAGTCGGCATTGTTCCTTTTGTATTATATTCGGATGCAATTTCTATGTTTCATCGTCAATAGGAAGGTCCAAGGTATACAGTAAACCTGATGTGAAGCATCGTAATCTAAAACTGGACTCACAGGAGTGGTTCAAATCATAGAAAGCGAGAGTGTCAGTCCTCTTGTACTTAAGTCGCGCATTGTGCCTTTTGTATTAAATTCGGATGCAATTTCTGTGTTTCATCGTCAATAAGAAATTCCAAGGGATACAGAAAACCTGAAGTGAAGCATCAGAATCAAAAACTGGACTCACAGGAGAGGTTCAAATCATAGAAAGTGAGAGTGTCTGTCCTCTTGTACTTAATTCGGCATTGTGCCTTTTGTATTAAATTCGGATGCAATTTCTGTATTTCATCGTAAATAAGAAGGTCCAAGGGATACGGTAAACCTGAAGTGAAGCTTTGGAGTCTAAAACTGGACTCACAGGAGAGGTTCAAATCATAGAAAGTTAGAGTGTCAGTCCTCTTGTACTTAAGTCGGCATTGTGCCTTTTGAATATAATTCCGATGCGATTTCTGTGTTTCATCGTTATTAAGAAGTTCCGAGGTATACAGTAAACCTGAAGTGTAGCATCGGAATCTAAAACTGGACAAACAGGAGAGGCTTAAATCATAGAAAGTGAGAGTGTCAGTCCTCTTGTACTTAATTCGGCATTGTGCCTTTTGAATTTAATTCCGATGCAATTTCTGTGTTTCATCGTCAATAATAAGTTCCGAGGTATACAGTAAACATGAAGTGAAGCATCGGAATCGAAAACTGGACTCACAGGGGAGGTACAAATCATAGATAGTTAGAGAGTCAGTCCTCTTGTACTTAAGTCGGCATTGTTCCTTTTGTATTATATTCGGATGCAATTTCTATGTTTCATCGTCAATAGGAAGGTCCAAGGTATACAGTAAACCTGATGTGAAGCATCGGAATCTAAAACTGGACTCACAGGAGTGGTTCAAATCATAGAAAGCGAGAGTGTCAGTCCTCTTGTACTTAAGTCGCGCATTGTGCCTTTTGTATTAAATTCGGATGCAATTTCTGTGTTTCATCGTCAATAAGAAATTCCAAGGGATACAGAAAACCTGAAGTGAAGCATCAGAATCAAAAACTGGACTCACAGGAGAGGTTCAAATCATAGAAAGTGAGAGTGTCTGTCCTCTTGTACTTAATTCGGCATTGTGCCTTTTGTATTAAATTCGGATGCAATTTCTGTATTTCATCGTAAATAAGAAGGTCCAAGGGATACGGTAAACCTGAAGTGAAGCTTTGGAGTCTAAAACTGGACTCACAGGAGAGGTTCAAATCATAGAAAGTTAGAGTGTCAGTCCTCTTGTACTTAAGTCGGCATTGTGCCTTTTGAATATAATTCCGATGCGATTTCTGTGTTTCATCGTTATTAAGAAGTTCCGAGGTATACAGTAAACCTGAAGTGAAGCATCGGAATCTAAAACTGGACTCACAGGAGAGGTCCAAATCATAGAAAGTGAGAGTGTCAGTCCACTGGTACTTAAGTCGGCATTGTGGCTTTTGTATTAAATTCGGATGCAATGTCTGTGTTTCATCGACAGTAAGAAGGTCCACGGGATACAGTAAACCTTAAGTGAATCATCGGAATCTAAAACTGGACTCACTGGAGAGGTTCAAATCATAGAAAGTGAGAGGATCAGTCCTCTTGTACTAAGTCGGCATTGTGCCTTTTGTATTAAATTCTTATGCAATTTCTGTGTTTCATCGTCAATAAGAAGGTCCAAGGGATACTGTAACCCTGGAGTGAAGCATCGGAATCTAAAACTGGACTCACAGGAGAGGTTCAAATCATGGAATGTGAGAGTGTCAGTCCTCTTGCACTTAAGTCGGCATTGTGCATTTTGTATTAAATTCGGATGCAATTTCTGTGTTTCATCGTCAATAAGAAGGTCCAAGGGATACTGTAAGCCTGAAGTGTAGCATCGGAATCTATAACTGGACTCACAGGAGGGGTTCAAATCATAGAAGGTGAGAGTGTCGGTCCTCTTGTACTTAAGTCGGCATTGTGCCTTTTGTATTAAACTCGGATGCAATTTCTGTCTTTCATCGTCAATGAGAAGGTCCAAGGGATACAGTAAACCTGAAGTGAAGCATCGGAATCTAAAACTGGACTCACAGGAGAGGTTCAAATCAAAGAAGGTGAGAGTGTCAGACCTCTTGTCCTTAAGTCGGCATTGTGCCATTTGTATTAAATTCGGATGCAATTTCTGTGTTTCATTGTCAATAAAAAGGTCCAAGGGATACAGTAAACCTGAAGTGAAGCTTCGGAATCTTAAACTGGACACACAGGAGAGGTTCAAATCATAGAAAGTTAAAGTGTCAGTCCTCTTGTACTTAATTCGGCATTGTCCCTGTTGAATTTAATTCCGATGCAATTTCTGTGTTTCATCGTCAATAGGAAGTTCCGAGGTATACAGTAATCATGAAGTGAAGCATTGGAATTTAAAACTGGACTCACAGGGGAGGTTCAAATCATAGATAGTTAGAGAGTCAGTCCTCTTGTACTTACGTCGGCATTGTGCATTTTGTATTATATTCGGATGCAATTTCCGTGTTTCATCGTCAATAAGAAGGTCCAAGGGATTCAGTAAACCTGAAGTGAAGCATCGGAATCTAAAACTGGACTCACAGGAGAGGTTCAAAACATAGAAAGTGAGAGTGTCAGTCCTCTTGTACTTAAGTCGGCATGTGCCCTTTGTATTAAATTCGGATGCAATTTCTGTGTTTCATCGTCAATAGGAAGGTCCAAGGGATACAGAAACCTGAAGCGAAGCATCAGAATCTAAAAATGGACACACAGGAGAGGTTCAAATCATAGAAAGTGAGAGTGTCAGTCCACTGGTACTTAAGTCGGCATTGTGCCTTTTGTATTAAATTCGGATGCAATTTCTGTGCTTCATCGACAATAAGAAGTTCCACGGGATACAGTAAACCTGAAGTGAAACATCGGAATCTAAAACTGGATTCACAGGGGAGGTTCAATACATAGAAAGTGAGAGGGTCAGTCCTCTTGTACTAAGTCATCATTGTGCCTTTTGTATTAAATTCGGATGCAATTTCTTTGTTTCATCGTCAATAAGAAGGTACAAGGGATACAGTGAACCTGAAGTGAAGCATCGGAATCTAAAACTGGACTCACAGGAGAGGTTCATAACATAGATAGTGAGAGTGTCAGTCCTCTTGTACTTAAGTCGGCATTGTGCCTTTTGTATTAAATTCGGATGCAATTTCTGTGTTTCATCGTCAATAAGAAGGTCCAAGGGATACAGAAAATCTGAAGTAAAGCATCGGAATCTAAAACTCGACTCACAGGAGAGGTTCAAATCATAGAAAGTGAGAGTGTCTGTCCTCTTGTACTTAAGTCGGCATTGTGCCTTTTGTATTAAATTCGGATGCAATTTCTGTGTTTCATCGTCAATAAGAAGGTCCGAGGGATACAGTAAACCTGAAGTGAGGCATCGGAATCAAAAACTGGACTCACAGGTTCAAATCATAGAAAGTGAGAGTGTCAGTCCTCTTGTACTTACGTCGGCATTGCGCCTTTTGTATTAAAATCGGATGTAATGTCTTTGTTTCATCGTCAATAAGAAGGTAGAAGGGATACACTAAACCTGAAGTGAAGCTTCGGAATCTAAAACTGGACTCACAGGAGAGGTTCAAATCGTAGAAAGTTAAAGTGTCAGTCCTCTTGTACTTAATTCGGCATTGTGCCTTTTGAATTTAATTCCGATGCAATTTCTGTGTTTCATCGTCAATTAGACGTTCCGAGGTATACAGTAAACATGAAGTGAAGCATCGGAATCTAAAACTGGACTCACAGGGGAGGTTCAAATCATAGATAGTTAGAGAGGCAGTCCTCTTGTACTTAAGTCGGCATTTTGCCTTTTGTATTATTTTCGGATGCAATTTCTGTGTTTCGTCGTCATTAAGAAGGTCCAAGGGATACAGTAAACCTGAAGTGAAGCATCAAAATTTGATACTGGACTCACAGGAGAGGATCAAATCATAGAAAGTGAGAGTGTCAGTCCTCTTGTACGTAAGTCGGCATTGTGCATTTGTATTAAATTCGGATGCAATTTCTGTGTTTCATCGTCAATAGGAAGGTCCAAGGAATAAAGGAAACCTGAAGTGAAGCATCGGAATCTAAAACTGGACTCACAGGAGAGGTTCAAATCATAGAAAAATAGTGTCAGTCAGCTTGTACGTAAGTCGGCATTGTGCCTTTTGCATTACATTCGGATGCAATTTCTGTGTTTCATCGTCAATAAGTAGGTCCAAGGGATACAGTAAACCTGAAGTGAAGCATCGGAATCTAAAACTGGACTCACAGGAGAGGTTCAAATCATAGAAAGTGAGAGTGTCAGTCCTCTTGTACTTAAGTCGGCATTGTGCCTTTTGTATTTAATTCGGATGCAATTTCTGTGTTTCATCGTCAATAAGAAGGTCCGAGGGATACAGTAAACCTGAAGTGAGGCATCGGAATCAAAGCTGGACTCACAGGTTCAAATCATAGAAAGTGAGAGTGTCAGTCCTCTTGTACTTAAGACGGCATTGTGCCTTTTGTATTAAATTCGGATGCAATTTCTGTGTTTCAATTGCAATAAGAAGGTCCAAGGGATACAGTGGACCTGAAGTGAAGCATCGGAATCTGACACTGGACTCACAGGAGAGGTTCAAATCATAGAAAGTTAGAGTGTCAGTCCTCTCGCACTTAAGTCGGCATGTGCTTTTGTATTAAATTCGGATGCAATTTCTGTGTTTCATCGTCAATAGGAAGGTCCAAGGGATACAGCAACCTGAAGCGAAGCATCAGAATCTAAAACTGGACTCACAGGAGAGGTTCAAACCATAGAAAGTGAGAGTGTCAGTCCACTGCTACTTAAGTCATCATTGTGCCTTTTGTATTAAATTCGAATGCAATTTCTGTGTTTCATCGACAATAAGAAGGTCCACGGGATACAGTGAACCTGAAGTGAAACATCGGAATCTAAAACTGGACTCACAGGGGAGGTTCAATACATAGAAAGTGAGAGGGTCAGTCCTCTTGTACTAAGTCGGCATTGTGCCTTTTGTATTAAATTCGGATGCAATTTCTTTGTTTCATCGTCAATAAGAAGGTACAAGGGATACAGTGAACCTGAAGTGAAGGATCGGAATCTAAAACTGGACTCACAGGAGAGGTTCAAAGCTTAGATAGTGAGAGTGTAAGTCCTCTTGTACTTAAGTCGGCATTGTGCCTGTTGTATTAAATTCGGATGCAATTTCTGTGTTTCATCGTCAATAAGAAGGTCCAAGGGATACAGAAAACCTGAACTAAAGCATCGGAATCTAAAACTCGACTCACAGGAGAGGTTCAAATCATAGAAAGTGAGAGTGTCTGTCCTCTTGTACTTAATTCGGCATTGTGCCTTTTGTATTAAATTCGGATGCAATTTCTGTGTTTCATCGTCAATAAGAAGGTATAAGGGATACAGTAAACCTGAAGTGATGCATCGGAGTCTAAAACTGGACTCACAGGAGAGGTTTAAATTATAGAAAGTTAGAGTGTCAGTCCTCTTGTACTTAAGTCGGCATTGTGCCTTTTGAATTTAATTCCGATGCAATTTCTGTGTTTCATCGTTATTAAGAAGTTCCGAGGTATACCGTAAACCTGAAGTGAAGCATCGGAATCTAAAACTGGACTCACAGGAGAGGTTCAAATCATAGAAAGTTACAGTGTCAGTCCTCTTGTACTTACGTCGGCATTGCGCCTTTTGTATTAAATTCGGATGCAATGTCTTTGTTTCATCGTCAGTAAGAAGGTACAAGGGATACACTAAACCTGAAGTGAAGCTTCGGAATCTAAAACTGGACACACAGGAGAGGTTCAAATCATAGAAAGTTAAAGTGTCAGTCCTCTTGTACTTAATTCGGCATTGTGCCTTTTGAATTTAATTCCGATGCAATTTCTGTCTTTCATCGTCAATAAGAATTTCCGAGGTATACAGTAATCATGAAGTGAAGCATCGGAATCTAAAACTGGACTCACAGGGGATTTTCAAATCATAGATAGTTAGAGAGTCAGTCCTCTCGTACTTAAGTCGGCATTGTGCCTTTTGATTACTTTCGGATGCAATTTCTGTGTTTCATCGTCAATAAGTAGGTCCGAGGGATACAGTAAACCTGAAGTGAAGCATCGGAATCTAAAACTGGACTCACAGGAGAGGTTCAAATCATAGAAAGTGAGAGTGTCAGTCCTCTTGTACTAAAGTCGGCATTGTGCCTTTTGTATTAAATTCGGATGCAATTTCTGTTTTTCATCGTCAATAAGAACGTCCGAGGGATACAGTAAACCTGAAGTGAAGCATCGGAATCTAAAACTGGACTCACAGGAGAGGTTCATAACATAGATAGTGAGAGTGTCAGTCCTCTTGTACTTAAGTCGGCATTGTGCCTTTTGTATTAAATTCGGATGCAATTTCTGTGTTTCATCGTCAATAAGAAGGTCCAAGGGATACAGAAAATCTGAAGTAAAGCATCGGAATCTAAAACTCGACTCACAGGAGAGGTTCAAATCATAGAAAGTGAGAGTGTCTGTCCTCTTGTACTTAAGTCGGCATTGTGCCTTTTGTATTAAATTCGGATGCAATTTCTGTGTTTCATCGTCAATAAGAAGGTCCGAGGGATACAGTAAACCTGAAGTGAGGCATCGGAATCAAAAACTGGACTCACAGGTTCAAATCATAGAAAGTGAGAGTGTCAGTCCTCTTGTACTTAAGATGGCATTGTGCCTTTTGTATTAAATTCGGATGCAGTTTCTGTGTTTCATCGGCAATAAGAAGGTCCAAGGGATACAGTGAACCTGAAGTGAAGCATCGGAATCTGACACTGGACTCACAGGAGAGGTTCAAATCATAGAAAGTTAGAGTGTCAGTCCTCTTGTACTTAAGTCGGCATTGTGCCTTTTGAATTTAATTCCGATGCAATTTCTGTGTATCATCGTTATTAAGAAGTTCCGAGGTATACCGTAAACCTGAAGTGAAGCATCGGAATCTAAAACTGGACTCACAGGAGAGGTTCAAATCATAGAAATTTAGAGTGTCAGTCCTCTTGTACTTACGTCGGCATTGCGCCTTTTGTATTAAAATCGGATGTAATGTCTTTGTTTCATCGTCAATAAGAAGGTAGAAGGGATACACTAAACCTGAAGTGAAGCTTCGGAATCTAAAACTGGACTCACAGGAGAGGTTCAAATCGTAGAAAGTTAAAGTGTCAGTCCTCTTGTACTTAATTCGGCATTGTGCCTTTTGAATTTAATTCCGATGCAATTTCTGTGTTTCATCGTCAATTAGACGTTCCGAGGTATACAGTAAACATGAAGTGAAGCATCGGAATCTAAAACTGGACTCACAGGGGAGGTTCAAATCATAGATAGTTAGAGAGGCAGTCCTCTTGTACTTAAGTCGGCATTTTGCCTTTTGTATTATTTTCGGATGCAATTTCTGTGTTTCGTCGTCATTAAGAAGGTCCAAGGGATACAGTAAACCTGAAGTGAAGCATCAAAATTTGAAACTGGACTCACAGGAGAGGATCAAATCATAGAAAGTGAGAGTGTCAGTCCTCTTGTACGTAAGTCGGCATTGTGCATTTGTATTAAATTCGGATGTAATTTCTGTGTTTCATCGTCAATAAGAAGGTCCAAGGAATAAAGGAAACCTGAAGTGAAGCATCGGAATCTAAAACTGGACTCACAGGAGAGGTTCAAATCATAGAAAAATAGTGTCAGTCAGCTTGTACGTAAGTCGGCATTGTGCCTTTTGCATTACATTCGGATGCAATTTCTGTGTTTCATCGTCAATAAGTAGGTCCAAGGGATACAGTAAACCTGAAGTGAAGCATCGGAATCTAAAACTGGACTCACAGGAGAGGTTCAAATCATAGAAAGTGAGAGTGTCAGTCCTCTTGTACTTAAGTCGGCATTGTGCCTTTTGTATTTAATTCGGATGCAATTTCTGTGTTTCATCGTCAATAAGAAGGTCCGAGGGATACAGTAAACCTGAAGTGAGGCATCGGAATCAAAGCTGGACTCACAGGTTCAAATCATAGAAAGTGAGAGTGTCAGTCCTCTTGTACTTAAGACGGCATTGTGCCTTTTGTATTAAATTCGGATGCAATTTCTGTGTTTCATCGGCAATAAGAAGGTCCAAGGGATACAGTGGACCTGAAGTGAAGCATCGGAATCTGACACTGGACTCACAGGAGAGGTTCAAATCATGGAAAGTTAGAGTGTCAGTCCTCTTGTACTTAAGTCGGCATTGTGCCTTTTGAATTTAATTCCGATGCAATTTCTGTGTTTCATCGTCAATAAGAAGGTGCAAGGTATACAGTAAACCTGAAGTGAAGCATCGGAATCTAAAACTGGACTCACAGGAGAGGTTCAAATCATAGAAAGTGAGAGTGTCAGTCCTCTTGTACTTAAGTCAGCATTGTGCCTTTTGTATTTAATTCGGATGCAATTTCTGTGTTTCATCGTCAATAGGAAGGTCCAAGGGATACAGCAACCTGAAGCGAAGCATCAGAATCTAAAACTGGACTCACAGGAGAGGTTCAAACCATAGAAAGTGAGAGTGTCAGTCCACTGCTACTTATGTCGGCATTGTGCCTTTTGTATTAAATTCGAATGCAATTTCTGTGTTTCATCGACAATAAGAAGGTCCACGGGATACAGTGAACCTGAAGTGAAACATCGGAATCTAAAACTGGACTCACAGGGGAGGTTCAATACATAGAAAGTGAGAGGGTCAGTCCTCTTGTACTAAGTCGGCATTGTGCCTTTTGTATTAAATTCGGATGCAATTTCTTTGTTTCATCGTCAATAAGAAGGTACAAGGGATACAGTGAACCTGAAGTGAAGGATCGGAATCTAAAACTGGACTCACAGGAGAGGTTCAAAGCTTAGATAGTGAGAGTGTAAGTCCTCTTGTACTTAAGTCGGCATTGTGCCTTTTTATTAAATTCGGATGCAATTTCTGTGTTTCATCGTCAATAAGAAGGTCCAAGGGATACAGTAAACCTGAAGTGATGCATCGGAGTCTAAAACTGGACTCACAGGAGAGGTTTAAATTATAGAAAGTTAGAGTGTCAGTCCTCTTGTACTTAAGTCGGCATTGTGCCTTTTGAATTTAATTCCGATGCAATTTCTGTGTTTCATCGTTATTAAGAAGTTCCGAGGTATACCGTAAACCTGAAGTGAAGCATCGGAATCTAAAACTGGACTCACAGGAGAGGTTCAAATCATAGAAAGTTACAGTGTCAGTCCTCTTGTACTTACGTCGGCATTGCGCCTTTTGTATTAAATTCGGATGCAATGTCTTTGTTTCATCGTCAGTAAGAAGGTACAAGGGATACACTAAACCTGAAGTGAAGCTTCGGAATCTAAAACTGGACACACAGGAGAGGTTCAAATCATAGAAAGTTAAAGTGTCAGTCCTCTTGTACTTAATTCGGCATTGTGCCTTTTGAATTTAATTCCGATGCAATTTCTGTCTTTCATCGTCAATAAGAATTTCCGAGGTATACAGTAATCATGAAGTGAAGCATCGGAATCTAAAACTGGACTCACAGGAGAGGTTCAAATCATAGAAAGTGAGAGTGTCAGTCCTCTTGTACTAAAGTCGGCATTGTGCCTTTTGTATTAAATTCGGATGCAATTTCTGTTTTTCATCGTCAATAAGAACGTCCGAGGGATACAGTAAACCTGAAGTGAGGCATCGGAATCAAAAACTGGACTCACAGGTTCAAATCATAGAAAGTGAGAGTGTCAGTCATCTTGTACTTAAGACGGCATTGTGCCTTTTGTATTAAATTCGGATGCAATTTCTGTGTTTCATCGGCAATAAGAAGGTCCAAGGGATACAGTGAACCTGAAGCGAAGCATCGGAATCTGACACTGGACTCACAGGAGAGGTTCAAATCACAGAAAGTTAGAGTGTCAGTCCTCTTGTACTTAAGTCGGCATTGTGCCTTTTGAATTTAATTCCGACGCAATTTCTGTGTTTCATCGTCAATAAGAAGTTCCGAGGTATACAGTAAACCTGAAGTGAAGCATCGGAATCTAAAACTGGACTCACAGGAGAGGTTCAAATCATAGAAAGTTAGAGTGTTAGTCCTCTTGTACTTAAGTCGGCATTGTGACTTTTGTATTAAATTCGGATGCAATTTCTGTGTTTCATCGTCAATAAGAAGGTCCAAACGACACTGTATCCCTGAAGTGAAGCATCTTAATCTAAAACTGGACTCACAGGAGAGGTTCAAATCATAGAAAGTGATAGTGTCAGTCCTCATGTACATAAGTCGGCATTGTGCCTTTTGTATTAAATTCGGATGCAATTTCTGTGTTTCATCGACAATAAGAAGGTCCAAGGGATACAGTAAACCTGAAGTGAAGCATCGGAATCTAAAATTGGACTCACGGGAGAGGTTCAAATCATAGAAAGTGAGAGTGTCAGTCCTCTTGTACTTAAGTCGGCATGTGCCTTTTGTATTAAATTCGGATGCAATTTTGTGTTTCGTCGTCAATAAGAAGGTCCAAGGGATACCCAAACCCTGAAGTGAAGCATCGGAATCTAAAACTGGACTCACTGGAGAGGTTCAAATAATAGAAAGTGGGAGTGTCAGTCCTCTTGTACTTAAGTCGGCATTGTGCCTTTTGTATTAAACTCGGATGCAATTTCTGTCTTTCATCGTCAATGAGAAGGTCCAAGGGATACAGTAAACCTGAAGTGAAGCATCGGAATCTAAAACTGGACTCACAGGAGAGGTTCAAATCAAAGAAGGTGAGAGTGTCAGTCCTCTTGTCCTTAAGTCGGCATTTCGCCTTTTGTATTAAACTCGGATGCAATGTCTTTGTTTCATCGTCAATAAGAAGGTACAAGGGATACACTAAACCTGAAGTGAAGCTTCGGAATCTAAAACTGGACACACAGAAGAGGTTCAAATCATAGAAAGTTAAAGTGTCAGTCCTCTTGTACTTAATTCGGCATTGTGCCTGTTGAATTTAATTCCGATGCAATTTCTGTGTTTCATCGTCAATAAGAAGTCCCGAGGTATACAGTAAACATGAAGTGAAGCATCGGAATCTAAAACTGGACTCACAGGGGAGGTTCAAATCATAGATAGTTAGAGAGTCAGTCCTCTTGTACTTAAGTCGGCATTGTGCCTTTTGTATTATATTTGGATGCAATTTCTGTGTTTCATCGTCAATAAGAAGGTCCAAGGGATACAGTAAACCTGAAGTGAAGCATCGGAATCTAAAACTGGACTCACAGGAGAGGTTCAAATCATAGAAAGTGAGAGTGTCAGTCCTCTTGTACTTAAGTCGGCATGTGCCTTTTGTATTAAATTCGGATGCAATTTCTGTGTTTCATCGTCAATAGGAAGGTCCAAGGGATACAGAAACCTGAAGCGAAGCATCAGAATCTAAAACTGGACACACAGGAGAGGTTCAAATCATAGAAAGTGAGAGTGTCAGTCCACTGGTACTTAAGTCGGCATTGTGCCATTTGTATTAAATTCGGATGCAATTTCTGTGCTTCATCGACAATAAGAAGGTCCACGGGATACAGTAAACCTGAAGTGAAACATCGGAATCTAAAACTGGACTCACAGGGGAGGTTCAATACATAGAAAGTGAGAGGGTCAGTCCTCTTGTACTAAGTCGGCATTGTGCCTTTTGTATTAAACTCGGATGCAATTTCTTTGTTTCATCGTCAATAAGAAGGTACAAGGGATACAGTGAACCTGAAGTGAAGCATCGGAATCTAAAACTGGAATCACAGGAGAGGTTCAAAACATAGATAGTGAGAGTGTCAGTCCTCTTGTACTTAAGTCGGCATTGTGCCTTTTGTATTAAATTCGGATGCAATTTCTGTGTTTCATCGTCAATAAGAAGGTCCAAGGGATACAGAAAACCTGAAGTAAAGCATCGGAATCTAAAACTCGACTCACAGGACAGGTTCAAATCATAGAAAGTGAGAGTGTCTGTCCTCTTGTACTTAATTCGGCATTGTGCCTTTTGTATTAAATTCGGATGCCATTTCTGTGTTTCATCGTCAATAAGAAGGTATAAGGGATACAGTAAACCTGAAGTGAAGCATCGGAGTCTAAAACTGGACTCACAGGAGAGGTTTAAATCATAGAAAGTTAGAGTGTCAGTCCTCTTGTACTTAAGTCGGCATTGTGCCTTTTGAATTTAATTCCGATGCAATTTCTGTGTTTCATCGTTATTAAGAAGTTTCGAGGTATACCGTAAACCTGAAATGAAGCATCGGAATCTAAAACTGGACTCACAGGAGAGGTTCAAATCATAGAAAGTTAGAGTGTCAGTCCTCTTGTACTTACGTCGGCATTGCGCCTTTTGTATTAAATTCGGATGCAATGTCTTTGTTTCATCGTCAATAAGAAGGTACAAGGGATACACTAAACCTGAAGTGAAGCTTCGGAATCTAAAACTGGATACACAGGAGAGGTTCAAATCATAGAAAGTTAAGGTGTCAGTCCTCTTGTACTAAGTCGGCATTATGCCTTTTGTATTAAATTCGGATGCAATTTCTTTGTTTCATCGTCAATAAGAAGGTACAAGGGATACAGTGAACCTGAAGTGAAGGATCGGAATCTAAAACTGGACTCACAGGAGAGGTTCAAAACTTAGATAGTGAGAGTGTCAGTCCTCTTGTACTTAAGTCGGCATTGTGCCTTCTGTATTAAATTCGGATGCAATTTCTGTGTTTCATCGTGAATAAGAGGGTCCAAGGGATACAGAAAACCTGAAGTAAAGCATCGGAATCTAAAACTCGTCTCACAGGAGAGGTTCAAATCATAGAAAGTGAGAGTGTCTGTCCTCTTGTACTTAATTCGGCATGTGCCTTTTGTATTAAATTCGGATGCAATATCTGTGTTTCATCGTCAATAAGAAGGTATAAGGGATACAGTAAACCTGAAGTGATGCATCGGAGTCTAAAACTGGACTCACAGGAGAGGTTTAAATCATAGAAAGTTAGAGTGTCAGTCCTCTTGTACTTAAGTCGGCATTGTGCCTTTTGAATTTAATTCCGATGCAATTTCTGTGTTTCATCGTTATTAAGAAGTTCCGAGGTATACCGTAAACCTGAAATGAAGCATCGGAATCTAAAACTGGACTCACAGGAGAGGTTCAAATCATAGAAAGTTAGAGTGTCAGTCCTCTTGTACTTACGTCGGCATTGCGCCTTTTGTATTAAATTCGGATGCAATGTCTTTGTTTCATCGTCAATAAGAAGGTACAAGGGATACACTAAACCTGAAGTGAAGCTTCGGAATCTAAAACTGGATACACAGGAGAGGTTCAAATCATAGAAAGTTAAAGTGTCAGTCCTCTTGTACTAAGTCGGCATTATGCCTTTTGTATTAAATTCGGATGCAATTTCTTTGTTTCATCGTCAATAAGAAGGTACAAGGGATACAGTGAACCTGAAGTGAAGGATCGGAATCTAAAACTGGACTCACAGGAGAGGTTCAAAACTTAGATAGTGAGAGTGTCAGTCCTTTTGTACTTAAGTCGGCATTGTGCCTTTTGTATTAAATTCGGATGCAATTTCTGTGTTTCATCGTGAATAAGAGGGTCCAAGGGATACAGAAAACCTGAAGTAAAGCATCGGAATCTAAAACTCGTCTCACAGGAGAGGTTCAAATCATAGAAAGTGAGAGTGTCTGTCCTCTTGTACTTAATTCGGCATGTGCCTTTTGTATTAAATTCGGATGCAATATCTGTGTTTCATCGTCAATAAGAAGGTATAAGGGATACAGTAAACCTGAAGTGATGCATCGGAGTCTAAAACTGGACTCACAGGAGAGGTTTAAATCATAGAAAGTTAGAGTGTCAGTCCTCTTGTACTTAAGTCGGCATTGTGCCTTTTGAATTTAATTCCGATGCAATTTCTGTGTTTCATCGTCAATAAGAAGTTCCGAGGTATACAGTAAACCTGAAGTGAAGCATCGGAATGTAAAACTAGACTCACAGGAGAGGTTCAAATCATAGAAAGTTAGAGTGTTAGTCCTCTTGTACTTAAGTAGGCATTGTGACTTTTGTATTAAATTCGGATGCAATTTCTGTGTTTCATCGTCAATAAGAAGGTCCAAACGATACTGTATCCCTGAAGTGAAGCATCTTAATCTAAAACTGGACTCACAGGAGAGGTTCAAATCATAGAAAGTGATAGTGTCAGTCCTCATGTACATAAGTCGGCATTGTGTCTTTTGTATTAAATTCGGATGCAATTTCTGTGTTTCATCGACAATAAGAAGGTCCAAGGGATACAGTAAACCTGAAGTGAAGCATCGGAATCTAAAATTGGACTCACGGGAGAGGTTCAAATCATAGAAAGTGAGAGTGTCAGTCCTCTTGTACTTAAGTCGGCATGTGCCTTTTGTATTAAATTCGGATGCAATTTTGTGTTTCGTCGTCAATAAGAAGGTCCAAGGGATACACTAACCCTGAAGTGAAGCATCGGAATCTAAAATTGGACTCACTGGAGAGGTTCAAATAATAGAAAGTGGGAGTGTCAGTCCTCTTGTACTTAAGTCGGCATTGTGCCTTTTGTATTAAACTCGGATGCAATTTCTGTCTTTCATCGTCAATGAGAAGGTCCAAGGGATACAGTAAACCTGAAGTGAAGCATCGGAATCTAAAACTGGACTCACAGGAGAGGTTCAAATCGAAGAAGGTGAGAGTGTCAGTCCTCTTGTCCTTAAGTCGGCATTGCGCCTTTTGTATTAAACTCGGATGCAATGTCTTTGTTTCATCGTCAATAAGAAGGTACAAGGGATACACTAAACCTGAAGTGAAGCTTCGGAATCTAAAACTGGACACACAGGAGAGGTTCAAATCATAGAAAGTTAAAGTGTCAGTCCTCTTGTACTTAATTCGGCATTGTGCCTGTTGAATTTAATTCCGATGCAATTTCTGTGTTTCATCGTCAATAAGAAGTTCCGAGGTATACAGTAAACATGAAGTGAAGCATCGGAATCCAAAACTGGACTCACAGGGGAGGTTCAAATCATAGATAGTTAGAGAGTCAGTCCTCTTGTACTTAAGTCGGCATTGTGCCTTTTGTATTATATTTGGATGCAATTTCTGTGTTTCATCGTCAATAAGAAGGTCCAAGGGATACAGTAAACCTGAAGTGAAGCATCGGAATCTAAAACTGGACTCACAGGAGAGGTTCAAATCATAGAAAGTGAGAGTGTCAGTCCTCTTGTACTTAAGTCGGCATGTGCCTTTTGTATTAAATTCGGATGCAATTTCTGTGTTTCATCGTCAATAGGAAGGTCCAAGGGATACAGAAACCTGAAGCGAAGCATCAGAATCTAAAACTGGACACACAGGAGAGGTTCAAATCATAGAAAGTGAGAGTGTCAGTCCACTGGTACTTAAGTCGGCATTGTGCCTTTTGTATTAAATTCGGATGCAATTTCTGTGCTTCATCTACAATAAGAAGGTCCACGGGATACAGTAAACCTGAAGTGAAACATCGGAATCTAAAACTGGACTCACAGGGGAGGTTCAATACATAGAAAGTGAGAGGGTCAGTCCTCTTGTACTAAGTCGGCATTGTGCCTTTTGTATTAAATTCGGATGCAATTTCTTTGTTTCATCGTCAATAAGAAGGTACAAGGGATACAGTGAACCTGAAGTGAAGCATCGGAATCTAAAACTGGACTCACAGGAGAGGTTCAAAACTTAGATAGTGAGAGTGTCAGTCCTCTTGTGCTTAAGTCGGCATTGTGCCTTTTGTATTAAATTCGGATGCAATTTCTGTGTTTCATCGTCAATAAGAAGGTCCAAGGGATACAGAAAACCTGAAGTAAAGCATCGGAATCTAAAACTCGACTCACAGGACAGGTTCAAATCATAGAAAGTGAGAGTGTCTGTCCTCTTGTACTTAATTCGGCATTGTGCCTTTTGTATTAAATTCGGATGCCATTTCTGTGTTTCATCGTCAATAAGAAGGTATAAGGGATACAGTAAACCTGAAGTGAAGCATCGGAGTCTAAAACTGGACTCACAGGAGAGGTTTAAATCATAGAAAGTTAGAGTGTCAGTCCCCTTGTACTTAAGTCGGCATTGTGCCTTTTGAATTTAATTCCGATGCAATTTCTGTGTTTCATCGTTATTAAGAAGTTCCGAGGTATACCGTAAACCTGAAATGAAGCATCGGAATCTAAAACTCGTCTCACAGGAGAGGTTCAAATCATAGAAAGTTAGAGTGTCAGTCCTCTTGTACTTACGTCGGCATTGCGCCTTTTGTATTAAATTCGGATGCAATGTCTTTGTTTCATCGTCAATAAGAAGGTACAAGGGATACACTAAACCTGAAGTGAAGCTTCGGAATCTAAAACTGGATACACAGGAGAGGTTCAAATCATAGAAAGTTAAAGTGTCAGTCCTCTTGTACTAAGTCGGCATTATGCCTTTTGTATTAAATTCGGATGCAATTTCTTTGTTTCATCGTCAATAAGAAGGTACAAGGGATACAGTGAACCTGAAGTGAAGGATCGGAATCTAAAACTGGACTCACAGGAGAGGTTCAAAACTTAGATAGTGAGAGTGTCAGTCCTCTTGTACTTAAGTCGGCATTGTGCCTTTTGTATTAAATTCGGATGCAATTTCTGTGTTTCATCGTGAATAAGAGGGTCCAAGGGATACAGAAAACCTGAAGTAAAGCGTCGGAATCTAAAACTCGTCTCACAGGAGAGGTTCAAATCATAGACAGTGAGAGTGTCTGTCCTCTTGTACTTAATTCGGCATGTGCCTTTTGTATTAAATTCGGATGCAATATCTGTGTTTCATCGTCAATAAGAAGGTATAAGGGATACAGTAAACCTGAAGTGATGCATCGGAGTCTAAAACTGGACTCACAGGAGAGGTTTAAATCATAGAAAGTTAGAGTGTCAGTCCTCTTGTACTTAAGTCGGCATTGTGCCTTTTGAATTTAATTCCGATGCAATTTCTGTGTTTCATCGTTATTAAGAAGTTCCGAGGTATACCGTAAACCTGAAGTGAAGCATCGGAATCTAAAACTGGACTCACAGGAGAGGTTCAAATCATAGAAAGTTACAGTGTCAGTCCTCTTGTACTTACGTCGGCATTGCGCCTTTTGTATTAAATTCGGATGCAATGTCTTTGTTTCATCGTCAATAAGAAGGTCCAAGGGATACAGAAACCTGAAGCGAAGCATCAGAATCTAAAACTGGACACACAGGAGAGGTTCAAATCATAGAAAGTGAGAGTGTCAGTCCACTGGTACTTAAGTCGGCATTGTGCCTTTTGTATTAAATTCGGATGCAATTTCTGTGTTTCATCGTCAATAAGAAGGTCCAAGGGATACAGAAAACCTGAAGTAAAGCATCGGAATCTAAAACTCGACTCACAGGACAGGTTCAAATCATAGAAAGTGAGAGTGTCTGTCCTCTTGTACTTAATTCGGCATTGTGCCTTTTGTATTAAATTCGGATGCCATTTCTGTGTTTCATCGTCAATAAGAAGGTATAAGGGATACAGTAAACCTGAAGTGAAGCATCGGAGTCTAAAACTGGACTCACAGGAGAGGTTTAAATCATAGAAAGTTAGAGTGTCAGTCCTCTTGTACTTAAGTCGGCATTGTGCCTTTTGAATTTAATTCCGATGCAATTTCTGTGTTTCATCGTTATTAAGAAGTTCCGAGGTATACCGTAAACCTGAAATGAAGCATCGGAATCTAAAACTGGACTCACAGGAGAGGTTCAAATCATAGAAAGTTAGAGTGTCAGTCCACTTGTACTTACGTCGGCATTGCGCCTTTTGTATTAAATTCGGATGCAATGTCTTTGTTTCATCGTCAATAAGAAGTTACAAGGGATACACTAAACCTGAAGTGAAGCTTCGGAATCTAAAACTGGATACACAGGAGAGGTTCAAATCATAGAAAGTTAAAGTGTCAGTCCTCTTGTACTAAGTCGGCATTATGCCTTTTGTATTAAATTCGGATGCAATTTCTTTGTTTCATCGTCAATAAGAAAGTACAAGGGATACAGTGAACCTGAAGTGAAGGATCGGAATCTAAAACTGGACTCACAGGAGAGGTTCAAAACTTAGATAGTGAGAGTGTCAGTCCTCTTGTACTTAAGTCGGCATTGTGCCTTTTGTATTAAATTCGGATGCAATTTCTGTGTTTCATCGTGAATAAGAGGGTCCAAGGGATACAGAAAACCTGAAGTAAAGCATCGGAATCTAAAACTCGTCTCACAGGAGAGGTTCAAATCATAGACAGTGAGAGTGTCTGTCCTCTTGTACTTAATTCGGCATGTGCCTTTTGTATTAAATTCGGATGCAATATCTGTGTTTCATCGTCAATAAGAAGGTATAAGGGATACAGTAAACCTGAAGTGATGCATCGGAGTCTAAAACTGGACTCACAGGAGAGGTTTAAATCATAGAAAGTTAGAGTGTCAGTCCTCTTGTACTTAAGTCGGCATTGTGCCTTTTGAATTTAATTCCGATGCAATTTCTGTGTTTCATCGTTATTAAGAAGTTCCGAGGTATACCGTAAACCTGAAGTGAAGCATCGGAATCTAAAACTGGACTCACAGGAGAGGTTCAAATCATAGAAAGTTACAGTGTCAGTCCTCTTGTACTTACGTCGGCATTGCGCCTTTTGTATTAAATTCGGATGCAATGTCTTTGTTTCATCGTCAATAAGAAGGTCCAAGGGATACAGAAACCTGAAGCGAAGCATCAGAATCTAAAACTGGACACACAGGAGAGGTTCAAACCATAGAAAGTGAGAGTGTCAGTCCACTGGTACTTAAGTCGGCATTGTGCCTTTTGTATTAAATTCGGATGCAATTTCTGTGCTTCATCGACAATAAGAAGGTCCACGGGATACAGTAAACCTGAAGTGAAACATCGGAATCTAAAACTGGACTCACAGGGGAGGTTCAATACATAGAAAGTGAGAGGGTAAGTCCACTTGTACTAAGTCGGCATTGTGCCTTTTGTATTAATTTCGGATGCAATTTCTTTGTTTCATCGTCAATAAGAAGGTACAAGGGATACAGTGACCCTGAAGTGAAGCATCGGAATCTAAAACTGGACTCACAGGAGAGGATCAAAACATAGATAGTGAGAGTGTCAGTCCTCTTGTACTTAAGTCGGCATTGTGCCTTTTGTATTAAATTCGGATGCAATTTCTGTGTTTCATCGTCAATAAGAAGGTCCAAGGGATACAGAAAACCTGAAGTAAAGCATCGGAATCTAAAACTCGACTCACAGGAGAGGTTCAAATCATAGAAAGTGAGAGTGTCTGTCCTCTTGTACTTAATTCGGCATTGTGCCTTTTGTATTGAATTCGGATGCCATTTCTGTGTTTCATCGTCAATAAGAAGGTATAAGGGATACAGTAAACCTGAAGTGAAGCATCGGAGTCTAAAACTGGACTCACAGGAGAGGTTTAAATCATAGAAAGTTAGAGTGTCAGTCCTCTTGTACTTAAGTCGGCATTGTGCCTTTTGAATTTAATTCCGATGCAATTTCTGTGTTTTATCGTTATTAAGAAGTTCCGAGGTATACCGTAAACCTGAAGTGAAGCATCGGAATCTAAAACTGGACTCACGGGAGAGGTTCAAATCATAGAAAGTTAGAGTGTCAGTCCTCTTGTACTTACGTCGGCATTGCGCCTTTTGTATTAAATTCGGATGCAATGTCTTTGTTTCATCGTCAATAAGAAGGTACAAGGGATACACTAAACCTGAAGTGAAGCTTCGGAATCTAAAACTGGACACACAGGAGAGGTTCAAATCATAGAAAGTTAAAGTGTCAGTCCTCTTGTACTAATTCGGCATTGTGCCTTTTGTATTAAATTCGGATGCAATTTCTTTGTTTCATCGTCAATAAGAAGGTACAAGGGATACAGTGAACCTGAAGTGAAGGATCGGAATCTAAAACTGGACTCACAGGAGAGGTTCAAAACTTAGATAGTGAGAGTGTCAGTCCTCTTGTACTTAAGTCGGCATTGTGCCTTTTGTATTAAATTCGGATGCAATTTCTGTGTTTCATCGTCAATAAGAGGGTCCAAGGGATACAGAAAACCTGAAGTAAAGCATCGGAATCTAAAACTCGACTCACAGGAGAGGTTCAAATCATAGAAAGTGAGAGTGTCTGTGCTCTTGTACTTAATTCGGCATTGTGCATTTTGTATTAAATTCGGATGCAATTTCTGTGTTTCATCGTCAATAAGAAGGTATAAGGGATACAGTAAACCTGAAGTAATGCATCGGAGTCTAAAACTGGACTCACAGGAGAGGTTTAAATCATAGAAAGTTAGAGTGTCAGTCCTCTTGTACTTAAGTCGGCATTGTGCCTTTTGAATTTAATTCCGATGCAATTTCTGTGTTTCATCGTTATTAAGAAGTTCCGAGGTATACCGTAAACCTGAAGTGAAGCATCGGAATCTAAAACTGGACTCACAGGAGAGGTTCAAATCATAGAAAGTTACAGTGTCAGTCCTTTTGTACTTACGTCGGCATTGCGCCTTTTGTATTAAATTCGGATGCAATGTCTTTGTTTCATCGTCAATAAGAAGGTACATGGGATACACTGAACCTGAAGTGAAGCTTCGGAATCTAAAACTGGACACACAGGAGAGGTTCA
Organism: Schistocerca americana; assembly: GCF_021461395.2. NCBI lineage: Eukaryota > Metazoa > Arthropoda > Insecta > Orthoptera > Acrididae > Schistocerca > Schistocerca americana. Next base: position 62,304,363 of record NC_060121.1, read on the forward strand.
GATCATAGAAAGTTAAAGTGTCAGTCCTCTTGTACTTAATTCGGCATTGTGCCTTTTGAATTTAATTCCGATGCAATTTCTGTGTTTCATCGACAATAAGAAGATCTAAGGGATGCAGTAAACCTGAAGTGAAGCATCGGAATCTAAAACCGGTCTCACGGGAGAGGTTCAAATCATAGAAAGTGAGAGTGTCAGTCCTCTTGCACTTAAGTCGGCATTGTGCCTTTTGAATTTCATTCCGATGAATTTCTGTGTTTCATCGTCAATAAGAAGTTCCGAGGTATACAGTAAACCTGAAGTGAAGCATCGGAAACTAAAACTGGACTCACAGGAGAGGTTCGAATCATAGAAAGTTAGAGTGTTAAATCTCTTTTACTTAAGTCGGCATTGTGCCTTTTGTATTAAATTCGGATGCAATTTCTGTGTTTCGTCGTCAATAAGAAGGTCCAAGGGATACACTAACCCTGAAGTGAAGCATCGGAATCTAAAACTGGACTCACTGGAGAGGTTCAAATAATAGAAAGTGGGAGTGTCAGTCCTCTTGTACTTAAGTCGGCATTGTGCCTTTTGTATTAAACTCGGATGCAATTTCTGTCTTTCATCGTCAATGAGAAGGTCCAAGGGATACAGTAAACCTGAAGTGAAGCATCGGAATCTAAAACTGGACTCACAGGAGAGGTTCAAATCAAAGAAGGTGAGAGTGTCAGTCCTCTTGTCCTTAAGTCGGCATTATGCCATTTGTATTAAATTCGGATGCAATTTCTGTGTTTCATTGTCAATAAAAAGGTCCAAGGGATACAGTAAACCTGAAGTGAAGCATCCGAATCTAAAACTGGACTCACAGGAGAGGTTCAAATCATAGAAAGTTAGTGTGTCAGTCCTCTTGCACTTAAGTCGGCATGTGCCTTTTGTATTAAATTCGGATGCAATTTCTGTGTTTCATCGTCAATAGGAAGGTCCAAGGGATACAGTAAACCTGAAGTGATGCATCGGAATCTAAAACTGGACTCACAGGGGACGTTCAAATCATAGAAAGTTAGAGTGTCAGTCCCCTTGCACTTAAGGCGGCATTGTGCCTTTTGAATTTCATTCCGATGAATTTCTGTGTTTCATCGTCAATAAGAAGTTCCGAGGTATACAGTAAACCTGAAGTGAAGCATCGGAATCTAAAACTGGACTCACAGGAGAGGTTCGAATCATAGAAAGTTAGAGTGTTATACCTCTTTTACTTAAGTCGGCAATGTGCCTTTTGTATTAAATTCGGATGCTATTTCTGTGTTTCGTCGTCAATAAGAAGGTCCAAGGGATACACTAACCCTGAAGTGAAGCATCGGAATCTAAAACTGGACTCACTGGAGAGGTACAAATAATAGAAAGTGGGAGTGTCAGTCCTCTTGTACTTAAGTCGGCATTGTGCCCTTTGTATTAAACTCGGATGCAATTTCTGTCTTTCATCGTCAATGAGAAGGTCCAAGGGATACAGTAAACCTGAAGTGAAGCATCGGAATCTAAAACTGGACTCACAGGAGAGGTTCAAATCAAAGAAGGTGAGAGTGTCAGTCCTCTTGTCCTTAAGTCGGCAATGCGCCTTTTGTATTAAACTCGGATGCAATGTCTTTGTTTCATCGTCAATAAGAAGGTACAAGGGATACACTAAACCTGAAGTGAAGCTTCGGAATCTAAAACTGGACACACAGGAGAGGTTCAAATCATAGAAAGTGAAAGTGTCAGTCCTCTTGTACTTTTTTCGGCATTGTGCCTGTTGAATTTAATTCCGATGCAATTTCTGTGTTTCTTCGTCAATAAGAAGTTCCGAGGTATACAGTAAACTTGAAGTGAAGCATCGGAATATAAAACTGGACTCACAGGGGAGGTTCAAATCGTAGATAGTTAGAGAGTCAGTCCTCTTGTACTTAAGTCGGCATTGTGCCTTTTGTATTATATTTGGATGCAATTTCTGTGTTTCATCCTCAATAAGAAGGTCCAAGGGATACAGTAAACCTGAAGAGAAGCATCGGAATCTAAAACTGGACTCACAGGAGAGGTTCAAATCATAGAAAGTGAGAGTGTCAGTCCTCTTGTACTTAAGTCGGCATGCGCCTTTTGTATTAAATTCGGATGCAATTTCTGTGTTTCATCGTCAATAGGAAGGTCCAAGGGATACAGAAACCTGAAGCGAAGCATCAGAATCTAAAACTGGACACACAGGAGAGGTTCAAATCATAGAAAGTGAGAGTGTCAGTCCACTGGTACTTAAGTCGGCATTGTGCCTTTTGTATTAATTTCGGATGCAATTTCTGTGCTTCATCGACAATAAGAAGGTCCACGGGATTCAGTAAACCTGAAGTGAAACATCGGAATCTAAAACTGGACTCACAGGGGAGGTTCAATACATAGAAAGTGAGAGGGTCTGTCCTCTTGTACTAAGTCGGCATTGTGCCTTTTGTATTAAATTCGGATACAATTTCTTTGTTTCATCGTCAATAAGAAGGTACAAGGGATACAGTGAACCTGAAGTGAAGCATCGGAATCTAAAACTGGACTCACAGGAGAGGTTCAAATCATAGAAAGTTAGAGTGTCAGTCCTCTTGTACTTAAGTCGGCATTGTGCCTTTTGAATTTAATTCCGATGCAATTTCTGTGTTTCATCGTCAATAAGAAGTTCCGAGGTATACAGTAATCATGAAGTGAAGCATCGGAATCTAAAACTGGCCTCACAGGGGAGGTTCAAATCATAGATAGTTAGAGAGTCAATCCTCTTGTACTTAAGTCGGCATTGTGCCTTTTGCATTACATTCGGATGCAATTTCTGTGTTTCATCGTCAATAAGTAGGTCCAAGGGATACAGTAAACCTGAAGTGAAGCATCGGAATCTAAAACTGGACTCACAGGAGAGGTTCGAATCATAGAAAGTGAGAGTGTCAGTCCTCTTGTACTAAAGTCGGCATTGTGCCTTTTGTATTAAATTCGGATGCAATTTCTGTGTTTCATCGTCAATAAGAAGGTCCGAGGGATACAGTAAACCTGAAGTGAGGCATCGGAATCAAAAACTTGACTCACAGGTTCAAATCATAGAAAGTGAGAGTGTCAGTCCTCTTGTACTTAAGACGGCATTGTGCCTTTTGTATTAAATTCGGATGCATTTTCTGTGTTTCATCGGCAATAAGATGGTCCAAGGGATACAGTGAACCTGAAGTGAAGCATCGGAATCTGACACTGGACTCACAGGAGAGGTTCAAATCATAGAAAGTTAGAGTGTCAGTCCTCATGTACTTAAGTCGGCATTGTGCCTTTTGAATTTAATTCCGATGCAATTTCTGTGTTTCATCGTCAATAAGAAGTTCCGAGGTATACAGTAAACCTGAAGTGAAGCATCGGAATCTAAAACTGGACTCACAGGAGAGGTTCAAATCATAGAAAGTTAGAGTGTTATTCCTCTTGTACTTAAGTCGGCATTGTGACTTTTGTATTAAATTCGGATGCAATTTCTGTGTTTCATCGTCAATAAGAAGGTCCAAACGATACTGTATCCCTGAAGTGAAGCATCTTAATGTAAAACTGGACACACAGGAGAGGTTCAAATCATAGAAAGTGAGAGTGTCAGTCCTCATGTACTTAAGTCGGCATTGTGTCTTTTGTATTAAATCCGGATGCAATTTCTGTGTTTCATCGACAATAAGAAGGTCCAAGGGATACAGTAAACCTGAAGTGAAACATCGGAATCTAAAACTGGACTCACGGGAGAGGTTCAAATCATAGAAAGTGAGAGTGTCAGTCCTCTTGTACTTATGTCGGCATGTGCCTTTTGTATTAAATTCGGATGCAATTTCTGTGTTTCATCGTCAATAGGAAGGTCCAAGGGATACAGTAAACCTGAAGTGAAGCATCGGAATCTAAAACTGGACTCACAGGGGACGTTCAAATCATAGAAAGTTAGAGTGTCAGTCCTCTTGCACTTAAGTCGGCATTGTGCCTTTTGAATTTCATTCCGATGAATTTCTGTGTTTCATCGTCAATAAGAAGTTCCGAGGTATACAGTAAACCTCAAGTGAAGCAACGGAATCTAAAACTGGACTCACAGGAGAGGTTCAAATAATAGAAAGTGGGAGTGTCAGTCCACTTGTACTTAAGTCGGCGTTGTGCCTTTTGTATTAAACTCGGATGCAATTTCTGTCTTTCATCGTCAATGAGAAGGTCCAAGGGATACAGTAAACCTGAAGTGAAGCATCGGAATCAAAAACTGGACTCACAGGAGAGGTTCAAATCAAAGAAGGTGAGAGTGTCAGTCCTCTTGTCCTTAAGTCGGCATTATGCCATTTGTATTAAATTCGGATGCAATTTCTGTGTTTCATTGTCAATAAAACGGTCGAAGGGATACAGTAAACCTGAAGTGAAGCATCCGAATCTAAAACTAGACTCACAGGAGAGGTTCAAATCATAGAAAGTTAGTGTGTCAGTCCTCTTGTACTTGAGTCGGCTTTATGCCTTTTCAATTTAATTCCGATGCAATTTCTGTGTTTCATCGTCAATAAGAAGTTCCGAGGTATACAGTAAACCTGAAGTGAAGCATCGGAATCTAAAACTGGACTCACCGGAGATTTTCAAATCATAGAAAATGAGAGTGTCAGTCCTCATGTAGTTAAGTCGGCATTGTGTCTTTTGTATTAAATTCGGATGCAATTTCTGTGTTCCATCGACAATAAGAAGGTCCAAGGGATACAGTAAACCTGAAGTGAAGCATCGGAATCTAAAACTGGACTCACGGGAGAGGTTAAAATCATAGAAAGTGAGAGTGTCAGTCCTCTTGTACTTAAGTCGGCATGTGCCGTTTGTATTAAATTCGGATGCAATTTCTGTGTTTCATCGTCAATAGGAAGGTCCAAGGGATACAGAAACCTGAAGCGAAGCATCAGAATCTAAAACTGGACTCATGGGAGAGGTTCAAATCATAGAAAGTTAGAGTGTCAGTCCTCTTGTACTCAAGTCGGCATTGTGCCTCTTGTAATAAATTCGCATGCAATTTCTGTGTTTCATCGTCAATAAGAAGGTCCAAGGGATACAGTAAACCTGTAGTGAAGCATCGGAATCTAAAACTGGACTCACAGGAGAGGTTCAAATCATAGAAAGTGAGAGAGTCAGTCCTCTTGTACTTAATTCGGCATTGTGCCAGTTGAATTTAATTCCGATGCAATTTCTGTGTTTCATCGTCAATAAGAAGTTCCGAGGTATACAGTAAACATGAAGTGAAGCATCGGAATCTAAAACTGGACTCACAGGGGAGGTTCAAATCATAGATAGTTAGAGAGTCAGTCCTCTTGTACTTAAGTCGGCATTGTGCCTTTTGTATTATATTCGGATGCAATTTCTGTGTTTCATCGACAATAAGAATGTCCAAGGGATACAGTAAACCTGAAGTGAAGCATCGGAATCTAAAACTGGACTCACAGGAGAGGTTCAAATCATAGAAAGTGAGAGTGTCAGTCCTCTTGTACTTAAGTCGGCATGTGCCTTTTGTATTAAATTCGGATGCAATTTCTGTGTTTCATCGTCAATAGGAAGGTCCAAGGGATACAGAAACCTGAAGCGAAGCATCAGAATCTAAAACTGGACTCATGGGAGAGGTTCAAATCATAGAAAGTTAGAGTGTCAGTCCTCTTGTACTTAAGTCGGCATTGTGCCTTTTGTAATAAATTCGCATGCAATTTCTGTGTTTCATCGTCAATAAGAAGGTCCAAGGGATACAGTAAACCTGAAGTGAAGCATCGGAATCTAAAACTGGACTCACAGGAGAGGTTCAAATCATAGAAAGTGAGAGTGTCAGTCCTCTTGTACTTAAGTCGGCATCGTGCCTTTTGCATTAAATTCGGAAGCACTTTCTGTGTTTCATCGTCAATAAGATGGTCCAAGGGATACAGTAAACCTGAAGTGAAGCATCGGAATCTAAAACTGGACTCACAGGAGAGGTTCAAATCATAGAAAGTGAGAGTGTCAGTCCTCTTGCACCTAAGACGGCATTGTGCCTTTTGTATTAAATTCGGATGCAATTTCTGTGTTTCATCGTCAATAAGAAGGTGTAAGGGATACAGTAAACCTGATGTCAAGCATAGGAGTCTAAAACTGGACTCATAGGAGAGGTTTAAATCATAGAAAGTTAGAGTGTCAGTCCTCTTGTACTTAAGTCGGCATTGTGTCTTTTGAATTAAATTCGGATGCAATTTCTGTGTTTCATCGTCAATAAGAAGGTCCAAACGATACTGTATCCCTGAAGTGAAGCATCTTAATCTAAAACTGGACTCACAGGAGAGGTTCAATCATAGAAAGAGAGAGTGTCAGTCCTCATGTACTTAAGTCGGCATTGTGTCTTTTGAATTAAATTCGGATGCAATTTTGTGTTTCATCGACAATAAGAAGGTCCAAGGGATACAGTAAACCTGAAGTGAAGCATCGGAATCTAAAACTGGACTCACGGGAGAGGTTCAAATCATAGAAAGTGAGAGTGTCAGTCCTCTTGTACTTAAGTCGGCATTGTGCCTTTTGTACTAAATTCGGATGCAGTTTCTGTGTTTCATCGTCAATAGGAAGGTCCAAGGGATACAGTAAACCTGAAGTGAAGCATCGGAATCTAAAACTGGACTCACAGGGGACGTTCAAATCATAGAAAGTTAGAGTGTCAGTCCTCTTGCACTTAAGTCGGCATTGTGCCTTTTGAATTTCATTCCGATGAATTTCTGTGTTTCATCGTCAATAAGAAGTTCCGAGGTATACAGTAAACCTGAAGTGAAGCATCGGAATCTAAAACTGGACTCACAGGAGAGGTTCGAATCATAGAAAGTTAGAGTGTTAAACCTCTTTTACTTAAGTCGGCATTGTGCCTTTTGAATTAAATTCGGATGCAATTTCTGTGTTTCGTCGGCAATAAGAAGGTCCAAGGGATACACTAACCCTGAAGTGAAGCATCGGAATCTAAAACTGTACTCACTGGAGAGGTTCAAATAATAGAAAGTGGGAGTGTCAGTCCTCTTGTACTTATGTCGGCATTGTGCCTTTTGTATTAAACTCGGATGCAATTTCTCTCTTTCATCGGCAATGAGAAGGTCCAAGGGATACAGTAAACCTGAAGTGAAGCATCGGAATCTAAAACTGGACTCACAGGAGAGGTTCAAATCATAGAAAGTTAGAGTGTTAGTCCTCTTGTACTTAAGTCGGCATTGTGACTTTTGTATTAAATTCGGATGCAATTTCTGTGTTTCATCGTCAAAAAGAAGGTCCAAACGATACTGTATCCCTGAAGTGAAGCATCTTAATCTAAAACTGGACTCACAGGAGAGGTTCAAATCATAGAAAGTGAGAGTGTCAGTCCTCATGTACTTAAGTCGGCATTGTGTCTTTTGTATTAAATTCGGATGCAATTTCTGTGTTTCATCGACAATAAGAAGGTCCAAGGGATACAGTAAACCTGAAGTGAAACATCGGAATCTAAAACTGGACTCACGGGAGAGGTTCAAATCATAGAAAGTGAGAGTGTCAGTCCTCTTGTACTTAAGTCAGCATGTGCCGTTTGTATTAAATTCGGATGCAATTTCTGTGTTTCATCGTCAATAGGAAGGTTCAAGGGATACAGAAACCTGAAGCGAAGCATCAGAATCTAAAACTGGACTCATGGGAGAGGTTCAAATCATAGAAAGTTAGAGTGTCAGTCCTCTTGTACTTAAGTCGGCATTGTGCCTTTTGTAATAAATTCGCATGCAATTTCTGTGTTTCATCGTCAATAAGAAGGTCCAAGGGATACAGTAAACGTGAAGTGAAGCATCGGAATCTAAAAATGGACACACAGGAGAGGTTCAAATCATAGAAAGTGAGAGTGTCAGTCCTCTTGTACTTATGTCGGCATTGTGCCTTTGGTATTATATTCGGATGCAATTTCTGTGTTTCATCGTCAATAAGAAGTTCCAAGGGATACAGTAACCCTGAAGTGAAGCACCGGAATCTAAAACTGGACTCACAGGGGGGGTTCAAATCATAGAAGGTGAGAGTGTCAGTCCTCTTGCACTTAAGTCGGCATTGTGCCTTTTGAATTTCATTCCGATGAATTTCTGTGTTTCATCGTCAAAAAGAAGTTCCGAGGTATACAGTAAACCTCAAGTGAAGCAACGGAATCTAAAACTGGACTCACAGGAGAGGTTCAAATAATAGAAAGTGGGAGTGTCAGTCCACTTGTACTTAAGTCGGCATTGTGCCTTTTGTATTAAACTCGGATGCAATTTCTGTCTTTCATCGTCAATGAGAAGGTCCAAGGGATACAGTAAACCTGAAGTGAAGCATCGGAATCAAAAACTGGACTCACAGGAGAGGTTCAAATCAAAGAAGGTGAGAGTGTCAGTCCTCTTGTCCTTAAGTCGGCATTATGCCATTTGTATTAAATTCGGATGCAATTTCTGTGTTTCATTGTCAATAAAACGGTCGAAGGGATACAGTAAACCTGAAGTGAAGCATCCGAATCTAAAACTAGACTCACAGGAGAGGTTCAAATCATAGAAAGTTAGTGTGTCAGTCCTCTTGTACTTGAGTCGGCTTTATGCCTTTTCAATTTAATTCCGATGCAATCTCTGTGTTTCATCGTCAATAAGAAGTTCCGAGGTATACAGTAAACCTGAAGTGAAGCATCGGAATCTAAAACTGGACTCACCGGAGATTTTCAAATCATAGAAAGTTAGAGTGTTAGTCCTCTTGTACTTAAGTCGGCATTGTGACTTTTGTATTAAATTCGGATGCAATTTCTGTGTTTCATCGTCAATAAGAAGGTCCAAACGATACTGTATCCCTGAAGTGAAGCATCTTAATCTAAAACTGGACTCACAGGAGAGGTTCAAATCATAGAAAGTGAGAGTGTCAGTCCTCATGTAGTTAAGTCGGCATTGTGTCTTTTGTATTAAATTCGGATGCAATTTCTGTGTTCCATCGACAATAAGAAGGTCCAAGGGATACAGTAAACCTGAAGTGAAGCATCGGAATCTAAAACTGGACTCACGGGAGAGGTTAAAATCATAGAAAGTGAGAGTGTCAGTCCTCTTGTACTTAAGTCGGCATGTGCCGTTTGTATTAAATTCGGATGCAATTTCTGTGTTTCATCGTCAATAGGAAGGTCCAAGGGATACAGAAACCTGAAGCGAAGCATCAGAATCTAAAACTGGACTCATGGGAGAGGTTCAAATCATAGATTGTTAGAGTGTCAGTCCTCTTGTACTCAAGTCGGCATTGTGCCTCTTGTAATAAATTCGCATGCAATTTCTGTGTTTCATCGTCAATAAGAAGGTCCAAGGGATACAGTAAACCTGTAGTGAAGCATCGGAATCTAAAACTGGACTCACAGGAGAGGTTCAAATCATAGAAAGTGAGAGAGTCAGTCCTCTTGTACTTAATTCGGCATTGTGCCAGTTGAATTTAATTCCGATGCAATTTCTGTGTTTCATCGTCAATAAGAAGTTCCGAGGTATACAGTAAACATGAAGTGAAGCATCGGAATCTAAAACTGGACTCACAGGGGAGGTTTAAATCATAGATAGTTAGAGAGTCAGTCCTCTTGTACTTAAGTCGGCACTGTGCCTTTTGTATCATATTCGGATGCAATTTCTGTGTTTCATCGACAATAAGAATGTCCAAGGGATACAGTAAACCTGAAGTGAAGCATCGGAATCTAAAACTGGACTCACAGGAGAGGTTCAAATCATAGAAAGTGAGAGTGTCAGTCCTCTTGTACTTAAGTCGGCATGTGCCTTTTGTATTAAATTCGGATGCAATTTCTGTGTTTCATCGTCAATAGGAAGGTCCAAGGGATACAGAAACCTGAAGCGAAGCATCAGAATCTAAAACTGGACTCATGGGAGAGGTTCAAATCATAGAAAGTTAGAGTGTCAGTCCTCTTGTACTTAAGTCGGCATTGTGCCTTTTGTAATAAATTCGCATGCAATTTCTGTGTTTCATCGTCAATAAGAAGGTCCAAGGGATACAGTAAACCTGAAGTGAAGCATCGGAATCTAAAACTGGACTCACAGGAGAGGTTCAAATCATAGAAAGTGAGAGTGTCAGTCCTCTTGTACTTAAGTCGGCATCGTGCCTTTTGCATTAAATTCGGAAGCACTTTCTGTGTTTCATCGTCAATAAGATGGTCCAAGGGATACAGTAAACCTGAAGTGAAGCATCGGAATCTAAAACTGGACTCACAGGAGAGGTTCAAATCATAGAAAGTGAGAGTGTCAGTCCTCTTGCACCTAAGACGGCATTGTGCCTTTTGTATTAAATTCGGATGCAATTTCTGTGTTTCATCGTCAATAAGAAGGTGTAAGGGATACAGTAAACCTGATGTCAAGCATAGGAGTCTAAAACTGGACTCATAGGAGAGGTTTAAATCATAGAAAGTTAGAGTGTCAGTCCTCTTGTACTTAAGTCGGCATTGTGTCTTTTGAATTAAATTCGGATGCAATTTCTGTGTTTCATCGTCAATAAGAAGGTCCAAACGATACTGTATCCCTGAAGTGAAGCATCTTAATCTAAAACTGGACTCACAGGAGAGGTTCAATCATAGAAAGAGAGAGTGTCAGTCCTCATGTACTTAAGTCGGCATTGTGTCTTTTGAATTAAATTCGGATGCAATTTTGTGTTTCATCGACAATAAGAAGGTCCAAGGGATACAGTAAACCTGAAGTGAAGCATCGGAATCTAAAACTGGACTCACGGGAGAGGTTCAAATCATAGAAAGTGAGAGTGTCAGTCCTCTTGTACTTAAATCGGCATTGTGCCTTTTGTACTAAATTCGGATGCAGTTTCTGTGTTTCATCGTCAATAGGAAGGTCCAAGGGATACAGTCAACCTGAAGTGAAGCATCGGAATCTAAAACTGGACTCACAGGGGACGTTCAAATCATAGAAAGTTAGAGTGTCAGTCCTCTTGCACTTAAGTCGGCATTGTGCCTTTTGAATTTCATTCCGATGAATTTCTGTGTTTCATCGTCAATAAGAAGTTCCGAGGTATACAGTAAACCTGAAGTGAAGCATCGGAATCTAAAACTGGACTCACAGGAGAGGTTCGAATCATAGAAAGTTAGAGTGTTAAACCTCTTTTACTTAAGTCGGCATTGTGCCTTTTGTATTAAATTCGGATGCAATTTCTGTGTTTCGTCGGCAATAAGATGGTCCAAGGGATACACTAACCCTGAAGTGAAGCATCGGAATCTAAAACTGTACTCACTGGAGAGGTTCAAATAATAGAAAGTGGGAGTGTCAGTCCTCTTGTACTTAAGTCGGCATTGTGCCTTTTGTATTAAACTCGGATGCAATTTCTGTCTTTCATCGGCAATGAGAAGGTCCAAGGGATACAGTAAACCTGAAGTGAAGCATCGGAAATTAAAACTGGACTCACAGGAGAGGTTCAAATCATAGAAAGTTAGAGTGTTAGTCCTCTTGTACTTAAGTCGGCATTGTGACTTTTGTATTAAATTCGGATGCAATTTCTGTGTTTCATCGTCAAAAAGAAGGTCCAAACGATACTGTATCCCTGAAGTGAAGCATCTTAATCTAAAACTGGACTCACAGGAGAGGTTCAAATCATAGAAAGTGAGAGTGTCAGTCCTCATGTACTTAAGTCGGCATTGTGTCTTTTGTATTAAATTCGGATGCAATTTCTGTGTTTCATCGACAATAAGAAGGTCCAAGGGATACAGTAAACCTGAAGTGAAACATCGGAATCTAAAACTGGACTCACGGGAGAGGTTCAAATCATAGAAAGTGAGAGTGTCAGTCCTCTTGTACTTAAGTCAGCATGTGCCGTTTGTATTAAATTCGGATGCAATTTCTGTGTTTCATCGTCAATAGGAAGGTTCAAGGGATACAGAAACCTGAAGCGAAGCATCAGAATCTAAAACTGGACTCATGGGAGAGGTTCAAATCATAGAAAGTTAGAGTGTCAGTCCTCTTGTACTTAAGTCGGCATTGTGCCTTTTGTAATAAATTCGCATGCAATTTCTGTGTTTCATCGTCAATAAGAAGGTCCAAGGGAGACAGTAAACCTGAAGTGACGCATCGGAATCTAAAACTGGACTCACAGGAGAGGTTCAAATCATAGAAAGTGAGAGTGTCAGTCCTCTAGTACTTAAGTCGGCATTGTGCCTATTGCATTAAATTCGGAAGCACTTTCTGTGTTTCATCGTCAATAAGATGGTCCAAGGGATACATTAAACCTGAAGTGAAGCATCGGAATCTATAACTGGACTCATTGGAGAGGATTAAATCATAGAAAGTTAGAGTGTCAGTCCTCTTGTACTTAATTCGGCATTGTGCCTGTTGAATTTAATTCCGATGCAATTTCTGTGTTTCATCGTCAATAAGAAGTTCCGAGGTATACAGTAAACATGAAGTGAAGCATCGGAATCTAAAACTGGACTCACAGGGGAGGTTCAAATCATAGATAGTTAGAGAGTCAGTCCTCTTGTACTTAAGTCGGCATTGTGCCTTTTGTATTATATTCGGACGCAATTTCTGTGTTTCATCGACAATAAGAAGGTCCAAGGGATACAGTAAACCTGAAGTGAAGCATCGGAATCTAAAACTGGACTCACAGGAGAGGTTCAAATCATAGAAAGTGAGAGTGTCAGTCCTCTTGTACTTAAGTCGGCATGTGCCTTTTGTATTAAATTCGGATGCAGTTTCTGTGTTTCATCGTCAATAGGAAGGTCCAAGGGATACAGAAACCTGAAGCGAAGCATCAGAATCTAAAACTGGACTCATGGGAGAGGTTCAAATCATAGAAAGTTAGAGTGTCAGTCCTCTTGTACTTAAGTCGGCATTGTGCCTTTTGTAATAAATTCGCTTGCAATTTCTGTGTTTCATCGTCAATAAGAAGGTCCAAGGGATACAGTAAACCTGAAGTGAAGCATCGGAATCTAAAACTGGACTCACGGGAGAGGTTCAAAACATAGAAAGTGAGAGTGTCAGTCCTCTTGTACCTAAGACGGCATTGTGCCTTTTGTATTAAATTCGGATGCAATTTCTGTGTTTCATCGTCAATAAGAAGGTATATGGGATATAGTAAACCTGATGTGAAGCATCGGAGTCTAAAACTGGACTCATGGGAGAGGTTTAATCATAGAAAGTTAGAGTGTCAGTCCTCTTGTACTTAAGTCGGCATTGTGCCTTTTGAATTTAATTCCGATGCAATTTCTGTGTTTCATCGTCAATCAGAAGTTCCGAGGTATACAGTAAACCTGAAGTGAAGCATCGGAATCTAAAACTGGACTCACAGGAGAGGTTCAAATCATAGAAAGTTAGAGTGTTAGTCCTCTTGTACTTAATCGGCATTGTGACTTTTGTATTAAATTCGGATTAAATTTCTGTGTTTCATCGTCAATAAGAAGGTCCAAACGATACTGTATCCCTGAAGTGAAGCATCTTAATCTAAAACTGGACTCACAGGAGAGGTTCAAATCATAGAAAGTGAGAGTGTCAGTCCTCATGTACTTAAGTCGGCATTGTGTCTTTTGTATAAAATTCGGATGCAGTTTCTGTGTTTCATCGACAATAAGAGGGTCCAAGGGATACAGTAAAGCTGAAGTGAAGCATCGGAATCTAAAACTGGATTCACGGGAGAGGTTCAAATCATAGAAAGTGAGAGTGTCAGTCCTATTGTACTTAAGTCGGCATGTGCCTTTTGTATTAAATTCGGATGCAATTTCTGTGTTTCATCGTCAATAGGAAGGTCCAAGGGATACAGAAACCTTAAGCGAAGCATCAGAATCTAAAACTGGACTCGTGGGAGAGGTTCAAATCATAGAAATTTAGAGTGTCAGTCCTCTTGTACTTAAGTCGGCATTGTGCCTTTTGTAATAAATTCACATGCAATTTCTGTGTTTCATCGTCAATAAGAAGGTCCAAGGGATACAGTAAACCTGAAGTGAAGCATCGGAATCTAAAACTGGACTCACAGGAGAGGTTCAAATCATAGAATGTGAGAGTGTCAGTCCTCTTGTACTTAAGTCGGGATTGTGCCTTTTGCATTAAATTCGGAAGCACTTTCTGTGTTTCATCGTCAATAAGATGGTCCAAGGGATACATTAAACCTGAAGTGAAGCATCGGAATCTATAACTGGACTCACAGGAGAGGTTCAAATCATAGAAAGTTAGAGTGTCAGTCGTCTTGTACTTAAGTCGTCATTGTGCCTTTTGTATTAAATTCGGATGCAATTTCTGTGTTTCATCGTCAATAGGAAGGTCGAAGGTATACAGTAAACCGGAAATGAAGCATCGGAATCTAAAACTGGACTCGCAGGAGAGGTTCAAATCATAGAAAGTGAGAGTGTCAGTCCTCTTGTACTTAAGTCGGCATGTGCTTTATGTATTAAATTCGGATGCAATTTCTGTGTTTCATCGTCAATAGGAAGGTCCAAGGGATACATAAACCTGAAGCGAAGCATCAGAATCTAAAACTGGACACACAGGAGAGGTTCAAATCATAGAAAGTGAGAGTGTCAGTCCACTGGTACTTAAGTCGGCATTGTGCCTTTTGTATTAAATTCGGATGCAATTTCTGTGCTACATCGACAATAAGAAGGTCCACGGGATACAGTAAACCTGAAGTGAAACATCGGAATCTAAAACTGGACTCACAGGGGAGGTTCAATACATAGAAAGTGAGAGGGTCAGTCCTCTTGTACTATGTCGGCATTGTGCCTTTTGTATTAAATTCGGATGAAATTTCTTTGTTTCATCGTCAATAAGAAGGTACAATGGATACAGTAAACCGGAAGTGAAGCATCGGAATCTAAAACTGGACTCACAGGAGAGGTTCAAAACATAGATAGTGAGAGTGTCAGTCCTCTTGTACATAAGTCAGCATTGTGCCTTTTGTATAAAATTCGGATGCAATTTCTGTGTTTCATCGTCAATAAGAAGGTCCAAGGGATACAGAAAACCTGACGTAAAGCATCGGAATCTAAAACTCGACTCACAGGAGAGGTTCAAATCATAGAAAGTGAGAGTGTCTGTCCTCTTGTACTTAAATCGGCATTGCGCCTTTTGTATTAAATTCGGATGCAATTTCTTTGTTTCATCGTCAATAAGAAGGTCCAAGGGATACAGTAAATCTGAAGTGAAGCATCAAAATCTGAAACTGGACTCACAGGAGAGGATCAAATCATAGAAAGTGAGAGTGTCAGTCCTCTTGTACGTAAGTCGGCATTGTGCCTTTGTATTAAATTCGGATGCAATTTCTGTGTTTCATCGTCAATAAGAAGGTCCAAGGAATAAAGGAAACCTGAAGTGAAGCATCGGAATCTAAAACTGGACTCACAGGAGAGGTTCAAATCATAGAAAAATAGTGTCAGTCCGCTTGTACGTAAGTCGGCATTGTGCCTTTTGCATTACATTCGGATGCAATTTCTGTGTTTCATCGTCAATAAGTAGGTCCAAGGGATACAGTAAACCTGAGGTGAAGCATCGGAATCTAAAACTGGACTCACAAGAGAGGTTCAAATCATAGGAAGTGAGAGTGGCAGTCATCTTGTACTTAAGTCGGCATTGTGCCTTTTGTATTAAATTCGGATGCAATTTCTGTGTTTCATCGTCAATAAGAAGGTCCGAGGGATACAGTAAACCTGAAGTGAGGCATCGGAATCAAAAACTGGACTCACAGGTTCAAATCATAGAAAGTGAGAGTGTCAGTCCTCTTGTACTTAGGACGGCATTGTGCCTTTTGTATTAAATTCGGATGCAATTTCTGTGTTTCATCGGCAATAAGAAGGTCCAAGGGATACAGTGAACCTGAAGTGAAGCATCGGAATCTGACACTGGACTCACAGGAGAGGTTCGAATCATAGAAAGTTAGAGTGTCAGTCCTCTTGTACTTAAGTCGGCATTGTGCCTTTTGAATTTAATTCCGATGCAATTTCTGTGTTTCATCGTCAATAGGAAGGTCCAAGGGATACAGAAACCTGAAGCGAAGCATCAGAATCTAAAACTGGACTCACAGGAGAGGTTCAAATCATAGAAAGTGAGAGTGTCAGTCCACTGGTTCTTAAGTCGGCATTGTGCCTTTTGTATTAAATTCGAATGCAATTTCTGTGTTTCATCGACAATAAGAAGGTCCACGGGATACAGTGAACCTGAAGTGAAACATCGGAATCTACAACTGGACTCACAGGGGAGGTTCAATACATAGAATGTGAGAGGGTCAGTCCTTTTGTACTAAGTCGGCATTGTGCCTTTTGTATTAAATTCGGATGCAATTTCTTTGTTTCATCGTCAATAAGAAGGTACAAGGGATACAGTGAACCTGAAGTGAAGGATCGGAATCTAAAACTGGACTCACAGGAGAGGTTCAAAACTTAGATAGTGAGAGTGTCAGTCCTCTTGTCTCAAGTCGGCATTGTGCCTTTTGTATTAAATTCGGATGCAATTTCTGTGTTTCATCGTCAATAAGAAGGTCCAAGGGATACAGAAAACCTGAAGTAAAGCATCGGAATCTAAAACTCGACTCACAGGAGAGGTTCAAATCATAGAAAGTGAGAGTGTCTGTCCTCTTGTACTTAATTCGGCAATGTGCCTTTTGTATTAAATTCGGATGCAATTTCTGTGTTTCATCGTCAATAAGAAGGTATAAGGGATACAGTAAACCTGAAGTGATGCATTGGAGTCTAAAACTGGACTCACAGGAGAGGTTTAAATCATAGAAAGTTACAGTGTCAGTCCTCTTGTACTTACGTTGGCATTGCGCCTTTTGTATTAAATTCGGATGCAATGTCTTTGTTTCATCGTCAATAAGAAGGTACAAGGGATACACTAAACCTGAAGTGAAGCTTCGGAATCTAAAACTGGACACACAGGAGAGGTTCAAATCATAGAAAGTTAAAGTGTCAGTCCTCTTGTACTTAATTCGGCATTGTGCCTTTTGAATTTAATTCCGATGCAATTTCTGTGTTTCATCGTCAATAAGAAGTTCCGAGGTATACAGTAATCATGAAGTGAAGCATCGGAATCTAAAACTGGACTCACAGGGGAGGTTCAAATCATAGATAGTTAGAGAGTCAGTCCTCTTGTACTTAAGTCGGCATTGTGCCTTTTGCATTACATTCGGATGCAATTTCTGTGTTTCATCGTCAATAAGTTGGTCCAAGGGATACAGTAAACCTGAAGTGAAGCATCGGAATCTAAAACTGGACTCACAGGAGAGGTTCAAATCATAGAAAGTGAGAGTGTCAGTCCTCTTGTACTAAAGTCGGCATTGTGCCTTTTGTATTAAATTCGGATGCAATTTCTGTGTTTCGTCGTCAATAAGAAGGTCCGAGGGATACAGTAAACCTGAAGTGAGGCATCGGAATCAAAAACTGGACTCACAGGTTCAAATCATAGAAAGTGAGAGTGTCAGTCCTCTTGTACTTAAGACGGCATTGTGCCTTTTGTACTAAATTCGAATGCAATTTCTGTGTTTCATCGGCAATAAGAAGATCCAAGGGATACAGTGAACCTGAAGTGAAGCATCGGAATCTGACACTGGACTCACAGGAGAGGTTCAAATCATAGAAAGTTAGAGTGTCAGTCCTCTTGTACTTAAGTCGGCATTGTGCCTTTTGAATTTAATTCCGATGCAATTTCTGTGTTTCATCGTCAATAAGAAGGTGCAAGGTATACAGTAAACCTGAAGTGAAGCATCGGAATCTGAAATTGGACTCACAGGAGTGGTTCAAATCATAGAAAGTGAGAGTGTCAGTCCTCTTGTACCTAAGTCGGCATGTGCCTTTTGTATTAAATTCGGATGCAATTTCTGTGTTTCAGCGTCAATAGGAAGGTCCAAGGGATACAGAAACCTGAAGCGAAGCATCAGAATCTAAAACTGGACTCACAGGAGAGGTTCAAATCATAGAAAGTGAGAGTGTCAGTCCACTGGTACTTAAGTCGGCATTGTGCCTTTTGTATTAAATTCGAATGCAATTTCTGTGTTTCATCGACAATAAGAAGGTCCACGGGATACAGTGAGCCTGAAGTGAAACATCGGAATCTACAACTGGACTCACAGGGGAGGTTCAATACATAGAAAGTGAGAGGGTCAGTCCTTTTGTACATAGTCGGCATTGTGCCTTTTGTATTAAATTCGGATGCAATTTCTTTGTTTCATCGTCAATAAGAAGGTACAAGGGATACAGTGAACCTGAAGTGAAGGATCGGAATCTAAAACTGGACTCACAGGAGAGGTTCAAAACTTAGATAGTGAGAGTGTCAGTCCTCTTGTCTCAAGTCGGCATTGTGCCTTTTGTATTAAATTCGGATGCAATTTCTGTGTTTCATCGTCAATAAGAAGGTCCAAGGGATACAGAAAACCTGAAGTAAAGCATCGGAATCTAAAACTCGACTCACAGGAGAGGTTCAAATCATAGAAAGTGAGAGTGTCTGTCCTCTTGTACTTAATTCGGCAATGTGCCTTTTGTATTAAATTCGGATGCAATTTCTGTGTTTCATCGTCAATAAGAAGGTATAAGGGATACAGTAAACCTGAAGTGATGCATCGGAGTCCAAAACTGGACTCACAGGAGAGGTTTAAATCATAGAAAGTTACAGTGTCAGTCCTCTTGTACTTACGTTGGCATTGCGCCTTTTGTATTAAATTCGGATGCAATGTCTTTGTTTCATCGTCAATAAGAAGGTACAAGGGATACACTAAACCTGAAGTGAAGCTTCGGAATCTAAAACTGGACACACAGGAGAGGTTCAAATCATAGAAAGTTAAAGTGTCAGTCCTCTTGTACTTAATTCGGCATTGTGCCTTTTGAATTTAATTCCGATGCAATTTCTGTGTTTCATCGTCAATAAGAAGTTCCGAGGTATACAGTAATCATGAAGTGAAGCATCGGAATCTAAAACTGGACTCACAGGGGAGGTTCAAATCATAGATAGTTAGAGAATCAGTCCTCTTGTACTTAAGTCGGCATTGTGCCTTTTGCATTACATTCGGATGCAATTTCTGTGTTTCATCGTCAATAAGTAGGTCCAAGGGATACAGTAAACCTGAAGTGAAGCATCGGAATCTAAAACTGGACTCACAGGAGAGGTTCAAATCATAGAAAGTGAGAGTGTCAGTCCTCTTGTACTAAAGTCGGCATTGTGCCTTTTGTATTAAATTCGGATGCAATTTCTGTGTTTCGTCGTCAATAAGAAGGTCCGAGGGAAACAGTAAACCTGAAGTGAGGCATCGGAATCAAAAACTGGACTCACAGGTTCAAATCATAGAAAGTGAGAGTGTCAGTCCTCTTGTACTTACGACGGCATTGTGCCTTTTGTATTAAATTCGAATGCAATTTCTGTGTTTCATCGGCAATAAGAAGATCCAAGGGATACAGTGAACCTGAAGTGAAGCATCGGAATCTGACACTGGACTCACAGGAGAGGTTCAAATCATAGAAAGTTAGAGTGTCAGTCCTCTTGTACTTAAGTCGGCATTGTGCCTTTTGAATTTAATTCCGATGCAATTTCTGTGTTTCATCGTCAATAAGAAGGTGCAAGGTATACAGTAAACCTGAAGTGAAGCATCGGAATCTGAAATTGGACTCACAGGAGTGGTTCAAATCATAGAAAGTGAGAGTGTCAGTCCTCTTGTACTTAAGTCGGCATGTGCCTTTTGTATTAAATTCGGATGCAATTTCTGTGTTTCAGCGTCAATAGGAAGGTCCAAGGGATACAGAATCCTGAAGCGAAGCATCAGAATATAAGACTGGACTCACAGGAGAGGTTCAAATCATAGAAAGTGAGAGTGTCAGTCCACTGGTACTTAAGTCGGCATTGTGCCTATTGTATTAAATTCGAATGCAATTTCTGTGTTTCATCGACAATAAGAAGGTCCATGGGATACAGTGAACCTGAAGTGAAACATCGGAATCTAAAACTGGACTCACAGGGGGGGTTCAATACATAGAAAGTGAGAGGGTCAGTCCTCTTGTACTAAGTCGGCATTGTGCCTTTTGTATTAAATTCGGATGCAATTTCTTTGTTTCATCGTCAATAAGAAGGTACAAGTGATACAGTGAACCTGAAGTGAAGGATCGGAATCTAAAACTTGACTCACAGGAGAGGTTCAAAACTTAGATAGTGAGAGTGTCAGTCCTATTGTACTTAAGTCGGCATTGTGAGTTTTCTATTAAATTCGGATGCAATTTCTGTGTTTCATCGTCAATAAGAAGGTCCAAGGGATACAGAAAACCTGAAGTAAAGCATCGGAATCTAAAACTCGACTCACTGGAGAGGTTCAAATCATAGAAAGTGAGAGTGTCTGTTCTCCTGTACTTAATTAGGCATTGTGCCTTTTGTATTAAATTCGGATGCAATTTCTGTGTTTCATCGTCAATAAGAAGGTATAAGGGATACAGTAAACCTGAAGTGATGCATCGGAGTCTAAAACTGGACTCACAGGAGAGGTTTAAATCATAGAAAGTTAGAGTGTCAGTACTCTTGTACTTAAGTCGGCATTGTGCCTTTTGAATTTAATTCCGATGCAATTTCTGTGTTTCATCGTTATTAAGAAGTTCCGAGGTATACCGTAAACCTGAAGTGAAGCATCGGAATCTAAAACTGGACTCACAGGAGAGGTTCAAATCATAGAAAGCTACAGTGTCAGTCCTCTTGTACATACGTCGGCATTGCGCATTTGTATTAAATTCGGATGCAATGTCTTTGTTTCATCGTCAATAAGAAGGTACAAGGGATACACTAAACCTGAAGTGAAGCTTCGGAATCTAAAACTGGACACACAGGAGAGGTTCAAATCATAGAAAGTTAAAGTGTTAGTCCTCTTGTACTTAATTCGGCATTGTGGCTTTTGAATTTAATTCCGATGCAATTTCTGTGTTTCATCGTCAATAAGAAGTTCCGAGGTATACAGTAATTATGAAGTGAAGCATCGGAATCTAAAACTGGACTCACAGGGAAGGTTCAAATCATAGATAGTTAGAGTGTCAGTCCTCTTGAATTTAAGTCGGAATTGTGCCTTTTGTATTAAATTTGGATCCAATTTCAGTGTTTCATCGTCAATAAGAAGTACCAAGGTATAGAGGAAACCTGAAGTAAAGCATCGGAATCTAAAACTGGACTTACAGGAGAGGTTCGAATCGAAGAAAGTTAGGGTGTCATTTTTCTTGCACTTAAGTCGGCATTGTGCCGGTTGTATTAATTTCGGATGCAATATCTTTGTTTCATCGTCAATAAGAAGGTCCAAGGGATACAGAAACCTGAAGCGAAGCATCAGAATCTAAAACTGGACTCACAGGAGAGGCTCTAATCATAGCAAGTGAGAGTGTCAGTCCTCTTGTACTTAAGTCGGCATGTGCCTTTTGTATTAAATTCGGATGCATTTTCTGTGTTTCATCGTCAATAGGAAGGTCCAAGGGATACAGAAACCTGAAGCGAAGCATCAGAATCTAAAACTAGACTCACAGGAGAGGTTCAAATCATAGAAAGTGAGAGTGTCAGTCCACTGGTACTTAAGTCGGCATTGTGCCTTTTCTATTAAATTCGGATGCAATTTCTGTGTTTCATCGACAATAGTAAGGTCCACGGGATACAGTAAACCTGAAGTGAAACATCGGAATCTAAAACTGGACTCACAGGGGAGGTTCAATACATAGAAAGTGAGAGGGTCAGTCCTCTTGTACTAAGTCGGCATTGTGCCTTTTGTGTTAAATTCGGATGCAATTTCTTTGTTTCATCGTCAATAAGAAGGTACAAGGGATACAGTGAACCTGAAGTGAAGCAACGGAAATTAAAACTGGACTCACTGGAGAGGTTCAAAACGTAGATAGTGAGAGTGTCAGTCCTCTTGTACTTAAGTCGGCATTGTGCCTTTTGTATTAAATTCGCACGCAATTTCTGTGTTTCATCGTCAATAAGAAGGTCCAAGGGATACAGTAAACCTGAAGTGAAGCATCAAAATCTGAAACTGGACTCACAGGAGAGGATCAAATCATAGTAAGTGAGAGTGTCAGTCCTCTTGTACGTAACTCGGCATTGTGCCGTTTGTATTAAGTTCGGATGCAATTTCTGTCTTTCATCGTCAATAAGAAGGTTCAAGGTATACAGTAAACCAAAAGTGAAGCATCGGAATCTAAAACTGGACTCACAGGAGAGGTTCAAATCATGGAAAGTGAGAGTGTCAGTCCTCTTGTACTTAAGTCGGCACTGTGCCGTTTGTATTAAATTCGGATGCAATTTCTGTGTTTCATCGTCAATGAGAAGGTCCAAGGTATAAAGGAAACCTGAAGTGAAGCATCGGAATCTAAAACTGGACTCACAGGAGAGGTTCAAATCATAGAAAAATAGTGTCAGTCCGCTTGTACGTAAGTCGGCATTGTGCCTTTTGTATTACATTCGGATGCAATTTCTGTGTTTCATCGTCAATAAGTAGGTCCAAGGGATACAGTAAATCTGAAGTGAAGCATAGGAATCTAAAACTACACTCACAGGAGAGGTTCAAATCATAGAAAGTGAGAGTGTCAGTCCTCTTGTACTTAAGTCGGCATTGTGCCTTTTGTATTAAATTCGGATGCAATTTCTGTGTTCCATCGTCAATAAAAAGGTCCGAGGGATACAGTAAACCTGAAGTGAGGCATCGGAATCGAAAACTGGACTCACAGATTCAAATCATAGAAAGTGAGAGTATCAGACCTCTTGTACTTAAGACGGCATTGTGCCTTTTGTATTAAATTCGGACGCAATCTCTGTGTTTCATCGGCAATAATAAGGTCCAAGGGATACAGTGAACCTGAAGTGAAGCATCGGAATCTGACACTGGACTCACAGGAGAGGTTCAAATCATAGAAAGTTAGAGTGTCAGTCCTCTTGTACTTAAGTCGGCATTGTGCCTTTTGAATTTAATTCCGATGCAATTTCTGTGTTTCATCGTCAATAAGAAGGTGCAAGGTATACAGTAAACCTGAAGTGAAGCATCGGAATCTAAAACTGGACTCACAGGAGAGGTTCATATCATAAAAAGTTAGTGTCAGTCCTCTTGTACGTAAGTCGGCATTGTTCTTTTTGTATTAAATTCGGATGTAATTTCTGTGTTTCATCGTCAATAAAAAGGTCCAAGGGATACAGTGAACCTGAAGTGAAGCATCGGAATCTAACACTGGACGCACAGGAGAGGTTCAAATCATAGAAAGTTAGAGTGTCAGTCCTCTTGAATTTAAGTCGGCATTGTGCCTTTTGTATTAAATTTGGATCAAATTTCAGTGTTTCATCGTCAATAAGAAGGTCCAAGGTATAGAGGAAACCTGAAGTAAAGCATCGGAATCTAAAACTGGACTTACAGGAGAGGTTCAAATCATAGAAAGTTAGGGTGTCATTCCTCTTGCACTTAAGTCGGCATTGTGCCGTTTGTATTAAATTCGGATGCAATTTCTTCGTTTCATCGTCAATATGAAGGTCCAAGGGATACAGTAAACCTGAAGTGAAGCATCAAAATCTGAAACTGGACTCACAGGAGAGGATCAAATCATAGAAAGTGAGTGTGTCAGTCCTCTTGTACGTAAGTCGGCATTGTGCCGTTTGTATTAAGTTCGGATGCAATTTCTGTGTTTCATCGTCAATAAGAAGGTTCAAGGTATACAGTAAACCAAAAGTGAAGCATCGGAATCTAAAACTGGACTCACAGGAGAGGCTCTAATCATAGCAAGTGAGAGTGTCAGTCCTCTTGTACTTAAGTCGGCATGTGCCTTTTGTATTAAATTCGGATGCATTTTCTGTGTTTCATCGTCAATAGGAAGGTCCAAGGGATACAGAAACCTGAAGCGAAGCATCAGAATCTAAAACTAGACTCACAGGAGAGGTTCAAATCATAGAAAGTGAGAGTGTCAGTCCACTGGTACTTAAGTCGGCATTGTGCCTTTTCTATTAAATTCGGATGCAATTTCTGTGTTTCATCGACAATAGTAAGGTCCACGGGATACAGTAAACCTGAAGTGAAACATCGGAATCTAAAACTGGACTCACAGGGGAGGTTCAATACATAGAAAGTGAGAGGGTCAGTCCTCTTGTACTAAGTCGGCATTGTGCCTTTTGTGTTAAATTCGGATGAAATTTCTTTGTTTCATCGTCAATAAGAAGGGACAAGGGATACAGTGAACCTGAAGTGAAGCAACGGAAATTAAAACTGGACTCACAGGAGAGGTTCAAAACGTAGATAGTGAGAGTGTCAGTCCTCTTGTACTTAAGTCGGCATTGTGCCTTTTGTATTAAATTCGCATGCAATTTCTGTGTTTCATCGTCAATAAGAAGGTCCAAGGGATACAGTAAACCTGAAGTGAAGCATCAAAATCTGAAACTGGACTCACAGGAGAGGATCAAATCATAGTAAGTGAGAGTGTCAGTCCTCTTGTACGTAAGTCGGCATTGTGCCGTTTGTATTAAGTTCGGATGCAATTTCTGTCTTTCATCGTCAATAAGAAGGTTCAAGGTATACAGTAAACCAAAAGTGAAGCATCGGAATCTAAAACTGGACTCACAGGAGAGGTTCAAATCATGGAAAGTGAGAGTGTCAGTCCTCTTGTACTTAAGTCGGCACTGTGCCGTTTGTATTAAATTCGGATGCAATTTCTGTGTTTCATCGTCAATGAGAAGGTCCAAGGTATAAAGGAAACCTGAAGTGAAGCATCGGAATCTAAAACTGGACTCACAGGAGAGGTTCAAATCATAGAAAAATAGTGTCAGTCCGCTTGTACGTAAGTCGGCGTTGTGCCTTTTGTATTACATTCGGATGCAATTTCTGTGTTTCATCGTCAATAAGTAGGTCCAAGGGATACAGTAAATCTGAAGTGAAGCATAGGAATCTAAAACTACACTCACAGGAGAGGTTCAAATCATAGAAAGTGAGAGTGTCAGTCCTCTTGTACTTAAGTCGGCATTGTGCCTTTTGTATTAAATTCGGATGCAATTTCTGTGTTCCATCGTCAATAAAAAGGTCCGAGGGATACAGTAAACCTGAAGTGAGGCATCGGAATCGAAAACTGGACTCACAGATTCAAATCATAGAAAGTGAGAGTATCAGACCTCTTGTACTTAAGACGGCATTGTGCCTTTTGTATTAAATTCGGACGCAATTTCTGTGTTTCATCGGCAATAAGAAGGTCCAAGGGATACAGTGAACCTGAAGTGAAGCATCGGAATCTGACACTGGACTCACAGGAGAGGTTCAAATCATAGAAAGTTAGAGTGTCAGTCCTCTTGTACTTAAGTCGGCATTGTGCCTTTTGAATTTAATTCCGATGCAATTTCTGTGTTTCATCGTCAATAAGAAGGTGCAAGGTATACAGTAAACCTGAAGTGAAGCATCGGAATCTAAAACTGGACTCACAGGAGAGGTTCATATCATAAAAAGTTAGTGTCAGTCCTCTTGTACGTAAGTCGGCATTGTGCCGTTTGTATTAAATTCGGATGCAATTTCTTCGTTTCATCGTCAATATGAAGGTCCAAGGGATACAGTAAACCTGAAGTGAAGCATCAAAATCTGAAACTGGACTCACAGGAGAGGATCAAATCATAGAAAGTGAGTGTGTCAGTCCTCTTGTACGTATGTCGGCATTGTGCCGTTTGTATTAAGTTCGGATGCAATTTTGTGTTTTATCGTCAATAAGAAGGTTCAAGGTATACAGTAAACCAAAAGTGAAGCATCGGAATCTAAAACTGGACAAACAGGAGAGGCTTTAATCATAGAAAGTGAGAGTGTCAATCCTCTTGTACTTAAGTCGGCATTGTGCCGTTTGTATTAAATTCGGATGCAATTTCTGTGTTTCATCGTCAATAAGAAGGTCCAAGGTATAAAGGAAACCTGAAGTGAAGCATCGGAATCTAAAACTGGACTCACAGGAGAGGTTCAAATCATAGAAAAATAGTGTCAGTCCGCTTGTACGTAAGTCGGGATTGTGCCTTTTGTATTACATTCGGATGCAATTTCTGTGTTTCATCGTCAATAAGTAGGTCCAAGGGATACAGTAAACCTGAAGTGAAGCATCGGAATCTAAAACTGCACTCACAGGAGAGGTTCAAATCATAGAAAGTGAGAGTGTCAGTCCTCTTGTACTTAAGTCGGCATTGTGCCTTTTGAATTTAATTCCGATGCAATTTCTGTGTTTCATCGTCAATAAGAAGGTGCAAGGTATACAGTAAACCTGAAGTGAAGCATCGGAATCTAAAACTGGACTCACAGGAGAGGTTCATATCATAGAAAGTTAGTGTCAGTCCTCTTGTACGTAAGTCGGCATTGTGCTTTTTGTATTAAATTCGGATGCAATTTCTGTGTTTCATCGTCAATAAAAAGGTCCAAGGGATACAGTGAACCTGAAGTGAAGCATCGGAATCTAACACTGGACTCACAGGAGAGGTTCAAATCATAGAAAGTTAGAGTGTCAGTCCTCTTGAATTTAAGTCGGCATTGTGCCTTTTGTATTAAATTCCGATGCAATTTCTGTGTTTCATCGGCAATAAGAAGGTCCAAGGTATAGAGGAAACCTGAAGTAAAGCATCGGAATCTAAAACTGGACTTACAGGAGAGGTTCAAATCATAGAAAGTTAGGGTGTCATTCCTCTTGCACTTAAGTCGGCATTGTGCCGTTTGTATTACATTCGGATGCAATTTCTTTGTTTCATCGTCAATATGAAGGTCCAAGAGATACAGTAAACCTGAAGTGAAGCATCAAAATCTGAAACTGGACTCACAGGAGAGGATCAAATCATAGAAAGTGAGAGTGTCAGTCCTCTTGTACGTAAGTCGGCATTGTGCCGTTTGTATTAAGTTCGGATGCAATTTCTGTGTTTCATCGTCAATAAGAAGGTTCAAGGTATACAGTAAACCAAAAGTGAAGCACCGGAATCTAAAACTGGACTCACAGGAGAGGTTCAAATCATAGAGAAATAGTGTCGGTCCACTTGTACGTAAGTCGGGATTGTGCCTTTTGTATTACATTCGGATGCAATTTCTGTGTTTCATCATCAATATGTAGGTCCAAGGGATACAGTAAACCTGAAGTTAAGCATCGGAATCTAAAAATGGACAAACAGGAGAGGCTTAAATCATAGAAAGTGAGAGTGTCAATCCTCTTGTACTTAAGTCGGCATTGTGCCATTTGTATTAAATTCGGATGCAATTTCTGTGTTTCATCGTCAATAAGAAGGTCCAAGGTATAAAGGAAACCTGAAGTGAAGCATCGGAATCTAAAACTGGACTCACAGGAGAGGTTCAAATCATAGAAAAATAGTGTCAGTCCGCTTGTACGTAAGTCGGCATTGTGCCTTTTGTATTACATTCGGATGCAATTTCTGTGTTTCATCGTCAATAAGTAGGTCCAAGGGATACAGTAAACCTGAAGTGAAGCATCGGAATCTAAAACTGCACTCACAGGAGAGGTTCAAATCATAGAAAGTGAGAGTGTCAGTCCTCTTGTACTTAAGTCGGCATTGTGCCTTTTGTATTAAATTCGGATGCAATTTCTGTGTTTCATCGTCAATAAGAAGGTCCGAGGGATACAGTAAACCTGAAGTGAGGCATCGGAATCAAAAACTGGACTCACAGGTTCAAATCATAGAAAGTGAGAGTGTCAGACCTCTTGTACTTAAGACGGCATTGTGCCTTTTGTATTAAATTCGGACGCAATTTCTGTGTTTCATCGGCAATAAGAAGGTCCAAGGGATACAGTGAACCTGAAGTGAAGCATCGGAATCTGACACTGGACTCACAGGAGAGGTTCAAATCATAGAAAGTTAGAGTGTCAGTCCTCTTGAATTTAAGTCGGAATTGTGCCTTTTGTATTAAATTTGGATCCAATTTCAGTGTTTCATCGTCAATAAGAAGTACCAAGGTATAGAGGAAACCTGAAGTAAAGCATCGGAATCTAAAACTGGACTTACAGGAGAGGTTCAAATCGAAGAAAGTTAGGGTGTCATTTTTCTTGCACTTAAGTCGGCATTGTGCCGGTTGTATTAATTTGGGATGCAATTTCTTTGTTTCATCGTCAATAAGAAAGTCCAAGGTATACAGTAAACCTGAACTGAAGCATCGGAATCTAAAACTGGACTCACTGGGGAGGTTCAAATCATAGAAAGTGAAAATGTCAGTCCCCTTGTACTTAAGTCGGCATTGAGACTTTTGTATTAAATTCGGATGCAATTTCTCTGTTTCATCGTCCATAAGAAGGTCCAAGGTATAAAAGAAACCTGAAGTGAAGCATCGGAATCTAAAACTGGATTCACAGGAGAGGTTCAAATCATAGAAAGTTAGGGTGTCATTTCTCTTGTACTTAAGTCGGCATTGTGCCGTTTGTATTAAATTCGGATGCAATTTCTTTGTTTCATCGTCAATAAGAAGGTACAAGGGATACACTAAACCTGAAGTGAAGTTTCGGAATCTAAAACTGGACACACAGGAGAGGTTCAAATCATAGAAAGTTAAAGTGTCAGTCCTCTTGTACTTAATTCGGCATTGTGCCTTTTGAATTTAATTCCGATGCAATTTCTGTGTTTCATCGTCAATAATAAGTTCCGAGGTATACAGTAAACATGAAGTGAAGCATCGGAATCTAAAACTGGACTCACAGGGGAGGTTCAAATCATATATAGTTAGAGAGTCAGTCCTCTTGTATTTAAGTCGGCATTGTTCGTTTTGTATTATATTCGGATGCAATTTCTGTGTTCATCGTCAATAAGAAGGTCCAAGGGATACAGTAAACCTGATGTGAAGCATCGGAATCTAAAACTGGACTCACAGGAGAGGTTCAAATCATAGAAAGCGAGAGTGTCAGTCCTCTTGTACTTAAGTCGCGCATTGTGCCTTTTGTATTAAATTCGGATGCAATTTCTGTGTTTCATCGTCAATACGAAGGTCCAAGGGATGCAGAAAACCTGAAGTGAAGCATCAGAATCTAAAACTGGACTCACAGGAGAGGTTCAAATCGTAGAAAGTGAGAGCGCCTGTCCTCTTGTACATAATTCGGCATTGTGCCTTTTGTATTAAATTCGGATGCAATTTCTGTGTTTCATCGACAGTAAGAAGGTCCACGGGATACAGTAAACCTTAAGTGAATCATCGAAATCTAAAACTGGACTCACTGGAGAGGTTCAAATCATAGATAGTGAGAGGATTAGTCCTCTTGTACTAAGTCGGCATTGTGCCTTCTGTATTAAATTCAGATGCAATTTCTGTGTTTCATCGTCAATAAGAAGGTCCAAGGGATACTGTAACCCTGGAGTGAAGCATCGGAATCTATAACTGGACTCACAGGAGGGGTTCAAATCATAGAAGGTGAGAGTGTCGGTCCTCTTTTACTTAAGTCAGCATTGTGCCATTTGTATTATTTCGGATGCAATTTCTATGTTTCATCGTCAATAAGAAGGTCCAACGGATACAGTAAACCTGAAGTGAAGCATTGGAGTCTAACACTGGACTCACAGGAGAGGTTCAAATCATGGAATGTGAGAGTGTCAGTCCTCTTGCACTTAAGTCGGCATTGTGCCTTTTAAATTTCATTCCGATGAATTTCTGTGTTTCATCGTCAATACGAAGTTCCGAGGTATACAGTAAACCTGAAGTGAAGCATCGGAATCTAAAACTGGACCCACAGGAGAGGTTCGGATCATAGAAAGGTAGAGTGTTAAACCTCTTTCACTTAAGTCGGCATTGTGCATTTTGTATTAAATTCGGATGCAATTTCTGTGTTTCGTCGTCAATAAGAAGGTCCAAGGGATACAGTCACCCTGAAGTGAAGCATCGGAATCTAAAACTGGACTCACAGGAGAGGTTCAAATCAAAGAAGGTGAGAGTGTCAGTCCTCTTGTCCTTAAGTCGGCATTGTGCCATTTGTATTAAATTCGGATGCAATTTCTGTGTTTCATCGTCAATAAAAAGGTCCAAGGGATACAGTAAACCTGAAGTGAAGCATCGGAATCTAAAACTGGACTCACAGGAGAGGTTCAAAACATAGATAGTGAGAGTGTCAGTCCTCTTGTACTTAAGTCGGCATTGTGCCTTTTGTATTAAATTCGGATGCAATTTCTGTGTTTCATCGTCAATAAGAAGGTCCAAGGGATACAGAAATCCTGAAGTAAAGCGTCGGAATCTAAAACTCGACTCACAGGAGAGGTTCAAATCATAGAAAGTGAGAGTGTCTGTCCTCTTGTACTTAATTCGGCATTGCGCCTTTTGTATTAAATTCGGATGCAATTTCTGGGTTTCATCGTCAATAAGAAGGTATAAGGGATACAGTAAACCTTAAGTGAAGCATCGGAGTCTAAAACTGGACTCACAGGAGAGGTTCAAATCATAGAAAGTTAGAGTGTCAGTCCTCTTGTACTTACGTCGGCATTGCGCCTATTGTATTAAATTCGGATGCAATGTCTTTGTTTCATCGTCAATAAGAAGGTACAAGGGATACACTAAACCTGAAGTGAAGCTTCGGAATCTAAAACTGGACACACAGGAGAGGTTCAAATCATAGAAAGTTAAAGTGTCAGTCCTCTTGCACTTAATTCGGCATTGTGCCTTTTGAATTTAATTCCGATGCAATTTCTGTGTTTCATCGTAAATAAGAAGTTCCGAGGTATACAGTAAACATGAAGTGAAGCATCGGAATCTAAAACTGGACTCACAGGGGAGGTTCAAATCATAGATAGTTAGAGAGGCAGTCCTCTTGTACTTAAGTCGGCATTTTGCCTTTTGTATTATATACGGATGCAATTTCTGTGTTTCGTCGTCAATAAGAAGGTCCAAGGGATACAGTAAATCTGAAGTGAAGCATCTAAAATCTGAAACTGGACTCACAGGAGAGGATCAAATCATAGAAAGTGAGAGTGTCAGTCCTCTTGTACGTAAGTCGGCATTGTGCCTTTGTATTAAATTCGGATGCAATTTCTGTGTTTCATCGTCAATAAGAAGGTCCAAGGAATAAAGGAAACCTGAAGTGAAGCATCGGAATCTAAAACTGGACTCACAGGAGAAGTTCAAATCATAGAAAAATAGTGTCAGTCCGCTTGTACGTAAGTCGGCATTGTGCCTTTTGCATTACATTCGGATGCAATTTCTGTGTTTCATCGTCAATAAGTAGGTCCAAGGGATACAGTAAACCTGAGGTGAAGCATCGGAATCTAAAACTGCACTCACAGGAGAGGTTCAAATCATAGAAAGTGAGAGTGTCAGTCCTCTTGTACTTAAGTCGGCATTGTGCCTTTTGTATTAAATTCGGATGCAATTTCTGTGTTTCATCGTCAATAAGAAGGTCCGAGGGATACAGTAAACCTGAAGTGAGGCATCGGAATCAAAAACTGGACTCACAGGTTCAAATCATAGAAAGTGAGAGTGTCAGTCCTCTTGTACTTAGGACGGCATTGTGCCTTTTGTATTAAATTCGGATGCAATTTCTGTGTTTCATCGGCAATAAGAAGGTCCAAGGGATACAGTGAACCTGAAGTGAAGCATCGGAATCTGACACTGGACTCACAGGAGAGGTTCGAATCATAGAAAGTTAGAGTGTCAGTCCTCTTGTACTTAAGTCGGCATTGTGCCTTTTGAATTTAATTCCGATGCAATTTCTGTGTTTCATCGTCAATAAGAAGGTGCAAGGTATACAGTAAACCTGAAGTGAAGCATCGGAATCTAAAACTGGACTCACAGGAGAGGTTCAAATCATAGAAAGTGAGAGTGTTAGTCCTCTTGTACTTAAGTCGTCATGTGCCTTTTGTATTAAATTCGATTGCAATTTCTGTGTTTCATCGTCAATAGGAAGGTCCAAGGGATACAGAAACCTGAAGCGAAGCATCAGAATCTAAAACTGGACTCACAGGAGAGGTTCAAATCATAGAAAGTGAGAGTGTCAGTCCACTGGTACTTAAGTCGGCATTGTGCGTTTTGTATTAAATTCGAATGCAATTTCTGTGTTTCATCGACAGTAAGAAGGTCCACGGGATACAGTGAACCTGAAGTGAAACATCGGAATCTAAATCTGGACTCACAGGGGAGGTTCAATACATAGAAAGTGAGAGGGTCAGTCCTTTTGTACTAAGTCGGCATTGTGCCTTTTGTATTAAATTCGGATGCAATTTCTTTGTTTCATCGTCAATAAGAAGGTACAAGGGATACAGTGAACCTGAAGTGAAGGATCGGAATCTAAAACTGGACTCACAGGAGAGGTTCAAAACTTAGATAGTGAGAGTGTCAGTCCTCTTGTCTCAAGTCGGCATTGTGCCTTTTGTATTAAATTCGAATGCAATTTCTGTGTTTCATCGTCAATAAGAAGGTCCAAGGGATACAGAAAGCCTGAAGTAAAGCATCGGAATCTAAAACTCGACTCACAGGAGAGGTTCAAATCATAGAAAGTGAGAGTGTCAGTCCTCTTGTACTTAATTCGGCATTGTGCCTTTTGAATTTAATTCCGATGCAATTTCTGTGTTTCATCGTCAATAAGAAGTTCCGAGGTATACAGTAATCATGAAGTGAAGCATCGGAATCTAAAACTGGACTCACAAGGGAGGTTCAAATCATAGATAGTTAGAGAGTCAGTCCTCTTGTACTTAAGTCGGCATTGTGCCTTTTGCATTACATTCGGATGCAATTTCTGTGTTTCATCATCAATAAGTAGGTCCAAGGGATACAGTAAACCTGAAGTGAAGCATCGGAATCTAAAACTGGACTCACAGGAGAGGTTCAAATCATAGAAAGTGAGAGTGTCAGTCCTCTTGTACTAAAGTCGGCATTGTGCCTTTTGTATTAAATTCGGATGCAATTTCTGTGTTTCATCGTCAATAAGAAGGTCCGAGGGATACAGTAAACCTGAAGTGAGGCATCGGAATCAAAAACTGGACTCACAGGTTCAAATCATAGAAAGTGAGAGTGTCAGTCCTCT
The DNA here is from genome assembly GCF_021461395.2 of Schistocerca americana. Taxonomy (NCBI): domain Eukaryota; kingdom Metazoa; phylum Arthropoda; class Insecta; order Orthoptera; family Acrididae; genus Schistocerca; species Schistocerca americana. Next base: position 62,337,268 of record NC_060121.1, read on the forward strand.
TGTACTTAAGACGGCATTGTGCCTTTTGTATTAAATTCGAATGCAATTTCTGTGTTTCATCGGCAATAAGAAGATCCAAGGGATACAGTGAAACTGAAGTGAAGCATCGGAATCTGACACTGGACTCACAGGAGAGGTTCAAATCATAGAAAGTTAGAGTGTCAGTCCTCTTGTACTTAAGTCGGCATTGTGCCTTTTGAATTTAATTCCGATGCAATTTCTGTGTTTCATCGTCAATAAGAAGGTGCAAGGTATACAGTAAACCTGAAGTGAAGCATCGGAATCTAAAATTGGACTCACAGGAGAGGTTCAAATCATAGAAAGTGAGAGTGTCAGTCCTCTTGTACTTAAGTCGGCATGTGCCTTTTGTATTAAATTCGGATGCAATTTCTGTGTTCCAGCGTCAATAGGAAGGTCCAAGGGATACAGAAACCTGAAGCGAAGCATCAGAATATAAAACTGGACTCACAGGAGAGGTTCAAATCATAGAAAGTGAGAGTGTCAGTCCACTGGTACTTAAGTCGGCATTGTGCCTATTGTATTAAATTCGAATGCAATTTCTGTGTTTCATCGACAATAAGAAGGTCCACGGGATACAGTGAACCTGAAGTGAAACATCGGAATCTAAAACTGGACTCACAGGGGGGGTTCAATACATAGAAAGTGAGAGGGTCAGTCCTCATGTACTAAGTCGGCATTGTGCCTTTTGTATTAAATTCGGATGCAATTTCTTTGTTTCATCGTCAATAAGAAGGTACAAGTGATACAGTGAACCTGAAGTGAAGGATCGGAATCTAAAACTGGACTCACAGGAGAGGTTCAAAACTTAGATAGTGAGAGTGTCAGTCCTATTGTACTTAAGTGGGCATTGTGCCTTTTCTATTAAATTCGGATGCAATTTCTGTGTTTCATCGTCAATAAGAAGGTCCAAGGGATACAGAATACCTGAATTAAGCATCGGAATCTAACACTCGACTCACTGGAGAGGTTCAAATCATAGAAAGTGAGAGTGTCTGTCCTCCTGTACTTAATTAGGCATTGTGCCTTTTGTATTAAATTCGGATGCAATTTCTGAGTTTCATCGTCAATAAGAAGGTGTAAGGGATACAGTAAACCTGAAGTGATGCATCGGAGTCTAAAACTGGACTCACAGGAGAGGTTTAAATCGTAGAAAGTTAGAGTGTCAGTACTCTTGTACTTAAGTCGGCATTGTGCCTTTCGAATTTAATTCCGATGCAATTTCTGTGTTTCATCGTTATTAAGAAGTTCCGAGGTATACCGTAAACCTGAAGTGAAGCATCGGAATCTAAAACTGGACTCACAGGAGAGGTTCAAATCATAGAAAGTTACAGTGTCAGGCCTCTTGTACTTACGTCGGCATTGCGCATTTGTATTAAATTCGGATGCAATGTCTTTGTTTCATCGTCAATAAGAAGGTACAAGGGATACACTAAACCTGAAGTGAAGCTTCTGAATCTAAAACTGGACACACAGGAGAGGTTCAAATCATAGAAAGTTAAAGTGTTAGTCCTCTTGTACTTAATTCGGCATTGTGCCTTTTGTGTTATATTCGGATGCAATTTCTGTGTTTCATCGTCAATAAGAAGGTCCAAGGGGTACAGTAAACCTGAAGTGAAGCATCGGAATCTAAAACTGGACTCACAGGAGAGGCTCTAATCATAGCAAGTGAGAGTGTCAGTCCTCTTGTACTTAATCGGCATGTGCCTTTTGTATTAAATTCGGATGCATTTTCTGTGTTTCATCGTCAATAGGAAGGTCCAAGGGATACAGAAACCTGAAGCGAAGCATCAGAATCTAAAACTAGACTCACAGGAGAGGTTCAAATCATAGAAAGTGAGAGTGTCAGTCCACTGGTACTTAAGTCGGCATTGTGCCTTTTCTATTAAATTCGGATGCAATTTCTGTGTTTCATCGACAATAATAAGGTCCACGGGATACAGTAAACCTGAAGTGAAACATCGGAATCTAAAACTGGACTCACAGGGGAGGTTCAATACATAGAAAGTGAGAGGGTCAGTCGTCTTGTACTAAGTCGGCATTGTGCCTTTTGTATTAAATTCGGATGCAATTTCTTTGTTTCATCGTCAATAAGAAGGTACAAGGGATACAGTGAACCTGAAGTGAAGCATCGGAAATTAAAACTGGACTCACAGGAGAGGTTCAAAACGTAGATAGTGAGAGTGTCAGTCCTCTTGTACTTAAGTCGGCATTGTGCCCTTTGTATTAAATTCGCATGCAATTTCTGTGTTTCATCGTCAATAAACAGGTCCGAGGGATACAGTAAACCTGAAGTGAGGCATCGGAATCAAAAACTGGACTCACAGGTTCAAGTCATAGAAAGTGAGAGTGTCAGACCTCTTGTACTTAAGACGGCATTGTGCCTTTTGTATTAAATTCGGACGCAATTTCTGTGTTTTATCGGCAATAAGAAGGTCCAAGGGATACAGTGAACCTGAAGTGAAGCATCGGAATCTGACACTGGACTCACAGGAGAGGTTCAAATCATAGAAAGTTAGAGTGTCAGTCCTCTTGTACTTAAGTCGGCATTGTGCCTTTTGAATTTAATTCCGATGCAATTTCTGTGTTTCATCGTCAATAAGAAGGTGCAAGGTATACAGTAAACCTGAAGTGAAGCATCGGAATCTAAAACTGGACTCACAGGAGAGGTTCATATCATAGAAAGTTAGTGTCAGTCCTCTTGTACGTAAGTCGGCATTGTGCTTTTTGTATTAAATTCGGATGCAATTTCTGTGTTTCATCGTCAATAAAAAGGTCCAAGGGATACAGTGAACCTGAAGTGAAGCATCGGAATCTAACACTGGACTCACTGGAGCGGTTCAAATCATAGAAAGTTAGAGTGTCAGTCCTCTTGAATTTAAGTCGGCATTGTGCCTTTTGTATTAAATTTGGATCCAATTTCAGTGTTTCATCGTCAATAAGAAGGTCCAAGGTATAGAGGAAACCTGAAGTAAAGCATCGGAATCTAAAACTGGACTTACAGGAGAGGTTCAAATCATAGAAAGTTAGGGTGTCATTCCTCTTGCACTTAAGTCGGCATTGTGCCGTTTGTATTAAATTCGGATGCAATTTCTTCGTTTCATCGTCAATATGAAGGTCCAAGGGATACAGTAAACCTGAAGTGAACCATCAAAATCTGAAACTGGACTCACAGGAGAGGATCAAATCATAGAAAGTGAGAGTGTCAGTCCTCTTGTACGCAAGTCGGCATTGTGCCGTTTGTATTAAGTTCGGATGCAATTTCTGTGTTTCATCGTCAATAAGAAGGTTCAAGGTATACAGTAAACCAAAAGTGAAGCATCGGAATCTAAAACTGGACTCACAGGAGAGGTTCAAATCATAGAAAGTGAGAGTGTCAGTCCTCTTGTATTTAAGTCGGCATTGTGCCGTTTGTATTAAATTCGGATGCAATTTCTGTGTTTCATCGTCAATAAGAAGGTCCAAGGTATACAGTAAACCTGAAGTGAAGCATCGGAATCTAAAACTGGACAAACAGGAGAGGCTTTAATCATAGAAAGTTAGAGTGTCAATCCTCTTGTACTTAAGTCGGCATTGTGCCGTTTGTATTAAATTCGGATGCAATTTCTGTGTTTCATCGTCAATAAGAAGGTCCAAGGTATAAAGGAAACCTGAAGTGAAGCATCGGAATCTAAAACTGGACTCACAGGAGAGGTTCAAATCATAGAAAAATAGTGTCAGTCCGCTTGTACGTAAGTCGGCATTGTGCCTTTTGTATTACATTCGGATGCAATTTCTGTGTTTCATCGTCAATAAGTAGGTCCAAGGGATACAGTAAACCTGAAGTGAAGCATCGGAATCTAAAACTGCACTCACAGGAGAGGTTCAAATCATAGAAAGTGAGAGTGTCAGTCCTCTTGTACTTAAGTCGGCATTGTGCCTTTTCTATTAAATTCGGATGCAATTTCTGTGTTTCATCGTCAATATGAAGGTCCAAGGGATACAGAATACCTGAATTAAGCATCGGAATCTAACACTCGACTCACTGGAGAGGTTCAAATCATAGAAAGTGAGAGTGTCTGTCCTCCTGTACTTAATTAGGCATTGTGCCTTTTGTATTAAATTCGGATGCAATTTCTGTGTTTCATCGTCAATAAGAAGGTGTAAGGGATACAGTAAACCTGAAGTGATGCATCGGAGTCTAAAACTGGACTCACAGGAGAGGTTTAAATCATAGAAAGTTAGAGTGTCAGTACTCTTGTACTTAAGTCGGCATTGTGCCTTTTGAATTTAATTCCGATGCAATTTCTGTGTTTCATCGTTATTAAGAAGTTCCGAGGTATACCGTAAACCTGAAGTGAAGCATCGGAATCTAAAACTGGACTCACAGGAGTTGTTCAAATCATAGAAAGTTACAGTGTCAGGCCTCTTGTACTTACGTCGGCATTGCGCATTTGTATTAAATTCGGATGCAATGTCTTTGTTTCATCGTCAATAAGAAGGTACAAGGGATACACTAAACCTGAAGTGAAGCTTCTGAATCTAAAACTGGACACACAGGAGAGGTTCAAATCATAGAAAGTTAAAGTGTTAGTCCTCTTGTACTTAATTCGGCATTGTGGCTTTTGAATTTAATTCCGATGCAATTTCTGTGTTTCATCGTCAATAAGAAGTTCCGAGGTATACAGTAATCATGAAGTGAAGCATCGGAATCTAAAACTGGACTCACAGGGGAGGTTCAAATCATAGATAGTTAGAGAGTCAGTCCTTTTGTACTTTAGTCGGCATTGTGCCTTTTGTGTTATATTCGGATGCAATTTCTGTGTTTCATCGTCAATAAGAAGGTCCAAGGGGTACAGTAAACCTGAAGTGAAGCATCGGAATCTAAAACTGGACTCACAGGAGAGGCTCTAATCATAGCAAGTGAGAGTGTCAGTCCTCTTGTACTTAATCGGCATGTGCCTTTTGTATTAAATTCGGATGCATTTTCTGTGTTTCATCGTCAATAGGAAGGTCCAAGGGATACAGAAACCTGAAGCGAAGCATCAGAATCTAAAACTAGACTCACAGGAGAGGTTCAAATCATAGAAAGTGAGAGTGTCAGTCCACTGGTACTTAAGTCGGCATTGTGCCTTTTCTATTAAATTCGGATGCAATTTCTGTGTTTCATCGACAATAATAAGGTCCACGGGATACAGTAAACCTGAAGTGAAACATCGGAATCTAAAACTGGACTCACAGGGGAGGTTCAATACATAGAAAGTGAGAGGGTCAGTCGTCTTGTACTAAGTCGGCATTGTGCCTTTTGTATTAAATTCGGATGCAATTTCTTTGTTTCATCGCCAATAAGAAGGTACAAGGGATACAGTGAACCTGAAGTGAAGCATCGGAAATTAAAACTGGACTCACAGGAGAGGTTCAAAACGTAGATAGTGAGAGTGTCAGTCCTCTTGTACTTAAGTCGGCATTGTGCCTTTTGTATTAAATTCGCATGCAATTTCTGTGTTTCATCGTCAATAAAAAGGTCCAAGGGATACAGTAAACCTGAAGTGAGGCATCGGAATCAAAAACTGGACTCACAGGTTCAAGTCATAGAAAGTGAGAGTGTCAGACCTCTTGTACTTAAGACGGCATTGTGCCTTTTGTATTAAATTCGGACGCAATTTCTGTGTTTTATCGGCAATAAGAAGGTCCAAGGGATACAGTGAACCTGAAGTGAAGCATCGGAATCTGACACTGGACTCACAGGAGAGGTTCAAATCATAGAAAGTTAGAGTGTCAGTCCTCTTGTACTTAAGTCGGCATTGTGCCTTTTGAATTTAATTCCGATGCAATTTCTGTGTTTCATCGTCAATAAGAAGGTGCAAGGTATACAGTAAACCTGAAGTGAAGCATCGGAATCTAAAACTGGACTCACAGGAGAGGTTCATATCATAGAAAGTTAGTGTCAGTCCTCTTGTACGTAAGTCGGCATTGTGCTTTTTGTATTAAATTCGGATGCAATTTCTGTGTTTCATCGTCAATAAAAAGGTCCAAGGGATACAGTGAACCTGAAGTGAAGCATCGGAATCTAACACTGGACTCACTGGAGCGGTTCAAATCATAGAAAGTTAGAGTGTCAGTCCTCTTGAATTTAAGTCGGCATTGTGCCTTTTGTATTAAATTTGGATCCAATTTCAGTGTTTCATCGTCAATAAGAAGGTCCAAGGTATAGAGGAAACCTGAAGTAAAGCATCGGAATCTAAAACTGGACTTACAGGAGAGGTTCAAATCATAGAAAGTTAGGGTGTCATTCCTCTTGCACTTAAGTCGGCATTGTGCCGTTTGTATTAAATTCGGATGCAATTTCTTCGTTTCATCGTCAATATGAAGGTCCAAGGGATACAGTAAACCTGATGTGAACCATCAAAATCTGAAACTGGACTCACAGGAGAGGATCAAATCATAGAAAGTGAGAGTGTCAGTCCTCTTGTACGCAAGTCGGCATTGTGCCGTTTGTGTTAAGTTCGGATGCAATTTCTGTGTTTCATCGTCAATAAGAAGGTTCAAGGTATACAGTAAACCAAAAGTGAAGCATCGGAATCTAAAACTGGACTCACAGGAGAGGTTCAAATCATAGAAAGTGAGAGTGTCAGTCCTCTTGTATTTAAGTCGGCATTGTGCCGTTTGTATTAAATTCGGATGCAATTTCTGTGTTTCATCGTCAATAAGAAGGTCCAAGGTATACAGTAAACCTGAAGTGAAGCCTCGGAATCTAAAACTGGACAAACAGGAGAGGCTTTAATCATAGAAAGTTAGAGTGTCAATCCTCTTGTACTTAAGTCGGCATTGTGCCGTTTGTATTAAATTCGGATGCAATTTCTGTGTTTCATCGTCAATAAGAAGGTCCAAGGTATAAAGGAAACCTGAAGTGAAGCATCGGAATCTAAAACTGGACTCACAGGAGAGGTTCAAATCATAGAAAAATAGTGTCAGTCCGCTTGTACGTAAGTCGGCATTGTGCCTTTTGTATTACATTCGGATGCAATTTCTGTGTTTCATCGTCAATAAGTAGGTCCAAGGGATACAGTAAACCTGAAGTGAAGCATCGGAATCTAAAACTGCACTCACAGGAGAGGTTCAAATCATAGAAAGTGAGAGTGTCAGTCCTCTTGTACTTAAGTCGGCATTGTGCCTTTTCTATTAAATTCGGATGCAATTTCTGTGTTTCATCGTCAATAAGAAGGTCCAAGGGATACAGAATACCTGAATTAAGCATCGGAATCTAACACTCGACTCACTGGAGAGGTTCAAATCATAGAAAGTGAGAGTGTCTGTCCTCCTGTACTTAATTAGGCATTGTGCCTTTTGTATTAAATTCGGATGCAATTTCTGTGTTTCATCGTCAATAAGAAGGTGCAAGGGATACAGTAAACCTGAAGTGATGCATCGGAGTCTAAAACTGGACTCACAGGAGAGGTTTAAATCATAGAAAGTTAGAGTGTCAGTACTCTTGTACTTAAGTCGGCATTGTGCCTTTTGAATTTAATTCCGATGCAATTTCTGTGTTTCATCGTTATTAAGAAGTTCCGAGGTATACCGTAAACCTGAAGTGAAGCATCGGAATCTAAAACTGGACTCACAGGAGAGGTTCAAATCATAGAAAGTTACAGTGTCAGTCCTCTTGTACTTACGTCGGCATTGCGCATTTGTATTAAATTCGGATGCAATGTCTTTGTTTCATCGTCAATAAGAAGGTACAAGGGATACACTAAACCTGAAGTGAAGCTTCTGAATCTAAAACTGGACACACAGGAGAGGTTCAAATCATGGAAAGTTAAAGTGTTAGTCCTCTTGTACTTAATTCGGCATTGTGGCTTTTGAATTTAATTCCGATGCAATTTCTGTGTTTCATCGTCAATAAGAAGTTCCGAGGTATACAGTAATCATGAAGTGAAGCATCGGAATCTAAAACTGGACTCACAGGGGAGGTTCAAATCATAGATAGTTAGAGAGTCAGTCCTTTTGTACTTAAGTCGGCATTGTGCCTTTTGTGTTATATTCGGATGCAATTTCTGTGTTTCATCGTCAATAAGAAGGTCCAAGGGGTACAGTAAACCTGAAGTGAAGCATCGGAATCTAAAACTGGACTCACAGGAGAGGCTCTAATCATAGCAAGTGAGAGTGTCAGTCCTCTTGTACTTAATCGGCATGTGCCTTTTGTATTAAATTCGGATGCATTTTCTGTGTTTCATCGTCAATAGGAAGGTCCAAGGGATACAGAAACCTGAAGCGAAGCATCAGAATCTAAAACTAGACTCACAGGAGAGGTTCAAATCATAGAAAGTGAGAGTGTCAGTCCACTGGTACTTAAGTCGGCATTGTGCCTTTTCTATTAAATTCGGATGCAATTTCTGTGTTTCATCGACAATAATAAGGTCCACGGGATACAGTAAACCTGAAGTGAAACATCGGAATCTAAAACTGGACTCACAGGGGAGGTTCAATACATAGAAAGTGAGAGGGTCAGTCGTCTTGTACTAAGTCGGCATTGTGCATTTTGTCTTAAATTCGGATGCAATTTCTTTGTTTCATCGTCAATAAGAAGGTACAAGGGATACAGTGAACCTGAAGTGAAGCATCGGAAATTAAAACTGGACTCACAGGAGAGGTTCAAAACGTAGATAGTGAGAGTGTCAGTCCTCTTGTACTTAAGTCGGCATTGTGCCTTTTGTATTAAATTCGCATGCAATTTCTGTGTTTCATCGTCAATAAAAAGGTCCGAGGGATACAGTAAACCTGAAGTGAGGCATCGGAATCAAAAACTGGACTCACAGGTTCAAGTCATAGAAAGTGAGAGTGTCAGACCTCTTGTACTTAAGACGGCATTGTGCCTTTTGTATTAAATTCGGACGCAATTTCTGTGTTTTATCGGCAATAAGAAGGTCCAAGGGATACAGTGAACCTGAAGTGAAGCATCGGAATCTGACACTGGACTCACAGGAGAGGTTCAAATCATAGAAAGTTAGAGTGTCAGTCCTCTTGTACTTAAGTCGGCATTGTGCCTTTTGAATTTAATTCCGATGCAATTTCTGTGTTTCATCGTCAATAAGAAGGTGCAAGGTATACAGTAAACCTGAAGTGAAGCATCGGAATCTAAAACTGGACTCACAGGAGAAGTTCATATCATAGAAAGTTAGTGTCAGTCCTCTTGTACGTAAGTCGGCATTGTGCTTTTTGTATTAAATTCGGATGCAATTTCTGTGTTTCATCGTCAATAAAAAGGTCCAAGGGATACAGTGAACCTGAAGTGAAGCATCGGAATCTAACACTGGACTCACTGGAGCGGTTCAAATCGTAGAAAGTTAGAGTGTCAGTCCTCTTGAATTTAAGTCGGCATTGTGCCTTTTGTATTAAATTTGGATCCAATTTCAGTGTTTCATCGTCAATAAGAAGGTCCAAGGTATAGAGGAAACCTGAAGTAAAGCATCGGAATCTAAAACTGGACTTACAGGAGAGGTTCAAATCATAGGAAGTTAGGGTGTCATTCCTCTTGCACTTAAGTCGGCATTGTGCCATTTGTATTAAATTCGGATGCAATTTCTTCGTTTCATCGTCAATATGAAGGTCCAAGGGATACAGTAAACCTGAAGTGAAGCATCAAAATCTGAAACTGGACTCACAGGAGAGGATCAAATCATAGAAAGTGAGAGTGTCAGTCCTCTTGTACGCAAGTCGGCATTGTGCCGTTTGTATTAAGTTCGGATGCAATTTCTGTGTTTCATCGTCAATAAGAAGGTTCAAGGTATACAGTAAACCAAAAGTGAAGCATCGGAATCTAAAACTGGACTCACAGGAGAGGTTCAAATCATAGAAAGTGAGAGTGTCAGTCCTCTTGTATTTAAGTCGGCATTGTGCCGTTTGTATTAAATTCGGATGCAATTTCTGTGTTTCATCGTCAATAAGAAGGTCCAAGGTATACAGTAAACCTGAAGTGAAGCATCGGAATCTAAAACTGGACAAACAGGAGAGGCTTTAATCATAGAAAGTTAGAGTGTCAATCCTCTTGTACTTAAGTCGGCATTGTGCCGTTTGTATTAAATTCGGATGCAATTTCTGTGTTTCATCGTCAATAAGAAGGTCCAAGGTATAAAGGAAACCTGAAGTGAAGCATCGGAATCTAAAACTGGACTCACAGGAGAGGTTCAAATCATAGAAAAATAGTGTCAGTCCGCTTGTACGTAAGTCGGCATTGTGCCTTTTGTATTACATTCGGATGCAATTTCTGTGTTTCATCGTCAATAAGTAGGTCCAAGGGATACAGTAAACCTGAAGTGAAGCATCGGAATCTAAAACTGCACTCACAGGAGAGGTTCAAATCATAGAAAGTGAGAGTGTCAGTCCTCTTGTACTTAAGTCGGCATTGTGCCTTTTCTATTAAATTCGGATGCAATTTCTGTGTTTCATCGTCAATAAGAAGGTCCAAGGGATACAGAATACCTGAATTAAGCATCGGAATCTAACACTCGACTCACTGGAGAGGTTCAAATCATAGAAAGTGAGAGTGTCTGTCCTCCTGTACTTAATTAGGCATTGTGCCTTTTGTATTAAATTCGGATGCAATTTCTGTGTTTCATCGTCATTAAGAAGGTGCAAGGGATACAGTAAACCTGAAGTGATGCATCGGAGTCTAAAACTGGACTCACAGGAGAGGTTTAAATCATAGAAAGTTAGAGTGTCAGTACTCTTGTACTTAAGTCGGCATTGTGCCTTTTGAATTTAATTCCGATGCAATTTCTGTGTTTCATCGTTATTAAGAAGTTCCGAGGTATACCGTAAACCTGAAGTGAAGCATCGGAATCTAAAACTGGACTCACAGGAGAGGTTCAAATCATAGAAAGTTACAGTGTCAGTCCTCTTGTACTTACGTCGGCATTGCGCATTTGTATTAAATTCGGATGCAATGTCTTTGTTTCATCGTCAATAAGAAGGTACAAGGGATACACTAAACCTGAAGTGAAGCTTCTGAATCTAAAACTGGACACACAGGAGAGGTTCAAATCATGGAAAGTTAAAGTGTTAGTCCTCTTGTACTTAATTCGGCATTGTGGCTTTTGAATTTAATTCCGATGCAATTTCTGTGTTTCATCGTCAATAAGAAGTTCCGAGGTATACAGTAATCATGAAGTGAAGCATCGGAATCTAAAACTGGACTCACAGGGGAGGTTCAAATCATAGATAGTTAGAGAGTCAGTCCTTTTGTACTTAAGTCGGCATTGTGCCTTTTGTGTTATATTCGGATGCAATTTCTGTGTTTCATCGTCAATAAGAAGGTCCAAGGGGTACAGTAAACCTGAAGTGAAGCATCGGAATCTAAAACTGGACTCACAGGAGAGGCTCTAATCATAGCAAGTGAGAGTGTCAGTCCTCTTGTACTTAATCGGCATGTGCCTTTAGTATTAAATTCGGATGCATTTTCTGTGTTTCATCGTCAATAGGAAGGTCCAAGGGATACAGAAACCTGAAGCGAAGCATCAGAATCTAAAACTAGACTCACAGGAGAGGTTCAAATCATAGAAAGTGAGAGTGTCAGTCCACTGGTACTTAAGTCGGCATTGTGCCTTTTCTATTAAATTCGGATGCAATTTCTGTGTTTCATCGACAATAATAAGGTCCACGGGATACAGTAAACCTGAAGTGAAACATCGGAATCTAAAACTGGACTCACAGGGGAGGTTCAATACATAGAAAGTGAGAGGGTCAGTCGTCTTGTACTAAGTCGGCATTGTGCCTTTTGTCTTAAATTCGGATGCAATTTCTTTGTTTCATCGTCAATAAGAAGGTACAAGGGATACAGTGAACCTGAAGTGAAGCATCGGAAATTAAAACTGGACTCACAGGAGAGGTTCAAAACGTAGATAGTGAGAGTGTCAGTCCTCTTGTACTTACGTCGGCATTGTGCCTTTTGTATTAAATTCGCATGCAATTTCTGTGTTTCATCGTCAATAAAAAGGTCCGAGGGATACAGTAAACCTGAAGTGAGGCATCGGAATCAAAAACTGGACTCACAGGTTCAAGTCATAGAAAGTGAGAGTGTCAGACCTCTTGTACTTAAGACGGCATTGTGCCTTTTGTATTAAATTCGGACGCAATTTCTGTGTTTTATCGGCAATAAGAAGGTCCAAGGGATACAGTGAACCTGAAGTGAAGCATCGGAATCTGACACTGGACTCACAGGAGAGGTTCAAATCATAGAAAGTTAGAGTGTCAGTCCTCTTGTACTTAAGTCGGCATTGTGCCTTTTGAATTTAATTCCGATGCAATTTCTGTGTTTCATCGTCAATAAGAAGGTGCAAGGTATACAGTAAACCTGAAGTGAAGCATCGGAATCTAAAACTGGACTCACAGGAGAAGTTCATATCATAGAAAGTTAGTGTCAGTTCTCTTGTACGTAAGTCGGCATTGTGCTTTTTGTATTAAATTCGGATGCAATTTCTGTGTTTCATCGTCAATAAAAAGGTCCAAGGGATACAGTGAACCTGAAGTGAAGCATCGGAATCTAACACTGGACTCACTGGAGCGGTTCAAATCGTAGAAAGTTAGAGTGTCAGTCCTCTTGAATTTAAGTCGGCATTGTGCCTTTTGTATTAAATTTGGATCCAATTTCAGTGTTTCATCGCCAATAAGAAGGTCCAAGGTATAGAGGAAACCTGAAGTAAAGCATCGGAATCTAAAACTGGACTTACAGGAGAGGTTCAAATCATAGAAAGTTAGGGTGTCATTCCTCTTGCACTTAAGTCGGCATTGTGCCGTTTGTATTAAATTCGGATGCAATTTCTTCGTTTCATCGTCAATATGAAGGTCCAAGGGATACAGTAAACCTGAAGTGAACCATCAAAATCTGAAACTGGACTCACAGGAGAGGATCAAATCATAGAAAGTGAGAGTGTCAGTCCTCTTGTACGCAAGTCGGCATTGTGCCGTTTGTATTAAGTTCGGATGCAATTTCTGTGTTTCATCGTCAATAAGAAGGTTCAAGGTATACAGTAAACCAAAAGTGAAGCATCGGAATCTAAAACTGGACTCACAGGAGAGGTTCAAATCATAGAAAGTGAGAGTGTCAGTCCTCTTGTATTTAAGTCGGCATTGTGCCGTTTGTATTAAATTCGGATGCAATTTCTGTGTTTCATCGTCAATAAGAAGGTCCAAGGTATACAGTAAACCTGAAGTGAAGCATCGGAATCTAAAACTGGACAAACAGGAGAGGCTTTAATCATAGAAAGTTAGAGTGTCAATCCTCTTGTACTTAAGTCGGCATTGTGCCGTTTGTATTAAATTCGGATGCAATTTCTGTGTTTCATCGTCAATAAGAAGGTCCAAGGTATAAAGGAAACCTGAAGTGAAGCATCGGAATCTAAAACTGGACTCACAGGAGAGGTTCAAATCATAGAAAAATAGTGTCAGTCCGCTTGTACGTAAGTCGGCATTGTGCCTTTTGTATTACATTCGGATGCAATTTCTGTGTTTCATCGTCAATAAGTAGGTCCAAGGGATACAGTAAACCTGAAGTGAAGCATCGGAATCTAAAACTGCACTCACAGGAGAGGTTCAAATCATAGAAAGTGAGAGTGTCAGTCCTCTTGTACTTAAGTCGGCATTGTGCCTTTTGTATTAAATTCGGATGCAATTTCTGTGTTTCATCGTCAATAAGAAGGTCAGAGGGATACAGTAAACCTGAAGTGAGGCATCGGAATCAAAAACTGGACTCACAGGTTCAAATCATAGAAAGTGAGAGTGTCAGACCTCTTGTACTTAAGACGGCATTGTGCCTTTTGTATTAAATTCGGACGCAATTTCTCTGTTTCATCGGCAATAAGAAGGTCCAAGGGATACAGTGAACCTGAAGTGAAGCATCGGAATCTGACACTGGACTCACATCAGAGGTTCAAATCATAGAAAGTTAGAGTGTCAGTCCTCTTGTACTTAAGTCGGCATTGTGCCTTTTGAATTTAATTCCGATGCAATTTCTGTGTTTCATCGTCAATAAGAAGGTGCAAGGTATACAGTAAACCTGAAGTGAAGCATCGGAATCTAAAACTGGACTCACAGGAGAGGTTCATATCATAGAAAGTTAGTGTCAGTCCTCTTGTACGTAAGTCGGCATTGTGCTTTTTGTATTAAATTCGGATGCAATTTCTGTGATTCATCGTCAATAAAAAGGTCCAAGGGATACAGTGAACCTGAAGTAAAGCATCGGAATCTAACACTGGACTCACAGGAGAGGTTCAAATCATAGAAAGTTAGAGTGTCAGTCCTCCTGAATTTAAGTCGGCATTGTGCCTTTTGTATTAAATTTGGTTGCAATTTCAGTGTTTCATCGGCAATAAGAAGGTCCAAGGTATAGAGGAAACCAGAAGTAAAGCATCGGAATCTAAAACTGGACTTACAGGAGAGGTTCAAATCATAGAAAGTTAGGGTGTCATTCCTCTTGCACTTAAGTCGGCATTGTGCCGTTTGTATTAAATTCGGATGCAATTTCTTTGTTTCATCGTCAATATGAAGGTCCAAGGGATACAGTAAACCTGAAGTGAAGCATCAAAATCTGAAACTGGACTCACAGGAGAGGATCAAATCATAGAAAATGAGAGTGTCAGCCCTCTTATACGTAAGTCGGCATTGCGCCGTTTGTATTAAGTTCGGATGCAATTTCTGTGTTTCATCGTCAATAAGAAGGTTCAAGGTATACAGTAAACCAAAAGTGAAGCATCGGAATCTAAAACTGGACTCACAGGAGAGGTTCAAATCATAGAAAGTGAGAGTGTCAGTCCTCTTGTACTTAAGTCGGCATTGTGCCGTTTGTATTAAATTCGGATGCAATTTCTGTGTTTCATCGTCAATAAGAAGGTCCAAGGTATACAGTAAACCTGAAGTGAAGCATCGGAATCTAAAACTGGACAAACAGGAGAGGCTTAAATCATAGAAAGTGAGAGTGTCAATCCTCTTGTACTTAAGTCGGCATTGTGCCGTTTGTATTAAATTCGGATGCAATTTCTGTGTTTCATCGTCAATAAGAAGGTCCAAGGTATAAAGGAAACCTGAAGTGAAGCATCGGAATCTAAAACTGGACTCACAGGAGAGGTTCAAATCATAGAAAAATAGTGTCAGTCCGCTTGTATGTAAGTCGGCATTGTGCCTTTTGTATTACATTCGGATGCAATTTCTGTGTTTCATCGTCAATAAGTAGGTCCAAGGGATACAGTATACCTGAAGTGAAGCATCGGAATCTAAAACTGCACTCACAGGAGAGGTTCAAATCATAGAAAGTGAGAGTGTCAGTCCTCTTGTACTTAAGTCGGCATTGTGCCTTTTGTATTAAATTCGGATGCAATTTCTGTGTTTCATCGTCAATAAGAAGGTCCGAGGGATACAGTAAACCTGAAGTGAGGCATCGGAATCAAAAACTGGACTCACAGGTTCAAATCATAGAAAGTGAGAGTGTCAGACCTCTTGTACTTAAGACGGCATTGTGCCTTTTGTATTAAATTCGGACGCAATTTCTGTGTTTCAACGGCAATAAGAAGGTCCAAGGGATACAGTGAACCTGAAGTGAAGCATCGGAATCTGACACTGGACTCACAGGAGAGGTTCAAATCATAGAAAGTTAGAGTGTCAGTCCTCTTGTACTTAAGTCGGCATTGTGCCTTTTGAATTTAATTCCGATGCAATTTCTGTGTTTCATCGTCAATAAGAAGGTACAAGGTATACAGTAAACCTGAAGTGAAGCATCGGAATCTAAAACTGGGCTCACAGGAGAGGTTCATATCATAGAAAGTTAGGGTGTCATTCCTCTTGCACTTAAGTCGGCATTGTGCCGTTTGTATTAATTTCGGATGCAATTTCTTTGTTTCATCGTCAATAAGAAGGTCTAAGGTATACAGTAAACCTGAACTGAAGCATCGGAATCTAAAACTGGACTCACAGGGGAGGTTCAAATCATAGAAAGTGAAAATGTCAGTCCCCTTGTACTTAAGTCGGCATTGAGACTTTTGTATTAAATTCGGATGCAATTTCTCTGTTTCATCGTCCATAAGAAGGTCCAAGGTATAAAAGAAACCTGAAGTGAAGCATCGGAATCTAAAACTGGATTCACAGGAGAGGTTCAAATCATAGAAAGTTAGGGTGTCATTCCTCTTGTACTTAAGTCGGCATTGTGCCGTTTGTATTAAATTCGGATGCAATTTCTTTGTTTCATCGTCAATAAGAAGGTACAAGGGATACACTAAACCTGAAGTGAAGCTTCGGAATCTAAAACTGGACACACAGGAGAGGTTCAAATCATAGAAAGTTAAAGTGTCAGTCCTCTTGTACTTAATTCGGCATTGTGCCTTTTGAATTTAATTCCGATGCAATTTCTGTGTTTCATCGTCAATAATAATTTCCGAGGTATACAGTAAACATGAAGTGAAACATCGGAATCTAAAACTGGACTCACAGGGGAGTTTCAAATCATATATAGTTAGAGGGTCAGTCATCTTGTACTTAAGTCGGCATTGTTCGTTTTGTATTATATTCGGATGCAATTTCTGTGTTCATCGTCAATAAGAAGGTCCAAGGGATATAGTAAACCTGATGTGAAGCATCGGAATCTAAAACTGGACTCACAGGAGCGGTTCAAATCATAGAAAGTGAGAGTGCCTGTCCTCTTGTACTTAATTCGGCATTGTGCCTTTTGTATTAAATTCGGATGCAATTTCTGTGTTTCATCGACAGTAAGAAGGTCCACGGGATACAGTAAACCTTAAGTGAATCATCGGAATCTAAAACTGGACTCACTGGAGAGGTTCAAATCATAGATAGTGAGAGGATCAGTCCTCTTGTACTAAGTCGGCATTGTGCCTTTTGTATTAAATTCAGATGCAATTTCTGTGTTTCATCGTCAATAAGAAGGTCCAAGGGATACTGTAACCCTGGAATGAAGCATCGGAATCTAAAACTGGACTCACAGGAGAGGTTCAAATCATGGAATGTGAGAGTGTCAGTCCTCTTGTACTTAAGTCGGCATTGTGCTTTTTGTATTAAATTCGGATGCAATTTCTGTGTTTCATCGTCAATAAGAAGGTCCAAGGGATACTGTAAGCCTGAAGTGTAGCATCGGAATCTATAACTGGACTCACAGGAGGGGTTCAAAACATAGAAGGTGAGAGTGTCGGTCCTCTTTTACTTAAGTCAGCATTGTGCCATTTGTATTATTTCGGATGCAATTTCTATGTTTCATCGTCAATAAGAAGGTCCAACGGATACAGTAAACCTGAAGTGAAGCATTGGAGTCTAAAACTGGACTCACAGGAGAGGTTCAAATCATGGAATGTGAGAGTGTCAGTCCTCTTGCACTTAGGTCGGCATTGTGCCTTTTGAATTTCATTCCGATGAATTTCTGTGTTTCATCGTCAATACGAAGTTCCGAGGTATACAGTAAACCTGAAGTGAAGCATCGGAATCTAAAACTGGACCCACAGGAGAGGTTCGAATCATAGAAAGGTAGAGTGTTAAACCTCTTTTACTTAACTCGGCATTGTGCATTTTGTATTAAATTCGGATGCAATTTCTGTGTTTCGTCGTCAATAAGAAGGTCCAAGGGATACAGTCACCCTGAAGTGAAGCATCGGAATCTAAAACTGGACTCACAGGAGAGGTTCAAATCAAAGAAGGTGAGAGTGTCAGTCCTCTTGTCCTTAAGTCGGCATTGTGCCATTTGTATTAAATTCGGATGCAATTTCTGTGTTTCATCGTCAATAAAAAGGTCCAAGGGATACAGTAAACCTGAAGTGAAGCATCGGAATCTAAAACTGGACTCACAGGAGAGGTTCAAATCATAGGAAGTTAGTGTGTCAGTCCTATTGTACTTGAGTCGGCTTTATGCCTTTTCAATTTAATTCCGGTGCAATTTCTGTGTTTCATCGTCAATAAGAAGTTCCGAGGTATACAGTAAACCTGAAGTGAAGCATCGGAATCTAAACCTGGACTCACAGGAGAGGCTCAAATCATAGAAAGTTAGAGTGTTAGTCCTCTTTTACTTAAGTGGGCACTGTGCCTTTTGTATTCAATTCGGATGCAATTTCTGTGTTTCATCGTCAATAAGAAGGTCCAAACGATACTGTATCCCTGAAGTGAAGCATCTTAATCTAAAACTGGACTCACAGGAGAGGTTCAAATCATAGAAAGTAGGAGTGTCAGTCCTCATGTACTTAAGTCGGCATTGTGCCTTTTGTATTAAATTCGGATGCAATTTCTGTGTTTCATCGACAATAAGAAGGTCCAAGGGATACAGTAAACCTGAAGTGAAGCACCGGAATCTAAAACTGGACTCACGGGAGAGGTTCAAATCATAGAAAGTGAGAGTGTCAGTCCTCTTGTACTTATGTCGGCATTGTGCCTTTTGTATTAAATTCGGATCCAATTTCTGTGTTTCATCGTCAATAGGAAGGTCGAAGGTATACAGTAAACCAGAAATGAAGCATCGGAATCTAAAACTGGACTCACAGGAGAGGTTCAAATCATAGAAAATTAGAGTGTCTGTCCTCTCGTACTTAAGTCGGCATTGTGCCTTTTGTATTAAATTCGGATCCAATTTCTGTGTTTCATCGTCAATAAGAAGGTCCAAGGTATACAGTAAACCTGAACTGAAGCATCGGAATCTTAAACTGGACTCACAGGGGAGGTTCAAATCATAGAAAGTGAAAATGTCAGTCCACTTGTAATTAAGTCGGCATTGAGCCTTTTGTATTAAATTCCGATGCAATTTCTGTGTTTCATCGTCAGTAAGAAGTTCCAAGGTATACAGCAAACATGAAGTGAAGGATCGGAATCTAAAACTGGACTCACAGGGGAGGTTCAAATCATAGATAGTTAGAGAGTCTGTCCCCTTGTACTTAAGTCGGCATTGTGCCTTTTGCATTATATTCGGATGCAATTTCTGTGTTTCATCGTCAAAAAAAAGGTCCAAGGGATACAGTAAACCTGAGGTGAAGCATCGGAATCTAAAACTGAACTCACAGGAGAGGTTCAAAACACAGGAAGTGAGAGTGTCAGTCCTCTTGTACTTAAGTCGGCATTGTGCCTTTTGTATTAAATTCGGATGCAATTTCTGTGTTTCATCGTCAATAAGAAGGTCCAAGGGATACAGAAAACCTGAAGGAAAGCATCGGAATCTAAAACTCGACTCACAGGAGAGGTTCAAGTCATAGAAAGTGAGAGTGTCTGTCCTCTTGTACTTAATTCGGCATTGTGCCTTTTGTATTAAATTCGGATGCAATTTCTGTGTTTCATCGTCAATAAGAAGGTCCAAGGGATACAGTAACCCTGAAGTGAAGCATCGGAATCTAAAACTGGACTCACAGGAGAGGTTCGAAACATAGAAAGTGAGAGTGTCAGTCCTCTTGTACTTAAGTCGGCATTGTGCCTTTTGTGTTAAATTCAGATTCAAATTCTGTGTTTCATCGTCAATAAGAAGGTCCTATGTATACAGTAAAACTGAAGTGAAGCATCGAAATCTAAAACTGGACTCACTGGAGAGGTTCAAATCATAGAAAGTGAGAGTGTCAGTCCACTTGTACTTAAGTCGGAATTATGCCTTTTGTATTAAATTCGGTTGCAATTTCTCTGTTTCATCGTCAATAAGAAGGTCCAAGGTATACTGTAACCCTGAAGTGATGCATCGGAATTTAAAACTGGACTCACAGGAGTGGTTCAAATCATGGAATGTGAGAGTGTCAGTCCTCTTGTACTTAAGTCGGCATTGTGAATTTTGTATTAAATTCGGATGCAATTTCTGTGTTTCATCGCCAATAAGAAGGTCCAAGGGATACAGTAAGCTTGAAGTGTAGCATCGGAATCCATAACTGGACACACAGGAGGGGTTCAAATCATAGAAGGTGAGAGTGTCGGTCCTCTTCTACTTAAGTCAGCATTGTGCCATTTGTATTAATTACGGATGCAATTTCTATGTTTCATCGACAATAAGAAGATCCAAGGGATACAGTAAACCTGAAGTGAAGCATCGGAATCTAAAACCGGACTCACAGGGGACGTTCAAATCATAGAAAGTTAGAGTGTCAGTTCTCTTGCACTTAAGTCGGCATTGTGCCTTTTGAATTTAATTCCGATGAATTTCTGTGTTTCGTCGTCAATACGGAGTTCCGAGGTATACAGTAAACCTGAAGTGAAGCATCGGAATCTAAAACTGGACTCACAGGAGAGGTTCAAATCATAGAAAGTTAGAGTGTCAGTCCTCTAGTACTTGAGTTGGCATTATGCCTTTTCAATTTAATTCCGATGCAATTTCTGTGTTTCATCGTCAATAAGAGGTTCCGAGGTATACAGTAAACCTGAAGTGAGGCATCGGAATCTAAAACTGGACTCACAGGAGAGGTTCAAATCATAGAAAGTTAGAGTGATAGTCTTCTTGTACTTAAGTCGGCATTGTGCCTTTCGTATTAAATTCGTATGCAATTCTGTGTTTCATCGTCAATAAGATGGTCCAAGGGATACTGTATCCCTGAAGTGAAGCATCTTAATCTAAAACTGGACTCACAGGAGAGGTTCAAATCATAGAAAGTGAGAGTGTCAGTCCTCATGCACTTAAGTCGTCATTGTGCCTTTTCTATAAAATTCGGTTGCAATTTCTGTGTTTCATCGTTATTAAGAAATTCCGAGGTATACAGTAAACCTGAAGTGAAGCATCGGAATCTAAAACTGGTCTCACAGGAGAGGTTCAAATCATAGTAGGTTAGAGTGTTAGTCCTACAGTACTTAAGTCGGCATTGTGCCTTTTGTATTAAATTCGGATGCAATTTCTGTGTTTCATCGTCAAAAAGAAGGTCCAAGGGATACAGTAACCCTGAAGTGAAGTATCGGAATTTAAAACTGGACTCACTGGAGAGGTTCAAAACATAGAAAGTGAGAGTGTCAGTCCACTTGTACTTAAGTCGGCATTGTGCCTTTTGTATTAAATTCAGATGCAAAACCTGTGTTTCATCGTCAATAAGAAGGTCCTAGAAATACAGTAAACCTGAAGTGAAGCATCGAAATCTAAAACTGGACTCACAGGAGAGGTTCAAATCAAAGAAAGTGAGAGTGTCAGTCCTCTTGTTCTTTAGTTGGCATTGTGCCATTTGTATTAAATTCGGATGCAAATTCTGTGTTTCATCGTCTATAAAAAGGTCCAAGGGATACAGTAAACCTGACGTTAAGCATCGGAATCTAAAACTGGACTCACAGGAGAGGTTCAAATCATAGAAAGTTGGTGTGACAGTCCTCTAGTACTTGAGTCGGCATTATGCCTTTTGAATTTAATTCCGATGCAACTTCTGTGTTACATCGTCATTAAGAAGTTCCGAGGTATATAGTAAACCGAAGTGAAGCATCGGAATCTAAAACTGGACTCACAGGAGAAGTTCAAAACATAGAAAGTGAGAGTGTCAGTCCTCATGTACTTAAGTCGGCATTGTGCCTATTGTATTAAATTCGGATGCATTTTCTGTGTTTCATCGACAAGAAGAAGGTCCACGGGATACAGTAAACCTGAAGTGAAACATCGGAATCTAAAACTGGACTCACAGGAGAGGTTCAAATCATAGAAAGTGAGAGGGTCAGTCCTACTGTACTTAAGTCGGCATTGTGCCTTTTGTATTACATTCGGATGCAATTTCTGTGTTTCATCGTCAAAAAGAAGGTCCAAGGGATACAGTAACCCTGAAGCTAAGCATCGGAATCTAAAACTGGACTCACAGGAGAGGTTCAAAACATAGAAAGTGAGAGTGTCAGTCCTCTTGTACTTAAGTCGGCATTGTGCCTTTTGTATTAAATTCAGATGCAAATTCTATGTTTCATCGTCAATAAGAAGGTCCTAGGGTTACAGTAAACCTGAAGTGAAGCATCGAAATCTAAAACTGGACTCACAGGAGAGGTTCAAATCATAGAAAGTGAGAGTGTCAGTCCACTTGTACTTAAGTCGGCATTGTGCCTTTTGAATTTAATTCCGATGAATTTCTGTGTTTCATCGTCAGTAAGAAGTTCCGAGGTATACAGTAAACCTGAAGTGAAGCATCGAAATCTAAAACTGGACTCACAGGAGAGGTTCGAATCATAGAAACTTAGAGTGTCAGTTCTCTTGTACCTAAGTCGGCATTGTGCCTTTTGAATTTAATTCCGATGCAATTTCTGTGTTTCATCGTTATTAAGAAGTTCCGAGGAATACAGAAAACCTGAAGTGAAGCATTGGAATCTAAGACTGGACTCACAGGAGGGATTCAAATCATAGAAAGTGAGAGTGTCAGTCCTCTTGTACTTAAGTCAGAATTGTGCCATTTGTATTAATCTCGGATGCAATTTCTGTGTTCCATCGTCAATAAGAAGGTTTAAGGGATACAGTAAACCTGAAGTGAAGCATCGGAATCTAAAACTGGACTCACAGGAGAGGTTCAAATCATAGAAAGTTAGAGTGTCGGTCCTCTTGTACTTAAGTCGGCATTGGGGCCTTTTGACTTTAATTCCTATGCAATTTCTGTGTTTCATCGTCAATAAGAAGTTCCGAGGTATACATTAAACCTGAAGTGAAGCATCGGAATCTAAAACTGGACTCACAGGAGAGGCTCCAATCATAGAAAGTGAGAGTGTCAGTCCTCTTTTACTTAAATCGGCATTGTGCATTTTGTATTAAAAACGGATGCAATTTCTGTGTTTCATCGACAATAAGATGGTCCAAGGGATACAGTAAACCTGAAGTGAAGCATCGGAATCTAAAACTGGACTCACTGGAGGGGTTCATATCATAGATAGTTAGAGTGTCAGTCGTCTTGTACTTAAGTCGGCATTGTGGATATTGTATTAAATTCGGATGCAATTTCTGTGTTTCATCGTCAATAGGAAGGTCAAAGGTATACAGTAAACCAGAAATGAAGCATCGGAATCAAAACTGGACTCACAGGAGAGGCTCAAATCATAGAAAGTGAGAGTGTCAGTCCTCTTGTACTTAAGTCGGCATTGTGCTTTTTGTATTAAATTCGGATGCAATTTCTGTGATTCATCGTCAATTTGAAGGTCCAAGGGATACAGTAAACCTGAAGTGAAGCATCGGAATCTAACGCTGGACTCACGGGAGAGGTTCAAATCATAGAAAGTTAGAGTGTCAGTCCTCTTGTACTTAAGTCGGAATTGTGCCTTTTGTATTAAATTCGGATGCAATTTCTGTGTTTCATCGTCAATAAAAAGGTCCAAGGTATACAGTTAACCTGAAGTGAAGCATCGGAATCTAAAACTGGACTCACAGCAGAGGTTCAAATCATAGAAAGTTAGAGTGTCAGTCCTCTTGTACTTAAGTCGCCATTGGGGCCTTTTGACTTTAATTCCGATGCAATTTCTGTGCTTCGTCATCAATAAGAAGTTCCGAGGTATACATTAAACCTGAAGTGAAGCATCGGAATCTAAAACTGGACTCACAGGAGAGGTTCAAATCATAGAAAATTAGGGTGTCAGTCCTCTTGTACTTAAGTCGGCATTGTGCTTTTTGTATTAAATTCGGATGCAATTTCTGTGTTTCATCGTCAATTTGAAGGTCCAAGAGATACAGTAAACTTGAAGTGAAGCATCGGAATCTAACACTGGACTCACAGGAGAGGTTCAAATCATAGGAAGTTAGAGTGTCAGTCCTCTTGTCTTTAAGTCGGAATTGCGCCTTTTGTATTAAATTCGGATGCAATATCTATGTTTCATCGTCAATAAAAAGGTCCAAGGTATACAGTTAACCTGAAGTGAAGCATCGGAATCTAAAACTGGACTCACAGCAGAGGTTCAAATCATAGAACGTTAGAGTGTCAGTCATCTTGTACTTAAGTCGGCATTGTGCGTTTTGTATTAAATTCGGATGCAATTTCTGTGTTTCATCGTCAATAAGAAGGTCCAAGGGATACAGTAAACCTGAAGTGAAGCATCGGAATCTAAAACTGGACTCACAGGAGAGGTTCAAATCGTAGAAAGTTAGAGTGTCAGTCCTCTAGTACTTAAGTCGGCATAGTGCCTTTTGTATTAAATTCGGATGCAATTTCTGTGTTTCATCGTCAATAAGAAGTTCCGAGGTATACATTAAACCTGAAGTGAAGCATCGGAATCTCAAACTGGACTCACAGGAGAGGTTCAAATCATAGAAAGTGAGAGTGTCAGTCCTCTTGTACTTAAGTCGGCATTGTGCCGTTATAATTTAAGTCCGATGCAATTTCTGCGTTTCATCGTCATTAAGAAGTTCCGAGGTATACAGTTAACCTGAAGTGAAGCATCGGAATGTAAAACTGGACCCACAGGAGAGGTTCAAAACATAGAAAGTGAGAGTGTCAGTCCTCTTGTACCTAAATCGGCATTGTGCCTTTTGTATTAAATTCCGATGCAATTTCTGTGTTTCATCGGCAATAAGAAGGTCCAAGGGATACAGTAAACCTGAAGTGAAGCATCGGAATCTAAAACTGGACTCACAGTAGAGGTTCAAATCATAGAAAGTGAGAGTGTCAGTCCTCTTGTTCTTAAGTCGGCATTTTGACATTTGTATTAAATTCGGATGCAATTTCTTTGTTTCATCGTCAATAAAAAGGTCCAAGGGATACAGTAAACCTGAAGTGAAGCATCGGAATCTGAAACTGGACTCACAGGAGAGGTTCAAATCATAGAAAGTTAGAGTGTCAGTCATCTGGTACTTGAGTCGGCATTATGCCTTATGAATTTTATTCTGATGCAATTTCTGTGTTTCATCGTCAATAAGAAGTTCCTAGGTATACAGTAAACCTGAAGTGAAGCATCGGAATCTAAAACTGGACTCACAGGAGTGGTTCAAATCATAGAAAGTGAGAGTGTCAGTCCTCTTGTACTTAAGTCGGCTTTGTGCCTCATGAATTAAATTTGGATGAAATTTCTGTGTTTCATCGTCAATAAGATGGTCCAAGGGATACGGTAAACCTGAAGTGAAGCATCGGAAACTAAAACTGGACTCACAGCAGAGGTTCAAATCATGGAAAGTTAGAGTGTCAGTCCTCTTGTTCTTAAGTCGGAATTGTGCCTTTTGACTTTAATTGCGATGCAATTTCTGTGTTTCATCGACAATAAGAATGTCCACGGGATACAGTAAACCAGAAGTGAATCATCGGAATCTAAAACTGGACTCACAGGAGAGGTTCAAATCATAGAAAGTGAGAGTGTCAGTCCTCTTGTACTTAGTCGGCATTTTGCATTTTGTATTAAATTCGGATGCAATTTCTATGTTTCATCGTCAATAAGAAGGTCCAACGGATTCAGTAAACCAAAAGTGAAGCATCGGAATCTAAAACTGGACTCACAGGAGAGTTTCAAATCATAGAAAGTTAAAGTGTTAGTCCTCCTGTACTTAAGTCGGCATTGTGCCTTTTGTATTAAATTCGGATGCAATTTCTGTGTTTCATCGACAATAAGAAGGTCCAAGCAATACAGTAACCCTGAAGTGAAGCATCGGAATCTAAAACAGGACTCACAGGAGAGGTTCAAAACATAGAAAGTGAGAGTGTCAGTCCTCTTGTACTTAAGTCGGTATTGTGCCTTTTGTATTAAATACAGATGCCATTTCTGTGTCTCATCGTCAATAAGAAGGTACTAGGGATACAGTAAACCTGAAGTGAAGCATCGGAATCTGAAACTGGACTCACATGAGAGGTTCAAAACATAGAAAGTGAGAGTGTCAGTAATATTGTACTTAAGTCGGCATTGTGCCTTTTGTATCAAATTCAGATGCAACTTCTGTGTTTCATCGTCAATAAGAAGGTCCAAGGAATACAGTAAACCTGAAGAGAAGCATCGAAATCTAAAACAGGACTTACAGGAGAGGTTCAAAGCATAGAAAGTGAGAGCGTTAGTAATCTTGTACTTAAGTCGGCATTGTGCCTTTTGACTTTAATTCCGATGCAATTTCTGTGTTTCATCGTCAATAAGAAGCTCCGAGGTATACAGTAAACCTGAAGTGAAGCATCGGAATCTAAAACTGGACTCACAAGACCGGCTCAAATTATAGAAAGTTAGAGTGTCAGTCCTCTTGTACTTAAGTCGGCATTGTGCCTTTTGCATTAATTTCGGAATCAATTTCTGTGTTTCATCATCAATAAAAAGGTCCAAGGTACACAGTAAACCTGAAGTGACGCATCGGAATCTAAAACTGGACTCACAGGAGAGGTTCAAATCGTAGAAAGTTAGAGTGTCAGTCCTCTTGTACTTAAGTCGGCATTGTGGTTTTTGTATTTAATTCGGATGCAATTTCTGTGTTTCATCGTCAATTTGAAGGTCCAAGGGATACAGTAAACCTGAAGTGAAGCATCGGAATCTAACACTGGACTCACAGGAGAGGTTCAAATCATAGAAAGTTATAGTGTCAGTCCTCTAGTACTTAAGTCGGAATTGTACTTTTTGTATTAAATTCGGATGCAATTTCTGTGTTTCATCGTCAAGAAGAAGGTCCAAGGTATACAGTTAACCTGAAGTGAAGCATCGAAATCTAAAACTGGACTCATAGCAGAGGTTCAAATCATAGAAAGTTAGAGTGTCGGTCCTCTTGTACTTAAGTCGGCATTGGGGCCTTTTGACTTTAATTCCTATGCAATTTCTGTGTTTCATCGTCAATAAGAAGTTCCGAGGTATACATTAAACCTGAAGTGAAGCATCGGAATCTAAAACTGGACTCACAGGAGAGGCTCAAATCATAGAAAGTGAGAGTGTCAGTCCTCTTTTACTTAAATCGGCATTGTGCATTTTGTATTAAAAACGGATGCAATTTCTGTGTTTCATCGACAATAAGATGGTCCAAGGGATACAGTAAACCTGAAGTGAAGCATCGGAATCTAAAACTGGACTCACTGGAGGGGTTCATATCATAGATAGTTAGAGTGTCAGTCGTCTTGTACTTAAGTCGGCATTGTGGATATTGTATTAAATTCGGATGCAATTTCTGTGTTTCATCGTCAATAGGAAGGTCAAAGGTATACAGTAAACCAGAAATGAAGCATCGGAATCAAAACTGGACTCACAGGAGAGGCTCAAATCATAGAAAGTGAGAGTGTCAGTCCTCTTGTACTTAAGTCGGCATTGTGCTTTTTGTATTAAATTCGGATGCAATTTCTGTGATTCATCGTCAATTTGAAGGTCCAAGGGATACAGTAAACCTGAAGTGAAGCATCGGAATCTAACGCTGGACTCACGGGAGAGGTTCAAATCATAGAAAGTTAGAGTGTCAGTCCTCTTGTACTTAAGTCGGAATTGTGCCTTTTGTATTAAATTCGGATGCAATTTCTGTGTTTCATCGTCAATAAAAAGGTCCAAGGTATACAGTTAACCTGAAGTGAAGCATCGGAATCTAAAACTGGACTCACAGCAGAGGTTCAAATCATAGAAAGTTAGAGTGTCAGTCCTCTTGTACTTAAGTCGCCATTGGGGCCTTTTGACTTTAATTCCGATGCAATTTCTGTGCTTCGTCATCAATAAGAAGTTCCGAGGTATACATTAAACCTGAAGTGAAGCATCGGAATCTAAAACTGGACTCACAGGAGAGGTTCAAATCATAGAAAATTAGGGTGTCAGTCCTCTTGTACTTAAGTCGGCATTGTGCTTTTTGTATTAAATTCGGATGCAATTTCTGTGTTTCATCGTCAATTTGAAGGTCCAAGAGATACAGTAAACTTGAAGTGAAGCATCGGAATCTAACACTGGACTCACAGGAGAGGTTCAAATCATAGGAAGTTAGAGTGTCAGTCCTCTTGTCTTTAAGTCGGAATTGCGCCTTTTGTATTAAATTCGGATGCAATATCTATGTTTCATCGTCAATAAAAAGGTCCAAGGTATACAGTTAACCTGAAGTGAAGCATCGGAATCTAAAACTGGACTCACAGCAGAGGTTCAAATCATAGAACGTTAGAGTGTCAGTCATCTTGTACTTAAGTCGGCATTGTGCGTTTTGTATTAAATTCGGATGCAATTTCTGTGTTTCATCGTCAATAAGAAGGTCCAAGGGATACAGTAAACCTGAAGTGAAGCATCGGAATCTAAAACTGGACTCACAGGAGAGGTTCAAATCGTAGAAAGTTAGAGTGTCAGTCCTCTAGTACTTAAGTCGGCATAGTGCCTTTTGTATTAAATTCGGATGCAATTTCTGTGTTTCATCGTCAATAAGAATGTCCAAGGCATACTGTAACCCTGAAGTGAAGCATCGGAATATAAAACTGTACTCACAGGAGAGGTTCAAATCCTGGAATGTGAGAGTGTCAGTCCTCTTGTACTTAAGTCGGCATTGTGCCTTTTGTATTAAATTCGAATGCAATTTCTGTGTTTCATCGTCAATAAGAAGGTCCAAGGGATACAGTAAGCCTGAAGTGTAGCATCGGAATCTATAACTGGACTCGTAGGAGGAGTTCAAATCATAGAAAGTGAGAGTGTCAGTCCTCTCGTACTTAAGTCAGCATTGTGCCATTTGTATTAATTTCGGATGCAAATTCTGTGTTTCATCGTCACTAAGAAAGTCCAAGGGATACAGTAAACCTGAAGTGAAGCATCGGAATCTAAAACTGGACTCACATGAGAGGTTCAAACATAGAAAGTGAGAGTGTCAGTTATATTGTACTTAAGTCGGCATTGTGCCTTTTGTAATAAATTCAGATGCAACTTCTGTGTTTCATCGTCAATAAGAAGGTCCAAGGAATACAGTAAACCTGAAGAGAAGCATCGAAATCTAAAACAGGACTTACAGGAATGGTTCAAAGCATAGAAAGTGAGAGTGTTAGTCCTCTTGTACTTAAGTCGGCATTGTGCCTTTTGAATTTAATTCCAATGCAATTTCTGTGTTTCATCGTCAATAAGAATGTCCCAGGTATATAGTAAACCTGAAGTGAAGCATCGGAATCTACAACTGGACTCACAGGAAAGGTTCAAATCATAGAAAGTTAGAGTGTCAGTCCTCTTGTACTTAAGTCGGCATTGTGCTTTTTGTATTTAATTCGGATGCAATTTCTGTGTTTCATCGTCAATTTGAAGGTCCAAGGGTTACAGTAAACCTGAAGTGAAGCATCGGAATCTAACACTGGACTCACAGGAGAGGTTCAAATCATAGAAAGTTAGAGTGTCAGTCCTCTTGTACCTAAGTCGGAATTGTACCTTTTGTATTAAATTCGGATGCAATTTCTTTGTTGCATCGTCAAGAAGAAGGTCCAAGGTATACAGTTGACCTGAAGTGAAGCATCGAAATCTAATACTGGACTCACAGGAGTGGTTCAAATCATAGAAAGTGAGAGTGTCAGTCCTCTTGTTCTTAAGTCGGCATTGTGCTATTTGTATTAATTTCGGACGCAATTTCTGTGTTTCATCGTCAAAAAAAAATGTCCAAGGTATACAGTAAACCTGAAGTGAAGCATCGGAATCTAAAACTGGACTCACAGGGGAGGTTCAAATCATAGAAAGTGAGAGTGTCAGTCCTCTTGTACTTAAGTCGGCATTGAGCCTTTTGTATTAAATTCGGATGCTATATCTGTGTTTCTTCGTCAATAATAAGGTCCAATGTATAAAGGAAACCTGAAGTGAAGCATCGGAATCTAAAACTGGACTCACAGGAGAGGTTCAAATCATAGAAAGTTAGAGTGCCTTTCCTCTTGGACTTAAGTCGGCATTGTGCCCTTTGTATTAACTTCGGAGGCATTTTCTTTGTTTCATCGTCAATAAGAAGGTACTAGGGATACAGTAAACCTGAAGTGAAGCATCGGAATCTAAAACTGGACTCACAGGAGAGGTTTAAAACATAGAAAGTGAGAGTGTCAGTTATCTTGTACTTAAGTCGGCATTGTGCCTTTTGTATTAAATTCAGATGCAATTTCTGTGTTTCATCGTCAATAAGAAGGTCCAAGGGATACAGTAAACCTGAAGAGAAGCTTCGAAATCTAAAACAGGACTCACAGGAGAGGTTCAAAGCATAGAATGTGAGAGTGTCAGTCCTCTTGTACTTAAGTAAGCATTGTGCCTTTTGTATTAAATTCGGATGCAATTTCTGTGTCTCGTCGTCATTAAGAAGGTCCAAGGGATACGGTAACCCTGAAGAGAAAACATCGGAATCTAAAACTGGACTCACAGGCGCGGTTCAAATCATAGAAAGTGAGAGTGTCAGTTCTCTTGTACTTAAGTCGGCATTGTGCCATTTGTATTAAATTCGAATGCAATTTCTCTGTTTCATCGTCAATAAGAAGGTCCAAGGGAGACAGTAAACCTGAAGTGAAGCATCGGAAACCAAAACTGGACTCAAAGGAGAGGTTCAAATCTTAGAAAGTTTGATCGTCAGTCCTCTTGTACTTAAGTCGGCATTGTGCCTTTTAACTTTAATTCCGATGCAATTTCTGTGTTTCATCGTCAATAAGAAGTTCCGAGGTATACAGTAAACGTGAAGTGAAGCATCGGAAACTAAAACTGCACTCACAGGGGAGGTTCAGATCATAGAAAGTTACAGTGTCAGTACTCTTGTACTTATGTCGGCATTGTGCCTTTTGTATTAAATTCGGATGCAATATCTGTGTTTCATCGTCAATAAGAAGGTCCAAGGGATACAGTAAACCTGAAGTGAAGCATCGGAATCTAAAACTGGACTCACAGGAGAGGGTCAAACCATAGAAAGTTTGAGTGTCAGTCCTCTTGTACTTAAGTCGGCATTGTGCCTTTTGAATTTAATTGCGATGCAATATCTGTGCCTCATCGTCAATAAGAAGGTCCAAGGTACACAGTAAACCTGTAGTGTAGCATCAAAGTCTAAAACTGGGCTCACAGGAGAGATTCAAATCATAGAAAGTTAGAGTGTCAGTCCTCTTGCACATAAGTCGGCATTGTGCCTTTTGAATTTAATTCCGATGCAATTTCTGTGTTTCATCGTCAATATGAATGTCCAAGGTATACAGTAACCCTGAAGTTAAGCATCGGAATCTAAAACTGGACTCACAGGGGAGGTTCAAATCATAGAAAGTGAGAGTGTCAGTCCTCTTGTACTTCAGTCGGCATTGTGCCTTTTGTATTAAATTCGGATGCAATTTCTGTGTTTCATCGACAATAACAAGGTCCAAGGCATAAAGGAAACCTGAAGTGAAGCATCGAAATCTAAATGTGGACTCACAGGAGAGGTTCAAATCATAGAAAGTTAAAGTGTTATTCCTCTTGTACTTAAGTAGTATTGTGCCTTATGTATTAAATTGGGATGCAATATTTTTGTTTCATCGTCAACAAGAAGGTACAAGGGATACTGTAAACCTGAAGTGAAGCATCGGAATCTAAAACTGGACTAACAGGAGAGGTTCAAAACATAGTAAGTGAGAGTGTCAGTCCTCTTGTACTTAAGTCGGAATTGTGCCTTTTGTTTTGATTTCGGACGAAATTTCTGTGTTTCATCGACAATACGAAGGTCCAAGGGATACAGTAAACCTGAAGTGAAGCATCCAAATCTAAAACTGGACTCACAGGAGAGGTTCAAATCATAGAAAGTAAGAGTGTCAGCTCTCTTGTACTTAGGTCGGCATTGCGCGTTTCGTATTAAATTCGGATGCAATTTCTGTGTTTCATCGTCAGTAAGAAGGTCCAAGGTATACAGTAAACCTGAAGTGAAGCATCGGAATCTAAAACTGGACTCACAGGAGAGGTTCAAATCATAGAAAGTGAGAGTGTCAGTCCTCTTATACTTCAGTCGGCATTGAGCCTTTTGTATTAAATTCGGATGATATTTCTGTGTTTCTTCGTCAATAATAAGGTCCAATATATAAAGGAAACCTGAAGTGAAGCATCGGAATCTAAAACTGGACTCACAGGAGAGGTTCAAACCATAGAAAGTTAGAGTGCCTTTCCTCTTGGACTTAAGTCGGCATTGTGCCCTTTGTATTAACATCGGAGGCATTTTCTTTGTTTCATCGTCAATAAGAAGGTACTAGGGATACAGTAAACCTGAAGAGAAGCTTCGAAATCTAAAACAGGACTCACAGGAGAGGTTCAAAGCATAGAATGTGAGAGTGTCAGTCCTCTTGTACTTAAGTAAGCATTGTGCCTTTTGTATTATATTCGGATGCAATTTCTGTGTCTCGTCGTCATTAAGAAGGTCCAAGGGATGCAGTAACCCTGAAGAGAAGCATCGCATTTCTAAAACTGGACTCACAGGCGCGGTTCAAATCATAGAAAGTGAGAGTGTCAGTTCTCTTGTACTTAAGTCGGCATTGTGCCATTTGTATTAAATTCGAATGCAATTTCTCTGTTTCATCGTCAATAAGAAGGTCCAAGGGAGACAGTAAACCTGAAGTGAAGCATCGGAAACCAAGACTGGACTCAAAGGACAGGTTCAAATCTTAGAAAGTTAGATCGTCAGTCCTCTTGTACTTAAGTCGGCATTGTGCCTTTTAACTTTAATTCCGATGCAATTTCTGTGTTTCATCGTCAATAAGAAGTTCCGAGGTATACAGTAAACCTGAAGTGAAGCATCGGAAACTAAAACTGCACTCACAGGAGAGGTTCAGATCATAGAAAGTTAGAGTGTCAGTCCTCTTGCACATAAGTCGGCATTGTGCCTTTTGAATTTAATTCCGATGCAATTTCTGTGTTTCATCGACAATAACAAGGTCCAAGGTATAAAGGAAACCTGAAGTGAAGCATCGAAATCTAAATCTGGACTCACAGGAGAGGTTCAAATCATAGAAAGTTAAAGTGTCATTCCTCTTGTACTTAAGTAGTATTGTGCCTTATGTATTAAATTGGGATGCAATACTTTTGTTTCATCGTCAACAAGAAGGTACAAGGGATACTGTAAACCTGAAGTGAAGCATCAGAATCTAAAACTGGACTCACAGGAGAGGTTCAAAACATAGTAAGTGAGAGTGTCAGTCCTCTTGTACTTAAGTCGGAATTGTGCAATTTGTTTTTCCTTCGGACGAAATTTCTGTGTTTCATCGTCAATACGAAGGTCCATGGGATACAGTAAACCTGAAGTGAAGCATCGAAATCTAAAACTGGACTCACAGGAGAGGTTCAAATCATAGAAAGAAAGAGTGTCAGTTCTCTTGTACTTAAGTCGGCATTGCGCGTTTCGTATTAAATTCGGATGCAATTTCTGTGTTTCATCGTCAGTAAGAAGGTCCAAGGTACACAGTAAACCTGAAGTGAAGCATCAAAATCTAAAACTGGGCTCACAGGAGAGGTTCAAATCATAGAAAGTTAGAGTGTATGTCCTCTAGTACTTATGTCGGCATTGTGTCTTTTGAATTTAATTCCGATGCAATTTCTGTGTTTCATCGTCAATAAGAAGGTCCAAGGTATACAGTAAACCTGAAGTGAAGCATCGGAATCTAAAACTGGACTCACAGGAGAGGTTCAAATCATAGAAAGATAGAGTGTCAGTCCTCTTGTACTTAAGTCGGCTTTGTGCCATATTTATTTAATTCGGATGCAATTTCCGTGATTCATCGTCACTAAGAAGGTCCAAGGGATACAGTAAACCTGAAGTGAAGCATCGGAATCTAAAACTGGACTCAAAGGAGAGGTTCAAATCATAGAAAGTTAGAGTGTCAGTCCTCTTGTACTTAAGTCGGCATTGTGCCTTTTGTATTAAATTCGGATGCAATATCTGAGTTTCTTCGTCAATAAGAAGGTCCAAGAAATAAAGTAAACCTGAAGTGAAGCATCGGAATCTAAAACTGGACTAACAGGAGAGGTTCAAATCATAGAATGTGAGAGTGTCAGTCCTCTTGTACTTAAGTCGGCATTGTTGCTTTTCTATTAAATTCGGATGCAATTTCTGTGTTTCATCGTCATTAAGAAGGTCCAAGGGATACAGTAAACCTGAAATGAGGCATCGGAATCTAAAATTGGTCCCACAGGAGAGGTTCAAATCATAGAAAGTTAGAGTGTCAGTCCTCTTGTACTTAAGTCGGCATTGTGCCTTTTGTATTAAATTCGGATGCAATTTCTGTGTTTCATCGTCAATAAGAAGGTCCAAGGTATACAGTAAACCTGAAGTGAAGCATCGGAATCTAAAACTGGACTCACAGGAGAGGTTCAAATCATAGAAAGATAGAGTGTCAGTCCTCTTGTACTTAAGTCGGCATAGTGCCTTTTGTATTATATTCAGCTGCAATTTCTGTGTTTCATCGTCAATAAGAAGGTAGAAGGGATATAGTTAACCTGAAGTGAAGCATCGGAATCTAAAACTGGACTCACAGGAGATGTTCAAATCATAGAAAAGGTGAGTGTCAGTCCTTTTGTACTTATGTCGGCTTTGTGCCATATTTATTTAATTCGGATGCAATTTCCGTGATTCATCGTCACTAAGAAGGTCCAAGGGATACAGTAAACCTGAAGTGAAGCATCGGAATCTAAAACTGGACTCAAAGGAGAGGTTCAAATCATAGAAAGTTAGAGTGTCAGTCCTCTTGTACTTAAGTCGGCATTGTGCCTTTTGTATTAAATTCGGATGCAATATCTGAGTTTCTTCGTCAATAAGAAGGTCCAAGAAATAAAGTAAACCTGAAGTGAAGCATCGGAATCTAAAACTGGACTAACAGGAGAGGTTCAAATCATAGAATGTGAGAGTGTCAGTCCTCTTGTACTGAAGTCGGCATTGTTGCTTTTCTATTAAATTCGGATGCAATTTCTGTGTTTCATCGTCAATAAGAAGGTCCACGGGAAACAGTAAACTTGAAGTGGAGCATCGGAATCTAAATCTAGACTCACAGGAAAGGTTCAAATCATAGAAAGTTAGAGTGTCAGTCCTCTTGTACTTAAGTCGGCATTGTGCCTTTTGTATTAAATTCGGATGCAATATCTGAGTTTCTTCGTCAATAAGAAGGTCCAAGAAATAAAGTGAACCTGATGTGAAGCATCGGAATCTAAAACTGGACTAACAGGAGAGGTTCAAATCATAGAAAGTTAGAGTGTCAGTCCTCTTGTACTTAAGTCGGCATAGTGCCTTTTGTATTAAATGCGGATGCAATTTCTGTGTTTCGTCGTCAATAAGAAGGTCCAAGGTTTACAGTAAACCTGAAGTGAAGCATCGGAATCTAAAACTGGACTTACAGGAGATGTTCAAATCATAGAAAAGGAGAGTGTCAGTCCTTTTGTACTTAAGTCGGCTTTGTGCCATATTTATTAAATTCGTATGCAATTTCCATGATTCATCGTCAATAAGAAGGTCCAAGAGATACAGTAAACCAGAAGTGAAGCATCGGAATCTAAAACTGGACTCACAGGAGAGGTTCAAATCATAGAAATTTAGAGCGTCAGTCCTCTTGTACTTATGTCGGCATTGTGCCTTTGTATTAAATTCGGATGCAATTTCTGTGTTTCATCGTCAATAAGCAGGTCCAAGGTATACAGTAAGCCTGAAGTGAAGCATCGTAATCTAAAACTGGACTCACAGGAGAGGTTCAAATCATAGAAAGATAGAGTGTCAGTCCTCTTGTACTTAAGTCGGCATAGTGCCTTTTGTATTAAATTCGGATGCAATTTCTGTGTTTCATTGTCAATAAGAAGGTCCAAGGGACACAGAAAACCTGAAGTGAAGCATCCGAATCTAACACTGTACTCACAGGAGAGTTTCAAATCATAGAAAGTTTGAGTGTCAGTCCTGGTGTACTTAAGTCGGCATTCTGCCTTTTGTATTAAATTTGGATGCAATTTCTGTGTTTCATCGTCAACAAGAAGGTCCAAGGTATACAGTAAACCTGAAGTGAAGCATCGGAATCTAAAACTTGACTCACAGGAGAGGTTCAAAATATAGAGAGTTAGAGTGTCAGTCCTCTTGTACTTAAGTCGGCATTGTGCCTTTTGTATTAAATTCGGATGTAATTTCTGTGTTTCATCGTCAAAAAGAAGGTCCAAGGGATACGGTAAACCTGAAGTGAAGCATCGGAATCTAAAACTGGACTCACAGGAGAGGTTCAAATCATAGAAAGTGAGAGTGTCAGTCCTCTTGTACTTAAGTCGGCATTGTTCCTTTTCTATTAAAATCGGATGCAATTTCTGTGTTTCATCGGCAATATGAAGGTCCAAGGTACACAGAAAACCTGAAGTGAAGCATCGGAATGTAAAACTGCACTCACAGGAGAGGTTCAAATCATAGAAAGTTAGAGTGCCATTCCTCTTGTACTTATGTCGGCATTGTGCCTTTTGTATTGAATTCGGATGCAATTTCTTTGTTTCATCGTCAATAAGAAGGTCCAAGGGATACAGTAAACCTGAAGTGAAGCATCGGAATCTAAAACTGGACTCACAGGAGAGGTTCAAATCATAGAAAGTTAGAGTGTCAGTCCTTTTGTACTTATGTCGGCATTGTGCTTTTTATATTAAATTCGGATGCAATTTCTGTGTTTCATCGTCAATAAGAAGATCCAAGGGTTACAGTTAACCTGAAGTGAAGCATCGGAATCTATCACTGGACTCACAGGAGAAATTCAATTCATAGAAAGTGAGAGTGTCAGTCCTCATGTACTTAAGACGGCACTATGCCTTTTGTACTAAATTCGGATGCAATTTCTGTGTTTCATCGTCATTAAGAAGGTCCATGGGATACAGTAAACC
Organism: Schistocerca americana; assembly: GCF_021461395.2. NCBI lineage: Eukaryota > Metazoa > Arthropoda > Insecta > Orthoptera > Acrididae > Schistocerca > Schistocerca americana. The sequence continues at coordinate 62,373,871 of NC_060121.1, forward strand.
TGAAGTGAGGCATCTGTATGTAAAACCGGTCCCACAGGAGAGGTTCAAATCATAGAAAGTTAGAGTGTCAGTCCTCTTGTACTTAAGTCGGCATAGTGCCTTTTGTATTAAATTAGGATGCAATTTCTGTGTTTCATCGTCAATAAGATGGTCCAAGGTATACAGTAAACCTGAAGTGAAGCATCGGAATCTAAAACTGGACTCACAGGAGAGGTTCAAATCATAGAAAGATAGAGTGTCAGTCCTCTTGTACTTATGTCGGCATAGTGCCTTTTGTTTTTTATTCGGCTGCAATTTCTGTGTTTCATCGTCTATAAGAAGTTCAAGGGATATAGTTAACCTGAAGTGAAGCATCGGAATCTAAAACTGGACTCACAGGAGATGTTCAAATCATAGAAAAGGAGAGTGTCGGTCCTTTTGCACTTAAGTCGGCTTTGTGCCACATTTATTAAATTCGGATGCAATTTCCGTGATTCTTCGACATTAAGAAGATCCAAGGGATACAGTAAACCTGAAGTGAAGCATCTGAATCTAAAAGGGGACTCAAAGGAGAGGTTAAAATCATAGAAAGTTAGAGTGTCAGTTTTCTTGTACTTAAGTCGCCATTATGCCTTTTGAATTTAATTCCGACGCAATATCTGGGTTTCATCGTCAATAAGAAGATCCAAGGGATACAGTAAACCTGAAGTGAGGCATCGGAATCTAAAACTGGTCCCACAGGAGAGGTTCAAATCATAGAGAGTTAGAGTGTCAGTCCTCTTGTACTTAAGTCGGCATTGTGCCTTTTGTATTGAATTCGAATGCAATTTCTTTGTTTCATCGTCAATAAGAAGGTCCAAGGTATACAGTAAACCTGAAGTGTAGCATCGGAATCTAAAACTGGACTCACAGGAGAGGTTCAAAGCATAGAAAGTTAGAGTGTCAGTCCTCTTGTACTTAAGTCGGCATTGTGCCATGTTTATTAAATTCGGATGCAATTTCTGTGATTCACCGTCAAAAAGAAGGTCCAAGGGATACAGTAAACCTGAAGTGAAGCATCGGAATCTAAAACTGGACTCACATGGGAGGTTCAAATCATAGAAAATTAGAGCGTCAGTCCTCTTGTACTTTAGTCGGGATTGTGCCTTTTGAATTTAATTGCGATGCAAATTCTGTGCCTCATCGTCAATAAGATGGTCCAAGGTACACAGTAAACCTGAAGTGAAGCATCAGAATCTAAAACTGGACTCACAGGGGAGGTTCAACTCATAGAAAGTAAGAGTGTCAATCCTTTTGTACTTAAGTCGGCATTGTGCTTTTTATATTAAATTCGGATGCAATTTCTGTGTTCCATCGTCAATAAGAAGTTCCAAGTGATACAGTAAACCTGAAGTGAGGCATCGGAATATAAAACTGGTCCCACAGGAGAGGTTCAAAACATAGGAAGTTAGAGTGTCAGTCCTCTCGTACTTAAGTCGGCATTGTGCCTTTTGTATTAAATTCGGATGCAATTTCTGTGTTCCATCGTTAATAAGAAGGTAGAAGGTATACAGTAAACCTGAAGTGAAGCATCGGAATCTAAAACTGGACTCACAGGAGAGGTTCAAATCTTAGAAAGTTGGAGTGTCAGTCCTCTTGTACTTAAGTCGGCATTGTGCCTTTTGTATTAAATTCGGATGCAATTTCTGTGTTTCATCGTCAATAAGAAGGTCCAAGGGATACAGTTAACCTGAAGTGAAGCATCGGAATCTAACACTGGACTCACAGGAGATGTTCAAATCATAGAAAAGGAGAGTGTCAGTCCTCTTGTACTTAAGTCGGCATTGTGCCATATTTATTAAATACGGATGCAATTTCTGTGTTTCATTGTCAATAAGAAGGTCCAAGGGATACAGAAAACCTGAAGTGAAGCATCGGTATCTAATACTGGACTCACAGGAGAGGTTCAAATCATAGAAAGTTAGCGTGTCAGTCCTCTTGTACTTAAGTCGGCATTATGCCTTTTGAATTTAATTCCGATGCAATTTCTGTGTTTCATCGTCAATAAGAAGGTCCAAGGGATACGGTAAACCCGAAGTGAAGCATCGGAATCTAAAACTGGACTCACAGGAGAGGTTCAAATCATAGAAAGTGAGAGTGTCAGTCCTCTTGTACTTAAGTCGGCATTGTTCCTTTTCTATTAAAATCGGATGCAATTTCTGTGTTTCATCGGCAATATGAAGGTCCAAGGTACACAGAAAACCTGAAGTGAAGCATCGGAATGTAAAACTGCACTCACAGGAGAGGTTCAAATCATAGAAAGTTAGAGTGCCATTCCTCTTGTACTTATGTCGGCATTGTGCCTTTTGTATTGAATTCGGATGCAATTTCTTTGTTTCATCGTCAATAAGAAGGTCCAAGGGATACAGTAAACCTGAAGTGAAGCATCGGAATCTAAAACTGGACTCACAGGAGAGGTTCAAGAGATAGAAAGTTAGAGTGTCAGGCCTCTTGTACTTAAGTCGGCATTGTGCCTTTTGAATTTCATTGCGATGCAATTTCTGTGCCTCATCGTCAATACAATGGTCCAAGGTACACAGTAAACCTGATGTGAAGCATCGGAATCTAAAACTGGACTCACAGGAGAGGTTCAAATCATAGAAAGTTAGAGTGTCAGTCCTCTTGTACTTATGTCGGCATTGTGCTTTTTATATTAAATTCGGATGCAATTTCTGTGTTTCATCGTCAATAAGAAGATCCAAGGGTTACAGTAAACCTGAAGTGAAGCATCGGAATCTATCACTGGACTCACAGGAGAAATTCAATTCATAGAAAGTGAGAGTGTCAGTCCTCATGTACTTAAGACGGCACTATGCCTTTTGTACTAAATTCGGATGCAATTTCTGTGTTTCATCGTCATTAAGAAGGTCCATGGGATACAGTAAACCTGAAGTGAGGCATCTGAATGTAAAACCGGTCCCACAGGAGAGGTTCAAATCATAGAAAGTTAGAGTGTCAGTCCTCTTGTACTTAAGTCGGCATTGTGCCTTTTGTATTAAATTCGGATGCAATTTCTGTGTTTCATCGTCAATAAGATGGTCCAAGGTATACAGTAAACCTGAAGTCAAGCATCGGAATCTAAAACTGGACTCACAGGAGAGGTTCAAATCATAGAAAGATAGAGTGTCAGTCCTCTTGTACTTATGTCGGCATGGTGCCTTTTGTATTTTATTCGGCTGCAATTTCTGTGTTTCATCGTCTATAAGAAGGTCAAGGGATATAGTTAACCTGAAGTGAAGCATCGGAATCTAAAACTGGACACACAGGAGATGTTCAAATCATAGAAAAGGAGTGTGTCGGTCCTTTTGTACTTAAGTCGGCTTTGTGCCACATTTATTAAATTCGGATGCAATTTCCGTGATTCTTCGACAATAAGAAGATCCAAGGGATACAGTAAACCTGAAGTGAAGCATCGGAATCTAAAAGGGGACTCAAAGGAGAGGTTAAAATCATAGAAAGTTAGAGTGTCAGTTTTCTTGTACTTAAGTCGCCATTATGCCTTTTGAATTTAATTCCGACGCAATATCTGGGTTTCATCGTCAATAAGAAGGTCCAAGGGATACAGTAAACCTGAAGTGAGGTATCGGAATCTAAAACTGGTCCCACAGGAGAGGTTCAAATCATAGAAAGTTAGAGTGTCAGTCCTCATGTACTTAAGTCGGCATTGTGCCTTTTGTATTAAATTCGGATGCAATTTCTGTGTTTCATTGTCAATAAGAAAGTCCAAGGATACAGTAAACCTGAAGTAAGGCATCGGAATCTAAAACTGGTCCCACAGGAGAAGTTCAAATCATAGAAAGTTAGAGTGACAGACCTCTTGTACTTAAGTCGGCATTGTGCCTTTTGTATTGAATTCGGATGCAATTTCTGTGTTTCATCGACAATAAGAAGGTCCAAGGTACACAGTTAACCTGAAGTGAAGCATCGGAATCTAAAACTGGACTCACAGGAAAGGTTCAAATCATAGAAAGTTAGAGTGCAATTCCTCATATACATAAGTCGGCATTGTGCCTTTTGTATTGAATTCGGATGCAATTTCTTTGTTTCATCGTCAATAAGAACGTCCAAGGATACAGTAAACCTGAAGTGAAGCATCGGAATCTTAAACTGGACTCACAGGAGAGGTTCAATGCAAAAAAAAGTTAGTGTGTCAGGCCTCTTGTACTTAAGTCGGCATTGTGCCTTTAGAATTTAATTGCGATGCAATTTCTGTGCCTCATCGTCAATAAGAAGGTCCATGGTACACAGTAAACCTGAAGTAAAGCTTCGTAATCTAAAACTGGACTCACAGGAGAGGTTCAATTCGTAGAGAGTTAGAGTGTCAGTCCACTTGTAGTAAAGTCGGCATTGTGCTTTTTATATTAAATTCGGAGGCAATTTCAGTGTTTCATCGTCAATAAGAAGGTCCAAGGGATACAGTAAACCTGAAGTGAAGCATCGGAATCTATCACTGGACTCAGAGGAGAGGTTCAAATCATAGAAAGTTAGAGTGTCAGACCTCTTGTACTTAAGTCGGCATTACGCCATTTGTATTAAATTCAGATGCAATTTCTGTGTTCCATCGTCAATAAGAAGTGCCAAGGGATACAGTAAACCTGAAGTGAGGCATCGGAATCTAAAACTGGTCCCACAGGAGAGGTTCAAATCATAGAAAGTTAGAGTGTCAGTCCTCTTGTACTTAAGTCGGCATTGTGCCTTTTGTATTAAATTCGGATGCAATTTCTGTGTTTCATCGTCAATAAGATGGTAGAAGGTGTACAGTAAACCTGAAGTGAAGCATCGGAATCTAAAACTGGACTCACAGGAGAGGTTCAAATCATAGAAAGTTAGAGTGTCAGTCCTCTTGTACTTAAGTCGGCATTGTGCATTTTGTATTAAATTCGGATGCAATTTCTGTGTTTCATCGTCAATAAGAAGGTCCGAGGGATACAGTTAACCTTAAGTGAAGCATCGGAACCTAAAACTGGACTCACAGGAGATGTTCAAATCATAGAAAAGGAGAGTGTCAGTCCTCTTGTACTTAAGTCGGCATTGTGCCATATTTATTAAATACGGATGCAATTACTGTGATTCATCATTAATAAGAAGGTTCAAGGGATACAGTAAACCTGAAGTGAAGCATCGGAATCTACAGCTAGACTCACAGGAGAGGTTCAAATCACAGAAAGTTAGAGTGTCAGTCCTCTTGTACATAAGTCGGCATTATGCCTTTTGAATTTCATTCCGATGCAATTTCTGTGTTTCAACGTCAATAAGAAGTTCCGAGGTATACAGTAAACCTGAAGTGAAGCATAGGAATCTAAAAGAGGACTCACAGGAGAGGTTCAAATCGTAGGAAGTTAGAGTGTCAGTCCTCTAGCACTTAAGTCGGCATTGTGCATTTTGTATTAAATTCGAATGCAATTTCTTTGTTTCATCGTCAATAAGAAGGTCCAAGGGATACAGTAAACCTGAAGTGTAGCATCGGAATCTAATACTGGACTCACAGGAGAGGTTCAAAGCATAGAAAGTTAGAGTGTCAGTCCTCTTGTACTTAAGTCGGCATTGTGCCATGTTTATTAAATTCGGACGCAATTTCTGTGATTCATCGTCAATAAGAAGGTCCAAGGGATACAGTAAACCTGAAGTGAAGCATCGGAATCTAAAACTGGACTCACATGGGAGGTTCAAATCATAGAAAATTAGAGCGTCAGTCCTCTTGTACTTTAGTCGGGATTGTGCCTTTTGAATTTAATTGCGATGCAAATTCTGTGCCTCATCGTCAATAAGATGGTCCAAGGTACACAGTAAACCTGAAGTGAAGCATCAGAACCTAAAACTGGACTCACAGGGGAGGTTCAACTCATAGAAAGTAAGAGTGTCAGTCCTTTTGTACTTAAGTCGGCATTGTGCTTTTTATATTAAATTCGGATGCAATTTCTGTGTTCCATCGTCAATAAGAAGTTCCAAGTGATACAGTGAACCTGAAGTGAGGCATCGGAATATAAAACTGGTCCCACAGGAGAGGTTCAAAACATAGGAAGTTAGAGTGTCGGTCCTCTCGTACTTAAGTCGGCATTGTGCCTTTTGTATTAAATTCGGATGCAATTTCTGTGTTCCATCGTTAATAAGAAGGTAGAAGGTATACAGTAAACCTGAAGTGAAGCATCGGAATCTAAAACTGGACTCACAGGAGAGGTTCAAATCTTAGTAAGTTGGAGTGTCAGTCCTCTTGTACTTAAGTCGGCATTGTGCCTTTTGTATTAAATTCGGATGCAATTTCTGTGTTTCATCGTCAATAAGAAGGTCCAAGGGATACAGTTAACCTGAAGTGAAGCATCGGAATCTAAAACTGGACTCACAGGAGATGTTCAAATCATAGAAAAGGAGAGAGTCAGTCCTCTTGTACTTAAGTCGGCATTGTGCCATATTTATTAAATTCGGATGCAATTTCTGTGATTCATCGTTAATAAGAAGGTCCAGGGATACAGTAAACCTGAAGTGAAGCAACGGAATCTAAAGCTAGATTCACAGGAGAGGTTCAAATCAATTAAAGTTAGAGATTCAGGCCTCTTGTACTTAAGTCAGCATTGTGCCTTTAGAATTTAATTGCGATGCAAATTCTGTGCCTCATCGTCAATAAGAAGGTCCAAGGTACACAGTAAACCTGAGGTAAATCATCGGAATCTTAAACTGGACTCACAGGAAAGGTTCAAATCATAGAAAGTTAGAGTGTCAGTCCTCTTGTAGTTAAGTCGGCATTGTGGTTTTTATATTAAATTCGGATCCAATTTCTGTGTTTCATCGTCAATAAGAAGGTCCCAGGAATACAGTAAACCTGTAGTGAATCATCGGAATCTAAAACTGGACTCACAGGAGAAGTTCAAATCATAGAAAGTTAGAGTGCCTTTCCTCATGTACTTAAGTCGACATTGTGCCTTTTGTATCGAATTCGGATGCAATTTCGTTGTTTCATCGTCAATAACAAGGTCCATGGGATACAGTAAACCTGAAGTGAAGCATCGGAATCTAAAACTGGACTCACAGGAGAGGTTCAATGCATAGTAAGTTAGAGTGTTAGGCCTCTTGTACTTAAGTCGGCATTGTGCCTTTAGAATTTAATTGCGATGCAATTTCTGTGCCTCATCGTCAATAAGAAGGTCCATGGTACACAGTAAACCGGAGGTAAAGCATCGGAATCTAAAACTGGACTCACAGGAGAGGTTCAAATCGTAGAAAGTTAGAGTGTCAGTCCTCTTGTAGTTATGTCAGCATTGTGCTTTTTATATTAAATTCGGATGCAACTTCAGTGTTTCATCGTCAATAAGAAGGTCCAAGGTATACAGTAAACCTGAAGTGAAGCATCGGAATCTATCACTGGACTCACAGGAGAGGTTCAAATCATAGAAAGTTAGAGTGTCAGTCCTCTTATACTTAAGTCGGCATTATGCCTTTTGTATTAAATTCGGATGCAATTTCTGTGTTCCATCGTCAATACGAAGTTCCAAGGGATACAGTAAACCTAAAGTGAGGCATCGGAATCTAAATCTGGTCCCACAGGAGAGGTTCAAATCATAGAAAGTTAGAGTGTCAGTCCTCTTGTACTTAAGTCGGCCTTGTGCCTTTTGTATTAAATTCGGATGCAATTTCTGTGTTTCATCGTCAATAAGAAGGTAGAAGGTATACAGTAAACCTGAAGCGAAGCATCGGAATCTAAAACTGGACTCACAGGAGAGGTTCAAATCATAGAAAGTTAGAGTGTCAGTCCTCTTGTACTTAAGTCGGCATTGTGCCTTTCGTATTAAATTCGGATGCAATGTCTGTGTTTCATCGTCAATAAGAAGGTCCAAGGGATACATTTAACCTGAAGTGAAGCATCGGAATCTAAAACTGGACTCACAGGAGATGTTCAAATCATAGAAAAGGAGCGTGTCAGTCCTCTTGTACTTAAGTCGGCATTGTGCCATATTTATTAAATACGGATGCAATTTCTGTGATTCATCGTTAATTAGAAGTTCCAAGGGATACAGTAAACCTGAAGTGAAGCATCGGAATCTAAAGCTAGACTCACAGGAGAGGTTCAAACCATAGAAAGTTAGAGTGTCAGTCCTCTTGTACTTAAGTCGGCATTATGCCTTTTGAATTTAATTCCGATGCAATTTCTGTGTTTCAACGTCATTAAGAAGTTCCGAGGTATACATTAAACCTGAAGTGAAGCATAGGAATCTAAAACTGGACTCACAGGAGAGGTTCAAATCGTAGAAAGTTAGAGTGTCAGTCCTCTTGTACTTTAGTCGGCATTGTGCCTTTTGTATTAAATTCGGATGCAATTTCTGTGTTTCATCGTCAATAAGAAGGTCCAAGGATACAGTAAACCTCACGTGAGGCATCGGAATCTAAAACTAGTCCCACAGGAGAGGTTCAAATCATAGAAAGTTAGAGTGTCAATCCTCTTGTACATAAGTCGGCATTGTGCCTTTTGTATTGAATTCGAATGCAATTTCTTTGTTTCATCGTCAATAAGAAGGTCCAAGGGATACAGTAATCCTGAAGTGAAGCATCGGAATCTAAAACTGGACTCACAGGAGAGGTTCAAAGCATAGAAAGTTAGAATGTCAGTCCTCTTGTACTTAAGTCGGCATTGTGCCATATTTTTTAAATTCGGATGTAATTTCTGTGAATCATCGTCAATAAGAAGGTCCAAGGGATACAGTAAACCTGAAGTGAAGCATCGGAATCTAAAACTGGACTCACAGGGGAGGTTCAAATGATAGAAAATTAGAACGTCAGTCCTCTTGTACTTAAGACGGCATTGTGCCTTTTAAATTTAATTGCGATGCAAATTCTATGCCTCATCGTGAATAAGATGGTCCAAGGTACACAGTAAACCTGAAGTGAAGTATCGGAATCTAAAACTGGACTCACAGGGTAGGTTCAAATCATAGAAAGTTAGAGTGTCAGTCCTCTTGTACTTAATTCGGCATTTTGCTTCTTATATTAAATTCGGATGCAATATCTGTGTTCCATCGTCAATAAGATGTTCCAAGGGATACAGTAAACCTGAAGTGAGGCATCGGAATCTAAAACTGGTTCCACAGGAGAGGTTCAAATCATAGAAAGTTAGAGTGTCAGTCCTCTTGTACTTAAGTCGGCATTGTGCCTGTTGTATTAAATTCGGATGCAATTTCTGTGTTTCATCGTCAATAAGAAGGTCCAAGGGATAAAGTTAACCTGAAGTGAAGCATCGGAATCTAAAACTGAACTCACAGGAGATGTTCAAATCATAGAAAAAGAGAGTGTCAGTCCTCTTGTACTTAAGTCGGCATTGTGCCATATTTATTAAATTCGGATGCAATTTCTTTGTTTCTTCGTCAATAAGAAGGTCCATGGGATACAGTAAACCTAAAGTGAAGCATCGGAATCTAAAACAGGACTCACAGGAGAGGTTCAAAGCATAGAAAGTTAGAGTGTCAGGCCTCTTGTACTTATGTCGGCATTGTGCCTTTAGAATGTAATTGCGATGCAAATTCTGAGGCTCATCGTCAATAAGAAGGTCCAAGGTAAACAGTATACCTGAAGTAAAGCATCGGAATCTAAAACTGGACTCACAGGAGAGGTTCAAATCATAGAAAGTTAGAGTGTCAGTCCTCTTGTAGTTAAGTCGGCATTGTGCTTTTTTTATTAAATTCGGATCCAATTTCAGTGTTTCATCGTCAATAAGAAGGTCCAAGGTATACAGTAAACCTGAAGTGAATCAAGGGAATATAAAACTGGACTCACAGGAGAGGTTCAAATCATAGAAATTTAGAGTGTCAGTCCTCTTGTACTTAAGTCGGCATTGTGCCTTTTGTATTAAATTCGGATGCAATTTCTGTGTTTCATCGTCAATAAGAAGGTATAAGGGATACAGTTAACCTGAAGTGAAGCATCGGAATCTAAAACTGGACTCACAAGAGATGTTCAAATCATAGAAAAGGAGAGTGTCAGTCCTCTTGTACTTAAGTCGGCATTGTGCCATATTTATTAAAATCGGGTATAATTTCTGTGATTCATCGTCAATAAGAAGGTCCAAGGGATACAGTAAACCTGAAGTGAAGCATCGGTATCTAAAACTGGACTCACAGGAGAGGTTCAAATCATAGAAAGTTAGAGTGTCAGTCCTCTTGTACTTAAGTCGGCATTATGCTTTTTGAATTTAATTCCGATGCAGTTTCTGTGTTTCATCGTCAATAAGTAGTTCCGAGGTATACATTAAACCAGAAGTGAAGCATCGGAATCTAAAACTGGACTCACAGGAGAGGTTCAAATCGTAAAAAGTTAGAGTGTTAGTCCTCTTGTACTTAAGTCGGCATTGTGCCTTTTGTATTAAATTCGGATGCAATTTCTGTGTTTCATCGTCGATAAGAAGGTACAAGGATACAGTAAACCTGAAGTGAGGCATCGGAATCTGGAACTGGTCCCACAGGAGATGTTCAAATCATAGAAAGTTAGAGTGTCAGTCCTCTTGTACTCAAGTCGGCATTGTGCCTTTTGTATTAAATTCGGATGCAATTTCTGTGTTTCATCGGCAATAAGAAGTCCAAGGTATACTGTAAACCTGAAGTGAAGCATCGGAATCTAAAACAGGACTCACAGGAGAAGTTCATATCATAGAAAGTTAGAGTGTCAGTCTGTTTGTACTTAAGTCTTCATTGTGCCTTTTGCATTAAATTCGGATGCAATTTCTGTGTTTCATCGTCAATAAGGAGGTCCAAGGATACAGTAAACCTGAAGTGAGGCATCGGAATCTAAAACTGGTCCCACAGGAGAGGTTCAAATCATAGAAACTTAGAGTGTCAGTCCTCTTGTACTTAAGTCGGCATTGTGCTTTTTGTATTAAATTCGGATGCAATTTCTGTGTTTCATCGTCAATTTGAAGGTCCAAGGTACACAGTAAACCTGAATTGAAGAATCGGAATCTAAAACTGGACTCACTGGAGAGGTTCAAATCATAGAAAGTTAGAGAGTCAGTCCTGTTGTACTTAAGTCGGCATTGTGCCTTTTGTAATAAATTCGGATGCAATATCTGTGTTTCATCGTCAATAAGAAGGTCCAAGGGATACAGTAAACCTGACGTAAAGCATCGGAATCTATCACTGGTCTCACAGAAGAGGTTCAAATCATAGAAAGTTAGAGTGTCAGTCCTCTTGTACTTAAGTCGGCATTAAGCCTTTTGTATTAAATTCGGATGCAATTTCTATGTTTCATCGCCAATAAGAAGGTCCAAGGGATACAGTAAACCGGAAGTGAAGCATCGGAATCTAAAACTGGACTCACAGGACAGGATCAAATCATAGAAAGTTAGAGTGCCATTCCACATGTACTTAAGTCGGCATTGTGCCTTTTGTATTGAATTCGGATACAATTTCTTTGTTTCATCGTCAATAAGAAGGTCCAAGGATACAGTAAACCTGAAGTGTGGCATCGGAATCTAAAACTGGACTCACAGGAGATGTTCAAATCATAGAAAAGGAGAGTGTCAGTCCTCTTGTACTTAAGTCGGCATTGTGCCATATTTATTAAATTCGAATGCAAATTCAGTGATTCATCGTTAATAAGAAGGTCCAAGGGATACAGTAAACCTGAAGTGAGGCATCGGAATCTAAAACTGATCCCACAGGAGAGGTTCAAATCATAGATAGTTAGAGTGACAGTCCTCTTGTACTTAAGTCGGCATTGTGCCTTTTGTATTGAATAAGGATGCAATTTCTGTGTTGCATCGTCAATAAGAATGTCCAAGGTACACAGTAAACCTGAAGTGAAGCATCGGAATCTGAAACTGGTCTCACAGGAGAGGTTCAAATCATAGAAAGTTAGAGTGCCATTCCTCATGTACTTGAGTCGGCATTGTGCCTTTTGTATTGAATTCGGATACAATTTCTTTGTTTCATCGTCAATAAGAAGGTCCAAGGGATACAGTAAACCTGAAGTGAAGCATCGGAATCTAAAACTGGACTCACAGGAGAGGTTCAAAGCATAGAAAATAAGAGTGTCAGGCCTCTTGTACTTAAGTCGGCATTTAGCATTTAGAATTTAGTTGTAATGCAATTTCTTTGCCTCATCGTCAATAAGAAGGTCCAAGGTACACAGTAAACCTGAAGTAAAGCATCGGAATCTAAAACTGGACTCACAGGAGAGGTTCAAATCATAGAAAGTTAGAGTGTCAGTCCTCTTGTACTTAAGTCGGCATTGTGCCTTTTGTATTAAATTCGGATGCAATTTCTGTGTTTCATCGTTAATAAGAAGGTCCAAGGGATACAGTAGACCTGAACTTGAAGCATCGGAATCTAAAACTTGACTCACAGGAGAGGTTCAAATCATAGAAAGTTAGAGTGTCAGTCCTCTTGTACTTAAGTCGGCATTGTGCCTTTTGTATTAAATTCGGATGCAATTTCTGTGTTTCATCGTTAATAAGAAGGTCCAAGGGATACAGTAAACCTGAACTTGAAGCATCGGAATCTAAAACTGGACTCACAGGAGAGGTTCTGATCATAGAAAGTTAGAGTGTCAGTCCTCTCGTAGTTAAGTCGGCATTGTGCTTTTTATATTAAATTCGGATGCAATTTCAGTGTTTCATCGTCAATAAGAAGGTCCAAGGGATACAGTAAACGTGAAGTGAAGCATCGGAATCTATCACTGGACTCACAGGAGAGATTCAAATCATAGAAAGTTAGAGTGTCAGTCGTCCTGTACTTAAGTCGGCATTATGCCTTTTGTATTAAATTCGGATGCAATTTCTGTGTTCCATCGTCAATAAGAAGTTCCAAGGTATACAGTAAACCTGAAGTGAGGCATCGGAATCTAAAACTGGTCCCACAGGAGAGGTTCAAATCACAGAAAGTTAGAGTGTCAGTTCTCTTGTACTTAAGTCGGCATTGTGCCTTTTGTATTAAATTCGGATGCAATTTCTGTGTTTCATCGTCAATAAGAAGGTCCAAGGTATACAGTAAACCTGAAGTGAAGCATCGGAATCTAAAACTGGACTCACAGGAGAGGTTCAGATCATAGAAAGTTAGAGTGTCAGTCCTCTTGTAGTTAAGTCGGCATTGTGCTTTTTATATTAAATTCGGATGCAATTTCAGTGTTTCATCGTCAATAAGAAGGTCCAAGGGATACAGTAAATGTGAAGTGAAGCATCGGAATCTATCACTGGACTCACAGGAGCGGTTCAAATCATAGAAAGTTAGAGTGTCAGTCCTCCTGTACTTAAGTTGGCATTATGCCTTTTGTATTAAATTCGGATGCAATTTCTGTGTTCCATCGTCCAGAAGAAGTTCCAAGGGATACAGTAAACCTGAAGTGAGGCATCGGAATCTAAGACTGGTCCCACAGGAGAGGTTCAAATCATAGAAAGATAGAGTGTCAGTCCTCTTGTACTTATGTCGGCATTGTGCCTTTTGTATTAAATTCGGATGCAATTTCTGTGTTTCATCGTCAATAAGAAGGTCCAAGGTATACAGAGAACCTGAAGTGAAGCATCGGAATCTAAAATTGGACTCACAGGAGAGGTTCAAATCATATAAAGTTAGAGTGTCAGTCCTCTTGTACTTAAGTCGGCAATGTGCCTTTTGTATTAATTTCGGATGCAATTTCTGTGTTTCATCGACAATAAGAAGGTCCAAGGGATACAGTTAACCTGAAGTGAAGCATCGAAATGTAAAACTGGACTCACAGGAGATGTTCAAATCATAGAAAAGGAGAGTGTCAGTCCTCTTGTACTTATGACGGCATTGTGCCATATTTATTAAATTCGGATGCAATTTCTGTGATTCATCGTCAATAAGAAGGTCCAAGGGATATAGTAAACCTGAAGTGAAGCATCGGTATCTAAAACTGGACTCACAGGAGAGGTTCAAATCATAGAAAGTTAGAGTGTCAGTCCTCTTGTAATTAAGTCGGCATTATGCCTTTTGAATTTAATTCCGATGCAATTTCTGTGTTTCATCGTCAATAAGAAGTTCCGAGGTATACAGTAGCCCTGAAGTGAAGCATCGGAATCTGAAACTGTACTCACAGGAGAGGTTCAAATCGTAGAAAGTTCGAGTGTCAGTCCTCTTGTACGTAAGTCGGCATTGTGCCTTTTGTATTAAATTCGGATGCAATTTCTGTGTTTCATCGTCAATAAGAAGGTCCAAGGATACAGTGAACCTGAAGTGAGGCATAGGAATCTAAAGCTGGTCCATCAGGAGAGGTTCAATCATAGAAAGTTAGAGTGTCAGTCCTCTTGTACTTAAGTCTTCATTATGCCTCTTGTATTAAATTCGGATGCAATTTCTGTGTTTCATCGTCAATAAGAAGGTCCAAGGTATACAGTAAACCTGAAGTGAAGCATCGGAATCTAAAACTGGACTCACAGGAGAGGTTCAAATCATAGAAAGTTAGAGTGTCAGTCCTCTTGTACTTAAGTCGGCATTGTGCCTTTTGTATTAAATTCGGATGCAATTTCTGTGTTTCATCGTTAATGAGAAGGTCCAAGGGATACAGTAAACCTGAACTTGAAGCATCGGAATCTAATACTGGACTCACAGGAGAGGTTCAAATCGTAGAAAGTTAGAGTGTCAGTCCTCTTGTACTTAGGTCGGCATTGTGCCTTTTGTATTAAGTTCGGATGCAATTTCTGTGTTTCATCGTCAATCAGAAGGTCTAAGGATACAGTAAACCTGAAGCGAGGCATCGGAATCTATAACTGATCCCACAGAAGAGGTTCAAATCATAGAAAGTTAGAGTGACAGTCCTCTTGTACTTATGTCGGCATTGTGCCTTTTGTATTGAATTCGGATGCAATTTCTGTGTTTCATCGTCAATAAGAAGGTCCAAGGTACACAGTAAACCTGGAGTGAAGCATCGGAATCTGAAACTGGACTCACAGGAGAGGTTCTAATCATAGAAAGTTATAGTGCCATTCCTCATGTACTTAAGTCGGCATTGTGCCTTTTGTATTGAATTCGGATACAATTTCTTTGTTTCATCGTCAATAAGAAGGTCCAAGGGATACAGTAAACCTGAAGTGAAGCATCGGAATCTAAAACTGGACTCACAGGAGAGGTTCAAAGCACAGAATATTAGAGTGTCAGGCCTCTTGTACTTAAGTCGGTATTTAGCATTTAGAATTTAATTGCAATGCAATTTCTTTGCCTCATCGTCAATAAGAAGGTCCAAGGTACACAGTAAACCTGAAGTAAAGCATCGGAATCTAAAACTGGACTCACAGGAGAATTTCAGATCATAGAAAGTTAGAGTGTCAGTCCTCTTGTAGTTAAGTCGGCATTGTGCTTTTTATATTAAATTCGGATGCAATTTCAGTGTTTCATCGTCAATAAGAAGGTCCAAGGGATACAAAAAACCTGAAGTGAAGCATCGGAATCTATCACTGGACTCACAGGAGAGGTTCAAATCATAGAAAGTTAGAGAGTCAGTCGTCCTGTACTTAAGTCGGCATTATGCCTTTTGTATTAAATTCGGATGCAATTTCTGTGTTCCATCGTCAATAAGAAGTTCCAAGGTATACAGTAAACCTGAAGTGAGGCATCGGAATCTAAAACTGGTCCCACAGGAGAAGTTCAAATCACAGAAAGTTAGAGTGTCAGTCCTCTTGTACTTAAGTCGGCATTGTGCCTTTTGTATTAAATTCGGATGCAATTTCTGTGTTTCATCGTCAATAAGAAGGTCCAAGGTATACAGTAAACCTGAAGTGAAGCATCGGAATCTAAAACTGGACTCACAGGAGAGGTTCAAATCATAGAAAGTTAGAGTGTCAGTCCTCTTGTACTTAAGTCGGCTTTGTGCCTTTTGTATTAAATTCGGATGCAATTTCTGTGTTTCATCGTCAATAAGAAGGCCTAAGGGATACAGTTAACCTGAAGTGAAGCATTGGAATCTAACACTGGACTCACAGGAGATGTTCAAATCATATAAATGGAGAGTGTCTGTCCTCTGTACTTAAGTCGGCATTGTGCCATAGTTATTAAATTCGGATGCAATTTCTGTGATTCATGGTCAATAAGGAGGTCCAAGGGATACAGTAAACCTGAAGTGAAGCATCGGTATCTAATACTGGACTCACAGGAGAGGTTCAAATCATAGAAAGTTAGCGTGTCAGTCCTCTTGTACTTAAGTCGGCATTATGCCTTTTGAATTTAATTCCGATGCAATTTCTGTGTTTCATCGTCAATAAGAAGTTCCGAGGTATACAGTAAACCTGAAGTGAAGCATCGGAATCTGAAACTGGACTCACAGGAGAGGTTCAAATCGTAGAAAGTTAGAGTGTCAGTCCTTTTGTACTTATGTCGGCATTGTGCCTTTTGTATTAAATTCGGACGCAATTGCTGTGTTTCATCGTCAATAAGAAGGTCCAAAGATACAATAAACCTGAAGTGAGGCATCGGAATCTAAAACTGGTCCCACAGGAGAGGTTCAAATCATCGAAAGTTAGAGTGCCATTCCTCATGTACTTAAGTCGGCATTGTGCCTTTTGTATTAAATTCGGATGCAATTTCTGTGTTTCATCGTCAATATGAAGGTCCAAGGTATACAGTAAACCTGAAGTGAAGAATCGAAATCTAAAACTGGACTTACAGGAGAGGTTCAAATCATACAAAGTTAGAGTGTCAGTCCTCATGTACTTAAGTCGGCATTATGCCTATTGTTTTAAATTCGGATGCAATTTCTGTATTTCATCGCCAATAAGAAGATCCAAGGGATACAGTAAACCGGAAGTGAAGCATCGGAATCTAAAACTGGACTCACAGGAGAGGTTCAAATCACAGAAAATTAGAGTGTCCGTCCTCTTGTACTTAAGTCGGCATTGTGCCTTTTTGTATTAAATTCTGATGCAATTTCTGTGTTTCATCGTCCATAAGAAGGTCCAAGGTATACAGTAAACCTGAAGTGAAGCATCGGAATCTAAAACTGGAATCACAGGAGAGGTTCAAATCATAGAAAGTTAGAGTGTCAGTCCTCTTGTACTTAAGTCGGCATTGTGCCTTTTGTATTAAATTCGGATGCAATTTCTGTGTTTCATCGTCAATAAGAAGGTTCAAGGGATACAGTTGACCTGAAGTGAAGCATCGGAATCGAAAACTAGACTCACAGGAGATGATCAAATCATAGAAAAAGAGAGTGTCAGTCCTCTTGTACTTAAGTCGGCATTGTGCTATATTTATTAAATTCAAATGCAAACTCAGTGATTTATCGTTAATAAGAAGGTCCAAGGGATACAGTAAACCTGAAGTGAAGCATCGGAATCTCAAACTAGACTCACAGGAGAGGTTCAAATCGTAGAAAGTTAGAGTGTCAGTCCTCTTGTACTTAGGTCGGCATTGTGCCTTTTGTATTAAGTTCGGATGCAATTTCTGTGTTTCATCGTCAATCAGAAGGTCTAAGGATACAGTAAACCTAAAGTGAGGCATCGGAATCTAAAACTGATCCCACAGAAGAGGTTCAAATCATAGAAAGTTAGAGTGACAGTCCTCTTGTCCTTAAGTCGGCATTGTGCCTTTTGTATGGAATTCGGATGCAATTTGTGTGTTTCATCGTCAATAAGAAGGTCCTAGGTACACAGTAAACCTGAAGTGAAGCATCGGAATCTGAAACTGGACTCACAGGAGAGGTTCAAATCATAGAAAGTTAGAGTGCCATTCCTCATGTACTTAAGTCGGCATTGTGCCTTTTGTATTGAATTCGGATACAATTTCTTTGTTTCATCGTCAATAAGAAGGTCCAAGGGATACAGTAAACCTGAAGTGAAGCATCGGAATCTCAAACTGGACTCACAGGAGAGGTTCAAATCACAGAAAATTAGAGTGTCAGTCCTCTTGTACTTAAGTCGGCATTGTGCATTTTTGTATTAAATTCTGATGCAATTTCTGTGTTTCATCGTCCATAAGAAGGTCCAAGGTATACAGTAAACCTGAAGTGAAGCATCGGAATCTAAAACTGGAATCACAGGAGAGGTTCAAATCATAGAAAGTTAGAGTGTCAGTCCTCTTGTACTTAAGTCGGCATTGTGCCTTTTGTATTAAATTCGGATGCAATTTCTGTGTTTCATCGTCAATAAGAAGGTTCAAGGGATACAGTTGACCTGAAGTGAAGCATCGGAATCTAAAACTGGACCCACAGGAGATGTTCAAATAATAGAAAAGGAGAGTGTCAGACCTCTTGTACTTAAGTCGGCATTGTGCCATATTTATTAAATTCGGATGCAATATCTGTGATTCATCGTCAATAAGAAGGTCCAAGGGATACAGTAAATCTGAAGTGAAGCATCGGTATCTAAAACTGGACTCACAGGAGAGGTTCTAATCATAGAAAATTAGAGTGTCAGTCCTCTTGTACTTAAGTCGGCATTATGCCTTTTGAATTTAATTCCGATTCAATTTCTGTGTTTCATCGTCAATAAGAAGGTCCAAGGTAAACAGTAAACCTGAAGTAAAGCATCGGAATCTAAAACTGGACTCACAGGAGAGGTTCAGATCATAGAAAGTTAGAGTGTCAGTCCTCTTGTAGTTAAGTCGGCATTGTGCTTCTTATATTAAATTCGGATACAATTTCTTTGTTTCTTCGCCAATAAGCAGGTCCAAGGATACAGTAAACCAGAAGTGAGGCATCGGAATCTAAAACTGGACTCACAGGTGATGATCAAATCATAGAAAAGGAGAGTGTCAGTCTTCTTGTACTTAAGTCGGCATTGTGCCATATTTATTAAATTCGAATGCAAATTCAGTTATTCATCGTTAATAAGAAGGTCGAAGGGATACAGTAAACCTGAAGTGAAGCATCGGAATCTAAAACTGGACTCACTGGAGAGGTTCAAATCGTAGAAAGTTAGAGTGTCAGTCCTCTTGTACTTAGGTCGGCATTGTGCCTTTTGTATTAAATTCGGATGCAATTTCTGTGTTTCATCGTCAATCAGAAGGTCCAAGGATACAGTAAACCTGAAGTGAGGCATCGGAATCTAAAACTGATCCCACAGAAGAGGTTCAAATCATAGAAAGTTAGAGTGACAGTCCTCTTGTACTTAAGTCGGCATTGTGCCTTTTGTATTGAATTCGGATGCCATTTCTGTGTTTCATCGTCAATAAGAAGGTCCAAGGTATACAGTAAACCTGAAGTGAAGCATCGGAATCTAAAACTGGACTCACAGGAGAGGTTCAAATCATAGAAAATTAGAGTGTCAGTCCTCTTGTACTTAAGTCGGCATTGTGCCTTTTGTATTAAATTCGGAAGCAATTTCTGTGTTTCATCGTTAATAAGAAGGTCCAAGGGATACAGTAAACCTGAACCTGAAGCATCGGAATCTAAAACTGGACTCACAGGAGAGGTTCAGATCATAGAAAGTTAGAGTGTCAGTCCTCTCGTAGTTAAGTCGGCATTGTGCTTTTTATATAAAAATTCGGATGCAATTTCAGTGTTTCATCGTCAATAAGAAGGTGCTAGGGATACAGTAAACGTGAAGTGAAGCATCGGAATCTATCACTGGGCTCACAGGAGAGGTTCAAAACATAGAAAGTTAGAGTGTCAGTCCTCCTGCACTTAAGTCGGCATTATGCCTTTTGTATTAAATTCGGATGCAATTTCTGTGTTCCATCGTCAGTAAGAAGTTCCAAGGGATACAGTAAACCTGAAGTGAGGCATCGGAATCTAAAACTGGTCCCACAGGTGAGGTTCAAATCATAGAAAGTTAGAGTGTCAGTCCTCTTGTACTTAAGTCGGCATTGTGCCTTTTGTATTAAATTCGGATGCAATTTCTGTGTTTCATCGTCAATAAGAAGGCCCAAGGGATACAGTTAACCTGAAGTGAAGCATTGGAATCTAAAACTGGACTCACAGGAGATGTTCAAATCATAGAAATGGAGAGTGTCTGTCCTCTGTACTTAAGTCGGCATTGTGCCATATTTATTAAATTCGGTTGCAATTTCTGTGATTCATCGGCAATAAGAAGGTCCAAGGGATACAGTAAACCTGAAGTGAAGCATCGGTATCTAAAACTGGACTCACAGGAGAGGTTCAAATCATAGAAAGTTTGAGTGTCAGTCCTCTTGTACTTAAGTCGGCATTATGCCTTTTGAATTTAATTCCGATGCAATTTCTGTGTTTCATCGTCAATAAGAAGTTCCGAGGTATACAGTAAATCTGAAGTGAAGCATCGGAATCTGAAACTCGACTCACAGGAGAGATTCAAATCGTAGAAAGGTCAAGTGTCAGTCCTCTTGTACTTAAGTCGGCATTGTGTCTTTTGTATTAAATTCGGATGCAATTTCTGTGTTTCATCGTCAATCAGAAGGTCCAAGGATACAGTAAACCTGAAGTGAGGCATCGGAATCTAAAACTGATCCCACAGAAGAGGTTCAAATCATAGAAAGTTAGAGTGACAGTCCTTTTGTACTTAAGTCGGCATTGTGGCTTTTGTATTGAATTCGGATGCCATTTCTGTGTTTCATCGTCAATAAGAAGGTCCAAGGTATACAGTAAACCTGAAGTGAAGCATCGGAATCTAAAACTGGACTCACAGGAGAGGTTCAAATCATAGAAAGTTAGAGTGACAGTCCTCTTGTACTTAAGTCGGCATTGTGCCTTTTGTATTGAATTCGGATGCCATTTCTGTGTTTCATCGTCAATAAGAAGGTCCAAGGTATACAGTAAACCTGAAGTGAAGCATCGGAATCTAAAACTGGACTCACAGGAGAGGTTCAAATCATAGAAAGTTAGAGTGTCAGTCCTCTTGTACTTAAGTCGGCATTGTGCCTTTTGTATTAAATTCGGAAGCAATTTCTGTGTTTCATCGTTAATAAGAAGGTCCAAGGGATACAGTAAACCTGAACCTGAAGCATCGGAATCTAAAACTGGACTCACAGGAGAGGTTCAGATCATAGAAAGTTAGAGTGTCAGTCCTCTCGTAGTTAAGTCGGCATTGTGCTTTTTATATTAAATTCGGATGCAATTTCAGTGTTTCATCGTCAATAAGAAGGTCCAAGGGATACAGTAAACGTGAAGTGAAGCATCGGAATCTATCACTGGACTCACAGGAGAGGTTCAAAACATAGAAAGTTAGAGTGTCAGTCCTCCTGCACTTAAGTCGGCATTATGCCTTTTGTATTAAATTCGGATGCAATTTCTGTGTTCCATCGTCAATAAGAAGTTCCAAGGGATACAGTAAACATGAAGTGAGGCATCGGAATCTAAAACTGGTCCCACAGGTGAGGTTCAAATCATAGAAAGTTAGAGTGTCAGTCCTCTTGTACTTAAGTCGGCATTGTGCCTTTTGTATTAAATTCGGATGCAATTTCTGTGTTTCATCGTCAATAAGAAGGTCCAAGGTATACAGTAAACCTGAAGTTTAGCATCGGAATCAAAAACTGGACTCACAAGAGAGGTTCAAATCATAGAAAGTTAGAGTGTCAGTCCTCTTGTACTTAAGTCGGCATTGTGCCTTTTGTATTAAATTCGGATGCAATTTCTGTGTTTCATCGTCAATATGAAGGCCCAAGGGATACAGTTAACCTGAAGTGAAGCATTGGAATCTAAAACTGGACTCACAGGAGATGTTTAAATCATAGAAATGGAGAGTGTCTGTCCTCTGTACTTAAGTCGGCATTGTGCCATATTTATTAAATTCGGATGCAATTTCTGTGATTCATCGTCAATAAGAAGGTCCAAGGGATACAGTAAACCTGAAGTGAAGCATCGGTATCTAAAACTGGACTCACAGGAGAGGTTCAAATCATAGAAAGTTTGAGTGTCAGTCCTCTTGTACTTAAGTCGGCATTATGCATTTTGAATTTAATTCCGATGCAATTTCTGTGTTTCATCGTCAATAAGAAGTTCCGAGGTATACAGTAAACCTGAAGTGAAGCATCGGAATCTGAAACTGGACTCACAGGAGAGGTTCAGATCATAGAAAGTTAGAGTGTCAGTCCTCTTGTAGTTAAGTCGGCATTGTGCTTTTTATATTAAATTCGGATACAATTTCTTTGTTTCATCGCCAATAAGAAGGTCCAAGGATACAGTAAACCTGAAATGAGGCATCGGAATCTAAAACTGGACTCACAGGAGATGATCAAATCATAGAAAAGGAGAGTGTCAGTCCTCTTGTAATTAAGTCGGCATTATGCCTTTTGAATTTAATTCCGATGCAATTTCTGTGTTTCATCGTCAATAAGAAGTTCCGAGGTATACAGTAGCCCTAAAGTGAAGCATCGGAATCTGAAACTGGACTCACAGGAGAGGTTCAAATCGTAGAAAGATCGAGTGTCAGTCCTCTTGTACTTAAGTCGGCATTGTGCCTTTTGTATTAAATTCGGATGCAATTTCTGTGTTTCATCGTCAATAACAAGGTCCAAGGATACAGTAAACCTGATGTGAGGCATAGGAATCTAAAACTGGTCCCACAGGAGAGGTTCAATCATAGAAAGTTAGAGTGTCAGTGCTCTTGTACTTAAGTCGGCATTGTGCCTTTTGTATTAAATTCGGATGCAATTTCTGCGTTTCATCGTCTATAAGAAGGTCCAAGATATACAGTAAACCTGAAGTGAAGCATCGGAATCTAAAACTGGACTCATAGGAGAGGTTCAAATCATAGAAAGTTAGAGTGTCAGTCCTCTTGTACTTAAGTCGGCATTGTGCCTTTTGTATTAAATTCGGAAGCAATTTCTGTGTTTCATCGTTAATAAGAAGGTGCAAGGGATACAGTAAACCTGAACCTGAAGCATCGGAATCTAAAACTCGACTCACAGGAGAGGTTCAGATCATAGAATGTTAGAGTTTCAGTCCTCTTGAGTTAAGTCGGCATTGTGCTTTTTATGATAAATTCGGATGCAATTTCAGTGTTTCATCGTCAATAAGAAGGTCCAAGGGATACAGTAAACGTGAAGTGAAGCATCGGAATCTATCACTGGACTCATAGGAGAGGTTCAAAACATAGAAAGTTAGAGTGTCAGTCCTCCTGCACTTAAGTCGGCATTATGCCTTTTGTATTAAATTCGGATGCAATTTCTGTTTTCCATCGTGAATAAGAAGTTCCAAGGGATACAGTAAACCTGAAGTGAGTCATCGGAATCTAAAACTGGTCCCACAGGTGAGGTTTAAATCATAGAAAGTTAGAGTGTCAGTCCTCTTGTACTTAAGTCGGCATTGTGCCTTTTGTATTAAATTCGGATGAAATTTCTGTGTTTCATCGTCAATAAGAAGGTCCAAGGTACACAGTAAACCTGAAGTGAGGCATCGGAATCAAAAACTGGACTCACAGGAGAGGTTCAAATCATATAAAGTTAGAGTGTCAGTCCTCTTGTACTTAAGTCGGCATTGTGCCTTTTGTATTAAATTCGGATGCAATTTCTGTGTTTCATCGTCAATAAGAAGGCCCAAGGGATACAGTTAACCTGAAGTGAAGCATTGGAATCTAAAACTGGACTCACAGGAGATGTTCAAATCATAGAAATGGAGAGTGTCTGTCCTCTGTACTTAAGTCGGCATTGTGCCATATTTATTAAATTCGGATGCAATTTCTGTGATTCATCGTCAATAAGAAGGTCCAAGGGATACAGTAAACCTGATGTGAAGCATCGGTGTCTAAAACTCGACTCACAGGAGAGGTTCAAATCATAGAAAGTTTGAGTGTCAGTCCTCTTGTACTTAAGTCGGCATTATGCCTTTTGAATTTAATTCCGATGCAATTTCTGTGTTTCATCGTCAATAAGAAGTTCCGAGGTATACAGTACACCTGAAGTGAAGCATCGGAATCTGAAACTGTATCACAGGAGAGGTTCAAATCGTAGAAAGTTAGAGTGTCAGTCCTCTTGTACTTATGTCGGCATTGTGCCTTCTGTATTAAATTCGGATGCAATTTCTGTGTTTCATCGGCAATAAGAAGGTCCAAAGATACAATAAACCTGAAGTGAGGCATCGGAATCTAAAACTGGTCCCACAGGAGAAGTTCAAATCATAGAAAGTTGGAAAGTCAGTCCTCTTGTACTTAAGTCGGCATTGTGCCTTTTGTATTAAATTCGGATGCAATTTCTGTGTTTCATTGTCAATAAGAGGGTCCAAGGTATACAGTAAACCTGAAGTGAAGCATCGGAATCTAAAACTGGACTCACAGGAGAGGTTCAAATCATAGAAAGTTAGAGTGACAGTCCTCTTGTACTTAAGTCGGCATTGTGCCTTTTCTATTGAATTCGGATGCCATTTCTGTGTTTCATCGTCAATAAGAAGGTCCAAGGGATACAGTAAACCTGAACCTGAAGCATCGGAATCTAAAACTGGACTCACAGGAGAGGTTCAGATCATAGAAAGTTAGAGTGTCAGTCCTCTCGTAGTTAAGTCGGCATTGTGCTTTTTATATTAAATTCGGATGCAATTTCAGTGTTTCATCGTCAATAAGAAGGTCCAATAGATACAGTAAACGTGAAGTGAAGCATCGGAATCTATCACTGGACTCACAGGAGAGGTTCAAAACATAGAAAGTTAGAGTGTCAGTCCTCCTGCACTTAAGTCGGCATTATGCCTTTTGTATTAAATTCGGATGCAATTTCTGTGTTCCATCGTCAATAAGAAGTTCCAAGGGATACAGTAAACCTGAAGTGAGGCATCGGAATCTAAAACTGGTCCCACAGGTGAGGTTCAAATCATAGAAAGTTAGAGTGTCAGTCCTCTTGTACTTAAGTCGGCATTGTGCCTTTTGTATTAAATTCGGATGCAATTTCTGTGTTTCATCGTCAATAAGAAGGTCCAAGGTATACAGTAAACCTGAAGTTAAGCATCGGAATCAAAAACTGGACTCACAAGAGAGGTTCAAATCATAGAAAGTTAGAGTGTCAGTCCTCTTGTACTTAAGTCGGCATTGTGCCTTTTGTATTAAATTCGGATGCAATTTCTGTGTTTCATCGTCAATAAGAAGGCCCAAGGGATACAGTTAACCTGAAGTGAAGCATTGGAATCTAAAACTGGACTCACAGGAGATGTTTATATCATAGAAATGGAGAGTGTCTGTCCTCTGTACTTAAGTCGGCATTGTGCCATATTTATTAAATTCGGATGCAATTTCTGGGATTCATCGTCAATAAGAAGGTCCAAGGGATACAGTAAACCTGAAGTGAAGCATCGGTATCTAAAACTGGACTCACAGGAGAGGTTCAAATCATAGAAAGTTTGAGCGTCAGTCCTCTTGTACTTAAGTCGGCATTATGCATTTTGAATTTAATTCCGATGCAATTTCTGTGTTTCATCGTCAATAAGAAGTTCCGAGGTATACAGTAAACCTGAAGTGAAGCATCGGAATCTGAAACTGGACTCACAGGAGAGGTTCAGATCATAGAAAGTTAGAGTGTCAGTCCTCTTGTAGTTAAGTCGGCATTGTGCTTTTTATATTAAATTCGGATACAATTTCTTTGTTTCATCGCCAATAAGAAGGTCCAAGGATACAGTAAACCTGAAATGAGGCATCGGAATCTAAAACTGGACTCACAGGAGATGATCAAATCATAGAAAAGGAGAGTGCCAGTCCTCTTGTAATTAAGTCGGCATTATGCCTTTTGAATTTAATTCCGATGCAATTTCTGTGTTTCATCGTCAATAAGAAGTTCCGAGGTATACAGTAGCCCTAAAGTGAAGCATCGGAATCTGAAACTGGACTCACAGGAGAGGTTCAAATCGTAGAAAGGTCGAGTGTCAGTCCTCTTGTACTTAAGTCGGCATTGTGCCTTTTGTATTAAATTCGGATGCAATTTCTGTGTTTCATCGTCAATAACAAGGTCCAAGGATACAGTAAACCTGATGTGAGGCACAGGAATCTAAAACTGGTCCCACAGGAGAGGTTCAATCATAGAAAGTTAGAGTGTCAGTGCTCTTGTACTTAAGTCGGCATTGTGCCTTTTGCATTAAATTCGGATGCAATTTCTGCGTTTCATCGTCTATAAGAAGGTCCAAGATATACAGTAAACCTGAAGTGAAGCATCGGAATCTAAAACTGGACTCATAGGAGAGGTTCAAATCATAGAAAGTTAGAGTGTCAGTCCTCTTGTACTTAAGTCGGCATTGTGCCTTTTGTATTAAATTCGGAAGCAATTTCTGTGTTTCATCGTTAATAAGAAGGTGCAAGGGATACAGTAAACCTGAACCTGAAGCATCGGAATCTAAAACTGGACTCACAGGAGAGGTTCAGATTATAGAATGTTAGAGTTTCAGTCCTCTTGAGTTAAGTCGGCATTGTGCTTTCTATGATAAATTCGGATGCAATTTCAGTGTTTCATCGTCAATAAGAAGGTCCAAGGGATACAGTAAACGTGAAGTGAAGCATCGGAATCTATCACTGGACTCACAGGAGAGGTTCAAAACATAGAAAGTTAGAGTGTCAGTCCTCCTGCACTTAAGTCGGCATTATGCCTTTTGTATTAAATTCGGATGCAATTTCTGTGTTCCATCGTCAATAAGAAGTTCCAAGGGATACAGTAAACCTGAAGTGAGGCATCGGAATCTAAAACTGGTCCCACAGGTGAGGTTTAAATCATAGAAAGTTAGAGTGTCAGTCCTCTTGTACTTAAGTCGGCATTGTGCCTTTTGTATTAAATTCGGATGCAATTTCTGTGTTTCATCGTCAATAAGAAGGTCCAAGGTACACAGTAAACCTGAAGTGAGGCATCGGAATCAAAAACTGGAATCACAGGAGAGGTTCAAATCATATAAAGTTAGAGTGTCAGTCCTCTTGTACTTAAGTCGGCATTGTGCCTTTTGTATTAAATTCGGATGCAATTTCTGTGTTTCATCGTCAATAAGAAGGCACAAGGGATACAGTTAACCTGAAGTGAAGCATTGGAATCTAAAACTGGACTCACAGGAGATGTTCAAATCATAGAAATGGAGAGTGTCTGTCCTCTGTATTTAAGTCGGCATTGTGCCATATTTATTAAATTCGGATGCAATTTCTGTGATTCATTGTCAATAAGAAGGTCCAAGGGATACAGTAAACCTGATGTGAAGCATCGGTGTCTAAAACTCGACTCACAGGAGAGGTTCAAATCATAGAAAGTTTGAGTGTCAGTCCTCTTGTACTTAAGTCGGCATTATGCCTTTTGAATTTAATTCCGATGCAATTTCTGTGTTTCATCGTCAATAAGAAGTTCCGAGGTATACAGTAAACCTGAAGTGAAGCATCGGAATCGGAAACTGTATCACAGGAGAGGTTCAAATCGTAGAAAGTTAGAGTGTCAGTCCTCTTGTACTTATGTCGGCATTGTGCCTTCTGTATTAAATTCGGATGCAA
The DNA here is from genome assembly GCF_021461395.2 of Schistocerca americana. Lineage (NCBI taxonomy): Eukaryota > Metazoa > Arthropoda > Insecta > Orthoptera > Acrididae > Schistocerca > Schistocerca americana. Next base: position 62,401,160 of record NC_060121.1, read on the forward strand.
TATCTGTGTTTCATCGGCAATAAGAAGGTCCAAAGATACAATAAACCTGAAGTGAGGCATCGGAATCTAAAACTGGTCCCACAGGAGAAGTTCAAATCATAGAAAGTTGGAATGTCAGTCCTCTTGTACTTAAGTCGGCATTGTGCCTTTTGTATTAAATTCGGATGCAATTTCTGTGTTTCATCGTCAACAAGAAGGTCCAAGGGATACAGTAAACCTGAAGTGAAGCATCGGAATCTAAAACTGGACTCACAGGAGAGGGTCAAATCATAGAAAGCTAGAGGATTAGTCCTCTTGTACTTATGTCGGCATTGTGCCTTTTAAATTGATTTGCGATGCAATTTCTGTGCCTCATCGTCAATAAGAAGGTCCAAGGTATACAGTAAACCTGAAGTGAAGCATCGGAATCAAAAACTGGACTCACAGGAGAGGTTCAAATCATAGAAAGTTAGAGTGTGAGTCCTCTTGTACTTATGTCGGCATTGTTCTTTTTGTATTAAATTCGGATGCAATTTCTGTGTTTCATCGTCTATAAGAAGTTCCGAGGTCTACAGTAAACCTGAAGTGAAGCATCGGAATCTGAAACTGGACTCACAGGAGAGGTTCAAATCGTAGAAAGTGAGAGTGTCAGTTCTCTTGTACTCAAGTCGGCATTGTGCCTTTCGTATCAAATTCGGATGCAATTTTGTGTTTCATCGTCAGTAAGAAGGTCCAATGGATACAGTAAACCTGAAGTGAAGCATCGGAATCTAAAACTGGACTCCCAGGAGAGGTTCAAATCATAGAAAGTTAGAGTGTCAGTCCTCTTGTACTTATGTCGGCATTGTGCTTTTGTATTAATTTCGAATGCAAATTCTGTGTTTCATCGTCAATAAGAAGGTCCAAGGGATACAGTAAACATGAGGTGAAGCATCGGAATCTAAAACTGGACTCACAGGAGAGGCTCAAATCATATAAAGTTAGAGTGTCAATCCTCTTGTACTTAAGTCGGCATTGTGCCTTTTGAATGTAATTGCGATGCAATTTCTGAGCCTCATCGTCAATATGAAGGTCCAAGGTACACAGTAAACGTGAATTCAAGCATCAAAATCTAAAACTGGGCTCACAGGAGAGGTTCAAATCATAGAAAGTTAGAGTGTCAGTCCTCCTGTACTTAAGTCGGCATTGTGTCTTTTGAATTTAATTCCAATGCAATTTCTGTGTTTCATCGACAATAAGAATGTCCAAGGTATACAGTAAACCTTAAGTGAAGCATCGGAATCTAACACTGGACTCACAGGAGAGGTTCAAGTCATAGAATGTTAGGGTGTCAGTCCTCTTGTACTTAAGTCGGCATTGTGCCTTTTGTATTAAATTCGGATGCAATTTCTGTGTTTCATCGGAATCTAAAACTGGACTCACAGGAGAGGGTCAAATCATATAAAGTTAGAGTGTCAGTCCTCTTGTACTTAAGTCGGCATTGTGCCTTTTGAATGTAATCGCGATGCAATTTCAGAGCCTCATCGTCAATATGAAGGTCCAAGGTACACAGTAAACCTGAATTCAAGCATCAAAATCTAAAACTGGGCTCACAGGAGAGGTTCAAATCATAGAAAGTTAGTGTGTCAGTCCTCCTGTACTTAAGTCGGCATTGTGTCTTTTGAATTTAATTCCAATGCAATTTCTGTGTTTCATCGTCAATAAGAATGTCCAAGGTATACAGTAAACCTTAAGTGAAGCATCGGAATCTAACACTGGACTCACAGGAGAGGTTCAAATCATAGAATGTTAGAGTGTCAGTCCTCTTGTACTTAAGTCGGCATTGTGCCTTTTGTATTAAATTCGGATGCAATTTCTGTGTTTCATCGTCAATAAGAAGGTCCAAGGGATACAGTAAACCTGAAGTGAGGCATCGGAATCTAAAACTGGTCCCACAGGAGAGGTGCAAATCATAGTAATTTAGAGTGTCTGTTCTCTTGTACTTTTGTCGGCATTGTGCCTTTTGTATTAAATTCGGATGCAATTTCTATGTTTCATCAACAATAAGAACGTCCAAGGTATACAGTTAACCAGAAGTGAAGCATCGGAATCTAACACTGGACTCACAGGAGAGGGTCAAATCATAGAAAGTTAGAGGATTAGTCCTCTCACACTTATGTCGGCATTGTGCCTTTTAAATTTATTTGCGATGCAATTTCTGTGCCTCATCTTCAATAAGAAGTTCCAAGGGATACAGTAAACGTGAAGTGAAGCATCGGAATCTAAAACTGGACTCACAGGAGAGGTTCAAATCATAGAAAGTGAGAGTGTCAGTCCTCTTGTACTTAAGTCAGCATTGTGCCTTTTGTATTAAATTCGGATGCAATTTCTGTGTTTCATCGACAATAAGAAGGTCCAAGGGCTACAGTAAACCTGAAGTGAAGCGTCGGAATCTAACACTGGACTCACAGGAGAGGTTCAAATCATAGAAAGTTAGAGTGTGAGTCCTCTTGTACTTATGTCGGCATTGTTCTTTTTGTATTAAATTCGGATGCAATTTCTGTGTTTCATCGTCTATAAGAAGGTCCAAGGGATACAGTAAACCTGAAATGAAGCATCGGAATCTATAACTGGACTCACAGCAGAGGTTCAAATCATAGAAAGTTAGAGTGTCAGTCCTCTTGTACTTATGTCGGCATTGTGCCTTTTGTATTAAATTCGGATGCAATTTCTGTGTTTCATCGTCAACAAGAAGGTCCAAGGGATACAGTAAACCTGAAGTGAAGCATCGGAATCTAAAACTGGACTCACAGGAGAGGGTCAAATCATAGAAAGCTAGAGGATTAGTCCTCTTGTACTTATGTCGGCATTGTGCCTTTTAAATTGATTTGCGATGCAATTTCTGTGCCTCATCGTCAATAAGAAGGTCCAAGGTATACAGTAAACCTGAAGTGAAGCATCGGAATCAAAAACTGGACTCACAGGAGAGGTTCAAATCATAGAAAGTTAGAGTGTGAGTCCTCTTGTACTTATGTCGGCATTGTTCTTTTTGTATTAAATTCGGATGCAATTTCTGTGTTTCATCGTCTATAAGAAGTTCCGAGGTCTACAGTAAACCTGAAGTGAAGCATCGGAATCTGAAACTGGACTCACAGGAGAGGTTCAAATCGTAGAAAGTGAGAGTGTCAGTTCTCTTGTACTCAAGTCGGCATTGTGCCTTTCGTATCAAATTCGGATGCAATTTTGTGTTTCATCGTCAGTAAGAAGGTCCAATGGATACAGTAAACCTGAAGTGAAGCATCGGAATCTAAAACTGGACTCCCAGGAGAGGTTCAAATCATAGAAAGTTAGAGTGTCAGTCCTCTTGTACTTATGTCGGCATTGTGCTTTTGTATTAATTTCGAATGCAAATTCTGTGTTTCATCGTCAATAAGAAGGTCCAAGGGATACAGTAAACATGAGGTGAAGCATCGGAATCTAAAACTGGACTCACAGGAGAGGCTCAAATCATATAGAGTTAGAGTGTCAGTCCTCTTGTACTTAAGTCGGCATTGTGCCTTTTGAATGTAATTGCGATGCAATTTCTGAGCCTCATCGTCAATATGAAGGTCCAAGGTACACAGTAAACGTGAATTCAAGCATCAAAATCTAAAACTGGGCTCACAGGAGAGGTTCAAATCATAGAAAGTTAGAGTGTCAGTCCTCCTGTACTTAAGTCGGCATTGTGTCTTTTGAATTTAATTCCAATGCAATTTCTGTGTTTCATCGACAATAAGAATGTCCAAGGTATACAGTAAACCTTAAGTGAAGCATCGGAATCTAACACTGGACTCACAGGAGAGGTTCAAGTCATAGAATGTTAGGGTGTCAGTCCTCTTGTACTTAAGTCGGCATTGTGCCTTTTGTATTAAATTCGGATGCAATTTCTGTGTTTCATCGGAATCTAAAACTGGACTCACAGGAGAGGGTCAAATCATATAAAGTTAGAGTGTCAGTCCTCTTGTACTTAAGTCGGCATTGTGCCTTTTGAATGTAATCGCGATGCAATTTCAGAGCCTCATCGTCAATATGAAGGTCCAAGGTACACAGTAAACCTGAATTCAAGCATCAAAATCTAAAACTGGGCTCACAGGAGAGGTTCAAATCATAGAAAGTTAGTGTGTCAGTCCTCCTGTACTTAAGTCGGCATTGTGTCTTTTGAATTTAATTCCAATGCAATTTCTGTGTTTCATCGTCAATAAGAATGTCCAAGGTATACAGTAAACCTTAAGTGAAGCATCGGAATCTAACACTGGACTCACAGGAGAGGTTCAAATCATAGAATGTTAGAGTGTCAGTCCTCTTGTACTTAAGTCGGCATTGTGCCTTTTGTATTAAATTCGGATGCAATTTCTGTGTTTCATCGTCAATAAGAAGGTCCAAGGGATACAGTAAACCTGAAGTGAGGCATCGGAATCTAAAACTGGTCCCACAGGAGAGGTGCAAATCATAGTAATTTAGAGTGTCTGTTCTCTTGTACTTTTGTCGGCATTGTGCCTTTTGTATTAAATTCGGATGCAATTTCTATGTTTCATCAACAATAAGAACGTCCAAGGTATACAGTTAACCAGAAGTGAAGCATCGGAATCTAAAACTGGACTCACAGGAGAGGGTCAAATCATAGAAAGTTAGAGGATTAGTCCTCTTGCACTTATGTCGGCATTGTGCCTTTTAAATTTATTTGCGATGCAATTTCTGTGCCTCATCTTCAATAAGAAGTTCCAAGGGATACAGTAAACGTGAAGTGAAGCATCGGAATCTAAAACTGGACTCACAGGAGAGGTTCAAATCATAGAAAGTGTGAGTGTCAGTCCTCTTGTACTTAAGTCAGCATTGTGCCTTTTGTATTAAATTCGGATGCAATTTCTGTGTTTCATCGACAATAAGAAGGTCCAAGGGCTACAGTAAACCTGAAGTGAAGCGTCGGAATCTAACACTGGACTCACAGGAGAGGTTCAAATCATAGAAAGTTAGAGTGTGAGTCCTCTTGTACTTATGTCGGCATTGTTCTTTTTGTATTAAATTCGGATGCAATTTCTGTGTTTCATCGTCTATAAGAAGGTCCAAGGGATACAGTAAACCTGAAATGAAGCATCGGAATCTATAACTGGACTCACAGCAGAGGTTCAAATCATAGAAAGTTAGAGTGTCAGTCCTCTTGTACTTATGTCGGCATTGTGCCTTTTGTATTAAATTCGGATGCAATTTCTGTGTTTCATCGTCAACAAGAAGGTCCAAGGGATACAGTAAACCTGAAGTGAAGCATCGGAATCTAAAACTGGACTCACAGGAGAGGGTCAAATCATAGAAAGCTAGAGGATTAGTCCTCTTGTACTTATGTCGGCATTGTGCCTTTTAAATTGATTTGCGATGCAATTTCTGTGCCTCATCGTCAATAAGAAGGTCCAAGGTATACAGTAAACCTGAAGTGAAGCATCGGAATCAAAAACTGGACTCACAGGAGAGGTTCAAATCATAGAAAGTTAGAGTGTGAGTCCTCTTGTACTTATGTCGGCATTGTTCTTTTTGTATTAAATTCGGATGCAATTTCTGAGTTTCATCGTCTATAAGAAGTTCCGAGGTCTACAGTAAACCTGAAGTGAAGCATCGGAATCTGAAACTGGACTCACAGGAGAGGTTCAAATCGTAGAAAGTGAGAGTGTCAGTTCTCTTGTACTCAAGTCGGCATTGTGCCTTTCGTATCAAATTCGGATGCAATTTTGTGTTTCATCGTCAGTAAGAAGGTCCAATGGATACAGTAAACCTGAAGTGAAGCATCGGAATCTAAAACTGGACTCCCAGGAGAGGTTCAAATCATAGAAAGTTAGAGTGTCAGTCCTCTTGTACTTATGTCGGCATTGTGCTTTTGTATTAATTTCGAATGCAAATTCTGTGTTTCATCGTCAATAAGAAGGTCCAAGGGATACAGTAAACATGAGGTGAAGCATCGGAATCTAAAACTGGACTCACAGGAGAGGCTCAAATCATATAAAGTTAGAGTGTCAGTCCTCTTGTACTTAAGTCGGCATTGTGCCTTTTGAATGTAATTGCGATGCAATTTCTGAGCCTCATCGTCAATATGAAGGTCCAAGGTACATAGTAATCCTGAATTCAAGCATCAAAATCTAAAACTGGGCTCACAGGAGAGGTTCAAATCATAGAAAGTTAGAGTGTCAGTCCTCCTGTACTTAAGTCGGCATTGTGTCTTTTGAATTTAATTCCAATGCAATTTCTGTGTTTCATCGACAATAAGAATGTCCAAGGTATACAGTAAACCTTAAGTGAAGCATCGGAATCTAACACTGGACTCACAGGAGAGGTTCAAGTCATAGAATGTTAGGGTGTCAGTCCTCTTGTACTTAAGTCGGCATTGTGCCTTTTGTATTAAATTCGGATGCAATTTCTGTGTTTCATCGGAATCTAAAACTGGACTCACAGGAGAGGGTCAAATCATATAAAGTTAGAGTGTCAGTCCTCTTGTACTTAAGTCGGCATTGTGCCTTTTGAATGTAATCGCGATGCAATTTCAGAGCCTCATCGTCAATATGAAGGTCCAAGGTACACAGTAAACCTGAATTCAAGCATCAAAATCTAAAACTGGGCTCACAGGAGAGGTTCAAATCATAGAAAGTTAGTGTGTCAGTCCTCCTGTACTTAAGTCGGCATTGTGTCTTTTGAATTTAATTCCAATGCAATTTCTGTGTTTCATCGTCAATAAGAATGTCCAAGGTATACAGTAAACCTTAAGTGAAGCATCGGAATCTAACACTGGACTCACAGGAGAGGTTCAAATCATAGAATGTTAGAGTGTCAGTCCTCTTGTACTTAAGTCGGCATTGTGCCTTTTGTATTAAATTCGGATGCAATTTCTGTGTTTCATCGTCAATAAGAAGGTCCAAGGGATACAGTAAACCTGAAGTGAGGCATCGGAATCCAAAACTGGTCCCACAGGAGAGGTGCAAATCATAGTAATTTAGAGTGTCTGTCCTCTTGTACTTTTGTCGGCATTGTGCCTTTTGTATTAAATTCGGATGCAATTTCTATGTTTCATCAACAATAAGAACGTCCAAGGTATACAGTTAACCAGAAGTGAAGCATCGGAATCTAAAACTGGACTCACAGGAGAGGGTCAAATCATAGAAAGTTAGAGGATTAGTCCTCTTGCACTTATGTCGGCATTGTGCCTTTTAAATTTATTTGCGATGCAATTTCTGTGCCTCATCTTCAATAAGAAGTTCCAAGGGATACAGTAAACGTGAAGTGAAGCATCGGAATCTAAAACTGGACTCACAGGAGAGGTTCAAATCATAGAAAGTGAGAGTGTCAGTCCTCTTGTACTTAAGTCAGCATTGTGCCTTTTGTATTAAATTCGGATGCAATTTCTGTGTTTCATCGACAATAAGAAGGTCCAAGGGCTACAGTAAACCTGAAGTGAAGCGTCGGAATCTAACACTGGACTCACAGGAGAGGTTCAAATCATAGAAAGTGAGAGTGTCAGTCCGCTTGTACTTAAGTCGGCATTTTCCTTTTGTATTAAATTCGGATGCAATTTCTGTGTTTCATCGTCAATAAGAAGTTCCAAGGGATACAGTAAACCTGAAGTGAAGCATCGGAACCTAAAACTGGACTTACAGGAGAGGTTCAAATCATAGAAAGTGGGAGTGTCAGTCCTCTTGTACTGAAGTCGGCATTGTGCCATTTGTATTAAATTCGGATGCAATTTCTGTGTTTCATCGTCAATAAGAAGGTCCAAGGGATACAGTAAACCTAAAGTGAAGCATCGGAATTTAAAACTGGACTCACAGGAGAGGTTCAAATCATAGACGGTTAGTGTCAGTCCTCTTGTACTTAAGTCGGCATTGTGCCTTTTGAATTTAATTCCGATACAATTTCTGTGCTTCATCGTCAATAAGAAGTTCCGAGGTATACAGTAAACCTGAAGTGAAGCATCAGAATCTAAAACTGGACTCACAGGAGAGGTTCAAATCATAGAGAGTTAGAGTGTCAGTTCTCTTGTACTTAAGTCGGCATTGTGCCTTTTGTATTAAATTCGGGTGCAATTTCTGTGTATCATCGTCAATAAGAAGGTCTAATGTACACAGTAAACCTGAAGTTAAGCATCGGAATCTAAAACTGGACTCACAGGAGAGGTTCAAATCATAGAATGTGAGAGTGTCTGTCCACTTGTACTTAAGTCGGCATTGTGCCTATTGTATTAAATTCAGATGCAATATCTGTTTTTCATCGTCAATAAGAAGGTCCAAGGGATACAGTAAACCTGAAGTGACGCATCGGAATCTAAAACTGGACTCACAGGAGAGGTTCAAGTCGTAGTAAGTTACAGTGTCAGTCCTCTTGTACTTAAGTCAGCATTATGCCTTTTGAATTTAATTCCGATGCAGTTTCTGTGTTTCATCGTGAATAAGAAGTTACGAGGTATACAGAAAACCTGAAGTGAAGCTTCGGAATCTAAAACTGGACTCACAGGAGAGATTCAAATCATAGAAAGTGAGAGTGTCTGTCCACTTGTACTTAAGTCGGCATTGTGCCTATTGTATTAAATTCAGATGCAATATCTGTTTTTCATCGTCAATAAGAAGGTCCAAGGTATACAGTAACCCTGAAGTGTAGCATCGGAATCTAAAACTGGTCCCACAGGAGAGTTTCAAATCATAGAATGTTAGATTGTCAGTCCTCTTGTACTTAAGTCGGCATTGTGTCTTTTGAATTTAATTCCGATGATATTTCTGTGTTTCATCGTCTTTAAGAAATTCCGAGGTATACAGTAAACCTGAAGTGAAGCATCGGAATCTAAAACTGGAATCACAGGAGAGGTCCAAATCATAGAAAGTTAAAGTGTCAGTCCTCTTGTACATAAGTCGGCATTGTGCTTCTTGAATTTAGTTCCGATGCAATATCTGTGTTTCATCGTCAATTAGAAGTTCCGAGGTATTCAGTAAACCTTAGGTGAAGCATCGGAATCTAAAACTGGACTCACAGGAGAGGTTCAAATCATAGAAAGTGAGGGTGTCGGTCCTCTTGTACTTAAGTCGGCATTGTGCCATTTGTATTATATTCGGATGCAATTTCTGTGTCTCATCGTCAATAAGAAGGTCCAAGGGATACAGTAACCCTGAAGTGAAGCATCGGAATCTAGAACTGGACTAACAGGAGGGGTTCAAATCATAGAAAGTTAGAGTGTCAGTCCTCTTGTACTTAAGTCGGCATTGTGCCTTTTGTATTACATTCGGATGCAATTTCTGTGTTTCATCGGAATCTAAAACTGGACTCACAGGAGAGGGTCAAATCATATAAAGTTAGAGTGTCAGTCCTCTTGTACTTAAGTCGGCATTGTGCCTTTTGAATGTAATTGCGATGCAATTTCTGAGCATCATCGTCAATATGAAGGTCCAAGGTACACAGTAAACCTGAATTCAAGCATCAAAATCTAAAACTGGGCTCACAGGAGAGGTTCAAATCATAGAAAGTTAGAGTGTCAGTCCTCCTGTACTTAAGTCGGCATTGTGTCTTTTGAATTTAATTCCAATGCAATTTCTGTGTTTCATCGTCAATAAGAATGTCCAAGGTATACAGTAAACCTTAAGTGAAGCATCGGAATCTAACACTGGACTCACAGGAGAGGTTCAAATCATAGAATGTTAGAGTGTCAGTCCTCTTGTACTTAAGTCGGCATTGTGCCTTTTGTATTAAATTCGGATGCAATTTCTGTGTTTCATCGTCAATAAGAAGGTCCAAGGGATACAGTAAACCTGAAGTGAGGCATCGGAATCTAAAACTGGTCCCACAGGAGAGGTGCAAATCATAGAAATTTAGAGTGTCTGTCCTCATGTACTTTTGTCGGCATTGTGCCTTTTGTATTAAATTCGGATGCAATTTCTGTGTTTCATCAACAATAAGAACGTCCAAGGTATACAGTTAACCAGAAGTGAAGCATCGGAATCTAAAACTGGACTCACAGGAGAGGGTCAAATCACAGAAAGTTAGAGGATTAGTCCTCTTGCACTTATGTCGGCATTGTGCCTTTTAAATTTATTTGCGATGCAATTTCTGTGCCTCATCGTCAATAAGAAGGTCCAAGGTACACAGTAAACGTGAAGTGAAGCATCAAAATCTAAAACTGGGCTCACAGGAGAGGTTCAAATCATAGAAAGTTAGAGGGTCAGTCCTCTTGTACTAAAGTCGGCATTGTTTCTTTTAAATTTAATTCCAATGCAATTTCTGTGTTTCATCGTCAATAAGAATGTCCAAAGTATACTGTAAACCTGTAGTGAAGCTTCGGAATCTAAAACTGGACTCACGGGCGAGGTTCAAATCATAGAAAGTGACAGTGTCAGTCCTCTTGTACCTAAGCCGGCATTGTGCCTTTTGTATTAAATTCGGATGCAATTTCTGTGTTTCATCGTCAATAAGAATGTGCAAGGAATAAAGGAAACCTGAAGTGAAGCATCGGAATCTAAAACTGGACACACAGGAGAGGTTCAAATCATTGAATGTTAGAGTGTCATTCCTCTTGTACTTAAGTCGGCATTGTGAACTTTGTATTAAATTCGGATGCAATTTCTGTGTTTCATCGTCAATAAAAAGGTCCAAGGGATACAGTAAACCTGAAAGGAGGCATCGGAATCTAAAACTGGTCCCACAGGAAATGTTCAAATCATAGAAAGTTAGAGTGTCAGTCCTGTTGCACTTAAGTCGGCATTGTGCTTTTGTATTAAATTCGGATGCAATTTCTGTGTTTCATCGTCAATAAGAAGGTCCAAGGTATACAGTAAACCTGAAGTAAAGCATCGCAATCTAAAACTGGACTCACAGGAGAGGTTCAAATCATAGAAAGTTAGAGTGTCAGTCCTCTTGTACTTAAGTTGGCATTGTGCCTTTTGTATTTAATTCGGATGCAATTTCTGTGTTCCGTCGTCAATAAGAAGGTCCAAGGGATACAGTAAACCTGAAGTGAAGCTTCGAAATCTAAAACTGGACTCACAGGAGAGGTTCAAATCATAGAAAGTGAGAGTGTCTGTCCTCTTGTACTTAAGTCGGCATTGTTCCTTTTCTATTAAATTCGGATGCAATTTCTGTGTCTCATCGTCAATAAGAAGGTCCAAGGGAAACAGTAAACCTGAAGTGAAGCGACGGAATCTTAAACTGGACTCACAGGAAAGGTTCAAATCATAGAAAGTGAGAGTGTCACTCCTCTTGTACTTAAGTCGGCATTGTGCCATATTTATTAAATTCGGATGCAATTTCTGTGATTCATCGTCAATAAGAAGGTCCAAGGGATACAGTAAACCTGAAGCGAAGCATCGGAATCTAAAACTGGAATCACAAGCGAGGTTCAAATCGTAGTGAGTTACAGTGTCAGTCCTCTTGTACTTAAGTCGGCATTATGCATTTTGAATTTAATTCCGATGCAATTTCTCTCTTTCATCGTCAATAAGAAGTTATGAGGTATACAGAAAACCTGAAGTGAAGCATCGGAATCTAAAACTGGACTCGCATGAGAGGTTGAAATCATAGAAAGTTTGAGTGTTAGTCCTCATGTTTCTAAGTCGGCATTGTGCCTTTTGTATTAAATTCGGATGCAATTTCTGTGTTTCATCGTCAATAAGAAGGTCCAAGGGATACAGTTAACCTGAAGTGAAGCATCGGAATCTATTACTGGACTCACAGGAGAGATTGAAATCATAGAAAGTTACAGTGTCAGTCCTCTTGTACTTAAGTCGGCATTATGCCTTTTGTATTAAATTCGTATGCAATTTCTGTGTTTCATCGTCAATAAGAAGGTCCAAGGTATACAGTAAACCAGAAGTGAAGCATCGGAATCTAAAACTGGAATCACATTAGATGATCAAATCATAGAAAAGGAGAGTGACAGTCCTCTTGTATATAAGTCGGCATTGTGCCATATTTATTAAATTCGGGTGCAATTTCTGTGTTTCATCGTCAATAAGAAGGGCCAAGGGATACAGTAAACCTGAAGTGAAGCATCGGAATCTAAAACTGGACTCACAGGAGAGGTTCAATACATAGAAAGTTTGAGTGTCAGTCCTCTTGTACTTAAGTCGGCAATGTTCCTTTTGATTTAATTGCGAGGCAAATTTCTGTGCCTCATCATCAATAAGAAGTTCCAAGGGATACAGTAAACGTGAAGTGAAGCATCGGAATTTAAAACTGGACTCACAGGAGAGGTTCAATACATAGAAAGTTAGAGTGTCAGTCCTCTTGTACTTAAGTCGGCAATGTTCCTATTGATTTAATTGCGATGCAATTTCTGTGCCTCATCATCAATAAGAAGTTCCAGGGGATACAGTAAACGTGAAGTGAAGCATCGGAATCTAAAACTGGACTCACAGGAGAGGTTCAAATCATAGAAAGTGAGAGTGTCAGTCCTCTTGTACTTAAGTCGGCATTGTGCCTTTTGTATTAAATTCGGATGCAATTTCTGTGTTTCATCGACAATAAGAAGGTCCAAGGGCTACAGTAAACCTGAAGTGAAGCGTCGGAATCTAACACTGGACTCACAGGAGAGGTTCAAATCATAGAAAGTGAGAGTGTCAGTCCGCTTGTACTTAAGTCGGCATTTTCCTTTTGTATTAAATTCGGATGCAATTTCTGTGTTTCATCGTCAATAAGAAGTTCCAAGGGATACAGTAAACCTGAAGTGAAGCATCGGAATTTAAAACTGGACTCACAGGAGAGGTTCAAATCATAGACGGTTAGTGTCAGTCCTCTTGTACTTAAGTCGGCATTGTGCCTTTTGAATTCAATTCCGATACAATTTCTGTGCTTCATCGTCAATAAGAAGTTCCGAGGTATACAGTAAACCTGAAGTGAAGCATCAGAATCTAAAACTGGACTCACAGGAGAGGTTCGAATCATAGAAAGTTAGAGTGTCAGTTCTCTTGTACTTAAGTCGGCATTGTGCCTTTTGTATTAAATTCGGATGCAATTTCTGTGTTTCATCGTCAATAAGAAGGTCTAATGTACACAGTAAACCTGAAGTTAAGCATCGGAATCTAAAACTGGACTCACAGGAGAGGTTCAAAACATAGAATGTGAGAGTGTCTGTCCACTTGTACTTAAGTCGGCATTGTGCCTATTGTATTAAATTCAGATGCAATATCTGTTCTTCATCGTCAATAAGAAGGTCCATGGTATACAGTAACCCTGAAGTGTAGCATCGGAATCTAAAGCTGGTCCCACAGGAGAGTTTCAAATCATAGAATGTTAGATTGTCAGTCCTCTTGTACTTAAGTCGGCATTGTGTCTTTTGAATTTAATTCCGATGATATTTCTGTGTTTCATCGTCTCTAAGAAATTCCGAGGTATACAGTAAACCTGAAGTGAAGCATCGGAATCTAAAACTGGAATCACAGGAGAGGTCCAAATCATAGAAAGTTAAAGTGTCAGTCCTCTTGTACATAAGTCGGCATTGTGCTTCTTGAATTTAGTTCCGATGCAATATCTGTGTTTCATCGTCAATTAGAAGTTCCGAGGTATTCAGTAAATCTTAGGTGAAGCATCGGAATCTAAAACTGGACTCACAGGAGAGGTTCAAATCATAGAAAGTGAGGGTGTCGGTCCTCTTGTACTTAAGTCGGCATTGTGCCATTTGTATTATATTCGGATGCAATTTCTGTGTTTCATCGTCAATAAGAAGGTCCAAGGGATACAGTAAACCTGAAGTGAAGCATCGGAATCTAGAACTGGACTAACAGGAGGCGTTCAAATCATAGAAAGTTAGAGTGTCAGTCCTCTTGTACTTAAGTCGGCATTGTGCCTTTTGTATTACATTCGGATGCAATTTCTGTGTTTCATCGGAATCTAAAACTGGACTCACAGGATAGGGTCAAATCATATAAAGTTAGAGTGTCAGTCCTCTTGTACTTAAGTCGGCATTGTGCCTTTTGAATTTAATTCCGATACAATTTCTGTGCTTCATCGTCAATAAGAAGTTCCGAGGTATACAGTAAACCTGAAGTGAAGCATCAGAATCTAAAACTGGACTCACAGGAGAGGTTCGAATCATAGAAAGTTAGAGTGTCAGTTCTCTTGTACTTAAGTCGGCATTGTGCCTTTTGTATTAAATTCGGATGCAATTTCTGTGTTTCATCGTCAATAAGAAGGTCTAATGTACACAGTAAACCTGAAGTTAAGCATCGGAATCTAAAACTGGACTCACAGGAGAGGTTCAAATCATAGAATGTGAGAGTGTCTGTCCACTTGTACTTAAGTCGGCATTGTGCCTATTGTATTAAATTCAGATGCAATATCTGTTCTTCATCGTCAATAAGAAGGTCCAAGGGATACAGTAAACCTGAAGTGACGCATCGGAATCTAAAACTGGACTCACAGGAGAGGTTCAAGTCGTAGTAAGTTACAGTGTCAGTCCTCTTGTACTTAAGTCAGCATTATGCCTTTTGAATTTAATTCCGATGCAGTTTCTGTGTTTCATCGTGAATAAGAAGTTACGAGGTATACAGAAAACCTGAAGTGAAGCATCGGAATCTAAAACTGGACTCGCAGGAGAGGTTAAAATCATAGAAAGTTAGAGTGTTAGTCCTCATGTACCTAAGTCGGCATTGTGCCTTTTGTATTAAATTCGGATGCAATTTCTGTGTTTCATCGCCAATAAGAAGGTCCAAGGGATACAGAATTCCTGAAGTGAAGCTTCGGAATCTAAAACTGGACTCACAGGAGAGATTCAAATCATAGAAAGTGAGAGTGTCAGTCCTCTTGTACTTAAGTCGGCATTGTGCCTTTTGTAATAAATTCGGATGCAATTTCTGTGTTTCATCGTCAATTAGAAGGTCCAAGGTATACAGTAACCCTGAAGTGTAGCATCGGAATCTAAAACTGGTCCCACAGGAGAGTTTCAAATCATAGAATGTTAGATTGTCAGTCCTCTTGTACTTAAGTCGGCATTGTGTCTTTTGAATTTAATTCCGATGATATTTCTGTGTTTCATCGTCTTTAAGAAATTCCGAGGTATACAGTAAACCTGAAGTGAAGCATCGGAATCTAAAACTGGAATCACAGGAGAGGTCCAAATCATAGAAAGTTAAAGTGTCAGTCCTCTTGTACATAAGTCGGCATTGTGCTTCTTGAATTTAGTTCCGATGCAATATCTGTGTTTCATCGTCAATTAGAAGATCCGAGGTATTCAGTAAACCTTAGGTGAAGCATCGGAATCTAAAACTGGACTCACAGGAGAGGTTCAAATCATAGAAAGTGAGGGTGTCGGTCCTCTTGTACTTAAGTCGGCATTGTGCCATTTGTTTTATATTCGGATGCAATTTCTGTGTTTCATCGTCAATAAGAAGGTCCAAGGGATACAGTAAACCTGAAGTGAAGCATCGGAATCTAGAACTGGACTAACAGGAGGGGTTCAAATCATAGAAAGTTAGAGTGTCAGTCCTCTTGTACTTAAGTCGGCATTGTGCCTTTTGTATTTAATTCGGATGCCATTTCTGTGTTCCGTCGTCAATAAGAAGGTCCAAGGGATACAGTAAACCTGAAGTGAAGCATCGGAATCTAAAACTGGACTCACAGGAGAGGTTCAAATCATAGAAAGTGAGAGTGTCTGTCCTCTTGCACTTAAGTCGGCATTGTTCCATTTCTATTAAAATCGGATGCAATTTCTGTGTTTCATCGTCAATAAGAAGGTCCAAGGGATACAGTAAACCTGAAGTGAAGCGACGGAATCTTAAACTGGACTCACAGGAAAGGTTCAAATCATAGAAAGTGAGAGTGTCACTCCTCTTGTACTTAAGTCGGCATTATGCCTTTTGTATTAAATTCGGATGCAATTTCTGTGTTTCATGGTCAATAAGATGGTCCAAGGTATACAGTAAAAAAGAAGTGAAGCATCGGAATCTAAAACTGGAATCACATTAGATGTTCAAATCATAGAAAATGAGAGTGTCAGTCCTCTTGTATTTAAGTCGGCATTGTGCCATATTTATTAAATTCGGGTGCAATTTCTGTGTTTCATCGTCAATAAGAAGGGCCAAGGGATACAGTAAACCTGAAGTGAAGCATCGGAATCTAAAACTGGACTCACAGGAGAGGTTCAATACATAGAAAGTTAGAGTGTCAGTCCTCTTGTACTTAAGTCGGCAATGTTCCTTTTGATTTAATTGCGATGCAATTTCTGTGCCTCATCATCAATAAGAAGTTCCAAGGGCTACAGTAAACCTGAAGTGAAGCGTCGGAATCTAATACTGGACTCACAGGAGAGGTTCAAATCAAAGAAAGTGAGAGTGTCAGTCCTCTTGTACTTAAGTCGGCATTTTCCTTTTGTATTAAATTCGGATGCAATTTCTGTGTTTCATCGTCAATAAGAAGTTCCAAGGGATACAGCAAACCTGAAGTGAAGCATCGGAACCTAAAACTGGACTTACAGGAAAGGTTCAAATCATAGAAAGTGGGAGTGTCAGTCCTCTTGTACTGAAGTCGGCATTGTGCCATTTGTATTAAATTCGGATGCAATTTCTGTGTTTCATCGTCAATAAGAAGGTCCAAGGGATACAGTAAACCTAAAGTGAAGTGAAAGTGGACTCACAGGAGAGGTTCAAATCATAGACGGTTAGTGTCAGTCCTCTTGTACTTAAGTCGGCATTGTGCCTTTTGAATTTAATTCCGATACAATTTCTGTGCTTCATCGTCAATAAGAAGTTCCCAGGATTACAGTAAACCTGAAGTGAAGCATCAGAATCTAAAACTGGACTTACAGGAGAGGTTCAAATCATAGAAAGTTAGAGTGTCAGTTCTCTTGTACTTCAGTCGGCATTGTGCCTTTTGTATTAAATTCGGATGCAATTTCTGTGTTTCATCGTCAATAAGAAGGTCTAAGGTACACAGTAAACCTGAAGTTAAGCATCGGAATCTAAAACTGGACTCACAGGAGAGGTTCAAATCATAGAATGTGAGAGTGTCTGTCCACTTGTACTTAAGTCGGCATTGTGCCTATTGTATTAAATTCGGATGCAATATCTGTTCTTCATCGTCAATAAGAAGGTCCAAGGGATACAGTAAACCTGAAGTGACGCATCGGAATCTAAAACTGGACTCACAGGAGAGATTCAAATCATAGAAAGTGAGAGTGTCAGTCCTCTTGTACTTAAGTCGGCATTGTGCCTTTTGTAATAAATTCGGATGCAATTTCTGTGTTTCATCGTCAATAAGAATGTCCAAGGTATACAGTAACCCTGAAATGTAGCATCGGAATCTAAAACTGGACTCGCATGAGAGGTTGAAATCATAGAAAGTTTGGGTGTTAGTCCTCATGTACCTAAGTCGGCATTGTGCCTTTTGTATTAAATTCGGATGCAATTTCTGTGTTTCATCGTCAATAAGAAGGTCCAAGGGATACAGTTAACCTGAAGTGAAGCATCGGAATCTATCACTGGACTCACAGGAGAGATTCAAATCATAGAAAGTTACACTGTCAGTCCTCTTGTACTTAAGTCGGCATTATGCCTTTTGAATTAAATTCGGATGCAATTTCTGTGTTTCATCGTCAATAAGAAGGTCCAAGGTATACAGTAAACCAGAAGTGAAGCATCGGAATCTAAAACTGGAATCACATTAGATGTTCAAATCATAGAAAAGGAGAGTGTCAGTCCTCTTGTATTTAAGTCGGCATTGTGCCATATTTATTAATTTCGGGTGCAATTTCTGTGTTTCATCGTCAATAAGAAGGGCCAAGGGATACAGTAAACCTGAAGTGAAGCATCGGAATCTAAAACTGGACTCACAGGAGAGGTTCAATACATAGAAAGTTAGAGTGTCAGTCCTCTTGTACTTCAGTCGGCAATGTTCCTTTTGATTTAATTGCGACGCAATTTCTGTGCCTCATCATCAATAAGAAGTTCCAAGGGATTCAGTAAACGTGAAGTGAAGCATGGGAGTCTAAAACTGGACTCACAGGAGAGGCTCAATACATAGAAAGTTAGAGTGTCAGTCCTCTTGTACTTAAGTCGGCAATGTTCCTTTTGATTTAATTGCGATGCAATTTCTGTGCCTCATCATCAATAAGAAGTTCCAAGGGATACAGTAAACGTGAAGTGAAGCATCGGAATCTAAAACTGGACTCACAGGAGAGGTTCAAATCATAGAAAGTGAGAGTGTCAGTCCTCTTGTACTTAAGTCGGCATTGTGCCTTCTGTATTAAATTCGGATGCAATTTCTGTGTTTCATCGACAATAAGAAGGTCCAAGGGCTACAGTAAACCTGAAGTGAAGCGTCGGAATCTAACACTGGACTCACAGGAGAGGTTCAAATCATAGAAAGTGAGAGTGTCAGTCCTCTTGTACTTAAGTCGGCATTTTCCTTTTGTATTAAATTCGGATGCAATTTCTGCGTTTCATCGTCAATAAGAAGTTCCAAGGGATACAGTAAACCTGAAGTGAAGCATCGGAACCTAAAACTGGACTTACAGGAGAGGTTCAAATCATAGAAAGTGGGAGTGTCAGTCCTCTTGTACTGAAGTCGGCATTGTGCCATTTGTAATAAATTCGGATGCAATTTCTGTGTTTCATCGTCAATAAGAAGGTCCAAGGGATACAGTAAACCTAAAGTGAAGCATCGGAATTTAAAACTGGACTCACAGGAGAGTTTCAAATCATAGACGGTTAGTGTCAGTCCTCTTGTACTTAAGTCGGCATTGTGCCTTTTGAATTTAATTCCGATACAATTTCTGTGCTTCATCGTCAATAAGTAGGTCCAAGGGATACAGTAAACCTGAAGTGACGCATCGGAATCTAAAACTGGACTCACAGGAGAGGTTCAAGTCGTAGTAAGTTACAGTGTCAGTCCTCTTGTACTTAAGTCAGCATTATGCCTTTTGAATTTAATTCCGATGCAGTTTCTGTGTTTCATCGTGAATAAGAAGTTACGAGGTATACAGAAAACCTGAAGTGAAGCATCGGAATCTAAAACTGGACTCGCAGGAGAGGTTAAAATCATAGAAAGTTAGAGTGTTAGTCCTCATGTACCTAAGTCGGCATTGTGCCTTTTGTATTAAATTCGGATGCAATTTCTGTGTTTCATCGCCAATAAGAAGGTCCAAGGGATACAGTATTCCTGAAGTGAAGCTTCGGAATCTAAAACTCGACTCACAGGAGAGATTCAAATCATAGAAAGTGAGAGTGTCAGTCCTCTTGTACTTAAGTCGGCATTGTGTCTTTTGAATTTAATTCCGATGATATTTCTGTGTTTCATCGTCTTTAAGAAATTCCGAGGTATACAGTAAACCTGAAGTGAAGCATCGGAATCTAAAACTGGAATCACAGGAGAGGTCCAAATCATAGAAAGTTAAAGTGTCAGTCCTCTTGTACATAAGTCGGCATTGTGCTTCTTGAATTTAGTTCCGATGCAATATCTGTGTTTCATCGTCAATTAGAAGTTCCGAGGTATTCAGTAAACCTTAGGTGAAGCATCGGAATCAAAAACTGGACTCACAGGAGAGGTTCAAATCATAGAAAGTGAGGGTGTCGGTCCTCTTGTACTTAAGTCGGCATTGTGCCATTTGTATTATATTCGGATGCAATTTCTGTGTTTCATCGTCAATAAGAAGGTCCAAGGGATACAGTAAACCTGAAGTGAAGCATCGGAATCTAGAACTGGACTAACAGGAGGGGTTCAAATCATAGAAAGTTAGAGTGTCAGTCCTCTTGTACTTAAGTCGGCATTGTGCCTTTTGTATTAAATTCGGATGCAATTTCTGTGTTTCATCGGAATCTAAAACTGGACTCACAGGAGAGGGTCAAATCATATAAAGTTAGAGTGTCAGTCCTCTTGTACTTAAGTCGGCATTGTGCCTTTTGAATGTAATTGCGATGCAATTTCTGAGCATCATCGTCAATATGAAGGTCCAAGGTACACAGTAAACCTGAATTCAAGCATCAAAATCTAAAACTGGGCTCACAGGTGAGGTTCAAATCATAGAAAGTTAGAGTGTCAGTCCTCCTAAACTTAAGTCGGCATTGTGTCTTTTGAATTTATTTCCAATGCAATTTCTGTGTTTCATCGTCAATAAGAATGTCCAAGGTATACAGTAAACCTTAAGTGAAGCATCGGAATCTAACACTGGACTCACAGGAGAGGTTCAAATCATAGAATGTTAGAGTGTCAGTCCTCTTGTACTTAAGTCGGCATTGTGCCTTTTGTATTAAATTCGGATGCAATTTCTGTGTTTCATCGTCAATAAGAAGGTCCAAGGGATACAGTAAACCTGAAGTGAGGCATCGGAATCTAAAACTGGTCCCACAGGAGAGGTGCAAATCATAGAAATTTAGAGTGTCAGTCCTCTTGTACTTAAGTCGGCATTGTGCCTTTTGTATTAAATTCGGATGCAATTTCTGTGTTTCATCAACAATAAGAACGTCCAAGGGATACAGTAAACCAGAAGTGAAGCAACGGAATCTAGAACTGGACTAACAGGAGGGGTTCAAATCATAGAAAGTTAGAGTGTCAGTTCTCTTGTACTTAAGTCGGCATTGTGCCTTTTGTATTAAATTCGGATGCAATTTTTGTGTTTCATCGTCAATAAGAAGATCTAATGTACACAGTAAACCTGAAGTTAAGCATCGGAATCTAAAACTGGACTCACAGAAGAGGTTCAAATCAAAGAATGTAAGAGTGTCTGTCCACTTGTACTTAAGTCGGCATTGTGCCTGTTGTATTAAATTCAATTGCAATATCTGTTCTTCATCGTCAATAAGAAGGTCCAAGGGATACAGTAAACCTGAAGTGACGCATCAGAATCTAAAACTGGACTCACAGGAGAGGTTCAAGTCGTAGTAAGTTACAGTGTCAGTCCTCTGGTACTTAAGTCAGCATTATGCCTTTTGAATTTAATTCCGATGCAGTTTCTGTGTTTCATCGTGAATAAGAAGTTACGAGGTATACAGAAAACCTGAAGTGAAGCATCGGAATCTAAAACTGGACTCGCAGGAGAGGTTAAAATCATAGAAAGTTAGAGTGTTAGTCCTCATGTACCTAAGTCGGCATTGTGCCTTTTGTATTAAATTCGGATGCAATTTGTGTGTTTCATCGCCAATAAGAAGGTCCAAGGGATACAGTATTCCTGAAGTGAAGCTTCGGAATCTAAAACTGGCCTCACAGGAGAGATTCAAATCATAGAAAGTGAGAGTGTCAGTCCTCTTGTACTTAAGTCGGCATTGTGCCTTTTGTAATAAATTCGGATGCAATTTCTGTCTTTCATCGTCAATAAGAAGGTCCAAGGTATACAGTAACCCTGAAGTGTAGCATCGGAATCTAAAACTGGTCCCACAGGAGAGTTTCAAATCATAGAATGTTAGATTGTCAGTCCTCTTGCACTTATGTCGGCATTGTGCCTTTTAAATTTATTTGCGATGCAATTTCTGTGCCTCATCGTCAATAAGAAGGTCCAAGGTACACAGTAAACGTGAAGTGAAGCATCAAAATCTAAAACTGGGCTCACAGGAGAGGTTCAAATCATAGAAAGTTAGAGGGTCAGTCCTCTTGTACTAAAGTCGGCATTGTTTCTTTTAAATTTAATTCCAATGCAATTTCTGTGTTTCATCGTCAATAAGAATGTCCAAAGTATACTGTAAACCTGTAGTGAAGCTTCGGAATCTAAAACTGGGCTCACAGGAGAGGTTCAAATCATAGAAAGTGACAGTGTCAGTCCTCTTGTACCTAAGCCGGCATTGTGCCTTTTGTATTAAATTCGGATGCAATTTCTGTGTTTCATCGTCAATAAGAATGTGCAAGGAATAAAGGAAACCTGAAGTGAAGCATCGGAATCTAAATCTGGACACACAGGAGAGGTTCAAATCATTGAAAGTTAGAGTGTCATTCCTCTTGTACTTAAGTCGGCATTGTGCCTTTTGTATTAAATTCGGATGCAATTTCTGTGTTTCATCGTCAATAAGAAGGACCAAGGGATACAGTAAACCTGAGAGGAGGCATCGGAATCTAAAACTGGTCCCACAGGAAAGGTTCAAATCATAGAAAGTTAGAGTGTCAGTCCTGTTGCACTTAAGTCGGCATTTGTGCCTTTTGTATTAAATTCGGATGCAATTTCTGTGTTTCATAGTCAATAAGAAGGTCCAAGGTATACAGTAAACCTGAAGTGAAGCATCGGAATCTAAAACTGGACTCACAGGAGAGGTTCAAATCATAGAAAGTTAGAGTGTCAGTCCTGTTGCACTTAAGTCGGCATTGTGCCTTTTGTATTAAATTCGGATGCAATTTCTGTGTTTCATCGTCAATAAGAAGGTCCAAGGTATACAGTAAACCTGAAGTGAAGCATCGGAATATAAATCTGGACACACAGGAGAGATTCAAATCATAGAAAGTTACAGTGTCAGTCCTATTGTACTTAAGTCGGCATTATGCCTTTTGTATTAAATTCGGATGCAATTTCTGTGTTTCATCGTCAATAAGAAGGTCCAAGGTATACAGTAAACCAGAAGTGAAGCATCGGAATCTAAAACTGGAATCACATTAGATGTTTAAATCATAGAAAAGGAGAGTGTCAGTCCTCTTGTATTTAAGTCGGCATTGTGCCATATTTATTAAATTCGGGTGCAATTTCTGTGGACTTACAGGAGAGGTTCAAATCATAGAAAGTGGGAGTGTCAGTCCTCTTGTACTGAAGTCGGCATTGTGCCATTTGTATTAAATTCGGATGCAATTTCTGTGTTTCATCGTCAATAAGAAGGTCCAAGGGATACAGTAAACCTAAAGTGAAGCATCGGAATTTAAAACTGGACTCACAGGAGAGTTTCAAATCATAGACGGTTAGTGTCAGTCCTCTTGTACTTAAGTCGGCATTGTGCCTTTTGAATTTAATTCCGATACAATTTCTGTGCTTCATCGTCAATAAGAAGTTCCGAGGTATACAGTAAACCTGAAGTGAAGCATCAGAATCTAAAACTGGACTCACAGGATAGGTTCAAATCATAGAATGTTAGAGTGTCAGTTCTCCTGTACTTAAGTCGGCATTGTGCCTTTTGTATTAAATTCGGATGCAATTTCTGTGTTTCATCGTCAATAAGAAGGTCTAATGTACACAGTAAACCTGAAGTTAAGCATCGGAATCTAAAACTGGACTCACAGGAGAGGTTCAAATCATAGAATGTGAGAGTGTCTGTCCACTTGTACTTAAGCCGGCATTGTGCCTATTGTATTAAATTCAATTGCAATATCTGTTCTTCATCGTCAATAAGAAGGTCCAAGGGATACAGTAAACCTGAAGTGACGCATCGGAATCTAAAACTGGACTCACAGGAGAGGTTCAAGTCGTAGTAAGTTACAGTGTCAGTCCTCTTGTACTTAAGTCAGCATTATGCCTTTTGAATTTAATTCCGATGCAGTTTCTGTGTTTCATCGTGAATAAGAAGTTACGAGGTATACAGAAAACCTGAAGTGAAGCATCGGAATCTAAAACTGGACTCGCAGGAGAGGTTAAAATCATAGAAAGTGAGAGTGTCAGTCCTCTTGTACATAAGTCAGCATTGTGCTTCTTGAATTTAGTTCCGATGCAATATCTGTGTTTCATCGTCAATTAGAAGTTCCGAGGTATTCAGTAAACCTTAGGTGAAGCATCGGAATCTAAAACTGGACTCACAGGAGAGGTTCAAATCATAGAAAGTGAGGGTGTCGGTCCTCTTGTACTTAAGTCGGCATTGTGCCATTTGTATTATATTCGGATGCAATTTCTGTGTTTCATCGTCAATAAGAAGATCCAAGGGATACAGTAAACCTGAAGTGAAGCATCGGAATCTAGAACTGGACTAACAGGAGGGGTTCAAATCATAGAAAGTTAGAGTGTCAGTCCTCTTGTACTTAAGTCGGCATTGTGCCTTTTGTATTAAATTCGGATGCAATTTCTGTGTTTCATCGGAATCTAAAACTGGACTCACAGGAGAGGGTCAAATCATATAAAGTTAGAGTGACAGTCCTCTTGTACTTAAGTCGGCATTGTGCCTTTTGAATGTAATTGCGATGCAATTTCTGAGCATCATCGTCAATATGAAGGTCCAAGGTACACAGTAAACCTGAATTCAAGCATCAAAATCTAAAACTGGGCTCACAGGAGAGGTTCAAATCATAGAAAGTTAGAGTGTCGGTCCTCCTGTACTTAAGTCGGCATTGTGTCTTTTGAATTTATTTCCAATGCAATTTCTGTGTTTCATCGTCAATAAGAATGTCCAAGGTATACAGTAAACCTTAAGTGAAGCATCCCAATCTAACACTGGACTCACAGGAGAGGTTCAAATCATAGAATGTTAGAGTGTCAGTCCTCTTGTACTTAAGTCGGCATTGTGCCTTTTGTATTAAATTCGGATGCAATTTCTGTGTTTCATCGTCAATAAGAAGGTCCAAGGGATACAGTAAACCTGAAGTGAGGCATCGGAATCTAAAACCGGTCCCACAGGAGAGGTGCAAATCATAGAAATTTAGAGTGTCTGTCCTCTTATACTTTTGTCGGCATTGTGCCTTTTGTATTAAATTCGGATGCAATTTCTGTGTTTCATCAACAATAAGAACGTCCAAGGGATACAGTAAACCTGAAGTGAAGCATCGGAATCTAAAACTGGACTCACAGGAGAGGTTCAAATCATAGAATGTGAGAGTGTCTGTCCACTTGTACTTAAGTCGGCATTGTGCCTATTGTATTAAATTCAATTGCAATATCTGTTCTTCATCGTCAATAAGAAGGTCCAAGGGATACAGTAAACCTGAAGTGACGCATCGGAATCTAAAACTGGACTCACAGGAGAGGTTCAAGTCGTAGTAAGTTACAGTGTCAGTCCTCTTGTACTTAAGTCAGCATTATGCCTTTTGAATTTAATTCCGATGCAGTTTCTGTGTTTCATCGTGAATAAGAAGTTACGAGGTATACAGAAAACCTGAAGTGAAGCATCGGAATCTAAAACTGGACTCGCAGGAGAGGTTAAAATCATAGAAAGTTAGAGTGTTAGTCCTCATGTACCTAAGTCGGCATTGTGCCTTTTGTATTAAATTCGGATGCAATTTCTGTGTTTCATCGCCAATAAGAAGGTCCAAGGGATACAGTATTCCTGAAGTGAAGCTTCGGAATCTAAAACTGGACTCACAGGAGAGATTCAAATCATAGAAAGTGAGAGTGTCAGTCCTCTTGTACTTAAGTCGGCATTGTGCCTTTTGTAATAATTTCGGATGCAATTTCTGTCTTTCATCGTCAATAAGAAGGTCCAAGGTATACAGTAACCCTGAAGTGTAGCATCGGAATCTAAAACTGGTCCCACAGGAGAGTTTCAAATCATAGAATGTTAGATTGTCAGTCCTCTTGCACTTATGTCGGCATTGTGCCTTTTAAATTTATTTGCGATGCAATTTCTGTGCATCATCGTCAATAAGAAGGTCCAAGGTACACAGTAAACGTGAAGTGAAGCATCAAAATCTAAAACTGGGCTCACAGGAGAGGTTCAAATCATAGAAAGTTAGAGGGTCAGTCCTCTTGTACTAAAGTCGGCATTGTTTCTTTTAAATTTAATTCCAATGCAATTTCTGTGTTTAATCGTCAATAAGAATGTCCAAAGTATACTGAAAACCTGTAGTGAAGCTTCGGAATCTAAAACTGGGCTCACAGGAGAGGTTCAAATCATAGAAAGTGACAGTGTCAGTCCTCTTGTACCTAAGCCGGCATTGTGCCTTTTGTATTAAATTCGGATGCAATTTCTGTGTTTCATCGTCAATAAGAATGTGCAAGGAATAAAGGAAACCTGAAGTGAAGCATCGGAATCTAAATCTGGACACACAGGAGAGGTTCAAATCATTGAAAGTTAGAGTGTCATTCCTCTTGTACTTAAGTCGGCATTGTGCCTTTTGTATTAAATTCGGATGCAATTTCTGTGTTTCATCGTCAATAAGAAGGTCCAAGGGATACAGTAAACCTGAGAGGAGGCATCGGAATCTAAAACTGGTCCCACAGGAAAGGTTCAAATCATAGAAAGTTAGAGTGTCAGTCCTGTTGCACTTAAGTCGGCATTGTGCCTTTTGTATTAAATTCGGATGCAATTTCTGTGTTTCATCGTCAATAAGAAGGTCCAAGGTATACAGTAAACCTGAAGTGAAGCATCGGAATCTAAAACTGGACTCACAGGAGAGGTTCAAATCATAGAAAGTTAGAGTGTCAGTCCTGTTGCACTTAAGTCGGCATTGTGCCTTTTGTATTAAATTCGGATGCAATTTCTGTGTTTCATCGTCAATAAGAAGGTCCAAGGTATACAGTAAACCTGAAGTGAAGCATCGGAATCTAAATCTGGACACACAGGAGAGATTCAAATCATAGAAAGTTACAGTGTCAGTCCTCTTGTACTTAAGTCGGCATTATGCCTTTTGTATTAAATTCGGATGCAATTTCTGTGTTTCATCGTCAATAAGATGGTCCAAGGTATACAGTAAACCAGAAGTGAAGCATCGGAATCTAAAACTGGAATCACATTAGATGTTCAAATCATAGAAAAGGAGAGTGTCAGTCCTCTTGTATTTAAGTCGGCATTGTGCCATATTTATTAAATTCGGGTGCAATTTCTGTGTTTCTTCGTCAATAAGAAGGGCCAAGGGATACAGTAAACCTGAAGTGAAGCATCGGAATCTAAAACTGGACTCACAGGAGAGGTTCAATACATAGAAAGTTAGAGTGTCAGTCCTCTTGTACTTAAGTCGGCAATGTTCCTTTTGATTTAATTGCGATGCAATTTCTGTGCCTCATCATCAATAAGAAGTTCCAAGGGATACAGTAAACGTGAAGTGAAGCATCGGAATTTAAAACTGGACTCACAGGAGAGGTTCAAATCATAGAAAGTGAGAGTGTCAGTCCTCTTGTACTTAAGTCGGCATTGTGCCTTTTGTATTAAATTAGGATGCCATTTCTGTGTTTCATCGTCAATAAGAAGGTCCAAGGGATACAGTAAATCTGAAGTGAAGCATCGGAATCTAAAACTGGACTCACAGGAGAGGTTCAAATCATAGAAAGTGAGAGTGTCAGTCCTCTTGTACTTAAGTCGGCATTGTGCCTTTTGTATTAAATTCGGATGCAATTTCTGTGTTTCATCGACAATAAGAAGGTCCAAGGGCTACAGTGAACCTGAAGTGAAGAGTCGGTATCTAATACTGGACTCACAGGAGAGGATCAAATCATAGAAAGTGAGAGTGTCAGTCGTCTTGTACTTAAGTCGGCATTTTCTTTTGTATTAAATTCGGATGCAATTTCTGTGTTTCATCGTCAATAAGAAGTTCCAAGGGATACAGTAAACCTGAAGTGAAGCATCAGAACCTAAAACTGGACTTACAGGAGAGGTTCAAATCATAGAATGTGAGAGTGTCTGTCCACTTGTACTTAAGTCGGCATTGTGCCTATTGTATTAAATTCAATTGTAATATCTGTTCTTCATCGTCAATAAGAAGGTCCAAGGGATACAGTAAACCTGAAGTGACGCATCGGAATCTAAAACTGGACTCACAGGAGAGGTTCAAGTCGTAGTAAGTTACAGTGTCAGTCTTCTTGTACTTAAGTCAGCATTATGCCTTTTGAATTTAATTCCGATGCAGTTTCTGTGTTTCATCGTGAATAAGAAGTTACGAGGTATACAGAAAACCTGAAGTGAAGCATCGGAATCTAAAACTGGACTCGCAGGAGAGGTTAAAATCATAGAAAGTTAGAGTGTTAGTCCTCATGTACCTAAGTCGGCATTGTGCCTTTTGTATTAAATTCGGATGCAATTTCTGTGTTTCATCGCCAATAAGAAGGTCCAAGGGATACAGTATTCCTGAAGTGAAGCTTCGGAATCTAAAACTGGACTCACAGGAGAGATTCAAATCATAGAAAGTGAGAGTGTCAGTCCTCTTGTACTTAAGTCGGCATTGTGCCTTTTGTAATAAATTCGGATGCAATTTCTGTCTTTCATCGTCAATAAGAAGGTCCAAGGTATACAGTAACCCTGAAGTGTAGCATCGGAATCTAAAACTGGTCCCACAGGAGAGTTTCAAATCATAGAATGTTAGATTGTCAGTCCTCTTGCACTTATGTCGGCATTGTGCCTTTTAAATTTATTTGCGATGCAATTTCTGTGCCTCATCGTCAATAAGAAGGTCCAAGGTACACAGTAAACGTGAAGTGAAGCATCAAAATCTAAAACTGGGCTCACAGGAGAGGTTCAAATCATAGAAAGTTAGAGGGTCAGTCCTCTTGTACTAAAGTCGGCATTGTTTCTTTTAAATTTAATTCCAATGCAATTTCTGTGTTTCATCGTCAGTAAGAATGTCCAAAGTATACTGTAAACCTGTAGTGAAGCTTCGGAATCTAAAACTGGGCTCACAGGAGAGGTTCAAATCATAGAAAGTGACAGTGTCAGTCCTCTTGTACCTAAGCCGGCATTGTGCCTTTTGTATTAAATTCGGATGCAATTTCTGTGTTTCATCGTCAATAAGAATGTGCAAGGAATAAAGGAAACCTGAAGTGAAGCATCGGAATCTAAATCTGGACACACAGGAAAGGTTCAAATCATTGAAAGTTAGAGTGTCATTCCTCTTGTACTTAAGTCGGCATTGTGCCTTTTGTATTAAATTCGGATGCAATTTCTGTGTTTCATCGTCAATAAGAAGGTCCAAGGGATACAGTAAACCTGAGAGGAGGCATCGGAATCTAAAACTGGTCCCACAGGAAAGGTTCAAATCATAGAAAGTTAGAGTGTCAGTCCTGTTGCACTTAAGTCGGCATTGTGCCTTTTGTATTAAATTCGGATGCAATTTCTGTGTTTCATCGTCAATAAGAAGGTCCAAGGTATGCAGTAAACCTGAAGTGAAGCATCGGAATCTAAAACTGGACTCACAGGAGAGGTTCAAATCATAGAAAGTTAGAGTGTCAGTCCTGTTGCACTTAAGTCGGCATTGTGCCTTTTGTATTAAATTCGGATGCAATTTCTGTGTTTCATCGTCAATAAGAAGGTCCAAGGTATACAGTAAACCTGAAGTGAAGCATCGGAATCTAAATCTGGACACACAGGAGAGATTCAAATCATAGAAAGTTACAGTGTCAGTCCTCTTGTACTTAAGTCGGCATTATGCCTTTTGTATTAAATTCGGATGCAATTTCTGTGTTTCATCGTCAATAAGAAGGTCCAAGGTATACAGTAAACCAGAAGTGAAGCATCGGAATCTAAAACTGGAATCACATTAGATGTTCAAATCATAGAAAAGGAGAGTGTCAGTCCTCTTGTATTTAAGTCGGCATTGTGCCATATTTATTAAATTCGGGTGCAATATCTGTGTTTCTTCGTCAATAAGAAGGGCCAAGGGATACAGTAAACCTGAAGTGAAGCATCGGAATCTAAAACTGGACTCACAGGAGAGGTTCAATACATAGAAAGTGGGAGTGTCAGTCCTCTTGTACTGAAGTCGGCGTTGTGCCATTTGTATTAAATTCGGATGCAATTTCTGTGTTTCATCGTCAATAAGAAGGTCCAAGGGATACAGTAAACCTAAAGTGAAGCATCGGAATTTAATACTGGACTCACAGGAGAGGTTCAAATCATAGACGGTTAGTGTCAGTCCTCTTGTACTTAAGTCGGCATTGTGCCTTTTGAATTTAATTCCGATACAATTTCTGTGCTTCATCGTCAATAAGAAGGTCCAAGGGATACAGTAAACCTGAAGTGACGCATCGGAATCTAAAACTGGACTCAAAGGAGAGGTTCAAGTCGTAGTAAGTTACAGTGTCAGTCCTCTTGTACTTAAGTCAGCATTATGCCTTTTGAATTTAATTCCGATGCAATTTCTGTGTTTCATCGTGAATAAGAAGTTACGAGGTATACAGAAAACCTGAAGTGAAGCATCGGAATCTAAAACTGGACTCGCAGGAGAGGTTAAAATCATAGAAAGTTAGAGTGTTAGTCCTCATGCACCTAAGTCGGCATTGTGCCTTTTGTATTAAATTCGGATGCAATTTCTGTGTTTCATCGTCAATAAGAAGGTCCAAGGTATACAGTAACCCTGAAGTGTAGCATCGGAATCTAAAACTGGTCCCACAGGAGAGTTTCAAATCATAGAAAGTTAGATTGTCAGCCCTCTTGTACTTAAGTCGGCATTGTGTCTTTTGAATTTAATTCCGATGATATTTCTGTGTTTCATCGTCTTTAAGAAGTTCCGAGGTATACAGTAAACCTGAAGTGAAGCATCGGAATCTAAAACTGGAATCACAGGAGAGGTCCAAATCATAGAAAGTTAAAGTGTCAGTCCTCTTGTACATAAGTCGGCATTGTGCTTCTTGAATTTAGTTCCGATGCAATATCTGTGTTTCATCGTCAATTAGAAGTTCCGAGGTATTCAGTAAACCTTAGGTGAAGCATCGGAATCTAAAACTGGACTCACAGGAGAGGTTCAAATCATAGAAAGTGAGGGTGTCGGTCCTCTTGTACTTAAGTCGGCATTGTGCCATTTGTATTATATTCGGATGCAATTTCTGTGTTTCATCGTCAATAAGAAGGTCCAAGGGATATAGTAAACCTGAAGTGAAGCGTCGGAAGTTAAAACTGGACTCACAGGAGAGGTTCAAATCATAGAAAGTGAGAGTGTCAGTCCTCTTGTACTTAAGTCGGCATTGTGTCTCTTTATATTAAACTCGGATGCAATTTCTGTGTTTCATCGTCAATAAGAAGGTCCAAAGTATAAAGGAAACCTGAAGAGATGCATCGGAATCTAAAACTGGAGTCACAGGAGAGTTTCAAATCACAGAAAGTTAGAGTGTCATTATTCTCGTACTTAAGTCGGCATTATGCATTTTGTATTAATTTCGGGTGCAATTTCTTTGTTTCATTGTCAATTAGAGGGGACAAGGGATACAGTAAACGTGAAGTGAAGCATCGGAATCTAAAACTGGACTCATAGGAGAGGTTCACATCATAGAAAGTTAGAGTGTCTGTCCTCTTGTACTTAAGTCGGCATTGTGCCTATTGTATTAAATGCGGATGCAATTTCTGTGTTTCATCGTCAATAAGAAGATCCAAGGGATAAGGTAACCCTGAAGTGAAGCATCGGAATCTAACACTGGATCACAGGAGAGGTCAAATCATAGAAAGTGAGAGTGTCAGTCCTTTTGTACTTAAGTCGGCATTGTGCCTTTTGTATAAAATTTGGATACAATTTCTGTGTTTCATCATCAATAAGATGGTTCAAGGGATACAGTAAACCTGAAGGGAAGCATCGGAATCTAAAACTGGACTCACCGGAGAGGTTCAAATCATAAAAAGTTAAAGAGTCAGTCCTCTTGTACTTACGTCGGCATTGTGCTTTTTGTATTAAATTCGGATGCAATTTCTGTGTTTCATCGTCAGTAAGAAGGTCCAAAGGATACAGTAAACCTGATGTGTAGCATCGGAATCTAAAACTGGACTCACAGGAGAGGTTCAAACCACAGAAAGTGAGAGTGTCAGTCCTCTTGTACTTAAGTCGGCATTGTGCCTTTTGTACTAAATTCGGATGCAATTTCTGTGTTTCATCGTCAATAAGAAGGTCCAAGGGTTACAGTAAACCTGAAGTGAAGCGTCGGAATCTAAAACTGGACTCATAGGAGAGGTTCAAATCATAGAAAGTGAGAGTGTCAGTCCTCTTGTACTTAAGTCGGCATTTTCCTTTTGTTTTAAATTCGGATGCAATTTCTGTGTTTCATCGTCAATAAGAAGGAACAAGGGATACAGTAAACCTGAAGTGAAGCATCGGAATCTAAAACTGGACTCAAAGGAGAGGTTCAAATCATAGAAAGTTAGAGTGTCAGTCCTCTTGTACTTAAGTCGGCATTCTGCCTTTTGTATTAAATTCGGATGCAATTTCTGTGTTTCATCGTCAATAAGAAGGTCCAAGGTACACAGTAAACCTGAAGTGAAGCATCGGAATCTAAAACTGGAATCACAGCAGATGTTCAAATCGTAGAACAGGAGAGTGTCAGTCCTCTTGTACTTAAGTCGGCATTGTGCCATATTTATTAAATTCGGATGCAATTTCTGTGTTTCATCGTCAATAAGAAGGTCCAAGGGATACAGTAAACAAGTGAAGCATCGGTATCTAAAACTGGACTTACAGGAGAGGTTCAAAACATAGAAAGTTAGTGTCAGTCCTCTTGTGCTTAAGTCGGCATTGTGCCTTTTGAATTTAATTCCGATGCAATTTCTGTGTTTCATCGTCAATAAGAAGTTCCGAGGTATACAGTAAACCTGAAGTGAAGCATCAGAATCTAAAACTGGACTTACAGGAGAGGTTCAAATCATAGAAAGTTAGAGTGTCAGTCCTCTTGTAGTTAAGTCGGCATTGTGCCTTGTGTATTAAATTCGGATGCAATTTCTGTGTTTCATCGTCAATAAGAAGGTCTAAGGTACACAGTAAACCTGAAGCGAAGCATCGGAATCTAAAACTGGACTCACAGGAGAGGTGAAGTCATACAATGTGGGAGTGTCAGTCTACTTGTACTTAATTCGGCATTGTGATTTTTGTATTAAATTCGGAAGCAATTTCAGTGTTTCATCGTCAATAATAGGGTCCAAGGGATACAGTAAACCTGAAGTGAAGCATCGGAATCTAAAACTGGACTCACAGGAGAATTTCAAATCGTAGTAAGTTACAGTGTCAGTCCTCTTGTACTTAAGTCGGCATTATGCCTTTTGAATTTAATTCCGATGCAAGTTCTGTGTTTCATCGTCAATAAGAAGTTACGAGGTATACTGAAAACATGAAGTGAAGCATCAGATTCTAAAACTGGACTCGCAGGAGAGGTTAAAATCATAGAAAGTTAGAGTGTTAGTCCTCATGTACCTAAGTCGGCATTGTGCCTTTTGTATTAAATTCGGATGCAATTTCTGTGTTCCGTCGTCAATAAGAAGGTCCAAGGGAAACAGTAAACCTGAAGTGAAGCGACGGAATCTTAAACTGTACTCACAGGAAAGGTTCAAATCATAGAAAGTGAGAGTGTCACTCCTCTTGTACTTAAGTCGGCATTGTGCCATATTTATTAAATTCGGATGCAATTTCTGTGATTCATCCTCAATAAGAAGGTCCAAGGGATACAGTAAACCTGAAGTGAAGCATCGGAATCTAAAACTGGACTCACAAGCGAGGTTCAAATCGTAGTGAGTTACAGTGTCAGTCCTCTTGTACTTAAGTCGGCATTATGCATTTTGAATTTAATTCCGATGGAATTTCTGTCTTTCATCGTCAATAAGAAGTTACGAGGTATACAGAAAACCTGAAGTGAAGCATCGGAATCTAAAACTGGACTCGCATGAGAGGTTGAAATCATAGAAAGTTTGAGTGTTAGTCCTCATGTACCTAAGTCGGCATTGTGCCTTTTGTATTAAATTCGGATGCAATTTCTGTGTTTCATCGTCAATAAGAAGGTCCAAGGGATACAGTTAACCTGAAGTGAAGCATCGGAATCTATCACTGGACTCACAGGAGAGATTCAAATCATAGAAAGTTACAGTGTCAGTCCTCTTGTACTTAAGTCGGCATTATGCCTTTTGTATTAAATTCGGATGCAATTTCTGTGTTTCATCGTCAATAAGAAGGTCCAAGGTATACAGTAAACCAGAAGTGAAGCATCGGAATCTAAAACTGGAATCACATTAGATGTTCAAATCATAGAAAAGGAGAGTGTCAGTCCTCTTGTATTTAAGACGGCATTGTGCCATATTTATTAAATTCGGGTGCAATTTCTGTGTTTCATCGTCAATAAGAAG
The DNA here is from genome assembly GCF_021461395.2 of Schistocerca americana. NCBI lineage: Eukaryota > Metazoa > Arthropoda > Insecta > Orthoptera > Acrididae > Schistocerca > Schistocerca americana. Next base: position 62,434,942 of record NC_060121.1, read on the forward strand.
GGCCAAGGGATACAGTAAACCTGAAGTGAAGCATCGGAATCTAAAACTGGACTCACAGGAGAGGTTCAATACATAGAAAGTTAGAGTGTCAGTCCTCTTGTACTTAAGTTCCTTTTGATTTAATTGCGATGCAATTTCTGTGCCTCATCATCAATAAGAAGTTCCAAGGGATACAGTAAACGTGAAGTGAAGCATCGGAATTTAAAACTGGACTCACAGGAGATTTTCAAATCATAGAAAGTGAGAGTGTCAGTCCTCTTGCACTTAAGTCGGCATTGTGCCTTTTGTATTAAATTAGGATGCCATTTCTGTGTTTCATCGTCAATAAGAAGGTCCAAGGGATACAGTAACCCTGAAGTGAAGCATCGGAATCTAAAACTGGAATCACAGGAGAGGTTCAAATCATAGAAAGTGAGAGTGTCAGTCCTCTTGTACTTAAGTCGGCATTGTGCCTTTTGTATTAAATTCGGATGCAATTTCTGTGTTTCATCGACAATAAGAAGGTCCAAGGGCTACAGTGAACCTGAAGTGAAGAGTCGGAATCTAATACTGGACTCACAGGAGAGGTTCAAATCATAGAAAGTGAGAGTGTCAGTCCTCTTGTACTTAAGTCGGCATTTTCCTTTTGTATTAAATTCGGATGCAATTTCTGTGTTTCATCGTCAATAAGAAGTTCCAAGGGATACAGTAAACCTGAAGTGAAGCATCAGAACCTAAAACTGGACTTACAGGAGAGGTTCAAATCATAGAAAGTGGGAGTGTCAGTCCTCTTGTACTGAAGTCGGCATTGTGCCATTTGTATTAAATTCGGATGCAATTTCTGTGTTTCATCGTCAATAAGAAGGTCCAAGGGATACAGTAAACCTAAAGTGAAGCATCGGAATTTAATACTGGACTCACAGGAGAGGTTCAAATCATAGACGGTTAGTGTCAGTCCTCTTGTACTTAAGTCGGCATTGTGCCTTTTGAATTTAATTCCGATACAATTTCTGTGCTTCATCGTCAATAAGAAAATCCGAGGTATACAGTAAACCTGAAGTGAAGCATCAGAATCTAAAACTGGACTTACAGGAGAGGTTCAAATCATAGAAATTTAGAGTGTCAGTTCTCTTGTACTTAAGTCGGCATTGTGCCTTTTGTGTTAAATTCGGATGCAATTTCTGTGTTTCATCGTCAATAAGAAGGTCTAAGGTACACAGTAAACCTGAAGTTAAGCATCGGAATCTAAAACTGGACTCACAGGAGAGGTTCAAATCATACAATGTGAGAGTGTCTGTCCACTTGTACTTAAGTCGGCATTGTGCCTATTGTATTAAATTCGGATGCAATTTCTGTGTTTCATCGTCAATAAGAAGGTCCAAGGTATACAGTAAACCTGAAGTGAAGCATCGGAATCTAAAAATGGAATCACAGGAGAGGTCCAAATCATAGAAAGTTAAAGTGTCAGTCCTCTTGTACATAAGTCGGCATTGTGCTTCTTGAATTTAGTTCCGATGCAATATCTGTGTTTCATCGTCAATTAGAAGTTCCGAGGTATTCAGTAAACCTTAGGTGAAGCATTGGAATCTAAAACTGGACTCACAGGAGAGGTTCAAATCAAAAAAAGTGAGGGTGTCGGTCCTCTTGTACTTAAGTCGGCATTGTGCCATTTGTATTATATTCGGATGCAATTTCTGTGTTTCATCGTCAATAAGAAGGTCCAAGGGATACAGTAAACCTGAAGTGAAGCGTCGGAAGTTAAAACTGGACTCACAGGAGAGGTTCAAATCATAGAAAGTGAGAGTGTCAGTCCTCTTGTACTTAAGTCGGCATTGTGTCTCTTTATATTAAACTCGGATGCAATTTCTGTGTTTCATCGTCAATAAGAAGGTCCAAAGTATAAAGGAAACCTGAAGTGAAGCATCGGAATCTAAAACTGGAGTCACAGGAGAGTTTCAAATCATAGAAAGTTAGAGTGTCATTATTCTTGTACTTAAGTCGGCATTATGCCTTTTGTATTAATTTCGGGTGCAATTTCTTTGTTTCATTGTCAATTAGAGGGGACAAGGGATACAGTAAACGTGAAGTGAAGCATCGGAATCTAAAACTGGACTCACAGGAGAGGTTCACATCATAGAAAGTTAGAGTGTCTGTCCTCTTGTACTTTAGTCGGCATTGTGCCTATTGTATTAAATGCGGATGCAATTTCTGTGTTTCATCGTCAATAAGAGGATCCAAGGGATAAGGTAACCCTGAAGTGAAGCATCGGAATCTAAAACTGGATCACAGGAGAGGTTCAAATCATAGAAAGTGAGAGTGTCAGTCCTCTTGTACTTAAGTCGGCATTGTGCCTTTTGTATAAAATTTGGATACAATTTCTGTGTTTCATCATCAATAAGATGGTTCAAGGGATACAGTAAACCTGAAGGGAAGCATCGGAATCTAAAACTGGACTCACCGGAGAGGTTCAAATCATAAAAAGTTAAAGAGTCAGTCCTCTTGTACTTAAGTCGGCATTGTGCTTTTTGAATTTAATTCCGATGCAATTTCTGTGTTTCATCGTCAATAAGAAGTTGCGAGGTACACAGTAAACCTGAAGTGATGCATCGGAATCTAAAACTGGACTCACAGGAGAGGTTCAAATCATAGAAAGTTAGAGTGTCAGTCCTATTGTACTTACGTCGGCATTGTGCTTTTTGTATTAAATTCGGATGCAATTTCTGTGTTTCATCGTCAATAAGAAGGTCCAAAGGATACAGTAAACCTGATGTGTAGCATCGGAATCTAAAACTGGACTCACAGGAGAGGTTCAAACCACAGAAAGTGAGAGTGTCAGTCCTCTTGTACTTAAGTCGGCATTGTGCTTTTGTACTAAATTCGGATGCAATTTCTGTGTTTCATCGTCAATAAGAAGGTCCAAGGGATACAGTAAACCTGAAGTGAAGCGTCGGAATCTAAAACTGGACTCATAGGAGAGGTTCAAATCATAGAAAGTGAGAGTGTCAGTCCTCTTGTACTTAAGTCGGCATTTTCCTTTTGTTTTAAATTCGGATGCAATTTCTGTGTTTCATCGTCAATAAGAAGGAACAAGGGATACAGTAAACCTGAAGTGAAGCATCGGAATCTAAAACTGGACTCAAAGGAGAGGTTCAAATCATAGAAAGTTAGAGTGTCCGTCCTCTTGTACTTAAGTTTTCATTGTGCTTTTTTATTAAATTCGGATGCAATTTCTGTGTTTCATTGTCAATAAGAAGGTCCAAGGTATAAATGGAACCTGAAGTGAAGCATCGGAATGTAAAGCTGGACTCACAGGAGAGGTTCAAATAATATAAAGTTAGAGTGTCAGTCCTCTTGTACTTAAGTCGGCATTCTGCCTTTTGTATTAAATTCGGTGGCAATTTCTGTGTTTCATCGTCAATAAGAAGGTCCAAGGTATACAGTAAACCAGAAGTGAAGCATCGGAATCTAAAACTGGAATCACAGCAGATGTTCAAATCGTAGAACAGGAGAGTGTCAGTCCTCTTGTACTTAAGTCGGCATTGTGCCATATTTATTAAATTCGGATGCAATTTCTGTGTTTCATCGTCAATAAGAAGGTCCAAGGGATACAGTAAACAAGTGAAGCATCGGTATCTAAAACTGGACTTACAGGAGAGGTTCAAATCATAGAAAGTGGGAGTGTCAGACCTCTTGTACTTAAGTCGGCATTGTGCCATTTGTATTAAATTCGGATGCAATTTCTGTGTTTCATCGTCAATAAGAAGGTCCAAGGGATACAGTAAACCTGATGTGAAGCATCGGAATCTAAAACTGGACTCACTGGAGAGGTTCAAATCATAGAAAGTTAGTGTCAGTCCTCTTGTGCTTAAGTCGGCATTGTGCCTTTTGAATTTTATTCCGATGCAATTTCTGTGTTTCATCGTCAATAAGAAGTTCCGAGGTATACAGTAAACCTGAAGTGAAGCATCAGAATCTAAAACTGGACTTACAGGAGAGGTTCAAATCATAGAAAGTTAGAGTGTCAGTCCTCTTGTAGTTAAGTCGGCATTGTGCCTTGTGTATTAAATTCGGATGCAATTTCTGTGTTTCATCGTCAATAAGAAGGTCTAAGGTACACAGTAAACCTGAAGTGAAGCATCGGAATCTAAAACTGGACTCACAGGAGAGGTGAAGTCATACAATGTGGGAGTGTCAGTCTACTTGTACTTAAGTCGGCATTGTGCCTTTTGTATTAAATTCGGATGCAATTTCAGTGTTTCATCGTCAATAAGAGGGTCCAAGGGATACAGTAAACCTGAAGTGAAGCATCGGAATCTAAAACTGGACTCACAGGAGAGTTTCAAATCGTAGTAAGTTACAGTGTCAGTCCTCTTGTACTTAAGTCGGCATTATGCCTTTTGAATTTAATTCCGATGCAAGTTCTGTGTTTCATTGTCAATAAGAAGTTACGAGGTATACTGAAAACATGAAGTGAAGCATCAAAATCTAAAACTGGACTCGCAGGAGAGGTTAAAATCATAGAAAGTTAGAGTGTTAGTCCTCATGTACCTAAGTCGGCATTGTGCCTTTTGTATTAAATTCGGATGCAATTTCTGTGTTTCATCGCCAATAAGAAGGTCCAAGGGATACAGTATTCCTGAAGTGAAGCTTCGGAATCTAAAACTGGACTCACAGGCGAGATTCAAATCATAGAAAGTGAGAGTGTCAGTCCTCTTGTACTTAAGTCGGCATTGTGCCTTTTGTATTTAATTCGGATGCAATTTCTGTGTTTCATCGCCAATAAGAAGGTCCAAGGGATACAGTATTCCTGAAGTGAAGCTTCGGAATCTAAAACTGGACTCACACGAGAGGTTCAAATCATAGAAAGTGAGAGTGCCAGTCCTCTTGTACTTAAGTCGGCATTGTGCCTTTTGTAATAAATTCGGATGCAATTTCTGTGTTTCATCGTCAATAAGAAGGTCCAAGGTATACAGTAACCCTGAAGTGAAGCATCGGAATCTAAAACTGGTCCCACAGGAGAGTTTCAAATCATAGAAAGTTAGAGTGTCAGTCCTCTTGTACTTAAGTCGGCATTGTGCCTTTTGTATTTAATTCGGATGCTAATTCTGTGTTTCATCGTCAATAAGAAGGTCCAAGGGATACAGTATACCAGAAGTGAAGCATCGGAATCTAAAACTGGACTCACAGGAGAGGTTCAAATCATAGAAACTGAGAGTGTCTGTCCTCTTGTACTTAAGTCGGCATTGTTCCTTTTCTATTAAATTTGGATGCAATTTCTGTGTTTCATCGTCAATAAGAAGGTCCAAGGGAAACAGTAAACCTGAAGTGAAGCGACGGAATCTTAAACTGGACTCACAGGAAAGGTTCAAACCATAGAAAGTGAGAGTGTCACTCCTCTTGTACTTAAGTCGGCATTGTGCCATATTTATCAAATTCGGATGCAATTTCTGTGATTCATCGTCAATAAGAAGGTCCAAGGGATACAGTAAACCTGAAGTGAAGCATCGGAATCTAAAACTGGACTCACAAGCGAGGTTCAAATCGTAGTGAGTTACAGTGTCAGTCCTCTTGTACTTAAGTCGGCATTATGCATTTTGAATTTAATTCCGATGCAATTTCGGTCTTTCATCGTCAATAAGAAGTTACGAGGTATACAGAAAACCTGAAGTGAAGCATCGGAATCTAAAACTGGACTCGCATGAGAGGTTGAAATCATAGAAAGTTTGAGTGTTAGTCCTCATGTACCTAAGTCGGCATTGTGCCTTTTGTATTAAATTCGGATGCAATTTCTGTGTTTCATCGTCAATAAGATGGTCCAAGGGATACAGTTAACCTGAAGTGAAGCATCGGAATCTATCACTGGACTCACAGGAGAGATTCAAATCATAGAAAGTTACAGTGTCAGTCCTCTTGTACTTAAGTCGGCATTATGCCTTTTGTATTAAATTCGGATGCAATTTCTGTGTTTCATCGTCATTAAGACGGTCCAAGGTATACAGTAAACCAGAAGTGAAGCATCGGAATCTAAAACTGGAATCACATTAGATGTTCAAATCATAGAAAAGGAGAGTGTCAGTCCTCTTGTATTTAAGTCGGCATTGTGCCATATTTATTAAATTCGGGAGCAATTTCTGTGTTTCATCGTCAATAAGAAGGTCTAAGGTACACAGTAAACCTGAAGTTAAGCATCGGAATCTAAAACTGGACTCACAGGAGAGGTTCAAATCATAGAATGTGAGAGTGTCTGTCCACTTGTACTTAAGTCGGCATTGTGCCTATTGTATTAAATTCGGATGCAATATCTGTTCTTCATCGTCAATAAGAAAGTCCAAGGGATACAGTAAACCTGAAGTGACGCATCGGAATCTAAAACTGGACTCACAGGAGAGGTTCAAGTCGTAGTAAGTTACAGTGTCAGTCCTCTTGTACTTAAGTCAGCATTATGCCTTTTGAATTTAATTCCGATGCAATTTCTGTGTTTCATCGTGAATAAGAAGTTACGAGGTATACAGAAAACCTGAAGTGAAGCATCGGAATCTAAAACTGGACTCGCAGGAGAGGTTAAAATCATAGAAAGTTAGAGTGTTAGTCCTCATGCACCTAAATCGGCATTGTGCCTTTTGTATTAAATTCGGATGCAATTTCTGTGTTTCATCGCCAATAAGAAGGTCCAAGGGATACAGTATTCCTGAAGTGAACATTCGGAATCTAAAACTGGACTCACAGAAGAGATTCAAATCATAGAAAGTGAGAGTGTCAGTCCTCTTGTACTTAAGTCGGCATTGTGCCTTTTGTAATAAATTCGGATGCAATTTCTGTGTTTCATCGTCAATAAGAAGGTCCAAGGTATACAGTAACCCTGAAGTGTAGCATCGGAATCTAAAACTGGTCCCACAGGAGAGTTTCAAATCATAGAAAGTTAGATTGTCAGTCCTCTTGTACTTAAGTCGGCATTGTGTCTTTTGAATTTAATTCCGATGATATTTCTGTGTTTCATCGTCTTTAAGAAGTTCCGAGGTATACAGTAAACCTGAAGTGAAGCATCGGAATCTAAAACTGGAATCACAGGAGAGGTCCAAATCATAGAAAGTTAAAGTGTCAGTCCTCTTGTACATAAGTCGGCATTGTGCTTCTTGAATTTAGTTCCGATGCAATATCTGTGTTTCATCGTCAATTAGAAGTTCCGAGGTATTCAGTAAACCTTAGGTGAAGCATCGGAATCTAAAACTGGACTCACAGGAGAGGTTCAAATCATAGAAAGTGAGGGTGTCGGTCCTCTTGTACTTAAGTCGGCATTGTGCCATTTGTATTATATTCGGATGCAATTTCTGTGTTTCATCGTCAATAAGAAGGTCCAAGGGATACAGTAAACCTGAAGTGAAGCGTCGGAAGTTAAAACTGGACTCACAGGAGAGGTTCAAATCATAGAAAGTGAGAGTGTCAGTCCTCTTGTACTTAAGTCGGCATTGTGTCTCTTTATATTAAACTCGGATGCAATTTCTGTGTTTCATCGTCAATAAGAAGGTCCAAAGTATAAAGGAAACCTGAAGTGAAGCATCGGAATCTAAAACTGGAGTCACAGGAGAGTTTCAAATCATAGAAAGTTAGAGTGTCATTATTCTTGTACTTAAGTCGGCATTATGCCTTTTGTATTAATTTCGGGAGCAATTTTTTTGTTTCATTGTCAATTAGAGGGGACAAGGGATACAGTAAACGTGAAGTGAAGCATCGGAATCTAAAACTGGACTCACAGGAGAGGTTCACATCATAGAAAGTTAGAGTGTCAGTCCTCTTGTACTTAAGTCGGCATTGTGCCTATTGTATTAAATGCGGATGCAATTTCTGTGTTTCATCAACAATAAGAAGATCCAAGGGATAAGGTAACCCTGAAGTGAAGCATCGGAATCTAAAACTGGATCACAGGAGAGGTCAAATCATAGAAAGTGAGAGTGTCAGTCCTCTTGTACTTAAGTCGGCATTGTGCCTTTTGTATAAAATTTGGTTACAATTTCTGTGTTTCATCATCAATAAGATGGTTCAAGGGATACAGTAAACCTGAAGGGAAGCATCGGAATCTAAAACTGGACTCACCGGAGAGGTTCAAATCATAAAAAGTTAAATAGTCAGTCCTCTTGTACTTAAGTCGGCATTGTGCTTTTTGAATTTAATTCCGATGCAATTTCTGTGTTTCATCGTCAATAAGAAGTTCCGAGGTATACAGTAAACCTGAAGTGATGAATCGGAATCTAAAATTGGACTCACAGGAGAGGTTCAAATCATAGAAAGTTGGAGTGTCAGTCCTATTGTACTTACGTCGGCATTGTGCTTTTTGTATTAAATTCGGATGCAATTTCTGTGTTTCATCGTCAATAAGAAGGTCCAAAGGATACAGTAAACCTGATGTGTAGCATCGGAATCTAAAACTGGACTCACAGGAGAGGTTCAAACCACAGAAAGTGAGAGTGTCAGTCCTCTTGTACTTAAGTCGGCATTGTGCCTTTTGTACTAAATTCGGATGCAATTTCTGTGTTTCATCGTCAATAAGAAGGTCCAAGGGATACAGTAAACCTGAAGTGAAGCGTCGGAATCTAAAACTGGACTCATAGGAGAGGTTCAAATCATAGAGAGTGAGAGTGTCAGTCCTCTTGTACTTAAGTCGGCATTTTCCTTTTGTTTTAAATTCGGATGCAATTTCTGTGTTTCATCGTCAGTAAGAAGGAACAAGGGATACAGTAAACCTGAAGTGAAGCATCGCAATCTAATACTGGACTCAAAGGAGAGGTTCAAATCATAGAAAGTTAGAGTGTCCGTCCTCTTGTACTTAAGTTGGCATTGTGCCTTTTTATTAAATTCGGATGCAATTTCTGTGTTTCATTGTCAATAAGAAGGTCCAAGGTATAAATGGAACCTGAAGTGAAGCATCGGAATGTAAAGCTGGACTCACAGGAGAGGTTCAAATCATAGAAAGTTAGAGTGTCAGTCCTCTTGTACTTAAGTTCGCATTCTGCCTTTTGTATTAAATTCGGATGCAATTTCTGTGTTTCATCGTCAATAAGAAGGTCCAAGGGATACAGTAAACCTGATGTGTAGCATCGGAATCTAAAACTGGACTCACAGGAGAGGTTCAAACCACAGAAAGTGAGAGTGTCAGTCCTCTTGTACTTAAGTCGGCATTGTGCCTTTTGTACTAAATTCGGATGCAATTTCTGTGTTTCATCGTCAATAAGAAGGTCCAAGGGATACAGTAAACCTGAAGTGAAGCGTCGGAATCTAAAACTGGACTCATAGGAGAGGTTCAAATCATAGAGAGTGAGAGTGTCAGTCCTCTTGTACTTAAGTCGGCATTTTCCTTTTGTTTTAAATTCGGATGCAATTTCTGTGTTTCATCGTCAGTAAGAAGGAACAAGGGATACAGTAAACCTGAAGTGAAGCATCGGAATCTAATACTGGACTCAAAGGAGAGGTTCAAATCATAGAAAGTTAGAGTGTCCGTCCTCTTGTACTTAAGTTGGCATTGTGCCTTTTTATTAAATTCGGATGCAATTTCTGTGTTTCATTGTCAATAAGAAGGTCCAAGGTATAAATGGAACCTGAAGTGAAGCATCGGAATGTAAAGCTGGACTCACAGGAGAGGTTCAAATCATAGAAAGTTAGAGTGTCAGTCCTCTTGTACTTAAGTTCGCATTCTGCCTTTTGTATTAAATTCGGATGCAATTTCTGTGTTTCATCGTCAATAAGAAGGTCCAAGGTATACAGTAAACCAGAAGTGAAGCATCGGAATCTAAAACTGGAATCACAGCAGATGTTCAAATCGTAGAACAGGAGAGTGTCAGTCCTCTTGTACTTAAGTAGGCATTGTGCCATATTTATTAAATTCGGATGCAATTTCTGTGTTTCATCGTCAATAAGAAGGTCCAAGGGATACAGTAAACAAGTGAAGCATCGGTATCTAAAACTGGACTTACAGGAGAGGTTCAAATCATAGAAAGTGGGAGTGTCAGTCCTCTTGTACTTAAGTCGGCATTGTGCCATTTGTATTAAATTCGGATGCAATTTCTGTGTTTCATCGTCAATAAGAAGGTTCAAGGGATACAGTAAACCTGATGTGAAGCATCGGAATCTAAAACTTTACTCACTGGAGAGGTTCAAATCATAGAAAGTTAGTGTCAGTCCTCTTGTGCTTAAGTCGGCATTGTGCCTTTTGAATTTAATTCCGATGCAATTTCTGTGTTTCATCGTCAATAAGAAGTTCCGAGGTATACAGTAAACCTGAAGTGAGGCATCAGAATCTAAAACTGGACTTACAGGAGAGGTTCAAATCATAGAAAGTTAGAGTGTCAGTCCTCTTGTAGTTAAGTCGGCATTGTGCCTTTTGTATTAAATTCGGATGCAATTTCTGTGTTTCATCGTCAATAAGAAGGTCTAAGGTACACAGTAAACCTGAAGTGAAGCATCAGGTTCTAAAACTGGACTCACAGGAGAGGTTGAAGTCATACAATGTGGGAGTGTCAGTCTACTTGTACTTAAGTCGGCATTGTGCCTTTTGTATTAAATTCGGATGCAATTTCAGTGTTTCTTCGTCAATAAGAGGGTCCAAGGGATACAGTAACCCTGAAGTGAAGCATCGGAATCTGAAACTGGACTCACAGGAGAGTTTCAAATCGTACTAAGTTACAGTGTCATTCCTCTTGTACTTAAGTCGGCATTATGCCTTTTGAATTTAATTCCGATGCAAGTTCTGTGTTTCATCGTCAATAAGAAGTTACGAGGTATACTGAAAACATGAAGTGAAGCATCAGAATCTAAAACTGGACTCGCAGGAGAGGTTAAAATCATAGAAAGTTAGAGTGTTAGTCCTCATGTACCTAAGTCGGCATTGTGCCTTTTGTATTAAATTCGGATGCAATTTCTGTGTTTCATCGCCAATAAGAAGGTATAAGGGATACAGTATTCCTGAAGTGAAGCTTCGGAATCTAAAACTGGACTCACAGGAGAGATTCAAATCATAGAAAGTGAGAGTGTCAGTCCTCTTGTACTTAAGTCGGCATTGTGCCTTTTGTATTTAATTCGGATGCAATTTCTGTGTTTCATCGCCAATAAGAAGGTCCAAGGGATACAGTATTCCTGAAGTGAAGCTTCGGAATCTAAAACTGGACTCACACGAGAGGTTCAAATCATAGAAAGTGAGAGTGCCAGTCCTCTTGTACTTAAGTCGGCATTGTGCCTTTTGTAATAAATTCGGTTGCAATTTCTGTGTTTCATCGTCAATAAGAAGGTCCAAGGTATACAGTAACCCTGAAGTGAAGCATCGGAATCTAAAACTGGTCCCACAGGAGAGTTTCAAATCATAGAAAGTTAGAGTGTCAGTCCTCTTGTACTTAAGTCCTCATTGTGCCTTTTGTATTTAATTCGGATGCAAATTCTGTGTTTCATCGTCAATCAGAAGGTCCAAGGGATACAGTATACCTGAAGTGAAGCATCGGAATCTAAAACTGGACTCACAGGAGAGGTTCAAATCATAGAAACTGAGAGTGTCTGTCCTCTTGTACTTAAGTCGGCATTGTTCCTTTTCTATTAAATTCGGATGCAATTTCTGTGTTTCATCGTCAATAAGAAGGTCCAAGGGAATCAGTAAACCTGAAGTGAAGCGACGGAGTCTTAAACTGGACTTACAGGAAAGGTTCAAATCATAGAAAGTGAGAGTGTCACTCCTCTTGTACTTAAGTCGGCATTGTGCCATATTTATTAAATTCGGATGCAATTTCTGTGATTCATCGTCAATAAGAAGGTCCAAGGGATACAGTAAACCTGAAGTGACGCATCGGAATCTAAAACTGGACTCACAAGCGAGGTTCAAATCGTAGTGAGTTACAGTGTCAGTCCTCTTGTACTTAAGTCGGCATTATGCATTTTGAATTTAATTCCGATGCAATTTCTGTCTTTCATCGTCAATAAGAAGTTACGAGGTATACAGAAAACCTGAAGTGAAGCATCGGAATCTAAAACTGGACTCGCATGAGAGGTTGAAATCATAGAAAGTTTGAGTGTTAGTCCTCATGTACCTAAGTCGGCATTGTGCCTTTTGTATTAAATTCGTATGCAATTTCTGTGTTTCATCGTCAATAAGAAGGTCCAAGGGATACAGTTAACCTGAAGTGAAGCATCGGAATCTATCACTGGACTCACAGGAGAGATTCAAATCATAGAAAGTTACAGTGTCAGTCCTCTTGTACTTAAGTCGGCAATATGCCTTTTGTATTAAATTCGGATGCAATATCTGTGTTTCATCGTCAATAAGAAGGTCCAAGGTATACAGTAAACCAGAAGTGAAGCATCGGAATCTAAAACTGGAATCAAATTAGATGTTCAAATCATAGAAAAGGAGAGTGTCAGTCCTCTTGTATTTAAGTCGGCATTGTGCCATATTTATTAAATTCGGGTGCAATGTCTGTGTTTCATCGTCAATAAGAAGGGCCAAGGGATACTGTAAACCTGAAGTGAAGCATGGGAATCTAAAACTGGACTCACAGGAGAGGTTCAATACATAGAAAGTTAGAGTGTCAGTCCTCTTGTACTTAAGTCGGCAATGTTCCTTTTGATTTAATTGCGATGCAATTTCTGTGCCTCATCATCAATAAGAAGTTCCAAGTGATCCAGTAAACGTGAAGTGAAGCATCGGAATTTAAAACTGGACTCACAGGAGAGGTTCAAATAATAGAAAGTGAGAGTGTCAGTCCTCTTGTACTTAAGTCGGCATTGTGCCTTTTGTATTAAATTAGGATGCCATTTCTGTGTTTCATCGTCAATAAGAAGGTCCAAGGGATACAGTAACCCTGAAGTGAAGCATCGGAATCTAATACTGGACTCACAGGAGAGGTTCAAATCATAGAAAGTGAGAGTGTCAGTCCTCTTGTACTTAAGTCGGCATTGTGCCTTTTGTATTAAATTCGGATGGAATTTCTGTGTTTCATTGACAATAAGAAGTTCCAAGGGATACAGTAAACCTGAAGTGAAGCATCGGAACCTAAAACTGGACTTACAGGAGAGGTTCAAATCATAGAAAGTGGGAGTGTCAGTCCTCTTGTACTGAAGTCGGCATTGTGCCATTTGTATTAAATTCGGTAGCAATTTCTGTGTTTCATCGTCAATAAGAAGGTCCAAGGGATACAGTAAACCTAAAAAGAAGCATCGGAATTTAATACTGGACTCACAGGAGAGGTTCAAATCATAGACGGTTAGTGTCAGTCCTCTTGTACTTAAGTCGGCATTGTGCCTTTTGTATTTAATTCCGATACAATTTCTGTGCTTCATCGTCAATAAGAAAATCCGAGGTATACAGTGAACCTGAAGTGAAGCATCAGAATCTAAAACTGGACTACAGGAGAGGTTCAAATCATAGAAAGTTAGAGTGTCAGTTCTCTTGTACTTAAGTCGGCATTGTGCCTTTTGTATTAAATTCGGATGCAATTACTGTGTTTCATCGTCAATAAGAAGGTCTAAGGTACACAGTAAACCTGAAGTTAAGCATCGGAATCTAAAACTGGACTCACAGGAGAGGTTCAAATCATAGAAAGTGAGAGTGTCTGTCCACTTGTACTTAAGTCGGCATTGTGCCTATTGTATTAAATTCGGATGCAATATCTGTTCTTCATCGTCAATAAGAAGGTCCAAGGGATACAGTAAACCTGAAGTGACGCATCGGAATCTAAAACTGGACTCACAGGAGAGGTTCAAGTCGTAGTAAGTTACAGTGTCAGTCCTCTGGTACTTAAGTCAGCATTATGCCTTTTGAATTTAATTCCGATGCAATTTCTGTGTTTCATCGTGAATAAGAAGTTACGAGGTATACAGAAAACCTGAAGTGAAGCATCGGAATCTAAAACTGGACTCGCAGGAGAGGTTAAAATCATAGAAAGTTAGAGTGTTAGTCCTCACGCACCTAAGTCGGCATTGTGCCTTTTGTATTAAATTCGGATGCAATTTCTGTGTTTCATCGCCAATAAGAAGGTCCAAGGGATACAGTATTCCTGAAGTAAAGCTTCGGAATCTAAAACTGGACTCACAGGAGAGATTCAAATCATAGAAAGTGTGAGTGTCAGTCCTCTTGTACTTAAGTCGGCATTGTGCCTTTTGTAATAAATTCGGATGCAATTTCTGTGTTTCATCGTCAATAAGAAGGTCCAAGGTATACAGTAACCCTGAAGTGTAGCATCGGAATCTAAAACTGGTCCCACAGGAGAGTTTCAAATCATAGAAAGTTAGATTGTCAGTCCTCTTGTACTTAAGTCGGCATTGTGTCTTTTGAATTTAATTCCGATGATATTTCTGTGTTTCATCGTCTTTAAGAAGTTCCTAGGTATACAGTAAACCTGAAGTGAAGCATCGGAATCTAAAACTGGAATCACAGGAGAGGTCCAAATCATAGAAAGTTAAAGTGTCAGTCCTCTTGTACATAAGTCGGCATTGTACTTCTTGAATTTAGTTCCGATGCAATATCTGTGTTTCATCGTCAATTAGAAGTTCCGAGGTATTCAGTAAACCTTAGGTGAAGCATCGGAATCTAAAACTGGACTCACAGGAGAGGTTCAAATCATAGAAAGTGAGGGTGTCGGTCCTCTTGTACTTAAGTCGGCATTGTGCCATTTGTATTATATTCGGATGCAATTTCTGTGTTTCATCGTCAATAAGAAGGTCCAAGGGATACAGTAAACCTGAAGTGAAGCGTCGGAAGTTAAAACTGGACTCACAGGAGAGGTTCAAATCATAGAAAGTGAGAGTGTCAGTCCTCTTGTACTTAAGTCGGCATTGTGTCTCTTTATATTAAACTCGGATGCAATTTCTGTGTTTCATCGTCAATAAGAAGGTCCAAAGTATAAAGGAAACCTGAAGTGAAGCATCGGAATCTAAAACTGGAGTCACAGGAGAGTTTCAAACCATAGAAAGTCAGAGTGTCATTATTCTTGTACTTAAGTCGGCATTACGTCTTTTGTATTAATTTCGGGTGCAATTTCTTTATTTCATTGTCAATTAGAGGGGACAAGGGATACAGTAAACGTGAAGTGAAGCATCGGAATCTAAAACTGGACTCACAGGAGAGGTTCACATCATAGAAAGTTAGAGTGTCAGTCCTCTTGTACTTAAGTCGGCATTGTGCCTATTGTATTAAATGCGGATGCAATTTCTGTGTTTCATCGTCAATAAGAAGATCCAAGGGATAAGGTAACCCTGAAGTGAAGCATCGGAATCTAAAACTGGATCACAGGAGAGGTCAAATCATAGAAAGTGAGAGTGTCAGTCCTCTTGTACTAAAGTCGGCATTGTGCCTTTTGTATAAAATTTGGATACAATTTCTGTGTTTCATCATCAATAAGATGGTTCAAGGGATACAGTAAACCTGAAGGGAAGCATCGGAATCTAAAACTGGACTCACCGGAGAGGTTCAAATCATAAAAAGTTAAAGAGTCAGTCCTCTTGTACTTAAGTCGGCATTGTGCTTTTTGAATTTAATACCGATGCAATTTCTGTGTTTCATCGTCAATAAGAAGTTACGACGTATACAGTAAACCTGAAGTGATGCATCGGAATCTAAAACTGGACTCACAGGAGAGGTCAAATCATAGAAAGTTAGAGTGTCAGTCCTATTGTACTTACGTCGGCATTGTGCTTTTTGTATTAAATTCGGATGCAATTTCTGTGTTTCATCGTCAATAAGAAGGTCCAAAGGATACAGTAAACCTGATGTGTAGCATCGGAACCTAAAACTGGACTCACAGGAGAGGTTCAAACCACAGAAAGTGAGAGTGTCAGTCCTCTTGTACTTAAGTCGGCATTGTGCCTTTTGTACTAAATTCGGATGCAATTTCTGTGTTTCATCGTCAATAAGAAGGAACAAGGGATACAGTAAACCTGAAGTGAAGCGTCGGAATCTAAAACTGGACTCAAAGGAGAGGTTCAAATCATAGAAAGTTAGAGTGTCCGTCCTCTTGTACTTAAGTTGGCATTGTGCCTTTTTATTAAATTCGGATGCAATTTCTGTGTTTCATTGTCAATAAGAAGGTCCAAGGTATAAATGGAACCTGAAGTGAAGCATCGGAATGTAAAGCTGGACTCACAGGAGAGGTTCAAATCATAGAAGGTTAGAGTGTCAGTCCTCTTGTACTAAAGTCGGCATTCTGCCTTTTGTATTAAATTCGGATGCAATTTCTGTGTTTCATCGTCAATAAGAAGGTCCAAGGTATACAGTAAACCAAAAGTGAAGCATCGGAATCTAAAACTGGAATCACAGCAGATGTTCAAATCGTAGAACAGGAGAGTGTCAGTCCTCTTGTACTTAAGTCGGCATTGTGCCATATTTATTAAATTCGGATGCAATTTCTGTGTTTCATCGTCAATAAGAAGGTCCAAGGGATACAGTAAACAAGTGAAGCATCGGTATCTAAAACTGGACTTACAGGAGAGGTTCAAATCATAGAAAGTGGGAGTGTCAGTCCTCTTGTACTTAAGTCGGCATTGTGCCATTTGTATTAAATTCGGATGCAATTTCTGTGTTTCATCGTCAATAAGAAGGTTCAAGGGATACAGTAAACCTGATGTGAAGCATCGGAATCTAAATCTGGACTCACTGGAGAGGTTCAAATCATAGAAAGTTAGTGTCAGTCCTCTTGTGCTTAAGTCGGCATTGTGCCTTTTGAATTTAATTCCGATGCAATTTCTGTGTTTCATCGTCAATAAGAAGTTCCGAGGTATACAGTAAACCTGAAGTGAAGCATCAGAATCTAAAACTGGACTTACAGCAGAGGTTCAAATCATAGAAAGTTAGAGTGTCAGTCCTCTTGTAGTTAAGTCGGCATTGTGCCTTTTGTATTAATATCGGATGCAATTTCTGTGTTTCATCGTCAATAAGAAGGTCTAAGGTACACAGTAATCGTGAAGTGAAGCATCGGAATCTAAAACTGGACTCACAGGAGAGGTTGAAGTCATACAATGCGGGAGTGTCAGTCTACTTGTACTTAAGTCGGCATTGTGCTTTTTGTATTAAATTCGGATACAATTTCAGTGTTTCTTCGTCAATAAGAGGGTCCAAGGGATACAGTAAACCTGAAGTGAAGCATCGGAATCTAAAACTGGACTCACAGGAGAGTTTCAAATCGTAGTAAGTTACAGTGTCAGTCCTCTTGTACTTAAGTCGGCATTATTCCTTTTGAATTTAATTCCGATGCAAGTTCTGTGTTTCATCGTCAATAAGAAGTTACGAGGTATACTGAAAACATGAAGTGAAGCATCAGAATGTAAAACTGGACTCGCAGGAGAGGTTAAAATCATAGAAAGTTAGAGTGTTAGTCCTCATGTACCTAAGTCGGCCTTGTGCCTTTTGTATTAAATTCGGATGCAATTTCTGTGTTTCATCGCCAATAAGAAAGTCCAAGGGATACAGTATTCCTGAAGTGAAGCTTCGGAATCTAAAACTGGACTCACACGAGAGGTTCAAATCATAGAAAGTGAGAGTGCCAGTCCTCTTGTACATAAGTCGGCATTGTGCCTTTTGTAATAAATTCGGATGCAATTTCTGTGTTTCATCGTCAATAAGAAGGTCCAAGGTATACAGTAACCCTGAAGTGAAGCATCGGAATCTAAAACTGGTCCCACAGGAGAGTTTCAAATCATAGAAAGTTAGAGTGTCAGTCCTCTTGTACTTAAGTCGGCATTGTGCCTTTTGTATTAAATTCGGATGCAAATTCTGTGTTTCATCGTCAATAAGAAGGTCCAAGGGATACAGTATACCTGAAGTGAACCATCGGAATTTAAAACTGGACTCACAGGAGAGGTTCAAATCATAGAAAGTGAGAGTGTCAGTCCTCTTGTACTTAAGTCGACATTGTGCCATTTGTATTAAATTCGGATGCAATATCTGTGTTTCATCGTCAAGAAGAAAGTCCAAGGGATACAGTAAACCTGAAGTGAAGCATCGGAATCTAAAACTGGACTCACAGGAGAGGCTCAAATCATAGAAAGTTAGATTGTCAGTCCTCTTGTACTTAAGTCGGCACTGTGTCTTTTGAATTTAATTCCGATGCAATTTCTGTGTTTCATCGTCATTAAGAAGCTCCGAAGTATACAGTAAACCTGAAGTGAAGCATCGGAATCTGAAACTGGACTCACAGGAGAGGTTCAAATCATAGAAAGTTAAAGTGTCAGTCCTCTTGTACATAAGTCGGCATTGTGCTTCTTGAATTTAGTTCCCATGCAATTTCTGTGTTTCATCGTCAATAAGAAGTTCCGAGGTATTCAGTAAACCTGAGGTGAAGCATCGGAATCTAAAACTGGACTCACAGGAGAGGTTCAAATCATAGAAATAGAGAGTGTCAGTCCTCTTGTACTTAAGTCGGCATTGTGCCATTTGTATTATATTCGGATGCAATTTCTGTGTTTCATCGTCAATAAGAAGGTCCAAGGGATACAGTAAACCTGAAGTGAAGCATCGGAATCTAAAACTGGACTCACAGGGGGGGTTCAAATCATAGAAAGTTAGAGTGTCAGTCCTCTTGTACTTAAGTCGGGATTGTGCCGTTTGTATTAAATTCGGATGAAATTTCTGTGTTTCATCGTCAATAAGAAGGTCCAAGGGATACAGTTAACGTGAAGTGAAGCATCGGAATGTAAAACTGGACTCACAGGAGGGGTTCACATCACAAAAAGTTAGAGTGTCAGTCCTCTTGTACTTAAGTCGGCATTGTGCCTTTTGTATTAAATGCGGATGCAATATCTGTGTTTCATCGTCAATAAGAAGATCCAAGGGATACGGTAACCCTGAAGTGTAGCATCGGAATCTAAAACCGGACTCACAGGAGAGGTTCAAATCATAGAAAGTGAGAGTGTCAGTCCTCTTGTACTTAAGTCGGCATTGTGTCTTTTGAATTAAATTCCGATGCGATTTCTGTGTTTCATCGTCAATAAGAAGTTCCGAGGTATACAGTAAACCTGAAGTGAAGCATCGGAATCTAAAACTGGACTCACAGGAGAGGATCAAGTCATAGAAAGTTAGAGTGTCAGTCCTCTTGTACTTAAGTCGGCATTGTGCCTTTTGTATTAAATTCGGATGCAATTTCTGTGTTTCATCGTCATTAAGAAGGTTCAAGGGATACAGTAAACCTGATGTGAAGCATCGGAATCTAAAACTGGACTCACTGGAGAGGTTCAAATCATAGAAAGTTAGTGTCAGTCCTCTTGCGCTTAAGTCGGCATTGTGCCTTTTGAATTTAATTCCGATGCAATTTCTGTGTTTCATCGTCAATAAGAAGTTCCGAGGTATACAGTAAACCTGAAGTGAAGCATCAGAATTTAAAACTGGACGTACAGGAGAGGTTCAAATCATAGAAAGTTAGAGTGTCAGTCCTCTTGTAGTTAAGTCGGCATTGTGCCTTTTGTATTAAATTCGGACGCAATTTCTGTGTTTCATCGTCAATAAGAAGGTCTAAGGTACACAGTAAACCTGAAGTGAAGCATCGGAATCTAAAACTGGACTCACAGGAGAGGTTGAAGTCATACAATGTGGGAGTGTCAGTCTACTTGTACTTAAGTCGGCATTGTGCATTTTGTATTAAATTCGGATGCATTTTCAGTGTTTCTTCGTCAATAAGAAGGTCCAACTGATACAGTAAACCTGAAGTGAAGCATCGGAATCTAAAACTGGACTCACAGGAGGGGTTCAAATCATAGAAAGTTAGAGTGTCAGTCCTCTTGTACTTAAGTCGGGATTGTGCCGTTTGTATTAAATTCGGATGAAATTTCTGTGTTTCATCGTCAATAAGAAGGTCCAAGGGATACAGTTAACCTGAAGTGAGGCGTCGGAAACTAAAACTGGACCCACAGGAGAGGTTCAAATCATAGAAAGTGAGAGTTTCAGTACTCTTGTACTTAAGTCGTCAATGTGCCTCTTTGTACTAAATTCGGATGCTATTTCTGTGATTCATCGTCAATAAGAAGGTCCAAGGTATAAAGGAAACCTGAAGTGAAGCATCGGAATCTAAAACTGGACTCACAGGAGAGGTACAAATCATAGAAAGTTAGAGTGTCACTCCTCTTGTACTTAAGTGGCATTATGCCTTTTGTATTAAATTCGGATGCAATTTCTTTGTTTCATTGTCAATTAGATGGTACAAGGGATACAGTAAACGTGAAGTGAAGCATCGGAATGTAAAACTGGACTCACAGGAGGGGTTCACATCACAGAAAGTTAGGGTGTCAGTCCTCTTGTACTTAAGTCGGCATTGTGCCTTTTGTATTAAATGCGGATGCAATATCTGTGTTTCATCGTCAATAAGAAGATCCAAGGGATACGGTAACCCTGAAGTGTAGCATCGGAATCTAAAACCGGACTCTCAGGAGAGGTTCAAATCATAGAAAGTGAGAGTGTCAGTCCTCTTGTACTTAAGTCGGCATTGTGTCTTTTGAATTAAATTCCGATGCGATTTCTGTGTTTCATCGCCAATAAGAAGGTCCAAGGGATACAGTATTCCTGAAGTGAAGCTTCGGAATCTAAAACTGGACTCACACGAGAGGTTCAAATCATAGAAAGTGAGAGTGCCAGTCCTCTTGTACTTAAGTCGGCATTGTGCCTTTTGTAATAAATTCGGATGCAATTTCTGTGTTTCATCGTCAATAAGAAGGTCCAAGGTATACAGTAACCCTGAAGTGAAGCATCGGAATGTAAAACTGGTCCCACAGGAGAGTTTCAAATCATAGACAGTTAGAGTGTCAGTCCTCTTGTACTTAAGTCGGCATTGTGCCTTTTGTATTAAATTCGGATGCAAATTCTGTGTTTCATCGTCAATAAGAAGGTCCAAGGGATACAGTATACCTGAAGTGATCCATCGGAATTTAAAACTGGACTCACAGGAGAGGTTGAAGTCATACAATGTGGGAGTGTCAGTCTACTTGTACTTAAGTCGCCATTGTGCCTTTTGTATTAAATTCGGATGCAATTTCAGTGTTTCTTCGTCAATAAGAAGGTCCAACTGATACAGTAAACCTGAAGTGAAGCATCGGAATCTAAAACTGGACTCACAGGAGGGGTTCAAATCATAGAAAGTTAGAGTGTCAGTCCTCTTGTACTTAAGTCGGGATTGTGCCGTTTGTATTAAATTCGGATGAAATTTCTGTGTTTCATCGTCAATAAGAAGGTCCAAGGGTTACAGTTAACCTGAGGTGAGGCGTCGGAAACTAAAACTGGACTCACAGGAGAGGTTCAAATAATAGAAAGTGAGAGTGTCAGTACTCTTGTACTTAAGTCGTCAATGTGCCTCTTTGTATTAAATTCGGATGCTATTTCTGTGTTTCATCGTCAATAAGAAGGTCCAAGGTATAAAGGAAACCTGAAGTGAAGCATCGGAATCTAAAACTGGACTCACAGGAGAGGTTCAAATCATAGAAATAGAGAGTGTCAGTCCTCTTGTACTTAAGTCGGCATTGTGCCATTTCTTTTATATTCGGATGCAATTTCTGTGTTTCATCGTCAATAAGAAGGTCCAAAGGATACAGTAAACCTGAAGTGAAGCATCGGAATCTAAAACTGGACTCACAGGAGGGGTTCAAATCATAGAAAGTTAGAGTGTCAGTCCTCTTGTACTTAAGTCGGGATTGTGCCGTTTGTATTAAATTCGGATGAAATTTCTGTGTTTCATCGTCAATAAGAAGGTCCAAGGGATACAGTTAACCTGAAGTGAGGCGTCGGAAACTAAAACTGGCCTCACAGGAGAGGTTCAAATCATAGAAAGTGAGAGTGTCAGTACTCTTGTACTTAAGTCGTCAATGTGCCTCTTTGTATTAAATTCGGATGCTATTTCTGTGTTTCATCGTCAATAAGAAGGTCCAAGGTATAAAGGAAACCTGAAGTGAAGCATCGGAATCTAAAACTGGACTCACAGGAGAGGTTCAAATCATAGAAAGTTAGAGTGTCACTCCTCTTGTACTTAAGTGGCATTATGCCTTTTGTATTAAATTCGGATGCAATTTCTTTGTTTCATTGTCAATTAGATGGTACAAGGGATACAGTAAACGTGAAGTGAAGCATCGGAATGTAAAACTGGACTCACTGGAGGGGTTCACATCACAGAAAGTTAGAGTGTCAGTCCTCTTGTACTTAAGTCGGCATTGTGCCTTTTGTATTAAATTCGGATGCAATTTCTGTGTTTCATCGTCAAGAAGAATGTCCAAGGTACACAGTAAACCTGAAGTGAAGCATCGGAATCTAAAACTGGACTCACAGGAGAGGTTCAAATCATAGAAAGTGAGAGTGTCAGTCCACTTGTACTTAAGTCAGCATTGTGCCATTTGTATTAAATTCGATTGCAATTCCTGTGTTTCATTGTCAATAAGAAGGTCCAAGGTATAAATGGAACCTGAAGTGAAGCATCGTAATCTAAATCTGGACTCACAGGAGAGGTTCAAATCATAGAAAGTGAGAGTGTCAGTCCTCTTGTACTTCAGTCGGCATTGTGCCTTTTGTATTAAACTCGGATGCAATTTCTGTGTTTCATCGTCAATAAGAAGGTCCAAAGGATACAGGAAACATGAAGTGAAGTATCGGAATCTTAAACTGGACTCAAAGGAGAGGTTCAAATCACAGATTGTTAGAGTGTCAGTCCTCTTGTACTTAAGTCGGCATTGTGCCTTTTGAATTTAATTCCGATTCAATTTTTGTCTTTCATCGTCAATGAGGAGTTCCAAGGTATACTGTAAACCTGAAGTGAAGCATCTGAATCTAAAACTGGACTCACAGGAGAGGTTCAAATCATAGAAAGTTAAAGTGTCAGTAATCTAGTACTTAAGTCTGCATTGTGCCTTTTGTATTAAATTCGGATGCAATTTCTGTGATTCATCGTCAATAACAAGTTCGAAGGTATACAGTAACCCTGAAGTGAAGCATCGGAATCTAAAACTGGACTCACAGGAGAGGTTCAAATCATAGAAAGTGAGAGTGTCAGTCCTCTTGTACTTAAGTCGGCATTGTGCCATTTGTATTAAATTCGGATGCAATATCTGTGTTTCATCGTCAATAAGAAGGTCCAAGGGATACAGTAAACCTGAAGTGAAGCATCGGAATCTAAAACTGGACTCACAAATGAGGTTCAAATCATAGAATGTTAGAGTGTCAGTCCTCTTGTACTTAAGTCGGCATTATGCCTTTTGAATTTAACTTCGATGTAATTTCTGTGTTTCATCATCAATAAGAAGTTTCGAGGTATACAGTAAACCTGAAGTGAAGCATCGGAATCTAAAACTGGACTCACAGGAGAGGTTCAAATCATAGAAAGTGAGAGTGTCAGTCCTCTTGTATTTAAGTCGGCATTGTGCCTTTTGTATTAAATTCGGATGCAATTTCTGTGTTTCATCGTCTATATGAAGGTCCAAGGGATACAGCAAACCTGAAGTGAAGCATCGGAATCTAACACTGGACTCACAGGAGGGGCTCAAATCGTAGAACGTTAGAGTGTCAGTCCTCTTGTACTTAATTCGCCATTGTGCCTTTTGTATTAAATTCGGATGCAATTTCTGTGCTTCATCGTCAAAAAGAAGGTCCAAGGGATACAGTAAACCTGAAGTGAGGCATCGGAATCTAAAACTGGTCCCACAGGAGAGGTTCAGATCATAGAAAGTTAGAGTGTCAGTCCTCTTTTACTTATGTTGGCATTGTGCCTTTTGTATTAAATTCGGATGCAATTTCTGTGTTTCATCGTCAATAAGAAGGTCCAAGGGATACAGTAAACCTGAATTGAAGCATCGGAATCTAACACTGGACTCACAGGAGAGGTTCAAATCATAGAAAATTAGAGTGTCAGTCCTCCTGTACTTAAGTCGGCATTGTGCCTTTAGTATTAAATTTGGATGCAATTTCTGTGTTTCATCGTCAATATGAAGGTCCAAGGGATACAGTAAACCTGAAGTGATGCATCGGAAACTAAAACTGGTCCCACAGGAGAGGTTCAAATCATAGAAAGTTAGAGTGTCTGTCCTC
Source organism: Schistocerca americana (assembly GCF_021461395.2). Lineage (NCBI taxonomy): Eukaryota > Metazoa > Arthropoda > Insecta > Orthoptera > Acrididae > Schistocerca > Schistocerca americana. The sequence goes on from NC_060121.1 coordinate 62,458,934, forward strand.
TTGTACTTAAGTCGGCATTGTGCCTTTTGTATTAAATTCGGATGCAATTTCTGTGTTTCATCGTCAATAAGATGGTCCAAGGTATACAGTAACCCTGAAGTGAAGCATCGGAATCTAAAACTGGTCCCACAGGAGAGTTTCAAATCATAGAAAGTTAGATTGTCAGTCCTCTTGCACTTAAGTCGGCATTATGCCTTTTGAATTTAATTCCGATGCAATTTCTGTGTTTCATCGTGAATAAGAAGTTACGAGGTATACAGAAAACCTGAAGTGAAGCAACGGAATCTAAAACTGGACTCGCAGGAGAGGTTAAAATCATAGAAAGTGAGAGTGTTAGTCCTCATGTACCTAAGTCGGCATTGTGCCTTTTGTATTAAATTCGGATGCAATTTCTGTGTTTCATCGTCAATAAGAAGGACCAAGGGATTCAGTATTCCTGAAGTGAAGCTTCGGAATCTAAAACTGGACTCACAGGAGAGATTCAAATCATAGAAAGTGAGAGTGTCAGTCCTCTTGTACTTAAGTCGGCATTGTGCCTTTTGTAATAAATTCGGATGCAATTTCTGTGTTTCATCGTCGATAAGAAGGTCCAAGGTATACAGTAACCCTGAAGTGAAGCATCGTAATCTAAAACTGGTCCCACAGGAGAGTTTCAAATCATAGAAAGTTAGATTGTCAGTCCTCTTGTACTTCAGTCGGCATTGTGTCTTTCGAATTTAATTCCGATGCAATTTCTGTGTTTCATCGTCATTAAGAAGTTCCGAGGTATACAGTAAACCTGAAGTGAAGCAGCGGAATCTAAAACTGGACTCACAGGAGAGGTTCAAATCATAGAAAGTTAAAGTGTCAGTCCTCTTGTACATAAGTCGGCATTGTATTTCTTGAATTTAGTTCCGATGCAATTTCTGTGTTTCATCGTCAATTAGAAGTTCCGAGGTATTCAGTAAACCTGAGGTGAAGCATCGGAATCTAAAACTGGACTCACAGGAGATGTTCAAATCATAGAAAGTGAGGGTGTCGGTCCTCTTGTACTTAAGTCGGCATTGTGCCATATGTATTATATTCGGATGCAATTTCTGTGTTTCATCGTCAATAAGAAGGTCCAAGGGATACAGTAAACCTGAAGTGAAGCATCGGAATCTACAACTGGACTCAAGGAGGGGTTCTAATCATAGAAAGTTAGAGTGTCAGTCCTTTTGTACTTAAGTCGGGATTGTGCCGTTTGTATTAATTTCGGATGAAATTTCTGTGTTTCATCGTCAAGAAGAAGGTCCAAGGGATACAGTTAACCTGAAGTGAGGCGTCGGAAACTAAAACTGGACTCACAGGAGAGGTTCAAATCATAGAAAGTGAGAGTGTCAGTACTCTTGTACTTAAGTCGTCAATGTGCCTCTTTGTATTAAATTCGGATGCTATTTCTGTGTTTCATCGTCAATAAGAAGGTCCAAGGTATAAAGGAAACCTGAAGTGAAGCATCGGAATCTAAAACTGGACTCACAGGAGAGGTTCAAATCATAGAAAGTTAGAGTGTCACTCCACTTGTGCTTAAGTGGCATTATGCCTTTTGTATTAAATTCGGATGCAATTTCTTTGTTTCATTGTCAATTAGATGGTACAAGGGATACAGTAAACGTGAAGTGAAGCATCGGAATGTAAAACTGGACTCACAGGAGGGGTTCACATCACAGAAAGTTAGAGTGTCTGTCCTCTTGTACTAAAGTCGGCATTGTGCCTTTTGTATTAAATGCGGATGCAATATCTGTGTTTCATCGTCAATAAGAAGATCCAAGGGATACGGTAACCCTGAAGTGTAGCATCGGAATCTAAAACCGGACTCACAGGAGAGGTTCAAATCATAGAAAGTGAGAGTGTCAGTCCTCTTGTACTTAAGTCGGCATTGTGTCTTTTGAATTAAATTCCGATGCGATTTCTGTGTTTCATCGTCAATAAGAAGTTCCGAGGTATACAGTAAACCTGAAGTGAAGCATCGGAATCTAAAACTGGACTCACAGGAGAGGATCAAGTCATAGAAAGTTAGAATGTCAGTCCTCTTGTACTTAAGTCGGCATTGTGCCTTTTGTATTAAATTCGGATGCAATTTCTGTGTTTCATCGTCAATAAGAATGTCCAAGGTACACAGTAAACCTGAAGTGAAGCATCGGAATCTAAAACTGGACTCACAGGAGAGGTTCAAATCATAGAAAGTGAGAGTGTCAGTCCACTTGTACTTAAGTCAGCATTGTGCCATTTGTATTAAATTCGATTGCAATTTCTGTGTTTCATTGTCAATAAGAGGGTCCAAGGTATAAATGGAACCTGAAGTGAAGCATCGGAATCTAAATCTGGACTCACAGGAGAGGTTCAAATCATAGAAAGTGAGAGTGTCAGTCCTCTTGTACTTCAGTCGGCATTGTGCCTTTTGTATTAAATTCGGATGCAATTTCTGTGTTTCATCGTCAATAAGAAGGTCCAAAGGATACAGGAAACATGAAGTGAAGTATCGGAATGTAAAACTGGGCTCACAGGAGAGGTTCAAATCACAGATAGTTAGAGTGTCAGTCCTCTTGTACTTAAGTCGGCATTGTGCCTTTTGAATTTAATTCCGATTCAATTTTTGTCTTTCATCGTCAATGAGAAGTTCCAAGGTATACTGTAAACCTGAAGTGAAGCATCGGAATCTAAAACTGGACTCACAGGAGAGGTTCAAATCATAGAAAGTTAAAGTGTCAGTGATCTAGTACTTAAGTCGGCATTGTGCCTTTTGTATCAAATTCGGATGCAATTTCTGTGATTCATCGTCAATAACAAGTTCGAAGGTATACAGTAACCCTGAAGTGAAGCATCGGAATCTAAAACTGGACTCACAGGAGAGGTTCAAATCATAGAAAGTGAGAGTGTCAGTCCTCTTGTACTTAAGTCGGCATTGTGCCGTTTGTATTAAATTCGGATGCAATATCTGTGTTTCATCGTCAATAAGAAGGTCCAAGGGATACAGTAAACCTGAAGTAAAGCATCGGAATCTAAAACTGGACTCACAAATGAGGTTCAAATCATAGAATGTTAGAGTGTCAGTCCTCTTGTACTTAAGTCGGCATTATGCCTTTTGAATTTAACTTCGATGTAATTTCTGTGTTTCATCATCAATAAGAAGTTTCGAGGTATACAGTAAACCTGAAGTGAAGCATCGGAATCTAAAACTGGACTCACAGGAGAGGTTCAAATCATAGAAAGTGAGAGTGTCAGTCCTCTTGTATTTAAGTCGGCATTGTGCCTTTTGTATTAAATTCGGATGCAATTTCTGTGTTTCATCGTCTATATGAAGGTCCAAGGGATACAGCAAACCTGAAGTGAAGCATCGGAATCTAACACTGGGCTCACAGGAGGGGCTCAAATCGTAGAACGTTAGAGTGTCAGTCCCCTTGTACTTAATTCGCCATTGTGCCTTTTGTATTAAATTCGGATGCAATTTCTGTGTTTCATCGTCAAAAAGAAGGTCCAAGGGATACAGTAAACCTGAAGTGAGGCATCGGAATCTAAAACTGGTCCCACAGGAGAGGTTCAGATCATAGAAAGTTAGAGTGTCAGTCCTCTTTTACTTATGTTGGCATTGTGCCTTTTGTATTAAATTCGGATGCAATTTCTGTGTTTCATCGTCAATAAGAAGGTCCGAGGGATACAGTAAACCTGAATTGAAGCATCGGAATCTAACACTGGACTCACAGGAGAGGTTCAAATCATAGAAAATTAGAGTGTCAGTCCTCTTGTACTTAAGTCGGCATTGTGCCTTTAGTATTAAATTTGGATGCAATTTCTGTGTTTCATCGTCAATATGAAGGTCCAAGGGATACAGTAAACCTGAAGTGATGCATCGGAAACTAAAACTGGTCCCACAGGAGAGGTTCAAATCATAGCAAGTTAGAGTGTCAGTCCTCTTGTACTTAAGTCGGCATTGTGCCTTTTGTATTAAATTCGGATGCAATTTCTGTGTTTCATCGTCAAGAAGAAGGTCCAAGGGATACGGTAACCCTGAAGTGTAGCATCGGAATCTAAAACCGGACTCACAGGAGAGGTTCAAATCATTGAAAGTGAGAGTGTCAGTCCTCTTGTACTTAAGTCGGCATTGTGTCTTTTGAATTAAATTCCGATGCGATTTCTGTGTTTCATCGTCAATAAGAAGTTCCGAGGTATACAGTAAACCTGAAGTGAAGCATCGGAATCTAAAACTGGACTCACAGGAGAGGATCAAGTCATAGAAAGTTAGAATGTCAGTCCTCTTGTACTTAAGTCGGCATTGTGCCTTTTGTATTAAATTCGGATGCAATTTCTGTGTTTCATCGTCAATAAGAATGTCCAAGGTACACAGTAAACCTGAAGTGAAGCATCGGAATCTAAAACTGGACTCACAGGAGAGGTTCAAATCATAGAAAGTGAGAGTGTCAGTCCACTTGTACTTAAGTCAGCATTGTGCCATTTGTATTAAATTCGATTGCAATTTCTGTGTTTCATTGTCAATAAGAGGGTCCAAGGTATAAATGGAACCTGAAGTGAAGCATCGGAATCTAATACTGGACTCACAGGGGAGGTTCAAATCATAGAAAGTGAGAGTGTCAGTCCTCTTGTACTTCAGTCGGCATTGTGCCTTTTGTATTAAATTCGGATGCAATTTCTGTGTTTCATCGTCAATAAGAAGGTCCAAAGGATACAGGAAACATGAAGTGAAGTATCGGAATCTAAAACTGGGCTCACAGGAGAGGTTCAAATCACAGATAGTTAGAGTTTCAGTCCTCTTGTACTTAAGTCGGTATTGTGCCTTTTGAATTTAATTCCGATTCAATTTTTGTCTTTCATCGTCAATGAGAAGTTCCAAGGTATACTGTAAACCTGAAGTGAAGCATCGGAATCTAAAACTGACATCACAGGAGAGGTTCAAATCATAGAAAGTTAAAGTGTCAGTGATCTAGTACTTAAGTCGGCATTGTGCCTTTTGTATTAAATTCGGATGCAATTTCTGTGATTCATCGTCAATAACAAGTTCGAAGGTATACAGTAACCCTGAAGTGAAGGATCGGAATCTAAAACTGGACTCACAGGAGAGGTTCAAATCATAGAATGTGAGAGTGTCAGTCCTCTTGTACTTAAGTCGGCATTGTGCCGTTTGTATTAAATTCGGATGCAATATCTGTGTTTCATCGTCAATAAGGAGGTCCAAGGGATACAGTAAACCTGAAGTGAAGCATCGGAATCTAAAACTGGACTCACAAATGAGGTTCAAATCATAGAATGTTAGAGTGTCAGTCCTCTTGTACTTAAGTCGGCATTATGCCTTTTGAATTTAACTTCGATGTAATTTCTGTGTTTCATCATCAATAAGAAGTTTCGAGGTATACAGTAAACCTGAAGTGAAGCATCGGAATCTAAAACTGGACTCACAGGAGAGGTTCAAATCATAGAAAGTGAGAGTGTCAGTCCTCTTGTATTTAAGTCGGCATTGTGCCTTTTGTATTAAATTCGGATGCAATTTCTGTGTTTCATCGTCTATATGAAGGTCCAAGGGATACAGCAAACCTGAAGTGAAGCATCGGAATCTAACACTGGACTCACAGGAGGGGCTCAAATCGTAGAACGTTAGAGTGTCAGTCCCCTTGTACTTAATTCGCCATTGTGCCTTTTGTATTAAATTCGGATGCAATATCTGTGTTTCATCGTCAAAAAGAAGGTCCAAGGGATACAGTAAACCTGAAGTGAGGCATCGGAATCTGAAACTGGTCCCACAGGAGAGGTTCAGATCATAGAAAGTTAGAGTGTCAGTCCTCTTTTACTTATGTTGGCATTGTGCCTTTTGTATTAAATTCGGATGCAATTTCTGTGTTTCATCGTCAATAAGAAGGTCCGAGGGATACAGTAAACCTGAATTGAAGCATCGGAATCTAACACTGGACTCACAGGAGAGGTTCAAATCATAGAAAATTAGAGTGTCAGTCCTCTTGTACTTAAGTCGGCATTGTGCCTTTAGTATTAAATTTGGATGCAATTTCTGTGTTTCATCGTCAATATGAAGGTCCAAGGGATACAGTAAACCTGAAGTGATGCATCGGAAACTAAAACTGGTCCCACAGGAGAGGTTCATATCATAGAAAGTTAGAGTGTCAGTCCTCTTGTACTTAAGTCGGCATTGTGCCTTTTGTATTAAATTCGGATGCAATTTCTGTGTTTCATCGTCAATAAGATGGTCCAAGGTATACAGTAACCCTGAAGTGAAGCATCGGAATCTAAAACTGGTCACACAGGAGAGTTTCAAATCATAGAAAGTTAGATTGTCAGTCCTCTTGTAATTAAGTCGGCATTATGCCTTTTGAATTTAATTCCGATGCAATTTCTGTGTTTCATCGTGAATAAGAAGTTACGAGGTATACAGAAAACCTGAAGTGAAGCATCGGAATCTAAAACTGGACTCGCAGGAGAGGTTAAAATCATAGAAAGTGAGAGTGTTAGTCCTCATGTACCTAAGTCGGCATTGTGCCTTTTGTATTAAATTCGGATGGAATTTCTGTGTTTCATCGCCAATAAGGAGGACCAAGGGATTCAGTATTCCTGAAGTGAAGCTTCGGAATCTAAAACTGGACTCACAGGAGAGATTCAAATCATACAAAGTGAGAGTGTCAGTCCTCTTGTACTTAAGTCGGCATTGTGCCTTTTGTAATAAATTCGGATGCAATTTCTGTGTTTCATCGTCGATAAGAAGGTCCAAGGTATACAGTAACCCTGAAGTGAAGCATCGTAATCTAAAACTGGTCCCACAGGAGAGTTTCAAATCATAGAAAGTTAGATTGTCAGTCCTCTTGTACTTAAGTCGGCATTGTGTCTTTTGAATTTAATTCCGATGCAATTTCTGTGTTTCATCGTCATTAAGAAGTTCCGAGGTATACAGTAAACCTGAAGTGAAGCAGCGGAATCTAAAACTGGACTCACAGGAGAGGTTCAAATCATAGAAAGTGAGGGTGTCGGTCCTCTTGTACTTAAGTCGGCATTGTGCCATTTGTATTATATTCGGATGCAATTTCTGTGTTTCATCGTCAATAAGAAGGTCCAAGGGATACAGTAAACCTGAAGTGAAGCATCGGAATCTAAAACTGGACTCAAGGAGGGGTTCTAATCATAGAAAGTTAGAGTGTCAGTCCTCTTGTACTTAAGTCGGCATTGTGAATTTTGTATTAGATTCGGATGCAATTTCTGTGTTTCGTCGTCAATAAGAAGGTCCAAGGGATACAGTAAACCTGAAGTGAAGCGTCGGAAGTTAAAACTGGACTCACAGGAGAGGTTCAAATCATAGAAAGTGAGAGTGTCAGTCCTCTCGTACTTAAGTCGGCATTGTGTCTCTTTATATTAAACTCGGATGCAATATCTGTGTTTCATCGTCAATAAGAAGGTCCAAAGTATAAAGGAAACCTGAAGTGAAGCATCGGAATCTAAAACTGGGCTCACAGGAGAGTTTCAAATCATAGAAAGTTAGAGTGTCATTCCTCTTGTACTTAAGTCGGCATTATGCCTTTTGTATTAAATTCGGGTGCAATTTCTTTGTTTCATTATCAATTAGATGGGACAAGGAATACAGTAAACGTGAAATGAAGCATCGGAATCTAAAACTGGACGCACAGGAGAGGTTCACATCATAGAAAGTTAGAGAGTCAGTCCTCTTGTACTTAAGTCGGCATTGTGCCTTTTGTACTAAATGCGGATGCGATTTATGTGTTTCATCGTCAATAAGAAGATCCAAGGGATACAGTAACCCTGAAGTGAAGCATCGGAATCTAAAACTGGACTCACAGGAGAGGTTCAAATCATAGAAAGTTAGAGAGTCAGTCCTCTTGTACTTAAGTCGGCATTGTGCCTTTTGTACTAAATGCGGATGCGATTTCTGTGTTTCATCGTCAATAAGAAGATCCAAGGGATACAGTAACCCTGAAGTGAAGCATCGGAATCTAAAACTAGACTCACAGGAGAGGTTCAAATCATAGAAAGTTGGAGTGTCAGTCCTCTTGAACTTACGTCGGCATTTTGCCTTTTGTATTAAATTCGGATGCAATTTCTGTGTTTCATCGTCAATAAGAAGGTCCAAAGGTTACAGTAAACCTGATGTGTAGCATCGGAATCTAAAACTGGACTCACAGGAGAGGTTCAAACCACAGAAAGTGAGAGTGTCAGTCCTCTTGTACTTAAGTCGGCATTGTGCCTTTTGTACTAAATTCGGGTGCAATTTCTGAGTTTCATCGTCAATAAGAAGGTCCAAGGGATACAGTAAACCTGAAGTGTAGCATCGGAATCTAAATCTGGACTCACAGGAGAGGTTCAAATCATAGAATGCTAGTGTCAGTCCTCTTGTACTTAAGTCGGCATTGTGCCATTTGTATTAAATTCGGATGCAATTTCTGTGTTTCATCGTCAATACGTAGGTCCAAGGGATACAGTAAACCTGAAGTGAAGCGTCGGAATCTAAAACTGGACTCACAGGAGAGGTTCAAATCATAGAAAGTGAGAGTGTCAGTCCTCTTGTACTTAAGTCGGCATTTTCCTTTTGTTTTAAAATCGGATGCAATTTCTGTGTTTCATCGTCAATAAGAAGGAACAAGGGATACAGTAAACCTGAAGTGAAGCATCGGAATCTAAAACTGGACTCACAGGAGAGGTTCAAATCATAGAAAGTTGGAGTGTCAGTCCTCTTGTACTTAAGTCGGCATTGTGCCTTTTTATTAAATTCGGATGCAATTTCTGTGTTTCATTGTCAGTAAGAAGGTCCAAGGTATAAATGGAACCTGACGTGAAGCATCGGAATGTAAAACTGGACTCACAGGAGCGGTTCAAATCATAGAAAGTTAGAGTGTCAGTCCTCTTGTACTTAAGTCGGCATTCTGACTTTTGTATTGAATTCGGATGCAATTTCTGTGTTTCATCGTCAATACGAAGGTCCAAGGTATACAGTAAACCAGAAGTGAAGCATCGGAATCTAAAACTGGAATCACAGGAGTTGTTCAAATCATAGAACAGGAGAGTGTCAGTCCGCTTGTACTTAAGTCGGCATTGTGCCATATTTATTAAATTCGGATGCAATTTCTGTGTTTCATTGTCAATAAGAACGTCCAAGGTATAAATGGAACCTGAAGTGAAGCATCGGAATGTAAAACTGGACTCACAGGAGAGGTTCAAATCATAGAAAGTTAGAGTGTCTGTCCTCTTGTAGTTAAGTCGGCATTGTGTCTTTTGTATTCAATTCGGATGCAATTTCTGTGTTTCATCGTCAATAAGAAGGTCTAAGGTACACAGTAAACCTGAAGTGAAGCATCGGAATCTAAAACTGGACTCACAGGAGAGGTTCAAATCATAGAATGTGAGAGTGTCAGTCTACTTGTACTTAAGTCTGCATTGTGCCTTTTGTATTAAATTTGGATGCAATTTCAGTGTTTCTTCGTCAATAAGAAAGTCCGAGGGATACAGTAAACCTGAAGTGAAGCATCGGAATCTAAAACTGGACTCACAGGAGAGTTTCAAATCGTAGTAAGTTACAGTGTCAGTCCTCTTGTACTTAAGTCGGCATAATGCCTTTTGAATTTAATTCCGATGCAATTTCTGTGTTTCATCGTCAATAAGAAGTTACGAGGGATACAGAAAACATGAAGTGAAGCATCGGAATCTAAAACTGGACTCGCAGGAGAGGTTAAAATCATAGAAAGTTAGAGTGTTAGTCCTCATGTACCTAAGTCGGCATGTGCCTTTTGTATTAAATTCGGATGCAATTTCTGTGTTTCATCGTCAATAAGAAGGTCCAAGGTATACAGTAACCCTGAAGTGAAGCATCGGATTCTAAAACTGGTCCCACAGGAGAGTTTCAAATTATAGAAAGTTAGAGTGTCAGTCCTCCTGTACTTAAGTCGGCATTGTGCCTTTTGTATTAAATTCGGATGCAATTTCTGTGTTTCATCGTCAATAAGAAGGTCCAAGGTATACAGTATATCTGAAGTGAACCATCGGAATCTAAAACTGGACTCACAGGAGAGGTTCAAATCATATAAAGTGAGAGTGTCAGTCCTCTTGTACTTAAGTCGCCATTGTGCCATTTGTATTAAATTCGGATGCAATATCTGTGTTTCATCGTCAAGAAGAAAGTCCAAGGGATACAGTAAACCTGAAGTGAAGCATCGAAATCTAAAACTGGACTCACAGGAGAGTTTCAAATCATAGAAAGTTAGATTGTCAGTCCTCTTGTACTTAAGTCGGCATTGCGTCTTTTGAATTTAATTCCGATGCAATTTCTGTGTTTCATCGTCATTAAGAAGCTCCGAGGTATACAGTATACCTGAAGTGAAGCATCGGAATCTAAAACTGAACTCACAGGAGAGGTTCAAATCATAGAAAGTTAAAGTGTCAGTCCTCTTGTACATAAGTCGGCATTGTGCTTCTTGAATTTTGTTCCCATGCAATTTCTGTGTTTCATCGTCAATAAGAAGTTCCGAGGTATTCAGTAAACCTGAGGTGAAGCATCGGAATCTAAAACTGGACTCACAGGAGAGGTTCAAATCATAGAAATAGAGAGTGTCAGTCCTCTTGTACTTAAGTCGGCATTGTGCCATTTGTATTATATTCGGATGCAATTTCTGTGTTTCATCGTCAATAAGAAGGTCCAAGGTACACAGTATACCTGAAGTGAAGCATCGGAATCTAAAACTGGACTCACAGGAGGGGTTCAAATCATAGAAAGTTAGAGTGTCAGTCCTCTTGTACTTAAGTGGGGATTGTGCCGTTTGTATTAAATTCGGATGGAATTTCTGTGTTTCATCGTCAATAAGAAGGTCCAAGGGATACAGTTAACCTGAAGTGAAGCGTCGGAAACTAAAACTGGACTCACACGAGAGGTTCAAATCATAGAAAGTGAGAGTGTCAGTACTCTTGTACTTAAGTCGTCATTGTGCCTCTTTGTATTAAATTCGGATGCAATTTCTGTGTTTCATCGTCAATAAGAAGGTCCAAGGTATAAAGGAAACCTGAAGTGAAGCATCGGAATCTAAAACTGGACTCACAGGAGAGGTTCAAATCATAGAAAGCTAGAGTGTCAGTCCTCTTGTACTTAAGTCGGCATTGTGCCATTTGTATTAAATTCGGATACAATTTCTGTGTTTCATCGTCATTAAGAAGGTCCAAGGGATACAGTAAACCTAAAGTGAAGCATCGGAATCTAAACAGGACTCACAGGAGAGGTTCAAATCATAGAATGTTAGGGTGTCAGTCCTCTTGTACTTAAGTCGGCATTGTGTCTTTTGAATTAAATTCCGATGCTATTTCTGTGTTTCATCGTCAATAAGAAGTTCCGAGGTATACAGTAAACCTGAAGTGAAGCATCGGAATCTAAAACTGGACTCACAGGAGAGGATCAAGTCATAGAAAGTTAGAGTGTCAGTCCTCTTGTACTTAAGTCGGCATTGTGCCTTTTGTATTAAATTCGGATGCAATTTCTGTGTTTCATCGTCAATAAGAAGGTCCAAGGTACACAGTATACCTGAAGTGAAGCATCGGAATCTAAAACTGGACTCACAGGAGAGGTTCAAATCATAGAAAGTAAGAGTGTCAGTTCACTTATACTTAAGTCGGCATTGTGCCATTTGTATAAAATTCGGATGCATTTTCTGTGTTTCAATGTCAATAAGAAGGTCCAAGGTATAAATAGAACCTGAAGTGAAGCATCGGAATCTAAATCAGGACTCACAGGAGAGGTTCAAATCATAGAAAGTGAGAGTGTCAGTCCTCTTGTACTTCAGTCGGCATTGTGCCTTTTGTATTAAATTCAGATGCAATTTCTGTGTTTCATCGTTATTAAGAAGGTCCAAAGGATACAGGAAACATGAAGTGAAGTATCGGAATCAAAAACTGGACTCACAGGAGAGGTTCAAATCATAGAAAGTGAGAGTGTCAGTCCTCTTGTACTTAAGTCGGCATTGTGCCGTTTGTATTAAATTCGGATGCAATTTCTGTGTTTCATCGTCAATAAGAAGGTCCAAGGGATACAGTAAACCTGAAGTGAAGAATCGGAATCTAAAACTGGACTCACGAATGAGGTTCAAATCATAGAATGTTAGAGTGTCAGTCCTCTTGTACTTAGGTCGGCATTATGCCTTTTGAATTTAACTTCGATGTAATTTCTGTGTTTCATCATTAATAAGAAGTTTCGAGGTATACAGTAAACTTGAAGTGAAGCATCGGAATCTAAAACTGGACTCACAGGAGAGGTTCAAATTTTAGAAAGTGAGAGTGTCAGTCCACTTGTATTTAAGTCAGCATTGTGCCTTTTGTATTAAATTCGCATGCAATTTCTGTGTTTCATCGTCTATATGAAGGTCCAAGGGATACAGCAAACCTGTAGTGAAGCATCGGAATCTAACACTGGACTCACAGGAGGGGTTCAAATCGTAGAAAGTTAGAGTGTCAGTCCTCTTGTACTTAAGTCGGCATTGTGCCTTTAGTATTATATTTGTATGCAATTTCTGTGTTTCATCGTCAATAAGAAGGTCCAAGGGATACAGTAAACCTGAAGTGAGGCATCGGAAACTAAAACTGGTCCCACAGGAGAGGTTCAAATCATAGAAAGTTAGAGTGTCAGTCCTCTTGTACTTAAGTCGGCATTGTGCCTTTTGTATTAAATTCGGATGCAATTTCTGTGTTTCATCGTCAATAAGAAGGTCCAAGGTACACAGTAAACCTGAAATGAAGCAGCGGAATCTGAAACTGGACTCACAGGAGAGGTTCAAATCATAGAAAGTGAGAGTGTCAGTCCTCTTGTACTTTGGTCGGCATTGTGTCTTTTGTAATAAATTCGGATGCAATTTCTGTGTTTCATCGTCAATAAGACGGTCCAAGGGATACAGCAAACCTGAAGTGAAGCATCGGAATCTAACACTGGACTCACAGGATGGGTTCAAATCGTAGAAAGTTAGAATGTCACTCCTCTTGTACTTAAGTCGGCATTGTGCCTTTTGTATTAAATTCGGATGCAATTTCTGTGTTTCATCGTCAATAAGAAGGTCCAGCGTATACAGTAAACCAGACGTGAACCATCGGAATCTAAAACTGGACTCACAGGAGATGTTCAATTCATAGAAAAGGAGAGTGTCAGTCCTCTTGTACTTAAGTCGGCATTGTGCCATATTTATTAAATTCGGATGCAATTTCTGTGTTTCATCGTCAATATGAAGGGCCAAGGGATACAGTAAACCTGAAGTGAGGCATCGGAATCTAAAACTGGACTCACAGGAGAGGTTCAAACATAGAAAGTTAGAGTGTCAGTCCTCTTGTACTTAAGTCGGCATTGTGCCTTTTGATTTAATTGCGATGCAATTTCTGTTCCTCATCGTCAATAAGAAGGTCCAAGGGATACAGTAAACGTGACGTTAAGCATCGGAATCTAAGACTGGACACACAGGAGAGGTTCAAATCATAGATAGTGAGAGTGTCAGTCCTCTTGTACTTACGTCGGCATTGTGCCTTCTGTATTTAATTCAGATGCAATTTCTGTGTTTCATCGTCAATAAGAAGTTCCAAGGGATGCAGTAACCCTGAAGTGAAGAACCAGAATCTAAAACTGGACTCACAGGGGGGGGGGGGGGGGTTCAAATCATAGAAAGTGAGAGTGTCAGTCCTCTTGCACTTAAGTCGGCATTGTGCCGTTTCTATTAAATTCGGATGCAATTTCTGTGTTTCATCGTCAATAAGTAGGTCCAAGGGATACAGTAAACCTGAAGTGAAGCATCGGAATCTAAAACTGGACTCACAGGAGAGGTTCAAACATAGAAAATTAGAGTGTCAGTCCTCTTGTACTTAAGTCGGCATTGTGCCTTTTGATTTAATTGTGATGCAATTTCCGTTCCTCATCGTCAATAAGAAGGTCCAAGGGATACAGTAAACGTGAAGTGAAGCATCGGAATCTAAAACTGGACACACAGGAGAGGTTCAAATCATAGAAAGTGAGAGTGTCAGTCCTCATGTACTTATGTCGGCATTGTGCCTTTGGTATTATATTCGGATGCAATTTCTGTGTTTCATCGTCAATAAGAAGGTCCAAGGTACACAGTATACCTGAAGTGAAGCATCGGAATCTAAAACTGGACTCACAGGAGAGGTTCAAATCATAGAAAGTAAGAGTGTCAGTTCACTTATACTTAAGTCGGCATTGTGCCATTTGTATAAAATTCGGATGCATTTTCTGTGTTTCAATGTCAATAAGAAGGTCCAAGGTATAAATAGAACCTGAAGTGAAGCATCGGAATCTAAATCAGGACTCACAGGAGAGGTTCAAATCATAGAAAGTGAGAGTGTCAGTCCTCTTGTACTTCAGTCGGCATTGTGCCTTTTGTATTAAATTCAGATGCAATTTCTGTGTTTCATCGTTATTAAGAAGGTCCAAAGGATACAGGAAACATGAAGTGAAGTATCGGAATCAAAAACTGGACTCACAGGAGAGGTTCAAATCATAGAAAGTGAGAGTGTCAGTCCTCTTGTACTTAAGTCGGCATTGTGCCGTTTGTATTAAATTCGGATGCAATTTCTGTGTTTCATCGTCAATAAGAAGGTCCAAGGGATACAGTAAACCTGAAGTGAAGAATCGGAATCTAAAACTGGACTCACGAATGAGGTTCAAATCATAGAATGTTAGAGTGTCAGTCCTCTTGTACTTAGGTCGGCATTATGCCTTTTGAATTTAACTTCGATGTAATTTCTGTGTTTCATCATTAATAAGAAGTTTCGAGGTATACAGTAAACTTGAAGTGAAGCATCGGAATCTAAAACTGGACTCACAGGAGAGGTTCAAATTTTAGAAAGTGAGAGTGTCAGTCCACTTGTATTTAAGTCAGCATTGTGCCTTTTGTATTAAATTCGCATGCAATTTCTGTGTTTCATCGTCTATATGAAGGTCCAAGGGATACAGCAAACCTGTAGTGAAGCATCGGAATCTAACACTGGACTCACAGGAGGGGTTCAAATCGTAGAAAGTTAGAGTGTCAGTCCTCTTGTACTTAAGTCGGCATTGTGCCTTTAGTATTATATTTGTATGCAATTTCTGTGTTTCATCGTCAATAAGAAGGTCCAAGGGATACAGTAAACCTGAAGTGAGGCATCGGAAACTAAAACTGGTCCCACAGGAGAGGTTCAAATCATAGAAAGTTAGAGTGTCAGTCCTCTTGTACTTAAGTCGGCATTGTGCCTTTTGTATTAAATTCGGATGCAATTTCTGTGTTTCATCGTCAATAAGAAGGTCCAAGGTACACAGTAAACCTGAAATGAAGCAGCGGAATCTGAAACTGGACTCACAGGAGAGGTTCAAATCATAGAAAGTGAGAGTGTCAGTCCTCTTGTACTTTGGTCGGCATTGTGTCTTTTGTAATAAATTCGGATGCAATTTCTGTGTTTCATCGTCAATAAGACGGTCCAAGGGATACAGCAAACCTGAAGTGAAGCATCGGAATCTAACACTGGACTCACAGGATGGGTTCAAATCGTAGAAAGTTAGAATGTCACTCCTCTTGTACTTAAGTCGGCATTGTGCCTTTTGTATTAAATTCGGATGCAATTTCTGTGTTTCATCGTCAATAAGAAGGTCCAGCGTATACAGTAAACCAGACGTGAACCATCGGAATCTAAAACTGGACTCACAGGAGATGTTCAATTCATAGAAAAGGAGAGTGTCAGTCCTCTTGTACTTAAGTCGGCATTGTGCCATATTTATTAAATTCGGATGCAATTTCTGTGTTTCATCGTCAATATGAAGGGCCAAGGGATACAGTAAACCTGAAGTGAGGCATCGGAATCTAAAACTGGACTCACAGGAGAGGTTCAAACATAGAAAGTTAGAGTGTCAGTCCTCTTGTACTTAAGTCGGCATTGTGCCTTTTGATTTAATTGCGATGCAATTTCTGTTCCTCATCGTCAATAAGAAGGTCCAAGGGATACAGTAAACGTGACGTTAAGCATCGGAATCTAAGACTGGACACACAGGAGAGGTTCAAATCATAGATAGTGAGAGTGTCAGTCCTCTTGTACTTACGTCGGCATTGTGCCTTCTGTATTTAATTCAGATGCAATTTCTGTGTTTCATCGTCAATAAGAAGTTCCAAGGGATACAGTAACCCTGAAGTGAAGAACCAGAATCTAAAACTGGACTCACAGGGGGGGGGGGGGGGTTCAAATCATAGAAAGTGAGAGTGTCAGTCCTCTTGCACTTAAGTCGGCATTGTGCCGTTTCTATTAAATTCGGATGCAATTTCTGTGTTTCATCGTCAATAAGTAGGTCCAAGGGATACAGTAAACCTGAAGTGAAGCATCGGAATCTAAAACTGGACTCACAGGAGAGGTTCAAACATAGAAAATTAGAGTGTCAGTCCTCTTGTACTTAAGTCGGCATTGTGCCTTTTGATTTAATTGTGATGCAATTTCCGTTCCTCATCGTCAATAAGAAGGTCCAAGGGATACAGTAAACGTGAAGTGAAGCATCGGAATCTAAAACTGGACACACAGGAGAGGTTCAAATCATAGAAAGTGAGAGTGTCAGTCCTCATGTACTTATGTCGGCATTGTGCCTTTGGTATTATATTCGGATGCAATTTCTGTGTTTCATCGTCAATAAGAAGTTCCAAGGGATACAGTAACCCTGAAGTGAAGCACTGGAATCTAAAACTGGACTCACAGGGGGGGTTCAAATCATAGAAGGTGACAGTGTCAGTCCTCTTGCACTTAAGTCGGCATTGTGCCGTTTCTATTAAATTCGGATGTAATTTCTGTGTTTCATCGTCAATAACACGTTCCGAGGTATACAGTAAACCTGAAGTGAAGCATCGGAATCTAAAACTGGACTCACAGGAGAGGTTCAAATCATAGAAAGTGAGAGTGTCAGTCCACTTGTATTTAAGTCGGCATTGTGCCTTTTGTATTAAATTCGGATGCAATTTCTGTGTTTCATCGTCAATAAGAAGTGCCAAGGGATACAGTAAACCTGAAGTGAAGCATCGGAATCTAAAAGTGGACTCAAAGGAGGGGTTCAAATCATAGAAAGTGAGAGTGTCAGTCCTCTTGTACTTATGTCGGCATTGTGTCTTTTGTAATAAATTCGGATGCAATTTCTGTGTTTCATCGTCAATAAGAAGGTCCAAGGTATACAGTAAACCTGAAGTGAAGCGTCGGAAGCTAAAATTGGACTCACAGGAGAGGTTCAAATCATAGAAAGTGAGAGTGTCAGTCCTCTTGTACTTAAGTCGGCATTGTGCCTCTTTGTATTGAATTCGGATGCCATTTCTGTGTTTCATCGTCAATAAGAAGGTCCAAGGTATAAAGGAAACCTGAAGTGAAGCATCGGAATCTAAAACTGGACTCACAGGAGAGGTTCAAATCATAGAAAGTTAGAGTGTCATTCCTCTTGTACTTAAGTCGGCATTGTGCCTTTTGTATTAAATTCGGATGCAATTTCTTTGTTTCATTGTCAATAAGAAGGTCCAAGGGATACAGTAACCCTGAAGTGAAGCATCGGAATCTAAAACTGGACTCACAGGAGAGGTTCAAATCATAGAAAGTGAGAGTGTCAGTCCTCTTGTACTTAAGTCGGCATTGTGCCTTTTCATTTAATTGCGATGCAATTTCTGTTCCTCATCGTCAATAAGAAGGTCCAAGGGATACAGTAAACGTGACGTGAAGCATCGGAATCTAAGACTGGACACACAGGAGAGGTTCAAATCATAGATAGTGAGAGTGTCAGTCCTCTTGTACTTACGTCGGCATTGTGCCTTTTGTATTAAATTCGGATGCAATTTCTGTGTTTCATCGTCAATACGAAGTTCCAAGGGATACAGTAACCCTGAAGTGAAGCACCAGAATCTAAAAGTGGACTCACAGGGGGGGGGGGGGTTCAAATCATAGAAAGTGAGAGTGTCAGTCCTCTTGCACTTAAGTCGGCATTGTGCCGTTTCTATTAAATTCGGATGCAATTTCTGTGTTTCATCGTCAATAAGTAGGTCCAAGGGATACAGTAAACCTGAAATAAAGCATCGGAATCTATAACTGGACTCACAAATGAGGTTCAAATCATAGAATGTTAGAGTGTCAGTCCTCTTGTACTTAAGTCGGCATTATGCCTTTTGAATTTAACTTCGATGTAATTTCTGGGTTTCATCGTCAATAACAAGTTCCGAGGTATACAGTAAACCTGAAATGAAGCATCGGAATCTAAAACTGGACTCACAGGAGAGGTTCAAATCATAGAAAGTGAGAGTGTCAGTCCTCTTGCACTTAAGTCGGCATTGTGCCGTTTCTATTAAATTCGGATGTAATTTCTGTGTTTCATCGTCAATAACAAGTTCCGAGGTATACAGTAAACCTGAAGTGAAGCATCGGAATCTAAAACTGGACTCACAGGAGAGGTTCAAATCATAGAAAGTGAGAGTGTCAGTCCACTTGTATTTAAGTCGGCATTGTGCCTTTTGTATTAATATCGGATGCAATTTCTGTGTTTCATCGTCAATAAGAAGTGCCAAGGGATACAGTAAACCTGAAGTGAAGCATCGGAATCTAAAAGTGGAGTCACAGGAGGGGTTCAAATCATAGAAAGTGAGAGTGTCAGTCCTCTTGTACTTAAGTCGGCATTGTGTCTTTTGTAATAAATTCGGATGCAATTTCTGTGTTTCATCGTCAATAAGAAGGTCCAAGGTATACGGTAAACCTGAAGTGAAGCGTCGGAAGCTAAAATTGGACTCACAGGAAAGGTTCAAATCATAGAAAGTGAGAGTGTCAGTCCTCATGTACTTAAGTCGGCATTGTGCCTCTTTGTATTAAATTCGGATGCCATTTCTGTGTTTCATCGTCAATAAGAAGGTCCAAGGTATAAAGGAAACCTGAAGTGAAGCATCGGAATCTAAAACTGGACCCACAGGAGAGGTTCAAATCATAGAAAGTTAGAGTGTCATTCCTCTTGTACTTAAGTCACATTGTGCCTTTTGTATTAAATTCGGATGCAAT
This sequence comes from Schistocerca americana, assembly GCF_021461395.2. Classification (NCBI taxonomy): domain Eukaryota; kingdom Metazoa; phylum Arthropoda; class Insecta; order Orthoptera; family Acrididae; genus Schistocerca; species Schistocerca americana. The sequence goes on from NC_060121.1 coordinate 62,477,972, forward strand.
TTCTTTGTTTCATTGTCAATAAGAAGGTCCAAGGGATACAGTAACCCTGAAGTGAAGCATCGGAATCTAAAACTGGACTCACAGGAGAGGTTCAAACCATAGAATGTCAGAGTGTCAGTCTTCTTTTACTTAAGCCGGCATTGTGCCTTTTGATTTAATTGCGATGCAATTTCTGTTCCTCATCGTCAATAAGAAGGTCCAAGGGATACAGTAAACGTGACGTGAAGCATCGGAATCTAAGACTGGACACACAGGAGAGGATCAAATCATAGATAGTGAGAGTGTCAGTCCTCTTGTACTTACGTCGGCATTGTGCCTTTTGTATTATATTCGGATGCAATTTCTGTGTTTCATCGTCAATACGAAGTTCCAAGGGATACAGTAACCCTGAAGTGAAGCACCAGAATCTAAAACTGGACTCACAGGGGGGGGGGGGGGGGGGTTTAAATCATAGAAAGTGAGAGTGTCAGTCCTCTGGCACTTAAGTCGGCATTGTGCCGTTTCTATTAAATTCGGATGCAATTTCTGTGTTTCATCGTCAATAAGTAGGTCCAAGGGATACAGTAAACCTGAAGTGAATAATCGGAATCTAAAACTGGACTCACAAATGAGGTTCAAATCATAGAATGATAGAGTGTCAGTCCTCTTGTACTTAAGTCGGCATTATGCCTTTTGAATTTAACTTCGATGTAATTTCTGTGTTTCATCGTCAATAACAAGTTCCGAGGTATACAGTAAACCTGTAGTGAAGCATCGGAATCTAAAACTGGACTCACAGGAGAGGTTCAAATCATAGAAAGTGAGAGTGTCAGTCCACTTTTATTTAAGTCGGCATTGTGCCTTTTGTATTAAATACGGATGCAATTTCTGTGTTTCATCGTCAATAAGAAGGTCCAAGGTATACAGTAACCCTGAAGTGAAGCATCGGAATCTAAAACTGGTCCCACAAGAGAGTTTCAAATCATAGAAAGTTAGATTGTCAGTCCTCTTGCACTTAAGTCGGCATTGTGCCTTTAGTATTAAATTTGGATGCAATTTCTGTGTTTCATCGTCAATAAGAAGGTCCAAGGGATACAGTAAACCTGAAGTGAGGCATCGGAAACTAAAACTGGTCCCACAGGAGAGGTTCAAATCATAGAAAGTTAGAGTGTCACTCCTCTTGTACTTAATTCGGCATTGTGCCTTTTGTATTAAATTCGGATGCAATTTCTGTGTTTCATCGTCAATAAGAAGGTCCAACGTATACAGTAAACCAGAAGTGAACCATCAGAATCTAAAACTGGACTCACAGGAGATGTTCAAATCATAGAAAAGGAGAGTGTCAGTCCTCTTGTACTTAAGTCGGCATTGTGCTATATTTATTAAATCCCGATGCAATTTCTGTGTTTCATCGTCAATATGAAGGGCCAAGGGATACAGTACACTTGAAGTGAGGCATCGGAATCTAAAACTGGACTCACAGGAGAGGTTCAAACATAGAAAATTAGAGTGTCAGTCCTCTTGTACTTAAGTCGGCATTGTGCCTTTTGATTTAATTGCGATGCAATTTCCGTTCCTCATCGTCAATAAGAAGGTCCAAGGGATACAGTAAACGTGAAGTGAAGCATCGGAATCTAAAAATGGACACACAGGAGAGGTTCAAATCATAGAAAGTGAGAGTGTCAGTCCTCTTGTACTTATGTCGGCATTGTGCCTTTGGTATTATATTCGGATGCAATTTCTGTGTTTCATCGTCAATAAGAAGTTCCAAGGGATACAGTAACCCTGAAGTGAAGCACCGGAATCTAAAACTGGACTCACAGGGGGGGTTCAAATCATAGAAGGTGAGAGTGTCAGTCCTCTTGTACTTAAGTCGGCATTGTGCCGTTTCTATTAAATTCGGATGTAATTTCTGTGTTTCATCGCCAATAACAAGTTCCGAGGTATACAGTAAACCTGAAGTAAAGCATCGGAATCTAAAACTGGACTCACAGGAGAGGTTCAAATCATAGAAAGTGAGAGTGTCAGTCCACTTGTATTTAAGTCGGCATTGTGCCTTTTGTATTAAATTCGGATGCAATTTCTGTGTTTCATCGTCAATAAGAAGTGCCAAGGGATACAGTAAACCTGAAGTGAAGCATCGGAATCTAAAAGTGGACTCACAGGAGGGGTTCAAATCATAGAAAGTGAGACTGTCAGTCCTCTTGTACTTAATTCGGCATTGTGTCTTTTGTAATAAATTCGGATCCAATTTCTGTGTTTCATCGTCAATAAGAAGGTCCAAGGTATACAGTAACCCTGAAGTGAAGCGTCGGAAGCTAAAATTGGACTCACAGGAGGGGTTCAAATCATAGAAAGTGAGAGTGTCAGTCCTCTTGTACTTAAGTCGGCATTGTGCCTCTTTGTATTAAATTCGGATGCCATTTCTGTGTTTCATCGTCAATAAGAAGGTCCAAGGTATAAAGGAAACCTGAATTGAAGCATCGGAATCTAAAACTGGACCCACAGGAGAGGTTCAAATCATATAAAGTTAGAGTGTCATTCCTCTTGTACTTAAGTCAGCATTGTGCCTTTTGTATTAAATTCGGATGCAATTTCTTTGTTTCATTGTCAATATGAAGGTCCAAGGGATACAGTAACCCTGAAGTGAAGCATTGGAATCTAAAACTGGACTCACAGGAGAGGTTCAAATCATAGAAAGTGAGAGTGTCAGTCTTCTTGTACTTAAGTCGGCATTGTGCCTTTTGTATTAAATTGGGATACAATTTCTGTGTTTCGTCATCAATAAGAAGGTTCAAGGGATACAGTAAACCTGAAGTGAAGCATCGGAATCGAAAACTGGACTCACAGGAGAGGTTCAAATTAAAGAAAGTTAAAGAGTCAGTCCTCTTGTACTTAAGTCGGCATTGTGCCTTTTGAATTTAATTCCGATGCAATTTCTGTGTTTCATCGTCAATAAGAAGTTCCGAGGTATACAGTATACCTGAAGTGAGGCATCGGAATCTAAAACTGGACTCACAGGAGAGATTCAAATCATAGAACGTTAGAGTGTCAGTCCTCTTGTACTTAAGTCGGCATTGTGCCTTTTGTATTAAATGTGGATACAATTTCTGTGTTTCATCGTCAATAAGAAGGTCCAAGGGATACAGTAACCCTGAAGTGAAGCATCGCAAACTAAAACTGGACTCACAGGAGAGGTTCAAATCATAGACAGTGAGAGTGTCACTCCTCTTGTACTTAGGTCAGCATTGTGCCTTTTGTATTATATTGGGATACAATTTCTGTGTTTCATCATCAATAAGAAGGTTCAAGGGATACAGTAAACCTGAAGTGAAGCATCGGAATCTAAAACTGGACTCACAGGAGAGGTTCAAATCATAGAAAGTTAAAGAGTCAGTCCTCTTGTACTTAAGTCGGCATTGTGCCTTTTGAATTTAATTCCGATGCAATTTCTGTGTATCATCGTCAATAAGAAGTTCCGAGGTATACAGTAAACCTGAAGTGAGGCATCGGAAATTAAAACTGGTCCCACAGGAGAGGTTTAGATCATAGAAAGTTAGAGTGTCAGTCCTCTTGTACTTAAGTCGGCATTGTGCCTTTTGTATTACATTCGGATGCAATTTCTGTTTTTCATCATCAATAAGAAGGTCCAAGGTATACAGTAAACCTGAAGTAAAGCATCGGAATCTAAAACTGGACTCACAGGAGAGGTTCAAATCATAGAATGTTAGAGTGTCAGTCCTCTTGTACTTAAGTCGGCATTGGGCCTTTTATATTAAATTCGGATGCAATTTCTGTGTTACATCGTCAATAGGAAGGTCCAAGGGATACAGTAAACCTGAAGTGAAGCCTCGGAATCTAAAACTGGACTCACAGGAGAGGTTCAAATCATAGAAAGTTAGAGTGTCAGTCCTCTTGTACATAAGTCGGCGCTGTGCCTTTTGTATTAAATTCGGATGCAATTTCTGTGCTTCGTCGTCTATATGATGGTCCAAGGGATACAGTAAAGCTGTAGTCAAGCATCGGAATCCGAAACTGGACTCACAGGAGAGGTTCAAATCATAGAATGTTAGAGTGTCAGTCGTCTTGTACTTAAGTCGGCATTGTGCCTTTTGAATTTAATTCCGATGCAATTTCTGTGTTTCATCTTCAATAAGAAGTTCCGAGGTATACAGTAATCCTGAGGTGAAGCATCAGAATCTAAAACTGGACTTACAGGAGAGGTTCAAATCATAGTAAGTTAGACTGTCTTTCCTCTTGTACTTAAGTCGGCAGTGTGCCTTTTGTATTAAATTCGGATGCAAATTCTGTTATTTATCGTCAATAAGAAGGTCCAAGGTACACAGTAAACCTGAAGTGAAGCAATGGAATCTAAAACTGGACTCACAGGAGAGGGTCAAATCATAGAAAGATAGAGTGTCAGTCCTCTTGTACTTAAGTCGGCATTGTGCCTTGTGTATTAAATTCGGATGCAATTTCTGTGTTTCATTGTCAATAAGAAAGTCCAAGGTATACAGTAAACCTGAAGTAAAGCATCGGAATCTAAAACTGGACTCACAGGAGAGGTTCAAATCATAGAAAGTGAGTGTGTCAGTCGTAATGTACTTAAGTCGGCATTGTGCCTTTTGTATTAAATTCGGTTGCAATATCTGTGTTTCATCGTCAATAAGAAGGTACAAGGGATACAGTAAACCTGAAGGGAAACATCGGAATCTAAAACTGAACTCACTGGAGAGGTTCAAACCATAGAAAATGAGAGTGTCAGTCCTCTTGTACTTAAGTCAGCATCGTGCCTTTGGTATTAAATTCGGATGCAATTTCTGTGTTTCATCGTCAATAACAATGTCCGAGGGATACAGTAAACCTGAAGTGAAGCATCGAAATCTAAAACTGGACTCGCAGGAGAGGTGCAAATCATAGAAAGTGAGAGTGTCAGTCCTCTTGTACTTAAGTCGGCATTGTGCCTCTTTGTATTAAATTCGGATGCAATGTCTGTGTTTCATCGTCAATAAGAAGGTCCAAGGTATAAAGGAAACCTGAAGTGAAGCATCGGAATCTAAAACTGGACTCACAGGAGAGGTTCAAGTCATAGAATGTTAGAGTGTCATTCATCTTGCACTTAAGTCGGCATTGTGCCTTTTGTATTAAAGTCGGATGCAATTTCTTTGTTTCATTGTCAATTAGAGGGTACAAGGGATACAGTAAGCCTGAAGTGAAGCATCGGAATCTAAAACTGGACTCACAGAAAAGGTTCAAATCATAGAAAGTTAGATTGTCAGTCCTCTTGCACTTAAGTCGGCATTGTGCCTTTAGTATTAAATTTGGATGCAATTTCTGTGTTTCATCGTCAATAAGAAGGTCCAAGGGATACAGTAAACCTGAAGTGAGGCATCGGAAACTAAAACTGGTCCCAGAGGAGAGGTTCAGATAATAGAAAGTTACAGTGTCAGTCCTCTTGTACTTAAGTCGGCATTGTGCCTTTTGTATTAAATTCGGACGCAATTTCTGTGTTTCATCGTCAATAAGAAGGTCCAAGGTACACAGTAAACCTGAAATGAAGCAGCGGAATCTGAAACTGGACTCACAGGAGAGGTTCAAATCATAGAAAGTGAGAGTGTCAATCCTCTTGTACTTAAGTCGGCATTGTGTCTTTTGTAATAAATTCGGATGCAATTTCTGTGTTTCATCGTCAATAAGAAGGTCCAAGGGATACAGCAAACCTGAAGTGAAGCATCGGAATCTAACACTGGACTCACAGGAGGGAATCAAATCGTAGAAAGTTAGAGTGTCAGTCCTCTTGTACTTAAGTCGGCATTGTGCCTTTTGTATTAAATTCGGATGCAATTTCTGTGTTCCATCGTCAATAAGAAGCTCCAACGTATACAGTAAACCAGAAGTGAACCATCAGAATCTAAAACTGGACTCACAGGAGATGTTCAAATCATAGAAAGGAGAGTGTCAGTCCTCTTGTACTTAAGTTGGCATTGTGCTATATTTATTAAATCCGGATGCAATTTCTGTGTTTCATCGTCAATATGAAGGGCCAAGGGATACAGTAAACCTGAAGTGAGGCATCGGAATCTAAAACTGGACTCACAGGAGAGGTTCAAACATAGAAAATTAGAGTGTCAGTCCTCTTGTACTTAAGTCGGCATTGTGCCTTTTGATTTAATTGCGATGCAATTTCCGTTCCTCATCGTCAATAAGAAGGTCCAAGGGATACAGTAAACGTGAAGTGAAGCATCGGAATCTAAAAATGGACACACAGGAGAGGTTCAAATCATAGAAAGTGAGAGTGTCAGTCCTCTTGTACTTATGTCGGCATTGTGCCTTTGGTATTATATTCGGATGCAATTTCTGTGTTTCATCGTCAATAAGAAGTTCCAAGGGATACAGTAACTCTGAAGTGAAGCACCGGAATATAAAACTGGACTCACAGGGGGGGGTTCAAATCATAGAGGGTGAGAGTGTCAGTCCTCTTGCACTTAAGTCGGCATTGTGCCGTTTCTATTAAATTCGGATGTAATTTCTGTGTTTCATCGCCAATAACAAGTTCCGAGGTATACAGTAAACCTGAAGTAAAGCATCGGAATCTAAAACTGGACTCACAGGAGAGGTTCAAATCATAGAAAGTGAGAGTGTCAGTCCACTTGTATTTAAGTCGGCATTGTGCCTTTTGTATTAAATTCGGATGCAATTTCTGTGTTTCATCGTCAATAAGAAGTGCCAAGGGATACAGTAAACCTGAAGTGAAGCATCGGAATCTAAAAGTGGACTCACAGGAGGGGTTCAAATCATAGAAAGTGAGAGTGTCAGTCCTTTTGTACTTAAGTCGGCATTGTGTCTTTTGTAATAAATTCGGATCCAATTTCTGTGTTTCATCGTCAATAAGAAGGTCCAAGGTATACAGTAAACCTGAAGTGAAGCTTCGGAAGCTAAAATTGGACTCACAGGAGAGGTTCAAATCATAGAAAGTGAGAGTGTCAGTCCTCTTGTACTTAAGTCGGCATTGTGCCTCTTTGTATTAAATTCGGATGCCATTTCTGTGTTACATCGTCAATAAGAAGGTCCAAGGTATAAAGGAAACCTGAATTGAAGCATCGGAATCTAAAACTGGACCCACAGGAGAGGTTCAAATCATATAAAGTTAGAGTGTCATTCCTCTTGTACTTAAGTCAGCATTGTGCCTTTTGTATTAAATTCGGATGCAATTTCTTTGTTTCATTGTCAATAAGAAGGTCCAAGGGATACAGTAACCCTGAAGTGAAGCATCGGAATCTAAAACTGGACTCACAGGAGAGGTTCAAATCATAGAAAGTGAGAGTGTCAGTCTTCTTGTACTTAAGTCGGCATTGTGCCTTTTGTATTAAATTGGGATACAATTTCTGTGTTTCATCATCAATAAGAAGGTTCAAGGGATACAGTAAACCTGAAGTGAAGCATCGGAATCGAAAACTGGACTCACAGGAGAGGTTCAAATTAAAGAAAGTTAAAGAGTCAGTCCTCTTGTACTTAAGTCGGCATTGTGCCTTTTGAATTTAATTCCGATGCAATTTCTGTGTTTCATCGTCAATAAGAAGTTCCGAGGTATACAGTATACCTGAAGTGAGGCATCGGAATTTAAAACTGGACTCACAGGAGAGGTTCAAATCATAGAACGTTAGAGTGTCAGTCCTCTTGTACTTAAGTCGGCATTGTGCCTTTTGTATTAAATTCGGATGCAATTTCTGTGTTTCATCGTCAATAAGAAGGTCCAACGTATACAGTAAATCAGAAGTGAACCATCAGAATCTAAAACTGGACTCACAGGAGATGTTCAAATCATAGAAAAGGAGAGTGTCAGTCCTCTTGTACTTAAGTCGGCATTGTGCTATATTTATTAAATCCGGATGCAATTTCTGTGTTTCATCGTCAATATGAAGGGCCAAGGGATACATTAAACCTGAAGTGAGGCATCGGAATCTAAAACTGGACTCACAGGAGAGGTTCAAACATAGAAAATTAGAGTGTCAGTCCTCTTGTACTTAAGTCGGCATTGTGCCTTTTGATTTAATTGCGATGCAATTTCCGTTCCTCATCGTCAATAAGAAGGTCCAAGGGATACAGTAAACGTGAAGTGAAGCATCGGAATCTAAAAATGGACACACAGGAGAGGTTCAAATCATAGAAAGTGAGAGTGTCAGTCCTCTTGTACTTATGTCGGCATTGTGCCTTTGGTATTATATTCGGATGCAATTTCTGTGTTTCATCGTCAATAAGAAGTTCCAAGGGATACAGTAACCCAGAAGTGAAGCACCGGAATCTAAAACTGGACTCACAGGGGGGGTTCAAATCATAGAAGGTGAGAGTGTCAGTCCTCTTGCACTTAAGTCGGCATTGTGCCGTTTCTATTAAATTCGGATGTAATTTCTGTGTTTCATCGCCAATAACAAGTTCCGAGGTATACAGTAAACCTGAAGTAAAGCATCGGAATCTAAAACTGGACTCACAGGAGAGGTTCAAATCATAGAAAGTGAGAGTGTCAGTCCACTTGTATTTAAGTCGGCATTGTGCCTTTTGTATTAAATTCGGATGCAATTTCTGTGTTTCATCGTCAATATGAAGTGCCAAGGGATACAGTAAACCTGAAGTGAAGCATCGGAATCTAAAACTGAACTCACTGGAGAGGTTCAAACCATAGAAAATGAGAGTGTCAGTCCTCTTGTACTTAAGTCAGCATCGTGCCTTTGGTATTAAATTCGGATGCAATTTCTGTGTTTCATCGTCAATAACAATGTCCGAGGGATACAGTAAACCTGAAGTGAAGCATCGAAATCTAAAACTGGACTCACAGGAGAGGTGCAAATCATAGAAAGTGAGAGTGTCAGTCCTCTTGTACTTAAGTCGGCATTGTGCCTTTTGTATTATATTGGGATACAATTTCTGTGTTTCATCATCAATAAGAAGGTTCAAGGGATACAGTAAACCTGAAGTAAAGCATCGGAATCTAAAACTGGACTCACAGGAGAGGTTCAAATCATATAATGTTAGAGTGTCAGTCCTCTTGTACTTAAGTCGGCATTGGGCCTTTTGTATTAAATTCGGATGCAATTTCTGTGTTACATCGTCAATAAGAAGGTCCAATGGATACAGTAAACCTGAAGTGAAGCCTCGGAATCTAAAACTGGACTCACAGGAGAGGTTCAAATCATAGAAAGTTAGAGTGTCAGTCCTCTTGTACATAAGTCGGCACTGTGCCTTTTGTATTAAATTCGGATGCAATTTCTGTGTTTCGTCGTCTATAAGATGGTCCAAGGGATACAGTAAAGCTGTAGTCAAGCATCGGAATCTGAAACTGGACTCACAGGAGAGGTTCAAATCATAGAATGTTAGAGTGTCAGTCGTCTTGTACTTAAGTCGGCATTGTGCCTTTTGAATTTAATTCCGATGCAATTTCTGTGTTTCATCTTCAATAAGAAGTTCCGAGGTATACAGTAATCCTGAGGTGAAACATCAGAATCTAAAACTGGACTTACAGGAGAGGTTCAAATCATAGTAAGTTAGACTGTCATTCCTCTTGTACTTAAGTCGGCATTGTGCCTTTTGTATTAAATTCGGATGCAAATTCTGTTATTTATCGTCAATAAGAAGGTCCAAGGTACACAGTAAACCTGAAGTGAAGCAATGGAATCTAAAACTGGACTCACAGGAGAGGGTCAAATCATAGAAAGATAGAGTGTCAGTCCTCTTGTACTTAAGTCGGCATTGTGCCTTGTGTATCAAATTCGGATGCAATTTCTGTGTTTCATTGTCAATAAGAAAGTCCAAGGTATACAGTAAACCTGAAGGAAAGCATCGGAATCTAAAACTGGACTCACAGGAGAGGTTCAAATCATAGAAAGTGAGTGTGTCAGTCGTTATGTACTTAAGTCGGCATTGTGCCTTTTGTATTAAATTCGGTTGCAATATCTGTGTTTCATCGTCAATAAGAAGGTACAAGGGATACAGTAAACCTGAAGTGAAACATCGGAATCTAAAACTGAACTCACTGGAGAGGTTCAAACCATAGAAAATGAAAGTGTCATTCCTCTTGTACTTAAGTCAGCATCGTGCCTTTGGTATTAAATTCGGATGCAATTTCTGTGTTTCATCGTCAATAACAAGGTCCGAGGGATACAGTAAACCTGAAGTGAAGCATCGAAATCTAAAACTGGACTCACAGGAGAGGTGCAAATCATAGAAATTGAGAGTGTCAGTCCTCTTGTACTTAAGTCGGCATTGTGCCTCTTTGTATTAAATTCGGATGGAATGTCTGTGTTTCATCGTCAATAAGAAGGTCCAAGGTATAAAGGAAACCTGAAGTGAAGCATCGGAATCTAAAACTGGACTCACAGGAGAGGTTCAAGTCATAGAATGTTAGAGTGTCTTTCATCTTGCACTTAAGTCGGCATTGTGCCTTTTGTATTAAAGTCGGATGCAATTTCTTTGTTTCATTGTCAATTAGAGGGTACAAGGGATACAGTAAGCCTGAAACGAAGCATCGGAATCTAAAACTGGACTCACAGGAGAGGTTCAAATCATAGAAAGTTAGAGTGTCAGTCCACTTGTATTTAAGTCGGCATTGTGCCTTTTGTATTAAATTCGGATGGAATTTCTGTGTTTCATCGTAAATAAGAAGGTCCAAGGTATACAGTAACCCTGAAGTGAAGCATCGGAATCTAAAACTGGTCCCACAGGAGAGTTTCAAATCATAGAAAGTTAGATTGTCAGTCCTCTTGTACTTAAGTCGGCATTGTGCCTTTAGTATTAAATTTGGATGCCATTTCTGTGTTTCATCGTCAATAAGAAGGTCCAAGGGATACAGTAAACCTGAAGTGAGGCATCGGAAACTAAAACTGGTCCCACAGGAGAGGTTCAAATCATAGAAAGTTAGAGTGTCAGTCCTCTTGTACTTAAGTCGGCATTGTGCCTTTTGTATTCAATTCGGATGCATTTTCTGTGTTTCATCGCCAATAAGAAGGTCCAAGGTACACAGTAAACCTGAAATGAAGCAGCGGAATCTGAAACTGGACTCACAGGAGAGGTTCAAATCATAGAAAGTGAGAGTGTCAGTCCCCTTGTACTTAAGTCGGCATTGTGTCTTTTGTAATAAATTCGGATGCAATTTCTGTGTTTCATCGTCAATAAGAAGGTCCAAGGGATACAGCAAACCTGAAGTGAAGCATCGGAATCTAACACTGGACTCACAGGAGGGGTTCAAATCGTAGAAAGTTAGAGTGTCAGTCCTCTTGTACTTAAGTCGGCATTGTGCTTTAATATTAAGTTCGGGTGCAATTTCTGTGTTTCATCGTCAATAAGAAGGTCCAACGTATACAGTAAACCAGAAGTGAACCATCGGAATCTAAAACTGGACTCACAGGAGAGGTTCAAATCATAGAATATTAGAGTGTCAGTCGTCTTGTACTTAAGTCAGCATTGTGCCTTTTGAATTTAATTCCGATGCAATTTCTGTGTTTCATCGTCAATAAGAAGTTCCGAGGTATACAGTAACCCTGAAGTGAAGCATCAGAATCTAAAACTGGACTTACAGGAGAGGTTCAAATCATAGTAAGTTAGACTGTCATTCCTCTTGTACTTAAGTCGGCATTGTGCCTTTTCTATTAAATTCGTATGCAAATTCTGTTATTTATCGTCAATAAGAAGGTCCAAGGTACACAGTAAACCTGAAGTGAAGCATCGGAATCTAAAACTGCACTCACAGGAGAGGGTCAAATCATAGAAAGATAGAGTGTCAGTCCTCTTGTACTTAAGTCGGCATTGTGCCTTTTGTATTAAATTCGGATGCAATTTCTGTGTTTCATCGTCAATAAGAAAGTCCAAGGTATACGGTAAACCTGAAGTAAAGCATCGGAATCAAAAACTGGACTCACAGGAGAGGTTCAAATCATAGAAAGTGAGTGTGTCAGTCCACATGTACTTAAGTCAGCATTGTGCCTTTTGTATTAAATTCGGGTGCAATTTCTGTGTTTCATCGTCAATACGAAGGTACAAGGGATACAGTAAACCTGAAGAGAAGCATCGAAACATAAAACTGGACTCACAGGAGAGGTTCAAATCATAGAAAGTGAGAGTGTCAGTCCTCTTGTACTTAAGTCGGCATTGTGCCTCTTTGTATTAAATTCGGACGCATTTTCTGTGTTTCATCGTCAGTAAGAAGGTCCAAGGTATAATGGAAACCTGAAGTGAAGCATCGGAATCTAAAACTGGACTCACAGGAGAGATTCAAGTCATAGAAGGTTAGAGTGTCATTTCTCTTGTACTTAAGTCGGCATAGTGCCTTTTGTATTAAATTCGGAAGCGATTTCTCTGTGTCATTGTCAATTAGAAGGTACAAGGGATACAGTAAACCTGAAGTGAAGCATCGGAATCTAAAACTGGACTCACAGGAGAGGTTCAAATCACAGAAAGTTAGAGTGTCAGTCCTCTTGTACTTAAGTCGGCATTGTGCCTTTTGTATTAAATTCGGATGCAATTTCTGTGTTTCATCGTCAATAAGAAGGTCCATGGGATACAGTTACCCGGAAGTGAAGCATCGGAATCTAAAACTGGACTCACAGGAGAGGTTCAAATCATAGAAAGTGAGAGTGCCAGTCCTCTTGTACTTAAGTCGGCATTGTGCCTTTTGTATTAAATTGGGATACAATTTCTGTGTTTCATCATCAATAAGAAGGTTCAAGGGATACAGTAAACTTGAAGTGAAGCATCGGAATCTAAAACTGGACTCACAGGAGAGGTTCAAATCATAGAAAGTTAAAGAGTCTGTCCTCTTGTATTTAAGTCGGCATTGTGCCTTTTGAATTTAATTCCGATGCAATTTCTGTGTTTCATCGTCAATAAGACGTTCCGAGGTATACAATAAACCTGAAGTGAAGCATCGGAATCTAAAACTGGACTCACAGGAGAGGATCAAGTCATAGGAAGTTAGAATGTCAGTCCTCTTGTACTTAAGTCGGCATTGTGCCTTTTGTATTAAATTCGGATGCAATTTCTGTGTTTCATCGTCAATAAGAATGTCCAAGGTACACAGTAAACCTGAAGTGAAGCATCGGAATCTAAAACTGGACTCACAGGAGAGGTTCAAATCATAGAAAGTGAGAGTGTCAGTCCTCTTGTACTTAAGTCGGCATTGTGCCTTTTGTATTAAATGTGGATGCAATTTCTGTGTTTCATCGTCAATAAGAAGGTCCAAGGGATACAGTAACCCTGAAGTGAAGCATCGGAAACTAAAACTGGACTCACAGGAGAGGTTCAAATCATAGACAGTGAGAGTGTCAGTCCTCTTGTACTTAGGTCGGCATTGTGCCTTTTGTATTATATTGGGATACAATTTCTGTGTTTCATCATCAATAAGAAGGTTCAAGGGATACAGTAAACCTGAAGTGAAGCAATGGAATCTAAAACTGGACTCACAGGAGAGGGTCAAATCATAGAATGATAGAGTGTCAGTCCTCTTGTACTTAAGTCGGCATTGTGCCTTGTGTATCAAATTCGGATGCAATTTCTGTGTTTCATTGTCAATAAGAAAGTCCAAGGTATACAGTAAACCTGAAGGAAAGCATCGGAATCTAAAACTGGACTCACAGGAGAGGTTCAAATCATAGAAAGTGAGTGTGTCAGTCGTTATGTACTTAAGTCGGCATTGTGCCTTTTGTATTAAATTCGGTTGCAATATCTGTGTTTCATCGTCAATAAGAAGGTACAAGGGATACAGTAAACCTGAAGTGAAACATCGGAATCTAAAACTGAACTCACTGGAGAGGTTCAAACCATAGAAAATGAGAGTGTCATTCCTCTTGTACTTAAGTCAGCATCGTGCCTTTGGTATTAAATTCGGATGCAATTTCTGTGTTTCATCGTCAATAACAAGGTCCGAGGGATACAGTAAACCTGAAGTGAAGCATCGAAATCTAAAACTGGACTCACAGGAGAGGTGCAAATCATAGAAATTGAGAGTGACAGTCCTCTTGTACTTAAGTCGGCATTGTGCCTCTTTGTATTAAATTCGGATGGAATGTCTGTGTTTCATCGTCAATAAGAAGATCCAAGGTATAAAGGAAACCTGAAGTGAAACATCGGAATCTAAAACTGGACTCACAGGAGAGGTTCAAGTCATAGAATGTTAGAGTGTCTTTCATCTTGCACTTAAGTCGGCATTGTGCCCTTTGTATTAAAGTCGGATGCAATTTCTTTGTTTCATTGTCAATTAGAGGGTACAAGGGATACAGTAAGCCTGAAACGAAGCATCGGAATCTAAAACTGGACTCACAGGAGAGGTTCAAATCATAGAAAGTTAGAGTGTCAGTCCACTTGTATTTAAGTCGGCATTGTGCCTTGTGTATTAAATTCGGATGGAATTTCTGTGTTTCATCGTAAATAAGAAGGTCCAAGGTATACAGTAACCCTGAAGTGAAGCATCGGAATCTAAAACTGGTCCCACAGGAGAGTTTCAAATCATAGAAAGTTAGATTGTCAGTCCTTTTGTACTTAAGTCGGCATTGTGCCTTTAGTATTAAATTTGGATGCCATTTCTGTGTTTCATCGTCAATAAGAAGGTCCAAGGGATACAGTAAACCTGAAGTGAGGCATCGGAAACTAAAACTGGTCCCACAGGAGAGGTTCAAATCATAGAAAGTTAGAGTGTCAGTCCTCTTGTACTTAAGTCGGCATTGTGCCTTTTGTATTAAATTCGGATGCAATTTCTGTGTTTCACCGCCAATAAGAAGGTCCAAGGTACACAGTAAACCTGAAATGAAGCAGCGGAATCTGAAACTGGACTCACAGGAGAGGTTCAAATCATAGAAAGTGAGAGTGTCAGTCCCCTTGTACTTAAGTCGGCATTGTGTCTTTTGTAATAAATTCGGATGCAATTTCTGTGTTTCATCGTCAATAAGAAGGTCCAAGGGATACAGCAAACCTGAAGTGAAGCATCGGAATCTAACACTGGACTCACAGGAGGGGTTCAAATCGTAGAAAGTTAGAGTGTCAGTCCTCTTGTACTTAAGTCGGCATTGTGCTTTAGTATTAAGTTCGGGTGCAATTTCTGTGTTTCATCGTCAATAAGAAGGTCCAACGTATACAGTAAACCAGAAGTGAACCATCGGAATCTAAAACTGGACTCACAGGAGAGGTTCAAATCATAGAATATTAGAGTGTCAGTCGTCTTGTACTTAAGTCAGCATTGTGCCTTTTGAATTTAATTGCGATGCAATTTCTGTGTTTCATCGTCAATAAGAAGTTCCGAGGTATACAGTAACCCTGAAGTGAAGCATCAGAATCTAAAACTGGACTTACAGGAGAGGTTCAAATCATAGTAAGTTAGACTGTCATTCCTCTTGTGCTTAAGTCGGCATTGTGCCTTTTGTATTAAATTCGTATGCAAATTCTGTTATTTATCGTCAATAAGAAGGTCCAAGGTACACAGTAAACCTGAAGTGAAGCATCGGAATCTAAAACTGCACTCACAGGAGAGGGTCAAATCATAGAAAGATAGAGTGTCAGTCCTGTTGTACTTAAGTCGGCATTGTGCCTTTTGTATTAAATTCGGATGCAATTTCTGTGTTTCATCGTCAATAAGAAAGTCCAAGGTATACAGTAAACCTGAAGTAAAGCATCGGAATCAAAAACTGGACTCACAGGAGAGGTTCAAATCATAGAAAGTGAGTGTGTCAGTCCACATGTACTTAAGTCAGCATTGTGCCTTTTGTATTAAATTCGGGTGCAATTTCTGTGTTTCATCGTCAATACGAAGGTACAAGGGATACAGTAAACCTGAAGAGAAGTATCGAAACATAAAACTGGACTCACAGGAGAGGTTCAAATCATAGAAAGTGAGAGTGTCAGTCCTCTTGTACTTAAGTGGGCATTGTGCCTCTTTGTATTAAATTCGGACGCATTTTCTGTGTTTCATCGTCAATAAGAAGGTCCAAGGTATAATGGAAACCTGAAGTGAAGCATCGGAATCTAAAACTGGACTCACAGGAGAGATTCAAGTCATAGAAGGTTAGAGTGTCATTTCTCTTGTACTTAAGTCGGCATAGTGCCTTTTGTATTAAATTCGGAAGCGATTTCTCTGTGTCATTGTCAATTAGAAGGTACAAGGGATACAGTAAACCTGAAGTGAAGCATCGGAATCTAAAACTGGACTCACAGGAGAGGTTCAAATCACAGAAAGTTAGAGTGTCAGTCCTCTTGTATTTAAGTCGGCATTGTGCCTTTTGAATTTAATTCCGATGCAATTTCTGTGTTTCATCGTCAATAAGACGTTCCGAGGTATACAATAAACCTGAAGTGAAGCATCGGAATCTAAAACTGGACTCACAGGAGACCTTCAAATCATAGATAGTTAGAGTATCAGTCCTCTCGTACTTAAGTCGGCATTGTGCCTTTTGTATTAAATTCGGATGCAGTTTCTGTGTTTCATCGTCAGTAACAAGGTGCAAGGGATACAGTAAACCTGAAGTGAAGCATCGGAATCTAAAGCTGGACTCACAGGAGACGTTCAAACCATGGAAAGATAGAGTGTCAGTCCTCTTGTACTTAAGTCGGCATTATGCCTTTTGTATTAAATTCGGATGCAATTTCTGTGTTTCATCGTCAATAAGAAGGTCCAAGGGATACAGTAAACCTGAAGTGAAGCATCGGAGTCTAAAACTGGACTCACAGGAGAGGTTCAAATCATAGAAAGTTAGAGTGTCAGTCCTCTTGTACTCAAGTCGGCATTGTGCCATTTGTATTAAATTCGGATGCAATTTCTGTGTTTCATCGTCAATAAGAAGTTCCGAGATATACAGCAAACCTGAAGTCAAGCATCGGAATCTAAAACTGGACTCACAGGAGAGGTTCAAATCATAGAAAGTTAGAGTGTCAGTCCTCTTGTACTTTAGTCGGCATTGTGCCTTTTGTATTAAATTCGGATGCAATTTCTGTGTTTCATCGTCAATAAGAAGTTCCAAGGTACACAGTAACCCTGAAGTGAAGCATCGGAATCTACATCTTAACTCACAGGAGAGGGTCAAATCATAGAAAGTGAGAGTGTCAGTCCACTTGTATTTAAGTCGGCATTGTGCCTTTTGTATTAAATTCTAATGCAATTTCTGTGTTTCATTGTCAATAAGAAGGTCCAAGGTATAAAGGGAACCTGAAGTGAAACAACGGAATGTAAAACTAAACTCACAGGAGAGGTTCAAATCATAGAAAGTTAGAGTGTCAGTCCTCTTGTACTTAAGTCGGCATTGTGCCTTTTGTATTAATTTCTGATACAATTTCTGTGTTTCATCGTCAATAAGAAGGTCCAAGGGATACAGTAAAACTGAAGTGAAGCGTCAGAAGCTAAAACTGGACTCACAGGAGAAGTTCAAATCATAGAAAGTGAGAGTATCAGTCCTCTTGTACTTAAGTCGGCATTGTGCCTTTTGTATTAAATTCGGATGCAATTTCTTCGTTTCATTGTCAATTAGAAGGTACAAGGGATACAGTAAACCTGAAGTGAATCATCGGAATCTAAAACTGGACTCACAGGAGAGATTCAAATCATAGAAAGTTAGAGTGTCAGTCCTCTTGTACTTAAGTCGGCATTGTGCCTTTTGTATTAAATTCGGATGCAATTTCTGTGTTTCATCGTCAATAAGAAGGTCCAAGGGATACAGTAACCCTGAAGTGAAGCATCGAAATCTAAAACTGGACTCACAGGAGAGGTTCAAATCATAGAAAGTGAGAGTGTCAGTCCTCTTGTACTTAAGTCGGCATTGTGCCTTTTGTATTAAATTGGGATACAATTTCTGTGTTTCATCATCAATAAGGAGGTTCAAGGGATACAGTAAACTTGAAGTGAAGCATCGGAATCTAAAACTGGACTCACAGGAGAGGTTCAAATCATAGAAAGTTAAAGAGTCTGTCCTCTTCTATTTAAGTCGGCATTGTGCCTTTTGAATTTAATTCCGATGCAATTTCTGTGTTTCATCGTCAATAAGAAGTTCCGAGGTATACAGTAAACCTGAAGTGAAGCATCGGAATCTAAAACTGGACTCACAGGAGACTTTCAAATCATAGAAAGTTAGTGTGTCAGTCCTCTTGTACTTAAGTCGGCATTGTGCCTTTTGTATTAAATTCGGATGCAATATCTGTGTTTCATCGTCAATAAGAAGGTCCAAGGGATACAGTAAACCTGAAGTGAAGCATCGGAGTCTAAAACTGGACTCACAGGGGAGGTTCAAATCATAGAAAGTTAGAGTGTCAGTCCTCTTGTACTTAAGTCGGCATTATGCCTTTTGAATTTAATTCCAATGTAATTTCTGTGTTTCATCGTCAATAAGAAGTTCCGAGGTATACAGTAAACCTGAAGTGAAGCATCGGAATCTAAGGCTGGACACACAGGAGCAGTTCAAATCATAGAAAGTGAGAGTGTCAGTCCTCTTGTACTTAAGTCGGCATTGTGCCGTTTGTATTAAATTCGGATGCAATTTCTGTGTTACATCGTCAATAAGAAGGTCCAAGGGATACAGTAAACCTGAAGTGAAGCATCGGAATCTAAAACAGGACTCACAGGAGCGGTTCAAATCATAGAAAGTTAGAGTGTCAGTCCTCTTGTACTTAAGTCGGCATTGTGTCTTTTGAATTTAATTCCGATGCAATTTCTGTGTTTCATCGTCAATAAGAAGTTCCGAGGTATACAGTAAACCTGAAGTGAAGCATGAGAATCTAAAACTCGACTCACAGGAGAGGTTCAAATCATAGAAAGGTAGACAGTCATTCCTCTTGTACTTAATTCGGCATTGTGAAGTTTGTATTAAATTCAGATGCAAATTCAGTTATTTATCGTCAATAAGAAGGTCCAAGGTACACAGTAAACCTGAAGTGAAGCATCGGAATTTAAACTGGACTCACAAGAGAGGTTAAAATCATAGAAAATAAGAGTGTCAGTCCTCTTGTACTCAAGTCGGCATTGTGCCATTTGTGTTAAATTCGGATGCAATTTCTGTGTTTCATCGTCAATAAGAAGTTCCGAGATATACAGCAAACCTGAAGTCAAGCATCGGAATCTATAACTGGACTCACAGGAGAGGTTCAAATCATAGAAAGTTAGAGTGTCAGTCCTCTTGTACTCAAGTCGGCATTGTGCCATTTGTATTAAATTCGGATGCAATTTCTGTGTTTCATCGTCAATAAGAAGGTCCAAGTGATACAGTAAACCTGAAGTGAAGCATCGGAATCTAAAACTGGACTCACAGGAGAGGTTCAAGTCATAGAAAGTGAGAGTGTCAGTCCTCTTGTACTTAAGTCGGCATTGTGCCTTTTGTATTAAAGTCAAATACAATTTCTGTGTTTCATCGTCAGTAAGAAGGTTCAAGGGATACAGTAAACCTGATGTGAAGCATCGGAATCTAAAACTGGTCCCACAGGAGGGGTTCAAATCATAGAAATTTAAAGCGTCAGTACTCCTGTACATAAGTCGTAATTGTGGCTTTTGAATTTAGTTCCGATGCAATTTCTGTGTTTCATCGTCAATAAGAAGGTCCAAGGGATACAGTAAACCTGAAGTGAAGCATCGGAGTCTAAAACTGGACTCACAGGAGAGCTTCAAATCATAGAAAGTTAGAGTGTCAGTCCTCTTTTACTTAAGACGGCATTGTGCCATTTGTATTAAATTCGGATGCAATGTCTGTGTTTCATCGTCAATAAGAAGTTCCGAGATATACAGTAAACCTGAAGTCAAGCATCGGAATCTAAAACTGGACTCACAGGAGAGGTTCAAATCATAGAAAGTTAGAGTGTCAGTCCTCTTGTACTTTAGTCGGCATTGTGCCTTTTGTATTAAATTCGGATGCAATTTCTGTGTTTCATCGTCAATAAGAAGTTCCAAGGTACACAGTAACCCTGAAGTGAAGCATCGGAATCTACATCTTAACTCACAGGAGAGGGTCAAATCATAGAAAGTGAGAGTGTCAGTCCACTTGTATTTAAGTCGGCATTGTGCCTTTTGTATTAAATTCGGATGCAATTTCTTCGTTTCATTGTCAATAAGAAGGTCCAAGGTATAAAGGGAACCTGAAGTGAAACAACGGAATGTAAAACTAAACTCACAGGAGAGGTTCAAATCATAGAAAGTTAGAGTGTCAGTCCTCTTGTACTTAAGTCGGCATTGTGCCTTTTGTATTAATTTCTGATACAACTTCTGTGTTTCATCGTCAATAAGAAGGTCCAAGGGATACAGTAAAACTGAAGTGAAGCGTCAGAAGCTAAAACTGGACTCACAGGAGAAGTTCAAATCATAGAAAGTGAGAGTATCAGTCCTCTTGTACTTAAGTCGGCATTGTGCCTTTTGTATTAAATTCGGATGCAATTTCTTTGTTTCAGTGTCAATTAGAAGGTACAAGGGATACAGTAAACCTGAAGTGAATCATCGGAATCTAAAACTGGACTCACAGGAGAGGTTCAAATCATAGAAAGTTAGAGTGTCAGTCCTCTTGTACTTAAGTCGGCATTGTGCCTTTTGTATTAAATTCGGATGCAATTTCTGTGTTTCATCGTCAATAAGAAGGTCCAAGGGATACAGTAACCCTGAAGTGAAGCATCGAAATCTAAAACTGGACTCACAGGAAAGGTTCAAATCATAGAAAGTGAGAGTGTCAGTCCTCTTGTACTTAAGTCGGCATTGTGCCTTTTGTATTAAATTGGGATACAATTTCTGTGTTTCATCATCAATAAGGAGGTTCAAGGGATACAGTAAACTTGAAGTGAAGCATCGGAATCTAAAACTGGACTCACAGGAGAGGTTCAAATCATAGAAAGTTAAAGAGTCTGTCCTCTTGTATTTAAGTCGGCATTGTGCCTTTTGAATTTAATTCCGATGCAATTTCTGTGTTTCATCGTCAATAAGAAGTTCCGAGGTATACAGTAAACCTGAAGTGAAGCATCGGAATCTAAAACTGGACTCACAGGAGACTTTCAAATCATAGAAAGTTTGTGTGTCAGTCCTCTTGTACTTAAGTCGGCATTGTGCCTTTTGTATTAAATTCGGATGCAATATCTGTGTTTCATCGTCAATAAGAAGGTCCAAGGGATACAGTAAACCTGAAGTGAAGCATCGGAGTCTAAAACTGGACTCACAGGGGAGGTTCAAATCATAGAAAGTTAGAGTGTCAGTCCTCTTGTACTTAAGTCGGCATTATGCCTTTTGAATTTAATTCCAATGTAATTTCTGTGTTTCATCGTCAATAAGAAGTTCCGAGGTATACAGTAAACCTGAAGTGAAGCATCGGAATCTAAGGCTGGACACACAGGAGCAGTTCAAATCATAGAAAGTGAGAGTGTCAGTCCTCTTGTACTTAAGTCGGCATTGTGCCGTTTGTATTAAATTCGGATGCAATTTCTGTGTTACATCGTCAATAAGAAGGTCCAAGGGATACAGTAAACCTGAAGTGAAGCATCGGAATCTAAAACAGGACTCACAGGAGCGGTTCAAATCATAGAAAGTTAGAGTGTCAGTCCTCTTGTACTTAAGTCGGCATTGTGTCTTTTGAATTTAATTCCGATGCAATTTCTGTGTTTCATCGTCAATAAGAAGTTCCGAGGTATACAGTAAACCTGAAGTGAAGCATGAGAATCTAAAACTCGACTCACAGGAGAGGTTCAAATCACAGAAAGGTAGACAGTCATTCCTCTTGTACTTAATTCGTCATTGTGAAGTTTGTATTAAATTCAGATGCAAATTCTGTTATTTATCGTCAATAAGAAGGTCCAAGGGATACAGTAAACCTGAAGTGAGACATCGGAATCTAAAACAGGACTCACAGGAGCGGTTCAAATCATAGAAAGTTAGAGTGTCAGTCATCTTGTACTTAAGTCGGCATTGTGTCTTTTGAATTTAATTCCGATGCAATTTCTGTGTTTCATCGTCAATAAGAAGTTCCGAGATATACAGTAAACCTGAAGTCAAGCATCGGAATCTATAACTGGACTCACAGGAGTGGTCCAAATCATAGAAAGTTAGAGTGTCAGTCCACTTGTACTTAAGTCGGCATTGTGCCCTTTGTATTGAATTCGGGTGCAATTTCTGTGTTTCATCGTCAGTAAGAAGGTCCAAGGGAGACAGTAAACCTGAAGTCAAGCATCGGAATCTATAACTGGACTCACAGGAGTGGTCCAAATCATAGAAAGTTAGAGTGTCAGTCCACTTGTACTTAAGTCGGCATTGTGCCTTTTGTATTAAATTCGTATGCAATTTCTTTGTTTCATCGTCAATAAGAAGGTACAAGGGATACAGTAAACCTGAAGTGAAGCATCGGAATCTAAAACTGGACTCACAGGAGAGGTTCAAATCATAGAAAGTGAGAGTGTAAGTCCTCTTGTGCTTAAGTCGGCATTGTGCCTTTTGTATTAAATTCGGATGCAATTTCTGTGTTTCATCGTCAAAAGAAGGTCCAAAGGATACAGTAAACATGAAGTGAAGCTTCGGAATCTAAAACTGGACTCACTGGAGAGGTTCAAATCATAGAAAGTTAGAGTGTCAGTCCTCTTGTACTTATGTCGGCATTGTGCCTTTTGAATTTAATTCCGATGCAATTTCAGTCTTTCATCGTCAATAAGAAGTTCCAAGGTATACTGTAAACCTGAAGTGAAGCATCGGAATCTAAAACTGGACTCACAATAGAGGTTCAAATCATAGAAAGTTAGAGCGTCAGTCCTCTAGTACTTAAGTCGGCATTGTGCCTTTTGTATTAAATTCGGATGCAATTTCTGTGTTTCATCGTCAATAAGCAGTTCCAAGGGATACAGTAACCCTGAACTGAAGCATCGGAATCAAAAACTGGACCCACAAATGAGGTTCAAATCATAGATTGTTAGAGTGTCAGTCCTCCTGTACTTAAGTCGGCATTATGCCTTTTGAATTTAATTTCGATGTAATTTCTGTGTTTCATCGTCAATAAGATGTTCCGAGGTATACAGCAAACCTGAAGTGAAGCATCGGAATCTAAAACTGGACTCACAGGAGAGGTTCAAATCATAGAAAGAGAGAGTGTCAGTCGTCTTGTGCTTAAGTCGGCATTGTGCCTTTTGAATTTAATTCCGATGCGATTTCTGTGTTTCATCGTCAATAAGAAGCTCCGAGGTATACAGTAAACCTGAAGTGAAGCATCAGAATCAAAAACTCGACTCACAGGAGAGGTTCAAATCATAGAAAGTTAGACAATCATTCCTCTTGTACTTAATTCGGCATTGTGCCGATTGTATTAAATTCTGATGCAAATTCTGTTATTTATCGTCAATAAGAAGGTCCAAGGTACACAGTAAACCTGAAGTGAAGCATCGGAATCTAAAACTGGACTCACAGGAGCGGTTCAAATCATAGAAAGTTAGAGTGTCAGTCCTCTTGTACTTAAGTCGGCATTGTGCCTTTTGTATTATATTCGGATGCAATTTCTGTATTCCATCGTCAATAAGAAAGTCCAAGGTATACAGTAAAGCTGAAGGAAAGCATCGGAATCTAAAACTGGACTCACAGGAGAGGTTAAAATCATAGAAAGTGAGTGTGTCAGTCCTCTTGTACTTAAGTCGGCATTGTGCCTTTTGTATTAAATTCGGATGCTATTTCTGTGTTTCATCGTCAATAAGAAGGTCCAAGAGATACAGTAAACCTGAATTGAAGCATCGGAATCTAACACTGGACTCACTGAAGAGGTTCAAATCATAGAAAGTTAGAGTGTCAGTCCTCTTGTACTTAAGTCATCATTGTGCCGTTTGTATCAAATTCGGATGCAATTTCTGTGCTTCATCGTCAATAAGAAGGTCCAAGGGATACAGTTAAGCTGAAGTGAGGCATTGGAATCTAAAACTGGACCCACAGGAGAGGTTCAAATCTTAGAAAGTTAGTGTGTCAGTCCTCTTGTACATAAGCCGGCATTGTGCCTTTTGTATTAAATTCGGATGCACTTTCTGTTTTTCATCGTCAATAAGAAGGTCCTACGTATACAGTAAACCTGAAGTAAAGCATCGGAATCTAAAACTGGACTCACAGCAGAGGTTCAAAACATAGAAAGTTAGAGTGTTAGTCCACTTGTATATAAGTCTTCATTGGGCCTTTTATATTAAATTCGGATGCAATTTCTGTGCTTCATCGTCAATAAGAAGGTCAAAGGGATACAGTAAACCTGAAGTGAAGCATTGGAATCTAAAACTGGACTCACAGGAGAGGTTCAAATCATAGAAAGTTAGAGTGTCAGTCCTCTTGTACATAAGTCGGCACTGTGCCTTTTGTATTAAATTCGGATGCAATTTTTTGTGTTTCATCGTCAATAAGATGGTCCATGGGATACATTAAACCTGTAGTTAAGCATCGGAATCTGAAACTGGACTCACAGGAGAGCTTCAAATCATAGAAAGTTAGAGTGTCAGTCGTCTTGTGCTTAAGTCGGCATTGTTCCTTTTGAATTTAATTCCGATGCGATTTCTGTGTTTCATCGTCAATAAGAAGCTCCGAGGTATACAGTAAACCTGAAGTGAAGCATCAGAATCAAAATCTCGACTCACAGGAGAGGTTCAAATCATAGAAAGTTAGACAGTCATTCCTCTTGTACTTAATTCGGCATTGTGCCGATTGTATTAAATTCGGATGCAAATTCTGTTATTTATCGTCAATAAGAAGGTCCAAGCTACACAGCAAACCTGAAGTGAAGCATCGGAATCTAAAACTGGACTCACAGGAGCGGTTGAAATCATAGAAAGTTAGAGTGTCAGTCCTCTTGTACTTATGTCATCATTGTGCCGTTTGTATCAAATTCGGATGCAATTTCTGTGCTTCATCGTCAATAAGAAGGTCCAAGGGATACAGTTAACATGAAGTGAGTCATCGGAATCTAAAACTGGACCCACAGGAGAGGTTCAAATCAGAGAAAGTTAGAGTGTCAGTCCACTTGTACATAAGTCGTCATTGTGCCTTTTGTATTAAATTCGGATGCAATTTCTGTTTTTCGTCGTCAATAAGAAGGTCCTAGGTATACAGTAGACCTGAAGTAAAGCATCGGAATCTAAAACTGGACTCACAGCAGAGGTTCAAAACACAGAAAGTTAGAGTGTCAGTACACTTGTATTTAAGTCGGCATTGGGCCTTTTATATTAAATTCGGATGCAATTTCTGTGTTTCATCGTCAATAAGAAGGTCAAAGGGATACAGTAAACCTGAAGTGAAGCATGGAAATCTAAAACTGGACTCACAGGAGAGGTTCAAATCGTAGAAAGTTAGTGTGTCAGTCCTCTTGTACTTAAGTCGGCATTGTGCCTTTTGTATTAAATTCGGATGCAATTTCTGTATTCCATCGTCAATAAGAAAGTCCAAGGTATACTGTAAACCTGAAGTAAAGCATCGGAATCTTAAACTGGACTCACAGGAGAGGTTAAAATCATAGAAAGTGAGTGTGTCAGTCCTCTTGTACATAAGTCAGCATTGTGCCTTTTCTATTATATTCGGATGCAATTTCTGTGTTTCATCGTCAATAAGAAGGTCCAAGGGATACAGTAAACCTGAAGTGAAGCATCGAAATCAAAAACTGGACTCACAGGAGAGGTTCAAATCATAGAAAGTTAGAGTGTCAGTAATCTTGTACTTAAGTCGGCATTCTGCCTTTTGTATTAAATTCGGATGCATTTCTGTGTTTCATCGTCAATAAGAAGATCCGAGGTATACAGTAAACCTGAAGTGAAGCATGGGAATCTAAAACTGGACTCACAGGAGAGGTTCAATTCATAGTGTGAGAGTGTCAGTCCTCTTGTACTTAAGTCGGCATTGTGCCTTTTGTATTAAATTCGGATGAAATATCTGTCTTTCATCGACAATGAGAAGGTCCAAGGGATACAGTAAACCTGAAGTGAAGCATCGAAATCAAAAACTGGACTCACAGGAGAGGTTCAAATCATAGAAAGTTAGAGTGTCAGTAATCTTGTACTTAAGTCGGCATTCTGCCTTATGTATTAAATTCGGATGCAATTTCTGTGTTTCATCGTCAATATGAAGATCCGAGGTATACAATAAACCTGAAGTGAAGCATCGGAATCGAAAACTGGACTCACAGGAGAGGTTCAGATCATAGAAAGATAGAGTGTCAGTCCTCTTGTACTTAAGTCGGCATTGTGCCTTTTGTATTAAATTCGGATGCAATTTCTGTGTTTCATCGTCAATAAGAAGGTATAAGGTACACAGTAAACCTGAAGTGAAGCATCGGAATCTAAATCTTAACTCACAGGAGAGGTTCAAATCGTAGAAAGTGAGAGTGTCAGTCCACTTGTACTTAAGTCGGCATTGTGCCTTTTGTTTTAAATTCGGATGCAATTTCTGTGTTTCATTGTCAATAAGAAGGTCCAAGGTATAAAGGGAGCCTGAAGTGAAGCATCGGAATGTAAAACTGGACTCACATTAGAGGATCAAATCATAGAAAGTGAGAGTGTCAGTCCCCTTGTACTTAAGTCGGCATTGTGCCTTTTGTATTAAATTCGGATGCAATTTCTGTGTTTCATCGTCACTAAGAAGGTCCAAAGGATACAGTATACATGAAGTGAAGCATCGGAATCTAAAACTGAACTCACAGGAGATGTTCAAATCATAGAAAGTTAGAGTGTCAGTCCTCTTGTACTTAAGTCGGCATTGTGCCTTTTGAATTTAATTCCGGTGCAATTTCTGTGATTCATCGTCAATAAGAAGTTCCAAGGGATACAGTAACCCTGAAGTGAAGCATCGGAATCTAAAACTGGGCTCACAGGAGAGGTCCAAATCATAGAAAGTGAGAGTGTCAGTCCTCTTGTACTTAAGTCGGCATTGTGCTTTTGTATTAAATTCGGATGCAATTTCTGTATTCCATCGTCAATAAGAAAGTCCAAGGTATACAGTAAACCTGAAGTAAAGCATCGGAATCTAAAACTGGACTCACAGGAGAGGTTAAAATCATAGAAAGTGAGTGTGTCAGTCCTCTTGTACTTAAGTCGGCATTGTGCCTTTTGTATTAAATTCGGATGCAATTTCTGTGTTTCATCGTCAATAACAAGGTCCAAGGGATACAGTAAACCTGAAGTGAAGCATCGGAATCTAAAACTGGACCCACAAATGAGGTTCAAATCATAGATTGTTAGAGTGTCAGTCCTCCTGTACTTAAGTCGGCATTATGCCTTTTGAATTTAATTTCGACGTAATTTCTGTGTTTCATCGTCAATAAGATGTTCCGAGGTATACAGTAAACCTGAAGTGAAGCATCGGAATCTAACACTGGACTCACAGGAGAGGTTCAAATCATAGAAAGTTAGAGTGTCAGTCCTCTTGTACTTAAGTCGCCATTGTGCCTTTTGTATTAAATTCGGATGCAATTTCTGTGTTTCATCGTCAAAAAGAAGGTCCAAAGGATACAGTAAACCTGAAGTGAAGCATCGGAATCTAAAACTGGTCCCACAGGAGAGGTTCAGATCATAGAAAGATAGAGTGTCAGTCCTCTTGTACTTAAGTCGGCATTGTGCCTTATGTATTAAATTCGGATGCTATTTCTGTGTTTCATCGTCAATAAGAAGGTCCAAGCGATACAGTAAACCTGAATTGAAGCATCGGAATCTAACACTGGACTCACTGAAGAGGTTCAAATCATAGATAGTTAGAGTGTCAGTCCTCTTGTACTTAAGTCATCATTGTGCCGTTTGTATCACGTTCGGATGCAATTTCTGTGCTTCATCGTCAATAAGAAGGTCCAAGGGATACAGTTAACCTGAAGTGAGGCATCGGAATTTAAAACTGGACCCACAGGAGAGGTTCAAATCATAGAAAGTTAGAGTGTCAGTCCTCTTGTAGTTAAATCGGCACTGTGCCTTTTGTATTAAATTCGGATGCAATTTCTGCTTTTCATCGTCAATAAGAAGGTCCTAGGTATACAGTAACCCTGAAGTAAAGCATCGGAATCTAAAACTGGACTCACAGGAGAGGTTCAAATCGTAGAAAGTTTGTGTGTCAGTCCTCTTGTACTTAAGTCGGCATTGTGCCTTTTGTATTAAATTCGGATGCAATTTCTGTATTCCATCGTCAATAAGAAAGTCCAAGGTATACTGTAAACCTGAAGTAAAGCATCGGAATCTTAAACTGGACTCACAGGAGAGGTTAAAATCATAGAAAGTGAGTGTGTCAGTCCACTTGTTTATAAGTCGGCATTGTGCCTTTTGTATTAAATACGGATGCTTTTTCTGTGTTTCATCGTCAATAAGAAGGTACAAGGGATATAGTAAACCTGAAGTGAAGCATCGGAATCTAAAACTGAACTCACAGGAGAGGTTCAAAACATAGAAAGTGAGAGTGTCAGTCCTCTTGTACATAAGTCAGCATTGTGCCTTTTCTATTATATTCGGATGCAATTTCTGTGTTTCATCGTCAATAAGAAGGTCCAAGGGATACAGTAAACCTGAAGTGAAGCATCGAAATCAAAAACTGGACTCACAGGAGAGGTTCAAATCATAGAAAGTTAGAGTGTCAGTAATCTTGTACTTAAGTCGGCATTCTGCCTTTTGTATTAAATTCGGATGCATTTCTGTGTTTCATCGTCAATAAGAAGATCCGAGGTATACAGTAAACCTGAAGTGAAGCATGGGAATCTAAAACTGGACTCACAGGAGAGGTTCAATTCATAGTGTGAGAGTGTCAGTCCTCTTGTATTTAAGTCGGCATTGTGCCTTTTGTATTAAATTCGGATGCAATATCTGTCTTTCATCGACAATGAGAAGGTCCAAGGGATACAGTAAACCTGAAGTGAAGCATCGGAATCTAAAACTGGACTCACAGGAGAGGTTGAGATCATAGAAAGATAGAGTGTCAGTCCTCTTGTACTTAAGTCGGCATTGTGCCTTTTGTATTAAATTCGGATGCAATTTCTGTGTTTCATCGTCAATAAGAAGGTCCAAGGTACACAGTAAACCTGAAGTGAAGCATCGGAATCTAAATCTTAACTCACAGGAGAGGTTCAAATCGTAGAAAGTGAGAGTGTCAGTCCACTTGTACTTAAGTCGGCATTGTGCCTTTTGTTTTAAATTCGGATGCAATTTCTGTGTTTCATTGTCAATAAAAAGGTCCAAGGTATAAAGGGAGCCTGAAGTGAAGCATCGGAATGTAAAACTGGACTCACAGGAGAGGTTCAAATCATAGAAAGTTAGAGTGTCAGTCCTCTTGTACTTAAGTAGGCATTGTGCCTTTTGCATTAAATTCGCATGCAATTTCTTCGTTTCATCGTAAATAAGAAGGTACAAGGGATACAGTAAACCTGAAGTGAAGCATCGGAATCTAAAACTGGACTCACAGGAGAGGTTCAAATCATAGAAAGTGAGAGTGTCAGTCCTCTTGTACTTAAGTCGGCATTGTGCCTTTTGTATTAAATTCGGATGCAATTTCTGTGTTTCATCGTCACTAAGAAGGTCCAAAGGATACAGTATACATGAAGTGAAGCATCGGAATCTAAAACTGAACTCACAGGAGATGTTCAAATCATAGAAAGTTAGAGTGTTAGTCCCCTTGTACTTAAGTCGGCATTGTGCCTTTTGAATTTAATTCCGGTGCAATTTCTGTGATTCATCGTCAATGAGAAGTTCCAAGGGATACAGTAACCCTGAAGTGAAGCATCGGAATCTAAAACTGGACTCACAGGAGAGGTCCAAATCATAGAAAGTGAGAGTGTCAGTCCTCTTGTACTTAAGTCGGCATTGTGCCTTTTGTATTAAATTCAGATGCAACTTCTGTGTTTCATCGTCATGAAGAAGGTCCAAGGGATACAGTAAACCTGAAGTGAAGCATCGGAATCTAAAGCTGGACTCACAGGAGAGGTTCAAATCATAGAAAGTGAGGGTGTCAGTCCTCTTGTATTTAAGTCGGCATTGTGCCTTTTGTATTAAATTCGGATGCAATTTCTGTGTTTCATCGTCAAAAAGAAGGTCCAAGGGATACAGTAAACCTGAAGTGAGGCATCGGAATCTAAAACTGGTCCCACAGGAGAGGTTCAGATCGTAGAAAGTTAGAGTTTCAGTCCTGTTGTACTTAAGTCGGCATTGTGCCTTTTGTATTAAATTCGGATGCAATTTCTGTCTTTCATCGTCAAAGAGAAGGTCCAAGGGATACAGTAAAGCTGAAGTGAAGCATCGGAATCTAAAACTGGTCTCACAGGAGAGGTTCAACTCATAGAATGTGAGAGTGTCAGCCCTCTTGTACTTAAGTCGGCATTGTGCCCTTTGTATTAAATTCGGATGCAATTTCTGTGTTTCATTGTCAATTAGAAGGTCTAAGGTATAAAGAAAACCTGAAGTGAAGCATCGGAATGTAAAACTGGACTCACAGGAGAGGTTCAAATCATAGAAAGTGAGAGTGTCAGCCCACTTGTACTTAAGTCGGCATTGTGCCTTTTCTATTAACTTCCGATGCAATTTCTGTGTTTCATCGTCAATATGAAGTTCCGAAGTATACAGTAAACCTGCACTGAAGCATCAGAATCTAAAACTGGACTCACACGAGAGTTTCAAATCATAGAAAGTTAGACTGTCATTCCTCTTGTACTTAAGTCGGCATTGTGCCTTTTGTATTAAATTCGGATGCAATTTCTGGGGGTCATCGTCAATAAGAAGGTCCAAGGTATAATGGAAACCTGAAGTGAAGCATCGGAATCTAAAACTGGACTCACAGGAGATGTTCAAATCATGGAAATTTAGAGTGTCAGTTCTCTTATACTTAAGTCGGCGTTGTGCCTTTTGTATTAAATTCGGATGCAATTTCTTTGTTTCATCGTCAATAAGAAGGTTCAAGGGATACAGTAAACCTGAAGTGAAGCAACGGAATCTAAAACTGGACTCACAGGAGAGGTTCAAAGCATAGAAAGTGAGAGTGTCAGTCCTCTTGTACTTAAGTCGGCATTGTGCCATTTTTATTATATTCGGATGTAATTTCTGTGTTTAATCGTCAATAAGAAGGTCCAAGGGATACAGTAAACCAGAAGTGATGCATCGGAATCCAAAACTGGACTCACAGGAGAAGTTCAAATCATAGAAAGTGAGAGTGTCAGGCCTCTTGTACTTAAGTCGGCACTGTGCTTTTATATTAAATTCGGATGCAATTTCTGTGTTTCATCGTCAATAAGAAGGTCCAAGGGATACAGCAAACCTGAAGTGAAGCATCGGAATCTAAAACTGGACTCACAGGAGAGGTTCAAATCACAGAAAGTTAGAGTGTCAGTCGTCTTGAACTTAAGTCGGCATTGTGCCTTTTGAATTTAATTCCGATGCAATTTCTGTGTTTCATCGTCAATATGAAGTTCCGAAGTATACAGTAAACCTGCAGTGAAGCGTCAGACTCTAAAACTGGACTCACACGAGAGTTTCAAATCATAGAAAGTTAGACTGTCATTCCTCTTGTACTTAAGTCGGCATTGTGCCTTTTGTATTAAATTCGGATGCAATTTCTGTGTTTCATCGTCAATAAGAAGGTTCAAGCGATACAGTAACCCTGAAGTGAAGCATCGTAATCTAAAACTGGACTCACAGGAGAGGTTCAAATCATAGAAAGTGAGAGTGTCAGTCCTCTTGTACTTAAGTCGGCATTGTGCCTTTTGTTTTAAATTCGGATGCAATTTCTGTGTTTCATCGTCAATAAGAAGGTCAAAGTGATACAGTAAACCTGAAGTGAAGCATCGGAATCTAAAACTGGACTCACAGGAGAGGTTCAAATCGTAGAAAGTTAGTGTGTCAGTCCTCTTGTACTTAAGTCGGCATTGTGCCTTTTGTATTAAATTCGGATGCAATTTCTGTATTCCATCGTCAATAAGAAAGTCCAAGGTATACTGTAAACCTGAAGTAAAGCATCGGAATCTTAAACTGGACTCACAGGAGAGGTTAAAATCATAGAAAGTGAGTGTGTCAGTCCACTTGTTTATAAGTCGGCATTGTGCCTTTTGTATTAAATACGGATGCTTTTTCTGTGTTTCATTGTCAATTAGAAGGTCTAAGGTATAAAGAAAACCTGAAGTGAAGCATCGGAATGTAAAACTGGACTCACAGGAGAGGTTCAAATCATAGAAAGTGAGAGTGTCAGCCCACTTGTACTTAAGTCGGCATTGTGCCTTTTCTATTAACTTCCGATGCAATTTCTGTGTTTCATCGTCAATATGAAGTTCCGAAGTATACAGTAAACCTGCACTGAAGCATCAGAATCTAAAACTGGACTCACACGAGAGTTTCAAATCATAGAAAGTTAGACTGTCATTCCTCTTGTACTTAAGTCGGCATTGTGCCCTTTGTATTAAATTCGGATGCAATTTCTGGGGGTCATCGTCAATAAGAAGGTCCAAGGTATAATGGAAACCTGAAGTGAAGCATCGGAATCTAAAACTGGACTCACAGGAGATGTTCAAATCATGGAAAGTTAGAGTGTCAGTTCTCTTATACTTAAGTCGGCGTTGTGCCTTTTGTATTAAATTCGGATGCAATTTCTCTGTTTCATCGTCAATAAGAAGGTTCAAGGGATACAGTAAACCTGAAGTGAAGCAACGGAATCTAAAACTGGACTCACAGGAGAGGTTCAAAGCATAGAAAGTGAGAGTGTCAGTCCTCTTGTACTTAAGTCGGCATTGTGCCATTTTTATTATATTCGGATGCAATTTCTGTGTTTAATCGTCAATAAGAAGGTCCAAGGGATACAGTAAACCAGAAGTGATGCATCGGAATCTAAAACTGGACTCACAGGAGAAGTTCAAATCATAGAAAGTGAGAGTGTCAGTCCTCTTGTACATAAGTCAGCATTGTGCCTTTTCTATTATATTCGGATGCAATTTCTGTGTTTCATCGTCAATAAGAAGGTCCAAGGGATACAGTAAACCTGAAGTGAAGCATCGAAATCAAAAACTGGACTCACAGGAGAGGTTCAAATCATAGAAAGTTAGAGTGTCAGTAATCTTGTACTTAAGTCGGCATTCTGCCTTTTGTATTAAATTCGGATGCATTTCTGTGTTTCATCGTCATTAAGAAGATCCGAGGTATACAGTAAACCTGAAGTGAAGCATGGGAATCTAAAACTGGACTCACAGGAGAGGTTCAATTCATAGTGTGAGAGTGTCAGTCCTCTTGTATTTAAGTCGGCATTGTGCCTTTTGTATTAAATTCGGATGCAATATCTGTCTTTTATCGACAATGAGAAGGTCCAAGGGATACAGTAAACCTGAAGTGAAGCATCGGAATCTAAAACTGGACTCACAGGAGAGGTTGAGATCATAGAAAGATAGAGTGTCAGTCCTCTTGTACTTAAGTCGGCATTGTGCCTTTTGTATTAAATTCGGATGCAATTTCTGTGTTTCATCGTCAATAAGAAGGTCCAAGGTACACAGTAAACCTGAAGTGAAGCATCGGAATCTAAATCTTAACTCACAGGAGAGGTTCAAATCGTAGAAAGTGAGAGTGTCAGTCCTCTTGTACTTAAGTAGGCATTGTGCCTTTTGCATTAAATTCGCATGCAATTTCTTCGTTTCATCGTAAATAAGAAGGTACAAGGGACACAGTAAACCTGAAGTGAAGCATCGGAATCTAAAACTGGACTCACAGGAGAGGTTCAAATCATAGAAAGTGAGAGTGTCAGTCCTCTTGTACTTAAGTCGGCATTGTGCCTTTTGTATTAAATTCGGATGCAATTTCTGTGTTTCATAGTCACTAAGAAGGTCCAAAGGATACAGTATACATGAAGTGAAGCATCGGAATCTAAAACTGAACTCACAGGAGATGTTCAAATCATAGAAAGTTAGAGTGTTAGTCCCCTTGTACTTAAGTCGGCATTGTGCCTTTTGAATTTAATTCCGGTGCAATTTCTGTGATTCATCGTCAATAAGAAGTTCCAAGGGATACAGTAACCCTGAAGTGAAGCATCGGAATCTAAAACTGGACTCACAGGAGAGGTCCAAATCATAGAAAGTGAGAGTGTCAGTCCCCTTGTACTTAAGTCGGCATTGTGCCTTTTGTATTAAATTCAGATGCAACTTCTGTGTTTCATCGTCATGAAGAAGGTCCAAGGGATACAGTAAACCTGAAGTGAAGCATCGGAATCTAAAACTGGTCTCACAGGAGAGGTTCAAATCATAGCATGTGAGAGTGTCAGCCCTCTTGTACTTAAGTCGGCATTGTGCCCTTTGTCTTAAATTCGGATGCAATTTCTGTGTTTCATTGTCAATTAGAAGGTCTAAGGTATAAAGAAAACCTGAAGTGAAGCATCGGAATGTAAAACTGGACTCACAGGAGAGGTTCAAATCATAGAAAGTGAGAGTGTCAGCCCACTTGTACTTAAGTCGGCATTGTGCCTTTTCTATTAACTTCCGATGCAATTTCTGTGTTTCATCGTCAATATGAAGTTCCGAAGTATACAGTAAACCTGCACTGAAGCATCAGAATCTAAAACTGGACTCACACGAGAGTTTCAAATCATAGAAAGTTAGACTGTCATTCCTCTTGTACTTAATTCGGCATTGTGCCTTTTGTATTAAATTCGGGTGCAATTTCTGGGGGTCATCGTCAATAAGAAGGTCCAAGGTATAATGGAAACCTGAAGTGAAGCATCGGAATCTAAAACTGGACTCACAGGAGATGTTCAAATCATGGAAAGTTAGAGTGTCAGTTCTCTTATACTTAAGTCGGCGTTGTGCCTTTTGTATTAAATTCGGATGCAATTTCTTTGTTTCATCGTCAATAAGAAGGTTCAAGGGATACAGTAAACCCGAAGTGAAGCAACGGAATCTAAAACTGGACTCACAGGAGAGGTTCAAAGCATAGAAAGTGAGAGTGTCAGTCCTCTTGTACTTAAGTCGGCATTGTGCCATTTTTATTATATTCGGATGCAATTTCTGTGTTTAATCGTCAATAAGAAGGTCCAAGGGATACAGTAAACCAGAAGTGATGCATCGGAATCTAAAACTGGACTCACAGGAGAAGTTCAAATCATAGAAAGTGAGAGTGTCAGGCCTCTTGTACTTAAGTCGGCACTGTGCTTTTATATTAAATTCGGATGCAATTTCTGTGTTTCATCGTCAATAAGAAGGTCCAAGGGATACAGCAAACCTGAAGTGAAGCATCGGAATCTAAAACTGGACTCACAGGAGAGGTTCAAATCACAGAAAGTTAGAGTGTCAGTCGTCTTGTACTTAAGTCGGAATTGTGCCTTTTGAATTTAATTCCGATGCAATTTCTGTGTATCATCGTCAATATGAAGTTCCGAAGTATACAGTAAACCTGCAGGGAAGCGTCAGACTCTAAAACTGGACTCACACGAGAGTTTCAAATCATAGAAAGGTAGACTGTCATTCCTCTTGTACTTAAGTCGGCATTGTGCCTTTTGTATTAAATTCGGATGCAATTTCTGTGTTTCATCGTCAATAAGAAGGTTCAAGCGATACAGTAACCCTGAAGTGAAGGATCGTAACCTAAAACTGGACTCACAGGAGAGGTTCAAATCATAGAAAGTGAGAGTGTCAGTCCTCTTGTACTTAAGTCGGCATTGTGCCTTTTCTATTAACTTCGGATGCAATTTCTGTGTTTCATCGTCAATAAGAAGGTCCAAGGGATACCGTACACCTGAAGGGAAGCATCGGAATCTAAAACTGGACTCACAGGAGAGGTTCAAATCATAGAAAGTGAGAGTATCAGTCCTCTTGTACTTATGTCAGCATTGTGCCTTTTGTAGTAAATTCGGATGCAATTTCTGTGTTTCATCGTCAATAAGAAGGTCCAAGGGATACAGTAAACGCGAAGTGAAGCATCGGGATCTAAAACTGGACTCACAGGAAAGGTTCAAATCATAGAAAGTTAGAGTGTCAGTCCTCTTGTACTTAAGTCGGCATTGTGCCTTTTGTATGAAATTCGGATGCAATTTCTGTGTTTCATCGTCAATAAGATGGTCCAAGGGATACAGTAAACATTAACTGAAGCATCGGAATCTAAAGCTGGACTCACTGGAGAGGTTCAAATCATAGAGAGTTAGAGTGTCAGTCCTCTTGCACTTAAGTCGGCATTGTGCCTTTTGTATTAAATTCGGATGCAATTACTGCGTTTCATCGTCAATAAGAAGGTCCAAGGTATAATGGAAACCTGAAGTGAAGCATCGGAATCTAAAACCGGACTCACAGGAGATGTTCAAATCATAGAAAGTTAGAGTGTCATTCCTCTTGTACTTAAGTCGGCATTGTGCCTTTTGTATTTAATTTGGATGCAATTTCTTTGTTTCATCGTCAATAAGAAAGTACAAGGGATACAGTAAACCTGAAGTGAAGCATCGCAATCTAAAACTGTACTCACAGGAGAGGTTCAAAACATAGAAAGTGAGAGTGTCAGTCCTCTTGTACTTAAGTAAGCATTGTGCCTTTTGTATTAAATTCGGATGCAATTTCTGAGATTTATCGTCAATAAGAAGGTCCAAGGGATACAGTAAACCTGAAGTGAAGCATCGAAATCTAAAACTGGACTCACAGGAGAGGCTGATATCATAGAAAGTGAGAGTGTCAGTCCTCGTGTACTTAAGTCATCATTGTGCCTTTTGTATTAAATTCGGATGCAATTTCTGTGTTTCAGCGTCAATAAGAAGGTCCAAGGTATACAGTAAATCTGAAGTGAAGCA
The DNA here is from genome assembly GCF_021461395.2 of Schistocerca americana. Lineage (NCBI taxonomy): Eukaryota > Metazoa > Arthropoda > Insecta > Orthoptera > Acrididae > Schistocerca > Schistocerca americana. Next base: position 62,514,621 of record NC_060121.1, read on the forward strand.
TCGGAATCTAAAACTGGACTCACAGGAGAGGTTCAAATCATAGAAAGTGAGAGTGTCAGTCCTCTAGTACTGAAGTCGGCATTGTGCCTTTTGTATTAAATTCGGATGCAATCTCTGTGTTTCATCGTCTATAAGAAGGTAATAGGTATAAAGGAAACCTGAAGTGAAGCATCGGAATCTAAAACTAGACTCACAGGAGAGGTTCAAATCATTGAATGTTAGAGTGTCATTCCTCTTGTACTTAAGTCGGCATTGTGCCTTTTGTATTAAATTTGGATGCAATTTCTTTGTTTCATCGTCATTAAGAAGGTACAAGAGATACAGTAAACCTGAAGTGAAGCATCGGAATCTAAAACTGGACTCGCAGTAGAGGTTCAAAACATAGAAAGTGAGAGTGTCAGTCCTGTTGTACTTAAGTCAGCATTGTGCCTTTTGTATTAAATTCGGATGCAATTTCTGTGCTTCATCGTCAATAGGAAGCTCCAAGGGATACAGTAAACCTGAAGTGAAGCCTCGAAATCTAAAACTTTACTCACAGGAGAGGTTCAAATCATAGAAAGTGAGAGTGTCAGTCCTCTTGCACATAAGTCGGCATTGTGCCTTTTGTATTAAATTCGGATGCAATTTCTGTGTTTCCACGTCAATAAGAAGGCCCAAGGGATACAGTAATCCTGAAGTGAAGCATCGGAATCTAAAACTGGACTCACAGGAGAGGTTCAAATCATAGAGAGTTAGAGTGTCAGTCCTCTTGTACTTAAGTCGGCATTGTGCCTTTTGTATGAAATTCGCATGCAATTTCTGTGTTTCATCGTGAATAAGTTGGTCCAAGGGATACAGTAAACTTTAACTGAAGCATCGGCATCTAAAGCTGGACTCACAGGAGAGGTTCAAACCATAGGAAGTTACAGTGTCAGTCCTCTTGTACTTGAGTCGGCATTGTGCCTTTTGTATTAAATTAGGATGCAATTTCTGTGTTTCATCGTCAATAAGAAGGTCCAAGGTATACAGAAAACCTGAAGTGAAGCATCGGAATCTAAAACTGGACTCACAGGAGAGGTCCAAATCATAGAAAGTGAGAGTGTCAGTACTCTAGTACTTAAATCGGCATTGTGCCTTTTGTATTCAATTCGGATGCAATTACTGGGTTTCATCGTCAATAAGAAGGTCCAAGGTATAATGGAAACCTGAAGTGAAGCATCGGAATCTAAAACTGGACTCACAGGAGATGTTCAAATCATAGAAAGTTAGAGTGTCATTCCTCTTGTACTTCAGTCGGCATTGTGCCTTTTGTATTAAATTTGGATGCAATTTCTTTGATTCATCGTCAATAAGATAGTACAAGGGATACAGTAAACCTGAAGTAAAGCATCGGAATCTAAAACTGGACTCACAGGAGAGGTTCAAAGCATAGAAAGTGAGAGTGTCAGTCCTCTTGTACTTAAGTAAGCATTGTGCCTTTTGTATTAAATTCGGATGCAATTTCTGTGATTTATCGTCAATAAGAAGGTCCAAGGGATACAGTAAACCTGAAGTGAAGCATCGAAATCTAAAACTGGACTCACAGGAGAGGCTGATATCATAGAAAGTGAGAGTGACAGTCCTCGTGTACTTAAGTCGGCATTGTGCCTTTTGTATTAAATTCGGATGGAATTTTTGTGTTTCATCGTCAATAAGAAGGTCCAAGGTATACAGTAAATCTGAAGTGAAGCATCGGAATGTAAAACTGGACTCACAGGAGAGGTTCAAATCATAGAAAGTGAGAGTGTCAGTCCTTTAGTACTTAAGTCGGCATTGTGCCATTTTTATTATATTCGGATGCAATTTCTGTGTTTAATCGTCAATAAGAAGGTCCAAGGGATACAGTAAACCAGAAGTGATGCATCGGAATCTAAAACTGGACTCACAGGAGAAGTTCAAATCATAGAAAGTGAGAGTGTCAGGCCTCTTGTACTTAAGTCGGCACTGTGCTTTTATATTAAATTCGGATGCAATTTCTGTGTTTCATCGTCAATAAGAAGGTCCAAGGGATACAGCAAACCTGAAGTGAAGCATCGGAATCTAAAACTGGACTCACAGGAGAGGTTCAAATCACAGAAAGTTAGAGTGTCAGTCGTCTTGTACTTAAGTCGGAATTGTGCCTTTTGAATTTAATTCCGATGCAATTTCTGTGTATCATCGTCAATATGAAGTTCCGAAGTATACAGTAAACCTGCAGGGAAGCGTCAGACTCTAAAACTGGACTCACACGAGAGTTTCAAATCATAGAAAGGTAGACTGTCATTCCTCTTGTACTTAAGTCGGCATTGTGCCTTTTGTATTAAATTCGGATGCAATTTCTGTGTTTCATCGTCAATAAGAAGGTTCAAGCGATACAGTAACCCTGAAGTGAAGGATCGTAACCTAAAACTGGACTCACAGGAGAGGTTCAAATCATAGAAAGTGAGAGTGTCAGTCCTCTTGTACTTAAGTCGGCATTGTGCCTTTTCTATTAACTTCGGATGCAATTTCTGTGTTTCATCGTCAATAAGAAGGTCCAAGGGATACCGTACACCTGAAGGGAAGCATCGGAATCTAAAACTGGACTCACAGGAGAGGTTCAAATCATAGAAAGTGAGAGTATCAGTCCTCTTGTACTTATGTCAGCATTGTGCCTTTTGTAGTAAATTCGGATGCAATTTCTGTGTTTCATCGTCAATAAGAAGGTCCAAGGGATACAGTAAACGCGAAGTGAAGCATCGGGATCTAAAACTGGACTCACAGGAAAGGTTCAAATCATAGAAAGTTAGAGTGTCAGTCCTCTTGTACTTAAGTCGGCATTGTGCCTTTTGTATGAAATTCGGATGCAATTTCTGTGTTTCATCGTCAATAAGATGGTCCAAGGGATACAGTAAACATTAACTGAAGCATCGGAATCTAAAGCTGGACTCACTGGAGAGGTTCAAATCATAGAGAGTTAGAGTGTCAGTCCTCTTGCACTTAAGTCGGCATTGTGCCTTTTGTATTAAATTCGGATGCAATTACTGCGTTTCATCGTCAATAAGAAGGTCCAAGGTATAATGGAAACCTGAAGTGAAGCATCGGAATCTAAAACCGGACTCACAGGAGATGTTCAAATCATAGAAAGTTAGAGTGTCATTCCTCTTGTACTTAAGTCGGCATTGTGCCTTTTGTATTTAATTTGGATGCAATTTCTTTGTTTCATCGTCAATAAGAAAGTACAAGGGATACAGTAAACCTGAAGTGAAGCATCGCAATCTAAAACTGTACTCACAGGAGAGGTTCAAAACATAGAAAGTGAGAGTGTCAGTCCTCTTGTACTTAAGTAAGCATTGTGCCTTTTGTATTAAATTCGGATGCAATTTCTGAGATTTATCGTCAATAAGAAGGTCCAAGGGATACAGTAAACCTGAAGTGAAGCATCGAAATCTAAAACTGGACTCACAGGAGAGGCTGATATCATAGAAAGTGAGAGTGTCAGTCCTCGTGTACTTAAGTCATCATTGTGCCTTTTGTATTAAATTCGGATGCAATTTCTGTGTTTCAGCGTCAATAAGAAGGTCCAAGGTATACAGTAAATCTGAAGTGAAGCATCGGAATCTAAAACTGGACTCACAGGAGAGGTTCAAATCATAGAAAGTGAGAGTGTCAGTCCTCTAGTACTGAAGTCGGCATTGTGCCTTTTGTATTAAATTCGGATGCAATCTCTGTGTTTCATCGTCTATAAGAAGGTAATAGGTATAAAGGAAACCTGAAGTGAAGCATCGGAATCTAAAACTAGACTCACAGGAGAGGTTCAAATCATTGAATGTTAGAGTGTCATTCCTCTTGTACTTAAGTCGGCATTGTGCCTTTTGTATTAAATTTGGATGCAATTTCTTTGTTTCATCGTCATTAAGAAGGTACAAGAGATACAGTAAACCTGAAGTGAAGCATCGGAATCTAAAACTGGACTCGCAGTAGAGGTTCAAAACATAGAAAGTGAGAGTGTCAGTCCTGTTGTACTTAAGTCAGCATTGTGCCTTTTGTATTAAATTCGGATGCAATTTCTGTGCTTCATCGTCAATAGGAAGCTCCAAGGGATACAGTAAACCTGAAGTGAAGCCTCGAAATCTAAAACTTTACTCACAGGAGAGGTTCAAATCATAGAAAGTGAGAGTGTCAGTCCTCTTGCACATAAGTCGGCATTGTGCCTTTTGTATTAAATTCGGATGCAATTTCTGTGTTTCCACGTCAATAAGAAGGCCCAAGGGATACAGTAATCCTGAAGTGAAGCATCGGAATCTAAAACTGGACTCACAGGAGAGGTTCAAATCATAGAGAGTTAGAGTGTCAGTCCTCTTGTACTTAAGTCGGCATTGTGCCTTTTGTATGAAATTCGCATGCAATTTCTGTGTTTCATCGTGAATAAGTTGGTCCAAGGGATACAGTAAACTTTAACTGAAGCATCGGCATCTAAAGCTGGACTCACAGGAGAGGTTCAAACCATAGGAAGTTACAGTGTCAGTCCTCTTGTACTTGAGTCGGCATTGTGCCTTTTGTATTAAATTAGGATGCAATTTCTGTGTTTCATCGTCAATAAGAAGGTCCAAGGTATACAGAAAACCTGAAGTGAAGCATCGGAATCTAAAACTGGACTCACAGGAGAGGTCCAAATCATAGAAAGTGAGAGTGTCAGTACTCTAGTACTTAAATCGGCATTGTGCCTTTTGTATTCAATTCGGATGCAATTACTGGGTTTCATCGTCAATAAGAAGGTCCAAGGTATAATGGAAACCTGAAGTGAAGCATCGGAATCTAAAACTGGACTCACAGGAGATGTTCAAATCATAGAAAGTTAGAGTGTCATTCCTCTTGTACTTCAGTCGGCATTGTGCCTTTTGTATTAAATTTGGATGCAATTTCTTTGATTCATCGTCAATAAGATAGTACAAGGGATACAGTAAACCTGAAGTAAAGCATCGGAATCTAAAACTGGACTCACAGGAGAGGTTCAAAGCATAGAAAGTGAGAGTGTCAGTCCTCTTGTACTTAAGTAAGCATTGTGCCTTTTGTATTAAATTCGGATGCAATTTCTGTGATTTATCGTCAATAAGAAGGTCCAAGGGATACAGTAAACCTGAAGTGAAGCATCGAAATCTAAAACTGGACTCACAGGAGAGGCTGATATCATAGAAAGTGAGAGTGACAGTCCTCGTGTACTTAAGTCGGCATTGTGCCTTTTGTATTAAATTCGGATGGAATTTTTGTGTTTCATCGTCAATAAGAAGGTCCAAGGTATACAGTAAATCTGAAGTGAAGCATCGGAATGTAAAACTGGACTCACAGGAGAGGTTCAAATCATAGAAAGTGAGAGTGTCAGTCCTTTAGTACTTAAGTCGGCATTGTGAATTTAGTATTAAATTCGGATGCAATCTCTGTGTTTCATCGTCAATAAGAAGGTAAAAGGTATAAAGGAAACCTGAAGTGAAGCATCGGAATCTAAAACTAGACTCACAGGAGAGGTTCAAATCATAGAATGTTAGAGTGTCATTTCTCTTGTACTTAAGTTGGCATTGTGCCTTTTGTATTAAATTTGGATGCAATTTCTTTGTTTCACCGTCAATAAGAAGGTACAAGAGATACAGTAAACCTGAAGTGAAGCATCGGAATCTAAAACTGGACTCACAGAAGAGGTTCAAAACATAGAAAGTGAGAGTGTCAGTCCTGTTGTACTTAAGTCAGCATTGTGCCTTTTGTACTAAATTCGGATGCAATTTCTGTGCTTCATCGTCAATAGGAAGGTCCAAGGGATACAGTGAAGCTGAAGTGAAGCATCGAAATCTAAAACTTTACTCACAGGAGAGGTTCGAATCATAGAAAGTGAGAGTGTCAGTCCTCTTGCACTTAAGTCGGCATTGTGCCTTTTGTAATAAATTCGGATGCAATTTCTGTGTTTCATCGTCAATAGGAAGGCCCAAGGGATACAGTAATCCTGATGTGAAGCATCGGAATCTAAAACTGGACTCACAGGAGAGGTTCAAATCATAGAGAGTTAGAGTGTCAGTCCTCTTGTACTTAAGCCGGCATTGTGCATTTTGTATTAAATTCGTATGCAATGTCTGTGTTTCATCGTCAATAAGAAGGTTTAAGGGATACAGTAACCCTTAAGTGAAGCATCGGAATCTAAAACTGGACTCACAGGAGAGGTTCAAATCATGGAAAGTGAGAGTGTCAGTCCTCTTGTACTTAAGTCGGCATTGTGCCTTTTGTATTAAATTCGGATGCAGTTTCTGTGTTGCATCGTCAATAAGAATGTCCAACGTATAAAGGAAACCTGAAGTGAAGCATCGGAATCTAAAACTGGACTCACAGGAGAGGTTCAAATCATAGAGAGTTAGAGTGTCAGTCCTCTTGTACTTAAGTCGGCATTGTGCCTTTTGTATGAAATTCGGATGCAATTTCAGTGTTGCATCGTCAATAGGATGGTCCAAGGGATACTGTAAACTTTAACTGAAGCATCGGAATCTAAAGCTGGACTCACAGAGAAGGTTCAAATCATAGAAAGTTAGAGTGTCAATCCTCTTGCACTTAAGTCGGCATTGTGCCTTTTGTATTAAATTAGGATGCAATTTCTGTGTTTCATCGTCAATAAGAAGGTCCAAGGTAAACAGTAAACCTGAAGTGAAGCATCGGAATCTAAAACTGGACTCACAGGAGAGGTCCAAATCATAGAAAGTGAGAGTGACAGTCCTCTAGTACTTAAGTCGGCATTGTGCCTTTTGTATTAAATTCGGATGCTATTTTTGGGTTTCATCGTCAATAAGAAAGTCCAAGGTATAATGGAAACCTGAAGTGAAGCATCGGAATCTAAAACTGGACTCACAGGAGATGTTCAAATCATAGAAAGTTAGAGTGTCATTCCACTTGTACTTAAGTCGGCATTGTGCCCTTTGTATTAAATTTGGATGCAATTTCTTTGTTTCATCGTCAATAAGAAAGTACAAGGGATTCAGTAAACCTGAAGTAAAGCATCGGAATCTAAAAGTGGACTCACAGGAGAGGTTCAAAACATAGAAAGTGAGAGTGTCAGTCCTCTTCTACTTAAGAAAGCATTGTGCCTTTTGTATTAAATTCGGATGCAATTTCTGTGATTTATCGTCAATAAGAAGGTCCAAGTGATACAGTAAACCTGAAGTGAAGCATCGAAATCTAAAACTGGACTCACAGGAGAGGTTCAAATCATAGAAAGTGAGAGTGTCAGTCCTCTTGTACTTATGTCGGCATTGTGCCTTTTGTATTAAATTCGGATAAAATTTCTGTGTTTCAGCGTCAATAAGAAAGTACAAGGGATACAGTAAACCTGAAGTGAAGCATCGGAATCTAAAACTGGACTCACAGGAGAGGTTAAAACCAAAGTAAGTTTGAGTGTCAGTCCTGTTGTATGTAAGTCGGCATTGTGCCATTTGTATTAAGTTCGGATGCAATTTTTGTGTTTCATCGTCAATAAGAAGGTCCAAGGGATACAGTAAACCTGAAGTGAAGCATCGGAAACTAAAACTGGACTCACAGGAGAGGTTCAAATCATAGAAAGTTAGTGTGTCAGTCCTCTTGTACTTAAGTCGGCATTGTGCCTTTTGAATTTAATTCCGATGCAATTTCTGTGTTTCATCGTCAATAAGAAACTCCGAGGTATACAGAAAACCTGAAGTGAAGCATCGGAATCTAAAACTGGACTCACAGGAGAGGTTCAAATCATAGAAAGTGAGAGTGTCAGTCCTCAAGTACTTAAGTCGGCATTGTGCATTTTGTATTAAATTCGGATGCAATTTTTGTGTTTCATCGTCAATAAGAAGGTCCAAGGGATACAGTAAACCTGAAGTGAAGCATCGGAAACTAAAACTGGACTCACAGGAGGGGTTCAAATCATAGAAAGTTAGTGTGTCAGTCCTCTTGTACTTAAGTCGGCATTGTGCCTTATGAATTTAATTCCGATGCAATTTCTGTGTTTCATCGTCAATAAGAAACTCCGAGGCATACAGAAAACCTGAAGTGAAGCATCGGAATCTAAAACTGGACTCGCAGGAGAGGTTCAAATCATAGAAAGTGAGAGTGTCAGTCCTCTTGTACTTAAGTCGCCATTGTGCCCTTTGTATTAAATTCGGATGCAATTTCTGTGTTTCATTGTCAATAAGGAGGTCCAAGGTATAAAGGAAACCTGAAGTGAAGCATCGGAATCTAAAACTGGACTCACAGGAGAGGTTCACATCATTGAAAGTTAGAGTGTCAGTCCTCATGTACTTATGTCGGCATTTTGCCTTTTGTATTAAATTCGGATGCAATTTCTTTGTTTCATCGTCAATAAGAAGGTACAAGGGATACAGTAAACCTGAAGTGAAGCATCGGAATCTAAAACTGGACTCACAGGAGAGGTTCAAATTATAGAAAGTTACTGTGTCAGTCCTCTTGTACTTAAGTCGGCATTGTGCCTTTTGAATTTAATTCCGATGCAATTTCTGTGCTTCATCGTCAATAAGAAGCTGCGAGGTATACAGTAAACCTGAAGTGAAGCATCGGAATCTAAAACTGGACTCAAAGGAGAGGTTCATATCATATAAAGTTAGAGTGTCAGTCCTCTTGTACTTAAGTCGGCATTGTGCTTTTGTATTAAATTCGGATGCAATTTCTTCGTTTCATCGCCAATAAGAAGGTACAAGGGATACAGTAAACCTTATGTTAAGCATCGGTATCCAAAACTGGACTCACAGGAGAGGTTCAAATCATAGAAAGTGAGAGTGTCAGTCCTCTTGTACTTAAGTCGCCATTGTGCCTTTTGTATTAAATTCGGATGCAATTTCTGTGTTTCATCGTCAATAAGAAGGTCCAAGGGATACAGTAAACCTGAAGTGAAGCGTCGGAATCTAAAACTTTACCCACAGGAGAGGTTCAAATCATAGAAAGTGAGAGTGTCAGTGCTCTTCTACTTAAGTCGGCATTGTGCCTTTTGTGTTAAATTCGGTTTCAATTTCTGTGTTTCATCGTCAATAAGAAGGTCCACGGGATACAGTAAACCTCAAGTGAAGCATCGGAATCTAAAACTGGACTCACAGGGGAGGTTCAAATCATAGAAAGTTAGAGGGTCAGTCCTCCTGTACTTAAGTCGGCATTGTGCCTTTTGTATTAAATTCGGATGCAATTTCTGTGTTTCATCGTCAATAAGAAGCTCCAAGGGATACAGTAAACCTGAAGTGAAGCATCGGAATCTAAAACTGGACTCACAGGAGAGGTTCAAATCATAGAAAGTTAAAGTGTCAGTCCACTTGTACTTAAGTCGGCATTGTTTCTTTTGAATTTAATTCCGATGCAATTTCTGTGTTTCATCGTCAATAAGAAGTTCCGAGGTATACAGTAAACCTGAAGTGAAGCATCGGAATCTAAAACTGGACTCACAGGAGAGGTGCAAATCATAGAAAGTTAGAGTGTCAGTACTCTTGTACTTAAGTCGGCATTGTGCCTTTTGTATTAATTTCGGATGCAAGTTCTGTGTTTCATCGTCAGTAATAAGGTCCAAGGGATACAGTACACCTGAAGTGAAGCATCGGAATCTAAAACTGGACTCACAGGAGAGGTTCAAGTCATAGAAAGTGAGAGTTTCAGTCCTCTAGTACTTAAGTCGGCATTGTGCCTATTGTAATAAATTCGGATGCAATTCCTTTGTTTCATCGTCAATAAGAAGGTCCAAGGGATACAGTAAACCTGAAGTGAAGCGTCGGAATCTAAAACTGGACTCACAGGAGAGGTTCAAATCATAGGAAGTGAAAGTGTCAGTCCTCTTGTACTTAAGACGGCATTGTGCCTTTTGTATTAAATTCGGATTCAATTTCTGTGTTTCATCGTCAATAGGAAGGTCCAAGGGATACAGTAAACCTCAAGTGAGGCATCGGAATCTAAAACTGGACTCACAGGAGAGGTTCAAATCATAGAAAGTTAGAGGGTCAGTCCTCCTGTACTTAAGTCGGCATTGTGCCATTTGTATTAAATTCGGATGCAATTTCTGTGTTTCATCGTCAATAAGAAGGTCCAAGGGATACAGTAAACCTGAAGTGAAGCATCGGAATCTAAAACTGGACTCACAGGAGAGGTTCAAATCATAGAAAGTTAAAGTGTCAGTCCACTTGTACTTAAGTCGGCATTTTGAGTTTTTGAATCTAATTCCGATGCAATTTCTGTGTTTCATCGTCAATAAGGAGTTCCGAGGTATACAGTAAACCTGAAGTGATGCATCGGAATCTAAAACTGGACTCACAGGAGAGGTTCAAATCATAGAACGTTAGAGTGTCAGTCCTCTTGTACTTAAGTCGGCATTGAGATTTTTGTATTAAATTCGGATGCAATTTCTGTGTTTCATCGTCAGTAATAAGGTCCAAGGGATACAGTACACCTGAAGTGAAGCATCGGAATCCAAAACTGGACTAACAGGAGAGGTTCAAATCATAGAAAGTGAGAGTGTCAGTCCTCTTGCACTTAAGTCGGCATTGTGCCTATTGTATTAAATTCGGATGCAATTTCTGTGTTTCATCGTCAATAAGAAGGTCCAAGGGATACAGTAAACCTGAAGTGAAGCATCGGAATCTAAAACTGGACTCAAAGGAGAGGTTCAAATCATAGAAAGTTAGTGTGTCAGTCCTCTTGTACTTAAGTCGGCATTGTGCCTTTTGAATTTAATTCCGATGCAATTTGTGTGCTTCATCGTCAATAAGAAGCTCCGAGGTATACAGTAAACCTGAAGTGAAGCATCGGAATCTAAAACTGGACTCAAAGGAGAGGTTCATATCATAGAAAGTTAGAGTGTCAGTCCTCTTGTACTTAAGTCGGCATTGTGCCTTTTGTATTAAATTCGGATGCAATTTCTTTGTTTCATCATCAATATGAAGGTACAAGGGATACTGTAAACCTTATGTGAAGCATCGGTATCCAAAACTGGACTCACAGGAGAGGTTCAAATCATAGAAAGTGAGAGTGTCAGTCCTCTTGTACTTAAGTCCTCATTGTGCCTTTTGTATTAAATTCGGATGCAATTTCTGTGTTTCATCGTCAATAAGAAGGTCCAAGGGATACATTAAACCTGAAGTGAAGCGTCGGAATCTAAAACTGGACTCACAGGAGAGTTTCAAATCATAGAAAGTGAGAGTGTCAGTCCTGTTCTACTTAAGTCGGCATTGTGCCTTTTCTATTAATTTCGGATTCAATTTTTGTGTTTCATCGTCAATAAGAAGGTCCAAGGCATACAGTAAACCTCAAGTGAAGCATCGGAATCTAAAACTGGACGCACAGGAGAGGTTCAAATCGTAGAAATTTAAAGTGTCAGTCCACTTGTACTTAAGTCGGCATTGTTTCTTTTTAATTTCAATCCGATGCAATTTCTGTGTTTCATCGTCAATAAGAAGTTCCGAGGTATACAGTAAACCTGAAGTGAAGCATCGGAATCAAAAACTGGACACACAGGAGAGGTGCAAATCATAGAAAGTTAGAGTGTCAGTACTCTTGTACTTAAGTCGGCATTGTGCCTTTTGTATTAATTTCGGATGCAATTTCTGTGTTTCATCGTCAGTAATAAGGTCCAAGGGGTACAGTACACCTGAAGTGAAGCATCGGAATCTAAAACTGGACTCACAGGAGAGTTTCAAATAATAGAAAGTGAGAGTGTCAGTCCTCTAGTACTTAAGTCGGCATTGTGCCTATTGTATTAAATTCGGATGCAATTTCTGTGTTTCATCGTCAATAAGAAGGTCCAAGGGATACAGTAAACCTGAAGTGAAGCATCGGAATCTAAAACTGGACTCACAGGAGAGGTTCAAATCATAGAAAGTTTGTGTGTCAGTCCTCTTGTACTTAAGTCGGCATTGTGCCTTTTGAGTTTATTCCGATGCAATTTCTGTGTTTCATTGTCAATATGGAGGTCCAATGTATAAAGGAAACCTGAAGTGAAGCACCGCAATCTAAAACTGGACTCAGAGGAGAGGTTCAAATCATAGAAAGTTAGAGTGTCAGTCCTCTTGTACTTAAGTCGGCATTGTGCCTTTTGTATCAAATTCGGATGCAATTTCTTTGTTTCATCGTCAATAAGAAGGTACAAGGGATACAGTAAACCTTATGTGAAGCATCGGAATCTAAAACTGGACTCACAGGAGAGGTTCAAATCTTAGAAAGTGAGAGTTTCAGTCCTCTTGTACTTAAGTCGGCATTGTGCCTTTTGTATTAAATTCGGATGCAATTTCTGTGTTTCATCGTCGATAAGATGGTCCAAGGGATACAGTACACCTGAAGTGAAGCATCGGAATCTAAAACTGGACTCAGAGGAGAGGTTCAAATCATAGAAAGTTAGAGTGTCAGTCCTCTTGTACTTAAGTCGGCATTATGACATTTGAATTTAGTTCCGTTGTAATTTCTGTGTTTCATCGACAATAAGAATTTCCGAGGTATACAGTAAACCTGACGTGAAGCTTCGGAATCTAAAAATCCACTCACAGGAGAGGTTCAAATCATAGAACTTTAGAGTGTTAGTCCCCTTATACTTAAGTCGGCATTGTGCCTTTTGTATTAAATTCGGATGCAATTTCTGTGTTTCATCGTCAATAAGAAGGTCCAAGGGGTACAGTAAACCAAAAGTGAAGCGTCGGAATCTAAAACTGGACTCACAGCAGAGGTTCAAATCATAGAAAGTGAAGGTGTCAGTCCTCTTCTACTTAAGACGGCATTATGCCTTTTGTATTAAATTCGGATTCAATTTCTGTGTTTCATCGTCAATAAGAAGGACCAAAGGATACAGTAAACCTCAAGTGAGGCAGCGGAATCTAAAAATGGACTCACAGGAGAGGTTCAAGTCATAGAAAGTTAGAGGGTCAGTCCTCCTGTACTTAAGTCGGCATTGTGCCATTGGTATTAAATTCGGATGCAATTTCTGTGTTTCATCGTCAATAAGAAGGTCCAAGGGATACAGTAAACCTGAAGTGAAGCATCGGAATCTAAAAGTGGACTCAAAGGAGAGGTTCAAATCATAGAATGTTAAAGTGTCAGTCCACTTGTACCCAAGTCGGCATTTTGCGTTTTGAATCAAATTCTGATGCAATTTCTGTGTTTCATCGTCAATAAGGAGTTCCGCGGTATACAGTGAACCTGAAGTGATGCATCGGAATCTAAAACTGGACTCACAGGAGAGGTTCAAATCATAGAAAGTTAGAGTGTCAGTCCTCTTGTACTTAAGTCGGCATTGTGACTTTTGTATTAAATTCGGATGCAATTTCTGTGTTTCATCGTCAGTAATAAGGTCCAAGGGATACAGTACACCTGAAGTGAAGCATTGGAATCTAAAACTGGACTCACAGGAGAGGTTCAAATCATAGAAAGTGAGAGTGTCAGTCCTCTTGTACTTATGTCGGCATTGTGCCTATTGTATTAAATTCGGATGCAATTTCTTTGTTTCATCGTCAATAAGAAGGTGCAAGGGATACAGTAAACCTGAAGTGAAGCATCGGGATCTAAAACTGGACTCACAGGAGAGGTTCAAATCATAGAAAGTTAGTGTGTCAGTCCTCTTGTACTTAAGTCGGCATTGTGCCTTTTGAATTTAATTCCGATGCAATTTCTGTGCTTCATCGTCAATAAGAAGCTCCGAGGTATACAGTAAACCTGAAGTGAAGCATCGGAATCTAAAACTGGACTCAAAGGAGAGGTTCATATCATAGAAAGTTAGTGTGTCAGTCCTCTTGTACTTAAGTCGGCATTGTGCCTTTTGTATTAAATTCGGATGCAATTTCTTTGTTTCATCATCAATATGAAGGTACAAGGGATACAGTAAACCTTATGTGAAGCATCGGTATCAAAAACTGGACTCACAGGAGAGGTTCAAATCATAGAAAGTGAGAGAGTCAGTCCTCTTGTACTTAAGTCGGCATTGTGCCTTTTGTATTAAATTCGGATGCAATTTCTGTGTTTCATCGTCAATAAGAAGGTCCAAGGGATACAGTAAACCTGAAGTGAAGCGTCGGAATTTAAAACTGGACTCACAAAAGAGTTTCAAATCATAGAAAGTCAGAGTGTCAGTCCTCTTCTACTTAAGTCGGCATTGTGCCTTTTGTATTAAATTCGGATTCATTTCTGTGTTTCATCGTCAATAAGAAGGTCCAAGGCATACAGTAAACCTCAAGTGAAGCATCGGAATCTAAAACTGGGCTCACAGGAGAGGTTCAAATCATAGAAAGTTAGAGGGTCAGTACTCCTGTACTTAAGTCGGCATTGTGCCTTTTGTAATAAATTCGGATGCAATTTCTGTGTTTCATCGTCAATAAGAAGGTCCAAGGGATACAGTAAACCTGAAGTGAAGCATCGGAATCTAAAGCTGGACTCACAGGAGTGGTTCAAATCATAGGAAGTGTAAGTGTCAGTCCACATGTACTTAAGTCGGCATTGTGCCTTTTGAATTTAATTCCGATGCAATTTCTGTGTTTCATCGTCAATAAGAAGTTCCGAGGTATACAGTAAACCTAAAGTGAAGCATCGGAATCTAAGACTGGACTCACAGGAGAGGTGCAAATCATAGAAAGTTAGAGTGTCAGTACTCTTGTACTTAAGTCGACATTGTGCCTTTTGTATTAAATTCGGATGCAATTTCTGTGTTTCATCGTCAGTAATAAGGTCCAAGGGATACAGTAAACCTTATGTGAAACATCGGAATCTAAAACTGGACTCACAGGAGAGGTTCAAATCATAGAAAGTTAGAGTGTCAGTCCTCTTGTACTTAAGTCGGCATTGTGAAATTTGTATTAAATTCGGATGCAATTTCTGTGTTTCATCGTCAATAAGAAGGTCCAAGGGATACAGTAAACCTGAAGTGAAGCATCGGAATCTAAAACTGGACTCACAGATGAGGTTCAAATCATAGAAAGTTAGAGTGTCAGTCCACATGTACTTAAGTCGGCATTATGACTTTTGAATTTAATTCCAATGTAATTTCTGTGTTTCATCGTCAATAAGAAATTCCGAGGTATACAGTAAACCTGAAGTGAAGTATCGGAATCTAAGACTGGACTCACAGGAGCGGTTCAAATCATAGAAAGTGAGAGTGTCAGTCCTCTTGTACGTAAGTCGGCATTGTGCCATTTGTATTAAATTCGGATGCAATTTTTGTCTTTCATCGTCAATAAGAAGGTCCAAGGGATACAGTAAACCTGAAGTGAAGCATTGGAAACTAAAACTGGACTCACAAGAGAGGTTCAAATCATAGAAAGTTAGTGTGTCAGTCCTCTTGTACTTAAGTCGGCATTGTGCCTTTTGAATTTAATTCCGATGCAATTTCTGTGTTTCATCGTCAATAAGAAACTCCGAGGTATACAGAAAACCTGAAGTGAAGCATCGGAATCTAAAACTGGACTCGCAGGAGTGGTTCAAATCATAGATAGTGAGAGTGTCAGTCCTCTTGTACTTAAGTCGGCATTGTGCCTTTTGTATTAAATTCGGATGCAATTTCTGTGTTTCATTGTCAATAAGGAGGTATAAGGTATAAAGGAAACCTGAAGTGAAGCATCGGAATCTAAAACTGGACTCACAGGACAGGTTCAAATCATTGAAAGTTAGAGTGTCAGTCCTCATGTACTTAAGTCGGCATTGTGCCTTTTGTATTGAATTCGGATGCAATTTCTTTGTTTCATCGTCAATAAGAAGGTACAAGCGATACAGTAAACCTTATGTGAAGCATCGGTATCCAAAACTGGACTCACAGGAGAGGTTCACATCATAGAAAGTAAGAGTGTCAGTCCTCAAGTACTTAAGGCGGCATTGTGCCTTTTGTATTAAATTCGGATGCAATATCTGTGTTTCATCGTCAATAAGAAGGTCCAAGGGATACAGTAAACCTGAAGTGAAGCGTCGGAATCTAAAACTGGACTCACAGGAGAGGTTCAAATCATAGAAAGTGATAGTGTCAGTCCTCTTCTACTTAAGTCGGCATTGTGCCTTTTGTATTAAATTCGGATTCAATTTCTGTGTTTCATCGTCAATAAGAAGGTCCAAGGGATACAGTAAACCTCAAGTGAAGCATCGGAATCTAAAACTGGACTCACAGGAGAGGTTCAAATCATAGAAAGTTAGAGTGTCAGTCCTCTTGTACTTAAGTCGGCATTGTGACTTTTGTATTAAATTCGGATGCAATTTCTGTGTTTTATCGTCAGTAATAAGGTAAAGGGATACAGTACACCTGAAGTGAAGCATCGGAATCTAAAAATGGACTCACAGGAGAGGTTCAAATCATAGAAAGTTTGTGTGTCAGTCCTCTTGTACTTAAGTAGGCATTGTGCCTTTTGAATTTAATTCCAATGCAATTTCTGTGCTTCATCGTCAATAAGAAGCTCCGAGGTATACAGTAAACCTCAAGAGAAGCATCGGAATCTAAAACTGGACTCACAGGAGAGGTTCAAATCATAGAAAGTTAGAGGGTCAGTCCTCCTGTACTTAAGTCGGCATTGTGAATTTTGTATTAAATTCGGATGCAATTTCTGTGTTTCATCGTCAATAAGAAGGTCCAAGGTATACAGTAAACCTGAAGTGAAGCATCGGAATCTAAAACTGGACTCACAGGAGAGGTGCAAATCATAGAAAGTTAGAGTGTCAGTACTCTTGTACTTAAGTCGGCATTGTGCCTTTTGTATTAAATTCGGATGCAATTTCTGTGTTTCATCGTCAGTAATAAGGTCCAAGGGATACAGTACACCTGAAGTGAAGCATCGGAATCTAAAACTGGACTCACAGGAGAGGTTCAAAACATAGAAAGTGAGAGTGTCAGTCCTCTAGTACTTAAGTCGGCATTGAACCTATTGTATTAAATTCGCATGCAATTTCTGTGTTTCATCGTCAATAAGAAGGTCCAAGGGGTACAGTAAACCTGAAGTGAAGCATCGGAATCTAAAACTGGACTCACAGGAGAGGTTCAAATCATAGAAAGTTAGTGTGTCAGTCCTCTTGTACGTAAGTCGGCATCTTGCCTTTTGAATTTAATTCCGATGCAATTTCTGTGCTTCATCGTCAATAAGAAGCTCCGAGGTATACAGTAAACCTGAAGTGAAGCACCGGAATCTAAAACTGGACTCAAAGGAGAGGTTCATATCATAGAAAGTTAGAGTGTCAGTCTTCTTGTACTTAAGTCGGCATTGTGCCTTTTGTATTAAATTCGGATGCAATTTCTATGTTTCATCGTCAATAAGAAGGTCAAAGGTATACAGTAAACCTGAAGTGAAGCATCGGAATCTAAAACTGGACTCGCAGGAAAGGTTCAGATCATAGAAAGTGAGAGTGTCAGTCCTCTTGTACTTAAGTCGGCATTGTGCCTTTTGTATTAAATTCGGATGCAATTTCTGTGTTTCATTGTCAATATGGAGGTCCAATGTATAAAGCAAACCTGAAGTGAAGCACCGTAATCTAAAACTGGACTCAGAGGAGAGGTTCAAATCATAGAAAGTTTGAGTGTCAGTCCTCTTGTACTTAAGCCGGTATTGTGCCTCTTGTGTTAAATTCGGATGCAATTTCTTTGTTTCATCGTCAATAAGAAGTTCCGAGGTATACAGTACACCTTATGTGATGCATCGGAATCTAAAACTGGACTCACAGGAGAGGTTCGAATCTTAGAAAGTGAGAGTTTCAGTCCTCTTGTACTTAAGTCGGCATTGTGCCTTTTGTATTAAATTCGGATGCAATTTCTGTGTTTCATCGTCGATAAGATGGTCCAAGGGATACAGTACACCTGAAGTGAACCATCGGAATCTAAAACTGGACTCAGAGGAGAGGTTCAAATCATAGAAAGTTAGAGTGTCAGTCCTCTTGTACTTAAGTCGGCATTATGCCTTTTGAATTTAGTTCCGATGTAATTTCTGTGTTTCATCATCAATAAGAAGGTCCAAGGGATACAGTAAACCTGAAGTGAAGCATCGGAATCTAAAACTGGACTCACAGGAGAGGTTCAAATCATAGAATGTTAAAGTGTCAGTCCACTTGTACCCAAGTCGGCATTTTGCGTTTTGCATCAAATTCCGATGCAATTTCTGTGTTTCATCGTCAATAAGGAGTTCCGCGGTATACAGTAAACCTGAAGTGATGCATCGGAATCTTAAACTGGACTCACAGGAGAGGTTCAAATCATAGAAAGTTAGAGTGTCAGTCCTCTTGTACTTAAGTCGGCATTGTGACTTTTGTATTAAATTCGGATGCAATTTCTGTGTTTCATCGTCAGTAATAAGGTCCAAGGGATACAGTACACCTGAAGTGAAGCATCGGAATCTAAAACTGGACTCACAGGAGAGGTTCAAATCATAGAAAGTGAGAGTGTCAGTCCTCTTGTACTTAAGTCGTCATTGTGCCTATTGTATTAAATTCGGATGCAATTTCTTTGTTTCGTCGTCAATAAGAAGGTCCAAGGGATACAGTAAACCTGAAGTGAAGCATCGGAATCTAAAACTGGACTCACAGGAGAGGTTCAAATCATAGAAAGTTAGAGTGTCAGTCCTCTTGTACTTAAGTCGGCATTGTGCCTTTTGAATTTAATTCCGATGCAATTTCTGTGTTTCATCGTCAGTAATAAGGTCCAAGGGATACAGTAAACCTTATGTGAAACATCGGAATCTAAAACTGGACTCACAGGAGAGGTTCAAATCATAGAGAGTTAGAGTGTCAGTCCTCTTGTACTTAAGTCGGCATTGTGAAATTTGTATTAAATTCGGATGCAATTTCTGTGTTTCATCGTCAATAAGAAGGTCCAAGGGATACAGTAAACCTGAAGTGAAGCATCGGAATCTAAAACTGGACTCACAGATGAGGTTCAAATCATAGAACGTTAGAGTGTCAGTCCACTTATACTTAAGTCGGCATTATGACTTTTGAATTTAATTCCAATGTAATTTCTGTGTTTCATCGTCAATAAGAAATTCCGAGGTATACAGTAAACCTGAAGTGAAGCATCGGAATCTAAGACTGGACTCACAGGAGTGGTTCAAATCACAGAAAGTGAGAGTGTCAGTCCTCTTGTACGTAAGTCGGCATTGTGCCATTTGTATTAAATTCGGATGCAATTTTTGTCTTTCATCGTCAATAAGAAGGTCCAAGGGATACAGTAAACCTGAAGTGAAGCATCGGAAACTAAAACTGGACTCACAGGAGAGGTTCAAATCATAGAAAGTTAGTGTGTCAGTCCTCTTGTACTTAAGTCGGCATTGTGAATTTTGAATTTAATTCCGATGCAATTTCTGTGTTTCATCGTCAATAAGAACCGCGAGGTATACAGAAAACCTGAAGTGAAGCATCGGAATCTAAAACTGGACTCGCAGGAGAGGTTCAAATCATAGATAGTGAGAGTGTCAGTCCTCTTGTACTTAAGTCGGCATTGTGCCTTTTGTATTAAATTCGGATGCAATTTCTGTGTTTCATTGTCAATAAGGAGGTATAAGGTATAAAGGAAACCTGAAGTGAAGCATCGGAATCTAAAACTCGACTCACAGGACAGGTTCAAATCATTGTAAGTTAGAGTGTCAGTCCTCATGTACTTAAGTCGGCATTGTGCCTTTTGTATTAAATTCGGATGCAATTTCTTTGTTTCATCGTCAATAAGAAGGTACAAGCGATACAGTACACCTTATGTGAAGCATCGGTATCCAAAACTGGACTCACAGGAGAGGTTCAAATCATAGAAAGTAAGGGTGTCAGTCCTCAAGTACTTAAGTCGGCATTGTGCCTTTTGTATTAAATTCGGATGCAATATCTGTGTTTCATCGTCAATAAGAAGGTCCAAGGGATACAGTAAACCTGAAGTGAAGCGTCGGAATCTAAAACTGGACTCACAGGAGAGGTTCAAATCATAGAAGGTTGGAGTGTCAGTCCTCTTGTACTTAAGTCGGCATTGTGCCTTTTGTATTAAATTCGGATGCAATTTCTGTGTTTCATCGTCAGTAATAAGGTAAAGGGATACAGTACACCTGAAGTGAAGCATCGGAATCTAAAAATGGACTCACAGGAGAGGTTCAAATAATAGAAAGTTTGTGTGTCAGTCGTCTTGTACTTAAGTAGGCATTGTGCCTTTTGAATTTAATTCCAATGCAATTTCTGTGCTTCATCGTCAATAAGAAGCTCCGAGGTATACAGTAAACCTGAAGTGAAGCATCGGAATCTAAAACTGTACTCAAAGGAGAGGATCATATCATAGAAAGTTAGAGTGTCAGTCCTCTTGTACTTAAGTCGGCATTGTGCCTTTTGTATTAAATTCGGATGCAATTTCTTTGTTTCATCGTCAATTAGAAGGTACAAGGGATACAGTAAACCTGAAGTGAAGCGTCGGAATCTAAAACTGGACTCACAGGAGAGGTTCAAATTATAGAAAGTGAGAGTGTCAGTCCTCTTCTACTTAAGTCGGCATTGTGCCTTTTGTATTAAATTCGGATTCAATTTCTGTGTTTCATCGTCATTAAGAAGGTCCAAGGGATACAGTAAACCTCAAGAGAAGCATCGGAATCTAAAACTGGACTCACAGGAGAGGTTCAAATCATAGAATGTTAGAGGGTCAGTCCTCCTGTACTTAAGTCGGCATTGTGCCTTTTGTATTAAATTCGGATGCAATTTCTGTGTTTCATCGTCAATAAGAAGGTCCAAGGTATACAGTAAACCTGAAGTGAAGCATCGGAATCTAAAACTGGACTCACAGGAGAGGTGCAAATCATAGAAAGTTAGAGTGTCAGTACTCTTGTACTTAAGTCGGCATTGTGCCTTTTGTATTAAATTCGGATGCAATTTCTGTGTTTCATCGTCAGTAATAAGGTCCAAGGGATACAGTACACCTGAAGTGAAGCATCGGAATCTAAAACTGGACTCACAGGAGAGGTTCAAAACATAGAAAGTGAGAGTGTCAGTCCTCTAGTACTTAAGTCGGCATTGAGCCTATTGTATTAAATTCGCATGCAATTTCTGTGTTTCATCGTCAATAAGAAGGTCCAAGGGGTACAGTAAACCTGAAGTGAAGCATCGGAATCTAAAACTGGACTCACAGGAGAGGTTCAAATCATAGAAAGTTAGTGTGTCAGTCCTCTTGTACGTAAGTCGGCATCTTGCCTTTTGAATGTAATTCCGATGCAATTTCTGTGCTTCATCTTCAATAAGAAGCTCCGAGGTATACAGTAAACCAGAAGTGAAGCATCGGAATCTAAAACTTTACTCAAAGGAGAGGTTCATATCATAGAAAGTTAGAGTGTCAGTCCTCTTGTACTGAAGTCGGCATTGTGCCTTTTGTATTAAATTCGGATGCAATTTCTATGTTTCATCTTCAATAAGAAGGTCAAAGGTATACAGTAAACCTGAAGTGAAGCATCGGAATCTAAAACTGGACTCGCAGGAAAGGTTCAGATCATAGAAAGTGAGAGTGTCAGTCCTTTTGTACTTAAGTCGGCATTGTGCCTTTTGTATTAAATTCGGATGCAATTTCTGTGTTTCATTGTCAATATGGAGGTCCAATGTATAAAGGAAACCTGAAGTGAAGCACCGTAATCTAAAACTGGACTCAGAGGAGAGGTTCAAATCATAGAAAGTTGGAGTGTCAGTCCTCTTTTACTTAAGCCGGTATTGTGCCTCTTGTGTTAAATTCGGATGCAATTTCTTTGTTTCATCGTCAATAAGAAGTTCCGAGGTATACAGTAAACCTTATGTGAAGCATCGGAATCTAAAACTGGACTCACAGAAGAGGTTCGAATCTTAGAAAGTGAGAGTTTCAGTCCTCTTGTACTTAAGTCGGCATTGTGCCTTTTGTATTAAATTTGGATGCAATTTCTGTGTTTCATCGTCGATAAGATGGTCCAAGGGATACAGTACACCTGAAGTGAAGCATCGGAATCTAAAACTGGACTCAGAGGAGAGGTTCAAATCATAGAAAGTTAGAGTGTCAGTCCTCTTGTACTTAAGTCGGCATTATGCCTTTTGAATTTAGTTCCGATGTAATTTCTGTGTTTCATCGTCAATAAGAAGTTCCGTGGTATACAGTAAACCTGAAGTGAAGCATCGGAATCTAAAACTGGACTCACAGGAGAGGTTCAAATCATAGAAATTTAGATTGTTAGTCCCCTTATACTTAAGTCGGCATTGTGCCTTTTTTATTAAATTCGGATGCAATTTCTGTGTTTCATCGTCAATAAGAAGGTCCAAGGAATACAGTAAACCTGAAGTGAAGCATCGGAATCTAAAACTGGACTCACAGATGAGGTTCAAATCATAGAAAGTTAGAGTGTCAGTCCTCTTGTACTTAAGTCGGCATTATGCCTTTTGAATTTAATTCCAATGTAATTTCTGTGTTTCATCGTCAATAAGAAGTTCCGAGGTATACAGTAAACCTGAAGTGAAGCATCGGAATCTAAGGCTGGACACACAGGAGCGGTTCAAATCATAGAAAGTGAGAGTGTCAGTCCTCTTGTACTTAAGTCGGCATTGTGCCTTTTGTATTAAATTCGGATGCAATTACTGTGTTTCATCGTCAATATTAAGGTCAAAGGGATACGGTAAACCTGAAGTGAAGCACCGGAATCTAAAACTGGACTCACAGGAGGGGTTCAAATCATTGAAAGTTAGAGTGTCAGTCATCTTGTACTTAAGTCGGCATTGTGCCTTTTGTATTAAATTCGGATGCAATTTCTGTGTTTCATCGTCAATAAGAAGGTCCAAGGGATACAGTAAAACTGAACTGAAGCGTCGGAAGCTAAAACTGGACACGCAGGCGAGGTTCAAATCGTAGAAAGTTAAAGAGTCAGTCCTCTTGTACTTAAGTCGGCATTGTGCCTTTTGAATTTAATTCCGATTCAATTTCTGTGTTTCATCGACAATGAGATGTTCCGAGGTATACAGTTAACCTGAAATGAAGGATCGGAATCTAAAACTGGACTCACAGGACAGGTTCAAATCATAGAAAGTTAGAGTGTCAGTCCTCTTGTACTTAAGTCGGCATTGTGCCTTTTGTATTAAATTCTGATGCAATTTCTGTGTTTCATCGTCAATAAGAAGGTCCAAGGGATACAGTAAACCTGAAGTGAAGAAACGAAATTTAAAACTGGACTCACAGGAGAGGTTCAAATCATAGAAAGTGAGAGTGTCAGTCCTCTTGTACTTAAGTCGGCATTGTGCCTTTTGTATTAAATTCGGATGCAATTTCTGTGTTTCATCGTCAATAAGAAGGTCTAAGGGATACAGTAAACCTGAAGTGAAGCATCGGAATCTAAAACTGGACTCACAGGAGAGGTTCAAATCATAGAAAGATAGAGTGTCAGTCCTCTTGTACTTAAGTCGGCATTGTGCCTTTTGTATTAAATTCGGATGCAATTTCTGTGTTTCATCGTCAATAAGAAATTCCGAGGTATACAGTAAACCTGAAGTGAAGCATCGGAATCTAAAACTGGACTCACAGGAGAGGTTCAAATCATAGTGTGAGAGTGTCAGTCCTCTTGTACTTAAGTCGGCATTGTGCCTTTTGTATTAAATTCGGATGCAATTTCTGTCTTTCATCGTCAATGAGAAGGTCCAAGGGATACAGTAAACCTGAAGTGAAGCATCGGAATCTAAAACTGGACTCACAGGAGAGGTTCAAGTCATAGAAAGTGAGAGTGTCTGTCCTCTTGTACTTATGTCGGCATTGTGCCTTTTGTATTAAATTCGGATGCAATTTCTGTGTTTCATCGTCAATAAGAAGGTCCAAGGGATACAGTAAACCTGAAGTGAAGCATCGGAATCTAAAACTGGACTCACAGGAGAGGTTCAAACCATAGAAAGTTAGTGTGTCAGTCCTCTTGTACTTAAGTCGGCATTGTGCCTTTTGTATTAAATTCTGATGCAATTTCTGTGTTTCATCGTCAATAAGAAGGTCCAATTGATACAGTAAACTTGAAGTGAAGCATCGGAATCTAAAACTGGACTCACAGGAGAGGTTCAAATCATAGAAAGTTAGAGTGTCAGTCCTCTTATACTTAAGTCGGCATTGTGCCATTTGTATTACATTCGTGTGCAATTTCTGTGTTTCATCTTCAATAAGAAGGTCCAAGGGATAGCGTAAACCTGAAGTGAAGCATCGGAATCTAAAACAGGACTCACAGGAGCGGTTCAAATCATAGAAAGTTAGAGTGTCAGTATTCTTGTACTTACGTCGGCATTGTGACTTTTGAAATTAATTCCGATGCAATTTCTGTGTTCCATCGTCAGTAAGAAGTTCCGAGGTATACAGTAAACCTGAAGTGAAGCATCGGAATCTAAAACTGGACTCGCAGGAGAGGTTCAGATCATAGAAAGTGAGAGTGTCAGTCCTCTTGTACTTAAGTCGGCATTGTGCCTTTTGTATTAAATTCGGATGCAATTTCTGTGTTTCATTGTCAATATGGAGGTCCAATGTATAAAGGAAACCTGAAGTGAAGCACCGTAATCTAAAACTGGACTCAGAGGAGAGGTTCAAATCATAGAAAGTTAGAGTGTCAGTCCTCTTGTACTTAAGTCGGCATTGTGCCTTTTGTATTAAATTCTGATGCAATTTCTGTGTTTCATCGTCAATAAGAAGGTCCAAGGGATACAGTAAACCTGAAGTGAAGAAACGAAATTTAAAACTGGACTCACAGGAGAGGTTCAAATCATAGAAAGTGAGAGTGTCAGTCCTCTTGTACTTTAGTCGGCATTGTGAATTTTGTATTAAATTCGGATGCAATTTCTGTGTTTCATCGTCAATAAGAAGGTCTAAGGGATACAGTAAACCTGAAGTGAAGCATCGGAATCTAAAACTGGACTCACAGGAGAGGTTCAAATCATAGAAAGATAGAGTGTCAGTCCTCTTGTACTTAAGTCGGCATTGTGCCTTTTGTATTAAATTCGGATGCAATTTCTGTGTTTCATCGTCAATAAGAAGTTCCGAGGTATACAGTAAACCTGAAGTGAAGCATCGGAATCTAAAACTGGACTCACAGGAGAGGTTCAAATCATAGTGTGAGAGTGTCAGTCCTCTTGTACTTAAGTCGGCATTGCGCCTTTTGTATTAAATTCGGATGCAATTTCTGTCTTTCATCGTCAATGAGAAGGTCCAAGGGATACAGTAAACCTGAAGTGAAGCATCGGAATCTAAAACTGGACTCACAGGAGAGGTTCAAGTCATAGAAAGTGAGAGTGTCTGTCCTCTTGTACTTATGTCGGCATTGTGCCTTTTGTATTAAATTCGGATGCAATTTCTGTGTTTCATCGTCAATAAGAAGGTCCAAGGGATACAGTAA
Organism: Schistocerca americana; assembly: GCF_021461395.2. Lineage (NCBI taxonomy): Eukaryota > Metazoa > Arthropoda > Insecta > Orthoptera > Acrididae > Schistocerca > Schistocerca americana. Next base: position 62,539,904 of record NC_060121.1, read on the forward strand.
ACCTGAAGTGAAGCATCGGAATCTAAAACTGGACTCACAGGAGAGGTTCAAACCATAGAAAGTTAGTGTGTCACTCCTCTTGTACTTAAGTCGGCATTGTGCCTTTTGTATTAAATTCTGATGCAATTTCTGTGTTTCATCGTCAATAAGAAGGTCCAAGGGATACAGTAAACTTGAAGTGAAGCATCGGAATCTAAAACTGGACTCACAGGAGAGGTTCAAATCATAGAAAGTTAGAGTGTCAGTCCTCTTATACTTAAGTCGGCATTGTGCCATTTGTATTACATTCGTATGCAATTTCTGTGTTTCATCTTCAATAAGATGGTCAAAGGGATAGCGTAAACCTGAAGTGAAGCATCGGAATCTAAAACAGGACTCACAGGAGCGGTTCAAATCATAGAAAGTTAGAGTGTCAGTATTCTTGTACTTACGTCGGCATTGTGACTTTTGAATTTAATTCCGATGCAATTTCTGTGTTTCATCGTCAGTAAGAAGTTCCGAGGTATACAGTAAACCTGAAGTGAAGCATCGGAATCTAAAACTGGACTCGCAGGAGAGGTTCACATCATAGAAAGTGAGAGTGTCAGTCCTCTTGTACTTAAGTCGGCATTGTGCCTTTTGTATTAAATTCGGATGCAATTTCTGTGTTTCATTGTCAATATGGAGGTCCAATGTATAAAGGAAACCTGAAGTGAAGCACCGTAATCTAAAACTGGACTCAGAGGAGAGGTTCAAATCATAGAAAGTTAGAGTGTCAGTCCTCTTGTACTTAAGTCGGCATTGTGCCTTTTGTATTAAATTCTGATGCAATTTCTGTGTTTCATCGTCAATAAGAAGGTCCAAGGGATACAGTAAACCTGAAGTGAAGAAACGAAATTTAAAACTGGACTCACAGGAGAGGTTCAAATCATAGAAAGTGAGAGTGTCAGTCCTCTTGTACTTAAGTCGGCATTGTGCCTTTTGTATTAAATTCGGATGCAATTTCTGTGTTTCATCGTCAAAAAGAAGGTCTAAGGGATACAGTAAACCTGAAGTGAAGCATCGGAATCTAAAACTGGACTCACAGGAGAGGTTCAAATCATAGAAAGATAGAGTGTCAGTCCTCTTGTACTTAAGTCGGCATTGTGCCTTTTGTATTAAATTCGGATGCAATTTCTGTGTTTCATCGTCAATAAGAAGTTCCGAGGTATACAGTAAACCTGAAGTGAAGCATCGGAATCTAAAACTGGACTCACAGGAGAGGTTCAAATCATAGTGTGAGAGTGTCAGTCCTCTTGTACTTAAGTCGGCATTGTGCCTTTTGTATTAAATTCGGATGCAATTTCTGTCTTTCATCGTCAATGAGAAGCTCCAAGGGATACAGTAAACCTGAAGTGAAGCATCGGAATCTAAAACTGGACTCACAGGAGAGGTTCAAGTCATAAAAAGTGAGAGTGTCTGTCCTCTTGTACTTATGTCGGCATTGTGCCTTTTATATTAAATTCGGATGCAATTTCTGTGTTTCATCGTCAATAAGAAGGTCCAAGGGATACAGTAAACCTGAAGTGAAGCACCGGAATCTAAAACTGGACTCACAGGAGAGGTTCAAACCATAGAAAGTTAGTGTGTCAGTCCTCTTGTACTTAAGTCGGCATTGTGCCTTTTGTATTAAATTCTGATGCAATTTCTGTGTTTCATCGTCAATAAGAAGGTCCAAGGGATACAGTAAACGTGAAGTGATGCATCGGAATCTAAAACTGGACTCACAGGAGAGGTTCAAATCATAGAAAGTTAGAGTGTCAGTCCTCTTATACTTAAGTCGGCATTGTGCCATTTGTATTACATTCGTATGCAATTTCTGTGTTTCATCTTCAATAAGAAGGTCCAAGGGATAGCGTAAACCTGAAGTGAAGCATCGGAATCTAAAACAGGACTCACAGGAGCGGTTCAAATCATAGAAAGTTAGAGTGTCAGTATTCTTGTACTTACGTCGGCATTGTGACTTTTGAATTTAATTCCGATGCAATTTCTGTGTTCCATCGTCAGTAAGAAGTTCCGAGGTATACAGTAAACCTGAAGTGAAGCATCGGAATCTAAAACTGGACTCACAGGAGAGGTTCAGATCATAGAAAGTGAGAGTGTCAGTCCTCTTGTACTTAAGTCGGCATTGTGCCTTTTGTATTAAATTCGGATGCAATTTCTGTGTTTCATTGTCAATATGGAGGTCCAATGTATAAAGGAAACCTGAAGTGAAGCACCGTAATCTAAAACTGGACTCAGAGGAGAGGTTCAAATCATAGAAAGTTTGAGTGTCAGTCCTCTTGTACTTAAGCCGGCATTGTGCCTCTTGTGTTAAATTCGGATGCAATATCTTTGTTTCATCGTCAATAAGAAGTTCCAAGGTATACAGTAAACCTTATGTGAAGCATCGGAATCTAAAACTGGACTCACAGGAGAAGTTCGAATCTTAGAAAGTGAGAGTTTCAGTCCTCTTGTACTTAAGTCGGCACTGTGCCTTTTGTATTAAATTCGGATGCAATTTCTGTGTTTCATCGTCGATAAGATGGTCCAAGGGATACAGTACACCTGAAGTGAAGCATCGGAATTTAAAACTAAACTCAGAGGAGAGGTTCAAATCATAGAAAGTTAGAGTGTCAGTCCTCTTGTACTTAAGTCGGCATTATGCCTTTTGAATTTAGTTCCGATGTAATTTCTGTGTTTCATCGTCAATAAGAAGTTCCGAGGTATACAGTAAACCTGAAGTGAAGCATCGGAATCTAAAACTGGACTCACAGGAGAGGTTCAAGTCATAGAAATTTAGATTGTTAGTCCCCTTATACTTAAGTCGGCATTGTGCCTTTTTTATTAAATTCGGATGCAATTTCTGTGTTTCATCGTCAATAAGAAGGTCCAAGGAATACAGTAAACCTGAAGTGAAGCATCGGAATCTAAAACTGGACTCACAGATGAGGTTCAAATCATAGAAAGTTAGAGTGTCAGTCCTCTTGTACTTAAGTCGGCATTATGCCTTTTGAATTTAATTCCAATGTAATTTCTGTGTTTCATCGTCAATAAGAAGTTCCGAGGTATACAGTAAACCTGAAGTGAAGCATCGGAATCTAAGACTGGACTCACAGGAGCGGTTCAAATCATAGAAAGTGAGAGTGTCAGTCCTCTTGTACTTAAGTCGGCATTGTGCCTTTTGTATTAAATTCGGATGCAATTTCTGTGTTTCATCGTCAATATTAAGGTCAAAGAATACGGTAAACCTGAAGTGAAGCACTGGAATCTAAAACTGGACTCACAGGAGGGGTTCAAATCATTGAAAGATAGAGTGTCAGTCATCTTGTACTTAAGTCAGCATTGTGCCTTTTGTATTAAATTCGGATGCAATTTCTGTGTTTCATCGTCAATAAGAAGGTCCAAGGGATACAATAAAATTGAACTGAAGCGTCGGAAGCTAAAACTGGACTCACAGGCGAGGTTCAAATCGTAGAAAGTTAAAGAGTCAGTCCTCTTGTACTTAAGTCGGCATTGTGCCTTTTGAATTTAATTCCGATGCAATTTCTGTGTTTCATCGACAATGAGATGTTCCGAGGTATACAGTTAACCTGAAATGAAGGATCGGAATCTAAAACTGGACTCACAGGACAGGTTCAAATCATAGAAAGTTAGAGTGTCAGTCCTCTTGTACTTAAGTCGGCATTGTGCCTTTTGTATTAAATTCTGATGCAATTTCTGTGTTTCATCGTCAATAAGAAGGTCCAAGGGATACAGTAAACCTGAAGTGAAGAAACGAAATTTAAAACTGGACTCACAGGAGAGGTTCAAATCATAGAAAGTGAGAGTGTCAGTCCTCTTGTACTTAAGTCGGCATTGTGCCTTTTGTATTAAATTCGGATGCAATTTCTGTGTTTCATCGTCAATAAGAAGGTCTAAGGGATACAGTAAACCTGAAGTGAAGCATCGGAATCTAAAACTGGACTCACAGGAGAGGTTCAAATCATAGAAAGATAGAGTGTCAGTCCTCTTGTACTTAAGTCGGCATTGTGCCTTTTGTATTAAATTCGGATGCAATTTCTGTGTTTCATCGTCAATAAGAAGTTCCGAGGTATACAGTAAACCTGAAGTGAAGCATCGGAATCTAAAACTGGACTCACAGGAGAGGTTCAAATCATAGTGTGAGAGTGTCAGTCCTCTTGTACTTAAGTCGGCATTGTGCCTTTTGTATTAAATTCGGATGCAATTTCTGTCTTTCATCGTCAATGAGAAGGTCCAAGGGATACAGTAAACCTGAAGTGAAGCATCGGAATCTAAAACTGGACTCACAGGAGAGGTTCAAGTCATAGAAAGTGAGAGTGTCTGTCCTCTTGTACTTATGTCGGCATTGTGCCTTTTGTATTAAATTCGGATGCAATTTCTGTGTTTCATCGTCAATAAGAAGGTCCAAGGGATACAGTAAACCTGAAGTGAAGCATCGGAATCTAAAACTGGACTCACAGGAGAGGTTCAAACCATAGAAAGTTAGTGTGTCAGTCCTCTTGTACTTAAGTCGGCATTGTGCCTTTTGTATTAAATTCTGATGCAATTTCTGTGTATCATCGTCAATAAGAAGGTCCAAGGGATACAGTAAACTTGAAGTGAAGCATCGGAATATAAAACTGGACTCACAGGAGAGGTTCAAATCATAGAAACTTAGAGTGTCAGTCCTCTTATACTTAAGTCGGCATTGTGCCATTTGTATTACATTCGTATGCAATTTCTGTGTTTCATCTTCAATAAGAAGGTCCAAGGGATAGCGTAAACCTGAAGTGAAGCATCGGAATCTAAAACAGGACTCACAGGAGCGGTTCAAATCATAGAAAGTTAGAGTGTCAGTATTCTTGTACTTACGTCGGCATTGTGACTTTTGAATTTAATTCCGATGCAATTTCTGTGTTCCATCGTCAGTAAGAAGTTCCGAGGTATACAGTAAACCTGAAGTGAAGCATCGGAATCTAAAACTGGACTCGCAGGAGAGGTTCAGATCATAGAAAGTGAGAGTGTCAGTCCTCTTGTACTTAAGTCGGCATTGTGCCTTTTGTATTAAATTCGGATGCAATTTCTGTGTTTCATTGTCAATATGGAGGTCCAATGTATAAAGGAAACCTGAAGTGAAGCACCGTAATCTAAAACTGGACTCAGAGGAGAGGTTCAAATCATAGAAAGTTAGAGTGTCAGTCCTCTTGTACTTAAGTCGGCATTGTGCCTTTTGTATTAAATTTTGATGCAATTTCTGTGTTTCATCGTCAATAAGAAGGTCCAAGGGATACAGTAAACCTGAAGTGAAGAAACGAAATTTAAAACTGGACTCACAGGAGAGGTTCAAATCATAGAAAGTGAGAGTGTCAGTCCTCTTGTACTTAAGTCGGCATTGTGCCTTTTGTATTAAATTCGGATGCAATTTCTGTGTTTCATCGTCAATAAGAAGGTCTAAGGGATACAGTAAACCTGAAGTGAAGCATCGGAATCTAAAACTGGACTCACAGGAGAGGTTCAAATCATAGAAAGATAGAGTGTCAGTCCTCTTGTACTTAAGTCGGCATTGTGCCTTTTGTATTAAATTCGGATGCAATTTCTGTGTTTCATCGTCAATAAGAAGTTCCGAGGTATACAGTAAACCTGAAGTGAAGCATCGGAATCTAAAACTGGACTCACAGGAGAGGTTCAAATCATAGTGTGAGAGTGTCAGTCCTCTTGTACTTAAGTCGGCATTGTGCCTTTTGTATTAAATTCGGATGCAATTTCTGTCTTTCATCGTCAATGAGAAGGTCCAAGGGATACAGTAAACCTGAAGTGAAGCATCGGAATCTAAAACTGGACTCACAGGAGAGGTTCAAGTCATAGAAAGTGAGAGTGTCTGTCCTCTTGTACTTATGTCGGCATTGTGCCTTTTGTATTAAATTCGGATGCAATTTCTGTGTTTCATCGTCAATAAGAAGGTCCAAGGGATACAGTAAACCTGAAGTGAAGCATCGGAATCTAAAACTGGACTCACAGGAGAGGTTCAAACCATAGAAAGTTAGTGTGTCAGTCCTCTTGTACTTAAGTCGGCATTGTGCCTTTTGTATTAAATTCTGATGCAATTTCTGTGTATCATCGTCAATAAGAAGGTCCAAGGGATACAGTAAACTTGAAGTGAAGCATCGGAATATAAAACTGGACTCACAGGAGAGGTTCAAATCATAGAAACTTAGAGTGTCAGTCCTCTTATACTTAAGTCGGCATTGTGCCATTTGTATTACATTCGTATGCAATTTCTGTGTTTCATCTTCAATAAGAAGGTCCAAGGGATAGCGTAAACCTGAAGTGAAGCATCGGAATCTAAAACAGGACTCACAGGAGCGGTTCAAATCATAGAAAGTTAGAGTGTCAGTATTCTTGTACTTACGTCGGCATTGTGACTTTTGAATTTAATTCCGATGCAATTTCTGTGTTCCATCGTCAGTAAGAAGTTCCGAGGTATACAGTAAACCTGAAGTGAAGCATCGGAATCTAAAACTGGACTCGCAGGAGAGGTTCAGATCATAGAAAGTGAGAGTGTCAGTCCTCTTGTACTTAAGTCGGCATTGTGCCTTTTGTATTAAATTCGGATGCAATTTCTGTGTTTCATTGTCAATATGGAGGTCCAATGTATAAAGGAAACCTGAAGTGAAGCACCGTAATGTAAAACTGGACTCAGAGGAGAGGTTCAAATCATAGAAAGTTAGAGTGTCAGTCCTCTTGTACTTAAGTCGGCATTGTGCCTTTTGTATTAAATTTTGATGCAATTTCTGTGTTTCATCGTCAATAAGAAGGTCCAAGGGATACAGTAAACCTGAAGTGAAGAAACGAAATTTAAAACTGGACTCACAGGAGAGGTTCAAATCATAGAAAGTGAGAGTGTCAGTCCTCTTGTACTTAAGTCGGCATTGTGCCTTTTGTATTAAATTCGGATGCAATTTCTGTGTTTCATCGTCAAAAAGAAGGTCTAAGGGATACAGTAAACCTGAAGTGGAGCATCGGAATCTAAAACTGGACTCACAGGAGAGGTTCAAATCATAGAAAGATAGAGTGTCAGTCCTCTTGTACTTAAGTCGGCATTGTGCCTTTTGTATTAAATTCGGATGCAATATCTGTGTTTCATCGTCAATAAGAAGTTCCGAGGTATACAGTAAACCTGAAGTGAAGCATCGGAATCTAAAACTGGACTCACAGGAGAGGTTCAAATCATAGTGTGAGAGTGTCAGTCCTCTTGTACTTATGTCGGCATTGTGCCTTTTATATAAAAATTCGGATGCAATTTCTGTGTTTCATCGTCAATAAGAAGGTCCAAGGGATACAGTAAACCTGAAGTGAAGCATCGGAATCTAAAACTGGACTCACAGGAGAGGTTCAAACCATAGAAAGTTAGTGTGTCAGTCCTCTTGTACTTAAGCCGGCATTGTGCCTCTAGTGTTAAATTCGGATGCAATATCTTTGTTTCATCGTCAATAAGAAGTTCCAAGGTATACAGTAAACCTTATGTGAAGCATCGGAATCTAAAACTGGACTCACAGGAGAGGTTCGAATCTTAGAAAGTGAGAGTTTCAGTCCTCTTGTACTTAAGTCGGCATTGTGCCTTTTGTATTAAATTCGGATGCAATTTCTGTGTTTCATCGTCAATAAGAAGGTCCAAGGGATACAGTAAACCTGAAGTGAAGAAACGAAATTTAAAACTGGACTCACAGGAGAGGTTCAAATCATAGAAAGTTTGAGTGTCAGTCCTCTTGTACTTAAGCCGGCATTGTGCCTCTTGTGTTAAATTCGGATGCAATATCTTTGTTTCATCGTCAATAAGAAGTTCCAAGGTATACAGTAAACCTTATGTGAAGCATCGGAATCTAAAACTGGACTCACAGGAGAGGTTCGAATCTTAGAAAGTGAGAGTTTCAGTCCTCTTGTACTTAAGTCGGCATTGTGCCTTTTGTATTAAATTCGGATGCAATTTCTGTGTTTCATCGTCGATAAGATGGTCCAAGGGATACAGTACACCTGAAGTGAAGCATCGGAATTTAAAACTAAACTCAGAGGAGAGGTTCAAATCATAGAAAGTTAGAGTGTCAGTCCTCTTGTACTTAAGTCGGCATTATGCCTTTTGAATTTAGTTCCGATGTAATTTCTGTGTTTCATCGTCAATAAGAAGTTCCGAGGTATACAGTAAACCTGAAGTGAAGCATCGGAATCTAAAACTGGACTCACAGGAGAGGTTCAAATCATAGAAATTTAGATTGTTAGTCCCCTTATACTTAAGTCGGCATTGTGCCTTTTTTATTAAATTCGGATGCAATTTCTGTGTTTCATCGTCGATAAGATGGTCCAAGGGATACAGTACACCTGAAGTGAAGCATCGGAATTTAAAACTAAACTCAGAGGAGAGGTTCAAATCATAGAAAGTTAGAGTGTCAGTCCTCTTGTACTTAAGTCGGCATTATGCCATTTGAATTTAGTTCCGATGTAATTTCTGTGTTTCATCGTCAATAAGAAGTTCCGAGGTATACAGTAAACCTGAAGTGAAGCATCGGAATCTAAAACTGGACTCACAGGAGAGGTTCAAATCATAGAAATTTAGATTGTTAGTCCCCTTATACTTAAGTCGGCATTGTGCCTTTTTTATTGAATTCGGATGCAATTTCTGTGTTTCATCGTCAATAAGAAGGTCCAAGGAATACAGTAAACCTGAAGTGAAGCATCGGAATCTAAAACTGGACTCACAGATGAGGTTCAAATCATAGAAAGTTAGAGTGTCAGTCCTCTTGTACTTAAGTCGGCATTATGCCTTTTGAATTTAATTCCAATGTAATTTCTGTGTTTCATGGTCAATAAGAAGTTCCGAGGTATACAGTAAACCTGAAGTGAAGCATCGGAATCTAAGACTGGACTCACAGGAGCGGTTCAAATCATAGAAAGTGAGAGTGTCAGTCCTCTTGTACTTAAGTCGGCATTGTGCCTTTTGTATTAAATTCGGACGCAATTTCTGTGTATCATCGTCAATATAAAGGTCAAAGAATACGGTAAACCTGAAGTGAAGCACTGGAATCTAAAACTGGACTCACAGGAGGGGTTCAAATCATTGAAAGTTAGAGTGTCAGTCATCTTGTACTTAAGTCGGCATTGTGCCTTTTGTATTAAATTCTGATGCAATTTCTGTGTTTCATCGTCAATAAGAAGGTCCAAGGGATACAGTAAACCTGAAGTGAAGAAACGAAATTTAAAACTGGACTCACAGGAGAGGTTCAAATCATAGAAAGTGAGAGTATCAGTCCTCTTGTACTTAAGTCGGCATTGTGCCTTTTGTATTAAATTCGGATGCAATTTCTGTGTTTCATCGTCAATAAGAAGGTCTAAGGGATACAGTAAACCTGAAGTGAAGCATCGGAATCTAAAACTGGACTCACAGGAGAGGTTCAAATCATAGAAAGATAGAGTGTCAGTCCTCTTGTACTTAAGTCGGCATTGTGCCTTTTGTATTAAATTCGGATGCAATTTCTGTGTTTCATCGTCAATAAGAAGTTCCGAGGTATACAGTAAACCTGAAGTGAAGCATCGGAATCTAAAACTGGACTCACAGGAGAGGTTCAAATCATAGTGTGAGAGTGTCAGTCCTCTTGTACTTAAGTCGGCATTGTGCCTTTTGTATTAAATTCGGATGCAATTTCTGTCTTTCATCGTCAATGAGAAGGTCCAAGGGATACAGTAAACCTGAAGTGAAGCATCGGAATCTAAAACTGGACTCACAGGAGAGGTTCAAGTCATAGAAAGTGAGAGTGTCTGTCCTCTTGTACTTATGTCGGCATTGTGCCTTTTGTATTAAATTCGGATGCAATTTCTGTGTTTCATCGTCTATAAGAAGGTCCAAGGGATACAGTAAACCTGAAGTGAAGCATCGGAATCTAAAACTGGACTCACAGGAGAGGTTCAAACCATAGAAAGTTAGTGTGTCAGTCCTGTTGTACTTAAGTCGGCATTGTGCCTTTTGTATTAAATTCTGATGCAATTTCTGTGTTTCATCGTCAATAAGAAGGTCCAAGGGATACAGTAAACTTGAAGTGAAGCATCGGAATCTAAAACTGGACTCACAGGAGAGGTTCAAATCATAGAAAGTTAGAGTGTCAGTCCTCTTATACTTAAGTCGGCATTGTGCCATTTGTATTACATTCGTATGCAATTTCTGTGTTTCATCTTCAATAAAAAGGTCCAAGGGATAGAGTAAACCTGAAGTGAAGCATCGGAATCTAAAACAGGACTCACAGGAGCGGTTCAAATCATAGAAAGATAGAGTGTCAGTATTCTTGTACTTACGTCGGCATTGTGACTTTTGAATTTAATTCCGATGCAATTTCTGTGTTCCATCGTCAGTAAGAAGTTCCGAGGTATACAGTAAACCTGAAGTGAAGCATCGGAATCTAAAACTGGACTCGCAGGAGAGGTTCAGATCATAGAAAGTTAGAGTGTCTGTCCTCTTGTACGTAAGTCGGCATTGTGCCTTTTGTATTAAATTCGGATGCAATTTCTGTGTTTCATTGTCAATATGGAGGTCCAATGTATAAAGGAAACCTGAAGTGAAGCACCGTAATCTAAAACTGGACTCAGAGGAGAGGTTCAAATCATAGAAAGTTTGAGTGTCAGTCCTCTTGTACTTAAGCCGGCATTGTGCCTCTTGTGTTAAATTCTGATGCAATATCTTTGTTTCATCGTCAATAAGAAGTTCCAAGGTATACAGTAAACCTTATGTGAAGCATCGGAATCTAAAACTGGACTCACAGGAGAGGTTCGAATCTTAGAAAGTGAGAGTTCCAGTACTCTTGTACTTAAGTCGGCATTGTGCCTTTTGTATTAAATTCGGATGCAATTTCTGTGTTTCATCGTCGATAAGATGTTCCAAGGGATACAGTACACCTGAAGTGAAGCATCGGAATTTAAAACTGGACTCAGAGGAGAGGTTCAAATCATACAAAGTTAGAGTGTCAGTCCTCTTGTACTTAAGTCGGCATTATGCCTTTTGAATTTAGTTCCGATGTAATTTCTGTGTTTCATCGTCAATAAGAAGTTCCGAGGTATACAGTAAACCTGAAGTGAAGCATCGGAATCTAAAACTGGACTCACAGGAGAGGTTCAAATCATAGAAATTTAGATTGTTAGTCCCCTTATACTTAACTCGGCATTGTGCCTTTTTTATTAAATTCGGATGCAATTTCTGTGTTTCATCGTCAATAAGAAGGTCCAAGGAATACAGTAAACCTGAAGTGAAGCATCGGAATCTAAAACTGGACTCACAGATGAGGTTCAAATCATAGAAAGTTAGAGTGTCAGTCCTCTTGTACTTAAGTCGGCATTATGCCTTTTGAATTTAATTCCAATGTAATTTCTGTGTTTCATCGTCAATAAGAAGTTCCGAGGTATACAGTAAACCTGAAGTGAAGCATCGGAATCTAAGACTGGACTCACAGGAGCGGTTCAAATCATAGAAAGTGAGAGTGTCAGTCCTCTTGTACTTAAGTCGGCATTGTGCCTTTTGTATTAAATTCGGACGCAATTTCTGTGTATCATCGTCAATATAAAGGTCAAAGAATACGGTAAACCTGAAGTGAAGCACTGGAATCTAAAACTGGACTCACAGGAGGGGTTCAAATCATTGAAAGTTAGAGTGTCAGTCATCTTGTACTTAAGTCGGCATTGTGCCTTTTGTATTAAATTCTGATGCAATTTCTGTGTTTCATCGTCAATAAGAAGGTCCAAGGGATACAGTAAACCTGAAGTGAAGAAACGAAATTTAAAACTGGACTCACAGGAGAGGTTCAAATCATAGAAAGTGAGAGTATCAGTCCTCTTGTACTTAAGTCGGCATTGTGCCTTTTGTATTAAATTCGGATGCAATTTCTGTGTTTCATCGTCAATAAGAAGGTCTAAGGGATACAGTAAACCTGAAGTGAAGCATCGGAATCTAAAACTGGACTCACAGGAGAGGTTCAAATCATAGAAAGATAGAGTGTCAGTCCTCTTGTACTTAAGTCGGCATTGTGCCTTTTGTATTAAATTCGGATGCAATTTCTGTGTTTCATCGTCAATAAGAAGTTCCGAGGTATACAGTAAACCTGAAGTGAAGCATCGGAATCTAAAACTGGACTCACAGGAGAGGTTCAAATCATAGTGTGAGAGTGTCAGTCCTCTTGTACTTAAGTCGGCATTGTGCCTTTTGTATTAAATTCGGATGCAATTTCTGTCTTTCATCGTCAATGAGAAGGTCCAAGGGATACAGTAAACCTGAAGTGAAGCATCGGAATCTAAAACTGGACTCACAGGAGAGGTTCAAGTCATAGAAAGTGAGAGTGTCTGTCCTCTTGTACTTATGTCGGCATTGTGCCTTTTGTATTAAATTCGGATGCAATTTCTGTGTTTCATCGTCTATAAGAAGGTCCAAGGGATACAGTAAACCTGAAGTGAAGCATCGGAATCTAAAACTGGACTCACAGGAGAGGTTCAAACCATAGAAAGTTAGTGTGTCAGTCCTGTTGTACTTAAGTCGGCATTGTGCCTTTTGTATTAAATTCTGATGCAATTTCTGTGTTTCATCGTCAATAAGAAGGTCCAAGGGATACAGTAAACTTGAAGTGAAGCATCGGAATCTAAAACTGGACTCACAGGAGAGGTTCAAATCATAGAAAGTTAGAGTGTCAGTCCTCTTATACTTAAGTCGGCATTGTGCCATTTGTATTACATTCGTATGCAATTTCTGTGTTTCATCTTCAATAAAAAGGTCCAAGGGATAGAGTAAACCTGAAGTGAAGCATCGGAATCTAAAACAGGACTCACAGGAGCGGTTCAAATCATAGAAAGATAGAGTGTCAGTATTCTTGTACTTACGTCGGCATTGTGACTTTTGAATTTAATTCCGATGCAATTTCTGTGTTCCATCGTCAGTAAGAAGTTCCGAGGTATACAGTAAACCTGAAGTGAAGCATCGGAATCTAAAACTGGACTCGCAGGAGAGGTTCAGATCATAGAAAGTTAGAGTGTCAGTCCTCTTGTACGTAAGTCGGCATTGTGCCTTTTGTATTAAATTCGGATGCAATTTCTGTGTTTCATTGTCAATATGGAGGTCCAATGTATAAAGGAAACCTGAAGTGAAGCACCGTAATCTAAAACTGGACTCAGAGGAGAGGTTCAAATCATAGAAAGTTTGAGTGTCAGTCCTCTTGTACTTAAGCCGGCATTGTGCCTCTTGTGTTAAATTCTGATGCAATATCTTTGTTTCATCGTCAATAAGAAGTTCCAAGGTATACAGTAAACCTTATGTGAAGCATCGGAATCTAAAACTGGACTCAGAGGAGAGGTTCAAATCATACAAAGTTAGAGTGTCAGTCCTCTTGTACTTAAGTCGGCATTATGCCTTTTGAATTTAGTTCCGATGTAATTTCTGTGTTTCATCGTCAATAAGAAGTTCCGAGGTATACAGTAAACCTGAAGTGAAGCATCGGAATCTAAAACTGGACTCACAGGAGAGGTTCAAATCATAGAAATTTAGATTGTTAGTCCCCTTATACTTAACTCGGCATTGTGCCTTTTTTATTAAATTCGGATGCAATTTCTGTGTTTCATCGTCAATAAGAAGGTCCAAGGAATACAGTAAACCTGAAGTGAAGCATCGGAATCTAAAACTGGACTCACAGATGAGGTTCAAATCATAGAAAGTTAGAGTGTCAGTCCTCTTGTACTTAAGTCGGCATTATGCCTTTTGAATTTAATTCCAATGTAATTTCTGTGTTTCATCGTCAATAAGAAGTTCCGAGGTGTACAGTAAACCTGAAGTGAAGCATCGGAATCTAAGACTGGACTCACAGGAGCGGTTCAAATCATATAAAGTGAGAGTGTCAGTCCTCTTGTACTTAAGTCGGCATTGTGCCTTTTGTATTAAATTCGGATGCAATTTCTGTGTTTCATCGTCAATATTAAGGTCAAAGAATACGGTAAACCTGAAGTGAAGCACTGGAATCTAAAACTGGACTCACAGGAGGGGTTCAAATCATTGAAAGTTAGAGTGTCAGTCATCATGTACTTAAGTCAGCATTGTGCCTTTTGTATTAAATTCGGATGCAATTTCTGTGTTTCATCGTCAATAAGAAGGTCCAAGGGATACAGTAAAACTGAACTGAAGCGTCGGAAGCTAAAACTGGACTCACAGGCGAGGTTCAAATCATAGAAAGTTAAAGAGTCAGTCCTCTTGTACTTAAGTCGGCATTGTGCCTTTTGAATTTAATTCCGATGCAATTTCTGTGTTTCATCGACAATAAGATGTTCCGAGGTATACAGTTAACCTGAAATGAAGCATCGGAATCTAAAACTGGACTCACAGGACGGGTTCAAATCATAGAAAGTTAGAGTGTCAGTCCTCTTGTACTTAAGTCGGCATTGTGCCTTTTGTATTAAATTCTGATGCAATTTCTGTGTTTCATCGTCAATAAGAAGGTCCAAGGGATACAGTAAACCTTAAGTAAAGAAACGAAATTTAAAACTGGACTCACAGGAGAGGTTCAAATCATAGAAAGTGAGAGTGTCAGTCCTCTTGTACTTAAGTCGGCATTGTGCCTTTTGTATTAAATTCGGATGCAATTTCTGTGTTTCATCGTCAATAAGAAGGTCTAAGGGATACAGTAAACCATAAGAGAAGCATCGGAATCTAAAACTGGACTCACAGGAGAGGTTCAAATCATTGAAAGATAGAGTGTCAGTCCTCTTGTACTTAAGTCGGCATTGTGCCTTTTGTATTAAATTCGGATGCAATTTCTGTGTTTCGTCGTCAATAAGAAGTTCCGAGGTATACAGTAAACCTGAAGTGAAGCATCGGAATCTAAAACTGGACTCACAGGAGAGGTTCAAATCATAGTGTGAGAGTGTCAGTCCTCTTGTACTTAAGTCGGCATTGTCCCTTTTGTATTAAATTCGGATGCAATTTCTGTCTTTCATCGTCAATGAGAAGGTCCAAGGGATACAGTAAACCTGAAGTGAAGCATCGGAATCTAAAACTGGACTCACAGGAGAGGTTCAAGTCATAGAAAGTGAGAGTGTCTGTCCTCTTGTACTTATGTCGGCATTGTGCCTTTTGTATTAAATTCGGATGCAATTTCTGTGTTTCATCGTCAATAAGAAGGTCCAAGGGATACAGTAAACCTGAAGTGAAGCATCAGAATCTAAAACTGGACTCACAGGAGAGGTTCAAACCATAGAAAGTTAGTGTGTCAGTCCTCTTGTACTTAAGTCGGCATTGTGCCTTTTGTATTAAATTCTGATGCAATTTCTGTGTTTCATCGTCAATAAGAAGGTCCAAGGGATACAGTAAACTTGAAGTGAAGCATCGGAATCTAAAACTGGACTCACAGGAGAGGTTCAAATCATAGAAAGTTAGAGTGTCAGTCCTCTTATACTTAAGTCGGCATTGTGCCATTTGTATTACATTCGTATGCAATTTCTGTGTTTCATCTTCAATAAGAAGGACCAAGGGATAGAGTAAACCTGAAGTGAAGCATCGGAATCTAAAACAGGACTCACAGCAGCGGTTCAAATCATAGAAAGTTAGAGTGTCAGTATTCTTGTACTTACGTCGGCATTGTGACTTTTGAATTTAATTCCGATGCAATTTCTGTGTTCCATCGTCAGTAAGAAGTTCCGAGGTATACAGTAAACCTGAAGTGAAGCATCGGAATCTAAAACTGGACTCACAGGAGATGTTCAAATCATAGAAAGTTAGAGTGTCAGTCCTCTTGTACTTAAGTCGGCATTGTGCCTTTTGTATTAAATTCAGATGCAATTTCTGTGTTTCATCGTCAATAAGAAGGTCCAAGGTACACAGTAAACCTGAAGTGAAGCATCGGAATCTAAATCTTAACTCACAGGAGAGGTTCAAATCATAGAAAGTGAGAGTGTCAGTCCCCTTGTACTTAAGTCGGCATAGTGCCTTTTGAATTTAATTCCGATGCAATTTCTGTCATTCATCGTCAATAAGAAGTTACAAGGTATACTGTAAACCTGAAGTGAAGCATTGGAATCTAAAACTGGACTCACAGGAGAGGTTCAAATCATAGAAAGTTAGAGTGTCAGTCCTCTTATACTTAAGTCGGCATTGTGCCATTTGTATTACATTCGTATGCAATTTCTGTGTTTCATCTTCAATAAGAAGGACCAAGGGATAGAGTAAACCTGAAGTGAAGCATCGGAATCTAAAACAGGACTCACAGCAGCGGTTCAAATCATAGAAAGTTAGAGTGTCAGTATTCTTGTACTTACGTCGGCATTGTGACTTTTGAATTTAATTCCGATGCAATTTCTGTGTTCCATCGTCAGTAAGAAGTTCCGAGGTATACAGTAAACCTGAAGTGAAGCATCGGAATCTAAAACTGGACTCACAGGAGATGTTCAAATCATAGAAAGTTAGAGTGTCAGTCCTCTTGTACTTAAGTCGGCATTGTGCCTTTTGTATTAAATTCAGATGCAATTTCTGTGTTTCATCGTCAATAAGAAGGTCCAAGGTACACAGTAAACCTGAAGTGAAGCATCGGAATCTAAATCTTAACTCACAGGAGAGGTTCAAATCATAGAAAGTGAGAGTGTCAGTCCCCTTGTACTTAAGTCGGCATAGTGCCTATTGTATTAAATTCGGATTCAATTTCTGTGTTTCATCGTCAATAAGAAGGTCCAAAGAATTCAGTAAACATGAAGTGAAGCATCGGCATCTAGAACTGGACTCACAGGAGAGGTTCAAATCATAGAGAGTTAGAGTGTCAGTCCTCTTGTACTTAAGTCGGCATTGTGCCTTTTGAAATTAATTCCGATGCAATTTCTGTCATTCATCGTCAATAAGAAGTTACAAGGTATACTGTAAACCTGAAATGAAGCATCGGAATCTAAAACTGGACTCACTGGAGAGGTTCAAATCATAGAAGGTTAGAGTGTCAGTCCTCTATTACTTGAGTCGGCATTGTGCCTTTTGTATTATATTCGGATGCAATTTCTGTGTTTCATCGTCAATAAGAAATTCCAAGGGATACAGTAACCCTGAAGTGAAGCATCGGAATCTAAAACTGGACTCACAGGAGAGGTTCAAATCATAGAAAGTAAGAGTGTCAGTCCTCTTGTACTTAAGTCGGCATTGTGCCTTTTGTATTAAATTCGGATGCAACTTCTGTGTTTCATCGTCAATAAGAAGGTCCAAGGGATACAGTAAACCTGAAGTGAAGCATCGGAATCTAAAACTGGACTCACAAATGAGGTTCAAATCATAGATTGTTAGACTGTCAGTGCTCTTGTCTTTATGTCGGCATTATGCCTTTTGAATTTTATTTCGATGTAATTTCTGTGTTTCATCGTCAATAAGAAGTTCCGAGGTATACAGTAAACCTGATGTGTAGCATCGGAATCTAAAACTGGACTCACAGGAGAGGTTCAAATCATAGAAAGTGAGAGTGTCAGTCCTCTTGTATTTAAGTCGGCATTGTGCATTGTGTATGAAATTCGGATTCAATTTCTGTGTTTCATCGTCAATAAGAAGGTCCAAGGGATACAGTAAACCTGAAGTGAAGCATCGGAATCTAACACTGGACTCACTGTAGAGGTTCAAATCGTAGAAATGTAGAGTGTCAGTCCTCTTGTACTTAAGTCGGCATTGTGCCTTTTGTATTAAATTCGGATGCTATTTCTGTGTTTCATCGTCAAGAAGAAGGTCCAAGGGATACTGAAAACCTGAATTGAAGCATCGGAAACTAATACTGGACTCACTGGAGAGGTTGAAATCATAGAATATTAGAGTGTCAGTCCTCTTGTACTTAAGTCGGCATTGTGCCGTTTGTATTAAATTCGGATTCAATTTCTGTGCTTCATCGTCAATAAGAAGGTCCAAGGGATACAGTTAACCTGAAGTGAGGCATCGGAATCTAAAACTGATCCCACAGGAGAGGTTCAAATCATAGAAAGTTAGAGTTTCAGTCCTCTTGCACTTAAGTCGGCATTGTGCCTTTTGTATTAAATTCGGATGCAATTTCTGTTTTTCATCGTCAATCAGAAGTTCCGAGGTATACAGTAAACCTGAAGTGAAGCATCAGAATCTAAAACGGGACTCACAGGAGAGGTTCAAATCATAGAAAGTTAGACTGTCATTCCTCTTGTACTTAATTCGGCATTGTGCCTTTTGTATTAAATTCAGATGCAAATTCTGTTATTTATCGTCAATAAGAAGGTCCAAGGTACACAGTAAACCTGAAGTGAAGCATCGGAATCTAAAACTGGTCCCACAGGTGAGGTTCAGATCATAGAAAGTTAGAGTGTCAGTCCTCTTGTACTTAGGTCGGCATTGTGCCTTTTGTATTTAATTCAGATGCAATTTCTGTGTTCCATCGTCAATAAGAAAGTCCAAGGTATACAGTAAACCTGAAGTAAAGCATCGGAATCTAAAACTGGACTCACAGGAGAGGTTAAAATCATAGAAAGTGAGTGTGTCAGTCCTCTTGTACATAAGTCGGCTTTGTGCCTTTTGTATTAATTTCGGATTTAATTTCTTTGTTTCATCGTCAATAAGAAGGTCCAAGGGATACAGTAAAACTGAACTGAAGCGTCGGAAGCTGAAACTGGACTCACAGGCGAGGTTCAAATCATAGAAAGTTAAAGAGTCAGTCCTCTTGTACTTAAGTCGGCATTGTGCCTTTTGAATTTAATTCCGATGCAATTTCTGTGTTTCATCGACAATAAGATGTTCCGAGGTATACAGTTAACCTGAAATGAAGCATCGGAATCTAAAACTGGACTCACAGGACAGGTTCAAATCATAGAAAGTTAGAGTGTCAGTCGTCTTGTACTTAAGTCGGCATTGTGCCTTTTGTATTAAATTCTGATGCAATTTCTGTGTTTCATCGTCAATAAGAAGGTCCAAGGGATACAGTAGACCTGAACTGAAGAAACGAAATCTAAAACTGGACTCACAGGAGAGGTTTAAATCATAGAAAGTGAGAGTGTCAGTCCTCTTGTACTTAAGTCGGCATTGTGCCTTTTGTATTAAATTCGGATGCAATTTCTGTGTTTCATCGTCAATAAGAAGGTCTAAGGGATACAGTAAACCTGAAGTGAACCATTGGAATCTAAAACTGGACTCACAAGAGAGGTTCAAATCATAGAAAGATAGAGTGTCAGTCCTACTGTACTTAAGTCGGCATTGTGCCTTTTGTATTAAATTCGGATGCAATTTCTGTGTTTCATCGTCAATAAGAAGTTCCGAGGTATACAGTAAACCTGAAGTGAAGCATCGGAATCTAAAACTGGACTCACAGGTGAGGTTCAAATCATAGTGTGAGAGTGTTAGTCCTCTTGTACTTAAGTCGGCATTGTGCCTTTTGTATTAAATTCGGATGCAATTTCTGTCTTTCATCGTCAATGAGAAGGTCCAAGGGATACAGTAAACCTGAAGTGAAGCATCGGAATCTAAAACTGGACTCACAGGAGAGGTTCAAGTCATAGAAAGTGAGAGTGTCAGTCCTCTTGTACTTATGTCGGCATTGTGCCTTTTGTATTAAATTCGGATGCAATTTCTGTGTTTCATCGTCAATAAGAAGGTCCATGGGATACAGTAAACCTGAAGTGAAGCATCGGAATCTAAAACTGGACTCACAGGAGAGGTTCAAACCATAGAAAGCTAGTGTGTCAGTCCTCTTGTACTTAAGTCGGCATTGTGCCTTTTGTATTAAATTCTGATGCAATTTCTGTGTTTCATCGTCAATAAGTAGGTCCAAGGGATACAGTAAACTTGAAGTGAAGCATCGGAATCTAAAACTAGACTCACAGGAGAGGTTCAAATCATAGAAAGTTAGAGTGTCAGTCCTCTTGTACTTAAGTCGGCATTGTGCCATTTGTATTACATTCGGATGTAATTTCTGTGTTTCATCTTCAATAAGAAGGTCCAAGGGATTGAGTAAACCTGAAGTGAAGCATCGGAATCTAAAACAGGTCTCACAGCAGCGGTTCAAATCATAGAAAGGCAGAGTGTCAGTATTCTTGTACTTAAGTCGGCATTGTGACTTTTGAATTTAATTCCGATGCAATTTCTGTGTTTCATCGTCAGTAAGAAGTTCCGAGGTATACAGTAAACCTGAAGTGAAGCATCGGAATCTAAAACTGGATTCACAGGAGATGTTCAAATCATAGAAAGTTAGAGTGTCAGTCCTCTTGTACTTAAGTCGGCATTGTGCCTTTTGTATTAAATTCAGATGCAATTTCTGCGTTTCATCGTCAATAAGAAGGTCCAAGGTACACAGTAAACCTGAAGTGAAGCATCGGAATCTAAATCTTAACTCACAGGAGAGGTTCAAATCATAGAAAGTGAGAGTGTCAGTCCCCTTGTACTTAAGTCGGCATAGTGCCTATTGTATTAAATTCGGATTCAATTTCTGTGTTTCATCGTCAATAAGAAGGTCCAAAGAATTCAGTAAACATGAAGTGAAGCATCGGCATCTAGAACTGGACTCACAGGAGAGGTTCAAATCATAGAAAGTTAGAGTGTCAGTCCTCTTGTACTTAAGTCGGCATTGTGCCTTTTGAATTTAATTCCGATGCAATTTCTGTCATTCATCGTCAATAAGAAGTTCCAAGGTATACTGTAAACCTGACGTGAAGCATCGGAATCTAAAAGTGGACTCACTGGAGAGGTTCAAATCATAGAAAGTTAGAGTGTCAGTCCTCTATTACTTGAGTCGGCATTGTGCCTTTTGTATTATATTCGGATGCAATTTCTGTGTTTCATCGTCAATAAGAAATTCCAAGGGATACAGTAACCCTGAAGTGAAGCATCGGAATCTAAAACTGGACTCACAGGAGAGGTTCAAATCATAGAAAGTTAGAGTGTCAGTCCTCTTATACTTAAGTCGGCATTGTGCCATTTGTATTACATTCGTATGCAATTTCTGTGTTTCATCTTCAATAAGAAGGACCAAGGGATAGAGTAAACCTGAAGTGAAGCATCGGAATCTAAAACAGGACTCACAGCAGCGGTTCAAATCATAGAAAGTTAGAGTGTCAGTATTCTTGTACTTACGTCGGCATTGTGACTTTTGAATTTAATTCCGATGCAATTTCTGTGTTCCATCGTCAGTAAGAAGTTCCGAGGTATACAGTAAACCTGAAGTGAAGCATCGGAATCTAAAACTGGACTCACAGGAGATGTTCAAATCATAGAAAGTTAGAGTGTCAGTCCTCTTGTACTTAAGTCGGCATTGTGCCTTTTGTATTAAATTCAGATGCAATTTCTGTGTTTCATCGTCAATAAGAAGGTCCAAGGTACACAGTAAACCTGAAGTGAAGCATCGGAATCTAAATCTTAACTCACAGGAGAGGTTCAAATCATAGAAAGTGAGAGTGTCAGTCCCCTTGTACTTAAGTCGGCATAGTGCCTTTTGAATTTAATTCCGATGCAATTTCTGTCATTCATCGTCAATAAGAAGTTACAAGGTATACTGTAAACCTGAAGTGAAGCATTGGAATCTAAAACTGGACTCACAGGAGAGGTTCAAATCATAGAAAGTTAGAGTGTCAGTCCTCTTATACTTAAGTCGGCATTGTGCCTTTTGAAATTAATTCCGATGCAATTTCTGTCATTCATCGTCAATAAGAAGTTACAAGGTATACTGTAAACCTGAAGTGAAGCATCGGAATCTAAAACTGGACTCACTGGAGAGGTTCAAATCATAGAAGGTTAGAGTGTCAGTCCTCTATTACTTGAGTCGGCATTGTGCCTTTTGTATTATATTCGGATGCAATTTCTGTGTTCCATCGTCAATAAGAAATTCCAAGGGATACAGTAACCCTGAAGTGAAGCATCGGAATCTAAAACTGGACTCACAGGAGAGGTTCAAATCATAGAAAGTGAGAGTGTCAGTCCTCTTGTACTTAAGTCGGCATTGTGCCTTTTGTATTAAATTCGGATGCAACTTCTGTGTTTCATCGTCAATAAGAAGGTCCAAGGGATACAGTAAACCTGAAGTGAAGCATCGGAATCTAAAACTGGACTCACATATGAGGTTCAAATCATAGATTGTTAGACTGTCAGTGCTCTTGTCTTTATGTCGGCATTATGCCTTTTGAATTTTATTTCGATGTAATTTCTGTGTTTCATCGTCAATAAGAAGTTCCGAGGTATACAGTAAACCTGAAGTGTAGCATCGGAATCTAAAACTGGACTCACAGGAGAGGTTCAAATCATAGAAAGTGAGAGTGTCAGTCCTCTTGTATTTAAGTCGGCATTGTGCTTTGTGTATGAAATTCGGATTCAATTTCTGTGTTTCATCGTCAATAAGAAGGTCCAAGGGATACAGTAAACCTGAAGTGAAGCATCGGAATCTAACACTGGACTCACTGTAGAGGTTCAAATCGTAGAAATGTAGAGTGTCAGTCCTCTTGTACTTAAGTCGGCATTGTGCCTTTTGTATTAAATTCGGATGCTATTTCTGTGTTTCATCGTCAAGAAGAAGGTCCAAGGGATACTGAAAACCTGAATTGAAGCATCGGAAACTAATACTGGACTCACTGGAGAGGTTGAAATCATAGAATATTAGAGTGTCAGTCCTCTTGTACTTAAGTCGGCACTGTGCCGTTTGTATTAAATTCGGATTCAATTTCTGTGCTTCATCGTCAATAAGAAGGTCCAAGGGATACAGTTAACCTGAAGTGAGGCATCGGAATCTAAAACTGATCCCACAGGAGAGGTTCAAATCATAGAAAGTTAGAGTTTCAGTCCTCTTGCACTTAAGTCGGCATTGTGCCTTTTGTATTAAATTCGGATGCAATTTCTGTTTTTCATCGTCAATCAGAAGTTCCGAGGTATACAGTAAACCTGAAGTGAAGCATCAGAATCTAAAACGGGACTCACAGGAGAGGTTCAAATCATAGAAAGTTAGACTGTCATTCCTCTTGTACTTAATTCGGCATTGTGCCTTTTGTATTAAATTCAGATGCAAATTCTGTTATTTATCGTCAATAAGAAGGTCCAAGGTACACAGTAAACCTGAAGTGAAGCATCGGAATCTAAAACTGGTCCCACAGGTGAGGTTCAGATCATAGAAAGTTAGAGTGTCAGTCCTCTTGTACTTAGGTCGGCATTGTGCCTTTTGTATTTAATTCAGATGCAATTTCTGTGTTCCATCGTCAATAAGAAAGTCCAAGGTATACAGTAAACCTGAAGTAAAGCATCGGAATCTAAAACTGGACTCACAGGAGAGGTTAAAATCATAGAAAGTGAGTGTGTCAGTCCTCTTGTACATAAGTCGGCTTTGTGCCTTTTGTATTAATTTCGGATGCAATTTCTTTGTTTCATCGTCAATAAGAAGGTCCAAGGGATACAGTAAAACTGAACTGAAGCGTCGGAAGCTGAAACTGGACTCACAGGCGAGGTTCAAATCATAGAAAGTTAAAGAGTCAGTCCTCTTGTACTTAAGTCGGCATTGTGCCTTTTGAATTTAATTCCGATGCAATTTCTGTGTTTCATCGACAATAAGATGTTCCGAGGTATACAGTTAACCTGAAATGAAGCATCGGAATCTAAAACTGGACTCACAGGACAGGTTCAAATCATAGAAAGTTAGAGTGTCAGTCGTCTTGTACTTAAGTCGGCATTGTGCCTTTTGTATTAAATTCTGATGCAATTTCTGTGTTTCATCGTCAATAAGAAGGTCCAAGGGATACAGTAGACCTGAAGTGAAGAAACGAAATCTAAAACTGGACTCACAGGAGAGGTTTAAATCATAGAAAGTGAGAGTGTCAGTCCTCTTGTACTTAAGTCGGCATTGTGCCTTTTGTATTAAATTCGGATGCAATTTCTGTGTTTCATCGTCAATAAGAAGGTCTATGGGATACAGTAAACCTGAAGTGAACCATTGGAATCTAAAACTGGACTCACAAGAGAGGTTCAAATCATAGAAAGATGGAGTGTCAGTCCTACTGTACTTAAGTCGGCATTGTGCCTTTTGTATTAAATTCGGATGCAATTTCTGTGTTTCATCGTCAATAAGAAGTTTCGAGGTATACAGTAAACCTGAAGTGAAGCATCGGAATCTAAAACTGGACTCACAGGTGAGGTTCAAATCATAGTGTGAGAGTGTTAGTCCTCTTGTACTTAAGTCGGCATTGTGCCTTTTGTATTAAATTCGGATGCAATTTCTGTCTTTCATCGTCAATGAGAAGGTCCAAGGGATACAGTAAACCTGAAGTGAAGCATCGGAATCTAAAACTGGACTCACAGGAGAGGTTCAAGTCATAGAAAGTGAGAGTGTCAGTCCTCTTGTACTTATGTCGGCATTGTGCCTTTTGTATTAAATTCGGATGCAATTTCTGTGTTTCATCGTCAATAAGAAGGTCCATGGGATACAGTAAACCTGAAGTGAAGCATCGGAATCTAAAACTGGACTCACAGGAGAGGTTCAAACCATAGAAAGCTAGTGTGTCAGTCCTCTTGTACTTAAGTCGGCATTGTGCCTTTTGTATTAAATTCTGATGCAATTTCTGTGTTTCATCGTCAATAAGAAGGTCCAAGGGATACAGTAAACTTGAAGTGAAGCATCGGAATCTAAAACTAGACTCACAGGAGAGGTTCAAATCATAGAAAGTTAGAGTGTCAGTCCTCTTGTACTTAAGTCGGCATTGTGCCATTTGTATTACATTCGGATGTAATTTCTGTGTTTCATCTTCAATAAGAAGGTCCAAGGGATTGAGTAAACCTGAAGTGAAGCATCGGAATCTAAAACAGGTCTCACAGCAGCGGTTCAAATCATAGAAAGGCAGAGTGTCAGTATTCTTGTACTTAAGTCGGCATTGTGACTTTTGAATTTAATTCCGATGCAATTTCTGTGTTTCATCGTCAGTAAGAAGTTCCGAGGTATACAGTAAACCTGAAGTGAAGCATCGGAATCTAAAACTGGATTCACAGGAGATGTTCAAATCATAGAAAGTTAGAGTGTCAGTCCTCTTGTACTTAAGTCGGCATTGTGCCTTTTGTATTAAATTCAGATGCAATTTCTGCGTTTCATCGTCAATAAGAAGGTCCAAGGTACACAGTAAACCTGAAGTGAAGCATCGGAATCTAAATCTTAACTCACAGGAGAGGTTCAAATCATAGAAAGTGAGAGTGTCAGTCCCCTTGTACTTAAGTCGGCATAGTGCCTATTGTATTAAATTCGGATTCATTTCTGTGTTTCATCGTCAATAAGAAGGTCCAAAGAATTCAGTAAACATGAAGTGAAGCATCGGCATTTAGAACTGGACTCACAGGAGAGGTTCAAATCATAGAAAGTTAGAGTGTCAGTCCTCTTGTACTTAAGTCGGCATTGTGCCTTTTGAATTTAATTCCGATGCAATTTCTGTCATTCATCGTCAATAAGAAGTTCCAAGGTATACTGTAAACCTGACGTGAAGCATCGGAATCTAAAACTGGACTCACTGGAGAGGTTCAAATCATAGAAAGTTAGAGTGTCAGTCCTCTATTACTTGAGTCGGCATTGTGCCTTTTGTATTATATTCGGATGCAATTTCTGTGTTTCATCGTCAATAAGAAATTCCAAGGGATACAGTAACCCTGAAGTGAAGCATCGGAATCTAAGACTGGACTCACAGGAGAGGTTCAAATCATAGACAGTGAGAGTGTCAGTCCTCTTGTACTTAAGTCGGCATTGTGCCTTTTGTATTAAATTCGGATGCAACTTCTATGTTTCATCGTCAATAAGAAGGTCCAAGGGATACAGTAAACCTGAAGTGAAGCATCGGAATCTAAAACTGGACTCACAAATGAGGTTCAAATCATAGATTGTTAGAGTGTCAGTGCTCTTGTCCTTATGTCGGCATTATGCCTTTTGAATTTTATTTCGATGTAATTTCTGCGTTTCATCGTCAGTAAGAAGTTCCGAGGTATACAGTAAACCTGAAGTGAAGCATCGGAATCTAAAACTGGACTCACAGGAGAGGTTCAAATCATAGAAAGTGAGAGTGTCAGTCCTCTTGTATTTAAGTCGGCATTGTGCCTAGTGTATGAAATTCGGATTCAATTTCTGTGTTTCATCGTCAATAAGAAGGTCCAAGGGATACAGTAAACCTGAAGTGAAGCATCGGAATCTAACACTGGACTCACTGGAGAGGTTCAAATCATAGAAATTTAGAGTGTCAGTCCTCTTGTACATAAGCCGGCACTGTGCCTTTTGTATTAAATTCGGATGCAATTTCTGTGTTTCATTGTCAATAAGATGGTCCAAGGGATACAGTAAACCTGTAGTGAAGCATCGGAATCTAAAACTGGACTCAAAGGACAGGTTGAAACCATAGAAAGTGAGAGTGTCAGTCGTCTTGTACTTAAGTCGGCATTGTGCCTTTTGAATTTAATTCCGATGCGATTTCTGTGTTTCATCGTCAATAAGAAGTTCCGAGGTATACAGTAAACCTGAAGTGAAGCATCAGAATCTAAAGCGGGACTCACAGGAGAGGTTCAAATCATAGAAAGTTAGACTGTCATTCCTCTTGTACTTAATTCGGCATTGTGCCTTTTCTATTAAATTCAGATGCAAATTCTGTTATTTATCGTCAATAAGTAGGTCCAAGGTACACAGTAAACCTGAAATGAAGCATCGGAATCTAAAACTGGTCCCACAGGTGAGGTTCAGATCATAGAAAGTTAGAGTGTCAGTCCTCTTGTGCTTAAGTCGGCATTGTGCCTTTTGTATTAAATTCGGATGCAATTTCTGTGTTTCATCGTCAATAAGAAAGTCCAAGGTATACAGTAAACCTGAAGTAAAGCATCGGAATCTAAAACTGGACTCACAGGAGAGGTTGAAATCATAGAAAATTAGAGTGTCAGTCCTCTTGTACATAAGTCGGCACTGTGCCTTTTGTATTAAATTCGGATGCAATTTCTGTGTTTCATCGTCAATAAGATGGTCCAAGGGATACAGTAAACCTGTAGTGAAGCATCGGAATCTAAAACTGGACTCACAGGAGAGGTTCAAATCATAGTAAGTTAGAATGTCAGTCCTCTTGTACTTAAGTCGGCATTATGCCTTTTGAATTTAATTCCGATGCAATTTCTGTGTTTCATCATCAATAAGAAGTTCCGAGGTATACAGTTAACCTGAAATGAAGCATCGGAATCTAAAACTGGACTCACAGGACAGGGTCAAATCATAGAAAGTTAGAGTGTCAGTCCTCTTGTACTTAAGTCGGCATTGTGCCTTTTGTATTAAATTCTGATGCAATTTCTGTGTTTCATCGTCAATAAGAATGTCCAAGGGATACAGTAAACCTGAAGTGAAGAAACGAAATCTAATACTGGACTCACAGGAGAGGTTCAAATCATAGAAAGTGAGAGTGTCAGTCCTCTTGTACTTAAGTCGGCATTGTGCCTCTTGTATTAAATTCGGATGCAATTTCTGTGTTTCATCGTCAATAAGAAGGTCCAAGGGATAGAGTAAACCTGAAGTGAAGCATCGGAATCTAAAACAGGACTCACAGCAGCGGTTCAAATCATAGAAAGGTAGAGTGTCAGTATTCTTGTACTTAAGTCGGCATTGTGACTTTTCAATTTAATTCCGATGCAATTTCTGTGCTTCATCGTCAGTAAGAAGTTCCGACGTATACAGTAAACCTGAAGTGAAGCATCGGAATCTAAAACTGGACTCACAGGAGATGTCCAAATCATAGAAATTTAGAGTGTCAGTCCTCTTGTACTTAAGTCGGCATTGTGCCTTTTGTATTAAATTCAGATGCAATTTCTGCGTTTCATCGTCAATAAGAAGGTCCAAGGTACACAGTAAACCCGAAGTGAAGCATCGGAATCTAAATCTTAACTCACAGGAGAGGTTCAAATCATAGAAAGTGAGAGTGCCAGTCCCCTTGTACTTAAGTCGGCATAGTGCCTATTGTATTAAATTCGGATTCAATTTCTGTGTTTCATCGTCTATAAGAAGGTCCAAAGAATTCAGTAAACATGAAGTGAAGCATCGGCATCTAGAACTGGACTCACAGGAGAGGTTCAAATCATAGAAAGTTAGAGTGTCAGTCCTCTATTACTTGAGTCGGCATTGTGCCTTTTGTATTATATTCGGATGCAATTTCTGTGTTTCATCGTCAATAAGAAATTCCAAGGGATACAGTAACCCTGAAGTGAAGCATCGGAATCTAAAACTGGACTCACAGGAGAGGTTCAAATCATAGAAAGTGAGAGTGTCAGTCCTCTTGTACTTAAGTCGGCATTGTGCCTTTTGTATTAAATTCAGATGCAACTTCTGTGTTTCATCGTCAATAAGACGGTCCAAGGGATACAGTAAACCTGAAGTGAAGCATCGGAATCTAAAACTGGACTCACAAATGAGGTTCAAATCATAGATTGTTAGAGTGTCAGTGCACTTGTCCTTATGTCGGCATTATGCCTTTTGAATTTTATTTCGATGTAATTTCTGTGTTTCATCGTCAATAAGAAGTTCCGAGGTATACAGTAAACCTGAAGTGAAGCATTGGAATCTAAAACTCGACTCACAGGAGAGGTTCAAATCATAGGAAGTGAGAGTGTCAGTCTTCTTGTATTTAAGTCGGCATTGTGCCTTGTGTATGAAATTCGGATTCAATTTCTGTGTTTCATCGTCAATAAGAAGGTCGAAGGGATACAGTAAACCTGAAGTGAAGCATCGGAATCTAACACTGGACTCACTGGAGAGGTTCAAATCATAGAAATTTAGAGTGTCAGTCCTCTTGTACTTAAGTCGGCATTGTGCCGTTTGTATTAAATTCGGATTCAATTTCTGTCCTTCATCGTCAATAAGAAGGTCCAAGGGATACAGTTAACCTGAAGTGAGGCATCGGAATCTAAAACTGGTCCCACAGGAGAGGTTCAAATCATAGAAAGTTAGAGTGTCAGTCCTCTTGCACTTAAGTCGGCATTATGCCTTTTGTATTAAATTCGGATGCAATTTCTGTTTTTCATCGTCAATAAGAAGGTCCTAGGTATACAGTAAACCTGTAGTAAAGCATCGGAATCTAAAACTGGACTCACAGGAGAGGTTCAAAGCATAGAAAGTTAAAGTGTCAGTCCTCTTGTACTTAAGTCGGCATTGGGCCTTTTATATTAAATTCGGATGCAATTTCTGTGTTTCATCGTCAATAAGAAGGTCCAAGGGATACAGTAAACCTGAAGTGAAGAGTCGGAATCTAAGACTGGACTCACAGGAGAGGTTGAA
Source organism: Schistocerca americana (assembly GCF_021461395.2). NCBI lineage: Eukaryota > Metazoa > Arthropoda > Insecta > Orthoptera > Acrididae > Schistocerca > Schistocerca americana. The sequence continues at coordinate 62,569,174 of NC_060121.1, forward strand.
ATCATAGAAAATTAGAGTGTAAGTCCTCTTGTACATAAGTCGGCACTGTGCCTTTTGTATTAAATTCGGATGCAATTTCTGTGTTTCATTGTCAATAAGATGGTCCAAGGGATACAGTAAACCTGTAGTGAAGCGTCGGAATCTAAAACTGGACTCAAAGGAAAGGTTGAAACCATAGAAAGTGAGAGTGTCAGTCGTCTTGTATTTAAGTCAGCATTGTGCCTTTTGAATTTAATTCCGATGCGATTTCTGTGTTTCATCGTCAATAAGAAGTTCCGAGGTATACAGTAAACCTGAAGTGAAGCATCAGAATCTAAAGCGGGACTCACAGGAGAGGTTCAAATCATAGAAAGTTAGACTGTTATTCCTCTTGTACTTAATTCGGCATTGTGCCTTTTGTATTAAATTCAGATGCAAATTCTGTTATTTATCGTCAATAAGTAGGTCCAAGGTACACAGTAAACCTGAAGTGAAGCATCGGAATCTAAAACTGGTCCCACAGGTGAGGTTCAGATCATAGAAAGTTAGAGTGTCAGTCCTCTTGTACTTAAGTCGGCATTGTGCGTTTGTATTTAATTCAGATGCAATTTCTGTGTTCCATCGTCTATAAGAAAGTCCAAGGTATACAGTAAACAGGAAGTAAAGCATCGGAATCTAAAACTGGACTCACAGGAGAGGTTGAAATCATAGTAAATTAGAGTGTCAGTCCTCTTGTACATAAGTCGGCACTGTGCCTTTTGTATTAAATTCGGATGCAATTTCTGTGTTTCATTGTCAATAAGATGCTCCAAGGGATACAGTAAACCTGTAGTGAAGCATCGGAATCTAAAACTGGACTCAAAGGAAAGGTTGAAACCATACAAAGTGAGAGTGTCAGTCGTCTTGTACTTAAGTCGGCATTGTGCCTTTTGAATTTAATTCCGATGCAATTTCTGTGTTTCATCGTCAATAAGAAGTTCCGAGGTATACAGTAAACCTGAAGTGAAGCATCGGAATCTAAAACTGGACTCACAGGAGAGGTTCAAATCATAGTGTGAGAGTGTCAGTCCTCTTGTACTTAAGTCGGCATTGTGCCTTTTGTATTAAATTCGGATGCAATTTCTGTCTTTCATCGTCAATGAGAAGGTCCAAGGGATACAGTAAACCTGAAGTGAAGCATCGGAATCTAAAACTGGACTCACAGGAGAGGTTCAAATCATAGAAGGTTAAAGTGTCAGTCCTCTTGTACTTAAGTCTGCATTGTGCATTTTGAATTTAATTCCGATGCAATTTCTGTGTTTCATCGTCAATAAGAAGTTCCGAGGTATACAATAAACCTGAAGTAAAGCATCGAAATCTAAAACAGGACTCACAGGAGAGGTTCAAATCATAGAAAGTTAGAGTGTCAGTCCTCTTGTGCTTAAGTCGGCATTGTGCCTTTTGTATTAAATTCGGATGCAATTTCTTTGTTTCATCTTCAATAAGAAGTTCCGAGGTATACAGTAAACCTGAAGGGAAGCATCGGAATCTAAAACTGGACTCACAGGAGAGGTTCAAATCATAGTGTGAGAGTGTCAGTCCTCTTGTACTTAAGTCGGCATTGTGCCTTTTGTATTAAATTCGGTTGCAATTTCTTTCTTTCATTGTCAATGACAAGGTCCAAGGGATACAGTACACCTGAAGTGAAGCATCGGAATCTAAACCTGGACTCACAGGAGAGGTTCAAGTCATAGAAAGTGAGAGTGTCAGTCCTCTTGTACTTAAGTCGGCATTGTGCCTATTGTATTAAATTCGGATACAATTTCTGTGTTTCATCGTCAATAAGAAGGTTCAAGGGATACAGTAAACCTGAAGTGAAGCATCGGAATCTAAAACTGGACTCACAGGAGAGGTTCAAATCATAGAAAGCTAAAGTGTCAGTCCTTTTGTACTTAAGTCTGCATTGTGCCTTTTGAATTTAATTCCGATGCAATGTCTGTGTTTCATCGTCAATAAGAAGTTTCGAGGTATACAGTAAACCTGAAGTGAAGCATCGAAATCTAAAACTGGACTCACAGGAGAGGTTCAAATCATAGAAATTTAGAGTGTCAGTCCTCTTGTACCTAAGTCGGCATTGTGCCTTTTGTATTAAATTCGGATCCAATTTCTGTGTTTCATCGTCAAAAAGAAGGTCCAAGGTACACAGTAAACCTGAAGTGAAGCATCGGAATCTAAAACTGGACTCACAGGAGAGGTTCAAATCATAGAACGTGAGAGTGTCAGTCCTCTTGTACTTAAGTCGGCATTGTGCCTTTTGTATTAAATTCGGATGCAATTTCTGTGTTTCATTGCCAATTAGAAGGTCCAAGGTATAAAGGAAACCTGAAGTGAAGCATCGTAATGTAAAACTGGAATCACAGGAGAGGTTCAAATCATAGAAAGTTAGAGTGTCAGTCTTCTTGTACTTAGGTCGCCATTGTGCCTTTTGTATTAAATTCGGATGCAATTTCTTTGTTTCAACGTCAATAAGAAGGTACAAGGGATACATTAAACCTGAAGTGAAGCATCGGAATCTAAAACTGGACTCACAGGAGAGGTTCAAATCATAGAAAGTGAGAGTGTCAGTCCTCTTGTACTTAAGTCGGCATTGTGCCCTTTGTATTAAATTCGGATGCAATTTCTGTGTTTCATCGTCAATAAGACGGTCCAAGGGATACAGTAAACCAGAAGTGAAGCATTGGAATCTAAAACTGGACTCACAGGAGAGGTTCAAATCATAGAAAGTGAAAGTGTCAGTCCTCTTGCACTTAAGTGGGCATTGCACAATTTGTATTAAATTCGGATGCAATTATTGATATTCATCGTCAATAAGACGGTCCAAGGTACACAGTAAACCTGAAGTGAAGCATCGGAATCTAAGACTGGACTCAGAGGAGAGGTTCAAATCATAGAATGTGAGAGTGTCAGTCCACTTGTACTTAATTCGGCATTGTGCCTTTTGTATTAAATTCGGATGCAATTTCTGTGTTTCATCGACAATAAGAAGGTTCAAGGGATACAGTAAACCTGAAGTGAAGGATCGGAATCTAAAACTGGACTCACAGGAGAGGTACGAATCATAGTAAGTTAGAATGTCAGTCCTCTTGTACTTAAGTCGGCATTATGCCTTTTGAATTTAATTCCGATGCAATTTCTGTGTTTCATCATCAATAAGAAGTTCCGACGTATACAGTAAACCTGAAGTGAAGCATCGGAATCTAAAACTGGACTCACAGGAGATGTCCAAATCATAGAAATTTAGAGTGTCAGTCCTCTTGTACTTAAGTCGGCATTGTGCCTTTTGTATTAAATTCAGATGCAATTTCTGCGTTTCATCGTCAATAAGAAGGTCCAAGGTACACAGTAAACCTGAAGTGAAGCATCGGAATCTAAATCTTAACTCACAGGAGAGGTTCAAATCATAGAAAGTGAGAGTGCCAGTCCCCTTGTACTTAAGTCTCCATAGTGCCTATTGTATTAAATTCGGATTCAATTTCTGTGTTTCATCGTCTATAAGAAGGTCCAAAGAATTCAGTAAACATGAAGTGAAGCATCGGCATCTAGAACTGGACTCACAGGAGAGGTTCAAATCATAGAAAGTTAGAGTGTCAGTCCTCTATTACTTGAGTCGGCATTGTGCCTTTTGTATTATATTCGGATGCAATTTCTGTGTTTCATCGTCAATAAGAAATTCCAAGGGATACAGTAACCCTGAAGTGAAGCATCGGAATCTAAAACTGGACTCACAGGAGAGGTTCAAATCATAGAAAGTGAGAGTGTCAGTCCTCTTGTACTTAAGTCGGCATTGTGCCTTTTGTATTAAATTCAGATGCAACTTCTGTGTTTCATCGTCAATAAGACGGTCCAAGGGATACAGTAAACCTGAAGTGAAGCATCGGAATCTAAAACTGGACTCACAAATGAGGTTCAAATCATAGATTGTTAGAGTGTCAGTGCACTTGTCCTTATGTCGGCATTATGCCTTTTGAATTTTATTTCGATGTAATTTCTGTGTTTCATCGTCAATAAGAAGTTCCGAGGTATACAGTAAACCTGAAGTGAAGCATTGGAATCTAAAACTCGACTCACAGGAGAGGTTCAAATCATAGGAAGTGAGAGTGTCAGTCTTCTTGTATTTAAGTCGGCATTGTGCCTTGTGTATGAAATTCGGATTCAATTTCTGTGTTTCATCGTCAATAAGAAGGTCGAAGGGATACAGTAAACCTGAAGTGTAGCATCGGAATCTAACACTGGACTCACTGGAGAGGTTCAATTCATAGAAATTTAGAGTGTCAGTCCTCTTGTACTTAAGTCGGCATTGTGCCGTTTGTATTAAATTCGGATTCAATTTCTGTCCTTCATCGTCAATAAGAAGGTCCAAGGGATACAGTTAACCTGAAGTGAGGCATCGGAATCTAAAACTGGTCCCACAGGAGAGGTTCAAATCATAGAAAGTTAGAGTGTCAGTCCTCTTGCACTTAAGTCGGCATTATGCCTTTTGTATTAAATTCGGATGCAATTTCTGTTTTTCATCGTCAATAAGAAGGTCCTAGGTATACAGTAAACCTGTAGTAAAGCATCGGAATCTAAAACTGGACTCACAGGAGAGGTTCAAAGCATAGAAAGTTAAAGTGTCAGTCCTCTTGTACTTAAGTCGGCATTGGGCCTTTTATATTAAATTCGGATGCAATTTCTGTGTTTCATCGTCAATAAGAAGGTCCAAGGGATACAGTAAACCTGAAGTGAAGAGTCGGAATCTAAGACTGGACTCACAGGAGAGGTTGAAATCATAGAAAATTAGAGTGTAAGTCCTCTTGTACATAAGTCGGCACTGTGCCTTTTGTATTAAATTCGGATGCAATTTCTGTGTTTCATTGTCAATAAGATGGTCCAAGGGATACAGTAAACCTGTAGTGAAGCGTCGGAATCTAAAACTGGACTCAAAGGAAAGGTTGAAACCATAGAAAGTGAGAGTGTCAGTCGTCTTGTATTTAAGTCAGCATTGTGCCTTTTGAATTTAATTCCGATGCGATTTCTGTGTTTCATCGTCAATAAGAAGTTCCGAGGTATACAGTAAACCTGAAGTGAAGCATCAGAATCTAAAGCGGGACTCACAGGAGAGGTTCAAATCATAGAAAGTTAGACTGTTATTCCTCTTGTACTTAATTCGGCATTGTGCCTTTTGTATTAAATTCAGATGCAAATTCTGTTATTTATCGTCAATAAGTAGGTCCAAGGTACACAGTAAACCTGAAGTGAAGCATCGGAATCTAAAACTGGTCCCACAGGTGAGGTTCAGATCATAGAAAGTTAGAGTGTCAGTCCTCTTGTACTTAAGTCGGCATTGTGCGTTTGTATTTAATTCAGATGCAATTTCTGTGTTCCATCGTCTATAAGAAAGTCCAAGGTATACAGTAAACAGGAAGTAAAGCATCGGAATCTAAAACTGGACTCACAGGAGAGGTTGAAATCATAGTAAATTAGAGTGTCAGTCCTCTTGTACATAAGTCGGCACTGTGCCTTTTGTATTAAATTCGGATGCAATTTCTGTGTTTCATTGTCAATAAGATGCTCCAAGGGATACAGTAAACCTGTAGTGAAGCATCGGAATCTAAAACTGGACTCAAAGGAAAGGTTGAAACCATACAAAGTGAGAGTGTCAGTCGTCTTGTACTTAAGTCGGCATTGTGCCTTTTGAATTTAATTCCGATGCAATTTCTGTGTTTCATCGTCAATAAGAAGTTCCGAGGTATACAGTAAACCTGAAGTGAAGCATCGGAATCTAAAACTGGACTCACAGGAGAGGTTCAAATCATAGTGTGAGAGCGTCAGTCCTCTTGTACTTAAGTCGGCATTGTGCCTTTTGTATTAAATTCGGATGCAATTTCTTTCTTTCATCGTCAATGAGAAGGTCCAAGGGATACAGTAAACCTGAAGTGAAGCATCGGAATCTAAAACTGGACTCACAGGAGAGGTTCAAATCATAGAAGGTTAAAGTGTCAGTCCTCTTGTACTTAAGTCTGCATTGTGCATTTTGAATTTAATTCCGATGCAATTTCTGTGTTTCATCGTCAATAAGAAGTTCCGAGGTATACAATAAACCTGAAGTAAAGCATCGAAATCTAAAACAGGACTCACAGGAGAGGTTCAAATCATAGAAAGTTAGAGTGTCAGTCCTCTTGTGCTTAAGTCGGCATTGTGCCTTTTGTATTAAATTCGGATGCAATTTCTTTGTTTCATCTTCAATAAGAAGTTCCGAGGTATACAGTAAACCTGAAGGGAAGCATCGGAATCTAAAACTGGACTCACAGGAGAGGTTCAAATCATAGTGTGAGAGTGTCAGTCCTCTTGTACTTAAGTCGGCATTGTGCCTTTTGTATTAAATTCGGTTGCAATTTCTTTCTTTCATTGTCAATGACAAGGTCCAAGGGATACAGTACACCTGAAGTGAAGCATCGGAATCTAAACCTGGACTCACAGGAGAGGTTCAAGTCATAGAAAGTGAGAGTGTCAGTCCTCTTGTACTTAAGTCGGCATTGTGCCTATTGTATTAAATTCGGATACAATTTCTGTGTTTCATCGTCAATAAGAAGGTTCAAGGGATACAGTAAACCTGAAGTGAAGCATCGGAATCTAAAACTGGACTCACAGGAGAGGTTCAAATCATAGAAAGCTAAAGTGTCAGTCCTTTTGTACTTAAGTCTGCATTGTGCCTTTTGAATTTAATTCCGATGCAATGTCTGTGTTTCATCGTCAATAAGAAGTTTCGAGGTATACAGTAAACCTGAAGTGAAGCATCGAAATCTAAAACTGGACTCACAGGAGAGGTTCAAATCATAGAAATTTAGAGTGTCAGTCCTCTTGTACCTAAGTCGGCATTGTGCCTTTTGTATTAAATTCGGATCCAATTTCTGTGTTTCATCGTCAAAAAGAAGGTCCAAGGTACACAGTAAACCTGAAGTGAAGCATCGGAATCTAAAACTGGACTCACAGGAGAGGTTCAAATCATAGAACGTGAGAGTGTCAGTCCTCTTGTACTTAAGTCGGCATTGTGCCTTTTGTATTAAATTCGGATGCAATTTCTGTGTTTCATTGCCAATTAGAAGGTCCAAGGTATAAAGGAAACCTGAAGTGAAGCATCGTAATGTAAAACTGGAATCACAGGAGAGGTTCAAATCATAGAAAGTTAGAGTGTCAGTCTTCTTGTACTTAGGTCGCCATTGTGCCTTTTGTATTAAATTCGGATGCAATTTCTTTGTTTCAACGTCAATAAGAAGGTACAAGGGATACATTAAACCTGAAGTGAAGCATCGGAATCTAAAACTGGACTCACAGGAGAGGTTCAAATCATAGAAAGTGAGAGTGTCAGTCCTCTTGTACTTAAGTCGGCATTGTGCCCTTTGTATTAAATTCGGATGCAATTTCTGTGTTTCATCGTCAATAAGACGGTCCAAGGGATACAGTAAACCAGAAGTGAAGCATTGGAATCTAAAACTGGACTCACAGGAGAGGTTCAAATCATAGAAAGTGAAAGTGTCAGTCCTCTTGCACTTAAGTGGGCATTGCACAATTTGTATTAAATTCGGATGCAATTATTGATATTCATCGTCAATAAGACGGTCCAAGGTACACAGTAAACCTGAAGTAAAGCATCGGAATCTAAGACTGGACTCAGAGGAGAGGTTCAAATCATAGAATGTGAGAGTGTCAGTCCACTTGTACTTAATTCGGCATTGTGCCTTTTGTATTAAATTCGGATGCAATTTCTGTGTTTCATCGACAATAAGAAGGTTCAAGGGATACAGTAAACCTGAAGTGAAGGATCGGAATCTAAAACTGGACTCACAGGAGAGGTACGAATCATAGTAAGTTAGAATGTCAGTCCTCTTGTACTTAAGTCGGCATTATGCCTTTTGAATTTAATTCCGATGCAATTTCTGTGTTTCATCATCAATAAGAAGTTCCGCGGTATACAGTTAACCTGAAATGAAGCATCGGAATCTAAAACTGGACTCACAAGACTGGGTCAAATCATAGAAAGTTAGAGTGTCAGTCCTCTTGTACTTAAGTCGGCATTGTGCCTTTTGTATTAAATTCTGATGCAATTTCTGTGTTTCATCGTCAATAAGAAGGTCCAAGGGATACAGTAAACCTGAAGTGAAGCATCGGAATCTAAAACTGGACTCACAGGAGAGGTTCAAATCATAGAAAGATAGAGTGTCAGTCCTCTTGTACTTAAGTCGGCATTGTGCCTTTTGTATTAAATTCGGATGCAATTTCTGTGTTTCATCGTCAATAAGAAGTTCCGAGGTATACAGTAAACCTGAAGTGAAGCATCGGAATCTAAAACTGGACTCACAGGAGACGTTCAAATCATAGTGTGAGAGTGTCAGTCCTCTTGTACTTAAGTCGGCATTGTGCCTTTTGTATTAAATTCGGATGCAATTTCTGTCTTTCATCGTCAATGAGAAGGTCCAAGGGATACAGTAAACCTGAAGTGAAGCATCAGAATCTAAAACTGGACTCGCACGAGAGTTTCAAATCATAGAAAGTTAGACTGTCATTTTTCTTGTACATAAGTCTGCATTGTGCCTTTTGTATTAAATTCGGATGCAATTATTGATATTCATCGTCAATAAGACGGTCCAAGGTACACAGTAAACCTGAAGTGAAGCATCGGAATCTAAGACTGGACTCAGAGGAGAGGTTCAAATCATAGAATGTGAGAGTGTCAGTCCACTTGTACTTAATTCGGCATTGTGCCTTTTGTATTAAATTCGGATGCAATTTCTGTGTTTCATCGACAATAAGAAGGTTCAAGGGATACAGTAAACCTGAAGTGAAGGATCGGAATCTAAAACTGGACTCACAGGAGAGGTACGAATCATAGTAAGTTAGAATGTCAGTCCTCTTGTACTTAAGTCGGCATTATGCCTTTTGAATTTAATTCCGATGCAATTTCTGTGTTTCATCATCAATAAGAAGTTCCGCGGTATACAGTTAACCTGAAATGAAGCATCGGAATCTAAAACTGGACTCACAAGACTGGGTCAAATCATAGAAAGTTAGAGTGTCAGTCCTCTTGTACTTAAGTCGGCATTGTGCCTTTTGTATTAAATTCTGATGCAATTTCTGTGTTTCATCGTCAATAAGAAGGTCCAAGGGATACAGTAAACCTGAAGTGAAGCATCGGAATCTAAAACTGGACTCACAGGAGAGGTTCAAATCATAGAAAGATAGAGTGTCAGTCCTCTTGTACTTAAGTCGGCATTGTGCCTTTTGTATTAAATTCGGATGCAATTTCTGTGTTTCATCGTCAATAAGAAGTTCCGAGGTATACAGTAAACCTGAAGTGAAGCATCGGAATCTAAAACTGGACTCACAGGAGACGTTCAAATCATAGTGTGAGAGTGTCAGTCCTCTTGTACTTAAGTCGGCATTGTGCCTTTTGTATTAAATTCGGATGCAATTTCTGTCTTTCATCGTCAATGAGAAGGTCCAAGGGATACAGTAAACCTGAAGTGAAGCATCGGAATCTAAAACTGGACTCACAGGAGAGATTCAAGTCATAGAAAGTGAGAGTGTCAGTCCTCTTGTACTTCTGTCGGCATTGTGCCTTTTGTATTAAATTCGGATGCAATTTCTGTGTTTCATCGTCAATAAGAAGGTCCAAGGGATACAGTAAACCTGAAGTGAAGCATCGGAATCTACAACTGGACTCACAGGAGAGGTTCAAACCATAGAAAGTTAGTGTGTCAGTCCTCTTGTACTTAAGTCGGCATTGTGCCTTTTGTATTAAATTCTGATGCAATTTCTGTGTTTCATCGTCAATAAGAAGGTCCAAGGGTTACAGTAAACTTGAAGTGAAGCATCGGAATCTAAAACTGGACTCACAGGAGAGGTTCAAATCATAGAAAGTTAGAGTGTCAGTCCTCTTGTACTTAAGTCGGCATTGTGCCATTTGTATTACATTCGGATGCAATTTCTGTGTTTCATCTTCAATAAGAAGGTCCAAGGGATAGAGTAAACCTGAAGTGAAGCATCGGAATCTAAAACAGGACTCACAGCAGCGGTTCAAATCATAGAAAGGTAGAGTGTCAGTATTCTTGTACTTAAGTCGGCATTGTGCCTTTTCAATTTAATTCCGATGCAATTTCTGTGTTTCATCGTCAGTAAGAAGTTCCGAGGTATACAGTAAACCTGAAGTGAAGCATCGGAATCTAAATCTTAACTCACAGGAGAGGTTCAAATCATAGAAAGTGAGAGTGTCAGTCCCCTTGTACTTAAGTCGGCATGGTGCCTTTTGTATTACATTCGGATGCAATTTCTGTGTTTCATCGTCAATAAGAAGGTCCAAGGGATAGAGTAAACCTGAAGTGAAGCATCGGAATCTAAAACTGGACTCACAGCAGCGGTTCAAATCATAGAAAGGTAGAGTGTCAGTATTCTTGTACTTAAGTCGGCATTGTGAATTTTCAATTTAATTCCGATGCAATTTCTGTGTTTCATCGTCAGTAAGAAGTTCCGACGTATACAGTAAACCTGAAGTGAAGCATCGGAATCTAAAACTGGACTCACAGGAGATGTTCAAATCATAGAAAGTTAGAGTGTCAGTCCTCTTGTACTTAAGTCGGCATTGTGCCTTTTGTATTAAATTCAGATGCAATTTCTGCGTTTCATCGTCAATAAGAAGGTCCAAGGTACACAGTAAACCTGAAGTGAAGCATCGGAATCTAAATCTTAACTCACAGGAGAGGTTCAAATCATAGAAAGTGAGAGTGCCAGTCCCCTTGTACTTAAGTCGGCATAGTGCCTATTGTATTAAATTCGGATTCAATTTCTGTGTTTCATCGTCTATAAGAAGGTCCAAAGAATTCAGTAAACCTGAAGTGAAGCATCGGAATCTAAAACTGGACTCACAGGAGATGTTCAAATCATAGAAAGTTAGAGTGTCAGTGCTCTTGTCCTTATGTCGGCATTATGCCTTTTGAATTTTATTTCGATGTAATTTCTGTGTTTCATCGTCAATAAGAAGTTCCGAGGTATACAGTAAACCTGAAGTGAAGCATTGGAATCTAAAACTGGACTCACAGGAGAGGTTCAAATCATAGAAAGTTAGAGTGTCAGTCTTCTTGTATTTAAGTCGGCATTGTGCCTTGTGTATGAAATTCGGATTCAATTTCTGTGTTTCATCGTCAATAAGAAGGTCGAAGGGATACAGTAAACCTGAAGTGAAGCATCGGAATCTAACACTGGACTCACTGGAGAGGTTCAAATCATAGAAATTTAGAGTGTCAGTCCTCTTGTACTTAAGTCGGCATTGTGCCTTTTGTATTAAAATCCGGATGCTATTTCTGTCTTTCATCGTCAAGAAGAAGGTCCAAGGGATACTGTAAACCTGAATTGAAGCATCGGAATCTAATACTGGACTCACTGGAGAGGTTCAAATCGTAGAATGTTAGAGTGTCAGTCCTCTTGTACTTAAGTCGGCATTGTGCCGTTTGTATTAAATTCGGATTCATTTTCTGTCCTTCATCGTCAATAAGAAGGTCCAAGGGATACAGTTAACCTGAAGTGAGGCATCGGAATCTAAAACTGGTCCCACAGGAGAGGTTCAAATCATAGAAAGTTAGAGTGTCAGTCCTCTTGCACTTAAGTCGGCATTATGCCATTTGTATTAAATTCGGATGCAATTTCTGTTTTTCATCGTCAATAAGAAGGTCCTAGGTATACAGTAAACCTGAAGTAAAGCATCGGAATCTAAAACTGGACTCACAGGAGAGGTTCAAAGCTTAGAAAGTTAAAGTGTCAGTCCTCTTGTACTTAAGTCGGCATTGGGCCTTTTATATTAAATTCGGATGCAATTTCTGTGTTTCATAGTCAATAAGAAGGTCCAAGGGATACAGTAAACCTGAAGTGAAGAGTCGGAATCTAAGACTGGACTCACAGGAGAGGTTGAAATCATAGAAAATTAGAGTGTAAGTCCTCTTGTACATAAGTCGGCACTGTGCCTTTTGTATTAAATTGGGATGCAATTTCTGTGTTTCATTGTCAATAAGATGGTCCAAGGGATACAGTAAACCTGTAGTGAAGCATCGGAATCTAAAACTGGACTCAAAGGAAAGGTTGAAACCATAGAAAGTGAGAGTGTCAGTCGTCTTGTATTTAAGTCAGCATTGTGCCTTTTGAATTTAATTCCGATGCGATTTCTGTGTTTCATCGTCAATAAGAAGTTCCGAGGTATACAGTAAACCTGAAGTGAAGCATCAGAATCTAAAGCGGGACTCACAGGAGAGGTTCAAATCATAGAAAGTTAGACTGTCATTCCTCTTGTACTTAATTCGGCATTGTGCCTTTTGTATTAAATTCAGATGCAAATTCTGTTATTTATCGTCAATAAGTAGGTCCAAGGTACACAGTAAACCTGAAGTGAAGCATCGGAATCTAAAACTGGTCCCACAGGTGAGGTTCAGATCATAGAAAGTTAGAGTGTCAGTCCTCTTGTACTTAAGTCGGCATTGTGCCTTTTGTATTTAATTCAGATGCAATTTCTGTGTTCCATCGTCAATAAGAAAGTCCAAGGTATACAGTAAACCTGAAGTAAAGCATCGGAATCTAAAACTGGACTCACAGGAGAGGTTGAAATCATAGTAAATTAGAGTGTCAGTCCTCTTGTACATAAGTCGGCACTGTGCCTTTTGTATTAAATTCGGATGCAATTTCTGTGTTTCATTGTCAATAGGATGGTCCAAGGGATACAGTAAACCTGTAGTGAAGCATCGGAATCTAAAACTGGACTCAAAGGAAAGGTTGAAACCATACAAAGTGAGAGTGTCAGTCGTCTTGTACTTAAGTCGGCATTGTGCCTTTTGAATTTAATTCCGATGCAATTTCTGTGTTTCATCGTCAATAAGAAGTTCCGAGGTATACAGTAAACCTGAAGTGAAGCATCGGAATCTAAAACTGGACTCACAGGAGAGGTTCAAATCATAGTGTGAGAGTGTCAGTTTTCTTGTACTTAAGTCGGCATTGTGCCTTTTGTATTAAATTCGGATGCAATTTCTGTCTTTCATCGTCAATGAGAAGGTCCAAGGGATACAGTAAACCTGAAGTGAAGCATCGGAATCTAAAACTGGACTCACAGGAGAGGTTCAAATCATAGAAAGTTAAAGTGTCAGTCCTCTTGTACTTAAGTCTGCATTGTGCATTTTGAATTTAATTCCGATGCAATTTCTGTGTTTCATCGTCAATAAGAAGTTCCGAGGTATACAATAAACCTGAAGTAAAGCATCGAAATCTAAAACAGGACTCACAGGAGAGGTTCAAATCATAGAAAGTTAGAGTGTCAGTCCTCTTGTGCTTAAGTCGGCATTGTGCCTTTAGTATTAAATTCGGATGCAATTTCTGCGTTTCATCTTCAATAAGAAGTTCCGAGGTATACAGTAAACCTGAAGGGAAACATCGGAATCTAAAACTGGACTCACAGGAGAGGTCAAATCATAGTGTGAGAGTGTCGGTCCTCTTGTACTTATGTCGGCATTGTGCCTTTTGTATTAAATTCGGATGCAATTTCTTTCTTTCATCGTCAATGACAAGGTCCAAGGGATACAGTACACCTGAAGTGAAGCATCGGAATCTAAACCTGGACTCACAGGAGAGGTTCAAGTCATAGAAAGTGAGAGTGTCAGTCCTCTTGTACTTAAGTCGGCATTGTGCCTATTGTATTTAATTCGGATACAATTTCTGTGTTTCATCGTCAATAAGAAGGTTCAAGGGATACAGTAAACCTGAAGTGAAGCATCGGAATCTAAAACTGGACTCACAGGAGAGGTTCAAATCATAGAAAGCTAAAGTGTCAGTCCTTTTGTACTTAAGTCTGCATTGTGCCTTTTGAATTTAATTCCGATGCAATTTCTGTGTTTCATCGTCAATAAGAAGTTTCGAGGTATACAGTAAACCTGAAGTGAAGCATCGAAATCTAAAACTGGACTCACAGGAGAGGTTCAAATCATAGAAATTTAGAGTGTCAGTCCTCTTGTACCTAAGTCGGCATTGTGCCTTTTGTATTAAATTCGGATCCAATTTCTGTGGTTCATCGTCAATAAGAAGGTCCAAGGTACACAGTAAACCTGAAGTGAAGCATCGGAATCTAAAACTGGACTCACAGGAGAGGTTCAAATCATAGAACGTGAGAGTGTCAGTCCTCTTGTACTTAAGTCGGCATTGTGCCTTTTGTATTAAATTCGGATGCAATTTCTGTGTTTCATTGCCAATTAGAAGGTCCAAGGTATAAAGGAAACCTGAAGTGAAGCATCGTAATGTAAAACTGGAATCACAGGAGAGGTTCAAATCATAGAAAGTTAGAGTTTCAGTCTTCTTGTACTTAGGTCGCCATTGTGCCTTTTGTATTAAATTCGGATGCAATTTCTTTGTTTCAACGTCAATAAGAAGGTACAAGGGATACATTAAACCTGAAGTGAAGCATCGGAATCTAAAACTGGACTCACAGGAGAGGTTCAAATCATAGAACGTGAGAGTGTCAGTCCTCTTGTACTTAAGTCGGCATTGTGCCCTTTGTATTAAATTCGGATGCAATTTCTGTGTTTCATCGTCAATAAGATGGTCCAAGGGATACAGTAAACCAGAAGTGAAGCATTGGAATCTAAAACTGGACTCACAGGAGAGGTTCAAATCATAGAAAGTGAAAGTGTCAGTCCTCTTGCACTTAAGTGGGCATTGCACAATTTGTATTAAATTCGGATGCAATTTCTGTGTTTCATCGTCAATAAGAAGGTCCAAGGGCTACAGTAAACCTGAAGTGAAGCATCAGAATCTAAAACTGGACTCACACGAGAGTTTCAAATCATAGAAAGTTAGACTGTCATTCCTCTTGTACTTAAGTCTGCATTGTGCCTTTTGTATTAAATTCGGATGCAATTATTGTTATTCATCGTCAATAAGACGGTCCAAGGTACACAGTAAACCTGAAGTGAAGCATCGGAATCTAAGACTGGACTCAGAGGAGAGGTTCAAATCATAGAATGTGAGAGTGTCAGTCCACTTGTACTTAATTCGACATTGTGCCTTTTGTATTAAATTCGGATGCAATTTCTGTGTTTCATCGACAATAAGAAGGTTCAAGGGATACAGTAAACCTGAAGTGAAGGATCGGAATCTAAAACTGGACTCACAGGAGAGGTACGAATCATAGTAAGTTAGAATGTCAGTCCTCTTGTACTTAAGTCGGCATTATGCCTTTTGAATTTAATTCCGATGCAATTTCTGTGTTTCATCATCAATAAGAAGTTCCGAGGTATACAGTTAACCTGAAATGAAGCATCGGAATCTAAAACTGGACTCACAGGACTGGGTCAAATCATAGAAAGTTAGAGTGTCAGTCCTCTTGTACTTATGTCGGCATTGTGCCTTTTGTATTAAATTCTGATGCAATTTCTGTGATTCATCGTCAATAAGAAGGTCCAAGGGATACAGTAAACCTGAAGTGAAGAAACGAAATCTAAAACTGGACTCACAGGAGGGTTCAAATCATAGAAAGTGAGAGTGTCAGTCCTCTTGTACTTATGTCGGCATTGTGCCTTTTGTATTAAATTCGGATGCAATTTCTGTGTTTCATCGTTAATAAGAAGGTCTAAGGGATACAGTAAACCTGAAGTGAAGCATCGGAATCTAAAACTGGACCCACAGGAGAGGTTCAAATCATAGAAAGATAGAGTGTCAGTCCTCTTGTACTTAAGTCGGCATTGTGCCTTTTGTATTAAATTCGGATGCAATTTCTGTGTTTCATCGTCAATAAGAAGTTCCGAGGTATACAGTTAAACTGAAGTGAAGCATCGGAATCTAAAACTGGACTCACAGGAGAGGTTCAAATCATAGTGTGAGAGTGTCAGTCCTCTTGTACTTAAGTCGGCATTGTGCCTTTTGTATTAAATTCGGATGCAATTTCTGTCTTTCATCGTCAATGAGAAGGTCCAAGGGATACAGTAAACCTGAAGTGAAGCATCGGAATCTAAAACTGGACTCACAGGAGAGGTTCAAGTCATAGAAAGTGAGAGTGTCAGTCCTCTTGTACTTCTGTCGGCATTGTGCCTTTTGTATTAAATTCGGATGCAATTTCTGTGTTTCATCGTCAATAAGAAGGTCCAAGGGATACAGTAAACCTGAAGTGAAGCATCGGAATCTACAACTGGACTCACAGGAGAGGTTCAAACCATAGAAAGTTAGTGTGTCAGTCCTCTTGTACTTAAGTCGGCATTGTGCCTTTTGTATTAAATTCTGATGCAATTTCTGTGTTTCATCGTCAATAAGAAGGTACAAGGGATACAGTAAACTTGAAGTGAAGCATCGGAATCTAAAACTGGACTCACAGGAGAGGTTCAAATCATAGAAAGTTAGAGTGTCAGTCCTCTTGTACCTAAGTCGGCATTGTGCCATTTGTATTTCATTCGGATGCAATTTCTGTGTTTCATCTTCAATAAGAAGGTCCAAGGGATAGAGTAAACCTGAAGTGAAGCATCGGAATCTAAAGCAGGACTCACAGCAGAGGTTCAAATCATAGAAAGGTAGAGTGTCAGTATTCTTGTACTTAAGTCGGCATTGTGGCTTTTCAATTTAATTCCGATGCAATTTCTGTGTTTCATCGTCAGTAAGAAGTTCTGAGGTATACAGTAAACCTGAAGTGAAGCATCGGAATCTAAAACTGGACTCACAGGAGATGTTCAAATCATAGAAAGTTAGAGTGTCAGTCCTCTTGTACTTAAGTCGGCATTGTGCCTTTTGTATTAAATTCACATGCAATTTCTGCGTTTCATCGTCAATAAGAAGGTCCAAGGTACACAGTAAACCTGAAGTGAAGCATCGGAATCTAAATCTTAACTCACAGGAGAGGTTCAAATCATAGAAAGTGAGAGTGTCAGTCCCCTTGTACTTAAATCGGCATAGTGCCTATTGTATTAAATTCGGATTCAATTTCTGTGTTTCATCGTCTATAAGAAGGTCCAAAGAATTCAGTAAACATGAAGTGAAGCATCGGCATCTAAAACTGGACTCACAGGAGAGGTTCAAATCATAGAAAGTTAGAGTGTCAGTCCTCTATTACTTGAGTCGTCATTGTGCCTTTTGTATTATATTCGGATGCAATATCTGTGTTTCATCGTCAATAAGAAATTCCAAGGGATACAGTAACCCTGAAGTGAAGCATCGGAATCTAAAACTGGACTCACAGGAGAGGTTCAAATCATAGAAAGTGAGAGTGTCAGTCCTCTTGTACTTAAGTCGGCATTGTGCCTTTTGTATTAAATTCGGATGCAACTTCTGTGTTTCATCGTCAATAAGAAGGTCCAAGGGATACAGTAAACCTGAAGTGAAGCATCGGAATCTAACACTGGACTCACTGGAGAGGTTCAAATCATAGAAATTTATAGTGTCAGTCCTCTTGTACTTAAGTCGGCATTGTGCCTTTTGTATTAAAATTCGGATGCTATTTCTGTGTTTCATCGTCAAGAAGAAGGTCCAAGGGATACTGTAAACCTGAATTGAAGCATCGGAATCTAATACTGGACTCACTGGAGAGGTTCAAATCGTAGAATGTTAGAGTGTCAGTCCTCTTGTACTTAAGTCGGCATTGTGCCGTTTGTATTAAATTCGGATTCAATTTCTGTCCTTCATCGTCAATAAGAAGGTCCAAGGGATACAGTTAACCTGAAGTGAGGCATCGGAATCTAAAACTGGTCCCACAGGAGAGGTTCAAATCATAGAAAGTTAGAGTGTCAGTCCTCTTGCACTTAAGTCGGCATTATGCCTTTTGTATTAAATTCGGATGCAATTTCTGTTTTTCATCGTCAATAAGAAGGTCTTAGGTATACAGTAAACCTGTAGTGAAGCATCGGAATCTAAAACTGGTGCCACAGGTGAGGTTCAGATCATAGAAAGTTAGAGTGTCAGTCCTCTTGTACTTAAGTCTGCATTGTGCATTTTGAATTTAATTCCGATGCAATTTCTGTGTTTCATCGTCAACAAGAAGTTCCGAGGTATACAATAAACCTGAAGTAAAGCATCGAAATCTAAAACAGGACTCACAGGAGAGGTTCAAATCATAGAAAGTTAGAGTGTCAGTCCTCTTGTGCTTAAGTCGGCATTGTGCCTTTTGTATTAAATTGGGATGCAATTTCTGTGTTTCATCTTCAATAAGAAGTTCCGAGGTATACAGTTAACCTGAAGGGAAGCATCGGAATCTAAAACTGGACTCACAGGAGAGGTTCAAATCATAGTGTGAGAGTGTCAGTCCTCTTGTTCTTAAGTCGGCATTGTGCCTTTCGAATTTAATTCCGATGCGATTTCTGTGTTTCATCGTCAATAAGAAGTTCCGAGGTATACAGTAAACCTGAAGTGAAGCATCAGAATCTAAAGCGGGACTCACAGGAGAGGTTCAAATCATAGAAAGTTAGACTGTCATTCCTCTTGTACTTAATTCGGCATTGTGCCTTTTGTATTAAATTCGGATGCAATTTCTTTGTTTCAACGTCAATAAGAAGGTACAAGGGATACATTAAACCTGAAGTGAAGCATCGGAATCTAAAACTGGACTCACAGGAGAGGTTCAATTCATAGAAAGTGAGAGTGTCAGTCCTCTTGTACTTAAGTCGGCATTGTGCCCTTTGTATTAAATTCGGATGCAATTTCTGTGTTTCATCGTCAATAAGATGGTCCAAGGGATACAGTAAACCAGAAGTGAAGCATTGGAATCTAAAACTGGACTCACAGGAGAGGTTCAAATCATAGAAAGTGAAAGTGTCAGTCCTCTTGCACTTAAGTGGGCATTGCACAATTTGTATTAAATTCGGATGCAATTTCTGTGTTTCATCGTCAATAAGAAGGTCCAAGAGCTACAGTAAACCTGAAGTGAAGCATCAGAATCTAAAACTGGACTCACACGAGAGTTTCAAATCATAGAAAGTTAGACTGTCATTCCTCTTGTACTTAAGTCTGCATTGTGCCTTTTGTATTAAATTCGGATGCAATTATTGTTATTCATCGTCAATAAGACGGTCCAAGGTACACAGTAAACCTGAAGTGAAGCATCGGAATCTAAGACTGGACTCAGAGGAGAGGTTCAAATCATAGAATGTGAGAGTGTCAGTCCACTTGTACTTAATTCGGCATTGTGCCTTTTGTATTAAATTCGGATGCAATTTCTGTGTTTCATCGACAATAAGAAGGTTCAAGGGATACAGTAAACCTGAAGTGAAGGATCGGAATCTAAAACTGGACTCCAGGAGAGGTACGAATCATAGTAAGTTAGAATGTCAGTCCTCTTGTACTTAAGTCGGCATTATGCCTTTTGAATTTAATTCCGATGCAATTTCTGTGTTTCATCATCAATAAGAAGTTCCGAGGTATACAGTTAAACTTAAATGAAGCATCGGAATCTAAAACTGGACTCACAGGACTGGGTCAAATCATAGAAAGTTAGAGTCTCAGTCCTCTTGTACTTAAGTCGGCATTGTGCCTTTTGTATTAAATTCTGATGCAATTTCTGTGTTTCATCGGCAATAAGAAGGTCCAAGGGATACAGTAAACCTGAAGTGAAGAAACGAAATCTAAAACTGGACTCACAGGAGGGTTCAAATCATAGAAAGTGAGAGTGTCAGTCCTCTTGTACTTATGTCGGCATTGTGCCTTTTGTATTAAATTCGGATGCAATTTCTGTGTTGCATCGTCAATAAGAAGGTCTAAGGGATACAGTAAACCTGAAGTGAAGCATCGGAATCTAAAACTGGACCCACAGGAGAGGTTCAAATCATAGAAAGATAGAGTGTCAGTCCTCTTGTACTTAAGTCGGCATTGTGCCTTTTGTATTAAATTCGGATGCAATTTCTGTGTTTCATCGTCAATAAGAAGTTCCGAGGTATACAGTAAACCTGAAGTGAAGCATCGGAATCTAAAACTGGACTCACAGGAGAGGTTCAAATCATAGTGTGAGAGTGTCAGTCCTCTTGTACTTAAGTCGGCATTGTGCCTTTTGTATTAAATTCGGATGCAATTTCTGTCCTTCATCGTCAATGAGAAGGTCCAAGGGATACAGTAAACCTTAAGTGAAGCATCGGAATCTAAAACTGGACTCACAGGAGAGGTTCAAGTCATAGAAAGTGAGAGTGTCAGTCCTCTTGTACTTCTGTCGGCATTGTGCCTTTTGTATTAAATTCGGATGCAATTTCTGTGTTTCATCGTCAATAAGAAGGTCCAAGGGATACAGTAAACCTGAAGTGAAGCATCGGAATCTACAACTGGACTCACAGGAGAGGTTCAAACCATAGAAAGTTAGTGTGTCAGTCCTCTTGTACTTAAGTCGGCATTGTGCCTTTTGTATTAAATTCTGATGCAATTTCTGTGTTTCATCGTCAATAAGAAGGTCGAAGGGATACAGTAAACCTGAAGTGAAGAAACGAAATCTAAAACTGGACTCACAGGAAGGTTCAAATCATAGAAAGTGAGAGTGTCAGTCCTCTTGTACTTATGTCGGCATTGTGCCTTTTGTATTAAATTCGGATGCAATTTCTGTGTTTCATCGTCAATAAGAAGGTCTAAAGGATACAGTAAACCTGAAGTGAAGCATCGGAATCTAAAACTGGACCCACAGGAGAGGTTCAAATCATAGAAAGATAGAGTGTCAGTCCTCTTGTACTTAAGTCGGCATTGTGCCTTTTGTGTTAAATTCGGATGCAATTTCTGTGTTTCATCGTCAATAAGAAGTTCTGAGGTATACAGTAAACCTGAAGTGAAGCATCGGAATCTAAAACTGGACTCACAGGAGAGGTTCAAATCATAGTGTGAGAGTGTCAGTCCTCTTGTACTTAAGTCGGCATTGTGCCTTTTGTATTAAATTCGGATGCAATTTCTGTCTTTCATCGTCAATGAGAAGGTCCAAGGGATACAGTAAACCTGAAGTGAAGCATCGGAATCTAAAACTGGACTCACAGGAGAGGTTCAAGTCATAGAAAGTGAGAGTGTCAGTCCTCTTGTACTTCTGTCGGCATTGTGCCTTTTGTATTAAATTCGGATGCAATTTCTGTGTTTCATCGTCAATAAGAAGGTCCAAGGGATACAGTAAACCTGAAGTGAAGCATCGGAATCTACAACTGGACTCACAGGAGAGGTTCAAACCATAGAAAGTTAGTGTGTCAGTCCTCTTGTACTTAAGTCGGCATTGTGCCTCTTGTATTAAATTCTGATGCAATTTCTGTGTTTCATCGTCAATAAGAAGGTCCAAGGGATACAGTAAACTTGAAGTGAAGCATCGGAATCTAAAACTGGACTCACAGGAGAGGTTCAAATCATAGTGTGAGAGTGTCAGTCCTCTTGTACTTAAGTCGGCATTGTGCCTTTTGTATTAAATTCGGATGCAATTTCTGTGTTTCATCGTCAATAAGAAGGTCCAAGGTACACAGTAAACCTGAAGTGAAGCATCGGAATCTAAATCTTAACTCACAGGAGAGGTTCAAATCATAGAAAGTGAGAGTGTCAGTCCCCTTGTACTTAAGTCGGCATAGTGCCTATTGTATTAAATTCGGATTCAATTTCTGTGTTTCATCGTCTATAAGAAGGTCCAAAGAATTCAGTAAACATGAAGTGAAGCATCGGCATCTAAAACTGGACACACAGGAGAGGTTCAAATCATAGAAAGTTAGAGTGTCAGTCCTCTATTATTTGAGTCGTCATTGTGCCTTTTGTATTATATTCGGATGCAATTTCTGTGTTTCATCGTCAATAAGAAATTCCAAGGGATACAGTAACCCTGAAGTGAAGCATCGGAATCTAACACTGGACTCACTGGAGAGGTTCAAATCATAGAAATTTAGAGTGTCAGTCCTCTTGTACTTAAGTCGGCATTGTGCCTTTTGTATTAAAATTCGGATGCTATTTCTGTGTTTCATCGTCAAGAAGAAGGTCCAAGGGATACTGTAAACCTGAATTGAAGCATCGGAATCTAATACTGGACTCACTGGAGAGGTTCAAATCGTAGAATGTTAGAGTGTCAGTCCTCTTGTACTTAAGTCGGCATTGTGCCGTTTGTATTAAATTCGGATTCAATTTCTGTCCTTCATCGTCAATAAGAAGGTCCAAGGGATACAGTTAACCTGAAGTGAAGCATCGGAATCTAAAACTGGTCCCACAGGAGAGGTTCAAATCATAGAAAGTTAGAGTGTCAGTCCTCTTGCACTTAAGTCGGCATTATGCCTTTTGTATTAAATTCGGATGCAATTTCTGTTTTTCATCGTCAATAAGAAGGTCCTAGGTATACAGTAAACCTGTAGTGAAGCATCGGAATCTAAAACTGGACTCAAAGGAAAGGTTGAAAAAATAGAAAGTGAGAGTGTCAGTCGTCTTGTACTTAAGTCGGCATTGTGCCTTTCGAATTTAATTCCGATGCGATTTCTGTGTTTCATCGTCAATAAGAAGTTCCGAGGTATACAGTAAACCTGAAGTGAAGCATCAGAATCTAAAGCGGGACTCACAGGAGAGGTTCAAATCATAGAAAGTTAGACTGTCATTCCTCTTGTACTTAATTCGGCATTGTGCCTTTTGTATTAAATTCAGATGCAAATTCTGTTATTTATCGTCAATAAGTAGGTCCAAGGTACACAGTAAACCTGAAGTGAAGCATCGGAATCTAAAACTGGTCCCACAGGTGAGGTTCAGATCATAGAAAGTTAGAGTGCCAGTCCTCTTGTACTTAAGTCGGCATTGTGCCTTTTGTATTTAATTCAGATGCAATTTCTGTGTTCCATCGTCAATAAGAAAGTCCAAGGTATACAGTAAACCTGAAGTAAAGCATCGTAATCTAAAACTGGACTCACAGGAGAGGTTGAAATCATAGTAAATTAGAGTGTCAGTCTTCTTGTACATAAGTCGGCACTGTGCCTTTTGTATTAAATTCGGATGCAATTTCTGTGTTTCATTGTCAATAAGATGGTCCAAGGGATACAGTAAACCTGTAGTGAAGCATCGGAATCTAAAACTGGACTCAAAGGAAAGGTTGAAACCGTACAAAGTGAGAGTGTCAGTCGTCTTGTACTTAAGTCGGCATTGTGCCTTTTGAATTTAATTCCGATGCAATTTCTGTGTTTCATCGTCAATAAGAAGTTCCGAGGTATACAGTAAACCTGAAGTGAAGCATCGGAATCTAAAACTGGACTCACAGGAGAGGTTCAAATCATAGTGTGAGAGTGTGAGTCCTCTTGTACTTAAGTCGGCAACTTGCCTTTTGTATTAAATTCGGATGCAATTTCTGTCTTTCATCGTCAATGAGAAGGTCCAAGTGATACAGTAAACCTGAAGTGAAGCATCGGAATCTAAAACTGGACTCACAGGAGAGGTTCAAATCATAGAAAGTTAAAGTGTCAGTCCTCTTGTACTTAAGTCTGCATTGTGCATTTTGAATTTAATTCCGATGCAATTTCTGTGTTTTATCGTCAATAAGAAGTTCCGAGGTATACAATAAACCTGAAGTAAAGCATCGAAATCTAAAACTGGACTCACAGGAGAGGTTCAAATCATAGAAATTTAGAGTGTCAGTCCTCTTGTGCTTAAGTCGGCATTGTGCCTTTTGTATTAAATTCGGATGCAATTTCTGTGTTTCATCTTCAATAAGAAGTTCCGAGGTATACAGTAAACCTGAAGGGAAGCATCGGAAACTAAAACTGGACTCACAGGAGAGGTTCAAATCATAGTGTGAGAGTGTCAGTCCTCTTGTACTTAAGTCGGCATTGTGCCTTTTGTATTAAATTCGGATGCAATTTCTTTCTTTCAGCGTCAATGACAAGGTCCTAGGGATACAGTACACCTGAAGTGAAGCATCGGAATCTAAACCTGGACTCACAGGAGAGGTTCAAGTCATAGAAAGTGAGAGTGTCAGTCCTCTTGTACTTAAGTCGGCATTGTGCCTATTGTATTAAATTCGGATACAATTTCTGTGTTTCATCGTCAATAAGAAGGTTCAAGGGATACAGTAAACCTGAAGTGAAGCATCGGAATCTAAAACTGGACTCACAGGAGAGGTTCAAATCATAGAAAGCTAAAGTGTCAGTCCTTTTGTACTTAAGTCTGCATTGTGCCTTTTGAATTTAATTCCGATGCAATTTCTGTGTTTCATCGTCAATAAGAAGTTTCGAGGTATACAGTAAACCTGAAGTGAAGCATCGAAATCTAAAACTGTGACTCACAGGAGAACTTCAAATCATAGAAATTTAGAGTGTCAGTCCTCTTGTGCCTATGTCGGCATTGTGCCTTTTGTATTAAATTCGGATCCAATTTCTGTGTTTCATCGTCAATAAGAAGGTCCAAGGTACACAGTAAACCTGAAGTGAAGCATCGGAATCTAAAACTGGACTCACAGGAGAGGTTCAAATCATAGAACGTGAGAGTGTCAGTCCTCTTGTACTTAAGTCGGCATTGTGCCTTTTGTATTAAGTTCGGATGTAATTTCTGTGTTTCATTGCCAATTAGAAGGTCCAAGGTATAAAGGAAACCTGAAGTGAAGCATCGTAATGTAAAACTGGACTCACAGGAGAGGTTCAAATCATAGAAAGTTAGAGTGTCAGTCTTCTTGTACTTAGGTCGCCATTGTGCCTTTTGTATTAAATTCGGATGCAATTTCTTTGTTTCAACGTCAATAAGAAGGTACAAGGGATACAGTAAACCTGAAGTGAAGCATCGGAATCTAAAACTGGACTCACAGGAGAGGTTCAAATCATAGAAAGTGAGAGTGTCAGTCCTCTTGTACTTAAGTCGGCATTGTGCCCTTTGTATTAAATTCGGATGCAATATCTGTGTTTCATCGTCAATAAGATTGTCCAAGGGATACAGTAAACCAGAAGTGAAGCATTGGAATCTAAAACTGGACTCACAGGAGAGGTTCAAAATATAGAAAGTGAAAGTGTCAGTCCTCTTGCACTTAAGAAGGCATTGTGCTATTTGTATTAAATTCAGATGCAATTTCTGTGTTTCATCGTCAATAAGAAGTTCCGAGGTATACAATAAACCTGAAGTAAAGCATCGAAATCTAAAACTGGACTCACAGGAGAGGTTCAAATCATAGAAAGTTAGAGTGTCAGTCCTCTTGTGCTTAAGTCGGCATTGTGCCTTTTGTATTAAATTCGGATGCAATTTCTGTGTTTCATCTTCAATAAGAAGTTCCGAGGTATACAGTAAAACTGAAGGGAATCATCGGAATCTAAAACTGGACTCACAGGAGAGGTTCAAATCATAGTGTGAGAGTGTCAGTCCTCTTGTACTTAAGTCGGCATTGTGCCTTTTGTATTAAATTCGGATGCAATTTCTTTCTTTCATCGTCAATGACAAGGTCCTAGGGATACAGTACACCTGAAGTGAAGCATCGGAATCTAAACCTGGACTCACAGGAGAGGTTCAAGTCATAGAAAGTGAGAGTGTCAGTCCTCTTGTACGTAAGTCGGCATTGTGCCTATTGTATTAAATTCGGATACAATTTCTGTGTTTCATCGTCAATAAGAAGGTTCAAGGGATACAGTAAACCTGAAGTGAAGCATCGGAATCTAAAACTGGACTCACAGGAGAAGTTCAAATCATAGAAAGCTAAAGTGTCAGTCCTTTTGTACTTAAGTCTGCATTGTGCCTTTTGAATTTAATTCCGATGCAATTTCTGTGTTTCATCGTCAATAAGAAGTTTCGAGGTATACAGTAAACCTGAAGTGAAGCATCGAAATCTAAAACTGTGACTCACAGGAGAGGTTCAAATCATAGAAATTTAGAGTGTCAGTCCTCTTGTACCTATGTCGGCATTGTGCCTTTTGTATTAAATTCGGATCCAATTTCTGTGTTTCATCGTCAATAAGAAGGTCCAAGGTACACAGTAAACCTGAAGTGAAGCATCGGAATCTAAAACTGGACTCACAGGAGAGGTTCAAATCATAGAACGTGAGAGTGTCAGTCCTCTTTTACTTAAGTCGGCATTGTGCCTTTTGTATTACGTTCGGATGTAATTTCTGTGTTTCATTGCCAATTAGAATGTCCAAGGTATAAAGGAAACCTGAAGTGAAGCATCGTAATGTAAAACTGGACTCACAGGAGAGGTTCAAATCATAGAAAGTTAGAGTGTCAGTCTTCTTGTACTTAGGTCGCCATTGTGCCTTTTGTATTAAATTCGGATGCAATTTCTTTGTTTCAACGTCAATAAGAAGGTACAAGGGATACAGTAAACCTGAAGTGAAGCATCGGAATCTAAAACTGGACTCACAGGAGAGGTTCAAATCATAGAAAGTGAGAGTGTCAGTCCTCTTGTACTTAAGTCGGCATTGTGCCCTTTGTATTAAATTCGGATGCAATATCTGTGTTTCATCGTCAATAAGATGGTCCAAGGGATACAGTAAACCAGAAGTGAAGCATTGGAATCTAAAACTGGACTCACAGGAGAGGTTCAAAATATAGAAAGTGAAAGTGTCAGTCCTCTTGCACTTAAGAAGGCATTGTGCTATTTGTATTAAATTCAGATGCAATTTCTGTGTTTCATCGTCAATAAGAAGTTCCGAGGTATACAATAAACCTGAAGTAAAGCATCGAAATCTAAAACTGGACTCACAGGAGAGGTTCAAATCATAGAAAGTTAGAGTGTCAGTCCTCTTGTGCTTAAGTCGGCATTGTGCCTTTTGTATTAAATTCGGATGCAATTTCTGTGTTTCATCTTCAATAAGAAGTTCCGAGGTATACAGTAAAACTGAAGGGAATCATCGGAATCTAAAACTGGACTCACAGGAGAGGTTCAAATCATAGTGTGAGTGTGTCAGTCCTCTTGTACTTAAGTCGGCATTGTGCCTTTTGTATTAAATTCGGATGCAATTTCTTTCTTTCATCGTCAATGACAAGGTCCTAGGGATACAGTACACCTGAAGTGAAGCATCGGAACCTAAACCTGGACTCACAGGAGAGGTTCAAGTCATAGAAAGTGAGAGTGTCAGTCCTCTTGTACGTAAGTCGGCATTGTGCCTATTGTATTAAATTCGGATACAATTTCTGTGTTTCATCGTCAATAAGAAGGTTCAAGGGATACAGTAAACCTGAAGTGAAGCATCGGAATCTAAAACTGGACTCACAGGAGAAGTTCAAATCATAGAAAGCTAAAGTGTCAGTCCTTTTGTACTTAAGTCTGCATTGTGCCTTTTGAATTTAATTCCGATGCAATTTCTGTGTTTCATCGTCAATAAGAAGTTTCGAGGTATACAGTAAACCTGAAGTGAAGCATCGAAATCTAAAACTGTGACTCACAGGAGAGGTTCAAATCATAGAAATTTAGAGTGTCAGTCCTCTTGTACCTATGTCGGCATTGTGCCTTTTGTATTAAATTCGGATCCAATTTCTGTGTTTCATCGTCAATAAGAAGGTCCAAGGTACACAGTAAACCTGAAGTGAAGCATCGGAATCTAAAACTGGACTCACAGGAGAGGTTCAAATCATAGAACGTGAGAGTGTCAGTCCTCTTTTACTTAAGTCGGCATTGTGCCTTTTGTATTAAGTTCGGATGCAATTTCTGTGTTTCATTGCCAATTAGAAGGTCCAAGGTATAAAGGAAACCTGAAGTGAAGCATCGTAATGTAAAACTGGACTCACAGGAGAGGTTCAAATCATAGAAAGTTAGAGTGTCAGTCTTCTTGTACTTAGGTCGCCATTGTGCCTTTTGTATTAAATTCGGATGCAATTTCTTAGTTTCAACGTCAATAAGAAGGTACAAGGGATACAGTAAACCTGAAGTGAAGCATCGGAATCTAAAACTGGACTCACAGGAGAGGTTCAAATCATAGAAAGTGAGAGTGTCAGTCCTCTTGTACTTAAGTCGGCATTGTGCCCTTTGTATTAAATTCGGATGCAATTTCTGTGTGTCATCGTCAATAAGATGGTCCAAGGGATACAGTAAACCAGAAGTGAAGCATTGGAATCTAAAACTGGACTCACAGGAGAGGTTCAAATCATAGAAAGTGAAAGTGTCAGTCCTCTTGCACTTAAGAAGGCATTGTGCTATTTGTATTAAATTCAGATGCAATTTCTGTGATTCATCGTCAATACGAAGGTCCAAGGGCTACAGTAAACCTGAAGTGAAGCATCGGAATGTAAAACTGGACTCACAGGAGAGGTTCATATCATAGAAAGTGAGAGTGTCAGTCCTCTTGCACTTAAGTGGGCATTGCACAATTTGTATTAAATTCGGATGCAATTTCTGTTTTTAATCGTCAATAAGAAGGTCCAAGGGCTACAGTATACCTGAAGTGAAGCATCAGAATCTAAAACTGGACTCACACGAGAGTTTCAAATCATAGAAAGTTAGACTGTCATTCCTCTTGTACTTAAGTCTGCATTGTGCCTTTTGTATTAAATTCGGGTGCAATTATTGTTATTCATCGTCAATAAGACGGTCCAAGGTACACAGTAAACCTGAAGTGAAGCATCGGAATCTAAGACTGGACTCAGAGGAGAGGTTCAAATCATAGAAGGTGAGAGTGTCAGTCCACTTGTACATAATTCGGCATTGTGCCTTTTGTATTAAATTCGGATGCAATTTCTGTGTTTCATCGACAATAAGAAGGTTCAAGGGATACTGTAAACCTGAAGTGAAGGATCGGAATCTAAAACTGGACGCACAGGAGAGGTACGAATCATAGTAAGTTAGAATGTCAGTCCTCTTGTACTTAAGTCGGCATTATGCCTTTTGAATTTAATTCCGATGCAATTTCTGTGTTTCATCATCAATAAGAAGTTCCGAGGTATACAGTAAACCTGAAGTGAAGCATAGGAATCTAAAACTGGACTGACAGGAGAGGTTCAAACCATAGAAAGTTAGAGTGTTAGTCCACTTGTACTTAAGACGGCATTGTGCCTTTAGTATTACATTCGGTTGCAATTTCTGTGTTTCATCGTCAATAAGAGGGTTGAAGCCATACAGTGACCCTGAAGTGGTGCATCGGAATCTAAAACTGGACTCACAGGAGAGGTTCAAATCATAGAAAGTGTGAGTGTCAGTCCTCTAGTACTTAAGTCGGCATTTATGCCTTTTGTATTAAATTCGGATGCAATTTCTGTGTTTCATAGTCAATAAGAAGGTCCAAGGTATAAAGGAAACCTGAAGTGAAGCCTCAGAATCTAAAACTGGACTCACAGGAGATGTTCAAATCATAGAAAGTTAGAGTGTCATTCCTCTTGTACTTAAGTCGTCATTGTGCCTTTTGTATTAAATTCGGATGCAATTTCTTTGTTTCATCGTCAATGAGAAGGTTCAAGGGATACAGTAAACCTGAAGTGAAGCATCGGAATCTAAAACTGGACTCACAGGAGAGGTTCAAAGCATAGAAAGTGAGAGTGTCAGTCCTCTAGTACTTAAGTCAGCATTGTGCCTTTTGTATTAAATTCGGATGCAATTTCTGTGTTTTATCGTCAATAAGAAGGTCCAAGGGATGCAGTAAACCTGAAGTGAAGCATCGAAATCTAAAACTGGACTCACAGGAGAGGTTCATATCATAGAAAGTGAGAGTGTCAGTCCTCTTGTACTTAAGTCGGCATTGTGCCGTTTGTATTAAATTCGGATGCAATTTCTGTGTTTCATCATCAATTAGAAGGTACAAGGGATACAGTAAACCTGAAGTGAAGCATCGGAATCTAAAACTGGACTCACAGGAGAGGTTCAAAGCATAGAAAGTGAGAGTGTCAGTCCTCTTGTACTTAAGTCAGCATTGTGCCTTTTGTACTAAATTCGGGTGCAATTTCTGTCTTTGATCGTCAATGAGAAGGTCCAAGGGACACAGTACACCTGAAGTGAAGCATCGGAATCTAAAACTGGACTCCCAGGAGAGGTTCAAGTCATAGAAAGTAAGAGTGTCAGTACTCTTGTACTTAAGTCGGCATTGTGCCTTTTGTATTAAATTCGGATACAATTTCTGTGTTTCATCGTCAATTAGAAGGTTCAAGGGATACAGTAAACCTGAAGTGAAGGATCGGAATCTAAAACTGGACTCATAGGAGAGGTTCAAATCATAGAAAGCTACAGTGTCAGTCTTCTTGTACTTAAGTCTGCACTGTGTCTTTTGAATTTAATTCCGATGCAATTTCTGTGTTTCATCGTCAATAAGAAGTTTCGAGGTATACAGTAAACCTGAAGTGAAGCATCGAAATCTAAAACTGGACTCACAGGAGAGGTTCAAATCATAGAAAGTTAGTGTGTCAGTCCTCTTGTACTTAAGTCGGCATTGTGCCTTTTGTATTAAATTCGGATCCAATTTCTGTGTTTCATCGTCAATAAGAAGGTCCAAGGTACACAGTAAACCTGAAGTGAAGCATCGGAATCTAAAACTGGACTCACAGGAGAGGTTCAAATCATAGTATGTGAGAGTGTCAGTCCTCTTGTACTTAAGTCGGCATTGTGCCTTATGTATTAAATTCGGATGCAATTTCTGTGTTTCATTGCCAATTAGAAGGTCCAAGGTATAAAGGAAACCTGAAGTGAAGCATCGGAATCTAAAACTGGACTCACAGGAGAGCTTCAAATCATAGAAAGTTAGAGTGTCAGTCTTCTTGTACTTAAGTCGGCATTGTGCCTTTTGTATTAACTTCGGATGCAATTTCTTTGTTTCAACGTCAATAAGAAGGTACAAGGGATACAGTAAACCTGAAGTGAAGCATCGGAATCTAAAACTGGACTCACAGGAGAGGTTCAAATCATAGAAAGTCAGAGTGTCAGTCCTCTTGTACTTAAGTCGTCATTGTGCCTTTTGTATTAAATTCGGATGCAATTTCTGTGTTTCATCGTCAATAAGAAGTTCCAAGGGATACAGTAAACCTGAAGTGAAGCATCGGAATCTAAAACTGGACACACTGGAGAGGTTCAAATCATAGAAAGTGAAAGTGTCAGTCCTCTTGCACTAAAGAAGGCATTGTGCCATTTGTATTATTTTCAGATGCAATTTTTGTGTTTCATCGCCAATACGAAGGTCCAAGGGCTACAGTAAACCTGAAGTGAATCATCGGAATCTAAAACTGGACTCACAGGAGAGGTTCATATCATAGAAAGTGAGAGTGTCAGTCCTCTTGCACTTAAGTCAGCATTGCACCATTTGTATTAAATTCGGATGCAATTTCTGTGTTTCATCGTCAATAAGAAGGTCCAAGGGCTACAGTAAACCTGAAGTGAAGCATCAGAATCTAAAACTGTACTCACACGAGAGTTTCAAATCATAGAAAGTTAGACTGTCATTCCTCTTGTACTTAAGTCGGCATTGTGCCTTTTGTATTAAATTCGGATGCAATTATTGTAATTCATCGTCAATAAGACGGTCCAAGGTACACAGTAAACCTGAAGTGAAGCATCGGAATCTAAAACTGGACTCAGAGGAGGGGTTCAAATCATAGAATGTGAGAGTGTCAGTCCACTTGTATTTAAGTCGGCATTGTGCCTTTTGTATTAAATTCGGATGCAATTTCTGTGTTTCATCGACAATAAGAAGGTTCAAGGGATACAGTAAACCTGAAGTGAAGCATCGGAATCTAAAACTGGACTCACAGGAGAGGTTCAAATCATAGTAAATTAGAGTGTCAGTCCTCTTGTACTTAAGTAGGCATTATGCCTTTTGAATTTAATTCCGATGCAATTTCTCTGTTTCATCATCAATAAGATGTTCCGAGGTATACAGTAAACCTGAAGTGAAGCATAGGAATCTAAAAGTGGACTCCTAGGAGTGGTTGAAATCATAGAAAGTTAGAGTGTTAGTCCACTTGTACTTAAGACGGCATTGTGCCTTTTGTATTAAATTCGGATGCAATTTCTGTGTTTCATCGTCAATAAGAGGGTTCAAGCGATACAGTAACCCTGAAGTGGAGCATCGGAATCTAAAACTGGACTCACAGGAGAGGTTCAAATCATAGAAAGTGAGAGTGTCAGTCCTCTAGTACTTAAGTCGGCATTTATGCCTTTTGTATTAATTTCGTATGCAATTTCTGTGTTTCATCGTCATTAAGAAGGTCCAAGGTATACAGTAAACCTGAAGTGAGCATCGAAATCTAAAACTGGACTCACAGGAGGGGTTCAAAGCATAGAAAGTGAGAGTGTCAGTCCTCTTGTACTTAAGTCTGCATTGTGCCTTTTGTATTAAATTAGGATAAAATTTCTGTGTTTCAGCGTCAATAAGAAGGTACAAGGTATACAGTAATCCTGAAGTGAAGCATCGGAATCTAAAACTGGACTCACAGGAGAGGTTCAAATCATAGAAAGTTAAAGTGTCAGTCCCCTTGTACTTCAGTCGGCATTGTGCCTTTTGTATTAAATTCGGATGCAATTTCTGTGTTTCATCGTCAGTAATAAGGTCCAGGGGATACAGTACACCTGAAGTGAAGCATCGGAGTCGAAAACTGGACTCACAGGAGAGGTTCAAATCATAGAAAGTGAGAGTGTCAGTCCTCTTGTACTTAAGTCTGCATTGTGCCTTTTGTATTAAATTAGGATAAAATTTCTGTGTTTCAGCGTCAATAAGAAGGTACAAGGTATACAGTAATCCTGAAGTGAAGCATCGGAATCTAAAACTGGACTCACAGGAGAGGTTCAAATCATAGAAAGTTAAAGTGTCAGTCCTCTTGTACTTAAGTCAGCATTGTGCCTTTTGTATTAAATTCGGATGCAATTTCTGTGTTTTATCGTCAATAAGGAGGTCCAACGGATTCAGTAACCCTGAAGTGGAGCATCGGAATCTAAAACTGGACTCACAGGAGAGGTTCAAATCATAGAAAGTGAGAGTGTCAGTCCTCTAGTACTTAAGTCGGCATTTATGCCTTTTGTATTAATTTCGTATGCAATTTCTGTGTTTCATCGTCATTAAGAAGGTCCAAGGTATACAGTAAACCTGAAGTGAGCATCGAAATCTAAAACTGGACTCACAGGAGGGGTTCAAAGCATAGAAAGTGAGAGTGTCAGTCCTCTTGTACTTAAGTCTGCATTGTGCCTTTTGTATTAAATTAGGATAAAATTTCTGTGTTTCAGCGTCAATAAGAAGGTACAAGGTATACAGTAATCCTGAAGTGAAGCATCGGAATCTAAAACTGGACTCACAGGAGAGGTTCAAATCATAGAAAGTTAAAGTGTCAGTCCTCTTGTACTTAAGTCAGCATTGTGCCTTTTGTATTAAATTCGGATGCAATTTCTGTGTTTTATCGTCAATAAGGAGGTCCAAGGGATTCAGTAACCCTGAAGTGAAGCATCGGAATCAAAAACAGGACTCGCAGGAGAGGTTCAAATTATAGAAAGTGAGAGTGACAGTCCTCTTGTACTTAAGTCTGCATTGTGCCTTTTGTATTAAATTAGGATAAAATTTCTGTGTTTCAGCGTCAATAAGAAGGTACAAGGTATACAGTAATCCTGAAGTGAAGCATCGGAATCTAAAACTGGACTCACAGGAGAGGTTCAAATCATAGAAAGTTAAAGTGTCAGTCCTCTTGTACTTCAGTCGGCATTGTGCCTTTTGTATTAAATTCGGATGCAATTTCTGTGTTTCATCGTCAGTAATAAGGTCCAGGGGATACAGTACACCTGAAGTGAAGCATCGGAGTCGAAAACTGGACTCACAGGAGAGGTTCAAATCATAGAAAGTGAGAGTGTCAGTCCTCTTGTACTTAAGTCGGCATTGTGCCTATTGTATTAAATTTGGATGCAATTTCAGTGTTTCATCGTCAATAAGAAGGTCCAAGCGATAGAGTAAACCTGAAGTGAAGCATCGGAATCTAAAACTGGACTCACAGGAGAGGTTCAAATCATAGAAAGTTTGAGTGTCAGTCCTCTTGTACGTAAGTCGGAATTGTGCCATTTGTATTTAATTCGGATGCAATTTTTGTGTTTCATCGTTAATAAGAAGGTCCAAGGGATACAGTTAACCTGAAGTGAAGCATCGGAAACTAAAACTGGACTCACAGGAGAGGTACAAATCATAGAAAGTCAGTGTGTCAGTCCTCTTGTACTTAAGTCGGCATTGTGCCTTTTGAATTTAATTCCGATTCAATTTCTGCGTTTAATCGTCAATAAGAAACTCCGAGGTATACAGTAAACCTGAAGTGAAGCATCGGAATCTAAAACTGGACTCGCAGGAGAGGTTCAAATGATAGAAAGTGAGAGTGTCAGTCCTCTTGTACTTAAGTCGGCATTGTGCCTTTTGTATTAAATTCGGATGCAATTTCTGTGTTTCATTGTCAATAAGGAGGTCCAAGGTATAAAGGAAACCTGAAGTGAAGCATCGGGATCTAAAACTGGTCTCACAGGAGAGGTTCAAATCAATGAAAGTTAGAGTGTCAGTCCTCATGTACTTAAGTCGGCATTGTGCCTTTTGCATTGTGCCTTTTGAATTTAATTCCGATGCAATTTCTGTGTTTCATCGTCAATAAGAAACTCCGAGGTATACAGTAAACCTGAAGTGAAGCATCGGAATCTAAGACTGGACTCACAGGAGAGGTTCAAATCATAGAAAGTTAGAGTGTCATTCCTCTTGTACTTAAGTCGGCATTGTGCCTTTTGTATTAAATTTGGATGCAATTTCTTTGTTTCATCGTCAATAAGAACACACAAGGGATACAGTAAACCTGAAGTGAAGAATCGGAATCTAAAACTGGACTCACAGGAGGGGTTCAAAGCATAGAAAGTGAGAGTGTCAGTCCTCTTGTACTTAAGTCTGCATTGTGCCTTTTGTATTAAATTAGGATAAAATTTCTGTGTTTCAGCGTCAATAAGAAGGTACAAGGTATACAGTAATCCTGAAGTGAAGCATCGGAATCTAAAACTGGACTCACAGGAGAGGTTCAAATCATAGAAAGTTAAAGTGTCAGTCCTCTTGTACTTCAGTCGGCATTGTGCCTTTTGTATTAAATTCGGATGCAATTTCTGTGTTTCATCGTCAGTAATAAGGTCCAGGGGATACAGTACACCTGAAGTGAAGCATCGGAGTCGAAAACTGGACTCACAGGAGAGGTTCAAATCATAGAAAG
Source organism: Schistocerca americana (assembly GCF_021461395.2). Classification (NCBI taxonomy): domain Eukaryota; kingdom Metazoa; phylum Arthropoda; class Insecta; order Orthoptera; family Acrididae; genus Schistocerca; species Schistocerca americana. Next base: position 62,604,220 of record NC_060121.1, read on the forward strand.
TGAGAGTGTCAGTCCTCTTGTACTTAAGTCTGCATTGTGCCTTTTGTATTAAATTAGGATAAAATTTCTGTGTTTCAGCGTCAATAAGAAGGTACAAGGTATACAGTAATCCTGAAGTGAAGCATCGGAATCTAAAACTGGACTCACAGGAGAGGTTCAAATCATAGAAAGTTAAAGTGTCAGTCCTCTTGTACTTAAGTCAGCATTGTGCCTTTTGTATTAAATTCGGATGCAATTTCTGTGTTTTATCGTCAATAAGGAGGTCCAAGGGATTCAGTAACCCTGAAGTGGAGCATCGGAATCTAAAACTGGACTCACAAGAGAGGTTCAAATCATAGAAAGTGAGAGTGTCAGTCCTCTAGTACTTAAGTCGGCATTTATGCCTTTTGTATTAATTTCGTATGCAATTTCTGTGTTTCATCGTCATTAAGAAGGTCCAAGGTATACAGTAAACCTGAAGTGAGCATCGAAATCTAAAACTGGACTCACAGGAGGGGTTCAAAGCATAGAAAGTGAGAGTGTCAGTCCTCTTGTACTTAAGTCTGCATTGTGCCTTTTGTATTAAATTAGGATAAAATTTCTGTGTTTCAGCGTCAATAAGAAGGTACAAGGTATACAGTAATCCTGAAGTGAAGCATCGGAATCTAAAACTGGACTCACAGGAGAGGTTCAAATCATAGAAAGTTAAAGGGTCAGTCCTCTTGTACTTAAGTCAGCATTGTGCCTTTTGTATTAAATTCGGATGCAATTTCTGTGTTTTATCGTCAATAAGGAGGTCCAAGGGATTCAGTAACCCTGAAGTGAAGCATCGGAATCAAAAACTGGACTCGCAGGAGAGGTTCAAATTATAGAAAGTGAGAGTGTCAGTCCTCTTGTACTTAAGTCTGCATTGTGCCTTTTGTATTAAATTAGGATAAAATTTCTGTGTTTCAGCGTCAATAAGAAGGTACAAGGTATACAGTAATCCTGAAGTGAAGCATCGGAATCTAAAACTGGACTCACAGGAGAGGTTCAAATCATAGAAAGTTAAAGTGTCAGTCCTCTTGTACTTCAGTCGGCATTGTGCCTTTTGTATTAAATTCGGATGCAATTTCTGTGTTTCATCGTCAGTAATAAGGTCCAGGGGATACAGTACACCTGAAGTGAAGCATCGGAGTCGAAAACTGGACTCACAGGAGAGGTTCAAATCATAGAAAGTGAGAGTGTCAGTCCTCTTGTACTTAAGTCGGCATTGTGCCTATTGTATTAAATTTGGATGCAATTTCAGTGTTTCATCGTCAATAAGAAGGTCCAAGCGATAGAGTAAACCTGAAGTGAAGCATCGGAATCTAAAACTGGACTCACAGGAGAGGTTCAAATCATAGAAAGTTTGAGTGTCAGTCCTCTTGTACGTAAGTCGGAATTGTGCCATTTGTATTTAATTCGGATGCAATTTTTGTGTTTCATCGTTAATAAGAAGGTCCAAGGGATACAGTTAACCTGAAGTGAAGCATCGGAAACTAAAACTGGACTCACAGGAGAGGTACAAATCATAGAAAGTCAGTGTGTCAGTCCTCTTGTACTTAAGTCGGCATTGTGCCTTTTGAATTTAATTCCGATTCAATTTCTGCGTTTAATCGTCAATAAGAAACTCCGAGGTATACAGTAAACCTGAAGTGAAGCATCGGAATCTAAAACTGGACTCGCAGGAGAGGTTCAAATAATAGAAAGTGAGAGTGTCAGTCCTCTTGTACTTAAGTCGGCATTGTGCCTTTTGTATTAAATTCGGATGCAATTTCTGTGTTTCATTGTCAATAAGGAGGTCCAAGGTATAAAGGAAACCTGAAGTGAAGCATCGGAATCTAAAACTGGTCTCACAGGAGAGGTTCAAATCAATGAAAGTTAGAGTGTCAGTCCTCATGTACTTAAGTCGGCATTGTGCCTTTTGCATTGTGCCTTTTGAATTTAATTCCGATGCAATTTCTGTGTTTCATCGTCAATAAGAAACTCCGAGGTATACAGTAAACCTGAAGTGAAGCATCGGAATCTAAGACTGGACTCACAGGAGAGGTTCAAATCATAGAAAGTTAGAGTGTCATTCCTCTTGTACTTAAGTCGGCATTGTGCCTTTTGTATTAAATTTGGATGCAATTTCTTTGTTTCATCGTCAATAAGAACACACAAGGGATACAGTAAACCTGAAGTGAAGAATCGGAATCTAAAACTGGACTCACAGGAGAGGTTCAAAGCATAGAAAGTGAGAGTGTCTGTCCTCTTGTACTTAAGTCAGCAATGTGCCTTTTGTATTAAATTCGGATGCAATTTCTGTGTTTTATCGTCAATATGAAGGTCCAAGGGATACAGTAAACCTGAAGTGAAGCATCGAAATCTAAAATTGGACTCGCAGGAGGGGTTCAAATCATAGAAAGTGAGAGTGTCAGTCCTCATGTACTTAAGTCGGCATTGTGCCTTTTGTATTAAATTCGGATGCAATTTCTGTGTTTCATCGTCAATAATAAGGTCCAAGGTATACAGTAAACCTGAAGTGAAGCATCGGAATCTAAAACCGGACTCAGAGAAGAGGTTCAAATCATAGAAAGTGAGAGTGTCAGTCCACTAGTACTTAAGTCGGCATTGTGCCATTTGTATTAAATTCGGATGCAATCTATGTGTTTCATCGTCAATAAGAAGGTCCAACGTATAAAGGAAACCTGAAGTGAATCATCGGAATCTAAAACTGGACTCACAGGAGAGGTTCAAATCATAGAAAGTTAGGGTGTCATTCCTCTTGTACTTAAGTCGGCATTGTGCCTTTTGTATTAAATTTGGATGCAATTTCTTTGTTTCATCGTCAATAAGAATGTACAAGGGATACAGTAAACCTGAAGTGAAGCATCGGAATCTAAAACTGGACTCACAGGAGAGGTTCAAATCATAGAAAGTTAAAGTGTCAGTCCTCTTGTACTTCAGTCGGCATTCTGCCTTTTGTATTAAATTCGGATGCTATTTCAGTGTTTCATCGTCAATATGAAGCTCCAAGGGATACAGTAACCCTGAAGTGAAGCATCGGAATCTATAACTGGACTCACAGGAGAGGTTCAAATTATAGAAAGTGAGAGTGTCAGTTCTCTTGTACTTAAGTCGGCATTGCGCCTTTTGTATTAAATTCGGATAAAATTTCTGTGTTTCAGCGTTAATAAGAAGGTACAAGGGATACAGTAAACCTGAAGTGAAGCATCGGAATCTAAAACTGGACTCACAGGAGAGGTTCAAATCAAAGAAAGATAAAGTGTCAGTCCTCTAGTACTTCAGTCGGCATTGTGCCTTTTGTATTAAATTCGGATGCAATTTCTGTGTTTCATCGTCAGTAATAAGGTCCAAGGGATGCAGTACACCTGAAGTGAAGCATCGGAATCCAAAACTGGACTCACAGGAGAGGTTCAAATCATAGAAAGTGAGAGAGTCAGTCCTCTTGTACTTAGGTCTTCATTGTGCCTATTGTATTAAATTTGGATGCAATTTCTGTGTTTCATCGTCAATAAGAAGGTCCAAGCGATAGTGTAAACCTGAAGTGAAGCATCGGAATCTAAAACTGGACTCACAGGAGAGGTTCAAATCATAGAAAGTTTGAGTGTCAGTCCTCTTGTACGTAAGTCGGCATTGTGCCATTTGTGTTAAATTCGGATGCAATTTTTGTGTTTCATCGTCTATAAGAAGGTCCAAGGGATACAGTAAACCTGAAGTGAAGCATCGGAAACTAAAACTGGACTCACAGGAGAGGTTCAAATCGTAGAAAGTTAGTGTGTCAGTCCTCTTGTACTTAAGTCGGCATTATGCCTTTTGAATTTAATTCCGATGTAATTTCTGTGTTTCATCTTCAATACGAAGTTCCGAGGTATACAGTAAACCTGAAGTGAAGCATCGGAATCTAAAACTGGACTCACAGATGAGGTTCAAATCTTAGAAAGTTAGAGTGTCAGTCCTCTTGTACTTAAGTCGGCATTATGCCTTTTGAATTTAATTCCGATGTAATTTCTGTGTTTCATCGTCAATACGAAGTTCCGAGGTATACAGTAAACCTGAAGTGAAGCATCGGAATCTAAATCTGGTCTCACAGGAGAGGTTCAAATCATAGAAATTTAGAGTGTTAGTCCTCTTGTACTTCAGTCGGCATTGTGCCTTTTGTATTAAATTCGGATGCAATTTTTGTGTTTCATCGTCAGTAATAAGGTCCAAGGGATACAGTAAACTTGAAGTGAAGCATCGGAATCTAAAACTGGACTCACAGGAGAGGTTCAAATCATAGAAAGTTAAAGTGTCAGTCCTCTTGTACTTCAGTCGGCATTGTGCCATTTGTATTAAATTTGGATGCAATTTCTTTGTTTCATCGTCAATAAGAAGGTACAAGGGATACAGTAAACCTGAAGTGAAGCATCGGAATCTAAAACTGGACTCACAGGAGAGGTTCAAATCATAGAAAGTTAAAGTCTCAGTCCTCTTGTACTTCAGTCGGCATTGTGCCTTTTGTATTAAATTCGGATGCAATTTCAGTGTTTCATCGTCAATATGAAGGTCCAAGGGATACAGTAAACCTGAAGTGAAGCATCGGAATCTAAAACTGGACTCACAAGAGAGGTTCAAATCATAGAAAGTTAAGGGGCAGTCCTCTTGTACTTCAGTCGGCATTGTGCCTTTTGTATTAAATTCGGATGCAATTTTTGTGTTTCATCGTCAGTAATAAGGTCCAAGGGATACAGTACACCGGAAGTGAAGCATCGGAATCCAAAACTGGACTCACAGGAGAGGTTCAAATCATAGAAAGTGAGAGTGTCAGTCCCCTTGTACTTAAGTCGGCATTGTGCCTATTGTATTAAATTTGGATGCAATTTCTGTGTTTCATCGTCAATAAGAAGGTCCAAGCGATACAGTAAACCTGAAGTGAAGCATCGGAATCTGAAACTGGACTCACAGGAGAGGTTCAAATCATAGAAAGTTAGAGTGTCAGTCTTCTTGTACTTAAGTCGGCATTGTGCCTTTTGTATTAACTTCGGATGCAATTTCTTTGTTTCAACGTCAATAAGAAGGTACAAGGGATACAGTAAACCTGAAGTGAAGCATCGGAATCTAAAACTGGACTCACAGGAGAGGTTCAATTCATAGAAAGTCAGAGTGTCAGTCCTCTTGTACTTAAGTCGTCATTGTGCCTTTTGTATTAAATTCGGATGCAATTATTGTTATTCATCGTCAATATGACGGTCCAAGGTACACAGTAAACCTGAATTGAAGCATCGGAATCTAAAACTGGACTCAGAGGAGGGGTTCAAATCATAGAATGTGAGAGTGTCAGTCCACTTGTATTTAAGTCGGCATTGTGCCTTTTGTATTAAATTCGGATGCAATTTCTGTGTTTCATCGACAATAAGAAGGTTCAAGGGATACAGTAAACCTTAAGTGGAGCATCGGAATCTAAAACTGGACTCACAGGAGAGGTTCAAATCATAGTAAGTAAGAGTGTCAGTCCTCTTGTACTTAAGTAGGCATTATGCCTTTTGAATTTAATTACGATGCAATTTCTGTGTTTCATCATCAATAAGAAGTTCCGAGGTATACAGTATACCTGAAGTGAAGCATAGGAATCTAAAACTGGACTCCTAGGAGAGGTTCAAATCATAGAAAGTTAGAGTGTTAGTCAACTTGTACTTAAGACGGCATTGTGCCTTTTGTATTAAATTCGGATGCAATTTCTGTGTTTCATCGTCAATAAGAGGGTTCAAGCGATACAGTAACCCTGAAGTGGAGCATCGGAATCTAAAACTGGACTCACAGGAGAGGTTCAAATCATAGAAAGTGAGAGTGTCAGTCCTCTAGTACTTAAGTCGGCATTTATGCCTTTTGTATTAAATTCGGATGCAATTTCTGTGTTTCATCGTCAATAAGAAGGTCCAAGGTATAAAGGAAACCTGAAGTGAAGCATCGGAATCTAAAACTGGACTCACAGGAGATGTTCAAATCATAGAAAGTTAGAGTGTCATTCCTCTTGTACTTAAGTCGTCATTGTGCCTTTTGTATTAAATTTGGGTGCAATTTCTTTGTTTCATCGTCAATAAGAAGGTACAAGGGATACAGTAAACCTGAAGTGAAGCATCGGAATCTAAAACTGGACTCACAGGAGGGTTTCAAAGCATAGAAAGTGAGAGTGTCAGTCCTCTTGTACTTAAGTCAGCATTGTGCCTTTTGTATTAAATTCGGATGCAATTTCTGTGTTTTATCGTCAATAAGAAGGTCCAAGGGATACAGTAAACCAGAAGTGATTCATCGAAATCTAAAACTGGACTCACATGAGAGGTTCAAACCATAGAAAGGGAGAGTGTCAGTTCCTCTTGTACTTAAGTCGGCATTGTGCCGTATGTATTAAATTCGGATGCAATTTCTGTGTTTCATCGTCAATAAGAAGGTCAAAGGGATACAGTAAACCTGAAGTGAAGCATCGGAATCTAAAACTGGACTCACACGAGAGGTTCAAATCATAGAAAGTTAGAGTGTTAGTACACTTGTACTTAAGACGGCATTGTGCCTTTTGTATTAAATTCGGATGCAATTTCGGTGTTTCATCGTCAATAGGAGGGTTCAAGCGATACAGTAACCCTGAAGTGGAGCATCGGAATCTAAAACAGGACTCACAGGAGAGGTTCAAATCATAGAAAGTTTGAGTGTCAGTCCTCTTGTACGTAAGTCGGAATTGTGCCATTTGTATTAAATTCGGATGCAATTTTTGTGTTTCATCGTTAATAAGAAGGTCCAAGGGATACAGTTAACCTGAAGTGAAGCATCGAAAACTAAAACTGGACTCACAGGAGAGGTTCAAATCATAGAAAGTGAGAGTGTCAGTCCTCTTGTACATAAGTCGGCATTGTGCCTTTTGTATTAAATTCGGATGCAATATCTGTGTTTCATTGTCAATAAGGAGGTCCAAGGTATAAAGGAAACCTGAAGTGAAGCATCGGAATCTAAAACTAAACTCACAGGAGAGGTTCAAATCATTGAAAGTTAGAGTGTCAGTCCTCATGTACTTAAGTCGGCATTGTGCCTTTTGTATTAAATTCGGATGCAATTTCTTTGTTTCATCGTCAATAAGAAGGTACAAGGGTACAGTAACCCTTATGTGAAGCATCGGACACCAAAACTGGACTCACAGGAGCGGTTCAAATCATAGAAAGTGAGAGTGTCAGTCCTCTTGTACTTAAGTCGGCATTGTGCCTTTTGTATTAAATTCGGATTCAATTTCTGTGTTTCATCGTCAATAAGAAGGTCCAAGGGATACAGTAAACCTCAAGTGAAGCCTCGGAATCTAAAACTGGACTCACAGGAGAGGTTCAAATCATAGAAAGTTAGAGGGTCAGTCCTCTTGTACTTAAGTCGGCATTGTGCCTTTTGTATTAAATTCGGATGCAATTTCTGTGTTTCATCGTCAATAAGAAGGTCCAAGGGATACAGGAAACCTGAAGTGAAGCATCGGAATCTAAAACTGGACTCACACGAGAGGTTCAAATCATAGAAAGTTAGAGTGTCAGTTCTCTTGTACTTAAGTCGGCATTATGCCTTTTGTATTAAATTCGGATGCAATTTCGGTGTTTCATCGTCAATAAGAGGGTTCAAGCGATACAGTAACCCTGAAGTGGAGCATCGGAATCTAAAACAGGACTCACAGGAGAGGTTCAAAGCATAGAAAGTTAGAGTGTCAGTTCTCTTGTACTTAAGTCGGCATTATGCCTTTTGAATTTAATTCCGATGTAATTTCTGTGTTTCATCGTCAATAAGAAGTTCCCAGGTATACAGCAAACCTGAAATGAAGCATCGGAATCTAAGACTGGACTCACAGGAGAGGTTCAAATCATAGAAAGTTAGACTGTCAGTCCTATTGTACTTAAGTCGGCAAATCGACTTTTGTATTGAATTCGGATGCAATTTCTGTGTTTCATCGTCAATAAGATGGTAGAAGGGATGGAGTAAACCTGAAGTGGAGCATCGGAATCTAAAACTGGACTCACAGATGAGGTTCAAAGCATAGAAATTTAGAGTGTCTGTCCTCTTGTACTTAAGTCGGCATTATGCCTTTTGAATTTAATTCCGATGTAATTTCTGTGTTTCACCGTCAAAAAGAAGTTCCGAGGTATACAGCAAACCTGAAGTGAAGCATCGGAATCTGAGACTGGACTCACAGGAGAGGTTCAAAGCATAGAAAGTGAGAGTGTCAGTCCTCTTGTACTTAAGTCAGCATTGTGCCTTTTGTATTAAATTCGGATGCAATTTCTGTGTTTTATCGTCAATATGAAGGTCCAAGGGATACAGTAAACCTGAAGTGAAGCATCGAAATCTAAAATTGGACTCGCAGGAGAGGTTCAAATCATAGAAAGTGAGAGTGTCAGTCCTCATGTACTTAAGTCGGCATTGTGCCTTTTGTATTAAATTCGGATGCAATTTCTGTGTTTCATCGTCAATAATAAGGTCCAAGGTATACAGTAAACCTGAAGTGAAAAATCGGAATCTAAAACCGGACTCAGAGAAGAGGTTCAAATCATAGAAAGTGAGAGTGTCAGTCCTCTAGTACTTAAGTCGGCATTGTGCCATTTGTATTAAATTCGGATGCAATCTATGTGTTTCATCGTCAATAAGAAAGTCCAACGTATAAAGGAAACCTGAAGTGAATCATCGGAATCTAAAACTGGACTCACAGGAGAGGTTCAAATCATAGAAAGTTAGGGTGTCATTCCTCTTGTACTTAAGTCGGCATTGTGCCTTTTGTATTAAATTTGGATGCAATTTCTTTGTTTCATCGTCAATAAGAATGTACAAGGGATACAGTAAACCTGAAGTGAAGCATCGGAATCTAAAACTGGACTCACAGGAGAGGTTCAAATCATAGAAAGTTAAAGTGTCAGTCCTCTTGTACTTCAGTCGGCATTCTGCCTTTTGTATTAAATTCGGATGCTATTTCAGTGTTTCATCGTCAATATGAAGCTCCAAGGGATACAGTAACCCTGAAGTGAAGCATCGGAATCTATAACTGGACTCACAGGAGAGGTTCAAATTATAGAAAGTGAGAGTGTCAGTTCTCTTGTACTTAAGTCGGCATTGCGCCTTTTGTATTAAATTCGGATACAATTTCTGTGTTTCAGCGTTAATAAGAAGGTACAAGGGATACAGTAAACCTGATGTGAAGCATCGGAATCTAAAACTGGACTCACAGGGGAGCTTCAAATCAAAGAAAGATAAAGTGTCAGCCCTCTTGTACTTCAGTCGGCATTGTGCCTTTTGTATTAAATTCGGATGCAATTTCTGTGTTTCATAGTCAGTAATAAGGTCCAAGGGATGCAGTACACCTGAAGTGAAGCATCGGAATCCAAAACTGGACTCACAGGAGAGGTTCAAATCATAGAAAGTGAGAGTGTCAGTCCTCTTGTACTTAGGTCTTCATTGTGCCAATTGTATTAAATTTGGATGCAATTTCTGTGTTTCATCGTCAATAATAAGGTCCAAGGTATACAGTAAACCTGAAGTGAAAAATCGGAATCTAAAACCGGACTCAGAGAAGAGGTTCAAATCATAGAAAGTTTGAGTGTCAGTCCTCTTGTACGTAAGTCAGCATTGTGCCATTTGTGTTAAATTCGGATGCAATTTTTGTGTTTCATCGTCAATAAGAAGGTCCAAGGGATACAGTAAACCTGAAGTGAAGCATCGGAAACTAAAACTGGACTCACAGGAGAGGTTCAAATCGTAGAAAGTTAGTGTGTCTGTCCTCTTGTACTTAAGTCGGCATTATGCCTTTTGAATTTAATTCCGATGTAATTTCTGTGTTTCATCTTCAATACGAAGTTCCGAGGTATACAGTAAACCTGAAGTGAAGCATCGGAATCTAAAAATGGACTCACAGATGAGGTTCAAATCTTAGAAAGTTAGAGTGTCAGTCCTCTTGTACTTAAGTCGGCATTATGCCTTTTGAATTTAATTCCGATGTAATTTCTGTGTATCATCGTCAATACGAAGTTCCGAGGTAGACAGTAAACCTGAAGTGAAGCATCGGAATCTAAATCTGGTCTCACAGGAGATGTTCAAATCATAGAAATTTAGAGTGTTAGTCCCTTTGTACTTAAGTCGGCGTTGTGCCTTTTTTATTAAATTCGGATGTAATTTCTGTGTTTTATCGTCAATAAGAAGGCCCTAGGGATACAGTAAACCTGAAGTGAAGCATCGGAATCTAAAACTGGACTCACAGGAGAGGTTCAAATCATAGAAAGTTAAAGTGTCAGTCCTCTTGTACTTCAGTCGGCATTGTGCCATTTGTATTAAATTTGGATGCAATTTCTTTGTTTCATCGTCAATAAGAAGGTACAAGGGATACAGTAAACCTGAAGTGAAGCATCGGAATCTAAAACTGGACTCACAGGAGTGGTTCAAATCATAGAAAGTTAAAGTGTCAGTCCTCTTGTACTTCAGTCGGCATTGTGCCTTTTGTATTAAATTCGGATGCAATTTCAGTGTTTCATCGTCAATATGAAGGTCCAAGGGATACAGTAAACCTGAAGTGAAGCATCGGAATCTAAAACTGGACTCACAGGAGAGGTTCAAATCATAGAAAGTTAAAGTGTCAGTCCTCTTGTACTTCAGTCGGCATTGTGCCTTTTGTATTAAATTCGGATGCAATTTTTGTGTTTCATCGTCAGTAATAAGGTCCAAGGGATACAGTACACCTGAAGTGAAGCATCGGAATCCAAAACTGGACTCACAGGAGAGGTTCAAATCATAGAAAGTGAGAGTGTCAGTCCTCTTGTACTTAAGTCGGCATTGTGCCTATTGTATTAAATTTGGATGCAATTTCTGTGTTTCATCGTCAATAAGAAGGTCCAAGCGATACAGTAAACCTGAAGTGAAGCATCGGAATCTAAAACTGGACTCTCAGGAGAGGTTCAAATCATAGAAAGTTAAAGTGTCAGTCCTCTTGTACTTCAGTCGGCATTGTGCCTTTTGTATTAAATTCGGATTCAATTTTTGTGTTTCATCGTCAATAAGAAGGTCCAAGGGATACAGTAAACCTCAAGTGAAGCATCGGAATCTAAAACTGGACTCACAGGAGAGGTTCAAAACATAGAAAGTTAGAGGGTCAGTCCTCTTGTACTTAAGTCGGCATTGTGCCTTTTGTATTAAATTCGGAAGCAATTTCTGTGTTTCAGCGTCAATAAGAAGGTCCAAGGGATACAGTAAACCTGAAGTGAAGCATCGGAAACTAAAACTGGACTCACAGGAGAGGCTCAAATCATAGAAAGTTAAAGTGTCAGTCCATTTGTACTTAAGTCGGCATTGTGCTTTTTGAATTTAATTCCGATGCAATTTCTGTGTTTCATCGTCAATATGAAGTTCCGAGGTATACAGTAAACCTGAAGTGAAGCATCGGAATATAAAACTGGACTGACAGGAGAGGTTCAAATCATAAAAATTTAGAGTGTTAGTCCCCTTGTTCTTAAGTCGGCATTGAGCTTTTTTATTAAATTCGGATGCAATTTCTGTGTTTCATCGTCAATAAGAAGGTCCAAGGGATACAGTAAACCTGAAGTGAAGCATCGGAATCTAAAACTGGACTCACAGGAGAGGTTCAAATCATAGAAAGTTAGAGTGTCAGTCCTCTTGTACTTAAGTCGGCATTGTGCCTTTTGTATTAAATTCCGATGCAATATCTGTGTTTCATTGTCAATAAGAAGGTCGAAGGTATACAGTAAACCTGAAGTGAAGCATCGGAATATAAAACTGGACTCACAGGAGAGGTTCAAATCATAGAAAGTTAGAGTGTCAGTCCTCTTGTACTTAAGTCGGCATTGTGCCTTTTGTATTAAATTCGGATGCAATCTCTGTGTTTCGTCGTCAATAAGAAGGTCCAAGGTCTACAGTAAACCTGAAGTGAAGCATCGGAATCTAAAACTGGACTCACAGGAGCTGTTCAAATCATAGAATGTTAGAGTGTCAGTAACCTTGTACTTAAGTCGGCATTGTGCCTTTTGTATTAAATTCGGATGCAATTTCTGTGTTTCATCGTCAATAAGAAGGTCCAAGGCATACAGTACACCTGAAATGAAGAATCGGAATCTAAAACTGGACTCACAGGAGATGTTCACATCATAGTAAGTCAGAGTGTCAGTCCTCTTGTACTTAAGTCGGCATTGTGCCTTTTGTATTAAATTCGGATGCAATTTCTGTGTTTCATCGTCAATAAGATGGTCCAAGGGATACAGTAAACCTGAAGTGAGGCTCGGAATCTAAAACTGGACTCACAGGAGAGGTTCAAAACATGGAAAGTGAGAGTGTCAGTCCTCTTGTACTTAAGTCGGCATTGTGCCTTTTGTATTAAATTCGGATGCAATTTCTGTGTTTCATCGTCAATAAGAATCTCCAAGGTACAACAGTAAACCTGAAGTGAAGCATCGGAATCTAAAACTGGACTCACAGGAGAGGTTCAAATCATAGATAGTGAGAGTGTCAGTCCTCTTGTACTTAAGTCGGCATTGAGCCTTTTGTATTAAATTCGGATGCAATTTCCGTGTTCCATTGTCAATAAGATGGTCCAAGGTACAAAGGAAACCTGAAGTGAAGCATCGGAATCTAAAACTGGACTCACAGGAGAGGATCAAATCATAGAATGTGAGAGTGTCAGTCCTCTAGTACTTAAGTCGGCATTATGCCTATTGAATTTAATTCCGATGTATTTTCTGTGTTTCATCGTCAATACGAAGTTCCGAGGTATACAGTAAACCTGAAGTGAAGCATCGGATCCTAAAACTGGACTCACAGTAGAGGTTCAAATCATAGAAAGTTAGAGTGTTAGTCCTCTTGTACTTAAGTCGGCATTGTGCCTTTTGTATTAAATTCGGATGCAATTTCTGTGTTTCATCGTCAATAAGAAGGTAGAATTGATACAGTAAACCTGAAGTGAAACATCGGAATTTAAAACTGGACTCACAGATGAGGTTCAAATCATAGAAAGTTAGAGTGTCAGTCCTCTTGAACTTAAGTCGGCATTCTGCCTTTTGTATTAAATTCGGATGCAATTTCTGTGTTTCATCGTCAATAAGAAGGTCCAAGGTATAAAGGAAACCTGAAGTGAAGCATCGGAATTAAAAACTGGACTCACAGGAGAGGTTCAAATCACAGATAGTTAGAGTGTCATTCCTCTTGTACTTAAGTCGGCATTGTGCCATTTTTATTAAATTCACATTCAATTTCTTTGTTTCATCGTCAATAAGAAGGTACAAGGGATACAGTAAACCTGAATTGAAGCATCGGAATCTAAAACTGGACTCACAGGAGAGGTTCAAAACATAGAAAGTGAGAGTGTCAGTCCTTTTGTACTTAAGTCGGCATTGTGCCTTTTGTATTACATTCGGATGCAATTTCTGTGTTTCATCGTCAATAAGAAGCTCCAAGGTACAACAGTAAACCTGAAGTGAAGCATCGGAATCTAAAACTGGACTCACAGGAGGGGTTCAAATCATAGATAGTGAGAGTGTCAGTCCTCTTGTACTTAAGGCGGCATTGAGCCATTTGTATTAAATTCGGATGCAATTTCCGTGTTCCATTGTCAATAAGATGGTCCAAGGTACAAAGGAAACCTGAAGTGAAGCATCGGAATCTAAAACTGGACTCACAGGAGAGGTTCAAATCATAGAAAGTTAGAGTGTCAGTCCTCTAGTACTTAAGTCGGTATTATGCTTTTTGAATTTAATTCCGATGTAATTTCTGTGTTTCATCGTCAATACGATGTTCCGAGGTATACAGTAAACCTGAAGTGAAGCATCGGAATCTAAAACTGGACTCACAGTAGAGGTTCAAATCATAGAAAGTTAGAGTGTTAGTCCTCTTGTACTTAAGTCAGCGTTGTGCCTTTTCTATTAAATTCGGATGCAATTTCAATGTTTCATCGTCAATAAGAAGGTCCAAGGTAATCAGTAAACCTGAAGTGAAGCATCGGAATCTAAAACTGGACTCACAGGAGAGGTTCAAATCATAGAAAATTAGAGTGTCAGTCCTTTTGTACTTAAGTCGGCATTGTGCCTTTTGTATTAAATTCGGATGCAATTTCTGTGTTTCATCGTCAATAAGAGGGTCCAAGGTATTCAGTAAACCTGAAGTGAGGGATCGGAATCAAAAACTGGTCCCACAGGAGACGTTCAAATCATAGAAAGTTAGAGTGTCAGTCCTCTTGTACTTAAGTCGGTATTGTGCCTTTTGTATGAAATTCGGATGCAATCTCTGTGTTTCATCGTCAATAAGAAGGTCCAAGGTATACAGTAAACCAGAAGTGAAGCATCGGAATTAAAAACTGGCCTCACAGGAGAGGTTCAAATCATAGATAGTTAGAGTGTCATTCCTCTTGTACTTTAGTCGGCATTGTGCCTTTTGTTTTAAATTCGGATGCAATTTCCGTGTTCCATTGTCAATAAGATGGTCCAAGGTATAAAGGAAACCTGAAGTGAAGCATCGGAATCTAAAACTGGACTCACAGGAGAGGTTCAAAACATAGAAAGTTAGAGTGTCAGTCCTCTTGTACTTAATTCGGCATTGTGCCTTTTGTATTAAATTCGGATGCATATTCTGTGTTTCATCGTCAATAAGAAGGTCCAAGGTATTCTGTAAACCTGTAGTGAAGCGTCGGAATCTAAAACTGGTCCCACAGGAGAGGTTCAAATCATAGAAAGTTAGAGTGTCAGTACTCTTATACTTAAGTCGGCATTGTGACTTTTGTATTAAATTCGGATGCAATCTCTGTGTTTCATCGTCAATAAGAAGGTCCAAGGTATACAGTAAACCAGAAGTGAAGCATCGGAATTAAAAACTGGACTCACAGGAGAGGTTCAAATCATAGATAGTTAGAGTGTCATTCCTCTTGTACTTAAGTCGGCATTGTGCCTTTTGTTTTAAATTCGGATGCAATTTCCGTGTTCCATTGTCAATAAGATGGTCCAAGGCATAAAGGAAACCTGAAGTGAAGCATCGGAATCTAAAACTGGACTCACAGGAGAGGTTCAAAGCATAGAAAGTTAGAGTGTCAGTCTTCTTGTACTTAAGTCGGCATTAAGCCTTTTGAATTTATTTCCGATGTAATTTCTGTGTTTCATCGTCAATAAGAAGTTCCGAGGTATACAGTAAATCTGAAGTGAAGCATCGGAATCTAAAACTGGACTCACAGGAGAGGTTCAAATCATAGAAAGTGAGAGTGTCAGTACTCTTGTACTTAAGTCGGCATTGTGCCTTTTGTATTAAATTCGGATGCAATTTATGTGTTTCATCGTCAATAAGAAGGTCCAAGTGATACAGTACACCTGAAGTGAAGCATCGGAATCTAAAACTGGACTCACAGGAGAGGTTCAAATCATGGAAAGTGAGAGTGTTAGTCCTCTTGTACTTATGTCAGCGTTGTGAATTTTGTATTAAATTCGGATGCAATTTCTGTGTTTCATCGTCAATAAGAAGGTCCAAGGGATACAGTGAACCTGAAGTGAAGCAACGGAATCTAAAACTGGACTCACAGGAGAGGTTCAAATCATAGAAAGTTAGAGTGTCAGTCATCTTGTACCTAAGTCGGCATTGTGCCTTTTGTATTGAATTCCGATGCAATTTCTGTGTTTCATCGTCAATAAGAATGTCCAAGGTATACAGTAAACCTGAGGTGAAGCATCGGAATCTAAAACTGGACTCACAGGAGACGTTCAAATCATAGTAAGTTGGAGTGTTAGTCGTCTTGTACTTAAGTCGGCATTGTGCCTTTTGTATTAAATTCGGATGTAATTTCTGTGTTTCATCGTCAATAAGAAGGTCCAAGGTATACAGTAAACCTGAAGCGAAGCATCGGAATCTAAAACTGGACTCACAGCAGAGGTTCAAATCAAAGAAAGTGAGAGTGTCAGTCCTCTTGTACTTAAGTCGGCATTGTGCCTTTTGTATTAAATTCGGATGCAATTTCTGTGTTTCATCGTCAATAAGAAGCTCCAAGGTACAACAGTAAACCTGAAGTGAAGCATCGGAATCTAAAACTGGACTCACAGGAGAGGTTCAAATCGTAGATAGTGAGAGTGTCAGTCCTCTTGTACTTAAGGCGGCATTGAGCCATTTGTATTAAATTCGGATGCAATTTCCGTGTTCCATTGTCAATAAGATGGTCCAAGGTATAAAGGAAACCTGAAGTGAAGCATCGGAATCTAAAACTGGACTCACAGGAGAGGTTCAAATCATAGAAAGTTAGAGTGTCAGTCCTCTAGTACTTAAGTCGGCATTATGCATTTTGAATTTAATTCCGATGTAATTTCTGTGTTTCATCGTCAATACGATGTTCTGAGGTATACAGTAAACCTGAAGTGAAGCATCGGAATCTAAAACTGGACTCACAGTAGAGGTTCAAATCATAGAAAGTTAGAGTGTTAGTCCTCTTGTACTTAAATCGGCATTGTGCCTTTTGTATTAAATTCGGATGCAATTTCTGTGATTCATCGTCAATAAGAAGGTCCAAGGGATACAGTAAACCTGAAGTGAAGCATCCGAATCTAAAACTGGACTCACAGATGAGGTTCAAATCATAGAAAGTTAGAGTGTCAGTCCTCTTGTACTTAAGTCGGCATTGTGCCTTTTGTATTAAATTCGGATGCAATTTCTGTGTTTCATCGTCAATAAGAAGGTAGAATTGATACAGTAAACCTGAAGTGAAACATCGGAATTTAAAACTGGACTCACAGATGAGGTTCAAATCATAGAAAGTTAGAGTGTCAGTCCTCTTGAACTTAAGTCGGCATTCTGCCTTTTGTATTAAATTCGGATGCAATTTCTGTGTTTCATCGTCAATAAGAAGGTCCAAGGTATAAAGGAAACCTGAAGTGAAGCATCGGAATTAAAAACTGGACTCACAGGAGAGGTTCAAATCACAGATAGTTAGAGTGTCATTCCTCTTGTACTTAAGTCGGCATTGTGCCATTTTTATTAAATTCACATTCAATTTCTTTGTTTCATCGTCAATAAGAAGGTACAAGGGATACAGTAAACCTGAATTGAAGCATCGGAATCTAAAACTGGACTCACAGGAGAGGTTCAAAACATAGAAAGTGAGAGTGTCAGTCCTTTTGTACTTAAGTCGGCATTGTGCCTTTTGTATTACATTCGGATGCAATTTCTGTGTTTCATCGTCAATAAGAAGCTCCAAGGTACAACAGTAAACCTGAAGTGAAGCATCGGAATCTAAAACTGGACTCACAGGAGGGGTTCAAATCATAGATAGTGAGAGTGTCAGTCCTCTTGTACTTAAGGCGGCATTGAGCCATTTGTATTAAATTCGGATGCAATTTCCGTGTTCCATTGTCAATAAGATGGTCCAAGGTACAAAGGAAACCTGAAGTGAAGCATCGGAATCTAAAACTGGACTCACAGGAGAGGTTCAAATCATAGAAAGTTAGAGTGTCAGTCCTCTAGTACTTAAGTCGGTATTATGCCTTTTGAATTTAATTCCGATGTAATTTCTGTGTTTCATCGTCAATACGATGTTCCGAGGTATACAGTAAACCTGAAGTGAAGCATCGGAATCTAAAACTGGACTCACAGTAGAGGTTCAAATCATAGAAAGTTAGAGTGTTAGTCCTCTTGTACTTAAGTCAGCGTTGTGCCTTTTCTATTAAATTCGGATGCAATTTCAATGTTTCATCGTCAATAAGAAGGTCCAAGGTAATCAGTAAACCTGAAGTGAAGCATCGGAATCTAAAACTGGACTCACAGGAGAGGTTCAAATCATAGAAAATTAGAGTGTCAGTCCTTTTGTACTTAAGTCGGCATTGTGCCTTTTGTATTAAATTCGGATGCAATTTCTGTGTTTCATCGTCAATAAGAGGGTCCAAGGTATTCAGTAAACCTGAAGTGAGGGATCGGAATCAAAAACTGGTCCCACAGGAGACGTTCAAATCATAGAAAGTTAGAGTGTCAGTCCTCTTGTACTTAAGTCGGTATTGTGCCTTTTGTATGAAATTCGGATGCAATCTCTGTGTTTCATCGTCAATAAGAAGGTCCAAGGTATACAGTAAACCAGAAGTGAAGCATCGGAATTAAAAACTGGCCTCACAGGAGAGGTTCAAATCATAGATAGTTAGAGTGTCATTCCTCTTGTACTTTAGTCGGCATTGTGCCTTTTGTTTTAAATTCGGATGCAATTTCCGTGTTCCATTGTCAATAAGATGGTCCAAGGTATAAAGGAAACCTGAAGTGAAGCATCGGAATCTAAAACTGGACTCACAGGAGAGGTTCAAAACATAGAAAGTTAGAGTGTCAGTCCTCTTGTACTTAATTCGGCATTGTGCCTTTTGTATTAAATTCGGATGCATATTCTGTGTTTCATCGTCAATAAGAAGGTCCAAGGTATTCTGTAAACCTGTAGTGAAGCGTCGGAATCTAAAACTGGTCCCACAGGAGAGGTTCAAATCATAGAAAGTTAGAGTGTCAGTACTCTTATACTTAAGTCGGCATTGTGACTTTTGTATTAAATTCGGATGCAATCTCTGTGTTTCATCGTCAATAAGAAGGTCCAAGGTATACAGTAAACCAGAAGTGAAGCATCGGAATTAAAAACTGGACTCACAGGAGAGGTTCAAATCATAGATAGTTAGAGTGTCATTCCTCTTGTACTTAAGTCGGCATTGTGCCTTTTGTTTTAAATTCGGATGCAATTTCCGTGTTCCATTGTCAATAAGATGGTCCAAGGCATAAAGGAAACCTGAAGTGAAGCATCGGAATCTAAAACTGGACTCACAGGAGAGGTTCAAAGCATAGAAAGTTAGAGTGTCAGTCTTCTTGTACTTAAGTCGGCATTAAGCCTTTTGAATTTATTTCCGATGTAATTTCTGTGTTTCATCGTCAATAAGAAGTTCCGAGGTATACAGTAAATCTGAAGTGAAGCATCGGAATCTAAAACTGGACTCACAGGAGAGGTTCAAATCATAGAAAGTGAGAGTGTCAGTACTCTTGTACTTAAGTCGGCATTGTGCCTTTTGTATTAAATTCGGATGCAATTTATGTGTTTCATCGTCAATAAGAAGGTCCAAGTGATACAGTACACCTGAAGTGAAGCATCGGAATCTAAAACTGGACTCACAGGAGAGGTTCAAATCATGGAAAGTGAGAGTGTTAGTCCTCTTGCACTTATGTCAGCGTTGTGAATTTTGTATTAAATTCGGATGCAATTTCTGTGTTTCATCGTCAATAAGAAGGTCCAAGGGATACAGTGAACCTGAAGTGAAGCAACGGAATCTAAAACTGGACTCACAGGAGAGGTTCAAATCATAGAAAGTTAGAGTGTCAGTCATCTTGTACCTAAGTCGGCATTGTGCCTTTTGTATTGAATTCCGATGCAATTTCTGTGTTTCATCGTCAATAAGAATGTCCAAGGTATACAGTAAACCTGAGGTGAAGCATCGGAATCTAAAACTGGACTCACAGGAGACGTTCAAATCATAGTAAGTTGGAGTGTTAGTCGTCTTGTACTTAAGTCGGCATTGTGCCTTTTGTATTAAATTCGGATGTAATTTCTGTGTTTCATCGTCAATAAGAAGGTCCAAGGTATACAGTAAACCTGAAGCGAAGCATCGGAATCTAAAACTGGACTCACAGCAGAGGTTCAAATCAAAGAAAGTGAGAGTGTCAGTCCTCTTGTACTTAAGTCGGCATTGTGCCTTTTGTATTAAATTCGGATGCAATTTCTGTGTTTCATCGTCAATAAGAAGCTCCAAGGTACAACAGTAAACCTGAAGTGAAGCATCGGAATCTAAAACTGGACTCACAGGAGAGGTTCAAATCGTAGATAGTGAGAGTGTCAGTCCTCTTGTACTTAAGGCGGCATTGAGCCATTTGTATTAAATTCGGATGCAATTTCCGTGTTCCATTGTCAATAAGATGGTCCAAGGTATAAAGGAAACCTGAAGTGAAGCATCGGAATCTAAAACTGGACTCACAGGAGAGGTTCAAATCATAGAAAGTTAGAGTGTCAGTCCTCTAGTACTTAAGTCGGCATTATGCATTTTGAATTTAATTCCGATGTAATTTCTGTGTTTCATCGTCAATACGATGTTCTGAGGTATACAGTAAACCTGAAGTGAAGCATCGGAATCTAAAACTGGACTCACAGTAGAGGTTCAAATCATAGAAAGTTAGAGTGTTAGTCCTCTTGTACTTAAATCGGCATTGTGCCTTTTGTATTAAATTCGGATGCAATTTCTGTGATTCATCGTCAATAAGAAGGTCCAAGGGATACAGTAAACCTGAAGTGAAGCATCCGAATCTAAAACTGGACTCACAGATGAGGTTCAAATCATAGAAAGTTAGAGTGTCAGTCCTCTTGTACTTAAGTCGGCATTAAGCCTTTTGAATTTAATTCCGATGTAATTTCTGTGTTTCATCGTCAATAAGAAGTTCCAAGGTATACAGTAAACCTGAAGTGAAGCATCGGAATCTAAAACTGGACTCACAGGAGAGGTTCAAATCATAGAAAGTTAGAGTATCAGTCCTCTTGTACTTAAGTCAGCGTTGTGCCTTTTCTATTAAATTCGGATGCAATTTCAATGTTTCATTGTCAATAAGAAGGTCCAAGGTAATCAGTAAACCTGAAGTGAAGCATCGGAATCTAAAACTGGACTCACAGGAGAGGTTCAAATCATAGAAAATTAGAGTGTCAGTCCTCTTGTACTTAAGTCGGCATTGTGCCTTTTGTATTAAATTCGGATGCAATTTCTGTGTTTCATCGTCAATAAGAGGGTCCAAGGTATTCAGTAAACCTGAAGTGAAGGATCGGAATCAAAAACTGGTCCCACAGGAGACGTTCAAATCATAGAAAGTTAGAGTGTCAGTCCTCTTGTACTTAAGTCGGTATTGTGCCTTTTGTATAAAATTCGGATGCAATCTCTGTGTTTCATCGTCAATAAGAAGGTCCAAGGTATACAGTAAACCAGAAGTGAAGCATCGGAATTAAAAACTGGACTCACAGGAGAGGTTCAAATCATAGATAGTTAGAGTGTCATTCCTGTTGTACTTAAGTCGGCATTGTGCCTTTTGTTTTAAATTCGGATGCAATTTCCGTGTTCGATTGCCAATAAGATGGTCCAAGGTATAAAGGAAACCTGAAGTGAAGCATCGGAATCTAAAACTGGACTCACAGGAGAGGTTCAAAACATAGAAAGTTAGAGTGTCAGTCCTCTTGTACTTAATTCGGCATTGTGCCTTTTGTATTAAATTCGGATGCATATTCTGTGTTTCATCGTCAATAAGAAGGTCCAAGGTATACTGTAAACCTGTAGTGAAGCGTCGGAATCTAAAACTGGTCCCACAGGAGAGGTTCAAATCATAGAAAGTTAGAGTGTCAGTATTCTTATACTTAAGTCGGCATTGTGACGTTTGTATTAAATTCGGATGCAATCTCTGTGTTTCGTCGTCAATAAAAAGGTCCAAGGTATACAGTAAACCAGAAGTGAAGCATCGGAATTAAAAACTGGACTCACAGGAGAGGTTCAAATCATAGATAGTTAGAGTGTCATTCCTCTTGTCATTAAGTCGGCATTGTGCCTTTTGTTTTAAATTCGGATGCAATATCCGTGTTCCATTGTCAATAAGATGGTCCAAGGTATAAAGGAAACCTGAAGTGAAGCATCGGAATCTAAAACTGGACTCACAGGAGAGGTTCAAAGCATAGAAAGTTAGAGTGTCAGTCCTCTTGTACTTAATTCGGCATTGTGCCTTTTGTATTAAATTCGGATGCAATTTCTGTGTTTCATCCTCAATATGAAGGTCCAAGGGATACAGTAAACCTGAAGTGAAGCATCCGAATCTAAAACTGGACTCACAGATGAGGTTCAAATCATAGAAAGTTAGAGTGTCAGTCCTCTTGTACTTAAGTCGGCATTAAGCCTTTTGAATTTATTTCCAATGTAATTTCTGTGTTTCATCGTCAATAAGAAGTTCCGAGGTATACAGTAAATCTGAAGTGAAGCATCGGAATCTAAAACTGGACTCACAGGAGAGGTTCAAATCATAGAAAGTGAGAGTGTCAGTACTCTTGTACTTAAGTCGGCATTGTGCCTTTTGTATTAAATTCGGATGCAATTTATGTGTTTCATCGTCAATAAGAAGGTCCAAGTGATACAGTACACCTGAAGTGAAGCATCGGAATCTAAAACTGGACTCACAGGAGAGGTTCAAATCATGGAAAGTGAGAGTGTTAGTCCTCTTGTACTTATGTCAGCGTTGTGAATTTTATATTAAATTCGGATGCAATTTCTGTGTTTCATCGTCAATAAGAAGGTCCAAGGGATACAGTGAACCTGAAGTGAAGCAACGGAATCTAAAACTGGACTCACAGGACAGGTTCAAATCATAGAAAGTTAGAGTGTCAGTCATCTTGTACCTAAGTCGGCATTGTGCCTTTTGTATTGAATTCGGATGCAATTTCTGTGTTTCATCGTCAATAAGAATGTCCAAGGTATACAGTAAACCTGAGGTGAAGCATCGGAATCTAAAACTGGACTCACAGGAGACGTTCAAATCATAGTAAGTTGGAGTGTTAGTCGTCTTGTACTTAAGTCGGCATTGTGCCTTTTGTATTAAATTCGGATGCAATTTCTGTGTTTCATCGTCAATAAGAAGGTCCAAGGTATACAGTAAACCTGAAGCGAAGCATCGGAATCTAAAACTGGACTCACAGCAGAGGTTCAAATCAAAGAAAGTGAGAGTGTCAGTCCTCTTGTACTTAAGTCGGCATTGAGCCTTTTGTATTAAATTTGGATGCAATTTCTGTGTTTCATCGTCAATAAGAAGGTACAAGGTATAAAGGAAACCTGAAGTGAAGCATCGGAACTAAAAACTGGACTCACAGGAGGGGTTCAAATCATAGAAAGTTAGAGCGTCATTCCTCTTGTACTTAAGTCGGCATTGTACCTCTTGTATTAAATTCAGATGCAATTTCTTTGTTTCATTGTCAATAAGAAGGTACAAGGGATACAGTAAACCTGAAGTGAAGCATCGGAATCTAAGACTGGACTCACAGGAGAGGTTCAAATCATAGTAAGTGAGAGTGTCAGTCCTCTTGTACTTAAGTCGGCATTGTGCCTTTTGTATTAAATTCGGATGCTATTTCTGTGTTTCATCGTCAATAAGGAGGTCCAAGGTACACAGTAAACCTGAAGTGAAGCATCGGAATCTAAAACTGGACTGACAGGAGAGGTTCAAATCATAGAAAGTGAGAGTGTCAGTCCTCTTGTACTTAAGTCGGCATTGTGCCTTTTGTATTAATTTCAGATGCAATTTCTGTGTTTCATTGTCAATAAGGAGGTCCAAGGTATAATGGAAACCTGAAGTGAAGCATCGGAATCTAAAACTGGACTCACAGGAGAGGTTCAATTCATAGAAAGTTACGGTGTCAGTCCTCTTGTACTTAAGTCGGCATTGTGCCTTTTGTATAAAATTCGGATGCAATTTCTTTGTTTCATTGTCAATAAGAAGGTACAACGGATACAGTAAGCCCGAAGTGAAGCATCGGAATCTAATATTGGACTCACAGGAGAGGTTCAAATCATAGAAAGTGAGAGTGTCACTCCTCTTGTACTTAAGTCGGCATTGTGCCTTTTGTATTAAATTCGGATGCAATCTCTGTGTTTCATCGTCAATAAGAAGGTCCAAGGTGTACAGTAAACCTGAAGTGAAGCATCGGAATCTAAAACTAGACTCACAGGAGAGGTTCAAATCATAGAAAGTGAGAGTGTCAGTACTCGTGTACTTAAGTCGGAATTGTGCCTTTTGTATTAAACTCGGATGCAATTTCTGTGTTTCATCGTCAATAAGAAGGTCCAAGGGATACAGTACACCTGAAGTGAAGCATCGGAATCTAAAACTGGACTCACAGGAGAGGTTCAAATCATGGAAAGTGAGAGTGTCAGTCCTCTTGTGCTTAAGTCGGCATTGTGCCTTTTGTATTAAATTTGGATGCAATTTCTGTGTTTCATCGTCAATAAGAAGGTCCAAGGTATAAAGGAAACCTGAAGTGAAGCATCGGAATTAATAACTGGACTCACAGGAGAGGTTCAAATCATAGAAAATTAGAGTATCAGTCCTCTTGTACTGAAGTCAGCTTTGTGCCTTTTCTGTTAAATTCGGATGCAATTTCTGTGTTTCATCGTAAATAAGAAGGTCCAAGGGATACTGTAAACCTGAAGTGAAGCATCGGAATCTAAAACAGGACTCACGGGAGAGGTTCAAATCATAGAAAATTAGAGTGTTAGTCCTCTTGTACTTAAGTCGGCATTGTGCCTTTTGTATTAAATTCAGATGCAATTTCTGTGCTTCATAGTCAATAAGAAGGTCCAAGGTATACAGTAAACGTAAAGTGAAGGATCGGAATCTAAAACTGGTCCCACAGGACAGGTTCAAATCATAGAAAGTTAGAGTGTCAGTCCTCTTGTACTTAAGTCGGCATTGTGCCTTTTGTATTAAATTCGGATGCAATTTCTGTGTTTCATCGTCAATAGGAAGGTCCAAGGTATACAGTAAACCTGTAGTGAAGCTTCGGAATTTAAAACTGATCCCACAGGAGATGTTCAAATCATAGAAAGTTAGAGTGTCAGTCCTCTTGTACTTAAGTCGGCATTGTGACTTTTGTATTAAATTCGGATGCAATTTCTGTGTTTCATCGTCAATAAGAATGTCCAAGGGATACAGTAAACCTGAAGTGAAGCAACCGAATCTAAAACTGGACTCACAGATGAGGTTCAAATCATAGAAAGTTAGAGTGTCAGTCCTCTTGTACTTAAGTCGCCATTAAGCCTTTTGAATTTATTTCCGATGTAATTTCTGTGTTTCATCGTCAATAAGAAGTTCCGAGGTATACAGTAAACCTAAAGTGAAGCATCGGAATCTAAAACTGGACTCACAGGAGAGGTTCAAATCATAGAAAGTGAGAGTGTCAGTACTCTTGTAGTTAAGTCGGCATTGTGCCTTTTGTATTACTTCGGATGCAATTTCTGTGTTTCATCGTCAATAAGAAGGTCCAAGGTATACAGTAAACCTGAAGTGAACCATCGGAATCTAAAACTGGACTCACAGGAGAGGTTCAAATCATAGAAAGTTACGGTGTCAGTCCTCTTGTACTTGAGTCGGCATTGTGCCTTTTGTATTAAATTCGGATGCAATTTCTGTGTTTCATCGTCAATAAGAAGGTCCAAGGGATACAGTACACCTGAAGTGAAGCATCGGAATCTAAAACTGGACTCACAGGAGGGGTTCAAATCATAGATTGTGAGAGTGTCAGTCCTCTTGTACATAAGTCGGCATTGCGCCTTTTGTATTAAATTCGGATGCAATTTCTGTGTTTCATTGTCAATAAGGAGGTCCAAGGAATAATGGAAACCTGAAGTGAAGCATCGCAATCTCAAACTGGACTCACAGGAGAGGTTCAAATCATAGAAATTTACGGTGTCAGTCCTCTTGTACTTAAGTCGGCATTGTGCCTTTTGTATTAAATTCGGATGCAATTTCTTTGTTTCATCGTCAACAAGAAGGTACAACGGATACAGTAAGCCCGAAGTGAAGCATCGGAATCTAATACTAGACTCACAGGGGAGGTTCAAATCATAGAAAGTGAGAGTGTCAGTAATCTTGTACTTAAGTCGGCATTGTGCCTTTTGTATTAAATTCGGATGCAATTTCTGTGTTTCATCGTCAATAAGAAGGTCCAAGGGATACAGTAAACCTGAAGTGAAGCATCGGAATCTAAAACTGGACTCACAGGAGAGGTTCAAATCATAGAAAGTGAGAGTGTCAGTACTCGTGTACTTAAGTCGGAATTGTGCCTTTTGTATTAAACTCGGATGCAATTTCTGTGTTTCATCGTCAATAAGAAGGTCCAAGGGATACAGTACACCTGACGTGAGGCATCGGAATCTAAAACTGGACTCCCAGGAGAGGTTCAAATCATGGAAATTGAGAGTGTCAGTCCTCTTGTACTTAAGTCGGCATTGTGCCTTTTGTATTAAATTTGAATGCAATTACTGTGTTTCATCGTCAATAAGAAGGTCCAAGGTATAAAGGAAAACTGAAGTGAAGCATCGGAATTAAAAACTGGACTCACAGGAGAGGTTCAAATCATAGAAAGTTAGAGTATCAGTCCTCTTGTACTTATGTCAGCATTGTGCTTTTTCTATTAAATTCGGATGCAATTTCTGTGTTTCATCGTTAATAAGAAGGTCCAAGGTATACAGTAAACCTGAAGTGAAGGTTCGGAATCTAAAACTGGTTCCACAGGAGAGGTTCAAATCATAGAAAGTGAGTGTGTCAGTCCTCTTGTACTTAAGTCGGCATTCTGCCATTTGTATTAAATTTGGATGCAATTTCTGTGTTTCATCGTCAATAAGAAGGTACAAGGGATACAGTAAACCTGAAGTGAAGCATCGGAATTAAAAACTGGACTCACAGGAGAGGTTCAAATCATAGAAAGTTAGAGCGTCATTCCTCTTGTACTTAAGTCGGCATTGTAACTTTTGTATTAAATTCAGATGCAGTTTCTTTGTTTCATCGTCAATAAGAAGGTACAAGAGATACAATAAACCTGAAGTGAAGCATCGGAATCTAAAACTGGACTCACAGAAGAGGTTCAAATCATAGAAAGTGAGAGAGTCAGTCCTCTTGTACTTAAGTCGACATTGTGCCTTTTGTATTAAATTCGGATGCAATATCTGTGTTCCATTGTCAATAAGAAGGTCCAAGGTATAAAGGAAACTTGAAGTGAAGCATCGGAATCTAAAACTGGACTCACAGGAGAGGTTCAAATCATAGAAAGTTACGGTGTCAGTCCTCTTGTACTTAAGTCGGCATTGTGCCTTTTGTATTAAATTCGGATGCAATTTCTGTGTTTCATCGTCAATAAGAAGGTCCAAGGGATGCAGTAAACCTGAAGTGATGCGTCGGAATCTAAAACTGGACACACAGGAGAGGTTCAAATCATAGAAATTGAGAGTGTCAGTCCTCTTGTACTTAAGTCGGCATTGTGCCTTTTGTATTAAATTCGGATGCAATTTCAGTGTTTCATCGTCAATAAGGAGGTCCAAGGTACACAGTAAACCTGAAGTGAAGCATCGGAATCTAAAACTGGGCTGACAGGAGAGGTTCAAATCATAGAAAGTGAGAGTGTCAGTCCTCTTGTACTTAAGTCGGCATTGTGCCTTTTGTATTAAATTCGGATGCAATTTCTGTGTTTCATTGTCAATAAGGAGGTCCAAGGTATAAAGGAAACCTGAAGTGAAGCATCGAAATCTAAAACTGGACTCACAGGAGAGGTTCAAATCATAGAAAGTTACGGTGTCAGTCCTCTTGTACTTAAGTCGGCATTGTGCCTTTTGTATTAAATTCGGATGCAATTTCTTTGTTTCATCGTCAATAAGAAGGTACAACGGATACAGTAAGCCCAAAGTGAAGCATCGCAATCTAATACTGGACTCACAGGAGAGGTGCAAATCATAGAAAGTGAGAGTGTCAGTCCTCTTGTACTTATGTCGGCATTGTGCCTTTTGTATTAAATTTGGATGCAATTTCTGTGTTTCATCGTCAATAAGAAGGTCCAAGGTATAAAGGAAACCTGAATTGAAGCATCGGAATTAAAAACTGGACTCACAGGAGAGGTTCAAATCATAGAAAGATAGAGCATCATTCCTCTTGTACTTAAGTCGGCATTGTACCTTTTGTATTAAATTCAGATGCAATTTCTTTGTTTCATCGTCAATAAGAAGGTACAAGGGATACAGTAAACCTGAAGTGAAGCATCGGAATCTAAGACTGGACTCACAGGAGAGGTTCAAATCATGGTAAGTGAGAGTATCAGTCCCCTTGTACTTAAGACGGCATTGGGCATTTTGTATTAAATTCGGATGCAATTTCTGTGTTTCATCGTCAATAAGGAGGTCCAAGGTACACAGTAAACCTGAAGTGAAGCATCGGAATCTAAAACTGGACTGACAGGAGTGGTTCAAATCATAGAAAGTGAGAGTGTCAGTCCTCTTGTACTTAAGTCGGCATTGTGCCTTTTGTATTAAATTCGGATGCAATTTCTGTGTTTCATTGTCAATAAGGAGGTCCAAGGTATAAAGGAAACCTGATGTGAAGCTTCGGAATCTAAAACTGGACTCACAGGAGAGGTTCAAATCATAGAAAGTTACGGTGTCAGTCCTCTTGTACTTAAATCGGCATTGTGCCTTTTGTATTAAATTCTAATGCAATTTCTTTGTTTCATCGTCAATAAGAAGGTACAACGGATACAGTAAGCCCGAAGTGAAGCATCGGAATCTAATACTGGACTCACAGGAGAGGTTCAAACCATAGAAAGTGAGAGTGTCAGTCCTCTTGTACTTAAGTCGGCATTGTGCCTTTTGTATTAAATTTGGATGCAATTTCTGTGTTTCATCGTCAATAAGAAGGTCCAAGGTATAAAGGAAACCTGAAGTGAAGCATCGGAATTAAAAACTGGATTCACAGCAGAGGTTCAAATCATAGAAAGTGAGAGTGTCAGTCCTCTTGTACTTAAGTCGGCATTCTGCCTTTTGTATTAGAATTCGGATGCAATTTCTGTGTTTCATCGTCAATAAGAAGGTCCAAGGGATACAGTAAACCTGAAGTGAAGCATCGGAATCTAAAACTGGACTCACAGGAGAGGTTCAAATCATAGAAAGTGAGAGTGTCAGTCCTCTTGTACTTAAGTCGGCATTGTGCGTTTTGAATTTAATTCCGATGCAATTTCTGTGTTTCATCGTCAATATGAAGTTCCGAGGTATACAGTAAACCTGAAGTGAAGCATCGGAATCTAAGACTCGATCCACAGGAGACGTTGAAATCATAGAAAGTAAGTGTGTCAGTCCTCTTGTACTTAAGTCGGCATTGTGCCTTTTGTATTAAATTCGGAAGCAATATCTGTGTTTCATCGTCAATAAGAAGGTCCAAGGAATACAGTAAACGTGAAGTGAAGCATCGGAATGTAAAACTGGACTCACAGGAGGGGTTCAAATCATAGAAAGTGAGAGTGTCAGTCCGTTTGTATTTGAGTCGGCATTGTGCCTTTTGTATTAAATTCGGATGCATTTTCTGTGTTTCTTCGTCAATAAGAAGTTCCAAGGTATACAGTAAACCTGAAGGGAAGCATCGGAATCTAACACTGGACTCACAGGATAGGTTCAAATCATAGAGAGTTAGAGTGTCAGTCCTCTTGTACTTAAGTCGGCATTGTGCCTTTTGTATTGAATTCGGATGCAATTTCTTTGTTTCATCGTCAATAAGAAGGTCCAAGGGATACAGTAAACCTGAAGTGAGGCATCGTAATCTAATACTGGTCCCACAGGAGAGGTTCAAATCATAGAAAGTTAGAGTGTCAGTCCTCTTGTACTTAAGTCGGCATTGTGACTTTTGTATTACATTCGGATGCAATTTCTGTGTTTCATCGTCAATAAGAAGGTCCAAGGGATACACTAAACCTGAAGTGAAGCATCAGAATCTAAAACTGGACTTACAGGAGAGGTTCAAATCATAGAAAGTGAGAGCGTCAGTCCTCTTGTACGTAAGTCGGCATTGTGCCTTTTGTATTAAATTCGGATGCAATTTCTGTGTTTCATCATCAATAAGAAGGTCCAAGGGATACAAAAAACCTGAAGTGAAGCATCGGAATCTAAAACTGGACTCACAGGAGAGGTTCAAATCATAGTAAGTGAGAGTATCAGTCCTCTTGTACTTAAGTCGGCATTGTGCCTTTTGTATTAAATTCGGATGCAATTTCTGTGTTTCATCGTCAATAAGGAGGTCCAAGGTACACAGTAAACCTGAAGTGAAGCATCGGAATCTAAAACTGGACTGACAGGAGAGGTTCAAATCATAGAAAGTGAGAGTGTCAGTCCTCTTGTACTTAAGTCGGCATTGTGCCTTTTGTATTAAATTCGGATGCAATTTCTTTGTTTCATCGTCAATAAGAAGCTACAACGGATACAGTAAGCCCGAAGTGAAGCATCGGAAGCTAATACTGGACTCACAGGAGAGGTTCAAATCATAGAAAGTGAGAGTGTCAGTCCTCTTGTACTTAAGTCAGCATTGTGCCTCTTGTATTAAATTCGGATGCAATTTCTGTGTTTCATCGTCAATAAGAAGGTCCAAGGGATACAGTAAACCTGAAGTGAAGCATCGGAATCTAAAACTGGACTCACAGGAGAGGTTCAAATCATAGAAAGTGAGAGTGTCAGTACTCATGTACTTAAGTCGGAATTGTGCTTTTGTATTAAACTCGGATGCAATATCTGTGTTTCATCGTCAATAAGAAGGTCCAAGGGATACAGTACACTTGAAGTGAAGCATCGGAATCTAAAACTGGACTCACAGGAGAGGTTCAAATCATGGAAAGTGAGAGTGTCAGTCCTCTTGTACTTAAGTCGGCATTGTGAATTTTGTATTAAATTTGGATGCAATTTCTGTGTTTCATCGTCAATAAGAAGGTCGTAGGTATAAAGGAAACTTGAAGTGAAGCATCGGAATTAAAAACTGGACTCACAAGAGAGGTTCAAATCATAGAAAGTTAGAGTATCAGTCCTCTTGTACTTAAGTCAGCATTGTGCCTTTTCTATTAAATTCTAATGCAATTTCTGTGTTTCATCGTCAATAAGAAGGTCCAAGGGATACAGTAAACCTGAAGTGAAGCATCGGAATCTAAAACTGGACTCACAGGAGAGGTTCAAATCATAGAAAATTAGAGTGTCAGTCCGCTTGTTTTAAGTCGGCACTGTGCCTTTTTATTAAATTCGGATGCAATTTCTGTGTTTCATCGTCAATAAGAAGGTCCAAGGTATACAGTAAACTTGAAGTGAAGGATCGGAATCTAAAACTGGTCCCACAGGAGAGGTTCAAATCATAGAAAGGTAGAGTGTCAGTCTTCTTGTGCTTAAGTCGGCATTGTGCCTTTTGTATTAAATTCGGATGCAATCTCTGTGTTTCATCACTAATAAGAAGGTCCAAGAGATACAGTAAGCCTCAAGTGAAGCAGCGGAATATAAAACTGGACTCACAGGAGAGGTTCAAATCATAGAAAGTGAGAGTGTCAGTCCTCTTGTACTTAAGTCGGCATTGTGCCTTTTGTATTAAATTCGGATGCAATTTCTGTGTTTCATCGTCAATAAGAAGGTCCAAGGGATACAATAAACGTGAAGTGAAGCATCGGAATCTAAAACTGGACTCGCAGGAGAGGTTCAAATCATAGAAAGTGAGAGTGTCAGTCCTCTTGTACTTAAGTCGGCATTGTGCGTTTTGAATTTAATTCCGATGCAATTTCTGTGTTTCATCGTCAATATGAAGTTCCGAGGTATACAGTAAACCTGAAGTGAAGCATCGGAATCTAAGACTCGACCAACAGGAGAGGTTGAAATCATAGAAAGTGAGAGTGTCAGTCCTCTTGTCCTTAAGTCGGCATTGTGCCTTTTGTTTTAAATTCGGATGCAATTTCTGTGTTTCATCGTCAATAAGAAGGTCCAAGGAATACAGTAAACGTGAAGTGAAGCATCGGATTGTAAAACTGGACTCACAGGAGGGGTTCAAATCATAGAAAGTGAGAGTGTCAGTCCGTTTGTATTTGAGTCGGCATTATGCCTTTTGTATTAAATTCGGATGCAATTTCTGTGTTTCTTCGTCAATAAGAAGGTCCAAGGGATACAGTAAACCTGAAGGGAAGCATCGGAATCTAACACTGGACTCACAGGATAGGTTCAAATCATAGAGAGTTAGAGTGTCAGTCCTATTGTACTTAAGTCGGCATTGTGCCATTTGTATTGAATTCGGATGCAATTTCTGTGTTTCATCGTCAATAAGAAGGTCCAAGGGATACAGTAAACCTGAAGTGAGGCATCGGAATCTAAAACTGGTCCCACAGGAGAGGTTCAAATCATAGAAAGTTAGAGTGTCAGTCCTCTTGTACTTAAGTCGGCATTGTGACTTTTCTATTAATTTGGGATGCAATTTCTGTGTTTCATCGTCAATAAGAAGGTCCAAGGGATACAGTAAACCTGAAGTGAAGCATCGGAATCTAAAACTGGACTTACAGGAGAGGCTCAAATCATAGAAAGTGAGAGTGTCAGGCCTCTTGTACGTATGTCGGCATTGTGCCTTTTGTATTAAATTCCGATGCAATTTCTGTGTTTCATCATCAATAAGAAGGTCCAAGGGATACAAAAAACCTGAAGTGAAGCATCGGAATCTAAACTGGACTCACTGGAGAGGTTCAAATCATAGTAAGTGAGAGTATCAGTCCTCTTGTACTTAAGTCGGCATTGTGCCTTTTGTATTAAATTCGGATGCAATTTCTGTGTTTCATCGTCAATAAGGAGGTCCAAGGTACACAGTAAACCTGAAGTGAAGCATCGGAATCTAAAACTGGACTGACAGGAGAGGTTCAAATCATAGAAAGTGAGAGTGTCAGTCCTCTTGTACTTAAGTCGGCATTGTGCCTTTTGTATTAAATTCGGATGCAATTTCTGTGTTTCATTGTCAATAAGGAGAACCAAGGTATAAAGGAAACCTGAAGTGAAGCATCGGAATCTAAAACTGGACTCACAGGAGAGGTTCTAATCATAGAAAGTAAGAGTGTCAGTCCCCTTGTACTTAAGTCGGCATTGTGCCTTTTGTATTAAATTCGGATGCAATATCTGTGTTTCATCGTCAATAAGAAGGTCCAAGGGATACAGTAAACCTGAAGTGAAGCATCGGAATCTAAAACTGGACTCACAGGAGAGGTCCAAATCATAGAAAATGAGAGTGTCAGTACTCATGTACTTAAGTCGGAATTGTGCCTTTTGTATTAAACTCGGATGCAATTTCTGTGTTTCATCGTCAATAAGAAGGTCCAAGGGATACAGTACACTTGAAATGAAGCATCGGAATCGAAAACTAAACTCACAGGAGAGGTTCAAATCATGGAAAGTGAGAGTGTCAGTCCTCTTGTACTTATGTCGGCATTGTGCCTTTTGTATTAAATTTGGATGCAATTTCTGTGTTTCATCGTCAATAAGCAGGTCGTAGGTATAAAGGAAACCTGACGTGAAGCATCGGAATCTAATACTGGACTCACAGGAGAGGTTCAAATCATAGAAAGTGAGAGTGTCCGTCATCTTGTACTTGATTCGGCATTGTGCCTTTTGTATTAAATTCGGATGCAATTTCTGTGTTTCATCATCAATAAGAAGGTCCAAGGGATACAGTAAGCCTCAAGTGAAGCAGCGGAATCTAAAACTGGACTCACAGGAGAGGTTCAAAACATAGAAAGTTAGAGTGTCAGTCCTTTTGTACTTAAGTCGGCATTGTGACTTTTGTATTAAATTCGGATGCAATTTCTGTGTATCATCGTCAATAAGAAGGTCCAAGGGATACAGTAAACCTGAAGTGAAGCATCGGAATCTAAAACTGGACTCACAGGAGAGGTTCAAATCATAGAAAGTGAGAGTGTCAGTACTCATGTACTTAAGTCGGAATTGTGCCTTTTGTATTAAACTCGGATGCAATTTCTGTGTTTCATCGTCAATAAGAAGGTCCAAGGGATACAGTACACTTGAAGTGAAGCATCGGAATCTAAAACTGGACTCACAGGAGAGGTTCAAATCATGGAAAGTGAGAGTGTCAGTCCTCTTGTACTTAAGTCGGCATTGTGCCTTTTGTATTAAATTTGGATGCAATTTCTGTGTTTCATCGTCAATAAGAAGGTCGTAGGTATAAAGGAAACCTGAAGTGAAGCATCGGAATTAAAAACTGGACTCACAGGAGAGGTTCAAATCATAGAAAGATAGATTATCAGTCCTCTTGTACTTACGTCAGCATTGTGCCTTTTCTATTAAATTCGGATGCAATTTCTGTGTTTCATCGTCAATAAGAAGGTCCAAGGGATACAGTAAACCTGAAGTGAAGCATCGGAATCTAAAACTGGACTCACAGGAGAGGTTCAAATCATAGAAAATTAGAGAGTCTGTCCGCTTGTACTTAAGTCGGCATTGTGCCTTTTGTATTAAATTCGGATGCAATTTCTGTGTTTCATCGTCAATAAGAAAGTCCAAGGGATACAGTAAACCTGAAGTGAAGCAACGGAATCTAAAACTGGACTCACAGGAGAGGTTCAAATCATAGAAAGTTAGAGTGTCAGTCCTCTTGTACCTAAGTCGGCATTGTGCCTTTTGTGTTAAATTCGGATGCAATTTCTGTGTTTCATCGTCAATAAGAATGTCCAAGGTATACAGTAAACCTGAGGTGAAGCATCGGAATCTAAAACTGGACTCACAGGAGACGTCCAAATCATATAAAATTGGAGTGTCAGTCGTCTTGTACTTAAGTCGGCATTGTGCCTTTTGTACTAAATTCGGATGCAATTTCTGTGTTTCAACGTCAATAAGAAGGTCCAAGGTATACAGTAAACCTGAAGTGAAACATCGGAATCAAAAACTGGACTCACAGGAGAGGTTCAAATCATAGAAAGTTAAAGAGTCAGTCCTCTTGTACTTAAGTCGGCATTGTGCCTTTTGAATTTAATTCCGATGCAATTTCTGTGTTTCATCGACAATAAGATGTTCCGAGGTATACAGTTAACCTGAAATGAAGCATCGGAATCTAAAACTGGACTCACAGGACGGGTTCAAATCATTGAAAGATAGAGTGTCAGTCCTCTTGTACTTAAGTCGGCATTGTGCCTTTTGTATTAAATTCGGATGCAATTTCTGTGTTTCATTGTCAATAAGGAGGTCCAAGGAATAAAGGAAACCTGAAGTGAAGCATCGGAATCTAAAACTGGACTCACAGGAGAGGTTCATATCATAGAAAGTTACGGTGTCAGTCCTCTTGTACTTAAGTCGGCATTGTGCCTTTTGTATTAAATTCGGATGCAATTTCTTTGTTTCAACGTCAATAAGAAGGTACAACGGATACAGTAAGCCCGAAGTGAAGCATCGGAATCTAATACTGGACTCACAGGAGAGGTTCAAATCATAGAAAGTGAGAGTGTCAGTCCTCTTGTACTGAAGTCGGCATTGTGCCTTTTGTATTAAATTCGGATGCAATTTCTGTGTTTCATCGTCAATAAGAAGGTCCAAGGGATACAGTAAACCTGAAGTGAAACATCGGAATCTAAAACTGGACTCACAGGAGAGGTTCAAATCATAGAAAGTGAGAGTGTCAGTCCTCTTGTACTTAAGTCGGCATTGTGCCTTTTGTATTAAATTCGGATGCAATTTCTGTGTTTCATCGTCAATAAGAAGGTCCAAGGGATGCAGTAAACCTGAAGTGAAGCATCGGAATCTAAAACTGGACTCGCAGGAGAGGTTCAAATCATAGAAAGTGAGAGTTTCAGTCCTCTTGTACTTAAGTCGGCATTGTGCGTTTTGAATTTAATTCTGATGCAATTTCTGTGTTTCATCGTCAATAAGAAGGTCGTAGGTATAAAGGAAACCTGAAGTGAAGCATCGGAATGAAAAACTGGACTCACAGGAGAGGTTCAAATCATAGATAGTTAGAGTGTCATTCCTCTTGTACTTAAGTCGGCATTGAGCCTTTTGTATTAAATTCGGATGCAATATCCGTGTTTCATTGTCAATAAGATGGTCCAAGGTATAAAGGAAACCTGAAGTGAAGCATCGGAATCCAAAACTGGACTCACAGGAGAGGTTCAAAACATAGTAAGTTAGAGTGTCAGTCCTCTTGTACTTAAGTCGGCATTGTGACTTTTGCATTAAATTCGGATGCAATTTCTGTGTTTCATCGCCAATAAGAAGCTCCAAGGGATACAGTAAGCCTCAAGTGAAGCATCGGAATCTAAAACAAGACTCACAGGAGAGGTTCAAATCATAGAAAGTTAGACTGTCAGTCCTCTTGTACTTGAGTCGGCATTGTGCCTTTTGTATTAAATTCGGATGCAATTTCTGTGTTTCATCATCAATAAGAGGGTCCAAGGGATACAGTAAGCCTCAAGTGAAGCAGCGGAATCTAAAAGTGGACTCACAGGAGAGGTTCAAAACATAGAAAGTTAGAGTGTCAGTCCTCTTGTACTTAAGTCGGCATTGTGACATTTGTATTAAATTCGGATGCAATTTCTATGTATCATCGTCAATAAGAAGGTCCAAGGGATACAGTAAACCTGAAGTGAAGCATCGGAATCTAAAACTGGACTCACAGGAGAGGTTCAAATCATAGAAAGTGAGAGTGTCAGTACTCATGTACTTAAGTCGGAATTGTGCCTTTTGTATTAAACTCGGATGCAATTTCTGTGTTTCATCGTCAATAAGAAGGTCCAAGGGATACAGTACACTTGAAGTGAAGCATCGGAATCTAAAACTGGACTCACAGGAGAGGTTCAAATCATGGAAAGTGAGAGTGTCAGTCCTCTTGTACTTAAGTCGGCATTGTTCCTTTTGTATTAAATTTGGATGCAATATCTGCGTTTCATCGTCAATAAGAAGGTCGTAGGTATAAAGGAAACCTGAAGTGAAGCATCGGAATTAAAAACTGGACTCACAGGAGAGGTTCGAATCATAGAAAGTTAGAGTATCAGTCCTCTTGTACTTAAGTCAGCATTGTGCCTTTTCTATTAAATTCGGATGCAATTTCTGTGTTTCATCGTCAATAAGAAGGTCCAAGGGGTACAGTAAACCTGAAGTGAAGCATCGGAATCTAAAACTGGACTCACGGGTGAGGTTCAAATCATAGAAAATTAGAGTGTCTGTCCGCTTGTACTTAAGTCGGCATTGTGCCTTTTGTATTAAATTCGGATGCAATTTCTTTGTTTCATCGTCAATAAGAATGTCCAAGGTATACAGTAAACCTGAGGTGAAGCATCGGAATCGAAAACTGGACTCACAGGAGACGTTCAAATCATATAAAGTTGGAGTGTCAGTCGTCTTGTACTTAAGTCGGCATTGTGCCTTTTGTACTAAATTCGGATGCAATTTCTGTGTTTCAACGTCAATAAGAAGGTCCAAGGTATACAGTAAACCTGAAGTGAAGCATCGGGATCAAAAACTGGACTCACAGGAGAGGTTCAAATCATAGAAAGTGAGAGTGTCAGTCCTCTTGTACTTAAGTCGGCATTGTGCCTTTTGTATTACATTTGGATGCAATTTCTGTGTTTCATCGTCAATAAGAAGGTCCAAGGTATAAAGGAAACCTGAAGTGAAGCATCGGAATTAAAAACTGGACTCACAGCAGAGGTTCAAATCATAGAAAGTTAGAGCGTCATTCCTCTTGTACTTAAGTCGGCATTCTACCTTTTGTATTAAATTCAGATGCAATTTCTTAGTTTCATCGTCAATAAGAAGGTACAAGGGATACAGTACACCTGAAGTGAAGCATCGGAATCTAAAACTGGACTCACAGGAGAGGTTCAAATCATAGAAAGTGAGAGTGTCAGTCCTCTTGTACTTAAGTCGGCATTGTGCCTTTTGTATTAAATTCGGATGCAATTTCTGTGTTTCATTGTCAATAAGGAGGTCCAAGGTATAAAGGAAACCTGAAGTGAAGCATCGGAATCTAAAACTGGACTCACAGGAGAGGTTCAAATCATAGAAAGTTACGGTGTCAGTCCTCTTGTACTTAAGTCGGCATTGTGCCTTTTGTATTAAATTCGGATGCAATTTCTTTGTTTCATCGTCAATAAGAAGGTACAACGGATACAGTAAGCCCAAAGTGAAGCATCGGAATCTAATACTGGACTCACAGGAGAGGTTCAAATCATAGAAAGTGAGAGTGTCAGTCCTCTTGTACTTAAGTCGGCATTGTGCCTTTTGTATTAAATTCGGATGCAATTTCTGTGTTTCATCGTCAATAAGAAGGTCCAAGGGATACAGTAAAGCTGAAGTGAAGCATCGGAATCTAAAACTGGACTCACAGGAGAGGTTCAAATCATAGAAAGGTAGAGTGTCAGTCTATTTGTACTTAAGTCGGCATTGTGCCTTTTGTATTAAATTCGGGTGCAATCTCTGTGTTTCATCGTCAATAAGAAGGTCCAAGGTATACAGTAAACCTGGAGTGAAGCATCGGAATTAAAAACTGGACTCACAGGAGAGGTTCAAATCATAGATAGTTAGAGTGTCATTCCTCTTGTACTTAAGTCGGCATTGAGCCTTTTGTATTAAATTCGGATGCAATTTCCGTGTTTCATTGTCAATAAGATGGTCCAAGGTATAAAGGAAACCTGAAGTGAAGCATCAGAATCCAAAACTGGACTCACAGGAGAGGTTCAAAACATAGAAAGTTAGAGTGTCAGTCCTCTTGTACATAAGTCGGCATTGTGACTTTTGCATTAAATTCGGATGCAATTTCTGTGTTTCATCGTCAATAAGAAGCTCCAAGGGATACAGTAAGCCTCAAGTGAAGCATCGCAATCTAAAACAAGACTCACAGGAGAGGTTCAAATCATAGAAAGTTAGAGTGTCAGTCCTCTTGTACTTGAGTCGGCATTGTGCCTTTTGTATTAAATTCGGATGCAATTTCTGTGTTTCATCATCAATAAGAAGGTCCAAGGGATACAGTAAGCCTCAAGTGAAGCAGCGGAATCTAAAACTGCACCCACAGGAGAGGTTCAAAACATAGAAAGTTAGAGTGTCAGTCCTCTTGTACTTAAGTCGGCATTGTGACTTTTGTATTAAATTCGGATGCAATTTCTTTGTATCATCGTCAATAAGAAGGTCCAAGGGATACAGTAAACCTGAAGTGAAGCATCGGAATCTAAAACTGGACTCACAGGAGAGGTTCAAATCATAGAAAGTGAGAGTGTCAGTACTCATGTACTTAAGTCGTCATTGTGCCTTTTGTATTAAATTCGGATGCAATTTCTGTGTTTCATCGTCAATAAGAAGGTCCAAGGGATACAGTAAACCTGAAGTGAAGCAACGGAATCTAAAACTGGACTCACAGGAGAGGTTCAAATCATAGAAAGTTAGAGTGTCAGTCCTCTTGTACCTAAGACGGCATTGTGCCTTTTGTGTTAAATTCGGATGCAATTTCTGTGTTTCATCGTCTATAAGAATGTCCAAGGTATATAGTAAACCTGAGGTGAAGCATCGGAATCTAAAACTGGACTCACAGTAGACGTTCAAATCATAGAAAGTTGGAGTGTCAGTCGTCTTGTACTTAAGTCGGCATTGTGCCTTTTGTACTAAATTCGGATGCAATTTCTGTGTTTCAACGTCAATAAGAAGGTCCAAGGTATACAGTAAACCTGAAGTGAAGCATCGGAATCTAAAACTGGACTCACAGGAGAGGTTCAAATCATAGAAAGTGAGAGTGGCGGTCCTCTAATACTTAAGTCGGCATTGTGCCTTTTGTATTAAATTTGGATGCAATTTCTGTGTTTCATCGTCAATAAGAAGGTCCAAGGTATAAAGGAAACCTGAAGTGAAGCATCGGAATAAAAACTGGACTCACAGCAGAGGTTCAAATCATAGAAAGTTAGAGCGTCATTCCTCTTGTACTTAAGTCGGCATTCTACCTTTTGTATTAAATTCAGATGCAATTTCTTAGTTTCATCGTCAATAAGAAGGTACAAGGGATACAGTACACCTGAAGTGAAGCATCGGAATCTAAAACTGGACTCACAGGAGAGGTTCAAATCATACTAAGTGAGAGTGTCAGTCCTTTTGTACTTAAGTCGGCATTGTGCCTTTTGTATTAAATTCGGATGCAATTTCTGTGTTTCATCGTCAATAAGGAGGTCAGAGGGATACAGTAAACCTGAAGTGAAGCATCGGAATCTAAAACTGGACTCACAGGAGAGGTTCAAATCATAGAAAATTTGAGTGTCAGTCCTCTTGTATTTAAGCCGGCATTGTGCCTTTTGTATTAAATTCGGATGCAATTTCTGTGTTTCATCGTCAATAAGAAAGTCCAAGGTATACAGTAAACCTAAGGTGAAGGATCGGAATCTAAAACTGGTCCCACAGGAGATGTTCAAATCATAGAAAGGTAGAGTGTCAGTCTTCTTGTACTTAAGTCGGCATTGTGCCTTTTGTATTAAATTCGGATGCAATCTCTGTGTTTCATCGTCAATAAGAAGGTCCAAGGTATACAGTAAACCTGAAGTGAAGCATCGGAATTAAAAACTGGACTCACAGGAGAGGTTCAAATCATAGATAGTTAGAGTGTCATTCCTCTTGTACTTAAGTCGGCATTAAGCCTTTTGTATTAAATTCGGATGCAATTTCCGTGTTTCATTGTCAATAAGATGGTCCAAGGCATAAAGGAAACCTGAAGTGAAGCATCGGAATCCAAAACTGGACTCACAGGAGAGGTTCAAAACATAGAAAGTTAGAGTGTCAGTCCTCTTGTACTTAAGTCGGCATTGTGACTTTTGTATTAAATTCGGATGCAATTTCTGTGTTTCATCGTCAATAAGAAGCTCCAAGGGATACAGTAAACCTAAAGTGAAGCATCGGAATCTAAAACAAGACTCACAGGAGAGGTTCAAATCATAGAAAATTAGAGTGTCAGTCCTCTTGTACTTGAGTCGGCATTGTGCCTTTTGTATTAAATTCGGATGCAATTTCTGTGTTTCATCAACAATAAGAAGGTCCAAGGGATACAGTAAGCCTCAAGTGAAGCAGCGGAATCTAAAACTGGACTCACAGGAGAGGTTCAAAACATAGAAAGTTAGAGTGTCAGTCCTCTTGTACTTAAGTCGGCATTGTGACTTTTGTATTAAATTCGGTTGCAATTTCTGTGTATCATCGTCAATAAGAAGGTCCAAGGGATACAGTAAACCTGAAGTGAAGCATCAGAATCTAAAACTGGACTCACAGGAGAGGTTCAAATCATAGAAAGTGAGAGTGTCATTCCTCTTGTACTTAAGTCGGCATTCTACCTTTTGTATTAAATTCAGATGCAATTTCTTAGTTTCATCGTCAATAAGAGGGTACAAGGGATACAGTACACCTGAAGTGAAGCATCGGAATCTAAAACTGGACTCACAGGAGAGGTTCAAATCATACTAAGTGAGAGTGTCAGTCCTTTTGTACTTAAGTCGGCATTGTGCCTTTTGTATTAAATTCGGATGCAATATCTGTGTTTCATCGTCAATAAGTAGGTCCAAGGGATACAGTAAACCTGAAGTGAAGCATCGGAATCCAAAACAAGACTCACAGGAGAGTTTCAAATCATAGAAAATTAGAGTGTCAGTCCTCTTGTACTTGAGTCGGCATTGTGCCTTTTGTATTAAATTCGGATGCAATTTCTGTGTTTCATCATCAATAAGAAGGTCCAAGGGATACAGTAAGCCTCAAGTGAAGCAGCGGAATCTAAAACTGGACTCACAGGAGAGGTTCAAAACATCGAAAGTTAGAGTGTCAGTCCTCTTGTACTTAAGTCGGCATTGTGACTTTTGTATTAAATTCGGTTGCAATTTCTGTGTATCATCGTCAATAAGAAGGTCCAAGGGATACAGTAAACCTGAAGTGAAGCATCGGAATCTAAAACTGGACTCACAGGAGAGGTTCAAATCATAGAAAGTGAGAGTGTCAGTACTCATGTACTTAAGTCGGAATTGTGCCTTTTGTATTTAACTCGGATGCAATTTCTGTGTTTCATCGTCAATAAGAAGGTCCAAGGGATACAGTAAACCTGAAGTGAAGCAACGGAATCAAAAACTGGACTCACAGGAGAGGTTCAAATCATAGAAAGTTAGAGTGTCAGACCTCTTGTACCTAAGTCGGCATTGTGCCTTTTGTGTTAAATTCGGATGCAATTTCTGTGTTTCATCGTCAATAAGAATGTCCAAGGTATACAGTAAACCTGAGGTGACGCATCGGAATCTAAAACTGGACTCACAGGAGAAGTTCAAATCATAGAAAGTTGGAGTGTCAGTCGTCTTGTACTTAAGTCGGCATTGTGCCTTTTGTACTAAATTCGGATGCAATTTCTGTGTTTCAACGTCAATAAGAAGGTCCAAGGTATACAGTAAACCTGATGTGAAGCATCGGAATCTAAAACTGGACTCACAGGAGAGGTTCAAATCATAGAAAGTGAGAGTGTCGGTCCTCTTGTACTTAAGTCGGCATTGTGCCTTTTGTATTAAATTTGGATGCAATTTCTGTGTTTCATCGTCAATAAGAAGGTCCAAGGTATAAAGGAAACCTGAAGTGAAGCATCGGAATTAAAAACTGGACTCACAAGAGAGGTTCAAATCGTAGAAAGTTAGAGTATCAGTCCTCTTGTACTTAAGTCAGCATTGTGCCTTTTCTATTAAATTCGGATGCAATTTCTGTGTTTCATCGTCAATAAGAAGGTCCAAGGGATACAGTAAACCTGAAGCGAAGCATCGGAATCTAAAACTGGACTCACAGGAGAGCTTCAAATCATAGAAAGGTAGAGTGTCAGTCTATTTGTACTTAAGTCGGCATTGTGCCTTTTGTATTAAATTCGGATGCAATCTCTGTGTTTCATCTTCAATAAGAAGGTCCAAGGTATACAGTAAATCTGAAGTGAAGCATCGGAATGAAAAACTGGACTCACAGGAGAGGTTCAAATCATAGATAGTTAGAGTGTCATTCCTCTTGTACTTAAGTCGGCATTGAGCCTTTTGTATTAAATTCGGATGCAATATCCGTGTTTCATTGTCAATAAGATGGTCCAAGGTATAAAGGAAACCTGAAGTGAAGCATCGGAATCCAAAACTGGACTCACAGGAGAGGTTCAAAACATAGAAAGTTAGAGTGTCAGTCCTCTTGTACTTTAGTCGGCATTGTGACTTTTGCATTAAATTCGGATGCAATTTCTGTGTTTCATCGCCAATAAGAAGCTCCAAGGGATACA
Source organism: Schistocerca americana (assembly GCF_021461395.2). Taxonomy (NCBI): domain Eukaryota; kingdom Metazoa; phylum Arthropoda; class Insecta; order Orthoptera; family Acrididae; genus Schistocerca; species Schistocerca americana. The sequence continues at coordinate 62,647,087 of NC_060121.1, forward strand.
GTAAGCCTCAAGTGAAGCATCGGAATCTAAAACAAGACTCACAGGAGAGGTTCAAATCATAGAAAGTTAGACTGTCAGTCCTCTTGTACTTGAGTCGGCATTGTGCCTTTTGTATTAAATTCGGATGCAATTTCTGTGTTTCATCATCAATAAGAGGGTCCAAGGGATACAGTAAGCCTCAAGTGAGGCAGCGGAATCTAAAAGTGGACTCACAGGAGAGGTTCAAAACATAGAAAGTTAGAGTGTCAGTCCTCTTGTACTTAAGTCGGCATTGTGACATTTGTATTAAATTCGGATGCAATTTCTATGTATCATCGTCAATAAGAAGGTCCAAGGGATACAGTAAACCTGAAGTGAAGCATCGGAATCTAAAACTGGACTCACAGGAGAGGTTCAAATCATAGAAAGTGAGAGTGTCAGTACTCATGCACTTAAGTCGGAATTGTGCCTTTTGTATTAAACTCGGATGCAATTTCTGTGTTTCATCGTCAATAAGAAGGTCCAAGGGATACAGTACACTTGAAGTGAAGCATCGGAATCTAAAACTGGACTCACAGCAGAGGTTCAAATCACAGAAAGTTAGAGCGTCATTCCTCTTGTACTTAAGTCGGCATTCTACCTTTTGTATTAAATTCAGATGCAATTTCTTAGTTTCATCGTCAATAAGAAGGTACAAGGGATACAGTACACCTGAAGTGAAGCATCGGAATCTAAAACTGGAGTCACAGGAGAGGTTCAAAACATAGAAAGTTAGAGTGTCAGTCCTCTTGTACTTAAGTCGGCATTGTGACATTTGTATTAAATTCGGATGCAATTTCTATGTATCATCGTCAATAAGAAGGTCCAAGGGATACAGTAAACCTGAAGTGAAGCATCGGAATCTAAAACTGGACTCACAGGTGAGGTTCAAATCATAGAAAATTAGAGTGTCTGTCCGCTTGTACTTAAGTCGGCATTGTGCCTTTTGTATTAAATTCGGATGCAATTTCTGTGTTTCATCGTCAATAAGAATGTCCAAGGTATACAGTAAACCTGAGGTGAAGCATCGGAATCTAAAACTGGACTCACTGGAGACGTTCAAATCATATAAAGTTGGAGTGTCAGTCGTCTTGTACTTAAGTCGGCATTGTGCCTTTTGTACTAAATTCGGATGCAATTTCTGTGTTTCAACGTCAATACGAAGGTCCAAGGTATACAGTAAACCTGAAGTGAAGCATCGGAATCAAAAACTGGACTCACAGGAGAGGTTCAAATCATAGAGAGTGAGAGTGTCAGTCCTCTTGTACTTAAGTCGGCATTGTGCCTTTTGTATCAAATTTGGATGCAAATTCTGTGTTTCATCGTCAATAAGAAGGTCCAAGGTATAAAGGAAACCTGAAGTGAAGCATCGGAATTAAAAACTGGACTCACAGCAGAGGTTCAAATCACAGAAAGTTAGAGCGTCATTCCTCTTGTACTTAAGTCGGCATTCTACCTTTTGTATTAAATTCAGATGCAATTTCTTAGTTTCATCGTCAATAAGAAGGTACAAGGGATACAGTACACCTGAAGTGAAGCATCGGAATCTAAAACTGGAGTCACAGGAGAGGTTCAAATCATAGAAAGTGAGAGTGTCAGTCCTCTTGTACTTAAGTCGGCATTGTGCCTTTTGTATTAAATTCGGATGCAATTTCTGTGTTTCATTGTCAATAAGGAGGTCCAAGGTATAAAGGAAACCTGAAGTGAAGCATCGGAATCTAAAACTGGACTCACAGGAGAGGTTCAAATCATAGAAAGTTACGGTGTCAGTCCTCTTGTACTTAAGTCGGCATTGTGCCTTTTGTATTAAATTCGGATGCAATTTCTTTGTTTCATCGTCAATAAGAAGGTACAACGGATACAGTAAGCCCGAAGTGAAGCATCGGAATCTAATACTGGACTCACAGGAGAAGTTCAAATCATAGAAAGTGAGAGTGTCAGTCCTCTTGTACTTAAGTCGGCATTGTGCCTTTTGTATTAAATTCGGATGCAATTTCTGTGTTTCATCGTCAATAAGAAGGTCCAAGGGATACAGTAAAGCTGAAGTGAAGCATCGGAATCTAAAACTGGACTCACAGGAGAGGTTCAAATCATAGAAAGGTAGAGTGTCAGTCTATTTGTACTTAAGTCGGCATTGTGCCTTTTGTATTAAATTCGGATGCAATCTCTGTGTTTCATCGTCAATAAGAAGGTCCAAGGTATACAGTAAACCTGAAGTGAAGCATCGGAATTAAAAACTGGACTCACAGGAGAGGTTCAAATCATAGATAGTTAGAGTGTCATTCCTCTTGTACTTAAGTCGGCATTGAGCCTTTTGTATTAAATTCGGATGCAATTTCCGTGTTTCATTGTCAATAAGATGGTCCAAGGTATAAAGGAAACCTGAAGTGAAGCATCAGAATCCAAAACTGGACTCACAGGAGAGGTTCAAAACATAGAAAGTTAGAGTGTCAGTCCTCTTGTACATAAGTCGGCATTGTGACTTTTGCATTAAATTCGGATGCAATTTCTGTGTTTCATCGTCAATAAGAAGCTCCAAGGGATACAGTAAGCCTCAAGTGAAGCATCGCAATCTAAAACAAGACTCACAGGAGAGGTTCAAATCATTGAAAGTTAGAGTGTCAGTCCTCTTGTACTTGAGTCGGCATTGTGCATTTTGTATTAAATTCGGATGCAATTTCTGTGTTTCATCATCAATAAGAAGGTCCAAGGGATACAGTAAGCCTCAAGTGAAGCAGCGGAATCTAAAACTAGACTCACAGGAGAGGTTCAAAACATAGAAAGTTAGAGTGTCAGTCCTCTTGTACTTAAGTCGGCATTGTGACTTTTGTATTAAATTCGGATGCAATTTCTTTGTATCATCGTCAATAAGAAGGTCCAAGGGATACAGTAAACCTGAAGTGAAGCATCGGAATCTAAAACTGGACTCACAGGAGAGGTTCAAATCATAGAAAGTGAGATTGTCAGTACTCATGTACTTAAGTCGGCATTGTGCCTTTTGTATTAAATTCGGATGCAATTTCTGTGTTTCATCGTCAATAAGAAGGTCCAAGGGATACAGTAAACCTGAAGTGAAGCAACGGAATCTAAAACTGGACTCACAGGAGAGGTTCAAATCATAGAAAGTTAGAGTGTCAGTCCTCTTGTACCTAAGACGGCATTGTGCCTTTTGTGTTAAATTCGGATGCAATTTCTGTGTTTCATCGTCTATAAGAATGTCCAAGGTATATAGTAAACCTGAGGTGAAGCATCGGAATCTAAAACTGGACTCACAGGAGACGTTCAAATCATAGAAAGTTGGAGTGTCAGTCGTCTTGTACTTAAGTCGGCATTGTGCCTTTTGTACTAAATTCGGATGCAATTTCTGTGTTTCAACGTCAATAAGAAGATCCAAGGTATACAGTAAACCTGAAGTGAAGCATCGGAATCTAAAACTGGACTCACAGGAGAGGTTCAAATCATAGAAAGTGAGAGTGGCGGTCCTCTTGTACTTAAGTCGGCATTGTGCCTTTTGTATTAAATTTGGATGCAATTTCTGTGTTTCATCGTCAATAAGAAGGTCCAAGGTATAAAGGAAACCTGAAGTGAAGCATCGGAATAAAAACTGGACTCACAGCAGAGGTTCAAATCATAGAAAGTTAGAGCGTCATTCCTCTTGTACTTAAGTCGGCATTCTACCTTTTGTATTAAATTCAGATGCAATTTCTTAGTTTCATCGTCAATAAGAAGGTACAAGGTATACAGTACACCTGAAGTGAAGCATCGGAATCTAAAACTGGACTCACAGGAGAGGTTCAAATCATACTAAGTGAGAGTGTCAGTCCTTTTGTACTTAAGTCGGCATTGTGCCTTTTGTATTAAATTCGGATGCAATTTCTGTGTTTCATCGTCAATAAGGAGGTCAGAGGGATACAGTAAACCTGAAGTGAAGCATCGGAATCTAAAACTGGACTCACAGGAGAGGTTCAAATCATAGAAAATTTGAGTGTCAGTCCTCTTGTATTTAAGCCGGCATTGTGCCTTTTGTATTAAATTCGGATGCAATTTCTGTGTTTCATCGTCAATAAGAAAGTCCAAGGTATACAGTAAACCTAAGGTGAAGGATCGGAATCTAAAACTGGTCCCACAGGAGAGGTTCAAATCATAGAAAGGTAGAGTGTCAGTCTTCTTGTACTTAAGTCGGCATTGTGCCTTTTGTATTAAATTCGGATGCAATCTCTGTGTTTCATCGTCAATAAGAAGGTCCAAGGTATACAGTAAACCTGAAGTGAAGCATCGGAATTAAAAACTGGACTCACAGGAGAGGTTCAAATCATAGATAGTTAGAGTGTCATTCCTCTTGTACTTAAGTCGGCATTGAGCCTTTTGTATTAAATTCGGATGCAATTTCCGTGTTTCATTGTCAATAAGATGGTCCAAGGCATAAAGGAAACCTGAAGTGAAGCATCGGAATCCAAAACTGGACTCACAGGAGAGGTTCAAAACATAGAAAGTTAGAGTGTCAGTCCTCTTGTACTTAAGTCGGCATTGTGACTTTTGTATTAAATTCGGATGCAATTTCTGTGTTTCATCGTCAATAAGAAGCTCCAAGGGATACAGTAAACCTAAAGTGAAGCATCGGAATCTAAAACAAGACTCACAGGAGAGGTTCAAATCATAGAAAATTAGAGTGTCAGTCCTCTTGTACTTGAGTCGGCATTGTGCCTTTTGTATTAAATTCGGATGCAATTTCTGTGTTTCATCAACAATAAGAAGGTCCAAGGGATACAGTAAGCCTCAAGTGAAGCAGCGGAATCTAAAACTGGACTCACAGGAGAGGTTCAAAACATAGAAAGTTAGAGTGTCAGTCCTCTTGTACTTAAGTCGGCATTGTGACTTTGTATTAAATTCGGTTGCAATTTCTGTGTATCATCGTCAATAAGAAGGTCCAAGGGATACAGTAAACCTGAAGTGAAGCATCAGAATCTAAAACTGGACTCACAGGAGAGGTTCAAATCATAGAAAGTGAGAGTGTCATTCCTCTTGTACTTAAGTCGGCATTCTACCTTTTGTATTAAATTCAGATGCAATTTCTTAGTTTCATCGTCAATAAGAAGGTACAAGGGATACAGTACACCTGAAGTGAAGCATCGGAATCTAAAACTGGACTCACAGGAGAGGTTCAAATCATACTAAGTGAGAGTATCAGTCCTTTTGTACTTAAGTCGGCATTGTGCCTTTTGTATTAAATTCGGATGCAATTTCTGTGTTTCATCGTCAATAAGGAGGTCCAAGGGATACAGTAAACCTGAAGTGAAGCATCGGAATCCAAAACAAGACTCACAGGAGAGGTTCAAATCATAGAAAATTAGAGTGTCAGTCCTCTTGTACTTGAGTCGGCATTGTGCCTTTTGTATCTAATTCGGATGCAATTTCTGTGTTTCATCATCAATAAGAAGGTCCAAAGGATACAGTAAGCCTCAAGTGAAGCAGCGGAATCTAAAACTGGACTCACAGGAGAGGTTCAAAACATCGAAAGTTAGAGTGTCAGTCCTCTTGTACTTAAGTCGGCATTGTGACTTTTGTATTAAATTCGGTTGCAATTTCTGTGTATCATCGTCAATAAGAAGGTCCAAGGGATACAGTAAACCTGAAGTGAAGCATCGGAATCTAAAACTGGACTCACAGGTGAGGTTCAAATCATAGAAAGTGAGAGTGTCAGTACTCATGTACTTAAGTCGGAATTGTGCCTTTTGTATTTAACTCGGATGCAATTTCTGTAATTCATCGTCAATAAGAAGGTCCAAGGGATACAGTACACTTGAAGTGAAGCATCGGAATCTAAAACTGGACTCACAGGAGAGGTTCAAATCATGGAAAGTGAGAGTGTCAGTCCTCTTGTACTTAAGTCGGCATTGTGCCTTTTGTATTAAATTTGGATGCAATTTCTGTGTTTCATCGTCAATAAGAAGGTCGTAGGTATAAAGGAAACCTGAAGTGAAGCATCGGAATTAAAAACTGGACTCACAGGAGAGGTTCAAATCATAGAAAGTTAGAGTATCAGTCCTCTTGTACTTAAGTCAGCATTGTGCCCTTTCTATTAAATTCGGATGCAATTTCTGTGTTTCATCGTCAATAAGAAGGTCCAAGGGATACAGTAAACCTGAAGTGAAGCATCGGAATCTAAAACTGGACTCACAGGAGAGGTTCAAATCATAGAAAATTAGAGTGTCTGTCCGCTTGTACTTAAGTCGGCATTGTGCCTTTTGTATTAAATTCGGATGCAATTTCTGTGTTTCATCGTCAATAAGAAGGTCCAAGGGATACAGTAAGCCTGAAGTGAAGCAACGGAATCAAAAACTGGACTCACAGGAGAGGTTCAAATCATAGAAAGTTAGAGTGTCAGTCCTCTTGTACCTAAGTCGGCATTGTGCCTTTTGTGTTAAATTCGGATGCAATTTCTGTGTTTCATCGTCAATAAGAATGTCCAAGGTATACAGTAAACCTGAGGTGACGCATCGGAATCTAAAACTGGACTCACAGGAGAAGTTCAAATCATAGAAAGTTGGAGTGTCAGTCGTCTTGTACTTAAGTCGGCATTGTGCCTTTTGTACTAAATTCGGATGCAATTTCTGTGTTTCAACTTCAATAAGAAGGTCCAAGGTATACAGTAAACCTGAAGTGAAGCATCGGAATCTAAAACTGGACTCACAGGAGAGGTTCAAATCATAGAAAGTGAGAGTGGCGGTCCTCTTGTACTTAAGTCGGCATTGTGCCTTTTGTATTAAATTTGGATGCAATTTCTGTGTTTCATCGTCAATAAGAAGGTCCAAGGTATAAAGGAAACCTGAAGTGAAGCATCGGAATTAAAAACTGGACTCACAGCAGAGGTTCAAATCATAGAAAGTTAGAGCGTCATTCCTCTTGTACTTAAGTCGGCATTCTACCTTCTGTATTAAATTCAGATGCAATTTCTTAGTTTCATCGTCAATAAGAAGGTACAAGGGATACAGTACACCTGAAGTGAAGCATCGGAATCTAAAACTGGACTCACAGGAGAGGTTCAAATCATACTAAGTGAGAGTGTCAGTCCTTTTGTACTTAAGTCGGCATTGTGCTTTTTGTATTAAATTCGGATGCAATTTCTGTGTTTCATCGTCAATAAGGAGGTCCAAGGTACACAGTAAACCTGAAGTGAAGCATGGGAATCTAAAACTGGACTGACAGGAGAGGTTCAAATCATAGAAAGTGAGAGAGTCAGTCCTCTTGTACTTAAGTCGGCATTGTGCCTTTTGTATTAAATTTGGATGCAATTTCTGTGTTTCATTGTCAATAAGGTGGTCCAAGGTATAAAGGAAACCTGAAGTGAAGCATCGGTATCTAAAACTGGACTCACAGGGGAGGTTCAAATCATAGAAAGTTACGGTGTCAGTCCTCTTGTACTTAAGTCGGCATTGTGCCTTTTGTATTAAATTCGGATGCAATTTCTGTGTTTCATCGTCAATAAGAAGGTCCAAGGGATACAGTAAACCTGAAGTGAAGCAACGGAATCTAAAACTGGACTCACAGGAGAGGTTCAAATCATAGAAAGTTAGAGTGTCAGTCCTCTTGTACCTAAGTCGGCATTGTGCCTTTTGTGTTAAATTCGGATGCAATTTCTGTGTTTCATCGTCAATAAGAATGTCCAAGGTATACAGTAAACCTGAGGTGTAGCATCGGAATCTAAAACTGGACTCACAGGAGACGTTCAAATCATAGAAAGTTGGAGTGTCAGTCGTCTTGTACTTAAGTCGGCATAGTGCCTTTTGTACTAAATTCGGATGCAATTTCTGTGTTTCAACGTCAATAAGAAGGTCCAAGGTATACAGTAAACCTGAAGTGAAGCATCGGAATCTAAAACTGGACTCACAGGAGAGGTTCGAATCATAGAAAGTGAGAGTGTCGGTCCTCTTGTACTTAAGTCGGCATTGTGCCTTATGTATTAAATTTGGATGCAATTTCTGTGTTTCATCGTCAATAAGAAGGTCCAAGGTGTAAAGGAAACCTGAAGTGAAGCATCGGAATTAAAAACTGGACTCACAGCAGAGATTCAAATCATAGAAAGTTAGAGCGTCATTCCTCTTGTACTTAAGTCGGCATTCTACCTTTTGTATTAAATTCAGATGCAATTTCTTAGTTTCATCGTCAATAAGAAGGTACAAGGGATACAGTACACCTGAAGTGAAGCATCGGAATCTAAAACTGGACTCACAGGAGAGGTTCAAATCATACTAAGTGAGAGTGTCAGTCCTTTTGTACTTAAGTCGGCATTGTGCCTTTTGTATTAAATTCGGATGCAATTTCTGTGTTTCATCGTCAATAAGGAGGTCCAAGGTACACAGTAAACCTGAAGTGAAGCATGGGAATCTAAAACTGGACTGACAGGAGAGGTTCAAATCATAGAAAGTGAGAGTGTCAATCCTCTTGTACTTAAGTCGGCATTGTGCCTTTTGTATTAAATTCGGATGCAATTTCTGTGTTTCATTGTCAATAAGGAGGTCCAAGGTATAAAGGAAACCTGAAGTGAAGCATCGGAATGTAAAACTGGACTCACACGAGAGGTTCAAATCATAGAAAGTGAGAGTGTCAGTCCTCTTGTACTTAAGTCGACATTGTGCCTTTTGTATTGAATTCGGATGCAATTTCTGTGTTTCATCGTCAATAAGAAGGTGCAAGGGAAACAGTAAACCTGAGGGGAAGCATCGGATTCTAAAACTGGACTCACAGGATAGGTTCAAATCATAGAGAGTTAGAGTGTCAGTCCTCTTGTACTTAAGTCGACATTGTGCCTTTTGTATTGAATTCGGATGCAATTTCTGTGTTTCATCGTCAATAAGAAGGTCCAAGGGACACAGTAAACCTGAAGTGATTCATCGGAATGTAAAACTGGTCCCACAGGAGAGGTTCAAATCATAGAAAGTTAGAGTGTCAGTCCTCTTGTACTTAAGTCGGCATTGTGACTTTTGTATTAAATTCGGATGCAATTTCTGTGTTTCATCGTCAATAAGAAGGTCCAAGGGATACAGTAAACCTGAAGTGAAGCATCGGAATCTAAAACTGGACTTACAGGAGAGGTTCAAATCATAGAAAGTGAGAGTGTCAGTACTCTTGTACGTAAGTCGGCATTGTGCCTTTTGTATTAAATTCCGATGCAATTTCTGTGTTTCATCATCAATAAGAAGGTCCAAGGGATACAAAAAACCTGAAGTGAAGCATCGGAATCTAAAACTGGACTCACAGGAGAGGTTCAAATCATAGTAAGTGAGAGTATCAGTCCTCTTGTACTTAAGTCGGCATTGTGCCTTTTGTATTCAATTCGGATGCAATTTCTGTGATTCATCGTCAATAAGGAGGTCCAAGGTACACAGTAAACCTGATGTGAAGCATCGGAATCTAAAACTGGACTGACAGGAGAGGTTCAAATCATGGAAAGTGAGAGTGTCAGTCCTCTTGTACTTAAGTCGGCATTGTGCCTTTTGTATTAAATTCGGATGCAATTTCTGTGTTTCATTGTTAATAAGGAGGTCCAAGGTATAAAGGAAACCTGAAGTGAAGCATCGGAATCTAAAACTGGACTCACAGGAGAGGTTCAAATCATAGAAAGTTACGGTGTCAGTCCTCTTGTACTTAAGTCGGCATTGTGCCTTTTGTATTAAATTCGGATGCACTTTCTTTGTTTCATCGTCAATAAGAAGGTACAACGGATACAGTAAGCCCGAAGTGAAGCATCGGAATCTAATACTGGACTCACAGGAGAGGTTCAAATCATAGAAAGTGAGAGTGTCAGTCCTCTTGTACTTAAGACGGCATCGTGCCTTTTGTATTAAATTCGGATGCCATTTCTGTGTTTCATCATCAATAAGAAGGTCCAAGGGATACAGTAAACCTGAAGTGAAGCATCGGAATCTAAAACTGGACTCACAGGAGAGGTTCAAAACATGGAAAGTGAGAGTGTCAGTCCTTTGGTACTTAAGTAGGCAATGTGCCTTTTGTATTAAATTCGGATGCAATTTCTGTGTTTCATCGTCAATAAGAAGGTCCAAGGGATACAGTAAACCTGAAGTGAAGCATCGGAATCTAAAACTGGACTCACAGGAGAGGTTCAAATCATAGAAAGTGTGAGTGTCAGTCCTCTTGTACTTAAGTCGGCATTGTGCGTTTTGTATTAAATTTGGATGCAATTTCTGTGTTTCATCGTCAATAAGAAGGTCGTAGGTATAAAGGAAACCTGAAGTGAAGCATCGGAATTAAAAACTGGACTCACAAGAGAGGTTCCAATCATAGAAAGTTAGAGTATCAGTCCTCTTGTACTTAAGTCGGCCTTGTGCCTTTTCTATTAAATTCGGATGCAATTTCTGTGTTTCATCGTCAATAAGGAGGTCCAAGGTACACAGTAAACCTGAAGTGAAGCATGGGAATGTAAAACTGGACTGACAGGAGAGGTTCAAATCATAGAAAGTGAGAGTGTCAGTCCTCTTGTACTTAAGTCGGCATTGTGCCTTTTGTATTAAATTTGGATGCAATTTCTGTGTTTCATTGTCAATAAGGAGGTCCAAGGTATAAAGGAAACCTGAAGTGAAGCATCGGAATCTAAAACTGGGCTCACAGGAGAGGTTCAAATCATAGAAATTTACGGTGTCAGTCCTCTTGTACTTAAGTCGGCATTGTGCCTTTTGTATTAAATTCGGATGCAATTTCTTTGTTTCATCGTCAATAAGAAGGTACAACGGATACAGTAAGCCCGACGTGAAGCATCGGAATCTAATACTGGACTCACAGGAGAGGTTCAAAACATAGAAAGTGAGAGTGTCAGTCCTCTTGTACTTAAGTCGGCATTGTGCCTTTTGTATTAAATTCGGATGCAATTTCTGTGTTTCATCGTCAATAAGAAGGTCAAAGGGATACAGTAAACCTGAAGTGAAGCAACGGAATCTAAAACTGGACTCACAGGAGAGGTTCAAATCATAGAAAGTTAGAGTGTCAGTCCTCTTGTACCTAAGTCGGCATTGTGCCTTTTGTGTTAAATTCGGATGCAATTTCTGTGTTTCATCGTCAATAAGAATGTCCAAGGTATACAGTAAACCTGAGGTGAAGCATCGGAATCTAAAACTGGACTCACAGGAGACGTTCAAATCATAGAAAGTTGGAGTGTCAGTCGTCTTGTACTTAAGTCGGCATTGTGCCTTTTGTACTAAATTCGGATGCAATTTCTGTGTTTCAACGTCAATAAGAAGGTCCAAGGTATACAGTAAACCTGAAGTGAAGCATCGGAATCTAAAACTGGACTCACAGGAGAGGTTCAAATCATAGAAAGTGAGAGTGTCGGTCCTCTTGTACTTAAGTCGGCATTGTGCCTTTTGTATTAAATTTGGATGCAATTTCTGTGTTTCATCGTCAATAAGAAGGTCCAAGGTGTAAAGGAAACCTGAAGTGAAGCATCGGAATTAAAAACTGGACTCACAGCAGAGATTAAAATGATAGAAAGTTAGAGCGTCATTCCTCTTGTACTTAAGTCGGCATTCTACCTTTTGTATTAAATTCAGATGCAATTTCTTAGTTTCATCGTCAATAAGAAGGTACAAGGGATACAGTACACCTGAAGTGAAGCATCGGAATCTAAAACTGGACTCACAGGAGAGGTTCAAATCATACTAAGTGAGAGTGTAAGTCCTTTTGTACTTAAGTCGGCATTGTGCCTTTTGTATTAAATTCGGATGCAATTTCTGTGTTTCATCGTCAATAAGGAGGTCCAAGGTACACAGTAAACCTGAAGTGAAGCATGGGAATCTAAAACTGGACTGACAGGAGAGGTTCAAATCATAGAAAGTGAGAGTGTCAGTCCTCTTGTACTTAAGTCGGCATTGTGCCTTTTGTATTAAATTCGGATGCAATTTCTGTGTTTCATTGTCAATAAGGAGGTCCAAGGTATAAAGGAAACCTGAAGTGAAGCATCGGAATGTAAAACTGGACTCACACGAGAGGTTCAAATCATAGAAAGTGAGAGTGTCAGTCCTCTTGTACTTAAGTCGACATTGTGCCTTTTGTATTGAATTCGGATGCAATTTCTGTGTTTCATCGTCAATAAGAAGGTGCAAGGGAAACAGTAAACCTGAAGGGAAGCATCGGAATCTAAAACTGGACTCACAGGATAGGTTCAAATCATAGAGAGTTAGAGTGTCAGTCCTCTTGTACTTAAGTCGACATTGTACCTTTTGTATTGAATTCGGATGCAATTTCTGTGTTTCATCGTCAATAAGAAGGCCCAAGGGGCACAGTAAACCTGAAGTGAGGCATCGGAATGTAAAACTGGTCCCACAGGAGAGTTTCAAATCATAGAAACTTAGAGTGTCAGTCCTCTTGTACTTAAGTCGGCATTGTGACTTTTGTATTAAATTCGGATGCAATTTCTGTGTTTCATCGTCAATAAGAAGGTCCAAGGGATACAGTAAACCTGAAGTGAAGCATCGGAATCTAAAACTGGACTTACAGGAGAGGTTCAAATCATAGAAAGTGAGAGTGTCAGTACTCTTGTACGTAAGTCGGCATTGTGCCTTTTGTATTAAATTCCGATGCAATTTCTGTGTTTCATCATCAATAAGAAGGTCCAAGGGATACAAAAAACCTGAAGTGAAGCATCGGAATCTAAAACTGGACTCACAGGAGAGGTTCAAATCATAGTAAGTGAGAGTATCAGTCCTCTTGTACTTAAGTCGGCATTGTGCCTTTTGTATTAAATTCGGATGCAATTTCTGTGATTCATCGTCAATAAGGAGGTCCAAGGTACACAGTAAACCTGAAGTGAAGCATCGGAATCTAAAACTGGACTGACAGGAGAGGTTCAAATCATGGAAAGTGAGAGTGTCAGTCCTCTTGTACTTAAGTCGGCATTGTGCCTTTTGTATTAAATTCGGATGCAATTTCTGTGTTTCATTGTTAATAAGGAGGTCCAAGGTATAAAGGAAACCTGAAGTGAAGCATCGGAATCTAAAACTGGACTCACAGGAGAAGTTCAAATCATAGAAAGTTACGGTGTCGGTCCTCTTGTACTTAAGTCGGCATTGTGCCTTTTGTATTAAATTCGGATGCACTTTCTTTGTTTCATCGTCAATAAGAAGGTACAACGGATACAGTAAGCCCGAAGTGAAGCATCGGAATCTAATACTGGACTCACAGGAGAGGTTCAAATCATAGCAAGTGAGAGTGTCAGTCCTCTTGTACTAAAGTCGGCATCGTGCCTTTTGTATTAAATTCGGATGCCATTTCTGTGTTTCATCATCAATAAGAAGGTCCAAGGGATACAGTAAACCTGAAGTGAAGCATCGGAATCTAAAACTGGACTCACAGGAGAGGTTCAAAACATAGAAAGTGAGAGTGTCAGTCCTCTGGTACTTAAGTCGGCAATGTGCCTTTTGTATTAAATTCGGATGCAATTTCTGTGTTTCATCGTCAATAAGAAGGTCCAAGGGATACAGTAAACCTGAAGTGAAGCATCGAAATCTAAAACTGGACTCACAGGAGAGGTTCAAATCATAGAAAGTGTGAGTGTCAGTCCTCTTGTACTTAAGTCGGCATTGTGCCTTTTGTATTAAATTTGGATGCAATTTCTGTGTTTCATCGTCAATAAGAAGGTCGTAGGTATAAAGGAAACCTGAAGTGAAGCATCGGAATTAAAAACTGGACTCACAAGAGAGGTTCCAATCATAGAAAGTTAGAGTATCAGTCCTCTTGTACTTAAGTCAGCATTGTGCCTTTTCTATTAAATTCGGATGCAATTTCCGTGTTTCATTGTCAATAAGATGGTCCAAGGTATAAAGGAAACCTGAAGTGAAGCATCGGAATCTATAACTGGACTCACAGGAGAGGTTCAAAACATAGAAAGTTAGAGTGTCAGTCCTCATGTACTTAAGTCGGCATTGTGACTTTTGTATTAAATTCGGATGCAATTTCTGTGTTTCATCGTCAATAAGAAGCTCCAAGGGATACAGTAAACCTAAAGTGAAGCATCGGAATCTAAAACAAGACTCACAGGAGAGGTTCAAATCATAGAAAGTTAGAGTGTCAGTCCTCTTGTACTTGAGTCGGCATTGTGCCTTTTGTATTAAATTCGGATGCAATTTCTGTGTTTCATCATCAATAAGAAGGTCCAAGGGATACAGTAAGCCTCAAGTGAAGCAGCGGAATCTAAAACTGGACTCACAGGAGAGGTTCAAATCATAGAAAGTGAGAGTGTCAGTCCTCTTGTACTTAAGTCGGCATTGTGCCTTTTGTATTAAATTCGGATGCAATTTCTGTGTTTCATCGTCAATAAGAAGCTCCAAGGGATACAGTAAACCTAAAGTGAAGCATCGGAATCTAAAACAAGACTCACAGGAGAGGTTCAAATCATAGAAAGTGAGAGTGTCAGTCGTCTTGTACTTAAGTCGGCGTTGTGCCTTTTGTATTAAATTCGGATGCAATTTCTGTGTTTCATTGTCCATAGGAATGTCGAAGGTATTCAGTAAACCTGAAGTGAAGCATCGGAACCTAAAACTTGACTCACAGGAGAGGTTCATATCATAGAAAGTGAGAGTCTCAGTCCTCTTGTACTTAAGTCGGCATTGTGCCTTTTGTATTAAATTCGGATGCAATTTCTGTGTTTCATCGTCAATAAGAAGGTCCAAGGGATACAATAAACCTGAAGTGAGGCATCGGAATCTAAAAATGGTCCCACAGGAGAGGTTCAAATCATAGAAAGTTAGAGTGTCAGTCCTCTTGTACTTATGTCGGCATTGTGCCTTTTGTATTAAATTCGGATGCAGTTTCTGTGTTTCTCCGTCAATAAGAAAGTCCAAGGTATAAAGGAAACCTGAAATGAAGCATCAGAATCTAAAACTGGACTCACAGGAGAGGTTCAATTCGTAGAAAGTTAGAGTGTCATTCCTCTTGTACTTAAGTCGGCATTGTGCCTTTTGTATTAAATTCGTATGCAATTTCTTTGTTTCATCGTTAATAAGAAAGTACAAGGGATACAGTAATCCTGAAGTGAAGCATCGAAATCTAAAACTGGACTCACAGGAGAGGTTCAAATCATAGAAAGTTAAAGTGTCAGTCCTCTTGCACTTAAGTCGGCATTGTGATTTTGGTATTAAATTCTGATGCACTTTCTGTGTTTCATCGTCAATAAGAAGGTCCAAGGGATACAGTAAACCTGAAGTGAAGCATCGGAATCTAAAACTGGGCTTACAGGAGAGGTTCAAATCATAGAAAGTGAGAGTGTCAGTCCTCTTGTACTTAAGTCGCCATTGTGCCTTTTGTATTATATTCGGATGCAATTTCTGTGTTTCATCATCAATAAGAAGGTCCATGGATACAAAAAACCTGAGGTGAAGCATCGGAATCTAAAACTGGACTGGCAGGTGGGGTTTAAATCAATGAAAGTTAAAGTGTCAGTCCTCTTATACACAAGTCGGCATTGTGCCTTTTGAATTTATTTCCGATGCAATTTCTGTGTTTCATCGTCAATAAGAAGTTCCGAGGTATACAGTAATCCTGAAGTGAAGCATCGGAATCTAAAACTGGACTCACAGAAGAGGTTCAAATCTTAGAAAGTTAGAGAGTCAGTTCTCTTGTACTTGAGTCGGCATTGTGCATTTGTATTAAATTCGGATGCAATTTCTGTGTTTCATCATCAATAAGAAGGTCCAAGGGATACAGTAAACCTCAAGTGAAGCATCGGAATCTAAAACTGGACTCACAGGAGAGGTTCAAATCATAGAAAGTGAGAGTGTCAGTCCTCTTGTACTTAAGTCGGCATTTTGCCTTTTGTATTAAATTCGGATGCAATTTCTGTGTTTCATCGTTAATAAGAAGGTCCAAGATACACAGTAAACCTGAAGTGAAGCATCGGAATCTAAAACTGGACTGACAGGAGAGGTTCAAATCATAGAAAGTGAGAGTGTCAGTCCTCTTGTATTTGAGTTGGCATTGTGCCTTTTATATTAAATTCGGAAGCAATTTCTGGGTTTCATCGTCAATAAGAAGGTCCAAGGGATACAGTAAACCTGATGGGGAGCATCGGAATCTAACACTGGACTCACAGGAGAGGTTCAAATCATAGAAAGTTAGTGTGTCAGTCCTCTTGTACTTAAGTCGGCATTGTGCCTTTTGTATTAAATTCGGATGCAATTTCTGTGTTTCATCGTCAATAAGAAGGTCCAAAAGATACAGTAAACCTGAAGTGAGGCATCGGAATCTAAAACTGGTCCCACAGGAGAGGTTCAAATCATAGAAGGTTAGAGTGTCATTCCTCTTGCACTTAAGTCGGCATTGTGCCTTTTGTATTAAATTCGTATGCAATTTCTTTGTTTCATCGTCAATAAGAAGGTCCAAGGGATACAGTAAACCTGAAGTGAAGCATCGGAATCCAAAACTGGACTCACAGGAGAGGTTCAAATCATAGAAAGTGAGAGTGTCAGTCCTCTTCTACTTATGTCGGCATTGTGCCTTTGAATTTAATTCCGATGCAATTTCTGTGTTTCACCGTCAATATTAAGCTCCAAGGTATACAGTAAACCTGAAGTGAAGCATCGGAATCTAAGACTCGACCCACAGGAGAGATTGAAATCATAGAAAGTGAGAGTGTCAGTCCTCTTGTACTTAAGTCGGCATTGTGCCTTTTGTATTTAATTCGGATGCAAATTCTGTGTTTCATCGTCAATATGAAGGTCCAAGGGATACAGTAAACCTGAAGGGAAGCATCGGAATCAAACACTGGACTCACAGGATAGGTTCAAATCATAGAGAGTTAGAGAGTCAGTCCTTTTGTACTTAAGTCGGCATTGTGCCTTTTGTATTAAATTCTGATGCAATTTCTGTGTTTCATTGTCAATAAGAAGGTCCAAGGGATACAGTAAACCTGAAGTGAGGCATCGTAATCTAAAACTGGTCCCACAGGAGAGGTTCAAATCATAGAAAATTAGAGTGTCAGTCCTCTTGTACTTAAGTCGGCATTGTGCCTTTTGTATTAAATTCGGATGCTATTTCTGTGTTTCTCCGTCAATAAGAAAGTCCAAGGTATAAAGGAAACCTGAAGTGAAGCATCAGAATCTAAAACTGGACTCACAGGAGAGGTTCAATTCATAGAAAGTTAGAGTGTCATTCCTCTTGCACTTAAGTCGGCATTGTGCCTTTTGTATTAAATTCGGATGCAATTTCTGTGTTTCATCATCAATAAGAAGGCCCAAGGGATACAAAAGAAATGAAGTGAAGCATCGAAATCTAAAATTGGACTCACAGGAGGGGTTTAAAACATTGAAAGTTAAAGTGTCAGTCCTCTTGTACTCAAGTCGGCATTGTGCCTTTTGAATTTATTTCCGATGCAATTTCTGTGTTTCATCGTCAATAAGAAGTTCCGAGGTATACAGTAAACCTGAAGTGAAGCATCGGAATTAAAAACTGGACTCACAGGAGAGGTTCAAATCATAGAAAGTTAGAGTGTCAGTCCTCTTGTACTTGAGTCGGCATTGTGCCTTTTGTATTAAATTCGGATGCAATTTCTGTGTTTCATCATCAATAAGAAGGTCCAAGGGATACAGTAAGCCTCAAGTGAAGCAGCGGAATCTAAAACTGGACTCACAGGAGAGGTTCAAATCATAGAAAGTGAGAGTGTCAGTCCTCTTGTACTTAAGTCGGCATTGTGCCTTTTGTATTAAATTCGGATGCAATTTCTGTGTTTCATCGTCAATAAGAAGCTCCAAGGGATACAGTAAACCTAAAGTGAAGCATCGGAATCTAAAACAAGACTCACAGGAGAGGTTCAAATCATAGAAAGTGAGAGTGTCAGTCGTCTTGTACTTAAGTCGGCGTTGTGCCTTTTGTATTAAATTCGGATGCAATTTCTGTGTTTCATTGTCCATAGGAATGTCGAAGGTATTCAGTAAACCTGAAGTGAAGCATCGGAATCTAAAACTTGACTCACAGGAGAGGTTCATATCATAGAAAGTGAGAGTCTCAGTCCTCTTGTACTTAAGTCGGCATTGTGCCTTTTGTATTAAATTCGGATGCAATTTCTGTGTTTCATCGTCAATAAGAAGGTCCAAGGGATACAATAAACCTGAAGTGAGGCATCGGAATCTAAAAATGGTCCCACAGGAGAGGTTCAAATCATAGAAAGTTAGAGTGTCAGTCCTCTTGTACTTATGTCGGCATTGTGCCTTTTGTATTAAATTCGGATGCAGTTTCTGTGTTTCTCCGTCAATAAGAAAGTCCAAGGTATAAAGGAAACCTGAAATGAAGCATCAGAATCTAAAACTGGACTCACAGGAGAGGTTCAATTCGTAGAAAGTTAGAGTGTCATTCCTCTTGTACTTAAGTCGGCATTGTGCCTTTTGTATTAAATTCGTATGCAATTTCTTTGTTTCATCGTTAATAAGAAAGTACAAGGGATACAGTAATCCTGAAGTGAAGCATCGAAATCTAAAACTGGACTCACAGGAGAGGTTCAAATCATAGAAAGTTAAAGTGTCAGTCCTCTTGCACTTAAGTCGGCATTGTGATTTTGGTATTAAATTCTGATGCACTTTCTGTGTTTCATCGTCAATAAGAAGGTCCAAGGGATACAGTAAACCTGAAGTGAAGCATCGGAATCTAAAACTGGGCTTACAGGAGAGGTTCAAATCATAGAAAGTGAGAGTGTCAGTCCTCTTGTACTTAAGTCGGCATTGTGCCTTTTGTATTTAATTCCGATGCAATTTCTGTGTTTCACCGTCAATATTAAGCTCCAAGGTATACAGTAAACCTGAAGTGAAGCATCGGAATCTAAGACTCGACCCACAGGAGAGGTTGAAATCATAGAAAGTGAGAGTGTCAGTCCTCTTGTACTTAAGTCGGCATTGTGCCTTTTGTATTTAATTCGGATGCAAATTCTGTGTTTCATCGTCAATATGAAGGTCCAAGGGATACAGTAAACCTGAAGGGAAGCATCGGAATCAAACACTGGACTCACAGGATAGGTTCAAATCATAGAGAGTTAGAGAGTCAGTCCTTTTGTACTTAAGTCGGCATTGTGCCTTTTGTATTAAATTCTGATGCAATTTCTGTGTTTCATTGTCAATAAGAAGGTCCAAGGGATACAGTAAACCTGAAGTGAGGCATCGTAATCTAAAACTGGTCCCACAGGAGAGGTTCAAATCATAGAAAATTAGAGTGTCAGTCCTCTTGTACTTAAGTCGGCATTGTGCCTTTTGTATTAAATTCGGATGCTATTTCTGTGTTTCTCCGTCAATAAGAAAGTCCAAGGTATAAAGGAAACCTGAAGTGAAGCATCAGAATCTAAAACTGGACTCACAGGAGAGGTTCAATTCATAGAAAGTTAGAGTGTCATTCCTCTTGCACTTAAGTCGGCATTGTGCCTTTTGTATTAAATTCGGATGCAATTTCTGTGTTTCATCATCAATAAGAAGGCCCAAGGGATACAAAAGAAATGAAGTGAAGCATCGAAATCTAAAATTGGACTCACAGGAGGGGTTTAAATCATTGAAAGTTAAAGTGTCAGTCCTCTTGTACTCAAGTCGGCATTGTGCCTTTTGAATTTATTTCCGATGCAATTTCTGTGTTTCATCGTCAATAAGAAGTTCCGAGGTATACAGTAAACCTGAAGTGAAGCATCGGAATTAAAAACTGGACTCACAGGAGAGGTTCAAATCATAGAAAGTTAGAGTGTCAGTCCTCTTGTACTTGAGTCGGCATTGTGCCTTTTGTATTAAATTCGGATGCAATTTCTGTGTTTCATCATCAATAAGAAGGTCCAAGGGATACAGTAAACCTCAAGTGAAGCATCGGAATCTAAAACTGGACTCACAGGAGAGGTTCAAATCATAGAAAGTGAGAGTGTCAGTCCTCTTGTAGTTAAGTCGGCGTTGTGCCTTTTGTATTAAATTCGGATGCAATTTCTGTGTTTCATCGTCAATAAGACGATCCAAGGGACACTGTAAACCTGAAGTGAAGCACTGGAATCTAAAACTGGACTCACAGGAGAGGTTCAAATCATAGAAAGTGAGAGTGTCAGTCGTCTTGTACTTAAGTCGGCATTGTGCCTTTTGTATTAAATTCGGATGCAATTTGTGTGTTTCATTGTCAATAGGAATGTCGAAGGTATTCAGTAAACCTGAAGTGAAGCATCGGAATCTAAAACGGGACTCACAGGAGAGGTTCATATCATAGAAAGTGAGAGTCTCAGTCCTCTTGTACTTAAGTCGGCATTGTGCCTTTTGTATTAAATTCGGATGCAATTTCTGTGTTTCATCGTCAATAAGACAGTCCAAAGTATACAGTAAACCTGAAGCGAAGCATCGGAATCTAAAACTGGACTTACAGTAGAGGTCCAAATCATAGAAAGTTAAAGTGTCAGTCCTCTTGTACTCAAGTCGGCATTGTGCCTTTTGTATTTAATTCCGATGCAATTTCTGTGTTTCATCGTCAATAAGAAGTTCCGAGGTATACAGTAAACCTGAAGTGAAGCATCGGAATCTAAAACTGGACTCACAGGAGAGGTTCAAATCATAGAAAGTTAGAGTGTCAGTCCCCTTGTACTTAAGTCGGCATTGTGCCTTTTGTATTAAATTCTGATGCAATTTCTGTGTTTCATCGTCAACAAGAAGGTCCAAAAGAAACAGTAAACCTGAAGTGAGGCATCAGAATCTAAAACTGGTCCCACAGGAGAGGTTCAAATCATAGAAAGTTAGAGTGTCATTCCTCTTGTACTTAAGTCGGCATTGTGCCTTTTGTATTAAATTCGGATGCAATTTCTTTGTTTCATCGTCAATAAGAAGGTGCAAGGGATACAGTAATCCTGAAGTGAAGCATCGAAATCTAAAACTGGACCCACAGGAGAGGTTCAAATCATAGAAAGTTAAAGTGTCAGTCCTCTTGTACTTAAGTCGGCATTGTGCCTTTTGTATTAAATTCGGATGCAATTTCTGTGTTTCATCGTCAATAAGAAGGTCCAAGGGATACAGTAAACCTGAAGCGATGCATCGGAATCAAAAACTGGACTCACAGGAGAGGTTCAAATCATAGAAAGTGAGAGTGTCAGTCCTCTTGTACTTAAGTCGGCATTGTGTCTTTTGTATTAAATTCGGATGCAATTTGTGTGTTTCATCATCAATAAGAAGGTCCAAGGGATACAGAAAACATGGAGTGAAGCATCGGAGTCTAAAACTGGACTCACAGGAGGGGTTCAAATCATTGAAAGTTAAAGTGTCATTCCTCTTGTACTCAAGTCGGCATTGTGCCTTTTGAATTTATTTCCGATGCAATTTCTGTGTTTCATCGTCAATAAGAAGTTCCGAGGTATACAGTAAACCTGAAGTGAAGCAATTGAATCTAAAACTCGACTCACAGGAGAGGTTCAAATCATAGAAAGTGAGAGTGTCAGTCCTCTTGTACTTAAGTCGTCATTGTGCCTTTTGTATTAAATTGGGATGCTATTTCTGTGTTTCATCGTCAATAAGAAGGTCCAAGGTATAAAGGAAACCTGAAGTGCAGCATCAGAATCTAAAACTGGACTCACAGGAGAGGTTCAATTCATAGAAAGTTAGAGTGTCATTCCTCTTGTACTTAAGTCGGCATTGTGCCTTTTGTATTAAATTCGGATGCAATTTCTTTGTTTCATCGTCAATAAGAAGGTACAAGGGATACAGTAATCCTGAAGTGAAGCATCGAAATCTAAAACTGGACTCACAGGAGAGGTTCAAATCATAGAAAGTTAAAGTGTCAGTCCTCTTGTACTTAAGTCGGCATTGTGCCATTTGTATTAAATTTGGATGCAATATCTGTGTTTCATCGTAATAAGAAGGTCCAAGGGATACAGTAAACCTGAAGTGAAGCATCGGAATCAAAAACTGGACTCACAGGAGAGGTTCAAATCATAGAACGTGAGAGTGTCAGTCCTCTTGTACTTAAGTCGGCATTGTGCCTTTTGTATTAAATTCGGATGCAATTTCTGTGTTTCATCATCAGTAAGAAGGTCCAAGGGATACAGAAAACATGAAGTGAAGCATCGGAATCTAAAATTGGACTCAGAGGAGAGGTTCAAATTATAGAAAGTGGGAGTGTCATTCGTCTTGTACTTAAGTCGGCATTGTGCCTTTTGTATTAAATTCGGATGCCATTTCTGTGTTTCATCGTCAATAGGAATGTCGAAGGTATTCAGTAAACCTGAAGTGAAGCATCGGAATCTAAAAGAGGACTCACAGTAGAGTTTCAAATCATAGAAAGTGAGAGTGTCAGTCCTCTTGTACTTAAGTCGGCATTGTGCCTTTTGTATTAAATTCGGATGCAATTTCTGTGTTTAATCGTCATAAGAAGGTCCAAGGGATACAGTAAACCTAAAGTGAAGCATCGGAATCTAAAACAAGACTCACAGTAGAGGTTCAAATCATAGAAAGTGAGAGTGTCAGTCGTCTTGTACTTAAGTCGGCATTGTGCCATTTGTATTAAATTTGGATGCAATTTCTGTGTTTCATCGTCAATAAGAAGGTCCAAGGGATACAGTAAACCTGAAGTGAAGCATCGGAATCAAAAACTGGACTCACAGGAGAGGTTCAAATCATAGAACGTGAGAGTGTCAGTCCTCTTGTACTTAAGTCGGCATTGTGCCTTATGTATTAAATTCGGATGCAATTTCTGTGTTTCATCATCAATAAGAAGGTCCAAGGGATACAGAAAACATGAAGTGAAGCATCGGAATCTAAAATTGGACGCACAGGAGAGGTTCAAATCATAGAAAGTGGGAGTGTCATTTGTCTTGTACTTAAGTCGGCATTGTGCCTTTTGTATTAAATTCGGATGCAATTTCTGTGTTTCATCGTCAATAAGACAGTCCAAGGTATACAGTAAACCTGAAGTGAAGCATCGGAATCTAAAACTGGACTCACAGGAGAGGTTTAAATCATAGATATTTAAAGTGTCAGTCCTCTTGTACTCAAGTCGGCATTGTGCCTTTTGAATTTAATTCCGATGCAATTTCTGTGATTCATCGTCAATAAGAAGTTCCGAGGTATACAGTAAACCTGAAGTGAAGCATCGGACTCTAAAACTGGACCCACAGGAGAGGTTCAAATCATAGAAAGTGAGAGTGTCAGTCCTTTTGTACTTAAGTCGGCATTGTGCCTTTTGTATTAATTTCGGTCGCAATTTTTGTGTTTCACCGTCAATAAGAAGGTCCAAGGTACACAGTAAACCTGAAGTGAAGCATCGGAATCTAAAACTGGACTGACAGGAGGGGTTCAAATCATAGAAAGTGAGAGTGTCAGTCCTCTTGTATTTGAGTCGGCATTGTGCCTTTTGTATTAAATTCGGAAGCAATTTCTGGGTTTCATCGTCAATAAGAAGGTCCAAGGGCTACAGTAAACCTGATGGGCAGCATCGGAATCTAACACTGCCCTCACAGGAGAGGTTCAAATCATTGAAAGTTAGAGTGTCTGTCCTCTTGTACTTAAGTCGGCATTGTGCCTTTTGTATTAATTTCGGATGCAATTTCTGTGTTTCATCGTCAATAAGAAGCTCCAAGGGATACAGTAAACCTAAAGTGAGGCATCGGAATCTAAAACTGGTCCCACAGGAGAGGTTAAATTCATTGAAAGTTAGAGTGTCAGTCCTCTTGTACTTAAGTCGGCATTGTGCCTTTTGTATTAAATTCGGATGCAATTTCTGTGTTTCTCCGTCAATAAGAAAGTCTAAGGTATAGAGGAAACCTGAAGTGAAGCATCAGATCCTAAAACTGGACTCACAGGGGAGGTTCAATTCATAGAAAGTTAGAGTGTCATTCCTCTTGTACTTAAGTCGGCATTGTGCCTTTTGTATTAAATTCGTATGCAATTTCTTTGTTTCATCGTCAATAAGAAGGTACAAGGGATACAGTAATCCTGAAGTGAAGCATCGAAATCTAAAACTGGACTCGCAGGAGAGGTTCAAATCATAGAAAGTTGGAGTGTCAGTCCTCTTGTACTTAGGTCGGCATTGTGCCTTTTGTATTAAATTCGGATGCAATTTCTGTGTTTCATCGTCAATAAGGAGGTCGAAGGTATACAGTAAACCTGAAGTGAAGCATCGGAGTATAAAACTGGACTCACAGGAGAGGTTCAAATCATAGAAAGTTGGAGTGTCAGTCCTCTTGTATTTAAGTCGGCATTGTACCTTTTGTATTAAATTCGGATGCAATTTCTGTGTTTCATCGTCAATAAGAAGGTCCAAGGTATAAAGGAAATCTGAAGTGAAGCATCGGAATCTAAAACTGGACTCACAGGAGAGGTTCAAATCATAGAAAGTTAGAGTGTCATTCCTGTTGTACTTAAGTCGGTATTGTGCCTTTTGTATTAAATTCGGATGCAATTTTTTTGTTTCATCGTCAATAAGAAGGTACAAGGGATACGGTAAACCTGAAGTGAAGCATCGGAATCTAAAACTGGACTCACAGGAGGGGTATAAAACATAGAGAGTGAGAGTGTCAGTCGTCTTGTACTTAAGTCGGCATTGTGCCTTTGGATTAAATTCGGATGCAATTTCTGTGTTTCATCGTCAATAGGAATGTCGAAGGTATTCAGTAAACCTGAAGTGAAGCAACGGAATCTGAAACTGGACTCACGGGAGGGGTTCAAATCATAGAAAGTTGGAGTGTCAGTCCTCTTGTACTAAAGTCGGCATTGTGCCCTCGGTATTAATCTTGTTTCATCGTCAATAAGGCGATCCAAGGGATACAGTAAACCTGAAGTAAATCATCGGAATCAAAAACTGGACTCACAGGAGAGGTTCAAATCATTGAAAGTGAGAGTGTCAGTCGTCTTGTACTTAAGTCGGCATTGTGCCTTTTGTATTAAATTCGGATGCAATTTCTGTGTTTCATCGTCAATAGGAATGTCGAAGGTATTCAGTAAACCTGAAGTGAAGCATCGGAATCTAAAACTGGACTCACAGGAGAGGTTCAAATCATAGAAAGTGAGAGCGTCAGTCCTCTTGTACTTAAGTCGGCATTGTGCCTTTTGTATTAATTTCGGATGCAATTTCTGTGTTTCATCGTCAATAAGATGTTCCAAGGGATACAGTAAACCTTAAGTGAAGCATCGGAATCTAAAACTGGACTCACAGGAGAGGTTCAAATCATAGAAAGTGAGAGTGTCATTCGTCTTGACTTAAGTCGGCATTGTACAAGGGACACAGTAATCCTGAAGTGAAGCATCGAAATCCAAAACTGGACTCACAGGAGAGGTTCAAATCATTGAAAGTGAGAGTGTCAGTCGTCTTGTACTTAAGTCGGCATTGTGCCTTTTGTATTAAATTCGGATGCAATTTCTGTCTTTCATCGTCAATAAGAAGGTACAAGGGATACGGTAAACCTGAAGTGAAGCATCGGAATCTAAAACTGGACTCACAGGAGGGGTATAAAACATAGAGAGTGAGAGTGTCAGTCGTCTTGTACTTAAGTCGGCATTGTGCCTTTGGATTAAATTCGGATGCAATTTCTGTGTTTCATCGTCAATAGGAATGTCGAAGGTATTCCGTAAACCTGAAGTGAAGCATCGGAATCTAAAAGTAGACTCACAGGAGAGGTTCAAATTATAGAAAGTGAGAGTGTCAGTCCTCTTGTACTTAAGTCGGCGTTGTGCCTCTTGTATTAAATTCGGATGCAATTTCTGTGTTTCATCGTCAATAAGAAGGTCCAAGGTATACAGCAAACCTGAAGTGAAGCATCGGAATCTAAAACTGGACTCACAGGAGAGGTTCAAGTCATAGAAAGTTAGAGTGTCAGTCCTCTTGTACTTAAGTCGGCATTGTGCCTTTTGTATTAAATTCGGATGCAATTTCTGTGTTTCATTGTCAATAAGAAGGTCGAAGGTATACAGTAAACCTGAAGTGAAGCATCGGAATATAAAACTGGACTCACAGGAGAGGTTCAAAAACATAGAAAGTGAGAGTGTCAGTCCTCTGGTACTTAAGTCGGCATTGTGCCTTTTGTATTAAATTCGGATGCAATTTCTGTGTTTCATCGTCAATAAGAAGGTCCAAGGGATACAGTAAACCTGAAGTGAAGCATCGGAATCTAAAACTGGACTCACAGGAGAGGTTCAAATCATAGAAAGTGAGAGTGTCAGTCCTCTTGTACTTAAGTCGGCATTGTGCTTTTTGTATTAAATTCGTATGCAATTTCTTTCTTTCATCGTCAATAAGAAGGTACAAGGGATACAGTAATCCTGAAGTGAAGCATCGAAATCTAAAACTGGACTCACAGGAGAGGTTCAAATCATAGAAAGTTGGAGTGTCAGTCCTCTTGTACTTAAGTCGGCATTGTGCCTTTTGTATTAAATTCGGATGCAATTTCTGTGTTTCATTGTCAATAAGAAGGTCGAAGGTATACAGTAAACCTGAAGTGAAGCATCGGAAAAAAAAACTGGACTTACAGGAGAGGTTCAAAACATAGAAAGTTGGAGTGTCAGTCCTCTTGTACTTAAGTCGGCATTGTACCTTTTGTATTAAAATCGGATGCAATTTCTGTGTTTCATCGTCAATAAGAAGGTCCAAGGTATAAAGGAAATCTGAAGCGAAGCTTCGGAATCTAAAACTGGACTCACAGGAGAGGTTCAAATCATAGAAAGTCAGAGTGTCATTCCTCTTGTACTTAAGTCGGTATTGTGCCTTTTGTATTAAATTCGGATGCAATTTTTTTGTTTCATCGTCAATATGAAGGTACAAGGGATACGGTAAAATTAAAGTGAAGCATCGGAATCTAAAACTGGACTCACAGGAGGGGTATAAATCATAGAAAGTGAGAGTGTCAGTCGTCTTGTACTTAAGTCGGCATTGTGCCTTTTGTATAAAATTCGGATGCAATTTCTGTGTTTCATCGTCAATAGGAATGTCGAAGGTATTCAGTAAACCTGAAGTGAAGCATCGGAATCTGAAACTGGCCTCACGGGAGGGGTTCAAATCATAGAAAGTTGGAGTGTCAGTCCTCTTGTACTAAAGTCGGCATTGTGCCTTTGGTATTAAATTCGGATGCAATTTCTGTGTTTCATCGTCGATAAGAAGGTCCAAGGGATACAGTAAACCTGAAGTAAAGCATCGGAATCTAAAACTGGACTCACAGGAGAGGTTCAAATCATAGAAAGTGAGAGTGTCAGTCCTCTTGTACTTAAGTCGGCATTGTGCCTTTTGAATTTAATTCCGTTGCAATTTCTGTGTTTCATCGTCAATAAGAAGGTCCAAGGAATACAGTAAACGTGAAGTGAAGCATCGGAATGGAAAACTGCACTCACAGGAGAGGTTCAAATCATAGAAAGTGAGAGTGTCAGTCCTCTTGTATTTGAGTCGGCATTGTGCCTTTTGTATCACATTCGGATTCAATTTCTGTGTTTCATCGTCAATAAGAAGATCCAAGGGATATAGTAAACCTGAAGTGAGGCATCGGAATCTAAAACTGGTCCCGCAGGAGATGTTCAAATCATAGAAAGTTAGAGTGTCAATCCTCTTGTACTTAGGTCGGCATTGTGTCTTTTGTTTTAAATTCAGATGCAATTTGTGTGTTTCTCCGTCAATAAGAAAGTCCAAGGTGTAAAGGAAACCTGAAGTGAAGCATCACATTCTAAAACTGGACTCACAGGGGAGGTTCAATTCATAGAAAGTTAGAGTGTCATTCCTCTTGTACTTAAGTCGGCATTGTGCCTTTTGCATTAAATTCGGATGCAATTTCTGTGTTTCATCGTCAATAAGAAGGTCCAAGGGATACGGAAAACCTGAAGTGAAGCATCGGAATCTGAAACTGGACTCACAGGAGAGGTTCATATCATAGAAAGTGAGAGTCTCAGTCCTCTTGTACTTAAGTCGGCATTGTGCCTTTTGTATTAAATTCACCTGCAATTTCTGTGTTTCATCGTCAATAAGACGGTCCAAGGTATACAGTAAACCCGAAGTGAAGCATCGGAATCTGAAACTGGACTCACAGGAGGGGTTCAAATCATAGAAAGTTAAAGTGTCAGTCCTCTTGTACTCAAGTCGGCATTGTGCCTTTTGAATTTAATTCCAATGCAATTTCTGTGTTTCATCGTCAATAAGAAGTTCCGAGGTATACAGTAAACCTGAAGTGAAGCATCGGAATCTAAAACTGGACTCACAGGAGAGGTTCAAATCATAGAAAGTGAGAGTGTCATTCGTCTTGCACTTAAGTCGGCATAGTGCCTTTTGTATTAAATTCGGATGCAATTTCTCTGTTTCATCGTCAATAGGAATGTCGAAGGTATTCCGTAAACTTGAAGTGAAGCATCGGAATCTAAAAGTAGACTCACAGGCGAGGCTCAAAACATAGAAAGTGAGAGTGTCAGTTCTCTTGTACTTAAGTCGGCGTTGTGCCTTTTGTATTAAATTTGGATGCAATTTCTGTGTTTTATCGTCAATAAGAGGGTCCAAGGTACACAGTAAACCTGAAGTGAAGCATCGGAATCTAAAACTGGACTGACTGGAGAGGTTCAAATCATAGAAAGTGAGAGTGTCAGTCCTCTTGTATTTGAGTCGGCATTGTGCCTTTTGTATTAAATGCGGAAGCAATTTCTGTGTTTCATCGTCAATAAGAAGGTCCAAGGGATACAGTAAACCTGAAGGGAAGCATCGGAATCTAACACTGGACTCACAGGAGAGGTTCAATTCATAGAAAGTTAGAGTGTCAGTCCTCTTCTACTTAAGTCGGCATTGTGCCTTTTGTATTAAATTCGGATGCAATTTCTGTGTTTCTTCGTCAATAAGAAGGTCCAAGGGATACAGTAAACCTGAAGTGAAGCATCGAAATCCAAAACTGGACTCACAGGTGAGGTTCAAAGCATAGAGAGTTAAAGTGTCAGTCCTCTTGTACTTGAGTCGGCAATGTGCCTTTTGTATTTAATTCGGATGCAATTTCTGTCTTTCATCGTCAATAGGAAGGTCCAAGGGATACAGTAAACCTGAAGTGAAGCATCGGAATCTAAAACTGGACTCATAGGAGAGGTTCAAATCATAGAAAGTTGGAGTGTCAGTCCTCTTGTACTTAAGCCGGCATTGTGCCTTTTGTATTAAATTCGGATGCAATTTCTGTGTATCATTGTGAATAAGAAGGTCGAAGGTATACAGTAAACCTGAAGTGAAGCATCGGAATATAAAACTGGACTGACAGGAGAGGTTCAAATCATAGAAAGTTGGAGTGTCAGTCCTCTTGTAATTATGTCGGCATTGTACCTTTTGTATTAAATTCGGATGCAATTTCTGTGATTCATCGTCAATAAGAAGGTCCAAGGTATAAAGGAAATCTGAAGTGAAGCATCGGAATCTAAAACTGGACTCACAGGAGAGGTTCAAATCATAGAAAGTTAGAGTTACATTCCTCTTGTACTTAAGTCGGTATTGTGCCTTTTGTATTAAATTCGGATGCAATTTTTTTGTTTCAGCGTCAATAAGAAGGTACAAGGGATACGGTAAACCTGAAGTGAAGCATCGGAATCTAAAACTGGACTCACAGGAGGGGTATAAATCAAAGAGAGTGAGAGTGTCAGTCGTCTTGTACTTAAGTCGGCATTGTGCATTTTGTATTAAATTCGGATGCAATTTCTGTGTTTCATCGTCAATAGGAATGTCGAAGGTATTCAGTAAACCTGAAGTGAAGCAACGGAATCTGAAACTGGACTCACGGGAGGGGTTCAAATCATAGAAAGTTGGAGTGTCAGTCCTCTTGTACTAAAAACGGCATTGTGCCTTTGGTATTAAATTCGGATGCAATTTCTGTGTTTCATCGTCAATAAGAAGGTCCAAGGGATACAGTAAACCTGAAGTAAAGCATCGGAATCTAAAACTGGACTCATAAGAGTGGTTCAAATCATAGAAAGTGAGAGTGTCAGTCCTCTTGTACTTAAGTCGGCATTGTGCCTTTTGAATTTAATTCGGATGCAATTTCTGTGTTTCATCGTCAATATGAAGTTCCGAGGTATACAATAAACCTGAAGTGAAGCATCGGAATCTAAGACTCGACTCAAGGGAGAGGTTGAAATCATAGAAAGTGAGAGTGTCAGTCCTCTTGTACTTAAGTCGGCATTGTGCCTTTTGTATTAAATTCGGATGCAAATTTGTGTGTTTCTCCGTCAATAAGAAAGTCCAAGGTATAAAGGAAACCTGAAGTGAAGCATCAGATTCTAAAACTGGACTCACAGGGGAGGTTCAATTCATAGAATGTTAAAGTGTCAGTCCTCTTGTACTTAAGTCGGCATTGTGCCTTTTGTATTAAATTCGGATGCAATTTCTGTATTTCATCGTCAACAAGAAGGTCCAAGGGATACGGTAAACCTGAAGTGAAGCATCGGAATCTAAAACTGGACTCACAGGAGAGGTTCAAATCATAGAAAGTTAAAGTGTCAGTCCTCTTGTACTCAAGTCGGCATTGTGCCTTTTGAATTTAATTCCGATGCAATTTCTGTGTTTCATCGTCAATAAGAAGTTCCGAGGTATACAGTAATCCTGAAGTGAAGCATCGGAATCTAAAACTGGACTCACAGGAGAGGTTCAAATCATAGGAAAGGAGAGTGTCAGTCCTCTTGTAGTTAAGTCGGCGTTGTGCCTTTTGTATTAAATTCGGATGCAATTTCTGTGTTTCATCGTCAATAAGACGATCCAAGGGACACTGTAAACCTGAAGTGAAGCACTGGAATCTAAAACTGGACTCACAGGAGAGGTTCAAATCATAGAAAGTGAGAGTGTCAGTCGTCTTGTACTTAAGTCGGCATTGTGCCTTTTGTATTAAATTCGTGGGCAATTTCTGTGTTTCATCGTCAATAGAAATGTCGAAGGTATTCAGTAAACCTGAAGTGAAGCATCGGAATCTGAAACTGGACTCACGGGAGAGGTTCAAATCATAGAAAGTTGGAGTGTCAGTCCGCTTGTACTAAACTCGGCATTGTGCCTTTGGTATTAATCGTGTTTCATCGTCAATAAGACGATCCAAGGGATACAGTAAACCTGAAGTAAAGCATCGGAATCTAAAACTGGACTCACAGGAGAGGTTCAAATCATAGTAAGTGAGAGTGTCAGTCGTCTTGTACTTAAGTCGGCATTGTGCCTTTTGTATTAAATTCGGATGCAATTTCTGAGTTTCATCGTCAATAGGAATGTCGAAGGTATTCAGTAAACCTGAAGTGAAGCATCGGGATCTAAAACTGGACTCACAGGAGAGCTTCAAATCATAGAAAGTGAGAGCGTCAGTCCTCTTGTACTTAAGTCGGAATTGTGCCTTTTGTATTAATTTCGGATGCAATTTCTGTGTTTCATCGTCAATAAGACGGTCCAAGGGATACAGTAAACCTTAAGTGAAGCATCGGAATCTAAAACTGGACCCACAGGAGAGGTTCACATCATAGAAAGTGAGAGTGTCATTCGTCTTGACTTAAGTCGGCATTGTACAAGGGACACAGTAATCCTGAAGTGAAGCATCGAAATCCAAAACTGGACTCACAGGGGAGGTTCAAAGCATAGAAAGTTAAAGTGTCAGTCCTCTTGTACTTGAGTCGGCAATGTGCCTTTTGTATTAAATTCGGATGCAATTTCTGTCTTTCATCGTCAATAAGAAGGTCCAAGGGATACAGTAAACCTGAAGTGAAGCATCGGAATCTAAAACTGGACTCACAGGAGAGGTTCAAATCATAGAAAGTGAGAGTGTCAGTCCTCTTGTACTTAAGTCGGCATTGTGCCTTTTGTATTAAATACGGATGCAATTTCTGTGTTTCATCGTCAATAAGACAGTCCAAGGTATACAGTAAACATGAAGTGAAGCATCGGAATCTAAAACTGCGCTCACAGGAGGGGTTCAAATCATAGAAAGTTAAAGTGTCAGTCCTCCTGTACTCAAGTCGGCATTGTGCCTTTTGAATTTAATTCCAATGCAATTTCTGTGTTTCATCGTCAATAAGAAGGTCCAAGGTACACAGTAAACCTGAAGTGAAGCATCGGAATCTAAAACTGGACTCACAGGAGAGGTTCAAATCATAGAAAGTGAGAGTGTCATTAGCCTTGTACTTAAGTCGGCATTGTGCCTTTTGTATTACATTCGGATGCAATTTCTGTGTTTCATGGTCAATAGGAATGTCGAAGGTATTCCGTAAACCTGAAGTGAAGCATCGGAATCTAAAAGTATACTCACAGGAGAGGTTCAAAACATAGAAAGTGAGAGTGTCAGTCCTCTTGTACTTAAGTCGGCATTGTGCCTTTTGTATTAAATTCGGATGCAATTTCTGTGTTTCATCGTCAATAAGAAGGTCCAAGGTATACAGTAAACCTGAAGTGAAGCATCGGAATCTAAAACTGGACTCACAGGAGGGGTTCAAGTCATAGAAAGTTAGAGTGTCAGTCCTCTTGTACTTAAGTCGGCATTGTGCCTTTTGTATTAAATTCGGATGCAATTTCTGTGTTTCATTGTCAATAAGAAGGTCGAAGGTATACAGTAAACCTGAAGTGAAGCATCGGAATATAAAATTGGACTCACAGGAGAGGTTCAAAACATAGAAAGTGAGAGTGTCAGTCCTCTGGTACTTAAGCCGGCATTGTGCCTTTTGTATTAAATTCGGATGCAATTTCTGTGTTTCATCGTCAATAAGAAGGTCCAAGGGATACAGTAAACCTGAAGTGAAGCATCAGAATCTAAAACTGGACTCACAGGAGAGGTTCAAATCATAGAAAGTGAGAGTGTCAGTCCTCTTGTACTTAAGTCGGCATTGTGCCTTTTGTATTAAATTCGTATGCAGTTTCTTTGTTTCATCGTCAATTAGAAGGTACAAGGGATACAGTAATCCTGAAGTGAAGCATCGAAATCTAAAACTGGACTCACAGGAGAGGTTCAAATCATAGAAAGTTGGAGTGTCAGTCCTCTTGTACTTAAGTCGGCATTGTGCATTTTGTATTAAATTCGGATGCATTTTCTGTGTTTCATTGTCAATAAGAAGGTCGAAGGTATACAGTAAACCTGAAGTGAAGCATCGGAAAAAAAACTGGACTGACAGGAGAGGTTCAAATCATAGAAAGTTGGAGAGTCAGTCCTCTTGTACTTAAGTCGGCATTGTACCTTTTGTATTAAATTCGGATGCAATTTCTGTGTTTCATCGTCAATAAGAAGGTCCAAGGTATAAAGGAAATCTGAAGAGAAGCTTCAGAATCTAAAACTGGACTCACAGGAGATGTTCAAATCACAGAATGTTAGAGTGTCATTCCTCTTGTACTTAAGTCGGTATTGTGATTTTTGTATTAAATTCGGATGCAATTTTTTTGTTTCCTCGTCAATAAGAAGGTACAAGGGGTACGGTAAACCTGAAGTGAAGCATCGGAATCTAGAACTGGATTCACAGGAGGGGTATAAATCATAGAAAGTGAGAGTGTCAGTCGTCTTGTACTTAAGTCGGCATTGTGCCTTTTGTATAAAATTCGGATGCAATTTCTGTGTTTCATCGTCAATAAGAAGGTCCAAGGAATACAGTAAACGTGAAGTGAAGCATCGGAATGTAAAACTGCACTAACAGGAGAGATTCAAATCATAGAAAGTGAGAGTGTCAGTCCTCTTGTATTTGAGTCGGCATTGTGCCTTTTGTATCACATTCGGAAGCAATTTCTGTGTTTCAACGTCAATAAGAAGATCCAAGGGATATAGTAAACCTGAAGTGAGGCATCGGAATCTAAAACTGGTCCCACAGGAGAGGTTCAAATCACAGAAAGTTAGAGTGTCAATCCTCTTGTACTTAAGTCGGCATTGTGCCTTTTGTATTAAATTCGGATGCAATTTCTGTGTTTCATCGTCAATAAGAAGTTCCGAGGTATACAGTAAACCTGAAGTGAAGCATCGGAATCTAAAACTGGACTCACAGGAGAGGTTCAAATCATAGAAAGTGAGAGTGTCAGTCCTCTTGTAGTTAAGTCGGCGTTGTGCCTTTTGTATTAAATTCGGATGCAATTTCTGTGTTTCATCGTCAATAAGACGATCCAAGGGACACTGTAAACCTGAAGTGAAGCACTGGAATCTAAAACTGGACTCACAGGAGAGGTTCAAATCATAGAAAGTGAGAGTGTCAGTCGTCTTGTACTTAAGTCGGCATTGTGCCTTTTGTATTAAATTCGTGGGCAATTTCTGTGTTTCATCGTCAATAGGAATGTCGAAGGTATACAGTAAACCTGAAGTGAAGCATCGGAATCTGAAACTGGACTCACGGGAGAGGTTCAAATCATAGAAAGTTGGAGTGTCAGTCCTCTTGTACTAAAGTCGGCATTGTGCCTTTGGTATTAATCGTGTTTCATCGTCAATAAGACGATCCAAGGGATACAGTAAACCTGAAGTAAAGCTTCGGAATCTAAAACTGGACTCACAGGAGAGGTTCAAATCATAGAAAGTGAGAGTGTCAGTCGTCTTGTACTTAAGTCGGCATTGTGCCTTTTGTATTAAATTCGGATGCAATTTCTGTGTTTCATCGTCAATAGGAATGTCGAAGGTATTCAGTAAACCTGAAGTGAAGCATCGGAATCTAAAACTGGACTCACAGGAGAGCTTCAAATCATAGAAAGTGAGAGCGTCAGTCCTCTTGTACTTAAGTCGGCATTGTGCCTTTTGTATTAATTTCGGATGCAATTTCTGTGTTTCATCGTCAATAAGACGGTCCAAGGAATACAGTAAACCTTAAGTGAAGCATCGGAATCTAAAACTGGTCTCACAGGAGAGGTTCAAATCATAGAAAGTGAGAGTGTCATTCGTCTTGACTTAAGTCGGCATTGTACAAGGGACACAGTAATCCTGAAGTGAAGCATCGAAATCCAAAACTGGACTCACAGGAGAGGTTCAAAGCATAGAAAGTTAAAGTGTCAGTCCTCTTGTACTTGAGTCGGCAATGTGCCTTTTGTATTAAATTCGGATGCAATTTCTGTCTTTCATTGTCAATAAGAAGGTCCAAGGGATACAGTAAACCTGAAGTGAAACATCGGAATCTAAAACTGGACTCACAGGAGAGGTTCAAATCATAGAAAGTGAGAGTGTCAGTCCTCTTGTACTTAAGTCGGCATTGTGCCTTTTGTATTAAATTCGGATGCAATTTCTGTGTTTCATTGTCAATAAGAAGGTCGAAGGTATACAGTAAACCTGAAGTGAAGCATCGGAATATAAAACTGGACTCACAGGAGAGGTTCAAAACATAGAAAGTGAGAGTGTCAGTCCTCTGGTACTTAAGTCGGCATTGTGCCTTTTGTATTAAATTCGGATGCAATTTCTGTGTTTCATCGTCAATAAGACAGTCCAAGGTATACAGTAAACACGAAGTGAAGCATCGGAATCTAAAACTGCGCTCACAGGAGGGGTTCAAATCATAGAAAGTTAAAGTGTCAGTCCTCCTGTACTCAAGTCGGCATTGTGCCTTTTGAATTTAATTCCAATGCAATTTCTGTGTTTCATCGTCAATAAGAAGGTCCAAGGTACACAGTAAACCTGAAGTGAAGCATCGGAATCTAAAACTGGACTCACAGGAGAGGTTCAAGTCATAGAAAGTTAGAGTGTCAGTCCTCTTGTACTTAAGTCGGCATTGTGCATTTTGTAATAAATTCGGATGCAATTTCTGTGTTTCATTGTCAATAAGAAGGTCGAAGGTATACAGTAAACCTGAAGTGAAGTATCGGAATATAAAACTGGACTCACAGGAGAGGTTCAAAACATAGAAAGTGAGAGTGTCAGTCCTCTGGTACTTAAGTCGGCATTGTGCCTTTTGTATTAAATTCGGATGCAATTTCTGTGTTTCATCGTCAATAAGAAGGTCCAAGGGATACAGTAAACCTGAAGTGAAGCATCGGAATCTAAAACTGGACTCACAGGAGAGGTTCAAATCATAGAAAGTGAGAGTGTCAGTCCTCTTGTACTTAAGTCGGCATTGTGCCTTTTGTATTAAATTCGTATGCAGTTTCTTTGTTTCATCGTCAATAAGAAGGTACAAGGGATACAGTAATCCTGAAGTGAAGCATCGAAATCTAAAACTGGACTCACAGGAGAGGTTCAAATCATAGAAAGTTGGAGTGTCAGTCCTCTTGTACTTAAGTCGGCATTGTGCATTTTGTATTAAATTCGGATGCAATTTCTGTGTTTCATTGTCAATAAGAAGGTCGAAGGTATACAGTAAACCTGAAGTGAAGCATCGGAAAAAAAACTGGACTGACAGGAGAGGTTCAAATCATAGAAAGTTGGAGTGTCAGTCCTCTTGTACTTAAGTCGGCATTGTACCTTTTGTATTAAATTCGGATGCAATTTCTGTGTTTCATCGTCAATAAGAAGGTCCAAGGTACAAAGGAAATCTGAAGAGAAGCTTCGGAATCTAAAACTGGACTCACAGGAGAGGTTCAAATCACAGTAAGTTAGAGTGTCATTCCTCTTGTACTTAAGTCGGTATTGTGCCTTTTGTATTAAATTCGGATGCAATTTTTTTGTTTCATCGTCAATAAGAAGGTACAAGGGATACGGTAAACCTGAAGTGAAGCATCGGAATCTAAAACTGGACTCACAGGAGGGGTATAAATCATAGAAAGTGAGAGTGTCAGTCGTCTTGTACTTAAGTCGGCATTGTGCCTTTTGTATAAAATTCGGATGCAATTTCTGTGTTTCATCGTCATTAGGAATGTCGAAGGTATTCAGTAAAACTGAAGTTAAGCATCGGAATCTGAAACTGGCCTCACGGGAGGGGTTCAAATCATAGAAAGTTGGAGTGTCAGTCCTCTTGTACTAAAGTCGGCATTGTGCCTTTGGTATTAAATTCGGATGCAATTTCTGTGTTTCATCGTCGATAAGAAGGTCCAAGGGATACAGTAAACCTGAAGTAAAGCATCGGAATCTAAAACTGGACTCACAGGAGAGGTTCAAATCATAGAAAGTGAGAGTGTCAGTCCTCTTGTACTTAAGTCGGCATTGTGCCTTTTGAATTTAATTCCGTTGCAATTTCTGTGTTTCATCGTCAATATGAAGTTCCGACGTATACAGTAAACCTGAAGTGATGCATCGGAATCTGAGACTCGACTCACAGGAGAGGTTGAAATCATAGAAAGTGAGAGCGTCAGTCCTCTTTTACTTAAGTCGGCATTGTGCCTTTTGTATTAAATTCGGATGCAATTTCTGTGTTTCATCGTCAATAAGAAGGTCCAAGGAATACAGTAAACGTGAAGTGAAGCATCGGAATGTAAAACTGCACTCACAGGAGAGGTTCAAATCATAGAAAGTGAGAGTGTCAGTCCTCTTGTATTTGAGTCGGCATTGTGCCTTTTGTATCACATTCGGATGCAATTTCTGTGTTTCATCGTCAATAAGAAGATCCAAGGGATATAGTAAACCTGAAGTGAGGCATCGGAATCTAAAACTGGTCCCACAGGAAAGGTTCAAATCATAGAAAGTTAGAGTGTCAATCCTCTTGTACTTAAGTCGGCATTGTGCGTTTTGTGCTAAATTCGGATGCAATTTGTGTGTTTCTCCGTCAA
Source organism: Schistocerca americana (assembly GCF_021461395.2). Lineage (NCBI taxonomy): Eukaryota > Metazoa > Arthropoda > Insecta > Orthoptera > Acrididae > Schistocerca > Schistocerca americana. The sequence goes on from NC_060121.1 coordinate 62,684,635, forward strand.
TAAGAATGTCCAAGGTATAAAGGAAACCTGAAGTGAAGCATCAGATTCTAAAACTGGACTCACAGGGGAGGTTCAATTCATAGAAAGTTAGAGTGTCATTCCTCTTGTACTTAAGTCGGCATTGTGCCTTTTGTATTAAATTCGTATGCAATTTCTTTGTTTCATCGTCAATAAGAAGGTACAAGGGATACAGTAATCCTGAAGTGAAGCATCGAAATCTAAAACTGGACTCACAGGAGAGGTTCAAATCATAGAAAGTTAAAGTGTCAGTCCTCTTGTACTTAAGTCGGCATTGTGCTTTTGAATTTAATTCCGATGCAATTTCTGTGTTTCATCGTCAATAAGAAGTTCCGAGGTATACAGTAAACCTGAAGTGAAGCATCGGAATCTAAAACTGGACTCACAGGAGAGGTTGAAATCATAGAAAGTGAGAGTGTCATTCGTCTTGCACTTAAGTCGGCATTGTGCCTTTTGTATTAAATTCGGATGCAATTTGTGTGTTTCTCCATCAATAAGAATGTCCAAGGTATAAAGGAAACCTGAAGTGAAGCATCAGATTCTAAAACTGGACTCACAGGGGAGGTTCAAATCATAGAAAGTTAAAGTGTCAGTCCTCTTGTACTCAAGTCGGCATTGTGCCTTTTGAATTTAATTCCGATGCAATTTCTGTGTTTCATCGTCAATAAGAAGTTCCGAGGTATACAGTAAACCTGAAGTGAAGCATCGGAATCTAAAACTGGACTCACAGGAGAGGTTGAAATCATAGAAAGTGAGAGTGTCATTCCTCTTGTAGTTAAGTCGGCGTTGTGCCTTTTGTATTAAATTCGGATGCAATTTCTGTGTTTCATCGTCAATAAGACGATCCAAGGGACACTGTAAACCTGAAGTGAAGCACTGGAATCTATAACTGGACTCACAGGAGAGGTTCAAATCATAGAAAGTGAGAGTGTCAGTCGTCTTGTACTTAAGTCGGCATTGTGCCTTTTGTATTAAATTCGTGGGCAATTTCTGTGTTTCATCGTCAATAGGAATGTCGAAGGTATTCAGTAAACCTGAAGTGAAGCATCGGAATCTGAAACTGGACTCACGGGAGAGGTTCAAATCATAGAAAGTGAGAGTGTCAGTCGTCTTGTACTTAAGTCGGCATTGTGCCTTTTGTATTAAATTCGGATGCAATTTCTGTGTTTCATCGTCAATAGGAATGTCGAAGGTATTCAGTAAACCTGAAGTGAAGCATCGGAATCTAAAACTGGACTCACAGGAGAGCTTCAAATCATAGAAAGTGAGAGGGTCAGTCCTCTTGTACTTAAGTCGGCATTGTGCCTTTTGTATTAATTTCGGATGCAATTTCTGTGTTTCATCGTCAATAAGACGGTCCAAGGGATACAGTAAACCTTAAGTGAAGCATCGGAATCTAAAACTGGACTCACAGGAGAGGTTCAAATCATAGAAAGTGAGAGTGTCATTCGTCTTGACTTAAGTCGGCATTGTAAAAGGGACACAGTACTCCTGAAGTGAAGCATCGAAATCCAAAACTGGACTCACAGGAGAGGTTCAAAGCATAGAAAGTTAAAGTGTCAGTCCTCTTGTACTTGAGTCGGCAACGTGCCTTTTGTATTAAATCGGATGCAATTTCTGTCTTTCATCGTCAATAAGAAGGTCCAAGGGATACAGTAAACCTGAAGTGAAGCATCGGAATCTAAAACTGGACTCACCGGAGAGGTTCAAATCATAGAAAGTGAGAGTGTCAGTCCTCTTGTACTTAAGTCGGCATTGTGCCTTTTGTATTAAATTCGGATGCAATTTCTGTGTTTCATCGTCAATAAGACAGTCCAAGGTATACAGTAAACATGAAGTGAAGCATCGGAATCTAAAACTGCCCTCACAGGAGGGGTTCAAATCATAGAAAGTTAAAGTGTCAGTCCTCCTGTACTCAAGTCGGCGTTGTGCCTTTTGAATTTAATTCCAATGTAATTTCTGTGTTTCATCGTCAATAAGAAGGTCCAAGGTACACAGTAAACCTGAAGTGAAGCATCGGAATCTAAAACTGGACTCACAGGAGAGGTTCAAATCATAGACAGTGAGAGCGTCATTAGCCTTGTACTTAAGTCGGCATTGTGCCTTTTGTATTACATTCGGATGCAATTTCTGTGTTTCATCGTCAATAGGAATGTCGAAGGTATTCCGTAAACCTGAAGTGAAGCATCGTAATCTAAAAGTAGACTCACAGGAGAGGTTCAAAGCATAGAAAGTGAGAGTGTCAGTCCTCTTGTACTTAAGTCGGCATTGTGCCTTTTGTATTAAATTCGGATGCAATTTCTGTGTTTCATCGTCAATAAGAGGGTCGAAGGTATACAGTAAACCTGAAGTGAAGCATCGGAATATAAAACTGGACTCACAGGAGAGGTTCAAAACATAGAAAGTGAGAGTGTCGGTCCTCTGGTACTTAAGTCGGCATTGTGCCTTTTGTATTAAATTCGGATGCAATTTCTGTGTTTCATCGTCAATAAGAAGGTCCAAGGGATACAGTAAACCTGAAGTGAAGCATCGGAATCTAAAACTGGACTCACAGGAGAGGTTCAAATCATAGAAAGTGAGAGTGTCAGTCCTCTTGTACTTAAGTCGGCATTGTGCCTTTTGTATTAAATTCGTATGCAGTTTCTTTGTTTCATCGTCAATAAGAAGGTACAAGGGATACAGTAATCCTGAAGTGAAGCATCGAAATCTAAAACTGGACTCACAGGAGAGGTTCAAATCATAGAAAGTTGGAGTGTCAGTCCTCTTGTACTTAAGTCGGCATTGTGCATTTTGTATTAAATTTGGATGCAATTTCTGTGTTTCATTGTCAATAAGAAGGTCGAAGGTATACAGTAAACCTGAAGTGAAGCATCGGAAAAAAAACTGGACTGACAGGAGAGGTTCAAATCATAGAAAGTTGGAGTGTCAGTCCTCTTGTACTTAAGTCGGCATTCTACCTTTTGTATTAAATTCGGATGCAATTTCTGTGTTTCATCGTCAATAAGAAGGTCCAAGGTATAAAGGAAATCTGAAGAGAAGCTTCGGAATCTAAAACTGGACTCACAGGAGAGGTTCAAATCACAGAAAGTTAGAGTGTCATTCCTCTTGTACTTAAGTCGGTATTGTGCCTTTTGTATTAAATTCGGATGCAATTTTTTTGTTTCATCGTCAATAAGAAGGTACAAGGGATACGGTAAACCTGAAGTGAAGCATCGGAATCTAAAACTGGACTCACAGGAGGGGTATAAATCACAGAAAGTGAGAGTGTCAGTCGTCTTGTACTTAAGTCGGCATTGTGCCTTTTGTATAAAATTCGGATGCAATTTCTGTGTTTCATCGTCAATAGGATTGTCGAAGGTATTCAGTAAACCTGAAGTGAAGCATCGGAATCTGAAACTGGCCTCACGGGAGGGGTTCAAATCATAGAAAGTTGGAGTGTCAGTCCTCTTGTACTAAAGTCGGCATTGTGCCTTTGGTATTAAATTCGGATGCAATTTCTGTGTTTCATCGTCGATAAGAAGGTCCAAGGGATACAGTAAACCTGAAGTAAAGCATCGGAATCTAAAACTGGACTCTTAGGAGAGGTTCAAATCATAGAAAGTGAGAGTGTCAGTCCTCTTGTACTTAAGTTGGCATTGTGCCTTTTGAATTTAATTCCGTTGCAATTTCTGTGTTTCATCGTCAATATGAAGTTCCGAGGTATACAGTAAACCTGAAGTGAAGTATCGGAATCTAAGACTCGACTCACAGGAGAGGTTGAAATCATAGAAAGTGAGAGTGTCAGTCCTCTTTTACTTAAGTCGGCATTGTGCCTTTTGTATTAAATTCGGATTGCAATTTCTGTGTTTCATCGTCAATAAGAAGGTCCAAGGAATACAGTAAACGTGAAGTGAAGCATCGGAATGTAAAACTGCACTCACATGAGAGGTTCAAATCATAGAAAGTGAGAGTGTCAGTCCTCTTGTATTTGAGTCGACATTGTGCGTTTTGTGTCCCATTCGGATGCAATTTCTGTGTTTCATCGTCATTAAGAAGGTCCAAGGGATATAGTAAACCTGAAGTGAGGCATCGGAATCTAAAACTGGTCCCACAGGAGAGGTTCAAATCATAGAAAGTTAGAGTGTCAGTGCTCTTGTATTTAAGTCGGCATTGTGCCTTTTGTATTAAATTCGGATGCAATTTGTGTGTTTCTCCGTCAATAAGAAAGTCCAAGGTATAAAGGAAACCTGAAGTGAAGCATCAGATTCTAAAACTGGACTCACAGGGGAGGTTCAATTCATAGAAAGTTAAAGTGTCAGTCCTCTTGTACTTAAGTCGGCATTGTGCCTTTTGTATTAAATTCGGATGCAATTTCTGTATTGCAACGTCAACAAGAAGGTCCAAGGGATACGGTAAACCTGAAGTGAAGCATCGGAATCTAAAACTGGACTCACAGGAGAGGTTCAAATCATAGAAAGTTAAAGTGTCAGTCCTCTTGTACTCAAGTCGGCATTGTGCCTTTTGAATTTAATTCCGATGCAATTTCTGTGTTTCATCGTCAATAAGAAGTTCCGAGGTATACAGTAAACCTGAAGTGAAGCATCGGAATCTAAAACTGGACTCACAGGAGAGGTTCAAATCATAGAAAGTGAGAGTGTCAGTCCTCTTGTAGTTAAGTCGGCGTTGTGCCTTTTGTATTAAATTCGGATGTAATTTCTCTGTTTCATCGTCAATAAGACGATCCAAGGGACACTGTAAACCTGAAGTGAAGCACTGGAATCTAAAACTGGACTCACAGGAGAGGTTCAAATCATAGAAAGTGAGAGTGTCATTCGTCTTGACTTCAGTCGGCATTGTACAAGGGACACAGTAATCCTGAAGTGAAGCATCGAAATCCAAAACTGGACTCACAGGAGAGGTTCAAAGCATAGAAAGTTAAAGTGTCAGTCCTCTTGTACTTGAGTCGGCAATGTGCCTTTTGTATTAAATTCGGATGCAATATCTGTCTTTCATCGTCAATAAGAAGGTCCAAGGGATACAGTAAACCTGAAGTGAAGCATCGGAATCTAAAAGTGGACTCACAGGAGAGGCTCAAATCATAGAAAGTGAGAGTGTCAGTCCTCTTGTACTTAAGTCGGCACTGTGCCTTTTGTATTAAATTCGGATGCAATTTCTGTGTTTCATCGTCAATAAGACAGTCCAAGGTATACAGTAAACATGAAGTCAAGCATCGGAATCTAAAACTGCGCTCACAGGAGGGGTTCAAATCATAGAAAGTTAAAGTGTCAGTCCTCCTGTACTCAAGTCGGCATTGTGCCTTTTGAATTTAATTCCAATGCAATTTCTGTGTTTCATCGTCAATAAGAAGGTCAAAGGTACACAGTAAACCTGAAGTGAAGCATCGGAATCTAAAACTGGACTCACAGGAGAGGTTCAAATCATAGAAAGTGAGAGTGTCATTAGCCTTGTACTTAAGTCGGCATTGTGCCTTTTGTATTACATTCGGATGCAATTTCTGTGTTTCATCGTCAATAGGAATGTCGAAGGTATTCCGTAAACCTGAAGTGAAGCATCGGAATCTAAAAGTAGACTCACAGGAGAGGTTCAAAACATAGAAAGTGAGAGTGTCAGTCCTCTTGTACTTAAGTTGGCATTGTGCCTTTTGTATTAAATTCGGATGCAATTTCTGTGTTTCATCGTCAATAAGAAGGTCCAAGGTATACAGTAAACCTGAAGTGAAGCATCGGAATCTAAAACTGGACTCACAGGAGAGGTTCAAGTCGTAGAAAGTTAGAGTGTCAGTCCTCTTGTACTTAAGTCGGCATTGTGCCTTTTGTATTAAATTCGGATGCAATTTCTGTGTTTCATTGTCAATAAGAAGGTCGAAGGTATACAGTAAACCTGAAGTGAAGCATCGGAATATAAAACTGGACTCACAGGAGAGGTTCAAAACATAGAAAGTGAGAGTGTCAGTCCTCTGGTACTTAAGTCGGCATTGTGCCTTTTGTATTAAATTCGGATGCAATTTCTGTGTTTCATCGTCAATAAGAAGGTCCAAGGGATACAGTAAACCTGAAGTGAAGCATCGGAATCTAAAACTGGACTCACAGGAGAGGTACAAATCATAGAAAGTGAGAGTGTCAGTCCTCTTGTACTTAAGTCAGCATTGTGCCTTTTGTATTAAATTCGTATGCAGTTTCTTTGTTTCATCGTCAATAAGAAGGTACAAGGGATACAGTAATCCTGGAGTGAAGCATCGAAATCTAAAACTGGACTCACAGGAGAGGTTCAAATCATAGAAAGTTGGAGTGTCAGTCCTCTTGTACTTAAGTCGGCATTGTGCATTTTGTATTAAATTCGGATGCAATTTCTGTGTTTCATTGTCAATAAGAAGGTCGAAGGTATACAGTAAACCTGAAGTGAAGCATCGGGAAAAAAACTGGACTGACAGGAGAGGTTCAAATCATAGAAAGTTGGAGTGTCAGTCCTCTTGTACTTAAGTCGGCATTGTACCTTTTGTATTAAATTCGGATGCAATTTCTGTGTTTCATCGTCAATAAGAAGGTCCAAGGTATAAAGGAAATCTGAAGAGAAGCTTCGGAATCTAAAACTGGACTCACAGGAGAGGTTCAAATCACAGAAAGTTAGAGTGTCATTCCTCTTGTACTTAAGTCGGTATTGTGCCTTTTGTATTAAATTCGGATGCAATTTTTTTGTTTCATCGTCAATAAGAAGGTGCAAGGGATACGGTAAACCTGAAGTGAAGCATCGGAATCTAAAACTGGACTCACAGGAGGGGTATAAATCATAGAAAGTGAGAGTGTCAGTCATCTTGTACTTAAGTCGGCATTGTGCCTTTTGTATAAAATTCGGATGCAATTTCTGTGTTTCATCGTCAATAGGAATGTCGAAGGTATTCAGTAAACCTGAAGTGAAGCATCGGAATCTGAAACTGGCCTCACGGGAGGGGTTCAAATCATAGAAAGTTGGAGTGTCAGTCCTCTTGTACTAAAGTCGGCATTGTGCCTTTGGTATTAAATTCGGATGCAATTTCTGTGTTTCATCGTCGATAAGAAGGTCCAAGGGATACAGTAAACCTGAAGTAAAGCATCGGAATCTAAAACTGGACTCACAGGAGAGGTTCAAATCATAGAAAGTGAGAGTGTCAGTCCTCTTGTACTTAAGTCGGCACTGTGCATTTTGAATTTAATTCCGTTGCAATTTCTGTGTTTCATCGTCAATATGAAGTTCCGAGGTATACAGTAAACCTGAAGTGAAGCACCGGAATCTAAGACTCGACCCACAGGAGAGGTTGAAATCATTGAAAGTGAGAGTGTCAGTCCTCTTTTACTTAAGTCGGCATTGTGCCTTTTGTATTAAATTCGGATGCAATTTCTGTGTTTCATCGTCAATAAGAAGGTCCAAGGAATACAGTAAACGTGAAGTGAAGCATCGGAATGTAAAACTGCACTCACAGGAGAGGTTCAAATCATAGAAAGTGAGAGTGTCAGTCCTCTTGTATTTGAGTCGGCATTGTGCCTTTTGTATCACATTCGGATGCAATTTCTGTGTTTCATCGTCAATAAGAAGATCCAAGGGATATAGTAAACCTGAAGTGAGGCATCGGAATCTAAAACTGGTCCCACAGGAGAGGTTCAAATCATAGAAAGTTAGAGTGTCAATCCTCTTGTACTTAAGTCGGCATTGTGCGTTTTGTACTAAATTCGGATGCAACTTGTGTGTTTCTCCGTCAATAAGTAAGTCCAAGGTATAAAGGAAACCTGAAGTGAAGCATCAGATTCTAAAACTGGACACACAGGGGAGGTTCTATTCATAGAAAGTTAGAGTGTCATACCTCTTGTACTTAAGTCGGCATTGTGCCTTTTGTATTAAATTCGTATGCAATTTCTTTGTTTCATCGTCAATAAGATGGTACAAGGGATACAGTAATCCTGAAGTGAAGCATCGAAATCTAAAACAGGACTCACAGGAGAGGTTCAAACCATAGAAAGTTAAAGTGTCAGTCCTCTTGTACTTAAGTCGGCATTGTGCCTTTTGTATTAAATTCGGTTGCAATTTCTGTGTTTCATCGTCAATAAGAAGGTCCAAGGGATACGGAAAACCTGAAGTGAAGCATCGGAATCTAAAACTGGAGTCACAGGAGAGGTTCAAATCGTAGAAAGTTAAAGTGTCAGTCCTCTTGTACTCAAGTCGACATTGTGCCTTTTGAATTTTATTCCGATGCAATTTCTGTGTTTCATCGTCAATAAGAAGTTCCGAGGTAGACAGTAAACCTGAAGTGAAGCATCGGAATCTAAAACTGGACTCACAGGAGAGGTTCAAATCATAGAAAGTGAGAGTGTCAGTCGTCTTGTACTTAAGTCGGCATTGTGCCTTTTGTATTAAATTCGGAGACAATTTCTGTGTTTCATCGTCAATAGGAATGTCGAAGGTATTCAGTAAACCTGAAGTGAAGCATCGGAATCTGAAACTGGACTCACGGGAGAGGTTCAAATCATAGAAATTTGGAGTGTCAGTCCTCTTGTACTAAAGCCGGCATTGTGCGTTTGGTATTAAATTCGGATGCAATTTCTGTGTTTCATCGTCAATAAGATGGTCCAAGGGATACAGTAAACCTGAAGTAAAGCATCGGAATCTAAAACTGGACTCACAGGAGAGGTTCAAATCATAGAAAGTGAGAGTGTCAGTCGTCTTGTACTTAAGTCGGCATTGTGCCTTTTGTATTAAATTCGGAGACAATTTCTGTGTTTCATCGTCAATAGGAATGTCGAAGGTATTCAGTAAACCTGAAGTGAAGCATCGGAATCTGAAACTGGACTCACGGGAGAGGTTCAAATCATAGAAATTTGGAGTGTCAGTCCTCTTGTACTAAAGTCGGCATTGTGCCTTTGGTAATAAACTCGGATGCAATTTCTGTGTTTCATCGTCAATAAGATGGTCCAAGGGATACAGTAAACCTGAAGTAAAGCATCGGAATCCAAAACTGGACTCACAGGAGAGGTTCAAATCATAGAAAGTGAGAGTGTCATTCGTCTTGCACTTAAGTCGGCATTGTGCCTTTTGTATTAAATTCGGATGCAATTTCTGTGTTTCATTGTCAATAGGAATGTCGAAGGTATTCCGTAAACCTGAAGTGAAGCATCGGAATCTAAAAGTAGACTCACAGGAAATGTTCAAAACATAGAAAGTGAGAGTGTCAGTTCTCTTGTACTTAAGTCGGCATTGTGCCTTTTGTATTAAATTCGGATGCAATTTCTGTGTTTTATCGTCAATAAGAAGGTCCAAGGTACACAGTAAACCTGAAGTGAAGCATCGGAATCTAAGACTGGACTGACAGGAGAGGTTCAAATCATAGAAAGTGAGAGTGTCAGTCCTCTTGTATTTGAGTCGGCATTGTGCCTTTTCTATTAAATGCGGAAGCAATTTCTGTGTTTCATCGTCAAAAAGAAGGTCGAAGGTATACAGTAAACCTGAAGTGAAGCATCGGAATATAAAACTGGACTCACAGGAGAGGTTCAAAACATAGAAAGTGAGAGTGTCAGTCCTCTGGTACTTAAGTCGGCATTGTGCCTTTTGTATTAAATTCGGATGCAATTTCTGTGTTTCATCGTCAATAAGAAGGTCCAAGGGATACAGTAAACCTGAAGTGAAGCATCGGAATCTAAAACTGGACTCACAGGAGAGGTACAAATCATAGAAAGTGAGAGTGTCAGTCCTCTTGTACTTAAGTCGGCATTGTGCCTTTTGTATTAAATTCGTATGCAGTTTCTTTGTTTCATCGTCAATAAGAAGGTACAAGGGATACAGTAATCCTGGAGTGAAGCATCGAAATCTAAAACTGGACTCACAGGAGAGGTTCAAATCATAGAAAGTTGGAGTGTCAGTCCTCTTGTACTTAAGTCGGCATTGTGCATTTTGTATTAAATTCGGATGCAATTTCTGTGTTTCATTGTCAATAAGAAGGTCGAAGGTATACAGTAAACCTGAAGTGAAGCATCGGGAAAAAAACTGGACTGACAGGAGAGGTTCAAATCATAGAAAGTTGGAGTGTCAGTCCTCTTGTACTTAAGTCGGCATTGTACCTTTTGTATTAAATTCGGATGCAATTTCTGTGTTTCATCGTCAATAAGAAGGTCCAAGGTATAAAGGAAATCTGAAGAGAAGCTTCAGAATCTAAAACTGGACTCACAGGAGAGGTTCAAATCACAGAAAGTTAGAGTGTCATTCCTCTTGTACTTAAGTCGGTATTGTGCCTTTTGTATTAAATTCGGATGCAATTTTTTTGTTTCATCGTCAATAAGAAGGTGCAAGGGATACGGTAAACCTGAAGTGAAGCATCGGAATCTAAAACTGGACTCACAGGAGGGGTATAAATCATAGAAAGTGAGAGTGTCAGTCATCTTGTACTTAAGTCGGCATTGTGCCTTTTGTATAAAATTCGGATGCAATTTCTGTGTTTCATCGTCAATAGGAATGTCGAAGGTATTCAGTAAACCTGAAGTGAAGCATCGGAATCTGAAACTGGCCACACGGGAGGGGTTCAAATCATAGAAAGTTGGAGTGTCAGTCCTCTTGTACTAAAGTCGGCATTGTGCCTTTGGTATTAAATTCGGATGCAATTTCTGTGTTTCATCGTCGATAAGAAGGTCCAAGGGATACAGTAAACCTGAAGTAAAGCATCGGAATCTAAAACTGGACTCACAGGAGAGGTTCAAATCATAGAAAGTGAGAGTGTCAGTCCTCTTGTACTTAAGTCGGCATTGTGCCTTTTGAATTTAATTCCGTTGCAATTTCTGTGTTTCATCGTCAATATGAAGTTCCGAGGTATACAGTAAACCTGAAGTGAAGCACCGGAATCTAAGACTCGACTCACAGGAGAGGTTGAAATCATTGAAAGTGAGAGTGTCAGTCCTCTTTTACTTAAGTCGGCATTGTGCCTTTTGTATTAAATTCGGATGCAATTTCTGTGTTTCATCGTCAATAAGAAGGTCCAAGGAATACAGTAAACGTGAAGTGAAGCATCGGAATGTAAAACTGCACTCACAGGAGAGGTTCAAATCACAGAAGGTGAGAGTGTCAGTCCTCTTGTATTTGAGTCGGCATTGTGCCTTTTGTATCACATTCGGATGCAATTTCTGTGTTTCATCGTCAATAAGAAGATCCAAGGGATATAGTAAACCTGAAGTGAGGCATCGGAATCTAAAACTGGTCCCACAGGAGAGGTTCAAATCATAGAAAGTTAGAGTGTCAATCCTCTTGTACTTAAGTCGGCATTGTGCGTTTTGTACTAAATTCGGATGCAACTTGTGTGTTTCTCCGTCAATAAGAAAGTCCAAGGTATAAAGGAAACCTGAAGTGAAGCATCAGATTCTAAAACTGGACACACAGGGGAGGTTCTATTCATAGAAAGTTAGAGTGTCATACCTCTTGTACTTAAGTCGGCATTGTGCCTTTTGTATTAAATTCGTATGCAATTTCTTTGTTTCATCGTCAATAAGATGGTACAAGGGATACAGTAATCCTGAAGTGAAGCATCGAAATCTAAAACAGGACTCACAGGAGAGGTTCAAACCATAGAAAGTTAAAGTGTCAGTCCTCTTGTACTTAAGTCGGCATTGTGCCTTTTGTATTAAATTCGGATGCAATTTCTGTGTTTCATCGTCAATAAGAAGGTCCAAGGGATACGGAAAACCTGAAGTGAAGCATCGGAATCTAAAACTGGAGTCACAGGAGAGGTTCAAATCATAGAAAGTTAAAGTGTCAGTCCTCTTGTACTCAAGTCGACATTGTGCCTTTTGAATTTTATTCCGATGCAATTTCTGTGTTTCATCGTCAATAAGAAGTTCCGAGGTAGACAGTAAACCTGAAGTGAAGCATCGGAATCTAAAACTGGACTCACAGGAGAGGTTCAAATCATAGAAAGTGAGAGTGTCAGTCGTCTTGTACTTAAGTCGGCATTGTGCCTTTTGTATTAAATTCGGAGACAATTTCTGTGTTTCATCGTCAATAGGAATGTCGAAGGTATTCAGTAAACCTGAAGTGAAGCATCGGAATCTGAAACTGGACTCACGGGAGAGGTTCAAATCATAGAAATTTGGAGTGTCAGTCCTCTTGTACTAAAGTCGGCATTGTGCCTTTGGTATTAAATTCGGATGCAATTTCTGTGTTTCATCGTCAATAAGATGGTCCAAGGGATACAGTAAACCTGAAGTAAAGCATCGGAATCTAAAACTGGACTCACAGGAGAGGTTCAAATCATAGAAAGTGAGAGTGTCAGTCGTCTTGTACTTAAGTCGGCATTGTGCCTTTTGTATTAAAATCGGATGCAATTTCTGTGTTTCATCGTCAATAGGAATCTCGAAGGTATTCAGTAAACCTGAAGTAAAGAATCGGAATCTAAAACTGGACTCACAGGAGCGGTTCATATCATAGAAAGTGAGAGTCTCAGTCCTCTTGTACTTAAGTCGGCATTGTGCCTTTTGTATTAAATTCGGCTGCAATTTCTGTGTTTCATCGTCAATAAGACAGTCCAAGGTATACAGTAAACCTGAAGTGAAGCATTGGAATCTGAAACTGGCCTCACAGGAGGGGTTCAAATCATAGAAAGTTAAAGTGTCAGTCCTCTTGTACTCAAGTCGGCATTGTGCCTTTTGAATTTAATTCCAATGCAATTTCTGTGTTTCATCGTCTATAAGAAGTTCCGAGGTATACAGTAAACCTGAAGTGAAGCATCGGAATCTAAAACTGGACTCACAGGAGAGGTTCAAATCATAGAAAGTGAGAGTGTCATTCGTCTTGCACTTAAGTCGGCATTGTGCCTTTTGTATTAACTTCGGATGCAATTTCTGTGTTTCATTGTCAATAGGAATGACGAAGGTATTCCGTAAACCTGAAGTGAAGCATCGGAATCTAAAAGTAGACTCACAGGAAAGGTTCAAAACATAGAGAGTGAGAGTGTCAGTTCTCTTGTACTTAAGTCGGCATTGTGCCTTTTGTATTAAATTCGGATGCAATTTCTGTGTTTTATCGTCAATAAGAAGGTCCAAGGTACACAGTAAACCTGAAGTGAAGCATCGGAATCTAAGACTGGACTGACAGGAGAGGTTCAAATCATAGAAAGTGAGAGTGTCAGTCCTCTTGTATTTGAGTCGGCATTGTGCCTTTTCTATTAAATGCGGAAGCAATTTCTGTGTTTCATCGTCAATAAGAAGGTCCAAGGAATACAGTAAACCTGAAGGGAAGCATCGGAATCTAACACTGGACTCACAGGAGAGGTTCAATTCATAGAAAGTTAGAGTGTCAGTCCTCTTGTACTTAAGTCGGCATTGTGCCTTTTGTATTAAATTCGGATGCAATTTCTGCGTTTCATCCTCAATAAGAAAGTCCAAGGGATACAGTAAACCTGAAGTGAGGCATCGGATTCTAAAACTGGTCCCACAGGAGAGGTTCAAATCATAGAAAGATAGAGTGTCAGTCCTCTTGTACTTAAGTCGGCATTGTTCCTTTTGTATTAAATTCGGATGCAATTTCTGTGTTTCCTCGTCAATAAGAAGGTCCAAGGTATAAAGGAAACCTGCAGTGAAGCATCAGAATCTAAAACCGGACTCACAGGAGAGGTTCAATTCATAGAAAGTTAGTGTGTCATTCCTCTTGTACTTAAGTCGGCATTGTGCCTTTTGTATTAAATTCTTATGCTATTTCTTTGTTTCATCGTCAATAAGAAGGTACAAGGACACAGTAATCCTGAAGTGAAGCAACGAAATCCAAAACTGGACTCACAGGTGAGGTTCAAAGCATAGAGAGTTAAAGTGTCAGTCCTCTTGTACTTGAGTCGGCATGTGCCTTTTGTATTTAATTCGGATGCAATTTCTGTCTTTCATCGTCAATAGGAAGGTCCAAGGGATACAGTAAAATTGAAGTGAAGCATCGGAATCTAAAACTGGACTCACAGGAGAGGTTCAAATCATAGAAAGTTGGAGTGTCAGTCCTCTTGTACTTAAGTCGGCATTGTGCCTTTTGTATTAAATTCGGATGCAATTTCTGTGTTTCATTGTCAATAAGAAGGTCGAAGGTATACAGTAAACCTGAAGTGAAGCATCGGAATATAAAACTGTACTGACAGGAGAGGTTCAAATCATAGAAAGTTGGAGTGTCAGTCCTCTTGTACTTAAGTCGGCATTGTACCTTTTGTACTAAATTCGGATGCAATTTCTGTGTTTCATCGTCAATAAGAAGGTCCAAGGAATACAGTAAACGAGAAGTGAAGCATCGGAATGTAAAACTGCACTCACAGGAGAGGTTCAAATCATAGAAAGTGAGAGTGTCAGTCCTCTTGTATTTGAGTCGGCATTGTGCCTTTTGTATCACATGTGGATGCAATTTCTGTGTTTCATCGTCAATAAGAAGATCCAAGGGATATAGTAAACCTGAAGTGAGGCATCGGAATCTAAAACTGGTCCCACAGGAGAGGTTCAAATCATAGAATGTTAGAGTGTCAATCCTCTTGTACTTAAGTCGGCATTGTGCGTTTTGTACTAAATTCGGATGCAACTTGTGTGTTTCTCCGTCAATAAGAAAGTCCAAGGTATAAAGGAAACCTGAAGTGAAGCATCAGATTCTAAAACTGGACTCACAGGGGAGGTTCAATTCATAGAAAGTTAGAGTGTCATTCCTCTTGTACTTAAGTCGGCATTGTGCCTTTTGTATTAAATTCGTATGCAATTTCTTTGTTTCATCGTCAATAAGAAGGTGCAAGGGATACAGTAATTATGAAGTGAAGCATCGAAATCTAAAACTGGACTCACAGGAGAGATTCAAATCATAGAAAGTTAAAGTGTCAGTCCTCTTGTACTTAAGTCGGCATTGTGCCTTTTGTATTTAATTCGGATGCAATTTCTGTGTTTCATCGTCAATAAGAAGGTCCAAGGGATACGGAAAACCTGAAGTGAAGCATCGGAATCTAAAACTGGAGTCACAGGAGAGGTTCAAATCATAGAAAGTTAAAGTGTCAGTCCTGTTGTACTCAAGTCGGCGTTGTGCCTTTTGAATTTTATTCCGATGCAATTTCTGTGTTTCATCGTCAATAAGAAGTTCCGAGGTAGACAGTAAACCTGAAGTGAAGCATCGGAATCTAAAACTGGACTCACAGGAGAGGTTCAAATCATAGAAAGTGAGAGTGTCAGTCGTCTTGTACTTAAGTCGGCATTGTGCCTTTTGTATTAAATTCGGAGACAATTTCTGTGTTTCATCGTCAATAGGAATGTCGAAGGTATTCAGTAAACCTGAAGTGAAGCATCGGAATCTGAAACTGGACTCACGGGAGAGGTTCAAATCATAGACATTTGGAGTGTCAGTCCTCTTGCACTAAAGTCGGCATTGTGCCTTTGGTATTAAATTCGGATGCAATTTCTGTGTTTCATCGTCAATAAGATGGTCCAAGGGATACAGTAAACCTGAAGTAAAGCATCGGAATCTAAAACTGGACTCACAGGAGAGGTTCAAATCATAGAAAGTGAGAGTGTCAGTCGTCTTGTACTTAAGTCGGCATTGTGCCTTTTGTATTAAAATCGGATGCAATTTCTGTGTTTCATCGTCAATAGGAATGTCGAAGGTATTCAGTAAACCTGAAGTGAAGCATCGGAATCTAAAACTGGACTCACAGGAGCGGTTCATATCATAGAAAGTGAGAGTCTCAGTCCTCTTGTACTTAAGTCAGCATTGTGCCTTTTGTATTAAATTCGGCTGCAATTTCTGTGTTTCATCGTCAATAAGACAGTCCAAGGTATACAGTAAACCTGAAGTGAAGCATCGGAATCTGAAACTGGACTCACAGGAGGGGTTCAAATCATAGAAAGTTAAAGTGTTAGTCCTCTTGTACTCAAGTCGGCATTTTGCCTTTTGAATTTAATTCCAATGCAATTTCTGTGTTTCATCGTCAATAAGAAGTTCCGAGGTATACAGTAAGCCTGAAGTGAAGCATCGAAATCTAAAACTGGACTCACAGGAGAGGTTCAAATCATAGAAAGTTAAAGTGTCAGTCCTCTTGTACTTAAGTCGGCATTGTGCCTTTTGTATTTAATTCGGATGCAATTTCTGTGTTTCATCGTCAATAAAAAGGTCCAAGGGATACGGAAAACCTGAAGTGAAGCATCGGAATCTAAAACTGGAGTCACAGGAGAGGTTCAAATCATAGAAAGTTAAAGTGTCAGTCCTCTTGTACTCAAGTCGGCATTGTGCCTTTTGAATTTTATTCCGATGCAGTTTCTGTGTTTCATCGTCAATAAGAAGTTCCGACGTAGACAGTAAACCTGAAGTGAAGCATCGGAATCTAAAACTGGACTCACAGGAGAGGTTCAAATCATAGAAAGTGAGAGTGTCAGTCGTCTTGTACTTAAGTCGGCATTGTGCCTTTTGTATTAAATTCGGATGCAATTTCTGTGTTTCATCGTCAATAGGAATGTCGAAGGTATTCCGTAAACCTGAAGTGAAGCATCGGAATCTAAAAGTAGACTCACAGGAGAGGTTCAAAACGTAGAAAGTGAGAGTGTCAGTTCTCTTGTACTTAAGTCGGCATTGTGCCTTTTGTATTAAATTCGGATGCAATTTCTGTGTTTTATCGTCAATAAGAAGGTCCAAGGTACACAGTAAACCTGAAGTGAAGCATCGGAATCTAAAACTAGACTGACAGGAGAGGTTCAAATCATAGAAAGTGAGAGTGTCAGTCCTCTTGTATTTGAGTCGGCATTGTGAGTTTTCTATTAAATGCGGAAGCAATTTCTGTGTTTCATCGTCAATAAGAAGGTCCAAGGAATACAGTAAACCTGAAGGGAAGCACCGGAATCTAACATTGGACTCACAGGAGAGGTTCAATTCATAGAAAGTTAGAGAGTCAGTCCTCTTGTACTTAAGTCGGCATTGTGCCTTTTGTATTAAATTCGGATGCAATTTCTGTGTGTCATCGTCAATAATAAGGTCCAAGGGATACAGTAAACCTAAAGTGAGGCATCGGAATCTAAAACTGATTCCACAGGAGAGGGTCAAATCATAGAAAGATAGAGTATCAGTCCTCTTGTACTTAAGTCGGCATTGTTCCTTTTGTATTAAATTCGGATGCAATTTCTGTGTTTCTTCGTCAATAAGAAGGTCCAAGGTATAAAGGGAACCTGAAGTGAAGCATCAGAATCTAAAACTGGACTCACAGGAGAGGTTCAATTCATAGAAATTTAGTGTGTCATTCCTCTTGTACTTAAGTCGGCATTGTGCCTTTTGTATTAAATTCTTATGCTATTTCTTTGTTTCATCGTCAATAAGAAGGTACAAGGACACAGTAATCCTGAAGTGAAGCATCGAAATCCAAAACTGGACTCACAGGTGAGGTTCAAAGCATAGAGAGTTAATGTGTCAGTCCTCTTGTACTTGAGTCGGCAATGTGCCTTTTGTATTTAATTCGGATGCAATTTCTGTCTTTCATCGTCAATAGGAAAGTCCAAGGGATAAAGTAAACCTGAAGTGAAGCATCGGAATCTAAAACTGGACTCACAGGAGAGGTTCAAATCATAGAAAGTTGGAGTGTCAGTCCTCTTGTACTTAAGTCGGCATTGTACCTTTTGTATTAAAGTCGGAAGCAATTTCTGTGATTCATCGTCAATAAGAAGGTCCAAGGTATAAAGGAAATCTTAAGTGAAGCTTCGGAATCTGAAACTGGACTCACAGGAGAGGTTCAAATCATAGAAAGTTAGAGTGTCATTCCTCTTGTACTTAAGTCGGTATTGTGCCTTTTGTATTAAATTCGGATGCAATTTTTTTGTTTCATCGTCAATAAGAAGGTACTCGGGACACAGTAATCCTGAAGTGAAGCATAGAAATCCAAAACTGGACTCACAGGAGGGGTTCAAAGCATAGAAAGTTATAGTGTCAGTCCTCTTGTACTTGAGTCGGCAATGTGCCTTTTGTATTAAATTCGGATGCAATTTCTGTCTTTCATCGTCAATAAGAAGGTCCAAGGGATACAGTAAACCTGAAGTAAAGCATCGGAATCTAAAACTGGACTTACAGGAGAGGTTCAAATCATAGAAAGTGAGAGTGTCAGTCCTCTTGTACTTAAGTCGGCATTGTGCTTTTGTATTAAATTCGGATGCAATTTCTGTGTATCATCATCAATAAGTAGGTTCAAGAGATAAAGAAAACCTGAAGTGAAGCATCTGAATCTAATACTGGACTCACAGGAGAGTTTCAAATCATTGAAAGTTAAAGTGTCAGTCCTCTTGTACTCAAGTCGTCATTGTGCCTTTTGAATTTATTTCCGATGCAATTTCTGTGTTACATCGTCAATAAGAAGTTCCGAGGTATACAGTAAACCTGAAGTGAAGCATCGGAATCTAAAACTGGACTCACAGGAGAGGTTAAAGTCATAGAAAGTTAGAGTGTCAGTCCTCTTGTACTT
Source organism: Schistocerca americana (assembly GCF_021461395.2). Lineage (NCBI taxonomy): Eukaryota > Metazoa > Arthropoda > Insecta > Orthoptera > Acrididae > Schistocerca > Schistocerca americana. The sequence goes on from NC_060121.1 coordinate 62,703,095, forward strand.
AAGTCGGCATTGTGTGTTTTGTATTAAATTCGGATGCAATTTCTGTGTTTCATTGTCAATAAGAAGGTCGAAGGTATACAGTAAACCTGAAGTGAAGCATCGGAATATAAAACTGGACTCACAGGAGAGGTTCAAAACATAGAAAGTGAGAGTGTCAGTCCTCTGGTACTTAAGTCGGCAATGTGCCTTCTGTATTAAATTCGGATGCAATTTCTGTGTTTCATCGTCAATAAGAAGGTCCAAGGGATACAGTAAACCTGAAGTGAAGCATCGGAATCTAAAACTGGACTCACAGGAGAGGTTCAAATCATAGAAAGTGAGAGTGTCAGTCCTCTTGTATTTAAGTCGGCATTGTGCCTTTTGAATTTAATTCCGTTGCAATTTCTGTGTTTCATCGTCAATAAGAAGTTCCAAGGTATACAGTAAACCTGAAGTGAAGCATCGGAATCTAAGACTCGACTGACAGGAGAGGTTGAAATCATAGAAAGTGAGAGTGTCAGTCCTCTTTTACTTAAGTCGGCATTGTGCCTTTTGTATTAAATTCGGATGCAATTTCTGTGTTTCATCGTCAATAAGAAGGTCCAAGGAATACAGTAAACGTGAAGTGAAGCATCGGAATGTAAAACTGCACTCACAGGAGAGGTTCAAATCATAGAAAGTGAGAGTGTCGGTCCTCTTGTTTTTGAGTCGGCATTGTGCCTTTTGTATCACATTCGGATGCAATTTCTGTGTTTCATCGTCAATAAGAATATCCAAGGGATATAGTAAACCTGAAGTGAGGCATCGGAATCTAAAACTGGTCCCACAGGAGCGGTTCAAATCATAGAAAGTTAGAGTGTCAATCCTCTTGTACTTAAGTCGGCATTGTGCCTTTTGTATTAAATTCGGATGCAATTTGTGTGTTTCTCCGTCAATAAGAAAGTCAAAGGTATAAAGGAAACCTGAAGTGAAGCATCAGATTCTAAAACTGTACTCACAGGGGAGGTTCAATTCATAGAAAGTTAGACTGTCATTCCTCTTGTACTTAAGTCGGCAATGTGCCTTTTGTATTAAATTCGTATGCAATTTCTTTGTTTCATCGTCAATAAGAAGGTACAAGGGATACAGTAATCCTGAAGTGAAGCATCGAAATCTAAAACTGGACTCACAGGAGAGGTTCAAATCATAGAAAGTTAAAGTGTCAGTCCTCTTGTACTTAAGTCGGCAATGTGCCTTTTGTATTAAATTCAGATGCAGTTTCTGTGTTTCATCGTCAATAAGAAGGTCCAAGGTATACGGAAAACCTGAAGTGAAGCATCGGAACCTAAAACTGGATTCACAGGAGAGGTTCAAATCATAGAAAGTTAAAGTGTCAGTCCTCTTGTACTCAAGTCGTCATTGTGCCTTTTGAATTTATTTCCGATGCAATTTCTGTGTTTCATCGTCAATAAGAAGTTCCGAGGTATACAGTAAACCTGAAGTGAAGCATCGGAATCTAAAACTGGACTCACAGGAGAGGTTCAAGTCATAGAAAGTTAGAGTGTCAGTCCTCTTGTACTTAAGTCGGCATTGTGCCTTTTGTATTAAATTCGGATGCAATTTCTGTGTTTCATTGTCAATAAGAAGGTCGAAGGTATACAGTAAACCTGAAGTGAAGCATCGGAATATAAAACTGGACTCACAGGAGAGGTTCAGAACATAGAAAGTGAGAGTGTCAGTCCTCTATTACTTAAGTCGGCAATGTGCCTTCTGTATTAAATTCGGATGCAATTTCCGTGTTTCATCGTCAATAAGAAGGTCCAAGGGATACAGTAAACCTGAAGTAAAGCATCGGAATCTAAAACTGGACTCACAGGAGAGGTTCAAATCATAGAAAGTGAGAGTGTCAGTCGTCTTGTACTTATGTCGGCATTGTGCCTTTTGAATTTAATCCCAATGCAATTTCTGTGTATCATCGTCAATAAGAAGTTCCGAGGTATACAGTAAACCTGAAGTGAAGCATCGGAATCTAAAACTGGACTGACAGGAGAGGTTCAAATCATAGAAAGTGAGAGTGTCAGTCCTCTTGTACTTAAGTCGGCAATGTGCCTTCTGTATTAAATTCGGATGCAATTTCTGTGTTTCATCGTCAATAAGAAGGTCCAAGGAATACAGTAAACGAAAAGTGAAGCATCGGAATCTAAAACTGGTCCCACAGGAGAGGTTCAAATCATAGAAAGTTAGAGTGTCAATCCTCTTGTACTTAAGTCGGCATTGTGCCTTTTGTATTAAATTCGGATGCAATTTGTGTGTTTCTCCGTCAATAAGAAAGTCCAAGGTATAAAGGAAACCTGAAGTGAAGCATCAGATTCTAAAACTGGACTCACAGGGGAGGTTCAATTCATAGAAAGTTAGAGAGTCATTCCTCTTGTACTTAAGTCGGCATTGTGCCTTTTGTATTAAATTCGGATGCATTTTCTGTGTTTCATCATCAATAAGACGATCCAAGAGATACTCTAAACCCGAAGTGAAGCACTGGAATCTAAAACTCGACTCACAGGAGAGGTTCAAATCATAGAAAGTGAGAGTGTCAGTCGTCTTGTACTTAAGTCGGCATTGTGCCTTTTGTATTAAATTCGGAGGCAATTTCTGTGTTTCATCGTCAATAGGAATGTCGAAGGTATTCAGTAAACCTGAAGTGAAGCATCGGAATCTGAAACTGGACTCACGGGAGAGGTTCAAATCAAAAAAGTTGGAGTGTCAGTCCTCTTGTACTTAAGTCGGCATTGTGCCATTGGTATTAAATTCGGATGCAATTTCTGTGTTTCATCGTCAATAAGATGGTCCAAGGGATACAGTAAACCTGAAGTAAAGCATCGGAATCTAAAACTGGACTCACAGGAGAGGTTCAAATCATAGAAAGTGAGAGTGTCAGTCGTCTTGTACTTATGTCGGCATTGTGCCTTTTGAATTTAATCCCAATGCAATTTCTGTGTATCATCGTCAATAAGAAGTTCCGAGGTATACAGTAAACCAGAAGTGAAGCATCGGAATCTAAAACTGGACTCACAGGAGAGGTTCAAATCATAGAAAGTGAGAGCGTCAGTCCTCTTGTACTTAAGTCGGCTTTGTGCCTTCTGTATTAATTTCGGATGCAATTTCTGTGTTTCATCGTCAATAAGACGGTCCAAGGGATACAGTAAACCTTAAGTGAAGCATCGGAATCTAAAACTGGACTCACAGGATAGGTTCAAATCATAGAAAGTGAGAGTGTCATTCGTCTTGCACTTAAGTCGGCATTGTGCTTTTTGTATTAAATTCGGATGCAATTTCTGTGTTTCATCGTCAATAGGAATGTCGACGGCATTCCGTAAACCTGAAGTGAAGCATCGGAATCTAAAAGTAGACTCACAGGAGAGGTTCAAAACATAGAAAGTGAGAGTGTCAGTTCTCTTGTACTTATGTCGGCATTGTGCCTTTTGTATTAAATTCGGATGCAATTTCTGTGTTTTATCGTCAATAAGACGGTCCAAGGTACGCAGTAAACCTGAAGTGAAGCATCGGAATCTAAAACTGGACACACAGGAGAGGTTCAAATCATAGAAAGTGAGAGCGTCAGTCCTCTTGTACTTAATTCGGCAATGTGCCTTTTGTATTAATTTCGGATGCAATTTCTGTGTTTCATCGTCAATAAGACGGTCCAAGGTACACAGTAAACCTGAAGTGAAGCATCGGAATCTAAAACTGGACTGACAGGAGAGGTTCAAATCATAGAAAGTGAGAGTGTCAGTCCTCTTGTATTTGAGTCGGCATTGTGCCGTTTGTATTAAATGCGGAAGCAATTTCTGTGTTTCATCGTCAATAAGAAGGTCCAAGGGATACAGTAAACCTGAAGGGAAGCATCGGAATCTAACACTGGACTCACAGGAGAGGTTCAAATCATAGAAAGTTAGAGTGTCAGTCCTCTTGTACTTAAGTCGGCATTGTGCCTTTTGTATTAAATTCGGATGCAATTTCTGTGTTTCATCGTCAATAAGAAGGTCCAAGGGATACAGTAAACCTGAATTGAGGCATCGGAATCTAAAACTGGTCCCATAGGAGAGGTTCAAATCATAGAAAGATAGAGTGTCAGTCCTCTTGTACTTAAGTCGGCATTGTTCCTTTTGTATTAAATTCGGATGCAATTTCTGTGTTTCTTCGTCAATAAGAAGGTCCAAGGTATAAAGGAAACCTGAAGTGAAGCATCAAAATCTAAAACTGGACTCACAGGAGAGGTTCAATTCATCGAAAGTTAGTGTGTCATTCCTCTTGTACTTAAGTCGGCATTGTGCCTTTTGTATTAAATTCTTATGCAATTTCTTTGTTTCATCGTCAATAAGAAGGTACAAGGGACACAGTAATCCTGAAGTGAAGCATCGACATACAAAACTGGACTCACAGGTGAGGTTCAAAGCATAGAAAGTTAAAGTGTCAGTCCTCTTGTACTTGAGTCGGCAATGTGCCTTTTGTATTTAATTCGGATGCAATTTCTGTCTTTCATCGTCAATAAGAAGGTCCAAGGGATACAGTAAACCTGAAGTGAAGCATCGGAATCTAAAACTGGACTCACAGGAGAGGTTCAAATCACAGAAAGTTGGAGTGTAAGTCCTCTTGTACTTAAGTCGGCATTGTGCCTTTTGTATTAAATTCGGATGCAATTTCTGTGTTTCATTGTCAATAAGAAGGTCGAAGGTATACAGTAAACCTGAAGTGAAGCATCGGAATATGAAAAATGGACTGACAGGAGAGGTTCAAATCATAGAAAGTTTAATTCTCAGTCCTCTTGTACTTAAGTCGGCATTGTACCTTTTGTATTAAATTCGGATGCAATTTCTGTGTTTCATCGTCAATAAGAAGGTCCAAGGTATAAAGGAAATCTGAAGTGAAGCATCGGAATCTAAGACTCGACTCACAGGAGAGGTTGAAATCATAGAAAGTGAGAGTGTCAGTCCTCTTTTACTTAAGTCGGCATTGTGCCTTTGGTATAAAATTCGGATGCAATTTCTGTGTTTCATCGTCAATAAGAAGGTCCAAGGAATACAGTAAACGTGAAGTGAAGCATCGGAATGTAAAACTGCACTCACAGGAGAGGTTCAAATCATAGAAAGTGAGAGTGTCAGTCCTCTTGTATTTGAGTCGGCATTGTGCCTTTTGTATCACATTCGGATGCAATTTCTGTGTTTCATCGTCAATAAGAAGATCCAAGGGATATAGTAAACCTGAAGTGAGGCATCGGAATTTAAAACTGGTCCCACAGGAGAGGTTCAAATCATAGAAAGTTAGAGTGCCAATCCTCTTGTACTTAAGTCGGCATTGTGCCTTTTGTATAAAATTCGGATGCAATTTGTGTGTTTCTCCGTCAATAAGAAAGTCCAAGGTATAAGGGAAACCTGAAGTGAAGCATCAGATTCTAAAACTGGACTCACAGTGAAGGTTCAATTCATAGAAAGTTAGAGTGTCATTCCTCTTGTACTTAAGTCGGCATTGTGCCATTTGTATTAAATTCGTGTGCAATTTCTTTGTTTCATCGTCAATAAGAAGGAACAAGGGATACAGTAATCCTGAAGTGAAGCATCGAAATCTAAAACTGGAGTCACAGGAGAGGTTCAAATCATAGAAAGTGCGAGTGTCAGTCCTCTTGTACTTAAGTCGGCATTGTGCATTTTGTATTAAATTCGGATGCAATTTCTGTGTTTCATCGTCAATAAGACGATCCAAGGGATACTGTAAACCCGAAGTGAAGCACTGGAATCTAAAACTCGACTCACAGGAGAGGTTCAAATCATAGAAAGTGAGAGTGTCAGTCGTCTTGTACTTAAGTCGGCATTGTGCCTTTTGTATTAAATTCGGAGGCAATATCTGTGTATCATCGTCAATAGGAATGTCGAAGGTATTCAGTAAACCTGAAGTGAAGCATCGGAATCTGAATCTGCACTCACGGGAGAGTTTCAAATCATAGAAAGTTGGAGTGTCAGTCCTCTTGTACTAAAGTCGGCATTGTGCCTTTGGTATTAAATTCGGGTGCAATTTCTGTGTTTCATCGTCAATAAGATGGTATAAGGGATACAGTAAACCTGAAGTAAAGCATCGGAATCTAAAACTGTACTCACAGGAGAGGTTCAAATCATAGAAAGTGAGAGTGTCAGTCGTCTTGTACTTAAGTCGGCATTGTGCTTTTTGTATTAAAATCGGATGCAATTTCTTTGTTTCATCGTCAATGGGAATGTCGAAGGTATTCAGTAAACCTGAAGTGAAGCATCGGAATCTAAAACTGGACTCACAGGAGAGGTTCATATCATAGAAAGTGAGAGTCTCAGTCCTCTTGTACTTAAGTCGGCATTGTGCCTTTTGTATTAAATTCGGCTGCAATTTCTGTGTTTCATCGTCAATAAGACAGTCCAAGGTATACAGTAAACCTGAAGTGAAGCATCGGAATCTGAAACTGGACTCACAGGAGGGGTTCAAAACATAGAAAGTTAAAGTGTCAGTCCTCTTGTACTCAATTCGGCATTGTGCCTTTTGCATTCAATTCCAATGCAATTTCTGTATTTCATCGTCAATAAGAAGTTCCGAGGTATACAGTAAACCTGAAGTGAAGCATCGGAATCTAAAACTGGACTCACAGGAGAGGTTCAAATCATAGAAAGTGAGAGCGTCAGTCCTCTTGTACTTAAGTCGGCCTTGTGCCTTTTGTATTAATTTCGGATGCAATTTCTGTGTTTCATCGTCAATAAGACAGTCCAAGGTATACAGTAAACCTGAAGTGAAGCATCGGAATCTATAACTGGACTCACAGGAAAGGTTCAAATCATAGAAAGTGAGAGTGTCATTCGTATTGCACTTAAGTCGGCATTGTGCCTTTTGTATTAAATTCGGATGCAATTTCTGTGTTTCATCGTCAATAGGAATGTCGAAGGTATTCCGTAAACCTGAAGTGAAGCATCGGAATCTAAAAGTAGACTCACAGGAGAGGTTCAAAACATAGAAAGTGAGAGTGTCAGTTCTCTTGTACTTAAGTCGGCATTGTGCCTTTTGTATTAAATTCGGATGCAATTTCTGTGTTTTATCGTCAATAAGAAGGTCCAAGGTACACAGTAAACCTGAAGTGAAGCATCGGAATCTAAAACTGGACTGACAGGAGAGGTTCAAATCATAGAAAGTGAGAGTGTCATGCCTCTTGTATTTGAGTCGGCATTGTGCCTTTTGTATTAAATGCGGAAGCAATTTCTGTGTTTCAAAGTCAATAAGAAGGTCCAAGGGATACAGTAAACCTGAAGGGAAGCATCGGAATCTAACACTGGACTCACAGGAGAGGTTCAAATCATAGAAAGTTAGAGTGTCAGTCCTCTTGTACTTAAGTCGGCATTGTGCCTTTTGTATTAAATTCAGATGCAATTTCTGTGTTTCATCATCAACAAGTAGGTTCAAGTGATACAGAAAACCTAGGTGAAGCATCTGAATCTAATACTGGACTCACAGGAGAGAATCAAATCATTGAAAGTTAAAGTGTCAGTCCTCTTGTAGTCAAGTCGTCATTGTGCCTTTTGAATTTATTCCCGATGCAATTTCTGTGTTTCATCGTCAATAAGAAGTTCCGAGGTATACAGTAAACCGGAAGTGAAGCATCGGAATCTAAAACTGGACTCACAGGAGAGGTTCAAAACATTGAAAGTGAGAGTGTCAGTCCTCTGGTACTTAAGTCGGCATTGTGCCTCTTGTATTAAATTCGGATGCAATTTCTGTGTTTCATCGTCAATAAGAAGGTCCAAGGGATACAGTAAACCTGAAGTGAAGCATCGGAATATAAAACAAGACTCACAGGAGAGGTTCAAACTATAGAAAGTTAGAGTCTCAGTCCTATTGTACTTAAGTCGGCATTGTGTCTTTTGTATTAAATTCGGATGCAATTTCTGTGTTTCATCGTCAATACGACAGTCCAAGGTATACAGTAAACCTGAAGTGAAGCATCGGAATCTAAAACTGGACTCACAGGAGAGGTTCAAATCATAGAAAGTGAGAGTGTCATTCGTCTTGTACTTAAGTCGGCATTGTGCCTTTTGTATTAAATTCGGATGCAATTTCTGTGTTTCATCGTCAATAGGAATGTCAAAGGTATTCCGTAAACCTGAAGTGAAGCATCGGAATCTAAAAGTAGACTCACAGGAGAGGTTCAAAGCATAGAAAGTGAGAGTGTCAGATCTCTTGTACTTAAGTCGGCATTGTGCCTTTTGTATTAAATTCGTATGCAATTTCTGTGTTTCATCGTCAATAATAAGGTCCAAGGTACACAGTAAACCTGAAGTGAAGCATCGGAATCTAAAACTGGACTCACAGGAGTGGTTCAAATCATAGAAAGTGAGAGTGTCTGTCCCCTTGTATTTGAGTCGGCATTATGCCTTTTGTATTAAATTCTTATGCAATTTCTTTGTTTCATCGTCAATAAGAAGGTACAAGGGACACAGTAATCCTGAAGTTAAGCATCGAAATCCAAAACTGGACTCACAGGCGAGGTTCAAAGCATAGAAACTTAAAGTGTCAGTCCTCTTGTACTTGAGTCGGCAATGTGCCTTTTGTATTAAATTCGGATGCAATTTCTGTCTTTCATCGTCAACAAGAAGGTCCAAGGGATACAGTAAACCTGAAGTGAAGCATCGGAATCTAAAACTGGACTCACAGGAGAGGTTCAAATCATAGAAAGTGAGAGTGTCAGTCGTCTTGTACTTAAGTCGGCATTGTGCATTTGTATTAAATTCGGATGCAATTTCTGTGTTTCATCATCAACAAGTAGGTTCAAGTGATACAGAAAACCTAGGTGAAACATCTGAATCTAATACTGGACTCACAGGAGAGATTCAAATCATTGAAAGTTAAAGTGTCAGTTCACTTGTACTCAAGTCGTCATTGTGCCTTTTGAATTTATTCCCGATGCAATTTCTGTGTTCCATCGTCAATAAGAAGTTCCGAGGTATACAGTAAACCTGAAGTGAAGCATCGGAATTTAAAACTGGACTCACAGGAGAGGTTCAAGTCAAAGAAAGTTAGAGTGTCAGTCCTCTTGTACTTGAGTCGGCATTGTGCCTTTTGTATTAAATTCGGATGCAATTTCTGTGTTTCATCATCAATAAAAAGGTCCAAGGGATGCAGTAAACCTGAGGTGAAGAATCGGAATCTATAACTGGACTCACAGGAGAGGTTCAAATCATAGGAAGTGCGAGTGTCAGTCCTCTTGTACTTAAGTCGGCATTGTGCCTTTTGTATTAAATTCGGATGCAATTTCTGTGTTTCATCGTCAATAAGACGATCCAAGGGATACTGTAAACCCGAAGTGAAGCACTGGAATCTAAAACTCGACTCACAGGAGAGGTTCAAATCATAGAAAGTGAGAGTGTCAGTCGTCTTGTACTTAAGTCGGCATTGTGCCTTTTGTATTAAATTCGGAGGCAATTTCTGTGTTTCATCGTCCATAGGAATGTCGAACGTATTCAGTAAACCTGAAGTGAAGCATCGGAATCTGAAACTGGACTCACGGGAGAGGTTCAAATCATAGAAAGTTGGAGTGTCAGTCCTCTTGTACTAAAGTCGGCATTGTGCCTTTGGTATTAAATTCGGATGCCATTTCTGTGTTTCATCGTCAATAAGATGGTATAAGGGATACAGTAAACCTGAAGTAAAGCATCGGAATCTAAAACTGGACTCACAGGGGAGGTTCAAATCATAGAAAGTGAGAGTGTCAGTCGTCTTGTACTTAAGTCGGCATTGTGCCTTTTGTATTAAAATCGGATGCAATTTCTGTGTTTCATCGTCAATAGGAATGTCGAAGGTATTCAGTAAACCTGAAATGAAGCATCGGAATCTAAAACTGGACTCACAGGAGAGGTTCATATCATAGAAAGTGAGAGTCTCAGTCCTCTTGTACTTAAGTCGGCATTGTGCCTTTTGTATTAAATTCGGCTGCAATTTCTGTGTTTCATCGTCAATAAGACAGTCCAAGGTATACAGTAAACCTGAAGTGAAGCATCGGAATCTGAAACTGGACTCACAGGAGGGGTTCAAATCATAGAAAGTTAAAGTGTCAGTCCTCTTGTACTCAAGTCGGCATTGTGCCTTTTGAATTCAATTCCAATGCAATTTCTGTATTTCATCGTCAATAAGAAGTTCCGAGGTATACAGTAAACCTGAAGTGAAGCATCGGAATCTAAAACTGGACTCACAGGAGAGGTTCAAATCATAGAAAGTGAGAGCGTCAGTCCTCTTGTACTTAAGTCGGCATTGTGCCTTTTGTATTAATTTCGGATGCAATTTCTGTGTTTCATCGTCAATAAGACGGTCCAAGGGATACAGTAAACCTTAAGTGAAGCATCGGAATCTATAACTGGACTCACAGGAAAGGTTCAAATCATAGAAAGTGAGAGTGCCATTCGTCTTGCACTTAAGTCGGCATTGTGCCTTTTGTATTAAATTCGGATGCAATTTCTGTGTTTCATCGTCAATAGGAATGTCGAAGGTATTCCGTAAACCTCAAGTGAAGCATCGGAATCTAAAAGTAGACTCACAGGAGAGGTTCAAAACATAGAAAGTGAGAGTGTCAGTTCTCTTGTACTTAAGTCAGCATTGTGCCTTTTGTATTAAATTCGGATGCAATTTCTGTGTTTTATCGTCAATAAGAAGGTCCAAGGTACACAGTAAACCTGAAGTGAAGCATCGGAATCTAAAACTGGACTCACAGGAGAGGTTCATATCATAGAAAGTGAGAGTCTCAGTCCTCTTGTACTTAAGTCGGCATTGTGCCTTTTGTATTAAATTCGGCTGCAATTTCTGTGTTTCATCGTCAATAAGACAGTCCAAGGTATACAGTAAAACTGAAGTGAAGCATCGGAATCTGAAACTGGACTCACAGGAAGGGTCCAAATCATAGAAAGTTAAAGTGTCAGTCCTCTTGTACTCAAGTCGGCATTGTGCCTTTAGAATTTATTCCCGATGCAATTTCTGTGTTTCATCGTCAATAGGAATGTCAAAGGTATTCCGTAAACCTGAAGTGAAGCATCGGAATCTAAAAGTAGACTCACAGGAGAGGTTCAAAACATAGAAAGTGAGAGTGTCAGATCTCTTGTACTTAAGTCGGCATTGTGCCTTTTGTATTAAATTCGGATGCAATTTCTGTGTTTCATCGTCAATAAGAAGGTCCAAGGTACACAGTAAACCTGAAGTGAAGCATCGGAATCTAAAACTGGACTCACAGGAGAGGTTCAAATCATAGAAAGTGAGAGTGTCAGTCCCCTTGTATTTGAGTCGGCATTGTGCCTTTTGTATTAAATGCGGAAGCAATTTCTGTGTTTCATCGTCAATAAGAAGGTCTAAGGGATACAGTAAACCTGAAGTGAGGCATCGGAATCTAAAACTGGTCCCACATGAGAGGTTCAAATCATAGAAAGATAGAGTGTCAGTCCTCTTGCACTTAAGTCGGCATTGTTCCTTTTGTATTAAATTCGGATGCAATTTCTGTGTTTCTTCGACAATAAGAAGGTCCAAGGTATAAAAGAAACCTGAAGTGAAGCATCAGAATCTAAAACTGGACTCACAGGAGAGGTTCAATTCATAGAAAGTTAGTGTGTCATTAATCTTGTACATAAGTCGGCATTGTGCCTTTTGTATTAAATTCTTATGCAATTTCTTTGTTTCATCGTCAATAAGAAGGTACATGGGACACAGTAATCCTGAAGTTAAGCATCGAAATCCAAAACTGGACTCACAGGAGAGGTTCAAAGCATAGAAAGTTAAAGTGTCAGTCATCTTGTACTTGAGTCGGCAATGTGCCTTTTGTATTAAATTCGGATGCAATTTCTGTCTTACTTCGTCAATAAGAAGGTCCAAGGGATACAGTAAACCTGAAGTGAAGCATCGGAATCTAAAACTGGACTCACAGGAGAGGTTCAAATCATAGAAAGTGAGAGTGTCAGTCGTCTTGTACTTAAGACGGCATTGTGCATTTGTATTAAATTCGGATGCAATTTCTGTGTTTCATCATCAACAAGTAGGTTCAAGTGATACAGAAAACCTAGGTGAAGCATCTGAATCTAATACTGGACTCACAGGAGAGATTCAAATCATTGAAAGTTAAAGTGTCAGTTCACTTGTACTCAAGTCGTCATTGTGCCTTTGGAATTTATTCCCGATGCAATTTCTGTGTTTCATCCTCAATAAGAAGTTCCGAGGTATACAGTAAACCTGAAGTGAAACATCGGAATCTAAAACTGGACTCACAGGAGAGGTTCAAGTCATAGAAAGTTAGAGTGTCAGTCCTCTTGTACTTGAGTCGGCATTGTGCCTTTTGTATTAAATTCGGATGCAATTTCTGTGTTTCATCATCAATAAGAAGGTCCAAGGGATACAGTAAACCTGAAGTGAAGCATCGGAATCTATAACTGGACTCACAGGAGAGGTTCAAACATTGAAAGTGAGAGTGTCAGTCCTCTGGTACTTAAGTCGGCATTGTGCCTCTTGTATTAAATTCGGATGCAATTTCTGTGTTTCATCGTCAATAAGAAGGTCCAAGGGATACAGTAAACCTGAAGTGAAGCATCTGAAACTAAAACAAGACTCACAGGAGAGGTTCAAACCATAGAAAGTTAGAGTCTCAGTCCTATTGTACTTAAGTCGGCATTGTGCCTTTTGTATTAAATTCGGATGCAATTTCTGTGTTTCATCGTCAATACGACAGTCCAAGGTATACAGTAAACCTGAAGTGAAGCATCGGAATCTAAAACTGGACTCACAGGAGAGGTTCAAATCATAGAAAGTTAGAGTGTCAGTCCTCTTGTACTTGAGTCGGCATTGTGCCTTTTGTATTAAATTCGGATGCAATTTCTGTGTTTCATCATCAATAAGAAGGTCCAAGGGACACAGTAAACCTCAAGTGAAGCATGGGAATCAAAAACTGGACTCAAAGGAGAGGTTCAAATCATAGAAAGTGAGAGTGTCAGTCCTCTTGTACTTAAGTCGGCATTGTGCCTTTTGTATTAAATTCGGATGTAATTGCTGTGTTTCATCGTCAATAAGACAGTCCAAGGTATACAGTAAACCTGAAGTGAAGCATCGGAATCTAAAACTGCACTCACAGGAGGGGTTCAAATCATAGAAAATTAAAGTGCCAGTCCTCTTGTACTCAAGTCGACATTGTGCCTTTTGATTTTAATTCCAATGCAATTTCTGTGTTTCATCGTCAATAAGGAGTTCCGAGGTATACAGTAAACCTGAAATGAAGCATCGGAATCTAAAACTGGACTCACAGGAGAGGTTCATATCATAGAAAGTGAGAGTCTCAGTCCTCTTGTACTTAAGTCGGCATTGTGCCTTTTGTATTAAATTCGGCTGCAATTTCTGTGTTTCATCGTCAATAAGACAGTCCAAGGTATACAGTAAACCTGAAGTGAAGCATCGGAATCTGAAACTGGACTCACAGGAGGGGTTCAAATCATAGAAAGTTAAAGTGTCAGTCCTCTTGTACTCAAGTCGGCATTGTGCCTTTTGAATTCAATTCCAATGCAATTTCTGTGTTTCATCGTCAATAAGACGTTCCGAGGTATGCAGTAAACCTGAAGTGAAGCATCGGAATCTAAAACTGGACTCACAGGAGAGGTTCAAATCATAGAAAGTGAGAGCGTCAGTCCTCTTGTACTTAAGTCGGCATTGTGCCTTTTGTATTAATTTCGGATGCAATTTCTGTGTTTCATCGTCAATAAGACGGTCCAAGGGATACAGTAAACCTTAAGTGAAGCATCGGAATCTATAACTGGACTCACAGGAAAGGTTCAAATCATAGAAAGTGAGAGTGTCATTCGTCTTGCACTTAAGTCGGCATTGTGCCTTTTGTATTAAATTCGGATGCAATTTCTGTGTTTCATCGTCAATAGGAATGTCGAAGGTATTCCGTAAACCTGAAGTGAAACATCGGAATCTAAAAGTAGACTCACAGGAGAGGTTCAAAACATAGAAAGTGAGAGTCTCAGTCCTCTGGTACTTATGTCGGCATTGTGCATTTTGTATTAAATTCGGCTGCAATTTCTGTGTTTCATCGTCAATAAGACAGTCCAAGGTATACAGTAAACCTGAAGTGAAGCATCGGAATCTGAAACTGGACTCACAGGAGGGGTTCAAATCATAGAAAGTTAAAGTGTCAGTCCTCTTGTACTCAAGTCGGCATTGTGCCTTTTGAATTTATTCCCGATGCAATTTCTGTGTTTCATCGTCAATAGGAATGTCAAAGGTATTCCGTAAACCTGAAGTGAAGCATCGGAATCTAAAAGTAGACTCACAGGAGAGGTTCAAAACATAGAAAGTGAGAGTGTCAGATCTCTTGTACTTAAGTCGGCATTGTGCCTTTTGTATTAAATTCGGATGCAATTTCTGTGTTTCATCGTCAATAAGAAGGTCCAAGGTACACAGTAAACCTGAAGTGAAGCATCGGAATCTAAAACTGGACTCACAGGAGAGGTTCAAATCATAGAAAGTGAGAGTGTCAGTCCCCTTGTATTTGAGTCGGCATTGTGCCTTTTGTATTAAATGCGGAAGCGATTTCTGTGTTTCATCGTCTATAAGAAGGTCTAAGGGATACAGTAAACCTGAAGTGAGGCATCGGAATCTAAAACTGGTCCCACATGAGAGGTTCAAATCATAGAAAGATAGAGTGTCAGTCCTCTTGCACTTAAGTCGGCATTGTTCCTTTTGTATTAAATTCGGATGCAATTTCTGTGTTTCTTCGACAATAAGTAGGTCCAAGGTATAAAAGAAACCTGAAGAGAAGCATCAGAATCTAAAACTGGACTCACAGGAGAGGTTCAATTCATAGAAAGTTAGTGTGTCATTCCTCTTGTACATAAGTCGGCATTGTGCCTTTTGTATTAAATTCTTATGCAATTTCTTTGTTTCATCGTCAATAAGAAGGTACAAGGGACACAGTAATCCTGAAGGTAAGCATCGAAATCCAAAACTGGACTCACAGGAGAGGTTCAAAGCATAGAAAGTTAAAGTGTCAGTCCTCTTGTACTTGAGTCGGCAATGTGCCTTTTGTATTAAATTCGGATGCAATTTCTGTCTTTCATCGTCAATAAGAAGGTCCAAGGGATACAGTAAACCTGAAGTGAAGCATCGGAATCTAAAACTGGACTCACAGGAGAGGTTCAAATCATAGAAAGTGAGAGTGTCAGTCGTCTTGTACTTAAGTCGGCATTGTGCATTTGTATTAAATTCGGATGCAATTTCTGTGTTTCATCATGAACAAGTAGGTTCAAGTGATACAGAAAACCTAGGTGAAGCATCTGAATCTAATACTGGACTCACAGGAGAGATTCAAATCATTGAAAGTTAAAGTGTCAGTTCACTTGTACTCAAGTCGTCATTGTGCCTTTTGAATTTATTCCCGATGCAATTTCTGTGTTTCATCCTCAATAAGAAGTTCCGAGGTATACAGTAAACCTGAAGTGAAGCATCGGAATCTATAACTGGACTCACAGGAGAGGTTCATATCATAGAAAGTGAGAGTCTCAGTCCTCTTGTACTTAAGTCGGCATTGTGCCTTTTGTATTAAATTCGGCTGCAATTTCTGTGTTTCATCGTCAATAAGACAGTCCAAGGTATACAGTAAACCTGAAGTGAAGCATCGGAATCTAAAACTGGACTCACAGGAGAGGTTCATATCATAGAAAGTGATAGTCTCAGTCCTCTTGTACTTAAGTCGGCATTGTGCCTTTTGTATTAAATTCGGCTGCAATTTCTGTGTTTCATCGTCAATAAGACAGTCCAAGGTATACAGTAAACCTGAAGTGAAGCATCGGAATCTGAAACTGGACTCACAGGAGAGGTTCAAAACATAGAAAGTGAGAGTGTCAGTTCTCTTGTACTTAAGTCGGCATTGTGCCTTTTGTATTAAATTCGGATGCAATTTCTGTGTTTTATCGTCAATAAGAAGGTCCAAGGTACACAGTAAACCTGAAGTGAAGTATCGGAATCTAAAACTGGACTCACAGGAGAGGTTCATATCATAGAAAGTGAGAGTCTCAGTCCTCTTGTACTTAAGTCGGCATTGTGCCTTTTGTATTAAATTCGGCTGCAATTTCTGTGTTTCATCGTCAATAAGACAGTCCAAGGTATACAGTAAACCTGAAGTGAAGCATCGGAATCTGAAACTGGACTCACAGGAAGGGTTCAAATCATAGAAAGTTAAAGTGTCAGTCCTCTTGTACTCAAGTCGGCATTGAGCCTTTTGAATTTATTCCCGATGCAATTTCTGTGTTTCATCGTCAATAGGAATGTCAAAGGTATTCCGTAAACCTGAAGTGAAGCATCGGAATCTAAAAGTAGACTCACAGGAGAGGTTCAAAACATAGAAAGTGAGAGTGTCAGATCTCTTGTACTTAAGTCGGCATTGTGCCTTTTGTATTAAATTCGGATGCAATTTCTGTGTTTCATCGTCAATAAGAAGGTCCAAGGTACACAGTAAACCTGAAGTGAAGCATCGGAATCTAAAACTGGACTCACAGGAGAGGTTCAAATCATAGAAAGTGAGAGTGTCAGTCCCCTTGTATTTGAGTCGGCATTGTGCCTTTTGTATTAAATGCGGAAGCAATTTCTGTGTTTCATCGTCAATAAGAAGGTCTAAGGGATACAGTAAACCTGAAGTGAGGCATCGGAATCTAAAACTGGTCCCACATGAGAGGTTCAAATCATAGAAAGATAGAGTGTCAGTCCTCTTGCACTTAAGTCGGCATTGTTCCTTTTGTATTAAATTCGGATGCAATTTCTGTGTTTCTTCGACAATAAGAAGGTCCAAGGTATAAAAGAAACCTGAAGTGAAGCATCAGAATCTAAAACTGGACTCACAGGAGAGGTTCAATTCATAGAAAGTTAGTGTGTCATTCCTCTTGTACATAAGTCGGCATTGTGCCTTTTGTATTAAATTCTTATGCAATTTCTTTGTTTCATCGTCAATAAGAAGGTACAAGGGACACAGTAATCCTGAAGTTAAGCATCGAAATCCAAAACTGGACTCACAGGAGAGGTTCAAAGCATAGAAAGTTAAAGTGTCAGTCATCTTGTACTTGAGTCGGCAATGTGCCTTTTGTATTAAATTCGGATGCAATTTCTGTCTTTCTTCGTCAATAAGAAGGTCCAAGGGATACAGTAAACCTGAAGTGAAGCATCGGAATCTAAAACTGGACTCACAGGAGAGGTTCAAATCATAGAAAGTGAGAGTGTCAGTCGTCTTGTACTTAAGTCGGCATTGTGCATTTGTATTAAATTCGGATGCAATTTCTGTGTTTCATCATCAACAAGTAGGTTCAAGTGATACAGAAAACCTAGGTGAAGCATCTGAATCTAATACTGGACTCACAGGAGAGATTCAAATCATTGAAAGTTAAAGTGTCAGTTCACTTGTACTCAAGTCGTCATTGTGCCTTTTGAATTTATTCCCGATGCAATTTCTGTGTTTCATCCTCAATAAGAAGTTCCGAGGTATACAGTAAACCTGAAGTGAAACATCGGAATCTAAAACTGGACTCACAGGAGAGGTTCAAGTCATAGAAAGTTAGAGTGTCAGTCCTCTTGTACTTGAGTCGGCATTGAGCCTTTTGTATTAAATTCGGATGCAATTTCTGTGTTTCATCATCAATAAGAAGGTCCAAGGGATACAGTAAACCTGAAGTGAAGCATCGGAATCTATAACTGGACTCACAGGAGAGGTTCAAACATAGAAAGTGAGAGTGTCAGTCCTCTGGTACTTAAGTCGGCATTGTGCCTCTTGTATTAAATTCGGATGCAATTTCTGTGTTTCATCGTCAATAAGAAGGTCCAAGGGATACAGTAAACCTGAAGTGAAGCATCTGAATCTAAAACAAGACTCACAGGAGAGGTTCAAACCATAGAAAGTTAGAGTCTCAGTCCTATTGTACTTAAGTCGGCATTGTGCCTTTTGTATTAAATTCGGATGCAATTTCTGTGTTTCATCGTCAATACGACAGTCCAAGGTATACAGTAAACCTGAAGTGAAGCATCGGAATCTAAAACTGGACTCACAGGAGAGGTTCAAATCATAGAAAGTTAGAGTGTCAGTCCTCTTGTACTTGGGTCGGCATTGTGCCTTTTGTATTAAATTCGGATGCAATTTCTGTGTTTCATCATCAATAAGAAGGTCCAAGGGACACAGTAAACCTCAAGTGAAGCATGGGAATCAAAAACTGGACTCAAAGGAGAGGTTCAAATCATAGAAAGTGAGAGTGTCAGTCCTCTTGTACTTAAGTCGGCATTGTGCCTTTTGTATTAAATTCAGATGTAATTGCTGTGTTTCATCGTCAATAAGACAGTCCAAGGTATACAGTAAACCTGAAGTGAAGCATCGGAATCTAAAACTGCACTCACAGGAGGGGTTCAAATCATAGAAAATTAAAGTGCCAGTCCTCTTGTACTCAAGTCGACATTGTGCCTTTTGATTTTAATTCCAATGCAATTTCTGTGTTTCATCGTCAATAAGGAGTTCCGAGGTATACAGTAAACCTGAAATGAAGCATCGGAATCTAAAACTGGACTCACAGGAGAGGTACATATCATAGAAAGTGAGAGTCTCAGTCCTCTTGCACTTAAGTCGGCATTGTGCCTTTTGTATTAAATTCGGCTGCAATTTCTGTGTTTCATCGTCAATAAGACAGTCCAAGGTATACAGTAAACCTGAAGTGAAGCATCGGAATCTGAAACTGGACTCACAGGAGGGGTTCAAATCATAGAAAGTTAAAGTGTCAGTCCTCTTGTACTCAAGTCGGCATTGTGCCTTTTGAATTCAATTCCAATGCAATTTCTGTGTTTCATCGTCAATAAGAAGTTCCGAGGTATGCAGTAAACCTGAAGTGAAGCATCGGAAGCTAAAACTGGTCTCACAGGAGAGGTTCAAATCATAGAAAGTGAGAGCGTCAGTCCTCTTGTACTTAAGTCGGCATTGTGCCTTTTGTATTAATTTCGGATGCAATTTCTGTGTTTCATCGTCAATAAGACGGTCCAAGGGATACAGTAAACCTTAAGTGAAGCATCGGAATCTATAACTGGACTCACAGGAAAGGTTCAAATCATAGAAAGTGAGAGTGTCATTCGTCTTGCACTTAAGTCGGCATTGTGCCTTTTGTATTAAATTCGGATGCAATTTCTGTGTTTCATCGTCAATAGGAATGTCGAAGGTATTCCGTAAACCTGAAGTGAAACATCGGAATCTAAAAGTAGACTCACAGGAGAGGTTCAAAACATAGAAAGTGAGAGTCTCAGTCCTCTGGTACTTATGTCGGCATTGTGCATTTTGTATTAAATTCGGCTGCAATTTCTGTGTTTCATCGTCAATAAGACAGTCCAAGGTATACAGTAAACCTGAAGTGACGCATCGGAATCTGAAACTGGACTCACAGGAGGGGTTCAAATCATAGAAAGTTAAAGTGTCAGTCCTCTTGTACTCAAGTCGGCATTGTGCCTTTTGAATTTATTCCCGATGCAATTTCTGTGTTTCATCGTCAATAGGAATGTCAAAGGTATTCCGTAAACCTGAAGTGAAGCATCGGAATCTAAAAGTAGACTCACAGGAGAGGTTCAAAACATAGAAAGTGAGAGTGTCAGATCTCATGTACTTAAGTCGGCATTGTGCCTTTTGTATTAAATTCGGATGCAATTTCTGTGTTTCATCGTCAATAAGAAGGTCCAAGGTACACAGTAAATCTGAAGTGAAGCATCGGAATCTAAAACTGGACTCACAGGAGAGGTTCAAATCATAGAAAGTGAGAGTGTCAGTCCCCTTGTATTTGAGTCGGCATTGTGCCTTTTGTATTAAATGCGGAAGCGATTTCTGTGTTTCATCGTCAATAAGAAGGTCTAAGGGATACAGTAAACCTGAAGTGAGGCATCGGAATCTAAAACTGGTCCCACATGAGAGGTTCAAATCATAGAAAGATAGTGTGTCAGTCCTCTTGCACTTAAGTCGGCATTGTTCCTTTTGTATTAAATTCGGATGCAATTTCTGTGTTTCTTCGACAATAAGTAGGTCCAAGGTATAAAAGAAACCTGAAGTGAAGCATCAGAATCTAAAACTGGACTCACAGGAGAGGTTCAATTCATAGAAAGTTAGTGTGTCATTCCTCTTGTACATAAGTCGGCATTGTGCCTTTTGTATTAAATTCTTATGCAATTTCTTTGTTTCATCGTCAATAAGAAGGTACAAGGGACACAGTAATCCTGAAGTTAAGCATCGAAATCCAAAACTGGACTCACAGGAGAGGTTCAAAGCATAGAAAGTTAAAGTGTCAGTCCTCTTGTACTTGAGTCGGCAATGTGCCTTTTGTATTAAATTCGGATGCAATTTCTGTCTTTCATCGTCAATAAGAAGGTCCAAGGGATACAGTAAACCTGAAGTGAAGCATCGGAATCTAAAACTGGACTCACAGGAGAGGTTCAAATCATAGAAAGTGAGAGTGTCAGTCGTCTTGTACTTAAGTCGGCATTGTGCATTTGTATTAAATTCGGATGCAATTTCTGTGTTACATCATGAACAAGTAGGTTCAAGTGATACAGAAAACCTAGGTGAAGCATCTGAATCTAATACTGGACTCACAGGAGAGATTCAAATCATTGAAAGTTAAAGTGTCAGTTCACTTGTACTCAAGTCGTCATTGTGCCTTTTGAATTTATTCCCGATGCAATTTCTGTGTTTCATCCTCAATAAGAAGTTCCGAGGTATACAGTAAACCTGAAGTGAAGCATCGGAATCTATAACTGGACTCACAGGAGAGGTTCAAGTCATAGAAAGTTAGAGTGTCAGTCCTCTTGTACTTGAGTCGGCATTGTGCCTTTTGTATTAAATTCGGATGCAATTTCTGTGTTTCATCATCAATAAGAAGGTCATAGGGATACAGTAAACCTGAAGTGAAGCATCGGAATCTATAACTGGACTCACAGGAGAGGTTCAAACATAGAAAGTGAGAGTGTCAGTCCTCTGGTACTTAAGTCGGCATTGTGCCTTTTGTATTAAATTCGGATGCAATTTCTGTGTTTCATCGTCAATAAGAAGGTCCAAGGGATACAGTAAACCTGAAGTGAAGCATCGGAATCTAAAACAAGACTCACAGGAGAGGTTCAAACCATAGAAAGTTAGAGTCTCAGTCCTATAGTACTTAAGTCGGCATTGTGCCTTTTGTATTAAATTCGGATGCAATTTCTGTGTTTCATCGTCAATACGACAGTCCAAGGTATACAGTAAACCTGAAGTGAAGCATCGGAATCTAAAACTGGACTCACAGGAGAGGTTCAAATCATAGAAAGTTAGAGTGTCAGTCCTCTTGTACTTGAGTCGGCATTGTGCCTTTTGTATTAAATTCGGATGCAATTTCTGTGTTTCATCATCAATAAGAAGGTCCAAGGGATACAGTAAACCTCAAGTGAAGCATGGGAATCAAAAACTGGACTCAAAGGAGAGGTTGAAATCATAGAAATTGAGAGTGTCAGTCCTCTTGTACTTAAGTCGGCATTGTGCCTTTTGTATTAAATTCGGATGTAATTGCTGTCTTTCATCGTCAATAAGACAGTCCAAGGTATACAGTAAACCTGAAGTGAAGCATCGGAATCTAAAACTGCACTCACAGGAGGGGTTCAAATCATAGAAAATTAAAGTGCCAGTCCTCTTGTACTCAAGTCGACATTGTGCCTTTTGATTTTAATTCCAATGCAATTTCTGTGTTTCATCGTCAATAAGAAGTTCCGAGGTATACAGTAAACCTGAAGTGAAGCATCGGAATCTAAAACTGGACTCACAGGAGAGGTTCAAATCATAGAATGTGAGAGCGTCAGTCCTCTTGTACTTAAGTCGGCATTGTGCCCTTTGTATTAATTTCGGATGCAATTTCTGTGTTTCATCGTCAACAAGACGGTCCAAGGAATACAGTAAACCTTAAGTGAAGCATCGGAATCTAAAACTGGACTCACAGGAGAGGTTCAAATCATAGAAAGTAAGAGTGTCATTCGTCTTGTACTTAAGTCGGCATTGTGCCTTTTGTATTAAATTCGGATGCAATTTCTGTGTTTCATCGTCAATAGGAATGTCGAAGGCATTCCGTAAACCTGAAGTGAAGCATCGGAATCTAAAAGTAGACTCACAGGAGATGTCAAAACATAGAAAGTTGAAGTGTCAGTCCTCTTGTACTTAAGTCGGCATTGTGCCTTTTGTATTAAATTCAGATGCAATTTCTGTGTTTCATCGTCAATAAGAAGGTCCAAGGTACACAGTAAACCCGAAGTGAAGCATCGGAATCTAAAACTGGACTCACAGGAGAGGTTCAAATCATAGAAAGTTAGAGTGTCATTCCTCTTGCACTTAAGTCGGCATTGTGCCTTTCGTATTAAATTCGGATGCAATTTCTTTGTTTCATCGTCAATAAGAAGGTACAAGGGACACAGTAATCCTGAAGTGAAGCATCGAAATCCAAAACTGGGCTCACAGGAGGGGTTCAAAGCATAGGAAGTGAGAGTGTCAGTCCTCTGGTACTTAAGTCGGCATTGTGCCTTTTGTATTAAATTCGGATGCAATTTCTGTGTTTCATCGTCAATAAGAAGGTCCAAGGGATACAGTAAACCTGAAGTGAAGCATCGGAATCTAAAACAAGACTCACAGGAGAGGTTCAAACCATAGAAAGTGAGAGTGTCAGTCCTCTTGTACTTAAGTCGGCATTGTGCATTTGTATTAAATTCGGATGCAATTTCTGTGTTTCATCATCAACAAGTAGGTTCAAGTGATACAGAAAACCTAGGTGAAGCATCTGAATCTAATACTGGACTCACAGGAGAGATTCAAATCATTGAAAGTTAAAGTGTCAGTCCTCTTGTACTCAAGTCGTCATTGTGCCTTTTGAATTTATTCCCGATGCAATTTCTGTGTTTCGTCGTCAATAAGAAGTTCCGTGGTATACAGTAAGCCTGAAGTGAAGCATCCGAATCTAAAACTGGACTCACAGGAGAGGTTCAAATCATAGAAAGTGAGAGTGTCAGTCCTCTTGTACTTAAGTCGGCATTGTGCATTTTGTATCAAATTCGGATGCAATTTCTGTGTTTCATCGTCAATAAGACGATCCAAGCCATACTGTAAACCTGAAGTAAAGCACCGGAATCTAAAACTGGACTCACAGGAGAGGTTCAAATCATAGAAAGTGAGTGTGTCAGTCGTCTTGTACTTAAGTCGGCATTGTGCCTTTTGTTTTAAGTTCGGATGCAATTTCTGTGTTTCATCGTCAATAGGAATGTCGAAGGTATTCAGTAAACCTGAAGTGAAGCATCGGAATCTGAAACTGGACTCACAGGAGAGGTTCAAATCATAGAAAGTTGTAGTGTCAGTCCTCTTGTACAAAAGTCGGCATTGTGCCTTTGGTATTAAATTCGGATGCAATTTCTGTGTTTCATCGTCTATAAGAAGGTTCAAAGGGTTACAGTAAACCTGAAGTAAAGCATCGGAATCTAAAACTGGACTCACAGGAAAGGTTCAAATCATAGAAAGTGAGAGTGTCAGTCCTCTTGTACTTAAGTCGGCATTGTGACTTTTGTATTAAATTCGGATGCAATTTCTGTGTTTCATCATCAATAAGAAGGTCCAAGGGATACAGAAAACCTGAATTGAAGAATCGGAATCTAAAACTGGACTCACAGGAGGGGTTTAAATCATTGAAAGTTAAAGTGTCAGTCCTCTTGTACTCAAGTCGGCATTGTGCCTTTTGAATTTATTTCCGATGCAATTTCTGTTTTCATCGTCAATAAGAAGTTCCGAGGTATACAGTAAACCTGAAGTGAAGCATCGGAATCTAAAACTGGTCTAACAGGAGAGGTTCAAATCATAGAAATTTAAAGTGTCAATCCTCTTGTACTTGAGTCGGCATTGTGCCTTTTGTATTAATTTCGGATGCAATTTCTGTGTCTCATCATCAATAAGAAGGTCCAAGGGATACAGTAAACCTCAAGTGAAGCATCGGAATCTAAAACTGGACTCACAGGAGAGGTACAAATCATAGAAAGTGAGAGTGTCGGTCCTCTTGTACTTAAGTCGGCATTGTGCCTTTTGTATTAATTTCGGATGCATTTTCTGTGTTTCATCGTCAATAAGACGGTCCATGGTATACAGTAAACCTTAAGTGAAGCATCGGAATCTAAAACTGGACTCACAGGAGAGGTTCAAATCATAGAATGTGAGAGTGTCATTCGTCTTGTACTTAAGTCGGCATTGTGCCTTTTGTATAAAATTCGGATGCAATTTCTGTGTTTCATTGTCAATAGGAATGTCGAAGGTATTCAGTAAGCCTGAAGTGAAGCATCGGAATCTAAAAGTAGACTCACAGGAGAGGTTCAAAACATAGAAAGTGAGAGTGTCAGTCATTTTGTACTTAATTCGGCATTGTGCCTTTTGTATTAAATTCGGATGCAATTTCTGTGTTTCATCGTCAATAAGAAGGTCCAAGGTACACAGTAAACCTGAAGTGAAGCATCTGAATCTAATACTGGTCTCACAGGAGAGATTCAAATCATTGAAAGTTAAAGTGTCAGTCCTCTTGTACTCAAGTCGTCACTGTGCCTTTTGAATTTATTTCCGATGCAATTTCTGTGTTTCATCGTTAATAAGAAGTTCCGAGGTATACAGTAAACCTGAAGTGAAGCATCTTAATCTAAAACTGGACTCACAGAAGAGGTTCAAGTCATAGAAAGTTAGAGTGTCAGTCCTCTTGTACTTGAGTCGGCATTGTGCCTTTTGTATTAAATTCGGATGCAATTTCTGTGTTTCATCATCAATAAGGAGGTCCAAGGGATACAGTAAACCTGAAGTGAAGAATCGGAATCTAAAACTGGACTCACAGGAGAGGTTCAAAGCATAGAAAGTGAGAGTGTCAGTCCTCTGGTGCTTAAGTCGGCATTGTGCCTTTTGTATTAAATTCGGATGCAATTTCTGTGTTTCATCGTCAATAAGAAGGTCCAAGGGATACAGTAAACCTGAAGTGAAGCATCGGAATCTAAAACAAGACTCACAGGAGAGGTTCAAACCATAGAAAGTGAGAGTGTCAGTCCTCTTGTACTTAAGTCGGCATTGTGCATTTGTATTAAATTCGGATGCAATTTCTGTGTTTCATCGTCAATAAGAAGTTCCGAGGTATACAGTAAACCT
The DNA here is from genome assembly GCF_021461395.2 of Schistocerca americana. Classification (NCBI taxonomy): domain Eukaryota; kingdom Metazoa; phylum Arthropoda; class Insecta; order Orthoptera; family Acrididae; genus Schistocerca; species Schistocerca americana. The sequence goes on from NC_060121.1 coordinate 62,728,302, forward strand.
GAAGTGAAGCATCGGAATCTAAAACTGGTCTCACAGGAGAGGTTCAAATCATAGAAAGTTAGAGTGTCAGTCCTCTTGTACTTGAGTCGGCATTGTGCCTTTTGTATTAAATTCGGATGCAATTTCTGTGTCTCATCATCAATAAGAAGGTCCAAGGGATACAGTAAACCTCAAGTGAAGGATCGGAATCTAAAACTGGACTCACAGGAGAGGTACAAATCATAGAAAGTGAGAGTGTCAGTCCTCTTGTACTTAAGTCGGCATTGTGCCTTTTGTATTAATTTCGGATGCATTTTCTGTGTTTCATCGTCAATAAGACGGTCCATGGGATACAGTAAACCTTAAGTGAAGCATCGGAATCTAAAACTGGACTCACAGGAGAGGTTCAAATCATAGAAAGTGAGAGTGTCATTCGTCTTGTACTTAAGTCGGCATTGTGCCTTTTGTATTAAATTCGGATGCAATTTCTGTGTTTCATTGTCAATAGGAATGTCGAAGTTATTCAGTAAACCTGAAGTGATGCATCGGAATCTAAAAGTAGACTCACAGGAGAGGTTCAAAACATAGAAAGTGAATGTGTCAGTCATCTTGTACTTAATTGGGCATTGTGCTTTTTGTATTAAATTCGGATGCAATTTCTGTGTTTCATCGTCAATAAGAAGGTCCAAGGTACACAGTAAACCAGAAGTGAAGCATCGGAATCTGAAACTGGACTGACAGGAGGGGTTCAAATCATAGAAAGTGAGAGTGTCAGTCCTCTTGTATTTGAGTCGGCATTGTGCCTTTTGTATTAAATTCGGAAGCAATTTCTGTGTTTCATCGTCAATAAGAAGGTCCAAGGGATACAGTAAACCTGACGGGAAGCATCGGAATCTAACACTGGACTCACAGGAGAGGTTCAAATCATAGAAAGTTAGAGTGTCAGTCCGCTTGTACTTAAGTCGGCATTGTGCCTTTTGTATTAAATTCGGATGCAATTTCTGTGTTTCATCGTCAATAAGAATGTCCAAGGGATACAGTAAACCTGAAGTGAGGCATCAGAATCTAAAACTGGTCCCACGGGAGAGGTTCAAATCACAGAAAGGTAGAGTGTCAGTCCTCTTGTACTTAAGTCGGCATTGTGCCTTTTGTACTAAATTCGGATGCAATTTCTGTGTTTCTTCGTCAGTGAGAAGGTGCTAGGTATAAAGGAAACCTGAAGTGAAGCATCAGAATCTAAAACTGGACTCACAGGTAGGTTCAATTCATAGAAATTTAGAGTGTCATTCCTCTTGTACTTAAATCGGCACTGTGCCTTTTGTATTAAATTCGGATGCAATTTCATTGTTATATCGTCAATAAGAAGGTACAAGGGATACAGTAATTCTGAAGTGAAGCATCGAAATCAAAAACTGGACTCACAGGAGATGTTCAAAGCATAGAAAGTTAAAGTGTGAGTCCTCTTGTACTTAAGTCGGCAATGTGCCTTTTGTATTAAATTCGGATGCAATTTCTGTCTTTCATCGTCAATAAGACGATCCAAGGGATACTGTAAACCTGAAGTGAAGCACCGGAATCTAAAACTGGACCCACAGGAGAGGTTCAAATCATAGTAAGTGAGAGGGTCAGTCCTCTTGTACTTAAGTCGGCATTGTGCCTTTTGTATTAAATTCGGATGGAATTTCTGTGTTTCATCATCAACAAGTAGGTTCAAGAGATACAGAAAACCTGAAGTGAAGCATCTGAATCTAAAACTGGACTCACAGGAGAGGTTCAAATCATTGAAAGTTAAAGTGTCAGTCCTCTTATACTCAAGTCGTCATTGTGCCTTTTGAATTTATTTCCGATGCAATTTCTGTGTTTCATCGTCAATACGAAGTTCCGAGGTATACAGTAAAATTGAAGTGAAGCATCGGAATCTAAAACTGGACTCACAGGAGAGGTTCAAGTCATAGAAAGTTGGATTGTCAGTCCTCTTGTACTTGAGTCGGCATTGTGCCTTTTGTATTAAATTCGGATGCAATTTCTGTCTTTCATCATCAATAAGAAGGTCCAAGCGATACAGTAAACCTGAAGTGAAGCATCGGAATCTAAAACTGGACTCACAGGAGAGGTTCAAAACATAGAAAGTGAGAGTGTCAGTCCTCTGGTACTTAAGTCGGCATTGTGCCTTTTGTATTAAATTCGGATGCAATTTCTGTGTTTCATCGTCAATAAGAAGGTCCAAGGGATACAGTAAACCTGAAGTGAAGCATCGGAATCTAAAACAAGACTCACAGGAGAGGTTCAAACCATAGAAAGTTAGAGTCTCAGTCCTCTTGTACTTAAGTCTGCATTGTGCCTTTTGTATTAAATTCAGATGCAATTTCTGTGTTTCTTCGTCAATAAGAAGGTCCAAGGTACACAGTAAACCCGAAGTGAAGCATCGGAATCTAAAACTGGACTCACAGGAGAGGTTCGAATCATAGAAAGTTAGAGTGTCATTCCTCTTGCACTTAAGTCGGCATTGTGCCTTTCGTATTAAATTCGTATGCAATTTCTTTGTTTCATCGTCAATAAGAAGGTACAAGGGACACAGTAATCCTGAAGTGAAGCATCGAAATCCAAAACTGGGCTCACAGGAGAGGTTCAAAGCATAGGAAGTGAGAGTGTCAGTCCTCTGGTACTTAAGTCGGCATTGTGCCTTTTGTATTAAATTCGGATGCAATTTCTGTGTTTCATCGTCAATAAGAAGGTCCAAGGGATACAGTAAACCTGAAGTGAAGCATCGGAATCTAAAACAAGACTCACAGGAGAGGTTCAAACCATAGAAAGTGAGAGTGTCAGTCCTCTTGTACTTAAGTCGGCATTGTGCATTTGTATTAAACTCGGATGCAATTTCTGTGTTTCATTATCAACAAGTAGGTTCAAGTGATACAGAAAACCTAGGTGAAGCATCTGAATCTAATACTGGACTCACAGGAGAGATTCAAATCATTGAAAGTTAAAGTGTCAGTCCTCTTGTACTCAAGTCGTCATTGTGCCTTTTGAATTTATTCCCGATGCAATTTCTGTGTTTCGTCGTCAATAAGAAGTTCCGAGGTATACAGTAAGCCTGAAGTGAAGCATCCGAATCTAAAACTGGACTCACAGGAGAGGTTCAAATCATAGAAAGTGAGAGTGTCAGTCCTCTTGTACTTAAGTCGGCATTGTGCATTTTGTATCAAATTCGGATGCAATATCTGTGTTTCATCGTCAATAAGACGATCCAAGCCATACTGTAAACCTGAAGTAAAGCACCGGAATCTAAAACTGGACTCACAGGAGAGCTTCAAATCATAGAATGTGAGTGTGTCAGTCGCCTTGTACTTAAGTCGGTATTGTGCCTTTTGTTTTAAGTTCGGATGCAATTTCTGTGTTTCATCGTCAATAGGAATGTCGAAGGTATTCAGTAAACCTGAAGTGAAGCATCGGAATCTGAAACTGGACTCACAGGAGAGGTTCAAATCATAGAAAGTTGTAGTGTCAGTCCTCTTGTACAAAAGTCGGCATTGTGCCTTTGGTATTAAATTCGGATGCAATTTCTGTGTTTCATCGTCTATAAGAAGGTCCAAGGGATACAGTAAACCTGAAGTAAAGCATCGGAATCTAAAACTGGACTCATAGGAAAGGTTCAAATCATAGAAAGTGAGAGTGTCAGTCCTCTTGTACTTAAGTCGGCATTGTGACTTTTGTATTAAATTCGGATGCAATTTCTGTGTTTCATCATCAATAGGAAGGTCCAAGGGATACAGAAAACCTGAATTGAAGAATCGGAATCTAAAACTATACTCACAGGAGGGGTTTAAATCATTGAAAGTTAAAGTGTCAGTCCTCTTGTACTCAAGTCGGCATTGTGCCTTTTGAATTTATTTCCGATGCAATTTCTGTGTTTCATCGTCAATAAGAAGTTCCGAGGTATACAGTAAACCTGAAGTGAAGCATCGGAATCTAAAACTGGTCTCACAGGAGAGGTTCAAATCATAGAAATTTAGAGTGTCAATCCTCTTGTACTTGAGTCGGCATTGTGCCTTTTGTATTAAATTCGGATGCAATTTCTGTGTCTCATCATCAATAAGAAGGTCCAAGGGATACAGTAAACCTCAAGTGAAGTATCGGAATCTAAAACTGGACTCACAGGAGAGGTACAAATCATAGAAAGTGAGAGTGTCGGTCCTCTTGTACTTAAGTCGGCATTGTGCCTTTTGTATTAATTTCGGATGCATTTTCTGTGTTTCATCGTCAATAAGACGGTCCATGGTATACAGTAAACCTTAAGTGAAGCATCGGAATCTAAAACTGGACTCACAGGAGAGGTTCAAATCATAGAATGTGAGAGTGTCATTCGTCTTGTACTTAAGTCGGCATTGTGCCTTTTGTATAAAATTCGGATGCAATTTCTGTGTTTCATTGTCAATAGGAATGTCGAAGGTATTCAGTAAGCCTGAAGTGAAGCATCGGAATCTAAAAGTAGACTCACAGGAGAGGTTCAAAACATAGAAAGTGAGAGTGTCAGTCATCTTGTACTTAATTCATTATTGTGCCTTTTGTATTAAATTCGGATGCAATTTCTGTGTTTCATCGTCAATAAGAAGGTCCAAGGTACACAGTAAACCTGAAGTGAAGCATCTGAATCTAATACTGGTCTCACAGGAGAGATTCAAATCATTGAAAGTTAAAGTGTCAGTCCTCTTGTACTCAAGTCGTCACTGTGCCTTTTGAATTTATTTCCGATGCAATTTCTGTGTTTCATCGTCAATACGACAGTCCAAGGTATACAGTAAAGCTGAAGTGAAGCATCGGAATCTAAAACTGGACTCACAGGAGAGGATCAAATCATAGAAAGTTAATGCGTCAGTCCTCTTGTACTCAAGTTCGCATTGTGCCTTTTGAGTTTAATTCCGATGCTATTTTTGTGTTTCATCGTCAATAAGAAGTTCCGAGGTATACAGTAAATCTGAAGTGAAGCATCGGAATCTAAAACTGGACTCACAGGAGAGGTTCAAATCATAGAAAGTGAGAGTGTCAGTCCTCTTGTACTTAAGTCGGCATTGTGCCTTTTGTATTAAATTCGGATGCAATTTCTGTGTTTCATCGTCAATAAGAAGGTCCAAGGGATACAGTAAATCTGACGTGAAGCATCGGAATCTAAAACTGGACTCACAGGAGAGGTTCAAATCATAGAAAGTGAGAGTGTCAGTCCTCTTGTACTTAAGTCGGCATTGTGCCTTTTGTATTAAACTCGGATGCAATTTCTGTGTTTTATCATCAATAAGAAGGTCCAAGGGATACAGGAAACCTAAATTGAAGCATCGGAATCTAAAACTGGACTCACAGGAGAGGTTCAAATCATAGAAAGTTAGAGTGTCAGTCCTCTTGTACTTGAGTCGGCATTGTGCCTTTTGTATCAAATTCGGATGCAATTTCTGTGTTTCATCATCAATAAGAAGGTCCAAGGGATACAGTAAACCTCAAGTGAAGCATCGGAATCTAAAACTGGACTCACAGGAGAGGTTCAAATCATAGAAAGTGAGAGTGTCAGTCCTCTTGTACTTCAGTCGGCATTGTGCCTGTTGTATTAAATTCGGATGCAACTTCTGTGTTTCATCGTCAATAAGAAAGTAGAAGGGATACAGTAAACCTAAAGTGAGGCATCGGAACCTAAAACATGACTCGCAGGAGAGGTTCAAATCATAGAAAGTGAGAGTGTCAGTCGTCTTGTACTTAAGTCGGCATTGTGCCTTTTGTATTAAATTCGGATGCAATTTCTGTGTTTCATCGTCAATAGGAATGTCGAAGGTATTCAGTAAACCTGAAGTGAAGCATCGGAATCTAAAACTGGACTCACAGGAGAGGTTCATATCATAGAAAGTGAGAGTCTCAGTCCTCTTGTACATAAGTCGGCATTGTGCCTTTTGTATTAAATTCGGATGCAATTTCTGTGTTTCATCGTCAATAAGACAGTCCACGGTATACAGTAAACCTGAAGTGAAGCATCGGAATCTAAAACTGGACTCACAGGAGAGGTTCAAATCACAGAAAGTTAAAGTGTCAGTCCTCTTGTACTCAAGTCGGCATTGTGCCTTTTGAATTTAATTCCGATGCAATTTCTGTGTTTCGTCGTCAATAAGAAGTTCCGAGGTATACAGTAAACCTGAAGTGAAACATCGGAATCTAAAACTGGACTCACAGGAGAAGTTCAAATCATAGAAAGTGAGAGTGTCAGTCCTCTTGTACTTAAGTCGGCATTGTGCCTTTTGTATTAATTTCGGATGCAATTTCTGTGTTTCATCGTCAATAAGACGGTCCATGGGATACAGTAAACCTTAAGTGAAGCATCGGAATCTAAAACTGGACTCACAGGAGAGGTTCAAATCATAGAAAGTGAGAGTGTCATTCGTCTTGTACTTAAGTCGGCATTGTGCCTTTTGTATTAAATTCGGATGCAATTTTTGTGTTTCATCGTCAATAGGAATGTCGAAGGTATTCAGTAAACCTGAAGTGAAGCATCGGAATCTAAAACTGGACTCACAGGAGAGGTTCAAAACATAGGAAGTGAGAGTGTCAGTCCTCTCGTACTTAAGTCGGCATTGTGCCTTTTGTATTAAATTCGGATGCAATTTCTATGTTTCATCGTCAATAAGAAGTTCCGAGGTATACAGTAAACCTGAAGTGAAGCATCGGAATCTAAAACTGGACTCGCAGGAGAGGTTCAAATCATAGAAAGTGAGTGTGTCAGTCGTCTTGTACTTAAGTCGGCATTGTGCCTTTTGTATCAAATTCGGATGCAATTTCTGTGTTTCATCGTCAATTGGAATGTCGAAGGTATTCAGTAAAACTGAAGTGAAGCATCTGAATCTGAAACTGGACTCACAGGAGAGGTTCAAATCATAGAAAGTTGGAGTGTCAGTCCTCTTGTACTAAAGTCGGCATTGTGCCTTTGGTATTAAATTCGGATGCAATTTCTGTGTTTCATCGTTAATAAGAATGTCCAAGGGATGCAGTAAACCTGAAGTAAAGCATCGGAATCTAAAACTGGACTCACAGGAGAGGTTCAAATCATAAAAAGTGAGAGTGTCAGTCCTCTTGTACTTAAGTCGGCATTGTGCCTTTTGAATTTAATTCCGATGCAATTTCTGTGTTTCATCGTCAATATGAAGTTCCGAGGTATTCAGTAAACCTGAAGTGAAGCATCGGAATCTAAGACTCGACTCACAGGAGAGGTTCAAATCATAGAAAGTGAGAGTGTCAGTACTCTTGTACTTAAGTCGGCATTGTGCCTTTTGTATTAAATTCGGATGCAATTTCTATGTTTCATTGTCAATAGGAATGTCGAAGGTATTCAGAAAACCTCAAGTGAAGCATCGGAATCTAAAAGTAGACTCACAGGAGAGGCTGAAAACATAGAAAGTGAGAGTGTCAGTCATCTTGTACCTAATTCGGCATTGTGCCTTTTGTATTAAATTCGGATGCAATTTCTGTGTTTCATCGTCAATAAGAAGGTCCAAAGGATACAGTAAACCTGAAGTGAGGCATCGGAATCTAAAACTGGTCCCACGGGAGAGGTTCAAATTATAGAAAGATAGAGTGTCAGTCCTCTTGTACTTAAGTCGGCATTGTGCCTTTTGTACTAAATTCGGTTGCAATTTCTGTGTTTCTTCGTCAGTAAGAAGGTGCAAGGTATAAAGAAAACCTGAAGTGAAGCATCAGAATCTAAAACTGGACTCACAGGAGGGGTTCATTTCATAGAAAGTTAGAGTGTCATTCCTCTTGTACTTACGTCGGCATTGTGCCTTTTGTATTAAATTCAGATGCAATTTCATTGTTATATCGTCAATAAGAAGGTACAAGGGATACAGTAATCCTGAAGTGAAGCATCGAAATCCAAAACTGGACTCACAGGAGAGGTTCAAAGCATAGAAAGTTAAAGTGTCAGTCCTCTTGTACTTAAGTCGGCAATGTGCCTTTTGTATTAATTTCGGATGCATTTTCTGTGTTTCATCGTCAATAAGACGGTCCATGGTATACAGTAAACCTTAAGTGAAGCATCGGAATCTAAAACTGGACTCACAGGAGAGGTTCAAATCATAGAATGTGAGAGTGTCATTCGTCTCGTACTTAAGTCGGCATTGTGCCTTTTGTATAAAATTCGGATGCAATTTCTGTGTTTCATTGTCAATAGGAATGTCGAAGGTATTCAGTAAGCCTGAAGTGAAGCATCGGAATCTAAAAGTAGACTCACAGGAGAGGTTCAAAACATAGAAAGTGAGAGTGTCAGTCATCTTGTACTTAATTCGGCATTGTGCCTTTTGTATTAAATTCGGATGCAATTTCTGTGTTTCATCGTCAATAAGAAGGTCCAAGGTACACAGTAAACCTGAAGTGAAGCATCTGAATCTAATACTGGTCTCACAGGAGGGATTCAAATCATTGAAAGTTAAAGTGTCAGTCCTCTTGTACTCAAGTCGTCACTGTGCCTTTTGAATTTATTTCCGATGCAATTTCTGTGTTTCATCGTTAATAAGAAGTTCCGAGGTATACAGTAAACCTGAGGTGAAGCATCTTAATCTAAAACTGGACTCACAGAAGAGGTTCAAGTCATAGAAAGTTAGAGTGTCAGTCCTCTTGTACTTGAGTCGGCATTGTGCCTTTTGTATTAAATTCGGATATAATTTCTGTGTTTCATCATCAATAAGGAGGTCCAAGGGATACAGTAAACCTGAAGTGAAGAATCGGAATCTAAAACTGGACTCACAGGAGAGGTTCAAAGCATAGAATGTGAGAGTGTCAGTCCTCTGGTACTTAAGTCGGCATTGTGCATTTGTATTAAATTCGGATGCAATTTCTGTGTTTCATCGTCAATAACAAGTTCCGAGGTATACAGTAAACCTGAAGTGAAGCATCGGAATCTAAAACTGGTCTCACAGGAGAGGTTCAAATCATAGAAAGTTAGAGTGTCAGTCCTCTTGTACTTGAGTCGGCATTGTGCCTTTTGTATTAAATTCGGATGCAATTTCTGTGTCTCATCATCAATAAGAAGGTCCAAGGGAAACAGTAAACCTCAAGTGAAGGATCGGAATCTAAAACTGGACTCACAGGAGAGGTACAAATCATAGAAAGTGAGAGTGTCAGTCCTCTTGTACTTAAGTCGGCATTGTGCCTTTTGTATTAATTTCGGATGCATTTTCTGTGTTTCATCGTCAATAAGACGGTCCATGGGATACAGTAAACCTTAAGTGAAGCATCGGAATCTAAAACTGGACTCACAGGAGAGGTTCAAATCATAGAAAGTGAGAGTGTCATTCGTCTTGTACTTAAGTCGGCATTGTGCCTTTTGTATTAAATTCGGATGCAATTTCTGTGTTTCATTGTCAATAGGAATGTCGAAGTTATTCAGTAAACCTGAAGTGAAGCATCGGAAACTAAAAGTAGACTCACAGGAGAGGTTCAAATCATTGAAAGTTAAAGTGTCAGTCCTCTTGTACTCAAGTCGTCATTGTGCCTTTTGAATTTATTTCCGATGCAATTTCTGTGTTTCATCGTCAATACGAAGTTCCGAGGTATACAGTGAAATTGAAGTGAAGCATCGGAATCTAAAACTGGACTCACAGGAGAGGATCAAGTCATAGAAAGTTGGAGTGTCAGTCCTCTTGTACTTGAGTCGGCATTGTGCCTTTTGTATTAAATTCGGATGCAATTTCTGTCTTTCATCATCAATAAGAAGGTCCAAGCGATACAGTAAACCTGAAGTGAAGCATCGGAATCTAAAACTGGACTCACAGGAGAGGTTCAAAACATAGAAAGTGAGAGTGTCAGTCCTCTGGTACTTAAGTCGGCATTGTGCCTTTTGTATTAAATTCGGATGCAATTTCTGTGTTTCATCGTCAATAAGAAGGTCCAAGGGATACAGTAAACCTGAAGTGAAGCATCGGAATCTAAAACAAGACTCACAGGAGAGGTTCAAACCATAGAAAGTTAGAGTCTCAGTCCTCTTGTTTGTAAGTCGGCATTGTGCCTTTTGTATTAAATTCGGATGCAATTTCTGTGTTTCATCGTCAATACGACAGTCCAAGGTATACAGTAAAGCTGAAGTGAAGCATCGGAATCTAAAACTGGACTCACATTAGAGGATCAAATCATAGAAAGTTAATGTGTCAGTGCTCTTGTACTCAAGTTCGCATTGTGCCTTTTGAGTTTAATTCCGATGCTATTTCTGTGTTTCATCGTCAATAAGAAGTTCCGAGGTATACAGTAAACCTGAAGTGAAGCATCGGAATCTAAAACTGGACTCACAGGAGAGGTTCAAATCATAGAAAGTGAGAGTGTCAGTCCTCTTGTACTTAAGTCGGCATTGTGCCTTTTGTATTAAATTCGGATGCAATTTCTGTGTTTCATCGTCAATAAGAAGGTCCAAGGGATACAGTAAATCTGACGTGAAGCATCGGAAACTAAAACTGGACTCACAGGAGAGGTTCAAATCATAGAAAGTGAGAGTGTCAGTCCTCTTGTACTTAAGTCGGCATTGTGCCTTTTGTATTAAACTCGGATGCAATTTCTGTGTTTTATCATCAATAAGAAGGTCCAAGGGATACAGGAAACCTAAATTGAAGCATCGGAATCTAAAACTGGACTCACAGGAGAGGTTCAAATCATAGAAAGTTAGAGTGTCAGTCCTCTTGTACTTGAGTCGGCATTGTGCCTTTTGTATCAAATTCGGATGCAATTTCTGTGTTTCATCATCAATAAGAAGGTCCAAGGGATACAGTAAACCTCAAGTGAAGCATCGGAATCTAAAACTGGACTCACAGGAGAGGTTCAAATCATAGAAAGTGAGAGTGTCAGTCCTCTTGTACTTCAGTCGGCATTGTGCCTGTTGTATTAAATTCGGATGCAACTTCTGTGTTTCATCGTCAATAAGAAAGTCCAAGGGATACAGTAAACCTAAAGTGAGGCATCGGAACCTAAAACATGACTCGCAGGAGAGGTTCAAATCATAGAAAGTGAGAGTGTCAGTCGTCTTGTACTTAAGTCGGCATTGTGCCTTTTGTATTAAATTCGGATGCAATTTCTGTGTTTCATCGTCAATAGGAATGTCGAAGGTATTCAGTAAACCTGAAGTGAAGCATCGGAATCTAAAACTGGACTCACAGGAGAGGTTCATATCATAGAAAGTGAGAGTCTCAGTCCTCTTGTACATAAGTCGGCATTGTGCCTTTTGTATTAAATTCGGATGCAATTTCTGTGTTTCATCGTCAATAAGACAGTCCACGGTATACAGTAAACCTGAAGTGAAGCATCGGAATCTAAAACTGGACTCACAGGAGAGGTTCAAATCACAGAAAGTTAAAGTGTCAGTCCTCTTGTACTCAAGTCGGCATTGTGCCTTTTGAATTTAATTCCGATGCAATTTCTGTGTTTCGTCGTCAATAAGAAGTTCCGAGGTATACAGTAAACCTGAAGTGAAACATCGGAATCTAAAACTGGACTCACAGGAGAAGTTCAAATCATAGAAAGTGAGAGTGTCAGTCCTCTTGTACTTAAGTCGGCATTGTGCCTTTTGTATTAATTTCGGATGCAATTTCTGTGTTTCATCGTCAATAAGACGGTCCATGGGATACAGTAAACCTTAAGTGAAGCATCGGAATCTAAAACTGGACTCACAGTTGAGGTTCAAATCATAGAAAGTGAGAGTGTCATTCGTCTTGTACTTAAGTCGGCATTGTGCCTTTTGTATTAAATTCGGATGCAATTTCTGTGTTTCATCGTCAATAGGAATGTCGAAGGTATTCAGTAAACCTGAAGTGAAGCATCGGAATCTAAAACTGGACTCACAGGAGAGGTTCAAAACATAGGAAGTGAGAGTGTCAGTCCTCTCGTACTTAAGTCGGAATTGTGCCTTTTGTATTAAATTCGGATGCAATTTCTATGTTTCATCGTCAATAAGAAGTTCCGAGGTATACAGTAAACCTGAAGTGAAGCATCGGAATCTAAAACTGGACTCACAGGAGAGGTTCAAATCATAGAAAGTGAGTGTGTCAGTCGTCTTGTACTTAAGTCGGCATTGTGCCTTTTGTATCAAATTCGGATGCAATTTCTGTGTTTCATCGTCAATTGGAATGTCGAAGGTATTCAGTAAAACTGAAGTGAAGCATCTGAATCTGAAACTGGACTCACAGGAGAGGTTCAAATCATAGAAAATTGGAGTGTCAGTCCTCTTGTACTAAAGTCGGCATTGTGCCTTTGGTATTAAATTCGGATGCAATTTCTGTGTTTCATCGTTAATAAGAAGGTCCAAGGGATGCAGTAAACCTGAAGTAAGGCATCGGAATCTAAAACTGGACTCACAGGAGAGGTTCAAATCATAAAAAGTGAGAGTGTCAGTCCTCTTGTACTTAAGTCGGCATTGTGCCTTTTGTATTAAATTCGGATGCAATTTCTATGTTTCATTGTCAATAGGAATGTCGAAGGTATTCAGTAAACCTCAAGTGAAGCATCGGAATCTAAAAGTAGACTCACAGGAGAGGCTGAAAACATAGAAAGTGAGAGTGTCAGTCATCTTGTACCTAATTCGGCATTGTGCCTTTTGTATTAAATTCGGATGCAATTTCTGTGTTTCATCGTCAATAAGAAGGTCCAAGGTACACAGTAAACCTGAAGTGAAGCATCGGAATCTGAAACTGGACTGACAGGAGGGGTTCAAATCATAGAAAGTGAGAGTGTCAGTCCTCTTGAATTTGAGTCGGCATTGTGCCTTTTGTACTAAATTCGGAAGCAATTTCCGTGTTTCATCGTCAATAAGAAGGTCCAAGGGATACAGTAAACCTGAAGGGAAGCATCGGAATCTAACACTGGACTCACAGGAGAGGTTTAAACCATAGAAAGTTAGAGTGTCAGTCCGCTTGTACTTAAGTCGGCATTGTGCCTTTTGTATTAAATTCGGATGCAATTTCTGTGTTTCATCGTCAATAAGAAGGTCCAATGGATACAGTAAACCTGAAGTGAGGCATCGGAATCTAAAACTGGTCCCACGGGAGAGGTTCAAATCATAGAAAGATAGAGTGTCAGTCCTCTTGTACTTAAGTCGGCATTGTGCCTTTTGTACTAAATTCGGTTGCAATTTCTGTGTTTCTTCGTCAGTAAGAAGGTGCAAGGTATAAAGAAAACCTGAAGTGAAGCATCAGAATCTAAAACTGGACCCACAGGAGGGGTTCATTTCATAGAAAGTTAGAGTGTCATTCCTCTTGTACTTAAGTCGGCATTGTGCCTTTTGTATTAAATTCAGATGCAATTTCATTGTTATATCGTCAATAAGAAGGTACAAGGGATACAGTAATCCTGAAGTGAAGCATCGAAATCCAAAACTGGACTCACAGGAGAGGTTCAAAGCATAGAAAGTTAAAGTGTCAGTCCTCTTGTACTTAAGTCGGCAATGTGCCTTTTGTATTAAATTCGGATGCAATTTCTGTGTTTCATCGTCAATACGACAGTCCAAGGTATACAGTAAACCTGAAGTGAAGCATCGGAATCTAAAACTGGACTCACAGGAGAGGTTCAAATCATAGAAAGTTAATGTGTCAGTCCTCTTGTACTCAAGTTCGCATTGTGCCTTTTGAATTTAATTCCGACGCAATTTCTGTGTTTCATCGTCAATACGAAGTTCCGAGGTATACAGTAAACCTGAAGTGAAGCATCGGAATCTAAAACTGGACTCACAGGAGAGGTTCAAATCATAGAAAGTGAGAGTCTCAGTCCTCTTGTATGTAAGTCGGCATTGTGCCTTTTGTATTAAATTCGGATGCAATTTCTGTGTTTCATCGTCAATAAGAAGGTCCAAGGGATACAGTAAACCTGAAGTGAAGCATCGGAATCTAAAACTGGACTCACAGGAGAGGTTCAAATCATAGAAAGTTAATGTGTCAGTCCTCTTGTACTCAAGTTCGCATTGTGCCTTTTGAATTTAATTCCGACGCAATTTCTGTGTTTCATCGTCAATACGAAGTTCCGAGGTATACAGTAAACCTGAAGTGAAGCATCGGAATCTAAAACTGGACTCACAGGAGAGGTTCAAATCATAGAAAGTGAGAGTCTCAGTCCTCTTGTATGTAAGTCGGCATTGTGCCTTTTGTATTAAATTCGGATGCAATTTCTGTGTTTCATCGTCAATAAGAAGGTCCAAGGGATACAGTAAACCTGAAGTGAAGCATCGGAATCTAAAACTGGACTCACAGGGGAGGTTCAAATCATAGAAAGTGAGAGTGTCAGTCCTCTTGTACTTAAGTCGGCATTGTGCCTTTTGTATTAAATTCGGATGCAATCTCTGTGTTTTATCATCAATAAGAAGGTCCAAGGGATACAGAAAACCTAAATTGAAGCATCGGAATCTAAAACTGGACTCACAGGAGGGTTTTAAATCATTGAAAGTTAAAGTGTCAGTCCTATTGTACTCAAGTCGGCATTGTGCCTTTTGAATTTATTTCCGATGCAATTTCTGTGTTTCATCGTCAATAAGAAGTACTGAGGTATACAGTAAACCTGAAGTGAAGCATCGGAATCTAAAACTGGACTCACAGGAGAGGTTCAAATCATAGAAAGTTAGAGTGTCAGTCCTCTTGTACTTGAGTCGGCATTGTGCCTTTTGTATTAAATTCGGATGCAATTTCTGTGTTTCATCATCAATAAGAAGGTCCAAGGGATACAGTAAACCTCAAGTGAAGCATCGGAATCTAAAACTGGACTCACAGGAGAGGTTCACATCATAGAAAGTTAGAGTGTCAGTCCTCTTGTACTTCAGTCGGCATTGTGCCTTTTGTATTAAATTCGGATGCAATTTCTGTGTTTCATCGTCAATAAGAAAGTCCAAGGGATACAGTAAACATAAAGTGAGGCATCGGAATCTAAAACAAGACTCACAGGAGAGGTTCAAATCATAGAAAGTGAGAGTGTCAGTACTCTTGTACTTAAGTCGGCATTGTGCCTTTTGTATTAATTTCGGATGCAATTTCTGTGTTTCATCGTCAATAAGACGGTCCAAGGGATACAGTAAACCTGAAGTGAAGCATCGGAATCTAAAACTGGACTCACAGGAGAGGTTCAAATCACAGAAAGTTAAAGTGTCAGTCCTCTTGTACTCAAGTCGGCATTGTGCCTTTTGAATTTAATTCCGATGCAACTTCTGTGTTTCATCGTCAATAATAAGTTCCGAGGTATACAGTAAACCTGAAGTGAAACATCGGAATCTAAAACTGGAATCACAGGAGAAGTTCCAATCATAGAAAGTGAGAGTGTCAGTCCTCTTGTACTTAAGTCGGCATTGTGCCTTTTGTATTAAATTCGGATGCAATCTCTGTGTTTTATCATCAATAAGAAGGTCCAAGGGATACAGAAAACCTAAATTGAAGCATCGGAATCTAAAACTGGACTCACAGGAGGGGTTTAAATCATTGAAAGTTAATGTGTCAGTCCTATTGTACTCAAGTCGGCATTGTGCCTTTTGAATTTATTTCCGATGCAATTTCTGTGTTTCATCGTCAATAAGAAGTACTGAGGTATACAGTAAACCTGAAGTGAAGCATCGGAATCTAAAACTGGACTCACAGGAGAGGTTCAAATCATATAAAGTTAGAGTGTCAGTCCTCTTGTACTTGAGTCGGCATTGTGCCTTTTGTATTAAATTCGGATGCAATTTCTGTGTTTCATCATCAATAAGTAGGTCCAAGGGATACAGTAAACCTCAAGTGAAGCATCGGAATCTAAAACTGGACTCACAGGAGAGGTTCACATCATAGAAAGTTAGAGTGTCAGTCCTCTTGTACTTCAGTCGGCATTGTGCCTTTTGTATTAAATTCGGATGCAATTTCTGTGTTTCATCGTCAATAAGAAAGTCCAAGGGATACAGTAAACATAAAGTGAGGCATCGGAATCTAAAACAAGACTCACAGGAGAGGTTCAAATCATAGAAAGTGAGAGTGTCAGTACCCTTGTACTTAAGTCGGCATTGTGCCTTTTGTATTAATTTTGGATGCAATTTCTGTGTTTCATCGTCAATAAGACGGTCCAAGGGATACAGTAAACCTGAAGTGAAGCATCGGAATCTAAAACTGGACTCACAGGAGAGGTTCAAATCACAGAAAGTTAAAGTGTCAGTCCTCTTGTACTCAAGTCGGCATTGTGCCTTTTGAATTTAATTCCGATGCAACTTCTGTGTTTCATCGTCAATAATAAGTTCCGAGGTATACAGTAAACCTGAAGTGAAACATCGGAATCTAAAACTGGAATCACAGGAGAAGTTCCAATCATAGAAAGTGAGAGTGTCAGTCCTCTTGTACTTAAGTCGGCATTGTGCCTTTTGTATTAATTTCGGATGCAATTTCTGTGTTTCATCGTCAATAAGACGGTCCAAGGGATACAGTAAACCTTAAGTGAAGCATCGGAATCTAAAACTGGACTCACAGGAGAGGTTCAAATCATAGAAAGTGAGAGTGTCATTCGTCTTGTACTTAAGTCGGCATTGTGCCTTTTGTATTAAATTCGGATGCAATTTCTGTGTTTCATCGTCAATAAGAAGGTCCAAGGAATACAGTAAACGTGAAGTGAAGCATCGGAATGTAAATCTGAACTCACAGGAGAGGTTCAAGTCATAGAAAGTGAGAGTGTCAGTCCTTTTGTATTTGAATCGGCATTGTGCCTTTTGTTCTAATTTCCGATGCAATTTCTGTGTTTCATCGTCAATAAGAAGGTCCAAGGGATACAGTAAACCTGAAGTGAGGCATCGGAATCCAAAACTGGTCCCACAGGAGAGGTTCAAATCATAGAAAAGTAGAGTGTCAGTCCTCTTGTACTTAAGTCGGCATTGTGCCTTTTGTATTAAATTCGGATGCAATTTCTGTGTTTCTCCGTCAATAAGAAAGTCCAAGGTATAAAGGAAACCTGAAGTGAAGCATCAGAATCTAAAACTGGACTCACAGGAGAGGTTCAATTCAAAGAAAGTTAGAGTGTCATGTCTCTTGTACTTAAGTCGGCATTGTGCCTTTTGTATTAAATTCGTATGCAATTTCTTTGTTTCATCGTCAATAAGAAGGTACAAGGGATACAGTAATCCTGAAGTGAAGCATCGAAATCTAAAACTGGACTCACAGGAGAGGTTCAAATCATAGAAAGTGTGTCAGTCCTCTTGTACATATGTCGGCATAGTTCCTTTTGTATTAAATTCGGATGCAATTTCTGTGTTTCATCGTCAATAAGAAGGTCCAAGGGATTCAGGAAACCTGAAGTGAAACCTCGGAATCTAAAACTGGACTCACAGGTGAGGATCAAATCTTGAAAGTGAGAGTGTCAGTCGTCTTGTACTTAAGTCCGCATTATGCCTTTTGTATTAAATTCGGATGCAATTTCTGTGTTTCATCGTCAGTAAGAAGACCAAGAGATACAGTAAACCTGAAGTGAAGCGTCGGATTCTAAAACTGGACTCACAGTAGAGGTTCAAATCATAGAAAGTGAGAGTGTCAGTCCTCTTGTACTTAAGTCGGCATTGTGCATTTTGAATTTAATTCCGGTGCAAAATCTGTGTTTCATCGTCAATAAGAAGTTCCGAGGTATAGAGTATACCTGAAGTGAGCATCGGACTTTAAAACTTGACTCACAGGAGAGGTTCAAATCATTGAAAGTGTGTCAGTCCTCTTGTACTTCAGTCGGCATAGTTCTTTTTGTATTAAATTCGGATGCAATTTCTGTGTTTCATCGTCAATGAGAAGGTCCAAGGGATACAGGAAACCTGAAGTGAAACCTCGGAATCTAAAACTGGACTCACAGGTGAGGTTCAAATCTTGAAAGTGAGAGTGTCAGTCGTCCTGTACTTAAGTGGGCCTTATGCCTTTTGTATTAATTTCGGATGCAATTTCTGTGTTTCATCGTCAATAAGAAGACCAAGAGATACAGTAAACCTGAAGTGAAGCGTCGGATTCTAAAACTGGACTCACAGTAGAGGTTCAAATCTTAGAAAGTGAGAGTGTCAGTCCTCTTGTACTTAAGTCGGCATTGTGTCTTTTGTATTAAGTTGGGCTGCAATTTCTGTGTTTCATCGTCAATAAGAAGGTCCAAGGGATAAAGGAAACCTGATGTGAAGCATCGGAATCTAAAACTGGACTCACAGGAGAGGTTCAAATCATAGAAAGTTAGAGTGTTAGTCGTCTTGTATTTAATTCGGCATAGACCCATTTGTATTATATTCGGATGCAATTTCTGTGTTTCTTCGTCAATAGGAACGTCCAAGGTATACAGTAATCCGGAAATAAAGCATCGGAATCTAAAACAGGACTCACAGGAGAGGTTCAAATCATAGAAAGTTAGAGTGTCAGTCCTCTTGTACTTATGTCGGCATTGTGCCTTTTATATTAAATTCGGATGCAATTTCTGTGTTTCATCGTCAATAAGAAGGTCCAAGGTATACAGTAAACCTGAAGTGAAGCATCGGAATCTAAAACTGGACCCACAGGAGAGGTTCAAATCATAGAAAGTGAGAGTGTCAGTCCTCTTGTACTTAAGTCGGCATTGTGCCTTTTGTATTAAATTCTGATAGAATTTCTGTGTTTCATCGTCAATAAGAAGGTCCAAGTTATAAAGGAAACCTGAAGTGAAGCATCGGAATCTAAAACTGGGCTCACAGGAGAGGTTCAAATCATAGAAAGTTTAAGTGTCAGTCCTCTTGTACTTAAGACGGCATTGTGCTTTTTGAATTTAATTCCGATGCAATATCTGTGTTTCATCGTGAATAAGAAGTTCCGAGGTATACAGTAAACCTGAAGTGAGCATCGGACTCTAAAACTGGACTCACAGGAGAGGTTCAAATCATAGAAAGTTAGAGTGTCAGTCCTCTTGTACTTAACTCGGCATAGTTCCTTTTGTATTAAATTCGGATGCAATTTCTGTGTTTCATCGTCAATAAGAAGGTCCAAGGGATACAGTAAACCTGAAGTGAAGCATCGGAATCTAAAACTGGACTGACAGGTGAGGTTCACATCATAGAAAGTGAGAGTGTCAGTCGTCTTGTACTTAAGTCAGCATTGTGCCTTTTGGATTACATTCGGATGCATTTTCTGTGTTTCATCGTCAATAGGAATGTCGAAGGTATACAGTAATCCGGAAATGAAGCATCGGAATCTAAAACTGGACTCACAGGAGAGATTCAAATCATAGAAAGTTAGAGTGTCAGTCCTCTTGTACTTAAGTCGGCATTGTGCCTTTTATATTAAATTCGGATGCAATTTCTGTGTTTCATCGTCAATAAGAAGGTCCAAGGTATACAGTAAACCTGAAGTGAAGCATCGGAATCTAAAACTGGACTCACAGGAGAGGTTCAAATCATAGAAAGTGAGAGTGTCAGTCCTCTTGTACTTCAGTCGGCATTGTGCCTTTTGTATTAAATTCTGATGCAATTTCTGTGTTTCATCGTCAATAAGAAGGTCCAAGTTATAAAGGAAACCTGAAGTGAAGCATCGGAATCTAAAACTGGACACACAGGAGAGGTTCAAACCATAGTAAGTTATAGTGTCATTCCTCCTGTACTTAAGTCGGCATTGTTCCTTTTGTATTAAATTCGGATGCATTTCCTTTGTTTCACCGGCAATCAGAAGGTAGAAGGGATACAGTATACCCAAAGTGAAACATCGGAATCTAAAAATGGACTCAAGGGAGAGGTTCAATTCATAGAATGTGAGAGTGTCAGTCCTCTTGTACTTAAGTCGGCATAGTGCCTTTTGTATTAAATTTGGATGCAATTTCTGTGTTTCATCGTCAATAAGAAGGTCCAAGGGATACAGTAACCCTGAAGTGAAGCATCGGAATCTAAAACTGGACTCACAGGAGAGGTTCAAATCATAGAAACTTAGAGTGTCAGTCCTCTTGTACATTAGTCGGCATTGTGACTTTTGTATTAAATTCGGTTGCAATTTCTGTGTTTCATTGTCAATAAGAAAGTCCAAGGGATACAGTGAACCTGAAGTGGAGCATCGGAATCAAAAACTGGACTCACAGGACAGGTTCAAATCGCAGAAAGTTAGGGTCTCAGTCCTCTTGTACTTAAGTCGGCATTGTGCCTTTTGTATTATATTCGGATGCAATTTATGTGTTTCATCGTCAAGAAGAAGGTCCAAGGTATAACGGAAACCTGAAGTGAAGCATCGGAATTTAAACTGGACTCACAGGAGAGGTTCAAATCATTGATAGTTAGAGTGTCAGTCCTCTTGTACCTAAGTCGGCATTGTGCTTTTGTATAAAATTCGGATGCAATTTTTTTGTTTCATCGTCAGTAAGAAGGTACAAGGGATACAGAAAACCTGAAGTGAAGCATCGGAATTTAAACTGGACTCACAGGAGAGGTTCAAATCATAGATAGTTAGAGTGTCAGTAATCTTCTACTTAAGTAGGCATTGTGCCTTTGGTAGTAAATTCAGATGCAATTTCTGTGTTTCATCGTCAATAAGAAGGTCCAAGGTACACAGTAAACCTGAAGCGAAACATCGGAATCTAAAACTGGACTCACAGGAGAGGTTCAAATCACAGAAAGTGAGAGTGTCAGTCCTCTTGTACTTAAGTCGGCATTGTGCCTTTTGATTTTAAGTCTGATGCAATTTTTGTGTTTCATCGTCAATAAGAAGGTCCAAGGTATACAGTAAACCTGAAGTGAAGCATCGGAGTCTAAAACTGGACTCACAGGAGAGGTTGAAATCACAGAAAGTTAGAATGTCAGTCTCTCTTGTACTTAAGTCGGCATTGTGCCTTTGGATTTAATTGCGATGCAATTTCTGTGCCTCATCGTCAATAAGAAGGTCCAAGGTACACAGTAAACCTGAAGTGAAGCATCGGAATCTAAAACTGGACTCACAAGAGAGGTTCAAATCATAGAAAGTTAGTGTGTCAGTCCTCTTGTACTTAAGTCGGCATTGTGCCTTTTGGTTTCAAGTCTGATGCAATTTTTGTGTTTCATCGTCAATAAGAAGGTCCAAGGTATACACTAAACCTGAAGTGAAGCGTCGGAATCTAAAACTGGACTCACAGGATCGGTTCATATCATAAAGAGTTAGAGTGTCAGTCCTCTTGTACTTGAGTCGGCATTGTTCCTTTTGCATTAAATTCGGATGCAATTTCCATGTTTCATCGTCAATGAGAAGGTCCAACAGATACAGTAAACCTGAAGTGAAGCATCGGAATCTAAAACTGGACTGACAGGTGAGGTTCACATCATAGAAAGTGAGAGTGTCAGTCGTCTTGTACTTAAGTCAGCATTGTGCCTTTTGGATTACATTCGGATGCAATTTCTGTGTTTCATCGTCAATAGGAATGTAGAAGGCATACAGTAATCCGGAAATGAAGCATCGGAATCTAAAACTGGACTCACAGGAGAGATTCAAATCATAGAAAGTTAGAGTGTCAGTCCTCTTGTACTTAAGTCGGCATTGTGCCTTTTATATTAAATTCGGATGCAATTTCTGTGTTTCATCGTCAATAAGAAGGTCCAAGGTATACAGTAAACCTGAAGTGAAGCATCGGAATCTAAAACTGGACTCACAGGAGAGGTTCAAATCATAGAAAGTGAGAGTGTCAGTCCTCTTGTACTTAAGTCGGCATTGTGCCTTTTGTATTAAATTCTGATGCAATTTCTGTGTTTCATCGTCAATAAGAAGGTCCAAGTTATAAAGGAAACCTGAAGTGAAGCATCGGAATCTAAAACTGGACACACAGGAGAGGTTCAAACCATAGTAAGTTATAGTGTCATTCCTCCTGTACTTAAGTCGGCATTGTTCCTTTTGTATTAAATTCGGATGCATTTCCTATGTTTGATCGTTAATCAGAAGGATGAAGGGATACAGTATATCTAAAGTGAAGCATCGGAATCTAAAAATGGACTCAAGGGAGAGGTCCAATTCATAGAATGTGAGAGTGTCAGTCCTCTTGTACTTAAGTCGGCATAGTGCCTTTTGTATTAAATTTGGATGCAATTTCTGTGTTTCATCGTCAATAAGAAGGTCCAAGGGATACAGTAACCCTGAAGTGAAGCATCGGAATCTAAAACTGGACTCACAGGAGAGGTTCAAATCATAGAAACTTAGAGTGTCAGTCCTCTTGTACTTTAGTCGGCATTGTGACTTTTGTATTAAATTCGGTTGCAATTTCTGTGTTTCATTGTCAATAAGAAAGTCCAAGGGATACAGTGAACCTGAAGTGGAGCATCGGAATCAAAAACTGGACTCACAGGACAGGTTCAAATCGCAGAAAGTTAGGGTCTCAGTCCTCTTGTACTTAAGTCGGCATTGTGCCTTTTGTATTATATTCGGATGCAATTTATGTGTTTCATCGTCAAGAAGAAGGTCCAAGGTATAACGGAAACCTGAAGTGAAGTATCGGAATTTAAACTGGACTCACAGGAGAGGTTCAAATCATAGATAGTTAGAGTGTCAGTCCTCTTGTACCTCAGTCGGCATTGTGCTTTTGTATAAAATTCGGATGCAATTTTTTTGTTTCATCGTCAGTAAGAAGGTACAAGGGATACAGAAAACCTGAAGTGAAGCATCGGAATTTAAACTGGACTCACAGGAGAGGTTCAAATCATAGATAGTTAGAGTGTCAGTAATCTTCTACTTAAGTAGGCATTGTGCCTTTGGTATTAAATTCAGATGCAATTTCTGTGTTTCATCGTCAATAAGAAGGTCCAAGGTACACAGTAAACCTGAAGCGAAGCATCGGAATCTAAAACTGGACTCACAGGAGAGGTTCAAATCACAGAAAGTGAGAGTGTCAGTCCTCTTGTACTTAAGTCGGCATTGTGCCTTTTTATTTTAAGTCTGATGCAATTTTTGTGTTTCATCGTCAATAAGAAGGTCCAAGGTATACAGTAAACCTGAAGTGAAGCATCGAAGTCTAAAACTGGACTCACAGGAGAGGTTGAAATCATACAAAGTTAGAATGTCAGTCTCTCTTGTACTTAAGTCGGCATTGTGCCTTTGGATTTAATTGCGATGCAATTTCTGTCCCTCATCGTCAATAAGAAGGTCCAAGGTACACAGTAAACCTGAAGTGAAGCATCGGAATCTAAAACTGGACTCACAAGAGAGGTTCAAATCATAGAAAGTTAGTGTGTCAGTCCTCTTGTACTTAAGTCGGCATTGTGCCTTTTGGTTTCAAGTCTGATGCAATTTTTGTGTTTCATCGTCAATAAGAAGGTCCAAGGTATACACTAAACCTGAAGTGAAGCGTCGGAATCTAAAACTGGACTCAAAGGATAGGTTCATATCATAAAGAGTTAGAGTGTCAGTCCTCTTGTACTTGAGTCGGCATTGTTCCTTTTGCATTAAATTCGGATGCAATTTCCATGTTTCATCGTCAATAAGAAGGTCCAACAGATACAGTAAACCCGAAGTGAAGCATCGGAATCCAAAACTGGACTCACAGGAGAGGTTCAAATGATAGAAAGTGAGAGTGTCAGTCCTCTTGTATTTAAGTCGGCATTGTGCCTATTGTATTAAATTCGGATGCAATTTCTGTTTCATCATCAATAAGAACGTCCAAGTAATACATTAAACCTGAAGTGAAGCATCGGAATCTAAAACTGGACTCACAGGAGAGGTTCAAATCATAGAAAGTTAGAGTGTCAGTCCTCTTGTACTTAAGTCGGCATTGTGCCTTTTGTATTAAATTCGGATGCAATTTCTGTGTTTCATCGTCAATAGGAAGGTCGAAGGTTTACAGTAAACCTGAAGTGAAGCATCGGAATCTAAATCTGCACTCACGGGATAGGTTCAAATCATAGATAGTTAGAGTGTCACTCGTCTTGTACTTAGGTCGGCATTGTGCCTTTTGTATTAAATTCGGATGCAATTTCTGTGTTTCATCGTCAATAAGAAGGTCCAAGGTATACAGTATAAGTGAAGTGAAGCATCGGAATCAAAAACTGGACTCACAGGACAGGTTCAAATCGCAGAAAGTTAGAGTCTCAGTCCTCTTCTACTTAAGTCGGCATTGTGCCTTTTGTATTAAATTCGGATGCAATTTCTGTGTTTAATCGTCAATAAGAAGGTCCAAGGTATACAGTAAACCTGAAGTGAAGCATCGGAATCTAAAACTGGACTCACAGGAGAGGTTCAAATCATAGAAAGTTAGAGTGTCAGTCCTATTGTACTTACGTCGGCATTGTGCATTTTGTATCAAATTCGGATGCAATTTCTGCGTTTCATCGTCAATACGAAGGTCCAAGGGATACAGTAAACCTGAAGTGAAGCATCGGAATCTAAAACTGGACTCACTGAACAGGTTCAAATCATAGAAAGTGAGAGTGTCAGTCGTCTTGTACTTAAGTCGGCATTGCGACTTTTGTATTAAATTGGGATGCAATTTCTGTGTTTCATCACCAATAGGAAGCTCGAAGGTATACAGTAAAACTGACGTGAAGCATCGGAATCTGAAACTGGACCCACAGGAGAGGTTCAAATCATAGTAAGTTAGAGTGTCAGTCCTCTTGTACTTAAGTCGGCATTGTGCCTTTGGTATTAAATTCGGATGCAATTTCTGTTTTTCTTCATCATTAAGAAGGTCCAAGGTATACAGTAAACCTGAGTTGAAGCATCGGAATCTAAAACTGGACTCACAGGAGAGGTTCAAATCATAGAAAGTGGAAGTGTCAGTCCTATTGTACTTAAGTCGGCATTGTGCCTTTTGTATTAAATTCGGATGCAATTTCTGTGTTTCATCGTCAGTAAGAAGATCCAAGGGATACAGTAAACCTGAAGTGAAGCGTCGGAATCTAAAACTAGACTTACAGGAGATGTTAAAATCATAGAAAGTGAGACTGTCAGTCCTCTTGTACTTAAGTCGGCATTGTGGCATTTGTATTAAATTCGGATGCAATTTCTGTGTTTCATCGTCAACAAGAAGGTCCAAGGGCTACAGTAAACCTGAAGTGAAGCATCGGAATCTAAAACTGGACTCACAGGAGGGGTTCAAATCATAGAAAGTTGGTGTGTTAATCGTCTTGTACTTAAGTCGGCATTGTGCATTTTTAATTAAATTCGGATGCAATTTCTGTGTTTCATCGTCAATAGGAAGGTCGAAGGTATACAGTAAACCGGAAATGAAGCATCGGAATCTTAAACTTGACCCACAGGACAGGTTCAAATCATAGAAAGTTAGTGTGTCAGTCCTCCTGTACTTAAGTCGGCGTTGTGCCTTTTGAATTTAATTCCGATGCAATGTCTGTGTTTCATCGTCAATAAGAAGTTCCGAGGTATACAGATAACCTGAAGTGAAGCATCGGAATCTAAAACTGGACTCACATTAGAGGTTCAAATCATAGAAAATTAGAGTGTCAGTCCTCTTCTACTTGAGTTGGCATTGTTCCTTTTGTATTAAATTCGGCTGCGATTTCTGTGTTTCATCGTCAATAAGAAGGTCCAAGGGATACAGTAAACCTGAAGTGAAGCATCGGAATCTAAAACTGGTCTCACAGGAGAGGTTCCAATCATAGAAATCGAGAGTGTCAGTCCGCTTGTACTTAAGTCGGCATTGTGCTTTTGTATTAAATTCGGATGCTATTTCTGTGTTTCATCCTCAATAGAAGAGTCCAAAGGATACAGTAAACCTGAAGTGAAGCATCGGAATCTGAAACTGGACTCACAGGAGAGGTTCAAATCATAGAAAGTTAGAGTCTCAGTCCTCTTGAACTTAAGTCGGCATTGTGCCTTTTGTATTAAATTCGCATGCAATTTCTGTGTTTCATTGTCAATAAGAAGGTCCAAGGTATACAGTAAACCTGAAGTGAAGCATCGGAATCTAAATCTGGACTCACAGGAGAGGTTCAAATCATAGAAAGTTAGAGTGTCTGTCCTCTTGGACTTAAGTCGTCATTGTGCTTTTTGTATTAAATTCGGATGCAATTTCTGTGCTTCATCGTCAATAAGAAGGTCCAAGGTATACAGTAAACCTGAAGTGAAGCATCGGAATCAAAAACTGGACTCTCAGGAGAGGTTTAAATTTTAGAAAGTTAGAGTGTCAGTCCTCTTGTACTTAAGTCGGCATTGTGCCTTTTGAATTTAATTCCGATGCAATGTCTGTGTTTCATCGTCAATAAGAAGTTCCGAGGTATACAGAAAACCTGAAGTGAAGCATCGGAATCTAAAACTGGACTCACATTAGAGGTTCAAATCATAGAAAATTAGAGTGTCAGTCCTCTTGTACTTGAGTTGGCATTGTTCCTTTTGTATTAAATTCGACTGCGATTTCTGTGTTTCATCGTCAATAAGAAGGTCCAAGGGATACAGTAAACCTGAAGTGATGCATCGGAATCTAAAACTGGTCTCACAGGAGAGGTTCAAATCATAGAAAGTGAGAGTGTCAGTCCGCTTGTACTTAAGTCGGCATTGTGCTTTTGTATTAAATTCGGATGCTATTTCTGTGTTTCATCCTCAATAAGAAGGTCCAAAGGATACAGTAAACCTGAAGTGAAGCATCGGAATCTAAAACTGGACTCACAGGAGAGATTCAAATCATAGAAAGTTAGAGTGTCATTCCTCTTGTACTTAAGTTGGCAGTGTGCCTTTTGTATTAAATTCGGATGCAATTTCTGTGTTTCATCTTCAATAAGAAGGTCCAAGGTATACAGTAAACCAGAAGTGAAGCATCGGAATCTAAAACTGGACTCACAGGAGAGGTTCAAATCATAGAAAGTGAGAGTGTCAGTCTTCTCGTACTTAAGTCGGTATTGTGCCTTTTGTATTGAATTCGGCTGCAATTTCTGTTTTTCATCGTCAATAGGAAGGTCCAAGGGATATAGTAAACCTGAAGTGAAGCATCGGAATCTAAAACTGGTCTCACATGAGAGGTTCAAATCATAGAGTGTGAGAGTGTCAGTCCTCTTGTACTTATGTCGGCATTGTGCCTTTTGTATTAAATTCGGATGCTATTTCTGTGCTTCATCCTCAATAAGAAGGTCCAAGGGATACAGTAAAACTGAAGTGAAGCATCGGAATCTAAAACTGGACTCACAGGAGGGGTTCAAATCATAGAAAGTTAGAGTCTCAGTTCTCTTGAACTTAAAGCGGCATTGTGCCTTTTGTATTAAATTCGGATGCAATTTCTGTGTTGCATTGTCAATAAGAAGGTCCAAGGTATACAGTAAACCTGAAGTGAAGCATCGGAATCTAAATCTGGACTCACAGGAGAGGTTCAAATCATAGAAAGTTAGAGTGTCAGTCCTCTTGTACTTAAGTCGTCATTGTGTTTTTTCTATTAAATTCGGATGCAATTTCTGTGTTTCATCGTCAATAAGAAGGTCCAAGGTATACAGTAAACCTGAAGTGAAGCATCGGAATCTAAAACTGGACTCACAGGAGAGTTTCAAATCATAGAAAGTGAGAGTGTCAGTCCCCTTGTACTTAAGTCGGCATTGTGCCTTTTGTATTAAGTTCGTATGCAATTTCTGTGTTTCATCGTCAATAAGAAGGTCCAAGGTATAAAGGAATCCTGAAGTGAAGCATCGGAATCTAAAACTGGACCTACAGGAGCGGTTCAAATCATAGAAAGTGAGAGTGTAAGTCCTCTTGTACTTAAGTCGGCATTGTGCCTTTTGTATTAAATTCGGATGCAATTTCTGTGTTTCATCGTCAATTAGAAGGTCCAAGAAATAGAGTAAACATGAAGTGAAGCATCGAAATCTAGAAGTGGACTAACAGGAGAGTTTCAAATCATTGAAAGTGAGAGTGTCAGTCCTCTTGTACTTAAGTCGCCATTGTGCCTTTTGTATTATATTCGGATGCAATTTATGTGTTTCATCGTCAAGAAGAAGGTCCAAGGTATAAAGGAAACCTGAGGTGAAGCATCGGAATTTTAACTGGACTCACAGGAGAGGTTCAAATCATAGATAGTTAGAGTGTCAGTCCTCTTGTACTTAAGTCGGCATTGTGCCTTTTGTATAAAATTCGGATGCAATTTTTTTGTTTCATCGTCAGTAAGAAGGTACAAGGGATACAGAAAACCTGAAGTGAAGCATCGGAATTTAAACTGGACCCACAGGAGAGGTTCAAATCATTGATAGTTAGAGTGTCAGTAATCTTGTACTTAAGTAGGCATTGTGCCTTTGGTATTAAATTCAGACGCAATTTCTGTGTTTCATCGCCAATATGAAGGTCCAAGGGATACAGTAAACCTGAAGTGAAGCATCGGAATCTAAAACTGGACTCACAGATCAGGTTCAAATCATAGAAAAAGAGAGTGTCAGTCGTCTTGTACTTAAGTCGGAATTGTACCTTATGTATTAAATTCGGATGCAATTTCTGTGTTTCATCGTCAATAGGAAGGTCGAAGGTATGCAGTAAACCTGAAGTGAAGCATCGGAATCTAAATCTGGACTCACAGGCGAGGTTCAAATCATAGAAAGTTAGAGTGTCAGTCCTCTTGTACTTATGTCGGCATTGTGCCTTTTGTATTAAATTCGGATGCAATGTCTGTGTTTTATCGTCAATAAGAAGGTCCAAGGGATTCAGTAAACCTGAAGCGAAGCATCGCAATCTAAAACTGGACTCACAGGAGATATTCAAATCATAGAAAGTGAGAGTGTCAGTCGTCTTGTACTTAAGTCGGCATTGTGCCTTTTGTATTAAATTCGGATGCAATTTCTGTGTTTCATCGTCAATAGGAAGGTCGAAGGTTTACAGTAAACCTAAAGTGAAGCATCGGAATCTAAATCTGCACTCACGGGATAGGTTCAAATCATAGATAGTTAGAGTGTCAGTCGTCTTGTACTTCGGTCGGCATTGTGCCTTTTGTATGAAATTCGGATGCAATTTCTGTGTATCATCGTCAATAAGAAGGTCCAAGGTATACAGTAAACCTGATGTGAAGCATCGGAATTTAAAACTGGACTCACAGGAAAGGTTCAAATCATAGAAAGTGAGAGTGTCAGTCGTCTTGTACTTAAGTCGGCATTGTGCCTATTGTATTAAATTCGGATGCAATTTCTGTTTCATCATCAATAAGAAGGTCGAAGGGATACAGTAAACCTGAAGTGAAGCATCGGAATCTAAAACTGGACTCACAGGAGAGGTTCAAATCATAGAAAGTTAGAGTGTCAGTCCTCTTGTACTTAAGTCGGCATTGTGCCTTTTGTATCAAATTCGGATGCAATTTCTGTGTTTCATCGTCAATAAGAAGGTCCAAGGGATACAGTATACCTGAAGTGAAGCATTGGAATCTAAAACTGGACTCACAGGTCAGGTTCTAATAATAGAAAAAGAGAGTGTCTGTCGTCTTGTACTTAAGTCGGAATTGTGCCTTATGTAATAAATTCGGATGCAATTTCTGTGTTTCATCGTCAATAGGATGGTGGAAGGTATACAGTAAACCTGAAGTGAAGCATCGGAATCTAAAACTGGACTCACAGGAGAGGTTCAAATCATAGAAAGTTAGAGTGTCAAACCTCTTGTACTTAAGTCGGCATTGTGATTTTGGTATTAAATTCGGATGCAATTTCTGTGTTTCATCGTCAATAAGAAGGTCCAAGGTATACAGTAAACCTGAAGTGAAGCACCGGAATCTAAAACTGGACTCACAGGAGAGGTTCGAAACATAGGGAGTGACAGTGTCAGTCCTCTAGTACTTATGTCGGCATTGTGCCTTTTGTATTAAATTCGGATGCAATGTCTGTGTTTCATAGTCCATAAAAAGGTCCAAGGGATACAGTAAACCTGAAGTGAAGCATTGGAATCTAAAACTGGACTCACAGGAGATATCAAATCATAGAAAGTTAGAGTGTCAAACCTCTTGTACTTAAGTCGGCATTGTGCCTTTTGTATTAAATTCGTATGCAATTTCTGTGTTTCATCGTCAAGAGGAAGGTCGAAGGTATACAGTACACCTGAAGTGAAGCATCGAAATCTAAATCTGCACACACAGGATAGGTTCAAGTCATAGAAAGTTAGAGAGTCAGTCGTCTTGTACTTAAGTCGGCATTGTGCCTTTGGTATTAAATTCGGATGCAATTTCTGTGTTTCATCGTCAATAAGAAGGTCCAAGGTATACAGTATAAGCGAAGTGAAGCATTGGAATCTAAAACTGGACTCACAGGAGAGGTTCAAATCATAGAAAGTGAGAGTGTCAGTAATCTTGTACTTATGTCGGCATTGTGCCTTTTGTATTAAATTCAGATGCAGTTTCTTTGTTTCATCGTCAGTAAGAAGGTACAAGGGATACAGTAAAGCTGAAGTGAAGCATCGGAATCTAAAACTGGACTCACAGGAGAGGTTCAAATCATAGAAAGTGAGAGTGTCAGTCCTCTTGTACTTAAGTCGGCATTGTGCCGTTTGGATTTAATTCGGCTGCAATTTCTGTGTTTCATCGTCAATAAGAAGGTTCAAGGTATACAGTAAACCTGAAGTGAAGCATCGGAATCTAAAACTGGACTCACAGGAGAGGTTCAAAGCATAGAAAGTGAGAGTGTCAGTCCTCTCGTACTTAAGTCGGCATTGTGCCTTTTGTGTTAAATTTGGATGCAATGTCTGTGTTTCATCGTCAATAAGAAGGTCCAAGGGATACAGTAAACATGAAGTGAAGGATCGGAATCTAAAACTGGACTCACAGGAGGTATTCAAATCATAGAAAGTGAGAGTGTCAGTCGTCTTGTACTTAAGTCGGATTTGTGCCTTTTGTATTAAATTTGGATGCAATTTCTGTGTTTCATCGTCAATAGATAGGTCGAAGGTATACAGTAAACCTGATGTGAAGCATCGGAATTTAAATCTGCACTCACAGGATAGGTTCAAATCTTAGAAAGTTGGAGTGTCAAACCTCTTGTACTTAAGTCGGCATTGTGC
The DNA here is from genome assembly GCF_021461395.2 of Schistocerca americana. NCBI lineage: Eukaryota > Metazoa > Arthropoda > Insecta > Orthoptera > Acrididae > Schistocerca > Schistocerca americana. Next base: position 62,759,147 of record NC_060121.1, read on the forward strand.
CTTTTGAATTAACTTCGGATGCAATTTCTGTGTTTCATCGTCAATAAGAAGGTCCAAGGTATACAGTATAAGTGAAGTGAAGCATTGGAATCTAAAACTGGACTCACAGGAGAGGTTCAAATCATAGAAAGTGAGAGTGTCAGTCCTCTTGTACTTAAGTCGGCATTGTGCCTATTGTATTAAATTCGGATGCAATTTCTGTTTCATCGTCAATAAGAAAGTCCAAGGGATACTGTAAACCTGAAGTGAAGCGTCGGAATATAAAACTGGACTCACAGGAGAGGTTCAAATCATAGAAAGTTAGAGTGTCAGTCCTGTTGTACTTAGGTCGGCATTGTGCGTTTTGAATTTAATTCCGATGCAATTTCTGTGCCTCATCGTCAATAAGAAGGTCCAACGTACACAGTAAACCTGAAGTGAAGCATCGGAATCTAAAACTGGACTCACAGGAGAGGTTCAAATCATAGAAAGTTAGAGTGTCAGTTCTCTTGTACTTAAGTCGGCATTGGGCCTTTTGTATTAAATTCGGATGCAATTTCTGTGTTTCATCGTCAATAAGAATGTCCAAGGGATACAGTAAACCTGAAGTGAAGCGTTGGAATCTAAAACTGGACTCACAGGAGAGGTTTAAATCATAGAAAGTGAGAGTGTCAGTCCTCTTGTAGTTATGTCGGCATTGTGCCTTTTGTATTAAATTCGGATTGCAATTTCTGTGTTTCATCGTCAATAAGAAGGTCCAAGGGATACAGTAAACCTGAAGTGAAGCATCGGAATCTAAAACTGGATTCACAGGAGAGGTTCAAATCATAGAAAGTTCGAGTGTCAGTCCTCTTGTACTTACGTCGGCATTGTGCCTTTTGAATTTAATTCCGATGCAATTTCTGTGTTTCATCGTCAATAAGAAGTTCTGAGGCATACAGAAAACCTGAAGTAAGGCATCGGAATTTAAAACTGGACTCACAGGAGAGGTTCAAATCATAGAAAGTTAGATTGTCAGTCCTCCTGTACTTAAGATAGCATTGTGCCTTTTGTATTAAATTCGGATGCAATATCTGTGTTTCATCGTCAACAGGAAGGTCCAAGGGATACAGTAAACCTGAAGTGAAGCATCGGAATCTGAAACTGGACTCACAGGAGAGGTTGAAATCATAGAAAGTTAGAGTGTCAGTCCTCTTGTACATAAGTCGGCTTTGTGCCTTGTGAATTTAATTGCGATGCAATTTCTGTGCCTCAACGTCAATAAGAAGGTCCAAGGTACACAGTAAACCTGAAGTGAAGCATCGGAATCTAAAACTGGACTCACAGGACAGGTTCAAATCATTGAAAAAGAGAGTGTCAGTCGTCTTGTACTTAAGTCGGCATTGTGCCCTAGTATTAAATTCGGATGCAATTTCTGTGTTTCATCGTCAATAGGAAGGTCGAAGGTATACGGTAAACCTGAAGTGAAGCATCGGAATCTAAAACTGGACTCACAGGAGAGGTTCAAATCATAGAAAGTGAGAGTGTCAGTCCTCTTGTACATAAGTCGGCATTGTGGCTTTTGTATTACATTCGGATGCAATTTCTGTCTTTCATCGTCAATAAGAAGGTCCAAGGTATAACGGAAACCTGAAGTGAAGCATCGGAATTAAAACTGGACTCACAGGAGAGGTTCATATCATAGAAAGTGAGAGTGTCAGTCCTCTTGTACTTAAGTCAGCATTGTGCTGTCTGTATTACATTCGGATGCAATTTCTGTGTTTCATCGTCAATAAGAAGGTCCAAGGGATACAGTGAACCTGAAGGGAAGCAACGGAATCTAAACTGGACTCACAGGAGAGATTCAAATCATAGAAAGTCAGAGTGTCAGTCCCCTTGTACTTAAGTCGGCATTGTGCATTCTGAATTTAATTCCGATGCAATTTCTGTGTTTCATCGTCAATAAGAAATTCCGAGGTATACAGTAAACCTGAAGTGAAGCATCGGAATCTCAAACTGGACTCACAGGAGTGGTTCAGATCATAGAAAATTGGAGTGTCAGTCCTCTTGTACTTAAGTTGGCATTGTGCATTTTGTATTAAATTCGGATGCAATTACTGTGTTTCATCGTCAATAAGAAGGTCCAAGGGATACAGTAAACCTGAAGTGAAGCATCGGAATCAAATACTGGACTCACAGAAGAGGTTCAAACCATAGAAAGTTAGAGTGTCAGTCGTCTTGTACTTAATTCGGAATTGTGCCTTATGTATTAAATTCGGATGCAATTTCTGTGTTTCATCGTCAATAGGAAGGTCGAAGGTATACAGTAAACCTGAAGTGAAGCATCGGAATCTAAAACTGGACTAACAGGAGAGGTTCAAATCATAGAAAGTTAGAGTGTCAGTCCTTTTGTACTTAAGTCGGCATTGTGCCTTTGGTATTAAATTCGGATGCAATTTCTGTGTTTCATCGTCAATAAGAAGGTCCAAGGTACACAGTAAAAATGAAGTGAAGCATCGGATTCTAAAACTGGACTCACAGGAGAGGTTCAAAGCATAGAAAGTGAGAGTGTCAGTCCTCTCGTACTTAAGTCGGCATTGTGCCTTTGGTATTATATTCGGATGCAATGTCTGTGTTTCATCGTCAATAAGAAAGTCCAAGGGATACAGTAAACCTGAAGTGAAGCATCGGATTCTAAAACTGGACTCACAGGAGAGGTTCAAAGCATAGAAAGTGAGAGTGTCAGTCCTCTCGTACTTAAGTCGGCATTGTGCCTTTGGTATTATATTCGGATGCAATGTCTGTGTTTCATCGTCAATAAGAAAGTCCAAGGGATACAGTAAACCTGAAGTGAAGCATCGGAATCTAAATCTGCACTTACAGGATGGGTTCAAATCATAGAAAGTCAAAGTGTCAGTCGTCTTGTACTTAAGTCGGCATTGTGCCTTTTATATTAAATTCTAATGCAATTTCTGTGTTTCATCGTCAATAAGAATGTCCAAGATATACAGTATAAGTGAAGTGAAGCATTGGAATCTAAAACTGGAATCACAGGAGAGGTTCAAAGTATAGAAAGTGAGAGTGTCAGTCCTCTTGTACCTAAGTCGGCATTGTGCCTTTTGTATTAAATTCGGATGCAAATTCTGTGTTTCATCGTCAATAAGAAGGTCCAAGGGATACAGTAAACCTGAAGTGAAGCATCGGAATCTAAAACTGGACTCACAGGAGATGTTCAAATCATAGAAAGTTAGTGTGTCAGTCCTTTTGTACTTAAGTCGGCATTGTGCCTTTAGTATTAAATTCGAATGCTGTTTCTTTGTTTCATCGTCAGTAAGAAGGTACAAGGGATACAGTAATCCTGAAGTGAAGCATCGGAATCTAAAACTGGACTCACAGGGGAGGTTCAAATCATAGAAAGTGTGAGTGTCAGTCCTCTTGTACTTAAGTCGGCATTGTGACGTTTGGACTAAATTCAGATGAAATTTCTGTGTTTCATCGTCAATAACAAGGTCCAAGGTATACAGTAAACCTGAAGTGAAGCATCGGAATCTAAAACTGGACTCACAGGAGAGGTTCAAAGCATAGAAAGTGAGAGTGTCAGTGCTCTCGTACTTAAGTCGGCATTGTGCCTTTTGTATTAAATTCGGATGGAATGTCTGTGTTTCATCGTCAATAAGAAGGTCCAAGGTATACAGTATAAGTGAAGTGAAGCATTGGAATCTAAATCTGGACTGACAGGAGAGGTTCAAATCATAGAAAGTGAGAGTGTCAGTCCTCCTGTACTTAAGTCGGCATTGTGCCTTTTGTATCAAATTCGGATGCAATTTCTGTGTTTCATCGTCAGTAAGAAGGTCCAAGGGATACAGTAAACCTGAAGTGAAGCATCGTAATCTAAAACTGGACTCACCGGAGAGGTTCAAATCATAGAAAGTTAGTGTGTCAGTAATCTTGTACTTAAGTCGGCATTGTGCCTTTTGTATTAAATTCGGATGCAGTTTCTTTGTTTCATCGTCAGTAAGAAGGTACAAGGGATACAGTAAACCTGAAGTGAAGCATCGGAATCTAAAACTGGACTCACAGGAGAGGTTCAAATCATAGAAAAAGAGAGTGTCAGTCCTCCTGTACTTAAGTCGCCATTGTGCGTTTTGAATTTAATTCCGATGCAATTTCTGTGCCTCATCGACAATAAGAAGGTCCAACGTACACAGTAAACCTGAAGTGAAGCAAATGAATCTAAAACTGGACTCACAGGAGAGGTTCAAATCATAGAAAGTTAGAGTGTCAGTCCTCTTGTACTTAAGTCGGCATTGTGCCTTTTGTATTAAATCCGGATGCAATTTTTGTGTTATATCGTCAATAAGAAGGTCCAAGGGCTACAGTAAACCTGAAGTGAAGCGTTGGAATCTAAAACTGGACTCACAGGAGAGGTTCAAATCATAGAAAGTGAGAGTGTCAGTCCTCTTGTAGTTATGTCGGCATTGTGCCTTTTGTATTAAATTCGGATGCAATTTCTGTGTTTCATCGTCAATAGGAAGGTCCAAGGGATACAGTAAAGCTGAAGTGAAGCATCGGAATCTAAAACTGGATTCACAGGAGAGCTTCAAATCATAGAAAGTGAGAGTGTCAGTCCTCTTGTACTTAAGTCGGCATTGTGCGTTTTGAATTTAATTCCGATGCAATTTCTGTGTTTCATCGTCAATAAGAAGTTCTGAGGTATACAGAAAACCTGAAGTGAGGCATCGGAATCTAAAACTGGACTCACAGGAGAGGTTCAAATGATAGAAAGTGATAGTGTCAGTCCTCTTGTACTTAAGTCGTCATTGTGCTTTTTGTATTAAATTCGGATGCAATTTCTGTGTTTCATCGGCAATAAGAAGGTCCAAGGTATACAGTAAACCAGAAGTGAAGCATCGGAATCTAAAACTGGACTCACAGGAGAGGTTCAAATCATAGAAAGTGAGAGTGTCAGTCCTCTCGTACTTAAGTCGGTATTGTGCCTTTTGTATTAAAATCGGATGCAATTTCTGTGTTTCATCGTCAATAAGAAGGACTAAGGGATACAGTCAACCTGAAGCGAAGCATCGGAATCTAAAACTGGACTCACAGGAGATGTTCAAATCATAGAAAGTGAGAGTGTCAGTCGCCTTGTACTTAAGTCGGCATTGTGCTTTTTGTATTAAATTCGGATGCAATTTCTGTGTTTCATTGTCAATAGGCAGGTCGAAGGTATACAGTAAACCTGAAGTGAAGCATCGGAATCTAAATCTGGACTCACAGGAGAGGTTCAAATCATAGAAAGTTAGAGTGTCAGTCATCGTGTACTTAAGTCGGCATTGTGCCTTTTGTATTAAATTCGGATGCAATTTCTGTGTTTCATCGTCAATAAGAAGGTCCAAGGTATACAGTATAACTGAAGTGAAGCATCGGAATCTAAAACTGGACTCACAGGAGAGGTTCAAATCATAGAAAGTGAGAGTGTCAGTCCTCTTGTACTTAAGTCGGCATTGTGCCTTTTGTATTACATTCGGATGCAATTTCTGTGTTTCATCGTCAATAAGAAAGTCCAAGGTATAATGGAAACCTGAAGTGAAGCATCGGAATTAAAACTGGACTCACAGGAGTGGTTCAAATCATAGAAAGTTAGAGTGTCAGTCCTCTTGTACTTAAGTCGGCATTGTGCCTTTTGTATTAAATTCGGATGCAATTTCTGTGTTTCTTCGTCAATAGGAAGGTCGAAGGTATACAGTAAACCTGAAGTGAAGCATCGGAATCTAAATCTGCACTCACAGGATAGGTTCAAATCATAGAAAGTTATAGTGTCAGTCGTCTTGTACTTAAGTCGGCATTGTGCCTTTTGTATTAAATTCGGAAGCAATTTCTGTGTTTCATCGTCAATAAGAAGGTCCAAGGTATACATTATATGTGAAGTCAAGCACTGGAATCTAAAACTGGACTCACAGGAGAGGTTCAAATCTTAGAAAGTGAGAGTGTCAGTCCTCTTGTACTTAAGTCGGCATTGTGCCTTTTGTATTAAATTCGGATGCAATTTCTTTGTTTAATCGTCAGTAAGAAGGTACAAGGGATACAGTAAACCTGAAGTGAAGCATCGGAATCTAAAACTGGACTCACAGGAGAGGTTCAAATCATAGAAAAAGAGAGTGTCAGTCGTCTTGTACTTAGTCGGAATTGTGCCTTATGTATTAAATTCGGATGCAATTTCTGAGTTTCATCGTCAATAGGATGGTCGAAGGTATACAGTAAACCTGAAGTGAAGCATCGGAATCTAAAACTGGACTCACAGGAGAGGTTCAAATCATACAACGTTAGAGTGTCAGTCCTCTTGTACTTAAGTCGGCAAAGTGCCTTTGGTATTAAATTCGGATGCAATTTCTGTGTTTCATCGTCAATAAGAAGGTCTAAGGTATACAGTATAAGTGAAGTGAAGCATTGGAATCTAAAACTGGACTCACAGGAGAGGTTCAAAACATAGAAAGTTAGAGTGTCAGTCCTCTCGTACTTAAGGCGGCATTGTGCCTTTTGTATTAAATTCGGATGCAATGTCTGTGTTTCATCGTCAAGAAGAAGGTCCAAGGGATACAGTAAACCTGAAGTGAAGCATCGGACTCTAAAACTGGATTCACAGGAGAGGTTCAAATCATAGAAAGTTAGAGTGTCAGTCCTCTTGTACTTAAGTCGGCATTGTGCCTTTTGTTTTAAATTCGGATGCAATTTCTGTGTTTCATCGTCAATAAGAAGGTCCAAGGGATACAGTAAACCTGAAGTGAAGCATCGGACTCTAAAACTGGATTCACAGGAGAGGTTCAAATCATAGAAAAGTAGAGTGTCAGTCCTCTTGTACTTAAGTCGGCATTGTGCCTTTTGAATTTAATTCCGATGCAATTTCTGTGTTTCATCGTCAATAAGAAGTTCTGAGGTATACAGAAAACCTGAAGTGAGGCATCGGAATCTAAAACTGGACTCACAGGAGTTGTTCAAATCATAGAAAGTTAGAGTGTCAGTCCTCCTTTACCTAAGTTGGCATTGTGCCTTTTGTATTAAATTCGGATGCAATTTCTGTGTTTCATCGTCAACAAGAAGGTCCAAGGGATACAGTAAACCTGAAGTGAAGCATCGGAATCTGAAACTGGACTCACAGGAGAGGTTGAAAACATAGAAAATGAGAGTGTCAGTCTTCTTGTACATAAGTCAGCATTGTGCCTTTTGAATTTAATTGCGATGCAATTTCTGTGCCTCATCTTCAATAAGAAGGTCCAAGGTACACAGTAAACCTGAAGTGAAGCATCGGAATCTAAAACTGGACTCGCAGGAGAGGTTCAAATCATAGAAAGTTAGAGTGTCAGTCCTCTTGTACTTAAGTCGGCATTGTGCCTTTTGTTTTAAATTCGGATGCAATTTCTGTGTTTCATCGTCAATAAGAAGGTCCAAGGGATACAGTAAACCTGAAGTGAAGCATCGGAATCTAAAACTGGACTCACAGTACAGGTTCAAATCATTGAAAAAGAGAGTGTTACTCGTCTTGTACTTAAGTCGGCATTGTGCCCTATGCATTAAATTCGGATGCAATTTCTGTGTTTCTTCGTCAATAGGAAGGTCGATGGTATACGGTAAACGTGAAGTGAAGCATCGGAAACTAAAACTGGACTCACAGGAGAGGTTCAAATCATAGAAAGTGAGAGTATCAGTCCTCTTGTACTTAAGTCGGCATTGTGCTTTTTGTATTAAATTCGGATGCAATTTCTGTGTTTCATCGTCAATAAGAAGGTCCGAGGTATACAGTAAACCTGAAGTGAAGCATCGGAATCTAAATCTGCACTCACAGGATAGGTTCAAATCATAGAAAGTGAGAGAGTCAGTCGTCTTGTACTTAAGTCGGCACTGTGCCTTTTGTATTAAATTCGGATGCAATTTCTGTGTTTCATCGCAATAGGCAGGTCGAAGGTAAACAGTAAACCTGAAGTGAAGCATCGGAATCTAAATCTGGACTCACAGGAGAGGTTCAAATCATAGAAAGTTAGAGTGTCAGTCATCTTGTACTTAAGTCGGCATTGTGCCTTTTGTATTAAAATCGGATGCAATTTCTGTGTTTCATCGTCAATAAGATGGTCCAAGGTATACAGTATAACTGAAGTGAAGCATCGGAATCTAAAACTGGACTCACAGGAGAGGTTCAAATCATAGAATGTTAGAGTGTCATTCCTCTTGTACTTGAGTCGGCATTGTGCCTTTTGAATTTAATTGCGGTGCAATTTCTGTGGCTCATCGTCAATAAGAAGGTCCAAGGTACACAGTAAACCTGAAGTGAAGCATCGGAATCTAAAACTGGACTCACAGGAGAGGTTCAAATCATAGAAAGTTAGAGTGTCAGTCCTCTTGTACTTAAGTCGGCATTGTGCCTTTTGATTTCAATTCTGATGCAATTTTTGTGTTTCATCGTCAATAAGAAGGTCCAAGGTATACAGTAAACCTGAAGTGAAGCATCGGAATCAAAAACTTGACTCACAGGAGAAATTCAAACCATAGATAGTTAGAGTGTCAGTCCTCTTGTACTTAAGTCGGCATTGTGCTTTTTGTATTAAATTCGGATGCAATTTCTGTGTTTCATCGTCAATAAGAAGGTCCAAGGTATGCAGTAAACCTGAAGAGAAGCATCGGAATCTAAATCTGGACTCACAGGAGAGGTTCAAATCATAGAAAGTGAGAGTGTCAGTCATCTTGTACTTAAGTCGGCAATGTGTATTATGTATTAAATTCGGATGCAATTTCTGTGTTTCATCGTCAATAAGAAGGTCCAAGGTATAACGGAAACCTGAAGTGAAGCATCGGAATTAAAACTGGACTCACAGGAGAGGTTCAAATCATAGAATGTTAGAGTGACAGTCCTCTTGTACTTAAGTCGGCATTGTGCCTTTTGTATTAAATGCGGATGCAATTTCTTTGTTTCATCGTCAGTAAGAAGGTACAAGAGTTACAGTAAACCTGAAGTGAAGCATCGGAATCTAAAACTGGACTCACAGGAGAGGTTCATATCATAAAAAGTGAGAGTGTCAGTCCTCTTGTACTTAAGTCAGCGTTGTGCGGTTTGTATTAAATTCGGATGCAATTTCTGTGTTCCATCGTCAATAAGAAGGTCCAAGGTATACAGTAAACCTGAAGTGAAGCATCGGAATCTAAAACTGGACTCACAGGAGAGGTTCAAATCATAGAAAGTTAGAGTGTCAGTCCTCTAGTACTTAAGTCGGCATTGTGAATTTTGAATTTACTTCCGATGCAATTTCTGTGTTTCATCGTCACTAAGAAGGTCTAAGGGATACAGTAAACCTGAAGTGAAGCATCGGAATCTAAAACTGGACTCACAGGAGATGTTCAAATCATAGAAAGTGAGAGTGTCAGTCGTATTGTACTTAAGTCGGCCTTGTGCCTTTTGTATTAAATTCGGATGCAATTTCTGTGTTTCATCGTCAATAGGCAGGTCAAAGGTATACAGTAAACCTGAAGTGAAGCATCGGAATCTAAATCTGGGCTCACAGGAGAGGTTCAAATCATAGAAAGTTAGAGTGTCAGTCCTCTTGTACGTAAGTCGGCATTGTGCCTTTTGTATTAAATTCGGATGCAATTTCTTTGTTTCATCGTCAGTAAGAAGGTACAAGGGATACAGTAAACCTGAAGTGAAGCATCGGATTCTAAAACTGGACTCACAGGAGAGGTTCATATCATAGAAAGTGAGAGTGTCAGTTCTCTTGTACTTAAGTCAGCATTGTGCCGTTTGTATTACATTCGGATGCAATTTCTGTGTTTCATCGTCAATAAGAAGGTCCAAGGGATACAGTAAACCTGAAGTGAAGCATCGGAATCCAAAACTGGACTCACAGGACAGGTTCAAATCATAGAAAGTTAGAGTGTCAGTCCTCTTGTACATAAGTCGGCATTGTGCCTTTTGTATTAAATTCGGATGCAATTTCTGTGTTTCATCGTCAATAAGAAGGTCCAAGGGATACAATAAACATGAAGTGAAGCATCGGAATCTAAAACTGGACTCATAGGAGGCGTTCAAATCATAGAAAGTTAGAGTGTCAATCCTCTTGTACTTAAGTCTGCATTGGGCCTTTTGAATTTAATTGCGATGCAATTTCTGTGCCTCATCGTCAATAAGAAGGTCCAAGGTACACTGTAAACCTGAAGTGAAGCATCGGAATCTAAAACTGGACTCATAGGAGAGGTTCAAATCATAGAAAGTTAGAGTGTCAGTCCTCTTGTACTTAAGTCGGCATTGTGCCTTTTGATTTTAATTCTGATGCAATCTTTGTGTTTCATCGTCAATACGAAGGTCCAAGGTATACAGTAAACCTGCAGTGAAGCTTCGGAATCAAAAAGTTGACTCACAGGAGAGGTTCAAACCGTAGAAAGTTAGAGTGTCAGTCCTCTTGTACTTAAGTCGGCATTGCGCCTTTTGTATTAATTTCGGATGCAATTTCTGTGTTTCATCGTCAATAAGAAGGTCCAAGGTATACAGTAAACCTGAAGTGAAGCATCGGAATTGAAACTGGACTCACAGGAGAGGTTCAAATCATAGAAAGTTAGAGTGTCAGTCCTCTTGTACTTAAGTTGGCATTGCGCCTTTTGTATTAATTTCGGATGCAATTTCTGTGTTTCATCGTCAATAAGAAGGTCCAAGGGATACAGTAAACTTGAAGTGAAGCATCGGAATCTAAAACTGGACTCACAGAAGAGGTCAAATCATAGAAAGTTAGAGTGTCAGTCCTCTTGTACTTAAGTCGGCATTGTGCCTTTTGAATTTAATTCCGATGCAATTTCTGTGTTTCATCGTCAATAAGAAGTTCCGAGGTATACGGTAAACCTGAAGTGAAGCATTGGAATCTAAAACTGGACTCACAGGAGAGGTTCAAATCATAGAAAGTTAGAGTGTCAGTCCTCCTGTACTTAAGTCGGCATTGTGCCTTTTGAATTTAATTGCGATGCAATTTCTGTGCCTCATCGTCAATAAGAAGGTCCAAGGTACACAGTAAACCTGAAGTGAAGCATCGGAATCTAAAACTGCACTCACAGGAGAGGTTCAAATCATAGAAAGGTAAAGTGTCAGTCCTCTTGAACTTAAGGCGGCATTGTGCGTTTTGATTTTAATTCTGATGCAATTTTTGTGTTTCATCGTCAATAAGACGGTCCAAGGTATACAGTAAACCTCAAGTGAAGCATCGGATTCAAAAACTGGGCTCACAGGAGAGGTTCAACCCATAGAAAGTTAGAGTGTCAGTCCTCTTGTACTTAAGTCGGCATTGTGCCTTTTGTATTAAATTCGGTTGCAATTTCTTTGTTTCATCGTCAATAAAAAGGTACAAGGGATACAGTAAACCTGAAGTGAAGCATCGGAATCTATAACTGGACTCACAGGAGAGGTTCAAATCATAGTAAGTGAGAGTGTCAGTCCTCTTGTACTTAAGTCGGCATTGTGCTTTTTGTATTAAATTCGGATGCAATTTTTGTGTTTCATCGTCAATAAGAAGGTCCAAGGTATACAGTAACCTGAAGAGAAGCATCCGAATCTAAATCTGGACTCACAGGAGAGGTTCAAATCATAGAAAGTGAGAGAGTCAGTCATCTTGTACTTAAGTCGGCATTGTGCCTTATGTATTAAATTCGGATGCAATTTCTGTGATTCATCGTCTATAAGAAGGTCCAAGGTATAACGGAAACCGAAGTGAAGCATCGGAATTAAAACTGGACTCACAGGAGAGGTTCAAATCATAGAAAGTTAGAGTGTCAGTCCTCTTGTACTTAAGTCGGCATTGTGCCTTTTGAATTTAATTGCGATGCAATTTCTGTGCCTCATCGTCAATAAGAAGGTCCAAGGTACACAGTAAACCTGAAGTGAAGCATCGGAATCTAAAACTGCACTCACAGGGGAGGTTCAAATCATAGAAAGTTAGAGAGTCAATCCTCTTCAACTTAAGGCGCATTGTGAATTTTGATTTTAATTCTGATGCAATTTTTGGGTTTCATCGTCAATAAGACGGTCTAAGGTATACAGTAAACCTCAAGTGAAGCATCGGAATCAAAAACTGGACTCACAGGAGAGGTTCAAACCATAGAAGGTTAGAGTGTCAGTCCTCTTGTACTTAAGTCGGCATTGTGCCTTTTGTATTAAATTCGGTTGCAGTTTCTTTGTTTCATCGTCAATAAGAAGGTACAAGGGATACAGTAAACCTGAAGTGAAGCATCGGAATCTAAAACTGGACTCACCGGAGAGGTTCATATCATAGAAAGTGAGAGTGTCATTCCCCTTGTACTTAAGTCAGCATTGTGCGGTTTGTATTAAATTCGGATGCAATTTCTGTGCTTCATCGTCAATAAGAAGGTCCAAGGGATACAGTAAACCTGAAATGAAGCATCGGAATCTAAAACTGGATTCACAGGAGAGGTTCAAATCATAGAAAGTTAGAGTGTCAGCCCTCTTGTACTTAAGTCGGCATTGTGACCTTTGAATTTAATTCCGATGCAATTTCTGTGTTTCATCGTCAATAAGAAGTTCCGAGGTATACAGTAAACCTAAAGTGAAGAATCGGAATCTAAAACTGGACTCACAGGAGCGGTTCAAATCATAGAAAGTTAGAGTGTCAGCTCTCATGTACTTAAGTTGGCATTGTGCCTTTTGCATTAAATTCGGATGGAATTTCTGTGTTTCATCGCCAATAAGAAGGTCCAAGGGATATAGTAAACCAGAAGTGAAGCATCCAAATCTAAAGCTGGACTCACAGGAGAGGTTCAAACCATAGAAAGTTAGAGTGTCAGTCCTCTTGTACTTAAGTCGGCATTGTGCCTTTTGAATTTAATTGCGATGCAATTTCTGTGCCTCATCGTCAATAAGAAGTTCCAAGGTACACAGTAAACCTGAAGTGAAGCATCGGAATCTAAAACTGCACTCACAGGGGAGGTTCAAATCATAGAAAGTTAGAGTGTCAGTCCTCTTGAACTTAAGGCGGCATTGTGCCTTTTGATTTTAATTCTGATGCAATTTTTGTGTTTCATCGTCAATAAGACGGTCCAAGGTATACAGTAAACCTCAAGTGAAGCATCGGAATCAAAGACTGGACTCACAGGAGAGTTTCAAACCATAGAAAGTTAGAGTGTCAGTCCTCTTGTACTTAAGTCGGCATTGTGCTTTTTGTATAAATTTCGGATGCAATTTCTGTGTTTCATCGTCAATCAGAAGGTCCAAGGGACACAGGAAACCTTAAGTGAGGCATCGGAAACGAAAACTGGTCTCACAGGAGAGGTTCAAATCATAGAAAGTGAGAGTGTCAGTCGTCTTGTACTTAAGTCGGCATTGTGCCTTTTGTATTAAATTCGGTTGCAATTTCTTTGTTTCATCGTCAATAAGAAAGTCCAAGGTATAAAGGAAACCTGAAGTGAAGCATCAGAATCTAAAACTGGACTCACAGGAGGGGTTCAAATCATAGAAAGTTAGAGTGTCAGTCCTCTTGTACTTGAGTCGGCATTGTGCCTTTTGTATTAAATTCGGTTGCAATTTCTTTGTTTCTTCGTCAATAAGAAGGTACAAGGGATACAGTAAACCTGAAGTGAAGCATCGGAATCTAAAACTGGACTCACAGGAGAGGTTCAAATCATAGAAAGTTAGAGTGTCAGTCCTCCTGTACTTAAGTCGGCATTGTGCCTTTTGAATTTAATTGCGATGCAATTTCTGTGCGTCATCGTCAATAAGAAGGTCCAAGGTACACAGTAAACCTGAAGTGAAGCATCGGAATCTAAAACTGCACTCACAGGAGAAGTTCAAATCATAGTAAGTGAGAGTGTCAGTCCTCTTGTACTTAAGTCGGCATTGTGATTTTTGTGTCAAATTCGGATGCAATTTCTGTGTTTCATCGTCAATAAGAAGTTCCGAGGTATACAGTAAACCTGAAGTGAAGCATCGGAATCTAAAAGTGGACTCACAGGAGAGGTTCAAATCATAGAAAGTTAGAGTGTCAGTCCTCTTGTACTTAATTCGGCATTGTGCATTTTGAATTTAATTCCGATGCAATTTCTGTGATTCATCGTCAATAAGAAGTTCCGAGGTATACAGTAAACCTGAAGTGAAGCATCGGAATCTAAAACTGGACTCACAGGAGAGGTTCAAATCATAGAAAGTTAGAGTGTCAGTCCTCTTGTACTTAAGTTGGCATTGTGCCTTTTGTATTAAATTCGGATGCAATTTCTGTGTTCATCGTCAATAAGAAGGTCCAAGGGATACAGTAAACCTGAAGTGAAGCATCGGAATCTAAAACTGGATTCACAGGAGAGGTACAAATCATAGAAAGTTAGAGTGTCAGTCCTCTTGTACTTAAGTCGGCATTGTGCCCTTTGAATTTATTTCCGATGCAATTTCTGTGTTTCATCGTCAATAAGAAGTTCCGAGGTATACAGTAAACCTAAAGTGAAGCATCGGAATCTAAAACTGGACTCACAGGAGCGGTTCAAATCATAGAAAGTTAGAGTGTCAGCCCTCTTGTACTTAAGTTGGCATTGTGCCTTTTGTATTAAATTCGGATGCAATTTCTGTGTTTCATCGCAAATAAGAAGGTCCAAGGGATATAGTAAACCAGAAGTGAAGCATCAAAATCTAAAGCTGGACTCACAGGAGAGGTTCAAATCATAGAAAGTTAGAGTGTCAGTCCTCTTGTACTTAAGTCGGCATTGTGCCTTTTGAATTTAATTGCGATGCAATTTCTGTGCCTCATCGTCAATAAGAAGGTCCAAGGTACACAGTAAACCTGAAGTGAAGCATCGGAATCTAAAACTGCACTCACAGGGGAGGTTCAAATCATAGAAAGTTGGAGTGTCAGTCCTCTTGAACTTAAGGCGGCATTGTGCCTTTTGATTTTAATTCTGATGCAATTTTTGTGTTTCATCGTCATTAAGACGGTCCAAGGTACACAGTAAACCTGAAGAGAAGCATCGGAATCTAAAACTGCACTTACAGGGGAGTTTCAAACCATAGAAAGTTAGAGTGTCAGTCCTCTTGTACTTAAGTCGGCATTGTGCTTTTTGTATAAATTTCGGATGCAATTTCTGTGTTTCATCGTCAATCAGAAGGTCCAAGGGACACAGGAATCCTTAAGTGAGGCATCGGTATCGAAAACTGGTCTCACAGGAGAGGTTCAAATCATAGAAAGTGAGAGTGTCAGTCCTCTTGTACTTGAGTCGGCATTGTGCCTTTTGTATTAAATTCGGTTGCAATTTCTTTGTTTCTTCGTCAATAAGAAGGTACAAGGGATACAGTAAACCTGAAGTGAAGCATCGGATTCTAAAACTGGGCTCACAGGAGAGGTTCAAATTATAGAAAGTGAGAGTGTCAGTCCTCTTGTACTTAAGTGGGCATTGTGCATTTTGTATTAAATTCGGATGCAATTTCTGTGTTTCATCGTCAATAAGAAGGTCCAAGGGATACAGTGAACTTGAAGTGAGGCATCGGAATCTAAAACTGGACTCACAGGAGAGGTTCAAATCTTAGAAAGTGAGAGAGTCAGAACTCTTGTACTTAAGTGGGCATTGTGCCTTTTGTATTAAATTCGGATGCAATTTCTGTGTTTCATCGTCAATAAGAAGGTCCAAGATATACAGGAAACCTGAAGTGAAGCATCGGAATCGAAAACTGGACTCCCAGGAGAGGTTAAATCATAGAAAGTTAATGTGTCAGTCCTCTTGTAGTTGAATCGGCATTTGGCCTTTTATTTTAAATTCGGATGCAATTTCTGTGTTTCATCGTCAATAAGATGGTAAAAGGGATACAGTAAACCTGAAGTGAAGCATCGGAATCTAAAACAGGACTCACAGGATAGGTTCAACACATAGAAAGTGAGAGTGTTAGTCCTCTTGTACTTAAGTCGGCATTGTGCCTTTTGTATTAAATTCGGATGCAATTTCTGTGTTTCATCGTCAATAAGATGGTCCAAGGGATACAGTAAACCTGAAGTGAAGTATCGGAATTTAAACTGGACTCACAGGAGCGGTTCAAATCATAGAAAGTTAGAGTGTCAGTCCTCATGTACTTAAGTCGGCATTGTGCATTTTGTACTAAATTAGGATGGAACTTCTGTGCTTCGTCGTCAATAAGAAGGTACAAGTGATACAGTAAACCTGAAGTGAAGCATCGGAATCTATAACTGGACTCACAGGAGAGGTTCAAATCATAGTAAGTGAGAGTGTCAGTCCTCTTGTACTTAAGTCGTCATTGTGATTTTTGTGTGAAATTCGGATGCAATTTCTGTGTTTCATCGTCAATAAGAAGGTCCAAGGGATACAGTAAACCAGAAGTGAAGCATCGGAATCTAAAACTGGACTCACAGGAGAGATTCAAATCATGGAAAGTGAGAGTATCAGTCCTCTTGTACTTAAGTCGGCATTGTGCGTTTTGTATTAAATTCGGATGCAATTTCTGTGTTTCATCGTCAATAAGATGGTCCAAGGGATACAGTAAATCTGAAGTGTTAGCATCGGAATCTAAAACTGGACTTACAGGAGAGGTTTGAATCATAGAAAGTTAGAGTGTCAGTCGTCTTGTACTTAAGTCGGCATTGTGCTTTTTGTATTCAATTCGGATGCAATTTCTGTGTTTCATCGTCAATATTAAGGTCCGAGGTATACAGTAAACCTGAAGTGAAGCATCGGAATCTAAAACTGGACTCACAGGAGAGGTTCTAATCATAGAAAGTTAGAGTGTCAGTCCTCTTCTACTTAAGCCGGCATTTTGCCTTTTGTATTAAATTCGGATGCAATTTCTGTGTTTCATCTTCAATAAGAAGGTCCAAGGGATACATTAACCCTGAAGTGAGGCATCGGATTATAAAACTGGACTCACAGGAGAGGTTCAAATCGTAGAAAGTGTGAGTGTCAGACCTTTTGTACTTAAGTCGGCATTGTGTTTGTTGTATTAAATTCAGATGCATTTTCTGTGTTTTATGGTCAATAAGAAAGTCCAAGGTATAAAGTAAACCTGAAGTTAGGCATCGGAACCTAAATCTGGACTCACAGGAGAGGTTCAAGTCATAGAAAGTGGGAGTGTCAGTCTTCTTGTACTTAAGTCGCCATTGTGCCTTTTGTATTAAATTCGGACGCAATTTCTTTGTTTCATCGTCAAGAAGAAGGTACAAGGTATACAGTAAACCTGAAGTGAAGCACCGGATTCTAAAACTGGGTTCACAAGTGAGGTTCAAATTATAGAAAGTAAGAGTGTCAGTCCTCTTGAACTTAAATGAGCATTGTGCATTTTGTATTAAATTCGGATGCAATTTCTGTGTTTGATCGTCAATAAGAAGGTCCAAGGGATACAGTAAACCTGAAGTGAGCCATCGGAATCTAAAACTGGACTCACAGGAGAGGTTCAAATCATAGAAAGTGAGAGAGTCAGTCCTCTTGTACTTAAGTGGGCATTGTGCCATTTGTATTAAATTCGGATGCAATTTCTGTGTTTCATCGTCAATAAGAAGGTCCAAGATATACAGGAAACCTGAAGTGAAGCATCGGAATCGAAAACTGGACTCCCAGGAGAGGTTCAATTCATAGAAAGTTAATGTGTCAGTCCTCTTGTACTTAAGTCGTCATTTGGCCTTTTATATTAAATTCAGATGCAATTTCTGTGTTTCATCGTCAATAAGAAGGTACAAGGGATACAGTAAACCTGAAGTGAAGCATCGGAATCTAAAACAGAACTCACACGATAGGTTCAACCCATAGAAAGTGAGAGTGTCAGTCCTCTTGTATTTATGTCGGCATTGTGCCTTTTGTATTATTTTCGGATGCAATTTCTGTGTTTCATCGTCAATAAGATGGTCCAAGGGATACAGTAAACCTGAAGTGAAGCATCGGAATTTAAACTGGACTCACAGGAGAGGTTCAAATCATAGAAAGTTAGAGTGTCAGTCCTCTTGGACTTAAGGCGGCAATGTGCCTTTTGATTTTAATTCTGACACAATTTTTGTGTTTCATCGTCAATAAGACGGTCCAAGGTATACAGTAAACCTCAAGTGAAGCATCGGAATCGAAAACTGGACTCACAGGAGAGGTTCAAACCATAGAAAGTTAGAGTGTCAGTCCTCTTGTACTTAAGTCGGCATTGTGCTATTTGTATTAAATTCGGATGCAATTTCTGTGTTTCATCGTCAATCAGAAGGTCCAAGGGACACAGGAAACCTTATGTGAGGCATCGGAATCGAAAACTGGTCTCACAGGAGAGGTTCAAATCATAGAAAGTGAGAGTGTCAGTCGTCTTGTACTTAAGTCGGCATTGTGCCTTTTGTATTAAATTCGGTTGCAATTTCTTTGTTTCATCGTCAATAAGAAGGTACAAGGGATACAGTAAACCTGAAGTGAAGCATCGGAATCTATAACTGGACTCACAGGAGAGGTTCATATCATAGAAAGTGAGAGTGTCAGTCCTCTTGTACTTAAGTCAGCATTGTGCGGTTTGTATTAAATTCGTATGCAATTTCTGTGTTTCATCGTCAATAAGAAGGTCCAAGGGATACAGTAAACCTGAAGGGAAGCATCGGAATCTAAAACTGGACTCACAGGAGAGGTTCAAATCATAGAAAGTTAGAGTGTCAGTCCTCTTGTACTTAAGTCGGCAATGTGTATTATGCATTAAATTCGGATGCAATTTCTGTGTTTCATCGTCAATAAGAAGGTCCAAGGTATAACGGAAACCTGAAGTGAAGCATCGGAATTAAAACTGGACTCACAGGAGAGGTTCAAATCATAGAATGTTAGAGTGACAGTCCTCTTGTACTTAAGTCGGCATTGTGCCTTTTGTATTAAATGCGGATGCAATTTCTTTGTTTCATCGTCAGTAAGAAGGTACAAGAGTTACAGTAAACCTGAAGTGAAGCATCGGAATCTAAAACTGGACTCACAGGAGAGGTTCATATCATAGAAAGTGAGAGTGTCAGTCCTCTTGTACTTAAGTCAGCGTTGTGCGGTTTGTATTAAATTCGGATGCAATTTCTGTGTTTCATCGTCAATAAGAAGGTCCAAGGGATACAGTAAACCTGAAGTGAAGCATCGGAATCTAAAACTGGACTCACAGGAGAGGTTCAAATCATAGAAAGTTAGAGTGTCAGTCCTCTAGTACTTAAGTCGGCATTGTGCCTTTTGAATTTACTTCCGATGCAATTTCTGTGTTTCATCGTCACTAAGAAGGTCTAAGGGATACAGTAAACCTGAAGTGAAGCATCGGAATCTAAAACTGGACTCACAGGAGATGTTCATATCATAGAAAGTGAGAGTGTCAGTCGTATTGTACTTAAGTCGGCCTTGTGCCTTTTGTATTAAATTCGGATGCAATTTCTGTGTTTCATCGTCAATAGGCAGGTCAAAGGTATACAGTAAACCTGAAGTGAAGCATCGGAATCTAAATCTGGGCTCACCGGAGAGGTTCAAATCATAGAAAGTTAGAGTGTCAGTCCTCTTGTACGTAAGTCGGCATTGTGCCTTTTGTATTAAATTCGGATGCAATTTCATTGTTTCATCGTCAGTAAGAAGGTACAAGGGATACAGTAAACCTGAAGTGAAGCATCGGAATCTAAAACTGGACTCACAGGAGAGGTTCATATCATAGAAAGTGAGAGTGTCAGTTCTCTTGTACTTAAGTCAGCATTGTGCCGTTTGTATTACATTCGGATGCAATTTCTGTGTTTCATCGTCAATAAGAAGGTCCAAGGGATACAGTAAACCTGAAGTGAAGCATCGGAATCCAAAACTGGACTCACAGGAGAGGTTCAAATCATAGAAAGTTAGAGTGTCAGTCCTCTTGTACATAAGTCGGCATTGTGCCTTTTGAATTTAATTCCGATGCAATTTCTGTGTTTCATCGTCAATAAGAAGTTCCGAGGTATGCAGTAAACCTGAAGTGAAGCATCGGAATCTAAAACTGGACACACAGGAGAGGTTCAAATCATGGAAAATTAGAGTGTCAGTCCTCCTGTACTTAAGTTGGCATTGTGCCTTTTGTATTAAATTCGGATGCAATTTCTGTGTTTCATCGTCAATAAGAAGGTCCAAGGGATACAATAAACATGAAGTGAAGCATCGGAATCTAAAACTGGACTCATAGGAGACGTTCAAATCATAGAAAGTTAGAGTGTCAGTCCTCTTGTACTTAAGTCTGCATTGGGCCTTTTGAATTTAATTGCGATGCAATTTCTGTGCCTCATCGTCAATAAGAAGGTCCAAGGTACACTGTAAACCTGAAGTGAAGCATCGGAATCTAAAACTGGACTCACAGGAGAGGTTCAAATCGTAGAAAGTTAGGGTGTCAGTCCTCTTGTACTTAAGTCGGCATTGTGCCTTTTGATTTTAATTCTGATGCAATCTTTGTGTTTCATCGTCAATACGAAGGTCCAAGGTATACAGTAAACCTGCAGTGAAGCTTCGGAATCAAAAAGTGGACTCACAGGAGAGGTTCAAACCGTAGAAAGTTAGAGTGTCAGTCCTCTTGTACTTAAGTCGGCATTGTGCTTTTTGTATTAAATTCGGATGCAATTTCTGTGTTCCATCGTCAATAAGAAGGTCCAAGGTATACAGTAAACCTGAAGTGAAGCATCGGAATTGAAACTGGACTCACAGGAGAGGTTCAAATCATAGAAAGTTAGAGTGTCAGTCCTCTTGTACTTAAGTTGGCATTGCGCCTTTTGTATTAATTTCGGATGCAATTTCTGTGTTTCATCGTCAATAAGAAGGTCCAAGGGATACAGTAAACATGAAGTGAAGCATCGGAATCTAAAACTGGACTCACAGGAGAGGTTCAAATCATAGAAAGTTAGAGTGTCAGTCCTCTTGTACTTAAGTTGGCATTGTGCCTTTTGAATTTAATTCCGATGCAATTTCTGTGTTTCATCGTCAATAAGAAGTTCCGAGGTATACAGTAAACCTGAAGTGAAGCATTGGAATCTAAAACTGGGCTCACAGGAGAGGTTCAAACCAAAGAAAGTTAGAGTGTCGGTCCTCTTGTACTTTTGTCGGCATTGTGCCTTTTGTATTAAATTCGGTTGCAATTTCTTTGTTTCATCGTCAATAAAAAGGTACAAGGGATACAGTAAATCTGAAGTGAAGCATCGGGATCTAAAACTGGACTCATAGGAGAGGTTCAAATCATAGAAAGTTAGGGTGTCAGTCCTCCTGTACTTAAGTCGGCATTGTGCCTTTTGAATTTAATTGCGATGCAATTTCTGTGCCTCATCGTCAATAAGAAGGTCCAAGGTACACAGTAAACCTGAAGTGAAACGTCGGAATCTAAAACTGCACTCACAGGAGAGGTTCAAATCATAGAAAGGTAGAGTGTCAGTCCTCTTGAACTTAAGGCGGCATTGTGCCTTTTGATTTTAGTTCTGATGCAATTTTTGTGTTTCATCGTCAATAAGACGGTCCAAGGTATACAGTAAACCTCAAGTGAAGCATCGGATTCAAAAACTGGGCTCACAGGAGAGGTTCAACCCATAGAAAATTAGAGTGTCAGTCCTCTTGTACTTAAGTCGGCATTGTGCCTTTTGTATTAAATTCGGTTGCAATTTCCTTGTTTCATCGTCAATAAAAAGGTACAAGGGATACAGTAAACCTGAAGTGAAGCATCGGAATCTATAACTGGACTCACAGGAGAGGTTCAAATCATAGAAAGTTAGAGTGTCAGTCCTCTTGTACTTAAGTCGGCATTGTGCCTTTTGATTTTAATTCTGATGCAATTTTTGTGTTTCATCGTCAATAAGAAGGTCCAAGGTATACAGTAAACCTGAAGTGAAGCATCGGAATCAAAAACTGGACTCACAGGAGAGGTTCAAACCATAGAAAGTTAGAGTGTCAGTCCTCTTGTACTTAAGTCGGCATTGTGCTTTTTGTATTAAATTCGGATGCAATTTTTGTGTTTCATCGTCAATAAGAAGGTCCAAGGTTTACAGTATCCTGAAGAGAAGCATCGGAATCTAAATCTGGACTCACAGGAGAGGTTCAAATCATAGAAAGTGAGAGTGTCAGTCATCTTGTACTTAAGTCGGCATTGTGCCTTATGTATTAAATTCGGATGCAATTTCTGTGATTCATCGTCTATAAGAAGGTCCAAGGTATAACGGAAACCGAAGTGAAGCATCAGAATTAAAAGTGGACTCACAGGAGAGGTTCAAATCATAGAAAGTTAGAGTGTCAGTCCTCTTGTACTTAAGTCGGCATTGTGCCTTTTGAATTTAATTGCGATGCAATTTCTGTGCCTCATCGTCAGTAAGAAGGTCCAAGGTACACAGTAAACCTGAAGTGAAGCATCGGAATCTAAAACTGCACTCACAGGGGAGGTTCAAATCATAGAAAGTTAGAGAGTCAATCCTCTTCAACTTAAGGCGCATTGTGCCTTTTGATTTTAATTCTGATGCAATTTATGTGTTTCATCGTCAATAAGACGGTCTAAGGTATACAGTAAACCTCAAGTGAAGCATCGGAATCAAAAACTGGACTCACAGGAGAGGTTCAAACCATAGAAGGTTAGAGTGTCAGTCCTCTTGTACTTAAGTCGGCATTGTGCCTTTTGTATTAAATTCGGTTGCAGTTTCTTTGTTTCATCGTCAATAAGAAGGTACAAGGGATACAGTAAACCTGAAGTGAAGCATCGGAATCTAAAACTGGACTCACCGGAGAGGTTCATATCATAGAAAGTGAGAGTGTCATTCCCCTTGTACTTAAGTCAGCATTGTGCGGTTTGTATTAAATTCGGATGCAATTTCTGTGCTTTATCGTCAATAAGAAGGTCCTAGGGATACAGTAAACCTGAAGTGAAGCATCGGAATCTAAAACTGGATTCACAGGAGAGGTTCAAATCATAGAAAGTTAGAGTGTCAGCCCTCTTGTACTTAAGTCGGCATTGTGACCTTTGAATTTAATTCCGATGCAATTTCTGTGTTTCATCGCCAATAAGAAGGTCGAAGGGATATAGTAAACCAGAAGTGAAGCATCCAAATCTAAAGCTGGACTCACAGGAGAGGTTCAAACCATAGAAAGTTAGAGTGTCAGTCCTCTTGTACTTAAGTCGGCATTGTGCCTTTTGAATTTAATTGCGATGCAATTTCTGTGCCTCATCGTCAATAAGAAGTTCCAAGGTACACAGTAAACCTGAAGTGAAGAATCGGAATCAAAAACTGGACTCACAGGAGAGGTTCAAACCATAGACAGTTAGAGTGTCAGTCCTCTTGTATTTATGTCGGCATTGTGCTTTTTGTATTAAATTCGGATGCAATTTTTGTGTTTCATCGTCAATAAGAAAGTCCAAGGTATACAGTAACCTGAAGAGAAGCATCGGAATCTAAATCTGGACTCACAGGAGAGGTTCCAATCATAGAAAGTGAGAGTGTCAGTCATCTTGTACTTAAGTCGGCATTGTGCCTTATGTATTAAATTCGGATGCAATTTCTGTGATTCATCGTCTATAAGAAGGTCCAAGGTATAACGGAAACCTGAAGTGAAGCATCGGAATTAAAACTGGACTCACAGGAGAGGTTCAAATCATAGAAAGTTAGAGTGTCAGTCCTCTTGTACTTAAGTCGGCATTGTGCCTTTTGTATTAAATTCGGATGCAATTTCTTTGTTTCATCGTCAGTAAGAAGGTACGAGGGTTACAGTAAACCTGAAGTGAAGCATCGGAATCTAAAACTGGACTCACAGGAGAGGTTCAAATCATAGAAAGTTAGAGTGTCAGTCCTCTTGTACTTAATTCGGCATTGTGCATTTTGAATTTAATTCCGATGCAATTTCTGTGATTCATCGTCAATAAGAAGTTCCGAGGTATACAGTAAACCTGAAGTGAAGCATCGGAATCTAAAACTGGACTCACAGGAGAGGTTCAAATCATAGAAAGTTAGAGTGTCAGTCCTCTTGTACTTAAGTTGGCATTGTGCCTTTTGTATTAAATTCGGATGCAATTTCTGTGTTCATCGTCAATAAGAAGGTCCAAGGGATACAGTAAACCTGAAGTGAAGCATCGGAATCTAAAACTGGATTCACAGGAGAGGTTCAAATCATAGAAAGTTAGAGTGTCAGTCCTCTTGTACTTAAGTCGGCATTGTGCCCTTTGAATTTAATTCCGATGCAATTTCTGTGTATCATCGTCAATAAGAAGTTCCGAGGTATACAGTAAACCTAAAGTGAAGCATCGGAATCTAAAATTGGACTCACAGGAGCGGTTCAAATCATAGAAAGTTAGAGTGTCAGCCATCTTGTACTTAAGTTGGCATTGTGCCTTTTGTATTAAATTCGGATGCAATTTCTGTGTTTCATCGCCAATAAGAAGGTCCAAGGGATATAGTAAACCAGAAGTGAAGCATCAAAATCTAAAGCTGGACTCACAGGAGAGGTTCAAATCATAGAAAGTTAGAGTGTCAGTCCTCTTGTACTTAAGTCGGCATTGTGCCTTTTGAATTTAATTGCGATGCAATTTCTGTGCCTCATCGTCAATAAGAAGGTCCAAGGTACACAGTAAACCTGAAGTGACGCATCGGAATCTAAAACTGCACTCACAGGGGAGGTTCAAATCATAGAAAGTTGGAGTGTCAGTCCTCTTGAACTTAAGGCGGCATTGTGCCTTTTGATTTTAATTCTGATGCAATTTTTGTGTTTCATCGTCAATAAGACGGTCCAAGGTACACAGTAAACCTGAAGTGAAGCATCGGAATCTAAAACTGCACTCACAGGGGAGTTTCAAACCATAGAAAGTTAGAGTGTCAGTCCTCTTGTACTTAAGTCGGCATTGTGCTTTTTGTATAAATTTCGGATGCAATTTCTGTGTTTCATCGTCAATCAGAAGGTCCAAGGGACACAGGAATCCTTAAGTGAGGCATCGGAATCGAAAACTGGTCTCACAGGAGAGGTTCAAATCATAGAAAGTGAGAGTGTCAGTCGTCTTGTACTTAAGTCGGCATTGTGCCTTTTGTATTAAATTCGGTTGCAATTTCTTTGTTTCATCGTCAATAAGAAAGTCCAAGGTATAAAGGAAACCTGAAGTGAAGCATCGGAATCGAAAACTGGACTCCCAGGAGAGGTTAAATCATAGAAAGTTAATGTGTCAGTCCTCTTGTAGTTGAATCGGCATTTGGCCTTTTATTTTAAATTCGGATGCAATTTCTGTGTTTCATCGTCAATAAGATGGTACAAGGGATACAGTAAACCTGAAGTGAAGCATCAGAATCTAAAACAGGACTCACAGGATAGGTTCATCACATAGAAAGTGAGAGTGTTAGTCCTCATGTACTTAAGTCGGCATTGTGCATTTTGTACTAAATTAGGATGGAACTTCTGTGCTTCGTCGTCAATAAGAAGGTACAAGTGATACAGTAAACCTGAAGTGAAGCATCGGAATCTATAACTGGACTCACAGGAGAGGTTCAAATCATAGTAAGTGAGAGTGTCAGTCCTCTTGTACTTAAGTCGTCATTGTGATTTTTGTGTGAAATTCGGATGCAATTTCTGTGTTTCATCGTCAATAAGAAGGTCCAAGGGATACAGTAAACCAGAAGTGAAGCATCGGAATCTAAAACTGGACTCACAGGAGAGATTCAAATCATGGAAATTGAGAGTATCAGTCCTCTTGTACTTAAGTCGGCATTGTGCGTTTTGTATTAAATTCGGATGCAATTTCTGTGTTTCATCGTCAATAAGATGGTCCAAGGGATACTGTAAATCTTAAGTGTTAGCATCGGAATCTAAAACTGGACTTACAGGAGAGGTTTGAATCATAGAAAGTTAGAGTGTCAGTCGTCTTGTACTTAAGTCGGCATTGTGCCTTTTGTATTCAATTCGGATGCAATTTCTGTGTTTCATCGTCAATATTAAGGTCCGAGGTATACAGTAAACCTGAAGTGAAGCATCGGAATCTAAAACTGGACTCACAGGAGAGGTTCTAATCATAGAAAGTTAGAGTGTCAGTCGTCTTGTACTTAAGTCGGCATTGTGCCTTTTGTATTCAATTCGGATGCAATTTCTGTGTTTCATCGTCAATATTAAGGTCCGAGGTATACAGTAAACCTGAAGTGAAGCATCGGAATCTAAAACTGGACCCACAGGAGAGGTTCAAATCATAGAAAGTTAGAGTGTCAGTCCTCCTGTACTTAAGTCGGCATTGTGCCTTTTGAATTTAATTGCGATGCAATTTCTGGGCGTCATCGTCAATAAGAAGGTCCAAGGTACACAGTAAACCTGAAGTGAAGCATCGGAATCTAAAACTGCACTCACAGGAGAGGTTCAAATCATAGTAAGTGAGAGTGTCAGTCCTCTTGTACTTAAGTCGGCATTGTGATTTTTGTGTCAAATTCGGATGCAATTTCTGTGTTTCATCGTCAATAAGAAGTTCCGAGGTATACAGTAAACCTGAAGTGAAGCATCGGAATCTAAAACTGGACTCACAGGAGAGGTTCAAATCATAGAAAATTTGAGTGTCAGTCCTCCTGTACTTAAGTTGGCATTGTGCCTTTTGTATTAAATTCGGATCCAATTTCTGTGTTTCATCGTCAATAAGAAGGTCCAAGGGATACAGTAAACCTGAAGTGAAGCATCGGAATCTAAAACTGGACTCATAGGAGAGGTTCAAATCATAGAAAGTTAGAGTGTCAGTCCTCCTGTATTTAAGTCAGTATTGTGCCTTTTGAAATTAATTGCGATGCAATTTCTGTGCCTCATCGTCAATAAGAAGGTCCAAGGTATACAGCAAACCTGAAGTGAAGCATCGGAATCTATAACTGGACTCACAGGAGAGGTTCAAATCATAGAAAGTTAGAGTGTCAGTCCCCTTGTACTTAAGTCGGCATTGTGCCTTTTGAATTTAATTCTGATGCAATTTTTGTGTTTCATCGTCAATAAGAAGGTCCAAGGTATACAGTAAACCTGAAGTGAAGCATCGGAATCAAAAACTGGACTCACAGGAGAGGTTCAAACCATAGACAGTTAGAGTGTCAGTCCTCTTGTATTTATGTCGGCATTGTGCTTTTTGTATTAAATTCGGATGCAATTTTTGTGTTTCATCGTCAATAAGAAAGTCCAAGGTATACAGTAACCTGAAGAGAAGCATCGGAATCTAAATCTGGACTCACAGGAGAGGTTCCAATCATAGAAAGTGAGAGTGTCAGTCATCTTGTACTTAAGTCGGCATTGTGCCTTATGTATTAAATTCGGATGCAATTTCTGTGATTCATCGTCTATAAGAAGGTCCAAGGTATAACGGAAACCTGAAGTGAAGCATCGGAATTAAAACTGGACTCACAGGAGAGGTTCAAATCATAGAAAGTTAGAGTGTCAGTCCTCTTGTACTTAAGTCGGCATTGTGCCTTTTGTATTAAATTCGGATGCAATTTCTTTGTTTCATCGTCAGTAAGAAGGTACGAGGGTTACAGTAAACCTGAAGTGAAGCATCGGAATCTAAAACTGGACTCACAGGAGAGGTTCAAATCATAGAAAGTTAGAGTGTCAGTCCTCTTGTACTTAATTCGGCATTGTGCATTTTGAATTTAATTCCGATGCAATTTCTGTGATTCATCGTCAATAAGAAGTTCCGAGGTATACAGTAAACCTGAAGTGAAGCATCGGAATCTAAAACTGGACTCACAGGAGAGGTTCAAATCATAGAAAGTTAGAGTGTCAGTCCTCTTGTACTTAAGTTGGCATTGTGCCTTTTGTATTAAATTCGGATGCAATTTCTGTGTTCATCGTCAATAAGAAGGTCCAAGGGATACAGTAAACCTGAAGTGAAGCATCGGAATCTAAAACTGGATTCACAGGAGAGGTTCAAATCATAGAAAGTTAGAGTGTCAGTCCTCTTGTACTTAAGTCGGCATTGTGCCCTTTGAATTTAATTCCGATGCAATTTCTGTGTTTCATCGTCAATAAGAAGTTCCGAGGTTTACAGTAAACCTAAAGTGAAGCATCGGAATCTAAAATTGGACTCACAGGAGCGGTTCAAATCATAGAAAGTTAGAGTGTCAGCCCTCTTGTACTTAAGTTGGCATTGTGCCTTTTGTATTAAATTCGGATGCAATTTCTGTGTTTCATCGCCAATAAGAAGGTCCAAGGGATATAGTAAACCAGAAGTGAAGCATCAAAATCTAAAGCTGGACTCACAGGAGAGGTTCAAATCATAGAAAGTTAGAGTGTCAGTCCTCTTGTACTTAAGTCGGCATTGTGCCTTTTGAATTTAATTGCGATGCAATTTCTGTGCCTCATCGTCAATAAGAAGGTCCAAGGTACACAGTAAACCTGAAGTGACGCATCGGAATCTAAAACTGCACTCACAGGGGAGGTTCAAATCGTAGAAAGTTGGAGTGTCAGTCCTCTTGAACTTAAGGCGGCATTGTGCCTTTTGATTTTAATTCTGATGCAATTTTTGTGTTTCATCGTCAATAAGACGGACCAAGGTACACAGTAAACCTGAAGTGAAGCATCGGAATCTAAAACTGCACTCACAGGGGAGTTTCAAACCATAGAAAGTTAGAGTGTCAGTCCTCTTGTACTTAAGTCGGCATTGTGCTTTTTGTATAAATTTCGGATGCAATTTCTGTGTTTCATCGTCAATCAGAAGGTCCAAGGGACACAGGAATCCTTAAGTGAGGCATCGGAATCGAAAACTGGTCTCACAGGAGAGGTTCAAATCATAGAAAGTGAGAGTGTCAGTCGTCTTGTACTTAAGTCGGCATTGTGCCTTTTGTATTAAATTCGGTTGCAATTTCTTTGTTTCATCGTCAATAAGAAAGTCCAAGGTATAAAGGAAACCTGAAGTGAAGCATCGGAATCGAAAACTGGACTCCCAGGAGAGGTTAAATCATAGAAAGTTAATGTGTCAGTCCTCTTGTAGTTGAATCGGCATTTTTCCTTTTATTTTAAATTCGGATGCAATTTCTGTGTTTCATCGTCAATAAGATGGTACAAGGGATACAGTAAACCTGAAGTGAAGCATCGGAATCTAAAACAGGACTCACAGGATAGGTTCAACACATAGAAAGTGAGAGTGTTAGTCCTCATGTACTTAAGTCGGCATTGTGCATTTTGTACTAAATTAGGATGGAACTTCTGTGCTTCGTCGTCAATAAGAAGGTACAAGTGATACAGTAAACCTGAAGTGAAGCATCGGAATCTATAACTGGACTCACAGGAGAGGTTCAAATCATAGTAAGTGAGAGTGTCAGTCCTCTTGTACTTAAGTCGTCATTGTGATTTTTGTGTGAAATTCGGATGCAATTTCTGTGTTTCATCGTCAATAAGAAGGTCCAAGGGATACAGTAAACCAGAAGTGAAGCATCGGAATCTAAAACTGGACTCACAGGAGAGATTCAAATCATGGAAATTGAGAGTATCAGTCCTCTTGTACTTAAGTCGGCATTGTGCGTTTTGTATTAAATTCGGATGCAATTTCTGTGTTTCATCGTCAATAAGATGGTCCAAGGGATACAGTAAATCTGAAGTGTTAGCATCGGAATCTAAAACTGGACTTACAGGAGAGGTTTGAATCATAGAAAGTTAGAGTGTCAGTCGTCTTGTACTTAAGTCGGCATTGTGCCTTTTGTATTCAATTCGGATGCAATTTCTGTGTTTCATCGTCAATATTAAGGTCCGAGGTATACAGTAAACCTGAAGTGAAGCATCGGAATCTAAAACTGGACTCACAGGAGAGGTTCTAATCATAGAAAGTTAGAGTGTCAGTCCTCTTCTACTTAAGCCGGCATTGTGCCTTTTGTATTAAATTCGGATGCAATTTCTGTGTTTCATCTTCAATAAGAAGGTCCAAGGGATACATTAACCCTGAAGTGAGGCATCGGATTATAAAACTGGACTCACAGGAGAGGTTCAAATCGTAGAAAGTGTGAGTGTCAGACCTCTTGTACTTAAGTCGGCATTGTGCTTGTTGTATTAAATTCAGATGCAATTTCTGTGTTTCATGGTCAATAAGAAACTCCAAGGTATAAAGTAAACCTGAAGTTAGGCATCGGAACCTAAATCTGGACTCACAGGAGAGGTTCAAGTCATAGAAAGTGGGAGTGTCAGTCTTCTTGTACTTAAGTCGCCATTGTGCCTTTTGTATTAAATTCGGATGCAATTTCTTTGTTTCGTCGTCAATAAGAAGGTACAAGGTATACAGTAAACCTGAAGTGAAGCATCGGATTCAAAAACTGGGCTCACAAGTGAGGTTCAAATTATAGAAAGTGAGAGTGTCAGTCCTCTTGTACTTAAATGAGCATTGTGCATTTTGTATTAAATTCGGATGCAATCTCTTAGTTTGATCGTCAATAAGAAGGTCCAAGGGATACAGTAAACCTGAAGTGAGCCATCGGAATCTAAAACTGGACTCACAGGAGAGGTTCAAATCATAGAAAGTGAGAGAGTCAGTCCTCTTGTACTTAAGTGGGCATTGTGCCATTTGTATTAAATTCGGATGCAATTTCTGTGTTTCATCGTCAATAAGAAGGTCCAAGATATACAGGAAACCTGAAGTGAAGCATCGGAATCGAAAACTGGACTCCCAGGAGTGGTTCAATTCATAGAAAGTTAATGTGTCAGTCCTCTTGTACTTAAGTCGTCATTTGGCCTTTTATATTAAATTCAGATGCAATTTCTGTGTTTCATCGTCAATAAGAAGGTACAAGGGATACAGTAAACCTGAAGTGAAGCATCGGAATCTAAAACAGAACTCACACGATAGGTTCAACCCATAGAAAGTGAGAGTGTCAGTCCTCTTGTATTTATGTCGGCATTGTGCATTTTGTATTAAATTCGGATGCAATTTCTGTGTTTCATCGTCAATAAGATGGTCCAAGGGATACAGTAAACCTGAAGTGAAGCATCGGAATTTAAACTGGACTCACAGGAGAGGTTCAAATCATAGAAAGTTAGAGTGTCAGTCCTCTTGGACTTAAGGCGGCATTGTGCCTTTTGATTTTAATTCTGATGCAATTCTTGTGTTTCATCGTCAATAAGACGGTCCAAGGTATACAGTAAACCTCAAGTGCAGCATCGGAATCGAAAACTGGACTCACAGGAGAGGTTCAAACCATAGAAAGTTAGAGTGTCAGTCCTCTTGTACTTAAGTCGGCATTGTGCTATTTGTATTAAATTCGGATGCAATTTCTGTGTTTCATCGTCAATCAGAAGGTCCAAGGGACACAGGAAACCTTATGTGAGGCATCGGAATCGAAAACTGGTCTCACAGGGGAGGTTCAAATCATAGAAAGTGAGAGTGTCAGTCGTCTTGTACTTAAGTCGGCATTGTGCCTTTTGTACTAAATTCGGTTGCAATTTCTTTGTTTCATCGTCAATAAGAAGGTACAAGGGATACAGTAAACCTGAAGTGAAGCATCGGAATCTATAACTGGACTCACAGGAGAGGTTCATATCATAGAAAGTGAGAGTGTCAGTCCTCTTGTACTTAAGTCAGCATTGTGCGGTTTGTATTGAATTCGTATGCAATTTCTGTGTTTCATCGTCAATAAGAAGGTCCAAGGGATACAGTAAACCTGAAGGGAAGCATCGGAATCTAAAACTGGACTCACAGGAGAGGTTCAAAACATAGAAAGTTAGAGTGTCAGTCCTGTTGTACGTAAGTCGGCATTGTGCTTTTTGAATTTAATTCCGATGCAATTTCTGTGATTCATCGTCAATAAGAAGTTCCGAGGTATACAGTAAACCTGAAGTGAAGCATCGGAATCTAAAACTGGACTCACAGGAGAGGTTCAAATCATAGAAAGTTAGAGTGTCAGTCCTCTTGTACTTAAGTTGGCATTGTGCCTTTTGTATTAAATTCGGATGCAATTTCTGTGTTTCATCGTCAATAAGAAGGTCCAAGGGATACAGTAAACTTGAAGTGAGGCATCGGAATCTAAAACTATACACACTGGAGAGGTTCAAATCATAGAAAGTGAGAGAGTCAGAACTCTTGTACTTAAGTGGGCATTGTGCCTTTTGTATTAAATCCGGATGCAACTTCTGTGTTTCATCGTCAATAAGAAGGTCCAAGATATACAGGAAACCTGAAGTGAAGCATCGGAATCGAAAACTGGGGTCCCTGGAGAGGTTCAAATCATAGAAAGTTAATGTGTCAGTCCTCTTGTACTTATGTCGGCATTGTGTATTTTATATTAAATTCGGATGGAATTTCTGTGCTTCGTCGTCAATAAGAAGGTACAATGGATACAGTAAACCTGAAGTGAAGCATCAGAATCTATAACTGGACTCACAGGAGAGGTTCAAATCATAGAAAGTGAGAGTGTCAGTCGTCTTGTACTTAAGTCATCATTGTGATTTTTGTGTCAAATTCGGATGCAATTTCTGTGTTTCATCGTCAATAAGAAGGTCCAAGGGATACAGTAAACCTGAAGTGAAGTATCGGAATCTTACTCTGGACTTGCAGGATACGTTCAAATCATAGAAAGTGAGAGTGTCAAACCACTTTTACTTAAGTCGGCATTGTGCCTTTTGTATTAAATTAGAATGCATTTTCTGTGTTTCATCGTCAATAAGAAGGTATAAGGGATATAGTAAACCTAAAGTGAAGCACTGGAATCTAAAACTGGACTCACAGGTGAGGTTCATATCATAGAAAGTGAGACTGTCAGTCCTCTTGTACTTAAGTCGGCAATGTGCCTTTTGTATTAAATTCGGATGAAATTTCTATGTTTCATCGTCAATAAGAAGATCCAAGGGATACAGTAAACCTGAAGTGAAGCATCGGAATTTAAAACTGGATTCACTGGAGAGGTTCAAATCATAGAAAGTTATAGTGTCTGTCCTCTTGTGCTTAAGTCGGCATTGTGCCTTTTGTATTAAATTCGGATGCAATTTCTGTGTTTCATCGTCAATAAGAAGGTCCAAGGGATACAGTAAACCTGAAGTGAAGCATCGGAATCTAAAACTGGACTCACAGGAGAGATTCAAATCATGGAAAGTGAGAGTATCAGTTCTCTTGTACTTAAGTCGACATTGTGCCTTTTGTATTAAATTCGGATGCAATTTCTGTGTTTCATCGTCAATAAGATGGTCCAAGGGATACAGTAAACCTGAAGTGAAGCATTGGAATCTAAAACTGTACTCACAGGAGAGGTTTAAATCACAGAAAGTTAAAGTGTCAGTCGTCTTGTACTTAAGTCGGCATTGTGCCTTATTTATTCAATTCGGATGCAATTTCTTTGTTTCATCGTCAATATGAAGGTCCAAGGTATACAGTAAACCTGAAGTGAAGCATCGGAATCTAAAACTGGTCTCCCAGGAGAGGTTCAAATCATAGAAAGTTAATGTGTCAGTCCTCTTGTACTTAAGTCGGCATTTGGCCTTTTATATTAAATTGAGATGCAATTTCTGTGTTTCATCGTCAATAAGAAGGTACAAGGGATACAGTAAACCGGAAGTGAAGCATCAGAATCTAAAACAGAACTCACAGGATAGGTTCAACCCATAGAAAATGAGAGTGTCAGTCCTCTTGTACTTATGTCGGCATTGTGCCTTTAGTATTAAATTCGGATGCAATTTCTGTGTTTCATCGTCAATAAAATGGTCCAAGGGGTACAGTAAACCTGAAGTGAAGCATCGGAATTTAAACTGGACTCACAGGAGCGGTTCAAATCATAGAAAGTTAGAGTGTCAGTCCTCATGTACTTAAGTCGGCATTGTGCATTTTGTATTAAATTCGGATGGAATTTCTGTGCTTCGTCGTCAACAAGAAGGTCCAAGGGATACAGTAAACCTGAAGTGAAGCATCGGAATCTAAAACTGGACTCACAGAAGAGGTTCAAATCATAGAATGTTAGAGTGTCAGTCCTCTTATACTTAAGTCGGCATTGTGCCTTTTGTATTAAATTCGGATGCAATCTCTGTGTTTCATCGTCAATAAGAAGGTCCAAGCGATACAGTAAACCTGAAGTGAAGCATCGGAATCTAAAACTGGACTCTCAGGCGAGGTTCAAATCGTAGAAAGTTAGAGTGTCAGTCCTCTTGTACCTATGTCGCCATTGTGCCTTTTGTATTAAATTCGGATGCGATTTCAGGGTTTCATCGTCAATAAGAAGGTCCAATGTATACAGTAAACCTGACGTGAAGCATCGGAATCTAAAACTGGACTCACAGGAAAGGTTCAAATCATAGAAAGTGAGAGTGTCAGTCCTATTGTACTTAAGTCGGCATTGTGCCTTTTGTATAAATTCAGATGCAATTTCTGTGTTTCAACGTCAATAAGAAGGTCCAAGGTATAAAGGAAACCTGAAGTGAAGCATCGGAATCCAAAACTGGACTCACAGGAGAGGTTCAAATCATAGAAAGTTAGAGTGTCAGTCCACTTGTACTTACGTCGGCATTGTGGCTTTTGTATTAAATTCGGATGCAATGTCTTTGATTCATCGTCAATAAGAAGGTACAAGGGATACAGTAAACCTGAAACAAGCATCGGAATCTAAAACTGGACTCACAGAAGAGGTTCAAATCATAGGAAGTGAGAGTGTCAGTCACCTTGTACTTAAGTCGGCATTGTGCCTTTTGTATTAAATTCGGATGCAATTTCTGTGTTTCATCGTCAATAAGAAGGTCCAAGAGATCTAGTAAACGTGAAATGAAGCATCGGAATCTAAAACTGGACTCACAGGAGAGGTTCAAATCATAGAAAGTAAGAGTGTCAGTCCTCTCGTACTTAAGTCGCCATTGTGCCTTTTGAATTTAATTCCGATGCAATTTCTGTGCCACATCGTCAATAAGAAGGTCCAAGTTACACAGTAAACCTGAAGTGAAGCATCGGAATCTAAAACTGGACACACAGGAGAGGTTCAAATCATAGAAAGTTAGTAAGTCAGTCCTCTTGTACTTAAGTCGTCAGTGGGCCTTTTATATTAAATTCGGATGCAATTTCTGTGTTTCATCGTCAATAAGAAGGTACAAGGGATACAGTAAACCTGAAGTTAAGCATCGGAATCTAAAACAGGACTCACAGGATAGGTTCGAATCATAGAAAGTGAGAGTGTCAGTTCCCATGTACTTAAGTCGGCATTGTGCCTTTTGTATTAAATTCGGATGCAATTTCTGTGTTTCATCGTCAATAAGAGGGTCGAAGGGGGACAGTAGACCTGAAGTGAAGCATCGGAATCTAACACTGGACTCACAGGAGAGGTTCAAATAATAGAAAGTGAGAGTGTCAGTCCTCTTGTACTTAAGTCGGCATTGTGCTTTTGTATTAAATTCGGATGCAATTTCTGTGTTTCATTGTCATTAAGAAGGTCCAAGTGATACAGTAAACCTGAAGTGAAGCATCGGTATCTAAAAGTGGACTCACAGGAGAGGTTCACATCAGAGAAAGTTAGAGTGTCAATCCTCTTGTACTTAAGTCGGCATTGTGCCTTTTGTATTAAATTCGGATGCAATTTCTGTGTTTCATCGTCAATAAGAAGGTCCAAGGGATACAGTATATCTTAAGTGAAGCATTGGAATCTAAAACTGGACTCACAGGAGAGGTTCAAATAATAGAAAGTGAGAGTGTCAGTCCTCTTGTACTTAAGTCGGCATTGTGCCTTTTGTATTAAATTCGGATGCAATTTCTGTGTTTCATCGTCAATTAGAAGGTCTAAGGTATACAGGAAACCTGAAGTGAAGCATCGGAATCTAAAACCGGACTCACAGGAGAGGTTCAAATCATAGAAAGTTAGTGTGTCAGTCCTCTTGTACTTAAGTCGGCATTTGGCCTTTTATATTAAATTCAGATGCAATTTCTGTGTTTCATCGTCAATAAGAAGGTACAAGGGATACAGTAAACCGGAAGTGAAGCACCAGAATCTAAAACACAACTCACAGGATAGGTTCAACCCATAGAAAATGAGAGTGTCAGTCCTCTTGTACTTATGTCGGCATTGTGCCTTTAGTATTAAATTCGGATGCAATTTCTGTGTTTCATCGTCAATAAAATGGTCCAAGGGATACAGTAAACCTGAAGTGAAGCATCGGAATTTAAACTGGACTCACAGGAGCGGTTCAAATCATAGAAAGTTAGAGTGTCAGTCCTCATGTACTTAAGTCGGCATTGTGCATTTTGTATTAAATTCGGATGGATTTTCTGTGCTTCGTCGTCAACAAGAAGGTCCAAGGGATACAGTAAACCTGAAGTGAAGCATCGGAATCTAAAACTGGACTCACAGAAGAGGTTCAAATCATAGAATGTTAGAGTGTCAGTCCTCTTATACTTAAGTCGGCATTGTGCCTTTTGTATTAAATTCGGATGCAATCTCTGTGTTTCATCGTCAATAAGAAGGTCCAAGCGATACAGTAAACCTGAAGTGAAGCATCGGAATCTAAAACTGGACTCTCAGGCGAGGTTCAAATCGTAGAAAGTTAAAGTGTCAGTCCTCTTGTACCTATGTCGCCATTGTGCCTTTTGTATTAAATTCGGATGCGATTTCAGGGTTTCATCGTCAATAAGAAGGTCCAATGTATACAGTAAACCTGACGTGAAGCATCGGAATCTAAAACTGGACTCACAGGAAAGGTTCAAATCATAGAAAGTGAGAGTGTCAGTCCTATTGTACTTAAGTCGGCATTGTGCCTTCTGTATAAATTCAGATGCAATTTCTGTGTTTCAACGTCAATAAGAAGGTCCAAGGTATAAAGGAAACCTGAAGTGAAGCATCGGAATCCAAAACTGGACTCACAGGAGAGGTTCAAATCATGGAAAGTTAGAGTGTCAGTCCACTTGTACTTACGTCGGCATTGTGGCTTTTGTATTAAATTCGGATGCAATGTCTTTGATTCATCGTCAATAAGAAGGTACAAGGGATACAGTAAACCTGAAACAAGCATCGGAATCTAAAACTGGTCTCACAGAAGAGGTTCAAATCATAGGAAGTGAGAGTGTCAGTCACCTTGTACTTAAGTCGGCATTGTGCCTTTTGTATTAATTTCGGATGCAATTTCTGTGTTTCATCGTCAATAAGAAGGTCCAAGAGATCTAGTAAACGTGAAATGAAGCATCGGAATCTAAAACTGGACTCACAGGAGAGGTTCAAATCATAGAAAGTAAGAGTGTCAGTCCTCTCGTACTTAAGTCGCCATTGTGCCTTTTGAATTTAATTCCGATGCAATTTCTGTGCCACATCGTCAATAAGAAGGTCCAAGTTACACAGTAAACCTGAAGTGAAGCATCGGAATCTAAAACTGGACACACAGGAGAGGTTCAAATCATAGAAAGTTAGTAAGTCAGTCCTCTTGTACTTAAGTCGTCAGTGGGCCTTTTATATTAAATTCGGATGCAATTTCTGTGTTTCATCGTCAATAAGAAGGTACAAGGGATACAGTAAACCTGAAGTTAAGCATCGGAATCTAAAACAGGACTCACAGGATAGGTTCGAATCATAGAAAGTGAGAGTGTCAGTTCCCATGTACTTAAGTCGGCATTGTGCCTTTTGTATTAAATTCGGATGCAATTTCTGTGTTTCATCGTCAATAAGAGGGTCGAAGGGGGACAGTAGACCTGAAGTGAAGCATCGGAATCTAACACTGGACTCACAGGAGAGGTTCGAATAATAGAAAGTGAGAGTGTCAGTCCTCTTGTACTTAAGTCGGCATTGTGCTTTTGTATTAAATTCGGATGCAATTTCTGTGTTTCATTGTCATTAAGAAGGTCCAAGTGATACAGTAAACCTGAAGTGAAGCATCGGTATCTAAAAGTGGACTCACAGGAGAGGTTCACATCAGAGAAAGTTAGAGTGTCAATCCTCTTGTACTTAAGTCGGCATTGTGCCTTTTGTATTAAATTCGGATGCAATTTCTGTGTTTCATCGTCAATAAGAAGGTCCAAGGGATACAGTATATCTTAAGTGAAGCATTGGAATCTAAAACTGGACTCACAGGAGAGGTTCAAATAATAGAAAGTGAGAGTGTCAGTCCTCTTGTACTTAAGTCGGCATTGTGCCTTTTGTATTAAATTCGGATGCAATTTCTGTGTTTCATCGTCAATTAGAAGGTCTAAGGTATACAGGAAACCTGAAGTGAAGCATCGGAATCTAAAACCGGACTCACAGGAGAGGTTCAAATCATAGAAAGTTAGTGTGTCAGTCCTCTTGTACTTAATTCGGCATTGGGCCTTTTATATTAAATTCGGTTGCAATGTCTGTGTTTCATCGTCAATAGGAAGGTACAAGGGATACAGTAAACCTGAAGTGAATCATCGGAATCTAAAACTGGACTCACAGGATACGTTCAAATCATAGAAAGTGAGAGTTTCAGTCCTCGTTTACTTAAGTCGGCCTTGTGCTGTTTATATTAAATTCGGATGCAATTTCTGTGTTTCATCGTCAATAAGAAGGTCCAAGGGATACAGTAAACCTGAAGTGAAGCATCGGAATCTAAAACTGGACTCACAGGATACGTTCAAATCATAGAAAGTGAGAGTTTCAGTCCTCGTTTACTTAAGTCGGCCTTGTGCCTTTTATATTAAATTCGGATACAATTTCTGTGTTTCATCGTCAATAAGAAGGTCCAAGGGATACAGTAAACCTGAAGTGGAGCATCGGAATCTAAAACTGGACTCACAGGAGCGGTTCAAAAAATAGGAAGTGAGAGTGTCAGTCCTCTTGTACTTAAGTCGGCATTGTGCTTTTGTATTAAATTCGGATGCAATTTCTGTGTTTCATTGTCATTAAGAAGGTCCAAGGGATACAGTAAACCTGAAGTGAAGCATCGGAATCTAAAAGTGGACTCACAGGAGAGGTTCATATCAGAGAAATTTAGAGTGTCAGTCCTCTTGTACTTAAGTCGGCATTGTGCCTTTTGTATTAAATTCGGATGCAATTTCTGTGTTTAATCGTCAGTAAAAAGGTCCAAGGGATACAGTATATCTTAAGTCAAGCATTGGAATCTAAAACTGGACTCACAGGAGAGGTTCAAATAATAGAAAGTGAGAGTGTCAGTCCTCTTGTACTTAAGTCGGCAGTGTGCCTTTTGTATTAAATTCGGATGCAATTTCTGTGTTTCATTGTCAATAAGAAGGCCCAAGGTATACAGGAAACCTGAAGTGAAGCATCGGAATCTAAAACTGGACACACAGGAGAGGTTCAAATCATAGAAAGTTAGTGTGTCAGTCCTCTTGTACTTAATTCGGCATTGGGCCTTTTATATTAAATTCGGTTGCAATGTCTGTGTTTCATCGTCAATAAGAAGGTACAAGGGATACAGTAAACCTGAAGTGAAGCATCGGAATCTAAAACTGGACTCACAGGATACGTTCAAATCATAGAATGTGAGAGTTTCAGTCCTCGTTTACTTAGGTCGGCCTTGTGCTGTTTATATTAAATTCGGATGCAATTTCTGTATTTCATCGTCAATAAGAAGCTCCAAGGGATACAGTAAACCTGATGTGAAGCATCGGAATCTAAAACTGGACTCACACTAGAGGCTCAAATCATTGAAAGTGAGAGTGTCAGTCGTCTTGTACTTAAGTCGGCATTATGCCTTTTGTATTAATTCGGATGCAATTTCTGTGTTTCATCGTCAACAAGAAGGTCCAAGGTATACAGGAAACCTAAAGTGAAGCATCGGAATCTAAAACTGGACTCACAGGAGAGGTTCAAATCATAGAGAGTTAGTGTGTCAGTCCTCTTGTACTTAATTCGGCATTGGGCCTTTTATATTAAATTCGGTTGCAATTTCTGTGTTTCATCGTCAATAAGAAATTACAAGGGATACAGTAAACCTGAAGTGAAGCATCGGAATCTAAAACTGGACTCACAGGAGAGGTTCAAATAATAGAAAGTGAGAGTGTCAGTCCTCTTGTACTTAAGTCGGCATTGTGCCTTTTGTATTAAATTCGGATGCAATTTCTGTGTTTCATTGTCAATAAGAAGGTCCAAGGTATACAGGAAACCTGAAGTGAAGCATCGGAATCAAAAAGTGGACTGACAGGAGAGGCTCAAATCAGAGAAAGTTAGAGTGTCGATCCTCTTGTACTTAGGTCGGCATTGTGCCTTTTGTATTAAATTCGGATGCAATTTCTGTGTTTCATCGTCAATATGAAGGTCCAAGGGATACAGTAAACATGAAGTGAAGCATCGGAATCTAAAACTGGACTCACAGGAGAGGTTCAAATCATAGAAAGTTAGAGTGTCAGTCCTCTTGTACTTAAGTCGGCATCGTGCCTTTTGTATTAAATTCGGATACAATTTCTGTGTTTCATCGTTAATAAGAAGGGCCTAGGGATACAGTAAACCTGAAGTGAGGCATCGGAATCTAAAAGTGGCCTCACAGGAGAGGTTCAAATCATAGAAAGTTAGGGTGTCAGTCCTCTTGTACTTAAGTCAGCGTTGTGCCTTTTGTATTAATTTCGGACGCAATTTATGTGTTTCATCGTCAATAAGAAGTTCCAAGGGATACAGTATATCTTAAGTGAAGCATTGGAATCTGAAACTGGACTCACAGGAGAGGTTCTAATAATAGAAAGAGAGAGTGTCAGTCCTCTTGTACTGAAGTCGGCAATGTGCCTTTTGTATCAAATTCGGATGCAATTTCTGTGCTTCATCGTCAATTAGAAGGTCCAAGGAATACAGGAAACCTGAAGTGAAGCATCGGAATCTAAAACTGGAGTCACAGGAGAGGTTCAAATCATAGAAAGTTAGTGTGTCAGTCCTCTTGTACTTA
The DNA here is from genome assembly GCF_021461395.2 of Schistocerca americana. Taxonomy (NCBI): domain Eukaryota; kingdom Metazoa; phylum Arthropoda; class Insecta; order Orthoptera; family Acrididae; genus Schistocerca; species Schistocerca americana. Next base: position 62,799,791 of record NC_060121.1, read on the forward strand.
ATTCGGCATTGGGCATTTTATATTAAATTCGGATGCAATTTCTGTGTTTCATCGTCAATAAGAATGTACAAGGGATACAGTAAACCTGGAAACAAGCATCGGAATCTAAAACTGGACTCACAGAAGAGGTTCAAATCATAGAAAGTGAGAGTGTCAGTCGCCTTGTACTTAAGTCGTCATTGTGCCTTTTGTATTAAATTCGGATGCAATATCTGTGTTTCATCGTCAATAAAAAGGTCCAAGGGATACAGTAAACGTGAAGTGAAGCATCGCAATCTAAAACTGGACTCATAGGAGAGGTTCAAATCATAGAAAGTTAGAGTGTCAGTATTCTTGTACTTAAGTCGGCATTGTGCCTTTTGAATTTAATTCCGATGCAATTTCTGTGCTTAATCGTCAATAAGAAGGTCCAAGTAAACCTGAAGTGAAGCATCGGAATCTAAAATGGACTCACAGGAGAGGTTCAAATCATAGAAAGTTAGTGTGTCAGTCCTCTTGTACGTAAGTCGGCATTGTGCCTTTTGTATTAATTTCGGATGCAATTTCTGTGTTTCATCGTCAATAAGAGGGTCGAAGGGGGACAGTAGACCTGAAGTGAAGCATCGGAATCTAACACTGGACTCACAGGAGAGGTTCAAATAATAGAAAGTGAGAGTGTCAGTCCTCTTGTACTTAAGTCGGCATTGTGCTTTTGTATTAAATTCGGATGCAATTTCTGTGTTTCATTGTCATTAAGAAGGTCCAAGTGATACAGTAAACCTGAAGTGAAGCATCGGAATCTAAAAGTGGACTCACAGGAGAGGTTCACATCAGAGAAAGTTAGAGTGTCAATCCTCTTGTACTTAAGTCGGCATTCTGCCTTTTGTATTAAATTCGGATGCAATTTCTGTGTTTCATCGTCAATAAGAAGGTCCAAGGGATACAGATTATCTTAAGTGAAGCATTGGAATCTAAAACTGGACTCACAGGAGAGGTTCAAATAATAGAAAGTGAGAGTGTCAGTCCTCTTGTACTTAAGTCGGCATTGTGCCTTTTGTATTAAATTCGGATGCAATTTCTGTGTTTCATCGTCAATTAGAAGGTCTAAGGTATACAGGAAACCTGAAGTGAAGCATCGGAATCTAAAACTGGACTCACAGGAGAGGTTCAAATCATAGAATGTTAGTGTGTCAGTCCTCTTGTACTTAATTCGGCATTGGGAGTTTTATATTAAATTCGGTTGCAATGTCTGTGTTTCATCGTCAATAGGAAGGTACAAGGGATACAGTAAACCTGAAGTGAATCATCGGAATCTAAAACTGGACTCACAGGATACGTTCAAATCATAGAAAGTGAGAGTTTCAGTCCTCGTTTACGTAAGTCGGCCTTGTGCTGTTTATATTAAATTCGGATGCCATTTCTGTGTTTCATCGTCAATAAGAAGGTCCAAGGGATACAGTAAACCTGAAGTGAAGCATCGGAATCTAAAACTGGACTCACAGGATACGTTCAAATCATAGAAAGTGAGAGTTTCAGTCCTCGTTTACTTAAGTCGGCCTTGTGCCTTTTATATTAAATTCGGATGCAATTTCTGTGTTTCATCGTCAATAAAAAGGTCCAAGGGGTACAGTAAACCTGAAGTGGAGCATCGGAATCTAAAACTGGACTCACAGGAGCGGTTCAAAAAATAGGAAGTGAGAGTGTCAGTCCTCTTGTACTTAAGTCGGCATTGTGCTTTTGTATTAAATTCGGATGCAATTTCTGTGTTTCATTGTCATTAGGAAGGTCCAAGGGATACAGTAAACCTGAAGTGAAGCATCGGAATCTAAAAGTGGACTCACAGGAGAGGTTCATATCAGAGAAATTTAGAGTGTCAATCCTCTTGTACTTAAGTCGGCATTGTGCCTTTTGTATTAAATTCGGATGCAATTTCTGTGTTTCATTGTCAATAAGAAGGTCCAAGGTATACAGGAAACCTGAAGTGAAGCATCGGAATCTAAAACTGGACTCACAGGAGAGGTTCAAATCATAGAAAGTTAGTGTGTCAGTCCTCTTGTACTTAATTCGCCATTGGGCCTTTTATATTAAATTCGGTTGCAATGTCTGTGTTTCATCGTCAATAAGAAGGTACAAGGGATACAGTAAACCTGTAGTGAATCATCGGAATCTAAAACTGGACTCACAGGATACGTTCAAATCATAGAAAGTGATAGTTTCAGTCCTCGTTTACTTAAGTCGGCCTTGTGCTGTTTATATTAAATTCGGATGCAATTTCTGTGTTTCATCGTCAATAAGAAGGTTCAAGGGATACAGTAAACCTGAAGTGAAGCATCGGAATCTAAAACTGGACTCACAGGATACGTTCAAATCATAGAAAGTGAGAGTTTCAGTCCTCGTTTACTTAAGTCGGCCTTGTGCCTTTTATATTAAATTCGGATGCATTTTCTGTGTTTCATCGTCAATAAGAAGGTCCAAGGGAAACAGTAAACCTGAAGTGGAGCATCGGAATCTAAAACCGGACTCACAGGAGCGGTTCAAAAAATAGGAAGTGAGAGTGTCAGTCCTCTTGTACTTAAGTCGGCATTGTGCCTTTTGTATTAAATTCGGATGCAATGTCTGTGTTTCATTGTCAATAAGAAGGTCCAAGGTATACAGGAAACCTGAAGTGAAGCATCGGAATCTAAAACTGGACTCACAGGAGAAGTTCAAATCATAGAAAGTTAGTGTGTCAGTCCTCTTGTACTTAATTCGGCATTGGGCCTTTTATATTAAATTCGGTTGCAATGTCTGTGTTTCATCGTCAATAAGAAGGTACAAGGGATACAGTAAACCTGAAGTGAAACATCGGAATCTAAAACTGGACTCACAGGATACGTTCAAATCATAGAAAGTGAGAGTTTCAGTCCTCGTTTACTTAAGTCATCCTTGTGCTGTTTATATTAAATTCGGATGCAATTTCTGTATTTCATCGTCAATAAGAAGGTCCAAGGGATACAGTAAACCTGAAGTGAAGCATCGGAATCTAAAACTGGACTCACACTAGAGGCTCAAATCATTGAAAGTGAGAGTGTCAGTCGTCTTGTACTTAGGTCGGCATTATGCCTTTTGTATTAATTCGGATGCAATTTCTGTGTTTCATCGTCAACAAGAAGGTCCAAGGTATACAGGAAACCTGAGTGAAGAATCGGAATCTAAAACTGGACTCAAAGGAGAGGTTCAAATCATAGAGAGTTAGTGTGTCAGTCCTCTTGTACTTAATTCGGCATTGGGCCTTTTATATTAAATTCGGTTGCAATTTCTGTGTTTCATCGTCAATAAGAAATTACAAGGGATACAGTAAACCTGAAGTGAAGCATCGGAATCTAAAACTGGACTCACAGGATACGTTCAAATTATAGAATGTGAGAGTTTCAGTCCTCGTATACTTAAGTCGGCCTTGTGCTTTTTATATTAAATTCGGATGCAATTTCTGTGTTTCATCGTCAATAAGAAGGTCCATGGGATACAGTAAACCTGAAGTGAAGCATCGGAATCTAAAACTGGACTCACAGGAGAGGTTCAAATCATAGAAAGAGAGAGTGTCAGTCGTCTTATACTTAAGTCGGAATTATGCTTTTGTATTAAATTCGGATGCAATTTCTGTGTTTCATTGTCATTAATAAGGTCCAAGGGATACAGTAAACCTGAAGTGAAGCATCGGAATCAAAAAGTGGACTGACAGGAGAGGCTCAAATCAGAGAGAGTTAGAGTGTCAATCCTCTTGTACTTAGGTCGGCATTGTGCCTTTTGTATTAAATTCGGATGCAATTTCTGTGTTTCATCGTCAATATGAAGGTCCAAGGGATACAGTAAACATGAAGTGAAGCATCGGAATCTAAAACTGGACTCACAGGAGAGGTTCAAATCATAGAAAGTTAGAGTGTCAGTCCTCTTGTACTTAAGTCGGCATCGTGCCTTTTGTATTAAATTCGGATACAATTTCTGTGTTTCATCGTTAATAAGAAGGGGCTAGGGATACAGTAAACCTGAAGTGAGGCATCGGAATCTAAAACTGGCCTCACAGGAGAGGTTCAAATCATAGAAAGTTAGGGTGTCAGTCCTCTTGTACTTAAGTCAGCGTTGTGCCTTTTGTATTAATTTCGGAAGCAATTTATGTGTTTCATCGTCAATAAGAAGTTCCAAGGGATACAGTATATCTTAAGTGAAGCATTGGAATCTGAAACTGGACTCACAGGAGAGGTTCTAATTATAGAAAGAGAGAGTGTCAGTCCTCTTGTACTGAAGTCGGCAATGTGCCTTTTGTATCACATTCGGATGCAATTTCTGTGCTTCATCGTCAATTAGAAGGTCCAAGGTATACAGGGAACCTGAAGTGAAGCATCGGAATCTAAAACTGGAGTCACAGGAGAGGTTCAAATCATAGAAAGTTAGTGTGTCAGTCCTCTTGTACTTAATTCGGCATTGGGCCTTTTATATTAAATTCGGATGCAATTTCTGTGTTTCATCGTCAATAAGGAGATACAAGGGATACAGTAAACCTGAAAACAAGCATCGGAATCTAAAACTGGACTCACAGAAGAGGTTCAAATCATAGAAAGTGAGAGTGTCAGTCACCTTGTACTTAAGTCGGCATTGTGCCTTTATTATTAAATTCGGATGCAATATCTGTGTTTCATCGTCAATAAAAAGGTCCAAGGGATACAGTAAACGTGAAGTGAAGCATCGCAATCTAAAACTGGACTCATAGGAGAGGTTCAAATCATAGAAAGTTAGAGTGTCAGTATTCTTGTACTTAAGTCGGCATTGTGCCTTTTAAATTTAATTCCGATGCAATTTCTGTGCCTAATCGTCAATAAGAAGGTCCAAGTAAACCTGAAGTGAAGCATCAGAATCTAAACTGGACTCACAGGAGAGGTTCAAATCATAGAAAGTTAGTGTGTCAGTCCTGTTGTACTTAAGTCGGCAGTGGGCCTTGTTTATTAACTTCGGATGCAATTTCTGTGTTTCATTGTCAATAAGAAGGTACAAGGGATACAGTAAACCTGAAGTGAAGCATCGGAATATAAAACAGGACTCACAGGATAGATTCGAATCATAGAAAGTGAGAGTGTCAGTCCTCTTGTACTTAAGTCGGCATTGTGCCTTTTGTATTAAATTCGGATGCAATTTCTGTGTTTCATCGTCAATAAGAGGGTTTAAGGGGTACAGTAAACCTGAAGTGAAGCATCGGAATCTAACACTTGACTCACAGGAGAAGTTCAAATCAGAGAAAGTTAGAGTGTCAATCCTCTTGTACTTAAGTCGGCATTGTGCCTTTGGTATTAAATTCGGATGCAATTTCTGTGTTTCATCGTCAATAAGAAGGTCCAAGGGATACAGTAAACCTGAAGTGAAGCATCGGAATCTAAAACTGGACTCACAGGAGAGGTTCAAATCATAGAAAGTGAGAGTGTCAGTCGTCTTGTACTTAAGTCGGAATTGTGCTTTTGTATTAAATTCGGATGCAATTTCTGTGTTTCATTGTCATTAAGAAGTCCAAGGGATACAGTAAACCTGAAATGAAGCATCGGAATCAAAAAGTGGACTCACAGGAGAGGTTCAAATCATAGAAAGTTAGAGTGTCAGTCCTCTTGTACTTAAGTCGGCATCGTGCCTTTTGTATTAAATTGGGATGCAATTTCTGTGTTGCATCGTTAATAAGAAAGTCCTAGGGATGCAGTAAACCTGAAGTGAGGCATCGGAATCTAAAACTGGCCTCACAGCAGAGGTTCAAATCATAGAAAGTTAGTGTGTCAGTCCTCTTGTACTTAATTCGGCATTGGGCCTTTTATATTAAATTCGGATGCAATTTCTGTGTTTCATCGTCAATAAGAAGGTACAAGGGATACAGTAAACCTGAAAACAAGCATCGGAATCTAAAACTGGACTCACAGAAGAGGTTCAAATCATAGAAAGTGAGAGTGTCAGTTACCTTGTACTTAAGTCGGCATTGTGCCTTTTGTATTAAATTCGGATGCAATATCTGTGTTTCATCGTCAGTAAGAAGGTCCAAGGGATACAGTAAACGTGAAGTGAAGCATCGGAATCTCAAACTGGACTCATAAGAGAGGTTTAAATCATAGAAAGTTAGAGTGTCAGTCCTCTTGTACTTAAGTCGGCATTGTGCCTTTTGAATGTAATTCCGATGCATTGTTCTGTGCCAAATCGTCAATAAGAAGGTCCAAGTAAACCTGAAGTGAAGCATCGGAATCTAAAACTGGACTCACAGGAGAGGTTCAAGTCATAGAAAGTTAGTGTGTCAGTCCTCTTGTACTTCAGTCGGCAGTGGGCCTTTTTATTAACTTCGGATGCAATTTCTGTGTTTCATCGTCAATAAGAAGGTACAGGGGATACAGTAAACCTGAAGTGAAGCATCGGAATATAAAGCAGGACTCACAGGATAGATTCGAATCATAGAAAGTGAGAGTGTCAGTCCTCTTGTACTTAAGTCGGCATTGTGCCTTTTGTATTAAATTCGGATGCAATTTCTGTGTTTCTTCGTCAATAAGAGGGTCTAAGGGGTACAGTAAAACTGAAGTGAAGCATCGGAATCTAACACTTGACTCACAGGAGAGGCTCAAATCATAGAAAGTTAGAGTGTCAGTCCGCTTGTACTTAATTAGGCATTGGGCCTTTTATATTAAATTCGGTTGCAATTTCTGTGTTTCATCGTCAATAAGAAATTACAAGGGATACAGTAAACCTGAAGTGAAGCATCTGAATCTAAAAGTGGGCTCACAGGAGAGGTTCAAATCAGAGAAAGTTAGAGTGTCAATCCTTTTGTACTTACGTCGGCATTGTGCCTTTTGTATTAAATTCGGATGCAATTTCTGAATTTCATCGTCAATATGAAGGTCCAAGGGATACAGTAAACATGAAGTGAAGCATCGGAATCTAAAACTGGACTCACAGGAGAGGTTCAAATCATAGAAAGTTAGAGTGTCAGTCCTCTTGTACTTAAGTCGGCATCGTGCCTTTTGTATTAAATTCGGATGCAATTTCTGTGTTTCATCGTTAATAAGAAGGTCCTAGGGATACAGTAAACCTGAAGTGAGGCATCGGAATCTAAAACTGGCCTCACAGGAGAGGTTCAAATCATAGAAAGTTAGGGTGTCAGTCCTCTTGTACTTAAGTCAGCGTTGTGCCTTTTGTATTAATTTCGGAAGCAATTTATGTGTTTCGTCGTCAATAAGAAGTTCCAAGGGATACAGTATATCTTAAGTGAAGCATTGGAATCTAAAACTGGACTCACAGGAGAGGTTCAAATAATAGAAAGTGAGAGTGTCAGTCCTCTTGTACTGAAGTCGGCAATGTGCCTTTTGTATCAAATTCGGATGCAATTTCTGTGCTTCATCGTCAATTAGACGGTCCAAGGTATACAGGAAACCTGAAGTGAAGCATCGGAATCTAAAACTGGACTCACAGGAGAGGTTCAAATCATAGAAAGTTAGTGTGTCAGTCCTCTTGTACTTAATTCGGCATTTGGCCTTTTATATTAAATTCGGATGCAATTTCTGTGTTTCATCGTCAATAAGAAGGTACAAGGGATACAGTAAACCTGAAAACAAGCATCGGAATCTAAAACTGGACTCACAGAAGAGGATCAAATCATAGAAAGTGAGAGTGTCAGTCACTTTGTACTTAAGTCGGCATTGTGCCTTTTGTATTAAATTCGGATGCAATATCTGTGTTTCATCGTCAATAAGAAGGTCCAAGGGATAGAGTAAACGTGAAGTGAAGCATCGGAATCTAAAACTGGACTCATAGGAGAGGTTTAAATCATAGAAAGTTAGAGTGTCAGTCCTCTTGTACTTAAGTCGGCATTGTGCCTTTTGAATGTAACTCCGATGCATTGTTCTGTGCCTAATCATCAATAAGAAGGTCCAAGTAAACCTGAAGTGAAGCATCGGAATCTAAAACTGGACTCACAGGAGAGGTTCAAATCATAGAATGTTAGTGTGTCAGTCCTCTTGTACTTAAGTCGGCAGTGGGCCTTTTTTATTAACTTCGGATGCAATTTCTGTGTTTCATCGTCAATAAGAAGGTACAAGGGATACAGTAAACCTGAAGTGAAGCATCGGAATATAAAACAGGACTCACAGGATAGATTCGAATCATAGAAAGTGAGAGTGTCAGTCCTCTTGTACTTAAGTCGGCATTGTGCCTTTTGTATTAAATTCGGATGCAATTTCTGTGTTTCATCGTCAATAAGAGGGTCTAAGGGGTACAGTAAAACTGAAGTGAAGCATCGGAATCTAACACTTGACTCACAGGAGAGGCTCAAATCATAGAAAGTTAGAGTGTCAGTCGTCTTGTACTTAAGTCGGTATTGTGCGATTTGTATTAAATTCGGATGCAATTTCTGTGTTTCATCGTCAATAAGAAGGTCCAAGGTATACAGTAAACCTGAAGTGAAGCTTCGGAATCTAAAACTGGACTCACAGGAGAGGTTCAAATCATCGAAAGTGAGAGTGTCAGTCCTCTTGTACTTAATTAGGCATTGGGCCTTTTACATTAAATTCGGTTGCAATTTCTGTGTTTCATCGTCAATAAGAAATTACAAGGGATACAGTAAACCTCAAGTGAAGCATCGGAATCTAAAAGTGGGCTCACAGGAGAGGTTCAAATCAGAGAAAGTTAGAGTGTCAATCCACTTGTACTTATGTCGGCATTGTGCCTTTTGTATTAAATTCTGATGCAATATCTGTGTTTCATCGTCAATATGAAGGTCCAAGGGATACAGTAAACATGAAGTGAAGCATCGGAATCTAAAACTGGACTCACAGGAGAGGTTCAAATCATAGAAAGTTAGAGTATCAGTCCTCTTGTACTTAAGTCGGCATCGTGCCATTTGTATTAAATTCGGATGCAATTTCTGTGCTTCATCGTTAATAAGAAGTATCCTAGGGATACAGTAAACCTGAAGTGAGGCATCGGAATCTAAAACTGGCCTCACAGGAGAGGTTCAAATCATAGAAAGTTAGGGTTTCAGTCCTCTTGTACTTAAGTCAGCGTTGTGCCTTTTGTATTAAATTCGGAAGCAATTTATGTGTTTCATCGTCAATAAAAAGTTCCAAGGGATACAGTATATCTTAAGTGAAGCGTTGGAATCTAAAACTGGACTCACAGGAGAGGTTCAAATAATAGAAAGTGAGAGTGTCAGTCCTCTTGTGCTGAAGTCGGCAATGTGCCTTTTGTATCAAATTCGGATGCTATTTCTGTGCTTCATCGTCAATTAGAAGGTCCAAGGTATACAGAAAACCTGAAGTGAAGCATCGGAATCTAAAACTGGACTCACAGGAGAGGTTCAAATTATAGAAAGTTAGTGTGTCAGTCCTCTTGTACTTATTTCGGCATTGGGCCTTTTATATTAAATTCGGATGCAATTTCTGTGTTATATCGTCAATAAGAAGGTACAAGGGATACAGTAAACCTGAAAACAAGCATCGGAATCTAAAACTGGACTCACAGAAGAGGTTCAAATCATAGAAAGTGAGAGTGTCAGTCACCTTGTACTTAAGTCGGCATTGTGCCTTTTGTATTAAATTCGGATGCAATTTCTGTGTTTCATCGTCAATAAGAAGGTCCAAGGTATACAGGAAACCTGAAGTGAAACATCAGAATCTAAAACTGGACTCACAGGAGAGGTTCAAGTCATAGAAAGTTAGAATGTCAGTCCTCTTCTACTTAAGCCGGCATTGGGCCTTTTATATTAAATTCGATTGCAATTTCTGTGTTTCATCGTCAATAAGAAGGTACAAGGGATACAGTGAACCTGAAGTGAAGCATCGGAATCTAAAACTGGACTCACAGGATACGTTCAAATCATAGAAAGTGAGAGTTTCAGTCTCGTTTACTTAAGTCGGCCTTGTGCCTTTTATATGTAATTCGAATGCAATTCCTGTGTTTCATCGTCAATAAGAAGGTCCAAGGGATACAGTAAACCTGAAGTGAAGCATCGGAATCTAAAACTGGACTTACAGGAGAGGTTCAAATCATAGAAAGTTAGAGCGTCAGTCCTCTTGTACTTAAGTCGGCATTGTGCCTTTTGTATTAAATTCGGATGCGATTTCTGTGTTTCATCGTTAATAAGAAGGTCCAAGGGATACAGTAAACATGAAGTGAAGCATCGGAATCTAAAACTGGACTAACAGGAGAGGTTCAAATCATAGAAAGTTAGAGTGTCAGCCCTCTTGTACTTAAGTCGGCATTGTGCCTTTTGTATAAAATTCGGATGCGATTTCTGTGTTTCATCGTTAATAAGAAGGTCCTAGGGATACAGTAAACCTGAAGTGAGGCATCGGAATCTAAAACTGGCCTCACAGGAGACGTTCAAATCATAGAAAGTTAGGGTGTCAGTCCTCTTGCACTTAAGGCAGCATTGTGCCTTTTGTATTAAAATCGGATACAATTTATGTGTTTCATCGTCAATAAGAAGTTCCATGGGATACAGTATACCTTAAGTGAAGCATTGGAATCTAAAACTGGACTCACAGGAGAGGTTCAAATAATAGAAAGTGAGAGTGTCAGTCCTCTTGTACTTAAGTCGGCATTGTGCCTTTTGTATCAAATTCGGATGCAATTTCTGTGTTTCATCGTCAATTACAAGGTCCAAGGTATACAGGAAACCTGAAGTGAAGCATCGGAATCTAAAACTGGACTCACAGGAGAGGTTCAAATCATAGAAAGTTAGTGTGTCAGTACTCTTGTACTTATTTCGGCCTTGGGCCTTTTATATTAAATTCGGATGCAATTTCTGTGTTTCATCGTCAATAAGAAGGTACAAGGGATACAGTAAATCTGAAGCGAAGCTTTGGAATCTTAAACTGGACTCACAGGATAGGTTCAAATCATAGAAGGTGAGAGTGTCAGTCCTCTTGTACTTAAGTCGGCATTTTGCCTTTTGTATTAAATTCGGTTGTAATTTCTGTGTTTCATCGTCAATAAGAAGGTCCAAGGGATACAGTAAACCTGAAATGAAGCATCGGAATGTAAAACTGGACTCAAAGGAGAGGTTCATATCACAGAAAGTGAGAGTGTCAGTCCTCTTGTACTTAAGTCGTCATTGTGCTTGTGTATTAAATTCGGATGCAATTTCTGTGTTTCATCGTCAATAAGAAGGTCCAAGGTATGCAGTAAACCTGAAGTGAAGCATCGGAATCTAAAACTGGACTCACAGGAGAGGTTCAAATCATTGAGAGTGAGAGTGTCAGTCGTCTTGTACTTATGTCGGCACTGTGCCTTTTGTATTAAATTCGGATGCAATTTCTGTGTTTCATCGTCAATAAGAAGGTCCAAGGTATACAGGAAACCTGAAGTGAAGCATCGGAATATAAAACTGGACTCACAGGAGAGGTTCAAATTATAGAAAGTGAGAGTGTCAGTCCTCTTGTACTTAAGTCGGCATTGGACCTTTTGTATTAAATTCGGATCCAATTTCTGTGATTCATCGACATTAAGATGGTCCAAGGGATACTGTAAACCTGAAGTGAAGCATCGGAATCAAAAACTGGACTCATAGGAGAGGTTCAAATAATAGAAAGTTAGAGTGTCAGTCGTCTTGTACTTAAGTTGGTATTGTGCCTTTTGTATTAAATTCGGATGCAATTTCTGTGTGTCATCGTCAATAGGAAGGTCCAAGGTATACAGTAAACCTGAAGTGAAGCATCGGAATCTAAAACTGGACTCACAGGAGAGGTTCAAATCATAGAAAGTTAGAGTGTCAGTCCTCTTGTACGTAAGTCGGCATTGTGATTTGGTATTAAATTCAGATGCAATTTCTGTTTTTCATCGCCAATAGGAAGGTCCAAGGTATAAAGTAAACCTGAAGTGAAGAAGCGGAATCTAAAACTGGACTTACAGGAGAGGTTCAAATCATAGAAGGTGAGAGTGTCAGTCGTCTTGTACTTAAGTCGGCATTATGCATTTTGTATTAAATTCGGATGCAATATCTGTGTTTCATCGTCAATAAGAAGGTCCAAGGGATACAGTAAACCTGAAGTGAAGCATCGGAATCTAAAACTGGACTCACAGGATACGTTCAAATCATAGAAAGTGAGAGTTTCAGTCTCCTTTACTTAAGTAGGCCTTGTGCCTTTTATATCTAATTCGGATGCAATATCTGTGTTTCATCGTCAATAAGAAGGTCCAAGGGATACAGGAAACCTGAAGTGAAGCATCGGACTCTAAAACTGGACTCACAGGAGAGGTTCAAATCATAGAAAGTGAGATTGTCAGTCCTCTTGTACTTAAGTCGGCATTGTGCTTTTGTATTAAATTCGGATGCAATTTCTGTGTTTCATTGTCATTAAGAAGGTCCAAGGGATACAGTAAACCTGAAGTGAAGCATTGGAATCTAAAAGTGGACTCACAGGAGAGGTTCAAGTCATAGAAAGTTAGAGCGTCAGTCCTCTTGTACTTAAGTCGGCATTGTGCCCTTTGTATTAAATTCGGATGCAATTTCTGTGTTTCATCGTTAATAAGAAGGTTCTAGGGATACAGTAAACCCGAAGTGAGGCATCGGAATCTAAAACTGGACTCTCAGGAGAGGTTCAAATCATAGAAAGTTAGAGTGTGTGTCCTCTTGTACTTAAGTCGGCATTGTGATTTGGTATTAAATTCGGATGCAATTTCTGTTTTTCATCGTCAATAAGAAGGTCCAAGGTATACAGTAAACCTGAAGTGAAGAAGCTGAATCTAAAACTGGACTCACAGGAGAGGTTCAAATCATTGAAAGTGAGAGTGTCAGTCGTCTTGTACTTAAGTCGGCATTATGCCTTTTCTATTAAATTCGTATGCAAATTCTGTGTTTCATCGTCAATAAGAAGGTCCAAGGTATACAGGAAACCTGAAGTGAAACATCAGAATCTAAAACTGGACTCACAGGAGAGGTTCAAGTCATAGAAAGTTAGAATGTCAGTCCTCTTCTACTTAAGCCGGCATTGGGCCTTTTATATTAAATTCGATTGCAATTTCTGTGTTTCATCGTCAATAAGAAGGTACAAGGGATACAGTGAACCTGAAGTGAAGCATCGGAATCTAAAACTGGACTCACAGGATACGTTCAAATCATAGAAAGTGAGAGTTTCAGTCTCGTTTACTTAAGTCGGCCTTGTGCCTTTTATATGTAATTCGAATGCAATTCCTGTGTTTCATCGTCAATAAGAAGGTCCAAGGGATACAGTAAACCTGAAGTGAAGCATCGGAATCTAAAACTGGACTTACAGGAGAGGTTCAAATCATAGAAAGTTAGAGCGTCAGTCCTCTTGTACTTAAGTCGGCATTGTGCCTTTTGTATTAAATTCGGATGCGATTTCTGTGTTTCATCGTTAATAAGAAGGTCCAAGGGATACAGTAAACATGAAGTGAAGCATCGGAATCTAAAACTGGACTCACAGGAGAGGTTCAAATCATAGAAAGTTAGAGTGTCAGCCCTCTTGTACTTAAGTCGGCATTGTGCCTTTTGTATTAAATTCGGATGCGATTTCTGTGTTTCATCGTTAATAAGAAGGTCCTAGGGATATAGTAAACCTGAAGTGAGGCATCGGAATCTAAAACTGGCCTCACAGGAGACGTTCAAATCATAGAAAGTTAGGGTGTCAGGCCTCTTGCACTTAAGGCAGCATTGTGCCTTTTGTATTAAATTCGGATACAATTTATGTGTTTCATCGTCAATAAGAAGTTCCAAGGAATACAGTATACCTTAAGTGAAACATTGGAATCTAAAACTGGACTCACAGGAGAGGTTCAAATAATAGAAAGTGAGAGTGTCAGTCCTCTTGTACTTAAGTCGGCATTGTGCCTTTTGTATCAAATTCGGATGCAATTTCTGTGTTTCATCGTCAATTAGAAGGTCCAAGGTATACAGGAAACCTGAAGTGAAGCATCGGAATCTAAAACTGGACTCACAGGAGAGGTTCAAATCATAGAAAGTTAGTGTGTCAGTACTCTTGTACTTATTTCGGCCTTGGGCCTTTTATATTAAATTCGGATGCAATTTCTGTGTTTCATCGTCAATAAGAAGGTACAAGGGATACAGTAAATCTGAAGCGAAGCTTTGGAATCTTAAACTGGACTCACAGGATAGGTTCAAATCATAGAAGGTGAGAGTGTCAGTCCTCTTGTACTTAAGTCGGCATTTTGCCTTTTGTATTAAATTCGGTTGTAATTTCTGTGTTTCATCGTCAATAAGAAGGTCCAAGGGATACAGTAAACCTGAAATGAAGCATCGGAATGTAAAACTGGACTCAAAGGAGAGGTTCATATCACAGAAAGTGAGAGTGTCAGTCCTCTTGTACTTAAGTCGGCATTGTGCCATTTGTATTAAATTCGGATGCAATTTCTGTGTTTCATCGTCAATAAGAAGGTCCAAGGGATACAGTAAACCTGAAGTGAACCATCGTAATCTACAACTGGACTCACAAGAGAGGTTCAAATCATAGAAAGTTAGAGTGTCAGTCCTCTTGTACTTAAGTCGTCATTGTGCTTGTGTATTAAATTCGGATGCAATTTCTGTGTTTCATCGTCAATAAGAAGGTCCAAGGTATGCAGTAAACCTGAAGTGAAGCATCGGAATCTAAAACTGGACTCACAGGAGAGGTTCAAATCATTGAGAGTGAGAGTGTCAGTCGTCTTGTACTTATGTCGGCACTGTGCCTTTTGTATTAAATTCGGATGCAATTTCTGTGTTTCATCGTCAATAAGAAGGTCTAAGGTATACAGGAAACCTGAAGTGAAGCATCGGAATATAAAACTGGACTCACAGGAGAGGTTCAAATTATAGAAAGTGAGAGTGTCAGTCCTCTTGTACTTAAGTCGGCATTGGACCTTTTGTATTAAATTCGGATCCAATTTCTGTGATTCATCGACATTAAGATGGTCCAAGGGATACTGTAAACCTGAAGTGAAGCATCGGAATCAAAAACTGGACTCATAGGAGAGGTTCAAATAATAGAAAGTTAGAGTGTCAGTCGTCTTGTACTTAAGTTGGTATTGTGCCTTTTGTATTAAATTCGGATGCAATTTCTGTGTGTCATCGTCAATAGGAAGGTCCAAGGTATACAGTAAACCTGAAGTGAAGCATCGGAATCTAAAACTGGACTCACAGGAGAGGTTCAAATCATAGAAAGTTAGAGTGTCAGTCCTCTTGTACGTAAGTCGGCATTGTGATTTGGTATTAAATTCAGATGCAATTTCTGTTTTTCATCGTCAATAGGAAGGTCCAAGGTATAAAGTAAACATGAAGTGAAGAAGCGGAATCTAAAACTGGACTCACAGGAGAGGTTCAAATCATAGAAGGTGAGAGTGTCAGTCGTCTTGTACTTAAGTCGGCATTATGCATTTTGTATTAAATTCGGATGCAATATCTGTGTTTCATCGTCAATAAGAAGGTCCAAGGGATACAGTAAACCTGAAGTGAAGCATCGGAATCTAAAACTGGACTCACAGGATACGTTCAAATCATAGAAAGTGAGAGTTTCAGTCTCCTTTACTTAAGTAGGCCTTGTGCCTTTTATATCTAATTCGGATGCAATATCTGTGTTTCATCGTCAATAAGAAGGTCCAAGGGATACAGGAAACCTGAAGTGAAGCATCGGACTCTAAAACTGGACTCACAGGAGAGGTTCAAATCATAGAAAGTGAGATTGTCAGTCCTCTTGTACTTAAGTCGGCATTGTGCTTTTGTATTAAATTCGGATGCAATTTCTGTGTTTCATTGTCATTAAGAAGGTCCAAGGGATACAGTAAACCTGAAGTGAAGCATTGGAATCTAAAAGTGGACTCACAGGAGAGGTTCAAGTCATAGAAAGTTAGAGCGTCAGTCCTCTTGTACTTAAGTCGGCATTGTGCCCTTTGTATTAAATTCGGATGCAATTTCTGTGTTTCATCGTCAATAAGAAGGTCCAAGGTATACAGGAAACCTGAAGTGAAGCATCGGAATCTAAAACTGGACTCTCAGGAGAGGTTCAAATTATAGAATGTGAGAGTGTCAGTCCTCTTGTACTTAAGTCGGCATTGGGCCTTTTGTATTAAATTCGGATCCAATTTCTGTGTTTCATCGACAATAAAATGGTCCAAGGGATACAGTAAACCTGAAGTGAAGCATCGGAATCTAAAACTGGACTCGTAGGAGAGGTTCAAATAATAGAAAGTTAGAGTGTCAGTCGTTTTGTACTTAAGTCGGCATTGTGCCTTTTGTATTAAATTCGGATGCAATATCTGTGTTTCATCGTCAATAGGAAGGTCCAAGGTATACAGTAAACCTGAAGTGAAGCATCGGAATCTAAAGCTGGACTCACAGGATACGTTCAAATCATAGAAAGTGAGAGTTTCAGTCTCGTTTACTTAAGTCGGCCCTGTGCCTTTTATATCTAATTCGGATGCAATTTCTGTGTTTCATCGTCAATAAGAAGGTACAAGGGATACAGTAAACTTGAAGCGAAGCTTTGGAATCTTATACTGGACTCACAGGATAGGTTCAAGTCATAGAAGGTGAGAGTGTCAGTCCTCTTGTACTTAAGTCGGCATTGTGCCTTTTGTATTAAATTCGGTTGTTAGTTCTGTGTTTCATCGTCAATAAGAAGGTCCAAGGGATACAGTAAACCTGAAATGAAGCATCGGAATGTAAAACTGGACACAAAGGAGAGGTTCATATCACAGAATGTGAGAGTGTCAGTCCTCTTGTACTTAAGTCGGCATTGTGCCCTTTGTATTAAATTCGGATGCAATTTCTGTGTTTCATCGTCAATAAGAAGGTCCAAGGGATACAGTAAACCTGAAGTGAACCGTCGTAATCTAGAACTGGACTCACAAGAGAGGTTCAAATCATAGAATGTTAGAGTGTCAGTCCTCTTGTACATAATTCGTCATTGTGCTTGTGTATTAAATTCGGATGCAATTTCTGTGTTTCATCGTCAATAAGAAGGTCCAAGGTATACAGGAAACCTGAAGTGAAGCATCGGAATCTAAAACTGGACTCACAGGAGAGGTTCAAATTATAGAAAGTGAGAGTGTCAGTCCTCTTGTACTTAAGTCGGCATTGGGCCTTTTGTATTAAATTCGGATGCAATTTCTGTGTTTCATCGTCAATAGGAAGGTCCAAGGTATACAGTAAACCTGAAGTGAAGCATCGGAATCTAAAACTGGACTCACAGGAGAGGTTCAAATCATAGAAAGTTAGAGTGTCAGTCCTCTTGTACTTAAGTCGGCATTGTGATTTGGTATTAAATTCAGATGCAATTTCTGTTTTTCATCGTTAATAAGAAGGTCCAAGGTATAAAGTAAACCTGAAGTGAAGAAGCGGAATCTAAAACTGGACTCACAGGAGAGGTTCAAATCATTGAAAGTGAGTGTGTCAGTCATCTTGTACTTAAGTCGGCATTATGCCTTTTGTATTAAATTCGGATCCAATATCTGTGTTTCATCGTCAATAACAAGGTCCAAGGTACACAGGAAACCTGAAGTGAAGCATCGGAATCTAAAACTGGACTCACAGGAGAGGTTCAAATCATAGAAAGTTAGTGTGTCAGTCCTCTTGTACTTAATTCGGCATTGGGCCTTTTATATTAAATTCGGTTGCAATTTCTGTGTTTCATCGTCAATAAGAAGGTACAAGGGATACAGTAAACCTGAAGTGAAGAATCGGAATCTAAAACTGGACTCACAGGATACGTTCAAATCATAGAAAGTGAGAGTTTCAGTCTCGTTTACTTAAGTCGGCCTTGTGCCTTTTATATCTAATTCGGATGCAATATCTGTTTTGCATCGTCAATAAGAAGGTCCAAGGGATACAGTAAACCTGAAGTGAAGCATCGGACGCTAAAACTGGACTCACAGGAGAGGTTCATATCATAGAAAGTGAGATTGTCAGTCCTCTTGTACTTAAATCGGCATTGTGCTTTTGTATTAAATTCGGATGCAATTTCAGTGTTTCATTGTCATTAAGAAGGTCCAAGGGATACAGTAAACCTGAAGTGAAGCATCGGAATCTAAAAGTGGACTCACAGGAGAGGTTCAAGTCATAAAAAGTTAGAGTGTCAGTCCTCTTGTACTTAAGTCGGCATTGTGTCTTTTGTATTAAATTCGGATGCAATTTCTGTGTTTCATCGTTAGTAAGAAGGTACTAGGTATACAGTAAACCTGAAGTGAGGCATCGGAATCTAAAACTGGACTCACAGGAGAGGTTCAAATCATTGAAAGTGAGAGTGTCAGTCGTCTTGTACTTATGTCGGCACTGTGCCTTTTGTATTAAATTCGGATGCAATTTCTGTGTTTCATCGTCAATAAGAAGGTCCAAGGTATACAGGAAACCTGAAGTGAAGCATCGGAATCTAAAACTGGACTCACAGGAGAGGTTCAAATTATAGAAAGTGAGCGTGTCAGTCCTCTTGTACTTAAGTCGGCATTGGGCCTTTTGTATTAAATTCGGATCCAATTTCTGTGTTTCATCGACACTAAGATGGTCCAAGAGATACAGTAAACCTGAAGTGAAGCATCGGAATCTAAAACTGGACTCACAGGAGAGGTTCAAAACATAGATAGTTAGAGTGTCAGTCCTCTTGTACTTACGTCGGCATTGTGCCTTTTGTATTAAATTCGGTTGCAATTTCTGTGTTTTATCGTCAATGAGAAGGTCCCAGGGATACAGTAAACCTGAAGTGAAGCATCGGAATCTGAAACTGGACTCACAGGAGAGGTTCAAATCATAGATAGTTAGAGTGTCAGTCCTCTTGTACTTAAGTCGGCATTGTGCCTTTTGTATTAAATTCGGATGCAATTTCTGTGTTTCATCGTCAATGAGAAGGTCCAAGGTATACAGTAAACCTGAAGTGAAGCATCGGAATATAAAACTGGTCTCACAGGAGAGGTTCAAATCATAGAAAGTGAGAGTGTCAGTCCTATTGTTTTCAAGTCGGCATTGTGCCTTTTGTATTAAATTCGGTTCCAATTTCTATGTTTCATCGTCAATAAGATGGTCCAAGGGATACAGTAAACCTGAAGTGAAGCATCGGAATCAAAAACTGGACTCACCGGAGAGGTTCAAACCATAGAAAGTTAGAGTGTCAGTCGTCTTGTACTTACGTCACCATTGTGCCTTTGGTATTAAATTCGGATGCAATTTCTGTGTTTCATCGTCAATAGGAAGGTCCAAGGTATACAGTAACCCTGAAGTGAAGCATCGGAATCTAAAACTGGACTCACAGGAGAGGTTCAAATCATCGAAAGACAGAGGTCAGTCCGCTTGTACTTAAGTCGGCATTGTGCCTTTTGTATTAAATTCGGATGCAATTTCTGTTTTTCATCGTCAATAAGAAAGTCCAAGGGATACAGTAAACCTGAAGTGAAGCATCGGAATCTAAAACTGGACTCACAGGAGAGGTTCAAATCATAGAAAATTTGTGTGTCAGTCCTCTTGTACCTAATTCGGCATTGGGCATTTCATATTAAATTCGGTTGCAATTTCTGTGTTTCATCGTCAATAAGAAGGTCCAAGGTATACAGTAAACCTGAAGTGAAGCATCGGAATCTAAAAGTGGACTCACAGGAGAGGTTCAAGTCATAGAAAGTTAGAGTGTCAGTCCTCTTGTACTTAAGTCGGCATTGTGCCTTTTGTATTAAATTCGGATGCAATTTCTGTGTTTCATCGTTAATAAGAAGGTACTAGGGATACAGTAAACCTGAAGTGAGGCATCGGAATCTAAAACTGCACTCACAGGAGAGGTTCAAATCATTGAAAGTGAGAGTGTCAGTCCTCTTGTTCTTAATTCGGCCTTGTGCCTTTTATATCTAATTTGGATGCAATATCTGTGTTGCATCGTCAATAAGAAGGTCCAAGGGATACAATAAACCTGAAGTGAAGCATAGGACGCTAAAACTGGACTCACAGGAGAGGTTCAAATCATAGAAAGTGAGATTGTCAGTCCTCTTGTACTTAAGTCGGCATTGTGCTTTTGTATTAAATTCGGATGCAATTTCAGTGTTTCATTGTCATTAAGAAGGTCCAAGGGATACAGTAAACCTGAAGTGAAGCATCGGAAACTAAAAGTGGACTCACAGGAGAGGTTCAAGTCATAGAAAGTTAGAGTGTCAGTCCTCTTGTACTTAAGTCGGCATTGTGCCTTTTGTATTAAATTCGGATGCAATTTCTGTGTTTCATCGTTAATAAGAAGGTACTAGGGATACAGTAAACCTGAAGTGAGGCATCGGAATCTAAAACTGCACTCACAGGAGAGGTTCAAATCATTGAAAGTGAGAGTGTCAGTCGTCTTGTACTTATGTCGGCACTGTGCCTTTTGTATTAAATTCGGATGCAATTTCTGTGTTTCATCGTCTATAAGAAGGTAAAAGGTATACAGGAAACTTGAAGTGAAGCATCGGAATCTACAACTGGACTCACAGGAGAGGTTCAAATTATAGAAAGTGAGAGTGTCAGTCCTCTTGTACTTAAGCCGGCATTGGGCCTTTTGTATTAAATTCGGATCCAATTTCTGTGTTTCATCGACAATAAGATGGTCCAAGGGATACAGTAAACCTGAAGTGAAGCATCGGAATCTAAAACTGGACTCATAGGAGAGGTTCAAATAATAGAAAGTTAGAGTGTCAGTCGTTTTTTACTTAAGTCGGCGTTGTGCCTTTTGTATTAAATTCGGATGCAATTTCTGTGTTTCGTCGTTAATAAGAAGGTCCTAGGGATACAGTGAACCTGAAGTGGGGCATCGGAATCTCAACCTGGACTCACAAGAGAGGTTCAAATCATAGAAAGTTAGAGTGTCAGTCCTCTTGTACTTAAGCCAGCATTGTGCCTTTTATATTAAATTCGGATGCAATTTCTGTGTTACATCGTCAGTAAGAAGGTCCATGGTATACAGTAAACTTTAAGTGAAGCATCGGAATCAAAAACTGGACTCACAGGAGGGGTTCAAATCATAGAAAGACAGAGTGTCAGTCCTCTTGTACTTAAGCCGGCATTGTGCCTTTTGTATTAAATTCGGATGCAATTTCTGTGTTTCATCGTCAATAAGAAGGTCCAAGGGATACAGTTAACCTGAAGGAAAGCATCGGAATCTAAAACAGGACTCACAGGACAGGTTCAAATCATAGAGAGTGAGAGTGTCAGTCCTCTTGTACTTACGTCGGCATTGTGCCATTTGTATTAAATTCGGTTGCAATTTCTGTGTTTATCGTCAATAAGAAGGTCCCAGGGATACAGTAAACCTGAAGTGAAGCATCGGAATCTGAAACTGGACTCACAGGAGAGGTTCAAATCATAGATAGTTAGAGTGTCAGTCCTCTTGTACTTAAGTCGGCATTGTGATTTTTTTTTTAAATTCGGATGCAATTTCTGTGTTTCATCGTCAATGAGAAGGTCCAAGGGATACAGTAAACCTGAAGTGAATCATCGGAATCTAAAACTGGACTCACAGGAGAGGTTCAAATCATAGAAAGTGAGAGTGTCAGTCCTATTGTTTTCAAGTCGGCATTGTGCCCTTTGTATTAAATTCGGATGCAACTTCTGTGTTTCATCGTCAATAAGAAGGTCCAAGGGATACAGTAAACCTGAAGTGAACCATCGTAATCTAGAACTGGACTCAAAAGAGAGGTTCAAATCATAGAATGTTAGAGTGTCAGTCCTCTTGTACTTAAGTCGTCATTGTGCTTGTGTATTAAATTCGGATGCAATTTCTGTGTTTCATCGTCAATAAGAAGGTCCAAGGTATACAGGAAACCTGAAGTGAAGCATCGGAATCTAAAACTGGACTCACAGGAGAGGTTCAAATTATAGAAAGTGAGAGTGTCAGTCCTCTTGTACTTAAGTCGGCATTGGGCCTTTTGTATTAAATTCGGATCCAATTTCTGTGATTCATCGACAATAAGATGGTCCAAGGGATACAGTAAACCTGAAGTGAAGCATCGGAATCTAAATCTGGACTCATAGGAGAGGTTCAAATAATAGAAAGTTAGAGTGTCAGTCGTCTTGTACTTAAGTCGGCATTGTGCCTTTTGTATTAAATTCGGATGCAATTTCTGTGTTTCATCGTCAATAGGAAGGTCCAAGGTATACAGTAAACCTGAAGTGAAGCATCGGAATCTAAAACTGGACTCACAGGAGAGGTTCAAATCATAGAAAGTTAGAGTGTCAGTCCTCTTGTACTTAAGTCGGCATTGTGATTTGGTATTAAATTCAGATGCAATTTCTGTTTTTCATCGTCAATAAGAAGGTCCAAGGTATAAAGTAAACCTGAAGTGAAGAAACGGAATCTAAAACTGGACTCACAGGAGAGGTTCAAATCACTGAAAGTGAGAGTGTCAGTTGTCTTGTACTTAAGTCGGCATTATGCCTTTTGTATTAAATTCGGATGCAATATCTGTGTTTCATCGTCAATAACATGGTCCAAGGTATACAGGAAACCTGAAGTGAAGCATCGGAATCTAAAACTGGACTCACAGGAGAGGTTCAAATCATAGAAAGTTAGTGTGTCAGTCCTCTTGTACTTAATTCGGCATTGGGCCTTTTATTTTAAATTCGGTTGCAATTTCTGCGTTTCATCGTCAATAAGAAGGTACAAGGGATACAGTAAACCTGAAGTGAAGCATCGGAATCTAAAACTGGACTCACAGGATACGTTCAAATCATAGAAAGTGAGAGTTTCAGTCTCGTTTACTTAATTCGGCCTTGTGCCTTTTATATCTAATTTGGATGCAATATCTGTGTTGCATCGTCAATAAAAAGGTCCAAGGGATACAATAAACCTGAAGTGAAGCATCGGACGCTAAAACTGGACTCACAGGAGGGGTTCAAATCATAGAAAGACAGAGTGTCAGTCCTCTTGTACTTAAGCCGGCATTGTGCCTTTTGTATTAAATTCGGATGCAATTTCTGTGTTTCATCGTCAATAAGAAGGTCCAAGGGATACAGTTAACCTGAAGGGAAGCATCGGAATCTAAAACAGGACTCACAGTACAGGTTCAAATCATAGAGAGTGAGAGTGTCAGTCCTCTTGTACTTACGTCGGCATTGTGCCTTTTGTATTACATTCGGTTGCAATTTCTGTGTTTTATCGTCAATAAGAAGGTCCCAGGGATACAGTAAACCTGAAGTAAAGCATCGGAATCTGAAACTGGACTCACAGGAGAGGTTCAAATCATAGATAGTTAGAGTGTCAGTCCTCTTGTACTTAAGTCGGCATTGTGCCTTTTGTATTAAATTCGGATGCAATTTCTGTGTTTCATCGTCAATGAGAAGGTCCAAGGGATACAGTAAACCTGAAGTGAATCATCGGAATCTAAAACTGGACTCACAGGAGAGGTTCAAATCATAGAAAGTGAGAGTGTCAGTCCTATTGTTTTCAAGTCGGCATTGTGCCCTTTGTATTAAATTCGGATGCAACTTCTGTGTTTCATCGTCAATAAGAAGGTCCAAGGGATACAGTAAACCTGAAGTGAACCATCGTAATCTAGAACTGGACTCAAAAGAGAGGTTCAAATCATAGAAAGTTAGAGTGTCAGTCCTCTTGTACTTAAGTCGTCATTGTGCTTGTGTATTAAATTCGGATGCAATTTCTGTGTTTCATCGTCAATAAGAAGGTCCAAGGTATACAGGAAACCTGAAGTGAAGCATCGGAATCTAAAACTGGACTCACAGGAGAGGTTCAAATTATAGAAAGTGAGAGTGTCAGTCCTCTTGTACTTAAGTCGGCATTGGGCCTTTTGTATTAAATTCGGATCCAATTTCTGTGTTTCATCGACGATAAGATGGTCCAAGGGATACAGTAAACCTGAAGTGAAGCATCGGAATCTAAATCTGGACTCATAGGAGAGGTTCAAATAATAGAAAGTTAGAGTGTCAGTCGTCTTGTACTTAAGTCGGCATTGTGCCTTTTGTATTAAATTCGGATGCAATTTCTGTGTTTCATAGTCAATAGGAAGGTCCAAGGTATACAGTAAACCTGAAGTGAAGCATCGGAATCTAAAACTGGACTCACAGGAGAGGTTCAAATCATAGAAAGTTAGAGTGTCAGTCCTCTTGTACTTAAGTCGGCATTGTGATTTGGTATTAAATTCAGATGCAATTTCTGTTTTTCATCGTCAATAAGAAGGTCCAAGGTATAAAGTAAACCTGAAGTGAAGAAGCGGAATCTAAAACTGGACTCACAGGAGAGGTTCAAATCACTGAATGTGAGAGTGTCAGTTGTCTTGTACTTAAGACGGCATTATGCCTTTTTTATTAAATTCGGATGCAATATCTGTGTTTCATCGTCAATAACAAGGTCCAAGGTATACAGGAAACCTAAAGTGAAGCATCGGAATCTAAAACTGGACTCACAGGAGAGGTTCAAATCATAGAAAGTTAGTGTGTCAGTCCTCTTGTACTTAATTCGGCATTGGGCCTTTTATATTAAATTCGGTTGCAATTTCTGCGTTTCATCGTCAATAAGAAGGTACAAGGGATACAGTTAACCTGAAGGGAAGCATCGGAATCTAAAACTGGACTCACAGGATACGTTCAAATCATAGAAAGTGAGAGTTTCAGTCTCGTTTACTTAATTCGGCCTTGTGCCTTTTATATCTAATTTGGATGCAATATCTGTGTTGCATCGTCAATAAAAAGGTCCAAGGGATACAATAAACCTGAAGTGAAGCATCGGACGCCAAAACTGGACTCACAGGAGAGGTTCAAATCATTGAAAGTGAGAGTGTCAGTCGTCTTGTACTTATGTCGGCACTGTGCCTTTTGTATTAAATTCGAATGCAATTTCTGTGTTTCATCGTCAATAAGAAGGTACAAGGTATACAGGAAACCTGAGGTGAAGCATCGGAATCTACAACTGGACTCACAGGAGAGGTTCAAATTATAGAAAGTGAGAGTGTCAGTCCTCTTGTACTTAAGTCGGTATTGGGCCTTTTGTATTAAATTCGGATCCAATTTCTGTGATTCATCGACAATAAGATGGTCCAAGGGATACAGTAAACCTGAAGTGAAGCATCGGAATCTAAAACTGGACTCATAGGAGAGGTTCAAATAATAGAAAGTTAGAGTGTCAGTCGTTTTGTACTTAAGTCGGCGTTGTGCCTTTTGTATTAAATTCGGATGCAATTTCTGTGTTTCATCGTCAATAGGAAGGTCCAAGGTATACAGTAAACCTGAAGTGAAGCATCGGAATCTGAAACTGGACTCACAGGAGAGGTTCAAATCATAGAAAGTTAGAGTGTCAGTCCTCTTGTACTTAAGTCGGCATTGTGCATTTTGTATTACATTTGGATGCAATTTCTGTGTTTCGTCGTTAATACGAAGGTCCTAGGGATACAGTGAACCTGAAGTGGGGCATCGGAATCTAAACCTGGACTCACAAGAGAGGTTCAAATCATAGAAAGTTAGAGTGTCAGTCCTCTTGTACTTAAGCCGGCACTGTGCCTTTTGTATTAAATTCGGATGCAATTTCTGTGTTTCATCGTCAATAAGAAGGTACAAGGTATACAGTAAACCTTAAGTGAAGCATCGGAATCTAAAACTGGACTTACAGGAGGGGTTCAAATCATAGAAAGACAGAGTGTCAGTCCTCTTGTACTTAAGCCGGCATTGTGCCTTTTGTATTAAATTCGGATGCAATTTCTGTGTTTCATCGTCAATAAGAAGGTCCAAGGGATACAGTTAACCTGAAGGGAAGCATCGGAATCTAAAACAGGACTCACAGGACAGGTTCAAATCATAGAGAGTGAGAGTGTCAGTCCTCTTGTACTTACGTCGGCATTGTGCCTTTTGTATTAAATTCGGTTGCAATTTCTGTGTCTTATCGTCAATAAGAAGGTCCCAGGGATACAGTAAACCTGAAGTGAAGCATCGGAATCTGAAACTGGACTCACAGGAGAGGTTCAAATCATAGATAGTTAGAGTGTCAGTCCTCTTGTACTTAAGTCGGCATTGTGCCTTTTGTATTAAATTCGGATGCAATTTCTGTGTTTCATCGTCAATGAGAAGGTCCAAGGGATACAGTAAACCTGAAGTGAAGCATCGGAATCTAAAACTGGACTCACAGGAGAGGTTCAAATCATAGAAAGTGAGAGTGTCAGTCCTATTGTTTTCAAGTCGGCATTGTGCCTTTTGTATTAAATTCGGTTCCAATTTCTATGTTTCATCGTCAATAAGATGGTCCAAGGGATACAGTAAACCTGAAGTGAAGCATCGGAATCTAAAACTGGACTCACCGGAGAGGTTCAAACCATAGAAAGTTAGAGTGTCAGTCCGCTTGTACTTAAGTCGGCATTGTGCCTTTCATATTAAATTCGGTTGCAATTTCTGTGTTTCATCGTCAATAAGAAGGTCCAAGGTATACAGTAAACCTGAAGAGAAGAAGCAGAATCTAAAACTGGACTCACAGGAGAGGTTCAAATCATTGAAAGTGAGAGTGTCAGTCGTCTTGTACTTAAGTCGGCATTGTGCCTTTTGTATTAAATTCGGATGCAATTTCTGTGTTTCATCGTCAATAAGAAGGTCCAAGGTATACAGGAAACCTGAAGTGAAGCATCGGAATCTAAAACTGGACTCACAGGAGAGGTTCAAATCATAGAAAGTTAGTGTATCGGTCCTCTTGTACTTAATTCGGCATTGGGCATTTTATATTAAATTCGGTGTCAATTTCTGTGTTTCATCGTTAATAAGAAGGTACAAGGGATACAGTAAACCTGAAGTAAAGCATCGGAATCTAAAACTGGACTCACATGATACGTTCAAATCATAGAAGGTGAGAGTGTCAGTCCTCTTGTACTTACGTCGGCATTGTGCCTTTTGTATTAAATTCGGATGCAATTTCTGTGTTTCATCGTCAATAACAAGGTCCAAGGGATACAGTAAACCTGAAGTGAAGCATCGGAATCTAAAACTGGACTCACAAGAGAGGTTCACTTCATAGAAAGTTAGAGTGTCAATCCTCTTGTACTTAAGTCGGCATTGTGCTTTTGTATTAATTTCGGATGCAATTTCTGTGTTTAATCGTCAATAAGAAGGTCCAAGGGATACAGTAAACCTGAAGTGAAGCATCGGAATCTAAAACTGGACTCAAAGGAGTGGTTCAAATCATAGACTGTGAGAGTGTCAGTCCTGTTGTACTTAAGTCTGCATTGTGCCTTTTGTATTAAATTCGGATGCAATTTCTGTGTTTCATCGTCATTAAGAAGGTCCAAGGGATACAGTAAACCTAAAGTGAAGCGTCGGAATCTAAAACTGGACTCACAGGAGAGGATCATATCATAGAGAGCTAGCGTGTCAGTCCTCTTGTACTTAAGTCGGCATTGTGCCTTTTGTATGCAATTCGGATTCAAATTCTGTGTTTCATCGTCAATAGGAATGTCCAAGGTATGCAGTAAACCTTAAGTGAAACATCGGAATCTAAAACTGGACTCACAGGAGAGGTTCATATCATAGAAAGTCAGACTGTCAGTTCTCTTGTACTGAAGTTGACATTGTGCCTTTTGTATTAATTTCGGATGCAATTTCTGTGTTTCATCGTCAATAAGAAAGTCCAAGGAATAAACTAAACCTGAAGTGAAGCATCGGAATCTAAAACTGGACTCACAGGAGCGGTTCAAATCATTGAAAGTGAGCGGGTCAGTCCTCTTGTACTTAAGTCGGCTTAGTGCCTTTTGTATTAAATTCGGATGCAATTTCTGTGTTTCATCGTCAATAAGAAGGTCCAGGGGATACAGTACACCTGAAGTGAGGCACCGGAATCTAAAATTGGACTCACAGGAGACGTACAAATCATAGCAAGTTAGAGTGTCAGTCGTGTTGTACTTAAGTCGGCATTGTGCATTTGGATTCAATTCGGATGCAATTTCTGTGTTTTATCGTCATTAGGAATGTCCAAGGTATGCAGTAAACCTGAAGAGAAGCATCGGAATCTAAAACTTGACGCACAGGAGTGGTTCAAATCATTGAAAGTTAGAGGGTCAGTCCTCTTGTACTTAAGTTGGCATTGTGCCTTTTGTATTAATTTCGGATGCAATTTCTGTGTTTCATCGTCAATATGAAGGTCCTAGGGATACAGTAAACCTGAAGTGAGGCATCGGAATCTAAAACTGGACTCACAGGAGAGATTCAAATCATAGAAAGTTAGAGTGTTTGTCCTCTTGTACTTAAGTTGGCATTGTGCCTTTTGTATTAAATTCGGGTGCAATTTCTGTATTTCATCGTCAATAAGAAGCACCAAGGTATACAGTATACCTGAAGTGAAGCATCGGAATCTAAAACTGGACTCACAGGAGAGGTTCAAATCATAGAAAGACAGAGTGTCAGTCCTCTTGTACTGAAGTCGGCATTGTGCCTTTTGTATTAAATTCAGATGCAATTTCTGTGTTTCATCGTCAATAAGAAGGTCCAAGGGATACAGTAAACCTGAAATGAAGCATCGGAAACTAAAACTGGACTCACAGGAAAGGTTCAAATCATAGAAAGTGAGAGTGTCATTCCTCTTGTTTTTAAGTCGGCATTGTGCCTTTTGTATTAATTTCGGATCCAATTTCTGTGTTTAATCGTCAATAAGATGGTCCAAGGGATACAGTAAACCTGAAGTGAAGCATCGGAATCTAAAACTGGACTCACAGGAGAGGTTCATATCATAGAAAGTTAGAGTGTCAGTCGTCTTGTACTTAAGATGGCATTGTGCCTTTTGTATTAAATTCGGATGCAATCTCTGTGTTTCATCGTCAATAAGAAGGTCCAAGGTATACAGTAAACCTGAAGTGAAGCATCGGAATCTGAAACTGGACTCACAGGAGAGGTTCAAATCATAGAAAGACAGAGTGTCAGTCCTCTTCTACTTAAGTCGGCATTGTGCCTTTTGTATTAAATTCGGATGCAATTTCTGTGTTTAATCGTCAATAAGAAGGTCCAAGGGATACAGTAAACCTGAAGTGAAGCATCGGAATCTAAAACTGGACTCAAAGGAGTGGTTCAAATCATAGAAAGTGAGAGTGTCAGTCCTGTTGTACTTAAGTCTGCATTGTGCCATTCGTATGCAATTTCTGTGTTTCATCGTCATTAAGAAGGTCCAAGGGATACAGTAAACCTAAAGTGAAGCATCGGAATCTAAAACTGGACTCACAGGAGAGGATCATATCATAGAGAGTGAGCGTGTCAGTCCTCTTGTACTTAAGTCGGCATTGTGCCTTTTGTATGCAATTCGGATTCAATTTCTGTGTTTCATCGTCAATAGGAATGTCCAAGGTATGCAGTAAACCTTAAGTGAAAGATCGGAATCTAAAACTGGACTCACAGGAGAGGTTCATATCATAGAAAGTCAGACTGTCAGTTCTCTTGTACTGAAGTTGACATTGTGCCTTTTGTATTAATTTCGGATGCAATATCTGTGTTTCATCGTCAATAAGAAAGTCCAAGGGATAAACTAAACCTGAAGTGAAGCATAGGAATCTAAAACTGGACTCACAGGAGCGATTCAAATCATTGAAAGTGAGCGTGTCAGTCCTCTTGTACTTAAGTCGGCTTAGTGCCTTTTGTATTAAATTCGGATGCAATTTCTGTGTTTCATCGTCAATAAGATGGTCCAGGGGATACAGTAAACCTGAAGTGAGGCACCGGAATCTAAAAGTGGACTCACAGGAGAGGTTCAAATCATAGCAAGTTAGAGTGTCAGTCGTCTTGTACTTAAGTCGGCATTGTGCCTTTTGTATTCAATTCGGATGCAATTTCTGTGTTTTATCGTCAATAGGAATGTCCAAGGTATGCAGTAAACCTGAAGAGAAGCACCGGAATCTAAAACTTGACGCACAGGAGAGGTTCAAATCATTGAAAGTTAGAGTGTCAGTCCTCTTGTACTTAAGTTGGCATTGTGCCTTTTGTATTATTTTCGGATGCAATTTCTGTGTTTCATCGTCAATATGAAGGTCCTAGGGATACAGTAAACCTGAAGTGAGGCATCGGAATCCAAAACTGGACTCACAGGAGAGATTCAAATCATAGAAAGTTAGAGTGTTTGTCCTCTTGTACTTAAGTCGGCATTGTGCCTTTTGTATTAAATTCGGATGCAATTTCTGTATTTCATCGTCAATAAGAAGCTCCAAGGTATACAGTAAACCTGAAGTGAAGCATCAGAATCTAAATCTGGACTCACAGGAGAGGTTCAAATCATAGAAAGTGAGGGTGTCTGTCCTCTGGTACTTAAGTCGGCATTGTACCTTTTGTAATCAATTCGGATGCAATTTCTGTCTTTCATAGTCAATAGGAATGTCCAAGGTATGCAGTAAACCTGAAGTGAAGCATCGGAATCTAAAACTGGACTCACAGGAGAGGTTCAAATCATAGAAAAGTAGAGTGCCAGTCCTCTTGTACTTAAGTTGGCTTTGTGCCTTTTGTATCAAATCCGGATGCAATTTCTGTGTTTCATCGCCAATAGGATGGTCCAAGGTATACAGTAAACCTGAAGTGAAGCATCGGAATCTAAAACTGGACTCACTGGAGAGGACCAAATCATAGAAAGTGAGGGTGTCAGTACTGTTGTACTTAAGTCGCCATTGTGCCTTTTGTATTAAATTCGGATGCAATTTCTGTGTTTCATCGTCATTAAGAAGGTCCACGGGATACAGTAAACCTGAAGTGAAGCATCGGAAACTAAAACTGGTCTCACTGGAAAGGTTCAAATCATAGAAAGTTAGATTGTCAGTCCTCTTGTACTGAAGTCGGCATTGTGCCTTTTGTATTAAATTCGGATGCAATTTCTATGTTTCATCGTTAATAAGAATGTCCTAGGGATACAGTAAACCTGAAGGGAGGCATCGGAATCTAAAACTGGACTCACAGGAGAGGTTCAAATCGTAGAATGTTAGAGTGTCAGTCCTCTTGTACTTAAGTCGGCTTTGTGCCTTTTGTATTAATTCGAATGCAATTTCTGTGTTTCATCGTCAATAAGAAGGTCCAAGGTATACAGTAAACCTGAAGTGAAGTATCGGAATCTAAAACTGGACTCACAGGAGAGGTTCAAATCAAAGAAAGTGAGAGTGTCAGTCCTCTTGTACTTAAAACGGCATTGTGCCTTTTGTATTACATTCGGATGCAATTTCTGTGTTTCATCGTCAATAAGAAAGTCCAAGGGTTACAGTAAACCTGAAGTGAGGCATCGGAATCTAAAACTGGACTCACAGGAGAGGTTCAAATCATAGAGAGTTAGAGCGTCAGTCGTCTTATACTTAACTCGTCATTGTGCCTTTTGTATTCAATTCGGATGAAATTTCTCTGTTTCATTGTCAGTAGGAAGGTCCAAGGTATACAGTAAACCAGAAGTGAAGCATCGGAATCTAAAACTAGACTCGCAGAAGAGGTTCAAATCATAGCAAGTTGGTGTGTCTGTCCTCTTGTACTTAAGTCGGCATTGTGCCTTTTGTATTAACTTCGGATGCAATTTCTGTGTTTCATCGTCAATAAGAGGGTCCTAGGGGTACAGTAAACCTGAAGTGAAGCATCGGAATCTAACACTGGACTCACGGGAGAGGTTCAAATCATAGAAAGGTAGAGTGTCAGTCCTCTTGTGCTTAAGTTGGCATTGTGCCTTTTGTATTAAATTCGGTTGCAATTTCTGTGTTTCATCGTTAATAAGAAGGTCCAAGGTATACAGTAAACCTGAAGTGAAGCATCGGAATCTAAAACTGGACTCACAGGAGCGGTTCAAATCATTGAAAGAGAGAGTGTCAGTCGTCCTGTACGTAAGTCGGCATTGTGCCTTTTGTATTAAATTCGGATACCATTTCTGTGTTTCATCGTTAATACGAAGGTCCAAGGTATACAGGAAACCTGAAGTGAAGCATCGGAATCTAAAACTGGAGTCACAGGAGAGCTTCAAATCATAGAAAGTTAGTGTGTCAGTCCTCTTGTACTTAATCGGGCATTGGGCCTTTTATATTAAATTCGGATGCAATTTCTGTGTTTCATCGTCAATAAGAAGGTACAAGGAATACAGTAAATCTGAAGTGAAGCATCGGAATCTAACACTCTACTTACAAGATAGGTTCAAATCATAGTAAGTGAGTGTGTCAGTCCTCTTTTACTTAAGGCGGCATTGTGCCTTTTGTATTAAATTCGGATGCAATTTCTGTGTTTCATCGTCAATAAGAAGGTCCAAGGGATACAGTAAACCTGAAGTGAAGCATCGGAATCTAAAACTGGACTCACAGGAGAGGTTCAAATCATAGAAATTGAGAGTGTCAGTCCTCTTGTACTTAAGTCGGCATTGTGCTTTTTGTATTAAATTCGCATCCAATTTCTGTGTTTAATCGCCAATAAGATGGTCCAAGGGATACAGTAAACCTGAAGTGAAGCATCGGAATCTAAAACTGGACTCACAGGAGAGGTTCAAATCATAGATAGTTAGACTGTCAGTCGTCTTGTACTTATGTCGGCATTGTGCCTTTTGTATTAAATATCGGATGCAATTTCTGTGTTTCATCGTCAATAGGAAGGTCCAAGGGATACAGTAAACCTGAAGTGAAGCATCGGAATCTGAAACTGGACTCACAGTAGAGGTTCAAATCATAGAAAGACAGAGTGTCAGTCCTCTTGTACTGAAGTCGGCATTGTGCCTTTTGTATTAAATTCGGATGCAATTTCTGTGTTTCATCGTCAACAAGAAGGTCCAAGGTATGCAGTAAACCTGAAATGAGTCATCGGAATGTAAAACTGGACTCACAGGGGAGGTTCAAATCATAGCATGTTAGAGTGTCAGTCGTCTTGTACTTATGTCGGCATTGTGCCTTTTGTATTAAATATCAGATGCAATTTCTGTGTTTCATCGTCAATAGGAAGGTCCAAGGGATACAGTAAACCTGAAGTGAAGCATCGGAATCTAAAACTGGACTCACAGGAGAGGTTCAAATCATAGATAGTTAGAGTGTCAGTGCTCTTCTACTTCAGTCGGCATTGTGCCTTTTGTATTAAATTCGGATGCAATTTCTGTGTTTCATCGTCAATAAGAAGGTCCAAGGTATACAGTAAACCTCCAGTAAAGCATCGAAATCTCTATCTGGACTCACAGGAGAGGTTCAAATCATAGGAAGACAGAGTGTCTGTCCTCTTGTACTTAAGTCGGCATTGTGCCTTTTGTAATAAATTCGGATGCAATTTGTGTGTCTCATCGTCAATAAGAAAGTCGAAGCGATACACTAAACCTGAGGTGAGGCATCGGAATCTAAAACTGGACTGACAGGAGAGGTTCAAACCATAGAAAGTTAGAGTGTCAGTCCTCTTGTACTTAAGTTGGCAATGTGTCTTTTGAATTTAATTCCGATGCAATTTCTGTGCCTCATCGTCAATAACAAGGTCCAAAGTATACAGTAAACCTGAAGTGATGCATCGGAATCTAAAACTGGACTCACAGGAGAGGTTCAAATCATAGGAAGTTGGAGTGTCAGTCCTCTTGTACTTAAGTCGGCATTGTGCCTTTTGTATTAACTTCGGATGCAATTTCTGTGTTTCATCGTCAATAAGAGGGTCCTAGGGGTACAGTAAACCTGAAGTGAAGCATCGGAATCTAACACTGGACTCACGGGAGAGGTTCAAATCATTGAAAGGTAGAGTGTCAGTCCTCTTGTACTTAAGTTGGCATTGTGCCTTTTGTATTAAATTGGGATGCAATTTCTGTGTTTCATCGTTAATAAGAAGGTCCAAGGTATACAGTAAACCTGAAGTGAAGCATCGGAATCTAAAACTGCACTCACAGGAGAGGTTCAAATCATAGATAGTTAGACTGTCAGTCGTCTTGTACTTATGTCGGCATTGTGCCTTTTGTATTAAATATCGGATGCAATTTCTGTGTTTCATCGTCAATAGGAAGGTCCAAGGGATACAGTAAACCTGAAGTGAAGCATCGGAATCTAAAACTGACTCACAGGAGAGGTTCAAATCATAGAAAGACAGAGTGTCAGTCCTCTTGTACTGAAGTCGGCATTGTGCCTTTTGTATTAAATTCGGATGCAATTTCTGTGTTTCATCGTATACAAGAAGGTCCAAGGTATGCAGTAAACCTGAAATGAGTCATCGGAATGTAAAACTGGACTCACAGGAGAGGTTCAAATCATAGATAGTTAGAGTGTCAGTGCTCTTGTACTTCAGTCGGCATTGTGCCTTTTGTATTAAATTCGGATGCAATTTCTGTGTTTCATCGTCAATAAGAAGGTCCAAGGGATACAGTAAACCTGATGTGAGGCATCGGAATCTAAAACTGGACTCACAGGGGAGCTTCAAATCATAGCATGTTAGAGTGTCAGTCGTCTTGTACTTAGGTTTGCATTGTGCCTTTTGTATTAAATACGGATGCAATTTCTGTGTTTCATCGTCAATGAGAAGGTCCAAGGTACACAGTAAACCTCCAGTAAAGCATCGG
Organism: Schistocerca americana; assembly: GCF_021461395.2. NCBI lineage: Eukaryota > Metazoa > Arthropoda > Insecta > Orthoptera > Acrididae > Schistocerca > Schistocerca americana. Next base: position 62,834,188 of record NC_060121.1, read on the forward strand.
AATCTCTATCTGGACTCACAGGAGAGGTTCAAATCATAGGAAGACAGAGTGTCTGTCCTCTTGTACCTAAGTCGGCATTGTGCCATTTGTAATAAATTCGGATGCAATTTGTGTGTCTCATCGTCAATAAGAAGGTCGAAGCGATACACTAAACCTGAGGTGAGGCATCGGAATCTAAAACTGGACTGACAGGAGAGGTTCAAACCATAGAAAGTTAGTGTGTCAGTCCTCTCGTACTTAAGTTGGCAATGTGTCTTTTGAATTTAATTCCGATGCAATTTCTGTGCCTCATAGTCAATAAGAAGGTCCAAGGTATACAGTAAACCTGAAGTGATGCATCGGAATCTAAAACTGGACTCACAGGAGAGGTTCAAATCATAGGAAGTTGGAGTGTCAGTCCTCTTGTACTAAAGTCGGCATTTTGCCTTTTGTATTAACTTCGGATTCAATTTCTGTGTTTCATCGTCAATAAGAGGGTCCTAGGGGTACAGTAAATCTGAAGTGAAGCATCGGAATCTAACAATGGACTCACTGGAGAGGTTCTAATCATTGAAAGGTAGAGTGTCAGTCCTCTTGTACTTAAGTCGGCATTGTGCCTCTTTTATTAAAATCGGATGCAATTTCTGTGTTTCATTGTCAATAAGAAGGTCCAAGGGATACAGTAAACCTGAAGTGAAGCATCAGAATCTAAAACGGGACTTACAGGAGAGGTTCAAATCATAGAAAGTGAGAGTGTCAGTCCTCTTGTACTTAAGTCGGCATTGTGCCTTTTGTATTAAATTCGGATCAAATTTCTGTGTTTAATCGTCAATAAGATGGTCCAAGGGATACAGTAAACCTGAAGTGAAGCATCGGAATCTAAAACTGGACTCACAGGAGAGGTTCAAATCATAGAAAGACAGAGTGTCAGTCCTCTTGTACTGAAGTCGGCTCTGTGCCTTTCGTATTAAATTCGGATGCAATTTCTGTGTTTCATCGTCAACAAGAAGGTCCAAGGTATGCAGTAAACCTGAAGTGAGTCATCGGAATATAAAAGTGGACTCACAGGCGAGATTCAAATCATAGATAGTTAGAGTGTCAGTGCTCTTGTACTTAAGTCGGCATTGTGCCTTTTGTATTGAATTCGGATGCACTTTCTGTGTTTCATCGTCAATAAGAAGGTCTAAGGGATACAGTAAACCTGATGTGAGGCATCGGAATCTAAAACTGGTCTCACAGGGGAGGTTCAATCATAGCAAGTTAGAGTGTCAGTCGTCTTGTACTTAGGTCGGCATTGTGCCTTTTGTATTAAATTCGGATGCAATTTCTGTGTTTCATCGTCAATAAGAAGGTCCAAGGTATACAGTAAACCTCCAGTGAAGCATCGGAATCACTAACAGGACTCACAGGAGGGGTTCAAATCATAGGAAGACAGAGTGTCTGTCCTCTTGTGCTTAAGTCGGCATTGTGCCATTTGTAATAGATTCGGATGCATTTTCTGTGTCTCATCGTCAATAAGAAGGTCGAAGCAATACACTAAACCTGAGGTGAGGCATCGGAATCTAAAACTGGACTGACAGGCGAGGTTCAAACCATAGAAAGTTAGTGTGTCAGTCCTCTTGTACTTAAGTTGGAAACGTGTCTTTTGAATTTAATTCCGATGCAATTTCTGTTACTCATCGTCAATAAGAAGGTCCAAGGTATACAGTAAACCTGAAGTGATGCATCGGAATCTAAAACTGGACTCACAGGAGGGGTTCAAATCATAGAAAGTTAGTTTGTCAGTCGTCTTGTACTTAAGTCGGCATTGCGCATTTTGTATTAAATTGGGATGCAATTTCTGTGTTTCATCGTCAATAGGAAGGTCCAAGGTATACAGTAAACCTGAAGTGAAGCATCGGCATCTAAAACTGAACTCATTGGAGAGGTTCAAATCATTGAAAGTTAGAGTGTCAGTCCTCTTCTACTAAAGTCGGCATTGTGCCTTTTGTATTAAATTCGGATGCAATTTCTGTGTTTCATCGTTAATAAGAAGTCCCTAGGGATACAGTAAACCTGAAGTGAGGCACCACAATCTAAAACTAGACTCACAGGAGAGTTTCAAATCATAGAAAGTTAGAGTGTCAGTCCTCTTGTACTTAAGTCGGCATTGTACCTTTTGTATTAAATTCGGATGCAATTTCTGTATTTCATCGTCAATAAGAAGCTCCAAGGTATACAGTAAGCCTGAAGTGAAGCATCGGAATCTAAAACTGGACTCACAGGAGAGGTTCAAATCATAGAGAGACAGAGTGTCAGTCCTCTTGTACTGAAGTCGGCATTGTGCCTTTTGTATTAAATTCGGATGCAATTTCTGTGTTTCATCGTCAACAAGATGGTCCAAGGTATAAAGGAAACCTGAAGTGAAGCATCGGAATCTAAAACTGGACTCACAGGAGAGGTTCAAATCATAGAAAGTTAGAGTGTCAGTCATCTTGTACTTAATTCGGCATTGTGCATTTTGTATTAAATTCGGATGCAATTTCTTTGTTTCATCGTCAATAAGAAAAGTACAAGGGATGCAGTATACCTGAACTGAAGCATCGGGATCTAAAACTGGACTCACAGGAGAGGTTCAAATCATAGAAAGTTAGAGTGTCAGTCCTCTTGTAATTAAGTCGGCATTGTGCCTTTTGTATTAAATTCGGATGCAATTTCTGTGTTTCATCGTCAATAGGAAGGTCCAAGGTATACAGTAAACCTGAAGTGAAGCAGCGGAATCTAAAACTGGACTCCTGGAGAGGTTCAAATGATAGAAAGTTAGAGTGTCAGTTCTCTTGTACTGAAGTCGGCATTGTGCCTTTTGTATTAAATTCGGATGCAATTTCTGTGTTTCATCGTTAATAAGAAGGTCCTAGGGATACAGAAAACCTGAAGTGAGGCATCGGAATCTAAAACTGGACTCACAAGAGAGGTTCAAATCATAGAAAGTTAGAGTGTCAGTCCTCTTGTTCGTAAGTCGGCATTGTGCCTTTTGTATTAAGTTCGGATACAATTTCTGTGTTTCGTCGTTAATAAGAAGGTCCTAGGTATACAGTATGCCTAAAGTCAGGCATCGGAATCTAAAACTGGACTCACAGGAGAGGTTCAAATCATAGACAGTTAGAGTGTCAGTCCTCTTGTACTTAAGTCGGCATTGTGCCTTTTGTACTAAATTCGGATGCAATTTCTGTGTTTCATCCTCAATAAGAAGGTCCAAGGTATACAGTAAACCTGAAGTGAAGCATCGGAAACTAAAACTGGACTCACAGGAGACGTTCAAATCATAGAAAGACAGAGTGTCAGCCCTCTTGTACTTAAGTCGGCATTGTGCCTTATGTATTAAATTCGGATGCAATTTCTGTGTTTCATCGCCAATAGGAAGGTCCAAGGTATACAGTAAACCTGCAGTGAAGCAACTTAATCTAAAACTGGACTCACTGGAGAGGTTCAAGTCATAGAAAGTGAGAGTGTCAGTCCTGTTGTACTTAAGTCGGCATTGTGCCTTTTGTATTAAATTCGGATGCAATTTCTGTGTTTCATCGTCATTAAGAAGGTCCAAGGGATACAGTAAACCTGAAGTGAGGCATCGGAATCTAAAACTGGACTCACTGGAGAGGTTCAAATCATAGAAAGTTAGATTGTCAGTCCTCTTGTACTGAAGTCGGCATTGTGCTTTTTGTATTAAATTCGGATGCAATTTCTGTGTTTAATCGTTAATAAGAAGGTCCTAGGGATACAGTAAACCTGAAGTGAGGCATCGGAATCTAAAACTGGACTCACAGGAGAGGTTCAAATCATAGAGTGTTAGATTGTCAGTCCTCTTGTACTTAAGTCGGCATTGTGCCTTTTGTATTAAATTCGGATGCAATTCCTGTGTTTCATCATCAATAAGAAAGTCCAAGGTATACAGTAAACCTGAAGTGAAGCATCGGAATCTAAAACTGGACTCACTGGAGAGGACCAAATCATAGAAAGTGAGGGTGTCAGTACTGTTGTACTTAAGTCGCCATTGTGCCTTTTGTATTAAATTTGGATGCAATTTCTGTGTTTCATCGTCATTAAGAAGGTCCACGGGATACAGTAAACCTGAAGTGAAGCATCGGAAACTAAAACTGGTCTCACTGGAAAGGTTCAAATCATAGAAAGTTAGATTGTCAGTCCTCTTGTACTGAAGTCGGCATTGTGCCTTTTGTATTAAATTCGGATGCAATTTCTATGTTTCATCGTTAATAAGAATGTCCTAGGGATACAGTAAACCTGAAGGGAGGCATCGGAATCTAAAACTGGACTCACAGGAGAGGTTCAAATCATAGAATGTTAGAGTGTCAGTCCTCTTGTACTTAAGTCGGCATTGTGCCTTTTGTATTAATTCGAATGCAATTTCTGTGTTTCATCGTCAATAAGAAGGTCCAAGGTATACAGTAAACCTGAAGTGAAGTATCGGAATCTAAAACTGGACTCACAGGAGAGGTTCAAATCAAAGAAAGTGAGAGTGTCAGTCCTCTTGTACTTAAAACGGCATTGTGCCTTTTGTATTACATTCGGATGCTATTTCTGTGTTTCATCGTCAATAAGAATGTCCAAGGGTTACAGTAAACCTGAAGTGAGGCATCGGAATCTAAAACTGGACTCACAGGAGAGGTTCAAATCATAGAGAGTTAGAGTGTCAGTCGTCTTATACTTAACTCGTCATTGTGCCTTTTGTATTCAATTCGGATGCAATTTCTCTGTTTCATTGTCAATAGGAAGGTCCAAGGTATACAGTAAACCAGAAGTGAAGCATCGGAATCTAAAACTGGACTCACAGAAGAGGTTCAAATCATAGCAAGTTGGTGTGTCTGTCCTCTTGTACTTAAGTCGGCATTGTGCCTTTTGTATTAACTTCGGATGCAATTTCTGTGTTTCATCGTCAATAAGAGGGTCCTAGGGGTACAGTAAACCTGAAGTGAAGCATCGGAATCTAACACTGGACTCACGGGAGAGGTTCAAATCATAGAAAGGTAGAGTGTCAGTCCTCTTGTGCTTAAGTTGGCATTGTGCCTTTTGTATTAAATTCGGTTGCAATTTCTGTGTTTCATCGTTAATAAGAAGGTCCAAGGTATACAGTAAACCTGAAGTGAAGCATCGGAATCTAAAACTGGACTCACAGGAGCGGACAAATCATTGAAAGAGAGAGTGTCAGTCGTCCTGTACGTAAGTCGGCATTGTGCCTTTTGTATTAAATTCGGATACCATTTCTGTGTTTCATCGTTAATACGAAGGTCCAAGGTATACAGGAAACCTGAAGTGAAGCATCGGAATCTAAAACTGGAGTCACAGGAGAGCTTCAAATCATAGAAAGTTAGTGTGTCAGTCCTCTTGTACTTAATTGGGCATTGGGCCTTTTATATTAAATTCGGATGCAATTTCTGTGTTTCATCGTCAATAAGAAGGTACAAGGAATACAGTAAATCTGAAGTGAAGCATCGGAATCTAACACTCTACTTACAAGATAGGTTCAAATCATAGTAAGTGAGTGTGTCAGTCCTCTTTTACTTAAGGCGGCATTGTGCCATTTGTATTAAATTCGGATACCATTTCTGTGTTTCATCGTTAATACGAAGGTCCAAGGTATACAGGAAACCTGAAATGAAGCATCGGAATTTAAAACTGGAGTCACAGGAGAGCTTCAAATCATAGAAAGTCAGTGTGTCAGTCCTCTTGTACTTAATTGGGCATTAGGCCTTTTGTATTAAATTCGGATGCAATTTCTACGTTTCATCGTCAATAAGAAGGTACAAGGAATACAGTAAATCTGAAGTGAAGCATCGGAATCTAACACTCTACTTACAAGATAGGTTCAAATCATAGTAAGTGAGTGTGTCAGTCCTCTTTTACTTAAGGCGGCATTGTGCCTTTTGTATTAAATTCGGATGCAATTTCTGTGTTTCATCGTCATTAAGAAGGTCCAAGGGATACAGTAAACCTGAAGTGAGGCATCGGAATCTAAAACTGGACTCACTGGAGAGGTTCAAATCATAGAAAGTTAGATTGTCAGTCCTCTTGTACTGAAGTCGGCATTGTGCTTTTTGTATTAAATTCGGATGCAATTTCTGTGTTTAATCGTTAATAAGAAGGTCCTAGGGATACAGTAAACCTGAAGTGAGGCATCGGAATCTAAAACTGGACTCACAGGAGAGGTTCAAATCATAGAGTGTTAGATTGTCAGTCCTCTTGTACTTAAGTCGGCATTGTGCCTTTTGTATTAAATTCGGATGCAATTTCTGTGTTTCATCATCAATAAGAAAGTCCAAGGTATACAGTAAACCTGAAGTGAAGCATCGGAATCTAAAACTGGACTCACTGGAGAGGACCAAATCATAGAAAGTGAGGGTGTCAGTACTGTTGTACTTAAGTCGCCATTGTGCCTTTTGTATTAAATTCGGATGCAATTTCTGTGTTTCATCGTCATTAAGAAGGTCCACGGGATACAGTAAACCTGAAGTGAAGCATCGGAAACTAAAACTGGTCTCACTGGAAAGGTTCAAATCATAGAAAGTTAGATTGTCAGTCCTCTTGTACTGAAGTCGGCATTGTGCCTTTTGTATTAAATTCGGATGCAATTTCTATGTTTCATCGTTAATAAGAATGTCCTAGGGATACAGTAAACCTGAAGGGAGGCATCGGAATCTAAAACTGGACTCACAGGAGAGGTTCAAATCATAGAATGTTAGAGTGTCAGTCCTCTTGTACTTAAGTCGGCATTGTGCCTTTTGTATTAATTCGAATGCAATTTCTGTGTTTCATCGTCAATAAGATGGTCCAAGGTATACAGTAAACCTGAAGTGAAGTATCGGAATCTAAAACTGGACTCACAGGAGAGGTTCAAATCAAAGAAAGTGAGAGTGTCAGTCCTCTTGTACTTAAAACGGCATTGTGCCTTTTGTATTACATTCGGATGCAATTTCTGTGTTTCATCGTCAATAAGAAAGTCCAAGGGTTACAGTAAACCTGAAGTGAGGCATCGGAATCTAAAACTGGACTCACAGGAGAGGTTCAAATCATAGAGAGTTAGAGTGTCAGTCGTCTTATACTTAACTTGTCATTGTGCCTTTTGTATTCAATTCGGATGCAATTTCTCTGTTTCATTGTCAATAGGAAGGTCCAAGGTATACAGTAAACCAGAAGTGAAGCATCGGAATCTAAAACTGGACTCACAGAAGAGGTTCAAATCATAGCAAGTTGGTGTGTCTGTCCTCTTGTACTTAAGTCGGCATTGTGCCTTTTGTATTAACTTCGGATGCAATTTCTGTGTTTCATCGTCAATAAGAGGGTCCTAGGGGTACAGTAAACATGAAGTGAAGCATCGGAATCTAACACTGGACTCACGGGAGAGGTTCAAATCATAGAAATGTAGAGTGTCAGTCCTCTTGTGCTTAAGTTGGCATTGTGCCTTTTGTATTAAATTCGGTTGCAATTTCTGTGTTTCATCGTTAATAAGAAGGTCCAAGGTATACAGTAAACCTGAAGTGAAGCATCGGAATCTAAAACTGGACTCACAGGAGCGGTTCAAATCATTGAAAGAGAGAGTGTCAGTCGTCCTGTACGTAAGTCGGCATTGTGCCTTTTGTATTAAATTCGGATACCATTTCTGTGTTTCATCGTTAATACGAAGGTCCAAGGTATACAGGAAACCTGAAGTGAAGCATCGGAATCTAAAACTGGAGTCACAGGAGAGCTTCAAATCATAGAAAGTTAGTGTGTCAGTCCTCTTGTACTTAATTGGGCATTGGGCCTTTTATATTAAATTCGGATGCAATTTCTGTGTTTCATCGTCAATAAGAAGGTACAAGGAATACAGTAAATCTGAAGTGAAGCATCGGAATCTAACACTCTACTTACAAGATAGGTTCAAATCATAGTAAGTGAGTGTGTCAGTCCTCTTTTACTTAAGGCGGCATTGTGCCATTTGTATTAAATTCGGATACCATTTCTGTGTTTCATCGTTAATACGAAGGTCCAAGGTATACAGGAAACCTGAAATGAAGCATCGGAATCTAAAACTGGAGTCACAGGAGAGCTTCAAATCATAGAAAGTCAGTGTGTCAGTCCTCTTGTACTTAATTGGGCATTAGGCCTTTTATATTAAATTCGGATGCAATTTCTATGTTTCATCGTCAATAAGAAGGTACAAGGAATACAGTAAATCTGAAGTGAAGCATCGGAATCTAACACTCTACTTACAAGATAGGTTCAAATCATAGTAAGTGAGTGTGTCAGTCCTCTTTTACTTAAGGCGGCATTGTGCCTTTTGTATTAAATTCGCATCCAATTTCTGTGTTTAATCGTCAATAAGATGGTCCAAGGGATACAGTAAACCTGAAGTGAAGCATCGGAATCTAAAACTGGACTCACAGGAGAGGTTCAAATCATAGATAGTTAGACTGTCAGTCGTCTTGTACTTATGTCGGCATTGTGCCTTTTGTATTAAATATCGGATGCAATCTCTGTGTTTCATCGTCAATAGGAAGGTCCAAGGGATACAGTAAACCTGAAGTGAAGCATCGGAATCTGAAACTGGACTCACAGGAGAGGTTCAAATCATAGAAAGACAGAGTGTCAGTCCTCTTGTACTGAAGTCGGCATTGTGCCTTTTGTATTAAATTCGGATGCAATTTCTGTGTTTCATCGTCAATAAGAAGGTCCAAGGTATACAGTAAACCTCCAGTAAAGCATCGAAATCTCTATCTGGACTCACAGGAGAGGTTCAAATCATAGGAAGACAGAGTGTCTGTCCTCTTGTACTTAAGTCGGCATTGTGCCTTTTGTAATAAATTCGGATGCAATTTGTGTGTCTCATCGTCAATAAGAAGGTCGAAGCGATACACTAAACCTGAGGTGAGGCATCGGAATCTAAAACTGGACTGACAGGAGAGGTTCAAACCATAGAAAGTTAGAGTGTCAGTCCTCTTGTACTTAAGTTGGCAATGTGTCTTTTGAATTTAATTCCGATACAATTTCTGTGCCTCATCGTCAATAACAAGGTCCAAGGTATACAGTAAACCTGAAGTGATGCATCGGAATCTAAAACTGGACTCACAGGAGAGGTTCAAATCATAGGAGGTTGGAGTGTCAGTCCTCTTGTACTTAAGTCGGCATTGTGCCTTTTGTATTAACTTCGGATGCAATTTCTGTGTTTCATCGTCAATAAGAGGGTCCTAGGGGTACAGTAAACCTGAAGTGAAGCATCGGAATCTAACACTGGACTCACGGGAGAGGTTCAAATCATTGAAAGGTAGAGTGTCAGTCCTCTTGTACTTAAGTTGGCATTGTGCCTTTTGTATTAAATTCGGATGCAATTTCTGTGTTCCATCGTTAATAAGAAGGTCCAAGGTATACAGTAAACCTGAAGTGAAGCATCGGAATCTAAAACTGCACTCACAGGAGAGGTTCAAATCATAGATAGTTAGACTGTCATGCGTCTTGTACTTATGTCGGCATTGTGCCTTTTGTATTAAATATCGGATGCAATTTCTGTGTTTAATCGTCAATAGGAAGGTCCAAGGGATACAGTAAACCTGAAGTGAAGCATCGGAATCTAAAACTGACTCACAGGAGAGGTTCAAATCATAGAAAGACAGAGTGTCAGTCCTCTTGTACTGAAGTCGGCATTGTGCCTTTTGTATTAAATTCGGATGCAATTTCTGTGTTTCATCGTATACAAGAAGGTCCAAGGTATGCAGTAAACCTGAAATGAGTCATCGGAATGTAAAACTGGACTCACAGGAGAGGTTCAAATCATAGATAGTTAGAGTGTCAGTGCTCTTGTACTTCAGTCGGCATTGTGCCTTTTGTATTAAATTCGGATGCAATTTCTGTGATTCATCGTCAATAAGAAGGTCCAAGGGATACAGTAAACCTGATGTGAGGCATCGGAATCTAAAACTGGACTCACAGGGGAGCTTCAAATCATAGCATGTTAGAGTGTCAGTCGTCTTGTACTTAGGTTTGCATTGTGGCTTTTGTATTAAATACGGATGCAATTTCTGTGTTTCATCGTCAATAAGAAGGTCCAAGGTTCACAGTAAACCTCCAGTAAAGCATCGGAATCTCTATCTGGACACACAGGAGAGGTTCAAATCATAGGAAGACAGAGTGTCTGTCCTCTTGTACCTAAGTCGGCATTGTGCCATTTGTAATAAATTCGGATGCAATTTGTGTGTCTCATCGTCAATAAGAAGGTCGAAGCGATACACTAAACCTGAGGTGGGGCATCGGAATCTAAAACTGGACTGACAGGAGAGGTTCAAACCATAGAAAGTTAGTGTGTCAGTCCTCTCGTACTTAAGTTGGCAATGTGTCTTTTGAATTTAATTCCGATGCAATTTCTGTGCCTCATAGTCAATAAGAAGGTCCAAGGTATACAGTAAACCTGAAGTGATGCATCGGAATCTAAAACTGGACTCACAGGAGAGGTTCAAATCATAGGAAGTTGGAGTGTCAGTCCTCTTGTACTAAAGTCGGCATTTTGCCTTTTGTATTAACTTCGGATTCAATTTCTGTGTTTCATCGTCAATAAGAGGGTCCTAGGGGTACAGTAAATCTGAAGTGAAGCATCGGAATCTAACAATGGACTCACGGGAGAGGTTCTAATCATTGAAAGGTGGAGTGTCAGTCCTCTTGTACTTAAGTTGGCATTGTGCCTTTTGTATTAAATTCGGATGCAATTTCTGTGTTTCATCGTTAATAAGAAGGTCGAAGGTATACAGTAAACCTGAAGTGAAGCATCGGAATCTAAAACTGGACTCACAGGAGCGGTTCAAATTATTGAAAGTGAGAGTGTCAGTCGTCTTGTACTTAAGTCGGCATTGTGCCTTTTGAATTAAATTCGGATACCATTTCTGTGTTTCATCGTTAATACGAAGGTCCAAGGTATACAGGAAACCTGAAGTGAAGCATCGGAATCTAACACTCTACTTACAAGATAGGTTCAAATCATAGCAAGTGAGTGTGTCAGTCTTCTTTTACTTAAGTCCGCATTGTGCCTCTTTTATTAAAATCGGATGCAATTTCTGTGTTTCATTGTCAATAAGAAGGTCCAAGGGATACAGTAAACCTGAAGTGAAGCATCGGAATCTAAAACGGGACTTACAGGAGAGGTTCAAATCATAGAAAGTGAGAGTGTCAGTCCTCTTGTACTTAAGTCGGCATTGTGCCTTTTGTATTAAATTCGGATCAAATTTCTGTGTTTAATCGTCAATAAGATGGTCCAAGGGATACAGTAAACCTGAAGTGAAGCATCGGAATCTAAAACTGGACTCACAGGAGAGGTTCAAATCATAGAAAGACAGAGTGTCAGTCCTCTTGTACTGAAGTCGGCTCTGTGCCTTATGTATTAAATTCGGATGCAATTTCTGTGTTTCATCGTCAACAAGAAGGTCCAAGGTATGCAGTAAACCTGAAGTGAGTCATCGGAATGTAAAAGTGGACTCACAGGCGAGATTCAAATCATAGATAGTTAGAGTGTCAGTGCTCTTGTACTTAAGTCGGCATTGTGCCTTTTGTATTGAATTCGGATGCACTTTCTGTGTTTCATCGTCAATAAGAAGGTCTAAGGGATACAGTAAACCTGATGTGAGGCATCGGAATCTAAAACTGGTCTCACAGGGGAGGTTCAATCATAGCAAGTTAGAGTGTCAGTCGTCTTGTACTTAGGTCGGCATTGTGCCTTTTGTATTAAATTCGGATGCAATTTCCGTGTTTCATCGTCAATAAGAAGGTCCAAGGTATACAGTAAACCTCCAGTGAAGCATCGGTATCACTAACAGGACTCACAGGAGGGGTTCAAATCATAGGAAGACAGAGTGTCTGTCCTCTTGTGCTTAAGTCGGCATTGTGCCATTTGTAATAGATTCGGATGCATTTTCTGTGTCTCATCGTCAATAAGAAGGTCGAAGCAATACACTAAACCTGAGGTGAGGCATCGGAATCTAAAACTGGACTGACAGGAGAGGTTCAAACCATAGAATGTTAGTGTGTCAGTCCTCTTGTACTTAAGTTGGAAACGTGTCTTTTGATTTTAATTCCGATGCAATTTCTGTTACTCATCGTCAATAAGAAGGTCCAAGGTATACAGTAAACCTGAAGTGATGCATCGGAATATAAAACTGGACTCACAGGAGGGGTTCAAATCATAGAAAGTTAGTTTGTCAGTCGTCTTGTACTTAAGTCGGCATTGTGCATTTTGTATTAAATTGGGATGCAATTTCTGTGTTTCATCGTCAATAGGAAGGTCCAAGGTATACAGTAAACCTGAAGTGAAGCATCGGCATCTAAAACTGAACTCATTGGAGAGGTTCAAATCATTGAAAGTTAGAGTGTCAGTCCTGTTGTAATTAAGTCGGCATTGTGCCTTTTGTATTAAATTCGGATGCAATTTCTGTGTTTCATCGTCAATAGGAAGGTCCAAGGTATACAGTAAACCTGAAGTGAAGCAGCGGAATCTAAAACTGGACTCCTGGAGAGGTTCAAATGATAGAAAGTTAGAGTGTCAGTTCTCTTGTACTGAAGTCGGCATTGTGCCTTTTGTATTAAATTCGGATGCAATTTCTGTGTTTCATCGTTAATAAGAAGGTCCTAGGGATACAGAAAACCTGAAGTGAGGCTTCGGAATCTAAAACTGGACTCACAAGAGAGGTTCAAATCATAGAAAGTTAGAGTGTCAGTCCTCTTGTTCTTAAGTCGGCATTGTGCCTTTTGTATTAAGTTCGGATACAATTTCTGTGTTTCGTCGTTAATAAGAAGGTCCTAGGTATACAGTATGCCTAAAGTCAGGCATCGGAATCTAAAACTGGACTCACAGGAGAGGTTCAAATCATAGAAAGTTAGAGTGTCAGTCCTCTTGTACTTAAGTCGGCATTGTGCCTTTTGTACTAAATTCGGATGCAATTTCTGTGTTTCATCGTCAATAAGAAGGTCCAAGGTATACAGTAAACCTGAAGTGAAGCATCGGAAACTAAAACTGGACTCACAGGAGACGTTCAAATCATAGAAAGACAGAGTGTCAGCCCTCTTGTACTTAAGTCGGCATTGTGCCTTATGTATTAACTTCGGATGCAATTTCTGTGTTTCATCGCCAATAGGAAGGTCCAAGGTATACAGTAAACCTGCAGTGAAGCAACTTAATCTAAAACTGGACTCACTGGAGAGGTTCAAATCATAGAAAGTGAGAGTGTCAGTCCTGTTGTACTTAAGTCGGCATTGTGCCTTTTGTATTAAATTCGGATGCAATTTCTGTGTTTCATCATCAATAAGAAAGTCCAAGGGATACAGTAAACCTGAAATGAGGCATCGGAATCTAAAACTGGACTCACTGGAGAGGTTCAAATCATAGAAAGTTAGATTGTCAGTCCTCTTGTACTGAAGTCGGCATTGTGCTTTTTGTATTAAATTCGGATGCAATTTCTGTGTTTAATCGTTAATAAGAAGGTCCTAGGGATACAGTAAACCTGAAGTGAGGCATCGGAATCTAAAACTGGACTCACAGGAGAGGTTCATATCATAGAGTGTTAGATTGTCAGTCCTCTTGTACTTAAGTCGGCATTGTGCCTTTTGTATTAAATTCGGATGCAATTTCTGTGTTTCATCGTCAACAAGAAGGTCCAAGGTATGCAGTAAACCTGAAGTGAGTCATCGGAATGTAAAAGTGGACTCACAGGCGAGATTCAAATCATAGATAGTTAGAGTGTCAGTGCTCTTGTACTTAAGTCGGCATTGTGCCTTTTGTATTGAATTCGGATGCACTTTCTGTGTTTCATCGTCAATAAGAAGGTCTAAGGGATACAGTAAACCTGATGTGAGGCATCGGAATCTAAAACTGGTCTCACAGGGGAGGTTCAATCATAGCAAGTTAGAGTGTCAGTCGTCTTGTACTTAGGTCGGCATTGTGCCTTTTGTATTAAATTCGGATGCAATTTCTGTGTTTCATCGTCAATAAGAAGGTCCAAGGTATACAGTAAACCTCCAGTGAAGCATCGGTATCACTAACAGGACTCACAGGAGGGGTTCAAATCATAGGAAGACAGAGTGTCTGTCCTCTTGTGCTTAAGTCGGCATTGTGCCATTTGTAATAGATTCGGATGCATTTTCTGTGTCTCATCGTCAATAAGAAGGTCGAAGCAATACACTAAACCTGAGGTGAGGCATCGGAATCTAAAACTGGACTGACAGGAGAGGTTCAAACCATAGAATGTTAGTGTGTCATCCCTCTTGTACTTAAGTTGGAAACGTGTCTTTTGATTTTAATTCCGATGCAATTTCTGTTACTCATCGTCAATAAGAAGGTCCAAGGTATACAGTAAACCTGAAGTGATGCATCGGAATATAAAACTGGACTCACAGGAGGGGTTCAAATCATAGAAAGTTAGTTTGTCAGTCGTCTTGTACTTAAGTCGGCATTGTGCATTTTGTATTAAATTGGGATGCAATTTCTGTGTTTCATCGTCAATAGGAAGGTCCAAGGTATACAGTAAACCTGAAGTGAAGCATCGGCATCTAAAACTGAACTCATTGGAGAGGTTCAAATCATTGAAAGTTAGAGTGTCAGTCCTGTTGTAATTAAGTCGGCATTGTGCCTTTTGTATTAAATTCGGATGCAATTTCTGTGTTTCATCGTCAATAGGAAGGTCCAAGGTATACAGTAAACCTGAAGTGAAGCAGCGGAATCTAAAACTGGACTCCTGGAGAGGTTCAAATGATAGAAAGTTAGAGTGTCAGTTCTCTTGTACTGAAGTCGGCATTGTGCCTTTTGTATTAAATTCGGATGCAATTTCTGTGTTTCATCGTTAATAAGAAGGTCCTAGGGATACAGAAAACCTGAAGTGAGGCTTCGGAATCTAAAACTGGACTCACAAGAGAGGTTCAAATCATAGAAAGTTAGAGTGTCAGTCCTCTTGTTCTTAAGTCGGCATTGTGCCTTTTGTATTAAGTTCGGATACAATTTCTGTGTTTCGTCGTTAATAAGAAGGTCCTAGGTATACAGTATGCCTAAAGTCAGGCATCGGAATCTAAAACTGGACTCACAGGAGAGGTTCAAATCATAGAAAGTTAGAGTGTCAGTCCTCTTGTACTTAAGTCGGCATTGTGCCTTTTGTACTAAATTCGGATGCAATTTCTGTGTTTCATCGTCAATAAGAAGGTCCAAGGTATACAGTAAACCTGAAGTGAAGCATCGGAAACTAAAACTGGACTCACAGGAGACGTTCAAATCATAGAAAGACAGAGTGTCAGCCCTCTTGTACTTAAGTCGGCATTGTGCCTTATGTATTAACTTCGGATGCAATTTCTGTGTTTCATCGCCAATAGGAAGGTCCAAGGTATACAGTAAACCTGCAGTGAAGCAACTTAATCTAAAACTGGACTCACTGGAGAGGTTCAAATCATAGAAAGTGAGAGTGTCAGTCCTGTTGTACTTAAGTCGGCATTGTGCCTTTTGTATTAAATTCGGATGCAATTTCTGTGTTTCATCATCAATAAGAAAGTCCAAGGGATACAGTAAACCTGAAGTGAGGCATCGGAATCTAAAACTGGACTCACTGGAGAGGTTCAAATCATAGAAAGTTAGATTGTCAGTCCTCTTGTACTGAAGTCGGCATTGTGCTTTTTGTATTAAATTCGGATGCAATTTCTGTGTTTAATCGTTAATAAGAAGGTCCTAGGGATACAGTAAACCTGAAGTGAGGCATCGGAATCTAAAACTGGACTCACAGGAGAGGTTCATATCATAGAGTGTTAGATTGTCAGTCCTCTTGTACTTAAGTCGGCATTGTGCCTTTTGTATTAAATTCGGATGCAATTTCTGTGTTTCATCATCAATAAGAAAGTCCAAGGGATACAGTAAACCTGAAGTGAGGCATCGGAATCTAAAACTGGACTCACACGAGAGGTTCAAATCATAGAAAGTTAGAGTGTCAGTCGTCTTGTACCTAAGTCGGCATTGTGCCTTTTGTATTCAATTCGGATGCAATTTCTGTGTTTCATTGTCAATAGGAAGGTCCAAGGTATACAGTAAACTTGAAGTGAAGCATCGGAAACTAAAACTGGACTCACAGGAGAGGTTCAAATCATAGAAAGTTAGAGTGTCAGTCCTCTTGTACTTAAGTCGGCATTGTGCCTTTTGTATTAAGTTCGGATGCAATTTCTGTGTTTCGTCGTTAATAAGAAGGTCCAAGGTATACAGTATGCCTGAAGTCAGGCATCGGAATCTAAAACTGGACTCACAGGAGAGGTTCAAATCATAGAATGTTAGAGTGTCAGTCCTCTTGTACTTAAGTCGGCATTGTGCCTTTTGTATTAATTTCGGATGCAATATCTGTGTTTCATCGCCAATAGGAAGGTCCAAGGTATACAGTAAACCTGCAGTGAAGCATCGGAATCTAAAACTGGACTCACTTGAGTGGTTCAAATCATAGAAAGTGAGAGTGTCAGTCCTGTTGTACTTAAGTCGGCATTGTGTCTTTTGTATTAAATTCGGATGCAATTTCTGTGTTTCATCGTCATTAAGAGGGTCCAAGGGATACAGTAAACCTGAAGTGAAGCATCGGAATCTAAAACTGGACTCACTGGAGAGGTTCAAATTATAGAAAGTTAGGATGTCAGTCCTCTTGTACTGAAGTCGGCATTGTGCCTTTTGTATTAAATTCGGATGCAATTTCTGTGTTTCATCGTTAATAAGAAGGTCCTAGGGATACAGTAAACCTGAAGTGAGGCATCGGAATCTAAAACTGGACTCACAGGAGAGGTTCACATCATAGAATGTTAGAGTGTCAGTCCTCTTGTACTTAAGTCGGCATTGTGCCTTTTGTATTAAATTCGGATGCAATTTCTGTGTATCATCGTCAATAAGAATGTCTAAGGTATACAGTAAACCTGAAGTGAAGTATCGGAATCTAAAACTGGACTCACAGGGAAGGTTGAAATAATAGAAAGTGAGAGTGTCAGTCCTCTTGTACTTAAATCGGCATTGTGCCTTTTGTATTAAATTCAAATACAATTTCTGTGTTTCATCGTCAATAAGAAAGTCCAAGGGATACAGTAAACCTGAAGTGAGGCATCTGAATCTAAAACTGGACTCACAGGAGAGGTTCAAATCATAGAAAGTTAGAGTGTCAGTCGTTTTGTACTTAAGTCGGCATTGTGCCTTTTGTATTCAATTCGGATGCAATTTCTGTGTTTCATTGTCAATAGGAAGGTCCAAGGGATACAGTAAACCTGAAGTGAGGCATCGGAATCTAAAACTGGACTCACACGAGAGGTTCAAATCATAGGAATTTAGAGTGTCAGTCGTCTAGTACTTAAGCCGGCATTGTGCCTTTTGTATTCAATTTGGATGCAATTTCTGTGTTTCATTGTCAATAGGAAGGTCCAAGGTATACAGTAAACCTGAAGTGAAGCATCGGAAACTAAAACTGGACGCACAGGAGAGGTTCAAATCATAGAAAGTTAGAGTGTCAGTCCTCTTGTACTTAAGTCGGCATTGTGCCTTTTGTATTAAGTTCGGATGCAATTTCTGTGTTTCGTCGTTAATAAGAAGGTCCTAGGTATACAGTATGCCTGAAGTCAGGCATCGGAATCTAAAACTGGACTCACAGGAGAGGTTCAAATCATAGAATGTTAGAGTGTCAGTCCTCTTGTACTTAAGTCGGCATTGTGCTTTTTGTATTAAATTCGGATGCAATTTCTGTGTTTCATCGTCAATATGAAGGTCCAAGGGATACAGTAAACCTGAAGTGAAGCATCGGAATCTAAAACTGGACTCTTAGGAGACGTTCAAATCATAGAAAGTGAGAGTGTCAGTCCTCTTGTACTTAAGCCGGCATTGTGCCTTTTGTAATCAATTCGGATGCAATTTCTGTCTTTCATAGTCAATAGGAATGTCCAAGGTATGCAGTAAACCTGAAGTGAAGCATGGGAATCTAAAACTGGACTCTCAGGAGAGGTTCAAATCATAGAAAGTTAGAGTGTCAGTCCTCTTGTACTTATGTTGGCATTGTGCCTTTTGTACTAAATCCGGATGCAATTTCTGTGTTTCATCGTCAATACGAAGGTCCAAGGGATACAGTAAACCTGAAGTGAGGCATCGGAATCTAAAACTGGACTCACAGGAGAGGTTCAAATCATAGAAAGTTAGAGTATCAGTCCTCTTGTACTTAAGTCGGCATTGTGCCTTTTGTACTAAATTCGGATGCAATTTCTGTGTTTCATCGTCAATAAGAAGGTCCAAGGTATACAGTAAACCTGAAGTGAAGCATCGGAAACTAAAACTGGACTCACAGGAGAGGTTCAAATCATAGAAAGACAGAGTGTCAGCCCTCTTGTACTTAAGTCGGCATTGTGCCTTATGTATTAAATTCGGATGCAATTTCTGTGTTTCATCGCCAATAGGAAGGTCCAAGGTATACAGTAAACCTGCAGTGAAGCATCGGAATCTAAAACTGGACTCACTGGAGTGGTTCAAATCATAGAAAGTGAGAATGTCAGTCCTGTTGTACTTAAGTCGGCATTGTGTCTTTTGTATTAAATTCGGATGCAATTTCTGTGTTTCATCGTCATAAGAAGGTCCAAGGGATACAGTAAACCTGAAGTGAAGCATCGGAATCTAAAACTGGACTCACTGGAGAGGTTCAAATAATAGATAGTGAGAGTGTCAGTCCTCTTGTACTTAAATCGGCAGTGTGCCTTTGCATTAAATTCGGATACAATTTCTGTGTTTCATCGTCAATAAGAAAGTCCAAGGGATACAGTAAACCTGAAGTGAGGCATCGGAATCAAACACTGGACTCACAGGAGAGGTTCAAATCGTAGAAAGTTAGAGTGTCAGTCCTCTTGTCCTTAAGTCGGCATTGTGCCTTTTGTATTAAGTTCGGATGCAATATCTGTGTTTCGTCGTTAATAAGTAGGACCTAGGTATACAGTATGCCTGACGTCAGGCATCGGAATCTAAAACTGGACTCACAGGAGAGGTTCAAATCTTAGAATGTTAGAGTGTCAGTCCTCTTGTACTTAAGTCGGCATTGTGCCTTTAGTATTAAATTCGGATGCAATTTTTGTGTTTCATCGTCAATAAGAAGGTCCAAGGTATACAGTAAACCTGAAGTGACGCATCGGAAACTAATACTGGACTCACAGGAGAGGTTCAAATCATAGAAAGACAGAGTGTCAGCCCTCTTGTACTTAAGTCGGCATTGTGCCTTTTGTACTAAATTCGGATGCAATATCTGTGTTTCATCGTCATTAAGAAGGTCCAAGGTATACAGTAATCCTGCAGTGAAGCATCGGAATCTAAAACTGGACTCACTGGGAGGTTCAAATCATAGAAAGTGAGAGTGTCAGTCCTGTTGTACTTAAGTCGGCATTGTGCCTTTTGTATTAAATTCGGATGCAATTTCTGTGTTTCAACGTCATTAAGAAGGTCCAAGGGATACAGTAAACCTGAAGGGAGGCATCGGAATCTAAAACTGGACTCACAGAAGAGGTTCAAATCACAGAAAGTTAGAGTGTCAGTCCTCTTGTACTTAAGTCGGCATTGTGCCTTTTGTATTAAATTCGGATCCAATTTCTGTGTTTAATCGTCAATAAGATGGTCCAAGGGATACAGTAAACCTGAAGTGAAGCATCGGAATCTAAAACTGGACTCACAGGAGAGGTTCAAATCATAGAAAGTTAGACTGTCAGTCGTCTTGTACTTAAGTCGGCATTGTGCTTTTTGTATTAAATATCGGATGCAATTTCTGTGTTTCATCGTCAATAGGAAGGTCAGAGGGATAGAGTAAACCTGAAGTGAAGCATCGGAAACTAAAACTGGACTCACAGGAGAGGTTCAAATAATAGAAAGACAGAGTGTCAGTCCTCTTGTACTGAATTCGGCTCTGTGCCTTTTGTATTAAATTCGGATGCAATTTCTGCGTTTCATCGTCAACAAGAAGGTCCAAGGTATGCAGTAAACCTGAAGTGAGTCATCGGAATTTAAAACTGGACTCACAGGAGAGGTTCAAATCATAGATAGTTAGAGTAGCAGTGCTCTTGTACTTAAGTCGGCATTGTGCCTTTTGTATTAAATTCGGATGCAATTTCTGTGTTTCATCGTCAATAAGAAGGTCTAAGGGATACAGTAAACCTGATGTGAGGCATCGGAATCTAAAACTGAACTCACAGGGGAGGTTCAAATCATAGCAAGTTAGAGTGTCAGTCGTCTTGTACTTAGGTCGGCATTGTGCCTTTTGTATTAAATTCGGATGCAATTTCTGTGTTTCATCGTCAATAAGAAGGTCCAAGGTATACAGTAAACCTCCAGTGAAGCATCGGAATCTCTAACTGGACTCACAGGAGAGGTTCAAATCATAGGAAGACAGAGTGTCTGTCCTCTTGTACTTAAGTCGGCATTGTGCCATTTGTAATAAATTCGGATGCAATTTCTGTGTCTCATCGTCAATAAGAAGGTCGAAGCGATACACTAAACCTGAGGTGAGGCATCGGAATCTAAAACTGGACTGACAGGAGAGGTTCAGCCATAGAAAGTTAGAGTGTCAGTCCTCTTGTACTTAAGTTGGCAATGTGTCTTATGAATTTAATTCCGATGCAATTTCTGTGCCTCATCGTCAATAAGAAGGTCCAAGGTATACAGTAAACCTGAAGTGATGCATCGGAATATAAAACTGGACTCACAGGAGAGGTTCAAATCATAGAAAGTTAGTTTGTCAGTCGTCTTGTACTTAAGTCGGCATTGTGCATTTTGTATTAAATTGGGATGCAATTTCTGTGTTTCATCGTCAATAGGAAGGTCCAAGGTATACAGTAAACCTGAAGTGAAGCATCGAAATCTAAAACTGAACTCACTGGAGAGGTTCAAATCATTGAAAGTTAGAGTGTCAGTCCTCTTGTACTGAAGTCGGCATTGTGCCTTTTGTATTAAATTCGGATGCAATTTCTGTGTTTCATCGTTAATAAGAAGGTCCTAGGGATACAGTAAACCAGAAGTGAGGCATCGGAAACTAAAACTGGACTCACAGGTGAGGTTCAAATCATAGAAAGAGTGTCAGTCCTCTTTTACTTAAGTCGGCATTGTGCTTTTTGTATTAAATTCGGATGCAATTTCTGTGTTTCATCGAAAACAGGAAGGTCCTAGGTATACAGTAAACCTGCAGTGAAGCATCGGAATCTAAAACTGGACTCACTGGAGAGGTTCAAATCATAGAATGTGAGAGTGTCAGTCCTGTTGTACTTAAGTCGGCATTGTGCCTTTTGTATTAAATTCGGATGCAATTTCTGTGTTTCATCGTCATTAAGAAGGTCCAAGGGATACAGTAAACCTGAAGTGAGGCATCGGAATCTAAAACTGGACTCACAGGAGAGGTTCAAATCATAGAAAATTAGAGTGTCAGTCCTCTTGTACTTAAGTCGGCATTGTGCCTTTTGTATTAAATTCGGATCCAATTTCTGTGTTTAATCGTCAATAAGATGGTCCATAGGATACAGTAAACCTGACGTGAAGCATCGGAATCTGAAACTGGACTCACAGGAGAGGTTCAAATCATAGAAAGTTAGACAGTCAGTCGTCTTGTACTTAAGTCGGCATTGTGCCTTTTGTATTAAATATCGGATGCAATTTCTGTGTTTCATCGTCAATAGGAAGGTCCAAGGGATACAGTAAACCTGAAGTGAAGCATCGGAATCTAAAACTGGACTCACAGGAGAGGTTCAAATCATAGAAAGACTGAGTGTCAGTCCTCTTGTACTGAAGTCGGCTCTGTGCCTTTTGTATTAAATTCGGATGCAATTTCTGTGTTTCATCGTCAACAAGAAGGTCCAAGGTATGCAGTAAACCTGAAGTGAGTCATTGGAATGTAAAACTGGACTCACAGGAGTGGTTCAAATCATAGATAGTTAGTGTAGCAGTGCTCTTGTACTTAAGTCGGCATTGTGCCTTTTGTATTAAATTCGGATGCAATTTCTGTGTTTCATCGTCAATAAGAAGGTCTAAGGGATACAGTAAACCTGATGTGAGGCATCGGAATCTAAAACTGAACTCACAGGGGAGGTTTAAATCATAGCAAGTTAGAGTGTCAGTCGTCTTGTACTTAGGTCGGCATTGTGCCTTTTGTATTAAATTCGGATGCAATTTCTGTGTTTCATCGTCAATAAGAAGGTCTAAGGTATACAGTAAACCTCCAGTGAAGCATCGGAATCTCTAACTGGACTCACAGGAGAGGTTCAAATCATAGGAAGACAGAGTGTCTGTCCTCTTGTACTTAAGTCGGCATTGTGCCATTTGTAATAAATTCGGATGCAATTTCTGTGTCTCATCGGCAATAAGAAGGTCGAAGAGATACACTAAACCTGAGGTGAGGCATAGGAATCTAAAACTGGACTGACAGGAGAGGTTCAAACCATAGAAAGTTAGAGTGTCAGTCCTCTTGTACTTAAGTTGACAATGTGTCTTTTGAATTTAATTGCGATGCAATTTCTGTGCCTCATCGTCAATAAGAAGGTCCAAGGTATACAGTAAACCTGAAGTGATGCATCGGAATATAAAACTGGACTCACAGGAGAGGTTCAAATCATAGAAAGTTAGTTTGTCAGTCGTCTTGTACTTAAGTCGGCATTGTGCATTTTGTATTGAATTGGGATGCAATTTCTGTGTTTCATCGTCAATAGGAAGGTCCAAGGTATACAGTAAACCTGAAGTGAAGCATCGGAATCTAAAACTGAACTCACTGGAGAGGTTCAAATCATTGAAAGTTAGAGTGTCAGTCCTCTTGTACTTAAGTCGGCATTGTGCCTTTTGTATTAAATTCGGATGCAATTTCTGTGTTTCATCGTTAATAAGAAGGTCCTAGGGATATAGTAAACCAGAAGTGAGGCATCGGAAACTAAAACTGGACTCACAGGAGAGGTTCAAATCATAGAAAGTTAGAGTGTCAGTCCTCTTGTACTTACGTTGGCATTGTGGCTTTTGTATTAATTTCGGATGCAATTTCTGTGTTTCATCGTCAATATGATGGTCCTAGGGATACAGTAAACCTGAAGTGAGGCATCGGAATCTAAAACTGGACTAGCAGGAGAGGTTCAAATCATAGAAAGTTAGAGTTTCAGTCCTCTTGTACTGAAGTCGGCATTGTGCCTTTTGTATTAAATTCGGATGCAATTTCTGTGTTTCATCGTCAACAAGAAGGTCCAAGGTATAAAGGAAACCAGAAGTGAAGCATCGGAATCTAAAACTGGACTCACAGGAGAGGTTCAAATCATAGAAAGTTAGAGTGTCAGTCCTCTTGTACTTAAGTCGGCATTGTGCCTTTGTATTAAATTCGGATGCAATTTCTGTGTTTCATCGTCAATAGGAAGGTCCAAGGTATAAAGTAAACCTGAAGTGAAGCAGCGGAATCTAAAACTGGACTCCTGGAGAGGTTCAAATCATAGAAAGTTAGAGTGTCAGTTCTCTTGTACTGAAGTCGGCATTGTGCCTTTTGTATTAAATTCGGATGCAATTTCTGTGTTTCATCGTTAATAAGAAGGTCCTAGGGATACAGTAAACCTGAAGTGAGGCATCGGAATCTAAAACTGGACTCACAAGAGAGGTTCAAATCATAGAAAGTTAGAGTGTCAGTCCTCTTGTTCTTAAGTCGGCATTGTGCCTTTTGTATTAAGTTCGGATACAATTTCTGTGTTTCGTCGTTAATAAGAAGGTCCCAGGTATACAGTATGCCTGAAGTCAGGCATCGGAATCTAAAACTGGACTCACAGGAGAGGTTCAAATCATAGAAAGTTAGAGTGTCAGTCCTCTTGTACTTAAGTCGGCATTGGGCCTTTTGTACTAAATTCGGATGCAATTTCTGTGTTTCATCGTCAATAAGAAGGTCCACGGTATACAGTAAACCTAAAGTGAAGCATCGGAAACTAAAACTGGACTCACAGGAGAGGTTCAAATCATAGAAAGACAGAGTGTCAGCCCTCTTGTACTTAAGTCGGCATTGTGCCTTATGTATTAAATTCGGATGCAATTTCTGTGTTTCATCGCCAATAGGAAGGTCCAAGGTAAACAGTAAACCTGCAGTGAAGCATCGGAATCTAAAACTGGACTCACTGGAGAGGTTCAAATCATACAAAGTTAGATTGTCAGTCCTCTTGTACTGAAGTCGGCATTGTGCCTTTTGTATCAAATTCGGATGCAATTTCTGTGTTTCATCGTTAATAAGAAGGTCCTAGGGATACAGTAAACCTGAAGTGAGGCATCGGAATCTAAAACTGGACTCACAGGAGAGGTTCAAATCATAGAATGTTAGAGTGTCAGTCCTCTTGTACTTAAGTCGGCATTGTGCCTTTTGTATTAAATTCGGATGCAATTTCTGTGTTTCATCGTCAATAAGAAGGTCCAAGGTATACAGTAAACCTGAAGTGAAGTATCGGAATCTAACACTGGACTCACAGGAAAGGTTAAAATCATAGAAAGTGAGAGTGTCAGTCCTCTTGTACTTAAATCGGCATTGTGCCTTTTGTATTAAATTCGAATACAATTTCTGTGTTTCATCATCAATAAGAAAGTCCAAGGGATACAGTAAACCTGAAGTGAGGCATCGGAATCTAAAACTGGACTCACAGGAGAGGTTCAAATCATAGAAAGTTAGAGTGTCAGTCGTCTTGTACTTAAGTCGGCATTGTGCCTTTTGTATTCAATTCGGATGCAATTTCTGTGTTTCATTGTCAATAGGAAGGTCCAAGGTATACAGTAAACCTGAAGTGATTCATCGGAATATAAAACTAAACTCACAGGAGGGGTTCAAATCATAGAAAGTTAGTTAGTCAGTCGTCTTGTACTGAAGTCGGCATTGTGCCTTTTGTATTAAATTCGGATGCAATTTCTGTGTTTCATCGTTAATAAGAAGGTCCTAGGGATACAGTAAACCAGAAGTGAGGCATCGGAAACTAAAACTGGACTCACAGGAGAGGCTCAAATCATAGAAAGTTAGAGTGTCAGTCCTCTTGTACTTAAGTCAGCATTGTGCCTTTTGTACTACATTCGAATGCAATTTCTGTGTTTCATCGTCAATAAGAAGGTCCAAGGGATACAGTAAACCTGAAGTGAAGCATCGGAATCTAAAACTGGACTTGCAGGAGAGGTTCAAATCATAGAAAGTGAGCGTGTCAGTCCTCTTGTACTTAAGTCGGCTCAGTGCCTTTTGTATTAAATTCGGGTGCAATTTCTGTGTTTTATCGTGAATAGGAATGTCCAAGGTATGCAGTAAACCTGAAGTGAAGCATCGGAATCTAAAACTGGACTAGCAGGAGAGGTTCAAATCATAGAAAGTTAGAGTGTCAGTCCTCTTGTACTTAAGTCGGCATTGTACCTTTTGTAATAAATTCGGATGCAATTTCTGTATTTCATCGTCAATAAGAAGCTCCAAGGTATAAAGTAAGCCTGAAGTGAAGCATCGGAATCTAAAACTGGACTCACAGGAGAGGTTCAAATCATAGAAAGACAGAGTGTCAGTCCTCTTGTACTGAAGTCGGCATTGTGCCTTTTGTATTAAATTCGGATGCAATTTCTGTGTTTCATCGTCAACATGAAGGTCCAAGGTATAAAGGAAACCTGATGTGAAGCATCGGAATCTAAAACTGGACTCACAGGAGAGGTTCAAATCATAGAAAGTTAGAGTGTCACTCATCTTGTACTTAATTCGGCATTGTGCATTTTGTATTAAATTCGGAAGCAATTTCTTTGTTTCATCGTCAATAAGAAAGTACAAGGGATACAGTATACCTGAACTGAAGCATCGGAATCTAAAACTGGACTCACAGGAGAGGTTCAAATCATAGAAAGTTAGAGTGTCAGTCCTCTTGTACTTAAGTCGGCATTGTGCCTTTTGTATTAAATTCGGATGCAATTTCTGTGTTTCATCGTCAATGGGAAGGTCCAAGGTATACAGTAAACCTGAAGTGAAGCAGCGGAATCTAAAACTGGACTCCTGGAGAGGTTCAAATAATAGAAAGTTAGAGTGTCAGTTCTCTTGTACTGAAGTCGGCATTGTGCCTTTTGTATTAAATTCGGATGCAATTTCTGTGTTTCATCGTTAATAAGAAGGTCCTAGGGATACAGTAAACCTGAAGTGAGGCATCGGAATCTAAAATGGACTCACAAGAGAGGTTCAAATCATAGAAAGTTAGAGTGTCAGTCCTCTTGTTCTTAAGTCGGCATTGTGCCTTTTGTATTAAGTTCGGATACAATTTCTGTGTTTCGTCGTTAATAAGAAGGTCCCAGGTATACAGTATGCCTGAAGTCAGGCATCGGAATCTAAAACTGGACTCACAGGAGAGGTTCAAATCATAGAAAGTCAGAGTGTCAGTCCTCTTGTACTTAAGTCGGCATTGTGCCTTTTGTACTAAATTCGGATTCAATTTCTGTGTTTCATCGTCAATAAGAAAGTCCAAGGTATACAGTAAACCTGAAGTGAAGCATCGAAAACTAAAACTGGACTCACAGGAGAGGTTCAAATCATAGAAAGACAGAGTGTCAGCCCTCTTGTACTTCAGTTGGCACTGTGCCTTATGTATTAAATTCGGATGCAATTTCTGTGTTTCATCGCCAATAGGAAGGTCCAAGGTATACAGTAAACCTGCAGTGAAGCATCGGAATCTAAAACTGGACTCACTGGAGAGGATCAAATCATAGAAAGTGAGAGTGCCAGTCCTGTTGTACTTAAGTCGGCATTGTGCCTTTTGTATTAAATTCGGATGCAATTTCTGTGTTTCATCGTCATTAAGAAGGTCCAAGGGATACAGTAAACCTGAAGTGAAGCATCGGAATCTAAAACCGGACTCACAGGAGAGGTTCAAATCATAGAATGTTAGAGTGTCAGTCCTCTTGTACTTAAGTCGGCATTGTGCCTTTTGTTTTTAATTCGGATGCAATTTCTGTGTTTCATCGTCAATACGAAGGTCCAAGGTATACAGTAAACCTGAAGTGAAGTATCGGAATCAAACACTGGACTCACAGGAAAGGTTCAAATCATAGAAAGTGAGAGTGTCAGTCCTCTTGTACTTAAATCGGCATTGTGCCTATTGTATTAAATTCGGATACAATTTCTGTGTTTCATCGTCAATAAGAAAGTCCAAGGGATACAGTAAACCTGTAGTGAAGCATCGGAATCTAAAACTGGACTCACAGGAGAGGTTCAAATCATAGGAAGTTGAAGTGTCTGTCCTCTTGTACTTAAGTCGGCATTGTGCCTTTTGTATTAACTTCGGATGCAATTTCTGTGTTTCATCGTCAATAAGAATGTCCTAGGGGTACAGTAAACCTGAAGTGAAGCATCGGAATCTAACACTGGACTCACGGGAGAGGTTCAAATCATAGAAAGTTAGAGTTTCAGTCCTCTTGTTCTTAAGTCGGCAATGTGCCTTTTGTATTAAGTTCGGATGCAATTTCTGTGTTTCGTCGTTAATAAGAAGGTCCTAGGTGTACAGTGTGCCTGAAGTCAGGCATCGGAATCTAAAACTGGACTCACAGGAGAGGTTCAAATCATAGAATGTTAGAGTGTCAGTTCTCTTGTACTTAAGTCGGCATTGTGCCTTTTGTATTAAATTCGGATGCAATTTCTGTGTTTCATCGTTAATAAGAACCTCCAAGGGATACAGTAAACCTGAAGTGAAGCATCGGAATCTAAAACTCGACTCTTAGGAGACGTTCAAATCATAGAAAGTGAGCGTGTCAGTCCTCTTGTACTTAAGTCGGCATTGTGCCTTTTGTAATCAATTCGGATGCAATTTCTGTCTTTCATAGTCAATAGGAATGTCCAAGGTATGCAGTAAACCTGAAGTGAAGCATCGGAATCTAAAACTGGACTCACAGGAGAGGTTCAAATCATAGAAAGTTAGAGTGTCAGTCGTCTTGTACTTAAGTCGGCATTGTGCCTTTTGTATTCAATTCGGATGCAATTTCTGTGTTTCATTGTCAATAGGAAGGTCCAAGGTATACAGTAAACCTGAAGTGATTCATCGGAATATAAAACTAAACTCACAGGAGGGGTTCAAATCATAGAAAGTTAGTTAGTCAGTCGTTTTGTACTTAAGTCGGCATTGTGCCTTTTGTATTAAATTCGGATGCAATTTCTGTGTTTCATCGTTAATAAGAAGGTCCTAGGGATACAGTAAACCAGAAGTGAGGCATCGGAATCTAAAACTGGACTTGCAGGAGAGGTTCAAATCATAGAAAGTGAGCGTGTCAGTCCTCTTGTACTTAAGTCGGCTTAGTGCCTTTTGTATTAAATTCGGGTGCAATTTCTGTGTTTTATCGTGAATAGAAATGTCCAAGGTATGCAGTAAACCTGAAGTGAAGCATCGGAATCTAAAACTGGACTAGCAGGAGAGGTTCAAATCATAGAAAGTTAGAGTGTCAGTCCTCTTGTACTTAAGTCGGCATTGTACCTTTTGTAATAAATTCGGATGCAATTTCTGTATTTCATCGTCAATAAGAAGCTCCAAGGTATAAAATAAGCCTGAAGGGAAGCATCGGAATCTAAAACTGGACTCACAGGAGAGGTTCAAATCATAGAAGTACAGAGTGTCAGTCCTCTTGTACTGAAGTCGGCATTGTGCCTTTTGTATTAAATTCGGATGCAATTTCTGTGTTTCATCGTCAACAAGAAGGTCCAAGGTATAAAGGAAACCTGATGTGAAGCATCGGAATCTAAAACTGGACTCACAGGAGAGGTTCAAATCATAGAAAGTTAGAGTGTCACTCATCTTGTACTTAATTCGGCATTGTGCATTTTGTATTAAATTCGGAAGCAATTTCTTTGTTTCATCGTCAATAAGAAGGTACAAGGGATACAGTATACCTGAACTGAAGCATCGGAATCTAAAACTGGACTCACAGGAGAGGTTCAAATCATAGAAAGTTAGAGTGTCAGTCCTCTTGTACTTAAGTCGGCATTGTGCCTTTTGTATTAAATTCGGATGCAATTTCTGTGTTTCATCGTCAATGGGAAGGTCCAAGGTATACAGTAAACCTGAAGTGAAGCAGCGGAATCTAAAACTGGACTCCTGGAGAGGTTCAAATAATAGAAAGTTAGAGTGTCAGTTCTCTTGTACTGAAGTCGGCATTGTGCCTTTTGTATTAAATTCGGATGCAATTTCTGTGTCTCATCGTTAATAAGAAGGTCCTAGGGATACAGTAAACCTGAAGTGAGGCATCGGAATCTAAAATGGACTCACAAGAGAGGTTCAAATCATAGAAAGTTAGAGTGTCAGTCCTCTTGTTCTTAAGTCGGCATTGTGCCTTTTGTACTAAATTCGGATGCAATTTCTGTGTTTCATCGTCAACAAGAAGGTCCAAGGTATACAGTAAACCTGAAGTGAAGCATCGAAAACTAAAACTGGACTCACAGGAGAGGTTCAAATCATAGAAAGACAGAGTGTCAGCCCTCTTGTACTTCAGTTGGCATTGTGCCTTATGTATTAAATTCGGATGCAATTTCTGTGTTTCATCGCCAATAGGAAGGTCCAAGGTATACAGTAAACCTGCAGTGAAGCATCGGAATCTAAAACTGGACTCACTGGAGAGGATCAAATCATAGAAAGTGAGAGTGTCAGTCCTGTTGTACTTAAGTCGGCATTGTGCCTTTTGTATTAAATTCGGATGCAATTTCTGTGTTTCATCGTCATTAA
This sequence comes from Schistocerca americana, assembly GCF_021461395.2. Taxonomy (NCBI): domain Eukaryota; kingdom Metazoa; phylum Arthropoda; class Insecta; order Orthoptera; family Acrididae; genus Schistocerca; species Schistocerca americana. Next base: position 62,863,882 of record NC_060121.1, read on the forward strand.
GAAGGTCCAAGGGATACAGTAAACCTGAAGTGAAGCATCGGAATCTAAAACTGGACTCACAGGAGAGGTTCAAATCATAGAATGTTAGAGTGTCAGTCCTCTTGTACTGAAGTCGGCATTGTGCCTTTTGTTTTTAATTCGGATGCAATTTCTGTGTTTCATCGTCAATACGAAGGTCCAAGGTATACAGTAAACCTGAAGTGAAGTATCGGAATCAAACACTGGACTCACAGGAAAGGTTCAAATCATAGAAAGTGAGAGTGTCAGTCCTCTTGTACTTAAATCGGCATTGTGCCTATTGTATTAAATTCGGATACAATTTCTGTGTTTCATCGTCAATAAGAAAGTCCAAGAGATACAGTAAACCTGAAGTGAGGCATCGGAATCTAAAACTGGACTCACAGGAGAGGTTCAAATCATAGAAAGTTAGAGTGTCAGTCGTCTTGTACTTAAGTCGGCATTGTGCCTTTTGTATTCAATTCGGATGCAATTTCTGTGTTTCATTGTCAATAGGAAGGTCCAAGGTATACAGTAAACCTGAAGTGAAGCATCGGAATCTAAAACTGGACTCACAGGAGAGGTTCAAATCATAGGAAGTTGAAGTGTCAGTAATCTTGTACTTAAGTCGGCATTGTGCCTTTTGTATTAACTTCGGATGCAATTTCTGTGTTTCATCGTCAATAAGAATGTCCTAGGGGTACAGTAAACCTGAAGTGAAGCATCGGAATCTAACACTGGACTCACGGGAGAGGTTCAAATCATAGAAAGTTAGATTTTCAGTCCTCTTGTTCTTAAGTCGGCAATGTGCCTTTTGTATTAAGTTCGGATGCCATTTCTGTGTTTCATCGTTAATAAGAAGGTCCTAGGTGTACAGTATGCCTGAAGTCAGGCATCGGAATCTAAAACTGGACTCACAGGAGAGGTTCAAATCATAGAATGTTAGAGTGTCAGTTCTCTTGTACTTAAGTCGGCATTGTGCCTTTTGTATTAAATTCGGATGCAATTTCTGTGTTTCATCGTCAATAAGAACCTCCAAGGGATACAGTAAACCTGAAGTGAAGCATCGGAATCTAAAACTCGACTCTTAGGAGACGTTCAAATCATAGAAAGTGAGCGTGTCAGTCCTCTTGTACTTAAGTCGGCATTGTGCCTTTTGTAATCAATTCGGATGCAATTTCTGTCTTTCATAGTCAATAGGAATGTCCAAGGTATGCAGTAAATCTGAAGTGAAGCATCGGAATCTAAAACTGGACTCACAGGAGAGGTTCAAGTCATAGAAATTTAGAGTGTCAGTCCTCTTGTACTTAAGTTGGCATTGTGCCTTTTGTATTAAATCCGGATGCAATTTCTGTGTTTCATCGTCAATAAGAAGGTCCAAGGGATACAGTAAACCTGAAGTGAAGCATCGGAATCTAAAACTGGACTCACAGGAGAGGTTCAAATCATAGGAAGTTAGAGTGTCAGTCCTCTTCTACTTAAGTCGGCATTGTGCCTTTTGTATTAAATTCGGATGCAATTTCTGTGTTTCATCGACAATAAGAAGGTCCAAGGTATACAGTAAATCTGAAGTGAAGCATCGGAAACTAGAACTGGACTCACAGGAGAGGTTCAAATTATAGAAAGACAGAGTGTCAGCCCTCTTGGACTTAAGTCGGCATTGTGCCTTATGTATTAAATTCGGATGCAATATCTGTGTTTCATCGCCAATAGGAAGGTCCAAGGTATACAGTAAACCTGCAGTGAAGCATCGGAATCTAAAACTGGACTCACTGGAGTGGTTCAAATCGTAGAAAGTGAGAATGTCAGTACTGTTGTACTTAAGTCGGCATTGTGTCTTTTGTATTAAATTCGGATGCAATTTCTGTGTTTCATCGTCATTAAGAAGGTCCAAGGGATACAGTAAACCTGAAGTGAAGCATCGGAATCTAAAACTGGCCTCACTGGAGAGGTTCAAATCATAGAAAGTTAGATTGTCAGTCCTCTTGTACTGAAGTCGGCATTGTGCCTTTTGTATTAAATTCGGATGCAATTTCTGTGTTTCATCGTTAATAAGAAGGTCCTAGGGATACAGTAAACCTGAAGTGAGGCATCGGAATCTAAAACTGGACTCACAGGAGAGGTTCAAATCATAGAATATTAGAGTGTCAGTCTTCTTGTACTTAAGCCGGCATTGTGCCTTTTGTATTAAGTTCGGATGCAATTTCTGTGTTTCATCGTCAATAAGATGGTCCAAGGTATACAGTAAACCCGAAGTGAAGTATCGGAATCTAAAACTGGACTCACAGGAAAGGTTCAAATAATAGAAAGTGAGAGTGTCAGTCCTCTTGTACTTAAATCGGCATTGTGCCTTTTGTATTAAATTCGGATACAATTTCTGTGTTTCATCGTCAATAAGAAAGTCCAAGGGATACAGTAAACCTGAAGTGAGGCATCGGAATCTAAAACTGGACTCACAGGAGAGGTTCAAATCATAGAAAGTTAGAGTGTCAGTCGTCTTGTACTTAATTCGGCATTGTGCCTTTTGTATTCACTTCGGATGCAATTTCTGTGTTTCATTGTCAATAGGAACGTCCAAGGTATACAGTAAACCTGAAGTGAAGCATCGGAATCTAAAACTGGACTCACAGGAGAGGTTCAAATCATAGGAAGTTGGAGTGTCAGTCCTCTTGTACTTAAGTCGGCATTGTGCCTTTTGTATTAACTTCGGATGCAATTTCAGTGTTTCATCGTCAATAAGAGGGTCCTAGGGGTACAGTAAACCTGAAGTGAAGCATCGGAATCTAACACTGGACTCACGGGAGAGGTTCAAATCATAGAAAGTTAGAGTGTCAGTCCTCTTGTTCTTAGATCGGCATTGTGCCATTTGTATTAAGTTCGGATGCAATTTCTGTGTTTCGTCGTTAATAAGAAGGTCCTAGGTATACAGTATGCCTGAAGTCAGGCATCGGAATCTAAAACTGGACTCACAGGAGCGGTTCAAATCATAGAATGTTAGAGTGTCAGTTCTCTTGTACTTAAGTCAGCATTGTGCCTTTTGTATTAAATCCGGATGCAATTTCTGTGTTTCATCGTCAATAAGAAGGTCCAAGGGATACAGTAAACCTGAAGTGAAGCATCGGAATCTAAAACTGGACTCACAGGAGACGTTCAAATCATAGAAAGTGAGCGTGTCAGTCCTCTTGTACTTAAGTCGGCATTGTGCCTTTTGTAATCAATTCGGATGCAATTTCTGTCTTTCATAGTCAATAGGGGTGTCCAAGGTATGCAGTAAACCTGAAGTGAAGCATCAGAATCTAAAACTGGACTCACAGGAGAGGTTCAAATCATAGAAAGTTAGAGTGTCAGTCCTCTTGTACTTGAGTTGGCATTGTGCCTTTTGTATTAAATCCGGATGCAATTTCTGTGTTTCATCGTCAATAAGAAGGTCCGAGGGATACAGTAAACCTGAAGTGAGGCATCGGAATCTAAAACTGGACTCACAGGAGAGGTTCAAATCATAGAAAGTTAGAGTGTCAGTCCTCTTGTACTTAAGTCGGCATTGTGACTTTTGTACTAAATTAGGATGCAATTTCTGTGTTTCATCGTCAATAAGAAGGTCCAAGGTAAACAGTAAACCTGAAGTGACGCATCGGAAACTAAAGCTGGACTCACAGGAGAGGTTCAAATCATAGAAAGACAGAGTGTCAGCCCTCTTGTACTTAAGTCGGCATTGTGCCTTTTGTATTAAATTCGGATGCAATTTCTGTGTTTCATCGTCAACAGGAAGGTCCAAGGTACACAGTAAACCTGCAGTGAAGCATCGGACTCTAAAACTGGACTCACTGGAGAGGTTCAAATCATAGAAAGTGAGAGTGTCAGTCCTGTTGTACTTACGTCGGCATTGTGCCTTTTGTATTAAATTCGGAGCAATTTCTGTGTTTCATCGTCATTAAGAAGGTCCAAGGGATACAGTAAACCTGAAGTGAAGCATCGGAAACTAAAACTGGACTCACTGGAGTGGTTCAAATCATAGAAAGTTAGATTGTCAGTCCTCTTGTACTGAAGTCGGCATTGTGCGTTTTGTATTAAATTCGGATGCAATTTCTGTGTTTCATCGTTAATAAGAAGGTCCTAGGGATACAGTAAACCTGAAGTGAGGCATCGGAATCTAAAACTGGACTCACAGGAGAGGTTCAAATCATAGAATGTTAGAGTGTCAGTCTTCTTGTACTTAAGCCGGCATTGTGCCTTTTGTATTAAGTTCGGATGCAATTTCTGTGTTTCATCGTCAATAAGATGGTCCAAGGTATACAGTAAACCCGAAGTGAAGTATCGGAATCTAAAACTGGACTCACAGGAAAGGTTCAAATAATAGAAAGTGAGAGTGTCAGTCCTCTTGTACTTAAATCGGCCTTGTGCGTTTTGTATTAAATTCGGATGCAATTTCTGTGTTTCATTGTCAATAGGAAGGTCCAAGGTATACAGTAAACCTGAAGTGAAGCATCGGAATCTAAGACTGGACTCACAGGAGAGGTTCAAATCATAGGAAGTTGGAGTGTCAGTCCTCTTGTACTTAAGTCGGCATTGTGCCTTTTGTATTAACTTCGGATGCAATTTCAGTGTTTCATCGTCAATACGAGGGTCCTAGGGGTACAAAAAACCTGAAGTGAAGCATCGGAATCTAACACTGGACTCACGGGAGAGCTTCAAATCATAAAAAGTTAGAGTGTCAGTCCTCTTGTTCTTAAGTCGGCATTGTGCCTTTTGTATTAAGTTCGGATGCAATTTCTGTGTTTCGTCGTTAATAAGAAGGTCCTAGGTATACAGTATGCCTGAAGTCAGGCATCGGAATCTAAAACTGGACTCACAGGAGCGGTTCAAATCACAGAATGTTAGAGTGTCAGTCCTCTTGTACTTAAGTAAGCATTGTGCCTTTTGTATTAAATTCGGATGCAATTTCAGTGTTTCATCGTCAATAAGAAGGTCCAAGGGATACAGTAAACCTGAAGTGAAGCATCGGAATCAAAAACTGGACTCACAGGAGACGTTCAAATCATAGAAAGTGAGCGTGTCAGTCCTCTTGTACTTAAGTCGGCATTGTGCCTTTTGTAATCAATTCGGATGCAATTTCTGTCTTTCATAGTCAATAGGGGTGTCCAAGGTATGCAGTAAACCTGAAGTGAAGCATTGGAATCTAAAACTGGACTCACAGGAGAGGTTCAAATCATTGAAAAATAGAGTGTCAGTCCTCTTGTACTTGAGTTGGCATTGTGCCTTTTGTATTAAATCCGGATGCAATTTCTGTGTTTCATCGTCAATAAGAAGGTCCAAGGGATACAGTAAACCTGAAGTGAGGCATCGGAATCTAAAACTGGACTCACAGGAGAGGTTCAAATCATAGAAAGTTAGAGTGTCAGTCCTCTTGTACTTAAGTCGGTATTGTGCCTTTTGTACTAAATTCGGATGCAATTTCTGTGTTTCATCGTCAATAAGAAGGTCCAAGGTATACAGTAAACCTGAAGTGACGCATCGGAAACTAAAACTGGACTCACAGGAGAGGTTCAAATCATGGAAAGACAGAGTGTCAGCCCTCTTGTACTTAAGTCGGCATTGTGCCTTTTGTATTAAATTCGGATGCAATTTCTGTGTTTCATCGCCAACAGAAAGGTCCAAGGTACACAGTAAACCTGCAGTGAAGCATCGGACTCTAAAACTGGACTCACAGGAGAGGTTCAAATCATAGAAAGTGAGAGTGTCAGTCCTGTTGTACTTAAGTCGGCATTGTGCCTTTTGTATTAAATTCGGAGCGATTTCTGTGTTTCATCGTCATTAAGAAGGTCCAAGGGATACAGTAAACCTGTAGTGAAGCATCGGAAACTAAAACTGGACTCACTGGAGTGGTTCAAATCATAGAAAGTTAGATTGTCAGTCCTCTTGTACTGAACTCGGCATTGTGCCTTTTGTATTAAATTCGGATGCAATTTCTGTGTTTCATCGTTAATAAGAAGGTACTAGGGATAAAGTAAACCTGAAGTGAGGCATCGGAATCTAAAACTGGACTCACAGGAGAGGTACAAATCATAGAATGTTAGAGTGTCAGTCGTCTTGTACTTAAGTCGGCATTGTGCCTTTTGTATTAAATTCGGATGCAATTTCTGTGTTTCATCGTCAATAAGAAGGTCCAAGGTATACAGTAAACCTGAAGTGAAGTATCGGAATCTAAAACTGGACTCACAGGAGAGGTTCAAATCATAGAAAGTGAGAGTGTCAGTCCTCTTGTACTTCAATCGGCATTGTGCCTTTTGTATTAAATTCGAATGCAATTTCTGTGTTTCATCGTCAATAAGAAAGTCCAAGGGATACAGTAAACCTGAAGTGAGGCATCGGAATCTAAAACTGGACTCACAAGAGAGGTTCAAATCATAGAAAGTTAGAGTGTCAGTCCTCTTGTTCTTAAGTCGGCATTGTGCCTTTTGTATTAAGTTCGGATGCAATTTCTGTGTTTCGTCGTTAATAAGAAGGTCCTAGGTATACAGTACGCCTGAAGTCAGGCATCGGAATCTAAAACTGGACTCACAGGAGAGGTTAAAATCATAGAATGTTAGAGTGTCAGTCCTCTTGTACTTAAGTCGGCATTGTGCCTTTTGTATTAAATTCGGATGCAATTTCTGTGTTTCATCGTCAATAAGAAGGTCCAAGGGATACAGTAAACCTGAAGTGAAGCATCGGAATCTAAAACTGGACTCACAGGAGACGTTCAAATCATAGAAAGTGAGCGTGTCAGTCCTCATGTACTTAAGTCGGCATTGTGCCTTTTGTAATCAATTCGGATGCAATTTCTGTCTTTCATAGTCAATAGGAATGTCCAAGGTATGCAGTAAACCTGAAGTGAAGCATCGGAATCTAAAACAGGACTCACAGGAGAGGTTCAAATCATAGAAAGTTAGAGTGTCAGTCCTCTTGTACTTAAGTTGGCATTGTGCCTTTTGTATTAAATCCGGATGCAATTTCTGTGTTTCATCGTCAATAAGAAGGTCCAAGGGATACAGTAAACCTGAAGTGAGGCATCAGAAACTAAAACTGGACTCACAGGAGAGGTTCAAATCATAGAAAGTTAGAGTGTCAGTCCTCTTGTACTTAAGTCGGCATTGTGCCTTTTGTACTAAATTCGGATGCAGTTTCTGTGTTTCATCGTCAATAAGAAGGTCCAAGGTATACAGTAAACCTGAAGTGAAGCATCGGAAACTAAAACTGGACTCACAGGAGAGGTTCAAATCATAGAAAGACAGAGTGTCAGCCCTCTTGTACTTAATTGGGCATTGGGCCTTTTATATTAAATTCGGATGCAATTTCTGTGTTTCATCGTCAATAAGAAGGTACAAGGAATACAGTAAATCTGAAGTGAAGCATCGGAATCTAACACGCTACTTACAAGATAGGTTCAAATCATAGAAAGTGAGTGTGTCAGTCCTCATTTACTTAAGTCGGCATTGTGCCTCTTGTATTAAATTCGGATGCGATTTCTGTGTTTCATTGTCAATAAGAAGGTCCAAGGGATACAGTAAACCGGAAGTGAAGAATCGGAATCTAAAACGGGACTCACAGGAGAGGTTCAAATCATAGGAAGTGACAGTGTCATTCCTCTTGTACTTAAGTCGGCATTGTGCCTTTTGCATTAAATTCGGATGCAATTTCTGTGTTTCATCGTCAATAAGAAGGTCCAAGGGATACAGTAAACCTGAAGTGAGGCATGGGAAAGTAAAACTGGGCTCACAGGAGAGGTTCAAATCAAAAAAAGTTAGAGTGTCAGTCCTCTTGTACTTACGTCGGCATTGTGCCTTTTGTATTAAATATCGGATGCAATTTCTGTGTTTCATCGTCAATAGGAAGGTCCAAGGGATACAGTAAACCTGAAGTGAAGCATCGGAATCTAAAACTGGACTCACTGGAGAGCTTCAAATCATAGAAAGTTAGAGTGTCAGTCCTCTTGTACTTAAGTCGGCACTGTGCCTTTTGTATTAAATTCGGATGCAATTTCTGTGTCTCATCGTTAATAAGAAGGTCCTACGGATACAGTAAACCTGAAGTGAGGCATCGGAATCTAAAACTGGACTCACAGGGGAGGTTCAAATCATAGCAATTTAGAGTGTCAGTCGTCTTGTACTTAAGTCGGCATTGTGCCTTTTGCATTAAATTCGGATGCAATTTCTGTGTTTCATCGTCAATAGGAAGGTTCAAGGTATGCAGTAAACCTGAAGCGAGTCATCGGAATGTAAAACTGGACTCACAGGAGAGGTTCAAATCATAGATAGTTAGAGTGTCAGTGCTCTTGTACATAAGTCGGCATTGTGCCTTTTGTATTAAAATCGGATGCAATTTCTGTGTTTCATCGTCAATAAGAAGGTCCAAGGGATACAGTAAACATGATGTGAGGCATCGGAATCTAAAACTGGACTCACAGGGGAGGTCCAAATCATAGCAGTTTAGAGTGTCAGTCGTCTTGTACTTAGGTCGGCATTGTGCCTTTTGTATTAAATTCGGATGCAATTTCTGTGTTTCATCGTCAATAAGAAGGTCCAAGGTATACAGTAAACCTAAAGTGAAGCATCCGAATCTCAAACTGGACTCACAGGAGAGGTTCAAATCATAGGAAAACAGAGTGTCTGTCCTCTTGTACTTAAGTCGGCATTGTGCCATTTGTAATAAATTCGGATGCTATTTCTGTGTCTCATCGTCAATAAGAAGGTCGACGCGATACACTAAACCTGAGGTGAGGCATCGGAATCTAAAACTGGACTGACAGGAGAGGTTCAAACCATAGAAAGTTAGAGTGTCAGTCCTCTTGTACTTAAGTTGGCAATGTGTCTTTTGAATTTAATTCCGATGCAATTTCTGTGCCTCATCGTCAATAGGAAGGTCCAAGGTACACAGTAAACCACAACTGAAGCATCGAAATCTAAATCTGGACTCACAGGAGAGGTTCAAACCATAGAAAGTTAGAGTGTCATTCCTCTTGTACTTAAGTCTGATTTGTGCCTCTTGAATTTAATTCCGATGCAATTTCTGTGTTTCATCGTCAATAAGAAGGTCTAAGGTATACAGTAAACCTGAAGCGATGCATCGGAATCTAAAACTGGACTCACAGGAGAGGTTCAAATCATACAAAGTTAGTGTGTCAGTCGTCTTGTACTTAAGTCGGCATTGTGCCTTTTGTATTAAATTCGGATGCAATTTCTGTGTTTCGTCGTTAATAAGAAGGTCCTAGGGATACAGTAAACCAGAAGTGAGGCATCGGAAACTAAAACTGGACTCACAGGAGAGGTTCAAATCATAGAAAGTTTGAATGTCAGTCCTCTTTTACTTAAGTCGGCATTGTGCTTTTTGTATTAAATTGGGATGCAATTTCTGTGTTTCATCGTCAATAGGAAGGTCCAAGGTATACAGTAAACCTGAAGTGAAGCATCGGAATCTAAAACTGAACTCACTGGGGAGGTTCAAATCATAGAAAGTTAGAGTGTCAGTCCTCTTGTACTTAAGTCGGCATTGTGCCTTTTGTATAAAATTCGGATGCAATTTCTGTGTTCCATCGTCAATAATAAGGTCCAAGGGATACAGTAAACATGATGTGAGGCATCGGAATCTAAAACTGGACTCACAGGAGTGGTTCAAATCATAGAAAGTTAGAGTGTCAGTCCTCTTTTACTTAAGTCGGCATTGTGCTTTTTGTAATAAATTCGGATGCAATTTCTGTGTTTCATCGTCAATAAGAAGGGTTAAGGGATACAGTAAACCTGAAGTGAAGCATTGGAATCTAAAACTGGACTCACAGGAGAGGTTCAAATCATAGAAAGTGAGAGTGTCAGTCCTCTTGTACTTAAGTCGGCATTGTGCCTTTTGTATTAAATTCGGATGCAATTTCTGTGTTTCATCGTCAATAAGAAGGTCCAAGGGATACAGTAAACCTGAAGTGAGGTATCGGAATCTAAAACTGGACTCACAGGTGAGGCTCAAATCATAGAAAGTTAGAGTGTCAGTCGTCTTGTACTTAAGTCGGCATTGTGCCTTTTGTATTAAATGCGGATGCAGTTTCTGTGTTTCATCGTTAATAAGAAGGTCCTATGGATACAGTAAACCTGAAGTGAGGCATCGGAATCTAAAACTGGACTGACAGGGGAGGTTCAAATCATAGCAATTTAGAGTGACAGTCGTCTTGTACTTAAGCCGGCATTGTGCCTTTTGTATTAAATTCGGATGCAATTTCTGTGTTTCATCGTTAATAAGAAGGTCCTACGGATACAGTAAACCTGAAGTGAAGTATCGGAATCTAAAACTGGACTCACAGGAGAGGTTCAAACCATAGAAAGTTAGAGTGTCAGTCCTCCTGTACTTAAGTTGGCAATGTGTCTTTTGAATTTAATTCCGATGCAATTTCTGTGCCTCATCGTCAATAAGAAGGTCCAAGGTACACAGTAAACCACAACTGAAGCATTGGAATCTAAATCTGGACTCACAGGAGAGGTTCAAACCTTAGAAAGTTAGAGTGTCAGTCCTCTTGTACTTAAGTCGGAATTGTGCCTTTTGAATTTAATTCCGATGCAATTTCTGTGTTTCATCGTCAATAAGAAGGTCTAAGGTATACAGTAAACCTGAAGTGATGCATCGGAATCTAAAACTGGACTCACAGGAGAGTTTCAAATCATAGAAAGTTAGTGTGTCAGTCGTCTTGTACTTAAGTCGGCATTGTGCCTTTTGTATTAAATTCGGATGCAATTTCTGTGTTTCGTCGTTAATAAGAAGGTCCTAGGGATACAGTAAACCAGAAGTGAGGCATCGAAAACAAAAACTGGACTCACAGGAGAGGTTCAAATCATAGAAAGTTAGAGTGTCAGTCCTCTTTTACTTACGTCGGCATTGTGCTTTTTGTATTAAATTGGGATGCAATTTCTGTGTTTCATCGTCAATAGGAAGTTCCAAGGTATACAGTAAACCTGAAGTGAAGCATTGGAATCTAAAACTGGACTCACAGGAGAGGTTCAAATCATAGAAAGTGAGAGTGACAGTCGTCTTGTACTTAAGTTGCATTGTGCCTTTTGTATTAAATTCGGATGCAATTTCTGTGTTTCATCGTTAATAAGAAGGTCCTACGGATACAGTAAACCTGAAGTGAAGTATCGGAATCTAAAACTGGACTCACAGGAGAGGTTAAAATCATAGAAAGTGAGAGTGTCAGTCCTCTTGTACTTAAATCGGCATTGTGCCTTTTGTATTAAATTCGGATGCAATTTCTGTGTTTCATCGTCAATAAGAAAGTCCAAGGGATACAGTAAACCTGAAGTGCGGCATCGGAATCTAAAACTGGACTCACAAGAGAGGTTCAAATCATAGAAAGTACGAGTGTCAGTCCTCTTGTTCTTAAGTCGGCATTGTGCCTTTTGTATTATGTTCGGATGCAATTTCTGTGTTTCGTCGTTAATAAGAAGGTCCTACGGATACAGTAAACCTGAAGTGAAGTATCGGAATCTAAAACTGGACTCACAGGAGAGGTTAAAATCATAGAAAGTGAGAGTGTCAGTCCTCTTGTACTTAAATCGGCATTGTGCTTTTTGTATTAAATTCAATGCAATTTCTGTGTTTCATCGTCAATAAGAAGGTCCTACGGATACAGTAAACCTGAAGTGAGGCATCGGAATCTAAAACTGGACTCACAGGGGAGGTTAAAATCATAGCAATTTAGAGTGTCAGTCGTCTTGTACTTAAGTCGGCATTGTGCCTTTTGTATTAAATTCGGATGCAATATCTGTGTTTCATCGTCAATAAGAAGGTCCAAGGTATGAATGAAACCTGAAGTGAAGCATCGTATTCTAAAACTGGACTCACAGGAGAGGTTCAAATCATAGAAAGTTAGAGTGTCAGTCCTCTTGTAATTAAGTCGGCATTGTGCATTTTGTATTAAATACGGATGCAATTTCTGTGTTTCATCATTAATAAGAAGGTCCTACGGATACAGTATACATGAAGTGAGGCATCGGAATCTAAAACTGGACTCACAGGGGAGGTTAAAATCATAGCAATTTAGAGTGTCAGTCGTCTTGTACTTAAGGCGGCATTGTGCCTTTTGTATTAAATTCGGATGCAATTTCTGTGTTTCATCGTCAATAGGAAGGTCCAAGGTATGCAGTAAACCTGAAGTGAGTCATCGGAATGTAAAACTGGACTCACAGGAGAGGTTCAAATCATATTAAGACAGAGTGTCTGTCCTCTTGTACTTAAGTCGGCATTGTGCCATTTGTAATAAATTCGGATGCAATTTCTGTGTCTCATCGTCAATAAGAAGTTCGAAGCAATACACTAAACCTGTGGTGAGGCATCGGAGTCTCAAACTGAACTGACAGGAGAGGTTCAAACCATTGAAAGTTAGAGTGTCAGTCATCTTGTACTTAAGTTGGCAATGTGTCTTTTGTATATAATTCCGATGCAATTTCTGTGCCTCATCGTCAATAAGAAGGTCCAAGGTACACAGTAAACCTGAAGTGAAGCATCGGAATCTAAATCTGGACTCACAGGAGAGGTAATAATCATAGAAAGTTAGAGTGTCAGTCCTCATGTACTTGAGTCGGAATTGTGCCTTTTGAATTTAATCTCGATGCAATTTCTGTGCATCATCGTCAATAAGAAGGTCCAAGATATACAGTAAACCTGAAGTGAAGCATTGGAATCTAAGGCTGGACTCACAGGAGAGGTTCAAATCATAGAAAGTGAGAGTGTCAGTCCTCTTGTACTTAAGTCGGCATTGTGCCTTTTGTATTAAATTCGGATGAAATTTCTGTGTTTCATCGTCAATAGGAAGGTCCAAGTGATACAGTAAACCTGAAGTAAAGCATCGGAATCTAAAACTGGACTCACAGGAGAGGTTCAAATCATAGAAAAAGTGAGTGTCATTCCTCTTGTAATTAAGTCGGCATTGTGCCTCTTGTAATAAATTCGGATGCAATTTCTGTGTTTCATCGTCAATAAGAAGGTCCAAGGTATAAAGGAAACCTGAAGTGAAGCATCGGAATCTAAAACTGGACTCACAGAAGAGGTTCAAATCATAGAAAGTTAGAGTGTCAGTCCTCTTGTACCTAAGTCGGCATTGTGCCTTTTGTATGAAATTCGGATGCAATTTCTGTGTTTCATCGTCAATAGGAAGGTCCAAGGTATACAGTAAACCTGAAGTGAAGCATCGGAATCTAAAACTGGACTCACAGGAGAGGTTCAAATCATAGAAGTTAGAGTGTCAGTCCTCTTGTACTTATGCTTCATTGTGCATTTAGTATTATATTCGGATGCAATTTCTGTGTTTCATCGTCAATAAGAAGGACCAAGGGATACAGTAAACCTGAAGTGAGGCATCGGAATCTAAAACTGGACTCACAGGAGAAGTTCAAATCATAGAAATTTAGAGTGTCAGTCCTCTTGTACTTAAGTCGGCATTGTGCCTCTTGCATTAAATTCGGATGCAATTTCTGTGTTTCATCGTCAATGAGAAGATCCAAGGTATACAGTAAACCTGAAGAGAAGCATCGAAATCTAAAACAGGACTCACAGGAGAGGTTCAAAGCATAGAAAGTGAGAGTGTCAGTCCTCTTGTACTTAAGTCAGCATTGTGCCTTTTGTATTACATTCGGTTGCATTTTCTGTGTTTCATCGTCACTAAGAAGGTCCCAGGGATACAGTAAACCTGAAGTGAGGCATCAGAATCTAAAACTGGACTCACAGGAGAGGTTCAAATCATAGAAAGTTAGTGTGTCAGTCGTCTTGTACTTAAGTCGGCATTGTGCATTTTGTAATAAATTGGGATGCAATTTCTGTGTTTCATCGTCAATAGGAAGGTTCAAGGTATACAGTAAACGTGAAGTGAAGCATCGGAATCTGAAACTGAACTCACTGGAATGGTTCAAAACGTAGAAATTTAGAGTGTCAGTCCTCTTGTTCTTAAGTTGGCAATGTGTCTTTTGAATGTAATTCCGATGCAATTTCTGTGCCTCATCGCCAATAAGAAGGTCCAAGGTACACAGTATACCTGAAGTGAAGCATCGGAATCTAAATCTGGACTCACAGGAGAAGTAAAAGTCATAGAAAGTTAGAGTGTCAGTCCTCTTGTACTTAAGTCGGAATTGTGCCTTTTGAATTTAATTCCGATGCAATTTCTGTGCATCATCGTCAATAAGAAGGTCCAAGGTATACAGTAAACCGGAAGTGATGCATCAGAATCTAAAACTGGACTCACAGGAGAGGTTCAAATTATAGAAATTTAGTGTGTCAGTAGTCTTGTACTTAAGTCGGCATTGTGCATTTTGTATTACATTGGGATGCAATTTCTGTGTTTCATCGTCAATAGGAAGGTCCAAGGTATACAGTAAACCTGAAGTGAAGCATCGGAATCTAAAACTGAACTCACTGGAGAGGTTCAAATCATAGAAAGTTAGAGTGTCAGTCCTCTTGTACTTATGTCGGCATTGTGCCTTTTGTATTAAATTCGGATGCAATTTCTGTGTTTCATCGTTAATAAGAAGGTCCTAGGGATACAGTAAAAATGAAGTGAAGCATTGGAATCTAAGGCTGGACTCACATGAGAGGTTCAAATCATAGAAAGTGAGAGTGTCAGTCCTCTTGTACTTAAGTCGGCATTGTGCCTTTTGTATTAAATTCGGATGCAATTTCTGTGTTTCATCGTCAATTAGAAGGTTCAAGGGATGCAGTAATCCTGAAGTGAGGTATCGGAATCTAAAACTGGACTCACAGGAGAGGTTCAAATCATAGAAAGTTAGAGTGTCAGTCGTCTTGTACTTAAGTCGGCATTGTGCCTTCTGTATTCAATTCGGATGAAATTTCTGTGTTTCATCGTCAATAGGAAGGTCCAAGGTATACAGTAAACCTGAAGTGAAGCATCGGAATCTAAAACTGGACTCACAGGAGAGGTTCAAATCATTGAAAGAGTGAGTGTCATTCCTCTTGTACTTAAGTCGGCATTGTGCCTTTTGTATTAAATTGGGATGCAATTTCTGTGTTTCATCGTCAATAAGAAGGTCCAAGGTATAAAGGAAACCTGTAGTGAAGCATCGGAATCTAAAACTGGACTCACAGGAGAGGTTCAAATCATAGAAAGTTAGAGTGTCAGTCCTCTTGTAATTAAGTCGGCATTGTGCCTTTTGTATTAAATTCGGATGGAAATTCTGTGTTTCATCGTCAGTAGGAAGGTCCAAGGTATACGGTGAACCTGAAGTGAAGCATCGGAATCTAAAACTGGACTCACAGGAGAGTTTTAAGTGATAGAAAGTTAGAGTGTCAGTCCTCTTGGACTAATTTTGCATTGCGCCTTTTATATTAATTTCGGATTCAATTTCTGTGTTTCATCGTCAATAAGCAGGTACAAGGGATACAGTAAACCTAAAGTGAAGCATCGGAATCTAAAACTGGACTCACAGGATAGGTTCAAATCATAGAAAGTGAGGGTGTCAGTCCTCTTGTACGTAAGTCGCCATTGTGCATTTTGTATTAAATTCGGATGCAATTTCTGTGTTTCATCGTCAATAAGATGGTCCAAGGTATAAAGGAAACCTGAAGTGAAGCATCGGAATCCAATACTGGACTCACAGGAGAGGTTCAAATCAAAGAAAGATAGAGTGTCAGTCCTCTTGTACCTAAGTCGGCATTGTGCCTTTTGTATTAAATTCGGATGCAATTTCTCTGTTGCATCGTCAATAGGAAGGTCCAAGGTATACAGTAAACCTGAAGTGAAGCATCGGAATCTAAAACTGGACTCACAGGAGAGGTTCAAATCATAGAAGTTAGAGTGTCAGTCCTCTTGTACTTATGTCTTCATTGCGCATTTAGTATTATATTCGCATGCAATTTCTGTGTTTCATCGTCAATAAGAAGGACCAAGGGATACAGTAAACCTGAAGTGAGGCATCGGAATCTAAAACTGGACTCACAGGAGAGGTTCAAATCATAGATATTTAGAGTGTCAGTCCTCTTGTACTTAAGTCGGCATTGTGCCTCTTGTATTAAATTCGGATGCAATTTCTGTGTTTCATCGTCAATGAGAAGGTCCAAGGTATACAGTAAACCTGAAGAGAAGCATCGAAATCTAAAACAAGACTCACAGGAGAGGTTCAAAGCATAGAAAGTGAGAGTGTCAGTCCTCTTGTACTTAAGTCAGCATTGTGCCTTTTGTATTACATTCGGTTGCATTTTCTGTGTTTCATCGTCAATAAGATGGTCCCAGGGATACAGTAAACCTGAAGTGAGGCATCAGAATTTAAAACTGGACTCACTGGAGAGGTTCAAATCATAGAAAGTTAGTGTGTCAGTCGTCTTGTACTTAAGTCGGCATTGTGCATTTTGTAATAAATTGTGATGCAATTTCTGTGTTTCATCGTCATTAGGAGGGTCCACGGTATACAGTAAACGTGAAGTGAAGCATCGGAATCTGAAACTGAACTCACTGGAAAGGTTCAAAACATAGAATGTTAGAGTGTCAGTCCTCTTGTACTTAAGTCGGCCTTGTGCCATTTGTATTATATTCGGATACAATTTCTGTGTTACGTCGTTAATAAGACGGTCCTAGGGATACAGTAAACCTGAAGTGAGGCATCGGAATCTAAAACTGGACTCACAGGAGTGGTTCAAATCATAGAAAGTTAGAGTGTCAGTCCTCTTGTACTTAAGTCGGCATTGTGCTTTTGTATTAATTTCGGATGCAATTTCTGTGTTTCATCGTCAATTAGACGGTCCAAGGGATACAGTAAACCTGAACTGAAGCATCGGAATCTAAAACAGGACTCACAGGAGAGGTTCAGATCAAAGAGAGTGATAGCGAAATCCTCTTGTACTTCCGTCAGCATTGTGCGTTTTGTATTAAAGTCGGATGCAATTTCTGTTTTTCATCGTCAATAAGAAGGTCCCAGGGATACAGTAAACCTGACGTGAAGCATCGGAATCTAAAACGGACCTCACTGGAGAGGTTCAAATCATAGAAAGTGAGAGTGTCAGTCCTCTTATACTTAAGTCGGCATTGTGCCTTTTGTATTAAATTCGGATGCAATTTCTGTGTTTCATCGTCAATAAGAAGGTTCAAGGGATACTGTAAACCTGAAGTGAGGCATCGGAATCTAAAACTGGATTCACAGGAGAGGTTCAAATCATAGATAGTTAGAGTGTCAGTCCTCTTGTAATTAAGTCGGCATTGTGCCTTTTGTAATAAATTCGGATGAAAATTCAGTGTTTCATCGTCAATAGGAAGCTCCAAAGTATACAGCAAACCTCAACTGAAGCGTCGGAATCTAAAACTGGACTCACAGGAGAGGTTCAGATCATTAAAAGTGAGAGTGTCAGACCAATTGTACTTAAGTTGGCGTTGTGCCGTTTGTATTAAATTCGGATGCAATTTCTCTGTTTCATCGTCAATAAGAAGGTCCCAGCGATACAGTAAACCTGAAGTGAAGCATCGGAATCTAAAACTGGACTCACAGGAGAGGTTCAAATCATAGAATGTTAGAGTGTCAGTCCTCTTGTACTTAAGTCGGCATTGTGCATTTTGTAATAAATTGGGATGCAATTTCTGTGTTTCATCGTCAATAGGAAGGTTCAAGGTATACAGTAAACGTGAAGTGAAGCATCGGAATCTGAAACTGAACTCACTGGAAAGGTTCAAAACATAGAAATTTAGAGTGTCAGTCCTCTTGTTCTTAAGTTGGCAATGTGTCTTTTGAATATAATTCCGATGCAATTTCTGTGCATCATCGTCAATAAGAAGGTCCAAGGTATACAGTAAACCGGAAGTGATGCATCAGAATCTAAAACTGGACTCACAGGAGAGGTTCAAATTATAGAAAGTTAATGTGTCGGTAGTCTTGTACTTAAGTCGGCATTGTGCATTTTGTATTAAATTGGGATGCAATTTCTGTGTTTCATCGTCAATAGGAAGGTCCAAGGTATAAAGGAAACCTGTAGTGAAGCATCGGAATCTAAAACTGGACTCACAGGATAGGTTCAAATCATAGAAAGTGAGGGTGTCAGTCCTCTTGTACGTAAGTCGCCATTGTGCATTTTGTATTAAATTCGGATGCAATTTCTGTGTTTCATCGTCAATAAGATGGTCCAAGGTATAAAGGAAACCTGAAGTGAAGCATCGGAATCCAATACTGGACTCACAGGCGAGGTTCAAATCAAAGAAAGATAGAGTGTCAGTCCTCTTGTACCTAAGTCGGCATTGTGCCTTTTGTATTAAATTCGGATGCAATTTCTCTGTTGCATCGTCAATAGCAAGGTCCAAGGTATACAGTAAACCTGAAGTGAAGCATCGGAATCTAAAACTGGACTCACAGGAGAGGTTCAAATCATAGAAGTTAGAGTGTCAGTCCTCTTGTACTTATGTCTTCTTTGCGCATTTAGTATTATATTCGCATGCAATTTCTGTGTTTCATCGTCAATAAGAAGGACCAAGGGATACAGTAAACCTGAAGTGAGGCATCGGAATCTAAAACTGGACTCACAGGAGAGGTTCAAATCATAGATATTTAGAGTGTCAGTCCTCTTGTACTTAAGTCGGCATTGTGCCTCTTGTATTAAATTCGGATGCAATTTCTGTGTCTCATCGTCAATGAGAAGGTCCAAGGTATACAGTAAACCTGAAGAGAAGCATCGAAATCTAAAACAAGACTCACAGGAGAGGTTCAAAGCATAGAAAGTGAGAGTGTCAGTCCTCTTGTACTTAAGTCAGCATTGTGCCTTTTGTATTACATTCGGTTGCATTTTCTGTGTTTCATCGTCAATAAGATGGTCCCAGGGATACAGTAAACCTGAAGTGAGGCATCAGAATTTAAAACTGGACTCACTGGAGAGGTTCAAATCATAGAAAGTTAGTGTGTCAGTCGTCTTGTACTTAAGTCGGCATTGTGCATTTTGTAATAAATTGTGATGCAATTTCTGTGTTTCATCGTCATTAGGAGGGTCCAAGGTATACAGTAAACGTGAAGTGAAGCATCGGAATCTGAAACTGAACTCACTGGAAAGGTTCAAAACATAGAAAGTTAGAGTGTCAGTCCTCTTGTACTTAAGTCGGCCTTGTGCCATTTGTATTATATTCGGATACAATTTCTGTGTTACATCGTCAATAAGACGGTACAAGGGATACAATAAACCTGAACTGAAGCATCGGAATCTAAAACAGGACTCACAGGAGAGGTTCAGATCAAAGAGAGTGATAGCGAAATCCTCTTGTACTTCCGTCAGCATTGTGCGTTTTGTATTAAAGTCGGATGCAATTTCTGTTTTTCATCGTCAATAAGAAGGTCCCAGGGATACAGTAAACCTGACGTGAAGCATCGGAATCTAAAACGGACCTCACTGGAGAGGTTCAAATCATAGAAAGTGAGAGTGTCAGTCCTCTTATACTTAAGTCGGCATTGTGCCTTTTGTATTAAATTCGGATGCAATTTCTGTGTTTCATCGTCAATAAGAAGGTTCAAGGGATACTGTAAACCTGAAGTGAGGCATCGGAATCTAAAACTGGACTCACAGGAGAGGTTCAAATCATAGATAGTTAGAGTGTCAGTCCTCTTGTAATTAAGTCGGCATTGTGCCTTTTGTAATAAATTCGGATGAAAATTCAGTGTTTCATCGTCAATAGGAAGCTCCAAAGTATACAGCAAACCTCAACTGAAGCGTCGGAATCTAAAACTGGACTCACAGGAGAGGTTCAGATCATTAAAAGTGAGAGTGTCAGACCAATTGTACTTAAGTTGGCATTGTGCCGTTTGTATTAAATTCGGATGCTATTTCTCTGTTTCATCGTCAATAAGAAGGTCCCAGCGATACAGTAAACCTGAAGTGAAGCATCGGAATCTAAAACTGGACTCACAGGAGAGGTTCAAATCATAGAATGTTAGAGTGTCAGTCCTCTTGTACTTAAGTCGGCATTGTGCATTTTGTAAGAAATTGGGATGCAATTTCTGTGTTTCATCGTCAATAGGAAGGTTCAAGGTATACAGTAAACGTGAAGTGAAGCATCGGAATCTGAAACTGAACTCACTGGAAAGGTTCAAAACATAGAAATTTAGAGTGTCAGTCCTCTTGTTCTTAAGTTGGCAATGTGTCTTTTGAATATAATTCCGATGCAATTTCTGTGCCTCATCGCCAATAAGAAGGTCCAAGGTACACAGTATACCTGAAGTGAAGCATCGGAATCTAAATCTGGACTCACAGGAGAGGTAAAAGTCATAGAAAGTTAGAGTGTCAGTCCTCTTGTACTTAAGTCGGAATTGTGCCTTTTGAATTTAATTCCGATGCAATTTCTGTGCATCATCGTCAATAAGAAGGTCCAAGGTATACAGTAAACCGGAAGTGATGCATCAGAATCTAAAACTGGACTCACAGGAGAGGTTCAAATTATAGAAAGTTAATGTGTCAGTAGTCTTGTACTTAAGTCGGCATTGTGCATTTTGTATTAAATTGGGATGCAATTTCTGTGTTTCATCGTCAATAGGAAGGTCCAAGGTATACAGTAAACCTGAAGAGAAGCATCGGAATCTAAAACAGAACTCACTGGAGAGGTTCAAATCATAGAAAGTTAGAGTGTCAGTCCTCTTGTACTTATGTCGGCATTGTGCCTTTTGTATTAAATTCGGATGCAATTTCTGTGTTTCATCGTTAATAAGAAGGTCCTAGGGATACAGTAAACCAGAAGTGAGGCACCGGAAACTAACACTGGACACACAGGAGAGGTTCAAATCATAGAAAGTTAGAGTGTCTGTTCTCTTTTACTTAAGTCGGCAGTGTGCTTTTTGTATTAAATTCGGATGCAATTTCTGTGTTTCATCGTCAATAAGAAGGTCCAAGGGATACAGTAAACCTGAAGTGAAGCATTGTAATCTAAGGCAGGACTCACATGAGAGGTTCAAATCATGGAAAGTGAGAGTGTCAGTCCTCTTGTACTTAAGTCGGCATTGTGCCTTTTGTATTAAATTCGGATGCAATTTCTGTGTTTCATCGTCAATAAGAAGGTTCAAGGGATGCAGTAAACCTGAAGTGAGGTATCGGAATCTAAAACTGGACTCACAGGAGAGGTTCAAATCATAGAAAGTTAGAGTGTCAGTCGTCTTGTACTTAAGTCGGCATTGTGCCTTCTGTATTCAATTCGGATGAAATTTCTGTGTTTCATCGTCAATAGGAAGGTCCAAGGTATACAGTAAACCTGAAGTGAAGCATCGGAATCTAAAACTGGACTCACAGGAGAGGTTCAAATCATAGAAGTTAGAGTGTCAGTCCTCTTGTACTTATGTCTTCATTGCGCATTTAGTATTATATTCGCATGCAATTTCTGTGTTTCATCGTCAATAAGAAGGACCAAGGGATACAGTAAACCTGAAGTGAGGCATCGGAATCTAAAACTGGACTCACAGGAGAGGTTCAAATCATAGATATTTAGAGTGTCAGTCCTCTTGTACTTAAGTCGGCATTGTGCCTCTTGTATTAAATTCGGATGCAATTTCTGTGTTTCATCGTCAATGAGAAGGTCCAAGGTATACAGTAAACCTGAAGAGAAGCATCGAAATCTAAAACAGGACTCACAGGAGAGGTTCAAAGCATAGAAAGTGAGAGTGTCAGTCCTCTTGTACTTAAGTCAGCATTGTGCCTTTTGTATTACATTCGGTTGCATTTTCTGTGTTTCATCGTCAATGAGATGGTCCCAGGGATACAGTAAACCTGAAGTGAGGCATCAGAATTTAAAACTGGACTCACTGGAGAGGTTCAAATCATAGAAAGTTAGTGTGTCAGTCGTCTTGTACTTAAGTCGGCATTGTGCATTTTGTAATAAATTGTGATGCAATTTCTGTGTTTCATCGTCATTAGGAGGGTCCAAGGTATACAGTAAACGTGAAGTGAAGCATCGGAATCTGAAACTGAACTCACTGGAAAGGTTCAAAACATAGAAAGTTAGAGTGTCAGTCCTCTTGTACTTAAGTCGGCCTTGTGCCATTTGTATTATATTCGGATACAATTTCTGTGTTACATCGTTAATAAGACGGTCCTAGGGATACGGTAAACCTGAAGTGAGGCATCGGAATCTAAAACTGGACTCACAGGAGTGGTTCAAATCATAGAAAGTTAGAGTGTCAGTCCTCTTGTACTTAAGTCGGCATTGTGCTTTTGTATTAATTTCGGATGCAATTTCTGTGTTTCATCGTCAATTAGAAGGTCCAAGGGATACAGTAAACCTGACGTGAAGCATCGGAATCTAAAACTGGACTCACAGGAGAGGTTCAAATCATAGAAAGTTAGAGTGTCAGTCCTCTTGTACTTAAGTCGGCATTGTGCCTTTTGTATTAAATTCAGATGCAATTTCTTTGTTTCATCGTCAATAAGACGGTACAAGGGATACAATAAACCTGAACTGAAGCATCGGAATCTAAAACAGGACTCACAGGAGAGGTTCAGATCAAAGAGAGTGATAGTGAAATCCTCTTGTACTTCCGTCAGCATTGTGCGTTTTGTATTAAAGTCGGATGCAATTTCTGTTTTTCATCGTCAATAAGAAGGTCCCAGGGATACAGTAAACCTGACGTGATGCATCGGAATCTAAAACTGACCTCACTGGAGAGGTTCAAATCATAGAAAGTGAGAGTGTCAGTCCTCTTATACTTAAGTCGGCATTGTGCCTTTTGTATTAAATTCGGATGCAATTTCTGTGTTTCATCGTCAATAAGAAGGTTCAAGGGATACCGTAAACCTGAAGTGAGGCATCGGAATCTAAAACTGGACTCACAGGAGAGGTTCAAATCATAGATAGTTAGAGTGTCAGTCCTCTTGTAATTAAGTCGGCATTGTGCCTTTTGTAATAAATTCGGATGAAAATTCAGTGTTTTATCGTCAATAGGAAGGTCCAAAGTATACAGCAAACCTCAACTGAAGCGTCGGAATCTAAAACTGGACTCACAGGAGAGGTTCAGATCATAGAAAGTGAGAGTGTCAGTCCAATTGTACTTAAGTTGGCATTGTGCCCTTTGTATTAAATTCGGATGCAATTTCTCTGTTTCATCGTCAATAAGAAGGTCCCAGCGATACAGTAAACCTGAAGTGAAGCATCGGAATGTAAAACTGGACTCACAGGAGAGGTTCAAATCATAGAATGTTAGAGTGTCAGTCCTCTTGTACTTAAGTCGGCATTGTGCTTT
This sequence comes from Schistocerca americana, assembly GCF_021461395.2. Taxonomy (NCBI): domain Eukaryota; kingdom Metazoa; phylum Arthropoda; class Insecta; order Orthoptera; family Acrididae; genus Schistocerca; species Schistocerca americana. The sequence goes on from NC_060121.1 coordinate 62,887,080, forward strand.
TTGTATTACATTCTAATGCAATTTCTGTGTTTCATCGTCAATAACAAGGTCCAAGGGATACAATAAACCTGAAGTGAAGCATCGCGATCTAAAAGTGGACTCACAGGAGGGGTTCAAATCATAGCATGTGAGAGTGTCAGTCCACTTGTACGTAAGTCGGCCTTGTGCCATTTGTATTATATTTGGATGCAATTTCTGTGTTTCATCGTTAATAAGACGGTCCCAGGGATACAGTAAACCTGAAGTGAGGCATCGGAATCTAAAACTGGACACACAGGAGTGGTTCAAACATAGAAAGTTAGAGTGACAGTCCTCTTGTACTTAAGTCGGCATTGTGCTTTTTGTGTTAATTTCGGATGCAATTTCTGTGTTTCATCGTGAATTAGAAGGTCCAAGGGATACAGTAAACCTGACGTGAAGCATCGGGATCTAAAACTGGACTCACAGGAGAGGTTCAAATCATAGAAAGTTAGAGTGTCAGTCCTCTTGTACTTAAGTCGGCATTGTGCCTTTTGTATTAAATTCGGATGCAATTTCTCTGTTGCATCGTCAATAGGAAGGTCCAAGGTATACAGTAAACCTGAAGTGAAGCATCGGAATCTAAAACTGGACTCACAGGAGAGGTTCAAATCATAGAATTTAGAGTGTCAGTCCTCTTGTACTTATGTCTTCATTGTGCATTTAGTATTATATTCGCATGCAATTTCTGTGTTTCATCGTCAATAAGAAGGACCAAGGGATACAGTAAACCTGAAGTGAGGCATCGGAATCTAAAACTGGACTCACAGGAGAGGTTCAAATCATAGATATTTAGAGTGTCAGTCCTCTTGTACTTAAGTCGGCATTGTGCCTCTTGTATTAAATTCGGATGCAATTTCTGTGTTTCATCGTCAATGAGAAGGTCCAAGGTATACAGTAAACCTGAAGAGAAGCATCGAAATCTAAAACAGGACTCACAGGAGAGGTTCAAAGCATAGAAAGTGAGAGTGTCAGTCCTCTTGTACTGAAGTCAGCATTGTGCCTTTTGTATTACATTCGGTTGCATTTTCTGTGTGTCATCGTCAATAAGATGGTCCCAGGGATACAGTAAACCTGAAGTGAGGCATCAGAATTTAAAACTGGACTCACTTTAGAGGTTCAAATCATAGAAAGTTAGTGTGTCAGTCGTCTTGTACTTAAGTCGGCATTGTGCATTTTGTAATAAATTGTGATGCAATTTCTGTGTTTCATCATCATTAGGAGGGTCCAAGGTATACAGTAATCGTGAAGTGAAGCATCGGAATCTGAAACTGAACTCACTGGAAAGGTTCAAAGCATAGAAAGTTAGACTGTCAGTCCTCTTGTACTTAAGTCGGCCTTGTGCCATTTGTATTATATTCGGATACAATTTCTGTGTTACATCGTTAATAAGACGGTCCTAGGGATACAGTAAACCTGAAGTGAGGCATCGGAATCTGAAACTGGACTCACAGGAGTGGTTCAAATCATAGAAAGTTAGAGTGTCAGTCCTCTTGTACTTAAGTCGGCATTGTGCTTTTGTATTAATTTCGGATGCAATTTCTGTGTTTCATTGTCAATTAGAAGGTCCAAGGGATACAGTAAACCTGACGTGAAGCATCGGAATCTAAAACTGGACTCACAGGTGAGGTTCAAATCATAGAAAGTTAGAGTGTCAGTCCTCTTGTACTTAAGTCGGCATTGTGCCTTTTGTATTAAATTCAGATGCAATTTCTTTGTTTCATCGTCAATAAGACGGTACAAGGGATACAATAAACCTGAACTGAAGCATCGGAATTTAAAACAGGACTCACAGGAGAGGTTCAGATCAAAGAGAGTGATAGTGAAATCCTCTTGTACTTCCGTCAGCATTGTGCGTTTTGTATTAAAGTCGGATGCAATTTCTGTTTTTCATCGTCAATAAGAAGGTCCCAGGGCTACAGTAAACCTGACGTGAAGCATCGGAATCTAAAACTGACCTCACTGGAGAGGTTCAAATCATAGAAAGTGAGAGTGTCAGTCCTCTTATACTTAAGTCAGCATTGTGCCTTTTGTATTAAATTCGGATGCAATTTCTGTGTTTCATCGTCAATAAGAAGGTTCAAGGGATACTGTAAACCTGAAGTGAGGCATCGGAATCTAAAACTGGACTCACAGGAGAGGTTCAAATCATAAATAGTTAGAGTGTCAGTCCTCTTGTAATTAAGTCGGCATTGTGCCTTTTGTAATAAATTCGGATGAAAATTCAGTGTTTCATTGTCAATAGGAAGGTCCAAAGTATACAGCAAACCTCAACTGAAGCGTCGGAATCTAAAACTGGACTCACAGGAGAGGTTCAGATCATAGAAAGTGAGAGTGTCAGACCAATTGTACTTAAGTTGGCGTTGTGCCCTTTGTATTAATTTCGGACGCAATTTCTCTGTTTCATCGTCAATAAGAAGGTCCCAGCGATACAGTAAACCTGAAGTGAAGCATCGGAATCTAAAACTGGACTCACAGGAGAGGTTCAAATCATAGAATGTTAGAGTGTCAGTCCTCTTGTACTTAAGTCGGCATTGTGCTTTTTGTATTACATTCTAATGCAATTTCTGTGTTTCATCGTCAATAACAAGGTCCAAGGGATACAATAAACCTGAAGTGAAGCATCGCAATCTAAAACTGGACTCACAGGAGGGGTTCAAATCATAGCATGTGAGAGTGTTAGTCCTCTTGTACGTAAGTCGGCCTTGTGCCATTTGTATTATATTCGGATGCAATTTCTGTGTTTCATCGTTAATAAGACGGTCCCAGGGATACAGTAAACCTGAAGTGAGGCATCGGAATCTAAAACTGGACTCACAGGAGTGGTTCAAACATAGAAAGTTAGAGTGACAGTCCTCTTGTACTTAAGTCGGCATTGTGCTTTTTTTATTAATTTCGGATGCAATTTCTGTGTTTCATCGTGAATTAGAAGGTCCAAGGGATACAGTAAACCTGACGTGAAGCATCGGAATCTAAAACTGACCTCACTGGAGAGGTTCAAATCATAGAAAGTGAGAGTGTCAGTCCTCTAATACTTAAGTCGGCATTGTGCCTTTTGTATTAAATTCGGATGCAATTTCTGTGTTTCATCGTCAATAAGAAGGTTCAAGGGATACTGTAAACCTGAAGTGAGGCATCGGAATCTAAAACTGGACTCACAGGAGAGGTTCAAATCATAGATAGTTAGAGTGTCAGTCTGCTTGTAATTAAGTCGGCATTGTGCCTTTTGTAATAAATTCGGATGAAAATTCAGTGTTTCATCGTCAATAGATAGGTCCAAAGTATACAGCTAACCTCAACTGAAGCGTCGGAATCTAAAACTGGACTCACAGGAGAGGTTCAGATCATAGAAAGTGAGAGTGTCAGTCCAATTGTACTTAAGTTGGCATTGTGCCCTTTGTATTAAATTCGGATGCTATTTCTCTGTTTCATCGTCAATAAGAAGGTCCCAGCGATACAGTAAACCTGAAGTGAAGCATCGGAATCTAAAACTGGACTCACAGGAGAGGTTCAAATCATAGAAAGTTAGAGTGTCAGTCCTCTTGTACCTAAGTCGGCATTGTGCCTTTTGTATTAAATTCGGATGCAATTACTGTGTTTCATCGTCAATAAGAAGGACCAAGGGATACAGTAAACCTGAAGTGAGGCATCGGAATCTAAAACTGGACTCACAGGAGAGGTTCAAATCATAGAAGTTAGAGTGTCAGTCCTCTTGTACTTATGTCTTCATTGTGCATTTAGTATTATATTTGGATGCAATTTCTGTGTTTCATCGTCAATAAGAAGGACCAAGGGATACAGTAAACCTGAAGTGAAGCATCGGAATCTAAAACTGGACTCACAGGAGAGGTTCAAATCATAGAAATTTAGAGTGTCAGTCGTCTTGTACTTAAGTCGGCATTGTGAATCTTGTATTAAATTCGGATGCAATTTCTGTGTTTCATCGTCAATGAGAAGATCCAAGGTATACAGTAAACCTGAAGAGAAGCATCGAAATCTAAAACAGGACTCACAGGAGAGGTTCAAAGCATAGAAAGTGAGAGTGTCAGTCCTCTTGTACTTAAGTCAGCATTGTGCCTTTTGTATTACATTCGGTTGCATTTTCTGTGTTTCATCGTCAATAAGAAGGTCCCAGGGATACAGTAAACCTGAAGTGAGGCATCAGAATCTAAAACTGGACTCACAGGAGAGGTTCAAATCATAGAAAGTTAGTGTGTCAGTCGTCTTGTACTTAAGTCGGCAGTGTGCATTTTGTAATAAATTGGGATGCAATTTCTGTGTTTCATCGTCAATAGGAAGGGCCAAGGTATACAGTAAACGTGAAGTGAAGCATCGGAATCTGAAACTGAACTCACTGGAAAGGTTCAAAACATAGAAATTTAGAGTGTCAGTCCTCTTGTCCTTAAGTTGGCAATGTGTCTTTTGAATATAATTCCGATGCAATTTCTGTGCCTCATCGTCAATAAGATGGTCCAAGGTACACAGTATACCTGAAGTGAAGCATCGGAACCTAAATCTGGACTCACAGGAGAGGTAAAAATCATAGAAAGTTAGAGTGTCAGTCCTCTTGTACTTAAGTCGGAATTGTGCCTTTTGAATTTAATTCCGATGCAATTTCTGTGCATCATCGTCAATAAGAAGGTCCAAGGTATACAGTAAACCTGAAGTGATGCATCAGAATCTAAAACTGGACTCACAGGAGAGGTTCAAATTATAGAAAGTTAGTGTGTCAGTAGTCTTGTACTTAAGTCGGCATTGTGCATTTTGTATTAAATTGGGATGCAATTTCTGTGTTTCATCGTCAATAGGAATGTCCAAGGTATACAGTAAACCTGAAGTGAAGCATCGGAATCTAAAACTGAACTCACTGGAGAGGTTCAAATCATAGAAAGTTAGAGTGTCAGTCCTCTTGTACTTAAGTCGGCATTGTGCCTTTTGTATTAAATTCGGATGCAATTTCTGTGTTTCATCGTTAATGAGAAGTTCCTAGGGATACAGTAAACCAGAAGTGAGGCATCGGAAACAAAAACTGGACTCACAGGAGAGGTTCAAATCATAGAAAGTTAGAGTGTCAGTTCTCTTTTACTTAAGTCGGCAGTGTGCTTTTTGTATTAAATTCGGATGCAATTTCCGTGTTTCATCGTCAATAAGAAGGTCCAAGGGATACAGTAAACCTGAAGTGAAGCATTGGAATCTAAGGCTGTACTCACAGGAGAGGTTCAAATCATCGAAAGTGAGAGTGTCAGTCCTCTTGTACTTAAGTCGGCATTGTGCCTTTTGATTTAAATTCGGATGCAATTTCTGTGTTTCATCGTCAATAAGCAGGTACAAGGGATACAGTAAACCTAAAGTGAAGCATCGGAATCCAAAACTGGACTCACAGGATAGGTTCAAATCATAGAAAGTGAGGGTGTCAGTCCTCTAGTACGTAAGTCGGCATTGTGCATTTTGTATTAAATTCGGATGCAATTTCTGTGTTTCATCGTCAATAAGATGGTCCAAGGTATAAAGGAAACATGAGGTGAAGCATCGGAATCTAAAACTGGACTCACAGGAGAGGTTCAAATCATAGAAAGTTAGAGTATCAGTCCTCTTGTACCTAAGTCGGCATTGTGCCTTTTGTATTAAATTCGGATGCAATTTCTCTGTTTCATCGTCAATGACAAGATCCAAGGTATACAGTAAACCTGAAGAGAAGCATCGAAATCTAAAACAGGACTCACAGGAGTGGTTCAAAGCATAGAAAGTGAGAGTATCAGTCCTCTAGTACTTAAGTCAGCATTGTGCCTTTTGTATTACATTCGGTTGCATTTTCTGTGTTTCATCGTCAATAAGAAGGTCCCAGGGATACAGTAAACCTGAAGTGAGGCATCAGAATCTAAAACTGGAGTCACAGGAGAGGTTCAAATCATAGAAGGTTAGTGTGTCAGTCGTCTTGTACTTAAGTCGGCATTGTGCGTTTTGTAATAAATTGGGATGCAATTTCTGTGTTTCATCGTCATTAGGAGGGTCCAAGGTATACAGTAAACGTGAAGTGAAGCATCGGATTCTGAAACTGAACTCACTGGAAAGGTTCAAAACATAGAAAGTTAGAGTGTCAGTCCTCTTGTACTTAAGTCGGCCTTGTGCCATTTGTATTATATTCGGATACAATTTCTGTGTTACATCGTTAATAAGACGGTCCTAGGGATACAGTAAACCTGAAGTGAGGCATCGGAATCTAAAACTGGACTCACAGGAGTGGTTCAAATCATAGAAAGTTAGAGTGTCAGTCCTCTTATACTTAAGTCGGCATTGTGCTTTTGTATTAATTTCGGAAGCAATTTCTGTGTTTCATCGTCAATTAGAAGGTCCAAGGGATACAGTAAACCTGACGTGAAGCATCGGAATCTAAAACTGGACTCACAGGAGAGGTTCAAATCATAGAAAGTTAGAGTGTCAGTCCTCTTGTACTTAAGTCGGCATTGTGCCTTTTGTATTAAATTCAGATGCAATTTCTTTGTTTCATCGTCAATAAGACGGTACAAGGGATACAATAAACCTGAACTGAAGCATCGGAATCTAAAACAGGACTCACAGGAGAGGTTCAGATCAAAGAGAGTGATAGTGAAATCCTCTTGTACTTCCGTCAGCATTGTGTGTTTTGTATTAAAGTCTGATGCAATTTCTGTTTTTCATCGTCAATAAGAAGGTCCCAGGGATACAGTAAACCTGACGTGATGCATCGGAATCTAAAACTGACCTCACTGGAGAGGTTCAAATCATAGAAAGTGAGAGTGTCAGTCCTCTTATACTTAAGTCGGCATTGTGCCTTTTGTATTAAATTCGGATGCAATTTCTGTGTTTCATCGTCAATAAGAAGGTTCAAGGGATACTGTAAACCTGAAGTGAGGCATCGGAATCTAAAACTGGACTCACAGGAGAGGTTCAAATCATAGATAGTTAGAGTGTCAGTCCTCTTGTAATTAAGTCGGCATTGTGCCTTTTGTAATAAATTCGGATGAAAATTCAGTGTTTCATCGTCAATAGGGAGGTCCAAAGTATACAGCAAACCTCAACTGAAGCGTTGGAATCTAAAACTGGACTCACAGGAGAGGTTCAGATCATAGAAAGTGAGAGTGTCAGACCAATTGAACTTAAGTTGGCATTGTGCCCTTTGTATTAAATTCGGATGCAATTTCTCTGTTTCATCGTCAATAAGAAGGTCCCAGCGATACAGTAAACCTGAAGTGAAGCATCGGAATCTAAAACTGGACTCACAGGAGAGGTTCAAATCATAGAATGTTAGAGTGTCAGTCCTCTTGTACTTAAGTCGGCATTGTGCTTTTTGTATTACATTCTAATGCAATTTCTGTGTTTCATCGTCAATAACAAGGTCCAAGGGATACAATAAACCTGAAGTGAAGCATCGCAATCTAAAACTGGACTCACAGGAGGGGTTCAAATCATAGCATGTGAGAGTGTCAGTCCTCTTGTACGTAAGTCGGCCTTGTGCCATTTGTATTATATTCGGATGCAATTTCTGTGTTTCATCGTTAATAAGACGGTCCCAGGGATACAGTAAACCTGAAGTGAGGCATCGGAATCTAAAACTGGACTCACAGGAGTGGTTCAAATATAGAAAGTTAGAGTGACAGTCCTCTTGTACTTAAGTCGGCATTGTGCTTTTTGTATTAATTTCGGATGCAATTTCTGTGTTTCATCGTGAATTAGAAGGTCCAAGGGATACAGTAAACCTGACGTGAAGCATCGGGATCTAAAACTGGACTCACAGGAGAGGTTCAAATCATAGAAAGTTAGAGTGTCAGTCCTCTTGTACTTAAGTCGGCATTGTGCCTTTTGTATTAAATTCAGATGCAATTTCTTTGTTTCATCGTCAATAAGACGGTACAAGGGATACAATAAACCTGAACTGAAGCTTCGGAATCTAAAACAGGACTCACAGGAGAGGTTCAGATCAAAGAGAGTGATAGTGAAATCCTCTTGTACTTCCGTCAGCATTGTGCGTTTTGTATTAAAGTCGGATGCAATTTCTGTTTTTCATCGTCAATAAGAAGGTCCCAGGGATACAGTAAACCTGACGTGAAGCATCGGAATCTAAAACTGACCTCACTGGAGAGGTTCAAATCATAGAAAGTGAGAGTGTCAGTCCTCTAATACTTAAGTCGGCATTGTGCCTTTTGTATTAAATTCGGATGCAATTTCTGTGTTTCATCGTCAATAAGAAGGTTCAAGGGATACTGTAAACCTGAAGTGAGGCATCGGAATCTAAAACTGGACTCACAGGAGAGGTTCAAATCATAGATAGTTAGAGTGTCAGTCTGCTTGTAATTAAGTCGGCATTGTGCCTTTTGTAATAAATTCGGATGAAAATTCAGTGTTTCATCGTCAATAAAGAGGTCCAAAGTATACAGCAAACCTCAACTGAAGCGTCGGAATCTAAAACTGGACTCACAGGAGAGGTTCAGATCATAGAAAGTGAGAGTGTCAGTCCAATTGTACTTAAGTTGGCATTGTGCCCTTTGTATTAAATTCGGATGCTATTTCTCTGTTTCATCGTCAATAAGAAGGTCCCAGCGATACAGTAAACCTGAAGTGAAGCATCGGAATCTAAAACTGGACTCACAGGAGAGGTTCAAATCATAGAAAGTTAGAGTGTCAGTCCTCTTGTACCTAAGTCGGCATTGTGCCTTTTGTATTAAATTCGGATGCAATTTCTGTGTTTCATCGTCAATAAGAAGGACCAAGGGATACAGTAAACCTGAAGTCAGGCATCGGAATCTAAAACTGGACTCACAGGAGAGGTTCAAATCATAGAAGTTAGAGTGTCAGTCCTCTTGTACTTATGTCTTCATTGTGCATTTAGTATTATATTCGGATGCAATTTCTGTGTTTCATCGTCAATAAGAAGGACCAAGGGATACAGTAAACCTGAAGTGAGGCATCGGAATCTAAAACTGGACTCACAGGAGAGGGTCAAATCATAGAAATTTAGAGTGTCAGTCGTCTTGTACTTAAGTCGGCATTGTGAATCTTGTATAAAATTCGGATGCAATTTCTGTGTTTCATCGTCAATGAGAAGATCCAAGGTATACAGTAAACCTGAAGAGAAGCATCGAAATCTAAAACAGGACTCACAGGAGAGGTTCAAACCGTGGAAAGTGAGAGTGTCAGTCCTCTTGTACTTAATTAAGCATTGTGCCTTTTGTATTACATTCGGTTGCATTTTCTGTGTTTCATCGTCATTAAGAAGGTCCCAGGGATACAGTAAACCTGAAGTGAGGCATCAGAATCTAAAACTGGACTCACAGGAGAGGTTCAAATCATAGAAAGTTAGTGTGTCAGTCGTTTTGTACTTAAGTCGGCATTGTGCATTTTGTAATAAATTGGGATGCAATTTCTGTGTTTCATCGTCAATAGGAAGGGCCAAGGTATACAGTAAACGTGAAGTGAAGCATCGGAATCTGAAACTGAACTCTCTGGAAAGGTTCAAAACATAGAAATTTAGAGTGTCAGTCCTCTTGTCCTTAAGTTGGCAATGTGTCTTTTGAATATAATTCCGATGCAATTTCTGTGCCTCATCGTCAATCAGATGGTCCAAGGTACACAGTATACCTGAAGTGAAGCATCGGAATCTAAATCTGGACTCACAGGAGAGGTAAAAATCATAGAAAGTTAGAGTGTCAGTCCTCTTGTACTTAAGTCGGAATTGTGCCTTTTGAATTTAATTCCGATGCAATTTCTGTGCATCATCGTCAATAAGAAGGTCCAAGGTATACAGTAAACCTGAAGTGATGCATCAGAATCTAAAACTGGACTCACAGGAGAGGTTCAAATTATAGAAAGTTAGTGTGTCAGTAGTCTTGTACTTAAGTCGGCATTGTGCATTTTGTATTAAATTGGGATGCAATTTCTGTGTTTCATCGTCAATAGGAATGTCCAAGGTATACAGTAAACTTGAAGTGAAGCATCGGAATCTAAAACTGAACTCACTGGAGAGGTTCAAATCATAGAAAGTTAGAGTGTCAGTCCTCTTGTACTTAAGTCGGCATTGTGCCTTTTGTATTAAATTCGGATGCAATTTCTGTGTTTCATCGTTAATGAGAAGGTCCTAGGGATACAGTAAACCAGAAGTGAGGCATCGGAAACTAAAACTGGACTCACAGGAGAGGTTCAAATGATAGAAAGTTAGAGTGTCAGTTCTCTTTTACTTAAGTCGGCAGTGTGCTTTTTGTATTAAATTCGGATGCAATTTCCGTGTTTCATCGTCAATAAGAAGGTCCAAGGGATACAGTAAACCTGAAGTGAAGCATTGGAATCTAAGGCTGTACTCACAGGAGAGGTTCAAATCATCGAAAGTGAGAGTGTCAGTCCTCTTGTACTGAAGTCGGCATTGTGCCTTTTGATTTAAATTCGGATGCAATATCTGTGTTTCATCGACAATAGGAAGGTCCAAGGTATACAGTGAACCTGAAGTGAAGCATCGGAATCTAAAACTGGACTTACAGGAGAGTTTTAAGTGATAGAAAGTTAGAGTGTCAGTCCTCTTGGAATAATTCTGCATTGGGCCTTTTATATTAAATTCGGATTCAATTTCTGTGTTTCATCGTCAATAAGCAGGTACAAGGGATACAGTAAACCTAAAGTGAAGCATCGGAATCCAAAACTGGACTCACAGGATAGGTTCAAATCATAGAAAGTGAGGGTGTCAGTCCTCTTGTACGTAAGTCGGCATTGTGCATTTTGTATTAAATTCTGTGTTTCATCGTCAATAAGATGGTCCAAGGTATAAAGGAAACATGAAGTGAAGCATCGGAATCTAAAACTGGACTCACAGGAGAGGTTCAAATCATAGAAAGTTAGATTGTCAGTCCTCTTGTACCTAAGTCGGCATTGTGCCTTTTGTATTAAATTCGGATGCAATTTCTCTGTTTCATCGTCAATGAGAAGATCCAAGGTATACAGTAAACCTGAAGAGAAGCATCGAAATCTAAAACAGGACTCACAGGAGTGGTTCAAAGCATAGAAAGTGAGAGTATCAGTCCTCTAGTACTTAAGTCAACATTGTGCCTTTTGTATTACATTCGGTTGCATTTTCTGTGTTTCATCGTCAATAAGAAGGTCCCAGGGATACAGTAAACCTGAAGTGAGGCATCAGAATCTAAAACTGGAGTCACAGGAGAGGTTCAAATCATAGAAAATTAGTGTGTCAGTCGTCTTGTACTTAAGTCGGCATTGTGCGTTTTGTAATAAATTGGGATGCAATTTCTGTGTTTCATCGTCAATAGGAAGGTCCAAGGTATACAGTAAACGTGAAGTGAAGCGTCGGAATCTGAAACTGAACTCACTGGAAAGGTTCAAAACATAGAAATTTAGAGTGTCAGTCCTCTTGTTTTTAAGTTGGCAATGTGTCTTTTGAATATAATTCCGATGCAATTTCTGTGCCTCATCGTAAATAAGAAGGACCAAGGTACACAGTATACCTGAAGTGAAGCGTCGGAATCTAAATCTGGACTCACAGGAGAGGTAAAAATCATAGAAAGTTAGAGTGTCAGTCCTCTTGTACTTAAGTCGGAATTGTGCCTTTTGAATTTAATTCCGATGCAATTTCTGTGCATCATAGTCAATAAGAAGGTCCAAGGTATACAGTAAACCTGACGTGATGCATCAGAATCTAAAACTGGACTCACAGGAGAGGTTCAAATTATAGAAAGTTAGTGTGTCAGTAGTCTTGTACTTAAGACGGCATTGTGCATTTTGTATTAAATTCGGATGCAATTTCTGTGTTTCATCGTCAATAAGAAGGTCCAAGGGATGCAGTAAACCTGAAGTGAGGTATCGGAATCTGAAACTGGACTCACAGGAGAGGTTCAAATCATAGAAAGTTAGATTGTCGGTCGTCTTGTCTTTAAGTCGGCATTGTGCCTTCTGTATTCAATTCGGATGAAATTTCTGTGTTTCATCGTCAATAGGAAGGTCCAAGGTTTACAGTAAACCTGAAGTGAAGCATCGGAATCTAAAACTGGACTCACAGGAGAGGTTCAAACCATTGAAAGAGTGAGTGTCATTCCACTTGTACTTAAGTCGGCATTGTGCCTTTTGTATTAAATTCGGATGCAATGTCTGTGTTTCATCGTCAATAAGAAGGTCCAAGGTATAAAGGAAACCTGAAGTGAAGCATCGGAATCTAAAACCGGACTCACAGGAGAGGTTCAAATCATAGAAAGTTAGAGTGTCAGTCCTCTTGTAATTAAGTCGGCATTGTGCCTTTTGTATTAAATTCGGATGGAAATTCTGTGTTTCATCGTCAATAGGAAGGTCCAAGGTATACAGTGAACCTGCAGTGAAGCATCGGACTCTAAAACTGGACATACAGGAGAGTTATAAGTGATAGAAAGTTAGAGTGTCAGTCCTCTTGGACTAATTCTGCATTGGGCCTTTTATATTAAATTCGGATTCAATTTCTGTGTTTCATCGTCAATAAGCAGGTACAAGGGATACAGTAAACCTAAAGTGAAGCATCGGAATCTAAAACTGGACTCACAGGATAGGTTCAAATCTTAGAAAGTGAGGGTGTCAGTCCTCTTGTACGTAAGTCGGCATTGTGCATTTTGTATAAAATTCGGATGCAATTTCTGTGTTTCATCGTCAATAAGATGGTCCAAGGTATAAAGGAAACATGAAGTGAAGCATCGGAATCTAAAACTGGACTCACAGGAGACGTTCAAATCATAGAAAGTTAGAGTGTCAGTCCTCTTGTACCTAAGTCGGCATTGTGCTTTTTGTATTAAATTCGGATGCAATTTCTCTGTTTCATCGTCAATAGGAAGGTCCAAGGTATACAGTAAACCTGAAGTGAAGCATCGGAATCTAAAACTGGACTCACAGGAGAGGTTCAAATCATAGAAGTTAGAGTGTCAGTCCTCTTGTACTTATGTCTTCATTGTGCATTTAGTATTATATTCGGATGAAATCTCTGTGTTTCATCGTCAATAAGAAGGACCAAGGGGTACAGTAAACCTGAAGTGAAGCATCGGAATCTAAAACTGGACTCACAGGAGAGGTTCAAATCATAGAAATTTAGAGTGTCAGTCCTCTTGTACTTAAGTCGGCATTGTGCCTCTTGTATTAAATTCGGATGCAAATTCTGTGTTTCATCGTCAATTAGAAGGTCCAAGGGATACAGTAAACCTGAAGTGAAGCATGGGTATCTAAAACTGGACTCACAGGAGAGGTTCAAATCATATTAAGTGAGAGTGTCAGTCCTCTTGTACTTAAGTCGGCATTGTGCCTTTTGTATTAAATTCGGATGCAATTTCTCTGTTTCATCGTCAATAAGAAGGTCCCAGCGATACAGTAAACCTGAAGTGAAGCATCGGAATGTAAAACTGGACTCACAGGAGAGGTTCAAATCATAGAATGTTAGAGTGTCAGTCCTCTTGTACTTAAGTCGGCATTGTGCTTTTTGTATTACATTCTAATGCAATTTCTGTGTTTCATCGTCAATAACAAGGTCCAAGGGATACAATAAACCTGAAGTGAAGCATCGCAATCTAAAACTGGACTCACAGGAGGGGTTCAAATCATAGCATGTGAGAGTGTCAGTCCACTTGTACGTAAGTCGGCCTTGTGCCATTTGTATTATATTCGGATGCAATTTCTGTGTTTCATCGTTAATAAGACGGTCCCAGGGATACAGTAAACCTGAAGTGAGGCATCGGAATCTAAAACTGGACTCACAGGAGTGGTTCAAACATAGAAAGTTAGAGTGACAGTCCTCTTGTACTTAAGTCGGCATTGTGCTTTTTGTATTAATTTCGGATGCAATTTCTGTGTTTCATCGTGAATTAGAAGGTCCAAGGGATACAGTAAACCTGACGTGAAGCATCGGGATCTAAAACTGGACTCACAGGAGAGGTTCAAATCATAGAAAGTTAGAGTGTCAGTCCTCTTGTACTTAAGTCGGCATTGTGCCTTTTGTATTAAATTCGGATGCAATTTCTCTGTTGCATCGTCAATAGGAAGGTCCAAGGTATACAGTAAACCTGAAGTGAAGCATCGGAATCTAAAACTGGACTCACAGGAGAGGTTCAAATCATAGAATTTAGAGTGTCAGTCCTCTTGTACTTATGTCTTCATTGTGCATTTAGTATTATATTCGCATGCAATTTCTGTGTTTCATCGTCAATAAGAAGGACCAAGGGATACAGTAAACCTGAAGTGAGGCATCGGAATCTAAAACTGGACTCACAGGAGAGGTTCAAATCATAGATATTTAGAGTGTCAGTCCTCTTGTACTTAAGTCGGCATTGTGCCTCTTGTATTAAATTCGGATGCAATTTCTGTGTTTCATCGTCAATGAGAAGGTCCAAGGTATACAGTAAACCTGAAGAGAAGCATCGAAATCTAAAACAGGACTCACAGGAGAGGTTCAAAGCATAGAAAGTGAGAGTGTCAGTCCTCTTGTACTGAAGTCAGCATTGTGCCTTTTGTATTACATTCGGTTGCATTTTCTGTGTTTCATCGTCAATAAGATGGTCCCAGGGATACAGTAAACCTGAAGTGAGGCATCAGAATTTAAAACTGGACTCACTGGAGAGGTTCAAATCATAGAAAGTTAGTGTGTCAGTCGTCTTGTACTTAAGTCGGCATTGTGCATTTTGTAATAAATTGTGATGCAATTTCTGTGTTTCATCATCATTAGGAGGGTCCAAGGTATACAGTAATCGTGAAGTGAAGCATCGGAATCTGAAACTGAACTCACTGGAAAGGTTCAAAACATAGAAAGTTAGAGTGTCAGTCCTCTTGTACTTAAGTCGGCATTGTGCCTTTTGTATTAAATTCAGATGCAATTTCTTTGTTTCATCGTCAATAAGACGGTACAAGGGATACAATAAACCTGAAGTGAAGCATCGGAATTTAAAACAGGACTCACAGGAGAGGTTCAGATCAAAGAGAGTGTTAGTGAAATCCTCTTGTACTTCCGTCAGCATTGTGCGTTTTGTATTAAAGTCGGATGCAATTTCTGTTTTTCATCGTCAATAAGAAGGTCCCAGGGATACAGTAAACCTGACGTGAAGCATCGGAATCTAAAACTGGACTCACAGGAGAGGTTCAAATCATAGAAAGTTAGAGTGTCAGTCCTCTTGTACTTAAGTCGGCATTGTGCCTTTTGTATTAAATTCAGATGCAATTTCTTTGTTTCATCGTCAATAAGACGGTACAAGGGATACAATAAACCTGAAGTGAAGCATCGGAATTTAAAACAGGACTCACAGGAGAGGTTCAGATCAAAGAGAGTGTTAGTGAAATCCTCTTGTACTTCCGTCAGCATTGTGCGTTTTGTATTAAAGTCGGATGCAATTTCTGTTTTTCATCGTCAATAAGAAGGTCCCAGGGATACAGTAAACCTGACGTGAAGCATCGGAATCTAAAACTGACCTCACTGGAGAGGTTCAAATCATAGAAAGTGAGAGTGTCAGTCCTCTTATACTTAAGTCGGCATTGTGCCTTTTGTATTAAATTCGGATGCAATTTCTGTGTTTCATCGTCAATAAGAAGGTTCAAGGGATACTGTAAACCTGAAGTGAGGCATCGGAATCTAAAACTGGACTCACAGGAGAGGTTCAAATCATAGATAGTTAGAGTGTCAGTCCTCTTGTAATTAAGTCGGCATTGTGCCTTTTGTAATAAATTCGGATGAAAATTCAGTGTTTCATCGTCAATAGGAAGGTCCAAAGTATACAGCAAACCTCAACTGAAGCGTCGGAATCTAAAACTGGACTCACAGGAGAGGTTCAGATCATAGAAAGTGAGAGTGTCAGACCAATTGTACTTAAGTTGGCGTTGTGCCCTTTGTATTAATTTCGGATGCAATTTCTCTGTTTCATCGTCAATAAGAAGGTCCCAGCGATACAGTAAACCTGAAGTGAAGCATCGGAATCTAAAACTGGACTCACAGGAGAGGCTCAAATCATAGAATGTTAGAGTGTCAGTCCTCTTGTACTTAAGTCGGCATTGTGCTTTTTGTATTACATTCTAATGCAATTTCTGTGTTTCATCGTCAATAACAAGGTCCAAGGGATACAATAAACCTGAAGTGAAGCATCGCAATCTAAAACTGGACTCACAGGAGGGGTTCAAATCATAGCATGTGAGAGTGTCAGTCCTCTTGTACGTAAGTCGGCCTTGTGCCATTTGTATTATATTCGGATGCAATTTCTCTGTTTCATCGTTAATAAGACGGTCCCAGGGATACAGTAAACCTGAAGTGAGGCATCGGAATCTAAAACTGGACTCACAGGAGTGGTTCAAACATAGAAAGTTAGAGTGACAGTCCTCTTGTACTTAAGTCGGCATTGTGCTTTTTTTATTAATTTCGGATGCAATTTCTGTGTTTCATCGTGAATTAGAAGGTCCAAGGGATACAGTAAACCTGACGTGAAGCATCGGAATCTAAAACTGACCTCACTGGAGTGGTTCAAATCATAGAAAGTGAGAGTGTCAGTCCTCTAATACTTAAGTCGGCATTGTGCCTTTTGTATTAAATTCGGATGCAATTTCTGTGTTTCATCGTCAATAAGAAGGTTCAAGGGATACTGTAAACCTGAAGTGAGGCATCGGAATCTAAAACTGGACTCACAGGAGAGGTTCAAATCATAGATAGTTAGAGTGTCAGTCTGCTTGTAATTAAGTCGGCATTGTGCCTTTTGTAATAAATTCTGATGAAAATTCAGTGTTTCATCATCAATAGATAGGTCCAAAGTATACAGCTAACCTCAACTGAAGCGTCGGAATCTAAGACTGGACTCACAGGAGAGGTTCAGATCATAGAAAGTGAGAGTGTCAGTCCAATTGTACTTAAGTTGGCATTGTGCCCTTTGTATTAAATTCGGATGCTATTTCTCTGTTTCATCGTCAATAAGAAGGTCCCAGCGATACAGTAAACCTGAAGTGAAGCATCGGAATCTAAAACTGGACTCACAGGAGAGGTTCAAATCATAGAAAGTTAGAGTTTCAGTCCTCTTGTACCTAAGTCGGCATTGTGCCTTTTGTATTAAATTCGGATGCAATTACTGTGTTTCATCGTCAATAAGAAGGACCAAGGGATACAGTAAACCTGAAGTGAGGCATCGGAATCTAAAACTGGACTCACAGGAGAGGTTCAAATCATAGAAGTTAGAGTGTCAGTCCTCTTGTACTTATGTCTTCATTGTGCATTTAGTATTATATTTGGATGCAATTTCTGTGTTTCATCGTCAATAAGAAGGACCAAGGGATACAGTAAACCTGAAGTGAAGCATCGGAATCTAAAACTGGACTCACAGGAGAGGTTCAAATCATAGAAATTTAGAGTGTCAGTCGTCTTGTACTTAAGTCGGCATTGTGAATCTTGTATTAAATTCGGATGCAATTTCTGTGTTTCATCGTCAATGAGAAGATCCAAGGTATACAGTAAACCTGAAGAGAAGCATCGAAATCTACAACAGGACTCACAGGAGAGGTTCAAAGCATAGAAAGTGAGAGTGTCAGTCCTCTTGTACTTAAGTCAGCATTGTGCCTTTTGTATTACATTCGGTTGCATTTTCTGTGTTTCATCGTCAATAAGAAGGTCCCACGGATACAGTAAACCTGAAGTGAGGCATCAGAATCTAAAACTGGACTCACAGGAGAGGTTCAAATCATAGAAATTTAGTGTGTCAGTCGTCTTGTACTTAAGTCGGCAGTGTGCATTTTGTAATAAATTGGGATGCAATTTCTGTGTTTCATCGTCAATAGGAAGGGCCAAGGTATACAGTAAACGTGAAGTGAAGCATCGGAATCTGAAACTGAACTCACTGGAAAGGTTCAAAACATAGAAATTTAGAGTGTCAGTCCTCTTGTCCTTAAGTTGGCAATGTGTCTTTTGAATATAATTCCGATGCAATTTCTGTGCCTCATCGTCAATAAGATGGTCCAAGGTACACAGTATACCTGAAGTGAAGCATCGGAACCTAAATCTGGACTCACAGGAGAGGTAAAAATCATAGAAAGTTAGAGTGTCAGTCCTCTTGTACTTAAGTCGGAATTGTGCCTTTTGAATTTAATTCCGATGCAATTTCTGTGCATCATCGTCAATAAGAAGGTCCAAGGTATACAGTAAACCTGAAGTGATGCATCAGAATCTAAAACTGGACTCACAGGAGAGGTTCAAATTATAGAAAGTTAGTGTGTCAGTAGTCTTGTACTTAAGTCGGCATTGTGCATTTTGTATTAAATTGGGATGCAATTTCTGTGTTTCATCGTCAATAGGAATGTCCAAGGTATACAGTAAACCTGAAGTGAAGCATCGGAATCTAAAACTGGACTCACTGGAGAGGTTCAAATCATAGAAAGTTAGAGTGTCAGTCCTCTTGTACTTAAGTCGGCATTGTGCCTTTTGTATTAAATTCGGATGCAATTTCTGTGTTTCATCGTTAATGAGAAGTTCCTAGGGATACAGTAAACCAGAAGTGAGGCATCGGAAACTAAAACTGGACTCACAGGAGAGGTTCAAATCATAGAAAGTTAGAGTGTCAGTTCTCTTTTACCTAAGTCGGCAGTGTGCTTTTTGTATTAAATTCGGATGCAATTTCCGTGTTTCATCGTCAATAAGAAGGTCCAAGGGATACAGTAAACCTGAAGTGAAGCATTGGAATCTAAGGCTGTACTCACAGGAGAGGTTCAAATCATCGAAAGTGAGAGTGTCAGTCCTCTTGTACTTAAGTCGGCATTGTGCCTTTTGATTTAAATTCGGATGCAATTTCTGTGTTTCATCGTCAATAAGCAGGTACAAGGGATACAGTAAACCTAAGGTGAAGCAACGGAATCCAAAACTGGACTCACAGGATAGGTTCAAATCATAGAAAGTGAGGGTGTCAGTCCTCTTGTACGTAAGTC
Source organism: Schistocerca americana (assembly GCF_021461395.2). Taxonomy (NCBI): domain Eukaryota; kingdom Metazoa; phylum Arthropoda; class Insecta; order Orthoptera; family Acrididae; genus Schistocerca; species Schistocerca americana. The sequence continues at coordinate 62,906,016 of NC_060121.1, forward strand.
GGCATTGTGCATTTTGTATTAAATTCGGATGCAATTTCTGTGTTTCATCGTCAATAAGATGGTCCAAGGTATAAAGGAAACATGAAGTGAAGCATCGGAATCTAAAACTGGACTCACAGGAGAGGTTCAAATCATAGAAAGTTAGAGTGTCAGTCCTCTTGTACCTAAGTCGGCATTGTGCCTTTTGTATTAAATTCGGATGCAATTTCTCTGTTTCATCGTCAATGACAAGATCCAAGGTATACAGTAAACCTGAAGAGAAGCATCGAAATCTAAAACAGGACTCACAGGAGTGGTTCAAAGCATAGAAAGTGAGAGTATCAGTCCTCTAGTACTTAAGTCAGCATTGTGCCTTTTGTATTACATTCGGTTGCATTTTCTGTGTTTCATCGTCAATAAGAAGGTCCCAGGGATACAGTAAACCTGAAGTGAGGCATCAGAATCTAAAACTGGAGTCACAGGAGAGGTTCAAATCATAGAAGGTTAGTGTGTCAGTCGTCTTGTACTTAAGTCGGCATTGTGCGTTTTGTAATAAATTGGGATGCAATTTCTGTGTTTCTTCGTCATTAGGAGGGTCCAAGGTATTCAGTAAACGTGAAGTGAAGCATCGGATTCTGAAACTGAACTCACTGGAAAGGTTCAAAACATAGAAAGTTAGAGTGTCAGTCCTCTTGTACTTAAGTCGGCCTTGTGCCATTTGTATTATATTCGGATACAATTTCTGTGTTACATCGTTAATAAGACGGTCCTAGGGATACAGTAAACCTGAAGTGAGGCATCGGAATCTAAAACTGGACTCACAGGAGTGGTTCAAATCATAGAAAGTTAGAGTGTCAGTCCTCTTGTACTTAAGTCGGCATTGTGCTTTTGTATTAATTTCGGAAGCAATTTCTGTGTTTCATCGTCAATTAGAAGGTCCAAGGGATACAGTAAACCTGACGTGAAGCATCGGAATCTAAAACTGGACTCACAGGAGAGGTTCAAATCATAGAAAGTTAGAGTGTCAGTCCTCTTGTACTTAAGTCGGCATTGTGCCTTTTGTATTAAATTCAGATGCAATTTCTTTGTTTCATCGTCAATAAGACGGTACAAGGGATACAATAAACCTGAACTGAAGCATCGGAATCTAAAAGAGGACTCACAGGAGAGGTTCAGATCAAAGAGAGTGATAGTGAAATCCTCTTGTACTTCCGTCAGCATTGTGTGTTTTGTATTAAAGTCTGATGCAATTTCTGTTTTTCATCGTCAATAAGAAGGTCCCAGGGATACAGTAAACCTGACGTGATGCATCGGAATCTAAAACTGACCTCACTGGAGAGGTTCAAATCATAGAAAGTGAGAGTGTCAGTCCTCTTATACTTAAGTCGGCATTGTGCCTTTTGTACTAAATTCGGATGCAATTTCTGTGTTTCATCGTCAATAAGAAGGTTCAAGGGATACTGTAAACCTGAAGTGAGGCATCGGAATCTAAAACTGGACTCACAGGAGAGGTTCAAATCATAGATAGTTAGAGTGTCAGTCCTCTTGTAATTAAGTCGGCATTGTGCCTTTTGTAATAAATTCGGATGAAAATTCAGTGTTTCATCGTCAATAGGGAGGTCCAAAGTATACAGCAAACCTCAACTGAAGCGTTGGAATCTAAAACTGGACTCACAGGAGAGGTTCAGATCATAGAAAGTGCGAGTGTCAGACCAATTGTACTTAAGTTGGCATTGTGCCCTTTGTATTAAATTCGGATGCAATTTCTCTGTTTCATCGTCAATAAGAAGGTCCCAGCGATACAGTAAACCTGAAGTGAAGCATCGGAATCTAAAACTGGACACACAGGAGAGGTTCAAATCATAGAATGTTAGAGTGTCAGTCCTCTTGTACTTAAGTCGGCATTGTGCTTTTTGTATTACATTCTAATGCAATTTCTGTGTTTCATCGTCAATAACAAGGTCCAAGGGATACAATAAACCTGAAGTGAAGCATCGCAATCTAAAACTGGACTCACAGGAGGGGTTCAAATCATAGCATGTGAGAGTGTCAGTCCTCTTGTACGTAAGTCGGCCTTGTGCCATTTGTATTATATTCGGATGCAATTTCTGTGTTTCATCGTTAATAAGACGGTCCCAGGGATACAGCAAACCTGAAGTGAGGCATCGGAATCTAAAACTGGACTCACAGGAGTGGTTCAAACATAGAAAGTTAGAGTGACAGTCCTCTTGTACTTAAGTCGGCATTGTGCTTTTTGTATTAATTTTGGATGCAATTTCTGTGTTTCATCGTGAATTAGAAGGTCCAAGGGATACAGTAAACCTGACGTGAAGCATCGGGATCTAAAACTGGACTCACAGGAGAGGTTCAAATCATAGAAAGTTAGAGTGTCAGTCCTCTTGTACTTAAGTCGGCATTGTGCCTTTTGTATTAAATTCAGATGCAATTTCTTTGTTTCATCGTCAATAAGACGGTACAAGGGATATAATAAACCTGAACTGAAGCTTCGGAATCTAAAACAGGACTCACAGGAGAGGTTCAGATCAAAGAGAGTGATAGTGAAATCCTCTTGTACTTCCGTCAGCATTGTGCGTTTTGTATTAAAGTCGGATGCAATTTCTGTTTTTCATCGTCAATAAGAAGGTCCCAGGGATACAGTAAACCTGACGTGAAGCATCGGAATCTAAAACTGACCTCACTGGAGAGGTTCAAATCATAGAAAGTGAGAGTGTCAGTCCTCTAATACTTAAGTCGGCATTGTGCCTTTTGTATTAAATTCGGATGCAATTTCTGTGTTTCATCGTCAATAAGAAGGTTCAAGGGATACTGTAAACCTGAAGTGAGGCATCGGAATCTAAAACTGGACTCACAGGAGAGGTTCAAATCATAGATAGTTAAAGTGTCAGTGTGCTTGTAATTAAGTCGGCATTGTGCCTTTTGTAATAAATTCGGATGAAAATTCAGTGTTTCATCGTCAATAAAGAGGTCCAAAGTATACAGCAAACCTCAACTGAAGCGTCGGAATCTAAAACTGGACTCACAGGAGAGGTTCAGATCATAGAAAGTGAGAGTGTCAGTCCAATTGTACTTAAGTTGGCATTGTGCCCTTTGTATTAAATTCGGATGCTATTTCTCTGTTTCATCGTCAATAAGAAGGTCCCAGCGATACAGTAAACCTGAAGTGAAGCATCGGAATCTAAAACTGGACTCACAGGAGAGGTTCAAATCATAGAAAGTTAGAGTGTCAGTCCTCTTGTACCTAAGTCGGCATTGTGCCTTTTGTATTAAATTCGGATGCAATTTCTGTGTTTCATCGTCAATAAGAAGGACCAAGGGATACAGTAAACCTGAAGACAGGCATCGGAATCTAAAACTGGACTCACAGGAGAGGTTCAAATCATAGAAGTTAGAGTGTCAGTCCTCTTGTACTTATGTCTTCATTGTGCATTTAGTATTATATTCGGATGCAATTTCTGTGTTTCATCGTCAATAAGAAGGACCAAGGGATACAGTAAACCTGAAGTGAGGCATCGGAATCTAAAACTGGACTCACAGGAGAGGTTCAAATCATAGAAATTTAGAGTGTCCGTCGTCTTGTACTTAAGTCGGCATTGTGAATCTTGTATTAAATTCGGATGCAACTTCTGTGTTTCATCGTCAATGAGAAGATCCAAGGTATACAGTAAACCTGAAGAGAAGCATCGAAATCTAAAACAGGACTCACAGGAGAGGTTCAAAGCATAGAAAGTGAGAGTGTCAGTCCTCTTGTACTTAAGTAAGCATTGTGCCTTTTGTATTACATTCGGTTGCATTTTCTGTGTTTCATCGTCATTAAGAAGGTCCCAGGGATTCAGTAAACCTGAAGTGAGGCATCAGAATCTAAAACTGGACTCACAGGAGAGGTTCAAATCATAGAAAGTTAGTGTGTCAGTCGTTTTGTACTTAAGTCGGCATTGTGCATTTTGTAATAAATTGGGATGCAATTTCTGTGTTTCATCGTCAATAGGAAGGGCCAAGGTATACAGTAAACCTGAAGTGATGCATCAGAATCTAAGACTGGACTCACAGGAGAGGTTCAAATTATAGAAAGTTAGTGTGTCAGTAGTCTTGTACTTAAGTCGGCATTGTGCATTTTGTATTAAATTGGGATGCAATTTCTGTGTTTCATCGTCAATAGGAATGTCCAAGGTATACAGTAAACCTGAAGTGAAGCATCGGAATCTAAAACTGAACTCACTGGAGAGGTTCAAATCATAGAAAGTTAGAGTGTCAGTCCTCTTGTACTTAAGTCGGCATTGTGCCTTTTGTATTAAATTCGGATGCAATTTCTGTGTTTCATCGTTAATGAGAAGGTCCTAGGGATACAGTAAACCAGAAGTGAGGCATCGGAAACTAAAACTGGACTCACAGGAGAGGTTCAAATGATAGAAAGTTAGAGTGTCAGTTCCCTTTTACTTAAGTCGGCAGTGTGCTTTTTGTATTAAATTCGGATGCAATTTCCGTGTTTCATCGTCAATAAGAAGGTCCAAGGGATACAGTAAACCTGAAGTGAAGCATTGGAATCTAAGGCTGTACTCACAGGAGAGGTTCAAATCATCGAAAGTGAGAGTGTCAGTCCTCTTGTACTTAAGTCGGCATTGTGCCTTTTGATTTAAATTCGGATGCAATATCTGTGTTTCATCGTCAATAGGGAGGTCCAAGGTATACAGTGAACCTGAAGTGAAGCATCGGAATCTAAAACTGGACTTACAGGAGAGTTTTAAGTGATAGAAAGTTAGAGTGTCAGTCCTCTTGGAATAATTCTGCATTGGGCCTTTTATATTAAATTCGGATTCAATTTCTTTGTTTCATCGTCAATAAGCAGGTACAAGGGATACAGTAAACCTAAAGTGAGGCATCGGAATCCAAAACTGGACTCACAGGATAGGTTCAAATCATAGAAAGTGAGGGTGTCAGTCCTCTTGTACGTAAGTCGGCATTGTGCATTTTGTATTAAATTCTGTGTTTCATCGTCAATAAGATGGTCCAAGGTATAAAGGAAACATGAAGTGAAGCATCGGAATCTAAAACTGGACTCACAGGAGAGGTTCAAATTATAGAAAGTTAGATTGTCAGTCCTCTTGTACCTAAGTCGGCATTGTGCCTTTTGTATTAAATTCGGATGCAATTTCTCTGTTTCATCGTCAATGAGAAGATCCAAGGTATACAGTAAACCTGAAGAGAAGCATCGAAATCTAAAACAGGACTCACAGGAGTGGTTCAAAGCATAGAAAGTGAGAGTATCAGTCCTCTAGTACTTAAGTCAACATTGTGCCTTTTGTATTACATTCGGTTGCATTTTCTGTGTTTCATCGTCAATAAGAAGGTCCCAGGGATACAGTAAACCTGAAGTGAGGCATCAGAATCTAAAACTGGAGTCACAGGAGAGGTTCAAATCATAGAAGTTAGAGTGTCAGTCCTCTTGTACTTAGGTCGGCATTGTGCCTTTTGTATTAAATTCGGATGCAATTTCTGTGTTTCATCGTCAATAAGAAGGACCAAGGGATACAGTAAACCTGAAGTCAGGCATCGGAATCTAAAACTGGACTCACAGGAGAGGTTCAAATCATAGAAGTTAGAGTGTCAGTCCTCTTGTACTTATGTCTTCATTGTGCATTTAGTATTATATTCGGATGCAATTTCTGTGTTTCATCGTCAATAAGAAGGACCAAGGGATACAGTAAACCTGAAGTGAGGCATCGGAATCTAAAACTGGACTCACAGGAGAGGTTCAAATCATAGAAATTTAGAGTGTCCGTCGTCTTGTACTTAAGTCGGCATTGTGAATCTTGTATTAAATTCGGATGCAACTTCTGTGTTTCATCGTCAATGAGAAGATCCAAGGTATACAGTAAACCTGAAGAGAAGCATCGAAATCTAAAACAGGACTCACAGGAGAGGTTCAAAGCATAGAAAGTGAGAGTGTCAGTCCTCTTGTACTTAAGTAAGCATTGTGCCTTTTGTATTACATTCGGTTGCATTTTCTGTGTTTCATCGTCATTAAGAAGGTCCCAGGGATTCAGTAAACCTGAAGTGAGGCATCAGAATCTAAAACTGGACTCACAGGAGAGGTTCAAATCATAGAAAGTTAGTGTGTCAGTCGTTTTGTACTTAAGTCGGCATTGTGCATTTTGTAATAAATTGGGATGCAATTTCTGTGTTTCATCGTCAATAGGAAGGGCCAAGGTATACAGTAAACGTGAAGTGAAGCATCGGAATCTGAAACTGAACTCACTGGAAAGGTTCAAAACATAGAAATTTAGAGTGTCAGTCCTCTTGTCCTTAAGTTGGCAATGTGTCTTTTGAATATAATTCCGATGCAATTTCTGTGCCTCATCGTCAATCAGATGGTCCAAGGTACACAGTATACCTGAAGTGAAGCATCGGAATCTAAATCTGGACTCACAGGAGAGGTAAAAATCATAGAAAGTTAGAGTGTCAGTCCTCTTGTACTTAAGTCGGAATTGTGCCTTTTGAATTTAATTCCGATGCAATTTCTGTGCATCATCGTCAATAAGAAGGTCCAAGGTATACAGTAAACCTGAAGTGATGCATCAGAATCTAAGACTGGACTCACAGGAGAGGTTCAAATTATAGAAAGTTAGTGTGTCAGTAGTCTTGTACTTAAGTCGGCATTGTGCATTTTGTATTAAATTGGGATGCAATTTCTGTGTTTCATCGTCAATAGGAATGTCCAAGGTATACAGTAAACCTGAAGTGAAGCATCGGAATCTAAAACTGAACTCACTGGAGAGGTTCAAATCATAGAAAGTTAGAGTGTCAGTCCTCTTGTACTTAAGTCGGCATTGTGCCTTTTGTATTAAATTCGGATGCAATTTCTGTGTTTCATCGTTAATGAGAAGGTCCTAGGGATACAGTAAACCAGAAGTGAGGCATCGGAAACTAAAACTGGACTCACAGGAGAGGTTCAAATGATAGAAAGTTAGAGTGTCAGTTCCCTTTTACTTAAGTCGGCAGTGTGCTTTTTGTATTAAATTCGGATGCAATTTCCGTGTTTCATCGTCAATAAGAAGGTCCAAGGGATACAGTAAACCTGAAGTGAAGCATTGGAATCTAAGGCTGTACTCACAGGAGAGGTTCAAATCATCGAAAGTGAGAGTGTCAGTCCTCTTGTACTTAAGTCGGCATTGTGCCTTTTGATTTAAATTCGGATGCAATATCTGTGTTTCATCGTCAATAGGGAGGTCCAAGGTATACAGTGAACCTGAAGTGAAGCATCGGAATCTAAAACTGGACTTACAGGAGAGTTTTAAGTGATAGAAAGTTAGAGTGTCAGTCCTCTTGGAATAATTCTGCATTGGGCCTTTTATATTAAATTCGGATTCAATTTCTTTGTTTCATCGTCAATAAGCAGGTACAAGGGATACAGTAAACCTAAAGTGAGGCATCGGAATCCAAAACTGGACTCACAGGATAGGTTCAAATCATAGAAAGTGAGGGTGTCAGTCCTCTTGTACGTAAGTCGGCATTGTGCATTTTGTATTAAATTCTGTGTTTCATCGTCAATAAGATGGTCCAAGGTATAAAGGAAACATGAAGTGAAGCATCGGAATCTAAAACTGGACTCACAGGAGAGGTTCAAATTATAGAAAGTTAGATTGTCAGTCCTCTTGTACCTAAGTCGGCATTGTGCCTTTTGTATTAAATTCGGATGCAATTTCTCTGTTTCATCGTCAATGAGAAGATCCAAGGTATACAGTAAACCTGAAGAGAAGCATCGAAATCTAAAACAGGACTCACAGGAGTGGTTCAAAGCATAGAAAGTGAGAGTATCAGTCCTCTAGTACTTAAGTCAACATTGTGCCTTTTGTATTACATTCGGTTGCATTTTCTGTGTTTCATCGTCAATAAGAAGGTCCCAGGGATACAGTAAACCTGAAGTGAGGCATCAGAATCTAAAACTGGAGTCACAGGAGAGGTTCAAATCATAGAAGTTAGAGTGTCAGTCCTCTTGTACTTAGGTCGGCATTGTGCCTTTTGTATTAAATTCGGATGCAATTTCTGTGTTTCATCGTCAATAAGAAGGACCAAGGGATACAGTAAACCTGAAGTCAGGCATCGGAATCTAAAACTGGACTCACAGGAGAGGTTCAAATCATAGAAGTTAGAGTGTCAGTCCTCTTGTACTTATGTCTTCATTGTGCATTTAGTATTATATTCGGATGCAATTTCTGTGTTTCATCGTCAATAAGAAGGACCAAGGGATACAGTAAACCTGAAGTGAGGCATCGGAATCTAAAACTGGACTCACAGGAGAGGTTCAAATCATAGAAATTTAGAGTGTCCGTCGTCTTGTACTTAAGTCGGCATTGTGAATCTTGTATTAAATTCGGATGCAACTTCTGTGTTTCATCGTCAATGAGAAGATCCAAGGTATACAGTAAACCTGAAGAGAAGCATCGAAATCTAAAACAGGACTCACAGGAGAGGTTCAAAGCATAGAAAGTGAGAGTGTCAGTCCTCTTGTACTTAAGTAAGCATTGTGCCTTTTGTATTACATTCGGTTGCATTTTCTGTGTTTCATCGTCATTAAGAAGGTCCCAGGGATTCAGTAAACCTGAAGTGAGGCATCAGAATCTAAAACTGGACTCACAGGAGAGGTTCAAATCATAGAAAGTTAGTGTGTCAGTCGTTTTGTACTTAAGTCGGCATTGTGCATTTTGTAATAAATTGGGATGCAATTTCTGTGTATCATCGTCAATAGGAAGGGCCAAGGTATACAGTAAACGTGAAGTGAAGCATCGGAATCTGAAACTGAACTCACTGGAAAGGTTCAAAACATAGAAATTTAGAGTGTCAGTCCTCTTGTCCTTAAGTTGGCAATGTGTCTTTTGAATATAATTCCGATGCAATTTCTGTGCCTCATCGTCAATCAGATGGTCCAAGGTACACAGTATACCTGAAGTGAAGCATCGGAATCTAAATCTGGACTCACAGGAGAGGTAAAAATCATAGAAAGTTAGAGTGTCAGTCCTCTTGTACTTAAGTCGGAATTGTGCCTTTTGAATTTAATTCCGATGCAATTTCTGTGCATCATCGTCAATAAGAAGGTCCAAGGTATACAGTAAACCTGAAGTGATGCATCAGAATCTAAGACTGGACTCACAGGAGAGGTTCAAATTATAGAAAGTTAGTGTGTCAGTAGTCTTGTACTTAAGTCGGCATTGTGCATTTTGTATTAAATTGGGATGCAATTTCTGTGTTTCATCGTCAATAGGAATGTCCAAGGTATACAGTAAACCTGAAGTGAAGCATCGGAATCTAAAACTGAACTCACTGGAGAGGTTCAAATCATAGAAAGTTAGAGTGTCAGTCCTCTTGTACTTAAGTCGGCATTGTGCCTTTTGTATTAAATTCGGATGCAATTTCTGTGTTTCATCGTTAATGAGAAGGTCCTAGGGATACAGTAAACCAGAAGTGAGGCATCGGAAACTAAAACTGGACTCACAGGAGAGGTTCAAATGATAGAAAGTTAGAGTGTCAGTTCCCTTTTACTTAAGTCGGCAGTGTGCTTTTTGTATTAAATTCGGATGCAATTTCCGTGTTTCATCGTCAATAAGAAGGTCCAAGGGATACAGTAAACCTGAAGTGAAGCATTGGAATCTAAGGCTGTACTCACAGGAGAGGTTCAAATCATCGAAAGTGAGAGTGTCAGTCCTCTTGTACTTAAGTCGGCATTGTGCCTTTTGATTTAAATTCGGATGCAATATCTGTGTTTCATCGTCAATAGGAAGGTCCAAGGTATACAGTGAACCTGAAGTGAAGCATCGGAATCTAAAACTGGACTTACAGGAGAGTTTTAAGTGATAGAAAGTTAGAGTGTCAGTCCTCTTGGAATAATTCTGCATTGGGCCTTTTATATTAAATTCGGATTCAATTTCTTTGTTTCATCGTCAATAAGCAGGTACAAGGGATACAGTAAACCTAAAGTGAGGCATCGGAATCCAAAACTGGACTCACAGGATAGGTTCAAATCATAGAAAGTGAGGGTGTCAGTCCTCTTGTACGTAAGTCGGCATTGTGCATTTTGTATTAAATTCTGTGTTTCATCGTCAATAAGATGGTCCAAGGTATAAAGGAAACATGAAGTGAAGCATCGGAATCTAAAACTGGACTCACAGGAGGGGTTCAAATTATAGAAAGTTAGATTGTCAGTCCTCTTGTACCTGAGTCGGCATTGTGCCTTTTGTATTAAATTCGGATGCAATTTCTCTGTTTCATCGTCAATGAGAAGATCCAAGGTATACAGTAAACCTGAAGAGAAGCATCGAAATCTAAAACAGGACTCACAGGAGTGGTTCAAAGCATAGAAAGTGAGAGTATCAGTCCTCTAGTACTTAAGTCAACATTGTGCCTTTTGTATTACATTCGGTTGCATTTTCTGTGTTTCATCGTCAATAAGAAGGTCCCAGGGATACAGTAAACCTGAAGTGAGGCATCAGAATCTAAAACTGGAGTCACAGGAGAGGTTCAAATCATAGAAAATTAGTGTGTCAGTCGTCTTGTACTTAAGTCGGCATTGTGCGTTTTGTAATAAATTGGGATGCAATTTCTGTGTTTCATCGTCAATAGGAAGGTCCAAGGTATACAGTAAACGTGAAGTGAAGCGTCGGAATCTGAAACTGAACTCACTGGAAAGGTTCAAAACATAGAAATTTAGAGTGTCAGTCCTCTTGTTCTTATGTTGGCAATGTGTCTTTTGAATATAATTCCGATGCAATTTCTGTGCCTCATCGTAAATAAGAAGGACCAAGGTACACAGTATACCTGAAGTGAAGCATCGGAATCTAAATCTGGACTCACAGGAGAGGTAAAAATCATAGAAAGTTAGAGTGTCAGTCCTCTTGTACTTAAGTCGGAATTGTGCCTTTTGAATTTAATTCCGATGCAATTTCTGTGCATCATAGTCAATAAGAAGGTCCAAGGTATACAGTAAACCTGACGTGATGCATCAGAATCTGAAACTGGACTCACAGGAGAGGTTGAAATTATAGAAAGTTAGTGTGTCAGTAGTCTTGTACTTAAGTCGGCATTGTGCATTTTGTATTAAATTCGGATGCAATTTCTGTGTTTCATCGTCAATAAGAAGGTCCAAGGGATGCAGTAAACCTGAAGTGAGGTATCGGAATCTAAAACTGGACTCACAGGAGAGGTTCAAATCATAGAAAGTTAGAGTGTCGGTCGTCTTGTCTTTAAGTCGGCATTGTGCCTTCTGTATTCAATTCGGATGAAATTTCTGTGTTTCATCGTCAATAGGAAGGTCCAAGGTATACAGTGAACCTGCAGTGAAGCATCGGACTCTAAAACTGGACATACAGGAGAGTTATAAGTGATAGAAAGTTAGAGTGTCAGTCCTCTTGGACTAATTCTGCATTGGGCCTTTTATATTAAATTCGGATTCAATTTCTGTGTTTCATCGTCAATAAGCAGGTACAAGGGATACAGTAAACCTAAAGTGAAGCATCGGAATCTAAAACTGGACTCACAGGATAGGTTCAAATCTTAGAAAGTGAGGGTGTCAGTCCTCTTGTACGTAAGTCGGCATTGTGCATTTTGTATTAAATTCGGATGCAATTTCTGTGTTTCATCGTCAATAAGATGGTCCAAGGTATAAAGGAAACATGAAGTGAAGCATCGGAATCTAAAACTGGACTCACAGGAGACGTTCAAATCATAGAAAGTTAGAGTGTCAGTCCTCTTGTACCTAAGTCGGCATTGTGCTTTTTGTATTAAATTCGGATGCAATTTCTCTGTTTCATCGTCAATAGGAAGGTCCAAGGTATACAGTAAACCTGAAGTGAAGCATCGGAATCTAAAACTGGACTCACAGGAGAGGTTCAAATCATAGAAGTTAGAGTGTCAGTCCTCTTGTACTTATGTCTTCATTGTGCATTTAGTATTATATTCGGATGCAATTTCTGTGTTTCATCGTCAATACGAAGGACCAAGGGGTACAGTAAACCTGAAGTGAAGCATCGGAATCTAAAACTGGACTCACAGGAGAGGTTCAAATCATAGAAATTTAGAGTGTCAGTCCTCTTGTACTTAAGTCGGCATTGTGCCTCTTGTATTAAATTCGGATGCAAAGTCTGTGTTTCATCGTCAATTAGAAGGTCCAAGGGATACAGTAAACCTGAAGTGAAGCATGGGTATCTAAAACTGGACTCACAGGAGAGGTTCAAATCATGTTAAGTGAGAGTGTCAGTCCTCTTGTACTTAAGTCGGCATTTGTCCTTTTGTATTAAATTCGGATGCAATTTCTGTGTTTCATCGTCAATACGAAGGTCCAAGGGATACAGTAAACCTGAAGTGAGGCATCGGAATCTAAAACTGGACCCACAGGAGAGGTTCAAATCATAGAAAGTTAGAGTGTCAGTCCTCTTGTACTTAAGTCGGCATTGTGCTTTTTGTATTAAATTCAGATGCAATTTCTTTGTTTCATCGTCAATAAGACGGTACAAGGGATACAATAAACCTGAACTGAAGCATCGGAATCTAAAACTGGACTCACAGGAGAGGTTCAGATCAAAGAGAGTGATAGTGAAATCCTCTTGTACTTCCGTCAGCATTGTGCGTTTTGTATTAAAGTCGGATGCAATTTCTGTTTTTCATCGTCAATAAGAAGGTCCCACTGATACAGTAAACCTGACGTGAAGCATCGGAATCTAAAACTGACCTCACTGGAGAGGTTCAAATCATAGAAAGTGAGAGTGTCAGTCCTCTTATACTGAAGTCGGCATTGTGCCTTTTGTATTAAATTCGGATGCAATTTCTGTGTTTCATCGTCAATAAGAAGGTCCCAGCGATACAGTAAACCTGAAGTGAAGCATCGGAATCTAAAACTGGACTCACAGGAGAGGTTCAAATCATAGAAAGTTAGAGTGTCAGTCCTCTTGTACTTAAGTCGGCATTGTGCTTTTTGTATTATTTTCGGATGCAATTTCTGTGTTTCATCGTCAATTAGAAGGTCCAAGGGATGCAGTAAACCTGAAGTGAGGTATCGGAATCTAAAACTGGACTCACAGGAGAGGTTCAAATCATAGAAAGTTAGAGTGTCGGTCGTCTTGTACTTAAGTCGGCATTGTGCCTTCTGTATTCAATTCGGATGAAATATCTGTGTTTCATCGTCAATAGGAAGGTCCAAGGTATACAGTAAACCTGAAGTGAAGCATCGGAATCTAAAACTGGACTCACAGGAGAGGTTCAAATCATTGAAAGAGTGAGTGGCATTCCACTTGTACTTAAGTCGGCATTGTGCCTTTTGTATTAAATTCGGATGCAATTTCTGTGTTTCATCGTCAATAAGATGGTCCGAGGTATAAAGGAAACATGAAGTGAAGCATCGGAATCTAAACTGGACTCACAGGAGAGGTTCAAATCATAGTAAGTTAGAGTGTCAGTCCTCTTGTACCTAAGTCGGCATTGTGCATTTGTATTAAATTCGGATGCAATTTCTCTGTTTCATCGTCAATAGGAAGGTCCAAGGTATACAGTTAACCTGAAGTGAAGCTTCGAAATCTAAAACTGGACTCACAGGAGAGGTTCAAATCATAGAAGTTAGAGTGTCAGTCCTCTTGTACTTATGTCTTCATTGTGCATTTAGTATTATATTCGGATGCAATTTCTGTGTTTCATCGTCAATAAGGAGGACCAAATGATACAGTAAACGTTAAGTGAGGCATCGGAATCTAAAACTGGACTCACAGGAGAGGTTCAAATCATAGAAATTTAGAGTGTCAGTCCTCTTGTACTTAAGTCGGCATTGTGCCTCTTGTATTAAATTCGGATGCCATTTCTGTGTTTCATCGTCAATGAGAAGGTCCAAGGTATACAGTAAACCTGAAGAGAAGCATCGAAATCTAAAACAGGTCTCACAGGAGAGGTTCAAAGCATAGAAAGTGAGAGTGTCAGTCCTCTTGTACTTAAGTCAGCACTGTGCCTTTTGTATTACATTCGGTTGCATTTTCTGTGTTTCATCGTCAATAAGAAGGTCCCAGGGATACAGTAAACCTGAAGTGAGGCATCAGAATTTAAAACTGGACTCACAGGAGAGGTTCAAATCATAGAAAGTTAGTGTGTCAGTCGTCTTGTACTTAAGTCGGCATTGTGCATTTTGTAATAAATTGTGATGCAATTTCTGTGTTTCATCGTCATTAGGAAGGTCCAAGGTATACAGTAAACGTGAAGTGAAGCATCGGAATCTGAAACTGAACTCACTGGAAAGGTTCAAAACATAGAAAGTTAGAGTGTCAGTCCTCTTGTACTTAAGTCGGCCTTGTGCCATTTGTATTAAATTCGGATGCAATTTCTGTGTTGCATCGTTAATAAGACGGTCCTAGGCATACAGTAAACCTGAAGTGAGGCATCGGAATCTAAAACTGGACTCACAGGAGTGGTTCAAATCATAGAGAGTTAGAGTGTCAGTCCTCTTGTACTTAAGTCGGCATTGTGCTTTTTGTATTAATTTCGGATGCAATTTCTGTGTTTCATCGTCAATTAGAAGGTCCAAGGGATACAGTAAACCTGAAGTGAAGCATTGTAATCTAAGGCTGTACTCACAGGAGAGGTTCAAATCATAGAAAGTGAGAGTGACAGTCCTCTTGTACTTAAGTCGGCATTGTGCCTTTTGTATTAAATTCGGATGCAATTTCTGTGTTTCATCGTCAATAAGAAGGTCCAAGGGATGCAGTAAACCTGAAGTGAGGTATCGGAATCTAAAACTGGACTCACAGGAGAGGTTCAAATCATAGAGAGTTAGAGTGTCGGTCGTCTTGTACTTAAGTCGGCATTGTGCCTTCTGTATTCAATTCGGATGAAATTTCTGTGTTTCATCGTCAATAGGAACGTCCAAGGTATACAGTAAACCTGAAGTGAAGCATCGGAATCTAAAACTGGACTCACAGGAGAGGTTCAAATAATTGAAAGAGTGAGTGTCATTCCACTTGTACTTAAGTCGGCATTGTGCCTTTTGTATTAAATTCGGATGCAATTTCTGTGTTTCATCGTCAATAAGATGGTCCGAGGTATAAAGGAAACATGAAGTGAAGCATCGGAATCTAAAACTGGACTCACAGGAGAGGTTCAAATCGTAGTAAGTTAGAGTGTCAGTCCTCTTGTACCTAAGTCGGCATTGTGCATTTGTATTAAATTCGGATGCAATTTCTCTGTTTCATCGTCAATAGGAAGGTCCAAGGTATACAGTTAATCTGAAGTGAAGCTTCGAAATCTAAAACTGGACTCACAGGAGAGGTTCAAATCATAGAAGTTAGAGTGTCAGTCCTCTTGTACTTATGTCTTCATTGTGCATTTAGTATTATATTCGGATGCAATTTCTGTGTTTCATCGTCAATAAGAAGGACCAAATGATACAGTAAACCTGAAGTGAGGCATCGGAATCTAAAACTGGACTCACAGGAGAGGTTCAAAACATAGAAATTTAGAGTGTCAGTCCTCTTGTACTTAAGTCGGCATTGTGCCTCTTGTATTAAATTCGGATGCCATTTCTGTGTTTCATCGTCAATGAGAAGGTCCAAGGTATACAGTAAACCTGAAGAGAAGCATCGAAATCTAAAACAGGTCTCACAGGAGAGGTTCAAAGCATAGAAAGTGAGAGTGTCAGTCCTCTTGTACTTAAGTCAGCATTGTGCCTTTTGTATTACATTCGGTTGCATTTTCTGTGTTTCATCGTCAATAAGAAGGTCCCAGGGATACAGTAAACCTGAAGTGAGGCATCAGAATTTAAAACTGGACTCACAGGAGAGGTTCAAATCATAGAAAGTTAGTGTGTCAGTCGTCTTGTACTTAAGTCGGCATTGTGCATTTTGTAATAAATTGTGATGCAATTTCTGTGTTTCATCGTCATTAGGAAGGTCCAAGGTATACAGTAAACGTGAAGTGAAGCATCGGAATCTGAAACTGAACTCACTGGAAAGGTTCAAAACATAGAAAGTTAGAGTGTCAGTCCTCTTGCACTTAAGTCGGCCTTGTGCCATTTGTATTATATTCGGATGCAATTTCTGTGTTTCATCGTTAATAAGACGGTCCTAGGGATACAGTAAACCTGAAGTGAGGCATCGGAATCTAAAACTGGACTCACAGGAGTGTTTCAAATCATAGAAAGTTAGAGTGTCAGTCCTCTTGTACTTAAGTCGGCATTGTGCTTTTTGTATTAATTTCGGATGCAAATTCTGTGTTTAATTGTCAATTAGAAGGTCCAAGGGATACAGTAAACCTGAAGTGAAGCATGGGTATCTAAAACTGGACTCACAGGAGAGGTTCAAATCATAGAAAGTGAGAGTGTCAGTCCTCTTGTACTTAAGTCGGCATTGTGCCTTTTGTATTAAATTCAGATGCAATTTCTGTGTTTCATCGTCAATACGAAGGTCCAAGGGATACAGTAAACCTGAAGTGAGGCATCGGAATCTAAAACTGGACCCACAGGAGAGGTTCAAATCATAGAAAGTTAGAGTGTCAGTCCTCTTGTACTTAAGTCGGCATTGTGCCTTTTGTATTAAATTCAGATGCAATTTCTTTGTTTCATCGTCAATAAGACGGTACAAGGGATACAATAAACCTGAACTGAAGCATCGGAATCTAAAACTGGACTCACAGGAGAGGTTCAGATCAAAGAGAGTGATAGTGAAATCCTCTTGTACTTCCGTCAGCATTGTGCGTTTTGTATTAAAGTCGGATGCAATTTCTGTTTTTCATCGTCAATAAGAAGGTCCCACTGATACAGTAAACCTGACGTGAAGCATCGGAATCTAAAACTGACCTCACTGGAGAGGTTCAAATCATGGAAAGTGGGATTGTCAGTCCTCTTATACTTAAGTCGGCATTGTGCCTTTTGTATTAAATTCGGATGCAATTTCTGTGTTTCATCGTCAATAAGAAGGTCCCAGCGATACAGTAAACCTGAAGTGAAGCATCTGAATCTAAAACTGGACTCACAGGAGAGGTACAAATCATAGAAAGTTAGAGTGTCAGTCCTCTTGTACTTAAGTCGGCATTGTGCTTTTTGTATTAATTTCGGATGCAATTTCTGTGTTTCATCGTCAATTAGAAGGTCCAAGGGATACAGTAAACCTGAAGTGAGGCATCGGAATCTAAAACTGGACTCACAGGAGAGGTTCAAATCATAGATAGTTAGAGTGTCAGTCCTCTTGTAATTAAGTCGGCATTGTGCCTTTTGTAATAAATCCGGATGAAAATTCAGTGTTTCATCGTCAATAGGAAGGTCCAAAGTATACAGCAAACCTCAACTGAAGCGTCGGAATCTAAAACTGGACTCACAGGAGAGGTTCAGATCATAGAAAGTGAGAGTGTCAGTCCAATTGTACTTAAGTTGGCATTGTGCCCTTTGTATTAAATTCGGATGCAATTTCTCTGTTTCATTGTCAATAAGAAGGTCCCAGCGATACAGTAAACCTGAAGTGAAGCATCGGAATCTAAAACTGGACTCACAGGAGAGGTTCAAATCATAGAAAGTTAGAGTGTCAGTCCTCTTGTACTTAAGTCGGCATTGTGCTTTTTGTATTACATTCTAATGCAATTTCTGTGTTTCATCATCAATAACAAGGCCCAAGGGATACAATAAACCTGAAGTGTAGCATCGGAATCTAAAAGTGGACTCACAGGAGAGGTTCAAATCATAGCATGTGAGAGTGTCAGTCCTCTCGTACTTAAGTCGGCATTGTGCCTTTTGTATTAAATTCGGATGCAATTTCTGTGTTTAATCGTTAATAAGCAGGTCCAACGGATACAGTAAACCTGTAGTGAGGCATCGGAATCTAAAACTGGACTCGCAGGAGAGGTTCAAATCATAGATAGTTATAGTGTCAGTCGTCTTGTAATTAAGTCGGCATTGTGCCTTTTGTATTAGATTCGGATGGAAATTCTGTGTTTCATCGGCAATAGGAAGGTCCAAGGTATACGGTAAACCTGAAGAGAAGCATCGGAATCTAAAACTGGACTCACAGGAGAGGTTCAAGTGATAGAAAGTTAGTGTCAGTCCACTTGTACTAAATCTGCATTGTGCCTTTTATATTAAATTCGGATGCAATTTCTGTGTTTCATCGTCAATACGCAGGTACAAGGGATACAGTAAACCTGAAGTGAAGCATCGGAATCTGAAACTGGGCTCACAGGAGAGGTTCGATTCATAGAAAGTGAGAGTGTCAGTCCTCTCGTACTTAAGTCGGCATTGTGCCTTTTGTATTAAATTTGGATGCAATTTCTGCGTTTCATCGTCAATAGGAAGGTCCAAGGTATACAGTAAACCTGAAGTGAAGCATCGGAATCTAAAACTGGACTCACAGGAGAGGTTCAAATCATAGAAAGAGTGAGTGTCATTCCTCTTGTACTTAAGTCGGCATTGTGACTTTTGTATTAAATTCGGATGCAATTTCTGTGTTTCATCGTCAATAAGATGGTCCAAGGTATAAAGGAAACGTGAAGTGAAGCATCGGAATCTAAAACTGGACTCACAGGAGAGGTTCAAATCATAGTAAGTTAGAGTGTCAGTCCTCTTGTACCTAAGTCGGCATTGTGCATTTGTATTAAATTCGGATGCAATTTCTCTGTTTCATCGTCAATAGGAAGGTCCAAGGCATACAGTTAACCTGAAGTAAAGCATCGAAATCTAAAGCTGGACTCACAGGAGAGGTTCAAATCAGAGAAGTTAGAGTGTCAGTCCTCTTGTACTTATGTATTCATTGTGCATTTAGTATTATATTCGGATGCAATTTCTGTGTTTCATCGTCAATAAGAAGGACCAAATGATACAGTGAACCTCAAGTGAGGCATCGGAATCTAAAACTGGACTCACAGGAGAGGTTCAAATCATAGAAATTTAGAGTGTCAGTCCTCTTGTACTTCAGTCGGCATTGTGCCTCTTGTACTAAATTCGGATGCAATTTCTGTGTTTCATCGTCAATGAGAAGGTCCAAGGTATACAGTAAACCTGAAGAGAAGCATCGAAATCTAAAACAGGTCTCACAGGAGAGGTTCAAAGCATAGAAAGTGAGAGTGTCAGTCCTCTTGTACTTAAGTTAGCATTGTGCCTTTTGTATTACATTCGGTTGCATTTTCTGTGTTTCATCGTCAATAAGAAGGTCCCAGGGATACAGTAAACCTGAAGTGAGGCATCAGAATTTAAAACTGGACCCACAGGAGAGGTTCAAATCATAGAAAGTTAGTGTGTCAGTCGTCTTGTACTTAAGTCGGCATTGTGCATTTTGTAATAAATTGTGATGCAATTTCTGTGTTTCATCGTCATTAGGAAGGTCCAAGGTATACAGTAAACGTGAAGTGAAGCATCGGAATCTGAAACTGAACTCACTGGAAAGGTTCAAAACATAGAAAGTTAGAGTGTCAGTCCTCTTGTACTTAAGTTGGCCTTGTGCCATTTGTATTATATTCGGATGCAATTTCTGTGTTTCATCGTTAATAAAACGGTCCTAGGGATACAGTAAACCTGAAGTGAGGCATCGGAATCTAAAACTGGACTCACAGGAGTGGTCAAATCATAGAAAGTTAGAGTGTCAGTCCTCTTGTACTTAAGTCTGCATTGTGCTTTTTGTATTAATTTCGGATGCAATTTCTGTGTTTCATCGTCAATAAGACGGTACAAGGGATACAATAAACCTGAACTGAAGCATCGGAATCTAAAACTGGACTCACAGGAGAGGTTCAGATCAAAGAGAGTGATAGTGAAATCCTCTTGTACTTCCGTCAGCATTGTGCGTTTTGTATTAAAGTCGGATGCAATTTCTGTTTTTCATCGTCAATAAGAAGGTCCCAGGGATACAGTAAACCTGACGTGAAGCATCGGAATCTAAAACTGACCTCACTGGAGAGGTTCAAATCATAGAAAGTGAGAGTGTCAGTCCTCTTATACTGGAGTCGGCATTGTGCCTTTTGTATTAAATTCGGATGCAATTTCTGTGTTTCATCGTCAATAAGAAGGTTCAAGGGATACTGTAAACCTGAAGTGAGGCATCGGAATCTAAAACTGGACTCACAGGAGAGGTTCAAATCATAGATAGTTAGAGTGTCACTCCTCTTGTAATTAAGTCGGCCTTGTGCCTTTTGTAATAAATTCGGAGGAAAATTCAGTGTTTCATCGTCAATAGGAAGGTCCAAAGTATACAGCAAACCTCAACTGAAGCGTCGGAATCTAAAACTGGACTCACAGGAGAGGTTCAGATCATAGAAAGTGAGAGTGTCAGTCCAATTGTACTTAAGTTGGCATTGTGCCCTTTGTATTAAATTCGGATGCAATTTCTCTGTTTCATTGTCAATAAGAAGGTCCCAGCGATACAGTAAACCTGAAGTGAAGCATCGGAATCTAAAACTGGACTCACAGGAGAGGTTCAAATCATAGAAAGTTAGAGTGTCAGTCCTCTTGTACTTAAGTCCTCATTGTGCTTTTTGTATTACATTCTAATGCAATTTCTGTGTTTTATCATCAATAACAAGGTCCAAGGGATACAATAAACCTGAAGAGTAGCATCGGAATCTAAAACTGGACTCACAGGAGAGGTTCAAATCATAGCATGTGAGAGTGTCAGTCCTCTCGTACTTAAGTCGGCATTGTGCCTTTTGTATTAAATTCGGATGCAATTTCTGTGTTTAATCGTTAATAAGCAGGTCCAACGGATACAGTAAACCTGTAGTGAGGCATCGGAATCTAAAACTGGACTCGCAGGAGAGGTTCAAATCATAGATAGTTATAGTGTCAGTCGTCTTGTAATTAAGTCGGCATTGTGCCTTTTGTATTAGATTCGGATGGAAATTCTGTGTTTCATCGTCAATAGGAAGGTCCAAGGTATACAGTAAACCTGAAGAGAAGCATCGGAATCTAAAACTGGACTCACAGGAGAGGTTCAAGTGATAGAAAGTTAGTGTCAGTCCACTTGTACTAAATCTGCATTGTGCCTTTTATATTAAATTCGGATGCAATTTCTGTGTTTCATCGTCAATAAGCAGGTACAAGAGATACAGTAAACCTGAAGTGAAGCATCGGAATCTAAAACTGGGCTCACAGGAGAGGTTCGATTCATAGAAAGTGAGAGTGTCAGTCCTCTCGTACTTAAGTCTTCATTGTGCCTTTTGTATTAAATTCGGATGCAATTTCTGTGTTTCATCGTCAATAAGATGGTCCAAGGTATAAAGGAAACGTGAAGTGAAGCATCGGAATCTAAAACTGGACTCACAGGAGAGGTTCAAGTGATAGAAAGTTGGAGTGTCAGTCCTCTTGTAATTAAGTCGGCATTGTGCCTTTTGTATTAAATTCGGATGCAATTTCTGTGTTTCATCGTCAATAAGAAGGTACAAGGTATACAGTAAACCTGAAGTGAAGCACTGGAAACTAAAACAGGACTCACAGAATAGGTTCAAATCATAGAAAGTGAGAGTGTCAGTCCTCTTGTACTTAAGTCTGCATTGTGCCTTTGTATTAAAGTCGGTGCAATTTCTGTGTTTCATCGTCAATAAGAAGGTCCCAGGGATACAGTAAACCTGAAGTGAAGCTTCGGAATCTAAAACTGGACTCACAGGAGAGGTTCAAGTCATAGAAACTTAGTGTGTCAGTCGTCTTGTACGTAAGTTGGCATTGTGCATTTTGTATTAAATTGTAATGCAATTTCTGTGTTTCATCGTCAATAAGAAGGTCCAAGGGATACAATAAACCTGAAGTGAAGCATCGGAATCTAAAACTGGACTCACAGGAGATATTCAAATCATAGAAAGTGAGAGTGTCAGTCCTCTCGTACTTAAGTCGGCATTGTGCCGTTTGTATTAAATTCGGATGCAATTTCTGTGTTTCATCGTTAATAAGAAGGTCCAAGAGATACAGTAAACCTGAAGTGAGGCATCGGAATCAAAAACTGGACTCGCAGGAGAGGTTCAGATCATAGATAGTTATAGTGTCAGTCGTCTTGTAATTAAGTCGGCAATGTGCCTTTTGTATTAAATTCGGATGGAAATTCTGTGTTTCGTCGTCAATAGGAAGGTCCAAGGTATACAGTACACCTGAAGAGAAGCATCGGAATCTAAAACTGGACTCACAGGAGAGGTTCAAGTGATAGAAAGTTAGTGTCAGTCCTCTTGTACTGATTCTGCATTGTGCCTTTTATATTAAATTCGGATGCAATTTCTGTGTTTCGTCGTCAATAAGCAGGTACAAGGGATACAGTAAACCTGAAGTGAAGCATCGGAATCTAAAACTGGGGTCACAGGAGAGGTTCGATTCATAGAAAGTGAGAGTGTCAGTCCTCTCGTACTTAAGTCGGCATTTTGCCTTTTGTATTAAACACGGATGCAATTTCTGTGTTTCATCGTCAATAAGAAGGTCCCAGGGATACAGTAAACCTGAAGTGAAGCATCGGAATCTAAAACTGGAATCGCAGGAGAGGTTCAAATCATAGAAAGTGAGAGTGTCAGTCCTCTTGTACTTATTTAGGTATTGTGAATTTTGTATTACATTTTGATGCAATTTCTGTGTTTCATCGACAATAAGAAGGTCCAAGGGATACAGTAAAACTGAAGTGAAGCATCGGAATCTAAAACTGGACTCATAGGAGAGGTTCAAATCATAGAAAGTTAGAGTGTTAGTCCTCTTGTACTTAAGTCGGCATTGTGCCTTTTGTATTAAATTCGGATGCAATTTCTGTATTTCATCGTCAATAAGATGGACGAAGGTATAAAGGAAACCTAAAGTGAAGCATCGGAATCTAAAACTGGACTCTCAGGAGAGGTCCAAATCGAAGAAAGTTAGTGTGTCAGTCCTCTTGTACTACTTCTGCATTGGGCCTTTTATATTAAAGTCGGATGCAATTTCTGTGTTTCATCGTCAATAAGCAGGTACAAGGGATACAGTAAACCTGAAGTGAAGCATCGGAATCTAAAACTGGACTCACTGGATAGGTTCAAATCATAGACAGTGAGGGTGTCAGTCCTCTTGTACTTAAGTCGGCATTGTGCCTTTTGTATTAAATTCGGATGCAGTTTCTGTGTTTCATCGTCAATAAGAAGATCCAAGGGATATAGTAAACCGGAAGTGAAGCATCGGAATCTAAAACTGGACTCAAATGAGAGGTTCAAATCAGAGAAAGTTAGAGTGTCAGACCTCTTGTACTTAAGTCATCATTGTGCTTTTTGTATTAAATTCGGATGCAATTTCTTTCTTTCATCGTCAATACGAAAGTACCAGGGATACAGTAAACCTGAAGTAAAGCATCGGAATCTAAAACTGGACTCATAGGAAAGGTTCAAATCGTAGAAAGTGAGAGTGTCAGTCCTCTTGTACATGAGTCGGCATTGTGCCTTTTGTAATAAATTCGGATGCAATTTCTGTGTTTCATCGTCAATAAGAAGGTCCAAGGGATACTGTAAACCTGAAGTGAAGCAGCGGAATCTAAAACTGGACTCAAAGGAGGGGTTCCAATCATAGAAAGTTTGTGTGTCAGTTGTCTTGTACTTAAGTTGGCAATGTGCATTTTGTATTAAATTGGGATGCAATTTCTGTGTTTCATCGTCAATAGGAAGGTCCATGGTATACAGTAAACCTGACGTCAAGCATCGGAATCTAAAACTGAACTCACTGAAGAGGTTCAAATTACAGAAAGTGAGAGTGTCAGTCCTCTTATACTTAAGCCGGCATTGTTCCTTTTGTATTAAATACGGATGCAATTTCTGTGTTTCATCGTCAATAAGATGGTCCAAGGTATAAAGGAAACCTGAAGTGAAGCATCGGAATCTAAAACTGGACTCACTGGAGAGGTTTAAATCATAGAAAGTTAGAGTGTCAGACCTCTTGGACTTAAGTCATCATTGTGCGTTTTGTATTAAATTCGGATGTAATTTCTTTCTTTCATCGTCAATAAGAAAGTACCAGGGATACAGTAAACCTGAAGTGAAGCATCGGAATCTAAAACTGGACTCACAGGAGAGGTTCAAATCATAGAAATTTAGAGTGTCAGTCCTCTTGTACTTCAGTCGGCATTGTGCCTCTTGTACTAAATTCGGATGCAATTTCTGTGTTTCATCGTCAATGAGAAGGTCCAAGGTATACAGTAAACCTGAAGAGAAGCATCGAAATCTAAAACAGGTCTCACAGGAGAGGTTCAAAGCATAGAAAGTGAGAGTGTCAGTCCTCTTGTACTTAAGTTAGCATTGTGCCTTTTGTATTACATTCGGTTGCATTTTCTGTGTTTCATCGTCAATAAGAAGGTCCCAGGGATACAGTAAACCTGAAGTGAGGCATCAGAATTTAAAACTGGACTCACAGGAGAGGTTCAAATCATAGAAAGTTAGTGTGTCAGTCGTCCTGTACTTAAGTCGGCATTGTGCATTTTGTAATAAATTGTGATGCAATTTCTGTGTTTCATCGTCATTAGGAAGGTCCAAGGTATACAGTAAACGTGAAGTGAAGCATCGGAATCTGAAACTGAACTCACTGGAAAGGTTCAAAACATAGAAAGTTAGAGTGTCAGTCCTCTTGTACTTAAGTCGGCCTTGTGCCATTTGTATTATATTCGGATGCAATTTCTGTGTTTCATCGTTAATAAAACGGTCCTAGGGATACAGTAAATCTGAAGTGAGGCATCGGAATCTAAAACTGGACTCACAGGAGTGGTTCAAATCATAGAAAGTTAGAGTGTCAGTCCTCTTGTACTTAAGTCTGCATTGTGCTTTTTGTATTAATTTCGGAAGCAATTTCTGTGTTTCATCGTCAATAAGACGGTACAAGGGATACAATAAACCTGAACTGAAGCATCGGAATCTAAAACTGGACTCACAGGAGAGGTTCAGATCAAAGAGAGTGATAGTGAAATCCTCTTGTACATCCGTCAGCATTGTGCGTTTTGTATTAAAGTCGGATGCAATTTCTGTTTTTCATCGTCAATAAGAAGGTCCCAGGGATACAGTAAACCTGACGTGAAGCATCGGAATCTAAAACTGACCTCACTGGAGAGGTTCAAATCATAGAAAGTGAGAGTGTCAGTCCTCTTATACTGGAGTCGGCATTGTGCCTTTTGTATTAAATTCGGATGCAATTTCTGTGTTTCATCGTCAATGAGAAGGTTCAAGGGATACTGTAAACCTGAAGTGAGGCATCGGAATCTAAAACTGGACTCACAGGAGAGGTTCAAATCATAGATAGTTAGAGTGTCAGTCCTCTTGTAATTAAGTCGGCCTTGTGCCTTTTGTAATAAATTCGGAGGAAAATTCAGTGTTTCATCGTCAATAGGAAGGTCCAAAGTATACAGCAAACCTCAACTGAAGCGTCGGAATCTAAAACTGGACTCACAGGAGAGGTTCAGATCATAGAAAGTGAGAGTGTCAGTCCAATTGTACTTAAGTTGGCATTGTGCCCTTTGTATTAAATTCGGATGCAATTTCTCTGTTTCATTGTCAATAAGAAGGTCCCAGCGATACAGTAAACCTGAAGTGAAGCATCGGAATCTAAAACTGGACTCACAGGAGAGGTTCAAATCATAGAAAGTTAGAGTGTCAGTCCTCTTGTACTTAAGTCCTCATTGTGCTTTTTGTATTACATTCTAATGCAATTTCTGTGTTTTATCATCAATAACAAGGTCCAAGGGATACAATAAACCTGAAGAGTAGCATCGGAATCTAAAACTGGACTCACAGGAGAGGTTCAAATCATAGCATGTGAGAGTGTCAGTCCTCTCGTACTTAAGTCGGCATTGTGCCTTTTGTATTAAATTCGGATGCAATTTCTGTGTTTAATCGTTAATAAGCAGGTCCAACGGATACAGTTAACCTGTAGTGAGGCATCGGAATCTAAAACTGGACTCGCAGGAGAGGTTCAAATCATAGATAGTTATAGTGTCAGTCGTCTTGTAATTAAGTCGGCATTGTGCCTTTTGTATTAGATTCGGATGGAAATTCTGTGTTTCATCGTCAATAGGAAGGTTCAAGGTATACAGTAAACCTGAAGAGAAGCATCGGAATCTAAAACTGGACTCACAGGAGAGGTTCAAGTGATAGAAAGTTAGTGTCAGTCCACTTGAACTAAATCTGCATTGTGCCTTTTATATTAAATTCGGATGCAATTTCTGTGTTTCATCGTCAATAAGCAGGTACAAGCGATACAGTAAACCTGAAGTGAAGCATCGGAATCTAAAACTGGGCTCACAGGAGAGGTTCCATTCATAGAAAGTGAGAGTGTCAGTCCTCTCGTACTTAAGTCTTCATTGTGCCTTTTGTATTAAATTCGGATGCAATTTCTGTGTTTCATCGTCAATAAGATGGTCCAAGGTATAAAGGAAACGTGAAGTGAAGCATCGGAATCTAAAACTGGACTCACAGGAGAGGTTCAAGTGATAGAAAGTTGGAGTGTCAGTCCTCTTGTAATTAAGTCGGCATTGTGCCTTTTGTATTAAATTCGGATGCAATTTCTGTGTTTCATCGTCAATAAGAAGGTACAAGGTATACAGTAAACCTGAAGTGAAGCACTGGAAACTAAAACAGGACTCACAGAATAGGTTCAAATCATAGAAAGTGAGAGTGTCAGTCCTCTTGTACTTAAGTCTGCATTGTGCCTTTGTATTAAAGTCGGATGCAATTTCTGTGTTTCATCGTCAATAAGAAGGTCCCAGGGATACAGTAAACCTGAAGTGAAGCTTCGGAATCTAAAACTGGACTCACAGGAGAGGTTCAAGTCATAGAAACTTAGTGTGTCAGTCGTCTTGTACGTAAGTTGGCATTGTGCATTTTGTATTAAATTGTAATGCAATTTCTGTGTTTCATCGTCAATAAGAAGGTCCAAGGGATACAATAAACCTGAAGTGAAGCATCGGAATCTAAAACTGGACTCACAGGAGATGTTCGAATCATAGAAAGTGAGAGTGTCAGTCCTCTCGTACTTAAGTCGGCATTGTGCGGTTTGCATTAAATTCGGATGCAATTTCTGTGTTTCATCGTTAATAAGAAGGTCCAAGAGATACAGTAAACCTGAAGTGAGGCATCGGAATCAAAAACTGGACTCGCAGGAGAGGTTCAGATCATAGATAGTTATAGTGTCAGTCGTCTTGTAATTAAGTCGGCAATGTGCCTTTTGTATTAAATTCGGATGGAAATTCTGTGTTTCGTCGTCAATAGGAAGGTCCAAGGTATACAGTACACCTGAAGAGAAGCATCGGAATCTAAAACTGGACTCACAGGAGAGGTTCAAGTGACAGAAAGTTAGTGTCAGTCCTCTTGTACTGATTCTGCATTGTGCCTTTTATATTACATTCGGATGCAATTTCTGTGTTTCGTCGTCAATAAGCAGGTACAAGGGATACAGTAAACCTGAAGTGAAGCATCGGAATCTAAAACTGGGGTCACAGGAGAGGTTCGATTCATAGAAAGTGAGAGTGTCAGTCCTCTCGTACTTAAGTCGGCATTTTGCCTTTTGTATTAAACACGGATGCAATTTCTGTATTTCATCGTCAATAAGCAGGTCCCAGGGATACAGTAAACCTGAAGTGAAGCATCGGAATCTAAAACTGGAATCGCAGGAGAGGTTCAAATCATAGAAAGTGAGAGTGTCAGTCCTCTTGTACTTATTTAGGTATTGTGCCTTTTGTATTACATTTTGATGCAATTTCTGTGTTTCATCGACAATAAGAAGGTCCAAGGGATACAGTAAAACTGAAGTGAAGCATCGGAATCTAAAACTGGACTCATAGGAGAGGTTCAAATCATAGAAAGTTAGAGTGTTAGTCCTCTTGTACTTAAGTCGGCATTTTGCCTTTTGTATTAAATTCGGATGCAATTTCTGTATTTCATCGTCAATAAGATGGACGAAGGTATAAAGGAAACCTAAAGTGAAGCATCGGAATCTAAAACTGGACTCTCAGGAGAGGTCCAAATCATAGAAAGTTAGTGTGTCAGTCCTCTTGTACTACTTCTGCATTGGGCCTTTTATATTAAAGTCGGATGCAATTTCTGTGTTTCATCGTCAATAAGCAGGTACAAGGGATACAGTAAACCTGAAGTGAAGCATCGGAATCTAAAACTGGACTCACTGGATAGGTTCAAATCATAGACAGTGAGGGTGTCAGTCCTCTTGTACTTAAGTCGGCATTGTGCCTTTTGTATTAAATTCGGATGCAGTTTCTGTGTTTCATCATCAATAAGAAGATCCAAGGGATATAGTAAACCGGAAGTGAAGCATCGGAATCTAAAACTGGACTCAAATGAGAGGTTCAAATCAGAGAAAGTTAGAGTGTCAGACCTCTTGTACTTAAGTCATCATTGTGCTTTTTGTATTAAATTCGGATGCAATTTCTTTCTTTCATCGTCAATACGAGAGTACCAGGGATACAGTAAACCTGAAGTAAAGCATCGGAATCTAAAACTGGACTCATTGGGAAAGGTTCAAATCGTAGAAAGTGAGAGTGTCAGTCCTCTTGTACATGAGTCGGCATTGTGCCTTTTGTATTAAATTCGGATGCAATTTCTGTGTTTCATCGTCAATAAGAAGGTCCAAGGGATACTGTAAACCTGAAGTGAAGCAGCGGAATCTAAAACTGGACTCAAAGGAGGGGTTCCAATCATAGAAAGTTTGTGTGTTAGTTGTCTTGTACTTAAGTTGGCATTGTGCATTTTGTATTAAATTGGGATGCAATTTCTGTGTTTCATCGTCAATAGGAAGGTCCATGGTATACAGTAAACCTGACGTCAAGCATCGGAATCTAAAACTGAACTCACTGAAGAGGTTCAAATCACAGAAAGTGAGAGTGTCAGTCCTCTTATACTTAAGCCGGCATTGTTCCTTTTGTATTAAATACGGATGCAATTTCTGTGTTTCATCGTCAATAAGATGGTCCAAGGTATAAAGGAAACCTGAAGTGAAGCATCGGAATCTAAAACTGGACTCACTGGAGAGGTTTAAATCATAGAAAGTTAGAGTGTCAGACCTCTTGGACTTAAGTCATCATTGTGCGTTTTGTATTAAATTCGGATGTAATTTCTTTCTTTCATCGTCAATAAGAAAGTACCAGGGATACAGTAATCCTGAAGTGAAGCATCGGAATCTAAAACTGGACTCACAGGAAAGGTTTAAATCATAGAAAGTGAGAGTGTCAGTCCTCTTGTACATAAGTCGGCATTGTTCCTTTTGTATTAAATTCGGATGCAATTTCTGTGTTTCATCGTCAATAAGAAGGTCCACGGGATACTGTAAACCTGAAGTGAAGCAGCGGAATCTAAAACTGGACTCAAAGGAGAGGTTCCAATCATAGAAAGTTTGTGTGTCAGTTGTCTTGTACTTAAGTTGGCATTGTGCATTTTGTATTTAATTGGGATGCAATTTCTGTGTTTCATCGTCAATAGGAAGGTCCATGGTATACAGTAAACCTGACGTGAAGCATCGGAATCTAAAACTGAACTCACTGGAGAGGTTTAAATCATAGAAAGTGAGAGTGTCAGTCCTCTTACACTTAAGTCGGCATTGTGCCTTTTGTATTAAATTCGGATGCAATTTCTGTGTTTCATCGTCAATAAGAAGGTCCAAGGGATACTGTAAACCTGAAGTGAAGCATCGGAATCTTTAAACTGGACTCACAGGAGAGGTTCAAATCATAGAAAGTTAGAGTTACAGTCCTCTTGTACTTAAGTCGGCATTGTGCTTTTTGTATTACATTCCAATGCAATTTCTGTGTTTCATCGTCAATAAGAAGGTCCAAGGGATACAATAAACCTGAAGTGAAGCATCGGAATCTAAAACTGGACTCACAGGAGTGGTTCAAATCATAGAAAGTGAGAGTGTCAGTCCTCTCGTACTTAAGTCGGCATTGTGCCTTTTGTATTGAATTCGGATGCAATTTCTGTGTTTAATCGTTAATAAGAAAGTCCAAGGGATACAGTAAACCAGAAGTGAGGCATCGGAATCTAAAACTGGACTCGCAGGAGAGATTCAAATCATAGATGGTTATAGTGTCAGTCGTCTTGTAATTAAGTCGGCATTGTGCCTTTTGTATTTAATTCGGATGGGAATTCTGTGTTTCATCGTCAATAGGAAATTCCAAGGTATACAGTAAACCTGAAGAGAAGCATCGGAATCTAAAACTGGATTCACAGGAGAGGTTCAAGTGGTAGAAATTTAGTGTCAGTCCTCTTGTACTAATTCTTCATTGTGCCTTATATATTAAATTCGGATGCAATTTCTGTGTTTCATCGTCAATAAGCAGGTACAAGGGATAGAGTAAACCTGAAGTGAAGCATCGGAATCTAAAACTTGGCTCACAGGAAAGGTTCGATTCATAGAAAGTGAGAGTGTCAGTCCTCTCGTACTTAAGTCGGCATTGTGCCTTTTGTATTAAATTCAGATGCAATTTCTGTGTTTCATCGTCAATAGGAAAGTCCAAGGTATACAGTAAACCTGAAGTGAAGCATCGGAATCTTAAACTGGACTCACAGGAGAGGTTCAAATCATAGATAGAGTGAGTGTCATTCCTCTTGTACCTAAGTCGGCATTGTGCCTTTTGTATTAAATTCGGATGCAATTTCTGTGTTTCATCGTCAATAAGATGGTCCAAGGTATAAAGGAAACGTGAAGTGAAGCATCGGAATCTAAAACTGGACTCACAGGAGAGGTTCAAATCATAGAAAGTTATAGTGTCAGTCCTCTTGTAATTAAGTCGGCATTGTGCCTTTTGTATTAAATTCGGATGGAAATTCTGTGTTTCATCGTCAATAGGAAGGTCCAAGGTATACAGTAAACCTGAGGAGAAGCATCGGAATCTAAAACTGGACTCACAGGAGAGGTTCAAGTGATAGAAAGTTAGTGTCAGTCCTCTTGTACTAATTCTGCATTGTGCCTTTTATATTAAATTCGGATGCAATTTCTGTGTTTCATCGTCAATAAGCAGGTACAAGGGATACAGTAAACCTGAAGTGAAGCATCGGAATCTAAAACTGGTCTCACAGGAGAGGTTCGATTCATAGAAAGTAAGAGTGTCAGTCCTCTTGTACTTAGGTCGGCTTTGTGCCTTTTGTATTAAATTCAGATGCAATTTCTTTGTTTCATCGTCAATAAGAAGGTACAAGGGATACAGTAAACCTCAACTGAAGCGTCGGAATCTAAAACTGGTCTCACAGGAGAGGTGCAAATCATAGATAGTTAGTGTGTCAGTCCTCTTGTACTTAAGTCGGCATTGGGACTTTTATATTAAATTCGGATGCAATTTCTGTGTTTCATCGTCAATAAGAAGGTACAAGGGATTCAGTAAACCTGAAGTGAAGCATTGGAAACTAAAACAGGACTCACAGGATAGATTCAATTCATAGAATGTGAGAGTGTAAGTCCTCTTGTACTTAAGTCAGCTTTGTGCCTTTTGTATTAAAGTCGGATGCAATTTCTGTGTTTCACCGTCAATAAGAGGGTCCCAGGGATACAGTAAACCTGAAGTGAAGCTTCGGAATCTAAAACTGGACTCACAGGAGAGGTTCAAGTCATAGAAATTTAGTGTGTCAGTCGTCTTGTACTTAAGTCGGCGTTGTGCATTTTTTATTAAATTCGGATGGAAATTCTGTGTTTCATCGTCAATAGGAAGGTCCAAGGTATACAGTTAACCTGAAGAGAAGCATCGGAATCTAAAACTGGACTCACAGGAGAGGTTCAAGTGATAGAAAGTTAGTGTCAGTCCTCTTGTACTAATTCTGCATTGTGCCTTTTATATTTAATTCGGATGCAATTTCTGTGTTTCATCGTCAATAAGCAGGTACAAGGGATATAGTAAACCTGAAGTGAAGCATCGGAATCTAAAACTGGGCTCACAGGAGAGGTTCGATTCATAGAAAGTGAGAGTGTCAGTACTCTCGTACTTAAGTCGGCATTGTGCCTTTTGTATTAAATTCGGATGCAATTTCTGTGTTTCATCGTCAATAGGAAGGTCCAAGGTATACAGTAAACCTGAAGTGAAGCTTCGGAATCTAAAACTGGACTCACAGGAGAGGTTCAAATCATAGAAAGAGTGAGTGTCATTCCTCTTGTACTCAAGTCGGCAGTGTGCCTTTTGTATTAAATTCAGATGCAATTTCTGTGTTTCATCGTCAATAAGATGGTCCAAGGTATAAAGGAAACGTGAAGTGAAGCATCGGAATCTAAAACTGGACTCACAGGAGAGGTTCAAATCATAGAAAGTTAGAGTGTCAGTCCTCTTGTAGTTAAGTCGGCATTGTGCCTGTTGTATTAAATTCGGATGGAATTTCTGTGTTTCATCGTCAATAGGAAGGTCCAAGGTATACAGTAAACCTGAAGAGAAGAATCGGAATCTAATACTGGACTCACAGGAGAGGTTCAAGTGATAGAAAGTTAGTGTCAGTCCTCTTGTACTAATTCTGGATTGTGCCTTTTATATTAAATTCGGATGCAATTTCTGTGTTTCATCGTCAATAAGCAGGTACAAGGGATACAGTAAACCTGAAGTGAAGCATCGGAATCTAAAACTGGACTCACAGGATGGGTTCAAATCATAGAAAGTGAGGGTGTCAGTCCTCTTGTACGTAAGTCGGCATTGTGCATTTTGTATTAAATTCGGATGCAATTTCTGTGTTTCATCGTCAATAAGAAGGTCCAAGGTATAAAGGAAACCTGAAGTGAAGCATCGGAATCTAAAACTGGACTCACAGGAGAGGTTCAAATCATAAAAAGTTAGAGTGTGAGTCGTCTTGTACTTAAGTCGGCATTGTGCCTTTTGTATTCAATTCGGATGCAATTTCTCTGTTTCATCGTCAATAGGAAGGTCCAAGGAATACAGTTAAGCTGAAGTGAAGCATCGGAATCTAAAACTGGACTCACAGGAGAGGTTCAAATCATAGAAGTTAGAGTGTCAGTCCTCTTGTACTTAGGTCGGCATTGTGCGTTTTGTATTATATTCGGATGCAATTTCTGTGTTTCTTCGTCAATAAGAATGTCCAAGGGATACAGTAAACCTGAAGTGAAGCATCGGAATCTAAAACTGGACTCACAGGATAGTTTCAAATCATAGAAAGTGAGAGTGTCAGTCCTCTTGTACTTAAGTCGGCATTCTGCCTTTTGTATTAAATTCGGATGCAATTTCTGTGTTTCATCGTCAATAAGAAGGTCCAAGGGATATAGTAAACCGGAAGTGAAGCATCGGAATCTAAAACTGAACTCACAGGAGAGGGTCAAATCATAGAAAGTTAGAGTGTCAGTCCTCTTATACTTAAGTCGGCATTGTGCCTTTTGTATTAAATTCGAATGCAATTTCTGTGTTTCATCGTCAATAAGAAGGCCCAAGGTATACAGGAAACCTGAAGTGAAGCATCGGAATCTAAAACTGAACTCACAGGAGAGGTTCAAACCATAGAAAGTGAGGGAGTCAGTCCACTTGTACTTATTTAGGCATTGTGCCTTTTGTATTACATTTTGATGCAATTTCTGTGTTTCATCGACAATAAGAAGGTCCAAGGTATAAAGGAAACCTGAAGTAAAGCATCGGAATCTAAAACTGACTCACAGGAGAGGTTGAAATCATAGATAGAGTGTCAGTCGTCTTGTACTTAAGTCGGCATTGTGCCTTTTGTATTCAATTCGGATGCAATTTCTCTGTTCCATCGTCAATAGGAAGGTCCAAGGTATACAGTAAACCTGAAGTGAAGCATCGGAATCAAAAACTGGACTCACAGGAGAGGTTCAAATCATAGAAGTTAGAGTGTCAGTCCTCTTGTACTTAGGTCGGCATTGTGCCTTTTGTATTATATTCGGATGCAATTTCTGTGTTTCATCGTCAATGGGAAGGTCCAAGGGATACAGTAAACCTCAAGTGAAGCATCGGAATCTAAAACTGGACTCACAGGAGAGGTTCAGATCACAGAAAGTGAGAGTGTCAGTCCACTTGTACATAAGTCGGCATTGTGCCTTTTGTATTAAATTCGGATGCAATTTCTGTGTTTCAGCGTCAATAAGAAGCTCCAAGGTATACAGCAAACCTGAAGTTAAGCATCGGAATCTAAAACTGGACTCTCAGGAGTGGTTCAAATCATAGAAAGTGAGAGTGTCAGTCCTCTTTGTACTTAAGTTGGCATTGTGCCTTTTGTATTAATTCGGATGCAATTTCTGTGTTTCATCGTCAATAAGAACGTCCAAGGTATACAGGAAACCTGCAGAAAAGCATCGGAATCGAAAACTGGACTCACAGGAGAGGTTCAAATCATAGATAGTTTGTGTGTCAGTCCTCTTGTACTTAAGTCGGCATTGGGCCTTTTATATTCAATTCGGATGCAATTTCTGTGTTTCATTGTCAATAACAAGGTACAAGGGATACAGTAAACCTGAAGTGAAGCATTGGAAACTAAAACAGGACTCACAGGATAGGTTCAAATCATAGAGAGTGAGAGTGTCAGTCCTCTTGTACATTAGTCAGCATTGTGCCTTTTGTATCAAAGTCGGATGCAATTTCTGCGTTTCATCGTCAATATGAAGGTCCCAGGGATACAGTAAACCTGAAGTGAAGCATCGGAATCTAATACTGGACTCACAGGTGAGGTTCAATTCATAGAAAGTGAGAGTGTCAGTCCTCTTGTACTTATTTAGGCATCGTGCCTTTTGTATTACATTTTGATGCATTTTCTGTGTTTCATCGACGATAAGAAGGTCCAAGGCATACAGTAAAACTGAAGTGAAGCATCGGAATCTAAAACTGGACTCACAGGAGAAGTTCAAATCATAGAAAGTGAGAGTGTTAGTCCATTTGTACTTAAGTCGGCATTGTGCCTTTTGTAGTAAATTCGGACGCAATTTCTGTGTTTCATCGTCAATAAGAAGGTCCAAGGTATACAGTAAAACAGAAGTGAAGCATCGGAATCTAAAACTGGACTCACAGGAGAGGTTCAAATCATAGAATGCTAGAGTGTCAGTTCTCTTGTACTTCAGTCGGCATTGTGCTTTTTGTATTAAATTCGGATGCAATTTCTGTGTTTCATCGTCAATATGAAGGTCCAACGGATACAGTAAACCTGAAGTGAAGCATCAGAATCAAACACTGGACTCACAGGAGAGATTCAAATCATAGAAAGTTAGAGTGTCAGTCCTCTTGTACTGCAGTCGGCATTGTGCCTTTTGTATTAAATTCCGATGCAATTTCTGTGTTTCATCGATAATAAGAAGGTCCAAGGTAAACAGTAAGCCTGAAGTGAAGCATCAGAATCTAAAACTGGACTCACAGGATAGTTTCAAATCATAGAAAGTGAGAGTGTCAGTCCTCTTGTACTTAAGTCGGCATTCTGCCTTTTGTATTAAATTCGGATGCAATTTCTGTGTTTCATCGTCAATAAGAAGGTCCAAGGGATATAGTACACCGGAAGTGAAGCATCGGAATCTAAAACTGGACTCACAGGAGAGGTTCAAAACATAGAAAGTTAGAGTGTCAGTCCTCTTGTACTTAAGTCGGTATTGTGCCTTTTGTATTAAATTCGGATGCAATTTCTGTGTTTCATCGTCAATAAGAAGGTCCAAGGTGTAAAGGAAACCTGAAGTGAAGCATCGGAATCTAAAACTGGACTCATTGGAGAGGTTAAATCATAGAAAGTTAGAGTGTCAGACCTCTTGTACTTAAGTCATCATTGTGCGTTTTGTATTAAATTCGGATGCAATTTCTTTGTTTCATCGCCAATAAGAAAGTACCAGGGATACAGTAAACCTGAAGTGAAGCATCGGAATCTAAAACTGGACTCACAGGAGAGGTTCAAATCATAGAAAGTGAGAGTGTCAGTCCTCTTGTACATAAGTCGGCATTGTGCCTTTTGTATTAAATTCGGATGCAATTTCTGTGTTTCATCGTCAATACGAAGGTCCTAGGGATACTGTAAAAGTGAAGTGAAGCAGCGGAATCTAAAACTGGAGTCACAGAAGAGGTACATATCATAGAATGTTAGAGTGTCAGTCCTCTTGTACTTAAGTCGGAATTGTGCCTTTTGTATAAAACTCGGATGCAATTTCTGTGTTTCATCGTCAATAAGAAGGTCCAAGGGATACAGTAAACCTGATGTGAGGCATCGGAATCTAAAACTGGACTCACAGGAGAGGTTCAAATCATAGAAAGTTAGAGTGTCAGTCCTCTTGTACTTAAGTCGGCATTGTGCCTTTTGTATTAAATTCGGATGCAATTTCTGTGTTTCATCGTCAATAAGAAGGTTCAAGGTATAAAGGACACCTGAAGTGAAGCATCGGAATCTAAAACTGGACTCACTGGAGAGGTTTAAATCATAGAAAGTTAGAGTGACAGTCCTCTTGTACTTAAGTCGGCATTGTGCCTTTTGTATTAAATTAGGATGCAATTTCTGTGTTTCATCGTCAATAAGAAGGTCCAAGGTATAAAGGAAACCTGAAGTGAAGCATCCGAATCTATAACTGGACTCACTGGAGAGGTTTAAATCATAGAAAGTTAGAGTGTCAGTCCTCTTGTACTTAAGTCGGCATTGTGCCATTTGTATTAAATTCGGGCTTCACTTTCTTTGTTTCATCGTCAATAAGAAGGCACCAGGGATACAGTAAACCTGAAGTGAAGCATCGGAATCTAAAACCGGACTCACAGGAGAGATTCAAATCATAGAAAGTCAGAGTGTCAGTCCTCTTGTACTTAAGTCGGCATTGTGCCTTTTATATTACATTCCGATGCAATTTCTGTGTTTCATCGTCAATACGAAGCTCTTAGGTATGCAGTAAACCTGAAGTGAAGCATCGGAATCAAAAACTGGACTCACAGGAGAGGTTCAAATCATAGAAAGTGAGAGCGTCAGTCCTCTCGTACTTAAGTCGGCATTGTGCATTTGTATTAAATTCGGATGCAATTTCTGTTTTTTTCGTCAATATGAGGCTCCAAGGGATACAGTAAAAATGAAGTGTGGCATCGGAATCTAAAACTGGACTCACAGGAGAGGGTCAAATCATATAAGGTTAGTGTGTCAGTCCTCCCATACTAATTCTGCATTGGGCCTTTTATATAAATTCGGATGCAATTTCTGTGTTTCATCGTCAATAAGCAGGTACAAGGGATACAGTAAACCTGAAGTGAAGCATCGGAATCTAAAACTGGACTCACAGGATAGGTTCAAATCATAGAAAGTGAGGGTGTCAGTCCTCTTGTACTTAAGTCGGCATTGTGCCTTTTGTATTAAATTCGGATGCAATTTCTGTGTTTCATCGTCAATAAGAAGGTACAAGGGATACAGTAAACCTGAAGTGAAGCATTGGAAACTAAAACAGGACTCACAGGATAGGTTTAAATCATAGGGAGTGAGAGTGTCAGTCCTCTTGTACTTAAGTCTGAATTGTGCCTTTTGTATAAAATTCGGATGCAATTTCTGTGTTTCATCGTCAATAAGAAGGTCCAAGGGATATAGTAAACCGGAGGTGAAGCATCGGAATCTAAAACTGGACTCACAGGAGAGGTTCAAGTCATAGAATGTTAGAGTGTCAGTCTTATTGTACTTAAGTCGGCATTGTGCCTTTTGTATTAAATTCGGATGCAATTCATGTGTTTCATCGTCAATGCGAAGGTCCAAGGTATACAGGAAACCTGAAGTGAAGCATCGGAATCTAAAACTGGACTCACAGGAGAGGTTCAAATCATAGAAAGTGAGAGTGTCATTCCTCTTTTACTTAAGTCGGCATCGTGCCTTTTGTATTAAATTCGGATGCAATTTCTGTGTTTCATCGTCAATAAGAAGGTCCAAGGTATAAAGGAAACATGAAGTAAAGCATCGGAATCTAAAACTGGACTCACAGGAGAGGTTCAAATCATAGAAAGTTACAGTGTCAGTCGTCTTGTACTTAAGTCGGCATTGTGCCTTTTGTATTCAATTCGGATGCAATTTCTCTGTTTCATCGTCAATAGGATGGTCCAATGTATACAGTAAACCTGAAGTGAAGCATCGGAATCTAAAACTGGACTCACAGGAGAGGTTCAAATCATAGAAAGTTAGAGTGTCAGTCCTCTTGTACTTAAGTCGGCATTGTGCCTTTTGTATTATATTCCGATGCAATTTCTGTGTTGCATCGTCAATAAGAAGGTCCAAGGGATACAGTAAACCTGAAGTGGGGCATCGGAATCTAAAACTGGACTCACAGGAGAGGTTCAAATCATAGAAATTTAGAGTGTCAATCCTCTTGTACTTAAGTCGGCACTGTGCCTTTTGTATTAAATTCGGATGCAATTTCTGTGTTTCATCGTCAATAAGAAGGTCCAAGGTATACAGTAAACCTGAAGTGAAGCATCGGAATCTAAAACTGGACTCACAGGAGAGGTTCAAATAATAGAGAGAGAGTGTGTCATTCCTCTTGTACTTAAGTCGGCATTCTGCCTTTTGTATTAAATTCGGATGCAATTTCTGTGTTTCATCGTAAATAAGAAGGTCCAAGGTATAAAGGGGACCTGAAGTGAAGCATCGGAATCTAAAACTGGACTCTCAGGAGAGGTTGAAATCATAGAAAGTGAGAGTGTCAGTCCTCTTGTACTTATTTAGGCACTGTGCCTTTTGTATTACGTTTTGATGCCATTTCTGTGTTTCATCGTCAATAAGAAGGTCCAAGGTATACAGGAAACCTGAAGTGAAGCATCGATATCTAAAACTGGACTCACAGGAGAGGTTGAAATCATAGAAAGTGAGAGTGTCAGTCCTCTTGTACTTAAGTCGGAATTGTGCCTTTTGTATAAAATTCGGATGCAATTTCTGTGTTTCATCGTCAATAAGAAGGTCCAAGGGATATAGTAAACCGGAAGTGAAGCATCGGAATCTAAAACTGGACTCACAGGAGAGGTTCAAATCATAGAAAGTTAGAGTGTCAGTCTTATTGTACTTATTTAGTCATTGTGCCTTTTGTATTACATTTTGATGCAATTTCTGTGTTTCATCGACAATAAGTAGGTCCAAGGGATACAGTATAACTGAAGTGAAGCATAGGAATCTAAAACTGGACTCACAGGAGAGGTTCAAATCATAGAAAGTGAGAGTGTTAGTCCTCTTGTACTTAAGTCGGCATTGTGCCTTTTGTATCAAATTCGGATGCAATTTCTGAGTTTCATCGCCAATGAGAAAGTCCATGGTATACAGTAAACCTGAAGTGAAGCATCGGAATCTAAAACTGGACTCACAGGATAGTTTCAAATCATAGAAAGTGAGAGTGTCAGTCCCCTTGTACTTAAGTCGGCATTCTGCCTTTTGTAACAAATTCGGATGCAATTTCTGTGTTTCATCGTCAATAAGAAGGTCCAAGGTATACAGGAAACCTGAAGTGAAGCATCGATATCTAAAACTGGACTCACAGGAGAGGTTCAAACCATAGAAAGTGAGAGTGTCAGTCCTCTTGTACTTAAGTCGGAATTGTGCATTTTGTATAAAATTCGGATGCAATTTCTGTGTTTCATCGTCAATAAGAAGGTCCAAGGGATATAGTAAACCGGAAGTGAAGGATCGGAATCTAAAACTGGACTCACAGGAGAGGTTCAAATCATAGAAAGTGAGAGTGTCATTCCTCTTGTACTTAAGTCGGCATCGTGCCTTTTGTATTAAATTCGGATGCAATTTCTGTGTTTCATCGTCAATAAGAAGGTCCAAATTATAAAGGAAACCTGAAGTAAAGCATCGGAATCTAAAACTGGACTCACAGGAGAGGTTCAAATCATAGAAAGTTAGAGTGTCAGTCGTCTTGTTCTTAAGTCGGCTTTGTGCCTTTTGTATTCAATTCGGATGCAATTTCTCTGTTTCATCGTCAATAGGATGGTCCAAGGTATACAGTAAACCTGAAGTGAGGCATCGGAATCTAAAACTGGACTCACAGGAGCGGTTCAAATCATAGATATTTAGAGTGTCAATCCTCATGTACTTAAGTCGGCATTGTGCCTTTTGTATTAAATTCGGATGCAATTTCTGTGTTTCATCGTCAATAAGAAGGTCCAAGGTATACAGTAAACCTGAAGTGAAGCATCAGAATCTAAAACTGGACTCACAGGAGAGGTTCAAATAATAGAGAGAGAGTGTGTCATTCCTCTTGTACTTAAGTCGGCATTGTGCCTTTTGTATTAAATTCGGATGCAATTTCTGTGTTTCATCGTCAATAAGAAGGTCCAAGGTATAAAGGAAACCTGAAGTGAAGCATCGGAATCTAAAACTGGACTCACTGGAGAGGTTTAAATCATAGAAAGTTAGAGTGTCAGTCCTCTTGTACTTAAGTCGGCATTGTGCCATTTGTATTAAATTCGGATTCAATTTCTTTGTTTCATCGTCAATAGGAAGGTACCACGGATACAGTAAACCTGAAGTGAAGCATCGGAATCTAAAACTGGTCTCACAGGATAGGTTCAAATCATAGAAAGTGAGGGTGTCAGTCCTCTTGTACGTAAGTCTGCATTGTGCCTTTTGTATTAAATTCGGATGCAATTTCTGTGTTTCATCGTCAATAAGAACGTACAAGGGATACAGTAAACCTGAAGTGAAGCATTGGAAACTAAAACAGGACTCACAGGATAGGTTCAAATCATAGAGAGTGAGAGTGTCAGTCCTCTTGTACATAAGTCAGCATTGTGCTTTTTGTATTAAAGACGGATGTAATTTCTGTGTTTCATCGTCAATAAGAAGGTCCCAGCGATACAGTAAACCTGAAGTGAAGCATCGGAATCTAAAACTGGACTCACAGGAGAGGTTCAAATCATAGAAAGTGAGAGTGTCAGTCCTCTTGTACCTATTTAGGCATTGTGCCATTTGTATTACGTTTTGATGCCATTTCTGTGTTTCATCGACAATAAGAAGGTCCAAGGGATACAGTAAAACTGAAGTGAAGCATCGGAATCTAAAACTGGACTCACAGGAGAGGTTCAAATCATAGAAAGTGAGAGTGTTAGTCCTCTTGTACTTAAGTCGGCATTGTGCCTTTTGTATTAAATTCGGATGCAATTTCTGTGTTTCATCGCCAATGAGGAAGTCCAAGGTATACAGTAAACCTGAAGTGAGGCATCGGAATCTAAAACTGGACTCACAGGAGAGGTTCAAATCATAGAAATTTAGAGTGTCAGTCCTCTTGTACTTAAGTCGGCATTGTGCTTTTGTATTAAATTCGGATGCAATTTCTGTGTTTCATCGTCAAAAAGAAGGTCCAAGGTATACAGTAAACCAGAAGTGAAGCATCGGAATCTAAAACTGGACTCACAGGAGAGGTTCAAATAATAGAGAGAGAGTGTGTCATTTCTCTTGTACTTAAGTCGGCATTGTGCCTTTTGTATTAAATTCGGATGCAATTTCTGTGTTTCATCGTCAATAACAAGGTCCAAGGTATAAGGAAACCTGAAGTGAAGCATCGGAATCTAAAACTGGACTCACAGGAGAGGTTCAAATCATAGAAAGTTAGAGTGTCAGTCCTCTTGTACTTAAGTCGGCATTGTGCCTCTTGTATTAAATTCAGATGCAATTTCGTTGTTTCATCGTCAATACGAAGGTACAAGGGATACAGTAGACCTCAAGTGAAGCATCGGAATCTAAAACTGGACTCACAGGAGTGGTTCAGATCATAGAAAGTGAGAGTGTCAGTCCACTTGTACTTAAGTCGGCATTGTGCCTTTGTATTAAATTCGGAAGCAATTTCTGTGTTTCATCGTCAATAAGAAGGTCCAAGGTATACAGCAAACCTGAAGTTAAGCATCGGAATCTAAAACTGGACTCTCAGTAGTGGTTCAAATCATAGAAAGTGAGAGTGTCAGTCCTCTTTGTACTGAAGTTGGCATTGTGCCTTTTGTATTAAATTCGGATGCAATTTCTGTGTTTCAACGTCAATAAGAACGTCCAAGGTATACAGGAAACCTGAAGTGAAGCATCGGAATCGAAAACTGGACTCGAAGGAGAGGTTCAAATCATAGATAGTTTGTGTGTCAGTCCTCTTGTACTTAAGTCAGCATTGGGCATTTTATATTAACTTCGGATGCAATTTCCGTATTTCATCGTCA
Source organism: Schistocerca americana (assembly GCF_021461395.2). Lineage (NCBI taxonomy): Eukaryota > Metazoa > Arthropoda > Insecta > Orthoptera > Acrididae > Schistocerca > Schistocerca americana. The sequence continues at coordinate 62,948,030 of NC_060121.1, forward strand.
ATAAGATGGTACAAGGGATACAGTAAACCTGAAGTGAAGCATTGGAAACTAAAACAGGACTCCAGGATAGGCTCAAATCATAGAGAGTGAGAGTGTCAGTCCTCTTGTACATAAGTCAGCATTGTGCTTTTTGCATTAAAATCGGATGTAATTTCTGTGTTTCATCGTCAATAAGAAGGTCCCAGGGATACAGTAAACCTGAAGTGAAGCATCGGAATCTAAATCTGGACTCACACGAGAGGTTCAAATCATAGAAAGTGAGAGTGTCAGTCCTCTTATACTTATTTAGGCATTGCGCCTTTTGCATTACATTTTGATGCAATCTCTGTGTTTCATCGACAATAAGAAGGTCCAAGGGATACAGTAAAACTGAAGTGAAGCATCGGAATCTAAAACTGGACTCACAGGAGAGGTTCAAATCATAGAAAGTGAGAGTGTCATCCCTCTTGTACTTAAGTCGGCATTGTGCTTTTTGTATTAAAGTCGGATGTAATTTCTGTGTTTCATCGCCAATGAGAAAGTTAAAGGTATACAGTAAACCTGAAGTGAAGCATCGGAATCTAAAACTGGACTCACAGGAAGTTTCAAATCATAGAAAATGAGAGTGTCAGTCCTCTTGTACTTACGTCAGCATTCTGCCTTTTGTATTAAATTCGGATGCAATTTCTGTGTTTCATCATCAATAAGAAGGTCCAAGGTATACAGGAAACCTGAAGTGAAGCATCGATATCTAAAACTGGACTCACAGGAGAGGTTCAAATCATAGAAAGTGAGAGTGTCAGTCCTCTTGTACTTAAGTCGGAATTGTGGCTTCTGTATAAAATTCGGATGCAATTTCTGTGTTTCATCGTCAATAAGAAGGTCCAAGGGATAGAGTAAACCGGAAGTGAAGCATCGGAATCTAAAACTGGACTCACAGGAGAGGTTCAAATCATAGAAAGTTAGAGTGTCAGTCTTATTGTACTTAAGCCGCCATTGTGCCTTTTGTATTAGATTCGGATGCAATTTCTGAGTTTCATCGTCAATACGAAGGTCCAAGGTATACAGGAAACCTGAAGTGAAGCATCGGAATCTAAAACTAGACTCACAGGAGAGGTTCAAATCATAGAAAGTGAGAGTGTCATCCCTCTTGTACTTAAGTCGACATTGTGCTTTTTGTATTAAAGTCGGATGTAATTTCTGTGTTTCATCGCCAATGAGAAAGTCCAAGGTATACAGTAAACCTGAAGTGAAGCATCGGAATCTAAAACTGGACTCACAGGAAGTTTCAAATCATAGAAAATGAGAGTGTCAGTCCTCTTGTACTTACGTCAGCATTCTGCCTTTTGTATTAAATTCGGATGCAATTTCTGTGTTTCATCATCAATAAGAAGGTCCAAGGTATACAGGAAACCTGAAGTGAAGCATCGATTTCTAAAACTGGACTCACAGGAGAGGTTCAAATCATAGAAAGTGAGAGTGTCAGTCCTCTTGTACTTAAGTCGGAATTGTGGCTTTTGTATAAAATTCGGATGCAATTTCTGAGTTTCATCGTCAATAAGAAGGTCCAAGGTATAAAGGAAACCTGAAGTAAAGCATCGGAATCTAAAACTGGACTCACAGGATAGTTTCTAATCATAGAAAGTGAGAGTGTCAGTCCTCTTGTACTTACGTCGGCATTCTGCATTTTGTATTAAATTCGGATGCAATTTCTGTGTTTCATCGTCAATAAGAAGGTCCAAGGTATACAGGAAACCTGACGTGAAGCATCGATATCTAAAACTGGACTCACAGGAGAGTTTCAAATCATAGAAAGTGAGAGTGTCAGTCCTCTTGTACTTAAGTCGGAATTGTGGCTTTTGTATAAAATTCGGATGCAATTTCTGTGTTTCATCGTCAATAAGAAGGTCCAAGGGATATAGTAAACCGGAAGTGAAGCATCGGAATCTAAAACTGGACTCACAGGAGAGGTTCAAATCATAGAAAGTTAGAGTGTCAGTCTTATTGTACTTAAGTCGGCATTGTGCCTCTTGTATTAAATTCAGATGCAATTTCGTTGTTTCATCGTCAATAAGAAGGTACAAAGGATACGGTAAACCTCAAGTGAAGCATCGGAATCTAAAACTGGACTCACAGGAGTGGTTCAGATCATACAAAGTGAGAGTGTCAGTCCACTTGTACTTAAGTCGGCATTGTGCCTTTGTATTAAATTCGGATGCAATTTCTGTGTTTCATCGTCAATAAGAAGGTCCAAGGTATACAGCAAACCTGAAGTTAAGCATCGGAATCTAAAACTGGACTCTCAGTAGTGGTTCAAATCATAGAAAGTGAGAGTGTCAGTCCTCTTTGTACTTAAGTTGGCATTGAGCCTTTTGTATTAAATTCGGATGCAATTTCTGTGTTTCATCGTCAATAAGAACGTCCAAGGTATACAGGAAACCTGAAGTGAAGCATCGGAATCGAAAACTGGACTCACAGGAGAGGTTCAAATCTTAGATAGTTTGTGTGTCAGTCCTCTTGTACTTAAGTCGGCATTGGGCCTTTTATATTACCTTCGGATGCAATTTCTGTGTTTCATCGTCAATAAGAAGGTACAAGGGATACAGTAAACCTGAAGTGAAGCATTGGAAACTAAAACAGGACTCCAGGATAGGTTCAAATCATAGAGAGTGAGAGTGTCAGTCCTCTTGTACATAAGTCAGCATTGTGCCTTTTGCATTAAAATCGGATGTAATTTCTGTCTTTCATCGTCAATAAGAAGGTCCCAATGATACAGTAAACCTGAAGTGAAGCATCGGAATCGAAATCTGGACTCACACGAGAGGTTCAAATCATAGAAAGTGAGAGTGTCAGTCCTCTTATACTTATTTAGGCATTGTGCCTTTTGTATTACATTTTGATGCAATCTCTGTGTTTCATCGACAATAAGAAGGTCCAAGGGATACAGTAAAACTGAAGTGAAGCATCGGAATCTAAAACTGGACTCACAGGAGAGGTTCAAATCATAGAAAGTGAGAGTGTCATCCCTCTTGTACTTAAGTCGGCATTGTGCTTTTTGTATTAAAGTCGGATGTAATTTCTGTGTTTCATCGCCAATGAGAAAGTCCAAGGTATACAGTAAACCTGAAGTGAAGCATCGGAATGTAAAACTGGACTCACAGGATAGTTTCAAATCATAGAAAGTGAGAGTGTCAGTCCTCTTGTACTTACGTCGGGATTCTGCCTTTTGTATTAAATGCGGATGCAATTTCTGTGTTTCATCGTCAATAAGAAGGTCCAAGGTATACAGGAAACCTGAAGTGAAGCATCGATATCTAAAACTGGACTCACAGGAGAGGTTCAAATCATAGAAAGTGAGAGTGTCAGTCCTCTTGTACTTAAGTCGGAATTGTGGCTTTTGTATAAAATTCGGATGCAATTTCTGTGTTTCATCGTCAATAAGAAGGTCCAAGGGATATAGTAAACCGGAAGTGAAGCATCGGAATCTAAAACTGGACTCACAGGAGAGGTTCAACTCATAGAAAGTTAGAGTGTCAGTCTTATTGTACTTAAGTCGGCATTGTGCCTTTTGTATTAGATTCGGATGCAATTTCTGAGTGTCATCGTCAATACGAAGGTCCAAGTTATACAGGAAACCTGAAGTAAAGCATCGGAATCTAAAACTGGACTCACAGGAGAGGTTCAAATCATAGAAAGTGAGAGTGTCATTCCTCTTGTACTTAAGTCGGCATCGTGCCTTTTGTATTAAATTCGGATGCAATTTCTGTGTTTCATAGTCAATAAGAAGGTCCAAGGTATAAAGGAAAGCTGAAGTAAAGCATCGGAATCTAAAACTGGACACACAGGAGAGGTTCAAATCATAGAAAGTTAGAGTGTCAGTCGTCTTGTACTTAAGTCGGCATTGTGCCTTTTGTCTTCAATTCGGATGCAATTTCTCTGTTTAATCGTCAAAACGAAGGTCCGAGGTATACAGTGAACCTGAAGTGAAGCATCGGAATCTAAAACTGGACTCACAGGAGAGGTACAAATCATAGAAAGTGAGAGTGTCATCCCTCTTGTACTTAAGTCGGCATTGTGCTTTTTGTATTAAAGTCGGATGCAATTTCTGTGTTTCATCGTCAATAAGAAGGTCCAAGGTATACAGGAAACCTGAAGTGAAGCATCGATATCTAAAACTGGACTCACAGGAGAGGTTCAAATCATAGAAAGTGAGAGTGTCAGTCCTCTTGTACTTAAGACGGAATTGTGGCTTTTGTATAAAATTCGGATGCAATTTCTGTGTTTCATCGTCAATAAGAAGGTCCAAGGGATATAGTAAACCGGAAGTGAAGCATCGGAATCTAAAACTGGACTCACAGGAGAGGTTCAACTCATAGAAAGTTAGAGTGTCAGTCTTATTGTACTTAAGTCGGCATTGTGCCTTTTGTATTAGATTCGGATGCAATTTCTGAGTGTCATCGTCAATACGAAGGTCCAAGTTATACAGGAAACCTGAAGTGAAGCATCGGAATCTAAAACCGGACTCACAGGAGAGGTTCAAATCATAGAAAGTGAGAGTGTCATTCCTCTTGTACTTAAGTCGGCATCGTGCCTTTTGTATTAAATTCGGATGCAATTTCTGTGTTTCATCGTCAATAAGAAGGTCCAAGGTATAAAGGGAAGCTGAAGTAAAGCATCGGAATCTAAAACTGGACTCACAGGAGAGGTTCAAATCATAGAAAGTTAGAGTGTCAGTCGTCTTGTACTTAAGTCGGCATTGTGCCTTTTGTCTTCAATTCGGATGCAATTTCTCTGTTTCATCGTCAAAAGGAAGGTCCGAGGTATACAGTGAACCTGAAGTGAAGCATCGGAATCTAAAACTGGACTCACAGGAGAGGTTCAAATCATAGAAAGTTAGAGTGTCAGTCCTCTTGTACTTAAGTCGGCATTGTGACTTTTGTATTATATTCGGATGTAATTTCTGTGTTTCATCGTCAATAAGAAGGTCCAAAGGATACAGTAAACCTGAAGTGAAGCATCGGAATCTAAAACTGGACTCACATAAGAGGTTCAAATCATAGAAATTTAGAGTGTCAGTCCTCTTGTACTTAAGTCGGCATTGTGCCTTTTGTATTAAATTCGGATGCAATTTCTGTCTTTCATCGTCAATAAGAAGGTCCAAGGTATACAGTAAACCAGAAGTGAAGCATTGGAATCTAAAACTGGACTCATAGGAGAGGTTCAAATCATAGAAAGTTAGAGTGTCAGTCCTCTTGTACTTAAGTCGGCATTGTGACTTTTGTATTATATTCGGATGTAATTTCTGTGTTTCATCGTCAATAAGAAGGTCCAAGGGATACAGTAAACCTGAAGTGAGGCATCGGAATCTAAAACTTGACTCACAGAAAAGGTTCAAATCATAGAAATTTAGAGTGTCAGTCCTCTTGTACTTAAGTCGGCATTGTGCCTTTTGTATTAAATTCGGATGCAATTTCTGTGTTTCATCGTCAATAAGAAGGTCCAAGGTATACAGTAAACCAGAAGTGAAGCATCGGAATCTAAAACTGGACTCACAGGAGAGGTGCAAATAATAGAGAGAGAGTGTGTCATTCCTCTTGTACTTAAGTTGGCATTGTGCCTTTTGTATTAAATTCGGATGCAATTTCTGTGTTTCATCGTCAATAAGAAGGTCCAAAGGTATAAGGAAACCTGAAGTGAAGCATCGGAATCTAAAACTGGACTCACAGGAGAGGTTCAAATCATAGAAAGTTAGAGTGTCAGTCCTCTTGTACTTAAGTCGGCATTGTGCCTCTTGTATTAAATTCAGATGCAATTTCGTTGTTTCATCGTCAATAAGAAGGTACAAGGGATACAGTAAACCTCAAGCAAAGCATCGGAATCTAAAACTGGACTCACAGGAGAGGTTCAGATCATAGAAAGTGAGAGTGTCAGTCCACTTGTACTTAAGTCGGCATTGTGCCTTTGTATTAAATTCGGATGCAATTTCTGTGTTTCATCGTCAATAAGAAGGTCCAAGGTATACAGCAAACCCAAAGTTAAGCATTGGAATCTAAAACTGGACTCTCAGTAGTGGTTGAAATCATAGAGAGTGAGAGAGTCAGTCCTTTTTTGTACTTAAGTTGGCATTGTGCCTTTTGTATTAAATTCGGATGCAATTTCTGTGTTTCATCGTCAATAAGAACGTCCAAGGTATACAGGAAACCTGAAGTGAATCATCGGAATCGAAAACTGGACTCACAGGAGTGGTTCAAATCATAGAAAGTTTGTGTGTCAGTCCTCTTGTACTTAAGTCGGCATTGGGCATTTTATATTAACTTCGCATGCAATTTCTGTGTTTCATCGTCAATAAGAAGGTACAAGGGATACAGTAAACCTGAAGTGAAGCATTGGAAACTAAAACAGGACTCCAGGATAGGTTCAAATCATAGAGAGTGAGAGTGTCAGTCCTCTTGTACATAAGTCAGCATTGTGCCATTTGCATTAAAATCGGATGTAATTTCTGTGTTTCATCGTCAATAAGAAGGTCCCAGGGATACAGTAAACCTGAAGTGAAGCATCGGAATCTAAATCTGGACTCACACGAGAGGTTCAAATCATAGAAAGTGAGAGTGTCAGTCCTCTTATACTTATTTAGGCATTGTGCCTTTTGTATTACATTTTGATGCAATCTCTGTGTTTCATCGACAATAAGAAGGTCCAAGGGATACAGTAAAACTGAAGTGAAGCATCGGAATCTAAAACTGGACTCACAGGAGAGGTTCAAATCATAGAAAGTGAGAGTGTCATCCCTCTTGTACTTAAGTCGGCATTGTGCTTTTTGTATTAAAGTCGGATGTAATTTCTGTGTTTCATCGCCAATGAGAAAGTCCAAGGTATACAGTAAACCTGAAGTGAAGCATCGAAATGTAAAACTGGACTCACAGGATAGTTTCAAATCATAGAAAGTGAGAGTGTCAGTCCTCTTGTACTTACGTCGGCATTCTGCCTTTTGAATTAAATTCGGATGCAATTTCTGTGTTTCATCGTCAATAAGAAGGTCCAAGGTATACAGGAAACCTGAAGTGAAGCATCGATATCTAAAACTGGACTCACAGGAGAGGTTCAAATCATAGAAAGTGAGAGTGTCAGTCCTCTTGTACTTAAGTCAGAATTGTGGCTTTTGTATAAAATTCGGATGCAATTTCTGTGTTTCATCGTCAATAAGAAGGTCCAAGGGATATAGTAAACCAGAAGTGAAGCATCGGAATCTAAAACTGGACTCACAGGAGAGGTTCAAATCATAGAAAGTTAGAGTGTCAGTCTTATTGTACTTAAGTCGGCAGTGTGCCTTTTGTATTAGATTCGGATGCAATTTCTGAGTTTCATCGTCAATACGAAGGTCCAAGTTATACAGGAAACCTGAAGTGAAGCATCGGAATCTAAAACTGGACTCACAGGAGAGGTTCAAATCATAGAAAGTGAGAGTGTCATTCCTCTTGTACTTAAGTCGGCATCGTGCCTTTTGTATTAAATTCGGATGCAATTTCTGTGTTTCATCGTCAATAAGAAGGTCCAAGGTATAAAGGAAAGCTGAAGTAAAGCATCGGAATCTAAAACTGGACTCACAGGAGAGGTTCAAATCATAGAAAGTTAGAGTGTCAGTCGTCTTGTACTTAAGTCGGCATTGGGCCTTTTGTCTTCAATTCGGATGCAAATTCTGTGTTTCATCGTCAAAAGGAAGGTCAGAGGTATACAGTGAACCTGAAGTGAAGCATCGGAATCTAAAACTGGACTCACAGGAGAGGTTCAAATCATAGAAAGTTTGTGTGTTAGTCCTCTTGTACTTAAGTCGGCATTGGGCCTTTTATATTAACTTCGGATGCAATTTCTGATTTTCATCGTCAATAAGAAAGTACAAGGGATACAGTAAACCTGAAGTGAAGCATTGGAAACTAAAACAGGACTCACAGGATAGGTTCAAATCATAGAGAGTGAGAGTGTCAGTCCTCTTGTACATAAGTCAGCATTGTGCCTTTTGTATTAAAGTCGGATGCAATGTCTCTGTTTCATCGTCAATAAGAAGGTCCCAGGGACACAGTAAACCTGAAGTGAAGCATCGGAATCTAAAACCGGACTCACAGGAGAGGTTCAAATCATAGAAAGTGAGAGTGTCAGTCCTCTTGTACTTATTTAGGCATTGTGCCTTTTGTATTACATTTTGATGCAATTTCTGTGTTTCATCGACAACAAGAAGGTCCAAGGGATACAGTAAAACTGAAGTGAAGCATCGGAATCTAAAACTGGACACACAGAAAAGGTACAAATCATAGAAAGTGAGAGTGTTAGTCCTCTTGTACTTAAGTCGGCTTTGTGCCTTTTGTATTAAATTCGGATCCAATTTCTGTGTTTCATCGTCAATAAGAAAGACCAAGGTATAAAGGAAACCTAAAGTGAAGCATCGGAATCTAAAACTGGACTCACAGGAGAGGTTCAAATCATAGAAAGTTAGAGTGTCAGTCCTCTTGTACTTAAGGCGGCTTTGTGCCTTTTGAATTTAATTACGATGCAATTACTGTGTTTCATCGTCAATAAGAAGGTCCAAGGTATACAGTGAACCTGAAGTGAAGCATCGGAATCTTAAACTGGACTCACAGGAGAGGTTCAAATCATAGAATGCTAGAGTGTCAGTTCTTTTGTACTTAAGTCGGCATTGTGCCTTTTGTATTAAATTTGGATGCAATTTCTGTGTTTCATCGTCAATAAGAAGGTCCAAGGTATACAGGAAACCTGAAGTGAAGCAACGATATCCAAAACTGGACTCACAGGAGAGGTTCAAATCATAGAAAGTGAGAGTGTCAGTCCTCTTGTACTTAAGTCGGAATTGTGGCTTTTGTTAAAAATTCGGATGCAATTTCTGTGTTTCATCGTCAATAAGAAGGTCCAAGGGAAATAGTAAACCGGAAGTGAAGCATCGGAATCTAAAACTGGACTCACAGGAGAGGTTCAAATCATAGAAAGTTAGAGTGTCAGTCTTATTGTACTTAAGTCGGCATTGTGCCTCTTGTATTAAATTCAGATGCAATTTCGTTGTTTCATCGTCAATAACAAGGTACAAAGGATACGGTAAACCTCAAGTGAAGCATCGGAATCTAAAACTGGACTCACAGGAGTGGTCCAGATCATAGAAAGTGAGAGTGTCAGTCCACTTGTACTTAAGTCGGCATAGTGCCTTTGTATTAAGTTCGGATGCAATTTCTGTGTTTCATCGTCAATAAGAAGGGCCAAGGTATACAGCAAACCTGAAGTTAAGCATCGGAATCTAAAACTGGACTCTCAGTAGTGGTTCAAATCATAGAAAGTGAGAGTGTCAGTCCTCTTTGTACTTAAGTTGGCATTGTGCCTTTTGTATTAAATTCGGATGCAATTTCTGTGTTTCATCGTCAATAAGAACGTCCAAGGTATACAGGAAACCTGAAGTGAAGCATCGGAATCGAAAACTGGACTTACAGGAGAGGTTCAAATCTTAGATAGTTTGTGTGTCAGTCCTCTTGTACTTAAGTCGGCATTGGGCCTTTTATATTACATTCGGATGCAATTTCTGTGTTTCATCGTCAATAAGAGGGTACAAGGGATACAGTAAACCTGAAGTGAAGCATTGGAAACTAAAACAGGACTCCAGGATAGGTTCAAATCATAGAGAGTGAGAGTGTCAGTCCTCTTCTACATAAGTCAGCATTGTGCCTTTTGCATTAAAATCGGATGTAATTTCTGTCTTTCATCGTCAATAAGAAGGTCCCAGGGATACAGTAAACCTGAAGTGAAGCATCGGAATCTAAATCTGGACTCACACGAGAGGTTCAAATCATAGAAAGTGAGAGTGTCAGTCCTCTTATACTTATTTAGGCATTGTGCCTTTTGTATTACATTTTGATGCAATCTCTGTGTTTCATCGACAATAAGAAGGTCCAAGGGATACAGTAAAACTGAAGTGAAGCATCGGAATCCAAAACTGGACTCACAGGAGAGGTTCAAATCATAGAAAGTGAGAGTGTCATCCCTCTTGTACTTAAGTCGGCATTGTGCTTTTTGTATTAAAGTCGGATGTAATTTCTGTGTTTCATCGCCAATGAGAAAGTCCAAGGTATACAGTAAACCTGAAGTGAAGCATCGGAATGTAAAACTGGACTCACAGGATAGTTTCAAATCATAGAAAGTGAGAGTGTCAGTCCTCTTGTACTTACGTCGGGATTCTGCCTTTTGTATTAAATGCGGATGCAATTTCTGTGTTTCATCGTCAATAAGAAGGTCCAAGGTATACAGGAAACCTGAAGTGAAGCATCGATATCTAAAACTGGACTCACAGGAGAGGTTCAAATCATAGAAAGTGAGAGTGTCAGTCCTCTTGTACTTAAGTCGGAATTGTGGCTATTGTATAAAATTCGGATGCAATTTCTGTGTTTCATCGTCAATAAGAAGGTCCAAGGGATATAGTAAACCGGAAGTGAAGCATCGGAATCTAAAACTGGACTCACAGGAGAGGTTCAACTCATAGAAAGTTAGAGTGTCAGTCTTATTGTACTTAAGTCGGCATTGTGCCTTTTGTATTAGATTCGGATGCAATTTCTGAGTGTCATCGTCAATACGAAGGTCCAAGTTATACAGGAAACCTGAAGTAAAGCATCGGAATCTAAAACTGGACTCACAGGAGAGGTTCAAATCATAGAAAGTGAGAGTGTCATTCCTCTTGTACTTAAGTCGGCATCATGCCTTTTGTATTAAATTCGGATGCAATTTCTGTGTTTCATCGTCAATAAGAAGGTCCAAGGTATAAAGGAAAGCTGAAGTAAAGCATCGGAATCTAAAACTGGACACACAGGAGAGGTTCAAATCATAGAAAGTTAGAGTGTCAGTCGTCTTGTACTTATGTCGGCATTGTGCCTTTTGTCTTCAATTCGGATGCAATTTCTCTGTTTCATCGTCAAAACGAAGGTCCGAGGTATACAGTGAACCTAAAGTGAAGCATCGGAATCTAAAACTGGACTCACAGGAGAGGTACAAATCATAGAAAGTGAGAGTGTCATCCCTCTTGTACTTAAGTCGGCATTGTGCTTTTTGTATTAAAGTCGGATGCAATTTCTGTGTTTCATCGTCAATAAGAAGGTCCAAGGTATGCAGGAAACCTGAAGTGAAGCATCGATATCTAAAACTGGACTCACAGGAGAGGTTCAAATCATAGAAAGTGAGAGTGTCAGTCCTCTTGTACTTAAGTCGGAATTGTGGCTTTTGTATAAAATTCGGATGCAATTTCTGTGTTTCATCGTCAATAAGAAGGTCCAAGGGATATAGTAAACCGGAAGTGAAGCATCGGAATCTAAAACTGGACTCACAGGAGAGGTTCAACTCATAGAAAGTTAGAGTGTCAGTCTTATTGTACTTAAGTCGGCATTGTGCCTTTTGTATTAGATTCGGATGCAATTTCTGAGTGTCATCGTCAATACGAAGGTCCAAGTTATACAAAAAACCTGAAGTGAAGCATCGAAATCTAAAACCGGACTCACAGGAGAGGTTCAAATCATAGAAAGTGAGAGTGTCATTCCTCTTGTACTTAAGTCGGCATCGTGCCTTTTGTATTAAATTCGGATGCAATTTCTGTGTTTCATCGTCAATAAGAAGGTCCAAGGTATAAAGGGAAGCTGAAGTAAAGCATCGGAATCTAAAACTGGACTCACAGGAGAGGTTCAAATCATAGAAAGTTAGAGTGTCAGTCGTCTTGTACTTAAGTCGGCATTGTGCCTTTTGTCTTCAATTCGGATGCAATTTCTCTGTTTCATCGTCAAAAAGAAGGTCCGAGGTATACAGTGAACCTGAAGTGAAGCATCGGAATCTAAAACTGGACTCACAGGAGAGGTTCAAATCATAGAAAGTTAGAGTGTCAGTCCTCTTGTACTTAAGTCGGCATTGTGACTTTTGTATTATATTCGGATGTAATTTCTGTGTTTCATCGTCAATAAGAAGGTCCAAAGGATACAGTATACCTGAAGTGAGGCATCGGAATCTAAAACTGGACTCACAGAAGAGGTTCAAATCATAGAAATTTAGAGTGTCAGTCCTCTTGTACTTAAGTCGGCATTGTGCCTTTTGTATTAAATTCGGATGCAATTTCTGTCTTTCATCGTCAATAAGAAGGTCCAAGGTATACAGTAAACCAGAAGTGAAGCATTGGAATCTAAAACTGGACTCATAGGAGAGGTTCAAATCATAGAAAGTTAGAGTGGCAGTCCTCTTGTACTTAAGTCGGCATTGTGACTTTTGTATTATATTCGGATGTAATTTCTGTGTTTCATCGTCAATAAGAAGGTCCAAGAGATACAGTAAACCTGAAGTGAGGCATCGGAATCTAAAACTGGACGCACAGAAAAGGTTCAAATCATAGAAATTTAGAGTGTCAGTCCTCTTGTACTTAAGTCGGCATTGTGCCTCTTGTATTAAATTCAGATGCAATTTCGTTGTTTCATCGTCAATAAGAAGGTACAAGGGATACAGTAAACCTCAAGCGAAGCAACGGAATCTAAAACTGGACTCACAGGAGAGGTTCAGATCATAGAAAGTGAGAGTGTCAGTCCACTTGTACTTAAGTCGGCATTGTGCCTTTGTATTAAATTCGGATGCAATTTCTGTGTTTCATCGTCAATAAGAAGGTCCAAGGTATACAGCAAACCTAAAGTTAAGCATCGGAATCTAAAACTGGACTCTCAGTAGTGGTTGAAATCATAGAAAGTGAGAGAGTCAGTCCTTTTTTGTACTTAAGTTGGCATTGTGCCTTTTGTATTAAATTCGGATGCAATTTCTGTGTTTCATCGTCAATAAGAACGTCCAAGGTATACAGGAAACCTGAAGTGAAGCATCGGAATCGAAAACTGGACTCACAGGAGTGGTTCAAATCATAGAAAGTTTGTGTGTCAGTCCTCTTGTACTTAAGTCGGCATTGGGCATTTTATATTACCTTCGGATGCAATTTCTGTGTTTCATCGTCAATAAGAAGGTACAAGGGATACAGTAAACCTGAAGTGAAGCATTGGAAACTAAAACAGGACTCCAGGATAGGTTCAAATCATAGAGAGTGAGAGTGTCAGTCCTCTTGTACATAAGTCAGCATTGTGCCTTTTGCATTAAAATCGGATGTAATTTCTGTGTTTCATCGTCAATAAGAAGGTCCCAGGGATACAGTAAACCTGAAGTGAAGCATCGGAATCTAAATCTGGACTCACACGAGAGGTTCAAATCATAGAAAGTGAGAGTGTCAGTCCTCTTATACTTATTTAGGCATTGTGCCTTTTGTATTACATTTTGATGCAATCTCTGTGTTTCATCGACAATAAGAAGGTCCAAGGGATACAGTAAAACTGAAGTGAAGCATCGGAATCTAAAACTGGACTCACAGGAGAGGTTCAAATCATAGAAAGTGAGAGTGTCATCCCTCTTGTACTTAAGTCGGCATTGTGCTTTTTGTATTAAAGTCGGATGTAATTTCTGTGTTTCATCGCCAATGAGAAAGTCCAAGGTATACAGTAAACCTGAAGTGAAGCATCGAAATGTAAAACTGGACTCACAGGATAGTTTCAAATCATAGAAAGTGAGAGTGTCAGTCCTCTTGTACTTACGTCGGCATTCTGCCTTTTGAATTAAATTCGGATGCAATTTCTGTGTTTCATCGTCAATAAGAAGGTCCAAGGTATACAGGAAACCTGAAGTGAAGCATCGATATCTAAAACTGGACTCACAGGAGAGGTTCAAATCATAGAAAGTGAGAGTGTCAGTCCTCTTGTACTTAAGTCGGAATTGTGGCTTTTGTATAAAATTCGGATGCAATTTCTGTGTTTCATCGTCAATAAGAAGGTCCAAGGGATATAGTAAACCGGAAGTGAAGCATCGGAATCTAAAACTGGACTCACAGGAGAGGTTCAAATCATAGAAAGTTAGAGTGTCAGTCTTATTGTACTTAAGTCGGCAGTGTGCCTTTTGTATTAGATTCGGATGCAATTTCTGAGTTTCATCGTCAATACGAAGGTCCAAGTTATACAGGAAACCTGAAGTGAAGCATCGGAATCTAAAACTGGACTCACAGGAGAGGTTCAAATCATAGAAAGTGAGAGTGTCATTCCTCTTGTACTTAAGTCGGCATCGTGCCTTTTGTATTAAATTCGGATGCAATTTCTGTGTTTCATCGTCAATAAGAAGGTCCAAGGTATAAAGGAAAGCTGAAGTAAAGCATCGGAATCTAAAACTGGACTCACAGGAGAGGTTCAAATCATAGAAAGTTTGTGTGTTAGTCCTCTTGTACTTAAGTCGGCATTGGGCCTTTTATATTAACTTCGGATGCAATTTCTGATTTTCATCGTCAATAAGAAAGTACAAGGGATACAGTAAACCTGAAGTGAAGCATTGGAAACTAAAACAGGACTCACAGGATAGGTTCAAATCATAGAGAGTGAGAGTGTCAGTCCTCTTGTACATAAGTCAGCATTGTGCCTTTTGTATTAAAGTCGGATGCAATGTCTCTGTTTCATCGTCAATAAGAAGGTCCCAGGGACACAGTAAACCTGAAGTGAAGCATCGGAATCTAAAACCGGACTCACAGGAGAGGTTCAAATCATAGAAAGTGAGAGTGTCAGTCCTCTTGTACTTATTTAGCCATTGTGCCTTTTGTATTACATTTTGATGCAATTTCTGTGTTTCATCGACAACAAGAAGGTCCAAGGGATACAGTAAAACTGAAGTGAAGCATCGGAATCTAAAACTGGACACACAGAAAAGGTACAAATCATAGAAAGTGAGAGTGTTAGTCCTCTTGTATTTAAGTCGGCTTTGTGCCTTTTGTATTAAATTCGGATCCAATTTCTGTGTTTCATCGTCAATAAGAAAGACCAAGGTATAAAGGAAACCTAAAGTGAAGCATCGGAATCTAAAACTGGACTCACAGGAGAGGTTCAAATCATAGAAGGTTAGAGTGTCAGTCCTCTTGTACTTAAGGCGGCTTTGTGCCTTTTGAATTTAATTACGATGCAATTTCTGTGTTTCATCGTCAATAAGTAGGTCCAAGGTATACAGTGAACCTGAAGTGAAGCATCGGAATCTTAAACTGGACTCACAGGAGAGGTTCAAATCATAGAATGCTAGAGTGTCAGTTCTTTTGTACTTAAGTCGGCATTGTGCTTTTTGTATTAAATTCGGATGAAATTTCTGTGTTTCATCGTCAATAAGAAGGTCCAACGGATACAGTAAACCTGAAGTGAAGCATCTGAATCAAACACTGGACTCACAGGAGAGGTTCAAATCATAGAAAGTTAGAGTGTCAGTCCTCCTGTACTTAAGTCGGCATTGTGCCTTTTGTATTAAATTCCGATGCAATTTCTATGTTTCATCGCCAATAAGTAGGTCCAAGGTATACAGTAAACCTGAAGTGAAGCATCGGAATCCAAAACTGGACTCACAGGATAGTTTCAAATCATAGAAAGTGCGAGTGTCAGTCCTCTTGTACTTAAGTCGGCATTCTGCCTTTTGTATTAAATTTGGATGCAATTTCTGTGTTTCATCGTCAATAAGAAGGTCCAAGGTATACAGGAAACCTGAAGTGAAGCAACGATATCTAAAACTGGACTCACAGGAGAGGTGCAAATCATAGAAAGTTAGTGTGTCGGTCCTTTTGTACTAATTCTGCATTGGGCCTTTTATATTAAATTCGGATGCAATTTCTGTGTTTCATCGTCAATAAGCAGGTACAAGGGATACAGTAAACCTGAAGTGAAGCATCGGAATCTAAAACTGGACTCACAGGATAGGTTCAAATCATAGAAAGTGATGGTGTCATTCCTCTTGTAATTAAGTCGGCATTGTGCCTTTTGTATTAAATTCGGATGCAATTTCTGTGTTTCATCGTCAATAAGAAAGTCCAAGGGATATAGTAAACCGGAAGTGAAGCATCGGAATCTAAAACTGGACTCACAGGAGAGGTTCAAATCATAAAAAGTTAGAGTGTCAGTCCTCTTGTACTTAAGTCGGCATTGTGCCTTTTGTATTAAATTCGGATGCAATTTCTGTGTTTCATCGTCAATAAAAAGGCCCAAGGTATACAGGAAACCTGAAGTGAAGCATCGGAATCAAAAACTGGACTCACAGGAGAGGTTCATATCATAGAAAGTGAGAGTGTCAGTCCTCTTGTACTTAAGTCGGTATTGTGCCTTTTGTATTAAATTCGGATGCAATTTCTGTGTTTCATTGTCAATTAGAAGGTCCAAGGTATAAAGGAAACCTGAAGTGAAGCATCGGAATATAAAACTGGGCTCACTGGAGAGGTTTAAATCATAAAAAGTTAGAGTGTCAGACCTCTTCTACTTAAGTCATCACTATGCCTTTTGTATTAAATTCGGTTGCAATTTCTTTGTTTCATCGTCAATAAGAAAGTACCAGGGATACAGAAAACCTAAAGTGAAGCAACGGAATCTAAAACTGGACTCACAGGAGAGGTTCAAATCATAGAAAGTGAGAATGTCAGTCCTCTTGTACATAAGTCGGCATTGTGCCTTTTGTATTAAATTCGGATGCAATTTCTGTGTATCATCGTCAATAAGAAGGTCCAAGGGATACTGTAAACCTGACTGTGAAGCAGCGGAATCTAAAACTGGACTCAAAGGAGAGGTTCAAATCATAGAAAATTAATGTGTCAGTCCTCTGGTCATTAAGTCGGCATTGTGCCTTTTGTATTAAATTCGGATGCAATTTCTGTTTTTGGTCGTCAATAAGAAGGTCCAAGGGATTCAGTAAAGCTGAAGTGAAGTTCCGGAATCTAAAACTGGAGTCACAGAAGAGGTTCAAAACAAAGAATGTTAGAGTGTCAGTCTTCTTGTACTTAAGTCGGAAATGTGCCTTTTGTATAAAACTCGGAAGCAAATTCTGTGTTTCATCGTCAATAAGATGGTCCAAGGGATACAGTAAACCTGAAGTGAGGCATCGGAATCTAAAACTGGACTCACAGGAGAGGTTCAAATCATAGATAGTGAGGGTGTCAGTCCTCTTGTACTTAAGTCGGCATTGTGCCTTTTGTATTAAATTCGGATGCAATTTCTGTGTTTCACCGTCAATAAGAAGGTACAAGGGATACAGTAAACCTGAAGTGATGCGTTGGAAACTAAAACAGGACTCACAGGATAGGTTCAAATCATAGAGAGTGAGAGTGTCAGTCCTCTTGTACATAAGTCAGCATTGTGCCTTTTGTAGTAAAGTCGGATGCAATTTCTGTGTTTCATCGTCAATAAGAAGGTCCCAGGGATACAGTAAACCTGAAGTGAAGCATCGGAATCTAAAACTGGACTCACAGGAGAGGTTCAAATCATAGAAAGTGAGAGTGTCAGTCGTCTTGTACTTATTTAGGCATTGTGCCTTTTGTATTACATTTTGAGGCAATTTCTGTGTTTCATCGACAATAAGAAGGTCCAAGGGATACAGTAAAACTGAAGTGAAGCATCGGAATCTGAAACTGGACTCACAGGAGAGGTTCAAATCATAGAAAGTGAGAGTGTTAGTCCTCTTGTACTTAAGTCGGCATTGTGTCTTTTGTATTAAATTCGGATGCAATTTCTGTGTTTCATCGCCAATAAGATGGTCCAAGGTATACAGTAAACCTGAAGTGAAGCATCGGAGTCTAAAACTGGACTCACAGGATAGTTTCAAATCATAGAAAGTGAGAGTGTCAGTCCTCTTGTACTTAAGTCGGCATTCTGCCTTTTGTATTAAATTCGGATGCAATTTCTGTGTTTCATCGTCAATAAGAAGGTCCAAGGTATAAAGGAAACCTGAAGTGAAGCATCGGAATCTAAAACTGGACTCACTGGAGAGGTATAAATCATGGAAAGTTAGAGTGTCAGTCCTCTTGTACTTAAGTCGGCATTGTGCCATTTGTAATAAATTCGGATACAATTTCTTTGTTTCATCGTCAATAAGAAGGTACAAGGGATACAGTAAACCTGAAGTGAAGCATCGGAATCTAAAACTGGACTCACAGGATAGGTTCAAATCACAGAAAGTAAGGGTGTCATTCCTCTTGTACTTAAGTCGGCATTGTGCCTTTTGTATTAAATTCGGATGCAATTTCTGTGTTTCATCGTCAATAAGAAAGTCCAAGGGATATAGTAAACCGGAAGTGAAGCATCGGAATCTAAAACTGGACTCACAGGAGAGGTTCAAATCATAGAAAGTTAGAGTGTCTGTCCTCTTGTACTTAAGTCGGCATTGTGCCTTTTGTATTAAATTCGGATGCAATTTCTGTGTTTCATCGTCAATAAAAAGGCCCAAGGTATACAGGAAACCTGAAGTGAAGCATCGGAATCAAAAACTGGACTCACAGGAGAGGTTCAAATCATAGGAAGTGAGAGTGTCAGTCCTCTTGTACTTAAGTCGGTGTTGTGTCTTTTGTATTAAATTCGGATGCAATTTCTGTGTTTCATTGTCAATTAGAAGGTCCAAGGTATAAAGCAAACCTGAAGTGAAGCATCGGAATATGAAACTGGGCTCACTGGAGAGGTTTAAATCATAAAAAGTTAGAGTGTCAGTCCTCTTGTACTTAAGTCATCATTATGCCTTTTGTATTAAATTCGGTTGCAATTTCTTTGTTTCATCGTCAATACGAAAGTACCAGGGATACAGAAAACCTGAAGTGAAGCATCGGAATCTAAAACTGGACTCACAGGAGTGGTTCAAATCATAGAAAGTGAGAGTGTCAGTCCTCTTGTACATAAGTCGGCATTGTGCCTTTTGTATTAAATTCGGATGCAATTTCTGTGTATCATCGTCAATAAGAAGGTCCAAGGGATACTGTAAACCTGAAGTGAAGCAGCGGAATCTAAAACTGGACTCAAAGGAGAGGTTCAAATCATAGAAAATTAGAGTGTCAGTCCTCTGGTCATTAAGTCGGCATTGTGCCTTTTGTATTAAATTCGGATGATATTTCTGTTTTTGGTCGTCAATAAGAAGGTCCAAGGGATTCAGGAAACCTGAAGTGAAGTTCCGGAATCTAAAACTGGAGTCACAGAAGAGGTTCAAAACAAAGAATGTTAGAGTGTCAGTCCTCTTGTACTTAAGTCGGAATTGTGCCTTTTGTATAAAACTCGGATGCAAATTCTGTGTTTCATCGTCAATAAGATGGTCCAAGGGATACAGTAAACCTGAAGTGAGGCATCGGAATCTAAAACTGGACTCACAGGAGAGGTTCAAATCATAGAAAGTGAGGGTGTCAGTCCTCTTGTACTTAAGTCGGCATTGTGCCTTTTGTATTAAATTCGGATGCAATTTCTGTGTTTCATCGTCAATAAGAAGGTACAAGGGATACAGTAAACCTGAAGTGAAGCATCGGAATCTAAAACTGGACTCACAGGAGAGGTTCAAATCATAAAAAGTGAGAGTGTCAGTCCTCTTGTACCTATTTAGGCATTGTGCCTTTTGTATTACATTTTGAGGCAATTTCTGTGTTTCATCGACAATAAGAAGGTCCAAGGGATACAGTAAAACTGAAGTGAAGCATCGGAATCTAAAACTGGACTCACAGGAGAGGTTCAAATCATAGAAAGTGAGGGTGTTAGTCCTCTTGTACTTAAGTCGGCATTGTGTCTTTTGTATTAAATTCGGATGCAATTTCTGTGTTTCATCGCCAATAAGATGGTCCAAGGTATACAGTAAACCTGAAGTGAAGCATCAGAGTCTAAAACTGGACTCACATGATAGTTTCAAATCATAGAAAGTGAGAGTGTCAGTCCTCTTGTACTTAAGTCGTCATTGTGCCATTTGTAATTAATTCGGATACAATTTCTTTGTTTCATCGTCAATAAGAAGGTACCAGGGATACAGTAAACCTGAAGTGAAGCATCGGAATCTAATACTGGACTAACAGGAGAGGTTCAAATCATAGAAAGCCAGAATGTCAGTCCTCTTGTACTTATGTCGGCATTGTGCCTTTTATATTACATTCCGATGCAATTTCTGTGTTTCATCGTCAATACGAAGCTCGAAGGTATGCAGTAAACCTGAAGTGAAGCATCGGAATCTAAAACTGGACTCACAGGAGAGGTTCAAATCATAGAAAGTGAGAGTGTCAGTCCTCTTGTACTTAAGTCGGCATTATGCCTTTTGTATTAAATTCGGATGCAATTTCTGTTTTCCATCGTCAATATGAAGGTCCAAGGGTTACAGTAAAAATGAAGTGAAGCATCGGAATTTAAAACTGGACTCACAGGAGAGGTTCAAATCATAGAAGGTTAGTGTGTCAGTCCTCTTGAACTAATTCTGCATTGGGCATTTTATATTAAATTCGGATGCAATTTCTGTGTTTCATCGTCATTAAGCAGGTACAATGGATACAGTAAACCTGAAGTGAAGCATCGGAATCTAAAACTGGACTCACAGGATAGGTTCAAATCATAGAAAGTGAGGGTGTCAGTCCTCTTGTAATTATGTCGGCATTGTGCCTTTTGTATTAAATTCGGATGCAATTTCTGTTTTTCGTCGTCAAGCAGGAGATCCAAGGGATACAGTAAACCTGAAGTGAAGCATCGGAATCTCAAACTGGACTCACAGGAGAGGTCCAAATCATAGAAAGTTAGAGTGTCAGTCCTCTTGCACTTAGGTCGGAATTGTGAATTTTGTATAAAATTCGGATGCAATTTCTGTGTTTCATCGCCAATAAGAAGGTCCAAGGGATATAGTAAACCGGAAGTGAAGCATCGGAATCAAAAACTGAACTCGCAGGACAGGTTCAAATCATAGAAAGTTAGAGTGTCAGTCCTCTTGTACTTAAGTCGGCATTGTGCCTTTTGTATTAAATTCGAATGCAATTTCTTTGTTTCGTCGACAACAAGAAGGTACCAGGGATACAGTAAACCTGAAGTGAAGCTTCGGAATCTAAAACTGGACTCACAGGAGAGGTTCAAATCATAGAATGTGGGAGTGTCAGTCCTCTTGTTTTTAAGTCGGAATTGTGCCTCTTGTATTAAATTCGGATGCAATTTCTGTGTTTCATCGTCAATAAGATGGTTCAAGGTATAAAGGAAACCTGAAATGAAGCATCGGAATCTAAAACTGGACTCACAGGAGAGGTTTAAATCATAGAAAGTTAGAGTGTCAGTCCTCTTGTACTTAAGTCGGCATTCTGCCTTTTGTATTAAATTCGGATGCAATTTCTGTGTTTCATCGTCAATAAGAAGGTCCAAGGTATAAAGGGAACCTGTAGTGAAGCATCGGAATCTAAAACTGGACTCACAGGAGAGGTTCAAATCATAGAGAGTCAGAGTGTCAGTCCTCTTGTGCTTAAGTCGGCATTGTGCCTTTTATATTACATTCGGATGCAATTTCTTTCTTTCATCGTCAATAAGAAGGTCCAAGGCATACAGTAAACCTGAAGTGAAGCATCGGAATCTAAAACTGGACTCACAGGGGAGCTTCAAATCATAGAAAGTTAGAGTGTCAGTCCTCTTGTACCTAAGTCGGCATTGTGCCTTTTGAATTTAATTCAGATGCAATTTCTGTGTTTCATCGTCAATACGAAGCTCCAAGGTATACAGTAAATCTGAAGTGAAGCATCGGAATCTAAAATTGGACTCACAGGAGAGGTTCAAATCATAGAAAGTGAGAGTGTCAGTCCTCTTGTACTTAAGTCGGCATTGTGCGTTTTGTATTAAATTCGGTTGCAATTTCTGTTTTTCACCGTCAATATGAGGGTCCAAGGGATACACTAAACCTGAAGTGAGGCATCGGAATCTAAAACTGGACTCACATTAGAGGTTCAAATCATAGAAGGTTAGTGTGTCACTCCTTTTGTACTAATTCTGCATTGGGCCTTTTATATCAAATTCGGATGCAATTTCTGTGTTTCATCGTCAATAAGCAGGTACAAGGGATACAGTAAACCTGAAGTGAAGCATCGGAATTTAAAACTGGACTCACAGGATAGGTTCATATCATAGGAAGTGAGGGTGTCAGTCCTCTTGTACTTAAGTCGGCATTGTGCCTTTTGTATAAATTCGGATGCAATTTCCCTTTTTCGTCGACAATAAGGAGGTCCAAGGGATACAGTAAACCTGAAGTGAAGCATCGGAATCTCAAACTGGACTCATAGGAGAGGTTCAAATCATAGAAAGTTAGAGTGTCAGTCCTCTTGTACTTAGGTCGGAATTGTGAAGTTTGTATAAAATTCAGATGCAATTTCTGTGTTTCATCGTCAATAAGAAGGTCCAAGGGATATAGAAAACCGGAAGTGAAGCATCGGAATCTAAAACTGGACTCACAGGAGAGGTTCAAATCATAGAAAGTGAGAGAGTCAGTCCTCTTGTACTTAAGTCGGCATTGTGCCTTTTGTATTAAACTCGGATGCAATTTCTGTGTCTCATCATCAATTAGAAGGTCCAAGGTATTCAGGAAACCTGAAGTGAAGCATCGAAATCTAAAACTGGACTCACAGGAGAGGTTGAAATCATAGAAAGTGAGAGTGTCAGTCCTCTTGTACTTAAGTCGGCATTGTGCCTTTTGTATTAAATTGGGATGCAATTTCTGTGTCTCATCGTCGATAAGAAGGTCCACGGTATAAAGGAAACCTGATGTGAAGCATCGGAATCTAAAACCGGACTCACAGGAGGGGTTTAAACCATAGAAAGTTAGAGTGTCAGTCCTCTTGTACTTAAGTCGGTATTGTGCCTTTTGTATTAAATTAGAATGCAATTTCTTTGTTTCATCGTCAATAAGAAGGTACCAGCAATACAGTAAACCTGAGGTGAAGCATCGAAATCTAAAACTGGACTCACAGGAGGGGTTCAAATCATAGATTGTGAGAGTGTCAGACCTCATGTACATAAGTCGGCATTGCGCATTTTGTATTAAATTCGGATGCAATTTCTGTGTTTCATTGTCAATAAGAAGGTCCAAGGTATACAGTAAACCTGAAGTGATGCATCGGAATCTAAAACTGGACTCATAGCAGAGCTTCAAATCATAGAAAGTGAGAGTGTCAGTCCTCTTGTACTTTAGTCGGCATTGTGCCTTTTGTATTAAATTCGGATGCAATATCTGTGTTTCATCGTCAATAAGAAGGTCCAAGGGATACAGTAAACCTGAAGTGAAGCATCGGAATCTAAAACTGGACTCACAGGAGAGGTTCAAATCATAGAAAGTGAAAGTGTCAGTCCTCTTGTACTGAAGTCGGCATTGTGCCTTTTGTATTAACTTCGGATGCAATTTCTGTGTTTCATCGTCGATAAGAAGGTACAAGGGATACAGTTAACCAGAAGTGAAGCATCGGATTCTGAAACTGGACTCACAGGAGAGGTTCAAATCATAGAAAGTGAGAGTGTCAGTCCTCTTGTACTTAAGTCGGCATTGTGCCTTTTGTATTAAATTCGGATGCAATTTCTGTTTTTCATCGTCAAAATGAAGGTCCATGGGATACAGTAAACCTCAAGTGAGGCATCGGAATCTAAAACTGGACTCACAGGAGAGGTTCAAATCATAGACAGTTAGAGTGTCAGTCCTCTTGTACTTAAGTCGGCATTGTGCCTTTTGTATTAAATTCGGATGCAATTTCTGTGATTCATTGTCAATAAGAAGGTCCAAGGTATACTGTAAACCTGAAGTTAAGCATCGGAATCCAAAACTCGACTCACAGGAGAGGTTCAAATCAAAGAAAGTTAGAGTGTCAGTCCTCTTGTACTTAAGTCAGCATTGTGCCTTTTGTATTAAATTCGGATGCAATTTCTGTGTTTCATCGTCGATAAGAAGGTACAAGGGATACAGCTAACCTGAAGTGAAGCATCGGAATCAAAAACTATATTCACAGCAGAGGTTCAGATCATTGAAAGTGAGAGTGTCAGTCCACTTGTACTTAAGTCGGCATTGTGCCTTTGTATTACATTCGGATGCAATTTCTGTGTTTCATCGTCAATAAGAAGGTCCAAGGTATACAGCAAACCTGAAGTTAAGCATCGGAATCTAAAACTGGACTCTCAGAAGTGGTTCGAATCATAGAAAGTGAGAATGTCAGTCCTCTTTGTACTTAAGTTGGCATTGTGCCTTTTGTATTAAATTCAGATGCAATTTCTGTGTTTCATCGTCAATAAGAACGTCCAAGGTATACAGGAAACCTGAAGTAAAGCATCGGAAACGAAAACTGGACTCACAGGAGAGGTTCAAATCATAGATAGTTTGTGTGTCAGTCCTCTTGTACTTAAGTCGGCATTGGGCCTTTTATATTAACTTCGGATGCAATTTCTGTGTTTCATCGTCAATAAGAAGGTACAAGGGATACAGTAAACCTGAAGTGAAGCATTGGAAACTAAAACAGGACACACAGGAGTGGTGCAAATCATAGAAAGTGAGAGTGTCATTCCCCTTGTACTTAAGTCGGCATTGTGCCTTTGTATTAAATTCGGATGCAATTTCTGTGTTTCATCGTCAATAAGAAGGTCCAAGGTATACAGCAAACCTGAAGTTAAGCATCGGAATCTAAAACTGGACTCTCAGTAGTGGTTCAAATCATAGAAAGTGAGAGAGTCAGTCCTCTTTGTACTTAAGTTTGCATTGTGCCTTTTGTATTAAATTCGGATGCAATTTCTGTGTTTCATCGTCAATAAGGACGTCCAAGGTATACAGGAAACCTGAAGTGAAGCATCGGAATCGAAAACTGGACTCACAGGAGAGGTTCAAATCATAGATAGTTTGTGTGTCAGTCCTCTTGTACTTAAGTCGGCATTCGGCCTTTTATATTAACTTCGGATGCAATTTCTGTGTTTCATCGTCAATAAGAAAGTACAAGGGATACAGTAAACCTGAAGTGAAGCATTGGAAACTAAAACAGGACTCACAGGATAGGTTCAAATCATAGAGAGTGAGAGTGTCAGTCCTCTTGTACATAAGTCAGCATTGTGCGTTTTGTATTAAAGTCGGATGCAATTTCTGTGTTTCATCGTCAATAAGAAGGTCCCAGGGATACAGTAAACCTGACGTGAAGCATCTGAATCTAAAACCGGACTCACAGGAGAGGTTCAAATCATAGAAAGTGAGAGTGTCAGTCATCTTGTACTTATTTAGGCATTGTGCCTTTTGTATTACATTTTGATGCAATTTCTGTGTTTCATCGACAACAAGAAGGTCCAAGGGATACAGTAAAACTGAAGTGAAGCATCGGAATCTAAAACTGGACTCATAGGAGAGCTCCAAATCATAGAAAGTGAGAGTGTCAGTCCTCTTGTACTTTAGTCGGAATTGTGCCTTTTGTATTAAATTCGGATGCAATTTCTGTGTTTCATCGTCAATTAAAAGGTCCAAGGGATACAGTAACCCTGAAGTGAAGCATCGGAATCTAAAACTGGACTCACAGATGAGGTTCAAATCATAGAAAGTGAGAGTGTCGGTAATCGTGTACTTCAGTCGGCATTGTGCCTTTTGTATTAAATTCGGATGCAATTTCTGTGTTTCATCGTCAATAAGAAGGTCCAAGGGATACAGTAAAACTGAAGTGAAGCATCGGAATCTAAAACTGGACTCACAGAAGAGGTTCAAATCATAGAAAGTGAAAGTGTCAGTCCTCTTGTACTTAAGTCGGCATTGTGCCTTTTGTATTAACTTCGGATGCAATTTCTGTGTTTCATCGTCGATAAGAAGGTACAAGGGATACAGTTAACCAGAAGTGAAGCATCGGATTCTGAAACCGGACTCACAGGAGAGGTTCAAATCAGAGAAAGTGAGAGTGTCAGTCCTCTTGTACATAAGTTGGCATTGTGCGTTTTGTATTAAATTCGGATGCAATTTCTGTTTTTCATCGTCAAAATGAAGGTCCATGGGATACAGTAAACCTCAAGTGAGGCATCGGAATGTAAAACTGGACTCACAGGAGAGGTTCAAATCATAGACACTTAGAGTGTCAGTCCTCTTGTACTTAAGTCGGCATTGTGTCTTTTGTATTAAATTCGGATGCAATTTCTGTGATTCATTGTCAATAAGAAGGTCCAAGGTATACTGTAAACCTGAAGTTAAGCATCGGAATCCAAAACTCGACTCACAGGAGAGGTTCAAATCAAAGAAAGTTAGAGTGTCAGTCCTCTTTTACTTAAGTCGGCATTGTGCCTTTTGTATTAAATTCGGATGCAATTTCTGTTTTTCATCGTCAAATTGAAGGTCCATGGGATACAGTAAACCTCAAGTGAGGCATCGGAATCTAAAACTGGACTCACAGGAGAGGTTCAAATCATAGACAGTTAGAGTGTCAGTCCTCTTGTACTTAAGTCGGCATTGTGCCTTTTGTATTAAATTCGGATGCAATTTCTGTGATTCATTGTCAATAAGAAGGTCCAAGGTATACTGTAAACCTTACGTTAAGCATCGGAATCCAAAACTCGACTCACAGGAGAGGTTCAAATGAAAGAAAGTTAGAGTGTCAGTCCTCTTGTACTTAAGTCGGCATTGTGCCTCTTGTATTAAATTCAGATGCAATTTCGTTGTTTCATCGTCAATAAGAAGGTACAAGGGATACAGTAAACCTCAAGTGAAGCATCGGAATCTAAAACTGGACTTACAGGAGAGGTTCAGATCATAGAAAGTGAGAGTGTCAGTCCACTTGTACTTAAGTCGGCATTGTGCCTTTGTATTAAATTCGGATGCAATTTCTGTGTTTCATCGTCAATAAGAAGGTCCAAGGTATACAACAATCCTGAAGTTAAGCATCGGAATCTAAAACATGACTCTCAGTAGTGGTTCAAATCATAGAAAGTGAGAGTGTCAGTCCTCTTTGTACTTTAGTTGGCATTGTGCCTTTTGTATTAAATTCAGATGCAATTTCTGTGTTTCATCGTCAATAAGAACGTCCAAGGTATACAGGAAACCTGAAGTGAAGCATCGGAAACGAAAACTGGACTCACAGGAGAGGTTCAAATCATAGATAGTTTGTGTGTCAGTCCTCTTGTACTTAAGTCGGCATTGGGCCTTTTATATTAACTTCGGATGCAATTTCTGTGTTTCATCGTCAATAAGAAGGTACAAGGGATACAGTAAACCTGAAGTGAAGCATTGGAAACTAAAACAGGACTCACAGGAGAGGTTCAAATCATAGAAAGTGAGAGTGTCATTCCCCTTGTACTTAAGTCGGCATTGTGGTTTTTGTATTAAGTCGGATGTAATTTCTGTGTTTCATCGCCAATGAGAAAGTCCAAGGTATACAGTAAACCTGAAGTGAAGCATCGGAATGTAAAACTGGACTCACAGGATAGTTTCAAATCATAGAAAGTGAGAGTGTCAGTCCTCTTGTACTTACGTCGGCATTCTGCCTTTTGTATTAAATTCAGATGCAATTTCTGTGTTTCATCGTCAATAAGAAGGTCCAAGGTATACAGTAAACCTGAAGTGAAGCATCGGAATCTAAAACTGGACTCACAGGAGAGGTTCAAATCATAGAAAGTTAGAGTGTCAGTCCTCTTGTACTTATTTCGGCATTGTGACTTTTGTATTATATTCGGATGTAATTTCTGTGTTTCATCGTCAATAAGAAGGTCCAAGGGATACAGTAAACCTGAAGTGAGGCATCGGAATCTAAACTGGACTCACAGGAGAGGTTCAAATCATAGAAATTTAGAGTGTCAGTCCTCTTGTAGTTAAGTCGGTATTGTGCCTTTTGTATTAAATTCGGATGCAATTTCTGTGTTTCATCGCCAATAAGAAGGTCCAAGGTATACAGTAAACCAGAAGTGAAGCATCGGAATCTAAAACTGGACTCACAGGAGAGGTTCAAATCATAGAAAGTTAGAGTGTCAGTCCTCTTGTACTTAAGTCGGCATTGTGACTTTTGTATTATATTCGGATGTAATTTCTGTGTTTCATCGTCAATAAGAAGGTCCAAGGGATACAGTAAACCTGAAGTGAGGCATCGGAATCTAAAACTGGACTCACAGGAGAGGTTCAAATCACAGAAATTTAGAGTGTCAGTCCTCTTGTACTTAAGTCCTCATTGTGCCTTTTGTATTAAATTCGGATGCAATTTCTGTGTTTCATCGTCAATAAGAAGGTACAAGGTATACAGTAAACTAGAAGTGAAGCATCAGAATCTAAAGCTGGACTCATAGGAGGGGTTCAAATAATATAGAGAGAGTGTGTCATTCCTCTTGTACTTATGTCGGCATTGTGCCTTTTGTATTAAATTCGGATGCAATTTCTGTGTTTCATCGTCAATAAGAAGGTCCAAAGGTATAAGGAAACCTGAAGTGAAGCATCGGAATCTAAAACTGGACTCACAGGAGAGGTTCAAATCATAGAAAGTTAGAGTCTCAGTCCTCTTGTACTTAAGTCGGCATTGTGCCTCTTGTATTAAATTCAGATGCAATTTCGTTGTTTCATCGTCAATAAGAAGGTACAAGGGATACAGTAAACCTCAAGTGAAGCATCGGAATCTAAAACTGGGCTCACAGGAGAGGTTCAGATCATAGAAAGTGAGAGTGTCAGTCCACTTGTACTTAAGTCGGCATTGTGCCTTTGTATTAAATTCGGATGCAATTTCTATGTTTCATCGTCAATAAGAAGGTCCAAGGTATACAGCAAACCTGAAGTTAAGCATCGGAATCTAAAACTGGACTCTCAGTAGTGGTTCAAATCATAGAAAGTGAGAGAGTCAGTCCTCTTTGTACTTAAGTTTGCATTGTGCCTTTTGTATTAAATTCGGATGCAATTTCTGTGTTTCATCGTCAATAAGAACGTCCAAGGTATACAGGAAACCTGAAGTGAAGCATCGGAATCGAAAACTGGACTCACAGGAGAGGTTCAAATCATAGATAGTTTGTGTGTCAGTCCTCTTGTACTTAAGTCGGCATTGGGCCTTTTATATTAACTTCGGATGCAATTTCTGTGTTTCATCGTCAATAAGAAAGTACAAGGGATACAGTAAACCTGAAGTGAAGCATTGGAAACTAAAACAGGTCTCACAGGATAGGTTCAAATCATAGAGAGTGAGAGTGTCAGTCCTCTTGTACATAAGTCAGCATTGTGCGTTTTGTATTAAAGTCGGATGCAATTTCTGTGTTTCATCGTCAGTAAGAAGGTCCCAGGGATACAGTAAACCTGAAGTGAAGCATCGGAATCTAAAACCGGACTCACAGGAGAGGTTCAAATCATAGAAAGTGAGAGTGTCAGTCCTCTTGTAGTTATTTAGGCATTGTGCCTTTTGTATTACATTTTGATGCAATTTCTGTGTTTCATCGACAACAAGAAGGTCCAAGGGATACAGTAAAACTGAAGTGAAGCATCGGAATCTTAAACTGGACACACAGGAGAGGTTCAAATCATAGAAAGTGAGAGTGTTAGTCCTCTTGTACTTAAGTCGGCTTTGTGCCCTTTGTATTAAATTCCGATGCAATTTCTGTGTTTCATCGTCAATAAGAAAGACCAAGGTATAAAGGAAACCTAAAGTGAAGCATCGGAATCTAAAACTGGTCTCACAGGAGAGGTTCAAATCATAGAAAGTTAGAGTGTCAGTCTTCTTGTACTTAAGGCGGCTTTGTGCCTTTTGAATTTAATTCCGATGCAATTTCTGCGTTTCATCGTCAATAAGAAGGTCCAAGGTATACAGTAAACCTGAAGTGAAGCATCTGAATCAAACACTGGACTCACAGGAGAGGTGAAAATCATAGAAAGTTAGAGTGTCAGTCCTCCTGTACTTAAGTCGGCATTGTGCCTTCTGTATTAAATTCCGATGCAATTTCTACGTTTCATCGCCAATAAGAAGGTCCAAGGTATACAGTATACCTGAAGTGAAGCATCGGAATCCAAAACTGGACTCACAGGATAGTTTCAAATCATAGAAAGTGCGAGTGTCATTCCTCTTGTACTTAAGTCGGCATTCTGCCTTTGTATTAAATTTGGATGCAATTTCTGTGTTTCATCGTCAATAAGAAGGTCCAAGGTATACAGGAATCCTGAAGTGAAGCAACGATATCTAAAACTGGACTCACAGGGGAGGTCCAAATCATAGAAAGTTAGTGTGTCAGTTCTCTTGTACTAATTCTGCATTGGGCCGTTTATATTAAATTCGGATGTAATTTCTGTGTTTCATCGTCAGTAAGCAGGTACAAGGGATACAGTAAACCTGAAGTGAAGCATCGGAATCTAAAACTGGACTCACAGGATAGGTTCAATTCATAGAAAGTGAGGGTGTCATTCCTCTTGTACTTAAGTCGGCATTGTGCCTTTTGTATTAAATTCGGATGCAATTTCTGTGTTTCATCGTCAATAAGAAGGACCAAGGGATACTGTAAACCTGAAGTGAAGCAGCGGAATCTAAAACTGGACTCAAAGGAGAGGTTCAAATCATAGAAAATTACAGTGTCAATCCTCTGGTCATTAAGTCGGCATTGTGCCTTTTGTATTAAATTCGGATGCAATTTCTGTTTTTGGTCGTCAATAAGAAGGTCCAAGGGATTCAGTAAACCTGAAGTGAGGCTCCGGAATCTAAAACTGGACTCACAGGAGAGGTTCAAATCATAGAAAGTGAGAGTGTTAGTCCTCTTGTACTTAAGTCGGCTTTGTGCCTTTCGTATTAAATTCGGGTGCAAGTTCTGTGTTTCATCGTCAATAAGAAAGACCAAGGTATAAAGGAAACCTAAAGTGAAGCATCGGAATCTAAAACTGGTCTCACAGGAGAGGTTCAAATCATAGAAAGTTTGAGTGTCAGTCTTCTTGTACTTAAGGCGGCTTTGTGCCTTTTGAATTTAATTCCGATGCAATTTCTGTGTTTCATCGTCAATAAGAAGGTACAAGGTATACAGTAAACCTGAAGTGAAGCATCTGAATCAAACACTGGACTCACAGGAGAGGTGAAAATCATAGAAAGTTAGAGTGTCAGTCCTCCTGTACTTAAGTCGGCATTGTGCCTTTTGTATTTAATTCCGATGCAATTTCTATGTTTCATCGCCAATAAGAAGGTCCAAGGTATACAGTATACCTGAAGTGAAGCATCGGAATCCAAAACTGGACTCACAGGATAGTTTCAAATCATAGAAAGTGCGAGTGTCATTCCTCTTGTACTTAAGTCGGCATTCTGCCTTTGTATTAAATTTGGATGCAATTTCTGTGTTTCATCGTCAATAAGAAGGTCCAAGGTATACAGGAATCCTGAAGTGAAGCAACGATATCTAAAACTGGACTCACAGGAGAGGTCCAAATCATAGAAAGTTAGTGTGTCAGTCCTCTTGTACTAATTCTGCATTGGGCCGTTTATATTAAATTCGGATGTAATTTCTGTGTTTCATCGTCAATAAGCAGGTACAAGGGATACAGTAAACCTGAAGTGAAGCATCGGAATCTAAAACTGGACTCACAGGATAGGTTCAATTCATAGAAAGTGAGGGTGTCATTCCTCTTGTACTTAAGTCGGCATTGTGCCTTTTGTATTAAATTCGGATGCAATTTCTGTGTTTCATCGTCAATAAGAAAGTCCAACTGATATAGTAAAACGGAAGTGAAGCATCAGAATCTAAAACTGGACTCACAGGAGAGGTTCAAATCATAGAAAGGTAGAGTGTCAGTCCTCTTGTACTTAAGTCGGCATTGTGCCTTTTGTATTAAATTCGTATGCAATTTCTGTGTTTCATCGTCAATAAAAAGGACCAAGGTATACAGGAAACCTGAAGTGAAGCATCGGAATCTAAAACTGGACTCACAGGAGAGGTTCAAATCATAGAAAGTGAGAGTGTCAGTCCTCTTGTACTTAAGTCGGTATTGTGCCTTTTGTATTAAATTCGGATGCAATTTCTGTGTTTCATTGTCAATTAGAAGGTCCAAGGTATGAAGGAAACCTGAAGTGAAGCATAGGAATATAAAACTGGGCTCACTGGAGAGGTTTAAATCATAGAAAGTTAGAGTGTCAGACCTCTTGTACTTAAGTCATCATTGTGCCTTTTGTATTAAATTCGGATGCAATTTCTTTGTTTCATCGTCAATAAGAAAGTACCAGAGATACAGAAAACCTGAATTGAAGCATCGGAATCTAAAACTGGACTCACAGGAGAGGTTCAAATCATAGGAAGTGAGAGTGTCAGTCCTCTTGTACATAAATCGGCATTGTGCCTTTTGTATTAAATTCGGATGCAATTTCTGTGTTTCATCGTCAATAAGAAGGTCCAAGGGATACTGTAAACCTGAAGTGAAGCAGCGGAATCTAAAACTGGACTCAAAGGAGAGGTTCAAATCATAGAAAATTACAGTGTCAATCCTCTGGTCATTAAGTCGGCATTGTGCCTTTTGTATTAAATTCGGATGCAATTTCTGTTTTTGGTCGTCAATAAGAAGGTCCAAGGGATTCAGTAAACCTGAAGTGAGGCTCCGGAATCTAAAACTGGACTCACAGGAGAGGTTCAAATCATAGAAAGTGAGAGTGTTAGTCCTCTTGTACTTAAGTCGGCTTTGTGCCTTTCGTATTAAATTCGGATGCAAGTTCTGTGTTTCATCGTCAATAAGAAAGACCAAGGTATAAAGGAAACCTAAAGTGAAGCATCGGAATCTAAAACTGGTCTCACAGGAGAGGTTCAAATCATAGAAAGTTAGAGTGTCAGTCTTCTTGTACTTAAGGCGGCTTTGTGCCTTTTGAATTTAATTCCGATGCAATTTCTGTGTTTCATCGTCAATAAGAAGGTCCAAGGTATACAGTAAACCTGAAGTGAAGCATCTGAATCAAACACTGGACTCACAGGAGAGGTGAAAATCATAGAAAGTTAGAGTGTCAGTCCTCCTGTACTTAAGTCGGCATTGTGCCTTTTGTATTAAATCCCGATGCAATTTCTATGTTTCATCGCCAATAAGAAGGTCCAAGGTATACAGTATACCTGAAGTGAAGCATCGGAATCCAAAACTGGACTCACAGGATAGTTTCAAATCATAGAAAGTGCGAGTGTCATTCCTCTTGTACTTAAGTCGGCATTCTGCCTTTGTATTAAATTTGGATGCAATTTCTGTGTTTCATCGTCAATAAGAAGGTCCAAGGTATACAGGAATCCTGAAGAGAAGCAACGATATCTAAAACTGGACTCACAGGAGAGGTCCAAATCATAGAAAGTTAGTGTGTCAGTCCTCTTGTACTAATTCTGCATTGGGCCGTTTATATTAAATTCGGATGTAATTTCTGTGTTTCATCGTCAATAAGCAGGTACAAGGGATACAGTAAACCTGAAGTGAAGCATCGGAATCTAAAACTGGACTCACAGGATAGGTTCAATTCATAGAAAGTGAGGGTGTCATTCCTCTTGTACTTAAGTCGGCATTGTGCCTTTTGTATTAAATTCGGATGCAATTTCTGTGTTTCATCGTCAATAAGAAAGTCCAAGGGATATAGTAAACCGGAAGTGAAGCATCGGAATCTAAAACTGGACTCACAGGAGAGGTTCAAATCATAGAAAGGTAGAGTGTCAGTCCTCTTGTACTTAAGTCGGCATTGTGCCTTTTGTATTAAATTCGTATGCAATTTCTGTGTTTCATCGTCAATAAAAAGGACCAAGGTATACAGGAAACCTAAAGTGAAGCATCGGAATCTAAAACTGGACTCACAGGAGAGGTTCAAATCATAGAAAGTGAGAGAGTCAGTCCTCTTGTACTTAAGTCGGTATTGTGCCTTTTGTATTAAATTCGGATGCAATTTCTGTGTTTCATTGTCAATTAGAAGGTCCAAGGTATGAAGGAAACCTGAAGTGAAGCATAGGAATATAAAACTGGGCTCACTGGAGAGGTTTAAATCATAGAAAGTTAGAGTGTCAGACCTCTTGTACTTAAGTCATCATTGTGCCTTTTGTATTAAATTCGGATGCAATTTCTTTGTTTCATCGTCAATAAGAAAGTACCAGAGATACAGAAAACCTGAATTGGAGCATCGGAATCTAAAACTGGACTCACAGGAGAGGTTCAAATCATAGGAAGTGAGAGTGTCAGTCATCTTGTACATAAATCGGCATTGTGCCTTTTGTATTAAATTCGGATGCAATTTCTGTGTTTCATCGTCAATAGGAAGGTCCAAGGGATACTGTAAACCTGAAGTGAAGCAGCGGAATCTAAAACTGGACTCAAAGGAGAGGTTCAAATCATAGAAAATTACAGTGTCAATCCTCTGGTCATTAAGTCGGCATTGTGCCTTTTGTATTAAATTCGGATGCAATTTCTGTTTTTGGTCGTCAATAAGAAGGTCCAAGGGATACAGTAAACCTGAAGTGAGGCATCGGAATCTAAAACTGGACTCACAGGAGAGGTTCAAATCATAGAAAGTGAGGGTGTCAGTCCTCTTGTACTTAAGTCGGCATTGTGCCTTTTGTATTAAATTCGGATGCAATTTCTGTGTTTCATCGTCAATAAGAAGGTACAAGGGATACAGTAAACCTGAAGTGAAGCGTTGGAAAGTAAAACAGGAATCACAGGATAGGTTCAAATCATAGAGAGTGAGAGTGTCAGTCCTCTTGTACATAAGTCAGCATTGTGCATTTTGTATTAAATTCGGATGCAATTTCTGTGTTTCATCGTCAATAAGAAGGTCCAAGGTATAAAGGACGCCTGAGGTGAAGCATCGGAATCTCAAACAGGACTCACAGGAGAGGTTCAAATCATAGAAAGTGAGAGTGTCAGTCCTCTTGTACTTATTTAGGCATTGTGCCTCTTGTATTACATTTTGAGGCAATTTCTGTGTTTCATCGACAATAAGAAGGTCCAAGGGATACAGTAAAACTGAAGTGAAGCATCGGAATCTAAAACTGGACTCACAGGAGAGGTTCAAATCATAGAAAGTGAGAGTGTTAGTCCTCTTGTACTTAAGTCGGCATTGTGCCTTTTGTATTAAATTCGGATGCAATTTCTGTGTTTCATCGCCAATAAGAAGGTCCAAGGTATACAGTAAACCTGAAGTGAAGCATCGGAATCTAAATCTGGACTCACAGGATAGTTTCAAATCATAGAAAGTGAGAGTGTCAGTCCTCTTGTACTTAAGTCGGCATTCTGCCTTTTGTATTAATTTCGGATGCAATTTCTGTGTTTCATCGTCAATAAGAAGGTCCAAGGTATAAAGGAAACCTGAAGTGAAGCATCGGAATCCAAAACTGGACTCACTGGAGAGGTATAAATCATAGAAAGTTAGAGTGTCAGTCCTCTTGTACTTAAGTCGGCATTGTACCATTTGTAATAAATTCGGATACAATTTCTTTGTTTCATCGTCAATAAGAAGGTACCAGGGATACAGCAAACCTGAAGTGAAGCATCGGAATCTAATACTGGACTCACAGGAGAGGTTCAAATCATAGAAAGTCAGAGTGTCGGTCCTCTTGTACATAAGTCGGCATTGTGCCTTTTATATTACATTCCGATGCAATTTCTGTGTTTCACCGTCAATATGAAGCTCCAAGGTATGCAGTAAACCTGAAGTGAAGCATCGGAATCTAAAACTGGACTCACAGGAGAGCTTCAAATCATAGAAAGTGAGAGTGTCAGTCCTCTTGTACTTATGTCGGCATTGTGCCTTTTGTATTAAGTTCGGATGCAATTTCTGTTTTCCATCGTCAATATGAAGGTCCAAGGGTTACAGTAAAGATGAAGTGAAGCATCGGAATCTAAAACTGGACTCACAGGAGAGGTTCAAATCATAGAAGGTTAGTGTGTCAGTCCTCTTGAACTAATTCTGCATTGGGTCTTTTATATCAAATTCGGATGCAATTCCTGTGTTTCATCGTCAATAAGCAGGTACAAGGGATACAGTAAACCTGAAGTGAAGCATCGGAATCTAAAACTGGACTCACAGGATAGGTTCAAATCATAGAAAGTGAGGGCGTCAGTCCTCTTGTACTTATGTCGGCATTGTGCCTTTTGTATTATATTCGGATGCAATTTCTGTTTTTCGCAGTCAATAAGGAGGTCCAAGGGATACAGTAAACCTGAAGTGAAGCATCAGAATCTCAAACTGGACTCACAGGAGAGGTTCAAATCATAGAAAGTTAGAGTGTCAGTCCTCTTGTACTTAGGCCGGAATTGTGAATTTTGTATAGTATTCGGATGCAATTTCTGTGTTTCATCGCCAATAAGAAGGTCCAAGGGATATAGTAAACCGGATGTGAAGCATCGGAATCTAAAACTGAACTCACAGGACAGGTTCAAATCATAGAATGTGACAGTGTCAGTCCTTTTGTACTTAAGTCGGCATTGTGCCTTTTTTATTAAATTCGGTTGCAATTTCTGTCTTTCATCGTCAATAAGAAGGTCCAAGGGATACAGGAAACCTGAAGTGAAGCATCGGAATCTAAAACTGGGCTCACAGGAGAGGTTCAAATCATAGAAAGTGGGAGTGTCAGTCCTCTTGTACTTAAGTCGGAATTGTGCCACTTGTATTAAATTCGGATGCAATTTCTGTGTTTCATCGTCAATAAGATGGTTCAAGGTATAAAGGAAACCTGAAGTGAAGCATCAGAATCTAAAACTGGGCTCACAGGAGAGGTTCAAATCATAGAAAGTGGGAGTGTCAGTCCTCTTGTACTTAAGTCGAAATTGTGCCACTTGTATTAAATTCGGATGCAATTTCTGTGTTTCATCGTCAATAAGATGGTTCAAGGTATAAAGGAAACCTGAAGTGAAGCATCAGAATCTAAAACTGGACTCACAGGAGAGGTTTAAATCATAGAAAGTTAGAGTGTCAGTCCTCTTGTACTTAAGTCGGTATTGTGCCTTTTGTATTAAATTAGAATGCAATTTCTTTGTTTCATCCTCAATAAGAAGGTACCAGGGATACAGTAAACCTGAGGTGAAGCATCGGAATCTAAAACTGGACTCACAGGAGAGGTTCAAATCATAGAAAGTGAGGGTGTCAGTCCTCTTGTTCTTAAGTCGGCATTGTGCCTTTTGTATTAAATTCGGATGCAATATCTGTGTTTCATCGTCAATAAGAAGGTACAAGGGATACAGTAAACCTGAAGTGAAGCGTTGGAAAGTAAAACAGGAATCACAGGATAGGTTCAAATCATAGAGAGTGAGAGTGTCAGTCCTCTTGTACATAAGTCAGCATTGTGCCTTTTGTATTAAATTCGGATGCAATTTCTGTGTTTCATCGTCAATAAGAAGGTCCAAGGTATAAAGGACGCCTGAGGTGAAGCATCGGAATCTAAACCAGGACTCACAGGAGAGGTTCAAATCATAGAAAGTGAGAGTGTCAGTCCTCTTGTACTTATTTAGGCATTGTGCCTTTTGTATTACATTTTGAGGCAATTTCTGTGTTTCATCGACAATAAGAAGGTTTAAGGGATACAGTAAAACTGAAGTGAAGCATCGGAATCTAAAACTGGACTCACAGGAGAGGTTCAAATCATAGAAAGTGAGAGTGTTAGTCCTCTTGTACTTAAGTCGGCATTGTGCCTTTTGTATTAAATTCGGATTCAATTTCTGTGTTTCATCGCCAATAAGAAGGTCCAAGGTATACAGTAAACCTGAAGTGAAGCATCGGAATCTAAATCTGGACTCACAGGATAGTTTCAAATCATAGAAAGTGAGAGTGTCAGTCCTCTTGTACTTAAGTCGGCATTCTGCCTTTTGTATTAAATTCGGATGCAATTTCTGTGTTTCATCGTCAATAAGAAGGTCCAAGGTATAAAGGAAACCTGAAGTGAAGCATCGGAATCCAAAACTGGACTCACTGGAGAGGTATAAATCATAGAAAGTTAGTGTGTCAGTCCTCTTGTACTTAAGTCGGCATTGTACCATTTGTAATAAATTCGGATACAATTTCTTTGTTTCATCGTCAATAAGAAGGTACCAGGGATACAGCAAACCTGAAGTGAAGCATCGGAATCTAATACTGGACTCACAGGAGAGGTTCAAATCATAGAAAGTCAGAGTGTCAGTCCTCTTGTACTTAAGTCGGCATTGTGCCTTTTATATTACATTCCGATGCAATTTCTGTGTTTCACCGTCAATACGAAGCTCCAAGGTATGCAGTAAACCTGAAGTGAAGCATCGGAATCTAAAACTGGACTCACAGGAGAGGTTCAAATCATAGAAAGTGAGAGTGTCAGTCCTCTTGTACTTATGTCGGCATTGTGCCTTTTGTATTAAGTTCGGATGCAATTTCTGTTTTCCATCGTCAATATGAAGGTCCAAGTGTTACAGTAAAGATGAAGTGAAGCATCGGAATCTAAAACTGGACTCACAGGAGAGGTTCAAATCATAGAAGGTTAGTGTCAGTCCTCTTGAACTAATTCTGCATTGGGTCTTTTATATCAATTTCGGATGCAATTCCTGTGTTTCATCGTCAATAAGCAGGTACAAGTGATACAGTAAACCTGAAGTGAAGCATCGGAATCTAAAACTGGACTCACAGGATAGGTTCAAATCATAGAAAGTGAGGGCGTCAGTCCTCTTGTACTTATGTCGGCATTGTGCCTTTTGTATTATATTCGGATGCAATTTCTGTTTTTCGCCGTCAATAAGGAGGTCCAAGGGATACAGTAAACCTGAAGTGAAGCATCGGAATCTCAAACTGGACTCACAGGAGAGGTTCAAATCATAGAAAGTTAGAGTGTCAGTCCTCTTGTACTTAGGCCGGAATTGTGAATTTTGTATAATATTCGGATGCAATTTCTGTGTTTCATCGCCAATAAGAAGGTCCAAGAGATATAGTAAACCGGATGTGAAGCATCGGAATCTAAAACTGAACTCACAGGACAGGTTCAAATCATAGAATGTGACAGTGTCAGTCCTTTTGTACTTAAGTCGGCATTGTGCCTTTTTTATTAAATTCGGTTGCAATTTCTGTCTTTCATCGTCAATAAGAAGGTCCAAGGGATACAGGAAACCTGAAGTGAAGCATCGGAATCTAAAACTGGGCTCACAGGAGAGGTTCAAATCATAGAAAGTGGGAGTGTCAGTCCTCTTGTACTTAAGTCGGAATTGTGCCACTTGTATTAAATTCGGATGCAATTTCTGTTTTTCATCGTCAATAAGATGGTTCAAGGTATAAAGGAAACCTGAAGTGAAGCATCGGAATCTAAAACTGCACTCACAGGAGAGGTTTAAATCATAGAAAGTTAGTGTGTCAGTCCTTTTGTACTTAAGTCGGCATTCTGCCTTCTGTATTAAATTCGGATGCAATTTCTGTGTTTCATCGTCAATAAGAAGGTCCAAGGTATAAAGGAAACCTGAAGTGAAGCATCGGAATCTAAAACTGTACTCACTGGAGAGGTTTAAATCATAGAAAGTTAGAGTGTCAGTCCTCTTGTACTTAAGTCGGCATTTTCCCTTTAGTATTAAATTCGGATACAATTTCTTTGTTTCATCGTCAATAAGAAGGTACCAGGGATACAGTAAACCTGAAGTGACGCGTCGGAATCTAAAACTGGACTGACAGGAGAGGTTTAAATCATAGAAAGTTAGTGTGTCAGTCCTTTTGTACTTAAGTCGGCATTCTGCCTTCTGTATTAAATTCGGATGCAATTTCTGTGTTTCATCGTCAATAAGAAGGTCCAAGGTATAAAGGAAACCTGAAGTGAAGCATCGGAATCTAAAACTGTACTCAGTGGAGAGGTTTAAATCATAGAAAGTTAAAGTGTCAGTCCTCTTGTACTTAAGTCGGCATTGTGCCTTTAGTATTAAATTCGGATACAATTTCTTTGTTTCATCGTCAATAAGAAGGTACCAGGGATACAGTAAACCTGAAGTGACGCATCGGAATCTAAAACTGGACTCACAGGAGAGGTTCACATCATGGAGAGTCAGAGTGTCAGTCCTCTTGTACTTAAGTCGGCATTGTTCCTTTTATATTACATTCGGATGCAATTTCTTTAATTCATCGTCAATAAGAAGGTCCAAGGCATACAGAAAACCTGAAGTGAAGCATCGGAATCTAAAACTAGACTCACAGGGGAGGTTCAAATCATAGAAAGTTAGAGTGTCAGTCCTCTTGTACTTAAGTCGGTATTGTGCCTTTTGTATTAAATTAGAATGCAATTTCTTTGTTTCATCCTCAATAAGAAGGTCCAAGGGATACAGTAAACCTGAAGTGAAGCATCGGAATCTAAAACTGGACTCACAGGAGGGGTTCAAATGATAGATTGTGAGAGTGTCAGTCCTCTTGTACATAAGTCGGCATTGCGCCTTTTGTATTAAATTCGGATGCAATTTCTGTGTTTCATTGTCAATAAGAAGGTCCAAGGTATACAGTAAACCTGAAGTGATGCATCGGAATCTAAAACTGGACTCATAGGAGAGCTTCAAATCATAGAAAGTGAGAGTGTCAGTCCTCTTGTACTTTAGTCGGCATTGTGCCTTTTGTATTAAATTCGGATGCAATTTCTGTGTTTCATCGTCAATTAAAAGGTCCAAGGGATACAGTAACCCTGAAGTGAAGCATCGGAATCTAAAACTGGACTCACAGAAGAGGTTCAAATCATAGAAAGTGAGAGTGTCAGTCATCTTGTACTTAAGTCGGCATTGTGCCTTTTGTATTAAATTCGGATGCAATTTCTGTGTTTCATCGTCAATAAGAAGGTCCAAGGGATACAGTAAACCTGAAGTGAAGCATCGGAATCTAAAACTGGAATCATAGGAGAGGTTCAAATCATAGAAAGTGAAAGTGTCAGTCCTCTTGTACTTAAGTCGGCATTGTGCCTTTTGTATTAACTTCGGATTCAATTTCTGTGTTTCATCGTCGATAAGAAGGTACAAGGGATACTGTTAACCAGAAGTGAAGCATCGGATTCTGAAACTGGACTCACAGGAGAGGTTCAAATCATAGAAAGTGAGAGTGTCACTCCTCTTGTACTTAAGTCGGCATTGTGCCTTTTGTATTAAATTCGGATGCAATTTCTGTTTTTCATCGTCAAAACGAAGGTCCATGGGATACAGTAAACCTCAAGTGAGGCATCGGAATCTAAAACTGGACTCACAGGAGAGGTTCAAATCATAGACAGTTAGAGTGTCAGTCCTCTTGTACTTAAGTCGGCATTGTGCCTTTTGTATTTAATTCGGATGCAATTTCTGTGTTTCATCGTCAATTAAAAGGTCCAAGGGATACAGTAACCCTGAAGTGAAGCATCGGAATCTAAAACTGGACTTACAGAAGAGGTTCATATCATAGAAAGTGAGAGGGTCAGTCATCTTGTACTTAAGTCGGCATTGAGCCTTTTGTACTAAATTCGGATGCAATTTCTGTGTTTCATTGTCAATAAGAATGTCCAAGGTATACTGTAAACCTGTAGTAAAGCATCGGAATCCAAAACTGGACAAACATGAGAGGTTCAAATCAAAGAAAGTTAGAGTATCAGTCGTCTTGTACTTAAGTCGGCATTGTGCCTTTTGTATTAACTTCGGATGCAATTTCTGTGTTCCATCGACAATAAGAAGGCCCAAGGGGTACAGTTAACCTGACGTGAAGCATCGGATTCTGAATCTGGACTCACAGGAGAGGTTCAAATCATAGAAAGTGAGAGTGTCAGTCCTCTTGTACTAAAGTCGGCATTGTGCCTTTAGTAATAAATTGGGATGCAATTTCTGTATTTCATCGTCAATAAGAAGGTCCAAGGGATACAGTAAAACTGAAGTGAAGCAGCTGAATCTAAAACTGGACCCACAGGAGTGGTTCAATCCATAGAAAGTTAGAGTGTCAGTCCTCTTGTACTTAGCCTGGCATTGTGCATTTTGAATTTAATTCCGATGCAATTTCTGTTTTTCATCGTCAATAAGAAGGTCCAAGGTATACTGTAAACATGAAGTAAAGCATCGGAATACAAAACTGGACTCACAGGAGAGGTTTAAATCATAGAAAGTTGGAGTGTCAGTCCTCTTGTACTTAAGTCGGTAATGTGCCTTTTGTATTAAATTCGATGTAATTTCTTTGTTTCATCGTCAATAAGAAGGTACCAGGGATACAGTAAACCTAAAGTGATGCATCGGAATCTAAAACTGGACCCACAGGAGAGGTTCAATTCATCGAAAGTTAGAGTGTCAGTCCTCTCGTCCTTAAGTCGGCATTGTGCCATTTATATTAAATTCGGATGCAATTTCTGTGCCTCATCGTCAATAAGAAGGTCCAAGGTACACAGTAAATCTGAAGTGAAGCATCGGAAACTAAAACTGGGCTCACAGGAGAGGTTCAAGTCATAGAAAGTGAGAGTGTCAGTCCTCTTGTACATAAGTCGGCATTGTGCCTTTTGAACTTAATTCCGATGCAATTTCTGTGTTTCAACGTCATTAAGAAGGTCCAAGGTATACAGTAAAC
Organism: Schistocerca americana; assembly: GCF_021461395.2. Classification (NCBI taxonomy): domain Eukaryota; kingdom Metazoa; phylum Arthropoda; class Insecta; order Orthoptera; family Acrididae; genus Schistocerca; species Schistocerca americana. The sequence continues at coordinate 62,990,274 of NC_060121.1, forward strand.
CTGAAGTAAAGCATCGTAATTTAAAACTGGACTCACAGGGGAGGTTCAAATCATCGAAAGTTAGAGTGTCAGTCCTCTTCTACCTAAGTCGGCATTGTGCCTTTTGAATTTAATTCCGATGCAATTTCTGTGTTTCACCGTCAACACGAAGGTCCAAGGTATACAGTAAACCTGAAAAGAAGCATCGGAATCAAAAACTGTATTCACAGCAGAGGTTCAAATCATAGAAAGTTAGAGTATCAGTCCTCTTGAACTTAAGTCGGCATTGTGCCTTTTGTATTAACTTCGGATGCAATTTCTGTGTTTCATCGTCAATTAAAAGGTCCAAGGGATACAGTAACCCTGAAGTGAAGCATCGGAATCTAAAACTGGACTCACAGTAGAGGTTCATATCATAGAAAGTGAGAATGTCAGTCATCTTGTACTTAAGTCGGCATTGTGCCTTTTGTACTAAATTCGGATGCAATTTCTGTGTTTCATCGTCAATAAGAAGGTCCAAGGGATACAGTAAACCTGAAGTGAAGCATCGGAATCAAAAACTGGACTCTCAGGAGAGGTTTAAATTTTAGAAAGTTAGAGTGTCAGTCCTCTTGTACTTAAGTCGGCATTGTGCCTTTTGAATTTAATTACGATGCAATATCTGTGTTTCATCGTCAATAAGAAGTTCCAAGGTATACAGCGAACCTGAAGTGAAGCATCGGAATCTAAAAGTGGACTCACAGGAGAGGTTCAAATCATAGAAAGTTAGAGTGTCTGTCCTCTTGTACTTAAGACGGCATTGTGCCTTTTGTATTAAATTTGGATGCAATTTCTGTATTTCATCGTCAATAAGAAGGTCCAAGGGATACAGTAAACCTGAAGTGAAGAAGCTGAATCTAAAACTGGACCCACAGGAGTGGTTCAATCCATAGAAATTTAGAGTGTCAGTCCTCTAGTACTTAGCCTGGCATTGTGCATTTTGAATTTAATTCCGATGCAATTTCTGTTTTTCATCGTCAATAAGAAGGTCCAAGGTATACTGTAAACCTGAAGTAAAGCATCGGAATCCTAAACTGGACTCACAGGAGAGGTTTAAATCATAGAAAGTTGGAGTGTCAGTCCTCTTGTACTTAAGTCGGTAATGTGCCTTTTGTATTAAATTCGATGCAATTTCTTTGTTTCATCGTCAATAAGAAGGTACCAGGGATACAGTAAACCTAAAGTGATACATCGGAATCTAAAACTGGACCCACAGGAGAGGTTCAATTCATTGAAAGTTAGAGTGTCAGTCCTCTTGTCCTTAAGTCGGCATTGTGCCATTTATATTAAATTCGGATGCAATTTCTGTGCCTCATCGTCAATAAGAAGGTCGAAGGTACACAGTAAATCTGAAGTGAAACATCGGAAACTAAAACTGGGCTCACAGGAGAGGTTCAAGTCATAGAAAGTGCGAGTGTCAGTCCTCTTGTACATAAGTCGGCATTGTGCCTTTTGAATTTAATTCCGATGCAATTTCTGTGTTTCAACGTCATTAAGAAGGTCCAAGGTATACAGTGAACCTGAAGTAAAGCATCGTAATTTAAAACTGGACTCACAGGGGAGGTTCAAATCATCGAAAGTTAGAGTGTCAGTCCTCTTCTACCTAAGTCGGCATTGTGCCTTTTGAATTTAATTCCGATGCAATTTCTGTGTTTCACCGTCAACACGAAGGTCCAAGGTATACAGTAAACCTGAAAAGAAGCATCGGAATCAAAAACTGTATTCACAGCAGAGGTTCAAATCATAGAAAGTTAGAGTATCAGTCCTCTTGTACTTAAGTCGTCATTTTGCCTTTTGTATTAAATTCGGATGCAATTTTTGTTTTCCATCGTCAAAATGAAGGTCCATGGGATACAGTAAACCTGAATTGAGGCATCGGAATCTAAAACTGTACTCACAGGAGAGGTTCAAATCACAGACAGTTAGAGTGTCGGTCCTCTTGTACATAAGTCGGCATTGTGCCTTTTGTATTAAATTCGGATGCAATTTCTGTGTTTCATCGTCAATTAAAAGGTCCAAGGGATACAGTAACCCTGAAGTGAAGCATCGGAATCTAAAACTGGACTCACAGTAGAGGTTCATATCATAGAAAGTGAGAGTGTCAGTCATCTTGTACTTAAGTCGGCATTGTGCCTTTTGTACTAAATTCGGATGCAATTTCTGTGTTTCATCGTCAATAAGAAGGTCCAAGGGATACAGTAAACCTGAAGTGAAGCATCGGAATCAAAAACTGGACTCTCAGGAGAGGTTTAAATTTTAGAAAGTTAGAGTGTCAGTCCTCTTGTACTTAAGTCGGCATTGTGCCTTTTGAATTTAATTACGATGCAATATCTGTGTTTCATCGTCAATTAGAAGTTCCAAGGTATACAGCGAACCAGAAGTGAAGCATCGGAATCTAAAACTGGACTCACAGGAGAGGTTCAAATCATAGAAAGTTAGAGTGTCTGTCCTCTTGTACTTAAGACGGCATTGTGCCTTTTGTATTAAATTTGGATGCAATTTCTGTGCTTCATTGTCAATAAGAAGGTCCAAGGGATACAGTAAACCTGAAGTTAAGCATCGGAATCTAAAACTGGACTCACAGGAGAGGTTTAAATCATAGAAAGGGAATGTGTCAGTCCTCTTGTACTTAAGTCGGCATTGTGGCTTTTCTATTAAATTCGGATGCAATATCTGTGTTTCATCGTCAATAAGAAGGTCCAAGGGATACAGTAAACCTGAAGTGAAGCATCGGATTCTAAAACTGGACTCACAGGAGAGGTTCAAATCATAGAAAATTAGAGTGTCAGTCCTCTTGTACTTAAGTCGGCATTGTGCCTTTTGTATTAAATTCGGATGCAATTTCTGTTTTTCGTCGTCAGTAAGAAGGTCCAAGGGATACAGTAAACCTGAAGTGAAACTTCGGAATCCAAAACTGTACTCCCTTGAGAGGTTCGAATCATGGAAAATTAGAGTGTCAGTCTTCTTGTACTTAAGTCGGCGTTGTGCCTTTTGAATTTAATTACGATGCAATATCTGTGTTTCATCGTCAATAAGAAGTTCCAAAGTATACAGCGAACCTGAAGTGAAGCATCGGAATCTAAAACTGGACTTACAGGAGAGGTTCAAATCATAGAAAGTTAGAGTGTCTGTCCTCTTGTACTTAAGACGGCATTGTGCCTTTTGTATTAAATTTCAATGCAATTTCTGTGTTTCATCGTCAATAAGAAGGTCCAAGGGATACAGTAAACCTGAAGTGAAGCAGCGGAATCTAAAACTGGACCCACAGGAGTGGTTCAAATCATAGAAAGTTAGAGTGCCAGTCCTCTTGTACTTAACTCGTCATTGTGCCTTTTGAATTTAATTCCGATGCAATTTCTGTGTTTCACCGTCAACACGAAGGTCCAAGGTATACAGTAAACCTGAAAAGAAGCATCGGAATCAAAAACTGTATTCACAGCAGAGGTTCAAATCATAGAAAGTTAGAGTATCAGTCCTCTTGTACTTAAGTCGTCATTTTGCCTTTTGTATTAAATTCGGATGCAATTTTTGTTTTCCATCGTCAAAATGAAGGTCCATGGGATACAGTAAACCTGAATTGAGGCATCGGATTCTAAAACTGGACTCACAGGAGAGGTTCAAATCACAGACAGTTAGAGTGTCGGTCCTCTTGTACTTAAGTCGGCATTGTGCCTTTTGTATTAAATTCGGATGCAATTTCTGTGTTTCATCGTCAATTAAAAGGTCCAAGGGATACAGTAACCCTGAAGTGAAGCATCGGAATCTAAAACTGGACTCACAGTAGAGGTTCATATCATAGAAAGTGAGAGTGTCAGTCATCTTGTACTTAAGTCGGCATTGTGCCTTTTGTACTAAATTCGGATGCAATTTCTGTGTTTCATCGTCAATAAGAAGGTCCAAGGGATACAGTAAACCTGAAGTGAAGCATCGGAATCAAAAACTGGACTCTCAGGAGAGGTTTAAATTTTAGAAAGTTAGAGTGTCAGTCCTCTTGTACTTAAGTCGGCATTGTGCCTTTTGAATTTAATTACGATGCAATATCTGTGTTTCATCGTCAATTAGAAGTTCCAAGGTATACAGCGAACCAGAAGTGAAGCATCGGAATCTAAAACTGGACTCACAGGAGAGGTTCAAATCATAGAAAGTTAGAGTGTCTGTCCTCTTGTACTTAAGACGGCATTGTGCCTTTTGTATTAAATTTGGATGCAATTTCTGTGCTTCATTGTCAATAAGAAGGTCCAAGGGATACAGTAAACCTGAAGTTAAGCATCGGAATCTAAAACTGGACTCACAGGAGAGGTTTAAATCATAGAAAGGGAATGTGTCAGTCCTCTTGTACTTAAGTCGGCATTGTGGCTTTTCTATTAAATTCGGATGCAATATCTGTGTTTCATCGTCAATAAGAAGGTCCAAGGGATACAGTAAACCTGAAGTGAAGCATCGGATTCTAAAACTGGACTCACAGGAGAGGTTCAAATCATAGAAAATTAGAGTGTCAGTCCTCTTGTACTTAAGTCGGCATTGTGCCTTTTATATTAAATTCGGATGCAATTTCTGTTTTTCGTCGTCAGTAAGAAGGTCCAAGGGATACAGTAAACCTGAAGTGAAGCTTCGGAATCCAAAACTGTACTCCCGGGAGAGGTTCGAATCATGGAAAATTAGAGTGTCAGTCCTCTTGTACTTAAGTCGGCGTTGTGCCTTTTGAATTTAATTACGATGCAATATCTGTGTTTCATCGTCAATAAGAAGTTCCAAAGTATACAGCGAACCTGAAGTGAAGCATCGGAATCTAAAACTGGACTCACAGGAGAGGTTCAAATCATAGAAAGTTAGAGTGTCTGTCCTCTTGTACTTAAGACGGCATTGTGCCTTTTATATTAAATTTCAATGCAATTTCTGTGTTTCATCGTCAATAAGAAGGTCCAAGGGATACAGTAAACCTGAAGTGAAGCAGCGGAATCTAAAACTGGACCCACAGGAGTGGTTCAAATCATAGAAAGTTAGAGTGCCAGTCCTCTTGTACTTAACTCGTCACTGTGCCTTTTGAATTTAATTCCGATGCAATTTCTCTGTTTCATCGTCAATAAGAAGGTCCAAGGTATACGGTAAACTTGAAGTGAAGCATCGGAATCTAAAACTGGACTCAGAGGAGAGGTTCAAATCATAGAAAGTGAGAGTGTCAGTCCTCTTGTACTTAAGTCGGCATTGTGCCTTTTGTATTAAATTCGGATGCAATTTCTGTGTTTCTTCGTCAATAAGAAGGTCCAAGGTATAAAGGAAACCGGAAGTGAAGCATCGGAACCTAAAACTGGACTCACAGGAGAGGTTTATATCATAGAAGGTTAGAGTGACAGTCCTCTTGTACTTAACTCGGTATTGTGCCTTTTGTATTAAATTCGGATGCAATTTCTTTGTTTCATCGTCAATAAGAAGGTACCAGGGATACAGTAAACCTGAAGTGAAGCATCGGAATCTAAAACTGGACTCACAGGAGGGGTTCAAATCATAGAATGTGAGAGTGTCAGTCCTCTTGTACTTAAGTCAGCATTGTGCCTTTTGTATTAAATTAGGATGCAATTTCTGTGTTTCATCGTCAATAAGAAGGTCAAGTGATACAGTGAACCTAAAGTGAAGCATCGGAATCTAAAACTCGACCCATAGGAGAGGTTCAAATCATAGAAAGTTAGAGTGTCAGTCCTCTTGTTCTTAAGTCGGCATTGTGCCTTTTATATTAATTTCGGATGCAATTTCTGTGTTTCATCGTCAATAAGAAGCTCCAAGGGATACAGTAATCCTGAAGTGAAGCATCGGAATCCAAAACTAAACTCACATAAGAGGTTCAAATCATTGAAAGTTAGAGTGTCAGTCCTCTTGTACTTATCTCGGCATTGTGCATTTTGAATTTAATTCCGATGCAATTTCTGTGCCTCATCGTCAATAAGAAGGTCCCAGGTACACAGTAAATCTGAAGTGAAGCATCGGAAACTAAACTGGGCTCACAGGAGAGGTTCAAATCATAGAAATTGAGAGTGTCAGTCCTCTTGTACCTAAGTCGGCATTGTGACTTTTGAATTTAATTGCGATGCAATTTCTGTGTTTCAACGTCAATAAGAAGGTCCAAGGTATACAGTAAACCTGAAGTGATGCATCGTAATCTAAAACTGGACTCACAGGGGAGGTTCAAATCATCGACAGTTAGAGTGTCAGTCCACTTGTACCTAAGTCGGCATTGTGCCTTTTGAATTTAATTCCGATGCAATTTCTGTGTTTCACCGTCAACACGAAGTTCCAAGGTATACAGTAAACCGGAAAAGAAGCATCGGAATCAAAAACTGTATTCACAGCAGAGGTTCAAATCATAGAAAGTTAGAGTATCAGTCCTCTTGTACTTAAGTCGGCATTGTGCCTTTTGTATTAAATTCGGATTCAATTTTTGTTTTTCATCGTCAAAATGAATGTCCATGGGATACAGTAAACCTGAATTTAGGCTTCGGAATCTAAAACTGGACTCACAGGAGAGGTTCAAATCATAGACAGTTAGAGTGCCAGTCCTTTTGTACTTAAGTCGGCATTGTGCCTTTTGTATTAAATTCGGATGCAATTTCTGTGATTCATTGTCAATAAGAAGGTCCAAGGTATACTGTAAACCTGAAGTGAAGCATCGGAATCCAAAACTGAACTCACAGGAGAGTTTCAAATCAAAGAAAGTTAGAAAGGCATTCCTCTTGTACTTAAGTCGGCATTGTGCCTTTTGTATTATATTCGGATGCAATTTCTATGTTTCATCGTCAATTAAGAGGTCCAAGGGATACAGTAACCCTGAAGTGGATCATCGGAATCTAAAACTGGACTCACAGATAATGTTCATATCATAGAAAGTGAGAGTGTCAGTCATCTTGTACTTAAGTCGGCATTGTGCCTTTTGTACTAAATTCGGATGCAATTTCTGTGTTTCATCGTCAATTAAATGTTCCAAGGGATACAGTAACCCTGAAGTGATGCATTGGAATCTAAAACTGGACTCACATAAGAGGTTCATATCATAGAAAGTGAGAGTGTCAGTCATCTTGTACTTAAGTCGGCATTGTGCCTTTTGTACTAAATTCGGATGCAATTTCTGTGTTTCATTGTCAATAAGAAGGTCCATGGGATACAGTAAACCTGAATTGAGGCTTCGGAATCTAAAACTGGACTCTCAGGAGAGGTTCAAATCATAGAAAGTTAGAGTGTCTGTCCTCTTGTATTAAGACGGCATTGTGCCTTTTGTATTAAATTTGGATGCAATTTCTGTGCTTCATCGTCAATAAGAAGGTCCAAGGGATACAGTAAACCTGAAGTGAAGCATCGGAATCTAAAACTGGACTCACAGGAGAGGTTCAAATCATAGAAAGGGAATGTGTCAGTCCTCTTGTACTTAAGTCGGCATTGTGGCTTTTCTATTAAATTCGGATGCAATATCTGTGTTTCATCGTCAATAAGAAGGTCCAAGGGATACAGTTAACCTGAAGTGAAGCATCGGATTCTAAAACTGGACTCACAGGAGAGGTACAAATCATAGAAAGTGAGAGTGTCAGTCCTCTTGTACTAAAGTCGGCATTGTGTCTTTTGTATTAAATTCGGATGCAATTTCTGGGTTTCATCGTCAATAAGAAGGTCTAAGGGATACAGTAAACCTGAAGTGAAGTAGCGGAATCTAAAACTGGACTCACAGGAGAGGTTCAAATCATAGAAAATTAGAGTGTCAGTCCTCATGTACTTAAGACGGCATGTGCATTTTGTATTAAACTTTGATGCAATTTCTGTGTTTCATCGTCAATAAGAAGGTCCGAGGGATACAGTAAACATGAAGTGAAATATCGGAATCTAAAACTGGACTCACAGAAGAGATTCAAATCATAGAATGTGAGAGTGTCAGTCCTCATGTACTTAAGACGGCATGTGCATTTTGTATTAAATTCAGATGCAATTTCTGTGTTTCATCTTCAATAAGAAGGTCCGAGGGATACAGTAAACATGAAGTGAAATATCGGAATCTAAAACTGGTCTCACAGAAGAGATTCAAATCATAGAAAGTGAGAGTGTCAGTCCTCTTGTACTCAAGTCGGCATTGTGCCTTTTGTATTAAATTCGGATGCAATATCTGCGTTTCATCGTCAATAAGAAGGTCCAAGGGATACAGTAAACCCGAAGTGAAGTATATGAATCTAAAAATGGACTCACAGCAGAGGTTCAAATCACAGAAAGTTAGAGTGTCAGCCCTCTTGTACTTAAGTCGTCATTGTGCCTTTTGTATTAAATTCGGATGCAAACTCGGTGTTTCATCGTCAATAAGACGGTCCACGGGATACAGCAAACCTGAAGTGAACCATCGGAATCTAAAACTGGACTCACAGGAGAGGTTCAAATCATAGAAAGTGAGAGTGTCAGTCCCTCTGTACTTAAGTCGGCATTGTGCCGTTCGTATTAAATTCGGATGCAATTTCTGTGTTTCATCGTCAATAAGAAGGTGCAAGGTATACAGTAAACCTGAAGTGAAGCATCGGAATCTAAAACTGGACTCACAGGAGAGGTTCAAATCATACAAAAAGTGAGAGTGTCTGTCGTTTTGTACTTAAGTCGGAATTGTGCCATTTGTATTAAATTCGGATACAGTTTCTGTGTTTCATCGTCATATAGAAGGTCCATGGGATACAGTAAACCTGAAGTGAAGCATCGGAATCTAAAACTGGACTCACAGGAGAGGTTCAAATCATAGAAACTAAGAGTGTCAGACCTCTTGTACTTAAGTCTGCATTGTGCCTTTAGTATTAAATTCGGATGCAAACTCTGTGTTTCATCGTCAATAAGAGGGTCCAAGGGATACAGTACACCTGAAGTGAAGCATCGGAAACTAAAACTGGACTCACAGGTGAGGTTCAAATCATAGAAAGTGTGAGTGTTAGTCCTCTTGTACTTAAGTCATCATTGTGCCTTTTGTATTAAATTCCAACGCAAACTCTGTGTTTCATCGTCAATAAGAATTTCCAAGGAATACAGTAAAACTGAAGTGAAGCATCGGAATCTAAAACTGGACTCACATTAGAGGTTCAAATTATAGAAAGAGGGAGTGTCACTTCTCTTGTACTTAAGTCGACATTGTGCCTTTTGTATTAAACTCCGATGCAATTTCTGTGTTTCATCGTCAATAAGAAGGTCCGAGGGATACAGTAAACATGAAGTGAAGTATCGGAATCTAAAACTGGACTCACAGAAGAGATTCAAATCATAGAATGTGAGAGTGTCAGTCCTCATGTACTTAAGACGGCATGTGCATTTTGTATTAAATTCAGATGCAATTTCTGTGTTTCATCGTCCATAAGAACATCCAAGGTATACAGTAAACCTGAAGTGAAGCATCAGAATCCAAAACTGGACTCACAGAAGAGGTTCAACTCATAAAAAGTTTGAGTGTCAATCCTCGTCGGCATTGTGTCTTTTGTATTAAATTCGGATGCAATTTCTGTGTTTCATCGTCAATAAGAAGGTCCAAGGGATACAGTAAAGTAGAAGTGAAGCATCGGAATCTAAAACTGGACTCACAGGAGAGGTTTAAATCGTAGAAAGTTAGAGTGCGAGTCCTTTTGTACTTAAGTCGGCGTTGTGCCTTTTGTATTAAATTCGGATGCAAACTCTGTGTTTCATCGTCAATAAGAAGGTCCGAGGGATACAGTAAACATGACGTGAAGTATCGGAATCTAAAACTGGACTCACAGAAGAGATTCAAATCATAGAATGTGAGAGTGTCAGTCCTCATGTACTTAAGACGGCATGTGCATTTTGTATTAAATTCAGATGCAATTTCTGTGTTTCATCGTCAATAAGAAGGTCCGAGGGATACAGTAAACATGAAGTGAAGTATCGGAATCTAAAACTGGACTCACAGAAGAGATTCAAATCATAGAATGTGAGAGTGTCAGTCCTCATGTACTTAAGACGGCATGTGCATTTTGTATTAAATTCAGATGCAATTTCTGTGTTTCATCGTCCATAAGAAGGTCCAAGGTATACAGTAAACCTGAAGTGAAGCATCGGAATCCAAAACCGGACTCACAGAGGAGGTTCAAATCATAAAAAAATTTGAGTGTCAGTCCTCTAGTACTTAAGTCGGCATTGTGCCTTTTGTATTAAATTCGAATGTAAACTCTGTGTTTCATCGTCAATAAGAAAGTCCAAGGGATACAGTAAACCTGAAGTGAAGCATCGGAATCGAAAACTGGACTCACAGGAGAGGTACAAATCATAGAAAGTAAGAGTGTCAGTCCTCTTGTACTTAAGTCGGCATTGTGCCTTTTGTATTAAATTCGGATACAGTTTCTGTGTTTCATGGTCATATAGAAGGTGCAAGGGATACAGTAAACCTGAAGTGATGCATCGGAATCTAAAACTGGACTCACAGGAGAGGTTCAAATCATAGAAACTAAGAGTGTCAGACGTCTTGAACTTAAGTATGCATTGTGCTTTTTGTATTAAATTTGGATGCCAACTCTGTGTTTCATCGTCAATAAGAAGGTCCAAGGTATACAATAAACCTGAAGTGAAGCATCAGAGTCTAACACTGGACTCACAGGAGAGGTTCAAATCATTGAAAGTGAGAGTGTATGTCCTCTTGTACTTAGGTCGACATTGTGCCTTTTCTATTACATTCGGATGCAATTTCTGTGTTTCATCTCAATAAGAATTTCCAAGGGATACAGTAAACCTGAAGTGAAGCATCGGAAACTAAAACTGGACTCACAGGACAGGTTCACATCATAGAAAGTGAGAGTGTCAGTCCTCTTGTACTTAAGTCGGCATTGTGCCTTTTGTATTAAATTCCAATGCAAACTCTGTGTTTCATCGTCAATAAGAAGTTCCAAGGAATACAGTAAATCTGAAGTGAAGCATCGGAATCTAAAAACTGGACTCACATTAGAGGTTCATATTATAGAAAGTGGAAGTGGCACTCCTCTTGTACTTAAGTCGACATTGTGCCTTTTGTATTAAACTCCGATGCAATTACTGTGTTTCATCGTCAATAAGAAGGTCCGAGGGATACAGTAAACATGAAGTGAAGTACCGGAATCTAAAACTGGACTCACAGAAGAGATTCAAATCATAGAATGTGAGAGTGTCAGTCCTCATGTACTTAAGACGGCATGTGCATTTTGTATTAAATTCAGATGCAATTTCTGTGTTTCATCTTCAATAAGAAGGTCCGAGGGATACAGTAAACATGAAGTGAAATATCGGAATCTAAAACTGGACTCACAGAAGAGATTCAAATCATAGAATATGAGAGTGTCAGTCCTCATGTACTTAAGACGGCATGTGCATTTTGTGTTAAATTCAGATGCAATTTCTGTGTTTCATCGTCCATAAGAAGGTCCAAGGTATACAGTAAACCCAAAGTGAAGCATCGGAATCCAAAACTGGACTCACAAAAGAGGTTCAAATCATAAAAAGTTTGAGTCTCAGTCCTCTAGTACTTAAGTCGGCATTGTGCCTTTTGTATTAAATTCGGATGCAAACTCTGTGTTTCATCGTCAATATGAAAGTCCAAGGGATACAGTAAACCTGAAGTGAAGCATCGGAATCGAAAACTGGACTCACAGGAGAGGTACAAATCATAGAAAGTAAGAGTGTCAGTCCTCTTGTACTTAAGTCGGCATTGTGCCTTTTGTATTAAATTCGGATGCAATATCTGTGTTTCATCGTCTATAAGAAGGTCCAAGGGATACAGTAAACCTGAAGTGAAGCATCGGAATCTAAATCTGGACTCACAGGAGAGGTTCAAATCATAGAAAGTTAGAGTGTCGGTCCTCTTGTACTTAAGTCAGCATTGTGCCTTTTGTATTGAATTCGGATGCAGACTCTGTGTTTCATCGTCAATAAGAGGGTCCAAGGGATACAGTAAACCTGAACTGAAGCATCGGAATCTAAAACTGGACTCACAAGAGAGGCTCAAATCATAGAAAGTGAGAGTGTCAGTCCTCTTGTACTTAAGTCGGCATTGTGCCTTTTGTATTAAATTCGGATGCAATTTCTGTGTTTCATCGTCAATAAGAAGGTGCAAGGTATACAGTAAACCTGAAGTGAAGCATCGGAAACTAAAACTGGACTCACAGGTGAGGTTCAAATCATAGAAAGTGTGAGTGTTAGTCCTCTTGTACTTAAGTCATCATTGTGCCTTTTGTATTAAATTCCAACGCAAACTCTGTGTTTCATCGTCAATAAGAATTTCCAAGGAATACAGTAAAACTGAAGTGAAGCATCGGAATCTAAAACTGGACTCACATTAGAGGTTCAAATTATAGAAAGAGGGAGTGTCACTTCTCTTGTACTTAAGTCGACATTGTGCCTTTTGTATTAAACTCCGGTGCAATTTCTGTGTTTCATCGTCAATAAGAAGGTCCGAGGGATACAGTAAACATGAAGTGAAGTATCGGAATCTAAAACTGGACTCACAGAAGAGATTCAAATCATAGAATGTGAGAGTGTCAGTCCTCATGTACTTAAGACGGCATGTGCATTTTGTATTAAATTCAGATGCAATTTCTGTGTTTCATCGTCCATAAGAACGTCCAAGGTATACAGTAAACCTGAAGTGAAGCATCAGAATCCAAAACTGGACTCACAGAAGAGGTTCAACTCATAAAAAGTTTGAGTGTCAATCCTCGTCGGCATTGTGTCTTTTGTATTAAATTCGGATGCAATTTCTGTGTTTCATCGTCAATAATAAGGTCCAAGGGATACAGTAAAGTAGAAGTGAAGCATCGGAATCTGAAACTGGACTCACAGAAGAGGTTTAAATCGTAGAAAGTTAGAGTGCGAGTCCTTTTGTACTTAAGTCGGCATTGTGCCTTTTGTATTAAATTCGGATGCAAACTCTGTGTTTCATCGTCAATAAGAAGGTCCGAGGGATACAGTAAACATGACGTGAAGTATCGGAATCTAAAACTGGACTCACAGAAGAGATTCAAATCATAGAATGTGAGAGTGTCAGTCCTCATGTACTTAAGACGGCATGTGCATTTTGTATTAAATTCAGATGCAATTTCTGTGTTTCATCGTCAATAAGAAGGTCCGAGGGATACAGTAAACATGAAGTGAAGTATCGGAATCTAAAACTGGACTCACAGAAGAGATTCAAATCATAGAATGTGAGAGTGTCAGTCCTCATGTACTTAAGACGGCATGTGCATTTTGTATTAAATTCAGATGCAATTTCTGTGTTTCATCGTCCGTAAGAAGGTCCAAGGTATACAGTAAACCTGAAGTGAAGCATCGGAATCCAAAACCGGACTCACAGAGGAGGTTCAAATCATAAAAAAATTTGAGTGTCAGTCCTCTAGTACTTAAGTCGGCATTGTGCCTTTTGTATTAAATTCGAATGTAAACTCTGTGTTTCATCGTCAATAAGAAAGTCCAAGGGATACAGTAAACCTGAAGTGAAGCATCGGAATCGAAAACTGGACTCACAGGAGAGGTACAAATCATAGAAAGTAAGAGTGTCAGTCCTCTTGTACTTAAGTCGGCATTGTGCCTTTTGTATTAAATTCGGATACAGTTTCTGTGTTTCATGGTCATATAGAAGGTGCAAGGGATACAGTAAACCTGAAGTGATGCATCGGAATCTAAAACTGGACTCACAGGAGAGGTTCAAATCATAGAAACTAAGAGTGTCAGACGTCTTGAACTTAAGTATGCATTGTGCCTTTTGTATTAAATTTGGATGCCAACTCTGTGTTTCATCGTCAATAAGAAGGTCCAAGGTATACAATTAACCTGAAGTGAAGCATCAGAGTCTAACACTGGACTCACAGGAGAGGTTCAAATCATTGAAAGTGAGAGTGTATGTCCTCTTGTACTTAGGTCGACATTGTGCCTTTTCTATTACATTCGGATGCAATTTCTGTGTTTCATCTCAATAAGAATTTCCAAGGGATACAGTAAACCTGAAGTGAAGCATCGGAAACTAAAACTGGACTCACAGGACAGGTTCACATCATAGAAAGTGAGAGTGTCAGTCCTCTTGTACTTGAGTCGGCATTGTGCCTTTTGTATTAAATTCCAATGCAAACTCTGTGTTTCATCGTCAATAAGAAGTTCCAAGGAATACAGTAAATCTGAAGTGAAGCATCGGAATCTAAAAACTGGACTCACATTAGAGGTTCACATTATAGAAAGTGGAAGTGGCACATCTCTTGTACTTAAGTCGACATTGTGCCTTTTGTATTAAACTCCGATGCAATTACTGTGTTTCATCGTCAATAAGAAGGTCCGAGGGATACAGTAAACATGAAGTGAAGTATCGGAATCTAAAACTGGACTCACAGAAGAGATTCAAATCATAGAATGTGAGAGTGTCAGTCCTCTTGTACTTAAGTCGGCATTGTGCCTTTTGTATTAAATTCGGATGCAATATCTGTGTTTCATCGTCTATAAGAAGGTCCAAGGGATACAGTAAACCTGAAGTGAAGCATCGGAATCTAAATCTGGACTCACAGGAGAGGTTCAAATCATAGAAAGTTAGAGTGTCGGTCCTCTTGTACTTAAGTCAGCATTGTGCCTTTTGTATTGAATTCGGATGCAGACTCTGTGTTTCATCGTCAATAAGAGGGTCCAAGGGATACAGTAAACCTGAACTGAAGCATCGGAATCTAAAACTGGACTCACAAGAGAGGCTCAAATCATAGAAAGTGAGAGTGTCAGTCCTCTTGTACTTAAGTCGGCATTGTGCCTTTTGTATTAAATTCGGATGCAATTTCTGTGTTTCATCGTCAATAAGAAGGTGCAAGGTATACAGTAAACCTGAAGTGAAGCATCGGAATCTAAAACTGGAATCACAGGAGAGGTTCAAATCATAGAAAGTGAGAGTGTCAGTCCTCTTGTACTTAAGTCGGCATTGTGCCTTTTGTATTAAACTCCGATGCAATTTCTGTGTTTCATCGTCAATAAGAAGGTCCGAGGGATACAGTAAACATGAAGTGAAGTATCGGCATCTGAAACTGGACTCACAGAAGAGATTCAAATCATAGAATGTGAGAGTGTCGGTCCTCATGTACTTAAGACGGCATGTGCATTTTGTATTAAATTCAGATGCAATTTCTGTGTTTCATCGTCCATAAGAAGGTCCAAGGTATACAGTAAACCTAAAGTGAAGCATCGGAATCCAAAACTGGACTCACAGAACAGGTTCAAATCATAAAAAGTTTGATTGTCAGTCCTCTAGTACTTAAGTCGGCATTTTGCCTTTTGTATTAAATTCGGATGCAAACTCTGTGTTTCATCGTCAATAAGAGGGTCCAAGGGATACAGTAAACCTGAAGTGAAGCATCGGAAACTAAAACTGGACTCACAGGTGAGGTTCAAATCATAGAAAGTGTGAGTGTTAGTCCTCTTGTACTTAAGTCATCATTGTGCCTTTTGTATTAAATTCCAACGCAAACTCTGTGTTTCATCGTCAATAAGAATTTCCAAGGAATACAGTAAAACTGAAGTGAAGCATCGGAATCTAAAACTGGACTCACATTAGAGGTTCAAATTATAGAAAGAGGGAGTGTCACTTCTCTTGTACTTAAGTCGACATTGTGCCTATTGTATTAAACTCCGATGCAATTTCTGTGTTTCATCGTCAATAAGAAGGTCCGAGGGATACAGTAAACATGAAGTGAAGTATCGGAATCTGAAACTGGACTCACAGAAGAGATTCAAATCATAGAATGTGAGAGTGTCAGTCCTCATGTACTTAAGACGGCATGTGCATTTTGTATTAAATTCAGATGCAATTTCTGTGTTTCATCGTCCATAAGAACGTCCAAGGTATACAGTAAACCTGAAGTGAAGCATCAGAATCCAAAACTGGACTCACAGAAGAGGTTCAACTCATAAAAAGTTTGAGTGTCAATCCTCGTCGGCATTGTGTCTTTTGTATTAAATTCGGATGCAATTTCTGTGTTTCATCGTCAATAAGAAGGTCCAAGGGATACAGTAAAGTAGAAGTGAAGCATCGGAATCTGAAACTGGACTCACAGGAGAGGTTTAAATCGCAGAAAGTTAGAGTGCGAGTCCTTTTGTACTTAAGTCGGCATTGTGCCTTTTGTATTAAATTCGGATGCAAACTCTGTGTTTCATCGTCAATAAGAAGGTCCGAGGGATACAGTAAACATGACGTGAAGTATCGGAATCTAAAACTGGACTCACAGAAGAGATTCAAATCATAGAATGTGAGAGTGTCAGTCCTCATGTACTTAAGACGGCATGTGCATTTTGTATTAAATTCAGAAGCAATTTCTGTGTTTCATCGTCCATAAGAAGGTCCAAGGGATACAGTAAACCTGAAGTGAAGCATCGGAATCTAAAACTGGACTCACAGGAGAGGTTCAAATCATAGAAAGTGGGAGTGTCAGTCCTCATGTACTTAAGACGGCATGTGCATTTTGTATTAAATTCAGATGCAATTTCTGTGTTTCATCGTCCATAAGAAGGTCCAAGGGATACAGTAAACCTGAAGTGAAGCATCGGAATCCTTAACTCGACTAACAGGAGAGGTTCAAATCATAGAAAGTGAAAGTGTCAGTCCTCGTGTACTTCAGTCGGCATTGTGCCTTTTGTGTTAAATACGGATGCAAACTCTGTGTTTCATCGTCAATAAGAAGGTCCAAGGGATACAGTAAACCTGAAGTGAAGCATCGGAATCTAAAACAGGACTCACAGGAGAGGTTTAAATCATAGAAAGTGAGAGTGTCAGTCCTCTTGTACTTAAGTCGGCATTGTGCCTTTTGTATTAAATTCGGATGCTATTACTGTGTTTCATCGTCAATAAAAATTTCCAAGAGATACAGTTAACCTGAAGTGAAGCATCGGAATCTAAAACTGGACTCACAGGAGAGGTTCAAATCATAGAAAGTGGGAGTGTCATTTCTCTTGTACTTATGTCGACATTGTGCTTTTTTTATTAAACTCCGATGCAATTTCTGTGGTTCATCGCAAATAAGAAGGTGCGAGGTATACAGTAAACCTGAAGCGAAGCATCGGAATCCTTAACTCGACTAACAGGAGAGGTTCAAATCATAGAAAGTGAGAGTGTCAGTCCTCTTATACTTAAGTCGGCATTGTGCCTGTTGTATTAAATTCGGATGCAATTTCTTTGTTTCATCGTCAATAAGGAAGTCCAAGGGATACAGTAAACCTGAAGTGAAGCATCGGAATATAAAACTGGACTCACAGGACAGGTTCAAATCATAGAAAGTGAGAGTGTCTGTCCTTTTGTACTTAACTCGGCATTGTGCCTTTTGTATTAAATTCCAATGCAAACTCTGTGTTTCAACGTCAATAAGAAGTTCAAAGGGATACAGTAAAACTGAAGTAAAGCATCCGAATCTAAAACTGGACTCAAAGGAGCGGTTCTAATCATAGAAAGTTGGAGTGTTAGTCCTCTTGTACTTAAGTCGGCATTGTGCCTTTTGTATTAAATTCGGATGCAATTTCTGTTTTTCAACGTCAATAAGAAGGTCCAAGGGATACAGTAAACCTGAAGTGAAGCATCGGAAACTAAAACTGGACTCACAGGAGAGGTTCAAATCATAGAAAGTTAGAGTGTCAGTCCTCTTGTACTTAGGTCGGCATTGAGCCTTTGTATTAAATTTGGACGCAATTTCTGTGTTTCATCGTCAATAAGGAGGTGCAAGGTATACAGGAAACCTGAAGTGAAGCATCGGAATCCAAAACAGGACTCGCAGGAGAGGTGCCAATCATAGAAAGTGAGAGTGTCAGTCCTCTTGTACTTAAGTCGGCATTGTGCCTTTTGTATTAAATTCGGATGCAATTACTGTGTTTTATCGTCAATATGAAGGTCCAAGGAATACAGTAAACATGAAGTGAAGTCTTCTAATATTTTCCGGGTATGCAGCCGGATCCCATCGACATTCTGCCACGATATTTCGGCCCAGAGACGTCCGGCCATCGTCAGGTGAGTACACAACTACTGAAGAGCCCAGGTGCAGCCGCGGTAATTATCCCGAATCTCGCGCATGTGAAATGTACTGGCATCCTACAGCGCATGCGTCAGGTGTTGACATGCGCAGCATTGCCGAGTTGTACGTGCTGCACTCAGTTGTGGAAATAAAGGCTCATCTAGTCATTGAGTATCGAATGACACTGTCGATCCCGCTGTGATTGTATAATTTTAATAACAGGATTCCAATTTTTATAAAGCTGAAAGCTGTTGTCACGATTTATAAGACTATTGGCAAGACGTAATTCCACTGATTCATTGATTACGGAATCCCAAAAACCGGAAACCGAGGATAAAATTTTTGTTACATTGTATTTCATTGAATGTCCCAAAGAGATACAGTGCTCTGCTACTGCCGATTTTTAAGGTTACCGCAGACGGGTGTATCTTTCATGTTCTATACATCGTTCATGGACAGTTCCTGTCGTCTGGCCAATATATGCATCGAAAAAAAGAAGGTCCAAGGTATACCGTAAACCTGAAGTGAAGCATCGGAATGTAAAACTGCACACACAGGAGAGGTTCAAATCATAGAAAGTTAGAGTGTGACTCCTCTTGTCCTTAAGTCGGCATTGTGACTTTTGTATTAAATTCGGATGCAAACTCTGTGTTTCATCGTCAATAAGAGGGTCCAAGGGATACAGTAAACCTGAAGTGAAGCATCGGAATCTAAAATTGGACTCACAGGAGAGCTTCAAATCATAGAAAGATAGAGTGTCTGTCCTCTTGTACTTAGGTCGGCATTGTGCCTTTTGTATTAAATTCGGATGCAATTTCTGTTTTTCATCGTCAATAAGAAGCTCCAAGGGATACAGTAAACCTGAAGTGAAGCATCGGAATCTATAACTGGACTCACAGGATAGGTTCAAATCATAGAGTGTTAGAGTGTCACTCCTCTTGTACTTAAGTCGGTATTGTGCCTTTTGTATTATATTCGGATGCAATTTCTGTATTTCATCTTCAATAAGAAGGTCCAAGGGATACAGAAGACCTGAAGTGAAGCATCGGAATCTAAAACTGGACTCACACGAGAGGTTCAAAACATAGAAAGCCAGAGTGTCAGTCCTCTTGTACTTACGTCGGCATTGTGCCTTTTGTATTAAAATCGGATGCAAACTCTGTGTTTCATTGTCAATAAGAAGGTCCAAGGGATACAGTAAACCTGAGGTGAAGCATCGGAATCTAAAACTGGACTCACAGGAGGGGTTCAATTATAGATAGTTGGAGTGTGAGTCCTCTTGTACTTAAGTCGGCATTGTGCCTTTTGTATTAAATTCGGATGCAATTTCTGTAATTCATCGTCAATAAGAAGGTCGAAGGTATACATTCAACCTGAAGTGAAGCATCGGAATGTAAAACTGGACTCATAGGAGCGGTTCAAATCATAGAGAGTAAGAGTGTCGCTCCTCTTGTACTTAAGGCGGTATTGTGCATTTTGTATTAATTTCTGATGCAATTTCTGTGTTACATCGTCAATACGAAGTTCCAAGAGATACAGTAAACCTGAAGTGAAGCATCGGAATCTAAAACTGGACTCACAGGAGAGGTTCAAATCATAGCAAGTTAGAGTGTCAGTCCTCTTGTACTTCAGTCGGCATTGTACCTTTTGTATTGAATTCAGATGCAAACTCTGTGTTTCATCGTCAATAAGAAGGTCCAAGGGATACAGTAAGCCTGAAGTGAAGCATCCGAATCTAAAACTGGACTCACAGGAGAGGTTCAAATCATAGAAAGTGAGAGTGTCAGTCCTCTTGTACTTAAGTCGACATTGTGCCCTTAGTATTAAATACGGATGCGATTTCTGTGTTTCATCGTCAATAAGAAGGCCAAGGGATACTGTAAACCTGAAGTGAAGCATCGGAATCTAACACTGGACTCACAGGAGAGGTTCAAATCATATAAAGTGAGAGTGTCAGTCCTCTTGTACTTAAGTCGGCATTGTGCGTTGTGTATTAAATTCGGATGCAATTTCCGTGTTTCATCGTCACTAAGAAGATCCAAGGGATACAGTTAACTAGAAGTGAAGCTTCGGAATCTAAAGCTGGACTCACAGGAGAGGTTCAAATCATAGAAAGTGAGAGTGTCAGTCCTCTTGCACTTACGTCGGCATTGTGCCCTTTGTATTAAATTCGCATGCAATTTCTGTGTTTCATCGTCAATAAGAAGGTCCATAGGATACTGTAAACCTGAAGTGAAGCATCGGAATCTAAAAATGGACTCACAGGAGGGGTTCAAATCATAGATAGTGAGAGTGTCAGTCCTCTTTTACTTAAGTCGGGATTGTGCCTTTTGTATTAAATTCGGATGCAATTTGTGTATTTCATCGTCAATACGATGGTCCAAGGTATACAGTAAACCTGAAGTGAAGCATCGGAATCTAAAAATGGACTCCCAGGAGAGGTTCAAATCATAGATAGTGAGAGTGTCAGTCCTCTTTTACTTAAGTCGGCCTTTTGCCTTTTGTGTTAAATTCGGATGCAATTTCTGTGTTTCATCGTCAATACGAATATCCAAGATATACAGTAAACATGAAGTGAAGCATCGGAATCTAAAACTGGACTCACAGGAGAGGTTCAAGTCATAGCAAGGTAGAGTGTCAGTCCTCTTGTACTTCAGTCGGCATTGTACCTTTTGTATTGAATTCAGATGCAAACTCTGTGTTTCATCGTCAATAAGAAGGTCCAAGGGATACAGTAAACCTGAAGTGAAGCACCCAAATCTAAAACTGGACTCACAGGAAAGGTTCAAATCATAGAAAGTTAAAGTGTCAGTCCTTTTGTACTTAAGTCATCATTGTGCCTTTTGTATTAAATTCGGATGCAATTTCTGTGCTTCATCATCAATAAGAAGTTCCAAGGGATACAGTAAAATTGAAGTGCAGCATCGGAATCTAAAACTGGACTCACAGGAGAGGTTCAAATCATAGAAAGTGAGAGTGTCGGTAGTCTTGTACTTAATTCGGCATTGTTTCTTTTGTACTAATTTCCTATGCAAACTCTGTGTTTCATCGTCAATAAGAAGTTCCAAGGGTACAGTAAACCTGAAGTGAACCATCGGAATCTAAATCTGGACTCACCGGGGAAGTTCAAAACATAGAAAGTGAGAGTGTCAGTTCACTTGTACTTAAGTCAGCATTGTGCCTTTTGTATTAAATTCCGATGCAATTTCTGTGTTTCGTCGACAATAAGAAGGTGCAAGGTTTACAGTAAACCTGAAGCGAAGCGTCAGAATCTAAATCTGGATTCACAGGAGTGGTACATATCATAGAAAGTGAGAGTGTCAGTCCTCATGTACTTAAGTCGGCATTGTGCCTTTTGTATTAAATTCGGATGCAATTTCTGTGTTTCATCGTCAATAAGAAGGTCCAAGGTATACAGTAAACCTGAAGTTAAGCATCGGAATCTAAAACTGGACTCACAGGAGAGGTTCAAATCATAGAAAGTTAGAGTGTCAGTCCTCTTGTACTTAAGTTGGCATTGTGCCTTTTGAATTTACTTCCGGTGCCATTTCTGTGTTTGATCGTCCATAAGAAGGTCGAAGGTATACAGTAAACCTGAAGTGAAACATCGGAATCTAAAACTGGACTCACAGGAGAGGTTCAAATCATATAAAGTTTGAGTGTCAGTCCTCTTGTAATTAAATCGGCATTGTGCCTTTTGTATTAAATTCGGTTGCAATTTCTGCATTTCATCGTCAATAAGAAGGTCCAAGGGATACAGTAAAATTGAAGTGCAGCATCGGAATCTAAAACTGGACTCACAGGAGAGGTTCAAATCATAGAAAGTGAGATTGTCAGTCCTCTTGTTCGTAAGTCGGCATTGTGTTATTTGTATTAAATTCGGATGCAATATCTGTGTCTCATCGTCAGTAAGAAGGTCCAAGGGATACAGTAAACCTGAAGAGAAGCATAGGACTCTAAAACTTTGGATTCACAGGAGAGGTTCAAATCATAGAAAGTTAGAGTGTCAGTCCTCTTGTACTTAAGTTGGCATTGTGCCTTTTGAATTTACTTCCGATGCCATTTCTGTGTTTGATCGTCCATAAGAAGGTCGAAGGTATACAGTAAACCTGAAGTGAAACATCGGAATCTAAAACTGGACTCACAGGAGAGGTTCAAATCATATAAAGTTTGAGTGTCAGTCCTCTTGTAATTAAATCGGTATTGTGCCTTTTGTATTAAATTCGGTTGCAATTTCTGCATTTCATCGTCAATAAGAAGGTCCAAGGGATACAGTAAAATTGAAGTGCAGCATCGGAATCTAAAACTGGACTCACAGGAGAGGTTCAAATCATAGAAAGTGAGAGTGTCAGTCCTCTTGTACTTAAGTCGACATTGTGCCCTTAGTATTAAATACGGATGCGATATCTGTGTTTCATCGTCAATAAGAAGGTCCAAGGGAAACTGTAAACCTGAAGTGAAGCATCGGAATCTAACACTGGACTCACAGGAGAGGTTCAAATCATATAAAGTGAGAGTGTCAGTCCTCTTGTACTTAAGTCGGCATTGTGCGTTGTGTATTAAATTCAGATGCAATTTCTGTGTTTCATCGTCACTAAGAAGGTCCAAGGGATACAGTAAACCTGAAGTGAAGCTTCGGAATCTAAAGCTGGACTCACAGGAAAGGTTCAAATCATAGAAAGTGAGAGTGTCAGTCCTCTTGCACTTACGTCGGCATTGTGCCCTTTGTATTAAATTCGGATGCAATTTCTGTGTTTCATCGTCAATACGAAGTTCCAAGATATACAGTAAACCAGAGGTGAAGCATCGGAATCTAAAACTGGACTCACAGGAGAGGTTCAAATCATAGCAAGTTAGAGTGTCAGTCCTCTTACACTTCAGTCGGCATTGTACCTTTTGTATTGAATTCAGGTGCAAACTCTGTGTTTCATCGTCAATAAGAAGGTCCAAGGGATACCGTAAACCTGAAGTGAAGCATCCGAATCTAAAACTGGACCCATAGGAAAGGATCAAATCATAGAAAGTTAAAGTGTCAGTCCTTTTGTACTTAAGTCGTCATTGTGCCTCTTGTGTTAAATTCGGATGCAATTACTGTGCTTCATCGTCAATAAGAAGTTCCAAGGGATACAGTAGAATTGAAGTGTAGCATCGGAATCTAAAACTGGACTCACAGGAGAGGTTCAAATCATAGAAAGTGAGAGTGTCAGTAGTCTTGTACTTAATTCGGCATTGTTTCTTTTGTACTAAATTCCAATGCAAACTCGGTGTTTCATCGTCAATAAGAAGTTCCAAGGGATACAGCAAACCTGAAGTGAAGCATCGGAATCTAAATCTGGACTCACCGGGGAAGTTCAAATCATAGAAAGTGAGAGTGTCAGTTCTCTTGTACTTAAGTCGGCATTGTGCCTTTTGTATTAAATTCCGATGCAATTTCTGTGTTTCGTCGACAATAAGAAGTTGCAAGGTTTACAGTAAACTTGAAGCGAAGCATCGGAATCTAAAACTGGATTCACAGGAGTGGTTCATATCGTAGAAAGTGAGAGTGTCAGTCCTCATGTACTTAAGTCGGCATTGTGCCTTTTGTATTAAATTCGGATGCAAACACTGTGTTTCATCGTCAATAAGAAGGACCAAGGGATACAGTAAACCTGTAGTGAAGCATCGGAATCTGAAACTGGACTCACAGGAGCGGTTCAAATCGTAGAAAGTGAGAGTGTCAGTCCTCTTGTTCTTAAGTCGGCATTGTGTTATTTGTATTAAATTCGGATGCAATATCTGTGTCTCATCGTCAGTAAGAAGGTCCAAAGGATACAGTAAACCTGAAGAGAAGCATCGGAATCTAAAACTTTGGACTCACAGGAGAGGTTCAAATCATAGAAAGTTTGAGTGGCAGTCCTCTTGTACTTAAGTTGGCATTGTGCCTTTTGAATTTAGTTCTGATGCCATTTCTGTGTTTCATCGTCAATGAGAAGGTCAAGGGTATACAGTAATCCTGAAGTGAAGCATCGGAATTTAAAACTGGACTCACAGGAAAGGTTCAAATCATAGAAAGTTAAAGTGTCAGTCCTTTTGTACTTAAGTCGGCATTGTGCCTTTTGTATTAAATTCGGATGCAATTTCTGTGCTTCATCGATAATAAGAAGTTGCAAGGGATACAGTAAAATTGAAGTGCAGCATCGGAATCTAAAACTGGACTTACAGGAGAGGATCAAATCATGGAAAGTGAGAGTGTCAGTAGTCTTGTACTTAATTCGGCAATGTTTCTTTTGTACAAAATTCCAATGCAAACTCTGTGTTTCGTCGTCAATAAGAAGTTCCAAGTGATACAGTAAACCTGAAGTGAAGCATCGGAATCAAAATCTGGACTCACCGGGGAGGTTCAAATCATAGAAAGTGAGAGTGTCAGTTCTCTTGTACTTAAATCGGCATTGTGCCTTCTGTATTAAATTCCGATGCTATTTCTGTGTTTCGTCGACAATAAGAAGGTGCAAGGTATACAGTAAACCTGAAGCGAAGCATCAGAATCTGAAACTGGACTCACAGGAGAGGTTCATATCATAGAAAGTGAGAGTGTCAGTCCTCTTGTTCTTAAGTCGGCATTGTGTTATTTGTATTAAATTCGGATGCAATATCTGTGTTTCATCGTCAATAAGAAGGTCCAAGGGATACAGTAAACCTGAAGAGAAGCATCGGAATCTAAAACTGGACTCACAGGAGAGTTTCAAATCATAGAAAGTTAGAGTGTCAGTCCTCTTGTACTTAGGTCATCATTGTGCCTTTTGTATTAAATTCAGATGCAATTTCTGTGCTACATCGTCAAGAGGAAGGTCCAAGGTATAAAGTAAACCTGAAGTGAAGCATTGGAATCTGAAACTGGGCTCACAGGAGAGGTTCAAATCATAGAAAGTGAGAGTGTCAGTCCTCTTGTTCTTAAGTCAGCATTATGTTATTTGTATTAAATTAGGATGCAATATCTGTGTTTCATCGTCAATAAGATGGTCCAAGGGATACAGTAAACCTGATGAGAAGCATCGGAATCTAAAACTGGACTCACAGGAGAGGTTCAAATCATAGAAAGTTAGAGTCTCAGTCCTCTTGTACTTGAGTCGGCATTGTGCCTTTTGAATTTAGTTCCGATGCAATTTCTGTGTTTCATCGTCAATAAGAAGGTCCAAGGTATACAGTAAACCTGAAGTGAAACATCGGAATCTAAAACTGGACTCACAGGAGAGGTTCAATTCATATAAAGTTGGAGTGTCAGTCCTCTTGTAATTAAGTCGGCATTGTGCCTTTTGTATTAAATTCGGTTGCAATTTCTGCGTTTCTTTGTCAATAAGAATGTCCAAGGGATACAGTAAACCTGAAGTGAAGTATGGGAATCTAAAACTGTACTCACAGGAGAGGTTCAAATCATAGAAAGTTAGAGTGTCAGTACCCTTGTACTTATGTCGGCATTGTGCCTTTTGTATTAAATTCGGAAGCAATTTCTGTGCGTCATCGTCAATAAGAAGGTAAAAGGTATACAGTAAACCTGAAGTGAAGCATCGGAATCTAAAACAGGACTCACACGAGAGGTTTAAATCATAGAAAGTTAGAGTGTGAGTCCTCTTGTACTTAAGTCCTCATTGTGCCTTTTGTATTAAATTCGGATGCAATTTCTGTGTTTCATCGTCAATAACAAGGTCCAAGGTATACAGTAAACCTAAAGTGAAGCATCGGAATCTAAAACTGGACTCACAGGAGAGGTACAAATCATAGAAAGTTAGAGTGTCAGTCCCCTTGTACTTAAGTCGGCATTGTGCCTTTTCTATTAAATTCAGATGCAATTTCTGTGTTTCATCGTCAATAAGTAGGTCCAAGGGATACAGTAAACCTGAAGTGAAGCCTCGGAATCTAAAACTGGACTCACAGGAGAGGTTCTAATTATAGAAAGTTAGAGTGACAGTCCTCTTGTACTTAAGTCGGCATTGTGCCTTTTGTATTAATTTCCGATGCAATTTCTGTGTTTCGTCGACAGTAAGAAGGTGCAAGGTTTACAGTAAACCTGAGGCAAAGCATCGGAATCTAAAACTGGATTCACAGGAGTGGTTCATATCATAGAAAGTGAGAGTGTCAGTCCTCATGTACTTAAGTCGGCATTGTGCCTATTGTATTAAATTCGGATGCAATTTCCGTGTTTCATCGTCAATAAGAAAGTCCAAGTTATACAGTAAACCTGGAGTGAAGCGTTGGAATTTAAAACTGGACTCACAGAAGAGGTTCAAATCATAGAAAGTTAGAGTGTCAGTCCTCTTCTACATAAGTCGGCATTGTGCTTTTGTATTAAATTCGGATGCAAACACTGTGTTTCATCGTCAATAAGAAGGTCCAAGGATACAGTAAACCTGTAGTGAAGCATCGGAATCTGAAACTGGACTCACAGGAGAGGTTCAAATCATAGAAAGTGAGAGTGTCAGTCCTCTTGTTCTTAAGTCGGCATTGTGTTATTTGTATTAAATTCGGATGCAATTTCTGTTTCTCATCTTCAATAAGAAGGTCCAAGGTATACAGTAAACCTGAAGAGAAGCATCGAAATCTAAAACTAGACTCACAGGAGAGGTACAAATCATAGAAAGTTAGAGTGTCAGTCCTCTTGTACTTAAGTTGGCATTGTGCCTTTTGAATTTAGTTCCGATGCAATTTCTGTGTTTCATCATCAATAAGAAGGTCCAAGGTATACAGTAAACCTGAAGTGAAACATCGGAATCTAAAACTGGACTCACAGGAGATTTTCAAATCATATAAAGTTTGAGTGTCAGTCCTCTTGTAGTTAAGTCGGCATTGTGCCTTTTGTATTAAATTCGGTTGCAATTTCTGCGTTTCATCGTCAATAAGAAGGTCCAAGGGATACAGTAAACATGAAGTGAAGTATCGGAATCTAAAACTGGACACACAGTAGAGGTTCAAATCATAGAAAGTTAGAGTGTCAGTTCTCTTGTACTTAAGTCGGCATTGTGCCTTTTGTATTAAATTCGGAAGCAATTTCTGTGTTACATCGTCAATAAGAAGGTCCAAGGGATACAGTAAACCTGAAGTGAAGCATCGGTATCTAAAACTGGACTCACAGGAGAGGTTCAATTATAGCAAGTTAGAGTGGCAGTCCTCTTGTACTTAAGACGGCATTGTGCCTTTTGAATTTTATTCCGACGCAATTTATGTGCTTCATCGTCAATAAGAATGTCCAAGGTAAATAGTAAACCTGAAGTGAAGCATCGGAATCTAAAACTGGACTCCCAGGAGAGGTTCAAATCATAGAAAGTTAGAGTGTCAGTCATCTTGTACTTAGGTCATCATTGTGCCTTTTGTATTAAATTCAGATGCAATTTCTGTGTTTCATCGTCAATAAGAAGGTGCAAGGTATACAGTAAACCTGAAGTGAGCATCGGATTCTAAAACTGGACTCACAGGAGAGGTCCAAATCATAGAAAGTGAGACTGTCAGTCCTCTTGTACTTAAGTCGGTATTGAGCCTTTTGTATTAAATTCGGATGCAATTTCTTTGTTTCATCGTGAATAAGAAGGTCCAGGGTATACAGTAATCATGAAGTGAAGCATCGGAATCTAAAACTGGACTCAGAGGAAAGGTTCAAATCATAGAAAGTTAAAATGTCAGTCGTTTTGTACTTAAGTCGCCATTGTGCCTTTTGTATTAAATTCGGATGCAATGTCTGTGCTTCATCGTCAATTAGAAGTTCCAAGGGATACAGTAAAATGGAAGTGCAGCATCGGAATCTAAAACTGGACTCACAGGAGAGGTTCAAATCATAGAAAGTGAGAGTGTCAGTACTCTTGTACTTAAGTCGGCATTGTGCCTTTTGAATTTAGTTCCGATGCAATTTCTGTGTTTCATCGTCAATAAGAAGGTCCAAGGTAAACAGTAAACCTGAAGTGAAGCATCGGAATCTAAATCTGGACTCACAGGAGTGGTTCAAATCATAGAAAGTTAGAGTGTCAGTCATCTTGTAATTAGGTCATCATTGTGCCTTTTGTATTAAATTCAGATGCAATTTCTGTGTTTCATCGTAAATAAGAAGGTGCAAGGTATACAGTAAACCTGAAGTGAAGCATCGGAATCTTAAACTGGACTCAAAGGAGAGGTTCAATTCATAGAAAGTTAAAATGTCAGTCCTCTTGTAATTAAGTCGGCATTGTGATTTTTGTATTAAATTCAGATGCAAACTCTGTGTCTCATCGTCAATAAGAAGGTCCAACGGATACAGTAAACCTGATGTGAAGCATCAGAATCTAAAACTGGACTCACAGGAGAGGTTTAAATCATAGAAAGTTGGAGTGTCAGTCCTCTTGTACTTAAGTCGGCATTGTGCCTTTTGTATTTAATTCGGATGCAATATCTGTGTTACATCGTCAATAAGAAGTTCCAAGGGATACAGTAAACCTAAAGTGAAGCATCGGAATCTAAAACTGGACTCACAGGAGAGGTTCAAATCATAGAAAGTGAGAGTGCCAGCTCTCTTGTACTTAAGTCTGCATTGTGCCTTTTGTATTAAATTGCGATGCAATTTTGTGTTTCATCGTCAATAGGAAGGTGCAAGGTATACAGTAAACCTGAAGTGAAGCATCAGAATCTAAAACTGGACTCACAGGTGGGGTTCAAATCATAGAAAGTGAGACTGTCAGTCCTCTTGTTCTTAAGTCGGCATTGAGCCTTTTGAAATTAGTTCCGATGCAATTTCTGTGTTTCATCGTCAATAAGTAGGTCCAAGGTATACAGTTAACCTGAAGTGAAGCATCGGAATCTAAAACGGGACTCACAGGAGAGGTTCAATTCATATAAAGTTTGAGTGTCAGTCCTCTTGTAATTAAGTCGGCATTGTGCCTTCTGTATTAAATTCGGTTGCAATTTCTGCGTTTCTTCGTCAATAAGAAGGTCCAAGGGATACAGTAAATGTGAAGTGAAGTATCGGAATCTAAAACTAGACTCACAGGAGAGGTTCAAATCATAGAAAGTTAGAGTGTCAGTACTCTTGTACTTAAGTCGGCATTGTGCCTTTTGTATTAAATTCGGATGCAATTTCTGTGTCTCATCGTCAATAAGAAGGTCCAAGGGATACAGTAAACCTGAAGTGAAGCATCGGTATCTAAAACTGGACTCACAGGAGCGGTTCAGTTATAGAAAGTGAGAGTGGTAGCCCTCTTGTATTTAAGTCGGCATTGTGCCTTTTGAATTTTATTCCGACGCAATTTATGTGCTTCATCGTCAATAAGAAGGTCCAAGGGATACAGTAAACCTGAAGTGAAGCATCGGAATCTAAAACTGGACTCACAGGAGAGGTTCAAATCATAGAAAGTTAGAGTGTCAGTCATCTTGTACTTAAGTCGGCATTGTGCCTTTTGTATTAAATTCGGATGCAATTTCTGTGTTTCATCGTCAATAAGAAGGTCCAAGGTATACAGTAAACCTAAAGTGAAGCATCGGAATCTAAAACTGGACTCACAGAAGTGGTTCAAATCATAGAAAGTTAGAGTGTCAGTCCTCTTGTAATTAAGTCGGCATTGTGACTTTTGTATTAAAATCGGATGCAATTTCTGTGATTCATCGTCAATAAGAAGGTGCAAGGTATACAGTAAACCTGAAGTGAAGCATCGGAATCTATAACTGGACTCAAAGGAGAGGTTCAACTCATTGAAAGTTAGAGTGTCAGTCCTCTTGTACTTAAGTCGGCATTGTGCTATTGTATTACATTCGGATGCAGTTTCTGTGCTACATCGTCAATAAGAAGTTCCAAGGTATGAAGTAAATCCGAAGTTAAGCATCGGAATCTAGAACTGGACTCGCAACGGAGGTTTAAATCATAGAAAGTTAGAGTGTGAGTCATCTTGTACTTAAGTTTCATTGTGCCTTTTGTATTAAATTCGGATGCAATTTCTGTGTTTCATCGTCATTAAGAACGTCCAAGGTATACAGTAAACCTGAAGTGAATCATCGGAATCTAAAACGGGACCCACAGGAGAAGTTCAAATCATAGAAAGTTAGTGTGTCTGTCGTCTTGTACTTAACTCGGCATTGTGCCTTTTGTATTAAATTCGGATGCAATTTCTGTTTTTCATCGTCAATAAGAAGGTCCAAGGGATACAGTAAACCTGAAGTGAAGCATCGGAATATAAATCTGTACCCTCAGGAGAGGTTCAAATCATAGAAAGTTAGAGTGTCAGTACTCTTGTACTTAAGTCGGCATTGTGCCTTTTGTATTTAATTCGGATGCAATTTCTGTGTTTCATCGTCAATAAGAAGGTCCAAGGGATACAGTAAACCTGAAGTGAAGCATCGGTATCTAAAACTGGACTCACAGGAGAGGTTCAATTATAGCAAGTTAGAGTGGCAGTCCTCTTGTACTTAAGACGGCATTGTGCCTTTTGAATTTTATTCCGACGCAATTTATGTGCTTCATCGTCAATAAGAATGTCCAAGGTAAATAGTAAACCTGAAGTGAAGCATCGGAATCTAAAACTGGACTCCCAGGAGAGGTTCAAATCATAGAAAGTTAGAGTGTCAGTCATCTTGTACTTAGGTCATCATTGTGCCTTTTGTATTAAATTCAGATGCAATTTCTGTGTTTCATCGTCAATAAGAAGGTGCAAGGTATACAGTAAACCTGAAGTGAGCATCGGATTCTAAAACTGGACTCACAGGAGAGGTCCAAATCATAGAAAGTGAGACTGTCAGTCCTCTTGTACTTAAGTCGGTATTGAGCCTTTTGTATTAAATTCGGATGCAATTTCTTTGTTTCATCGTGAATAAGAAGGTCCAGGGTATACAGTAATCATGAAGTGAAGCATCGGAATCTAAAACTGGACTCAGAGGAAAGGTTCAAATCATAGAAAGTTAAAATGTCAGTCGTTTTGTACTTAAGTCGCCATTGTGCCTTTTGTATTAAATTCGGATGCAATGTCTGTGCTTCATCGTCAATTAGAAGTTCCAAGGGATACAGTAAAATGGAAGTGCAGCATCGGAATCTAAAACTGGACTCACAGGAGAGGTTCAAATCATAGAAAGTGAGAGTGTCAGTACTCTTGTACTTAAGTCGGCATTGTGCCTTTTGAATTTAGTTCCGATGCAATTTCTGTGTTTCATCGTCAATAAGAAGGTCCAAGGTAAACAGTAAACCTGAAGTGAAGCATCGGAATCTAAATCTGGACTCACAGGAGTGGTTCAAATCATAGAAAGTTAGAGTGTCAGTCATCTTGTAATTAGGTCATCATTGTGCCTTTTGTATTAAATTCAGATGCAATTTCTGTGTTTCATCGTAAATAAGAAGGTGCAAGGTATACAGTAAACCTGAAGTGAAGCATCGGAATCTTAAACTGGACTCAAAGGAGAGGTTCAATTCATAGAAAGTTAAAATGTCAGTCCTCTTGTAATTAAGTCGGCATTGTGCCTTTTGTATTAAATTCAGATGCAAACTCTGTGTCTCATCGTCAATAAGAAGGTCCAACGGATACAGTAAACCTGATGTGAAGCATCAGAATCTAAAACTGGACTCACAGGAGAGGTTTAAATCATAGAAAGTTGGAGTGTCAGTCCTCTTGTACTTAAGTCGGCATTGTGCCTTTTGTATTTAATTCGGATGCAATATCTGTGTTACATCGTCAATAAGAAGTTCCAAGGGATACAGTAAACCTAAAGTGAAGCATCGGAATCTAAAACTGGACTCACAGGAGAGGTTCAAATCATAGAAAGTGAGAGTGCCAGCTCTCTTGTACTTAAGTCTGCATTGTGCCTTTTGTATTAAATTGCGATGCAATTTTGTGTTTCATCGTCAATAGGAAGGTGCAAGGTATACAGTAAACCTGAAGTGAAGCATCAGAATCTAAAACTGGACTCACAGGTGGGGTTCAAATCATAGAAAGTGAGACTGTCAGTCCTCTTGTTCTTAAGTCGGCATTGAGCCTTTTGAAATTAGTTCCGATGCAATTTCTGTGTTTCATCGTCAATAAGTAGGTCCAAGGTATACAGTTAACCTGAAGTGAAGCATCGGAATCTAAAACGGGACTCACAGGAGAGGTTCAATTCATATAAAGTTTGAGTGTCAGTCCTCTTGTAATTAAGTCGGCATTGTGCCTTCTGTATTAAATTCGGTTGCAATTTCTGCGTTTCTTCGTCAATAAGAAGGTCCAAGGGATACAGTAAATGTGAAGTGAAGTATCGGAATCTAAAACTAGACTCACAGGAGAGGTTCAAATCATAGAAAGTTAGAGTGTCAGTACTCTTGTACTTAAGTCGGCATTGTGCCTTTTGTATTAAATTCGGATGCAATTTCTGTGTCTCATCGTCAATAAGAAGGTCCAAGGGATACAGTAAACCTGAAGTGAAGCATCGGTATCTAAAACTGGACTCACAGGAGCGGTTCAGTTATAGAAAGTGAGAGTGGTAGCCCTCTTGTATTTAAGTCGGCATTGTGCCTTTTGAATTTTATTCCGACGCAATTTATGTGCTTCATCGTCAATAAGAAGGTCCAAGGGATACAGTAAACCTGAAGTGAAGCATCGGAATCTAAAACTGGACTCACAGGAGAGGTTCAAATCATAGAAAGTTAGAGTGTCAGTCATCTTGTACTTAAGTCGGCATTGTGCCTTTTGTATTAAATTCGGATGCAATTTCTGTGTTTCATCGTCAATAAGAAGGTCCAAGGTATACAGTAAACCTAAAGTGAAGCATCGGAATCTAAAACTGGACTCACAGAAGTGGTTCAAATCATAGAAAGTTAGAGTGTCAGTCCTCTTGTAATTAAGTCGGCATTGTGACTTTTGTATTAAAATCGGATGCAATTTCTGTGATTCATCGTCAATAAGAAGGTGCAAGGTATACAGTAAACCTGAAGTGAAGCATCGGAATCTATAACTGGACTCAAAGGAGAGGTTCAACTCATTGAAAGTTAGAGTGTCAGTCCTCTTGTACTTAAGTCGGCATTGTGCTATTGTATTACATTCGGATGCAGTTTCTGTGCTACATCGTCAATAAGAAGTTCCAAGGTATGAAGTAAATCCGAAGTTAAGCATCGGAATCTAGAACTGGACTCGCAACGGAGGTTTAAATCATAGAAAGTTAGAGTGTGAGTCATCTTGTACTTAAGTTTCATTGTGCCTTTTGTATTAAATTCGGATGCAATTTCTGTGTTTCATCGTCATTAAGAACGTCCAAGGTATACAGTAAACCTGAAGTGAATCATCGGAATCTAAAACGGGACCCACAGGAGAAGTTCAAATCATAGAAAGTTAGTGTGTCTGTCGTCTTGTACTTAACTCGGCATTGTGCCTTTTGTATTAAATTCGGATGCAATTTCTGTTTTTCATCGTCAATAAGAAGGTCCAAGGGATACAGTAAACCTGAAGTGAAGCATCGGAATATAAATCTGTACCCTCAGGAGAGGTTCAAATCATAGAAAGTTAGAGTGTCAGTACTCTTGTACTTAAGTCGGCATTGTGCCTTTTGTATTTAATTCGGATGCAATTTCTGTGTTTCATCGTCAATAAGAAGGTCCAAGGGATACAGTAAACCTGAAGTTAAGCATCGGAATCTAAAACTGGACTCACAGGAGAGGTTCAAATCATAGAAAGTTAGAGTGTCAGTCCTCTAGTACTTAAGTGGGCATTGTGTCTTTTATATTAAATTCGGTTGCAATTTCTGGGATTCATCGTCAATAAGAAGGTCCAAGCGATACAGTAAACCTGTAGTGAAGCATCGGAATCCAAAACTGGACTCACAGGAGAGGTTCAAATCATAGAACGTTGGAGTGTCAGTCCTCTTGTACTTAAGTCGGCATTGTGCCTTTAGTATTAAATTCGGATGCAATTTCTGTGTTACATCGTCAATAAGAAGTTCCAAGGGATACAGTAAACCTGAAGTGAAGCATTGGAATCTAAAACTGGACTCACAGGAGAGGTTCAAATCATACAAAATGAGAGTGCCAGCTCTCTTGTACTTAAGTCGGCATTGTGCCTTTTGTATAAAATTCCGATGCAATTTTGTGTTTCATCGTCAATAAGAAGGTGCAAGGTATACAGTAAACCTGAAGTGAAGCATCTGAATCTAAAACTGGACTCACAGGTGGGGTTCAAATCATAGAAAGTGAGAGTGTCAGTCCTCTTGTACTTTAGTCGGCATTGTGCCTTTTGTATTATGTTCGGATGGAAACTCTGTGTTTCATCGTCAATAAGAAGGTCCACGGGATACAGTAAACCTGAAGTGAAGCATCGTAATCAAAAACTGGACTCACAGGAGAGGTTCAAATCGTTGAAAGTTAGAGTGTCAGTATCTTGTACTTAAGTCGGCATTGTGCCTTTTGTATTAAATTCAGATGCAAACTCTGTGTTTCTTCGTCAATAAGAAGGTCCAAGGGATACAGTAATCCTGAAGTAAAGCATCGGAATCTAAAACTGGACTCACAGGAGAGGTTCAAGTGATAGAGAGTGAGAGTGTTAGTCCTCTTGTACATAGGTCGTAATTGTGCCTTTTGTATTGAATTCGGATGCAAACTCTGTGTTTCATCGTCATTAAGAAGGTCCAAGTTATACTGTAAACCTGAAGTGGAGATACGGAATGTAAAACTGGACTCACAGGAGAGGTTCAAATCATAGAGAGTTAGAGTGTCAGTCCTCTTGTTCTTAAGTCGGCATTGAGCCTTTTGAAATTAGTTCCGATGCAATTTCTGTGTTTCATCGTCAATAAGTAGGTCCAAGGTATACAGTTAACCTGAAGTGAAGCATCGGAATCTAAAACTGGACTCGCAGGAGAGGTTCAATTCATATAAAGTTTGAGTGTCAGTCCTCTTGTAATTAAGTCGGCATTGTGCCTTTTGTATTAAATTCGGTTGCAATTTCTGCGTTTCTTCGTCAATAAGAAGGTCCAAGGGATACAGTAAATGTGAAGTGAAGTATCGGAATCTAAAACTAGACTCACAGGAGAGGTTCAAATCATAGAAAGTTAGAGAGTCAGTACTCTTGTACTTAAGTCGGCATTGTGCCTTTTGTATTAAATTCGGATGCAATTTCTGTGTCTCATCGTCAATAAGAAGGTCCAAGGGATACAGTAAACCTGAAGTGAAGCATCGGTATCTAAAACTGGACTCACAGGAGCGGTTCAGTTATAGAAAGTGAGAGTGGTAGCCCTCTTGTACTTAAGTCGGCATTGTGCCTTTTGAATTTTATTCCGACGCAATTTATGTGCTTCATCGTCAATAAGAAGGTCCAAGGGATACACTAAACCTGAAGTGAAGCATCGGAATCTAAAACTGGACTCACAGGAGAGGTTCAAATCATAGAAAGTTAGAGTGTCAGTCATCTTGTACTTAAGTCGGCATTGTGCCTTTTGGATTAAATTCGGATGCAATTTCTGTGTTTCATCGTCAATAAGAAGGTCCAAGGTATACAGTAAACCTAAAGTGAAGCATCGGAATCTAAAACTGGACTCACAGGAGTGGTTCAAATCATAGAAAGTTAGAGTGTTAGTCCTCTTGTAATTAAGTCGGCATTGTGACTTTCGTATTAAAATCGGATGCAATTTCTGTGATTCATCGTCAATAAGAAGGTGCAAGGTATACAGTAAACCTGAAGTGAAGCATCGGAATCTATAACTGGACTCAAAGGAGAGGTTCAACTCATTGAAAGTTAGAGTGTCAGTCCTCTTGTACTTTAGTCGGCATTGTGCCTTTTGTATTATGTTCGGATGCAAACTCTGTGTTTCATCGTCAATAAGAAGGTACACGGGATAGAGTAAACCTGAAGTGAAGCATCGTAATCAAAAACTGGACTCACAGGAGAGGTTCAAATCGTTGAAAGTTAGAGTGTCAGTATCTTGTACTTAAGTCGGCATTGTGCCTCTTGTATTAAATTCAGATGAAAACTCTGTGTTTCTTCGTCAATAAGAAGGTCCAAGGGATACAGTAATCCTGAAGTAAAGCATCGGAATCTAAAACTGGACTCACAGGAGAGGTTCAAGTGATAGAGAGTGAGAGTGTTAGTCCTCTTGTACATAGGTCGTAATTGTGCCTTTTGTATTGAATTCGGATGCAAACTCTGTGTTTCATCGTCATTAAGAAGGTCCAAGTTATACTGTAAACCTGAAGTGGAGATACGGAATGTAAAACTGGACTCACAGGAGAGGTTCAAATTAAAGAAAGTTAGAGTGTCAGTCCTCTTGTACTTAAGTCGGCATTGTGCCTTTTGTATTGAGTATGGATGCAATTTCTGTGTTTCATCGTCAATAAGAAGGTCCGAGGTATACAGTAAACCTGAAGTGAAACGTCGAATTCTAAAACTGGACTCACAGGAGAGGTTCACATCATAGAAAGTTAGAGAGTCAGTCCACTTGTACATACGTCGGCATTGTGACTTTTGTATTAAATTCGGATGCAATTTCTGTGATTCATCGTCAATAAGAAGGTGCAAGGTATACAGTAAACCTGTAGTGAAGCATCGGAATCTATAACTTGACTCAAAGGAGAGGTTCAACTCATTGAAAGTTAGAGTGTCAGTCCTCTTGTACTTAAGTCGGCATTGTGCTTTTGTATTACATTCGGATGCAATTTCTGTGCTACATCGTCAATAAGAAGGTCCAAGGTATGAAGGAAATCCGAAGTGAAGCATCGGAATCTAGAACTGGACTCGCAGGAGAGGTTTAAATCATAGAAAGTTAGAGTGTGAGTCATCTTGTACTTAAGAATCATTGTGCCTTTTGTATTAAATTCGGATGCAATTTCTGTGTTTCATCGTCATTAAGAACGTCCAAGGTATACAGTAAACCTGAAGTGAAGCATCGGAATCTAAAACGGGACCCACAGGAGAAGTTCAAATCATAGGAAGTTAGTGTGTCTGTCCTCTTGTACTTAAGTCGGCATTGTGCCTTTTGTAATAAATTCGGATGAAATTTCTGTTTTTCATCGTCAATAAGAAGGTCCAAGGGATACAGTAAACCTGAAGTTAAGCATCGGAATCTAAAACTGGACTCACAGGAGAGGTGCAAATCGTAGAAAGTGAGAGTGCCAGCTCTCTTGTACTTAAGTCGGCATTGTGCCTTTTGTATTAAATTCCGATGCAATTTTGTGTTTCATCGTCAATAAGAAGGTGCAAGGTATACAGTAAACCTGAAGTGAAGCATCTGAATCTAAAACTGTACTCACAGGTGGGGTTCATATCATAGAAAGTGAGAGTGTCAGTCCTCTTGTACTTAAGTTGGCATTGTGCTATTTGTATTAAATTCGGTTGCAATTTCTGTGCTTCATCGTCAATACGAAGGTCCAAGGTATACAGTAACCCTAAAGTGTAGCATCGGAATATAAAACTGGACTCACAGGAGAGGTTGAAATCACAGAAAGTTAGAGTGTCCTTCCTCTTGTACTTAAGTCGGAATTGTGCCTTTTATATTAAATTGTAACGCAAACTCTGTGTTTCATTGTCAATAAGAAGGTCAAGGGATACAGTAAACCTGAAGTGAAGCTTCGGAATCTAAAACTGGACTCACAGGTGAGGTTGAAATCATAGAAAGTTAGAGTGTCCGTCCTCTTGTACTTAAGTCGGAATTGTGCCTTTCGTATTGAATTCGGATGCTAACTCTGTGTTTCATCGTCAATACGAAGGTCCAAGTTTTACAGTAAACCTGAAGTGAAGCATCGGAATCTAAAACTGGACTCACAGGAGAGGTTCAAATCATAGAAATTTAGAGTGTCAGCCCTCTTGTACTTAAGTCGGCATTGTGCCTTTTGTATTAAATTCAGATGCAAAGTCTGTGTTTCTTCGTCAATAAGAAGGTCCAAGGGATACAGTAATCCTGAAGTAAAGCTTCGGAATCTAAAACTGGACTCACAGGAGAGGTTCAAATGATAGAGAGTGAGAATGTTAGTCCTTTTGTACGTAAGTCGGCATTGTGCCTTTTATATTAAATTCCGATGCAAACTCTGTGTTTCATCGTCAATAAGAAGGAACAAAAGATACAGTAAACCTGAAGTGAAGCATCGGAATCTAAAACTGGACTCACTGGAGAGGTTCAAATCATAGTAAGTGAGAGTGTCAGTCCTCTTGTACTTAAGTCGGAATTGTGCCTCTTGTATTGATTTCGGATGCAAACTCTGTGTTTCATCGTCAATAAGAAGGTCCAAGTTATACTGTAAACCTGAAGTGGAGATACGGAATGTAAAACTGGACTCACAGGAGAGGTTCAAATCATAGAAAGTTAGAGTGTCAGCCCTCTTGTACTTAAGTCGGCATTGTGCCTTTTGTATAGAATTTGTATGCAATTTCTGTGTTTCATCGTCAATAAGAAGGTCCGAGGTATACAGTAAACCTGAACTGAATCGTCGAAATCTAAAACTGGACTCACAGGAGAGGTTCAAATCATAGAAAGTTAGAGAGTCAGTCCTCTTGTACTTACGTCGGCATTGTGACTTTTGTATTAAGTTCGGATGCAATATCTGTGTTTCATCGTAAATAAGAAGGTCCAAGGGATACAGTAAACCTGAAGTGAAGCATCGGAATCCAAAACTGGACTCAAAGGAGGGGTTAAATTCTTAGAAAGTTAGAGTGTCAGTCCTCTTGTACTGAAGTCGGCATTGTGCCTTTAGTATTATATTCGGACGCAATTTCTGTGTTTCATCGTCAATAAGAAGGTCCAAAGGATACAGTACACCTGAAGTGAAGCATCGGAATCTAAAACTGGACTCACAGGAGAGGTTCAAATCATAGGAAGTTAGGGTGTCAGTCCTCTTGTACTTAAGTCGGAATTGTGCCTTTTGTTTTGAATTCGGATGCAAACTCTGTGTTTCATCGTCAATAAGAAGGTCCAAGTTATACAGTAAACCTAAGTGAAGCATTGGAATCTAAAACTGGACTCACAGGAGAGGTTCAAATCATAGAAATATAGAGTGTCAGCCCTCTTGTACTTAAGTCGGCATTGTGCCTTCTGTATTAGATTCGGATGCAATTTCTGTGATTCATCGTCAACAAGAGGGTCCGAGGTATATAGTATACCTGAAGTGAAGCATCGAAATCGAAAACTGGACTCACAGGAGAGGTTCAAATCATAGCAAGTTAGAGTGTCAGTCGTCATGTACTTAATTCAGCATTGTCACTTTTGTATTAAATTCGGATGCAATTTCTGTGTTTCATCGTCAATAAGAAGGTCCAAGGGATACAGTAAACTTGAAGTGAAGCAACGGAATCTATAACTGGACTCACAGGAGAGGTTGTAATCATAGAAAGTTAGAGTATCAGCCCTCTTGTACTTAAGTAGGCATTGTGCCTTTTGTATTAAATTCGGATGCAAACTCTGTGTTTCATCGTCAATAAGAAGGTCCAAGGGATACAGTAAACCTGAAGTGTAGCATCGGAATCTAAAACTGGACTCACAGGAGAGGATCAAATTATAGAAAGTGAGGGTGTCAGTTCTCTTGTACTTAAGTCGGTATTGTGCCTTTTGTATTAAATTCCGATGCAATTTCTGTGTTTCATCGTCAATGAGAAGGTGCAAGGTATACAGTAAACCTGAAGTGAAGCATCGGAATCTAAAACTGGACTCACAGGAGAGGTTCAAATCATAGAAAGTGAGAGTGTCAGTCCTCTTGTACTTAAGTCGGGATTGTGCCTTTTGTATTAAATTCGGATGCATTTTCTGTGTTTCATCGTCAATAAGTTAGTCCAAAGGATACAGTACACCTGAAGTGAAGCATCGGAATCTAAAACTGGACTCACAAGAGAGGTTTAAATCATAGAAAGTGAAAGTGTCAGTCCTCTTGTACTTAAGTCGGCATTGTGCCTTTTGTATTACATTCGGTTGCAATTTCTGTGCTTCATCGTCAATACGAAGGTCCAAGGTAAACAGTAACCCTGAAGTGTAGCATCGGAATCTAAAACTGGACTCACAGGAGAGGTTGAAATCACAGAAAGTTAGAGTGTCCGTCCTCTTGTACTTAAGTCGGAATTGTGCCTTTTATATTAAATTGTAACGCAAACTCTGTGTTTCATTGTCAATGAGAAGGTCAAGGGATACAGTAACCCTGAAGTGAAGATTCGGAATCTAAAACTGGACTCACAGGAGAGGTTGAAATCATAGAAAGTTAGAGTGTCCGTCCTCTTGTACTTAAGTCGGAATTGTGCCTTTCGTATTGAATTCGGATGCTAACTCTGTGTTTCCTCGTCAATACGAAGGTCCAAGTTTTACAGTAAACCTGAAGTGAAGCATCGGAATCTAAAACTGGACTCACAGGAGAGGTTCAAATCATAGAAATTTAGAGTGTCAGCCCTCTTGTACTTAAGTCGGCATTGGGCCTTTTGTATTAAATTTGGATGCAATTTCTGTGTTTCATCGTCAATAAGAAGGTCTAAGGTATACAGTAAACCTGAAGTGAAGCATCGGAATCTAAAACTGGACTCACAGGAGAGGTTGAAATTATAGGAATCTAGAGTGTCAGTCCTCTTGCACTTAAGTCGGAATTGTGAATTTTGTATAACATTCGGATGCAATTTCTGTGTTTCATCATCAATAAGAAGGTCCGAGGTATACAGTAAACCTGAAGTGAACCATCGAAATCGAAAACTGGGCTCACAGGAGAGGTTCAAATCATAGAAAGTTAGAGTGTCAGTCCTCTTGTAATTAATTCGGCATTGTCACTTTTGTATTAAATTCGGATGCAATTTCTGTGTTTCATCGTCAATAAGAAGTTCCAAGAGATACAGTAAACTTGAAGTGAACCATCAGAATCTATAACTGGACTCACAGGAGAGGTTTTAATCATAGTCAGTTAGAGAATCAGCCCTCTTGTACTTAAGTCGGCATTGTGCCTTTTGTATTGAATTCGGATGAAATTTCTGTGTTTCATCGTCAATAAGAAGTTCCGAGGTATACAGTAAACCTGAAATGAAGCATCGACATCTAAAACTGGACTCACAGGAGAGCTTCAAATCATAGAAAGTTTGAGTGTCAGTCCTCTAGTTCTTAAGTCGGGATTTGTCCTTTGTATTAAATTCGGATGCAATTTCTGTGTTTCATCGTCAATGAGAAGGTCCATGGGATACAGTAAACCTGAAGTGAAGCATCGGAATCTAAAACTGGACTCACAGGAGAGGTTCAGGTCATAGAAAGTTAGAGTGTCAGTCCTCTTGTACTTAAGTCGGCATTGTGCCTTTTGTATTAAATCCGGATCCAATATCTGTGTTTCATCGTCAATAAGAAGGTGCAAGGTATACAGTAAACCTGAAGTGAAGCATCGGAATCAAAAACTGGACTCAAAGGAGAGGAACAAATCATAGAAAGTTAGAGTGTCAGTCCTCTTTTACTTCAGTCGGCATTGTGCCTTTAGTATTAAATTCGGATACAAACTCTGTGTTTCATCGTCAATTAGAAGGTCCAAGGGATACAGTAAACCTGAAGTGTAGCATCGGAATCCAAAACTGGACTCACAGAAGAGGTTCAAATCATAGAAAGTGAGAGTGTCAGTCCTCTTGTACTTAAGTCGGCATTGTGCCCTTTGTATTAAATTCGGATGCAATTTCTGTGTTTCATGGTCAATAAGAAGTTCCAAAGGATTCATAAAACCTGAAGTGAAGCATCGGAATTAAAAACTGGACTCACAGGAGAGGTTCAAAGCATAGAAAGTGAGGGTGTCAGTTCTCTTGTACTTAAGTCGGCATTGTGCCTTTTGTATTAAATTCCGATCCATTTTCTGTGTTTCATCGTCAATAAGAAGGTGCAAGCTATATAGTAAACCTGATGTGAAGCATCGGAATCTAAAACTGGACTCACAGGAGAGGTTCAAATCATAGAATGTGAGAGTGTCAGTCCTCTTGCACTTCAGTCGGCATTGTGCCTTTAGTATTAAATTCGGTGCAATTTCTGTGTTTCATCGTCAATAAGTAGGTCCAAGGGATACAGTAAATATGAAGTGAAGCATCGGAATCTGAAACTGGACTCACACGAGCAGTTCTAATCATAGAAAGTTAGAGTGTCAGTCCTCTTGTACTTAAGGCGGCGTTGTGCCTTTTGTATTAAATTCGGATGCAAACTCTGTGTTTCATCGTCAATAAGAAGGGCCAAGGGATACAGTAAACCTGAAGTGAAGCATCGGAATCTAAAACTGGACTCACGGCAAAGGTTCAAATCATAGAAAGTTAGAGAGTCGGCCTCTTGTACTTAAGATGGCATTGTGCCTTTTGTATTACATTCGGATGCAATTTCTGTGTTTCATCGTCAATAAGAAGTTCCAAGGGATACAGTAAACCTGAATGAAGCATCGGAATCTAAAACTGGACTCACAGGAGAGGTTTAAATCATAGAAAGTGAGAGTGGCAGTCCTCTTTTACTTAAGTCGGGATTGTGCCTTTTGTATTAAATTCGGATGCATTTTCTGTGTTTCATCGTCAATAAGTAAGTCCAAAGGATACAGTACACCTGAAGTGAAGCATCGGAACCTAAAACTGGACTCACAAGAGAGGTTTAAATCATAGAAAGTGAAAGTGTCGGTCCTCTTGTACTTAAGTCGGCATTGTGCTTTTGTATTACATTCGGTTGCAATTTCTGTGCTTCATCGTCAATAAGAATGTCCAAGGTATACAGTAACCCTGAAGTGTAGCATCGGAATCTAAAACTGGACTCACAGGAGAGGTTGAAATCACAGAAAGTTAGAGTGACCGTCCTCTTGTACTTAAGTCGGAATTGTGCCTTTTGTATTGAATTCGGATGCAAACTCTGTGTTTCATCGGCAATAAGAAGGTCCAAGTTTTACAGTTAACCTGAAGTGAAGCATCGGAATCTAAAACTGGACTCACAGGAGAGGTTCAAATCATAGAAAGTTAGAGTGTCAGCCCTCTTGTACTTAAGTCGGCATTGTGCCTTTTGTATTAAATTCGGATGCAATTTCTGTATTTCATCCTCAATAAGAATGTCCAAGGGATACAGTAAACCTGAAGTGAAGCATCGGAATCTAAAACTGGACTCACAGGAGAGGTTCAAATCATAGAAAGTTAGAGTGTCAGTGTTCAAGTACTTAAATCGGCGTTGTGCCTTTTATATTAAATTGTAATGCAAACTGTGTGTTTCATTCTCAATAAGAAGGTCCAAGGGATACAGTAAACCTGAAGTGAAGCTTCGGAATCTAAAAGTGGACTCTCAGGAGAGGTTGAAATCATAGAAAGTTAGAGTGTCCTTCCTCTTGTACTTAAGTCGGATTGTGCCTTTCGTATTGAATTCGGATGCTAACTCTGTGTTTCATCGTCAATAAGAAGGTCCAAGTTTTACAGTAAACCTGAAGTGAAGCATCGGAATCTAAAACTGGACACACAGGAGAGGTTCAAATCATAGAAATTTAGAGTGTCAGACCTCTTGTACTTAAGTCGGCAGTGTGCCCTTTGTATTAAATTTGGATGCAATTCCTGTGTTTCATCGTCAATAAGTAGTTCCAAGGGATACAGTAAACCTGAAGTTAAGCGTCGGAATCTAAAACCGGAGACACAGGAGAGGTGCAAATCATAGAAATTGAGAGTGTCAGACCTCTTGTACTTAAGCCGTCATTGCGCCTTTTGTATTAAATTCCAATGCAAACTCTGTGTTTCATCGTCAATAAGAAGTTCCAAGGGATATAGTAAACCTGAAGTGAAGCATCGGAATTAAAAACTGGACTCACAGGAGAGGTTCAAAAAATAGAAAGTGAGGGTGTCAGTTCTCCTGTACTTAAGTCGGCATTGTGCCTTTTGTATTAAATTCCGATCCACTTTCTGTGTTTCATCGTCAATAAGAAGGTGCAAGCTATACAGTAAACATGAAGTGAAGCATCGGAATCTAAAACCGAACTCACAGGAGAGGTTCAAATCATAGAAAGTGAGAATGTCAGTCCTCTTGTACTTAAGTAGGCATTGTGCCTTTAGTATTAAATTCGGATGCAATATCTTAGTTTCATCGTCAATAAATAGGTCCAAGGGATACAGTAAATATGAAGTGAAGCATCGGAATCTAAAACTGGACTCACAGGAGTGGTTCTAATCATTAAAAGTTAGAGTGTTGGACCTCTTGTACTTAAGGCGGCATTGCGCCTTTTGTATTAAATTCGGATGCAAACTCTGTGTTTCATCGTCAATAAGAAGGGCCAAGAGATACAGTAAACCTGAAGTGAAGCATCGGAATCTAAAACTGGGCTCACAGGATAGGTTCAAATCATAGAAAATTAGATTGTCAGTCCTCTTGTACTTATGTCGGCATTGTGCCTTTTGTATTAATTTCGGATGCAAACTCTGTGTTTCGTCGTCAATAAGAAGGTCCAAG
Source organism: Schistocerca americana (assembly GCF_021461395.2). Lineage (NCBI taxonomy): Eukaryota > Metazoa > Arthropoda > Insecta > Orthoptera > Acrididae > Schistocerca > Schistocerca americana. Next base: position 63,034,583 of record NC_060121.1, read on the forward strand.
GGATACAGTAAACCTGAAGTGAAGCATCGGAATCTAAAACTGGACTCACAGGAGAGGTTCAAATCATAGAATGTGAGAGTGTCAGTCCTCTTGTACTTAAGTAGGCATTGTGCCTTTTATGTTAAATTCCGATGCAAACTCTGTGTTCCATCGTCAATAAGAAGGTCCAAGGGATACAGTAAACCTGAAGTAAAGCATCGGAATCTAAAACTGGACTCACAGGAGAGGTTTAAATCATAGAAAGTGAGAGGGTCAGTCCTCTTGTACCTAAGTCGGCATTGTGCCTTTTGTATTAAATTCCGATGAAATTTCTGTGTTTCACCGTCAATAAGAAGGTCCAAGAGATGCAGCAAACCTGAAGTGATGCATCGGAATCTAAAACTGGACTCACAGGAGGGGTTCAAATCATAGAAAGTGAGAGTGTCAGTCCTCTTGTACTTAAGTCGGCATTGTGCCTTTTGTATTAAATTCGGATGCAATTTCTTTATTTCATCGTCAATAAGTAAGTCCAAAGGATACAGTACACCTGAAGTGAAGCATCGGAATCTAAAACTGAACTCACAGGAGAGGTTCGGATCATAGAAAGTGAAAGTGTCAGTCCTCTTTTACTTAAGTCGACATTGTGCCTTTTGTATTGAATTCGGATGCAAACTCTGTGTTTCATCGTCAATAAGAAGGTCCAAATTTTACAGTAAACTTGAAGTGAAGTATCGAAATCTAAAACTGGACACACAGGAGAGATTCAAATCAAAGAAAATTAGAGTGTCAGCCCTCTTGTACTTAAGTCGGCATTGTGCCTTTTGAATTTAATTCCGACGCAATTTCTGTGATTCATCGTCAATAAGGAGGTCCAAGGTATACAGTAAACCTGAAGTGAAGCATCGGAATCTAAAACTATACTCACAGATGAGGTTCAAACATATAAAGTGAGAGTGTCTGTCCTCTTGTACTTAAGTCGGCATTGTGCCTATTGAATTTAATTCCGACGCAATTTCTGTGTTTCATCGTCAATAAGGAGGTCCAAGGTATACAGTAAACCTGAAGTGAAGCATCGGAATCTAAAACTGGACTCACAGGAGAGGTTCAAATCAAAGAAAGTGAGAGTGTCAGTCCGCTTGTAATTAAGTCGGCATTGTGAGTTATGTATTAAATTCGGACGCAATTTCTGCGTTTCATCGTCAATAAGAAGGTCCTGGGTATACAGGAAACCTGAAGTGAAGCATCGGAATCTAAAACTGGACTCACAGGAGAGGTTCAAATCATAGAAAGTGAGAGTGTCAGTCCTCTTGTACTTAAGTCGGCATTGTGCCTTTTGTATTAAATTCGGATGCAATTTCTGTGTTTCATCGTCAGTAACAAGTTCCGAGGTATACAGTAAACCTGAAGTGAAGCATCGAAATCTAAAACTGGACTCACAGGAGAGGGTCAAATCATAAAAAGTTAGAGTGTCTGTCTGCTTGTACTTAACTCGGCATTGTGCCTTTTGAATTTAAGTCGGATGCAATTTCTGTGTTTCATCGACAATAAGAAAGTCCAACGTACACAGTATACTTTAAGAGAAGCATCGGAATATAAAACTGGACTCTCATAAGAGGTTCAAATCATAGCAAGTTAGAGTGTCAGTCCTCTTGTACTTAAGTCGGCATTGTGCCTTTTGAATTTAATTCCGACGCAATTTCAGTGTTTCATCATCAATAAGGAGGTCCAAGGTATACAGTAAACCTGAAGTGAAGCATCGGAATCTAAAACTGGACTCACAGGAGAGGTTCAAATCATAGAAAATTAGAGTGTCAGTCCTCTTGTAATTAAGTCGGCATTGTGAGTTTTGTATTAAATTCGGACGCAATTTCTGCGTTTCATCGTCAATAAGAAGGTCCTGGGTATACAGGAAACCTGAAGTGAAGCATCGGAATCTAAAACTGGACCCACAGGAGAGGTTTAAATCATAAAAAGTTAGGGTGTGAGTCCTCTTGTACTTAAGTCGGCATTGTGCCTGTAGTATTAAATTCGGATGCCATTTCTGTGTTTCATCGTCAATAAGTTGGTCCAACGGATACTGTAAATATGAAGTGAAGAATCGGAATCCAAAACTGGACTCACAGGAGTGGTTCTAATCATAAAAAGTTTGAGTGTCAGTCCTTTAGTACTTAAGTCGGGATTGTGCCTTTTGTATTAAATTCGGATGCAATTTCTGTGTTTCATTGTCAATAAGAAGGTCCAAGGGATACAGTAAACCTGAAGTGAAGCTTCGGAATCTAAAACTGGACTCAAAGGAGAGGTTCAAATCAAAGAAAGATAGAGTGTCAGTCCTCTTGCACTTCAGTCGGCATTGTGCCTTTTGAATTAAATTCGGATGCAAACTCTGTGTTTCATCGTCGATAAGAAGGTCCAATGGATACAGTAAACCTGTAGTGTAGCATCGGAATCTAAAACTGGACTCACAGGAGAGGTTCAAATCATAGAAAGTGAGAGTGTCAGTCCTCTTGTACTTAAATCGGCATTGTGCCTTTAGTATTAAATTCGGATGCAATTTCTGTGTTTCATCGTCAATAATAAGTTCCAAGTGATACAGTAAACCTGAAGTGAGTCGTCGGAATCTAAAACCGGAGTCACAGGAGAGGTTCAAATCATAGAAAATGAGAGTGTCAGTCCTCTTGTACTTAAGTCGTCATTGCGCCTTCTGTACTAAATTCCAATGCAAACTCTGTATTTCATCGTCAATAAGAAGTTCCAAGGGATACAGGAAACCTGAAGTGAAGCATCGGAATTAAAAACTGGACTCTCAGGAGAGGTTCAAATCATAGAAAGTGAGAGTGTCAGTCCTCTTGTACTTAAATCGGCATTGTGCCTTTTGTATTAAATTCCGAAGCAATTTCTGTGTTTCATCGTCAATAAGAAGGTGCAAGCTATACAGTAAACCTGAAGTGAAGAATCGGAATATAAAACTGGACTCACAGGAGAGGTTCAAATCATAGAAAGTGAGAGTGTCTGTCCTCTTGTACTTAAGTCGACATTGTGCCTTTAGTATTAAATTCGGATGCAATTTCTGTGTTTCATCGTCAATAAGTAGGTCCAAGGGATACAGTAAATATGAAGTGAAGCATCGGAATCTAGAACTGGACTCACAGGAGTGGTTCTAATCATAGAAAGTTAGAGTGTCAGTCCTCTTGTACTTAAGGCGGCATTGTGCCTTTTGTATTAAAATCGGATGCAACTTCTGTGTTTCATCGTCAATAAGTAAGTCCAAAGGATACAGTACACCTGAAGTGAAGCATCGGAATCTAAAACTGCACTCACAGGAGAGGTTCGAATCATAGAAAGTGAAAGTGTCAGTCCTCTTGTACTTAAGTCGGCATTGTGCCTTTTGTAATAATTCGGATGCATTTCTGTGTTTCATCGTCAATAAGAAGGTCCAAGGTATACAGTAACCCTGAAGTGAAGCATCGAAATCTAAAACTGGACTCACAGGAGAGATTCAAATCATAGAAAGTTAGAGTGTCTGTCTGCTTGTGCTTAACTCGGCATTGTGCCTTTTGATTTTAATTCGGATGCAGTATCTGTGTTTCATCGTCAATAAGATAGTCCAACGTACACAGTATACCTCTAGAGAAGCATCGGAGTATAAAACTGGACTCACATAAGAGGTTCAAATCATAGCAAGTTAGAGAGTCAGTCCTCTTGTACTTAAGTCGGCATTGTGCCTTTTGAATTTAATTCCGACGCAATTTCTGTGTTTCATCGTCAATAAGGAGGTCCAAGGTATACAGTAAACCTGAAGTGAAGCATCGGAATCTAAAACTGGACTCACAGGAGAGGTTCAAATCATAGAAAATTAGAGTGTCAGTAATCTTGTAATTAAGTCGGCATTGTGACTTTTGTATTAAATTCGGACGCAATTTCTGCGTTTCATCGTCAATAACAAGGTCCAAGGGATACAGTGAACCTGAAGTGAAGTATCGGAATGTAAAACTAGACTCACAGGAGAGGTTCAAATCACAGAAAGTGAGACTGTCAGTCCTCTTGTACTTAAGTCGGCATTGTGCCTTTTGTATTAAATTCGGATGCAATTTCTGTGTTTCATCGTCAATAAGAAGGTTCAAGGTATACAGTAAACCTGAAGTGAAGCATCGGAATCTAAAACTGGACTCACAGGAGAGGTTCAAATCATTGAAAGTTAGTGTGTCTGTCTTCTTTTACTTAAGTCGGCATTGTGCCTTTTGTTTTAAATTCGGATGCAATTTCTGTGTTTAATCGTCAATAAGAAGGTCCAAGGGATAATATAAGCCTGAAGTGAAGCATCGGAATCTAAAACTGGACCCACAGGGGAGGTTCAAACCATAGAAAGTGAGAGTGTCAGTCCTCTTGTACTTAAGTAGGCATTGTGCCTTTTATGTTAAATTCCGATGCAAACTCTGTGTTTCATCGTCAATAAGAAGGTCCAAGGGATACAGTATACCAGAAGTGAAGCATCGGAATCTAAAACTGGACTCACAGGAGAGGTTCAAATCATAGAAAATGAGAGGTCAGTCCTCTTGTACCTGAGTCGGCATTGTGCCTTTTGTATTAAATTCCGATGAAATATCTGTGTTTCACCGTCAATAAGAATGTCCTAGGGATGCAGCAAACCTGAAGTGATGCATCGGAATCTGGAACTGGATTCACAGGAGAGGTTCAAATCATAGAAAGTGAGAGTGTCAGTCCACTTGTACCTAAGTCGGCATTGTGCCTTTTGTATTAAATTCGGATGCAATTTCTGTTTTTCATCGTCAATAAGTAAGTCCAAAGGATACACTACACCTGAAGTGAAGCATCGGAATCTAAAATTGGACTCACAGGAAGGGTTCAAATAATGGAAAGTTAGAGAGTCGTCCCTCTTGTACTTAAGTCGGCATTGTGGCTTTTGTATTACATTCGGATGCAATTTCCGTGTTACATCGTCAATAAGAATGTCCGAGGTATACAGTAAACCTGAAGTGAGGCATTGAAATCGAAAACTGGGCTCACGGGAGAGGTTCAAATCATAGAAACTTAGAGTGTCAGTCCTCTTGTACTTAGTTCGGCATTGTCACTTTTGTATTAAACTCGGATGCAATTTCTGTGTTTCATCGTCAATAAGAAAGTCCAAGAGATACAGTAAACTTGAAGTGAACCAACAGAATCTATAACTGGACTCACAGGAGAGGTTCAATTCATAGAAAGTGAGAGTGTCTGTCCTCTTGTACTTAAGTCGGCATTGTGCCTTTAGTATTAAATTCGGATGCAAATTCTGTGTTTCATCGTCGATAAGTAGGTCCAAGGGATACAGTAAGTATGAAGTGAAGCATCGGAATCTAAAACTGGACTCACAGAAGTGGTTTCAATCATAAAAAGTGAGAGTGTCAGTCCTCTTGTACTTAAGGCGGCATTGTGCCTTTTGTATTAAATTCGGATGCAATTTCTGTGTTTCATCGTCAATAAGTAAGTCCAAAGGATACAGTGCACCTGAAGTCAAGCATCGGAATCTAAAAGTGGAGTCACAGGAGAGATTCAAATCATAGAAAGTTAGAGTGTCAGCCCTCTTGTACTTAAGTCGGCATTGTGCCTTTTGTATTAAATTCGGATGCAATTTCTGTGTTTCATCGTCAATAACAAGGTCCGAGGTATACAGTAAACATGAAGTGAAGCATCGAAATCTAAAACTGGACTCACAGGAGAGATTCAAATCATAGAAAGTAAGAGTGTCTGTCTGCTTGTACTTAACTCGGCATTGTACCTTTTGAATTTAATTCGGATGCAATTTCTGTGTTTCATCGTCAATAAGAAAGTCCAACGTACACAGTATACCTCAAGAGAAGCATCGGAATATAAAACTGGACTCACATAAGAGGTTCAAATCACAGCAAGTTAGAGTGTCAGTCCTCTTGTAATTAAGTCGGCATTGTGACTTTTGTATGAAATTCGTACGCAATTTCTGCGTTTCATCGTCAATAAGAAGGTCCGAGGGATACAGTAAACCTGAAGTGAAGTATCGAAATCTGAAACTAGATTCACAGGAGAGGTTCAAACCACAGAAAGTGAGACTGTCAGTCCTCTTGTACTGAAGTTGGCATAGTGATTTGGTATTAAATTCGGATGCAATATCTGTGTTTCATCGTCAATAAGAAGGTCCAGGGTATACAGTAAACCTGAAGTGAAGCATCGGTATCTAAAACTGGACTCACAGGAGAGGTTCAAATCATAGAAAGTTAAAGTGTCAGTCCTCTTGTACTTAAGTCGGCATTGTGCCTTTTGTATTAAATTGGGATGCAAACACTGTGTTTCATCGTCAATAAGAAGGTCCAAGTTTTACAGTAGTCCTGAAGTGAAGTATCGGAATCTAAAACTGGACTCACAGGAGAGGTTTAAATCATAGAAAATTAGAGTGTCAGTCCTCTTGTAATTAAGTCGGCATTGTGACTTTTGTATTAAATTCGGACGCAATTTCTGCGTTTCATCGTCAATAAGAAGGTCCAAGGGATACAGTAAACCTGAAGTGAAGTATCGGAATCTAAACCTAGACTCACAGGAGAGTTTCAAACCACAGAAAGTGAGACTGTCAGTCCTCTTGTACTTAAGTCGGCATTATGCCTTGTGTATTAAATTCGGATGCAATTTCTGTGTTTCATCGTCAATAAGAAGGTCCTGGGAATACAGTAAACCTGAAGTGAAGCATCAGGATCTAAAACTGGACCCACAGGAGAGGTTTAAATCATAATAAGTTAGGGTGTGTGTCCTCTTGTACTTAAGTCGGCATTGTGCCTTTAGTATTAAATTCGGATGCAATTTCTGTGTTTCATCGTCAATAAGTAGGTCCAAGGGATACAGTCAATATGAAGTGAATCATCGGAATCTAAAAGTGGACTCACAGGAGTGGTTCTAATCATAAAAAGTTAGAGTGTCAGTCCTCTTGTACTTAAGGCGGCATTGTGCCTTTTGTATTAAATTAGGATGCAAACTCTGTGTATCATCGTCAATAAGAAGGTCCAAGGGATACAGCAAACCTGAAGTGAAGCATCGGAATCTAAAACTGGACTCACAGGAGAGGTTTAAATCATAGAAAGTTAGAGTGTCAGTCCTTTTGTACTAAAGTCGGCATTGTGCCTTTTGTATTAAATTCGGATCCAATATCTGTGTTTCATCGTCAATATGAAGGTGCTAGGTATACAGTAAACCTGAAGTGAAGCTTCGGAATCTAAAACTGGACTCAAAGGAGAGGTTAAAATCATAGAAAGTTAGAGTGTCAGTCCTCTTGTACTTCAGTCGGCATTGTGCCTTTTGTATTAAATACGGATACAAACTCTGTGTTTCATCGTCAATAAGAAGGTCCAATGGATACAGTAAACCTGAAGTGTAGCATCGGAATCTAAAACTGGACTCACAGGAGAGGTTCAAATCATAGAAAGTGAGAGTGTCAGCCCACTTGTACTTAAGTCGGCATTGTGCCTTTTGTATTAAATTCGGATGCAATTTCTGTGTTTCATCGTCAATAAGAAGTTCCTAGGGATACAGTAAACCTGAAGTGAAGCGTCGGAATCTAGAACCGGAGTCACAGGAGAGGTTCAAATCATAGAAAAAGAGAGTGTCAGTCCTCTTGTACTTAAGGCGGCATTGTGCCTTTTGTATTAAATTCGGATGCAAGTTCTGTGTTTCATCGTCAATAAGTAAGTCCAAAGGATACAGTACACCTGAAGTGAAGCATCGGAATCTAAAACTGGGCTCACAGGAGAGGTTCAAATCATAGAAAGTGAAAGTATCAGTCCTCTTGTAATTAAGTCGGCATTGTGCCTTTTGTATTAAATTCGGATGCAATTTCTGTGTTTCATCGTCAATAAGAAGGTCCAAGGTATACAGTAAACCTGAAGTGAAGCATCGGAATCTAAAACTGGACTCACAGGAATGGTTGAAATCATAGAAAGTTAGAGTGTCCGCCCTCTTGTACTTAAGTCGGAATTGTGCCTTTTGTATTGAAGTCGATTGCAAACTCTGTGTTTCATCGTCAATAAGGAGGTCCAAGTGTTACGGTAAACCTGAAGTGTAGCATCGGAATCTAAAACTGGACTCACATAAGAGGTTCAAATCATAGCAAGTTAGAGTGTCAGTCCTCTTGTACTTAAGTCGGCATTGTGCCTTTTGAATTTAATTCCGACGCAATCACTGTGTTTCATCGTCAATAAGGAGGTCCAAGGTATACAGTAAACCCGAAGTGAAGCATCGGAATCTACAACTGGACTCACAGGAGAGGTTCAAATCATAGAAAATTTGAGTGTAAGTCCTCTTGTAATTAAGTCGGCATTGTGACTTTTGTATTAAATTCGGACGCAATTTCTGCGTTTCATCGTAATTAAGAAGGTCCAAGGGATACAGTAAACCTGAAGTGAAGTATCGGAATCTAAAACTAGACTCACAGGAGAGGTTCAAATCACAGAAATTGGGACTGTCAGTCCTCTTGTACTTAAGTCGGCATTGTCCCTTTTGTATTAAATTCGGATGCAATTTCTGTGTTTCATCGTCAATAAGAAGGTCCAAGGTATATAGAGTAACCCTGAAGTGAAACATCGGAATCTAAAACTGGACTCACAGGAGAGGTTCAAATCGTAGAAAGTGAGAGGGTCAGTCCTCTTGTACCTAAGTCGGCATTGTGCCTTTTGTATTAAATTCCGATGAAATTTCTGTGTTTCACCGTCAATAAGAAGGTCCAAGGGATGCAGCAAACCTGAAGTGATGCATCGGAATCTAAAACTGGACTCACAGGAGAGGTTCAAATAATAGAAAGTGAAAGTGTCAGTCCTCTTGTTCTTAAGTCGGCATTGTGCCTTTTGTATTAAATTCGGATGCAATTTCTGTGTTTCATCGTCAATAAGAAGGTCCAAGGTATACAGTAACCCTGAAGTGAAGAATCGGAATCTAAAACTGGACTCACAGGAGTGGTTGAAATCATAGAAAGTTGGAGGGTCCGTTCTCTTGTACTTAAGTCGGAATTGTACCTTTTGTATTGCATTCGGATGCAAACTCTGTGTTTCATCATCAATAAGAAGGTCCAAGTTTTACAGTAAACCTGAAGTGAAGCATCGGAATCTAAAACTGGACTCACAGGAGAGATTCAAATCATAGAAAGTTAGAGTGTCAGCCCTCTTGTACTTAAGTCGGCATTGTGCCTTTTGTATTAAATTCGGATGCAATTTCTGTATTTCATCGTCAACAACAAGGTCCGAGGTATAAGTAAACCTGAAGTGAAGCATCGAAATCTAAAACTGGACTCACAGGAGAGGTTCAAATCATAGAAAGTTAGAGTGTCTGTCTGCTTGTACTTAAGTCCGCATTGTGCCTTTTGAATTTAATTTGGACGCAATTTCTGTGTTTCATCGTCAATAAGAAAGTCCAACGTACACAGTATACCTCAAGAGAAGCATCGGAATATAAAACTGGACTCACATAAGAGGTTCAAATCATAGCAAGTTAGAGTGTCAGTCCTCTTGTACTTAAGTCGGCATTGTGCCTTTTGAATTTAATTCCGACGCAATTTCTGTGTTCCATCGTCAATAAGGAGGTCCAAGGTATACAGTAAACCTGAAGTGAAGCATCGGAATCTAAAACAGGACAAACAGGAGAGGTTGAAATCATAGAAAATTAGAGTGTCAGTCCTCTTGTAATTAAGTCGGCATTGTGAGTTTTGTATTAAATTCGGACGCAATTTCTGCGTTTCATCGTCAATAGGAAGGGCCAAGGGATACAGTAAACCTGAAGTGAAGTACCGGAATCTAAAACTAGACTCACAGGAGAGGTTCAAATCACAGAAAGTGAGACTGTCAGTCCTCTTGTACTTAAGTCGGCATTATGCATTTTGTATTAAATTCGGATGCAATTTCTGTGTTTCATCGTCAATAAGAAGGTCCTGGGTATACAGTAAACCTGAAGTGAAGATTCGGAATCTAAAACTGGACCCACAGGAGAGGTTAAATCAAAAAAGTTAGGGTGTGAGTCCTCTTGTACATAAGTCGGCATTGTGCCTTTAGTATTAAATTCGGATGCAATTTCTGTGTTTCATCGTCAATAAGTTGGTCCAAGGGATACAGTAAATATGAGGTGAAGCATCGGAATCTAAAACTGGACTCACAGGAGTGGTTCCAATCATAAAAAGTTAGAGTGTCAGTCCTCTTGTACCTAAGGCGGCATTGTGCCTTTTGTATTAAATTCGGATGCAAACTCTGTGTTTCATCGTCAATAAGAAGGGCCAAGGGATACAGTTAACCTGAAGTGAAGCATCGGAATCTAAAACTGGACTCACAGGAAAGGTTCAAATCATAGAAAGTTAGAGAGTCGGCCCTCTTCTACTTAAGTCGGCAATTTGCCTTTTGTATTACATTCGCATGCAATTTCTGTGTTTCATCGTCAATAAGAAGGTCCGAGGTATACAGTATACCTGAAGTGAAGCATCGAAATCGAAAACTGGGCTCACGGGAGTGGCTCAAATCATAGAAAGTTAGAGTGTCAGTCCTCTTGTACTTAATTCGGCATTGTCACTTTTGTATTAAATTCGGATGCAATTTCTGTGTTTCATCGTCAATAAGAAAGTCCATGGGATACAGTAAACTTGAAGAGAACCATCAGAATCTATAACTGGACTCACAGGAGAGGTTTTAATCATAGTAAGTTAGAGTATCAACCCTCTTGTACTTAAGTCTGCATTGTGCCTTTTATATTAAATTCGGATGCAATTTCTGTGTTTCATCGTCAATAGGAAGGCCGAGGTATACAGTAAACCTGAAGTGAAGCATCGACATCTAAAACTGGACCCACAGGAGAGGTTCAAATCATAGAAAGTTTGAGTGTCAGTCCTCTAGTACTTAAGTCGGGATTGTGCCTTTTGTATTAAATTCGGATGCAATTTCTGTGTTTCCTCGTCAATAAGAAGGTCCAATGGATACAGTAAACCTGAAGTGAAGCATCGGAATCTAAAACTGGACTCACAGGAGAGGTTCAAATCATAGAAAGTTAGAGTGTCAGTCCTTTTGTACTTAAGTCGGCATTGTGCCTTTTGTATTAAATTCGGATCCAATAGCTGTGTCTCATCGTCAATAAGAAGGTGCAAGGTATACAGTAAACCTGAAGTGAAGCGACGGAATCTAAAACCGGAGTCACAGGAGAGGTTCAAATGATAGAAAGTGAGAGTGTCAGTCTTCTTGTACTTAAGTCGTCATTGCGCCTTTTGTATTAAATTCCAATGCAAACTCTGTGTTTCATCGTCAATAAGAAGTTCCAAGGGATACAGGAAACCTGAAGTGAAGCATCGGAATTAAAAACTGGACCCACAGGAGAGGTTCAAATCATAGAAAGTGAGGGTGTCAGTTCTCCTGTACTTAAGTCGGCATTGTGCATTTTGTGTTAATTTCGGATGCAAACTCTGTGTTTCATCGTCAATAAGAAGGTCCAAGGGATACAGTAAACCTGATGTGAAGCATCAGAATCTAAAACTGGACTCACAGGAGAGGTTCAAATCATTGAAAGTGAGAGTGTCAGTCCTCTTGTACTTAAGTAGGCATTGTTCCTTTATATGTTAAATTCCGATGCAAACTCTGTGTTTCTTCGTCAATAAGAAAGGCCAAGGGATACAGTAAACCTGAAGTGAAGCATCGGAATCTAAGACTGGACTTACAGGATAGGTTCAAATCATAGAAAATTAGAGTGTCAGTCCTCTTGTACTTAAGTCGGCATTGTGCCCTTTTTATTAATTTCGGATGCAAACTCTGTGTTTCATCGTCAACAAGAAGGTCCAAGGGATACAGTAAACCTGATGTGAAGCATCGGAATCTAAAAGTGGACTCACAGGAGAGGTACAAATCATAGAAAGTGAGAGTGTCAGTCCCCTTGTACTTAAGTAGGCATTGGGCCGTTGATGTTAAATTCCGATGCAAACTCTGTGTTTCATCGTCAATAAGAAGGCCCGAGGGATACAGAAACCTGAAGTGAAGCATCGGAATCTAAAACTGGACTCACAGGAGAGGTTCAAATCATAGAAAGTGAGAGGGTCAGTCCTCTTGTACCTAAGTCGGCATTGTGCCTTTTGTATTAAATTCCGATGAAATTTCTGCGTTTCACCGACAATAAGAAGGTCCAAGGAATGCAGCAAACCTGAAATGAAGCATCGGAATCTAAAACTGGACTCACAAGTAAGGTACAAATCATAGAAAGTGGGAGTGTCAGTCCTCTTGTACTTAAGTCGGCATTGTGTCTTTTGTATTAAATTCGGATACAATTTCTGTGTTTCATCCTCAATAAGTAAGTCCAAAGGATACAGTACACCTGAAGTGAAGCATCGGAATCTAAAACTGGACTCACAGGAGAGGTTCAAATCATAGAAAGAGAAAGTGTCGGTCCTCTTGTACTTAAGTCGGCATTGTGCCTTTTGTATTAAATTCGGATGCAATTTCTGTGTTTCATCGTCAATAAGAAGGTCCAAGGTATACAGTAAACCTGAAGTGAAGCATCGGAATCTAAAACTGGACTTAGAGGTGTGGTTGAAATCATAGAAAGTTAGAGTGTCCGTCCTCTTGTACTTATGTCGGAATTGTGTCTTTTGTATTGATTTCGGATGCAAACTCTGTGTTTCATGGTCAATAAGGAGGTCCACGTTTTACAGTAAACCTGAAGTGAAGCATCGGAATCTAAAACTGGACTCAAAGGAGAGGTTCAAATCATAGAAAGTTAGAGTGTCAGTCCCCTTGTACTAAGTCGGCATTGTGACTTTTGTATTAAAATCGGATGCAATTTCTGTGTTTCATCGTCAATAAGAAAGTCCAAGGTTTAAAATAAACCTGAAGTGAAGCATCGGAATCTAAAACTGGACTCACAGGAGAGGTTCAAATCATAGAAAGTTAGAGTGTCAGTCCCCTTGTACTTAAGTCGGCATTGTGCCTTTTCTATTAAATTCGGATGCAATTTCTGTGTTTCATCGTCAATAAGAAGGTCCAAGGGATACAGTAAACCCTTAAGTGAAGCCTCGGAATCTAAAACTGGACTCACAGGAGAGGTTCTAATTATAGAAAGTTAGAGTGTCAGTACACTTGTACTTAAGTCGGCATTGTGCTTGTTGAATTTAATTCCGATGCAATTTCTGTGTTCCTTCGTCAATAAGAAGGTCCAAGGTAAACAGTAAACCTGAAGTGAAGCATCGGAATATAAAACTGGACTCACTGGAGAGGTTCAAATCATAGAAAGTTAGATTGTCAGTCTGCTTGTACTTAACTCTTCATTGTGCCTTTTGAATTTAATTCGGATGCATTTTCTGTGTTTCATCGTCAATAAGAAAGTCCAACGTACACAGTATACCTCAGGAGAAGCATCGGAATATAAAACTGGACTCACATAAGAGGTTCAAATCATAGTGTACCTAAGTCTTCATTGTGCCTTTTGAATTTAATTCCGACGCAATTTCTGTGTTTCATCGTCAATAAGGAGGTCCAAGGTATACAGTAAACCTGAAGTGAAGCATCGGAATCTAAAACTGGTCTCACAGGAGAGGTTCAAATCATAGAAAATTAGAGTGTCAGTCCTCTTGTAATTAAGTCGGCATTGTGACTTTTGTATTAAATTCGGACGCAATTTCTGCGTTTAATCGTCAATAAGAAGGTCCAAGGGATACAGTAAACCTGAAGTGAAGTATCGGAATCTAAAACTAGACTCACAGGAGAGGTTCAAATCACAGAAAATGAGACTGTCAGTCTTCTTGTACTTAAGTCGGCATTGTGCCTTTTGTATTAAATTCGGATGCATTTTCTGTGTTTCATCGTCAATAAGAAGGTCCAGGGTATACAGTAAACCTGAAGTGAAGCATCGGAATCTAAAACTGGACCCACAGGAGAGGTTTAAATCATAAAAAGTTAGGGTGTGTGTCCTCTTGTACTTAAGTCGGCATTGTGCCTTTTGTGCTACATTCGGATGCAATTTCTGTGTTTCATCGTCAATAAGAAGGTCCAAGGGATGCAGTAAAACTGAAGTGAAGCATCGGAATCTAAAACTGGACTCACAGGAGAGGTTCAAATCATAGAAAGTTAGAGTGTCAGTCCTCTTGTACTTAAGTTGGCATTGTGCTTTTTTATTACATTCGGATGCAATTTCTGTGTTTCATCGTCAATAAGAAAGTCCAAGTTTTAAAATAAACCTGAAGTGAAGCATCGAAATGTAAAACTGGACTCACATTAGAGGTTCAAATCATAGAAAGTTAGAGTGTCAGTCCCCTTGTACTTAAGTCGGCATTGTGCCTTTTCTATTAAATTCGGATGCAATTTCTGTGTTTCATCGTCAATAAGAAGGTCCAAGGGATACAGTAAACCCTTAAGTGAAGCCTCGGAATCTAAAACTGGACTCACAGGAGAGTTTCTAATTATAGAAAGTTAGAGTGTCAGTACACTTGTACTTAAGTCGGCATTGTGCCTTTTGTATTAAATTCGGATGCAATTTCTGTGTTTCATCGTCAGTAAGAAGGTCCCAGGTATACAGTAAACCTGAGGGGAAGCATAGGAATCTAGAACTGGGCTCACAGGAGAGGTTCAATTACAGAAAGTTAGAGTGTCAGTCCTCTTGTACTTAAGTCGGCATTGTGCTTGTTGAATTTAATTCCGATGCAATTTCTGTGTTCCTTCGTCAATAAGAAGGTCCTAGGTATACAGTAAACCTGAAGTGAAGCATCGGAATATAAAACTGGACTCACTGGAGAGGTTCAAATCATAGAAAGTTAGATTGTCAGTCTGCTTGTACTTAACTCGGCATTGTGCCTTTTGAATTTAATTCGGATGCATTTTCTGTGTTTCATCGTCAATAAGAAAGTCCAACGTACACAGTATACCCCAAGAGAAGCATCGGAATATAAAACTGGACTCCCATAAGAGGTTCAAATCATAGCAAGTTAGAGTGTTAGTCCTCTTGTACCTAAGTCGGCATTGTGCCTTTTGAATTTAATTCCGACGCAATTTCTGTGTTTCATCGTCAATAAGGAGGTCCAAGGTATACAGTAAACCTGATGTGAAGCATCGGAATCTAAAACTGGTCTCACAGGAGAGGTTCAAATCATAGAAAATTAGAATGTCAGTCCTCTTGTAATTAAGTCGGCATTGTGACTTTTGTATTAAATTCGGACGCAATTTCTGCGTTTAATCGTCAATAAGAAGGTCCAAGGGATACAGTAAACCTGAAGTGAAGTATCGGAATCTAAAACTAGACTCACAGGAGAGGTTCAAATCACAGAAATGAGACTGTCAGTCCTCTTGTACTTAAGTCGGCATTGTGCCTTTTGTATTAAATTCGGATGCATTTTCTGTGTTTCATCGTCAATAAGAAGGTCCAGGGTATACAGTAAACCTGAAGTGAAGCATCGGAATCTAAAACTGGACCCACAGGAGAGGTTTAAATCATAAAAAGTTAGGGTATGTGTCCTCTTGTACTTAAGTCGGCATTGTGCCTTTTGTGCTACATTCGGATGCAATTTCTGTGTTTCATCGTCAATAAGAAGGTCCAAGGGATGCAGAAAAACTGAAGTGAAGCATCGGAATCTAAAGCTGGACTCACAGGAGAGGTTCATATCATAGAAAGTTAGAGTGTCAGTCCTCTTGTACTTAAGTTGGCATTGTGCTTTTTTATTACATTCGGATGCAATATCTGTGCTACATCGTCAATAAGAAGGTCCAAGGTATAAAGTAAACCTGAAGTGAAGCATCGGAATCTAAAACTGGACTCACAGGAGAGGTTCAAATCATAGAAAGTTAGAGTGTCAGTACACTTGTACTTAAGTCGGCATTGTGCCTTTTGTATTAAATTCGGATGCAATTTCTGTGTTTCATCGTCAGTAAGAAGGTCCCAGGGATACAGTAAACCTGAAGTGAAGCGTTGGAATATAAAACTGGGCCCACAGGAGAGGTTCAATTATAGAAAGTTAGAGTGTCAGTCTTCTTGTACCTAAGTCGTCATTGTGCTTGTTGAATTTAATTCCGATGCAATTTCTGTGTTCCTTCGTCAATGAGAAGGTCCAAGGTATACAGTAAACCTGAAGTGAAGCATCGGAATATAAAACTGGACTCACTGGAGAGGTTCAAATCATAGAAAGTTAGATTGTCAGTCCTCTTGTACTTAAGCCGGCATTGTGCCTTTTGTATAAAATTCGGATGCAATTTCTGTGTATCGTCGTCAATAAGAAGGTCTAAGGGATGCAGTAAACCTGAAGTGAAGCATCGGAATCTAAATCTGGACTCACAGCAGAGGTTCAAATAATAGAAATTTAGAGTGTCAGTCCTCTTGTAGTTAGGTCGGCATTGTGCCTTTTGTATTAAATTTGGATGCAATTACTGTGGTTCATCGTCAATAAGAAAGTGCAAGGTATACAGTAAACCTGAAGCTAAGCATCGGAATCTAAAACTGGACTCACAGGAGAGGTTCAAATCATAGAAAGTGAGACTGTCAGTCCTCTTGTACTTAAGTCGGCATTGTGCCTTTTGTATTAAATTCGGATGCAATTTATGTGTTTCATCGTCAATAAGAAGGTCCAAGGTATACAGTAAACCTGAAGTGAAGCATCGTAATCTAAAACTGGACTCACAGGAGAGGTTCAAATCACAGAAAGTTAGAGTGTCAGTCCCCTTGTACTTAAGTCGGCATTGTGACTTTTGTATTAAAATCGGATGCAATTTCTGTGTTTCATCGTCAATAAGAAAGTCCAAGGTTTAAAATCAACCTGAAGTGAAGCATCGGAATCTAAAACTGGACTCACAGGAGAGGTTCAAATCATAGAAAGTTAGAGTGTCAGTCCCCTTGTACTTAAGTCGGCATTGTGCCTTTTCTATTAAATTCGAATGCAATTTCTGTGTTTCATCGTCAATAAGAAGGTCCAAGGAATACAGTAAACCTGAAGTGAAGCCTCGGAATCTAAAACTGGACTCACAGGAGAGGTTCTAATTATAGAAAGTTAGAGTGTCAGTACACTTGTACTTAAGTCGGCATTGTGCCTTTTGTATTAAATTCGGATGCAATTTCTGTGTTTCATCGTCAGTAAGAAGGTCCCAGGTATACAGTAAACCTGAAGGGAAGCATAGGAAACTAGAACTGGGCTCACAGGAGAGGTTCAATTACAGAAAGTTAGAGTGTCAGTCCTCTTGTACTTAAGTCGGCATTGCGCTTGTTGAAATTAATTCCGATGCAATTTCTGTGTTCCTTCGTCAATAAGAAGGACCAAGGTATACAGTAAACCTTAAGTGAAGCATCGGAATCTAAAACTGGACTCACAGGAGAGGTTCAAATCATAGAAAGAGAAAGTGTCGGTCCTCTTGTACTTAAGTGGGCATTGTGCCTTTTGTATTAAATTCGGATGCAATTTCTGTGTTTCATCGTCAATAAGAAGGTCCAAGGTATACAGTAAACCTGAAGTGAAGCATCGGAATCTAAAACTGGACTTAGAGGTGTGGTTGAAATCATAGAAAGTTAGAGTGTCCGTCCTCTTGTACTTATGTCGGAATTGTGTCTTTTGTATTGATTTCGGATGCAAACTCTGTGTTTCATGGTCAATAAGGAGGTCCACGTTTTACAGTAAACCTGAAGTGAAGCATCGGAATCTAAAACTGGACTCAAAGGAGAGGTTCAAATCATAGAAAGTTAGAGTGTCAGTCCCCTTGTACTAAGTCGGCATTGTGACTTTTGTATTAAAATCGGATGCAATTTCTGTGTTTCATCGTCAATAAGAAAGTCCAAGGTTTAAAATAAACCTGAAGTGAAGCATCGGAATCTAAAACTGGACTCACAGGAGAGGTTCAAATCATAGAAAGTTAGAGTGTCAGTCCCCTTGTACTTAAGTCGGCATTGTGCCTTTTCTATTAAATTCGGATGCAATTTCTGTGTTTCATCGTCAATAAGAAGGTCCAAGGGATACAGTAAACCCTTAAGTGAAGCCTCGGAATCTAAAACTGGACTCACAGGAGAGGTTCTAATTATAGAAAGTTAGAGTGTCAGTACACTTGTACTTAAGTCGGCATTGTGCTTGTTGAATTTAATTCCGATGCAATTTCTGTGTTCCTTCGTCAATAAGAAGGTCCAAGGTAAACAGTAAACCTGAAGTGAAGCATCGGAATATAAAACTGGACTCACTGGAGAGGTTCAAATCATAGAAAGTTAGATTGTCAGTCTGCTTGTACTTAACTCTTCATTGTGCCTTTTGAATTTAATTCGGATGCATTTTCTGTGTTTCATCGTCAATAAGAAAGTCCAACGTACACAGTATACCTCAGGAGAAGCATCGGAATATAAAACTGGACTCACATAAGAGGTTCAAATCATAGTGTACCTAAGTCGGCATTGTGCCTTTTGAATTTAATTCCGACGCAATTTCTGTGTTTCATCGTCAATAAGGAGGTCCAAGGTATACAGTAAACCTGAAGTGAAGCATCGGAATCTAAAACTGGTCTCACAGGAGAGGTTCAAATCATAGAAAATTAGAGTGTCAGTCCTCTTGTAATTAAGTCGGCATTGTGACTTTTGTATTAAATTCGGACGCAATTTCTGCGTTTAATCGTCAATAAGAAGGTCCAAGGGATACAGTAAACCTGAAGTGAAGTATCGGAATCTAAAACTAGACTCACAGGAGAGGTTCAAATCACAGAAAATGAGACTGTCAGTCTTCTTGTACTTAAGTCGGCATTGTGCCTTTTGTATTAAATTCGGATGCATTTTCTGTGTTTCATCGTCAATAAGAAGGTCCAGGGTATACAGTAAACCTGAAGTGAAGCATCGGAATCTAAAACTGGACCCACAGGAGAGGTTTAAATCATAAAAAGTTAGGGTGTGTGTCCTCTTGTACTTAAGTCGGCATTGTGCCTTTTGTGCTACATTCGGATGCAATTTCTGTGTTTCATCGTCAATAAGAAGGTCCAAGGGATGCAGTAAAACTGAAGTGAAGCATCGGAATCTAAAACTGGACTCACAGGAGAGGTTCAAATCATAGAAAGTTAGAGTGTCAGTCCTCTTGTACTTAAGTTGGCATTGTGCTTTTTTATTACATTCGGATGCAATTTCTGTGTTTCATCGTCAATAAGAAAGTCCAAGTTTTAAAATAAACCTGAAGTGAAGCATCGAAATGTAAAACTGGACTCACATTAGAGGTTCAAATCATAGAAAGTTAGAGTGTCAGTCCCCTTGTACTTAAGTCGGCATTGTGCCTTTTCTATTAAATTCGGATGCAATTTCTGTGTTTCATCGTCAATAAGAAGGTCCAAGGGATACAGTAAACCCTTAAGTGAAGCCTCGGAATCTAAAACTGGACTCACAGGAGAGTTTCTAATTATAGAAAGTTAGAGTGTCAGTACACTTGTACTTAAGTCGGCATTGTGCCTTTTGTATTAAATTCGGATGCAATTTCTGTGTTTCATCGTCAGTAAGAAGGTCCCAGGTATACAGTAAACCTGAGGGGAAGCATAGGAATCTAGAACTGGGCTCACAGGAGAGGTTCAATTACAGAAAGTTAGAGTGTCAGTCCTCTTGTACTTAAGTCGGCATTGTGCTTGTTGAATTTAATTCCGATGCAATTTCTGTGTTCCTTCGTCAATAAGAAGGTCCTAGGTATACAGTAAACCTGAAGTGAAGCTTCGGAATATAAAACTGGACTCACTGGAGAGGTTCAAATCATAGAAAGTTAGATTGTCAGTCTGCTTGTACTTAACTCGGCATTGTGCCTTTTGAATTTAATTCGGATGCATTTTCTGTGTTTCATCGTCAATAAGAAAGTCCAACGTACACAGTATACCCCAAGAGAAGCATCGGAATATAAAACTGGACTCCCATAAGAGGTTCAAATCATAGAAAGTTAGAGTGTTAGTCCTCTTGTACCTAAGTCGGCATTGTGCCTTTTGAATTTAATTCCGACGCAATTTCTGTGTTTCATCGTCAATAAGGAGGTCCAAGGTATACAGTAAACCTGATGTGAAGCATCGGAATCTAAAACTGGTCTCACAGGAGAGGTTCAAATCATAGAAAATTAGAATGTCAGTCCTCTTGTAATTAAGTCGGCATTGTGACTTTTGTATTAAATTCGGACGCAATTTCTGCGTTTAATCGTCAATAAGAAGGTCCAAGGGATACAGTAAACCTGAAGTGAAGTATCGGAATCTAAAACTAGACTCACAGGAGAGGTTCAAATCACAGAAATGAGACTGTCAGTCCTCTTGTACTTAAGTCGGCATTGTGCCTTTTGTATTAAATTCGGATGCATTTTCTGTGTTTCATCGTCAATAAGAAGGTCCAGGGTATACAGTAAACCTGAAGTGAAGCATCGGAATCTAAAACTGGACCCACAGGAGAGGTTTAAATCATAAAAAGTTAGGGTATGTGTCCTCTTGTACTTAAGTCGGCATTGTGCCTTTTGTGCTACATTCGGATGCAATTTCTGTGTTTCATCGTCAATAAGAAGGTCCAAGGGATGCAGAAAAACTGAAGTGAAGCATCGGAATCTAAAGCTGGACTCACAGGAGAGGTTCATATCATAGAAAGTTAGAGTGTCAGTCCTCTTGTACTTAAGTTGGCATTGTGCTTTTTTATTACATTCGGATGCAATATCTGTGCTACATCGTCAATAAGAAGGTCCAAGGTATAAAGTAAACCTGAAGTGAAGCATCGGAATCTAAAACTGGACTCACAGGAGAGGTTCAAATCATAGAAAGTTAGAGTGTCAGTACACTTGTACTTAAGTCGGCATTGTGCCTTTTGTATTAAATTCGGATGCAATTTCTGTGTTTCATCGTCAGTAAGAAGGTCCCAGGGATACAGTAAACCTGAAGTGAAGCGTTGGAATATAAAACTGGGCCCACAGGAGAGGTTCAATTATAGAAAGTTAGAGTGTCAGTCTTCTTGTACCTAAGTCGTCATTGTGCTTGTTGAATTTAATTCCGATGCAATTTCTGTGTTCCTTCGTCAATGAGAAGGTCCAAGGTATACAGTAAACCTGAAGTGAAGCATCGGAATATAAAACTGGACTCACTGGAGAGGTTCAAATCATAGAAAGTTAGATTGTCAGTCCTCTTGTACTTAAGCCGGCATTGTGCCTTTTGTATAAAATTCGGATGCAATTTCTGTGTATCGTCGTCAATAAGAAGGTCTAAGGGATGCAGTAAACCTGAAGTGAAGCATCGGAATCTAAATCTGGACTCACAGCAGAGGTTCAAATAATAGAAATTTAGAGTGTCAGTCCTCTTGTAGTTAGGTCGGCATTGTGCCTTTTGTATTAAATTTGGATGCAATTACTGTGGTTCATCGTCAATAAGAAAGTGCAAGGTATACAGTAAACCTGAAGCTAAGCATCGGAATCTAAAACTGGACTCACAGGAGAGGTTCAAATCATAGAAAGTGAGACTGTCAGTCCTCTTGTACTTAAGTCGGCATTGTGCCTTTTGTATTAAATTCGGATGCAATTTATGTGTTTCATCGTCAATAAGAAGGTCCAAGGTATACAGTAAACCTGAAGTGAAGCATCGTAATCTAAAACTGGACTCACAGGAGAGGTTCAAATCACAGAAAGTTAGAGTGTCAGTCCCCTTGTACTTAAGTCGGCATTGTGACTTTTGTATTAAAATCGGATGCAATTTCTGTGTTTCATCGTCAATAAGAAAGTCCAAGGTTTAAAATCAACCTGAAGTGAAGCATCGGAATCTAAAACTGGACTCACAGGAGAGGTTCAAATCATAGAAAGTTAGAGTGTCAGTCCCCTTGTACTTAAGTCGGCATTGTGCCTTTTCTATTAAATTCGGATGCAATTTCTGTGTTTCATCGTCAATAAGAAGGTCCAAGGAATACAGTAAACCTGAAGTGAAGCCTCGGAATCTAAAACTGGACTCACAGGAGAGGTTCTAATTATAGAAAGTTAGAGTGTCAGTACACTTGTACTTAAGTCGGCATTGTGCCTTTTGTATTAAATTCGGATGCAATTTCTGTGTTTCGTCGTCAGTAAGAAGGTCCCAGGTATACAGTAAACCTGAAGGGAAGCATAGGAAACTAGAACTGGGCTCACAGGAGAGGTTCAATTACAGAAAGTTAGAGTGTCAGTCCTCTTGTACTTAAGTCGGCATTGCGCTTGTTGAAATTAATTCCGATGCAATTTCTGTGTTCCTTCGTCAATAAGAAGGACCAAGGTATACAGTAAACCTGAAGTGAAGCATCGGAATATAAAACTGGACTCACTGGAGAGGTTCAAATCATAGAAAGTTAGATTGTCAGTCTGCTTGTACTTAACTCGGCGTTGTGCCTTTTGAATTTAATTCGGATGCATTTTCTGTGTTTCATCGTCAATAAGAAAGTCCAGCGTACACAGTATACCTCAAGAGAAGCATCGGAATATAAAACTGGACTCACATAAGAGGTTCAAATCATAGCAAGTTAGAGTCTTAGTCCTCTTGTACCTAAGTCGGCATTGTGCCTTTTGAATTTAATTCCGACGCAATTACTGTGTTTCATCGTCAATAAGGAGGTCCAAGGTATACAGTAAACCTGAAGTGAAGCATCGGAATCTAAAACTGGTCTCACAGGAGAGGTTCAAATCATAGAAAATTAGAGTGTCAGTCCTCTTGTAATTAAGTCGGCATTGTGACTTTTGTATTAAATTCGGACGCAATTTCTGCGTTTAATCGACAATAAGAAGGTCCAAGGGATACAGTAAACCTGAAGTGAAGTATCGGAATCCAAAACTAGACTCACAGGAGAGGTTCAAATCACAGAAAATGAGACTGTCAGTCTTCTTGTAGTTAAGTCGGCATTGTGCCTTTTGTATTAAATTCGCATGCATTTTCTGTGTTTCATCGTCAGTAAGAAGGTCCCAGGGATACAGTAAACCTGAAGTGAAGCATAGGAATCTAAAACTGGGCTCACAGGAGAGGTTCAATTATAGAAAGTTAGAGTGTCAGTTTTCTTGTACTTAAGTCGTCATTGTGCTTGTTGAATTTCATTCCGATGCAATTTCTGTGTTCCTTCGTCAATAAGAAGGTCCAAGGTATACAGCAAACCTGAAGTGAAGCATCGGAATATAAAACTGGACTCACTGGAGAGGTTCAAATCATAGAAAGTTAGATTGTCAGTCCTCTTGTACTTAAGCCGGCATTGTGCCTTTTGTATATATTTCGGATGCAATTTCTGTGTATCGTCGTCAATAAGACGGTCCAAGGGATGCAGTAAACCTGAAGTGAAGCATCGGAATCTAAATCTGGACTCACAGCAGAGGTTCAAATAATAGAAATTTAGAGTGTCAGTCCTCTTGTACTTAGGTCGGCATTGTGCCTTTTGTATTTAGTTTGGATGCAATTACTGTGTTTCATCGTCAATAAGAAAGTGCAACGTATACAGTAAACCTGAAGCTAAGCATCGGAATCTAAAACTGGACTCACAGGATAGGTTCAAATCATAGAAAGTGAGACTGTCAGTCCTCTTGTACTTAAGTCGGCATTGTGCCTTTTGTATTAAATTCGGATGCAATTTCTGTGTTTCATCGTCAATAAGAAGGTCCAAGGTATACAGTAAACCTGAAGTGAAGCATCGGAATCTAAAACTGGACTTAGAGGAGTGGTTGAAATCATAGAAAGTTAGAGTGTCCGTCCTCTTGTACTTATGTCGGAATTGTGTCTTTTGTATTGATTTCGGATGCAAACTCTGTGTTTCATCGTCAATAAGGAGGTCCACGTTTTACAGTAAACCTGAAGTGAAGCATCGGAATCTAAAACTGGACTCACAGGAGAGATTCAAATCATAGAAAGTTAGAGTGTCAGCCCTCTTGTACTTATGTCGGCATTGTGCCTTTTGTATCAAATTCGGATGCAATTTCTTTGTTTCATCGTCAATAAGAAGGTCAAGGGTATACAGTAAACCTGAAGTGAAGCATCGGAATCTAAAACTGGACCCACAGGAGAGGTTTAAATCATAAAAAGTTAGGGTGTGTGTCCTCTAGTACTTAAGTCGGCATTGTGCCTTTTGTGCTACATTCGGATGCAATTTCTGTGTTTCATCGTCAACAAGAAGGTTCAAGGTATACAGTAAACCTGAAGTGAAACATCGGAATCTAAAACTGGTCTCACAGGAGATGTTCAAATCATAGAAAATTAGAGTGTCTGTCCTCTTGTAATTAAGTCGGCATTGTGACTTTTGTATTAAATTCGGACGCAATTTCTGCGTTTAATCGTCAATAAGAAGGTCCAAGGGATACAGTAAACCTGAAGTGAAGTATCGGAATCCAAAACTAGACTCACAGGAGAGGTTCAAATCACAGAAAATGAGACTGTCAGTCTTCTTGTACTTAAGTCGGCATTGTGCCTTCTGTATTAAATTCGCATGCATTTTCTGTGTTTCATCGTCAATAAGAAGGTCCAGGGTATACAGTAAACCTGAAGTGAAGCATCGGAATCTAAAACTGGACCCACAGGAGAGGTTTAAATCATATAAAGTTTGGGTGTGTGTCCTCTTGTACTTAAGTCGGCATTGTGCCTTTTGTGCTACATTCGGATGCAATTTCTGTGTTTCATCGTCAATAAGAAGGTCCAAGGGATGCAGTAAAACTGAAGTGAAGCATCGGAATCTAAAACTGGACTCACAGGAGAGGTTCAAATCATAGAAAGTTAGAGTGTCAGTCCTCTTGTACTTACGTTGGCATTGTGCTTTATTATTACATTCGGATGCAATATCTGTGCTACATCGTCAATAAGAAGGTCCAAGGTATAAAGTAAACCTGAAGTGAAGCATCGGAATCTAAAACTGGACTCACAGGAGAGGTTCAAATCATAGAAAGTTAGAGCGTCAGTCCTCTTGTACTTACGTTGGCATTGTGCTTTTTTATTACATTCGGATGCAATTTCTGTGTTTCATCGTCAGTAAGAAGGTCCCAGGGATACTGTAAACCTGAAGTGAAGCATAGGAATCTAAAACTGGGCTCACAGGAGAGGTTCAATTATAGAAAGTTAGAGTGTCAGTCTTCTTGTACTTAAGTCGTCATTGTGCTTGTTGAATTTAATTCCGATGCAATTTCTGTGTTCCTTCGTCAATAAGAAGGTCCAAGGTATACAGTAAACCTGAAGTGAAGCATCGGAATATAAAACTGGACTCACTGGAGAGGTTCAAATCATAGAAAGTTAGATTGTCAGTCCTCTTGTACTTAAGCCGGCATTGTGCCTTTTGTATTAAATTCGGATGCAAATTCTGTGTATCGTCGTCAATAAGAGGGTCCAAGGGATGCAGTAAACCTGAAGTGAAGCATCGGAATCTAAATCTGGACTCACAGCAGAGGTTCAAATAATAGAAATTTAGAGTGTCAGTCCTCTTGTACTTAGGTCGGCATTGTGCCTTTTGTATTAAATTTGGATGCAATTACTGTGTTTCATCGTCAATAAGAAGGTCCAAGGTATACAGTAAACCTGTATTGAAGCGTCGTAATCCAAAACTGGATTCAGAGGAGAGGTTCAAATCATAGAATGTTAGAGTGTCAGTCCTCTTGTACTTAAGACGTCATTGTGCCTTTTGTATTAAATTCGGGTGCAATTTCTGTGTTTCATCGTCAATAAGAAGTTCCAAGGGATACAGTAAACCTGAAGTGTAGCATCGGTATCAAAACTGGACTCACAGGAGAGGTTCAAATCATAGGAAGTGAGAGCGTCAGTCCTCTTGTACTTTAGTCGGCATTGTGCCCTTTGTATTAAATTCCAATGCAAACTCTGCGTTTCTTCGTCAATAAGAAGTTCCAAGGGATACAGTAAACCTGAAGTGAAGCATCGGAATCTAAAACTGGACTCACAGGAGAGGTTCAAATCATAGAAAGTGAGAGTGTCAGTTCTCTTGTACTTAAGTCGGCATTGTGCCTTTTGTATTAAATTCGGATGCAATTTCTGTGTTTCATCGCCAATAAGAAGGTGGAACGTATACAGTAAACTTGAAGTGAAGCTTCGGATCTAAAACTGGACTCACAGGAGAGGTTCAAACCATAGAATGTGAGAGTGTCTGTCCTCTTGTACTTAAGTCGGCATTGTGCCTTTTGTATTAAATTCGGATGCAATTTCTTTGTTTCATCGTCAATAAGAAGGCCAAGAGGTACAGTAAACCTGAAGTGAAGCATCGGAATCTTAAACTGGACTCACAGGAGAGGTTCAAATCATAGAAAATTAGAGTGTCAGTCCTCCAGTACTTAAGTCGGCATTGTGCCTTTTGTATTAAATTCGGATGCAATTTCTGTGTTTCATCGTCAATTAGAAGGTCCAGGGTATACAGTAAACCTGAAGTGAAGGATGGGAATCTAAAACTGGACTCAAAGGAGTGGTTCAAATCATAGAAAGATAGAGTGTCAGTCCTCTTAAACCTATGTCGGCATTGTGAATTTTGTAATAAATTCGGATGCAATTTCTGGGCTTCATCGTCAATAAGATGGTCCAAGGTATACAGTAAACCTGAAGTGAATCATCGGAATCTAAAACTGGACTCACAGGAGAGGTTTAAATCATAGCAAGTTAGGATGTGAGTCCTCTTGCACTTAAGTCGGCATTGTGCCTTTTGTGTTAAATTCCGATGCAATTTCTGTGTTTCATCGTCAATAAGAAGGTCCAAGGTATACAGTAAACCAGAAGTGCAGCATCGGAATCTAAAACTGGACTCACAGGAGAGCTTCAAATCATAGAAAGTTAGAGTGTCAGTCCTCTTGTACTTAAGTCGGCATTGTGGTTATGTATTACATTCGGATGCAATTTCTGTGCTACATCGTCAGTAAGAAGGTCCAAGGTATACAGTAAACCTGAAGTGAATCATCGGAATCTAAAACTGGACTCACAGGAGGGGTTTAAATCAGAGAAAGTTAGGATGTGAGTCCTCTTGTACTTAAGTCGGCATTGTGCCTTTTGTGTTAAATTCCGATGCAATTTCTGTGTTTCATCGTCAATAAGAAGGTCCAAGGTATACAGTAAACCAGAAGTGCAGCATCGGAATCTAAAACTGGACTCACAGGAGAGGTTCAAATCATAGAAAGTGAGAGTGTCAGTCCTCTTGTACTTAAGTCGGCATTGTGCCTGTGGAATTTAATTCCGATGCAATTTCTGTGTTCCTTCGTCAATAAGAAGGTCCAAGGTATACAGTAAACCTGAGGTGAAGCATCGGAATCTAAGACTGGACTCACAGGAGAGGTTCAAATCATAGAGAGTGAGAATGTCAATCCTCTTGTACTTAAGTCGGCATTGTGCCTTTTATATTAAATTCCGATGCAAACTCTATGTTTCATCGTCAATAGGTAGGTCCAAGGTATACAGTAAACCTGAGTGAAGCAACGGAATCTAAAACTGGACTCACAGGAGAGGTTCAAATCATAGAAAGTGAGAGTGTCAGTCCTCTTGTACTTAAGACGGCATTGTGCTTTTTGTATTAAATTCCGATGCAATTTCTGTGTTCATCGTCAATAAGAAGGTCTAAGGGATACAGTAAACCTGAAGTGAAGCATCGGATTCTAAAACTGAACTCACAGGAGAGATTCAAATCATAGAAAGTGATAGTGTCAGTCCTCTTGTACTTAAGTCGGCATTGTGCTTTTTGGATTAAATTCCCATGCAATATCTGTGTTTCATCGTCAGTAAGAAGTTCCAAGCGATACAGTAAACCTGAAGTGAAGCACCGGAATCCAGAACTGGACTCACAGGAGAGGTTCAAATCATAGAAAGTTAGAGTGCCAGTCCTCTTTTACTTAAGCCGGCATTGTGCCTTTTGTATTAAATTCGGATGCAATTTCTGTGTTTCATCGTCAATAAGAAGGTCCAACGGATACAGTAAACCTGAAGTGAAGCATCGTAATCTAAAACTGGACTCACAGGAGAGGCTCAAATCATAGAAAGTAAGAGTGTCAGTACACTTGTACTTAAGTCGGCATTGTGCCATTTGTACTAAATTATTAAATTCGGATGCAATTTATGTGTTCATCGTCAATAACAAGTTCCAAGGGATACAATAAACCTGAAGTCAAGCATCGGTATCAGAACTGGACTCACAGGAGAGGTTCAAGTCATAGAAAGTGAGAGTGTCAGTCCCCTTGTACTTAAGTCGGCATAGTGCGTTTTGTGTTAAATTCCAATGCAAACTCTGTGTTTCATCGTCAATAAGAAGTTCCAAGGGATACAGTGAACCTGAAGTAAAGCATCGGAATCTGAAACTGGACTCACAGGAGAGGTTCAAATCATAGAGAGTGAGAGTGTCAGTCCTCTTGTACTTAAGTCGGCATTGTGCCTTTTATATTAAATTCCGATGCAAACTCTGTGTTTTATCGTCAATACGAAGGTCCAAGGGGTAAAGTAAACCTGAAGGGAAGCATCGGAATCTAAAACTGGACTCACAGGAGAGGTTCAAGTCATAGAAAGTGAGAGTGTCAGTCCTCTTGTACTTAAGACGGCATTGTGCTTTTTGTATTAAATTCCGATGCAATTTCTGTGTTCATCGTCAATAAGAAGGGCCAAGGGATACAGTAAACCTGAAGTGAAGCATCGGAATCAAAAACTGGACTCACAGGAGAGATTCAAATCATAGAAAGTGAGAGTGTCAGTGCTCTTGTACTTTTGTTTTAAGTTCGGATGCAATTTCTGTGTTCCATCGTCAATAAGAAGGTCCGAGGTATACCGAAAACCTGAAGTGAAGCATCGAAATCGCTAACTGGACTCACAGGAGCGGTTCAAATCAGATAAAGTAAGAGTGTCAGTCCTCTTGTACTTAAATCGGCATTGTTACTATTGTATTAAATTCGGGTGCAATTATGTGTTTCATCGTCAATAAGATGGTCCAAGGGATACAGTAAACCTGAAGAGAAGCATCGGAATCTATAACTGGACTCACAGGAGAGGTTTTAATCATAGAAAGTTAGAGTATCATCCCCCTTGTTGTTAAGTCGGCATTGTGCCTTTTGAATTAAATTCGGATGCAATTTCTGTGTTTCATCGTCAATAAGAACGTCCTAGGTATACAGTAAACCTGAAGTGAAGCATCGAAATCTGAAACTGGACTCACAGGAAAGGTTCAAATGATAGAAAGTTAGAGTGTCAGTCCTCTTGTACTTAAGTCGGCATTGTGCCTTTTGTATTAATTTCGGATGCAATTTCTGTGTTTCATCGTCAATAAGAAGTTCCAAGGGATGCAGTAAACCTGAAGTGAAGCGTCGGAATCTAAAACCGGAGTCACAGGAGAGGTTCAAATCATAGAAAGTGAGAATGTCAGTCCTTTTGTACTTAAGTCCTTATTGCGCCTTTTGTATTAAATTCCAATGCAAACTCTGTGTTTCATCGTCAATAAGAAGTTCCAAGGGATACAGTAAACCTGACGTGAAGCATCGGAATCTAAAACTGGACCCACAGGAGAGGTTCAAATCATAAAAAGTGAGAGTGCCAGTCCTCTTGTACTTAAGTTGGCATTGTGCCTTTTGTATTAAATTCGGATGCAATTTCAGTGTTTCGTCGTCAGTAAGAAGGTCCAAGGGATAAAGTAAATATGAAGTGAAGCATCGGAATCTAAAACTGGACGCACAGCAGTGGTTCTAATCATAGTAAGTTAGAGTGTCAGTCTTCTTGTACTTAAGTCGGCTTTGTGCCTTTTGTAATAAATTCGGATGCAAACTCTGTGTTTCATCGTCAATAAGAAGGGCCAAGGGATACAGTAAACCTGAAGTGAAGCATCGGAATCTAAAACTGGACTCACAGGAGAGGTTCAAATCATAGAAAGTGAGAGTGTCAGTCCTCTTGTACCTAAGTCGGCATTGTGCCTTTTGTATTAAATTCGGATGCAATTTCTGTGTATCATCGTCAATAAGTAAGTCCAAAGGATACAGTACACCGGAAGTGAAGCATCGGAATCTAAAACTGGACTCACAGGAGAGGTTCAAATCATAGAAAGTGAAAGTGTCAGTCCTCTTGTACTTAAGACGGAATTGTGCCATTTGTATTGAATTCGGATGCAAACTCTGTGTTTCATCGTAAATAAGAAGGTCCAAGTTATACAGTAAACCTGAAGTGAAGCATCGGATTTTAAAACTGGACTCACAGGAGAGGTTCGAATCATAGAGAGTTAGAGTGTCAGCCCTCTTGTACTTAAGTCGGCATTGTGCCTTTTGTTTTAAGTTCGGATGCAATTTCTGTGTTCCATCGTCAATAAGAACGTCCTAGGTATACAGTAAACCTGAAGTGAAGCATCTGAATCTAAAACTGTACTCACAGGAGAGGTTCAAATAATAGAAAATGAGACTGTCCGTCCTCTTGTACTTAAGTCGGCATTGTGCCTTTTGTATAAAATTCGGATGCAATTTCTGTGTTTCATCGTCAATAAGAACTTCCAAGGGATACAGTAACCCTGAAGTGAAGCATCGGTACCAAAACTGGACTCACAATAGAGGTTCAAATCATAGAACGTTAGAGTGTCAGTCCTCTTGTACTTAGGTCAGCATTGTGCCTGTTGTATTGAATTTGGATGCAATTTCTGTGTTTCATCGTCAATAAGAAGGTGCAAGGTATACAGTAAACCTGAAGTGCAGCATCGGAATCTAAAACTGGACTCACAGGAGAGGTTCAAATCATAGAAAGTTAGAGTGTCACCCCTCTTGTACTTAAGTCGGCATTGTGCATGTTGAATTTAATTCCGATGCAATTTCTGTGTTCCTTCATCAATAAGAAGGTCCAAGGTATACAGCGAACCTGAAGTGAAGCATCTGAATCTAAAACTGGAACCACAGGAGAGGTTCAAATAATAGAAAGTTAGACTGTCAGTCCTCTTGTACCTAAGTCGGCATTGTGCCTTTTGTATAAAATTCGGATGCAATTTCTGTGTTTCATCGTCAATAAGAACTTCCAAGGGACACAGGAAACCTGAAGTGAAGCATCGGAATCTAAAACTGGACTCACAGGAGAGGTTCAAATCATAGAAAGTGAGAGTGTCAGTCCTCTTGTACCTAAGTCGGCATTGTGCCTTTTGTATTAAATTCGGATGCAATTTCTGTGTTTCATCGTCAATAAGAACTTCCAAGGGACACAGGAAACCTGAAGTGAAGCATCGGAATCTAAAACTGGACTCACAGGAGAGGTTCAAATCATAGAAAGTGTGAGTGTCAGTCCTCTTGTACTTAAGTCGGCATTGTGCATTTTGTATTAAATTCCAATGCAAACTTTGTGTTTCATCGTCAATAAGAAGGTCTAAGGGATACAGTAAACCTGAAGTGAAGCATCGGAATCTACAACTGGACTCACAGGAGAGGTTCAAATAATAGAAAGTTAGAGTGTCAGTCTTCTTCTACGTAACTCTGCATTGTGCCTTTTGAATTTAATTCGGATGCAATTTCTGTGTGTCATCGTCAATAAGAAGGTCCAAGGTACATAGTAAACCTGAAGAGAAGCATCGTAATCTAAAACTGGACTCACAGAAGAGGTTCAAATCATAGAAAGTTAGAGTGTCAGTCTTCTTGAACTTAACTCAGCATTGTGCCTTTTGTATTAAATTCGGTTGCAATTTCTGTGTTTCATCATCAATAAGAAGTTCCAAGAGATACAGTAAACCTGAAGTGATGCATCAGAATCAAAAACTGGACGCACAGGAGAGGTTCAAATCATAGTAATTTAGGGTGTCAGTCCTCTTGTACTTAAGTCGGCTTTGTGCCTTTTGTATTTAATTCCGATGCAATTTCTGTGTTCCGTCGTCAATAAGAAGGTCCACGGGATACAGTTAACCTGAAGGGAGGTATCGGAATCTAAAACTGGACTCACAGGAGAGGTTCAAATCATAGAATGTAAGGGTGTCAGTTCTCTTGTACTTATGTTGGCATTGTGCCTTTTGTATTAAAGTCGGATGCAATTTCTGTGTTGCATCGTCTATAAGAAGGTGCAAGGGATACAGTAACTCTGAGTGAAGGATCGGATTCTAAAACTGGACTCACAGGAGAGGTTTAAATCATAGAAAGTCAGAGTGTCAGTCCTCTTGTACGTAAGTCGGCATTGTGGCTTTTGTATTAAATTCGGATGCAAACTCTGTGTTTCATCGTCAATAAGAAGGTCCAAGGGATACTTAAACCTGAAGTGAAGCATCGGAATCTAAATCTGGACTCACAGGAGAGGTTCAAATCATAGATAGTGAGAGTGTCAGTCTTCTTGTTCTTAAGCCGGCATTGTGCCTTTTGTATTAAATTCGGATGCAAACTCTGTGTTTCATCGTCAACAAGAAGGTCCAAGGGATACAGTAAACCTGAAGTGAAGCATCGGAATCTAAAACTGGACTCAAAGGAGACGTTTAAATCATAGAAAGTTAGGGTGTGAGTCCTCTTGTACTTAAGTTGAAATTGTGCCTTTTGTGTTAAATTCGGCTGCAATTTCTGTTTTTCGTCGTCAATAACAAGGTCCAAGGTATACAGTAAACCTGAAGTGAAGCATCGGAATCTAAAACTGGACTCACAGGCGAGGTTCAATTATAGTAAGTTAGAATGACAGTCCTTTTGTACTTCAGTCGGCATTGTGCCTGTTGAATTTAATTCCGATGCAATTTCTGTGTTCCATCGTCAGTAAGAATTTCCAAGGTTTACAGTAAACCTGAAGTGAAGCATCGGAATCTAAAACCTGACTCACAGGAGAGGATCAATCATAGAAAGTTAGAGTGTCAGTCCTCTTGTACTTAGGTCGGCATTGTGCCTTTTGTATTAAATTCGGATGCAATGTCTGTGTTTCATCGTCAATAAGAATTTCGAAGGGTTACAGTAAACCTGAAGTGAAGCATCGGAATCTAAAACTGGTCTCACAGGAGAGGTTCAAATCATAGAAAGTGAGTGTGTCAGTTCTCTTGTACTTAAGTTGGCATTGTGCCTTTTGTATTAAATTTGGATGCAATTTTTGTGTTGCATCGTCTATAAGAAGGTGCAAGGTAAACAGTAACTCTGAGTGAAGCATCTGAATCTAAAACTGGACTCACAGGAGGGGTTTAAATCATAGAAAGTTAGAGTGTCAGTCCTCTTGTACTTAAGTGGGCATTGTGCCTGTTGAATTTAATTCCGATGCAATTTCTGTGTTCCTTCGTCAATAAGAAGGTCCAAGGTATACAGTAAACCTGAAGTGAAGCATCGGAATCTAAAACTGGACTCACAGGAGAGGTTCAAATCATAGAAAGTGAGAGTGTGAGTCCTCTTGTACTTAAGTCGGCATTGTACCTTTTGTATTAAATTCCGATGCAATTTCTGTGTATCTTCGTCAATACGAAGGTCTGAGGTATACAGTAAACCTGAAGTGAAGCATCGAAATCGAAAACTGGACTCACAGGAGAGGTTCAAATCAGAGAAAGTTAGAGTGTCAGTCCTCTTGTACTTAATTCGGCATTGTCACTTTTGTATTAAATTCGGATGCAATTTCTGTGTTTCATCGTCAATAACAGGGTCCAAGTTATACAGTAAACCTGAAGTGAAGCATCGGAATCTAAAACTGGACTCACAGGAGAGGTTCAATTATAGTAAGTTAGAATGTCAGTCCTCTTGTACTTAAGTCGGCATTGTGCCTGTTGAATTTAATTCCGATGAAATTTCTGTGTTCCATCGTCAATAAGAACGTCCAAGGTTTACAGTAAACCTGAAGTGAAGCATCGGAATCTAAAACTGGACTCACAGGAGAGGTTCAAATCATAGAAAGTTAGAGTGTCAGTCCTGTTGTACTTAGGTCGGCATTGTGCCTTTTTGTATTAAATTTGAATGCAATTTCTGTGTTTCATCGTCAATAAGAAGGTGCAAGGTATACAGTAAACCTGAAGTGAAGCATCGGAATCTAAAACTGGACTCACAGGAGAGGTTCAAATCATTGAAAGTTAGAGTGTCAGTCCTGTTGTTCTTAGGTTGGCATTGTGCCTTTTGTATTAAATTTGAATGCAATTTCTGTGTTTCATCGTCTATAAGAAGGTGCAAGGGATACAGTAACTCTGAGTGAAGCATCGGAATGTAAAACTGGACTCACAGGAGAGGTTTAAATCATAGAAAGTTTGAGTGTCAATCCTCTTGTACTTAAGTCGGCATTGTGCCTGTTGAATTTAATTCCGATGCAATTTCTGTGTTCCTTCGTCAATAAGAAGGTCCAAGGTATACAGTATACCTGAGTGAAGCATCGGAATCTAAAACTGGACTCACAGGAGAGGTTCAAATCATAGAAAGTTAGAGTGTCAGTCATCTTGTACTTAGGTCGGCATTGTGCCTTTTGTATTAAATTTGGGTGCAATTTCTGTGTTTCATCGTCAATAAGAATGTGCATGGTATACAGTAGACCTGAAGTGAAGCATCGGAATCTAAAACTGGACTCACTGGGGAGGTTCAAATAATAGAAAGTGAGACTGTCAGTCCTCTTGTACTTAAGTCGGCATTGTGCCTTTTGTATTAAATTCGGATGCAATTTCTGTGCTTCATCGTCAATAAGAATTTCCAAGGGATACAGTAAACCTGAAGTAAAGCGTCGGTATCAAAACTGGACTCACAGGAGAGGTTCACTTCATAGAGAGTGAGAGTGTCAGTTCTCTTGTACTTTAGTCTGCATTGTGCCTTTTATATTAAATTATGATGCAAACTCTGTGTGTCATCATCAATAAGAAGGGCCAAGGGGCAAAGTAAACCTGAAGGGAAGCATCGGAATCTAAAACTGGACTCACAGGAGAGGTTCAAATCATAGAAAGTTTTAGTGTCAGTCCTCTGGTACTTAAATCGGGATTGTGCCTTTTGTATTAAATTCGGATGCAATTTCTGTGTTTCATCGTCAATAAGAAGTTCCAAGAGATACAGGAAATTTGAAGTGAAGCATCGGTATCAAAATTGGACTCACAGGAGAGGTTCAAATCATAGAAAGTGAGAGTGTCAATCCTCTTGTACTTAAGTCGGCATTGTGCCGTTTGATTTAAATTCCAATGCAAACTCTGTGTTTCATCGTCAATAAGAAGTTCGAAGGGATACAGTAAACCAGAAGTGACGTATCGGAATCTAAAACTGGACTCACAGGAGAGGATCAAATCATAGAAAGTGGGAGTGTCAGTTCTCTTGTACTTAAGTCGGCATTGTGCCTTTTGTATTAAATTCGGATGCAATTTCTGTGTTTCATCGTCAATAAAAAGGTCCAAGGGATACGGTAACCCTGAAGTGAAGCATCGGAATCCAAAACTGGACTCACAGGAGAGGTTCAAATGATAGAAAGTTAGAGTGTCAGTCCTCTTGTACTTAAGTCGGCATTGTGCCTTTTGTATTAAATTCGGATGCAATTTCTGTGTTTCATCGTCAATAAGAAGTTCCAAGGAATGCAGTAAACCTGGCGTAAAGCATCGGAATCTAAAACTGGCCTCACAGGAGAGGTTGAAATCATAGAAAGTGAGGGTGTCAGTTCTCTTGTACTTAAGTCGGCATTGTGCCTTTTGTATTAAATTCAGATGCAATTTCTGTTTATCATCGTCAATAAGTAAGTCCAAAGGATACAGTACACCTGAAGTGAAGCATCGGAATCCAAAACTGGACTCACAGGAGAGGTTCAAACATTGAAAGTTAGAGTGTCTGTCTGCTTGTTCTTAACTCGGCATTGTGCCTTTTGAATTTAATTCGGATGCAATTTCTGTGTTTCATCGTCAATAAGAAAGTCCAAGGTATACTGTAAACCTGAAGTGAAGCAGCCGAATCTAAAACTGGACTCAAAGGAGAGGTTTAAATCATAGAAAGTTAGGGTGTGAGTCCTCTAGTACTTATGTTGAAATTGTGCCTTTTGTGTTAAATTCGGATGCAATTTCTGTGTTTCATCGTCAATAAGAATGTCCAAGGTATACAGTAAACCTGAAGTGAAGCATCGGAATCTGAAACGGGACTCACAGGAGAGGTTCAAATCATAGAAAGTTAGAGTGTCAGTCCTCTTGTACTTAGGTCGGCATTGTGCCTTTTGTATTAAATTTTAATGCAATTTCTGTGTTTCGTCGTCAATAAGAATTTCCAAGGGATACGGTAAACCTGAAGTAAAGCATCGGTATCAAAACTGGATTCACAGGAGTGGTTCTAATCATAGAAAGTGTGAGTGTCAGTCCTCTTGTACTTAAGTCGGCATTGTGCCTTTTGTATTAAATTCCAATGCAAACTCTGTGTTTCATCGTCAATAAGAAGTTCCAAGGGATACAGTAAACCTGAAGTGAAGTATCGGAATCTAAAACTGGTCTCACAGTAGAGGTTCAAATAATAGAAAGTGAGAGAGTCAGTTCTCTTGTACTTAAGTCGGCATTGTCCCCTTTGTATTAATTTCGGATGCAATTTCTGTGTTGCATCGTCTATAAGAAGGTGCAAGGGATACAGTAACTCTGAGTGAAACGCCGGAATCTAAAACTGGACTCACAGGAGAGGTTTAAATCATAGAAAATTAGAGTGTCAGTCCTCTTGTACTTAAGTCGGCATTGTGGCTTTTGTATTAAATATGGATGCAAACTCTGTGTTTCATCGTCAATAAGAAGGTCCAAGGGATACTTAAACCTGAAGTGAAGCATTGGAATCTAAAACTGTACTCACTGGAGAGGTTCAAATCATAGAAAGTGAGAGTGTCAATCCTCTTGTACTTAAGTCGGCATTGTGCCGTTTGTATCAAATTCCAATGCAAACCCTGTGTTTCATCGTCGATAAGAAGTTCGCAGGGATACAGTAAACCAGAAGTGACGTATCGGAATCTAAAACTGGACTCACAGGAGAGGATCAAATCATAGAAAGTGGGAGTGTCAGTTCTCTTGTACTTAAGTCGGCATTGTGCCTTTTGTATTAAATTCGGATGCAATTTCTGTGTTTCATCGTCAATAAGAAGGTCCAAGGTATACAGTAAACCCGAAGTGAAGCATCGAAATCGAAAACTGGACCCACAGGAGAGGTTCAAATCAGAGAAAGTTAGAGTGTCAGTCCTCTTGTACTTAATTCGGCATTGTCACTTTTGAATTAAATTCGGGTGCAATTTATGTGTTACATCGTCAATACGATGGTCCAAGGGATACAGTAAACCTGAAGTGAAGCATCGGAATCTATAACTGGACTCGCAGGAGAGGTTTTAATCATAGAAAGTTAGAGTATCAGCCCCCTTGTAGTTAAGTCGGCATTGTGCCTTTTGTATTAAATTCGGATGCAATTTTTGTGTTTCATCGTCAATAAGAACGTCCGAGGTATACAGTAAACCTGAAGTGAAGCATCGAAATCTGAAACTGGACTCACAGGATAGGTTCAAATCATAGAATGTTTGAGTGTCAGTCCTCTAGTACTTAAGTCGGGATTGTGCCTTTTGTATTAAATTCGGATGCAATTTCTTAGTTTCATCGTCAATAAAAAGGTCCAAGGGATACGGTAACCCTGAAGTGAAGCATCGGAATCCAAAACTGGACGCACAGGAGAGGTTCAAATGATAGAAAGTTAGAGTGTCAGTCCTCTTGTACTTATGTCGAAATTGTGCCTTTTGAATTAAATTCGGATGCAATTTCTGTGTTTCATCGTCAATAAGAAGTTCCAAGGAATGCAGTAAACCTGAAGTGAAGCGTCGGAATCTAAAACGGGTGTCAAAGGAGAGGTTCTAATCATTGAAATTGAGAATGTCAGTCCTTTTGTACTTAAGTTGGCATTGCGCCTTTTGTATTAAATTCCAATGTAAACTCTGTGTTTCATCGTCAATAAGAAGTTCCAAGGGATACAGTAAACCTGACGTGAAGCATCGGAATCTAAAACTGGCCTCACAGGAGAGGTTGAAATCATAGAAAGTGAGGGTGTCAGTTCTCTTGTACTTAAGTCGGCATTGTGCCTTTTGTATTAAATTCGGATGCAATTTCTGTTTATCATCGTCAATAAGTAAGTCCAAAGGATACAGTACACCTGAAGTGAAGCATCGGAATCCAAAACTGGACTCACAGGAGAGGTTTAAACATTGAAAGTTAGAGTGTCTGTCTGCTTGTTCTTAACTCGGCATTGTGCCTTTTGAATTTAAATCGGATCCAATTTCTGTGTTTCATCGTCAATAAGAAAGTCCAAGGTATACTGTAAACCTGAAGTGAAGCAGCCGAATCTAAAACTGGACTCAAAGGAGAGGTTTACATCATAGAAAGTTAGGGTGTGAGTCCTCTAGTACTTATGTTGAAATTGTGCCTTTTGTGTTAAATTCGGATGCAATTTCTGTGTTTCATCGTCAATAAGAATGTCCAAGGTATACAGTAAACCTGAAGTGAAGCATCGGAATCTGAAACGGGACTCACAGGAGAGTTTCAAATCATAGAAAGTTAGAGTGTCAGTCCTCTTGTACTTAGGTCGGCATTGTGCCTTTTGTATTAAATTTTAATGCAATTTCTGTGTTTCGTCGTCAATAAGAATTTCCAAGGGATACGGTAAACCTGAAGTAAAGCATCGGTATCAAAACTGGATTCACAGGAGTGGTTCTAATCATAGAAAGTGTGAGTGTCAGTCCTCTTGTACTTAAGTCGGCATTGTGCCTTTTGTATTAAATTCCAATGCAAACTCTGTGTTTCATCGTCAATAAGAAGTTCCAAGGGATACAGTAAACCTGAAGTGAAGTATCGGAATCTAAAACTGGTCTCACAGGAGAGGTTCAAATAAAAGAAAGTGAGAGAGTCAGTTCTCTTGTACTTAAGTCGGCATTGTGCCCTTTGTATAAATTTCGGATGCAATTTCTGTGTTGCATCGTCTATAAGAAGGTGCAAGGGATACAGTAACTCTGAGTGAAACGCCGGAATCTAAAACTGGACTCACAGGAGAGGTTTAAATCATAGAAAGTTAGAGTGTCAGTCCTCTTGTACTTAAGTCGGCATTGTGGCTTTTGTATTAAATACGGATGAAAACTCTGTGTTTCATCGTCAATAAGAAGGTCCAAGGGATACTTAAACCTGAAGTGAAGCATCGGAATCTAAAACTGTACTCACTGGAGAGGTTCAAATCATAGAAAGTGAGAGAGTCAGTTCCCTTGTACTTAAGTCGGCATTGTGCCCTTTGTATTAATTTCGGATGCAATTTCTGTGTTGCATCGTCTATAAGAAGGTGCAAGGGATACAGTAACTCTGAGTGAAACACCGGAATCTAAAACTGGACCCACAGGAGAGGTTCAAATCATAGAAAGCGAGGGTGTCAGTCCTCTTGTACTTAAGTCGGCATTGTGCCTTTTATATTAAATACCAATGCAAACTCTGTGTTGCATCGTCAATAAGAAGGTCCAAGGGATACAGTTAACCTGAAATGAAGCATCGGAATCTAAAACTGGACTCACAGGAGAGGTTCAAATCATAGAAAGTGAGAGTGTCAGTCCTCTTTTGCTTAAGTTGGCATTGTGCCTTTTGTATTAAATTCGGATGCAATTTCTGTGTTTCATCGTCAATAAGAAGGTCCAAGGTATACAGTACACCTGAAATGAAGCATCGGAATCTAAAACTGGACTCACAGGAGAGGTTGAAATTATAGAAAGTTAGAGAGTCAGTCCTCTGGTGCTTAAGACGGAATTGTGCCTTTTGTATTGAATTCAGATGCAAACTCTGTGTTTCATCGTCAATAAGAAGGTCCAAGTTATACAGTAAACCTGAAGTGAAGCATCGGTATCTAAAACTGGACTCACAGGAGAGGTTCAAATCATAGAAAGTTAGAGTGTCAGTCCTCTTGTACATAAGTCGGCATTGTGCTTTTGTATTTCATTCGGATACAATTTCTGTGCTACATCGTCAATAAGAAGGTCCAAGGTAAAAAGTAAACCTGAAGTGAAGCATCGGAATCTAAAACTGGACTCACAGGAGAGGTTTAAATCATAGAATGTTAGAGTGTGAGCCATCTTGCACTTAAGTTTCGTTGTGCCTTTTGTATTAAATTCGGATGCTAATTCTGTGTTTCATCGTCAATAAGAAGGTACAAGGTATTAAATAAACCTGAAGTGAAGCATCGGAATCTAAAACTGGACTCACATGAGAGGTTCAAATCATAGAAAGTTAGAGTGTCAGTCCTCTTGTACTTAAGTCGGCATTGTGAATTTTGTATTAAATTCGGATGCAAACTCTGTGTTTTATCGTCAATAAGAAGGTCCAAGGGATACAGCAAACCTGAAGAGAATCATCGGAACCTAAAACTGGACTCACAGGAGAGGTTCAAATCATAGAAAGTGAGAGTGTTAGTCCTCTTGTACTTAAGTCGGCATTGTGCCTTTTATATGAAATTCCGATGCAAACTCTGTGTTTCATCGTCAATAAGAAGGTCCAAAAGATCCAGTAAACCTGAAGTGAAGCATCGGAATCTAAAACTGGACTCACAGGAGAGGTTAAAATCATAGAAAGTGAGAGTGTCAGTCCTCTTGTACTTAAGTCGGCATTGTTCCCTTTGTATTAAATTCGGATGCTATTTCTGTGTTTCATCGTCAATAAGAAGGTCCAAAGGATACAGTACACCTGAAGTGAAGCATCGGAATCTAAAACTGGACTGATAGGAGAGGTTCACATCATAGAAAGTGAGAGTGTCAGTCCAGTTGTACTTAAGTTGGCATTGTGCCTTTTGGATTAAATTCGGATGCAATTCTGTGTTTCATCGTCAATAAGAAGTTCCAAGGGATACAGTAAACCCGAAGTGAAGCATCGGAATCTGAAACTGGACTCACAGGAGAGGTTCAAATCATAGAAAGTGTGGGTGTCAGTCCTCTTGTACTAAAGTCGGCATTGTTCCTTTTGTATTACATTAAAATGCAAACTCTGTGTTTCATCGTCAATAAGAAGTTAAAAGGGATACAGTAAACCAGAAGTGAAGCATCGGTATCTAAAACTGGACTCACAGGAGAGGTTCAAATCATACAAAGTGAGAGTGTCAGTTCTCTTGTACTTAAGTCGGCATTGTGCTTTTTGTATTAAATTCCGATGCAATTCTTGTGTTTCATCGTAAATAAGAAGGTGCAAGGTATACAGTAAACCTGAAGTGAAGCATCGGAATTTAAAGCTGGACTCACAGGAGAGGTTCAAATCATAGAATGTGGGAGTGTCAGTCCTCTTGTACTTAAGTCGGCATTGTGCCTTTTGCATTAAATTCGGATGCATTTCTGTGTTTCATCGTCAATAAGAAGGTCCAAGGTATTCAGTAAACCTCAAGTGCAGCATCGGAATCTAAAACTGGACTCACAGGAGGAGTTCAAATCATAGAAAGTGAGGGTGTCAGTCCTCTTGTACTTTTGTCGGCATTGTGCCTTTTGTATTAAATTCGGATGCAAGTTCTGTGTTTCATCGTCAATAAGAAGGTCCAAAGCCTACAGTACACCTGAAGTGAAGCATCGGAATCTAAAACTGGACTCACTGGAGAGGTTCAAATCATAGAAAGTGAGAGTGTCAGTCCTCTTTTACTTACGTCGCCATTTTGCCTTTTGTATAAAATTCGGATGCAATTTCTGTGTTTCATCGTCAATAAGAAGGTCCAAGGTATGGAGTGAACCTGAAATGAAGCATCGTAATCTAAAATTGGACTCACAGGAGGATTTGAAATTATAGAAAGTTTGAGTGTCTGTCCTCTTGTACTTAAGACGGAATTGTGCCTTATGTATTGAATTCAGATGCAAACTCTTTGTTTCATTGTCAATAAGAAGGTCCAAGTTATACAGTAAACCTGAAGTGAAGCATCGGAATCCAAATCTGGACTCACAGGAGAGGTTCAAATCATAGAAAGTAAGAGTGTCAGTCCTCTTGTACATAAGTCGGCATTGTGCTTTTGTATTTCATTCGAATGCAACTTCTGTGCTACATCGTCAATAAGAAGGTCCAAGGGATACAGTAAACCTAAAGTGAAGCATCGGAATCTAAAACTGGACTCACAGGAGAGGTTCAAACATAGAAAGTGAGAGTGTCAGTCCTCTTGTACTTAAGTCGGCATTGTTCCTTTTGTATTAAATTCGGATGCAATTACTGTGTTTCAGTGTCAATAAGAAGGTCCAAAGGATACAGTACACCTGAAGTGAAGCATCGGAATCTAAAACTGGAATCACAGGAGAGGTTCACATCATAGAAAGTGAGAGTGTCAGTCCTCCTTTACCTAAGTCGGCATTGTGCCATTTGTATTAAATTCGGATGCAAATTCTGTGTTTCATCGTCAATAAGATGGTCCAAGGTATACAGTAATCCGGAAGTTAAGCATCGGAATCTAAAACTGGACTCACAAGAGAGGTTAAAATCATAGAAAGTTAGAGTGTCAGTCCTCTTGTACTTAAGTTTGTATTGTGCCTTTTGAGTTAAATTCGTATGCAAACTCTGTGTTTCATCGTCAATAAGAAGGTCCAAGTAATACAGTAAACCTGAAGTGAAGCATCGGAATCTATAACTGGACTCACAGCAGAGGTTCAAATCATAGAAAGATAGAGTGTCAGCCCTCTTGTACTTAAGTCGGCATTGTGCCTTTTGTATTATATTCGGATGCTATTTATGTGTTTCATCGTCAATAAGAAGGTCCGAGGTATACAGTAAACCAGAAGTGAAGCATCGAAATATAAAACTGGACCCACAGGAGAGGTTCAAATCATAGAAAGTGAGAGTGTCAGTCTTCTTGTACTTAAGTCGGCATTGTGCCTTTTGGATTAAATTCGGATGCAATTTCTGTGTTCCATCGTCAAAAGAAGTTCCAAGGGATACAGTAAACCTGAAGTGAAGCATCGGAATCTGAAACTAAACTCACAGGTGAGGTTCAAATCATAGAAAGTTAGAGTGTCAGTCCTCTTGTACTTAAGTCGGCATTGTGCATTTTGTATTAAATTCGGATGCAAACACTGTGTTTCATCGTCAATAAGAAGGTCCAAGGGATACAGCAAACCTGAAGTGAAACATCGGAATCTAAAACTGGACTCA
Organism: Schistocerca americana; assembly: GCF_021461395.2. NCBI lineage: Eukaryota > Metazoa > Arthropoda > Insecta > Orthoptera > Acrididae > Schistocerca > Schistocerca americana. The sequence goes on from NC_060121.1 coordinate 63,077,441, forward strand.
CAGGAGAGGTTCAAATCATAGAAAGTGAGAGTGTCAGTCCTCTTGTACTTAAGTCGGCATTGTGCCTTTTATATTAAATTCCGATGCAAACTCTGTGTTTCATCGTCAATAAGAAGGTCCAAGGGATACAGTAAACCTGAAGTGAAGCATCGGAATCTAAAACTGAACTCACAGGAGAGGTTCAAACATAGAAAGTGAGAGTGACAGTCCTCTTGTACTTAAGTCGGCATTGTTCCTTTTGTATTAAATTCGGATGCGATATCTGTGTTTCATTTTCAATAAGAAGGTCCAAAGGATATAGTACACCTGAAGTGAAGCATCGGAATCTAAAACTGGACTTACAGGAGATGTTCACATCATAGAAAGTGAGAGTGTCAGTCCTCCATTACTTAAGTCGGCATTGTGCCTTTTGTATTAAATTCGGATGCAATATCTGTGTTTCATTGTCAATAAGAAGTTGCAAGGTATACAGTAAACCTGATATGAAGCCTCGGAATCTAAAACTGGACTCACAGGAGAGGTTCAAATCTTAGAAATTTAGAGGGACAGACTTCTTGTACTTAACTCGGCATTGTGCCTTTTGAATTAAATTAAGATGCAATTTCTATCGTTCATCGTCAATAAGAAGGTCCAAGGTACACAGTAAACCTCAAGAGAAGCATCGGAATCTAAAACTGGACTCACAGAATAGGTTCAAATCATAGAAAGTTAGAGTGTCAGTCCTCTTATACTTAAGTCTGCATTGTGCCTTTTGTATTAAATTCGGATGCTATATCTGTGTTTCATCGTCAATAAGAAGTTCCAAGGGATACAGTAAACCTGAAGTGATGCATCGGAATCTAAAACTGGACTCACAGGAGTGGTTCAAATCATAGAAAGTGTGGGTGTCAGTCCTCTTATACTAAAGTCGGCATTGTGCCTTTTGTATTAAATTCCAATGCAAACTCTGTGTTTCATCGTCAATAAGAAATTAAAAGGGATACAGTAAACCTGAAGTGAAGCTTCGGAATATAAAACTGGACTCACAGGAGAGGTTCACATCATAGAAAGTGAGAGTGTCAGTTCTCTTGTACTTAAGTCGGCATTGTGCTTTTTGTATTAAATTCCGACGCAATTCTTGTGTTTCATCGTAAATAAGAAGGTGCACGGTATACAGTAGACCTGAAGTGAAGCTTCGGAATCTAAAACTGGACTCACAGGAGAGGTTCAAATAATAGAATGTGGGAGTGTCATTCCTCTCGTACTTAAGTCGGCATTGTGCCTTTTGTATTAAATTCGGATGCAATTTCTGTGTTTCATCGTCAATAAGAAGGTTCAAGGGATACAGTAAACCTGAAGTGATGCATCGGAATTTAAAACTGGACTCAGAGGAGAGGTTTAAATTATAGAATGTTAGATTGTCAGTCCACTTGTACTTAGGTCGGCATTGTGCCTTTTGTATTAAATTCGGATTCAAACTCTGTGTTTCGTCGTCAATAAGAAGGTCCAAGGGACACAGTAAACCTGAAGTGAATAACCGGAATCTAAAACTGGACTCACAGGAGCGGTTCAAATCATAGAAAGTGAGAGTGTCAGTCCTCATGTACTTAAGTCGGCAATGTGCCTTTTGTATTAAATTCGGATGCAATTTCTGTGTTTCATGGTCAATAAGAAATTCCAAGGGATACAGTAAACCTGAAGTGAAGCATCGGAATCTAAAACTGGACTCACAGGAGAGGTTCAAATCATAGAAAGTGAGAGTGTCAGTCCCCTTGTACTTAAGTCGGAAATGTGCCTTTTGTAATAAATTCCAATGCAAACCCTGTGTTTTATCGTCAATAAGAAGTTAAAAGTGATGCAGTAAAGCCGAAGTGAAGCATCGGATTCTAAAACTGGACTCACAGGAGAGGTTCAAATCGTAGAAAGTGAGAGTGTCAGTTCTCTTGTACTTAAGTCGGCATTGTGCCTTTTGTATTAAATTTTTATGCAATTTCTGTGTTTCATCGACAATAAGAAGGTCCAAGGGATACAGTAAACCTGAAGTGAAGCATCGGAATCTAAAACTGGACTCATAGGAGAGGTTCAAGTCATAGAAGTGAGAGTGTCAGCCCTCTTGTACTTATGTCGGCATTGTGCCTTTTGTATTAAGTTCGGATGCTATTTCTGTGTTTCATCGTCAATAAGAAAGTCCGAGGTATACAGTAAACCTGAAGTGAAGCATCGGTATCTAAAACTGGACTCACTGGAGAGGTTCAAATCATAGAAAGTTAGAGTGTCTGTCCTCTTGTACTTAAGTCGGCATTGTGACTTTTGTATTAAATTCGGATGCAATTTCTGTGTTTCATCGTCAATAAGAAGGTCTAACTGATACAGTAAACCTGAAGTGAAGCATCGTAATCTAAAACTGGACTCACAGAAGAGGTTCAAATCATAGAAAGTTAGAGCGTCAGTCCTCTTGTACTTAAGTCGGCATTGTGACTTTTGTATTAAATTCTGATGCATTTTCTGTGTTTCATCGTCAATAAGAAGGTGCAAGGTATACAGTAAACCTGAAGTGAACCATCGGAATCTAACACTGGACTCAGAGGAGAGGTTCAAATCATAGAAAGTTAGAGTTTCAGTCTTCTTGTACTTAACTCGGAATTGTGCCTTTTGAATTTAATTCGGATGCAATTTCTGTGTTTCATCGTCAATAAGAATTTCCTAGGGATACAGTAAACCTGAAGTGAAGCATCAGAATCAAAAACTGGACGCACTGGAGAGGTTCGAATCACAGAAATTTAGGGTGTCAGTCCTCTTGAACTTAAGTCAGCATTGTGCCTTTTTTATTACATTCAGATGCTATATCTGTGTTCCATCGTCAATAAGAAGGTGCAAAGTATACAGTGAACCTGAAGTGAACCATCGGAATCTAAAACTGGACTCAAAGGAGAGGTTCAGATGATAGAAAGTGTGAGTGTCAGTCCTCTTGTACTTAAGTCGGCATTGTGCCTTTTGTAATAAATTCCATTGCAAACTCTGTGTTTCATTGTCAATAAGAAGTTAAAAGGGATACAGTAAACCTGAAGGGAAGCGTCGGATCTAAAACTGGATTCACAGGAGAGGTTCAAATCATAGAAAGTTAGAGTTTCAGTCTTCTTATACTTAACTCGGCATTGTGCCTTTTGAATTTAATTCGGATGCAATTTCTGTGTTTCATCGTCAATATGAAGGTCCAAGGTACACAGTAAACCTGAAGAGAAGCATCGGAATCTAAAACTGGACTCACAGAAGAGGTTCAAATCATAGATAGTTAGAGTGTCAGTCCTCTTATACTTAAGTCGGCATTCTGCCTTTTGAATTTGATTCCGTCGCAATTTCTGTGTTTCATCGTCAATAAGAAGGTCCAAGGTATACAGTAAACCTGAAGTTAAGCATCGGAATCTTAAGCTGGACTCACAGGCGAGGTTCAAATCAAGGAAAGTTAGAGTGCCCGTCCTTTTGTAATTAAGTCGGCATTGTGCCTTTTGTATTAAATTTGGATGCAATTACTGTGTTTCATCGTCAATAAGAAAGTGCAAGGTATACAGTAAACCTGAAGCGAAGCATCGGAATCTAAAACTGGACTCACAGGAGAGGTTCAAATCATAGAAAGTGAGACTGTCAGTCCTCTTGTACATAAGACGGCAATGTGCCTTTTGTATTAAATTCGGGTGCAATTTCTGTGTTTCATCGTCAATAAGAAGTTCCAAGGGATACAGTAAACCTGAAGTGTAGCATCGGTATCAAAACTGGACTCACAGGAGAGGTTCAAATCATAGAAAGTGAGAGCGTCAGTCCTCTTGTACTTTAGTCGGCATTGTGCCCTTTGTATTAAATTCCAATGCAAACTCTGTGTTTCTTCGTCAATAAGAAGTTCCAAGGGATACAGTAAACCTGAAGTGAAGCATCGGAATCTAAAACTGTACTCACAGGAGATGTTCAAATCATAGAAAGTGAGAGTGTCAGTTCTCTTGTACTTAAGTCGGCATTGTGCCTTTTGTATTAAATTCGGATGCAATTTCTGTGTTTCATCGCCAATAAGAAGGTGGAAGGTATACAGTAAACTTGAAGTGAAGCTTCGGATCTAAAACTGGACTCACAGGAGAGGTTTAAATCATGAAAAGATAGGGTGTGTGTCCTCTTGTACTTAAGTCGGCATTGTGCCTTTTATGCCACATTCGGATGCAATTTCTGTGTTTCATCGTCAATAAGAAGGTCCAAGAGATGCAGTACAACTCAAGTGAAGCATCGGAATCTAAAACTGGACTCACAGGAGAGGTTCAAATAATAGAAAGTTAGAGTGTCAGTCCTCTTGTACTTAAGTTGGCATTGTGCTTTTTTATTACATTCGGATGCAATATCTGTGCTACATCGTCAATAGGAAGGTCCAAGGTATAAAGTAAACCTGAAGTGAAGCATCGGAATCTAAAACTGGACTCACAGGAGAGGATCAAATCATAGAAAGTTAGAGTGTCAGTACACTTGTACTTAAGTCGGCATTGTGCCTTTTGAATTAAATTCGGATGCAATTTCTGTTTTTCATCGTCAGTAAGAAGGTCCCAGGGATACAGTAAACCTGAAGTGAAGCATAGGAATCTAAAATTGGGCTCACAGGAGAGGTTCAATTATAGATAGATAGAGTGTCAGTCCTCTTGTACTTAAATCGGCAATGTGCTTGTTGAATTTAATTCCGATGCAATTTCTGTGTTCCTTCGTCAATAAGAAGGTCCAAGGTATACAGTAAACCTGAAGTGAAGCATCGGAATATAAAACTGGTCTCACTGGAGAGGTTCAAATCATAGAAAGTGAGACTGTCAGTCCTCTTGTACTTAAGACGGCATTGTGCCTTTTAAATAAAATTCGGATGCAATTTCTGTGTATCGTCGTCTATAAGAAGGTCCAAGGGATGCAGTAAACCTGAAGTGAAGCATCGGAATCTAAATCTGGACTCACAGCAGAGGTTCAAATAATAGAAATTTAGAGTGTCAGTCCTCTTGTACTTAGGTCGGCATTGTGCCTTTTGTATTAAATTTGGATGCAATTACTGTGTTTCATCGTCAATAAGAAAGTGCAAGGTATACAGTAAACCTGAAGCGAAGCATCGGAATCTAAAACTGGACTCACAGGAGAGGTTCAAATCATAGAAAGTGAGACTGTCAGTCCTCTTGTACATAAGACGGCAATGTGCCTTTTGTATTAAATTCGGGTGCAATTTCTGTGTTTCATCGTCAATAAGAAGTTCCAAGGGATACAGTAAACCTGAAGTGTAGCATCGGTATCAAAACTGGACTCACAGGAGAGGTTCAAATCATAGAAAGTGAGAGCGTCAGTCCTCTTGTACTTTAGTCGGCATTGTGCCCTTTGTATTAAATTCCAATGCAAACTCTGTGTTTCTTCGTCAATAAGAAGTTCCAAGGGATACAGTAAACCTGAAGTGAAGCATCGGAATCTAAAACTGTACTCACAGGAGATGTTCAAATCATAGAAAGTGAGAGTGTCAGTTCTCTTGTACTTAAGTCGGCATTGTGCCTTTTGTATTAAATTCGGATGCAATTTCTGTGTTTCATCGCCAATAAGAAGGTGGAAGGTATACAGTAAACTTGAAGTGAAGCTTCGGATCTAAAACTGGACTCACAGGAGAGGTTCAAATCATAGAATGTGAGAGTGTCTGTCCTCTTGTACTTAAGTCGGCATTGTGCCTTTTGTATTAAATTCGGATGCAATTTCTTTGTTTCATCGTCAATAAGAAGGCCAAGAGGTACAGTAAACCTGAAGTGAAGCATCGGAATCTTAAACTGGGATCACAGGAGAGGTTCAATTATAGAAAGTTAGAGTGTCAGTCCTCTTGTACTTAAGTCGGCATTGTGCTTGTTGAATTTAATTCCGATGCAATTTCTGTGTTCCTTCGTCAATAAGAAGGTCCAAGGTGTACAGTAAACCTGAAGTGAAGCATCGGAATATAAAACTAGACTCACTGGAGAGGTTCAAATCATAGAAAGTTAGATTGTCAGTCCTCTTGTACTTAAGCCGGCATTGTGCCTTTTGTATTAAATTCGGATGCAATATCTGTGTTTCATCGTCAATAACAAGGTCCGAGGTATACAGTAAACCTGAAGTGAAGCATCGAAATCATAAACTGGACTCACAGGAGAGGTTCAAACATTGAAAGTTAGAGTGTCTGTCTGCTTGTACTTAACTCGGCATTGTGCCTTTTGAATTTAATTCGGATGCATTTTCTGTGTTTCAGCGTCAATAAGAAAGTCCAACGTACACAGTATACCTCAAGAGAAGCATCGGAATATAAAACTGGACTCACATAAGAGGTTCAAAACATAGCAAGTTAGAGTGTTAGTCCTCTTGTACCTAAGTCGGCATTGTGCCTTTTGAATTTAATTCCGACGCAATTTCTGTGTTTCATCGTCAATAAGGAGGTCCAAGGTATACAGTAAACCTGAAGTGAAGCATCGGAATCTAAAACTGGTCTCACAGGAGAGGTTCAAATCATAGAAAATTAGAGTGTCAGTCCTCTTGTAATTAAGTCGGCATTGTGAATTTTGTATTAAATTCGGACGCAATTTCTGCGTTTAATCGTCAATAAGAAGGTCCAAGGGATACAGTAAACCTGAAGTGAAGTATTGGAATCTAAAACTAGACTCACAGGAGAGGTTCAAATCACAGAAAATGAGACTGTCAGTCCTCTTCTACTTAAGTCGGCATTCTGCCTTTTGTATTAAATTCGGATGCATTTTCTGTGTTTCATCGTCAATAAGAAGGTCCAGGGTATACAGCAAACCTGAAGTGAAGCATCGGAATCTAAAACTTTACCCACAGGAGAGGTTTAAATCATGAAAAGTTAGGGTGTGTGTCCTCTTGTACTTAAGTCGGCATTGTGCCTTTTGTGCTACATTCGGATGCAATTTCTGTGTTTCATCGTCAATAAGAAGGTCCAAGGTATACAGTAAACCTGAAGTGTAGCATCGGTATCAAAACTGGACTCACAGGAGAGGTTCAAATCATAGAAAGTGAGAGCGTCAGTCCTCTTGTACTTAAGTTGGCATTGTGCTTTTTTATTACATTCAGATGCAATATCTGTGCTACATCGTCAATAAGAAGGTCCAAGGTATAAAGTAAACCTGAAGTAAAGCATCGGAATCTAAAACTGGACTCACAGGAGAGGATCAAATCATAGAAAGTTAGAGTGTCAGTACACTTGTACTTAAGTCGGCGTTGTGCCTTTTGTATTAAATTCGGATGCAATTTCTGTGTTTCATCGTCAGTAAGAAGGTCCCAGGGATACAGTAAACCTGAAGTGAAGCATAGGAATCTAAAATTGGGCTCACAGGAGAGGTTCAATTATAGATAGATAGAGTGTCAGTCCTCTTGTACTTAAGTCGGCATTGTGCTTGTTGAATTTAATTCCGATGCAATTTCTGTGTTCCTTCGTCAATAAGAAGGTCCAAGGTATACAGTAAACCTGAAGTGTAGCATCGGTATCAAAACTGGACTCACAGGAGAGGTTCAAATCATAGAAAGTGAGAGCGTCAGTCCTCTTGTACTTTAGTCGGCATTGTGCCCTTTGTATTAAATTCCAATGCAAACTCTGTGTTTCTTCGTCAATAAGAAGTTCCAAGGGATACAGTAAACCTGAAGTGAAGCATCGGAATCTAAAACTGGACTCACAGGAGATGTTCAAATCATAGAAAGTGAGAGTGTCAGTTCTCTTGTAATTAAGTCGGCATTGTGACTTTTGTATTAAATTCGGATGCAATTTCTGTGTTTCATCGCCAATAAGAAGGTGGAAGGTATACAGTAAACTTGAAGTGAAGCTTCGGATCTAAAACTGGACTCACAGGAGAGGTTCAAATCATAGAATGTGAGAGTGTCTGTCCTCTTGTACTTAAGTCGGCATTGTGCCTTTTGTATTAAATTCGGATGCAATTTCTTTGTTTCATCGTCAATAAGAAGGCCAAGAGGTACAGTAAACCTGAAGTGAAGCATCGGAATCTTAAACTGGACTCACAGGAGAGGTTCAAATCATAGAAAATTGGAGTGTCAGTCCTCCTGTACTTAAGTCGGCATTGTGCCCTTTGTATTAAATTCGGATGCAATTTCTGTGTTTCATGGTCAATTAGAAGGCCAAGGGTATACAGTAAACCTGAAGTGAAGCATGGGAATCTAAAACTGGACTCAAAGGAGTGGTTCAAATCATAGAAAGATAGAGTGTCAGTCCTCTTAAACTTATGTCGGCATTGTGAATTTTGTAGTAAATTCGGATGCAATTTCTGGGCTTCTTCGTCAATAAGATGGTCCAAGGTATACAGTAAACCTGAAGTGAATCATCGGAATCTAAAACTGGACTCACAGGAGAGGTTTAAATCATAGAAAGTTAGGATGTGAGTCCTCTTGTACTTAAGTCGGCATTGTGACTTTTGTGTTAAATTCCGATGCAATTTCTGTGTTTCATCGTCAATAAGAAGGTCCAAGTTATACAGTAAACCAGAAGTGCAGCATCGGAATCTAAAACTGGACTCACAGGAGAGGTTCAAATCATAGAAAGTTAGAGTGTCAGTCCTCTTGTACTTAAGTCGGCATTGTGGTTATGTATTACATTCGGATGCAATTTCTGTTCTACATCGTCAATAAGAAGGCCCAAGGTATAAAGTAATCCTGAAGTGAAGCATCGGAATCTAAAACTGGACTCACAGGAGAGGTTTAAATCATAGAAAGTTAGAGTGTCAGTCCTCTTGTATTTAAGTCGGCATTGTGCCTGTTGAATTAAATTCCGATGCAATTTCTGTGTTCCTTCGTCAATAAGAAGGTCCAAGGTATACGGTAAACCTGAAGTGAAGCATCGGAATCTAAGCCTGGACTCACAGGAGAGGTTCAAATCATAGAGAGTGAGAATGTCAATCCTCTTGTACTTAAGTCGGCATTGTGCCTTTTATATTAAATTCCGATGCAAACTCTGTGTTTCATCGTCAATAGGTAGGTCCAAGGTATACAGTAAACCTGAAGTGAAGCAACGGAATCTAAAACTGGACTCACAGGAGAGGTTCAAATCATCGAAAGTGAGAGTGTCAGTCCTCTTGTACTTAAGACGGCATTGTGCTTTTTGTATTAAATTCCGATGCAATTTCTGTGTTCATCGTCAATAAGAAGGTCTAAGGGATACAGTAAACCTGAAGTGAAGCATCGGATTCTAAAACTGGACTCACAGGAGAGATTCAAATCATAGAAAGTGATAGTGTCAGTCCTCTTGTACTTAAGTCGGCATTGTGCTTTTTGGATTAAATTCCGATGCAATATCTGTGTTTCATCGTCAGTAAGAAGGTCCAAGTGATACAGTAAACCTGAAGTGAAGCATCGGAATCTAGAACTGGACTCACAGGAGAGGTTCAAATCATAGAAAGTTAGAGTGTCAGTCCTCTTTTACTTAAGCCGGCATTGTGCCTTTTGTATTAAATTCGGATGCAATTTCTGTGTTTCATCGTCAATAAGAAGGTCCAACGGATACAATAAACCTGAAGTGAAACATCGTAATCTAAAACTGGACTCACAGGAGAGGCTCAAATCATAGAAAGTTAGAGTGTCAGTACACTTGTACTTAAGTCGGTATAGTGCGTTTTGTGTTAAATTCCAATGCAAACTCTGTGTTTCATCGTCAATAAGAAGTTCCAAGGGATACAGTGAACCTGAAGTAAAGCTTCGGAATCTAAAACTGGACTCACAGGAGAGGATCAAATCATAGGGAGTGAGAGTGTCAGTCCTCTTGTACTTAAGTCGGCATTGTGCCTTTTATATTAAATTCCGATGCAAACTCTGTGTTTTATCGTCAATACGAAGGTCCAAGGGGTAAAGTAAACCTGAAGGCAAGCATCGGAATCTAAAACTGGACTCACAGGAGAGGTTCAAGTCATAGAAAGTGAGAGTGTCAGTCCTCTTGTACTTAAGACGGCATTGTGCTTTTTGTATTAAATTCCGATGCAATTTCTGTGTTCATCGTCAATAAGAAGGTCCAAGGGATACAGTAAACCTGAAGTGAAGCATCGGAATCAAAAACTGGACTCACAGGAGAGATTCAAATCATAGAAAGTGAGAGTGTCAGTCCTCTTGTACTTAAGTCGGCATTGTGCCTATTGTATTAAATTCGGATGCAGTTTCTGTGTTTCATCGTCAAAAAGAAGGTCCATAGGATACAGTACCCCTGAAGTGAAGCATCGGAATCTAAAACTGGACTCACAGGAGAGGTTCGAATCATAGAAAGTGAGAGTATCAGTCCTCTTTTACCTAAGTTGGCATTGTGCCTTTTGTATTAAATTCGGATGCAATTTCTGTGATTCATCGTCAATAAGAAAGTCCAAGGTATACAGTAAACCTGAAGTCAAGCATCGAAATCGAAAACTGAACTCACAGGAGAGGTTCAAATCATAGAATGTTAGAGTGTCAGTCCTCTTGTACTTAATTCGGCATTGTCTCTTTTGTATTAAATTCGGATGCAATTTCTGTGTTTCATCGTCAATCAGAAGGTCCAAGGGATACAGTAAACCTGAAGTGAAGCATCGGAATCTATAACTGGACTAACAGGAGAGGTTTTAATCATAGAAAGTTAGAGTATCAGCCCCTATGTAGTTGAGTCGGCGTTGTGCCTTTTGTATTAAATTCGGATGCAATTTCTGTGTTTCATCGTCAATAAGAACGTCCTAGGTATACAGTAAACCTGAAGTGAAGCATCGAAATCTGAAACTGGACTCACAGGAGAGGTTCAAATCATAGAATGTTTGAGTGTCAGTCCTCTAGTACTTAAGTCAGATTGTGCCTTTTGTATTAAATTCAGATGCAATTTCTGTGTTTCATCGTCAATAAAAAGGTCCATGGGATACGGTAAACCTGAAGTAAAGCATCGGAATCTAAAACTGGACTCACAGGAAAGGTTCAAATGATAGAAAGTTAGAGTGTCAGTCCTCTTGAACTTAAGTCGGCATTGTGCCTTTTGTATTAATTTCGGATGCAATTTCTGTGTTTCATCGTCAATAAGAAGTTCCAAGGGATACAGTAAACCTGACGTGAAGCATCGGAATCTAAAACTGGGCTCACAGGAGAGGTACAAATCATAGAAAGTGAGGGTGTCAGTTCACTTGTACTCTAGTCGGCATTGTGCCTTTTGTATTAAATTCTAATGCAATTTCTGTGTTTCATCGTCAATAAGAAGGTGCAAGGTGTACAGTAAACCAGAAGTGAAGCATCGGAATCTAAAACTGGACTCACAGGAGAGGTTCAAATCATAAAAAGTGAGAGTGTCAGTCCTCTTGTACCTAAGTCGGCATTGTGCCTTTTGTTTTAAATTCCGATGAAATTTCTGTGTTTCAGCGTCAATAAGAAGGTCCAAGGGGTACAGCAAACCTGAAGTGAAGCATCGGAATCTAAAACTGGACTCAAAGGAGAGGTCCAAATCATAGACAGTGAGAATGTCAGTCCTCTTGTACTTAAGTCGGCATTGTGCCTATTGTATTAAAATCGGATGCAGTTTCTGTGTTTCATCATCAATAAGAAGGTCCAAAGGATACAGTACCCCTGAAGTGAAGCATCGGAATCTAAAACTGGACTCACAGGAGAGGTTCGAATCTTAGAAAGTGAGAGTGTCAGTCCTCTTTTACCTAAGTCGGCATTGTGCCTTTTGTATTAAATTCCAATGCAATTTCTGTGTTTCATCGTCAATAAGAAGGTGCAAGGTGTACAGTAAACCAGAAGTGGAGCATCGGAATCTAAAACTGGACTCACAGGAGAGGTTCAAATCATAAAAAGTGAGAGTGTCAGTCCTCTTGTACTTAAGTCGGCATTGTGCCTTTTATATTAAATTCCGATGCAAACTCTGTGTTTTATCGTCAATACGAAGGTCCAAGGGATAAAGTAAATATGAAGTGAAGCATCGGAATCTAAAACTGGACGCACAGGAGTGGTTCTAATCATAGAAAGTTAGAGTGTTAGTCTTCATGCACTTAAGTCGGCTTTGTGCCTTTTTTATTAAATTCGGATGCAAACTCTGTGTTTCATCGACAATAAGAAGGGCCAAGGGATACAGTAAACCTGACGTGAAGCATCGGAATCTAAAACTGGACTCACAGGAGAGGTTCAAATCATAGAAAGTGAGAGTGTCAGTCCTCTTGTACCTAAGTCGGCATTGTGCCTTTTGTATTAAATTCCGATGAAATTTCTGTGTTTCAGCGTCAATAAGAAGGTCCAAGGGATACAGCAAACCTGAAGTGAAGCATCGGAATCTAAAACTGGACTCACAGGAGAGGTTCAAATCATAGACAGTGAGAATGTCAGTCCTCTTGTACTTAAATCGGCATTGTGCCTTTTGTATTAAATTCGGATGCTATTTCTGTGTATCATCGTCAATAAGTAAGTCCAAAGGATACAGTACACCGGAAGTGAAGCATCGGAATCTAAAACTGGACTCACAGAAGAGGTTCAAATCATAGAAAGTGAAAGTGTCAGTCCTCTTGTACTTAAGTCGGAATTGTGCCTTTTGTATTGAATTCGGATGCAAACTCTGTGTTTCATCGTCAATAAGAAGGTCCAAGTTATACAGTAAACCTGAGGTGAAGCATCGGAATCTAAAACTGGACTCACAGGAGAGGTTAGAATCATAGAAAGTTAGAGTGTCAGCCCTCTTGTACTTAAGTCGGCATTGTGCCTTTTGTTTTAAGTTCGGATGCAATTTCTGTGTTCCATCGTCAATAAGAAGGTCCGAGGTATACCGAAAACCTGAAGTGAAGCATCGAAATCGCAAACTGGACTCACAGGAAAGGTTCAAATGATAGAAAGTTAGAGTGTCAGTCCTCTTGTACATAAGTCGGCATTGTGCCTTTTGTATTAATTTCGGATGCAATTTCTGTGTTTCATCGTCAATAAGAAGTTCCAAGGGATGCAGTAAACCTGAAGTGAAGCGTCGGAATCTAAAACCGGAGTCACCGGAGAGGTTCAAATCATTGAAAGTGAGAATGTCAGTCCTTTTGTACTTAAGTCCGTATTGCGCCTTTTGTATTAAATTCCAATGCAAACTCTGTGTTTCATCGTCAATAAGAAGTTCCAAGGGATACAGTAAACCTGACGTGAAGCATCGGAATCTAAAACTGGACTCACAGGAGAGGTTCAAATCATAGAATGTGAAGGTGTCAGTCCTCTTGTACTTAAGTCGGAAATGTGCCTTTTGTATTGAATTCGGTTGCAAACTCTGTGTTTCATCGTAAATAAGAAGGTCCAAGTTATACAGTAAACCTGAAGTGAAGCATCGGAATCTAAAACTGGACTCACAGGAGAGGTTCGAATCATAGAGAGTTAGAGTGTTAGCCCTCTTGTACTTAAGTCGGCATTGTGCCTTTTGTTTTAAGTTCGGATGCAATTTCTGTGTTCCATCGTCAATAAGAAGGTCCGAGGTATACTGTACACATGAAGTGAAGCATCGAAATCGAAAACTGAACTCACAGGAGCGGTTCAAATCAGAGAAAGTAAGAGTGTCAGTCCTCTTGTACTTAATTCGGCATTGTCACTATTGTATTAAATTCGGGTGCAATTTATGTGTTTCATCGTCAATAAGAAGGTCCGAGGGATACAGTAAACCTGAAGTGAAGCATCGGAATCTATTACTGGACTCACAGGAGAGGTTTTAATCAATTAAAGTTAGAGTATCAGCCCCCTTGTAGTTAAGTCGGCATTGTGCCTTTTGTATTAAATTCAGATGCAATTTCTGTGTTTCATCGTCAATAAGAACGTCCTAGGTATACAGTAAACCTGAAGTGAAGCATCTGAATCTAAAACTGTACTCACAGGAGAGGTTCAAATAATAGAAAGTGAGACTGTCAGTCCTCTTGTACTTAAATCGGAATTGTGCCTTTTGTATAAAATTCGGATGCAATTTCTGTGTTTCATCGTCAATAAGAACTTCCAAGGGATACAGTAAACCTGAAGTGAAGCATCGGTACCAAAACTGGACTCACAATAGAGGTTCAAATCATAGAATGTGTGAGTGTCAGTCCTCTTGTTCTTAAGTCGGCATTGTGCATTTTGTATTAAATTCCAATGCAAACTCAGTGTTTCATCGCCAATAAGAAGTTCCAAGGGATACAGTAAACCTGAAGAGAAGCATCGGAATCTAAAACTGGTCTCACAGGAGAGGTTCAAATCATAAAAAGTGAGAGTGTCAGTCCTCTTGTACTTAAGTCGGCATTGTGCCTTTTGTATTAAATTCGGATGCAATTTCAGTGTTTCGTCGTCAGTAAGAAGGTCCAAGGGATAAAGGAAATATGAAGTGAAGCATCGGAATCTAAAACTGGACGCACAGGAGTGGTTCTAATCATAGAGAGTTAGAGTGTCAGTCTTCTTGTACTTAAGTCGGCTTTGATCCTTTCGTATTAAATTCGGATGCAGACTCTGTGTTGCATCGTCTATAAGAAGGTGCAAGGGATACAGCAAACATGAAGAGAATCATCGGAACCTAAAACTGGACTCACAGGAGAGGTTCAAATCATAGAAAGTGAGAGTGTTAGTCCTCTTGTACTTAAGTCGGCATTGTGCCTTTTATATTAAATTCCGATGCAAACTCTGTGTTTCATCGTCAATAAGAAGGTCCAAGGGATACAGTAAACCTGAAGTGAAGCATCGGAATCTAAAACTGGTCTCACAGGAGAGGTTAAAATCATAGAAAGTGAGAGTGTCAGTCCTCTTGTATTTAAGTCGGCATTGTTCCCTTTGTATTAAATTCGGATTCTATTTCTGTGTTTCATCGTCAATAAGAAGGTCCAAAGGATACAGTACACCTGAAGTGAAGCATCGGAATCTAAAACTGGACTGATAGGAGAGGTTCACATCATAGAAAGTGAGAGTGTCAGTCCTCTTGTACTTAACTCCGCACTGTGCCTGTTGTATTAAATTCGGATGCAATTTCTGTGTTTCATCGTCAATAAGAAGGTCCAAGGTATACAGTAATCCGGAAGTGAAGCATCGGAATGTAAAACTGGACTCACAAGAGAGGTTGAAATCATAGAAAGTTAGAGTGTCAGTCCCCTTGTACTTAATTTGAATTGTGCCTTTTGAAATAAATTCGTATGCAAACTCTGTGTTTCATCGTCAATAAGAAGGTCCAAGTTATACAGTAAACCTGAAGTGAAGCATCGGAATCTAAAACTGAACTCACAGGAGAGGTTCAAATCATAGAAAGATAGAGTGTCAGCCGCTTGTACTTAACTCGGCATTGTGCCTTTTGAATTTAATTCAGATGGAAATTCTGACTTTAATCGTCAATAAGAAGGTCCAAGGTACACAGGAAACCTCAAGAGAAGCATCGGAATCTAAAACTGGACTCACAGAAGAGGATCAAATCATAGAAAGTTAGAGTGTCAGTCCTCTGATACTTAAGTCAGCATTGTGCCTTTTGTATCAAATTCGGATGCAATTACTATGTTTCATCGTCAATAAGAAGGTCCAAGGGATACAGTAAACCTGAAGTGAAGCATCGGAATATAAACCTGGACTTACAGGAGTGGGTCAAATCATAGAAAGTTAGAGTTTTAGTCCTCTAGTACTTAAGTCGGCATTGTGCCTTTTGTATTAAATTCAGATGCAATTTCTGTGTTTCATCGTCAATAAGAAAGTCCTAGGGATACGGGAAACCTGAAGTGAAGCATCGGAATCTAAAACTGGACTCACAGGAGAGGTTCAAATCATAGAAAGTGTGGGTGTCAGTCCTCTTGTACTAAAGTCGGCATTGTTCCTTTTGTATTACATTCCAATGCAAACTCTGTGTTTCATCGTCAATAAGAATTTAAAAGGGATACAGTAAACCTGAAGTGAAGCATCGGAATCTAAAACTGGACTCACAGGAGAGGTTCAAATCATACAAAGTGAGAGTGTCAGTTCTCTTGTACTTAAGTCGGCATTGTGCTTTTTGTATTAAATTCGGATGCAAGTTCTGTGTGTCATCGTCAATAAGAAGGTCCAAAGGATACAGTACACCTGAAGTGAAGCATCGGAATCTAAAACTGGACTCACAGGAGAGGTTCAAATCATAGAAAGTGAGAGTGTCAGTCCTCTTTTACTTACGTCGCCATTGTGCCTCTTGTATAAAATTCGGATGCAATTTCTGTGTTTCATCGTCAATAAGAAGGTCCAAGGTATGGAGTAAACCTGAAATGAAGCATCGTAATCTAAAATTAGACTCACAGGAGGGGTTGAAATTATAGAAAGTTAGAGTGTCTGTCCTCTTGTACTTAAGACGGAATTGTGCCTTTTGTATTGAAATCAGATGCAAACTCCTTGTTTCATTGTCAGTAAGAAGGTCCAAGTTATACAGTAAACCTGAAGTGAAGCATTGGAATCCAAATCTGGACTCACAGGAGAGGTTCAAATCATAGAAAGTAAGAGTGTCAGTCCTCTTGTACATAAGTCGGCATTGTGCTTTTGTAATTCATTCGAATGCAACTTCTGTGCTACATCGTCAATAAGAAGGTCCAAGGGATACAGTAAACCTAAAGTGAAGCATCGGAATTTAAAACTGGACTCACAGGAGAGGTTCAAACATAGAAAGTGAGAGTGTCAGTCCTCTTGTACTTAAGTCGGCATTGTTCCTTTTGTATTAAATTCGGATGCAATTACTGTGTTTCAGTGTCAATAAGAAGGTCCAAAGGATACAGTACACCTGAAGTGAAGCATCGGAATCTAAAACTGGACTCACAGGAGAGGTTCACATCATAGAAAGTGAGAGTGTCAGTCCTCCTTTACCTAAGTCGGCATTGTGCCTTTTGTATTAAATTCGGATGCAAATTCTGTGTTTCATCGTCAATAAGATGGTTCAAGGTATACAGTAATCCGGAAGTGAAGCATCGGAATCTAAAACTGGTCTCACAGGAGAGGTTCAAATCATAGAAAATTAGAGTGTCAGTCCTCTTGTAATTAAGTCGGCATTGTGAATTTTGTATTAAATTCGGACGCAATTTCTGCGTTTAATCGTCAATAAGAAGGTCCAAGGGATACAGTAAACCTGAAGTGAAGTATCGGAATCTAAAACTAGACTCACAGGAGAGGTTCAAATCACAGAAAATGAGACTGTCAGTCCTCTTCTACTTAAGTCGGCATTGTGCCTTTTGTATTAAATTCGGATGCATTTTCTGTGTTTCATCGTCAATAAGAAGGTCCAGGGTATACAGCAAACCTGTAGTGAAGCATCGGAATCTAAAACTGGACCCACAGGAGAGGTTTAAATCATGAAAAGTTAGGGTGTGTGTCCTCTTGTACTTAAGTCGGCATTGTGCCTTTTATGCTACATTCGGATGCAATTTCTGTGTTTCATCGTCAATAAGAAGGTCCAAGAGATGCAGTACAACTCAAGTGAAGCATCGGAATCTAAAACTGGACTCACAGGAGAGGTTCAAATAATAGAAAGTTAGAGTGTCAGTCCTCTTGTACTTAAGTTGGCATTGTGCTTTTTTATTACATTCGGATGCAATATCTGTGCTACATCGTCAATAAGAAGGTCCAAGGTATAAAGTAAACCTGAAGTGAAGCATCGGAATCTAAAACTGGACTCACAGGAGAGGATCAAATCATGGAAAGTTAGAGTGTCAGTACACTTGTACTGAAGTCGGCATTGTGCCTTTTGTATTAAATTCGGATGCAATTTCTGTTTTTCATCGTCAGTAAGAAGGTCCCAGGGATACAGTAAACCTGAAGTGAAGCATAGGAATCTAAAATTGGGCTCACAGGAGAGGTTCAATTATAGATAGATAGAGTGTCAGTCCTCTTGTACTTAAGTCGGCATTGTGCTTGTTGAATTTAATTCCGATGCAATTTCTGTGTTCCTTCGTCAATAAGAAGGTCCAAGGTATACAGTAAACCTGAAGTGAAGCATCGGAATATAAAACTGGACTCACTGGAGAGGTTCAAATCATAGAAAGTGAGACTGTCAGTCCTCTTGTACTTAAGACGGCATTGTGCCTTTTGAATAAAATTCGGATGCAATTTCTGTGTATCGTCGTCTATAAGAAGGTCCAAGGGATGCAGTAAACCTGAAGTGAAGCATCGGAATCTAAATCTGGACTCACAGCAGAGGTTCAAATAATAGAAATTTAGAGTGTCAGTCCTCTTGTACTTAGGTCGTCATTGTGCCTTTTGTATTAAATTTGGATGCAATTACTGTGTTTCATCGTCAATAAGAAAGTGCAAGGTATACAGTAAACCTGAAGCGAAGCATCGGAATCTAAAACTGGACTCACAGGAGAGGTTCAAATCATAGAAAGTGAGACTGTCAGTCCTCTTGTACATAAGACGGCAATGTGCCTTTTGTATTAAATTCGGGTGCAATTT
The DNA here is from genome assembly GCF_021461395.2 of Schistocerca americana. Taxonomy (NCBI): domain Eukaryota; kingdom Metazoa; phylum Arthropoda; class Insecta; order Orthoptera; family Acrididae; genus Schistocerca; species Schistocerca americana. The sequence continues at coordinate 63,095,801 of NC_060121.1, forward strand.
CTGTGCTTCATCGTCAATAAGAAGTTCCAAGGGATACAGTAAACCTGAAGTGTAGCATCGGTATCAAAACTGGACTCACAGGAGAGGTTCAAATCATAGAAAGTGAGAGCGTCAGTCCTCTTGTACTTTAGTCGGCATTGTGCCCTTTGTATTAAATTCCAATGCAAACTCTGTGTTTCTTCGTCAATAAGAAGTTCCAAGGGATACAGTAAACCTGTAGTGAAGCATGGGAATCTAAAACTGGACTCACAGGAGATGTTCAAATCATAGAAAGTGAGAGTGTCAGTTCTCTTGTACTTAAGTCGGCATTGTGCCTTTTGTATTAAATTCGGATGCAATTTCTGTGTTTCATCGCCAATAAGAAGGTGGAAGGTATACAGTAAACTTGAAGTGAAGCTTCGGATCTAAAACTGGACTCACAGGAGAGGTTCAAATCATAGAATGTGAGAGTGTCTGTCCTCTTGTACTTAAGTCGGCATTGTGCCTTTTGTATTCAATTCGGATGCAATTTCTTTGTTTCATCGTCAATAAGAAGGCCAAGAGGTACAGTAAACCTGAAGTGAAGCATCGGAATCTTAAACTGGGATCACAGGAGAGGTTCAATTATAGAAAGTTAGAGTGTCAGTCCTCTTGTACTTAAGTCGGCATTGTGCTTGTTGAATTTAATTCCGATGCAATTTCTGTGTTCCTTCGTCAATAAGAAGGTCCAAGGTATACAGTAAACCTGAAGTGAAGCATCGGAATATAAAACTAGACTCACTGGAGAGGTTCAAATCATAGAAAGTTAGATTGTCAGTCCTCTTGTACTTAAGCCGGCATTGTGCCTTTTGTATTAAATTCGGATGCAATTTCTGTGTTTCATCGTCAATAACGAGGTCCGAGGTATACAGTAAACCTTAAGTGAAGCATCGAAATCATAACCTGGACTCACAGGAGAGGTTCAAACATTGAAAGTTAGAGTGTCTGTCTGCTTGTACTTAACTCGGCATTGTGCCTTTTGAATTTAATTCCGACGCATTTTCTGTGTTTCATCGTCAATAAGGAGGTCCAAGGTATACAGTAAACCTGAAGTGAAGCATCGGAATCTAAAACTGGTCTCACAGGAGAGGTTCAAATCATAGAAAATTAGAGTGTCAGTCCTCTTGTAATTAAGTCGGCATTGTGAATTTTGTATTAAATTTGGACGCAATTTCTGCGTTTAATCGTCAATAAGAAGGTCCAAGGGATACAGTAAACCTGAAGTGAAGTATCGGAATCTAAAACTAGACTCACAGGAGAGGTTCAAATCACAGAAAATGAGACTGTCAGTCCTCTTCTACTTAAGTCGGCATTCTGCCTTTTGTATTAAATTCGGATGCATTTTCTGTGTTTCATCGTCAATAAGAAGGTCCAGGGTATACAGCAAACCTGAAGTGAAGCATCGGAATCTAAAACTTTACCCACAGGAGAGGTTTAAATCATGAAAAGCTAGGGTGTGTGTCCTCTTGTACTTAAGTCGGCATTGTGCCTTTTGTGCTACATTCGGATGCAATTTCTGTGTTTCATCGACAATAAGAAGGTCCCAGGGATACAGTAAACCTGAAGTGAAGCATAGGAATCTAAAATTGGGCTCACAGGAGAGGTTCAATTATAGATAGATAGAGTGTCAGTCCTCTTGTACTTAAGTCGGCATTGTGCTTGTTGAATTTAATTCCGATGCAATTTCTGTGTTCCTTCGTCAATAAGAAGGTCCAAGGTATACAGTAAACCTGAAGTGAAGCATCGGAATATAAAACTGGACTCACTGGAGAGGTTCAAATCATAGAAAGTGAGACTGTCAGTCCTCTTGTACTTAAGACGGCATTGTGCCTTTTGAATAAAATTCGGATGCAATTTCTGTGTATCGTCGTCTAGAAGAAGGTCCAAGGGATGCAGTAAACCTGAAGTGAAGCATCGGAATCTTAATCTGGACTCACAGCAGAGGTTCAAATAATAGAAATTTAGAGTGTCAGTCCTCTTGTACTTAGGTCGGCATTGTGCCTTTTGTATTAAATTTGGATGCAATTACTGTGTTTCATCGTCAATAAGAAAGTGCAAGGTATACAGTAAACCTGAAGCGAAGCATCGGAATCTAAAACTGGACTCACAGGAGAGGTTCAAATCATAGAAAGCGAGACTGTCAGTCCTCTTGTACATAAGACGGCAATGTGCCTTTTGTATTAAATACGGGTGCAATTTCTGTGTTTCATCGTCAATAAGAAGTTCCAAGGGATACAGTAAACCTGAAGTGTAGCATCGGTATCAAAACTGGACTCACAGGAGAGGTTCAAATCATAGAAAGTGAGAGCGTCAGTCCTCTTGTACTTTAGTCGGCATTGTGCCCTTTGTATTAAATTCCAATGCAAACTCTGTGTTTCTTCGTCAATAAGAAGTTCTAAGGGATACAGTAAACCTGAAGTGAAGCATCGGAATCTAAAACTGGACTCACAGGAGATGTTCAAATCATAGAAAGTGAGAGTGTCAGTTCTCTTGTACTTAAGTCGGCATTGTGCCTTTTGTATTAAATTCGGATGCAATTTCTGTGTTTCATAGTCAATTATAAGGCCTAGGGTATACAGTAAACCTGAAGTGAAGCATGGGAATCTAAAACTGGACTCAAAGGAGTGGTTCAAATCATAGAAAGATAGAGTGTCAGTCCTCTTAAACTTATGTCGGCATTGTGAATTTTGTAGTAAATTCGGATGCAATTTCTGGCTTCATCGTCAATAAGGTGGTCCAAGGTATACAGTAAACCTGAAGTGAATCATCGGAATCTAAAACTGGACTCACAGGAGAGGTTTAAATCATAGAAAGTTAGGATGTGAGTCCTCTTGTACTTAAGTCGGCATTGTGACTTTTGTGTTAAATTCCGATGCAATTTCTGTGTTTCATCGTCAATAAGAAGGTCCAAGGTATACAGTAAACCAGAAGTGCAGCATCGGAATCTAAAACTGGACTCACAGGAGAGGTTCAAATCATAGAAAGTTAGAGTGTCAGTCCTCTTGTACTTAAGTCGGCATTGTGGTTATGTATTACATTCGGATGCAATTTCTGTTCTACATCGTCAATAAGAAGGCCCAAGGTATAAAGTAATCCTGAAGTGAAGCATCGGAATCTAAAACTGGACTCACAGGAGAGGTTTAAATCATAGAAAGTTGGAGTGTCAGTCCTCTTGTATTTAAGTCGGCATTGTGCCTGTTGAATTAAATTCCGATGCAATTTCTGTGTTCCTTCGTCAATAAGAAGGTCCAAGGTATACGGTAAACCTGAAGTGAAGCATCGGAATCTAAGACTGGACTCACAGGAGAGGTTCAAATCATAGAGAGTGAGAATGTCAATCCTCTTGTACTTAAGTCGGCATTGTGCCTTTTATATTAAATTCCGATGCAAACTATGTGTTTCATCGTTAATAGGTAGGTCCAAGGTATACAGTAAACCTGAAGTGAAGCAACGGAATCTAAAACTGGACTCACAGGAGAGGTTCAAATCATAGAAAGTGAGAGTGTCAGTCCTCTTGTACTTAAGACGGCATTGTGCTTTTTGTATTAAATTCCGATGCAATTTCTGTGTTCATCGTCAATAAGAAGGTCTAAGGGATACAGTAAACCTGAAGTGAAGCATCGGAATCTAGAACTGGACTCACAGGAGAGGTTCAAATCATAGAAAGTTAGAGTGTCAGTCCTCTTTTACTTAAGCCGGCATTGTGCCTTTTGTATTAAATTCGGATGCAATTTCTGTGTTTCATCGTCAATAAGAAGGTCCAACGGATACAGTAAACCTGAAGTGAAACATCGTAATCTAAAACTGGACTCACAGGAGAGGCTCAAATCATAGAAAGTTAGAGTGTCAGTACACTTGTACTTAAGTCGGCATAGTGCGTTTCGTGTTAAATTCCAATGTAAACTCTGTGTTTCATCGTCAATTAGAAGTTCCAAGGGATACAGTGAACCTGAAGTAAAGCTTCGGAATCTAAAACTGGACTCACAGGAGAGGTTCAAATCATAGAGAGTGAGAGTGTCAGTCCTCTTGTACTTAAGTCGGCATTGTGAATTTTATATTAAATTCCGATGCAAACTCTGTGTTTTATCGTCAATACGAAGGTCCAAGGGGTAAAGTAAACCTGAAGGCAAGCATCGGAATGTAAAACTGGACTCACAGGAGAGGTTCAAGTCATAGAAAGTGAGAGTGTCAGTCCTCTTGTACTTAAGACGGCATTGTGCTTTTTGTATTAAATTCCGATGCAATTTCTGTGTTCATCGTCAATAAGAAGGTCCAAGGGATACAGTAAACCTGAAGTGAAGCATCGGAATCAAAAACTTGACTCACAGGAGAGATTCAAATCATAGAAAGTGAGAGTGTCAGTCCACTTGTACTTAAGTCGGCATTGTGCCTATTGTATTAAATTCGGATGCAGTTTCTGTGTTTCATCGTCAATAAGAAGGTCCAAAGGATACAGTACCCCTGAAGTGAAGCATCGGAAACTAAAACTGGACTCACAGGAGAGGTTCGAATCATAGAAAGTGAGAGTGTCAGTCCTCTTTTACCTAAGTTGGCATTGTGCCTTTTGTATTAAATTCGGATGCAATTTCTGTGATTCATCGTCAATAAGAAGGTCTAAGGTATACAGTAAACCTGAAGTGAAGCATCGAAATCGAAAACTGAACTCACAGGAGAGGTTCAAATCATAGAATGTTAGAGTGTCAGTCCTCTTGTACTTAATTCGGCATTGTCTCTTTTGTATTAAATTCGGATGCAATTTCTGTGTTTCATCGTCAATCAGAAGGTCCAAGGGATACAGTAAACCTGAAGTGAAGCATCGGAATCTATAACTGGACTCACAGGAGAGGTTTTAATCATAGAAAGTTAGAGTATCAGCCCCTATGTAGTTAAGTCGGCATTGTGCCTTTTGTATTAAATTCGGATGCAATTTCTGTGTTTCATCGTCAATAAGAACGTCCTAGGTATACAGTAAACCTGAAGTGAAGCATCGAAATCTGAAACTGGACTCACAGGAGTGGTTCAAATCATAGAATGTTTGAGTGTCAGTCCTCTAGTACTTAAGTCGGGATTGTGCCTTTTGTATTAAATTCAGATGCAATTTCTGTGTTTCATCGTCAATAAAAAGGTCCATGGCATACGGTAAACCTGAAGTGAAGCTTCGGAATCTAAAACTGGACTCACAGGAATGGTTCAAATGATAGAAAGTTAGAGTGTCAGTCCTCTTGAACTTAAGTCGGCATTGTGCCTTTTGTATTAATTTCGGATGCAATTTCTGTGTTTCATCGTCAATAAGAAGTTCCAAGGGATACAGTAAACCTGACGTGAAGCATCGGAATCTAAAACTGGGCTCACAGGAGAGGTTCAAATCATAGAAAGTGAGGGTGTCAGTTCTCTTGTACTCTAGTCGGCATTGTGCCTTTTGTATTAAATTCCGATGCAATTTCTGTGTTTCATCGTCAATAAGAAGGTGCAAGGTGTACAGTAAACCAGAAGTGAAGCATCTGAATCTAAAACTGGACTCACAGGAGAGGTTCAAATCATAAAACGTGAGAGTGTCAGTCCTCTTGTACTTAAGTCGGCATTGTGCCTTTTGTATTAAATTCGGATGCAATTTCAGTGTTTCATCGTCAATAAGAATGTCCAAGGGATAAAGTAAATATGAAGTGAAGCATCGGAATCTAAAACTGGACGCACAGGAGTGGTTCTAATCATAGAAAGTTAGAGTGTTAGTCTTCTTGCACTTAAGTCAGCTTTGTGCCTTTTGTATTAAATTCGGATGCAAACTCTGTGTTTCATCGTCAATAAGAAGGTCCAACGGATACAGTAAACCTGAAGTGAAGCATCGTAATCAAAAACTGGACTCACACGAGAGGCTCAAATCATAGAAAGTTAGAGTGTCAGTACACTTGTACTTAAGTCGGCATTGTGCCATTTGTACTAAATTATTAAATTCGGATGCAATTTATGTGTTTCATCGTCAATAAGAAGTTCCAAGGTATACAGTAAACCTGTAGTGAAGCATCGGAATCTAAAACTGGACTCACAGGAGAGGATCAAATCATAGATAGTTAGAGTGTCAGTCCTCTTGTACTTAAGTCGGCATTGTGCCTTTTGTATTAAATTCGGTTGCAATTTCTGTGTATCATCGTCAATAAGAAGTTCCAAGGGATACAGTAAACCTGAAGTGAAGCATCGGTATCAGAACTGGACTCACAGGAGAGGTTCAAATCATAGAAAGTGAGAGTGTCAGTCCCCTTGTACTTAAGTCGGCATAGTGCGTTTTGTGTTAAATTCCAATGCAAACTCTGTGTTTCATCGTCAATAAGAAGTTCCAAGGGATACAGTGAACCTGAAGTAAAGCATCGGAATCTAAAACTGGACTCACGGGAGAGGTTCAAATCATAGAGAGTGAGAGTGTCAGTCCTCTTGTACTTAAGTCGGCATTGTGCCTTTTATATTAAATTCCGATGCAAACTCTGTGTTTTATCGTCAATACGAAGGTCCAACGGGTAAAGTAAACCTGAAGGGAAGCATCGGAATCTAAAACTGGACTCACAGGAGAGGTTCAAGTCATAGAAAGTGAGAGTGTCAGTCCTCTTGTACTTAAGACGGCATTGTGCTTTTTGTATTAAATTCCGATGCAATTTCTGTGTTCATCGTCAATAAGAAGGTCCAAGGGATACAGAAAACCTGAAATGAAGCATCGGAATCAAACACTGGACTCACAGGAGAGATTCAAATCATAGAAAGTGAGAGTGTCAGTCCTCTTGTACTTAAGTCGGCATTGTGCCTATTGTATTAAAATCGGATGCAGTTTCTGTGTTTCATCGTCAATAAGAAGGTCCAAAGGATACAGTACCCCTGAAGTGAAGCATCGGAATCTAAAACTGGACTCACAGGAGAGGTTCGAATCATAGAAAGTGAGAGTGTCAGTCCTCTTTTACCTAAGTCGGCATTGTGCCTTTTGTATTAAATTCGGATGCAATTTCTGTGATTCATCGTCAATAAGAAGTTCCAAGGTATACAGTAAACCTGAAGTGAAGCATCGAAATCGAAAACTGGACTCACAGGAGAGGTTCAAATCATAGAATGTTAGAGTGTCAGTCCTCTTGTACTTAATTCGGCATTGTCTCTTTTGTATTAAATTCGGATGCAATTTCTGTGTTTCATCGTCAATAAGAAGGTCCAAGGGATACAGTAAACCTGAAGTGATGCATCGGAATCTATAACTGGACTCACAGGAGAGGTTTTAATCATAGAAAGTTAGAGTATCAGCCCCTATGTAGTTGAGTCGGCATTGTGCCTTTTGTATTAAATTCGGATGCAATTTCTGTGTTTCATCGTCAATAAGAACGTCCTAGGTATACAGTAAACCTGAAGTGAAGCATCGAAATCTGAAACTGGACTCACAGGAGAGGTTCAAATCATAGAATGTTTGAGTGTCAGTCCTCTAGTACTTAAGTCGGGATTGTGCCTTTTGTATTAAATTCGGATGCAATTTCAGTGTTTCATCGTCAATAAGAATATCCAAGGGATAAAGTAAATAGGAAGTGAAGCATCGGAATCTAAAACTGGACGCACAGGAGTGGTTCTAATCATAGAAAGTTAAAGTGTTAGTCTTCTTGCACTTAAGTCGGCTTTGTGCCTTTTTTATTAAATTCGGATGCAAACTCTGTGTTTCATCGTCAATAAGAAGGGCCAAGGGATACAGTAAACCTGACGTGAAGCATCGGATTCTAAAACTAGACTCACAGGAGAGGTTGAAATCATAGAAAGTGAGAGTGTCAGTCCTCTTGTACCTAAGTCGGCATTGTGCCTTTTGTATTAAATTCCGATGAAATTTCTGTGTTTCAGCGTCAATAAGAAGGTCCAAGGGATACAGCAAACCTGAAGTGAAGCATCGGAATCTAAAACTGGACTCACAGGAGAGGTTCAAATCATAGACAGTGAGAATGTCAGTCCTCTTGTACTTAAATCGGCATTGTGCCTTTTGTATTAAATTCGGATGTAATTTCTGTGTATCATCGTCAATAAGTAAGTCCAAAGGATACAGTACACCGGAAGTGAAGCATCGGAATCTAAAACTGGACTCACAGAAGAGGTTCAAATCATAGAAAGTGAAAGTGTCAGTCCTCTTGTACTTAAGTCGGAATTGTGCCTTTTGTATTGAATTCGGATGCAAACTCTGTGTTTCATCGTCAATAAGATGGTCCAAGTTATACAGTAAACCTGAGGTGAAGCATCGGAAACTAAAACTGGACTCACAGGAGAGGTTAGAATCATAGAAAGTTAGAGTGTCAGCCCTCTTGTGCTTAAGTCGGCATTGTGCCTTTTGTTTTAAGTTCGGATGCAATTTCTGTGTTCCATCGTCAATAAGAAGGTCCGAGGTATACCGAAAACCTGAAGTAAAGCATCGAAATCGCAAACTGGACTCACAGGAAAGGTTCAAATGATAGAAAGTTAGAGTGTCAGTCCTCTTGTACATAAGTCGGCATTGTGCCTTTTGTATTAATTTCGGATGCAATTTCTGTGTTTCATCGTCAATAAGAAGTTCCAAGGGATGCAGTAAACCTGAAGTGAAGCGTCGGAATCTAAAACCGGAGTCACAGGAGAGGTTCAAATCATTGAAAGTGAGAATGTCAGTCCTTTTGTACTTAAGTCCGTATTGCGCCTTTTGTATTAAATTCCAATGCAAACTCTGTGTTTCATCGTCAATAAGAAGTTCCAAGGGATACAGTAAACCTGACGTGAAGCATCGGAATCTAAAACTGGACTCACAGGAGAGGTTCAAATCATAGAATGTGAAAGTGTCAGTCCTCTTGTACTTAAGTCGGAAATGTGCCTTTTGTATTGAATTCGGTTGCAAACTCTGTGTTTCATCGTAAATAAGAAGGTCCAAGTTATAAAGTAAACCTGAAGTGAAGCATCGGAATCTAAAACTGGACTCACAGGAGAGGTTCGAATCATAGAGAGTTAGTGTGTTAGCCCTCTTGTACTTAAGTCGGCATTGTGCCTTTTGTTTTAAGTTCGGATGCAATTTCTGTGTTCCATCGTCAATAAGAAGGTCCGAGGTATACTGTAAACATGAAGTGAAGCATCGAAATCGAAAACTGAACTCACAGGAGCGGTTCAAATCAGAGAAAGTAAGAGTGTCAGTCCTCTTGTACTTAATTCGGCATTGTCACTATTGTATTAAATTCGGGTGCAATTTATGTGTTTCATCGTCAATAAGAAGGTCCGAGGGATACAGTAAACCTGAAGTGAAGCATCGGAATCTATTACTGGACTCACAGGAGAGGTTTTAATCATAGAAAGTGAGAGTGTCAGTCCTCTTGTACTTAAGTCGGCATTGTTCCCTTTGTATTAAATTCGGATGCTATTTCTGTGTTTCATCGTCAATAAGAAGGTCCAAAGAATACAGTACACCTGAAGTGAAGCATCGGAATCTAAAACTGGACTGATAGGAGAGGTTCACATCATAGAAAGTGAGAGTGTCAGTCCTCTTGTACTTAAGTCGGCACTGTGCCTTTTGTATTAAATTCGGATGCAATTTCTGTGTTTAATCGTCAATAAGAAGGTCCAAGGTATACAGTAATCCGGAAGTGAAGCATCGGAATGTAAAACTGGACTCACAAGAGAGGTTGAAATCACAGAAAGTTAGAGTGTCAGTCCTCTTGTACTTAAGTTTGAATTGTGCCTTTTGAAATAAATTCGTATGCAAACTCTGTGTTTCATCGTCAATAAGAAGGTCCAAGTTATACAGCAAACCTGAAGTGAAGCATCGGAATCTAAAACTGAACTCACAGGAGAGGTTCAAATCATAGAAAGGTAGAGTGTCAGCCGCTTGTACTTAACTCGGCATTGTGCCTTTTGAATTTAATTCAGATGGAAATTCTGACTTTAATCGTCAATAAGAAGGTCCAAGGTACACAGGAAACCTCAAGAGAAGCATCGGAATCTAAAACTGGACTCACAGGAGAGGTTCAAGTCATAGAAAGTGAGAGTGTCAGTCCTCTTGTACTTAAGTCGGCATTGTGCTTTTTGTATTAAATTCCGATGCAATTTCTGTGTTCATCGTCAATAAGAAGGTCCAAGGGATACAGAAAACCTGAAATGAAGCATCGGAATCTAAAACTGGACTCACAGGAGAGGTTCGAATCATAGAAAGTGAGAGTGTCAGTCCTCTTTTACCTAAGTCGGCATTGTGCCTTTTGTATTAAATTCGGATGCAATTTCTGTGATTCATCGTCAATAAGAAGTTCCAAGGTATACAGTAAACCTGAAGTGAAGCATCGAAATCGAAAACTGGACTCACAGGAGAGGTTCAAATCATAGAATGTTAGAGTGTCAGTCCTCTTGTACTTAATTCGGCATTGTCTCTTTTGTATTAAATTCGGATGCAATTTCTGTGTTTCATCGTCAATAAGAAGGTCCAAGGGATACAGTAAACCTGAAGTGAAGCATCGGAATCTATAACTGGACTCACAGGAGAGGTTTTAATCATAGAAAGTTAGAGTATCAGCCCCTATGTAGTTGAGTCGGCATTGTGCCTTTTGTATTAAATTCGGATGCAATTTCTGTGTTTCATCGTCAATAAGAACGTCCTAGGTATACAGTAAACCTGAAGTGAAGCATCGAAATCTGAAACTGGACTCACAGGAGAGGTTCAAATCATAGAATGTTTGAGTGTCAGTCCTCTAGTACTTAAGTCGGGATTGTGCCTTTTGTATTAAATTCAGATGCAATTTCTGTGTTTCATCGTCAATAAAAAGGTCCATGGGATACGGTAAACCTGAAGTGAAGCATCGGAATCTAAAACTGGACTCACAGGAAAGGTTCAAATGATAGAAAGTTAGAGTGTCAGTCCTCTTGAACGTAAGTCGGCATTGTGCCTTTTGTATTAATTTCGGATGCAATTTCTGTGTTTCATCGTCAATAAGAAGTTCCAAGGGATACAGTAAACCTGACGTGAAGCATCGGAATCTAAAACTGGGCTCACAGGAGAGGTTCAAATCATAGAAAGTGAGGGTGTCAGTTCTCTTGTACTCTAGTCGGCATTGTGCCTTTTGTATTAAATTCCAATGCAATTTCTGTGTTTCATCGTCAATAAGAAGGTGCAAGGTGTACAGTAAACCAGAAGTGAAGCATCGGAATCTAAAACTGGACTCACAGGAGAGGTTCAAATCATAAAAAGTGAGAGTGTCAGTCCTCTTGTACTTAAGTCGGCATTGTGCCTTTTGTATTAAATTCGGATGCAATTTCAGTGTTTCATCGTCAATAAGAATGTCCAAGGGATAAAGTAAATAGGAAGTGAAGCATCGGAATCTAAAACTGGACGCACAGGAGTGGTTCTAATCATAGAAAGTTAAAGTGTTAGTCTTCTTGCACTTAAGTCGGCTTTGTGCCTTTTTTATTAAATTCGGATGCAAACTCTGTGTTTCATCGTCAATAAGAAGGGCCAAGGGATACAGTAAACCTGACGTGAAGCATCGGATTCTAAAACTAGACTCACAGGAGAGGTTCAAATCATAGAAAGTGAGAGTGTCAGTCCTCTTGTACCTAAGTCGGCATTGTGCCTTTTGTATCAAATTCCGATGAAATTTCTGTGTTTCAGCGTCAATAAGAAGGTCCAAGGGATACAGCAAACCTGAAGTGAAGCATCGGAATCTAAAACTGGACTCACAGGAGAGGTTCAAATCATAGACAGTGAGAATGTCAGTCCTCTTGTACTTAAATCGGCATTGTGCCTTTTGTATTAAATTCGGATGTAATTTCTGTGTATCATCGTCAATAAGTAAGTCCAAAGGATACAGTACACCGGAAGTGAAGCATCGGAATCTAAAACTGGACTCACAGAAGAGGTTCAAATCATAGAAAGTGAAAGTGTCAGTCCTCTTGTACTTAAGTCGGAATTGTGCCTTTTGTATTGAATTCGGATGCAAACTCTGTGTTTCATCGTCAATAAGAAGGTCCAAGTTATACAGTAAACCTGAGGTGAAGCATCGGAAACTAAAACTGGACTCACAGGAGAGGTTAGAATCATAGAAAGTTAGAGTGTCAGCCCTCTTGTACTTAAGTCGGCATTGTGCCTTTTGTTTTAAGTTCGGATGCAATTTCTGTGTTCCATCGTCAATAAGAAGGTCCGAGGTATACCGAAAACCTGAAGTAAAGCATCGAAATCGCAAACTGGACTCACAGGAAAGGTTCAAATGATAGAAAGTTAGAGTGTCAGTCCTCTTGTACATAAGTCGGCATTGTGCCTTTTGTATTAATTTCGGATGCAATTTCTGTGTTTCATCGTCAATAAGAAGTTCCAAGGGATGCAGTAAACCTGAAGTGAAGCGTCGGATTCTAAAACCGGAGTCACAGGAGAGGTTCAAATCATTGAAAGTGAGAATGTCAGTCCTTTTGTACTTAAGTCCGTATTGCGCCTTTTGTATTAAATTCCAATGCAAACTCTGTGTTTCATCGTCAATAAGAAGTTCCAAGGGATACAGTAAACCTGACGTGAAGCATCGGAATCTAAAACTGGACTCACAGGAGAGGTTCAAATCATAGAATGTGAAAGTGTCAGTCCTCTTGTACTTAAGTCGGAAATGTGCCTTTTGTATTGAATTCGGTTGCAAACTCTGTGTTTCATCGTAAATAAGAAGGTCCAAGTTATACAGTAAACCTGAAGTGAAGCATCGGAATCTAAAACTGGACTCACAGGAGAGGTTCGAATCATAGAGAGTTAGAGTGTTAGCGCTCTTGTACTTAAGTCGGCATTGTGCCTTTTGTTTTAAGTTCGGATGCAATTTCTGTGTTCCATCGTCAATAAGAAGGTCCGAGGTATACTGTAAACATGAAGTGAAGCATCGAAATCGAAAACTGAACTCACAGGAGCGGTTCAAATCAGAGAAAGTAAGAGTGTCAGTCCTCTTGTACTTAATTCGGCATTGTCACTATTGTATTAAATTCGGGTGCAATTTATGTGTTTCATCGTCAATAAGAAGGTCCGAGGGATACAGTAAACCTGAAGTGAAGCATCGGAATCTATTACTGGACTCACAGGAGAGGTTTTAATCATAGAAAGTGAGAGTGTCAGTCCTCTTGTACTTAAGTCAGCATTGTTCCCTTTGTATTAAATTCGGATGCTATTTCTGTGTTTCATCGTCAATAAGAAGGTCCAAAGGATACAGTACACCTGAAGTGAAGCATCGGAATCTAAAACTGGACTGATAGGAGAGGTTCACATCATAGAAAGTGAGAGTGTCAGTCCTCTTGTACTTAAGTCGGCACTGTGCCTTTTGTATTAAATTCGGATGCAATTTCTGTGTTTCATCGTCAATAAGAAGGTCCAAGGTATACAGTAATCCGGAAGTGAAGCATCGGAATGTAAAACTGGACTCACAAGAGAGGTTGAAATCATAGAAAGTTAGAGTGTCAGTCCTCTTGTACTTAAGTTTGAATTGTGCCTTTTGAAATAAATTCGTATGCAAACTCTGTGTTTCATCGTCAATAAGAAGGTCCAAGTTATACAGTAAACCTGAAGTGAAGCATCGGAATCTAAAACTGAACTCACAGGAGAGGTTCAAATCATAGAAAGGTAGAGTGTCAGCCGCTTGTACTTAACTCGGCATTGTGCCTTTTGAATTTAATTCAGATGGAAATTCTGACTTTAATCGTCAATAAGAAGGTCCAAGGTACACAGGAAACCTCAAGAGAAGCATCGGAATCTAAAACTGGACTCACAGAAGAGGATCAAATCATAGAAAGTTAGAGTGTCAGTCCTCTGATACTTAAGTCAGCATTGTGCCTTTTGTATCAAATTCGGATGCAATTTCTATGTTTCATCGTCAATAAGAAGGTCCAAGGGATACAGTAAACCTGAAGTGAAGCATCGGAATATAAACCTGGACTTACAGGAGTGGGTCAAATCATAGAAAGTTAGAGTTTTAGTCCTCTAGTACTTAATTCGGCATTGTGCCTTTTGTATTAAATTCAGATGCAATTTCTGTGTTTCATCGTCAATACGAAAGTCCTAGGGATACGGGAAACCTGAAGTGAAGCATCGGAATCTAAAACTGGACTCACAGGAGAGGTTCAAATCATAGAAAGTTAGGGTGTCAGTCCTCTTGTACTTAAGTTTGTATTGTGCCTTTTGAGTTAATTCGTATGCAAACTCTGTGTTTCATCGTCAATAAGAAGGTCCAAGTAATACAGTAAACCTGAAGTGAAGCATCGGAATCTATAACTGGACTCACAGGAGAGGTTCAAATCATAGAAAGATAGAGTGTCAGTCCTCTTGTACTTAAGTCGGCATTGTGCCTTTTGTAATTCATTCGAATGCAACTTCTGTGCTACATCGTCAATAAGAAGGTCCAAGGGATACAGTAAACCTAAAGTGAAGCATCGGAATCTAAAACTGGACTCACAGGAGAGGTTCAAACATAGAAAGTGAGAGTGTCAGTCCTCCTTTACCTAAGTCGGCATTGTGCCTTTTGTATTAAATTCGGATGCAAATTCTGTGTTTCATCGTCAATAAGATGGTTCAAGGTATACAGTAATCCGGAAGTGAAGCATCGCAATAAAAAACTGGACTCACAAGAGAGGTTAAAATCATAGAAAGTTAGAGTGTCAGTCCTCTTGTACTTAAGTTTGTATTGTGCCTTTTGAGTTAAATTCGTATGCAAACTCTGTGTTTCATCGTCAATAAGAAGGTCCAAGTAATACAGTAAACCTGAAGTGAAGCATCGGAATCTATAACTGGACTCACAGGAGAGGTTCAAATCATAGAAAGATAGAGTGTCAGTCCTCTTGTACTTAAGTCGGCATTGTGCCTTTTGTATTAAATTCGGATGCTATTTCTGTGTTTCATCGTCAAAAAGAACGTCCGAGGTATACAGTAAACCAGAAGTGAAGCACCGAAATCTAAAACTGGACCCACAGGAGAGGTTCAAATCATAGAAAGTGAGAGTGTCAGTCCTCTTGTACTTAAGTCGGCATTTTGCCTTTTGGATTAAATTCGGATGCAATATCTGTGTTTCATCGTCAATAAGAAGTTCCAAGGGATACAGTAAACCTAAAGTGAAGCATCGGAATCTAAAACTAAACTCACAGGTGAGGTTCAAATCATAGAAAGTTAGAGTGGCAGTCCTCTTGTACTTAAGTCGGCATTGTGCCTTTTGTATTAAATTCGGATGCAAACACTGTGTTTCATCGTCAACAAGAAGGTCCAAGGGATACAGCAAACCTGAAGAGAAGCATCGGAATCTAAAACTGGATTCACAGGAGAGGTTCAAATCATAGAAAGTGAGAGGGTCAGTCCTCTTGTACTTAAGTCGGCATTGTGCCTTTTATAATTAATTCCGATGCAAACTCTGTGTTTCATCGTCAATAAGAAGGTCCAAGGGATACAGTAAACCTGAAGTGAAGCATCGGAATCTAAAACTGAACTCACAGGAGAGGTTCAAACATAGAAAGTGAGAGTGTCAGTCCTCTTGTACTTAAGTCGGCATTGTGCCTTTTGTATTAAATTCGGATGCAATTTCTGTGTTTCATCGTCAATAAGAAGTTGCAAGGTATACAGTAAACCTGATATGAAGCCTCGGAATCTAAAACTGGACTCACAGGAGAGGTTCAAATCTTAGAAATTTAGAGGGACAGACTTCTTGTACTTAACTCGGCATTGTGCCTTTTGAATTAAATTCAGATGCAATTTCTTTCTTTCATCGTCAATAAGAATATCCAAGGTACACAGTAAACCTCATGAGAAGCATCGGAATCTAAAACTGGACTCACAGAAGAGGTTCAAATCATAGAAAGTTAGAGTGTCAGTCCTCTTGTACTTAAGTCAGCATTGTGCCTTTTGTATTAAATTCGGATGCTATATCTGTGTTTCAACGTCAATAAGAAGGTCCAAGGGATACAGTAAACCTGAAGTGAAGCATCGGAATCTAAAACTGGACTTACAGGAGTGGGTCAAATCATAGTAAGTTAGTGTGTCAGTCCTCTGGTACTTAAGTCGGCATTTTGCCTTTTGTATTAAATTCGGATGCAATTTCTGTGTTTCATCGTCAATAAGAAGGTCCTAGGGATACGGTAAACCTGAAGTGAAGCATCTGAATCTAAAACTGGACTCACAGGAGAGGTTCAAATCATAGAAAGTTAGGGTGTCAGTCCTCTTGTACATAAGTCGGCATTGTGCCTTTTGTATTACATTCGGATGCAGTATCTGTGTTCCATCGTCAATAAGAAGGTGCAAGGTATACAGTAAACCTGAAGCGAAGCATCGGAATCTAAAACTGGACTCAAAGGAAAGGTTCAAATCATAGAAAGTTAGAGTGTCAGTCCTCTTGTACTTCAGTCAGCATTGTCCCTTTTGTATTAAATTCGAATGCAAACTCTGTGTTTCATCGTCAATAAGAAGGTCCATGGGATACTGTAAACCTGAAGTGAAGCATCGGAATCTAAAACTGTACTCACAGGAGAGGTTCAAATCATAGAAAGTGAGAGTGTCAGTCCCCTTGTACTTAAGTCGGCATTGTGTCTTTTGGATTAAATTCGGATGCAATTTCTGTGTTTCATCGTCAATAAGAAGTTCCAAGGGATACAGTAAACCTGAAGTGAAGCATCGGAATCTAAACCTGGACTCACAGGAGTGGTTCAAATCATAGAAAGTGTGGGTGTCAGTCCTCTTATACTAAAGTCGGCATTGTGCCTTTTGTATTAAATTCCAATGCAAACTCTGTGTTTCATCGTCAATAAGATGTTAAAAGGGATACAGTAAACCTGAAGTGAAGCATCGGAATATAGAACTGGACTCACAGGAGAGGTTCACATCATAGAATGTGAGAGTGTCAGTCCTCTTGTACTTAAGTCGGCATTGTTCCCTTTGTATTAAATTCGGATGCTATTTCTGTGTTTCATCGTCAATAAGAAGGTCCAAAGGATACAGTACACCTGAAGTGAAGCATCGGAATCTAAAACTGGACTGATAGGAGAGGTTCACATCATAGAAAGTGAGAGTGTCAGTCCTCTTGTACTTAAGTCGGCACTGTGCCTTTTGTATTAAATTCGGATGCAATTTCTGTGTTTCATCGTCAATAAGAAGGTCCAAGGTATACAGTAATCCGGAAGTGAAGCATCGGAATGTAAAACTGGACTCACAAGAGAGGTTGAAATCATAGAAAGTTAGAGTGTCAGTCCTCTTGTACTTAAGTTTGAATTGTGCCTTTTGAAATAAATTCGTATGCAAACTCTGTGTTTCATCGTCAATAAGAAGGTCCAAGTTATACAGTAAACCTGAAGTGAAGCATCGGAATCTAAAACTGAACTCACAGGAGAGGTTCAAATCATAGAAAGGTAGAGTGTCAGCCGCTTGTACTTAACTCGGCATTGTGCCTTTTGAATTTAATTCAGATGGAAATTCTGACTTTAATCGTCAATAAGAAGGTCCAAGGTACACAGGAAACCTCAAGAGAAGCATCGGAATCTAAAACTGGACTCACAGAAGAGGATCAAATCATAGAAAGTTAGAGTGTCAGTCCTCTGATACTTAAGTCAGCATTGTGCCTTTTGTATCAAATTCGGATGCAATTTCTATGTTTCATCTATAAAGGCACATTTGCATGCCGAGCGTGAGTTTCCTCGGAAACGCGAGATATTAATTAAATAAATAATCAGTGACAAATAAATAAAGCCTATGGCACACAACTGCAGCGCTGTGTCGCTGATAAAACAAAAGTACATTTTCGTTAGTCGTATGTTTGATTAAAAAAAAAAAAGGAAGAGCCCTGGTTGAAGTGGTGCGAGAAGCACGTATTTTAGTTTATTGTCTGGCACACCGCCATATTTCATGATATAGAAAATTACTGCGAGTTGCAACCATACTAGGCACTCGATTCTGTAAAGAATTTATATTTATAAAAGTAAGTAGGATTATGAACTGTAGGCTTATTCACTGAATATATCTGATTTAACTAACTGTGTAATTTTTTGTTTAGTAGACAATCACCTCTGTACGACGTTTTGGCATGGCTGGCAAATTATTGTAATATTGAGATTTAGTTTATGAGTCCGCACCTACCGCAGCAGTCTTTGGAAACGATTTAATTACGAAGTCCGATTATTTCAGTTTTATTTCACGGTCAACTACGAGTAACATTGCCTTTACGAAAAAGCCATTGTCAAGCGTCTGATACCGAATAATTAAACGTCACGCAAATATTAAGTACAACCAATCACTATCATACAATAATACATAATTAATATTTTATTTTATTTTATTTTATTTATTTTGACTCATAGGAGAGCCAATCATTCAGATAAAAATAATTAATATTTTATTTTATTTTATTTTATTTATTTTATATTGGCGACCGTGACAGGACTTGTTATTTTGTCATTTGTTACATTGTTCTCTTTGTTTCATGGGAAAAATCAACCTTCTGGTCCTGGACTTGACTATATGAGAAATAAAAAAAAAAATCAGAAGATATTTGCCAATTATAAAATTTTGCGGGAAGACGCAAAGAAGCTTCCAGCAAAATAAGGTAAGACGCAGCATCTTTGCATTAGCAGGCTTGACCAGACGTATAATTCAGTGTATTAGCTTTTCAGTAAAATTCTGTAGTGTTTCTTTTCCGCATAACAGTTTCAGTGATAAATTCCATTCTCAGTATTTTTCCTTAAACAATAACGTATGCAACAATACCAATACACGAGTGTACAATATGGCCGACTTCTGTACGATATCATGTAACATGGCCAGCAGCCATTACCAATAATCTCAAATTCAGTTTATATTTTTAAATTAACAGACAGCCATTGTTGCTACGACCGATTCATACTCAACTGTATTTTATTTTAAAATCAGTGTCAAATATTTTCTTGAAACATATATCACGTGTGGCATGGTAATAACTAGAAAACAATACGCAAAAATGGAACAGCAAAGACGTACTATTCAGACGCAATCCGACTCGGACGAGAGACAAATGTTAGAAAATGACTTTACGACAGCAACCGGTAGTGACGATACATCAAATATTGACGCAAGTGTCAACGGAAATTTTGACAATAGGCCGTCCACCACAAAAATTTCAAAGTCTCAGTCAGAGCCCATGTTAATACATGACGTCACGTCTAATGACGCGGCGGGGGCAGAGACCTTGCAAACAGTAAACATTGCCAACATGTTACAAATGCTAATGAAACAAAACGCAGAAAATATGGCAACCTTAAGGATGCAGAACGCGGAAAACATGGCAACCTTAAAGACACAAAATGAACAGTTAAAGACACAAAATGACGAAATTAAATCTGATCTCATAGCAATCAAGGCATGTAATGACACTTTGTGTAAACGTGTGGAACTTATAGACGCCACACTGACCGAACAGATGACTGAACTCAGTACGAAATTTTCCAAGCTTAATACGAGACAAGAAAAGACTACAAATGACGTAGCACTTTTACAGAAACAATTAAAAAACCTTAATGTCACGTGTGAAGCTCTTACTGAACAAATTCAAACATATCCTTCAGTACACGACAACCTTGAAAAACGAATTACTGACGTGCAGAATAAATTTGACGATGTTGAACAACACCTGACTGACATCTTACAATCTGATGCCACAGCTCATTTTCAAAATATTAATAAAGAATTTCATGATTGGGTAGAGAACAAAGACAAACATTTTGATAGATGCATACGTGAAAATTTACCAACAATTGTGCACGACTCCGTAGCGGAATACATCACTAATAACAAACAGCTGATTAGTGACGCAGTACAATCCGTCACTGCACCCATGAGACAATTCACCGATCAACCACAGTCTGAATGTAACGAAAATATCAGTCAAAATGTACAGTTCAGAAACCAATATACATTCGAGTATGACGCACACATACCGCACACCACAAACACACAAGAACAAAACACACCACGACTACAACACATACCACGACGTGCAACCACAAACACAAGCTATTATCATGGTAAACCACAGCAACATTATCGTAATTACTCGCCAGCTGAGCATTGCAGTAATTACAGTGGAACAAATCCATATCATAATGCAAAGGAAGACGAAAGCTTAATAAAACACAGGCAATTTCAGGCTTTTATCCCAGAGAAACGAACCATTCATCCGGTGATTTTTCTTAAATCTTTTAGTAACGCATTTCCACGCACTTGGAGTGACCGGAAAAAGATTTCATATATTGTCGGTTACATCCAAGGCGATGCAGCTGTCTGGGCATACAGTCAAGCTGACGTATGTACCACGTACAGTGAGTTTGAGCGTGCCTTTCTGAACAAATTCTGGTCGCAATCCGTCCAGGAGCGACTCAGGAGACAAATTTTAGAACCTGAAACTTTTAACAGTAAAAATGGTAACTTACGCAGATATTTTGAAAAATACTTGAACATGGGACATTTTTTAGACGAACCAGTCGCAACACGTGATATACTCCGAGCGTTGAAGGCCAAATTGCCTTTCAACATTAAGGAAAAACTTCTACATATCCCGGATGACGATTCAGATTATTTTTTAACAGCTTTAGATTCGGTTGACATGTTACTTGAAGATCAGCGCTTCGCGCGGCAAAACAGCAGCCACAATGTTTACACTAGTGGTATGCAAAACATGCAGGCTTGCCAACACAATTCTGGCGCGCCCACAGTTGGATACGCGGTACAACAAAAACAGCAAACTCACATGCCGTCTCAGTACGGAAATCAAAATCAACACGCGTATTCCAATATGAACAATAGTTACAACAGTAATAACATTTCATGCGGCAATCCATACAAAAGGCACCGCGATAATAACTACAACGGTAACAACGGATACAAAGGTAATAACAAAAACACAAACAGAAATAGAAATAATAATAACTACGAGCCAAGACAGCATCAAGGTTGGACTCGTAACGATCAGTACTTTCATTCAAACTCTGCTTTACCACAGCAGCCACCAGGTCAAAATTGGAGCATACCTTACGACCGACAGGTAAGTTATAATGCGCAACAGCAACAACAACCGCAAAAGTTTGGAGATCATAATAGGCAATATCCGAATGTGAATATAATAGAAATGACACCTGATGCACAACCTCAATCTGTGTCAGTACCTAGTACAAATGATAATCCAACAAACTAGAAACAGTCACTACTTTGCCCCAGGTCGTGGCTGAAGAATCCTTGGGGGGCGGCTTCAATGTTAATCAGTTATTTGACACCACACTTGAACAACAGAATAATGATATGCCGAGTAATTCTAAACAAAAACTACCTGTTTTATTTATAAGATACAACCACAATAACAATATATCAGATGAACTTTTACAAGACAGTACACAATGTCGTTTAAACACAAATGAAATTGTTTTAGCATCCACTACTGGTGTAGTAGGTGGGATTCCAACTACTATTATCCTAGATACAGGTGCAGCTGTGAGCGTTTTATCTTTTAATTTTTATAAAAAGATGTGTGAATTGGAACCTGTGCCTGAGTTTCCTGCCCAAAACTGTAAAATAACTACTGCACTAGGTAATAAGTCATGTAGGGTTACGAAGCAAGTTTTTGTAAACGTTAAAATAGGTAATGGAACCGTACAATGGCCATTCCTGGTTGTACAAAACCTTGTGACAAATTGCATATTAGGAATAGATATTATGAGCGAGAAGGACTGCATTATAGACTTCTCCAAAGGTAAATGTATTTTAAATGATAAAGGCAGTGTAATTATTATTGATTTGGACAGGAGAACTCTAAAGCATGACAAAAACTGTACAGGGTACAAGGTACAGTTAGTACTTGACAAAGACATTCAAGACATGCAAACACACTCATCTGACAGAGAGCTAATGGACTTGAAAACATTGCTTGATCATAAGATAAGTGAAGCTACAGCTCTCAGTGTACATGAACGTATAAAACTACAGGAAGTGTTATCCAAATATTTACAAGTTTTTACCAAACGATTAGGTGTTATCAACACGTATGTGTACAAGATTGAAGTTAAGCCTCACAAGATCTTCTACCATAAGACATATAACGTACCGTTATCTCAACGACCTGCTGTGTGGCAAGAATTAAAACAAATGTTAGACTGGAAGGTCATTGAACCATCCACCTCACCTTATTGTAGTCCTCTACTTGTTGTCAAAAAATCAAATGGAGGCATTAGGTTAGTGTTAGACGCACGAGCTATTAATGAAATAATTTTACCGGTTCACACAAAACCTGAAAATTTAGAAGAGCAATTACAGAAATTTCTAGATGCAAAATATTTTTCCACAATAGATCTCGCTAATTCGTTTTGGCAGGTGGGTATCACTCCTGATTCTCGGAAATATACTGCATTTATGTTCTGGGGGCGAACCTATCAGTTTTGTGTTCTACCCTTCGGACTGAATGTCAGCTCTGGGGTATTCATTACAGCCCTGGATACCGTGCTTGGCGACGATTTAGTTGAGACAGTCACACACTATGTAGATGATATACTGATAGCTACACAATCCTGGAATGAACACGTTGACACACTTCAAAGAATTTTAGAAAAATTTGCACAAGCTGGAGTCACAGCCAACCTAAGAAAATCAAAATTTGGTTGCAGTGAGATAAAGTATTTAGGACATATCATTAATTCACAGGGCATACGTCCGGATCCCAGTAAATTAGATGCTATCAGAAACTTTCCTAGCCCTCGAACTAAAAAGCAGTTAAAATCATTCCTTGGGCTATGTTCATTTTTCAGACGTTTTTTGCCACAACCACTTTTGAACAGTAAACATCTGCTAAATCTACTCAGAAGGAATCAAGTTTGGATCTGGTCGGAACAGTGCCAGAATGACTTTAATACAATTAAACATGCTTTAGTGAATGCTAACATTTTGAGCCATCCAGATTTCAATTTAGATTTTTGTATGACTTGTGACGCTTCACGTACTGGCTTGGGCTGTTGCTTATTTCAAGTTGTAAAGAATAAAGAGGAGGAACAGATAAGAATTATTGGGTTTGCGAGTCGCACTCTAACTGAATGTGAGCGTACATACTCCACTACTGAGTTAGAAACACTTTCCATAGTATGGGCATTCAAGAAATTCAATTATTATTTATTTGGAAAACATACGGTAATTTACACCGATCACCAGGCCCTGACATTTTTGTTAACTTGTAAACTTGTACATCCTAGACTATCACGATAGGCAGTTACACTTCAGAACTACTCTTTTGCAATTAAGTACATAAGAGGTAAGGACAACACCATTGCAGACACTTTGTCTAGACTTCCACAAGGTATGAATGATACCAACAGTGACTTAGAAAATATAAATGACTACAGGATTCTCTTAATGCAAGACAAGCAGTATCACCAATATTATATTGATATGTGCAGAAACATGGCTGAATTACAAAAATCTGATCCTCACTGGTATAAGATAATAACATTACTGGTAGAAAAACACAACCATCCTTTGACTCAGTATTACAAGTTACACAATGATGTGTTATTTTACCGCCGACATCCAAATGCTACTAACTGGTGTGTATGCATTCCCAAAGAGTCTGAACGTAATCTAATTTGGCACACACACTTAGTTTGGGGTCATTATGGGACGAAAAAGTGTTTGGCAAAGCTCAGTACATACTGTTATTTTAGCAATATGAGAAGAAAAATTTACAGGGAACTAAAAACATGTGTCATATGTCAAAAATCAAAACCTCAGAATTTATCCACAAAAACAGATTTACATTCTATTTTACCTGGTAGACCCCTGGAAATTCTGTGTACTGACATTAGTGGACCGCATCCAGCAAGCTCTGGAGGCGTCAAATATATCTTAGCTTTTTACGATATATTTTCTAAACACGTAAAACTTTATGCTTTAAAATCCGCCACTGCAAATGCTATAATACGAAGATTCTCAAGTGATTACCTGACGCACGTGGGAAAACCTAAAGCAATTCTGTCAGATAATGCAGCATACTACTCTGGGTACAAATGGAGAAATTTCTTGAAGGACAATAACATTAAAAGTATATTTATTTCGAGGTTTAGTCCACAATGTAACGCGACTGAGAGACTTGTCCGAGAATTAAATCGATTCATGAGGACCTATATTTCATCAAAACATACTAATTGGGTGTCCTACCTAAGTCTTTTCGAAGACGTACACAATAACTTAAATATTTACGATACAAATTACACACCTAACGAGATCATGTTCAATTGCAAACAGAACGATCAGTGGATAGAACCATTACCTAAGTTGTCAGACAAGGAAATCACACCTGAACAGAAAATAAAAGAAGTATTGACTACGCTGACACATCACGCACAGATACGAAACAAACATCACAGAAACATAATAAAAAGAAAACAAAAATTCGAGGTAGGAATGCTTGTACTACTTCGTACTCATCATAAATCTGTTGCACTCAAACGACGCAACGCTAAGTGGCGTCTGCTATATGAAGGACCTTATATAATTGTTAACATACCGCACCCTGGTGCGTATCTGTTACAACATCGTAGAACTAACAAAATTATTGGGCTATACGCACACCGAGATCTTAGAGCATTTCATGCTGAATAATGTAAAAGTCATACCCATCAAAATATTGCTAAGCAACTCGAAAAACTCTGTTGCTACAACACAGATAATAAGTAGTATAGAAATTTTCATTTCAGCGTTCCAGAGTCGCAGTTGAAGACAGAAGAACTTTTCTTTCAACGCCGCGGTTCCACCGAGAAGACTGAATATTAAAGTAAAATTTATGATTACGTAGCAGTGAATGATATATAAATTTTTCACGGAACATTTGTGACTGTAGGTACCACTGACTTGCTATGACACCTGACGAACCGACAGACGTCATCTGTGAAGCGATCTTTTACTTCGAGAAATAGATTAGACGCACATCTCTCAGCAAGAAAAGCATCTACCAGTAGTCAAGGCCACACAGACACACTACACACACGCACAAAACGCGAGGAATCGAACATTTTCTCTCTCTTACTATTTTGAATATTTATTGAGTAGTGAAAACGCCTGGTCTTGCCTACTGATGTAATGAATGTTGTGTCTAACCTATCTTAATTTCAGATGACATTACAAAAAACATCGATAATATCCCAGCAAAACCGCTAAAGAGGATGTAAATATCTGCAATTCATGTAATCAAATGTGACACAATGTAATAACCTATAGCTATGTAATGATGATGTAAACATGTTTATGTGCAACTGTATTATGTTTATGCTAAGAAAATATGTGACGTGTGTATGTATAATTACTTATTTTTTAAACTGATGTATAATGTAACTGTTACTGTGTGAAAATTTGAACGATAACGAGTGCCAAAATGTGAAAAACTTTTTTTAAAAAAAAAAAAAAAATTGCGTAGTGAACCACTATTCACGGACATTAACGTACATTACTAAGTCTGCAACTACGCAGAAACCTATGTGAAAGAAACTGTTAATGACATTCATGATGCATCGTACCTTTGTTAACGCGATGAACGATTTCTTCGATGAGTAACCACGAACATTTAGGTGAGCTATATTTAAAAAAAAAAAAAAAAAACTGAATATGTGAAGTGCATAATTCGTGCATCGTCTAGCGACATTACTACAGTACCCAACTTCAAGATGTTAACTGGATTAAATGGACACAAAGTGCCTGTCCAGAAAACAACACGACGGGTGGAAGAATTTTGGTTGGAACTTCAGGGAATGAAATGTTCTCGAAATGTGACGGACACGCTTACCTGGACTGTCCAAGGATCGACGCCAGCTATGTGCCGTCCGAGGTTCTGCAACCAAGCTTCCACGGAATATCGAAAACGAACTGCATATGGACTAATTACTCGACGGGTCACGTCTGATCTGTAATAAACAATGCTTTTTGTCACAACGAACTGCATCACAACGACTATAATGGAAATAGGAAATGGACATGCTTATGTATCAATCACGTTGTTATACAACGATGTTACTGTGAAAAAAAAAAACTTTACCACGACGATACTAACCTGTAAAAAATTATTGTGCAGCAGATGAATATGAACTGTGATAACGACACCATGTGTATAGGTCAACGCACCTGAAAAATACGGACATTTTTCTTTGAAGCATTTCATTGCAATGCTATGTAACTAAGAACATTCAACAATCTAAAGTTGTATTGTATTATAACAAATATTGTAATTTTAAAACTAAGTTACCTGTCATAGAATGTAGTCTTCATATGTAATCTTGGTGGAATATTTTCTTTGTGCAACGACTAAGAAATGCGCGCGCACACGAACAATATGAACTGCAATACTGTGCCGCGTGATCTAAATTTGCGAAATAACGGCAGTGCCGTAGTTACACAGACGCTTCTGCGCATGCGCGCACTCTGTTTTGCCAACATAAGAACTTTTTCGGCGCACGCGCGTCATTCAAATTTTGTATATAATATACAGTATAATGTAAGTCATGTAAATAGTTGTAGATAACTTAGATTTTCTTGTGCCTTAGGGTGAATTGCTCGCCTGCAGGTGTGTCCTTTCGCCTCGCAATTCAGGGGGCAATATAAAGGCACATTTGCATGCCGAGCGTGAGTTTCCTCGGAAACGCGAGATATTAATTAAATAAATAATCAGTGACAAATAAATAAAGCCTATGGCACACAACTGCAGCGCTGTGTCGCTGATAAAACAAAAGTACATTTTCGTTAGTCGTATGTTTGATTAAAAAAAAAAAAGGAAGAGCCCTGGTTGAAGTGGTGCGAGAAGCACGTATTTTAGTTTATTGTCTGGCACACCGCCATATTTCATGATATAGAAAATTACTGCGAGTTGCAACCATACTAGGCACTCGATTCTGTAAAGAATTTATATTTATAAAAGTAAGTAGGATTATGAACTGTAGGCTTATTCACTGAATATATCTGATTTAACTAACTGTGTAATTTTTTGTTTAGTAGACAATCACCTCTGTACGACGTTTTGGCATGGCTGGCAAATTATTGTAATATTGAGATTTAGTTTATGAGTCCGCACCTACCGCAGCAGTCTTTGGAAACGATTTAATTACGAAGTCCGATTATTTCAGTTTTATTTCATGGTCAACTACGAGTAACATTGCCTTTACGAAAAAGCCATTGTCAAGCGTCTGATACCGAATAATCAAAACCTGACGACTCATAGGAGAGCCAATCATTCAGATAAAAATAATTAATATTTTATTTTATTTTATTTTATTTATTTTATACATCGTCAATAAGAAGGTCCAAGGGATACAGTAAACCTGAAGTGGAGCATCGGAATATAAACCTGGACTTACAGGAGTGGGTCAAATCATAGAAAGTTAGAGTTTTAGTCCTCTAGTACTTAATTCGGCATTGTGCCTTTTGTATTAAATTCAGATGCAATTTCTGTGTTTCATCGTCAATACGAAAGTCCTAGGGATACGGGAAACCTGAAGTGAAGCATCGGAATCTAAAACTGGACTCACAGGAGAGGTTCAAATCATAGAAAGTTAGGGTGTCAGTCCTCTTGTACTTAAGTTTGTATTGTGCCTTTTGAGTTAATTCGTATGCAAACTCTGTGTTTCATCGTCAATAAGAAGGTCCAAGTAATACAGTAAACCTGAAGTGAAGCATCGGAATCTATAACTGGACTCACAGGAGAGGTTCAAATCATAGAAAGATAGAGTGTCAGTCCTCTTGTACTTAAGTCGGCATTGTGCCTTTTGTAATTCATTCGAATGCAACTTCTGTGCTACATCGTCAATAAGAAGGTCCAAGGGATACAGTAAACCTAAAGTGAAGCATCGGAATCTAAAACTGGACTCACAGGAGAGGTTCAAACATAGAAAGTGAGAGTGTCAGTCCTCTTGTACTTAAGTCGGCATTGTTCCTTTTGTATTAAATTCGGATGCAATTACTGTGTTTCAGTGTCAATAAGAAAGTCCAAATGATACAGTACACCTGAAGTGAAGCATCGGAATCTAAAACTGGACTCACAGGAGAGGTTCACATCATAGAAAGTGAGAGTGTCAGTCCTCCTTTACCTAAGTCGGCATTGTGCCTTTTGTATTAAATTCGGATGCAAATTCTGTGTTTCATCGTCAATAAGATGGTTCAAGGTATACAGTAATCCGGAAGTGAAGCATCGCAATAAAAAACTGGACTCACAAGAGAGGTTAAAATCATAGAAAGTTAGAGTGTCAGTCCTCTTGTACTTAAGTTTGTATTGTGCCTTTTGAGTTAAATTCGTATGCAAACTCTGTGTTTCATCGTCAATAAGAAGGTCCAAGTAATACAGTAAACCTGAAGTGAAGCATCGGAATCTATAACTGGACTCACAGGAGAGGTTCAAATCATAGAAAGATAGAGTGTCAGTCCTCTTGTACTTAAGTCGGCATTGTGCCTTTTGTATTAAATTCGGATGCTATTTCTGGGTTTCATCGTCAATAAGAACGTCCGAGGTATACAGTAAACCAGAAGTGAAGCACCGAAATCTAAAACTGGACCCACAGGAGAGGTTCAAATCATAGAAAGTGAGAGTGTCAGTCCTCTTGTACTTAAGTCGGCATTTTGCCTTTTGGATTAAATTCGGATGCAATATCTGTGTTTCATCGTCAATAAGAAGTTCCAAGGGATACAGTAAACCTAAAGTGAAGCATCGGAATCTAAAACTAAACTCACAGGTGAGGTTCAAATCATAGAAAGTTATAGTGGCAGTCCTCTTGTACTTAAGTCGGCATTGTGCCTTTTGTATTAAATTCGGATGCAAACACTGTGTTTCATCGTCAACAAGAAGGTCCAAGGGATACAGCAAACCTGAAGTGAAGCATCGGAATCTAAAACTGGATTCACAGGAGAGGTTCAAATCATAGAAAGTGAGAGGGTCAGTCCTCTTGTACTTAAGTCGGCATTGTGCCTTTTATAATTAATTCCGATGCAAACTCTGTGTTTCATCGTCAATAAGAAGGTCCAAGGGATACAGTAAACCTGAAGTGAAGCATCGGAATCTAAAACTGAACTCACAGGAGAGGTTCAAACATAGAAAGTGAGAGTGTCAGTCCTCTTGTACTTAAGTCGGCATTGTGCCTTTTGTATTAAATTCGGATGCAATTTCTGTGTTTCATCGTCAATAAGAAGTTGCAAGGTATACAGTAAACCTGATATGAAGCCTCGGAATCTAAAACTGGACTCACAGGAGAGGTTCAAATCTTAGAAATTTAGAGGGACAGACTTCTTGTACTTAACTCGGCATTGTGCCTTTTGAATTAAATTCAGATGCAATTTCTTTCTTTCATCGTCAATAAGAATATCCAAGGTACATAGTAAACCTCATGAGAAGCATCGGAATCTAAAACTGGACTCACAGAAGAGGTTCAAATCATAGAAAGTTAGAGTGTCAGTCCTCTTGTACTTAAGTCAGCATTGTGCCTTTTGTATTAAATTCGGATGCTATATCTGTGTTTCATCGTCAATAAGAAGGTCCAAGGGATACAGTAAACCTGAAGTGAAGCATCGGAATCTAAAACTGGACTTACAGGAGTGGGTCAAATCATAGTAAGTTAGTGTGTCAGTCCTCTGGTACTTAAGTCGGCATTTTGCCTTTTGTATTAAATTCGGATGCAATTTCTGTGTTTCATCGTCAATAAGAAGGTCCTAGGGATACGGTAAACCTGAAGTGAAGCATCGGAATCTAAAACTGGGCTCACAGGAGAGGTTCAAATCATAGAAAGTAAGGGTGTCAGTCCTCTTGTACATAAGTCGGCATTGTGCCTTTTGTATTACATTCGGATGCAGTATCTGTGTTCCATCGTCAATAAGAAGGTGCAAGGTATACAGTAAACCTGAAGCGAAGCATCGGAATCTAAAACTGGACTCAAAGGAAAGGTTCAAATCATAGAAAGTTAGAGTGTCAGTCCTCTTGTACTTCAGTCAGCATTGTCCCTTTTGTATTAAATTCGAATGCAAACTCTGTGTTTCATCGTCAATAAGAAGGTCCATGGGATACTGTAAACCTGAAGTGAAGCATCGGAATCTAAAACTGTACTCACAGGAGAGGTTCAAATCATAGAAAGTGAGAGTGTCAGTCCCCTTGTACTTAAGTCTGCATTGTGTCTTTTGGATTAAATTCGGATGCAATTTCTGTGTTTCATCGTCAATAAGAAGTTCCAAGGGATACAGTAAACCTGAAGTGAAGCATCGGAATCTAAACCTGGACTCACAGGAGTGGTTCAAATCATAGAAAGTGTGGGTGTCAGTTCTCTTATACTAAAGTCGGCATTGTGCCTTTTGTATTAAATTCCAATGCAAACTCTGTGTTTCATCGTCAATAAGATGTTAAAAGGGATACAGTAAACCTGAAGTGAAGCATCGGAATATAGAACTGGACTCACAGGAGAGGTTCACATCATAGAATGTGAGAGTGTCAGTTCTCTTGTACTTAAGTCGGCATTGTGCTTTTTGTATTAAATTCCGACGCAATTCTTGTGTTTCTTCGTAAATAAGAAGGTGCACGGTATACAGTAGACCTGAAGTGAAGCTTCGGAATCTAAAACTGGACTCACAGGAGAGGTTCAAATAATATAATGTGGGAGTGTCAATCCTCTCGTAGTTAAGTCGGCATTGTGCCTTTTGTATTAAATTCGGATGCAATTTCTGCGTTTCATCGTCAATAAGAAGGTTCAAGGGATACAGTAAACCTGAAGTGATGCATCGGAATTTAAAACTGGACTCAGAGGAGAGGTTTAAATTATAGAATGTTAGAGTGTCAGTCCACTTGTACTTAGGTCGGCATTGTGCCTTTTGTATTAAATTCGGATTCAAACTCTGTGTTTCGTCGTCAATAAGAAGGTCCAAGGGATACAGTAAACCTGAAGTGAATTACCGGAATCTAAAACTGGACTCACAGGAGCGGTTCAAATCATAGAAAGTGAGAGTGTCAGTCCTCATGTACTTAAGTCGGCAATGTGCCTTTTGTATTAAATTCGGATGCAATTTCTGTGTTTCATCGTCAATAAGAACTTCCAAGGGGTACAGTAAACCTGAAGTGAAGCATCGGAATCTAAAACTGGACTCACAGGAGAGGCTCAAATCATAGAAAGTGAGAGTGTCAGTCCCCTTGTACTTAAGTCGGAAATGTGCCTTTTGTTATAAATTCCAATGCAAACCCTGTGTTTTATCGACAATAAGAAGTTAAAAGTGATGCAGTAAACCTGAAGTGAAGCATCGGATTCTGAAACTGGACTCACAGGATGGGTTCAAATCATAGAAAGTGAGAGTGTCAGTTCTCTTGTACTTAAGTCGGCATTGTGCCTTTTGTATTAAATTTTTATGCAATTTCTGTGTTTCATCGTCAATAAGAAGGTCCAAGTAATACAGTAAACCTGAAGTGAAGCATCGGAATCTATAACTGGACTCACAGGAGAGGTTCAAATCATAGAAAGATAGAGTGTCAGTCCTCTTGTACTTAAGTCGGCATTGTGCCTTTTGTATTAAATTCGGATGCTATTTCTGTGTTTCATCGTCAATAAGAACGTCCGAGGTATACAGTAAACCAGAAGTGAAGCACCGAAATCTAAAACTGGAACCACAGGAGAGGTTCAAATCATAGAAAGTGAGAGTGTCAGTCCTCTTGTACTTAAGTCGGCATTTTGCCTTTTGGATTAAATTCGGATGCAATATCTGTGTTTCATCGTCAATAAGAAGTTCCAAGGGATACAGTAAACCTAAAGTGAAGCATCGGAATCTAAAACTCAACTCACAGGTGAGGTTCAAATCATAGAAAGTTAGAGTGGCAGTCCTCTTGTACTTAAGTCGGCATTGTGCCTTTTGTATTAAATTCGGATGCAAACACTGTGTTTCATCGTCAACAAGAAGGTCCAAAGGATACAGCAAACCTGAAGTGAAGCATCGGAATCTAAAACTGGATTCACAGGAGAGGTTCAAATCATAGAAAGTGAGAGGGTCAGTCCTCTTGTACTTAAGTCGGCATTGTGCCTTTTATAATTAATTCCGATGCAAACTCTGTGTTTCATCGTCAATAAGAAGGTCCAAGGGATACAGTAAACCTGAAGTGAAGCATCGGAATCTAAAACTGAACTCACAGGAGAGGTTCAAACATAGAAAGTGAGAGTGTCAGTCCTCTTGTACTTAAGTCGGCATTGTGCCTTTTGTATTAAATTCGGATGCAATTTCTGTGTTTCATCGTCAATAAGAAGTTGCAAGGTATACAGTAAACCTGATATGAAGCCTCGGAATCTAAAACTGGACTCACAGGAGAGGTTCAAATCTTAGAAATTTAGAGGGACAGACTTCTTGTACTTAACTCGGCATTGTGCCTTTTGAATTAAATTCAGACGCAATTTCTTTCTTTCATCGTCAATAAGAATATCCAAGGTACACAGTAAACCTCATGAGAAGCATCGGAATCTAAAACTGGACTCACAGAAGAGGTTCAAATCATAGAAAGTTAGAGTGTCAGTCCTCTTGTACTTAAGTCAGCATTGTGCCTTTTGTATTAAATTCGGATGCTATATCTGTGTTTCATCGTCAATAAGAAGGTCCAAGGGATACAGTAAACCTGAAGTGAAGCATCGGAATCTAAAACTGGACTTACAGGAGTGGGTCAAATCATAGTAAGTTAGTGTGTCAGTCCTCTGGTACTTAAGTCGGCATTTTGCCTTTTGTATTAAATTCGGATGCAATTTCTGTGTTTCATCGTCAATAAGAAGGTCCTAGGGATACGGTAAACCTGAAGTGAAGCATCGGAATCTAAAACTGGACTCACAGGAGAGGTTCAAATCATAGAAAGTTAGGGTGTCAGTCCTCTTGTACATAAGTCGGCATTGTGCCTTTTGTATTACATTCGGATGCAGTATCTGTGTTCCATCGTCAATAAGAAGGTGCAAGGTATACAGTAAACCTGAAGCGAAGCATCGGAATCTAAAACTGGACTCAAAGGAAAGGTTCAAATCATAGAAAGTTAGAGTGTCAGTCCTCTTGTACTTCAGTCAGCATTGTCCCTTTTGTATTAAATTCGAATGCAAACTCTGTGTTTCATCGTCAATAAGAAGGTCCATGGGATACTGTAAACCTGAAGTGAAGCATCGGAATCTAAAACTGTACTCACAGGAGAGGTTCAAATCATAGAAAGTGAGAGTGTCAGTCCCCTTGTACTTAAGTCGGCATTGTGTCTTTTGGATTAAATTCGGATGCAATTTCTGTGTTTCATCGTCAATAAGAAGTTCCAAGGGATACAGTAAACCTGAAGTGAAGCATCGGAATCTAAACCTGGACTCACAGGAGTGGTTCAAATCATAGAAAGTGTGGGTGTCAGTCCTCTTATACTAAAGTCGGCATTGTGCCTTTTGTATTAAATTCCAATGCAAACTCTGTGTTTCATCGTCAATAAGATGTTAAAAGGGATACAGTAAAC
This sequence comes from Schistocerca americana, assembly GCF_021461395.2. NCBI lineage: Eukaryota > Metazoa > Arthropoda > Insecta > Orthoptera > Acrididae > Schistocerca > Schistocerca americana. Next base: position 63,129,271 of record NC_060121.1, read on the forward strand.
CTGAAGTGAAGCATCGGAATATAGAACTGGACTCACAGGAGAGGTTCACATCATAGAATGTGAGAGTGTCAGTTCTCTTGTACTTAAGTCGGCATTGTGCTTCTTGTATTAAATTCCGACGCAATTCTTGTGTTTCTTCGTAAATAAGAAGGTGCACGGTATACAGTAGACCTGAAGTGAAGCTTCGGAATCTAAAACTGGACTCACAGGAGAGGTTCAAATAATATAATGTGGGAGTGTCAATCCTCTCGTACTTAAGTCGGCATTGTGCCTTTTGTATTAAATTCGGATGCAATTTCTGCGTTTCATCGTCAATAAGAAGGTTCAAGGGATACAGTAAACCTGAAGTGATGCATCGGAATTTAAAACTGGACTCAGAGGAGAGGTTTAAATTATAGAATGTTAGAGTGTCAGACCACTTGTACTTAGGTCGGCATTGTGCCTTTTGTATTAAATTCGGATTCAAACTCTGTGTTTCGTCGTCAATAAGAAGGTCCAAGGGATACAGTAAACCTTGAAGTGAATTACCGGAATCTAAAACTGGACTCACAGGAGCGGTTCAAATCATAGAAAGTGAGAGTGTCAGTCCTCATGTACTTAAGTCGGCAATGTGCCTTTTGTATTAAATTCGGATGCAATTTCTGTGTTTCATCGTCAATAAGAAGTTCCAAGGGGTACAGTAAACCTGAAGTGAAGCATCGGAATCTAAAACTGGACTCACAGGAGAGGCTCAAATCATAGAAAGTGAGAGTGTCAGTCCCCTTGTACTTAAGTCGGAAATGTGCCTTTTGTTATAAATTCCAATGCAAACCCTGTGTTTTATCGACAATAAGAAGTTAAAAGTGATGCAGTAAACCTGAAGTGAAGCATCGGATTCTGAAACTGGACTCACAGGATGGGTTCAAATCATAGAAAGTGAGAGTGTCAGTTCTCTTGTACTTAAGTCGGCATTGTGCCTTTTGTATTAAATTTTTATGCAATTTCTGTGTTTCATCGTCAATAAGAAGGTCCAAGGGATACAGTAAACCTGAAGTGAAGCATCGGAATCTAAAACTGGACTCACAGGAGAGGTTCAAGCCATAGAAGTGAGAGTGTCAGCCCTCTTGTACTTATGTCGGCATTGTGCCTTTTGTATTAAGTTCGGATGCTATTTCTGTGTTTCATCGTCAATAAGAAAGTCCGAGGTATACAGTAAACCTGAAGTGAAGCATCGGTATCTAAAACTGGACTCACTGGAGAGGTTCAAATCATAGAAAGTTAGAGTGTCTGTCCTCTTGTACTTAAGTCGGCATTGTGACTTTTGTATTAAATTCGGATGCAATTTCTGTGTTTCATCGTCAATAAGAAGGTCTAAGGGATACAGTAAACCTGAAGTGAAGCATCGGAATCTACAACTGAACTCACAGGAGAGGTTCAAATCATAGAAAGTTAGAGTGTCAGTCTTCTTCTACGTAATTCGGCATTGTGCCTTCTGAATTTAATTCGGATGCGATTTCATTGTTTCATCGTCAATAAGAATTTCCTAGGGATACAATAAACCTGAAGTGAAGCATCAGAATCAAAAACTGGACGCACAGGAGAGGTTCAAATCATAGAAATTTGGGGTGTCAGTCCCCTTGAACTTAAGTCAGCATTGTGCCTTTTTTATTACATTCAGATGCTATATCTGTGTTCCATCGTCAATAAGAAGGTGCAAAGTATACAGTAAACCTGAAGTGAACCATCGGAATCTAAAACTGGACTCAAAGGAGAGGTTCAGATGATAGAAAGTGTGAGTGTCAGTCCTCTTGTACTTAAGTCGACATTGTGCCATTTGTAATAAATTCCATTGCAAACTCTGTGTTTCATTGTCAATAAGAAGTTAAAAGGGATACAGTAAACCTGAAGTGAAGCATCGGATCTAAAACTGGATTCACAGGAGAGGTTCAAATCATAGAAAGTGAGAGTGACAGTTCTCTTGTACTTAAGTCGGCATTGTGCTTTTTGTACTAAATTCGCATGCATTTTCTGTGTTTCATCGTCAATAAGAAGGTGCAAGGTATGCAGTAAACCTGAGGTGAAGCATCAGAATCTAAAACTGGACTCACAGGAGAGGTTCAAATCATAGAAAGTTAGAGTTTCAGTCTTCTTGTACTTAACTCGGCATTGTGCCTTTTGAATTTAATTCGGATGCGATTTCTGTGTTTCATCGTCAATAAGAAGGTCCAAGGTACACAGTAAACCTCAAGAGAAGCATCGGAGTCAAAAACTGGAGTCACAGAAGAGGTTCAAATCAAATAAAGTTAGAGTGCCCGTCCTTTTGTAATTAAGTCGGCATTGTGCCTTTTGTATTAAATTCCAATGCAAACTCTGTGTTTCATCGTCAATAAGAAGTTAAAAGAAACACAGTAAACCTGAAGTGAAGCATCGGAATATAAAACTGGATTCACAGGAGAGGTTCACATCATAGACAGTGAGAGTGTCAGTTTTCTTGTACTTAAGTCGGCATTGTGCTTTTTGTATTAAATTCCGATGGAATTCTTGTGTTTCATCGTAAATATGAAGGTGCAAGGTATACAGTAGACCTGAAGTGAAGCTTCGGAATCTAAAACTGGACTCACAGGAGAGGTTCAAATAATAGAATGTGGGAGTGTCAGTCCTCTTGTACTTAAGTCGGCATTGTGCCTTTTGTATTAAATTCGGATGCAATTTCTGGGTTTCATCGTCAATAAGAAGGTTCAAGGGATACAGTAAACCTGAAGTGATGCATCGGAATTTAAAACTGGACTCACAGGAGAGGTTTAAATTATAGAATGTTAGAGTGTCAGTTTACTTGTACTTAGGTCGGCATTGTGCCTTTTGTATTAAATTCGGATGTAAACTCTGTGTTTCGTCGTCAATAAGAAGCTCCAAGGGATACAGTAAACCTGAAGTGAAGCACCGGAATCTAAAACTGGACTCACAGGAGCGGTTCAAATCATAGAAAGTGAGAGTGTCAGTCCTCAAGTACTTAAGTCGGCATTGTGCCTTTTGTATTAAATTCTTATGCAATTTCTGTGTTTCATCGTCAACAAGAAAGTCCGAGGTATGCAGTAAACCTGAAGTGAAGAATCGGAATCTAAAGCTGGACTCACTGGAGAGGTTCAAATCATAGAAAGTTAGAGTGTCAGTCCTCTTGTACTTAAGTCGGCATTGTGACTTTTGTATTAAATTCGGATGTAATTTCTGTGTTTCATCGTCAATAAGAAGGTCTAAGGGATACAGTAAACCTGAAGTGAAGCATCGGAATCTACAACTGGACTCACAGGAGAGGTTCAAATAATAGAAAGTTAGATTGTCAGTCTTCTTCTACGTAACTCTGCATTGTGCCTTTTGAATTTAATTCGGATGCAATTTCTGTGTCATCGTCAATAAGAAGGTCCAAGGTACACAGTAAACCTGAAGTGAAGCATCGTAATCTAAAACTGGACTCACAGGAGAGGTTCAAATCATAGAAAGTTAGAGTTTCCGTTTTCTTGTACTTAACTCGGCATTGTGCCTTTTGTATTTAATTCAGATGCAATTTCTGTGTTTCATCATCAATAAGAAGGTCCAAGGTACACAGTAAACATGAAGAGAAGCATCGGAATCTAAATCTGGCCTCACAGAAGAGGTTCAAATCATAGATAGTTAGAGTGTCAGTCCTCTTATACTTAAGTCGGCATTGTGCCTTTTGAATTTAATTCCGTCGCAATTTCTGTGTTTAATCGTCAATAAGAAGATCCAAGGTATACAGTAAACCTGAAGTGAAGCATCGGATCTAAAACTGGATTCACAGGAGAGGTTCAAATCATAGAAAGTGAGAGTGACAGTTCTCATGTACTTAAGTCGGCATTGTGCTTTTTGTATTAAATTCGGATGCATTTTCTGTGTTTCATCGTCAATAAGAAGGTGCAAGGTATACAGTAAACCTGAAGTGAAGCATCAGAATCTAAAACTGGACTCACAGGAGAGGTTCAAATCATAGAAAGTTAGAGTTTCAGTCTTCTTGAACTTAACTCGGCATTGTGCCTTTTGAATTTAATTCGGATGCAATTTCTGTGTTTCATCGTCAATAAGAAGGTCCAAGGTACACAGTAAACCTCAAGAGAAGCATCGGAATCTAAATCTGGACTCACAGAAGAGGTTCAAATCATAGATAGTTAGAGTGTCAGTCCTCTTATACTTAAGTCGGCATTGTGCCTTTTGAATTTAATTCCGTCGCAATTTCTGTGTTTAATCGTCAATAAGAAGATCCAAGGTATACAGTAAACCTGAAGTGAAGCATCGGAATCTAAAGCTGGACTCACAGGAGAGGTTCAAATCATAGAAAGTTAGAGTGCCCGTCCTTTTGTAATTAAGTCGGCATTGTGCCTTTTGTATAAAATTTGGATGCAATTTCTGCGTTTCAGCGTCAATATGAAGGTCCAAGAGATACAGTAAACCTGAAGTGATGCATCAGAATCAAAAACTGGACGCACAGGAGAGGTTCAAATCATAGAAATTTAGGGTGTCAGTCCTCTTGTACTTAAGTCGGCTTTGTGCCTTTTGTATTTAATTCCGATGCAATTTCTGTGTTTCGTCGTCAATAAGAAGGTCCACAGGATACAGTTAACCTGAAGGGAGGTATCGGAATCTAAAACTGGACTCACAGGAGAGGTTCAAATCATAGAAAGTTAGAGTGTCAGTCTTCTTGTACTTAACTCTGCATTGTGACTTTTGAATTAAATTCGGATGCAATTTCTGTGTTTCATCGTCAATAAGAAGGTCTAAGGGATACAGTAAACCTGAAGTGAAGCATCGGAATCTACAACTGGACTCACAGGTGAGGTTCAAATAATAGAAAGTTAGAGTCTCAGTCTTCTTCTACGTAACTCGGCATTGTGCCTTTTGAATTTAATTCGGATGCAATATCTGTGTTCCATCGTCAATAAAAAGGTGCAAAGTATACAGTAAACCTGAAGTGAAGCTTCGGAATCTAAAACTGGACTCAAAGTAGGGGTTCAAATGATAGAAAGTGTGAGTGTCAGTCCTCTTGTACTGAAGTCGGCATTGTGCCTTTTGTAATATATTCCAATGCAAACTCTGTGTCTCATTGTCAATAAGAAGTTAAAAGGGATACAGTAAACCTGAAGTGAAGCATCGGATCCAAAACTGAATTCACAGGAGAGGTTCAAATCATAGAAAGTGAGAGTGACAGTCCTCTTGTACTTCAGTCGGCATTGTGCTTTTTGTATTAAATTCCGATGCAATTTCTGTGTTTCATCGTCAATAAGAAGGTGCAAGGTATACAGTAAACCTGAAGTGAAGCATCGGAATCTAAAACTGGACTCACAGGAGAGGTTCAAATCATAGAATGTGGGAGTATCAGTCCTCTTGTACTTAAGTCGGAATTGTGCCTTTTGTTTTATATTCTTATGCAATTTCTGTGTTTCATCGTCAATAAGAAGGTGCAAGGGATACAGTATACCTGAAGTGAAGCATCGGAATCTAAAACTGAACTCACATGAGAGGTTCAATTCATAGAAAGTGAGAGAACCTGTCCTCATGTACTTAAGTCGGCATTGTGCCTTTTGTATAAAATTCGGATGCAATTTCTGTGTTTCATCGTCGATAAGAAGATCCAAGGGATACAGTAAACCTGAAGTGAAGCATCAGAATCTAAAACTGGACTTACAGGAGAGGTTCAAATCATAGAAAGTGAGAGTGTCAGTCCTCTTGTACTTAAATCGCAATTGTGCCTTTTGTAATAAATTCCAATGCAAACTCTGTGTTTCATCGTCAATAAGAAGTTAAAAGGGATACAGTAAACCTGAAGTGAAGCATCGGAATCTAAAACTGGACTCACAGGAGAGGTTCAAATCATGGAAAGTGAGAATGTCAGTTCTTTTGTACTTAAGTCGGCATTGTGCCTTTTGTATTTAATTCCGATGCAATTTCTGTGTTTCATCGTCAATAAGAAGGGGCAAGGTATATAGTAAACCTGAAGTGAAGAATCGGAATCTAAAACTGGACTCACAGGAGAGGTTCAAATCATAGAAAGCGAGAGTGTCATCTCTTGTACTTATGTCGGCATTGTGCCATTTGTATTAAATTCGGATGCAATTTCTGTGTTTCATCGTCAATAAGAAGTTCCAAGGGATACAGTAAACCTGAAGTGAAGCATCAGAATCAAAAACTGGACGCACATTAGAGGTTCAATTCATAGAAATTTAGGGTGTCAGTCCTCTTGTACTTAAGTCGGCATTGTGCCTTTTGTATTACATTCGCATGCAATATCTGTGTTCCATCGTCAATAAGAAGGTGCCAGGTATACAGTAAACCTGAAGTGTAGCATTGGAATCTAAAACTGGACTCAAAGGAGAGGTACAAATGATAGAAAGTGTGAGTGTCAGTCCTCTTGTACTTAAGTCGGCATTGTGCCTTTTGTAATAAATTCCAATGCAAACTCTGCGTTTCATTGTCAATAAGAAGTTAAATGGGATACAGTAAACCTGAAGTGAAGCATCGGATCTAAAACTGGATTCACAGGAGAGGTTCAAATCATAGACAGTGAGAGTGACAGTTCTCTTGTACTTAAGTCGGCATTGTGCTTTTTGAATTAAATTCCGATGCAATTTCTGTGTTTCAACCTCAATAAGAAGGTGCAAGGTATACAGTAAACCTGAAGTGAAGCATCGGATCTAAAACTGGACTCACAGGAGAGGTTCAAATCATAGAAAGCGAGAGTGTCAGTTCTCTTGTACTTAAGTCGCCATTGTGCTTTTTGTATTAAATTCCGATGCAATTTCTGTGTTTCATCGTCAATAAGAAAGTGCAAAGTATACAGTAAACCTGAAGTGAAGCATCGGAATCTAAAACTGGTCTCACAGGAGAGGTTAAAATCATAGAATGTGAGAGTGTCAGTCCTCTTGTACTTAAGTCGGCATTGTGAATTTTGTATTAAATTCGGATGCAAACTCTGTGTTTCATCGTCAATAAGAAGGTCCAACGGATACAGTAAACCTGAAGTGAAGCATCGGAATCTAAAACTGGACTCACAGGAGAGGTTCAAATCATAGAAGTGAGAGTGTCAGTCCTCTTGTACTTAAGTCGGCATTGTGGTTTTTGTATTAAATTCGGATGCATTTTCTGTGTTTCATTGTCAATATGAAGGTGCAGGGTATACAGTAAACCTGAAGTGAAGCATCGGAATCTAAAAGTGGACTCACAGGAGAGATTCAAATCATAGAAAGTTAGAGTGCCTGTCCTTTTGTAATTAAGTCGGCATAGAGCCTTTTGTATTAAATTTGGATGCGATTTCTGCGTTTCATCGTCAATATGAAGGTCCACGGGATACAGTTAACCTGAAGTGAGGTATCGGAATCTAAAACTGGACTCACAGGAGAGGTTCAAATCATAGAAAGTTAGAGTTTCAGTCTTCTTGAACTTAACTCGGCATTGTGCCTTTTGAATTTAATTCGGATGCAATTTCTGTGTTTCATCGTCAATAAGAAGGTCCAAGGTACACAGTAAACCTCAAGAGAAGCATCGGAATCTAAATCTGGACTCACAGAAGAGGTTCAAATCATAGATAGTTAGAGTGTCAGTCCTCTTATACTTAAGTCGGCATTGTGCCTTTTGAATTTAATTCCGTCGCAATTTCTGTGTTTAATCGTCAATAAGAAGATCCAAGGTATACAGTAAACCTGAAGTGAAGCATCGGAATCTAAAGCTGGACTCACAGGAGAGGTTCAAATCATAGAAAGTTAGAGTGCCCGTCCTTTTGTAATTAAGTCGGCATTGTGCCTTTTGTATAAAATTTGGATGCAATTTCTGCGTTTCAGCGTCAATATGAAGGTCCAAGAGATACAGTAAACCTGAAGTGATGCATCAGAATCAAAAACTGGACGCACAGGAGAGGTTCAAATCATAGAAATTTAGGGTGTCAGTCCTCTTGTACTTAAGTCGGCTTTGTGCCTTTTGTATTTAATTCCGATGCAATTTCTGTGTTTCGTCGTCAATAAGAAGGTCCACAGGATACAGTTAACCTGAAGGGAGGTATCGGAATCTAAAACTGGACTCACAGGAGAGGTTCAAATCATAGAAAGTTAGAGTGTCAGTCTTCTTGTACTTAACTCGGCATTGTGACTTTTGTTTAAATTCGGATGCAATTTCTGTGTTTCATCGTCAATAAGAAGGTCTAAGGGATACAGTAAACCTGAAGTGAAGCATCGGAATCTACAAATGGACTCACAGGTGGGGTTCAAATAATAGAAAGTTAGAGTCTCAGTCTTCTTCTACGTAACTCGGCATTGTGCCTTTTGAATTTAATTCGGATGCAATATCTGTGTTCCATCGTCAATAAAAAGGTGCAAAGTATACAGTAAACCTGAAGTGAAGCTTCGGAATCTAAAACTGGACTCAAAGTAGGGGTTCAAATGATAGAAAGTGTGAGTGTCAGTCCTCTTGTACTGAAGTCGGCATTGTGCCTTTTGTAATATATTCCAATGCAAACTCTGTGTCTCATTGTCAATAAGAAGTTAAAAGGGATACAGTAAACCCGAAGTGAAGCATCGGATCCAAAACTGAATTCACAGGATAGGTTCAAATCATAGAAAGTGAGAGTGACAGTCCTCTTGTACTTAAGTCGGCATTGTGCTTTTTGTATTAAATTCCGATGCAATTTCTGTGTTTCATCGTCAATAAGAAGGTGCAAGGTATACAGTAAACCTGAAGTGAAGCATCGGAATCTAAAACTGGACTCACAGGAGAGGTTCAAATCATAGAATGTGGGAGTATCAGTCCTCTTGTACTTAAGTCGGAATTGTGCCTTTTGTTTTATATTCTTATGCAATTTCTGTGTTTCATCGTCAATAAGAAGGTGCAAGGGACACAGTATACCTGAAGTGAAGCATCGGAATCTAAAACTGAACTCACAGGAGAGTTTCAATTCATAGAAAGTGAGAGAGCCTGTCCTCATGTACTTAAGTCGGCATTGTGCCTTTTGTATAAAATTCGGATGCAATTTCTGTGTTTCATCGTCGATAAGAAGATCCAAGGGATACAGTAAACCTGAAGTGAAGCATCAGAACCTAAAACTGGACTTACAGGAGAGGTTCAAATCATAGAAAGTGAGAGTGTCAGTCCTCTTGTACTTAAATCGCAATTGTGCCTTTTGTAATAAATTCCAATGCAAACTCTGTGTTTCATCGTCAATAAGAAGTTAAAAGGGATACAGTAAACCTGAAGTGAAGCATCGGAATCTAAAACTGGACTCACAGGAGAGGTTCAAATCATGGAAAGTGAGAATGTCAGTTCTTTTGTACTTAAGTCGGCATTGTGCCTTTTGTATTTAATTCTGATGCAATTTCTGTGTTTCATCGTCAATAAGAAGGTGCAAGGTATATAGTAAACCTGAAGTGAAGAATCGGAATCTAAAACTGGACTCACAGGAGAGGTTCAAATCATAGAAAGCGAGAGTGTCATCTCTTGTACTTATGTCGGCATTGTGCCTTTTGTATTAAATTCGGATGCAATTTCTGTGTTTCATCGTCAATAAGAAGGTGCACGGTATACAGTAAACCTGAAGAGAAGCATCGGAATCTAAAACTGGACTCACAGGCGAGGTTCAAATCATAGAATGTGAGAGTGTCAGTCCTCTTGTACTTAAGTCGGCATTGTGCCTTTTGTATTAAATTCGGATGTAAACTTTGTGTTTCATCGTCAATAAGAAGGTCCAAGGGATACAGTAAACCTGAAGTGAAGCATCGGAATCTAAAACTGGACGCACAGGAGAGGTTCAAATCATAGAAAGTTAGAGTGTCAGTCCTCTTGTACTTAAGTCGGAATTGTGCCTTTTGTAATAAATTCCAATGCAAACTCTGTGTTTTATCGTCAATAAAAAGTTAAGAGGGGTACAGTAAACCTGAAGTGAGGCATCGGAATCTAAAACTGCACTCACAGGAGAGGTTAAAACATAGAAAGTGAGAGTGACAGTTCTCTTGTACTTAAGTCGGCATTGTGCCTTTTGTATTAAATTCCGATGCACATTCTGTGTTTCATCGTCAATAAGAAGGTGCAAGGTATACAGTAAAACCTGAAGTGAAGCATCGTAATCTAAAACTGGTCTCACAGGAGAGGTTAAAATCATAGAATGTTAGAGTGTCAGTCCTCTTGTACTTAAGTCGGCATTGTGCCTTTTGTATTAAATTCGGATGCAAACTCTGTGTTTCATCGTCAATATGAAGGTCCACGGGATACAGTTAACCTGAACTGAGGTATCGGAATCTAAAACTGGACTCACAGGAGAGGTTCAAATCATACAAAGTTAGAGTGTCAGTCTTCTTGTACTTAACTCGGCATTGTTCCTTTTCTATTAAATTCGGTTGCAATTTCTGTGTTTCATCGTCAATAAGAAGTTCCAAGGGATACAGTAAACCTGAAGTGAAGCATCAGAATCAAAAACTGGACGCACATTAGAGGTTCAATTCATAGAAATTTAGGGTGTCAGTCCTCTTGTACTTAAGTCGGCATTGTGCCTTTTGTATTACATTCGCATGCAATATCTGTGTTCCATCGTCAATAAGAAGGTGCCAGGTGTACAGTAAACCTGAAGTGTAGCATTGGAATCTAAAACTGGACTCAAAGGAGAGGTACAAATGATAGAAAGTGTGAGTGTCAGTCCTCTTGTACTTAAGTCGGCATTGTGCCTTTTGTAATAAATTCCAATGCAAACTCTGCGTTTCATTGTCAATAAGAAGTTAAAAGGGATACAGTAAACCTGAAGTGAAGCATCGGATCTAAAACTGGATTCACAGGAGAGGTTCAAATCATAGACAGTGAGAGTGACAGTTCTCTTGTACTTAAGTCGGCATTGTGCTTTTTGAATTAAATTCCGATGCAATTTCTGTGTTTCAACCTCAATAAGAAGGTGCAAGGTATACAGTAAACCTGAAGTGAAGCATCGGATCTAAAACTGGACTCACAGGAGAGGTTCAAATCATAGAAAGCGAGAGTGTCAGTTCTCTTGTACTTAAGTCGCCATTGTGCTTTTTGTATTAAATTCCGATGCAATTTCTGTGTTTCATCGTCAATAAGAAAGTGCAAAGTATACAGTAAACCTGAAGTGAAGCATCGGAATCTAAAACTGGTCTCACAGGAGAGGTTAAAATCATAGAATGTGAGAGTGTCAGTCCTCTTGTACTTAAGTCGGCATTGTGAATTTTGTATTAAATTCGGATGCAAACTCTGTGTTTCATCGTCAATAAGAAGGTCCAACGGATACAGTAAACCTGAAGTGAAGCATCGGAATCTAAAACTGGACTCACAGGAGAGGTTCAAATCATAGAAGTGAGAGTGTCAGTCCTCTTGTACTTAAGTCGGCATTGTGGTTTTTGTATTAAATTCGGATTCATTTTCTGTGTTTCATTGTCAATATGAAGGTGCAGGGTATACAGTAAACCTGAAGTGAAGCATCGGAATCTAAAAGTGGACTCACAGGAGAGATTCAAATCATAGAAAGTTAGAGTGCCTGTCCTTTTGTAATTAAGTCGGCATAGAGCCTTTTGTATTAAATTTGGATGCGATTTCTGCGTTTCATCGTCAATATGAAGGTCCACGGGATACAGTTAACCTGAAGTGAGGTATCGGAATCTAAAACTGGACCCACAGGAGAGGTTTAAATCATAGAAAGTTAGAGTTTCAGTCTTCTTGTACTTAACTCGGCATTGTGCCTTTTGAATTTAATTCGGATGCAATGTCTGTGTTTCATCGTCAATAAGAAGGTCCAAGGTACACAGTAAACCTCAAGAGAAGCATCGCAATCTAAATTTGGACTCACAGAAAAGGTTCAAATCATAGAAAGTTAGAGTGTCAGTCCTCTTGTACTTAAGTCGGCATTGTGGTTTTTGTATTAAATTCGGATGCATTTTCTGTGTTTCATTGTCAATATGAAGGTGCAGGGTATACAGTAAACCTGAAGTGTAGCATTGGAATCTAAAACTGGACTCAAAGGAGAGGTACAAATGATAGAAAGTGTGAGTGTCAGTCCTCTTGTACTTAAGTCGGCATTGAGCCTTTTGTAATAAATTCCAATGCAAACTCTGTGTTTTACGTCAATAAGAAGTTAAAAGGGATACAGTAAACCTGAAGTGAAGCATCGGAATCTAAAACTGGACTCACAGGAGATTTTCAAATCATAGAAAGTTAGAGTGTCAGTCTTCTTCATCGTAACTCGGCATTGTGCCTTTTTAATATAATTCGGATGCAATTTCTGTGTGTCATCGTCAATAAGAAGGTCCAAGGTACACAGTAAACCTGAAGAGAAGCATCGTAATCTAAAACTGGACTCACAGAAGCGGTTCAAATCATAGAAAGTTAGAGTGTCAGTCCTCTTGTACTTAAGTCGGCATTGTGGTTTTTGTATTAAATTCGGATGCATTTTCTGTGTTTCATTGTCAATATGAAGGTGCAGGGTATACAGTAAACCTGAAGTGAAGCATCGGAATCTAAAACTGGACCCACAGGAGAGGTTTAAATCATAGAAAGTTAGAGTTTCAGTCTTCTTGTACTTAACTCGGCATTGTGCCTTTCGAATTTAATTCGGATGCAATGTCTGTGTTTCATCGTCAATAAGAAGGTCCAAGGTACACAGTAAACCTCAAGAGAAGCATCGGAATCTAAATTTGGACTCACAGAAAAGGTTCAAATCATAGATAGTTAGAGTGTCATTCCTTTTGTACTTAAGTCGGCATTGTGCCTTTTGAATTTAATTCCGACGCTATTTCTGTGTTTCATCGTCAATAAGAAGGTCCAAGGTATACAGTAAACCTGAAGTGAAGCATCGGAATCTAAAAGTGGACTCACAGGAGAGATTCAAATCATAGAAAGTTAGAGTGCCTGTCCTTTCGTAATTAAGTCGGCATAGAGCCTTTTGTATTAAATTTGGATGCGATTTCTGCGTTTCATCGTCAATATGAAGGTCCACGGGATACAGTTAACCTGAAGTGAGGTATCGGAATCTAAAACTGGACTCACAGGAGAGGTTCAAATCATAGAAAGTAAGAGTGTCAGTCTTCTTGTACTTAACTCGACATTGTGCCTTTTGTATGAAATTCGGTTGCAATTTCTGTGTTTCATCGTCAATAAGAAGTTCCAAGGGATACAGTAAACATGAAGTGAAGCATCAGAATCAAAAATTGGACGCACAGGAGAGGTTCAATTCATAGAAATTTAGGGTGTCAGTCCTCTTGTACTTAAGTCGGCATTGTGCCTTTTGCATTACATTCGGATGCAATATCTGTGTTCCATCGTCAATAAGAAGGTGCCAGGTATACAGTAGTCCTGAAGTGAAGCATTGGAATCTAAAACTGGACTCAAAGGAGAGGTTCAAATGATAGAAAGTGTGAGTAAAAGTCCTCTTGTACTTAAGTCGGCATTGTGAATTTTGTAGTAAATTCCAATGCAAACTCTGTGTTTCATTGTCAATATGAAGTTAAAAGGGATACAGTAAACCTGAAGTGAAGCATCGGATCTAAAACTGGATTCACAGGTGAGGTTCAAATCATAGAAAGCGAGAGTGACAGTTCTCTTGTACTTAAGTCGGCATTGTGCCTTTTGTATTAAATTCCGATGCAATTTCTGTGTATCTTCGTCGATAACAAGGTGCAAGGTGTACAGTAAACCTGAAGTGAAGCATCGGAATCTAAAACTGGACTCACAGGAGAGGTTCAAATCATAGAAAGCGAGAGTGACAGTTCTCTTGTACTTAAGTCGGCATTGTGCCTTTTGTATTAAATTCCGATGCACATTCTGTGTTTCATCGTCAATAAGAAGGTGCAAGGTATACAGTAAAACCTGAAGTGAAGCATCGGAATCTAAAACTGGTCTCACAGGAGAGGTTAAAATCATAGAATGTTAGAGTGTCAGTCCTCTTGTACTTAAGTCGGCATTGTGCCTTTTGTATTAAATTCGGATGCAAACTCTGTGTTTCATCGTCAATATGAAGGTCCACGGGATACAGTTAACCTGAACTGAGGTATCGGAATCTAAAACTGGACTCACAGGAGAGGTTCAAATCATACAAAGTTAGAGTGTCAGTCTTCTTGTACTTAACTCGGCATTGTTCCTTTTCTATTAAATTCGGTTGCAATTTCTGTGTTTCATCGTCAATAAGAAGTTCCAAGGGATACAGTAAACCTGAAGTGAAGCATCAGAATCAAAAACTGGACGCACATTAGAGGTTCAATTCATAGAAATTTAGGGTGTCAGTCCTCTTGTACTTAAGTCGGCATTGTGCCTTTTGTATTACATTCGCATGCAATATCTGTGTTCCATCGTCAATAAGAAGGTGCCAGGTGTACAGTAAACCTGAAGTGTAGCATTGGAATCTAAAACTGGACTCAAAGGAGAGGTACAAATGATAGAAAGTGTGAGTGTCAGTCCTCTTGTACTTAAGTCGGCATTGTGCCTTTTGTAATAAATTCCAATGCAAACTCTGCGTTTCATTGTCAATAAGAAGTTAAAAGGGATACAGTAAACCTGAAGTGAAGCATCGGATCTAAAACTGGATTCACAGGAGAGGTTCAAATCATAGACAGTGAGAGTGACAGTTCTCTTGTACTTAAGTCGGCATTGTGCTTTTTGAATTAAATTCCGATGCAATTTCTGTGTTTCAACCTCAATAAGAAGGTGCAAGGTATACAGTAAACCTGAAGTGAAGCATCGGATCTAAAACTGGACTCACAGGAGAGGTTCAAATCATAGAAAGCGAGAGTGTCAGTTCTCTTGTACTTAAGTCGCCATTGTGCTTTTTGTATTAAATTCCGATGCAATTTCTGTGTTTCATCGTCAATAAGAAAGTGCAAAGTATACAGTAAACCTGAAGTGAAGCATCGGAATCTAAAACTGGTCTCACAGGAGAGGTTAAAATCATAGAATGTGAGAGTGTCAGTCCTCTTGTACTTAAGTCGGCATTGTGAATTTTGTATTAAATTCGGATGCAAACTCTGTGTTTCATCGTCAATAAGAAGGTCCAACGGATACAGTAAACCTGAAGTGAAGCATCGGAATCTAAAACTGGACTCACAGGAGAGGTTCAAATCATAGAAGTGAGAGTGTCAGTCCTCTTGTACTTAAGTCGGCATTGTGGTTTTTGTATTAAATTCGGATGCATTTTCTGTGTTTCATTGTCAATATGAAGGTGCAGGGTATACAGTAAACCTGAAGTGAAGCATCGGAATCTAAAAGTGGACTCACAGGAGAGATTCAAATCATAGAAAGTTAGAGTGCCTGTCCTTTTGTAATTAAGTCGGCATAGAGCCTTTTGTATTAAATTTGGATGCGATTTCTGCGTTTCATCGTCAATATGAAGGTCCACGGGATACAGTTAACCTGAAGTGAGGTATCGGAATCTAAAACTGGACCCACAGGAGAGGTTTAAATCATAGAAAGTTAGAGTTTCAGTCTTCTTGTACTTAACTCGGCATTGTGCCTTTTGAATTTAATTCGGATGCAATGCCTGTGTTTCATCGTCAATAAGAAGGTCCAAGGTACACAGTAAACCTCAAGAGAAGCATCGGAATCTAAATTTGGACTCACAGAAAAGGTTCAAATCATAGAAAGTTAGAGTGTCAGTCCTCTTGTACTTAAGTCGGCATTGTGGTTTTTGTATTAAATTCGGATGCATTTTCTGTGTTTCATTGTCAATATGAAGGTGCAGGGTATACAGTAAACCTGAAGTGTAGCATTGGAATCTAAAACTGGACTCAAAGGAGAGGTACAAATGATAGAAAGTGTGAGTGTCAGTCCTCTTGTACTTAAGCCGGCATTGAGCCTTTTGTAATAAATTCCAATGCAAACTCTGTGTTTTACGTCAATAAGAAGTTAAAAGGGATACAGTAAACCTGAAGTGAAGCATCGGAATCTAAAACTGGACTCACAGGAGATTTTCAAATCATAGAAAGTTAGAGTGTCAGTCTTCTTCATCGTAACTCGGCATTGTGCCTTTTTAATTTAATTCGGATGCAATTTCTGTGTGTCATCGTCAATAAGAAGGTCCAAGGTACACAGTAAACCTGAAGAGAAGCATCGTAATCTAAAACTGGACTCACAGAAGCGGTTCAAATCATAGAAAGTTAGAGTGTCAGTCCTCTTGTACTTAAGTCGGCATTGTGGTTTTTGTATTAAATTCGGATGCATTTTCTGTGTTACATTGTCAATATGAAGGTGCAGGGTATACAGTAAACCTGAAGTGAAGCATCGGAATCTAAAACTGGACCCACAGGAGAGGTTTAAATCATAGAAAGTTAGAGTTTCAGTCTTCTTGTACTTAACTCGGCATTGTGCCTTTCGAATTTAATTCGGATGCAATGTCTGTGTTTCATCGTCAATAAGAAGGTCCAAGGTACACAGTAAACCTCAAGAGAAGCATCGGAATCTAAATTTGGACTCACAGAAAAGGTTCAAATCATAGATAGTTAGAGTGTCATTCCTTTTGTACTTAAGTCGGCATTGTGCCTTTTGAATTTAATTCCGACGCAATTTCAGTGTTTCATCGTCAATAAGAAGGTCCAAGGTATACAGTAAACCTGAAGTGAAGCATCGGAATCTAAAAGTGGACTCACAGGAGAGATTCAAATCATAGAAAGTTAGAGTGCCTGTCCTTTTGTAATTAAGTCGGCATAGAGCCTTTTGTATTAAATTTGGATGCGATTTCTGCGTTTCATCGTCAATATGAAGGTCCACGGGATACAGTTAACCTGAAGTGAGGTATCGGAATCTAAAACTGGACTCACAGGAGAGGTTCAAATCATAGAAAGTAAGAGTGTCAGTCTTCTTGTACTTAACTCGACATTGTGCCTTTTGTATGAAATTCGGTTGCAATCTCTGTGTTTCATCGTCAATAAGAAGTTCCAAGGGATACAGTAAACATGAAGTGAAGCATCAGAATCAAAAATTGGACGCACAGGAGAGGTTCAATTCATAGAAATTTAGGGTGTCAGTCCTCTTGTACTTAAGTCGGCATTGTGCCTTTTGCATTACATTCGGATGCAATATCTGTGTTCCATCGTCAATAAGAAGGTGCCAGGTATACAGTAGTCCTGAAGTGAAGCATTGGAATCTAAAACTGGACTCAAAGGAGAGGTTCAAATGATAGAAAGTGTGAGTAAAAGTCCTCTTGTACTTAAGTCGGCATTGTGAATTTTGTAGTAAATTCCAATGCAAACTCTGTGTTTCATTGTCAATATGAAGTTAAAAGGGATACAGTAAACCTGAAGTGAAGCATCGGATCTAAAACTGGATTCACAGGTGAGGTTCAAATCATAGAAAGCGAGAGTGACAGTTCTCTTGTACTTAAGTCGGCATTGTGCCTTTTGTATTAAATTCCGATGCAATTTCTGTGTATCTTCGTCGATAACAAGGTGCAAGGTGTACAGTAAACCTGAAGTGAAGCATCGGAATCTAAAACTGGACTCACAGGAGAGGTTCAAATCATAGAAAGCGAGAGTGACAGTTCTCTTGTACTTAAGTCGGCATTGTGCCTTTTGTATTAAATTCCGATGCACATTCTGTGTTTCATCGTCAATAAGAAGGTGCAAGGTATACAGTAAAACCTGAAGTGAAGCATCGGAATCTAAAACTGGTCTCACAGGAGAGGTTAAAATCATAGAATGTTAGAGTGTCAGTCCTCTTGTACTTAAGTCGGCATTGTGCCTTTTGTATTAAATTCGGATGCAAACTCTGTGTTTCATCGTCAATATGAAGGTCCACGGGATACAGTTAACCTGAACTGAGGTATCGGAATCTAAAACTGGACTCACAGGAGAGGTTCAAATCATACAAAGTTAGAGTGTCAGTCTTCTTGTACTTAACTCGGCATTGTTCCTTTTCTATTAAATTCGGTTGCAATTTCTGTGTTTCATCGTCAATAAGAAGTTCCAAGGGATACAGTAAACCTGAAGTGAAGCATCAGAATCAAAAACTGGACGCACATTAGAGGTTCAATTCATAGAAATTTAGGGTGTCAGTCCTCTTGTACTTAAGTCGGCATTGTGCCTTTTGTATTACATTCGCATGCAATATCTGTGTTCCATCGTCAATAAGAAGGTGCCAGGTGTACAGTATACCTGAAGTGTAGCATTGGAATCTAAAACTGGACTCAAAGGAGAGGTACAAATGATAGAAAGTGTGAGTGTCAGTCCTCTTGTACTTAAGTCGGCATTGTGCCTTTTGTAATAAATTCCAATGCAAACTCTGCGTTTCATTGTCAATAAGAAGTTAAAAGGGATACAGTAAACCTGAAGTGAAGCATCGGATCTAAAACTGGATTCACAGGAGAGGTTCAAATCATAGACAGTGAGAGTGACAGTTCTCTTGTACTTAAGTCGGCATTGTGCTTTTTGAATTAAATTCCGATGCAATTTCTGTGTTTCAACCTCAATAAGAAGGTGCAAGGTATACAGTAAACCTGAAGTGAAGCATCGGATCTAAAACTGGACTCACAGGAGAGGTTCAAATCATAGAAAGCGAGAGTGTCAGTTCTCTTGTACTTAAGTCGCCATTGTGCTTTTTGTATTAAATTCCGATGCAATTTCTGTGTTTCATCGTCAATAAGAAAGTGCAAAGTATACAGTAAACCTGAAGTGAAGCATCGGAATCTAAAACTGGTCTCACAGGAGAGGTTAAAATCATAGAATGTGAGAGTGTCAGTCCTCTTGTACTTAAGTCGGCATTGTGAATTTTGTATTAAATTCGGATGCAAACTCTGTGTTTCATCGTCAATAAGAAGGTCCAATGGATACAGTAAACCTGAAGTGAAGCATCGGAATCTAAAACTGGACTCACAGGAGAGGTTCAAATCATAGAAGTGAGAGTGTCAGTCCTCTTGTACTTAAGTCGGCATTGTGGTTTTTGTATTAAATTCGGATGCATTTTCTGTGTTTCATTGTCAATATGAAGGTGCAGGGTATACAGTAAACCTGAAGTGAAGCATCGGAATCTAAAAGTGGACTCACAGGAGAGATTCAAATCATAGAAAGTTAGAGTGCCTGTCCTTTTGTAATTAAGTCGGCATAGAGCCTTTTGTATTAAATTTGGATGCGATTTCTGCGTTTCATCGTCAATATGAAGGTCCACGGGATACAGTTAACCTGAAGTGAGGTATCGGAATCTAAAACTGGACCCACAGGAGAGGTTTAAATCATAGAAAGTTAGAGTTTCAGTCTTCTTGTACTTAACTCGGCATTGTGCCTTTTGAATTTAATTCGGATGCAATGCCTGTGTTTCATCGTCAATAAGAAGGTCCAAGGTACACAGTAAACCTCAAGAGAAGCATCGGAATCTAAATTTGGACTCACAGAAAAGGTTCAAATCATAGAAAGTTAGAGTGTCAGTCCTCTTGTACTTAAGTCGGCATTGTGGTTTTTGTATTAAATTCGGATGCATTTTCTGTGTTTCATTGTCAATATGAAGGTGCAGGGTATACAGTAAACCTGAAGTGTAGCATTGGAATCTAAAACTGGACTCAAAGGAGAGGTACAAATGATAGAAAGTGTGAGTGTCAGTCCTCTTGTACTTAAGCCGGCATTGAGCCTTTTGTAATAAATTCCAATGCAAACTCTGTGTTTTACGTCAATAAGAAGTTAAAAGGGATACAGTAAACCTGAAGTGAAGCATCGGAATCTAAAACTGGACTCACAGGAGATTTTCAAATCATAGAAAGTTAGAGTGTCAGTCTTCTTCATCGTAACTCAACATTGTGCCTTTTTAATTTAATTCGGATGCAATTTCTGTGTGTCATCGTCAATAAGAAGGTCCAAGGTACACAGTAAACCTGAAGAGAAGCATCGTAATCTAAAACTGGACTCACAGAAGCGGTTCAAATCATAGAAAGTTAGAGTGTCAGTCCTCTTGTACTTAAGTCGGCATTGTGGTTTTTGTATTAAATTCGGATGCATTTTCTGTGTTTCATTGTCAATATGAAGGTGCAGGGTATACAGTAAACCTGAAGTGAAGCATCGGAATCTAAAACTGGACCCACAGGAGAGGTTTAAATCATAGAAAGTTAGAGTTTCAGTCTTCTTGTACTTAACTCGGCATTGTGCCTTTCGAATTTAATTCGGATGCAATGTCTGTGTTTCATCGTCAATAAGAAGGTCCAAGGTACACAGTAAACCTCAAGAGAAGCATCGGAATCTAAATTTGGACTCACAGAAATGGTTCAAATCATAGATAGTTAGAGTGTCATTCCTTTTGTACTTAAGTCGGCATTGTGCCTTTTGAATTTAATTCCGACGCAATTTCTGTGTTTCATCGTCAATAAGAAGGTCCAAGGTATACAGTAAACCTGAAGTGAAGCATCGGAATCTAAAAGTGGACTCACAGGAGAGATTCAAATCATAGAAAGTTAGAGTGCCTGTCCTTTTGTAATTAAGTCGGCATAGAGCCTTTTGTATTAAATTTGGATGCGATTTCTGCGTTTCATCGTCAATATGAAGGTCCACGGGATACAGTTAACCTGAAGTGAGGTATCGGAATCTAAAACTGGACTCACAGGAGAGGTTCAAATCATAGAAAGTAAGAGTGTCAGTCTTCTTGTACTTAACTCGACATTGTAGCTTTTGTATGAAATTCGGTTGCAATTTCTGTGTTTCATCGTCAATAAGAAGTTCCAAGGGATACAGTAAACATGAAGTGAAGCATCAGAATCAAAAACTGGACGCACAGGAGAGGTTCAATTCATAGAAATTTAGGGTGTCAGTCCTCTTGTACTTAAGTCGGCATTGTGCCTTTTGCATTACATTCGGATGCAATATCTGTGTTCCATCGTCAATAAGAAGGTGCCAGGTATACAGTAGTCCTGAAGTGAAGCATTGGAATCTAAAACTGGACTCAAAGGAGAGGTTCAAATGATAGAAAGTGTGAGCAAAAGTCCTCTTGTACTTAAGTCGGCATTGTGAATTTTGTAGTAAATTCCAATGCAAACTCTGTGTTTCATTGTCAATATGAAGTTAAAAGGGATACAGTAAACCTGAAGTGAAGCATCGGATCTAAAACTGGATTCACAGGTGAGGTTCAAATCATAGAAAGTGAGAGTGACAGTTCTCTTGTACTTAAGTCCGCATTGTGCCTTTTGTATTAAATTCCGATGCAATTTCTGTGTTTCATCGTCAATAAGAAGGTGCAAGGTATACAGTAAACCCGAAGTGAAGCGTCGGAATCTAAATCTCGTCTCACAGGAGAGGTTAAAATCATAGAATGTGAGAATGTCAGTCCTCTTGTACGTAAGTCGGCATTGTGAAATTTGTATTAAATTCGGATGCAAACTCTGTGTTTCATCGTCAGCAAGAAGGTCCAAGGGATACAGTAAACCTCAAGTGAAGCATCGGAATCTAAAACTGGACTGACAGGAGTGGTTCAAATCATAGAAGTGAGAGTGTCAGTCCCCTTGTACTTAAGTCGGCATTGTGCCTTTATTATTAAATTCCGATGAAACTCTGTGTTTCATCGACAATAAGAATGTCCAAGGGATACAGTAAACCTCAAGTGAAGCATCGGAATCTAAAACTGGACTCACAGGAGAAGTTCAAATCATAGAAAGTGAGTGTGTCAGTTCTCTTGTACTTAAGTCGGAATTGAGCCTTTTGTAATAAATTCCAATGCAAACTCTGTGTTTTATCGTCAATAAGAAGTTAAAAGGGATACAGTAAACCTGAAGTGAAGCATCGGAATCTAAAACTGGACCCACAGAAGAGGTTCAAATCATAGAAAGTGAGAGTGTCAGTTCTCTTGTACTTAAGTCGGCATTGTGCCTTTTGTATTAATTTCCGATGCAATTTCTGTGTTTCATCGTCCATAAGAAGGTCCAAGGGATACAGTAAACCTGAAGTGAAGCATCGGAATCTAAAACTGGACTCACAGGAGAAGTTCAAATCATAGAAGTGAGAGTGTCAGCCCTCTTGTACTTAAGTCGGCATTGTGCCTTTTGTATTATGTGCGGATGCTGTTTCTGTGTTTCATCGTCAATAAGAAAGTCCGAGGTACGCAGTAAACCTGAAGTGAAGCATCGGAATCTAAAACTGGACTCACTGGAGAGGGTCAAATCATAGAAAGTTAGAGTGTCAGTCCTCTTGGACTTAAGTCGGCATTGTGACTTTTGTATTAAATTCGGATCCAATTTCTGTCTTTCATCGTCAATGAGAAGGTCTAAGGGATACGGTAAACCTGAAGTGAAGCATCGGAATCTAAAACTGGGCTCACAGGAGAGGTTCAAATATTAGAAAGTTAGAGTGTCAGTCTTCTTCTACGTAACTCGGCATTGTGCCTTTTGAATTTAATTCGGATGCAATTTCTGTGTGTCATCGTCAATAAGGAGGTCCATGGTACACAGTAAACCTGAAGAGAAGCATCGTAATCTAAAACTGGACTCACAGAAGAGGTTCAAATCATAGAAAGTTAGAGTGTCAGTCCTCTTGTACTTAAGTCGGCATTGTGACTTTGTTATTAAATTCGGATGCATTTTCTGTGTTTCATCGTCAATAAGAGGGTGCAAGGTATACAGTAAACCTGAAGTGAAGCATTGGAATCTAAAACTGGACTCACAGGTGAGGTTCAAATCATAGAAAGTTTGAGTTTCAGTCTTCTTGTACTTAACTAGGCATTGTGCCCTTTGAATTTAATTCGGATGCAATTTCTGTGTTTCATCGTCAATAAGAAGGTCGAAGGTACACAGTAAACCTCAAGAGAAGCATCGGAATCTTAAACTGGACTCACAGAGGAGGTTCAAATCATAGATAGTTAGAGTGTCATTCCTCTTGTACTTAAGTCGGCATTGTGCCTTTTGAACTTAAATCCGACGCAATTTCTGTGTTTCATCGTCAATAAGAAGGTCCAAGGTATACAGTAAACCTGAAGTGAAGCATCGGAATCTAAAACTGGACTCACAGGAGAGGTTCAAATCATAGCAAGTTAGAGTGATTGTCCTTTTGTAATTAATTCGGCATTGTGCCTTTTGTATTAAATTCGGATGCAATTTCTGCGTCTCATCGTCAATATGAAGGTCCACGGGATACAGTTAACCTGAAGTGAGGTATCGGCATCTAAAACTGTACTCACAGGAGAGGTTCAAATCATAGAAAGTTAGAGTGTCAGTCTTCTTGTACTTAACTCGGCATTGTGCCGTTTGTATTAAATTCGGTTGCAATTTCTGTGTTTCATCGTCAATAAGAAGTTCCAAGGGATACAGTATACCTGAAGTGAAGCATCAGAATCAAAAACTGGACGCACAGGATAGGTTCAAATCATAGAAATTTAGGGTGTCAGTCCTCTTGTAGTTAAGTCGGCATTGTGCCTTTTGTATTTCATTCGGATGCAATATCTGTGTTCCATCGTCAATAAGAACGTGCAAGGTATACAGTAAACCGGAAGTGAAGCATTGGAATCTAAAACTGGACTCAAAGGAGAGATTCAAATGATGGAAAGTGTGAGTTGCAGTCCTCTTGTACTTAAGTCGGTATTGTGCCTTTTGTAATAAATTCCAATGCAAACTCTGTGTTTCATTGTCAATAAGAAGTTAAAAGGGATATAGTAAACCTGAAGTGAAGCATCGGATCTAAATCTGGATTCACAGGAGAGGTTCAAATCATAGAAAGTGAGAGTGACAGTTCTCTTGTACTTAAGTCGGCATTGTGATTTTGAATTATATTCCGATGCAATTTCTGTGTTTCATCGTCAATAAGAAGGTGCAAGGTATACAGTTAACCTGAAGTGAAGCATCGGAATCTAAAACTGGACTCACAGGAGAGGTACAAATCACAGAATGTGGGAGTGTCAGTCCTCTTGTACTTAAGTCGGCATTGTGCCTTTTGTATTAAATTCGGATGTAAACTCAGTGTTTTATCGTCAATAAGAAGGTCCAAGGGTACAGTAAACCTTAAGTGAAGCTTCGGTATCTAAAACTGGACTCACAGTTGAGGTTCAAATCATAGAACTGAGAGCGTCAGTCCTCTTGTACTTAAGTCGGCATTGTGCCTTTATTATTAAATTCCGATGCAAACTCTGTGTTTCATCGACAATAAGATGGTCCAAGGGATACAGTAAACCTCAAGTGAAGCATCGGAATCTAAAACTGGACTCACAGGAGAGGTTCAAATCATAGAAGTGAGAGCGTCAGTCCTCTTGTACTTAAGTCGGAATTGTGCCTTTTGTAATACACTCCTGGAAATGGAAAAAAGAACACATTGACACCGGTGTGTCAGACCCACCATACTCGCTCCGGACACTGCGAGAGGGCTGTACAAGCAATGATCACACGCACGGCACAGCGGACACACCAGGAACCGCGGTGTTGGCCGTCGAATGGCGCTAGCTGCGCAGCATTTGTGCACCGCCGCCGTCAGTGTCAGCCAGTTTGCCGTGGCATACGGAGCTCCATCGCAGTCTTTAACACTGGTAGCATGCCGCGACAGCGTGGACGTGAACCGTATGTGCAGTTGACGGACTTTGAGCGAGGGCGTATAGTGGGCATGCGGGAGGCCGGGTGGACGTCCCGCCGAATTGCTCAACACGTGGGGCGTGAGGTCTCCACAGTACATCGATGTTGTCGCCAGTGGTCGGCGGAAGGTGCACGTACCCGTCGACCTGGGACCGGATCGCAGCGATGCACGGATGCACGCCAAGACCGTAGGATCCTACGCAGTGCCGTAGGGGACCGCACCGCCACTTCCCAGCAAATTAGGGACACTGTTGCTCCTGGGGTATCGGCGAGGACCATTCGCAACCGTCTCCATGAAGCTGGGCTACGGTCCCGCACACCGTTAGGCCGTCTTCCGCTCACGCCCCAACATCGTGCAGCCCGCCGCCAGTGGTGTCGCGACAGGCGTGAATGGAGGGACGAATGGAGACGTGTCGTCTTCAGCGATGAGAGTCGCTTCTGCCTTGGTGCCAATGATGGTCGTATGCGTGTTTGGCGCCGTGCAGGTGAGCGCCACAATCAGGACTGCATACGACCGAGGCACACAGGGCCAACACCCGGCATCATGGTGTGGGGAGCGATCTCCTACACTGGCCGTACACCACTGGTGATCGTCGAGGGGACACTGAATAGTGCACGGTACATCCAAACCGTCATCGAACCCATCGTTCTACCATTCCTAGACCGGCAAGGGAACTTGCAGTTCCAACAGGACAATGCACGTCCGCATGTATCCCGTGCCACCCAACGTGCTCTAGAAGGTGTAAGTCAACTACCCTGGCCAGCAAGATCTCCGGATCTGTCCCCCATTGAGCATGTTTGGGACTGGATGAAGCGTCGTCTCACGCGGTCTGCACGTCCAGCACGAACGCTGGTCCAACTGAGGCGCCAGGTGGAAATGGCATGGCAAGCCGTTCCACAGGACTACATCCAGCATCTCTACGATCGTCTCCATGGGAGAATAGCAGCCTGCATTGCTGCGAAAGGTGGATATACACTGTACTAGTGCCGACATTGTGCATGCTCTGTTGTCTGTGTCTATGTGCCTGTGGTTCTGTCAGTGTGATCATGTGATGTATCTGAACCCAGGAATGTGTCAATAAAGTTTCCCCTTCCTAGGACAATGAATTCACGGTGTTCTTATTTCAATTTCCAGGAGTGTAAATTCCAATGCAAACTCTGTGTTTTATCGTCAATAAGAAGTTAAAAGGGATACAGTAAACCTGAAGTGAAGCATCGGAATCTAAAACTGGACTCACAGGAGAGGTTCAAATCATAGAAAGTGAAAGTGTCAGTTCTCTTGTACATAAGTAGGCATTGTGCCTTTTGTATTACATTCCAATGCAATTTATGTGTATCATCGTCAATAAGAAGGTGCAAGGTATACAGTAAACCTGAAGCGAAGCATCGGAATCTAGAACTGGACTCACAGGAGACGTTCAAATCATAGAAAGCGAGAGTGTCAGTTCTCTTGTACTTAAGTCGGCATTGTGCCTTTTGTATTAAATTCCGATGCAATTTCTGTGTTTCATCGTCAATAAGAAGGTGCATGGTATACAGTAAACCTGAAGTGAAGCATCGGAATCCAAAACTGGACTCACAGGAGAGGTTAAAAATCATAGAATGGTACAGTGTCAGTCCTCTTGTACTTAAGTCGGCATTGTGCCTTTTGTATTAAATTCGGATGCAAACTCTGTGTTTCATCGTCTATAAGAAGGTCCAAGGGCTACAGTAAACCTGAAGTGAAGCATCGGAATCTAAGACTGGACTCACAGGAGAGGTTCACATCATAGAAAGCGAGAGTGTCAGTTGTCTTGTACCTAAGTCGGCATTGTGCCTTTATTATTAAATTCCGATGTAAACTCTGTGTTTCATCGACATTAAGATGGTCCAAGGGATACAGGAAACATCAAGTGAAGCATCGGAATCTAAAACTTGACTCACAGGAGAAGTTCAAATTATAGAAAGTTAGAGTGTCAGTCCTCTTGTACTTAAATCGGCATTGTGCCTTTTAAATTAAATTCGGATGCAAACTCTGTGTTTCATCGTCAATAGGAAGGTCCAAGGGATACAGTAAACCTGAAGTGAAGCATCAGAATCTAAAACTGGACTCACAGGAGCGGTTCAAATCATAGAAAGTGAGAGTGTCAGTCCTCATGTACTGATGTCGGCATTGTGCCTTTTGTATTAAATTCGGATGCAATTTCTGTGTTTCATCGTCAATAAGACGTTCCAAGGGATACAGTAAACCTGAAGTGAAGCATCGGAATCTAAAACTGGACTCAGAGGAGAGGTTCAAATCATAGAAAGTGAGAGTGTCAGTCCTCTTGTACTTAAGTCGGAATTGTGCCTTTTATAATAAATTCCAATGCAAACTCTGTGTTTTATCGTCAATAAGAAGTTAAAAGGGATACAGTAAACCTGAAGTTAAGCATCGGAATCTAAAACTGGACTGACACTAGAGGTTCAAATCATAGAAAGTGAGAGTGTCAGTTCTCTTGTACTTAAGCCGGCATTGTGCCTTTTGTATTAAATTCTGATGCAATTTCTGTGTTTCATCGTCATTAAGAAGGTGCAAGGGATACAGTAAACCTGAAGTGAAGTATCGGAATCTTAAACTGGACTCACAGGAGACGTTCAAATAATAGAAAGCGAGAGTGTCAGTTCTCTTGTACTTAAGTCGGCATTGTGCCTTTTGTATTAAATTCGGATGCAAACTCTGTGTTTCATCGTCTATAAGTAGGTCCAAGGGATACAGTAAACCTGAAGTGAACCATCGGAATCTAAAACTGGACTCACAGGAGAGGGTCAAATCATAGAGAGCGAGAGTGTCAGTTCTCTTGTACTTAGGTCGGCATTGTGCCCTTTGTATTAAATTCCGATGCAATTTCTGTGTATCATCGTCAATAAGAAGGTGCAAGGGATACAGTGAACCTGAAGTGAAGCATCGGAATCTAAAACTGGACTCACAGGAGAGGTTCAGATCATAGAAAGTGAGAGTGTCAGTTCTCTTGTACTGATGTCGGCATTGTGCCTTTTGTATTAAATTCCGATGCAATTTCTGTGTATCATCGTCCATAAGAAGGTCCAAGGGATACAGTAAACCTGAAGTGAAGCATCGGAATCTAAAACTGGACTCACAGGAGCGGTTCAAATCATAGACAGTGAGAGTGTCAGTCCTCATGTACTCATG
This sequence comes from Schistocerca americana, assembly GCF_021461395.2. Taxonomy (NCBI): domain Eukaryota; kingdom Metazoa; phylum Arthropoda; class Insecta; order Orthoptera; family Acrididae; genus Schistocerca; species Schistocerca americana. The sequence goes on from NC_060121.1 coordinate 63,156,912, forward strand.
TCGGCATTGTGCCTTTTGTATTAAATTCAGATGCAATTTCTGTGTTTCATCGTCAATAAGACGTTCCAAGGGATACAGTAAACCTGAAGTGAAGCATCGGAATCTAAAACTGGACTCACAGGAGAGGTTCAAATCATAGGAAGTGAGAGTGTCAGTCCTCATGTACTTAAGTCGGAATTGTGCATTTTGTAATAAATTCCAATGCAAACTCTGTGTTTTATCATCAATAAGAAGCTAAAAGGGATACAGTAAACCTGAAGTGAAGCATCGGAATCTAAAACTGGACTCGCACTAGAGGTTCACATCATAGAAAGTCAGAGTGTCAGTTCTCTTGTACTTAAGTCGGCATTGTGCATTTTGTATTGAATTCCGATGCAATTTCTGTGTTTCATCGTCAATAAGAAGGTGCAAGGTATACAGTAAACTTGAAGTGAAGCATCGGAATCTAAAATTGGACTCACAGGACAGGTTCAAATCATAGAAAGTTAGAGTGTCAGTCTTCTTGTACTTAACTCGGCATTGTGCCTTTGGAATTTAATTCGGATGCAATTTCTGTGTTTCATCGTCAACAAGAAGGTCCAAGGTACACAGTAAACCTCAAGAGAAGCATCGGAATCTAAAACTGGACTCACAGAAGAGGTTCAAATCATAGATAGTTAGTGTGTCAGTCCTCTTGTACTTAAGTCGGCATTTTGCCTTTAGAATTTAATTCCGAGGCAATTTCTGTGTTTCATCGTCAATAAGAAGGTCCAAGGTATACAGTAAACCTGAAGTTAAGCATCGGAATCTAAAACTGGACTCACAGGAGAGGTTCAAATCATAGAAAGTTAGAGTGCCTGTCCTTTTGTAATGAAGTCGGCATTGTGGCTTTTGTATTAATTTCGGATGCAATTTCTGCGTTTCATCGTCAACAAGAAGGTCCAAAGTATACAGTATACCTAAAGTAAAGCATCTAAATCTAAAACTGGACTCACAGGAGAGGTTCAAATCATTGAAAGTTAGAGTGTCAGCCCTCTTGTACTTAAGTCGGCATTGTGCCTTTTGTATTAAATTCGAATGCAATTTCTGTGTTTCATCGTCAATACGAAAGTCCGAGGTATACAGTAAACCTGAAGTGAAGCATCGGAATCTAAAACTGGACTCACAGGTGAGGTTCAAATCATAGAAAGTGAGTGTGTCAGTTCTCTTGTACTTAAGTCGGCATTGTGCATTTTGTATTAAGTTCAGATGCAATTTCTGTGTTTCATCGTCAATAAGAAGGTCCAAGGTATACAGTAAACCTAAAGTGAAGCATCGGAATCTAAAACTGGACTCACACTAGAGGTTCAAATCATTGAAAGTTAGAGTGTCAGCCCTCTTGTACTTAAGTCGGCATTGTGCCTTTTGTATTAAATTCGAATGCAATTTCTGTGTTTCATCGTCAATACGAAAGTCCGAGGTATACAGTAAACCTGAAGTGAAGCATCGGAATCTGAAACTGGACTCACAGGAGAGGTTCAAATCATAGAAAGTTAAAGTGTCAGTCCTCTTGTACTTATGTCGGCATTGTGACTTTTGTATTAAATTCGGATGCAATATCTGTGTTTCATCGTCAATAAGAAGGTCCAAGGGATACAGTAAACCTGAAGTCAAGCATCGGAATCTAAAACTGGACTCACAGGACAGGTTCAAATCATAGAAATTTAGAGTGTCAGTCTTCTTCTACTTATCTCGGCATTGTGCTTTTTGAATTTAATTCGGATGCAATTTCTGTGTGTCATCGAAGGTAAGAAGGTCCAAGGTACACAGTAAACCTGAGGAGAAGCATTGGAATCTAAAACTGGACTCACAGGAGAGGTTCAAATCATAGAAAGTTAGAGTGTCGTCCTCTTGTACTTAAGTCGGCATTCTGACTTTTGTATTAAATTCGGATGCAATTTCTGTGTTTCATCGTCAATATGAAGGTGCAAGTTATACAGTAAACCTGAAGTGAAGCATCGGAATCTAAAACTGGACTCACAGGAGAGGTTCAAACCATAGAAAGTTAGAGTGTCAGTCATATTGTGCTTAACTCGGCATTGTACCTTTAGAATTTAATTTGGATGCAATTTCTAGGATTCATCGTCAATAAGAAGGTCCAAGGGATACAGTAAACCTGAAGTGAAGCATCAGAATCCAAAACTGGACGCACAGGAGAGGTTCAAATCGTAGAAATTTAGGGTGTCAGTCCTCTTGTGCTTAAGTCGGCATTGTGGCTTTTGTATTAAATTCGGTTGCAATATCTGTGTTCCATCGTCAATAAGAAGGAGCAAGGTATATAGAAAACCTGAAGTGAAGCTTCGGAATCTAAAACTGGACTCAAAGGATAGGTTCAAATCATAGAAAGTGTGAGTGTCAGTCCTCTTGTACATAACTCGGCATTGTGCCTTTTGTAATGATTTCCAATGCAAACTCTGTGTTTCATCGTCAATAAGAAGTCAAAAGGGATACAGTAAACCTGGTGTGAAGCATCGGATCTACAACTAGACTCACAGGGAGGTTCAAATCATAGAAAGTGAGAGTGTCACTTCTCTTGTACTTATGTCGGCATTGTGCATTTTGTATTAAATTCCGATGCAATTTCTGTGTTTCATCGTCAATAAGAAGGTGCAAGGTATACAGTAAACCTGAAGTGAAACATCGGAATCAAAAACTGGACCCACAGGAGAGGTTCAAATCATAGAATGTGGGAATGTCATTCCTCTTGTACTTAGGTCGGCATTGTGCCTTTTGTATTAAATTCGGATGCAAACTTTGTGTTTCATCGTCAATAAGAAGGACCAAGGGATACTGTAAACCTGAAGTGGAGCATCGGAATCTAAAATTGGACTCACAGGACAGGTTCAAATCATAGAAAGTTAGAGTGTCAGTCTTCTTGTACTGAACTCGGCATTGTGCCTTTTGAATTTAATTCGGATGCAATTTCTGTGTTTCATCGTCAACAAGAAGGTCCAAGGTACACAGTAAACCTCAAGAGAAGCATCGGAATCTAAAACTGGACTCACAGAAGAGGTTCAATTTATAGATAGTTAGAGTGTCAGTCCTCTAGTACTTAGGTCGGCATTGCGCTTTTGTATAAATTTGGGATGCAATATCTGTGTTTCCTCGTCAATAAGAAGGTTCAAGGTATACAGTAAACCTGAAGTGAAGCATCGGAATCTAAAACTGGACTCAAAGGTGAGGTTCAAATGATAGAAAGTGTGAGTGTCTGTCCTCTTGTACTTAAGTCGGCATTGTGCCTTTTGTAATAAATTCCAGTGCAAACTCTGTGTTTCATTATCAAAAAGAAGTTAAAAGGGATACAGTAAACCTGAAGTGAACCATCGGATCTAAATCTGGATTCACAGGAAAGGATCAAATCATAGAAAGTGAGAGTGTCAGTTCTCTTGTACTTAAGTCGGCATTGTGCTTTTTGTATTAAATTCAGATGCAATTTCTGTGTTTCATCGTCAATAAGAAGGTCCATGGTATACAGTAAACCTAAAGTGAAGCATCGGAATCTAAAACTGGACTCACAGGAGAGGTTCAAATCATAGAAAGTGAGAGTGTCAATCCTCTTTTACTTAGGTCGGCATTGTGCCTTTTGTATTAAATTCAGATGCAATTTCTGTGTTTCATCGTCAATAAGAAGGTCCAAAGTATACAGTAAACCTGAAGTGAAGCATCTAAATCTAAAACTGGACTCACAGGAGAGGTTCAAATCATAGACAGTTAGAGTGTCAGTCTTCTTCTACTTAACTCGGCATTGTGCTTTTTGAATTTAATTCGGATGCAATTTCTGTGTGTCATCGAAGGTAAGAAGGTCCAAGGTAAACAGTAAACCTGAGGAGAAGCATTGGAATCTAAAACTGGACTCACAGGAGAGTTTCAAATCATAGAAAGTTAGAGTGTCAGTCCTCTTGTACTTAAGTCGGCATTCTGGCTTTTGTATTAAATTCGGATGCAATTTCTGTGTCTCATCGTCAGTATGAAGGTGCAAGTTATACAGTAAACCGGAAGTGAAGCATTGGAATCGAAAACTGGACTCACAGGAGAGGTTCAAACCATAGAAAGTTAGAGTGTCAGTCATATTGCACTTAACTCGGCATTGTACCTTTAGAATTTAATTCGGATGCAATTTCTGTGTTTCATCGTCAATAAGAAGGTCCAAGGTATACAGTAAACCTAAAGTAAAGCATCGGAATCTAAAACTGGACTCACAGGAGAGGTTCAAATCATAGAAAGTGAGAGTGTCAATCCTCTTTTACTTAGGTCGGCATTGTGCTTTTTGTATTAAATTCAGATGCAATTTCTGTGTTTCATCGTCAACAAGAAGGTCCAAAGTATACAGTAAACCTAAAGTAAAGCATCTAAATCTAAAACTGGACTCACAGGAGAGGTTCAAATCATAGAAAGTTAGAGTGACAGCCCTCTTGTACTTAAGTCGGCATTGTGCCTTTTGTATTAAATTCGAATGCAATTTCTGTGTTTCATCGTCAATACGAAAGTCCGAGGTATACAGTAAACCTGAAGTGAAGCATCGGAATCTGAAACTGGACTCACAGGAGAGGTTCAAATCATAGAAAGTTAAAGTGTCAGTCCTCTTGTACTTATGTCGGCATTGTGACTTTTGTATTAAATTCGGATGCAATATCTGTGTTTCATCGTCAATAAGAAGGTTCAAGGGATACAGTAAACCTGAAGTCAAGCATCGGAATCTAAAACTGGACTCACAGGACAGGTTCAAATCATAGAAATTTAGAGTGTCAGTCTTCTTCTACTTAACTCGGCATTGTGCTTTTTGAATTTAATTCGGATGCAATTTCTGTGTGTCATGGAAGGTAATAAGGTCCAAGGTACACAGTAAACCTGAGGAGAAGCATTGGAATCTAAAACTGGACTCACAGGAGAGGTTCAAATCATAGAAAGTTAGAGTGTCAGTCCGCTTGTACTTAAGTCGGCATTCTGACTTTTGTATTAAATTCGGATGCAATTTCTGTGTTTCATCGTCAATATGAAGGTGCAAGTTATACAGTAAACCTGAAGTGAAGCATCGGAATCTAAAACTGGACTCACAGGAGAGGTTCAAACCATAGAAAGTTAGAGTGTCAGTCATATTGTGCTTAACTCGGCATTGTAGCTTTAGAATTTAATTTGGATGCAATTTCTAGGATTCATCGTCAATAAGAAGGTCCAAGGGATACAGTAAACCTGAAGTGAAGCATCAGAATCCAAAACTGGACGCACAGGAGAGGTTCAAATCGTAGAAAGTTAGGGTGTCAGTCCTCTTGTGCTTAAGTCGGCATTGTGGCTTTTGTATTAAATTCGGTTGCAATATCTGTGTTCCATCGTCAATAAGAAGGTGCAAGGTATATAGAAAACCTGAAGTGAAGCATCGGAATCTAAAACTGGACTCAAAGGATAGGTTCAAATCATAGAAAGTGTGAGTGTCAGTCCTCTTGTACATAAGTCGGCATTGTGCCTTTTCTAATGATTTCCAATGCAAACTCTGTGTTTCATCGTCAATAAGAAGTCAAAAGGGATACAGTAAACCTGGTGTGAAGCATCGGATCTACAACTAGATTCACAGGGAGGTTCAAATCATAGAAAGTGAGAGTGTCACTTCTCTTGTACTTATGTCGGCATTGTGCATTTTGTATTAAATTCCGATGCAATTTCTGTGTTTCATCGTCAATAAGAAGGTGCAAGGTATACAGTAAACCTGAAGTGAAACATCGGAATCTAAAACTGGACTCACAGGAGAGGTTCAAATCATAGAATGTGGGAATGTCATTCCTCTTGTACTTAGGTCGGCATTGTGCCTTTTGTATTAAATTCGGATGCAAACTTTGTGTTTCATCGTCAATAAGAAGGTCCAAGGGATACTGTAAACCTGAAGTGAAGCATCGGAATCAAATACTGGACTCACAGGGGAGGTTCATATCATAGAAAGTTAGAGTGTCAGACCTCTTGTACTTGAGTCGGCGCTTTGCGTTTTGTATAAAATTCGGATGCAATTTCTGTGTTTCATCGTCAATAAGAAGGTCCAAGGGTTACAGTAAACCTGAAGTGAATCATCGGAATCTAAAACTGGACTCACAGGAGATGTTCTAATCATAGAAAGTGAGAGTGTCAGTCCTCTTTTACGTAGGTCGGCATTGTGCCTTTTGTATTAAATTCAGATGCAATTTCTGTGTTTCATCGTCAATAAGAAGGTCCAAGGTATACAGTAAACCTAAAGTGAAGCATCGGAATCTAAAACAGGACTCACAGGAGAAGTTGATATTATAGAAAGTTAGAGTGTCAGTCCTCTTGAACTTAATTCGACATTGTGCATTTTGTATTAAATTCGGATGCAAACTCTGTGTTTCATCGTCAATAAGAAGGTCCAAGTAATACAGTAATCCTGAAGTGAAGCATCGGATTCTAAAACTGGACTCACAGGATAGGTTCAAATCATAGATAGTGAGAGTGTCAGTCCTCTTTTACTTAGGTCGGCATTGTGCCTTTTGTATTAAATTCAGATGCAATATCTGTGTTTCATCGTCAATAAGAAAGTCCAAGGTATACGGTAAACCTGAAGTGAAGCATCTAAATCTAAAACTGGACTCACAGGAGATGTTCAAATCATAGAATGTTAGAGTGTCAGCCCTCTTGTACTTAAGTCGGCATTGTGCCTTTTGTATTAAATTCGGATGCAATTTCTGTGTTTCATCGTCAATAAGATAGTCAGAGGTATACAGTAAACCTGAAGTGAAGCATCGGAATGTAAAACTGGACTCACAGGAGATGTTCAAATCATAGAAAGTGAGAGTGTCAGTCCTCATGTACTCATGTCGTCATTGTGCCTTTTGTATTAAATCCAGATGCAATTTCTGTGTTTCATCGCCAATAAGAAGGTGCAAGGTATACAGTAAACCTGAAGTGAAGCATCGGAATCTAAAATTGGACTCACAGGACAGGTTCAAATCATAGAAAGTGAGAGTGTCAGTCCTCTTTTACTTAGGTCGGCATTGTGCCTTTTGTATTAAATTCAGATGCAATTTCTGTGTTTCATCGTCAATAAGAAGGTCCAAGGTATACAGTAAACCTGAAGTGAAGCATTGGAATCTAAAACTGGCCTCACAGGAGTGGTTCAAATCATGGAAGTGAGAGTGTCAGTCCTCTTGTACTTAAGTCGGCATTCTGACTTTTGTATTAAATTCCGATGCAATTTCTGTGTTTCATCATCAATAAGAAGGTGCAAGGTGTACAGTAAGCTTGAAGGGAAACATTGGAATCTATTACTGGACTCACAGGAGAGGTTCAAATCATAGAATGTGGGAATGTCAGTCCTCTTGTACTTAGGTCCGTATTGTGCCTTTTGTATTAAATTCGGATGCAAACTCTGTGTTTCATCGTGAATAAGAAGGTCCAAGGGATACTGTAACCCTGAAGTGAAGCATCGGATTCTAATACTGGACTCTCAGGGGAGGTTCATATCATAGAAAGTTAGAGTGTCTGTCCTCTTGTACTTGAGTCGGCATTGTGCGTTTTGTATAAAATTCGGATGCAAACTCTGTGTTTCATCGTCAACAAGAAGGTCCAAGGGATACAGTAAACCTGAAATGAAGCATCGGAATCTAAAACTGGACTCACAGGAGATGTTCAAATCATAGAAAGTGAGAGTGTCAGTCCTCTTTTACGTAGGTCGGCATTGTGCCTTTTGTATTAAATTCAGATGCAATTTCTGTGTTTCATCGTCAATAAGAAGGTCCAAGGTATACAGTAAACCTAAAGTGAAGCATCGGAATCTAAAACAGGACTCACAGGAGAAGTTGATATCACAGAAAGTTAGAGTGTCAGTCCTCTTGTACTTAATTCGACATTGTGCATTTTGTATTAAATTCGGATGCAAACTCTGTGTTTCATGGTCAATAAGAAGTTCCAAGTAATACAGTAATCCTGAAGTGAAGCATCGGAATCTAAAACTGGACTCACAGGAGAGGTTCAAATCATAGAAAGTGAGAGTGTCAGTCCTCTTTTACTTAGGTCGGCATTGTGCCTTTTGTATTAAATTCAGATGCAATTTCTGTGTTTCATCGTCAATAAGAAGGTCCAAGGTATACAGTAAACCTGAAGTGAAGCATTGGAATCTAAAACTGGCCTCACAGGAGTGGTTCAAATCATGGAAGTGAGAGTGTCAGTCCTCTTGTACTTAAGTCGGCATTGTGCTTTTATTATTAAATTCCGATGCTAACTCTGTGTTTCATCGACAATAAAATGGTCCAAGGGATACAGTAAACCTCATGTGAAGCATCGGAATCTAAAACTGGACTGACAGGAGAATTTCAAATCATAGAAAGTTAGAGTGTCAGTCTTCTTCTACTTAACTCGGCATTGTGCTTTTTGAATTTAATTCGGATGCAATTTCTGTGTGTCATCGAAGGTAAGAAGGTCCCAGGCAAACAGTAAACCTGAGGAGAAGCATTGGAATCTAAAACTGGACTCACAGGAGAGTTTCAAATCATAGAAAGTTAGAGTGTCAGTCCTCTTGTACTTAAGTCGGCATTCTGACTTTTGTATTAAATTCGGATGCAATTTCTGTGTTTCATCGTCAGTATGAAGGTGCAAGTTATACAGTAAACCTGAAGTGAAGCATCGGAATCGAAAACTGGACTCACAGGAGAGGTTCAAACCATAGAAAGTTAGAGTGTCAGTTATATTGCACTTAACTCGGCATTGTACTTTTAGAATTTAATTCGGATGCAATCTCTGTGATTCATCGTCAATAAGAAGGTCCAAGCGATACAGTAAACCTGAAGTGAAGCATCAGAATCTACAACTGGACTCACAGGGAGGTTCAAATCATAGAAAGTGAGAGTGTCAGTTCTCTTGTACTTAAGTCGGCATTGTGCATTTTGTATTAAATTCCGATGCAATTTCTGTGTTTCATCGTCAATAAGAATGTCAGAGGAATACAGTAAACCTGAAGTGAAGCATCGGAATCTAAAACAGGACTCACAGGAGAGGTTCAAATCATAGAAAGTTAAAGTTTCAGTCCTCTTGTACTTATGTTGGCATTGTGACTTTTGTATTTAATTCGGATGCAATATCTGTGTTTCATCGTCAATAAGAAGGTCCAAGGGATACAGTAAACCTGAAGTCAAGCATCGGAATCTAAAACTGGACTCAGAGGAGGGGTTCAAATCATAGAAAGTTAGAGTGTTAGTCGTCTTCTACTTAACTCGGCATTGTGCCTTTTGAATTTAATTCGGATGCAATTTCTGTGTGTCATCGTCGATAAGAAAGTCCAAGATACACAGTAAACCTGAGGAGAAGCATCGGAATCTAAAACTGGACTCACAGGAGAGGTTCAAATCATAGAAAGTTAAAGTGTCAGTCCTCTTGTACTTAAGTCGGCATTGTGACCTTTGTATTAAATTCGGATGCAATTTCTGTGTTTCATCGTCAATAAGAAGGTGCAAGGTATACAGCAAACCTTAAGTGAAGCATCGGAATCTAAAACTGGACTCACAGGAGAGGTTCAAATCATAGAAAGGTAGAGTGTCAGTCATCCTGTACTTAACTCGGCATTGTACCTTTTGAATTTAATTCGGATGCAATTTCTGTGATTCATCGTCAAAAAGAAGGTCCAAGGGATACAGTAAACCTGAAGTGATGCATCAGAATCTAAAACTGGACGCACAGGAGAGGTTCAAATCATAGAAAGTTAGGGTGTCAGTCCTGTTGTACTTCAGTCGGCATTGTGCCTTTTGTATTAAATTCTGATGCAATATCTGTGTTAAATCGTCAATAAGAAGGTGCAAGGTAAATAGTAAACCTGAAGTGAAGCATCGGAATCTAAAACTGGACTCAAAGGATAGGTTCAAATCATAGAATGTGGGAGCGTCAGTCCTCTTGTACTTAAGTCGGCATTGTGCCTTTTGTAATAATTTCCAATGCAAGCTCTGTGTTTCATCGTCAATAAGAAGTCAAAAGGGATACAGTAAACCCGATGTGAAGCATCTGATCTAAAACTGGACTCACAGGGCTGTTCAAATCAAAGAAAGTGAGAGTGTCAGATCTCTTGTACTTAAGTCGGCATTGTGCTCTTTGTATTAAATTCCGATGCAATTTCTGTGTTTCAACGTCAATAAGAAGGTGCAAGGTATACAGTAAACCTGAAGTGAAACATCGGAATCTAAAACTGGACTCACAGGAGAGGTTCAAATCATAGAATGTGGGAGTGTAAGTCCACTTGTACTTAAGTCAGCATTGTGCCATTTGTATTAAATTCGGGTGCAATTCCTGTGTTTCATCGTCAATGAGAAGGACCAAGGGATACGGTAAACCTGAAGTGAAGAATCGAAATCTAATACTGGACTCACAGGAAAGGTTCAAATCATAGAAAGTTAGAGTGTCAGTCCTCTTGTACTTATGTCGGCATGGTGCCTTTTGTATTAATTTCGGATGCAAACTCTGTGTTTCATCGTCAATAAGAAGGTCCAAGGGATACAGTAAACCTGAAGTGACGCATCAGAATCTAAAATTGGCCTCACACGAGAGGTTGAAATCATAGAAAGTTAGAGTGTCAGTCCTCTTGTACTTAGGTCGACATTGTGCCTCTTGTATTAAATTCGGATGGAACCTCTGGTTTCATCGTCAATAAGAAGGTCCAAGGGATACTGTAAACCTGAAGTGAAGCATCGGAATCTAATACTGGACTCACAGGAGAGGTTCAAATCATAGAAGTGAGAGTGTCAGTCCTCTTGTACTTAAGTCGGCATTGTGCCTTTATTATTAAATTCCGATGCAAACTCTGTGTTTCATCGACAATAAAATGGTCCAAGGGATACAGTACACCTCAAGTGAAGCATCGGAATCTAAAACTGGACTCACAGGAGAGGTTCAAATCATAGAAAGTTGGAGTGTCAGTCATCTTGTACTTAACTCGGCATTGTACCTTTTGAATTTAATTCGGATGAAGTTTCTGAGATTCATCGTCAATAAGAAGGTCCAAGGGATACAGTAAACCTGAAGTGATGCATCAGAATCTAAAACTGGACTCAAAGGGTAGGTTCAAATCATAGAAAGTGTGAGTGTCAGTCCTCTTGTACTTAAGTCGGCATTGTGACTTTTGTAATAATTTCCAATGCAAACTCTGTGCTTCATCGTCAATAAGAAGTCAAAAGGGATACAGTAAACCTGATGTGAAGCATCGGATCTAAAACTGGACTCACAGGGAGGTTCCAATCATAGAAAGTGAGAGTGTCAGATCACTTGTACTTAAGTCGGCATTGTGCTTTTTGTATTAAATTCCGATGTAATTTCTGTGTTTCATCGTCAATAAGAAGGTGCAAGGGATATAGTTAACCTGAAGTGAAGCATCCGAATTTAAAACTGGACTCAAAGGAGAGGTTCAAATCATAGAAAGTGTGAGTGTCAGTCCTCTTGTACTTAAGTCGGCATTGTGCCTTTTGTAATAAATTCCAATGCAAACTCTATGTTTCATCGTCAATAAGAAGTCAAAAGGGATACAGTAAACCTGATGTGAAGCATCGGATCTACAGCTGGACTCACAGGGAGGTACAAATCATAGAAAGTGAGAGTGTCAGTTCTCTTGTACTTAAGTCGGCATTGTGCTTTTTGTATTTAATGACGATGCTATTTCTGTGTTTCATCGTCAATAAGAAGGTGCAAGGTATACAGTAAACCTGAAGTGAAACAGCGGAATCTAAAACTGGACTCACAGGAGAGGTTCAAATCATAAAATGTGGGAGTGTCAGTCCTCTTGTGCTTAAGTCGACATTGTGCCTTTTGTATTAAATTCGGATGCAATTTCTGTGTTTCATCGTCAATAAGAAGGACCAAGGGATACAGTAAACCGGAAGTGAAGCATCGGAATCTAAAACTATACTCACTGGAGAGGTTCAAATCATAGAAAGTTAGAGTGTCAGTCCTCTTGCACTTAAGTCGGCGTTGTGCCTTTTGTATTAAATTCGGATGCAAACTCTGTGTTTCATCGTCAATGAGAAGGTCCAAGGGATACAGTAAACCTGAAGTGAAGCATCGGAATCTAAAACTGGACTCACAGGAGAGGTTCAAATCATAGAAAGTGAGAGTGTCAGTCCTCTTTCACTTAGGTCGGCTTTGTGCCTTTTGTATTATATTCAGATGCTATTTCTGTGTTTCATCGTCAATAGGTAGGTCCAAGGTATACAGTAAACCTGAAGTGAAGCATCGGAATCAACAACTGGACTCACAGGAGAGGTAGAAATCATAGAGAGTTAGAGTGTCAGTCCTCTTGTACTTACGTCGGCATTGTGCCTTTATTATTAAATTCCGATGCAAACTCTGTGTTTCATCGACAATAAGATGGTCCAAGGGATACAGTAAACCTCAAGTGAAGCATCGGTATCTAAAACTGGACTGACAGGAGTAGTTCAAATCATAGAAAGTGAGAGTGTCAGTCCTCTTTTACTTAGGTCGGCATTGTGCCTTTTGTATTAAATTCAGATGCTATTTCTGTGTTTCATCGTCAATAGGTATGTCCAAGGTATACAGTAAACCTGAAGTGAAGAATCGGAATCTAAAACTGGACTCACAGGAGAGGTAGAAATCATAGAGAGTTAGAGTGTCAGTCCTCTTGTACTTAAGTCGGCATTGGGCCTTTTGTATTAAATTCGGATGCAAACTCTGTGCTTCATCGTCAATAAGAAGGTCCAAGTTATACAGTAAACCTGAAAGAAAGCATCGGAATCTAGAACTGGACTCACAGGAGAGGTTCAAATCATAGAAAAATAAAGTGTCAGCCCACTTGTACTTAAGTCGGCATTGTGCCTTTTGTATTAAATTCGGATGCAATTTCTGTGTTTCATCGTCAATAAGAAAGTCCGAGGTATACAGTAAACCTGACGTGAAGCATCGGAATCTAAAACTGGACTCACAGGAGAGGTAGAAATCATAGAGAGTTAGAGTGTCAGTCCTCTTGTACTTATGTCGGCATGGTGCCTTTTGTATTAATTTCGGATGCAAACTCTGTGTTTCATCGTCAATAAGAAGGTCCAAGGGATACAGTAAACCTGAAGTGACGCATCAGAATCTAAAATTGGCCTCACACGAGAGGTTGAAATCATAGAAAGTTAGAGTGTCAGTCATCTTGTACTTAGGTCGGCATTGTGCCTCTTGTATTAAATTCGGATGCAAACTCTGTGTTTCATCCTCAATAAGAAGGTCCAAGGGATACTGTAAACCTGAAGTGAAGCATCGGAATCTAATACTGTACTCACAGGAGAGGTTCAAATCATAGAAGTGAGAGTGTCAGTCCTCTTGTACTTAAGTCGGCATTGTGCCTTTATTATTAAATTCCGATGCAAACTCTGTGTTTCATCGACAATAAGTAGGTCCGAGGTATACAGTAAACCTGTAGTGAAGCATCGGAATCTAAAACTGGACTCACAGGAGAGGTTCAAATCAAAGAATTTTAGAGTTCAGTCCTCTTGTACTTAAGTCGGCTTTGTGCCTTTTGTATTAAATTCCGACGCAATTTCTGAGTTTCATCGTCAATAAGAAGGTCCAAGGGATACAGAAAGCCTGAAGTGAAGCATCGGAATCTAAAACTGGACTCACAGGAGAGGTTCAAATCATAGAAAGTTAGAGTGTCAGTACTCTTGTACTTAAGTCGGCATTGTGCTTCTTTATTAAATCCGGATGCAATTTCTGTGTTTCATCGTCAACAAGAAGGTCCAAGGGATACAGAAAGCCTGAAGTGAAACATCGGAATCTAAAGCTGGACTCACAGGAGATGTTCAATTATAGAAAGTTAGAGTGTCAGTCCTCTTGTACTTAAGTCGCCATTGGGATTTTTGAACCTCATTCCAATGAAATTTCTGTGTTCCATCGTCAATAAGAAGGTCTAAGTTATACAGTTAACCTGAAGTGAAGCATCGGAATCTAAAACTGGACTCACAGGAGAGGTTCAAATCATAGAAAGTTAGAGTGTCAGTCCTCTTGCATTTAAGATGGCATTGTGCCTTTTGTACTAAATTCGGTTGCAATTTCTGTGTTTCATCGTCAATAAGAAGATCCAATGGATACAGTAAATCTGAAGTGAAGCATCGGAACCTAAAACTGAACTCACAGGAGAGGTTCAAATCATAGAAAGTAGGAATGTCAGTCCTCATGACGTTAAGTCGGCATTGTGCATTTTGTATTAAATTTGGATTCAATTTCTGTGTTTCATCGTCAATAAGAAGGTCCAAGGAATACAGTAAACCAGAAGTGAAGCATCGGAATCTAAAACTGGACTCACAGGAGAGGTTCAAATCATAGAAAGTTAGAGTGTCAGTCCTCTTGCATTTAAGATGGCATTGTGCCTTTTGTACTAAATTCGGTTGCAATTTCTGCGTTTCATCGTCAATAAGAAGATCCAATGGATACAGTAAATCTGAAGTGAAGCATCGGAACCTAAAACTGAACTCACAGGAGAGGTTCAAATCATAGAAAGTAGGAATGTCAGTCCTCATGACGTTAAGTCGGCATTGTGCATTTTGTATTAAAGTCGGATGCAATATCTGTGTTTCATCGTCAATAAGAAAGTGCAAGGTAACCAGAAAACCTGAAGTGAAGCATCGGAATCTAAAACTGGACTCACAGGAGAGGTTCAAACCATAGAAAGTTAGAATGTCAGTCCTCTTGTAATTAAGTCGGCATTGGGCCTTTTGTATTAAATTTGAATGAAATTTCTGCGTTTCATCTTCAATAAGAAGGTACAAGGGATACAGTAAACCAGAAGTGAAGTATCGGAATCTTAAACTGGACTCACAGGAGAGGTTCAAATCATAGAATGTTAGAGTGTCAGTAATCTTGTACTTAAGTCGGCATTGTGCCTTTCGTATTAAATTCGGATGCAATTTATGTGTTTCATCGTCACTAAGAAGGTCCATGGGATACAGTAGACCTGAAGTGAAGCACCGGAAACTAAAACTAGACTCACAGGAGAGGTTCAAATCATAGAAAGTTAGAGTGTCAGTCCTCTTGTACTTAAGCCCGCATTATGACTTTTGTATTAAATTCGGACGCCATTTCTCTGTTTCATCGTCAATAAGAATGTCCATGGTATACAGTAAACCTGAAGTGAAGCATCGGAATGTAAAACTAGACTCACAGGAAGGGTTCTAATCATAGAAAGTTAGAGTGTCAGTCCTCTTGTACTTAAGACCTCATTGTGCGTTTTGTATTAATTTCGGATGCAATTTCTGTGTTTCATCGTCAATAAGAAGGTCCAAGGGATACAGTAAACCTGAGGTGAAGCACCGCAAACTAAAACTGGACTCACAGGAGAGGTTTAAATCAAAGAAAGGTAGAGTGTCAGTCCTCTTGTACTTAAGTCGGCATTGTGCCATTGGTATTAAATTCGGATGCAATTTCTGTGTTTCATCGTCAAAAAGAAGGTCCTAGGGATATAGTAAACCTGATGTGAAGCATCAGAATCGAAAACTGGGCTCACAGGACAGGTTCAAATCATAGCCAGATTGAGTGTCAGTCCTCTTGTACATAAGTCGTCATTGTGCCTTTTGTATTAAATTTGGATTCAATTTCTGTGTTTCATCGTCAATAAGAAGGTCCAAGGAATACAGTAAACCAGAAGTGAATCATCGGAATCTAAAACTGGACTCACAGGAGAGGTTCAAATCATAGAAAGTTAGAGTGTCAGTCCTCGTGCATTTAAGATGGCATTGTGCCTTTTGTACTAAATTCGGTTGCAATTTCTGTGTTTCATCGTCAATAAGAAGATCCAACGGATACAGTAAATCTGAAGTGAAGCATCGGAACCTAAAACTGAACTCACAGGAGAGGTTCAAATCATAGAAAGTAGGAATGTCAGTCCTCATGACGTTAAATCGGCATTGTGCATTTTGTATTAAAGTCGGATGCAATATCTGTGTTTCATCGTCAATAAGAAAGTGCAAGGTAACCAGAAAACCTGAAGTGAAGCATCGGAATCTAAAACTGGACTCACAGGAGAGGTTCAAATCATAGAAAGTTAGAGTGTCAGTCCTCTTGTACTTAAGTCGGCATTGTGCATTTTGTATTAAATTCGTAGGCAGTGTCTGTGTTTCATCGTCAATAAGAAGGTCCAAGGGATACAGTAAACCTGAAGTGAAGCATCGGAATCTAAAACTGGACTCACAGGAGAGGTTCAAAACACAGAAAGTTACAGTGTCAGTCCTCTTGAACTTATGTCGGCTTTCTGCCTTTTGTATAAAATTCGGATGCAATTTCTGTGTTTCATCGTCAATAAGATGGTCCAAGGTATACAGTAAACTTGAAGGGAAGCATCGGAAACTAAAACTGGACTCACAGGATGGGTTCAAATCATTGAAAGTTAGAGTGTCAGTCCTCTTGTACTTATGTCGGCATTGTGCCTTTTGTATTAAATTCGGATGCAATTTCTGTGTTTCATCGCCAATAAGAAGGTCCAAGGGATACAGTAAACCTGAAGTGAAGCATCTCAAACCAAAACTGGACTCACAGGAGAGGTTCAAATCATAGAACTTTAGAGTGTCTGCCCTCTAGTACTTAAGTCGGCATTGTGCCTTTTGTATTAAATTCGGATGCAATTTCTGTGTTTCATCGTCAATAAGAAGGCCCAAGGGATACAGTAAACCTGAAGTGAAGCATCGGAATCAAAAACTGGACTCACAGAAGAGGCTCAAATCAGAGAATGTTAGTGTGTCAGTCCTCTTGTACCTAAGTTGGGATTGTGCCTTTTGTACTAAATTCGGATACAATTTCTGTGTTTCATCGTCAATAAGAAGGTCCAAGAGATACAGTGAATGTGAAGTGAAGCATCGGAAACTAAAACTGGACTTACAGGAGAGGTTCAAATCATAGAAAGTTAGAGTGTCAGTCCTCTTGTATTTAAGTCGGCTTTGTGCCTTTTGTATTAAATTCGGACGCAATATCTGTGTTTCATCGTCAATAAGAAAGTCCAAGGTATACAGTAAACCTGAAGGGAAGCATCGGAAACTAAAACTGGACTCACAGTAGAGGTTCAAATCATTGAGAGTTAGAGTGTCAGTCTTCTTTTACTTATGTCGGCATTCTGCCTTTTGTATTAAATTCTGATGCAATTTCTGTGTTTCTTCGTCAATAAGAAGGACCAAGGGATACAGTAAAACCTGAAGTGAAGTATCGGAAACTAAAACTGGACTCACAGGAGAGGTTCAAACCATAGAACGTTAGATTGTCAGTCCTCTAGTACATAAGTGAGCATTGTGCATTTTGCATTAATTCGGATTGAATTTCTGTGTTTCATTGTCAATAAGAAGGTCCAAGGCATACAGTAAACCTGAAGTGAAGCATCGGAATCTAAAACTGGTCTTACAGGAGGGGTTCAAATCACAGAAAGTTACAGTGTCAGCCCTCTTGTACTTAAGTCGGCATTGTGACTTTTGTATTAAATTGGGATGCAATTTCTGTGTTTCTTCGTCAATAAGATGGTCCAAGGTATACAGTAAACCTGAAGGGAAGCATCGGAAACTAAAACTGGACTCACAGGAGAGGTTCAAATCATTGAA
Source organism: Schistocerca americana (assembly GCF_021461395.2). Taxonomy (NCBI): domain Eukaryota; kingdom Metazoa; phylum Arthropoda; class Insecta; order Orthoptera; family Acrididae; genus Schistocerca; species Schistocerca americana. Next base: position 63,174,473 of record NC_060121.1, read on the forward strand.
AGTTAGAGTGTCAGTTCTCTTGTACTTATGTCGGCATTGTGCCTTTTGTATTAAATTCGGATGCAATTTCTGTGTTTCATCGTCAATAAGAAGGTCCAAGGGACACAGTAAACCTGAAGTGAAGCATTGTAATCTAAAACTGGACTCACAGGAAAGGTTCAAATCATAGAAAGAGAGAGTGTCAGTCCTCTTGTACTTAAGTCGGCATTGTGCCTTTTGTATTAAATTCGTATGCAATTTCTGTGTTTCATCGTCAATAAGAAGGTCCAAGGTATACAGTAAACCTGAAGTGAAGCATCGGAATCTAAAACTGGAATCTCAGGAAAGGTTCAAATCATAGAAAGTTAGAGTGTCAGGCGTCTTGTACTTAAGTCGGCATTGTGCCTTTTGTATTACATTCAGATGGAATTTCTGTGTTTCATCGTCAATAAGAAGGTCCAAGGGACACAGTAAACCTGAAGTGAAGCATTGTAAGCTAAAACTGGACTCACAGGAAAGGTTCAAATCATAGAAAGAGAGAGTGTCAGTCCTCTTGTACTTAAGTCGGCATTGTGCCTTTTGTATTAAATTCGTATGCAATTTCTGTGTTTCATCGTCAATAAGATGGTCCAAGGTATACAGTAAACCTGAAGGGAAGCATCGGAAACTAAAACTGGACTCACAGGAGAGGTTCAAATCATTGAAAGTTAGAGTGTCAGTTCTCTTGTACTTATGTCGGCATTGTGCCTTTTGTATTAAATTCGGATGCAATTTCTGTGTTTCATCGTCAATAAGAAGGTCCAAGGGACACAGTAAACCTGAAGTGAAGCATTGTAATCTAAAACTGGACTCACAGGAAAGGTTCAAATCATAGAAAGAGAGAGTGTCAGTCCTCTTGTACTTAAGTCGGCATTGTGCCTTTTGTATTAAATTCGTATGCAATTTCTGTGTTTCATCGTCAATAAGAAGGTCCAAGGTATACAGTAAACCTGAAGTGAAGCATCGGAATCTAAAACTGGAATCTCAGGAAAGGTTCAAATCATAGAAAGTTAGAGTGTCAGGCGTCTTGTACTTAAGTCGGCATTGTGCCTTTTGTATTACATTCAGATGGAATTTCTGTGTTTTATCGTCAAAAAGAAGGTCCAAGGATACAGTAAACCTGAAGTGAAGCATCGGAATCTAAAACTGGACTCACAGGAGAGGTTCAAATCATAGAAAGTTAGAGTGTCAGTCCTCTTGTATTTAAGATGGCATTGTGCTTTTTGTACTAAATTCGGTTGCAATTTCTGTGTTTCATCGTCAATAAGAAGGTCCAAGGTATACAGTAAACCTGAAGTGAAGCATCGGAATCTAAAACTGGAATCTCAGGAAAGGTTCAAATCATAGAAAGTTAGAGTGTCAGGCGTCTTGTACTTAAGTCGGCATTGTGCCTTTTGTATTACATTCAGATGGAATTTCTGTGTTTCATCGTCAATAAGAAGGTCCAAGGGACACAGTAAACCTGAAGTGAAGCATTGTAAGCTAAAACTGGACTCACAGGAAAGGTTCAAATCATAGAAAGAGAGAGTGTCAGTCCTCTTGTACTTAAGTCGGCATTGTGCCTTTTGTATTAAATTCGTATGCAATTTCTGTGTTTCATCGTCAATAAGATGGTCCAAGGTATACAGTAAACCTGAAGGGAAGCATCGGAAACTAAAACTGGACTCACAGGAGAGGTTCAAATCATTGAAAGTTAGAGTGTCAGTTCTCTTGTACTTATGTCGGCATTGTGCCTTTTGTATTAAATTCGGATGCAATTTCTGTGTTTCATCGTCAATAAGAAGGTCCAAGGGACACAGTAAACCTGAAGTGAAGCATTGTAATCTAAAACAGGACTCACAGGAAAGGTTCAAATCATAGAAAGAGAGAGTGTCAGTCCTCTTGTACTTAAGTCGGCATTGTGCCTTTTGTATTAAATTCGTATGCAATTTCTGTGTTTCATCTTCAAAAAGAAGGTCCAAGATATACAGTAAACCTGAAGTGAAGCATCGGAATCTAAAACTGGTCTTACAGGAGGGGTTCAAATCATAGAAAGTTAAAGTGTCAGTCCCCTTGTACTTAAGTTGGCATTGTGCCTTTTGTATTAAATTCGGATGCAATTTCTGTGTTTCATCGTCATTAAGAAGGTCCATGGTATACAATAAACCTGAAGTGAAGCATCGGAAACTAAAACTGGATTTACAGTAGAGGTTCAAATCATAAAAATTTAGAGTGTCAGTTCTCTGGTACTTAGGTCGGCTTTGAGCCTTTTGCATTAAATTCGGATGCAATTTCTGTGTTTCATCGTCAATAAGATGGTCTAGGGTATACAGTAAACCTGAAGGGAAGCATCGGAAACTAAAACTGGACTCACAGGAGAGGTTCAAATCATTGAAAGTTAGAGTTTCAGTTCTCTTGTACTTATGTCGGCATTGTGCCTTTGGTATTAAATTCGGATGCAATTTCTGTGTTTCATCGTCAATAAGAAGGTCCAAGGGATACAGTAAACCTAAAGTGAAGCATCTCATACTAAAACTGGACTCACAGGAGCGGTTCAAATCATAGAACGTTAGAGTGTCTGCCCTCTAGTACTTAAGTCGGCATTGTGCCTTTTGTATTAAATTCGGATGCAATTTCTGTGTTTCATCGTCAATAAGATGGTGCAAGGGATACAGTAAACCTGTAGTGAAGCATCGGAATCGAAAACTGGACTCACAGGAGATGTTCAAATCATATAAAGCTAGAGTGTCAGGCCTCTTGTACTTAAGTCGGCATTGTGCCTTTTGTATTAAATTCAGATGGAATGTCTGTGTTTCACCGTCAATAAGAAGGTCCAAGAGATATAGTAAACCTGAAGTGAAGCATCGGAACCTAAAACTTGACTCACAGGAGAGGTTCTAATCACAGAACGTTAGAGTGTCAGTCCTCTAGGACTTAAGTGGGCATTGTGCCTTTTGTATTAAATTCGGATGCAATTTCAGTGTTTCATCGTCAATAGGTAGGTCCAGAGGATACAGTAAACCTGAAGTGAAGCATCGGAAACTAAAACTGGACTGACAGGAGACGTTCAAATCATAGAAAGTTAGAGTGTCAGTCCTGTTGTAGTTATGTAGGCATTGTGCCTTTTGTATTAAATTCAGATGGAATGCCTGTGTTTCATCGTCAATAAGAAGGTCCAAGGGATACAGTAAACCTGAAGTGAAGCATCGGAATCGAAAACTGGACTCACAGGAGAGGTTCAAATCATAGAAAGTTAGAGTGGCAGTCCTCTTGTACTTAAGTTGGCATTGTGCCTTTTGTATTAAATTCGGATGCAATTTCTGTGTTTCATCGTCAATAAGATGGTCCAAGGGATACAGTAAACCTGAAGTGAAGCATTGGAATCGAAAACTGGACTCACAGAAGAGGTTCAAATCATAGAAAGTTAGAGTGTCAGTCCTCTTGTACTTAAGTTGGCATTGTGCCTTTTCAACAAAATTCGGATGCAATTTCTGTGTTTCATCGTCAATAAGAAGGTCCAAGGGATACAGTGAACCTGAAGTGAAGCATCGGAAACTAAAACTGGACTTACAGGAGGGGTTCAAATCATAGAAAGTTAGAGTGTCAGTCCTCTTGTATTTAAGTCGGCATTGTGCCTTTTGTATTAAATTCGGACGCAATATCTGTGTTTCATCGTCAACAAGAAGGTCCAAGGTATACAGTAAACCCGAAGGGAAGCATCGGAAACTAAAACTGGTCTCACAGGAGTGGTTCAAACATTGAGAGTTAGAGTGTCAGTCCTCTTCTACTTATGTCGGCATTGTGCCTTTTGTATTAAATTCGGATGCAATTTCTGTGTTTTACCGTCAATAAGAAGGTCCAAGGGATACAATAAACCTGAAGTGAAGCATCGGAAACTAAAACTGGACTCACAGGAGAGGTTCAAACCATAGGACGTCAGAGTGTCAGTCCCCTAGTACATAAGTCGGCATTGTGCCTTTTGTATTAAATTCGGATTGAATTTCTGTGTTTCATCGTCAATAAGAAGGTCCAAGGGACACAGTAAACCCGAAGTGAAGCATTGTAATCTAAAACTGGACTCACAGGAAAGGTTCAAATCATAGAAAGAGAGAGTGTCAGTCCTCTTGTACTTAAGGCGGCATTGTGCCTTTGTATTAAATTCGTATGAAATTTCTGTGTTTCATCGTCAATAAGAAGGTCCAAGGTATACAGTAAACCTGAAGTGAAGCATCGGAATCTAAAACTGGACTCTCAGGAAAGGTTCGAATCATAGAAAGTTAGAGTGTCAGGCGTCTTGTACTTAAGTTGGCATTGTGCCTTTTGTATTACATTCAGATGGAATTTCTGTGTTTTATCGTCAATAAGAGGGTCCAAGGATACAGTAAACCTGAAGTGAAGCATCGGAATCTAAAACTGGACTCACAGGAGAGGTTCAAATCATAGAAAGTTAGAGTGTCAGTCCTCTTGTATTTAAGATGGCATTGTGCCTTTTGTACTAAATTCGGTTGCAATTTCTGTGTTTCATCGTCAATAAGAAGATCCAAGGGATACAGTAAACCTGAAGTGAAGCATCGGAACCTAAAACTGTACTCTCAGGGGAGGTTCAAATAATAGAAAGTTAGAGTGTCAGTCCGTTTGTACATAAGTCGGCATTGTGCCTTTTGTATTAAATTCGGATGCAATTTCTGTGTTTCATCTTCAAAAAGAAGGTCCAAGATATACAGTAAACCTGAAGGGAAACATCGGAATCTAAAACTGGTCTTACAGGAGGGGTTCAAATCATAGAAAGTTAAAGTGTCAGTCCCCTTGTACTTAAGTTGGCATTGTGCCTTTTGTATTAATTTCGGATGCAATATCTGTGTTTCATCGTCATTAAGAAGGTCCAAGGTATACAATAAACCTGAAGTGAAGCATCGGAAACTAAAACTGGATTTACAGTAGAGGTTCATATCATAGAAAGTTAGAGTGTCAGTCCTCTGGTACTTAGGTCGGCTTTGTGCCTTTTGCATTAAATTCGGATGCAATTTCTGTGTTTCATCGTCAATAAGATGGTCTAAGGTGTACAGTAAACCTGAAGGGAAGCATCGGAAACTAAAACTGGACTCACAGGAGAGGTTCAAATCATTGAAAGTTAGAGTGTCAGTTCTCTTGTACTTATGTCGGCATTGTGCCTTTGGTATTAAATTCGGACGCAATTTCTGTGTTTCATCGTCAATAAGAAGGTCCAAGGGATACAGTAAACCTAAAGTGAAGCATCTCATACTAAAACTGGACTCACAGGAGAGGTTCAAATCATAGAACGTTAGAGTGTCTGCCCTCTAGTACTTAAGTCGGCATTGTGCCTTTTGTATTAAATTCGGATGCAATTTCTGTGTTTCATCGTCACTAAGAACGTAAAAGGGATACAGTGAACCGGAAGTGAAGCATCGGAATCTAAAATCGGAATCACAGGAGTGGTTAAAATCATAGAAATTTGGAGTGTCAGTCCTCTTGTACTTTAGTCGGCATTGTGCCGTTTGTATTAAATTCGGATGCAATTTCTGTGTTTCATCGTCAATAAGATGGTGCAAGGGATACAGTAAACCTGAAGTGAAGCATCGGAATCGAAAACTGGACTCACAGGAGAGGTTCAAATCATATAAAGCTAGAGTGTCAGGCCTCTTGTACTTAAGTCGGCATTGTGCCTTTTGTATTAAATTCAGATGGAACCTCTGTGTTTCACCGTCAATAAGAAGGTCCAAGAGATATAGCAAACCTGAAGTGAAGCATCGGAACCTAAAACTTGACTCACAGGAGAGGTTCAAATCACAGAACGTTAGAGTGTCAGTCCTCTAGGACTTAAGTTGGCATTGTGCCTTTTGTATTAAATTCGGATGCAATTTCAGTGTTTCATCGTCAATAGGTAGGTCCAAGGGATACAGTAAACCTGAAGTGAAGCATCGGAAACTAAAACTGGACTGACAGGAGAGGTTCAAATCATAGAAAGTTAGAGTGTCAGTCCTGTTGTACTTATGTAGGCATTGTGCCTTTTGTATTAAATTCAGATGGAATTCCTGTGTTTCATCGTCAATAAGAAGGTCCAAGGGATACAGTAAACCTGAAGTGAAGCATCGGAATCGAAAACTGGACTCACAGAAGAGGTTCAAATCATAGAAAGTTAGAGTGGCAGTCCTCTTGTATTTAAGATGGCATTGTGCCTATTGTACTAAATTCGGTTGCAATTTCTGTGTTTCATCGTCAATAAGAAGATCCAAGGGATACAGTAAACCTGAAGTGAAGCATCGGAACCTAAAACTGAACTCTCAGGGGAGGTTCAAATAATAGAATGTTAGAGTGTCAGTCCGCTTGTACTTAAGTCGGCATTGTGCCTTTTGTATTAAATTCGGATGCAATTTCTGTGTTTCATCTTCAAAAAGAAGGTCTAAGGTATACAGTAAACCTGAAGGGAAGCATCGGAAACTAAAACTGGACTGACAGGAGAGGTTCAAATCATTGAAAGTTAGAGTGTCAGTTCTCTTGTACTTATGTCGCCATTGTGCCTTTTGTATTAAATTCGGATGCAATTTCTGTGTTTCATCGTCAATAAGAAGGTCCAAGGGATACAGTAAACCTAAAGTGAAGCATCTCAAACTAAAACTGGACTCACAGGAGAGGTTCAAATCATAGAACGTTAGAGTGTCTGCCCTCTAGTACTTATGTCGGCATTGTGCCTTTTGTATTAAATTCGGATGCAATTTCTGTGTTTCATCGTCAGTAAGAACGTAAAAGGGATACAGTGAACCGGAAGTGAAGCATCGGAATCTAAAATCGGACTCACAGGAGTGGTTAAAATCATAGAAATTTAGAGTGTCAGTCCTCTTGTACTTTAGTCGGCATTGTGCCGTTTGTATTAAATTCGGATGCAATTTCTGTGTTTCATCGTCAATAAGATGGTGCAAGGGATATAGTAAACCTGAAGTGAAGCATCGGAACCTAAAACTTGACTCACAGGAGAGGTTCAAATCACAGAACGTTAGAGTGTCAGTCCTCTAGGACTTAAGTCGGCATTGTGCCTTTTGTATTAAATTCGGATGCAATTTCAGTGTTTCATCGTCAATAGGTAGGTCCAAGGGATACAGTAAACCTGAAGTGAAGCATCGGAAACTAAAACTGGACTGACAGGAGAGGTTCAAATCATAGAAAGTTAGAGTGTCAGTCCTGTTGTACTTATGTAGGCATTGTACCTTTTGTATTAAATTCAGATGGAATTCCTGTGTTTCATCGTCAATAAGAAGGTCCAAGGGATACAGTAAACCTGAAGTGAAGCATCGGAAACTAAAACTGGACTCACAGGAGAGGTTCAAATCGTAGAAAGTTAGAGTGGCAGTACTCTTGTACTTAAGTCTGCATTGTGCCTTTTGTATTAAATTCGGATGCAATTTCTGTGTTTCATCGTCAATAAGATGGTCCAAGGGATACAGTAAACCTGAAGTGAAACATTGGAATCGAAAACTGGACTCACAGAAGAGGTTCAAATTATAGAAAGTTAGAGTGTCAGTCCTCTTGTACTTAAGTTGGCATTGTGCCTTTTCAACAAAATTCGGATGCAATTTCTGTGTTTCATCGTCAATAAGAAGGTCCAAGGGATACAGTGAACCTGAAGTGAAGCATCGGAAACTAAAACTGGTCTTACAGGAGGGGTTCAAATCATAGAAAGTTAGAGTGTCAGTCCTCTTGTATTTAAGTCGGCATTGTGCCTTTTGTATTAAATTCGGACGCAATATCTGTGTTTCATCGTCAATAAGAAGGTCCAAGGTATACAGTAAACCCGAAGGGAAGCATCGGAAGCTAAAACTGGTCTCACAGGAGAGGTTCAAACATTGAGAGTTAGAGTGTCAGTCCTCTTCTACTTATGTCGCCATTGTGCCTTGTGTATTAAATTCGGACGCAATTTCTGTGTTTCATCGTCAATAAGAAGGTCCAAGGGATACAGTAAACCTAAAGTGAAGCATCTCAAACTAAAACTGGACTCACAGGAGAAGTTCAAATCATAGAACGTTAGAGTGTCCGCCCTCTAGTACTTAAGTCGGCATTGTGCCTTTTGTATTAAATTCGGATGCTATTTCTGTGTTCCATCGTCACTAAGAAGGTCCAAGGAATACAGTAAACCTGAAGTGAAGCATCGGAATCTAAAACTGGAATCTCAGGAAAGGTTCAAATCATAGAAAGTTAGAGTGTCTGGCGTCTTGTACTTAAGTCGGCATTGTGCCTTTTGTATTAAATTCGGATGCAATTTCTGTGATTCATCGTCAATAAGAAGGTCGAAGGGATACAGTAAACCTGAAGTGAAGCATCGGAATCTAAAACTGGACCCGCAGGAAAGGTTCAAATCATAGAAAGTGAGAGTGTCAGGCGTCTTGTACTTAAGTCGGCATTGTGCCTTTTGTATTAAATTCAGATGGAATTTCTGTGTTTTATCGTCAATAAGAAGGTCCAAGGATACAGTAAACCTGAAGTGAAGCATCGGAATCTAAAACTGGTCTTACAGGAGGGGTTCAAATCATAGAAAGTTAGAGTGTCAGTCCTCTTGTACTTAAGTTGGCATTGTGCCTTTTGTATTAAATTCGGATGCAATTTCTGTGTTTCATCGTCAATAAGATGGTCTAAGGTATACAGTAAACCTGAAGGGAAGCATCGGAAACTAAAACTGGACTCACAGGAGAGGTTCAAATCATATAAAGCTAGAGTGTCAGGCCTCTTGTACTTAAGTCGGCATTGTGCCTTTTGTATTAAATTCGGATGCAATTTCTGTGTGTTATCGTCAATAAGAAGGTCCAAGGGATACAGTAAACCTGAAGTGAAGCATCGGAAACTAAAACTGGACTCACAGGAGAGGTTCAAACCATAGGACGTCAGAGTGTCAGTCCTCTAGTACATAAGTCGGCTTTGTGCCTTTTGTATTAAATTCGGATTGAATTTCTGTGTTTCATCGTCAATAAGAAGGTCCAAGGGACACAGTAAACCTGAAATGAAGCATTGTAATCTAAAACTGGACTCACAGGAAAGGTTCAAATCATGGAAAGAGAGAGTGTCAGTCCTCTTGTACTTAAGTCGGCATTGTGCCTTTTGTATTAAACTCGAATGCAATTTCTGTGTTTCATCGTCAATAAGAAGGTCCAAGGAATACAGTAAACCTGAAGTGAAGCATCGGAATCTAAAACTGGACTCTCAGGAAAGGTTCAAAACATAGAAAGTTAGAGTGTCTGGCGTCTTGTACTTAAGTCGGCATTGTGCCTTTTGTATTAAATTCGGATGCAATTTCTGTGATTCATCGTCAATAAGAAGGTCGAAGGAATACAGTAAACCTGAAGTGAAGCATCGGAATCTAAAGCTGGACCTGCAGCAAAGGTTCAAATCATAGAAGGTGAGAGTGTCAGGCGTCTTGTACTTAAGTCGGCATTGTGCCTTTTGTAATAAATTCAGATGGAATTTCTGTGTTTTATCGTCAATAAGAAGGTCCAAGGATACAGTAAACCTGAAGTGAAGCATCGGAATCTAAAACTGGTCTTACAGGAGGGGTTCAAATCATAGAAAGTTAGAGTGTCTGGCGTCTTGTACTTAAGTTGGCATTGTGCCTTTTGTATTAAATTCGGATGCAATTTCTGTGTTTCATCGTCAATAAGATGGTCTAAGGTATACAGTAAACCTGAAGGGAAGCATCGGAAACTAAAACTGGACTCACAGGAGAGGTTAAAATCATTGAAAGTTATAGTGTCAGTTCTCTTGTACTTATGTCGGCATTGTGCCTTTTGTATTAAATTCGGATGCAATTTCTGTGTTTCATCGTCAATAAGAAGGTCCAAGGGATACAGTAAACCTAAAGTGAAGCATCTCAAACTAAAACTGGACTCACAGGAGAGGTTCAAATCATAGAACGTTAGAGTGTCTGCCCTCTAGTACTTAAGTCGGCATTGTGCTTTTTGTATTAAATTCGGATGCAATTTCTGTGTTTCATCGTCACTAAGAACGTAAGAGGGATACAGGGAACCGGAAGTGAAGCATCGGAATCTAAAATCGGACTCACAGGAGTGGTTAAAATCATAGAAATTTAGAGTGTCAGTCCTCTAGGACTTAAGTTGGCATTGTGCATTTTGTATTAAATTCGGATGCAATTTCAGTGTTTCATCGTCAATAGGTAGGTCCAAGGGATACAGTAAACCTGAAGTGAAGCATCGGAAACTAAAACTGGACTGACAGGAGAGGTTCAAATCATAGAAAGTTAGAGTGTCAGTCCTGTTGTACTTATGTAGGCATTGTGCATTTGCATTAAATTCAGATGGAATTCCTGTGTTTCATCGTCAATAAGAAGGTCCAAGGGATACAGTAAACCTGAAGTGAAGCATCGGAATCGAAAACTGGACTCACAGGAGAGGTACAAATCATAGAAAGTTAGAGTGGCAGTCCTCTTGTACTTAAGTCGGCATTGTGCCTTTTGTATTAAATTCGGATGCAATTTCTGTGTTTCATCGTCAATAAGATGGTCCAAGGGATACAGTAAACCTGAAGTGAAGCATTGGAATCGAAAACTGGACTCACAGAAGAGGTTCAAATCATAGAGAGTTAGAGTGTCAGTCCTCTTGTACTTAAGTTGGCATTGTGCCTTTTCAACAAAATTCGGATGCAATTTCTGTGTTTCATCGTCAATAAGAAGGTCCAAGGGATACAGTGAACCTGAAGTGAAGCATCGGAAATTAAAACTGGACTTACAGGAGGGGTTCAAATCATAGAAAGTTAGAGTGTCAGTCCTCTTGTATTTAAGTCGGCATTGTGATTTGTATTAAATTCGGACGCAATATCTGTGTTTCATCGTCAATAAGAAGGTCCAAGGTATACAGTAAACCCGAAGGGAAGCATCGGAAACTGAAACTGGTCTCACAGGAGAGGTTCAAACATTGAGAGTTAGAGTGTCAGTCCTCTTCTACTTATGTCGGCATTGTGCCTTTTGTATTAAATTCGGATGCAATTTCTGTGTTTTATCGTCAATAAGAAGGTCCAAGGGATACAGTAAACCTGAAGTGAAGCATCGGAAACTAAAACTGGACTCACAGGAGAGGTTCAAACCATAGGACGTCAGAGTGTCAGTCCTCTAGTACATAAGTCGGCATTGTGCCTTTTGTATTAAATTCGGATTGAATTTCTGTGTTTCATCGTCAATAAGAAGGTCCAAGGGACACAGTAAACCTGAAGTGAAGCATTGTAATCTAAAACTGGACTCACAGGAAAGGTTCAAATCATAGAAAGAGAGAGTGTCAGTCCTCTTGTACTTAAGTCGGCATTGTGCCTTTTGTATTAAATTCGTATGCAATTTCTGTGTTTCATCGTCAATAAGAAGGTCCAAGGAATACAGTAAACCTGAAGTGAAGCATCGGAATCTAAAACTGGACTCTCAGGAAAGGTTCAAATCATAGAAAGTTAGAGTGTCTGGCGTCTTGTACTTAAGTCGGCATTGTGCCTTTTGTATTAAATTAGGATGCAATTTCTGTGATTCATCGTCAATAAGAAGGTCGATGGGATACAGTAAACCTGAAGTGAAGCATCGGAATCTAAAACTGGACCCGCAGGAAAGGTTCAAATCATAGAAAGTGAGAGTGTCAGGCGTCTTGTACTTAAGTCGGCATTGTGCCTTTTGTATTAAATTCAGATGGAATTTCTGTGTTTTATCGTCAATAAGAAGGTCCAAGGATACAGTAAACCTGAAGTGAAGCATCGGAATCTAAAACTGGTCTTACAGGAGGGGTTCAAATCATAGAAAGTTAGAGTGTCAGTCCTCTTGTACTTAAGTTGGCATTGTGCCTTTTGTATTAAATTCGGATGCAATGTCTGTGTTTCATCGTCAATAAGAAGGTCCAAGGTATACAATAAACCTGAAGTGAAACATCGGAAACCAAAACTGGACGTACAATAGAGGTTCAAATCATAGAAAGTTAGAGTGTCAGTCCTCTAGTACTTAGGTCGGCATTGTGCCTTTTGCATTAAATTCGGATGCAACTTCTGTGTTTTATCGTCAATAAGCAGGTCCAAGGGATACAGTGAACCTGAAGTGATGCATCGGAAACTATAACTGGACTTACAGGAGAGGTACAAATCATAGAAAGTTACAGTGTCAGTCATCTTGTACTTAAGTCGTTATTGTGACTTTTGTATTAAATTCGGATGCAATTTCTGTGTTTCATCGTCAATAAGATGGTCCAAGGTATACAGTAAACCTGAAGGGAAGCATCGGAAACTAAAACTGGACTCACAGGAGAGGTTCAAATCATTAAAAATTACAGTGTCAGTTCTCTTGTACTTACGTCGGCATTGTGCCTTTTGTATTAAATTCGGATGCAATTTCTGTGTTTCATTGTCAATAAGAAGGTCCAAGGGACACAGTAAACCTGAAGTGAAGCATTGTAATCTAAAATTGGACTCACAGGAAAAGTTCAAATCATAGAAAGAGAGAGTGTCAGTCCTCTTGTACTTAAGTCGGCATTGTGCCTTTTGTATTAAATTCGTATGCAATTTCTGTTTTTCATCGTCAATAAGAAGGTCCAAGGTATACAGTAAACCTGAAGTGAAGCATCGGAATCTACAACTGGACTCTCAGGAAAGGTTAAAATCATAGAAAGTTAGAGTGTCAGGCGTCTTGTACTTAAGCCGGCATTGTGCCTTTTGTATTACATTCAGATGGAATTGCTGTGTATTATCGTCAATAAGAAGGTCCAAGGATACAGTAAACCTGAAGTGAAGCATCGGAATCTAAAACTGGACTCACAGGAGAGGTTCAAATCATAGAAAGTTAGAGTGTCAGTCCTCTTGTATTTAAGATGGCATTGTGCCTTTTGTACTAAATTCGGTTGCAATTTCTGTGTTTCATCGTCAATAAGAAGATCCAAGGGATACAGTAAACCTGAAGTGAAGCATAGGAACCTAAAACTGAACTCTCAGGGGAGGTTCAAATCATAGAAAGTTAGAGTGTCAGTCCTCTTGTACATAAGTCGCCATTGTGCCTTTTGTATTAAATTCGCATGCAATTTCTGTGTTTCACCTTCAAAAAGAAGGTCCAAGATATACAGTAAACCTGAAGGGAAGCATCGGAATCTAAAACTGGTCTTACAGGAGGGGTTCAAATCATAGAAAGTTAGAGTATCAGTCCTCTTGTATTTAAGTTGGCATTGTGCCTTTTGTATTAAATTCGGATGCAATTTCTGTGTTTCATCGTCAGTAAGAAGGTCCAAGGTATACAATAAACCTGAAGTGAAGCATCGGAAACTAAAACTGGACTTACAGTAGAGGTTCAAATCATAGAAAGTTAGTGTGTCAGTCCTCTGGTACTTAGGTCGGCATTGTGCCTTTTGCATTAAATTCGGATGCAATTTCTGTGTTTCATCGTCAATAAGAAGGTCCAAGGGTTACAGTAAACCTGAGGTGAAGCATCTCAAACTAAAACTGGACTCACAGGAGAGGTTCAAATCATAGAACGTTACAGTGTCTGCCCTCTAGTACCTAAGTCGGCATTGTGCCTTTTGTATTAAATTCGGATGCAATTTCTGTGTTTCATCGTCAATAAGAAGGTCCAAGGAATACAGTAAACCTGAAGTGAAGCATCGGAATCTAAAACTGGACTCTCAGGAAAGGTTCAAATCATAGAAAGTTAGAGTGTCTGGCGTCTTGTACTTAAGTCGGCATTGTGCCTTTTGTATTAAATTCGGATGCAATTTCTGTGATTCATCGTCAATAAGAAGGTCGAAGGGATACAGTAAACCTGAAGTGAAGCATCGGAATCTAAAACTGGACCCGCAGGAGAGGTTCAAATCATAGAAACTTAGAGTGTCAGTCCTCTTGTATTTAAGATGGCATTGTGCCTTTTGTACTAAATTCGGTTGCAATTTCTGTGTTTCATCGTCAATAAGAAGATCCAAGGGATACAGTAAACCTGAAGTGAAGCATAGGAACCTAAAACTGAACTCTCAGGGGAGGTTCAAATCATAGAAAGTTAGAGTGTCAGTCCTCTTGTACATAAGTCGCCATTGTGCCTATTGTATTAAATTCGCATGAAATTTCTGTGTTTCACCTTCAAAAAGAAGGTCCAAGATATACAGTAAACCTGAAGGGAAGCATCGGAATCTAAAACTGGTCTTACAGGAGGGGTTCAAATCATAGAAAGTTAGAGTATCAGTCCTCTTGTATTTAAGTTGGCATTGTGCCTTTTGTATTAAATTCGGATGCAATTTCTGTGTTTCATCGTCAGTAAGAAGGTCCAAGGTATACAATAAACCTGAAGTGAAGCATCGGAAACTAAAACTGGACTTACAGTAGAGGTTCAAATCATAGAAAGTTAGTGTGTCAGTCCTCTGGTACTTAGGTCGGCATTGTGCCTTTTGCATTAAATTCGGATGCAATTTCTGTGTTTCATCGTCAATAAGAAGGTCCAAGGGTTACAGTAAACCTGAGGTGAAGCATCTCAAACTAAAACTGGACTCACAGGAGAGGTTCAAATCATAGAACGTTACAGTGTCTGCCCTCTAGTACCTAAGTCGGCATTGTGCCTTTTGTATTAAATTCGGATGCAATTTCTGTGTTTCATCGTCAATAAGAAGGTCCAAGGAATACAGTAAACCTGAAGTGAAGCATCGGAATCTAAAACTGGACTCTCAGGAAAGGTTCAAATCATAGAAAGTTAGAGTGTCTGGCGTCTTGTACTTAAGTCGGCATTGTGCCTTTTGTATTAAATTCGGTTGCAATTTCTGTGATTCATCGTCAATAAGAAGGTCGAAGGGATACAGTAAACCTGAAGTGAAGCATCGGAATCTAAAACTGGACCCGCAGGAAAGGTTCAAATCATAGAAAGTGAGAGTGTCAGGCGTCTTGTACTTAAGTCGGCATTGTGCCTTTTGAATTAAATTCAGATGGAATTTCTGTGTTTTATCGTCAATAAGAAGGTCCAAGGATACAGTAAACCTGAAGTGAAGCATCGGAATCTAAAACTGGTCTTACAGGAGGGGTTCAAATCATAGAAAGTTAGAGTGTCAGTCCTCTTGTACTTAAGTTGGCATTGTGCCTTTTGTATTAAATTCGGATGCAATGTCTATGTTTCATCGTCAATAAGAAGGTCCAAGGTATACAATAAACCTGAAGTGAAACATCGGAAACTAAAACTGGACGTACAGTAGAGGTTCAAATCATAGAAAGTTAGAGTGTCAGTCCTCTAGTACTTAGGTCGGCATTGTGCCTTTTGCATTAAATTCGGATGCAACTTCTGTGTTTTATCGTCAATAAGCAGGTCCAAGGGATATAGTGAACCTGAAGTGGTGCATCGGAAACTATAACTGGACTTACAGGAGAGGTACAAATCATAGAAAGTTACAGTGTCAGTCATCTTGTACTTAAGTCGTTATTGTGACTTTTGTATTAAATTCGGATGCAATTTCTGTGTTTCATCGTCAATAAGATGGTCCAAGGTATACAGTAAACCTGAAGGGAAGCATCGGAAACTAAAACTGGACTCACAGGAGAGGTTCAAATCATTAAAAGTTAGAGTGTCAGTTCTCTTGTACTTACGTCGGCATTGTGCCTTTTGTATTAAATTCGGATGCAATTTCTGTGTTTCATCGTCAATAAGATGGTCCAAAGGACACAGTAAACCTGAAGTGAAGCATTGTAATCTAAAACTGGACTCACAGGAAAAGTTCAAATCATAGAAAGAGAGACTGTCAGTCCTCTTGTACTTAAGTCGGCATTGTGCCTTTTGTATTAAATTCGTATGCAATTTCTGTGTTTCATCGTCAATAAGAAGGTCCAAGGTATACAGTAAACCTGAAGTGAAGCATCGGAATCTACAACTGGACTCTCAGGAAAGGTTCAAATCATAGAAAGTTAGAGTGTCAGGCGTCTTGTACTTAAGCCGGCATTGTGCCTTTTGTATTACATTCAGATGGAATTGCTGTGTATTATCGTCAATAAGAAGGTCCAAGGATACAGTAAACCTGAAGTGAAGCATCGGAATCTAAAACTGGACTCACAGGAGAGGTTCAAATCATAGAAAGTTAGAGTGTCAGTCCTCTTGTATTTAAGATGGCATTGTGCCTTTTGTACTAAATTCGGTTGCAATTTCTGTGTTTCATCGTCAATAAGAAGATCCAAGGGATACAGTAAACCTGAAGTGAAGCATAGGAACCTAAAACTGAACTCTCAGGGGAGGTTCAAATCATAGAAAGTTAGAGTGTCAGTCCTCTTGTACATAAGTCGCCATTGTGCCTTTTGTATTAAATTCGCATGCAATTTCTGTGTTTCACCTTCAAATAGAAGGTCCAAGATATACAGTAAACCTGAAGGGAAGCATCGGAATCTAAAACTGGTCTTACAGGAGGGGTTCAAATCATAGAAAATTAGAGTGTCAGTCCTCTTGTATTTAAGATGGCATTGTGCCTTTTGTATTAAATTCGGATGCAATTTCCGTGTTTCATCGTCAGTAAGAAGATCCAAGGGATACAGTAAACCTGAAGTGAAGCATCGGAAACTAAAACTGGACTGACAGGAGAGGCTCAAATCATAGAATGTTAGAGTGTCAGTCCTGTTGTACTTATGTAGGCATTGTGCCTTTTTTATTAAATTCAGATGGAATTCCTGTGTTTCATCGTCAATAAGAAGGACCAAGGGATACAGTAAACCTGAAGTGAAGCATCTGAATCGAAAACTGGACTCACAGGAGAGGTTCAAATCATAGAAAGTTAGAGTGGCAGTCCTCTTGTACTTTAGTCGCCATTGTGCCTTTGGTATTGAATTCGGATTGAATTTCTGTGTTTCATCGTCAATAAGAAGGTCCAAGGGACACAGTAAACCTGAAGTGAAGCATTGTAATCTAAAACTGGACTCACAGGAAAGGTTCAAATCATAGAAAGAGAGAGTGTCAGTCCTCCTGTACTTAAGTCGGCATTGTGCCTTTTGTATTAAATTCGTATGCAATTTCTGTGTTTCATCGTCAATAAGAAGGTCGAAGGGATACAGTAAACCTGAAGTGAAGCATCGGAATCTAAAACTGGACCCGCAGGAAAGGTTCAAATCATAGAAAGTGAGAGTGTCAGGCGTCTTGTACTTAAGTCGGCATTGTGCCTTTTGTATTAAATTCAGATGGAATTTCTGTGTTTTATCGTCAATAAGAAGGTCCAAGGATACAGTAAACCTGAAGTGAAGCATCGGAATCTAAAACTGGTCTTACAGGAGGGGTTCAAATCATAGAAAGTTAGAGTGTCAGTCCTCTTGTACTTAAGTTGGCATTGTGCCTTTTGTATTAAATTCGGATGCAATTTCTGTGTTTCATCGTCAATAAGATGGTCTAAGGTATACAGTAAACCTGAAGGGAAGCGTCGGAAACTAAAACTGGACTCACAGGAGAGGTTCAAATCATTGAAAGTTATAGTGTCAGTTCTCTTGTACTTATGTCGGCATTGTGCCTTTTGTATTAAATTCGGATGCAATTTCTGTGTTTCATCGTCAATAAGAAGGTCCAAGGGATACAGTAAACCTAAAGTGAAGCATCTCAAACTAAAACTGGACTCACAGGAGAGGTTCAAATCATAGAACGTTAGAGTGTCTGCCCTCTAGTACTTAAGTCGGCATTGTGCCTTTTGTATTAAATTCGGATGCAATTTCTGTGTTTCATCGTCACTAAGAACGTAAAAGGGATACAGTGAACCGGAAGTGAAGCATCGGAATCTAAAATCGGACTCACAGGAGTGGTTAAAATCATAGATATTTAGAGGGTCAGTCCTCTT
Source organism: Schistocerca americana (assembly GCF_021461395.2). Taxonomy (NCBI): domain Eukaryota; kingdom Metazoa; phylum Arthropoda; class Insecta; order Orthoptera; family Acrididae; genus Schistocerca; species Schistocerca americana. Next base: position 63,192,262 of record NC_060121.1, read on the forward strand.
GTACTTTAGTCGGCATTGTGCCGTTTGTATTAAATTCGGATGCAATTTCTGTGTTTCATCGTCAATAAGATGGTGCAAGGGATACAGTAAACCTGAAGTGAAGCATCGGAATCGAAAACTGGACTCACAGGAGAGGTTCAAATCATATAAAGCTAGAGTGTCAGGCCTCTTGTACTTAAGTCGGCATTGTGCCTTTTGTATTAAATTCAGATGGAATCTCTGTGTTTCACCGTCAATAAGAAGGTCCAAGAGATATAGTAAACCTGAAGTGAAGCATCGGAACCTAAAACTTGACTCACAGGAGAGGTTCAAATCACAGAACGTTAGAGTGTCAGTCCTCTAGGACTTAAGTTGGCATTGTGCCTTTTGTATTAAATTCGGATGCAATTTCAGTGTTTCATCGTCAATAGGTAGGTCCAAGGGATACAGTAAACCTGAGGTGAAGCATCGGAAACTAAAACTGGACTGACAGGAGAGGTTCAAATCATAGAAAGTTAGAGTGTCAGTCCTGTTGTACTTATGTAGGCATTGTGCCTTTTGTATTAAATTCAGATGGAATTCCTGTGTTTCATCGTCAATAAGAAGGTCCAAGGGATACAGTAAACCTGAAGTGAAGCTTCGGAATCGAAAACTGGACTCACAGGAGAGGTACAAATCATAGAAAGTTAGAGTGGCAGTCCTCTTGTACTTAAGTCGGCATTGTGCCTTTTGTATTAAATTCGGATGCAATTTCTGTGTTTCATCGTGAATAAGATGGTCCAAGGGATACAGTAAACCTGAAGTGAAGCATTGGAATCGAAAACTGGACTCACAGAAGAGGGTCAAATCATAGAGAGTTAGAGTGTCAGTCCTCTTGTGCTTAAGTTGGCATTGTGCCTTTTCAACAAAATTCGGATGCAATTTCTGTGTTTCATCGTCAATAAGAAGGTCCAAGGGATACAGTGAACCTGAAGTGAAGCATCGGAAACTAAAACTGGACTTACAGGAGGGGTTCAAATCATAGAAAGTTAGAGTGTCAGTCCTCTTGTATTTAAGTCGGCATTGTGCCTTTTGTATTAAATTCGGACGCAATATCTGTGTTTCATCGTCAATAAGAAGGTCCAAGGTATACAGTAAACCCGAAGGGAAGCATCGGAAACTAAAACTGGTCTCACAGGAGAGGTTTAAACATTGAGAGTTAGAGTGTCAGTCCTCTTCTACTTATGTCGGCATTGTGCCTTTTGTATTAAATTCGGATGCAATTTCTGTGTTTTATCGTCAATAAGAAGGTCGAAGGGATACAGTAAACCTGAAGTGAAGCATCGGAAACTAAAACTGGACTCACAGGAGAGGTTCAAACCATAGGCCGTCAGAGTGTCAGTCCTCTAGTACATAAGTCGGCATTGTGCCTTTTGTATTAATTTCGGATTGAATTTCTGTGTTTCATCGTCAATAAGAAGGTCCAAGGGACACAGTAAACCTGAAGTGAAGCATTGTAATCTAAAACTGGCCTCACAGGAGAGGTTCAATTCATAGAAAGGGAGAGTGTCAGTCCTCTTGTACTTAAGTCGTTATTGTGACTTTTGTATTAAATTCGGATGCAATTTCTGTGTTCCATCATCAATAAGATGGTCCAAGGTATACAGTAAACCTGAAGGGAAGCATCGGAAACTAAAACTGGACTCACAGGAGAGGTTCAAATCATTAAAAGTTAGAGTGTCAGTTCTCTTGTACTTACGTCGGCATTGTGCCTTTTGTATTAAATTAGGATGCAATTTCTGTGTTTCATCGTCAATAAGAAGGTCCAAGGGACACAGTAAACCTGAAGTGAAGCATTGTAATCTAAAACTGGACTCACAGGAAAAGTTCAAATCATAGAAAGAGAGAGTGTCAGTCCTCTTGTACTTAAGTCGGCATTGTGCCTTTTGTATTAAATTCGTATGCAATTTCTGTGTTTCATCGTCAATAAGAAGGTCCAAGGTATACAGTAAACCTGAAGTGAAGCATCGGAATCTACAACTGGACTCTCAGGAAAGGTTCAAATCATAGAAAGTTAGAGTGTCAGTCCTCTTGTATTTAAGATGGCATTGTGCCTTTTGTATTAAATTCGGATGCAATTTCTGTGTTTCATCGTCAATAAGAACGTAAAAGGGATACAGTGAACCGGAAGTGAAGCATCGGAATCTAAAATCGGACTCACAGGAGTGGTTAAAATCATAGAAATTTAGAGTGTCAGTCCTCTTGTACTTTAGTCGGCATTGTGACGTTTGTATTACATTCGGATGCAATTTCTGTGTTTCATCGTCAATAAGGTGGTTCAAGGGATACAGTAAACCTGAAGTGAAGCATCGGAAACTAAAACTGGACTGACAGGAGAGGTTCAAATCATAGAAAGTTAGAGTGTCAGTCCTGTTGTACTTATGTAGGCATTGTGCCTTTTGTATTAAATTCAGATGGAATTCCTGTGTTTCATCGACAATAAGAAGGTCCAAGGGATACAGTAAACCTGAAGTGAAGCATCTGAATCGAAAACTGGACTCACAGGAGAGGTTCAAATCATAGAAAGTTAGAGTGGCAGTCCTCTTGTACTTAAGTCGGCATTGTGCCTTTTGTATTAAATTCGGATGCAATTTCTGTGTTCCATCGTCAATAAGATGGTCCAAGGGATACAGTAACCCTATAGTGAAGCATTGAAATCGAAAACTGGACTCACAGAAGAGGTTCAAATCCTAGAAAGTTAGAGTGTCAGTCCTCTTGTATTTAAGTTGGCATTGTGCCTTTTGTACAAAATTCGGATGCAATTTCTGTGTTTCATCGTCAATAAGAAGGTCCAAGGGATACAGTGAACCTGAAGTAAAGCATCGGAAACTAAAACTGGACTTACAGGAGGGGTTCAAATCATAGAAAGTTAGAGTGTCAGTCCTCTTGTATTTAAGTCGGCATTGTGCCTTTTGTATTAAATTCGGACGCAATATCTGTGTTTCATCGTCAATAAGAAAGTCCAAGGTATACAGTAAACCTGAAGGGAAGCATCGAAAACTAAAACTGGTCTCACAGGAGAGGTTCAAAACATTGAGAGTTAGAGTGTCAGTCCTCTTCTACTTATGTCGGTATTGTGTCTTTTGTATTAAATTCGGATGCAATTTCTGGGTTTAACGTCAATAAGAAGGTCCAAGTGATACAGTAAACCTGAAGTGAAGCATCGGAAACTAAAACTGGACTCACAGGAGAGGTTCAAACCATAGGACGTCAGAGTGTCAGTCCTCTAGTACATAAGTCGGCATTGTGCCTTTTGTATTAATTTCGGATTGAATTAATGTGTTTCATCGTCAATAAGAAGGTCCAATGGATACAGTAATCCGGAAGGGAAGCATCGGATTCGAAAACTGGACTCACAGGAGAGGTTCAAATCATAGAAAGTTAGAGCGTCAGTCCTCTTGTACTTAAGTCGGCATTGTGCCTTTTGTATTAAATTCGGATGCATTTTCTGTGATTCATCGTCAATAAAAAGGTCCAAGGGATACAGTAAACCTAAAGTGAAGCATCGGAATCAAAAACTGGACTTACAGAAGAGGTTCAAATCATTGAGAGTTAGAGTGTCAGTCCTCTTCTATTTATGTCGGCATTGTGCCTTTTGTATTCAATTCGGATGCAATTTCTGTGTTTCATCGCCAATAACATGGTCCAAGGGATACAGTAATCCGGAAGTGAAGCATCGGAAACTAAAACTAGACTCACAGGAGAGGTTCAAACCATAGAACGTTAGAGTGTCAGTCCTCTTGTACGTAAGTCGGCATTGTGCCTCTTGTATTAAATTCGGATGCAATTTCTGTGTTTCAATGTCAATAAGAAGGTAAAAGGGATACAGTAAACCTGAAGTGAAGCATCGGAATCTAAAACCGGACTCACAGGAGAGGGTCAAATCATAGAAAGCTAGAGTGTCAGTCCTCTTGTAGTTTAGTCGACATTCTGCATTTTGTATTACATTCGGATGCCATATCTGTGTTTCATCGTCAATAAGATGGTGCAAGGTATACAGTAACCCTGAAGTGAAGCATCGGAATCGAAAACTGGACTCACAGGAGCGGTTCAAATAATAGAAAGTTAGAGTGTCAGTCCTTTTGTACATAAGTCGGCATTGTGCCATTTGTATTAAATTCGGGTGCAATTTCTGTGTTTCATCGTCAAATAGGAAGGTCCAAGGGATACAGTAAACTTGAAGTTAAGCATCGGAATCTAAAACTGGACCCACAGGAGACGTTCAAATCATAGAAAGAGAGAGTGTCAGGCCTTTTGTCCTTAAGTCGGCATTATGCCTTTTGTATTAAATTCGGATGCAATTTCAGTGTTTCATCGTCAATAGGTAGGTCCAAGGGATACAGTAAACCTGAAGTGAAGCATCGGAAACTAAAACTGGACTGACAGGAGAGGTTCAAATCATAGAAAGTTAGAGTGTCAGTCCTGTTGTACTTATGTAGGCATTGTGCCTTTTGTATTAAATTCAGATGGAATTCCTGTGTTTCATCGTCAATAAGAAGGTCCAAGGGATACAGTAAACCTGAAGTGAAGCTTCGGAATCGAAAACTGGACTCACAGGAGAGGTACAAATCATAGAAAGTTAGAGTGGCAGTCCTCTTGTACTTAAGTCGGCATTGTGCCTTTTGTATTAAATTCGGATGCAATTTCTGTGTTTCATCGTGAATAAGATGGTCCAAGGGATACAGTAAACCTGAAGTGAAGCATTGGAATCGAAAACTGGACTCACAGAAGAGGGTCAAATCATAGAGAGTTAGAGTGTCAGTCCTCTTGTACTTAAGTTGGCATTGTGCCTTTTCAACAAAATTCGGATGCAATTTCTGTGTTTCATCGTCAATAAGAAGGTCCAAGGGATACAGTGAACCTGAAGTGAAGCATCGGAAACTAAAACTGGACTTACAGGAGGGGTTCAAATCATAGAAAGTTAGAGTGTCAGTCCTCTTGTATTTAAGTCGGCATTGTGCCTTTTGTATTAAATTCGGACGCAATATCTGTGTTTCATCGTCAATAAGAAGGTCCAAGGTATACAGTAAACCCGAAGGGAAGCATCGGAAACTAAAACTGGTCTCACAGGAGAGGTTTAAACATTGAGAGTTAGAGTGTCAGTCCTCTTCTACTTATGTCGGCATTGTGCCTTTTGTATTAAATTCGGATGCAATTTCTGTGTTTTATCGTCAATAAGAAGGTCGAAGGGATACAGTAAACCTGAAGTGAAGCATCGGAAACTAAAACTGGACTCACAGGAGAGGTTCAAACCATAGGCCGTCAGAGTGTCAGTCCTCTAGTACATAAGTCGGCATTGTGCCTTTTGTATTAATTTCGGATTGAATTTCTGTGTTTCATCGTCAATAAGAAGGTCCAAGGGACACAGTAAACCTGAAGTGAAGCATTGTAATCTAAAACTGGACTCACAGGAGAGGTTCAATTCATAGAAAGGGAGAGTGTCAGTCCTCTTGTACTTAAGTCGGCATTGTGCCTTTTGTATTAAATTCGGATGCAATTTCTGTGATTCATCGTCAATAAGAAGGTCGAAGGGATACAGTAAACCTGAAGTGAAGCATCGGAATCTAAAACTGGACCCGCAGGAAAGGTTCAAATCATAGAAAGTGAAAGTGTCAGGCGTCTTGTACTTAAGTCGTCATTGTGCCTTTTGTATTAAATTCAGATGGAATTTCTGTGTTTTATCGTCAATAAGAAGGTCCAAGGTATACAATAAACCTGAAGTGAAACATCGGAAACTAAAACTGGACGTACAGTAGAGGTTCAAATCATAGAAAGTTAGAGTGTCAGTCCTCTAGTACTTAGGTCGGCATTGTGCCTTTTGCATTAAATTCGGATGCAACTTCTGTGTTTTATCGTCAGTAAGCAGGTCCAAGGGATATAGTGAACCTGAAGTGATGCATCGGAAACTATAGCTGGACTTACAGGAGAGGTACAAATCATAGAAATTACAGTGTCAGTCCTCTTGTACTTAAGTCGTTATTGTGACTTTTGTATTAAATTCGGATGCAATTTCTGTGTTCCATCGTCAATAAGATGGTCCAAGGTATACAGTAAACCTGAAGGGAAGCATCGGAAACTAAAACTGGACTCACAGGAGAGGTTCAAATCATTAAAAGTTAGAGTGTCAGTTCTCTTGTACTTACGTCGGCATTGTGCCTTTTGTATTAAATTAGGATGCAATTTCTGTGTTTCATCGTCAATAAGAAGGTCCAAGGGACACAGTAAACCTGAAGTGAAGCATTGTAATCTAAAACTGGACTCACAGGAAAAGTTCAAATCATAGAAAGAGAGAGTGTCAGTCCTCTTGTACTTAAGTCGGCATTGTGCCTTTTGTATTAAATTCGTATGCAATTTCTGTGTTTCATCGTCAATAAGAAGGTCCAAGGTATACAGTAAACCTGAAGTGAAGCATCGGAATCTACAACTGGACTCTCAGGAAAGGTTCAAATCATAGAAAGTTAGAGTGTCAGTCCTCTTGTATTTAAGATGGCATTGTGCCTTTTGTATTAAATTCGGATGCAATTTCTGTGTTTCATCGTCAATAAGAACGTAAAAGGGATACAGTGAACCGGAAGTGAAGCATCGGAATCTAAAATCGGACTCACAGGAGTGGTTAAAATCATAGAAATTTAGAGTGTCAGTCCTCTTGTACTTTAGTCGGCATTGTGACGTTTGTATTACATTCGGATGCAATTTCTGTGTTTCATCGTCAATAAGATGGTTCAAGGGATACAGTAAACCTGAAGTGAAGCATCGGAAACTAAAACTGGACTGACAGGAGAGGTTCAAATCATAGAAAGTTAGAGTGTCAGTCCTGTTGTACTTATGTAGGCATTGTGCCTTTTGTATTAAATTCAGATGGAATTCCTGTGTTTCATCGACAATAAGAAGGTCCAAGGGATACAGTAAACCTGAAGTGAAGCATCTGAATCGAAAACTGGACTCACAGGAGAGGTTCAAATCATAGAAAGTTAGAGTGGCAGTCCTCTTGTACTTAAGTCGGCATTGTGCCTTTTGTATTAAATTCGGATGCAATTTCTGTGTTCCATCGTCAATAAGATGGTCCAAGGGATACAGTAACCCTATAGTGAAGCATTGAAATCGAAAACTGGACTCACAGAAGAGGTTCAAATCCTAGAAAGTTAGAGTGTCAGTCCTCTTGTATTTAAGTTGGCATTGTGCCTTTTGTACAAAATTCGGATGCAATTTCTGTGTTTCATCGTCAATAAGAAGGTCCAAGGGATACAGTGAACCTGAAGTAAAGCATCGGAAACTAAAACTGGACTTACAGGAGGGGTTCAAATCATAGAAAGTTAGAGTGTCAGTCCTCTTCTATTTAAGTCGGCATTGTGCCTTTTGTATTAAATTCGGACGCAATATCTGTGTTTCATCGTCAATAAGAAAGTCCAAGGTATACAGTAAACCTGAAGGGAAGCATCGAAAACTAAAACTGGTCTCACAGGAGAGGTTCAAAACATTGAGAGTTAGAGTGTCAGTCCTCTTCTACTTATGTCGGTATTGTGTCTTTTGTATTAAATTCGGATGCAATTTCTGGGTTTAACGTCAATAAGAAGGTCCAAGTGATACAGTAAACCTGAAGTGAAGCATCGGAAACTAAAACTGGACTCACAGGAGAGGTTCAAACCATAGGACGTCAGAGTGTCAGTCCTCTAGTACATAAGTCGGCATTGTGCCTTTTGTATTAATTTCGGATTGAATTAATGTGTTTCATCGTCAATAAGAAGGTCCAATGGATACAGTAATCCGGAAGTGAAGCATCGGATTCGAAAACTGGACTCACAGGAGAGGTTCAAATCATAGAAAGTTAGAGCGTCAGTCCTCTTGTACTTAAGTCGGCATTGTGCCTTTTGTATTAAATTCGGATGCATTTTCTGTGATTCATCGTCAATAAAAAGGTCCAAGGGATACAGTAAACCTAAAGTGAAGCATCGGAATCAAAAACTGGACTTACAGAAGAGGTTCAAATCATTGAGAGTTAGAGTGTCAGTCCTCTTCTATTTATGTCGGCATTGTGCCTTTTGTATTCAATTCGGATGCAATTTCTGTGTTTCATCGCCAATAAGATGGTCCAAGGGATACAGTAATCCGGAAGTGAAGCATCGGAAACTAAAACTAGACTCACAGGAGAGGTTCAAACCATAGAACGTTAGAGTGTCAGTCCTCTTGTACGTAAGTCGGCATTGTGCCTCTTGTATTAAATTCGGATGCAATTTCTGTGTTTCAATGTCAATAAGAAGGTAAAAGGGATACAGTAAACCTGAAGTGAAGCATCGGAATCTAAAACCGGACTCACAGGAGAGGGTCAAATCATAGAAAGCTAGAGTGTCAGTCCTCTTGTAGTTTAGTCGACATTCTGCATTTTGTATTACATTCGGATGCCATATCTGTGTTTCATCGTCAATAAGATGGTGCAAGGTACACAGTAACCCTGAAGTGAAGCATCGGAATCGAAAACTGGACTCACAGGAGCGGTTCAAATAATAGAAAGTTAGAGTGTCAGTCCTTTTGTACATAAGTCGGCATTGTGCCATTTGTATTAAATTCGGGTGCAATTTCTGTGTTTCATCGTCAAATAGGAAGGTCCAAGGGATACAGTAAACTTGAAGTTAAGCATCGGAATCTAAAACTGGACCCACAGGAGACGTTCAAATCATAGAAAGAGAGAGTGTCAGGCCTTTTGTCCTTAAGTCGGCATTATGCCTTTTGTATTAAATTCAGATGGAATATCTGTGTTTCATCGTCAATAAGAAGGTCCAAGGGAGACAGTAAACCTGAAGTGAAGCATCGGAATCGAAAACTGGACTCAAAGGAGAGGTTCAAATCGCAGAAAGTTAGAGTGTAAGTCCTCTTGTGTTTAAGTCGGCATTGTGCCTTTTGTACGAAATTCGGTTACAATTTCTGTGTTTCATCGTCAATAAGGAGGTCCAAGGGATACATTAGACCCGAAGTGAAGCATCGGAACCTAAAACTGGACTCACAGGAGAGGCTCACATCATAGAAAGTTAGAGTGTCAGTCCTCTTGTACTTAAGTCGGCATTGTGCCTTTTGTATTAAATTCGGATGCAATTTCTGTGTTTCATCGTCAATAAGAAGGTCCAAGGTATACAGTAAACCTGAAGTGCAGCATCGGAATCTAAAGCTGGACTCACAGGAAGGGTTCAAATCATAGAAAGTTAGAGTGTCACTCCTCTTGTACTTAAGTCGGCATTGTGCCTTTTGTATTAAATGCAGATGGAATTTCCGTGTTTCAGCATCAATACGAAGGTCCAAGGGATACAGTTAACCTGAAGTGAAGCATCGGAACCTAAAACCGGTCTCACAGGAGAGGTTCAAATCATAGAACGTAAGTGTGTCAGTCCTCTAGTACTTAAGTTGGCATTGAGCCTTTTGTATTAAATTCGGATGCAATTTCTGTGTTTCATCGTCAATAAGAAGTTCCAATGGATACAGTAAACCTTTAGTGAAGCATAGGAAAATAAAACTGGACTGACAGGAGGGGTTCACATCATAGATAGTTAGAGTGTCAGTCCTCTAGTACTTAAGTCGGCATTGCGCCTTTTGTATTAAATTTGGATGCAATATGTGTTTTTCATCGTCAATAACAGGGTCAAAAGTATACAGTAAACCTGAAGTGAAGCATCGGAATCTAAAACTGTACTCACAGGAGATGTTCAAATCATAGAAAGTGAGAGTCTCAGACCTCTTGTACTTAAGTCGGCATTGTGCCTTTAGTATTAAATTCAGATGGAATTTCTGTGTTTCATCTTTAATAAGAAGGTCCAAGGGATACAGTAAACCTGAAGGGGAGCATCGGAACCTAAAACTGGACTCACAGGAGAGGTTCAAATCATAGAACGTTTGAGTGTCAGTCCTCTACTACATAAGTCGGCATTGTGCCTTTTGTACTAAATTCGGATGCAATTTCTGTGTTTCATCGTCAATAAGAAGGTCCAAGGGATACAGTAAACCTGAAGGGGAGCATCGGAACCTAAAACTGGACTCACAGGAGAGGTTCAAATCATAGAACGTTAGAGTGTCTGTCCTCTAGTACTTAAGTCGGCATTGGGCCTTTTGTATTACATTCGGTTGCAATATCTGTGTTTCATCGTCATTAAGAAGGTAAAAGGGATAGAGTAAACCTAAAGTGAAGCGTCGGAATCTAAAACTGGACTCAAAGGAGAGGTTCACATCATAGAAAGTTATAGTGTCAGTCCTCTTGTACTTAAGTCGGCATTGTGCCTTTTGTATTAATTTCGGATGCAATTTCTGTGTTTTATCGTCAATAGGAAGGTCAAAGGTATACAGTAAACTTGATGTCAAGCATCGGAATCTAAGGCTGGACTCACAGGATGGGTTCAAATCAAAGAAAGTTTGAGTGTCAGTCCTCTTGTACTTAAGTCGGCATTGTGCCACTTGTATTAAATTCAGCTGGAATTTCTGTGTTTCATCGTCAATAAGAAGGTCCAAGGTATACAGCAACCCTGAAGTGAAGCATCGGAATCGAAAACTGGACTCACAGGAGAGGTTCAAATCATAGAAAGTTACAGTGTCAGTCCTCTTGTACTTAAGTCGGCATTGTGCCTTTTCTATTAAATTCGGATGCAATTTTTGTGTTTCATCGTCAGTAAGAAGGTCCAAGGGATACAGTAAACCTGAAGTGAAGCATCGGAATCTAAAACTGGATTCACAGGAGAGGTTCAAATTATTGAATGAAAGAGTGTCAGCCCTCTTGTACTTAAGTCGGCATTGTGCCTTTTGTATTAAATTCGAAAGCAATTTCTGTGTTTCCTCGGCAATAAGAAGTTCCAAGGTATACAGTGAACCTGAAGTGAAGCATCGGAATCGAAAACTGGACTCACAGGAGAGGTTCAAATCATAGAAAGTTAGAGTGTCAGTCCTCTTGTATTTAAGTCGGCATTGTGCATTTTGTACTAAATTCGCTTGCAATTTCTGTGTTTCATCGTCAATAAGAAGGTCCAAGGTATACAGTAAACCTGAAGTGCAGCATCGGAATCTAAAGCTGGACTCACAGGAAGGGTTGAAATCATAGAAAGTTAGAGTGTCACTCCTCTTGTACTTAAGTCGGCATTGTGCCTTTTGTATTAAATTCAGATGGAATTTCTGTGTTTCAGCATCAATACGAAGGTCCAAGGGATACAATAAACCTGAAGTGAAGCATCGGAATCGAAAACTGGTCTCACAGGACAGGTTCAAATCATAGATAGTTAGGGTGTCAGTCGTCTTGTACATAAGTCGGCATTGTGCCTTTTGTATTATATACGGATGCAATTTCTGTGTTCCATCGTCAATAAGAAGGTCCAAGGGATACAGTTAACCTGAAGTGAAGCATCGGAATCGAAAACTTGACTCACACGAGAGGTTCAAATCATAGAAAATTATAGGGTCAGTCCTCATGTTTTAACTCGGCATTGTGCCTTTTGTACTAAATTCGGTTGCAATTTCTGTGTTTCATCGTCAATAAGAAGTTCCAAGGGATACAGTAAACCTCAAGTGAAGCATCGGAACCTAAAACTGGACTCACAGGAGGGGTTCAAATCATAGAACGTTTGAGTGTCAGTCCTCTAGTACATAAGTCGGCATTGTGCCTCTTGTACTAAATTCGGATGCAATTTCTGTGTTTCATCGTCAATAAGAAGGTCCAAGGGATACAGTAAACCTGAAGGGGAGCATCGGAACCTAAAACTGGACTCACAGGAGAGGTTCAAATCATAGAACGTTAGAGTGTCTGTCCTCTAGTACTTAAGTCGGCATTGGGCCTTTTGTATTACATTCGGTTGCAATATCTGTGTTTCATCGTCATTAAGAAGGTAAAAGGGATAGAGTAAACCTAAAGTGAAGCATCGGAATCTAAAACTGGACTCACAGGCGAGGTTCGCATCATAGAAAGTTATAGTGTCAGTCCTCTTGTACTTAAGTCGGCATTGTGCCTTTTGTACTAAATTCGGATACAATTTCTGTGTTTCATCGTCAATAGGAAGGTCAAAGGTATACAGTAAACTTGATGTCAAGCATCGGAATCTAAGGCTGGACTCACAGGATGAGTTCAAATCAAAGAAAGTTTGAGGCTCAGTCCTCTACTACTTATGTCGGCAATGTGCCTTTTGTATTAAATTCAGCTGGAATTTCTGTGTTTCATCGTCAATAAGAAGGTCCAAGGGATACAGTAAACCCAAAGTGAAGCATTGGAAACTAAACTGGACTCACAGGAGAGGTTCAAATCATAGAACGTTAGAGTGTCAGTCTTCTAGTATATGAGTCGGCATTGTGCCTTTTGTATTAAATTCGGATGCAATTTCTGTGTTTCTTCGTCAATAAGAAGGTCCAAGGGATACAGTAAACCTGAAGTGAAGCATCGGAAACTGAAACTGGACTCACAGGAGAGGTTCACATCATAGAAAGTTAGAGTGTCAGTCCTCTTGTACTTAAGGCGGCATTGTGCCTTTTGTATTAAATTCGGAAGCAATTTCTGTGTTTCATCGTCAATAAGAAGGTCCAAGGTATACAGTAAACCTGAAGTGAAGCATCGAAATCTAAAACTGGACTCACAGGAACGGTTCAAATCATAGGAAGTTAGAGTGTCTGTCCCCTTGTACTTAAGTCGGCATTGTGCCTTTTGTATTAAATTCAGATGGATTTTCTGTGTTTCATCGCCAATTAGAAGGTCCAAGGGATACAGTAAACCTGAAGTGAAGCATCGGAATCTAAAACTGGACTCACAGGAGAGGTTCAAATCATAGATAGTTAGAGTGTCAGTCCTCTTGTACTTAAGTCGGCATTGTGCCTTTTGTATTAATTTCGGATGCAATTTCTGTGTTTAATCGGCAATAAGAAGGTAAAAGGGATACAGTAAACCAGAAGTGAAGCATCGGAGTTTAAAACCGGACTCACAGGAGAGGTTCAAATCATAGAAAGTTAGAGTGTCAGTCCTCTTGTACTTATGTCGGCATTGTGCATTTTGTATTATATTCGGATGCCATTTCTGTGTTTCATCGTCAATAAGATGGTCCGAGGGATGCAGTAAACCTTAAGTGAAGCATCGGAATCGAAAACTGGACTCACAGGAGAGGTTCAAATCATAGAAAGTTAGAGTGTCAGTCCTCTTGTATTTAAGTCGGCATTGTGCCTTTTGTACTAAATTCGGTTGCAATATCTGTGTTTCATCGACAATAAGAAGGTGCAAGGGATACAGTAAACCTGAAGGGGAGCATCGGAACCTAAAACTGGACTCACAGGAGAGGTTCAAATCATAGATCGTTAGAGTGTCAGTCCTCTAGTACTTAAGTCGGCATTGTGCCTTTTTATTAAATTCAGTTGCAATTTCTGTGTTTCATCGTCAATAACAAGGTCAAAGGGATACAGTAAACCTGAAGTGAAGCATCGGAACCTAAAACTGGACACACAGGAGAGGTTCACATCATAGAAAGTTATAGTGTCAGTCCTCTTGTACTTAAGTCGGCATTGTGCCTTTTGTATTAAATTCGGATGCAATTTCTGTGTTTCATCGTCAATAAGAAGGTCAAAGGTATACAGTAAACTTGATGTCAAGCATCGGAATCTAAGGCTGGACTCACAGGATGGGTTCAAATCACAGAAAGTTTGAGTGTCAGTCCTCTTGTACTTAAGTCGGCATTGTGCCACTTGTATTAAATTCAGCTGGAATTTCTGTGTTTCATCGTCAATAAGAAGGTCCAAGGTATACAGCAACCCTGAAGTGAAGCATCGGAATCGAAAACTGGACTGACAGGAGAGGTTCAAATCATAGAAAGTTACAGTGTCAGTCCTCTTGTACTTAAGTCATCAATGTGCCTTTTGTATTAAATTCAGATGGAATTTCTGTGTTTCAGCATCAATACGAAGGTCCAAGGGTTACAGTAAACCTGAAGTGAAGCATCGGAATCGAAAACTGGTCTCACAGGACAGGTTCAAGTCATAGATAGTTAGAGTGTCAGTCGTCTTGTACATAAGTCGGCATTGTGCCTTTTGTATTATATACGGATGCAATTTCTGTGTTCCATCGTCAATAAGAAGGTCCAAGGGACACAGTAAACCTGAAGTGAAGCATTGGAATCTAAACTGGGCTCACAGGAGAGGTTCAAATCATAGTGAGAGAGAGTGTCAGTCCTCTTGTACATAAGTCGGCATTGTGCCTTTTGTATTAAATTCGGACGCAATTTCTGTGTTTCATCGTCAATAAGAATGTCCAAGGGATACAGTAAACCTGAAGTGAACATCGGAATCTATAACTGGACTCACAGGAGAGGTTCAAATCATAGAAAGTTAGAGTGTCAGGCTTTTTGTCCTTAAGTCGGCATTGTGCCTTTTGTATTAAATTCAGATCGAATTTCTGTGTTTCACCGTCAATAAGAAGGTCCAAGGGATACAGTAAACCTGAAGTGAAACATCGGAACCGAGAACTGGGCTCACAGGAGAGGTTCAAATCATAGAAAGTTAGAGTGGCAGTCCTCCTGTACTTAAGTCGGCATTGTGCCTTTTGTATTAAATTCGGATGCAATTTCTGTGTTTCATCGTCAATAAGAAGGTCCAAGGTATACAGAAAACCTGAAGAGAAGCATCGGATTCTAAAGCAGGACCCACAGGAAAGGTTCAAATCATTGAGAGTTAGAGAGCAAGTCCTCTACTACTTATGTCGGCAATGTGCCTTTTGTATTAAATTCGGATGCAATTTCTGTGTTTCATCGTCAATAAGAGGGTCCAAGGGATACAGTAAACCCAAAGTGAAGCATCTGAAACTAAACTGGACTCACAGGAGAGGTTCAAATCATAGAACCTTAGAGTGTCAGTCCTCTAGTTCTTAAGTCGACATTGTGCCTTTTGTATTAAATTCGGAAGTAATTTCTGTGTTTCTTCGTCAATAAGAAGGTCCAAGGGATACAGTAAACCTGAAGTGAAGCATCGGAAACTAAAACTGGACTCACAGGAGAGGTTCACATCATAGAAAGTTAGAGTGTCAGTCCTCTTGTACTTAAGTCGGCATTGTGCCTTTTGTATTAAATTCGGATGCAATTTCTGTGTTTCATCGTCAATAAGAAGGTCCAAGGTATACAGTAAACCTGAAGTGAAGCATCGAAATCTAAAACTGGACTCACAGGAACGGTTCAAATCATAGGAAATTAGAGTGTCTGTCCCCTTGTACTTAAGTCGGCATTGTGCCTTTTGTATTAAATTCAGATGGATTTTCTGTGTATCATCGCCAATTAGAAGGTCCAAGGGATACAGTAAACATGAAGTGAAGCATCGGAATCTAAAACTGGACTCACAGGAGAGGTTCAAATCATAGAAAGTTAGAGTGTTAGGCCATTTGTCCTTAAGTCGGCATTGTGCCTTTTGTATTAAATTCAGATGGAATTTCTGTGTTTCATCGTCAATAAGAAGGTCCAAGGGACACAGTTAACCTGAAGTGAAGCATCGGAATCGAAAACTGGACTCACACGAGAGGTTCAAATCATAGAAAATTATAGTGTCTGTCCTCTTGCTTTAACTCGGCATTGTGCCTTTTGTACTAAATTCGGTTGCAATTTCTGTGTTTCATCGTCAATAAGAAGTTCCAAGGGATACAGTAAACCTGAAGTGAAGCATCGGAACCTAAAACTGGACTCACAGGAGGGGTTCAAATCATAGAACGTTTGAGTGTCAGTCCTCTAGTACATAAGTCGGCATTGTGCCTTTTGTATTAAATTCGGATGCAATTTCTGTGTATCATCGTGAATAAGAAGGTCCAAGGGATACAGTAAACCTGAAGGGGAGCATCGGAACCTAAAACTGGACTCACAGGAGAGGTTCAAATCATAGAACGTTAGAGTGTCTGTCCTCTAGTACTTAAGTCGGCATTGGGCCTTTTGTGTTACATTCGGTTGCAATATCTGTGTTTCATCGTCATTAAGAAGGTAAAAGGGATAGAGTAAACCTAAAGTGAAGCATCGGAATCGAAAACTGGACTCACAGGCGAGGTTCGCATCATAGAAAGTTATAGTGTCAGTCCTCTTGTACTTAAGTCGGCATTGTGCCTTTTGTACTAAATTCGGATACAATTTCTGTGTTTCATCGTCAATAGGAAGGTCAAAGGTATACAGTAAACTTGATGTCAAGCATCGGAATCTAAGGCTGGACTCACAGGATGAGTTCAAATCAAAGAAAGTTTGAGGCTCAGTCCTCTACTACTTATGTCGGCAATGTGCCTTTTGTATTAAATTCAGCTGGAAATTCTGTGTTTCATCGTCAATAAGAAGGTCCAAGGGATACAGTAAACCCAAAGTGAAGCATTGGAAACTAAACTGGACTCACAGGAGAGGTTCAAATCATAGAACGTTAGAGTGTCAGTCTTCTAGTATATGAGTCGGCATTGTGCCTTTTGTATTAAATTCGGATGCAATTTCTGTGTTTCTTCGTCAATAAGAAGGTCCAAGGGATACAGTAAACCTGAAGTGAAGCATCGGAAACTGAAACTGGACTCACAGGAGAGGTTCACATCATAGAAAGTTAGAGTGTCAGTCCTCTTGTACTTAAGGCGGCATTGTGCCTTTTGTATTAAATTCGGAAGCAATTTCTGTGTTTCATCGTCAATAAGAAGGTCCAAGGTATACAGTAAACCTGAAGTGAAGCATCGAAATCTAAAACTGGACTCACAGGAACGGTTCAAATCATAGGAAGTTAGAGTGTCTGTCCCCTTGTACTTAAGTCGGCATTGTGCCTTTTGTATTAAATTCAGATGGATTTTCTGTGTTTCATCGCCAATTAGAAGGTCCAAGGGATACAGTAAACCTGAAGTGAAGCATCGGAATCTAAAACTGGACTCACAGGAGAGGTTCAAATCATAGATAGTTAGAGTGTCAGTCCTCTTGTACTTAAGTCGGCATTGTGCCTTTTGTATTAATTTCGGATGCAATTTCTGTGTTTAATCGGCAATAAGAAGGTAAAAGGGATACAGTAAACCAGAAGTGAAGCATCGGAGTTTAAAACCGGACTCACAGGAGAGGTTCAAATCATAGAAAGTTAGAGTGTCAGTCCTCTTGTACTTATGTCGGCATTGTGCATTTTGTATTATATTCGGATGCCATTTCTGTGTTTCATCGTCAATAAGATGGTCCGAGGGATGCAGTAAACCTTAAGTGAAGCATCGGAATCGAAAACTGGACTCACAGGAGAGGTTCAAATCATAGAAAGTTAGAGTGTCAGTCCTCTTGTATTTAAGTCGGCATTGTGCCTTTTGTACTAAATTCGGTTGCAATATCTGTGTTTCATCGACAATAAGAAGGTGCAAGGGATACAGTAAACCTGAAGGGGAGCATCGGAACCTAAAACTGGACTCACAGGAGAGGTTCAAATCATAGATCGTTAGAGTGTCAGTCCTCTAGTACTTAAGTCGGCATTGTGCCTTTTTATTAAATTCAGTTGCAATTTCTGTGTTTCATCGTCAATAACAAGGTCAAAGGGATACAGTAAACCTGAAGTGAAGCATCGGAACCTAAAACTGGACACACAGGAGAGGTTCACATCATAGAAAGTTATAGTGTCAGTCCTCTTGTACTTAAGTCGGCATTGTGCCTTTTGTATTAAATTCGGATGCAATTTCTGTGTTTCATCGTCAATAAGAAGGTCAAAGGTATACAGTAAACTTGATGTCAAGCATCGGAATCTAAGGCTGGACTCACAGGATGGGTTCAAATCACAGAAAGTTTGAGTGTCAGTCCTCTTGTACTTAAGTCGGCATTGTGCCACTTGTATTAAATTCAGCTGGAATTTCTGTGTTTCATCGTCAATAAGAAGGTCCAAGGTATACAGCAACCCTGAAGTGAAGCATCGGAATCGAAAACTGGACTGACAGGAGAGGTTCAAATCATAGAAAGTTACAGTGTCAGTCCTCTTGTACTTAAGTCATCAATGTGCCTTTTGTATTAAATTCAGATGGAATTTCTGTGTTTCAGCATCAATACGAAGGTCCAAGGGATACAGTAAACCTGAAGTGAAGCATCGGAATCGAGAACTGGTCTCACAGGACAGGTTCAAGTCATAGATAGTTAGAGTGTCAGTCGTCTTGTACATAAGTCGGCATTGTGCCTTTTGTATTATATACGGATGCAATTTCTGTGTTCCATCGTCAATAAGAAGGTCCAAGGGGCACAGTAAACCTGAAGTGAAGCATTGGAATCTAAACTGGGCTCACAGGAGAGGTTCAAATCATAGTAAGAGAGAGTGTCAGTCCTCTTGTACATAAGTCGGCATTGTGCCTTTTGTATTAAATTCGGATGCAATTTCTGTGTTTCATCGTCAATAAGAATGTCCAAGGGATACAGTAAACCTGAAGTGAACATCGGAATCTATAACTGGACTCACAGGAGAGGTTCAAATCATAGAAAGTTAGAGTGTCAGGCTTTTTGTCCTTAAGTCGGCATTGTGCCTTTTGTATTAAATTCAGATCGAATTTCTGTGTTTCACCGTCAATAAGAAGGTCCAAGGGATACAGTAAACCTGAAGTGAAACATCGGAACCGAGAACTGGGCTCACAGGAGAGGTTCAAATCATAGAAAGTTAGAGTGGCAGTCCTCCTGTACTTAAGTCGGCATTGTGCCTTTTGTATTAAATTCGGATGCAATTTCTGTGTTTCATCGTCAATAAGAAGGTCCAAGGTATACAGAAAACCTGAAGAGAAGCATCGGATTCTAAAGCAGGACCCACAGGAAAGGTTCAAATCATTGAGAGTTAGAGAGCAAGTCCTCTACTACTTATGTCGGCAATGTGCCTTTTGTATTAAATTCGGATGTAATTTCTGTGTTTCATCGTCAATAAGAGGGTCCAAGGGATACAGTAAACCCAAAGTGAAGCATCTGAAACTAAACTGGACTCACAGGAGAGGTTCAAATCATAGAACCTTAGAGTGTCAGTCCTCTAGTTCTTAAGTCGACATTGTGCCTTTTGTATTAAATTCGGAAGTAATTTCTGTGTTTCTTCGTCAATAAGAAGGTCCAAGGGATACAGTAAACCTGAAGTGAAGCATCGGAAACTAAAACTGGACTCACAGGAGAGGTTCACATCATAGAAAGTTAGAGTGTCAGTCCTCTTGTACTTAAGTCGGCATTGTGCCTTTTGTATTAAATTCGGATGCAATTTCTGTGTTTCATCGTCAATAAGAAGGTCCAAGGTAAACAGTAAACCTGAAGTGAAGCATCGAAATCTAAAACTGGACTCACAGGAACGGTTCAAATCATAGGAAATTAGAGTGTCTGTCCCCTTGTACTTAAGTCGGCATTGTGCCTTTTGTATTAAATTCAGATGGATTTTCTGTGTATCATCGCCAATTAGAAGGTCCAAGGGATACAGTAAACATGAAGTGAAGCATCGGAATCTAAAACTGGACTCACAGGAGAGGTTCAAATCATAGAAAGTTAGAGTGTTAGGCCATTTGTCCTTAAGTCGGCATTGTGCCTTTTGTATTAAATTCAGATGGAATTTCTGTGTTTCATCGTCAATAAGAAGGTCCAAGGGACACAGTTAACCTGAAGTGAAGCATCGGAATCGAGAACTGGACTCACACGAGAGGTTCAAATCATAGAAAATTATAGTGTCTGTCCTCTTGCTTTAACTCGGCATTGTGCCTTTTGTACTAAATTCGGTTGCAATTTCTGTGTTTCATCGTCAATAAGAAGTTCCAAGGGATACAGTAAACCTGAAGTGAAGCATCGGAACCTAAAACTGGACTCACAGGAGGGGTTCAAATCATAGAACGTTTGAGTGTCAGTCCTCTAGTACATAAGTCGGCATTGTGCCTTTTGTATTAAATTCGGATGCAATTTCTGTGTATCATCGTGAATAAGAAGGTCCAAGAGATACAGTAAACCTGAAGGGGAGCATCGGAACCTAAAACTGGACTCACAGGAGAGGTTCAAATCATAGAACGTTAGAGTGTCTGTCCTCTAGTACTTAAGTCGGCATTGGGCCTTTTGTATTACATTCGGTTGCAATATCTGTGTTTCATCGTCATTAAGAAGGTCCAAGGTATAGAGTAAAGATAAAGTGAAGCATCGGAATCTAAAACTGGACTCACAGGAGAGGTTCAAATCATAGATAGTTAGAGTGTCAGTCCTCTTGTACTTAAGTCGCCATTGTGCCTTTTGTATTAAATTCGGATGCAATTTCTGTGTTTCATCGTCAATAAGAAGGTCAAAGCTATACAGTAAACTTGATGTCAAGCATCGGAATCTAAGGCTGGACTCACAGGATGGGTTCAAGTCAAAGAAAGTTTGAGTGTCAGTCCTCTTGTACTTAAGTCGGCATTGTGCCTTTTGTATTACATTCGGATGCAACATCTGTGTTACATCGTCAATTAGAAGGTCCAAGGGATACAGTAAACCTGAAGTGAAGCATCGGAATCTAAAACTGGACACACAGTAGAGGTTCAAATCATTGAAAGTTAGTGTGTCAGTCCTCTTGTACTTAAGTCGGCATTGTGCCTTTTCTATTAAATTCGGATGCAATTATTGTGCTTCATCGTCAATAAGAAGGTCCAAGGGATACAGCAAACCTGAAGTGAAGCATCGGAATCTAAAACTGGATTCACAGCAGAGGTTCAAATTATTGAATGAAAGAGTGTCAGTCCTCTTTTACTTAAGTCGGCATTGTGCCTTTTGTATTAAATTGGGAAGCAATTTCTGTGTTTCATCGGCAATAAGAAGGTCCAAGGTATACAGTGAACCTGAAGTGAAGCATCGGAATCGAAAACTGGACTCACAGGAGAGGTTCAAATCATAGGAAGTTCGAGTGTCGGTCCTTGTGTATTTAAGTCGGCATTGTGCATTTTGTACTAAATTCGCTTGCAATTTCTGTGTTTCATCGTCAATAAGAAGGTCCAAGAGATACAGTAATCCCGAAGTGAAGCATCGGAACCTAAAACTGGACTCAAAGAGGGGTTCAAATCATAGAAAGTTGGAGTGTCTGTCTTCTTGTACTTAAGTCGGAATTGTGCCTTTTGTATTAAATTCGGATGCAATTTCTGTGTATCATCGACAATAAGAAGGTCCGAGGTCTACAGTAAAAATGAAGTGAAGCATCAGAGTCTAAAACTGGACTCACAGGAAGGGTTGAAATCTTAGAAAGTTAGAGTGTCATTCCTCTTGTACTTAAGTCGGCATTGTGCCTTTTGTTATAAATTCGGATGCAATTTCTGTGTTTCATCGTCAATAAGAAGGCCAAGGTACACAATAAACCTGAAGTGAAGCATCGGAAACTAAAACTGGACTCACAGGAGAGGTTCAAATCATTGAACAAGAGAGTGTCAGTCCTCTAGTACGTAAGTCGGCATTGTGCCTTTCGTATTTAATTCGGATGCAATTTCTGTGTTTCATCGTCAATAAGAAGGTCCAAGGTATACAGTAAACCTGAAGGGAAGCATCGGAATCGAAAACTGGACTCACAGGAGAGGTTCAAATCCTAGAAAGTTAGAGTGTCAGTCCTCTTGTATTTAAGTCGGCATTGTGCCTTTCGTGTTAAATTCAGATGCAATTTCTGTGTTTAATCGACAATAAGAAGGTCCAAGGGTTACAGTAAACCTGAAGTGAGGCATCGGAATCTAAAGCCGGATTCAAAGGAGAGGTTCAAATCATAGAAAGTTAGAGTGTCAGTCCACTTGTACTTAAGTCGGCATTGTGCCTTTTGTATTAAATTCGGATGCAATTTCTGTGTTTAATCGTCAATAAGAAGGTCGAAGGGATACAGTAAACCTGAAGTGAAGCATCGGAATCGGAAACTGGACTCACAGGAGAGGTTCAAATCATAGAAAGTTAGAGTTTCAGTCCTCTTGTAAAAACTCGGCATAGTGCTTTTTTATTAAATTCGGATGCAATTTCTGTGATTAATCGTCAATAAGAACGTCGAAGGGATACAGTAAACCTGAAGTGAAGCATCGGAATTGGAAACTGGACTCACGGGAGAGGTTCATATCATAGAAAGTTAGAGAGTCAATTAGCTTGTACATAAATCGGCTTTGTTCCTTTTGTATTAAATTCGGAAGCAATTTCTGTGTCTCATCGTCAATAAGAAGGTCCAAGGTATAGAGTAAACCTGAAGTGAAGCATCGGAATCTAAAACTGGACTCACAATAAACGTTCACATCATAGAGAGAGAGAGTGTCAGTCCTCTTGTACGTAAGTCGGCATTGTGCCTTTAGTATTAAACTCGGATGCAATTTCTGTGTTCCATCGTCAATATGAAGGTCCAAGGGATACAGTAAACCTGAAGTGAAGCATCGGAATCTAAAACTGGACTCACAGGAGAGGTTCAAATCATAGAAAGTTAGAGTGTCAGGCCTCTTGTCCTTCCGTCGGCTTTGTGCCTTTTGTATTGAATTCAGATGGAATTTATGTGTTTCATCGTCAATAAGAAGGTCCAAGGGATACAGTAAACCTGACGTGAAGCATCGGAGACTAAAACTGGACTCACGGGAGAGGTTCACATCATAGAAAGTTAGAATGTCAGTCCTCTTGTACTTAAGTCGGCATTGTGCCTTTTGTATTAAATTCGGATGCAATTTCTGTGTATCATCGTCAATAAGAAGGTCCAAGGGATACAGTAAACCTGAAGTGAAGCATCGGAATCTAAAACTGGACTCACAGAAGAGATCCAAATCATAGAAAATTAGAGTGTCAGTCCTCTTGTACTTAAGTTGGCATTGTGCCTGTTTTATTTCATTCGGTTGCAATATCTGTGTTTCATCGTCAATAAGAAGGTCCAAGGGATAGAGTAAACCTAAAGTGAAGCATCGGAATCTAAAACTGGACTCACAGGAGAGGTTCAAATCATAGAGAGTTAGAGTGTCAGTCCTCTTGTACTTAAGTCGGCATTGTGCCTTTTGTATAAATTTCGGGTTCAATTTCTGTGTTTCATCGTCAATAAGAAGGTAAAAGGGATACAGTAAACCAGAAGTGAAGCATCGGAGTTTAAAACCGGACTCACAGGAGAGGTTCAAATCATAGAACGTTAGAGTGTCAGTCCTCTAGTACTTAAGTCGGCATTGTGCCTTTTGTATTAAATTCAGTTGCAATTTCTGTGTTTCATCGTCAATAACAAGCTCCAAGGGAAACAGTAAACCTGAAGTGAAGCATTGGAAACTAAAACTGGACTCACAGGAGAGGTTCACATCATAGAAAGTTAGAGTGTCAGTCCTCTTGTACTTAAGTCGGCATTGTGCCTTTTGTATTAAATTCGAATGCAATTTCTGTGTTTCATCGTCAATAACAAGGTTAAAGGTATACAGTAAACCTGATGTCAAGCATCGGAATCTAATGCCGGACTCACAGGAAGGGTTCAAATCAAAGAAAGTTAGAGTGTCAGTCCTCTTGTACTTGAGTCGGCATTGTGCCTTTTGTATTACATTCAGATGCAATATCTGTGTTTCATCTTCAATTAGAAGGTCCAAGAGATACAGTAAACCTGAAGTGAAGCATCGGAATCTAAAACTGAACACAGTAGAGGTTCAAATCATAGTAAATTAGTGTGTCAGCCCTCTTGTACTTAAGTCGGCATTGTTCATTTTCTATTAAATTCGGATGCAATTTCTGTGTTTCATCGTCAATAAGAAGGTCCAAGGGATACAGTAAACCTGAATTGAAGCATCGGAATCTAAAACTGGATTCACAGGAGAGGTTCAAATCATTGAATGAAAGAGTGTCAGTCCTCTTGTACTTAAGTCGGCATTGTGCCTTTTGTATTAAATTCGGATGCAATTTCTGTGTTTCATCGGCAATAAGAAGGTCCAAGGTATACAGTGAACCTGAAGTGAAGCATCGGAATCGTAAACTGGACTCACAGGAGAGGTTCTAATCATAGAAAATCAGAGTGTCAGTCCTCTTGTATTTAAGTCGGCATTGTGCATTTTGTACGAATTTCGGTTGCAATTTCTGTGTTTCATCGTCAATAAGAAGGTCCAAGGGATACAGTAAACCTGAAGTGAAGCATCGGAACCTAAAACTGGACTCAAAGAAGGGTTCAAATATAGAAAGTTAGGGTGTCAGTAATCTTGTACTTAAGTCGGCATTGTGCCTTTTGTATTAAATTCGGATTCAATTTCTGTGTATCATCGTCAATAAGATCGTCCAAGGTATACAGTAAACCTGATGTCAAGCATCGGAATCTAAGGCTGGACTCACAGGAAGGGTTCAAATCAAAGAAAGTTAGAGTGTCAGTCCTCTTGTACTTAAGACGGCATTGTGCCATTTGTATTAAATTCAGATGGAATTTCGGTGTTTCATCGTCAATAAGAAGGTCCAAGGGATACAGCAACCCTGAAGTGAAGCATCGGAATCGAAAACTGGACTCACAGGAGAGGTTCAAATCATAGAAAGTTAGAGTGTCAGTCCTCTTGTACTTAAGTCGGCATTGTGCCTTTTGTATTACATTCGGATTCAATATCTGTGTTGATTCGTCAATTAGAAGGTCCAAGGGATACAGTAAACCCGAAGTGAAGCATCGGAATCTAAAACTGGACACACAGTAGAGGTTCAAATCATAGAAAGTTAGTGTGTCAGTCCTCTAGTACTTAAGTCGGCATTGTGCCTTTTCTATTAAATTCGGATGCAATTTCTGTGTTTCATCGTCAATAAGAAGGTCCAAGGGATACAGTAAACCTGGATTCAAGCATCGGAATCTAAAACTGGATTCACAGGAGAGGTTCAAATCATTGAATGAAAGAGTGTCAGTCCTCTTGTACTTAAGTCGGCATTGTGCCTTTTGTATTAAATTCGGATGCAATTTCTGTGTTTCATCGGCAATAAGAAGGTCCAAGGTATACAGTGAACCTGAAGTGAAGCATTGCAATCGTAAACTGGACTCACAGGAGAGGTTCTAATCGTAGAAAGTCAGAGTGTCAGTCCTCTTGTATTTAAGTCGGCATTGTGCATTTTGTACTAAATTCGGTTGCAATTTCTGTGTTTCATCGTCAATAAGAAGGTCCAAAGGATACAGTAAACCTGATGTGAAGCATCGGAACCTAAAACTGGACTCAAAGAGGGGTTCAAATATAGAAAGTTAGAGTGTCAGTCCTCTTGTACTTAAGTCGGCATTGTGCCTTTTGTATTAAATTCGGATGCTATTTCTGTGTTTCATCGTCAATAAGAAAGTCCAAGGTATACAGTAAACCTGACGTGAAGCATGGGAAAGTAAAACTGGACTCACAGGAGAGATTCAAATCATAGAAAGTTAGAGTGTCATTCCTCTTGTATTTATGTCGGCATTGTGCCTTTTGTTATAATTTCGGATGCAGTTTCTGTGTTTCATCGTCAATAAGAAGGCCAAGGTACACAATAAACCTGAAGTGAAGCATCGGAAACTAAAACTGGACTCACAGGAGAGGTTCAAATCATTGAACGAGAGAGTGTCAGTCCTCTAGTACGTAAGTCGGCATTGTGCCTTTTGTATTAAACTCGGATGCAATTTCTGTGTTTCATCGTCAATAAGAAGGGCCAAGGGATACAGTAAACCTGAAGTGAAGCATCGGAAACTAAAACTGGACTCACAGGAGAGGTTCAAATCATAGAAAGATAGAGTGTCAGTCCACTAGTTCATAAGTCGGCATTGTGCTTTTGTATTAAATTCGGATGCAATTTCTGAGTTTAATCGTCAATAAAAAGGTCGAAGGGATACAGTAAACCTGACGTGAAGCATCGGAATCGGAAACTGGGCTCACAGGAGAGGTTCAAATCATAGAAAGTTAGAATGTCAGTCCGCTTGTACATAAATCGGCATTGTGCCTTTTGTATTAAATTCGGATGCAATTTCTGTGTTTCATCGTCAATAAGAAGGTCCAAGGTATACAGTAAACCTGAAGTGAAGCATCGGAATCAAAAACTGGACTCACAGGAGAGGTTCAAATCATAGAAAGAGAGAGTGTCAGTCCTCTTGTACATAAGTCGGCATTGTGAGTATGTATTAAATTCGGATGCAATTTCTGTTTTTCAACGTCAATAAGAACGTCCAAGTGACACAGTTAACCTGAAGTGAAGCATCGGAAACTAAAACTGGACTCACAGGAGAGGTTCAAATCATTGAACGTGGGAGTGTCAGTCCTCTAGTACTTAAGTCGGCATTGTGCCTGTTGTATTAAATTCGGATGCAATAACTGTGTTTCATCATCAATGAGAAAGTCCAAGGGATACAGTAAACCTGAAGTGAAGCATCGGAATCGAAAACTGGTCTCACAGGAGAGGTTCAAATCATAGAAAGTTAGAGTGTCAGTCCTCTTGTATTTAAGTCGGCATTGTGCCGTTTGTATTAAATTCTGATGCAATTTCTGTGTTTCATCCTCAATAAGAATGTCCAAGGGATACAGTAAACCTGAAGTGAAGCATCGGAATCTAAAATCGGACTCACAGGAGAGGTTCAAATCATAGAAAGTTAGAGTTTCAATCCTCTTGTACTTAAGTCGGCATAGTGCTTTTGTATTATATTCGGATGCAATTTCTGTGTTCATCGTCAATAAGAAGGTCCAAGGGATACAGTAAACCTGAAGTGAAACATCGGAATCTAAACCGGGACCCACAGGAGAGGTTCAAATAATAGAAAGAAAGAGTGTCAATCCTCTTGTATTTAAGTCGGCATTGTGCCTTTTGTACTAAATTCGGATGCAATTTCTGTGTTTCATCGTCAATAAGAAGGTCCAAGGGATACAGTAAACCTGAATTGAAGGTTCGGAATCTAAAACTGGACTCACAGAAGAGGTTCAAATCATAGAATGTTAGAGTGTCTGTCCTCTTGTATTTATGTCGGCATTGTGCCTTTAGTACTAAATTCGGTTGCAATTTCTGTGTTTCATCGTCAATAAGATAGTCCAAGGGATACAGTAAACCTGAAGTGAAGCATTGGAATCTAAACCTGGACTTACAGGAGGGGTTCAAATCATACAAAGAAAGAGTGTCAGTCCTCTTGTACTTAGGTCGGCATTGTGCGTTTTGTATTAAATTCGGATGCAATGTCTGTGTTTCATCGTCAATAAGAAGGTCCAAGGGATACAGTAAACCTGAAGTGAAGCATCGGAATCTAAAATTGGACTCACGGGAGAGGTTCAAATCATAGAAAGAAAGAGTGTCAGTCCTCTTGCACTTAAGACGTCATTGTGCCTTGTGTATTAAATTCGGATGCAATTTCTGTGTTTCATCGTCTATAAGAAGGTCAAAGGTATACAGTAAACCTGAAGTGAAGCATCGTAATCAAAAACCGGACTCACAGGTGACGTTCAAATCATAGAAAGTTAGAGTAACAGGCAACTTGTCCTTAAGTCGGCATTGTGCCTTTTGGATTAAATTCAGATGGAATTTCGTTGTTTCATCGTCAATAAGAAGGTCCAAGGATACAGTAATCCTGAAGTGAAGCATCGGAATCGAAAACTGGACTCACAGGAGAGGTTCAAATCATAGAAAGTTAGAGTGTCAGTCCTCTTGTATTGAAGTCGGCATTTTGCCTTTTTTACTAAATTCGGTTGTAATTTCTGTGTTTCATCGTCAATAAGAAGGTCCAAGGGATACAGTAAACCTGAAGTGCAGCATCGGAACCTAAAACTGGACTCACAGAAGAGGTTCAAATCATAGAAAGTTAGAGTGTCAGTCCTCTTGTACTTAAGACGGCATTGTGCCATTTGCATTAAATTCGGATGCAATTTCTGTGTTTCATCGTCAATAAGAAGGTCCAAGGGATACAGTAAACCTGAAGTGAAGCATCAGAATCTAAAACTGGACTCACAGGAGGGGTTCAAATCATAGAAAGTTATTGTGTCAGTCCTCTTGCACTTAAGTCG
The DNA here is from genome assembly GCF_021461395.2 of Schistocerca americana. Classification (NCBI taxonomy): domain Eukaryota; kingdom Metazoa; phylum Arthropoda; class Insecta; order Orthoptera; family Acrididae; genus Schistocerca; species Schistocerca americana. The sequence goes on from NC_060121.1 coordinate 63,220,115, forward strand.
GCATTGTGCCTTTTGTATTAAATTCAGATGGAATTTCTGTGTTTCGTCGTCAATAAGAAGGTCCAAGGATACAGTAAACCTGAAGTGAAGCATCGGAATCGAAAACTGGACTCACTGGAGAGGTTCAAATCATGGAAAGTTAGAGTGTCAGTCCTCTTGTATTTAAGTCGGCATTTTGCCTTTTGTACTAAATTCGGTTGTAATTTCTGTATTTCATCGTCAATAAGAAGGTCCAAGGGATACAGTAAACCTAAAGAGCAGCATCGGAACCTAAAACTGGACTCACAGAAGAGGTTCCAATTATAGAAAGTTAGAGTGTCAGTCCTCTTGTACTTAAGTCGGCATTGTGCCTTTTGTATTAAATGCGGATGCAATATCTGTGTTTCATCGTCAATAAGAAGGTCCAAGGTATACAGTAAACCTGAAGTGAAGCATCAGAATCTAAAACTGGACTCACAGGAGGGGTTCAAATCATAGAAAGTTATTGTGTCAGTCCTCTTGCACTTAAGTCGGCATTGTGCCTTTTGTATTAAATTCGGATGCAATTTCTGTGTTTCATCGTCAATAAGAAGGTCCAAGGGATACAGTAAACCTGAAGTGAAACATCGGAAACTAAAACTGGAACCACAGGAGAGGTTCAAATCATAGAAAGAAAGAGTGTCAATCCTCTTGTAATTAAGTCGGCATTGTGCCTTTTGTACTAAATTCGGTTGTAATTCCTGCGTTTCATCGTCAATAAGAAAGACCAAGAAATACAGTAAACCTGAAGTGCAGCAATGGAACCTAAAACGGGACTCACAGGAGAGGTTCAAATCATAGAAAGTTAGAGTGTCAGTCCCCTTGTACTTAAGTCGGCATTGTGCCTTTTGTATTAAATGCGGATGCAATACCTGTGTTTCATCGTCAATAAGAAGGTCCAAGGTATATAGTAAACCTGAAGTGAAGCATCAGAATGTAAAACTGGACTCACTGGAGGGGTTCAAATAATACAAAGTTAGAGTGTCAGTCTTCTTGCACTTAAGTCGGCATTGTGCCTTTTGTATTAAATTCGGATGCAATTTCTGTGTTTCATCGTCACTAAGAAGGTCCAAGGGATACAGTAAACCTGAAGCGAAGGTTCGGAATCTAAAACTGGACTCACAGGAGAGGTTCAAATCAAAGAATGTTAGAGTGTCTGTCCTCTTGTATTTATGTCGGCATTGTGCCTTTAGTACTAAATTCGGTTGCAATTTCTGTGTTTCATCGTCAATAAGATAGTCCAAGGGATACAGTAAACCTGAAGTCAAGCATTGGAATCTAAACCTGGACTTACAGGAGGGGTTCAAATCATACAAAGTAAGAGTGTCAGTCCTCTTGTACTTAAGTCGGCATTGTGCCTTTTGTATTAAATTCGGATGCAATGTCTGTGTTTCATCGGCAATAAGAAGGTCCAAGGGATACAGTAAACCTGAAGTGAAGCATCGGAATCTAAAATTGGACTCACGGGAGAGATTCAAATCATAGAAAGAAAGAGTGTCAGTCCTCTTGCACTAAAGACGTCATTGTGCCTTGTGTATTAAATTCGGATGCAATTTCTGTGTTTCATCGTCTATAAGAAGTTCCAAGGTATACAGTAAACCTGAAGCGAAGCATCGGAATCTAAAACCGGACTCACAGGTGACGTTCAAATCATAGAAAGTTAGAGTAACAGGCAACTTGTCCTTAAGTCGGCATTGTGCCTTTTGGATTAAATTCAGATGGAATTTCGTTGTTTCATCGTCAATAAGAAGGTCCAAGGGATACAGTAAACCTGAAGTGCAGCATCGGAACCTAAAACTGGACTCACAGAAGAGGTTCAAATCATAGAAAGTTAGAGTGTCAGTCCTCTTGTACTTAAGACGGCATTGTGCCATTTGCATTAAATTCGGATGCAATTTCTGTGTTTCATCGTCAATAAGGAGGTCCAAGGGATACAGTAAACTTGAAGTGAAGCATTGGAATCTAAACCTGGACTCACAGGAGGGGCTCAAATCATATAAAGAAAGAGTGTCAGTCCTCTTGTACTTAAGTCGGCATTGTGCCTTTTGTATTAAATTCGGATGCAATATCTGTGTTTCATCGTCAATAAGAAGGTCCAAGGGATACAGTAAACCTGAAGTGAAGCATCGAAAACTAAAACTGGACTCACAGGAGAGGTTCAAATCATAGAAAGAAAGAGTGTCAGTCCTCTTGTACTTAAGTCGGCATTGGGCCTTTTGTATTAAATTCGGATGCAATATCTGTGTTTCATCGTCAATAAGAAGGTCCAAGGGATACATTAAACCTGAAGTGAAGGTTCGGAATCTAAACCTGGACTCACAGAAGAGGTTCAAATCATAGAAAGAAAGAGTGTCAGTCCTCTTGTACTTCAGACGGCATTGTGCCTTTTGTATTAAATTCGGATGCAATTTCTGTGTTTCATCGTCAATAAGAAGGTCCAAGGGATACAGTAAACCTGAAGTGAAGCATCGGAATCTAAAAGTGGACTCACAGGAGACGTTCAAATCATAGAAAGTTAGAGTAACAGGCCTCTTGTCCTTAAGTCGGCATTGTGCCTTTTGTATTAAATTCAGATGGAATTTCTGTGTTTCATCGTCAATAAGAAGGTCCAAGGATACAGTAAACCTGAAGTGAAGGATCAGAATCGAAAACTGGACTCACTGGAGAGGTTCAAATCATAGAAAGTTAGAGTGTCAGTCCTCTTGTATTTAAGTCGGCATTTTGCCTTTTGTACTACATTTGGTTGTAATTTCTGTGTTTCATCGTCAATAAGAAGGTCCAAGGGATACAGTAAACCTAAAGAGCAGCATCGGAACCTAAAACTGGACTCACAGAAGAGGTTCCAATTATAGAAAGTTAGAGTGTCAGTCCTCTTGTACTTAAGTCGGCATTGAGCCTTTTGTATTAAATGCGGATGCAATATCTGTGTTTCATCGTCAATAAGAAGGTCCAAGGTATACAGTAAACCTGAAGTGAAGCATCAGAATCTAAAACTGGACTCACAGGAGGGGTTCAAATCATAGAAAGTTATTGTGTCAGTCCTCTTACACTTAAGTCGGCATTGTGCCTTTTGTATTTAATTCGGTTGCAATTTCTGTGTTTCATCGTCAATAAGAAGGTCCAAGGGATACAGTAAACCTGAAGTGAAACATCGGAAACTAAAACTGGACCCACAGGAGAGGTTCAAATCATAGAATGAAAGAGTGTCAATCCTCTTGTATTTAAGTCGGCATTGTGCCTTTTGTACTAAATTCGGTTGTAATTCCTGCGTTTCATCGTCAATAAGAAAGTCCAAGAAATACAGTAAACCTGAAGTGCAGCAATGGAACCTAAAACGGGACTCACAGGAGAGGTTCAAATCATAGAAAGTTAGTGTGTCAGCCCTCTTGTACTTAAGTCGGCAGTGTGCCTTTTGTATTAAATGCGGATGCAATTTCTGTGTTTCACCGTCAATAAGAAGGTCCAAGGGATACAGTAAACCTGAAGTGAAGCATCAGAATGTAAAACTGGACTCACTGGAGGGGTTCAAACAATACAAAGTTAGAGTGTCAGTCTTCTTGCACTTAAGTCGGCATTGTGCCTTTTGTATTAAATTCGGATGCAATTTCTGTGTTTCATCGTCACTAAGAAGGTCCAAGGGATACGGTAAACCTGAAGTGAAGGTTCGGAATCTAAAACTGGACTCACAGGAGAGGTTCAAATCATAGAATGTTAGAGTGTCTGTCCTCTTGTATTTATGTCGGCATTGTGCCTTTAGTACTAAATTCGGTTGCAATTTCTGTGTTTCATCGTCAATAAGATAGTCCAAGGGATACAGTAAGCCTGAATTGAAGCATTGGAATCTAAACCTGGACTTACAGGAGGGAATAAAAACATACAAAGAAAGAGTGTCAGTCCTCTTGTACTTAAGTCGGCATTGTGCCTTTTGTATTAAATTTATATGCAATGTCTGTGTTTAATCGTCAATAAGAAGGTCCAAGGGATACAGTAAACCTGAAGTGAAGCATCGGAATCTAAAATTGGACTCACGGGAGAGGTTCAAATCATAGAAAGAAAGAGTGTCAGTCCTCTTGCACTTAAGACGTCATTGTGCCTTTTGTATTAAATTCGGATGCAATTTCTGTGATTCATCGTCTATAAGAAGGTCCAAGCTATACAGTAAACCTGAAGTGAAGCATCGGAATCTAAAACTGAACTCACAGGTGACGTTCAAATCATAGAAAGTTAGAGTAACAGGCAACTTGTCCTTAAGTCGGCATTGTGCCTTTTGGATTAAATTCAGATGGAATTTCGTTGTTTCATCGTCAATAAGAAGGTCCAAGGATACAGTAATCCTGAAGTGAAGCATCGGAATCGAAAACTGGACTCACAGGAGAGGTTCAAATCTTTGAAATTTAGAGTGTCAGTCCTCTTGTATTTAAGTCGGCATTGTGCCGTTTGTATTAAATTCTGATGCAATTTCTGTGTTTCATCCTCAATAAGAATGTCCAAGGGATACAGTAAACCTGAAGTGAAGCATCGGAATCTAAAATCGGACTCACAGGAGAGGTTCAAATCATAGAAAGTTAGAGTTTCAATCCTCTTGTACTTAAGTCGGCATAGTGCTTTTGTATTAAATTCGGATGCAATTTCTGTGTTCATCGTCAATAAGAAGGTCCAAGGGATACAGTAAACCTGAAGTGAAACATCGGAATCTAAACCGGGACCCACAGGAGAGGTTCAAATAATAGAAAGAAAGAGTGTCAATCCTCTTGTATTTAAGTCGGCATTGTGCCTTTTGTACTAAATTCGGTTGTAATTCCTGCATTTCATCGTCAATAAGAAAGTCCAAGAAATACAGTAAACCTGAAGTGCAGCATCGGAACCTAAAACGGGACTCACAGGAGAGGTTCAAATCATAGAAAGTTAGAGTGTCAGTCCTCTTGTACATAAGTCGGCATTGTGCCTGTTGTATTAAATTCGGATGCAATAACTGTGTTTCATCGTCACTAAGAAGGTCCAAGGGATACAGTAAACCTGAATTGAAGGTTCGGAATCTAAAACTGGACTCACAGAAGAGGTTCAAATCATAGAATGTTAGAGTGTCTGTCCTCTTGTATTTATGTCGGCATTGTGCCTTTAGTACTAAATTCGGTTGCAATTTCTGTGTTTCATCGTCAATAAGATAGTCCAAGGGATACAGTAAACCTGAAGTGAAGCATTGGAATCTAAACCTGGACTTACAGGAGGGGTTCAAATCATACAAAGAAAGAGTGTCAGTCCTCTTATACTTAGGTCGGCATTGTGCGTTTTGTATTAAATTCGGATGCAATGTCTGTGTTTCATCGTCAATAAGAAGGTCCAAGGGATACAGTAAACCTGAAGTGAAGCATCGGAATCTAAAATTGGACTCACGGGAGAGGTTCAAATCATAGAAAGAAAGAGTGTCAGTCCTCTTGCACTTAAGACGTCATTGTGCCTTGTGTATTAAATTCGGATGCAATTTCTGTGTTTCATCGTCTATAAGAAGGTCAAAGGTATACAGTAAACCTGAAGTGAAGCATCGTAATCAAAAACCGGACTCACAGGTGACGTTCAAATCATAGAAAGTTAGAGTAACAGCAACTTGTCCTTAAGTCGGCATTGTGCCTTTTGGATTAAATTCAGATGGAATTTCTGTGTTTCATCGTCAATAAGAAGGTCCAAGGGATACAGTAAACCTGAAGTGAAGCATCAGAATCTAAAACTGGACTCACAGGAGGGGTTCAAATCATAGAAAGTTATTGTGTCAGTCCTCTTGCACTTAAGTCGGCATTGTGCCTTTTGTATTAAATTCAGATGGAATTTCTGTGTTTCGTCGTCAATAAGAAGGTCCAAGGATACAGTAAACCTGAAGTGAAGCATCGGAATCGAAAACTGGACTCACTGGAGAGGAGCAAATCATGGAAAGTTAGAGTGTCAGTCCTCTTGTATTTAAGTCGGCATTTTGCCTTTTGTACTAAATTCGGTTGTAATTTCTGTATTTCATCGTCAATAAGAAGGTCCAAGGGATACAGTAAACCTAAAGAGCAGCATCGGAACCTAAAACTGGACTCACAGAAGAGGTTCCAATTATAGAAAGTTAGAGTGTCAGTCCTCTTGTACTTAAGTCGGCATTGTGCCTTTTGTATTAAATGCGGATGCAATATCTGTGTTTCATCGTCAATAAGAAGGTCCAAGGTATACAGTAAACCTGAAGTGAAGCATCAGAATCTAAAACTGGACTCACAGGAGGGGTTCAAATCATAGAAAGTTATTGTGTCAGTCCTCTTGCACTTAAGTCGGCATTGTGCCTTTTGTATTAAATTCGGATGCAATTTCTGTGTTTCATCGTCAATAAGAAGGTCCAAGGGATACAGTAAACCTGAAGTGAAACATCGGAAACTAAAACTGGAACCACAGGAGAGGTTCAAATCATAGAAAGAAAGAGTGTCAATCCTCTTGTAATTAAGTCGGCATTGTGCCTTTTGTACTAAATTCGGTTGTAATTCCTGCGTTTCATCGTCAATAAGAAAGACCAAGAAATACAGTAAACCTGAAGTGCAGCAATGGAACCTAAAACGGGACTCACAGGAGAGGTTCAAATCATAGAAAGTTAGAGTGTCAGTCCCCTTGTACTTAAGTCGGCATTGTGCCTTTTGTATTAAATGCGGATGCAATACCTGTGTTTCATCGTCAATAAGAAGGTCCAAGGTATATAGTAAACCTGAAGTGAAGCATCAGAATGTAAAACTGGACTCACTGGAGGGGTTCAAATAATACAAAGTTAGAGTGTCAGTCTTCTTGCACTTAAGTCGGCATTGTGCCTTTTGTATTAAATTCGGATGCAATTTCTGTGTTTCATCGTTACTAAGAAGGTCCAAGGGATACAGTAAACCTGAAGCGAAGGTTCGGAATCTAAAACTGGACTCACAGGAGAGGTTCAAATCAAAGAATGTTAGAGTGTCTGTCCTCTTGTATTTATGTCGGCATTGTGCCTTTAGTACTAAATTCGGTTGCAATTTCTGTGTTTCATCGTCAATAAGATAGTCCAAGGGATACAGTAAACCTGAAGTCAAGCATTGGAATCTAAACCTGGACTTACAGGAGGGGTTCAAATCATACAAAGTAAGAGTGTCAGTCCTCTTGTACTTAAGTCGGCATTGTGCCTTTTGTATTAAATTCGGATGCAATGTCTGTGTTTCATCGTCAATAAGAAGGTCCAAGGGATACAGTAAACCTGAAGTGAAGCATCGGAATCTAAAATTGGACTCACGGGAGAGGTTCAAATCATAGAAAGAAAGAGTGTCAGTCCTCTTGCACTAAAGACGTCATTGTGCCTTGTGTATTAAATTCGGATGCAATTTCTGTGTTTCATCGTCTATAAGAAGTTCCAAGGTATACAGTAAACCTGAAGCGAAGCATCGGAATCTAAAACCGGACTCACAGGTGACGTTCAAATCATAGAAAGTTAGAGTAACAGGCAACTTGTCCTTAAGTCGGCATTGTGCCTTTTGGATTAAATTCAGATGGAATTTCGTTGTTTCATCGTCAATAAGAAGGTCCAAGGGATACAGTAAACCTGAAGTGCAGCATCGGAACCTAAAACTGGACTCACAGAAGAGGTTCAAATCATAGAAAGTTAGAGTGTCAGTCCTCTTGTACTTAAGACGGCATTGTGCCATTTGCATTTAATTCGGATGCAATTTCTGTGTTTCATCGTCAATAAGGTGGTCCAAGGGATACAGTAAACTTGAAGTGAAGCATTGGAATCTAAACCTGGACTCACAGGAGGGGCTCAAATCATATAAAGAAAGAGTGTCAGTCCTCTTGTACTTAAGTCGGCATTGTGCCTTTTGTATTAAATTCGGATGCAATATCTGTGTTTCATCGTCAATAAGAAGGTCCAAGGGATACAGTAAACCTGAAGTGAAGCATCGAAAACTAAAACTGGACTCACAGGAGAGGTTCAAATCATAGAAAGAAAGAGTGTCAGTCCTCTTGTACTTAAGTCGGCATTGGGCCTTTTGTATTAAATTCGGATGCAATATCTGTGTTTCATCGTCAATAAGAAGGTCCAAGGGATACATTAAACCTGAAGTGAAGGTTCGGAATCTAAACCTGGACTCACAGAAGAGGTTCAAATCATAGAAAGAAAGAGTGTCAGTCCTCTTGTACTTCAGACGGCATTGTGCCTTTTGTATTAAATTCGGATGCAATTTCTGTGTTTCATCGTCAATAAGAAGGTCCAAGGGATACAGTAAACCTGAAGTGAAGCATCGGAATCTAAAACTGGACTCACAGGAGACGTTCAAATCATAGAAAGTTAGAGTAACAGGCCTCTTGTCCTTAAGTCGGCATTGTGCCTTTTGTATTAAATTCAGATGGAATTTCTGTGTTTCATCGTCAATAAGAAGGTCCAAGGATACAGTAAACCTGAAGTGAAGGATCAGAATCGAAAACTGGACTCACTGGAGAGGTTCAAATCATAGAAAGTTAGAGTGTCAGTCCTCTTGTATTTAAGTCGGCATTTTGCCTTTTGTACTAAATTTGGTTGTAATTTCTGTGTTTCATCGTCAATAAGAAGGTCCAAGGGATACAGTAAACCTAAAGAGCAGCATCGGAACCTAAAACTGGACTCACAGAAGAGGTTCCAATTATAGAAAGTTAGAGTGTCAGTCCTCTTGTACTTAAGTCGGCATTGAGCCTTTTGTATTAAATGCGGATGCAATATCTGTGTTTCATCGTCAATAAGAAGGTCCAAGGTATACAGTAAACCTGAAGTGAAGCATCAGAATCTAAAACTGGACTCACAGGAGGGGTTCAAATCATAGAAAGTTATTGTGTCAGTCCTCTTACACTTAAGTCGGCATTGTGCCTTTTGTATTTAATTCGGTTGCAATTTCTGTGTTTCATCGTCAATAAGAAGGTCCAAGGGATACAGTAAACCTGAAGTGAAACATCGGAAACTAAAACTGGACCCACAGGAGAGGTTCAAATCATAGAATGAAAGAGTGTCAATCCTCTTGTATTTAAGTCGGCATTGTGCCTTTTGTACTAAATTCGGTTGTAATTCCTGCGTTTCATCGTCAATAAGAAAGTCCAAGAAATACAGTAAACCTGAAGTGCAGCAATGGAACCTAAAACGGGACTCACAGGAGAGGTTCAAATCATAGAAAGTTATTGTGTCAGCCCTCTTGTACTTAAGTCGGCAGTGTGCCTTTTGTATTAAATGCGGATGCAATTTCTGTGTTTCACCGTCAATAAGAAGGTCCAAGGGATACAGTAAACCTGAAGTGAAGCATCAGAATGTAAAACTGGACTCACTGGAGGGGTTCAAATAATACAAAGTTAGAGTGTCAGTCTTCTTGCACTTAAGTCGGCATTGTGCCTTTTGTATTAAATTCGGATGCAATTTCTGTGTTTCATCGTCACTAAGAAGGTCCAAGGGATACAGTAAACCTGAAGCGAAGGTTCGGAATCTAAAACTGGACTCACAGGAGAGGTTCAAATCAAAGAATGTTAGAGTGTCTGTCCTCTTGTATTTATGTCGGCATTGTGCCTTTAGTACTAAATTCGGTTGCAATTTCTGTGTTTCATCGTCAATAAGATAGTCCAAGGGATACAGTAAACCTGAAGTCAAGCATTGGAATCTAAACCTGGACTTACAGGAGGGGTTCAAATCATACAAAGTAAGAGTGTCAGTCCTCTTGTACTTAAGTCGGCATTGTGCCTTTTGTATTAAATTCGGATGCAATGTCTGTGTTTCATCGTCAATAAGAAGGTCCAAGGGATACAGTAAACCTGAAGTGAAGCATCGGAATCTAAAATTGGACTCACGGGAGAGGTTCAAATCATAGAAAGAAAGAGTGTCAGTCCTCTTGCACTAAAGACGTCATTGTGCCTTGTGTATTAAATTCGGATGCAATTTCTGTGTTTCATCGTCTATAAGAAGTTCCAAGGTATACAGTAAACCTGAAGCGAAGCATCGGAATCTAAAACCGGACTCACAGGTGACGTTCAAATCATAGAAAGTTAGAGTAACAGGCAACTTGTCCTTAAGTCGGCATTGTGCCTTTTGGATTAAATTCAGATGGAATTTCGTTGTTTCATCGTCAATAAGAAGGTCCAAGGGATACAGTAAACCTGAAGTGCAGCATCGGAACCTAAAACTGGACTCACAGAAGAGGTTCAAATCATAGAAAGTTAGAGTGTCAGTCCTCTTGTACTTAAGACGGCATTGTGCCATTTGCATTTAATTCGGATGCAATTTCTGTGTTTCATCGTCAATAAGGAGGTCCAAGGGATACAGTAAACTTGAAGTGAAGCATTGGAATCTAAACCTGGACTCACAGGAGGGGCTCAAATCATATAAAGAAAGAGTGTCAGTCCTCTTGTACTTAAGTCGGCATTGTGCCTTTTGTATTAAATTCGGATGCAATATCTGTGTTTCATCGTCAATAAGAAGGTCCAAGGGATACAGTAAACCTGAAGTGAAGCATCGAAAACTAAAACTGGACTCACAGGAGAGGTTCAAATCATAGAAAGAAAGAGTGTCAGTCCTCTTGTACTTAAGTCGGCATTGGGCCTTTTGTATTAAATTCGGATGCAATATCTGTGTTTCATCGTCAATAAGAAGGTCCAAGGGATACATTAAACCTGAAGTGAAGGTTCGGAATCTAAACCTGGACTCACAGAAGAGGTTCAAATCATAGAAAGAAAGAGTGTCAGTCCTCTTGTACTTCAGACGGCATTGTGCCTTTTGTATTAAATTCGGATGCAATTTCTGTGTTTCATCGTCAATAAGAAGGTCCAAGGGATACAGTAAACCTGAAGTGAAGCATCGGAATCTAAAACTGGACTCACAGGAGACGTTCAAATCATAGAAAGTTAGAGTAACAGGCCTCTTGTCCTTAAGTCGGCATTGTGCCTTTTGTATTAAATTCAGATGGAATTTCTGTGTTTCATCGTCAATAAGAAGGTCCAAGGATACAGTAAACCTGAAGTGAAGGATCAGAATCGAAAACTGGACTCACTGGAGAGGTTCAAATCATAGAAAGTTAGAGTGTCAGTCCTCTTGTATTTAAGTCGGCATTTTGCCTTTTGTACTAAATTTGGTTGTAATTTCTGTGTTTCATCGTCAATAAGAAGGTCCAAGGGATACAGTAAACCTAAAGAGCAGCATCGGAACCTAAAACTGGACTCACAGAAGAGGTTCCAATTATAGAAAGTTAGAGTGTCAGTCCTCTTGTACTTAAGTCGGCATTGAGCCTTTTGTATTAAATGCGGATGCAATATCTGTGTTTCATCGTCAATAAGAAGGTCCAAGGTATACAGTAAACCTGAAGTGAAGCATCAGAATCTAAAACTGGACTCACAGGAGGGGTTCAAATCATAGAAAGTTATTGTGTCAGTCCTCTTACACTTAAGTCGGCATTGTGCCTTTTGTATTTAATTCGGTTGCAATTTCTGTGTTTCATCGTCAATAAGAAGGTCCAAGGGATACAGTAAACCTGAAGTGAAACATCGGAAACTAAAACTGGACCCACAGGAGAGGTTCAAATCATAGAATGAAAGAGTGTCAATCCTCTTGTATTTAAGTCGGCATTGTGCCTTTTGTACTAAATTCGGTTGTAATTCCTGCGTTTCATCGTCAATAAGAAAGTCCAAGAAATACAGTAAACCTGAAGTGCAGCAATGGAACCTAAAACGGGACTCACAGGAGAGGTTCAAATCATAGAAAGTTATTGTGTCAGCCCTCTTGTACTTAAGTCGGCAGTGTGCCTTTTGTATTAAATGCGGATGCAATTTCTGTGTTTCACCGTCAATAAGAAGGTCCAAGGGATACAGTAAACCTGAAGTGAAGCATCAGAATGTAAAACTGGACTCACTGGAGGGGTTCAAACAATACAAAGTTAGAGTGTCAGTCTTCTTGCACTTAAGTCGGCATTGTGCCTTTTGTATTAAATTCGGATGCAATTTCTGTGTTTCATCGTCACTAAGAAGGTCCAAGGGATACAGTAAACCTGAAGTGAAGGTTCGGAATCTAAAACTGGACTCACAGGAGAGGTTCAAATCATAGAATGTTAGAGTGTCTGTCCTCTTGTATTTATGTCGGCATTGTGCCTTTAGTACTAAATTCGGTTGCAATTTCTGTGTTTCATCGTCAATAAGATAGTCCAAGGGATACAGTAAGCCTGAATTGAAGCATTGGAATCTAAACCTGGACTTACAGGAGGGAATAAAAACATACAAAGAAAGAGTGTCAGTCCTCTTGTACTTAAGTCGGCATTGTGCCTTTTGTATTAAATTTATATGCAATGTCTGTGTTTAATCGTCAATAAGAAGGTCCAAGGGATACAGTAAACCTGAAGTGAAGCATCGGAATCTAAAATTGGACTCACGGGAGAGGTTCAAATCATAGAAAGAAAGAGTGTCAGTCCTCTTGCACTTAAGACGTCATTGTGCCTTTTGTATTAAATTCGGATGCAATTTCTGTGATTCATCGTCTATAAGAAGGTCCAAGCTATACAGTAAACCTGAAGTGAAGCATCGGAATCTAAAACTGAACTCACAGGTGACGTTCAAATCATAGAAAGTTAGAGTAACAGGCAACTTGTCCTTAAGTCGGCATTGTGCCTTTTGGATAAAATTCAGATGGAATTTCGTTGTTTCATCGTCAATAAGAAGGTCCAAGGATACAGTAATCCTGAAGTGAAGCATCGGAATCGAAAACTGGACTCACAGGAGAGGTTCAAATCATAGAAAGTTAGAGCGTCAGTCCTCTTGTATTGAAGTCGGCATTTTGCCTTTTGTACTAAATTCGGTTGTAATTTCTGTGTTTCATCGTCAATAAGAAGGTCCAAGGGACACAGTAAACCTGAAGTGCAGCATCGGAACCTAAAACTGGACTCACAGAAAAGGTTCATATCATAGAAAGTTAGAGTGTCAGTCCTCTTGTACTTAAGTCGGCATTGTGCCTCTTGTATTTAATTCGGATGCAATTTCTGTGTTTCATCGTCAATAAGAAGGTCCAAGGGATACAGTAAACCTGAAGTGAAGCATCGGAAACTAAAACTGGACTCACAGGAGAGGTTCAAATCATAGAAAGGGAGAGTGTCAGTCCTCTTGTACTTAAGTCGGCATTGTGCCTTTTGTATTAAATTCGGATGCAACTTATGTGTTTTATCGTCAATAAGCAGGTCCAAGGGATATAGTGAACCTGAAGTGATGCATCGGAAACTATAACTGGACTTACAGGAGAGGTTCAAATCATAGAAAGTTAGAGTAACAGGCCTCTTGTCCTTAAGTCGGCATTGTGCCTTTTGTATTAAATTCAGATGGAATTTCTGTGTTTCATCGTCAATAAGGAGGTCCAAGGATACAGTAAACCTGAAGTGAAGCATCGGAAACTAAAACTGGACTCACAGGAGAGGTTCAAATCATAGAAAGAAAGAGTGTCAATCCTCTTGTATTTAAATCGGCATTGTGCCTTTTGTACTAAATTCTGTTGTAATTCCTGCGTTTCATCGTCAATAAGAAGGTCCAAGGGATACAGGGAACCTGAAGTGCAGCATCGGAACCTAAAACGGGACTCACAGGTGAGGTTCAAATCATAGAAAGTTAGAGTGTCAGTCCTCTTGTACTTAAGTCAGCATTGTGCCTTTTGTATTAAATGCGGATGCAATATCTGTGTTTCATCGTCAATAAGAAGGTCCAAGGTATACAGTAAACCTGAAGTGAAGCATCAGAATGTAAAACTGGACTCACTGGAGGGGTTCAAATAATACAAAATTAGAGTGTCAGTCCTCTTGCACTTAAGTCAGCATTGTGCCTTTTGTATTAATTTCGGATGCAATTTCTGTGTTTCATCGTCACTAAGAATGTCCAAGGGATACACTAAACCTGAAGTGAAGGTTCGGAATCTAAAACTGGACTCACAGGAGCGGTTCAATTCATAGAAAGTTAGTGTGTCAGGCCTCTTGTCCTTAAGCTGGCATTGTGTCTTTTGTATTAAATTCAGATGGAATTTCTGTGTTTCATCGTCAATAAGAAGGTCCAAGGTATTCAGTACACCAGAAGTGAAGCATCGGAATCGAAAACTGGACTCACTGGAGAGGTTCAAATCATAGAACGTTAGAGTGTCTGTCCTCTTGTATTTATGTCGGCATTGTGCCTTTAGTACTAAATTCGGTTGCAATTTCTGTGTTTCATCGTCAATAAGATAGTCCAAGGGATACAGTAAACCTGAAGTGAAGCATTGGAATCTAAACCTGGACTCACAGGAAGGGTTCAAATCATACAAAGAAAGAGTAACAATCCTCTTGTACATAAGTCGGCATTGTGCCTTTTGTATTAAATTCGGATGCAATTTCTGTGTTTCACCGTCAATAAGAAGGTCCAAGGGATACAGTAAACCTGAAGTGAAGCATCGGAATCTAAAATTGGACTCACAGGAGAGGTTCAAATCATAGAAAGAAAGAGTGTCAGATCTCTTGCACTTAAGACGGCATTGTGAATTTTGTATTAAATTCGGATGCAATTTCTGTGTTTCATCGTCTATAAGAAGGTCCAAGGTATACAGTAAACCTGAAGTGAAGCATCGGAATCTAAAACTGGACTCACAGGTGACGTTCAAATCATAGAAAGTTAGAGTAACATGCCTCTTGTCCTTAAGTCGGCATAGTGCCTTTTGTATTAAATTCAGATGGAATTTCTGTGTTTTATCGTCAATAAGAAGGTCCAAGGACACAGCAAACCTGAAGTGAAGCATCGGAAACGAAAACTGGACTCACTGGAGGGGTTCAAAACATAGAAAGTTAGAGTGTCAGTCCTCTTGCACTAAAGCCGGCATTGCGCCTTTTGTATTAAATTCGGATATATTTTCTGTGTTTCATCGTCAATGAGAAGGTCCAAGGGATACAGAAAAACCTGAAGTGAAGCATCGGACTCTAAAATTGGTCTCACAGGAGAGGTTCAAATCATATAAAGTTAGAGTGTCCGTCCTCTTGTCCTTAAGTCGGCATTGTGCCTTTTGTATTAAATTCAGATGGAATTTCTGTGTTTCATCGTCAATAAGAAGGACCAAGGATACAGCAAACCTGAAGTGAAGCATCGGAAACGAAAACTGGACTCACAGGAGAGGTTCAAATCATAGAAAGTTAGAGTGTCAGTCCTGTTGTACTTAAGTCGGCATTGTGCCTTTGTATTAAATTCGGATGCAATTTCTGTGTTTCATCGTCAATAAGAAGGTCCAAGGGATACAGTAAACCTGAAGTGAAGCATCAGAAACTTAAACTGGACTCACAGGAGAGGTTCAAATCATAGAAAGTTAGAGTGTCAGTCCTCTAGTACTTAAGTCGGCATTGTGCCTTTTGTATTAAATGCAGATGCAAAATCTGTGTTTCATCGTCAATAAGAAGGTCCAAGGTATACAGTAAACCTGAAGTGAAGCATCAGAATGTAAAACTGGACTCACTGGAGGGGTTCAAATCATAGAAAATTAGAGTGTCAGTCCTCTTGCACTTAAGTCGACATTGCGCCTTTTGTATTTAAATCGGATATAAATTCTGTGTTTCATCGACAATGAGAAGGTCCAAGGAATACAGTAAACCTGAAGTGAAGCATCGGAATCTAAAACTGGACTCACAGGAGAGTTTCAAATCATAGAAAGAAAGAGTGTCAGTCCTCTTGTACTTAAGTCGGCATTGTGCCTTTTGTACTAAATTCGGATGCAATTTCTGTTTTTCATCGTCAATAGAAGGTCGAAGGGATACGGTAAATCTGAAGCTAAGCATCGGAATCTAAAACTGGACTCACAGGAGACGTTCAAATCATAGAAAGTTAGAGTGTCAGGCCTCTTGTCCTTAAGTCGGCATTGTGCCTTTTGTATTGAATTCAGATGGAATTTCTGTGTTTCATCGTCAATAAGAAGGTCCAAGGATACAGTAAACCTGAAGTGCAGCATCGGAACCAAAAACTGGACTCACAGGAGAGGTTCAAATCATAGAAAGTTAGAGTGTCCGTCCTCTTGTACTTAAGTCGGCATTGTGCCTTTTGTATTAAATGCGGATGCAATATCTGTGTTTCATCGTCAATAAGAAGGTCCAAGGTATACAGTAAACCTGAAGTGAAGCATCGGAATCTAAAACTGGACTCACTGGAGGGGTTCAAATCATGGAAAGTTAGAGTGTCAGTCCTCTTGTACTTAAGTCGGCATTGTGCCTTTTGTATTAAATGCGGATGCAATATCTGTGTTTCATCGTCAATAAGAAGGTCCAAGGTATACAGTAAACCTGAAGTGAAGCATCGGAATCTAAAACTGGACTCACTGGAGGGGTTCAAATCATGGAAAGTTAGAGTGTCAGTCCTCTTGTACTTAAGTCGGCATTGTGCCTTTTGTATTAAATGCGGATGCAATTTCTGTGTTTCATCGTCAATAAGAAGGTCCAAGGGATACAGTAAACCTGAAGTGAAGCATCAGAAACTTAAACTGGACTCACAGGAGAGGTTCAAATCATAGAAAGTTAGAGTGTCAGTCCTCTAGTACTTAAGTCGGCATTGTGCCTTTTGTATTAAATGCAGATGCAAAATCTGTGTTTCATCGTCAATAAGAAGGTCCAAGGTATACAGTAAACCTGAAGTGAAGCATCAGAATGTAAAACTGGACTCACTGGAGGGGTTCAAATCATAGAAAATTAGAGTGTCAGTCCTCTTGCACTTAAGTCGACATTGCGCCTTTTGTATTTAAATCGGATATAAATTCTGTGTTTCATCGACAATGAGAAGGTCCAAGGAATACAGTAAACCTGAAGTGAAGCATCGGAATCTAAAACTGGACTCACAGGAGAGTTTCAAATCATAGAAAGAAAGAGTGTCAGTCCTCTTGTACTTAAGTCGGCATTGTGCCTTTTGTACTAAATTCGGATGCAATTTCTGTTTTTCATCGTCAATAGAAGGTCGAAGGGATACGGTAAATCTGAAGCTAAGCATCGGAATCTAAAACTGGACTCACAGGAGACGTTCAAATCATAGAAAGTTAGAGTGTCAGGCCTCTTGTCCTTAAGTCGGCATTGTGCCTTTTGTATTGAATTCAGATGGAATTTCTGTGTTTCATCGTCAATAAGAAGGTCCAAGGATACAGTAAACCTGAAGTGCAGCATCGGAACCAAAAACTGGACTCACAGGAGAGGTTCAAATCATAGAAAGTTAGAGTGTCCGTCCTCTTGTACTTAAGTCGGCATTGTGCCTTTTGTATTAAATGCGGATGCAATATCTGTGTTTCATCGTCAATAAGAAGGTCCAAGGTATACAGTAAACCTGAAGTGAAGCATCGGAATCTAAAACTGGACTCACTGGAGGGGTTCAAATCATGGAAAGTTAGAGTGTCAGTCCTCTTGTACTTAAGTCGGCATTGTGCCTTTTGTATTAAATGCGGATGCAATATCTGTGTTTCATCGTCAATAAGAAAGTCCAAGGTATACAGTAAACCTGAAGTGAAGCATCGGAAACTAAAACTGGACTCACAGGAGAGGTTCAAATCAAAGAAAGTTAGAGTGTCAGTCCTCTTGTACTTAAGTCGGCATTGTGCCTCTTGTATCAAATTCGGATGCAATTTCTATGTTTCATCGTCAATAAGAAGGTCCAAGGTATACAGTAAACCTGAAGTGAAGCATCCGAATCTTAAACTTGACTCACAGGACGGGTTTAAATCATAGAAAATTGGAGTGTCAGTCCTCTTGTACTTAAGTCAGCATTCTGCCTTTTGTATTAAATTCGGATGCAATTTCTGTGTTTCATCGACAATAAGAAGGTCAAAGATATACAGTAAACCTGAAGTGAAACATCGGATTCCAAAACTGGACTCACAGGAGAGGTTCAAATCGCAGAAACTTAGAGTGTCAGTCTTCTTGTACTTAAGTCGGCATTGTGACTTTTGTATTAAACTCGTCTGCAATATCTGTGTTTCATCGTCAATAAGAAGGTCCAAGGTATACAGTAATCCTGAAGTGAAGCATCGGAATCTAAAACTGGACTCACAGGAGAGGTTCAAATCAAAGAAAGTTAGAGTGTCAGTCATCTTGTACTTTAGTCGGCATTGTGCCTTTTGTATTAAATTCGGATGTAATTTCTGTGTTTCATCATCAATATGAAGGTCCAAGGGATACAGTAAACCTGAAGTGAAGCACCGGAATCTAAAACTGAACTCACAGGAGAGGTTAAAATCATAGAAATTTAGAGTGTTAGTCCACTTGTACTTAAGTCGGCTTTGTGCCTTTTGTAATACATTCGGATGCAATTTCTGTGTTTCATCGTCAATAAGAAGGTCCAAGGTATACAGTAAACCCTAATTGAAGCATCGGAATCAAATACTGGAATTACAGGATAGGTTCAAATCATAGAAAGTTAGAGTGTCAGTCCTCTTGTACTTAAGTCGGCATTGTGCCTTTTGTATTAAATTTGGATGCAATTTCTGTGTTTCATTGTTAATAAGAAGTTCCAGGGGATACCTTAAACCTGAAGTGAAGCATCGGAAAGTAAAACTGGACTCACAGGAGAGGTTCAAATCATAGAAAGTTAAAGTGTCAGTTCTCTTGTACTTAAGTTGGCATTGTGCCTTTTGTATTAAATTCAGATGGAATTTCTGCGTTTCATCGTCAATAAGAAGGTCCAAGGGATACAGTAAACCTGAAGTGAAGCATCGGAATTCTAACTGGCCTCACAGGAGAGGTTCAAATCATAGAAAGTTATAGTGTCAGTAATCTTGTACTTAAGTCGGCATTGTGCCTTTTGCCTTAAATGCAGATTGAATTTCTGTGTTCCATCGCCAATAAGAAGGTCCAAGGGATACAGTAAACCAGAAATGAGGCATCGGAATCTAAAACTGGACTCAGAGGAGATGTTGAAATCATAGAAAGTTAGAGTGTCAGTCCGCTTGTACTTTAGTCGGCATTGTGCCTTTTGTATTAAATTCGGATGCAATTTCTGTGTATCATCGTCAATAAGAAGGTCCAAGGTATACAGTAAACCTGAAGTGAAGCATCGGAATCTAAAAATAGACTCACAGGAGAGGTTCAAATCATAGAGAGTTAGAATGTCAGTCAGCTTGTACTTAAGTCGGCATTGTGACTTTTGTATTAAATTCGGATGCAATTTCTGTGTTTCATCGTCAATAAGAAGGTCCAAGGGATACAGTAAACCTGAAGTGAAGCATCGGAATCTAAAACTGGACTCAAAGGCGAGGTTCAAATCATACAAAGTTAGATTGTCAGTCCTCTTGAACTTAAGTCGACATTGTGCCTTTTGAATTATATTCGGATGCAATTTCTGTGTTTCATCGTCAATTAGAAGGTCCTAGGTATACAGTAAACCTTAAGTGAAGCATCGGAATCGAAAACTGGATTCACAGGAGAGGTTTAAATCATAGAAAGTTCGAATGTCCGGCCTCTTGTACTTAAGTCGGCATTGTGCCTTTTTTATTAAATTCGGATGCAATTTCTCTGTTTCATCGACGATAAGAAGGTCCAAGGTATACAGTAAACCTGAAGTGAAGCATCGGAATCTTAAACTGGACTCACCGGAGAGGTGCAAATCACAGAAAGTTAGAGTGTCAGTCCACTTGTACTTAAGTCGGCATTGTGACTTTTGTATTAAATTCGGATGCAATTTCTGTGTTTCATTGTCAATATAAAGTTCCAGGGGATACCTTACACCTGAAGTGAAGCATCGGAAAGTAAAACTTCACTCACTGGAGAGGTTCAAATCATAGTAAGTTAAAGTGTCAGTTCTCTTGTACTTAAGTCGGCATTGTGCCTTTTGTATTAAATTCTGATATAACTTCTGTGTTACATCGTATATAAGAAGGTCCAAGGGATACAGTAAACCTGATGTGAAGCATCGGAATTCAAACTGGACTCACAGGAGAGGTTCAAATCATAGAAAGTTATAGTGTCAGTCCTCTTGTACGTGAGTCGGCATTGTGCCCCTTGTATTAAATTCAGATGGAATTTCTGTGTTCCATCGCCAATAAGAAGGTCCAAAGGATACAGTAAACCAGAAGTGAGGAATCGGAATCTAAACTGGACTCACAGAAGGGGTTCAAATCATAGAAAGTTAGAGTGTCAGTCCGCTTGTACTTAAGTCTGCATTGTGACTTTTGTATTAAATTCGGATGAAATATCTGTGTATCATCGTCAATAAGAAGGTCCAAGGGATATAGTAAACCTTAAGTGAAGCATCGGAATCGAAAACTGGACTCACAGGAGAGGTTTAAATCATAGAAAGTTCGAGTGTCTGTCCTCTTGTACTTTAGTCGGCATTGTGCCTTTTGTATTAAATTCAGATGCAATTTCTGTGTTTCATCGTCAATAAGAAGGTCCAAGGGATACAGTAAACCTGAAGTGAAGCATCGGAATCTAAAACTGGACTCACAGGAGAGGTTCAAATCATAGAAAGTTAGAGCGTCAGGCCTCTCGTAGTTATGTCGGCATTGTGCTTTTTGTATTACATTCGGATGCTATTTCTGTGTTTCATCGTCAATAAGAAGGTCCAAGGGATACAGTAAACATAAAGTGAAGCATCGGTATCGAAAACTGAACTCACAGGAGTCGTGCAAATCATAGAAAGTTAGAGTGTCAGTCCTCTTCTATTTAAGTTGACATTGTGCCTTTTTTACTAACTTCGGTTGCAATTTCTGTGTTTCATCGTCAATAAGAAGGTCCAAGGGATACAGTAAACCTGAAGTGAAGCATCGGTATCTAAAACTGGACTCACAGGCGAGGTTTCAATCGTAGAAAAGTTAGAGTGTCAGGCCCCTTGTACTTAAGTCGGCATTGTGCCTTTTGTATTAAATTCGGATGCAATTTCTGTGTTTCATCATCAATAAGAAGGTACAAGGGATACAGTAAACCTGAAGTGAAGCATCGGAATCTAAAACTGGTCTCACAGGAGAGGTTAAAATCATTGAAAGTTAGAGTGTTAGTCCTCTTGTACTTAACTCGGCATTGTGCCTTTTGTATTAACTTCGGATGCAATTTCTGTGTATCATCATCAATAAGAAGGTCCAAGGTATACAGTACACCTGAAGTGAAGCATCGAAATCTAAAACAGGACTCGCAGGAGAGGTTCAAATCTTAGAGAGTTAGAGTGTCAGTCCGCTTGTACTTACGTCGGCATTGTGACTTTTGTATTATATTCGGGTGCAATTTCTGTGTTTCATCGTCAATAAGAAGGTCCAAGGGATATAGTAAACCTGAAGTGAAGCATCGGAATCTAAAACTGGACTCAAAGGAGAGGTTCAAATCATACAAAGTTAGAGTGTCAGTCCTCTTGAACTTAAGTCGACATTGTGCCTTTTGTATCATATTCGGATGCAATTTCTGTGTTTCATCGTCAATTAGAAGGTCCTAGGTATACAGTAAACCTTAAGTGAAGCATCGGAATCGAAAACTGGACTCACAGGAGAGTTGTAAATCATAGAAAAATCGAGTGTCTGTCCTCTTGTACTTAAGTCGGCATTGTGCCTTTTGTATTAAATTCAGATGGAATTTCTGTGTTTCATCGTCAATAAGAAGGTCCAAGGGATACAGTAAACCTGAAGTGAAGCATCGGAATCTAAAACTGGACTCACAGGAGAGGTTCAAATCATAGAAAGTTAGAGTGTCAGTCCTCTTGTACTTAAGTCAGCATTGTGCCTTTTGTATTAAATTCGGATGCAATTTCTGTGTTTCATTGTTAATAAGAAGTTCCAGGGGATACCTTAAACCTGAAGTGAAGCATCGGAAAGTAAAACTGGACGCACAGGAGAGGTTCAAATCATAGAAAGTTAAAGTGTCAGTTCTCTTGTACTTAAGTCGGCATTGTGCCTTTTGTATTAAATTCAGATGGAATTTCTGTGTTTCATCGTCAATAAGAAGGTCCAAGGGATACAGTAAACCTGAAGTGAAGCATCGGAATTCTAACTGGACTCACTGGAGAGGTTCAAATCATAGAAAGTTATAGTGTCAGTCCTCTTGTACTTAAGTCGGCATTGTGCCTTTTGTATTAAATGCAGATGGAATTTCTGTGTTCCATCGCCAATAAGAAGGTCCAAGGGATACAGTAAACCAGAAATGAGACATCGGAATCTAAAACTGGACTGAGAGGAGAGGTTGAAATCATAGAAAGTTAGAGTGTCAGTCCGCTTGTACTTAAGTCGGCATTGTGCCTTTTGTATTAAATTCGGATGCAATTTCTGTGTATCATCGTCAATAAGGAGGTCCAAGGTATACAGTAAACCTGAAGTGAAGCATCGGAATCTAAAAATAGACTCACAGGAGAGGTTCAAATCATAGAGAGTTAGAATGTCAGTCAGCTTGTACTTAAGTCGGCATTGTGACTTTTGTATTAAATTCGGATGTAATTTCTGTGTTTCATCGTCCATAAGAAGGTCCAAGGGATACAGTAAACCTGAAGTGAAGCATCGGAATCTAAAACTGGACTCAAAGGCGAGGTTCAAATCATACAAAGTTAGATTGTCAGTCCTCTTGAACTTAAGTCGACATTGTGCCTTTTGAATTTTATTCGGATGCAATTTCTGTGTTTCATCGTCAATTAGAAGGTCCTAGGTATACAGTAAACCTTAAGTGAAGCATCGAAATCGAAAACTGGACTCACAGGAGAGGTTTAAATCATAGAAAGTTCGAGTGTCTGTCCTCTTGTACTTAAGTCGGGATTGTGCGTTTTTTATTAAATTCGGATGCAATTTCTCTGTTTCATCGACAATAAGAAGGTCCAAGGAATACAGTAAACCTGAAGTGAAGCATCGGAATCTTAAACTGGACTACCCGGAGAGGTGCAAATCACAGAAAGTTAGAGTGTCAGTCCACTTGTACTTAAGTCGGCATTGTGACTTTTGTATTAAATTCGGATGCAATTTCTGTGTTTCATTGTCAATATAAAGTTCCAGGGGATACCTTAAACCTGAAGTGAAGCATCGGAAAGTAAAACTTCACTCACTGGAGAGGTTCAAATCATAGAAAGTTAAAGTGTCAGTTCTCTTGTACTTAAGTCGGCATTGTGCCTTTTGTATTAAATTCTGATATAACGTCTGTGTTACATCGTATATAAGAAGGTCCAAGGGATACAGTAAACCTGATGTGAAGCATCGGAATTCAAACTGGACTCACAGGAGAGGTTCAAATCATAGAAAGTTATAGTGTCAGTCCTCTTGTACTTGAGTCGGCATTGTGCCCTTTGTATTAAATTCAGATGGAGTTTCTGTGTTCCATCGCCAATAAGAAGGTCCAAAGGATACAGTAAACCAGAAGTGAGGAATCGGAATCTAAACTGGACTCACAGGAGGGGTTCAAATCATAGAAAGTTAGAGTGTCAGTCCGCTTGTACTTAAGTCGGCATTGTGCCTTTTGTATTAAATTCGCATGCAATTTCTGTGTATCATCACCAATAAGAAGGTCCAAGGTATACAGTACACCTGAAGTGAAGCATCGAAATCTAAAACTTGACTCGCAGGAGAGGTTCAAATCATAGAGAGTTAGAGTGTCAGTCCGCTTGTACTTAAGTCGGCATTGTGCCTTTTGTATTAAATTCAGATGCAATTTCTGTGTTTCATCGTCAATAAGAAGGTCCAAGGGATACAGTAAACCTGAAGTGAAGCATCGGAATCTAAAACTGGACTCACAGGAGGGGTGCAAATCATAGAAAGTTAGAGTGTCAGTCCTCTTCTATTTAAGTTGACATTGTGCCTTTTGTACTAACTTCGGTTGCAATTTCTGAGTTTCATCGTCAATAAGAAGGTCCAAGGGATACAGTAAACCTGAAGTGAAGCATCGGTATGTAAAACTGGACTTACAGGAGAGGTTTCAATCGTAGAAAAGTTAGAGTGTCAGGCCCTTTGTACTTAAGTCGGCATTGTGCCTTTTGTATTAACTTCGGATGCAATTTCTGTGTATCATCGTCAATAAGAAAGTCCAAGGTATACAGTACACCTGAAGCGAAGCATCGAAATCTAAAACTGGACTCGCAGGAGAGGTTCAAATCTTAGAGAGTTAGAGTGTCAGTCCGCTTGTACTTAAGTCGGCATTGTGACTTTTGTATTATATTCGGATGCAATTTCTGTGTTTCATCGTCAATAAGAAGGTCCAAGGGATATAGTAAACCTGAAGTGAAGCATCGGAATCTAAAACTGGACTCAAAGGAGAGGTTCAAATCATACAAAGTTAGAGTGTCAGTCCTCTTGAACTTAAGTCGACATTGTGCCTTTTGTATTATATTCGGATGCAATTTCTGTGTTTCATCGTCAATTAGAAGGTCCTAGGTATACAGTAAACCTTAAGTGAAGCATCGGAATCGAAAACTGGACTCACAGGAGAGTTTTAAATCATAGAAAGTTCGAGTGTCTGTCCTCTTGTACTTAAGTCGGCATTGTGCCTTTTGTATTAAATTCAGATGGAATTTCTGTGTTTCATCGTCAATAAGAAGGTCCAAGGGATACAGTAAACCTGAAGTGAAGCATCGGAATCTAAAACTGGACTCACAGGAGAGGTTCAAATCATAGAAAGTTAGAGTGTCAGTCCTCTTGTACTTAAGTCAGCATTGTGCCTTTTGTATTAAATTCGGATGCAATTTCTGTGTTTCATCGTCAATAAGAAGGTCCAAGGGTTACAGTAAATCAGAAGTGAAGCATCGGAATCTAAAACTGGACTCACAGGAGAGGTTCAAATCATAGAAAGTTAGAGCGTCAGGCCTCTGGTACTTGAGTCGGCCTTGTGCCTTTTTTTTAAATTCGGATGCTATTTCTGTGTTTCATCGTCAATAAGAAGATCCAAGGGATACAGTAAACGTGAAGTGAAGCATTGGAATCTAAAACTGGACTCACAGGAGAGGTTCAAAACATAGAATGTTAGAGTGTCAGTCCTCTTATACTTATGTCGGCATTGTGCCTTTTGTATTACATTCGGATGCTATTTCTGTGTTTCATCGTCAATAAGAAGGTCCAAGAGATACAGTAAACATAAAGTGAAGCATCGGTATCGAAAACTGAACTCACAGGAGAGGTGCAAATCATAGAAAGTTAGAGTGTCAGTCCTCTTCTATTTAAGTTGACATTGTGCCTTTTGTACTAACTTCGGTTGCAATTTCTGTGTTTCATCGTCAATAAGAAGGTCCAAGGGATACAGTAAACCTGAAGTGAAGCATCGGTATCTAAAAGTGGACTCACAGGAGAGGTTTCAATCGTAGAAAGTTAGAGTGTCAGGCCCCTTGTACTTAAGTCGGCATTGTGATTTTTGTATTAAATTCGGATGCAATTTCTGTGTTTCATCGGCAATAAGAAGGTCCAAGGTATACAGTAAACCCTAAGTGAAGCATCGGAATCAAAAACTGGACTCAAAGGAGAGGTTCAAATCATAGATAGTTAGAGTGTCAGTCCTCTTGTACTTAAGTCGGCATTGTGCCTTTTGTATTAAATTCGGATGCAATTTCTGTGTTTCATTGTCAATAAGAAGTTCCAGGGGATACCTTAAACCTGAAGTGAAGCATCGGAAAGTTAAACTGGACTCACAGGAGAGGTTCAAATCATAGAAATTTAAAGTGTCAGTTCTCTTGTACTTAAGTCGGCATTGTGCCTTTTGTATTAAATTCAGATGGAATTTCTGTGTTTCATCGTCAATAAGGTGGTCCAAGGGATACAGTAAACCTGAAGTGAAGCATCGGAAATCAAGCTAAACTCACAGGAGGGGTTCAAATCATAGAAAGTTATAGTGTCAGTCCTCTTGTACTTAAGTCGGCATTGTGCCTTTTGTATTAAATTCAGATGCAATTTCTGTGTTTCATCATCAATAAGACGTTCCAAGGGGTACAGTAAACCTGAAGTGAAGCATCGGAAACTAAAACTGGACTTACAGAGGTGGTTCAAATCATAGAAAGTTAAAGTGTCAGTTCTCTTGTACTTAAGTCGGCATTGTGCCTTTTGCATTAAATTCAGATGGAATTTCTGTGTTTCATCGTCAATAAGAAGGTCCATGGGATGCAGTAAACCTTAAGTGAAGCATCGGAATCGAAAACTGGACTCACAGGAGAGGTTTAAATCATAGAAAGTTCGAGCGTCTGTCCTCTTGTACTTAAGTTGGCATTGTGCCTTTTTTATTAAATTCGGATGCAATGTCGGTGTTTCATCGACAATAAGAAGGTCCAAGGTATACAGTAAACCTGAAGTCAAGCATCGGAATCTTAAATTGGACTCACAGGAGAGGTGCCAATTCAGGAAAGTTAGAGTGTCAGTTCTCTAGTACTTAAGTCAACATTGTGACTTTTGTATTAAATTCGGCTGCAATATCTGTGTTTCATCGTCAATAAGAAGGTCCAAGGGATACAGTAATCCTGAAGTGAAGCATCGGAATCTAAAACTGGACTCACAGGAGAGGTTCAAATCATAGAAAGTTAGAGTGTTAGTCCTCTCGTACTTAACTCGGCATTGTGCCTTTTGTATTAAATTCGGATGCAATTTCTGTGTTTCATCGTCAATAAGAAGGTCCAAGGTATACAGTAAACCATAAGTGAAGCATCGGAATCAAGAACTGGACTCAAAGGAGAGGTTCAAATCCTAGAAAGTTAGAGTGTCAGTCCTCTTGTACTTAAGTCGGCATTGTGATTTTGTATTGAATTCGGATGCAATTTCTGTGTTTCATTGTCAATAAGAGGTTCCAGGGGATACCTTAAACCTGAAGTGAAGCATCGGAAAGTAAAACTGGACTCACAGGAGAGGTTCAAATCATAGAAAGTTAAAGTGTCAGTACTCTTGTACTTAAGTCGGCATTGTGCCTTTTGTATTAAATTCAGAGGGAATTTCTGTGTTTCATCGTCAAGAAGAAGGTCCAAGGGATACAGTAAACCTGAAGTAAAGCATCGGAATTCAAACTAAACTAACAGGAGGGCTTCAAATCATAGAAAGTTATAGTGACAGTCCTCTTGTACTTAAGTCGGCAATGTGCCTTTTGTATTAAATTCAGATGCAATTTCTGTGTTTCATCGTCAATAAGAAGTTCCAAGGGATACAGTAAACCTGAAGTGAAGCATCGGAAACTATAACTGGACTTACAGAAGTGGTTCAAATCATAGAAAGTTAAAGTGTCAGTTCTCTTGTACTTAAGTCGGCATTGTGCCTTTTGCATTAAATTCAGATGGAATTTCTGTGTTTCATCGTCAATAAGAAGGTCCAAGGGATACAGTAAACCTTAAGTGAAGCATTGGAATCTAAAACTGGACTCACAGGAGAGGTTCAAAACATAGAATGTTAGAGTGTCAGTCCTCTTGTACTTATGTCGGCATTGTGCCTTTTGTATTACATTCGGATCGCGATTTCTGTGTTTCATCGTCAATAAGAAGGTCCAAGAGATACAGTAAACATAAAGTGAAGCATCGGTATCGAAAACTGAACTCACAGGAGAGGTGCAAATCATAGAAAGTTAGAGTGTCAGTCCTCTTCTATTTAAGTTGACATTGTGCCTTTTGTACTAACTTCGGTTGCAATTTCTGTGTTTCATCGTCAATAAGAAGGTCCAAGGGATACAGTAAACCTGAAGTGAAGCATCGGTATCTAAAAGTGGACTCACAGGAGAGGTTTCAATCGTAGAAAGTTAGAGTGTCAGGCCCCTTGTACTTAAGTCGGCATTGTGCCTTTTGTAATTAATTCGGATGCAATTTCTGTGTTTCATCATCAATAAGAAGGTACAAGGGAAACAGTAAACCTGAAATGAAGCATAGGAATCTAAAACTGGACTCACAGGAGAGGTTAAAATCATTGAAAGTTAGAGTGTTAGTCCTCTCGTACTTAACTCGGCATTGTGCCTTTTGTATTAAATTCGGATGCAATTTCTGTGCTTCATCGTCAATACGACGGTCCAAGGTTTACAGTAAACCCTAAGTGAAGCATCGGAATCAAAAACTGGACTCAAAGGAGAGGTTCAAATCATAGAATGTTAGAGTGTCAGTCCTCTTGTACTTAAGTCGGCATTGTGCCTTTTGTATTAAATTCGGATGCAATTTCTGTGTTTCATCGTCAATAAGAAGGTCCAAGGGATACAGTAAACCTGAAGTGAAGCATCGGAATTCAAACTAAACTAACATGAGGGGTTCAAATCATAGAAAGTTATAGTGACAGTCCTCTTGTACTTAAGTCGGCAAACTGCCTTTTGTATTAAATTCGGATGCAATTTCTGTGTTTCATCGTCAATAAGAAGTTCCAAGGTATACAGTAACCCCTAAGTGAAGCATCGGAATCAAAAACTGGACTCACAGGAGAGGTTCAAATCATAGAAAGTTAGAGTGTCAGTCCTCTTGTACTTAAGTCGGCATTGTGCCTTTTGTATTAAATTCGGATGCAATATCTGTGTTTCATCGTCAATAAGAAGATCCATGGGATACAGTAAACCTGAAGTGAAGCATTGGAATCTAAAACTGGACTCACAGGAGTGGTTCATAGTAAGAATGTTAGAGTGTCAGTCCTCTTGTACTTATGTCGGCATTGTGCCTTTTGTATTACATTCGGATGCAATTTCTGTGTTTGATCGTCAATAAGAAGGGTCAAGGGATACAGTAAACCTAAAGTGAAGCATCGGTATCTAAAACTGGACTCACAGGAGAGGTTTAAATCGTAGAAAGTTAGAGTGTCAGGCCTCTTGTACTTAAGTCGGCATTGTGCCTTTTGTATTATATTCGGATGCAATTTCTGTGTTTCATCGTCAATAAGAAGGTCCACGGGATACAGTAAACCTTAAGTGAAGCATCAGAATCAAAAACGGGCTCACAGGAAGGTTCAAATCATAGAAAGTTAGAGTGTCAGACCTCTTGTACTTAAATCGGCATTGTGAGTTTGTATTAAATTCGGGTGAAATTTCTGTGTTTCATCGTCAATAAGAGGGTGCAAGGGATACAGTAAACCTGAAGTGAAGCATCGGAATCGAAAACTGGACTCACAGGAGAGGTTCAATTATAGAAAGTTAGAGTGTCAGTCCTCTAGTATTTAAGTCGGCATTGTGCCTTATGTACTAAATTCTGTTGCAATTTCTGTGTCTCATCGTCAATAAGTAGGTGCAATTTATACAGTAAACCTGAAGTGTAGCATCGGAATCTAAAACTGGACTCACAGGAGAGGTTCAAATCATAGAAAGTTAGAGTGTCAGTCCTCTTGTACTTTAGTTGGCATTGTGCCTTTTGTATTAAATTCGGATGCATTTTCTGTGTTTCATCGTCAATAAGAAGTTCCAAGGTATACAGTAAACCCTAAGTGAAGCATCGGAATCTTAAACTGGACTTACAGAAGTGGTTCAAATCACAGAAAGTTAAAGTGTCAGTTCTCTTGTACTTAAGTCGGCATTGTGCCTTTTGCATTAAATTCAGATGGAATTTCTGTGTTTCATCGTCAATAAGAAGGTCCAAGGGATACAGTAAACCTTAAGTGAAGCATCGGAATCGAAAACTGGACTCACAGGAGAGGTTTAAATCATAGAAAGTTCGAGCGTCTGTCCTCTTGTACTTAAGTCGGCATTGTGCCTTTTTTATTAAATTCGGATGCAATGTCTGTGTTTCATCGACAATAAGAAGGTCCAAGGTATACAGTAAACCTGAAGTCAAGCATCGGAATCTTAAATTGGACTCACAGGAGAGGTGCAAATCACAGAAAGTTAGAGTGTCAGTTCTCTTGTACTTAAGTCGGCATTGTGACTTTTGTATTAAATTCGGCTGCTATATCTGTGTTTCATCGTCAATAAGAAGGTCCAAGGGATACAGTAATCCTGAAGTGAAGCATCGGAATCTAAAACTGGACTCACAGGAGAGGTTCAAATCATAGAAAGTTAGAGTGTCAGTCCTCTTGTACTTAAGTCGGCATTGTGCCTTCTGTATTAAATTCGGATGCAATATCTGTGTTTCATCGTCAATAAGAAGTTCCAAGGGATACAGTAAACCTGAAGTGAAGCATCGGAAACTAAAACTGGACTTACAGAAGTGGTTCAAATCGTAGAAAGTTAAAGTGTCAGTTCTCTTGTACTTAAGTCAGCATTGTGCCTTTTGCATTAAATTCAGATGGAATTTCTGTGTTTCATCGTCAATAGGAAGGTCCAAGGGATACAGTAAACCTGAAGTGAAGCATCGGAATCTAAAACTGGACTCACAGGAGAGGTTCAAATCATAGAAAGTTAGAGTGTCAGTCCTCTTGTACTTAAGTCGGCATTGTGCCTTTTGTATTAAATTCGGATGCAATTTCTGTGTTACATCGTCAATAAGAAGGTCCAAGGGTTACAGTAAACCAGAAGTGAAGCATCGGAATCTAAAACTGGACTCTCAGGAGAGGTTCAAATCATAGGAAGTTAGAGCGTCAAGCCTCTTGTACTTAAGTCGGCATTGTGCCTTTTTATTAAATTCGGATGCTATTTCTGTGTTACATCGTCAATAAGAAGATCCATGGGATACAGTAAACCTGAAGTGAAGCATTGGAATCTAAAACTGGACTTACAGAAGTGGTTCAAATCATAGAAAGTTAAAGAGTCAGTTCTCTTGTACTTAAGTCGGCATTGTGCCTTTTGCATTTAATTCAGATGGAATTTCTGTGTTTCATCGTCAATAAGAGTGTCCAAGGGATACAGTAAACCTGAAGTGAAGCATCGGAATCGAAAACTGGACTCACAGGAGAGGATTAAATCATAGAAAGTTCGAGCGTCTGTCCTCTTGTACTTAAGTCGGCAATGTGCCTTTTTTTTTAAATTCGGATGCAATGTCTGTGTTTCATCGACAATAAGAAGGTCCAAGGTATACAGTAAACCTGAAGTCAAGCATCGGAATCTTAAATTGGACTCACAGGAGAGGTAAAAATCACAGAAAGTTAGAGTGTCAGTTCTCTTGTACTTAAGTCGGCATTGTGACTTTTGTATTAAATTCGGCTGCAATATCTGTGTTTCATCGTCAATAAGAAGGTCCAAGGGATACAGTAATCCTGAAGTGAAGCATCGGAATCTAAAAGTGGACTCACAGAAGAGGTTCAATTATAGAAAGTTAGAGTGTCAGTCCTCTTGTATTTAAGTCGGCATTGTGCGTTTTGTACTAAATTCTGTTGCAATTTCTGTGTCTCATCGTCAATAAGTAGGTGCAAGGTATACAGTAAACCTGAAGTGTAGCATCAGAATCTAAAACTGGACTCACAGGGGAGGTTCAAATCATAGAGAGTTAGAGTGTCAGTCCTCTTGTACTTAAGTCGGCATTGTGACTTTTGTATTAAATTCGGATGCAATTTCTGTGTTTCATCGTCAATAAGAAGGTCCAAGGGATACAGTAAACCTGAAGTGAAGCATCGGAATCTAAAACTGGACTCAAAGGAGAGGTTCAAATCATACAAAGTTAGAGTGTCAGTCCTCTTGAACTTAAGTCGACATTGTGCCTTTTGTATTATATTCGGATGCAATTTCTGTGTTTCATCGTGAATTAGAAGGTCCTAGGTATACAGTAAACCTTAAGTGAAGCATCGGAATCGAAAACTGGACTCACAGGAGAGGTTTAAATCATAGAAAGTTCGAGCGTCTGTCCTCTTGTACTTAAGTCGGCATTGTGCCTTTTTTATTAAATTCGGATGCAATTTCTGTGTTTCATCGTCAATAAGAAGGTCCAAGGGTTACAGTAAACCAGAAGTGAAGCATCGGAATCTAAACCTGGACTCACAGGAGAGGTTCAAATCATAGGAAGTTAGAGCGTCAAGCCTCTTGTACTTAAGTCGGCATTGTGCCTTTTTATTAAATTCGGATGCTATTTCTGTGTTACATCGTCAATAAGAAGATCCATGGGATACAGTAAACCTGAAGTGAAGCATTGGAATCTACAACTGGACTTACAGAAGTGGTTCAAATCATAGAAAGTTAAAGTGTCAGTTCTCTTGTACTTAAGTCGGCATTGTGCCTTTTGCATTAAATTCAGATGGAATGTCTGTGTTTCATCGTCAATAAGAAGGTCCAATTGATACAGTAAACCTGAAGTGAAGCATCGGAATCGAAAACTGGACTCACAGGAGAGGTTTAAATCATAGAAAGTTCGAGCGTCTGTCCTCTTGTACTTAAGTCGGCAATGTGCCTTTTTTATTAAATTCGGATGCAATGTCTGTGTTTCATCGACAATAAGAAGGTCCAAGGTATACAGTAAACCTGAAGTCAAGCATCGGAATCTTAAATTGGACTCACAGCAGAGGTAAAAATCACAGAAAGTTAGAGTGTCAGTTCTCTTGTATTTAAGTCGGCATTGTGCGTTTTGTACTAAATTCTGTTGCAATTTCTGTGTCTCATCGTCAATAAGTAGGTGCAAGGTATACAGTAAACCTGAAGTGTAGCATCAGAATCTAAAACTGGACTCACAGGGGAGGTTCAAATCATAGAGAGTTAGAGTGTCAGTCCTCTTGTACTTAAGTCGGCATTGTGACTTTTGTATTAAATTCGGATGCAATTTCTGTGTTTCATAGTCAATAAGAAGGTCCAAGGGATACAGTAAACCTGAAGTGAAGCATCGGAATCTAAAACTGGACTCAAAGGAGAGGTTCAAATCATAGAAAGTTAGAGTGTCAGTCCTCTTGAACTTAAGTCGACATTGTGCCTTTTGTATTATATTCGGATGCAATTTCTGTGTTTCATCGTGAATTAGAAGGTCCTAGGTATACAGTAAACCTTAAGTGAAGCATCGGAATCGAAAACTGGACTCACAGGAGAGGTTTAAATCATAGAAAGTTCGAGCGTCTGTCCTCTTGTATTTAAGTCGGCATTGTTCCTTTGTTATTAAATTCGGATGCAATTTCTGTGTTTCATCGTCAATAAGAAGGTCCAAGGTATACAGTAAACCTGAAGTGAAGCATCGGAATCTTAAATTGGACTCACAGGAGAGGTGCAAATCACAGAAAGTTAGAATGTCAGTCCTCTTGTACTTAAGTCGGCATTGTGACTTTTGTATTAAATTCGGCTGCAATATTTGTGTTTCATCGTCAATAAGAAGGTCCAAGGTATACAGTAATCCTGAAGTGAAGCATCGGAATCAAAAACTGGACTCACAGGAGAGGTTCAAATCATAGGAAGTTAGAGTGTCAGTCCTCTTGTACTTAAGTCGGCATTGTGCCTTTTGTATTAAATTCGGATGCAATTTCTGTGTTTCATCGTCAATAAGAAGTTCCAAGGGATACAGTAAACCTGAGGTGAAGCATCGGAAACTAAAACTGGACTTACAGAAGTGGTTCAAATCGTAGAAAGTTAAAGTGTCAGTTCTCTTGTACTTAAGTCAGCATTGTGCCTTTTGCATTAAATTCAGATGGAATTTCTGTGTTTCATCGTCAATAGGAAGGTCCAAGGGATACAGTAAACCTGAAGTGAAGCATCGGAATCTAAAACTGGACTCACAGGAGAGGTTCAAATCATAGAAAGTTAGAGTGTCAGTCCTCTTGTACTTAAGTCGGCATTGTGCCTTTTGTATTAAATTCGGATGCAATTTCTGTGTTTCATCGTCAATAAGAAGGTCCAAGGGTTACAGTAAACCAGAAGTGAAGCATCGGAATCTAAAACTGGACTCACAGGAGAGGTTCAAATCATAGGAAGTTAGAGCGTCAAGCCTCTTGTACTTAAGTCGGCATTGTGCCTTTCTATTAAATTCGGATGCTATTTCTGTGTTACATCGTCAATAAGAAGATCCATGGGATACAGTAAACCTGAAGTGAAGCATTGGAATCTAAAACTGGACTTACAGAAGTGGTTCAAATCATAGAAAGTTAAAGTGTCAGTTCTCTTGTACTTAAGTCGGCATTGTGCCTTTTGCATTAAATTCAGATGGAATTTCTGTGTTTCATCGTCAATAAGAAGGTCCAAGGGATACAGTAAACCTGAAGTGAAGCATCGGAATCGAAAACTGGACTCACAGAAGAGGTTTAAATCATAGAAAGTTCGAGCGTCTGTCCTCTTGTACTTAAGTCGGCATTGTGCCTTTTTTATTAAATTCGGATGCAATTTCTGTGTTTCATCGTCAATAAGAAGGTCCAAGGTATACAGTAAACCTGAAGTGAAGCATCGGAATCTTAAATTGGACTCACAGGAGAGGTGCAAATCACAGAAAGTTAGAGTGTCAGTCCTCTTGTACTTAAGTCGGCATTGTGACTTTTGTATTAAATTCGGCTGCAATATCTGTGTTTCATCGTCAATAAGAAGGTCCAAGGTATACAGTAATCCTGAAGTGAAGCATCGGAATCTAAAACTGGACTCACAGGAAAGGTTGAACTCATAGATAGTTAGAGTGTCAGTCCCCTTGTACTTTAGTCGGCATTGTGCCTTTTGTATTAAATTCGGATGCAATATCTGTGTTTCGTCGTCAATAAGAAGTTCCAAGGGATACAGTAAACCTGAAGTGAAGCATCGGAAACTAAAACTGGACTTACAGAAGTGGTTCAAATCATAGAAAGTTAAAGTGTCAGTTCTCTTGTACTTAAGTCGGCATTGTGCCTTTTGCATTAAATTCAGATGGAATGTCTGTGTTTCATCGTCAATAAGAAAGTCCAAGGGATACAGTAAACCTTAAGTGAAGCATCGGAATCGAAAACTGGACTCACAGGAGAGGGTTAAATCATAGAAAGTTCGAGCGTCTGTCCTCTTGTACTTAAGTCGGCATTGTGCCTTTTTTATTAAATTCGGATGCAATGTCTGTGTTTCATCGACAATAAGAAGGTCCAAGGTATTCAGTAAACCTGAAGTGAAGCATCGGAATCTTAAATTGGACTCACAGGAGAGGTTCAAATCATAGAAAGTTAGAGTGTCAGTCCTCTTGTACCTAAGTCGGCATTGTGCCTTTTGTATTAAATTCGGATGCAATTTCTGTGTTTCATCATCAATAAGAAGGTCCAAGGGTTACAGTAAACCAGAAGTGAAGCATCGGAAACTAACACTGGACTCACCGGAGAGGTTCAAATCATAGAAAGTTAGAGCGTCAGGCCTCTTGTACTTAAGTCGGCATTGTGCCTTTTTATTAAATTCGGATGCTATTTCTGTGTTACATCGTCAATAACAAGATCCAAGGGATACAGTAAACCTGAAGTGAAGCATTGGAATCTAAAACTGCACTCACAGGAGAGGTTCATAACATAGAATGTTAGAGTGTCAGTCCTCTTGTAATTAAGTCGGCATTGGGACTTTTGTATTAAATTCTGTTGCAATTTCTGTGTCTCATTGTCAATAAGTAGGTGCAAGGTATACAGTAAACCTGAAGTGTAGCATCGGAATCTAAAACTGGACTCACAGGAGAGTTTCAAATCATAGAAAGTTAGAGTGTCAGTCCTCTTGTAATTAAGTCGGCATTGGGACTTTTGTATTAAATTCGGATGCAATTTCTGTGTATCATCGTCAATAAGAAGGTCTGAGGTATACAGTAAACCTGAAGTGAAGCATCGGAATCTAAAACTGGACTCAAAGGAGAGGTTCAAATCATACAAAGTTAGAGTGTCAGTCCTCTTGTACTTATGTCGGCATTGTGCCTTTTTTATTTAATTCGGATGCAATTTCTGTGTTTCATCGTCAATTAGAAGGTCCTAGGTATACAGTAAACCTTAAGTGAAGCATCGGAATCTAAAACTGGACTCACAGGAGAGGTTTAAATCATAGAAAGTTAGAGTGTCAGTCCTCCTGTACTTAAGTCGGCATTGTGCCTTTTGTATTAAATTCGGTTGCAATTTCTGTGTTTCATCGTCAATAAGAAGGTCCAAGGGATATAGTAAACCTGAAGTGCAGCATCGGAATCTAAAACTGGACTCAGAGGAGAGGTTTAAATCGTAGAAATTTAGAGTGTCAGGCCTGTTGTACTTAAGTCGCCATTCTGCCTTTTGTATTAAATTCGGATGCAATTTCTGTGTTTCATCGTCAATAAGAAGGTCCAAGGGATACAGTAAACCTGAAGTGAAGCATCAGAATCAAAAACTGGACTCACATGAGCGGTTCAAATCATCGAAAGCTAGAGTGTCAGACCTCATGTACTTAAGTCGGCATTGTGACTTTTGTATTAAATTCGGATGCAATTTCTGTGTTTCATCGTCAATAAGAGGGTCCCAGTGATACAGTAATCCTGAAGTGAAGCATCGGAATCGAAAACTGGACTCACAGGAGAGGTTCAATTATAGAAAGTTAGAGTGTCAGTCCTCTTGTATTTAAGTCGGCATTGTGCCTTTTGTACTAAATTCTGTTGCAATTTCTGTGTCCCATCGTCAATAAGAAGGTCCAAGTTATACAGTAAACCTGAAGTGTAGCATCGGAATCTAAAACTGGACTCACAGGAGAGGTTAAAATCATAGAAAGTTAGATTGTCAGTCCTCTTGTACTTAAGTCGGCATTGTGCCTTTTGTATTCAATTCGGATGCAATTTCTGTGTATCATCGTCAATAAGAAGGTCCAAGGTATACAGTAATCCTGAAGTGAAGCATCGGAATCTAAAACTGGAATCACAGGAGAGGTTCAAATCATAGAGAGTTAGAGTGTCAGTCCTCTTGTACTTAATACGGCATTGTGCCGTTTGTATTAAATTCGGATGCAGTTACTGTGTTTCATCGTCAATAAGACGGTCCAAAGGATACAGTAAACCTGAAGTGAAGCATCCGAATCTAAAACGCGACTCACAGGAGACGTTTAAATCATAGAAAGTTAGAGTGTCTGTCCTCCTGTAATTAAGTCGGCATTGTGCCTTTTGTATTAAATTCGGATGCAATTTCTGTGTATCATCGTCAATAAGAAGGTCCAAGGTATACAGTAAACCTGAAGTGAAGCATCGGAATCAAAAACTGGACTCACAGGAGAGGTTCAAATCATAGAAAGTTAGAGTGTCAGTCCTCTTGTACTTAAGTCGGCATTGTGCCTTTTGTATTAAATTCGGAAGCAAATTTCTGTGTTTCATTGTCAATAAGAAGTTCCAGGGGATACCTTAAACCTGAAGTGAAGCATCGGAAAATAAAACTGGACTCACAGGAGAGGTTCAAATCACAGAAAGTTAGAGTGTCAGTCCTCTTGTACTTAAGTCGGCATTGTGACTTTTGTATTTAATTCGGCTGCAATATCTGTGTTTCATCGTCAATAAGAAGGTCCAAGGTATACAGTAAACCTGAAGTGAAGCATCGGAATCTAAAACTGGACTCACAGGAAAGGTTCAAGTCATAGAAAGTTTGAGTGTCAGTCCTCTTGTACTTTAGTTGGCATTGTGCCTTTTGTATTAAATTCGGATGCAATTTCTGTCTTCAATCGTCAATAAGAAGGTCCAAGGTATACAGTAAAGCCTAAGTGAAGCATCGGAATCAAAAACTGGACTCATAGGAGAGGTTCAAATCATAGAACGTTAGAGTGTCAGTCCTCTTGTACTTAAGTCGGCAATGTGCCTTTTGTATTAAATTCGGATGCAAATTCTGTGTTTCATCGTCAATAAGAAGTTCCAAGGGATACAGTAAACCTGAAGTGAAGCATTGGAATCTAAAACTGGACTCACAGGAGAGGTTCAAAACATAGAATGTTAGAGTGACAGTCCTCTTGTACTTATGTCGGCATTGTGCCTTTTGTATCACATTCGGATGCTATTTCTGTCTTTCATCGTCAATAAGAAGGTCCAAGGGATACAGCAAACCTAAAGTGAAGTATCGGTATCGACAACTGAACTCACAGGAGAGGTGCAAATCATAGAAAGTTAGAGTGTCTGTCCTCTTGTACTTAAGAAGGCATTGTGCCTTTTGTATTACAATCGGATGCAATTTCTGTGTTTCATAGTCAATAAGAAGGTCCATGGGATACAGTAAACCTGAAGTGAAGCATCAGATTCTAAAACTGGATTCACAGAAGCGGTTCAAATCATTGAAAGTTAGAGTGTCAGACCTCTTGTACTTAAGTCGGCATTGTGACTTTTGTATTAAATTCGGATGCAATTTCTGTGTTTCATCGTCAATAAAAGGGTCCCAGGGATACAGTAAACCTGAAGTAAAGCATCGGAATCGAAAACCGGACTCACAGGAGAGGATCAATTGTAGAAAGTTAGAGTGTCAGTCCTCTTTTATTTAAGTCGGCATTGTGCCTTTTGTACTAAATTCTGTTGCAATTTCTGTGTTTCATCGTCGATAAGAAGGTCCAAGGGATACAGTAAACCTTAATTGAAGCATCGCAATTCAAACTGGACTCACACGAGAGGTCAAATCATAGAAATTTCGAGTGTCTGTCCTGTTGTACTTAAGTCGGCATTGTGCCTTTTTATTAAAATCGGATGCTATTTCTGTGTTTCATCGTCAATAAGAAGGTCCAAGGGATACAGTAATCCTTAAGTGAAGCATCAGAATCCAAAACTGGGCTCACAGGAAGGTTCAAATCATAGAAAGTTAGAGTGACAGGCCTCTTGTACTTAAGTCGGCATTGTGCCTTTTGCATTAAATTCGAATGCAATTTCTGTGTTTCATCGTCAATAAGAAGGTCCAAGGGATACAGTAAACCTGCAGTGAAGCATCAGAATCTAAAACTGGACTCACAGGAGCGGTCCAAATCATCAAAAGTTAGAGTGTCAGACGTCTTGTACTTAAGTCGGCATTGTGACTTTTGTATTAAATTCGGATCCAATATCTGTGTTTCATCGTCAATAAGAAGGTCCAAAGTATACACTAATCCTGAAGTGAAGCATCGGAATCTAAAACTGGACTCACATTAGAGGTTCAAATCATAGAAAGTTAGAGTGTCAGTCCTCTTGTACTTTAGTTGGCATTGTGCCTTTTGTATTAAATTCGGATGCAATTTCTGTGTTTCATCGTCAATAAGAATGTCCAAGGTATACAGTAAACCCTAAGTGAAGCATCGGAATCAAAAACTGGACTCACAGGAGAGGTTCAAATCATAGAAAGTTAGAGTGTCAGTCCTCTTGTACTTAAGTCGGCATTGTACCTTTTGTATTAAATTCGGATGCAATTTCTGTGTATCATCGTCAATAACAAGGTCCAAGGTATACAGTAAACCTGAAGTGTAGCATCGGAATCTTAAATTGGACTCACAGGTGAGGTGCAAATCACAGAAAGTTAGAGTGTCAGTCCTCTTGTACTTAAGTCGGCATTGAGACTTTTGTATTAAATTCGGCTGCAATATCTGTGTTTCATCGTCAATAAGAAGGTCCAAAGTATACAGTAATCCAGAAGTGAAGCATCGGAATCTAAAACTGGACTCACATTAGAGGTTCAAATCATAGAAAGTTAGAGTGTCAGTCGTCTTGTACTTTAGTTGGCATTGTGCCTTTTGTATTAAATTCGGATGCAATTTCTGTGTTTCATCGTCAATAAGAATGTCCAAGGTATACAGTAAACCCTAAGTGAAGCATCGGAATCAAAAACTGGACTCACAGGAGAGGTTCAAATCATAGAAAGTTAGAGTGTCAGTCCTCTTGTACTTAAGTCGGCATTGTACCTTTTGTATTAAATTCGGATGCAATTTCTGTGTATCATCGTCAATAAGAAGGTCGGCGGTATACAGTAAACCTGAAGTGAAGCATCGGTATCTAAAACTGGACTCAAAGGAGAGGTTTAAATCATACAAAGTTAGAGTGTCAGTCCTCTTGTACTTATGTCGGCATTGTGCCTTTTGTATTTAATTCGGATGCAATTTCTGTGTTTCATCGTCAATTAGAAGGTCCTAGGTATACAGTAAACCTTAAGTGAAGCATCGGAATCTAAAACTGGACTCACAGGAGAGGTTTAAATCATAGAAAGTTAGAGTGTCTGTCCTCTTGTACTTAAGTCGGCATTGTGCCTTTTGTATTAAATTCGGTTGCAATTTCTGTGTTTCATCGTCAATAAGAAGGTCCAAGGGATACAGTAAACCTGAAGTGAAGCATCGGAATCTAAAACTGGACTCAGAGGAAAGGTTTAAATCGTAGAAATTTAGAGTGTCAGGCCTCTTGTACTTAAGTCGGCATTCTGCCTTTTGTATTAAATTCGGATGCAATTTCTGTGTTTCATCGTCAATAAGAAGGTCCAAGGGATACAGTAAACCTGAAGTGAAGCATCAGAATCTAAAACTGGACTCACATGAGCGGTTCAAATCATCGAAAGTTAGAGTGTCAGACCTCATGTACTTAAGTCGGCATTGTGACTTTTGTATTAAATTCGGATGCAATTTCTGTGTTTCATCGTCAATAAGAGGGTCCCGGGGATGCAGTAATCCTGAAGTGAAGCATCGGAATCGAAACCTGGACTCACAGGAGGGGTTCAATTATAGAAAGTTAGAGTGTCAGTCCTCTTGTATTTAAGTCGGCATTGTGCCTTTTGTACTTAATTCTGTTGCAATTTCTGTGTCCCATTGTCAATAAGAAGGTCCAAGGTACACAGTAAACCTGAAGTGTAGCATCGGAATCAAAAACTGGACTCACAGGAGAGGTTCAAATCATAGAAAGTTAGAGTGTCAGGCCTCTTGTACTTAAGTCGGCATTCTGCCTTTTGTATTAAATTCGGATTCAATTTCTGTGTTTCATCGTCAATTAGAAGGTCCTAGGTATACAGTAAACCTTAAGTGAAGCATCGGAATCTAAAACTGGACTCACAGGAGAGGTTCAAATCATAGAAAGGTTGATTGTCAGTCCTCTTGTACTTAAGTCGGCATTGTGCCTTTTGTATTCAATTCGGATACAATTTCTGTGTATCATCGTCAATAAGAAGGTCCAAGGTATACAGTAATCGTGAAGTGAAGCATCGGAATCTAAAACTGGAATCACAGGAGAGGTTCAAATCATAGAGAGTTAGAGTGTCAGTCCTCTTGTACTTAATACGGCATTGTGCCGTTTGTATTAAATTCGGATGCAGTTTCTGTGTTTCATCGTCAATAAGACGGTCCAAAGGATACAGTAAACCTGAAGTGAAGCATCCGAATCTAAAACGCGACTCACAGGAGACGTTTAAATCATAGAAAGTTAGAGTGTCTGTCCTCCTGTAATTAAGTCGGCATTGTGCCTTTTGTATAAAATTCGGATGCAATTTCTGTGTATCATCGTCAATAAGAAGGTCCAAGGTATACAGTAAACCTGAAGTGAAGCATCGGAATCAAAAACTGGACTCACAGGAGAGGTTCAAATCATAGAAAGTTAGAGTGTCAGTCCTCTTGTACTTAAGTCGGCATTGTGCCTTTTGTATTAAATTCGGAAGCAAATTTCTGTGTTTCATTGTCAATAAAAAGTTCCAGGATATACCTTAGACCTGAAGTGAAGCATCGGAAAGTAAAACTGGACTCACAGGAGAGGTTCAAATCATAGAAAGTTAAAGTGTCAGTTCTCTTGTACTTAAGTCGGCATTGTGCCTTTTGTATTAAATTTAGATGGAATTTCTGTGTTTCATCGCCAATAAGAAGGTCCAAGGGATACTGTAAACCAGAAGTGAAGCATCGGAATCTAAAACTGGACTCACAGGAGAGGTGCAAATCACAGAAAAATAGAGTGTCAGTCCTCTTGTACTTAAGTCGGCATTGTGACTTTTGTATTAAATTCGGCTGCAATATCTGTGTTTCATCGTCAATAAGAAGGTCCAAGGTATACAGTAGTCCTGAAGTGAAGCATCGGAATCTAAAACTGGACTCACAGGAAAGGTTCAAATCATAGAAAGTTAGAGTGTCAGTCCTCTTGTACTTTAGTTGGCATTGTGCCTTTTGTATTAAATTAGGATGCAATTTCTGTGTTCAATCGTCAATAAGAAGGTCCAAGGTATACAGTAAATCCTAAGTGAAGCATCGGAATCAAAAACTGGACTCACAGGAGAGGTTCAAATCATAGAAAGTTAGAGTGTCAGTCCTCTTGTTCTTAAGTCGGCAATGTGCCTTTTGTATTAAATTCGGATGCTAATTCTGTGTTTCATCGTCAATAAGAAGTTCCAAGGGATACAGTAAACCTGAAGTGGAGCATCGGAAACTAAAACTGGACTCACAGAAGTGGTTCAAATCATAGAAAGTTAAAGTGTCAGTTCTCTTGTACTTATGTCGGCATTGTGGCCTTTGCATTAAATTCAGATGGAATTTCTGTGTTTCATCGTCAATAAGAAGGTCCAAGGTATACAGTAAACCTGAAGTGAAGCATCGGAATCAAAAACTGGACTCACAGGAGAGGTTCAAATCATAGAAAGTTAGAGTGTCAGTCCTCTTGTACTTAAGTCGGCATTGTGCCTTTTGTATTACATTCGGATGCTATTTCTGTGTTTCATCGCCAATAAGAAGGTCCAAGGGATACAGTAAACCAAAAGTGAAGTATCGGTATCGAAAACTGAACTCACAGTAGAGGTTCAAATCATAGAATGTTAGAGTGTCAGTCCTCTTGTACTTTAGTTGGCATTGTGCCTTTTGTATTAAATTCGGATGCAATTTCTGTGTTTCATCGTCAATAAGAAGGTCCAAGGGATACAGTAAACCTTAACTGAAGCATCGGAATTCAAACTGGACTCACAGGAGAGGTTCAAATCATAGAAAGTTCGAGTGTCTGTCCTCTTGTACTTAAGTCGGAATTGTGCCTTTTTTATTAAATTCGGATGCAATTTCTGTGTTTCATGGACAATAAGAAGGGCCAAGGTATTCAGTAAACCTGAAGTGAAGCATCGGAAACTTAAATTGGACTGACAGGAGAGGAGCAAATCACAGAAAGTTAGAGGGTCAGTCCTCTTGTACTTAAGTCGGCATTGTGACTTTTGTATTAAATTCGGCTGCAATATCTGTGTTTCATCGTCAATAAGAAGGTCCAAGGTATACAGTAAACCCTAAGTGAAGCATCGGAATCAAAAACTGGACTCACAGGAGAGGTTCAAATCATAGAAAGTTAGAGTGTCAGTCCTCTTGTACTTAAGTCGGCATTGTACTTTTTGTATTAAATTCAGATGGAATTTCTGTGTTTCATCGTCAATAAGAAGGTCCAAGAGATACAGTAAACCTGAAGTGAAGCATCGGAATCTAAAACTGGACTCACAGGAGAGGTTCAAATCATAGAAATTTAGAGTGTCAGTCCTCTTGTACTGAAGTCGGCATTGTGCCTTTTGTATTAAATTCGGATGCAATGTCTGTGTTTCATCGTCAATAAGAAGGTTCAAGGGTTACAGTAAACCAGAAGTGAAGCATCGGAATCTAAAACTGGACTCACAGGAGAGATTCAAATCGTAGAAAGTTAGAGCGTCAGGCCTCTTGTACTTAAGTCGGCATTGTGCCTTTTTATTAAATTCGGATGCTTTTTCAGCGTTTCATCGTCAATAAGAAAATCCAAAGGATACAGCAAACCTAAAGTGAAGCATTGGAATCTAAAACTGGACTCACAGGAGAGGTTCATAACATAGAATGTTAGAGTGTCAGGCCTCTTGTACTTATGTCGGCATTGTGCCTTTTGTATTACATTCGGATGCAATTTCTTTGTTTCATCGTCAATAAGAAATTCCAAGGGATACAGTAAACCTAAAGTGAAGCATTGGTATCGAAAACTGAACTCACAGGAGAGTTGCAAATCATAGAAAGTTAGAGTGTCTGTCCTCTTGTACTTAAGTCGGCATTGTGCCATTTGTATTAAATTCGGTTGCAATTACTGTGTTTCATCGTCAATAAGAAGGTCCAAGGGATACAGTAAACCTGAAGTGAAGCATCGGTATCTAAAACTGGACTCACAGGAGAGATTTAAATCGTTGAAAGTTAGAGTGTCAGGCCTCTTGTACTTAAGTAGGCATTGTGCCTTTTGTATTATATTCGGATGCAATTTCTGTGTTTCATCGTCAATAAGAAGGTCCAAGGGATACAGTAAACCTTAAGTGAAGCATCAGAATCCAAAACTGGGCTCACAGGAAGGTTCAAATCATAGAAAGTTAGAGTGTCAGGCCTCTTGTACTTAAGTCGGCATTGTGCCTTTTGTATTCTATTCGGATGCTATTTCTGTGTTTCATCGTCAATAAGAAGGTCCAAAAGATACAGTAAACCTGAAGTGAAGCATCAGAATCAAAAAATGGACTCACAGGAGAGGTTCAATTGTAGAAAGTTAGGGTGTCAGTCCTCTTGTATTTAATTCGGCATTGTGCCTTTTGTACTAAATTCTGTTGCAATTTCTGTGTCTCATCGTCAATAAGAAGGTCCAAGGTATACAATGAACCTGAAGTGTAGCATCGGAATCCAAAACTAGACTCACAAGAGAGGTTCAAATCGTAGAAAGTTAGATTGTCTGTCCTCTTTTACTTAAGTCGGCATTGTGCCTTTTGTATTAAATTCGGATGCAATTTCTGTGTATCATCGCCAATAAGAAGGTGCAAGGGATACAGGAAAACTGAAGTGAAGCATCAGAATCTAAAACTTGATTCACAGGAGAGGTTCAAATCATAGTAAGTTAGAGCGTCAGGCCTCTTGTACTTAAGTCGGCATTGTGCATTTTTATTAAATTCGGATGCTATTTCTGTGTTTCATCGTCAATAAGAAGATCCAAGGGATACAGTAAACCTGAAGTGAAGCATTGGAATCTAAAAGTGGACTCACAGGAGAGGTTCAAAACATAGAATGTTAGAGTGTCAGTCCTCTTGTACTTATGTCGGCATTCTGCCTTTTGTATTACATTCGGATGCTATTTCTGTGTTTCAAGGTCAATAAGAAGGTCCAAGGGAAACAGTAAACCTAAAGTGAAGCATCGGTCTCGAAGACTGAACTCACAGGAGAGGTGCAAATCATAGAAAGTTAGAGTGTCAGACCTCTTGTACTTAAGTCGGCACTGTGACTTTTGTATTAAATTCGGATGCAATTTCTGTGTTTCATCGTCAATAAGAGGGTCCCAGGGATACAGTAAACCTGAAGTGAAGCATCGGAATCAAAAACTGGACTCACAGGAGAGGTTCAATTGTAGAAAGTT
This sequence comes from Schistocerca americana, assembly GCF_021461395.2. NCBI lineage: Eukaryota > Metazoa > Arthropoda > Insecta > Orthoptera > Acrididae > Schistocerca > Schistocerca americana. The sequence continues at coordinate 63,265,013 of NC_060121.1, forward strand.
AGAGTGTCAGTCCTCTTGTATTTAAGTCGGCATTGTGCCTTTTGTACTAAATTCTGTTGCAATTTCTGTGACTCATCGTCAATAAGAAGGACCAACGGATACAGTAAACCTGAAGTGAAGCATCGGAATCAAAAATGGACTCACAGGGGAGGTTCAAATCACAGAAAGTTAGAGTGTCAGTCCTCTTGTACTTAAAACGGCATTGTGCCGTTTGTATTAAATTCGGATGCAATTTCTGTGTTTCATCGTCAATAAGAAGGTCCAAGGGACACAGTAACCTTGAGTGAAGCATCAGAATCCAAAACTGGGCTCACAGGAAAGTTCAAATCATAGAACGTTAGAGTGTCAGGCCTCTTGTACTTACATCGGCATTGTGCCTTTTGTATTAAATTCGGATGCTATTTCTGTGTTTCATCGTCAATAAGAAGGTCCAAGGTATACAGTAAACCTGAAGTGAAGCATCGGAATCTAAAACGCGACTCACAGGAGACGTTTAAATCATAGAAAGTTAGAGTGTCAGTCCTCCTGTAATTAAGTCGGCATTGTGCCTTTTGTATTAAATTCGGATGCAATTTCTGTGTATCATCGTCAATAAGAAGATCCAGGGTATACAGTAAACCTGAAGTGAAGCATCGGAAACTGGACTCACAGGCGATGATCAAATCATAGAAAGTTATAATGTCAGTCCTCTTGTACTTAAGTCGGCATTGTGCCTTTTGTATTAAATTCAGATGGATTTTCTGTGTTCCATCGCCAATAAGAAGGTCCAAGGGATACAGGAAAACTGAAGTGAAGCATCAGAATCTAAAATTTGACTCACAGGAGAGGTTCAAATCATAGAAAGTTAGAGTGACAGTCCTCTTGTACTTAAGTCGGCAATGTGCCTTTTGTATTAAATTCGGATGCAATTTCTGTGTTTCATCGACAATAAGAAGGTCCAAGGTATACAGTAAACCTGGAGTGAAGCATCGGAATCTACAACTGGACTCACGGGAGAGGTTCAAATCACAGGAAGATAGAGTGTCAGTCCTCTTGTACTTAAGTCGGCATTGTGACTTTTGTATTAAATTCGGATGCTATTTCTGTGTTTCATCGTCAATAAGAAGATCCAAGGGATACAGTAAACCTGAAGTGAAGCATCGGTATCGAAAACTGGACTCACTGGAGAGGTTCAAATCATATAAAGTTAGAGTGTCAGTCCTCTTCTAATTAAGTTGACATTGTGCCTTATGTATTAACTTCGGTTGCAATTTCTGTGTTTCATCGTCAATAAGAAGGTGCAAGGTATACAGTAAACCGGAAGTGTAGCATCGGAATCTAAAACTGGACTCACAGGAGAGGTTCAAATCATAGAAAGTTAGATTGTCAGTCCCCTTGTACTTAAGTCGGCATTGTGCCTTTTGTATTAAATTCGGATGCAATTACTGCGTATCATCGTCAATAAGAAGGTCCAAGGTATACAGTAAACCTGAAGTGAAGCATCGGAATCTAAAACTGGACTCACAAGAGATGTTCAAATCATAGAATGTTATAGTGTCAGTCCCCTTGAACTTAAGTTGGCATTGTGCCTTTTGTATTAAATTCAGATGGAATTTCTGTGATCCATCGCCAATAAGAAGGTCCAAGGGATATTGGAAAACTGAAGTGAAGCATCGGAATCTAAAACTTGACTCACAGGAGAGGTTCAAATCATAGAAAGTTAGAGTGTCAGTCCTCTTGTACTTAAGTCGGCATTGTGCTTTTTGTATTAAATTTGGATGCAATTTCTGTGTTTCAACGTCAATAAGAAGGTCCAAGGGGCACAGTAAACCTGAAGTTAAGCATCGGAATCTAAAACTGGACTCAAAGGAGAGGATCAAATCATACAAAGCTAGAGTGACAGTCCTCTTGTACTTAAGTCGGCATTGTGTTTTTTGTATTAAATTCGGATGCAATTTCTGTGTTTCATCGTCAATTACAAGGTCCTAGGTATACAGTAAACCTTAAGTGAAGCATCGGAATCTAAAACTGGACTCTCAGGAGAGGTTTAAATCATAGAAAGTTAGAGTGTCTGTCCTCTTGTACTTAAGTCGGCATTGTGCTTTTTGTATTAAATTTGGATGCAATTTCTGTGTTTCATGGACAATAAGAAGGTCCAAGGTATACAGTAAACCTGAAGTGAAGCATCGGAATCTACAACTGGACTCACAGGAGAGGTTCAAATCACAGGAAGATAGAGTGTCAGTCCTCTTGTACTTAAGTCGGCATTGTGACTTTTGTATTAAATTCGGCTGCAATATCTGTGTCTCATCGTCAATAAGAAGGTCCAAGGTATACAGTAAATCTGAAGTGAAGCATCGGAATCAAAAACTGGACTCACAGGAGAGGTTCAAAGCATAGAAAGTTAGAGTGTCAGTCCCCATGTACTTTAGTCGGTATTGTGCCTTTTGTATTAAATTCGGATGCAATTTCTGTGTTTCATCGTCAATAAGAAGATCCAAGGGATACAGTAAACCTGAAGTGAAGCATCGGAATCTAAACCTAGACTCACAGGAGACGTTCGAATCATAGATAGTTAGCGTGTCAGTCCTCTTGTACTTAAAACGGCATTGTGCCGTTTGTATTGAATTCGGATGCTGTTTCTGTGTTTCATCGTCAATAAGACGGTCCAAGGGATACAGTAAACCTGAAGTGAAGCATCGTAATCTAAAACGCGACTCACAGGAGACGTTCAAATAATAGAATGTTAGAGTGTCGGTCCTCCTGTAATTAAGTCGGCATTGTGCCTTTTGTATTAAATTCTGATGCAATTTCTGTGTTTGACCGTCAATAAGAAGGTCCAAGGTATACAGTAAACATGAAGTGAAGCATCGGAATCTACAACTGGACTTACAGGAGAGGTGCAAATCACAGGAAGATAGAGTGTCAATCCTCTTGTACTTAAGTCGGCATTGTGAGTTTTTATTAAATTCGGATGCTATTTCTGTGATTCATCGTAAATAAGAAGATCCAAGGGTTACAGTAAACCTGAAGTGAAGCATTGGAATCTAAAACTGGACTCACAGGAGAGGTTCAAAACATAGAAAGTTGGAGTGTTAGTCCTCTTGTACTTATGTCGGCATTGTGCCTCTTGTATTAAATTCGGATGCTATTTCTGTGTTTCATCGTCAATAAAAAGGTCCAAGGTATACAGGAATCCTTTAGTGATGCATCGAAATCTAAAACTTGACTCACAGGAGAGGTTCATATCATAGAAAGTTAGAGTGCCAGTCCTCTTCTATTTAAGTTGACATTGTGCCTTTTGTACTAACTTCGGTTGCAATTTCTGTTTTTCATCGTCAATAAGAAGGTGCAAGGTATACAGTAAACCTGAAGTGTAGCATCGGAATCTAAAACTGGACTCTCAGGAGAGGTTCAAATCATAGAAAGTTAGATTTTCAGTCCTCTTGTACTTAAGTCGGCATTGTGCCTTTTGTGTTAAATTCTGATGCAATTTCTGTGTATCATCTTTAATAAGAAGGTCCAAGGTATACGGTAAACTTGAAGTGAAGCATCGGAATCTAAAACTGGACTCACAGGAGAGGTTTAAATCATAGAGAGTTAGAGTTTCAGTCCTCTTGCACTTAAGTCGGCATTGTGACTTTTGTATTAAATTCGGATGCTATTTCTGTGTTTGATCGTCAATAAAACGGTCCAAGGGATACAGTAAACCTGAAGTGAAGCATCAGAATCTAAAACTGGACTCACAGGAGAGGTTGAAATCACAGAAACTTAGAGTGTCAGTCCTCTTGTACTTAAGTCGGCATTGTGACTTTTGTATAAAATTCGGCTGCAATATCTGTGTTTCATTGTCAATAAGAAGTTCCAGGATATACCTTAGACCTGAAGTGAAGCATCGGAAAGTAAAACTGGACTCACAGGAGAGGTTCAAATCATAGAAAGTTTAAGTGTCAGTTCTCTTGTACTTAAGTCGGCATTGTGCCTTTTGTATTAAATTTAGATGGAATTTCTGTGTTTCATCGCCAATAAGAAGGTCCAAGGGATACTGTAAACCAGAAGTGAAGCATCGGAATCTAAAACTGGACTCACAGGAGAGGTGCAAATCACAGAAAAATAGAGTGTCAGTCCTCTTGTACTTAAGTCGGCATTGTGACTTTTGTATTAAATTCGGCTGCAATATCTGTGTTTCATCGTCAATAAGAAGGTCCAAGGTATACAGTAATCCTGAAGTGAAGCATCGGAATCTAAAACTGGACTCACAGGAAAGGTTCAAATCATAGAAAGTTAGAGTGTCAGTCCTCTTGTACTTTAGTTGGCATTGTGCCTTTTGTATTAAATTAGGATGCAATTTCTGTGTTCAATCGTCAATAAGAAGGTCCAAGGTATACAGTAAATCCTAAGTGAAGCATCGGAATCAAAAACTGGACTCACAGGAGAGGTTCAAATCATAGAAAGTTAGAGTGTCAGTCCTCTTGTACTTAAGTCGGCAATGTGCCTTTTGTATTAAATTCGGATGCAAATTCTGTGTTTCATCGTCAATAAGAAGTTCCAAGGGATACAGTAAACCTGAAGTGGAGCATCGGAAACTAAAACTGGACTCACAGAAGTGGTTCAAATCATAGAAAGTTAAAGTGTCAGTTCTCTTGTACTTATGTCGGCATTGTGGCCTTTGCATTAAATTCAGATGGAATTTCTGTGTTTCATCGTCAATAAGAAGGTCCAAGGTATACAGTAAACCTGAAGTGAAGCATCGGAATCAAAAACTGGACTCACAGGAGAGGTTCAAATCATAGAAAGTTAGAGTGTCAGTCCTCTTGTACTTAAGTCGGCATTGTGCCTTTTGTATTACATTCGGATGCTATTTCTGTGTTTCATCGCCAATAAGAAGGTCCAAGGGATACAGTAAACCAAAAGTGAAGTATCGGTATCGAAAACTGAACTCACAGTAGAGGTTCAAATCATAGAATGTTAGAGTGTCAGTCCTCTTGTACTTTAGTTGGCATTGTGCCTTTTGTATTAAATTCGGATGCAATTTCTGTGTTTCATCGTCAATAAGAAGGTCCAAGGGATACAGTAAACCTTAACTGAAGCATCGGAATTCAAACTGGACTCACAGGAGAGGTTCAAATCATAGAAAGTTCGAGTGTCTGTCCTCTTGTACTTAAGTCGGAATTGTGCCTTTTTTATTAAATTCGGATGCAATTTCTGTGTTTCATGGACAATAAGAAGGGCCAAGGTATTCAGTAAACCTGAAGTGAAGCATCGGAAACTTAAATTGGACTGACAGGAGAGGAGCAAATCACAGAAAGTTAGAGTGTCAGTCCTCTTGTACTTAAGTCGGCATTGTGACTTTTGTATTAAATTCGGCTGCAATATCTGTGTTTCATCGTCAATAAGAAGGTCCAAAGTATACAGTAATCCTGAAGTGAAGCATCGGAATCTAAAACTGGACTCACATTAGAGGTTCAAATCATAGTAAGTTTAAGTGTCAGTCCTCTTGTACTTTAGTTGGCATTGTGCCTTTTGTATTAAATTCGGATGCAATTTCTGTGTTTCATCGTCAATAAGAAGGTCCAAGGTATACAGTAAACCCTAAGTGAAGCATCGGAATCAAAAACTGGACTCACAGGAGAGGTTCAAATCATAGAAAGTTAGAGTGTCAGTCCTCTTGTACTTAAGTCGGCATTGTACTTTTTGTATTAAATTCAGATGGAATTTCTGTGTTTCATCGACAATAAGTAGGTCCAAGAGATACAGTAAACCTGAAGTGAAGCATCGGAATCTAAAACTGGACTCACAGGAGAGGTTCAAATCATAGAAATTTAGAGTGTCAGTCCTCTTGTACTGAAGTCGGCATTGTGCCTTTTGTATTAAATTCGGATGCAATGTCTGTGTTTCATCGTCAATAAGAAGGTTCAAGGGTTACAGTAAACCAGAAGTGAAGCATCGGAATCTAAAACTGGACTCACAGGAGAGATTCAAATCGTAGAAAGTTAGAGCGTCAGGCCTCTTGTACTTAAGTCGGCATTGTGCCTTTTTATTAAATTCGGATGCTTTTTCAGCGTTTCATCGTCAATAAGAAAATCCAAAGGATACAGTAAACCTAAAGTGAAGCATTGGAATCTAAAACTGGACTCACAGGAGAGGTTCATAACATAGAATGTTAGAGTGTCAGGCCTCTTGTACTTATGTCGGCATTGTGCCTTTTGTATTACATTCGGATGCTATTTCTTTGTTTCATCGTCAATAAGTAATTCCAAGGGATACAGTAAACCTAAAGTGAAGCATTGGTATCGAAAACTGAACTCACAGGAGAGTTGCAAATCATAGAAAGTTAGAGTGTCTGTCCTCTTGTACTTAAGTCGGCATTGTGCCATTTGTATTAAATTCGGTTGCAATTACTGTGTTTCATCGTCAATAAGAAGGTCCAAGGGATACAGTAAACCTGAAGTGAAGCATCGGTATCTAAAACTGGACTCACAGGAGAGATTTAAATCGTTGAAAGTTAGAGTGTCAGGCCTCTTGTACTTAAGTAGGCATTGTGCCTTTTGTATTATATTCGGATGCAATTTCTGTGTTTCATCGTCAATAAGAAGGTCCAAGGGATACAGTAAACCTTAAGTGAAGCATCAGAATCCAAAACTGGGCTCACAGGAAGGTTCAAATCATAGAAAGTTAGAGTGTCAGGCCTCTTGTACTTAAGTCGGCATTGTGCCTTTTGTATTCTATTCGGATGCTATTTCTGTGTTTCATCGTCAATAAGAAGGTCCAAAAGATACAGTAAACCTGAAGTGAAGCATCAGAAACTAAAACTGGACTCACAGGAGAGGTTCAAATCATACAAATCTAGAGTGACAGTCCTCTTGTACTTAAGTCGGCATTGTGTTTTTTGTATTAAATTCTGTTGCAATTTCTGTGTCTCATCGTCAATAAGAAGGTCCAAGGTATACAATGAACCTGAAGTGTAGCATCGGAATCTAAAACTAGACTCACAAGAGAGGTTCAAACCGTAGAAAGTTAGATTGTCTGTCCTCTTTTACTTAAGTCGGCATTGTGCCTTTTGTATTAAATTCGGATGCAATTTCTGTGTATCATCGCCAATAAGAAGGTCCAAGGGATACAGGAAAACTGAAGTGAAGCATCAGAATCTAAAACTTGATTCACAGGAGAGGTTCAAATCATAGTAAGTTAGAGCGTCAGGCCTCTTGTACTTAAGTCGGCATTGTGCATTTTTATTAAATTCGGATGCTATTTCTGTGTTTCATCGTCAATAAGAAGATCCAAGGGATACAGTAAACCTGAAGTGAAGCATTGGAATCTAAAAGTGGACTCACAGGAGAGGTTCAAAACATAGAATGTTAGAGTGTCAGTCCTCTTGTACTTATGTCGGCATTCTGCCTTTTGTATTACATTCGGATGCTATTTCTGTGTTTCAAGGTCAATAAGAAGGTCCAAGGGATACAGTAAACCTAAAGTGAAGCATCGGTATCGAAGACTGAACTCACAGGAGAGGTGCAAATCATAGAAAGTTAGAGTGTCAGAACTCTTGTACTTAAGTCGGCACTGTGACTTTTGTATTAAATTCGGATGCAATTTCTGTTTTTCATCGTCAATAAGAGGGTCCCAGGGATACAGTAAACCTGAAGTGAAGCATCGGAATCAAAAACTGGACTCACAGGAGAGGTTCAATTGTAGAAAGTTAGAGTGTCAGTCCTCTTGTATTTCAGTCGGCATTGTGCCTTTTGTACTAAATTCTGTTGCAATTTCTGTGACTCATCGTCAATAAGAAGGACCAACGGATACAGTAAACCTGAAGTGAAGCATCGGAATCAAAAATGGACTCACAGGGGAGGTTCAAATCACAGAAAGTTAGAGTGTCAGTCCTCTTGTACTTAAAACGGCATTGTGCCGTTTGTATTAAATTCGGATGCAATTTCTGTGTTTCATCGTCAATAAGAAGGTCCAAGGGACACAGTAACCTTAAGTGAAGCATCAGAATCCAAAATTGGGCTCACAGGAAAGTTCAAATCATAGAACGTTAGAGTGTCAGGCCTCTTGTACTTAAGTCGGCATTGTGCCTTTTGTATTAAATTCGGATGCTATTTCTGTGTTTCATCGTCAATAAGAAGGTCCAAGGTATACGGTAAACCTGAAGTGAAGCATCGGAATCTAAAACGCGACTCACAGGAGACGTTTAAATCATAGAAAGTTAGAGTGTCAGTCCTCCTGTAATTAAGTCGGCATTGTGCCTTTTGTATTAAATTCGGATGCAATTTCTGTGTATCATCGTCAATAAGAAGATCCAGGGTATACAGTAAACCTGAAGTGAAGCATCGGAAACTGGACTCACAGGCGATGATCAACTCATAGAAAGTTATAATGTCAGTCCTCTTGTACTTAAGTCGGCATTGTGCCTTTTGTATTAAATTCAGATGGATTTTCTGTGTTCCATCGCCAATAAGAAGGTCCAGGGGATACAGGAAAACTGAAGTGAAGCATCAGAATCTAAAACTTGACTCACAGGAGAGGTTCAAATCATAGAAAGTTAGAGTGACAGTCCTCTTGTACTTAAGTCGGCAATGTGCCTTTTGTATTAAATTCGGATGCAATTTCTGTGTTTCATCGACAATAAGAAGGTCCAAGGTATACAGTAAACCTGGAGTGAAGCATCGGAATCTACAACTGGACTCACGGGAGAGGTTCAAATCACAGGAAGGTAGAGTGTCAGTCCTCTTGTACTTAAGTCGGCATTGTGACTTTTGTATTAAATTCGGATGCTATTTCTGTGTTTCATCGTCAATAAGAAGATCCAAGGGATACAGTAAACCTGAAGTGAAGCATCGGTATCGAAAACTGGACTCACTGGAGAGGTTCAAATCATATAAAGTTAGAGTGTCAGTCCTCTTCTAATTAAGTTGACATTGTGCCTTTTGTATTAACTTCGGTTGCAATTTCTGTGTTTCATCGTCAATAAGAAGGTGCAAGGTATACAGTAAACCGGAAGTGTAGCATCGGAATCTAAAACTGGACTCACAGGAGAGGTTCAAATCATAGAAAGTTAGATTGTCAGTCCCCTTGTACTTAAGTCGGCATTGTGCCTTTTGTATTAAATTCGGATGCAATTACTGTGTATCATCGTCAATAAGAAGGTCCAAGGTATACAGTAAACCTGAAGTGAAGCATCGGAATCTAAAACTGGACTCACAAGAGATGTTCAAATCATAGAATGTTATAGTGTCAGTCCCCTTGAACTTAAGTTGGCATTGTGCCTTTTGTATTAAATTCAGATGGAATTTCTGTGATCCATCGCCAATAAGAAGGTCCAAGGGATATTGGAAAACTGAAGTGAAGCATCGGAATCTAAAACTTGACTCACAGGAGAGGTTCAAATCATAGAAAGTTAGAGTGTCAGTCCTCTTGTACTTAAGTCGGCATTGTGCTTTTTGTATTAAATTTGGATGCAATTTCTGTGTTTCAACGTCAATAAGAAGGTCCAAGGGGCACAGTAAACCTGAAGTTAAGCATCGGAATCTAAAACTGGACTCAAAGGAGAGGTTCAAATCATACAAATCTAGAGTGACAGTCCTCTTGTACTTAAGTCGGCATTGTGTTTTTTGTATTAAATTCGGATGCAATTTCTGTGTTTCATCGTCAATTACAAGGTCCTAGGTATACAGTAAACCTTAAGTGAAGCATCGGAATCTAAAACTGGACTCTCAGGAGAGGTTTAAATCATAGAAAGTTAGAGTGTCTGTCCTCTTGTACTTAAGTCGGCATTGTGCTTTTTGTATTAAATTTGGATGCAATTTCTGTGTTTCATGGACAATAAGAAGGTCCAAGGTATACAGTAAACCTGAAGTGAAGCATCGGAATCTACAACTGGACTCACAGGAGAGGTTCAAATCACAGGAAGATAGAGTGTCAGTCCTCTTGTACTTAAGTCGGCATTGTGACTTTTGTATTAAATTCGGCTGCAATATCTGTGTCTCATCGTCAATAAGAAGGTCCAAGGTATACAGTAAATCTGAAGTGAAGCATCGGAATCAAAAACTGGACTCACAGGAGAGGTTCAAAGCATAGAAAGTTAGAGTGTCAGTCCCCATGTACTTTAGTCGGTATTGTGCCTTTTGTATTAAATTCGAATGCAATTTCTGTGTTTCATCGTCAATAATAAGATCCAAGGGATACAGTAAACCTGAAGTGAAGCATCGGAATCTAAACCTAGACTCACAGGAGACGTTCGAATCATAGATAGTTAGCGTGTCAGTCCTCTTGTACTTAAAACGGCATTGTGCCGTTTGTATTGAATTCGGATGCTGTTTCTGTGTTTCATCGTCAATAAGACGGTCCAAGGGATACAGTAAACCTGAAGTGAAGCATCGTAATCTAAAACGCGACTCACAGGAGACATTCAAATAATAGAATGTTAGAGTGTCGGTCCTCCTGTAATTAAGTCGGCATTGTGCCTTTTGTATTAAATTCTGATGCAATTTCTGTGTTTGACCGTCAATAAGAAGGTCCAAGGTATACAGTAAACATGAAGTGAAGCATCGGAATCTACAACTGGACTTACAGGAGAGGTGCAAATCACAGGAAGATAGAGTGTCAATCCTCTTGTACTTAAGTCGGCATTGTGAGTTTTTATTAAATTCGGATGCTATTTCTGTGATTCATCGTCAATAAGAAGATCCAAGGGATACAGAAAACCTGAAGTGAAGCATTGGAATCTAAAACTGGACTCACAGGAGAGGTTCAAAACATAGAAAGTTAGAGTGTTAGTCCTCTTGTACTTATGTCGGCATTGTGCCTCTTGTATTAAATTCGGATGCTATTTCTGTGTTTCATCGTCAATAAAAAGGTCCAAGGTATACAGGAATCCTTTAGTGATGCATCGAAATCTAAAACTTGACTCACAGGAGAGGTTCATATCATAGAAAGTTAGAGTGCCAGTCCTCTTCTATTTAAGTTGACATTGTGCCTTTTGTACTAACTTCGGTTGCAATTTCTGTTTTTCATCGTCAATAAGAAGGTGCAAGGTATACAGTAAACCTGAAGTGTAGCATCGGAATCTAAAACTGGACTCTCAGGAGAGGTTCAAATCATAGAAAGTTAGATTTTCAGTCCTCTTGTACTTAAGTCGGCATTGTGCCTTTTGTGTTAAATTCTGATGCAATTTCTGTGTATCATCTTTAATAAGAAGGTCCAAGGTATACGGTAAACTTGAAGTGAAGCATCGGAATCTAAAACTGGACTCGCAGGAGAGGTTTAAATCATAGAGAGTTAGAGTGTCAGTCCTCTTGCATTTAAGTCGGCATTGTGACTTTTGTATTAAATTCGGATGCTATTTCTGTGTTTGATCGTCAATAAAACGGTCCAAGGGATACAGTCAACCTGAAGTGAAGCATCAGAATCTAAAACTGGACTCACAGGAGAGGTTGAAATCACAGAAACTTAGAGTGTCAGTCCTCTTGTACTTAAGTCGGCATTGTGACTTTTGTATAAAATTCGGCTGCAATATCTGTGTTTCATCGTCAATAAGAAGGTCCAAGTTATACAGTAAACCTGAAGTGAAGCATCGGAATCCAAAACTGGACTCACCGGAGAGGTTCAAATCATAGAACGTTAGAGTGTCAGTCCTCTTGTACTTTAGTCGGCATTGTGCCTTGTGTATTAAATCCGGATGCAATTTCTGTGTTTCATCGTCAATAAGAAGGTCCAAGGGATACAGTAAACCTGAAGTGAAGCATCGGAATCAAAAACTGGACTCACAGGAGAGGTTCAAATCACAGAATGTTAGAGTGTCAGTCCTCTTGTACTTAAGTCGGCATTGTGCCTTTTGTATTAAATTCGGATGCAATTTCTGTGTTTCATCGTCAATAAGATTGTCCAAGGGATACAGTAAACCTAAAGTGAAGCATCGGAATCTAAAACTGGACTCACAGGAGAGGTTCTAATCATAGAAAGTTAGAGTGTCAGGCCTCTTGTACTTAATCCGGCATTGTGCCCTTTGTATTAAATTCGGATGCAATTTCTGTGTTTCATAGTCAACAAGAAGGTCCAAGGTATACAGTAAACCTGAAGTGAAACATTGGAATCTAAAACTGGACACACAGGAGAGATTCAAATCATAGAAACTTAGAGTGTCAGGCCTCTTGTACTTAAGTCGGCAATGTGCATTTTGTAATTAAGTCGGATGCAATTTCTGTGTTTCATCGTCAATAAAAAGTTCCAAGGGATACAGTAAACCTGAAGTGAAGCATCGGAATCTAAAACTGGACTCACAGGAGAGGATCATGTCGTAGGAAGTTAGAGTGTCAGTCCTCGTGTACTTAAGACGGCATTGTTCCTTTTGTATTAAATTCGGACGCAATTTCTGAGCTTCAGTGTCTGTAAGAAGGTCCAAGGTATACAGTAAACCTGAAGTGAAGCATCGGAATCTAAAAGTGGACTCACAGGAGTGGTTTAAATCATAGTAAGTAAGAGTGTCAGTCCTCTTGTTTTTAAGCCGGCATTGTCCCTTTTGTATTAAATTCGGATGCATTTACTGTGTTTCATCGTCAATAAGAAGGTCCAAGGTATACAGTAAACCTGAAGTGAAGCATCGGAATCTAAAACTGGACTCACAGGAGAGGATCATATCATAGGAAGATAGAGTGTCAGTCCTCGTGTACTTAAGTCGGCATTGTTCCATTTGTATAAAATTCGGATGCAATTTCTGAGCTTCAATGTCAGTAAGAAGGGCCAAGGTATACAGTAAACCTGAAGTGAAGCATTGGAATATAAATCTGGACACACAGGAGAGTTTTAAATCATAGAAAGTTAGACTGTCAGTCCTCTTGTTCTTAAGTCGGCATTGTGCCTTTTGTATTAAATTCGCATGCATGTTCTGTGTTTCATCGCCAAAAAGAAGGTCCAAGGTATACAGTAAACCTGAAGTGAAGCATCGGAATCCAAAACTGGACTCACAGGAGCTATTCAAATCATAGAAAGTTAGAGTGTCAGTTCTCTTGTACTTAAATCGGCATGGTGCCTTTTGTATTAAATTCGAATGGAATTTCTGTGTTTCGTCGTCAATAAGAAGGTCCTGGGTATGCAGTAAACCGGAAGTGAAGCATCGGAATCTAAAACCGGACTCACAGGAGAGGTTCAAATCATAGAAAGTTAGGGTGTCAGTCCTCATGTATGTAAGTCGGCATAGTGCCTTTTGTATTAAATTCGGATGCAATTTCTGTGTTTCATCGTCAATAAGTTTGTCCAAGGGATACAGCAAACCTGAAGTGATGCATCGGAATCTAAAACTGGACTCACAGGAGAGGTTCCAATCATAGAAAGTTAGAGTGTCAGTCCTCTTGTACTCAAGTCGGCATTGTGCCTTTTGTATTAAATTCGGATGTAATTTCTGTGTTTCATGGTCAACATGAAGGTCCAAGTTATACAGTAATTCAGATGTGAAGCATCGGAATCAAAAACTGAACTCACAGGATAGGTTCAAATCATAGAATGTTAAAGTGTCAGTCCTCTTGGAGCTAAAACGGCATTGTGCCGTTGGTATTAAATTCGGATGCAATTTCTGTGTTTCATCGTCAATAAGACGGTCCAAGGGATACAGTAAACCTGAAGTGAAACATTGGAAACTAAAACTGGACACACAGGAGAGGTTCGAATCATAGAAACTTAGAGTGTCAGTCCTCTTGTACTCAAGTCGGCAATGTGCCATTTTGTAATTAAGTCGGATGCAATTCCTGTGTTTCATCGTCAATAAGAAGGTCCAAGGGATACAGTAAACCTGAAGTGAAGCATCGGAATCTAAAACTGGACTCACAGGAGAGGATCATGTCATAGGAAGTTAGAGTGTCAGTCCTCGTGTACTTACGTCGGCATTGTTCCTTTTGTATTAAATTCGGACGCAATTTCTGAGCTTCAATGTCAGTAAGAAGGTCCAAGGTATACAGTAAACCTGAAGTATTGCATCGGAATCTAAAAGTGGACTCACAGGAGAGGTTTAAATAATAGAAAGTTAGAGTGTCAGTCCTCTTGTTTTTAAGTCGGCATTGTGCCTTTTGTATCAAATTCGGATGCATGTTCTGTGTTTCATCGCAAAAAAGAAGGTCCAAGGTATACAGTAAACCTGAAGTGATGCATTGGAATCCAAAACTGGACTCACAGGAAAGAATCAAATCATAGAAAGTTAGAGAGTCAGTTCTCTTGTACTTAAGTCGGCATGGTGCCTTTTGTATTAAATTCGGATGCAATTTCTGTGTTTCATCGACAATAAGAAGGTCCAAGGGATACAGTAAACCTGAAGTGCAGCATCGAAACCTAAAACTGGACTCAAAGGAGAGGTTCAAATCATAGAAAGTTAGAGTGTCAGTCCTCTTGTACTTAGGTCGGCATTGTGCCTTTTGTATTAAATTCGGATGCAATTTCTGTGTTTCATCGTCAATAAGAAGGTCCAAGGGATACAGTAAACCAAAAGTGAAGCATCGGAATCTAAAACTGGACTCACAGGAGAGGTTCAAATCATAGAACGTTAGAGCGTTAGGCCTCTTGTACTTAAGTCGGCATTGTGCCTTTTTATTAAATTCGGATGCTATTTCTGTGTTTCATCGTCAATAGGGAGATCCAAGGGATACAGTAAACCTGAAGTGAATTATTGGATTCTAAAACAGGACTCACAGGAGAGTTTCAAATCATAGAAAGTTAGAGTGTCAGTCCACTTGTTTTTAAGTTGGCATTGTGCCTTTTGTATTAAATTCGGATGCAATTTCTGTGTTTCATCGTCAATAAGATTGTCCAAGGGATACAGTAAACCTGAAGTGAAGCATCGGAATCTAAAACTGGACTCACAGTAGAGGATCATGTCATAGGAAGTTAGAGTGTCAGTCCTCGTGTACTTATGTCGGCATTGTTCCTTTTGTATTAAATTCGGATGCAATTTCTGAGCATCAATGTCAGTAAGAAGGTCCAAGGTATACAGTAAACCTGAAGTGAAGCATCGGAATCTAAAACCGGACTCACAGGAGAGGATCATACCATAGGAAGATAGAGTGTCAGTCCTCGTGTACTTAAGTTGGCATTGTTCCTTCTGTAATAAATTCGGACGCAATTTCTGAGCTTCAATGTCAGTAAGAAGGTCCAAGGTATACAGTAAACCTGAAGTGAAGCATCGGAATCTACAACTGGACTCACAGGACAGGTTTAAATCATAGATAGTTAGAGTGTCAGTCCACTTGTTTTTAAGTTGGCATTGTGCCTTTTGTATTAAATTCGGATGCATGTTCTCTGTTTCATCGCCAAAAAGAAGGTCCAAGGTATACAGTAAACTTGAAGTGAAGCATTGGAATCCAAAACTGGACTTACAGGAGAGATTCAAATCATAGAAAGTTAGAGTGTCAGTCCTCTTGTACTTATGTCGGCATTGTGCATTTTGTATTAAATTCGGATGCATTTACTGTGTTTCATCGTCAATAAAAAGGTCCAAGGTATACAGGAAACCTTTAGTGAAGCATCGGAATGTAAAACTGGACTCACAGGAGAGGTTCAAATCATAGAAAGTTAGGGTGACAGTATTCTTGTACTTAAGTCGGCATTGTGCCTTTTGAATTAAATTCGGATGCAATTTGTGTGTTTCATCGTCAATAAGCTTGTCCAAGGGATACAGCAAAACCTGAAGTGATGCATCGGAATCTAAAACTGGACTCACAGGAGAGGTTCCAATCATAGAAAGTTAGAGTGTCAGTCCTCTTGTACTCAAGTCGGCATTGTGCCTTTTGTATTAAATTCGGATGTAATATCTGTGTTTCATCGGCAATATGAAGGTCCAAGTTATACAGTAATTCAGATGTGAAGCATCAAAATCTAAAACTGGACTCACAGGAGAGGTTCAAATCATAAAATGTTAATGTGTCAGTCCTCTCGGAGTTAAAACGGCATTGTGCCGTTTGAATTAAATTCGGATGCAATTTCTGTGTTTCATCGTCAATCAAAAGGTCCAAGTTATACAGTAAACCAGAAGTCAAGCTTCGGAATCTAAAACTAGACTCACAGGAGGGGATCAAATCATAGAATGTTAAAGTGTCAGTCCTCTTGTACATAAAACGGCATTGTGCCGTTTGTATTAATTTCGAATGCGGTTTCTCTGTTTCATCGTCAATAAGACGGTCCAAGGGATACAGTAAACCTGAAGTGAAGCATCGGAATCTAAAACGCGACTGACAGGAGACGTTCAAACCATAGAAAGTTAGAGTGTCAGTCCTCCTGTACTTAAGTCGGCATTGTGCCTTTTGTATTAAAGTCGGATGCAATTTCTGTGTTTCATCGTCAATAAGAAGGTCCAAGGTATACAGTAAACCAGAAGTGAATAATCGGAATCTAAAACTGTACTCACAGGAGAGATTTAAATCATAGAACGTTAGAGCGTCAGGCCTCTTGTACTTTAGTTGGCATTGTGCCTTTTTATTAAATTCGGATGCTATTTCTGTGTTTCATCGTCAATAAGAAGATCCAAGGGATACAGTAAACCTGAAGTGAATTATTGGAATCTAAAACTGGACTCACAGGAGAGGTTCAAATCATAGAATGTTATAGTGTCAGTCCTCTTGTACTTATGTCGCCATTGTGCCTTTCGTATTAAATTCGGATGCTATTTCTGTGTTTCATCGTCAATCAGAATGTCCAAGGGATACGGTAAACCTGAAGTAAAGCATCGGAATCTAAAACTGGACTCACAGGAGCGGTTCAAATCATAGAAAGTTAGAGTGTCAGTCCTCTTCTACTTATGTTGGCATTGTGCCTTTTGTATTAAATTCGGATGTAGTTTCTGTGTTTCATCGTCAATAAGATTGTCCAAGGGATACAGTAAACCCGAAGTGAAGCATCGTAATCTAAAAGTGGACTCACAGGAGAGGTTCTAATTATAGAAAGTTAAAGTGTCAGTCCTCTTGTACTTAAGTCGGCAATATGCGTTTTGTAATAAAGTCGGATGCAATTTCTGTGTTTCATCGTCAATAAGAAGGTCCAAGGTATACAGTAAACCTGAAGTGAAGCATCGGAATCTAAAACTGGGCTCACAGGAGAGGATCATATCATAGGAAGATAGAGTGTCAGTCCTCGTGTACTTAAGTCGGCATTGTTCCTTTTGTATAAAATTCGGATGCAATTTCTGAGTTTCAATGTCAGTAAGAAGGGCCAAGGTATACAGTAAACCTGAAGTGAAGCATCGGAATCTAAATCTGGACACACAGGAGAGTTTTAAATCATAGAAAGTTAGACTGTCAGTCCTCTTGTTCTTAAGTCGGCATTGTGCCTTTTGTATTAAATTCGCATGCATGTTCTGTGTTTCATCGCCAAAAGGAAGGTCCAAGGTATACAGTAAACCTGAAGTGAAGCATCGGAATCCAAAACTGGACTCACAGGAGCTATTCAAATCATAGAAAGTTAGAGTGTCAGTTCTCTTATACTTAAATCGGCATGGTGCCTTTTGTATTAAATTCGAATGGAATTTCTGTGTTTCGTCGTCAATAAGAAGGTCCAGGGTATGCAGTAAACCGGAAGTGAAGCATCGGAATCTAAAACCGGACTCACAGGAGAGGTTCAAATCATAGAAAGTTGGGGTGTCAGTCCTCATGTATGTAAGTCGGCATAGTGCCTTTTGTATTAAATTCGGATGCAATTTCTGTGTTTCATCGTCAATAAGCTTGTCCAAGGGATACAGCAAACCTGAAGTGATGCATCGGAATCTAAAACTGGACTCACAGGAGAGGTTCCAATCATAAAAAGTTAGAGTGTCAGTCCTCTTGTACTCAAGTCGGCATTGTGCCTTTTGTATTAAATTCGGATGTAATTTCTGTGTTTCATGGTCAACATGAAGGTCCAAGTTATACAGTAATTCAGATGTGAAGCATCGGAATCAAAAACTGAACTCACAAGAGAGGTTCAAATCATAGAATGTTAAAGTGTCAGTCCTCTTGGAGCTAAAACGGCATTGTGCCGTTGGTATTAAATCCGGATGCAATTTCTGTGTTTCATCGTCAATAAGACGGTCCAAGGGATACAGTAAACCTGAAGTGAAACATTGGAAACTAAAACTGGACACACAGGAGAGGTTCGAATCATACAAACTTAGAGTGTCAGTCCTCTTGTACTCAAGTCGGCAATGTGCCATTTTGTAATTAAGTCGGATGCAATTCCTGTGTTTCATCGTCAATAAGAAGGTCCAAGGGATACAGTAAACCTGAAGTGAAGCATCGGAATCTAAAACTGGACTCACAGGAGAGGATCATGTCATAGGAAGTTAGAGTGTCAGTCCTCGTGTACTTAAGTCGGAATTGTTCCTTTTGTATTAAATTCGGACGCAATTTCTGAGCTTCAATGTCAGTAAGAAGGTCCAAGGTATACAGTAAACCTGAAGTAAAGCATCGGAATCTAAAAGTGGACTCACAGGAGAGGTTTAAATAATAGAAAGTTAGAGTGTCGGTCCTCTTGTTTTTAAGTCGGCATTGTGCCTTTTGTATCAAATTCGGATGCATGTTCTGTGTTTCATCGCAAAAAAGAAGGTCCAAGGTATACAGTAAACCTGAAGTGATGCATTGGAATCCAAAACTGGACTCACAGGAAAGATTCAAATCATAGAAAGTTAGAGAGTCAGTTCTCTTGTACTTAAGTCGGCATGGTGCCTTTTGTATTAAATTCGGATGCAATTTCTGTGTGTCATCGTCAATAAGAAGGTCCAAGGGATACAGTAAACCTGAAGTGCAGCATCGAAATCTAAAACTGGACTCAAAGGAGAGGTTCAAATCATAGAAAGTTAGAGTGTCAGTCCTCTTGTACTTAAGTCGGCATTGTGCCTTTTGTATTAAATTCGGATGCAATTTCTGTGTTTCATCGTCAATAAGAAGGTCCAAGGGATACAGTAAACCAAAAGTGAAGCATCGGAATCTAAAACTGGACTCACAGGAGAGGTTCAAATCATAGAACGTTAGAGCGTTAGGCCTCTTGTACTTAAGTCGGCATTGTGCCTTTTTATTAAATTCGGATGCTATTTCTGTGTTTCATCGTCAATAGGGAGATCCAAGGGATACAGTAAACCTGAAGTGAATTATTGGATTCTAAAACAGGACTCACAGGAGAGTTTCAAATCATAGAAAGTTAGAGTGTCAGTCCACTTGTTTTTAAGTTGGCATTGTGCCTTTTGTATTAAATTCGGATGCAATTTCTGTGTTTCATCGTCAATAAGATTGTCCAAGGGATACAGTAAACCTGAAGTGAAGCATCGGAATCTAAAACTGGACTCACAGTAGAGGATCATGTCATAGGAAGTTAGAGTGTCAGTCCTCGTGTACTTATGTCGGCATTGTTCCTTTTGTATTAAATTCGGATGCAATTTCTGAGCATCAATGTCAGTAAGAAGGTCCAAGGTATACAGTAAACCTGAAGTGAAGCATCGGAATCTAAAACTGGACTCACAGGAGAGGATCATACCATAGGAAGATAGAGTGTCAGTCCTCGTGTACTTAAGTTGGCATTGTTCCTTTTGTAATAAATTCGGACGCAATTTCTGAGCTTCAATGTCAGTAAGAAGGTCCAAGGTATACAGTAAACCTGAAGTGAAGCATCGGAATCTAAAACTGGACTCACAGGACAGGTTTAAATCATAGATAGTTTGAGTGTCCGTCCACTTGTGTTTAAGTTGGGATTGTGCCTTTTGTATTAAATTCGGATGCATGTTCTCTGTTTCATCGCCAAAAAGAAGGTCCAAGGTATACAGTAAACTTGAAGTGAAGCATTGGAATCCAAAACTGGACTTACAGGAGAGATTCAAATCATAGAAAGTTAGAGTGTCAGTCCTCTTGTACTTATGTCACCATTGTGCATTTTGTATTAAATTCGGATGCATTTACTGTGTTTCATCGTCAATAAGAAGGTCCAAGGTATACAGGAAACCTTTAGTGAAGCATCGGAATGTAAAACTGGACTCACAGGAGAGGTTCAATTCATAGAAAGTTAGGGTGACAGTCCTCTTGTACTTAAGTCGGCATTGTGCCTTTTGAATTAAATTCGGATGCAATTTGTGTGTTTCATCGTCAATAAGCTTGTGCAAAGGATACAACAAAACCTGAAGTGATGCATCGGAATCTAAAACTGGACTCACAGGAGAGGTTCCAATCATAGAAAGTTAGAGTGTCAGTCCTCTTTTACTCAAGTCGGCATTGTGCCTTTTGTATTAAATTCGGATGTAATATCTGTGTTTCATCGGCAATATGAAGGTCCAAGTTATACAGTAATTCAGATGTGAAGCATCAAAATCTAAAACTGGACTCACAGGAGAGGTTCAAATCATAAAATGTTAATGTGTCAATCCTCTCGGAGTTAAAACGGCATTGTGCCGTTTGAATTAAATTCGGATGCAATTTCTGTGTTTCATCGTCAATCAAAAGGTCCAAGTTATGCAGTAAACCAGAAGTCAAGCTTCGGAATCCAAAACTAGACTCACAGGAGGGGATCAAATCATAGAATGTTAAAGTGTCAGTCCTCTTGTACATAAAACGGCATTGTGCCGTTTGTATTAATTTCGAATGCGGTTTCTCTGTTTCATCGTCAATAAGACGGTCCAAGGGATACAGTAAACCTGAAGTGAAGCATCGGAATCTAAAACGCGACTGACAGGAGACATTCAAACCATAGAAAGTTAGAGTGTCAGTCCTCCTGTACTTAAGTCGGCATTGTGCCTTTTGTATTAAAGTCGGATGCAATTTCTGTGTTTCATCGTCAATAAGAAGGTCCAAGGTATACAGTAAACCTGAAGTGAAGCATCGGAATCTAAAACTGGACTCTCTGAGAGGTTCAAATCATAGAAAGTTATAGTGTCAGTCCTCTTGTACTTAGGTCGGCATTGTGCCTTTTGTATTACATTCGGATGCAATTTCTGTGTTTCATCGTCAATATGAAGGTCCAAGGGATATAGTAAACCAGAAGTGAATAATCGGAATCTAAAACTGTACTCACAGGAGAGATTTAAATCATAGAACGTTAGAGCGTCAGGCCTCTTGTACTTTAGTTGGCATTGTGCCTTTTTTTTAAATTCGGATGCTATTTCTGTGTTTCATCGTCAATAAGAAGATCCAAGGGATACAGTAAACCTGAAGTGAATTATTGGAATCTAAAACTGGACTCACAGGAGAGGTTCAAATCATAGAATGTTATAGTGTCAGTCCTCTTGTACTTATGTCGCCATTGTGCCTTTCGTATTAAATTCGGATGCTATTTCTGTGTTTCATCGTCAATCAGAATGTCCAAGGGATACGGTAAACCTGAAGTAAAGCATCGGAATCTAAAACTGGACTCACAGGAGCGGTTCAAATCATAGAAAGTTAGAGTGTCAGTCCTCTTCTACTTATGTTGGCATTGTGCCTTTTGTATTAAATTCGGATGTAATTTCTGTGTTTCATCGTCAATAAGATTGTCCAAGGGATACAGTAAACCCGAAGTGAAGCATCGTAATCTAAAAGTGGACTCACTGGAGAGGTTCTAATCATAGAAAGTTAAAGTGTCAGTCCTCTTATACTTAAGTCGGCAATATGCGTTTTGTAATAAAGTCGGATGCAATTTCTGTGTTTCATCGTCAATAAGAAGGTCTAAGGTATACAGTAAACCTGAAGTGAAGCATCGGAATCTAAAACTGGACTCACAGGAGAGGATCATATCATAGGAAGATAGAGTGTCAGTCCTCGTGTACTTAAGTCGGCATTGTTCCTTTTGTATAAAATTCGGATGCAATTTCTGAGCTTCAATGTCAGTAAGAAGGGCCAAGGTATACAGTAAACCTGAAGTGAAGCATCGGAATCTAAATCTGGACACACAGGAGAGTTTTAAATCATAGAAAGTTAGACTGTCAGTCCTCTTGTTCTTAAGTCGGCATTGTGCCTTTTGTATTAAATTCGCATGCATGTTCTGTGTTTCATCGCCAAAAAGAAGGTCCAAGGTATACAGTAAACCTGAAGTGAAGCATCGGAATCCAAAACTGGACTCACAGGAGCTATTCAAATCATAGAAAGTTAGAGTGTCAGTTCTCTTGTACTTAAATCGGCATGGTGCCTTTTGTATTAAATTCGAATGGAATTTCTGTGTTTCGTCGTCAATAAGAAGGTCCTGGGTATGCAGTAAACCGGAAGTGAAGCATCGGAATCTAAAACCGGACTCACAGGAGAGGTTCAAATCATAGAAAGTTAGGGTGTCATTCCTCATGCATGTAAGTCGGCATAGTGCCTTTTGTATTAAATTCGGATGCAATTTCTGTGTTTCATCGTCGATACGCTTGTCCAAGGGATACAGTAAACCTGAAGTGAAGCATCGGAATCTAAAACTGGACTCACAGGACAGGTTTAAATCATAGATAGTTAGAGTGTCAGTCCACTTGTTTTTAAGTTGGGATTGTGCCTTTTGTATTAAATTCGGATGCATGTTCTCTGTTTCATCGCCAAAAAGAAGGTCCAAGGTATACAGTAAACTTGAAGTGAAGCATTGGAATCCAAAACTGGACTTACAGGAGAGATTCAAATCATAGAAAGTTAGAGTGTCAGTCCTCTTGTACTTATGTCGGCATTGTGCATTTTGTATTAAATTCGGATGCATTTACTGTGTTTCATCGTCAATAAGAAGGTCCAAGGTATACAGGAAACCTTTAGTGAAGCATCGGAATGTAAAACTGGACTCACAGGAGAGGTTCAATTCATAGAAAGTTAGGGTGACAGTCCTCTTTTACTTAAGTCGGCATTGTGCCTTTTGAATTAAATTCGGATGCAATTTGTGTGTTTCATCGTCAATAAGCTTGTGCAAGGGATACAACAAAACCTGAAGTGATGCATCGGAATCTAAAACTGGACTCACAGGAGAGGTTCCAATCATAGAAAGTTAGAGTGTCAGTCCTCTTTTACTCAAGTCGGCATTGTGCCTTTTGTATTAAATTCGGATGTAATATCTGTGTTTCATCGGCAATATGAAGGTCCAAGTTATACAGTAATTCAGATGTGAAGCATCAAAATCTAAAACTGGACTCACAGGAGAGGTTCAAATCATAAAATGTTAATGTGTCAATCCTCTCGGAGTTAAAACGGCATTGTGCCGTTTGAATTAAATTCGGATGCAATTTCTGTGTTTCATCGTCAATCAAAAGGTCCAAGTTATGCAGTAAACCAGAAGTCAAGCTTCGGAATCCAAAACTAGACTCACAGGAGGGGATCAAATCATAGAATGTTAAAGTGTCAGTCCTCTTGTACATAAAACGGCATTGTGCCGTTTGTATTAATTTCGAATGCGGTTTCTCTGTTTCATCGTCAATAAGACGGTCCAAGGGATACAGTAAACCTGAAGTGAAGCATCGGAATCTAAAACGCGACTGACAGGAGACATTCAAACCATAGAAAGTTAGAGTGTCAGTCCTCCTGTACTTAAGTCGGCATTGTGCCTTTTGTATTAAAGTCGGATGCAATTTCTGTGTTTCATCGTCAATAAGAAGGTCCAAGGTATACAGTAAACCTGAAGTGAAGAATCGGAATCTAAAACTGGACTCTCTGAGAGGTTCAAATCATAGAAAGTTATAGTGTCAGTCCTCTTGTACTAAGGTCGGCATTGTGCCTTTTGTATTAAATTCGGATGCAATTTCTGTGTTTCATCGTCAATATGAAGGTCCAAGGGATATAGTAAACCAGAAGTGAATAATCGGAATCTAAAACTGTACTCACAGGAGAGATTTAAATCATAGAACGTTAGAGCGTCAGGCCTCTTGTACTTTAGTTGGCATTGTGCCTTTTTTTTAAATTCGGATGCTATTTCTGTGTTTCATCGTCAATAAGAAGATCCAAGGGATACAGTAAACCTGAAGTGAATTATTGGAATCTAAAACTGGACTCACAGGAGAGGTACAAATCATAGAATGTTATAGTGTCAGTCCTCTTGTACTTATGTCGCCATTGTGCCTTTCGTATTAAATTCGGATGCTATTTCTGTGTTTCATCGTCAATCAGAATGTCCAAGGGATACGGTAAACCTGAAGTAAAGCATCGGAATCTAAAACTGGACTCACAGGAGCGGTTCAAATCATAGAAAGTTAGAGTGTCAGTCCTCTTCTACTTATGTTGGCATTGTGCCTTTTGTATTAAATTCGGATGTAATTTCTGTGTTTCATCGTCAATAAGATTGTCCAAGGGATACAGTAAACCCGAAGTGAAGCATCGTAATCTAAAAGTGGACTCACTGGAGAGGTTCTAATCATAGAAAGTTAAAGTGTCAGTCCTCTTGTACTTAAGTCGGCAATATGCGTTTTGTAATAAAGTCGGATGCAATTTCTGTGTTTCATCGTCAATAAGAAGGTCTAAGGTATACAGTAAACCTGAAGTGAAGCATCGGAATCTAAAACTGGACTCACAGGAGAGGATCATATCATAGGAAGATAGAGTGTCAGTCCTCGTGTACTTAAGTCGGCATTGTTCCTTTTGTATAAAATTCGGATGCAATTTCTGAGCTTCAATGTCAGTAAGAAGGGCCAAGGTATACAGTAAACCTGAAGTGAAGCATCGGAATCTAAATCTGGACACACAGGAGAGTTTTAAATCATAGAAAGTTAGACTGTCAGTCCTCTTGTTCTTAAGTCGGCATTGTGCCTTTTGTATTAAATTCGCATGCATGTTCTGTGTTTCATCGCCAAAAAGAAGGTCCAAGGTATACAGTAAACCTGAAGTGAAGCATCGGAATCCAAAACTGGACTCACAGGAGCTATTCAAATCATAGAAAGTTAGAGTGTCAGTTCTCTTGTACTTAAATCGGCATGGTGCCTTTTGTATTAAATTCGAATGGAATTTCTGTGTTTCGTCGTCAATAAGAAGGTCCTGGGTATGCAGTAAACCGGAAGTGAAGCATCGGAATCTAAAACCGGACTCACAGGAGAGGTTCAAATCATAGAAAGTTAGGGTGTCATTCCTCATGCATGTAAGTCGGCATAGTGCCTTTTGCATTAAATTCGGATGCAATTTCTGTGTTTCATCGTCGATACGCTTGTCCAAGGGATACAGCAAACCTGAAGTGATGCATCGGAATCTAAAACTGGACTCACAGGAGAGGTTCCAATCATAGAAAGTTAGAGTGTCAGTCCTCTTGTACTCAAGTCGGCATTGTGCCTTTTGTATTAAATTCGGATGTAATTTCTGTGTTTCATGGTAAAACATGAAGGTCCAAGTTATACAGTAATTCAGATGTGAAGCATCGGAATCAAAATCTGAACTCACAGGAGAGGTTCAAATCATAGAATGTTAAATTGTCAGTCCTCTTGGAGCTAAAACGGCATTGTGACGTTGGTATTAAATTCGGATGCAATTTCTGTGTTTCATCGTCAATAAGACGGTCCAAGGGATACAGTAAACCTGAAGTGAAACATTGGAAACTAAAACTGGACACACAGGAGAGGTTCGAATCATAGAAACTTAGAGTGTCAGTCCTCTTGTACTCAAGTCGGCAATGTGCCATTTTGTAATTAAGTCGGATGCAATTCCTGTGTTTCATCGTCAATAAGAAGGTCCAAGGGATACAGTAAACCTGAAGTGAAGCATCGGAATCTAAAACTGGACTCACAGGAGAGGATCATGTCATAGGAAGTTAGAGTGTCAGTCCTCGTGTACTTAAGTCGGCATTGTTACTTTTGTATTAAATTCGGACGCAATTTCTGAGCTTCAATGTCAGTAAGAAGGTCCAAGGTATACAGTAAACCTGAAGTAAAGCATCGGAAACTAAAAGTGGACTCACAGGAGAGGTTTAAATAATAGAAAGTTAGAGTGTCAGTCCTCTTGTACTGAAGTCGGCATTGTGCCTTTTTATTAAATTCGGATGCTATTTCTGTGTTTCATCGTCAATAAGAAGGTCCAAGGGATACAGTAAACCTGAAGTGAAGCATCGGAATCTAAAACTGGACTCACAGGAGAGGATCATGTCATAGGAAGTTGGAGTGTCAGTCCTCGTGTACTTATGTCGGCATTGTTCCTTTTGTATTAAATTCGGATGCAATTTCTGAGCATCAATGTCAGTAAGAAGGTCCAAGGTATACAGTAAACCTGAAGTTAAGCATCGGAATCTAAAACTGGACTCACAGGAGAGGATCATACCATAGGAAGATAGAGTGTCAGTCCTCGTGTACTTAAGTTGGCATTGTTCCTTTTGTAATAAATTCGGACGCAATTTCTGAGCTTCAATGTCAGTAAGAAGGTCCAAGGTATACAGTAAACCTGAAGTGAAGCATCGGAATCTAAAACTGGACTCACAGGAGAGGTTTAAATCATAGATAGTTAGAGTGTCAGTCCACTTGTTTTTAAGTTGGCATTGTGCCTTTTGTACTAAATTCGGATGCATGTTCTCTGTTTCATCGCCAAAAAGAAGGTCCAAGGTATACAGTAAACTTGAAGTGAAGCATTGGAATCCAAAACTGGACTTACAGGAGAGATTCAAATCATAGAAAGTTAGACTGTCAGTCCTCTTGTACTTATGTCGGCATTGTGCATTTTGTATTAAATTCGGATCCAATTTCTTTGTTTCATCGTCAATAAGAAGGTCGAAGGGATACAGTAAAAATGAAGTGAATCATCGGAATCTGAAACCGGACTCACAGGAGAGGTTGAAATCATAGAAAGTTAGAGTGTCAGTCCTCATGTACTTAAGTCGGCATTGTGCCTTTTGTATTACTTTCGGATGCAATTTCTGTGTTTCATCGTCAATAAGAAGGTCCAAGGGATACAGTAAACCTGAAGTGCAGCATCGGAATCTAAAACTGGACTCAAAGGAGAGGTTCAAATCACAGAAAGTTGGAGTGTCAATCCTCTTGTACTTAAGTCGGCATTGTGCCTTTTGTATTAAATTCGGATGCATTTACTGTGTTTCATCGTCGATAAGAAGGTCCAAGGTATACAGTAAACCTGAAGTGAAGCATCGGAATCTAAAACTGGACTCTCTGAGAGGTTCAAATCATAGAAAGTTATAGTGTCAGTCCTCTTGTACTTAGGTCGGCATTGTGCCTTTTGTATTAACTTCGGATGCAATTTCTGTGTTTCATCTTCAATATGAAGAACCAAGGGATATAGTAAACCAGAAGTGAATAGTCGGAATCTAAAACTGTACTCACAGGAGAGATTTAAATCATAGAACGTTAGAGCGTCAGGCCTCTTGTACTTTAGTTGGCATTGTGCCTTTTTATTAAATTCGGATGCTATTTCTGTGTTTCATCGACAATAAGAAGATCCAAGGGATACAGTAAACCTGAAGTGAATTATTGGAATCTAAAACTGGACTCACAGGAGAGGTTCAAATCATAGAATGTTATAGTGTCAGTCCTCTTGTACTTATGTCGCCATTGTGCCTTTCGTATTAAATTCGGATGCTATTTCTGTGTTTCATCGTCAATCAGAATGTCCAAGGGATACGGTAAACCTGAAGTAAAGCATCGGAATCTAAAACTGGACTCACAGGAGCGGTTCAAATCATAGAAAGTTAGAGTGTCAGTCCTCTTCTACTTATGTCGGCATTGTGCCTTTTGTATTAAATTCGGATGTAATTTCTGTGTTTCATCGTCAATAAGATTGTCCAAGGGATACAGTAAACCTGAAGTGAAGCATCGTAATATAAAAGTGGACTCACAGGAGAGGTTCTAATCATAGAAAGTTAATGTGTCAGTCCTCTTGTACTTAAGTCGGCAATGTGCGTTTTGTAATAAAGTCGGATGCAATTTCTGTGTTTCATCGTCAATAAGAAGGTCCAAGGTATACAGTAAACCTGAAGTGAAGCATCGCAATCTAAAACTGGACTCACAGGAGAGGATCATATCATAGGAAGAATGAGTGTCAGTCCTTGTGTACTTAAGTCGGCATTGTTCCTTTTGTATAAAATTCGGATGCAATTTCTGAGCTTCAATGTCAGTAAGAAGGTCCAAGGTATACAGTAAACCTGAAGTGAAGCATCGGAATCTAAATCTGGACACACAGGAGAGTTTTAAATCATAGAAAGTTAGACTGTCAGTCCTCTTGTTCTTAAGTCGGCATTGTGCCTTTTGTATTAAATTCGCATGCATGTTCTGTGTTTCATCGACAAAAAGAAGGTCCAAGGTATACAGTAAACCTGAAGTGAAGCATCGGAATCCAAAACTGGACTCACAGGAGCCATTCAAATCATAGAAAGTTAGAGTGTCAGTTCTCTTGTACTTAAATCGGCATGGTGCCTTTTGTATTAAATTCGAATGGAATTTCTGTGTTTCGTCGTCAATAAGAATGTCCTGGGTATGCAGTAAACCGGAAGTGAAGCATCGGAATCTAAAACCGGACTCACAGGAGAGGTTCAAATCATAGAAAGTTAGGGTGTCAGTCCTAATGTATGTAAGTCGGCATAGTGCCTTTTGCACTAAATTCGGATGCAATTTCTGTGTTTCATCGTCAATAAGAAGGTCCAAGGGATACAGTAAACATGAAGTGAAGCATCGGAATCTAAAACTGGACTCAAAGGAGAGGTTAAAATCATAGCAAGTTAGAGTGTCAGTCCTCCTGTACTTAAGTCGGCATTGTGCCTTTTGTATTAAATTCGGATGCATTTACTGTGTTTCATCGTCAATAAGAAGGTACAAGGTATACAGGAAACCTTTAGTGAAGCATCGGAATGTAAAAATGGACTCACAGGAGAGGTTCAAATCATAGAAATTTAGAGTGTCAGTCCTCTTGTACTTAAGTCGGCATTGTGCCTTTTGTATTAAATTCGGATGCAATTTCTGTGGATCATCGTCAATAAGAAGGTCCAAGGTATACAGCAAACCTGAAGTGAAGCATCGGAATCTAAAACTGGACTCACAGGAGATTTTCATATCATAGAATGTTAAAGTGTCAGTCCTCTAGTACATGAATCGGCATTGTGCCGTTTGTATTAAATTCGGATGCAATTTCTGAGTTTCATCGTCAATAAGACGGTCCAAGGGATACAGTAAACCTGAAGTGATGCATCGGAATCTAAAACGGGGCTCACAGGAGACGTCCAAATCATAGAAAGGTAGAGTGTCAGTCCTCCTGTATTTAAGTCGGCATTGTGCCTTTTGCATTAAATTCGGATGCTATTTCTGTGTTTCATCGTCAATAAGAAGGTCCAAGGTATACAGTAATCCCGAAGTGAAGCATCGGAATCTAAAACTGGACTCACAGGAGAGGTTCAAATCATAGAAAGTTAGAGTGTCAGTCCTCTTGTACTTAAGTCGGCATTGTGCCTTTTGTATTAAATTCGGATGCAATTTCTGTGTTTCATCGTCAATAAGAATGTCCAAGGTATACAGTAAACCTGAAGTGAAGCATCGGAATCTAAATATGAACTCACAGGAGAGATTCAAATCATAGAAAGTTAGAGTGTCAGTCCACTTGTTCTTAAGGCGGAATTGTGTCTTTTGTAATAAATTCGGATGGAACTTCTATGCTTCATCGTCAGTAAGAAGGTCCAAGGTATACAGTGAACCTGAAGTGAAGCATCGGAATCTATAACTGGACTCACAGGAGAGGTTTAAATCATAGAAAGTTAAGTGTCAGTGCTCTTGCACTTAAGTCGGCATTGTGCTTTTGAGTTAAATTCGGATACAATATCTGTGTTTTATCGTCAATAAGAAGGTCCAAGGTATACAGTGAACCTGAAGTGAAGCATCGGAATCTATAACTGGACTCACAGGAGAGGTTTAAATCATAGAAAGTTAAGTGTCAGTCCTCTTTTACTTATGTCGGCATTGTGAATTTTGTATTAAATTCGGATGCTATTTCTGTGTTTCATAGTCAATAAGAAGGACCAAGGGATACAGTAAACCTGAAGTGAAGCATCGGAATCTACATCTGGATACACAGGGGAGGTTCTAATCATAGAAAGTGAAAGTGTCAGTCCTCTTGTACTTAAGTCGGCATTGTGCCTCTTGTATTAAATTCGAATGCAATTTCTGTGTTTCATCGTCAATAAGAAGGTCCGAGGGATGCAGTAAACCTGAAGTGAACCATCGGAATCTAAAACTGGGCTGAAAGGAGAGGTTCAAATCATAGAAAGTTAGAGTGTCAGTCCTCTTGTATTTAGGTCATTATTGTGCCTTTTGTATAAAATTCGGGTGCATTTACTGTGTTTCATCGTCAATAAGAAGTTCCAAGGTATACAGGAAACCTTTAGTGAAGCATCGGAATGTAAAACTGGACCCACAGGAGAGGTTCAAATCATTGAAAGTTAGATTGTCAGTCCTCTTGTATTTAAGTCGGCATTGTGCCTTTTGTATTAAATTCGGATGCAATTTCTGTGTTTCATCGTCAATAAGCTTGTCCAAGTGATACAGTAAACCTGAAGTGATGCATCGGAACCTAAAACTGGACTCACAGGAGAGGTTCCAATCATAGAAAGTTAGATTGTCAGTCCTCTTGTACGTAAGCCAGCATTGTGCCTTTGGTATTAAATTCGCATGCAATTTCTGTGTTTCATCGTCAATAAAAAGGTCCAAGGTATACAGTAAACCTGAATTGAAGCATCGGAATCCCAAACTGGACTCACAGGAGAGGTTCAAATCATAGAAGTTATAGTGTCAGTCCTCTTGTACTTAAGTCGGCATTGTGCCTTTTGTATTAAATTCGGATGCAATTTCTGTGTTTCATCGTCAATAAGAAGGTCCAAGGGATATAGTAAACCAGAAGTGAAGCATCGGAATCTAAAACTGTACTCACAGGAGAGATTCAAATCATAGAACGTTAGAGCGTCAGGCCTCTTGTACTTTAGTTGGCATTGTGCCTTTTTATTAAATTCGGATGCTATTTCTGTGTTTCATCGTCAATAAGAAGATCCAAGGGATACAGTAAACCTGAAGTGAATTATTGGAATCTAAAACTGGACTCACAGGAGAGGTTCCAATCATAGAATGTTATAGTGTCAGTCCTCTTGTACTTATGTCGCCATTGTGCCTTTCGTATTAAATTCGGATGCTATTTCTGTGTTTCATCGTCAATCAGAAGGTCCAAGGGATACAGTAAACCTGAAGTGAAGCATCGGAATCTATAACTGGACTCACAGGAGCGGTTCAAATCATAGAAAGTTAGAGTGTCAGTCCTCTTCTACTTAAGTCGGCATTGTGCCTTTTGTATTAAATTCGGATGTAATTTCTGTGTTTCATCGTCAATAAGATTGTCCAAGGGATACAGTAAACCTGAAGTGAAGCATCGTGATCTAAAAGTGGAATCACAGGAGAGGTTCTAATCATAGAAAGTTAGAGTGTCAGTCCTCTTGTACTTAAGTCGGCAATGTGACTTTTGTAATAAAGTCGCATGCAATTTCTGTGTTTCATCGTCAATAAGAAGGTCCAAGGGATACAGTAAACCTGAAGTGAAGCATCGGAATCTAAAACTGGACTCACAGGAGAGGATCATATCATAGGAAGTTAGAGTGTCAGTCCTCGTGTACTTAAGTCGGCATTGTTCCTTTTGTATTAAATTCGGATGCAATTTCTGAGCTTCAATGACAGTAAGAAGGTCCAAGGTATACAGTAAACCTGAAGTGAAGCATCGGAATCTAAAACTGGGCTCACAGGAGAGGTTCAAATCATAGAAATTTAGAGTGTCAGTCCTCCTGTACTTAAGTCGGCATTGTGCCTTTTGTATTAAATTCGGATGCATTTACTGTGTTTCATCGTCAATAAGAAGGTCCAAGGTATACAGGAAACCTTTAGTGAAGCATCGGAATGTAAAACTGGACTCACAGGAGAGGTTCAAATCATAGAAATTTAGAGTGTCAGTCCTCTTGTACTTAAGTCGGCATTGTGCCTTTTGTATTAAATTCGGATGCAATTTCTGTGTTTCATCGTCAATAAGAAGGTCCAAGGTATACAGTAAACCTGAAGTGAAGCATCGGAATCTAAATCTGAACTTACAGGAGATGTTCAAATCATAGAAAGTTAGAGGGTCAGTGCACTTGTTCTTAAGTCGGAATTGTGTTTTTTGTAATAAATTCGGATGGAATTTCTATGCTTCATCGTCAGTAAGAAGGTCCAAGGTATACAGTAAACCTGAAGTGAAGCATCGGAATCCAAAACGGGACTCACTGGAAAGGTTCAAATCATAGAAAGTTAGAGTGTCAGTTCTCTTGTACTTAAGTCGTCATTGTTCCTTTTGTATTAAATTCGGATGCAATTTCTGAGCTTCATCGTCAGTAAGAAGGTCCAAGGTATACAGTAAACCTGAAGTGAAGCATCGGAATCTAAAACTTGACTCACAGGAGAGGTTTAAATCATAGAAAGTTAGAGTGTCAGTCCTCTTGTACTTAAGTCGGAATTGTGTCATTTGTAATAAATTCGGATGGAATTTCTGTGCTTCATCGTCAGTAAGAAGGTGCAAGGGAGACAGTAAACCTGAAGTGAAGCATCAGAATCTAAAACTGGATACACAGGAGAGGTTCAAATCATAGAAAGTTAATGTGTCAGTCCTCTTGTACTTAAGTTGGCATAGTGCCATTTCTATTAAATTCGGATGGAATTTCTGTGTTTCATCGTCAATACGAAGGTCAAATTGATACAAAAAACCTGAAGTGAAGCATCGGAATCTAAAACTGGAATCGCAGGAGTGGTTCAAATCATAGAATGTTAGAGTGTCAGTCCTCTTATACCTAAGTCGGCATTGTGCCTTTTGTATTAAATTCGAATGCAATTTCTTTGTTTCATCGTCAATAAGAAGGTCCAAGGGATACAGTAAACCTGAAGTGAAGCATCGGAATCTGAAACTGGACTCACAGGAGAGGATCATATCATAGAAAGTTAGAGTGTCAGTCCTCTTGTACTTAAGTCGACTTTGTGCCTTTTGTATTAAATTCGGATGCAATTTCTGTGTTTCATCGCAATAAGAAGGTCCCAGGTATACAGTAAACCTTTAGTAAAGCATCGGAATCTAAAACTGGACTCACAGGAGAGGTTCAAATCATAGAAAGTTAGAGTGTCAGTCCTCTTGTACTTAAGTCGGCATTGTGCCTTTTGTATCAAATTCGGATGCAATTTCTGTGTTTCATATTCAATAAGAAGGTCCAAGGTATACAGGAAACCTGAAGTGAAGCATCGGAATCCAAAACTGAACTCACGGGAGAGGTTCAAATCATAGAAATTCAGAGTCCCAGTCCTCTTGTACTTAAGTCGGAATTGTGTCTTATGTAATAAATTCGGTTTGAATTTCTGTGCTTCATCGTCAGTAAGAAGGTCCAAGGTATACAGTAAACCTGAAGTGAAGCATCGGAATCTAAGACTGGACTCACAGGAGAGGTTTAAATCATAGAAAGTTAGAATGTCAGTCCTCTTGGACTTATGTCGGCATTGTGCATTTTGTATTAATATCGGATGCAATTTCTGTGTTTCATCGTCAAAAAGAAGGTCCAAGGTATACAGTAAACCTGAAGTGAAGCATCGGAATCCAAAACGGGACTCACAGGAAGGGTTCAAACCATAGAAAGTTAGAGTGTCAGTCCTCTTGTACTTATGTCGGCATTGTGCCTTTTGTATTAAATTCGGATGCAATTTCTGTATTTCATCGTCAATAAGATGGTCCAAGGTATAAAGTAAACCTGAAGTGAAGCATCGGAATCCAAAACTGGACTCACAGGAGAGGTTCAAATCATAGAAAGTTAGAGTGTCATTCCTCTTGTACTGAAGTCGGCGTTGTGCCTTTTGTATTAAATACGCATGCAATTTCTGTGTTTCATCGTCAATAAGAAGGTCCAAGGGATACAGTAAACCTGAAGTGAAGCATCGGAATCTAAAACTGTACTCACAGGAGACGTTCAAATTTTAGAAAGTTAGAGTGACAGTCCTCTTGTACTTAAGTTGGCATTGTGTCTTTTGTATTAAATTCGGATGCAATTTCTGTGCTTTATCGTCAATAAGAAGGTCAGAGGGATACAGTAAACCTGAAGTGAAGCATCGGAAACTAAAACTGGAGTCACAGGAGAGGTTAAAATCATAGAAAGTTAGAGTGTCAGTCCACTTGTACCTAAGTCGGCATTGTGCCTTTTGTATTATATTCGAATGCAATTTCTGTGTTTCATCGTCAATAAGAAGGTCCTAGGGATACAGTAAACCTGAAGTGAAGCATCAGAATCTAACACTGGACTCACAGGAGAATATCATATCATAGAGAGTTAGAGTGTCAGTCCTCTTGTACTTAAGTTGGCTTTGTGCCTTTTGTATTAAATTCGGATGCAATTTCTGTGTTTCATCGTCAATATGAAGGTCCAAGGCATACAGGAAACCTTTAGTGAAGCATCGAAATCTAAAACTGGACACACAGGAGAGGTTCAAATCATAGAAAGTTAGAGTGTCAGTCTTCTTGTACTTAAGGCGGCATTGTGAATTTAGTATTGAATTCGGATGCAATTTCTGTGTTTTATCGTCAATAAGAAGGTCCAAGGGATACAGTAAACCGGAAGTGAAGCAACGGAATCTAAAACTGGACTCACAGGAGAGGTTCAAACCAAAGAAAGTTAGAGTGTCAGTCCTCTTGAACTTAAGTCGGCATTGTGCCTTTTGAATTAAATTCGGATGCAATTTCTGTGTTTTATCGTCAATAAGAAGGTCCAAGGGATACAGTAAACCTGAAGTGAAGCATCGGAATCTAAAACTGGACTCACAGGAGAGGTTCAAATCAAAGAAAGTTAGAGTGTCAGTCCTCTTGAACTTAAGTCGGCATTGTGCCTTTTGAATTAAATTCGGATGCTATTTCTGTGTTTCATCGTCAATAAGAAGGTCCAAGGGATACAGTAAACCTGAAGTGAAGCATCGGAATCTAAAACTGGATAAACAAGAGAGGTTGAAATCATAGAAAGTTAAAGTGTCAGTCCTCTTGTACTTAAGTTGGCATTGTGCTTTGTGTATTAAATTCGGATGGAATTTCTGTGTTTCATCGTCAATACGAAGGTCCAATTGATATAGTAAATCTGAAGTGAAGCATCGGAAGCTTAAACTGGACTCACAGGAGTGGTTCAAATCATAGAATGTTAGAGTGTTAGTCCTCTTGTACTAAAGTCGGCATTGTGCCTTCTGTATTAAATTCGAATCCAATTTCTTTGTTTCATCGTCAATAAGAAGGTCCAAGGGATACAGTAATCCTGAAGTGAAGCATCGGAATCTAAAACTGGACTCACAGGAGAGGTTCCAATCATAGAAAGTTAGAGTGTCGGTTCTCTTGAACTTAAGTCGGCATTGTGCCATTTGTATTAAATACGGATGCAATTTCTGTGTTTCATCGTCAATAAGAAGGTCCAAGGTATACAGTAAACCTGAAGTGAAGCATCGGAATCTAAAACTGGACTCACGGGAGAGGTTCCAATCATAGAAAATTAGAGTGTCATTCCTCTTGTACTTAAGTCGGCATTGTGCCTTTTGTATTAAATTCGGATGCAATTTCTGTGTTTCATCGTCAATAAGAAGGTCCAAGGGATACAGTAAACCTGAAGTGAAGCATCGGAATCTAAAACTGTACTCACAGGAGACGTTCAAATCTTAGAAAGTTAAAGTGTCAGTCCTCTTGTACTTAAGTCGGCATTGTGCCTTTGGTATTAATTTCGGATGCAATTTCTGTGTTTTATCGTTAATAAGAAGGTCCAAGGGATACAGTAAACCTGAAGTGAAGCATCGGAATCTAAAACTGGACTCACAGGAGAGGTTCAAATCATAGAAAGTTAGAGTGTCAGTCCACTTGTACTTAAGTCGGCATTGTGCCTTTTGTATTATATTCGGATGCTATTTCTGTGTTTCATCGTCAATAAGAAGGTCCAAGGGATACAGTAAACCTGAAGTGAAGCATCGGAATCTAAAACTGGATTCACAGGAGAGGTTCAAATCATCGAAAGTTAAAGTGTCAGTCCTCTTGCACTTAAGTCGGCATTGTGCCTTTGTATTAAATTCGGATGCAATTTCTGTGTTTCATCGTCAATACGAGGGTCCAAGGTATACAGTAAACCTGAAGTGAAGCATCAGAATCGAAAACTGGACTCACAGGAGAGGTTCAAATCATAGAAAGTTAGAGTGTCAGTTTTCTTGTACTTAAGTCGGCATTGTGCGTTTTGTATTAAATTCGGATGTAATTTTTGTGTTTCATCGTCAATAGGATGGTCCAAGGGATACAGTAAACCTGAAGTGAAGCATCGGAATCTAAAACTGGACTCAAAGGAGAGGTTCAAATCAAAGAACGGTAGTGTGTCAGTCCTCTTGTACTCAAGTCGGCATTGTGGCTTTTGTATTAAATTCGTATGTAATTTCTGTGTTTCATCGTCAATAAGAAGGTCCAAGGTATACAGTATACCTGAAGTGAAGCATAGGAATCTAAAACTGGACTCACAGGAGAGGTTCAAATCATAGAAAGTTAGAGTGTCAGTCCTCCTGTACTTAAGTCGGCATTGTGCCTTTTGCATTAAATTCGGATGCAATTTCTCTGTTTCATCGTCAATAAGAAGGTCCAAGGTATACAGTAAACCTGAAGTGAAGCATCGGAAGCTAAAACTGGACTCATAGGAGAGGTTCAAATCATAGAAAGTTAGAGTGTCAGTCCTCTTGTACTTAAGTCGGCATTCTGCCTTTTGTATTAAATTCGGATGCAATTTCTGTGTTTCATCCTCAATAAGAAGGTCCAAGGTATTCAGAAAACCTTTAGTGAAGCATCGGAATCTATAACTGGACTCACAGGATAGGTTCAAATCATAGAAAGTTAGAGTGTCAGTCCTCTTGTACTTAAGTCGGCATTGTGCCTTTTGTATTAAATACGGATGCAATTTCTGTGTTTCATCGTCAATAAGAAGGTCCAAGGTATACAGTAAACCTGAAGTGCAGCATCGAAATCTAAAACTGGACTCAAAGGAGAGGTTCAAATCATAGAAAGTTAGAGTGTCAGTCCTCTTGTACTTAAGTCGGCATTGTGCCTTTTGTATTAAATTCGGATTGAATTTCTGTGTTTCATCGTCAATAAGAAGGTCCAAGGGATACAGTAAACCTGAAGTGAAGCATCGGAATCTAAAACTGTACTCACAGGAGACGTTCAAATCTTAGAAAGTTAAAGTGTCAGTCCTCTTGTACTTAAGTCGGCATTGTGCCTTTGGTATTAAATTCGGATGCAATTTCTGTGTTTTATCGTTAATAAGAAGGTCCAAGGGATACAGTAAACCGGAAGTGAAGCATCGGAATCTAAAACTGGACTCACAGGAGAGGTTCAAATCATAGAAAGTTAGAGTGTCAGTCCACTTGTACTTAAGTCGGCATTTTGCCTTTTGTATTATATTCGGATGCTATTTCTGTGTTTCATCGTCAATAAGAAGGTCCAAGGGATACAGTAAACCTGAAGTGAAGCATCGTAATCTAAAACTGGATTTACAGGAGAGGTTCAAACCATCGAAAGTTAAAGTGTCAGTCCTCTTGCACTTAAGTCTGCATTGTGCCTTTTGTATTAAATTCGGATGCAATTTCTGTGTTTCATCGTCAATACGAGGGTCCAAGGTATACAGTAAACCTGAAGTGAAGCATCAGAATCGAAAACTGGACTCACATTAGAGGTTCAAATCATAGAAAGTAAGAGTGTCAGTTTTCTTGTACTTAAGTCGGCATTGTGCGTTTTGTATTAAATTCGGATGCAATTTTTGTGTTTCATCGTCAATAGGATGGTCCAAGGGATACAGTAAACCTGAAGTGAAGCATCGGAATCTAAAACTGGACTCAAAGGAGAGGTTCAAATCAAAGAACGGTAGTGTGTCAGTCCTCTAGTACTCAAGTCATCATTGTGGCTTTTGAATTAAATTCGGATGTAATTTCTATGTTTCATCGTCAATAAGAAGGTCCAAGGTATACAGTATACCTGAAGTGAAGCATAGGAATCTAAAACTGGACTCATAGGAGAGGTTCAAATCATAGAAAGTTAGAGTGTCAGTCCTCCTGTACTTAAGTCGGCATTGTGCCTTTTGCATTAAATTCGGATGCAATTTCTCTGTTTCATCGTCAATAAGAAGGTCCAAGGTATACAGTAAACCTGAAGTGAAGCATCGGAAGCTAAAACTGGACTCATTGGAGAGGTTCAAATCATAGAAAGTTAGAGTGTCAGTCCTCTTGTACTTAAGTCGGCATTGTGCCTTTTGTATTAAATTCGGATGCAATTTCTGTGTTTCATCCTCAATAAGAAGGTCCAAGGTATTCAGAAAACCTTTAGTGAAGCATCGGAATCTAAAACTGGACTCACAGGATAGGTTCAAATCATAGAAAGTTAGAGTGTCAGTCCTCTTGTACTTAAGTCGGCATTGCGCCTTTTGTATTAAATACGGAAGCAATTTCTGTGTTTCATCGTCAATAGGAAGGTCCAAGGTATACAGTAAACCTGAAGTGAAGCATCGGAATCCAAAACTGAACTCACAGGAGAGGTTCAAATCATAGAAAGTTAGAGTGTCAGTCCACTTGTACTTAAGTCGGCATTTTGCCTTTTGTATTATATTCGGATGCTATTTCTGTATTTCATCGTCAATAAGAACGTCCAAGGTATACAGTAAACCTGAAGTGAAGCAACGGAATCTATGACTGGACTCACAGGAGAGGTTTAAATCATAGAAAGTTAGAGTGTCAGTCCTCTTGGACTTATGTCGGCAGTGTGCATTTTGTATTAATATCGGATGCAATTTCAGGCTTTCATCGTCAATATGAAGGTCCAAGGTATACAGTAAACCTGAAGTGAAGCATCGGAATCTAAAACTGTACTCACAGGAGACGTTCAAATCTTAGAAAGTTAAAGTGTCAGGCCGCTTGTACTTAAGTCGGCATTGTGCCTTTGGTATTAAATTC
Source organism: Schistocerca americana (assembly GCF_021461395.2). Taxonomy (NCBI): domain Eukaryota; kingdom Metazoa; phylum Arthropoda; class Insecta; order Orthoptera; family Acrididae; genus Schistocerca; species Schistocerca americana. Next base: position 63,303,849 of record NC_060121.1, read on the forward strand.
GGATGCAATTTCTGTCTTTTATCGTTAATAAGAAGGTCCAAGGGATACAGTAAACCTGAAGTGAGGCATCGGAATCTAAAACTGGACTCACAGGAGAGGTTCAAATCATAGAAAGTTAGAGTGTCAGTCCACTTGTACTTAAGTCGGCATTTTGCCTTTTGTATTATATTCGGATGCTATTTCTGTGTTTCATCGTCAATAAGAAGGTCCAAGGGATACAGTAAACCTGAAGTGAAGCATCGGAATCTAAAACTGGATTCACAGGAGAGGTTCAAATCATCGAAAGTTAAAGTGTCAGTCCTCTTGCACTTAAGTCGGCATTGTGCCTTTTGTATTAAATTCGGATGCAATTTCTGTGTTTCATCGTCAATACGAGGGTCCAAGGTATACAGTAAACCTGAAGTGAAGCATCAGAATCGAAAACTGGACTCACAGGAGAGGTTCAAATCATTGAAAGTTAGAGTGTCAGTTTTCTTGTACTTAAGTCGGCATTGTGCGTTTTGTATTAAATTCGGATGCAATTTTTGTGTTTCATCGTCAATAGGATGGTCCAAGGGATACAGTAAACCTGAAGTGAAGCATCGGAATCTAAAACTGGACTCAAAGGAGAGGTTCAAATCAAAGAACGTTAGTGTGTCAGTCCTCTTGTACTCAAGTCGGCATTGTGGCTTTTGTATTAAATTCGGATGTAATTTCTGCGTTTCATCGTCAATAAGAAGGTCCAAGGTATACAGTATACCTGAAGTGAAGAATAGGAATCTGAAACTGGACTCACAGGAGAGGTTCAAATCATAGAAAGTTAGAGTGTCAGTCCTCTTGTACTTAAGTCGGCATTGTGCGTTTTGTATTAAATTCGGAGGCAATTTCTATAATTCATCGTCAATAAGAAGGTGCAAGGTATACAGTAAACCTGAAGTGAAGCATCGGAATCTAAAACTGAAATCACAGGAGAGGTTCAAATCATAGAAAGTTAGAGTGTCAGTCCCCTTGTACTTATTTCGGAATTGTGTCTTTTGTAATAATTTCGGATGGAATTTCTGTGCTTCATCGTCAGTAAGAAGGTCCAAGGTATACAGTAAACCTGAAGTGAAGCATCGGAATCTAAAACTGGACTCACAGGAGAGGTTTAAATCATAGAATGTTAGAGTGTCAGTGCTTTTGTACTGAAGTTGGCATTGTGCCTTTTGTATTAAATTCGGATGCATTTTCTGGGTTTCAACGTCAATAAGCTGGGCCAAGGGACACAGTAAACCTGAAGTGAAGCATCGGAAACTAAAACTGTACTCACAGGAGAGGTTCCAATCATAGAAAGTTAGAGTGTCAGTCCTCATGTACTTAAGTCGGCATTGTGCCTTTTGTATTAAATTCGGATGCAATTTCTGTGTTGCATCGTCAATAAGAAGGTCCAAGGTATACAGTAAACCTGAAGTGAAGCATCGGAATCCAAAACTGAACTCACAGGAGAGGTTCAAATCATAGAAAGTTAGAGTGTCAGTCCACTTGTACTTAAGTCGGCATTTTGCCTTTTGTATTATATTTGGATGCTATTTCTGTGTTTCATCGTCAATAAGAAGGTCCAAGGGATACAGTAAACCTGAAGTGAAGCATCGGAATCTAAAACTGGATTCACAGGAGAGGTTCAAATCATCGAAAGTTAAAGTGTGAGTCCTCTTGCACTTAAGTCGGCATTGTGCCTTTTGTATTAAATTCGGATGCAATTTCTGTGTTTCATCGTCAATACGAGGGTCCAAGGTATACAGTAAACCTGAAGTGAAGCATCAGAATCGAAAACTGGACTCACAGGAGAGGTTCAAATCATAGAAAGTTAGAGTGTCAGTTTTCTTGTACTTAAGTCGGCATTGTGCGTTTTGTATTAAATTCGGATGCAATTTTTGTGTTTCATCGTTAATAGGATGGTCCAAGGGATACAGTAAACCTGAAGTGAAGCATCGGAATCTAAAACTGGACTCAAAGGAGAGGTTCAAATCAAAGAACGTTAGTGTGTCAGTCCTCTTGTACTCAAGTCGGCATTGTGGCTTTTGTATTAAATTCGGATGTAATTTCTGCGTTTCATCGTCAATAAGAAGGTCCAAGGTATACAGTATACCTGAAGTGAAGCATAGGAATCTGAAACTGGACTCACAGGAGAGGTTCAAATCATAGAAAGTTAGAGTGTCAGTCCTCCTGTACTTAAGTCGGCAATGTGCCTTTTGCATTAAATTCGGATGCAATTTCTCTGTTTCATCGTCAATAAGTAGGTCCAAGGTATACAGTAAACCTGAAGTGAAGCATCGGAATCTAAAACTGGACTCACAGGAGAGGTTCAAATTATAGAAAGTTAGAGTGTCTGTAATCTTGTACTTATGTCGACATTGTGCCTTTTGTATTAAATTCCGATGCAATTTCTGTGCTTCATCGTCAATAAGAAAGTCCATGGAATACAGTAAACCTGAAGTGAAGCATCGGAATCTAAAACTGGACTTACAGGAGAGGTTCAAATCATAGAAAGTTAGAATGTCAGTCCACTTGTACTTAAGTCAGCATTGTGCCTTTTCAATTTAATTCCGATGCAATTTCTGTGTTTCATCGTCAATAAGAATGTCCAAGGGATACAGTAAACCTGAAGTGAAGCATCGGAATCTAAACCTGGCTTCACAGGAGAGGTTCAAATCATAGAAAGTTAGAGTGTCAGTCCTCTTGTACTTAAGTCGGCATTGTGCATTTTGTATTAAATTCGGATGCAATTTCTGTGTTTCATCGTCAATAAGAAGGTCCAAGGGATACAGTAAACCTGAAGTGAAGCATCGGAATCTAAAACCGGTCTCATAGGAGAGGTTCAAATCATAGAATGTTAGAAGTGTCAGTCCTCTTGTACTTAGGTCGGCATTGTGCCTTTTGTATTAAATTCCGATACAATTTCTGTGTTTCATCTTCAATAAGAAGGTCCAAGGGATACAGTAAACCTGAAGTGAAGCATCGGAACCTAAAACTGGACTCACAGGAAAGGTTCAAATCATAGAAAGTTAGAGTGTCAGTCCTCTTTTACTTAAGTCGGCATTGTGCCTTTTGTATTACATTAGGATGCAATTTCTGTGTTTCATCGTCAATAATAAGGTCCGAGGTATACAGTAAACCTGAAGTGAAGCATCGGAATCAAAAACTAGACTCATAGGAGAGGTTCAAATCATAGAAAGTTAGAGTGTCAGTCCTCTTGTACATAAGTCGGCATTGTGCCCCTTGTATTAAATTAAGATGCAATTTCTGTGTTTCATCGTCAATAAGAAGGTCCGAGTTATACAGTTAACCTGAAGTGTAGCATCGGAATCTAAAACTGGACCCACAGGAGAGGTTCAAATTATAGAATGTTAGAGTGTCAGTCCTCTTGTACATAAGTCGGCATTGTGCCTTTTGTATTAAATTCGGATGCAACTTCTGTGTTTCATCGTCAATAAGAAGGTCCAAGGTATACAGTAAACATGAAGTGAAGCATCGGAATCTAAAACTGGACTCACAGGAGAGATTCAAATCATAGAAAGTTAGAGTGTCAGTCCTCATGTACTTAAGTCGGCATTGTGCCTTTTGTATTATATTCCGATGCAATTTCTGTGATTCATCGTCAATAAGAAGGTCCACAGGATACAGTAAACCTGAAGTGAAGTATCGGAATCTAAATCTAGACTCACAGGAGAGGTACAAAGCATAGAAAGTTAGAGTGTCAGTCCTCATGTACTTAAGTCGGCATTGTGCCGTTTGAATTAAATTCGGATGCAATTTCTGTGCTTCACCGTCAATAAGAAGGTCCAAGGTATACAGTAAACCTGAAGCGAAGCATCGGAATCTAAAACTGGACTCACAGGAGAGGTTCAAATCTTAGAAAGTTAGAGCGTCAGTCCTCTTCTACTTAAGTCGGCATTATGCTTTTTGTATTATATTCGGATGCAATATCTGTGTTTCATCGTCAATAAGAAGGTCTAAGGTATACAGTAAACCTGAAGTGAAGCATCGTAATCGAAAACTGGACTCACCGGAAAGGTTCAAAGCATAGAAAGTTAGAGTGTCAGTCCTCTTGTACTTAAGTCGGTATTGTGCCTTTTGTATTTAATTACGCTGCAATTCCTGTGTTTCATAGTCAATTAGAAGGTGCAAGGGATACAATTAACCTGAAGTGAAGCATCGAATTCTAAAACTGGTCTTTCAGGAAAGGTTCTAAATATAGACTGTAAGAAGAGTCAGTCCTCTTGTACTTAAGTCGGCATTGTGCTTTTGCATTAAATTCGGATGCAATTCCTGTATTTCATCGTCAATAAGAAGGTTCAAGGGAAACAGCAAACCTGAGGTGAACCATCGAAATCTAAAACTGGAATCACAGGAGAGGTTCAAATCATAGAAAGTTAGAGTGTCAGTCCCCTTGTACTTAAGTCGGCATTGTGCCTTTTGTATTTAATTACGATGCAATTTCTGTGTTTCATAGTCAATTAGAAGGTGCAAGGGATACAATAAACCTGAAGTGAAGCATCTTAATCTAAAACTGGACTCACACGAGAGGTTCAAATCATAGAAAGTTAGAGTGTCAGTCCCCTTGTACTTAAGTCGGCATTGTGCCTTTTGTATTTAATTACGATGCAATATCTGTGTTTCATAGTCAATTATAAGGTGCAAGGGATACAATAAACCTGAAGTGAAGCATCGGAATCTAAAACTGGACTCACACGAGAGGTTCAAATCATAGAAAGTTTAAGTGTCATTCCTCTTGTACTTAAGTCGGCATTGTGCTTTTTGAATTTAATTCCGATGCAATTTCTGTGCTTCATCGTCAATAAGAAGGTCCAAGGTATACAGTAAACCTGAAGTGAAGCATCGGAATCTAAAACTGGACTCACAGGAGAGGTTCATACCATAGAAAGTTAGAGTGTCAGTCCACTCGTACTTAACTTGGCATTGTGCCTTACGAATTTAATTCCGATGCAATTTCTGCGCTTCATCGCCAACAAGAAGGTCAAAGGTATACAGTAAACCTGAAGTGAGGCATCGGAGTCTAAATCTGGACTCATAGGAGAGGTTCAAATCATAGAAAATTAGAGTGTCATTCCTCATGTACTTAAGTCGGCATTGTGCGTTTTGAATTTAATTACGATGCAATTTCTGTGTTTCATCGTCAATAAGAAGGTCCAAGGTAAACAGTAAACCTGAAGTGAAGCATCGGAAACTAAAACTGGTCTCACAAGAGAGGTTCAAATCATAGAAAGTTAGAGTGTCAGTCCTCTTGTACTTCTGTCGGCATTGTGACTTTTGAATTTATTTCCGTTGCAATTTCTGTGCTTCATCGTCATTAAGAAGGTCCAAGGAATACAGTAAACCTGAAGTGAAGCATCGGAATCTAAAACTGGACTCACAGGAGAGGTTCAAATCATAGAAAGTTAGAGTGTCTGTCCTCTTGTACTTATGTCGGCATTGTGCCTTTTGTATTAAATTCCGATGCAATTTCTGTGCTTCATCGTCAATAAGAAAGTCCATGGAATACAGTAAACCTGAAGTGAAGCATCGGAATCTAAAACTGGACTTACAGGAGAGGTTCAAATCATAGAAAGTTAGAATGTCAGTCCACTTGTACCTAAGTCAGCATTGTGCCTTTTCAATTTAATTCCGATGCAATTTCTGTGTTTCATCGTCAATAAGAATGTCCAAGGGATACAGTAAACCTGAAGTGAAGCATCGGAATCTAAAACTGGAGTCACAGGAGAGGTTCAAATCATAGAAAGTTGGAGTGTCTGTCCTCTTGCACTTAAGTCGGCATTGTGCCTTTTGTATTAAATTACGATGCAATTTCTGTGCTTCATCGTCAATAAGAATGTCCATGGGATACAGTAAACCTGAAGTGAAGCATCGGAATCTAAAACTGGACTTACAGGAGAGGTTCAAATCATAGAAAGTTAGAATGTCAGTCCACTTGTACTTAAGTCGGCATTGTGCCTTTTGTATTAAATTCGGATTCAGTTTCTGTGTTTCGTCGTCAATAAGAAGGTCCAAGGGATACAGTATACCTGAAGTGAAGCATCGGAATCGAAACCTGGCTTCACAGGAGAGGTTCAAATCATAGAAAGTTAGAGTGTCAGTCCTCTTGTACTTAAGTCGACATTGTGCATTTTGTATTAAATTCGGATGCAATTTCTGTGTTTCATCGTCAATAAGAAGGTCCAAGGGATACAGTAAACCTGAAGTGAAGCATCGGAATCTAAAACCGGTCTCATAGGAGAGGTTCAAATCATAGAATGTTAGAAGTGTCAGTCCTCTTGTACTTAGGTCGGCATTGTGCCTTTTGGATTTAATTCCGATACAATTTCTGTGTTTCATCTTCAATAAGAAGGTCCAAGGGATACAGTACACCTGAAGTGAAGCATCGGAATAAAAACTGGACTCATAGGAGAGGTTCAAATCATAGAAAGTTAGAGTGTCTGTCCTCTTGTACATAAGTCGTCATTGTGCCCCTTGTATTAAATTAAGATGCAATTTCTGTGTTTCATCGTCAATTAGAAGGTGCAAGGGATACAATTAACCTGAAGTGAAGCATCGGAATCTAAAACTGGACTCACAGGAGAGGTTCAAATCATAGAAAGTTAAAGTGGCAGTCCTCATGTACTTAAGTCTGCATTGTGCCTTTTGTATTATATTCCGATGCAATTTCTGTGATTCATCGTCAATAAGAAGGTCCAAAGGATACAGTAAACCTGAAGTGAAGTATCGGAATCTAAAACTAGACTCACAAGAGAGGTACAAAGCATAGAAAGTTAGAGTGTCAGTCCTCATGTACTTAAGTCGGCATTGTGCCTTTTGAATTTAATTCCGATGCAATTTCTGTGCTTCATCTTCAATAAGAAGGTCCAAGCTATACACTTAACCTGAAAAGAAGCATCGGAATCTAAAACTGGACTCAAAGGAAAGGTTACAAATATAGAATGTTGGAGTGTCAGTCCTCATGTACTTAAGTCGGCATTGTGCCGTTTGAATTAAATTCGGATGCAATTTGTGTGCTTCACCGTCAATAAGAAGGTCCAAGGTATACAGTAAACCTGAAGCGAAGCGTCGGAATCTAAAACTGGACTCTCAGGAGATTTTCAAATCTTAGAAAGTTAGAGCGTCAGTCCTCTTCTACTTAAGTCGGCATTATGCTTTTTGTATTAAATTCGGATGCAATATCTGTGTTTCATCGTCAATAAGAAGGTCTAAGGTATACAGTAAACCTGAAGTGAAGCATCGGAATCGAAAACTGGACTCACCGGAAAGGTTCAAAGCATAGAAAGTTAGAGTGTCAGTCCTCTTGTACTTAAGTCGGTATTGTGCCTTTTGTATTTAATTACGATGCAATTTCTTTGTTTCATAGTCAATTAGAAGGTGCAAGGGATACAATTAACCTGAAGTGAAGCATCGAATTCTAAAACTGGTCTTACAGGAAAGGTTCTAAATATAGACTGTAAGAAGAGTCAGTCCTCTTGTACTTAAGTCGGCATTGTGCTTTTGTATTAAATTCGGATGCAATTCCTGTGTTTCATCGTCAATAAGAAGGTCCAAGGGAAACAGTAAACCTGAGGTGAACCATCGGAATCTAAAACTGGAATCACAGGAGAGGTTCAAATCATAGAAAGTTAGAGTGTCAGTCCCCTTGTACTTAAGTCGGCATTGTGCCTTTTGTATTTAATTACGATGCAATTTCTTTGTTTCATAGTCATTTAGAAGGTGCAAGGGATACAATAAACCTGAAGTGAAGCATCGGAATCTAAAACTCGACTCACACGAGAGGTTCAAATCATAGAAAGTTAGAGTGTCAGTCAACTTGTACTTAAGACGGCATTGTGCCTTTTGAATAAAAATCCGAAGGAATTTCTGTGCTTCATCGTCAATAAGAAGGTCCAAGGTATACAGTAAACCTGAAGTGAAGCATCGGAATCTAAAACTGGGCTCACAGGAGAGATTCAAATCATAGAAAGTTAGAGTGTCATTCCTCTTGTACTTATGTCGGCATTGTGCCTTTTGAATTAAAATCCGAAGGAATTTCTGTGCTTCATCGTCAATAAGAAGGTCCAAGGTAATCAGTAAACCTGAAGTGAAGCATCGGAATCTAAAACTGGGCTCACAGGAGAGATTCAAATCATAGAAAGTTAGAGTGTCATTCCTCTTGTACTTAAGTCGATATTGTGCTTATTGAATTAATTTCCGATGCAATTTCTGTGCTTCATCGTCAATAAGAAGGTCCAAGGTATACAGTAAACCTGAAGTGAAGCATCGGAATCTAAAACTAGGCTCACAGGAGTGGTTAAAATCATAGAGAGCTAGAGTGTCAGTCCTCTTGTACTTAAGACGGCATTGGGCCTTTTGAATTTAATTCCGTCACAATTTCTGAGCTTCATCGTCAATAAGAAGGGCCAAGGTATACAGTAAAAATGAAGTGAAGAATCGGAATCTAAAACTGGACTCACAGGAGAGGTTCAAATCATAGAAAGTTAGAGTGTCAGTCCACATGTACTTAAGTCGGCATTGTGCCTTTTGAATTAAAATCCGAAGGAATTTCTGTGCTTCATCGTCAATAAGAAGGTCCAAGGTAATCAGTAAACCTGACGTGAAGCATCGGAATCTAAAATTGGGCTCACAGGAGAGATTCAAGTCATAGAAATTTAGAGTGTCATTCCTCTTGTACTTAAGTCGGCATTGTGCTTTTTGAATTTAATTCCGATGCAATTTCTGTGCTTCATCGTCAATAAGAAGGTACAAGGTATACAGTAAACCTGAAGTGAAGCATCGGAATCTAAAACTAGACTCACAGGACAGGTTCAAATCTTACAAAGTTAGAGTGTCAGTCCTCTTGTACTAAAGTCGGCATTGTGCCTTTTGAATAAAATTCCGATGCAATTTCTGTGCTTCATCGTCAATAAGATGGTCCAAGGAATAGAGTAAACCAGAAGAGAAGCATCGGAATCTAAAACTGGACTCACAGGAGAGGTTCATACCATAGAAAGTTATAGTGACAGTCCACTCGTACATAACTTTTCATTGAGCCTTTCGAATTTAATTCCGATGCAATTTCTGCGCTTCATCGTCAACAAGAAGGTGAAAGGTATACAGTAAACCTGAAGTGAGGCATCGGAATCTAAATCTGGACTCACAGGAGAGGTTCAAATCATACAAAATTAGAGTGTCATTCCTCATGTACTTAAGTCGGCATTGTGCGTTTTGAATTTAATTACGATGCAATTTCTATGTTTCATCGTCAATAAAAAGGTCCAAGGTAAACAGTAAGCCTGAAGTGAGGCACCGGAAACTAAAACTGGTCTCACAAGAGAGGTTCAAATCATAGAAAGTTAGAGTGTCTGTCCTCTTGTACTTAAGTCGGCATTGTGCCTTTTGTATTAAATTCCGATGCAATTTCTGTGCTTCATCGTCAATAAGAAAGTCCATGGGATACAGTAAACCTGAAGTGAAGCATCGGAATCTAAAACTGGACTTACAGGAGAGGTTCAAATCATAGAAATTTAGAATGTCAGTCCACTTGTACTTAAGTCAGCATTGTGCCTTTTCAATTTAATTCCGATGCAATTTCTGTGTTTCATCGTCAATAAGAATATCCAAGGGATACAGTAAACCTAAAGTGAAGCATCGGAATCTAAAACTTGACTCAAAGGAGAGGTTCAAATCATAGAAAGTTAGAGTGTCTGTCCTCTTGTACTTAAGTCGGCATTGTGCCTTTTGTATTAAATTCCGATGCAATTTCTGTGCCTTATTGTCAATAAGAAGGTCCATGGGATACAGTAAACCTGAAGTGAAGCATCGGAATCTAAAACCGGTCTCATAGGAGAGGTTCAAATCATAGAATGTTAGAAGTGTCAGTCCTCTTGTACTTAGGTCGGCATTGTGCCTTTTGTATTACATTAGGATGCAATTTCTGTGTTTCATCGTCAATAATAAGGTCCGAGGTATACAGTAAACCTGAAGTGAAGCATCGGAATCAAAAACTGGACTCATAGGAGAGGTTCAAATCATAGAAAGTTAGAGTGTCAGTCCTCTTGTACATAAGTCGGCATTGTGCCCCTTGTATTAAATTAAGATGCAATTTCTGTGTTTCATCGTCAATAAGAAGGTCCGAGTTATACAGTAAACCTGAAGTGTAGCATCGGAATCTAAAACTGGACTCACAGGAGAGGTTCAAATTATAGAATGTTAGAGTGTCAGTCCTCTTGTACATAAGTCGGCATTGTGCCTTTTGTATTAAATTCGGATGCGACTTCTGTGTTTCATCGTCAATGAGAAGGTCCAAGGTATACAGTAAACATGAAGTGAAGCATCGGAATCTAAAACTGGACTCACAGGAGAGGTTCAAATCATAGAAAGTTATAGTGTCAGTCCTCATGTACTTAAGTCGGCATTGTGCCTTTTGTATTAAATTCCGATGCAATTTCTGTGCATCATCGTCAATAAGAAGGTCCAAGGGATACAGTAAGCCTGAAGTGAAGTATCGGAATCTAAAACTAGACTCACAGGAGAGGTACAAAGTTTAGAAAGTTAGAGTGTCAGTCCTCATGTACTTAAGTCGCCATTGTGCCTTTTGAATTTAATTCCGATGCAATTTCTGTGCTTCATCTTCAATAAGAAGGTCCAAGCTATACACTAAACCTGAAGTGAAGCATCGGAATCTAAAACTGGACTCACAGGAAAGGTTACAATCATAGAATGTTGAGGTGTCAGTCCTCATGTACTTAAGTCGGCATTGTGCCGTTTGAATTAAATTCTGATGCAATTTCTGTGCTTCACCGTCAATAAGAAGGTCCAAGGTATACAGTAAACCTGAAGCGAAGCATCGGAATCTAAAACTGGACTCACAGGAGAGGTTCAAATCTTAGAAAGTTAGAGCGTCAGTCCTCTTCTACTTAAGTCGGCATTATGCTTTTCGTATTAAATTCGGATGCAATATCTGTGTTTCATAGTCAATTAGAAGGTGCAAGGGATACAATTAACCTGAAGTGAAGCATCGAATTCTAAAACTGGTCTTACAGGAAAGGTTCTAAATATAGACTGTAAGAAGAGTCAGTCCTCTTGTACTTAAGTCGGCATTGTGCTTTTGTATTAAATTCGGATGCAATTCCTGTGTTTCATCGTCAATAAGAAGGTCCAAGGGATACAGTAAACCTGAAGTGAAGCATCGGAATCTAAAACTGGACTCACAGGTGAGGTTCAAATCATAGAAAGTTAGAGTGTCAGTCCTCTTGTACTTAAGTCGGCATTGTGCTTTTTGAATTTAATTCCGATGCAATTTCTGTGCTTCATCGTCAATAAGAAGGTCCAAGGTATACAGTAAACCTGACGTGAGGCATAGGAATCTAAAACTGGACTCACAGGAGAGGTTCAAATCGTAGAAAGTTAGAGTGCAGTCCTTGTGTACATATGTCGGCATTGTGCCTTTTGAATTTCATTGCGATGCAATTTCTGTGCTTCATCATCAATAAGAAGGTCCAAGGTGTACAGTAAACCTGAAGTGAAGCTTCGGAATCTAAAACTGGGCTCACAGGAGAGGTTCAAATCATAGAACGTTAGAGTGTCAGCCCTCTTGTACTAAAGTCGGCACTGTGCCTTTTCAATTTAATTCCGATGCAATTTCTGTGCTTCATCGTCAATAAGAAGGTCCATGGTATACAGTAAACCTGAAGTGAAGCTTCGGAATCTACAACTGGGCTCACAGGAGAGGTTCAAATCATAGAAAGAGAGAGTGTCAGTCCTCTTTTACTTAAGTCGGCAATGTGCCTTTTGTATTAAATTCGGATGCAATTTCTGTGTTTCATCGTCAATAAGAATGTCAAAGGTATACAGTAAACCTAAAGTGAAGCATCGGAATCTAAAACTGGACTCACAGGAGAGGTTGAAATCATAGAAAGTTAGAGTGTCAGTAATCTTGTACTTATGTCAGCATTGTGCCTTTTCAATTTAATTCCGATGCAATTTCTGTGCTTCATCGTCAATACGAAGGTCCATGGTATACAGTAAACCTGAAGTGAAGCATCGGAATCTAAAACTGGTCTCACAGGAGAGGTTCAAATCATAGAAAGTTAGCGTGTCAGTCCTCATGTGCTTATGTCGGCATTGTGCCTTTAGAGTTTAATTCCGTTGCAATTTCTGTGCTTCATCGTCAATAAGAAGGTCCAAGGAATAGAGTAAACCAGAAGAGAAGCATCGGAATCTAAAACTGGACTCACAGGAGAGGTTCATACCATAGAAAGTTATAGTGACAGTCCACTCGTACATAACTTTTCATTGAGCCTTTCGAATTTAATTCCGATGCAATTTCTGCGCTTCATCGTCAACAAGAAGGTGAAAGGTATACAGTAAACCTGAAGTGAGGCATCGGAATCTAAATCTGGACTCACAGGAGAGGTTCAAATCATACAAAATTAGAGTGTCATTCCTCATGTACTTAAGTCGGCATTGTGCGTTTTGAATTTAATTACGATGCAATTTCTATGTTTCATCGTCAATAAAAAGGTCCAAGGTAAACAGTAAGCCTGAAGTGAGGCATCGGAAACTAAAACTGGTCTCACAAGAGAGGTTCAAATCATAGAAAGTTAGAGTGTCTGCCCTCTTGTACTTAAGTCGGCATTGTGCCTTTTGTATTAAATTCCGATGCAATTTCTGTGCTTCATCGTCAATAAGAAAGTCCATGGGATACAGTAAACCTGAAGTGAAGCATCGGAATCTAAAACTGGACTTACAGGAGAGGTTCAAATCATAGAAAGTTAGAATGTCAGTCCACTTGTACTTAAGTCAGCATTGTGCCTTTTCAATTTAATTCCGATGCAATTTCTGTGTTTCATCGTCAATAAGAATATCCAAGGGATACAGTAAACCTAAAGTGAAGCATCAGAATCTATAACTGGACTCTAAGGAGAGGTTCAAATCATAGAAAGTTAGAGTGTCTGTCCTCTTGTACTTAAGTCGGCATTGTGCCTTTTGTATTAAATTCCGATGTAATTTCTGTGCCTTATTGTCAATAAGAAGGTCCATGGGATACAGTAAACCTGAAGTGAAGCATCGGAATCTAAAACCGGTCTCATAGGAGAGGTTCAAATCATAGAATGTTAGAAGTGTCAGTCCTCTTGTACTTAGGTCGGCATTGTGCCTTTTGTATTACATTAGGATGCAATTTCTGTGTTTCATCGTCAATAATAAGGTCCGAGGTATACAGTAAACCTGAAGTGAAGCATCGGAATCAAAAACTGGACTCATAGGAGAGGTTCAAATCATAGAAAGTTAGAGTGTCAGTCCTCTTGTACATAAGTCGGCATTGTGCCCCTTGTATTAAATTAAGATGCAATTTCTGTGTTTCATCGTCAATAAGAAGGTCCGAGTTATACAGTAAACCTGAAGTGTAGCATCGGAATCTAAAACTGGACTCACAGGAGAGGTTCAAATTATAGAATGTTAGAGTGTCAGTCCTCTTGTACATAAGTCGGCATTGTGCCTTTTGTATTAAATTCGGATGCGACTTCTGTGTTTCATCGTCAATGAGAAGGTCCAAGGTATACAGTAAACATGAAGTGAAGCATCGGAATCTAAAACTGGACTCACAGGAGAGGTTCAAATCATAGAAAGTTATAGTGTCAGTCCTCATGTACTTAAGTCGGCATTGTGCCTTTTGTATTAAATTCCGATGCAATTTCTGTGCATCATCGTCAATAAGAAGGTCCAAGGGATACAGTAAGCCTGAAGTGAAGTATCGGAATCTAAAACTAGACTCACAGGAGAGGTACAAAGTTTAGAAAGTTAGAGTGTCAGTCCTCATGTACTTAAGTCGCCATTGTGCCTTTTGAATTTAATTCCGATGCAATTTCTGTGCTTCATCTTCAATAAGAAGGTCCAAGCTATACACTAAACCTGAAGTGAAGCATCGGAATCTAAAACTGGACTCACAGGAAGGGTTACAATCATAGAATGTTGAGGTGTCAGTCCTCATGTACTTAAGTCGGCATTGTGCCGTTTGAATTAAATTCTGATGCAATTTCTGTGCTTCACCGTCAATAAGAAGGTCCAAGGTATACAGTAAACCTGAAGCGAAGCATCGGAATCTAAAACTGGACTCACAGGAGAGGTTCAAATCTTAGAAAGTTAGAGCGTCAGTCCTCTTCTACTTAAGTCGGCATTATGCTTTTCGTATTAAATTCGGATGCAATATCTGTGTTTCATAGTCAATTAGAAGGTGCAAGGGATACAATTAACCTGAAGTGAAGCATCGAATTCTAAAACTGGTCTTACAGGAAAGGTTCTAAATATAGACTGTAAGAAGAGTCAGTCCTCTTGTACTTAAGTCGGCATTGTGCTTTTGTATTAAATTCCGATGCAATTTCTGTGCTTCATCGTCAATAAGAAGGTACAAGGTATACAGTAAACCTGACGTGAGGCATAGGAATCTAAAACTGGACTCACAGGAGAGGTTCAAATCGTAGAAAGTTAGAGTGCAGTCCTTGTGTACATATGTCGGCATTGTGCCTTTTGAATTTCATTGCGATGCAATTTCTGTGCTTCATCATCAATAAGAAGGTCCAAGGTGTACAGTAAACCTGAAGTGAAGCTTCGGAATCTAAAACTGGGCTCACAGGAGAGGTTCAAATCATAGAACGTTAGAGTGTCAGCCCTCTTGTACTTAAGTCGGCACTGTGCCTTTTCAATTTAATTCCGATGCAATTTCTGTGCTTCATCGTCAATAAGAAGGTCCATGGTATACAGTAAACCTGAAGTGAAGCTTCGGAATCTACAACTGGGCTCACAGGAGAGGTTCAAATCATAGAAAGAGAGAGTGTCAGTCCTCTTTTACTTAAGTCGGCAATGTGCCTTTTGTATTAAACTCGGATGCAATTTCTGTGTTTCATCGTCAATAAGAATGTCAAAGGTATACAGTAAACCTAAAGTGAAGCATCGGAATCTAAAACTGGACTCACAGGAGAGGTTGAAATCATAGAAAGTTAGAGTGTCAGTAATCTTGTACTTATGTCAGCATTGTGCCTTTTGAATTTAATTCCGATGCAATTCCTGTGCCTCATCGTCCATAAGATCGTCCAAGGTATACAGTAAATCTCAAGTGAAGCTTCGGCATCTGAAACAGGGCTCACAGGAGAGGTTCAAATCATAGAAAGTTACAGTGTCAGTCCTCTTGTACTTAAGTCGGCATTGTGCCTATTGTATTAAATTCGGATGCAATTTCGGTGTTACATCGTCAATAAGAATGTCCGAGGTATACAGTAAACCTGTAGTAAAGCATCGGAATCTAAACCTGGACTCACAGGAGAGGTTCAAATCATAGAAAGTTAGAGTGTCAGTCCTCTTGTACTTATGTCTGCATTGTGATTTTTGTATTAAATTCGGATGCAATTTCTGTGTTTCGTCGTCAATAAGAAGGTCCAAGGGATACAGTATACCTGAAGTCAATCATCGGAATCTAAAACTGGACTCACAGGAGAAGTTCAAATTATATAAAGTTAAAGAAACAGTCCTCTTGTACTTAAGTCGGCATTCTGCCTTTTGTATTAAATTAGGATGCAATTTCTGTTTTTCATCGTCAATAAGAACGTCCAAGGTATTCAGTAAACCTGAAGTGAAGCAACGGAATCTAAAACTGGACTAACCGGAGGGGTTCAAATCATATAAAATTTGGGTGTCAATCCTCTTGTACTTAAGTCGGCATTGTGCTTTTTGAATTTAATTACGATGCAATTTCTGTGCTTCATTGCCAACAAGAAGGTACAAGGTATACAGTAAACCTGACGTGAGGCATCGAAATCTAAAACTGGACTCACAGGAGAGGTTCAAATCATAGAAAGTTAGAGTGTCAGTCCTCGTGTACTTATGTCGGCATTGCGCCTTTTGAATTTCATTCCGATGCAATTTATGTACTGCATCGTCAATAAGACGGTCCAAGGTATACAGTAAACCTCAAATGAAGCATCGGAATCTAAAACTGGACTCACAGGAGAGGTTTATATCATAGAAAGTTAGAGTGTCAGTCCTCTTGTGCTTAAGTCGGCATTGTGCCCATTGTATTAAATTCGGATGCAATTTCGGTGTTACATCATCAATAAGAAGGTCCAAGGTGTACAGTAAACCTGAAGTGAAGCTTCGGATTCTAAAACTGGGCTCACAGGAGAGCTTCAAATCATAGAATGTTAGAGTGTCAGTCCTCTTGTACTTAAGTCGGCATTGTAACTTTGTCTTAAATTCGGATGCAATTTCTGTGTTTCATCGTCAATAAGAAGGTCCAAGGTATTCTGTAAACCTGAAGTGAAGCATCGGAATCTAAGACTGGACTCACAGGAGAGGTTCAAATCATAGAAAGTTAGAGTGTCAGTCCTCTTGTACTTAAGTCGGCACTGTGCCTTTTGAATTTAATTCCGATGCAATTTCTGTGCTTCATCGTCAATAAGAAGGTCCAAGGTATACAGTAAACCTAAAGTGAAGCTTCGGAATCTACAACTGGGCTCACAGGATGGGTTCAAATCATAAAAAGTTACAGTGTCAGTCCTCTTGTACTTAAGTCGGCATTGTGCCTTTTGTATTTAATTACGATGCTATTTCTGTATTTCATAGTAAATTAGAAGGTGCAAGGGATATAATAAACCTGAAGTGAAGCATCGGAATCTAAAACTGGTCTTACAGGAAAGGTTCTGAACATAGACTGTAAGAAGAGTCAGTCCTCTTGTACTTAAGTCGGCATTGTGCTTTTGTATTAAATTCGGAAGCAATTTCTGTTTTTCATCGTCAGTAAGAAGGTCCAATGGCTGCAGTAAACCTGAAGTGAAGCATCGGAATCTAAAACTGGGCTCACAGGAGAGGTTAAAATCATAGAGAGTTAGAGTGTCAGTCCTCTTGTACTTAAGAGGGCATTGTGCATTTTGAACTTAATTCCGTCACAATTTCTGTGCTTCATCGTCAATAAGAAGGTCCAAGGTATACAGTAAACCTGAAGTGAAGAATCGGAATCTAAAACTGGACTCACAGTAGAGGTTCAAATCATAGAAAGTTAGAGTGTCAGTCCACTTGTACTTAAGTCTGCATTGTGCCTCTTGTATTAAATTCGGAAGCAATTTCTGTTTTTCATCGTCAGTAAGAAGGTCCAATGGCTGCAGTAAACCTGAAGTGAAGCATCGGAATCTAAAACTGGGCTCACAGGAGAGGTTAAAATCATAGAGAGTTAGAGTGTCAGTCCTCTTGTACTTAAGAGGGCATTGTGCCTTTTGAATTTAATTCCGTCACAATTTCTGTGCTTCATCGTCAATAAGAATGTCCAAGGTATACAGTAAACCTGAAGTGAAGAATCGGAATCTAAAACTGGTCCTACTGGAGAGGTTCAAATCATAGTAAGTTAGAGTGTCAGTCCTCTTGAGCTTATATCGGCATTGTGCCTTTTGAGTTTAAGCCCGTTGCAATTTCTGTGCTTCATCGCCAATAAGAAGGTCCAAGGAATACAGTAAACCTGAAGTGAAGCATCGGAATCTAAAACTGGACTCACAGGGGAGGTTCAAACCATAGAAAGTTAGAGTGTCAGTCCTCTCGTACTTAACTTTGCATTGTGCATTTTGAATTTAATTCCGATGCAATATCTGTGCTTCATCGTCAATATGATGGTCCAAGGAATACAGTAAACCAGAAGTGAAGCATCGGAATTTAAAACTGGTCTCACAGGAGGGGTTCAAATCATAGAAAGTTAGAGTGTCAGTCCTCATGTACTTAATTCGGCATTGTGCCGTTTGAATTAAATTCCGATGCAATTTCTGTGGTTCATCGCCAACAAGAAGGTCCAAGGTATACAGTAAACCTGACGTGAGGCATCGGAATCTAAAACTGGACTCACAGGAGAGGTTCAAATCATAGAAAGTTAGAGTGTCAGTCCTCTTGAACTTAAGTTGGCATTGTGCTTTTTGAAGTTAATTCCGATGCGATTTATGTTCTTCATCGTCAATAAGAAAGTCCAAGGTATACAGTAAACCTGAAGTGAGGCATCGGAATCTAAAACTGGACTCACAGGAGAGGTTCAAATCATAGAAAGTTAGAGTGTCAGTCCTCTTGAACTTAAGTCGGCATTGTGCATTTTGAATTTAATTCCGATGCAATTTCTGTGCTTCATCGTCAATAAGAAGGTCCAAGGTATACAGTAAACCTGAAGTGAAGCTTCGGAATCTACAACTGGGCTCACAGGAGAGGTTTAAATCTTAGAAAGTTATAGTGTCAGTCCTCTTTTACTTAAGTCGGCATTGTGCCTTTTGTATTAAATTCGGATGCAATTTCTGTGTTTCATCGTCAATAAGAATGTCAAAGGTATACAGTAAAACTAAAGTGAAGCATCGGAATCTAAAACTGGACTCACAGGACAGGTTGAAATCATAGAAAGTTAGAGTGTCAGTACTCTTGTACTTATGTCGGCATTGTGCCTTTTGAATTTAATTCCGATGCAATTTCTGTGCTTCATCGTCAATAAGGTGGTCCAAGGTATTCAGTAAATCTCAAGTGAAGCTTCGGCATCTATAACTGGGCTCACAGGAGAGGTTCAAATCATATAAAGTTAGAGTGTCAGTCCTCTTGTACTTAAGTCGGCATTGTGCCTTTTGTATTAGATTCGGATGCTATTTCTGTGTTTCATCGTCAATAAGATTGTCAAAGGTATACAGTAAACCTAAAGTGAAGCATCGGAATCTAAAACTGGACTCACAGGAGAGGTTCAAATCATAGAAAGTTAGAGTGTCAGTACTCTTGTACTTATGTCGGCTTTGTGCCTTTTGAATTTAATTCCGATGCAATTTCTTTGTTTCATCGTCAATAAGAAGGTCCAAGGTATTCAGTAAACCTCAAATGATGCATCGGAATCTAAAACTGGACTCACAGGAGAGGTTCAAATCATAGAAAGAGAGAGTGTCAGTCCTCTCGTTCTTAAGTCGGCATTGTGCCTACTGTATTAAATTCGGATGCGATTTCTGTGTTACATCGTCAATAACAATGTCCAACGTATACAGTAAACCTGAAGTGAAGCATCTGAATCTAAACCTGGACTCACAGGAGAGGTTCAAATCATAGAAAGCTAGAGTGTCAGTCCTCTTGTACTTAAGTCTGCATTGTGATTTTTGTATTAAATTCGGATGCAATTTCTGTGTTTCGTCGTCAATAAGAAGGTCCAAGGGATACAGTATACCTGAAGTCAATCATCGGAATCTAAAACTGGACTCACAGGAGAAGTTCAAATCATATAAAGTTAGAGAAGCAGTCCTCTTGTACTTAAGTCGGCAATGTGCCTTTTGTATTAAATTAGGATGCAATTTCTGTTTTTCATCGTCAATAAGAACGTCCAAGGTATAGAGTAAACCTGAAGTGAAGCAACGGAATCTAAAACTGGACTCACAGGAGGGGTTCAAATCATATTAATTTTGGGTGTCAATCCTCTTGTACTTAAGTCGGCATTGTGCCTTTTGATTTTAATTCCGATGCAATTTCTGTGCTTCATTGCCAACAAGAACGTCCAAGGTATACAGTAAACCTGACGTGAGGCATCGGAATCTAAAACTGGACTCACAGGAGAGGTTCAAAACATAGAAAGTTAGAGTGTCAGTCCTCGTGTACTTATGTCGGCATTGCGCCTTTTGAATTTCATTCCGATGCAATTTATGTGCTGCATCGTCAATAAGAAGGTCCAAGGTATACAGTAAATCTGAATTGAAGCATCGGAATCTAAAACTGGACTTACAGGAGAGGTTCAAATCATAGAAAGTTAGAGTGTCAGTCCTCTTGTACTTAAGTCGGAATTGTGCCTTTTGAATTTAATTCAGATGAAATTTCTGTGCTTCATCGTCAATAAGATGGTCCAAGGTATACAGTAAACCTGAAGTGAAGCTTCAGAATCTAAAACTGGACTCACAGGAGAGGTTCAAATCATAGAACGTTAGAGTGTCAGTCCTCTTGTACTTAAGTCGGCATTGTGCCTTTTGTATTAAGTTCGGATGCAATTTCCGTGTTTCGTCGTCAATAAGAAGGTACAAGGTGTACAGTGAACCTGAAGGGAAGCATCGAAATCTAAAACTGAACTCACAGGAGGGGATCAAATCATAGAAAGTTAGAGTGTCAGTCCACTTGTACTTAAGTCGGCATTGTAACTTTGTCCTAAATTCGGATGCAATTTCTGTGTTTTATCGTCAATCAGAAGGTCCAAGGATACAATAAACCTGAAGTGAAGCATCGAAATCTAAAACTGGACTCACAGGAGAGGATCAATCATAGAAAGTTAGAGTGTCAGTCTACTTGTACTTAAGTCGGCATTGTGCCTTTTGTATTTAATTCGGATGCAATTTCTGTGTTTCATCGTCAATAAGAAGTTCCTAGGGATACGGTAAGCCTCAAGTGAAGCATCGGAATCTAATACTGGACTCACAGGAGAGGTTCAAATCATAGAAAGTTAGAGTGTCAGTCCTCTTGCACTTAAGTCGGCATTGTGCATTTTGTGTTAATTTCGGATGCAATTTCTGAGTTTCGCCGTCAATAAGAAGGTCCAAGGGATACAGTAAACCTGAAGTGTAGCATCGGAATCTAAAACTGGACTCACAGGAGAGGTTCAAATCATAGAAAGTTAGAGTGTCAGTCCTCTTGTACTTAAGTCGGCATTGTGCCTTTTGTATTAAATTAGGATGCAATTTCTGTGTTTCTTCGTCAATAAGAAGGTCGGAGGTATACAGTCAATTGAAGTGAAGCATCGAAATCTAAAACTGGACTCACAGAAGAGGTTCAACTCATAGAATGTTAGAGTGTCAGTCCTCTTGTACTTAAGTTGGCATTGTGCCTTTTGTATTAAATTCGGAGCAATTTCTGTGTTTCATTGTCAATAAGTAGGTCCAAGGTATACAGTAAACCTGAAGTGAAGCATCGGAGTGTAAAACTGGACACACAGGAGAGGTTCAAATCATAGAAAGTTAGAGTGTCTGTCCTCTTGTACTTAAGTCGGCATTGTGCCATTTGAATTTAATTCCCATGCAATTTATGTGCTTCATCATCAATAAGAAAGTCCAAGGTATACAGTAAACCTGAAGTGAAGCATCGGAATCTAAATTTGGACTCACAGGAGAGGCTTAAATCATAGAAAGTTAGGTTGTCACTCCTCTTGCACTTAAGTCGGGTTTGTGCCTTTTGTATTAAATATGGATGCAATTTCTGTGTTTCATCGTCAATACGTAGGTCCAAGGTATACAGTAAACCTGAAATGAAGCATCGGAACCTAAAACTGGACTCACAGGAGAGGTGCAAATCATAGATACTTAGAGTGTCAGTCCTCTTGTACTTAAGTCGGCATTGTGCCTTTTGTATTAAATTCGGATGCAATTTCTGTGTTTCATCGTCAATAAGAAGGTCCAAGGTATTCTGTAAACCTGAAGTGAAGCATCGGAATCTAAAACTGGACTCACAGGAGAGATTTAAATCATAGAAAGTTAGAGTGTCAGTCCTCTTGTACTTAAGTCGGCATTGTGCATTTTGAATTTAATTCCGATGCAATTTCTGTGCTTCATCGTCAATAAGAAGGTCCAAGGTATACAGTAAACCTGAAGTGAAGCTTCGGAATCTACAACTGGGCTCACAGGAGAGGTTCAAATCAAAGAAAGTTAGAGTGTCAGTCCTCTTTTACTTAAGTCGGCACTGTGCCTTTTGTATTATATTCGGATGCAATTTCTGTGTTTCATCGTCAATAGGAATGTCAAAGGTATACAGTAAACCTAAAGTGAAGCATCGGAATCTAAAACTGGACTCACAGGAGAGGTTCAAATCATAGAAAGTTAGAGTGTCAGTCCTCTTGTACTTAAGTCGGCATTGTGCCTATTGTATTAAATTCGGATGCATTTTCGGTGTAACATCGTCAATAAGAAGGTCCAAGATATACAGTAAACCTGAAGTGAAGCATCGGAATCTAAATCTAGACTCAGAGGAGAGGTTCAAATCATAGAAAGTTAGAGTGTCAGTCCTCTTGTACTTAAGTCGGCATTGTGATTTTTGTATAAAATTCGGATGCAATTTCTGTGTTTCGTTGTCAATAAGAAGGTCCAAGGGATACAGTATACCTGAAGTGAATCATCGGAATCTAAAACTGGACTCACAGGAGAGGTTCGCAATTTCTGTGTTTCATCGTCAATAAGAAGGTCCAAGGTATAGAGTAAACCTGAAGTGAAGCAACGGAATCTAAAACTGGACTTACAGGAGAGGTTCAAATCATATTAATTTAGGGTGTCAATCCTTTTGTACTTAAGTCGGCATTGTTCCTTTTGTATTTAATTAGGATGAAATTTCTGTGTTTCATCGTCAATAAGAAGGTCCACTTTATACAGTAAACCAGAAGTAGAGCATCGGAATCTAAAACTGGACTCACAGGAGAGGTTCAAATCTTAGAAAGTTAGATTGTCAGTCCTCTTGTACTTAAGTCGGCATTGTGCTTTTGTATTAAATTTGGATGCAATTTCTGTGTTTCATCGTCAATAAGATAGTCCAAGGTATACAGTAAACCTGAAGTGAAGCATCGGAATTTAAACTGGTCTCACACTAAAGGTTCATAACGTAGATAGTAAGAAGAGTCAGTCTTCTTGTACTGAAGTCGGCATTGTGGCTTTTGTTTTTAATTACGATGCAATATCTGTGTTTCATCGTCAATACGAAGGTCCAAGGGATACAGTAAACCTGAAGTGAAGCATCGGAATCTAAAACTGGTCTCACACTAAAGGTTCATAACATAGATAGTAAAAGGGGTCAGTCTTCCTGTACTGAAGTCGGCATTGTGCCTTTTGTATTTAATTACGATGCAATTTCTGTGTTTCATAGTCAATTAGAAGGTGCAAGGGATACAATCAACCTGAAGTGAAGCATCGGAATTTAAAACTGGTCTCACAGGAAAGGTTCCAAACATAGACTGTAAGAAGAGTCAGTCCTCTTGTATTTAAGTCGGCATTGTGCCTTTTGTAATTAATTCGGATGCAATTTCTCTGTTTCATCGTCAATAAGAAGGTCCAAGGGATACAGTAAAACCTGAAGTGAAGCATCAGAATCTAAAACTGGACTCACAGGAGAGGCTCAAATCATAGAAAGTTAGAGTGTCAGTCCTCTTGTACTTAAGTCGGCATTGTGCCTTTTGTATTAAATTCGGATGCAATTTCTGTGTATCATCGTCAAGAAGAAGGTCCAAGGTATAGTGTAAACCTGAAGTGAAGCATCGGAATCTAAAACTGGACTCACAGGAGAGATGCAAATCATAGAAAGTTAGACTGTCAGTCACCTTGTACTTAAGTCGGCATTGTGCCTTTTGATTTTAATTCCGATGCAATTTCTGTGCTTCATCGTCAATAAGAAGGTCCAAGGTATACAGTAAACCTGAAGTGAAGCTTCGGAATCTACAACTGGGCTCACAGGAGAGGTTCAAATCAAAGAAAGTTAGAGTGTCAGTCAACTTTTCTTAAGTCTGCATAGTGCCTTTTGAATTTATTTCCGATGCAATTTCTGTGCTTCATCGCCAACAAGAAGGTCCAAGGTATACAGTAAACCTGACGTGAGGCATCGGAATCTACAACTGGACTCACAGGAGAGGTTGAAATCATAGAAAGTTAGAGTGTCAGTCCTATTGTACTTAAGTCGGCATTGTGCCTTTTGAATTTAATTCAGATGCAATTTCTGTGCTTCATCGTCAATAAGAAGGTCCAAGGTATAGAGTAAAATTGAAGTGAAGCAACGGAATCTAAAACTGGACTTAAAAGGAGGGGTTCAAATCATATTAATTTAGGGTGTCAATCCTCTTGTACTTAAGTCGGCATTGTGCCTCTTGTATTTAATTGGGATGAAATTTCTGTGTTTCATCGTCAATAAGAAGGTCCACATTATACAGTAAACCAGAAGTGGAGCATCGGAATCTAAAACTGGACTCACAGGAGAGGTTAAAATCTTAGAAAGTCAGAGTGTCAGTCCTCTTGTACTTAAGTCGGCATTGTGCTTTTTGTATTAAATTCGGATGCAATTTCTGTGTTTCATCGTCAATAAGATAGTCCAAGGTATACAGTAAACCTGAAGAGAAGCATCGGTATCGAAAACTGGACTCTCAGGAGAGGTTCAATTCATAGAAAGTTGGAGTGTCAGTCCTATTGCACTTAAGACGGC
The DNA here is from genome assembly GCF_021461395.2 of Schistocerca americana. Classification (NCBI taxonomy): domain Eukaryota; kingdom Metazoa; phylum Arthropoda; class Insecta; order Orthoptera; family Acrididae; genus Schistocerca; species Schistocerca americana. The sequence continues at coordinate 63,328,032 of NC_060121.1, forward strand.
ATTGTGCATTTTGAATTTAATTCCGATGCAATTTCTGTGCTTCATCGTCAATAAGAAGGTCCAAGGTATACAGTAAACCTGAAGTGAAGCATCGGAATTTAAACTGGTCTCACACTAAAGGTTCATAACATAGATAGTAAGAAGAGTCAGTCTTCTTGTACTGAAGTCGGCATTGTGGCTTTTGTTTTTAATTACGATGCAATTTCTGTGTTTCATAGTCAATTAGAAGGTGCAAGGGATACAATAAACCTGAAGTGAAGCATTGGAACTTAAAACTGGTCTCACAGGAAAGGTTCCAAACATAGACTGTAAGAAGAGTCAGTCCTCTTGTATTTAAGTCGGCATTGTGCCTTTTGTAATTAATTCGGATGCAATTTCTCTGCTTCATCGTCAATAAGAAGGTCCAAGGGATACAGTAAACCTGAAGTGAAGCATCGGAATCTAAAACTGGACTCACAGGAGAGGCTCAAATCATAGAAAGTTAGAGTGTCAGTCCTCTTGTACTTAAGTCGGCATTGTGCCTTTTGTATTACATTCGGATGCAATTTCTGTGTTTCATCGTCAATAAGAAGGTCCAAGGTATACAGTAAACCTGAAATGAAGCATCGGAATCTAAAACTAAACTCACAGGAGAGGTGCAAATCATAGATACTTAGAGTCTCAGTCCTCTTGTACATAAGTCGGCATTGTGCCTTTTGAATTTAATTCCAAAGCAAATTCTGTGCTCCATCGTCAATATGAAGGTCCAAGGTATACAGTAAACCTGAAGTGAAGCTTCGGAATCTACAACTGGGCTCACAGGAGAGGCTCAAATCAAAGAAAGTTAGAGTGTCAGTCCTCTTTTACTTAGGTCGGCATTGTGCCTTTTGTATTAAATTCGGATGCAATATCTGTGTTTCATCGTCAATAAGAATGTCCAAGGGATACAGTAAACCTGAAGTGAAGCATCGGAATCTAAAACTGGTCTCACACTAAAGGTTCATAACATAGATAGTAAAAGGGGTCAGTCTTCCTGTACTGAAGTCGGCATTGTGCCTTTTGTATTTAATTACGATGCAATTTCTGTGTTTCATAGGCAATTAAAAGATGCAAGGGATACAATAAACCCGAAGTGAAGCATCGGAATTTAAAACTGGTCTCACAGGAAAGGTTCCAAACATAGACTGTAAGAAGAGTCAGTCCTCTTGTATTTAAGTCGGCATTGTGCCTTTTGTAATTAATTCGGATGCAATATCTCTGTTTCATCGTCAATAAGAAGGTCCAAGGGATACAGTAAACCTGAAGTGAAGCATCGAAATCTAAAACTGGACTCACAGGAGAGGATCAAATCATAGAAAGTTAGAGTGTTAGTCCACTTGTACTTAAGTCGGCATTGTTCCCTTTGTATTTAATTCGGATGCAATTTCTGTGTTTCATCGTCAATAAGAAGTTCCAAGGGATACGGTAAACCTCAAGTGAAGCATCGGAATCTAATACTGGACTCACAGGAGAGGTTCAAATCATAGAAAGTTAGAGTGTCAGTCCTCTTGCACTTAAGTCGGCATTGTGCATTTTGTGTTAATTTCGGATGCAATTTCTGTGTTTCGCCGTCAATAAGAAGGTCCAAGGGATACAGTAAACCTGAAGTGTAGCATCGGTATCTAAAACTGGACTCACAGGAGAGGTTCAAATCATAGAAAGTTAGAGTGTCAGTCCTCTTGTACTTAAGTCGGCATTGTGCCTTTTGTATTAAATTAGGATGCAATTTCTGTGTTTCTTCGTCAATAAGAAGGTCGGAGGTATACAGTCAATTGAAGTGAAGCATCGGAATCTAAAACTGGACTCACAGAAGAGGTTCACATCATAGAATGTTAGAGTGTCAGTCCTCTTGTACTTAAGTCGGCATTGTGACTTTTGTATTAAATTCGGAGAAATTTCTGTGTTTCATCGTCAATAAGTAGGTCCAAGGTATACAGTAAACCTGAAGTGAAGCATCGGAACGTAAAACTGGACACACAGGAGAGGTTCAAATCATAGAAAGTTAGAGTTTCAGTCCTCTTGTACTTAAGTCGGCATTGTACCATTTGAATTTAATTCCGATGCAATTTATGTGCTTCATCGTCAATAAGAAAGTCCAAGTTATACAGTAAACCTGAAGTGAAGCATCGGAATCTATAACTGGACTCACAGGAGAGATTCACATCATAGAAAGTTAGAGTGTCAGTCCTCTTGTACTTAAGTCGGCATTGTGCCTTTTGAATTTAATTCCGATGCAATTTATGTGCTTCATCGTCAATAAGAAGGTCCACGGTATACAGTAAACCTGAAGTGAAGCTTCGGAATCTACAACTGGGCTCACAGGAGAGGTTCAAATCAAAGAAAGTTAGAGTGTCAGTCCTCTTGTATTCAAGTCGGCATTGTGATTTTCGTATTAAATTCGGATGTAATTTCTGTGTTTCGTCGTCAATAAGAAGGTCTAAGGGATACAGTATACCTGAAGTGAATCATCGGAATCTAAAACTGGTCTCACAGGAGAGGTTCAAATCATAGTTAGTTAGAGAATCAGTCCTCTTGTTCTTAAGTCGACATTGTGCGTTTTTTATTAAATTAAGATGCAATTTCTGTGTTTCATCGTCAATAAGAACGTCCAAGGTATAGAGTAAACCTGAAGTGAAGCAACGGAATTTAAAACTGGACTTACAGGAGGGGTTCAAATCATATTAATTTAGGGTGTCAATCCTCTTGTACTTAAGTCGGCATTGTGCCTTTTGTATTTAATTAGGATGAAATTTCTGTGTTTCATCGTCAATAAGAAGGTCCACTTTATACAGTAAACCTGAAGTGGAGCTTTGGAATCTAAAACTGGACTCGCAGGAGAGGTTCAAATCTTAGAAAGTCAGAGTGTCAGTCCTCTTGTACTTAAGTCGGCATTGTGCTTTTTGTATTAAATTCGGATGCAATTTCTGTGTTTCATCGTCAATAAGGTAGGCCAAGGTATACAGTAAACCTGAAGAGAAGAATCGGAATCGGAAACTGGACTCTCAGGAGAGGTTCAAATCATAGAAAGTTGGAGTGTCAGTCCTCTTGCACTTAAGACGGCATTGTGCATTTTGAATTTAATTCCGATGCAATTTCTGTGCTTCATCGTCAATAAGAAGGTCCAAGGTATACAGTAAACCTGAAGTGAAGCATCGGAATTTAAACTTGTCTCACACTAAAGGTTCATAACATAGATAGTAAGAAGAGTCAGTCTTCTTGTACTGAAGTCGGCATTGTGGCTTTTGTTTTTAATTACGATGCAATATCTGTGTTTCATCGTCAATAAGAAGGTCCAAGGGATACAGTAAACCTGAAGTGAAGCATCGGAATCTAAAACTGGTCTCACACTAATGGTTCATAACATAGATAGTAAAAGGGGTCAGTCTTCCTGTACTGAAGTCGGCATTGTGCCTCTTGTATTTAATTACGATGCAATTTCTGTGTTTCATAGTCAATTAGAAGGTGCAAGGGATACAATAAACCTGAAGTGAAGCATCGGAACTTAAAACTGGTCTCACAGGAAAGGTTCAAATCATAGAAAGTTAAAGTTTCAGTCCTCTTGTACTTAAGTCGGCATTGTGCCATTTGAATTTAATTCCGATTCAATTTATGTGCTTCATCGTCAATAAGAAAGTCCAAGGTATACAGTAAACCTGAAGTGAAGCATCGGAATCTAAAACTGGACTCACAGGAGAGATTCACATCATAGAAAGTTAGAGAGTCAGTCCTCTTGTACTTAAGTCGGCATTGTGCCTTTTGAATTTAATTCCGATGCAATTTATGTGCTACATCGTCAATAAGAAGGTCCACGGTATACAGTAAACCTGAAATGAAGCTTCGGAATCTACAACTGGGCTCACAGGAGAGGTTCAAATCAAAGAATGTTAGAGTGTCAGTCCTCTTTTACTTAAGTCGGCATTGTGCCTTTTGTATTAAATTCGGTTTAAATATCTGTGTTTCATCGTCAATAAGAATGTCAAAGGTATACAGTAAACCTAAAGTGAAGCATCGGAATCTAAAACTGGACTCACAGGAGAGGTTGAAATCATAGAAAGTTAGAGTGTCAGTCCTCTTGTACTTAAGTCGGCATTGTGCCTTTTGAATTTAATTCCGATGCAATTTCTGTGCTTCATCGTCAATAAGATGGTCCAAGGTATACAGTAAACCTGAAGTGAAGCTTCGGAATCTACAACTGAGCTCACAGGAGAGGTTCAAATCAAAGAAAGTTAGAGTGTCAGTCCTCTTGTATTCAAGTCGGCATTGTGATTTTTGTATTAAATTCGGATGCAATTTCTGTGTTTCGTCGTCAATAAGAAGGTCCAAGGGATACAGTATACCTGAAGTGAATCATCGGAATCTAAAACTGGACTCACAGGAGGGGTTCAAATCATAGTTAGTTAGAGAATCAGTCCTCTTGTTCTTAAGTCGACATTGTGCGTTTTGTATTAAATCAGGATGCAATTTCTGTGTTTCATCGTCAATAAGAACGTCCAAGGTATAGTGTAAACCTGAAGTGAAGCAACGGAATCTAAAACTGGACTTACAGGAGGGGTTCAAATCATATTAATTTAGGGTGTCAATCCTCTTGTACTTAAGTCGGCATTGTGCCTTTTGTATTTAATTAGGATGAAATTTCTGTGTTTCATCGTCAATAACAAGGTCCACTTTATACAGTAAACCTGATGTGGAGCATCGGAATCTAAAACTGGACTCACAGGAGAGGTTCAAATCTTAGAAAGTCCGAGTGTCAGTCCTCTTGTACTTAAGTCGGCATTGTGCTTTTTGTATAAAAATCGGATGCAATTTCCGTGTTTCATCGTCAATAAGATAGTCCAAGGTATACAGTAAACCTGAAGAGAAGCATCGGAATCGAAAACTGGACTCTCAGGAGAGGTTCAAATCATAGAAAGGTTGAGTGTCAGTCCTCTTGCACTTAAGACGGCATTGTGCATTTTGAATTTAATTCCGATGCAATATCTGTGCTTCATCGGTAATAAGAAGGTCCAAGGTATACAGTAAACCTGAAGTGAAGCATCGGAATTTAAACTGGTCTCACACTAAAGGTTCATAACATAGATAGTAAGAAGAGTCAGTCTTCTTGTACTGAAGTCGGCATTGTGGCTTTTGTTTTAAAATACGATGCAATATCTGTGTTTCATCGTCAATAAGAAGGTCCAAGGGATACAGTAAACCTGAAGTGAAGCATCGGAATCTAAAACTGGTCTCACACTAAAGGTTCATAACATAGATAGTAAAAGGGGTCAGTCTTCCTGTACTGAAGTCGGCATTGTGCCTCTTGTATTTAATTACGATGCAATTTCTGTGTTTCATAGTCAATTAGAAGGTGCAAGGGATACAATAAACCTGAAGTGAAGCATCGGAACTTAAAACTGGTCTCACAGGAAAGGTTCCAAACATAGACTGTAAGAAGAGTCAGTCCTCTTGTATTTAAGTCTGCATTGTGCCTTTTGTAATTAATTCGGATGCAATTTCTCTGTTTCATCGTCAATTAGAAGGTCCAAGAGATACAGTAAACCTGAAGTGAAGCATCGGAATCTAAAACTGGACTCACAGGAGAGGCTCAAATCATACAAAGTTAGAGTGTCAGTCCTCTTGTACTTAAGTCGGCATTGTGCCTTTTGTATTACATTCGAATGCAATTTCTGTGTTTCATCGTCAATAAGAAGGTCCAAGGTATACAGTAAACCTGAAATGAAGCATCGGAATCTAAAACTGGACTTACAGGAGAGGTGCAAATCATAGATACTTACAGTGTCAGTCCTCTTGTACTTAAGTCGGCATTGTGCCTTTTGAATTTAATTCCGATGCAATTTCTGTGCTTCATCGTCATTAAGAAGGTCCAAGGTATACAGTAAACCAGAAGTGAAGCTTCGGAATCTACAACTGGGCTCACAGGAGAGGCTCAAATCAAAGAAAGTTAGAGTGTCAGTTCTCTTTTACTTAGGTCGGCACTGTGCCTTTTGTATTAAATTCGGATGCGATATCTGTGTTCCATCGTCAATAAGAAGGTCCAAGGGATACAGTAAACCTGAAGTGAAGCATCGGAATCTGAAACTGGTCTCACACTAAAGGTTTATAACATAGTTAGTAAAAGGGGTCAGTCTTCCTGTACTGATGTCGGCATTGTGCCTTTTGTATTTAATTACGATGCAATTTCTGTGTTTCATAGGCAATTAGAAGATGCAAGGGATACAATAAACCCGAAGTGAAGCATCGGAATTTAAAACTGGTCTCACAGGAAAGGTTCCAAACATAGACTGTAAGAAGAGTCAGTCCTCTTGTATTTACGTCGGCATGGTGCCTTTTGTAATTAATTCGGATGCAATTTCTCTGTTTCATCGTCAATAAGAAGGTCCAAGGGATACAGTAAACCTGAAGTGAAGCATCGGAATCTAAAACTGGACTCACAGGAGAGGCTCAAATCATACAAAGTTAGAGTGTCAGTCCTCTTGTACTTACATCGGTATTGTGCTTTTTGTATAAAATTCGGATACAATTAATGTGTTTCATCGTCAATAAGAAAGTCCAAGGTATACAGTTAAACTGAAGTGAAGCATCTAAATCTAAAACTGGACTCACAGGAAAGGTTCAAATCTTAGAAAATTAGAGTGTCAGTCCTCTTGTACTTAAGTCGGCATTGTGCCTTTTGAATTTAATTCCGATGCAATTTCTGCGCTTCATCGTCAATAAGAAAGTCAAAGGTATACACTAAACCTGAAGTGAAGCATCGGAATCTAAAACTGGACTCACCGGAAAGGTTCAAATCATAGAAAGTTAGAGTGTCAGTCCTCTTGTACTTAAGCCGGCATTGTGCCTCTTGATTTTAATTCCGATGCCATTTTCTATGCTTCATCGTCAATAAGAGGGTCCAAAGTATACAGTAAACCAGAAGTGAAGCATCGGAATCTAAAACTGGACTCACAGGAGAGGTTCAAATCATAGAAGTTGGAGTGTCAGTCCTCTTGTACTTAAGTCGGCATTGTGCATTTTGAATTTAATTCCGATGCAATTTAAGTGCTTCATTGTCAATAAGAAGGTCCAAGGGATACAGTAAACCTGAAGTGAAGCATCGGAATCCAAAACTGGGCTCACGGGAGAGAATCAAATCATTGAAAAGTAGAGTGTCAGTCCTCTTGTACTTAAGTCCACATTGTGCCTTTTGCATTAAATTCCGATGCAATTTCTGTGCTTCATCGCCAATAAGAAGGTCCATGGTATACAGAAAATCTGAAGTGAAGCATCGGAATCTAAAACTGGACTCACAGGAGAGGTTCAAATCACAGAAAGTTAGAGTGTCAGCCCCCTTGTACTTAAGTCGGCATTGTGCCTTTTGTATTAAATTCGGATGCTATTTCTGTGTATCATCGTCAATAAGATGGTTCACGGTATACAGTAAACCTGAAGTGAAGCATCGGAATCTAGAAATGGACTCACAGTAGAGGTTCAAATCATAGAAAATTAGAGTGTCAGTCCTCTTGTACTTAAGTCGGCCTTGTGCATTTTGTATTAAATTCTGATGCAATATCTGTGCTTCATCGTCAATAAGAAGGTCCAAGGTATTTAGAAAACATGAAGTGAGGCAGCGGAATCTAAAACTGGACTCACAGGAGAGGTTCAAATCATAGAAAGTTGGAGTGTCAGTCCTATTGTACTTAAGTCGGCATTGTGCCTTTTGGATTTAATTCCGATGCAATTTCTGTGATTCATCGTCAATAAGATGGTCAAAGGTATACAGTAAAACTTAAGTGAAGCGTCGGAATCAAAAACTGGGCTCTCAGGAGAGGTTCAAATCATAGAAAGTTACAGTGTCAGTCCTCTTGTACTTAAGTCGGCATTGTGCCTTTTGTATTAAATTCGGAATGCAATTTCGGTGTTACATCGTCAATAAGAGGGTCCTAGGTATACAGTAAACCTGAAGTGAAGCATCGGAATCTAAAACTGGACTCACAGGAGAGGTTCAAATCATAGAAAGTTTGAGTGTCAGTCCTCTTGTACTTAAGTCGGCATTGTGCCTTTTGAATTAAATTCGGATGCAATTTCTGTGTTTCATCGTCAATAAGAATGCCCAAGGTATACAGTAAACCTGAAGTGAAGCATCGGAATCTAAAACTGGACCCACGGGAGATGTTCAAATCATAGAAACTTAGTGTGTCAGTCCTCTTGTACTTAAGTCGGCATTGTGCCTTTTGTATTAAATTCGGATGCTATTTCTGTGTTTCATCGTCAATAAGAAGGTCCAAGGTATTCAGTAAACCTGAAGTGAAGCATCGGAATCTAAAACTGGACTCACAGGGGAGGTTCAAATCATAGAAAGTTAGAGTGTCAGTCCTCTTGTACTTAAGCCGGCATTGTGCCTTTTGTATTAAATTCGGATGCAATTTCGGTGTTACATCGTCAATAAGAAGGTCCAAGGTATACTGTAAACCCGAAGTGAAGCATCGGAATCTAAAACTGGACTCACAGGAGAGGTTTAAATCATAGAAAGTTTAAGTGTCAGTCCTCTTGTACTTAAGTCGGCATTGTGATTTTTGTATTAAATTCGGATGCAAATTCTGTGTTTCGTCGTCAATAAGAAGATCCAAGGGTTACAGTATACCGGAGGTGAAGCATCGGAATCTAAAACTGGACTCACAGGAGAGGTTCTAATCATAGAAAGTTAGAGAGTCAGTCCTCTTGTACTTCAGTTGGCATTGTGCTATTTGTATTAAATTCGTATGCAATTTCTGTGTTTCATCGTCAATAAGAAGGTCTAAGGTATGCAGTAAACCTGAAGTGAAGCATCGGAATCGAAAACTGGACTCACCGGAAAGGTTCAGATCTAAGAAAGTTAGAGTGTCAGTCCTCTTGTACTTAAGTCGGCATTGTGCCTTTTGATTTTAATTCCGATGCAATTTCTATGCTTCATCGTCAATAAGAGGGTTCGAGGTATACAGTAAACCAGAAGTGAAGCATCGGAATCTAAAACTGGACTCACTGGAGAGATTCAAATCATAGAAAGTTGGAGTGTCAGTCCTCTTGTACTTAAGTTAGCATTTTGCATTTTGAATTTAATTCCGATGCAATTTCTGTGTTTCATTGTCAATGAGAAGGTCCAAGGTATACAGTAAACCTGAAGTGAAGCATCGGAATCTAAAACTGGTCTCACACTAAAGGTTCATAACATAGATAGTAGGATAAATCAGTCTTCTTGTCCTGAAGTCGGCATTGTGGCTTTTGTTTTTAATTACGATGCAATTTCTGTGTTTCATCGTCAATAAGAAGGTCCAACGGAAACACTAACCCTGAAGTGAAGCATCGGGTTCTAAAACTGGTCTCACACTAAAGGTTCATAACATAGATAGTAAAAGGAGTCAGTCTTCCTGTACTAAAGTCGGCATTGTGCCTTTTGTATTTAATGACGATGCAATATCTGTGTTTCATAGTCAATTGGAAGGTGCAAGGGATACAATAAACCTGAAGTGAAGCATCGGAATCTAAAACTGGTCTCACAGGAAAGGTTCAAAACATAGACTGTAAGAAGAGTCAGTCCTTTTGTACTTAAGTCTGCATTGTGCCTTTTGTAATAAATTCGGATGCAATTTCTGTGTTTCATCATCAATAAGAAGGTCCAAGGGATACAGTAAACCTGAAGCGAAGAATCGGAATCTAAAGCTGGACTCACAGGAGAGGTTCAAATCATAGAAAGTTAGAGTGTCAGTCCACTTGTACTTAAGTCGGCATTGTGCCTTTTGAATTTAATTCCGAAGGAATTTCTGTGCTTCATCGTCAATAAGAAGGTCCAAGGTATACAGTAAACCTGAAGTGAAGCATCGGAATCTAAAACTCGGCTCACAGGAGAGAATCAAATCATTGAAAGTTAGAGTGTCAGTCCACTTGCACTTAAGACGGCATTGTGCCTTTTGTATTAAATTCCGATGAAATTTCTGTGCTTCTTCGTCAATAAGAAGGTCCAATGTATATAGTATACCTGAAGTGAAGCATCGGAATCTAAAACTGGACTCACCGGAAAGGTTCAAATCATAGAAAGTTAGAGTGTCAGTCCTCTTGTACTTAAGCCGGCATTGTGCCTCTTGATTTTAATTCCGATGCCATATTCTATGCTTCATCGTCAATAAGAGGGTCCAAAGTATACAGTAAACCAGAAGTGAAGCATCGGAATCTAAAACTGGACTCACAGGAGAGGTTCAAATCATAGAAGTTGGAGTGTCAGTCCTCTTGTACTTAAGTCGGCATTGTGCATTTTGAATTTAATTCCGATGCAATTTAAGTGCTTCATTGTCAATAAGAAGGTCCAAGGGATACAGTAAACCTGAAGTGAAGCATCGGAATCCAAAACTGGGCTCACGGGAGAGAATCAAATCATTGAAAAGTAGAGTGTCAGTCCTCTTGTACTTAAGTCCACATTGTGCCTTTTGCATTAAATTCCGATGCAATTTCTGTGCTTCATCGCCAATAAGAAGGTCCATGGTATACAGAAAATCTGAAGTGAAGCATCGGAATCTAAAACTGGACTCACAGGAGAGGTTCAAATCATAGAAAGTTAGAGTGTCAGCCCCCTTGTACTTAAGTCGGCATTGTGCCTTTTGTATTAAATTCGGATGCTATTTCTGTGTATCATCGTCAATAAGATGGTTCACGGTATACAGTAAACCTGAAGTGAAGCATCGGAATCTAGAAATGGACTCACAGTAGAGGTTCAAATCATAGAAAATTAGAGTGTCAGTCCTCTTGTACTTAAGTCGGCCTTGTGCATTTTGTATTAAATTCTGATGCAATATCTGTGCTTCATCGTCAATAAGAAGGTCCAAGGTATTTAGAAAACATGAAGTGAGGCAGCGGAATCTAAAACTGGATTCACAGGAGAGGTTCAAATCATAGAAAGTTGGAGTGTCAGTCCTATTGTACTTAAGTCGGCATTGTGCCTTTTGGATTTAATTCCGATGCAATTTCTGTGATTCATCGTCAATAAGATGGTCAAAGGTATACAGTAAAACTTAAGTGAAGCGTCGGAATCAAAAACTGGGCTCTCAGGAGAGGTTCAAATCATAGAAAGTTACAGTGTCAGTCCTCTTGTACTTAAGTCGGCATTGTGCCTTTTGTATTAAATTCGGAATGCAATTTCGGTGTTACATCGTCAATAAGAGGGTCCTAGGTATACAGTAAACCTGAAGTGAAGCATCGGAATCTAAAACTGGACTCACAGGAGAGGTTCAAATCATAGAAAGTTTGAGTGTCAGTCCTCTTGTACTTAAGTCGGCATTGTGCCTTTTGAATTAAATTCGGATGCAATTTCTGTGTTTCATCGTCAATAAGAATGCCCAAGGTATACAGTAAACCTGAAGTGAAGCATCGGAATCTAAAACTGGACCCACGGGAGATGTTCAAATCATAGAAACTTAGTGTGTCAGTCCTCTTGTACTTACGTCGGCATTGTGCCTTTTGTATTAAATTCGGATGCTATTTCTGTGTTTCATCGTCAATAAGAAGGTCCAAGGTATTCAGTAAACCTGAAGTGAAGCATCGGAATCTAAAACTGGACTCACAGGGGAGGTTCAAATCATAGAAAGTTAGAGTGTCAGTCCTCTTGTACTTAAGCCGGCATTGTGCCTTTTGTATTAAATTCGGATGCAATTTCGGTGTTACATCGTCAATAAGAAGGTCCAAGGTATACAGTAAACCTGAAGTGAAGCATCGGAATCTAAAACTGGACTCACAGGAGAGGTTCAAATCATAGAAAGTTTAAGTGTCAGTCCTCTTGTACTTAAGTCGGCATTGTGATTTTTGTATTAAATTCGGATGCAAATTCTGTGTTTCGTCGTCAATAAGAAGATCCAAGGGTTACAGTATACCGGAGGTGAAGCATCGGAATCTAAAACTGGACTCACAGGAGAGGTTCTAATCATAGAAAGTTAGAGAGTCAGTCCTCTTGTACTTCAGTTGGCATTGTGCTATTTGTATTAAATTCGTATGCAATTTCTGTGTTTCATCGTCAATAAGAAGGTCTAAGGTATGCAGTAAACCTGAAGTGAAGCATCGGAATCGAAAACTGGACTCACCGGAAAGGTTCAGATCTAAGAAAGTTAGAGTGTCAGTCCTCTTGTACTTAAGTCGGCATTGTGCCTTTTGATTTTAATTCCGATGCAATTTCTATGCTTCATCGTCAATAAGAGGGTTCGAGGTATACAGTAAACCAGAAGTGAAGCATCGGAATCTAAAACTGGACTCACTGGAGAGATTCAAATCATAGAAAGTTGGAGTGTCAGTCCTCTTGTACTTAAGTTAGCATTTTGCATTTTGAATTTAATTCCGATGCAATTTCTGTGTTTCATTGTCAATGAGAAGGTCCAAGGTATACAGTAAACCTGAAGTGAAGCATCGGAATCTAAAACTGGTCTCACACTAAAGGTTCATAACATAGATAGTAGGATAAATCAGTCTTCTTGTCCTGAAGTCGGCATTGTGGCTTTTGTTTTTAATTACGATGCAATTTCTGTGTTTCATCGTCAATAAGAAGGTCCAACGGAAACACTAACCCTGAAGTGAAGCATCGGGTTCTAAAACTGGTCTCACACTAAAGGTTCATAACATAGATAGTAAAAGGAGTCAGTCTTCCTGTACTAAAGTCGGCATTGTGCCTTTTGTATTTAATGACGATGCAATATCTGTGTTTCATAGTCAATTGGAAGGTGCAAGGGATACAATAAACCTGAAGTGAAGCATCGGAATCTAAAACTGGTCTCACAGGAAAGGTTCAAAACATAGACTGTAAGAAGAGTCAGTCCTTTTGTACTTAAGTCTGCATTGTGCCTTTTGTAATAAATTCGGATGCAATTTCTGTGTTTCATCATCAATAAGAAGGTCCAAGGGAGACAGTAAACCTGAAGCGAAGAATCGGAATCTAAAGCTGGACTCACAGGAGAGGTTCAAATCATAGAAAGTTAGAGTGTCAGTCCACTTGTACTTAAGTCGGCATTGTGCCTTTTGAATTTAATTCCGAAGGAATTTCTGTGCTTCATCGTCAATAAGAAGGTCCAAGGTATACAGTAAACCTGAAGTGAAGCATCGGAATCTAAAACTCGGCTCACAGGAGAGAATCAAATCATTGAAAGTTAGAGTGTCAGTCCACTTGCACTTAAGACGGCATTGTGCCTTTTGTATTAAATTCCGATGAAATTTCTGTGCTTCTTCGTCAATAAGAAGGTCCAATGTATATAGTATACCTGAAGTGAAGCATCGGAATCTAAAACTGGACTCACAGGACAGGTTCAAATCAGAGAAAGTTAGAGTGTCAGTCCTCTTGTAATTAAGTCGGCATTGTGCCTTTTGAATTTAATTCCGATGCAATTTCTGTGCTTCATCGTCAATAAGAAGGTCCAAGGTATACAGTAAACGTGAAGTCAAGCATCGGAATCTGAGACTGGACTCACAGGTGAGGTTCAAATCATAGAAAGTTAGAGGGTCAGTCCCCTTGTACTTAAGACGGCATTGTGCCTTTTGTATTAAATTCGCATGCAATTTCTGTGTTTCATCGTCAATACGACTGTCAAAGGTATGCAGTAAACCTGAAGTGAAGCTCCGGAATCTAAAACTGGACTCACAGGAGAGGTTCAATTCATAGAAAGTTAGAGTGTCAGTCCTCTTGTACTTAAGTCGAAAATGTAACTTTGTCTTAAGTTCGGATGCAATTTCTGTGCTTCATCGTCAATAAGAAGGTCCAAGGGATACAGTAAACCTGAAGTGAAGCATCGGAATCTAAAACTGAACTCACAGGAGAGGTTCAAATCATAGAAAGTTAGAGTGTCAGTCCCCTTGTACTGAAGTCGGCATTGTGCCTTTTGTATTATTTTCGGATGCAATTTCTGTGTTTCATTGTCAATACGAATGTCCACGGTATACAGTAAACCTGAAGTGAAGCATCGGAATGTAAAACTGGACTCACAGGAGAGGTTCAAACCATAGAAAGTTAGAGTGTCAGTCCTTATGTACGTAAGTCGGCATTGTGCCTTTTGAATTTAGTTCCGATGCAATTTATGTGCTTCATCGTCAAAATAAGGTCCAAGGTATACAGTAAACCTGAAGTGAAGCATCGGAATCTAAATCTGCACTCACAGGAGCGGCTCAAATCATAGAAAGTCACAGTGTCAGTCCTCTTGTACTTAAGTCGGCATTGTGAGTTTTGTATTAAATTCGGATGCAATTTCTGTGTTTCATCGTCAATAAGAAGGTCCAAGGTATACAGTAAACCTGAAGTGAAGCATCGGAATCTAAAACTGGACTCACAGGAAAGGTACAAATCATAGAAAGTTAGAGTGTCAGTCCGCTTGTACTTAAGTCGACATTGTGCCTTTTGTATTAAATTCGGATGCAATTTCTGTGTTTCATAGTCAATAAGAAGGTTCAAGGTATACAGTAAACCTGAAGTGAAGCATCGGAATCTAATACTGGACTCACAGGAGAGGTTCAAATCATAGAAAGTTAGAGTGTCAGTCCCCTTGTACTTAAGTCGGCATTGTGCCTTTTGTATTTAATTCGGATGCAATTTCTGTGTTTCATCGTCAATAAGATGGTTCGAGGTGTACAGTAAACCTGAAGTGAAGCATCGGAATCTAAGAGTGGACTCACAGGAGAGGTTCAAATCATAGAAAGTTAGAGTGTCAGGCCTCTTGTACTTAAGACGGCATTGTGCCTTTTGTATTAAATTCGGATGCAATTTCTATGTTTCATCGTCAATAAGACTGTCCAAGGTATACAGTAAACCTGAAGTGAAGTTTCGGAATCTAAAACTGGACTCACAGGAGAGGTACAAATCATACAAAGTTAGAGTGTCAGTCCTCTTGTACTTAAATCGGCATTGTGCACTTTGAATTTATATTCCGATGCAATTTCTGTGCTTTATCGTCAATTAGATGGTCCAAGGTATACAGTAAACCTGAAGTGAAGCTTCGGAATCTAAAACTGGGCTCACAGGAGAGGTTCAAATCATAGAATGTTGGAGTGTCAGTCCTCTTGTACTTAAGTCGGCACTGTGCCTTTTGTATTAAATTCGGATGCAATTTCTGTGTTTCATCGTCAAAAAGAAGGCCCAAGGTATACAGTAAACCTGAAGTGAAGCATCGGAATCTAAAACTGGACTCACAGGAGAGGTTCAAATCATAGAAAATTAGAGTGTCAGTCCTCTTGTACTTAAGTCGGCATTGTAACTTTGTCTTAAATTCGGATGCAATTTCTGTGCTTCATCGTCAATAAGAAGGTCCAAGGGATACAGTAAACCTGAAGTGAAGCATCGGAATGTAAAACTGGACTCACAGGACAGGTTCAAATCATAGAAAGTTAGAGTGTCAGTCCCCTTGCACTTAAGTCGGCATTGTGCCTCTTGTATTAAATTCGGATGCAGTTTCTGTGTTTCATCGTCAATAAGAAGGTCCAAGGTATACAGTAAACCTGAAGTGAAGCATCGGAATCTAAAACTGGATGCACAGGAGAGGTACAAATCATAGAAACTTAGAGTGTCAGTTCTCTTGTACTCAAGCCGGCATTGTGCATTTTGTATTACATTCGGTAGCAATTTCTGTGCTTCATCGTCAATTAGATGGTCCAAGGTATACAGTAAACCTGAAGTGAAGCTTCGGAATCTAAAACTGGGCTCACAGGAGAGGTTCAAATCATAGAAAGTTAGAGTGTCAGTCCTCTTGTACTTAAGTCGGCACTGTGCCTTTTGTATTGAATTCGGATGCAATTTCTGTGTTTCATCGTCAAAAAGAAGGTCCAAGGGATACAGTAAACCTGAAGTGAAGCATCGGAATCTAAAACTGGACTCACAGGAGAGGTTCAAATCATAGAAACTTAGAGTGTCAGTACTCCTGTACTCAAGTCGGCATAGTGCATTTTGTATTAAATTCGGATGCGATTTCTGTGTTTGATCGTCAATAAGAAGGTCCAAGGTATTCAGTAAACCTGAAGTGAGGCATCGAAAACTAAAACTGGACTCACAGGAGAGGCTCAAATCATAGAAAGTTGGAGTGTCAGTCCTCATGTACTTAAGTCGGCATTGTGCCTTTTGAATTTAATTCCGATGCAATTTATGTGCTTCATCGTCAAAACGAAGGTCCAAGGCATACAGTAAACCTGAAGTGAAGCATCGGAATCTAAAACTGGACTCACAGGAGCGGCTCAAATCATAGAAAGTTAGAGTGTCAGTCCTCATGTACTTAAGTCGGCATTGTGCCTTTTGAATTTAATTCCGATGCAATTTATGTGCTTCATCGTCAAAACGAAGGTCCAAGGCATACAGTAAACCTGAAGTGAAGCATCGGAATCTAAAACTGGACTCACAGGAGCGGCTCAAATCATAGAAAGTTAGAGTGTCAGTCCTCTTGTACTTAAGTCGGCATTGTGAGTTTTGTATTAAATTCGGATTCAATTTCTGTGTTTCATCGTCAATAAGAAGGTCCAAGGTATACAGTAAACCTGAAGTGAAGCATCGGAATATAAACTGGACTCACAGGAAAGGTACAAATCATAGAAAGTTAGAGTGTCAGTCCTGTTGTACTTAAGTCGACATTGTGCCTTTTTGTATTAAATTCGGATGCAATTTCTGTGTTTCATCGTCAATAAGAAGGTCCTAGGTATACAGTAAACCTGAAGTGGAGCATCGCAATCTAATACTGGACTCGCAGGAGAGGTTCAAATCATAGAAAGTTAGAGTGTCAGTCCTCTTGTACTTAAGTCGGCATTGTGCCTTTTAAATTTCATTCCGATGCAATTTAAGTGCTTCATCGTCAATAAGAAGGCCCATGGTATACGGTAAATCTGAAGTGAAGCATCGGAATCTAAAACTGGACTCACAGGAGAGGTTCAAATCATAGAAAGTTAGAGTGTCAGTCCCCTTGTACTTAAGTCGGCATTGTGCCTTTTGTATTAAATTCGGATGCAATTTCTTTGTTTCATCGTCAATAAGATGGTTCGAGGTGTACAGTAAACCTGAAGTGAAGCATCGGAATCTAAGACTGGACTCACAGGAGAGGTTCAAATCACAGAAAGTTAGAGTGTCAGGCCTCTTGTACTTAAGACGGCATTGTGCCTTTTGTATTAAATTCGGATGCAATTTCTATGTTTCATCGTCAATAAGACTGTCCAAGGTATACAGTAAACCTGAAGTGAAGCTTCGGAATCTAAAACTGGGCTCACAGGAGAGGTTCAAATCATAGTATGTTGGAGTGTCAGTCCTCTTGTACTTAAGTCGGCACTGTGCCTTTTGTATCAAATTCGGATGCAATTTCTGTGTTTCATCGTCAAAAATAAGGCCCAAGGTATACAGTAAACCTGAAGTGAAGCATCGGAATCTAAAACTGGACTCACAGGAGAGGTTCAAATCATAGAGAATCAGAGTGTCAGTCCTCTTGTACTTAAGTCGGCATTGTAACTTTGTCTTAAATTCGGATGCAATTTCTGTGCTTCATCGTCAATAAGAAGGTCCAAGGGTTACAGTAAACCTGAAGTGAAGCATCGGAATGTAAAACTGGACTCACAGGAGAGGTTCAAATCATAGAAAGTTAGAGTGTCAGTCCCCTTGCACTTAAGTCGGAATTGTGCCGCTTGTATTAAATTCGGATGCAATTTCTGTGTTTCATCGTCATTAAGAAGGTCCAAGGGATACAGTAAACGTGAAGTGAAGCATCGGAATCTAAAACTGGACTCACAGGAGAGGTTCAAATCATAGAAAGTTAGAGTGTCAGTCCTCTTGTACTTAAGTCGACATTGTGCCTTTTGAATTTAATTCCGATGTAATTTCTGTGCTTCATCGTCAATAAGAAGGTCCAAGGTATACAGTAAACCTGAAGTGAAGCATCGGAATCTAAAACTGGACTCAGAGGAGAGGTACAAATCATAGAAACTCAGAGTGTCAGTTTTCTTGTACTCAAGTCGGCATTGTGCATTTTGTATTAAATTCGGTAGCAATTTCTGTGCTTCATGGTCAATTAGATGGTCCAAGGTATACAGTAAACCTGAAGTGAAGCTTCGGAATCTAAAACTGGGCTCACAGGAGAGGTTCAAATCATAGAAAGTTAGAGTGTCAGTCCTCTTGTACTTAAGTCGGCACTGTGCCTTTTGTATTGAATTCGGATGCAATTTCTGTGTTTCATCGTCAATAAGAATGTCCAAGGGATACAGTAAACCTGAAGTGAAGCATCGGAATCTAAAACTGGTCTCACACTAAAGGTTCATAACATAGATAGTAAAAGGGGTCAGTCTTCCTGTACTGAAGTCGGCATTGTGCCTTTTGTATTTAATTACGATGCAATTTCTGTGTTTCATAGGCAATTAGAAGATGCAAGGGATACAATAAACCCGAAGTGAAGCATCAGAATTTAAAACTGGTCTCACAGGAAAGGTTCCAAACATAGACTGTAAGAAGAGTCAGTCCTCTTGTATTTAAGTCGGCATTGTGCCTTTTGTAATTAATTCGGATGCAATTTCTCTGTTTCATCGTCAATAAGAAGGTCCAAGGGATACAGTAAACCTGAAGTGAAGCATCGAAATCCAAAACTGGACTCACAGGAGAGGATCAAATCATAGAAAGTTAGAGTGTTAGTCCTCTTGTACTTAAGTCGGCATTGTTCCCTTTGTATTTAATTCGGATGCAATTTCTGTGTTTCATCGTCAATAAGAAGTTCCAAGGGATACGGTAAACCTCAAGTGAAGCATCGGAATCTAATACTGGACTCACAGGAGAGGTTCAAATCATAGAAAGTTAGTGTGTCAGTCCTCTTGCACTTAAGTCGGCATTGTGCATTTTGTGTTAATTTCGGATGCAATTTCTGTGTTTCGCCGTCAATAAGAAGGTCCAAGGGATACAGTAAACCTGAAGTGTAGCATCGGTATCTAAAACTGGACTCACAGGAGAGGTTCAAATCATAGAAAGTTAGAGTGTCAGTCCTCTTGTACTTAAGTCGGCATTGTGCCTTTTGTATTAAATTAGGATGCAATTTCTGTGTTTCTTCGTCAATAAGAAGGTCGGAGGTATACAGTCAATTGAAGTGAAGCATCGGAATCTAAAACTGGACAAACAGAAGAGGTTCACATCATAGAATGTTAGAGTGTCAGTCCTCTTGTACTTAAGTCGGCATTGTGACTTTTGTATTAAATTCGGAGCAATTTCTGTGTTTCATCGTCAATAAGTAGGTCCAAGGTATACAGTAAACCTGAAGTGAAGCATCGGAACGTAAAACTGGACACACAGGAGAGGTTCAAATCATAGAAAGTTAGAGTTTCAGTCCTCTTGTACTTAAGTCGGCATTGTACCATTTGAATTAAATTCCGATGCAATTTATGTGCTTCATCGTCAATAAGAAAGTCCAAGGTATACAGTAAACCTGAAGTGAAGCATCGGAATCTAAAACTGGACTCACAGGAGAGATTCACATCATAGAAAGTTAGAGTGTCAGTCCTCCTGTACTTAAGTCGGCATTGTGCCTTTTGAATTTAATTCCGATGCAATTTATGTGCTTCATCGTCAATAAGAAGGTCCACGGTATACAGTAAACCTGAAGTGAAGCTTCGGAATCTACAACTGGGCTCACAGGAGAGGTTCAAATCAAAGAAAGTTAGAGTGTCAGTCCTCTTTTACTTAAGTCGGCATTGTGCCTTTTGTATTAAATTCGGTTGCAATTTCTGTGTTTCATCGTCAATAAGAATGTCAAAGGTATACAGTAAACCTAAAGTGAAGCATCGGAATCTAAAACTGGACTCACAGGAGAGGTTCAAATCATAGAAAGTTAGAGTGTCAGTCCTCTTGCACTTAAGTCGGCATTGTGCCTTTTGAATTTAATTCCGATGCAATTTCTGTGCTTCATCGTCAATAAGATGGTCCAAGGTATACAGTAAACCTGAAGTGAAGCTTCGGAATCTACAACTGGGCTCACAGGAGAGGTTAAAATCAAAGAAAGTTAGAGTGTCAGTCCTCTTGTATTCAAGTCGGCATTGTGATTTTTGTATTAAATTCGGATGCAATTTCTGTGTTTCGTCGTCAATAAGAAGGTCCAAGGGATACAGTATTCCTGAAGTGAATCATGGGAATCTAAATCTGGTCTCACAGTAGAGGTTCAAATCATAGTTAGTTAGAGAATCAGTCCTCTTGCTCTTAAGTCGACATTGTGCGTTTTTTATTAAATTAAGATGCAATTTCTGTGTTTCATCGTCAATAAGAACGTCCAAGGTATAGAGTAAACCTGAAGTGAAGCAACGGAATCTAAAACTGGACTTACAGGAGGGGTTCAAATCATATTAATTTAGGGTGTCAATCCTCTTGTACTTAAGTCGGCATTGTGCCTTTTGTATTTAATTAGGATGAAATTTCTGTGTTTCATCGTCAATAAGAAGGTCCACTTTATACAGTAAACCTGAAGTGGAGCATCGGAATCTAAAACTGGACTCGCAGGAGAGGTTCAAATCTTAGAAAGTCAGAGTGTCAGTCCTCTTGTACTTAAGTCGGCATTGTGCTTTTTGTATTAAATTCGGATGCAATTTCTGTGTTTCATCGTCAATAAGGTAGGATAAGGTATACAGTAAACCTGAAGAGAAGCATCGGAATCGGAAACTGGACTCTCAGGAGAGGTTCAAATCATAGAAAGTTGGAGTGTCAGTCCTCTTGCACTTAAGACGGCATTGTGCATTTTGAAATTAATTCCGATGCAATTTCTGTGCTTCATCGTCAATAAGAAGGTCCAAGGTATACAGTAAACCTGAAGTGAAGCATCGGAATTTAAACTGGTCTCACACTAAAGGTTCATAACATAGATAGTAAGAAGAGTCAGTCTTCTTGTACTGAAGTCGGCATTGTGGCTTTTGTTTTTAATTACGATGCAATATCTGTGTTTCATCGTCAATAAGAAGGTCCAAGGGATGCAGTAAACCTGAAGTGAAGCATCGGAATCTAAAACTGGTCTCACACTAAAGGTTCATAACATAGATAGTAAAAGGGGTCAGTCTTCCTGTACTGAAGTCGGCATTGTGCCTCTTGTATTTAATTACGATGCAATTTCTGTGTTTCATAGTCAATTAGAAGGTGCAAGGGATACAATAAACCTGAAGTGAAGCATCGGAACTTAAAACTGGTCTCACAGGAAAGGTTCAAATCATAGAAAGTTAGAGTTTCAGTCCTCTTGTACTTAAGTCGGCATTGTGCCATTTGAATTTAATTCCGATTCAATTTATGTGCTTCATCGTCAATAAGAAAGTCCAAGGTATACAGTAAACCTGAAGTGAAGCATCGGAATCTAAAACTGGACTCACAGGAGAGATTCACAT
This sequence comes from Schistocerca americana, assembly GCF_021461395.2. NCBI lineage: Eukaryota > Metazoa > Arthropoda > Insecta > Orthoptera > Acrididae > Schistocerca > Schistocerca americana. The sequence continues at coordinate 63,349,377 of NC_060121.1, forward strand.
CACAGAAAGTTAGAGTGTCAGTCCTCTTGTACTTAAGTCGGCATTGTGCCTTTTGAATTTAATTCCGATGCAATTTATGTGCTACATCGTCAATAAGAAGGTCCACGGTATACAGTAAACCTGAAATGAAGCTTCGGAATCTACAACTGGGCTCACAGGAGAGGTTCAAATCAAAGAATGTTAGAGTGTCAGTCCTCTTTTACTTAAGTCGGCATTGTGCCTTTTGTATTAAATTCGGTTGCAATATCTGTGTTTCATCGTCAATAAGAATGTCAAAGGTATACAGTAAACCTAAAGTGAAGCATCGGAATTTAAAACTGGACTCACAGGAGAGGTTCAAATCATAGAAAGTTAGAGTGTCAGTCCTCTTGAACTTAAGTCGGCATTGTGCCTTTTGAATTTAATTCCGATGCAATTTCTGTGCTTCATCGTCAATAAGATGGTCCAAGGTATACAGTAAACCTGAAGTGAAGCTTCGGAATCTACAACTGAGCTCACAGGAGAGGTTCAAATCAAAGAAAGTTAGAGTGTCAGTCCTCTTGTATTCAAGTCGGCATTGTGATTTTTGTATTAAATTCGGATGCAATTTCTGTGTTTCGTCGTCAATAAGAAGGTCCAAGGGATACAGTATACCTGAAGTGAATCATCGGAATCTAAAACTGGACTCACAGGAGGGGTTCAAATCATAGTTAGTTAGAGAATCAGTCCTCTTGTTCTTAAGTCGACATTGTGCGTTTTGTATTAAATCAGGATGCAATTTCTGTGTTTCATCGTCAATAAGAACGTCCAAGGTATAGTGTAAACCTGAAGTGAAGCAACGGAATCTGAAACTGGACTTACAGGAGGGGTTCAAATCATATTAATTTAGGGTGTCAATCCTCTTGTACTTAAGTCGGCATTGTGCCTTTTGTATTTAATTAGGATGAAATTTCTGTGTTTCATCGTCAATAACAAGGTCCACTTTATACAGTAAACCTGAAGTGGAGCATCGGAATCTAAAACTGGACTCACAGGAGAGGTTCAAATCTTAGAAAGTCAGAGTGTCAGTCCTCTTGTACTTAAGTCGGCATTGTGCTTTTTGTATTAAATTCGGATGCAATTTCTGTGCTTCATCGTTAATAAGAAGGTCCAAGGTATACAGTAAACCTGAAGTGAAGCATCGGAATTTAAACTGGTCTCACACTAAAGGTTCATAACATAGATAGTAAGAAGAGTCAGTCTTCTTGTACTGAAGTCGGCAGTGTGGCTTTTGTTTTTAATTACGATGCAATATCTGTGTTTCATCGTCAATAAGAAGGTCCAAGGGATACAGTAAACCTGAAGTGCGCATCGGAATCTAAAACTGGTCTCACACTAAAGGTTCATAACATAGATAGTAAAAGGGGTCAGTCTTCCTGTACTGAAGTCGGCATTGTGCCTCTTGTATTTAATTACGATGCAATTTCTGTGTTTCATAGTCAATTAGAAGGTGCAAGGGATACAATAAACCTGAAGTGAAGCATCGGAACTTAAAACTGGTCTCACAGGAAAGGTTCCAAACATAGACTGTAAGAAGAGTCAGTCCTCTTGTATTTAAGTCGGCATTGTGCCTTTTGTAATTAATTCGGATGCAATTTCTCTGTTTCATCGTCAATTAGAAGGTCCAAGGGATACAGTAAACCTGAAGTGAAGCATCGGAATCTAAAACTGGACTCACAGGAGAGGCTCAAATCATACAAAGTTAGAGTGTCAGTCCTCTTGTACTTAAGTCGGCATTGTGCCTTTTGTATTACATTCGAATGCAATTTCTGTGTTTCATCGTCAATAAGAAGGTCCAAGGTATACAGTAAACCTGAAATGGAGCATCGGAATCTAAAACTGGACTCACAGGAGAGGTGCAAATCATAGATACTTACAGTGTCAGTCCTCTTGTACTTAAGTCGGCATTGTGCCTTTTGAATTTAATTCCGATGCAATTTCTGTGCTTCATCGTCATTAAGAAGGTCCAAGGTATACAGTAAACCTGAAGTGAAGCTTCGGAATCTACAACTGGGTTCACAGGAGAGGCTCAAATCAAAGAAAGTTAGAGTGTCAGTTCTCTTTTACTTAGGTCGGCACTGTGCCTTTTGTATTAAATTCGGATGCAATATCTGTGTTTCATCGTCAATAAGAAGGTCCAAGGGATACAGTAAACCTGAAGTGAAGCATCGGAATCTAAAACTGGTCTCACACTAAAGGTTCATAACATAGTTAGTAAAAGGGGTCAGTCTTCCTGTACTGATGTCGGCATTGTGCCTTTTGTATTTAATTACGATGCAATTTCTGTGTTTCATAGGCAATTAGAAGATGCAAGGGATACAATAAACCCGAAGTGAAGCATCGGAATTTAAAACTGGTCTCACAGGAAAGGTTCCAAACATAGACTGTAAGCAGAGTCAGTCCTCTTGTATTTACGTCGGCATGGTGCCTTTTGTAATTAATTCGGATGCAATTTCTCTGTTTCATCGTCAATAAGAAGGTCCAAGGGATACAGTAAACCTGAAGTGAAGCATCGGAATCTAAAACTAGACTCACAGGAGAGGTTCAAATCATAGAAAGTTAGAGTGTCAGTCCCTTGTACTTAGGTCAACATTGTGCCTTTTGTATTAAATTCGGAAGCATTTTCTGTGTTTCATCGTCAATAAGAAGGTCCAAGGGTTGCAGTAAACCTGAAGTGAAGCATCGGAATCTAAAACTGGGCTCACAGGTGTGGTTCAAATCATAGAGTGTTGGAGTGTCAGTCCTCTTGTACTTAAGTCGGCATTGTGCATTCTGAATTTAATTCCGATGCGATTTCTGTGCTTCATCGTCAATAAAAAGGTCCAAGGTATACAGTAAACCTGAAGTGAAGCATCGGAATCTAAAACTGGTCTCACACTAAAGGTTCATAACATAGATAGTAAGAAGAGTCAGTCCTCTTGTATTTAAGTCGGCATTGTGCCTTTTGTAATTAATTCGGATGCTATTTCTGTGTTTCATCGTCAATAAGACTGTCCACGGTATACAGTAAACCTGAAGTGAAGCATCGGAATCTAAAACTGGACTCACAGGAGAGGTTCAAATCATAGAAAGTTAGAGTGTCAGTCCTCTTGTACTTAAGTCGGCATTGTGCCTTTTGAATTTAATTCCGATGATATTTCTGTGCTTCATCGTCAATAAGAAAGTCCAAGGTATGCAGTAAACCCGAAGTGAAGCTTCAGAATCTAAAACTGGGCTCACAGGAAAGGTTTATATCATAGAAAGTTATAGTGTCAGTCCTCTTGTACTTAAGTCGGCATTGTGCCTTTTGTATTAAATTCGGAAGCAATATCTGTGTTTCATCGTCAATAAGAAGGTCCAAGGTATACAGTAAACCTGAAGTGGAGCATCGGAATCTAAAACTTGACTCACAGGAGAGGTTCAAATTTTAGAAAGTTAGAGTGTCAGTCCTCTTGTACTTACATCGGTATTGTGCTTTTTGTATAAAATTCGGATACAATTAATGTGTTTCATCGTCAATAAGAAAGTCCAAGGTATACAGTTAAACTGAAGTGAAGCATCTAAATCTAAAACTGGACTCACAGGAAAGGTTCAAATCTTAGAAAATTAGAGTGTCAGTCCTCTTGTACTTAAGTCGGCATTGTGCCTTTTGAATTTAATTCCGATGCAATTTCTGCGCTTCATCGTCAATAAGAAAGTCCAAGGTATACACTAAACCTGAAGTGAAGCATCGGAATCTAAAACTGGACTCACCGGAAAGGTTCAAATCATAGAAGTTGGAGTGTCGGTCCTCTTGTACTTAAGTCGGCATTGTGCATTTTGAATTTATTTCCGATGCAATTTAAGTGCTTCATTGTCAATAAGAAGGTCCAAGGGATACAGTAAACCTGAAGTGAAGCATCGGAATCTAAAACTGGGCTCACGGGAGAGAATCAAATCATTGAAAAGTAGAGTGTCAGTCCTCTTGTACTTAAGTCCACATTGTGCCTTTTGCATTAAATTCCGATGCAATTTCTGTGCTTCATCGTCAATAAGAAGGTCCAAGGTATACAGTAAACCTGAAGTGAAGAATCGGAATCTAAAACTGGACTCACAGGACAGGTTCAAATCATAGAAAGTTAGAGTGTAAGTCCTCTTGTACTTAAGTCGACATTGTGCCTTTAGTATTAAACTCGGATGCAATTTCTGTGTTTCATCGTCAATAAGAAGGTCCAAGGTATACCGTAAACCTGAAGTGAAGCATCGGAATCTAAAACTGTACTCACAGGAGAGGTTCAAGTCACAGAAAGTTAGAGTGTCAGTCCTCTTGTACTTAAGCCGGCATTGTGCCTTTTAAATTTCATTCCGATGCAATTTAAGTGCTTCATCGCCAATAAGAAGGTCCATGGTATACAGTAAATCTGAAGTGAAGCATCGGAATCTAAAACTGGACTCACAGGAGAGGTTCAAATCATAGAAAGTTAGAGTGTCAGTCCCCTTGTACTTAAGTCGGCATTGTGCCTTTTGTATTAAATTCGGATGCTATTTCTGTGTATCATCGTCAATAAGATGGTTCACGGTATACAGTAAACCTGAAGTGAAGCATCGGAATCTAGAAATGGACTCACAGTAGAGGTTCAAATCATAGAAAATTAGAGTGTCAGTCCTCTTGTACTTAAGTCGGCCTTGTGCATTTTGTATTAAATTCTGATGCAATATCTGTGCTTCATCGTCAATAAGAAGGTCCAAGGTATTTAGAAAACATGAAGTGAGGCAGCGGAATCTAAAACTGGACTCACAGGAGAGGTTCAAATCATAGAAAGTTGGAGTGTCAGGCCTCTTGTACTTAAGACGGCATTGTGCCTTTTGTATTAAATTCGGATGCAATTTCTATGTTTCATCGTCAATAAGACTGTCCAAGGTATACAGTAAACCTGAAGTGAAGTTTCGGAATCTAAAACTGGACTCACAGGAGAGGTACAAATCATACAAAGTTAGAGTGTCAGTCCTCTTGTACTTAAATCGGCATTGTGCACTTTGAATTTATATTCCGATGCAATTTCTGTGCTTTATCGTCAATTAGATGGTCCAAGGTATACAGTAAACCTGAAGTGAAGCTTCGGAATCTAAAACTGGGCTCACAGGAGAGGTTCAAATCATAGAATGTTGGAGTGTCAGTCCTCTTGTACTTAAGTCGGCACTGTGCCTTTTGTATTAAATTCGGATGCAATTTCTGTGTTTCATCGTCAAAAAGAAGGCCCAAGGTATACAGTAAACCTGAAGTAAAGCATCGGAATCAAAAACTGTAATCACAGGAGAGGTTCAAATCATAGAAAATTAGAGTGTCAGTCCTCTTGTACTTAAGTCGGCATTGTAACTTTGTCTTAAATTCGGATGCAATTTCTGTGCTTCATCGTCAATAAGAAGGTCCAAGGGATACAGTAAACCTGAAGTGAAGCATCGGAATGTAAAACTGGACTCACAGGAGAGGTTCAAATCATAGAAAGTTAGAGTGTCAGTCCCCTTGCACTTAAGTCGGCATTGTGCCTCTTGTATTAAATTCGGATGCAGTTTCTGTGTTTCATCGTCAATAAGAAGGTCCAAGGTATACAGTAAACCTGAAGTGAAGCATCGGAATCTAAAACTGGATGCACAGGAGAGGTACAAATCATAGAAACTTAGAGTGTCAGTTCTCTTGTACTCAAGCCGGCATTGTGCATTTTGTATTACATTCGGTAGCAATTTCTGTGCTTCATCGTCAATTAGATGGTCCAAGGTATACAGTAAACCTGAAGTGAAGCTTCGGAATCTAAAACTGGGCTCACAGGAGAGGTTCAAATCATAGAAAGTTAGAGTGTCAGTCCTCTTGTACTTAAGTCGGCACTGTGCCTTTTGTATTGAATTCGGATGCAATTTCTGTGTTACATCGTCAAAAAGAAGGTCCAAGGGATACAGTATACCTGAAGTGAAGCATCGGAATTTAAAACTGGACTCACAGGAGAGGTTCAAATCATAGAAACTTTGAGTGTCAGTACTCCTGTACTCAAGTCGGCATAGTGCATTTTGTATTAAATTCGGATGCGATTTCTGTGTTTGATCGTCAATAAGAAGGTCCAAGGTATTCAGTAAACCTGAAGTGAGGCATCGAAAACTAAAACTGGACTCACAGGAGAGGTTCAAATCATAGAAACTTGGAGTGTCAGTCCTCTTGTACTTAAGTCGACATTGTGACTTTTGAATTTATTCCGATGTAATTTTTGTGCTTCATCGTCAATAAGAAGGTCCAAGGTATACAGTAAACCTGAAGTGATGCATCGGAATCTAAAACTGGACTCACAGGAAAGGTACAAATCATAGAAAGTTAGAGTGTCAGTCCTCATGTACTTAAGTCGGCATTGTGCTTTTTGAATTTAATTCCGATGCAATTTATGTGCTTCATCGTCAAAACGAAGGTCCAAGGTATACAGTAAACCTGAAGTGAAGCATCGGAATCTAAAACTGGACTCACAGGAGCGGCTCAAATCATAGAAAGTTAGAGTGTCAGTCCTCTTGTACTTAAGTCGGCATTGTGAGTTTTGTATTAAATTCGGATTCAATTTCTGTGTTTCATCGTCAATAAGAAGGTCCAAGGTATACAGTAAACCTGAAGTGAAGCATCGGAATATAAACTGGACTCACAGGAAAGGTACAAATCATAGAAAGTTAGAGTGTCAGTCCTGTTGTACTTAAGTCGACATTGTGCCTTTTGTATTAAATTCGGATGCAATTTCTGTGTTTCATCGTCAATAAGAAGGTCCTAGGTATACAGTAAACCTGAAGTGGAGCATCGCAATCTAATACTGGACTCGCAGGAGAGGTTCAAATCATAGAAAGTTAGAGTGTCAGTCCTCTTGTACTTAAGTCGGCATTGTGCCTTTTAAATTTCATTCCGATGCAATTTAAGTGCTTCATCGTCAATAAGAAGGCCCATGGTATACAGTAAATCTGAAGTGAAGCATCGGAATCTAAAACTGGACTCACAGGAGAGGTTCAAATCATAGAAAGTTAGAGTGTCAGTCCCCTTGTACTTAAGTCGGCATTGTGCCTTTTGTATTAAATTCGGATGCAATTTCTTTGTTTCATCGTCAATAAGATGGTTCGAGGTGTACAGTAAACCTGAAGTGAAACATCGGAATCTAAGACTGGACTCACAGGAGAGGTTCAAATCACAGAAAGTTAGAGTGTCAGGCCTCTTGTACTTAAGACGGCATTGTGCCTTTTGTATTAAATTCGGATGCAATTTCTATGTTTCATCGTCAATAAGACTGTCCAAGGTATACAGTAAACCTGAAGTGAAGTTTCGGAATCTAAAACTGGACTCACAGGAGAGGTACAAATCATCCAAAGTTAGAGTGTCAGTCCTCTTGTACTTAATTCGGCATTGTGCCCTTAGAATTTATATTCCGATGCAATTTCTGTGCTTTATCGTCACTTAGATGGTCCAAGGTATACAGTAAACCTGAAGTGAAGCATCGGAATCTAAAACTGGACTCACAGGAGAGGTTCAAATCATAGAGAATCAGAGTGTCAGTCCTCTTGTACTTAAGTCGGCATTGTAACTTTGTCTTAAATTCGGATGCAATTTCTGTGCTTCATCGTCAATAAGAAGGTCCAAGGGATACAGTAAACCTGAAGTGAAGCATCGGAATGTAAAACTGGACTCACAGGAGAGGTTCAAATCATAGAAAGTTAGAGTGTCAGTCCCCTTGCACTTAAGTCGGAATTGTGCCTCTTGTATTAAATTCGGATGCAATTTCTGTGTGTCATCGTCATTAAGAAGGTCCAAGGGATACAGTAAACCTGAAGTGAAGCATCGGAATCTAAAACTGGACTCACAGGAGAGGTTCAAATCATAGAAAGTTGGAGTGTCAGTCCTCTTGTACTTAAGTCGACATTGTGCCTTTTGAATTTAATTCCGATGTAATTTCTGTGCTTCATCGTCAATAAGAAGGTCCAAGGTATACAGTAAACCTGAAGTGAAGCATCGGAATCTAAAACTGGACTCAGAGGAGAGGTACAAATCATAGAAACTCAGAGTGTCAGTGCTCTTGTACTCAAGTCGGCATTGTGCATTTTGTATTAAATTCGGTAGCAATTTCTGTTCTTCATCGTCAATTAGATGGTCCAAGGTATACAGTAAACCTGAAGTGAAGCTTCGGAATCTAAAACTGGGCTCACAGGAGAGGTTCAAATCAAAGAAAGTTAGAGTGTCAGTCCTCTTGTACTTAAGTCGGCACTGTGCCTTTTGTATTGAATTCGGATGCAATTTCTGTGTTTCATCGTCAAAAAGAAGGTCCAAGGGATACAGAAAACCTGAAGTGAAGCATCGGAATCTAAAACTGGACTCACAGGAGAGGTTCAAATCATAGAAACTTACAGTGTCAGTTCTCTTGTACTCAAGTCGGCATTGTGCATTTTGTATTAAATTCGGATGCAATTTCTGTGTTTCATCGTCAATAAGAAGGTCCAAGGTATTCAGTAAACCTGAAGTGAGGCATCGAAAACTAAAACTGGACTGACAGGAGAGGTTCAAATCATAGAAAGTTGGAGTGTCAGTCCTCTTGTACTTATGTTGACATTGTCCCTTTTGAATTTAATTCCGATTTAATTTCTGTGCCTTATCGTCAATAAGAAGGTCCAAGGTATACAGTAAACCTGAAGTGAAGCATCGGAATCTAAAACTGGACTCACAGGAAAGGTACAAATCATAGAAAGTTAGAGTGTCAGTCCTTATGTACTTTAGTTGGCATTGTGCCTTTTGAATTTAATTCCGATGCAATTTATGTGCTTCATCGTCAAAACGAAGGTCCAAGGTATACAGTAAACCTGAAGTGAAGCATCGGAATCTAAAACTGGACTCACAGGAGCGGCTCAAATCATAGAAAGTGAGAGTGTCAGTCCTCTTGTACTTAAGTCGGCATTGTGAGTTTTGTATTAAATTCGGATTCAATTTCTGTGTTTCATCGTCAATAAGAAGGTCCAAGGTATACAGTAAACCTGAAGTGAAGCATCGGAATCTAAAACTGGACTCACAGGAAAGGTACAATTCATTGAAAGTTAGAGTGTCAGTCCTCTTGTACTTATGTCGACATTGTGCCTTTTGTATTAAATTCGGATGCAATTTCTGTGTTTCATCGTCAATAAGTAGGTCCTAGGTATAAAGTAAACCTGAAGTGAAGCATCGGAATCTAATACTGGACTCGCAGCAGAGGTTCAAATCATAGAAAGTTAGAGTGTCAGTCCTCTTGTACTTAAGTAGGCATTGTGCCATTTAAATTTCGTTCCGATGCAATTTAAGTGCTTCATCGTCAATAAGAAGGTCCATGGTATACAGTAAATCTGAAGTGAAGCATCGGAATCTAAAACTGGATGCACAGGAGACGTTCAAATCATAGAAAGTTAGAGTGTCAGTCCCCTTGTACTTAAGTCGGCATTGTGCCTTTTGTACTAAATTCGGATGCAATTTCTTTGTTTCATCGTCAATAAGATGGTTCGAGGTGTACAGTAAACCTGAAGTGAAGCATCGGAATCTAAGACTGGACTCACAGGAGAGGTTCAAATCATAGAAAGTTAGAGTGTCAGGCCTCTTGTACTTTAGACGGCATTGTGCCTTTTGTATTAAATTCGGATGCAATTTCTATGTTTCATCGTCAATAAGACTGTCCAAGGTATACAGTAAACCTGAAGTGAAGTTTCGGAATCTAAAACTGGACTCTTAGGAGGGGTACAAATCATACAAAAATAGAGTGTCAGTCCTCTTGTACTTAAATTGGCATTGTGCCCTTTGAATTTATATTCCGATGCAATTTCTGTGCTTTATCGTCACTTAGATGGTCCAAGGTATACAGTAAACCTGAAGTGAAGCTTCGGAATCTAAAACTGGGCTCACAGGAGAGGTTCAAATCATAGTATGTTGGAGTGTCAGTCCTCTTGTACTTAAGTCGGCACTGTGCCTTTTGTATTAAATTCGGATGCAATTTCTGTGTTTCATCGTCAAAAGTAAGGCCCAAGGTATACAGTAAACCTGAAGTGAAGCATCGGAATCTAAAACTGGACTCACAGGAGAGGTTCAAATCATAGAAAATCAGAGTGTCAGTCCTCTTGTACTTAAGTCGGCATTGTAACTTTGTCTTAAATTCGGATGCAATTTCTGTGCTTCATCGTCAATAAGAAGGTCCAAGGGATACAGTAAACCTGAAGTGAAGCATCGGAATGTAAAACTGGGCTCACAGGAGAGGTTCAAATCATAGAAACTTAGAGTGTCAGTCCTCTTGTACTCAAGTCGGCATTGTGCATTTTGTATTAAATTCGGATGCAATTTCTGTGTTTCATCGTCAATAAGAAGGTCCAAGGTATTCAGTAAACCTGAAGTGAGGCATCGAAAACTAAAACTGGACTCACAGGAGAGGTTCAAATCATAGAAAGTTGGAGTGTCAGTCCTCTTGTACTTAAGTCGACAGTGTGCCTTTTGAATTTAATTCCGATGTAATTTCTGTGCTTCATCGTCAATAAGAAGGTCCAAGGTATACAGTAAACCTGAAGTGAAGCATCGGAATCTAAAACTGGACTCACAGGAAACGTACAAATCATAGAAAGTTAGAGTGTCAGTCCTTATGTACTTAAGTCGGCATTGTGCCTTTTGAATTTAATTCCGATGCAATTTATGTGCTTCATCGTCAAAACGAAGGTCCAAGGTATACAGTAAACCTGAAGTGAAGCATCGGAATCTAAAACTGGACTCACAGGAGCGGCTCAAATCATAGAAAGTTAGAGTGTCAGTCCTCTTGTACTTAAGTCGGCATTCTGCCTTTTAAATTTCATTCCGATGCAATTTAAGTGCTTCATCGTCAATAAGAAGTTCCATGGTATACAGTAAATCTGAAGTGAAGCATCGGAATCTAAAACTGGACTCACAGGAGAGGTTCAAATCATAGAAAGTTAGAGTGTCAGTCCCCTTGTACTTAAGTCGGCATTGTGCCTTTTGAATTCAATTCGGGTGCAATTTCTTTGTTTCATCGTCAATAAGATGGTTCGAGGTGTACAGTAAACCTGAAGTGAAGCATCGGAATCTAAGACTGGACTCACAGGAGAGGTTCAAATCATAGAAAGTTAGAGTGTCAGGCCTCTTGTACTTAAGACGGCATTGTGCCTTTTGTATTAAATTCGGATGCAATTTCTATGTTTCATCGTCAATAAGACTGTCCAAGGTATACAGTAAACCTGAAGTGAAGTTTCGGAATTTAAAACAAGACTCACAGGAGAGGTACAAATCTTACAAAGTTAGAGTGTCAGTCCTCTTGTACTTAAATCGGCATTGTGCCCTTTGAATTTATATTCCGATGCAATTTCTGTGCTTTATCGTCACCTAGATGGTCCAAGGTATACAGTAAACCTGAAGTGAAGCTTCGGAATCTAAAACTGGGCTCACAGGAGAGGTTCAAATCATAGTATGTTGGAGTGTCATTCCTCTTGTACTTAAGCAGCACTGTGCCATATGTATTAAATTCGGATGCAATTTCTGTGTTTCATCGTCAAAAATAAGGCCCAAGGTATACAGTAAACCTTAACTGAAGCATCGGAATCTAAAACTGGATGCACAGGAGAGGTACAAATCATAGAAACTTAGAGTGTCAGTCCTCTTGTACTCAAGTCGGCATTGTGCATTTTGTATTACATTCGGATGCAATTTCTGTGTTTCATCGTCAATAAGAAGGTCCAAGGTATTCAGTAAACCTGAAGTGAGGCATCGAAAACTAAAACTGGACTCACAGGAGAGGTTCAAATCATAGAAAGTTGGATTGTCAGTCCTCTTGTACTTAAGTCTACATTGTGAATTTTGAATTTAATTCCGATGTAATTTCTGTGCTTCATCGTTAATAAGAAGGTCCAAGGTATACAGTAAACCTGAAGTGAAGCATCGGAATCTAAAACTGGACTCACAGGAAAGGTACAAATCATAGAAAGTTAGAGTGTCAGTCCTTATATACTTAAGTAGGCATTGTGCCTTTTGAATTTAATTCCGATGCAATTTATGTGCTTCATCGTCAAAAAGAAGGTCCAAGGTATACAGTAAACATGAAGTGAAGCATCGGAATCTAAGACTGGACTCACAGGAGCGGCTCAAATCATAGAAAGTTAGAGTGTCAGTTCCCTTGCACTTAAGTCGGCATTGTGCCTCTTGTATTAAATTCGGATGCAATTTCTGTGTTTCATCGTCAATAAGAAGGTCCAAGGTATACAGTAAACCTGAAGTGAAGCATCGGAATCTAAAACTGGACTCACAGGAAAGGTACAAATCATAGAAAGTTAGAGTGTCTGTCCTCTTGTACTTAAGTCGACATTGTGCCTTTTGTATTAAATTCGGATGCAATTTCTGTGTTTCATCGTCAATAAGTAGGTCCAAGGTATACAGTAAACCTGAAGTGAAGCATCGGAATCTAATACTGGACTCGCAGGAGAGGTTCAAATCATAGAAAGTTAGAGTGTCAGTCCTCTTGTACTTAAGTCGGCATTGTGCCTTTTAAATTTCATTCCGATGCAATTTAGGTGCTTCATCGTCAATAAGAAGGTCCATGGTATACAGTAAATCTGAAGTGAAGCATCGGAATCTAAAACTGGACTCACAGGAGAGGTTCAAATCATAGAAAGTTAGAGTGTCAGTCCCCTTGTACTTAAGTCGGCATTTGGCCTTTTGTATTAAATTCGGATGCAATTTCTGTGTTTCATCGTCAATAAGATGGTTCGAGGTGTACAGTAAACCTGAAGTGAAGCATCGAAATCTATGACTGGACTCACAAGAGAGGTTCAAATCATAGAAAGTTAGAGTGTCAGGCCTCTTGTACTTAAGACGGCATTGTGCCTTTTGTATTAAATTCGGATGCAATTTTTATGTTTCATCGTCAATAAGACTGTCCAAGGTATACAGTAAACCTGAAGTGAAGTTTCGGAATCGAAAACTGGACTCACAGGAGAGGTACAAATCATACAAAGTTAGAGTGTCAGTGCTCTTGTACTTAAATCGGCATTGTGCCCTTTGAATTTATATTCCAATGCAATTTCTGTGCTTTATCGTCAATTAGATGGTCCAAGGTATACAGTAAACCTGAAGTGAAGCTTCGGAATCTAAAACTGGGCTCACAGGAGAGGTTCAAATCATAGAATGTTGGAGTGTCAGTCCTCTTGTACTTAAGTCGGCACTGTGCCTTTTGTATTAAATTCGAATGCAATTTCTGTGTTTCATCGTCAAAAAGTAGGGCCAAGGAATACAGTAAACCTGAAGTGAAGCATCGGAATCTAAAACTGGACTCACAGGAGAGGTTCAAATCATAGAAAATTAGAGTGTCAGTCCTCCTGTACTTAAGTCGGCATTGTAACTTTGTCTTAAATTCGGATGCAATTTCTGTGCTTCATCGTCAATAAGAAGGTCCAAGGGATACAGTAAACCTGAAGTGAAGCATCGGAATCTAAAACTGGACTCACAGGAGAGGTTCAAATCATAGAAAGTTAGAGTGTTCGTCCCCTTGCACTTAAGTCGGCATTGTGCCTCTTGTATTAAATTCGGATGCAATTTCTGTGTTTCATCGTATATTAGAAGGTCCACCGATACAGTAAACCTGAAGTGAAGCAACGGAATCTAAAACTGGACTCACAGGAGGGGTTCAAATCATATTAAGTTAGAGAGTAAACCCTCTTGTACTGAAGTCGGCATTGTGCCTTTTGTATTAAATTCGGATGAAATTTCTGTCTTTCATCGTCAATAAGAAGGTCCAAGGTATATAGTAAACCTGAAGTGAAGCATCGGAATCTAAATCTGGACTCACAGGAGAGGTTCAAATCATACAACGATAGAGTGTCAGTCCTCTTGTACTTATGTCGGCATTGTGCCTTTTGTATTAAATTCGGATGCAATTACTGTGTTTCATCGTCAATAAGAAGGTCCAAGGTATACAGTAAACTTGAAGTGAAGCATTGGAATCTAAAACTGGACTCACAGGAGAGGTTCAAATCATAGGAAGTTAGAGTACCTGTCCTCTTGTACTTAAGTCGGCATTGTGCCTTTTGTATTAAATTAGGATGCAATTTCTGTGTTTCATCGTCAATAAGAATGTCTGAGGTATACAGTAAACCTGAAGTGAAGCATCGGAATCTAAAACTGGATTCACAGGAGAGGTTTAAATCATAGAAGGTTAGAGTGTCAGTCCTCTTGTACTTAAGTCGGCATTGTGCCTTTTGTATTAAATTCGGCTGCAATTTCTGTGTTTCATCGTCAATATGAAGGTCCAAGGGACACAGTAAACCTGAAGTGAGGCATCGGAATCTAAAACTGGACTCACAGGAGAGATTCAAATCTTAGGAAGTTAGAGTGTCAGTCCTCTTGTACTTTAGTCAGCATTGTGCCTTTTGTATTAAATTAGGATGCAATTTCTGTGTTTCATCGTCAATAAGAAGGTCCAAGGTATACAGTAAACCTAAAGTGAAGCATCGGAATCTAACACTGGACTCACAGGAGAGGTTCAAATCATAGAAAGTTAGAGTGTCAGTCCTCTTGTACTTAAGTAGGCATTGTGCCTTTTGTATTAAACTGGGATGCAATTTCTATGTTTCATCGTTAGGTAAGAAGGCCTAAGGTATACGGTAATCCTGAAGTGAAGCATCATAGTCTAAAACTGGACTCACAGGAGAGGTTCAAATCATAGAAAGTTAGAGTGTCAGTCCTCTTGTACCTAAGTCGGCATTGTGCCTTTTCTATTAAATTAGGATGCTATTTCTGTATTTCATCGTCAATAAGAAGGTCCAAGGTATATATTAAACATGAAGTGAAGCATCGGAATCAAAAACTGGACTTACAGAAAAGGTTGAAATCATAGAAAGTTAGAGTGTCAGTACTCTTGTACTTAAGTCGGCATTGTGCCTTTTGTAATAATTTCGGATGCAATTTCTGTGTTTCATCGTCAACAAGAAGGTCCAAGGTATACAGTGAACCTTAAGTGAAGCATCGGAATCAAAAACTGGACCCACAGGAGAGGTTCAAATCATAGAAACTTAGAGTGTCCGTACTCTTGTACTTAAGTCGGCAATGTGCCTTTTGTATTGATTTTGGATGCAATTTCTGTGTATCGTCGTCAAGAAGAAGGTCCAAAGTATACAGTAAACCTGAAGTGAAGCATCGGAATCTAAAACTGGACTCACAGATGAGGTTCAAATCATAGAAAGTTAGAGTGTCAGTTCTCTTGCAATTAAGTCGGCATTGTGCCTTTTGTATTAAATTCGGATGCAATTTCTGTGATTCATCGTCAACAAGAAGGTCCAAGGTATACAGCAAACCTGAAGTGAAGCAACGGAATCTAAAACTGGACTCACAGGAGGGGTTCAAATCATATTAAGTTAGAGAGTCAATCCTCTTGTACTTAAGTCGACATTGTGCCTTTTGTATTATATTAGGATGTAATTTCTGTATTTCATCGTCAATAAGAAGGTCCAAGGTATATAGTAAACCTGAAGTGAAGCATCGGAATCTAAATCTGGACTCACAGGAGGGCTTCAAATCATAGAACGTTAGCGTGTCAGTCCTCTTGTACTTAAGTCGGCATTGTGCCTTTTGTATTAAATTAGGATGCAATTTCTGTGTTTCATCGTCAATATGAAGGTCCAAGGGACACAGTAAACCTGAAGTGAAGCATCGGAATCTAAAACTGGACTCACAGGAGAGATTCAAATCTTAGGAAGTTAGAGTGTCAGTCCTCTTGTACTTACGTCAGCATTGTGCCTTTTGTATCAAATTAGGATGCAATTTCTGTTTTTCATCGTCAATAAGAAGGTCCAAGGTATACAGTAAACCTAAAGTGAAGCATCGGAATCTAAAACTGGACTCACAGGAGAGGTTCAAATCATAGGAAGTTAGAGTGTCAGTCCTCTTGTACTTAAGTAGGCATTGTGCCTTTTGTATTAAACTGGGATGCAATTTCTGTGTTTCATCGTCAGTAAGAAGGCCTAAGGTATACGGTAATCCTGAAGTGAAGCATCAGAGTCTAAAACTGGCCTCACAGGAGAGGTTCAAATCATAGAAAGTTAGTGTGTCAGTCCTCTTGTACCTAAGTCGGCATTGTGCCTTTTCTATTATATTAGGATGCTATTTCTGTATTTCATCGTCAATAAGAAGGTCCAAGGTATATATTAAACCTGAAGTGGAGCATCGGAATCAAAAACTGGACTTACAGAAGAGGTTCAAATCATAGAAAGTTAGAGTGTCAGTACATTTGTACTTAAGTCGGCATTGTGCCTTTTGTAATAATTTCGGATGCAATTTCTGTGTTTCATCGTCAACAAGAAGGTCCAAGGTATACAGTGAACCTTAAGTGAAGCATCGGAATCAAAGTCTGGACTCACAGGAGAGGTTCAAACCATAGAAACTTAGTGTGTCCGTCCTCTTGTACTTAAGTCGGCAATGTGCCTTTTGTAATAATTTTGGATGCAATTTCTGTGTATCATCGTCAAGAAGAAGTTCCAAAGTATACAGTAAACCTGAAGTGAAGCATCGGAATCTAAAACTGGAATCACAGGAGAGATTCCAATCATAGAAATTTAGAGTGTCAGTACTCTTGTACTTAAGTCGGCATTGTGCCTTTTGTATTAAATTTGGATGCAATTTCTGTGATTCATCGTCAATAAGAACGTCCAACTGATACAGTAAACCTAAAGTGAAGCATCGGAATCTAAAACTGGACTCACAGGAGTGGTTCATATAATGGAAAGTTAGAGTGTCAGTCATCTTGTACTTAAGTCGGCATAGTGCCTTTTGTATTAAATTAGGATGCAATTTCTGTGTTTCATCGTCAATAAGAAGGTCCGAGGTAAACAGTAAACCTGAAGTGAAGCATCGTAATCTAAAACTGGATTCACAGGAGAGGTTCAAATCATAGAAAGTTTGCGTGTCAGTCCTCTTGTACTTAAGTCGGAGTTGTGCGTTTTGTACTAAATTCGGAAGCAATTTCATTGTTTCATCGTTAATAAGAAGGTCCAAGGGACACAGTAAACCTGAAGTGAAGCATCGGAATCTAAAACTGGACTCACAGGAGAGATTCAAATCATAGGAAGTTAGAGTGTCGGTCCTCTTGTACTTAAGTCGGCATTGCGCATTTTGTATTAAATTATGATGCTATTTCTGTGTTTCATCGTCTATAAGAAGGTCCAAGGTATACGGTAAACCTAAAGTGAAGCATCGGAATCTAAAACTGGACTCGCAGGAGTGGTTCAAATCATAGAAAGTTAGAGTGCCAGACCTCTTGTACTTAAGTCGGCATTGTGCCTTTAGTATTAAATTCAGATGCAATTTCTGTGTTTCATCGTCAATAAGAAGGCCTAAGGTATACAGTTAACCTGAAGTGAAGCATCGGAATCTAAAACTGGACTCACCGGAGAGGTTCAAATCATAGGATGTTAGAGTGTCAGTCCACTTGTACTTAAGTCTGCATTGTGCTTTTTCTATTAAATTATTATCCACTATCTGTGTTTCATCGTCAATAAGAAGGTCTAAGGTATACAGAAAACCTGAAGTGAAGCATCGGAATCTAAAACTGGAATCACAGGAGACGTTCAAATCATAGAAATTTAGAGTGTCAGTCATCCTGTACTTAAGACGGCATTGTGTATTTTCTATTAAATTCGGATGCAATTTCTGTGTTTAATCGTCAATAAGAACGTCCAAGGGATACAGTAAACCTGAAGTGAAGCTTCGGAATCTAAAACTGGACTCACAGGAGAGGTTAAAATCATACAAATTGAGAGTGTCCGTCCTCTTGTACTTAAGTCGGCAATGTGCCTTTTGTATTAATTTTGGATGCAGTTTCTGTGTATCATCGTCAAGAAGAAGGTCCAAAGTATACAGTAAACCTGAAGTGAAGCATCGGAATCTAAAACTGGACTCACAGGAGAGGTTCAAATCATAGAAAGTTAGAGTGTCAGTACTCTTGTACTTAAGTAGGCATTGTGCCTTTTGTATTAAACTGGGATGCAATTTCTGTGTTTCATCGTCAGTAAGAAGGCCTAAGGTATACGGTAATCCTGAAGTGAAGCATCAGAGACTAAAACTGGACTCACAGGAGAGGTTCAAATCATAGAAAGTTAGAGTGTCAGTCCTCTTGTACCTAAGTCGGCATTGTGCCTTTTCTATTAAATTAGGATGCTATTTCTGTATTTCATCGTCAATAAGAAGGTCCAAGGTATATATTAAAGCTGAAGTGAAGCATCGGAATCAAAAACTGGACTTACAGAAGAGGTTCAAATCATAGAAAGTTAGAGTGTCAGTCATCTTGTACTTAAGTCGGCATTGTGCCTTTTGTATTAAATTAGGATGCAATTTCTGTGTTTCATCGTCAATAAGAAGGTCCGAGGAATACAGTAAACCTGAAGTGAAGCATCGTAATCTAAAACTGGATTCACAGGACTGGTTCAAATCATAGAAAGTTAGCGTGTCAGTCCTCTTGTACTTAAGTCGGAGTTGTGATTTTTGCATTTAATTCGGATGCAATTTCTTTGTTTCATCGTTAATAAGACGGTCCAAGGGACAGTAAACCTGAAGTGAAGCATCGGAATCTAAAACTGTTCTCACAGGAGAGGTTCAAATCATAGGAAGTTAGAGTGTCGGTCCTCTTGTACTTTTGTCGGCATTGTGCCTTTAGTATTAAATTCAGATGCAATTTCTGTGTTTCATCGTCAATAAGAAGGCCTAAGGTATACAGTTAACCTGAAGTGAAGCATCGGAATCTAAAACTGGACTCACCGGAGAGATTCAAATCATAGGAAGTTAGAGTGTCAGTCCACTTGTACTTAAGTCGGCATTGTGATTTTTCTATTAAATTAGGATGCAATTTCTGTGTTTCATCGTCAATAAGAAGGTCTAAGGTATACAGTATACCTGAAGTGAAGCATCGGAATCTAAAACTGGAATCACAGGAGAGGTTCAAATCATAGAATGTTAGAGTGTCAGTCGTCCTGTACTTAAGTCGGCCTTGTGAATTTTGTATTAAATTCCGTTGCAATTTCTGTCTTTAATCGTCAATAAGAACGTCCAAGGGATACAGTAAACCTGAAGCGAAGCTTCGGAATCTAAAACTGGACTCACAGGAGAGGTTAAAATCATACAAATTGAGAGTGTCAGTCCTCTTGTACTTAAGTCGGCAATGCGCCTTTTGTATTAAATTAGGATGCAATTTCTGTGTTTCATCGTCAATAAGAAGGTCCGAGGTATACAGTAAACCTGAAGTGAAGCATCGGAATCCAAAACTGGACTCGCCGGAGAGGTTCAAATCATAGGAAGTTTGGGTGTCAGTCCACTTGTACTTAAGTCGGCATTGTGCTTTTTCTATTAAATTAGGATCCAATTTCTGTGTTTCATCGTCAATAAGAAGGTCTAAGGTATACAGTAAACCTGAAGTGAAGAATCGGAATCTAAAACTGGAATCACAGGAGAGGTTCAAACCATAGAAAGTTAGAGTGTCAGTCGTCCTGTACTTAAGACGGCATTGTGAATTTTGTATTAAATTCGGATCCAAATTCTGTGTTTAATCGTCAATAAGAACGTCCAAGGGATACAGTAAACCTGAAGTGAAGCTTCGGAATCAAAAACTGGACTCACAGGAGAGGTTAAAATCATACAAATTGAGAGTGTCAGTCCTCTTGTACTTAAGTCGGCATTGTGCATTTTGTATTAAATTAGGATGCAATTTCTGTGTTTCATCGTCAATAAGAATGTCCGAGGTATACAGTAAACCTGAAGTGAAGCATCGGAATCTAAAACTTGACTCACAGGAGAGGTTCAAATCATAGAAAGTTAGAGTGTCAGTCCTCTTGTACTTAAGTAGGCATTGTGCCTTTTGTATTAAACTGGGATGCAATTTCTGTGTTTCATCGTCAGTAAGAAGGGCCAAGGTATACGGTAATCCTGAAGTGATGCATCAGAGTCTAAAACTTGACTCACAGGAGAGGTTCAAGTCATAGAAAGTTAGTGTGTCAGTCCTCTTGTACCTAAGTCGGCATTGTGCCTTTTCTATTAAATTAGGATGCTATTTCTGTATTTCATCGTCAATAAGAAGGTCCAAGGTATATATTAAACATGAAGTGAAGCATCGGAATCAAAAACTGGACTTACAGAAAAGGTTGAAATCATAGAAAGTTAGAGTGTTAGTACTCTTGTACTTAAGTCGGCATTGTGCCTTTTGTAATAATTTCGGATGCAATTTCTGTGTTTCATCGTCAACAAGAAGGTCCAAGGTATACAGTAAACCTTAAGTGAAGCATCGGAATCAAAAACTGGACCCACAGGAGAAGTTCAAATCATAGAAACTTAGAGTGTCCGTATTCTTGTACTTAAGTCGGCAATGTGCCTTTTGTATTAATTTTGGATGCAATTTCTGTGTATCGTCGTCAAGAAGAAGGTCCAAAGTATACAGTAAACCTGAAGTGAAGCATCGGAATCCAAAACTGGACTCACAGATGAGGTTCAAATCATAGAAAGTTAGAGTGTCAGTCCTCTTGTACTTAAGTAGGCATTGTGCCTTTTGTATTAAACTGGGATGCAATTTCTGTGTTTCATCGTCAGTAAGAAGGCCTAAGGTATACGGTAATCCTGAAGTGAAGCATCAGAGTCTAAAACTGGCCTCACAGGAGAGGTTCAAATCATAGAAAGTTAGTGTGTCAGTCCTCTTGTGACTAAGTCGGCATTGTGCCTTTTCTATTAAATTAGGATGCTATTTCTGTATTTCATCGTCAATAAGAAGGTCCACGGTATATATTAAACCTGAAGTGAAGCATCGGAATCAAAAACTGGACTTACAGAACAGGTTCAAATCATAGAAAGTTAGAGTGTCAGCACATTTGTACTTAAGTCGGCATTGTGCCTTTTGTAATAATTTTGGATGCAATTTCTGTGTATCATCGTCAAGAAGAAGTTCCAAAGTATACAGTAAACCTGAAGTGAAGCATCGTAATCTAAAACTGGACTCACAGGAGAGGTTCCAATCATAGAAAGTTAGAGTGTCAGTACTCTGGTACTTAAGTCGGCATTGTGCCTTTTGTATTAAATTAGGATGCAATTTCTGTGATTCATCGTCAATAAGAACGTCCAACTGATACAGTAAACCTAAAGTGAAGCATCGGAATCTAAAACTGGACTCACAGGAGAGGTTCACATAATAGAAAGTTAGAGTGTCAGTCATCTTGTACTTAAGTCGGCATTGTGCCTTTTGTATTAAATTAGGATGCAATTTCTGTGTTTCATCGTCAATAAGAAGGTCCGAGGTATACAGTAAACCTGAAGTGAAGCATCGTAATCTAAAACTGGATTTACAGGAGAGGTTCAAATCATAGAAAGTTTGCGTGTCAGTCCTCTTGTACTTAAGTCGGAGTTGTGCCTTTTGTATTAAATTCGGATGCAATTTCTTTGTTTCATCGTTAATAAGAAGGTCCAAGGGACACAGTAAACCTGAAGTGAAGCATCGGAATCTAAAACTGGACTCACAGGAGAGATTCAAATCATAGGAAGTTAGAGTGTCGGTCCTCTTGTACTTAAGTCGGCATTGCGCATTTTGTATTAAATTATGATGCTATTTCTGTGTTTCATCGTCTATAAGAAGGTCCAAGGTATACGGTAAACCTAAAGTGAAGCATCGGAATCTAAAACTGGACTCGCAGGAGTGGTTCAAATCATAGAAAGTTAGAGTGCCAGACCTCTTGTACTTAAGTCGGCATTGTGCCTTTTGTATTAAATTAGGATGCTATTTCTGTATTTCATCGTCAATAAGAAGGTCCAAGGTATATATTAAACCTGAAGTGAAGCATCGGAATCTAAAACTGGACTCACCGGAGAGGTTCAAATCATAGGAAGTTTGGGTGTCAGTCCACTTGTACTTAAGTAGGCATTGTGCTTTTTCTATTAAATTATTATCCACTATCTGTGTTTCATCGTCAATAAGAAGGTCTAAGGTATACAGTAAACCTGAAGTGAAGCATCGGAATCTAAAACTGGAATCACAGGAGACGTTCAAATCATAGAAAGTTAGAGTGTCAGTCGTCCTGTACTTAAGACGGCATTGTGAATTTTCTATTAAATTCGGATGCAATATCTGTGTTTAATCGTCAATTAGAACGTCCAAGGGATACAGTAAACCTGAAGTGAAGCTTCGGAACCGAAAACTGGACTCACAGGAGAGGTTAAAATCATACAAATTGAGAGTGTCAGTCCTCTTGTACTTAAGTCGCCATTGTGCCTTTTGTAATAATTTCGGATGCAATTTCTGTGTTTCATCGTCAACAAGAAGGTCAAAGGTATACAGTGAACCTTAAGTGAAGCATCGGAATGAAAAACTGGACTTACAGGAGAGGTTCAAATCATAGAAACTTAGAGTGTCCGTCCTCTTGTACTTAAGTCGGCAATGTGCCTTTTGTATTAATTTTGGATGCAATTTCTGTGTATCATCGTCAAGAAGAAGGTCCAAAGTATACAGTAAACCTGAAGTGAAGCATCGGAATCTAAAACTGGACTCACAGAAGAGGTTCAAATCATAGAAAGTTAGAGTGTCAGTCATCTTGTACTTAAGTCGGCATTGTGCCTTTTGTATTAAATTAGGATGCAATTTCTGTGTTTCATCGTCAATAAGAAGGTCCGAGGAATACAGTAAACCTGAAGTGAAGCATCGTAATCTAAAACTGGATTCACAGGACTGGTTCAAATCATAGAAAGTTAGCGTGTCAGTCCTCTTGTACTTAAGTCGGAGTTGTGATTTTTGCATTTAATTCGGATGCAATTTCTTTGTTTCATCGTTAATAAGAGGGTCCAAGGGACAGTAAACCTGAAGTGAAGCATCGGAATCTAAAACTGGACTCACAGGAGAGGTTCAAATCATAGGAAGTTAGAGTGTCGGTCCTCTTGTACTTACGTCGGCATTGCGCATTTTGTATTAAATTATGATGCAATTTTTGTGTTTTATCGTCTATAAGAAGGTCCAAGGTATACGGTAAACCTAAAGTGAAGTATCGGAATCTAAAACTGGACTCGCAGGAGTGGTTCAAATCATAGAAAGTTGGAGTGCCAGACCTCTTGTACTTAAGTCGGCATTGTGCCTTTAGTATTAAATTCAGATGCAATTTCTGTGTTTCATCGTCAATAAGAAGGCCTAAGGTATACAGTTAACCTGAAGTGAAGCTTCGGAATCTAAAACTGGACTCACCGGAGAGGTTCAAATCATAGGAAGTTAGAGTGTCAGTCCACTTGTACTTAAGTCGGCATTGTGCTTTTTCTATTAAATTAGGATGCTATTTCTGTGTTTCATCGTCAATAAGAAGGTCTAAGGTATACAGTATACCTGAAGTGAAGCATCGGAATCTAAAACTGGAATCACAGGAGAGGTTCAAATCATAGAAAGTTAGAGTGTCAGTCGTCCTGTACTTAAGTCGGCCTTGTGAATTTTGTATTAAATTCGGTTGCAATTTCTGTGTTTAATCGTCAATAAGAACGTCCAAGGGATACAGTAAACCTGAAGCGAAGCTTCGGAATCTAAAACTGGACTCACAGGAGAGGTTAAAATCATACAAATTGAGAGTGTCAGTCCTCTTGTACTTAAGTCGGCAATGTGCCTTTTGTATTAAATTAGGATGCAATTTCTGTGTTTCATCGTCAATAAGAAGGTCCGAGGTATACAGTAAACCTGAAGTGAAGCATCGGAATCCAAAACTGGACTCGCCGGAGGGGTTCAAATCATAGGAAGTTTGGGTGTCAGTCCACTTGTACTTAAGTCGGCATTGTGCTTTTTCTATTAAATTAGGATCCAATTTCTGTGTTTCATCGTCAATAAGGAGGTCTAAGGTATACAGTAAACCTTAAGTGAAGAATCGGAATCTAAAACTAGAATCACAGGAGAGGTTCAAACCATAGAAAGTTAGAGTGTCAGTCGTCCTGTACTTAAGACGGCATTGTGAATTTTGTATTAAATTCGGTTCCAATTTCTGTGTTTAATCGTCAATTAGAACGTCCAAGGGATACAGTAAACCTGAAGTGAAGCTTCGGAATCAAAAACTGGACTCACAGGAGAGGTTAAAATCATACAAATTGAGAGTGTCAGTCCTCTTGTACTTAAGTCGGCATTGTGCCTTTTGTATTAAATTAGGATGCAATTTCTGTGTTTCATGGTGAATAAGAATGTCCGAGGTATACAGTAAACCTGAAGTGAAGCATCGGAATCTAAAACTTGACTCACAGGAGAGGTTCAAATCATAGAAAGTTAGAGTGTCAGTCCTCTTGTACTTAAGTAGGCATTGTGCCTTTTGTATTAAACTGGGATGCAATTTCTGTGTTTCATCGTCTGTAAGAAGGCCCAAGGTATACGGTAATCCTGAAGTGATGCATCAGAGTCTAAAACTGGACTCACAGGAGAGGTTCATATCATAGAAAGTTAGAGTGTCAGTCCTCTTGTACCTAAGTCGGCATTGTGCCTTTTCTATTAAATTAGGATGCTATTTCTGTATTTCATCGTCAATAAGAAGATCCAAGATATATATTAAACCTGAAGTGAAGCATCGGAATCAAAAACTGGACTTACAGAATAGGTTCAAATCATAGAAAGTTAGAGTGTCAGTCCTCTTGTACTTAAGTCGCCATTGTGCCTTTTGTAATAATTTCGGATGCAATTTCTGTGTTTCATCGTCAACAAGAAGGTCAAAGGTATACAGTGAACCTTAAGTGAAGCATCGGAATGAAAAACTGGACTTACAGGAGAGGTTCAAATCATAGAAACTTAGAGTGTCCGTCCTCTTGTACTTAAGTCGGCAATGTGCCTTTTGTATTAATTTTGGATGCAATTTCTGCGTATCATCGTCAGGAAGAAGGTCCAAAGTGTACAGTAAACCTGAAGTGAAGCATCGGAATCTAAAACTGGACTCACAGGAGAGGTTCAAATCATAGAAAGTTAGAGTGTCAGTACTCTTTTATTTAAGTAGGCATTGTGCCTTTTGTATTAAACTGGGATGCAATTTCCGTGTTTCATCGTCAGTAAGAAGGCCTAAGGTATACGGTAATCCTGAAGTGAAGCATCAGAGTCTAAAACTGGACTCACAGGAGAGGTTCAAATCATAGAAAGTTAGAGTGTCAGTCCTCTTGTACCTAAGTCGGCATTGTGCATTTTCTATTAAATTAGGATGCAATTTCTTTGCTTCATCGTTAATAAGAAGGTCCAAGGGACACAGTAAACCTGAAGTGAAGCATCGGAATCTAAAACTGGACTCACAGGAGAGATTCAAATCATAGGAAGTTAGAGTGTCGGTCCTAATGTACTTAAGTCGGCATTGCGCATTTTGTATTAAATTATGATGCAATTTCTGTGTATCATCGTCTATAAGAAGGTCCATGGTATACGGTAAACCTAAAGTGAAGCATCGGAATCTAAAACTGAACTCGCAGGAGTGGTTCAAATCATAGAATGTTAGAGTGCCAGACCTCTTGTACTTAAGTCGGCATTGTGCCTTTAGTATTAAATTCAGATGCAATATCTGTGATTCATCGTCAATAAGAAGCCCTAAGGTATACAGTTAACCTGAAGTGAAGCATCGGAATCTAAAACTGGACTCACCGGAGAGGTTAAAATCATACAAATTTAGAGTGTCAGTCCTCTTGTACTTAAGTCGGCATTGTGCCTTTTGTATTAAGTTAGGATGCAATTTCTGTGTTTCATCGTCAATAAGAAGGTCCGAGGTATACAGTAAACCTGAAGTGAAGCATCGGAATCTAAAACTGGACTCACAGGAGAGGTTCAAATCATAGAAAGTTAGAGTGTCAGTCCTCTTGTACTTAAACCGGCATTGTGCCTTTTGTATTAATTTCGGATGCAATTTCTGTGTTCCATCGTCAATAAGAAGGTCCAACGTATACAGTAAACCTGACGTGAAGCATCGGAATATAAACCGGTCTCACAGGAGAGGTTCAAATCATAGAATGTAAGAAGGGTCAGTCCTCTTGTACTTAGGTCGGCATTTTGCCTTTTGTATTTAATTCCGATTCAATTTCTGTGCTTCATCGTCAATAAGAAGGTCCAAGGTATACAGTAAACCTGAAGTGAAGCTTCGGAATCTAAAACTGGGCTCACAGGAGGGGTTCAAATCATAGAAAGTTAGAGTGTCAGTCCTCTTGTACTCAAGTCGGCATTGTGCATTTTGTGTTAAATTCGGATGCAATTTCTGTGCTTCATCGTCAATTAGATGGTCCAAGGTATACAGTTAACCTGAAGTGAAGCTTCGGAATCTAAACCTGGGCTCACAGGTGAGGTTCAAATCATAGAAAGTTACAGTGTCAGTCCTCTTGTACTTAAGTCGGCACTGTGCCTTTTGTATTGAATTCGGATGCAACTTCTGTATTTCATCGTCAATAAGAAGGTCCAAGGTATTCAGTAAACCTGAAGTGAGGCATCGAAAACTAAAACTGGACTCACAGGAGAGGTTCAAATCATAGAAAGTTGGTGTGTCAGTCCTCTTGTACTTAAGTCGACATTGTGCCTTTTGAATTTAATTCCGATGTAATTTCTGTGCTTCATCGCCAATAAGAAGGTCCAAAGTATACAGTAAACCTGAAGTGAAGCTTCGGAATCTAAAACTGGGCTCACAGGAGAGGTTCAAATCATAGAAAGTTAGAGTGTCAGTCCTCTTGTACTTAAGTCGGCATTGTGCCTTTTGTATTAAATTCGTATGCAATTTCTGTGTTTCATCGTCAAAATGAATGTCCAAGGCATACAGTAAACCTGAAGTGAAGCATCGGAATCTAGATCTGTACCCACAGGACAGTTTCAAATCATAGAAACTTAGCGTGTCAGTCCTCTTGTACTTAAGTCGGCATTGGGACTTTTGTATTATATTCGGATGCAATTTCTGCGTTTCATCGTCAATAAGAAGGTCCAAGGTATTCAGTAAGACCTGAAGTGAAGCATCGGAATCTAAAACTGGACTCACTGGAGAGGTTTAAATCATAGAAAGTTAGAGTGCCAGTCCTCTTGTACTTAAGTCGGCATTGTGCCTTTTGTATTAAATTCGGATGCAATTTCTGTGTTTCATCGTCAATGAAAATGTCCAAGGCATACAGTAAACCTGAAGTGAAGCATCGGAAACTACATCTTGACCCACAGGAGAGGTTCAAATCATAGAAACTTAGAGTGTCAGTCCTCTTGTACTTAAGTCGGCATTGTGCCTTTTGTATTAAATTCGGATGCTATTTCATGATTTTCATCGTCAATAAGAAGGTCCAAGGTATTCAGTAAACCTGAAGGGAAGCATCGGAATCTAAAACTGGACTCACAGGAGAGGTTCAAATCATAGAAAGTTAGAGTGTCAGTCCCCTTGTACTTAAGTCGGCATTGTGCCTTTTGTATTAAATTCGGATGCAATTTCGGTGTTACATCGTCAATAAGAAGGTCCAAGGGATACAGTATACCTGAAGTGTAGCATCGGAATCTAAAACTGGACTCACAGGAGAGGTTAAAATCATAGAAAGTTAGAGGGTCAGTCCTCTTGTACTTAAGTCGGCATTGTGCCTTTTGTATTAAATTCGGATGCAATTTCTGTGCTTCATCGTCAATAAGAAGGTCCAAGGTATACAGTAAACCTGAAGTGAAGCTTCGGAATCTACAACTGGGCTCACTGGAGAGGTTCAAATCAAAGAAGGTTAGAGTGTCAGTCCTCTTGTACTTAAGTCGGCATTGTGCCTTTTGTATTAAATTCGGATGCGATTTCTGTGTTTCATAGTCAAAAAGAATGTCAAAGGGATACAGTAAACCTCATGTGAAGCTCCGGAATCTAAAACTGGGCTCACAGGAGAGGTTCAAATCATAGAAAGTTAGAGTGTCAGTCCTCTTGTACTTAAGTCGGCATTGTGCCTTTTGTATTAAATTCGGATGCAATTTCTGTGCTTCATCGTCAATAAGAAGGTCCAAGGTATACAGTAAACCTGAAGTGAAGCTTCGGAATCTACAACTGGGCTCACTGGAGAGGTTCAAATCAAAGAATGTTAGAGTGTCAGTCCTCTTGTACTTAAGTCGGCATTGTGCCTTCTGTATTAAATTCGGATGCGATTTCTGTGTTTCATAGTCAAAAAGAATGTCAAAGGGATACAGTAAACCTCATGTGAAGCTCCGGAATCTAAAACTGGGCTCACAGGAGAGGTTCAAATCATAGAAAGTTAGAGTGTCAGTCCTCTTGTACTTAAGTCGGCATTGTGCCTTTAGTATTATATTCGGATGCAATTTCTGTGTTTCATCGTCAGTGAGAAGGTCCAAGGTAAACAGTAAATCTGAAGTGAAGCATCGGAATTTAAAACTGGACTCACAGGAGAGGATCAAATCATAGAAAGTTAGAGTGTCAGTCCTCTTGTACTTAAGTCGGCATTGTGACTTTTGTGTTTAATTCGGATGCAATTTCTGTGTTTCGTCGGCAATAAGAAGGACAAAGGGATACAGTAAACCTGTAGTGAAGCATTGGAATCTAAAACTGGACTCACAGGAGAGGTTCAAATCATGTAAAGTTAGAGAGTCAGTCCTCCTGTACTTATATCGGCATTGTGCCTTTTGTATTAAATTTGGATGCAATTTCTGTGTTTCATCGTCAATAAGAAGGTCCAAGATAAACAGTAAACCTGAAGTGAAGCAACGGAATCTAAAACTGGACTCACAGGAGAGGTTCAAATCATAGAAAGTTAGAGTGTCAGTCCACTTTTACTTAAGTCGTTATTGTGCCTTTTGTTATTAATTCGGATGCAATTTCTGTGTTTCATCGTCAATTAGAAGGTCCAACGGATACAGTAAACCTGAAGTGAAGCATCGGAATCTAAAACTGGACTCACAGGAGAGGTTCAAATCGTAGAAAGTTAGAGTGTCAGTCCTCTTGTACTTAAGTCCGCATTGTGCCTTTTGTATTAAATTCGATTGCAATTTCTGTGTTTCGTCGTCAATAAGAAGGTCGAAGGGATACGGTAAACCTGAAGTGAAGCATCGGAATCCAAAACTGGACTCACAAAACAGTTTCAAATCATAGAAAGTTAGAGAGTCAGTCCTCTTGTACTTTAGTCAGCATTGTGCCTTTTGTATTAAATTAGGATGCAATTTCTGTGTTTCATCGTCAATAAGAAGGTCCAAGGTATACAGTAAACCTGAAATGAAGCATCGGAATCTAAAACTGGACTCACAGGACAGTTTCAAATCATAGAAAGTTGGAGAGTCAGTCCTCTTGTACATGAGTCAGCATTGTGCCTTTTGTATTAAATTAGGATGCAATTTCTGTGTTTCATCGTCAACAAGAAGGTCCAAGGTATACAGAAAACCTGAAGTGAAGCAACGGAATCTAAAACAGGACTCACAGGAGGGGTTCAAATCATATTAAGTTAGAGAGTCAATCCTCTTGTACTTAAGTCGGCATTGTGCCTTTTGTATTAAATTAGGATGAAATTTCTGTGTTTCATCGTCAATAAGAAGGTCCAAGGTATATAGTAAACCTGAAGTGAAGCATCGGAATCTAAAACTGGACTCACTGGAGAGGTTCAAATCATAGAAAATAAGAGAGTCAGTCCTCTTGTACTTAAGTCGGCATTGTGCCTTTTGTGTTTAATTCGGGTGCAATTTCTGTGTTTCGTCGTCTATAAGAAGGTCAAAGGGATATAGTAAACCTGTAGTGAAGCATGGGAATCTAAAACTGGACTGACAGGAGAGGTTCAAATCATAGAAAGTTAGAGAGTCAGTCCTCCTGTACTTATATCGGCACTGTGCCTTTTGTATTAAATTAGGATGCAATTTCTGTGTTTCGTCGTCAATAAGAAGGTCCAAGGTAAACAGTAAACCTGAAGTGAAGAAACGGAATCTAAAACTGGACTCACAGGAGAGGGTCAAACCATAGAAAGTTAGGGTGTCAGTCCACTTGTACTTAAGTCGGCATTGTGCCTCTTGTATTTAATTCGGATGCAATTTCTGTGTTTCATCGTATATTAGAAAGTCCAACCGATACAGTAAACCTGAAATGAAGCATCGGAATCTAAAACTGGACTCACAGGAGAGGTTCAAATCATAGAAAGTTAGAGTGTCAGTACCCTTGTACTTAAGTCGGCATTGTGCCTTTTGTATTAAATTCGGATGCAATTTCTGTGATTCATCGTCAATAAGACGGTCCAAGGGATACAGTAAACCTAAAGTGAGGCATCGGAATCAAAAACTGGACTCACAGGAGAGGTTCAAATCATAGAAAGCTGGAGTGTCAGTCCTCTTGTACTTAAATCGGCATTGTGCCTTTTGTATTAAATTAGGATGCAATTTCTGTGTTTCATCGTCAATAAGAAGGTCCAAGGTATACAGTAAACCTAAAGTGAAGCATCGGAATCTGAAACTGGACTCACAGGAGAGGTTCAAATCATAGAAAGTTGAGTGTCAGTCCTCTTGTACTTAAGTAGGCATTGTGCCTTTTATATTAAACTGGGATGCAATTTCTGTGTTTCATCGTCAGTAAGAAGACCTAAGGTATACGGTAATCCTGAAGTGAAGCATCAGAGTCTAAAACTGGACTCACAGGAGAGGTTCAAATCATAGTAAGTTAGAAAGTCAGTCCTCTTGTACCTAAGTCGGCATTGTGCCTTTTCTATTAAATTAGGATGCAATTTCTGTATTTCATCGTCAATAAGAAGGTCCAAGGTATATATTAAACCTGAAGTGAGGCATCGGAATCAAAAACTGGACTTACAGAAGAGGTTCAAATCATAGAAAGTTAGAGTGTCAGTACTCTTGTACTTAAGTCGGCATTGAGCCTTTTGTAATAATTTCGGATGCAATTTCTGTGTTTCACCGTCAACAAGAAGGTCCAAGGTATACAGTGAACCTTAAGTGAAGCATCGGAAAAAAAAACTGGACTCACGGGAGAGGTTCAAATCATAGAAATTTAGAGTGTCAGTCCTCTTGTACTTAAGTCGGCATTGTGCGTTTTGTATTATATTAGGATGCAATTTCTGTGTTTCATCGTCAATAAGAAGGTCCGAGGTATACAGTAAACCTAAAGTGAAGCATCGGAATCTAAAACTGGACTCGCAGGAGTGGTTCAAATCATAGAAAGTTAGAGTGCCAGACCTCTTGTACTTAAGTTGGCATTGTGCCTTTAGTATTAAATTCAGATGCAATTTCTGTATTTCATCGTCAATAAGAAGGCCTAAGGTATACAGTTAACCTGAAGTGAAGCATCGGAATCGAAAACTGGACTCACTGGAGAGGTTCTTATCATAGAAAGTTAGAGTGTCAGTCCACTTGTACTTAAGTCGGCATTGTGCTTTTTCTATTAAATTTGGATGCAATTTCTGTGTTTCATCGTCAATAAGAAGGTCTAAGGTATACAGTAAACCTGAAGTGTAGCATCGGAATCTAAAACTGGAATCACAGGACAGGTTCAAATCATAGAAAGTTAGAGTGTCAGTCGTAGTGTACTTAAGTCGGCATTGTGAATTTTGTATTAAATTCGGATGCAATTTCTGTGTTTCATCGTCAATAAGAACGTCCAAGGGATACAGTACACCTGA
Organism: Schistocerca americana; assembly: GCF_021461395.2. Taxonomy (NCBI): domain Eukaryota; kingdom Metazoa; phylum Arthropoda; class Insecta; order Orthoptera; family Acrididae; genus Schistocerca; species Schistocerca americana. The sequence goes on from NC_060121.1 coordinate 63,380,962, forward strand.
AGTGAAGCTTCGGAATCTAAAACTGGACTCACAGGAGAGGTTAAAATCATACAAATTGAGAGTGTCAGTCCTCTTGTACTTAAGTCGGCATTGTGCTTTTTGTATTAAATTAGGATGCAATTTCTGTGTTTCATCGTCAATAAGAAGGTCAGAGGTATACAGTAAACCTGAAGTGAAGCATCGGAATCTAAAACTGGACTCACAGGAGAGTTTCAAATCATAGAAAGTTAGAGTGTTAGTCCTCTTGTACTTAAGTCGGCATTGGGCCTTTTGTATTAAATTCGGATGCAATTTCTGTGTTTCATCGTCAATAAGAAGGTCCAAGGTATACAGTAAACCTGAAGTGAAGCTTCGGAATCTAAAACTGGGCTCACAGGAGGGGTTCAAATCATAGAAAGTTAGAGTGTCAGTCCTCTTGTACTCAAGTCGGCATTGTGCATTTTGTATTAAATTCGGATGCAATTTCTGTGTTCCATCGTCAATAAGAAAGTCCAAGGTATTCAGTAAACCTGAAGTGAGGTATCGAAAACTAAAACTGGACTCACAGGAGAGGTTCAAATCATAGAAAGTTGGAGTGTCTGTCCTCTTGTACTTAAGTCGACATTGTGCCTTTTGAATGTAATTCCGATGTAATTTCTGTGCTTCATCGCCAATAAAAAGGTCCAAAGTATACAGTAAACCTGAAGTGAAGCTTCGGAATCTAAAACTGGGCTCACAGGAGAGGTTCAAATCATAGAAAGTTAGAGTGTCAGTCCTCTTGTACTTAAGTCGGCATTGTGCCTTTTGTATTAAATTCGTATGCAATTTCTGTGTTTCATCGTCAATGAAAATGTCCAAGGCATACAGTAAACCTGAAGTGAAGCATCGGAGACTACATCTGGACCCACAGGAGAGGTTCAAATCATAGAAACTTAGAGTGTCAGTCCTCTTGTACTTAAGTCGGCATTGTGCCTTTTGTATTAAATTCGGATGCTATTTCTGTGTTTCATCGTCAATAAGAAGGTCCAAGGTATTCAGTAAACCTGAAGGGAAGCATCGGAATCTAAAACTGGACTCACAGGAGAGGTTCAAATCATAGAAAGTTTGAGTGTCAGTCCTCTTGTACTTAAGTCGGCATTGTGATTTCTGTATTAAATTCGAATGCAATTTCTGTGTTTCGTCGTCAATAAGAGGGTCCAAGGGATACAGTATACCTGAAGTGTAGCATCGGAATCAAAAACTGGACTCACAGGAGAGGTTAAAATCATAGAAAGTTAGATAGTCAGTCCTCTTGTACTTAAGTCGGCATTGTGCCTTTTGTATTAAATTCGGATGCAATTTCTGTGCTTCATCGTCAATAAGAAGGTCCAAGGTATACAGTAAACCTGAAGTGAAGCTTCGGAATCTACAACTGGGCTCACTGGAGAGGTTCAAATCAAAGAAGGTTAGAGTGTCAGTCCTCTTGTACTTAAGTCGGCATTGTGCCTTTTGTATTAAATTCGGATGCGATTTCTGTGTTTCATAGTCAAAAAGAATGTCAAAGGGATACAGTAAACCTCATGTGAAGCTCCGGAATCTAAAACTGGGCTCACAGGAGAGGTTCAAATCATAGAAAGTTAGAGTGTCAGTCCTCTTGTACTTAAGTCGGCATTGTGCCTTTTGTATTAAATTCGGATGCAATTTCTGTGCTTCATCGTCAATAAGAAGGTCCAAGGTATACAGTAAACCTGAAGTGAAGCATCGGAATTTAAAACTGGACTCACAGGAGAGGATCAAATCATAGAAAGTTAGAGTGTCAGTCCTCTTGTACTTAAGTCGGCATTGTGCCTTTTGTGTTTAATTCGGATGCAATTTCTGTGTTTCGTCGGCAATAAGAAGGACAAAGGGATACAGTAAACCTGTAGTGAAGCATTGGAATCTAAAACTGGACTCACAGGAGAGGTTCAAATCATGTAAAGTTAGAGAGTCAGTCCTCCTGTACTTATATCGGCATTGTGCCTTTTGCATTAAATTTAGATGCAATTTCTGTGTTTCAACGTCAATAAGAAGGTCCAAGGTAAACAGTAAACCTGAAGTGAAGCAACGGAATCTAAAACTGGACTCACAGGAGAGGTTCAAATCATAGAAAGTTAGAGTGTCAGTCCACTTGTACTTAAGTCGGCATTGTGCCTTTTGTATTTAATTCGGATGCAATTTCTGTGTTTCATCGTCAATTAGAAGGTCCAACGGATACAGTAAACCTGAAGTGATGCATCGGAATGTAAAACTGGACTCACAGGAGAGGTTCAAATCGTAGAAAGTTAGAGTGTCAGTCCTCTTGTACTTAAGTCCGCATTGTGCCTTTTGTATTAAATTCGATTGCAATTTCTGTGTTTCGTCGTCAATAAGAAGGTCGAAGGGATACGGTAAACCTGAAGTGAAGCATCGGAATCCAAAACTGGACTCACAAAACAGTTTCAAATCATAGAAAGTTAGAGAGTCAGTCCTCTTGTACTTTAGTCAGCATTGTGCCTTTTGTATTAAATTAGGATGCAATTTCTGTGTTTCATCGTCAATAAGAAGGTCCAAGGTATACAGTAAACCTGAAATGAAGCATCGGAATCTAAAACTGGACTCACAGGACAGTTTCAAATCATAGAAAGTTGGAGAGTCAGTCCTCTTGTACATGAGTCAGCATTGTGCCTTTTGTATTAAGGGGATACGGAATCGGATTTTGGGTTAAAAAATCGAATTTTTTTTTATTGGCGTATTATATTCTGCCATGTTTCCTCTTTAAAATGACGTATCATACATAGCTCTACTACAATTATAACTATTTTATTTTTATATATTTGTGAGATCGGGTATTGCGCTTTAGTTATACACGTCTCTCGTGGCTGACCATGAACTTTTTGGCAGTACCTTTAAAGTGACATGAATTCAAATATCCCGGTTTCCAGCGACTATTTATACACTAGTTGCCCGAAAATGTTTCTCTCTGGTTTCCTCAAGTTACTCTTTGACTTTGTGGCGGGACTGTTTTGTAAACAGTGTGATATAAGAAAGTAGTTGTTGTTGAGTTATTTCGTATTTAGTGCTTCATTTTTCGCAGTGAAAATGCCTAGAGCTAAAGCAAAAGTATTTAAAAAGCGTGTGAACTGGCAAAAGAAAAGAAATAATGATTCATTAGCAAAGCAAAGCAGTTCATCATCATCACTGTTGGAAAATGTGAATCCACTTATTACTGATTTGCCGAACGAACTTACACCAAATGAAAACAGTGCTTCTCATAAAAAACTAAGAGATTTGGAAGAGAAATATAATTTACTTGATAGAGGGAATGAAGTTTTTGAACTCATTGATACGAATATATTGTGTGAAGCTCTTGAAAACAGTTTGTGCTGCAAAAAATGTCATGGAAACGTTTCTCTGAAAGTAGAATCCCATGTTGGCCTGGCTGCCCAGTTTAATTTAATATGCAGTGTTTGTAAATACAGCTGTAAGTTTCCAAGTTCGGTTTCAGTAACTGTAAATAATGGATACAAGAAAACTGAACTTTATAGTGTAAATATTAGGTTAGTTTATGGATTGCGAGCAATTGGTAAGGGCAAAGCAGCTGGTGATATGCTATGTGGTGTTCTAAATCTTCCAAGTGCACCTTCAAAGTTTGAAGCTTACAATTATGTACTAGGATCTGCAGTTGAAGATGTAGCACAGAAGTCAATGCAGGTTGCTGTGGAAGAAGCAGTGGAAGAAAATGACGGCAGTCGTGACCTCACAGTGGCGTTTGATGGCACGTGGCAGAAAAGGGGCCACACCTCCAACAATGGTGTTGTAACAGCAACTAGTGTTGATACTGGCAAGGTTATTGATGTTGCAATAATGTCTAAATACTGTAGGTGCACAGGCAGGCTGAAAAATGAACACAGTGATGACTGTATTGCTAATTATTATGGTAGTAGTGGTGGCATGGAGGTTGCTGGGGTGAAGAAAATTTTTCATCGCTCTTCACAGTGGTATAATGTTCGCTATGTCAAATATCTGGGAGATGGTGACTCTAAAGCATTCAAAGAAGTTTTGGAAAGCAAACCATATGGGAACAGTGTAAATATAAGCAAACTTGAATGTATAGGACATGTGCAGAAGAGAATGGGTGCCAGGCTGAGAAGGTTAAAATCAGTTATGAAAGGGAAAAAACTAGATGATGGGAAAACCTTGGATGGCAGAGGAAGATTGACTGATTCCATAATAGACCACATTCAGAACTGCTATGGCCTTGCAATCAGGCAAAATACAGGCAATCTTGAAGAAATGAGGAGAGCTATATGGGCTTTATATTTCCACACCGCATCCACGGATGAGCATCCACAACATGGTTTGTGCCCCAAAGGTGAAAACAGCTGGTGTAAATACAATAGGGGACTAACAACAGGAGAGAAATACATTCACCACCACAGTCTACCATCAGCCATCATGGCAGAAATAAAGCCCATTTTCAGAGATCTGGCTGACAGAAGTCTTCTGATGAAATGTCTTCACGGAAAAACGCAGAACCCCAACGAGTGCTTGAATAGTGTGATATGGCATCGTCTCCCAAAAACAGTGTTTGTCGGAATTAATACACTACATTTTGGTGTGTATGATGCTGTGGCAACCTTCAATCTTGGAAATATAACTAAATGCCAGGTCCCTCAAAAGTTGGGTATGTGTGTTGGTTCCCGTAAGGTACGTGCTATGTTCTTTTTAGATCAGCACAGACTAAGGCATGCTGATAATATAATCAAGACATTAGTGAAAAAAGCAAGACAGGTGCAGAGGGGTGCCAAAAGAAGACTTGAAGATGATTATGAAGACTGTGAAGGGGGTATTAGCTACGGATCAGGAATGTTTTAATCTTCTTTCTCCGTTTCCCGTAAGTTTACTTTTTACTTCATCTAGGAACATTATCTCAGGTACTGGTCAACCTAGAAGTCTGAAATTTTTATGACGTAGTGACATAGGTCCCTATTACATACTGAAACAACGATTTTTTAATTACTTGATTTACAAAAGACTTAGGGGTGATAGTCTAGTAAAAAGCGATGGAAAAAATTTACTTAAAAATAAATGTACAATATCTCTGTAAGAAAATACTTTGACAATAAACTGTTGTTTCAGTATTGTTGTAACATATGAATGCACATACAGTAAAATTTTTACCTCTCTGTCTCCAGTAGTTTGTGAGAAAATGTTCCCTATAGTAGGCATATATTAACATTGCGGGGATAGGTGATACCGTATCCCCTTAAATTAGGATGCAATTTCTGTGTTTCATCGTCAACAAGAAGGTCCAAGGTATACAGAAAACCTGAAGTGAAGCAACGGAATCTAAAACAGGACTCACAGGAGGGGTTCAAATCATATTAAGTTAGAGAGTCAATCCTCTTGTACTTAAGTCGGCATTGTGCCTTTTGTATTAAATTAGGATGAAATTTCTGTGTTTCATCGTCAATAAGAAGGTCCAAGGTATATAGTAAACCTGAAGTGAAGCATCGGAATCTAAAACTGGACTCACTGGAGAGGTTCAAATAATAGAAAATAAGAGAGTCAGTCCTCTTGTACTTAAGTCGGCATTGTGCCTTTTGTGTTTAATTCGGGTGCAATTTCTGTGTTTCGTCGTCTATAAGAAGGTCAAAGGGATATAGTAAACCTGTAGTGAAGCATCGGAATCTAAAACTGGACTGACAGGAGAGGTTCAAATCATAGAAAGTTAGAGAGTCAGTCCTCCTGTACTTATATCGGCACTGTGCCTTTTGTATTAAATTAGGATGCAATTTCTGTGTTTCATCGTCAATAAGAAGGTCCAAGGTAAACAGTAAACCTGAAGTGAAGAAACGGAATCTAAAACTGGACTCACAGGAGAGGGTCAAACCATAGAAAGTTAGAGTGTCAGTCCACTTGTACTTAAGTCGGCATTGTGCCTCTTGTATTTAATTCGGATGCAATTTCTGTGTTTCATCGTATATTAGAAAGTCCAACCGATACAGTAAACCTGAAGTGAAGCATCGAAATCTAAAACTGGACTCACAGGTGAGGTTCAAATCATAGTAAGTTAGAGTGTCAGTCCTCTTGTACTTAAGTCCACATTGTGCCTTTTGTATTAAATTCGGAAGCAATTTCTGTGTTTCGTCGTCAATAAGAAGGTCCAAGGGTTACAGTAAACCTGAAATGAAGCATCGGAATCTAAAACTGGACTCACAGGAGAGGTTCAAATCATAGAAAATTAGAGTGTCAGTACCCTTGTACTTAAGTCGGCATTGTGCCTTTTGTATTAAATTCGGATGCAATTTCTGTGATTCATCGTCAATAAGACGGTCCAAGGGATACAGTAAACCTGAAGTGAGGCATGGGAATCAAAAACTGGACTCACAGGAGAGGTTCAAATCATAGAAAGTTGGAGTGTCAGTCCTCTTGTACTTAAATCGGCATAGTGCCTTTTGTATTAAATTAGGATGCAATTTCTGTGTTTCATCGTCAATAAGAAGGTCCAAGGTATACAGTAAACCTAAAGTGAAGCATCGGAATCTGAAACTGGACTCACAGGAGAGGTTCAAATCATAGAAAGTTGAGTGTCAGTCCTCTTGTACTTAAGTAGGCATTGTGCCTTTTATATTAAACTGGGATGCAATTTCTGTGTTTCATCGTCAGTAAGAACGCCTAAGGTATACGGTAATCCTGAAGTGAATCATCAGAGTCTAAAACTGGACTCACAGGAGAGGTTCAAATCATAGTAAGTTAGAAAGTCAGTCCTCTTGTACCTAAGTCGGCATTGTGGCTTTTCTATTAAATTAGGATGCAATTTCTGTATTTCATCGTCAATAAGAAGGTCCAAGGTATATATTAAGCCTGAAGTGAGGCATCGGAATCAAAAACTGGACTTACAGAAGAGGTTCAAATCATAGAAAGTTAGAGTGTCAGTACTCTTGTACTTAAGTCGGCATTGAGCCTTTTGTAATAATTTCGGATGCAATTTCTGTGTTTCATCGTCAACAAGAAGGTCCAAGGTATACAGTGAACCTTAAGTGAAGCATCGGAATAAAAAACTGGACTCACGGGAGAGGTTCAAATCATAGAAATGTAGAGTGTCAGTCCTCTTGTACTTAAGTCGGCATTGTGCGTTTTGTATTATATTAGGATGCAATTTCTGTGTTTCATCGTCAATAAGAAGGTCCGAGGTATACAGTAAACCTGAAGTGAAGCATCGGAATCTAAAACTGGACTCACAGGAGAGGTTCAAATAATAGAAAGTTAGAGTGTCAGTACTCTTATACTGAAGTCGGCATTGTGCCTTTTGTATTAAATTTGGATGCAATTTCTGTGATTCATCGTCAATAAGAACGTCCAACTGATACAGTAAACCTGAAGTGAAGCTTCGGAATCTACAACTGGGCTCACTGGAGAGGTTCAAATCAAAGAAGGTTAGAGTGTCAGTCCTCTTGTACTTAAGTCGGCATTGTGCCTTTTGTATTAAATTCGGATGCGATTTCTGTGTTTCATAGTCAAAAAGAATGTCAAAGGGATACAGTAAACCTCAAGTGAAGCTCCGGAATCTAAAACTGGGCTCACAGGAGAGGTTCAAATCATAGAAAGTTAGAGTGTCAGTCCTCTTGTACTTAAGTCGGCATTGTGCTTTTTGTATTAAATTCGGATGCAATTTCGGTGGTACATCGTCAATAAGAAGGTCCAAGGTATACAGTAAACCTGAAGTGAAGCATCGGAATTTAAACTGGACTCACAGGAGAGGTTCAAATCATAGAAAGTTAGAGTGTCAGTCCTCTTGTACTTAAGTCGGCATTGTGCCTTTTGAATTTAATTCCAATGCAATTTATGTACTTCATCGTAAATAAGGAGGTCCAGGGTATACAGTAAACCTGAAGTGAAGCTTCGGAATCTACAACTGGGCTCACTGGAGAGGTTCAAATCAAAGAAGGTTATAGTGTCAGTCCTCTTGTACTTAAGTCGACATTGTGCCTTTTGAATTTAATTCCGATGCAATTTCTAGGCTTCATCGTCAATAAGAAGGTCCAAGGTATACAGTAAACTTAAAGTGAAGAATCGGAATCTAAAACTGGGCTCACAGGAGACATTCAAATCATAGAAAGTTAGAGTGTATGTCCTCTTGTACTTAAGTCGGCATTGTGCCTTTTGTATTAAATTCAGACGATATTTCTGTGCTTCATCGTCAAGAAGAAGTTACAAGGTATACAGTAAACCTGAAGGGAAGCATCGGAATCTAAAAAGGACTCACAGGAGAGGTTCAAATCATAGAAAGTTAGAGTGTCAGTCGTCTTGTATTTAAGTCGGCATTGTGCCTTTTGTACTAAATTTGGATGCAATTTCTGAGTTTCATCATCAATAAGAAGGTCCAAAGGGATACAGTAAACCTGAAGTGAAGCATCAGAATCAAAAACTGGACCCACAGGAGAGTTTCAAATCATAGAAAGTTAGAGTGTCAGTCCTCTTGTACTTAAGTCGGCATTGTGCCTTTAGTATTAAATTCGGATGCAATTTTTGTGTTTCATCGTCAGTGAGAAGGTCCAAGGTAAACAGTAAATCTGAAGTGAAGCATCGGAATTTAAAACTGGACTCACAGGAGAGGTTCAAATCATAGAAAGTTAGAGTGTCAGTCCTCTTGTACTTAAGTCGGCAGTGTGCCTTTAGTATTAAATTCGGATGCAATTTCTGTGTTTCATCGTCAGTGAGAAGGTCCAAGGTAAACAGTAAATCTGAAGTGCAGCATCGGAATTTAAAACTGGACTCACAGGAGAGGTTCAAATCATAGAAAGTTAGAGTGTCAGTCCTCTTGTACTTAAGTCGGCATTGTGCTTTTTGTATTAAATTCGGATGCAATTTCTGTGTTACATCGTCAATAAGAAGGTCCAAGGTATACAGTAAACCTGAAGGGAAGCATCGGAATCTAAAACTGGACTCACAGGAGAGTTTCAAATCATAGAAAGTTAGAGTGTCAGTCCTCTTGTACTTAAGTCGGCATTGTGCCTTTTGTGTTTAATTCGGATGCAATTTCTGTGTTTCGTCGGCAATAAGAAGGTTAAAGGGATACACTAAACCTGTAGTGAAGCATTGGAATCTAAAACTGGACTCACAGGAGAGGTTCAAATCATGTACAGTTAGAGAGTCAGTCCTCCTGTACTTATATCGGCATTGTGCCTTTTGTATTAAATTTGGATGCAATTTCTGTGTTTCATCGTCAATAAGAACGTCCAAGGTAAACAGTAAACCTGAAGTGAAGCAACGGAATCTAAAACTGGACTCACAGGAGAGGTTCAAATCATAGAAAGTTAGAGTGTCGGTCCACTTGTACTTAAGTCGGCATTGTGCCTTTTGTATTTAATTCGGATGCAATTTCTGTGTTTCATCGTCAATTAGAAGGTCCAACGGATACGGTAAACCTGAAGTGAAGCATCGGAATCTAAAACTGGACTCACAGGTGAGGTTCAAATCAAAATAAGTTAGAGTGTCAGTCCTCTTGTACTTAAGTCCACATTGTGCCTTTTGTATTAAATTCGGAAGCAATTTCTGTGTTTCGTCGTCAATAAGAAGGTCCAAGGGATACAGTAAACCCGAAATGAAGCATCGGAATCTAAAACTGGACTCAAAGGACAGTTTCAAATCATAGACAGTTACAGAGTCAGTCCTCTTGTACTTAAGTCATCATTGTGCCTTTTGTATTAAATTGGGATGCAATTTCTGTGTTTCATCGTCAACAAGAAGGTCCAAGGTATACAGCAAACCTGAAGTGAAGCAACGGAATCTAAATCTGGACTCACAGGAGGGGTTCAAATCATATTAAGTTAGAGAGTCAATCCTCTTGTACTTAAGTCGGCATTGTGCCTTTTGTATTAAATTAGGATTAAATTTCTGTGTTTCATCGTTAAGAAGAGGTCAAAGGTATACAGTAAACCTGAAGTGAAGCATCGGAATCTAAAACTGGACTCACAGGAGAGGTTCAAATCATAGAAAGTTAGAGTGTCAGTACCCTTGTACTTAAGTCGGCATTGTGCCTTTTGTATTAAATTTGGATGCAATTTCTGTGATTCATCGTCAATAAGACGGTTCAAGGGATACAGTAAACCTAAAGTAAAGCATCGGAATCTAAAACTGGACTCACAGGAGAGGTTCAAATCTTAGAAAGTTGGAGTGTCAGTCCTCTTGTACTTAAGTCGGCATTGTGCCTTTTATATTAAATTCGATTGCAATTTCTGTGTTTCGTCGTCAATAAGAAGGTCGAAGGGATACGGTAAACCTGACGTGAAGCATCGGAATCCAAAACTGGACTCACAAAACAGTTTCAAATCATAGAAAGTTAGAGAGTCAGTCCTCTTGTACTTTAGTCAGCATTGTGTCTTTTGTATTAAATTAGGATGCAATTTCTGTGTTTCATCGTCAATAAGAAGGTCCAAGGTATACAGTAAACCTGAAATGAAGCATCGGAATCTAAAACTGGACTCACAGGACAGTTTCAAATCATAGAAAGTTGGAGAGTCAGTCCTCTTGTACATGAGTCAGCATTGTGATTTTTGTATTAAATTAGGATGCAATTTCTGTGTTTCATCGTCAACAAGAAGGTCCAAGGTATACAGAAAACCTGAAGTGAAGCAACGGAATCTAAAACTGGACTCACAGGAGGGGTTCAAATCATATGAACTTAGAGAGTCCATCCTCTTGTACTTAAGTCGGCATTGTGCCTTTTGTATTAAATTAGGATGAAATTTCTGTGTTTCATCGTCAATAAGAAGGACCAAGGTATATAGTAAACCTGAAGTGAAGCATCGGAATCTAAAACTGGACTCACTGGAGAGGTTCAAATCGTAGAAAATAAGAGAGTCCGTCCTCTTGTACTTAAGTCGGCATTGTGCCTTTTGTGTTTAATTCTGGTGCAATTTCTGTGTTTCGTCGTCTATAAGAAGGTCAAAGGGATATAGTAAACCTGTAGTGAAGCATCGGAATCTAAAACTGGACTGACAGGAGAGGTTCAAATCATAGAAAGTTAGAGAGTCAGTCCTCCTGTACTTATATCGGCACTGTGCCTTTTGTATTAAATTAGGATGCAATTTCTGTGTTTCATCGTCAATAAGAAGGTCAAAGGTAAACAGTAAACCTGAAGTGAAGCAACGGAATCTAAAACTTTACTCACAGGAGAGGTTCAAATCATAGAAAGTTAGAGTGTCAGTCCACTTGTACTTAAGTCGGCATTGTGCCTTTTGTATTTAATTCGGATGCAATTTCTGTGTTTCATCGTATATTAGAAGGTCCAACCGATACAGTAAACCTGAAGTGAAGCATCGAAATCTAAAACTGGACTCACAGGTGAGGTTCAAATCATAGTAAGTTAGAGTGTCAGTCCTCTTGTACTTAAGTCCACCTTGTGCCTTTTGTATTAAATTCGGAAGCAATTTCTGTGTTTCGTCGTCAATAAGAAGGTCCAAGGGATACAGTAGACCTGAAATGAAGCATCGGAATCTAAAACTGGACTCAAAGGACAGTTTCAAATCATAGACAGTTAGAGAGTCAGTCCTCTTGTACTTAAGTCATCATTCTGCCTTTTGTATTAAATTAGGATGCAATTTCTGTGTTTCATCGTCTATAAGAAGGTCCAAGGTATACGGCAAACCTAAAGTGAAGCATCGGAATCTAAAACTGGACTCGCTGGAGTGGTTCAAATCATAGAAAGTTAGAGTGCCAGACCTCTTGTACTTAAGTTGGCATTGTGCCCTTAGTATTAAATTCAGATGCAATTTCTGTTTTTCATCGTCAATAAGAAGGCCTAAGGTATACAGTTAACCTGAAGTGAAGCATCGGAATCTAAAACTGGACTCACCGGAGAGGTTCTTATCATAGAAAGTTAGAGTGTCAGTCCACTTGTACTTAAGTCGGCATTGTGCATTTTCTATTAAATTTGGATGCAATTTCTGTGTTTCATCGTCAATAAGAAGGTCTAAGGTATACAGTAAACCTGAAATGAAGCATCGGAATCTAAAACTGGAATCACAGGACAGGTTTAAATCATAGAAAGTTAGAGTGTCAGTCGTCCTGTACTTAAGTCGGCATTGTGAATTTTGTATTAAATTCGGATGCAATTTCTGTGTTTCATCGTCAATAAGAACGTCCAAGGGATACAGTAAACCTTAAGTAAAGCTTCGGAATCTAAAACTGGACTCACAGGAGAGGTTAAAATCATACAAATTGAGAGTGTCAGTCCTCTTGTACTAAAGTCGGCATTGTGCCTTTTGTATTAAATTAGGATGCAATTTCTGTGTTTCATCGTCAGTAAGAAGGTCAGAGGTATACAGTAAACCTGAAGTGAAGCATCGGAATCTAAAACTGGACTCACAGGAGAGTTTCAAATCATAGACAGTTAGAGTGTCAGTCCTCTTGTACTTAAGTCGGCATTGGGCCTTTTGTATTAAATTCGGATGCAATTTCTGTGTTTCATCGTCAATAAGAAGGTCCAAGGTATTGAGTAAACCTGAAGTGAAGCATCGGAATCTAAAACTGGACTCACTGGAGAGGTTTAAATCATAGAAAGTTAGAGTGCCAGTCCTCTTGTACTTAAGTTGGCATTGTGCCTTTTGTATTAAATTCGGATGCAATTTCTGTGTTTCATCGTCAATGAAAATGTCCAAGGCATACAGTAAACCTGAAGTGAAGCATCGGAAACTACATCTGGACCCACAGGAGAGGTTCAAATCATCGAAACTTAGAGTGTCAGTCCTCTTGTACTTAAGTCGGCATTGTGCCTTTTGTATTAAATTCGGATGCTATTTCTGTGTTTCATCGTCAATAAGAAGGTCCAAGGTATTCAGTAAACCTGAAGGGAAGCATCGGAATCTAAAACTGGACTCACAGGAGAGGTTCAAATCATAGAAAGTTAGAGTGTCAGTCCCCTTGTACTTAAGTCGGCATTGTGCCTTTTGTATTAAATTCGGATGCAATTTCGGTGTTACATCGTCAATAAGAAGGTCCAAGGTATACAGTAAACCCAAAGTGAAGCATCGGAATCTAAAACTGGACTCACAGGAGAGGTTCAAATCATAGAAAGTTTGAGTGTCAGTCCTCTTGTACTTAAGTCGGCATTGTGATTTCTGTATTAAATTCGAATGCAATTTCTGTGTTTCGTCGTCAATAAGAGGGTGCAAGGGATACAGTATACCTGAAGTGTAGCATCGAAATCTAAAACTGGACTCCCAGGAGAGATTAAAATCATAGAAAGTTAGAGTGTCAGTCCTCTTGTATTTAAGTCGGCATTGTGCCTTTTGTATTAAATTCGGATGCAATTTCTGTGCTTCATCGTCAATAAGAAGGTCCAAGGTATACAGTAAACCTGAAGTGAAGCTTCGGAATCTACAACTGGGCTCACTGGAGAGGTTCAAATCAAAGAAGGTTAGAGTGTCAGTCCTCTTGTACTTAAGTCGGCATTGTGCTTTTTGTATTAAATTCGGATGCAATTTCGGTGTTACATCGTCAATAAAAAGGTCCAAGGTATACAGTAAACCTGAAGTGAAGCATCGGAATCTAAAACTGGACTCACAGGAGAGGTTCAAATCATAGAAAGTTTGAGTGTCAGTCCTCTTGTACTTAAGTCGGCATTGTGCCTTTTGAATTTAATTCCGATGCAATTTATGTACTTCATCGTCAATAAGGAGGTCCAGGGTATACAGTAAACCTGAAGTGAAGCTTCGGAATCTACAACTGGGCTCACTGGAGAGGTTCAAATCAAAGAAGGTTAGAGTGTCAGTCCTCTTGTACTTAAGTCGACATTGTGCCTTTTGAATTTAATTCCGATGCAATTTCTGTGCTTCATCGTCAATAGGAAGGTCCAAGGTATACAGTAAACTTAAAGTGAAGAATCGGAATCTAAAACTGGGCTCACAGGAGACATTCAAATCATAGAAAGTTAGAGTGTATGTCCTCTTGTACTTAAGTCGGCATTGTGCCTTTTGTATTTAATTCGGATGCAATTTCTGTGTTTCATCGTCAATTAGAAGGTCCAACGGATACAGTAAACCTGAAGTGAAGCATCGGAATCTAAAACTGGACTCACAGGTGAGGTTCAAATCATAGTAAGTTAGAGTGTCAGTCCTCTTGTACTTAAGTCCACATTGTGCCTTTTGTATTAAATTCGGAAGCAATTTCTGTGTTTCGTCGTCAATAAGAAGGTCCAAGGGATACAGTAAACCCGAATTGAAGCATCGGAATCTAAAACTGGACTCAAAGGACAGTTTCAAATCATAGACAGTTACAGAGTCAGTCCTCTTGTACTTAAGTCATTATTGTGCCTTTTGTATTAAATTGGGATGCAATTTCTGTGTTTCATCGTCAACAAGAAGGTCCAAGGTATACAGCAAACCTGAAGTGAAGCAACGGAATCTAAATCTGGACTCACAGGAGGGGTTCAAATCATATTAAGTTAGAGAGTCAATCCTCTTGTACTTAAGTCGGCATTGTGCCTTTTGTATTAAATTAGGATGAAATTTCTGTGTTTCATCGTTAAGAAGAGGTCCAAGGTATACAGTAAACCTGAAGTGAAGCATCGGAATCTAAAACTGGACTCACAGGAGAGGTTCAAATCATAGAAAGTTAGAGTGTCAGTACCCTTGTACTTAAGTCGGCATTGTGCCTTTTGTATTAAATTTGGATGCAATTTCTGTGATTCATCGTCAATAAGACGGTTCAAGGGATACAGTAAACCTAAAGTAAAGCATCGGAATCTAAAACTGGACTCACAGGAGAGGTTCAAATCTTAGAAAGTTGGAGTGTCAGTCCTCTTGTACTTAAGTCGGCATTGTGCCTTTTATATTAAATTCGATTGCAATTTCTGTGTTTCGTCGTCAATAAGAAGGTCGAAGGGATACGGTAAACCTGACGTGAAGCATCGGAATCCAAAACTGGACTCACAAAACAGTTTCAAATCATAGAAAGTTAGAGAGTCAGTCCTCTTGTACTTTAGTCAGCATTGTGCCTTTTGTATTAAATTAGGATGCAATTTCTGTGTTTCATCGTTAATAAGAAGGTCCAAGGTATACAGTAAACCTGAAATGAAGCATCGGAATCTAAAACTGGACTCACAGGACAGTTTCAAATCATAGAAAGTTGGAGAGTCAGTCCTCTTGTACATGAGTCAGCATTGTGATTTTTGTATTAAATTAGGATGCAATTTCTGTGTTTCATCGTCAACAAGAAGGTCCAAGGTATACAGAAAACCTGAAGTGAAGCAACGGAATCTAAAACTGGACTCACAGGAGGGGTTCAAATCATATTAACTTAGAGAGTCCATCCTCTTGTACTTAAGTCGGCATTGTGCCTTTTGTATTAAATTAGGATGAAATTTCTGTGTTTCATCGTCAATAAGAAGGACCAAGGTATATAGTAAACCTGAAGTGAAGCATCGGAATCTAAAACTGGACTCACTGGAGAGGTTCAAATCGTAGAAAATAAGAGAGTCCGTCCTCTTGTACTTAAGTCGGCATTGTGCCTTTTGTGTTTATTTCTGGTGCAATTTCTGTGTTTCGTCGTCTATAAGAAGGTCAAAGGGATATAGTAAACCTGTAGTGAAGCATCGGAATCTAAAACTGGACTGACAGGAGAGGTTCAAATCATAGAAAGTTTGAGTGTCAGTCCTCTTGTAGTTAAGTCGGCATTGTGCCTTTTGAATTTAATTCCGATGCAATTTATGTACTTCATCGTCAATAAGGAGGTCCAGGGTATACAGTAAACCTGAAGTGAAGCATCGGAATCTAAAACTGGACTCACTGGAGAGGTTCAAATCGTAGAAAATAAGAGAGTCCGTCCTCTTGTACTTAAGTCGGCATTGTGCCTTTTGTGTTTAATTCTGGTGCAATTTCTGTGTTTCGTCGTCAATAAAAAGGTCCAAGGTATACAGTAAACCTGAAGTGAAGCATCGGAATCTAAAACTGGACTCACAGGAGAGGTTCAAATCATAGAAAGTTTGAGTGTCAGTCCTCTTGTACTTAAGTCGGCATTGTGCCTTTTGAATTTAATTCCGATGCAATTTATGTACTTCATCGTCAATAAGGAGGTACAGGGTATACAGTAAACCTGAAGTGAAGCTTCGGAATCTACAACTGGGCTCACTGGAGAGGTTCAAATCAAAGAAGGTTAGAGTGTCAGTCCTCTTGTACTTAAGTCGACATTGTGCCTTTTGAATTTAATTCCGATGCAATTTCTGTGCTTCATCGTCAATAGGAAGGTCCAAGGTATACAGTAAACTTAAAGTGAAGAATCGGAATCTAAAACTGGGCTCACAGGAGACATTCAAATCATAGAAAGTTAGAGTGTATGTCCTCTTGTACTTAAGTCGGCATTGTGCCTTTTGTATTTAATTCGGATGCAATTTCTGTGTTTCATCGTCAATTAGAAGGTCCAACGGATACAGTAAACCTGAAGTGAAGCATCGGAATCTAAAACTGGACTCACAGGTGAGGTTCAAATCATAGTAAGTTAGAGTGTCAGTCCTCTTGTACTTAAGTCCACATTGTGCCTTTTGTATTAAATTCGGAAGCAATTTCTGTGTTTCGTCGTCAATAAGAAGGTCCAAGGGATACAGTAAACCCGAATTGAAGCATCGGAATCTAAAACTGGACTCAAAGGACAGTTTCAAATCATAGACAGTTACAGAGTCAGTCCTCTTGTACTTAAGTCATCATTGTGCCTTTTGTATTAAATTGGGATGCAATTTCTGTGTTTCATCGTCAACAAGAAGGTCCAAGGTATACAGCAAACCTGAAGTGAAGCAACGGAATCTAAATCTGGACTCACAGGAGGGGTTCAAATCATATTAAGTTAGAGAGTCAATCCTCTTGTACTTAAGTCGGCATTGTGCCTTTTGTATTAAATTAGGATTAAATTTCTGTGTTTCATCGTTAAGAAGAGGTCCAAGGTATACAGTAAACCTGAAGTGAAGCATCGGAATCTAAAACTGGACTCACAGGAGAGGTTCAAATCATAGAAAGTTAGAGTGTCAGTACAATTGTACTTAAGTCGGCATTGTGCCTTTTGTATTAAATTTGGATGCAATTTCTGTGATTCATCGTCAATAAGACGGTTCAAGGGATACAGTAAACCTAAAGTAAAGCATCGGAATCTAAAACTGGACTCACAGGAGAGGTTCAAATCTTAGAAAGTTGGAGTGTCAGTCCTCTTGTACTTAAGTCGGCATTGTGCCTTTTATATTAAATTCGATTGCAATTTCTGTGTTTCGTCGTCAATAAGAAGGTCGAAGGGATACGGTAAACCTGACGTGAAGCATCGGAATCCAAAACTGGACTCACAAAACAGTTTCAAATCATAGAAAGTTAGAGAGTCAGTCCTCTTGTACTTTAGTCAGCATTGTGCCTTTTGTATTAAATTAGGATGCAATTTCTGTGTTTCATCGTCAATAAGAAGGTCCAAGGTATACAGTAAACCTGAAATGAAGCATCGGAATCTAAAACTGGACTCACAGGACAGTTTCAAATCATAGAAAGTTGGAGAGTCAGTCCTCTTGTACATGAGTCAGCATTGTGATTTTTGTATTAAATTAGGATGCAATTTCTGTGTTTCATCGTCAACAAGAAGGTCCAAGGTATACAGAAAACCTGAAGTGAAGCAACGGAATCTAAAACTGGACTCACAGGAGGGGTTCAAATCATATTAACTTAGAGAGTCCATCCTCTTGTACTTAAGTCGGCATTGTGCCTTTTGTATTAAATTAGGATGAAATTTCTGTGTTTCATCGTCAATAAGAAGGACCAAGGTATATAGTAAACCTGAAGTGAAGCATCGGAATCTAAAACTGGACTCACTGGAGAG
Source organism: Schistocerca americana (assembly GCF_021461395.2). Taxonomy (NCBI): domain Eukaryota; kingdom Metazoa; phylum Arthropoda; class Insecta; order Orthoptera; family Acrididae; genus Schistocerca; species Schistocerca americana. Next base: position 63,398,788 of record NC_060121.1, read on the forward strand.
GTTCAAATCGTAGAAAATAAGAGAGTCCGTCCTCTTGTACTTAAGTCGGCATTGTGCCTTTTGTGTTTAATTCTGGTGCAATGTCTGTGTTTCGTCGTCTATAAGAAGGTCAAAGGGATATAGTAAACCTGTAGTGAAGCATCGGAATCTAAAACTGGACTGACAGGAGAGGTTCAAATCATAGAAAGTTAGAGAGTCAGTCCTCCTGTACTTATATCGGCACTGTGCCTTTTGTATTAAATTAGGATGCAATTTCTGTGTTTCATCGTCAATAAGAAGGTCAAAGGTAAACAGTAAACCTGAAGTGAAGCAACGGAATCTAAAACTTTACTCACAGGAGAGGTTCAAATCATAGAAAGTTAGAGTGTCAGTCCACTTGTACTTAAGTCGGCATTGTGCCTTTTGTATTTAATTCGGATGCAATTTCTGTGTTTCATCGTATATTAGAAGGTCCAACCGATACAGTAAACCTGAAGTGAAGCATCGAAATCTAAAACTGGACTCACAGGTGAGGTTCAAATCATAGTAAGTTAGAGTGTCAGTCCTCTTGTACTTAAGTCCACATTGTGCCTTTTGTATTAAATTCGGAAGCAATTTCTGTGTTTCGTCGTCAATAAGAAGGTCCAAGGGATACAGTAGACCTGAAATGAAGCATCGGAATCTAAAACTGGACTCAAAGGACAGTTTCAAATCATAGACAGTTAGAGAGTCAGTCCTCTTGTACTTAAGTCATCATTCTGCCTTTTGTATTAAATTAGGATGCAATTTCTGTGTTTCATCGTCTATAAGAAGGTCCAAGGTATACGGCAAACCTAAAGTGAAGCATCGGAATCTAAAACTGGACTCGCTGGAGTGGTTCAAATCACAGAAAGTTAGAGTGCCAGACCTCTTGTACTTAAGTTGGCATTGTGCCCTTAGTATTAAATTCAGATGCAATTTCTGTTTTTCATCGTCAATAAGAAGGCCTAAGGTATACAGTTAACCTGAAGTGAAGCATCGGAATCTAAAACTGGACTCACCGGAGAGGTTCTTATCATAGAAAGTTAGAGTGTCAGTCCACTTGTACTTAAGTCGGCATTGTGCATTTTCTATTAAATTTGGATGCAATTTCTGTGTTTCATCGTCAATAAGAACGTCTAGGGTATACAGTAAACCTGAAATGAAGCATCGGAATCTAAAACTGGAATCACAGGACAGGTTTAAATCATAGAAAGTTAGAGTGTCAGTCGTCCTGTACTTAAGTCGGCATTGTGAATTTTGTATTAAATTCGGATGCAATTTCTGTGTTTCATCGTCAATAAGAACGTCCAAGGGATACAGTAAACCTGAAGTAAAGCTTCGGAATCTAAAACTGGACTCACAGGAGAGGTTAAAATCATACAAATTGAGAGTGTCAGTCCTCTTGTACTAATGTCGGCATTGTGCCTTTTGTATTAAATTAGGATGCAATTTCTGTGTTTCATCGTCAATAAGAAGGTCAGAGGTATACAGTAAACCTGAAGTGAAGCATCGGAATCTAAAACTGGACTCACAGGAGAGTTTCAAATCATAGACAGTTAGAGTGTCAGTCCTCTTGTACTTAAGTCGGCATTGGGCCTTTTGTATTAAATTCGGATGCAATTTCTGTGTTTCATCGTCAATAAGAAGGTCCAAGGTATTGAGTAAACCTGAAGTGAAGCATCGGAATCTAAAACTGGACTCACTGGAGAGGTTTAAATCATAGAAAGTTAGAGTGCCAGTCCTCTTGTACTTAAGTTGGCATTGTGCCTTTTGTATTAAATTCGGATGCAATTTCTGTGTTTCATCGTCAATGAAAATGTCCAAGGCATACTGTAAACCTGAAGTGAAGCATCGGAAACTACATCTGGACCCACAGGAGAGGTTCAAATCATAGAAACTTAGAGTGTCAGTCCTCTTGTACTTAAGTCGGCATTGTGCCTTTTGTATTAAATTCGGATGCTATTTCTGTGTTTCATCGTCAATAAGAAGGTCCAAGGTATTCAGTAAACCTGAAGGGAAGCATCGGAATCTAAAACTGGACTCACAGGAGAGGTTCAAATCATAGAAAGTTAGAGTGTCAGTCCCCTTGTACTTAAGTCGGCATTGTGCCTTTTGTATTAAATTCGGATGCAATTTCGGTGTTACATCGTCAATAAGAAGGTCCAAGGTATACAGTAAACCCAAAGTGAAGCATCGGAATCTAAAACTGGACTCACAGGAGAGGTTCAAATCATAGAAAGTTTGAGTGTCAGTCCTCTTGTACTTAAGTCGGCATTGTGATTTCTGTATTAAATTCGAATGCAATTTCTGTGTTTCGTCGTCAACAAGAGGGTGCAAGGGATACAGTATACCTGAAGTGTAGCATCGGAATCTAAAACTGGACTCCCAGGAGAGATTAAAATCATAGAAAGTTAGAGTGTCAGTCCTCTTGTATTTAAGTCGGCATTGTGCCTTTTGTATTAAATTCGGATGCAATTTCTGTGCTTCATCGTCAATAAGAAGGTCCAAGGTACACAGTAAACCTGAAGTGAAGCTTCGGAATCTACAACTGGGCTCACTGGAGAGGTTCAAATCAAAGAAGGTTAGAGTGTCAGTCCTCTTGTACTTAAGTCGGCATTGTGCTTTTTGTATTAAATTCGGATGCAATTTCGGTGTTACATCGTCAATAAAAAGGTCCAAGGTATACAGTAAACCTGAAGTGAAGCATCGGAATCTAAAACTGGACTCACAGGAGAGGTTCAAATCATAGAAAGTTTGAGTGTCAGTCCTCTTGTACTTAAGTCGGCATTGTGCCTTTTGAATTTAATTCCGATGCAATTTATGTACTTCATCGTCAATAAGGAGGTCCAGGGTATACAGTAAACCTGAAGTGAGGCTTCGGAATCTACAACTGGGCTCACTGGAGAGGTTCAAATCAAAGAAGGTTAGAGTGTCAGTCCTCTTGTACTTAAGTCGACATTGTGCCTTTTGAATTTAATTCCGATGCAATTTCTGTGCTTCATCGTCAATAGGAAGGTCCAAGGTATACAGTAAACTTAAAGTGAAGAATCGGAATCTAAAACTGGGCTCACAGGAGACATTCAAATCATAGAAAGTTAGAGTGTATGTCCTCTTGTACTTAAGTCGGCATTGTGCCTTTTGTATTAAATTCAGACGATATTTCCGTGCTTCATCGTCAAGAAGATGTTACAAGGTATACAGTAAACCTGAAGTGAAGCATCGGAATCTGAAAAAGGACTCACAGGAGAGGTTCAAATCATAGAAAGTTAGAGTGTCAGTCGTCTTGTATTTAAGTCGGCATTGTGCCTTTTGTATTAAATTTGGATGCAATTTCTGAGTTTCATCATCAATAAGAAGGTCCAAGGTATTCAGTAAATCTGAAGAGAAGCATCGGAATTTAAAACTGGACTCACAGGAGAGGTTCAAATCATAGAAAATTAGAGTGTCAGTCCTCTTGTACTTAAGTCGGCATTGTGCCTTTAGTACTAATTCGGATGCAATTTCTGTGTTTCATCGTCAGTGAGAAGGTCCAAGGTAAACAGTAAATCCGAAGTGCAGCATCGGAATTTAAAACTGGACTCACAGGAGAGGTTCAAATCATAGAAAGTTAGAGAGTCAGTCCTCTTGTACTTAAGTCGGCATTGTGCTTTTTGTATTAAATTCGGATGCAATTTCTGTATTACATCGTCAATAAGAAGGTCCAAGGTATACAGTAAACCTGAAGGGAAGCATCGGAATCTAAAACTGGACTCACAGGAGAGTTTCAAATCATAGAAAGTTAGAGTGTCACTCCTCTTGTACTTAAGTCGGCATTGTGCCTTTTGTGTTTAATTCGGATGCAATTTCTGTGTTTCGTCGGCAATAAGAAGGTCAAAGGGATACAGTAAACCTGTAGTGAAGCATTGGAATCTAAAACTGGACTCACAGGAGAGGTTCAAATCATGTAAAGTTAGAGAGTCAGTCCTCCTGTACTTATATCGGCATTGTGCCTTTTGTATTAAATTTGGATGCAATTTCTGTGTTTCATCGTCAATAAGAGGGTCCAAGGTAAACAGTAAACCTGAAGTGAAGCATCGGAATCTAAAACTGGACTCACAGGAGAGGTTCAAATCATAGAAAGTTAGAGTGTCAGTACCCTTGTACTTAAGTCGGCATTGTGCCTTTTGTATTAAATTCGGATGCAATTTCTGTGATTCATCGTCAATAAGACGGTCCAAGGGATACAGTAAACCTAAAGTGAAGCATCGGAATCTAAAACTGGACTCACAGGAGAGGTTCAAATCATAGAAAGTTGGAGTGTCAGTCCTCTTGTACTTAAGTCGGCATTGTGCCTTTTGTATTAAATTCGGTTGCAATTTCTGTGTTTCGTCGTCAATAAGAAGGTCGAAGGGATACGGTAAACCTGAAGTGAAGCATCGGAATCCAAAACTGGACTCACAAAACAGTTTCAAATCATAGAAAGTTAGAGAGTCAGTCCTCTTGTACTTTAGTCAGCATTGTGCCTTTTGTATTAAATTAGGATGCAATTTCTGTGTTTCATCGTCAATAAGAAGGTCCAAGGTATACAGTAAACCTGAAATGAAGCATCGGAATCTAAAACTGGACTCACAGGACAGTTTCAAATCATAGAAAGTTGGAGAGTCAGTCCTCTTGTACATGAGTCAGAATTGTGCCTTTTGTGTTAAATTAGGATGCAATTTCTGTGTTTCATCGTCAACAAGAAGGTCCAAGGTATACAGAAAACCTGAAGTGAAGCTACGGAATCTAAAACTGGACTCACAGGAGGGGTTCAAATCACATTAAGTTAGAGAGTCAATCCTCTTGTACTTAAGTCGGCATTGTGCCTTTTGTATTAAATTAGGATGAAATTTCTGTGTTTCATCGTCAATAAGAAGGTCCAAGGTATATAGTAAACCTGAAGTGAAGCATCGGAATCTAAAACTGGACTCACTGGAGAGGTTCACATCATAGAAAATAAGAGAGTCAGTCCTCTTGTACTTAAGTCGGCATTGTGCCTTTTGTGTTTAATTCGGGTGCAATTTCTGTGTTTCGTCGTCTATAAGAAGGTCAAAGGGATATAGTAAACCTGTAGTGAAGCATCGGAATCTAAAACTGGACTGACAGGAGAGGTTCAAATCATAGAAAGTTAGAGAGTCAGTCCTCCTGTACTTATATCAGCACTGTGCCTTTTGTATTAATTTAGGATGCAATTTCTGTGTTTCATCGTCAATAAGAAGGTCCAAGGTAAACAGTAAACCTGAAGTGAAGCAACTTAATCTAAAACTGGACTCACAGGAGAGGTTTAAACCATAGAAAGTTAGAGTGTCAGTCCACTTGTACTTAAGTCGGCATTGTGCCTTTTGTATTTAATTCGGATGCAATTTCTGTGTTTCATCGTATATTAGAAGGTCCAACCGATACAGTAAACCTGAAGTGAAGCATCGAAATCTAAAACTGGACTCACAGGTGAGGTTCAAATCATAGTAAGTTAGAGTGTCAGTCCTCTTGTACTTAAGTCCACATTGTGCCTTTTGTATTAAATTCGGAAGCAATTTCTGTGTTTCGTCGTCAATAAGAAGGTCCAAGGGATACAGTAAACCTGAAATGAAGCATCGGAATCTAAAACTGGACTCAAAGGACAGTTTCAAATCATAGACAGTTAGAGAGTCAGTCCTCTTGTACTTAAGTCATCATTGTGCCTTTTGTATTAAATTAGGATGCAATTTCTGTGTTTCATCGTCAACAAGAAGGTCCAAGGTATACAGCAAATCTGAAGTGAAGCAACGGAATCTAAATCTGGACTCACAGGAGGGGTTCAAATCATATTAAGTTAGAGAGTCAATCCTCTTGTACTTAAGTCGGCATTGTGCCTTTTGTATTAAATTAGGATGAAATTTCTGTGTTTCATCGTTAAGAAGAGGTCCAAGGTATACAGTAAACCTGAAGTGAAGCATCGGAATCTAAAACTGGACTCACAGGAGAGGTTCAAATCATAGAAAGTTAGAGTGTCAGTACCCTTGTACTTAAGTCGGCATTGTGCCTTTTGTATTAAATTCGGATGCAATTTCTGTGATTCATCGTCAATAAGACGGTCCAAGGGATACAGTAAACCTAAAGTGAAGCATCGGAATCTAAAACTGGACTCACAGGAGAGGTTCAAATCATAGAAAGTTGGAGTGTCAGTCCTCTTGTACTTAAGTCGGCATTGTGCCTTTTGTATTAAATTCGATTGCAATTTCTGTGTTTCGTCGTCAATAAGAAGGTCGAAGGGATACGGTAAACCTGAAGTGAAGCATCGGAATCCATAACTGGACTCACATAACAGTTTCAAATCATAGAAAGTTAGAGAGTCAGTCCGCTTGTACTTTAGTCAGCATTGTGCCTTTTGTATTAAATTAGGATGCAATTTCTGTGTTTCATCGTCAATAAGAAGGTCCAAGGTATACAGTAAACCTGAAATGAAGCATCGGAATCTAAAACTGGACTCACAGGACAGTTTCAAATCATAGAAAGTTGGAGAGTCAGTCCTCTTGTACATGAGTCAGCATTGTGCCTTTTGTATTAAATTAGGATGCAATTTCTGTGTTTCATCGTCAACAAGAAGAACCAAGGTATACAGAAAACCTGAAGTGAAGCAACGGAATCTAAAACTGGACTCACAGGAGGGGTTCAAATCATATTAAGTTAGAGAGTCAATCCTCTTGTACTTAAGTCGGCATTGTGCCTTTTGTATTAAATTAGGATGAAATTTCTGTGTTTCATCGTCAATAAGAAGGTCCAACTGATACAGTAAACCTGAAGTGAAGCATCGGAATCTAAAACTGGACTCACAGGAGAGGTTCATATAATAGAAAGTTAGAGTGTCAGTACTCTTGTACTTAAGTCGGCATTGCGCCTTTTGTATTAAATTAGGATGCAATTTCTGTGTTTCATTGTCTATAAGAAGGTCCAAGGTATACGGCAAACCTAAAGTGAAGCATCGGAATCTAAAACTGGACTCGCAGGAGTGGTTCAAATCATAGAAAGTTAGAGTGCCAGACCTCTTGTACTTAAGTTGGCATTGTGCCCTTAGTATTAAATTCAGATGCAATTTCTGTGTTTCATCGTCAATAAGAAGGCCTAAGGTATACAGTTAACCTGAAGTGAAGCATCGGAATCTAAAACTGGACTCACCGGAGAGGTTCTTATCATAGAAAGTTAGAGTGTCAGTCCACTTGTACTTAAGTCGGCATTGTGCCTTTTGTATTAAATTCGGATGCAATTTCTGTGATTCATCGTCAATAAGACGGTCCAAGGGATACAGTAAACCTAAAGTGAAGCATCGGAATCTAAAACTGGACTCACAGGAGAGGTTCAAATCATAGAAAGTTGGAGTGTCAGTCCTCTTGTACTTAAGTCGGCATTGTGCCTTTTATATTAAATTCGATTGCAATTTCTGTGTTTCGTCGTCAATAAGAAGGTCGAGGGATACGGTAAACCTGACGTGAAGCATCGGAATCCAAAACTGGACTCACAAAACAGTTTCAAATCATAGAAAGTTAGAGAGTCAGTCCTCTTGTACTTTAGTCAGCATTGTGCCTTTTGTATTAAATTAGGATGCAATTTCTGTGTTTCATCGTCAATAAGAAGGTCCAAGGTATACAGTAAACCTGAAATGAAGCATCGGAATCTAAAACTGGACTCACAGGACAGTTTCAAATCATAGAAAGTTGGAGAGTCAGTCCTCTTGTACATGAGTCAGCATTGTGATTTTTGTATTAAATCAGGATGCAATTTCTGTGTTTCATCGTCAACAAGAAGGTCCAAGGTATACAGAAAACCTGAAGTGAAGCAACGGAATCTAAAACTGGACTCACAGGAGGGGTTCAAATCATATTAACTTAGAGAGTCCATCCTCTTGTACTTAAGTCGGCATTGTGCCTTTTGTATTAAATTAGGATGAAATTTATGTGTTTCATCGTCAATAAGAAGGACCAAGGTATATAGTAAACCAGAAGTGCAGCATCGGAATCTAAAACTGGACTCACTGGAGAGGTTCAAATCGTAGAAAATAAGAGAGTCCGTCCTCTTGTACTTAAGTCGGCATTGTGCCTTTTGTGTTTAATTCTGGTGCAATTTCTGTGTTTCGTCGTCTATAAGAAGGTCAAAGGGATATAGTAAACCTGTAGTGAAGCATCGGAATCTAAAACTGGACTGACAGGAGAGGTTCAAATCATAGAAAGTTAGAGAGTCAGTCCTCCTGTACTTATATCGGCACTATGCCTTTTGTATTAAATTAGGATGCAATTTCTGTGTTTCATCGTCAATAAGAAGGCCCAAGGTAAACAGTAAACCTGAAGTGAAGCAACGGAATCTAAAACTGGACTCACAGGAGAGGTTCAAACCATAGCAAGTTAGAGTGTCAGTCCACTTGTACTTAAGTCGGCATTGTGCCTTTTGTATTTAATTCGGATGCAATTTCTGTGTTACATCGTATATTAGAAGGTCCAACCGATACAGTAAACCTGAAGTGAAGCATCGAAATCTAAAACTGGACTCACAGGTGAGGTTCAAATCATAGTAAGTTAGAGTGTCAGTCCTCTTGTACTTAAGTCCACATTGTGCCTTTTGTATTAAATTCGGAAGCAATTTCTGTGTTTCGTCGTCAATAAGAAGGTCCAAGGGAAACAGTAGACCTGAAATGAAGCATCAGAATCTAAAACTGGACTCAAAGGACAGTTTCAAATCATAGACAGTTAGAGAGTCAGTCCTCTTGTACTTAAGTCATCATTCTGCCTTTTGTATTAAATTAGGATGCAATTTCTGTGTTTCATCGTCAACAAGAAGGTCCAAGGTATACAGCAAATCTGAAGTGAAGCAACGGAATCTAAATCTGGACTCACAGGAGGGGTTCAAATCATATTAAGTTAGAGAGTCAATCCTCTTGTACTTAAGTCGGCATTGTGCCTTTTGTATTAAATTAGGATGAAATTTCTGTGTTTCATCGTTAAGAAGAGGTCCAAGGTATACGGTAAACCTGAAGTGAAGCATCGGAATCTAAAACTGGACTCACAGGAGAGGTTCAAATCATAGAAAGTTAGAGTGTCAGTACCCTTGTACTTAAGTCGGCATTGTGCCTTTTGTATTAAATTCGGATGCAATTTCTGTGATTCATCGTCAATAAGACGGTACAAGGGATACAGTAAACCTAAAGTGAAGCATCGGAATCTAAAACTGGACTCACAGGAGAGGTTCAAATCATAGAAAGTTGGAGTGTCAGCCCTCTTGTACTTAAGTCGGCATTGTGCCTTTTGTATTAAACTAGGATGCAATTTCTGTGTTTCATCGTCAATAAGAAGGTCCAAGGTATACAGTAAACCTAAAGTGAAGCATCGGAATCTGAAACTGGACTCACAGGAGAGTTTCAAATCATAGAAAGTTGAGTGTCAGTCCTCTTGTACTTAAGTAGGCATTGTGCCTATTATATTAAACTGGGATGCAATTTCTGTGTTACATCGTCAGTAAGAAGGCCTAAGGTATACGGTAATCCTGAAGTGAAGCATCAGAGTCTAAAACTGGACTCACAGGAGAGGTTCAAATCATAGAAAGTTAGAAAGTCAGTCCTCTTGTACCTAAGTCGGCATTGTGCCTTTTCTATTAAATTAGGATGCAATTTCTGTATTTCATCGTCAATAAGAAGGTCCAAGGTATATATTAAACCTGAAGTGAGGCATCGGAATCAAAAACTGGACTTACAGAAGAGGTTCAAATCATAGAAAGTTAGAGTGTCCGTACTCTTGTACTTAAGTCGGCATTGTGCCTTTTGTATTAAATTTGGATGCAATTTCTGTGATTCATCGTCAATAAGAACGTCCAACTGATACAGTAAACCTGAAGTGAAGCATCGGAATCTAAAACTGGACTCACAGAGAGGTTCATATCATAGAAAGTTAGAGTGTCAGTACTCTTGTACTTAAGTCGGCATTGCGCCTTTTGTATTAAATTAGGATGCAATTTCTGTGTTTCATCGTCTATAAGAAGGTCCAAGGTATACGGCAAACCTAAAGTGAAGCATCGGAATCTAAAACTGGACTCGCAGGAGTGGTTCAAATCATAGAAAGTTAGAGTGCCAGACCTCTTGTACTTAAGTTGGCATTGTGCCCTTAGTATTAAATTCAGATGCAATTTCTGTGTTTCATCGTCAATAAGAAGGCCTAAGGTATACAGTTAACCTGAAGTGAAGCATCGGAATCTAAAACTGGACTCACCGGAGAGGTTCTTATCATAGAAAGTTAGAGTGTCAGTCCACTTGTACTTAAGTCGGCATTGTGCTTTTTCTATTAAATTTGGATGCAATTTCTGTGTTTCATCGTCAGTAAGAAGGTCTAAGGTATACAGTAAACCTGAAGTGAAGCATCGGAATCTAAAACTGGAATCACAGGACAGGTTTAAATCATAGAAAGTTAGAGTATCAGTCGTCCTGTACTTAAGTCGGCATTGTGAATTTTGTATTAAATTCGGATGCAATTTCTGTGTTTCATCGTCAATAAGAACGTCCAAGGGATACAGTAAACCTGAAGTAAAGCTTCGGAATCTAAAACTGGACTCACAGGAGAGGTTAAAATCATACAAATTGAGAGTGTCAGTCCTCTTGTACTTAAGTCGGCATTGTGCCTTTTGTATTAAATTAGGATGCAATTTCTGTGTTTCATCGTCAATAAGAAGGTCAGAGGTATACAGTAAACCTGAAGTGAAGCATCGGAATCTAAAACTGGACTCACAGGAGAGTTTCAAATCATAGACAGTTAGAGTGTCAGTCCTCTTGTACTTAAGTCGGCATTGGGCCTTTTGTATTAAATTCGGATGCAATTTCTGTGTTTCATCGTCAATAAGAAGGTCCAAGGTATTCAGTAAACCTGAAGTGAAGCATCGGAATCTAAAACTGGACTCACTGGAGAGGTTTAAATCATAGAAAGTTAGAGTGCCAGTCCTCTTGTACTTAAGTCGGCATTGTGCCTTTTGTATTAAATTCGGATGCAATTTCTGTGTTTCATCGTCAATGAAAATGTCCAAGGCATACAGTAAACCTGAAGTGAAGCATCGGAAACTACATCTGGACCCACAGGAGAGGTTCAAATCATAGAAACTTAGAGTGTCAGTCCTCTTGTACTTAAGTCGGCATTGTGCCTTTTGTATTAAATTCGGATGCTATTTCTGTGTTTCATCGTCAATAAGAAGGTCCAAGGTATTCAGTAAACCTGAAGGGAAGCATCGGAATCTAAAACTGGACTCACAGGAGAGGTTCAAATCATAGAAAGTTAGAGTGTCAGTCCCCTTGTACTTAAGTCGGCATTGTGCCTTTTGTATTAAATTCGGATGCAATTTCGGTGTTACATCGTCAATAAGAAGGTCCAAGGTATACAGTAAACCTAAAGTGAAGCATCGGAATCTAAAACTGGACTCACAGGAGAGGTTCAAATCATAGAAAGTTTGAGTGTCAGTCCTCTTGTACTTAAGTCGGCATTGTGCCTTTTGTATTAAATTCGGATGCAATTTCTGTGCTTCATCGTCAATAAGAAGGTCCAAGGTATACAGTAAACCTGAAGTGAAGCTTCGGAATCTACAACTGGGCTCACTGGAGAGGTTCAAATCAAAGAAGGTTAGAGTGTCAGTCCTCTTGTACTCAAGTCGGCATTGTGCCTTTTGTATTAAATTCGGATGCGATTTCTGTGTTTCATAGTCAAAAAGAATGTCAAAGGGATACAGTAAACCTCAAGTGAAGCTCCGGAATCTAAAACTGGGCTCACAGGAGAGGTTCAAATCATAGAAAGTTAGAGTGTCAGTCCTCTTGTACTTAAGTCGGCATTGTGCTTTTTGTATTAAATTCGGATGCAATTTCGGTGTTACATCGTCAATAAAAAGGTCCAAGGTATACAGTAAACCTGAAGTGAAGCATCGGAATCTAAAACTGGACTCACAGGAGAGGTTCAAATCATAGAAAGTTTGAGTGTCAGTCCTCTTGTACTTAAGTCGGCATTGTGCCTTTTGAATTTAATTCCGATGCAATTTATGTACTTCATCGTCAATAAGGAGGTCCAGGGTATACAGTAAACCTGAAGTGAAGCTTCGGAATCTACAACTGGGCTCACTGGAGAGGTTCAAATCAAAGAAGGTTAGAGTGTCAGTCCTCTTGTACTTAAGTCGACATTGTGCCTTTTGAATTTAATTCCGATGCAATTTCTGTGCTTCATCGGCAATAGGAAGGTCCAAGGTATACAGTAAACTTAAAGTAAAGAATCGGAATCTAAAACTGGGCTCACAGGAGACATTCAAATCATAGAAAGTTAGAGTGTATGTCCTCTTGTACTTAAGTCGGCATTGTGCCTTTTGTATTAAATTCAGACGATATTTCCGTGCTTCATCGTCAAGAAGAAGTTACAAGGTATACAGTAAACCTGAAGTGAAGCATCGGAATCTGAAAAAGGACTCACAGGAGAGGTTCAAATCATAGAAAGTTAGAGTGTCAGTCGTCTTGTATTTAAGTCGGCATTGTGCCTTTTGTATTAAATTTGGATGCAATTTCTGAGTTTCATCATCAATAAGAAGGTCCAAGGTATACAGTAAATCTGAAGAGAAGCATCGGAATTTAAAACTGGACTCACAGGAGAGGTTCAAATCATAGAAAATTGGAGTGTCAGTCCTCTTGTACTTAAGTCGGCATTGTGCCTTTAGTATTAAATTCGGATGCAATTTCTGTGTTTCATCGTCAGTGAGAAGGTCCAAGGTAAACAGAAAATCCGAAGTGCAGCATCGGAATTTAAAACGGGACTCACAGGAGAGGTTCAAATCATAGAAAGTTAGAGAGTCAGTCCTCTTGTACTTAAGTCGGCATTGTGCTTTTTGTATTAAATTCGGATGCAATTTCTGTATTACATCGTCAATAAGAAGGTCCAAGGTATACAGTAAACCTGAAGGGAAGCATCGGAATCTAAAACTGGACTCACAGGACAGTTTCAAATCATAGAAAGTTGGAGAGTCAGTCCTCTTGTACATGAGTCAGCATTGTGCCTTTTGTGTTAAATTAGGATGCAATTTCTGTGTTTCATCGTCAACAAGAAGGTCCAAGGTATACAGAAAACCTGAAGTGAAGCAACGGAATCTAAAACTGGACTCACAGGAGGGGTTCAAATCATATTAAGTTAGAGAGTCAATCCTCTTGTACTTAAGTCGGCATTGTGCCTTTTGTATTAAATTAGGATGAAATTTCTGTGTTTCATCGTCTATAAGAAGGTCAAAGGGATATAGTAAACCTGTAGTGAAGCATCGGAATCTAAAACTGGACTGACAGGAGAGGTTCAAATCATAGAAAGTTAGAGAGTCAGTCCTCCTGTACTTATATCAGCACTGTGCCTTTTGTATTAATTTAGGATGCAATTTCTGTGTTTCATCGTCAATAAGAAGGTCCAAGGTAAACAGTAAACCTGAAGTGAAGCAACGGAATCTAAAACTGGACTCACAGGAGAGGTTCAAACCATAGAAAGTTAGAGTGTCAGTCCACCTGTACTTAAGTCGGCATTGTGCCTTTTGTATTTAATTCGGATGCAATTTCTGTGTTTCATCGTATATTAGAAGGTCCAACCGATACAGTAAATTTGAAGTGAAGCATCGAAATCTAAAACTGGACTCACAGGTGAGGTTCAAATCATAGTAAGTTAGAGTGTCAGTCCTCTTGTACTTAGGTCCACATTGTGCCTTTTGTATTAAATTCGGAAGCAATTTCTGTGTTTCGTCGTCAATAAGAAGGTCCAAGGGATGCAGTAAACCTGAAATGAAGCATCGGAATCTAAAACTGGACTCAAAGGACAGTTTCAAATCATAGACAGTTAGAGAGTCAGTCCTCTTGTACTTAAGTCATCATTGTGCCTTTTGTATTAAATTAGGATGCAATTTCTGTGTTTCATCGTCAACAAGAAGGTCCAAGGTATACAGCAAATCTGAAGTGAATTAACGGAATCTAAATCTGGACTCACAGGAGGGGTTCAATTCATATTAAGTTAGAGAGTCAATCCTCTTGTACTTAAGTCGGCATTGTGCCTTTTGTATTAAATTAGGATGAAATTTCTGTGTTTCATCATTAAGAAGAGGTCCAAGGTATACAGTAAACCTGAAGTGAAGCATCGGAATCTAAAACTGGACTCACAGGAGAGGTTCAAATCATAGAAAGTTAGAGTGTCAGTACCCTTGTACTTAAGTCGGCATTGTGCCTTTTGTATTAAATTCGGATGCAATTTCTGTGATTCATCGTCAATAAGACGGTCCAAGGGATACAGTAAACCTAAAGTGAAGCATCGGAATCTAAAACTGGACTCACAGGAGAGGTTCAAATCATAGAAAGTTGGAGTGTCAGTCCTCTTGTACTTAAGTCGGCATTGTGCCTTTTGTATTAAATTCGATTGCAATTTCTGTGTTTCGTCGTCAATAAGAAGGTCGAAGGGATACGGTAAACCTGAAGTGAAGCATCGGAATCCAAAACTGGACTCACAAAACAGTTTCAAATCATAGAAAGTTAGAGAGTCAGTCCTCTTGTACTTTAGTCAGCATTGTGCCTTTTGTATTAAATTAGGATGCAATTTCTGTGTTTCATCGTCAATAAGAAGGTCCAAGGTATACAGTAAACCTGAAATGAAGCATCGGAATCTAAAACTGGACTCACAGGACAGTTTCAAATCATAGAAAGTTGGAGAGTCAGTCCTCTTGTACATGAGTCAGCATTGTGACTTTTGTATTAAATTAGGATGCCATTTCTGTGTTTCATCGTCAACAAGAAGGTCCAAGGTATACAGAAAACCTGAAGTGAAGCAACGGAATCTAAAACTGGACGCACAGGAGGGGTTCAAATCATATTAAGTTAGAGAGTCAATCCTCTTGTACTTAAGTCGGCATTGTGCCTTTTGTATTAAATTAGGATGAAAATTCTGTGTTTCATCGTCAATAAGAAGGTCCAAGGTATATAGTAAACCTGAAGTGAAGCATCGGAATCTAAAACTGGACTCACTGGAGAGGTTCACATCATAGAAAATAAGAGAGTCAGTCCTCTTGTACTTAAGTCGGCATTGTGCCTTTTGTGTTTAATTCGGGTGCAATTTCTGTGTTTCGTCGTCTATAAGAAGGTCAAAGGGATATAGTAAACCTGTAGTGAAGCATCGGAATCTAAAACTGGACTGACAGGAGAGGTTCAAATCATAGAAAGTTAGAGAGTCAGTCCTCCTGTACTTATATCGGCACTGTGCCTTTTGTATTAAATTAGGATGCAATTTCTGTGTTTCATCGTCAATAAGAAGGTCCAAGGTAAACAGTAAACCTGAAGTGAAGCAACGGAATCTAAAACTGGACTCACAGGAGAGGTTCAAACCATAGAAAGTTAGAGTGTCAGTCCACTTGTACATAAGTCGGCATTGTGCCTTTTGTATTTAATTCGGATGCAATTTCTGTGTTTCATCGTATATTAGAAGGTCCAACCGATACAGTAAACCTGAAGTGAAGCATCGAAATCTAAAACTGGACTCACAGGTGAGGTTCAAATCATAGTAAGTTAGAGTGTCAGTCCTCTTGTACTTAAGTCCACATTGTGCCTTTTGTATTAAATTCGGAAGCAATTTCTGTGTTTCGTCGTCAATAAGAAGGTCCAAGGGATACAGTAAACCTGAAATGAAGCATCGGAATCTAAAACTGAACTCAAAGGACAGTTTCAAATCATAGACAGTTAGAGAGTCAGTCCTCTTGTACTTAAGTCATCATTGTGCCTTTTGTATTAAATTAGGATGCAATTTCTGTGTTTCATCGTCAACAAGAAGGTCCAAGGTACAGCAAATCTGAAGTGAAGCAACGGAATCTAAATCTGGACTCACAGGAGGGGTTCAAATCATATTAAGTTAGAGAGTCAATCCTCTTGTACTTAAGTCGGCATTGTGCCTTTTGTATTAAATTAGGATGAAATTTCTGTGTTTCATCGTTAAGAAGAGGTCCAAGGAATACAGCAAACCTGAAGTGAAGCATCGGAATCTAAAACTGGACTCACAGGAGAGGTTCAAATCATAGAAAGTTAGAGTGTCAGTACCCTTGTACTTAAGTCGGCATTGTGCCTTTTGTATTAAATTCGGATGCAATTTCTGTGATTCATCGTCAATAAAACGGTCCAAGGGATACAGTAAACTTAAAGTGAAGCATCGGAATCTAAAACTGGACTCACCGGAGAGGTTCAAATCATAGAAACGTAGAGTGTCCGTCCTCTTGTACTTAAGTCGGCATTGTGCCCTTAGTATTAAATTCAGATGCAATTTCTGTGATTCATCGTCAATAAGAAGGCCTAAGGTATACAGTTAACCTGAAGTGAAGCATCGGAATCTAAAACTGGACTAACCGGAGAGGTTCAAATCATAGGAAGTTAGAGTGTCAGTCCACTTGTACTTAAGTCGGCATTGTGCTTTTTCTATTAAATTTGGATGCAATTTCTGTGTTTCATCGTCAATAAGAAGGTCTAAGGTATACAGTAAACCTGAAGTGAAGCATCGGAATCTAAAACTGGACTCACAGGAGAGTTTCAAATCATAGAAAGTTAGAGTGTCAGTCCTTTTGTACTTAAGTCGACATTGTGCCTTTTGTATTAAATTCGGATGCAATTTCTGTGTTCCATCGTCAATAAGAAGGTCCAAGGGATACAGTAAACCTGAAGTGAAGCATCAGAATATAAACCGGTCTCACAGGAGAGGTTCAAATCATAGAATGTAAGATGGGTCAGTCCTCTTGTACTTAGGTCGGCATTGTGCCTTTTGTATTTACTTCCGATTCAATTTCTGTGTTTCATCTTCAATGAGAAGGTCCAAGGAATACAGTAAACCTGAAGTGAAGCATTGGAACCTAAAACTGGACTCACAGGAGAGGTTCAAATCATTGAAAGTAAGAGTGTCAGTCCTCTTGTACTTGAGTCGGCATTATGCCTTTTGTATTAAATTAGGATGCAATTTCTGTGTTTCATCGTCAACAATAAGGTCGGAGGTATACAGTAAACCTCAAGTGAAGCATCGGAATCTAAAACTGGACTCACAGGAGAGGTTCAAATCATAGAAAGTTAGAGTGTCAGTCCACTTGTACTTAAGTCGGCATTGTGCCTTTTGTGTTAAATTCGAATGCAATTGCTGTGTTTCATCGTCAATAAGAAGGTTCGAGGTATACAGTAAACCGGATGTGAAGCATCGGAAACTAATACTAGAGTCCCCCTGCGGGTTCGGGGGTAAGAATAGGCCCGCGGTATTCCTGCCTGTCGTAAGAGGCGACTAAAAGGAGTCTCAAACGTTTCGGCCTTCTGTGATGGTCCCCTCTTGGGTTTGACCTCCTTTTTTCATCCAAATTTCCGTCGTCAGGGCGTGCCATTTGGGGAAGGACACCTTACGTGGTGTTTTTGTATTGGTCCATGATGCTCCACCATCTTGCATGTTACCTATTGTCGTGTGGGGGGGACTACGCCCAACATCTTCTGGGTTGTCTCCTTCTCGCCTTTTGCGCACCCTTCTTCTTAGCGTCTACGACAACTGTGGACCCTTTCAACACCTAAAATCCATTGCGGTAGCCAGTCCGTTGTGGTGGGGTCGTCATGTACCCTCTTGGTGTTAGCCCCCTGACCACGCAATGATCGCACTACAGATGCCAGAGCTGTTTCCTCCCCATGCATGCCAAGGAGTATGTGCCCATCTTGTCTGGGGCACGGGGACTCCGGGCAACGGGATATCGGCCAGGTACCCGTTGCTTTGTCTGGGTGGCGCCCTTGGGGAGAGCCCTCGTTCGGAGTAGGTGGCATCTGGGCGGATGTGGCGCAATGAAGCGCAATAAATCACGCCAAGCTGGTGGTCGCACGGCCACCAGCGTCTCTAAGCGAGGTAGAGTCGACTTCGATGCTGCGCAATACGATCCTCAGACGTTCCCCTCGTTGGCTGCGCCATGGGAGGGACGCCGATCTAGTGCCAAGCGGGAGCCTTATGTACCGCAATACCTTGTCTGCAGCAGGACTGATGGTGGCTCCTTTCTTCCGACGAAGCCTATGTTTTTTGTAGAACACCTGGAGGATAAGTTTGGGGAAGTGGCAGGGTTGTAAAAAATGAGGAATGGGTCCATCCTCCTCAAGACGTCCTCCCCAGCCCAGTCACGAGTGTTGCTCTTGTGTGATAAGCTGGGTGACGTCCCTGTTACCGTCACTCTCCACAGTAGCTTAAATATGGTCCAGGGGATTATTTACCATCGTGACCTCTTGTTACAATCCGATGACGAGCTGAGAGCCGACTTGGAACGACGTGGTGTGCATTTTGTCCGTCGTGTCCATCGAGGACCCAAGACAAACAGGGTGGCCACCGGTGCCTTTATCTTGGCCTTCGAGGTTGATGTCTTGCCCGAGAAGGTCAAGGTAATGGTTTACCATTGCGACGTGAAGCCATACGTCCCTCCCCCGATGCGGTGCTTCCAGTGCTGGAAGTTTGGGCATATGTCCTCCCGTTGCCCATCCAGCGCTACATGTCGAGATTGCGGACGCCCCTCTCATCCCGATTTTCCATGTGTGCCCCCGCCTGTATGTGTCAACTGTGGGGAGCACCACTCTCCATGCTCGCCGGATTGCCCCGTTCTTCATAAGGAGCGGAAGATAATGGAATTTAAGACCCTGGACCGGCTTACTTATCGAGAGGCTAAACAGAAATATGAAAGGTTGTATCCAGCTTCCCTTCGAACGTCTTATGCTGTAGCCACGTTATCGTCGCCCACGCGAGCGACGGTTGTCGCTTCATCTGTGCCGCCTTCAGTGGGCCCTCAGGGCCATGTATCTCTGTCTGCCCCCCTCGTGCCTGGGGGCAAGCCTTCCTCTATTGCCCCCTTAGCAGTTGGGGGCAAACCCTCTTCTGTCGCTCCCCCCAAGCTTACTTCGGGAGTGACATCTGCTCCACAACTGGGAGGCTCGATTCCTCCCCCTCCTTCTCCGGCGGCGTTGCCTCCGCCGGTTCCTCTCTCGCGGAAGGGGTCCTTCGGGGCTCTCCCTTCCTCCGTTTCTTCTCCTTCCCAGCCAGATGTCAGCCAGTGGCTGAAGGTTCCGCCACCTGCTGAGCGTAGGGCTTCTGCGTCGTCGTCAGCCTCCGACGCTCCTTCAGAGAAGCTCTCCCAGCCCTCTCACCCTAAGGGCAGACGCGAGAAGAAGGAACGGAATGTGTCCAAGAAGAAGGACGTTCCGGCGGTTTCAGCACCGCCTGCTGTACATAGTCCTGGCTCCGGGGATGAGGTGGAGATCCTCGCCTCTGCCGCGGATCTCGCCCTCACGGAACCCTTGGGGGCCTCTCCTATGGACTCAGCTGACTCTCCCCCAGTGGCGGCAGTTGGCTCTGGAGCCCTGTTTGCCTCTTAGTCGCATTCACGCCCTCCCAGTCCCTTCCTGCTTCCATTCTCCAACGGAACTGCGGCGGTTATTTCCGCCACCTGCCTGAGCTCCGGATGCTTCTGAGTGATTCCCCTGTTATCTGCATTGCTCTGCAGGAAACTTGGTTTCCTGCACTATGGACCCCCGCCCTTCGCGGTTATCAGGGATACTATAAGAACCGTGCTGCCTGTCATCGAGCGTCAGGTGGGGTTTGCCTCTTTGTTCACCACTCTGTCTGTAGTTCGCCAGTACCCCTTCAGACGCCTTTAGAGGCAGTTGCTGCCAGGGTAGAGCTCTCGCCGGCTATTACTGTTTGCTCTGTTTACATTCCTCCGGATGGGGAGCTCCCCCGACATGTCTTGGCTGCACTGCTGGCTCAACTCCCGCCACCTTTGCTGCTTCTGGGTGATTTCAATGCCCACAACCCTCTATGGGGTGGGACTGTCTCCGATGACAGTGGTCGGGCCGTGGAGCATGTGTTGGCTCAGCTCGACCTTAGCCTCTTGAATACCGCTGCTCCCACGCATTTCAGTGTTGCCCATGGCTCGTTCTCGGCCATCGATCTCTCTATTTGCAGCCCCGGACTTGTCCCATCCCTCCACTGGAGGGTGCACCCTGACCTGTGCGGTAGTGACCATTTTCCCATCTATTTGTCACTACCCCAGAGTCGTTCTTCTGGGCGCCTGCCCCGCTGGGCTCTCCACAGGGCAGACTGGCCGGCTTTTACTTCTGCTGCTGCCATTGAGTCTCCCCCACAGGGTGACATTGACGAGGTGCTCCGTGTTTTAACCACATCCATCATTTCAGCGGCCGAGGCTGCCATCCCCCGATCTTCTGGCCTCCCTCGGAGGAAGGCTGTACCCTGGTGGTCGCCGGAGATTGCTGAGGCTATTCGCGAGCGTCGGCGGGCTCTCCAGCGGCATAGGCGGCACCCGTCTCTCGAGACCCTTATTGCCTTTAAGAGGCTCCGTGCCCTGGCCCGTCGTCTTATTGCACAGCGTAAGCAGGAGTGCTGGGAGAGGTACGTCTCCTCCCTGGGCTCCCGTGTCTCGTCCTCGCACGTGTGGTCCCGGATCCGGCGGATTTATGGCTCCCAGACCCCTATGGGTGTCCCTGGGCTCTCCTTGGACGGCGCTGTCTGCACGGACGCTGCCGCCATTGCTGAACGGCTAGCCGCGCACTTTGCTCAGAGCTCTGCGACTGCATCCTATCCCCCCGCCTTTCGCTCTCTAAAGGAGCGAGCCGAGCGGACGCCGTTCTCATTCCACACGCGTCATTATGAAACATACAATGCTCCTTTCAGCGAGAGGGAACTCCTCGCTGCTCCCGCCAATTGCCCTGATACAGCACCAGGACCGGACTGCATCCACGCGCAGATGCTGAAGCATCTCTCCAGGGACTGCCAGAGACACATCCTCACCATCTTTAACCGCATTTGGAGCGAGGGCGTGTTCTCGTCGCAATGGCGAGAGGGTGTTATTGTCCCCATCGTGAAGCCCGGTGCGGACCCACTGGTGGTGGACAGCTATCGTCCCATTACCCTCACCAACGTTTTGTGCAAATTGCTCGAACGTATGGTGGGACGGCGTTTGTGTTGGGTCCTTGAGTCGCGCGGTCTCCTCGCTCCATCCCAGGGTGGCTTCCGTCGGGGCCGGTCTGCAGTGGACAATTTGGTGCGGCTGGAATCTGCTGTCCGTATGGCTTTTGCCCGACGTCAGCATCTTGTTGCTGTATTTTTCGATCTGCGGAAGGCGTATGACACCACATGGAGGCATCACATCCTCGCCACGTTGCATGGGTGGGGTCTTCGTGGTCGGCTCCCGGCTTTTCTTGAAAGCTTTTTATTGCGCCGCTCTTTCCGGGTGCAAGTCGGTGCCACCTCTAGTTCCTCTTATATACAGGAAAATGGGGTCCCGCAGGGCTCGGTGTTGAGCGTCTCCTTATTTTTAGTGGCCATTAATGGTTTGGCTGCAGCAGTGGGGGCGTCGGTGTCTCCTTCTTTGTATGCCGACGACTTCTGCATCTCATTTAGCTCCACGACTACGGGAGTCGCCGAACGCAGGCTGCAAGTCGCCGTTCGCAAGGCAGCATCATGGGCTCTGACTCATGGTTTTCAGTTCTCTGCTGCCAAGACTCGGGTTATGCACTTCTGCAGGCGTCGGACGGTCCACCCTCATCCTGAACTTTACCTCGACGGCCACCTGCTTGAAGTGGTGGACACTTGCCGCTTCTTGGGACTCGTGTTTGATGCCCGGCTCACATGGGTTCCTCATATTACTCAACTAAAGCAAAAATGCTGGCGGCACCTCAACGCCCTCCGCTGCCTTAGCCACACGTCTTGGGGTGCGGATCGCTGCACGCTGCTGCGATTGTACAGAGCCCTTGTGCAGTCTCGGCTTGATTATGGGAGCCTGGCCTATGGGTCTGCATCACCCTCAGTGTTGAAGTTGTTAGACCCCATACACCACTGTGGGGTCCGGCTTGCAACTGGCGCTTTTCGTACGAGCCCCGTGTATAGTCTACTGGTGGAGGCCGGGGTTCCCCCGCTGCGGATTCGCCGCCATCGACTGCTCGCCGACTATGCTGTCCACGTGCATTGCTCGCCAGGCCATCCCAATCGTCGCCTGCTTTTCCCTGCCATGGTCCTCCATCTGCCTGAATGGCGGTCTAGGTCTGGGCTTTCCGTCGCTGTCCGCGTTCAGTCCCTGCTGTCGGAATTGGGTTCATTCCCTCTTCCGCCTCCCTTCCGGGTCCGTGCACCTACGCCTCCCTGGTGTTTGTCCCGGCCGTCCGTCCGTCTGGACTTGGCACAGGGACTCAAGGACTCGGTTGCGCCTGTGGCCCTCCGTCGCCGTTTTCTTGCTCTCCTCGCCTCATTTTCGGACTGTGAGACTGTCTACACTGATGGTTCCCTGGTTGATGGTCGCACTGCCTACTCTTTTGCTCATGCTGCTCATGTTGAGCAGCGCTCCTTGCCGGCTGGCTGCAGTATTTTTACTGCAGAGCTGGTGGCCATATTGCGCGCTCTTGAGCATATGCGTTTCTCCTCAGGTAGGTCCGTCGTGATCTGCAGTGACTCCCTGAGCAGCCTTCAGGCCATCGACCGCTGCTATCCCGCCTCTCCTCTGGTGTCCTCCATTCAGGAGACTGTTTCCGCCATTGCCCGTTCTGGTCGTAGACAGGCTGGCCAAAGGGGCGATCGACGCCCCGGCTTTGGAGGTCGGCCTTACGGCTCGCGACCAGCAGATGGTGTTGCGCCGTAAGCTGATTGGGATGTGGGCTGCTGAGTGGCGTGGCATGACAGCCCCGAATAAACTGCAGGCTGTCAAGGGGACGACCGATGTGTGGCGTTCCTCCCTGCGGGCTTCTCGCAGTGACTCGGTAGTCCTGTGTCGGCTGCGCATCGGCCATACATACCTGACGCACAGCCATCTGTTGCGTCAGGAGGATCCCCCCTTGTGTCGGTGTGGGTCCCGGCTGACGATCGGCCACATTTTGCTGGAGTGTCCTCGACTGCGCACACTCCGGCAATCTTTTAATCTCCCGGGCACTTTGGCTTTGGTTTTATCTGACGATGCCTCCTTGGCTGACAATGTTTTACATTTTATCCGTAGTAGTTGTTTTTATGGTTCGATTTAGGGAGGTCCTGCGCCTTTCCCTTTCTGTGTCTTTTGTCCTTGTGTCTGTTGCTGTTCTGGTGTGCCATCAGATGGTTGACTCCTTTTTTTTTCTCATGGTCAGTCAACAAGTCTCCCGCCATCCTCCTTTCTTCTGTTTCTTTCTGTCTGGTGTTCCTCTGTCCTGTTCTTGTCTGTAGTGTTTGTTGCTGCATTTGTGTTCTTTTAGCGCCTGGGGGGACGTCTCCTCACCCTTTGGTTTTTATCTGCTCCGTAGATTTTCGGCTCGCCTGATTTTGGAATGGGGGACTGATGACCTTCGCTGCTTAGTCCCCCTTAAACATCCCAACAACCACCACCCAAAACTAGACTCACAGGAGAGGTTCAAATCATAGAAAGTTAGAGTGTCAGTCCTCTTGTACTTAAGTGGGCATTGTGCCTTTTGTATTAAATTCGGATGCAATTTCTGTGTTTCATCGTCAATTAGAAGGTCCAAGGGATACAGTAAACCTGAAGTGAAGCAACGGAATCTAAAACTGGACTCACTGGAGAGGTTCAAATCATAGAAAGTTAGAGTGTCAGTCGTCTTGCACTTAAGTCGGCATTGTGCCTTTTGTATTAAATTAGGATGCATTTTCTGTGTTTAATCGTCAATAAGAAGGTCCGAGGTATACAGTAAACCTGAGGAGAAGCATCGGAATCTAAAATTGGACTCACACTAGAGGTTCAAATCATAGATAGTTAGAGTGTCAGTCCTCTTGTACTTAAGTCGGCATTGTGCCTTTTGTATTGAATTCGGATGCAATTTCTGTGTTTCATCGTCAATAAAACGGTCCAAGGTATACAGTAAACATGAAGTGAAGCATCGGAATCTAAAACTGGACTCACAGGAGAGGTTCAAATCATAGTAAGTTAGAGTGTCAGTCATCTTGTACTTAAGTCGGCATTGTGCGTTTTGTATTAATTTAGGATGCAATTTCTCTGTTTCATCGTTGAGAAGAAGGTCCAAGGTATACAGTAAACCTGAAGTGAAGCATCTCCAATCTAAAACTGGACTCACAGGAGAGGTTCTAATCATAGAAAGTTAGAGTGTCAGTCTCCTTGTACTGAAGTCGGAATTGTGCCATTTGTATTAATTTCTGATGCAATTTCTGTGCTTCATCGTAATAAGGAGGTCCAAGGTATACAGTATACCTGAAGTGAGGCATCAGAATCTAGAACTGGACTCACAGTGGAGGTTCAAATCATAGGAAGTTAGAGTGTCAGTCCACTTGTACTTAAGTCGGCATTGTGCCTTTTCTATTAAATTACGTTGCAATTTCTGTGTTTCATCGTCAATAAGAAGGTCCAAGGTATACAGTAAACCTGAAGTGAAGCATCGGAATCTAAAACTGGAATCACAGGAGAGGTTCAAATCATAGAAAGTCAGAATGTCAGTCGTCTTGTGCTTAAGTCGACATTATGAATTTTGTATTAAATTCGGATGCAATTTCTGTGTTTCATCGTCAATAAGAAGGTCCAAGGGATCCAGTAAACCTGAAGTGATGCATCGGAATCTAAAACGGGACTCACAGGTGAGGTTAAAATCATAGAAATTTAGAGTGTCAGTCCTCTTGTACTTAAGTCGGCATTGTGCCTTTTGTATTAAGTTAGGATGCAATTTCTGTGTTTCATCGTCAATTAGAAGGTCCGACATATACAGTAAACCTGAAGTGAAGCATCGGAAGCTAAAACTGGACTCACAGGAGAGGTTCAATTCATAGAAAGTTAGAATGTCAGTCCTCTTGCACTTAAGTCGGCATTGTGCCTTTTGTATTAAATTCGAATGCAATTTCTGTGTTTCATCGTAAATAAGAAGGTCCAAGGGATACAGTAAACCTGAAGTGAAGCATCGGAACCTAAAACTGGACTCACAGGAGAGGTTCAAATCATAGAAAGTAAGAGTGTCAGTCCTCTTGTACTTAAGTCGGCATTGTGCCTTTTGTATTAAATTAGGATGCAATTTCTGTGTTTCATCGTCAATAATAAGGTCCGAGGTATACAGTAAACATGAAGTGAAGCATCGGAATCGAAAACTGGACTCACTGGAGAGGTTTAAAACATAGAAAGAGTGTCAGTCCTCTTGAACTTAAGTCGGCATTGTGCCTTTTTAATTTAATTCCGACGCAATTTCTGTGCTTCATCGTCAATAAGAAGGTCCAAGGTATATAGTATACCTGAAGTGAGCCATCGGAATCTAAAACTGGACACACAGGAGAGGTGCAAATCATAGGAAGTTAGAGTGTCAGATCTCTTGTACTTAAGTCGGCATTGTGCCTTTTGGATTTAATTAGGATGCAATTGCTGAGTTTCATCGACAATAAGAAGGTCCAAGGTATACAGTAAACCTGAAGTGAAGCATCGGAATCGAAAACTGGACTCACTGGAGAGGTTCAAATCATAGAAAGTTTGAGTGTCAGTCCTCTTGGACTTAAGTCGGCATTGTGCCTTTTGTATTTAATTCGGATGCAATTGCTGTGTTTCATCGTCAATAAGAAGGTGCGAGGTATACAGTAAACCGGAAGTGAAGCATCGGAAACTAAAACTAGACTCTCAGGAGAGGTTCAAATCATAGAAAGTTAGAGTGTCAGTCCTATTGTACTTATGTAGGCATTGTGGCTTTTGTATTAGATTCGGATGCAATTTCTGTGTTTCATCGTCAATAAGAAGGTCCAAAGTATACAGTAAACCTGAAGTGAAGCATCGGAATCTGAAACTGGACTGATAGGAGAGGTTCAAATCATAGAGTGTTAGAGTGTCAGTCCTCTTGTACTTATGTCGGCATTGTGCCTTTTGTATTAAATTCCGATGCAATTTCTGTGCTTCATCGTCAATAAGATTGTCCAAGGGATACAGTAATCCTGAACTGAAGTTTCGCAATCTGAAACTAGAGTCACAGGAGAGGTACAAATCATAGAAAGTTAGAGTGTCAGTCCTATAGTACGTAAGACGGCATTGTGCCTTTTGTATTAAATTCCGATGCAATTTCTGTGTTTCACTGTCCATAAGAAGGTCCAAGGGATACAGTAAACCTGTAGTGAAGCATCGAAATCTAAAACGGGACTCACAGGAGAGGTTCAAATCATAGAATGTTAGAGTGTCAGTCCTCTTGTACTTAAGTCGGCATTGTGCCTTTTGTATTAAAGTCGGATGCAATTTCTGTGTTTTATCGTCAATAAGAGGGTCCAAGGGATACAGTAAACCTGAAGTGAAGCATCGGAATCTAAAACCGGACTCACAGGAGAGATTCCAATCATAGAATGTAAGAAGTGTCACTCCTCTTGTACTTAAGTCGGCATTGTGCCTTCTTTATTTAATTGCGATACAATTTCTGTGTTTCATCGTCAATAAGAAGGTCCAAGGTATATAGTGAACCTAAAGTGAGGCATCGGAATCTAAAACTGGACTCACAGGAGAGGTTCAAATCATAGAAAGTTAGAGCGTCAGTCCTCTTGTACTTAGGTCGGCATTGTGCCTTTTGAATTTAATTCCGATCCAATTTCCGTGCTTCATCGACAATAAGAAGGTCCAAGGTATACAGTAAACCTGAAGTGAAGCATCGGAATCTAAAACTGGACTCAAAGGAGAGGTTCAAATCATAGAAAGAGTGTCAGTCCTCTTGAACTTAAGTCGGCATTGTGCCTTTTGAATTTAATTCCGACGCAATTTCTGTGCTTCATCGTCAATAAGAAGGTCCAAGGTATACAGTAAACCTGAAGTGAGCCATCGGAATCTAAAACTGGACACACAGGAGAGGTGCAAATCATAGGAAGTTAGAGTGTCAGATCTCTTGTACTTAAGTCGGCATTGTGCCTTTTGTATTCAATTCCGATGCAATTTCTGTGTTTCACTGTCCATAAGAAGGTCCAAAGTATACAGTATACCAGAAGTGAAGCATAGGAATCTAAAACTGGACTCACAGGAGAGTTTCAAATCATTGCAAGTTAGAGTGTAAGTCCTCTTGTACTTAAGTCGGCATTGTGCCTTTTGTATTAAAGTAGGATGCAATTGCTGTGTTTCATCGACAATAAAAAGTCCAAAGTATACAGTAAACCTGATGTGAAGCATCGGAATCTAAAACTGGGCTCACTGGAGAGGTTCAAATCATAGAAAATTAGAGTGTCTGTCATCTTGTACTTAAGTCTTCATTGTGATTTTTGTATTAGATTCGGATACAATTTCTGTGTTTCATAGTCAAGAAGAAGGTCCAAGGTATACAGTAAACCTAAAGTGAAGCTTCGGAATCTAAAACTGGACTCACAGGAGAGGTTCAATTCATAGAAAGTTAGAATGTCAGTCCTCTTGCACTTAAGTCGGCATTGTGCCTTTTGTATTAAATTCGAATGCAATTTCTGTGTTTCATCGTAAATAAGAAGGTCCAAGGGATACAGTAAACCTGAAGTGAAGCATCGGAACCTAAAACTGGACTCACAGGAGAGGTTCAAATCATAGAAAGTAAGAGTGTCAGTCCTCTTGTACTTAAGTCGGCATTGTGCCTTTTGTATTAAATTAGGATGCAATTTCTGTGTTTCATCGTCAATAATAAGGTCCGAGGTATACAGTAAACATGAAGTGAAGCATCGGAATCGAAAACTGGACTCACTGGAGAGGTTTAAAACATAGAAAGAGTGTCAGTCCTCTTGAACTTAAGTCGGCATTGTGCCTTTTTAATTTAATTCCGACGCAATTTCTGTGCTTCATCGTCAATAAGAAGGTCCAAGGTATATAGTATACCTGAAGTGAGCCATCGGAATCTAAAACTGGACACACAGGAGAGGTGCAAATCATAGGAAGTTAGAGTGTCAGATCTCTTGTACTTAAGTCGGCATTGTGCCTTTTGGATTTAATTAGGATGCAATTGCTGAGTTTCATCGACAATAAGAAGGTCCAAGGTATACAGTAAACCTGAAGTGAAGCATCGGAATCGAAAACTGGACTCACTGGAGAGGTTCAAATCATAGAAAGTTTGAGTGTCAGTCCTCTTGGACTTAAGTCGGCATTGTGCCTTTTGTATTTAATTCGGATGCAATTGCTGTGTTTCATCGTCAATAAGAAGGTGCGAGGTATACAGTAAACCGGAAGTGAAGCATCGGAAACTAAAACTAGACTCTCAGGAGAGGTTCAAATCATAGAAAGTTAGAGTGTCAGTCCTATTGTACTTATGTAGGCATTGTGGCTTTTGTATTAGATTCGGATGCAATTTCTGTGTTTCATCGTCAATAAGAAGGTCCAAAGTATACAGTAAACCTGAAGTGAAGCATCGGAATCTGAAACTGGACTGATAGGAGAGGTTCAAATCATAGAGTGTTAGAGTGTCAGTCCTCTTGTACTTATGTCGGCATTGTGCCTTTTGTATTAAATTCCGATGCAATTTCTGTGCTTCATCGTCAATAAGATTGTCCAAGGGATACAGTAATCCTGAACTGAAGTTTCGCAATCTGAAACTAGAGTCACAGGAGAGGTACAAATCATAGAAAGTTAGAGTGTCAGTCCTATAGTACGTAAGACGGCATTGTGCCTTTTGTATTAAATTCCGATGCAATTTCTGTGTTTCACTGTCCATAAGAAGGTCCAAGGGATACAGTAAACCTGTAGTGAAGCATCGAAATCTAAAACGGGACTCACAGGAGAGGTTCAAATCATAGAATGTTAGAGTGTCAGTCCTCTTGTACTTAAGTCGGCATTGTGCCTTTTGTATTAAAGTCGGATGCAATTTCTGTGTTTTATCGTCAATAAGAGGGTCCAAGGGATACAGTAAACCTGAAGTGAAGCATCGGAATCTAAAACCGGACTCACAGGAGAGATTCCAATCATAGAATGTAAGAAGTGTCACTCCTCTTGTACTTAAGTCGGCATTGTGCCTTCTTTATTTAATTGCGATACAATTTCTGTGTTTCATCGTCAATAAGAAGGTCCAAGGTATATAGTGAACCTAAAGTGAGGCATCGGAATCTAAAACTGGACTCACAGGAGAGGTTCAAATCATAGAAAGTTAGAGCGTCAGTCCTCTTGTACTTAGGTCGGCATTGTGCCTTTTGAATTTAATTCCGATCCAATTTCCGTGCTTCATCGACAATAAGAAGGTCCAAGGTATACAGTAAACCTGAAGTGAAGCATCGGAATCTAAAACTGGACTCAAAGGAGAGGTTCAAATCATAGAAAGAGTGTCAGTCCTCTTGAACTTAAGTCGGCATTGTGCCTTTTGAATTTAATTCCGACGCAATTTCTGTGCTTCATCGTCAATAAGAAGGTCCAAGGTATACAGTAAACCTGAAGTGAGCCATCGGAATCTAAAACTGGACACACAGGAGAGGTGCAAATCATAGGAAGTTAGAGTGTCAGATCTCTTGTACTTAAGTCGGCATTGTGCCTTTTGTATTCAATTCCGATGCAATTTCTGTGTTTCACTGTCCATAAGAAGGTCCAAAGTATACAGTATACCAGAAGTGAAGCATAGGAATCTAAAACTGGACTCACAGGAGAGTTTCAAATCATTGCAAGTTAGAGTGTAAGTCCTCTTGTACTTAAGTCGGCATTGTGCCTTTTGTATTAAAGTAGGATGCAATTGCTGTGTTTCATCGACAATAAAAAGTCCAAAGTATACAGTAAACCTGATGTGAAGCATCGGAATCTAAAACTGGGCTCACTGGAGAGGTTCAAAT
The DNA here is from genome assembly GCF_021461395.2 of Schistocerca americana. Lineage (NCBI taxonomy): Eukaryota > Metazoa > Arthropoda > Insecta > Orthoptera > Acrididae > Schistocerca > Schistocerca americana. The sequence goes on from NC_060121.1 coordinate 63,428,535, forward strand.
CATAGAAAATTAGAGTGTCTGTCATCTTGTACTTAAGTCTTCATTGTGATTTTTGTATTAGATTCGGATACAATTTCTGTGTTTCATAGTCAAGAAGAAGGTCCAAGGTATACAGTAAACCTAAAGTGAAGCTTCGGAATCTAAAACTGGACTCACAGGAGAGGTTCAAATCATAGAAAGTTAGAGTGTCAGTCCTCTTGTACTTAAGTCAGCATTGTGCCTTATGTATCAAATTCAAATGCAATTTCTGTGTTTCATCGTCAATAAGAAGGTCCAAGGGATACAGTAAACCCGAAGTGAAGCATCGGAATCTAAAACTGGACTCACAGGAGAGGTTCAAATCATAGAAAATTAGTGTGTCTGTCTACTTGTACTTTAGTCAGCATTGTGCCTTTTGTATTAAATTCCGACGCAATTTCTGTGCTTCATCGTCAATAAGAAGGTCCAAGGAATACCGTAACCCCATAGTGAAGCATCGGAATCTAAAACTGGACTCACAGGTGAGGTTCAAATCATTGAATGTTAGTGTGTCAGTCCACTCGTACTTAAGTCGGCATTGTGCGTTTTGTATTAAATTCCGATGCAATTTCTGTGTTTCATCGTCAATACGAAGGTCCAAGGGATACAGTAAACCTGAAGTGAAGCATCGGAATCTAAAACTGGACTCACAGGAGAGGTTCAAATCATAGAAAGTTAGAGTGTTACTCCTATTGTACTTAAGTCGGCATAGTGCCTTTTGAATTTAATTCCGATGCAATTTCTGTGTTTCATCGGCAATAAGAAGGCCCAAGGTATACAGTAAACCTGAAGTGAAGCATCGGAATCTAAAACTGGACTCACAGGAGAGGTTCAAATCATAGAAATTTAGAGTGTGAGTCCTCTTGTACTTAAGTCGGCATTGTGCCTTTTGTATTAAATTAGGATGCTATTTCTGTGTTTCATCGTCAATAAGAAGGTCCGAAGTATACAGTAAACCTGAAGAGAAGTATCGGAATCTAAATCTGGACTCACAGGAGAGGTTCAAATCATAGAATGTTAGAGTGTCAGTCCTCATGGACTTAAGTCGGCATTGTGCCTTTTGTATTACATTCGGATGGAATTTCTGTAATTCATCGTCAATGAAGCGATCAGAGGTATACAGTAAACCTGAAGTGAAACATCGGTATCTTAAACTGGACTCACAGGAGAGGTTCAAATCATAGAAATGTAGAGTGTGGGTCCTCTTGTACTTAAGTCGGCATTGTGCCTTTTGTACAAAAATTCAGATGCAATTTCTGTGTTTCATCGTCAATAAGAAGATCCAAGGTATACACTAAACCTGAAGTGAAGCATCGGAATCTTAAACTGGACTCACAGGAGAGCTTCAAATCATAGAAAGTTAAAGTGTCAGTCCTCTTGTACTTAAGTCGGCATTGTGCCTTTTGTATTATATTCCGATGCAATTTCTGTGTTACATCGTCAGTAAGAAGGTCCAAGGGATACAGTAATCCTGAAGTGAAGCGGCGGAATCTAAAACGGGACTCACAGGAGAGGTTCAAATCATAGAAAGTTAGAGTGTCAGTCCTCTTGTACTTAAGTCTGCATTGTGCCTTTTGTACTAAATTCCGATGCAATTTCTGAGCTTCATCGTCGATAGGAAGGTCCATGGGATGCTGTAAACCGGAGGTGAACCATCGGAATTAAAACTGCACTCACAGGAGAGGATCAAAACATAGAAAGTTACAGTGTCAGTCCTCTTGTACTTAAGTCGGCATAGTGCCTTTTGAATTTACTTCCGATGCAATTTCTGTGTTTCATCGGCAATAAGAAGGCCCAAGGTATATAGTAAACCTGAAGTGAAGCATCAGAATCTAAAACTGGACTCACAGGAGAGGTTCAAATCATAGAAAGTTAGAGTGTCAGTCCTCTTATACTTAAGTCAGGATTGTGCCTTTTGTATTAAATTAGGATGCTATTTCTGTGTTTCATCGTCAATAAGATGGTCCAAAGTATACAGTAAACCTGAAGAGAAGCATCGGAATCTAAAACTGGACTCACAGGAGAGGTTCAAATCATATAAAGTTAGAGTGTCAGTCCTCTTGTACTTAAGTAGGCATTGTGCCTTTCGTATTACATTAGGATGCCATTTTTGTGTGTCCTCGTCAATAAGAAGTTCCAAGGTATACAGTAAACCTTAAGTGAAGCATAGGAATCTAAAACTGGACTCACAGGAGAGGTTCAAATCATAGAAAGTTTGAGTGTCAGTCGTCTTGTAGTTAAGTCGGCATTCTGCCTTTAGTATTAAATTCGGATGCAATTTCTGTGATTCATCGTCAATAAGAAGGTCCAAGGTATACAGTAAACCTGAAGTGAAGCTTCAGAATCTAAAACTGGACTCACAGGAGAGGTTAAAATCATAGAAAGTTAGAGTGTCAGTCCTCTTGTACTTAAGTCAGCATTGTGCCTTATGTATTAAATTCAAATGCAATTTCTGTGTTTCATCGTCAATAAGAAAGTCCAAGGGATACAGTAAACCCGAAGTGAAGCATCGGAATCTAAAACTGGACTCACAGGAGAGTTTCAAATCACAGAAAATTAGTGTGTCTGTCCACTTGTACTTTAGTCAGCATTGTGCCTTTTGTATTAAATTCCGACGCAATTTCTGTGCTTCATCGTCAATAAGAAGGTCCAAGGAATACCGTAACCCCGAAGTGAAGCATCGGAATCTAAAACTGGACTCACAGGAGAGGTTCAAATCATTGAGTGTTAGGGTGTCAGTCCACTTGTACTTAAGTCGGCGTTGTGCGTTTTGTATTAAATTCGGATGCAATTTCTGTGTTTCATCGTCAATAAAACGGTCCAAGGTATACAGTAAACATGAAGTGAAGCATCGGAATCTAAAACTGGACTCACAGGAGAGGTTCAAATCATAGTAAGTTAGAGTGTCAGTCATCTTGTACTTAAGTCGGCATTGTGCGTTTTGTATTAATTTAGGATGCAATTTCTCTGTTTCATCGTTGAGAAGAAGGTCCAAGGTATACAGTAAACCTGAAGTGAAGCACCTCCAATCTAAAACTGGACTCACAGGAGAGGTTCTAATCATAGAAAGTTAGAGTGTCAGTCTCCTTGTACTGAAGTCGGAATTGTGCCATTTGTATTAATTTCTGATGCAATTTCTGTGCTTCATCGTAATAAGAAGGTCCAAGGTATACAGTATACCTGAAGTGAGGCATCAGAATCTAGAACTGGACTCACAGTGGAGGTTCAAATCATAGGAAGTTAGAGTGTCAGTCCACTTGTACTTAAGTCGGCATTGTGCCTTTTGTATTGAATTCGGATGCAATTTCTGTGTTTCATCGGCAATAAGAAGGCCCAAGGTATACAGTAAACCTGAAGTGAAGCATCGGAATCTAAAACTGGACTCACAGGAGAGGTTCAAATCATAGAAATTTAGAGTGTGAGTCCTCTTGTACTTAAGTCGGCATTGTGCCTTTTGTATTAAATTAGGATGCTATTTCTGTGTTTCATCGTCAATAAGAAGGTCCGAAGTATACAGTAAACCTGAAGAGAAGTATCGGAATCTAAATCTGGACTCACAGGAGAGGTTCAAATCATAGAATGTTAGAGTGTCAGTCCTCATGGACTTAAGTCGGCATTGTGCCTTTTGTATTACATTCGGATGGAATTTCTGTAATTCATCGTCAATGAAGCGATCAGAGGTATACAGTAAACCTGAAGTGAAACATCGGTATCTTAAACTGGACTCACAGGAGAGGTTCAAATCATAGAAATGTAGAGTGTGGGTCCTCTTGTACTTAAGTCGGCATTGTGCCTTTTGTACAAAAATTCAGATGCAATTTCTGTGTTTCATCGTCAATAAGAAGATCCAAGGTATACACTAAACCTGAAGTGAAGCATCGGAATCTTAAACTGGACTCACAGGAGAGCTTCAAATCATAGAAAGTTAAAGTGTCAGTCCTCTTGTACTTAAGTCGGCATTGTGCCTTTTGTATTATATTCCGATGCAATTTCTGTGTTACATCGTCAGTAAGAAGGTCCAAGGGATACAGTAATCCTGAAGTGAAGCGGCGGAATCTAAAACGGGACTCACAGGAGAGGTTCAAATCATAGAAAGTTAGAGTGTCAGTCCTCTTGTACTTAAGTCTGCATTGTGCCTTTTGTACTAAATTCCGATGCAATTTCTGAGCTTCATCGTCGATAGGAAGGTCCAAGGGATGCTGTAAACCGGAGGTGAACCATCGGAATTAAAACTGCACTCACAGGAGAGGATCAAAACATAGAAAGTTAGAGTGTCAGTCCTCTTGTACTTAAGTCGGCATAGTGCCTTTTGAATTTACTTCCGATGCAATTTCTGTGTTTCATCGGCAATAAGAAGGCCCAAGGTATATAGTAAACCTGAAGTGAAGCATCAGAATCTAAAACTGGACTCACAGGAGAGGTTCAAATCATAGAAAGTTAGAGTGTCAGTCCTCTTATACTTAAGTCAGGATTGTGCCTTTTGTATTAAATTAGGATGCTATTTCTGTGTTTCATCGTCAATAAGATGGTCCAAAGTATACAGTAAACCTGAAGAGAAGCATCGGAATCTAAAACTGGACTCACAGGAGAGGTTCAAATCATATAAAGTTAGAGTGTCAGTCCTCTTGTACTTAAGTAGGCATTGTGCCTTTCGTATTACATTAGGATGCCATTTTTGTGTGTCCTCGTCAATAAGAAGTTCCAAGGTATACAGTAAACCTTAAGTGAAGCATCGGAATCTAAAACTGGACTCACAGGAGAGGTTCAAATCATAGAAAGTTTGAGTGTCAGTCGTCTTGTAGTTAAGTCGGCATTCTGCCTTTAGTATTAAATTCGGATGCAATTTCTGTGATTCATCGTCAATAAGAAGGTCCAAGGTATACAGTAAACCTGAAGTGAAGCTTCAGAATCTAAAACTGGACTCACAGGAGAGGTTAAAATCATAGAAAGTTAGAGTGTCAGTCCTCTTGTACTTAAGTCAGCATTGTGCCTTATGTATTAAATTCAAATGCAATTTCTGTGTTTCATCGTCAATAAGAAAGTCCAAGGGATACAGTAAACCCGAAGTGAAGCATCGGAATCTAAAACTGGACTCACAGGAGAGTTTCAAATCACAGAAAATTAGTGTGTCTGTCCACTTGTACTTTAGTCAGCATTGTGCCTTTTGTATTAAATTCCGACGCAATTTCTGTGCTTCATCGTCAATAAGAAGGTCCAAGGAATACCGTAACCCCGAAGTGAAGCATCGGAATCTAAAACTGGACTCACAGGAGAGGTTCAAATCATTGAGTGTTAGGGTGTCAGTCCACTTGTACTTAAGTCGGCGTTGTGCGTTTTGTATTAAATTCGGATGCAATTTCTGTGTTTCATCGTCAATAAAACGGTCCAAGGTATACAGTAAACATGAAGTGAAGCATCGGAATCTAAAACTGGACTCACAGGAGAGGTTCAAATCATAGTAAGTTAGAGTGTCAGTCATCTTGTACTTAAGTCGGCATTGTGCGTTTTGTATTAATTTAGGATGCAATTTCTCTGTTTCATCGTTGAGAAGAAGGTCCAAGGTATACAGTAAACCTGAAGTGAAGCACCTCCAATCTAAAACTGGACTCACAGGAGAGGTTCTAATCATAGAAAGTTAGAGTGTCAGTCTCCTTGTACTGAAGTCGGAATTGTGCCATTTGTATTAATTTCTGATGCAATTTCTGTGCTTCATCGTAATAAGAAGGTCCAAGGTATACAGTATACCTGAAGTGAGGCATCAGAATCTAGAACTGGACTCACAGTGGAGGTTCAAATCATAGGAAGTTAGAGTGTCAGTCCACTTGTACTTAAGTCGGCATTGTGCCTTTTGTATTGAATTCGGATGCAATTTCTGTGTTTCATCGTCAATAAAACGGTCCAAGGTATACAGTAAACATGAAGTGAAGCATCGGAATCTAAAACTGGACTCACAGGAGAGGTTCAAATCATAGTAAGTTAGAGTGTCAGTCATCTTGTACTTAAGTCGGCATTGTGCGTTTTGTATTAATTTAGGATGCAATTTCTCTGTTTCATCGTTGAGAAGAAGGTCCAAGGTATACAGTAAACCTGAAGTGAAGCATCTCCAATCTAAAACTGGAATCACAGGAGAGGTTCTAATCATAGAAAGTTAGAGTGTCAGTCTCCTTGTACTGAAGTCGGAATTGTGCCATTTGTATTAATTTCTGATGCAATTTCTGTGCTTCATCGTAATAAGAAGGTCCAAGGTATACAGTATACCTGAAGTGAGGCATCAGAATCTAGAACTGGACTCACAGTGGAGGTTCAAATCATAGGAAGTTAGAGTGTCAGTCCACTTGTACTTAAGTCGGCATTGTGCCTTTTCTATTAAATTGCGTTGCAATTTCTGTGTTTCATCGTCAATAAGAAGGTCCAAGGCATACAGTAAACCTGAAGTGAAGCATCGGAATCTAAAACTGGAATCACAGGAGAGGTTCAAATCATAGAAAGTCAGAATGTCAGTCGTCTTGTGCTTAAGTCGACATTATGAATTTTGTATTAAATTCGGATGCAATTTCTGTGTTTCATCGTCAATAAGAAGGTCCAAGGGATCCAGTAAACCTGAAGTGATGCATCGGAATCTAAAACGGGACTCACAGGTGAGGTTAAAATCATAGAAATTTAGAGTGTCAGTCCTCTTGTACTTAAGTCGGCATTGTGCCTTTTGTATTAAGTTAGGATGCAATTTCTGTGTTTCATCGTCAATTAGAAGGTCCGACATATACAGTAAACCTGAAGTGAAGCATCGGAAGCTAAAACTGGACTCACAGGAGAGGTTCAATTCATAGAAAGTTAGAATGTCAGTCCTCTTGCACTTAAGTCGGCATTGTGCCTTTTGTATTAAATTCGAATGCAATTTCTGTGTTTCATCGTAAATAAGAAGGTCCAAGGGATACAGTAAACCTGAAGTGAAGCATCGGAACCTAAAACTGGACTCACAGGAGAGGTTCAAATCATAGAAAGTAAGAGTGTCAGTCCTCTTGTACTTAAGTCGGCATTGTGCCTTTTGTATTAAATTAGGATGCAATTTCTGTGTTTCATCGTCAATAATAAGGTCCGAGGTATACAGTAAACATGAAGTGAAGCATCGGAATCGAAAACTGGACTCACTGGAGAGGTTTAAAACATAGAAAGAGTGTCAGTCCTCTTGAACTTAAGTCGGCATTGTGCCTTTTTAATTTAATTCCGACGCAATTTCTGTGCTTCATCGTCAATAAGAAGGTCCAAGGTATATAGTATACCTGAAGTGAGCCATCGGAATCTAAAACTGGACACACAGGAGAGGTGCAAATCATAGGAAGTTAGAGTGTCAGATCTCTTGTACTTAAGTCGGCATTGTGCCTTTTGGATTTAATTAGGATGCAATTGCTGAGTTTCATCGACAATAAGAAGGTCCAAGGTATACAGTAAACCTGAAGTGAAGCATCGGAATCGAAAACTGGACTCACTGGAGAGGTTCAAATCATAGAAAGTTTGAGTGTCAGTCCTCTTGGACTTAAGTCGGCATTGTGCCTTTTGTATTTAATTCGGATGCAATTGCTGTGTTTCATCGTCAATAAGAAGGTGCGAGGTATACAGTAAACCGGAAGTGAAGCATCGGAAACTAAAACTAGACTCTCAGGAGAGGTTCAAATCATAGAAAGTTAGAGTGTCAGTCCTATTGTACTTATGTAGGCATTGTGGCTTTTGTATTAGATTCGGATGCAATTTCTGTGTTTCATCGTCAATAAGAAGGTCCAAAGTATACAGTAAACCTGAAGTGAAGCATCGGAATCTGAAACTGGACTGATAGGAGAGGTTCAAATCATAGAGTGTTAGAGTGTCAGTCCTCTTGTACTTATGTCGGCATTGTGCCTTTTGTATTAAATTCCGATGCAATTTCTGTGCTTCATCGTCAATAAGATGGTCCAAGTGATACAGTAATCCTGAACTGAAGTTTCGCAATCTGAAACTAGAGTCACAGGAGAGGTACAAATCATAGAAAGTTAGAGTGTCAGTCCTATAGTACGTAAGACGGCATTGTGCCTTTTGTATTAAATTCCGATGCAATTTCTGTGTTTCACTGTCCATAAGAAGGTCCAAGGGATACAGTAAACCTGTAGTGAAGCATCGAAATCTAAAACGGGACTCACAGGAGAGGTTCAAATCATAGAATGATAGAGTGTCAGTCCTCTTGTACTTAAGTCGGCATTGTGCCTTTTGTATTAAAGTCGGATGCAATTTCTGTGTTTTATCGTCAATAAGAGGGTCCAAGGGATACAGTAAACCTGAAGTGAAGCATCGGAATCTAAAACCGGACTCACAGGAGAGATTCCAATCATAGAATGTAAGAAGTGTCACTCCTCTTGTACTTAAGTCGGCATTGTGCCTTCTTTATTTAATTGCGATACAATTTCTGTGTTTCATCGTCAATAAGAAGGTCCAAGGTATATAGTGAACCTAAAGTGAGGCATCGGAATCTAAAACTGGACTCACAGGAGAGGTTCAAATCATAGAAAGTTAGAGCGTCAGTCCTCTTGTACTTAGGTCGGCATTGTGCCTTTTGAATTTAATTCCGATCCAATTTCCGTGCTTCATCGACAATAAGAAGGTCCAAGGTATACAGTAAACCTGAAGTGAAGCATCGGAATCTAAAACTGGACTCAAAGGAGAGGTTCAAATCATAGAAAGAGTGTCAGTCCTCTTGAACTTAAGTCGGCATTGTGCCTTTTGAATTTAATTCCGACGCAATTTCTGTGCTTCATCGTCAATAAGAAGGTCCAAGGTATACAGTAAACCTGAAGTGAGCCATCGGAATCTAAAACTGGACACACAGGAGAGGTGCAAATCATAGGAAGTTAGAGTGTCAGATCTCTTGTACTTAAGTCGGCATTGTGCCTTTTGTATTCAATTCCGATGCAATTTCTGTGTTTCACTGTCCATAAGAAGGTCCAAAGTATACAGTATACCAGAAGTGAAGCATAGGAATCTAAAACTGGACTCACAGGAGAGTTTCAAATCATTGCAAGTTAGAGTGTAAGTCCTCTTGTACTTAAGTCGGCATTGTGCCTTTTGTATTAAAGTAGGATGCAATTGCTGTGTTTCATCGACAATAAAAAGTCCAAAGTATACAGTAAACCTGATGTGAAGCATCGGAATCTAAAACTGGGCTCACTGGAGAGGTTCAAATCATAGAAAATTAGAGTGTCTGTCATCTTGTACTTAAGTCTTCATTGTGATTTTTGTATTAGATTCGGATACAATTTCTGTGTTTCATAGTCAATAAGAAGGTCCAAGGTATACAGTAAACCTAAAGTGAAGCTTCGGAATCTAAAACTGGACTCACAGGAGAGGTTCAAATCATAGAAAGTTAGAGTGTCAGTCCTCTTGTACTTAAGTCAGCATTGTGCCTTATGTATCAAATTCAAATGCAATTTCTGTGTTTCATCGTCAATAAGAAGGTCCAAGGGATACAGTAAACCCGAAGTGAAGCATCGGAATCTAAAACTGGACTCACAGGAGAGGTTCAAATCATAGAAAATTAGTGTGTCTGTCTACTTGTACTTTAGTCAGCATTGTGCCTTTTGTATTAAATTCCGACGCAATTTCTGCGCTTCATCGTCAATAAGAAGGTCCAAGGAATACCGTAACCCCGAAGTGAAGCATCGGAATCTAAAACTGGACTCACAGGTGAGGTTCAAATCATTGAATGTTAGTGTGTCAGTCCACTCGTACTTAAGTCGGCATTGTGCGTTTTGTATTAAATTCCGATGCAATTTCTGTGTTTCATCGTCAATAAGAAGGTCCAAGGGATACAGTAAACCTGAAGTGAAGCATCGGAATCTAAAACTGGACTCACAGGAGAGGTTCAAATCATAGAAAGTTAGAGTGTTACTCCTATTGTACTTAAGTCGGCATAGTGCCTTTTGAATTTAATTCCGATGCAATTTCTGTGTTTCATCGGCAATAAGAAGGCCCAAGGTATACAGTAAACCTGAAGTGAAGCATCGGAATCTAAAACTGGACTCACAGGAGAGGTTCAAATCATAGAAATTTAGAGTGTGAGTCCTCTTGTACTTAAGTCGTCATTGTGCCTTTTGTATTAAATTAGGATGCTATTTCTGTGTTTCATCGTCAATAAGAAGGTCCGAAGAATACAGTAAACCTGAAGAGAAGTATCGGAATCTAAATCTGGACTCACAGGAGAGGTTCAAATCATAGAATGTTAGAGTGTCAGTCCTCATGGACTTAAGTCGGCATTGTGCCTTTTGTATTACATTCGGATGGAATTTCTGTAATTCATCGTCAATGAAGCGATCAGAGGTATACAGTAAACCTGAAGTGAAACATCGGAATCTTAAACTGGACTCACAGGAGAGGTTCAAATCATAGAAATGTAGAGTGTGGGTCCTCTTGTACTTAAGTCGGCATTGTGCCTTTTGTACAAAAATTCAGATGCAATTTCTGTGTTTCATCGTCAATAAGAAGATCCAAGGTATACACTAAACCTGAAGTGAAGCATCGGAATCTTAAACTGGACTCACAGGAGAGCTTCAAATCATAGAAAGTTAAAGTGTCAGTCCTCTTGTACTTAAGTCGGCATTGTGCCTTTTGTATTATGTTCCGATGCAATTTCTGTGTTACATCGTCAGTAAGAAGGTCCAAGGGATACAGTAATCCTGAAGTGAAGCGGCGGAATCTAAAACGGGACTCACAGGAGAGGTTCAAATCATAGAAAGTTAGAGTGTCAGTCCTCTTGTACTTAAGTCTGCATTGTGCCTTTTGTATTAAATTCCGATGCAATTTCTGAGCTTCATCGTCGATAAGAAGGTCCAAGGGATGCTGTAAACCGGAGGTGAACCATCGGAATTAAAACTGCACTCACAGGAGAGGATCAAAACATAGAAAGTTAGAGTGTCAGTCCTCTTGTACTTCAGTCGGCATTGTGCCTTTTGAATTGAATTCCGATGCAATTTCTGTGCTTCATCGTCAATAAGAAGGTCCATGGTATACAGCAAACATGAAGGGAAGTATCGGAATCTAAAACTGGACTCACAGGAGAGTTTCAAATCATAGAAAGTTAGAGTGTCAGTCCTCTTGTACTTAAGTCGGCATAGTGCCTTTTGAATTTACTTCCGATGCAATTTCTGTGTTTCATCGGCAATAAGAAGGCCCAAGGTATACAGTAAACCTGAAGTGAAGCATCAGAATCTAAAACTGGACTCACAGGAGAGGTTCAAATCATAGAAAGTTAGAGTGTCAGTCCTCTTATACTTAAGTCGGCATTGTGCCTTTTGTATTAAATTAGGATGCTATTTCTGTGTTTCATCGTCAATAAGATGGTCCAAAGTATACAGTAAACCTGAAGAGAAGCATCGGAATCTAAAACTGGACTCACAGGAGAGGTTCAAATCATATAAAGTTAGAGTGTCAGTCCTCTTGTACTTAAGTAGGCATTGTGCCTTTCGTATTACATTAGGATGCCATTTTTGTGTGTCCTCGTCAATAAGAAGTTCCAAGGTATACAGTAAACCTTAAGTGAAGCATCGGAATCTAAAACTGGACTCACAGGAGAGGTTCAAATCATAGAAAGTTTGAGTGTCAGTCGTCTTGTAGTTAAGTCGGCATTCTGCCTTTAGTATTAAATTCGGATGCAATTTCTGTGATTCATCGTCAATAAGAAGGTCCAAGGTATACAGTAAACCTGAAGTGAAGCTTCAGAATCTAAAACTGGACTCACAGGAGAGGTTCAAATCATAGAAAGTTAGAGTGTCAGTCCTCTTGTACTTAAGTCAGCATTGTGCCTTATGTATTAAATTCAAATGCAATTTCTGTGTTTCATCGTCAATAAGAAAGTCCAAGGGATACAGTAAACCCGAAGTGAAGCATCGGAATCTAAAACTGGACTCACAGGAGAGTTTCAAATCACAGAAAATTAGTGTGTCTGTCCACTTGTACTTTAGTCAGCATTGTGCCTTTTGTATTAAATTCCGAGGCAATTTCTGTGCTTCATCGTCAATAAGAAGGTCCAAGGAATACCGTAACCCCGAAGTGAAGCATCGGAATCTAAAACTGGACTCACAGGAGAGGTTCAAATCATTGAGTGTTAGGGTGTCAGTCCACTTGTACTTAAGTCGGCGTTGTGCGTTTTGTATTAAATTCGGATGCAATTTCTGTGTTTCATCGTCAATAAGAAGGTCCAAGGGATACAGTAAACCTGAAGTGAAGCATCGGAATCTAAAACTGGACCCACAGGAGAGGTTCAAATCATAGAAAGTTAGAGTGTTAGTCCTATTGTACTTAAGTCGGCATAGTGCCTTTTGAATTTAATTCCGATGCAATTTCTGTGTTTCATCGGCAATAAGAAGGCCCAAGGTATACGGTAAATCTGAAGTGAAGCATCGGAATCTAAAACTGGACTCACAGGAGAGGTTCAAATCATAGAAATTTAGAGTGTCAGTCCTCTTGTACTTAAGTCGGCATTGTGCCTTTTGTATTAAATTAGGATGCTATTTCTGTGTTTCATCGTCAATAAGAGGGTCCGAAGTATACAGTAAACCTGAAGAGAAGTATCGGAATCTAAAACTGGACTCACAGGAGAGGTTCAAATCATAGAATGTTAGAGTGTCAGTCCTCATGGACTTAAGTCGGCATTGTGCCTTTTGTATTACATTCGGATGGAATTTCTGTAATTCATCGTCAATGAAGCGATCAGAGGTATACAGTAAACCTGAAGTGAAACATCGGAATCTTAAACTGGACTCACAGGAGAGGTTCAAATCATAGAAATGTAGAGTGTGGGTCCTCTTGTACTTAAGTCGGCATTGTGCCTTTTGTACAAAAATTCAGATGCAATTTCTGTGTTTCATCGTCAATAAGAAGGTCCAAGGTATACACTAAACCTGAAGTGAAGCATCGGAATCTTAAACTGGACTCACAGGAGAGCTTCAAATCATAGAAAGTTAAAGTGTCAGTCCTCTTGTACTTAAGTCGGCATTGTGCCTTTTGTATTATATTCCGATGCAATTTCTGTGTTACATCGTCAGTAAGAAGGTCCAAGGGATACAGTAATCCTGAAGTGAAGCGTCGGAATCTAAAACGGGACTCACAGGAGAGGTTCGAATCATAGAAAGTTAGAGTGTCAGTCCTCTTGTACTTATGTCGGCATTGTGCCTTTTGTATTAAATTCCGATGCAATTTCTGAGCTTCATCGTCGATAAGAAGGTCCAAGGGATGCTGTAAACCAGAGGTGAACCATCGGAATTAAAACTGCACTCACAGGAGAGGATCAAAACATAGAAAGTTAGAGTGTCAGTCCTCTTGTACTTCAGTCGGCATTGTGCCTTTTGAATTTAATTCCGATGCAATTTCTGTGCTTCATCGTCAATAAGAAGGTCCATGGTATACAGCAAACATGAAGGGAAGTATCGGAATCTAAAACTGGACTCACAGGAGAGTTTCAAATCATAGAAAGTTAGAGTGTCAGTCCTCCTGTACCTAAGTCGGCATAGTGCCTTTTGAATTTACTTCCGATGCAATTTCTGTGTTTCATCGGCAATAAGGAGGCCCAAGGTATACAGTAAACCTGAAGTGAAGCATCAGAATCTAATACTGGACTCACAGGAGAGGTTCAAATCATAGAAAGTTAGAGTGTCAGTCCTCTTATACTTAAGTCGGCATTGTGCCTTTTGTATTAAATTAGGATGCTATTTCTGTGTTTCATCGTCAATAAGATGGTCCAAAGTATACAGTAAACCTGAAGAGAAGCATCGGAATCTAAAACTGGACTCACAGGAGAAGTTCAAATCATTCAATGTTAGGGTGTCAGTCCACTTGTACTTAAGTCGGCGTTGTGCGTTTTGTATTAAATTCGGATGCAATTTCTGTGTTTCATCGTCAATAAGAAGGTCCAAGGGATACAGTAAACCTGAAGTGAAGCATAGGAATCTAAAACTGGACTCACAGGAGAGGTTCAAATCATAGAAAGTTAGAGTGTTAGTCCTATTGTACTTAAGTCGGCATAGTGCCTTTTGAATTTGATTCCGATGCAATTTCTGTGTTTCATCGGCAATAAGAAGGCCCAAGGTATACAGTAAACCTGAAGTGAAGCATCGGAATCTAAAACTGGACTCACGGGAGAGGTTCAAATCATAGAAATTTAGAGTGTCAGTCCTCTTGTCCTTAAGTCGGCATTGTGCCTTTTGTATTAAATTAGGATGCTATTTCTGTGTTTCATCGTCAATAAGAAGGTCCGAAGTATACAGTAAACCTGAAGAGAAGTATCGGAATCTAAAACTGGACTCACAGGAGAGGTTCAAATCATAGAATCTTAGAGTGTCAGTCCTCATGGACTTAAGTCGGCATTGTGCCTTTTGTATTACATTCGGATGGAATTTCTGTAATTCATCGTCAATGAAGCGATCAGAGGTATACAGTAAACCTGAAGTGAATCATCGGAATCTTAAACTGGACTCACAGGAGAGGTTCAAATCATAGAAATGTAGAGTGTGGGTCCTCTTGTACTTAAGTCGGCATTGTGCCTTTTGTACAAAAATTCAGGTGCAATTTCTGTGTTTCATCGTCAATAAGAAGGTCCAAGGTATACACTAAACCTGAAGTGAAGCATCGGAATCTTAAACTAGACTCACAGGACAGGTTCAAATCATAGAAAGTTAAAGTGTCAGTCCTCTTGTACTTAAGTCGGCATTGTGCCTTTTGTATTAAATTCGGATGCAATTTCTGTGCTTCATCGTCAATAAGAAGGTCCAAGGGATACAGTAAACCTGAAGTGAAGTATCGGATTCTTAAACTGGTCTCACTGGAGAGGTTCAAATCATAGAAAGTTTGAGTGTCAGTCCTATTGTACTTAAGTCGGCATTGTGCCTTTTGTATTATATTCCGATGCAATTTCTGTGTTACATCGTCAGTAAGAAGGTCCAAGGGATACAGTAATCCTGAAGTGAAGCATCGGAATCTAAAACGGGACTAACAGGAGAGGTTCAAATCATAGAAAGTTAGAGTGTCAGTCCTCTTGTACTTAAGTAGGCATTGTGCCTTTTGTATTACATTAGGATGCCATTTTTGTGTTTCCTCGTCAATAAGAAGGTCCAAGGTATACAGTAAACCTCAAGTGAAGCATCGGAATCTAAAACTGGACGCACAGGAGAGGTTCAAATCATAGAAAGTTTGAGTGTCAGTCCTCTTGTAGTTAAGTCGGCATTCTGCCTTTAGTATTAAATTCGGATGCAATTTCTGTGATTCATCGTCAATAAGAAGGTCCAAGGTATACAGTAAACATGAAGTGAAGCATCGGATATCTAAACTGGACTCACAGGAGAGGTTCAAATCATAGAAAGTTAGAGTGTCAGTCCACTTGTACTTGAGTCGGCATTGTGCCTTTTGTATTAAATTAGGATGCAATTTCTGTGTTTCATAGTCAATAAGAAGGTCCAAGGGACGTAGTAAACCTGAAGTGAAGCATCGGAATCTAAAACTGGACTCACAGGAGAGGTTCAAACCATAGAAAGTTAGTGTGTCTGTCCACTTGTACTTAAGTCGGTATTGTGCCTTTTGTATTGAATTCCGATGCAATTTCTGTGCTTCATCGTAAATAAGAAGGTCCAAGGGATACAGCAACAATGAAGTGAAGCATCGGAATCTAAAATTGGACTCACAGGAGATGTTCAAATCATAGAATGTTAGAGTGTCAGTCCTCTTGTACTTCATTCTGCATTGTGCCTTTTGTATTAAATTCGAATGCAATTTCTGTGTTTCATCGTTAATAAGAAGGTCCAAGGGAAACAGTAAACCTGAAGTGAAGCATCGGAATCTAATACTGGACACACAGGAGAGGTTCAAATCGTGGAAATTTAGAGAGTCAGTCCTCTTGTACTAAAGTCGGCATCGTGCCTTTTGCATTAAATTTGGATGCAATTTCTGTGTTTCATCGTCAATAAGAAGGTCCAAGGTATACACTAAACCTGAAGAGAAGCATCGGAATCTAAAACTGGACTCACAGGACAGGTTCAAATCTTAGAAAGTTAGTGTAGATGTCCACTTGTACTTAAGTCGGCATTGTGCCTTGTGTATTAAATTCCGATGCAATTTCTGTGCTTCATCGTCAATAAGAAGGTCCAAGGGATGCTGTAAACCGGAGGTGAACCATCGGAATTAAAACTGGACTCACAGGAGAGGATCAAAGCATAGAAAGTTAGAGTGTCAGTCTATTTGTACTTAAGTCGGCATAGTGCCTTTTGAATTTAATTCGGATGCAATTTCTGTGTTTCATCGTCAATACGAAGGCCCAAGGTATACAGTAAACCTGAAGTGAAGCATCAGAATCTAAAACTGGACTCACAGGAGAGGTTCAAATCATAGAAAGTTAGAGTGTCAGTCCTCTTGTACATAAGTCGGCATTGTGCCTTTTGTATTAATTTAGGATGCAATTTCTCTGGTTCATCGTTAAGAAGAAGGTGAAAGGTATATAGTAAACCTGAAGTGAAGCATCACAATCTAAAACTGGACTCACGGGAGAGGTTCAAATCATATAAAGTTAGAGTGTCATTTTTCTTGTACTGAAGTCGGAATTGTGCCTTTTGAATTTAATTCCGATGCAATTTCAGTGCTTCATCGTCAATAAGAAGGTCCAAGGTATACAGTATACCTGAAGTGAAGCATAGGAATCTAAAACTGGACTCACAGGAGAGTTTCAAATCATTGAAAGTTAGAGTGTCAGTCCTCTTGTACTTAAGTCGTCATTGTGCCTTTTGTATTAAATTCGGATGCAATCTCTGTGTTTTATAGTCAATTAGATGGTCCATGGTATACAGCAAACCTGAATTGGAGCATCGGAATCTAATACTGGACTCACAGGAGTGGTTCAAATCATAGAAAGTTAGAGTATCACACCTCTTGTACTTAAGTCAGCATTGTGCCTTATGTATTAAATTCGGATGCAATTTCTGTGTTTCATCGTCAATAAGATGGTCCAAGGTATACAGTAAACCTGAAGTGAAGCTTCGGAATCTAAAACTGGACTCACAGGAGAGGTTCAAATCATAGAAAGTTAGAGTGTCAGTCCTCTTGTACTTAAGTCAGCATTGTGCCTTATGTATTAAATTCAAATGCAATTTCTGTGTTTCATCGTCAATAAGAAGGTCCAAGGGATACAGTAAACCCGAAGTGAAGCATCGGAATCTAAAACTGGACTCACAGGAGAGTTTCAAATCATAGAAAATTAGTGTGTCTGTCCACTTGTACTTTAGTCAGCATTGTGCCTTTTGTATTAAATTCCGACGCAATTTCTGTGCTTCATCCTCAATAAGAAGGTCCAAGGAATACCGTAACCCCGAAGTGAAGCATCGGAATCTAAAACTGGACTCACAGGAGAGGTTCAAATCATTGAATGTTAGGGTGTCAGTCCACTTGTACTTAAGTCGGCGTTGTGCGTTTTGTATTAAATTCGGATGCAATTTCTGTGTTTCATCGTCAATAAGAAGGTCCAAGGGATACAGTAAACCTGAAGTGAAGCATCGGAATCTAAAACTGGACTCACAGGAGAGGTTCAAATCATAGAAAGTTAGAGTGTTAGTCCTATTGTACTTAAGTCGGCATAGTGCCTTTTGAATTTAATTCCGATGCAATTTCTGTGTTTCATCGGCAATAAGAAGGCCCAAGGTATACAGTAAACCTGAAGTGAAGCATCGGTATCTAAAACTGGACTCACAGGAGAGGTTCAAATCATAGAAATTTAGAGTGTCAGTCCTCTTGTCCTTAAGTCGGCATTGTGCCTTTTGTATTAAATTAGGATGCTATTTCTGTGTTTCATTGTCAATAAGAAGGTCCGAAGCATACAGTAAACCTGAAGAGAAGTATCAGAATCTAAAACTGGACTCACAGGAGAGGTTCAAATCATAGAATGTTAGAGTGTCAGTCCTCATGGACTTAAGTCGGCATTGTGCCTTTTGTATTACATTCGGATGGAATTTCTGTAATTCATCGTCAATGAAGCGATCAGAGGTATACAGCAAACCAGAAGTGAATCATCGGAATCTTAAACTGGACTCACAGGAGAGGTTCAAATCATAGAAATGTAGAGTGTGGGTCCTCTTGTACTTAAGTCGGCATTGTGCCTTTTGTACAAAAATTCAGATGCAATTTCTGTGTTTCATCGTCAATAAGAAGGTGCAAGGTATACACTAAACCTGAAGTGAAGCATCGGAATCTTAAACTGGACTCACTGGACAGGCTCAAATCATAGAAAGTTAAAGTGTCAGTCCTCTTGTACTTAAGTCGGCATTGTGCCTTTTGTATTAAATTCGGATGCAATTTCTGTGCTTCATCGTCAATAAGAAGGTCCAAGTGATACAGTAAACCTGAAGTGAAGTATCGGATTCTTAAACTGGTCTCACTGGAGAGGTTCAAATCATAGAAAGTTAGAGTGTCAGTCCTATTGTACTTAAGTCGGCATTGTGCCTTTTGTATTATATTCCGATGCAATTTCTGTGTTACATCGTCAGTAAGAAGGTCCAAGGGATACAGTAATCCTGAAGTGAAGCATCGGAATCTAAAACGGGACTCACAGGAGAGGTTCAAATCATAGAAAGTTAGAGTGTCAGTCCTCTTGTACTTAAGTAGACATTGTGCCTTTTGTATTACATTAGGATGCCATTTTTGTGTTTCCTCGTCAATAAGAAGGTCCAAGGTATACAGTAAACCTTAAGTGAAGCATCGCAATCTAAAACTGGACGCACAGGACAGGTTCAAATCATAGAAAGTTTGAGTGTCAGTCCTCTTGTAGTTAAGTCGGCATTCTGCCTTTAGTATTAAATTCGGATGCAATTTCTGTGATTCATCGTCAATAATAAGGTCCAAGGTATACAGTAAACATGAAGTGAAGCATCGGATATCTAAAACTGGACTCACAGGAGAGGTTCAAATCATAGAAAGTTAGAGTGTCAGTCCACTTGTACTTGAGTCGGCATTGTGCCTTTTGTATTAAATTAGGATGCAATTGCTGAATTTCATCGACAATAAGAAGGTCCGAGGTATACAGCAAACCTGAATTGGACCATCGGAATTTAAAACTGGACTCACAGGAGTGGTTCAAACCTTAGAATGTTAGAGTATCTGTCCCTATGTACTTAAGTCAGCATTGTGCCTTATGTATTAAATTCGGATGCAATTTCTGTGTTTCATCGTCAATAAGAAGGTCCAAGGGACATAGTAAACCTGAAGTGAAGCATCGGAATCTAAAACTGGACTCACAGGAGAGGTTCAAACCATAGAAAGTTAGTGTGTCTGTCCACTTGTACTTAAGTCGGTATTGTGCCTTTTGTATTAAATTCCGATGCAATTTCTGTGCTTCATCGTCAATAAGAAGGTCCGAGGTATACAGTAAACGTGAAGAGAAGCATCGGAATCTAAAACTGGACTCACAGGAGAGGTTCAAATCATAGAAAGTTAGAGTGTCAGTCCTCTTGTACTTAAGTCGTCATTGTGCCTTTTGTATTAAATTCGGATGCAATTTCTGCGTTTCATCGTCAATTAGATGGTCCAAGGTATACAGAAAACCTGAATTGGAGCATCGGAATTTAAAACTGGACTCGCAGGAGTGGTTCAAATCATAGATAGTTAGAGTATCAGTCCTCATGCACTTAAGTCAGCATTGTGCCTTATGTATTAAATTCGGATGCAATTTCTGTGTTTCATCGTCAATAAGAAGGTCCAAGGGACACAGTAAACCTGAAGTGAAGCATCGGAATCCAAAACTGGACTCACAGGAGAGGTTCAAATCATAGTAAGTTAGTGTGTCTGTCCACTTGTACTTAAGTCGGTATTGTGCCTTTTGTATTAAATTCCGATGCAATTTCTGTGCTTCATCGTGAATAAGAAGGTCCAAGGGATACAGTAACAATGAAGTGAAGCATCGGAATCTAAAACTGGACTCACAGGAGATGTTCAAATCATAGAATGTTAGAGTGTCAGTCCTCTTGTACTTCAGTCTGCATTGTGCCTTTTGTATTAAATTCGGATGCAATTTCTGTGTTTCATCGTCAATAAGAAGGTCCAAGGGAAACAGTAAACCTGAAGTGAAGCATCGGAATCTAATACTGGACACACAGGAGAGGTTCAAATCGTAGAAATTTAGAGAGTCAGTCCTCTTGTACTTAAGTCGGCATTGTGCCTTTTGCATTAAATTCGGATGCAATTTCTGTGTTTCATCGTCAATAAGAAGGTCCAAGGTATACACTAAACCTGAAGAGAAGCATCGGAATCTAAAACTGGACTCACAGGAGAGGTTCAAATCATAGAAAGTTAGAGTGTCAGGCCTATTGTACTTATGTCGGCATTGTGCCTTCTGTACTATATTCCGATGCAATTTCTGTGTTATATCGTCAGTAAGAAGGTCCACGGGAAACTGAAGTGAAGCATCGGAATCTAAAACGGGACTCACAGGAAAGGTTCAAATCATAGAAACTTAGAGTGTCAGTCCTCTTGTACTTAAGTCGGCATTGTGCCTTTTGTAATGAATTCGGATGCAATTTCTGTGTTTCATCGTCAATAGGATGGTCCAAGGGATATAGTAAACCTGAAGTGAGGCATCGGAATCTAAAACTGGACTCACAGGAGAGGTTCAAATCTTAGAAAGTTAGTGTATATGTCCACTTGTACTTAAGTCGGCATTGTGCCCTGTGTATTAAATTCCGATGCAATTTCTGTGCTTCATCGTCAATAAGAAGGTCCAAGGGATGCTGTAAACCGGAGGTGAACCATCGGAATTAAAACTGGACTCACAGGAGAGGATCAAAACATAGAAAGTTAGAGTGTCAGTCCATTTGTACTTAAGTCGGCATAGTGCCTTTTGAATTTAATTCGGATGCAATTTCTGTGCTTCATCGCCAATAATGCGTCCAAGGTATACAGCAAACCTGAAGTGAAGCATCGGAATCTAAAACTAGACTCACAGGAGAGGTTCGAATCATAGAAAGTTAGACTGTCAGTCCTCTTGTACTTAAGTCGGCATTGTGGCTTTTTATTAAATTCGGATGCAATTATTGTGTTTCATCGTCAATAAGATTGTCCAAGGTATACAGTAAACCTGAATTGACGAATCGGAATCTAAAACTGGACTCACAGGAGAGTTTCATATCATAGAATGTTAGAGTGTCAGTCCTCATGTACTTAAGTCGGCATTGTGCCTTTTGTGTTAATTTAGGATGCAATTCCTGTGTTTCATCGTTAAGAAGAAGGTCTAAGGTATACAGTAAACCTGAAATGTAGCATCGGAATCTAAACCTGGACTCACAGGAGAGGTTCAAATCATATCAAGTTAGAGGGTCAGTCAACTTGTACTTAAGGCGCCATTGTGCCTTTTGAATTTAATTCCGATGCAATTTCTATGCTTCATCGTCAATACGAAGGTCCAAGGTATACAGTAAACCAGAAGTGAAGCATCGGAATCTAAAACTGGACTCACAGGGGAGGTTCAAATCGTAGAAAGTTCGAGTGTCAGTCCTCTTGTACGTAAGTCGGCATTGTGCATCTTGAATTTAATTCCGATGCAATTTCAGTGTTTCATCGTCAATAAGAAAGTCCAAGGTATACAGTAAACCTGAAGTGAAGCATCGGAATGTAAAACTGGACTCACAGGAGAGGTTCAAATCGTAGATAGTTAGAGTGTCAGTCAACTTGTACTTATGGCGCCAATGTGCCGTTTGAATTTATTTCCGATGCAATTTCTGTGCTTCATCGTCAATAAGAAGGTCCAAGGTATACAGTAAACCTGAAGTGAAGCATCCTAATCTAAAGCCGGTCTCACAGGAGTGGCTCTAATCATAGAATGTAAGAAGTGTCAGTCCTCTTGTACTTAAGTCGGCATTGTGCCTTTTGTATTTAATTCCGATACAATTTCTGTGTTTCATCGTCAGCAAGAAGGTCCAAGGGATACAGTAAACCTGAGGTGAAGCATCGGAATCTAAAACTGGACTCACAGGAGAGGTTTTAATCATAGAAAGTTTGAGTGTGAGTTCTCTTGTACTTAAGTCGGCAATGTGCCGTTTGAATTTATTTCCGATGCAATTTCTGTGCTTCATCGTCAATAAGAAGGTCCAAGGTATACTGTAAACCTGAAGTGAAGCATCGGAATCTAAAGCCGGTCTCACAGGAGTGGCTCTAATCATAGAATGTAAGAAGTGTCAGTCCTCTTGTACTTAAGTCGGCATTGCGCCTTTTGTATTTAATTCCGATACAATTTCTGTGTTTCATCGTCAACAAGAAGGTCCAAGGGATACAGTAAACCGGAGGTGAACCATCAGAATCTAAAACTGGACTCACAGGAGAGGATCAAAGCATAGAAAGTTAGAGTGTCAGTCCTATTGTTCTTAAGTCGGCAATGTGCCTTTTGTATTATATTCCGATGCATTTTCTGTGCTTCATCGTCAACAAGAAGGTCCAAGGTATACAGTAAACATGAAATAAAGCATCGGAATCGAAAACTGGACTCACAGGTGAGGTTCAAATCATAGAAAGAGTGTCAGACCTCTTGTACTTAAGTCGGCATTGTGCATTTGGAATTTAAATCCGATGCAATTTCAGTGCTTCATCGTCAATAAGAAGGTCCAAGGTATACAGTAAACCTGAAGTGAAGCATCGGAATCGAAAACTGGACTCACAGGAGAGGTTCAAAACATAAAAGGTTAGAGTGGCAGTCCTCTTGTACTTGAGTCGGCATTGTGCCTTTTGTATTAATTTCGGATGCAATTATTGTGTTTCATCGTCAATAAGAAGGTCCAAGGTATACAGTAAACCTGAACTGACGAATCGGAATCTAAAACTGGACTCACAGGAAAGTTTCAAACCGTAGAATGTTAGAGTGTCAGTCCTCATGTAGTCAAGTCGGCATTGTGCCTTTTGTGTTAATTTAGGATGCAATTTCTGTGTTTCATCGTTAAGAAGAAGGTCCAAGGTATACAGTAAACCTGAAATGAAGCATCGGAATCTAAAACTGGACTCACAGGAGAGGATCAAAGCATAGAAAGTTAGAGTGTCAGTCCTATTGTACTTAAGTCGGCAATGTGCCTTTTGTATTTAATTCGGATGCAATTTCTGTGTTTCATCGTCAATAAGAAGGTCCAAGGGATGCAGTAAACCTGAAGTGAAGCATCGGAATCTAAAACTGGACTTACAGGAGTGTTTCAAATCTCAGAAAGTTAGAGTGTCAGTCCTCTTGTACTTAAGTCGGCATTGTGCATCTTGAATTTAATTCCGATGCAATTTCTGTGCTTCATCGTCAATAAGAATGTCTAAGATATACAGTCAATCAGACGTGAAGCATCGGAATCTAAAACGGACTCACAGGAGAGGTTCAAATCGTAGAAAGTTAGAGTGTCAGTCCTCTTGTACTTAAGTCGGCATTGTGCATTTTGAATTTAATTCCGATGCAATTTCTGTGCTTCATTGGCAATAAGAACGTACAAGGTATACAGTAAACCAGAAGTGAAGCATCGGAAACTAGAACTGGACTCACAGGAGAGGTTTGAATCGTAGAAAGTTAGAGTGTCAGACCCCTTGTACTTAAGTCGGCATTGTGCATTTTGAATTTAATTTCGATGCAATTTCTGTGCTTCATCGTCAATAAGAAGGTCCAAGGTATACAGTAAACCTGGAGTGAAGCATCGGAATCGAAAACTGCTCTCAGACTAAAGGTTCATAACATAGATAGTAAAAAGGGTCAGTCTACTTGTACTTAATTCGGCATTGTGCGTTTTGAATTTAATTCCGATACAATTTCTGTGTTTCATCGTCAATTAGAAGGTCCAAGGTATACAGTAAACCTGAAGTGAAGCATCGGAATCTAATACCGGAATCACAGGACAGGTTCAAATCATAGAAAGAGTGTCAGTCCTCTTCTATTTAAGTCGGCATTGTGCCTTTTGAATTTAATTCCGATGCAATTTCTGTGTTTCATCGTCAATAAGAAGGTCCAAGGTATACAGTAAACCTGAAGTGAAGCATCCGAATTTAAAACTGGACTCACAGGAGAGGTTCAAATCATAGAAAGTTAGAGTGTCAGTCCACTTGTACCTAAGTCGCCATTGTGCCTTTTGAATTTAATTCCGATGCAATTTCTATGCTTCATCGTCAATACGAAGGTCCAAGGTATATAGTAAAGCAGAAGTGGATCATCGGATTCTAAAACTGGACTCACAGGGGAGGTTCAAATCGTAGAAAGGTAGAGTGTCAGTCCTCTTGTACTTAAGTCGGCATTGTGCATTTTGAATTTAATTCCGATGCAATTTCTGTGCTTCATCGTCAATAAGGAGGTCCAAGGTATACAGTAAACCTGGAGTGAAGCATCGGAATCGAAAACTGCTCTCAGACTAAAGGTTCATAACATAGATAGTAAAAAGGGTCAGACTCCTTGTACTGAAGTCGGCATTGTGGCTTTTGTATTTAATTACGATGCAATTTCTTTGTTCTATCGTCAATATGAAGGTGCAAGGGATACAGTAAACCTCCAGTGAAGCATCAGCGTCTAAAACTGTTCTCACACTATCAGGTTCATAACATAGATAGTAAGAGGAGTCAGTCTTCTTGTACTGAAGTCGGCATTGTGCCTTTTGTATTTAATTACGATGCAATTTCTGTGTTTCATAGTCAATTAGAAGGTGTAAGGGATACAATAAACCTGCAGTGAAGCATCGGAATCTAAAACTGGATTCACAGGAGAGGTTCAAATCATAGAAAGTTAGAGTGTCAGTCCTCTTGCACTTAAGTCGGCATTGTGCCTTAAGAATTTAATTCCGATGCAATTTCTGCACTTCATCGTCAATAAGAAGGTCCAAGTTATACGGTAAACCTGAAGTGAAGCAGCGAAATCCAAAACTGGACTCACAGGAGAGGTTCAAATCATAGAAAGTTTGAGTGTCAGTCCTCTTGTACTTAAATCGGCAATGTGCCGTTTGAATTTAATTCCGATGCAATTTCTGTGCTTCATTGTCAATAAGAAGGTCGAAGGTATATCGTAAACCCGAAGTGAAGCATCGGAATCTAAAACTGGACTCACAGGAGAGGTTCAAATCACAGAAAGTTAGAGTGCAGTCCTCTTGTACGTAAGTCGGCATTGTGCCTTTTGTATTAAATTCGGATGCAATTTCAGTGTTCCATCGTCAATAAGAAGGTCCAAGGTATACAGTAACCCTGAAGTGAGGCAACGGAATCGAAAACTGGACTCATGGGAGAGGTTCACAACATAAAAGGTTAGAGTGTCAGTCCTCTTGTACTTAAGTCGGCATTGTGCCTTTTGTATTTAATTTGGATGCTATTTCTGTGTTTCATCGTCAATAAGAATGTCCAAGTTATACAGTAAACCTGAAGTGAAGCATCGGAATCTAAAACTGCTCTCACACTAAACGTTCATAACATAGATAGTGAGAAGAGTCAGTCCTCTTGTACTTAAGTCGGCAATGTGCCTTTTGGATTAAATTCGGATGCAATTTCTGTGTTTCATTGTCAATAAGAAGGTCCGAGGTATACAGTAAACATGAAGTGAAGCATCGCAATCTAAAACTGGACACACAGGAGAGGTTCAAATCATACAATGTTAGAGTGTCAGTCCTCTTTTACATAAGTCGACATTGTGCCTTTTGTATTAAATTCGGATGCAATTTATGTGTTTCATCGTCAATAAGAAGGTCCAAGGTATACAGTAAACTTGAAGTGAAACATCGGAATCGAAAACTGGGCACACAGGAGAATTTCAAATCATAGAAGGTTTGAGTGTCAGTCCTCTTGTACTTAAGTCGCCAATGTGCGTTTTGTATTTAATTCGGATGCAATTTCTGTGTTCCATCGTCAATAAGAAGGTCCAAGGGATACAGTAAACCGGAAGTGAAGCATCGGAATCTAAATTTGGACTCACAGGAGAGTTTCAAATCATAGAACGTTAGAGTGTCAGTTCTCTTGTACTTATGTCGGCATTGTTCCTTTTGTATTTAATTCCGATGCAATTTCTATGCTTTATCGTCAATAAGAAGGTCCAATGTATACAGTAAACCAGAAGTGAAGCATCGGAATCTAAAACTGGACTCACAGGAGAGGTTCAAATCGTAGAAAGTTAGAGTGTCAGTCCTCTTGTACTTAAGTCGGCCTTGTGCATTTTGAATTTAATTCCGATGCAATTACTGTGCTTCATCGTCAATAAGAAGGTCCAAGGTATACAGTAAACCTGAAGTGAAGCATCGGAATCTAAAACTGCTCTCACACTAAAGGATCATAACAGAGATAGTAAGAAGAGTCAGTCTCCTTGTACTGAAGTCGGCATTGTGGCTTTTGTATTTAATTACGATGCTATTTCTGGGTTTCATCGTCAATATGAAGGTCAAAGGGATACAGTAAACCTGAAGTGAAGCATCGGAATCTAAATCTGGTCTCACACTAAAGGTTCATAACATAGATAGTAAGAGGAGTCAGGCTCCTTGTACTGAAGTCGGCATTGTGCCTTTTGTATTTAATTACGATGCAATTTCTGTGTTTCATAGTCAATTAGAAGGTGCAAGGGATACAATAAACACGCAGTGAAACATCGGAATCTAAAACTGGACTCACAGGAGTGGTTCAAACCATAGAAAATTAGAGTGTCAGTCCTCTTGTACTTAAGTCGGCATTGCGCCTTAAGAATTTAATTCCGATACAATTTCTGTACTTCAGCGTCAACAAGAAGGTCCAAGGTATACAGTAACCCTGAAGTGAAGCACCGGACTCTGAAACTGGACTCACAGGAGAGGTTCAAATCATAAAAGGTTAGAGTGTCAGTCCTCTTGTACTTAAGTCGGCATTGTGCCTTTTGTATTTAATTCGGATGCAATTTCTGTGTTTCATCGTCAATAAGAAGGTCCAAGGGATACAGTAAACCCGAAGTGAAGCATCGGAATCTAAAACTGGTCTCACAGGAGAGTTTCAAATCATAGAAAGTTTGAGTGTCAGTCCACTTGTACTTAAGTCGGCATTGTGCCTTTTGAATTTATTTCCGATGCAATTTCTGTAGTTCATCGACAATAAGAAGGTCCAAGGTATACAGTAAACCTGAAGTGAAGCATCGGAATCTAAAACTGGACTCACAGGAGAGGTTTAAATCAAGGAAAGTTTGAGTGTCAGTCCTCTTGTACGTAGGTCGGCAATGTGCCGTTTGAATTTAATTCCGATGCAATTTCTGTGCTTCATCGTCAATAAGAAGGTCCAAGGTATACAGTAAACCTGAAGTGAAGCATCGGAATCTAAAACTGCTCTCACACTAACGGTTCATAACATAGATCGTAAGAAGCGTCAGTCTCCTTGTACTGAAGTCGGCATTGTGCCTTTTGTATTTAATTACGATGCAATTTCTGTGTTTCATCGTCAATATGAAGGTCCAAGGGATACTGTAAACCTGAAGTGAAGCATCGGAATCTAAAACAGGTCTCACACTAAAGGTTCATAACATAGATAGTAAGAGGAGTCAGTCTTCTTGTACTGAAGTCGGCATTGTGCCTTTTTAATTTAATTCCGATGCAATTTCTTTGCTTCATCGTCAATAAGAAGGTCCAAGGTATACAGTAAACCAGAAGTGAAGCATCGGAATCTAAAACTGGACTCACAGGAGAGATTCAAATCGTAGAAAGTTAGAGTGTCAGTCCACTTGTACTTAAGTCGGCATTGGGCATTTTGAATTTAATTCCGATGCAATTTCTGTGCTTCATCGTCAATAAGAAGGTCCAAAGTATACAGTAAACCTGAAGTGAAGCATCGGAATCTAAAACTGCTCTCACACTAAAGGTTCATAACATAGATAGTAAGAAGAGTCAGTCCTCTTGTACTTAAGTCGGCATTGTGCCTTTTGGATTAAATTCGGATGCAATTTCTGTGTTTAATCGTCAATAAGAAGGTCCAAGGTATACAGTAAACCTGAAGTGAAGCATGGAAAACGAAAACTGGACTCACAGGAGGGGTTCAAATCATAGAAAGTTAGAGTGTCAGTCCACTTGTACTTAAGTTGGCATTGTGCCTTTCGAATTTAATTCTGATGCAATTTCGATGCTTCATCGTCAATAAGAAGGTCCAACATATACAGTAAACCAGAAGTGAGGCATCAGAATCTAAACCTGGACTCACAGGAGAGGTTCAAATCGTAGAAAGTTAGAGTGTCAGTACACTTGTACTTAAGTCGGCATTGTGCCTTTTTAATTTAATTCCGATGCAATTTCTATGCTTCATCGTCAATAAGAAGGTCCAAGATATACAGTAAACCTAAAGTGAAGCATCGGAATCTAAAACCGGACTCACAGGAGAGGTTCAAATCATAGAAAGAGTGTCAGTCCTCTTATAATTAAGTCGGCATTGTGCCTTTTGAATTTAATTCCGATGCAATTTCTGTGTTTCATCGTCAATAAGAAGGTCCAAGGTATACAGTAAACCTGAAGTGAAGTATCGGAATCTATAACTGGACTCACAGGAGAGGTTCAATTGATAGAAAGTTAGAGTGTCAGTCCACTTGTACTTAAGTCGGCATTGCGCCTTTTGAATTTAATTCCGATGCAATTTCTATGCTTCATCGTCAATAATAAGGTCCAAGGTATACAGTAAACCAGAAGTGAAGCATCGGAAACTAAAACTGGACTCACAGGAGATTTTCAAATCGTAGACAGTAAGAGTGTCAGTCCTCTTCTACTTAAGTCGGCATTGTGCATTTTGAATTTAATTCCGATGCTATTTCTGTGCTTCATCGTCAATAAGAAGGTCCAAGGTATACAGTAAACCTGAAGTGAAGCATCGGAATCTAAATCTGCTCTCTCACTGAAGGTTCATAACATAGATTGTAAGAAGAGTCAGTCTTCTTGTACTGAAGTCGGCATTGTGACATTTGTGTTTAATTACGATGCAATTTCTGTGTTTCATCGTCAATAAGAAGGTCCAAGGGATACAGTAAACCCGAAGTGAAGCATCGGAATCTAAAACTGGTCTCACAGGAGAGTTTCAAACCATAGAAAGTTTGAGTGTCAGTCCACTTGTACTTAAGTCGGCATTGTGCCTTTTGAATTTAATTCCGATGCAATTTTTGTAGCTCATCGTCAATAAGAAGGTCCAAGGTATACAGTAAACCTGAAGTGAAGCATCGGAATCTAAAACTGCTCTCACACTAAAGGTTCATAACATAGATAGTAAGAAGCGTCAGTCTCCTTGTACTGAAGTCGGCATTGTGCCTTTTGTATTTAATTACGATGCAATTTCTGTGTTTCATCGTCAATATGAAGGTCCAAGGGATACTGTTAACGTGAAGTGAAGCATCGGAATCTAAATCTGCTCTCTCACTAAAGGTTCATAACATAGATTGTAAGAAGAGTCAGTCTTCTTGTACTGAAGTCGGCATTGTGCCCTTTGTATTTAATTACGATGCAATTTCTGTGTTTCATAGTCAATTAGAACGTGCAAGGGATACAATAAACCTGCAGTGAAGCATCGGAATCTAAAACTGGACTCACAGGAGAGGTTCAAATCGTAGAAAGTTAGAGTGTCAGTCCACTTGTACTTAAGTCGGCATTGTGCATTTTGAATTTAATTCCGATGCAATATCTGTGCTTCATCGTCAATAAGAAGGTCCAGGGTATACAGTAAACCTGAAGTGAAGCATCGGAATCTAAAACTGCTCTCACACTAAAGGTTCATAACATAGATAGTAAGAAGAGTCAGTCCTCTTATACTTAAGTCGGCATTGTGCCTTTTGGATTAAATTCGGATGCAATTTCTGTGTTTAATCGTCAATTATAAGGTCCAAGGTATACAGTAAACCTGAAGTGAAGCATGGGAAACGAAAACTGGACTCACAGGAGAGGTTCAAATCATTAAAGGTTAGAGTATCAGTCCTCTTGTACATAGGTCGGCGTTGTGCCTTTTGTATTTAATTCGGATGCAATTTCTGTGTTTCATCGTCAATAAGATGGTCCAAGGTATAAAGTAAATCTGAAGTGACGGATCGGAATCTAAGACTGGACTCACAGGAGAGGTTCAAATCATGGAAAGTTAGAGTGTCAGTCCACTTGTACTTAAGTTGGCATTGTGCCTTTTGAATTTAATTCTGATGCAATTTCGATGCTTCATCGTCAATAAGAAGATCCAACATATACAGTAAACCAGAAGTGAGGCATCAGAATTTAAACCTGGACTCACAGGAGAGGTTCAAATCGTAGAAAGTTAGAGTGTCAGTCCTCTTGTACTTAAGTCGGCATTGTGCATTTTGAATTTAATTCCGATGCAATTTCTGTGTTTCATCGTCAATAAGACGGTCCAAGGTATACAGTAAACTTGAAGTGAAGCATCGGAATCTAAAACTGGACTCACAGGAGAGGTTCAAATCGTAGAAAGTTAGAGTGTCAGTCCTCTTCTACTTAAGTCGGCATTGTGCATTTTGAATTTAATTCCGATGCAATTTCTGTGCTTCATCGTCAATAACAAGGTCCAAGGTATACAGTAAACCTGAAGTGAAGCATCGGAATCTAAATTTGCTCTCTCACTAAAGGTTCATAACATAGATAGTAAGAAGAGTCAGTTTTCTTGTACTGAAATCGGCATTGTGACATTTGTATTTAATTACGATGCAATTTCTGTGTTTCATGGTCAATAAGATGGTCCAAGGAATACAGTAAACCCGAAGTGAAGCATCGGAATCTAAAACTGGTCTCACAGGAGAGTTTCAAATCATAGAAAGTTTGAGTGTCAGTCCACTTGTACTTAAGTCGGCGTTGTGCCTTTTGAATTTAATTCCGATGCAATTTCTGTAGTTCATCGTCAATAAGAAGGTCCAAGGTATACAGTAACCCTGAAGTGAGGCAACGGAATCGAAAACTGGACTCATGGGAGAGGTTCACAACATAAAAGGTTAGAGTGTCAGTCCTCTTGTACTTAAGTCGGCATTGTGCCTTTTGTATTTAATTTGGATGCTATTTCTGTGTTTCATCGTCAATAAGAATGTCCAAGTTATACAGTAAACCTGAAGTGAAGCATCGGAATCTAAAACTGCTCTCACACTAAACGTTCATAACATAGATAGTGAGAAGAGTCAGTCCTCTTGTACTTAAGTCGGCAATGTGCCTTTTGGATTAAATTCGGATGCAATTTCTGTGTTTCATTGTCAATAAGAAGGTCCGAGGTATACAGTAAACCTGAAGTGAAGCATCGCAATCTAAAACTGGACACACAGGAGAGGTTCAAATCATAGAATGTTAGAGTGTCAGTCCTCTTTTACATAAGTCGACATTGTGCCTTTTGTATTAAATTCGGATGCAATTTCTGTGTTTCATCGTCAATAAGAAGGTCCAAGTTATACAGTAAACTTGAAGTGAAACATCGGAATCGAAAACTGGGCACACAGGAGAAGTTCAAATCATAGAAGGTTTGAGTGTCAGTCCTCTTGTACTTAAGTCGCCAATGTGCGTTTTGTATTTAATTCGGATGCAATTTCTGTGTTCCATCGTCAATAAGAAGGTCCAAGGGATACAGTAAACCGGAAGTGAAGCATCGGAATCTAAATTTGGACTCACAGGAGAGTTTCAAATCATAGAACGTTAGAGTGTCAGTTCTCTTGTACTTATGTCGGCATTGTTCCTTTTGTATTTAATTCCGATGCAATTTCTATGCTTTATCGTCAATAAGAAGGTCCAATGTATACAGTACACCAGAAGTGAAGCATCGGAATCTAAAACTGGACTCACAGGAGAGGTTCAGATCGTAGAAAGTTAGAGTGTCAGTCCTCTTGTACTTAAGTCGGCCTTGTGCATTTTGAATTTAATTCCGATGCAATTACTGTGCTTCATCGTCAATAAGAAGGTCCAAGGTATACAGTAAACCTGAAGTGAAGCATCGGAATCTAAAACTGCTCTCGCACTAAAGGATCATAACAGAGATAGTAAGAAGAGTCAGTCTCCTTGTACTGTAGTCGGCATTGTGGCTTTTGTATTTAATTACGATGCTATTTCTGGGTTTCATCGTCAATATGAAGGTCAAAGGGATACAGTAAACCTGAAGTGAAGCATCGGAATCTAAAACTGGTCTCACACTAAGGGTTCATAACATAGATAGTAAGAGGAGTCAGGCTCCTTGTACTGAAGTCGGCATTGTGCCTTTTGTATTTAATTACGATGCAATTTCTGTGTTTCATAGTCAATTAGAAGGTGCAAGGGATACAATAAACACGCAGTGAAACATCGGAATCTAAAACTGGACTCATAGGAGTGGTTCAAACCATAGAAAATTAGAGTGTCAGTCCTCTTGTACTTAAGTCGGCATTGCGCCTTAAGAATTTAATTCCGATACAATTTCTGTACTTCAGCGTCAACAAGAAGGTCCAAGGTATACAGTAACCCTGAAGTGAAGCACCGGACTCTAAAACTGCTCTCACACTAACGGTTCATAACATAGATAGTAAGAAGCGTCAGTCTCCTTGTACTGAAGTCGGCATTGTGCCTTTTGTATTTAATTCGGATGCAATTTCTGTGTTTCATCGTCAATAAGAAGGTCCAAGGTATACAGTAAACCTGAAGTGAAGCATTGGAATCTAAAACTGGACTCACAGGAGAGGTTCAAATCATAGAAAGTTAGAGTGTCAGTCCACTTGTACTTAGGTCGGCATTGTGCCATTTGAATTTAATTCCGATGCAATTTCTATGCTTCATCGTCAATAAGAGTGTCCATGGTATACAGTAAACCAGAAGTGAAGCATCGGAATCTAAAACTGGACTCACAGGAGAGGTTCAAATCGTAGAAAGTTAGAGTGTAAGTCCTATTCAACTTAAGTCGGCATTGTGCATTTTGAATTTAATTCCGATGCTATTTCTGTGCTTCATCGTCAATAAGAAGGTCCAAGGTATACAGTAAACCTGAAGTGAAGCATCGGAATCTAAATCTGCTCTCTCACTAAAGGTTCATAACATAGATTGTAAGAAGAGTCAGTCTTCTTGTACTGAAGTCGGCATTGTGACATTTGTATTTAATTACGATGCAATTTCTGTGTTTCATCGTCAATAAGAAGGTCCAAGGGATACAGTAAACCCGAAGTGAAGCATCGGAATCTAAAACTGGTCTCACAGGAGAGTTTCAAATCATAGAAAGTTTGAGTGTCAGTCCACTTGTACTTAAGTCGGCATTGTGCCTTTTGAATTTAATTCCGATGCAATTTCTGTAGTTCATCGTCAATAAGAAGGTCCAAGGTATACAGTAAACCTGAAGTGAAGCATCGGAATCTAAAACTGGACTCACAGGAGAGGTTTAAATCAAGGAAAGTTTGAGTGTCAGTCCTCTTGTACGTAGGTCGGCAATGTGCCGTTTGAATTTAATTCCGATGCAATTTCTGTGCTTCATCGTCAATAAGAAGGTCCAAGGTATACAGTAAACCTGAAGTGAAGCATCGGAATCTAAAACTGCTCTCACACTAACGGTTCATAACATAGATAGTAAGAAGCGTCAGTCTCCTTGTACTGAAGTCGGCATTGTGCCTTTTGTATTTAATTACGATGCAATTTCTGTGTTTCGTCGTCAATATGAAGGTCCAAGGGATACTGTAAACCTGAAGTGAAGCATCGGAATCTAAAACAGGTCTCACACTAAAGGTTCATAACATAGATAGTAAGAGGAGTCAGTCTTCTTGTACTGAAGTCGGCATTGTGCCTTTTTAATTTAATTCCGATGCAATTTCTTTGCTTCATCGTCAATAAGAAGGTCCAAGGTATACAGTAAACCAGAAGTGAAACATCGGAATCTAAAACTGGACTCACAGGAGAGATTCAAATCGTAGAAAGTTAGAGTGTCAGTCCACTTGTACTTAAGTCGGCATTGGGCATTTTGAATTTAATTCCGATGCAATTTCTGTGCTTCATCGTCAATAAGAAGGTCCAAAGTATACAGTAAACCTGAAGTGAAGCATCGGAATCCAAAACTGCTCTCAATCTAAAGGTTCATAACATAGATAGTAAGAAGAGTCAGTCCTCTTGTACTTAAGTCGGCATTGTGCCTTTTGGATTAAATTCGGATGCAATTTCTGTGTTTAATCGTCAATAAGAAGGGCCAAGGTATACAGTAAACCTGAAGTGAAGCATGGAAAACGAAAACTGGACTCACAGGAGGGGTTCAAATCATAGAAAGTTAGAGTGTCAGTCCACTTGTACTTAAGTTGGCATTGTGCCTTTTTAATTTAATTCTGATGCAATTTCGATGCTTCATCGTCAATAAGAAGGTCCAACATATACAGTAAACCAGAAGTGAGGCATCTGAATCTAAACCTGGACTCACAGGAGAGGTTCAAATCGTAGAAAGTTAGAGTGTCAGTACACTTGTACTTAAGTCGGCATTGTGCCTTTTTAATTTAATTCCGATGCAATTTCTATGCTTCATCGTCAATAAGAAGGTCCAAGATATACAGTAAACCTAAAGTGAAGCATCGGAATCTAAAACCGGACTCACAGGAGAGGTTCAAATCATAGAAAGAGTGTCAGTCCTCTTATACTTAAGTCGGCATTGTGCCTTTTGAATTTAATTCCGATGCAATTTCTGTGTTTCATCGTCAATAAGAAGGTCCAAGGTATACAGTAAACCTGAAGTGAAGTATCGGAATCTATAACTGGACTCACAGGAGAGGTTCAATTGATAGAAAGTTAGAGTGTCAGTCCACTTGTACTTAAGTCGGCATTGCGCCTTTTGAATTTAATTCCGATGCAATTTCTATGCTTCATCGTCAATAATAAGGTCCAAGGTATACAGTAAACCAGAAGTGAAGCATCGGAAACTAAAACTGGACTCACAGGAGAGGTTCAAATCGTAGATAGTAAGAGTGTCAGTCCTCTTCTACTTAAGTCGGTATTGTGCATTTTGAATTTAATTCCTATGCTATTTCTGTGCTTCATCGTCAATAAGAAGGTCCAAGGTATACAGTAAACCTGAAGTGAAGCATCGGAATCTAAATCTGCTCTCTCACTGAAGGTTCATAACATAGATTGTAAGAAGAGTCAGTCTTCTTGTACTGAAGTCGGCATTGTGACATTTGTGTTTAATTACGATGCAATTTCTGTGTTTCATCGTCAATAAGAAGGTCCAAGGGATACAGTAAACCCGAAGTGAAGCATCGGAATCTAAAACTGGTCTCACAGGAGAGTTTCAAATCATAGAAAGTTTGAGTGTCAGTCCACTTGTACTTAAGTCGGCATTGTGCCTTTTGAATTTAATTCCGATGCAATTTTTGTAGCTCATCGTCAATAAGAAGGTCCAAGGTATACAGTAAACCTGAAGTGAAGCATCGGAATCTAAAACTGCTCTCACACTAAAGGTTCATAACATAGATAGTAAGAAGCGTCAGTCTCCTTGTACTGAAGTCGGCATTGTGCCTTTTGTATTTAATTACGATGCAATTTCTGTGTTTCATCGTCAATATGAAGGTCCAAGGGATACTGTAAACGTGAAGTGAAGCATCGGAATCTAAATCTGCTCTCTCACTAAAGGTTCATAACATAGATTGTAAGAAGAGTCAGTCTTCTTGTACTGAAGTCGGCATTGTGCCTTTTGTATTTAATTACGATGCAATTTCTGTGTTTCATAGTCAATTAGAACGTGCAAGGGATACAATAAACCTGCAGTGAAGCATCGGAATCTAAAACTGGACTCACAGGAGAGGTTCAAATCGTAGAAAGTTAGAGTGTCAGTCCACTTGTACTTAAGTCGGCATTGTGCATTTTGAATTTAATTCCGATGCAATATCTGTGCTTCATCGTCAATAAGAAGGTCCAAGGTATACAGTAAACCTGAAGTGAAGCATCGGAATCTAAAACTGCTCTCACACTAAAGGTTCATGACATAGATAGTAAGAAGAGTCAGTCCTCTTATACTTAAGTCGGCATTGTGCCTTTTGGATTAAATTCGGATGCTATTTCTGTGTTTAATCGTCAATAAGAAGGTCCAAGGTATACAGTAAACCTGAAGTGAAGCATGGGAAACGAAAACTGGACTCACAGGAGAGGTTCAAATCATTAAAGGTTAGAGTATCAGTCCTCTTGTACATAGGTCGGCGTTGTGCCTTTTGTATTTAATTCGGATGCAATTTCTGTGTTTCATCGTCAATAAGAAGGTCCAAGGTATAAAGTAAATCTGATGTGACGGATCGGAATCTAAAACTGGACTCACAGGAGAGGTTCAAATCATGGAAAGTTAGAGTGTCAGTCCACTTGTACTTAAGTTGGCATTGTGCCTTTTGAATTTAATTCTGATGCAATTTCGATGCTTCATCGTCAATAAGAAGGTCCAACATATACAGTAAACCAGAAGTGAGGCATCAGAATTTAAACCTGGACTCACAGGAGAGGTTCAAATCGTAGAAAGTTAGAGTGTCAGTCCTCTTGTACTTAAGTCGGCATTGTGCATTTTGAATTTAATTCCGATGCAATTTCTGTGTTTCATCGTCAATAAGACGGTCCAAGGTATACAGTAAACCTGAAGTGAAGCATCGGAATCTAAAACTGGACTCACAGGAGAGGTTCAAATCGTAGAAAGTTAGAGTGTCAGTCCTCTTCTACTTAAGTCGGCATTGTGCATTTTGAACTTAGTTCCGATGCAATTTCTGTGCTTCATCGTCAATAACAAGGTCCAAGGTATACAGTAAACCTGAAGTGAAGCATCGGAATCTAAATTTGCTCTCTCACTAAAGGTTCATAACATAGATAGTAAGAAGAGTCAGTTTTCTTGTACTGAAATCGGCATTGTGACATTTGTATTTAATTACGATGCAATTTCTGTGTTTCATGGTCAATAAGATGGTCCAAGGAATACAGTAAACCCGAAGTGAAGCATCGGAATCTAAAACTGGTCTCACAGGAGAGTTTCAAATCATAGAAAGTTTGAGTGTCAGTCCACTTGTACTTAAGTCGGCTTTGTGCCTTTTGAATTTAATTCCGATGCAATTTCTGTAGTTCATCGTCAATAAGAAGGTCCAAGGTATACAGTAAGCATCAAGTGAAGCATCGGAATCTAAAACGGGACTCACAGGAGAGGTTTAAATCAAAGAAAGTTTGAGTGTCAGTCCTCTTGTACTTAAGTCGGCAATGTGCCGTTTGAATTTAATTCCGATGCAATTTCTGTGCTTCATCGTCAATAAGAAGGTCCAAGGTATACAGTAAACCTGAAGTGAAGCACCGGAATCTAAAACTGGACTCACAGGAGTGGTTCAAATCATAGAAAGTTAGAGTATCAGTCCTCTTGTACTTGAGTCGGCATTGTGCCTTTTGAATTTAATTACGATGCAATTTCTGTGGTTCATCGTCAATAAGAAGGTCCAAGGTATACAGTAAACCAGAAGTGAAGCATCGGAATCTAAAACTGGACTCACAGGAGAGGTTCAATCGTAGAAAGTTAGAGTGTCAGTCCTCTTGTACTTAAGTCGGCATTGTGCATTTTGAATTTATTACTGATGCAATTTCTGTGCTTCATCGTCAATAAGAAGGTCCGAAGTATACAGGAAACCTGAAGTGAAGCATCGGATTCTAAAACTGCTCTCACACTAAAGGTTCATAACATAGATAGTAAGAAGAGTCAGTCTCCTTGTACTGAAGTCGGCATTGTGGCTTTTGTATTTAATTACTATGCAATTTCTGTGTTTCATCGTCAATATGAAGGTCCAAGGGATACTGTAAACATGAAGTGAAGCATCGGAAACTAAAACTGGTCTCACACTAAAGGTTCATATCATAGATAGTAAGAGGAGTCAGTCTTCTTGTACTGAAGTCGGCATTCTGCCTTTTGTGTATAATTACGATTCAATTTCTGTGTTTCATAGTCAATTAGAAGGTGCAAGAGATACAATAAACCTGCAGTGAAGCATCGGATTCTAAAACTGGACTCACAGGAGAGGTTCAATCGTAGAAAGTTTGAGTGTCAGTCCTCTTGTACTTAAGTCGGCAATGTGCCGTTTGAATTTAATTCCGATGCAATTTCTGTGCTTCATCGTCAATAAGAAGGTCCAAGGTATACAGTAAACCTGAAGTGAAGCACCGGAATCTAAAACTGGACCCACAGGAGTGGTTCAAATCATAGAAAGTTAGAGTATCAGTCCTCTTGTACTTGAGTCGGCATTGTGCCTTTTGAATTTAATTACGATGCAATTTCTGTGGTTCATCGTCAATAAGAAGGTCCAAGGTATACAGTAAACCAGAAGTGAAGCATCGGAATCTAAAACTGGACTCACAGGAGAGGTTCAATCGTAGAAAGTTAGAGTGTCAGTCCTCTTGTACTTAAGTCGGCATTGTGCATTTTGAATTTATTACTGATGCAATTTCTGTGCTTCATCGTCAATAAGAAGGTCCGAAGTATACAGTAAACCTAAAGTGAAGCATCGGAATCTAAATCTGCTCTCTCACTAAAGGTTCATAACATAGATTGTAAGAACAGTCAGTCTTCTTGTACTGAAGTCGGCATTGTGACATTTGTATTTAATTACGATGCAATTTCTGTGTTTCATCGTCAATAAGAAGGTCCAAGGGATACAGTAAACCCGAAGTGAAGCATCGGAATCTAAAACTGGTCTCACAGGAGAGTTTCAAATCATACAAAGTTTGAGTGTCAGTTCACTTGTACTTAAGTCGGCATTGTGCCTTTTGAATTTAATTCCGATGCAATTTCTGTAGTTCATCGTCAATAAGAAGGTCCAAGGTATACAGTAAACCTGAAGTGAAGCATCGGAATCTAAAACTGGACTCACAGGAGAGGTTTAAATCAAAGAAAGTTTGAGTGTCAGTCCTCTTGTACGTAGGTCGGCAATGTGCCGTTTGAATTTAATTCCGATGCAATTTCTGTTCTTCATCGTCAATAAGAAGGTCCAAGGTATACAGTAAACCTGAAGTGAAGCATCGGAATCTAAAACTGCTCTCACACTAAAGGTTCATAACATAGATAGTAAGAAGCGTCAGTCTCCTTGTACTGAAGTCGGCATTGTGCATTTTGTATTTAATTACGATGCAATTTCTGTGTTTCATCGTCAATATGAAGGTCCAAGGGATACTGTAAACCTGAAGTGAAGCATCGGAATCTAAAACAGGTCTCACACTAAAGGTTCATAACATAGATAGTAAGAGGAGTCAGTCTTCTTGTACTGAAGTCGGCATTGTGCCTTTTGTATTTAATTACGATGCAATTTCTGTGTCTCATAGTCAATTAGAAGGTGCAAGGGATACAATAAACCTGCAGTGAAGCATCGGAATCTAAAACTGGTCTCACAAGAGATGTTCAAATCGTAGAAAGTTAGAGTGTCAGTCCACTTGTACTTAAGTCGGCATTGTGCATTTTGAATTTAATTCCGATGCAATTTCTGTGCTTCATCGTCAATACGAAGGTCCAAGGTATACAGTAAACCTGAAGTGAAGCATCGGAATCTAAAACTGCTCTCACACTAAAGGTTCATAACATAGATAGTAAGAAAAGTCAGTCCTCTTGTACTTAAGTCGGCGTTGTGCCTTTTGGATTAAATTCGGATGCAATTTCTGTGTTTAATCGTCAATAAGAAGGTAAAAGGTATACTGTAAACCTGAAGTGAAGCATGGGAAACGAAAACTGGACTCACAGGAGAGGTTCAAATCATTAAAGATTAGAGCATCAGTCCTCTTGTACATAGGTTGGCGTTGTGCCTTTTGTATTTAATTCGGATGCAATTTCTGTGTTTCATCGTCAATAGGAAGGTCCAAGGTATAAAGCAAATCTGAAGTGACGGATCGGAATCTAAAACTGGACTCACAGGAGAGGTTCAAATCATAGAAAGTTAGAGTGTCAGTAAACTTATACTTAAGTTGGCATTGTGCCTTTTGAATTTAATTCTGATGCAATTTCGATGCTTCATCGTCAATAAGAAGGTCCAACATATACAGTAAACCAGAAGTGA
Organism: Schistocerca americana; assembly: GCF_021461395.2. Taxonomy (NCBI): domain Eukaryota; kingdom Metazoa; phylum Arthropoda; class Insecta; order Orthoptera; family Acrididae; genus Schistocerca; species Schistocerca americana. The sequence continues at coordinate 63,468,505 of NC_060121.1, forward strand.
GGCATCAGAAACTAAACCTGGACTCACAGGAGAGGTTCAAATCTTAGAGAGTTAGAGTGTCTGTACACTTGTACTTAAGTCGGCATTGTGCCTTTTCAATTTAATTCCGATGCAATTTCTATGCTTCATCGTCAATAAGAAGGTCCAAGATATACAGTAAACCTAAAGTGAAGCATCGGAATCTAAAACCGGACTCACAGGAGAGGTTCAAATCATAGAAAGAGTGTCAGTCCTCTTATACTTAAGTCGGCATTGTGCCTTTTGAAATTAATTCCGATGCAATTTCTGTGTTTCATCGTCAATAAGAAGGTCCAAGGTATACAGTAAACCTGAAGTGAAGCATCGGAATCTATAACTGGACTCACAGGAGAGGTTCAATTGATAGAAAGTTAGAGTGTCAGTCCACTTGTACTTAAGTCGGCATTGCGCCTTTTGAATTTAATTCCGATGCAATTTCTATGCTTCATCGTCAATAAGAAGGTCCAAGGTATACAGTAAACCAGAAGTGAAGCATCGGAAACTAAAACAAGACTCACAGGAGAGGCTCGAATCGTAGATAGTTAGAGTGTCAGTCCTCTTGTACTTAAGTCTGCATTGTGAATTTTGAAGTTAATTTCGATGCAATTTCAGTGCTTCATCGTCAATAAGAAGGTCCAAGGTATACAGTAAACCTGAAGTGAAGCATCGGAATCCAAAACTGCTCTCACACAAAAGGTTCATAACATAGATAGTAAGAAGAGTCAGTCTCCTTGTAATGAAGTCGACATTGTGGCTTTTGTATTTAATTACGATGCAATTTCTGGGTTTCATCGTCAATATGAAGTTCCAAGGGATACAGTAAACCCGAAGTGAAGCATCGGCATCTAAACTTGTCTCACACTAAAGGTTCATAACATGGATAGTAAGGGGACTCAGTCTTCTTATACTGAAGTCGGCATTGTGCCTTTTGTATTTAATTACGATGCAATTTCTGTGTTTCATAGTCGATTAGAAGGTACAAGGAATACAAACAACCTGCAGTGAAGCATCGGAATCTAAAACTTGACTCACAGGAGAGGTTCAAATCGTAGAAAGTTAGAGTGTTAGTCCTCTTGTACTTAATTCGGCATTGTGCATTTTGAATTTAATTCCGATGCAATTACTGTGTTTCATCGTCAACAAGAAGGTCCAAGGTGTACAGTAAATATGAAGTGAAGAATTGGATTCTAAAACCGGACTCACAGGAGGGGTTCAAATCATAGAAAGAGTGTCAGTCCTCTTGTACTTAAGTCGGCATTGTGCCTTTTGAATTTAATTCCGATGCAATTTCTGTGTTTCATAGTCAATAAGAAGGTGCAAGGGATACAATAAACCTGCAGTGAAGCATCGGAATCTAAAACTGGACAAACAGGAGAGGTTCAACACATAGAAAGTTAGAGTGTCAATCCACTTGTACTTAAGTCGGCATTGTGCATTTTTAATTTAATTCCGATGCAATTTCTGTGCTTTATCGTCAATTAGAAGGTCCGAGGTATACAGTAAATCTGAAGTGAAGAATCGGAATATAAAACCGGACTCACAGGAGAGGTTCAAATCTTAGAAAGAGTGTCAGTCCTCCTGTACTTTTGTCGCCATTGTGCATTTTGAATTTAATTCCGATGCAACTACTGTGCTTCATCGTCAATAAGAAGGTCCAAGGTATACAGTAAACCTAAACTGAAGCATCGGAATCTACAACTGCTCTCACACTAAAGGATCATAACATAGATAGTAAGAGGAGCCAGTCTTCTTGTACTGAAGTTGGCATTAGGCCTTTTGTGTTTAATTACGATTCAATTTCTGTGTTTCATAGTCAATTAGAAGGTGCAAGGGATACAATAAACCTGCAGTGAAGCATCGGAATCTAAAACTGGACTCACAGGAGAGGTTCAACTCATAGAAAGTTAGAGTGTCAATCCACTTGTACTTAAGTCGGCATTGTGCCTTTTGAATTTAATTCCGATGCAATTTCTGTATTTCATCGTCAATAAGAAGGTCCAAGGTATACAGTAAACCAGAGGTGAAGCATCGGAATCTAAAACTGGACTCACAGGAGTGGTTCAATCGTAGAAAGTTAGAGTGTCAGACCTCTTGTACTTAAGTCGGCATTGTGCATTTTTAATTTAATTCCGATGCAATTTCTGTGCTGTATCGTCAATTAGAAGGTCCGAGGTATACAGTAAATCTGAAGTGAAGAATCGGAATATAAAACCGGACTCACAGGAGAGGTTCAAATCATAGAAAGAGTGTCAGTCCTCCTGTACTTTTGTCGGCATTGTGCCTTTTGAAATTAATTCCGATGCAATTTCTGTGTTTCATCGTCAATAAGAAGGTCCAAGGTATACAGTAAACCAGAAGTGAAACATCGGAAATTAAAACTGGACTCACAGGAGAGGTTCAAATCGTAGAAAGTTAGAGTGTCAGACCTCTTGTACTTAAGTCGGCATTGTGCATTTTGAATTTAATTCCGATGCAACTACCGTGCTTCATCGTCAATAAGCAGGTCCAAGGTATACAGTAAACCTAAAGTGATGCATCGGAATCTACAACTGCCTTCACACTAAAGGATCATAACATAGATAGTAAGAAGAGTCAGTCTCCTTGTACTGAAGTCGGCATTGTGGCCTTTGTATTTAATTACGTTGCTATTTCTGGGTTTCATCGTCAAAATTAAGGTCAAAGGGATACAGTAAACCAGAAGTGAAACATCGGAATCTAAAACTGGTCTCACACTAAAGGTTCATAACATAGATAGTAAGAGGAGTCAGTCTCCTTGTACTGAAGTCGGCATTGTGCCTTTTGTATTTAATTACGATGCAATTTCTGTGTTTCATAGTCAATTAGAAGGTGCAAGGGATACAATAAACCTGCAGTGAAGCATCGGAATCTAAAACTGGACTCACAGGAGAGGTTCAAATCATAGAAAGTTAGAGTGTCAGTCCTTTTGTACTTAAGTCGGCATTGTGCCTTAAGAAATTAATTCCGATGCAATTACTGTACTTCATCGTCAATAAGAAGGTCCAAGGTATACAGTAAACCTGAAGTGAAGCACCGGAATCTAAAACTGGACTCACAGAAGAGGTTCAAGTCATAAAAGGTTAGAGTGAAAGTCCTCTTGTACTTAAGTCGGCATTGTGCCTTTTGTATTTAATTCGGATGCAATTTCTGTGTTTCATCGTCAATAAGAACGTCCAAAGTATACAGTAAACCTGAAGTGAAGCATCGGAATCCAAATCTAGACTCACAGGAGAGGTTCAAATCATAGAAAGTTAGAGTGTCAGTCCACTTGTACTTAAGTCGGCATTGTGCCATTTGAATTTACTTCCGATGCGATTTCTATGCTTCATCGTCAATAAGAAGGTCCAAGGTATACAGTAAACCAGAAGTGCAGCATCGGAATCTAAAACTGGACTCACAGGAGAGGTTCAAATCGTAGAAAGTTAGAGTGTCAGACCTCTTCTACTTAAGTCGGCATTGTGCATTTTGAATTTAATTCCGATGCAATTTCTGTGCTTCATCGTCAATAAGAAGGTCTAAGGTATACAGTAAACCAGAAGCGAAGCATCGGAATTTAAAACTAGACTCACAGTAGTGGTTCAAATCGTTGAAAGTTAGAGTGTCGGTCCTCTTGTACTTAAGTCGGCATTGTGCATTTTGATTTTAATTCCGATGCAACTACTGAGCTTCATCGTCAATAAGAAGGTCCAAGGTATACAGTAAACCTGAAGTGAAGCATCGGAATCTAAAACTGGACTCACAGGAGAGGTTTAAATCAAAGGAAGTTTGAGTGTCAGTCCTCTTGTACTTAAGTCGGCAATGTGCCGTCTGAATTTAATTCCGATGCAATTTCTGTGCTTCATCGTCAATAAGAAGGTCCAAGGTATACAGTAAACCTGAAGTGAAGCACCGGAATCTAAAACTGGACTCACAGGAGAGGTTCAAATCATAGAAAGTTAGAGTGTCAGTCCTCTTGTACTTAAGTCGGCATTGTGCCTTTTGTATTAAATTCGGATGCATTATCTGTGTTTCATCGTCAATAAGAAGGTCCAAGGTATACAGTAAACCTGAAGTGAAGCATCGGAATCTAAAACCGGACTCACAGGAGATGTTCAAATCATAGAAAGAGTGTCAGTCCACCTGTACTTATGTCGGCATTGTGAATTTTGAATTTAATTCCGATGCAATTTCTGTGTTTCATCGTCAATAAGAAGGTCCAAGGTATACAGTAAACCAGAAGTGAAGCATCGGAATTTAAAACTGGACTCACATTAGAGGTTCAAATCGTAGAAAGTTAGAGTGTCAGTCCTCTTGTACTTAAGTCGGCATTGTGCATTTTGAATTTAATTCCGATGCAACTACTGTGCTTCATCGTCAATAAGAAGGTCCAAGGTATACAGTAAACCTAAAGTGAAGCATCGGAATCTAAAACTGCTCTCACACTAAAGGATCATAACATAGATAGTAAGAAGAGTCAGTCTCCTTGTACTGAAGTAGCATTGTGGCTTTTGTATTTAATTACGATGCTATTTCTGGGTTTCATCGTCAAAATGAAGGTCAAAGGGATACAGTAAACCAGAAGTGAAGCATCAGAATCCAAAACTGGTCTCACACTAAAGGTTCATAACATAGATAGTAAGAGGAGTCAGTCTCCTTGTACTGACGTCGGCATTGTGCCTTTTGTATTTAATTACGATGCAATTTCTCTGTTTCATAGTCAATTAGAAGGTGCAAGGGATACAATAAACCTGCAGTGAAGCATCGGAACCTAAAACTGGACTCACAGGAGAGGTTCAAATCATAGAAAGTTAGAGTGTCAGTCCTCTTGTACTTAAGTCGGCATTGTGCCTAAAGAATCTAATTCCGATGCAATTACTGTACTTCATCGTCAATAAGAAGGTCCTAGGTATACAGTAAACCTGAAATGAAGCACCGGAATCTAAAACTGGACCCACAGGAGAGGTTCAGGTCATAAAAGGTTAGAGTGTCAGTCCTCTTGTACTTAAGTCGGCATTGTGCCTTTTGTATTTAATTCGGATGCAATTTCTGTGTTTCATCGTCAATAAGAACGTCCAAGGTATACAGTAAACCTGAAGTGAAGCATCGGAATCTAAATCTAGACTCACAGGAGAGGTTCAAACCATAGAAAGTTAGAGTGTCAGTCCACTTGTACTTAAGTCGGCATTGTGCCATTTGAATTTAATTCCGATGCCATATCTATGCTTCATCGCCAATAAGAAGGTCCAAGGTATACAGTAAACCAGAAGTGCAGCATCGGAATCTAAAACTGGACTCACAGGAGAGGTTTAAATCAAAGAAAGTTTAAGTGTCAGTCCTCTTGTACTTAAGTCGGCAATGTGCCGTCTGAATTTAATTCCGATGCAATTTCTGTGCTTCATCGTCAATAAGAAGGTCCAAGGTATACAGTAAACCTGAAGTGAAGCACCGGAATCTAAAACTGGACTCAGAGGAGAGGTTCAAATCGTAGAAAGTTAGAGTGTCAGTCCTCTTGTACTTAAGTCGGCATTGTGCATTTTGATTTTAATTCCGATGCAACTACTGTGCTTCATCGTCAATAAGAAGGTCCAAGGTATACAGTAAACCTGAAGTGAAGCATCGGAATCTAAAACTGGACTCACAGGAGAGGTTTAAATCAAAGAAAGTTTAAGTGTCAGTCCTCTTGTACTTAAGTCGGCAATGTGCCGTCTGAATTTAATTCCGATGCAATTTCTGTGCTTCATCGTCAATAAGAAGGTCCAAGGTATACAGTAAACCTGAAGTGAAGCACCGGAATCTAAAACTGGACTCACAGGAGAGGTTCAAATCATAGAAAGTTAGAGTGTCAGTCCTCTTGTACTTAAGTCGGCATTGTGCCTTTTGTATTAAATTCGGATGCATTTTCTGTGTTTCATCGTCAATAAGAAGGTCCAAGGTATACAGTAAACCTGAAGTGAAGCATCGGAATTTAAAACTGGACTCACAGGAGAGGTTCAAATCATAGATAGTTAGAGTGTCAGTCCTCTTGTACTTAAGTCGGCATTGTACCTTTTGTATTTAATTCGGATGGAATCTCTGTGTTTCATCGTCAATAAGAAGGTCCAAGGTATACAGTAAACCTGAAGTGAAGCATCGGAATCTAAAACTGGACTCACAGGAGAGGTTCAAATCATAGAATGTTAGAGTGTAAGTCCTCTTGTACTTAAGTCGGCATTGTGCATTTTGAATTTAATTCCGATGCAATTTCTGTGCTTCATCGTCAATAAGGTGGTCCAAGATATACAGTAAACCTGAAGTGAAGCATCGGAATCTAAAACTCCTCTCACACTAAAGGTTCATAACATAGATAGTAAGAAGAGTCAGTCTCCTGGTACTGAAGTCGGCATTGTGGATTTTGTATTTAATTACGATGCAATTTCTGTGTTTCATCGTCAATATGAAGGTCCAAGGGATACTGTAAACCTGAAGTGAAGCATCGGAATCTAAAACTGGTCTCACACTAAAGGTTCATAACATAGATAGTAAGGGGTGTCAGTCTTCTTGTACTGAAGCCGGCATTGTGCCTTTTGTATTTAATTACGATGCAAATTCTGTGTTTCATACTCAATTAGAAAGTGCAAGGGATACAATAAACCGGCAGTGAAGCATCGGAATCTATAACTGGACTCACAGGAGAGGTTCAAATGATAGAAAGTTAGAGTGTCAGTCCTCTTGTACTTAAGTCGGCATTGTGCCTTAAGACTATAATTCCGATGCAATTTTTGTACTTTATCGGCAATAAGAAGGTCCAAGGTATACAGTAAACCTGAAGTGAAGCATCGGAATCGGAAACTGGACTCTCAGGAAAGGTTCAAATTATAAAAGGTTAGAATATCAGTCCTCTTGTACTTAAGTCGGCATTGTGCTTTTTGTATTTAATTCGGATGCAATATCTGTGTTTCATCGTCAATAAGAAGGTCCAAGGTATACCGTAAACCTGAAGTGAAGCATCGGAATCTAATACTGGACTCACAGGAGAGGATCAAATCGTAGAAAGTTAGAGTGTCAGTCCTCTTGTACTTAAGTCGGCCTTGTGCATTTTGAATTTAATTCCGATGCAATTTCTGTGCTTCATCGTCAATAAGAAGGACAAGGTATACAGTAAACCTGAAGTGAAGCATCGGAATCTAAAACTGGACTCACGGGAGAGGTTCAAGTCATAGAAAGTTAGAGTGTCAGTACACTTGTACTTAAGTCGGCGTTGTGCCTTTTCAATTTAATTCCGATGCAATTTCTATTCTTCATCGTCAATAAGAAGGTCCAAGGTACACAGTAAACCTGAAGTGAAGCATCGGAATCTAAAACCGGACTCACAGGAGAGGTTCAAATCATGGAAAAGGTGTCAGTCCTCTTGTACTTAAGTCGGCATTGTGGCTTTTGAATTTAATTCGGATGCAATTTCTGTGTTTCATCGTCAATAAGAAGGTCCAAGGTATACAGTAAACCTGAAGTGAAGCATCGGAATTTAAAACTGGACTCACAGGAGAGGTTCAAATCTTAGAAAGCTAGAGTGTCGGTCCTCTTGTTCTTATGTCGGCATTGTGCATTTTGAATTTAATTCCGATGCAATTACTGTGCTTCATCGTTAATAAGATGGTCCAAGGTATACAGTAAACCTGAAGCGAAGCATCGGAATCTAAAGCTGCTCTCACACTAAAGGATCATAACATAGATAGTAAGAGGAGTCAGTCTCCTTGTACTGAAGTCGGCATTGTGCCTTTTGTATTTAATTACGATGCAATTTCTGTGTTTCATAGTCAATTAGATGGTGTAAGGGATACAATAAACCTGCAGTGTAGCATCGGAATCTAAAACTGGACTCACAGGAGAGGTTCAAATCATAGAAAGTTAGAGTGTCAGTCCTCTTGTACTTAAGTCGGCATTGTGCGTTTTGTATTTAATTCGGATGCAATTTCTGTGTTTCATCGCCAATAAGAAGGTCCAAGGTATACAGTAAACCTGAAGTGAAGCATCGGAATCTAAAACTGGACTCACAGGAGCGGTTCAAATCGTATAAAGTTAGAGTGTCAGTCCACTTGTACTTAAGTCGGCATTGTGGCATTTGAATTTAATTCCGATGCAATTACTATGCTTTATCGTCAATAGGAAGGTCCAAGGTATACAGTAAACCTAAATGTGAAGCATCGGAATCTAAATCTGCTCTCTCACTAAAGATTCATAACAGAGATAGTAAGAAGAGTCAGTCTTCTTCTACTGAAGTCGGCATTGTGGCATTTGTATTTAATTACGATGCAATTTCTGTGTTTCATCGTCAATAAGAAGGTCCAAGGGATACAGTAAACCCGAAGTGAAGCATCGGAATCAAAAACTGGTCTCACAGGAGAGTTTCAAATCATAGAAAGTTTGAGTGTCAATCCACTTGTACTTAAGTCGGCATTCTGCCTTTTGAATTTAATTCCGATGCAATTTCTGTACTTCATCGTCAATAAGAAGGTCCAAGGTATACAGTAAACCTGAAGTGAAGCATCGGAATCTATAACTGGACTCACAGGGGAGGTTTAATTCAAAGATAGTTTGAGTGTCATTCCTCTTGTACTTAAGTCAGCAATGTGCCGTTTGAATTAAATTCCGATGCAATTTCTGTACTTCATCGTCAATAAGAAGGTCCAAGGTATACAGTAAACCTGAAGTGAAGCACCGGAATCCAAAACTGGACTCACAGGAGAGGTTCAAATCATAGAAAATTACAGTGTCAGTCCTCTTGTTCTTAAGACGGCATTGTGCCTTTTGTATTAAATTTGGATGCAATTTCTGTGTTTCATCGTCAATAAGAAGGTCCAAGGTATACAGTAAACCTGAAGAGAAGCATCGGAACCTAAATTTGGACTCACAGGAGAGGTTCAAATCATAGATAGTTAGAGTGTCAGTCCTCTTGTACTTGAGTCGGCATTGTACCTTTTGTATTTAATTCGGATGCAATTTCTGTGTTTGATCGTCAATAAGAAGGTCCAAGGTATACAGTAAACCTGAAGTGAAGCATCGTAATCTAAAACTGGACTCACAGGAGAGGTTCAAATCATAGAAAGTTAGAGTGTCAGTCCGCTTGTACTTAAGTCGGCATTGTGCCTTTTGAATTTAATTCCGATGCAATTTCTATGCTTCATCGACAATAAGAAGGTCCAAGGTATACAGTATACCTGAAGTGAAGCATCGGAATCTAAAACTGGACTCACAGGGGAGGATGAAATCGTAGAAAGTTAGGGTCAGTCCTCTTGTACTTAAGTCGGCATTGTGCATTTTGAATTTAATTCCGATGCAATTTCTGTGTTTCATCTTCAATAAGAAGGTCCAAGGTATACAGTAGACCAGAAGTGAGGCATCGGAATCTAAAACTGGACTCACAGGAGAGGTTCAAATCGTAGAGAGTTAGAGTGTCAGTCCTCTTGTACTTAAGTCGGCATTGTGCATTTTGAATTTAATTCCGAAGCAATTTCTGTGCTTCATCGTCAATAAGAAGGTCCAAGGTATACAGTAAATCTGAAGTGAAGCATCGGAATCGAAACAGGACTCACAGGAGAGGTTCAAATCATAGAGGATTGAGTGTCAGTCCTCTTGTACTTAAGTCGCCAATGTGCCTTTTGTATTTAATTCGGATGCAATTTCTGTGTTTCATCGTCAATAAGAAGGTCCAAGGGATACAGTAAACCTGAAGTGATGCATCGGAATCTAAAACTGCTCTCACACTAAAGGTTCGTATCATAGATAAAAAGAAGAGTCAGTCTCCTTGTACTGAAGTCGGCATTGTGGCTTTTGTATTAAATTAGGATGCAATTTCTGTGTTTCATCGTCAATAAGAAGGTCCGAGGTATACAGTAAACCTGAAGTGAAGCATCGGAATCTAAAACTGGACTCACAGGAGAGGGTCAAATCATAGAAAGCTAGAGTGTCAGTCCTCATGTACTTAAGTCGACATTGTGCCTTTTGTATTAAATTCGGATGCAATTCCTGTGTTTCATCGTCACTAAGAAGGTCCGAGGTATACAGTAAACCTGAAGTAAGGAACGGAATCTAAAACTGGACTCACAGGAGAGGTTCAAATCATAGAAAGTTAGAGTGTCAGTCCTCATGTACTTAAGTCGACATTGTGCCTTTTGTATTAAATTCGGTTGCAATTTCTGTGTTTCATCGTCAATAAGAAGGTCCAAGGTATACAGTAAATCTGAAGTGAAGCATCGGAATCGAAACAGGACTCACAGGAGAGGTTCAAATCATAGAGGATTGAGTGTCAGTCCTCTTGTACTTAAGTCGCCAATGTGCCTTTTGTATTTAATTCGGATGCAATTTCTGTGTTTCATCGTCAATAAGAAGGTCCAAGGGATACAGTAAACCTGAAGTGAATCATCGGGATCTATAACTGGACTCACAGGAGAGGTGCAAATCATAGAGAGTTAGGGTGTCAGTCCTCTTGTACTTTAGTCGGCATTGTGCATTTTGAATTTAATTCCGATGCAATTTCTGTGCTTCATCGCCTATAAGAAGGTCCAAGGTATACAGTAAACCTGAAGTGAAGCATCGGAATCTAAAACTGCTCACACACTAAAGGTTCATAGCATAGATAGTAAGATGAGTCAGTCTTCTTGTACTTAAGTCGGCATTGTGCGTTTAGAAATTGATTCCGATGCAATTTCTGTGCTTCATCGTCATCAAGAAGGTCCAAGGTATACAGTAAACCTGAAGTGAAGCATCGGAATCTAAAACTGCTCTCACACTAGAGGTTCATAACATAGATAGCAAGAAGAGTCAGTCTTCTTGTACTGATGTCGCCATTGTGGCGTTTGTATTTAATTACGATGCAATATCTGGGTTTCATCGTCAATAAGAAGGTCCAAGGGATACAGTAAACCTGAAGTGAAGCATCGGAATCTAAAACTGGTCTCACACTAAAGGTTCATAACATAGATAGTAAGAGGAGTCAGTCTTCTTGTACTGAAGTCGGCATTGTGCCTCTTGTATTTAATTACGTTGCAATTTCTGTGTTTCATAGTCAATTAGAAGGTGCAAGGGATACAATAAACCTGCAGTGAAGCATCGGAATACAAATGTGGACTCACAGGAGAAGTTCAAATCATATAAAGTTAGAGTGTCAGTCCTCTTGTACTTAAGTCGGCATTGTGCCTTTTGTATTCAATTCGGATGCAATTATTGTGTTTTATCGTCAGTAAGAAGGTCCAAGGTATACAGTAAACCTGAAGTGAAGAATCGGAATCTAAAACTGGACTCATAGGCGAGGTTCAAATCATAGATAGTTAGAGTGTAAGTCCTCTTGTTCTTAAGTCGGCATTGTGCCTTTTGTATTAAATTAGGATGCAATTTCTGTATTTCATCAAAAATAAGAAGGTTCGAGGTATACAGTAAACCTGAAGTGAAGCATCGGAGTCAAAAACTGGACTCACAGGGGAGGTTCAAATCACAGAAAGTTAGAGGGTCAGTCCTCTTGTACTTAAGTCGACATTGTGCCTTTTGTATTAAATTCGCATGCAAATTCTGTGTTTCATCGTCAATTAGAAGGTCCAAGGTATACAGTTATCCTGAAGTGAAGCATCGGATTTGAAATTGGTCTCGCAGGAGAGGTTCAAATCATAGAAAGTTAGAGTATCAGTCCTCTTGTACCTAAGTCGGTAATGTGCCGTTTCATTTAATTCCGATGCAATTTCTGTGCTTCATCGTCAATAAGAAGGTCCAAGGTATACAGTAAACATGAAGTGAAGCATCGGAATCTAAAACTGCGATCACACTAAAGGTTCATAACATAGATAGTAAGAAGAGTCAGTCTTCTTGTACTGATGTCGTCATTGTGGCTTTTGTATTTAAATTACGATGCAATTTCTGTGTTTCATCGTCAATAAGAAGGTCCAAGGGATACAGTAAACCTGAAGTGAAGCATCGGAATCTAAAACTGGTCTCACACTAAAGGTTCATAACATAGATAGTAAGAGGAGTCAGGCCTCTTGTACTTAAGTCGGCATTGTGCCTTTTGAATTTAATTCCGATGCAATTTCTGTGCTTAATCGTCAATAAGAACGTCCAAGGTATACAGTAAACCTGAAGTGGGGCATTAGAATCTAAAACTGGACTCACAGGAGAGGTTCAAACCATAGAAAGTTAGAGCGTCAGTCCTCTTGTACTTAAGTCGGCATTGTGCCTTTTGAATTTAATTCCGATGCAATTTCTGTGTTTCATCGTCAATAAGAAGGTCCAAGGTATACAGTAAACCAGAAGTGAAGAATCGGAATCTAAAACTGGACTCACAGGAGAGGTTCAAATCATAGAAAGTTAGAGTATCAGTCCTCTTGTACCTAAGTCGGTAATGTGCCGTTTCATTTAATTCCGATGCAATTTCTGTGCTTCATCGTCAATAAGAAGGTCCAAGGTATACAGTAAACCTGAAGTGAAGCATCGGAATCTAAAACTGCGATCACACTAAAGGTTCATAACATAGATAGTAAGAATAGTCAGTCTTCTTGTACTGATGTCGTCATTGTGGCTTTTGTATTTAAATTACGATGCAATTTCTGTGTTTCATCGTCAATAAGAAGGTCCAAGGGATACAGTAAACCTGAAGTGAAGCATCGGAATCTGAAACTGGTCTCACACTAAAGGTTCATCACATAGATAGTAAGTGGAGTCAGTCTTCTTGTACTGAAGTCGGCATTGTGCCTTTTGTATGTAATTCCGATGCATGTTCTGTGTTACATAGTCAATTAGATGGTGCAAGGGATGCAATAAACCAGCAGTGAAGCATCGGAAACTAAAACTGGACTCACAGGAGAGGTTCAAATCATAGAAAGTTAGAGTGTCAGACCTCATGTACTTATGTCGGCATTGTTCCTTTTTGTATTAAATTCGGATGCAATTATTGTGTTTCATCGTCAATAAGAAGGTCCAAGGTATACAGTAAACCCAAAGTGAAGAATCGGAATCTAAAACTGGACTCACAGGAGAGGTTCAAATAATAGAATGTTAGAGTGTCAGTCCTCTCGTACGTAAGTCGGCAATGTGCCATTTGTATTATATTCGGATGCAATTTCTGTGATTCATCGTCATTAAGAAGGTCCAAGGGATACAGTAAACCTGAAGTGAAGCATCGGAATCTAAAACTGGACCCACAGGAGAGGTTCAAATCATAGAAATATAGAGTGTCAGCCCCTAGTACTTAAGTCGGCATTGTGCCTTTTGTATTAAATTAGGATGCAATTTCTGTGTTTCATCACAAATAAGAAGGTCCGAGGTATACAGTAAACCTGAAGTGAAGCATCGGAATCAAAAACTGGACTCACAGGGGCGGTTTAAATCATAGAAAGTTAGAGTGTCAGTCCTCTTGTACTTAAGTCGGCAATGTGCCGTTTGAATTTAATTCCGATGCAATATCTGTGATTCATCGTCAAGAAGAAGGTCCAAGGTATACAGTAAACCTGAAGTGAAGCATCGGAATCTAAAACTGGTCTCACACTAAAGGTTCATAACATAGGTAGTAAGAGGAGTCAGTCTTATTGTACTGAAGTCGGCATTGTGCATTCTGAATTTTATTCCGATGCAATTTCTGTGCTTCATCGTCAATAAGAAGGTCCAAGGTATACAGTAAACCTGAAGTGAAGCATCGGAATTTAAATCCGGTCTCACAGGAGAGATTCAAATCATAGAAAGAGTGTCAGTCCTCTTGTACTTAAGTCGCCATTGTGCATTTTGAATTTAATTCCGATGCTATTTCTGTGCTTCATCGCCAATAAGAAGGTCCAAGGTATACAGTAAACCTGAAGTGAAGCATCGGAATCTGAAACTGCTCTCACACTAATGGTTCTTAACATAGGTAGTAAGAAGAGTCAGTCTTCTTGTACTTAAGTCGGCATTGTGGCCTTTGTATTTAATTACGATGCAATTTCTGTGTTTCATCGTCAATAAGAAGGTAAAAGGGATACAGTAAACCTGAAGTGAAGCATCGGAATCTGAAACTGGTCTCACACTAAAGGTTCATAACATAGATAGTAAGAGGAGTCAGTCTTCTTGTACTGAAGTCGGCATTGTGCCTTTTGTATGTAATTACGATGCATGTTCTGTGTTTCATAGTCAATTAGATGGTGCAAGGGATGCAATATACCTACAGTGAAGCATCGGAAACTAAAACTGGACTCACAGGGGAGGTTCAAATCATAGAAAGTTAGAGTGTCAGACCTCTTGTACTTAAGTCGGCATTGTTCCTTTTGTATTAAATTCGGATGCAATTATTGTGTTTCATCGTCAATAGGAAGGTCCAAGGTATACAGTAAACCTGAAGTGAAGAATCGGAATCTAAAACTGGACTCACAGGAGAGGTTCAAATAATAGAATGTTAAAGTGTCAGTCCTCTCGTACGTAAGTCGGCATTCTGCCATTTGTATTATATTCGGATGCAATTTCTGTGATTCATCGTCAATAAGAAGGTCCAAGGGATACAGTAAACCTGAAGTGAAGCATCGGAATCTAAAACTGGATCCACAGGAGAGGTTCAAATCATAGAAAGTTAGAGTGGCAGTCCCCTAGTACTTAAGTCGGCATTGTGCGTTTTGTATTAAATTCGCATGCAAATTCTGTGTTTCGCGGTCAATTAGAAGGTCCAAGGTATACAGTTATCCTGAAGTGAAGCATCGGATTTGAAATTGGACTCGCAGGAGAGGTTCAAATCAGAAAGTGTGTCAGTCTTCTTGTACTTAAGTCGGCATTGTGCCTTCTGAATTTAATTCCGATGCAATTTCTGTGCTTAATCGTCAATAAGAAGGTCCAAGGTATACAGTAAACCTGAAGTGGGGCATTAGAATCTAAAACTGGACTCACAAGAGAGGTTCAAACCATAGAAAGTTAGAGCGTCTGTCCTCTTGTACTTAAGTCGGCATTGTGCCTTTTGAATTTAATTCCGATGCAATTTCTGTGTTTCATCGTCAATAAGAAGGTCCAAGGTATACAGTAAACCAGAAGTGAAGAATCGGAATCTAAAACTGGACTCACAGGAGAGGTTCAAATCATAGAAAGTTAGAGTATCAGTCCTCTTGTACTTAAGTCGGTAATGTGCCGTTTCATTTAATTCCGATGCAATTTCTGTGTTTCAACGTCAATAAGAAGGTCCAAGGTATACAGTAAACCTGAAGTGAAGCAGCGGAATCTAAAACTGGACTCACAGGAGAGGTTCAAATGATAGAGAGTTAGAGTGTCAGTCCTCTTGTACATAAGTCGGCATCGTGCCTTTTGTATTAAATTCGGCTGCAATTTCTGTGTTTCATCGTCAATAAGAAGGTCCAAGGGAAACAGTAAACATGAAGTGAAGCATCGTAATCTAAAACTGGACTCACAGGAGAGGTTCAAATCATAGAGAGTTAGAGTGTCAGTCCTCTTGTACTTAAGTCGGCATAGTGCCAATTGTATTAAATTCGGTTGCAATTTCTGCATTTGATCGTCAATAAGAAGGTCCAGTGAGACAGTAAACCTGCAGAGAAGCGTCGGAATCTAAAACTCGACTCACGGGAGAAGTTCAAATCATAGAGAGTTAGAGTGTCAGTCCTCTAGTACTTAAGGCGGCATTGTGCCTTTTGTATCAAATTCGGATGCAATTTCTGTGTTTCGTCGTCAATAAGATTGTCCAAGGAATACAGTAAACCTGAAATGAAGCATCGGAATCTAAAACTGGACTCACTGGAGAGGTTCAAATCATAGATATTTAGGGTGTCAGTCCTCTTGTACATAAGATCGCATTGCACCTTTTGTATTAAACTCGGATGCAATTTCTGTGTTTCATCGTCAATAAGAAGGTCCAAGGGGTACAGTAAACCTGAAGTGAAGCATCGGAATCTAAAGCTGGACTCACAGGAGGGTTTCAAAACATAGGAAGTTAGAGTGTCGGTCCTCATGTACTTAAGTCGGCATTGTGCCTTTGGTATAAATTCGGATGCAATTTCTGTGTTACATCGTCAATACGAGGGTCCAAGGGTTACAGTAAACCTGAAGTGAAGCATCGGAATCTAAAACTGGACTCACAGGTGAGGTTCAAATCATAGAAAGTTAGAGTGTCAGTCCTCATGTACTTAAGTCGGCATTGTGCCTTTTGTATTAAATTCGGATGCAATTTCTGTGTTTCGTCGTCAATAAGATTGTCCAAGGGATACAGTAAACCTGAAATGAAGCATCGGAATCTAAAACTGGACTTACAGGAGAGGTTTAAATCATAGAGAGTTAGAGTGTCAGTCCTTTTGTACTTAAGTCGGCATTGTGCCTATTGTATTAAACTCGGTTGCAATTTCTGCGTTTGGTCGGCAATAAGAAGGTCCAGTGGTGCAGTAAACCTGAAGTGAAGCATCGGAATCTAAAACTGGACTCACAGGAGAGGTTCAAATCATAGAAAGTTAGAGTTTCAGTCCTCATGTACTTAAGTCAGCATTGTGCCTTTTGTATTAAATTCGGATGCAATTTCTGTGTTTCATCGTCAATAAGATTGTCCAAGGGATACAGTAAACCTGAAGTGAAGCTTCGGAATCTAAAACTGGACTCACAGGAGAGGTTCAAATCAAAGTAAGTTACAGTGTCAGTCCTCTTGTGCTTAAGCCGGCATTGTGCCTTTAGTATTAAATTCGCATGCAATTTCTGACTTTCATCGTCAATAAGAAGATCCAAGGGATACAGTAAACCTGAAGTGAAGCATCGGAATCTAAAACTGGACTCACAGGAGTGGTTCAAATCATAGAGAGTTAGAGTGTCAGTCCTATTGTACTTAAATCGGCATTGTGCCATTTGTATCACATTCGGATGCAATTTCTGTGTTTCATCGTCAATAAGAAGGTCCAAGGTATACAGTAAACCTGAAGTGAAGCATCGGAATCTAAAACTGGACTCACAGAAGAGGTTCAAATCACAGAGTGTTAGAGTGTCAGTCCTCTTGTACATAAGTCGGCATTGTGCCTTTTGTATTAAATTCGGATGCAATGTCTGTGTTACATCGTCAATAAGAAGGTCCAAGGGATACAGTAAACCTGAAGTGAAGCATCGGAAACTAAAACTGGACTCACAGGAGAGGTTCAAATAATAGGGAGGAAGAGTGACAGTCCTGTTGTACTTAAGTCGGCATTGCACCTTTTGTATTAAATTCGGATGCAATTTCTGTGTTTCATCGTCAATAAGAAGGTCCAAGGGGTACAGTAAACCTGAAGTGCAGCATCGGAATCTAAAACTGGACTCACAGGAGAGGTTCAAATCATAGTAAGTTACAGTGTCAGTCCTCTTGTACTTAAGTCGGCATTGTGCCTTTAGTATGAAATTCGGATGCAATTTCTGTCTTTCATCGTCAATAAGAAGGTCCAAGGGATACAGTAAACCAGAAGTGAAGCATCGGAAACTAAAACTGGACTCACAGGAGGGGTTCAAATCATTGAGAGTTAGTGTGTCAGACCTCTTGTACATAAGTCGGCATTGTGCCTTTTGTATTAAATTCGAATGCTGTTTCTGTGTTTCATCGTCAATAAGAAAGTCCAAGGGATACAGTGTACCTGAAGTGAGCATCGGAATCTAAAACTGGAGTCACAGGAGAGGTTCAAATCATAGAGAGTTAGAGTTTCATTCCTCTAGTACTTAAGTCGGCATTGTGCCTTTTGTATTAAATTCGGATGCAATTTCTCTGTTTCATCGTCAGTAAGAAGGTTCAAGGGATACAGTGAACATGAAGTGAAGCATCGGAATCTAAAACTGGACTCACAGGAGAGGATCAAATCAAAGAAAGTTAGAGTCTCAGTCCTCTTGTACTTATGTCGGCATTGTGCGTTTTGTATTAAATTCGGATGCAATTTCTGTGTTTCATCGTCAATAAGAAGGTCCAAGGAATACAGTAAACCTGAAGTGAAGCAGCGGAATCTAAAACTGGACTCACAGGAGAGGTTCAAATCACAGAAAAATAGAGTGTCAGTCGTCTTGAACATAAGTCGGCATTGTGCCTTTTGTGTTAAATTCGGATGCAATTTCTGTGTTTCATCGTCAATAAGAAGGTCCAAGCGATACAGTAAACCTGAAGTGAGGCATCGGAATCTAAAACTGGACTCACAGAAGAGGTTCAAATCATAGATATTTTAAGTGTCAGTCCTCATGTATTTTTGTCGGCATTGTGCATTTTGTATTAAATTCGGATGCAATTTCTGTGTTTCATCGTCAATATGAAGGTCCAAGGGATACTGAAAACCTGAAGTGAAGCATCGGATTCTCAAACTGGACTCACAGGAGAGGTTTAAATCATAGAAAGTTAGTGTGTCAGTCCCCATGTACTTAAGTCGGCATAGTGCTTTTTGTATTAAATTCCGATGCAATTTCTGTGTTTCATCGGCATTAAGAAGGTCCAAGGGATACAGTAAACCTGAAGTGAAGCATCGGAATCTAAAACTGGACTCACAGGAGGGGTTCAAATTATAGTAAGTTACAGTGTCAGTCCTCTTGTACTTAAGTCGGCATTGTGCCTTTCGTATGAAATTCGGATGCAATTTCTGTCTTTCATCGTCAATAAGAAGGTCCAAGGGATACAGTAAACCTGAAGTGAAGCATCGGAATCTAAAACTGGACTCACAGGAGGGGTTCAAATCATAGAAAGTTAGAGTGTCAGTATTCTTGTACATAAGTCGGCATCGTGCCATTTCTATTGAATTCGGATGCAATTTCTGTGTTTCATCGTCAATAAGAGGGTCCAAGGTATACAGTAAACCGGAAGTGAAGCATCGGAATCTAAAACTAGAGTCACAGGTGAGGTTTAAATCATAGAAAGTTAGAGTGTCAGTCCACTTGTACTCAAGTCGGCATTGTGCCTTTTGTATTAAATTCGGATGCATTTTCTGTGTTTCATCGTCAATAAGAAAGTCCGAGGGATACAGTAAACCTGAAGTGAAGCATCGGAATCTAAAACTGGACTTACAGGAGAGGTTCAAATCATAGAGAGTTAGAGTGTCAGTCCTTTTGTACTTAAGTTGGCATTGTGCCTATTGTATTAAACTCGGTTGCAATTTCTGCGTTTGGTCGGCAATAAGAAGGTCCAGTGGTGCAGTAAACCTGAAGTGAAGCATCGGAATCTAAAACTGGACTCACAGGAGAGGTTCAAATCATAGAAAGTTAGAGTTTCAGTCCTCATGTACTTAAGTCAGCATTGTGCCTTTTGTATTAAATTCGGATGCAATCTCTGTGTTTCATCGTCAATAAGATTGTCCAAGGGATACAGTAAACCTGAAGTGAAGCTTCGGAATCTAAAACTGGACTCACAGGAGAGGTTCAAATCAAAGTAAGTTACAGTGTCAGTCCTCTTTTGCTTAAGCCGGCATTGTGCCTTTAGTATTAAATTCGCATGCAATTTCTGACTTTCATCGTCAATAAGAAGGTCCAAGGGATACAGTAAACCTGAAGTGAAGCATCGGAATCTAAAACTGGACTCACAGGAGTGGTTCAAATCATAGAGAGTTAGAGTGTCAGTCCTATTGTACTTAAATCGGCATTGTGCCATTTGTATTACATTAGGATGCAATTTCTGTGTTTCATCGTCAATAAGAAGGTCCAAAGTATACAGTAAACCTGAAGTGAAGCATCGGAATCTAAAACTGGACTCACAGAAGAGGTTCAAATCACAGAGTGTTAGAGTGTCAGTCCTCTTGTTTATCAGTCGGCATTGTGCCTTTTGTATTAAATTCGGATGCAATGTCTGTGTTACATCGTCAATAAGAAGGTCCAAGGGATACAGTAAACCAGAAGTGAAGCATCGGAAACTAAAACTTTACTCACAGGAGGGGTTCAAATCATTGAGAGTTAGTGTGTCAGACCTCTTGTACATAAGTCGGCATTGTGCCTTTTGTATTAAATTCGAATGCTGTTTCTGTGTTTCATCGTCAATAAGAAAGTCCAAGGGATACAGTGTACCTGAAGTGAGCATCGGAATCTAAAACTGGAGTCACAGGAGAGGTTCAAATCATAGAGAGTTAGAGTGTCAGTCCTCTTGTACATAAGTCGGTATCGTCCTTTGTATTAAATTCGGATGCTATTTCTGTGTTTCGTCGTCAATAAGAAGGTCCAGGGGATACAGTAAACCTGAAGTGAAGCATCGGAATCTAAAACTGGACTCACAGGAGAGGTTCTAATCATAGAGAGTTAGAGTGTCAGTCCTCTTGTACTTAAGTCGGCATTGTCCTTATTGTATTAAATTCGGTTGCAATTTCTGCGTTTGATCGTCAATAAGAAGGTCCAGTGATACAGTAAAACTGAAGAGAAGCATTGGAATCTAAAACTCGACTCACAGGAGAGGTTCAAATCATAGAGAGTTAGAGTTTCAGTCCTCTAGTACTTAAGTCGGCATTGTGCCTTTTGTATTAAATTCGGATGCAATTTCTGTGTTTCATCGTCAATAAGAAGGTCCAGGGGATACAGTAAACCTGAAGTGAAGCAGCGGAATCTAAAACTGGACTCACAGGAGAGGTTCAAATCACAGAAAAATAGAGTGTCAGTTGTCTTGAACATAAGTCGGCATTGTGCCTTTTGTGTTAAATTCGGATGCAATTTCTGTGTTTCATCGTCAATAAGAAGGTCCAAGCGATACAGTGAACCTGAAGTGAGGCATCGGAATCTAAAACTGGACTCACAGAAGAGGTCAAATCATAGATATTTTAGTGTCAGTCCTCTTGTACTTAAGTCGGCATTGCACCTTTTGTATTAAATTCGGATGCAATTTCTGTGTTTCATCGTCAATAAGAAGGTCCAAGGGATACAGTAAACCTGAAGTGAAGCATCGGAATCTAAAACTGGACTCACAGGAGATGTTCAAATCATAGAGAGTTGGAGTGTCAGTCCTCTTGTACTAAAGTCGGCATTGTGCCTTTTGTATTAAATTCGGAAGCTGTTTCTGTGTCTCATCGTCAACAAGAAAGTCCAAGGGATACAGTAAACCTGAAGTGAAGCATCGGAAGCTAAAACTGGACTCACAGGAGGGGGTTCAAATCATAGAGAGTTAGAGTGTCAGTCCTCTTGTACATAAGTCGGCATCGTGCCTTTTGTATTAAATTCGGCTGCAATTTCTGTGTTTCATCGTCAATAAGAAGGTCCAAGGGATACAGTAAGCATGAAGTGAAGCATCGGAATCTAAAACTGGACTCACAGGAGAGGTTCAAATCATAGAGAGTTAGAGTATCAGTCCTCTTGTACTTAAGTCGGCATAGTGCCTATTGTATTAAATTCGGTTGCAATTTCTGCGTTTGATCGTCAATAAGATCGTCCAGTGATACAGTAAACCTGAAGAGAAGCATCGGAATCTAAAACTGGACTCACAGGAGAGGTTCAAATCATAGTAAGTTACAGTGTCAGTCCTCTTGTACTTAATTCGGCATTGTGCATTTCGTATTAAATTCGGATGTAGTTCCTGTGTTTCATCATCAATAATAATGTCCAAGGGATACAGTAAACCTGAAGTGAAGCATCGGAACCTAAAACTGGACTCACAGGAGAGGTTCAAATGATAGAGAGTTAGAGTGTCAGTCCTCTTGTACATAAGTCGGCATTGTGCCTTTGGTAATAAATTCGAATGCTATTTCAGTGTTTCATCGTCATTAAGACGGTCCAAGGAATACAGTAAACCTGAAGGGAAGCATCGGAATCT
Source organism: Schistocerca americana (assembly GCF_021461395.2). NCBI lineage: Eukaryota > Metazoa > Arthropoda > Insecta > Orthoptera > Acrididae > Schistocerca > Schistocerca americana. The sequence goes on from NC_060121.1 coordinate 63,490,199, forward strand.
AAAACTGGACTCACAGGACAGGTTCAAATCATAGAAATTTAGAGTGTCAGTCCTCTTGTACTTAAGTCGGCATTGCACCTTTTGTATTAAATTCGGATGCAATTTCTGTGTTTCATCGTCAATAAGAAGGTCCAAGGGGTACAGTAAACCTGAAGTGAAGCATCGGAATCTAAAACTGGACCCACAGGAGAGGTTCAAATCATAGTAAGTTACAGTGTCAGTCCTCTTGTACTTAATTCGGCATTGTGCATTTCGTATTAAATTCGGATGTAGTTCCTGTGTTTCATCATCAATAATAATGTCAAAGGGATACAGTAAACCTGAAGTGAAGCATCGGAACCTAAAACTGGACTCACAGGAGAGGTTCAAATCATAGAGAGTTTGAGTGTCAGACCTCTTGTATATAAGTCGGCATTGTGCCTTTTGTATTAAATTCGGATGCAATTTCTGTGTTTCTTCGTCAATAAGAAGGTTCAAGGGATACAGTAAACATGAAGTGAAGCATGGGAATCTAAAACTGGACTCTCAATAGAGGATCAAATCAAAGAAAGTTAGAGTCTCAGTCCTCTTGTACTTATGTCGTCATTGTGCGTTTTGTATTAAATTCGGATGCAATTTCTGTGTTTCATCGTCAATAAGAAGGTCCAAGGGATACAGTAAACCTGAAGTGAGGCATCTCAATCTAAAACTGGACTCACAGAAGAGGTTCAAATCATAGATTATTAGGGTGTCAGTCCTCTTGTACTTAAGATCGCATTGCACCATTTGTAATAAACTCGGATGCAATTTCTGTGTTTCATTGTCAATAAGAAGGTCCAAGGGGTACAGTAAACCTGAAGTGAAGCATCGGAATCTAAAACACGACTCACAGGAGAGGTTCAAATCATAGTAAGTTCCAGTGTCAGTCCTCTTGTACTTAGGTCGGCATTGCGCATTTCGTATTAAATTCGGATGTAATTCCTGTGTTTCATCGTCAATAAGAATGTCCAAGGGATACAGTAACCCTGAAGTGAAGCATCGGAATCTAAAACTGGACTCACAGGAGAGGTTCAAATCAAAGAAAGTTACAGTGTCTGTCCCCTTGTACTTAAGTCGGCATTGTGCCTTTAGTATTAAATTCGGGTGAAATTTCTGTCTTTCATCGTCAATAAGAAATTCCAAGGGAAACAGTAAACCTGAAGTGAAGCATCGGAAACTAAAACTGGACTCACAGGAGAGGTTCAAATCGTAGAGAGTTACAGTTTCAGACCTCTTGTACATAAGACGGCATTGTGCCTTTTGTATTAAATTCGGATGCTGTTTCTGTGTTTCATCGTCAATAAGAGAGTCCAAGGGATACAGTAAACCTGAAGTGAAGCATCGGAATCTAAAACTGGACTCACAGGAGAGGTTCAAATCGTAGAGAGTTAGAGTGTCAGCCCTCTTGTACATAGGTCGGCATCGTGATTATTGTATTAAATTCGGATGCAATTTCTGTGTTTCATCGTCAATAAGAAGGTCCAAGGGATACAGTAAACCTGAAGTGAACTATCGGAATCTAAAACTGGACTCACAGGAGAGGTTCAAACCATAGAGAGTTAGAGTGTCAGTCCTCTTGTACTTAAGTCGGCATAGTGCCTTGTGTATTAAATTCGGTTGCAATTTCTGCATTTGATCGTCAATAAGAAGGTCCAGTGATACAGTAAACCTGAAGAGAAGCATCGGAATCTAAAACTCGACCTACAGGAGAGGTTCAAATCTTAGAGAGTTAGAGTGTCAGTCCTATAGTACTTAAGTCGGCATTGTGCCTTTTGTAATTAATTCGGATGCAATTTCTGTGTTTCATCGTCAATAAGAAGGTTCAAGGGATACAGTAAACATGAAGTGAAGCATCGGAATCTAAAACTGGACTCACAGGAGAGGATCAAATCAAAGAAAGTTAGAGTGTCAGTCTTCTTGTACATAAGTCGGCATTTTGCCTTTTGTGTTAAATTCGGATGCAATTCCTGTGTTTAATCGTTAATAAGAAGGTCCAAGGGATACAGTAATCCTGAGGTGAGGCATCGGAATCTAAAAATGGACTCACAGAAGAGATTCAAATCATAGATATTTAGAGTGTCAGTCCTCTCGTACTTAAGTTCGCATCGCACCTTTCGTATTAAATTCGGATGCAATTTCTGTGTTTCATCGTCAATAAGAAGGTCCAAGGGGTACAGTAAACCTGAAGTGAAGAATCGGAATCTAAAACTGGACTCACAGGAGAGGTTCAAATCATAGAAAGTTAGAGTGTCAGTCCTCATGTACTTAAGTCGCCATTGTGCCTTTTGTATTAAATTCGGATGCAATTTCTGTGTTTCATCGTCAATAAGATTGTCCAAGGGATACAGTAAACATGAGGTGAAGCATCGGAATCTAAAACTGGACTCACAGGAGAGGTTCAAATCATAGTAAGTTACAGTGTCAGTCCTCTTGTACAAAGGTCGGCATTGTGCCTTTAGTATTAAATTCGCGTGCAATTTCTGTCTTTCATCGTCAATAAGAAGGTCCAAGGGATACAGTAAACCTGAAGTGAAGCATCGGAATCTAAAACTGGACTCACAGGAGAGGTTCAAATCATAGAGAGTTAGAGTGTCAGTCCTCTTGTACTTAAGTCGGCATTGTGCCTATTGTATTAAATTCGGTTGCAATTTCTGCGTTTAGTCGTCAATAAGAACGTCCAGTGATACTGTAAACCTGAAGAAAAGCATCGGAATCTAAAACTCGAGTCACAGGATAGGTTCAAATCATAGTAAGTTACAGTGTCAGTCCTCTTGTACTTAAGTCGGCATTGTGCATTTCGTATTAAATACGGATGTAATTCCTGTGTTTTATCGTCAATAAGAGGGTCCAAGGGATACAGTAAACCTGAAGTGAAGCATCGGAATCTAAAACTGGACTCACAGGTGAGGTTCAAATCATAGAAAGTTAGAGTGTCAGTCCTCATGTACTTAAGTCGGCATTGTGCCTTTTGTATTAAATTCGGATGCAATTTCTGTGTTTCATCGTCAATAAGATTGTCCAAGGGATACAGAAAACCTGAAATGAAGCATCGGAATCTAAAACTGGACTCACTGGAGAGGTTCAAATCATAGTAAGTTACAGTGTCAGTCCTCTTGTACTTAAGTCGGCATTGTGCCTTTAGTATTAAATTCGCATGCAATTTCTGTCTTTCATCGGCAATAAGACGGTCCAAGGGATACAGTAAACCTGAAGTGAAGCATCGGAATCTAAAACTGGACTCACAGGAGAGGTTATTATCATAGAGAGTTGGAGTGTCAGTCCTCTTGTACATAAATCGGCATTGTGACTTTGTATTAAATTCGGAAGCTGTTTCTGTGTTTCATCGTCAACAAGAAAGTCCAAGGGATACAGTAAACCTGAAGTGAAGCATCGGAATCTAAAACTGGACTCACAGGAGAGGTTCAAATCATAGAGAGTTAGAGTGTCAGCCCTTTTGTACATAAGTCGGCATCGTGCCTATTTTGATAAATTCGGATGCAATTTCTGTGTTTCATCGTCAATAAGAAGGTCCAAGGGATACAGTAAACCTGAAGTGAAGTATCGGAATCTAAAACTGGACTCACAGGAGAGGTTCAAACCATAGTGAGTTAGAGTGTCAGTCCTCTTGTACTTAAGTCGGCATAGTGCCTATTGTATTAAATTCGGTTGCAATTTCTGCGTTTGATCGTCAATAAGAAGGTCCAGTGATACAGTAAACCTGAAGAGAAGCATCGGAATCTAAAACACGACTCACAGGAGAGGTTCAAATCATAGTAAGTTCCAGTGTCAGTCCTCTTGTACTTAGGTCGGCATTGCGCATTTCGTATTAAATTCGGATGTAATTCCTGTGTTTCATCGTCAATAAGAATGTCCAAGGGATACAGTAACCCTGAAGTGAAGCATCGGAATCTAAAACTGGACTCACAGGAGAGGTTCAAATCAAAGAAAGTTACAGTGTCTGTCCCCTTGTACTTAAGTCGGCATTGTGCCTTTAGTATTAAATTCGGGTGAAATTTCTGTCTTTCATCGTCAATAAGAAATTCCAAGGGAAACAGTAAACCTGAAGTGAAGCATCGGAAACTAAAACTGGACTCACAGGAGAGGTTCAAATCGTAGAGAGTTACAGTTTCAGACCTCTTGTACATAAGACGGCATTGTGCCTTTTGTATTAAATTCGGATGCTGTTTCTGTGTTTCATCGTCAATAAGAGAGTCCAAGGGATACAGTAAACCTGAAGTGAAGCATCGGAATCTAAAACTGGACTCACAGGAGAGGTTCAAATCGTAGAGAGTTAGAGTGTCAGCCCTCTTGTACATAGGTCGGCATCGTGATGATTGTATTAAATTCGGATGCAATTTCTGTGTTTCATCGTCAATAAGAAGGTCCAAGGGATACAGTAAACCTGAAGTGAACTATCGGAATCTAAAACTGGACTCACAGGAGAGGTTCAAACCATAGAGAGTTAGAGTGTCAGTCCTCTTGTACTTAAGTCGGCATAGTGCCTTGTGTATTAAATTCGGTTGCAATTTCTGCATTTGATCGTCAATAAGAAGGTCCAGTGATACAGTAAACCTGAAGAGAAGCATCGGAATCTAAAACTCGACCTACAGGAGAGGTTCAAATCTTAGAGAGTTAGAGTGTCAGTCCTATAGTACTTAAGTCGGCATTGTGCCTTTTGTAATTAATTCGGATGCAATTTCTGTGTTTCATCGTCAATAAGAAGGTTCAAGGGATACAGTAAACATGAAGTGAAGCATCGGAATCTAAAACTGGACTCACAGGAGAGGATCAAATCAAAGAAAGTTAGAGTGTCAGTCTTCTTGTACATAAGTCGGCATTTTGCCTTTTGTGTTAAATTCGGATGCAATTCCTGTGTTTAATCGTTAATAAGTAGGTCCAAGGGATACAGTAATCCTGAGGTGAGGCATCGGAATCTAAAAATGGACTCACAGAAGAGGTTCAAATCATAGATATTTAGAGTGTCAGTCCTCTCGTACTTAAGTTCGCATCGCACCTTTCGTATTAAATTCGGATGCAATTTCTGTGTTTCATCGTCAATAAGAAGGTCCAAGGGGTACAGTAAACCTGAAGTGAAGAATCGGAATCTAAAACTGGACTCACAGGAGAGGTTCAAATCATAGAAAGTTAGAGTGTCAGTCCTCATGTACTTAAGTCGCCATTGTGCCTTTTGTATTAAATTCGGATGCAATTTCTGTGTTTCATCGTCAATAAGATTGTCCAAGGGATACAGTAAACATGAGGTGAAGCATCGGAATCTAAAACTGGACTCACAGGAGAGGTTCAAATCATAGTAAGTTACAGTGTCAGTCCTCTTGTACAAAGGTCGGCATTGTGCCTTTAGTATTAAATTCGCGTGCAATTTCTGTCTTTCATCGTCAATAAGAAGGTCCAAGGGATACAGTAAACCTGAAGTGAAGCATCGGAATCTAAAACTGGACTCACAGGAGAGGTTCAAATCATAGAGAGTTAGAGTGTCAGTCCTCTTGTACTTAAGTCGGCATTGTGCCTATTGTATTAAATTCGGTTGCAATTTCTGCGTTTAGTCGTCAATAAGAACGTCCAGTGATACTGTAAACCTGAAGAAAAGCATCGGAATCTAAAACTCGAGTCACAGGATAGGTTCAAATCATAGTAAGTTACAGTGTCAGTCCTCTTGTACTTAAGTCGGCATTGTGCATTTCGTATTAAATACGGATGTAATTCCTGTGTTTTATCGTCAATAAGAGGGTCCAAGGGATACAGTAAACCTGAAGTGAAGCATCGGAATCTAAAACTGGACTCACAGGTGAGGTTCAAATCATAGAAAGTTAGAGTGTCAGTCCTCATGTACTTAAGTCGGCATTGTGCCTTTTGTATTAAATTCGGATGCAATTTCTGTGTTTCATCGTCAATAAGATTGTCCAAGGGATACAGAAAACCTGAAATGAAGCATCGGAATCTAAAACTGGACTCACTGGAGAGGTTCAAATCATAGTAAGTTACAGTGTCAGTCCTCTTGTACTTAAGTCGGCATTGTGCCTTTAGTATTAAATTCGCATGCAATTTCTGTCTTTCATCGGCAATAAGACGGTCCAAGGGATACAGTAAACCTGAAGTGAAGCATCGGAATCTAAAACTGGACTCACAGGAGAGGTTATTATCATAGAGAGTTGGAGTGTCAGTCCTCTTGTACATAAATCGGCATTGTGACTTTGTATTAAATTCGGAAGCTGTTTCTGTGTTTCATCGTCAACAAGAAAGTCCAAGGGATACAGTAAACCTGAAGTGAAGCATCGGAATCTAAAACTGGACTCACAGGAGAGGTTCAAATCATAGAGAGTTAGAGTGTCAGCCCTTTTGTACATAAGTCGGCATCGTGCCTATTTTGATAAATTCGGATGCAATTTCTGTGTTTCATCGTCAATAAGAAGGTCCAAGGGATACAGTAAACCTGAAGTGAAGTATCGGAATCTAAAACTGGACTCACAGGAGAGGTTCAAACCATAGTGAGTTAGAGTGTCAGTCCTCTTGTACTTAAGTCGGCATAGTGCCTATTGTATTAAATTCGGTTGCAATTTCTGCGTTTGATCTTCAATAAGAAGGTCCAGTGATACAGTAAACCTGAAGAGAAGCATCGGAATCTAAAACTCGACTCACAGGTGAGGTTCAATTCATAGAGAGTTAGAGTGTCAGTCCTATAGTACTTAAGTCGGCATTGTGTCTTTTGTATTAAATTCGGATGCAATTTCTGTGTTTCATCGTCAATAAGAAGGTTCAAGGGATACAGTAAACATGAAGTGAAGCATCGGAATCTAAAACTGGACTCACAGGAGGGGATCAAATCAAAGAAAGTTAGTGTCTCAGTCCTCTTGTACTTATGTCGGCATTGTGCGTTTTGTATTAAATTCGGATGCAATTTCTGTGTTTCATCGTCAATAGGAAGGTCCAAGGGATACAGTAAACCTGAAGTGAAGCAGCGGAATCTAAAACTGGACTCACAGGAGAGGTTCAAATCATAGAAAGTTAGAGTGTCAGTCGTCTTGTACATAAGTCGGCATTGTGCCTTTTGTGTTAAATTCGGGTGAAATTTCTGTCTTTCAACGTCAATAAGAAGGTCCAAGGGAAACAGTAAACCTGAAGTGAAGCATCGGAAACTAAAACTGGACTCACAGGAGAGGTTCAAGTGATAGAGAGTTAGAGTTTCAGACCTCTTGTACATAAGACGGCATTGTGCCTTTTGTATTAAATTCGGATGCTATTTCTGTGTTTCATCGTCAATAAGAGAGTCCGAGGGATACAGTAAACCTGAAGTGAAGCATCGGAATCTAAAACTGGACTCACAGGAGAGGTTCAAATCATAGAGAGTTGGAGTGTCAGTCCTCTTGTACATAAATCGGCATTGTGACTTTGTATTAAATTCGGAAGCTGTTTCTGTGTTTCATCGTCAACAAGAAAGTCCAAGGGATACAGTAAACCTGAAGTGAAGCATCGGAATCTAAAACTGGACTCACAGGAGGGGTTCAAATCATAGAGAGTTAGAGTGTCAGTCCTCTTGTACATAAGTCGGCATCGTGCATTTTGTATTACATTCGGATGCAATTTCAGTGTTTCATCGTCAATAAGAAGGTCCAAGGGATACAGTAAACCTGAAGTGAAGCATCGGAATCTAAAACTGGACTCACAGGAGAGGTTCAAATCATTGAGAGTTAGGGTGTCGGTCCTCTTGTACTTAAGTCGGCTTAGTGCCTATTGTATTAAATTCGGTTGCAATTTCTGCGTTTGATCGTCAATAAGAACGTCCAGTGATACAGTAAACCTGAAGAAAAGCATCGGAATCCAAAACTCGACTCACAGGAGAGGCTCAAATCATAGTAAGTTACAGTGTCAGTCCTCTTGTTCTTAAGTTGGCATTGTGCATTTCGTATTAAATTCGGATGTAATTCCTGTGTTTCATCGTCAATAAGAATGTCCAAGGGATACAGTAACCCTGAAGTGAAGCATCGGAATCTAAAACTGGATTCACAGGAGAGGTTCAAATCATAGAAAGTTACAGTGTCTGTCCACTTGTACTTAAGTCGGCATTGTGCCTTTAGTATTAAATTCGGGTGAAATTTCTGTCTTTCATCGTCAATAAGAAGGTCCAAGGGAAACAGTAAACCTGAAGTGAAGCATTGGAAACTAAAACTGGACTCACAGGAGAGGTTCAAATCGTAGAGAGTTAGAGTTTCAGACCTCTTGTACATAAGTCGGCATTGTGCCTTTTGTATTAAATTCGGATGCAATCTCTGTGTTTCATCGTCAATAAGAGGGTTCAAAGGATACAGTAAACATGAAGTGAAGCATCGGAATCTAAAACTGGACTCACAGGAGAGGATCAAATCAAAGAAAGTTAGTGTCTCAGTCCTCTTGTACTTATGTCGGCATTGTGCGTTTTGTATTAAATTCGGATGCAATTTCTGTGTTTCATCGTCAATAGGAAGGTCCAAGGGATACAGTAAACCTGAAGTGAAGCAGCGGAATCTAAAACTGGACTCACAGGAGAGGTTCAAATCATAGAAAGTTAGAGTGTCAGTCGTCTTGTACATAAGTCGGCATTGTGCATTTCGTATTAAATTCGGATGTAATTCCTGTGTTTCATCGTCAATAAGAGGGTCCAATGGATACAGTAAACCTGAAGTGAAGCATCGGAATCTAAAACTGGACTCACAGGTGAGGTTCAAATCATAGAAAGTTAGAGTGTCAGTCCTCATGTACTTAAGTCGGCATTGTGCCTATTGTATTAAATTCGGATGCAATTTCTGTGTTTCATCGTCAATAAGATTGTCCAAGGGATACAGTAAACCTGAAATGAAGCATCGGAATCTAACACTGGTCTCACTGGAGAGGTTCAAATCATAGTAGGTTCCAGTGTCAGTCCGCTTGTACTTAAGTCGGCATTGTGACTTTAGTATTAAATTCGCATGCAATTTCTGTCTTTCATCGGCAATAAGACGGTCCAAGGGATACAGTAAACCTGAAGCGAAGCATCGGAATCTAAAACTGGACTCACAGGAGAGGTTCATATCATAGAGAGTTGGAGTGTCAGTCCTCTTGCACATAAATCGCCATTGTGACTTTGTATTAAATTCGGAAGCTGTTTCTGTGTTTCATCGTCAACAAGAAAGTCCAAGGGATACAGTAAACCTGATGTGAAGCATCGGAATCTAAAACTGGACTCACAGGAGGGGTTCAAATCATAGAGAGTTAGAGTGTCAGTCCTCTTGTCCATAAGTCGGCATCGTGCCTTTTGTATTACATTCGGATGCAATTTCAGTGTTTCATCGTCAATAAGAAGGTCCAAGGGATACAGTAAACCTGAAGTGAAGTTTCGGAATCTAAAACTGGACTCAGAGGAGAGGTTCAAACCACAAAGAGTTAGAGTGTCAGTCCTCTTGTACTTATGTCGGCATTGTGCCTTTTGTATTAAATTCGGAAGCTGTTTCTGTGTTTCATCGTCAATAAGAAAGTCCAAGGGATACAGTAAACCTGAAGTGAAGCATCGGAATCTAAAACTGGACTCACAGGAAGGGTCCAAATCATAGAGAGTTAGAGTGTCAGTCCTCTTGTACATAAGTCGGCATCGTGCGTTTAGTATTACATTCGGATGCAATTTCAGTGTTTCATCGTCAATAAGAAGGTCCAAGGGATACAGTAAACCTGAAGTGAAGCATCGGAATCTAAAACTGGACTCACAGGAGAGGTTCAAATCATAGAGGGTTAGAGTGTCAGTCCTCTTGCACTTAAGTCGGCATAGTGCCTATTGTATTAAATTCGGTTGCAATTTCTGTGTTTGTTCGTCAATAAGAACGTCCAGTGATACAGTAAACCTGAAGAGAAGCATCGGAATCTAAAACCCGACTCACAGGAGAGGTTCAAATCATAGTAAGTTACAGTGTCAGTCCTCTTGTACTTAAGTCGGCATTGTGCATTTCGTATTAAATTCGGATGTAATTCCTGTGTTTCATCGTCAATAAGAATGTCCAAGGGATACAGTAACCCCGAAGTGAAGCATCGGAATCTAAAACTGGACTCACAGGAAAGGTTCAAATCATAGAGAGTTAGAGTGTCACTCGTCTTGTACATAAGTCGGCATTGTGCCTTTTGTGTTAAATACGGATGCAATTTCTGTGTTTCATCGTTAATAAGAAAGTCCAAGGGATACAGTAAACCTGAAGTGAGGCATCGGAATCTAAAACTGGACTCACAGAAGAGGTTCAAATCATAGATATTTAGAGTGTCAGTCCTCTTGTACTTAATTTCGCATCGCACCTTTTGTATTAAATTCGGATGCAATTTCTGTGTTTCATCGCCAATAAGAAGGTCCAAGGGGTACAGTAAACCTGAAGTGAAGCATCGGAATCTAAAACTGGACTCACAGGAGAGGTTCAAATCATAGAAAGTTAGAGTGTCAGTCCTCTTTTACTTAAGTCGGCAAAGTGTCTTTTGTATTAAATTCGGAAGCTGTTTCTGTGTTTCATCGTAAATAAGAAAGTCCAAGGGATACAGTAAACCTGAAGTGAAGCATCGGAATCTAAAACTGGACTCACAGGAAGGGTTCAAAACATAGAGAGTAAGAGTGTCAGTACTCTTGTGCATAAGTCGGCATCGTGCCTTTTGTGTTAAATTCGGATACAATTTCTGTGTTTCATCGTCAATAAGAAGGTCCAAGGGATAGAGTAAACCTGAAGTGAAGCATCGGAATCTAAAATTGGACTCACAGGAGAGGTTCAAATCATAGAGAGTTAGAGTTTCAGTCCTCTTGTACTTAAGTCGGCATAGTGTCTATTGTATTAAATTCGGTTGCAATTTCTGCGTTTGATCGTCAATAAGAACGTCCAGTGATACAGTAAACCTGAAGAGAATCATCGGAATCTAAAACTGGACTCACAGGAGAGGTTCAAATCATAGTAAGTTACAGTGTCAGTCCTCTTGTACTTAATTCGGCATTGTGCATTTCGTATTAAATTCAGATGTAATTCCTGTGTTTCATGGTCAAGAATAATATCCAAGGGATACAGTAAACCTGAAGTGAAGCATCGGAATCTAAAACTGGACTCACAGGAGAGGATCAAATCAAAGACAGTTAGAGTCTCAGTCCTCTTGTACTTATGTCGGCATTGTGCGTTTTGTATTAAATTCGGATGCTATTTCTGTGTTTCATCGTCAATAAGAAGGTCCAAGGGATACAGTAAACCTGAAGTTAGGCATCTCAATCTAAAACTGGACTCACAGAAGAGGTTCAAATCATAGATATTTAGGATGTCAGTCCTCTTGTACTTATGATCGCATTGCACCTTTTGTATTAAACTCGGATGCAATTTCTGTGTTTCATCGTCAATAAGAAGGTCCAAGGGGTACAGTAAACCTGAAGTGAAGCGTCGGAATCTAAAGCTAGACTCTCAGGAGAGGTTCAAAACATAGGAAGTTAGAGTGTCAGTCCTCATGTACTTAAGTCGGCATTGTGCCTTTTGTATTAAATTCGGATGCAATTTCTGTGTTTCATCGTCAACAAGAAAGTCCAAGGGATACAGTATACCTGAAGTGAAGCATCGGAATCTAAAACTAGACTCACAGGAGGGGTTCAAATCATAGAGAGTTAGAGTGTCTGTCCTCTTGTACATAGGTCGGCATCGTGCCTTTTGTATTACATTCGGATGCAATATCAGTGTTTCATCGTCAATAAGAAGGTCCAAGGGATACAGTAAACCTGAAGTGAAGCATCGGAATCTAAAACTGGACTCACAGGAGAGGTTCAAATCATAGAGAGTTAGAGTGTCAGTCCTCTTGTACTTAAGTCGGCATAGTGCCTATTGTATTAAATTCGGTTGCAATTTCTGCGTTTGATCGTCAATAAGAACGTCCAGTGATACAGTAAACCTGAAGAGAAGCATCGGAATCTAAAACTCGACTCACAGGAGAGGTTCAAATCATAGTAAGTTACAGTGTCAGTCCTCTTGTACTTAAGTCGGCATTGTGCATTTCGTATTAAATTCGGATGTAATTCCTGTGTTTCATCGTCAATAAGAATGTCCAAGGGATACAGTAACCCTGAAGTGAAGCATCGGAATCTAAAACTGGACTCACAGGAGAGGTTCAAATCATAAAAAGTTACAGTGTCTGTCCTCTTGTACTGAAGTCGGCATTGCGCCTTTAGTATTAAATTTGGGTGAAATTTCGGTCTTTCATCGTCAATAAGAAGGTCCAAGGGATACAGTAAACCTGAAGTAAAGCATCGGAAACTAAAACTCCACTCACAGGAGAGGTGCAAATCAAAGGGAGTTAGAGTGTCAGACCTCTTGTACATAAGTCGGCTTTGTGCCTTTTGTATTAAATTCGGATGCTGTTTCTATGTTTCATCGTCAATAAGAAAGTCCATGGGTTACAGTAAACAAGAAGTGAAGCATCGGAATCTAAAACTGGACTCACAGGAGGGGTTCAAATCATAGAGAGTTAGAGTGTCAGTCCTCTTGTACATAAGTCGGCATCGTGCATTTTGTATTCAAATCGGATGCAATTTGTGTGTTTCATCGTCAATAAAAAGGTCAAAGCGATACAGTGAACCTGAAGTGAAGCATCAGAAACTAAAACTGGACTCACAGGAGAGGTTCAAATCGTAGAGAGTTAGAGTGTCAGACCTCTTGTACATAAGTCGGCATTGTGCCTTTTGTATTAAATTCGGATGCTGTTTGTGTGTTTCATCGTCAATAAGAGAGTCCAAGGGATACAGTAAACCTGAAGTGAAGCATCGGAATCTAAAACTGGACTCACAGGAGAGGTTCAAATCATAGAGAGTTAGAGTGTCAGTCCTCTTGTACATAAGTCGGCATCGTGCCTTTTGTATTAAATTCGGATGCAATTTCTGTGTTTCATCGTCAATAAGAAAGTCCAAGGGATACAGTAAACCTGAAGTGAAGTTTCGGAATCTAAAACTGGACTCACAGAAGAGGTTCAAACCATAAAGAGTTAGAGTGTCAGTCCTCTTGTACTGAAGTCGGCATAGTGCCTATTGTATTAAATTCGGTTGCAATTTCTGCGTTTGATCGTCAATAAGAAGGTCCAGTGATACAGTTAACCTGAAGAGAGGCATCGGAATTTAAAACTTGACTCACAGGAGAGGTTCTAATCATAGAGAGTTAGAGTGTCAGTCCTATAGTACTTAAGTCGGCATTGTGCCTTTTGTATTAAATTCGGATGCAATTTCTGTGTTTCATCGTCAATAAGAAGATTCAAGGGATACAGTAAACATGAAGTGAAGCATCGGAATCTAAAACTGGACTCACAGGAGAGGATAGATCAAAAAAAGTTAGTGACTCAGTCCTCTTGTACTTATGTCTTCTTTGTGCGTTTTGTATTAAATTCGGATCCAATTTCTGTGTTTCATCGTCAATAGGAAGGTCCAAGGGATACAGTAAACCAGAAGTGAACAGCGGAATCTAAAACTGGACTCACAGGAGAGGTTCAAATCATAGAAAGTTAGAGTGTCACTCATCTTGTACATAAGTCGGCATTGTGCCTTTTGTGTTAAATACGGATGCAATTTCTGTGTTTCATCGTTTATAAGAAAGTCCAAGGGATACAGTAAACCTGAAGTGAGGCATCGGAATCTAAAACTGGACTCACAGAAGAGGTTCAAATCATAGATATTTAGAGTGTCAGTCCTCTTGTACTTAATTTCGCATCGCACCTTTTGTATTAAATTCGGATGCAATTTCTGTGTTTCATCGCCAATAAGAAGGTCCAAGGGGTACAGTAAACCTGAAGTGAAGCATCGGAATCTAAAACTGGACTCACAGGAGAGGTTCAAATCATAGAGAGTTAGAGTGTCAGTCCTCTTGTACTTAAGTCGGCAAAGTGTCTTTTGTATTAAATTCGGAAGCTGTTTCTGTGTTTCATCGTCAATATGAAAGTCCAAGTGATACAGTAAACCTGAAGTGAAGCATCGGAATCTAAAACTGGACTCACAGGAAGGGTTCAAATCATAGAGTGTTAGAGTGTCAGTACTCTTGTGCATAAGTCGTCATCGTGCCTTTTGTGTTAAATTCGGATACAATTTCTGTGTTTCATCGTCAATAAGAAGGTCCAAGGGATAGAGTAAACCTGAAGTGAAGCATCGGAATCTAAAATTGGACTCACAGGAGAGGTTCAAATCATAGAGAGTTAGAGTGTCAGTCCTCTTGTACTTAAGTCGGCATAGTGTCTATTGTATTAAATTCGGTTGCAATTTCTGCGTTTGATCGTCAATAAGAACGTCCAGTGATACAGTAAACCTGAAGAGAATCATCGGAATCTAAAACTGGACTCACAGGAGAGGTTCAAATCATAGTAAGTTACAGTGTCAGTCCTCTTGTACTTAATTCGGCATTGTGCATTTCGTATTAAATTCAGATGTAATTCCTGTGTTTCATGGTCAAGAAGAATATCCAAGGGATACAGTAAACCTGAAGTGAAGCATCGGAATCTAAAACTGGACTCACAGGAGAGGATCAAATCAAAGAAAGTTAGAGTCTCAGTCCTCTTGTACTTATGTCTATATTGTGCGTTTTGTATTAAATTCGGATGCTATTTCTGTGTTTCATCGTCAATAAGAAGGTCCAAGGGATACAGTGAACCTGAAGTGAGGCATCTCAATCTAAAACTGGACTCACAGAAGAGGTTCAAATCATAGATATTTAGGATGTCAGTCCTCTTGTACTTAAGATCGCATTGCACCTTTTGTATTAAACTCGGATGCAATTTCTGTGTTTCATCGTCAATAAGAAGGTCCAAGGGGTACAGTAAACCTGAAGTGAAGCATCGGAATCTAAAGCTAGACTCACAGGAGAGGTTCAAAACATAGGAAGTTAGAGTGTCAGTCCTCATGTACTTAAGTCGGCATTGTGCCTTTTGTATTAAATTCGGATGCAATTTCTGTGTTTCATCGTCAACAAGAAAGTCCAAGGGATACAGTATACCTGAAGTGAAGCATCGGAATCTAAAACTAGACTCACAGGAGGGGTTCAAATCATAGAGAGTTAGAGTGTCTGTCCTCTTGTACATTGGTCGGCATCGTGCCTTTTGTATTACATTCGGATGCAATTTCAGTGTTTCATCGTCAATAAGAAGGTCCAAGGGATACAGTAAACCTGAAGTGAAGCATCGGAATCTAAAACTGGACTCACAGGAGAGGTTCAAATCATAGAGAGTTAGAGTGTCAGTCCTCTTGTACTTAAGTCGGCATAGTGCCTATTGTATTAGATTCGGTTGCAATTTCTGCGTTTGATCGTCAATAAGAACGTCCAGTGATACAGTAAACCTGAAGAGAAGCATCGGAATCTAAAACTCGACTCACAGGAGAGGTTCAAATCATAGTAAGTTACAGTATCAGTCCTCTTGTACTTAAGTCGGCATTGTGCATTTCGTATTAAATTCGGATGTAATTCCTGTGTTTCATCGTCAATAAGAATGTCCAAGGGATACAGTAACCCTGAAGTGAAGCATCGGAATCTAAAACTGGACTCACAGGAGAGGTTCAAATCATAAAAAGTTACAGTGTCTGTCCTCTTGTACTGAAGTCGGCATTGTGCCTTTAGTTTTAAATTTGGGTGAAATTTCGGTCTTTCATCGTCAATAAGAAGGTCCAAGGGATACAGTAAACCTGAAGTGAAGCATCGGAAACTAAAACTGGACTCACAGGAGAGGTTCAAATCATAGGGAGTTAGAGTGTCAGACCTCTTGTACATAAGTCGGCATTGTGCCTTTTGTATTAAATTCGGATGCAATTTCTGTGTTTCATCGTCAACAAGAAAGTCCAAGGGATACAGTATACCTGAAGTGAAGCATCGGAATCTAAAACTAGACTCACAGGAGGGGTTCAAATCATAGAGAGTTAGAGTGTCTGTCCTCTTG
The DNA here is from genome assembly GCF_021461395.2 of Schistocerca americana. NCBI lineage: Eukaryota > Metazoa > Arthropoda > Insecta > Orthoptera > Acrididae > Schistocerca > Schistocerca americana. The sequence goes on from NC_060121.1 coordinate 63,506,141, forward strand.
TACATTGGTCGGCATCGTGCCTTTTGTATTACATTCGGATGCAATTTCAGTGTTTCATCGTCAATAAGAAGGTCCAAGGGATACAGTAAACCTGAAGTGAAGCATCGGAATCTAAAACTGGACTCACAGGAGAGGTTCAAATCATAGAGAGTTAGAGTGTCAGTCCTCTTGTACTTAAGTCGGCATAGTGCCTATTGTATTAGATTCGGTTGCAATTTCTGCGTTTGATCGTCAATAAGAACGTCCAGTGATACAGTAAACCTGAAGAGAAGCATCGGAATCTAAAACTCGACTCACAGGAGAGGTTCAAATCATAGTAAGTTACAGTATCAGTCCTCTTGTACTTAAGTCGGCATTGTGCATTTCGTATTAAATTCGGATGTAATTCCTGTGTTTCATCGTCAATAAGAATGTCCAAGGGATACAGTAACCCTGAAGTGAAGCATCGGAATCTAAAACTGGACTCACAGGAGAGGTTCAAATCATAAAAAGTTACAGTGTCTGTCCTCATGTACTGAAGTCGGCATTGTGCCTTTAGTTTTAAATTTGGGTGAAATTTCGGTCTTTCATCGTCAATAAGAAGGTCCAAGGGATACAGTAAACCTGAAGTGAAGCATCGGAAACTAAAACTGGACTCACAGGAGAGGTTCAAATCATAGGGAGTTAGAGTGTCAGACCTCTTGTACATAAGTCGGCATTGTGCCTTTTGTATTAAATTCGGATGCTGTTTCTATGTTTCATCGTCAATAAGAAAGTCCATGGGTTACAGTAAACCTGAAGTGAAGCATCAGAAGCTAAAACTGGACTCACAGGAGAGGTTCAAATCATAGGGAGTTAGAGTGTCAGTCCTCTTGTATATAAGTCGGCATCGTGCATTTTGTATTCAAATCGGCTGCAATTTGTGTGTTTCATCGTCAATAAGAAGGTCAAAGGGATACAGTAAACCTGAAGTGAAGCATCGGAAACTAAAACTGGACTCACAGGAGAGGTTCAAATCGTAGAGAGTTAGAGTGTCAGACCTCTTGTACATAAGTCGGCATCGTGCCTTTTGTATTAAATTCGGATGCTGTTTGTGTGTTTCATCGTCAATTAGAGAGTCCAAGGGATACAGTAATCCTGAAGTGAAGCATCGGAATCTAAAACTGGACTCACAGGAGAGGTTCAAATCATGGAGAGTTAGAGTGTCAGTCCTCTTGTACATAACTCGGCATCGTGCCTTTTGTATTAAATTCGGATGCAATTTCTGTGTTTCATCGTCAATAAGAAGGTCCAAGGGATACAGTAAACCTGAAGTGAAGTATCGGAATCTAAAACTGGACTCACAGGGAGGTTCAAACCGTAGAGAGTTAGAGTGTAAGTCCTCTTGTACTTAAGTGGGCATAGTGCCTACTGTATTAAATTCGGTTGCAATTTCTGCGTTTGATCGTCAATAAGAAGTGTCCAGTGATACAGTAAACCTGAAGAGAAGCATCGGAATCTAAAACTCGACTCACAGGAGAGGTTCAAATCATAGAGAGTTAGAGTGTCAGTCCTATAGTACATAAGTCGGCATGTGCCTTTTGTATTAAATTCGAATGCAATTTCTGTGTTTCATCGTCAATAAGAAGGTTCAAGGGATACAGTAAACATTAGGTGAAGTGTCGGAATCTAAAACTGGACTCACAGGAGAGGATCAAATCAAAGAAAGTTAGTGTCTCAGTCCTCTTGTACTTATGTCGGCATTGTGCGTTTTGTATTAAATTCGGATGCAATTTGTGTGTTTTATCGTCAATAGGAAGGTCCAAGGGATACAGTAAACCTGAAGTGAAGCAGCGGAATCTAAAACTGGACTCACAGGAGAGGTTCAGATCATAGAAAGTTAGAGTGTCAGTCGTCTTGTACATAAGTCGGCATTGTTCCTTTTGTGTTAAATTCGGATGCAATTTCTGTGTTTCATCGTTAATAAGAAGGTCCAAGGGATACAGTAAACCTGAAGTGAGGCATCGGAATCTAAAACTAGACTCACAGAAGAGGCTCAAATCGTAGAGAGTTAGAGTGTCAGACCTCTTGTACATAAGTCGGCATTGTGCCTTTTGTATTAAATTCGGATGCTGCTTCTGTGTTTCATCGTCAATAAGAGAGTCCAAGGGATACAGTAAACCTGAAGTGAAGCATCGGAATCTAAAACTGGACTCACAGGAGAGGTTCAAATCATAGAGCGTTAGAGTGTCAGTCCTCTTGTACGTAAGTCGGCATCATGCCTTTTGTATTAAATTCGGATGCAATTTCTGTGTTACATCGTCAATAAGAAGGTCCAAGGGATACAGTAAACCTGAAGTTAAGTTTCGGAATCTAAAACTGGACTCACAGGAGAGGTTCAAACCATAGAGAGTTAGAGTGTCAGTCCTCTTGTACTTAAGTCGGCATAGTGCCTATTGTATTAAATTCGGTTGCAATTTCTGCGTTTGATCGTCAATAAGAAGGTCCAGTGAAACAGTAAACCTGAAGAGTGGCATCGGAATCTAAAACTCGACTCACAGGAGAGGTTCAAATAATAGAGAGTTAGAGTGTCAGTCCTATAGTACTTAAGTCGGCATTGTGCCTTTTGTATTAAATTCGGATGCAATTTCTGTGTTTCATCGTCAATAAGAAGGTTCAAGGGATACAGTAAATATGAAGTGAAGCATCGGAATCTAAAACTGGACTCACAGGAAGGGTTCAAATCATAGAGTGTTAGAGTGTCAGTACTCTTGTGCATAAGTCGGCATCGTGCCTTTTGTGTTAAATTCGGATACAATTTCTGTGTTTCATCGTCAATAAGAAGGTCCAAGGGATACAGTAAACCTGAAGTGAAGCATCGGAATCTAAAACTGGACTCACAGGAGAGGTTCAAATCATAGAGAGTTAGAGTGTCAGTCCTCTTGTACTTAAGTCGGCATAGTGCCTATTGTATTAGATTCGGTTGCAATTTCTGCGTTTGATCGTCAATAAGAACGTCCAGTGATACAGTAAACCTGAAGAGAAGCATCGGAATCTAAAACTCGACTCACAGGAGAGGTTCAAATCATAGTAAGTTACAGTGTCAGTCCTCTTGTACTTAAGTCGGCATTGTGCATTTCGTATTAAATTCGGATGTAATTCCTGTGTTTCATCGTCAATAAGAATGTCCAAGGGATACAGTAACCCTGAAGTGAAGCATCGGAATCTAAAACTGGACTCACAGGAGAGGTTCAAATCATAAAAAGTTACAGTGTCTGTCCTCTTGTACTGAAGTCGGCATTGTGCCTTTAGTTTTAAATTTGGGTGAAATTTCGGTCTTTCATCGTCAATAAGAAGGTCCAAGGGATACAGTAAACCTGAAGTGAAGCATCGGAAACTAAAACTGGACTCACAGGAGAGGTTCAAATCATAGGGAGTTAGAGTGTCAGACCTCTTGTACATAAGTCGGCATTGTGCCTTTTGTATTAAATTCGGATGCTGTTTCTATGTTTCATCGTCAATAAGAAAGTCCATGGGTTACAGTAAACCTGAAGTGAAGCATCAGAAGCTAAAACTGGACTCACAGGAGAGGTTCAAATCATAGGGAGTTAGAGTGTCAGTCCTCTTGTACATAAGTCGGCATCGTGCATTTTGTATTCAAATCGGCTGCAATTTGTGTGTTTCATCGTCAATAAGAAGGTCAAAGGGATACAGTAAACCTGAAGTGAAGCATCGGAAACTAAAACTGGACTCACAGGAGAGGTTCAAATCGTAGAGAGTTAGAGTGTCAGACCTCTTGTACATAAGTCGGCATCGTGCCTTTTGTATTAAATTCGGATGCTGTTTGTGTGTTTCATCGTCAATTAGAGAGTCCAAGGGATACAGTAATCCTGAAGTGAAGCATCGGAATCTAAAACTGGACTCACAGGAGAGGTTCAAATCATGGAGAGTTAGAGTGTCAGACCTCTTGTACATAACTCGGCATCGTGCCTTTTGTATTAAATTCGGATGCAATTTCTGTGTTTCATCGTCAATAAGAAGGTCCAAGGGATACAGTAAACCTGAAGTGAAGTATCGGAATCTAAAACTGGACTCACAGGGAGGTTCAAACCGTAGAGAGTTAGAGTGTAAGTCCTCTTGTACTTAAGTGGGCATAGTGCCTACTGTATTAAATTCGGTTGCAATTTCTGCGTTTGATCGTCAATAAGAAGTGTCCAGTGATACAGTAAACCTGAAGAGAAGCATCGGAATCTAAAACTCGACTCACAGGAGAGGTTCAAATCATAGAGAGTTAGAGTGTCAGTCCTATAGTACATAAGTCGGCATGTGCCTTTTGTATTAAATTCGAATGCAATTTCTGTGTTTCATCGTCAATAAGAAGGTTCAAGGGATACAGAAAACATTAGGTGAAGTGTCGGAATCTAAAACTGGACTCACAGGAGAGGATCAAATCAAAGAAAGTCAGTGTCTCAGTCCTCTTGTACTTATGTCGGCATTGTGCGTTTTGTATTAAATTCGGATGCAATTTGTGTGTTTCATCGTCAATAGGAAGGTCCAAGGGATACAGTAAACCTGAAGTGAAGCAGCGGAATCTAAAACTGGACTCACAGGAGAGGTTCAGATCATAGAAAGTTAGAGTGTCAGTCGTCTTGTACATAAGTCGGCATTGTTCCTTTTGTGTTAAATTCGGATGCAATTTCTGTGTTTCATCGTTAATAAGAAGGTCCAAGGGATACAGTAAACCTGAAGTGAGGCATCGGAATCTAAAACTAGACTCACAGAAGAGGCTCAAATCATAGATATTTAGAGGGTCAGTCCTCTTGTACTTAAGTTCGCATCGCAACTGTTCTATTAAATTCGGATGCAATTTCTGTGTTTCATCGTCAATGAGAAGGTCCAAGGGATACAGTAAACCTGAAGTGAAGCATCGGAATCTAAAACTGGACTCACGGGAGAGGTTTAAATCATAGAGAGTTGGAGTGTCAGTCCTCTTGTACATAAGTCGGCATTGTGCCTTTTGTGTTAAATTCGGAAGCCGTTTCTGTGTTTCATCCTCAATAAGAAAGTCCAAGGGATAGAGTAGACTTGAAGTGAAGCATCGGAATCTAAAACTGGACTCACAGGAAGGGTTCAAATAATAGAGAGTTAGAGTGTCAGTCCTCTTGTGCATAAGTCGGCATCGTGCCTTTTGTGTTAAATTCGGATGCAATTTCTGTGTTTCATCGTCAATAAGAAGGTCCAAGGGATACAGTAAACCTGAAGTGAAGCATCGGAATCTAAAACTGGACTCACAGGAGAGGTTCAAATCATAGAGAGTTAGAGTGTCAGTCCTCTTGTACATAAGTCGGCATCATGCCTTTTGTATTAAATTCGCATTCGATTTCTGTCTTTCATCGTCAATAAGAAGGTCCAAGGGATAGAGTAAACCTGAAGTGAAGCATCGGAATCTAAAACTGGACTCACAGGAGAGGTTCAAATCATAGAGAGTTAGAGTGTCAGTCCTCTTGTACTTAAGTCGGCATAGTGCCTATTGTATTAAATTCGGTTGCAATTGCTGCGTTTGATCGTCAATAAGAACGTCCAGTGATACAGTAAACCTGAAGAGAAGCATCGGAGTTTAAAACTCGACTCACAGGAGAGGTTCAAATCATAGTAAGTTACAGTGTCAGTCCTCTTGTACATAAGTAGGCATCGTGCATTTTGTATTCAAATCGGATGCAATTTGTGTGTTTCATCGTCAATAAGAAGGTCAAAGGGATACAGTGAACCTAAAGTGAAGCATCAGAAACTAAAACTGGACTCACAGGAGAGTTTCAAATCGTAGAGAGTTAGAGTGTCAGACCTCTTGTACATAAGTCGGCATTGTGCCTTTTGTATTAAATTCGGATGCTGCTTCTGTGTTTCATCGTCAATAAGAGAGTCCAAGGGATACAGTAAACCTGAAGTGAAGCATCGGAATCTAAAACTGGACTCACAGGAGAGGTTCAAATCATAGAGCGTTAAAGTGTCAGTCCTCTTGTACATAAGTCGGCATCATGCCTTTTGTATTAAATTCGGATGCAATTTCTGTGTTACATCGTCAATAAGAAGGTCCAAGGGATACAGTAAACCTGAAGTGAAGTTTCGGAATCTAAAACTGGACTCACAGGAGAGGTTCAAACCATAGAGAGTTAGAGTGTCAGTCCTCTTGTACTTAAGTCGGCATAGTGCCTATTGTATTAAATTCGGTTGCAATTTCTGCGTTTGATCGTCAATAAGAAGGTCCAGTGAAACAGTAAACCTGAAGAGTGGCATCGGAATCTAAAACTCGACTCACAGGAGAGGTTCAAATAATAGAGAGTTAGAGTGTCAGTCCTATAGTACTTAAGTCGGCATTGTGCCTTTTGTATTAAATTCGGATGCAATTTCTGTGTTTCATCGTCAATAAGAAGGTTCAAGGGATACAGTAAACATGAAGTGAAGCATCGGAATCTAAAACTGGACTCACAGGAAGGGTTCAAATCATAGAGTGTTAGAGTGTCAGTACTCTTGTGCATAAGTCGGCATCGTGCCTTTTGTGTTAAATTCGGATACAATTTCTGTGTTTCATCGTCAATAAGAAGGTCCAAGGGATAGAGTAAACCTGAAGTGAAGCATCGGAATCTAAAATTGGACTCACAGGAGAGGTTCAAATCATAGAGAGTTAGAGTGTCAGTCCTCTTGTACTTAAGTCGGCATAGTGTCTATTGTATTAAATTCGGTTGCAATTTCTGCGTTTGATCGTCAATAAGAACGTCCAGTGATACAGTAAACCTGAAGAGAATCATCGGAATCTAAAACTGGACTCACAGGAGAGGTTCAAATCATAGTAAGTTACAGTGTCAGTCCTCTTGTACTTAATTCGGCATTGTGCATTTCGTATTAAATTCAGATGTAATTCCTGTGTTTCATGGTCAAGAAGAATATCCAAGGGATACAGTAAACCTGAAGTGAAGCATCGGAATCTAAAACTGGACTCACAGGAGAGGATCAAATCAAAGAAAGTTAGAGTCTCAGTCCTCTTGTACTTATGTCGGCATTGTGCGTTTTGTATTAAATTCGGATGCTATTTCTGTGTTTCATCGTCAATAAGAAGGTCCAAGGGATACAGTGAACCTGAAGTGAGGCATCTCAATCTAAAACTGGACTCACAGAAGAGGTTCAAATCATAGATATTTAGGATGTCAGTCCTCTTGTACTTAAGATCGCATTGCACCTTTTGTATTAAACTCGGATGCAATTTCTGTGTTTCATCGTCAATAAGAAGGTCCAAGGGGTACAGTAAACCTGAAGTGAAGCATCGGAATCTAAAGCTAGACTCACAGGAGAGGTTCAAAACATAGGAAGTTAGAGTGTCAGTCCTCATGTACTTAAGTCGGCATTGTGCCTTTTGTATTAAATTCGGATGCAATTTCTGTGTTTTATCGTCAACAAGAAAGTCCAAGGGATACAGTATACCTGAAGTGAAGCATCGGAATCTAAAAGTAGACTCACAGGAGGGGTTCAAATCATAGAGAGTTAGAGTGTCTGTCCTCTTGTACATTGGTCGGCATCGTGCCTTTTGTATTACATTCGGATGCAATTTCAGTGTTTCATCGTCAATAAGAAGGTCCAAGGGATACAGTAAACCTGAAGTGAAGCATCGGAATCTAAAACTGGACTCACAGGAGAGGTTCAAATCATAGAGAGTTAGAGTGTCAATCCTCTTGTACTTAAGTCGGCATAGTGCCTATTGTATTAGATTCGGTTGCAATTGCTGCGTTTGATCGTCAATAAGAACGTCCAGTGATACAGTAAACCTGAAGAGAAGCATCGGAGTTTAAAACTCGACTCACAGGAGAGGTTCAAATCATAGTAAGTTACAGTGTCAGTCCTCTTGTACATAAGTAGGCATCGTGCATTTTGTATTCAAATCGGATGCAATTTGTGTGTTTCATCGTCAATAAGAAGGTCAAAGGGATACAGTGAACCTAAAGTGAAGCATCAGAAACTAAAACTGGACTCACAGGAGAGTTTCAAATCGTAGAGAGTTAGAGTGTCAGACCTCTTGTACATAAGTCGGCATTGTGCCTTTTGTATTAAATTCGGATGCTGCTTCTGTGTTTCATCGTCAATAAGAGAGTCCAAGGGATACAGTAAACCTGAAGTGAAGCATCGGAATCTAAAACTGGACTCACAGGAGAGGTTCAAATCATAGAGCGTTAAAGTGTCAGTCCTCTTGTACATAAGTCGGCATCATGCCTTTTGTATTAAATTCGGATGCAATTTCTGTGTTACATCGTCAATAAGAAGGTCCAAGGGATACAGTAAACCTGAAGTGAAGTTTCGGAATCTAAAACTGGACTCACAGGAGAGGTTCAAACCATAGAGAGTTAGAGTGTCAGTCCTCTTGTACTTAAGTCGGCATAGTGCCTATTGTATTAAATTCGGTTGCAATTTCTGCGTTTGATCGTCAATAAGAAGGTCCAGTGAAACAGTAAACCTGAAGAGTGGCATCGGAATCTAAAACTCGACTCACAGGAGAGGTTCAAATAATAGAGAGTTAGAGTGTCAGTCCTATAGTACTTAAGTCGGCATTGTGCCTTTTGTATTAAATTCGGATGCAATTTCTGTGTTTCATCGTCAATAAGAAGGTTCAAGGGATACAGTAAACATGAAGTGAAGCATCGGAATCTAAAACTGGACTCACAGGAAGGGTTCAAATCATAGAGTGTTAGAGTGTCAGTACTCTTGTGCATAAGTCGGCATCGTGCCTTTTGTGTTAAATTCGGATACAATTTCTGTGTTTCATCGTCAATAAGAAGGTCCAAGGGATAGAGTAAACCTGAAGTGAAGCATCGGAATCTAAAATTGGACTCACAGGAGAGGTTCAAATCATAGAGAGTTAGAGTGTCAGTCCTCTTGTACTTAAGTCGGCATAGTGTCTATTGTATTAAATTCGGTTGCAATTTCTGCGTTTGATCGTCAATAAGAACGTCCAGTGATACAGTAAACCTGAAGAGAATCATCGGAATCTAAAACTGGACTCACAGGAGAGGTTCAAATCATAGTAAGTTACAGTGTCAGTCCTCTTGTACTTAATTCGGCATTGTGCATTTCGTATTAAATTCAGATGTAATTCCTGTGTTTCATGGTCAAGAAGAATATCCAAGGGATACAGTAAACCTGAAGTGAAGCATCGGAATCTAAAACTGGACTCACAGGAGAGGATCAAATCAAAGAAAGTTAGAGTCTCAGTCCTCTTGTACTTATGTCGGCATTGTGCGTTTTGTATTAAATTCGGATGCTATTTCTGTGTTTCATCGTCAATAAGAAGGTCCAAGGGATACAGTGAACCTGAAGTGAGGCATCTCAATCTAAAACTGGACTCACAGAAGAGGTTCAAATCATAGATATTTAGGATGTCAGTCCTCTTGTACTTAAGATCGCATTGCACCTTTTGTATTAAACTCGGATGCAATTTCTGTGTTTCATCGTCAATAAGAAGGTCCAAGGGGTACAGTAAACCTGAAGTGAAGCATCGGAATCTAAAGCTAGACTCACAGGAGAGGTTCAAAACATAGGAAGTTAGAGTGTCAGTCCTCATGTACTTAAGTCGGCATTGTGCCTTTTGTATTAAATTCGGATGCAATTTCTGTGTTTTATCGTCAACAAGAAAGTCCAAGGGATACAGTATACCTGAAGTGAAGCATCGGAATCTAAAAGTAGACTCACAGGAGGGGTTCAAATCATAGAGAGTTAGAGTGTCTGTCCTCTTGTACATTGGTCGGCATCGTGCCTTTTGTATTACATTCGGATGCAATTTCAGTGTTTCATCGTCAATAAGAAGGTCCAAGGGATACAGTAAACCTGAAGTGAAGCATCGGAATCTAAAACTGGACTCACAGGAGAGGTTCAAATCATAGAGAGTTAGAGTGTCAATCCTCTTGTACTTAAGTCGGCATAGTGCCTATTGTATTAGATTCGGTTGCAATTTCTGCGTTTGATCGTCAATAAGAACGTCCAGTGATACAGTAAACCTGAAGAGAAGCATCGGAATCTAAAACTCGACTCACAGGAGAGGTTCAAATCATAGTAAGTTACAGTGTCAGTCCTCTTGTACTTAAGTCGGCATTGTGCATTTCGTATTAAATTCGGATGTAATTCCTGTGTTTCATCGTCAATAAGAATGTCCAAGGGATACAGTAACCCTGAAGTGAAGCATCGGAATCTAAAACTGGACTCACAGGAGAGGTTCAAATCATAAAAAGTTACAGTGTCTGTCCTCTTGTACTGAAGTCGGCATTGTGCCTTTAGTTTTAAATTTGGGTGAAATTTCGGTCTTTCATCGTCAATAAGAAGGTCCAAGGGATACAGTAAACCTGAAGTGAAGCATCGGAAACTAAAACTGGACTCACAGGAGAGGTTCAAACCATAGGGAGTTAGAGTGTCAGACCTCTTGTACATAAGTCGGCATTGTGCCTTTTGAATTAAATTCGGATGCTGTTTCTATGTTTCATCGTCAATAAGAAAGTCCATGGGTTACAGTAAACCTGAAGTGAAGCATCAGAAGCTAAAACTGGACTCACAGGAGAGGTTCAAATCATAGGGAGTTAGAGTGTCAGTCCTCTTGTACATAAGTCGGCATCGTGCATTTTGTATTCAAATCGGCTGCAATTTGTGTGTTTCATCGTCAATAAGAAGGTCAAAGGGATACAGTAAACCTGAAGTGAAGCATCGGAAACTAAAACTGGACTCACAGGAGAGGTTCAAATCGTAGAGAGTTAGAGTGTCAGACCTCTTGTACATAAGTCGGCATCGTGCCTTTTGTATTAAATTCGGATGCTGTTTGTGTGTTTCATCGTCAATTAGAGAGTCCAAGGGATACAGTAATCCTGAAGTGAAGCATCGGAATCTAAAACTGGACTCACAGGAGAGGTTCAAATCATGGAGAGTTAGAGTGTCAGTCCTCTTGTACATAACTCGGCATCGTGCGTTTTGTATTAAATTCGGATGCAATTTCTGTGTTTCATCGTCAATAAGAAGGTCCAAGGGATACAGTAAACCTGAAGTGAAGTATCGGAATCTAAAACTGGACTCACAGGGAGGTTCAAACCGTAGAGAGTTAGAGTGTAAGTCCTCTTGTACTTAAGTGGGCATAGTGCCTACTGTATTAAATTCGGTTGCAATTTCTGAGTTTGATCGTCAATAAGAAGTGTCCAGTGATACAGTAAACCTGAAGAGAAGCATCGGAATCTAAAACTCGACTCACAGGAGAGGTTCAAATCATAGAGAGTTAGAGTGTCAGTCCTATAGTACATAAGTCGGCATGTGCCTTTTGTATTAAATTCGAATGCAATTTCTGTGTTTCATCGTCAATAAGAAGGTTCAAGGGATACAGTAAACATTAGGTGAAGTGTCGGAATCTAAAACTGGACTCACAGGAGAGGATCAAATCAAAGAAAGTTAGTGTCTCAGTCCTCTTGTACTTATGTCGGCATTGTGCGTTTTGTATTAAATTCGGATGCAATTTGTGTGTTTCATCGTCAATAGGAAGGTCCAAGGGATACAGTAAACCTGAAGTGAAGCAGCGGAATCTAAAACTGGACTCACAGGAGAGGTTCAGATCATAGAAAGTTAGAGTGTCAGTCGTCTTGTACATAAGTCGGCATTGTTCCTTTTGTGTTAAATTCGGATGCAATTTCTGAGTTTCATCGTTAATAAGAAGGTCCAAGGGATACAGTAAACCTGAAGTGAGGCATCGGAATCTAAAACTAGACTCACAGAAGAGGCTCAAATCATAGATATTTAGAGGGTCAGTCCTCTTGTACTTAAGTTCGCATCGCAACTGTTCTATTAAATTCGGATGCAATTTCTGTGTTTCATCGTCAATGAGAAGGTCCAAGGGATACAGTAAACCTGAAGTGAAGCATCGGAATCTAAAACTGGACTCACGGGAGAAGTTTAAATCATAGAGAGTTGGAGTGTCAGTCCACTTGTACATAAGTCGGCATTGTGCCTTTTGTGTTAAATTCGGAAGCCGTTTCTGTGTTTCATCCTCAATAAGAAAGTCCAAGGGATAGAGTAGACTTGAAGTGAAGCATCGGAATCTAAAACTGGACTCACAGGAAGGGTTCAAATAATAGAGAGTTAGAGTGTCAGTCCTCTTGTGCATAAGTCGGCATCGTGCCTTTTGTGTTAAATTCGGATGCAATTTCTGTGTTTCATCGTCAATAAGAAGGTCCAAGGGATACAGTAAACCTGAAGTGAAGCATCGGAATCTAAAACTGGACTCACAGGAGAGGTTCAAATCATAGAGAGTTAGAGTGTCAGTCCTCTTGTACATAAGTCGGCATCATGCCTTTTGTATTAAATTCGCATTCGATTTCTGTCTTTCATCGTCAATAAGAAGGTCCAAGGGATACAGTAAACCTGAAGTGAAGCATCGGAATCTAAAACTGGACTCACGGGAGAGGTTTAAATCATAGAGAGTTGGAGTGTCAGTCCTCTTGTACATAAGTCGGCATTGTGCCTTTTGTGTTAAATTCGGATGCAATTTCTGTGTTTCATCGTCAATAAGAAGGTCCAAGGGATACAGTAAACCTGAAGTGAAGCATCGGAATCTAAAACTGGACTCACAGGAGAGGTTCAAATCATAGAGAGTTAGAGTGTCAGTCCTCTTGTACTTAAGTCGGCATAGTGCCTATTGTATTAAATTCGGTTGCAATTGCTGCGTTTGATCGTCAATAAGAACGTCCAGTGATACAGTAAACCTGAAGAGAAGCATCGGAGTTTAAAACTCGACTCACAGGAGAGGTTCAAATCATAGTAAGGTACAGTGTCAGTCCTCTTGTACATAAGTAGGCATCGTGCATTTTGTATTCAAATCGGATGCAATTTGTGTGTTTCATCGTCAATAAGAAGGTCAAAGGGATACAGTGAACCTAAAGTGAAGCATCAGAAACTAAAACTGGACTCACAGGAGAGTTTCAAATCGTAGAGAGTTAGAGTGTCAGACCTCTTGTACATAAGTCGGCATTGTGCCTTTTGTATTAAATTCGGATGCTGCTTCTGTGTCTCATCGTCAATAAGAGAGTCCAAGGGATACAGTAAACCTGAAGTGAAGCATCGGAATCTAAAACTGGACTCACAGGAGAGGTTCAAATCATAGAGCGTTAGAGTGTCAGTCCTCTTGTACATAAGTCGGCATCATGCCTTTTGTATTAAATTCGGATGCAATTTCTGTGTTACATCGTCAATAAGAAGGTCCAAGGGATACAGTAAACCTGAAGTGAAGTTTCGGAATCTAAAACTGGACTCACAGGAGAGGTTCAAACCATAGAGAGTTAGAGTGTCAGTCCTCTTGTACTTAAGTCGGCATAGTGCCTATTGTATTAAATTCGGTTGCAATTTCTGCGTTTGATCGTCAATAAGAAGGTCCAGTGAAACAGTAAACCTGAAGAGTGGCATCGGAATCTAAAACTCGACTCACAGGAGAGGTTCAAATATTAGAGAGTTAGAGTGTCAGTCCTATAGTACTTAAGTCGGCATTGTGCCTTTTGTATTAAATTCGGATGCAATTTCTGTGTTTCATCGTCAATAAGAAGGTTCAAGGGATACAGTAAACATGAAGTGAAGCATCGGAATCTAAAACTGGACTCACAGGAGAGGATAGATCAAAGAATGTTTGTGTCTCAGTCCTCTTGTACTTATGTCGGCATTGTGCGTTTTGTATTAAATTCGGAAGCAATTTCTGTGTTTCATCGTCAATAGGAAGGTCCAAGGGATACAGTAAACCAGAAGTGAAGCAGCGGAATCTAAAACTGGACTCACAGGAGAGGTTCAAATCATAGAAAGTTAGAGTGTCAGTCGTCTTGTACATAAGTCGGTATTGTGCCTTTTGTGTTAAATTCGGATGCAATTTCTGTGTTTCATCGTTAATAAGAAAGTCCAAGGGATACAGTAAACCTGACGTGTGGCATCGGAATCTAAAACTGGACTCACAGAAGAGGTTCAAATCATAGATATTTAGAGTGTCAGTCCTCTAGTACTTAATTTCGCATCGCACCTTTTGTATTAAATTCGGATGCAATTTCTGTGTTTAATCGTCAATAAGAAGGTCCAAGGGGTAAAGTAAACCTGAAGTGAAGCATCGGAATCTAAAACTGGACTCACAGAAGAGGTTCAAATCATAGAGAGTTAGAGTGTCAGTCCTCTTGTACTTAAGTCGGGATAGTGTCTTTTGTTATAATTCGGAAGCTGTTTCTGTGTTTCATCGTCAATAAGAAAGTCCAAGGGATACAGTAAACCTGAAGAGAAGCATCGGAATCTAAAACTGGACTCACTGGAGAGGTTCAAATCATAGTAAGTTACAGTGTCAGTCCTCTTGTACTTAAATCGGCATTGCGCATTTCGTATTAAATTCGAATGTAATTCCTGTGTTTCATGGTCAATAAGAATGTCCAAGGGATACAGTAAACCTGAAGTGAGGCATCTCAATCTAAAACTGGACTCACAGAAGAGGTTCAAATCATAGATATTTAGGGTGTCAGTCCTCTTGTACTTAAGATCGCATTGCACCTTTTGTATTAAACTCGGATGCAATTTCTGTGTTTCATCGTCAATAAGAAGGTCCAAGGGGTACAGTAAACCTGATGTGAAGCATCGGAAACTAAAGCTAGACTCACAGGAGAGGTTCAAAACATAGGAAGTTAGAGTGTCAGTCCTCATGTACTTAAGTCGGCATTGTGCCTTTTGTATTAAATTTGGATGCAATTTTTGTGTTTCATCGTCAACAAGAAAGTCCAAGGGATACAGTAAACCTTGAAGTGAAGCATCGGAATCTAAAACTGGACTCACAGGAGGGGTTCAAATCATAGAGAGTTAGAGAGTCAGTCCTCTTGTACATTAGTCGGCATCGTGCCTTTTGTATTACATTCGGATGCAATTTCAGTGTTTCATCGACAATAAGAAGGTCCAAGGAATACAGTAAACCTGAAGTGAAGCATCGGAATCTAAAACTGGACTCACAGGAGAGGTTCAAATCATAGAGAGTTAGAGTGTCAGTCCTCTTGTACTTCAGTCGGCATAGTGCCTATTGTATTAAATTCGGTTGCAATTTCTGCGTTTGATCGTCAATAAGAACGTCCAGTGATGCTGTAAACCTGAAGAGAAGCATCGGAATCTAAAACTCGACTCACAGGAGAGGTTCAAATCATAGTAAGTTACAGTGTCAGTCCTCTTGTACTTAAGTCGGCATTGTGCATTTCGTATTAAATTCGGGTGTAATTCCTGTGTTTCATCGTCAATAAGAATGTCCAAGGGATACAGTAACCCTGAAGTGAAGCATCGGAATCTAAAACTGGACTCACAGGAGAGGTTCAAATCATAAAAAGTTACAGTGTCTGTCCTCTTGTACTGAAGTCGCCATTGTGCCTTTAGTATTAAATTTGGGTGAAATTTCGGTCTTTCATCGTCAATTAGAAGGTCCAAGGGATACAGTAAACCTGAAGTGAAGCATCGGAAACTAAAACTGGACTCACAGGAGAGGTTCAAATCATAGGGAGTTAGAGTGTCAGACCTCTTGTACATAAGTCGGCATTGTGCCTTTTGTATTAAATTCGGATGCTGTGTCTATGTCTCATCGTCAATAAGAAAGTCCATGGGTAACAGTAAACCTGAAGTGAAGCATCAGAATCTAAAACTGGACTCACAGGGGAGGTTCAAATCATAGGGAGTTAGAGTGTCAGTCCTCATCTACGTAAGTCGGCATCGTGCATTTTGTATTCAAATCGGATGCAATTTGTGTGTTTCATCGTCAATAAGAAGGTCAAAGGGATACAGTAAACCTGAAGTGAAGCATCGGAAACTAAAACTGGACTCACAGGAGAGGTTCAAATCGTAGAGAGTTAGAGTGTCAGTCCTCTTGTACATAAGTCGGCATCGTGCCTTTTGTATTAAATTCGGATGCAATTTCTGTGTTTCATCGTCAATAAGAAGGTCCAAGGGATACAGTAAACCTGAAGTGAAGTATCGGAATCTAAAACTGGACTCACAGGAGAGGTTCAAACCAGAGAGAGTTAGAGTGTCAGTCCTCTTGTACTTAAGTCGGCATAGTGCATACTGTATTAAATTCGGTTGCAATTTCTGCGTTTGATCGTCAATAAGAAGGTCCAGTGATACAGTAAACCTGAAGAGAAGCATCGGAAGCTAAGACTCGACTCACAGGAGAGGTTCAAATCATGGAGAGTTAGAGTGTCAGTCCTATAGTACATAAGTCGGCATTGTGCCTTTTGTATTAAATTCGGATGCAATTTCAGTGTGTTTCATCGTCAATAAGAAGGTTCAAGGGATACAGTAAACATGAGGTGAAGTATCGGAATCTAAAACTGGACTCACAGGAGAGGATCAAATCAAAGAAAGTTAGTGTCTCGGTCCTCTTGTACTTATGTCGGCATTGTGCGTTTTGTATTAAATTCGGATGCAATTTCTGTGTTTCATCGTTAATAGGAAGGTCCAAGAGATACAGTAAACCTGAAGTGAAGCAGCGGAATCTAAAACTGGACTCACAGGAGAGGTTCAAATCATAGAAAGTTAGAGTGTCAGTCGTCTTGTACATAAGTCGGCATTGTGCCTTTTGTGTTAAATTCGGATGCAATTTCTGTGTTTCATGGTTAATAAGAAGGTCCAAGGGATACAGTAAACCTGAAGTGAGGCTTCGGAATCTAAAACTAGACTCACAGAAGAGGTTCAAATCATAGATATTTAGAGGGTCAGTCCTCTTGTACTTAAGTCCGCATTGCAACTTTTGTATTAAATTCGGATGCAATTTCTGTGTTTCATCGTCAATAAGAAGGTCCGAGGGGTACAGTAAACCTGAAGTGAAGCATCAGAATCTAAAACTGGACTCACAGGAGAGGTTCAAATCATAGAAAGTTAGAGTGTCAGTCGTCTTGTACATAAGTCGGCATTGTGCCTTTTGTGTTAACTTCGGATTCAATTTCTGTGTTTCATCGTCAATATGAAGGTCCAAGGGATACAGTAAACCTGAAGTGAGGCATCGGAATTTAAAACTGGACTCACAGAAGAGGTTCAAATCATAGATATTTAGAGTGTCAGTCCGCTTGTACTTAAGTCGGCATTGCACCTTTTGTATTAAATTCGGATGCAATTTCTGTGTTTCATCGTCAATAAGAAGGTCCAAGGGGTACAGTAAACCTGAAGTGAATCATCGGAATCTAAAACTGGACTCACAGGAGCGTTTCAAATCATAGGAAGTTAGAGTGTCAGTCCTCATGTACTTAAGTCGGCATTGTGGCTTTTGTATTAAATTCGGATGCATATTCTGTGTTACATCGTCAATAAGAAGGTCCAAGGGATACAGTAAACCTGACGTGAAGCATCGGAATCTAAAACTGGACTCACAGGAGAGGTTCAAATCATAGAAAGCTAGAGTGTCAGTCCTCATGTACTTAAGTCGGCACTGTGCCTTTTGTATTAAATTCAGTTGCAATTTCTGTATTTCATCGTCAATAAGATTGTCCAAGGGATACAGTAAACCTGAAGTGAAGCATCGGAATCTAAAACTGGACTCACAGGAGAGGTTCAAATCATAGTAAGTTACAGTGTCAGTCCTCTTGTACTTAAGTCGGCATTGTGCCTTTAGTATTAAATTTGCATGCAATTTCCGTCTTTCATCGTCAATAAGAAGGTCCAAGGGATACAGTAAACCTGAAGTGAAGCATCGGAATCAAAACTGGACTCACAGGAGAGGTTCAAATCATAGAGAGTTGGAGTGGCAGTCCTCTTGTACATAAGTCATCATTGCGCCTTTTGTATTAAATTCGGAAGCTGTGTCTGTGTTTCATCGTCAATATGAAAGTTCAAGGGATACAGTAAACCTGAAGTGAAGCATCGGAATCTATAACTGGACTCACAGGAGGGGTTCAAATCATAGAGAGTTAGAGTGTCAGTCCTCTTGTACATAAGTCGGCATCGTGCCTATTGTATTAAATTCGGATGCAATTTTTTTGTTTCATCATCAATAAGAAGGTCCCAGGGATACAGTAAACCTGAAGTGAAGCATCGGAATCTAAAACAGGACTCACAGGAGAGGTTCAAATCTTAGAGAGTTAGAGTGTCAGTCCTCTTGTACTTAAGTCGGCATCGTGCCTATTGTATTAAATTAGGTTGCAATTTCTGCGTTTGATCGTCAATAAGAACGTCCAGTGATACAGTAAACCTGAAGAGCAGCATCGGAATTTAAAACTTGACTCACAGGAGAGGTTCAAATCATAGTAAGTTACAGTGTCAGTCCTCTTCTACTTAAGTCGGCATTGTGCATTTCGTATTATATTCGGATGTAATTCCTGTGTTTCATCGTCAATAAGAATGTCCAAGGGATACAGTAAACCTGAAGTGTAGCATCGGAATCTAAAACTGGACTCACAGGAGAGGTTCAAATCATAGAGAGATAGTGTCAGTCCTCTTGTACATAAGTCGGCATCGTGCCTTTTGTATTAAATTCGGATGCGATTTCTCTGTTTCATCGTCAATAGGAAGGTCCAAGGGATACAATAAACCTGAAGTGAAGCATCGGAATCTAAAACTGGACACACTGGCGAGGTTCAAATCATAGAGAGTTAGAGTGCCAGTCCTCTTGTACTTAAGTCGGCATAGTGCCTATTGTATTAAACTCGGTTGCAATTTCTGCGTTTGATCGTCAATAAGAAGGTCCAGTGATACAGTAAACCTGAAGAGAAGCATCGGAATCAAAAACTCGACTCACAGAAGAGGTTCAAATCATAAAAAGTTACAGTGTCTGTCCTCTTGTACTGAAGTCGGCATTGTGCCTTTAGTATTAAATTTGGGTGAAATTTCGGTCTTTCATCGTCAATTAGAAGGTCCAAGGGATACAGTAAACCTGAAGTGAAGCATCGGAAACTAAAACTTCACTCACAGGAGAGGTTCAAATCATAGGGAGTTAGAGTGTCAGACCTCTTGTACATAAGTCGGCATTGTGCCTTTTGTATTAAATTCGGATGCTGTGTCTATGTCTCATCGTCAATAAGAAAGTCCATGGGTAACAGGAAACCTGAAGTGAAGCATCAGAATCTAAAACTGGACTCACAGGAGAGGTTCAAATCATAGGGAGTTAGAGTGTCAGTCCTCTTGTACGTAAGTCGGCATCGTGCATTTTGTATTCAAATCGGATGCAATTTGTGTGTTTCATCGTCAATAAGAAGGTCAAAGGGATACAGTAAACCTAAAGTGAAGCATCGGAAACTAAAACTGGACTCACAGGAGAGGTTCAAATCGTAGAGAGTTAGAGTGTCAGTCCTCTTGTACATAAGTCGGCATCGTGCCTTTTGTATAAAATTCGGATGCAATTTCTGTGTTTCATCGTCAATAAGAAGGTCCAAGGGATACAGTAAACCTGAAGTGAAGTATCGGAATCTAAAACTGGACTCACACGAGAGGTTCAAACCAAAGAGAGTTAGAGTGTCAGTCCTCTTGTACTTAAGTCGGCATAGTGCATACTGTATTAAATTCGGTTGCAATTTCTGCGTTTGATCGTCAATAAGAAGGTCCAGTGATACAGTAAACCTGAAGAGAAGCATCGGAAGCTAAAACTCGACTCACAGGAGAGGTTCAAATCATGGAGAGTTAGAGTGTCAGTCCTATAGTACATAAGTCGGCATTGTGCCTTTTGTATTAAATTCGGATGCAATTTCAGTGTGTTTCATCGTCAATAAGAAGGTTCAAGGGATACAGTAAACATGAGGTGAAGTATCGGAATCTAAAACTGGACTCACAGGAGAGGATCAAATCAAAGAAAGTTAGTGTCTCAGTCCTCTTGTACTTATGTCGGCATTGTGCGTTTTGTATTAAATTCGGATGCAATTTCTGTGTTTCATCGTTAATAGGAAGGTCCAAGGGATACAGCAAACCTGAAGTGAAGCAGCGGAATCTAAAACTGGACTCACAGGAGAGGTTCAAATCATAGAAAGTTAGAGTGTCAGTCGTCTTGTACATAAGTCGGCATTGTGCCTTTTGTGTTAAATTCGGATGCAATTTCTGTGTTTCATCGTTAATAAGAAGGTCCAAGGGATACAGTAAACCTGCAGTGAGGCATCGGAATCTAAAACTAGACTCACAGAAGAGGTTCAAATCATAGATATTTAGAGGGTCAGTCCTCTTGTACTTAAGTTCGCATTGCAACTTTTGTATTCAATTCGGATGCAATTTCTGTGTTTCATCGTCAATAAGAAGGTCCGAGGGGTACAGTAAACCTGAAGTGAAGCATCGGAATCTAAAACTGGACTCATAGGAGAGGTTCAAATCATAGAAAGTTAGAGTGTCAGTCGTCTTGTACATAAGTCGGCATTGTGCCTTTTGTGTTAACTTCGGATTCAATTTCTGTGTTTCATCGTCAATATGAAGGTCCAAGGGATACAGTAAACCTGAAGTGAGGCATCGGAATCTAAAACTGGACTCACAGAAGAGGTTCAAATCATAGATATTTAGAGTGTCAGTCCGCTTGTACTTAAGTCGGCATTGCACCTTTTGTATTAAATTCGGATGCAATTTCTGTGTTTCATCGTCAATAAGAAGGTCCAAGGGGTACAGTAAACCTGAAGTGAATCATCGGAATCTAAAACTGGACTCACAGGAGAGTTTCAAATCATAGGAAGTTAGAGTGTCAGTCCTCATGTACTTAAGTCGGCATTGTGGCTTTTGTATTAAATTCGGCTGCATATTCTGTGTTACATCGCCAATAAGAAGGTCCAAGGGATACAGTAAACCTGACGTGAAGCATCGGAATCTAAAACTGGACTCACAGGAGAGGTTCAAATCATAGAAAGCTAGAATGTCAGTCCTCATGTACATAAGTCATCATTGCGCCTTTTGTATTAAATTCGGAAGCTGTGTCTGTGTTTCATCGTCAATATGAAAGTTCAAGGGATACAGTAAACCTGAAGTGAAGCATCGGAATCTATAACTGGACTCACAGGAGGGGTTCAAATCATAGAGAGTTAGAGTGTCAGTCCTCTTGTACATAAGTCGGCATCGTGCCTATTGTATTAAATTCGGATGCAATTTTTTTGTTTCATCATCAATAAGAAGGTCCCAGGGATACAGTAAACCTGAAGTGAAGCATCGGAATCTAAAACAGGACTCACAGGAGAGGTTCAAATCTTAGAGAGTTAGAGTGTCAGTCCTCTTGTACTTAAGTCGGCATCGTGCCTATTGTATTAAATTAGGTTGCAATTTCTGCGTTTGATCGTCAATAAGAACGTCCAGTGATACAGTAAACCTGAAGAGCAGCATCGGAATTTAAAACTTGACTCACAGGAGAGGTTCAAATCATAGTAAGTTACAGTGTCAGTCCTCTTCTACTTAAGTCGGCATTGTGCATTTCGTATTATATTCGGATGTAATTCCTGTGTTTCATCGTCAATAAGAATGTCCAAGGGATACAGTAATTCTGAAGTGTAGCATCGGAATCTATAACTGGACACACAGGCGAGGTTCAAATCATAGAGAGTTAGAGTGTCAGTTCTCTTGTACTTAAGTCGGCATAGTGCCTATTGTATTAAACTCGGTTGCAATTTCTGCGTTTGATCGTCAATAAGAAGGTCCAGTGATACAGTAAACCTGAAGAGAAGCATCGGAATCTAAAACTCGACTCACAGGTGAGGTTCAAATCATAGAGAGTTAGAGTGTCAGTCCTCTGGTACTTAAGTCGGCATTGTGCCTTTTGTATTAAATTCGGATTCAATTTCTGTGTTTCATCGTCAATAAGAAGGTTCAAGGAATACAGTAAAGATAAAGTGAAGCATCGGAATCTAAATCTGGACTCACAGGAGAGTATCAAATCAAAGAAAGTTAGAGTCTCAGTCCTCTTGTACTTATGTCGCCATTGTGCGTTTTGTATTAAATTCGGATGCAATTTCTGTGTTTCATCGTCAATAAGAAGGTCCAAGGGATACAGTAAACCTGAAGTGAAGCAGCGGAATCTAAAAATGGACTCACAGGAGAGGTTCAAATCAAAGTAAGTTAGAGTCTCAGTCCTCTTGTACTTATGTCGGCATTATGCGTTTTGTATTAAATTCGGATGCAATTTCTGTGTTTCATCGTCAATAAGAAGGTCCAAGGGATACAGTAAACCTGAAGTGAAGCAGCGGAATCTAAAACTGGACTCACAGGAGCGGTTAAAATCATAGAAAGTTAGAGTGTCAGTCGTCTAGTACATGAGTCGGCATCGTGCCTTTTGTGTTAAATTCGGATGCAATTTCTGTGTTTCATCGTCAATAAGAAGGTCCAAGGGATACAGTAAACCTGAAGTGAAGCATCGGAATCTAAAACTGGACTCACAGGAGAGGTTCAAATCATAGAAAGTTAGAGTGTCAGTCCTCATGTACTTAAGTCGGCATTGTGCGTTTTGTATTAAATTAGGATGCAATTTCTGTGTTTCATCGTCAATAAGATTGTCCAAGGGATACAGTAAACCTGAAGTGAAGCATCGGAATCTAAAACTGGACTCACAGGAGAGGTTCAAATCATAGAGAGTCGGAGTGTCAGTCCTCTTGTACATAAGTCATCATTGTGCCTTTTGTATTAAATTCGGAAGCTGTGTCTGTGTTTCATCGTCAATAAGAAAGTGCAAGGGATACAGTAAACCTGAAGTGAAGCATCGGAATCTAAAACTGGACTCACAGGAGGGGTTCAAATCATAGAGAGTTAGAGTGACAGTCCTCTTGTACATAAGTCGGCATCGTGCCTTTTGTATTAAATTCGGATGCAATATCTGTGTTTCATCATCAATAAGAAGGTCCAAGGGATACAGTAAACCAGAAGTGAAGCTTCGGAATCTAAAACTGGACTCACAGGAGAGGTTCAAATCATAGAGAGTTAGAGTGTCAGTCCTCTTGTACCTAAGTCGGCGTTGTGCCTATTGTATTAAATTCGGTTGCAATTTCTGCGTTTGATCGTCAATAAGAACGTACAGTGATACAGTAAACCTGAAGAGAAGCATCGGAATCTAAAACTCGACTCACAGGAGATGTTCCAATCATAGTAAGTTACAGTGTCAGTCCTCTCGTACTTAAGTCGGCATTGCGCATTTCGTATTAAATTCGGATGTAGTTCCTGTGTTTCATCGTCAATAAGAATGTCCAAGGGATACAGTAAACCTGAAGTGAAGCATCGGAATCTAAAACTGGACTCAGAGGAGAGGTTCAAATGATAGAGAGTTAGAGTGTCAGTCCTCATGTACTTAAGTCGGCATTGTGGCTTTTGTATTAAATTCGGATGCATATTCTGTGTTACATTTGCAATAAGAAGGTCCAAGGGATACAGTAAACCTGACGTGAAGCATCGGAATCTAAAACTGGACTCACAGGAGAGGTTCAAATCATAGAAAGCTAGAGTGTCAGTCCTCATGTACTTAAGTCGGCACTGTGCCTTTTGTATTAAATTCAGTTGCAATTTCTGTATTTCATCGTCAATAAGATTCACAAAGGGATACAGTAAACCTGAAGTGAAGCATCGGAATCTAAAACTGGACTCACAGGAGAGGTTCAAATCATAGTAAGTTACAGTGTCAGTCCTCTTGTACTTAAGTCGGCATTGTGCCTTTAGTATTAAATTCGCATGCAATTTCCGTCTTTCTTCGTCAATAAGAAGGTCCAAGGGATACAGTAAACCTGAAGTGAAGCATCGGAATCTAAAACTGGACTCACAGGAGAGGTTCAAATCATAGAGAGTTGGAGTGTCAGTCCTCTTGTACATAAGTCATCATTGCGCCTTTTGTATTGAATTCGGAAGCTGTGTCTGTGTTTCATCGTCAATATGAAAGTCCAAGGGATACAGTAAACCTGAAGTGAAGCATCGGAATCTAAAACTGGACTCACAGGAGGGGTTCAAATCATAGAGAGTTAGAGTGTCAGTCCTCTTGTACATAAGTCGGCATCGTGCCTTTTGTATTAAATTCGGGTGCAATTTTTTTGTTTCATCATCAATAAGAAGGTCCCAGGGATACAGTAAACCTGAAGTGAAGCATCGGAATCTAAAACTGGACTCACAGGAGAGGTTCAAATCTTAGAGAGTTAGAGTGTCAGTCCTCTTGTACTTAAGTCGGCATCGTGCCTATTGTATTAAATTAGGTTGCAATTTCTGCGTTTGATCGTCAGTAAGAACGTCCAGTGATACAGTAAACCTGAAGAGCAGCATCGGAATTTAAAACTTGACTCACAGGAGAGGTTCAAATCATAGTAAGTTAGAGTGTCAGTCGTCTAGTACATGAGTCGGCATCGTGCCTTTTGTATTAAATTCGGATGCAATTTCTCTGTTTCATCGTCGATAGGAAGGTCCAAGGGATACAATAAACCTGAAGTGAAGCATCGGAATCTAAATCTGGACTCACAGGAGAGTATCAAATCAAAGAAAGTTAGAGTCTCAGTCCTCTTGTACTTATGTCGGCATTGTGCGTTTTGTATTAAATTCGGATGCAATTTCTGTGTTTCATCGTCAATAAGAAGGTCCAAGGGATACAGTAAACCTGAAGTGAAGCAGCGGAATCTAAAACTGGACTCACAGGAGCGGTTCAAATAATAGAGATTTAGAGTGTCAGTCCTCTTGTACCTAAGTCGGCATCGTGCCTATTGTATTAAATTCGGTTGCAATTTCTGCGTTTGATCGTCAATAAGAACGTCCAGTGATACAGTAAACCTGAAGAGAAGCATCGGAATCTAAAACTGGACTCACAGGAGAGGTTCAAATCATAGAGAGTTAGAGTGTCAGTCCTCTTGTACCTAAGTCGGCGTTGTGCCTATTGTATTAAATTCGGTTGCAATTCCTGCGTTTGATCGTCAATAAGAACGTCCAGTGATACAGTAAACCTGAAGAGAAGCATCGGAATCTAAAACTCGACTCACAGGAGATGTTCCAATCATAGTAAGTTACAGTGTCAGTCCTCTCGTACTTAAGTCGGCATTGCGCATTTCGTATTAAATTCGGATGTAGTTCCTGTGTTTCATCGTCAATAAGAATGTCCAAGGGATACAGTAAACCTGAAGTGAAGCATCGGAATCTAAAACTGGACTCAGAGGAGAGGTTCAAATGATAGAGAGTTAGAGTGTCAGTCCTCTTGTACATAAGTCGGCATTGTGCCTTTGGTATTAAATTCGGATGCTATATCTGTGTTACATCGTCAATAAGACGTTCCAAGTGATACAGAAAACCTGAAGTGAGGCATCGGAATCTAAAACTTTACTCATAGGAGAGGTTCACATCATAGAGAGTTAGGGTGACAGACCTCTTGTACTTAAGTCGGCATTGTGCCTTTTGTATTAAATTCGGATGCAATTTCTGTGTTTCATCGTCAATAAGAAGGTTCAAGGGATACAGTAAACCTGAAGTGAAGCAGCGGAATCTAAAACTGGACTCACAGGAGCGGTTGAAATCATAGAAAGTTAGAGTGTCAGTCGTCTAGTACATGAGTCGGCATCGTGCCTTTTGTGTTAGATTCGGATGCAACTTCTGTGTTTCATCGTCAATAAGAAGGTCCAAGGGATACATTTAACCTGAAGTGAAGCATCGGAATCAAAAACTGGACTCACAGGAGAGGTTCAAATCAAAGAAAGTTAGAGTCTCAGTCCTCTTGTACTTATGTCGGCAATGTGCGCTTTGTATTATATTCGGATGCAATTTCTGCGTTTCATCGTCAATAAGAAGGTCCAAGGGATACAGTAAACCTGAAGTGAAGCAGCGGAATCTAAAACTGGACTCACAGGAGAGGTACAAATCATAGAAAGTTAGAGTGTCAGTCGTCTTGTACTTAAGTCGGCATTGTGCCTTTTGTGTTATATTCGGATGCAATTTCTGTGTTTCATCGTCAATAAAAAGGTCCAAGGGATACAGTAAACCTAAAGTGAAGCATCGGAATCTAAAACTGGACTCACAGAAGGGGTTCAAATCATAGAAAGTTAGAGGGTCAGTCCTGTTGTACATAAGTTGTCATTTTGCGTTTTGTATTAAATTCGGATGTAATATCTGTGTTTCATCGTCAATTAGGTGGTCCAAGGGATACAGTAAACCTGAAGTGAAGCATCGTAATCTAAAACTGGACTCACAGGAGAGGTTCAAATCAAAGAAAGTTAGAGTCTCAGTCCTCTTGTACTTATGTCGGCATTGTGCGCTTTGTATTAAATTCGGATGCAATTTCTGCGTTTCATCGTCAATAAGAAGGTCCAAGGGATACAGTAAACCTGAAGTGAAGCAGCGGAATCTAAAACTGGACTCACAGGAGAGGTACAAATCATAGAAAGTTAGAGTGTCAGTCGTCTTGTACTTAAGTCGGCATTGTGCCTTTTGTGTTATATTCGGATGCAATTTCTGTGTTTCATCGTCAATAAAAAGGTCCAAGGGATACAGTAAACCTAAAGTGAAGCATCGGAATCTAAAACTGGACTCACAGGACGGGTTCAAATCATAGAAAGTTAGAGGGTCAGTCCTGTTGTACATAAGTTGTCATTTTGCGTTTTGTATTAAATTCGGATGTAATATCTGTGTTTCATCGTCAATTAGATGGTCCAAGGGATACAGTAAACCTGAAGTGAAGCATCGTAATCTAAAACTGGACTCACAGGAGAGCTTCAAATCAAAGAAAGTTAGAGTCTCAGTCCTCTTGTACTAATGTCGGCATTGTGCGCTTTGTATTAAATTCGGATGCTATTTCTGTGTTTCATCGTCAATAAGAAGGTCCAAGGGATACAGTAATTCTGAAGTGTAGCATCGGAATCTAAAACTGGACTCACAGGAGAGGTTCAAATCATAGAGAGATAGTGTCAGTCCTCTTGTACATAAGTCGGCATCGTGCCTTTTGTATTAAATTCGGATGCAATTTCTCTGTTTCATCGTCAATAGGAAGGTCCAAGGGATACAATAAACCTGAAGTGAAGCATCGGAATCTAAAACTGGACACACAGGCGAGGTTCAAATCATAGAGAGTTAGAGTGTCAGTTCTCTTGTACTTAAGTCGGCATAGTACCTATTGTATTAAACTCGGTTGCAATTTCTGCGTTTGATCGTCAATAAGAAGGTCCAGTGATACAGTAAACCTGAAGAGAAACATCGGAATCTAAAACTCGACTCACAGGAGAGGTTCAAATCATAGAGAGTTAGAGTGTCAGTCCTCTGGTACTTAAGTCGGCATTGTGCCTTTTGTATTAAATTCGGATTCAATTTCTGTGTTTCATCGTCAATAAGAAGGTTCAAGGAATACAGTAAAGATAAAGTGAAGCATCGGAATCTAAATCTGGACTCACAGGAGAGTATCAAATCAAAGAAAGTTAGAGTCTCAGTCCTCTTGTACTTATGTCGCCATTGTGCGTTTTGTATTAAATTCGGATGCAATTTCTGTGTTTCATCGTCAATAAGAAGGTCCAAGGGATACAGTAAACCTGAAGTGAAGCAGCGGAATCTAAAAATGGACTCACAGGAGAGGTTCAAATCAAAGTAAGTTAGAGTCTCAGTCCTCTTGTACTTATGTCGGCATTATGCGTTTTGTATTAAATTCGGATGCAATTTCTGTGTTTCATCGTCAATAAGAAGGTCCAAGGGATACAGTAAACCTGAAGTGAAGCAGCGGAATCTAAAACTGGACTCACAGGAGCGGTTAAAATCATAGAAAGTTAGAGTGTCAGTCGTCTAGTACATGAGTCGGCATCGTGCCTTTTGTGTTAAATTCGGATGCAATTTCTGTGTTTCATCGTCAATAAGAAGGTCCAAGGGATACAGTAAACCTGAAGTGAAGCATCGGAATCTAAAACTGGACTCACAGGAGAGGTTCAAATCATAGAAAGTTAGAGTGTCAGTCCTCATGTACTTAAGTCGGCATTGTGCGTTTTGTATTAAATTAGGATGCAATTTCTGTGTTTCATCGTCAATAAGATTGTCCAAGGGATACAGTAAACCTGAAGTGAAGCATCGGAATCTAAAAATGGACTCACAGGAGAGGTTCAAATCATAGAGAGTCGGAGTGTCAGTCCTCTTGTACATAAGTCGTCATTGTGCCTTTTGTATTAAATTCGGAAGCTGTGTCTGTGTTTCATCGTCAATAAGAAAGTGCAAGGGATACAGTAAACCTGAAGTGAAGCATCGGAATCTAAAACTGGACTCACAGGAGGGGTTCAAATCATAGAGAGTTAGAGTGACAGTCCTCTTGTACATAAGTCGGCATCGTGCCTTTTGTATTAAATTCGGATGCAATTTCTGTGTTTCATCATCAATAAGAAGGTCCAAGGGATACAGTAAACCAGAAGCGAAGCTTCGGAATCTAAAACTGGACTCACAGGAGAGGTTCAAATCATAGAGAGTTAGAGTGTCAGTCCTCTTGTACCTAAGTCGGCGTTGTGCCTATTGTATTAAATTCGGTTGCAATTTCTGCGTTTGATCGTCAATAAGAACGTCCAGTGATACAGTAAACCTGAAGAGAAGCATCGGAATCTAAAACTCGACTCACAGGAGATGTTCCAATCATAGTAAGTTACAGTGTCAGTCCTCTCGTACTTAAGTCGGCATTGCGCATTTCGTATTAAATTCGGATGTAGTTCCTGTGTTTCATCGTCAATAAGAATGTCCAAGGGATACAGTAAACCTGAAGTGAAGCATCGGAATCTAAAACTGGACTCAGAGGAGAGGTTCAAATGATAGAGAGTTAGAGTGTCAGTCCTCTTGTACATAAGTCGGCATTGTGCCTTTGGTATTAAATTCGGATGCTATATCTGTGTTACATCGTCAATAAGACGTTCCAAGTGATACAGAAAACCTGAAGTGAGGCATCGGAATCTAAAACTTTACTCATAGGAGAGGTTCACATCATAGAGAGTTAGGGTGACAGACCTCTTGTACTTAAGTCGGCATTGTGCCTTTTGTATTAAATTCGGATGCAATTTCTGTGTTTCATCGTCAATAAGAAGGTTCAAGGGATACAGTAAACCTGAAGTGAAGCAGCGGAATCTAAAACTGGACTCACAGGAGCGGTTAAAATCATAGAAAGTTAGAGTGTCAGTCGTCTAGTACATGAGTCGGCATCGTGCCTTTTGTGTTAGATTCGGATGCAACTTCTGTGTTTCATCGTCAATAAGAAGGTCCAAGGGATACAGTTAACCTGAAGTGAAGCATCGGAATCAAAAACTGGACTCACAGGAGAGGTTCAAATCAAAGAAAGTTAGAGTCTCAGTCCTCTTGTACTTATGTCGGCATTGTGCGCTTTGTATTATATTCGGATGCAATTTCTGCGTTTCATCGTCAATAAGAAGGTCCAAGGGATACAGTAAACCTGAAGTGAAGCAGCGGAATCTAAAACTGGACTCACAAGAGAGGTACAAATCATAGAAAGTTAGAGTGTCAGTCGTCTTGTACTTAAGTCGGCATTGTGCCTTTTGTGTTATATTCGGATGCAATTTCTGTGTTTCATCGTCAATAAAAAGGTCCAAGGGATACAGTAAACCTAAAGTGAAGCATCGGAATCTAAAACTGGACTCACAGGAGGGGTTCAAATCATAGAAAGTTAGAGGGTCAGTCCTGTTGTACATAAGTTGTCATTTTGCGTTTTGTATTAAATTCGGATGTAATATCTGTGTTTCATCGTCAATTAGATGGTCCAAGGGATACAGTAAACCTGAAGTGAAGCATCGTAATCTAAAACTGGACTCACAGGAGAGGTTCAAATCAAAGAAAGTTAGAGTCTCAGTCCTCTTGTACTTATGTCGGCATTGTGCGCTTTGTATTAAATTCGGATGCAATTTCTGCGTTTCATCGTCAATAAGAAGGTCCAAGGGATACAGTAAACCTGAAGTGAAGCAGCGGAATCTAAAACTGGACTCACAGGAGAGGTACAAATCATAGAAAGTTAGAGTGTCAGTCGTCTTGTACTTAAGTCGGCATTGTTCCTTTTGTGTTATATTCGGATGCAATTTCTGTGTTTCATCGTCAATAAAACGGTCCAAGGGATACAGTAAACCTAAAGTGAAGCATCGGAATCTAAAACTGGACTCACAGGAGGGGTTCAAATCATAGAAAGTTAGAGGGTCAGTCCTGTTGTACATAAGTTGTCATTTTGCGTTTTGTATTAAATTCGGATGTAATATCTGTGTTTCATCGTCAATTAGATGGTCCAAGGGATACAGTAAACCTGAAGTGAAGCATCGTAATCTAAAACTGGACTCACAGGAGAGCTTCAAATCAAAGAAAGTTAGAGTCTCAGTCCTCTTGTACTTATGTCGGCATTGTGCGCTTTGTATTAAATTCGGATGCTATTTCTGTGTTTCATCGTCAATAAGAAGGTCCAAGGGATACAGTTAACCTGAAGTGAAGCATCGGAATCTAAAACTGGACTCACAGGACAGGTTCAAATCATAGAAAGTTCGATGGTCAGTCCTCTTGTAATTAAGTCGGCAATGTGCCTTTTGTATTAAATTCGGATGCAATTTCTAGGTTTCATCGTCAATAAGAAGGTCCAAGGGATACAGTTAACCTGAAGTGAAGCATCGGAATCTAAAACTGGACTCACAGGACAGGTTCAAATCATAGAAAGTTCGATGGTCAGTCCTCTTGTAATTAAGTCGGCAATGTGCCTTTTGTATTAAATTCGGATGCAATTTCTAGGTTTCATCGACAATAAGAAGGTCCAAGGGATACAGTAAATCTGAAGTGAAGCAGCGGAATCTAAAACTGGACTCACAGGAGAGGTACAAATCATAGAAAGTTAGAGTGTCAGTCGTCTTGTACTTAAGTCGGCATTGTGCCTTTTGTGTTATATTCGGATGCAATTTTTGTGTTTCATCGTCAATAAAAAGGTCCAAGGGATACAGTAAACCTAAAGTGAAGCATCGGAATCTAAAACTGGACCCACAGGAGGGGTTCAAATCATAGAAAGTTAGACGGTCAGTCCCCTTGTACTTAAGTTGGCATTGTGCCTGGTGTATTAAATTCGGATGCGATTTCGAGCTTTCATCGTCAATAAGAAGGTCCAAGGGATATAGTTAACCTGAAGTGAAGCATCGGAATCTATAACTGGACTCACAGGAGAGGTTCAAATCATAGAGAGTTAGAGTGTCAGTCCTCTTGTACATAAGTTGGCATTGTGCGTTTTGTATTAAATTCGGATGCAATTTCTAGGATACATCGTCAATAAGAAGGTCCAAGGGATACAGTAGACCTGAAGTGAAGCATCATAATTCAAAACTGGACTCACAGGAGAGGTTCAAATCATAGAAAGTTAGAGTGTCCGTCCTCTTGTACGTAAGTCAGCATTGTGCCTTTTGTACAAAATTCGGATTCAATTTCTGTGTTTCATCGCCAATAAGAAGGTCCAAGGGATACAGTAAACCTGAAGTGAAGTATCGGAATCTAAAATTGGACTCACAGGAGAGGTACAAATCATAGTAAGTTAGAGGGTCACTCATCTTGTACTTAAGTCGGCATTGTGCCTTTGTATTAAATTCGGATGCAATTTCTAGGATACATCGTCAATAAGAACGTCCAAGGGATACAGTAAACCTGAAGTGAAGCATCGGAATTCAAAACTGGACTCACAGGAGAGGTTCAAATCATAGAGAGTTAGAGTGTCAGTCCTCTTGCACATAAGTTGGCATTGTGCGTTTTGTATTAAATTCGGATGCAATTTAAGTGTTTCATCGTCAATAAGAAGGTCCGAGGGATACAGTAAAACTGAAGTGAAGCATCGTAATCTAAAACTGGACTCACAGGAGAGGTTCAAATCATAGAAAGTTGGAGTGTCAGTCCTCTTGTACTTAAATCAGCATTGTGCGCTTACTATTAAATTAGGATGCAATTTCTGTGTTTCATCGTCAATAAGAAGGATGAAGAGATACAGTAAACCTGAAGTGAAGCATCGGAATCTAAAAGTAAACTCACAGGAGAGGTTCAAATCATAGTGAGTTAGAGTGTCAGTCCTCTTGACTTGAGTCGGCATTGTGCCTATTGCATTAAATTCGGATGCTATTTCTGTGTTTCATCGTCAATAAGAAGGTTCAAGGGATACAGTAAACCTGAAGTGAAGCATCGGAATCTATAACTGGACTCGCAGCAGAGGTTCAAATTAAAGAAAGTTAGAGTGTCAGTCGTCTTGTACTTAAGTCGGCATTGTGCCTTTTGTATTAAATTCGGATGCAATTTCTGTGTTTCATCGTCAATAAGAGGGTCCAAGGGATACAGCAAACCTTAAGTGAAGCATCGGAATCTAAAACTGGACTCACAGGAGAGGTTCAAATGATAGAGAGTTAGGGTGTCAGTCCTCTTGTACATAAGTCGGCATTGTGCCTTTGGTATTAAATTCGGATGCTATATCTGTGTTACATCGTCAATAAGACGGTCCAAGTGATACAGAAAACCTGAAGTGAGGCATCGGAATCTAAAATTGGACTCATAGGAGAGTTTCAAATCATAGAGAGTTAGAGTGACAGACCTCTTGTACTTAAATCGGCATTGTGCCTTTTGTATTAAATTCGGATGCAATTTCTGTGTTTCATCGTCAATAAGAAGGTTCAAGGGATACAGTAAACATGAAGTGAAGCATCGGAATCTAAAACTGGACTCACAGGAGAGGTTCAAATCAAAGAAAGTTAGAGTCTCAGTCCTCTTGTACATATGTCGGCACTATGCGTTTTGTATTAAAATCGGATGCAATATCTGTGTTTCATCGTCAATAAGAAGGTCCAAGGGATACAGTAAACCTGAAGTGAAGCAGCGGAATCTAAAACTGGACTCACAGGAGCGGTTAAAATCATAGAAAGTTAGAGTGTCAGTCGTCTTGTACATCAGTCGGCATCGTGCCTTTTGTGTTAGATTCGTATGCAACTTCTGTGTTTCATCGTCAATAAGAAGGTCCAAGGGATACAGTAAACCTGAAGTGAAGCATCGGAATCTAAAACTGGAGTCACAGGAGAGGTTCAAATAATAGAAAGTTAGACGGTCAGTCCTCTTGTACATAAGTCGGCATTGTGCCTTTTGTATTAAATTCGGATGCAATTTCTGTGTTTCATCGTCAATAAGAAGGTCCAAGGGATACAGTTAACCTGAAGTGAAGCATCGGAATCTAAAACTGGACTCACAGGAGAGGTTCAAATCATAGAGAATTAGAGTGTCAGTCCTCTTATACATAAGTCAGCATTGTGCCTTTTGTGTTAAATTCGGATGCAATATCTGTGTTTCATCGTCAATAAGAAGGTCCAAGGGATACAGTAAACCTGTAGTGAAGCATCGGAATCTAAATTTGGACTCACAGGAGGGTTTCAAATCATAGAAAGTTCGAGGGTCAGTCCTCTTGTACTTAAGTCAGCATTGTGCCCTTTGTATTAAATTCGGATGCAATTTCTAGGTTTAATCGACAATAAGAAGGTCCAAGGGATACAGTAATCCTGAAGTGAAGCATCGGAATCTAAAACTGGACTCACAGGAGAGGTTCAAATCTTAGAGAGTTAGAGTGTCAGTCCTGTTGTACATAAGTTGTCATTTTGCGTTTTGTATTAAATTCCGATGTAATATCTGTGTTTCATCGTCAATTAGATGGTCCAAGGGATACAGTAAACCTGATGTGAAGCATCGTAATCTAAAACTGGACTCACAGGAGAGGTTCAAATCATAGAAAGTTCGAGGGTCAGTCCTCTTGTGTTTAAGTCGGCATTGTGCCTTTTGTATTAAATTCGGATGCAATTTCTGTGTTTCATCGTCAATAAGAAGGTCCAAGGGATACAGTAAACCTGATGTGAAGCATCGGAATCTAAAACTGGACTCACAGGAGAGGTTCAAATCATAGAGAGTTAGAAAGTCTGTCCTCTTGTACATAAGTCGGCATTGTGGCTTTTGTATTAAATTCGGATGATGTTTCTGTGTTTCATCGTCAATAAGAAAGTCCAAGGGATGCAGTAAACCTGAAGTGAAGCATCGGAATCTAAAACTGGACTCACAGGAGAGGTTCAAATCATAGAGAGTTTGAGTGTCAGTCCTCTTGTACTTAAGTCGGCATAGTGCCTATTGTATTAAATTCGGTTGCAATTTCTGCGTTTGATCGTCAATAAGAAGGTCCAGTGATACAGTTGACCTGAAGAGAGGCATCGGAATCTAAAACTCGACTCTCAGGAGAGATTCAAATCATAGTAAGTTACAGTGTCAGTCCTCTTGTACTTAAGTCAGCATTGTGCATTTCGTATTAAATTCGGATGTAATTCCTGTGTTTCATCGTCAATAAGAATGTCCAAGGGATACGGTAAACCTGAAGTGAAGCATCGGAATCTAAAACTGGACTCACAGGAGAGGTTCAATTCATAGAGAGTTAGAGTGTCAGTCCTCTTGTACATAAGTTGGCATTGTGCGTATTGTATCAAATTCGGATGCAATTTCTGTGTTTCATCGTCAATAAGAAGGTCAAGGGATACAGTAAACCTGAAGTGAAGCATCGTTATCTAAAACTGGACTCACAGGAGAGGTTCAAATCATAGAAAGTTGGAGTGTCAGTGCTCTTGTACTTAAGTCGGCATTGTGACTTTTGTATTACATTCGGATGCAATTTCTGTGTTTCATCGTCAATTAGAAGGATGAAGAGATACAGTAAACCTGAAGTGAAGCATCGGAATCTAAAACTGGACTCACAGAGTGGTTGAAATCGTAGAGAGTTAGAGTGTCAGTCCTCTTGACTTAAGTCGGCATTGTGCCTATTGTATTAAATTCGGATGCAATTTCTGTGTTTCATCGTCAATAAGAAGGTTCAAGGAATACAGTAAAACTGAAGTGAAGCATCGTAATCTAAAACTGGACTCACAGGAGAGGTTCAAATCATAGAAAGTTGGAGTGTCAGTCCTCTTGTACTTAAGTCAGCATTGTGCGTTTACTATTAAATTAGGATGCAATTTCTGTGTTTCATCGTCAATAAGAAGGATGAAGAGATACAGTAAACCTTAAGTGAAGCATCGGAATCTAAAAGTGGACTCACAGGAGAGGTTCAAATCATAGTGACTTAGAGTGTCAGTCCTCTTGACTTAAGTCGGCATTGTGCCTATTGTATTAAATTCGGATGCAATTTCTGTGTTTCATCGTCAATAAGAAGGTTGAAGGGATACAGTAAACCTGAAGTGAAGCATCGGAATCTAAAACTGGACTCACAGGAGAGGTTCAAATTATAGAAAGTTAGAGTGTCAGTCGTCTTGTACTTAAGTCGGCATTGTGCCTTTTGTATTAAATTCGGATGCAATTTCTGTGTTTTATCGTCAATAAGAAGGTCCAAGGGATACAGCAAACCTGAAGTGAAGCATCGGAATCTAAAACTGGACTCACAGGAGAGGTTCAAATCATAGAGAGTTAGAAAGTCTGTCCTTTTGTACATTAGTCGGCATTGTGCCTTTTGTACTAAATTCGGATGATGTTTCTGTGTTTCATCGTCAATAAGAAAGTCCAAGGGATACAGTAAACCTGAAGTGAAGCATCGGAATCTAAAACTGGACTCACAGGAGAGGTTTAAATCATAGAGAGTCAGAGTGTCAGTCTTCTTGTACTTAGGTCGGCATAGTGCCTATTGTATTAAATTCGGTTGCAATTTCTGCGTTTGATCGTCAATAAGAAGGTCCAGTGATACAGTTGACCTGAAGAGAGGCATCGGAATCTAAAACTCGACTCACAGGAGGGGTTCAAATCATAGTAAGTTACAGTGCCAGTCCTCTTGTACTTAAGTCAGCATTGTGCATTTCGTATTAAATTCGGATGTAATTCCTGTGTTTCATCGTCAATAAGAATGTCCAAGGGATACAGTAAACCTGAAGCGAACCATCGGATTCTAAAACTGGACTCACAGGAGAGGTTCAATTGATAGAGAGTTAGAGTGTCCGTCCTCTTGTACATAAGTAGGCATTGTGCGTTTTGTATCAAATTCAGATGCAATTTCTGTGTTTCATCGTCAATAAGAAGGTCAAAGGGATACAGTAAACCTGAAGTGAAGTATCGGAATCTAAAATTGGACTCACAGGAGAGGTTCAATTCATAGAGAGTTAGAGTGTCAGTCCTCTTGTACATAAGTTGGCATTGTGCGTTTTGTATTAAATTCGGATGCAATTTCTAGGATACATCGTCAATAAGAAGGTCCAAGGGATACAGTAAACCTGAAGTAAAGCATCGGAATTCAAAACTGGACTCACAGGAGAGGTTCAAATCACAGAGAGTTAGAGTCTCAGTCCTCTTGTACTTATGTCGGCATTGTGCGCTTTGTATTAAATTCGGATGCAATTTCTGCGTTTCATCGTCAATAAGAAGGTCCAAGGGATACAGTAAACCTGAAGTGAAGCAGCGGAATCTAAAACTGGACTCACAGGAGAGGTACAAATCATAGAAAGTTAGAGTGTCAGTCGTCTTGTACTTAAGTCGGCATTGTTCCTTTTGTGTTATATTCGGATGCAATTTCTGTGTTTCATCGTCAATAAAACGGTCCAAGGGATACAGTAAACCTAAAGTGAAGCATCGGAATCTAAAACTGGACTCACAGGAGGGGTTCAAATCATAGAAAGTTAGAGGGTCAGTCCTGTTGTACATAAGTTGTCATTTTGCGTTTTGTATTAAATTCGGATGTAATATCTGTGTTTCATCGTCAATTAGATGGTCCAAGGGATACAGTAAACCTGAAGTGAAGCATCGTAATCTAAAACTGGACTCACAGGAGAGCTTCAAATCAAAGAAAGTTAGAGTCTCAGTCCTCTTGTACTTATGTCGGCATTGTGCGCTTTGTATTAAATTCGGATGCTATTTCTGTGTTTCATCGTCAATAAGAAGGTCCAAGGGATACAGTTAACCTGAAGTGAAGCATCGGAATCTAAAACTGGACTCACAGGACAGGTTCAAATCATAGAAAGTTCGATGGTCAGTCCTCTTGTAATTAAGTCGGCAATGTGCCTTTTGTATTAAATTCGGATGCAATTTCTAGGTTTCATCGTCAATAAGAAGGTCCAAGGGATACAGTTAACCTGAAGTGAAGCATCGGAATCTAAAACTGGACTCACAGGACAGGTTCAAATCATAGAAAGTTCGATGGTCAGTCCTCTTGTAATTAAGTCGGCAATGTGCCTTTTGTATTAAATTCGGATGCAATTTCTAGGTTTCATCGACAATAAGAAGGTCCAAGGGATACAGTAAATCTGAAGTGAAGCAGCGGAATCTAAAACTGGACTCACAGGAGAGGTACAAATCATAGAAAGTTAGAGTGTCAGTCGTCTTGTACTTAAGTCGGCATTGTGCCTTTTGTGTTATATTCGGATGCAATTTTTGTGTTTCATCGTCAATAAAAAGGTCCAAGGGATACAGTAAACCTAAAGTGAAGCATCGGAATCTAAAACTGGACCCACAGGAGGGGTTCAAATCATAGAAAGTTAGAGGGTCAGTCCCCTTGTACTTAAGTTGGCATTGTGCCTGGTGTATTAAATTCGGATGCGATTTCGAGCTTTCATCGTCAATAAGAAGGTCCAAGGGATATAGTTAACCTGAAGTGAAGCATCGGAATCTATAACTGGACTCACAGGAGAGGTTCAAATCATAGAGAGTTAGAGTGTCAGTCCTCTTGTACATAAGTTGGCATTGTGCGTTTTGTATTAAATTCGGATGCAATTTCTAGGATACATCGTCAATAAGAAGGTCCAAGGGATACAGTAGACCTGAAGTGAAGCATCATAATTCAAAACTGGACTCACAGGAGAGGTTCAAATCATAGAAAGTTAGAGTGTCCGTCCTCTTGTACGTAAGTCAGCATTGTGCCTTTTGTACAAAATTCGGATTCAATTTCTGTGTTTCATCGCCAATAAGAAGGTCCAAGGGATACAGTAAACCTGAAGTGAAGTATCGGAATCTAAAATTGGACTCACAGGAGAGGTACAAATCATAGTAAGTTAGAGGGTCACTCATCTTGTACTTAAGTCGGCATTGTGCCTTTGTATTAAATTCGGATGCAATTTCTAGGATACATCGTCAATAAGAACGTCCAAGGGATACAGTAAACCTGAAGTGAAGCATCGGAATTCAAAACTGGACTCACAGGAGAGGTTCAAATCATAGAGAGTTAGAGTGTCAGTCCTCTTGCACATAAGTTGGCATTGTGCGTTTTGTATTAAATTCGGATGCAATTTAAGTGTTTCATCGTCAATAAGAAGGTCCGAGGGATACAGTAAAACTGAAGTGAAGCATCGTAATCTAAAACTGGACTCACAGGAGAGGTTCAAATCATAGAAAGTTGGAGTGTCAGTCCTCTTGTACTTAAATCAGCATTGTGCGCTTACTAT
The DNA here is from genome assembly GCF_021461395.2 of Schistocerca americana. NCBI lineage: Eukaryota > Metazoa > Arthropoda > Insecta > Orthoptera > Acrididae > Schistocerca > Schistocerca americana. The sequence continues at coordinate 63,544,432 of NC_060121.1, forward strand.
TAAATTAGGATGCAATTTCTGTGTTTCATCGTCAATAAGAAGGATGAAGAGATACAGTAAACCTGAAGTGAAGCATCGGAATCTAAAAGTAAACTCACAGGAGAGGTTCAAATCATAGTGAGTTAGAGTGTCAGTCCTCTTGACTTGAGTCGGCATTGTGCCTATTGCATTAAATTCGGATGCTATTTCTGTGTTTCATCGTCAATAAGAAGGTTCAAGGGATACAGTAAACCTGAAGTGAAGCATCGGAATCTATAACTGGACTCGCAGCAGAGGTTCAAATTAAAGAAAGTTAGAGTGTCAGTCGTCTTGTACTTAAGTCGGCATTGTGCCTTTTGTATTAAATTCGGATGCAATTTCTGTGTTTCATCGTCAATAAGAGGGTCCAAGGGATACAGCAAACCTTAAGTGAAGCATCGGAATCTAAAACTGGACTCACAGGAGAGGTTCAAATGATAGAGAGTTAGGGTGTCAGTCCTCTTGTACATAAGTCGGCATTGTGCCTTTGGTATTAAATTCGGATGCTATATCTGTGTTACATCGTCAATAAGACGGTCCAAGTGATACAGAAAACCTGAAGTGAGGCATCGGAATCTAAAATTGGACTCATAGGAGAGTTTCAAATCATAGAGAGTTAGAGTGACAGACCTCTTGTACTTAAATCGGCATTGTGCCTTTTGTATTAAATTCGGATGCAATTTCTGTGTTTCATCGTCAATAAGAAGGTTCAAGGGATACAGTAAACATGAAGTGAAGCATCGGAATCTAAAACTGGACTCACAGGAGAGGTTCAAATCAAAGAAAGTTAGAGTCTCAGTCCTCTTGTACATATGTCGGCACTATGCGTTTTGTATTAAAATCGGATGCAATTACTGTGTTTCATCGTCAATAAGAAGGTCCAAGGGATACAGTAAACCTGAAGTGAAGCAGCGGAATCTAAAACTGGACTCACAGGAGCGGTTAAAATCATAGAAAGTTAGAGTGTCAGTCGTCTTGTACATCAGTCGGCATCGTGCCTTTTGTGTTAGATTCGTATGCAACTTCTGTGTTTCATCGTCAATAAGAAGGTCCAAGGGATACAGTAAACCTGAAGTGAAGCATCGGAATCTAAAACTGGAGTCACAGGAGAGGTTCAAATAATAGAAAGTTAGACGGTCAGTCCTCTTGTACATAAGTCGGCATTGTGCCTTTTGTATTAAATTCGGATGCAATTTCTGTGTTTCATCGTCAATAAGAAGGTCCAAGGGATACAGTTAACCTGAAGTGAAGCATCGGAATCTAAAACTGGACTCACAGGAGAGGTTCAAATCATAGAGAATTAGAGTGTCAGTCCTCTTATACATAAGTCAGCATTGTGCCTTTTGTGTTAAATTCGGATGCAATATCTGTGTTTCATCGTCAATAAGAAGGTCCAAGGGATACAGTAAACCTGTAGTGAAGCATCGGAATCTAAATTTGGACTCACAGGAGGGTTTCAAATCATAGAAAGTTCGAGGGTCAGTCCTCTTGTACTTAAGTCAGCATTGTGCCCTTTGTATTAAATTCGGATACAATTTCTAGGTTTAATCGACAATAAGAAGGTCCAAGGGATACAGTAATCCTGAAGTGAAGCATCGGAATCTAAAACTGGACTCACAGGAGAGGTTCAAATCATAGAGAGTTAGAGTGTCAGTCCTGTTGTACATAAGTTGTCATTTTGCGTTTTGTATTAAATTCGGATGTAATATCTGTGTTTCATCGTCAATTAGATGGTCCAAGGGATACAGTAAACCTGATGTGAAGCATCGTAATCTAAAACTGGACTCACAGGAGAGGTTCAAATCATAGAAAGTTCGAGGGTCAGTCCTCTTGTGTTTAAGTCGGCATTGTGCCTTTTGTATTAAATTCGGATGCAATTTCTGTGTTTCATCGTCAATAAGAAGGTCCAAGGGATACAGTAAACCTGATGTGAAGCATCGGAATCTAAAACTGGACTCACAGGAGAGGTTCAAATCATAGAGAGTTAGAAAGTCTGTCCTCTTGTACATAAGTCGGCATTGTGGCTTTTGTATTAAATTCGGATGATGTTTCTGTGTTTCATCGTCAATAAGAAAGTCCAAGGGATGCAGTAAACCTGAAGTGAAGCATCGGAATCTAAAACTGGACTCACAGGAGAGGTTCAAATCATAGAGAGTTTGAGTGTCAGTCCTCTTGTACTTAAGTCGGCATAGTGCCTATTGTATTAAATTCGGTTGCAATTTCTGCGTTTGATCGTCAATAAGAAGGTCCAGTGATACAGTTGACCTGAAGAGAGGCATCGGAATCTAAAACTCGACTCTCAGGAGAGATTCAAATCATAGTAAGTTACAGTGTCAGTCCTCTTGTACTTAAGTCAGCATTGTGCATTTCGTATTAAATTCGGATGTAATTCCTGTGTTTCATCGTCAATAAGAATGTCCAAGGGATACGGTAAACCTGAAGTGAAGCATCGGAATCTAAAACTGGACTCACAGGAGAGGTTCAATTCATAGAGAGTTAGAGTGTCAGTCCTCTTGTACATAAGTTGGCATTGTGCGTATTGTATCAAATTCGGATGCAATTTCTGTGTTTCATCGTCAATAAGAAGGTCAAGGGATACAGTAAACCTGAAGTGAAGCATCGTTATCTAAAACTGGACTCACAGGAGAGGTTCAAATCATAGAAAGTTGGAGTGTCAGTGCTCTTGTACTTAAGTCGGCATTGTGACTTTTGTATTACATTCGGATGCAATTTCTGTGTTTCATCGTCAATTAGAAGGATGAAGAGATACAGTAAACCTGAAGTGAAGCATCGGAATCTAAAACTGGACTCACAGAGTGGTTGAAATCGTAGAGAGTTAGAGTGTCAGTCCTCTTGACTTAAGTCGGCATTGTGCCTATTGTATTAAATTCGGATGCAATTTCTGTGTTTCATCGTCAATAAGAAGGTTCAAGGAATACAGTAAAACTGAAGTGAAGCATCGTAATCTAAAACTGGACTCACAGGAGAGGTTCAAATCATAGAAAGTTGGAGTGTCAGTCCTCTTGTACTTAAGTCAGCATTGTGCGTTTACTATTAAATTAGGATGCAATTTCTGTGTTTCATCGTCAATAAGAAGGATGAAGAGATACAGTAAACCTTAAGTGAAGCATCGGAATCTAAAAGTGGACTCACAGGAGAGGTTCAAATCATAGTGAGTTAGAGTGTCAGTCCTCTTGACTTAAGTCGGCATTGTGCCTATTGTATTAAATTCGGATGCAATTTCTGTGTTTCATCGTCAATAAGAAGGTTGAAGGGATACAGTAAACCTGAAGTGAAGCATCGGAATCTAAAACTGGACTCGCAGGAGAGGTTCAAATTATAGAAAGTTAGAGTGTCAGTCGTCTTGTACTTAAGTCGGCATTGTGCCTTTTGTATTAAATTCGGATGCAATTTCTGTGTTTTATCGTCAATAAGAAGGTCCAAGGGATACAGCAAACCTGAAGTGAAGCATCGGAATCTAAAACTGGACTCACAGGAGAGGTTCAAATCATAGAGAGTTAGAAAGTCTGTCCTTTTGTACATTAGTCGGCATTGTGCCTTTTGTACTAAATTCGGATGATGTTTCTGTGTTTCATCGTCAATAAGAAAGTCCAAGGGATACAGTAAACCTGAAGTGAAGCATCGGAATCTAAAACTGGACTCACAGGAGAGGTTTAAATCATAGAGAGTTAGAGTGTCAGTCTTCTTGTACTTAGGTCGGCATAGTGCCTATTGTATTAAATTCGGTTGCAATTTCTGCGTTTGATCGTCAATAAGAAGGTCCAGTGATACAGTTGACCTGAAGAGAGGCATCGGAATCTAAAACTCGACTCACAGGAGGGGTTCAAATCATAGTAAGTTACAGTGCCAGTCCTCTTGTACTTAAGTCAGCATTGTGCATTTCGTATTAAATTCGGATGTAATTCCTGTGTTTCATCGTCAATAAGAATGTCCAAGGGATACGGTAAACCTGAAGCGAACCATCGGATTCTAAAACTGGACTCACAGGAGAGGTTCAATTGATAGAGAGTTAGAGTGTCCGTCCTCTTGTACATAAGTAGGCATTGTGCGTTTTGTATCAAATTCAGATGCAATTTCTGTGTTTCATCGTCAATAAGAAGGTCAAAGGGATACAGTAAACCTGAAGTGAAGTATCGGAATCTAAAATTGGACTCACAGGAGAGGTTCAATTCATAGAGAGTTAGAGTGTCAGTCCTCTTGTACATAAGTTGGCATTGTGCGTTTTGTATTAAATTCGGATGCAATTTCTAGGATACATCGTCAATAAGAAGGTCCAAGGGATACAGTAAACCTGAAGTAAAGCATCGGAATTCAAAACTGGACTCACAGGAGAGGTTCAAATCACAGAGAGTTAGAGTGTCAGTCCTCTTGTTCATAAGTTGGCATTGTGCGTTTCTTATTAAATTCGGATGCAATTTCTGTGTTTCATCGTCAATAAGAAGGTCCGAGGGATAGAGTAAAACTGAAGTGAAGCATCGTAATCTAAAACTGGACTCACAGGAGAGGTTCAAATCATAGATAGTTGGAGTGTCAGTCCTCTTGTACTTAAGTCAGCATTGTGCGTTTACTATTAAATTAGGATGCAATTTCTGTGTTTCATCGTCAATAAGAAGGATGAAGAGATACAGTAAACCTGAAGTGAAGCATCGGAATCTAAAAGTGGACTCACAGGAGAGGTTCAAATCATAGTGAGTTAGAGTGTCAGTCCTCTTGACTTAAGTCGGCATTGTGCCTATTGTATTAAATTCGGATGCAATTTCTGTGTTTCATCGTCAATAAGAAGGTTCAAGGGATACAGTAAACCTGAAGTGAAGCATCGGAATCTAAAACTGGACTCGCAGGAGAGGTTCAAATTATAGAAAGTTAGAGTGTCAGTCGTCTTGTACTTAAGTTGGCATTGTGCCTTTTGTATTAAATTCGGATGCAATTTCTGTATTTCATCGTCAATAAGAAGGTAAAAGGGAAACAGCAAACCTGAAGTGAAGCATCGGAATCTAAAACTGGACTCACAGGAGAGGTTCAAATCATAGAAAGTTAGAAGATCAGTCCTCTTGTACTTAAGTCGGCATTGTGCCTTTTGTATTACACTCGGATGCAATTTCTAGGTTTCATCGTCAATAAGAAGGTCCAAGGGATACAGTAAACCTGAAGTGAAGCATCGGAATCTTAAACTGGACTCACAGGACAGGTTCAAAACATAGAAAGTTGGAGTGTCAGTCCTCTTGTACTTATAACGACTTTGTGCCTATTGTATTAAATTCGGTTGCAATTTTTGTGTTTCATCGTCAATAAGAAGGTTCAAGTGATACAGTAAACCTGAAGTAAAGCATTGGAATCTAAAACTGGACTCACAGGAGAGGTTCAAATCATCGAAATTTCGAGTGTCAGTCCTCTTGTACTTAAGTAGGCATTGTGCCTTTTGTATTAAATTCGGATGCTATTTCTGGTTTTAATCATCAATAAGAAGGTCCAAGGGATGCAGTAAATCTGAAGTGAAGCATCGGAATCTAAAACTGGACTCACAGGAGATATTCAAATCATAGAGAGTTAGAGTGTCAGTCCTCTTGTACTTAAGCCCGCATTGTGCCTCTTGTATTAAATTCGGATGCAATTTCTGTGTTTCATCGTCAATACGAAGGTCTAACGGATACAGTAAACCTGAAGTGAAGCATCGGAATCTAAACTAGGACTCACAGGAGAGGTTCAAATCTTAGAAAGTTAGAGTGTCAGTCGTCTTGTACTTAAGTCGGCATTGTGCCATTTGTATTAAATTCGGATGCAATTTCTGTGTTTCATCGTCAATAAGAAGGTCCAAGGGATACAGCAAACCTGAAGTGAAGCATCGGAATCTAAAACTGGTCTCACAGGAGAGGTTCAAATCATAGAAAGTTAGAAGCTCAGTCCTCTTGTACTTATGTCGGCATTGTGCCTTTTGTATTACACTCGGATGCAATTTCTAGGTTTCATCATCAATAAGAAGGTCCAAGGGATACAGTAAACCTGAAGTGAAGCATCGGAATCTAAAACTGGACTCACAGGAGAGGTTCAAAACATAGAAAGTTGGAGTGTCAGTCCTCTTGTAGTTATGTCGACATTGTGCCTATTGTATTAAATTCGGTTGCAATTTCTGTGTTTCATCGTCAATAAGAAGGTTCAAGGGATACAGTAAACCTGAAGTGAAGCATTGGAATCTAAAACTGGACTCACAGGAGAGGTTCAAATCATAAAAATTTCGAGTGTCAGTCCTCTTGTACTTAAGTCGGCATTGTGCCTTTTGTATTAAATACGGATGCTATTTCGGGGTTTAATCGTCAATAAGAAGGTCCAAGGGATGCAGTATACCTGAAGTGAAGCATCGGAATCTAAAACTGGACTCACAGGAGATATTCAAATCATAGAGAGTTAGAGTGTCAGCCCTCTTGTACTTAAGTCGGCATTGTGCCTTTTGTATTAAATTCGGATGCAATTTCCATGTTTCATCGACAATAAGAAGGTCCAAGGGATACAGTAAACCTGAAGTGAAGCATCGGAATCTAAAACTGGACTCACAGGAGAGGTTCAAATCACAGAAAGTTAGACGGTCAGTCCTCTTGTACATAAGTCGGCATTGTGCCTATTGTATTAAATTCGGATGCAATTTCTGTGTTTCCACGTCAATAAGAAGGTCCAAGGGATACAGTTAACCTGAAGTGAAGAATCGGAATCTAAAACTGGACTCACAGGAGAGGTTCAAATCATAGAGAATTAGAGTGTCAGTCCTCTTATACGTAAGTCAGCATTGTGCCTTTTGTGTTAAATTCGGATGCAATATCTGTGTTTCATCGTCAATAAGAAGGTCCAAGGGATACAGTAAACCTGTAGTGAAGCATCGGAATCTAAAATTGGACTCACAGGAGGGGTTCAAATCATAGAAAGTTCGAGGGTCAGTCCTCTTGTACTTAAGTTGGCATTGTGCCTTTTGTATTAAATTCGGATGCAATTTCTAGGTTTCATCGACAATAAGAAGGTCCAAGGGATACAGTAAACCTGAAGTGAAGCATCGGAATCTAAAACTGGACTCACAGAAGAGGATCAAATCATAGAGAGTTAGAGTGTCAGTCCTGTTGTACATAAGTTGTCATTTTGCGTTTTGTATTAAATTCGGATGTAATATCTATGTTTCATCGCCAATTAGATGGTCCAAGGGATACAGTAAAGCTGAAGTGAAGCATCGGAATCTAAAACTGTACTCACAGGAGAGGTTCAAATCATAGAAAGTTAGAGTGTCCGTCCTCTTGTACGTAGGTCGGCATTGTGCCTTTTGTATTAAATTCGGATGCAATTTCTGTGTTTCATCGTCAATAAGAAGGTCCAAGGGATACAGTATACCTGAAGTGAAGCATCGGAATCTAAAACTGGACTCACAGGAGAGGTTCAAATCATAGAAAGTTAGTGTCAGTCCTCTTGTACTTAAGTCGGCATTGTTCATTTTGTATTAAATTCGGATGCAATATCTGAGTTTCATCGTCAATAAGAAGGTCCAAGAGATACAGTAAACCTGAAGTGAAATATCGGAATCTAAAACTGGACTCACAGGAGAGGTTCAAATCATAGCGAGTTAGAGTGTCAGTCCTCTTGTACTTAAGTCGGAATTATGCCTATTGTATTAAATTCGGTTGCAATTTTGTGTTTCTTCGTCAATAAGAAGGTTCAAGGGATACAGTAGACCTGAAGTGAAACATCGGAATCTAAAACTGGACTCACAGGAGGGGTTCAAATCAAAGAAAGTTAGAGTCTCAGTCCTCTTGTACTTATGTCGGCATTGTGCGTTTTGTATTAAATTCGGATGCAATTTCTGCGTTTCATCGTCAATAAGAAGGTCCAAGGGTTACAGTAAACCTGAAGTGAAGCATCGGAATCTAAAACTGGACTCGCAGGAGAGGTTCAAATTATAGAAAGTTAGAGTGTCAGTCGTCTTGTACTTAAGTTGGCATTGTGCCTTTTGTATTAAATTCGGATGCAATTTCTGTGTTTCATCGTCAATAAGAAGGTTCAAGGGATACAGTAAACCTGAAGTGAAGCATCGGAATCTAAAACTGGACTCGCAGGAGAGGTTCAAATTATAGAAAGTTAGAGTGTCAGTCCTCTTGTACTTAAGTAGGCATTGTGCCTTTTGTATTAAATTCGGATGCTATTTCTGGTTTTAATCATCAATAAGAAGGTCCAAGGGATGCAGTAAATCTGAAGTGAAGCATCGGAATCTAAAACTGGACTCACAGGAGATATTCAAATCATAGAGAGTTAGAGTGTCAGTCCTCTTGTACTTAAGCCCGCATTGTGCCTCTTGTATTAAATTCGGATGCAATTTCTGTGTTTCATCGTCAATACGAAGGTCTAACGGATACAGTAAACCTGAAGTGAAGCATCGGAATCTAAACTAGGACTCACAGGAGAGGTTCAAATCTTAGAAAGTTAGAGTGTCAGTCGTCTTGTACTTAAGTCGGCATTGTGCCATTTGTATTAAATTCGGATGCAATTTCTGTGTTTCATCGTCAATAAGAAGGTCCAAGGGATACAGCAAACCTGAAGTGAAGCATCGGAATCTAAAACTGGTCTCACAGGAGAGGTTCAAATCATAGAAAGTTAGAAGCTCAGTCCTCTTGTACTTATGTCGGCATTGTGCCTTTTGTATTACACTCGGATGCAATTTCTAGGTTTCATCATCAATAAGAAGGTCCAAGGGATACAGTAAACCTGAAGTGAAGCATCGGAATCTAAAACTGGACTCACAGGAGAGGTTCAAAACATAGAAAGTTGGAGTGTCAGTCCTCTTGTAGTTATGTCGACATTGTGCCTATTGTATTAAATTCGGTTGCAATTTCTGTGTTTCATCGTCAATAAGAAGGTTCAAGGGATACAGTAAACCTGAAGTGAAGCATTGGAATCTAAAACTGGACTCACAGGAGAGGTTCAAATCATAAAAATTTCGAGTGTCAGTCCTCTTGTACTTAAGTCGGCATTGTGCCTTTTGTATTAAATACGGATGCTATTTCGGGGTTTAATCGTCAATAAGAAGGTCCAAGGGATGCAGTAAACCTGAAGTGAAGCATCGGAATCTAAAACTGGACTCACAGGAGATATTCAAATCATAGAGAGTTAGAGTGTCAGCCCTCTTGTACTTAAGTCGGCATTGTGCCTTTTGTATTAAATTCGGATGCAATTTCCATGTTTCATCGACAATAAGAAGGTCCAAGGGATACAGTAAACCTGAAGTGAAGCATCGGAATCTAAAACTGGACTCACAGGAGAGGTTCAAATCACAGAAAGTTAGACGGTCAGTCCTCTTGTACTTAAGTCGGCATTGTGCCTATTGTATTAAATTCGGATGCAATTTCTGTGTTTCCACGTCAATAAGAAGGTCCAAGGGATACAGTTAACCTGAAGTGAAGAATCGGAATCTAAAACTGGACTCACAGGAGAGGTTCAAATCATAGAGAATTAGAGTGTCAGTCCTCTTATACGTAAGTCAGCATTGTGCCTTTTGTGTTAAATTCGGATGCAATATCTGTGTTTCATCGTCAATAAGAAGGTCCAAGGGATACAGTAAACCTGTAGTGAAGCATCGGAATCTAAAATTGGACTCACAGGAGGGGTTCAAATCATAGAAAGTTCGAGGGTCAGTCCTCTTGTACTTAAGTTGGCATTGTGCCTTTTGTATTAAATTCGGATGCAATTTCTAGGTTTCATCGACAATAAGAAGGTCCAAGGGATACAGTAAACCTGAAGTGAAGCATCGGAATCTAAAACTGGACTCACAGGAGAGGATCAAATCATAGAGAGTTAGAGTGTCAGTCCTGTTGTACATAAGTTGTCATTTTGCGTTTTGTATTAAATTCGGATGTAATATCTATGTTTCATCGCCAATTAGATGGTCCAAGGGATACAGTAAAGCTGAAGTGAAGCATCGGAATCTAAAACTGTACTCACAGGAGAGGTTCAAATCATAGAAAGTTAGAGTGTCCGTCCTCTTGTACGTAGGTCGGCATTGTGCCTTTTGTATTAAATTCGGATGCAATTTCTGTGTTTCATCGTCAATAAGAAGGTCCAAGGGATACAGTATACCTGAAGTGAAGCATCGGAATCTAAAACTGGACTCACAGGAGAGGTTCAAATCATAGAAAGTTAGTGTCAGTCCTCTTGTACTTAAGTCGGCATTGTTCATTTTGTATTAAATTCGGATGCAATATCTGAGTTTCATCGTCAATAAGAAGGTCCAAGAGATACAGTAAACCTGAAGTGAAATATCGGAATCTAAAACTGGACTCACAGGAGAGGTTCAAATCATAGCGAGTTAGAGTGTCAGTCCTCTTGTACTTAAGTCGGAATTATGCCTATTGTATTAAATTCGGTTGCAATTTTGTGTTTCTTCGTCAATAAGAAGGTTCAAGGGATACAGTAGACCTGAAGTGAAACATCGGAATCTAAAACTGGACTCACAGGAGGGGTTCAAATCAAAGAAAGTTAGAGTCTCAGTCCTCTTGTACTTATGTCGGCATTGTGCGTTTTGTATTAAATTCGGATGGAATTTCTGCGTTTCATCGTCAATAAGAAGGTCCAAGGGTTACAGTAAACCTGAAGTGAAGCAGCGGAATCTAAAACTGGACTCACAGGAGAGGTACAAATCATAGAAAGTTAGAGTGTCAGTCGTCTTGTACTTAAGTCGGCATTGTGCCTTTTGTGTTATATTCGGATGCAATTTCTCTGTTTCATCGACAATAAGAAGGTCCAATGGATACAGTAAACCTAAAGTGAAGCATCGGAATCGAAAACTGGACTCACAGGAGGGGTTCAAATATAGAAAGTTAGAGGGTCAGTCCTCTTGTACTTAAGTTGGCATTGTGCCTGTTGTATTGAATTCGGATGCGATTTCGAGCTTTCATCGTCAATAACATGGTCCAAGGGATATTGTAAACCTGAAGTGAAGCATCGGAATCTAAAACTGGACTCACAGGAGAGGTTCAAATCATAGAGAGTTAGAGTGTCAGTCCTCTTGTACATAAGTTGTCATTTTGCGTTTTGTATTAAATTCGGATGCAATTTCTGTGTTTCATCGTCAATAAGAAAGTCCGAGGGTTAGAGTAAAACTGAAGTGAAGCATCGGAATCGAAAACTGGACTCACAGGAGAGGTTCAAATCATAGAGAGTTAGAGTGTCAGTCCTCTTGTACATAAGCTGGCATTGTGCGTTTTGTATTAAATTCGGATGCAATTTCTAGGATACATCGTCAATAAGAAGGTCCAAGGGATACAGTAAACCTGAAGTAAAGCATCGGAATTCAAACCTGGACTCACAGGAGAGGTTCAAATCATAGAAAGTTAGAGTGTCCGTCCTCTTGTACGTAAGTCAGCATTGTGCCTTTTGTACTAAATTCGGATTCAATTTCTGTGTTTCATCGTCAATAAGAAGGTCCAAGGGATACAGTAAACCTGAAGTGAAGTATCGGAATCTAAAATTTGACTCACAGGAGAGGTACAAATCATAGTAAGTTAGAGAGTCACTCATCTTGTACTTAAGTCGGCATTGTGCCTTTTGTATTAAATTGGGATGCAATTTCTAGGATACATCGTCAATAAGAAGGTCCAAGGGATACAGTAAACCTGAAGTGAAGCATCGGAATTCAAAACTGGACTCACAGGAGAGGTTCAAATCATAGAGAGTTAGAGTGTCAGTCCACTTGTACATAAGTTGGCATTGTGCGTTTTGTATTAAATTCGGATGCAATTTCTGTGTTTCATCGTCAATAAGAAAGTCCGAGGGTTAGAGTAAAACTGAAGTGAAGCATCGTAATCTAAAACTGGACTCACAGGAGAGGTTCAAATCATAAAAAGTTGGAGTGTCAGTCCTCTTGTACTTAAGTCAGCATTGTGCGTTTACTATTAAATTAGGATGCAATTTGTGTGTTTCATCGTCAATAAGAAGGATGAAGAGATACAGTAAACCTGATGTGAAGCATCGGAATCTAAAAGTGGACTCACAGGAGAGGTTCAAATCATAGTGAGTTAGAGTGTCAGTCCTCTTGTACTTAAGCCCGCATTGTGCCTCTTGTATTAAATTCGGATGCAATTTATGTGTTTCTTCGTCAATACGAAGGTCTAACGGATACAGTCAACCTGAAGTGAAGCATCGGAATCTAAAAATTGGACTCACAGGAGAGGTTCAAATCAAAGAAAGTTAGAGTCTCAGTCCATTTGTACTTATGTCGGCATCGTGCCTATTGTATTAAATTCGGTTGCAATTTCTGCGTTTGATCGTCAATAAGAACGTCCAGTGATACAGTAAACCTGAAGAGAAGCATCGGAATCTAAAACTCGACTCACAGGAGAGGTTCAAATCAAAGTGAGTTACAGTGTCAGTCCTCTTGTACTTAAGTCGGCATTGTGCATTTCGTATTAAATTCGGATGTAATTCCTGTGTTTCATCGTCAATAAGAATATCCAAGGGATACAGTAAACCTGAAGTGAAGCATCGGAATGTAAAACTGGACTCACAGGAGAGGTTCAAATGATAGAGAGTTAGTGTGTCAGTCCTGTTGTACATAAGTCGGCATTGTGCCTTTGGTATTAAATTCGGATGCTATTTCTGTGTTACATCGTCAATAAGACGGTCCAAGGGATGGAGAAAACCTGAAGTAAGGCATCGGAATATAAAACTGGACTCATAGGAGAGGTTCAAATCGTAGAGAGTTAGAGTGACAGTCCTCTTGTATTTAAGTCGGCATTGTGCCTTTTGTATTAAATTCGGATGCAATTTTTGTGTTTCATCGTTAATAAGAAGATTCAAGGGATACAGTAAACATGAAGTGAAGCATCGGAATCTAAAACTGGACTCACAGGAGAGGTTCAAATCAAAGAAAGTTAGAGTCGCAGTCCTCTTGTACTTATGTCGCCATTGTGCGTTTTGTATTAAATTCGGATGCAATTTCTGTGTTTCATCGCCAATAAGTAGGTCCAAGGGATACAGTAAACCTGAAGTGAAGCAGCGGAATCTAAGACTGGACTCACTGGAGCGGTTAAAATAATAGAAAGTTAGAGTGTCAGTCGTCTTGTACATAAGTCGGCATCGTGCCTTTTGTGTTAAATTCGGATGCAATTTCTGTGTTTCATCGTCAATAAGAAGGTCCAAGGGATGCAGTAAACCAGGAGTGAAGCATCGGAATCTAAAACTGGACTCACAGGAGATATTCAAATCATAGAGAGTTAGAGTGTCAGTCGCCTTGTACTTAAGTCGGCATTGTGCCCTTTGTATTAAATTCGGATGCAATTTCTGTGTTTCATCGTCAATAAGAAGGTCCAAGGGATACAGTGAACCTGAAGTGAAGCATCGGAATCTAAAACTAGACTCACAGGAGAAGTTCAAAACATAGAAAGCTGGAGTGTCATTCCTCTTGTACTTATGTCGACATTGTGCCTATTGTATTAAATTCGGTTGCAATTTCTGTGTTTCATCGTCAATAAGAAGGTTCAAGGGATACAGTAAACCTGAAGTGAAGCATTGGAATCTAAAACTGGACTCACAGGAGAGGTTCAAATCATAGAAATTTCGAGTGTCAGTAGTCTTGTACTTAAGTCGGCATTGTGCCTTTTGTATTAAATACGGATGCTATTTCTGAGTTTAATCGTCAATAAGAAGGTCCAAGGGATGCAGTAAACCAGGAGTGAAGCATCGGAATCTAAAACTGGACTCACAGGAGATATTCAAATCATAGAGAGTTAGAGTGTCAGTCCTCTTGTACTTAAGCCCGCATTGTGCCTCTTGTATTAAATTCGGATGCAATTTATGTGTTTCTTCGTCAATACGAAGGTCTAACGGATACAGTAAACCTGAAGTGAAGCATCGGAATCTAAAAATTGGACTCACAGGAGAGGTTCAAATCAAAGAAAGTTAGAGTCTCAGTCCATTTGTACTTATGTCGGCATCGTGCCTATTGTATTAAATTCGGTTGCAATTTCTGTGTTTGATCGTCAATAAGAACGTCCAGTGATACAGTAAACCTGAAGAGAAGCATCGGAATCTAAAACTCGACTCACAGGAGAGGTTCAAATCAAAGTGAGTTACAGTGTCAGTCCTCTTGTACTTAAGTCGGCATTGTGCATTTCGTATTAAATTCGGATGTAATTCCTGTGTTTCATCGTCAATAAGAATATCCAAGGGATACAGTAAACCTGAAGTGAAGCATCGGAATCTAAAACTGGACTCACAGGAGATATTCAAATCACAGAGAGTTAGAGTGTCAGTCCTCTTGTACTTAAGCCCGCATTGTACCTCTTGTATTAAATTCGGATGCAATTTCTGTGTTTCATCGTCAATACGAAGGTCTAACGGATACAGTAAACCTGAAGAGAAGCATCGGAATCTAAAACTCGACTCACAGGAGAGGTTCAAATCAAAGTGAGTTACAGTGTCAGTCCTCTTGTACTTAAGTCGGCATTGTGCATTTCGTATTAAATTCGGATGTAATTCCTGTGTTTCATCGTCAATAAGAATATCCAAGGGATACAGTAAACCTGAAGTGAAGCATCGGAATGTAAAACTGGACTCACAGGAGAGGTTCAAATGATAGAGAGTTAGTGTGTCAGTCCTGTTGTACATAAGTCGGCATTGTGCCTTTGGTATTAAATTCGGATGCTATTTCTGTGTTACATCGTCAATAAGACGGTCCAAGGGATGGAGAAAACCTGAAGTAAGGCATCGGAATATAAAACTGGACTCATAGGAGAGGTTCAAATCGTAGAGAGTTAGAGTGACAGTCCTCTTGTATTTAAGTCGGCATTGTGCCTTTTGTATTAAATTCGGATGCAATTTTTGTGTTTCATCGGTAATAAGAAGATTCAAGGGATACAGTAAACATGAAGTGAAGCATCGGAATCTAAAACTGGACTCACAGGAGAGGTTCAAATCAAAGAAAGTTAGAGTCGCAGTCCTCTTGTACTTATGTCGCCATTGTGCGTTTTGTATTAAATTCGGATGCAATTTCTGTGTTTCATCGCCAATAAGTAGGTCCAAGGGATACAGTAAACCTGAAGTGAAGCAGCGGAATCTAAGACTGGACTCACTGGAGCGGTTAAAATAATAGAAAGTTAGAGTGTCAGTCGTCTTGTACATAAGTCGGCATCGTGCCTTTTGTGTTAAATTCGGATGCAATTTCTGTGTTTCATCGTCAATAAGAAGGTCCAAGGGATGCAGTAAACCAGGAGTGAAGCATCGGAATCTAAAACTGGACTCACAGGAGATATTCAAATCATAGAGAGTTAGAGTGTCAGTCGCCTTGTACTTAAGTCGGCATTGTGCCCTTTGTATTAAATTCGGATGCAATTTCTGTGTTTCATCGTCAATAAGAAGGTCCAAGGGATACAGTGAACCTGAAGTGAAGCATCGGAATCTAAAACTAGACTCACAGGAGAAGTTCAAAACATAGAAAGCTGGAGTGTCATTCCTCTTGTACTTATGTCGACATTGTGCCTATTGTATTAAATTCGGTTGCAATTTCTGTGTTTCATCGTCAATAAGAAGGTTCAAGGGATACAGTAAACCTGAAGTGAAGCATTGGAATCTAAAACTGGACTCACAGGAGAGGTTCAAATCATAGAAATTTCGAGTGTCAGTCCTCTTGTACTTAAGTCGGCATTGTGCCTTTTGTATTAAATACGGATGCTATTTCTGAGTTTAATCGTCAATAAGAAGGTCCAAGGGATGCAGTAAACCAGGAGTGAAGCATCGGAATCTAAAACTGGACTCACAGGAGATATTCAAATCATAGAGAGTTAGAGTGTCAGTCCTCTTGTACTTAAGCCCGCATTGTGCCTCTTGTATTAAATTCGGATGCAATTTATGTGTTTCTTCGTCAATACGAAGGTCTAACGGATACAGTAAACCTGAAGTGAAGCATCGGAATCTAAAAATTGGACTCACAGGAGAGGTTCAAATCAAAGAAAGTTAGAGTCTCAGTCCATTTGTACAAATGTCGGCATCGTGCCTATTGTATTAAATTCGGTTGCAATTTCTGCGTTTGATCGTCAATAAGAACGTCCAGTGATACAGTAAACCTGAAGAGAAGCATCGGAATCTAAAACTCGACTCACAGGAGAGGTTCAAATCAAAGTGAGTTACAGTGTCAGTCCTCTTGTACTTAAGTCGGCATTGTGCATTTCGTATTAAATTCGGATGTAATTCCTGTGTTTCACCGTCAATAAGAATATCCAAGGGATACAGTAAACCTGAAGTGAAGCATCGGAATGTAAAACTGGACTCACAGGAGAGGTTCAAATGATAGAGAGTTAGTGTGTCAGTCCTGTTGTACATAAGTCGGCATTGTGCCTTTGGTATTAAATTCGGATGCTATTTCTGTGTTACATCGTCAATAAGACGGTCCAAGGGATGGAGAAAACCTGAAGTAAGGCATCGGAATATAAAACTGGACTCATAGGAGAGGTTCAAATCGTAGAGAGTTAGAGTGACAGTCCTCTTGTATTTAAGTCGGCATTGTGCCTTTTGTATTAAATTCGGATGCAATTTTTGTGTTTCATCGTTAATAAGAAGATTCAAGGGATACAGTAAACATGAAGTGAAGCATCGGAATCTAAAACTGGACTCACAGGAGAGGTTCAAATCAAAGAAAGTTAGAGTCGCAGTCCTCTTGTACTTATGTCGCCATTGTGCGTTTTGTATTAAATTCGGATGCAACTTCTGTGTTTCATCGCCAATAAGTAGGTCCAAGGGATACAGTAAACCTGAAGTGAAGCAGCGGAATCTAAGACTGGACTCACTGGAGCGGTTAAAATAATAGAAAGTTAGAGTGTCAGTCGTCTTGTACATAAGTCGGCATCGTGCCTTTTGTGTTAAATTCGGATGCAATTTCTGTGTTTCATCGTCAATAAGAAGGTCCAAGGGATACAGTAAACCTGAAGTGATGCATCGGAATCTAAAACTGGACTCACAGGAGAGGTTCAAATCATAGAAAGTTAGAGGGTCAGTCCTCTTGTACTTATGTCAGCATTGTGCCTTTTGTATTAAATTCGGATGCAATTTCTAGGTTTCATCGTCAATATGAAGGTCCAAGGGATACAGTAAACCTGAAGTGAAGCAACGGAATCTAAAACTGGACTCACAGGAGAGGTTCAAATCATAGAGAGTTAGAGTGTCAGTCCTCTTGTACATAAGTTGGCATTTTGCGTTTTGTATTACATTCGGATGTAATATCTGTGTTTCATCGTCAATAAGATGGTCCAAGGGATACAGTAAACCTGAAGTGAAGCATCGTAATCTAAAACTGGACTCACAGGAAAGGTTCAAATCAAAGAAAGTTGGAGTGTCAGTCCTCTTGTACTTAAGTCGGCATTGTGCCTTTTGTATTAAATTCGGATGCAATTTCTCTGTTTCATCGTCAATAAGAAGGTCCAAGGGATACAGTGAACCTGAAGTGAAGCATCGGAATCTAAAACTGGACTCACAGGAGAGGTCCCAATCATAGCGAGTTAGAGTGTCAGTCCTCTTGTACATAAGTCGGCATTGAGCCATTGGTCTTAAATTCTGATTTTATATCTGTGTTACATCGTCAATAAGACCGTCCAAGGGATACAGAAAAAATGAATGAGGCATCGGAATCTAAAACTGGACTCATAGGAGAGGTTCAAATCGTACAGAGTTAGAGTGACAGTCCTCTTGTACTTAAGTCGGCATTGTGCCTTTTGTATTAAATTCGGATGCAATTTCTGTGTTTCATCGTTAATAAGAAGATTCAAGGGATACAGTAAGCATGAAGTGAAGCATTGGAATCTAAAACTGGACTCACAGGAGAGGTTCAAATCAAAGAAAGTTAGAGTCGCAGTCCTCTTGTACTTATGTCGCCATTGTGCGTTTTGTATTAAATTCGGATGCAACTTCTGTTTTTCATCGCCAATAAGTAGGTCCAAGGGATACAGTAAACCTGAAGTGAAGCAGCGGAATCTAAGACTGGACTCACTGGAGCGGTTAAAATAATAGAAAGTTAGAGTGTCAGTCGTCTTGTACATAAGTCGGCATCGTGCCTTTTGTGTTAAATTCGGATGTAATTCCTGTGTTTCATCGTCAATAAGAATATCCAAGGGATACAGTAAACCTGAAGTGAAGCATCGGAATGTAAAACTGGACTCACAGGAGAGGTTCAAATGATAGAGAGTTAGTGTGTCAGTCCTGTTGTACATAAGTCGGCATTGTGCCTTTGGTATTAAATTCGGATGCTATTTCTGTGTTACATCGTCAATAAGACGGTCCAAGGGATGGAGAAAACCTGAAGTAAGGCATCGGAATATAAAACTGGACTCATAGGAGAGGTTCAAATCGTAGAGAGTTAGAGTGACAGTCCTCTAGTATTTAAGTCGGCATTGTGCCTTTTGTATTAAATTCGGATGCAATTTTTGTGTTTCATCGTTAATAAGAAGATTCAAGGGATACAGTAAACATGAAGTGAAGCATCGGAATCTAAAACTGGACTCACAGGAGAGGTTCAAATCAAAGAAAGTTAGAGTCGCAGTCCTCTTGTACTTATGTCGCCATTGTGCGTTTTGTATTAAATTCGGATGCAACTTCTGTGTTTCATCGCCAATAAGTAGGTCCAAGGGATACAGTAAACCTGAAGTGAAGCAGCGGAATCTAAGACTGGACTCACTGGAGCGGTTAAAATAATAGAAAGTTAGAGTGTCAGTCGTCTTGTACATAAGTTGGCATCGTGCCTTTTGTGTTAAATTCGGATGCAATTTCTGTGTTTCATCGTCAATAAGAAGGTCCAAGGGATGCAGTAAACCAGGAGTGAAGCATCGGAATCTAAAACTGGACTCACAGGAGATATTCAAATCATAGAGAGTTAGAGTGTCAGTCGCCTTGTACTTAAGTCGGCATTGTGCCCTTTGTATTAAATTCGGATGCAATTTCTGTGTTTCATCGTCAATAAGAAGGTCCAAGGGATACAGTGAACCTGAAGTGAAGCATCGGAATCTAAAACTAGACTCACAGGAGAAGTTCAAAACGTAGAAAGCTGGAGTGTCATTCCTCTTGTACTTATGTCGACATTGTGCCTATTGTATTAAATTCGGTTGCAATTTCTGTGTTTCATCGTCAATAAGAAGGTTCAAGGGATACAGTAAACCTGAAGTGAAGCATTGGAATCTAAAACTGGACTCACAGGAGAGGTTCAAATCATAGAAATTTCGAGTGTCAGTCCTCTTGTGCTTAAGTCGGCATTGTGCCTTTTGTATTAAATACGGATGCTATTTCTGAGTTTAATCGTCAATAAGAAGGTCCAAGGGATGCAGTAAACCAGGAGTGAAGCATCGGAATCTAAAACTGGACTCACAGGAGATATTCAAATCATAGAGAGTTAGAGTGTCAGTCCTCTTGTACTTAAGCCCGCATTGTGCCTCTTGTATTAAATTCGGATGCAATTTATGTGTTTCTTCGTCAATACGAAGGTCTAACGGATACAGTAAACCTGAAGTGAAGCATCGGAATCTAAAAATTGGACTCACAGGAGAGGTTCAAATCAAAGAAAGTTAGAGTCTCAGTCCATTTGTACTTATGTCGGCATCGTGCCTATTGTATTAAATTCGGTTGCAATTTCTGTGTTTGATCGTCAATAAGAACGTCCAGTGATACAGTAAACCTGAAGAGAAGCATCGGAATCTAAAACTCGACTCACAGGAGAGGTTCAAATCAAAGTGTGTTACAGTGTCAGTCCTCTTGTACTTAAGTCGGCATTGTGCATTTCGTATTAAATTCGGATGTAATTCCTGTGTTTCATCGTCAATAAGAATATCCAAGGGATACAGTAAACCTGAAGTGAAGCATCGGAATCTAAAACTGGACTCACAGGAGATATTCAAATCACAGAGAGTTAGAGTGTCAGTCCTCTTGTACTTAAGCCCGCATTGTACCTCTTGTATTAAATTCGGATGCAATTTCTGTGTTTCATCGTCAATACGAAGGTCTAACGGATACAGTAAACCTGAAGTGAAGCATCGGAATCTAAAACAGGACTCACAGGAGAGGGTCAAATCATAGAAAGTTAGAGTGTCAGTCGCCTTGTACTTAAGTCGGCATTGTGCCCTTTGTATTAAATTCGGATGCAATTTCTGTGTTTCATCGTCAATAAGAAGGTCCAAGGGATACAGTGAACCTGAAGTGAAGCATCGGAATCTAAAACTAGACTCACAGGAGAAGTTCAAAACATAGAAAGCTGGAGTGTCATTCCTCTTGTACTTATGTCGACATTGTGCCTATTGTATTAAATTCGGTTGCAATTTCTGTGTTTCATCGTCAATAAGAAGGTTCAAGGGATACAGTAAACCTGAAGTGAAGCATTGGAATCTAAAACTGGACTCACAGGAGAGGTTCAAATCATAGAAATTTCGAGTGTCAGTCCTCTTGTACTTAAGTCGGCATTGTGCCTTTTGTATTAAATACGGATGCTATTTCTGAGTTTAATCGTCAATAAGAAGGTCCAAGGGATGCAGTAAACCAGGAGTGAAGCATCGGAATCTAAAACTGGACTCACAGGAGATATTCAAATCATAGAGAGTTAGAGTGTCAGTCCTCTTGTACTTAAGCCCGCATTGTGCCTCTTGTATTAAATTCGGATGCAATTTATGTGTTTCTTCGTCAATACGAAGGTCTAACGGATACAGTAAACCTGAAGTGAAGCATCGGAATCTAAAAATTGGACTCACAGGAGAGGTTCAAATCAAAGAAAGTTAGAGTCTCAGTCCATTTGTACTTATGTCGGCATCGTGCCTATTGTATTAAATTCGGTTGCAATTTCTGCGTTTGATCGTCAATAAGAACGTCCAGTGATACAGTAAACCTGAAGAGAAGCATCGGAATCTAAAACTCGACTCACAGGAGAGGTTCAAATCAAAGTGAGTTACAGTGTCAGTCCTCTTGTACTTAAGTCGGCATTGTGCATTTCGTATTAAATTCGGATGTAATTCCTGTGTTTCATCGTCAATAAGAATATCCAAGGGATACAGTAAACCTGAAGTGAAGCATCGGAATGTAAAACTGGACTCACAGGAGAGGTTCAAATGATAGAGAGTTAGTGTGTCAGTCCTGTTGTACATAAGTCGGCATTGTGCCTTTGGTATTAAATTCGGATGCTATTTCTGTGTTACATCGTCAATAAGACGGTCCAAGGGATGGAGAAAACCTGAAGTAAGGCATCGGAATATAAAACTGGACTCATAGGAGAGGTTCAAATCGTAGAGAGTTAGAGTGACAGTCCTCTTGTATTTAAGTCGGCATTGTGCCTTTTGTATTAAATTCGGATGCAATTTTTGTGTTTCATCGTTAATAAGAAGATTCAAGGGATACAGTAAACATGAAGTGAAGCATCGGAATCTAAAACTGGACTCACAGGAGTGGTTCAAATCAAAGAAAGTTAGAGTCGCAGTCCTCTTGTACTTATGTCGCCATTGTGCGTTTTGTATTAAATTCGGATGCAACTTCTGTGTTTCATCGCCAATAAGTAGGTCCAAGGGATACAGTAAACCTGAAGTGAAGCAGCGGAATCTAAGACTGGACTCACTGGAGCGGTTAAAATAATAGAAAGTTAGAGTGTCAGTCGTCTTGTACATAAGTCGGCATCGTGCCTTTTGTGTTAAATTCGGATGCAATTTCTGTGTTTCATCGTCAATAAGAAGGTCCAAGGGATACAGTAAACCTGAAGTGATGCATCGGAATCTAAAACTGGACTCACAGGAGAGGTTCAAATCATAGAAAGTTAGAGGGTCAGTCCTCTTGTACTTATGTCAGCATTGTGCCTTTTGTATTAAATTCGGATGCAATTTCTAGGTTTCATCGTCAATATGAAGGTCCAAGGGATACAGTAAACCTGAAGTGAAGCAACGGAATCTAAAACTGGACTCACAGGAGAGGTTCAAATCATAGAGAGTTAGAGTGTCAGTCCTCTTGTACATAAGTTGGCATTTTGCGTTTTGTATTACATTCGGATGTAATATCTGTGTTTCATCGTCAATAAGATGGTCCAAGGGATACAGTAAACCTGAAGTGAAGCATCGTAATCTAAAACTGGACTCACAGGAAAGGTTCAAATCAAAGAAAGTTGGAGTGTCAGTCCTCTTGTACTTAAGTCGGCATTGTGCCTTTTGTATTAAATTCGGATGCAATTTCTGTGTTTCATCGTCAATAAGAAGGTCCAAGGGATACAGTGAACCTGAAGTGAAGCATCGGAATCTAAAACTGGACTCACAGGAGAGGTCCCAATCATAGCGAGTTAGAGTGTCAGTCCTCTTGTACATAAGTCGGCATTGAGCCATTGGTCTTAAATTCTGATTTTATATCTGTGTTACATCGTCAATAAGACCGTCCAAGGGATACAGAAAAAATGAATGAGGCATCGGAATCTAAAACTGGACTCATAGGAGAGGTTCAAATCGTACAGAGTTAGAGTGACAGTCCTCTTGTACTTAAGTCGGCATTGTGCCTTTTGTATTAAATTCGGATGCAATTTCTGTGTTTCATCGTTAATAAGAAGATTCAAGGGATACAGTAAACATGAAGTGAAGCATTGGAATCTAAAACTGGACTCACAGGAGAGGTTCAAATCAAAGAAAGTTAGAGTCGCAGTCCTCTTGTACTTATGTCGCCATTGTGCGTTTTGTATTAAATTCGGATGCAATTTCTGTGTTTCATCGCCAATAAGTAGGTCCAAGGGATACAGTAAACCTGAAGTGAAGCAGCGGAATCTAAGACTGGACTCACTGGAGCGGTTAAAATAATAGAAAGTTAGAGTGTCAGTCGTCTTGTACATAAGTCGGCATCGTGCCTTTTGTGTTAAATTCGGATGCAATTTCTGTGTTTCATCGTTAATAAGAAGGTCCAAGGGATACAGTAAACCTGAAGTGATGCATCGGAATCTAAAACTGGACTCACAGGAGAGGTTCAAATCATAGGAAGTTAGAGGGTCAGTCCTCTTATACTTAAGTCGCCATTGTGCCTTCTGTATTAAATTCGGATGCAATTTCGAGGCTTCATCGTCAATAAGAAGCTCCAAGGGATGCAGTTAACCTGAAGTGAAGCATCGGAATCTAAAACTGGACTCACAGGACAGGTTCAAATCATAGAGAATTAGAGTGTCAGTCCTCTTATAGATAAGTCAGCATTGTGCCTTTTGTATTAAATTCGGATGCAATTTCTGTGTTTCATCGTCAATAAGAAGGTCCAAGGGATTCAGTAAAGCTGAAGTGAAGCATCGGAATCTAAAATTGGACTCACAGGAGAGGTTCAAATCATAAAAAGTTCGGGGGTCAGTCCTCTTGTACTTAAGTCGGCATTGTGCTTTTTGTACTAAATTCGCATGCAATTTCTAGGTTTCATCGTCAATATGAAGGCCCAAGGGATACAGTAAACCTGAAGTGAAGCATCGGAATCTAAAACTGGACTCACAGGAGAGGTTCAAATCATAGAGAGTTAGAATGTCAGTCCTCTTGTACATAAGTTGGCATTTTGCGTTTTGTATTAAATTCGGATGTAATATCTGTGTTTCATCGTCAATAAGATGGTCCAAGGGATACAGTAAACCTGAAGTGAAGCATCATAATCTAAAACTGGACTCACAGGAGAGGTTCAAATCTTAGAAAGTTTGAGTGTCAGTCCTCTTGTACTTAAGTCGGCATTGTGCCATATTATTAAATTCGGATGCAATTTCTGTGTTTCATCGTCAATAAGAAGGTCCAAGGGATACAGTAAACCTGAAGTGAAGCATCGGAATCTAAAACTGGACTCACAGGAGAGGTTCAAATCATAGTAAGTTACAGTTTCATCCTCTTGTACTTAATTCGGCATTGTGCCTTTAGTATCAAATTCGGAAGCGATTTCTGTCTTTCATCGTCAATAAGAAGGTCCAAGGGATACAGTAAACCTGAAGTGAAGCATCGGAATCTAAAACTGGACTCACAGGAGAGGTCCAAATCATAGAGAGTTAGAGTTTCTGTCCTCTTGTACATAAGTCGGCATTGTGCCTTTTGTATTGAATTCGGATGCTGTTTCTGTGTTTCTTCGTCAATAAGAAATTCCAAGGGATACAGTAAACATGAAGTGAAGCATTGGAATCTAAAACTGGACTCACAGGACAGGTTCAAATCATAGAGAATTAGAGTGTCAGTCCTCTTATAGATAAGTCAGCATTGTGCCTTTTGTATTAAATTCGGATGCAATTTCTGTGTTTCATCGTCAATAAGATGGTCCAAGGGATTTAGTAAAGCTGAAGTGAAGCATCGGAATCTAAAATTGGACTCACAGGAGAGGTTCAAATCATTGAAAGTTCGGGGGTCAGTCCTCTTGTACTTAAGTCGGCATTGTGCTTTTTGTACTAAATTCGCATGCAATTTCTAGGTTTCATCGTCAATATGAAGGCCCAAGGGATACAGTAAACCTGAAGTGAAGCATCGGAATCTAAAACTGGACTCACAGGAGAGGTTCAAATCATAGAGAGTTAGAATGTCAGTCCTCTTGTACATAAGTTGGCATTTTGCGTTTTGTATTAAATTCGGATGTAATATCTGTGTTTCATCGTCAATAAGATGGACCAAGGGATACAGTAAACCTGAAGTGAAGCATCGTAATCTAAAACTGGACTCACAGGAGAGGTTCAAATCTTAGAAAGTTTTAGTGTCAGTCCTCTTGTACTTAAGTCGGCATTGTGCCATATTATTAAATTCGGATACAATTTCTGTGTTTCATCGTCAATAAGAAGGTCCAAGGGATACAGTAAACCTAAAGTGAAGCATCGGAATCTAAAACTGGACTCACAGGAGAGGTTCAAATCATAGTAAGTTACAGTGTCATTCCTCTTGTACTTAATTC
This sequence comes from Schistocerca americana, assembly GCF_021461395.2. Taxonomy (NCBI): domain Eukaryota; kingdom Metazoa; phylum Arthropoda; class Insecta; order Orthoptera; family Acrididae; genus Schistocerca; species Schistocerca americana. The sequence continues at coordinate 63,569,359 of NC_060121.1, forward strand.
GGCATTGTGCCTTTAGTATCAAATTCGGAAGAGATTTCTGTCTTTCATCGTCAATAAGAAGGTCCAAGGGATACAGTAAACCTGAAGTGAAGCATCGGAATCTAAAACTGGACTCACAGGAGAGGTCCAAATCATAGAGAGTTAGAGTGTCTGTCCTCTTGTACATAAGTCGGCATTGTGCCTTTTGTATTGAATTCGGATGCTGTTTCTGTGTTTCATCGTCAATAAGAAATTCCAAGGGATACAGTAAACATGAAGTAAAGCATTGGAATCTAAAACTGGACTCACAGGAGCGGTTCAAATCATAAAGAGTTAGAGTGTCAGCCCTCTTGTACATAAGTCGGCATCGTGCCTTTTGTATTAAAATCGGATGCAATATCTGTGTTTCATCGTCAATAAGAAGGTCCAAGGGATACAGTAAACCTGAAGTGAAGCATCGGAATCTAAAACTGGACTAACAGGAGAGGTTCAAATCATACAGAGTTAGAGTGTCAGTCCTCTTGTACTTAAGTTGGCATAGTGCCTATTGTATTAAATTCGGTTGCAATTTCTGCGTTTGATCGTCAATAAGAAGGTCCAGAGATACAGCAAACCTGAAGAGAGGCATCGGAATCTAAAACTCGACTCACAGGAGAGGTTCAATTCATAGTAAGTTACAGTGTCAGTCCTCTTGTACTTAAGTCAGCATTGTGCATTTCGTATTAAATTCGGATGTAATACCTGTGTTTCATCGTCAATAAGAATGTCCAACGGATACGGTAAACCTGAAGTGAAGCATCGGAATCTAAAACTGGACTCACAGGAGAGGTTCAAATCATAGAAAGTTAGAGTGTCAGTCCTCTTGTACTTAAGTCGGCATTGTGCCTTTTGTATTAAATTCGGATGCTATTTCTGTGTTTCATCGTCAATAAGAAAGTCCAAGGGGTACAGTAAACCTGAAGTGAAGCATCGGAATCTATAACTGGACTCATAGGAGAGGTTGAAATCATAGAGAGTTAGGGTGTCAGTCTTCTTGTACTTAAGTCGGCATTGTGCCTTTTGTATTAAATTCGGATGCAATTTCTGTGTTTCATCGTCATTAAGAAGGTTCAAGGGATACAGTAAACATGAAGTGAAGCATCGGAATCTAAAACTGGACTCACAGGAGAGGTTCAAATCAAAGAAAGTTAGAGTCTCAGTCCTGTTGTACTTATTACGGCATTGTGCGTTTTGTATTAAATTCGGATGCAATTTCTGTGTTTCATCGTCAATAAGAAGGTCCAAGTGATACAGTATACCTGAAGTGAAGCAGCGGAATCTAAAACTGGACTCACAGGAGCGGATCACATCATAGAAAGGTAGAGTGTCAGTCGTCTTGTACATAAGTCGGCATTGTGCGTTTTGTGTTAAATTGGATGCAATTTCTGTGTTTCATCGTCAATAAGAAGGTCCAAGGGATACAGTAAACCTGAAGTGAAGCATCGGAATCTAAAACTGGACTCACAGGGGAAGTTCAAATCATAGAGATTTAGAGTGTCTGTCCTCTTGTACATAAGTCGTCATTGTGCCTTTTGTATTAAATTCGGATGCTGTTTCTGTGTTTCATCGTCAATAAGAAAGTCCAAGGGATACAGTAAACCTGAAGTGAAACATCGGAATCTAAAACTGGACTCACAGGAGCGGTTCAAATCATAGAGAGTTAGAGTGTCAGTCCTCTTGTACATAAGTCGGCATCGTGGCTTTTGTATTAAAATCGGATGCAATATCTGTGTTTCATCGTCAATAAGAAGGTCCAAGGGATACAGTAAACCTGAAGTGAGGCATCGGAATCTAAAACTGGACTCACAGGAGAGGTTCAAATCATAGAAAGTTAGAGTGTCAGTCCTCTTGTACATAAGTCGGCATTGTGCCTTATGTATTAAACTCGGATGCAAGTTCTGTGTTTCATCGTCAATAAGTAGATCCAAGGGGTACCGTAAACCTGAAGTGAAGCATCGGAATCTAAAACTTGACTCACAGGAGAGGTTCAAATCATAGAAAGTTAGAGTGTTAGTCCTCTTCTTCTTAAGCCGGCATTGTGCCTTTTGAATTTAATTCCGATGCAATTTCTGTGCTTCATCGTCAAAACGAAGGTCCAAGGGATACAGTACAGCTGAAGTGAAGCATCGGAATCTAAAACTGGACTCACAGGAGAGGTTCTAATTATAGAAAGTTAGAGAGTCAGTCCACTTGTACTTAATTCGGCATTGTGCCTTTCGAATTTCATTCCGATGCAATTTCTGTGCTTCATCGTCAATAATAATGTCCAAGGTATACATTAAACCTGAAGTGTAGCATCGGAATCTAAAACTGGACTCACAGGAGAAGTTCAAATCATAGAAAGTTAGAGTGTCCGTCCTCTTGTACTTAAGTCGGCATTGTGCCTTTTGTATTAACTTCGGATGCAATTTCTGTGTTTTTTGATCGTCAATAAGAAGGTCCAAGGGATACAGTAAACCTAAAGTGAAGCATCGGAATCTAAAACTGGACTCACAGGAGAGGTTCAAATTATAGAAAGTTAGTATCAGTCCTCTTGTACTTAAGTCGGCATTGTGCATTTTGTATTAAATTCGGATGCAATTACTGAGTTTCATCGCCAATAAGAAGGTCCAAGAGATACAGTAAACCTGAAGTGAAATTTCGGAATTTAAATCTGGACTCACAGGAGAGGTTCAAATCATAGAGAGTTAGAGTGTCAGTCCTCTTGTACTTAAGTCCGCATTGTGCCCTTTGTATTAAATTCGGATGCAATTTCTGTGTTTCATCGCCAATACGAAGGTCCAAACGATACAATATACCTGAAGTGAAGCATCGGAATCTAAAACTGGATTCACAGGAGAGGTTCAAATCATAGATCGTTAGAGTGTCAGTGCTCTTGTACTGATGTCGGCATTGTGCCTACTGTATGAAATTCGGATGCAATTTCTGTTTTTCATCGTCAATAAGAAGGTCCAAGGGATACAGTAACCTGAAGTGAAGCATCGGAATCTAAAACTGGACTCACAGGAGATGTTCAAATCATTGAAAGTTAGAGTGTCAGTCCTCTTGCACTTAAGTTGGCATTGTGCCTTTTGTATTAAATTCGGATGCAATTTCTGTGTTTCATCGTCAATAAGAACGTCCAAGGGATACAGTAAACCTGAAGTGAAGCATCGGTATCTAAAACTGGACACACAGGAGAGGTTCAAATCATAGAAAGTTAGAGTGTCAGTCCTCTTGTACATAAGTCGGCATTGTGCCTTTTGTATTAAACTCGGATGCAAGTTCTGTGTTTCATCGTCAATAAGAAGATCCAAGGGGTACCGTAAACCTGAAGTGAAGCATCGGAATCTAAAACTTGACTCACAGGAGAGGTTCAAATCATAGAAAGTTAGCGTGTCAGTCCTCCTCTTCTTAAGCCGGCACTGTGCCTTTTGAATTTAATTCCGATGCAATTTCTGTGCTTCATCGTCAAAACGAAGGTCCAAGGGATACAGTATAGCTGAAGTGAATAATCGGAATCTAAAACTTTACTCACAGGAGAGGTTCAAATTATAGAAAGTTAGAGAGTCAGTCCACTTGTACTTAATTCGGCATTGTGCCTCTCGAATTTCATTCCGATGCAATTTCTGTGCTTCATCGTCAATAAGAATGTCCAAGGTATACATTAAACCTGAAGTGTAGCATCGGAATCTAAAACTGGACTCACAGGAGAGGTTCAAATCATACAAAGTTAGAGTGTCGGTCCTCTTGTACTTAAGTCGGCATTGTGAATTTTGTATTAACTTCGGATGCAATTTCTGTGTTTTTTGATCGTCAATAAGAAGGTCCAAGGGATACAGTAAACCTGAAGTGAAGCATCGGAATCTAAAACTGGACTCACAGGAGAGGTTCAAATTATAGAAAGTTAGTATCAGTCCTCTTGTACTTAAGTCGGCATTGTGCATTTTGTATTAAATTCGGATGCAATTACTGAGATTCATCGCCAATAAGAAGGTCCAAGAGATACAGTGAACCTGAAGTGAAATTTCGGAATCTAAAACTGGACTCACAGGAGAGGTTCAAATCTTAGAGAGTTAGAGTGTCAGTCCTGTTGTACTTAAGTCGGAATTGTGCCTATTGTATTAAATTCGGTTGCAATTTCTGTGTTTCATCGTCAATTAGAAGGTTCAAGGGATACAGTAAACCTGAAGTAAAGCATCGGAATCAAAATCTGGACTCACAGGAGAGGTTCAAATCAAAGAAAGTTAGAGTCTCAGTCCTCTTGTACTTATGTCGGCATTGTGCGTTTTGTATTATATTCGGATGCAATTTCTTTATTTCATCGTCAATAAGAAGGTCCAAGGGATATAGTAAACCTGAAGTGAAGCAGCGGAATCTAAAACTGGACTCACAGGAGAGGTTCAAATCATAGAGAGTTAGAGTGTAAGTCCTCTTGTACATAAGTCAGCATTGTGTCTTTTGTATTAAATTCGGATTCAATTTCTGTGTTCCATCGTCAATAAGAAGGTCCAAGGGATACAGTAAACCTGAAGTGAAGTATCGGAATCTAAAATTGGACTCACAGGAGAGGTTTAAATCATAGTAAGTTAGAGGGTCAGTCATCTTGTACTTAAGTCGGCATTGTGCCTTATGTATTAAATTCGGATGCAATTTCTAGGATACATCGTCAATAAGATGGTCCAAGGGATGCAGTAAACCTGAAGCGAAGCATCAGAATTCAAAACTGGACTCACGGGAGAGGTTCAAATCATAGAGAGTTAGAGTGTCAGTCCTCTTGTACATAAGTTGGCATTGTGCGTTTTGTATTAAATTCGGATGAAATTTCTGTGTTTCATCGTCAATAAGAAGGTCCAAGGGATACAGTAAACCTGATGTGAAGCATCGTAATCTAAAACTGGACTCGCAGGAGAGGTTCAAATCATAGAAACTTAGAGTGTCAGTCGTCTTGTACTTAAGTCGGCATTGTGCGTTTTGTATTAAATTCGGATGAATTTCTGTGTTTCATCGTCAATAAGAAGGTCCAAGTGATACAGTATACCTGAAGTGAAGCAGTGGAATCTAAAACTGGACTCACAGGAGCGGATCACATCATAGAAAGGTAGAGTGTCAGTCGTCTTGTACATAAGTCGGCATTGTGCCTTTTGTGTTAAATTGGATGCAATTTCTGTGTTTCATCGTCAATAAGAAGGTCCAAGGGATACAGTAAACCTGAAGTGAAGCATCGGAATCTAAAATTGGCTCACAGTTGAGAGGTTCAAATCATAGAAAGTTCGAGGGTCAGTCCTCTTGTACTTAAGTCGGCATTGTGCTTTTTGTACTAAATTCGCATGCAATTTCTAGGTTTCATCGTCAATATGTAGGTCCAAGGGATACAGTACCCCTGAAGTGAAGCATCGGAATCTATAACTGGACTCACAGGAGAGGTTCAAATCATAGAGAGTTAGAGTGTCAGTCCTCTTGTACATAAGTTGGCATTTTGCGTTTTGTATTAAATTCGGATGTAATATCTGTGTTTCATCGGCAATAAGATGGTCCAAGGGATACAGTAAACCTGAAGTGAAGCATCGTAATCTAAAACTGAACTCACAGGAGAGGTTCATATAATAGAAAGTTTGAGTGGCAGTCCTCTTGTACTTAAGTCGGCATTGTGCCATATTATTAAATTCGGATGCAATTTCTATGTTTCATCGTCAATAAGAAGGTCCAAGGGATACAGTAAACGTGAAGTGAAGCATCGGAATCTAAAACTGGACTCACGGGAGAGGTTCAAATCATAGTAAGTTACAGTGTCAGTCCTCTTGTACTTAATTCGGCATTGTGCCTTTAGTATTAAATTCGGATGCGATTTCTGTCTTTCATCGTCAATAAGAAGGTCCAAGTGATACAGTAAACCTGAAGTGAAGCATCGGAATCTAAAACTGGACTCACAGGAGAGGTTCAAATCATAGAGATTTAGAGTGTCTGTCCTCTTGTACATAAGTCGGCATTGTGCCTTTTGTATTGAATTCGGATGCTGTTTCTGTGTTTCATCGTCAATAAGAAAGTCCAAGGGATACAGTAAACCTGAAGTGCAACATCGGAATCTAAAACTGGACTCACAGGAGCGGTTCAAATCATAGAGAGTTAAAGTGTCAGTCCTCTTGTACATAATTCGGCATCGTGCCTTTTGTATTAAAATCGGATGCAATATCTGTGTTTCATCGTCAATAAGAAGGTCCAAGAGATACAGTAAACCTGAAGTGAAGCATCGGAATCTAAAACTGGACTCACAGGAGAGGTTCAAATCATAGAAAGTTAGAGTGTCAGTCCTCTTGTACATAAGTCGGCATTGTGCCTTATGTATTAAACTCGGATGCAAGTTCTGTGTTTCATCGTCAATAAGAAGATCCAAGGGGTACCGTATACCTGAAGTGAAGCATCGGAATCTAAAACTTGACTCACAGGAGAGGTTCAAATCATAGAAAGTTAGAGTGTTAGTCCTCTTCTTCTTAAGCCGGCATTGTGCCTTTTGAATTTAATTCCGATGCAATTTCTGTGCATCATCGTCAAAACGAAGGTCCAAGGGATCCAGTATAGCTGAAGTGAAGCATCGGAATCTAAAACTGGATTCACAGGAGAGGTTCAAATTATAGAAAGTTAGAGAGTCAGTCCACTTGTACTTAATTCGGCATTGTGCCTTTCGAATTTCATTCCGATGCAATTTCTGTGCTTCATCGTCAATAAGAATGTCCAAGGTATACATTAAACCTGAAGTGTAGCATCGGAATCTAAAACTGGACTCACAGGAGAGGTTCAAATCATAGAAAGTTAGAGTGTCCGTCCTCTTGTACTTAAGTCGGCATTGTGCCTTTTGTATTAACTTCGGATGCAATTTCTGTGTTTTTTGATCGCCAATGAGAAGGTCCAAGGGATACAGTAAACTTGAAGTGAAGCATCGAAATCTAAAACTGGACTCACAGGAGAGGTTCAAATTATAGAAAGTTAGTATCAGTCCTCTTGTACTTAAGTCGGCATTGTGCATTTTCTATTATATTCGGATGCAATTTCTTTATTTCATCGTCAATATGAAGGTCCAAGGGATACAGTAAACCTGAAGTGAAGCCTCGGAATCTAAATTTGGACTCACAGGAGAGGTTAAACTCATAGAAAGTTAGAGGGTCAGTCCTCTTGTACTTAGGTCGGCATTGTGCGTTTTGTATTAAATTCGGATGCTATTTCTGGGTTTCATCGTCAATAAGAAGGTCCAAGGGATGCAGTAAAAATGAAGTGAAGCATCGGAATCTAAAATTGGGCTCACAGGAGAGGTTCAAATCATAGAAAGTTCGGGGGTCAGTCCTCTTGTACTTAAGTCGGCATTGTGCTTTTTGTACTAAATTCGCATGCAATTTCTAGGTTTCATCGTCAATATGAAGGCCCAAGGGATACAGTAAACCTGAAGTGAAGCATCGGAATCTAAAACTGGACTCACAGGAGAGGTTCAAATCATAGAGAGTTAGAATGTCAGTCCTCTTGTACATAAGTTGGCATTTTGCGTTTTGTATTAAATTCGGATGTAATATCTGTGTTTCATCGTCAATAAGATGGTCCAAGGGATACAGTAAACCTGAAGTGAAGCATCATAATCTAAAACTGGACTCACAGGAGAGGTTCAAATCTTAGAAAGTTTGAGTGTCAGTCCTCTTGTACTTAAGTCGGCATTGTGCCATATTATTAAATTCGGATGCAATTTCTGTGTTTCATCGTCAATAAGAAGGTCCAAGGGATACAGTAAACCTGAAGTGAAGCATCGGAATCTAAAACTGGACTCACAGGAGAGGTTCAAATCATAGTAAGTTACAGTTTCATCCTCTTGTACTTAATTCGGCATTGTGCCTTTAGTATCAAATTCGGAAGCGATTTCTGTCTTTCATCGTCAATAAGAAGGTCCAAGGGATACAGTAAACCTGAAGTGAAGCATCGGAATCTAAAACTGGACTCACAGGAGAGGTCCAAATCATAGAGAGTTAGAGTTTCTGTCCTCTTGTACATATGTCGGCATTGTGCCTTTTGTATTGAATTCGGATGCTGTTTCTGTGTTTCTTCGTCAATAAGAAATTCCAAGGGATACAGTAAACATGAAGTGAAGCATTGGAATCTAAAACTGGACTCACAGGACAGGTTCAAATCATAGAGAATTAGAGTGTCAGTCCTCTTATAGATAAGTCAGCATTGTGCCTTTTGTATTAAATTCGGATGCAATTTCTGTGTTTCATCGTCAATAAGATGGTCCAAGGGATTTAGTAAAGCTGAAGTGAAGCATCGGAATCTAAAATTGGACTCACAGGAGAGGTTCAAATCATTGAAAGTTCGGGGGTCAGTCCTCTTGTACTTAAGTCGGCATTGTGCTTTTTGTACTAAATTCGCATGCAATTTCTAGGTTTCATCGTCAATATGAAGGCCCAAGGGATACAGTAAACCTGAAGTGAAGCATCGGAATCTAAAACTGGACTCACAGGAGAGGTTCAAATCATAGAGAGTTAGAATGTCAGTCCTCTTGTACATAAGTTGGCATTTTGCGTTTTGTATTAAATTCGGATGTAATATCTGTGTTTCATCGTCAATAAGATGGTCCAAGGGATACAGTAAACCTGAGGTGAAGCATCGTAATCTAAAACTGGACTCACAGGAGAGGTTCAAATCTTAGAAAGTTTTAGTGTCAGTCCTCTTGTACTTAAGTCGGCATTGTGCCATATTATTAAATTCGGATGCAATTTCTGTGTTTCATCGTCAATAAGAAGGTCCAAGGGATACAGTAAACCTGAAGTGAAGCATCGGAATCTAAAACTGGACTCACAGGAGAGGTTCAAATCATAGTAAGTTACAGTGTCATTCCTCTTGTACTTAATTCGGCATTGTGCCTTTAGTATCAAATTCGGAAGAGATTTCTGTCTTTCATCGTCAATAAGAAGGTCCAAGGGATACAGTAAACCTGAAGTGAAGCATCGGAATCTAAAACTGGACTCACAGGAGAGGTCCAAATCATAGAGAGTTAGAGTGTCTGTCCTCTTGTACATAAGTCGGCATTGTGCCTTTTGTATTGAATTCGGATGCTGTTTCTGTGTTTCATCGTCAATAAGAAATTCCAAGGGATACAGTAAACATGAAGTAAAGCATTGGAATCTAAAACTGGACTCACAGGAGCGGTTCAAATCATAGAGAGTTAGAGTGTCAGCCCTCTTGTACATAAGTCGGCATCGTGCCTTTTGTATTAAAATCGGATGCAATATCTGTGTTTCATCGTCAATAAGAAGGTCCAAGGGATACAGTAAACCTGAAGTGAAGCATCGGAATCTAAAACTGGACTAACAGGAGAGGTTCAAATCATACAGAGTTATAGTGTCAGTCCTCTTGTACTTAAGTTGGCATAGTGCCTATTGTATTAAATTCGGTTGCAATTTCTGCGTTTGATCGTCAATAAGAAGGTCCAGAGATACAGCAAACCTGAAGAGAGGCATCGGAATCTAAAACTCGACTCACAGGAGAGGTTCAATTCATAGTAAGTTACAGTGTCAGTCCTCTTGTACTTAAGTCAGCATTGTGCATTTCGTATTAAATTCGGATGTAATACCTGTGTTTCATCGTCAATAAGAATGTCCAACGGATACGGTAAACCTGAAGTGAAGCATCGGAATCTAAAACTGGACTCACAGGAGAGGTTCAAATCATAGAAAGTTAGAGTGTCAGTCCTGTTGTACTTATTACGGCATTGTGCGTTTTGTATTAAATTCGGATGCAATTTCTGTGTTTCATCGTCAATAAGAAAGTCCAAGTGATACAGTATACCTGAAGTGAAGCAGCGGAATCTAAAACTGGACTCACAGGAGCGGATCACATCATAGAAAGGTAGAGTGTCAGTCGTCTTGTACATAAGTCGGCATTGTGCGTTTTGTGTTAAATTGGATGCAATTTCTGTGTTTCATCGTCAATAAGAAGGTCCAAGGGATACAGTAAACCTGAAGTGAAGCATCGGAATCTAAAACTGGACTCACAGGGGAAGTTCAAATCATAGAGATTTAGAGTGTCTGTCCTCTTGTACATAAGTCGTCATTGTGCCTTTTGTATTAAATTCGGATGCTGTTTCTGTGTTTCATCGTCAATAAGAAAGTCCAAGGGATACAGTAAACCTGAAGTGAAACATCGGAATCTAAAACTGGACTCACAGGAGCGGTTCAAATCATAGAGAGTTAGAGTGTCAGTCCTCTTGTACATAAGTCGGCATCGTGGCTTTTGTATTAAAATCGGATGCAATATCTGTGTTTCATCGTCAATAAGAAGGTCCAAGGGATTCAGTAAACCTGAAGTGAAGCATCGGAATCTAAAACTGGACTCACAGGAGAGGTTCAAATCATAGAAAGTTAGAGTGTCAGTCCTCTTGTACATAAGTCGGCATTGTGCCTTATGTATTAAACTCGGATGCAAGTTCTGTGTTTCATCGTCAATAAGTAGATCCAAGGGGTACCGTAAACCTGAAGTGAAGCATCGGAATCTAAAACTTGACTCACAGGAGAGGTTCAAATCATAGAAAGTTAGAGTGTTAGTCCTCTTCTTCTTAAGCCGGCATTGTGCCTTTTGAATTTAATTCCGATGCAATTTCTGTGCTTCATCGTCAAAACGAAGGTCCAAGGGATACAGTATAGCTGAAGTGAAGCATCGGAATCTAAAACTGGACTCACAGGAGAGGTTCTAATTATAGAAAGTTAGAGAGTCAGTCCACTTGTACTTAATTCGGCATTGTGAATTTCGAATTTCATTCCGATGCAATTTCTGTGCTTCATCGTCAATAATAATGTCCAAGGTATACATTAAACCTGAAGTGTAGCATCGGAATCTAAAACTGGACTCACAGGAGAAGTTCAAATCATAGAAAGTTAGAGTGTCCGTCCTCTTGTACTTAAGTCGGCATTGTGCCTTTTGTATTAACTTCGGATGCAATTTCTGTGTTTTTTGATCGTCAATAGGAAGGTCCAAGGGATACAGTAAACCTGAAGTGAAGCATCGGAATCTAAAACTGGACTCACAGGAGAGGTTCAAATTATAGAAAGTTAGTATCAGTCCTCTTGTACTTAAGTCGGCATTGTGCATTTTGTATTAAATTCGGATGCAATTACTGAGATTCATCGCCAATAAGAAGGTCCAAGAGATACAGTGAACCTGAAGGGAAATTTCGGAATCTAAAACTGGACTCACAGGAGAGGTTCAAATCAAAGAAAGTTAGAGTCTCAGTCCTCTTGTACTTATGTCGGCATTGTGCGTTTTGTATTATATTCGGATGCAATTTCTTTATTTCATCGTCAATAAGAAGGTCCAAGGGATATAGTAAACCAGAAGTGAAGCAGCGGAATCTAAAGCTGGACTCACAGGAGAGGTTCAAATCATAGAGAGTTAGAGTGTAAGTCCTCTTGTACATAAGTCAGCATTGTGTCTTTTGTATTAAATTCGGATTCAATTTCTGTGTTCCATCGTCAATAAGAAGGTCCAAGGGATACAGTAAACCTGAAGTGAAGTATCGGAATCTAAAATTGGACTCACAGGAGAGGTTTAAGTCATAGTAAGTTAGAGGGTCAGTCATCTTGTACTTAAGTCGGCATTGTGCCTTATGTATTAAATTCGGATGCAATTTCTAGGATACATCGTCAATAAGATGGTCCAAGGGATGCAGTAAACCTGAAGCGAAGCATCAGAATTCAAAACTGGACTCACGGGAGAGGTTCAAATCATAGAGAGTTAGAGTGTCAGTCCTCTTGTACATAAGTTGGCATTGTGCGTTTTGTATTAAATTCGGATGAAATTTCTGTGTTTCATCGTCAATAAGAAGGTCCAAGGGATACAGTAAACCTGATGTGAAGCATCGTAATCTAAAACTGGACTCGCAGGAGAGGTTCAAATCATAGAAAGTTAGAGTGTCAGTCGTCTTGTACTTAAGTCGGCATTGTGCGTTTTGTATTAAATTCGGATGCAATTTCTGTGTTTCATCGTCAATAAGAAGGTCCAAGTGATACAGTATACCTGAAGTGAAGCAGTGGAATCTAAAACTGGACTCACAGGAGCGGATCACATCATAGAAAGGTAGAATGTCAGTCGTCTTGTACATAAGTCGGCATTGTGCCTTTTGTGTTAAATTGGATGCAATTTCTGTGTTTCATCGTCAATAAGAAGGTCCAAGGGATACAGTAAACCTGAAGTGAAGCATCGGAATCTAAAATTGGCTCACAGGAGAGGTTCAAATCATAGAAAGTTCGAGGGTCAGTCCTCTTGTACTTAAGTCGGCATTGTGCTTTTTGTACTAAATTCGCATGCAATTTCTAGGTTTCATTGTCAATATGAAGGTCCAAGGGATACAGTACCCCTGAAGTGAAGCATCGGAATCTATAACTGGACTCACAGGAGAGGTTCAAATCATAGAGAGTTAGAGTGTCAGTCCTCTTGTACATAAGTTGGCATTTTGCGTTTTGTATTAAATTCGGATGTAATATCTGTGTTTCATCGGCAATAAGATGGTCCAAGGGATACAGTAAACCTGAAGTGAAGCATCGTAATCTAAAACTGAACTCACAGGAGAGGTTCATTAAATAGAAAGTTTGAGTGGCAGTCCTCTTGTACTTAAGTCGGCATTGTGCCATATTATTAAATTCGGATGCAATTTCTATGTTTCATCGTCAATAAGAAGGTCCAAGGGATACAGTAAACGTGAAGTGAAGCATCGGAATCTAAAACTGGACTCACAGGAGAGGTTCAAATCATAGTAAGTTACTGTGTCAGTCCTCTTGTACTTAATTCGGCATTGTGCCTTTAGTATTAAATTCGGATGCGATTTCTGTCTTTCATCGTCAATAAGAAGGTCCAAGTGATACAGTAAACCTGAAGTGAAGCATCGGAATCTAAAACTGGACTCACAGGAGAGGTTCAAATCATAGAGATTTAGAGTGTCTGTCCTCTTGTACATAAGTCGGCATTGTGCCTTTTGTATTGAATTCGGATGCTGTTTCTGTGTTTCATCGTCAATAAGAAAGTCCAAGGGATACAGTAAACCTGAAGTGAAACATCGGAATCTAAAACTGGACTCACAGGAGCGGTTCAAATCATAGAGAGTTAAAGTGTCAGTCCTCTTGTACATAAGTCGGCATCGTGCCTTTTGTATTAAAATCGGATGCAATATCTGTGTTTCATCGTCAATAAGAAGGTCCAAGAGATACAGTAAACCTGAAGTGAAGCATCGGAATCTAAAACTGGACTCACAGGAGAGGTTCAAATCATAGAAAGTTAGAGTGTCAGTCCTCTTGTACATAAGTCGGCATTGTGCCTTATGTATTAAACTCGGATGCAAGTTCTGTGTTTCATCGTCAATAAGAAGATCCAAGGGGTACCGTATACCTGAAGTGAAGCATCGGAATCTAAAACTTGACTCACAGGAGAGGTTCAAATCATAGAAAGTTAGAGTGTTAGTCCTCTTCTTCTTAAGCCGGCATTGTGCCTTTTGAATTTAATTCCGATGCAATTTCTGTGCATCATCGTCAAAACGAAGGTCCAAGGGATCCAGTATAGCTGAAGTGAAGCATCGGAATCTAAAACTGGATTCACAGGAGAGGTTCAAATTATAGAAAGTTAGAGAGTCAGTCCACTTGTACTTAATTCGGCATTGTGCCTTTCGAATTTCATTCCGATGCAATTTCTGTGCTTCATCGTCAATAAGAATGTCCAAGGTATACATTAAACCTGAAGTGTAGCATCGGAATCTAAAACTGGACTCACAGGAGAGGTTCAAATCATAGAAAGTTAGAGTGTCCGTCCTCTTGTACTTAAGTCGGCATTGTGCCTTTTGTATTAACTTCGGATGCAATTTCTGTGTTTTTTGATCGCCAATGAGAAGGTCCAAGGGATACAGTAAACTTGAAGTGAAGCATCGAAATCTAAAACTGGACTCACAGGAGAGGTTCAAATTATAGAAAGTTAGTGTCAGTCCTCTTGTACTTAAGTCGGCATTGTGCATTTTCTATTATATTCGGATGCAATTTCTTTATTTCATCGTCAATATGAAGGTCCAATGGATACAGTAAACCTGAAGTGAAGCCTCGGAATCTAAATTTGGACTCACAGGAGAGGTTAAACTCATAGAAAGTTAGAGGGTCAGTCCTCTTGTACTTAAGTCGGCATTGTGCGTTTTGTATTAAATTCGGATGCTATTTCTGGGTTTCATCGTCAATAAGAAGGTCCAAGGGATGCAGTAAAAATGAAGTGAAGCATCGGAATCTAAAACTGGACTCACAGGAGATATTCAAATCTTAGAGAGTTAGAGTGTCAGTCCTCTTGTACTTAAGTCCGCATTGTGCCCTTTGTATTAAATTAGGATGCAATTTCTGTGTTTCATCGTCAATACGAAGGTCCAAGCGATACAATATACCTGAAGAGAAGCATCGGAATCTAAAACTGGACTCACAGGAGAGGTTCAAATCATAGATAGTTAGAGTGTCAGTGCTCTTGTACTGAAGTCGGCATTGTGCCTACTGTATGAAATTCGGATGCAATTTCTGTTTTTCATCGTCAATAAGAAGGTCCAAGGGATACAGTAACCTGAAGTGAAGCATCGGAATCTAAAACTGGACTCACAGGAGATGTTCAAGTCATTGAAAGTTAGAGTGTCAGTCCTCTTGTTCTTAAGTTGGCATTGTGCCTTTTGTATTAAATTCGGATGCAATTTCTGTGTTCCATCGTCAATAAGAACGTGCAAGGGATACAGTAAACCTGAAGTGAAGCATCGGTATCTAAAACTGGACTCACAGGAGAGGTTCAAATCATAGAGAGTTAGAGTGTAAGTCCTCTTGTACATAAGTCAGCATTGTGCCTTTTGTATTAAATTCGGATTCAATTTCTGTGTTCCATCGTCAATAAGAAGGTCCAAGGGATACAGTAAACCTGAAGTGAAGTATCGGAATCTAAAATTGGACTCACAGGAGAGGTTTAAATCATAGTAAGTTAGAGGGTCAGTCATCTTGTACTTAAGTCGGCATTGTGCCTCATGTATTAAATTCGGATGCAATTTCTAGGATACATCGTCAATAAGAAGGTCCAAGGGATGCAGTAAACCTGAAGCGAAGCATCAGAATTCAAAACTGGACTCACGGGAGAGGTTCAAATCATAGAGAGTTAGAGTGTCAGTCCTCTTGTACATAAGTTGGCATTGTGCGTTTTGTATTAAATTCGGATGAAATTTCTGTGTTTCATCGTCAATAAGAAGGTCCAAGGGATACAGTAAACCTGAAGTGAAGCATCGTAATCTAAAACTGGACTCGCAGGAGAGGTTCAAATCATAGAAAGTTAGAGTGTCAGTCGTCTTGTACTTAAGTCGGCATTGTGCGTTTTGTATTAAATTCGGATGCAATTTCTGTGTTTCATCGTCAATAAGAAGGTCCAAGTGATACAGTATACCTGAAGTGAAGCAGTGGAATCTAAAACTGGACTCACAGGAGCGGATCACATCATAGAGAGGTAGAGTGTCAGTCGTCTTGTACATAAGTCGGCATTGTGCCTTTTGTGTTAAATTGGATGCAATTTCTGTGTTTCATCGTCAATAAGAAGGTCCAAGGGATACAGTAAACATGAAGTGAAGCATCGGAATCTAAAATTGGCTCACAGGAGAGGTTCAAATCATAGAAAGTTCGAGGGTCAGTCCTCTTGTACTTAAGTCGGCATTGTGCTTTTTGTACTAAATTTGCATGCAATCTCTAGGTTTCATCGTCAATATGAAGGTCCAAGGGATACAGTACCCCTGAAGTGAAGCATCGGAATCTATAACTGGACTCACAGGAGAGGTTCAAATCATAGAGAGTTAGAGTGTCAGTCCTCTTGTACATAAGTTGGCATTTTGCGTTTTGTATTAAATTCGGATGTAATATCTGTGTTTCATCGGCAATAAGATGGTCCAAGGGATACAGTAAACCTGAAGTGAAGCATCGTAATCTAAAACTGAACTCACAGGAGAGGTTCATATAATAGAAAGTTTGAGTGGCAGTCCACTTGTACTTAAGTCGGCATTGAGCCATATTATTAAATTCGGATGCAATTTCTATGTTTCATCGTCAATAAGAAGGTCCAAGGGATACAGTAAACGTGAAGTGAAGCATCGGAATCTAAAACTGGACTCACAGGAGAGGTTCAAATCATAGTAAGTTACAGTGTCTGTCCTCTTGTACTTAATTCGGCATTGTGCCTTTAGTATTAAATTCGGATGCGATTTCTGTCTTTCATCGTCAATAAGAAGGTCCAAGTGATACAGTAAACCTGAAGTGAAGCATCGGAATCTAAAACTGGACTCACAGGAGAGGTTCAAATCATAGAGATTTAGAGTGTCTGTCCTCTTGTACATAAGTCGGCATTGTGCCTTTTGTATTAAATTCGGATGCTGTTTCTGTGTTTCATCGTCAATAAGAAAGTCCAAGGGATACAGTAAACCTGAAGCGAAACATCGGAATCTAAAACTGGACTCACAGGAGCGGTTCAAATCATAGAGAGTTAGAGTGTCAGTCCTCTTGTACATAAGTCGGCATCGTGCCTTTTGTAATAAAATCGGATGCAATATCTGTGTTTCATCGTCAATAAGAAGGTCCAAGAGATACAGTAAACCTGAAGTGAAGCATCGGAATCTAAAACTGGACTCACAGGAGAGGTTCAAATCATAGAAAGTTAGAGTGTCAGTCCTCTTGTACATAAGTCGGCATTGTGCCTTATGTACTAAACTCGGATGCAAGTTCTGTGTTTCATCGTCAATAAGAAGATCCAAGGGGTACCGTATACCTGAAGTGAAGCATCGGAATCTAAAACTTGACTCACAGGAGAGGTTCAAATCATAGAAAGTTAGAGTGTTAGTCCTCTTCTTCTTAAGCCGGCATTGTGCCTTTTGAATTTAATTCCGATGCAATTTCTGTGCTTCATCGTCAAAACGAAGGTCCAAGGGATACAGTATAGCTGAAGTGAAGCATCGGAATCTAAAACTGGATTCACAGGAGAGGTTCAAATTATAGAAAGTTAGAGAGTCAGTCCACTTGTACTTAATTCGGCATTGTGCCTTTCGAATTTCATTCCGATGCAATTTCTGTGCTTCATCGTTTATAAGAAGGTCCAAGGTATACATTAAACCTGAAGTGTAGCATCGGAATCTAAAACTGGACTAACAGGAGAGGTTCAAATGATAGAATGTTAGAGTGTCGGTCCTCTTGTACATAAGTCGGCATTGTGCCTTTTGTATTAACTTCGGATGCAATTTCTGTGTTTTTTGATCGTCAATAAGAAGGTCCAAGGGATGCAGTAAACCTGAAGCGAAGCATCAGAATTCAAAACTGGACTCACAGGAGAGGTTCAAATCATAGAGAGTTAGACTGTCAGTCCTCTTGTACATAAGTTGGCATTGTGCGTTTTGTATTAAATTCGGATGAAATTTCTGTGTTTCATCGTCAATAAGAAGGTCCAAGGGATACAGTAAACCTGAAGTGAAGCATCGTAATCTAAAACTGGACTCGCAGGAGAAGTTCAAATCATAGAAAGTTAGAGTGTCAGTCGTCTTGTACTTAAGTCGGCATTGTGCGTTTTGTATTAAATTCGGATGCAATTTCTGTGTTTCGTCGTCAATAAGAAGGTCCAAGTGATAAAGTAAACCTGAAGTGAAGCATCGGAATCTAAAACTGGACTCACAGGAGAGGTTCAAATCATAGAGATTTAGAGTGTCTGTCCTCTTGTACATAAGTCGGCATTGTGCCTTTTGTATTATATTCGGATGCTGTTTCTGTGTTTCATCGTCAATAAGAAAGTCCAAGGGATACAGTAAACCTGAAGTGAAACTTCGGAATCTAAAACTGGACTCACATTAGCGGTTCAAATCATAGAGAGTTAGAGTGTCAGTCCTCTTGTACATAAGTCGGCATCGTGCCTTTTGTATTAAAATCGGATGCAATATCTGTGATTCATCGTCAATAAGAAGGTCCAAGGGATACAGTAAACCTGAAGTGAAGCATCGGAATCTAAAACTGGACTCACAGGAGAGGTTCAAATCATAGAAAGTTAGAGTGTCAGTCCTCTTGTACATAAGTCGGCATTGTGCCTTATGTATTAAACTAGGATGCAAGTCCTGTGTTTCATCGTCAATAAGAAGATCCAAGGGGTACCGTAAACCTGAAGTGAAGCATCGGAATCTAACACTTGACTCACAGGAGAGGTTCAAATCATAGAAAGTTAGAGTGTTAGTCCTCTTCTTCTTAAGCCGGCATTGTGCCTTTTGAATTTAATTCCGATGCAATTTCTGTGCTTCATCGTCAAAACGAAGGTCCAAGGGATACAGTATAGCTGAAGTGAAGCACCGGAATCTAAAACTGGACTCACAGGAGAGGTTCAAATTATAGAAAGTTAGAGAGTCAGTCCACTTGTACTTAATTCGGCATTGTGCCTTTCGAATTTCATTCCGATGCAATTTCTGTGCTTCATCGTCAATAAGAATGTCCAAGGTATACATTAAACCTGAAGTGTAGCATCGGAATCTAAAACTGGACTCACAGGAGAGGTTCAAATCATAGAAAGTTAGAGTGTCCGTCCTCTTGTACTTAAGTCGGCATTGTGCCTTTTGTATTAACTTCGGATGCAATTTCTGTGTTTTTCGATCGTCAATGAGAAGGTCCAAGGGATACAGTAAACTTGAAGTGAAGCATCGGAATCTAAAACTGGACTCACAGGAGAGGTTCAAATTATAGAAAGTTAGTATCAGTCCTCTTGTACTTAAGTCGGCATTGTGCATTTTGTATTATATTCGGATGCAATTTCTTTATTTCATCGTCAATAAGAAGGTCCAAGGGATACAGTAAACCAGAAGTGAAGCATCGGAACCTAAAACTGGACTCACAGGAGAGGTTCAAATCATAGAAAGTTAGAGGGTCAGTCCTCTTGTACTTAAGTCGGCATTGTGCCTTTTGTATTAAATTCGGATGCAATTTCGAGGTTTCATCGTCAATAAGAAGGTCCAAGGGATACAGTAAACCTGAAGTGATGCCTCAGAATCTAAATTTGGACTCACAGGAGAGGTTAAACTCATAGAAAGTTAGAGGGTCAGTCCTCTTGTACTTAAGTCGGCATTGTGCGTTTTGTATTAAATTCGGATGCTATTTCTGGGTTTCATCGTCAATAAGAAGGTCCAAGGGATGCAGTAAAAATGAAGTGAAGCATCGGAATCTAAAACTGGACTCACAGGAGATATTCAAAACTTAGAGAGTTAGAGTGTCTGTCCTCTTGTACTTAAGTCCGCATTGAGCCCTTTGTATTAAATTAGGATGCAATTTCTGTGTTTCATCGTCAATACGAAGGTCCAAGCGATACAATATACCTGAAGTGAAGCATCGGAATCTAAAACTGGACTCACAGGAGAGGTTC
Organism: Schistocerca americana; assembly: GCF_021461395.2. NCBI lineage: Eukaryota > Metazoa > Arthropoda > Insecta > Orthoptera > Acrididae > Schistocerca > Schistocerca americana. The sequence goes on from NC_060121.1 coordinate 63,588,802, forward strand.
AAATCATAGATAGTTAGAGTGTCAATGCTCTTGTACTGAAGTCGGCATTGTGCCTACTGTATGAAATTCGGATGCAATTTCTGTTTTTCATCGTCAATAAGAAGGTCCAAGGGATACAGTAACCTGAAGTGAAGCATCGGAATCTAAAACTGGACTCACAGGAGATGTTCAAATCATTGAAAGTTAGAGTGTCAGTCCTCTTGTACTTAAGTTGGCATTGTGCCTTTTGTATTAAATTCGGATGCAATTTCTGTGTTTCATCGTCAAAAAGAACGTCCAAGGGATACAGTAAACCTGAAGTGAAGCATCGGTATCTAAAACTGGACTCCCAGGAGAGGTTCAAATCATAGAAAGTTAGAATGTCAGTCCTCTTGTACATAAGTCGGCATTGTGCCTTTTGTATTAAACTCGGATGCAAGTTCTGTGTTTCATCGTCAATAAGAAGATCCAAGGGGTACCGTAAACCTGAAGTGAAGCATCGGAATCTATAAATTGACTCACAGGGGAGGTTCAAATCATAGAAAGTTAGAGTGTCAGTCCTCTTCTTCTTAAGCCGGCATTGTGCCTTTTGAATTTAATTCCGATGCAATTTCTGTGCTTCATCGTCAAAACGAAGGTCCAAGGGATACAGTATAGCTGAAGTGAAGCATCGGAATCTAAAACTTTACTCACAGGAGAGGTTCAAATTATAGAAAGTTAGAGAGTCAGTCCACTTGTACTTAATTCGGCATTGTGCCTTTCGAATTTCATTCCGATGCAATTTCTGTGCTTCATCGTCAATAAGAATGTCCAAGGTATACATTAAACCTGAAGTGTAGCATCGGAACCTAAAACTGGACACACAGGAGAGGTTCAAATCATAGAAAGTTAGAGTGTCCGTCCTCTTGTACTTAAGTCGGCATTGTGCCTTTTGTATTAACTTCGGATGCAATTTCTGTGTTTTTTGAACGTCAATAAGAAGGTCCAAGGGATACAGTAGACCTGAAGTGAAGCATCGGAATCTAAAACTGGACTCACAGGAGAGGTTCAAATTATAGAAAGTTAGTATCAGTCCTCTTGTACTTAAGTCGGCATTGTGCATTTTGTATTAAATTCGGATGCAATTTCTGTGTTTCATCGTCAATAAGAACGTCCAAGGGATACAGTAACCTGAAGTGAAGCATCGGGATCTAAAACTGGACTCACAGGAGATGTTCAAATCATTGAAAGTTAGAGTGTCAGTCCTCTTGTACTTAAGTTGGCATTGTGCCTTTTGTATTAAATTCGGATGCAATTTCTGTGTTTCATCGTCAATAAGAACGTCCAAGGGATACAGTAAACCTGAAGTGAAGCATCGGTATCTAAAACTGGACTCACAGGAGAGGTTCAAATCATAGAAAGTTAGAGTGTCAGTCCTCTTGTACATAAGTCGGCATTGTGCCGTTTGTATTAAACTCGGATGCAAGTTCTGTGTTTCATCGTCAATAAGAAGATCCAAGGGGTACCGTAAACCTGAAGTGAAGCATCGGAATCTAATACTTGACTCACAGGAGAGGTTCAAATCATAGAAAGTTAGAGTGTCAGTCCTCTTGTACTTATGTCGGCATTGTGCGTTTTGTATTATATTCGGATGCAATTTCTTTATTTCATCGTCAATAAGAAGGTCCAAGGGATACAGTAAACCTGAAGTGAAGCAGCGGAATCTAAAACTGGACTCACAGGAGAGGTTCAAATCATAGAGAGTTAGAGTGTATGTCCTCTTGTACATAAGTTGGCATTGTGCGTTTTGTATTAAATTCGGATGAAATTTCTGTGTTTCATCGTCAATAAGAAGGTCCAAGGGATACAGTAAACCTGAAGTGAAGCATCGTAATCTAAAACTGGACTCGCAGGAGAGGTTCAAATCATAGAAAGTTAGAGTGTCAGTCGTCTTGTACTTAAGTCGGCATTGTGCGTTTTGTATTACATTCGGATGCAATTTCTGTCTTTCATCGTCAATAAGAAGGTCCAAGTGATACAGTATACCTGAAGTGAAGCGGCGGAATCTAAAACTGGACTCACAGGTGCGGATCACATCATAGAAAGGTAGAGTGTCAGTCGTCTTGTACATAAGTCGGCATTGTGCCTTTTGTGTTAAATTGGATGCAATATCTGTGTTTCATCGTCAATAAGAAGGTCCAAGGGATACAGTAAACCTGAAGTGAAGCATCGGAATCTAAAATTGGACTCACAGGAGAGGTTCAAATCATAGAAAGTTCCAGGGTCAGTCCTCTTGTACTTAAGTCGGCATTGTGCTTTTTGTACTAAATTCGCATGCAATTTCTAGGTTTCATCGTCAATATGAAGGTCCAAGGGATACAGTAAACTTGAAGTGAAGCATCGGAATCTATAACTGGACTCACATAAGAGGTTCATATAATAGAAAATTTGAGTGTCAGTCCTCTTGTACTTAAGTCGGCATTGTGCCATATTATTAAATTCGGATGCAATTTCTATGTTTCATCGTCAATAAGAAGGTCCAAGGGATACAGTAAACGTGAAGTGAAGCATCGGAATCTAAAACTGGACTCACAGGAGAGGTTCAAATCATAGTAAGTTACAGTGTCAGTCCTCTTGTACTTAATTCGGCATTGTGCCTTTAGTATTAAATTCGGATGCGATTTCTGTCTTTCATCGTCAATAAGAAGGTCCAAGTGATACAGTAAACCTGAAGTGAAGCATCGGAATCTAAAACTGGACTCACAGGAGAGGTTCAAATCATAGAGATTTAGAGTGTCTGTCCTCTTGTACATAAGTCGGCATTGTGCCTTTTGTATTAAATTCGGATGTTGTTTCTGTGTTTCATCGTCAATAAGAAAGTCCAAGGGATACAGTAAACCTGAAGTGAAACATCGGAATCTAAAACTGGACTCACAGGAGCGGTTCAAATCATAGAGAGTTAGAGTGTCAGTCCTCTTGTACATAAGTCGGCATCGTGCCTTTTTTATTAAAATCGGATGCAATATCTGTGTTTCATCGTCAATAAGAAGGTCCAAGGGATACAGTAAACCTGAAGTGAAGCATCGGAATCTAAAACTGGACTCACAGGAGAGGTTCAAATCTTAGAAAGTTAGAGTGTCAGTCCTCTTGTACATAAGTCGGCATTGTGGCTTATGTATTAAACTCGGATGCAAGTTCTGCGTTTCATCGTCAATAAGAAGATCCAAGGGGTACCGTAAACCTGAAGTGAAGCATCGGAATCTAAAACTTGACTCACATGAGAGGTTCAAATCATAGAAAGTTAGAGTGTTAGTCCTCTTCTTCTTAAGCCGGCATTGTGCCTTTTGAATTTAATTCCGATGCAATTTCTGTGCTTCATCGTCAAAACGAAGGTCCAAGGGATACAGTATAGCTGAAGTGAAGCATCGGAATCTAAAACTGGACTCACAGGAGAGGTTCAAATTATAGAAAGTTAGAGAGTCAGTCCACTTGTACTTAATTCGGCATTGTGCCTTTCGAATTTCATTCCGATGCAATTTCTGTGCTTCATCGTCAATAAGAATGTCCAAGGTATACATTAAACCTGAAGTGTAGCATCGGAATCTAAAACTGGACTCACAGGAGAGGTTCAAATCATAGAAAGTTAGAGTGTCCGTCCTCTTGTACTTAAGTCGGCATTGTGCCTTTTGTATTAACTTCGGATGCAATTTCTGTGTTTTTCGATCGTCAATGAGAAGGTCCAAGGGATACAGTAAACTTGAAGTGAAGCATCGGAATCTGAAACTGGACTCACAGGAGAGGTTCAAATTATTGAAAGTTAGTATCAGTCCTCTTGTACTTAAGTCGGCATTGTGCATTTTGTATTATATTCGGATGCAATTTCTTTATTTCATCGTCAATAAGAAGGTCCAAGGGATACAGTAAACCAGAAGTGAAGCATCGGAATCTAAAACTGGACTCACAGGAGAGGTTCAAATCATAGAAAGTTAGAGGGTCAGTCCTCTTGTACTTAAGTCGGCATTGTGCCTTTTGTATTAAATTCGGATGCAATTTCGAGGTTTCATCGTCAATAAGAAGGTCCAAGGGATACAGTAAACCTGAAGTGAAGCCTCGGAATCTAAATTTGGACTCACAGGAGAGGTTAAACTCATAGAAAGTTAGAGGGTCAGTCCTCTTGTACTTAAGTCGGCATTGTGCGTTTTGTATTAAATTCGGATGCTATTTCTGGGTTTCATCGTCAATAAGAAGGTCCAAGGGATGCAGTAAAAATGAAGTGAAGCATCGGAATCTAAAACTGGACTCACAGGAGATATTCAAATCTTAGAGAGTTAGAGTGTCAGTCCTCTTGTACTTAAGTCCGCATTGTGCCCTTTGTATTAAACTAGGATGCAATTTCTGTGTTTCATCGTCAATACGAAGGTCCAAGCGATACAATATACCTGAAGTGAAGCATCGGAATCTAAAACTGGACTCACAGGAGAGGTTCAAATCACAGATAGTTAGAGTGTCAGTGCTCTTGTACAGAAGTCGGCATTGTGCCCACTGTATGAAATTCGGATGCAATTTCTGTTTTTCATCGTCAATAAGAAGGTCCAAGGGATACAGTAACCTGAAGTGAAGCATCGAAATCTAAAACTGGACTCACAGGAGATGTTCAAATCATTGAAAGTTAGAGTGTCAGTCCTCTTGTACATAAGTCGGCATTGTGCCTTTTGTATTAAACTCGGATGCAAGATCTGTGTTTCATCGTCAATAAGAAGATCCAAGGGGTACCGTAAACCTGAAGTGAAGCATCGGAATCTAAAACTTGACTCACAGGAGAGGTTCAAATCATAGAAAGTTAGTGTCAGTCCTCTTCTTCTTAAGCCGGCATTGTGCCTTTTGAACTTAATTCCGATGCAATTTCTGTGCTTCATCGTCAAAACGAAGGTCCAAGGGATACAGTATAGCTGAAGTGAAGCATCGGATTCTAAAACTTTACTCACAGGAGAGGTTCAAATTATAGAAAGTTAGAGAGTCAGTCCACTTGTACTTAATTCGGCATTGTGCCTTTCGAATTTCATTCCGATGCAATTTCTGTGCTTCATCGTCAATAAGAATGTCCAAGGTATACATTAAACCTGAAGTGTAGCATCGGAATCTAAAACTGGACACACAGGAGATGTTCAAATCATAGAAAGTTAGAGTGTCCGTCCTCTTGTACTTAAGTCGGCATTGTGCCTTTTGTATTAACTTCGGATGCAATTTCTGAGTTTTTTGATCGTCAATAAGAAGGTCCAAGGGATACAGTAAACCTGAGTGAAGCATCGGAATCTAAAACTGGACTCACAGGAGAGGTTCAAATTATAGAAAGTTAGTATCAGTCCTCTTGTACTTATGTCGGCATTGTGCATTTTGTATTAAATTCGGATGCAATTACTGAGTTTCATCGCCAATAAGAAGGTCCAAGAGATACAGTAAACCTGCAATGAAATTTCGGAATCAAAATCTGGACTCACAGGAGAGGTTCAAATCAAAGAAAGTTAGAGTCTCAGTCCTCTTGTACTTATGTCGGCATTGTGCGTTTTGTATTATATTCGGATGCAATTTCTTTATTTCATCGTCAATAAGAAGGTCCAAGGGATACAGTAAACCTGAAGTGAAGCAGCGGAATCTAAAACTGGACTCACAGGAGAGGTTCAAATCATAGAGAGTTAGAGTGTCAGTCCTCTTGTACATAAGTCAGCATTGTGCCTTTTGTATTAAATTCGGATTCAATTTCTGTGTTCCATCGTCAATAAGAAGGCCCAAGGGATACAGTAAACCTGAAGTGAAGTATCGGAATCTAAAATTGGACTCACAGGGGAGGTTTAAGTCATAGTAAGTTAGAGGGTCAGTCATCTTGTACTTAAGTCGGCATTGTGCCTTATGTATTAAATTCGGATGCAATTTCTAGGATACATCGTCAATAAGAAGGTCCAAGGGATGCAGTAAACCTGAAGCGAAGCATCAGAATTCAAAACTGGACTCACAGGAGAGGTTCAAATCATAGAGAGTTAGAGTGTCAGTCCTCTTGTACATAAGTTGGCATTTTGCGTCTTGTATTAAATTCGGATGAAATTTCTGTGTTTCATCGTCAATAATAAGGTCCAAGGGATACAGTAAACCGTAGGTCAAGCATCGTAATCTAAAACTGGACTCGCAGGAGAGGTTCAAATCATAGAAAGTTAGAGTGTCAGTCGTCTTGTACTTAAGTCGGCATTGTGCCTTTTGTATTAAATTCGGATCCAATTTCTGTGTTTCATCGTCAATAAGAAGGTCCAAGGGATACAGCAAACCTGAAGTGAAGCATCGGAATCTAAAACTGGACTCACAGGAGAGGTTCAAAGCATAGAAAGTTGGAGTGTCAGTCCTCTTGTACTTAAGTCGGCATTGTGCCTATTGTATTAAATTCGGTTGCAATGTCTGTGTTTCATCGTCAATCAGAAGGTTCAAGGTATACAGTAATCCTGAAGTGAAGCATCGGAATCTAAAACTGGACTCACAGGAGAGCTTCAAATCATAGAATGTTCGAGTGTCAGTCCTCTTGTACTTAAGTCGGCATTGTGCCTTTTGAATTAAATTCGGATGCTATTTCTGGGTTTAATCGTCAATAAGAAGGTCCAAGGGATGCAGTAAACCTGAAGTGAAGCATCGGAATCTAAAACTGGACTCACAGGAGATATTAAAATCATAGAGAGTTAGAGTGTCAGTCCTCTTGTACATAAGTCCGCATTGTGTTTTTTGTATTAAATTCGGATGCAGTTTCTGTGTTTCATCGTCCATACGAAGGTCTAAGGGATACAGTAAACCTGAAGTGAAGCATCGGAATCTAAACCTGGACTCACAGGAGAGGTTCAAATCATAGATTGTTAGAGTGTCAGTCCTCTCGTACTTAAGCCGGCATTGTGCCTTTTGAATTTAATTCCGATGCAATTTCTGTGCTTCATCGTCAAAAAGAAGGTCCAAGGGAAACAGTAAAGCTGAAGTGAAGCATCGGAATCTAAAACTGGGCTCACAGGAGAGGTTCAAATCATAGAAAGTTAGAGAGTCAGTCCTCTTGTACTTAATTCGGCATTGTGCCTTTTGTATTAAATTAGGATGGAATTTTTGTGTTTCATCGTCAATAAGAAGGTTCAAGGGATACAGGAAACATGAAGTGAAGCATCGGAATCTAAAACTGGACTCACAGGAGAGGTTCACATCATAGAAAGTTAGAGTGTCCGTCCTCTTGTACTTAAGTCGGCATTGTGCCTTTTGAATTTAATTCCGATGCAATTTCTGTGTTTCATCGTCAATAAGAAGGACAAAGGTATACAGTAAACTTGAAGTGAAGCATCGGAATCTAAAACTGGACTCACAGGAGAGATTCAAATCATAGAAAGTTAGAGTGCCAGTCCTCTTGTTATTATGTCGGCATTGTGCCTTTTGAATTAATTTCCGATGCACTTTCTGTGCTTCATAGTCAATACGAAGGTCCATGGTATACAGTATACCTGAAGTGTAGCATCGGCATCTAAAACTGGACCCACAGGAGAGGTTCAAATCATAGAAAGTTAGAGTGCCAGTCCTCTTGTACTTAAGTCGGCATTGTGCCTTTTGAATTTAATTCCAATGCAATTTCTGTGTTTCATCGTCAATAAGAAGGTCCAAGGGATGCAGTAAACCTGAAGTGAAGCATCGGAATCTAAAACTGGACTCACAGGAGATATTAAAATCATAGAGAGTTAGAGTGTCAGTCCTCTTGTACTTAAGTCCGCATTGTGCCTTTTGTATTAAATTCGGATGCAGTTTCTGTGTTTCATCGTCAATACGAAGGTCTAAGGGATACAATAAACCTGAAGTGAAGCATCGGAATCTAAACCTGGACTCACAGGAGAGGTTCAAATCATAGAATGTTAGAGTGTCAGTCCTCTCGTACTTAAGCCGGCATTGTGCCTTTTGAATTTAATTCCGATGCAATTTCTGTGCTTCATCGTCAGAAAGAAGGTCCAAGGGAAACAGTAAAGCTGAAGTGAAGCATCGGAATCTAAAACTGGGCTCACAGGTGAGGTTCAAATCATAGAAAGTTAGAGAGTCAGTCCTCTTGTACTTAATTCGGCATTGTGCCTTTTGTATTAAATTAGGATGCAATTTTTGTGTTTCATCGTCAATAAGAAGGTTCAAGGGATACAGTAAACATGAAGTGAAGCATCGGAATCCAAAACTGGACTCACAGGAGAGGTTCACATCATAGAAAGTTAGAGTGTCCGTCCTCTTGTACTTAAGTCGGCATTGTGCCTTTTGAATTTAATTCCGATGCGATTTCTGTGTTTCATCGTCAATAAGAAGGACAAAGGTATACAGTAAACTTGAAGTGAAGCATCGGAATCTAAAACTGGACTCACAGGAGAGATTCAAATCATAGAAAGTTAGAGTGCCAGTCCTCTTGTTATTATGTCGGCATTGTGCCTTTTGAATTAATTTCCGATGCACTTTCTGTGCTTCATAGTCAATACGAAGGTCCATGGTATACAGTATACCTGAAGTGTAGCATCGGCATCTAAAACTGGACCCACAGGAGAGGTTCAAATCATAGAAAGTTAGAGTGCCAGTCCTCTTGTACTTAAGTCAGCATTGTGCCTTTTGAATTTAATTCCATTGCAATTTCTGTGTTTCATCGTCAATAAGAAGGTCCAAGGTATACAGTTAACCTGAAGTGAAGCATCGGAATCTAAAACTGGACTCACAGGAGATGTTCAAATCATAGAATGTTAGAGTGTCAGTTCTCTTGTACTTAAGTCGGCATTGTGCCTTTTGAATATAATTCCGATGCAATTTCTGTGTTTCTTCGTCAATAAGAAGGTCCAAGGTATACAGTAAACCTGAAGTGAAGCATCGGAATCTAATACTGGACTCACAGGAGAGGTTCAAATCGTAGAAAGTTGGAGTGTCAGTCCTCTTGTACTTATGTCGGCATTGTGCCTCTTGTATTAAAATCGGATGCAATTTCTGCGTTTCATCACAATCAGAAGGTCCAAGGGATACAGTAAACCTGAAGTGAAGCATCGGAATCTAAAACTGGACTCACAGGAGAGGTTCAAATCATAGAAAGTTAGAGTGTCAGTTCTCTTGTACTTAAGTCGGCATTGTGCCTCTTGAATTTAATTCCGACTCAATTTCTGTGTTTCATCGTCAATAAGAAGTTCCAAGGGATACAGTATACCTGAAGTGACGCATCGGAATCTAAAACTGGACTCACAGGAGAGGTTGAAATCATAGAACGTTAGAGTGTCAATCCTCTTGTACTTAAGTCGGCATTGTGCCTTTTGTATTAAACTCGGATGCAATTTCTAGGTTTCATCGTCAATAAGAAGGTCCAAGGGATACAGTAAACCTGAAGTGAAGCCTCGGAATCTAAAACTGGACTCACAGGAGAGGTTCAAAACATAGAAAGTTGGAGTGTCAGTCCTCTTGTACTTAAGTCGGCATTGTGCCTATTGTATTAAATTCGGTTGCAATTTCTGTGTTTCATCGTCAATAAGAAGGTTCAAGGGATACAGTAAACCTGAAGTTAAGCATCGGAATTTAAAACTGGACTCACAGGAGAGCTTCAAATCATAGAAAGTTCGAGTGTCAGTCCTCTTGTACTTAAGTCGGCATTGTGCCTTTTGAATTAAATTCGGATGCTATTTCTGGGTTTAATCGTCAATAAGAAGGTCCAAGGGATGCAGTAAACCTGAAGTGAAGCATCGAAATTTAAAACTGGACTCACAGGAGATATTAAAATCATAGAGAGTTAGAGTATCAGTCCTCTTGTACTTAAGTCCGCATTGTGCCTTTTGTATTAAATTCGGATGCAGTTTCTGTGTTTCATCGTCAATACGAAGGTCTAAGGGATACAGTAAACCTGAAGTGAAGCATCGGAATCTCAACCTGGACTCACAGGAGGGGTTCAAATCATAGAATGTTAGAGTGCCAGTCCTCTTGTACTTAAGTCGGCATTGTGCCTTTTGAATTTAATTCCAATGCAATTTCTGTGTTTCATCGTCAATAAGAAGGTCCAAGGTATAGAGTAAACCTGAAGTGAAGCATCGGAATCTGAAACTGGACTCACAGGAGATGTTCAAATCATAGAAAGTTAGAGTGTCAGTTCTCTTGTACTTAAGTCGGCATTGTGCCTTTTGAATTAAATTCGGATGCAATTTCTGTGTTTCATCGTCAATAAGAAGTTCCAAGGTACACAGTAAAGCTGAAGTGAAGCATCGGAATCTAAAACTGGGCTCACAGGAGAGGTTCAAATCATAGAAAGTTAGAGAGTCAGTCCTCTTGTACTTAATTCGGCATTGTGCCTTTTGTATTAAATTTGGATGCAATTTTTGTGTTTCATCGTTAATAAGAAGGTTCAAGGGATACAGTAAACATGAAGTGAAGCATCGGAATCTAAAACTGGACTCACAGGAGAGGTTCACATCATAGAAAGTTAGAGTGTCCGTCCTCTTGTACTTAAGTCGGCATTGTGCCTTTTGAATTTAATTCCGATGCAATTTCTGTGTTTCATCGTCAATAAGAAGGACAAAGGTATACAGTAAACTTGAAGTGAAGCATCGGAATCTAAAACTGGACTCACAGGAGAGATTCAAATCATAGAAAGTTAGAGTGCCAGTCCTCTTGTTATAATGTCGGCATTGTGCCTTTTGAATAAATTCCCGATGCACTTTCTGTGCTTCATAGTCAATACGAAGGTCCATGGTATACAGTATACCTGAAGTGTAGCATCGGCATCTAAAACTGGACCCACAGGAGAGGTTCAAATCATAGAACGTTAGAGTGCCAGTCTTCTTGTACTTAAGTCGGCATTGTGCCTTTTGAATTTAATTCCAATGCAATTTCTGTGTTTCATCGTCAATAAGAAGGTCCAAGGTATAGAGTATACCTGAAGTGTAGCATCGGCATCTAAAACTGGACCCACAGGAGGGGTTTAAATCATAGAATGTTAGAGTGTCAGTCCTCTCGTACTTAAGCCGGCATTGTGCCTTTTGAATTTAATTCCAATGCAATTTCTGTGCTTCATCGTCAAAAAGAAGGTCCAAGGGAAACAGTAAAGCTGAAGTGAAGCATGGGAATCTAAAACTGGGCTCACAGGAGAAGTTCAAATCATAGAAAGTTAGAGAGTCAGTCCTCTTGTACTTAATTCGGCCTTGTGCCTTTTGTATTAAATTAGGATGCAATTTTTGTGTTTCATCGTCAATAAGAAGGTTCAAGGGATACAGTAAACATGAAGTGAAGCATCGGAATCTAAAACTGGACTCACAGGAGAAGTTCAAATCATAGAAAGTGAGAGTGTCAGTCCTCTTGTACTTAAGTCGGCATTGTGCCTTTTACATTAAATTCGGAGGAAATTTCTGTTTTTCGTCGTCAATAAGAAGGTCCAAGGGATACAGTAGACCTGAAGTGAAGCATCGGAATCTAAAACTGGACTCACAGGAGATTTTCAAATCATAGAAAGTTAGAGTGTCAGTCCTCTTGTACCTAAGTCGGCATTGTGCGTTTTGAATTTAATATCTATGCAAATCCTGTGTTTCATCGTCAATAAGAAGTTCCAAGGCATACAGTCTACCTGAAGTGAAGCATCGGAATCTAGAACTGGACTTACAGGACAGGTTCAAATCATAGAAAGTTAGAGTGTCAGTCCTCTCGAACTAAAATCGGCATTGTGCCTTTTGTATTAAATTCGGATGCAATTTCTGTGATTCATCGTCAATAAGAAGGTCCAAGGGATACAGTAAACCTGAAGTGAAGCATCGGAATCTAAAACTGAACTCACGGGAGAGTTTCAAATCATAGAAAGTTAGAGTGTCAGTCCTCTTCTACTCAAGACGGCATTGTGCCTTTTGTTTTAAATTCGGATGCAATGTCTGTGTTTCATCGTCAATAAGAAGGTCCATGGGATACAGTAAACCTGAAGTGAAGCATCGGAATCTAAAACTGGACTCACAGGAGAGGTTCAAATCATAGGAAGTGAGAGTGTCAGTCCTCTTGTACTTAAGTCGGCCGTGTGCCTTTTGTATTAAATTCGGATGCAATTTCTGTGTTTCATCGTCAGTAAGATGGTCCAAGGGATACAGTAAACCTGAAGTGAAGCATCGGAATCTAAAGCTGGACTGACAGGAGAGTTTCAAATCGTAGAAAGTTAGAGTGTCAGTCCTCTTGTACTTCAGTCGGCATTGTGTATTTTGAATTTAAGTTCGATGCAATTTCTGTGTTTCATCGACAATAAAAATGTGCAAGGGATACAGTAAACCTGACACGAAGCATCGGAATCTAAAACTGGACTCACAGGAGAGGTTCAAATCATAGAAAGTGAGAGTGTCAGTCCACTTGTACTTAAATCGGCATTGTGCCTTTTGTATTAAATTCGGAAGCAATTTCTGTGTTTCACCGTCAATAAGTAGGTCCAAGGGATACGGTAAACCTGAAGTGAAGCATCGGAATCTAAAACTGGACCCACAGGAGAGTTTCAAATCATAGAAAGTTAGAGTGTCAGTCTTCTTGTACTTAAGACGGCATTGTGTCTTTTGAATTCAATTCCGATGCAATTTCTGTGTTTCATCGTTAATAAGAGGTTACAAGGTATACAGTAAACCTGAAGTGAAGCATCGGAATCTAAAACTGGACTAACAGGAGAGATTCAAATCATCGAAAGTGAGAGTGTCAGTCCTCTTGTTCTTAATTCGTCATTGTGCCTTTTGTATTAAATTCGGAGGAAATTTCTGTGTTTCATCGTCAATAAGAAGGTCTAAGGGGTACAGTAGACCTGAAGTAAAGCATCGGAATCTAAATCTGGACTAACAGGAGAGTTTCAAATCATAGAATGTTAGAGTGTCAGTTCTCTTGTACTTAAGTCGGCATTGTGCGTTTTGAATTTAATTCCTACGCAATTCCTGTGTTACGTCGTCAATAAGAAGTTCCAAGGCATACAGTCTACCTGATGTGAAGCATCGGAATCTAAAACTGGACTCACAGGACAGGTTCAAATCATAGAAAGTTTGAGTGTCAGTCCACTTGATCTAAAATCGGCATTGTGCCTTTTGTATTAAATTCGGATGCAATTTCTGTGTTTCACCGTCAATAAGTAAGTCCAAGGGATACAGTAAACCTGAAATGAAGCATCGTAATCTAAAACTGGACTCACAGGAGAGTTTCAAATCATAGAAAGTTAGAGTGTCAGTCCTCTTGTACTCAAGACGGCATTGTGCCTTTTGTTTTAAATTCGGATGCAATGTCTGTGTTTCATCGTCAATAAGAAGGTCCATGGGATACAGTAAACCTGAAGTGAAGCATCGGAATCTAAAACTGGACTCACAGGAGAGGTTCAAATCATAGGAAGTGAGAGTGTCAGTTGTCTTGTACTTAAGTCGGCCGTGTGCCTTTTGTATTAAATTCGAATGCAATATCTGTGTTTCATTGTCAATAAGAAGGTCCAGGGGATACGGTAAACCTGAAGTGAAGCATCGGAATCTAAAACTGGACTCACAGGAGAGTTTCAAATGATAGAAAGTTCGATTGTCTGTCTTCTTGTACTTAAGACGGCATTGTGTCTTTTGAATTCAATTCCGATGCAATTTCTGTGTTTCATCGTCAATAAGAGGTTACAAGGTATACAGTAAACCTGAAGTGAAGGATCGGAATCTAAAACTGGACTCACAGGAGAGGTTCAAATCATCGAAAGTGAGAGTGTCAGTCCTCTTGTTCTTAAGTCGGCATTGTGCCTTTTGTATTAAATTCGGATGCAATTTCTGTGTTTTCGACTATAAGAAGGTCCAAGGGATACAGTAAACCAGAAGTGAAGCATCGGAACCTAAAACTGAACTCACAGGAGAGTTTCAAATCATAGAAAGTTAGAGTGTCAGTCATCTTGTACTTAAGACGGCATTGTGCCTTTTGTATTTAATTCGGATGCAATTTCTGTGTTTCATCGTCAATAAGAAGGTCCAAGGGATACAGTAAACCTGAAGTGAAGCATCGGAATCTAAAACTGGACTCAAAGGAGAGTTTCAGATCATAGGAAGTTAGAGTGTCAGTCCTCTTGTACTTAAGTCGGCATTGTGCCTTTTGTATTAAATTCGGATGCAATTTCTGTGTATTATCGTCAATAAGAAGGTCGAAGGTATACAGTAAACCTGAAGTGACGCATCGGAATCTAAAACGGGACTCACAGGAGAGTTTCAAATCATAGAGAGTTAAGGTGTCAGTCCTCTTGTACTTAAGTCGGCATTGTGCGTTTTGAATTTAATTCCGATGCAATTTCTGTGTTTAATCGTCAATAAGAAGGTCCAAGGGATACAGTATACCTGACGTGAAGCATTGGAATCTGAAACTGGACTCACAGGAGAGGTTCAAATCATAGATATTTAGAGTGTCAGTCCTCTTGTACTTAACCCGGCATTGCGCCTTTTGAATTTAATTCCGATGCAATTTCTGTGTTCCATCGTCATTAAGAGGTTCCAAGGTATACAGTATACCTGAAGTGAAGCATCGGAATCTAAAACTAGACCCACAGGAGAGGTTCAAATCATTGAAAGTTAGATAGTCAGTCCTCTTGTACTTAAGTCAGCATTGTGCCTTTTGTATTAAATTCGGATGCAATTACTGTTTTTCATCGTCAGTAAGAAGGTCCTAGGGATACAGTAAACATGAAGTGAAGCATCGGAATCTAAAACTGGACTCACCGGAGAGGTTCAAATCATAGAAAGTGAGCGTGTCAGTCCTATTGTACTGAAGTCGTCATTGTGCCTTTTCTATTAAATTCGGATGCAATTTCTGTGTTTCATCGTCAATAAGAAGGTCCTTGGGAGACAGTAAACATGAAGTGAAGCATCGGAATCTAAAACTGGACTCACAGGACAGGTTCATATCATACAAAAGTTAGAGTGTCAGTTCTCTTGTACTTAAATCGGCATTGTGCCTTTTGTAATAAATTCAGATGCAATATCTGTGTTTCATCGTCAATAAGAAGGTCCAAGGGATACAGTAAACCTGAAGTGAAGCATCATAATCTAAAACTGAACTCACAGGAGAGTTTTAAGTCATAGAAAGTTAGAGTGTCAGTCCTCTTGTACTTAAGACGGCATTGTGCCTTTTGTAATAAATTCGGATGCAATTTCTGCGTTTCATCGTCAATAAGAAGGTCCAAGGGATACAGTAAACCTGAAGTGAAGCATCGGAACGTAAAACTGAACTCACAGGAGAGTTTCAAATCATAGAAAGTTAGAGTGTCAGTCTTCTTGTACTTAAGACGGCATTATGGCTTTTGTATTAAATTCGGATGCAATTTCTGTGTTTCATCGTCAATAAGAAGGTCCAAGGGATACAGTAAACCTGAAGTGAAACATCGGAATCTAAAACTGGACTCACAGGAGAGTTCCAAATCATAGAAAGTTAGAGTGTCAGTCCTCTTGTACATAAGTCGGCATTGTGCCTTTTGTATTAAATTCGGATGCATTTTCTGTGTATTATCGTCAATAAGAAGGTCGAAGGTATACAGTAAACCTGAAGTGAAGCATCGGAATCTAAAACGGGACTCACAGGAGAGTTCAAATCATAGAAAGTTAAAGTGTCAGTCCTGTTGTACTTAAGACGGCATTGTGCCTTTCGTATTACATTCGGATGCAATTTCTGTGTTTCATCGTCAATAAGATGGTCCAAGGGATACAGTAAACCTGAAGTGAAGCATCGGAATCTAAAACTGAACTCACAGGTGAGGTTCAAATCATAGAAAGTTAGAGTGTCAGTCCTCTTGTACTTAGGACGGCATTGTGCCTTTTGTATTAAATTCGGATGCAATTTCTGTGTTTCATCGTCAATAAGAAGGTCCAAGGGCTACAGTAAACCTGAAGTGAAGCATTGGAATCTAAAACTGGACTCACCGGAGAGGTTCAAATCATAGAAAGTGAGAGTGTCAGTCCTCTTGTATTTAAGTCGGCATTTTGCCTTTTGTATTAAATTCGGATGCAATTTCTATGTTTCATCGTCAATAAGAAGGTCCTTGGGAGACAGTAAACCTGAAGTGAAGCATCGGAATCTAAAACTGGACTCACAGGACAGGTTCATATCATACAAAAGTTAGAATGTCAGTTCTCTTGTACTTAAATCGGCATTGTGCCTTTTGTATTAAATTCGGAAGCAATTTCTGTGTTTCACCGTCAATAAGTAGGTCCAAGGGATAGGATAAACCTGAAGTGAAGCATCGGAATCTAAAACTGGACCCACAGGAGAGTTTCAAATCATAGAAAGTTAGAGTGTCAGTCTTCTTGTACTTAAGACGGCATTGTGTCTTTTGAATTCAATTCCGATGCAAGTTTTGTGTTTCATCGTTAATAAGAGGTTACAAGGTATACAGTAAACCTGAAGTGAAGCATCGGAATCTAAAACTGGACTAACACGAGAGGTTCAAATCATCGAAAGTGAGAGTGTCAGTCCTCTTGTTCTTAATTCGTCATTGTGCCTTTTGCATTAAATTCGGAGGAAATTTCTGTGTACATCGTCAATAAGAAGGTCTAAGGGGTACAGTAGACCTGATGTAAAGCATCGGAATCTAAATCTGGACTCACAGGAGAGTTTCAAATCATAGAAAGTTAGAGTGTCAGTTCTCTTGTACTTAAGTCGGCATTGCGCGTTTTGAATTTAATTCCTACGCATTTCCTGTGTTACATCGTCAATAAGAAGTTCCAAGGCATACAGTCTACCTGAAGTGAAGCATCGGAATCTAAAACTGGACTCACAGGACAGGTTCAAATCATAGAAAGTTTGAGTGTCAGTCCACTTGATCTAAAATCGGCATTGTGCCTTTTGTATTAAATTCGGATGCAATTTCTGTGTTTCACCGTCAATAAGTAGGTCCAAGGGATACAGTAAACCTGAAGTGAAGCATCGGAATCCAAAACTGGACTCACAGGAGAGTTTCAAATCATTGAAAGTTAGAGTGTCAGTCCTCTTGTACTCAAGACGGCATTGTGCCTTTTGTTTTAAATTCGGATGCAATGTCTGTGTTTCATCGTCAATAAGAAGGTCCATGGGATACAGTAAACCTGAAGTGAAGCATCGGAATCTAAAACTGGACTCACAGGAGAGGTTCAAATCATAGGAAGTGAGAGTGTCAGTCCTCTTGTACTTAAGTCGGCCGTGTGCCTTTTGTATTAAATTCGAATGCAATATCTGTGTTTCATTGTCAATAAGAAGGTCCAAGGGATACGGTAAACCTGAAGTGAAGCATCGGAATCTAAAACTGGACTCACAGGAGAGTTTCAAATCATAGAAAGTTAGAGTGTCAGTCTTCTTGTACTTAAGACGGCATTGTGTCTTTTGAATTCAATTCCGATGCAATTTCTGTGTTTCATCGTCAATAAGAGGTTACAAGGTATACAGTAAACCTGAAGTGAAGCATCGGAATCTAAAACTGGACTCACAGGAGAGGTTCAAATCATCGAAAGTGAGAGTGTCAGTCCTCTTGTTCTTAAGTCGGCATTGTGCCTTTTGTATTAAATTCGGATGCAATTTCTGTGTTTTCGACTATAAGAAGGTCCAAGGGATACAGTAAACCAGAAGTGAAGCATCGGAATCTAAAACTGAACTCACAGGAGAGTTTCAAATCATAGAAAGTTAGAGTGTCAGTCATCTTGTACTTAAGTCGGCATTGTGCCTTTTGTATTAAATTCGGATGCAATTTCTGGGTATTATCGTCAATAAGAAGGTCGAAGGTATACAGTAAACCTGAAGTGAAGCATCGGAATCTAAAACGGGACTCACAGGAGAGTTTCAAATCATAGAGAGTTAAGGTGTCAGTCCTCTTGTGCTTAAGTCGGCATTGTGCGTTTTGAATTTAATTCCGATGCAATTTCTGTGTTTAATCGTCAATAAGAAGGTCCAAGGGATACAGTATACCTGACGTGAAGCATTGGAATCTAAAACTGGACTCACAGGAGAGGTTCAAATCATAGATATTTAGAGTGTCAGTCCTCTTGTACTTAACCCGGCATTGCGCCTTTTGAATTTAATTCCGATGCAATTTCTGTGTTCCATCGTCATTAAGAGGTTCCAAGGTATACAGTATACCTGAAGTGAAGCATCGGAATCTAAAACTAGACTCACAGGAGAGGTTCAAATCATTGAAAGTTAGATAGTCAGTCCTCTTGTACTTAAGTCAGCATTGTGCCTTTTGTATTAAATTCGGATGCAATTTCTGTTTTTCATCGTCAGTAAGAAGGTCCAAGGGATACAGTAAACCTGAAGTGAAGCATCATAATCTAAAACTGAACTCACAGGAGAGTTTTAAGTCATAGAAAGTTAGAGTGTCAGTCCTCTTGTACTTAAGACGGCATTGTGCCTTTTGTATTAAATTCGGATGCAATTTCTGTGTTTCATCGTCAATACGAAGGTCCAAGGGATACAGTAAACCTGAAGTGAAGCACCGGAATCTAAAACTGGACTCACCGGAGAGGTTGAAATCATAGAAAGTGAGAGTGTCAGTCCTCTTGTATTTAAGTCGGCATTTTTCCTTTTGTATTAAATTCGGATGCAATTTCTAAGTTTCATCGTCAATAAGAACGTCCTTGGGAGACAGTAAACATGAAGTGAAGCATCGGAATCTAAAACTGGACTCACAGGACAGGTTCATATCTTATAAAAGTTAGAGTGTCATTTCTCTTGTACTTAAATCGGCATTGTGCCTTTTGTAATAAATTCAAATGCAATATCTGTGTTTCATCGTCAATAAGAAGGTCCAAGGGATACAGTAAACCTGAAGTGAAGCATCGGAATCTAAAACTGAACTCACAGGAGAGTTTTAAGTCATAGAAAGTTAGAGTGTCAGTCCTCTTGTACTTAAGACGGCATTGTGCCTTTTGTATTAAATTCGGATGCAATTTCTGCGTTTCATCGTCAATAAGAAGGTGCAAGGGATACAGTAAACCTGAAGTGAAGCATCGGAACGTAAAACTGAACTCACAGGAGAGTTTCAAATCATAGAAAGTTAGAGTTTCAGTCTTCTTGTACTTAAGACGGCATTATGGCTTTTGTATTAAATTCGGATGCAATTTCTGTGTTTCATCGTCAATAAGAAGGTCCAAGGGATACAGTAAACCTGAAGTGAAGCATCGGAATCTAAAACTGGACTCACAGGAGAGTTCCAAATCATAGAAAGTTAGAGTGTCAGTCCTCTTGTACATAAGTCGGCATTGTGCCGTTTGTATTAAATTCGGATGCAATTTCTGTGTTTCATCGTCAATAAGAAGGTCCAAGGGATACAGTAAACCTGAAGTGAAGCATCGGAATCTGTAACTGGGCTCACAGGATAGTTTCAAATCATAGAAAGTTAGAGTGTCAGTCCTCTTGTACTTAAGTCGGCATTGTGCCTTTTGTATTAAATTCGGATGCAGTTTCTGTGTTTCATCGTCAATAAGAAGGTCCAAGGGATACAGTAAACCTTAAGTGAGGCATCGGAATCTAAAACTGGACTCACAGGAGAGGTTCAAATCATAGAAAGTTAGTGTCAGTCCTCATGTACTTAAGACGGCATTGTGCCTTTTGTATTAAATTCGTATGCAATTTCTGTGTTTCATCGTCAATAAGAAGGTCCAAGGGATACAGTAAACCTGAAGTGAAGCATCGGAATCTAAAACTGGACTCACAGGACAGGTCCATATCATACAAAAGTTAGAGTGTCAGTCCTCTTGTACTTAAATCGGCATTGTGCCTTTTGTAATAAATTCGGATGCAATTTCTGTGTTTCATCGTCAATAAGAAGGTCGAAGGGATACAGTAAACCTGAAGTGAGGCATCGGAATCCAAAACTGAACTCACAGGAGAGTTTCAAATCATAGAAAGTTAGAGTGTCAGTCCTCTTGTACTTAAGACGGCATTGTGCCTTTTGTATTTAATTCGGATGCAATTTCTGTGTTTCATTGTCAATAAGAAGGTCCAAGGGATACAGTAAACCTGAAGTGATGCATCGGAATCTAAAACTGGACCCGCAGGAGAGTTTCAAATCATAGAAAGTTAGAGTGTCAGTCCTCTTGTACTTAAGTCGGCATTGTGCCTTTTGTATTAAATTCGGATGCAATTTCTGTGTTTCATCGTCATTAAGATGTTCCAAGGTGTACAGTAAATCTGAAGTGAAGCATCGGAATCTAAAACTGGACTCACAGGAGAGGTTCAAATCATAGAAAGTGAGAGTGTCAGTCCTCTTGTACATAAGTCGACATTGTGCCTTTTGTATTAAATTCGGATGCAATTTCTGTGTTTCATCGTCAATAAGAAGGTCCAAGGGATACAGTAAACCTGAAGTGAAGCATCGGAATCTAAAACTGGACTCACAGGACAGGTCCATATCATACAAAAGTTAGAGTGTCAGTCCTCTTGTACTTAAATCGGCATTGTGCCTTTTGTAATAAATTCGGATGCAATTTCTGTGTTTCATCGTCAATAAGAAGGTCGAAGGGATACAGTAAACCTGAAGTGATGCACCGGAATCCAAAACTGAACTCACAGGAGAGTTTCAAATCATAGAAAGTTAGAGTGTCAGTCCTCTTGTACTTAAGACGGCATTGTGTCTATTGTATTTAATTCGGATGCAATTTCTGTGTTTCATCGTCAATAAGAAGGTCCAAGGCATGCAGTAAACCTGAAGTGAAGCATTGGAATCTAAAACTGGACCCACAGGAGAGTTTCAAGTCATAGAAAGTTAGAGTTTTAGTCCTCATGTACTTAAGTCGGCATTGTGCCTTTTGTATTAAATTCGGATGCAATTTCTGTGTATTATCGTCAATGAGAAGGTCGAAGGTATACAGTAAACCTGAAGTGAAGCATCGGAATACAAAACGGGACTCACAGGAGAGTTTCAAATCATAGAAAGTTAAAGTGACAGTCTTCTTGTACTTAAGTCGGCATTGTGCGTTTTGAATTTAATTCCGATGCAATTCCTGTGTTTCATCGTCAATAAGAAGTTCCAAGGCATACAGTCTACCTGAAGTGAAGCATCGGAATCTAAAACTGGTCTCACAGGACAGGTTCAAATCATAGAATGTTAGAGTGTCAGTCCTCTTGAACTAAAATCGGCATTGTGACTTTTGTATTAAATTCGGATGCAATTTCTGTGTTTGATCGTCAATAAGAAGGTCCAAGGGATACAGTAAACCTGAAGTGAAGCATCGGAATCTAAAACTGGGCTCACAGGATAGTTTCAAATCATTGAAAGTTAGAGTGTCAGTCCACTTGTACTTAAGTCGGCATTGTGCCTTTTGTATTAAATTCGGATGCAGTTTCTGTGTATTATCGTCAACAAGAAGGTCGAAGGTATACAGTAAACCTGAAGTGAAGCATCGGAATCTAAAACTGGACTCACAGGAGAGTTTCAAATCATAGAAAGTTAAAGTGTCAGTCCTCTTGTACTTAAGTCGGCATTGTGCGTTTTGAATTTAATTCCGATGCAATTTCTGTGTTTCATCGTCAATAAGAAGGTCCAAGGGATACATTAAACCTTAAGTGAGGCTTCGGAATCTAAAACTGGACTCACAGGAGAGGTTCAAATCATAGAAAGTTAGTGTCAGTCCTCATGTACTTAAGTCGGCATTGTGCCTTTTGAATTTAATTCCGTTGCAATTTCTGTGTTTCATCGTCAATAAGAAGTTCCAAGGTGTACAGTAAATCTGAAGTGAAACATCGGAATCTAAAACTGGACTCACAGGAGAGGTTCCAATCATAGAAAGTGAGAGTGTCAGTCCTCTTGTACTTAAGTCGACATTGTGCCTTTTGTATTAAATTGGGATGCAATTTCTGTGTTTCATCGTCAATAAGAAGGTCCAAGGGATACAGTAAACCTGAAGTGAAGCATCGGAATCTAAAACTGGACTCACAGGACAGGTCCATAACATACAAAAGTTAGAGTGTCAGTCCTCTTGTACTTAAGTCGGCATTGTGCCTTTTGTATTAAATTCGGATGCAATTTCTGTGTATTATCGTCAATAAGAAGGTCGAAGGTATACAGTAAACCTGAAGTGAAGCATCTAAATCTAAAACGGGACTCACAGGAGAGTTTCAAATCATAGAGAGTTAAAGAGTCAGTCCTCTTGTACTTAAGTCGGCATTGTGCGTTTTGAATTTAATTCCGATGCAATTCCTGTGTCTCATCGTCAATAAGAAGTTACAAGGCATACAGTCTACCTGAAGTGAAGCATCGGAATCTAAAACTGGTCTCACAGGACAGGTTCAAATCATAGAAAGTTAGAGTGTCAGTCCTCTTGAACTAAAATCGGCATTGTGCCTTTTGTATTAAATTCGGATGCAGTTTCTGTGTTTCATCGTCAGTAAGAAGGTCCAAGGGATACAGTAAACCTGAAGTGAAGCATCGGAATCTAAAACTGAACTCACAGGAGAGTTTCAAATAATAGAATGTAAGAGTGTCAGTCCTCTTGTACTTAAGATGACATTGTGCCTTTTGTATTAAATTCGGATGCAATTTCTGTGTTTCATCGTCAATAAGAAGGTCCTAGGGATACAGTAAACCTGAAGTGAAGCATCGGAATCTAAAACTGGACTCACAGGAGGGTTTCAAATCATAGAAAGTTAGAGTTTCAGTCCTCTTGTACTTATGTCGGCATTGCGCTTTTTGTATTAAATTCGGATGCAATTTCTGTGTATCATCGACAATAAGAAGGTCGACGGTATACAGTAAACCTGAAGTGAAGCATCGGAATCTAAAACTGGACTCACAGGAGAGTTTCAAATCATAGAAAGTTAAAGTGTCAGTCCTCTTGTACTTAAGTCGGCATTGTGCGTTTTGAATTTAATTCGATGCAATTTCTGTGTTTCATCGTCAATAAGAAGGTGCAAGGGATACAGTGTACCTGACGTGTAGCATTGGAATCTAAAACTGGACTCACAGGAGAGGTTCAAATCATAGAAATTTAGAGTGTCAGTCCTCTTGTACTTAACCCGGCATTGCGCCTTTTGAATTTAATTCCGATGCAATTTCTGTGTTCCATCGTCATTAAGAAGTTCCAAGGTATACAGTAAACCTGAAGTGAACTATCGGAATCTAAAACTGGACTACATGAGAGGTTCAAATCATTGAAAGTTAGATAGTCAGTCCTCTTGTACTTAAGTCGGCATTGTGCCTTTTGTATTAAATTCGGATGCAATTTCTGTGTTTCATCGTCAATAAGAAGGTCCAAGGGATACAGTAAACCTGATGTGAAGCATCGGAATCTAAAACTGGACTCACCGGAGAGGTTCAAATCATAGAAATTGAGAGTGTCAGTCCTCTTGTATTTAAGTCGGCATTTTGAATTTTGTATTAAATTCGGATGCAATTTCTATGTTTCATCGTCAATAAGAAGGTCCATGGGAGACAGTAAACCTAAAGTGAAGCATCGGAATCTAAAACTGGACTCACAGGACAGGTTCATATCATACAAAGGTTAGAGTGTCAGTCCTCTTGTACTTAAATCGGCATTGTGCCTTTTGTAATAAATTCCGATGCAATTTCTGTGTTTCATCGTCAATAAGAAGGTCCAAGGGATACAGTAAACCTGAAGTGAAGCATCGGAATCTAAAACTGGACTCACAGGAGAGTTTCAAATCATAGAAAGTTAAAGTGTCAGTCCTCTTGTACTTAAGTCGGCATTGTGCGTTTTGAATTTAATTCGATGCAATTTCTGTGTTTCATCGTCAATAAGAAGGTCCAAGGGATACAGTAAACCTTAAGTGAGGCATCGGAATCTAAAACTGGACTCACAGGAGAGGTTCAAATCATAAAATATTAGTGTCAGTCCTCATGTACTTAAGTCGGCATTGTGCCTTTTGAATTTAATTCCGTTGCAATTTCTGTGTTTCATCGTCAACAAGAAGTTCCAAGGTGTACAGTAAATCTGAAGTGAAGCATCGGAATCTGAAACTGGACTCACAGGAGAGGTTCAAATCATAGAAAGTGAGAGTGTCAGTCCTCTTGTACTTAAGTCGACATTGTGCCTTTTGTATTAAATTCGGATGCAATTTCTGTGTTTCATCGTCAATAAGAAGGTCCAAGGGATACAGTAAACCTGAAGTGAAGCATCGGAATCTAAAACTGGACTCACAGGACAGGTCCATATCATACAAAAGTTAGAGTGTCAGTCCTCTTGTACTTAAATCGGCATTGTGCCTTTTGTAATAAATTCGGATGCAATTTCTGTGTTTCATCGTCAATAAGAAGGTCGAAGGGATACAGTAACCTGAAGTGAGGCATCGGAATCCAAAACTGAACTCACAGGAGAGTTTCAAATCATAGAAAGTTAGAGTGTCAGTCCTCTTGTACTTAAGACGGCATTGTGCCTTTTGTTTTAATTCGGATGCAATTTCTGTGTTTCATCGTCAATAAGAAGGTCCAAGGGATACAGTAAACCTGAAGTGAAGCATCGGAATCTAAAACTGGTCCCACAGGAGAGTTTCAAATCATAGAAAGTTAGAGTGTCAGTCCTCTTGTACTTAAGTCGGCATTGTGCCTTTTGTATTAAATTCGGATGCAATTTCTGTGTATTATCGTCAATAAGAAGGTCGAAGGTATACATTAAACCTGAAGTGAAGCATCGGAATCTAAAACGGGACTCACAGGAGAGTTTCAAATCATAGAAAGTTAAAGTGTCAGTCCTCTTGTACTTAAGTCGGCATTGTGCGTTTTGAATTTAATTCCGATGCAATTCCTGTGTTTCATCGTCAATAAGAAGTTCCAAGGCATACAGTCTACCTGAAGTGATCATCGGAATCTAAAACTGGTCTCACAGGACAGGTTCAAATCATAGAAAGTTAGAGTGTCAGTCCTCTTAAACTAAAATCGGCGTTGTGCCTTTTGTATTAAATTCGGATGCAATTTCGGTGTTTCATCGTCAATAAGAAGGTCCAAGGGATACAATAAACCTGAAGTGAAGCATCGGAATCTAAAACTGGACTCACAGGACAGGTTCATATCTTATAAAAGTTAGAGTGTCAGTTCTCTTGTACTTAAATCGGCATTGTGCCTTTTGTAATAAATTCAGATGCAATATCTGTGTTTCATCGTCAATAAGAAGGTCCAAGGGATACAGTACACCTGAAGTGAAGCATCGGAATCTAAAACTGAACTCACAGGAGAGTTTTAAGTCATAGAAAGTTAGAGTGTCAGTCCTCTTGTACTTAAGACGGCATTGTGCCTTTTGTATTAAATTCGGATGCAATTTCTGCGTTTCATCGTCAATAAGAAGGTCCAAGGGATACAGTAAACCTGAAGTGAAGCATCGGAATCTAAAACTGGACTCACAGGAGAGTTCCAAATCATAGAAAGTTAGAGTGTCAGTCCTCTTGTACATAAGTCGGCATTGTGCCTTTTGTATTAAATTCGGATGCATTTTCTGTGTATTATCGTCAATAAGAAGGTCGAAGGTATACAGTAAACCTGAAGTGAAGCATCGGAATCTAAAACGGGACTCACAGGAGAGTTCAAATCATAGAAAGTTAAAGTATCAGTCCTGTTGTACTTAAGACGGCATTGTGCCTTTTGTATTACATTCGGATTCAATTTCTGTGTTTCATCGTCAATAAGATGGTCCAAGGGATACAGTAAACCTGAAGTGAAGCATCGGAATCTAAAACTGAACTCACAGGTGAGGTTCAAATCATAGAAAGTTAGAGTGTCAGTCCTCTTGTACTTAGGACGGCATTGTGCATTTTGTATTAAATTCGGATGCAATTTCTGTGTTTCATCGTCAATAAGAAGGTCCAAGGGATACAGTAAACCTGAAGTGAAGCATCGGAATCTAAAACTGAACTCACAGGTGAGGTTCAAATCATAGAAAGTTAGAGTGTCAGTCCTCTTGTACTTAAGACGGCATTGTGCCGTTTGTATTAAATTCGGATGCAATTTCTGTGTTTCATCGTCAATAAGAAGGTCCAAGGGATACAGTAAACCTGAAGTGAAGCATCGGAATCTGTAACTGGGCTCACAGGATAGTTTCAAATCATAGAAAGTTAGAGTGTCAGTCCTCTTGTACTTAAGTCGGCATTGTGCCTTTTGTATTAAATTCGGATGCAGTTTCTGTGTTTCATCGTCAATAAGAAGGTCCAAGGGATACAGTAAACCTTAAGTGAGGCATCGGAATCTAAAACTGGACTCACAGGAGAGGTTCAAATCATAGAAAGTTAGTGTCAGTCCTCATGTACTTAAGACGGCATTGTGCCTTTTGTATTAAATTCGGATGCAATTTCTGTGTTTCATCGTCAATAAGAAGGTCCAAGGGATACAGTAAACCTGAAGTGAAGCATCGGAATCTAAAACTGGACTCACAGGACAGGTCCATATCATACAAAAGTTAGAGTGTCAGTCCTCTTGTACTTAAATCGGCATTGTGCCTTTTGTAATAAATTCGGATGCAATTTCTGTGTTTCATCGTCAATAAGAAGGTCGAAGGGATACAGTAAACCTGAAGTGAGGCATCGGAATCCAAAACTGAACTCACAGGAGAGTTTCAAATCATAGAAAGTTAGAGTGTCAGTCCTCTTGTACTTAAGACGGCATTGTGCCTTTTGTATTTAATTCGGATGCAATTTCTGTGTTTCATTGTCAATAAGAAGGTCCAAGGGATACAGTAAACCTGAAGTGAAGCATCGGAATCTAAAACTGGACCCGCAGGAGAGTTTCAAATCATAGAAAGTTAGAGTGTCAGTCCTCTTGTACTTAAGTCGGCATTGTGCCTTTTGTATTAAATTCGGATGCAATTTCTGTGTATTATCGTCAATATGAAGGTCGAAGGTATACTGTAAACCTGAAGTGAAGCATCGGAATCTAAAACGGGACTCACAGGAGAGTTTCAAATCATAGAAAGTTAAAGTGACAGTCCTCTTGTACTTAAGTCGGCATTGTGCGTTTTGAATTTAATTCCGATGCAATTCCTGTGTTTCATCGTCATTAAGATGTTCCAAGGTGTACAGTAAATCTGAAGTGAAGCATCGGAATCTAAAACTGGACTCACAGGAGAGGTTCAAATCATAGAAAGTGAGAGTGTCAGACCTCTTGTACTTAAGTCGACATTGTGCCTTTTGTATTAAATTCGGATGCAATTTCTGTGTTTCATCTTCAATAAGAACGTCCAAGGGATACAGTAAACCTGAAGTGAAGCATCGGTTTCTAAAACTGGACTCACAGGACAGGTCCATATCATACAAAAGTTAGAGTGTCAGTCCTCTTGTACTTAAATCGGCATTGTGCCTTTTGTAATAAATTCGTATGCAATTTCTGTGTTTCATCGTCAATAAGAAGGTTGAAGGGATACAGTAAACCTGAAGTGATGCACCGGAATCCAAAACTGAACTCACAGGAGAGTTTCAAATCATAGAAAGTTAGTGTGTCAGTCCTCTTGTACTTAAGACGGCATTGTGCCTTTTGTATTTAATTCGGATGCAATTTCTGTGTTTCATCGTCAATAAGAAGGTCCAAGGGATACAGTAAACCTGAAGTGAAGCATCGGAATCTAAAACTGGACTCACAGGAGAGTTTCAAATCATAGAAAGTTAAAGTGTCAGTCCTCTTGTACTTAAGTCGGCATTGTGCGTTTTGAATTTAATTCGATGCAATTTCTGTGTTTCATCGTCAATAAGAAGGTGCAAGGGATACAGTGTACCTGACGTGTAGCATTGGAATCTAAAACTGGACTCACAGGAGAGGTTCAAATCATAGAAATTTAGAGTGTCAGTCCTCTTGTACTTAACCCGGCATTGCGCCTTTTGAATTTAATTCCGATGCAATTTCTGTGTTCCATCGTCATTAAGAAGTTCCAAGGTATACAGTAAACCTGAAGTGAACTATCGGAATCTAAAACTGGACTACATGAGAGGTTCAAATCATTGAAAGTTAGATAGTCAGTCCTCTTGTACTTAAGTCGGCATTGTGCCTTTTGTATTAAATTCGGATGCAATTTCTGTGTTTCATCGTCAATAAGAAGGTCCAAGGGATACAGTAAACCTGATGTGAAGCATCGGAATCTAAAACTGGACTCACCGGAGAGGTTCAAATCATAGAAATTGAGAGTGTCAGTCCTCTTGTATTTAAGTCGGCATTTTGCCTTTTGTATTAAATTCGGATGCAATTTTTATGTTTCATCGTCAATAAGAAGGTCCATGGGAGACAGTAAACCTAAAGTGAAGCATCGGAATCTAAAACTGGACCCACAGGACAGGTTCATATCATACAAAGGTTAGAGTGTCAGTCCTCTTGTACTTAAATCGGCATTGTGCCTTTTGTAATAAATTCCGATGCAATTTCTGTGTTTCATCGTCAATAAGAAGGTCCAAGGGATACAGTAAACCTGAAGTGAAGCATCGGAATCTAAAACTGGACTCACAGGAGAGTTTCAAATCATAGAAAGTTAAAGTGTCAGTCCTCTTGTACTTAAGTCGGCATTGTGCGTTTTGAATTTAATTCGATGCAATTTCTGTGTTTCATCGTCAATAAGAAGGTCCAAGGGATACAGTAAACCTTAAGTGAGGCATCGGAATCTAAAACTGGACTCACAGGAGAGGTTCAAATCATAAAAAGTTAGTGTCAGTCCTCATGTACTTAAGTCGGCATTGTGCCTTTTGAATTTAATTCCGTTGCAATTTCTGTGTTTCATCGTCAATAAGAAGTTCCAAGGTGTACAGTAAATCTGAAGTGAAGCATCGGAATCTGAAACTGGACTCACAGGAGAGGTTCAAATCATAGAAAGTGAGAGTGTCAGTCCTCTTGTACTTAAGTCGACATTGTGCCTTTTGTATTAAATTCGGATGCAATTTCTGTGTTTCATCGTCAATAAGAAGGTCCAAGGGATACAGTAAACCTGAAGTGAAGCATCGGAATCTAAAACTGGACTCACAGGACAGGTCCATATCATACAAAAGTTAGAGTGTCAGTCCTCTTGTACTTAAACCGGCATTGTGCCTTTTGTAATAAATTCGGATGCAATTTCTGTGTTTCATCGTCAATAAGAAGGTCGAAGGGATACAGTAACCTGAAGTGAGGCATCGGAATCCAAAACTGAACTCACAGGAGAGTTTCAAATCATAGAAAGTTAGAGTGTCAGTCCTCTTGTACTTAAGACGGCATTGTGCCTTTTGTTTTAATTCGGATGCAATTTCTGTGTTTCATCGTCAATAAGAAGGTCCAAGGGATACAGTAAACCTGAAGTGAAGCATCGGAATCTAAAACTGGTCCCACAGGAGAGTTTCAAATCATAGAAAGTTAGAGTGTCAGTCCTCTTGTACTTAAGTCGGCATTGTGCCTTTTGTATTAAATTCGGATGCAATTTCTGTGTATTATCGTCTATAAGAAGGTCGAAGGTATACATTAAAACTGAAGTGAAGCATCGGAATCTAAAACGGGACTCACAGGAGAGTTTCAAATCATAGAAAGTTAAAGTGTCAGTCCTCTTGTACTTAAGTCGGCATTGTGCGTTTTGAATTTAATTCCGATGCAATTCCTGTGTTTCATCGTCAATAAGAAGTTCCAAGGCATACAGTCTACCTGAAGTGATCATCGGAATCTAAAACTGGTCTCACAGGACAGGTTCAAATCATAGAAAGTTAGAGTGTCAGTCCTCTTAAACTAAAATCGGCATTGTGCCTTTTGTATTAAATTCGGATGCAATTTCGGTGTTTCATCGTCAATAAGAAGGTCCAAGGGATACAATAAACCTGAAGTGAAGCATCGGAATCTAAAACTGAACTAACAGGAGAGTTTCAAATCATAGAAAGTAAGAGTGTCAGTCCTCTTGTACTTAAGATGGCATTGTGCCTTTTGTATTAAATTCGGATGCAATTTCTGTGTTTCATCGTCAATAAGAAGGTCCTAGGGATACAGTAAACCTGAAGTGATGCATCGAAATCTAAAACTGGACTCACAGGGGAGTTTCAAATCATACAAAAGTTAGAGTTTCAGTCCTCTTGTACTTAAGTCGGCATTGCGCTTTTTGTATTAAATTCGGATGCAATTTCTGTGTATCATTGTCAATAAGAAGGTCGACGGTATACAGTAAACCTGAAGTGAAGCATCGGAATCTAAAACGGGACTCACAGGAGAGTTTCAAATCATAGAAAGTTAAAGTGTCAGTCCTCTTGTACTTAAGTTGGCATTGTGCGTTTTGAATTTAATTCCGATGCAATTTCTGTGTTTCATCGTCAATAAGAAGGTGCAAGGAATACAGTGTACCTGACGTGTAGCATTGGAATCTAAAACTGGACTCACAGGAGAGGTTCAAATCATAGAAATTTAGAGTGTCAGTCCTCTTGAACTAAAATCGGCATTGTGCCTTTTGTATTAAATTAGGATGCAATTTCGGTGTTTCATCGTCAATAAGAAGGTCCAAGGGATACAGTAAACCTGAAGTGAAGCATCGGAATCTAAAACTGAACTCACAGGAGAGTTTCAAATCATAGAAAGTAAGAGTGTCAGTCCTCTTGTACTTAAGATGGCATTGTGCCTTTTGTATTAAATTCGGATGCAATTTCTGTGTTCCATCGTCATTAAGAAGTTCCAAGGTATACAGTAAACCTGAAGTGAAGCATCGGAATCTAAAACTGGACTCACAGGAGAGGTTCAAATCATTGAAAGTTAGATAAACAGTCCTCTTGTACTTAAGTCGGCATTGTGCCTTTTGCATTAAATTCGGATGCAATTTCTGTGTTTCATCGTCAATAAGAAGGTCCAAGGGATACAGTAAACCTGAAGTGAAGCATCGGAATCTAAAACTGGACTCACCGGAGAGGTTCAAATCATAGAAATTGAGAGTGTCAGACCTCTTGTATTTAAGTCGGCATTTTGCCTTTTGTATTAAATTCGGATGCAATTTCTATGTATCATCGTCAATAAGAAGGTCCATGGGAGACAGTAAACCTAAAGTGAAGCATCGGAATCTAAAACTGGACTCACAGGACAGGTTCATATCATACAAATGTTAGAGTGTCAGTCCTCTTGTACTTAAATCGGCATTGTGCCTTTCGTAATAAATTCCGATTCAATTTCTGTGTTTCATCGTCAATAAGAAGGTCCAAGGGATACAGTAAACCTGAAGTGAAGCATCGGAATCTAAAACTGACCTCACAGGAAGGTTTCAAATCATAGAAAGTTAGAGTGTCAGTCCTCTTGTACTTAAGACGGCATTGTGCTTTTTGTATTAAATTCGGATGCAATTTCTGTGTTTCATCGTCAATAAGAAGGTCCAAGGGATACAGTAAACTTGAGGTGAAGCATCGGAATCTAAAACTGAACTCACAGAAGAGTTTCAAATCATAGAAAGTTAGAGTGTAAGTTCTCTTGTACTTAAGACGGCATTGTGGATTTTGTATTAAATTCGGATGCAATTTCTGTGTTTCATCGTCAATAAGAAGGTCCAAGGGATACAGTAAACTTGAGGTGAAGCATCGGAATCTAAAACTGAACTCACAGAAGAGTTTCAAATCATAGAATGTTAGAGTGTCAGTCCTCTTGTACTTAAGACGTCATTGTGCCTTTTGTATTAAATTCGGATACAATTTCTGTGTTTCATCGTCAATAAGAAGGTCCAAGGGATACAGTAAACCTGAGGTGAAGCATCGGAATCTAAAACTGGACTCACAGGAGAGTTTCAAATCATATAAAGTTAGAGTGTCAGTCCTCTTCTATTTAAGTCGGCATTGTGCCTTTTGTATTAAATTCGGATGCAATTTCTGTGTATTATCGTCAATAAGACGGTCGAAGGTATACAGTAAACCTGAAGTGAAGCATCGGAATCTAAAACGGGGCTCACAGGAGAGATTCAAATCGTAGAGAATTAAAGTGTCAGTCCTCGTGTAATTATGTCGGAATTGTGCGTTCTGAATTTAATTCCGATGCAATTTCTGTGTTTCATCGTCAATAAGAAGGACCAAGGGATACAGTATACCTGAAGTGATGCATTGGAATCTAAAACTGGACTCACAGGAGAGGTTCAAATCATAGAAATTTAGAGTGTCAGTCCTCTTGTACTTAACCCGGCATTGCGGCTTTTGAATTTAATTCCGATGCAATTTCTGTGTTCCATCGTTATTAATAAGTTCCATGGTATACAGTAAACCTGAAGTGAAGCATCGGAATCTAAAACTGGGCTCACAGTAGAGGTACAAATCATAGAAAGTTAGAGTAATAGTCCTCTTGTACTTAAGTCGGCATTGTGCCTTTTGTATTAAATTCGGATGCAATTTCTATGTATCATCGTCAATAAGAAGGTCCATGGGAGACAGTAAACATGAAGTGAAGCATCGGAATCTAAAACTGGACTCACTGGAGAGGTTCAAATCATAGAAAGTGAGAGTGTCAGTCCTCTTGTACTTAAGTCGGCATTGTGCCTTTTGTATTAAATTCGGATGCAATTTCTGTGTTTCATCGTCAATAAGAAGGTCCAAGGGATACGGTAAACCTGAAGTGAAGCATCGGAATCTAAAACTGGACTCACAGGAGAGTTTCAAGTCATGGAATGTTAGAGTGTCAGTCCTCTTGTACTTAAGACGGCATTGTGTCTTTTGAATTCAATTCCGTTGCAAATTCTGTGTTTCATCGTCAATAAGAAGTTACAAGGTATACAGTAAACCTGAAGTGAAGCATCGGAATCTAAAACTTGACTCACAGTACAGGTTCAAATCATAGAAAGTTAGAGTGTCAGTCCTCTTGTACTTAAATCGGCATTGTGCCTTTTGTAATAAATTCGGATGCAATTTCTGTGTTTTCGTCTATAAGAATGTCCAAGGGATACAGTAAACCTGAAGTGAAGCATCGGAATCTAAAACTGGACTCACTGGAGGAGTTCAAACCATAGAAAGTGAGAGTGTCAGTCCTCTTGTACTTAATTTGTCATTGTGCCTTGTGTATTAAATTCGGAGGAAATTTCTGTGTTTCATCGTCAATAAGAAGGTCCAAGGGGTACAGTAGACCTGAAGTAAAGCATCGGAATCTAAAACTGAACTCACAGGAGAGTTTCAAATCATAGAAAGTAAGAGTGTCAGTCCTCTTGTACTTAAGATGGCATTGTGCCTTTTGTATTAAATTCGGATGCAATTTCTGTGTTCCATCGTCATTAAGAAGTTCCAAGGTATACAGTAAACCTGAAATGAGGCATCGGAATCTAAAACTGGACTCACAGGAGAGGTTCAAATCATTGAAAGTTAGATAGTCAGTCCTCTTGTACTTAAGTCGGCAATGTGCCTTTTGTATTCAATTCGGATGCAAGTTCTGTGTTTCTTCGTCAATAAGAAGGTCCAAGGGATACAGTAAACTTGAGGTGAAGCATCGGAATCTAAAACTGAACTCACAGAAGAGTTTCAAATCATAGAAAGTTAGAGTGTCAGTCCTCTTGTACTTAAGACGTCATTGTGCCTTTTGTATTAAATTCGGATACAATTTCTGTGTTTCATCGTCAATAAGAAGGTCCAAGGGATACAGTAAACCTGAGGTGAAGCATCGGAATCTAAAACTGGACTCACAGGAGAGTTTCAAATCATATACAGTTAGAGTGTCAGTCCTCTTCTATTTAAGTCGGCATTGTGCCTTTTGTATTAAATTCGGAAGCAATTTCTGTGTATTATCGTCAATAAGAAGGTCGAAGGTATACAGTAAACCTGAAGTGAAGCATCGGAATCTAAAACGGGGCTCACAGGAGAGATTCAAATCGTAGAGAATTAAAGTGTCAGTCCTCGTGTAATTATGTCGGAATTGTGCGTTCTGAATTTAATTCCGATGCAATTTCTGTGTTTCATCGTCAATAAGAAGGACCAAGGGATACAGTATACCTGAAGTGATGCATTGGAATCTAAAACTGGACTCACAGGAGAGGTTCAAATCATAGAAATTTAGAGTGTCAGTCCTCTTGTACTTAACCCGGCATTGCGGCTTTTGAATTTAATTCCGATGCAATTTCTGTGTTCCATCGTTATTAATAAGTTCCATGGTATACAGTAAACCTGAAGTGAAGCATCGGAATCTAAAACTGGGCTCACAGTAGAGGTACAAATCATAGAAAGTTAGAGTAATAGTCCTCTTGTACTTAAGTCGGCATTGTGCCTTTTGTATTAAATTCGGATGCAATTTCTATGTATCATCGTCAATAAGAAGGTCCATGGGAGACAGTAAACATGAAGTGAAGCATCGGAATCTAAAACTGGACTCACTGGAGAGGTTCAAATCATAGAAAGTGAGAGTGTCAGTCCTCTTGTACTTAAGTCGGCATTGTGCCTTTTGTATTAAATTCGGATGCAATTTCTGTGTTTCATCGTCAATAAGAAGGTCCAAGGGATACGGTAAACCTGAAGTGAAGCATCGGAATCTAAAACTGGACTCACAGGAGAGTTTCAAGTCATGGAATGTTAGAGTGTCAGTCCTCTTGTACTTAAGACGGCATTGTGTCTTTTGAATTCAATTCCGTTGCAAATTCTGTGTTTCATCGTCAATAAGAAGTTACAAGGTATACAGTAAACCTGAAGTGAAGCATCGGAATCTAAAACTTGACTCACAGTACAGGTTCAAATCATAGAAAGTTAGAGTGTCAGTCCTCTTGTACTTAAATCGGCATTGTGCCTTTTGTAATAAATTCGGATGCAATTTCTGTGTTTTCGTCTATAAGAATGTCCAAGGGATACAGTAAACCTGAAGTGAAGCATCGGAATCTAAAACTGGACTCACTGGAGGAGTTCAAACCATAGAAAGTGAGAGTGTCAGTCCTCTTGTACTTAATTTGTCATTGTGCCTTGTGTATTAAATTCGGAGGAAATTTCTGTGTTTCATCGTCAATAAGAAGGTCCAAGGGGTACAGTAGACCTGAAGTAAAGCATCGGAATCTAAAACTGAACTCACAGGAGAGTTTCAAATCATAGAAAGTAAGAGTGTCAGTCCTCTTGTACTTAAGATGGCATTGTGCCTTTTGTATTAAATTCGGATGCAATTTCTGTGTTCCATCGTCATTAAGAAGTTCCAAGGTATACAGTAAACCTGAAATGAGGCATCGGAATCTAAAACTGGACTCACAGGAGAGGTTCAAATCATTGAAAGTTAGATAGTCAGTCCTCTTGTACTTAAGTCGGCAATGTGCCTTTTGTATTCAATTCGGATGCAAGTTCTGTGTTTCTTCGTCAATAAGAAGGTCCAAGGGATACAGTAAACTTGAGGTGAAGCATCGGAATCTAAAACTGAACTCACAGAAGAGTTTCAAATCATAGAAAGTTAGAGTGTCAGTCCTCTTGTACTTAAGACGTCATTGTGCCTTTTGTATTAAATTCGGATACAATTTCTGTGTTTCATCGTCAATAAGAAGGTCCAAGGGATACAGTAAACCTGAGGTGAAGCATCGGAATCTAAAACTGGACTCACAGGAGAGTTTCAAATCATATACAGTTAGAGTGTCAGTCCTCTTCTATTTAAGTCGGCATTGTGCCTTTTGTATTAAATTCGGAAGCAATTTCTGTGTATTATCGTCAATAAGAAGGTCGAAGGTATACAGTAAACCTGAAGTGAAGCATCGGAATCTAAAACGGGGCTCACAGGAGAGATTCAAATCGTAGAGAATTAAAGTGTCAGTCCTCGTGTAATTATGTCGGAATTGTGCGTTCTGAATTTAATTCCGATGCAATTTCTGTGTTTCATCGTCAATAAGAAGGACCAAGGGATACAGTATACCTGAAGTGATGCATTGGAATCTAAAACTGGACTCACAGGAGAGGTTCAAATCATAGAAATTTAGAGTGTCAGTCCTCTTGTACTTAACCCGGCATTGCGGCTTTTGAATTTAATTCCGATGCAATTTCTGTGTTCCATCGTTATTAAGAAGTTCCACGGTATACAGTAAACCTGAAGTGAAGCATCGGAATCTAAAACTGGACTCACAGTAGAGGTACAAATCATAGAAAGTTAGAGTAATAGTCCTCTTGTACTTAAGTCGGCATTGTGCCTTTTGTATTAAATTCGGATGCAATTTCTATGTATCATCGTCAATAAGAAGTGAAGCATCGGAATCTAAAACTGGACTCACAGGAGAGTTTCAAGTCATGGAATGTTAGAGTGTCAGTCCTCTTGTACTTAAGACGGCATTGTGTCTTTTGAATTCAATTCCGTTGCAAATTCTGTGTTTCATCGTCAATAAGAAGTTACAAGGTATACAGTAAACCTGAAGTGAAGCATCGGAATCTAAAACTTGACTCACAGTACAGGTTCAAATCATAGAAAGTTAGAGTGTCAGTCCTCTTGTACTTAAATCGGCATTGTGCCTTTTGTAGTAAATTCGGATGCAATTTCTGTGTTTTCGTCTATAAGAAGGTCCAAGGGATACAGTAAACCTGAAGTGAAGCATCGGAATCTAAAACTGGACTCACTGGAGGAGTTCAAACCATAGAAAGTGAGAGTGTCAGTCCTCTTGTACTTAATTCGTCATTGTGCCTTGTGTATTAAATTCGGATGAAATTTCTGTGTTTCATCGTCAATAAGAAGGTCCAAGGGGTACAGTAGACCTGAAGTAAAGCATCGGAATCTAAAACTGAACTCACAGGAGAGTTTCAAATCATAGAAAGTAAGAGTGTCAGTCCTCTTGTACTTAAGATGTCATTGTGCCTTTTGTATTACATTCGGATGCAATTTCTGTGTTCCATCGTCATTAAGAAGTTTCAAGGTATACAGTAAACCTGAAGTGAAGCATCGGAATCTAAAACTGGACTCACAGGAGTGGTTCAAATCATAGGAATTTAGAGTGTCAGTCCTCTTGTACTTAACCCGGCATTGCGGCTTTTGAATTTAATTCCGGTGCAAATTCTGTGTTTCATCGTCAATAAGAAGTTACAAGGGATACAGTAAACCTGAAGTGAAGCATCGGAATCTAAAACTGGACTCACTGGAGGAGTTCAAACCATAGAAAGTGAGAGTGTCAGTCCTCTTGTACTTAATTCGTCATTGTGCCTTTTGTATTAAATTCGGAGGAAATTTCTGTGTTTCATCGTCAATAAGAAGGTCCAAGGGATACAGTAAACCTGAAGTGAAGCATCGGAATCTAAAACTGGACTCACCGGAGAGGTTCAATTCATAGAAATTGAGAGTGTCAGTCCTCTTGTATTTAAGTCGACATTTTGCCTTTTGTATTAAATTCGGATGCAATTTCTATGTTTCATCGTCAATAAGAAGGTCCATGGGAGACAGTAAACCTAAAGTGAAGCATCGGAATCTAAAACTGGACTCACAGGACAGGTTCATATCATACAAATGTTAAAGTGTCAGTCCTCTTGTACTTAAATCGGCATTGTGTATTTTGTAATAAATTCCGATTCAATTTCTGTGTTTCATCGTCAATAAGAAGGTCCAAGGGATACAGTAAACCTGAAGTGAAGCATCGGAATCTAAAACTGAACTCACAGGAAGGTTTCAAATCATAGAAAGTTAGAGTGTCAGTCCTCTTGTACTTAAGACGGCATTGTGCTTTTTGTATTAAATTCGGATGCAATTTCTGTGTTTCATCGTCAATAAGAAGGTCCAAGGGATACAGTAAACCTGAAGTGAAGCATCGGAATCTAAAACTGAACTCACAGGAGAGTTTCACATCATTGAAAGTTAGAGTGTCAGTCCTCTTGTACTTAAGACGGCATTGTGCCTTCTGTATTAAATTAGGATGCAATTTCTGTGTTTCATCGTCAATACGAAGGTCCAAGGGATACAGTAAACCTGAAGTGAAGCATCGGAATCTAAAACTGGACTCACAGGAGAGTTTCAAATCATAGAAAGTTAGAGTGTCAGTCCTCTTGTACTTAGGTAAGCATTGAGCCTTTTGTATTAAATTCGGATGCATTTTCTGTGTATTATCGTCAATAAGAAGGTCGAAGGTATACAGTAAACCTGAAGTGAAGCATCGGAATCTAAAACGGGACTCACAGGAGAGTTTCAAATCATAGAACGTTAAAGTGTCAGTCCTCTTGTACTTAAGTCGGCATTGTGCGTTTTGAATTTAATTCCGATGCAATTCCTGAGTTTCATCGTCAATAAGAAGTTCCAAGGCATACAGTCTACCTAAAGTGAAGCATCGGAATCTAAAACTGGACTCACAGGAGAGTTTCAAATCATAGAAAGTTAGAGTGTAAGTTCTCTTGTACTTAAGACGGCATTGTGGATTTTGTATTAAATTCGGATGCAATTTCTGTGTTTCATCGTCAATAAGAAGGTCCAAGGGATACAGTAAACTTGAAGTGAAGCATTGGAATCTAAAACTGAACTCACAGAAGAGTTTCAAATCATAGAAAGTTAGAGTGTCAGTCCTCTGGTACTTAAGACGTCATTGTGCCTTTTGTATTAAATTCGGATACAATTTCTGTGTTTCATCGTCAATAAGAAGGTCCAAGGGATACAGTAAACCTGAGGTGAAGCATCGGAATCTAAAACTGGACTCACAGGAGAGTTTCAAATCATAGAAAGTTAGAGTGTCAGTCCTCTTGTATTTAAGTCGGCATTGTGCCTTTTGTATTAAATTCGGAAGCAATTTCTGTGTATTATCGTCAATAAGAAGGTCGAAGGTATAGAGTAAACCTGAAGTGAAGCATCGGAATCTAAAACGGGGCTCACAGGAGAGATTCAAATCGTAGAGAATTAAAGTGTCAGTCCTCGTGTAATTATGTCGGAATTGTGCGTTCTGAATTTAATTCCGATGCAATTTCTGTGTTTCATCGTCAATAAGAAGGACCAAGGCATACAGTATACCTGAAGTGAAGCATTGGAATCTAAAACTGGACTCACAGGAGTGGTTCAAATCATAGGAATTTAGAGTGTCAGTCCTCTTGTACTTAACCCGGCATTGCGGCTTTTGAATTTAATTCCGATGCAATTTCTGTGTTCCATCGTTATTAAGAAGTTCCACGGTATACAGTAAACCTGAAGTGAAGCATCGGATTCTAAAACTGGACTCACAGTAGAGGTTCAAATCATAGAAAGTTAGAGTGTCAGTCCTCTTGTACTTAAGTCGGCATTGTGCCTTTTGTATTAAATTCGGATGGAATTTCTGTGTTTCATCGTCAATATGAATGTCCAAGGGATACAGTAAACCTGAAGTGAAGCATCGTAATCTAAAACTGGACTCACCGGAGAGGTTCCATTCATAGAAAGTGAGAGTGTCAGTCCTCTTGTATTTAAGTCGGCATTGTGCCTTTTGTATTAAATTCGGATGCAATTTCTATGTTTCATTGTCAATAAGAAGGTCCATGGGAGACAGTAAACATGAAGTGAAGCATCGGAATCTAAAACTGGACTCACTGGAGAGGTTCAAATCATAGAAAGTGAGAGTGTCAGTCCTCCTGTACTTAAGTCGGCATTGTGCCCTTTGTATTAAATTCGGATGCAATTTCTGTGTTTTCGTCTATAAGAAGGTCCAAGGGATACAGTAAACCTGAAGTGAAACATCGGAATCTAAAACTGGACTCACAGGAGAAGTTCAAACCATAGAAAGTGAGAGTGTCAGTCCTCTTGTACTTAAGTCGGCATTGTGCCGTTTGTATTAAATTCGGATGCAATTTCTGTGTTTCATCGTCAATAAGAAGGTCCAAGGGATACGGTAAACCTGAAGTGAAGCATCGGAATCTAAAACTGGACTCACAGGAGAGTTTCAAATCATGGAATGTTAGAGTGTCAGTCCTCTTGTACTTAAGACGGCATTGTGTCTTTTGAATTCATTTCCGGTGCAAATTCTGTGTTTCATCGTCAATAAGAAGTTACAAGGTATACAGTAAACCTGAAGTGAAGCATCGGAATCTAAAACTTGACTCACAGTACAGGTTCAACTCATAGAAAGTTAGAGTGTCAGTCCTCTTGTACTTAAATCGGCATTTTGCCTTTTGTAATACATTCGGATGCAATTTCTGTGTTTTCGTCTTTACGAAGGTCCAAGGGATACAGTAAACCTGAAGTGAAGCATCGGAATCTAAAACTGGACTCACTGGAGGAGTTCAAACCATAGAAAGTGAGAGTGTCAGTCCTCTTGTACTTAATTCGTCATTGTGCCTTTTGTATTAAATTCGGAGGAAATTTCTGTGTTTCATCGTCAATAAGAAGGTCCAAGGGGTACAGTAGACCTGAAGTAAAGCATCGGAATCTAAAACGGGACTCACAGGAGAGTTTCAAATCATAGAAAATTACAGTGTCAGTTCTCTTGTACTTAAGTCGGCATTGTGCGTTTTGAATTTAATTCCTACGCAATTCCTGTGTTTCATCGTCAATAAGAAGTTCCAAGGCATACAGTCTACCTGAAGTGATGCATCGGAATCTAAAACTGGACTCACACGACAGGTTCAAATCATAGAAAGTTTGAGAGTCAGTCCTCTTGAACTAAAATCCGCATTGTGCCTTTTGTATCAAATTCGGATGCAATATCTGTGTTTCACCGTCAATAAGTACGTCCAAGGAATACAGTAAACCTGAAGTGAAGCATCGGAATCTAAAACTGAACTCACAGGAGAGTTTCAAATCATAGAGAGTTAGAGTGTGAGTCCTCTTGTACTTAAGACGGCATTGTGCCTTTTGTATTAAATTCGGATGCAAATTCTGTGTTTCATCGTCAATAAGAAGGTCCGAGGGATACAGTAAACATGAAGTGAAGCAACGGAATCAAAACTGGACTCACACTAGAGGTTCAAATCATATAAAGTGAGAGTGTCAGTCCCCTTGTACTTAAGTCGGCATTGTGCCTTTTGTATTGAATTCGGGTGCAATTTCTGAGTTTCTTCGTCAATAAGAAGGTCCAAGGTATACAGGAAACCTGAAGTGAAGCATCGGAATCTAAAACTGGACTCATAGGAGAGGTTCAAATCATGGAAAGTTAGAGTGTCCGTCCTCTTGTACTTAAGTCGGCGTTGTGCCCTTTGTATTAAATTCGGAAGCCATTTATGTTTCTCATCGTCAATAAGAAGGTACAAGGGATACAGTAAACCTGAAGTGAAGCATCGGAATCTAAAACTGGACTCACAGGAGAGGTTCAAAGCAAAGAAAGTTAGTGTGTCAGTCCTCTTGTACTTAAGTCTGCATTGTGCCTTTTGTATTAAATTCGGATGCAATTTATGTGTTTCATAGTCAATAAGAAGGTCCAAGGGATACAGTAAACCTTAAGTGAAGCATCAGAATCTAAAACTGGACTCACCAGAGAGGTTCAAATCATAGAAAGTTAGTGTCAGTCCTCATGTACTTAAGTCGGCATTGTGCCCTTTGAATTTAATACCGTTGCAATTTCTGTGTTTCATCGCCAATAAGAAGTCCCAAGGTGTACAGTAAACCTGAAGTGAAGCATCGGAATATAAAACTGGACTCACAGGAGAGGTCCAAATCATATAAAGTGAGAGTGTCATTTCTCTTGTACTTAAATCGGCATTGTGTCTTTCGTATTAAATTCGGATGCAATTTCTGTGTTTCATCGTCAATAAGAAGTTCCAAGATACACAGTAAACCTGAAGTGAAGCATCGGAATCTAAAACTGAACTCACAGGAGAGGTTCAAATCATTGAAAGTTAGAGTGTCAGTCCGCTTGTGCTTATGTTGGCATTGTGCCTTTTGAATTAGATTCGGATGCAATTTCTGTGTTTCATCGTGAAAAAGAAGGTCCAAGGGATACAGTAAACCTGAAGTGAAGCATCGGAATCTAAAACTGGGCTCACAGGAGAGTTTCAAATCATAGAAAGTTAGAGTGTCAGTCCTCTTGTACTTAAGTCGGCATTGTGCTTTTGTATTAAATTCGGATGCAATTTCTGAGTTTCTTCGTCAATAAGAATGTCCAAGGGATACAGTAAACCTGAAGTGAAGCATCGGAATCTAAAACTGGGCTCACAGGAGAGTTTCAAATCATAGAAAGTTAGAGTGTCAGTCCTCTTGTCCTTAAGTCGGCATTGTGCTTTTGTATTAAATTCGGATGCAATTTCTGAGTTTCTTCGACAATAAGAATGTCCAAGGGATAGGGTAAACCTGAAGTGAAGCATCGGAATCTAAAACTGGACTCACAGGAGAGGTACAAATCATTGAAAGTTAGAGTGTCAGTCCTCGTGTACTTAAATCGGCATTGTGCCTTTTGTATTAAATACGGAAGCAATTTCTGTGTTTCATCGTCAATAAGAACTTCCAAGGTATACAGTAAACCTGAAGTGAAGCATCGGAATTTAAAACCGGACTGACAGGAGAGGTTCAAATCATTGAAAGTTAGAGTGTCAGTCCGCTTGTGCTTATGTCGGCATTGTGCCTTTTGTATTAGATTCGGATGCAATTTCTGTGTTTCATCGTCAAAAAGAAGGTCCAAGGGATACAGTAAACCTGAAGTGAAGCATCGGAATCTAAAACTGGGCTCACTGGAGAGTTTCAAATCATAGAAAGTTAGAGTGTCAGTCCTCTTGTACTTAAGTCGGCGTTGTGCCTTTTGTATTAAATTCGGATGCAATTTCTGAGTTTCTTCGTCAATAAGAAGGTCCAAGGTATACAGGAAACCTGAAGTGAAGCATCGGAATCTAAAACTGGACTCATAGGAGAGGTTCAAATCATAGAAAGTTAGAGTGTCCGTACTCTTGTACTTAAGTGGGCGTTGTGCCCTTTGTATTAAATTCGGAAGCCATTTATGTTTTTCATCGTCAATAAGAAGGTACAAGGGATACAGTAAACCTGAAGTGAAGCATCGGAATCTAAAACTGGACTCACCGGAGAGTTTCAAATCATAGAAAGTGAGAGTGTCAGTCCACTTGTATTTAAGTCGGCATTGTGCCTTTTGTATTAAATTTGGATGCAATTTCTATGTTTCATCGTCAATAACAAGGTCCATGGGAGACAGTAAACATGAAGTAAAGCATCGGAATCTAAAACTGGACTCACAGGAGAGGTTCAAATCATAGAAAATTAGAGTGTCGGTCCTCTTGTACTTAAGTCGGCATTGAGCCTTTTGTATTAATTTCGGATGCAATTTCTGTGTTTAATCGTCAATAAGAATGTCCAAGGGATACAGTAAACCTGACGTGAAGCATCGGAATCTAAAACTGGACTCACCGGAGAGGTTCAAATCATAGAAAGTGAGAGTGTCAGTCCACTTGTATTTAAGTCGGCATTGTGCCTTTTGTATTAAATTTAAATGCAATTTCTGAGTTTCATCGTCAATAACAAGGTCCATGGGAGACAGTAAACATGAAGTAAAGCATCGGAAACTAAAACTGGACTCACAGGAGAGTTTCAAATCATGGAAAGTTAGAGTGTCAGTCCTCTTGTACTTAAATCGGCATTGTGCCTTTTGTAATAAATTCGGATGCAATTTCTGTGTTTTCGTCTATAAGAAGAACCACGGGATACAGTAAACCTGAAGTGAAGTATCGGAATCTAAAACTGGACTCACAGGAGAAGTTCAAACCATAGAAAGTGAGATCGTCAGATCTCTTGTACTTAACTCGTCATTGTGCCTTTTGTATTAAATTCGGAGGAAATTTCTGTGTTTCATCGTCAATAAGAAGGTCCAAGGGGTACAGTAGACCTGAAGTGAAGCATCGGAATCTAAAACTGGACTCACAGGAGAGTTTCAAATCATAGAAAGTTAGAGTGTCAGTTCTCTTGTACTTAAGTCGGCATTGTGCGTTTTGAACTTAATTCCTACGCAATTCCTGTGTTTCATCGTCAATAAGAAGTTCCAAGGCATACAGTCAACCTGAAGTGAAGCATCGGAATCTAAAACTGGACTCACAGGACAGGTTCAAATCATAGAAAAATTGAGTGACAGTCCTCTTGAACTAAAATCGGCAGTGTGCGTTTTGTATTAAATTCGGATGCAATTTCTGTGTTTCATCGCCAATAAGAAGGTCCAAGGGATACAGTAAACCTGAAGTGAAGCATCGGAATCTAAAAATGAACTCACAGGAGAGTTTCAAATCATAGAGAGTTAGAGTGTCAGTCCTCTTGTACTTAAGACGGCATTGTGCCTTTTGTATTAAATTCGGATGCAATTTCTGTGTTTCATCGTCAATAAGAAGGTCCATGGGAGACAGTAAACATGAAGTACAGCATCGGAATCTAAAACTGGACTCACAGGAGAGGTTCAAATCATAGAAAGTTAGTGTCAGTCCTCTTGTACTTAAGTCGGCATTGTGCCTTTTGTATTAA
The DNA here is from genome assembly GCF_021461395.2 of Schistocerca americana. Classification (NCBI taxonomy): domain Eukaryota; kingdom Metazoa; phylum Arthropoda; class Insecta; order Orthoptera; family Acrididae; genus Schistocerca; species Schistocerca americana. Next base: position 63,632,921 of record NC_060121.1, read on the forward strand.
ATTCGGATGCAATTTCTGAGTTTCTTCGTCAATAAGAATGTCCAAGGTATACAGGAAACCTGAAGTGAAGCATCGGAATCTCAAACTGGACTCACCGGAGAGGTTCAAATCATAGAAAGTGAGAGTGTCAGTCCACTTGTATTTAAGTCGGCATTGTGCCATTTGTATTAAATTTGGATGCAATTTCTATGTTTCATCGTCAATAACAAGGTCCGTGGGAGACAGTAAACATGAAGTAAAGCAGCGGAATCTAAAACTGGACTCACAGGAGAGGTTCAAATCATAGAAAGTTAGAGTGTCAGTCCTCTTGTTCTTAATTCGGCATTGTGCATTTTGTATTAAATTCGGATACAATTTCTGTGTTTCATCGGTAATAAGAAGGTCCAAAGGATACGGCACACCTGATGTGAAGCATCGGAATCTAAAACTGGACTCACATGGAAAGTTAGAGTGTCAGTCCTCTTGTACTTAAGACGGCATTGTGTCTTTTGAATTCAATTCCGATGCAAATTCTGTGTTTCATCGTCAATAAGAAGTTACAAGGTATACAGTAAACCTGAAGTGAAGCATCGGAATCTAAAACTAGACTCACAGGACAGGTTCAAATCATAGAAAGTTAGAGTGTCAGTCCTCTTGTACTTAAATCGGCATTGTGCCTTTTGTAATAAATTGGGATGCAATTTCTGTGTTTTCGTCTATAAGAAGGACCACGGGATACAGTAAACCTGAAGTGAAGCATCGGAATCTAAAACTGGACTCACAGGAGAAGTTCAAACCATAGAAGTGAGAGTGTCAGTCCTCTTGTACTTAATTCGTCATTGTGCCATTTGTATTAAATTCGGAGGAAATTTCTGTGTTTCATCGTCAATAAGAAGGTCCAAGGTACACAGTAAACCTGAAGTGAAGCATCAGAATCTAAAACTGTACTCACAGGAGAGGTTCAAATCATAGAAAGTGAGTGTGTCAGTCCACTTGTACTTAAGTCTGCATTGTGCCTTTTGTATTAAATTCGGATGCAATTTCTGTGTTTCATCGTCAATAAGAAGGTCCAAGGGATACAGTAAACCTTAAGTGAAGCATCTGAATCTAAAACTGGACTCACCAGAGAGGTTCAAATCATAGAAAGTTATTGACAATCCTCATGTACTTAAGTCGGCATTGTGCCCTTTGAATTTAATACCGTTGCAATTTCTGTGTTTCATCGTCAATAAGATGTTCCAAGGTGTACAGTAAACCTGAAGTGAAGCGTCGGAATCTAGAACTGGACTCACAGGAGTGTTTCAGATCATAGAAAGTTAGAGTGTCAGTCCTCTTGTACTTAAGTCGGCTTTGTGCATTTTTGAATTTAATTCCGATGCCATTTCTGTGTTTCATCGTCAATAAGAAGGTCGAAGGGATACTGTAAACCTGAAGTGAAGCATCGGAATATAAAACTGGACTCACAGGCGAGTTTCAAATCATAGAAAGTTAGAGTGTCAGTCCTCTTGTACTGGTCGGCATTGTGCCTTTTGAATTAAATTCCGATGCAATTTCTGTGTTTCATCGTCAATAAAAAGTTCCAAGGTACACAGTAAACCTGCAGTGAAGCATCGGAATCTAAAACTGGACTCACAGGAGAGGTTCAAATCATAGAAAGTTAGAGTGTCTGTCCTCTTGTACTTTAGTTGGCATTGTGCCTCTTGTATTAAATTCTGATGCAATTTTTGTGTTTCATCGTCAATAAGAGGGTCCAAGGGATACAGTAAACCTGAAGTGAAGCATCGGAATCTAAAACTGGACTCACAGGAGAGTTTCAAATCATATAAAGTTAGAGTGTCAGTCCTCTTGTACTTAAGTCGGCAATGTGCCTTTTGAATGTAATTCCGATGCAATTTATGTGTTTCATCGTCAATAAGAAGGTCCAAGGGAGACAGTAAACCTGAAGTGAAGCATCGGAATCTAAAACTGGACTCACAGGAGAGGTTCAAATCATAGAAAGTGAGTGTGTCAGTCCTCTTGTACTTAAGTCTGCATTGTGCCTTTTGTATTAAATTCGGATGCAATTTCTGTGTTTCATCGTCAATAAGAAGGTCCAAGGGAAACAGTAAACCTTAAGTGAAGCATCGGAATCTAAAACTGGACTCACATTAGAGGTTCAAATCATAGAAAGTTAAATTGTCTGTCCTCTTGTACTTAAGTCGGCATTGTGCCTTTTGAATTTAATTCCGAAGCAATTTCTATGTTTCATCGTCAATAAGAAGTTCCAAGGTATATAGTAAACCTGAAGTGAAGCATTGGAATGTAGAGCTGGACTCACAGGAGAGGTTCAAATCATAGAAATTTAGAGTGTCAGTCCACAAGTACTTTAGTTGGCATTGTGCCTCTTGTATTAAATTCTGATGCAATTTTTGTGTTTCATCGTCAATAAGAAGGTCCAAGGGAAACAGTAAACCTGAAGTGAAGCATCGGAATCTAAAACTGGACTCACAGGAGAGTTTCAAATCATAGAAAGTTAGAGTGTCAGTCCTCTTGTACTTAAGTCAGCATTGTGCCTTTTTGATTTAATTCCGATGCAATTTCTGTGTTTCATCGTCAATAAGAAAATCCAAGGTACACAGTAAACCTGAAGTGAAGCATCGGAATCTAAAACTGGACTCACAGAAGAGGTTCAAATCATAGAAAGTTAGTGTCAGTCCTCATGTACTTAAGTCGGCATTGTGCCTTTTGAATTTAATTCCGTTGCAATTTCTGTGTTTCATCGTCAATAAGAAGTTTCAAGGTGTACAGTAAACCTGAAGTGAAGCATCGGAATCTAAAACTGGACTCACAGGAGGGGTTCAAATAATATAAAGTGAGAGTGTCAGTCCTCTTGTACTTAAATCGGCATTGTGCCTTTTGTATTAAATTCCGATGCAATTTTTGTGTTTCATCGTCAATAAGAAGTTCCAAGGTACACAGTAAACCTGAAGTGAAGCATCGGAATCTAAAACTGGACTCACTGGAGAGGTTCAAATCATTGAAAGTTAGAGTGTTAGTCCTCTTGTACTTAAGTCGGCATTGTGCCTTTTGAATTTAATTCCGATGCAATTTCTGTGTTTCATCGTCAATAAGAAGGTCCAAGGGATACAGTAAACCTGAAGTGAAGCATCGGAATCTAAAACTGGACTCACAGGAGAGTTTCAAATCATAGAAAGTTAGAGTGTCAGTCCTCTTGTACTTAAGTCGGCATTGTGCCTTTTGAATTTAATTCCGACGCAATTTCTGTGTTTCATCGTCAATAAGAAGTTCCAAGGTACACAGTACACCTGAAGTGAAGCATCGGAATCTAAAACTGGACTCACAGGAGAGGTTGAAATCATAGAAAGTTAGTGTCAGTCCTCATGTACTTAAGTCGGCATTGTGCCTTTTGAATTTAATTCCGTTGCAATTTCTGTGTTTCATCGTCAATAAGAAGTTTCAAGGTGTACAGTAAACCTGAAGTGAAGCATCGGAATCTAAGACTGGACTCACAGGAGAGGTTCAAATCATAGAAAGTTAGAGTGTCCGTCCACTTGTACTTAAGTCGGCGTTGTGCCTTTTGTATTAAATTCGGAGGAAATTTCTGTGTTTCAACGTCAATAAGAAGGTCCAAGGGGTACAGTAGACCTGAAGTGAAGCAACGGAATCTTAAACTGGACTCACAGGAGAGTTTCAAATCATAGAAAGTTAGAGTGTCAGTTCTCAAGTACTTAAGTCGACATTGTTCGTTTTGAATTTAATTCCTACGCAATTCCTGTGTTTCATCGTCAATAAGAAGTTCCAAGGCATACAGTCTACCTGAAGTGAAGCATCGGAATGTAAAAGTGGACTCACAGGACAGGTTCAAATTATAGAAAGTTCGAGTGCCACTCCTCTTGAACTAAATTCGGCATTGTGCCTTTTGTAATAAATTCGGATGCAATTTCTGTGTTTCATCGTCAATAAGAAGGTCCAAGGGATACAGTAAACCTGAAGTGAAGCATCGGAATCTAAAACTGAACTCACAGGAGAGTTTCAAATCATAGAGAGTTAGAGTGTCAGTCCTCTTATACTTAAGACGGCATTGTGCCTTTTGTATTTAATTCGGATGCAATTTCTGTGTTTCATCGTCAATAAGAAGGTCCAAGGGATACAGTAAACATGAAGTGAAGCATCTGAATCTAAAACTGGACTCACAGGGGAGGTTCAAATCATAGATAGTGAGTGTGTCAGTCCTCTTGTACTTAAGTCGGCATTGTGCCTTTTGTATTAAATTCGGTTGCAATTTCTGTGTTTCATCGTCAATAAGAAGGTCCAAGGGATACAGTAAACCTTAAGTGAAGCATCGGAATCTAAAACTGGACTCACAGGAGAGGTTCAAATCATAGAAAATTAGTGTCAGTCCTCATGTACTTAAGTCGGCATTGTGCCTTTTCAATTTAATTCCGTTGCAATTTCTGTGTTTCATCGTCAATAAGAAGTTACAAGGTGTGCAGTAAACCTGAAGTGAAGCATCGGAATCTAAAACTGGACTCACAGGATAGGTTCAAATCATATAAAGTGAGAGTGTCAGTCCTCTTGTACTTAAATCGGCATTGTGCCTTTTGTATTAAATTCGGATGCAATTTCTGTGTTTCATCGTCAATAAGAAGTTCCAAGGTACACAGTAAACCTGAAGTGAAGCATCGGAATCTAAAACTGGACTCACAGGAGAGGTTCAAATCATTGAAAGTTAGAGTGTCAGTCCGCTTGTGCTTATGTCGGCATTGTGCCTTTTGTATTAGATTCCGATGCAATTTCTGTGTTTCATCGTCAAAAGGGTAGGTCCAAGGGATACAGTAAACCTGAAGTGAAGCATCGGAAACTAAAACTGGGCTCACAGGAGAGTTTCAAATCATAGAAAGTTAGAGTGTCAGTCCTCTTGTACTTAAGTCGGCATTGTGCCTTTTGTATTAAATTCGGATTCAATTTCTGAGTTTCTTCGTCAATAAGAACGTCCAAGGTATACAGGAAACCTGAAGTGAAGCATCGGAATCTAAAACTGGACTCATAGGAGAAGTTCAAATCATAGAAAGTTAGAGTGTCAGTCCTCTTGTACTTAAGTCGGCGTTGTGCCCTTTGTATTAAATTCGGAAGCCATTTATGTTTTTCATCGTAAATAAGAAGGTACAAGGGATACAGTAAACCTGAACTGAAGCATCGGAATCTAAAACTGGACTGACAAGAGATGTTCAAATCAGAGAAAGTGAGTGTGTCAGTCCTATTGTACTTAAGTCTGCATTGTGCCTTTTGTATTAAATTCGGATGCAATTTCTCTGTATCATCGTCAATAAGAAGGTCCAAGGGATACAGTAAACTTTAAGTGAAGCATCTGAATCTAAAACTGGACTCACCAGAGAGGTTCAAATCATAGAAAGTTATTGTCAGTCCACATGTACTTAAGTCGGCATTGTGCCCTTTGAATTTAATACCGTTGCAATTTCTGTGTTTCATCGTCAATAAGAAGTTCCAAGGTGTACAGTAAATCTGAAGTGAAGCATCGGAATCAAAAACTGGACTCACAAGAGAGGTTCCAATCATAGAAAGTGAGAGTGTCAGTCCTCTTGTACTTAAGTCGACATTGTGCCTTTTGTATTATATTCGGATGCAATTTCTGTGTTTCATCGTCAATAAGAAGGTCCAAGGGATACAGTAAACCTGAAGTGAAGCATCGGAATCAGAAACTGCACTCCCAGGAGAGGTTCAAATCTTAGAAAGTTAGATTGTCTGTCCTCTTGTACTTAAGTCGGCATTGTGCCTTTTGAATTTAATCCGATGCAATTTCTATGTTTCATCGTCAATAAGAAATTCCAAGGTATACAGTAAACCTGAAGTGAAGCATCGGAATCTAGAGCTGGACTCACAGGAGAGGTTCAAATCATAGAAATTTAGAGTGTCAGTCCTCTTGTACTGGTCGGCATTGTGCCTTTTGAGTTAAATTCCGATGCAATTTCTGTGTTTCATCGTCAATAAGAAGTTCCAAGGTACACAGTAAACCTGAAGTGAAACATCGGAATCTAAAACCGGACTCACAGGAGAGGTTCAAATCATATAAAGTGAGAGTGTCAGTCCTCTTGTACTTAAAACGGCATTGTGCTTTTGTATTAAATTCAGATGCAATTTCTGTGTTTCATCGTCAAAAAAAAGTTCCAAGGTACACAGTAAACCTGAAGTGAAGCATCGGAATCAAAAACTGGACTCACAGAAGAAGTTCAAATCATAGAAAGTTAGAGTGTCAGTCCTCTTGTACATAAGTCGGCATTGTGCCTTTTGAATGAAATTCCGATGCAATTTCTGTGTTTCATCGTCAATAAGAAGGTCCAAGGGATACAGTAAACCTTAAGTGAAGCATCGGAATCTAAAACTGGACTCACAGGAGAGGTTCAAATCATAGAAAGTGAGTGTGTCAGTCCTCTTGTACTTACGTCTGCATTGTGCCATTTGTATTAAATTCGGATGCAATTTCTGCGTTTCATCGTCAATAAGGAGGTCAAACGGATACAGTAAACCTTAAGTGAAGCATCGGAATCTAAAACTGGACTCACAGGAGAGGTTCAAATCATAGAAAGTTAGATTGTCTGTCCTCTTGTACTTAAGTCGGCATTGTGCGTTTTGAAATTAATTCCGAAGCAATTTCTATGTTTCATCGTCAATAAGAAGTTCCAAGGTATATAGTGAACCTGAAATGAAGCATCGGAATCTAGAGCTGGACTCACAGGAGAAGTTCAAATCATAGATATTTAGAGTGTCAGTCCACTTGTACTTTAGTCGGCATTGTGCCTCTTGTATTAAATTCGGATGCAATTTTTGTGTTTCATCGTCAATAAGAAGGTCAAAGGGAAACAGTAAACCTGAAGTGAAGCATCGGAATGTAAAACTGGACTCACAGGACAGGTTCAAATCATAGAAAGTTTGAGTGTCATTCCTCTTGAACTAAATTCGGCATTGTGCCTTTTGTATTAAATTCGGATGCAATTTCTGTGTTTCATCGTCAATAAGAAGGTCCAAGTGATACAGTAAACCTGAAGTGAAGCATCGGAATCTAAAACTGAACTCACAGGAGAGTTTCTAATCATAGAGGGTTAGAGTGTCAGTCCTCTTGTACTTAAGACGGCATTGTGCCTTTTGTATTAAATTCGGATGCACTTTCTGTGTTTCATCGTCAATAAGAAGGTCCAAGGGATACAGTAAACATGAAGTGAAGCATCTGACTCTAAAACTGGATTCACAGGGGAGGTTCAAATCATAGATAGTGAGTGTGTCAGTCCTCTTGTACTTAAGTCGGCATTGTGCCATTTGTATTAAATTCGGTTGCAATTTCTGTGTTTCATCGTCAATAAGAAGGTCCAAGGGATACAGTAAACCTTAAGTGAAGTATCGGAATCTAAAACTGGACTCACAGGAGAGGTTCAAGTCATAGAAAGTTAGTGTCAGTCCTCATGTACTTAAGTCGGCATTGTGCCTTTTCAATTTTATTCCGTTGCAATTTCTGTGTTTCATCGTCAATAAGAAGTTCCAAGGTGTACAGTAAACCTGAAGTGAAGCATCGGAATCTAAAACTGGACTCACAGGAGAGGTTCAAATCATATAAAGTGAGAGTGTCAGTTCTCTTGTACTTAATTCGGCATTGTGCCTTTTGTATTAAATTCGGATGCAATTTCTGTGTTTCATCGTCAATAAGAAGTTCCAAGGTACACAGTAAACCTGAAGTGAAGCATCGGAATCTTAAACTGGACTCACAGGAGAGGTTCAAATCATTGAAAGTTAGAGTGCCAGTCCGCTTGTGCTTATGTCGGCATTGTGCCTTTTGTATTAGATTCGGATGCAATTTCTGTGTTTCATAGTCAAAAAGAAGGTCCAAGGGATACAGTAAACCTGAAGTGAAGCATCGGAACCTAAAACTGGGCTCACAGGAGAGTTTCAAATCATAGAAAGTTAGAGTGTCAGTCCTCTTGTACTTAAGTCGGCATTGTGCCTTTTGTATTAAATTCGGATTCAATTTCTGAGTTTATTCGTCAATAAGAAGGTCCAAGGTATACAGGAAACCTGAAGTGAAACATCGGAATCTAAAACTGGATTCATAGGAGAGGTTCAAATCATAGAAAGTTAGAGTGTCCGTCCTCTTGTACTTAAGTCGGCGTTGTGCCCTTTGTATTAAATTCGGAAGCCATTTATGTTTTTCATCGTCAATAAGAAGGTACAAGGGATACAGTAAACCTGAACTGAAGCATCAGAATCTAAAACTGGACTGACAGGAGAGGTTCATATAATGGAAAGTGAGTGTGTCAGTCCTATTGTACTTAAATCTGCATTGTGCCTTTTGTATTAAATTCGGATGCAATTTCTGTGTATCAACCTCAATAAGAAGGTCCAAGGGATAAAGTAAACTTTAAGTGAAGCATCTGAATCTAAAACTGGACTCACCAGAGAGGTTCAAATCATAGAAAGTTATTGTCAGTCCACATGTACTTAAGTCGGCATTGTGCCCTTTGAATTTAATACCGTTGCAATTTCTGTGTTTCATCGTCAAAAAGAAGTTCCAAGGTGTACAGTAAACCTGAAGTGATGCATCGGAATCAAAAACTGGACTCACAAGAGAGGTTCAAATCATAGAAAGTGAGAGTGTCAGTCCTCTTGTACTTAAGTCGACATTGTGCCTTTTGTATTATATTCGGATGCAAGTTCTGTGTTTCATCGTCAATGAGAAGGACCAAGGGATACAGTAAACCTGAAGTGAAGCATCGGAATCAGAAACTGCACTCCCAGGAGAGGTTCAAATCTTAGAAAGTTAGATTGTCTGTCCTATTGTACTTAAGTCGGCATTGTGCCTTTTGAATTTAATTCCGATGCAATTTCTATGTTTCATCGTCAATAAGAAGTTCCAAGGTATACAGTAAACCTGAAGTGAAGCATCGGAATCTAGAGCTGGACTCACAGGAAAGGTTCAAATCATAGAAATTTAGAGTATCAGTCCTCTTGTACTGGTCGGCATTGTGCCTTTTGAGTTAAATTCCGATGCAATTTCTGTGTTTCATCGTCTATAAGAAGTTCCAAGGTACACAGTAAACCTGAAGTGAAGCATCGGAATCTAAAACTGGACTCACAGGAGAGGTTCAAATCATATAAAGTGAGAGTGTCAGTCCTCTTGTACTTAAAACGGCATTGTGCTTTTGTATTAAATTCAGATGCAATTTCTGTGTTTCATCGTCAAAAAAAAGTTCCAAGGTACACAGTAAACCTGAAGTGAAGCATCGGAATCAAAAACTGGACTCACAGAAGAAGTTCAAATCATAGAAAGTTAGAGTGTCAGTCTTCTTGTACATAAGACGGCATTGTGCCTTTTGAATGAAATTCCGATGCAATTTCTGTGTTTCATCGTCAATAAGAAGGTCCAAGGGATACAGTAAACCTTAAGTGAAGCATCGGAATCTAAAACTGGACTCACAGGAGAGGTTCAAATCATAGAAAGTGAGTGTGTCAGTCCTCTTGTACTTAAGTCTGCATAGTGCCATTTGTATTAAATTCGGATGCAATTTCTGTGTTTCATCGTCAATAAGGAGGTCAAACGGATACAGTAAACCTTAAGTGAAGCATCGGAATCTAAAACTGGACTCACAGGAGAGGTTCAAATCATAGAAAGTTAGATTGTCTGTCCTCTTGTACTTAAGTCGGCATTGTACGTTTTGAAATTAATTCCGAAGCAATTTCTATGTTTCATCGTCAATAAGAAGTTCCAAGGTATATAGTAAACCTGAAATGAAGCATCGGAATCTAGAGCTGGACTCACAGGAGAAGTTCAAATCATAGATATTTAGAGTGTCAGTCCACTTGTACTTTAGTCGGCATTGTGCCTCTTGTATTAAATTCGGATGCAATTTTTGTGTTTCATCGTCAATAAGAAGGTCAAAGGGAAACAGTAAACCTGAAGTGAAGCATCGGAGTCTAAAACTGGACTCACAGGAGAGGTTCAAATCATAGAAAGTTAGAGTGTCAGTCCGCTTGTACTTAAGTCGACATTGTGCCTTTTGAATTTAGTTCCGATGCAATTTATGTGTTTCATCGTCAATGAGAAGGTCCAAGGGATACAGTAAACCTGAAGTGAAGCATCGGAAGCTAAAACTGGACTCACAGGAGAGTTTCAAATCATAGAAAGTTAGAGTGTCAGTCCTCTTGTACTTAAGTCGGCATTGTGCCTTTTGAATTTAATTCCGATGCAATTTCTGTGTTTCATCGTCAATAAGAAGTCACAAGGCACACAGTAAACCTGAAGTGAAGCATCGGAATCTAAAACTGGACTCACAGGAGAGGTTCAAATCATAGAAAGTTAGTGTCAGTCCTCATGTACTTAAGACGGCATTGTGCCTTTTGAATTTAATTCCGTTGCAATTTCTGTGTTTCATCGTCAATAAGAAGTACCAAGGTGTACAGTAAAACTGAAGTGAAGCATCGGATTCTAAAACTGGACTCACAGGAGGTGTTCAAATCATATAAAGTGAGAGTGTCAGTGCTCTTGTACCTAAATCGGCATTGTGCCTTTTGTATTAAATTCGGATGCAATTTTTGTGTTTCACCGTCAATAAGATGTTCCAAGGTACACAGTAAACCTGAAGTGAAGCATCGGATCTAAAACTGGACTCACAGGAGACGTTCAAATCTTTGAAAGTTAGAGTGTTAGTCCTCTTGTACTTAAGTCAGCATTGTGCCTTTTGAATTTAATTCCGATGCAATTTCTGTGTTTCATCGTCAATAAGAAGGTCCAAGGGATACAGTAAACCTGAAGTGAAGCATCGGAATCTAAAACTGGACTCACAGGAGAATTTCTAATCATAGAAAGTTAGAGTGTCAGTCCTCTTGTACTTAAGTCGGCATTGTGCCTTTTGAATTTAATTCCTATGCCATTTCTGTGTTTAATCGTCAATAAGAAGTTCCAAGGTACGCAGTAAACCTGAAGTGAAGCATCGGAATCTAAAACTGGACTCACAGGAGAGGTTCAAATCATAGAATGTTAGTGTCAGTCCTCATGTACTAAAGTCGGCATTGTGCCTTTTGAATTTAATTCCGTTGCAATTTCTGTGTTTCATCGTCAATAAGAAGTTCCAAGGTGTACAGTAAAACTGAAGTGAAGCATCGGATTCTAAAACTGTACTCACAGGAGGGGTTCAAATCATATAAAGTGAGAGGGTCAGTCCTCTTGTACCTAAATCGGCATTGTGCCTTTTGAATTTAAGTCCGATGCAATTTCTGTGTTTCATCGTCAATAAGAAGTTCCAAGGTGTACAGTAAACCTGAAGTGAAGCATCGGAATCTAAGACTGGACTCACAGGAGAGGTTCAAATCATAGAAAGTTGGAGTGTCAGTCCTCTTGTACTTAAGTCGGCATTGTGCCTTTCGTATTAAATTCGGATGCAATTTCTGTGTTTCATCGTCAATAAGAATGTCCATGGGAGACAGTAAACATGAAGTGAAGCATCGGAATCTAAAACTGGACTCACCGGAGAGGTTCAAATCAATGAAAGTGAGAGTGTCAGTCCTCTTGTATTTAAGTCGGCATTGTGCCTTTTGTATTAAATTCGCATGCAATTTCTATGTTTCATCGTCAATAAGAAGGTCCATGGGAGACAGTAAACATGAAGTGAAGCATCGGAATCTAAAACTGGACTCATAGGAGAGGTTCAAATCATAGAAAGTTAGAGTGTCCGTCCTCTTGTACTTAAGTCGGCGTTGTGCCTTTTGTGTTAAATTCGGAGGAAATTTCTGTGTTTCATCGTCAATAAGAAGGTCCAAGGGGTACAGTAGACCTGAAGTGAAGCATTGGAATCTAAAACTGGACTCACAGGAGATTTTCAAATCATAGAAAGTTAGAGTGTCAGTTCTCTTGTACTTAAGTCGGCATTGTGCGTTTTGAATTTAATTCCTACGCCATTCCTGTGTTTCATCGTCAATAAGAAGTTCCAAGGCATACAGTCTACCTGAAGTGAAGCATCGGAATCCAAAACTGGGCTCACAGGACAGGTTCAAATCATAGAAAGTTTGTGTGTCATTCCTCTTGAACTAAAATCGGCATTGTGCCTTTTGTATTAAATTCGGATGCAATTTCTGTGTTTCATCGTCAATAAGAAGGTCCAAGGGATACAGTAAACCTGAAGTGAAGCATCGGAATCTAAAACTGAACTCACGGGACAGTTTCAAATCATAGAGAGTTATAGTGTCAGTCCTCTTGTACATAAGACGGCATTGTGCCTTTTGTATTAAATTCGGATGCAATTTCTGTGTTCCATCGTCAATAAGAAGGTCCAAGGGATACAGTAAACATGAAGTGAAGCATCTGAATCTAAAACTGGACTCACAGGAGAGGTTCAAATCATAGAAAGTTAGTGTCAGTCCTCATGTACTTAAGTCGGCATTGTGCCTTTCCAATTTAATTCCGTAGCAATTTCTGTGTTTCATCGTCAATAAGAAGTTCCAAGGTGTACCGTAAACCTGAAGTGAAGCATCTGCATCTGAAACTGGACTCACAGGAGAGGTTCAAATCATATAAAGTGAGAGTGAGAGTCCTCTTGTACTTAAATCGGCATTGTGCCTTTTGTATAAAATTCGGATGCAATTTCTGTGTTTCATCGTCAATAAGAAGTTCCAAGGTACACAGTAAACTGAAGTGAAGCATCGGAATCAAAAACTGGACTCACTGGAGAGGTTCAAATCATTGAAAGTTAGAGTGTCAGTCCGCTTGTGCTTATGTCGGCATTGTGCCTTTTGTATTAGATTCGGATGCAATTTCTGTGTTTCATCGTCAGAAAGAAGGTCCAAGGGATACAGTAAACCTGAAGTGAAGCATCGGAATCTAAAACTGGGCTCACAGGAGAGGTTCAAATCATAGAAAGTTAGTGTCAGTCCTCATGTACTTAAGTCGGCATTGTGCCTTTTGAATTTAATTCCGTTGCAATTTCTGTGTTTCATCGTCAATAAGAAGTTCCAAGGTGTACAGTAAAACTGAAGTGAAGCATCGGATTCTAAAACTGGACTCACAGGAGGGGTTCAAATCATATAAAGTGAGAGTGTCAGTCCTCTTGTACCTAAATCGGCATTGTGCCTTTTGTATTAAATTCGGATGCAATTTTTGTGTTTCATCGTCAATAAGATGTTCCAAGGTACACAGTAAACCTGAAGTGAAGCATCGGAATCTAAAACTGGACTCACAGGAGACGTTCAAATCTTTGAAAGTTAGAGTGTTAGTCCTCTTGTACTTAAGTCAGCAATGTGCCTTTTGAATTTAATTCCGATGCAATTTCTGTGTTTCATCGTCAATAAGAAGGTCCAAGGGATACAGTAAACCTGAAGTGAAGCATCGGAATCTAAAACTGGACTCACAGGAGAGTTTCAAATCATAGAAAGTTAGAGTGTCAGTCCTCTTGTACTTAAGTCGGCATTGTGCCTTTTGAATTTAATTCCGATGCCATTTCTGTGTTTAATCGTTAATAAGAAGTTCCAAGGTACACAGTAAACCTGAAGTGAAGCATCGGATTCTAAAACTGGACTCACACGAGGGGTTCAAATCATATAAAGTGAGAGTGTCAGTCCTCTTGTACCTAAATCGGCATTGTGCCTTTTGAATTTAAGTCCGATGCAATTTCTGTGTTTCATCGTCAATAAGAAGTTCCAAGGTGTACAGTAAACCTGAAGTGAAGCATCGGAATCTAAGACTGGACTCACAGGAGAGGTTCAAATCATAGAAAGTTGGAGTGTCAGTCCTCTTGTACTTAAGTCGGCATTGTGCCTTTTGTATTAAATTCGGATGCAATTTCTGTGTTTCATCGTCAATAAGAATGTCCATGGGAGACAGTAAACATGAAGTGAAGCATCGGAATCTAAAACTGGACTCACCGGAGAGGTTCAAATCAATGAAAGTGAGAGTGTCAGTCCTCTTGTATTTAAGTCGGCATTGTGCCTTTTGTATTAAATTCGCATGCAATTTCTATGTTTCATCGTGAATAAGAAGGTCCATGGGAGACAGTAAACATGAAGTGAAGCATCGGAATCTAAAACTGGACTCATAGGAGAGGTTCAAATCATAGAAAGTTAGAGTGTCCGTCCTCTTGTACTTAAGTCGGCGTTGTGCCTTTTGTGTTAAATTCGGAGGAAATTTCTGTGTTTCATCGACAATAAGAAGGTCCAAGGGGTACAGTAGACCTGAAGTGAAGCATTGGAATCTAAAACTGGACTCACAGGAGATTTTCAAATCATAGAAAGTTAGAGTGTCAGTTCCCTTGTACTTAAGTCGGCATTGTGCGTTTTGAATTTAATTCCTACGCAATTCCTGTGTTTCATCGTCAATAAGAAGTTCCAAGGCATACAGTCTACCTGAAGTGAAGCATCGGAATCTAAAACTGGGCTCACAGGACAGGTTCAAATCATAGAAAGTTTGAGTGTCATTCCTCTTGAACTAAAGTCGGCATTGTGCCTTTTGTATTAAATTCGGATGCAATTTCTGTGTTTCATCGTCAATAAGAAGGTCCAAGGGATACAGTAAACCTGAAGTGAAGCATCGGAATCTAAAACTGAACTCACGGGACAGTTTCAAATCATAGAGAGTTATAGTGTCAGTCCTCTTGTACATAAGACGGCATTGTGCCTTTTGTATTAAATTCGGATGCAATTTCGGTGTTTCATCGTCAATAAGAAGGTCCAAGGGATACAGTAAACATGAAGTGAAGCATCTGAATCTAAAACTGGACTCACAGGAGAGGTTCAAATCATAGAAAGTTAGTGTCAGTCCTCATGTACTTAAGTCGGCATTGTGCCTTTTCAATTTAATTCCGTTGCAATTTCTGTGCTTCATCGTCAATAAGAAGTTCCAAGGTGTACAGTAAACCTGAAGTGAAGCATCTGAATCTGAAACTGGACTCACAGGAGAGGTTCAAATCATATAAAGTGAGAGTGAGAGTCCTCTTGTACTTAAATCGGCATTGTGCCTTTTGTATAAAATTCGGATGCAATTTCTGTGTTTCATCGTCAATAAGAAGTTCCAAGGTACACAGTAAACCTGAAGTGAAGCATCGGAATCAAAAACTGGACTCACTGGAGAGGTTCAAATCATTGAAAGTTAGAGTGTCAGTCCGCTTGTGCTTATGTCGGCATTGTGCCTTTTGTATTAGATTCGGATGCAATTTCTGTGTTTCATCGTCAGAAAGAAGGTCCAAGGGATACAGTAAACCTGAAGTGAAGCATCGGAATCTAAAACTGGGCTCACAGGAGAGCTTCAAATCATAGAAAGTTAGTGTCAGCCCTCATTTACTTAAGTCGGCATTGTGCCTTTTGAATTTAATTGCGTTGCAATTTCTGTGTTTCATCGTCAATAAGAAGTTCCAAGGTGTACAGTAAAACTGAAGTGAAGCATCGGATTCTAAAACTGGACTCACAGGACGGGTTCAAATCATATAAAGTGAGAGTGTCAGTCCTCTTGTACCTAAATCGGCATTGTGCCTTTTGTATTAAATTCGGATGCAATTTTTGTGTTTCATCGTCAATAAGATGTTCCAAGGTACACAGTAAACCTGAAGTGAAGCATCGGAATCTAAAACTGGACTCACAGGAGACGTACAAATCTTTGAAAGTTAGAGTGTTAGTCCTCTTGTACTTAAGTCAGCAATGTGCCTTTTGAATTTAATTCCGATGCAATTTCTGTGTTTCATCGTCAATAAGAAGGTCCAAGGGATACAGTAAACCTGAAGTGAAGCATCGGAATCTAATACTGGACTCACAGGAGAGTTTCAAATCATAGAAAGTTAGAGTGTCAGTCCTCTTGTACTTAAGTCGGCATTGTGCCTTTTGAATTTAATTCCGATGCCATTTCTGTGTTTAATCGTTAATAAGAAGTTCCAAGGTACACAGTAAACCTGAAGTGAAGCATCGGAATCTAAAACTGGACTCACAGGAGAGGTTCCAATCATAGAAAGTTAGTGTCAGTCCTCATGTACTTAAGTCGGCATTGTGCCTTTCGAATTTAATTCCGTTGCAATTTCTGTGTTTCATCGTCAATAAGAAGTTCCAAGGTGTACAGTAAAACTGAAGTGAAGCATCGGATTCTAAAACTGGACTCACAGGAGGGGTTCAAATCATATAAAGTGAGAGTGCCAGTCCTCTTGTACCTAAATCGGCATTGTGCCTTTTGAATTTAAGTCCGATGCTATTTCTGTGTTTCATCGTCAATAAGAAGTTCCAAGGTGTACAGTAAACCTGAAGTGAAGCATCGGAATCTAAGACTGGACTCACAGGAGAGGTTCAAATCATATAAAGTGAGAGTGTCAGTCCTCTTGTACTTATATCGGCATTGTGCATTTTGTATTAAATTCGGATGCAATTTCTGTGTTTCATCGTCAATAAGAATGTCCATGGGAGACAGTAAACATGAAGTGAAGCATCGGAATCTAAAACTGGACTCACCGGAGAGGTTCAAATCAATGAAAGTGAGAGTGTCAGTCCTCTTGTATTTAAGTCGGCATTGTGCCTTTTGTATTAATTTCGCATGCAATTTCTATGTTTCATCGTCAATAAGAAGGTCCAAGGGATTCAGTAAACCTGAAGTGAAGCATCGGAATCTAAAACTGGGCTCACAGGAGAGTTTCAAATCATAGACAGTTAGAGTGTCAGTCCTCTTGTACTTAAGTCGGCATTGTGCCTTTTGTATTAAATTCGGATTCAATTTCTGAGTTTCTTCGTCAATAAGAAGGTCCAAGGTATACAGGAAACCTGAAGTGAAGCATCGGAATCGAAAACAGGACTCACAGGAGAGGTTCAAATCATAAAAAGTGAGTGTGTCAGTCCTCTTGTACTTAAGTCGGCATTGTGCCTTTTGTATTAAATTCGGTTGCAATTTCTGTGTTTCATCGTCAATAAGAAGGTCCAAGGGATACAGTAAACCTTAAGTGAAGCATCGGAATCTAAAACTGGACTCACAGGGGAGGTTCAAATCATAGAAAGTTAGTGTCAGTCCTCATGTACTTGAGTCGGCATTGTGCCTTTTCAATTTAATTCCGTTGCAATTTCTGTGTTTCATCGTCAATAAGAAGTTCCAAGGTGTACAGTAAACCTGAAGTGAAGCATCTGAATCTGAAACTGGACTCACAGGAGAGGTTCAAACCATATAAAGTGAGAGTGTCAGTCCTCTTGTACTTAAATCGGCATTGGTCCTTTTGTATAAAATTCGGATGCAATTTCTGTGTTTCATCGTCAATAAGAAGTTCCAAGGTACACAGTAAACCTGAAGTGAAGCATCGGAATCAAAAACTGGACTCACTGGAGAGGTTCAAATCATTGAAAGTTAGAGTGTCAGTCCGCTTGTGCTTATGTCGGCATTGTGCCTTTTGTATTAGATTCGGATGCAATTTCTGTGTTTCATCGTCAGAAAGAAGGTCCAAGGGATACAGTAAACCTGAAGTGAAGCATCGGAATCTAAAACTGGGCTCACAGGAGAGTTTCAAATCATAGAAAGTTAGAGTGTCAGTCCTCTTGTACTTAAGTCGGCATTGTGCCTTTTGTATTAAATTCGGATTCAATTTCTGAGTTTCTTCGTCAATAAGAAGGTCCAAGGTATACAGGAAACCTGAAGTGAAGCATCGGAATCTAAAACTGGACTCATAGGAGAGGTTCAAATCATAGAAAGTCAGAGTGTCCGTCCTCTTGTACTTATGTCGGCGTTGTGCCCTTTGTATTAAATTCGGAAGCCATTTATGTTTTTCATCGTCAATAAGAAGGTACAAGGGATACAGTAAACCTGAAGTGAAGCATCGGAATCTAAAACTGGACTCACAGGAGAGGTTCAAATCATAGAAAGTGAGTGTGTCAGTCCTCTTGTACTTAAGTCTGCATTGTGCCTTTGTGTTAAATTCGGATGCAATTTCTGTGTTTCATCGTCAATAAGAAGGTCCAAGGTGTACAGTAAACCTGAAGTGAAGCATCGGAATCAAAAACTGGACTCACAAGAGAGGTTCAAATCATAGAAAGTGAGAGTGTCAGTCCTCTTGTACTTAAGTCGACATTGTGCCTTTTATATTAAATTCGGATGCAATTTCTGTGTTTCATCGTCAATAAGAAGGTCCAAGGTATACAGTAAACCTGAAGTGAAGCATCGGAATCAAAAACTGGACTCCCAGGAGACGTTCAAATCTTAGAAAATTAGATTGTCTGTCCTCTTGTACATAAGTCGGCATTGTGCTTTTTGAATTTAATTTCGATGCAATTTCTATGTTTCATCGTCAATGAGAAGTTCCAAGGTATACAGTAAACCTGAAGTGAAGCATCGGAATCTAGAGCTGGACTCACAGGAGAGGTTCAAATCATAGAAATTTAGAGTGTCAGTATACTTTTACATAAGTCGGCATTGTGCCTCTTGTATTAAATTCGGATGAAATTTTTGTGTTTCATCGTCAATGAAAAGGTCCGAGGGATACAGTAAACCTGAAGTGAAGCATCGGAATCTAAAACTGGACTCACAGGAGAGGTTCAAATCATAGAAAGTTAGAGTGTCAGTCCTCTTGTACATATGTCGGCACTATGCCTTTTGAATGTAATTCCGATGCAATTTCTGTGTTTCATCGTCAATAAGAAGGTCCAAGGGATACAGTAAACCTGAAGTGAAGCATCGGAATCTAAAACTAGACTCACAGGAGAGTTTCAAATCATAGAAAGTTAGAGTGTCAGTCCTCTTGTACTTAAGTCGGCATTGTGCCTTTTGTATAAAAATCGGATGCTATTTCTGAGTTTCTTCGTCAATAAGAAGGTCGAAGGTATACAGGAAACCTGAAGTGAAGCATTGGAATCTAAAACTGGACTCATAGGAGAGGTTCAAATCGTAGAAAGTTAGAGTGTCCGTCCTCTTGTACTTAAGTAGGCGTTGTGCCCTTTGTATTAAATTCGGAAGCCGTTTATGTTTTTCATCGCCAATAAGAAGGTACAAGGGATACAGTAAACCTGAAGTGAAGCATCGGAATCTAAAACTGGACTCACAGGAGAGGTTCAAATCACAGAAAGTGAGTATGTCAGTCCTCTTGTACTTAAGTCTGCATAGTGCCTTTTGTATTAAATTCGGATGCAATTTCTGTGTTTCATCGTCAAAATGAAGGTCCAAGGGATACAGTAAACCTTAAGTGAAGCATCGGAATCTAAAACTGGACTCACAGGAGAGGTTCAAATCATAGAAAGTCAGATTGTCTGTCCTCTTGTACTTAAGTCGGCATTGTGCCTTTTGAATTTAATTCCGATGCAATTTCTATGTTTCATCGTCAATAAGAAGTTCCAAGGTATATAGTAAACCTGAAGTGAAGCATCGGAATCTAGAGCTGGACTCACAGGAGAGGTTCAAATCATAGAAATTTAGAGTGTCAGTCCACTTGTACTTTATCGGCATTGTGCCTCTTGTATTAAATTCGGATGCAATTTTTGTGTTTCATCGTCAATAAGAAGGTCCAAGGGAAACAGTAAACCTGAAGTGAAGCATCGGAATCTAAAACTGGACTCACAGGAGAGGTTCAAATCGTAGAAAGTTAGAGTATCAGTCCTCTTGTACTTAAGTCGGCATTGTGCCTTTTGCATTTAATTCCGATGCAATTTCTGTGTTTCATTGTTAATGAGAAGGTCCAAGGGATACAGTAAACCTGAATTGAATCATCGGAATCTGAAACTGGACTCACAGGAGAGTTTCAAATCATAGAAAGTTAGAGTTCAGTCCTCTTGTACTTAAGTCGGCATTGTGCATTTTGAATTTAATTCCGTTGCAATATCTGTGTTTCATCGTCAATAAGAAGGTCCAAGGTGTACCGTAAACCTGAAGTGAAGCATCGGAATCTAAGACTGGACTCACAGGAGAGGTTCAAATCATATAAAGTGAGAGTGTCAGTCCTCTTGTACTTTAATCGGCATTGTGCCTTTTGTATTAAATTCGGATGCAATTTCTGTGTTTCATCGTCAATAAGAAGGTCCAAGGTATACAGTAAACCTGAAGTGAAGCATCGGAATCTAAAACTGGACTCACAGTAGAGGTTCAAATCATAGAAATTTAGAGTGTCAGTCCTCTTGTACTTAAGTCGGCATTGTGCCTTTTGTATTAAATTCGGATGCGTTTTCTGTGTTTCATCGTCAATAAGAATGTCCAAGGGATACAGTAAACCTGAAGTGAAGCATCGAAATCCAAAACTGGACTCACCGGAGAGGTTCAAATCATTGAAAGTGAGAGTGTCAGTCCCCTTGTATTTAAGTCGGCATTGTGCCTTTTGTATTAAATTCGCATGCAATCTCTATGTTTCATCGTCAATAAGAAGAACCGTGGGAGACAGTAAACATGAAGTGAAGCATCGGAATCTAAAACTGGACTCACAGGCGAGTTTCAAATCGTAGAAAGTTAGAGTGTCAGTCCTCTTGTACTTAAGTCGGCATTGTGCCTTTTGTATTAAATTCGGATGCAATTTCTGAGTTTCTTCGTCAATAAGAAGGTCCAAGGTATACAGGAAACCTGAAGTGAAGCAGCGGAATCTAAAACTGGTCTCATAAGAGAGGTTTAAATCATAGAAAGTTAGAGTGTCCGTCCTCTTGTACTTAAGTCGGCGTTGTGCCCTTTGTATTAAATTCGGAAGCCATTTATGTTTTTAATCGTCAATAAGCAGGTACAAGGTATACAGTAAACCATAAGTGAAGCATCGGAATCTAAAACTGGACTCACAGGAGAGGTTGAAATCATAGATACTTAGATTATCTGTCCTCTTGTACTTAAGTCGGCATTGTGCCTTTTGAATTTAATTCCGATGCAATTTCTATGTTTCATCGTCAATAAGATGTTCCAAGGTATATAGTAAACCTGAAGTGAAGCATCGGAATATAGAGCTGGACTTACAGGGGAGTTTCAAATCATAGAAATTTAGAGTGTCAGTCCACTTGTACTTTAGTCGGCACTGTGCCTTTTGAATTTAATTCCGTTGCAATTTCTGTGTTTCATCGTCAATAAGGAGTTTCAAGGTGTACAGTAAACCTGAAGTGCAGCATCAGAATCTAAAACTGGACTCACAGGAGGGGTTCAAATCATATAAAGTGAGAGTGTCAGTCCTCTTTTACTTAAATCGGCATTGTGCCATTTGTATGAAATTCGGATGCAATTTCTGTGTTTCATCGTCAATTACAAGTTCCAAGGAACACAGTAAACCTGAAGTGAAGCATCGGAATCTAAAACTGGACTCACTGGAGAGGTTCAAATCATTGAAAGTTAGAGTGTTAGTCCTCTTGTACTTAAGTCGGCATTGTGCCTTTTGAATTTAATTCCGATGCAATTTCTGTGTTTCATCGTCAATAAGAAGGTCCAAGGGATACAGTTAGCCTGAAGTGAAGCATCGGAATCTAAAACTGGACTCACAGGAGAGTTTCAAATCATGGAAAGTTAGAGTGTCAGTCCTCTTGTACTTAAGTCGGCATTGTGCCTTTTGAATTTAATTCCGATGCAATTTCTGTGTTTCATCGTCAACAAGAAGTTCAAAGGTACACAGTAATCCTGAAGTGAAGCATCGGAATCTAAAACTGGACTCACAGGAGAGGTTGAAATCGTAGAAAGTTAGTGTAAGTCCTCTTGTACTTAAGTCGGCATTGTGCCTTTTGAATTTAATTCCGTTGCAATTTCTATGTTTCATCGTCAATAAGAAGTTCCAAGGTGTACAGTAAACCTGAAGTGAAGCATCGGAATCTAAGGCTCGAGTCACAGGAGAGGTTCAAATCATATAAAGTGAGAGTGTCAGTCCTCTTGTACTTTAATCGGCATTGTGCCTTTTGTATTAAATTCGGATGCAATTTCTGTGTTTCATCGTCAATAAGAAGGTCCAAGGTATACAGTAAACCTGAAGTGAAGCATCGGAATCTAAAACTGGACTCACAGTAGAGGTTCAAATCATAGAAATTTAGAGTGTCAGTCCTCTTGTACTTAAGTCGGCATTGTGCCTTTTGTATTAAATTCGGATGCGTTTTCTGTGTTTCATCGTCAATAAGAATGTCCAAGGGATACAGTAAACCTGAAGTGAAGCATCGAAATCCAAAACTGGACTCACCGGAGAGGTTCAAATCATTGAAAGTGAGAGTGTCAGTCCTCTTGTATTTAAGTCGGCATTGTGCCTTTTGTATTAAATTCGCATGCAATCTCTATGTTTCATCGTCAATAAGAAGAACCGTGGGAGACAGTAAACATGAAGTGAAGCATCGGAATCTAAAACTGGACTCACAGGCGAGTTTCAAATCGTAGAAAGTTAGAGTGTCAGTCCTCTTGTACTTAAGTCGGCATTGTGCCTTTTGTATTAAATTCGGATGCAATTTCTGAGTTTCTTCGTCAATAAGAAGGTCCAAGGTATACAGGAAACCTGAAGTGAAGCAGCGGAATCTAAAACTGGTCTCATAAGAGAGGTTTAAATCATAGAAAGTTAGAGTGTCCGTCCTCTTGTACTTAAGTCGGCGTTGTGCCCTTTGTATTAAATTCGGAAGCCATTTATGTTTTTAATCGTCAATAAGCAGGTACAAGGTATACAGTAAACCATAAGTGAAGCATCGGAATCTAAAACTGGACTCACAGGAGAGGTTCAAATCATAGATACTTAGATTATCTGTCCTCTTGTACTTAAGTCGGCATTGTGCCTTTTGAATTTAATTCCGATGCAATTTCTATGTTTCATCGTCAATAAGATGTTCCAAGGTATATAGTAAACCTGAAGTGAAGCATCGGAATATAGAGCTGGACTTACAGGGGAGTTTCAAATCATAGAAATTTAGAGTGTCAGTCCACTTGTACTTTAGTCGGCACTGTGCCTTTTGAATTTAATTCCGTTGCAATTTCTGTGTTTCATCGTCAATAAGGAGTTTCAAGGTGTACAGTAAACCTGAAGTGCAGCATCAGAATCTAAAACTGGACTCACAGGAGGGGTTCAAATCATATAAAGTGAGAGTGTCAGTCCTCTTTTACTTAAATCGGCATTGTGCCATTTGTATGAAATTCGGATGCAATTTCTGTGTTTCATCGTCAATTACAAGTTCCAAGGAACACAGTAAACCTGAAGTGAAGCATCGGAATCTAAAACTGGACTCACTGGAGAGGTTCAAATCATTGAAAGTTAGAGTGTTAGTCCTCTTGTACTTAAGTCGGCATTGTGCCTTTTGAATTTAATTCCGATGCAATTTCTGTGTTTCATCGTCAATAAGAAGGTCCAAGGGATACAGTTAGCCTGAAGTGAAGCATCGGAATCTAAAACTGGACTCACAGGAGAGTTTCAAATCATGGAAAGTTAGAGTGTCAGTCCTCTTGTACTTAAGTCGGCATTGTGCCTTTTGAATTTAATTCCGTTGCAATTTCTATGTTTCATCGTCAATAAGAAGTTCCAAGGTGTACAGTAAACCTGAAGTGAAGCATCGGAATCTAAGGCTCGAGTCACAGGAGAGGTTCAAATCATATGAAGTGAGAGTGTCAGTCCTCTTGTTCTTAAATCGGCATTGTGCCTTTTGTATTAAATTCGGATGCAATTTCTGTGTTTCCTCGTCAATAAGAAGGTCCAAGGTATACAGAAAACATGAAGTGAAGCATCGGAATCTAAAACTGGACTCACAGAAGAGTTTCAAATCATAGAAAGTTAGAGTGTCAGTCCTCTTGTACTTAAGACGGCATTGTGCCTTTTGTATTAAATTCGGATGCAATTTCTGTGTTTCATCGTCATTAAGAAGGTCCAAGGGATACAGTAAACCTGAAGTGAAGCATCGGAATCTAAAACTGGACTCACAGGACAGGTTCAAATCATAGAAAGTTAGAGTGTCAGTCCTCTTGTACTTACGTCGGCATTGTGCGTTTTGAATTTAATTCCTATGCAATTCCTCTGTTTCATCGTCAATAAGAAGTTCCAAGGCATACAGTCTACCTGAAGTGAAGCATCGGAATCTAAAACTGGACTCACAGGACAGGTTCAAATCATAGAAAGTTAGAGTGTCAGTCCTCTTGAACTGATATCGGCATTGTGCCTTTCGTATCAAGTTCGGATGCAATTTCTGTGTTTCATCGTCAATACGAAGGTCCAAGGGATACAGTAAACCTGAAGTGAAGCATCGGAATCTAAAACTGAACTCACAGGAGAGTTTCAAATCTTAGAGAGTTAGAGTGTCAGTCCTCTTGTACTTAAGACGGCATTGTGCCTTTTGTATTAAATTCGGATGCAATTTCTGTGTTTCATCGTCAATAAGAAGGTCCAAGGGATACAGTAAACCTGAAGTGAAGCATCGGAATCTAAAACTGGACTTACAGGAGAGGTTCAAATCATAGAATGTGAGTGTGTCAGTCCTCTTGTACTTAAGTCGGCATTGTGCCTTTTGTATTAAATTCGGATGCAATTTCTGTGCTTCATCGTCAATATGAAGGTGCAAGGGATACAGTAAACCTTAAGTGAAGCATCGGAATCTAAAACTGGACTCATAGGAGAGGTTCAAATCATAGAAAGTGAGTGTGTCAGTCCTCTTGTACTTAAGTCGGCATGGTGCATTTTGTATGAAGTTTGGATGCAATTTCTGTGTTTCATCGTCAATAAGAAGGTCCAAGGGATACAGTAAACCTTAAGTGAAGCATCGGAATCTAAAACTGGACTCACACTAGAGTTTCAAATCATGGAAAGTTAGAGTGTCAGTCCTCTTGTACTTAAGACGGCATTGTGTCTTTTGAATTCAATTCCGATGCAATTTCTGTGATTCATCGTCAATAAGAAGTTACAAGGTATACAGTAAACCTGAAGTGAAGCATCGGAATCTAAAACTGGACTCACAGGACAGGTTCAAATCATAGAGAGTTAGAGTGTCAGGTCTCTTGTACTTAAATCGGCATTGTGCCTTTTGTAATAAATTCGGATGCAATTTCTGTGTTTCATCGTCAATAAGATGGTCCAAGGGATACAGTAAGCCTGAAGTGAAGCATCGGAATCGAAAACTGGACTCACAGGAGAGGTTCAAATCATAGAAAGTGAGAGTGTCAGTCCTCTTGTACTTAAGTCGGCATTGTGCCTTTTGTATTAAATTCGGATGCAATTTTCTGTGTTTCATCGTCAATAAGAAGGTCCAAGGGATAAAAAAAACATGAAGTGAAGCATCGGAATCTAAAACTGGACTCATAGAAGAGTTTAAAATCATAGAACATTAGAGTGTCAGTCCTCTTGTACTTACGTCGGCATTGTGCGTTTTGAATTTAATTCGTATGCAATTCCTCTGTTTCATCGTCAATAAGAAGTTCCAAGGCATACAGCGTACCTGAAGTGAAGCATCGGAATCTAAAACTGGACTCACAAGACAGGTTCAAATCATAGAAAGTTAGAGTGTCAGTCCTCTTGAACTGAAATCGGCATTGTGCCTTTTGTATTATGTTCGGATGCAATTTCTGTTTTTCATCGTCAATAAGAAGGTCCAAGGGATACAGTAAACCTGAAGTGAAGCATCGGAATCTAAAACTGGACTTACAGGAGAGGTTCAAATCATAGAATGTGAGTGTGTCAGTCCTCTTGTACTTAAGTCGGCATTGTGCCTTATGTATTAAATTCGGATGCAATTTCTGTGCTTCATCGTCAATAAGAAGGTGCAAGGGATACAGTAAACCTTAAGTGAAGCATCGGAAACTAAAACTGGACTCACAGGAGAGGTTCAAATCATAGAAAGTGAGTGTGTCAGTCCTCTTGTACTTAAGTCGGCATTGTGCCTTTTGTATTAAATTCGGATGCAATTTCTGTGTTTTCGTCTATAAGAAGGTCCAAGGGATACAGTAAACCTGAAGTGAAGCATCGAAATCCAAAACTGGACTCACCGGAGAGGTTCAAATCATTGAAAGTGAGAGTGTCAGTCCTCTTGTATTTAAGTCGGCATTGTGCCTTTTGTATTAAATTCGCATGCAATCTCTATGTTTCATCGTCAATAAGAAGAACCGTGGGAGACAGTAAACATGAAGTGAAGCATCGGAATCTAAAACTGGACTCACAGGCGAGTTTCAAATCGTAGAAAGTTAGAGTGTCAGTCCTCTTGTACTTAAGTCGGCATTGTGCCTTTTGTATTAAATTCGGATGCAATTTCTGAGTTTCTTCGTCAATAAGAAGGTCCAAGGTATACAGGAAACCTGAAGTGAAGCAGCGGAATCTAAAACTGGTCTCATAAGAGAGGTTTAAATCATAGAAAGTTAGAGTGTCCGTCCTCTTGTACTTAAGTCGGCGTTGTGCCCTTTGTATTAAATTCGGAAGCCATTTATGTTTTTAATCGTCAATAAGCAGGTACAAGGTATACAGTAAACCATAAGTGAAGCATCGGAATCTAAAACTGGACTCACAGGAGAGGTTCAAATCATAGATACTTAGATTATCTGTCCTCTTGTACTTAAGTCGGCATTGTGCCTTTTGAATTTAATTCCGATGCAATTTCTATGTTTCATCGTCAATAAGATGTTCCAAGGTATATAGTAAACCTGAAGTGAAGCATCGGAATATAGAGCTGGACTTACAGGGGAGTTTCAAATCATAGAAATTTAGAGTGTCAGTCCACTTGTACTTTAGTCGGCACTGTGCCTTTTGAATTTAATTCCGTTGCAATTTCTGTGTTTCATCGTCAATAAGGAGTTTCAAGGTGTACAGTAAACCTGAAGTGCAGCATCAGAATCTAAAACTGGACTCACAGGAGGGGTTCAAATCATATAAAGTGAGAGTGTCAGTCCTCTTTTACTTAAATCGGCATTGTGCCATTTGTATGAAATTCGGATGCAATTTCTGTGTTTCATCGTCAATTACAAGTTCCAAGGAACACAGTAAACCTGAAGTGAAGCATCGGAATCTAAAACTGGACTCACTGGAGAGGTTCAAATCATTGAAAGTTAGAGTGTTAGTCCTCTTGTACTTAAGTCGGCATTGTGCCTTTTGAATTTAATTCCGATGCAATTTCTGTGTTTCATCGTCAACAAGAAGTTCAAAGGTACACAGTAATCCTGAAGTGAAGCATCGGAATCTAAAACTGGACTCACAGGAGAGGTTGAAATCGTAGAAAGTTAGTGTAAGTCGTCATGTACTTAAGTCGGCATTGTGCCTTTTGAATTTAATTCCGTTGCAATTTCTATGTTTCATCGTCAATAAGAAGTTCCAAGGTGTACAGTAAACCTGAAGTGAAGCATCGGAATCTAAGGCTCGAGTCACAGGAGAGGTTCAAATCATATGAAGTGAGAGTGTCAGTCCTCTTGTTCTTAAATCGGCATTGTGCCTTTTGTATTAAATTCGGATGCAATTTCTGTGTTTCCTCGTCAATAAGAAGGTCCAAGGTATACAGAAAACATGAAGTGAAGCATCGGAATCTAAAACTGGACTCACAGAAGAGTTTCAAATCATAGAAAGTTAGAGTGTCAGTCCTCTTGTACTTAAGACGGCATTGTGCCTTTTGTATTAAATTCGGATGCAATTTCTGTGTTTCATCGTCAATAAGAAGGTCCAAGGGATACAGTAAACCTGAAGTGAAGCATCGGAATCTAAAACTGGACTCACAGGACAGGTTCAAATCATAGAAAGTTAGAGTGTCAGTCCTCTTGTACTTACGTCGGCATTGTGCGTTTTGAATTTAATTCCTATGCAATTCCTCTGTTTCATCGTCAATAAGAAGTTCCAAGGCATACAGTCTACCTGAAGTGAAGCATCGGAATCTAAAACTGGACTCACAGGACAGGTTCAAATCATAGAAAGGTAGAGTGTCAGTCCTCTTGAACTGATATCGGCATTGTGCCTTTCGTATCAAGTTCGGATGCAATTTCTGTGTTTCATCGTCAATACGAAGGTCCAAGGGATACAGTACACCTGAAGTGAAGCATCGGAATCTAAAACTGAACTCACAGGAGAGTTTCAAATCTTAGAGAGTTAGAGTGTCAGTCCTCTTGTACTTAAGACGGCATTGTGCCTTTTGTATTAAATTCGGATGCAATTTCTGTGTTTCATCGTCAATAAGAAGGTCCAAGGGATACAGTAAACCTGAAGTGAAGCATCGGAATCTAAAACTGGACTTACAGGAGAGGTTCAAATCATAGAATGAGAGTGTGTCAGTCCTCTTGTACTTAAGTCGGCATTGTGCCTTTTGTATTAAATTCGGATGCAATTTCTGTGCTTCATCGTCAATATGAAGGTGCAAGGGATACAGTAAACCTTAAGTGAAGCATCGGAATCTAAAACTGGACTCATAGGAGAGGTTCAAATCATAGAAAGTGAGTGTGTCAGTCCTCTTGTACTTAAGTCGGCATGGTGCATTTTGTATGAAGTTTGGATGCAATTTCTGTGTTTCATCGTCAATAAGAAGGTCCAAGGGATACAGTAAACCTTAAGTGAAGCATCGGAATCTAAAACTGGACTCACACTAGAGTTTCAAATCATGGAAAGTTAGAGTGTCAGTCCTCTTGTACTTAAGACGGCATTGTGTCTTTTGAATTCAATTCCGATGCAATTTCTGTGATTCATCGTCAATAAGAAGTTACAAGGTATACAGTAAACCTGAAGTGAAGCATCGGAATCTAAAACTGGACTCACAGGACAGGTTCAAATCATAGAAAGTTAGAGTGTCAGGTCTCTTGTACTTAAATCGGCATTGTGCCTTTTGTAATAAATTCGGATGCAATTTCTGTGTTTCATCGTCAATAAGATGGTCCAAGGGATACAGTAAGCCTGAAGTGAAGCATCGGAATCGAAAACTGGACTCACAGGAGAGGTTCAAATCATAGAAAGTGAGAGTGTCAGTCCTCTTGTACTTAAGTCGGCATTGTGCCTTTTGTATTAAATTCGGATGCAATTTTCTGTGTTTCATCGTCAATAAGAAGGTCCAAGGGATAAAAAAAACATGAAGTGAAGCATCGGAATCTAAAACTGGACTCATAGAAGAGTTTAAAATCATAGAACATTAGAGTGTCAGTCCTCTTGTACTTACGTCGGCATTGTGCGTTTTGAATTTAATTCGTATGCAATTCCTCTGTTTCATCGTCAATAAGAAGTTCCAAGGCATACAGCGTACCTGAAGTGAAGCATCGGAATCTAAAACTGGACTCACAAGACAGGTTCAAATCATAGAAAGTTAGAGTGTCAGTCCTCTTGAACTGAAATCGGCATTGTGCCTTTTGTATTATGTTCGGATGCAATTTCTGTTTTTCATCGTCAATAAGAAGGTCCAAGGGATACAGTAAACCTGAAGTGAAGCATCGGAATCTAAAACTGGACTTACAGGAGAGGTTCAAATCATAGAATGTGAGTGTGTCAGTCCTCTTGTACTTAAGTCGGCATTGTGCCTTATGTATTAAATTCGGATGCAATTTCTGTGCTTCATCGTCAATAAGAAGGTGCAAGGGATACAGTAAACCTTAAGTGAAGCATCGGAAACTAAAACTGGACTCACAGGAGAGGTTCAAATCATAGAAAGTGAGTGTGTCAGTCCTCTTGTACTTAAGTCGGCATTGTGCCTTTTGTATTAAATTCGGATGCAATTTCTGTGTTTTCGTCTATAAGAAGGTCCAAGGGATACAGTAAACCTGAAGTGATGCATCGGAATCTAAAACTGGACTCACAGGAGAAGTTCAAACCATAGAAAGTGAGAGTGTCAGTCCTCTTGTACTTAAGTCGGCATTGTGCCTTTTGTATTAAATTCGGAGGAATTTTCTGTGTTTCATCGTCAATAAGAAAGTCCAAGGGATACAGAAAACATGAAGTGAAGCATCGGAATCTAAAACTGGACTCACAGAAGAGTTTCAAATCATAGAAAGTTAGAGTGTCAGTCGTCTTGTACTTACGTCGGCATTGTGCGTTTTGAATTTAATTCCTATGCAATTCCTCTGTTTCATCGTCAATAAGAAGTTCCAAGGCATACAGTCTACCTGAAGTGAAGCATCGGAATCTGAAACTGGACTCACAGGACAGGTTCAAATCATAGAAAGTTAGAGTGTCAGTCCTCATGAACTGAAATCGGCATTGTGCCTTTTGTATTATGTTCGGATGCAATTTCTGCTTTTCATCATCAATAAGAAGGTCCAAGGGATACAGTAAACCTGAAGTGAAGCATCGGAATCTAAAACTGAACTCACAGGAGAAGCTCAAATCATAGAAAGTGAGTGTGTCAATGCTCTTGTACTTAAGTCGGCATAGTGCCTTTTGTATTAGGTTTTGATGCAATTTCTGTGTTTCATCGTCAATAAGAAGGTCCAACGGATACAGTAAACTTTATGTGAAGCATCGGAATATAAAACTGGACTCACAGGAGAGGTACAAATCATTGAAAGTTAGAGTGTCAGTCCGCTTGTGCTTATGTCGGCATTGTGCCTTTTGTATTAGATTCGGATGCAATATCTGTGTTTCATCGACAATAAGAAGGTCCAAGGGATACAGTAAACCTGAAGTGAAGCATCGGAATATAAAACTGGACTCACAGTAGAAGTTCAAATCATAGAAAGT
Source organism: Schistocerca americana (assembly GCF_021461395.2). Taxonomy (NCBI): domain Eukaryota; kingdom Metazoa; phylum Arthropoda; class Insecta; order Orthoptera; family Acrididae; genus Schistocerca; species Schistocerca americana. The sequence goes on from NC_060121.1 coordinate 63,663,412, forward strand.
TAGAGTGTGAGTCCTCTTGTACTTAAGTCGGCATTGTGCCCTTTGTATTAAATTCGGATGCAATTTCTGTGTTTCATCGTCAATAAGAATGTCCAACGGATACAGTAAACCTGAAGTGAAGCATCGGAATCTAAAACTGGACTCACAGGACATTTTCAAATCATAGAAAGTTAGAGTGTCAGTCCTCTTGAACTAAAATCGGCATTGTGCCTTTTGTATTAAGTTCGGATGCAATTTCTGTGTTTCATCGTCAATAAGAAGGTCCAAGGGATACAGTAAACCTGAAGTGAAGCATCGGAATCTAAAACTGAACTCACAGGAGAGTTTCAAATCATAGAGAGTTAGAGTGTCAGTCCTCTTGTACTTAAGACGGCATTGGGCCTTTTGTATTAAATTCGGATGCAATTTCTGTGTTTCATCGTCAATATGAAGGTCCAAGGGATACAGTAAACCTGAAGTGAAGCATCGTAATCTAAAACTGGACTTACAGGAGAGGTTCAAATCATAGAAAGTTAGTGTGTCAGTCCTCTTGTACTTAAGTCGGCATTGTGCTTTTTGTAATAAATTCGGATGCAATTTCTGTGCTTCATCGTCAATAAGAAGGTCCAAGAGATACAGTAAACCTTAAGTGAAGCATCGGAATCTAAAACTGGACTCACAGGAGAGGTTCAAATCATAGAAAGTGAGTGTGTCAGTCCTCTTGTACTTAAGTCGGCATTGTGCCATTTGTATTAAGTTTGGATGCAATTTCTGTGTTTCATCCTCAATAAGAAGGTCCAAGGGATACAGTAAACCTTAAGTGAAGCATCGGAATATAAAACTGGACTCACAGGAGAGGTTCAAATCATTGAAAGTTAGAGTGTCAGTCCGCATGTGCATATGTCGGCATTGTGCCTTTTGTATTAGATTCGGATGCAATTTCTGTGTTTCATCGACAATAAGAAGGTCAGAGGGATACAGTAAACCTGAAGTGAAGCATCGGAATCTAAAACTGGACTCACAGTAGAGGTTCAAGTCATAGAAAGTTAGAGTGTCAGTCCTCTTGTACTTAAGTCGGCATTGTGCCTTTTGTATTAAATTCGGATGCAATTTCTGTGTTTCATCGTCAATAAGAATGTCCAAGGGATACAGTAAACCTGAAGTGAAGCATCGGAATCTAAAACAGGACTCACCGGAGAGGTTCTAATCATAGAAAGTGAGAGAATTAGTCCTCTTGTATTTAAGTCGGCATTGTGCCTTTTGTATTAAATTCGGATGCAATTTCTGTGTTTCATCGTCAATTAGAAAGTCTAAGGGGTACAGTAGACCTGAAGTGAAGCATCGGAATCTAAAACTGGACTCACAGAAGAGTTTCAAATCATAGAAAGTTAGAGTGTCAGTCCTCTTGTACTTACGTCGGCATTGTGCGTTTTGAATTTAATTCCTATGCAATTCCTCTATTTCATCGTCAATAAGAAGTTCGAAGGCATACAGTCTACCTGAAGTGAAGCATCGGAATCTAAAACTGGACTCACAGGACAGGTTCAAATCATAGAAAGTTAGAGTGTCAGTCCTCTTGAACTAAAATCGGCATTGTGCCCTTTGTATTAAGTTCGGATGCAATTTCTGTGTTTCATCGTCAATAAGAAGGTCAAAGGGATACAGTAAACCTGAAGTGAAGCATCGGAATCTAAAACTGAACTCACAGGAGAGTTTCAAATCATAGAGAGTTAGAGTGTCCGTCCTCTTGTACTTAAGACGGCATTGGGCATTTTGTATTAAATTCGGAAGCAATTTCTGTGTTTCATCGTCAATAAGAAGGTCCAAGGGATACAGTAAACCTGAAGTGAAACATCGGAATCTAAAACTGGACTTACAGGAGAGGTTCAAATCATAGAAAGTGAGTGTGTCAGTCCTCTTGTACTGAAGTCGGCATTGTGCCTTTAGTATTAAATTCGGATGCAATTTCTGTGCTTCATCGTCAATAAGAAGGTCCAAGGGATACAGTAAACCTTAAGTGAAGCATCGGAATCTGAAACTGGACGCACAGGAGAGGTTCAAATCATAGAAAGTGAGTGTGTCAGTCCTCTTGTACTTAAGTCGGCATTGTGCCATTTGTATTAAGTTTGGATGCAATTTCTGTGTTTCATCGTCAATAAGAAGGTCCAAGGGATACAGTAAACCTTAAGTGAAGCATCGGAATATAGAACTGGACTCACAGGAGAGGTTCAAATCATTGAAAGTTAGAGTGTCAGTCCGCTTGTGCTTATGTCGGCATTGTGCCTTTTGTATTAGAATCGGATGCCATTTCTTTGTTTCATCGACAATAAGAAGGTCAGAGGGATACAGTAAACCTGAAGTGAAGCATCGGAATCTAAAACTGGACTCACAGTAGAGGTTCAAATCATAGAAAGTGAGAATGTCAGTCCTCTTGTACTCAAGTCGGCATTGTGCCTTTTGTATGAAATTCGGATGCAATTTCTGTGTTTCATCGTCAATAAGAATGTCCAAGGGATACAGTAAACCTGAAGTGAAGCATCGGAATCTAAAACTGGACTTACAGGACAGGTTCGAATCATAGAAAGTGAGAGTGTCAGTCCTTTTGTACTTAAATCGGCATTGTGCCTTATGTATTAAATTCGGATGCAATTTCTGTGTTTCATCGTCAAAATGAAGGTCCAAGGGATACAGTAAACCTGAAGTAAAGCATCGGAATCCAAAACTGGGCTCACAGGAGAGTTTCAAATCATAGAAAGTTAGAGTGTCCGTCCTCTTGTACTTAAGTCGGCGTTGTGCCCTTTGTATTAAATTCGGAAGCCACTTATGTTTTTCATCGTCAATAAGAAGGTACAAGGGATACAGTAAACCTGAAATGAAGCATCGGAATCTAAAACTGGACTCACAGGAGAGGTTCAAATCATAGAAAGTGAGTGTGTCAGTCCTCTTGTACTTAAGTCGGCATTGTGCCTTTTGTATTAGGTTTTGATGCAATTTCTGTGTTTCATCGTCAATAAGAAGGTCCAACGGATACAGTAAACTTTATGTGAAGCATCGGAATATAAAACTGGACTCACAGGAGAGGTACAAATCATTGAAAGTTAGAGTGTCAGTCCGCTTGTGCTTATGTCGGCATTGTGCCCTTTGAATTAACACCGTTGCAATTTCTGTGTTTCATCGTCAATAAGAAGTTCCAAGGTGTACAGTAAACCTGAAGTGAAGCATCGGAATCTAAAACTGGACCCACAGGAGAGGTTCAAATCATAGAAAGTGAGAATGTCAGTCCTCTTGTACTCAAGTCGACATTGTGCCTTTTGTATTAAATTCGGATGCAATTTCTGTGTTTCATCGTCAATAAGAAGGTCCAAGGCATACAGTAAACCTGAAGTGAAGCATCGGAATCTAGAACTGGACTCACAGGAGAGTTTCAAATCATAGAGAGTCACAGTGTCAGTCCTCTTGTACTTAAGACGGCACTGTGCCTTTTGTATTAAATTCGGATGCAATTTCTGTGTTTCATCGTCAATAAGAAGGTCCAAGGAATACAGTAAACCTGAAGTGAAGCATCGGAATCAAAAACTGGACTCCCAGGAGAGGTTCAAATCATAGAAAGTGAGTGTGTCAGTCCTCTTGTACTTAAGTCGTCATTGTACCTTTTGTATTAATTTCGGTTGCAACTTCTGTGTTTCATCGTCATTAAGAAGGTCCAAGGGAAACAGTAAACCTTAAGTGAAGCATCGGAATCTAAAACTGGACTCACAGGAGAGGTTCAAATCATAGAAAGTTAGTGTCAGTCCTCATGTACTTAAGTCGGCATTGTGCTTTTTCAATTTAATTCCGTTGCAATTTCTGTGTTTCATCGTCAATAAGAAGTTCCAAGGTGTACAGTAAACCTGAAGTGAAGCATCGGAATCTAAAACTGGACTCACAGGAGAGGTTCAAATCATAAAAAGTGAAAGTGTCAGTCCTCTTGTACTTAAATCGGCATTGTGCCATTTGTATTACATTCGAATGCAATTTCTGTGTTTCATCGTCAATAAGAAGTTCCAAGGTACACAGTAAACCTGAAGTGAAGCATCGGAATCTAAAACTGGACTCACTAGAGAGGTTCAAACCATTGAAAGTTAGAGTGTCAGTCCGCTTGTGCTTATGTCGGCATTGTGCCTTTTGTATTAGATTCGGATGCAATTTCTGTGTTTCATCGTCAAAAAGAAGGTCCAAGGGATACAGTAAACATGAAGTGAAGCATCGAAATCTAAAACTGGGCTGACAGGAGAGTTTAAAATCATAGAAAGTTAGAGTGTCAGTCCTCTTGTACTGAAGTCGGTATTGTGCCCTTTGTATTAAATTCGGATGCAATTTCTGAGTTTCTTCGTCAATAAGAAGGTCCAAGGTATACAGGAAACCTGAAGTGAAGCATCGGAATCTAAAACTGGACTCATAGGACAGGTTCAAATCATAGAAAGTTAGAGTGTCCGTCCTCTTGTACTTAAGTCGGCGTTGTGCCCATTGTATTAAATTCGGAAGCCATTTATGTTTTTCATCGTCAATAAGAAGGTACAAGGGATACAGTAAAACTGAAGTGAAGCATCGGAATCTAAAACTGGACTCACAGGAGAGGTTAAAATCATAGAAAGTGAGTTTGTCAGTCCTCTTGTACTTAAGTCTGCATTGTGCCTTTTGTATTAAATTTGGATGCAATTTCTGTGTTTCATCGTCAATACGAATGTCCAAGGGATACAGTAAACCTTAAGTGAAGCATCGGAATCTAAAACTGGACTCACCAGAGACGTTCAAATCGTAGAAAGTTAGTGTCAGTCCTCATGTACTTAAGTCGGCATTGTGCCCTATGAATTTAATACCGTTGCAATTTCTGTGTTTCACCGTCAATAAGAAGTTCCAAGGTGTACAGTAAACCTGAAGTGAAGCATCGGAATCTAAAACTTTACCCACAGGAGAGGTTCTAATCATAGAAAGTGAGAGTTTCAGTCCTCTTGTACTTAAGTCTACATTGTGCCTTTTGTATTACATTCGCATGCAATTTCTGTGTTTCATCGTCAATAAGAAGGTCCGAGGGATACAGTAAACCTGAAGTGAAGCATCGGAATCTAGAACTGGACTCACAGGAGAGTTTTAAATCATAGAAAGTTAGAGTGTCAGTCCTCTTGTACTTAAGACAGCACTGTGCCTTTTGTATTAAATTTGGATGCAATTTCTGTGTTTCATCGTCAATAAGAAGGTCCAAGGGATACAGTAAACCTGAAGTGAAGCATCGGAATCTAAAACTGGACTCACAGGAGGGGTTCAAATCATATAAAGTGAGAGTGTCAGTCCTCTTGTACTTAAATCGGCATTGTGCCTTTTGAATTTCATTCCGATGCAATTTCTGTGTTTCATCGTCAATAAGAAGGTCCAAGGGATACAGTTAACCTGAAGTGAAGCATCGGAATCTTAAACTGGACTCACAGGAGAGTTTCAAATCATAGAAAGTTAGAGTGTCAGTCCACTTGTACTTTAGTCGGCATTGTGCCTCTTGTATTAAATTCGGATGCAATTTTTGTGTTTCATCGTCAATAAGAAGGTCCAAGGGATACAGTAAACCTGAAGTAAAGCATCGGAATCTAAAACTGGACTCACAGAAGAGGTTCAAATCATAAAAAGTTAGTGTCAGTCCTCATGTACTTAAGTCGGCATTGTGCCTTTTGAATTTAATTCCGTTGCAATTTCTGTGTTTCATCGTCAATAAGAAGTTTCAAGGTGTACAGTAAACCTGAAGTGCTGCATCGGAATCTAAATCTGGACTCACGGGAGGGATTCAAATCATATAAAGTGAGAGTGTCAGTCCTCTTGTACTTCAATCGGCATTGTGCCTTTTGTATTAAATTCGGATGCAATTTCTGTGTTTCATCGTCAATAAGAAGTTCCAAGGTACACAGTAAACCTGAAGTGAAGCATCGGAATCTAAAACTGGACTCACAGGAGAGGTTCAAATCATTGAAAGTTAGAGTGTTAGTCCTCTTGTACTTAAATCGGCATTGTGCCTTTTGAATTCAATTCCGATGCAATTTCTGTGTTTCATCGTCAATAAGAGGGTCCAAGGGATACAGTTAACCTGAAGTGAAGCATCGGAATCTAAAACTGGACTCACAGGAGAGTTTCAAATCATAGGAAGTTAGAGTGTCAGTCCTCTTGTACTTAAGTCGGCATTGTGCCTTTTGAATTTAATTCCGATGCAGTTTCTGTGTTTCATCGTCAATAAGAAGTTCCAAGGTACACAGTAATCCCGAAGTGAAGCATCGGAATCTAAAACTGGACTCACAGGAGAGGTTGATATCATAGAAAGTTAGTGTAAGTCGTCATGTACTTAAGTCGGCATTGTGCCTTTTGAATTTAATTCCGTTGCAATTTCTGTGTTACACCGTCAATAAGATGTTCCAAGGTGTACAGTAAACCTGAAGTGAAGCATCGGAATCTAGACTGGACACACAGGAGAGGTTCAAAACATATAAAGTGAGAGTGTCAGTCCTCTTGTACTTAAATCGGCATTGTGCCTTTTGTATTAAATTCGGATGCAATTTCTGTGTTTCATCGTCAATAAGAAAGTCCAAGGTATACAGTAAACCTGAAGTGAAGCATTGGAATCTAAAACTGGACTCACAGTAGAGGTTCAAACCATAGAAAGTTAGAGTGTCAGTCTTCTTGTACTTAAGTCGGCATTGTGCCTTTTGTATTAAATTCGGATGCAATTTCTGTGTTTCATCGTCAATAAGAATGTCCAAGGGATACAGTAAACCTAAAGTGAAGCATCGGAATCTAAAACTGGACTCACCGGAGAGGTTCAAATCATTGAAAGTGAGAGTGTCAGTCCTCTTGTATTTAAGTCGGCATTGTGCCTTTTGTATTAAATTCGCATGCAATTTCTATGTTTCATCGTCAATAAGAAGGTCCATGGGAGACAGTAAACATGAAGTGAAGCATCGGAATCTAAAATTGGACTCACAGGAGAGGTTCAAATTATAGAAAGTTAGAGTGTCAGTCCTGTTGTTCTTAAGTCGGCATTGTGCCTTTTGTATTAAATTCGGATGCAATTTCTGTGTTTCATCGTCAATAAGAAGGTCCAAGGGATACGGTAAACCTGAAGTGAAGCATCGGAATCTAAAACTGGACTCACAGGAGAGTTTCAAATCATGGTAAGATAGAGTGTCAGTCCTCTTGTACTTAAGACGGCATTGTGTCTTTTGAATTCAATTCCGATGCAATTTCTGTGATTCATCGTCAATAAGAAGTTACAAGGTATACAGTAAACCTGAAGTGAAGCATCGGAATCTAAAACTGGACTCACAGGACAGGTTCAAATTATAGAAAGTTAGTGTCAGTCCTCTTGTACTTAAATCGGCATTGTGCCTTTTGTAATAAATTAGGATGCAATTTCTGTGTTTCATCGTCTATACGAAGGTCCAAGGGATAAAGTAAACCTGAAGTGAAGCATCGGAATTTAAAACTGGACTCACAGGAGAGGTTCAAATCATAGAAAGTGAGAGTGTCAGTCCTCTTGTACTTAAGTCGGCATTGTGCCTTTTGTATTAAATTCGGATGCAATTTCTGTGTTTTCGTCTATAAGAAGGTCCAAGGGATACAGTAAACCTGAAGTGAAGCATCGGAATCTAAAACTGGACTCACAGGAGAAGTTCAAACCATAGAAAGTGAGAGTGTCAGTCCACTTCTACTTAAGTCGGCATTGTGCCTTTTGTTTTAAATTCGGAGGAAATTTCTGTGTTTCATCGTCAATAAGAAGGTCCAAGGGATACAGAAAACATGAAGTGAAGCATCGGAATCTAAAACTGGACTCACAGGAGAGTTTCAAATCATAGAAAGTTAGAGTGCCAGTCCTCTTGTACTTAAGTCGTCATTGTGCGTCTTGAATTTAATTCCTAAGCAATTTCTGTGTTTCATCGTCAATACGAAGGTCCAAGGGATACAGTAAACCTGAAGTGAAGCATCGGAATCTAAAACCGAACTCACAGGAGAGTTTCAAATCTTAGAGAGTTAGAGTGTCAGTCCTCTTGTACTTAAGACATCATTGTGCCTTTTGTATTAAATTCGGATGCAATTTCTGTGTTTCATCGTCAATAAGAAGGTCCAAGGGATACAGTAAACCTGAAGTGAAGCATCGGAATCTAAAACTGGACATACAGGAGAGGTTCAAATCATAGAATGTGAGTGTAAGACGTCATGTACTTAAGTCGGCATTGTGCCTTTTGAATTTAATTCCGTTGCAATTTCTGTGTTACATCGTCAATAAGATGTTCCAAGGTGTACAGTAAACCTGAAGTGAAGCATCGGAATCTAAGACTGGACTCACAGGAGAGGTTCAAATCATATAAAGTGAGAGTGTCAGTCCTCTTGTACTTAAATCAGCATTGTGCCTTTTGTATTAAATTCGGATGCAATTTCTGTGTTTCATCGTCAATAAGAAGGTCCAAGGTATACAGTAAACCTGATGTGAAGCATCGGAATCTAAAACTGGACTCACAGTAGAAGTTCAAACCATAGAAAGTTAGAGTGTCAGTCCTCTTGTACTTAAGTCGGCATTGTGCCTTTTGTATTAAATTCGGATGCAATTTCTGTGTTTCATCGTCAATAAGAATGTCAAAGGGATACAGTAAACCTGAAGTGAAGCATCGGAATCTAAAACTGGACTCACCGGAGAGGTTCAAATCATTGGAAGTGAGAGTGTCAGTCCTCTTGTATTTAAGTCGGCATTGTGCCTTTTGTATTAAATTCGCATGCAATTTCTATGTTTCATCGTCAATAAGAAGGTCCATGGGAGACAGTAAACATGAAGTGAAGCATCGGAATCTAAATCTGGACTCACAGGAGAGGTTCAAATTATAGAAAGTTAGAGTGTCAGTCCTCTTGTCCTTAAGTCGGCATTGTGCCTTTTGTATTAAATTCGGATGCAATTTCTGTGTTTCATCGTCAATAAGAAGGTCCAAGGGATACGGTAAACCTGAAGTGAAGCATCGGAATAAAAAACTGGACTCACAGGAGAGTTTCAAATCATGGTAAGATAGAGTGTCAGTCCTCTTGTACTTAAGACGGCATTGTGTCTTTTGAATTCAATTCCGATGCAATTTCTGTGATTCATCGTCAATAAGAAGTTACAAGGTATACAGTAAACCTGAAGTGAAGCATCGGAATCTAAAACTGGACTCACAGGACAGGTTCAAATCATAGAAAGTTAGAGTGTCAGTCCTCTTGTACTTAAATCGGCATTGTGCCTTTTGTACTAAATTAGGATGCAATTTCTGTGTTTAATCGTCTATAAGAAGGTCCAAGGGATACAGTAAACCTGAAGTGAAGCATCGGAATCTAAAACTGGACTCACAGGAGATGTTCAAATCATAGAAAGTGAGAGTGTCAGTCCTCTTGTACTTAAGTCGGCATTGTGCCTTTTGTATTAAATTCGGATGCAATTTCTGTGTTTTCGTCTATAAGAAGGTCCAAGGGATACAGTGAACCTGAAGTGAAGCATCGGAATCTAAAACTGGACTCACAGAAGAAGTTCAAACCATAGAAAGTGAGAGTGTCAGTCCTCTTGTACTTAAGTCGGCATTGTGCCTTTTGTATTAAATTCGGAGGAAATTTCTGTGTTTCATCGTCAATAAGAAGGTTCAAGGGATACAGAAAACATGAAGTGAAGCATCGGAATCTAAAACTGGACTCACAGAAGAGTTTCAAATCATAGAAAGTTAGAGTGTCAGTCCTCTTGTACTTACGTCGGCATTGTGCGTTTTGAATTTAATTCCTATGCAATTCCTCTGTTTCATCGTCAACAAGAAGTTCCAAGGCATACAGTCTACCTGAAGTGAAGCATCGGAATCTAAAACTGGACTCACAGGAGAAGTTCAAACCATAGAAAGTAAATGTGTCAGTCCTCTTGTACGTAAGTCGGCATTGTACCTTTTGTATTAAGTTTGGATGCAATTTCTGTGTTTCATCGTCAATAAGAAGGTCCAAGGGATACAGTAAACCTTATGTGAAGCATCGGAATTTAATACTGGACTCACTGGAGTGGTTCAAATCATTGAACGTTAGAGTGTCAGTCCGCTTGTGCTTATGTCGGCAATGTGCCTTTTGTATTAGATTCGGATGCAATTTCTGTGTTTCATCGTCAATAAGATGGTCCAAGGGATACAGTAAACCTTAAGTGAAGCATCGGAATCTAAAACTGGACTCACAAGAGAGGTTCAAATCATAGAAAGTGAGAGTGTCAGTCCTCTTGTACTTAAGTCGGCATTGTGCCTTTAGTATTAAATTCGGATGCAATTTCTGTGTTTTCGTCTATAAGAAGGTCCAAGGGATACAGTAAACCTGAAGTGAAGCATCGGAATCTAAAACTGGACTCACAGGAGAAGTTCAAACCATAGAAAGTGTGAGTGTCAGTCCTCTTGTACTTAAGTCGGCATTGTGCCTTTTGTATTAAATTCGGAGGAAATTTCTGTGTTTCATCGTCAATAAGAAGGTTCAAGGGATACAGAAAACATGAAGTGAAGCATCGGAATCTAAAACTGGACTCACAGAAGAGTTTCAAATCATAGAAAGATAGAGTGTCAGTCCTCTTGTACTTACGTCGGCATTGTGCGTTTTGAATTTAATTCCGTTGCAATTTCTGTGTTACATCGTCAATAAGATGTTCCAAGGTGTACAGTAAACCTGAAGTGAAGCATCGGAATCTAAGACTGGACTCACAGGAGAGGTTCAAATCATATAAAGTGAGAGTGTCAGTCCTCTTGTACTTAAATCAGCATTGTGCCTTTTGTATTAAATTCGGATGCAATTTCTGTGTTTCATCGTCAATAAGAAGGTCCAAGGTATACAGTAAACCTGATGTGAAGCATCGGAATCTAAAACTGGACTCACAGTAGAAGTTCAAACCATAGAAAGTTAGAGTGTCAGTCCTCTTGTACTTAAGTCGGCATTGTGCCTTTTGTATTAAATTCGGATGCAATTTCTGTGTTTCATCGTCAATAAGAATGTCAAAGGGATACAGTAAACCTGAAGTGAAGCATCGGAATCTAAAACTGGACTCACCGGAGAGGTTCAAATCATTGGAAGTGAGAGTGTCAGTCCTCTTGTATTTAAGTCGGCATTGTGCCTTTTGTATTAAATTCGCATGCAATTTCTATGTTTCATCGTCAATAAGAAGGTCCATGGGAGACAGTAAACATGAAGTGAAGCATCGGAATCTAAATCTGGACTCACAGGAGAGGTTCAAATTATAGAAAGTTAGAGTGTCAGTCCTCTTGTCCTTAAGTCGGCATTGTGCCTTTTGTATTAAATTCGGATGCAATTTCTGTGTTTCATCGTCAATAAGAAGGTCCAAGGGATACGGTAAACCTGAAGTGAAGCATCGGAATAAAAAACTGGACTCACAGGAGAGTTTCAAATCATGGTAAGATAGAGTGTCAGTCCTCTTGTACTTAAGACGGCATTGTGTCTTTTGAATTCAATTCCGATGCAATTTCTGTGATTCATCGTCAATAAGAAGTTACAAGGTATACAGTAAACCTGAAGTGAAGCATCGGAATCTAAAACTGGACTCACAGGACAGGTTCAAATCATAGAGAGTTAGAGTGTCAGTCCTCTTGTACTTAAATCGGCATTGTGCCTTTTGTACTAAATTAGGATGCAATTTCTGTGTTTAATCGTCTATAAGAAGGTCCAAGGGATACAGTAAACCTGAAGTGAAGCATCGGAATCTAAAACTGGACTCACAGGAGATGTTCAAATCATAGAAAGTGAGAGTGTCAGTCCTCTTGTACTTAAGTCGGCATTGTGCCTTTTGTATTAAATTCGGATGCAATTTCTGTGTTTTCGTCTATAAGAAGGTCCAAGGGATACAGTGAACCTGAAGTGAAGCATCGGAATCTAAAACTGGACTCACAGAAGAAGTTCAAACCATAGAAAGTGAGAGTGTCAGTCCTCTTGTACTTAAGTCGGCATTGTGCCTTTTGTATTAAATTCGGAGGAAATTTCTGTGTTTCATCGTCAATAAGAAGGTTCAAGGGATACAGAAAACATGAAGTGAAGCATCGGAATCTAAAACTGGACTCACAGAAGAGTTTCAAATCATAGAAAGTTAGAGTGTCAGTCCTCTTGTACTTACGTCTGCATTGTGCGTTTTGAATTTAATTCCTATGCAATTCCTCTGTTTCATCGTCAACAAGAAGTTCCAAGGCATACAGTCTACCTGAAGTGAAGCATCGGAATCTAAAACTGGACTCACAGGAGAAGTTCAAACCATAGAAAGTAAATGTGTCAGTCCTCTTGTACGTAAGTCGGCATTGTACCTTTTGTATTAAGTTTGGATGCAATTTCTGTGTTTCATCGTCAATAAGAAGGTCCAAGGGATACAGTAAACCTTATGTGAAGCATCGGAATTTAATACTGGACTCACTGGAGTGGTTCAAATCATTGAACGTTAGAGTGTCAGTCCGCTTGTGCTTATGTCGGCAATGTGCCTTTTGTATTAGATTCGGATGCAATTTCTGTGTTTCATCGTCAATAAGATGGTCCAAAGGATACAGTAAACCTTAAGTGAAGCATCGGAATCTAAAACTGGACTCACAAGAGAGGTTCAAATCATAGAAAGTGAGAGTGTCAGTCCTCTTGTACTTAAGTCGGCATTGTGCCTTTAGTATTAAATTCGGATGCAATTTCTGTGTTTTCGTCTATAAGAAGGTCCAAGGGATACAGTAAACCTGAAGTGAAGCATCGGAATCTAAAACTGGACTCACAGGAGAAGTTCAAACCATAGAAAGTGTGAGTGTCAGTCCTCTTGTACTTAAGTCGGCATTGTGCCTTTTGTATTAAATTCGGAGGAAATTTCTGTGTTTCATCGTCAATAAGAAGGTTCAAGGGATACAGAAAACATGAAGTGAAGCATCGGAATCTAAAACTGGACTCACAGAAGAGTTTCAAATCATAGAAAGATAGAGTGTCAGTCCTCTTGTACTTACGTCGGCATTGTGCGTTTTGAATTTAATTCCTATGCAATTCCTCTGTTTCATCAACAATAAGAAGTTCCAAGGCATACAGTCTACCTGAAGTGAAGCATCGGAATCTAAAACTGGACTCACAGGACAGGTTCAAATCATAGAAAGTTAGAGTGTCAGTCCTCTTGAACTAAAATCGGCATTGTGCCTTTTGTATTAAGTTCGGATGCAATTTCTGTGTTTCATCGTCAATAAGAAGGTCCAAGGGATACAGTAAACCTGAAGTGTAGCATCGGAATCTAAAACTGGACCTACAGGAGAGGTTAAAATCATAGAAAGTGAGTGTGTCAGTTCTCTTGTACTTAAGTCGGCATTGTGCCTTTTGTATTAAATTCGGATGCAATTTCTGTGCTTCATCGTCAATAAGAAGGTCCAAGGGATACAGTAAACCTTAAGTGAAGCATCGGAATCTAAAACTGGACTCACAGGGGAGGTTCAAATCATAGAAAGTGAGTGTGTCAGTCCTCTTGTACTTAAAGCGTAATTCTGCCATTTGTATTAAGTTTGGATGCAATTTCTGTGTTTCATCGTCAATAAGAAGGTCCAAGGGATACAGTGAACCTTAAGTGAAGCATCGGAATATGAAACTGGACTCACAGGAGAGGTTCTAATCATTGAAAGTTAGAGTGTCAGTCCGCTTGTGCTTATGTCGGCATTGTGCCCTTTGTATTAGATTCGGATGCATTTTCTGTGTTTCATCGTCAATAAGAAGGTCAGAGGGATACAGTAAACCTGAAGTGAAGCATCGGAATCTAAAACTGGACTCACAGTAGAGGTTCAAGTCATAGAAAGTTAGAGTGTCAGTCCTCTTGTGCTTAAGTCGGCATTTTGCCTTTTGTATTAATTTCGGATGCAATTTCTGTGTTTCATCGTCAATAAGAATGTCCAAGGGATACAGTAAACCAGAAGTGAAGCATCGGAATCTAAAACTGCACTCACCAGAGAGGTTCAAATCATATAAAGTGAGAGTGTTAGTCCTCTTGTATTTAAGTCGGCATTGTGCCTTTTGTATTAAATTCGGATGCAATTTCTGTGTTTCATCGTCAATTAGATGGTCTAAGGGCTACAGTAGACCTGAAGTGAAGCATCGGAATCTAACACTGGACTCACAGGAGAGTTTCAAATCATAGAAAGTTAGAGTGTCTGTTCTCTTGTACTTAAGTCGGCATTGTGCGTTTTGAATTTAATTCTTATATAATTCCTGTGTTTCATCGTCAATAAGAAGTTCCAAGGCATACAGTCTACCTGAAGTGAAGCATCGGAATCTAAAACTGGACTCACAGGACAGGTTCAAATCATAGAAAGTTTGAGTGTCAGTCCTCTTGAACTAAAATCGGCATTGTGTCTTTTCAATTTAATTCCGTTGCAATTTCTTTATTTCATCGTCAATAAGAAGTTCCAAGGTGTACAGTAAACCTGAAGTGAAGCATCGGAATCTAAAACTAGACTCACAGGAGAGGTTCAAATCATAGAAAGTGAGAGTGTCAGTCCTCTTGTACTTAAATCGGCATTGTGCCTTATGTATTAAATTCGGATGCAATTTCTGTGTTTCATCGTCAATAAGAAGTTCCAAGGTACACAGTAAACCTGAAGTGAAGCATCGGAATCTATTACTGGACTCACAGGAGAGTTTCAAATCATAGAGAGTTAGAGTGTCAGTCCTCTTGTACTTAGGACGGCATTGTGCCTTTTATATTAAATTCGGATATAATTTCTGTGTTTCATCGTCAATAAGAAGGTCCAAGGGATACAGTAAACATAAAGTGAAGCATCGGAATCTAAAACTGGACTCACAGGAGAGGTTCAAATCATAGAAAGTGAGGTTGTCAGTCCTCGTGTACTTAAGTCGGCATTGTGCCTTTTGTATTAATTTCGGTTGCAATTTCTGTGTTTCATCGTCAATAAGAAGGTCCAAGGGATACAGTAAACCTTAAGTGAAGCATCAGAATCTAAAACTGTACTCACAGGAGAGGTTCAAATCATAGAAAGTTAGTGTCAGTCCTCATGTACTTAAGTCGGCATTGTGCCTTTTCAATTTAATTCCGTTGCAATTTCTGTGTTTCATCGTCAATAAGAAGTTCCAAGGTGTACAGTAAGCCTGAAGTGAAGCATCGGAATCTAAAACTGGACTCACAGGAGAGGTTCAAATCATAGAAAGTGAGAGTGTCAGTCCTCTTGTACTTAAATCGGCATTGTGCCTTATGTATTAAATTCGGATGCAAATTCTGTGTTTCATCGTCAATAAGAAGTTCCAAGGTACACAGTAAACCTGAAGTGAAGCATCGGAATCTAACACTGGACTCACTGGAGAGGTTCAAATCATTGAAAGTTAGAGTGTCAGTCCGCTTGTGCTTATGTCGGAATTGTGCCTTTTGTATTAGATTCGGATGCAATTTCTGTGTTTCATCGTCAAAATGAAGGTCCAAGGGAGACAGTAAACCTGAAGTGAAGCATCGGAATCTAAAACTGGGCTCACAGGAGAGTTCCAAATCATAGAAAGTTAGAGTGTAAGTCCTCTTGTACTTAAGTCGGCATCGTGCCGTTTGTATTAGATTCGGATGCAATTTCTGAGTTTCTTCGTCAATAAGATGGTCCAAGGTATACAGGAAACCTGAAGTGAAGCATCGCAATCTAAAACTGGACTCATAGGAGAGGTTCAAATCATAGAAAGTTAGAGTGTCCGTCCTCTTGTACTTAAGTCGGCGTTGTGCCCTTTGTATTAAATTCGGAAGCCATTTATGTTTTTCATCGTCAATAAGAAGGTACAAGAGATACAGTAAACCTGAAGTGAAGCATCGGAGTCTAAAACTGGACTCACAGGAGAGGTTCAAATCATAGAAAGTGAGTGTGTCAGTCCTCTTGTACTTAAGTCTGCATTGTGCCTTTTGTATTAATTTCGGATTCAATTTCTGTGTTTTATCGTCAATAAGAAGGTCCAACTGATACAGTAAACCTTAAGTGAAGCATCGGAATCTATAACTGGACTCACCAGAGAGGTTCAAATCATAGAAAGTTAGAGTCAGTCCTCATGTACTTAAGTCGGCATTGTGTCCTTTGAATTAACGCCGTTGCAATTTCTGTATTTCATCGTCAATAAGATGTTCCAAGGTGTACAGTAAACCTGAAGTGAAGCATCGGAATCTAAAACTGGACCCACAGGAGAGGTTCAATTCATAGAAAGTGAGAGTGTCAGTCCTCTTGTACTTAAGTCGACATTGTGCCTTTTATATTAAATTCGGATGCAATTTCTGTGTTTCATCGTCAATAACAAGGTCCAAGGGATACAGTAAACCTGAAGTGAAGCATCGGAATCGAAAACTGGACTCCCAGGAGAGGTTCAAATCATAGAAAGTTAGATTGTCTGTCCTCTTGTACTTAAGTCGGCATTGTGCCTTATGAATATAATTCCGATGCAATTTCTATGTTTCATCGTCAATAAGAAGTTCCAAGGTATACAGTAAACCTGAAGTGAAGTATCGGAATCTAGAGCTGGACTCACAGGACAGGGTAAAATCATAGAAATTTAGAGTGTCAGTCCACTTGTACTTCAGTCGGCATTGTGCCTCTTGTCGGCCGGCCGAAGTGGCGGTGCGGTTAATGGCACTGCAGTCTGGCACCGCAAGACCGCTACGGTCGCAGGTTCGAATCCTGCCTCGGGCATGGATGTTTGTGATGTCCTTAGGTTAGTTAGGTTTAACTAGTTCTAAGTTCTAGGGGACTAATGACCTCAGCAGTTGAGTCCCATAGTGCTCAGAGCCATTTGAACCATTTTTGCCTCTTGTATTAAATTCGGATGCAATTTCTGTGTTTCATCGTCAATAAGAAGGTCCAAGGTACACAGTAAACCTGAAGTGAAGCATCGGAATCTAAAACTGGACTCACAGGAGGGGTTCAAATAATTGAAAGTTAGAGTGTCAGTCCGCTTGTGCTTATGTCGGCATTGTGCCTTTTGTATTAGATTCGGATGCAATTTCTGTGTTTCTTCGTCAATAAGAAGGTCCAAGGGATACAGTAAACCTGAAGTGAAGCATCGGAATCTAATACTGGACTCACAGGAGAGTTTCAAATCATAGAAAGTTAGAGTGTCAGTCCTCTTGTACTTAAGTCGGCATTGTGCCTTTTGTATTAAATTCGGATGCAATTTCTGAGTTTCTTCGTCAATAAGAAGGTCCAAGGTATACAGGAAACCGGAAGTGAAGCATCGGAATCTAAAACTGGACTCATAAGAGAGGTTCAAATCATAGAAAGTTAGAGTGTTAGTCCTCTTGTACTTAAGTCGGCATTGTGCATTTTGTTTAAAATTCGGATGCAATTTCTGTGTTTCATCGTCAATTAGAAGGTCTAAGGGGTACAGTAGACCTGAAGTGAAGCATCGGAAACTATAACTGGACTCACAGGAGCGTTTCAAATCATAGAAGGTTAGAGTGTCAGTTCTCTTGTACTTATGTCGGCATTGTGCGTTTTGATTTTAATTCCTATGCAATTCCTGTGTTTCATCGTCAATAAGAAGTTCCAAGGCATACAGTCTACCTGAAGTGAAGCATCGGAATCTAAAACTGGACTCACAGGAAAGGTTCAAATCATAGAAAGTTTGAGTGTCAGTCCTCTTGAACTAAAATCAGCATTGTGCGTTTTGTTTTAATGTCGGACGCAATTTCTGTGTTTCATCGTCAATAAGAAGGTCCAAGGGATACAGTAAACCTGAAGTGAAGCATCGGAATCTAAAACTGAACTCACAGGAGAGTTTCAAATCATAGAGAGTTAGAGTGTCAGTCCTCTTGTACTTAGGACGGCATTGTGCCTTTTATATTAAATTCGGATGCAATTTCTGTGTTTCATCGTCAATAAGAAGGTCCAAGGGATACAGTAAACATGAAGTGAAGCATGGGAATCTAAAACTGGACTCACAGGAGAGGTTCAAATCATAGAAAGTGAGGTTGTCAGTCCTCTTGTACTTAAGTCGGCATTGTGCCTTTTGTATTAATTTCGGTTGCAATTTCTGTGTTTCATCGTCAATAAGAAGGTCCAAGGGATACAGTAAACCTTAAGTGAAGCATCAGAATCTAAAACTGTACTCACAGGAGAGGTTCAAATCATAGAAAGTTAGTGTCAGTCCTCATGTACTTAAGTCGGCATTGTGCCTTTTCAATTTAATTCCGTTGCAATTTCTGTGTTTCATCGTCAATAAGAAGTTCCAAGGTGTACAGTAAACCTGAAGTGAAGCATCGGAATCTAAAACTGGACTCACAGGAGAGGTTCAAATCACAGAAAGTGAGAGTGTCAGTCCTCTTGTACTTAAATCGGCATTGTGCCTTATGTATTAAATTCGGATGCAAATTCTGTGTTTCATCGTCAATAAGAAGTTCCAAGGTACACAGTAAACCTGAAGTGAAGCATCGGAATCTAACACTGGACTCACAGGAGAGGTTCAAATCATTGAAAGTTAGAGTGTCAGTCCGCTTGTGCTTATGTCGGAATTGTGCCTTTTGTATTAGATTCGGATGCAATTTCTGTGTTTCATCGTCAAAATGAAGGTCCAAGGGAGACAGTAAACCTGAAGTGAAGCATCGGAATCTAAAACTGGGCTCACAGGAGAGTTCCAAATCATAGAAAGTTAGAGTGTAAGTCCTCTTGTACTTAAGTCGGCATCGTGGCGTTTGTATTAAATTCGGATGCAATTTCTGAGTTTCTTCGTCAATAAGATGGTCCAAGGTATACAGGAAACCTGAAGTGAAGCATCGCAATCTAAAACTGGACTCATAGGAGAGGTTCAAATCATAGAAAGTTAGAGTGTCCGTCCTCTTGTACTTAAGTCGGCGTTGTGCCCTTTGTATTAAATTCGGAAGCCATTTATGTTTTTCATCGTCAATAAGAAGGTACAAGGGATACAATAAACCTGAAGTGAAGCATCGGAGTCTAAAACTGGACTCACAGGAGAGGTTCAAATCATAGAAAGTGAGTGTGTCAGTCCTCTTGTACTTAAGTCTGCATTGTGCCTTTTGTATTAATTTCGGATTCAATTTCTGTGTTTTATCGTCAATAAGAAGGTCCAAGGGATACAGTAAACCTTAAGTGAAGCATCGGAATCTATAACTGGACTCACCAGAGAGGTTCAAATCATAGAAAGTTAGAGTCAGTCCTCATGTACTTAAGTCGGCATTGTGTCCTTTGAATTAACGCCGTTGCAATTTCTGTATTTCATCGTCAATAAGATGTTCCAAGGTGTACAGTAAACCTGAAGTGAAGCATCGGAATCTAAAACTGGACCCACAGGAGAGGTTCAATTCATAGAAAGTGAGAGTGTCAGTCCTCTTGTACTTAAGTCGACATTGTGCCTTTTATATTAAATTCGGATGCAATTTCTGTGTTTCATCGTCAATAACAAGGTCCAAGGGATACAGTAAACCTGAAGTGAAGCATCGGAATCTAGAACTGGACTCACAGGAGAGTTTCAAATCATAGAGAGTTAGTGTGTCAGTCCTCCTGTAGTTAAGACGGCACTGTGCCTTTTGTATTAAATTCGGATGCAATTTCTGTGTTTCATTGTCAATAAGAAGGTCCAAGGAATACAGTAGACCTAAAGTGAAGCATCGGAATCTAAAACTGGACTCCCAGGAGAGGTTCAAATCATAGAAGGTGAGTGTGTCCGTCCTCTTGTACTTAAGTCGGCATTGTACCTTTTGTATTAATTTCGGTTGCAATTTCTGTGTTTCATCGTCGTTAAGAAGGTCCAAGGGATACAGTAAACCTTAAGTGAAGCATCGGAATCTAATACTGGACTCACAGGAGAGTTTCAAATCATAGAAAGTTAGAGTGTCAGTCCTCTTGTACTTAAGTCGGCATTGTGCCTTTTGAATTTAATTCCGATGCAATTTCTGTGTTTCATCTTCAATAAGAAGGTCGAAGGGATACAGTAAACCCGAAGTGAAGCATCGGAATCTAGAACTGGACTCACAGAAGAGTTTCAAATCATAGAAAGTTAGAGTGTTAGTCCTCTTGTACTTAAGACAGCACTGTGCCTTTTGTATTAAATTCGGATGCAATTTCTGTGTTTCATCGTCAATAAGAAGGTCCAAGGGATACAGTAAACCTGAAGTGAAGCATCGGAATCGAAAACTGGACTCCCAGGAGAGGTTCAAATCATAGAAAGTTAGATTGTCTGTCCTCTTGTACTTTAGTCGGCATTGTGCCTTATGAATATAATTCCGATGCAATTTCTATGTTTCATCGTCAATAAGAAGTTCCAAGGTATACAGTAAACCTGAAGTGAAGTATCGGAATCTAGAGCTGGACTCACAGGACAGGGTAAAATCATAGAAATTTAGAGTGTCAGTCCACTTGTACTTCAGTCGGCATTGTGCCTCTTGTCGGCCGGCCGAAGTGGCGGTGCGGTTAATGGCACTGCAGTCTGGCACCGCAAGACCGCTACGGTCGCAGGTTCGAATCCTGCCTCGGGCATGGATGTTTGTGATGTCCTTAGGTTAGTTAGGTTTAACTAGTTCTAAGTTCTAGGGGACTAATGACCTCAGCAGTTGAGTCCCATAGTGCTCAGAGCCATTTGAACCATTTTTGCCTCTTGTATTAAATTCGGATGCAATTTCTGTGTTTCATCGTCAATAAGAAGTTCCAAGGTACACAGTAAACCTGAAGTGAAGCATCGGAATCTAAAACTGGACTCACAGGAGAGGTTCAAATAATTGAAAGTTAGAGTGTCAGTCCGCTTGTGCTTATGTCGGCATTGTGCCTTTTGTATTAGATTCGGATGCAATTTCTGTGTTTCATCGTCAATAAGAAGGTCCAAGGGATACAGTAAACCTGAAGTGAAGCATCGGAATCTAATACTGGACTCACAGGAGAGTTTCAAATCATAGAAAGTTAGAGTGTCAGTCCTCTTGTACTTAAGTCGGCATTGTGCCTTTTGTATTAAATTCGGATGCAATTTCTGAGTTTCTTCGTCAATAAGAAGGTCCAAGGTATACAGGAAACCGGAAGTGAATCATCGGAATCTAAAACTGGACTCATAAGAGAGGTTCAAATCATAGAAAGTTTGAGTGTCAGTCCTCTTGAACTAAAATCAGCATTGTGCGTTTTGTTTTAAAGTCGGACGCAATTTCTGTGTTTCATCGTCAATAAGAAGGTCCAAGGGATACAGTAAACCTGAAGTGAAGCATCGGAATCTAAAACTGAACTCACAGGAGAGTTTCAAATCATAGAGAGTTAGAGTGTCAGACCTCTTGTACTTAGGACGGCATTGTGCCATTTATATTAAATTCGGATGCAATTTCTGTGTTTCATCGTCAATAAGAAGGTCCAAGGGATACAGTAAACATGAAGTGAAGCATCGGAATCTAAAACTGGACTCACAGGAGAGGTTCAAATCATAGAAAGTGAGGTTGTCAGTCCTCTTGTACTTAAGTCGGCATTGTGCCTTTTGTATTAATTTCGGTTGCAATTTCTGTGTTTCATCGTCAATAAGAAAGTCCAAGGGATACAGTAAACCTTAAGTGAAGCATCAGAATCTAAAACTGTACTCACAGGAGTGGGTCAAATCATAGAAAGTTAGTGTCAGTCCTCATGTACTTAAGTCGGCATTGTGCCTTTTCAATTTAATTCCGTTGCAATTTCTGTGTTTCATCGTCAATAAGAAGTTCCAAGGTGTACAGTAAACCTGAAGTGAAGCATCGGAATCTAAAACTGGACTCACAGGAGAGGTTCAAATCATTGAAAGTTAGAGTGTCAGTCCGCTTGTGCTTATGTCGGAATTGTGCCTTTTGTATTAGATTCGGATGCAATTTCTGTGTTTCATCGTCAAAATGAAGGTCCAAGGGATACAGTAAACCTGAAGTGAAGCATCGGAATCTGAAACTGTTCTCACAGGAGAGTTCCAAATCATAGAAAATTAGAGTGTAAGTCCTCTTGTACTTAAGTCGGCATTGTGCCGTTGGTATTAAATTCGGATGCAATTTCTGAGTTTCTTCGTCAATAAGATGGTCCAAGGTATACAGGAAACCTGAAGTGAAGCATCGCAATCTAAAACTGGACTCATAGGAGAGGTTCAAATCATAGAAAGTTAGAGTGTCCGTCCTCTTGTACTTAAGTCGGCGTTGTGCCCTTTGTATTAAATTCGGAAGCCATTTATGTTTTTCATCGTCAATAAGAAGGCACAAGGGATACAGTAAACCTGAAGTGAAGCATCGGAGTCTAAAACTGGACTCACAGGAGAGGTTCAAATCATAGAAAGTGAGTGTGTCAGTCCTCTTGTACTTAAGTCTGCATTGTGCCTTTTGTATTAAATTCGGATGCAATTTCTGTGTTTTATCGTCAATAAGAAGGTCCAAGGGATACAGTAAACCTTAAGTGAAGCATCGGAATCTATAACTGGACTCACCAGAGAGGTTCAAATCATAGAAAGTTAGTGTCAGTCCTCATGTACTTAAGTCGGCATTGTTTCCTTTGAATTAACGCCGTTGCAATTTCTGTATTTCATCGTCAATAAGATGTTCCAAGGTGTACAGTAAACCTGAAGTGAAGCATCGGAATCTAAAACTGGACCCACAGGAGAGGTTCAATTCATAGAAAGTGAGAGTGTCAGTCCTCTTGTACTTAAGTCGACATTGTGCCTTTTATATTAAATTCGGATGCAATTTCTGTGTTTCATCGTCAATAACAAGGTCCAAGGGATACAGTAAAGCTGAAGTGAAGCATCGGAATCTAGAACTGGACTCACAGGAGAGTTTCAAATCATAGAGAGTTAGTGTGTCAGTCCTCCTGTACTTAAGACGGCACTGTGCCTTTTGTATTAAATTCGGATGCAATTTCTGTGTTTCATTGTCAATAAGAAGGTCCAAGGAATACAGTAAACCTGAAGTGAAGCATCGGAATCTAAAACTGGACTCCCAGGAGAGGTTCAAATCATAGAAGGTGAGTGTGTCCGTCCTCTTGTACTTAAGTCGGCATTGTACCTTTTGTATTAATTTCGGTTGCAATTTCTGTGTTTCATCGTCGTTAAGAAGGTCCAAGGGATACAGTAAACCTTAAGTGAAGCATCGGAATCTAAAACTGGACTCACAGGAGAGTTTCAAATCATAGAAAGTTAGAGTGTCAGTCCTCTTGTACTTAAGTCGGCATTGTGCCTTTTGAATTTAATTCCGTTGCAATTTCTGTGTTTCATCGTCAATAAGAAGTTCGAAGGGATACAGTAAACCTGAAGTGAAGCATCGGAATCTAGAACTGGACTCACAGAGGAGTTTCAAATCATAGAAAGTTAGAGTGTCAGTCCTCTTGTACTTAAGACAGCACTGTGCCTTTTGTATTAAATTCGGATGCAATTTCTGTGTTTCATCGTCAATAAGAAGGTCCAAGGGATACAGTAAACCTGAAGTGAAGCATCGGAATCAAAAACTGGACTCCCAGGAGAATTTCAAATCATAGAAAGTTAGATTGTCTGTCCTCTTGTACTTAAGTCGGCATTGTGCCTTATGAATATAATTCCGATGCAATTTCTATGTTTCATCGTCAATAAGAAGTTCCAAGGTATACAGTAAACCTGAAGTGAAGTATCGGAATCTAGAGCTGGACTCACAGGACAGGTTCAAATCATAGAAATTTAGAGTGTCAGTCCACTTGTACTTCAGTCGGCATTGTGCCTCTTGTCGGCCGGCCGAAGTGGCGGTGCGGTTAATGGCACTGCAGTCTGGCACCGCAAGACCGCTACGGTCGCAGGTTCGAATCCTGCCTCGGGCATGGATGTTTGTGATGTCCTTAGGTTAGTTAGGTTTAACTAGTTCTAAGTTCTAGGGGACTAATGACCTCAGCAGTTGAGTCCCATAGTGCTCAGAGCCATTTGAACCATTTTTGCCTCTTGTATTAAATTCGGATGCAATTTCTGTGTTTCATCGTCAATAAGAAGTTCCAAGGTACACAGTAAACCTGAAGTGAAGCATCGGAATCTAAAACTGGACTCACAGGAGAGGTTCAAATAATTGAAAGTTAGAGTGTCAGTCCGCTTGTGCTTATGTCGGCATTGTGCCTTTTGTATTAGATTCGGATGCAATTTCTGTGTTTCATCGTCAATAAGAAGGTCCAAGTAATACAGTAAACCTGAAGTGAAGCATCGGAATCTAAAACTGGACTCACAGGAGAGTTTCAAATCATAGAAAGTTAGAGTGTCAGTCCTCTTATCCTTAAGTCGGCATTGTGCCTTTTGAATTTAATTCCGATGCAATTTCTGTGTTTCATCGTCAATAAGAAGTTCCAAGGTACACAGTAAACCTGAAGTGAAGCATCGGAATCTAAAACTGGACTCACAGGATAGGTTCAAATCATAGAAAGTTAGTGTCAGTCCTCATGTACTTAAGTCTGGATTGTGCCTTTTGAATTTAATTCCATTGCAATTTCTGTGCTTCATCTTCAATAAGAAGTTCCAAGGTGTACAGTACACCTCAAGTGAAGCATCGGAATCTTAAACTGGACTCACAGGAGAGGTTCAAATCATATAAAGTGAGAGTGTCAGTCCTCTTGTACTTAAATCAGGATTGTGCCTTTTGTATTAAATTCGGTTGCAATTTCTGTGTTTCATCGTCAATAAGAAGTTCCAAGGTACACTGTAAACCTGAAGTGAGCATCGGAATCTAAAACTGGACCCACAGGAGACTTTCAAATCATAGAAAGTTAGAGTGTGCGTCCTCTTGTACTTAAGTCGGCATTATGCCTTTTAAATTTAATTCCGATGCAATTTCTGTGTTTTAATCGTCAATAAGAAGGTCCAAGGGATACAGTTAACCTGAAGTGAAGCATCGGAATCTAAAACTGGACTCACAGGAGCGTTTCAAATCATAGAAAGTTAGGGTGTCAGTCCTCTTGTACTTAAGTCGGCATTGTGCCTTTTGAATTTAATACCGATGCAATTTCTGTGTTTCGTCGTCAATAAGAAGTTCCAAGGTACAGATTAAACTTGAAGTGAAGCATCGGAATCTAAAACTGGACTCACAGGAGAGGTTGAAATCATAGAAAGTTAGTGTCAGTCCCCATGTACTTAGTTCGGCATTGTGCCTTTTGAATTTAATTCCGTTGCAATATCTATGTTTCATCGTCAATAAGAAGTTCCAAGGTGTACAGTACACCTGAAGTGAAGCATCGGAAACTAAAACTGGACTCACAGGAGAGGTTCAAATCATATAAAGTCAGAGTGTCAGTCCTCTTGTCCTTAAATCCGCAATGTGCCTTTTGTATTAAATTCGGATGCAATTTCTGTGTTTCATCGTCAATAAGAAGTTCCAAGGTACACAGTAAACCTGAAGTGAAGCATCGGAATCTAAAACTGGACTCACAGGAGAGGTTCAAATCATTGAAAGTTAGAGTGTCAGTCCGCTTGTGCTTATGTCGGCATTTTGCCATTTGTATTAGATTCGGATGCAATTTCTGTGTTTCATCGTCAAAAAGAAGGTCCAAGGGATACAGTAAACCTGAAGTGAAGCATCGGAATCTAAAACTGGACTCACAGGAGAGTTTCACATCATAGAAAGTTAGAGTGTCAGTCCTCTTGTACTTAAGTCGGCAATGTGCATTTTGTATTAAATTCGGATGCAATTTCTCGGTTTCTTCGTCAATGAGAAGGTCCAAGGTATACAGGAAACCTGAAGTGAAGCATCGGAATCTAAAACAGGACTCATAGGAGAGGTTCAAATCACAGAAAGTTAGAGTGTCCGTCCTCTTGTACTTAACTCGGCGTTGTGCCCTTTGTATTAAATTCGGAAGCCATTTATGTTTTTCATCGTCAATAAGAAGGTACAAGGGATACAGTAAACCTGAAGTGAAGCATCGGAATCTAAAACTGGACTCACAGAAGAGGTTCAAATCATAGAAAGTGAGTGTGTCAATCCTCTTGTACTTAAGTCTGCTTTGTGCCTTTTGTATTAGATTCGGATGCAATTTCTGTGTTTCATCGTCAATAAGAAGGTCCAAGGGATACAGTAAACCTTAAGTGAAGCATCGGAATCTAAAACTGGACTCACCAGAGAGGTTCATATCATAGAAAGTTAGTGTCAGTCCTCATGTACTTAAGTCGGCATTTTGCCCTTTGAATTTAATTCCTATACAATTCCTGTGTTTCATCGTCAATAAAAAGTTCCAAGGCATACAGTCTACCTGATGTGAAGCATCGGAATCTAAAACTGGACTCACAGGCTAGGTTCAAATCATAGAAAGTTAGAGTGTCAGTCCTCATGAACTGAAATCGCCATTGTGCCTTTTGTAATAAATTCGGATGCAATTTCTGTGTTACATCGTCAATAAGAAGGTCCAAGAGATACAGTAAACCTGAAGTGAAGCATCGGAATCAAAAACTGGACTCCCAGGAGAGGTTTAAATCATAGTAAGTTAGATTGTCTGTCCTCTTGTACTTAAGTCGGCATTGAGCCTTTTGAATTTAACCCCGATGCAATTTCTATGTTTCATCGTCAATAAGAAGTTCCAAGGTATACAGTTATCCTGTAGTGAAGCATCGGAATCTAGAGTTGGACTCACAGGAGAGGTTCAAATCATAGAAATTTAAAGGGTCAGTCCACTTGTACTTAAGTCGGCATTGTGCCTTTTGAATTTAATTCCGCTGCAATTTCTGTGTTTCATCGTCAATAAGAAGGTCCAAGGGATACAGTAAACCTGAAGTGAAACATCGGAATCTAAAACTGGACTCACAGGAGAGTTTCAAATCATAGAAAATTAGAGTGTCAGTCCTCTTGTACTTAAGTCGGCATTGTGCATTTTGAATTTAATTCCGATGCAATTTCTGTGTTTCATCGTCAATTAGAAGTTCTAAGGTACACAGTTAACCTGAAGTGAAGCATCGGAATCTGAAACAGGACTCACAGGAGAGGTTCAAATCATAGAAAGTTAGAGTGTCAGTCCTCTTGTACTTAAGTCGGTATCGTGCCTTTTGAATTTAATTCCGATGCAATTTCTGTGTTTCATCGTCAATAAGAAGGTCCAAGGGATACAGTAAACCTGAAGTGAAGCATCGGAATCTAAAACTGGACTCACAGGAGAGTTTCAAATCATAGAATGTTAGAGTGTCAGTCCTCTTGTACTTAAGTCGGCATTGTGCCTTTTGAATTTAATTCCGATGCAATTTCTGTGTTTCATCGTCAATAAGAAGGTTCAAGGGATACAGAAAATCGGAAGTGAAGCATCGGAATCTAAAACTGGACTCACAGACGAGTTTCAAATCATAGAAAGTTAGAGTGTCAGTCCTCTTGTACTTAAGACGGCATTGTGCCTTTTGAATTTAATTCCGATGCAATTTCTGTGTTTCATCGTCAATAAGAAGTTCCAAGGTACACAGTAAACCTGATGTGAAGCATCGGAATCTAAAGCTGGACTCACAGGAGAGGTTCAAATAATAGAAAGTTAGAGTGTCAGTCCTCTTGTACTTAAATCAGCATTGTGCCTTTTGTATTAAATTCGGATGCAATTTCTGTGTTTCATCGTCAGTAAGAAGTTCCAAGGTACACAGTAAACCTGAAGTGAAGCATCGGAATCTAAAACTGGACTCACAGGAGAGGTTCAAAACATTGAAAGTTAGAGTGTCAGTCCGGTTGTGCTTATGTCAGCATTGTGCCTTTTGTATTATATTCGGATGCAATTTCTGTGTTTCATCGTCAATAAGAAGGTCCAAGGGATACAATAAATCTGAAAAGAAGAATCGGTATCTAAAACTGGACTCACAGGAGAGGTTGAAATCATTGAAAGTTAGAGTGTCAGTGCTCTTGTACTTAAGTCGGCATTGTGCCTTTTGTATTAAATTCGGATGCAATTTCTGAGTTTCTTCGTCAATAAGAAGGTCCAAGGTATACAGGAAACCTAAAGCGAAGCATCGGAATCTAAAACTGGACTCATAGGAGAGGTTCAAATCATAGAAAGTTAGAGTGTCCGTCCTCTTGTACTTAAGTCGGCGTTGTGCCCTTTGTATTAAATTCGGAAGCCATTTATGTTTTTCATCGTCAATAAGAAGGTACAAGGGATACAGTAAACCTGAAGTGAAGCATCGGAATCTAAAACTGGACTCCCAGGAGAGGTTCAAATCATAGAAAGTGAGTGCGTCAGTCCTCTTGTACTTAAGTCTGCATTGTGCCTTTTGTATTAAATTCGGATGCAATTTCTGTGTTTCATCGTCAATAAGAAGGTCCAACGGATACAGTAAACCTTAAGTGAAGCATCGGAATGTAAAACTGGACTCACCAGAGAGGTTCAAATCATAGAATGTTAGTGTCAGTCCTCATGTACTTAAGTCGGCATTGTGCCCTTTGAATTTAATTCCGTTGCAATTTCTGTGTTCCATCGTCAATAAGACGGTCCAAGGGATACAGTAAACCTGAAGTAAAGCATCGGAATCTAGAACTGGACTCACAGGAGAGATTCAAATCATAGAAAGTTACAGTGTCAGTCCTCTTGTACTCAAGTCGGCATTGTGCGTTTTGAATTTAATTCCTATGCAATTCCTGTGTTTCATCGTCAATTAGAAGTCCCAGGGCATACAGTCTACCTGAAGTGAAGCATCGGAATCTAAAACTGGACTCACAGGCCAGGTTCAAATCATAGAAAGTTAGAGTGTCAATCCTCTTGAACTGAAATCGGCATTGTGCCTTTTGTATTAAATTCGGATGCAATTTCTGTGTTTCAACGTCAATAAGAAGGTCCAAGGGATACAGTAAACCTGAAGTGAAGCATCGGAATCTAAAACTGAACTCGCAGGAGAGTTACAAATCATAGAAAGTTAGAGTGTCAGTCCTCTTGTACTTAAGACGGCACTGTGCCTTTTGTATTAAATTCGGATGCAATTTCTGTGTTTCATCGTCAATAAGAAGGTCCAAGGGATACAGTAAACCTGAAGTGAAGCATCGGAATCAAAAACTGGACTCCCAGGAGAGGTTCAATTCATAGAAAGTTAGATTAACTGTCCTCTTGTACTTAAGTCGGCATTGTGCCTTTTGAATTTAATTCCGATGCAATTTCTATGTTTCATCGTCAATAAGAAGTTCCAAGGTATACAGTAAACATGAAGTGAAGCATCGGAATCTAAAACTGGACTCACAGGAGAGGTTCAAATCATAGAAAGTTAGAGTGTCAGTCCTCTTGTACTTAAGTCGGCATTGTGCCTTTTGAATTTAATTCCGATGCAATTTCTGTGTTTCATCGTCAATAAGAGGGTCCAAGGGATACAGTAAACCTGATGTGAAGCATCGGAATCTAAAGCTGGACTCACAGGAGAGGTTCAAATAATAGAAAGTTAGAGTGTCAGTCCTCTTGTACTTAAATCAGCATTGTGCCTTTTGTATTAAATTCGGATGCAATTTCTGTGTTTCATCGTCAATGAGAAGTTCCAAGGTACACAGTAAACCTGAAGTGAAGCATCGGAATCAAAAACTGGACTCACAGGAGAGGTTCAAAACATTGAAAGTTAGAGTATCAGTCCGGTTGTGCTAATGTCAGCATTGTGCCTTTTGTATTATATTCGGATGCAATTTCTGTGTTTCATCGTCAATAAGAAGGTCCAAGGGATACAATAAATCTGAAGTGAAGAATCGGTATCTAAAACTGGACTCACAGGAGAGGTTGAAATCATTGAAAGTTAGAGTGTCAGTGCTCTTGTACTTAAGTCGGCATTGTGCCTTTTGTATTAAATTCGGATGCAATTTCTGAGTTTCTTCGTCAATAAGAAGGTCCAAGGTATACAGGAAACCTGAAGCGAAGCATCAGAATCTAAATCTGGACTCATAGGAGAGGTTCAAATCATAGAAAGTTAGAGTGTCCGTCCTCTTGTACTTAAGTCGGCGTTGTGCCCTTTGTCTTATATTCGGAAGCAATTTACGTTTTTCATCGTCAATAAGAAGGTACAAGGGATACAGTAAACCTGAAGTGAAGCATCGGAATCTAAAAGTGTACTCACAGGAGGGGTTCAAATCATTGAAAGTGAGTGTGTCAGTCCTCTTGTACTTAAGTCGGCATTGTGCCTTTTCTATTAAATTCGGATGCAATTTCTGTGTTTCATCGTCAATAGAAAAGGTCCAAGGGATACAGTAAACCTTAAGTGTAGCATCGGTATCTAAAACAGGACTCACAGGAGAGGTTCAAATCATAGAAAGTTAGTGTCAGTTCTCATGTACTTAAGTCGGCATTGTGCATTTTGAATTTAATTCCGTTGCAATTTCTGTGTTTCATCGTCAATAAGAAGTTCCAAGGTGTACAGTAAACCTGAAGTGATGCATCGGAATCTAAAACTGGACTCACAGTAGAGGTTCAAATCATAGAAAGTGAGAGTGTCAGTCCTCTTGTACTTAAGTCGACATTGTGCCTTTTGTATTAAATTCGGATGCAATTTCTGTGTTTCATTGTCAATAAGAAGGTCCAAGGGATACAGTAAGTCTGAAGTGAAGCATCGGAATCTAAAACTGGACTCACAGGAGAGGTTCAAATCATGGAAAGTGAGAGTGTCAGTCCTCTTGTACTTAAGTCGGCATTCTGCCTTTTATATTGAATTCGGATGCAATTTGTGTGTTTCAGCGTCAGTAAGAAGCTACTAGGGATACAGTAAACCTGAAGTAATGCGTCGGAATCTAAAACTGGACTCTCAGGAGAGGTTCAAATCATAGAAAGTTAGAGTGTCAGTCCTCTTGTACTTAAATCGGCATTGTGCCTTTTGTATTAAATTCGGATGCATTTTCTGTGTTTCATCGTCAAGATGAAGGTAAAACGGATACAGTAAACCTGATGTGAAGCATCGGAATCTAAAACTGGACTAACAGGAGAGGATCAAATCATAGAAAGTGAGAGTGTCGGTCCTCTTGTACTTAAATCGGCATTGTGCCTTTTGTATTAAATTCGGATGCAATTTCTGTGTTTCATCGTCAATAAGAAGGTCCAAGGGATACAGTAAACCTGAAATGAAGCATCGGAATCTAAAACTTGACTCACAGGAGAGGTTCAAATCATAGTGAGTTAGAGTGTCATTCCTCTTGTACTTAAATCGGCATTCTGCCTTTTGTATTGAATTCGGATGCAATTTCTGCGCTTCATCGTGAATAAGAAGGTCCAAGGGATGTAGTAAAACTAAAGTGGAGCATAGGAATCTAAAACTGGACTCACAGGAGAGGTTCAAATCATAGAAAGTTAGAGTGTCAGTCCTCTTGTACTTAAGTCGGCATTGTGCCGTTTGCAATAAATTCGGTTGCTATTTCTGTGTTTTATCGTCGATAAGAAGTTCCAAGGTATACCGTAAACCTGAAGTATAGCATCAGAATCTAAAACTGGACTCACAGGAGAGTTTCAAATCATAGAAAGTTAGTGTCAGTCCTGTTGTACTTAAGTCGGCACTGTGCCTTTCCAATTTAAATCCGATGCAATTTCTGTGTTTCATCGTCAATAAGTAGTTCCAAGGTATACAGTAAACCTGAAGTGAAGCATCGGAATCTAAAACTGGACTCTCAGTAGAGGTTCAAATCATAGAAGGTTAGAGTGCCAGTCCTCTTGTACTTTAATCGACATTGTGCCTTTTGTATTTAATTCGGATGCAATTTCTGTGATTCATCGTCAATAAGAAGTTCCAAGGGATACAGTATTACTGAAGTGAAGCATCGGAGTCTAAAACTATACTCACAGGAGAGGTCCAAATCATAGAAAGTGAGTGTGTCAGTCCTCTTGTACTTAAGTCGGCATTGTGCCCTTTGTATTAAATTTGGATGCAATTTCTGTGTTTCATCGTCAATAAGAAGGTCCAAGATATACAGTTAACCTGAAGTGAAGCATCGGAATCTAAAACTGGACTCACAGGAGAAATTCAAATCAGAGAAAGTGAGTGTGTCAGTCCTCTTGTACTTAGGACGGCATTGTGCCTTTGTATTAAATTCGGATACAATTTCTGTGTTTTATATTCAATAAGTATGTCCTCGGGATACAGTAAACCTGAAGTGGAGCATCGGAATCTAAAACTGGTCTCACAGGAGCGGTTCAAATCATAGAAAGTTAGAGTGTCAATACTTTTGTACTTAAGTCGGCATTGTGCCTTTAGAATTAAATTCCGATGCATTATCTGTGTTTCATTGTCAATAAGAATTTCCAAGGTATACAGTAAACCTGAAGTGAAGCATCGGAGTCTAAAACTGGACTCACAGGAAAGGTTTAAATCATAGAAAGTGAGAGTGTCAGTCCACTTGTACTTAAGTCGGCATAGTGCCTTTAGTATTAAATTCGGATGCAATTTCTGTGTTTCATCGTCAATAAGAAGGTCCAAGAGATACAGTAAACCTTAAGTGAAGCATCGGAATCGAAAACTGGACACACAGGAGAGGTTCAAATCATAGGTAATGAGAGTGTCAGTCCTCTTGTACTTAAGTCGGCATTGTGCCTTTTGTATTAAATTCGGATGCAATTTCTGAGTTTCATCGTCAATAAGAGCTTCCATGGGATACAGTAAAGCTGAAGTGAAGAATCGGAATCTAAAACTGGACTCACAGGAGACTTTCAAATCATAGAAAATTAGAGTGTCAGTCCTCTTGTACTTAAGTCGGCATTGTGCCTTTTGAATTTAATTCCGATGCAATTTCTGTGTTTCATCGTCAATAAGAAGGTCCAAGGGATACAGTAAACCTGAAGTGAAGCATCGGAATCTAAAACTGGACTCACAGGAGAGTTTCAAATCATAGAAAATTAGAGTGTCAGTCCTCTTGTACTTAAGTCGGCATTGTGCCTTTTGAATTTAATTCCGATGCAATTTCTGTGTTTCATCGTCAATAAGAAGTTCCAAGGTACACAGTAAACCTGAAGTGAAGCATCGGAATCTAAAACTGGACTCACAGGAGAGGTTCAAATCGTAGAAAGTTAGTGTTAGTCCTCATGCACTTAAGTCGGCATTGTGCCTTTTGAATTTAATTCCGTTGCAATTTCTGTGTTTCATCGTCAATAAGAAGCTCCAAGGGGTACAGTAAACCTGAAGTGAAGCATCAGAATCTAAAAGTGGACTCACAGGAGAGGTTCAAATCATATAAAGTGAGAGTGTCAGTCCTCTTGTACTTAAATCGGCATTGTGCCTTTTGTATTAAAATAGGATGCAATTTCTGTGTTTCATCGTCAATAAGAAGTTCCAAGGTACACAGTAAACCTGAAGTGAAGCCTCGGAATCTAAAACTGGACTCACGGGAGAGGTTCATATAATAGAAAGTTAGAGTGCAAGTCCTCTTGTACTTAGGTCGGCATCGTGCCTTTTGTATTAAATTCGGATGCAATTTCTCAGTTTCTTCGTCAATAAGAAGGTCCAAGGTATACAGGGAACCTGAAGTGAAGCATCGGAATCTAAAACTGGACTCATAGGAGAGGTTCTAATCATTGAAAGTTAGAGTGTCCGTCCTCTTGTACTTAAGTCGGCGTTGTGCCCTTTGTATTAAATTCGGAAGCCATTTATGTTTTTCATCGTCAATAAGACGGTCCAAGGGATACAGTAACCCTGAAGTAAAGCATCGGAATCTAGAACTGGACTCACAGGAGAGATTCAAATCAAAGAAAGTTAGAGTGTCAGTCCTCTTGTACTCAAGTCGGCATTGTGCGTTTTGAATTTAATTCCTATGCAATTCCTGTGTTTCATCGTCAATAAGAAGTTCCAGGGCATACAGTCTACCTGAAGTGAAGCATCGGAATTTAAAACTGGACTCACAGGCTAGGTTCAAATCATAGAAAGTTAGAGTGTCAGTCCTCTTGAACTGAAATCGGCATTGTGCCTTTTGTATTAAATTCGGATGCAATTTCTGTGTTTCATCGTCAATAAGAAGGTCCAAGGGATACAGTAAACCTGAAGTGAAGCATCGGAATCTAAAACTGAACTCGCAGGAGAGTTTCAAATCATAGAAAGTTAGAATGTCAGTACTCTTGTACTTAAGACGGCACTGTGCCTTTTGTATTAAATTCGGATGCAATTGCTGTGTTTCATCGTCAATAAGAAGGTCCAAGGGATACAGTAAACCTGAAGTGAAGCATCGGAATCAAAAACTGGACTTCCAGGAGAGGTTCAAATCATAGAAAGTTAGATTGTCTGTCCTCTTGTACTTAAGTCGGCATTGTGCCTTTTGAATTTAATTCCGATGCAATTTCTATGTTTCATCGTCAATAAGAAGTTCCAAGGTATACAGTAAACCTGAAGTGAAGCATCGGAATCTAGAGCTGGACTCACAGGAGAGGTTCAAATTATAGAAATTTAGAGTGTCAGTCCACTTGTACTTAAGTCGGCATTGTGCCTCTTGTATTAAATTCGGATGCAATTTTTGTGTTTCATCATCAATAAGAAGGTCCAAGGGATACAGTAAACCTGAAGTGAAGCATCGGAATCTAAAACTGGACTCACAGGAGAGGTTCAAATCATAGAAAGTTAGAGTGTCAGTCCTCTTGTACTTAAGTCGGCATTGTGCCTTTTGAATTTAATTCCGATGCAATTTCTGTGTTTCATAGTCAATAAGAAGGTCCAAGGGATACAGTAAACCTGAAGTGAAGCATCGGAATCTAAATCTGGACTCACAGGAGAGTTTCAAATCATAGAAAGTTAGAGTGTCCGTCCTCTTGTACTTAAGTCGGCGCTGCGCCCTTTGTATTATATTTGGAAGCAATTTACGTTTTTCATCGTCAATAAGAAGGTACAAGGGATACAGTTAACCTGAAGTGAAGCATCGGAATCTAAAAGTGGACTCACAGGAGAGGTTCAAATCATAGAAAGTTAGTGTCAGTCCTCATGTACTTAAGTCGGCATTGTGCATTTTGAATTTAATTCCGTTGCAATTTCTGTGTTTCATCGTCAATAAGAAGTTCCAAGGTGTACAGTAAACCTGAAGTGAAGCATCGGAATCTAAAATTGGACTCACAGTAGGGGTTCAAATCATAGAAAGTGAGAGTGTCAGTCCTCTTGTACTTAAGTCGACATTGTGCCTTTTGTATTATATTCGGATGCAATTTCTGTGTTTCATCAACAATAAGAAGGTCCAAGGGATTCAGTAAATCTGAAGTGAAGCATCGGAATCTAAAACTGTACTCACAGCACAGGTTCATATCATACAAAAGTTAGAGTGTCAGTCCTCTAGTACTTAAATCGGCATTGTGCCTTTTGTAATAAATTCGTATGCAATTTCTGTGTTTCATCGTCAATAAGAAGGTCCAAGGATACAGTAAACCTGAAGTGAAGCATCGGAATCTTAAACTGGGCTCACAGGAGAGGTTCAAATCATGGAAAGTGAGAGTGTCAGACCTCATGTACTTAAGTCTTCAATCTGCCTTTTATATTGAATTCGGATGCAATTTGTGTGTTTCATCGTCAAAAAGAAGGTACTAGGGATACAGTAAACCTGAAGTAATGCGTCGGAATCTAAAACTGGACTCACAGGAGAGCTTCAAATCTTAGAAAGTTAGAGTGTCAGTCCTTTTGTACTTAAGTCGGCATTGTGCCTTTTGTATTAAATTGGGATGCAATTTCTGTGTTTCATCATCAATAAGAAGGTCCATGGGATACAGTAAACCTGAAGTGAAGCATCGGAATCTAAAACTGGACTCACCGGATAGGTTAAATCATAGAAAGTGAGAGTTTCTGTCCTCTTGTACTTAAGTCGGCATTGTGCCTTTTGAATTTAATTCCGATGCAATTTCTGTGTTTCATCGTCAATAAGAAGTTTCAAGGTATACAGTTAACCTGAAGTGAAGCATCGGAATATAAAACTGGACTCTCAGGAGAGGTTCAAATCATAGAAAGTTTGAGTGTCAGTCCTCTTGTACTTAAATCGGCATTGCGCCTTTTGTATTTAATTCGGATGCAATTTCTGTGATTCATCGTCAATACCAAGTTCCAAGGGATACAGTAAACCTGAAGTGAAGCATCGGAATCTAAAACCAGACTCCCAGGAGAGGTTCAAATCATAGAAATTGAGAGTGTCAGTCCTCTTGTACTTAAGTCGGCATTGTGCCCTTTGTATTAAATTCGGATGCAATTCCTGTGTTTCATCGTCAATAAGAAGGTCCAAGATATACAGTAAACCTGAAGTGAAGCATCGGAATCTCAAACTGGACTCACAGGAGATATTAAAATCATAGAAAGTGAGTGTGTCAGTCCGCTTGTACTTAAGTCGGCATTGTGCCTCTTGTATTAAATTCGGATGCAATTTCTGTGTTTCATCGTCAATACGAAGTTCCAAGGTATACAGGAAACCTGAAGCGAAGCATCAGAATCTAAAACTGGACTCACAGGAGAGGTTCAAATCATAGAACGTTAGAGTGTCAGACCTCTTGTACTTAAGTCGGCATTGTGCCTTTTGTATAAAATTCGGATGCAATTTCTGTTTTTCATCGTCAATAAGAAGGTACAAGAGATACAGTAAACATGAAGTGAAGCATCGGAATCTAAGACTGGACTCACAGGAGAGGTTCAAATCATAGAAAGTGAGAGTGACAGTGCTCTTGTACTTAAGTCGGCATTGTGCCTTTTGTATTAAATTCGGATGCAATTTCTGTGTTTCATCGCCAAGAAGAAGGTCCAAGGGATACAGTAAACCTGATGTGAAGCATCGGAATCTAAAACTGAACTCACAGGAGAGGTTCAAATCATAGAAAGTGAGAGTGTCGGTCCTCTTGTACTTAAGTCGGCATTGTGCCTTTTGCATTAAATTCGGATGCAATTTCTGTGTTTCATCGTCAATAAGAAGGTCCAAGGGATACAGTAAACCAGAAGTGAAGCATCGGAATCTAAAACTGGACTCACGGGAGAGGTTCAAATCATAGTGTGTTAGAGTGTCATTCCTCTTGTACTTAAATCGGCATTCTGCCTTTTGTATTGAATTCGGATGCAATTTCTGTGTTTTATCATCAATAAGAATGTCCTCGGGATACAGTAAACGTGAAGTGAAGCATCGGAATCTAAAACTGGTCTCACAGGAGATGTTCAAATCAAAGAAAGTTAGAGTGTCAATACTTTTGTACTTAAGTCGGCATTGTGCCTTTTGAATTAAATTCCGATGCATTATCTGTGTTTCATTGTCAATAAGGAGTTCCAAGGTATACAGTAAACCTGAAGTGAAGCATCGGAGTCTAAAACTGGACTCACAGGAGAGGTTCATATCATAGAAAGTGAGAGTGTCAGTCCTCTTGTACTTAAGTCGGCATTGTGCCTTTTGTATTAAATTTGGATGCAATTTCTTTGTTTCATCGTCAATAAGAAGGTCGAAGGTATACAGTAAACCTGAAGTGAAGCATCGGAATCTATAACCGGACTCACAGGAGAGGTTCAAATCTTAGAAAGTGAGAGTGTCAGTCCTCTTGTACTTATGTCGGCATTGTGCCTATTGAATTTAATTCCGATGCAATTTCTGTGAACCATCGTCAATAAGAAGGTCCAAAGTACACGGTAAACCTGAAGTGAAGCATCGGAATCTAAAACTGGACTCACAGGAGGGGTTCACATCATAGAAAGTTAGAGTGTCAGTCCTCTAGTACTTAAGCCGGCATTGTGCCTTTTGAATTTAATTCCGATGCAATTTCTGTGCCTCATCGTCAATAAGAAGGTCCAAGGAACACAGTAAACCTGAAGTGAAGCATCGGAATCAAAAAATTGGACTCACAGGTGAGGTTCAAATCATAGAATGTTAGAGTGTCAGTCCTCTTGTACTTAAGACGGCATTGTGAATTTTGAATTTCTTTCCGATGCAATTTCTGTGTTTCATCGTCAATAAGAAGATCCAAGGTATAAAGGAAAACTGCAGTGAAGCATCGGAATCTAAAACTGGACTCACATTAGAGTTTCTAATCGTAGAAAGTTAGAGTGTCAGTCCTCTTGTACTTGATCGACATTGTGCCTTTTGTATTAAATTTGGATGCAATTTATGTGTTTCATCGTCAATAAGTAGGTCCAAGGGATACAATAAACCTGAAGGGAAGAATCGGAATCGAAAACTGGACTCACAGGAGAGGTTCAAATCATAGAAAGTGAGATTGTCAGTCCTCTTGTACTTAAGTCGGCGTTGTGCCTTTTGTATTAAATTCGGATGCAATTTCTGTGTTTCATCGTCAATAAGAAGGTCCAAGGTATACAGGAAACCTGAAGTGAAGCATCGGAATCTAAAACTGGATTCAAAGGAGAGGTTGAAATCATAGAAAGTTAGTGTGTCAGTCCTCTTGTACTTAAGTCGGCATTGGGCGTTTTATAATAAATTCGGAAGCAATTTCTGTGTTTCATCGTCAATAAGAAGGTCCAAGGTACACAGTAAAACCTGAAGAGGAGCATCGGAATCTAAAACTGGATTCACAGGAGAGGTTCAAAACATAGTAAGTTAGTGTGTCAGTCCTCTTGTACTTAAGTCGGCATTGTG
Organism: Schistocerca americana; assembly: GCF_021461395.2. Lineage (NCBI taxonomy): Eukaryota > Metazoa > Arthropoda > Insecta > Orthoptera > Acrididae > Schistocerca > Schistocerca americana. Next base: position 63,701,822 of record NC_060121.1, read on the forward strand.
CATTTTGATTTTAATTCCGATGCAATTTCTGTGTCTCATCGTTAACAAGAAGGTCCAAAGTACACAGTAATCCTGAAGTGAAGTATCGGAATCTAAAACTGGACTCACAGGAGAGGTTCAAATCATAGAAAGTTAGAGTGCCAGTCCCCTTGTACTGAAGTCGGCATTGTGCCTTTTGAATTTAAAACCGATGCAATTTCTGTGTTTCATCGTCAATAAGAAGGTCCAAGGGATACAGTAAACCTGAAGTGAAGCATCCTAATTTAACACTGGACTCACGGGAGAGGTTCAAATCATAAAAAGTTAGAGTGTCAGTCCTCTTGTACTTAAGTCGGCATTGTGCCTTTTGTATTAAATTCGGATGCAATTTCTGTGTTTCATCGTCAATAAGAGGTTCATAGGGATACAGTAAACCGAAGTGGGGCATCGGAATCTATAACTGGTCTCACAGGAGATGTTCAAATCATAGAAAGTTCGAGTGTCAGTAATCTTGTACTTAAGACGGCATTGTGAATTTTGAATTTCATTCCGATGCAATTTTTGTGTTTCATCGTCAATAAGAAGGTCCAAGGTATAAAGGAAAACTGAAGTGAAGCATCGGAATCTAAAACTGTACTCACAGGAGAGGTTCAAATCATAGAAAGTGAGAGTGTCAGTCCTCTTGTACTTAAGTCGGCATTGTGCCTTTTGTATTAAATTCGGGTACTATTTCTGTGTTCATCGTCAATAAGAAGGTCCACGGTATACAGGAAACCTGATGTGAAGCATCGGAATCTAAAACTGGACTCACTGAAGAGGTTAAAATCATAGAAAGTTAGTGTATCAGTCCTCTTCTACATAAGTCGGCATTGGGCGTTTTATATTAAATTCGGATGCAATTTCTGTGTTTCATCGTCAATAAGAAGGTCCAAGGAACACAGGGAACCTGAAGAGAAGCATCGGAATCTAAAACTGGACTCACAGGAGAGGTTCAAATCATAGAAAGTTAGTGTGTCAGTCCTCTTGTACTTAAGTCGGCATTGTGCCTTTTGAATTTAATTCCGATGCAATTTCTGTGCCTCATCGTCAACATGAAGGTCCAAGGTATGCAGTAAACCTGAAGTGAAGCATCGGAATCTAAAACTGGACTCACAGGAGAGGCTCAAATGATAGAGTGTGTCAGTCCTCTTGTACTTAAGTCGGCATTGTGCTTATTGTATTAAATTCGGATGCAATTTCTGTGTCTCATCGTCAATAAGAACGTCCAAGGGATACAGTAAACCTGAAGTGAAGCATCGAAATCTAAAACTGGACTCACAGGAGAGGTTCAAATCACAGAAAGTTAGAGTGTCAGTCCTCTAGTACTTAAGTCGGCATTGTGCCTTTTGAATTTAATTCCGATGCAATTTCTGTGCCTCATCGTCAATAAGAAGGTCCAAGGTATAAAGGAAAACTGAAGTGAAGCATCGGAATCTAAAACTGGACTCACAGGAGAGTTTCTAATCATAGAAAGATAGAGTGTCAGTCCTCTTGTACTAGAGTCGGCATTGTGCCTTTTGTATTAAATTTGGATGCAATTTATGTGTTTCATCGTCAATAAGAAGGTCCAAGGGATACAATAAACCTGAAGTGAAGTATCGGAATCGAAAACTGGACTCACAGGAGAGGTTCAAATCATAGAATGTGTGAGCGTCAGTCCTCTTGTACTTAATCGGCATTGTGCCTTTTGTATTAAATTCGGATGCAATATCTGTGTTTCATCGTCAATAAGAAGGTCCAAGGTATACAAGAAACCTGAAGTGAAACATCGGAATCTAAAACTGGACTCAAAGGAGAGGTTGTAATCATAGAAAGTTAGTGTGTCAGTCCTCTTGTACTTAAGTCGGCATTGTGCCTTTTGAATTTCATTACGTTGCAATTTCTCTGTCTCTTCGTCAACAAGAAGGTCCAAAGTACACAGTAGACCTGAAGTGAAGCATCGGAATTTAAAACTGGACTCACAGGAGAGGTTCAAATCATAGAAAGTTAGAGTGCCAGTCCCCTTGTACTTAAGTCGGCATTGTGCCTTTTGAATTTAAAACCGATGCAATTTCTGTGTTTCATCGTCAATAAGAAGGTCCAAGGTATACAGTAAACCTGAAGTGAAGCATCGGAATCTAAAACTGGACTCACAGGAGAGGCTTATATGATAGAGAGTGTCAGTCCACTTGTACTTAAGTCGGCATTGTGCTTATTGTATTAAATTCGGATGCAATTTCTGTGTTTCATCGTCAATAAGAAGGTCCAAGGGATACAGTAAACCTGAAGTGAAGCATCCTAATTTAACACTGGACTCACAGGAGTGGTTCACATCATAAAAAATTAGAGTGTCAGTCCTCTTGTACTTAAGTCGGCATTGTGCATTTTGTATTAAATTCGGATGCAATTTCTGTGTTTCATCGTCAATATGAAGGTCCAAGGTATACAGTAAACCTGAAGTGAAGCATCGGAATCTAAAACTGGACTCACAGGATAGGTTCAAATCATAGAAAGTGAGAGTGCCTGTCCCCTGTACTTAAGTCGGCATTGTGCCTTTTGTATTAAATTCGGATGAAATTTCTGTGTTTCATCGTCAATAATAAGGTCCAAGGGATACAGTAAACCTGAAGTGAAGCATGGGAATCTAAAACTGGACTCACAGGAGAGGTTCAAATCATAGAAAGTTAGAGTGTCAGTCCTCGTTTACTTAAGTCGGCATTGTGCCTTTTGTATTAAATTTGGATGCAATTTCTGTGTTTTATCGTCAATAAGAAGGTCCAAGGTATACAGTAAACCTGAAGTGAAGCATGGGAATCTAAAACCGGACTCACAGGAGAGGTTCAAATCTTAGAAAGTGAGAGTGTCAGTCCTCTTGTACTTAAGTCAGCATTTTGCCTTTTGTATTAAATTCGGATGCAATTTCTGTGTTTCATCGTCAATAAGAAGGACCAAGGTATAAAGGAAAACTGAAGTGAAGCATCGGAATCTAAAACTTGACTCACAGGAGAGGTTCAAATCACAGAAAGTTAGTGTGTCAGTCCTCTTGTACTTAAGTCGGCATTGTGCCTATTGAATTTAATTCCGATTCAATTTCTGTGCCTCATCGTCAATAAGAAGGACCAAGGTACACAGTAAACCTGAAGTGAAGCATCCTAATCTAAAACTGGACTCACAGGAGAGGTTCAAATCATAGAAAGTTAGAGTGTCAGTCCTCTAGTACTTAAGTCGGCATTGTGCCTTTTGAATTTAATTCCGATGCAATTTCTGTGCCTCATCGTCATTAAGAAGTTCCAAGGAACACACTAAACCTGAAGTGAAGCATCGGAATCTAAAACTGGACACACATTAGTGGTTCAAATCATATAATGTTAGAGTGTCAGTCCCCTTGTACTTAAGACGGCATTGTGAATTTTGAATTTCATTCCGATGCAATTTTTGTGTTTCATCGTCAATAAGAAGGGCCAAGGTATAAAGGAAAACTGAAGTGAAGCATCGGAATCTTAAACTGTACTCACAGGAGAGTTTCTAATCATAGAAAGTTAGAGTGTCAGTCCTCTTGCACTTGAGTCGGCATTGTGCCTTTGGTATTAAATTTGGATGCAATTTATGTGTTTCATCGTCAATAAGAAGGTCCAAAGTATACAGGAAACCTGAAGTGAAGCATCGGAATCTAAAACTGGACTCACAGGAGAGGTTAAAATCATAGAAAGTTAGTGTGTCAGTCCTCTTCTACTTATGTCGGCATTGGGCGTTTTATATTAAATTCGGATGCAATTTCTGTGTTTCATCGTCAATTGGAAGGTCCAAGGAACAGAGGAAACATGAAGAGATGCATCGGAATCTAAAACTGGACTCACAGGAGAGGTTCAAATCATAGAAAGTTAGAGTGTCAGTCCTCTTGTACTTAAGTCGGCATTGTGCCTTTTGAATTTAATTCCGATGCAATTTCTGTGCCTCATCGTCAACAAAAATGTCCAAGGTACACAGTAAACCTGAAGTGAAGCATCGGAATCTAAATCTGGACTCACAGGAGAGGTCCAAATCATAGGAAGTTAGAGTGTCACTCCCCTAGTACTTATGTCGGCATTGTGCCTTTTGAATTTAATTCCGATGCAATTTCTGTGTTTCATCGTCAATAAGAAGGTCCAAGGTATACAGTAAACCTGAAGTGAAGCATCGGAATCTAAAACTGGACTCACAGGAGAGGCTCAAGTGATAGAGAGTGTCAGTCCTCTTGTACTTAAGTCGGCATTGTGCTTATTGTATTAAATTCGAATGCAATTTCTGTGTCTCATCTTAAATAAGAAGGTCCAATTGATACAGTAAACCTGAAGTGAAGCATCCTAATTTAACACTGGACTCACAGGAAAGGTTCAAATCATAGAAGGTTAGAGTGTCAGTCCTCTTGTACTTAAGTCGGCATTGGGCCATTTGTATTAAATCCGGATGCAATTTCTGTGTTTCATCGTCAATAAGAAGTTCCAAGAGATACAGTAAACCTGAAGTGTGGCATCGGAATCTAAAACTGGTCTCACAGGATAGGTTCAAATCATAGAAAGTGAGAGTGCCTGTCCTCTGTACTTTAGTCGGCATTGTGCCTTTTGTATTAAATTCAAATGAAATTTCTGTGTTTCATCGTCAATAAGAAGGTCCAAGGGATACAGTAAACCTGAAGTGAAGCATCGGAATCTATAACTGGACTCACAGGAGAGGTTCAAATCATAGAAAGTTAGAGTGTCAGTCCTCTTGTACTTAAGTCGGCATTGTGCCTTTTGTATTAAATTTGGATGCAATTTCTGTGTTTCATCGTCAATTAGAAGGTCCAAGGTATACAGTAAACCTGAAGTGAAGCATCGAAATCTAAAACCGGACACACAGGAGAGGTTCTAATCTTAGAAAGTAAGAGTGTCAGTCCACTTGTACTTAAGTCGGCATTGTGCCTATTGAATTTAATTCCGATGCAATTTCTGTGCCTCATCGTCAATAAGAAGGTCCAAGGTACACAGTAAACCTGAAGTGAAGCATCGGAATCTAAAGCTGGACTCACAGGGGAGGTTCAAATCATAGAAAGTTAGAGTGTCAGTCCTCTAGTACTTAAGTCGGCATTGTGCCTTTTGAATTTAATTCCGATGCAATTTCTGTGCCTCATCGTCATTAAGAAGATCCAAGGAACACAGTAAACCTGAAGTGAAGCATCGGAATCTAAAACTGGACTCACAGGAGAGGTTCAAATCATAGAATGTTAGAGTGTCAGTCCCGTTGTACTTAACGCGACATTGTGAATTTTCGAATTTCATTCCGATGCAATTTCTGTGTTTCCTCGTCAATAAGAAGGTCCAAGGTACACAGGAAACCTGAAGAGAAGCATCGGAATCTAAAACTGGACTCACAGGAGAGGTTCAAATCATAGAAAGTTAGTGTGTCATTCCTCTTGAACTTAAGTCGGCATTGTGCCTTTTGAATTTAATTCCGATGCAAGTTCTGTTTTTCATCGTCAATAAGAAGGTCCAAGGTATACAGTAAACCTGAAGTGAATGATCGGAATCTAAAACTGGACTCACAGGAGAGGTTCAAATCATAGAAAGTTAGAGTGACAGTACTCTTGTACTTAAGTCGGCATTGTGCCTTTTGAATTTAATTCCGATGCAATTTCTGTGCCTCATCGTCATTAAGAAGGTCCAAGGAACACAGTAAACCTGAAGTGAAGCATCGTAATCTAAAACTGGACTCACAGGAGAGGTTCAAATCATAGAATGTTAGAGTGTCAGTCCCCTTGTACTTAAGACGACATTGTGAATTTTGAATTTCATTTCGATGCAATTTCTGTGTTTCCTCGTCAATAAGAGGGTCCAAGGTATAAAGGAAAACTGAAGTGAAGCATCGGAATCTAAAACTGGACTCACAGGAGAGTTTCTAATCATTGAAAGTTAGAGTGTCAGTCCTCTTGTACTTGAGTCGTCATTGTGCCTTTTGTATTAAATTTGGTTGCAATTTATGTGTTTCATCGTCAACAAGAAGGTCCAAGGGATACAATAAACCTTAAGTGAAGCATCGGAATCGAAAACTGGACACAGGAGAGTTTCAAATCATAGAATGTGAGAGCATCAGTCCTCTTGTACTTAAGTCGGCATTGTGCCTTTTGTATTAAATGCGGATGCAATTTCTGTGTTTCATCGTCAATAAGAAGGTCCAAGGGATACAGTAAACCTGAAGTGAAGCATCGGAATCTAAAACTGGACTCACAGGAGAGGTTCAAATCATAGAAATTGAGAGTGTCAGTCCTCTTGTACTTAAGTCGGAATTGTGCCTTTTGTATTAAATTCGGATGCAATTTCTGTGTTTCATCGTCAATAAGAAGGTCCAAGGTATACAGGAAACCTGAAGTGAAGCATCGGATTCTAAAACTTGACGTCTCAGGAGAGGTTAAAATCATAGAAAGTTAGTGTGTCAGTCCTCTTGTACTTAAGTCGGCATTGGGCGTTTTATATTAAATTCGGATGCAATTTCTGTGCTTCATCGTCAATAAGAAGGTCCAAGGTACACAGGAAACCTGAAGAGAAGCATCGGAATCTAAAACTGGACTCACAGGAGAGGTTCAAATCATAGAAAGTTAGTGTGTCAGTCCTCTTGAACTTAAGTCGGCATTGTGCCTTTTGAATTTAATTCCGATGCAAGTTCTGTTTTTCATCGTCAATACGAAGGTCCAAGGTATACAGTAAACCTGAAGTGAAGCATCGGAATCGAATCCTGGACTCACAGGTGAGGTTCAAATCATAGAATGTGAGAGCGTCAGTCCTCTTGTACTTAAGTCGGCATTGTGCATTTTGTATTAAATTCGGATGCAATTTCTGTGTCTCATCGTCAATAAGAAGGTCCAAGGGATACAGTAAACCTGAAGTGAAGCATCCTAATTTCACACTGGACTCACAGGAAAGGTTCAAATCATAAAAAGTTAGAGTGTCAGTCCTCTTGAACTTAAGTCGGCATTGTGCCTTTTGTATTATATTCGGATGCAATTTCTGTGTTTCATCGTCAATAAGAAGTTCCAAGGGATACAGTAAACCTGAAGTGGGGCATCGGAATCTAAAACTGGTCTCACTCGAGAGGTTCAAATCATAGAAAGTTTGAGTGTCAGTAATCATGTACTTAAGTCGGCATTGTGCCTTTTGTATTAATTTCGGATGCAATTTCTGTGTTTCATCGTCAATCAGAAGGTCCAAGGTATACAGTAAACCTGAAGTGAAGCATCGGAATCTAAAACTGGTCTCACAGGATAGCTTCAAATCATAGAAAGTGAGAGTGCCTGTCCTCTGTACTTGAGTCGGCATTGTGCCTTTTGTATTAAATTCAAATGAAATATATGTGTTTCATCGTCAATAAGAAGGTCCAAGGGATACAGAAACCTGAAGTGAAGCATCGGAATCTAAAACTGGACTCACAGGAGCGGTTCAAATCATAGAAAGTTAGAGTGTCAGTCCTGTTGTACTTATGTCGGCATTGTGCCTTTTGTAATAAATTTGGATGCAATTTCTGTGTTTCATCGTCAATTAGAAGGTCCAAGGTATACAGTAAACCTGAAGTGAAGCATCGGAATCTAAAACCGGACACACAGGAGAGGTTCTAATCTTAGAAAGTGAGAGTGTCAGTCCTCTTGTACTTAAGTCGGCATTGTGCCTTTTGTATTAAATTCGGAATCAATTTCTGTGTTTTATCGTCAATAAGAAGGTCCAAGGTATAAAGGAAAACTGAAGTGAAGCATCGGAATCTAAAACTGGAATCACAGGAGAGGTTCAAATCACAGAAAGTTAGAGTGTCAGTCCTCTTGTACTTAAGTCGGCATTGTGCCTACTGAATTTAATTCCGATGCAATTTTTGTGCCTCATCGTCAATAAGAAGGTCCAAGGTACATAGTAAACCTGAAGTGAAGCATCGGAATCTAAAACTGGACTCACAGCAGAGGTTCAAATCATAGAAAGTTAGAGTGTCAGTCCACTAGTACTTAAGTCGGCATTGTGCCTTTTGAATTTAATTCCGATGCAATTTCTGTGCCTCATCGTCATTAAGAAGGTCCTAGGAACACAGTAAACCTGAAGTGAAGCATCGGAATCTAAAACTGGACTCACAGGAGAGGTTCCAATCATAGAATGTTAGAGTGTCAGTCCCCTTGTACTTAAGACGACATTGTGAATTTTGAATTTCATTCCGATGCAATTTCTGTGTTTCTTCGTCAATACGAATGTCCAAGGTATAAAGGAAAACTGAAGTGAAGCATCGGAATCTAAAACTGGACTCACAGGAGAGTTTCGAATCATAGAAAGTTAGAGTGTCAGTCCTCTTGCACTTGAGTCGTCATTGTGCCTTTTGTATTAAATTTGGATGCAGTTTATGAGTTTCATCGTCAACAAGAAGGTCCAAGAGATACAATAAACCTGAAGTGAAGCATCGGAATCGAAAACTGGGCACAGGAGAGGTTCATATCATAGAAAGTTAGAGTGTCAGTCCTCTTGTACTTAAGTCGGCATTGTGCCTTTTGTATCAAATTCGGATGCAATTTCTGTGTTTCATCGTCAATTAGAAGGTCCAAGGGATACAGTAAACCTGAAGTGAAGCATCGGAATCTAATACTGGACTCACAGGAGAGGTTCAAATCATAGAAAGTGAGAGTGTCAGTCGTCTTGTACTTAAGTCGGCATTGTGTCTTTTCTATTAAATTCGGATGCAATTACAGTGTTTCATCGTCAATAGGAAGGTCGAAGATATACAGTAAACCTGAAGTGAAGCATCGGAATCTAAAACTCGACTCACAGGAGAGGTTCAAATCATAGAATGTTACAGTGTCAGTCCTCTTGTACTTAAGTCGGCATCGTGCCTTTTGTATTAAATTCGGGTGCAATTTCTGTGTTTCATCGTTAATAAGAAGGTCCAAGGTACACAGGAAACCTGAAGTGAAGCATCGGAATCGAAAACTGAACTCACAGGAGAGGTTCAAATCATAGAAAGTGAGAGTGTCAGTCCTCTTGTACTTAAGTCGGCATTGTGCCTTTTGTGTTAAATTCGGATGCAAATTCTGTGTTTCATCGTCAATAAGAAGGTCCAAGGGATACAGTAAACCAGAAGTGAAGCATCCTAATTTAACACTGGACTCACAGGAGAGGTTCAAATCATAAAAACTTAGTGTGTCAGTCCTCTTGTACTTAAGTCGGCATTGTGCTTTTTGTATTAAATTCGGATGCAATTTCTGTATTTCATCGTCAATATGAAGGTCCATGGTATACAGTAAACCCGAAGTGAAGCATCGGAATCTAAAACTGGACTCACAGGTTTGGTTCAAATCATAGACAGTGAGAGTGTCTGTCCTCTGTACTTAAGTCGGCATTGTGCATTTTGTATTAAATTCGGATGAAATTTCTGTGTTTCATCGTCAATAAGAAGGTCCAAGCGATACAGTAAACCTGAAGTGAAGCATCGGAATCTAAAACCGGACTCACAGGAGAGATTCAAATCTTAGAAAGTGAGAGTGTCAGTCCTCTTGTACTTATGTCGGCATTGTGCCTTTTGTATTATATTCGGATGCAATTTCTGTGTTTCATCGTCAATAAGAAGGTCCAATTTATAAAGGAAAACTGAAGTGAAGCATCGGAAACTAAAACTGGGCTCACAGGTGAGGTTCAAATCACAGAAAGTTAGAGTGTCAGTCCTCTTGTACTTAAGTCGGCATTGTGCCTACTGAATTTAATTCCGATGCAATTTCTGTGCCTCATCGTCAGTAAGAATGTCCAAGGAACACAGTAAACCTGAAGTGAAGCATCGGAATCTAAAACTGGACTCACAGGAGAGGTTCAAATCATAGAAAGTGAGAGTGTCAGTCCTCTTGTACTTAAGTCGGAATTGTGCCTTTTGTATTAAATTCGGATGCAATTTCTGTGTTTCATCGTCAATAAGAAGGTCCAAGGTATACAGGAAACCTGAAGTGAAGCATCGGATTCTAAAACTTGACGTCTCAGGAGAGGTTAAAATCATAGAAAGTTAGTGTGTCAGTCCTCTTGTACTTAAGTCGGCATTGGGCGTTTTATATTAAATTCGGATGCAATTTCTGTGCTTCATCGTCAATAAGAAGGTCCAAAGTACACAGGAAACCTGAAGAGAAGCATCGGAATCTAAAACTGGACTCACAGGAGAGGTTCAAATCATAGAAAGTTAGTGTGTCAGTCCTCTTGAACTTATCTCGGCATTGTGCCTTTTGAATTTAATTCCGATGCAAGTTCTGTTTTTCATCGTCAATACGAAGGTCCAAGGTATACAGTAAACCTGAAGTGAAGGATCGGAATCTAAAACTGGACTCACAGGAGAGGTTCAAATCATAGAAAGTTAGAGTGACAGTACTCTTGTACTTAAGTCAGCATTGTGCCTTTTGCATGTAATTCCGATGCAATTTCTGTGCCTCATCGTCATTAAGAAGGTCCAAGGAACACAGTAAACCTGAAGTGAAGCATCGGAATCTAAAACTGGACTCACAGGAGAGGTTCAAATCATAGAATGTTAGAGTGTCAGTCCCCTTGTACTTAAGACGACATTGTGAATATTGAATTTCATTTCGATGCAATTTCTGTGTTTCCTCGTCAATAAGAAGGTCCAAGGTATAAAGGAAAACTGAAGTGAAACATCGGAATCTAAAACTGTACTTACAGGAGAGTTTCTAATCATAGAAAGTTAGAGTGTCAGTCCTCTTGTACTTGAGTCATCATTGTGCCTTTTGTATTAAATTTGGATGCAATTTATGTGTTTCATCGTCAACAAGAAGGTCCAAGGGATACAATTAACCTGAAGTGAAGCATCGGAATAGAAAACTGGACACAGGAGAGTTTCAAATCATAGAATGTGAGAGCGTCAGTCCTCTTGTACTTAAGTCGGCATTGTGCCTTTTGTATTAAATGCGGATGCAATTTCTGTGTTTCATCGTCAATAAGAAGGTCCAAGGGATACAGTAAACCTGAAGTGAAGCATCGGAATCTAAAACTGGACTCACAGGAGAGGTTCAAATCATAGAAAGTGAGAGTGTCAGTCCTCTTGTACTTAAGTCGGCATTGTGCCTTTTGTATTAAATTCGGATGCAATTTCTGTGTTTCATCGTCAATAAGAAGGTCCAAGGTATACAGGAAACATGAAGTGAAGCATCAGATTCTAAAACTGGACTCACAGTAGAGGTTAAAATCATAGAAAGTTAGTGTGTCAGTCCTCTTGTACTTAAGTCGGCATTGGGCATTTTATATTAAATTCGGATGCAATTTCTGTGTCTCATCGTCAATAAGAAGGTCCAAGGGATACAGTAAACCTGAAGTGAAGCATCCTAATTTCACACTGGACTCACAGGAAAGGTTCAAATCATAAAAAGTAGGAGTGTCAGTCCTCTTGAACTTATGTCGGCATTGTGCCTTTTGTATTATATTCGGATGCAATTTCTGTGTTTCATCGTCAATAAGAAGTTCCATGGGATACTGTAAACCTGAAGTGGGGCATCGGAATCTAAAACTGGTCTCACTGGAGAGGTTCAAATCATAGAAAGTTTGAGTGTCAGTAATCATGTACTTAAGTCGGCATTGTGCCTTTTGTATTAATTTCGGATGCAATTTCTGTGTTTCATCGTCAATCAGAAGGTCCAAGGTATACAGTAAACCTGAAGTGAAGCATCGGAATCTAAAACCGGACACACAGGAGAGGTTCTAATCTTAGAAAGTGAGAGTGTCAGTCCTCTTGTACTTAAGTCGGCATTGTGCCTTTTGTATTAAATTCGGATTCAATTTCTGTGTTTTATCGTCAATAAGAAGGTCCAAGGTATAAAGGAAAACTGAAGTGAAGCATCGGAATCTAAAACTGGAATCACAGGAGAGGTTCAAATCACAGAAAGTTAGAGTGTCAGTCCTCTTGTACTTAAGTCGGCATTGTGCCTACTGAATTTAATTCCGATGCAATTTTTGTGCCTCATCGTCAATAAGAAGGTCCAAGGTACATAGTAAACCTGAAGTGAAGCATCGGAATCTAAAACTGGACTCACAGCAGAGGTTCAAATCATAGAAAGTTAGAGTGTCAGTCCACTAGTACTTAAGTCGGCATTGTGCCTTTTGAATTTAATTCCGATGCAATTTCTGTGCCTCATCGTCATTAAGAAGGTCCTAGGAACACAGTAAACCTGAAGTGAAGCATCGGAATGTAAAACTGGACTCACAGGAGAGGTTCCAATCATAGAATGTTAGAGTGTCAGTCCCCTTGTACTTAAGACGACATTGTGAATTTTGAATTTCATTCCGATGCAATTTCTGTGTTTCTTCGTCAATACGAATGTCCAAGGTATAAAGGAAAACTGAAGTGAAGCATCGGAATCTAAAACTGGACTCACAGGAGAGTTTCGAATCATAGAAAGTTAGAGTGTCATTCCTCTTGCACTTGAGTCGTCATTGTGCCTTTTGTATTAAATTTGGATGCAGTTTATGATTTTCATCGTCAACAAGAAGGTCCAAGAGATACTATAAACCTGAAGTGAAGCATCGGAATCGAAAACTGGGCACAGGAGAGGTTCATATCATAGAAAGTTAGAGTGTCAGTCCTCTTGTACTTAAGTCGGCATTGTGCCTTTTGTATCAAATTCGGATGCAATTTCTGTGTTTCATCGTCAATTAGAAGGTCCAAGGGATACAGTAAACCTGAAGTGAAGCATCGGAATCTAATACTGGACTCACAGGAGAGGTTCAAATCATAGAAAGTGAGAGTGTCAGTCGTCTTGTACTTAAGTCGGCATTGTGTCTTTTCTATTAAATTCGGATGCAATTACAGTGTTTCATCGTCAATAGGAAGGTCGAAGATATACAGTAAACCTGAAGTGAAGCATCGGAATCTAAAACTCGACTCACAGGAGAGGTTCAAATCATAGAATGTTACAGTGTCAGTCCTCTTGTACTTAAGTCGGCATCGTGCCTTTTGTATTAAATTCGGATGCAAATTCTGTGTTTCATCGTCAATAAGAAGGTCCAAGGGATACAGTAAACCGGAAGTGAAGCATCCTAATTTAACACTGGACTCACAGGAGAGGTTCAAATCATAAAAACTTAGCGTGTCAGTCCTCTTGTACTTAAGTCGGCATTGTGCTTTTTGTATTAAATTCGGATGCAATTTCTGTATTTCATCGTCAATATGAAGGTCGATGGTATACAGTAAACCCGAAGTGAAGCATCGGAATCTAAAACTGGACTCACAGGTTTGGTTCAAATCATAGACAGTGAGAGTGTCTGTCCTCTGTACTTAAGTCGGCATTGTGCATTTTGTATTAAATTCGGATGAAATTTCTGTGTTTCATCGTCAATAAGAAGGTCCAAGCGATACAGTAAACCTGAAGTGAAGCATCGGAATCTAAAACCGGACTCACAGGAGAGATTCAAATCTTAGAAAGTGAGAGTGTCAGTCCTCTTGTACTTATGTCGGCATTGTGCCTTTTGTATTATATTCGGATGCAATTTCTGTGTTTCATCGTCAATAAGAAGGTCCAATTTATAAAGGAAAACTGAAGTGAAGCATCGGAAACTAAAACTGGGCTCACAGGAGAGGTTCAAATCACAGAAAGTTAGAGTGTCAGTCCTCTTGTACTTAAGTCGGCATTGTGCCTACTGAATTTAATTCCGATGCAATTTCTGTGCCTCATCGTCAGTAAGAATGTCCAAGGTACACAGTAAACCTGAAGTGAAGCATCGGAATCTAAAACTGAACTCACAGGAGAGGTTCAAATCATAGAAAGTGAGAGTGTCAGTCCTCTTGTACTTAAGTCGTCATTGTGCCTTTTGTATTAAGTTCGGATGCAATTTCTGTGTTTCATCGTCAATAAGAAGGTTTAAGGTATACAGGAAACCTGAAGTGAAGCATCGGAATCTAAAACTGGACTCACAGAAGGTGTTACAATGATAGAAAGTTTGTGTGTCAGTCCTCTTGTACTTAAGTCGGCATTGTGTGTTTTATATTAAATTCGGATGCAATTTCAGTGTTTCATCGTCAATAAGATGGTCCAAGGTACACAGGAAACCTGAAGAGAAGCATCGGAATCTAAAACTGGACTCACAGGAGAGGTTCAAATCATAGAAAGTGAGAGTGTCAGTCGTCTTGTACTTAAGTCGGCATTGTGTCTTTTGTATTAAATTCGGATGCAATTACAGTGTTTCATCGTCAATAGGAAGGTCCAAGGTATACAGTAAACCTGAAGTGAAGCATCGGAATCTAAAACTGGACTCATAGGAGAGGTTCAAATCATAGAATGTTACAGTGTCAGTCCTCTTGTACTTAAGTCGGCATCGTGCCTTTTGTATTAAATTCGGGTGCAATATCTGTGTTTCATCGTCAATAGGAAGGTCCAAGGTACACAGGAAACCTGAAGAGAAGCATCGGAATCTAAAACTGGACTCACAGGAGAGGTTCAAATCATAGAAACTTAATGTGTCAGTCCTCTTGTACTTAAGTCGGGATTTTGCATTTTGAATTTAATTCCGATGCAATTTCTGTGCCTCATCGTCAACAAGATGGTCCAAGGTAATCAGTAAACCTGAAGTGAAGCATCGGAATCTAAAACTGGACTCACAGGAGAGGTTCAAATCATAGAAAGTTAGAGTGTCAGTCCCCTTGTACGTAAGTCGGCATTGTGCCTTTTGAATTTAAAACCTATCTAATTTCTGTGTTTCATCGTCAATGAGAAGGTCCAAGGTATACAGTAAACCTGAAGTGAAGCATCGGAATCTAAAACTGGACTCACAGGAGCGGTTCAAATGATAGAGAGTGTCAGTCCTCTTGTAGTGAAGTCGGCATTGTGCTTATTGTATTAAATTCGGATGCAATTTCTGTGTTTCATCGTCAATAAGAAGGTCCAAGGGATACAGCAAACCTGAAGTGAAGCATCCTAATTTAACACTGGACTCACAGGAGAGGTTCAAATCATAAAAACTTAGAGTGTCAGTCCTGTTGTACTTAAGTCGGCATTGTGCTTTTTGTATTAAATTAGGATGCAATTTCTGTGTTTCATCGTCAATAAGAAGGTCCAAGGGATACAATAAACCTGAAGTGGGGCATCGGAATCTAAAACAGGTCTCACAGGAGAGGTTCAAATCATAGAAAGTTTGAGTGTCAGTAATCTTGTACTTAAGTCGGCATTGTGCCTTTTGTATTAAATTCGGATGAAATTTCTGTGTTTCATCGTCAATAAGAAGGTCCAAGCGATACAGTAGACCTGAAGTGAAGTATCGGAATCTAAAACTGGACTCACAGGAGAGGTTCAAATCATAGAAAGTTACAGTGTCAGTCCTCTTGTTCTTAAGTCGGCATTGTGCCTTTAGTATTAAATTTGGATGCAATTTCTGTGTTTCATCGTCAATAAAAATGTCCAAGGTATACAGTAAACCTGAAGTGAAGCATCGGAATCTAAAACTGGACTTACAGGTGAGGTTCTAATCATAGAATGTTAGAGTGTCAGTCCTCTTGTACTTGAGTCGGCATTGTGCCTTTTGTATTAAATTTCGATGCATTTTATGTGGTTCATCGTCAATAACACGGTCCAAGGGATACAATATACCTGAAGTGATGCATCGGAATCGAAAACTGGACTCACAGGAGAGGTTCAAATCATAGAAAGTGAGAGTGTCAGTCCTCTTGTACTTAAGTCGGCATTGTGCCTTTTGTATTAAATTCGGATGCAATTTCTGTGTTTCATCGTCAATAAGAAGGTCCAAGGTATACAGGAAACCTGAAGTGAAGCTTCGAAATCTAAAACTGGACTCACAGGAGAGGTTCAAATCATAGAAAGTGAGAAAGTCAGTCCTCTTGTACTTGAGTCGGCATTGTGCCTTTTGTATTAAATTTGGATGCTATTTCTGTGTTTCATCGTCAATAAGGAGGTCCAAGGGATAAAGGAAACCTGAAGTGAAGCATCGGAATCTAAAACTGGACTCACAGGAGAGGTTCAATCCATAGAAAGTTAGAGTGTCAGTCCTCTTGTACTTAAGCCGGCATTGTGCCTTTTGTAATAAATTCGGATGCAATTTCTGTGTTTCATCGTCAATAAGAAGGTCCAAAGGATACAGTAAACCTGAAGTGAAACATCGGAATCTAAAATTGGACTCACAGGAGAGATTCAAATCATAGAAAGTGAGAGTGTCTGACCTCTTGTACTTAAGTCGGCAATGTGCCTTTTGTATTAAATTCGGATGCAATTTCTGTGTATCATCGTCAGTAAGAAGGTCCAAGGGATACAGTAAACCTGAAGTGAAGCATCAGAATCTAAAACTGGACCCACAGGAGAGGTTCAAATCATAGAAAGTGAAAGTGTCAGTCCTCTTGTACTTAAGTCGGCATATTTCCTTTTATATTAAATTCGGATGCAATTTCTGTGCTTCATCGTCAATAAGAAGGTCCAAGGTATACAGGAAACCTGAAGTGAAGCATCGGAAGCTAAAACTGGACTCACAGTAGAGGTTGAAATCATAGAAAGTTAGTGTCTCAATCCTCTTGTACTTAAGTCGGCATTGTGCCTTTTGTATTAAATTCGGATGCAATTTCTGTGTTTCATCGCCAATAAGAAGGTCCAAGGTATACGGGAAACATGAAGTGAAGCATCGGAATCTAAAACTGGAATCACAGGAGAGGTTCAAATCATAGAAAGTTAGAGTGTCTGTCCTCTTGTACTTAAGTCGGCATTGTGCCTTTTGTATCAAATTCCGTTGCAATTTCTGTGTCTCATCGTCAATTAGAAGGTCCAAGATATACAGTAAACCTGAAGTAAAGCATCGGAATCTAAAACTGCACTCACAGGAGAGGTTCAAATCAAAGAAAGTGAGAGTGTCAGTCCTCTTGTACTTAAGTCAGCATTGTGCCTTTTGTTAAATTCGGATGCAATTTCAGTGTTTCATCGTCAATAGGAAGGTCGAAGGTATACAGTAAACCTGAAGTGAAGCATCGGAATCTAAAACTGGACTCACAGGAGAGGTTTAAATCATAGAAAGTTAGAAAGTCAGTCCTCTTGTACTTAAGTCGGCATCGTGCCTTTTGTATTCAATTCGGATGCAATTTCTGTGTTACATCGTCAATAAGAAGGTCCACGGTATACAGTAAACCAGAGGTGAAGCATCGGAATCTAAAACTGGACTCACAGGAAAGGTTCAAATCATAGAAAGTGAAAGTGTCAGTCCTCTTGTACTTGAGTCGGCATTCTGCCTTTTGTATTAAACTTGGATGCAATTTATTGTGTTTCATCGTCAATAAGAAGGTCCAAGGGATAAAGGAAACCTGAAGTGAAGCATCGGAATCTAAAACTGGAATCACAGGAGAGGTTCAAATCATAGAAAGTGAGAGTGTCAGTCCTCTTGTACTTGAGTCGGCATTGTGCCTCTTGTATTAAATTTGGATGCTATTTCTGTGTTTCATCGTCAAGAAGAAGGTCCAAGGGATAAAGGAATCCTGAAGTGAAGCATCGGAATCTAAAACTGGACTCACAGGAGAGGTTCAATCCATAGAAAGTTAGAGTGTCAGTCCTCTTGTACTTAAGTCGGCATTGTGCCTTTTGTAATAAATTCGGATGCAATTTCTGTGTTTCATCGTCAATAAGAAGGTCCAAAGGACACAGTAAACCTGGAGTGAAGCATCGGAATCTAAAACTGGACTCACAGGAGAGGTCCAAATCATAGAAAGTGAGAGTGTCTGTCCTCTTGTACTTAAGTCGGTAATGTGCCTTTTGTATAAAATTCGGATGCAATTTCTGTGTTTCATCGTCAGTAAGAAGGTCCAAGGGATACAGTAAACCTGAAGTGAAGCATCAGAATCAAAAATTGGACTCACAGGAGAGGTTCAAATCATAAAAAGAGAGAGTGTCAGTCCTCTTGTACTGAAGTCGGCATTGTGCCTTTTGTATCTAATTCCGTTGCAATTTCTGTGTCTCATCGTCAATTAGAAGGTCCAAGATATACAGTAAACCTGAAGTAAAGCATCGGAATCTAAAACTGGACTCACAGGAGAGGTTCAAATCATAGAAAGTGAGAGTGTCAGTCCTCTTGTACTTAAGTCAGCATTGTGCATTTTGTATTAAATTCGGATGCAATTTCAGTGTTTCATCGTCAATAGGAAGGTCGAAGGTATACAGTAAACCTGAAGTGAAGCATCGGAATCTAAAACTGGACTCACAGGTGAGGTTCAAATCATAGAAAGTTAGAAAGTCAGTCCTCTTATCCTTAGGTCGGCATCGTGCCTTTTGTATTAAATTCGGATGCAATTTCTGTGTTTCATCGTCAATAAGAAGGTCCACGGTATACAGTAAACCAGAGGTGAAGCATCGGAATCTAAAACTGGACTCACAGGAAAGGTTCAAATCATAGAAAGTGAGAGTGTCAGTCCTCTTGTACTTGAGTCGGCATTGTGCCTTTTGTATTAAATTTGGATGCAATTTATTGTGTTTCATCGTCAATAAGAAGGTCCAAGGGATAAAGGAAACCTGAAGTGAAGCATCGGAATCTAAAACTGGACTCACAGGAGAGGTTCAAATCGTAGAAAGTGAGAGTGTCAGCCCTCTTGTACTTGAGTCGGCATTGTGCCTTTTGTATTAAATTTGGATGCTATTTCTGAGTTTCATCGTCAATAAGAAGGTCCAAGGGATAAAGGAATCCTGAAGTGAAGCATCGGAATCTAAAACTGGACTCACAGGAGAGGTTCAATCCATAGAAAGTTAGAGTGTCAGTCCTCTTGTACTTAAGTCGGCAGTGTGCCTTTTGTAATAAATTCAGATGCAATTTCTGTGTTTCATCGTCAATAAGAAGGTCCAAGGGACACAGTAAACCTGGAGTGAATCATCGGAATCTAAAACTGGACTCACAGGAGAGGTTCAAATCATAGAAGATGTGAGTGTCTGTCCTCTTGTACTTAAGTCGGCATTGTGCCTTTTGCATCAAATTCCGTTGCAATTTCTGTGTCTCATCGTCAATTAGAAGGTCCAAAGGACACAGTAAACCTGGAGTGAAGCATCGGAATCTAAAACTGGACTCACAGGAGAGGTTCAAATCATAGAAAGTGAGAGTGTCAGTGCTCTTATACTTAAGTCGGCATTGTGCCGTTTGTATTAAATTCGGATGCAACTTCTGTGTTTCATCGTCAATAAGAAGGTCCAAGGTATACAGTAAACCTGAAGTGAAGCATCGGAATCTAAACCTGGACTCACAGGATAAGTTCAAATCATAGAAAGTGAGAGTGTCAGTCCTCTTGTACTTAAGTCGGCATTGTGCCTTTTGAATTTATTTCCAATGCAATGTCTGTTTTTCATCGTCAATAAGAAGGTCCAAGGGATACAGTAAACCTGAAGTGAAGCATCGGAATCTAAAACTGGACTCACAGGATAAGTTCAAATCATAGAAACTTAGAGTGTCAGTCCTCTTGTACTTAAGTCGGCATTGTACCTTTTGTATTACATTCGGATTCAATTTCTGTGTTTCATCGTCAATTAGATGGTACAAGGGATACAGTAAACCTGAAGTGAAGCATTGGAATCTAAAACTGGACTCACAGGAGAGGTTTAAAACATAGAAAGTGAGAGTGTCAGTCCTCTTGTACTTAAGTCGGCATTGTGCCTTTTGTATTAAATTCGGATGCAATATCTGTGTTTCATTGTCAATAAGAAGTTCCAAGGTATACAGTAAACCTGAAGTGAAGCAACGCAATCTAAAACTGGACTCACAGGAGAAGTTGAAATCATAGAAAGTGAGAGTGTCAGTCCTATTGTACTTAAGTCGCCATTGTGCCTTTTGTATTAAATTCGGAGGCAATTTCTGTGTTTCATCGTCAATAAGAAGGTCCAAGGTATACAGTAAACCTGAAGTTAAGCATCGGAATCTAAAACTGGACTCACAGGAGAGGTTCAAATCATATAAATTTAGAGAGTCAGACCTCTTGTACTTAGGTCGGCATTGTGCCCTTTGTATTAAATTCGGATGCAATTTCTATGTTTCATCGTCAATAAGAAGGTCCAAGGTAAACAGTAAACCTGAAGTGAAGTATCGGAATCGAAAACTGGACTCACAGGAGAAGTTCAAATCATGGACAATTAGAGTGTCAGTCCTCTTGTACTTAAGTCGGCATTGTACCTTTTGAATTAAATTCGGATGCAATTTCTGTGTTTCATCGTCAATAAGAAGGTCCAAGGGATTCAGAAAACCGGAAGTGAAGCATCGGAATCTAAAACTGGACTCACAGGAGAGGCTAAAATCATAGAAAGTTAGAGTGTCAGTCCTCTTGTACTTAAGTCGGTATTGTGCCTTTTGAATTTAATTCCGATGCAATTTCTGTGCTTCATCGTCATAAAGAAGTTCCAAGGGATACAGTAAACCTGAAGTGAAGCATCGGAATCTAAAACTAGACTCACAGGAGAGGTTCAAATCTTAGAAACGTAGAGTGTAAGTCCTCTTGTACATAAGTCGGAATTGTGCCTTTTGTATTAAATTCGGATGCAATTTCTGTTTTTCATCGTCAATAAGAAGGTCCAAGGAATACAGTAAACCTGAAGTGAAACATCGGAATCTAAAATTCGACTCACAGGAGAAGTTCAAATCATAGAAAGTGAGAGTGTCAGTCCTCTTGTACTTAAGTCGGCATTGTGCCTTTTGTATTAAATTCAGATGCAATTACTGTTTTTCATCGTCAATAAGAAGGTAAGAGGGATACAGTAAACCTGAAGTGAGGCATCGGAATCCAAAACTGGACTCACAGGAGAGGTTCAAATCATAGAAAGTGAGAGAGTCAGTCCTCTTGTACTTAAGTCGGCATTGTGAATTTTGTATTAAATTCGGATGCAATTTCTGCGTTTCATCGACAATAAGAAGGTCCAAGGGATACAGTAAACCTGAAGTGAAGCATCGGAATCTAAAACTGGACTCACAGGAGAAGTTCAAATCATAGAAAGTGAGAGTGTCAGTCCTCTTGTACTTAAGTCGGCATTGTGCCTTTTGTATTAAATTCGGATGCAATTTCTGTGTTTCATCGTCAATAAGAAGGTCCAAGGGATACAGTAAACCTGAAGAGAGGCATCGGAATATGAAACTGGTCTCACAGGAGAGGTTCGAATCACAGAATGTGAGAGTGTCAGTCCTCTTGTAGTTAAGTCGGCATTGTGCCTTTTGTATTAAGTCGGATGCAATTTCTGTAGTTCATCGTCAATAAGAAGGTCCAAGTGATACAGTAAACCTGAAGTGAAGCATCGGAATCTAAAACTGGACTCACAGGAGAAGTTCAAATCATAGAAAGTGAGAGTGTCAGTCCTCTTGTACTTTAGTGATCTTTGTGCCTTTTGTATTAAATTCGGATGCAATTTCTGTGTTTCATCGTCAATAAGAAGGTACAAGGGATACAGTAAACCTGAAGTGAAGCATCGGAATCTATAACTGGACTCATAGGAGAGGTTCAAATCATAGAAAGTTAGAGTGTCTGTCCTCTTGTACTTATGTCGGCATTGTGCCTTTTGAATTTAATTCCTATGCAATTTCCGTTTTTCATCGTCAATAATAAGGTACAAGGGATACAGTAAACCTGAAGTGAAGCATCGGAATCTAAAACTGGACTCACAGGCGAGGTTCATAACATAGAAAGTGAGACTGTCAGTCCTCTTGTACTTAAGTCGGCATTGTGCTTTTTGTATTAAATTCGGAAGCAATTTCTGTGTTTCATCGTCAATAAGGAGGTCCAAGGGATACAGTAAACCTGAAGTCAAGCATAGCAATCTAAAACTGGACTCACAAGAGAAGTTCAAATCATAGAGGATGAGAGTGCCAGTCCTCTTGTACTTAAGTCGGCATTGTGAGTTTTGTATTAAATTCGTATGCAATTTCTGTGTTTCATCGTCATTAAGAAGGTCCAAGGGATACAGTAAACATGAAGTTAAGCATCGGAATCTAAAACTGGACTCACAGGAGAAGTTCAAATCATAGAAACTTAGAGTGTCAGTCCTCTTGTACTTAAGTCGGCATTGTGAGTTTTGTATTAAATTCGGAATCAATTTCTGTGTTTCATCGTCAATAAGAAGGTCCAAGGGATACAGTAAACCTGAAGTGAAGTATCGTAATGTAAAACTGGACTCACAGGAGAAGATCAGATCACAGAAAGTGAGAGTGTCAGTCCTCTTGTACTTAAGTCGGCATTGTGCCTCTTGTATTAAATTCGGATGCAATATCTGTGTTTCATCGGCAATAAGAAGGTCCAAGGTTCACAGTAAACCTGAAGTGAAGCATCGGAATCTAAAACTGGACTCAGAGGAGAGGTTCAAATCATAGTAAGTTCGAGTGTCAGTCCTCTTGTACTTAAGTCGGCATTGTACCTTTTGTATGAATTTGGGATGCAATTTCTGTTTTTCATCGTCAATAAGAAGGTCCAAGGGATACAGTAAACCTGAAGTGAAGCATCGGAATCTAAAATTCGACTGACAGGAGAAGTTCAAATCATAGAAAGTGAGAGTGTCAGTCCTCTTGTACTTAAGTCGGCATTGTGCCTTTTGTATTAAATTCGGATGCAATTTCTGTGTTTCATCGACAATAAGAGGGTCCAAGGGATACAGTAAACCTGAAGTGAAGCATCGGAATTTGAAACTGGACTCACAGTAGAAGTTCAAATCATAGAAACTGAGAGTGTCGGTCCTCTTGTACTTAAGTCGGCATTGTGAATTTTGTATTACATTCGGATGCAATTTCTGTGTTTCATCGTCAATAAGAAGGTCCAAGGGATACAGTTAACCTGAAGTGAGGTATTGGATTCTAAAACTTGTCTTACAGGAGAGGTTTAAATCCTAGGAAGTTAGAGTGTCAGTACCGTTGTACTGTAGTCGGCATTGTGCCTGTTGTATTAAATTCGGATGCAATTTCTGTGTTGCATCGTCAATAAGAAGGTCCAAGGTATACAGTAAACCTGAAGTGACGCATCGGAATCTAAAACAGGACTCTTAGGAGAGGTTCAAATCATAGTAAATTAGAGTGTCTGTCCTCTTGTACTTATGTCGGCATTGTGCCTTTTGTATAAAATTAGGATGCAATTTCTGTTTTTCATCGTCAATAAGAAGGTCCAAGGGATACAGTAAACCTGAAGTGAAGCATCGGAATGTAAAACTGACCTTACAGGAGAGGTGCAAATCATAGAAAGTTAGAGTGTCAGTCCTCTTTTACTTAGGTCGGCATTGTGCCTTTTGAATTTAACTCCGATGCAATTTCTGTGCTTCATCGTGAAAAAGAAGGTCCAACGACTACAGCAAACCTGAAGTGAAGCATCGGAATCTAAATCTGGACTCCCAGGAGAGGTTCAAATCTTAGAAAGTGAGAGTGTCAGTCCTCTTGTACTTAAGTCGGCATTGTGCCTTTTGAATTTAATTCAGATGCAATTTCTGTTTTTCATCGTCAATAAGAAGGTCCAAGGGATACAGTAAACCTGAAGTGAAGCATCGGAATCTAAAACTGGACTCACAGGAGAGGTTCAAATCATAGAAAGTGAGAGTGTCAGTCCTCTTGTACTTAAGTCAGCATTGTGCCTTTTGTATTAAATTTGGATGCAATTTCAGTGTTTCATCGTCAATAGGAAGGTCGAAGGTATATAGTAAAACTGAAGTGAAGCATCGGAATCTAAAACTGGACTCACAGGAGAGGTTCAAATCATAGAAAGTTAGAAAGTCAGTCCTCTTGTACTTAAGTCGGCATCGTGCCTTTTGTATTAAATTCGAATGCAATTTCTGTGTTTCATCGTCAATTAGATGGTACAAGGGATACAGTAAACCTGAAGTGAAGCATTGGAATCTAAAACTGGACTCACAGGAGAGGTTTAAAACATAGAAAGTGAGAGTGTCAGTCCTCTTGTACTTAAGTCGGCATTGTGCCTTTTGTATTAAATTCGGATGCAATATCTGTGTTTCATTGTCAATAAGAAGTTCCAAGGTATACAGTAAACCTGAAGTGAAGCAACGCAATCTAAAACTGGACTCACAGGAGAAGTTGAAATCATAGAAAGTGAGAGTGTCAGTCCTATTGTACTTAAGTCGCCATTGTGCCTTTTGTATTAAATTCGGAGGCAATTTCTGTGTTTCATCGTCAATAAGAAGGTCCAAGGTATACAGTAAACCTGAAGTTAAGCATCGGAATCTAAAACTGGACTCACAGGAGAGGTTCAAATCATATAAATTTAGAGAGTCAGACCTCTTGTACTTAGGTCGGCATTGTGCCCTTTGTATTAAATTCGGATGCAATTTCTATGTTTCATCGTCAATAAGAAGGTCCAAGGTAAACAGTAAACCTGAAGTGAAGTATCGGAATCGAAAACTGGACTCACAGGAGAAGTTCAAATCATAGACAGTTAGAGTGTCAGTCCTCTTGTACTTAAGTCGGCATTGTACCTTTTGAATTAAATTCGGATGCAATTTCTGTGTTTCATCGTCAATAAGAAGGTCCAAGGGATTCAGAAAACCGGAAGTGAAGCATCGGAATCTAAAACTGGACTCACAGGAGAGGTTAAAATCATAGAAAGTTAGAGTGTCAGTCCTCTTGTACTTAAGTCGGTATTGTGCCTTTTGAATTTAATTCCGATGCAATTTCTGTGCTTCATCGTCATAAAGAAGTTCCAAGGGATACAGTAAACCTGAAGTGAAGCATCGGAATCTAAAACTAGACTCACAGGAGAGGTTCAAATCATAGAAACGTAGAGTGTAAGTCCTCTTGTACATAAGTCGGCATTGTGCCTTTTGTATTAAATTCGGATGCAATTTCTGTTTTTCATCGTCAATAAGAAGGTCCAAGGAATACAGTAAACCTGAAGTGAAACATCGGAATCTAAAATTCGACTCACAGGAGAAGTTCAAATCATAGAAAGTGAGAGTGTCAGTCCTCTTGTACTTAAGTCGGCATTGTGCCTTTTGTATTAAATTCAGATGCAATTTCTGTTTTTCATCGTCAATAAGAAGGTAAGAGGGATACAGTAAACCTGAAGTGAGGCATCGGAATCCAAAACTGGACTCACAGGAGAGGTTCAAATCATAGAAAGTGAGAGAGTCAGTCCTCTTGTACTTAAGTCGGCATTGTGAATTTTGTATTAAATTCGGATGCAATTTCTGCGTTTCATCGACAATAAGAAGGTCCAAGGGATACAGTAAACCTGAAGTGAAGCATCGGAATCTAAAACTGGACTCACAGGAGAAGTTCAAATCATAGAAAGTGAGAGTGTCAGTCCTCTTGTACTTAAGTCGGCATTGTGCCTTTTGTATTAAATTCGGATGCAATTTCTGTGTTTCATCGTCAATAAGAAGGTCCAAGGGATACAGTAAACCTGAAGAGAGGCATCGGAATCTGAAACTGGTCTCACAGGAGAGGTTCGAATCACAGAATGTGAGAGTGTCAGTCCTCTTGTACTTAAGTCGGCATTGTGCCTTTTGTATTAAGTCGGATGCAATTTCTGTAGTTCATCGTCAATAAGAAGGTCCAAGGGATACAGTAAACCTGAAGTGAAGCATCGGAATCTAAAACTGGACTCACAGGAGAAGTTCAAATCATAGAAAGTGAGAGTGTCAGTCCTCTTGTACTTTAGTGATCTTTGTGCCTTTTGTATTAAATTCGGATGCAATTTCTGTGTTTCATCGTCAATAAGAAGGTCCAAGGGATACAGTAAACCTGAAGTGAAGCATCGGAATCTATAACTGGACTCATAGGAGAGGTTCAAATCATAGAAAGTTAGAGTGTCTGTCCTCTTGTACTTATGTCGGCATTGTGCCTTTTGAATTTAATTCCTATGCAATTTCTGTTTTTCATCGTCAATAAGAAGGTACAAGGGATACAGTAAACCTGAAGTGAAGTATCGTAATGTAAAACTGGACTCACAGGAGAAGATCAGATCACAGAAAGTGAGAGTGTCAGTCCTCTTGTACTTAAGTCGGCATTGTGCCTCTTGTATTAAATTCGGATGCAATATCTGTGTTTCATCGGCAATAAGAAGGTCCAAGGTTCACAGTAAACCTGAAGTGAAGCATCGGAATCTAAAACTGGACTCTGAGGAGAGGTTCAAATCATAGTAAGTTCGAGTGTCAGTCCTCTTGTACTTAAGTCGGCATTGTACCTTTTGTATGAATTTGGGATGCAATTTCTGTTTTTCATCGTCAATAAGAAGGTCCAAGGGATACAGTAAACCTGAAGTGAAGCATCGGAATCTAAAATTCGACTGACAGGAGAAGTTCAAATCATAGAAAGTGAGAGTGTCAGTCCTCTTGTACTTAAGTCGTCATTGTGCCTTTTGAATTAAATTCGGATACAATTTCTGTTTTTCATCGTCAATAAGAAGGTAAAAGGGATATAGTAAACCTGATGTGAAGCATCGGAATCTAAACCTGGACTCACAGGAGAGGTTCAAATCATAGAAAGTGAGGGTGTCAGTCCTCTTGTACTTAAGTCGGCATTGTGCCTTTTGTATTAAATTCGGATGCAATTTCTGTGTTTCATCGACAATAAGAGGGTCCAAGGGATACAGTAAACCTGAAGTGAAGCACCGGAATTTGAAACTGGACTCACAGTAGAAGTTCAAATCATAGAAACTGAGAGTGTCGGTCCTCTTGTACTTAAGTCGGCATTGTGCCTTTTGTATTACATTCGGATGCAATTTCTGTGTTTCAACGTCAATAAGAAGGTGCAAGGGATACAGTTAACCTGAAGTGAGGTATTGGATTCTAAAACATGTCTTACAGGAGAGGTTTAAATCCTAGGAAGTTAGAGTGTCAGTACCGTTGTACTGTAGTCGGCATTGTGCCTGTTGTACTAAATTCGGATGCAATTTCTGTGTTGCATCGTCAATAAGAAGGTCCAAGGTATACAGTAAACCTGAAGTGACGCATCGGAATCTAAAACAGGACTCTTAGGAGAGGTTCAAATCATAGTAAATTAGAGTGTCTGTCCTCTTGTACTTATGTCGGCATTGTGCCTTTTGTATAAAATTAGGATGCAATTTCTGTTTTTCATCGTCAATAAGAAGGTCCAAGGGATACAGTAAATCTGAAGTGAAGCATCGGAATGTAAAACTGACCTTACAGGAGAGGTGCAAATCATAGAAAGTTAGAGTGTCAGTCCTCTTTTACTTAGGTCGGCATTGTGCCTTTTGAATTTAACTCCGATGCAATTTCTGTGCTTCATCGTGAAAAAGAAGGTCCAACGAATACAGCAAACCTGAAGTGAAGCATCGGAATCTAAATCTGGACTCCCAGGAGAGGTTCAAATCTTAGAAAGTGAGAGTGTCAGTCCTCTTGTACTTAAGTCGGCATTGTGCCTTTTGAATTTAATTCCGATGCAATTTCTGTTTTTCATCGTCAATAAGAAAGTCCAAGGGATACAGTAAACCTGAAGTGAAGCATCGGAATCTAAAACTGGACTCACAGGAGAGGTTCAAATCATAGAAAGTGAGAGTGTCAGTCCTCTTGTACTTAAGTCAGCATTGTGCCTTTTGTATTAAATTTGGATGCAATTTCAGTGTTTCAACGTCAATAGGAAGGTCGAAGGTATATAGTAAAACTGAAGTGAAGCATCGGAATCTAAAACTGGACTCACAGGAGAGGTTCAAATCATAGAAAGTTAGAAAGTCAGTCCTCTTCTACTTAAGTCGGCATCGTGCCTTTTGTATTAAATTCGAATGCAATTTCTGTGTTTCATCGTCAATAAGAAGGTCCACGGTATACAGTAAACCAGAGGTGAAGCATCGGAATCTAAAACTGGACTCACAGGGAAGGTTCAAATCATAGAAAGTGAGAGTGTCAGTCCTCTTGTACTTGAGTCGGCATTGTGCCTTTTGTATTAAATTTGGATGCAATTTATTGTGTTTCATCGTCAATAAGAAGGTCCAAGGGATAAAGGAAACCTGAAGTGAAGTATCGCAATCTAAAACTGGACTCACAGGAGAGGTTCAAATCATAGAAAGTGAGAGTGTCAGTCCTCTAGTACTGGAGTCGGCATTGTGCCTTTTGTATTAAATTTGGATGCTATTTCTGTGTTTCATCGTCAATAAGAAGGTCCAAGGGATAAAGTAATCCTGAAGTGAAGCATCGGAATCTAAAACTGGACTCACAGGAGGGGTTCAATCCATAGAAAGTTAGAGTGTCAGTCCTCTTGTACTTAAGTCGGCGTTGTGCCTTTTGTAATAAATTCGGATGCAATTTCTGTGTTTCATCGTCAATAAGAAGGTCCAAAGGACACAGTAAACCTGGAGTGAAGCATCGGAATCTAAAACTGGACTCACAGGAGAGGTTCAAATCATAGAAAGTGAGAGTGTCTGTCCTCTTGTACTTAAGTCGGCATTGTGCCTTTTGTATCAAATTCCGTTGCAATTTCTGTGTCTCATCGTCAATTAGAAGGTCCAAGATGTACAGTAAACCTGAAGTAAAGCATCGCAATCTGAAACTGGACTCACAGGAGAGGTTCAAATCATAGAAAGTGAGAGTGTCAGTCCTCTTGTACTTAAGTCAGCATTGTGCCTTTTGTATTAAATTCGGATGCAATTTCAGTGTTTCATCGTCAATAGGAAGGTCGAAGGTATACAGTAAACCTGAAGTGAAGCATCGGAATCTAAAACTGGACTCACAGGAGAGGTTCAAATCATAGAAAGTAAGAAAGTCAGTCCTCTTGTACTTAAGTCGGCATCGTGCCTTTTGTATTAAATTCGGATGCAATTTCTGTGTTTCATCGTCAATAAGAAGGTCCACGGTATACAGTAAACCAGAGGTGAAGCATGGGAATCTAAAACTGGACTCATAGGAAAGGTTCAAATCATAGAAAGTGAGAGTGTCAGTCCTCTTGTACTTGAGTCGGCATTGTGCCTTTTGTATTAAATTTGGATGCAATTTATTGTGTTTCATCGTCAATAAGAAGGTCCAAGGGATAAAGGAAACCTGTAGTGAAGCATCGGAATCTAAAACTGGACTCACAGGAGAGGTTCAAATCATAGAAAGTGAGAGTGTCAGTCCTCTTGTACTTGAGTCGGCATTGTGTCTTTTGTATTAAATTTGGATGCTATTTCTGTGTTTCATCGTCAATAAGAAGGTCCAAGGGATAAAGGAATCCTGAAGTGAAGCATCGGAATCTAAAACTGGACTCACAAGAGAGGTTCAATCCATAGAAAGTTAGAGTGTCAGTCCTCTTGTACTTAAGTCGGCATTGTGCCTTTTGTTATGAATTCGGATGGAATTTCTGTGTTTCATCGTCAATAAGAAGGTCCAAAGGACACAGTAAACCTGGAGTGAAGCATCGGAATCTAAACCTGGACTCACAGGATAAGTTCAAATCATAGAAAGTGAGAGTGTCAGTCCTCTTGTACTTAAGTCGGTATTGTGCCTTTTGAATTTAATTCCGATGCAATTTCTGTGCTTCATCGTCATAAAGAAGTTCCAAGGGATACAGTAAACCTGAAGTGAAGCATCGGAATCTAAAACTAGACTCACAGGAGAGGTTCAAATCATAGAAACGTAGAGTGTAAGTCCTCTTGTACATAAGTCGGCATTGTGCCTTTTGTATTAAATTCGGATGCAATTTCTGTTTTTCATCGTCAATAAGAAGGTCCAAGGAATACAGTAAACCTGAAGTGAAACATCGGAATCTAAAATTCGACTCACAGGAGAAGTTCAAATCATAGAAAGTGAGAGTGTCAGTCCTCTTGTACTTAAGTCGGCATTGTGCCTTTTGTATTAAATTCAGATGCAATTTCTGTTTTTCATCGTCAATAAGAAGGTAAGAGGGATACAGTAAACCTGAAGTGAGGCATCGGAATCCAAAACTGGACTCACAGGAGAGGTTCAAATCATAGAAAGTGAGAGAGTCAGTCCTCTTGTACTTAAGTCGGCATTGTGAATTTTGTATTAAATTCGGATGCAATTTCTGCGTTTCATCGACAATAAGAAGGTCCAAGGGATACAGTAAACCTGAAGTGAAGCATCGGAATCTAAAACTGGACTCACAGGAGAAGTTCAAATCATAGAAAGTGAGAGTGTCAGTCCTCTTGTACTTAAGTCGGCATTGTGCCTTTTGTATTAAATTCGGATGCAATTTCTGTGTTTCATCGTCAATAAGAAGGTCCAAGGGATACAGTAAACCTGAAGAGAGGCATCGGAATCTGAAACTGGTCTCACAGGAGAGGTTCGAATCACAGAATGTGAGAGTGTCAGTCCTCTTGTACTTAAGTCGGCATTGTGCCTTTTGTATTAAGTCGGATGCAATTTCTGTAGTTCATCGTCAATAAGAAGGTCCAAGGGATACAGTAAACCTGAAGTGAAGCATCGGAATCTAAAACTGGACTCACAGGAGAAGTTCAAATCATAGAAAGTGAGAGTGTCAGTCCTCTTGTACTTTAGTGATCTTTGTGCCTTTTGTATTAAATTCGGATGCAATTTCTGTGTTTCATCGTCAATAAGAAGGTCCAAGGGATACAGTAAACCTGAAGTGAAGCATCGGAATCTATAACTGGACTCATAGGAGAGGTTCAAATCATAGAAAGTTAGAGTGTCTGTCCTCTTGTACTTATGTCGGCATTGTGCCTTTTGAATTTAATTCCTATGCAATTTCTGTTTTTCATCGTCAATAAGAAGGTACAAGGGATACAGTAAACCTGAAGTGAAGTATCGTAATGTAAAACTGGACTCACAGGAGAAGATCAGATCACAGAAAGTGAGAGTGTCAGTCCTCTTGTACTTAAGTCGGCATTGTGCCTCTTGTATTAAATTCGGATGCAATATCTGTGTTTCATCGGCAATAAGAAGGTCCAAGGTTCACAGTAAACCTGAAGTGAAGCATCGGAATCTAAAACTGGACTCTGAGGAGAGGTTCAAATCATAGTAAGTTCGAGTGTCAGTCCTCTTGTACTTAAGTCGGCATTGTACCTTTTGTATGAATTTGGGATGCAATTTCTGTTTTTCATCGTCAATAAGAAGGTCCAAGGGATACAGTAAACCTGAAGTGAAGCATCGGAATCTAAAATTCGACTGACAGGAGAAGTTCAAATCATAGAAAGTGAGAGTGTCAGTCCTCTTGTACTTAAGTCGTCATTGTGCCTTTTGAATTAAATTCGGATACAATTTCTGTTTTTCATCGTCAATAAGAAGGTAAAAGGGATATAGTAAACCTGATGTGAAGCATCGGAATCTAAACCTGGACTCACAGGAGAGGTTCAAATCATAGAAAGTGAGGGTGTCAGTCCTCTTGTACTTAAGTCGGCATTGTGCCTTTTGTATTAAATTCGGATGCAATTTCTGTAATTCATCGACAATAAGAGGGTCCAAGGGATACAGTAAACCTGAAGTGAAGCACCGGAATTTGAAACTGGACTCACAGTAGAAGTTCAAATCATAGAAACTGAGAGTGTCGGTCCTCTTGTACTTAAGTCGGCATTGTGCCTTTTGTATTACATTCGGATGCAATTTCTGTGTTTCAACGTCAATAAGAAGGTGCAAGGGATACAGTTAACCTGAAGTGAGGTATTGGATTCTAAAACTTGTCTTACAGGAGAGATTTAAATCCTAGGAAGTTAGAGTGTCAGTACCGTTGTACTGTAGTCGGCATTGTGCCTGTTGTACTAAATTCGGATGCAATTTCTGTGTTGCATCGTCAATAAGAAGGTCCAAGGTATACAGTAAACCTGAAGTGACGCATCGGAATCTAAAACAGGACTCTTAGGAGAGGTTCAAATCATAGTAAATTAGAGTGTCTGTCCTCTTGTACTTATGTCGGCATTGTGCCTTTTGTATAAAATTAGGATGCAATTTCTGTTTTTCATCGTCAATAAGAAGGTCCAAGGGATACAGTAAACCTGAAGTGAAGCATCGGAATGTAAAACTGACCTTACAGGAGAGGTGCAAATCATAGAAAGTTAGAGTGTCAGTCCTCTTTTACTTAGGTCGGCATTGTGCCTTTTGAATTTAACTCCGATGCAATTTCTGTGCTTCATCGTGAAAAAGAAGGTCCAACGAATACAGCAAACCTGAAGTGAAGCATCGGAATCTAAATCTGGACTCCCAGGAGAGGTTCAAATCTTAGAAAGTGAGAGTGTCAGTCCTCTTGTACTTAAGTCGGCATTGTGCCTTTTGAATTTAATTCCGATGCAATTTCTGTTTTTCATCGTCAATAAGAAGGTCCAAGGGATACAGTAAACCTGAAGTGAAGCATCGGAATCTAAAACTGGACTCACAGGAGAGGTTCAAATCATAGAAAGTGAGAGTGTCAGTCCTCTTGTACTTAAGTCAGCATTGTGCCTTTTGTATTAAATTTGGATGCAATTTCAGTGTTTCAACGTCAATAGGAAGGTCGAAGGTATATAGTAAAACTGAAGTGAAGCATCGGAATCTAAAACTGGACTCACAGGAGAGGTTCAAATCATAGAAAGTTAGAAAGTCAGTCCTCTTCTACTTAAGTCGGCATCGTGCCTTTTGTATTAAATTCGAATGCAATTTCTGTGTTTCATCGTCAATAAGAAGGTCCACGGTATACAGTAAACCAGAGGTGAAGCATCGGAATCTAAAACTGGACTCACAGGGAAGGTTCAAATCATAGAAAGTGAGAGTGTCAGTCCTCTTGTACTTGAGTCGGCATTGTGCCTTTTGTATTAAATTTGGATGCAATTTATTGTGTTTCATCGTCAATAAGAAGGTCCAAGGGATAAAGGAAACCTGAAGTGAAGTATCGCAATCTAAAACTGGACTCACAGGAGAGGTTCAAATCATAGAAAGTGAGAGTGTCAGTCCTCTAGTACTTGAGTCGGC
Source organism: Schistocerca americana (assembly GCF_021461395.2). Lineage (NCBI taxonomy): Eukaryota > Metazoa > Arthropoda > Insecta > Orthoptera > Acrididae > Schistocerca > Schistocerca americana. The sequence goes on from NC_060121.1 coordinate 63,734,610, forward strand.
ATTGTGCCTTTTGTATTAAATTTGGATGCTATTTCTGTGTTTCATCGTCAATAAGAAGGTCCAAGGGATAAAGTAATCCTGAAGTGAAGCATCGGAATCTAAAACTGGACTCACAGGAGGGGTTCAATCCATAGAAAGTTAGAGTGTCAGTCCTCTTGTACTTAAGTCGGCGTTGTGCCTTTTGTAATAAATTCGGATGCAATTTCTGTGTTTCATCGTCAATAAGAAGGTCCAAAGGACACAGTAAACCTGGAGTGAAGCATCGGAATCTAAAACTGGACTCACAGGAGAGGTTCAAATCATAGAAAGTGAGAGTGTCTGTCCTCTTGTACTTAAGTCGGCATTGTGCCCTTTGTATCAAATTCCGTTGCAATTTCTGTGTCTCATCGTCAATTAGAAGGTCCAAGATGTACAGTAAACCTGAAGTAAAGCATCGCAATCTGAAACTGGACTCACAGGAGAGGTTCAAATCATAGAAAGTGAGAGTGTCAGTCCTCTTGTACTTAAGTCAGCATTGTGCCTTTTGTATTAAATTCGGATGCAATTTCAGTGTTTCATCGTCAATAGGAAGGTCGAAGGTATACAGTAAACCTGAAGTGAAGCATCGGAATCTAAAACTGGACTCACAGGAGAGGTTCAAATCATAGAAAGTAAGAAAGTCAGTCCTCTTGTACTTAAGTCGGCATCGTGCCTTTTGTATTAAATTCGGATGCAATTTCTGTGTTTCATCGTCAATAAGAAGGTCCACGGTATACAGTAAACCAGAGGTGAAGCATCGGAATCTAAAACTGGACTCATAGGAAAGGTTCAAATCATAGAAAGTGAGAGTGTCAGTCCTCTTGTACTTGAGTCGGCATTGTGCCTTTTGTATTAAATTTGGATGCAATTTATTGTGTTTCATCGTCAATAAGAAGGTCCAAGGGATAAAGGAAACCTGTAGTGAAGCATCGGAATCTAAAACTGGACTCACAGGAGAGGTTCAAATCATAGAAAGTGAGAGTGTCAGTCCTCTTGTACTTGAGTCGGCATTGTGTCTTTTGTATTAAATTTGGATGCTATTTCTGTGTTTCATCGTCAATTAGAAGGTCCAAGGGATAAAGGAATCCTGAAGTGAAGCATCGGAATCTAAAACTGGACTCACAGGAGAGGTTCAATCCATAGAAAGTTAGAGTGTCAGTCCTCTTGTACTTAAGTCGGCATTGTGCCTTTTGTTATGAATTCGGATGGAATTTCTGTGTTTCATCGTCAATAAGAAGGTCCAAAGGACACAGTAAACCTGGAGTGAAGCATCGGAATCTAAACCTGGACTCACAGGATAAGTTCAAATCATAGAAAGTGAGAGTGTCAGTCCTCTTGTACTTAAGTCTGCATTGTGCCTTTTGAATTTATTTCCGATGCAATTTCTGTTTTTCATCGTCAATAAGAAGGTCCAAGGGATACAGTAAACCTGAAGTGAAGCATCGGAATCTAAAACTGGACTCACAGGATAAGTTCAAATCATAGAAACTTAGAGTGTCAGTCCTCTTGTACTTAAGTCGGCATTGTGCCTTTTGTATTACATTCGGATTCAATTTTTGTGTGTCATCGTCAATAAGAAGGTACAAGAGATACAGTAAACCTGAAGTGAGGCATTGGAATCTAAAACTGGACTCACAGGAGTGGTTCAAAACATAGAAAGTAAGAGTGTGAGTCCGCTTGTACTTAAGTCGGCATTGTGCCTTTTGTATTAAATTCGGATGCAATATCTGTGTTTCATTGCGAATAAGAAATTCCAAGGTATACAGTAAACCTGAAGTGAAGCAACGCAATCTAAAACTGGACTCACAGGAGAAGTTCAAATCATAGAAAGTGAGAGTGTCAGTCCTCTTGTTCTTAAGTCGGCATTATGCCTTTTGTATTGAATTCGGAGGCAATTTCTGTGTTTCATCGTCAATAAGAAGGTCCAAGGTATACAGTAAGCCTGAAGTGAAGCATCGGAATCTAAAACTGGACTCACAGGAGAGGTTCAAATCATATAAATTTAGAGAGTCAGACCTCTTGTACTTAGGTCGGCATTGTGCCCTTTGTATTAAATTCGGATGCAATTTCTGTGTTTCATCGTCAATAAGAAGGTCCAAGGTATACAGTAAACCTGAAGTGAAGCATCGGAATCGAAAACTGGACTCACAGGAGAAGTTCAAATCATAGAAAATTAGAGTGTCAGTCCTCCTGTACTTAAGTCGGCATTGTACCTTTTCAATTAAATTCGGATGCAATTTCTGTGTTTCATCGTCAATAAGAAGGTCCAAGGGATTCAGAAAACCAGAAGTGAAGCATCAGAATCTAAAACTGGACTCACAGGAGAGGTTAAAATCATAGAAAGTGAGAGTGTCAGTCCTCTTGTACTTAAGTCGGCATTGTGCCTTTTGTATTAAATTCAGATGCAATTTCTGTTTTTCATCGTCAATAAGAAGGTAAGAGGGATACAGTAAACCTGAAGTGAGGCATCGGAATCCAAAACTGGACTCACAGGTGAGGTTCAAATCATAGAAAGTGAGTGTGTCAGTCCTCTTGTACTTAAGTCGGCATTGTGCCTTTTGTATCAAATTCCGTTGCAATTTCTGTGTCTCATCGTCAATTAGAAGGTCCAAAGGACACAGTAAACCTGGAGTGAAGCATCGGAATCTAAAACTGGACTCACAGGAGAGGTTCAAATCATAGAAAGTGAGAGTGTCAGTGCTCTTGTACTTAAGTCGGCATTGTGCCGTTTGTATTGAATTCGGATGCAGCTTCTGTGTTTCATCGTCAATAAGAAGGTCCAAGGTATACAGAAAACCTGAAGTGAAGCATCGGAATCTAAACCTGGACTCACAGGATAAGTTCAAATCATAGAAAGTGAGAGTGTCAGTCCTCTTGTACTTAAGCCGGCATTGTGCCTTTTGAATTTATTTCCGATGCAATTTCTGTTTTTCATCGTCAATAAGAAGGTCCAAGGGATACAGTAAACCTGAAGTGAAGCATCGGAATCTAAGACTGGACTCGCAGGATAAGTTCAAATCATAGAAACTTAGAGTGTCAGTCCTCTTGAACTTAAGTCGGCATTGTGCCTTTTGTATTACATTCGGATTCAATTTCTGTGTTTCATCGTCAATTAGATGGTACAGGGGATACAGTAAACCTGAAGTGAAGCATTGGAATCTAAAACTGGACTCACAGGAGAGGTTTAAAACATAGAAAGTGAGAGTGTCAGTCCTCTTGTACTTAAGTCGGCATTGTGCCTTTTGTATTAAATTCGGATGCAATATCTGTGTTTCATTGTCAATAAGAAGTTCCAAGGTACACAGTAAACCTGAAGTGAAGCAACGCAATCTAAAACTGGACTCACAGGAGAAGTTCAAATCATAGAAAGTGAGAGTGTCAGTCCTCTTGTACTTAAGTCGGCATTGTGCCTTTTGTATTAAATTCGGAGGCAATTTCTGTGTTTCATCGTCAATAAGAAGGTCCAAGGTATACAGTAAACCTGAAGTGAAGCATCGGAATCTAAAACTGGACTCACAGAAGAGGTTCAAATCATATAAATTTAGAGAGTCAGACCTCTTGTACTTAGGTCGGCATTGTGCCCTTTGTATTAAATTCGGATGCAATTTCTTTGTTTCATCGTCAATAAGAAGGTCCAAGGTATACAGTAAACCTGAAGTGAAGCATCGGAATCGAAAACTGGACTCACAGGAGAAGTTCAAATCATAGACAATTAGAGTGTCAGTCCTCTTGTACTTAAGTCGGCATTGTACCTTTTGAATTAAATTCGGATGCAATTTCTGTGTTTCATCGTCAATAAGAAGGTCCAAGGGATTCAGAAAACCGGAAGTGAAGCATCGGAATCTAAAACTGGACTCACAGGAGAGGTTAAAATCTTAGAAAGTTAGAGTGTCAGTCCACTTGTACTTAAGTCGGTATTGTGCCTTTTGAATTTAATTCCGATGCAATTTCTGTGCTTCATCGTCATAAAGAAGTTCCAAGGGATACAGTAAACCTGAAGTGAAGCATCGGAATCTAAAACTAGACTCACAGGAGAGGTTCAAATCATAGAAACGTAGAGTGTAAGTCCTCTTGTACATAAGTCGGCATTGTGCCTTTTGTATTAAATTCGGATGGAATTTCTGTGTTTCATCGTCAATAAGAAGGTCCAAAGGACACAGTAAACCTAGAGTGAAGCATCGGAATCTAAAACTGGACTCACAGGAGAGGTTCAAATCATAGAAGGTGAGAGTGTCTGTCCTCTTGTACTTAAGTCGGCATTGTGCCTTTTGTATCAAATTCCGTTGCAATTTCTGTGTCTCATCGTCAATTAGAAGGTCCAAAGGACACAGTAAACCTGGAGCGAAGCATCGGAATCTAAAACTGGACTCACAGGAGAGGTTCAAATCATAGAAAGTGAGAGTGTCAGTGCTCTTGTACTTAAGTCGGCATTGTGCCGTTTGTATTAAATTCGGATGCAACTTCTGTGTTTCATCGTCAATAAGAAGGTCCAAGGTATACAGTAAACCTGAAGTGAAGCATCGGAATCTAAACCTGGACTCACAGGATAAGTTCAAATCATAGAAAGTGAGAGTGTCAGTCCTCTTGTACTTAAGTCGGCATTGTGCCTTTTGAATTTATTTCCGATGCAATTTCTGTTTTTCATCGTCAATAAGAAGGTCCAAGGGATACAGTAAACCTGAAGTGACGCATCGGAATCTAAAACTGGACTCACAGGAGAAGTTCAAATCATAGAAAGTGAGAGTGTCAGTCCTCTTGTACTTAAGTCGGCATTGTGCCTTTTGTATTAAATTCGGAGGCAATTTCTGTGTTTCATCGTAATTAAGAAGGTCCAAGGTATACAGTAAACCTGAAGTGAAGCATCGGAATCTAAAACTGGACTCACAGGAGAGGTTCAAATCATATAAATTTAGAGAGTCAGACCTCTTGTACTTAGGTCGGCATTGTGCCCTTTGTATTAAATTCGGATGCAATTTCTATGTTTCATCGTCAATAAGAAGGTCCAAGGTATACAGTAAACCTGAAGTGAAGCATCGGAATCGAAAACTGGACTCACAGGAGAAGTTCAAATCATAGACAATTAGAGTGTCAGTCCTCTTGTACTTAAGTCGGCATTGTACCTTTTGAATTAAATTCGGATGCAATTTCTGTGTTTCATCGTCAATAAAAAGGTCCAAGGGATTCAGAAAACCGGAAGTGAAGCATCGGAATCTAAAACTGGACTCACAGGAGAGGTTAAAATCATAGAAAGTTAGAGTGTCAGTCCCCTTGTACTTAAGTCGGTATTGTGCCTTTTGAATTTAATTCCGATGCAATTTCTGTGCTTCATCGTCATAAAGAAGTTCCAAGGGATACAGTAAACCTGAAGTGAAGCATCGGAATCTAAAACTAGACTCACAGGAGAGGTTCAAATCATAGAAACGTAGAGTGTAAGTCCTCTTGTACATAAGTCGGCATTGTGCCTTTTGTATTAAATTCGGATGCAATTTCTGTTTTTCATCGTCAATAAGATGGTCCAAGGAATACAGTAAACCTGAAGTGAAGCATCGGAATCTAAAACTGGACTCACAGGAGAAGTTCAAATCATAGAAAGTGAGAGTGTCAGTCCTCTTGTACTTAAGTCGGCATTGTGCCTTTTGTATTAAATTCGGATGCAATTTCTGTGTTTCATCGTCAATAAGGAGGTCCAAGGGATACAGTAAACCTGAAGTCAAGCATAGCAATCTAAAACTGGACTCTCAAGAGAAGTTCAAATCATAGAGGGTGAGAGTGCCAGTCCTCTTGTACTTAAGTCGGCATTGTGAGTTTTGTATTAAATTCGTATGCAATTTCTGTGTTTCATCGTCATTAAGAAGGTCCAAGGGATACAGTAAACATGAAGTGAAGCATCGGAATCTAAAACTGGACTCACAGGAGAAGTTCAAATCATAGAAACTTAGAGTGTCAGTCCTCTTGTACTTAAGTCGGCATTGTGAGTTTTGTATTAAATTCGGAATCAATTTCTGTGTTTCATCGTCAATAAGAAGGTCCAAGGGATACAGTAAACCTGAAGTGAAGTATCGTAATGTAAAACTGGACTCACAGGAGAAGTTCAGATCACAGAAAGTGAGAGTGTCAGTCCTCTTGTACTTAAGTCGGCATTGTGCCTCTTGTATTAAATTCGGATGCAATATCTGTGTTTCATCGGCAATAAGAAGGTCCAAGGTTCACAGTAAACCTGAAGTGAAGCATCGGAATCTAAAACTGGACTCTGAGGAGAGGTTCAAATCATAGTAAGTTCGAGTGTCAGTCCTCTTGTACTTAAGTCGGCATTGTACCTTTTGTATTAAGTTCGGAAGCAATTTCTGTGTTTCATCGTCAATAAGGAGGTCCAAGGTATACAGTAAACCTGAAGTGAAGCATCGGAATCTAAAACTGGACTCACAGGAGAGGTTCAAATCATATAAATTTAGAGAGTCAGACCTCTTGTACTTAGGTCGGCATTGTGCCCTTTGTATTAAATTCGGATGCAATTTCTATGTTTCATCGTCAATAAGAAGGTCCAAGGTATACAGTAAACCTGAAGTGAAGCATCGGAATCGAAAACTGGACTCACAGGAGAAGTTCAAATCATAGACAATTAGAGTGTCAGTCCTCTTGTACTTAAGTCGGCATTGTACCTTTTGAATTAAATTCGGATGCAATTTCTGTGTTTCATCGTCAATAAAAAGGTCCAAGGGATTCAGAAAACCGGAAGTGAAGCATCGGAATCTAAAACTGGACTCACAGGAGAGGTTAAAATCATAGAAAGTTAGAGTGTCAGTCCCCTTGTACTTAAGTCGGTATTGTGCCTTTTGAATTTAATTCCGATGCAATTTCTGTGCTTCATCGTCATAAAGAAGTTCCAAGGGATACAGTAAACCTGAAGTGAAGCATCGGAATCTAAAACTAGACTCACAGGAGAGGTTCAAATCATAGAAACGTAGAGTGTAAGTCCTCTTGTACATAAGTCGGCATTGTGCCTTTTGTATTAAATTCGGATGCAATTTCTGTTTTTCATCGTCAATAAGAAGGTCCAAGGAATACAGTAAACCTGAAGTGAAGCATCGGAATCTAAAACTGGACTCACAGGAGAAGTTCAAATCATAGAAAGTGAGAGTGTCAGTCCTCTTGTACTTAAGTCGGCATTGTGCCTTTTGTATTAAATTCGGATGCAATTTCTGTGTTTCATCGTCAATAAGAAGGTCCAAGGGATACAGTAAACCTGAAGAGAGGCATCGGAATCTGAAACTGGTTTCACAGGAGAGGTTCGAATCACAGAATGTGAGAGTGTCAGTCCTCTTGTACTTAAGTCGGCATTGTGCCTTTTGTATTAAATCGGATGCAATTTCTGTAGTTCATCGTCAATAAGAAGGTCCAAGGGATACAGTAAACCTGAAGTGAAGCATCGGAATCTAAAACTGGGCTCACAGGAGAAGTTCAAATCATAGAAAGTGAGAGTGTCAGTCCTCTTGTACTTTAGTGATCATTGTGCCTTTTGTATTAAATTCGGATGCAATTTCTGTGTTTAATCGTCAATAAGAAGGTCCAAGGGATACAGTAAACCTGAAGTGAAGCATCGGAATCTATAACTGGACTCATAGGAGAGGTTCAAATCATAGAAAGTTAGAGTGTCTGTCCTCTTGTACTTATGTCGGCATTGTGCCTTTTGAATTTAATTCCTATGCAATTTCTGTTTTTCATCGTCAATAAGAAGGTACAAGGGATACAGTAAACCTGAAGTGAAGCATCGGAATCTAAAACTGGACTCACAGGAGAGGTTCATAACATAGAAAGTGAGACTGTCAGTCCACTTGTACTTAAGTCGGCATTGTGCCTTTTGTATTAAATTCGGATGCAATTTCTGTGTTTCATCGTCAATAAGGAGGTCCAAGGGATACAGTAAACCTGAAGTCAAGCATAGCAATCTAAAACTGGACTCTCAAGAAAAGTTCAAATCATAGAGGGTGAGAGTGCCAGTCCTCTTGTACTTAAGTCGGCATTGTGAGTTTTGTATTAAATTCGTATGCAATTTCTGTGTTTCATCGTCATTAAGAAGGTCCAAGGGATACAGTAAACATGAAGTGAAGCATCGGAATCTAAAACTTGACTCACAGGAGAAGTTCAAATCATAGAAACTTAGAGTGTCAGTCCTCTTGTACTTAAGTCGGCATTGTGAGTTTTGTATTAAATTCGGAATCAATTTCTGTGTTTCATCGTCAATAAGAAGGTCCAAGGGATACAGTAAACCTGAAGTGAAGTATCGTAATGTAAAACTGGACTCACAGGAGAAGTTCAGATCACAGAAAGTGAGAGTGTCAGTCCTCTTGTACTTAAGTCGGCATTGTGAATCTTGTATTAAATTCGGATGCAATATCTGTGTTTCATCGGCAATAAGAAGGTCCAAGGTTCACAGTAAACCTGAAGTGAAGCATCGGAATCTAAAACTGGACTCTGAGGAGAGGTTCAAATCATAGTAAGTTCGAGTGTCAGTCCTCTTGTACTTAAGTCGGCATTGTACCTTTTGTATGAATTTGGGATGCAATTTCTGTTTTTCATCGTCAATAAGAAGGTCCAAGGGATACAGTAAACCTGAAGTGAAGCATCGGAATCTAAAATTCGACTGACAGGAGAAGTTCAAATCATAGAAAGTGAGAGTGTCAGTCCTCTTGTACTTAAGTCGTCATTGTGCCTTTTGAATTAAATTGGGATGCAATTTCTGTTTTTCATCGTCAATAAGAAGGTAAAAGGGATATAGTAAACCTGATGTGAAGCATCGGAATCTAAACCTGGACTCACAGGAGAGGTTCAAATCATAGAAAGTGAGGGTGTCAGTCCTCTTGTACTTAGGTCGGCATTGTGCCTTTTGTATTAAATTCGGATGCAATTTCTGTGTTTCATCGTCAATAAGAGGGTCCAAGGGATACAGTAAACCTGAAGTGAAGCATCGGAATTTGAAACTGGTTCACAGTAGAAGTTCAAATCATAGAAACTGAGAGTGTCGGTCCTCTTGTACTTAAGTCGGCATTGTGCCTTTTGTATTACGTTCGGATGCAATTTCTGTGTTTCATCATCAATAAGAAGGTCCAAAGGATACAGTTAACCTGAAGTGAGGTATTGGATTCTAAAACTTGTCTTACAGGAGAGGTTCAAATCCTAGGAAGTTAGAGTGTCAGTACCGTTGTACTTAAGTCGGCATTGTGCCTGTTGTATTAAATTCGGATGCAATTTCTGTGTTGCATCGTCAATAAGAAGGTCCAAGGTATAGAGTAAACCTGAAGTGACGCATCGGAATCTAAAACAGGACTCTTAGGAGAGGTTCAAATCATAGTAAATTAGAGTGTCAGCCCACTTGTACCTAAGTCGGCATTGTGCCTTTTGTATAAAATTAGGATGCAATTTCTGTTTTTCATCGTCAATAAGAAGGTCCAAGGGATACAGTAAACCTGAAGTGTAGCATCGGAATGTAAAACTGACCTCACAGTAGAGGTGCAAATCATAGAAAGTTAGAGTGTCAGTCCTCTTTTACTTAAGTCGGCATTGTGCCTTTTGAATTTAACTCCGATGCAATTTCTGTGCTTCATCGTGAAAAAGAAGGTCCAAGGAATACAGCAAACCTGAAGTGAAGCATCGGAATCTAAATCTGGACTCCCAGGAGAGGTTCAAATCTTAGAAAGTGAGAGTGTCAGTCCTCTTGTACTTAAGTCGGCATTGTGCCTTTTGAATTTAATTCCGATGCAATTTCTGTTTTTCATCGTCAATAAGAAGGTCCAAGGGATACAGTAAACCTGAAGTGAAGCATCGGAATCTAAAACTGGACTCACAGGAGAGGTTCAAATCATAGAAAGTGAGAGTGTCAGTCCTCTTGTACTTAAGTCAGCATTGTGCCTTTTGTATTAAATTTGGATGCAATTTCAGTGTTTCATCGTCAATAGGAAGGTCGTAGGTATATAGTAAAACTGAAGTGAAGCATCGGAATCTAAAACTGGACTCACAGGAGAGGTTCAAATCATAGAAAGTTAGAATGTCAGTCCTCTTGTACTTAAGTCGGCATCGTGCCTTTTGTATTAAATTCGGATGCAATTTCTGTGTTTCATCGTCAATAAGAAGGTCCACGGTATACACTAAACCAGAGGTGAAGCATCGGAATCTAAAACTGGACTCACAGGGAAGGTTCAAATCATAGAAAGTGAGAGTGTCAGTCCTCTTGTACTTGAGTCGGCATTGTGCCTTTTGTATTAAATTTGGATGCAATTTATTGTGTTTCATCGTCAATAAGAAGGTCCAAGGGATAAAGGAAACCTGAAGTGAAGTATCGCAATCTAAAACTGGACTCACAGGAGAGGTTCAAATCATAGGAAGTGAGAGTGTCAGTCCTCTTGTACTTAAGTCAGCATTGTGCCTTTTGTAATAAATTCGGATGCAATTTCTGTGTTTCATCGTCAATAAGAAGGTCCAAAGGACACAGTAAACCTGGAGTGAAGCATCGGAATCTAAAACTGGACTCACAGGATAAGTTCAAATCATTGAAAGTGAGAGTGTCAGTCCTCTTGTACTTAAGACTGCATTGTGCCTTTTGAATTTATTTCCGATGCAATTTCTGTTTTTCATCGTCAATAAGAAGGTCCAAGGGATACAGTAAACCTGAAGTGAAGCATCGGAATCTAAAACTGGACTCACAGGATAAGTTCAAATCATAGAAACTTAGTGTGTCAGTCCTCTTGTACTTAAGTCGGCATTGTGCCTTTTGTATTACATTCGGATTCAATTTCTGTGTTTCATCGTCAATAAGAAGGTACAAGAGATACAGTAAACCTGAAGTGAAGCATTGGAATCTAAAACTGGTCTCACAGGAGAGGTTCAAAACATAGAATGTGAGAGTGTCAGTCCTCTTGTACTTAAATCGGCATTGTGCCTTTTGTATTAAATTCGGATGCAATATCTGTGTTTCATTGTCAATAAGAAGTTCCAAGGTATACAGTAAACCTGAAGTGAAGCAACGCAATCTAAAACTGGACTAACAGGAGAAGTTCAAATCATAGAAAGTGAGAGTGTCAGTCCTCTTGTACTTAAGTCGGCATTGTGCCTTTTATATTAAATTCGGAGGCAATTTCTGTGTTTCATCGTCAATAAGAAGGTCCAAGGTATACAGTAAACCTGAAGTGAAGCATCGGAATCTAAAACTGGACTCACAGGAGAGGTTAAAATCATAGAAAGTTAGAGTGTCAGTCCTCTTGTACTTAAGTCAGCATTGTGCCTTTTGAATTTAATTCCGATGCAATTTCTGTGCTTCATCGTCATAAAGAAGTTCCAAGGGATACAGTAAACCTGAAGTGAAGCATCGGAATCTAAAACTAGACTCACAGGAGAGGTTCAAATCATAGAAACGTAGAGTGTAAGTCCTCTTGTACATAAGTCGGCATTGTGCCTTTTGTATTAAATTCGGATGCAATTTCTGTTTTTCATCGTCAATAAGAAGGTCCAAGGAATACAGTAAACCTGAAGTGAAGCATCGGAATCTAAAATTCGACTCACAGGAGAAGTTCAAATCATAGAAAGTGAGAGTGTCAGTCCTCTTGTACTTAAGTCAACATTGTGCCTTTTGTATTAAATTCAGATGCAATTTCTGTTTTTCATCGTCAATAAGAAGGTAAGAGGGATACAGTAAACCTGAAGTGAGGCATCGGAATCCAAAACTGGACTCACAGGAGAGGTTCAAATCATAGAAAGTGAGAGTGTCAGTCCTCTTGTACTTAAGTCGGCATTGTGCCTTTTGTTATGAATTCTGATGCAATTTCTGTGTTTCATCGTCAATAAGAAGGTCCAAAGGACACAGTAAACCTGGAGTGAAGCATCGGAATCTAAACCTGGACTCACAGGATAAGTTCAAATCATAGAAAGTGGGAGTGTCAGTCCTCTTGTACTTAAGTCGGCATTGTGCCTTTTGTATTTCATTCGGATTCAATTTCTGTGTTTCATCGTCAATAAGATGGTACAAGAGATAGAGTAAACCTGAAGTGAAGCATTGGAATCTAAAACTGGACTCACAGGAGAGGTTCAAAACATAGAAAGTGAGAGGGTCAGACCTCTTGTACTTAAGTCGACATTGTACCTTTTGAATTAAATTCGGATGCAATTTCTGTGTTTCATCGTCAATAAGAAGGTCCAAGGGATTCAGAAAACCGGAAGTGAAGCATCGGAATCTAAAACTGGACTCACAGGAGAGGTTAAAATCATAGAAAGTTAGAGTGTCAGTCCTCTTGTACTTAAGTCGGCATTGTGCCTTTTGAATTTAATTCCGATGCAATTTCTGTGCTTCATCGTCATAAAGAAGATCCAAGGGATACAGTAAACCTGAAGTGAAGCATCGGAATCTAAAACTAGACTCACAGGAGAGGTTCAAATCATAGAAACGTAGAGTGTAAGTCCTCTTGTACATAAGTCGGCATTGTGCCTTTTGTATTAAATTCGGATGCAATTTCTGTTTTTCATCGTCAATAAGAAGGTCCAAGGAATACAGTAAACCTGAAGTGAAGCATCGGAATCTAAAATTCGACTCACAGGAGAAGTTCAAATCACAGAAAGTGAGAGTGTCAGTCCTCTTGTACTTAAGTCGGCATTGTGCCTTTTGTATTAAATTCAGATGCAATTTCTGTTTTTCATCGTCAATAAGAAGGTAAGAGGGATACAGTAAACCTGAAGTGAGGCATCGGAATCCAAAACTGGACTCACAGGAGAGGTTCAAATCATAGTAAGTGAGAGTGTCAGTCCTCTTGTACTTAAGTCGTCATTGTGCCTTTTGTTATGAATTCGGATGCAATTTCTGTGTTTCATCGTCAATAAGAAGGTCCAAAGGACACAGTAAACCTGGAGTGAAGCATCGGAATCTAAACCTGGACTCACAGGATAAGTTCAAATCATAGAAAGTGAGAGTGTCAGTCCTCTTGTACTTAAGTCTGCATTGTGCCTTTTGAATTTATTTCCGATGCAATTTCTGTTTTTCATCGTCAATAAGAAGGTCCAAGGGATACAGTAAACCTGAAGTGAAGCATCGGAATCTAAAACTGGACACACAGGATAAGTTCAAATCATAGAAACTTAGAGTGTCGGTCCTCTTGTACTTAAGTCGGCATTGTGCCTTTTGTATTACATTCGGATTCAATTTCTGTGTTTCATCGTCAATAAGAAGGTACAAGGCATACAGTAAACCTGAAGTGAAGCATTGGAATCTAAAATTGGACTCACAGGAGAGGTTCAAAACATAGAAAGTGAGAGTGTCAGTCCTCTTGTACTTAAGTCGGCATTGTGCCTTTTGTATTAAATTCGGATGCAATATCTGTGTTTCATTGTCAATAAGAAGTTCCAAGGTATACAGTAAACCTGAAGTGAAGCAACGCAATCTAAATTTGGACTCACAGGAGAAGTTCAAATCATAGAAAGTGAGAGTGTCAGTCCTCTTGTACTTAAGTCGGCATTGTGCCTTTTGTATTAAATTCGGAGGCAATTTCTGTGTTTCATCGTCAATAAGAAGGTCCAAGGTATACAGTAAACCTGAAGTGAAGCATGGGAAACTAAAACTGGACTCACAGGAGAGGTTCAAATCATATAAATTTAGAGAGTCAGACCTCTTGTACTTAGGTCGGCATTGTGCCCTTTGTATTTAATTCGGATGCCATTTCTGTGTTTCATCGTCAATAAGAAAGTCCAAGGTATACAGTAAACCTGAAGTGAAGCATCGGAATCGAAAACTGGACTCACAGGAGAAGTTCAAATCATAGAAAATTAAAGTGTCAGTCCTCTTGTACTTAAGTCGGCATTGTACCTTTTGAATTAAATTCGGATGCAATTTCTGTGTTTCATCGTCAATAAGAAAGTCCAAGGGATTCAGAAAACCGGAAGTGAAGCAGCGGAATCTAAAACTGGACTCACAGGAGAGGTTAAAATCATAGAAAGTTAGAGTGTCAGTCCTCTTGTACTTAAGTCGGCATTGTGCCTTTTGAATTTATTTCCGATGCAATTTCTGTGCTTCATCGTCATAAAGAAGTTCCAAGGGATACAGAAAACCTGAAGTGAAGCATCGGAATCTAAAACTAGACTCACAGGAGAGGTTCAAATCATAGAAACGTAGAGTGTAAGTCCTCTTGTACTTAAGTCGGCATTGTGCCTTTTGTTATGAATTCGGATGCAATTTCTGTGTTTCATCGTCAATAAGAAGGTCCAAAGGACACAGTAAACCTGGAGTGAAGCATCGGAATCTAAACCTGGACTCACAGGATTAGTTCAAATCATAGAAAGTGAGAGTGTCAGTCCTCTTGTACTTAAGTCTGCATTGTGCCTTTTGAATTTATTTCCGATGCAATTTCTGTTTTTCATCGTCAATAAGAAGGTCCAAGGGATACAGTAAACCTGAAATGAAGCATCGGAATCTAAAACTGGACACACAGGATAAGTTCAAATCATAGAAACTTAGAGTGTCAGTCCTCTTGTACTTAAGTCGGCATTGTGCCTTTTGTATTACATTCGGATTCAATTTCTGTGTTTCATCGTCAATAAGAAGGTACAAGGCATACAGTAAACCTGAAGTGAAGCATTGGAATCTAAAACTGGACTCACAGGAGAGGTTCAAAACATAGAAAGTGAGAGTGTCAGTCCTCTTGTACTTAAGTCGGCATTGTGCCTTTTGTATTAAATTCGGATGCAATATCTGTGTTTCATTGTCAATAAGAAGTTCCAAGGTATACAGTAAACCTGAAGTGAAGCAACGCAATCTAAAACTGGACTCACAGGAGAAGTTCAAATCATAGAAAGTGAGAGTGTCAGTCCTCTTGTACTTAAGTCGGCATTGTGCCTTTTGTATTAAATTCGGAGGCAATTTCTGTGTTTCATCGTCAATAAGAAGGTCCAAGGTATACAGTAAACCTGAAGTGAAGCATCGGAATCTAAAACTGGACTCACAGGAGAGGTTCAAATCATATAAATTTAGAGAGTCAGACCTCTTGTACTTAGGTCGGCATTGTGCCCTTTGTATTTAATTCGGATGCCATTTCTGTGTTTCATCGTCAATAAGAAAGTCCAAGGTATACAGTAAACCTGAAGTGAAGCATCGGAATCGAAAACTGGACTCACAGGAGAAGTTCAAATCATAGAAAATTAAAGTGTCAGTCCTCTTGTACTTAAGTCGGCATTGTACCTTTTGAATTAAATTCGGATGCAATTTCTGTGTTTCATCGTCAATAAGAAGGTCCAAGGGATTCAGAAAACCGGAAGTGAAGCATCGGAATCTAAAACTGGACTCACAGGAGAGGTTAAAATCATAGAAAGTTAGAGTGTCAGTCCTCTTGTACTTAAGTCGGCATTGTGCCTTTTGAATTCATTTCCGATGCAATTTCTGTGCTTCATCGTCATAAAGAAGTTCCAAGGGATACAGTAAACCTGAAGTGAAGCATCGGAATCTAAAACTAGACTCACAGGAGAGATTCAAATCATAGAAACGTAGAGTGTAAGTCCTCTTGTACATAAGTCGGCATTGTGCCTTTTGTATTAAATTCGGATGCAATTTCTGTTTTTCATCGTCAATAAGAAGGTCCAAGGAATACAGTAAACCTGAAGTGAAGCATCGGAATCTAAAATTCGACTCACAGGAGAAGTTCAAATCATAGAAAGTGAGAGTGTCAGTCCTCTTGTACTTAAGTCGGCATTGTGCCTTTTGTATTAAATTCAGATGCAATTTCTGTTTTTCATCGTCAATAAGAAGGTAAGAGGGATACAGTAAACCTGAAGTGAGGCATCGGAATCCAAAACTGGACTCACAGGAGAGGTTCAAATCATAGAAAGTGAGAGTGTCAGTCCTCTTGTACTTAAGTCGGCATTGTGCCTTTTGTTGTGAATTCGGATGCAATTTCTGTGTTTCATCGTCAATAAGAAGGTCCAAAGGACACAGTAAACCTGGAGTGAAGCATCGGAATCTAAACTTGGACTCACAGGAGAAGTTCAAATCATAGAAAGTGAGAGTGTCAGTCCTCTTGTACTTAAGTCGGCATTGTGCCTTTTGTATTACATTCGGATTCAATGTCTGTGTTTCATCGTCAATAAGAAGGTACAAGGGATACAGTAAACCTGAAGTGAAGCATTGGAATCTAAAACTGGACTCACAGGAGAGGTTCAAAACATAGAAAGTGAGAGTGTCAGTCCTCTTGTACTTAAGTCGGCATTGTGCCTTTTGTATTAAATTCGGATGCAATATCTGTGTTTCATTGACAATAAGAAGTTCCAAGGTATACAGTAAACCTGAAGTAAAGCATCGCAATCTGAAACTGGACTCACAGGAGAGGTTCAAATCATAGAAAGTGAGAGTGTCAGTCCTCTTGTACTTAAGTCAGCATTGTGCATTTTGTATTAAATTCGGATGCAATTTCAGTGTTTCATCGTCAATAGGAAGGTCGAAGGTACACAGTAAACCTGAAGTGAAGCATCGGAATCTAAAACTGGACTCACAGGAGAGGTTCAAATCATAGAAAGTTAGAAAGTCAGTCCTCTTGTACTTAAGTCGGCATCGTGCCTTTTGTACTAAATTCGGATGCAATTTCTGTGTTTCATCGTCAATAAGAAGGTCCACGGTATACAGTAAACCAGAGGTGAAGCAACGGAATCTAAAACTGGACTCATAGGAAAGGTTCAAATCATAGAAAGTGAGAGTGTCAGTCCTCTTGTACTTGAGTCGGCATTGTGCCTTTTGTATTAAATTTGGATGCAATTTATTGTGTTTCATCGTCAATAAGAAGGTCCAAGGGATAAAGGAAACCTGAAGTGAAGCATCGGAATCTAAAACTGGACTCACAGGAGAGGTTCAAATCATAGAAAGTGAGAGTGTCAGTCCTCTTGTACTTGAGTCGGCATTGTGCCTTTTGTATTAAATTTGGATGCTATTTCTGTGTTTCATCGTCAATAAGAAGGTCCAAGGGATAAAGGAATCCTGAAGTGAAGCATCGGAATCTAAAACTGGACTCACAGGAGAGGTTCAATCCATAGAAATTTAGAGTGTCAGTCCACTTGTACTTAAGTCGGCATTGTGCCTTTTGTTATGAATTCGGATGCAATTTCTGTGTTTCATCGTCAATAAGAAGTTCCAAGGTACACATTAAACCTGAAGTGAAGCAACGCAATCTAAAACTGGACTCACAGGAGAAGTTCAAATCATAGAAAGTGAGAGTGTCAGTCCTCTTGTACTTAAGTCGGCATTGTGCCTTTTGTATTAAATTCGGAGGCAATTTCTGTGTTTCATCGTCAATAAGAAGGTCCAAAGTATACAGTAAACCTGAAGTGAAGCATCGGAATCTAAAACTGGACTCACAGGAGAGGTTCAAATCATATTAATTTAGAGAGTCAGACCTCTTGTACTTAGGTCGGCATTGTGCCCTTTGTATTAAATTCGGATGCAATTTCTGTGTTTCATCGTCAATAAGAAGGTCCAAGGTATACAGTAAACCTGAAGTGAAGCATCGGAATCGAAAACTGGACTCACAGGAGAAGTTCAAATCATAGAAAATTAGAGTGTCAGTCCTCTTGTACTTAAGTCGGCATTGTACCTTTTGAATTAAATTCGGATGCAATTTCTGTGTTTCATCGTCAATAAGAAGGTCCAAGGGATTCAGAAAACTGGAAGTGAAGCATCGGAATCTAAAACTGGACTCACAGAAGAGGTTAAAATCATAGAAAGTTAGAGTCTCAGTCCTCTTGTACTTAAGTCGGCATTGTGCCTTTTGAATTTAATTCCGATGCAATTTCTGTGCTTCATCGTCATAAAGAAGTTCCAAGGGATACAGTAAACCTGAAGTGAAGCATCGGAATCTAAAACTAGACTCACAGGAGAGGTTCAAATCATAGAAACGTAGAGTGTAAGTCCTCTTGTACATAAGTCGGCATTGTGCCTTTTGTATTAAATTCGGATGCAATTTCTGTTTTTCATCGTCAATAAGAAGGTCCAAGGAATACAGTAAACCTGAAGTGAAGCATCGGAATCTAAAATTCGACTCACAGGAGAAGTTCAAATCATAGAAAGTTAGAGTGTCAGTCCTCTTGTACTTAAGTCGGCATTGTGCCCTTTGAATTTAATTCCGATGCAATTTCTGTGCTTCATCGTCATAAAGAAGTTCCAAGGGATACAGTAAACCTGAAGTGAAGCATCGGAATCTAAAACTGGACTCACAGGAGAGGTTCAAATCATATAAATTTAGAGAGTCAGACCTCTTGTACTTAGGTCGGCATTGTGCCCTTTGTATTAAATTCGGAGGCAATTTCTGTGTTTCATCGTCAATAAGAAGGTCCAAGGTTTACAGTAAACCTGAAGTGAAGCATCGGAATCGAAAACTGGACTCACAGGAGAAGTTCAAATCATAGAAAGTGAGAGTGTCAGTCCTCTTGTACTTAAGTCGGCATTGTACCTTTTGAATTAAATTCGGATGCAATTTCTGTGTTTCATCGTCAATAAGAAGGTCCAAGGGATTCAGAAAACCGGAAGTGAAGCATCGGAATCTAAAACTGGACTCACAGGAGAGGTTAAAATCATAGAAAGTTAGAGTGTCAGTCCTCTTGTACTTAAGTCGGCATTGTGCCTTTTGAATTTAATTCCGATGCAATTTCTGTGTTTCATCGTCAATACGAAGGTCCAAGGGATACAGTAAACCTGAAGAGAGGCATCGGAATCAGAAACTGGTCTCACTGGAGAGGTTCGAATCATAGAATGTGAGAGTGTCAGTCCTCTTGCACTTAAGTCGGCATTGTGCCTTTTGTATTAAATTTGGATGCAATTTCTGTAGTTCATCGTCAATAAGAAGGTCCAAGAGATACAGTAAACCTGAAGTGAAGCATCGGAATCTAAAACTGGACTCACAGGAGAAGTTCAAATCATAGAAAGTGAGAGTGTCAGTCCTCTTGTACTTTAGTCTTCATTGTGCCTTTTGTATTAAATTCGGATGCAATTTCTGTGTTTCATCGTCAATAAGAAGGCCCAAGGTATACAGTAAACCTGAAGTGAAGCATCGGAATCGAAAACTGGACTCACAGGAGAAGTTCAAATCATAGAAAGTTAGAGTGTCAGTCCTCTTGTACTTAAGTCGGCATTGTGCCCTTTGAATTTAATTCCGATGCAATTTCTGTGCTTCATCGTCATAAAGAAGTTCCAAGGGATACAGTAAACCTGAAGTGAAGCATCGGAATCTAATACTGGACTCACAGGAGGGGTTCAAATCATATAAATTTAGAGAGTCAGACCTCTTGTACTTAGGTCGGCATTGTGCCCTTTGTATTAAATTCGGATGCAATTTCTGTGTTTCATCGTCAATAAGAAGGTCCAAGGTTTACAGTAAAACTGAAGTGAAGCATCGGAATCGAAAACTGGACTCACAGGAGAAGTTCAAATCATAGAAAATTAAAGTGTCAGTCCTCTTGTACTTAAGTCGGCATTGTACCTTTTGAATTAAATTCGGATGCAATTTCTGTGTTTCATCGTCAATAAGAAGGTCCAAGGGATTCAGAAAACCGGAAGTGAAGCATCGGAATCTAAAACTGGACTCACAGGAGACGTTAAAATCATAGAAAGTTAGAGTGTCAGTCCTCTTGTACTGAAGTCGGCATTGTGCCTTTTGAATTTAATACCGATGCAATTTCAGTGCTTCATCGTCATAAAGAAGTTCCAAGGGATACAGTAAACCTGAAGTGAAGCATCGGAATCTAAAACTAGACTCACAGGAGAGATTCAAATCATAGAAACAAAGAGTGTAAGTCCTCTTGTACATAAGTCGGCATTGTGCCTTTTGTATTAAATTCGGATGAAATTTCTGTTTTTCATCGTCAATAACAAGGTCCAAGGAATACAGTAAACCTGAAGTGAAGCATCGGAATCTAAAATTCGACTCACAGGAGAAGTTCAAATCATAGAAAGTGAGAGTGTCAGTCCTCTTGTATTTAAGTCGGCATTGTGCCTTTTGTATTAAATTCAGATGCAATTTCTGTTTTTCATCGTCAATAGGAAGGTAAGAGGGATACAGTAAACCTGAAGTGAGGCATTGGAATCCAAAACTGGACTCACAGGAGAGGTTCAAATCATAGAAAGTGAGAGTGTCAGTAATCTTGTACTTAAGTCGGCATTGTGTATTTTGTATTAAATTCGGATGCAATCTCTGTGTTTCATCGACAATAAGAAGGTTCAAGGGATACAGTAAACCTGAAGTGAAGCATCGGAATCTAAAACTGGACTCACAGGAGAAGTTCAAATCATAGAAAGTGAGAGTGTCAGTCCTCTTGTACTTAAGTCGTCATTGTGCCTTTTGTATTAAATTCGGATGCAATTTCTGTGTTTCATCGTCAATACGAAGGTCCAAGGGATACAGTAAACCTGAAGAGAGGCATCGGAATCAGAAACTGGTCTCACTGGAGAGGTTCGAATCATAGAATGTGAGAGTGTCAGTCCTCTTGTACTTAAGTCGGCATTGTGCCTTTTGTATTAAATTCGGATGCAATTTCTGTAGTTCATCGTCAATAAGAAGGTCCAAGAGATGCAGTGAACCTGAAGTGAAGCATCGGAATCTAAAACTGGACTCACAGGAGAAGTTCAAATCGTAGAAAGTGAGAGTGTCATTCCTCTTGTACTTTGGTCTTCATTGTGCCTTTTGTATTAAATTCGGATGCAATTTCTGTGTTTCATCGTCAATAAGAAGGTCCAAGGGATACTGTAAACCCGAAGTGAAGCATCGGAATCTATAACTGGACTCATAGGAGAGGTTCAAATCATAGAAAGTTAGAGTGTCTGTCCTCTTGTACTTATGTCGGCATTGTGCCTTTTGAATTTAATTCCTATGCGATTTCTGTTTTTCATCGTCAATAAGAAGGTACAAGGTATACAGTAAACCTGAAGTGAAGCACCGGAATCTAAAACTGGACTCACAGGAGAGGTTCATAACATAGAATGTGAGAGTGTCAGTCCTCTTGTACTGAAGTCGGCATTGTGCCTTTTGTATTAAATTCTGAAGCAATTTCTGTGTTTCATCGTCAATAAGAACGTCCAAGGGATACAGTAAACCTGAAGTGAAGCATCGGAATCTAAAACTGGACTCACAGGAGAGGTACAAATCATCCAAAGTTAGAGTGTCAGTCCTCTTGTACTTAATTCGGCATTGTGCCCTTAGAATTTATATTCCGATGCAATTTCTGTGCTTTATCGTCACTTAGATGGTCCAAGGGATACAGTAAACCTGAAGTGAAGAATCGGAATCTAAAACTGGACTCACAGGAGAGATTCAAATCATAGAAACGTAGAGTGTAAGTCCTCTTGTACATAAGTCGGCATTGTGCCTTTTGTATTAAATTCGAATGAAATTTCTGTTTTTCATCGTCAATAAGAAGGTCCAGGGAATACAGCAAACCTGAAGTGAAGCATCGGAATCTAAAATTCGACTCACAGGAGAAGTTCAAATCATAGAAATTTAGAGTGTCAGTCCTCTTGTACTTAAGTCGGCATTGTGCCTTTTGTATTAAATTCAGATGCAATTTCTGTTTTTCATCGTCAATAGGAAGGTAAGAGGGATACAGTAAACCTGAAGTGAGGCATCGGAATCCAAAACTGGACTCACAGGAGAGGTTCAAATCATAGAAAGTGAGAGTGTCAATCCACTTGTACTTAAGTCTGCATTGTGTTTTTTGAATTTAATTCCGATGCAATGTCTGTGCCTCATCGTCATACGAAGGTCCAAGGTACACAGTAAACCTGAAGAGAAAAATCGGAATCTAATACTAGACTCACAGGAGAGGTTCAAATCATAGAGAGTGTCAGTCCTCTTGTACTTAAGTCGGCATTGTGCCTTTTGTATTAAATTCGGATGCAATTTCTTTATTTCATCGTCAATAAGAACGTCCAAGGGATACAGTAAACCTGAAGTGAAGCATCGGAATCTAAAACTGGACTCACAGGAGAGGTACAAATCATCCAAAGTTAGAGTGTCAGTCCTCTTGTACTTAATTCGGCATTGTGCCCTTAGAATTTATATTCCGATGCAATTTCTGTGCTTTATCGTCACTTAGATGGTCCAAGGGATACAGTAAACCTGAAGTGAAGCATCGGAATCTAAAACTGGACTCACAGGAGAGATTCAAATCATAGAAACGTAGAGTGTAAGTCCTCTTGTACATAAGTCGGCATTGTGCCTTTTGTATTAAATTCGAATGAAATTTCTGTTTTTCATCGTCAATAAGAAGGTCCAGGGAATACAGCAAACCTGAAGTGAAGCATCGGAATCTAAAATTCGACTCACAGGAGAAGTTCAAATCATAGAAATTTAGAGTGTCAGTCCTCTTGTACTTAAGTCGGCATTGTGCCTTTTGTATTAAATTCAGATGCAATTTCTGTTTTTCATCGTCAATAGGAAGGTAAGAGGGATACAGTAAACCTGAAGTGAGGCATCGGAATCCAAAACTGGACTCACAGGAGAGGTTCAAATCATAGAAAGTGAGAGTGTCAGTAATCTTGTACTTAAGTCGGCATTGTGTATTTTGTATTAAATTCGGATGCAATCTCTGTGTTTCATCGACAATAAGAAGGTTCAAGGGATACAGTAAACCTGAAGTGAAGCATCGGAATCTAAAACTGGACTCACAGGAGAAGTTCAAATCATAGAAAGTGAGAGTGTCAGTCCTCTTGTACTTTAGTCTTCATTGTGCCTTTTGTATTAAATTCGGATGCAATTTCTGTGTTTCATCGTCAATAAGAAGGCCCAAGGTATACAGTAAACCTGAAGTGAAGCATCGGAATCGAAAACTGGACTCACAGGAGAAGTTCAAATCATAGAAAGTTAGAGTGTCAGTCCTCTTGTACTTAAGTCGGCATTGTGCCCTTTGAATTTAATTCCGATGCAATTTCTGTGCTTCATCGTCATAAAGAAGTTCCAAGGGATACAGTAAACCTGAAGTGAAGCATCGGAATCTAAAACTGGACTCACAGGAGAGGTTCAAATCATATAAATTTAGAGAGTCAGACCTCTTGTACTTAGGTCGGCATTGTGCCCTTTGTATTAAATTCGGATGCAATTTCTGTGTTTCATCGTCAATAAGAAGGTCCAAGGTTTACAGTAAAACTGAAGTGAAGCATCGGAATCGAAAACTGGACTCACAGGAGAAGTTCAAATCATAGAAAATTAAAGTGTCAGTCCTCTTGTACTTAAGTCGGCATTGTACCTTTTGAATTAAATTCGGATGCAATTTCTGTGTTTCATCGTCAATAAGAAGGTCCAAGGGATTCAGAAAACCGGAAGTGAAGCATCGGAATCTAAAACTGGACTCACAGGAGACGTTAAAATCATAGAAAGTTAGAGTGTCAGTCCACTTGTGCTGAAGTCGGCATTGTGCCTTTTGAATTTAATACCGATGCAATTTCTGTGCTTCATCGTCATAAAGAAGTTCCAAGGGATACAGTAAACCTGAAGTGAAGCATCGGAATCTAAAACTAGCTCACAGGAGAGATTCAAATCATAGAAACGTAGAGTGTAAGTCCTCTTGTACATAAGTCGGCATTGTGCCTTTTGTATTAAATTCGGATGAAATTTCTGTTTTTCATCGTCAATAACAAGGTCCAAGGAATACAGTAAACCTGAAGTGAAGCATCGGAATCTAAAATTCGACTCACAAGAGAAGTTCAAATCATAGAAAGTGAGAGTGTCAGTCCTCTTGTATTTAAGTCGGCATTGTGCCTTTTGTATTAAATTCAGATGCAATTTCTGTTTTTCATCGTCAATAGGAAGGTAAGAGGGATACAGTAAACCTGAAGTGAGGCATTGGAATCCAAAACTGGACTCACAGGAGAGGTTCAAATCATAGAAAGTGAGAGTGTCAGTAATCTTGTACTTAAGTCGGCATTGTGTATTTTGTATTAAATTCGGATGCAATCTCTGTGTTTCATCGACAATAAGAAGGTTCAAGGGATACAGTAAACCTGAAGTGAAGCATCGGAATCTAAAACTGGACTCACAGGAGAAGTTCAAATCATAGAAAGTGAGAGTGTCAGTCCTCTTGTACTTAAGTCGTCATTGTGCCTTTTGTATTAAATTCGGATGCAATTTCTGTGTTTCATCGTCAATACGAAGGTCCAAGGGATACAGTAAACCTGAAGAGAGGCATCGGAATCAGAAACTGGTCTCACTGGAGAGGTTCGAATCATAGAATGTGAGAGTGTCAGTCCTCTTGTACTTAAGTCGGCATTGTGCCTTTTGTATTAAATTCGGATGCAATTTCTGCAGTTCATCGTCAATAAGAAGGTCCAAGAGATACAGTGAACCTGAAGTGAAGCATCGGAATCTAAAACTGGACTCACAGGAGAAGTTCAAATCATAGAAAGCGAGAGTGTCATTCCTCTAGTACTTTAGTCTTCATTGTGCCTTTTGTATTAAATTCGGATGCAATTTCTGTCTTTCATCGTCAATAAGAAGGTCCAAGGGATACAGTAAACCTGAAGTGAAGCATCGGAATCTATAACTGGACTCATAGGAGAGGTTCAAATCGTAGAAAGTTAGAGTGTCTGTCCTCTTGTACTTATGTCGGCATTGTGCCTTTTGAATTTAATTCCTATGCGATTTCTGTTTTTCATCGTCAATAAGAAGGTACAAGGTATACAGTAAATCTGAAGTGAAGCACCGGAATCTAAAACTGGACTCACAGGAGAGGTTCATAACATAGAATGTGAGAGTGTCACTCCTCTTGTACTTAAGTCGGCATTGTGCCTTTTGTATTAAATTCTGAAGCAATTTCTGTGTTTCATCGTCAATAAGGAGGTCCAAGGGATACAGTAAACCTGAAGCCAAGCATCGCAATCTAAAACTGGACTCACAAGAGAAGTTCAAATCATAGAGATTGAGAGTGTCAGTCCTCTTGTACTTAAGTCGGCATTGTGAGTTTTGTATTAAATTCGTATGCAATTTCTGTGTTTCATCGTCATTGAGAAGGTCCAAGGGATACAGTAAACATGAAGTGAAGCATCGGAATCTAAAACTGGACTCACAGGAGAAGTTCAAATCATAGAAACTTAGAGTGTCAGTCCTCTTGTACTTAAGTCGGCATTGTGAGTTTTGTATTAAATTCGGAATTAAATTCTGTGTTTCATCGTCAATGAGAAGGTCCAAGGGATACAGTAAACCTGAAGTGCAGCATCGGAAACTAAAACTGGACTCACAGGAGAGGTTCAAATCATAGAAAGTTAGAGTGTCAATCCACTTGTACTTAAGTCTGCATTGTGTTTTTTGAATTTAATTCCGATGCAATGTCTGTGCCTCATCGTCATACGAAGGTCCAAGGTACACAGTAAACCTGAAGAGAAAAATCGGAATCTAATACTAGACTCACAGGAGAGGTTCAAATCATAGAGAGTGTCAGTCCTCTTGTACTTAAGTCGGCATTGTGCCTTTTGTATTAAATTCGGATGCAATTTCTTTATTTCATCGTCAACAAGAACGTCCAAGGGATACAGTAAACCTGAAGTGAAGCATCGGAATCTAAAACTGGACACACAGGAGAGGTTCAAATCATAGAAATTTAGAGTGTCAGTCCTCTTGTACTTAAGCCGGCATTGTGCCTTTTGTATTTAATTCCGATGCAATTTCTGTGCCTCATCGACAATAAGAAGGCCCAATGTACACAGTAAACCCGAAGTGAAGCATCGGAATCTAAAACTGGGGTAACAGGAGAGGTTTAAAATTTAGAAAGTTAGAGTGTCAGTCCTCTTGTACTTAAGTCGGCATTGTGCCTTTTGAATTTCATTCCGATGCTATTTCTGTGTTCCATCGTCAATAAGAAGGTACAAGTGATACAGTAAACCAGAAGTGAAGCATCGGAATCTACAACTGGAATCACAGGAGAGGTTCAAATCATAGAAACTTAGAGTGTCAGTCCTCTTGTACTTAAGTCGGCATTGTGCCTTTTGTTTTAAATTCGGATGCAATTTCTGTGTTTCATCGTCAATACGAAGGTCCAAGGGATTAAGGGAACCTGAAGTGAAGCATCAGAATCTAAAAGTGGACTCACAGGAGAGGTTCAAATCATAGAAAGTGAGAGTGTCAGTCCTCTTGTACTTTAGTCTTCATTGTGCCTTTTGTATTAAATTCGGATGCAATTTCTGTGTTTCATCGTCAATAAGAAGGTCCAAGGGATACAGTAAACCTGAAGTGAAGCATCGGAATCTAAAACTGGACACACAGGAGAGGTTCATAACATAGAAAGTGAGAGTGTCAGTCCTCTTGTACATAAGTTGGCATTGTGGCTTTTGTATTAAATTCGGAAGCAATTTCTGTGTTTCATCGTCAATAAGGAGGTCCAAGGGATGCAGTAAACCTGAAGTCAAGCATCGCAATCTAAAACTGGACTCACAAGAGAAGTTCAAATCATAGAGATTGAGAGTGTCAGTCCTCTTGTACTTAAGTCGGCATTGTGAGTTTTGTATTAAATTCGTATGCAATTTCTGTGTTTCATCGGCAATAAAAAGGTCCAAGGTTTACAGTAAACCTGAAGTGAAGCATCGGAATCTAAAACAGGACTCTGAGGAGAGGTTCAAATCATAGTAAGTTCGAGTGTCAGTCCTCTTGTACTTAAGTCGGCATTGTGCCTTTTGTATGAATTTGGGATGCCATTTCTGCTTTTCATCGTCAATAAGAAGGTCCAAGGGACACAGTAAACCTGAAGTGAAGCATCGGAATCTAAAATTCGACTGACAGGAGAAGTTCAAATCATAGAAAGTGAGAGTGTCAGTCCTCTTGTACTTAAGGCTGTCATTGTGCCTTTTGAATTAAATTCGGATGCAATTTCTGTTTTTCATCGTCAATAAGAAGGTAAAAGGGATCTAGTAAACCTGATGTGAAGCATCGGAATCTAAACCTGGACTCACAGGAGAGGTTTAAAACATAGAAAGTGAGGGTGTCAGTCCTCTTGTACTTAAGTCGGCATTGTGCCTTTTGTATTAAATTCGGTTTGCAACTTCTGTGTTTCATCGTCAATAAGAGGGTCCAAGGGATACAGTAAACCTGAAGTGAAGCATCGGAATCTGAAACTGGACTCACAGTAGAAGTTCAAATCATAGAAAGTGAGAGTGTCATTCCTCTTGTACTTAAGTCGGCATTGTGCCTTTTGTATTACATTCGGATGCAATTTCTGTGTTTCATCGTCAATAAGAAGGTCCAAGGGATACAGTTAACCTGAAGTGAGGTATTGGATTCTTAAACTTGTCTCACAGGAGAGGTTCAAATCCTAGGAAGTTAGAGTGTCAGTACCGTTGTACTTTAGTCGGCATTGTGCCTGTTGTATTACATTCGGATGCAATTTCTGTGTTGCATCGTCAATAAGAAGGTCCAAGGTATAAAGTAAACCTGAGGTGACGCATCGGAATCTAAAACAGGACTCCTAGGAGAGGTTCAAATCATAGTAAATTAGAGTGTCAGCCCACTTGTACTTAAGTCGGCATTGTGCCTTTTGTATAAAATTAGGATGCAATTTCTGTTTTTCATCGTCAATAAGAAGGTCCAAGGGATACAGTAAACCTGAAGTGAAGCATCGGAATCTAAAACTGACCTCACAGGAGAGGTGCAAATCATAGAAAGTTAGAAAGTCAGTCCACTTTTACTTAAGTCGGCATTGTGCCTTTTGAATTTAACTCCGATGCAAATTCTGTGTTTCATCGTCAATAAGAGGGTTCAAGGTACACAGGAAACCTGAAGTGAAGCATCGGAATCTAAAACTGGACTCACAGGAGAGGTTCAAATCATAGAAAGTTAGTGTGTCAGTCCTCTTGTACTTAAGTCCGCATTGTGCCTTTTGAATTTAATTGCGATGCAATTTCTGTGTCTCATCGTCAACAAGAAGGTCCAAGGTACACAGTAAACCCGAAGTGAAGCATCGGAATCTAAAACTGGACTCACAGGAGAGGTTCAAATCATAGAAAGTTAGTATGTCAGTCCCGTTGTACTTAAGTCGGCATTGTGCCTTTTGAATATAATTCCGATGCAATTTCTGTGTTTCATCGTCAATAAGAAGGTCCAAGGTATACAGTATACCTGAAGTGAAGCATCGGAATCTAAAACTGGAGTCACACGAGAGGTTCAAATCATAGAGTGTCAGTCCTCTTGTACTTAAGTCGCCTTTGTGCTTTTTGTATTAAATTCGGATGCAATTTCTGTGTTTCATCGTCAATAAGAAGGTCCAAGGGATACAGTAAACCTGAAGTTAAGCATAGGAAATTAACACTGGACTCACAGGAGAGGTTCATATCATACAATGTTATAGTGTCAGTCCCCTTGTACTTAAGTCGGCATTGTGAATTTTGAATTTAATTCCGATGCAATTGCCGTGTTTCATCGTCAATATGAAGGTCCAAGTTATACAGAAAACCTGAATGGAAGCATCGGAATCTAAAACTGGACTCACAGGAGAGGTTCAAATCATAGAGAGTGTCTGTACTCTTGTACTTACGTCGGCATTGTGCCTTTTGTATTAAATTCGGATGCAATTTCTTTGTTTCATCGTCAATACGAACGTCCAAGGGATACAGTAAACCTGACGTGAAGCATCAGAATCTAATACTTGACTCACAGGAGTGGTTCAAATCATAGGAAGTGAGAGTGTCAGTCCTCTTGTACTAAGGTCGGCATTGTGCCTTTTGAATTTATTTCCGATGCAATTTCTGTGCCTCATCGTCAATAAGAAAGTCCAAGGTACACAGTAAACTTGAAGTGAAGCATCGGAATCCAAAACTGGACTCACAGGAGAGGTTCAAATCATAGAAAATTAGAGTGTCAGTCCCCTTTTATTTAAGTTTGCATTGTGAATTTTGAATTTAATTCCGATGCAATTTCTGTATTTCATCGTCAATAAGAAGGTCCAAGGTATACAGTAAACCTGAAGTGAAGCATCGGAATCTAAATCTGGACTCACAGGAGAGGTTCAAATCGTAGAGAGTGTCAGTCCTCTTGTACTTAAGTTGGCATTGTGCCTTTTGTATTAAATTCGGATGCAATTTCTGTGTTTCATCGTCAATGAGAAGGTCCAAGGGATACAGTAAACCTGAAGTGCAGCATCGGAAACTAAAACTGGACTCACAGGAGAGGTTCAAATCATAGAAAGTTAGAGTGTCAATCCACTTGTACTTAAGTCTGCATTGTGTTTTTTGAATTTAATTCCGATGCAATGTCTGTGCCTCATCGTCATACGAAGGTCCAAGGTACACAGTAAACCTGAAGGGAAAAATCGGAATCTAATACTAGACTCACAGGAGAGGTTCAAATCATAGAGAGTGTCAGTCCTCTTGTACTTAAGTCGGCATTGTGCCTTTTGTATTAAATTCGGATGCAATTTCTTTATTTCATCGTCAATAAGAACGTCCAAGGGATACAGTAAACCTGAAGTGAAGCATCGGAATCTAAAACTGGACACACAGGAGAGGTTCAAATCATAGAAATTTAGAGTGTCAGTCCTCTTGTACTTAAGCCGGCATTGTGCCTTTTGTATTTAATTCCGATGCAATTTCTGTGCCTCATCGACAATAAGAAGGTCCAATGTACACAGTAAACCCGAAGTGAAGCATCGGAATCTAAAACTGGGGTAACAGGAGAGGTTCAAAATATAGAAAGTTAGAGTGTCAGTCCTCTTGTACTTAAGTCGGCATTGTGCTTTTGAATTTCATTCCGATGCTATTTCTGTGTTCCATCGTCAATAAGAAGGTACAAGTGATACAGTAAACCAGAAGTGAAGCATCGGAATCTAAAACTGGACACACAGGAGAGGTTCATAACATAGAAAGTGAGAGTGTCAGTCCTCTTGTACTTAAGTCGGCATTGTGGCTTTTGTATTCAATTCGGAAGCAATTTCTGTGTTTCATCGTCAATAAGGAGGTCCAAGGGATGCAGTAAACCTGAAGTCAAGCATCGCAATCTAAAACTGGACTCACAAGAGAAGTTCAAATCATAGAGATTGAGAGTGTCAGTCCTCTTGTACTTAAGTCGGCATTGTGAGTTTTGTATTAAATTCGTATGCAATTTCTGTGTTTCATCGGCAATAAAAAGGTCCAAGGTTTACAGTAAACCTGAAGTGAAGCATCGGAATCTAAAACAGGACTCTGAGGAGAGGTTCAAATCATAGTAAGTTCGAGTGTCAGTCCTCTTGTACTTAAGTCGGCATTGTGCCTTTTGTATGAATTTGGGATGCCATTTCTGCTTTTCATCGTCCATAAGAAGGTCCAAGGGACACAGTAAACCTGAAGTGAAGCATCGGAATCAAAAATTCGACTGACAGGAGAAGTTCAAATCATAGAAAGTGAGAGTGTCAGTCCTCTTGTACTTAAGGCTGTCATTGTGCCTTTTGAATTAAATTCGGATGCAATTTCTGTTTTTCATCGTCAATAAGAAGGTAAAAGGGATCTAGTAAACCTGATGTGAAGCATCGGAATCTAAACCTGGACTCACAGGAGAGGTTTAAAACATAGAAATTGAGGGTGCCAGTCCTCTTGTACTTAAGTCGGCATTGTGCCTTTTGTATTAAATTCGGTTTGCAATTTCTGTGTTTCATCGTCAATAAGAGGGTCCAAGGGATACAGTAAACCTGAAGTGAAGCATCGGAATCTGAAACTGGACTCACAGGAAAGGTTCAAATCATAGAAAGTGAGAGTGTCATTCCTCTTGTACTTAAGTCGGCATTGTGCCTTTTGTATTACATTCGGATGCAATTTCTGTGTTTTATCGTCAATAAGAAGGTCCAAGGGATACAGTTAACCTGAAGTGAGGTATTGGATTCTAAAACTTGTCTCACAGGAGAGGTTCAAATCCTAGGAAGTTAGAGTGTCAGTACCGTTGTACATAAGTCGGCATTGTGCCTGTTGTATTACATTCGGATGCAATTTCTGTGTTGCATCGTCAATAAGAAGGTCCAAGGTATAAAGTAAACCTGAGGTGACGCATCGGAATCTAAAACAGGACTCCTAGGAGAGTTTCAAATCATAGTAAATTAGAGTGTCAGCCCACTTGTACTTAAGTCGGCATTGTGCCTTTTGTATAAAATTAGGATGCAATTTCTGTTTTTCATCGTCAATAAGAAGGTCCAAGGGATACAGTAAACCTGAAGTGAAGCATCGGAATCTAAAACTGACCTCACAGGAGAGGTGCAAATCATAGAAAGTTAGAAAGTCAGTCCACTTTTACTTAAGTCGGCATTGTGCCTTTTGAATTTAACTCCGATGCAAATTCTGTGTTTCATCGTCAATAAGAGGGTTCAAGGTACACAGGAAACCTGAAGTGAAGCATCGGAATCCAAAACTGGACTCACAGGAGAGGTTCAAATCATAGAAAGTTAGTGTGTCAGTCCTCTTGTACTTAAGTCCGCATTGTGCCTTTTGAATTTAATTGCGATGCAATTTCTGTGTCTCATCGTCAACAAGAAGGTCCAAGGTACACAGTAAACCTGAAGTGAAGCATCGGAATCTAAAACTGGACTCACAGGAGAGGTTCAAATCATAGAAAGTTAGTATGTCAGTCCCGTTGTACTTAAGTCGGCATTGTGCCTTTTGAATATAATTCCGATGCAATTTCTGTGTTTCATCGTCAATAAGAAGGTCCAAGGTATACAGTAAACCTGAAGTGAAGCATCGGAATCTAAAACTGGAGTCACACGAGAGGTTCAAATCATAGAGTGTCAGTCCTCTTGTACTTAAGTCGCCTTTGTGCTTTTTGTATTAAATTCGGATGCAATTTCTGTGTTTCATCGTCAATAAGAAGGTCCAAGGGATACAGTAAACCTGAAGTTTAGCATAGGAAATTAACACTGGACTCACAGGAGAGGTTCATATCATACAATGTTATAGTGTCAGTCCCCTTGTACTTAAGTCGGCATTGTGAATTTTGAATTTAATTCCGATGCAATTTCCGTGTTTCATCGTCAATATGAAGGTCCAAGTTATACAGAAAACCTGAATGGAAGCATCGGAATCTAAAACTGGACTCACAGGAGAGGTTCAAATCATAGAGAGTGTCTGTACTCTTGTACTTACGTCGGCATTGTGCCTTTTGTATTAAATTCGGATGCAATTTCTTTGTTTCATCGTCAATACGAACGTCCAAGGGATACAGTAAACCTGACGTGAAGCATCAGAATCTAATACTTGACTCACAGGAGTGGTTCAAATCATAGGAAGTGAGAGTGTCAGTCCTCTTGTACTAAGGTCGGCATTGTGCCTTTTGAATTTAATTGCGATGCAATTTCTGTGTCTCATCGTCAACAAGAAGGTCCAAGGTACACAGTAAACCCGAAGTGAAGCATCGGAATCTAAAACTGGACTCACAGGAGAGGTTCAAATCATAGAAAGTTAGTATGTCAGTCCCGTTGTACTTAAGTCGGCATTGTGCCTTTTGAATATAATTCCGATGCAATTTCTGTGTTTCATCGTCAATAAGAAGGTCCAAGGTATACAGTATACCTGAAGTGAAGCATCGGAATCTAAAACTGGAGTCACACGAGAGGTTCAAATCATAGAGTGTCAGTCCTCTTGTACTTAAGTCGCCTTTGTGCTTTTTGTATTAAATTCGGATGCAATTTCTGTGTTTCATCGTCAATAAGAAGGTCCAAGGGATACAGTAAACCTGAAGTTAAGCATAGGAAATTAACACTGGACTCACAGGAGAGGTTCATATCATACAATGTTATAGTGTCAGTCCCCTTGTACTTAAGTCGGCATTGTGAATTTTGAATTTAATTCCGATGCAATTGCCGTGTTTCATCGTCAATATGAAGGTCCAAGTTATACAGAAAACCTGAATGGAAGCATCGGAATCTAAAACTGGACTCACAGGAGAGGTTCAAATCATAGAGAGTGTCTGTACTCTTGTACTTACGTCGGCATTGTGCCTTTTGTATTAAATTCGGATGCAATTTCTTTGTTTCATCGTCAATACGAACGTCCAAGGGATACAGTAAACCTGACGTGAAGCATCAGAATCTAATACTTGACTCACAGGAGTGGTTCAAATCATAGGAAGTGAGAGTGTCAGTCCTCTTGTACTAAGGTCGGCATTGTGCCTTTTGAATTTATTTCCGATGCAATTTCTGTGCCTCATCGTCAATAAGAAAGTCCAAGGTACACAGTAAACTTGAAGTGAAGCATCGGAATCCAAAACTGGACTCACAGGAGAGGTTCAAATCATAGAAAATTAGAGTGTCAGTCCCCTTTTATTTAAGTTGGCATTGTGAATTTTGAATTTAATTCCGATGCAATTTCTGTATTTCATCGTCAATAAGAAGGTCCAAGGTATACAGTAAACCTGAAGTGAAGCATCGGAATCTAAATCTGGACTCACAGGAGAGGTTCAAATCGTAGAGAGTGTCAGTCCTCTTGTACTTAAGTTGGCATTGTGCCTTTTGTATTAAATTCGGATGCAATTTCTGTGTTTCATCGTCAATGAGAAGGTCCAAGGGATACAGTAAACCTGAAGTGCAGCATCGGAAACTAAAACTGGACTCACAGGAGAGGTTCAAATCATAGAAAGTTAGAGTGTCAATCCACTTGTACTTAAGTCTGCATTGTGTTTTTTGAATTTAATTCCGATGCAATGTCTGTGCCTCATCGTCATACGAAGGTCCAAGGTACACAGTAAACCTGAAGGGAAAAATCGGAATCTAATACTAGACTCACAGGAGAGGTTCAAATCATAGAGAGTGTCAGTCCTCTTGTACTTAAGTCGGCATTGTGCCTTTTGTATTAAATTCGGATGCAATTTCTTTATTTCATCGTCAATAAGAACGTCCAAGGGATACAGTAAACCTGAAGTGAAGCATCGGAATCTAAAACTGGACACACAGGAGAGGTTCAAATCATAGAAATTTAGAGTGTCAGTCCTCTTGTACTTAAGCCGGCATTGTGCCTTTTGTATTTAATTCCGATGCAATTTCTGTGCCTCATCGACAATAAGAAGGTCCAATGTACACAGTAAACCCGAAGTGAAGCATCGGAATCTAAAACTGGGGTAACAGGAGAGGTTCAAAATATAGAAAGTTAGAGTGTCAGTCCTCTTGTACTTTAGTCGGCATTGTGCTTTTGAATTTCATTCCGATGCTATTTCTGTGTTCCATCGTCAATAAGAAGGTACAAGTGATACAGTAAACCAGAAGTGAAGCATCGGAATCTACAACTGGACTCACAGGAGAGGTTCAAATCATAGAAACTTAGAGTGTCAGTCCTCTTGTACTTAAGTCGGCATTGTGCCTTTTGTTTTAAATTCGGATGCAATTTCTGTGTTTCATCGTCAATACGAAGGTCCAAGGGATTAAGGGAACCTGAAGTGAAGCATCAGAATCTAAAAGTGGACTCACAGGAGAGGTTCAAATCATAGAAAGTGAGAGTGTCAGTCCTCTTGTACTTTAGTCTTCATTGTGCCTTTTGTATTAAATTCGGATGCAATTTCTGTGTTTCATCGTCAATAAGAAGGTCCAAGGGATACAGTAAACCTGAAGTGAAGCATCGGAATCTAAAACTGGACACACAGGAGAGGTTCATAACATAGAAAGTGAGAGTGTCAGTCCTCTTGTACTTAAGTCGGCATTGTGGCTTTTGTATTCAATTCGGAAGCAATTTCTGTGTTTCATCGTCAATAAGGAGGTCCAAGGGATGCAGTAAACCTGAAGTCAAGCATCGCAATCTAAAACTGGACTCACAAGAGAAGTTCAAATCATAGAGATTGAGAGTGTCAGTCCTCTTGTACTTAAGTCGGCATTGTGAGTTTTGTATTAAATTCGTATGCAATTTCTGTGTTTCATCGGCAATAAAAAGGTCCAAGGTTTACAGTAAACCTGAAGTGAAGCATCGGAATCTAAAACAGGACTCTGAGGAGAGGTTCAAATCATAGTAAGTTCGAGTGTCAGTCCTCTTGTACTTAAGTCGGCATTGTGCCTTTTGTATGAATTTGGGATGCCATTTCTGCTTTTCATCGTCAATAAGAAGGTCCAAGGGACACAGTAAACCTGAAGTGAAGCATCGGAATCTAAAATTCGACTGACAGGAGAAGTTCAAATCATAGAAAGTGAGAGTGTCAGTCCTCTTGTACTTAAGGCTGTCATTGTGCCTTTTGAATTAAATTCGGATGCAATTTCTGTTTTTCATCGTCAATAAGAAGGTAAAAGGGATCTAGTAAACCTGATGTGAAGCATCGGAATCTAAACCTGGACTCACAGGAGAGGTTTAAAACATAGAAAGTGAGGGTGCCAGTCCTCTTGTACTTAAGTCGGCATTGTGCCTTTTGTATTAAATTCGGTTTGCAATTTCTGTGTTTCATCGTCAATAAGAGGGTCCAAGGGATACAGTAAACCTGAAGTGAAGCATCGGAATCTGAAACTGGACTCACAGGAAAGGTTCAAATCATAGAAAGTGAGAGTGTCATTCCTCTTGTACTTAAGTCGGCATTGTGCCTTTTGTATTACATTCGGATGCAATTTCTGTGTTTCATCGTCAATAAGAAGGTCCAAGGGATACAGTTAACCTGAAGTGAGGTATTGGATTCTAAAACTTGTCTCACAGGAGAGGTTCAAATCCTAGGAAGTTAGAGTGTCAGTACCGTTGTACTTAAGTCGGCATTGTGCCTGTTGTATTACATTCGGATGCAATTTCTGTGTTGCATCGTCAATAAGAAGGTCCAAGGTATAAAGTAAACCTGAGGTGACGCATCGGAATCTAAAACAGGACTCCTAGGAGAGTTTCAAATCATAGTAAATTAGAGTGTCAGCCCACTTGTACTTAAGTCGGCATTGTGCCTTTTGTATAAAATTAGGATGCAATTTCTGTTTTTCATCGTCAATAAGAAGGTCCAAGGGATACAGTAAACCTGAAGTGAAGCATCGGAATCTAAAACTGACCTCACAGGAGAGGTGCAAATCATAGAAAGTTAGAAAGTCAGTCCACTTTTACTTAAGTCGGCATTGTGCCTTTTGAATTTAACTCCGATGCAAATTCTGTGTTTCATCGTCAATAAGAGGGTTCAAGGTACACAGGAAACCTGAAGTGAAGCATCGGAATCCAAAACTGGACTCACAGGAGAGGTTCAAATCATAGAAAGTTAGTGTGTCAGTCCTCTTGTACTTAAGTCCGCATTGTGCCTTTTGAATTTAATTGCGATGCAATTTCTGTGTCTCATCGTCAACAAGAAGGTCCAAGGTACACAGTAAACCTGAAGTGAAGCATCGGAATCTAAAACTGGACTCACAGGAGAGGTTCAAATCATAGAAAGTTAGTATGTCAGTCCCGTTGTACTTAAGTCGGCATTGTGCCTTTTGAATATAATTCCGATGCAATTTCTGTGTTTCATCGTCAATAAGAAGGTCCAAGGTATACAGTAAACCTGAAGTGAAGCATCGGAATCTAAAACTGGAGTCACACGAGAGGTTCAAATCATAGAGTGTCAGTCCTCTTGTACTTAAGTCGCCTTTGTGCTTTTTGTATTAAATTCGGATGCAATTTCTGTGTTTCATCGTCAATAAGAAGGTCCAAGGGATACAGTAAACCTGAAGTTTAGCATAGGAAATTAACACTGGACTCACAGGAGAGGTTCATATCATACAATGTTATAGTGTCAGTCCCCTTGTACTTAAGTCGGCATTGTGAATTTTGAATTTAATTCCGATGCAATTTCCGTGTTTCATCGTCAATATGAAGGTCCAAGTTATACAGAAAACCTGAATGGAAGCATCGGAATCTAAAACTGGACTCACAGGAGAGGTTCAAATCATAGAGAGTGTCTGTACTCTTGTACTTACGTCGGCATTGTGCCTTTTGTATTAAATTCGGATGCAATTTCTTTGTTTCATCGTCAATACGAACGTCCAAGGGATACAGTAAACCTGACGTGAAGCATCAGAATCTAATACTTGACTCACAGGAGTGGTTCAAATCATAGGAAGTGAGAGTGTCAGTCCTCTTGTACTAAGGTCGGCATTGTGCCTTTTGAATTTATTTCCGATGCAATTTCTGTGCCTCATCGTCAATAAGAAAGTCCAAGGTACACAGTAAACTTGAAGTGAAGCATCGGAATCCAAAACTGGACTCACAGGAGAGGTTCAAATCATAGAAAATTAGAGTGTCAGTCCCCTTTTATTTAAGTTGGCATTGTGAATTTTGAATTTAATTCCGATGCAATTTCTGTATTTCATCGTCAATAAGAAGGTCCAAGGTATACAGTAAACCTGAAGTTAAGCATCGGAATCTAAATCTGGACTCACAGGAGAGGTTCAAATCGTAGAGAGTGTCAGTCCTCTTGTACTTAAGTTGGCATTGTGCCTTTTGTATTAAATTCGGATGCAATTTCTGTGTTTCATCGTCAATGAGAAGGTCCAAGGGATACAGTAAACCTGAAGTGCAGCATCGGAAACTAAAACTGGACTCACAGGAGAGGTTCAAATCATAGAAAATTAGAGTGTCAGTCCCCTTTTATTTAAGTTGGCATTGTGAATTTTGAATTTAATTCCGATGCAATTTCTGTATTTCATCGTCAATAAGAAGGTCCAAGGCATACAGTAAACCTGAAGTTAAGCATCGGAATCTAAAACTGGACTCACAGGAGAGGTTCAAATCATAGAAACTTAGAGTGTCAGTCCTCTTGTACTTAAGTCGGCATTGTGCCTTTTGTTTTAAATTCGGATGCAATTTCTGTGTTTCATCGTCAATACGAAGGTCCAAGGGATTAAGGAAACCTGAAGTGAAGCATCAGAATCTAAAAATGGACTCACAGGAGAGGTTCAAATCATAGAAAGTGAGAGTGTCAGTCCTCTTGTACTTTAGTCTTCATTGTGCCTTTTGTATTAAATTCGGATGCAATTTCTGTGTTTCATCGTCAATAAGAAGGTCCAAGGGATACAGTAAACCTGAAGTGTAGCATCGGAATCTATAACTGGACTCATAGGAGAGGTTCAAATCATAGAAAGTTAGAGTGTCTGTCCTCTTGTACTTATGTCGGCATTGTGCCTTTTGAATTTAATTCCTATGCAATTTCTGTTTTTCATCGTCAATAAGAAGGTACAAGGGATACAGTAAACCTGAAGTGAAGCATCGGAATCTAAAACTGGACACACAGGAGAGGTTCATAACATAGAAAGTGAGAGTGTCAGTCCTCTTGTACTTAAGTCGGCATTGTGCCTTTTGTATTAAATTCGGAAGCAATTTCTGTGTTTCATCGTCAATAAGGAGGTCCAAGGGATACAGTAAACCTGAAGTCAAGCATCGCAATCTAAAACTGGACACACAAGAGAAGTTCAAATCATAGAGATTGAGAGTGTCAGTCCTCTTGTACTTAAGTCGGCATTGAGAGTTTTGTATTAAATTCGTATGCAATTTCTGTGTCTCATCGTCATTAAGAAGGTCCAAGGGATACAGTAAACATGAAGTGAAGCATCGGAATCGAAAACTGGACTCACAGGAGAAGTTCAAATCATAGAAACTTAGAGTGTCATTCCTCTTGTACTTAAGCCGGCATTGTGAGTTTTGTATTAAATTCGGAATCAATTTCTGTGTTTCATCGTCAATAAGAAGGTCCAAGGGATACAGTAAACCTGAAGTGAAGAATCGGAATCTAAAACTGGACTCACAGGAGAGTTTCAAATCATAGAAAGTTATAGTGTCAGTCCTCTTGTACTTAAGTCGCCATTGTGACTTTTGTATTAAATTCGGATGCAATTTCTGTGTTTCATCGTCAATAAAAAGGTCCAAGGGACACAGTAAACCTGAAGTGAAGTATCGTGATGTAAAACTGGACTCACAGGAGAAGTTCAGATCACAGAAAGTGAGAATGTCAGTCCTCTTGTACTTAAGTCGGCATTGTGCCTTTTTTATTAAATTCGGATGCAATATCTGTGTTTCATCGGCAATAAAAAGGTCCAAGGTTTACAGTAAACCTGAAGTGAAGCATCGGAATCTAAAACTGGACTCTGAGGAGAGGTTCAAATCATAGTAAGTTCGAGTGTCAGTCCTCTTGTACTTAAGTCGGCATTGTGCCTTTTGTATGAATTTGGGATGCCATTTCTGTTTTTCATCGTCAATAAGAAGGTCCAAGGGATACAGTAAACCTGAAGTGAAGCATCGGAATCTAAAATTCGACTGACAGGAGAAGTTCAAATCATAGAAAGTGAGAGTGTCAGTCCTCTTGTACTTAAGCCGTCATTGTGCCTTTTGAACTAAATTCGGATGCAATTTCTGTTTTTCATCGTCAATAAGAAGGTAAAAGGGATCTAGTAAACCTGAAGTGAAGCATCGGAATCTAAAACTGACTTCACAGGAGAGGTGCAAATCATAGAAAGTTAGAGTGTCAGTCCTCTTTTACTTAAGTCGGCATTGTGCCTTTTGAATTTAACTCCGATGCAATTTCTGTGTTT
This sequence comes from Schistocerca americana, assembly GCF_021461395.2. Lineage (NCBI taxonomy): Eukaryota > Metazoa > Arthropoda > Insecta > Orthoptera > Acrididae > Schistocerca > Schistocerca americana. The sequence continues at coordinate 63,774,057 of NC_060121.1, forward strand.
CATCGTCAATAAGAAGGTTCAAGGTACACAGTAAACCTGAAGTGAAGCATCGGAATCTAAAACTGGACTCACAGGAGAGGTTCAAATCATAGAAAGTTATAGTGTCAGTCCCCTTGTACTTAAGTCGGCATTGTGCCTTTTGAATATAATTCCGATGCAATTTCTGTGTTTCATCGTCAATAAGAAGGTCCAAGGTATACAGTAAACCTGAAGTGAAGCATCGGAATCTAAAACTGGAGTCACACGAGAGGTTCAAATCATAGAGTGTAAGTCCTCTTGTACTTAAGTCGCCTTTGTGCTTTTTGTATTAAATTCGGATGCAATTTCTGTGTTTCATCGTCAATAAGAAGGTCCAAGGGATACAGTAAACCTGAAGTTAAGCATAGGAAATTAACACTGGACTCACAGGAGAGGTTCATATCATACAATGTTATAGTGTCAGTCCCCTTGTACTTAAGTCGGCATTGTGAATTTTGAATTTAATTCCGATGCAATTTCCGTGTTTCATCGTCAATATGAAGGTCCAAGTTATAAAGAAAAATTGAATGGAAGCGTCGGAATCTAAAACTGGACTCACAGGACAGGTTCAAATCATAGAAAATTAGAGTGTCAGTCCCCTTTTATTTAAGTTGGCATTGTGATTTTTGAATTTAATTCAGATGCAATTTCTGTATTTCATCGTCAATAAGAAGGTCCAAGGTATACAGTAAACCTGAAGTGAAGCATCGGAATCTAAATCTGGACTCACAGGAGAGGTTCAAATCGTAGAGAGTGTCAGTACTCTTGTGCTTAAGTCGGCATTGTGCCTTTTGAATTTAATTCCGATGCAATTTCTGTGTTTCATCGTCAATAAGAAGTTCCGATGTATACAGTAAACCTGTGAAGCATCGAAATCCAAAACTGGACTCACAGGAGAGGTTCAAATCATAGAAAGTTAGAGTGTCAGTCCACTTGTACTTAAGTCTGCATTGTGTTTTTTGAATTTAATTCCGATGCAATGTCTGTGCCTCATCGTCATACGAAGGTCCAAGGTACACAGTAAACCAAGAAGAGAAAAATCAGAATCTAATACTAGACTCACAGGAGAGGTTCAAATCATAGAGAGTGTCAGTCCTCTTGTACTTAAGTCGGCATTGTGCCTTTTGTATTAAATTCGGATGCAATTTCTTTATTTCATCGTCAATAAGAGCGTCCATGGGATACAGTAAACCTGAAGTGAAGCATCGGAATCTAAAACTTTACACACAGGAGAGGTTCAAATCATAGAAATTTAGAGTGTCAGTCCTCTTGTACTTAAGCCGGCATTGTGCCTTTTGTAATCAATTCCGATGCAATTTCTGTGCCTCATCGACAATAAGAAGGTCCAATGTACACAGTAAACCCGAAGTGAAGCATCGGAATCTAAAACTGGGCTAACAGGAGAGGTTCAAATCATAGAAAGTTAGAGTGTCAGTCCTCTTGTACTTAAGTCGGCATTAGGCTTCTTGAATTTCATTACGATGCTATAACTGTGTTCCATCGTCAATAAGAAGGTACAAGGGATACAGTAAACCAGAAGTGAAGCATCGGAATCAAAAACTGGACTCACAGGAGAGGTTCAAATCATAGTAACTTAGAGTGTCAGTCCTCTTGTACTTAAGTCGGCATTGTGCCTTTTGTTTTAAATTCGGATGCAATTTCTGTGTTTCATCGTCAATACGAAGGTCCAAGGGATTAAGGAAACCTGAAGTGAAGCATCAGAATCTAAAAGTGGACTCACAGGAGAGGTTCAAATCATAGAAAGTTAGAGCGTCAGTCCTCTTGAACTTAAGTCGGCATTGTAAATTTTGTATTAAATTCGGATGCAATTTCTTTGTTTCATCGGCAATAAGAAGGTCCAAGATATACAGTAAACCTGAATTGAAGCATCGGAATCTAAAACTGGACTCACAGGAGAGGTTCAAATCATAGAAAGTTACAGTGTCATTCCTCTTGTACTTAAGTCGGCATTGTGCCTCTTGTATTAAATTCGAATGCAATTTCTGTGTTTCATCGTCAATAAGAAGGTCCAAGGTATACGGGAAACATGAAGTGAAGCATCGGAATCTAAAACTGGACTCACAGGAGAGGTTCAAATCATAGAAAGTTAGAGTGTCAGTCCTCTTGTACTTAAGTCGGCATTGTGCCTTTTGTATCAAATTCCGATGCAATATCTGTGTCTCATCGTCAATTAGAAGGTCCAAGGGATACAGTAAACCTGAAGTGAAGCATCGGAATCTAAAACTGGACTCACAGGAGAGGTTCAAATCATAGAAAGCGAGACTGTCAGTCATCTTGTACTTAAGTCAGCGTTGTGCCTTTTGTATTAAATTCGGATGCAATTTCAATGTTTCATCGTCAATAGGAAGGTCGAAGGTATACAGTAAACCTGAAGTGAAGCATCGGAATCTAAAACTGGACTCACAGGGGAGGTTCAAATCATAGAAAGTTAGAGTGCCAGTCCTGTTGTACTTAAGTCGGCATCGTGCCTTTTGTATTAAATTCAGGTGCAATTTCTGTGTTTCATCGTCAATAAGAATTTCCACAGTATACAGTAAACCAGAGGTGAAGCATCGGAATCTAAAAGTGGACTCACAGGAAAGGTTCAAATCATAGAAAGTGAGAGTGTCAGTCCTCTTGTACTTGAGTCGGCATTGTGCCTTTTGTATTAAATTTGGATGCAATTTATTGTGTTTCATCGTCAATTAGAATGTCCAAGGGATAAAGGAAACCTGAAGTGAAGCATCGGAATCTAAAACTGGACTCACAGGAGAGGTTCAAATCATAGAAAGTGAGAGTGTCAGTCCTCTTGTACTTGAGTCGGCATTGTGCCTTTTGTATTATATTTGGATGCTATTTCTGTGTTTCATCGTCAATAAGAAGGTCCAAGGGATAAAGGAAACCTGAAGTGAAGCACCGGAATCTAAAACTGGACTCACAGGAGAGGTTCAAATCATAGAAAGTGAGAGTGTCAGTCCTCTTGTACTTAAGTCGGCATTGTTCCTTTTGTATTAAATTCGGATGCAATTTCTATGCTTCATCGTCAATAAGAAGGTCCAAGGTATACAGGATACCTGAAGTGAAGCATCGGAATCTAAAACTGGACTCACAGTAGAGGTTGAAATTATAGAAAGTTAGTGTGTCCGTCCTCTTGTACTTAAGTCGGCATTGTGCCTGTTGTATTAAATTCGAATGCAATTTCTGTGTTTCATCGTCAATGAGAAGGTCCAAGGTACACAGGAAACCTGAAGTGAAGCATCGGAATCTAGAACTGGACTCACAGGAGAGGTTTAACTCATAGAAAGTTAGTGTGTCAGTCCGCTTGTACTTATGTCGGCATTGTGCCTTTTGAATTTAATTCCGATGCAATTTCTGTGTCTCATCGTCAACAAGAAGGTCCAAGGTACACAGTAAACCTGAAGTGAAGCATCAGAATCTAAAACTGGACTCACAGGAGAGGTTCAAATCATAGAAAGTTAGAGTGTCAGTCCCCTTGTACGTAAGTCGGCATTGTGCCTTTTAAATATATTCCGATGCAATTTCTGTGTTTCATCGTCAGTAAGAAGGTCCAAGGTATACAGTAAACCTGAAGTGAAGCATCGGAATCTAAAACTGGAGTCACACGAGAGGTTCAAATCATAGAGTGTCAGTCCTCTTGTACTTAGGTCGGCATTGTGCTTTTTGTATTAAATTCGGATGCAATTTCTGTGTTTCATCGTCAATACGAACGTCCAAGGGATACAGTAAACCTAAATGGAAGCATCGGAATCTAATACTGGACTCACAGGAGAGGTTCAAATCATAGAGAGTGTCAGTACTCTTGTACTTACGTCGGCATTGTGCCTTTTGTATTAAATTCCGATGCAATTTCTGTGACTCATCGTCAATAAGAAAGTCCAAGGTACACAGTAAACCTGAAGTGAAGCATCGGAATCTAAAACTGGACTCACAGGAGAGGTTCAAATCATAGAAAATTAGAGTGTCAGTCCCCTTTTATTTAAGTTGGCATTGTGAATTTTGAATTTAATTCCGATGCAATTTCTGTGTTTCATCGTCAATAAGAAGGTCCAAGGTATACAGTAAATCTGAAGTGAAACATCGGAATCTAAATCTGGACTCACAGGAGAGGTTCAAATCATAGAGAGTGTGAGTCCACTTGTGCTTAAGTCGGCATTTTACCTTTTGAATTTAATTCCGATGCAATTTCTGTGTTTCATCGTCAATAAGAAGTTCCGATGTATACAGTAAACGTGTGAACCATCGGAATCTAAAACTGGACTCACAGGAGAGGTTCAAATCATAGAAAGTTAGAGTGTCAGTCCTCTTGTACTTAAGTCGGCATTGTGCCTTTTGTATTAAATTCGGATGCAATTTCTGTGTGTCATCGTCAATGAGAAGGTCCAAGGGATACAGTAAACCTGAAGTGAAGCATCGGAAACTAAAACTGGACTCACAGGAGAGGTTCAAATCATAGAAAGTGAGAGTGACAGTCCTCCTGTACTTAAGTCGGCATTGTGCCTTTTGTATTAAATTCAGATGCAATTTCTGTGTTTCATCGTCAAAAAGAAGGTCCAAGGAATACAGTAAACTAGAAGTGAAGCATCGGTTTCTAAAACTGGACTCACAGGAGAGGTTCAAATCATAGAAAGTGAGAGTGTCAGTCCTCTTGTACTTAAGTCGGCATTGTGCCTTTTGTATTAATTTCAGAAGCAATTTCTGTGTTTCATCGTCAATAAGAAGGTCCAAGGGATACAGTAAACCTTACGTGAAGCATCGAAATCTAATACTTGACTCACAGGAGCGGTTCAAATCATAGGAAGTGAGAGTGTCAGTCCTCTTGTACTTAAGTCGGCATTGTGCCTTTTGAATTTATTACCGATGCAATTTCTGTGCCTCATCGTCAATAAGAGAGTCCAAGGTACACAGTAAACCTGAAGTGAAAAACCGGAATCTAATACTAGACTCACAGGAGAGGTTCAAATCATAGGAAGTGAGAGTGTCCGTCCTCTTGTACTTAAGTCGGCATTGTGCCTGTTGTATTAAATTCGAATGCAATTTCTGTGTTTCATCGTCCATAAGAAGGTCCAAGGTACACAGGAAACCTGAAGTGAAGCATCGGAATCTAGAACTGGACTCAAAGGAGAGGTTTAAATCATTGAAAGTTAGTGTGTCAGTCCACTTGTACTTATGTCGGCATTGTGCCTTTTGAATTTAATTCCGTTGCAATTTCTGTGTCTCATCGTCAACAAGAAGGTCCAAGGTACACAGTAAACCTGAATTGAAGCATCGCAATCTAAAACTGGACTCACAGGAGAGGTTCAAATCATAGAAAGTTAGGGTGTCAGTCCCCTTGTACGTAAGTCGGCATTGTGCCTTTTGAATATAATTCCGATGCAATTTCTGTGTTTCATCGTCAATATGAAGGTCCAAGTTATACAGTAAACCTGAATGGAAGCATCGGAATCTAAAACTGGACTCACAGGAGAGGTTCAAATCATAGAGAGTGTCAGTACTCTTGTACTTACGTCGGCATTGTGCCTTTTGTATTAAATTCGGATGCAATTTCTTTGTTTCATCGTCAATACGAACGTCCAAGGGATACAGTAAACCTGACGTGAAGCATCGAAATCTAATACTTGACTCACAGGAGTGTTTCAAATCATAGGAAGTGAGAGTGTCAGTCCTCTTGTACTTAAGTCTGCATTGTGCTTTTTGAATTTATTACCGATGAAATTTCTGTGCCTCATCGTCAATAATAAAGTCCAAGGTACACAGTAAACATGAAGTGAAGCATCGGAATCTAAATCTGGACTCACAGGAGAGGTTCAAATCATAGAAAATTAGAGTGTCAGTCCCCTTTTATTTAAGTTGGCATTGTTAATTTGAATTTAATTCCGATGCAATTTCTGTGTTTCATCGTCAATAAGAAGGTCCAAGGTATACAGTAAACCTGAAGTGAAACATCGGAATCTAAATCTGGACTCACAGGAGAGGTTCAAATCATAGAGAGTGTCAGTCCTCTTGTGCTTAAGTCGGCATTGTGCCTTTTGTATTAAATTCGGATGCAATTTCTTTGTTTCATCGTCAATAGGAACGTCCAAGGGATACAGTAAACCTGAAGTGAAGCATCAGAATCTAAAACTGGATTCACAGGAGTGGTTCAAATCATAGAAAGTTAGAGTGTCAGTCCACATTCACTTAAGTCGGCATTGTGAATTTTGAATTTAATTCCAATGCAATTTCTGTGTTTCATCGTCAATAAGAAGGTCCAAGGTATACAGTAAACCTAAAGTGAAGTATCGGAATCTAAAACTGGAGTCACACGAGAGGTTCAAGTCATAGAGTGTCAGTCCTCTTGTACTTAGGTCGGCATTGTGCTTTTTGTATTAATTTCGGATGCAATTTCTGTGTTTCATCGTCAATATGAAGGTCCAAGTTATACAGTAAACCTAAATGGAAGCATCGGAATCTAAAACTGGACTCACAGGAGAGGTTCAAATCATAGAGAGTGTCAGTACTCTTGTACTTACGTCGGCATTGTGCCTTTTGTATTAAATTCGGATGCAATTTCTTTGTTTCATCGTCAATACGAACGTCCAAGGGATACAGTAAACCTGACGTGAAGCATCGAAATCTAATACTTGACTCACAGGAGTGTTTCAAATCATAGGAAGTGAGAGTGTCAGTCCTCTTGTACTTAAGTCGGCATTGTGCCTTTTGAATTTATTACCGATGCAATTTGTGTGCCTCATCGTCAATAAGAAGGACCAAGGTACACAGTAAACCTGAAGTGTAGCATCGGTATCTAAAACAGGACTCACAGGAGAGGTTCAAATCATAGAAAATTAGAGTGTCAGTCCCCTTTTATTTAAGTTGGCATTGTTAATTTGAATTTAATTCCGATGCAATTTCTGTGTTTCATCGTCAATAAGAAGGTCCAAGGTATACAGTAAACCTGAAGTGAAACATCGGAATCTAAATCTGGACTCACAGGAGAGGTTCAAATCATAGAGAGTGTCAGTCCTCTTGTGCTTAAGTCGGCATTGTGCCTTTTGTATTAAATTCGGATGTAATTTCTTTGTTTCATCGTCAATAGGAACGTCCTAGGGATACAGTAAACCTGAAGTGAAGCATCGGAATCTAAAACTGGACTCACAGGAGAGGTTCAAATCATAGAAAGCTAGAGAGTCAGTCCACATTCACTTAAGTCGGCATTGTGAATTTTGAATTTAATTCCAATGCAATTTCTGTGTTTCATCGTCAATAAGAAGGTCCAAGGTATACAGTAAACCTGAAGTGAAGCATCGGAATCTAAAACTGGACTCACAGGAGAGGTTCAAATCATAGAGAGTGTCAGTCCTCTTGTACTTAAATCGGCATTGTGCCTTTTGTATTAAATTCGGATGCAATTTCTTTGTTTCATCGTCAATAGGAACGTCCAAGGGATACAGTAAACCTGAAGTGAAGCATCGGATTCTAAAACTGGACACACAGGAGAGGTTCAAATCATTGAAATTTAGAGTGTCAGTCCTCTTGTACTTAAGCCGGCATTGTGCCTTTTGTATTTAATTCCGATGCAATTTCTGTGCCTCATCGACAATAAGAAGGTCCAATGTACACAATAAACCCGAAGTGAAGCATCGGAATCTAAAACTGGACTCACAGGAGAGGTTCAAATCATAGAAAGTTAGAGTGTCGGTCCTCTTGTACTTAAGTCGGCATTGTGCCTTTTGAATTAATTACCGATGCAATTTCTGTGACTCATCGTCAATAAGAAAGTCCAAGGTACACAGTAAACCTGAAGTGAAGCATCGGAATCTAAAACTGGACTCACAGGAGAGGTTCGAATCATAGAAAATTAGAGTGTCAGTCCCCTTTTATTTAAGTTGGCATTGTGAATTTTGAATTTAATTCCGATGCAATTTCTGTGTTTCATCGTCAATAAGAAGGTCCAAGGTATACAGTAAATCTGAAGTGAAACATCGGAATCTAAATCTGGACTCACAGGAGAGGTTCAAATCATAGAGAGTGTCAGTCCTCTTGTGCTTAAGTCGGCATTTTACCTTTTGAATTTAATTCCGATGCAATTTCTGTGTTTCATCGTCAATAAGAAGTTCCGATGTATACAGTAAACGTGTGAAACATCGGGATCTAAAACTGGACTCACAGGAGAGGTTCAAATCATAGAAAGTTAGAGTGTCAGTCCTCTTGTACTTAAGTCGTCATTGTGCCTTTTGTATTAAATTCGGATGCAATTTCTGTGTGTCATCGTCAATGAGAAGGTCCAAGGGATACAGTAAACCTGAAGTGAAGCATCGGAAACTAAAACTGGACTCACAGGAGAGGTTCAAATCATAGAAAGTGAGAGTGACAGTCCTCCTGTACTTAAGTCGGCATTGTGCCTTTTGTATTAAATTCAGATGCAATTTCTGTGTTTCATCGTCAAAAAGAAGGTCCAAGGAATACAGTAAACTAGAAGTGAAGCATCGGTTTCTAAAACTGGACTCACAGGAGAGGTTCAAATCATAGAAAGTGAGAGTGTCAGTCTTCTTGTACTTAAGTCGGCATTGTGCCTTTTGTATTAATTTCAGAAGCAATTTCTGTGTTTCATCGTCAATAAGAAGGTCCAAGGGATACAGTAAACCTTATGTGAAGCATCGGAATCTAAAACTGGACTCACAGGAGAGGTTCAAATCATAGAAAGTTAGAGTGTCAGTTCTTGTACTTAAGTCGGCATTGTGCCTTTTGTATTAAATTCGGATGCAATTTCTGTGTTTCATCGTCAATAAGAAGGTCCCAGGGTTAAGGAAACCTGAAGTGAAGCATCAGAATCTAAAAGTGGACTCACAGGAGAGGTTCAAATCATAGAAAGTTAGAGTGTCAGTCCTCTTGTACATAAGTCTGCATTGTGCCTTTTGTATTAAATTCGGATGCAATTACTTTGTTTGTCGTCAATAAAAAGGTACAAGGGATACAGTAAACCTGAGGTGACGCATCGGAATCTAAAACTGGACTCACAGGTGAGGTTTAAAATCATAGAAAGTGAGAGTGTCAGTCCTCTTGTACTTAGGTCGGTATTGTGCCTTTTGTAATAAATTCAGATGCAATTTCTGTGTTTCATCGACAATAAGACGGTCTCATGGATACAGTAAACCTGAAGTGAAGCGTCGGAATCTAAAACTTGACTCACAGGAGAGGTTGAAATCATAGAAAGTGAGAGTATCAGTCCTCTTGTACTTAAGTCGGCATTCTGCCTTTTGTATTAAATTCGGATGCAATTTCTATGTTTCATCGTCAATAAGAAGGTCCAAGGGATACAGTAAACCTGAAGTGAAGCATCGGAATCTAAAACTGGACTCACAGGAGAGGTTCAAATCATAGAAAGTGAGAGTGTCAGTCCTCTTGTCCTTAAGTCGGCATTGTTCCTTTTCAATTTAATTCCGATGCAATTTCTGTGTTTCATCGTCATTAAGAAGTTCAGATGTATACAGTAAACCTGTGAAGCATCGGAATCTAAAACTGGACTCACAGGAGAGGTTAATATCATAGAAAGTTAGAGTGTCAGTCCTCTTGTACTTAGGTCGGCATTGTGCCTTTTGTATTAAATTCGGATGTAATTTCTGTGTTTCATCGTCAATAAGAAGGTCCAAGAGATACAGTAAACCTGAAGTGAAGCATCGGAAACTAAAATTGGACTCACAGGAGAGGTTCAAATCATAGAAAGTGAGAGTGACAGTCCTCCTGTACTTAAGTATTAAATTCGGATGCAATTTCTGTGTTTCATCGTCAAACAGAAGGTCCAAGGAATACAGTAAACTTGAGGTGAAGCATCGGATTCTAAAACTGGACTCACAGGAGAGGTTCAAATCATAGAAAGTGAGAGTGTCAGTCCTCTTGTACTTATGTCGGCATTGTGCCTTTTGTATTAATTTCAGATGCAATTTCTGTGTTTCATCGTCAATAAGAAGGTCCAAGGGATACAGTAAACCTGAAGTGAGGCATCGGAATCTAAAACTGGTCCCACAGGAGAGCTTTAAATCATAGAAAATTTGAGTGTCCGTCCTCTTGTACTTAAGTCGGCATTGTGCCTTTTGTATTATAATCGGATGCAATTTCTGTGTTTCATCGTCAATAAGAAGGTCCAAGGTATACAGTAAACCTGAAGTGAAGCATCGGAATCTAAAACTGGACTCACAGGATAGGTTCAAATCATAGAAAGTGAGAGTGTCTGTCCTCTGTACTCTAGTCGGCATTGTGCCTTTTGTATTAAATTCGGATGAAATGTCTCTGTTTCATCGTCAATAAGAAGGTCCATGGGATACAGTAAACCTGATGTGAAGCATCGGAATCTAAAACTGGACTCAAAAGAGAGGTTTAAATCATAGAAAGTTAGTGTGTCAGTCCACTTGTACTTATGTCGGCATTGTGCCTTTTGAATTTAATTCCGTTGCAATTTCTGTGTCTCATCGTCAGCAAGAAGGTCCAAGGTACACTGTAAACCTGAAGTGAAGCATCGCAATCTAAAACTGGACTCACAGGAGAGGTTCAAATCATAGAAAGTTAGGGTGTCAGTCCCCTTGTACGTAAGTCGGCATTGTGCCTTTTGAATATAATTCCGATGCAATTTCTGTGTTTCATCGTCAATAATAAGGTCCAAGGTATACAGTAAACCTGAAGTGAAGCATCGGAATCTAAAACTGGAGTCACACGAGAGGTTCAAATCATAGAGTGTCAGTCCTCTTGTACTTAGGTCGGCATTGTGCTTTTTGTATTAATTTCGGATGCAATTTCTGTGTTTCATCGTCAATATGAAGGTCCAAGTTATACAGTAAACCTGAATGGAAGCATCGGAATCTAAAACTGGACTCACAGGAGAGGTTCAAATCATAGAGAGTGTCAGTACTCTTGTACTTACGTCGGCATTGTGCCTTTTGTATTAAATTCGGATGCAATTTCTTTGTTTCATCGTCAATACGAACGTCCAAGGGACACAGTAAACCTGACGTGAAGCATCGAAATCTAATACTTGACTCACAGGAGTGTTTCAAATCATAGGAAGTGAGAGTGTCAGTCCTCTTGTACTTAAGTCGGCATTGTGCCTTTTGAATTTATTACCGATGAAATTTCTGTGCCTCATCGTCAATAATAAAGTCCAAGGTACACAGTAAACCTGAAGTGAAGCATCGGAATCTAAATCTGGACTCACAGGAGAGGTTCAAATCATAGAAAATTAGAGTGTCAGTCCCCTTTTATTTAAGTTGGCATTGTTAATTTGAATTTAATTCCGATGCAATTTCTGTGTTTCATCGTCAATTAGAAGGTCCAAGGTATACAGTAAACCTGAAGTGAAACATCGGAATCTAAATCTGGACTCACAGGAGAGGTTCAAATCATAGAGAGTGTCAGTCCTCTTGTGCTTAAGTCGGCATTGTGCCTTTTGTATTAAATTCGGATGCAATTTCATTGTTTCATCGTCAACAGGAACGTCCAAGGGATACAGTAAACCTGAAGTGAAGCATCAGAATCTAAAACTGGACTCACAGGAGAGGTTCAAATCATAGAAAGTTAGAGTGTCAGTCCACATTCACTTAAGTCGGCATTGTGAATTTTGAATTTAATTCCAATGCAATTTCTGTGTTTCATCGTCAATAAGAAGGTCCAAGGTATACAGTAAACCTGAAGTGAAGCATCGGAATCTAAAACTGGACTCACAGGAGAGGTTCAAATCATAGAGAGTGTCAGTCCTCTTGTACTTAAATCGGCATTGTGCCTTTTGTATTAAATTCGGATGCAATTTCTTTGTTTCATCGTCAATAGGAACGTCCAAGGGATACAGTAAACCTGAAGTGAAGCATCGGAATCGAAAACTGGACACACAGGAGAGGTTCAAATCATTGAAATTTAGAGTGTCAGTCCTCTTGTACTTAAGCCGGCATTGTGCCTTTTGTATTTAATTCCGATGCAATTTCTGTGCCTCATCGACAATAAGAAAGTCCAATGTACACAATAAACCCGAAGTGAAGCATCGGAATCTAAAACTGGACTCACAGGAGAGGTTCAAATCATAGAAAGTTAGAGTGTCAGTCCACTTGTACTTAAGTCGGCATTGTGCCTTTTGAATTTATTACCGATGCAATTTCTGTGACTCATCGTCAATAAGAAAGTCCAAGGTACACAGTAAACCTGAAGTGAAGCATCGGAATCTAAAACTGGACTCACAGGAGAGGTTCAAATCATAGAAAATTAGAGTGTCATTCCCCTTTTATTTAAGTTGGCATTGTGAATTTTGAATTTAATTCCGATGCAATTTCAGTGTTTCATCGTCAATAAGAAGGTCCAAGGTGTACAGTAAATCTGAAGTGAAACATCGGAATCTAAATCTGGACTCACAGGAGAGGTTCAAATCATAGAGAGTGTCAGTCCTCTTGTGCTTAAGTCGGCATTTTACCTTTTGAATTAAATTCCGATGCAATTTCTGTGTTTCATCGTCATTAAGAAGTTCCGATGTATACAGTAAACGTGTGAAGCATCGGAATCTAAAACTGGACTCACAGGAGAGGTTCAAATCATAGAAAGTTAGAGTGTCAGTCCTCTTGTACTTAAGTCGTCATTGTGCCTTTTGTATTAAATTCGGATGCAATGTTTGTGTGTCATCGTCAATGAGAAGTTCCAAGGGATACAGTAAACCCGAAGTGAAGCATCGGAAACTAAAACTGGACTCACAGGAGAGGTTCAAATCATGGAAAGTGAGAGTGACAGTCCTCCTGTACTTAAGTCGGCATTGTGCCTTTTGTATTAAATTCGGATGTAATTTCTGTGTTTCATCGTCAATAAGAAGGTCCAAGAGATACAGTAAACCTGAAGTGAAGCATCGGAAACTAAAATTGGACTCACAGGAGAGGTTCAAATCATAGAAAGTGAGAGTGACAGTCCTCCTGTACTTAAGTATTAAATTCGGATGCAATTTCTGTGTTTCATCGTCAAACAGAAGGTCCAAGGAATACAGTAAACTTGAGGTGAAGCATCGGATTCTAAAACTGGACTCACAGGAGAGGTCCAAATCATAGAAAGTGAGAGTGTCAGTCCTCTTGTACTTATGTCGGCATTGTGCCTTTTGTATTAATTTCAGATGCAATTTCTGTGTTTCATCGTCAATAAGAAGGTCCAAGGGATACAGTAAACCTGAAGTGAGGCATCGGAATCTAAAACTGGTCTCACAGGAGAGCTTCAAATCATAGAAAATTTGAGTGTCAGTCCTCTTGTACTTAAGTCGGGATTGTGCCTTTTGTATTATAATCGGATGCAATTTCTGTGTTTCATCGTCAATAAGAAGGTCCAAGGTATACAGTAAACCTGAAGTGAAGCATCGGAATCTAAAACTGGACTCACAGGATAGGTTCAAATCATAGAAAGTGAGAGTGTGTGTTCTCTGTACTCTAGTCGGCATTGTGCCTTTTGTATTAAATTCGGATGAAATTTCTCTGTTTCATCGTCAATAAGAAGGTCCATGGGATACAGTAAACCTGAAGTGAAGCATCGGAATCTAAAACTGGACTCAAAGGAGAGGTTTAAATCATAGAAAGTTAGTGTGTCAGTCCACTTATACTTATGTCGGCATTGTGCCTTTTGAATTTAATTCCGTTGCAATTTCTGTGTCTCATCGTCAACAAGAAGGTCCAAGGTACACTGTAAACCTGAAGTGAAGCATCGCAATCTAAAACTGGACTCACAGGAGAGGTTCAAATCATAGAAAGTTAGGGTGTCAGTCCCCTTGTACGTAAGTCGGCATTGTGCCTTTTGAATATAATTCCGATGCAATGTCTGTGTTTCATCGTCAATAATAAGGTCCAAGGTATACAGTATACCTGAAGTGAAGCATCGGAATCTAAAACTGGAGTCTCACGAGAGGTTCAAATCATAGAGTGTCAGTCCTCTTGTACTTAGGTCGGCATTGTGCTTTTTGTATTAATTTCGGATGCAATTTCTGTGTTTCATCGTCAATATGAAGGTCCAAGTTATACAGTAAACCTGAATGGAAGCATCGGAATCTAAAACTGGAGTCACAGGAGAGGTTCAAATCATAGAGAGTGTCAGTACTCTTGTACTTACGTCGGCATTGTGCCTTTTGTATTAAATTCGGATGCAATTTCTTTGTTTCATCGTCAATACGAACGTCCAAGGGACACAGTAAACCTGACGTGAAGCATCGAAATCTAATACTTGACTCACAGGAGTGTTTCAAATCATAGGAAGTGAGAGTGTCAGTCCTCTTGTACTTAAGTCGGCATTGTGGTTTTTGAATTTATTACCGATGAAATTTCTGTGCCTCATCGTCAATAATAAAGTCCAAGGTACACAGTAAACCTGAAGTGACGCATCGGAATCTAAATCTGGACTCACAGGAGAGGTTCAAATCATAGAAAATTAGAGTGTCAGTCCCCTTTTATTTAAGTTGGCATTGTTAATTTGAATTTAATTCCGATGCAATTTCTGTGTTTCATCGTCAATAAGAAGGTCCAAGGTATACAGTGAACCTGAAGTGAAACATCAGAATCTAAATCTGGACTCACAGGAGGGGTTCAAATCATAGAGAGTGTCAGTCCTCTTGTGCTTAAGTCGGCATTGTGCCTTTTGTATTAAATTCGGATGCAATTTCTTTGTTTCATCGTCAACAGGAACGTCCAAGGGATACAGTAAACCTGAAGTGAAGCATCAGAATCTAAAACTGGACTCACAGGAGAGGTTCAAATCATAGAAAGTTAGAGTGTCAGTCCACATTCACTTAAGTCGGCATTGTGAATTTTGAATTTAATTCCAATGCAATTTCTGTGTTTCATCGTCAATAAGAAGGTCCAAGGTATACAGTAAACCTGAAGTGAAGCATCGGAATCTAAAACTGGAGTCACACGAGAGGTTCAAGTCATAGAGTGTCAGTCCTCTTGTACTTAGGTCGGCATTGTGCTTTTAGTATTAATTTCGGATGCAATTTCTGTGTTTCATCGTCAATATGAAGGTCCAAGTTATACAGTAAACCTAAATGGAAGCATCGGAATCTAAAACTGGACTCACAGGAGAGGTTCAAATCATAGAGAGTGTCAGTACTCTTGTACTTACGTCGGCATTGTGCCTTTTGTATTAAATTCGGATGCAATTTCTTTGTTTCATCGTCAATACGAACGTCCAAGGGATACAGTAAACCTGACGTGAAGCATCGAAATCTAATACTTGACTCACAGGAGTGTTTCAAATCATAGGAAGTGAGAGTGTCAGTCCTCTTGTACTTAAGTCGGCATTGTGGTTTTTGAATTTATTACCGATGAAATTTCTGTGCCTCATCGTCAATAATAAAGTCCAAGGTACACAGTAAACCTGAAGTGAAGCATCGGAATCTAAATCTGGACTCACAGGAGAGGTTCAAATCATAGAGAGTGTCAGTCCTCTTGTGCTTAAGTCGGCATTTTACCTTTTGAATAAGAAGTTCCGATGTATACAGTAAACGTGTGAAGCATCGCAATCTAAAACTGGACTCACAGGAGAGGTTCAAATCATAGAAAGTTAGAGTGTCAGTCCTCTTGTACTTAAGTCGTCATTGTGCCTTTTGTATTAAATTCGGATGCAATTTCTGTGTGTCATCGTCAATGAGAAGGTCCAAGGGATACAGTAAACCTGAAGTGAAGCATCGGAAACTAAAACTGGACTCACAGGAGAGGTTCAAATCATAGAAAGTGAGAGTGACAGTCCTCCTGTACTTAAGTCGGCATTGTGCCTTTTGTATTAAATTCAGCTGCAATTTCTGTGTTTCATCGTCAAAAAGAAGGTCCAAGGAATACAGTAAACTAGCAGTGAAGCATCGGTTTCTAAAACTGGACTCACAGGAGAGGTTCAAATCATAGAAAGTGAGAGTGTCAGTCCTCTTGTACTTAAGTCGGCATTGTGCCTTTTGTATTAATTTCAGAAGCAATTTCTGTGTTTCATCGTCAATAAGAAGCTCCAAGGGATACAGTAAACCTTACGTGAAGCATCGGAATCTAAAACTGGACTCACAGGATAGGTTGAAATCAAAGAAAGTTAGAGTGTCAGTCCTCTTGTACTTAAGTCGGCATTGTGCCTATTGTATTAAATTCGGATGCAATTTCTGTGTTTCATCGTCAATAAGAAGTTCCCAGGGATTAAGGAAACCTGAAGTGAAGCATCAGATTCTAAAAGTGGACTCACAGGAGAGGTTCAAATCATAGAAAGTTAGAGTGTCAGTCCTCTTGTACTTAAGTCGGCATTGTGCCTTTTGTATTAAATTCGGATGCAATTACTTTGTTTGTCGTCAATAAAAAGGTACAAGGGATACAGTAAACCTGAGGTGAAGCATCGGAATCTAAAACTGGACTCACAGGTGAGGTTTAAAATCATAGAAAGTGAGAGTGTCAGTCCTCTTGTACTTAGGTCGGTATTGTGCCTTTTGTAATAAATTCAGATGCAATTTCTGTGTTTCATCGACAATAAGACTGTCTCATGGATACAGTAAACCTGAAGTGAAGCGTCGGAATCTAAAACTGGACTCACAGGAGAGGTTGAAATCATAGAAAGTGAGAGTATCAGTCCTCTTGTACTTAAGTCGGCATTCTGCCTTTTGTATTAAATTCGGATGCAATTTCTATGTTTCATCGTCAATAAGAAGGTCCAAGGGATACAGTAAACCTGAAGTGAGGCATCGGAATCTAAAACTGGTCTCACAGGAGAGCTTCAAATCATAGAAAGTGAGAGTGTCAGTCCTCTTGTCCTTAAGTCGGCATTGTTCCTTTTCAATTTAATTCCGATGCAATTTCTGTGTTTCATCGTCATTAAGAAGTTCAGATGTATACAGTAAACCTGTGAAGCATCGGAATTTTAAAACTGGACTCACAGGAGAGGTTAATATCATAGAAAGTTAGAGTGTCAGTCCTCTTGTACTTAAGTCGGCATTGTGCCTTTTGTATTAAATTCGGATGCAATTTCTTCGTTTAATCGTCAATAAGAAGGTCCAAGGTATACAGTAATCCTGAAGTGAGGCATCGGAATCTAAAACCGGACTCACAGGAGAGGTTCAAATCATAGGAAGTGAGAGTGTCAGTCCTCTTGTACTGAAGTCGGCATTGTGCCTTTTCTATTAGATTCGGATGCAATATCTGTGATTCATCGTCAATGAGAAGGTCCAAGGTCTAAAGGAAAACCGAAGTGAAGCATCGGAATCTAAAACTGGACTCACAGGAGAGGTTCAAATCATAGGAAGTGAAAGTTTCAGTCCTCTTGTACTTAAGTCTTCATTGTGCGTTTTGTATTAAATTCTGATGCAATTTCTGTGAATCATGGGCAATAAGAAGGTCCAAGGTACACAGTAAACCTGAAGTGAAGATTCGGAATCTAAAACTGACTCACAGGAGAGGTTCAAATCATAGAAAGTTAGAGTGTCAGTCCACTTTCACTTAAGTCGGCATTGTGCCTTTTGAATTTCATTCCGATGCAATTTCTGTGTTTGATCGTCAATAAGAAGGTCCAAGGTATACAGTAAACCTGAAGTGAAGCATCGGAATCTAAAACTGGACTCACAGGAGTGGTTCAAATCATAGAGAGTGTCAGTCCTCTTGTACTTAAGCCGGCATTGTGCCTTTTGTATTTAATTCCGATGCAATTTCTGTGCCTCATCTACAAAAGAAGGTCCAATGTACACAGTAAACCCGAAGTGAAGCATCGGAATCTAAAAATGGACTCACAGGAGAGGTTCAAATCATAGAAAGTTAGAGTGTCAGTCCTCTTGTACTTAACTCGGCATTGTGCCTTTTGAATTTCATTCCGATGCAATTTCTGTGTTTCATCGTCAATATGAAGGTACAAGGGATACAGTAAACCAGAAGTGAAGCATCGGAATCTAAAACTGGACTCACAGGAGAGGTTCAAATCATAGAAAGTTAGAGTGTCAGTCCTCTTGTACTTAAGTCGGCATTGTGCCTTTTGTATTAAATTCGGATGCAATTTCTGTGTTTCGTCGTCAATAAGAAGGTCCAAGGGATTAAGGAAACCAGAAGTGAAGCATCAGAATCTAAAAGTGGACTCACAGGAGAGGTTCAAATTATAGAAAGTTAGAGTGTCTGTCCTCTTGTACTTAAGGCGGCATTGTGCCTTTTGTATTAAATTCGGAAGCAATTTCTGTGTTTCATTGTCAATAAGAAGGTCCAAGGGATATAGTAACCCTGAAGTGAAGCATCGGAATCTAAAACAGGACTCACAGGAGAGGTTCAAATCATAGTAAGTGAGAGTGTCAGTCCTCGTGTACTTAAGTCGGCATTGTGCCTTTTGTATTGAATTCGGCTGCAATTTCTGTGATTCATCGTCAAAAAGAAGGTCCAAGGGATACAGTAAACCTGAAGTGAAGCATCTGATTCTAAAACTGGATTCACAGAAGAGGTTCAAATCATAGAAAGTTAGAGTGTCAGTCCTCTTGTACTTAAGTCGGCATTGTGCCTTTTGAATTTAATTCCAATCACAATTTCTGTGTTTCATCGTCAATAAGAAGTTCCGAGGTATT
This sequence comes from Schistocerca americana, assembly GCF_021461395.2. Classification (NCBI taxonomy): domain Eukaryota; kingdom Metazoa; phylum Arthropoda; class Insecta; order Orthoptera; family Acrididae; genus Schistocerca; species Schistocerca americana. The sequence goes on from NC_060121.1 coordinate 63,792,631, forward strand.
CAGTAAACCAGAAGTGAAGCATCGGAATCTAAAACTGGACTCACAGGAGAGGTTCAAATCATAGAAAATTAGAGTGTCAGTCCTCTTGTACTTAAGTCGGCATTGTGCCCTTGGTATTAAATTCGGATGCAATTTCTGAGGTTCATCGTCAATAAGAAGGTCCTAGGGATACAGTAAACCTGACGTGAAGCATCGGAATCTAAAACTGGACTCACAGGAGAGGTTCAAATCATGGAAAGTGAGAGTGTCTGTATTCTTGCACTTAAGTCGGCAATGTGCCTTTTGTATCAAATTCGTATGCAATTTCTGTGATTCATCGTCAATAAGAAGGTCCAAGAGATACAGTAAACCTGAAGTGAAGCATCGGAATCTAAAACTGGACTCGCAGGAGAGGTTCAAATCATAGAAAGTTATAGTGTCAGTCCTCTTGTACTTCAGTCGGCATTGTGCTTTTTGAATTTAATTCCGATGCAATTTCTGTGTTTCATCGTCAATAAGAAGGTCCAAGGTATACAGTAAACCTGAAGTGAAACATCGGAATCTAAAACTTTACTCACAGGAGAGGTTCAAATCATAGAAAATTAGAGTGTCAGTCCCCTTTTATTTAAGTTGGCATTGTGAATTTTGAATTCAATACCGATACAATTTCTGTGTTTCATCGTCAATAAGAAGGTACAAGGTATACAGTAAACCTGAAGTGAAACATCGGAATCTAAATCTGGACTCACAGGAGAGGTTCAAATCATAGAGAGTGTCAGTCCTCTTGTGCTTAAGTCGGCATTGTGCCTTTTGAATTTAATTCCGATGCAATTTCTGTGTTTCATCGTCAATAAGAAGTTCCGATGTATACAGTAAACCTGTGAAGCATCGGAATCTAAAACTGGACTCACAGGAGAGGTTCAAATCATAGAAAGTTAGAGTGTCAGTCCTCTTGTACTTAAGTCGGCATTGTGCCTTTTGTATTAAATTCGGATGCAATTTCTGTGTGTCATCGTCAATGCGAAGGTCCAAGGGATACAGTAAACCTGAAGTGAAGCATCGGAATCTAATACTGGTCTCACAGGAGAGCTTCAAATCATAGAAAATTTGAGTGTCGGTCCTCTTGTACTTAAGTTGGCATTGTGCCTTTTGAATTTAATTCCGATGCAATGTCTGTGCCTCATCGTCTTAAGGAGGTCCAAGGTACACAGTAAACCTGAAGTGAAAAATCGGAATCTAATACTAGACTCACAATAGAGGTTCAAATCATAGGAAGTGAGAGTGTCAGTCCTCTTGTACTTAAGTCGGCATTGTGCCTTTTGTAATAAATTCGGATGCAATTTCTGTGATTCATCGGCAATAAGAAGGTCCAAGGTACACAGTAAACCTGAAGTGAAGCATCGGAATCTAAAACTGGACTCACAGGAGAGGTTCAAATAATAGAAAGTTAGAGTGTCAGTCCACTTTCACTTAAGTCGGCGTTGTGAATTTTGAATTTAATTCCAATGCAATTTCTGTGTTTCATCGTCAATAAGAAGGTCCAAGGTATACAGTAAACCTGAAGTGAAGCATCGGAATCTAAAACTGGACTCACAGGAGAGGTTCAAATCATAGAGAGTGTCAGTCCTCTTGTACTTAAATCGGCATTGTGCCTTTTGTATTAAATTCGGATGCAATTTCTTTGTTTCATCGTCAATAGGAACGTCCATGGGATACAGTAAACCTGAAATGAAGCATCGGAATCTTAACTGGACACACAGGAGAGGTTCAAATCATAGAAATTTAGAGTGTCAGTCCTCTTGTACTTAAGCCGGCATTGTGCCTTTTGTATTTAATTCCGATGCAATTTCTGTGCCTCATCGACAATAAGGAGGTCCAATGTACACAATAAACCCGAAGTGAAGCATCGGAATCTGAAACTGAACTCACAGGAGAGGTTCAAATCATAGAAATTTAGAGTGTCAGTCCTCTTGTACTTAAGCCGGCATTGTGCCTTTTGTATTTAATTCCGATGCAATTTCTGTGCCTCATCGACAATAAGGAGGTCCAATGTACACAATAAACCCGAAGTGAAGCATCGGAATCTGAAACTGAACTCACAGGAGAGGTTCAAATCATAGAAAGTTAGAGTGTCAGTCCTCTTGTACTTAAGTCGGCATTGTGCCTTTTGAATTTCATTCCGATGCAATTTCTGTATTTCATCGTCAATAAGAAGGTACAAAGGATACAGTAAACCAGAAGTGAAGCATCGGAATCTAAAACTGGACTCACAGGAGAGGTTCAAATCATAGAAAGTTAGAGTGTCAGTCCTCTTGTACTTAAGTCGGCATTGGGCATTTTGTATTATATTCGGATGCAATTTCTGTGTTCCATCGTCCATAAGAAGGTCCATGGCATTAAGGAAACCTGAAGTGAAGCATCAGAATCTAAAAGTGGACTCACAGGAGAGGTTCAAATCATAGAAAGTTAGAGTGTCAGTCCTCTTGTACTTAAGTCGGCATTGTGCCTTTTGTATTAAATTCGGATGCAATTTCTTTGTTTGTCGTCAATAAAAAGGTACAAAGGATACAGTAAACCTGAGGTGAAGCATCGGAATCTAAAACTGGACTCACAGGTGAGGTTTAAAGTCATAGAAAGTGAGAGTGTCAGTCCTCTTGTACTTAGGTCGGTATTGTGCTTTTTGTAATAAATTCAGCTGCAATTTCTGTGTTTCATCGACAATAAGACGGTCCAATGGATACAGTAAACCTGAAGTGAAGCGTCGGAATCTAAAACTGGACTCACAGGAGAGGTTGAAAACATAGAAAGTAAAAGTATCAGTCCTCTTGTACTTAAGTCGGCATTCTGCCTTTTGTATTAAATTCGGATGCAATTTCTATGTTTCATCGTCAATAAGAAGGTCCAAGGGATACAGTAAACCTGAAGTGAAGCATCGGAATCTAAAACTGGACTCACAGGAGAGGTTCAAATCAAGAAAGTGAGAGTGTCAGTCCTCTTGTACTTAAGTCGGCATTGTTCCTTTTGAATTTAATTCCGATGCAATTTCTGTGTTTCATCGTCATTAAGAAGTTCAGATGTATACAGTAAACCTGTGAAGCATCGGAATCTAAAACTGGACTCACAGGAGAGGTTAAAATCATAGAAAGTTAGAGTGTCAGTCCTCTTGTACTTAAGTCGGCATTGTGCCTTTTGTATTAAATTCGGATGTAATTTCTGTGTTTCATCGTCAATAAGAAGGTCCAAGAGATACAGTAAACCTGAAGTGAAGCATCAAAAACTAAAATTGGACTCACAGGAGAGGTTCAAATCATAGAAAGTGAGAGTGACAGTCCTCCTGTACTTAAGTCGGCATTGTGCCTTTTGTATTAAATTCGGATGCAATTTCTGTGTTTCATCGTCAAACAGAAGGTCGAAGGAATACAGTAAACTTGAGGTGAAGCATCGGATTCTAAAACTGGACTCACAGGAGAGGTTCAAATCATAGAAAGTGAGAGTGTCAGTCCTCTTGTACTTATGTCGGCATTGTGCCTTTTGTGTTAATTTCAGATGCTATTTCTGTGTTTCATCGTCAATAAGAAGGTCCAAGGGATACAGTAAACCTGAAGTGAGGCATCGGAATCTAAAACTGGTCTCACAGGAGAGCTTCAAATCATAGAAAATTTGAGTGTCAGTCCTATTGTACTTAAGTCGGCATTGTGCCTTTTGTATTAAATTCGGATGCAATTTCTGTGTTTCATCGTCAATAAGTAGGTCCAAGGTATACAGTAAACCTGAAGTGAAGCATCGGAATCTAAAACTGGACTCACAGGATAGGTTCAAATCATAGAAAGTGAGAGTGTCTGTCCTCTGTACTCAAGTCGGCATTGTGCCTTTTGTATTAAATTCGGATGAAATTTCTCTGTTTCATCGTCAATAAGAAGGTCCAAGGGATACAGTAAACCTGAAGTGAAGCAGCGGATTCTAAAACTGGACTCACAGGAGAGGCTCAAATCATAGATAGTTAGAGTGTCAGTCCTCTTGTACTTAAGTCGGCATTGTGCCTTTTGTATTAAATTCGGATGCAATTTCTTCGTTTAATCGTCAATCAGAAGGTCCAAGGTATACAGTAAACCTGAAGTGAGGCATCGGAATCTAAAACCGGACTCACAGGAGAGGTTCAAATCATAGGAAGTGAGAGTGTCAGTCCTCTTGTACTGAAGTCGGCATTGTGCCTTTTGTATTAGATTCGGATGTAATTTCTGTGATTCATCGTCAATAAGAAGGTCCAAGGTCTAAAGGAAAACTGAAGTGAAGCATCGGAATCTAAAACTGGACTCACAGGAGAGGTTCAAATCATAGAGAGTGTCAGTCCTCTTGTACTTAAGTCGGCATTGTGCCTTTTGTATTAAATTCGGATGCAATTTCTTTGTTTCATCGTCAATAAGAACGTCCAAGGGATACAGTAAACCTGAAGTTAAGCATCGGAATCTAAAACTGGACACACAGGAGAGGTTCAAATCATAGAAAATTAGAGTGTCAGTCCTCTTGTACTTAAGCCGGCATTGTGCCTTTTGTATTTAATTCCGATGCAATATCTGTGCCTCATCTAAAAAAGAAGGTCCAATGTACACAGTAAATTCGAAGTGAAGCATCGGAATCTAAAACTGGACTCACAGGAGAGGTTCAAATCATAGAAAGTTAGAGTGTCAGTCCTCTTGTACTTAACTCGGCATTGTGCCTTTTGAATTTCATTCCGATGCAATTTCTGTGTTTCATCGTCAATATGAAGGTACAAGGGATACAGTAAACCAGAAGTGAAGCATCGGAATCTAAAACTGGACTCACAGGAGAGGTTCAAATCATAGAGAGTGTCAGTCCTCTTGTACTTAAGTCGGCATTGTGCCTTTTGTATTAAATTCGGATGCAATTTCTTTGTTTCATCGTCAATAAGAACGTCCAAGGGATACAGTAAACCTGAAGTGAAGCATCGGAATCTAAAACTGGACACACAGGAGAGGTTCAAATCATAGAAATTTAGAGTGTCAATCCTCTTGTACTTAAGCCGGCATTGTGCCTTTTGTATTTAATTCCGATGCAATATCTGTGCCTCATCTACAAAAGAAGGTCCAATGTACACAGTAAACCCGAAGTGAAGCATCGGAATCTAGAACTGGACTCACAGGAGAGGTTCAAATCATAGAAAGTTAGAGTGTCAGTCCTCTTGTACTTAACTCGGCATTGTGCCTTTTGAATTTCATTCCGATGCAATTTCTGTGTTTCATCGTCAATATGAAGGTACAAGGGATACAGTAAACCTGAAGTGAAGCGTCGGAATCTAAAACTGGACTCACAGGAGAGGTTCAAATCATAGAAAGTAAGAGTATCAGTCCTCTTGTACTTAAGTCGGCATTGTGCCTTTTCAATTTAATTCCGATGTAATTTCTGTGTTTCATCGTCAATAAGAAGTTCCGAGGTATACAGTAAACCTGAAGTGAAGCATCGGAATCTATAACTGGACTCACAGGAGAGGTTCAAATCATAGAAAGTGTCTGTATTCTTGTACTTAAGGCGGCATTGTGCCTTTTGTATTAAATTCGGCTGCAATTTCTGTGATTCATCGTCAAAAAGAAGGTCCAAGGGATACAGTAAACCTGAAGTGAAGCATCTGATTCTAAAACTGGATTCACAGAAGTGGTTCAAATCATAGAAAGTTAGAGTGTCAGTCCTCTTGTACTTAAGTCGGCATTGTGCCTGTTATATTTCATTCGGATATAATTTCTGTGTTTCATCGTCAATAAGAAGGTCCAAGGGATATAGTAAACCTGAAGTGAAGCATCGGAATCTAAAACTTCACTCACAGGAGAGGTTCAAATCATAGAAAGTTAGAGTGTCAGTCCTCTTGTACTTAAGTCGGTATTGTGCCTTTTGAATTTAATTTCGATGCAATTTTTGTGCCTCATCGTCAATAAGAAGGCCCAAGGTACACAGTAAACGTGAAGTGGAGCATCGGAATCTAAAACTGGACTCGCAGGAGAGGTTCAAATCATAGAAAGTTAGAGTGTCAGTCCTCTTGTACTTCAGTCGGCATTGTGCCTTTTGAATTTAATTCCGATGCAATGTCTGTGTTTCATCGTCAATAGGAAGGTCGAAGGTATAAAGGAAACCTGAAGCGAAGCATCGGAATCTAAAACTCGACTAACAGGAGTGGTTCAAATCATAGTAAGTTAGAGTGTCTGTCCTCTTGTACTTAAGGCGGCATTGTACCTTTTGTATTAAATTCGGCAGCAATTTCTGTGTTTCATTGTCAATAAGAAGATCCAAGGGATACAGTAACCCTGAAGTGATGCATCGGAATCTAAAACTGGGCTCACAGGAGAGGTTCAAATCATAGATAGTGAGAGTGTCAGTCCTCTTGTACCTAAGTCGGCATTGTGCCTTTTGTATTAAATTCGGCTGCAATTTCTGTGTTTCATCGTCAATAAGAAGTTCCGAGGTATACAGTAAACCTGAAGTGAAGCATCGGAATCTAAAACTGGACTCACAGGAGAGGTTCAAATCATAGAAATTTAGAGTGTCAGTCCTCTTGTACTTAAGTCGGCATTGTGCCTTTCGTATTAAATTCCGATGCAATTTCTGTGTTTCATCGTCAATAAGAAGGTCCTAGGGATACAGTAAACCTGAAGTGAAGCATCGGCATCTAAAACTGGACTCACAGGAGAGGTTCAAATCATAGAAAGTGAGAGTGTCAGTCCTCTTGTACTTAAGTCGGCATTGTGCCTTTTGTATTAAATTCGGATGCAATTTCTTTGTTTCATCGTCAATAAGAACGTCCAAGGGATACAGTAAACCTGAAGTGAAGCATCGGAATCTAAAACTGGACACACAGGAGAGGTTCAAATCATAGAAATTTAGAGTGTCAGTCCTCTTGTACTTAAGCCGGCATTGTGCCTTTTGTATTTAATTCCGATGCAATATCTGTGCCTCATCTACAAAAGAAGGTCCAATGTACACAGTAAACCCGAAGTGAAGCATCGGAATCTAAAACTGGACTCACAGGAGAGGTTCAAATCATAGAAAGTTAGAGTGTCAGTCCTCTTGTACTTAACTCGGCATTGTGCCTTTTGAATTTCATTCCGATGCAATTTCTGTGTTTCATCGTCAATATGTAGGTACAAGGGATACAGTAAACCAGAAGTGAAGCATCGGAATCTAAAACTGGACTCACAGGAGAGGTTCAAATCATAGAATGTTAGAGTGTCAGTCCTCTTGTACTTAAGTCGGCATTGTGCCTTTTGTATTAAATTCGGATGCAATATCTGTGTTTCATCGTCAATAAGAAGGTCCAAGGGATTAAGGAAACCTTAAGTGAAGCATCAGAATCTAAAAGTGGACTAACAGGAGAGGTTCAAATCATAGAAAGTTAGAATGTCTGTCCTCTTGTACTTAAGTCGGCATTGTGCCTTTTGTATTGAATTCGGATGCAATTCCTTTGTTTCATCGTCAATAAGAAGGTACAAGGGATACAGTGAACCGGAGGTGAAGAATCGGAATCTAAAACTGGACTCACAGGAGAGGTTTAAAATCATAGAAAGTGAGAGTGTCACTCCTCTTGTACTTAGGTCGGTATTGTGCCTTTTGTAATAAATTCAGATGCAATTTCTGTGTTTCATCGACAATAAGACGGTCCAATGGATACAGTAAACCTGAAGTGAAGCGTCGGAATCTAAAACTGGACTCACAGGAGAGGTTCAAATCATAGAAAGTAAGAGTATCAGTCCTCTTGTACTTAAGTCGGCATTGTGCCTTTTCAATTTAATTCCGATGTAATTTCTGTGTTTCATCGTCAATAAGAAGTTCCGAGGTATACAGTAAACCTGAAGTGAAGCATCGGAATCTATAACTGGACTCACAGGAGAGGTTCAAATCATAGAAAGTTAGAGTGTCTGTCCTCTTGTACTTAAGGCGGCATTGTGCCTTTTGTATTAAATTCGGCTGCAATTTCTGTGATTCATCGTCAAAAAGAAGGTCCAAGGGATACAGTAAACCTGAAGTGAAGCATCTGATTCTAAAACTGGATTCACAGAAGAGGTTCAAATCATAGAAAGTTAGAGTGTCAGTCCTCTTGTACTTAAGTCGGCATTGTGCCTTTTGAATTTAATTCCGATCACAATTTCTGTGTTTCATCGTCAATAAGAAGTTCCGAGGTATTCAGTAAACCAGAAGTGAAGCATCGGAATCTAAAACTGGACTCACAGGAGAGGTTCAAATCATAGAAAATTAGAGTGTCAGTCCTCTTGTACTTAAGTCGGCATTGTGCCTTTGGTATTAAATTCGGATGCAATTTCTGAGGTTCATCGTCAATAAGAAGTTCCTATGGATACAGTAAACCTGACGTGAAGCATCGGAATCTAAAACTGGACTCACAGGAGAGGTTCAAATCATAGATAATGAGAGTGACAGTCCTCCTGTACTTAAGTCGGCATTGTGCCTTTTGTATTAAATTTGGATGCAATTTCTGTGTTTCATCGTCAATAAGAAGGTCCAAGGGATACAGTAAACCTGAAGTTAAGCATCGGATTCTAAAACTGGACTCACAGGAGAGGTTCAAATCATGGAAAGTGAGAGTGTCTGTATTCTTGCACTTAAGTCGGCAATGTGCCTTTTGTATCAAATTCGGATGCAATTTCTGTGATTAATCGTCAATAAGAAGGTCCAAGAGATACAGTAAACCTGAAGTGAGGCATCGGAATCTAAAACTGGACTCACAGGACAGGTTCTAATCATAGAAAGTTAGAGTGTCAGTCCTCTTGTACTTAAGTCGGCATTGTGCCTGTTGTATTTAATTCGGATGCAATTTCTGTGTTTCATCGTCAATAAGAAGGTCCAAGGGATATAGTAAACCTGAAGTGAAGCATCGGAATCAAAAACTTCACTCACAGGAGAGGTTCAAATCATAGAAAGTTAGAGTGTCAGTCCTCTTGTACTTAAGTCGGCATTGTGCCTTTTGAATTTAATTTCGATGCAATTTTTGTGCCTCATCGTCAATAAGAAGGCCCAAGGTACACAGTAAACCTGAAGTGGAGCATCGGAATCTAAAACTGGACTCGCAGGAGAGGTTCAAATCATAGAAAGTTAGAGTGTCAGTCCTCTTGTACTTCAGTTGGCATTGTGCCTTTTGAACTTAATTCCGATGCAATTTCTGTGTTTCATCGTCAATAAGAAGGTCCAAGGTATACAGTAAACCTGAAGTGAAACATCGGATTCTAAAACTGGACTCACAGGAGAGGTTCAAAACATAGAAAGTGAGAATGTCATTCGTCTTGATCTTAAGTCGGCATTGTGCCTTTTGTATTAAATTCGGATGCAATTTCTGTGTTTCATCGTCAATAGGAAGGTCGAAGGTATAAAGGAAACCTGAAGCGAAGCATCAGAATCTAAAACTCGACTCACAGGAGTGGTTCAAATCATAGTAAGTTAGAGTGTCTGTCCTCTTGTACTTAAGGCGGCATTGTACCTTTTGTATTAAATTCGGAAGCAATTTCTGTGTTTCATTGTCAATAAGAAGGTCCAAGGGATACTGTAACCCTGAAGTGATGCATCGGAATCTAAAACTGGACTCACAGGAGAGGTTCAAATCATAGATAGTGAGAGTGTCAGTCCTCTTGTACTTAAGTCGGCATTGTGCCTTTTGTATTAAATTCGGCTGCAATTTCTGTGTTTCATCGTCATTAAGAAGTTCCGAGGTATACAGTAAACCTGAAGTGAAGCATCGGAATCTAAAACTGGACTCACAGGAGAGGTTCAAATCATAGAAATTTTGAGTGTCAGTCCTCTTGTACTTAAGTCGGCATTGCGCTTTTTGTATTAAATTCCGATGCAATTTCTGTGTTTCATCGTCAATAAGAAGGTCCTAGGGATACAGTAAACCTGAAGAGAAGCATCGGAATCTAAAACTGGACTCACAGGAGAGGTTCAAATCATAGAAAGTGAGAGTGACAGTCCTCCTGTACTTAAGTCGACATTGTGCCTTTTGTATTAAATTCGGATGCAATTTCTGTGTTTCATCGTCAATAAGATGGTCCAAGGGATACAGTAAACCTGAAGTTAAGCATCGGATTCTAAAACTGGACTCACAGGAGAGGTTCAAATCATGGAAAGTGAGTGTGTCAGTACTCTTGTACTTAAGTCGGCATTGTGCCTTTTGTAGTAAATTCGGATGCAATTTCTGTGATTCATCGTAAATAAGTAGGACCAAGGGATACAGTAAACCTGAAGTGAAGCATCGGAATCTATTACTAGACTCACAGGAGAGGTTCTAATCATAGAAAGTTAGAGTGTCAGTCCTCTTGTACTTAAGTCGGCTCTATGATTTTTGTATTAAATTCGAATGCAATTTCTGCGTTTCATCGTCAATAAGAAGGTCCAAGGGATACAGTAACCCTGAAGTGAAGCATCGGAATCTAAAACTGGACTCACAGGAGAGGTTCAAATCATAGAAAGTTAGATTGTCAGTCCTCCTGTACTTAAGTCAACATTGTGCCTTTTGAATTTAATTCCGATGCAATTTCTGTGTTTCATCGTCAATAAGAAAATCCGAGGTATAAAGTAAACCTGAAGTGAAGCATCGGAATCTAAAACTGGACTCACAGGAGAGGTTCAAATCATAGAAAATTAGAGTGTCAGTCCTCTTGTAATTAAGTCGGCTTTGTGCCATTTGTATTGAATTCGGATGCAATTACTGTGTTTCATCGTCAATTAGAAGGTCCAAGGGATACAGTAAACCTGAAGTGAAGCATCGGAATCTAAAGCTGGACTCACAGGAGAGGTTCAAATCATAGAAAGTAAGAGTGACAGTCCTCCTGTACTTAAGTCGGCATTGTGCCTTTTGTATTAAAGTCGGATGCAATTTCTGTGTTTCATCGTCAATAAGAAGGTCCAAGGGATACAGTAAACCTGAAGTTAAGCATCGGATTCAAAAACTGGACTCACAGGAGAGGTTCAAATCATGGAAAGTGAGAGTGTCAGTCCTCTTGTACTTATGTCCTCATTGTGCCTTTTGAATTTTAATTTTGATGCAATTTCTGTGCCTCATCGTCAATAAGAACGTCCAAGGTACACAGTAAACCTGAAGTGAAGCATCGGAAACAAAAACTAGACTCACAGAAGAGCTTCAAAACATAGAAAGTGAGAGTGTCAGTCCTCTTGTACTTAAGTCGGCATTGTGCCTTTTTAATTTAATTCCGATGCAATTTCTGTGTTTCATCGTGAATAAGGAGTTCCGAGGTGTACAGTAAACCTGTAGTGAAGCATCGGAATCTAAAACTGGACTCACAGGAGAGTTTCAAATCATAGAAAGTTAGAGTGTGTATCCTCTTGTATTTAAGGAGGCATTGTGTCATTTGTATTAAATTCGGGAGCAATTTCTGTGATTCATCGTCAATAAGAAGGTCCAATGGATACAGTAAACCTGAAGTGAAGCATCGGAATCTAAAACTGGACTCACAGGAGAGGTTCAAATCATAGAAAGTGAGAGTCTCAGTCCTCTTGTACTTAAGTCGGCATTGTGACTGGTGTATTAAATTCGGATGCAATTTCTGTGTTTCATCGTCAATAAGAAGGTCCAAGGGATACAGTAATCCTGAAGTGAGGCATCGGAATCTAAAACTGGACTCACAGGAGAGGTTCAAATCATAGAAAGTTATAGTGTCAGTCCTCTTGTACTTAAGTCGGCATTGTGCCTTTTGTATTAAATTCGGATGCAATTTCTGTGTTTCATTGTGAATAAGTGGGTGCAAGGTATAAAGGAAACCTGAAGTGAAGCATCGGAATCTAAAATTTGACTCACAGGAGAGGTTCAAATCATAGAAAGTAAGAGTGTCAGTCCTCTTGTACTTAAGTCGGCATTGTGCTTATGTATTAAATTCGGATGCGATTTCTTTGTTTCATCATCAATTAGAAGGTACAAGGGATACAGTAAACCTGAAGTGAAGCATCGGAATCTAAAACTAGACTCACAGGAGAGGTTCAAATCATAGAAAGTGAGAGTGTCAGTCCTCTTGTACTTAAGTCGGCATTGTGCCTTTTGAATCTAATTCCGATGCAATTTCTGTGTTTCATCGTCAATAAGTAGTTCCGAGGTATAAAGTAAACCTGAAGTGAAGCAGCGGAATCTAAAACTGGACTCACAGCAGAGGTTCAAATCATAGAAAGTTAGAGTGTCAGTCCTCTTGTACTTAAGTCGGCATTGTGCCTTTTGTATTAAATTCGGATGCAATTTCTTCGTTTAATCGTCAATCAGAAGGTCCAAGGTATACAGTAAACCTGAAGTGAGGCATAGGAATCTAAAACCGGACTCACAGGAGAGGTTCAAATCATAGGAAGTGAGAGTGTCAGTCCTCTTGTACTGAAGTCGGCATTGTGCCTTTTGTATTAGATTCGGATGTAATTTCTGTGATTCATCGTCAATAAGAAGGTCCAAGGTCTAAAGGAAAACTGAAGTGAAGCATCGGAATCTAAAACTGGACTCACAGGAGAGGTTCAAATCATAGTGAGTGTCAGTCCTCTTGTACTTAAGTCGGCATTGTGAATTTTGTATTAAATTCGGATGCAATTTCTTTGTTTCATCGTCAATAAGAACGTCCAAGGGTACAGTAAACGTGAAGTGAAGCATCGGAATCTAAAACTGGACACACAGGAGAGGTTCAAATCATAGAAATTTAGAGTGTCAGTCCTCTTGTACTTAAGCCGGCATTGTGCCTTTTGTATTTAATTCCGATGCAATATCTGTGCCTCATCTACAAAAGAAGGTCCAATGTACACAGTAAACCCGAAGTGAAGCATCGGAATCTAAAACTGGACTCACAGGAGAGGTTCAAATCATAGAAAGTTAGAGTGTCAGTCCTCTTGTACTTAACTCGGCATTGTGCCTTTTGAATTTCATTCCGATGCAATTTCTGTGTTTCATCGTCAATATGAAGGTACAAGGGATACAGTAAACCAGAAGTGAAGCATCGGAATCTAAAACTGGACTCACAGGAGAGGTTCAAATCATAGAAAGTTAGAGTGTCAGTCCTCTTGTACTTAAGTCGGCATTGTGGGTTTTGTATTAAATTCGGATGCAATATCTGTGTTTCATCGTCAATAAGAAGGTCCAAGGGATTAAGGAAACCTTAAGTGAAGCATCAGAATCTAAAAGCGGACTCACAGGAGAGGTTCAAATCACAGAAAGTTAGAATGTCTGTCCTCTTGTACTTAAGTCGGCATTGTGCCTTTTGTATTGAATTCGGATGCAATTTCTTTGTTTCATCGTCAATAAGAAGGTACAAGGGATACAGTGAACCGGAGGTGAAGAATCGGAATCTAAAACTGGACTCACAGGAGAGGTTTAAAATCATAGAAAGTGAGAGTGTCACTCCTCTTGTACTTAGGTCGGTATTGTGCCTTTTGTAATAAATTCAGATGCAATTTCTGTGTTTCATCGACAATAAGTCGGTACAATGGATACAGTAAACCTGAAGTGAAGCGTCGGAATCTAAAACTGGACTCACTGGAGAGGTTCAAATCATAGAAAGTAAGAGTATCAGTCCTCTTGTACTTAAGTCGGCATTGTGCCTTTTCAATTTAATTCCGATGTAATTTCTGTGTTTCATCGTCAATAAGAAGTTCCGAGGTATACAGTAAACCTGAAGTGAAGCATCGGAATCTATAACTGGACTCACAGGAGAGGTTCAAATCATAGAAAGTTAGAGTGTCTGTCCTCTTGTACTTAAGGCGGCATTGTGCCTTTTGTATTAAATTCGGCTGCAATTTCTGTGATTCATCGTCAAAAAGAAGGTCCAAGGGATACAGTAAACCTGAAGTGAAGCATCTGATTCTAAAACTGGATTCACAGAAGAGGTTCAAATCATAGAAAGTTAGAGTGTCAGTCCTCTTGTACTTAAGTCGGCATTGTGCCTTTTGAATTTAATTCCGATCACAATTTCTGTGTTTCATCGTCAATAAGAAGTTCCGAGGTATTCAGTAAACCAGAAGTGAAGCATCGGAATCTAAAACTGGACTCACAGGAGAGGTTCAAATCATAGTGAGTGTCAGTCCTCTTGTACTTAAGTCGGCATTGTGCCTTTTGTATTAAATTCGGATGCAATTTCTTTGTTTCATCGTCAATAAGAACGTCCAAGGGTACAGTAAACCTGAAGTGAAGCATCGGAATCTAAAACTGGACACACAGGAGAGGTTCAAATCATAGAAATTTAGAGTGTCAGTCCTCTTGTACTTAAGCCGGCATTGTGCCTTTTGTATTTAATTCCGATGCAATATCTGTGCCTCATCTACAAAAGAAGGTCCAATGTACACAGTAAACCCGAAGTGAAGCATCGGAATCTAAAACTGGACTCACAGGAGAGGTTCAAATCATAGAAAGTTAGAGTGTCAGTCCTCTTGTACTTAACTCGGCATTGTGCCTTTTGAATTTCATTCCGATGCAATTTCTGTGTTTCATCGTCAATATGAAGGTACAAGGGATACAGTAAACCAGAAGTGAAGCATCGGAATCTAAAACTGGACTCACAGGAGAGGTTCAAATCATAGAAAGTTAGAGTGTCAGTCCTCTTGTACTTAAGTCGGCATTGTGCCTTTTGTATTAAATTCGGATGCAATATCTGTGTTTCATCGTCAATAAGAAGGTCCAAGGGATTAAGGAAATCTTAAGTGAAGCATCAGAATCTAAAAGTGGACTCACAGGAGAGGTTCAAATCACAGAAAGTTAGAATGTCTGTCCTCTTGTACTTAAGTCGGCATTGTGCCTTTTGTATTGAATTCGGATGCAATTTCTTTGTTTCATCGTCAATAAGAAGGTACAAGGGATACAGTGAACCGGAGGTGAAGAATCGGAATCTAAAACTGGACTCACATGAGAGGTTTAAAATCATAGAAAGTGAGAGTGTCACTCCTCTTGTACTTAGGTCGGTATTGTGTCTTTTGTAATAAATTCAGATGCAATTTCTGTGTTTCATCGACAATAAGACGGTCCAATGGATACAGTAAACCTGAAGTGAAGCGTCGGAATCTAAAACTGGACTCACTGGAGAGGTTCAAATCATAGAAAGTAAGAGTATCAGTCCTCTTGTACTTAAGTCGGCATTGTGCCTTTTCAATTTAATTCCGATGTAATTTCTGTGTTTCATCGTCAATAAGAAGTTCCGAGGTATACAGTAAACCTGAAGTGAAGCATCGGAATCTATAACTGGACTCACAGGAGAGGTTCAAATCATAGAAAGTTAGAGTGTCTGTCCTCTTGTACTTAAGGCGGCATTGTGCCTTTTGTATTAAATTCGGCTGCAATTTCTGTGATTCATCGTCAAAAAGAAGGTCCAAGGGATACAGTAAACCTGAAGTGAAGCATCTGATTCTAAAACTGGATTCACAGAAGAGGTTCAAATCATAGAAAGTTAGAGTGTCAGTCCTCTTGTACTTAAGTCGGCATTGTGCCTTTTGAATTTAATTCCGATCACAATTTCTGTGTTTCATCGTCAATAAGAAGTTCCGAGGTATTCAGTAAACCAGAAGTGAAGCATCGGAATCTAAAACTGGACTCACAGGAGAGGTTCAAATCATAGAAAATTAGAGTGTCAGTCCTCTTGTACTTAAGTCGGCATTGTGCCTTTGGTATTAAATTCGGATGCAATTTCTGAGGTTCATCGTCAATAAGAAGTTCCTAGGGATACAGTAAACCTGACGTGAAGCATCGGAATCTAAAACTGGACTCACAGGAGAGGTTCAAATCATAGATAATGAGAGTGACAGTCCTCCTGTACTTAAGTCGGCATTGTGCCTTTTGTATTAAATTTGGATGCAATTTCTGTGTTTCATCGTCAATAAGAAGGTCCAAGGGATACAGTAAACCTGAAGTTAAGCATCGGATTCTAAAACTGGACTCACAGGAGAGGTTCAAATCATGGAAAGTGAGAGTGTCTGTATTCTTGCACTTAAGTCGGCAATGTGCCTTTTGTATCAAATTCGGATGCAATTTCTGTGATTAATCGTCATAAGAAGGTCCAAGAGATACAGTAAACCTGAAGTGAAGCATCGGAATCTAAAACTGGACTCACAGGACAGGTTCTAATCATAGAAAGTTAGAGTGTCAGTCCTCTTGTACTTAAGTCGGCATTGTGCCTGTTGTATTTCATTCGGATGCAATTTCTGTGTTTCATCGTCAATAAGAAGGTCCAAGGGATATAGTAAACCTGAAGTGAAGCATCGGATTCTAAAACTGGACTCACAGGAGAGGTTCAAATCATAGATAATGAGAGTGACAGTCCTCCTGTACTTAAGTCGGCATTGTGCCTTTTGTATTAAATTTGGATGCAATTTCTGTGTTTCATCGTCAATAAGAAGGTCCAAGGGATACAGTAAACCTGAAGTTAAGCATCGGATTCTAAAACTGGACTCACAGGAGAGGTTCAAATCATAGAAAGTTAGAGTGTCAGTCCTCTTGTACTTAAGTCGGCATTGTGCCTTTTGAATTTAATTTCGATGCAATTTTTGTGCCTCATCGTCAATAAGAAGGCCCAAGGTACACAGTAAACCTGAAGTTAAGCATCGGATTCTAAAACTGGACTCACAGGAGAGGTTCAAATCATAGAAAGTTAGAGTGTCAATCCTCTTGTACTTCAGTCGGCATTGTGCCTTTTGAATTTAATTCCGATGCAATTTCTGTGTTTCATCGTCAATAAGAAGGTCCAAGGTATACAGTAAACCTGAACTGAAACATCGGAATCTAAAACTGGACTCACAGGAGAGGTTCAAAACATAGAAAGTGAGAGTGTCATTCGTCTTGATCTTAAGTCGGCATTGTGCCTTTTGTATTAAATTCGGATGCAATTTCTGTGTTTCATCGTCAATAGGAAGGTCGAAGGTATAAAGGAAACCTGAAGCGAAGCATCGGAATCTAAAACTCGACTCAGAGGAGTGGTTCAAATCATAGTAAGTTAGAGTGTCTGTCCTCTTGTACTTAAGGCGGCATTATACATTTTGTATTAAATTCGGAAGCAATTTCTGTGTTTCATTGTCAATAAGAAGGTCCAAGGGATACAGTAACCCTGAAGTGATGCATCGGAATCTAAGACTGGACTCACAGGAGAGGTTCAAATCATAGATAGTGAGAGTGTCAGTCCTCTTGTACTTAAGTCGGCATTGTGCCTTTTGTATTAAATTCGGCTGCAATTACTGTGTTTCATCGTCAATAAGAAGTTCCGAGGTATACAGTAAACCTGAAGTGAAGCATCGGAATCTAAAACTGGACTCACAGGAGAGGTTCAAATCATAGAAATTTAGAGTGTCAGTCCTCTTGTACTTAAGTCGGCATTGTGCCTATTGTATTAAATTCCGATGCAATTTCTGTGTTTCATCGTCAATAAGAAGGTCCTAGGGATACAGTAAACCTGAAGTGAAGCATCGGCATCTAAAACTGGACTCACAGGAGGGGTTCAAATCATAGAAAGTGAGAGTGTCAGTCCTCTTGTACTTAAGTCGGCATTGTGCCTTTTGTATTAAATTCGGATGCAATTTCTTTGTTTCATCGTCAATAAGAACGTCCAAGGGATACAGTAAACCTGAAGTGAAGCATCGGAATCTAAAACTGGACACACAGGAGAGGTTCAAATCATAGAAATTTAGAGTGTCAGTCCTCTTGTACTTAAGCCGGCATTGTGCCTTTTGTATTTAATTCCGATGCAATATCTGTGCCTCATCTACAAAAGAAGGTCCAATGTACACAGTAAACCCGAAGTGAAGCATGGGAATCTAAAACTGGACTCACAGGAGAGGTTCAAATCATAGAAAGTTAGAGTGTCAGTCCTCTTGTACTTAACTCGGCATTGTGCCTTTTGAATTTCATTCCGATGCAATTTCTGTGTTTCATCGTCAATATGAAGGTACAAGGGATACAGTAAACCAGAAGTGAAGCATGGGAATCTAAAACTGGACTCACAGGAGACGTTCAAATCATAGAAAGTTAGAGTGTCAGTCCTCTTGTACTTAAGTCGGCATTGTGCCTTTTGTATTAAATTCGGATGCAATATCTGTGTTTCATCGTCAATAAGAAGGTCCAAGGGACTAAGGAAACCTTAAGTGAAGCATCAGAATCTAAAACTGGACTCATAGGAGAGGTTTAAAGTCATAGAAAGTGAGAGTGTCACTCCTCTTGTACTTAGGTCGGTATTGTGCCTTTTGTAATAAATTCAGATGCAATATCTGTGTTTCATCGAGAATAAGACGGTCCAATGGATACAGTAAACCTGAAGTGAAGCGTCGGAATCTAAAACTGGACTCACAGGAGAGGTTCAAATCATAGAAAGTAAGAGTATCAGTCCTCTTGTACTTAAGTCGGCATTGTGCCTTTTCAATTTAATTCCGATGTAATTTCTGTGTTTCATCGTCAATAAGATGTTCCGAGGTATACAGTAAACCTGAAGTGAAGCATCGGAATCTATAACTGGACTCACAGGAGAGGTTCAAATCATAGAAAGTTAGAGTGTCTGTCCTCATGTACCTAAGGCGGCATTGTGCCTTTTGTATTAAATTCGGCTGCAATTTCTGTGATTCATCGTCAAAAAGAAGGTCCAAGGGATACAGTAAACCTGAAGTGAAGCATCTGATTCTAAAACTGGATTCACAGAAGAGGTTCAAATCATAGAAAGTTAGAGTGTCAGTCCTCTTGTACTTAAGTTGGCATTGTGCCTTTTGAATTTAATTCCGATCACAATTTCTGTGTTTCATCGTCAATAAGAAGTTCCGAGGTATTCAGTAAACCAGAAGTGAAGCATCGGAATCTAAAAATGGATTCACAGGAGAGGTTCAAATCATAGAAAATTAGAGTGTCAGTCCTCTTGTACTTAAGTCGGCATTGTGCCTTTGGTATTAAATTCGGATGCAATTTCTGAGGTTCATCGTCAATAAGAAGTTCCTAGGGATACAGTAAACCTGACGTGAAGCATCGGAATCTAAAACTGGACTCACAGGAGAGGTTCAAATCATAGATAATGAGAGTGACAGTCCTCCTGTACTTAAGTCGGCATTGTGCCTTTTGTATTAAATTTGGATGCAATTTCTGTGTTTCATCGTCAATAAGAAGGTCCAAGGGATACAGTAAACCTGAAGTTAAGCATCGGATTCTAAAACTGGACTCACAGGAGAGGTTCAAATCATGGAAAGTGAGAGTGTCTGTATTCTTGCACTTAAGTCGGCAATGTGCCTTTTGTATCAAATTCGGATGCAATTTCTGTGATTAATCGTCAATAAGAAGGTCCAAGAGATACAGTAACCCTGAAGTGAAGCATCGGAATCTAAAACTGGACTCACAGGACAAGTTCTAATCATAGAAAGTTAGAGTGTCAGTCCTCTTGTACTTAAGTCGGCATTGTGCCTGTTGTATTTCATTCGGATGCAATTTCTGTGTTTCATCGTCAATAAGAAGGTCCAAGGGATATAGTAAACCTGAAGTGAAGCATCGGAATCAAAAACTTCACTCACAGGAGAGGTTCAAATCATAGAAAGTTAGAGTGTCAGTCCTCTTGTACTTAAGTCGGCATTGCGCCTTTTGAATTTAATTTCGATGCAATTTTTGTGCCTCATCGTCAATAAGAAGGCCCAAGGTACACAGTAAACCTGAAGTGGAGCATCGGAATCTAAAACTGGACTCGCAGGAGAGGTTCAAATCATAGAAAGTTAGAGTGTCAGTCCTCTTGTACTTCAGTCGGCATTGTGCCTTTTGAATTTAATTCCGATGCAATTTCTGTGTTTCATCGTCAATAAGAAGGTCCAAGGTATACAGTAAACCTGAAGTGAAACGTCGGAATCTAAAACTGGACTCACAGGAGAGGTTCAAAACATAGAAAGTGAGAATGTCATTCGTCTTGATCTTAAGTCGGCATTGTGCCTTTTGTATTAAATTCGGATGCAATTTCTGTGTTTCATCGTCAATAGGACGGTCGAAGGTATAAAGGAAACCTGAAGCGAAGCATCGGAATCTAAAACTCGACTCACAGGAGTGGTTCAAATCATAGTAAGTTAGAGTGTCTGTCCTCTTGTACTTAAGGCGGCATTGTACCTTTTGCATTAAATTCGGAAGCAATTTCTGTGTTTCATTGTCAATAAGAAGGTCCAAGGGATACTGTAACCCTGAAGTGATGCATCGGAATCTAAAACTGGACTCACAGGAGAGGTTCAAATCATAGAAAGTGAGAGTCTCAATCCTCTTGTACTTAAGTCGGCATTGTGACTGGTGTATTAAATTCGGATGCAATTTCTGTGTTTCATCGTCAATAAGAAGGTCCAAGGGATACAGTAATCCTGAAGTGAAACATCGGAATCTTCAACTGGACTCACAGGAGAGGTTCACATCATAGAAAGTGAGAGTGTTAGTCGTCTTGTTCTTAAGTTGGCATTGTGCCTTTTGTATTAAATTCGGATGTAATTTCTGTGTTTCATCGTCAATAGGAGGGTCGAAGGTATACAGTAAATCTGAACTGAAGCATCGGAATCTAAAACTGGACTCACAGGAGAGGTTCAAATCATAGAAAGTTATAGTGTCAGTCCTCTTGTACTTAAGTCGGCATTGTGCCTTTTGTATTAAATTCGGTTGCAATTTCTGTGTTTCATTGTCAATAAGAGGGTCCAAGGTATAAAGGAAACCTGAAGTGAAGCATCGGAATCTAAAACTCGACTCACAGGAGAGGTTCAAATCATAGAAAGTTAGAGTGTAAGTCCGCTTGTACTTAAGTCGGCATTGTGCTTATGTATTAAATTCGGATGCGATTTCTTTGTTTCATCATCAATTAGAAGGTACAAGGGATACAGTAAACCTGAAGTGAAGCATCGGAATCTAAAACTGGACTCACAGGAGAGGTTCAAATCATAGAAAGTGAGAGTGTCAGTCCTCTTGTACTTAAGTCGGCATTGTGCCTTTTGAATCTAATTCCGACGCAATTTCTGTGTTTCATCGTCAATAAGAAGTTCCGAGGTATAAAGTAAACCTGAAGTGAAGCAGCGGAATCTAAAACTGGACTCACAGCAGAGGTTCAAATCATATTAAATTAGAGTGTCAGTCCTCTTGTACTTAAGTCGGCATTGTGCCTTTTATATTGAATTCGGATGCAATTTCTGTGTTTCATCGTCATTAAGAAGGTCCTAGATATACAGTAAACCTGAAGTGAAGCATCGAAATCTAAAACAGGACTCACAGGAGAGGTTCAAATCATAGAAAGTAAGAGTGACAGTCCTCTTGTAGTTGAGTCGGCATTGTGCCTTTTGTATTAAATTCGGATGCAATTTCTGTGATTCATCGTCAATAAGAAGTTCCAAGGGATTAAAGAAACCTGAAGTGAAGCATCAGAATCTAAAAGTGGACTCACAAGAGAGATTCAAATCATAGAAAGTTAGAGTGTCAGTCCTCTTGTACTTAAGTCGGCATTGTGCTTTTGTATTAAATTCGGATGCGATTTCTTTGTTTCATCATCAATTAGAAGGTACAAGGGATACAGTAAACCTGAAGTGAAGCATCGGAATCTAAAACTGGACTCACAGGAGAGGTTCAAATCATAGAAAGTGAGAGTGTCAGTCCTCTTGTACTTAAGTCGGCATTGTGCCTTTTTAATTTAATTCCGATGCAATTTCTGTGTTTCATCGTGAATAAGGAGTTTCGAGGTGTACAGTAAACCTGTAGTGAGGCATCGGAATCTAAAACTGGACTCACAGGAGAGTTTCAAATCATAGAAAGTTAGAGTGCGTATCCTCTTGTATTTAAGGAGGCATTGTGTCATTTGTATTAAATTCGGAAGCAATTTCTGTGATTCATCATCAATAAGAAGGTCCAAGGGATACAGTAAACCTGAAGTGAAGCATCGGAATCTAAAACTGGACTCACAGGAGAGGTTCAAATCATAAAATGTGACAGTCTCAGTCCTCTTGTACTTAAGTCGGCATTGTGACTTGTGTATTAAAATCGGATGCAATTTCTGTGTTTCATCGTCAATAAGAAGGTCCAAGGGATACAGTAATCCTGAAGTGAAACATCGGAATCTTCAACTGGACTCACAGGAGAGGTACAAATCATAGAAAGTGAGAGTATCTGTCCTCTTGTACTTAAGTCGGCATTGTGCCTTTTCAATTTTATTCCGATGTAATTTCTGTGTTTCATCGTCAATAAGAAGTTCCGAGGTATACAGTAAACCTGAAATGAAGCATCGGAATCTATAACTGGACTCACAGGATAGGTTCAAATCATAGAAAGTTAGAGTGTCAGTCCTCTAGTACTTAAGGCGGCATTGTGCCTTTTGGATTATATTCGGAAGCAATTTCTGTGTTTCATTGTCAATAAGAAGGTCCAACGAATACAGTAACCCTGAAGTGAAGCATCGGAAACTAAAACTGGACTCACAGGAGAGGTTCAAATCATAGTAAGTGAGAGTGTCAGTCCTCGTGTACTTAAGTCGGCATTGTGCCTTTTGTATTAAATTCGGCTGCAATTTCTGTGATTCATCGTCATAAAGAAAGTCCAAGGGATACAGTAAACCTGAAGTGAAGCATCTGATTCTAAAACTAGATTCACAGAAGAGGTTCAAATCATAGAAAGTTAGAGTGTCAGTCCTCTTGTACTTAAGTCGGCATTGTGCCTTTTGAATTTAATTCCGATCACAATTTCTGTGTTTCGTCGTCAATAAGAAGTTCCGAGGTATTCAGTAAACCAGAAGTGAAGCATCGGAATCTAAAACTGGACTCAAAGGAGAGGTTCAAATCATAGAAAATTAGAGTGTCAGTCCTCTTGTACTTAAGTCGGCATTGTCCCTTTGGTATTAAATTCGGATGCAATATCTGAGGTTCATCGTCAATAAGAAGGTCCTAGGGATACAGTAAACCTGACGTGAAGCATCGGAATCTAAAACTGGACTCACAGGAGAGGTTCAAATCATAGAAAGTGAGAGTGACATTCCTCCTGTACTTAAGTCGGCATTGTGCCTTTTGTATTAAATTTGGATGCAATTTCTGTGTTTCATCGTCAATAAGAAGGTCCAAGGGATACAGTAAACCTGAAGTTAAGCATCGGATTCTAAAACTGGACTCACAGGAGAGGTTCAAATCATGGAAAGTGAGAGTGTCTGTATTCTTGCACTTAAGTCGGCAATGTGCCTTTTGTATCAAATTCGGATGCAATTTCTGTGATTCATCGTCAATTAGAAGGTCCTAGAGATACAGTAAATCTGAAGTGAAGCATCGGAATCTAAAACTGGACTCACAGGAGAGGTTCTAAACATAGAAAGTTAGAGTGTCAGTCCTCTTGTACTTAAGTCGGCATTGTGCCTGTTGTATTTAATTCGGATGCAATTTCTGTGTTTCATCGTCAATAAGAAGGTCCAAGGGATATAGTAAACCTGAAGTGAAGCATCGGAATCTAAAACTTTACTCACAGGAGAGGTTCAAATCATAGAAAGTTAGAGTGTCAGTCCTCTTGTACTTAAGTCGGCATTGTGCCTTTTGAATTTAATTTTTATGCAATTTTTGTGCCTCATCGTCAATAAGAAGGCCCAAGGTACACAGTAAACCTGAAGAGAAGCATCAGAATCTAAAACTGGACTCGCAGGAGAGGTTCAAATCATAGAAAGTTAGAGTGTCAGTCCTCTTGTACTTCAGTCGGCATTGTGCCTTTTGAATTTAATTCCGATGCAATTACTGTGTTTCATCGTCAATAAGAAGGTCCCAGGTATACAGTAAACCTGAAGTGAAACATCGGAATCTAAAACTGGACTCACAGGAGACGTTCAAAACATAGAAAGTGAGAGTGTCATTCGTCTTGTTCTTAAGTCGGCATTGTGCCTTTTGTATTAAATTCGGATGCAATTTCTGTGTTTCATCGTCAATAGGAAGGTCGAAGGTATAAAAGAAACCTGAAGTGAAGCATCGGAATCTAAAACTCGACTCACAGGAGAGGTTCAAATCATAGTAAGTTAGAGTGTCTGTCCTCTTGTACTTAAGGCGGCATTGTAAGTTTGTATTAAATTCGGAAGCAATTTCTGTGTTTCATTGTCAATAAGAAGGTCCAAGGGATACAGTAACCCTGAAGTGATGCATCGGAATCTAAAACTGGACTCACAGGAGAGGTTCAAATCATAGATAGTGAGAGTGTCAGTCCTCTTGTACTTAAGTCGGCATTGTGCCTTTTGTATTAAATTCGGCTGCAATTTCTGTGTTTCATCGTCAATAAGAAGTTCCGAGGTATACAGTAAACCTGAAGTGAAGCATCGGAATCTAAAACTGGACTCACAGGAGAGGTTCAAATCATAGAAATTTAGAGTGTCAGTCCTCTTGTACTTAAGTCGGCATTGTGCCTTTTGTATTAAATTCCGATGCAATTTCTGTGTTTCATCGTCAATACGAAGGTCCTAGGGATACAGTAAACCTGAAGTGAAGCATCGGAATCTAAAACTAGACTCACAGGAGAGATTCAAATCATAGAAAGTGAGAGTGACAGTCCTCTTGTACATAAGTCGGCATTGTGCCTTTTGTATTAAATTCGGATGCAATTTCTGTGATTCATCGTAAATAAGAAGGTCCAAGGGATACAGTAAACCTGAAGTGAAGCATCGGAATCTAATACTAGACTCACAGGAGAGGCTCTAATCATAGAAAGTTAGAGTGTCAGTCCTCTTGTACTTAAGTCGGCTTTATGCCTTTTGTATTAAATTCGAATGCAATTTCTGCGTTTCATCGTCAATAAGAAGGTCCAAGGGATACAGTAACCCTGAAGTGAAGCATCGGAATCTAAAACAGGACTCACAGGAGAGGTTCAAAACATAGAAAGTTAAAGTGTCAGTCCTCTTGTACTGAAGTCGGCATTGTGCCTTTTGAATTTAATTCCGATGCAATTTCTGTGTTTCATCGTCAATAAGAAAATCCGAGGTATAAAGTAAACCTGAAGTGAAGCATCGGAATCTAAAACTGGACTCACAGGAGAGGTTCAAATCATAGAAAGTGAGAGTGTCAGTCCTGTTGTACTTAAGTCGGCATTGTGCCTTTTGTATTAAAGTCGGATGCAATTTCTGTGTTTCATCGTCAATAAGAAGGTCCAAGGGATAAAGTAAACCTGAAGTGAAACATCGGAATCTTAAACTGGACTCACAGGAGAGGTTCAAATCATAGAAAGTGAGAGTATCAGTCCTCTTGTACTTAAGTCGGCATTGTGCCTTTTGAATTTTAATTTTGATGCAATTTCTGTGCCTCATCGTCAATAAGAACGTCCAAGGTACACAGTAAACCTGAAGTGAAGCATCGGAATCAAAAACTAGACTCACAGAAGAGGTTCAAATCATAGAAAGTGAGAGTGTCAGTCCTCTTGTACTTAAGTCGTCATTGTGCCTTTTTAATTTAATTCCGATGGAATTTCTGTGTTTCATCGTGAATAAGGAGTTCCGAGGTGTACAGTAAACCTGTAGTGAAGCATCGGAATCTAAAACTGGACTCACAGGAGAGTTTCAAATCGTAGAAAGTTAGAGTGTCTATCCTCTTGTATTTAAGGAGGCATTGTGTCATTTGTATTACATTCGGAAGCAATTTCTGTGATTCATCGTCAATAAGAAGGTCCAAGGGATACAGTAAACATGAAGTGAAGCATCGGAATCAGAAACTGGACTCACAGGAGAGGTTCTAATCATAGAAAGTTAGAGTGTCAGTCCTCTTGTACTTAAGTCGGCATTGTGCCTTTTGAATTTAATTCCGATGCAATATCTGTGCCTCATCGTCAATAAGAAGGACCAAGGTAAACAGTACACCTGAAGTGAAGCATCGGAATCTAAAACTGGACTCACAGGAGAGGTTCTAATCATAGAAAGTTAGAGTGTCAGTCCTCTTGTACTTAAGTCGGCATTGTGCCTTTTTAATATAATTCCGATTGAATTTCTGTGTTTCATCGTGAATAAGGAGTTCCGAGGTGTACAGTGAACCTGTAGTGAAGCATCGGAATCTAAAACTGGACTCACAGGAGAGTTTCAAATCGTAGAAAGTTAGTGTGTCTATCCTCTTGTATTTAAGGGGGCATTGTGTCATTTGTATTATATTCGGATGAAATTTCTGCGTTTCATCGTCAATAAGAAGGTCCAAGGGATACAGTAAACCTGAAGTGAAGCATCGGAATCTAAAACTGGACTCACAGGAGAGGTTCAAATCCTAGAAAGTTAGAGTGCCAGTCCTCTTGTACTTAAGTCGGCATTGTGCCTTTTGAATTTAATTCCGATGCAATTTCTGTGCCTCATCGTCAATAAGAAGGACCAAGGTAAACAGTACACCTGAAGTGAAGCATCGGAATCTAAAACTGGACTCACAGGAGAGGTTCAAATCATAGTAAGTTAGAGTAACAGTCCTCTTGTACTTAAGTCGGCATTGTGCCTCTTGAATGTAATTCCGATGCAATTTCTGTGTTTCATCGTCAGTAAGAAGGTCCAAGGTATACAGTAAACCTGAAGTGAAGCATCGGAATCTAAAACGGGACTCACAGGAGAGGTCCAAATCATAGAAAGTAAGAGTGGCAGTCCTCTTGTACTTGAGTCGGCATTGTGCCTTTTGTATTAAATTCGGATGCAATTTCTGTGATTCATCGTCAATAAGAAGGTCCAAGGGATACAGTAAACCTGAAGTGAAGCATCGGAATCTAAAACTGGACTCACAGGAGAGCTTCTAATCATAGAAAGATAGAGTGTCAGTACTCTTGTACTTATGTCGGCATTGTGCCTTTTGTATTAAATTCGGATGCAATTTCTGTGTTTCATCGTCAATAAGAAGGTCCAAGGAATACAGTAAACCTGAAGTGAAGCATCGGAATCTAAACCTGGACCAACAGGAGAGGTTCAAATCATAGAAAGTTAAAGTGTCAGTCCTCTTGTACTTAAGTCGGCATTGTGCTTTTTGAATTTAATTCCGATGCAATTTCTGTGCCTCATCGTCAATGAGAACGTCCAAGGTACACAGTAAACCTGAAGTGAAGCATCGGAATCTAAAACTGGACTCACAGAAGAGGTTCAAATCATAGAAAGTGAGAGTGTCAGTCCTCTTGTACTTAAGTCGGCATTGTGCCTTTTGAATTTAATCCCGATGCAATTTCTGTGTTTCATCGTGAATAAGAAGTTCCGAGGTGTACAGTAAACCTGAGGTGAAGCAACGGAATCTAAAACTGGACTCACAGGAGAGTTTCAAATCATAGAAAGTTAGAGTGTCGATCCTCTTGTATTTAAGGCGGCATTGTGCCTTTTGTATTAAATTCGGATGCAATTTCTGTGTTTCATTGTCAATAAGAGGGTCCAAGGTATAAAGGAAACCTGAAGTGAAGCATCGGAATCTAAAACTCGACTCACAGGAGAGGTTCAAATCATAAAAAGTTAGAGTGTCAGTCCTCTTGTACTTAAGTCGGCATTGTGCTTTTGTATTAAATTCGGATGCGATTTCTTTGTTTCATCATCAATAAGAAGGTACAAGGGATACAGCAAACCTGAAGTGAAGCATCGGAATCTAAAACTGGACTCACAGGAGAGGTTCAAATCATAGAAAGTGAGAGTGTCAGTCCTCTTGTACTTAAGTCGGCATTGTGCCTTTTGAATCTAATTCCGATGCAATTTGTGTGTTTCATGGTCAATAAGAAGTTCCGAGGTATAAAGTAAACCTGAAGTGAAGCATCAGAATCTAAAACTGGACTCACAGGAGAGGTTCAAATCATAGAAAATTAGAGTGTCAGTCCTCTTGTACTTAAGTCGGCATTGTGCCTTTTGTATTGAATTCGGATGCAATTACTGTGTTTCATCGTCATTAAGAAAGTCCTAGGTATACAGCAAACCTGAGGTGAAGCATCGGAATCTAAAACTGGACTCACAGGAGAGGATCAAATCATAGAAAGTAAGAGTGACAGTCCTCTTGTACTTGAGTCGGCATTGTGCCTTTTGTATTAAATTCGGATGCAATTTCTGTGATTCATCGTCAATAAGAAGGTCCAAGGGATACAGTAAACCTGAAGTGAAGCATCGTAATCTAAAACTGGACTCACAGGAGAGCTTCTAATCATAGAAAGATAGAGTGTCAGTACTCTTGTACTTATGTCGGCATTGTGCCTTTTGTATTAAATTCGGATGCAATTTCTGTGTTTCATCGTCAATAAGAAGGTCCAAGGAATACAGTAAACCTGAAGTGAAGCATCGGAATCTAAACCTGGACCAACAGGAGAGGTTCAAATCATAGAAAGTTAAAGTGTCAGTCCTCTTGTACTTAAGTCGGCATTGTGCTTTTTGAATTTAATTCCGATGCAATTTCTGTGCCTCATCGTCAATAAGAACGTCCAAGGTACACAGTAAACCTGAAGTGAAGCATCGGAATCTAAAACTAGACTCACAGAAGAGGTTCAAATCATAGAAAGTGGGAGTGTCAGTCCTCTTGTACTTAAGTCGGCATTGTGCCTTTTGAATTTAATCCCGATGCAATTTCTGTGTTTCATCGTGAATAAGAACTTCCGAGGTGTACAGTAAACCTGAGGTGAAGCAACGGAATCTAAAACTGGACTCACAGGAGAGTTTCAAATCATAGAAAGTTAGAGTGTCGATCCTCTTGTATTTAAGGCGGCATTGTGCCTTTTGTATTAAATTCGGAGGCAATTTCTGTGTTTCATTGTCAATAAGAAAATAACCCTGAAGTGAAGCATCGGAATCTAAAACTGGACTCACTGCAGAGGATCAAATCATAGAATGTGAGGGTGTCAGTCCTCTTGTACTTAAGTCGGCATTGTGCCTTTTGTATTTAATTCGGCTGCAATTTCAGTGATTCATCGTCAAAAAGAAGGTCCAAGGTATACAGTAAACCTTAAGTCAAGCATCTGATTCTAAAACTGGATTCACAGAAGAGGTTCAAATCATAGAAAGTTAGAGTGTCAGTACTCTTGTACTTAAGTCGGCATTGTGCCTTTTGAATCTAATTCCGATGCAATTTCTGTGTTTCATAGTCAATAAGAAGTTCCGAGATATAAAGTAAACCAGATGTGAAGCGTCGGAATCTAAACTGGACTCACAGGGGAGGTTCAAATCATAGAAAATTAGAGTGTCAGTCCTCTTGTACTTAAGTCGGCGTTGTGCCTTTTGTATTATATTCGGATGCAATTTCTTCGATTCATCGTCAATAAGAAGGTCCAAGGGATACAGTAAACCTAAAGTGAAGCATCGGAATCTAAAACTGGACTTACAGGAGAGCTTCTAATCATAGAAAGTTAGAGTGTCAGTCCTCTTGTACTTATGTCGGCATTGTGCCTTTTGTGTTAAATTCGGTGGCAATTTCTGTGATTCATCGTCAATAAGAAGGTCCAAGGAATACAGTAATCCTGAAGTGAAGCATCGGAATCTAGAACTGGACTCACAGGAGGGGTTCTAATCATAGAAAGTTAGTGTGTCAGTCCTCTTTTACTTAAGTCGGCATTGTGCCTTTTTAATTTAATTCCGATGCAATTTCTGTGTTCCATCGTGAAAAAGGAGTTCCGAGGTGTACAGTAAACCTGAAGTGAAGCATCGGAATCAAAACTGGACTCACAGGAGAGGTTCTAATCATAGAAAGTTAGAGTGTCAGTCCACTTGTACTTAGGTAGGCATTGTGCCTTTTGTATTAAATTCGGATGCAATTTCTGCGTGTCATCGTCACTAAGAAGCTCCAAGGGATACAGTAAACCTGAAGTGAAGCATCGGAATCTAAAACTGGACTCACAGGAGAGGTTGAAATCATAGAAAGTTAGAGTGTCAGTCCTCTTGTACTTAAGTCGGCATTGTGCCTTTTGAATTTAATTCCGATGCAATTTCTGTGCCTCATCGTCAATAAGAAGGACCAAGGTACACAGTAAACCTGAAGTGAAGCATCGGAATCTAAAATTGGACTCACAGGAGAGGTTCAAATCATAGTAAGTTAGAGTGTCAGTCCTCTTGTACTTAAGTCGGCATTGAGCGTTTTGAATTTAATTCCAAAGCAACTTCT
This sequence comes from Schistocerca americana, assembly GCF_021461395.2. Taxonomy (NCBI): domain Eukaryota; kingdom Metazoa; phylum Arthropoda; class Insecta; order Orthoptera; family Acrididae; genus Schistocerca; species Schistocerca americana. The sequence goes on from NC_060121.1 coordinate 63,822,622, forward strand.
GTGTTTCATCGTCAATAAGAAGGTCCAAGGTATACAGTAAACCTGAAGTGAAGCAGCGGAATCTAAAACTGGACTCACAGGAGCGGTTCAAATCATAGAAAATTAGAGTGTCAGTCCTCTTGTACTTAAGTCGGCATTGTGCCTTTTGTCTTGAATTCGGATGCAATTACTGTGTTTCATCGTCATTAAGAACGTCCTAGGGATACAGTAAACCTGAAGTGAAGCATCGGAATCTAAAACTGGACTCACAGGAGAGGTTCAAATCATAGAAAGTAAGAGTGACAGTCCTCTTGTACTTGAGTCGGCATTGTGCCTTTTGTATTAAATTCGGATGCAATTTCTGTGATTCATCGTCAATAAGAAGGTCCAAGGGATACAGTAAACCTGAAGTGAAGCATCAGAATCTAAAACTGGACTCACAGGAGAGCTTCTAATCATAGAAAGATAGAGTGTCAGTACTCTTGTACTTATGTCGGCATTGAGCCTTTTGTATTACATTCGGATGCAATTTCTGTGTTTCATCGTCAATAAGAAGGTCCAAGGAATACAGTAAACCTGAAGTGAAGCATCGGAATCTAAACCTGGACCAACAGGAGAGGTTCAAATCATAGAAAGTTAAAGTGTCAGTCCTCTTGTACTTAAGTCGGCATTGTGCTTTTTGAATTTAATTCTGATGCAATTTCTGTGCCTCATCGTCAATAAGAACGTACAAGGTACACAGTAAACCTGAAGTGAAGCATCGGAATCTAAAACTGGACTCACAGAAGAGGTTCAAATCATAGAAAGTGAGAGTGTCAGTCCTCTTGTACTTAAGTCGGCATTGTGCCTTTTGAATGTAATCCCGATGCAATTTCTGTGTTTCATCGCGAATAAGAAGTTCCGAGGTGTGCAGTAAACCTGAGGTGAAGCAACGGAATCTAAAACTGGACTCACAGGAGAGTTTCAAATCATAGAAAGTTAGAGTGTCGGTCCTCTTGTATTTAAGGCGGCATTGTGCCTTTTGTATTAAATTCGGAAGCAATATCTGTGTTTCATTGACAATAAGAAGGTAACCCTGAAGTGAAGCATCGGAATCTAAAACTGGACTCACTGCAGAGGTTCAAATCATAGAAAGTGAGAGTGTCAGTCCTCCTGTACTTAAGTCGGCATTGTGCCTTTTGAAACTAATTCCGATGCAATTTCTGTGTTTCATCGTCAATAAGAAGTTCCGAGGTATAAAGTAAACCAGATGTCAAGCGTCGGAATCTAAAACTGGACTCACAGGGGAGGTTCAAATCATAGAAAATTTGAGTGTCAGTCCTCTTGTACTCAAGTCGGCATTGTGCCTTTTGTATTAAATTCGGATGCAATTTCTGTGTTTCATTGTCAATAAGAAGGTCCTAGGGATACAGTAAACCTGAAGTGAAGCATCGGAATCTTAAACTGGACTCACAGGAGAGGTTCAAATCATAGAAAGTGAGAGTGACAGTCCACCTATACTTAAGTCGGCATTGTGCCTTTTATATTATATTCGGATGCAATTTCTGTGTTTCATCGTCAATAAGAAAGTCCAAAGGATACATAAACCTGAAGTTAAGCATCGGATTCTGGAACTGGACCCACAGGAGAGGTTCAAATCATGGAAAGTGAGAGTGTCAGTCCTCTTGTACTTAAGTCGGCATTGTGCCTTTTGTATTAGATTCAGTTGCAATTTCTGTGATTCATCGTCAATAAGAAGGTCCAAGGGATACAGTAAACCTGAAGTGAAGCATCGGAATCGAAAACTGGACTCACAGGAGAGGTTCTAATCATAGAAAGTAAGAGTGTCAGTCCTCTTGTACTTAAGTCGGCATTGTGCCTGTTGTATTAAATTCGGATGCAATTTCAGTGTTTCATCGTCAATAAGAAGGTCCAAGGGATACAGTAAACCTGAAGTGAAGCACCGGAATCTAAAACTGGTCTCACAGGAGAGGTTTAAATCATAGAAAGTTAGAGTGTCTATCCTCTTGTATTTAAGGCGGCATTGTGTCTTTTGTATTAAATTCGGAAGCAATTTCTGTGATTCATCGTCAATAAGAAGGTCCAAGGGATACAGTAAACCTGAAGTGAAGCATCGGAATCTGAAACTGGACTCACAGGAGAGGTTCTAATCATAGAAAGTTAGAGTGTCAGTCCACTTGTACTTAAGTAGGCATTGTGCCTTTTGTATTAAATTCGGAAGCAATTTCTGCGTGTCATCGTCAATAAGAAGCTCCAAAGGGATACAGTAAACCTGAAGTGAAGCATCGGAATCTAAAACTGGACTCACAGAAGAGGTTCAAATCATAGAAAGTTAGAGTGTCAGTCCTCTTGTACTTAAGTCGGCATTGTGCCTTTCGAATTTAATTCTGATGCTATTTCTGTGCCTCATCGTCAATAAGAAGGACCAAGGTACACAGTAAACCTGAAGTGAAGCATCGGAATCTAAAACTGGACTCACAGGAGAGGTTCAAATCATAGTAAGTTAGAGTGTCAGTCCTCTTGTACTTAAGTCGGCATTGTGCCTTTTGAATTTAATTCCACAGCAATTTCTGTGTTTCATCGTCAATAGGAAGGTCCAAGGTATACAGTAAACCTGAAGTGAAGCATCGGAATCTAAAACTGGACTCACAGGAGAGGTTCAAATCATAGTAAGTTAGAGTAACAGTCCTCTTGTACTTAAGTCGGCATTGTGCGTTTTGAATTTAATTCCAAAGCAATTTCTGTGTTTCATCGTCAATAAGAAGGTCCAAGGTATACAGTAAACCTGAAGTGAAGCATCGGAATCTAAAACTGGACTCACAGGAGAGGTTCAAATCATAGAAAGTGAGAGTCTCAGTCCTCTTGTACTTAAGTCGGCATTGTGCCTTTTGTATTAAATTCGGATGCAATTTCTGTGTTTCATCGTCAATAAGAAGGTCCAAGCGATACCGTAAACCTGAAGTGAAACATCGGAATCTTAAACTGGACTCACAGGAGATGTTCACATCATAGAAAGTGAGAGTGCAAGTCGTCTTGTTCTTAAGTTGGCATTGTGCCTTTTGTATTAAATTCGGATGTAATTTCTGTGTTTCATCGTCAATAGGATGGTCGAAGGTATACAGTAAATCTGAACTGAAGCATCGGAATCTAAAACTGGACTCACAGCAGAGGTTCAAATCATAGAAAGTTAGAGTGTCAGTCCTCCTGTACTTAAGTCGGCATTTTGCTTTTGTATTAAATTCGGATGTGATTTCTTTGTTTCATCATCAATAAGAAGGTACAAGGGATACAGCAAACCTGAAGTGAAGCATCGGAATCTAAAACTGGACTCACAGGAGAGGTTCAAATCATAGAAAGTGAGAGTGTCAGTCCTCTTGTACTTAAGTCGGCATTGTGCCTTTTGAATCTAATTCCGATGCAATTTCTGTGTTTCATCGTCAATAAGAAGTTCCGAGGTATAAAGTAAACCTGAAGTGAAGCAGCGGAATCTAAAACTGGACTCACAGGAGAGGTTCAAATCATAGAAAATTAGAGTGTCAGTCCTCTTGTACTTAAGTCGGCATTGTGCCTTTTGTATTGAATTCGGATGCAATTACTGTGTTTCATCGTCATTAAGAAGGTCCTAGGGATACAGTAAACCTGAAGTGAAGCATCGGAATCTAAAACTGGACTCACAGGTGAGGTTCAAATCATAGAAAGTAAGAGTGACAGTCCTCTAGTACTTAAGTCGGCATTGTGCCTTTTGTATTAAATTCGGATGCAATATCTGCGATTCATCGTCAATACGAAGGTCCAAGGGATACAGTAAACCTGAAGTGAAGCATCGGAATCTAAAACTGGACTCACAAGAGAGCTTCTAATCATAGAAAGTTAGAGTGTCAGTCCTCTTGTACTTATGTCGGCATTGTGCCTGTTGTATTAAATTCGGATGCAATTTCTGTGTTTCATCGTCAATAAGAAGGCCCAAGGAATACAGTAAACCTGAAGTGAAGCATCGGAATCTAAACCTGGACGCACAGGAGAGGTTCAAATCATAGAAATTTATAGTGTCAGTCCACTTGTACTTAAGTCGACATTGTGCCTTTTGAATTTAATTCCACAGCAATTTCTGTGTTTCATCGTCAATAGGAAGGTCCAAGGTATACAGTAAACCTGAAGTGAAGCATCGGAATCTAAAACTGGACTCACAGGAGAGGTTCAAATCATAGTAAGTTAGAGTGTCAGTCCTCTTGTACTTAAGTCGGCATTGTGCGTTTTGAATTTAATTCCAAAGCAATTTCTGTGTTTCATCGTCAATAAGAAGGTCCAAGGTATACAGTAAACCTGAAGTGAAGCATCGGAATCTAAAACTGGACTCACAGGAGAGGTTCAAATCATAGAAAGTGAGAGTCTCAGTCCTCTTGTACTTAAGTCGGCATTGTGCCTTTTGTATTAAATTCGGATGCAATTTCTGTGTTTCATCGTCAATAAGAAGGTCCAAGGGATACCGTAAACCTGAAGTGAAACATCGGAATCTTAAATTGGACTCACAGGAGATGTTCACATCATAGAAAGTGAGAGTGCAAGTCGTCTTGTTCTTAAGTTGGCATTGTGCCTTTTGTATTAAATTCGGATGTAATTTCTGTGTTTCATCGTCAATAGGATGGTCGAAGGTATACAGTAAATCTGAACTGAAGCATCGGAATCTAAAACTGGACTCACAGGAGAGGTTCAAATCATAGAAAGTTAGAGTGTCAGTCCTCCTGTACTTAAGTCGGCATTTTGCTTTTGTATTAAATTCGGATGTGATTTCTTTGTTTCATCATCAATAAGAAGGTACAAGGGATACAGCAAACCTGAAGTGAAGCATCGGAATCTAAAACTGGACTCACAGGAGAGGTTCAAATCATAGAAAGTGAGAGTGTCAGTCCTCTTGTACTTAAGTCGGCATTGTGCCTTTTGAATCTAATTCCGATGCATTTTCTGTGTTTCATCGTCAATAAGAAGTTCCGAGGTATAAAGTAAACCTGAAGTGAAGCAGCGGAATCTAAAACTGGACTCACAGGAGGGGTTCAAATCATAGAAAATTAGAGTGTCAGTCCTCTTGTACTTAAGTCGGCATTGTGCCTTTTGTATTGAATTCAGATGCAATTACTGTGTTTCATCGTCATTAAGAAGGTCCTAGGGATACAGTAAACCTGAAGTGAAGCATCGGAATCTAAAACTGGACTCACAGGTGAGGTTCAAATCATAGAAAGTAAGAGTGACAGTCCTCTAGTACTTAAGTCGGCATTGTGCCTTTTGTATTAAATTCGGATGCAATATCTGCGATTCATCGTCAATACGAAGGTCCAAGGGATACAGTAAACCTGAAGTGAAGCATCGGAATCTAAAACTGTACTCACAAGAGAGCTTCTAATCATAGAAAGTTAGAGTGTCAGTCCTCTTGTACTTATGTCGGCATTGTGCCTGTTGTATTAAATTCGGATGCAATTTCTGTGTTTCATCGTCAATAAGAAGGCCCAAGGAATACAGTAAACCTGAAGTGAAGCATCGGAATCTAAACCTGGACGCACAGGAGAGGTTCAAATCATAGAAATTTAGAGTGTCAGTCCACTTGTACTTAAGTCGACATTGTGCTTTTTGAATTTAATTCCGATGCAATTTCTGTGCCTCATCGTCAATAAGAACGTCCAAGGTACACAGTAAACCTGAAGTGAAGCATCGGAATCTAAAACTGGACTCACAGAAGAGGTTCAAATCATAGAAAGTGAGAGTGTCAGTCCTCTTGTACTTAAGTCGGCATTGTGCCTTTTTAATTTAATTCCGATGCAATTTCTGTGTTTCATCGTGAATAAGGTGTTCCGAGGTGTACGGTAAAACCTGAAGTGAAGCATCGGAATCTAAAACTGGACTCACAGGAGAGTTTCAAATCATAGAAAGTTAGAGTGTCTATCCTCTTGTATTGAAGGAGGCATTGTGTCTTTTGTATTAAATTCGGAAGCAATTTCTGTGATTCATCGTCAATAAGAAGGTCCAAGGGATACAGTAAACCTGAAGTGAAGCACGGAATCTGAAACTGGACTCACAGGAGAGGTTCTAATCATAGAAAGTTAGAGTGTCAGTCCTCTTGTACTTATGTCGGCATTGTGCCTGTTGTATTAAATTCGGATGCAATTTCAGTGTTTCATCGTCAATAAGAAGGTCCAAGGGATACAGTAAACCTGAAGTGAAGCACCGGAATCTAAAACTGGTCTCACAGGAGAGGTTTAAATCATAGAAAGTTAGAGTGTAAGTCCTCTTGTACTTAAGTCGGCATTGTGCCTTTTGAATTTGAATTTTGATGCAATTTCTGTGCCTCATCGTGAATAAGAACGTCCAAGGTACACAGTAAACCTGAAGTGAAGCATCGGAATCAAAAACTGGACTCACGGAAGAGGTTCAAAACATAGAAAGTGAGAGTGTCAGTCCTCTTGTGCTTAAGTCGGCATTGTGCCTTTTTAATTAAATTCCGATGCAATTTCTGTGTTTCATCGTGAATAAGGAGTTCCGAGGTGTACAGTAAACCTGAAGTGTAGCATCGGAATCTAAAACTGGACTCACAGGAGAGTTTCAAATCATAGAAAGTTAGAGTGTCTATCCTCTTGTATTTAAGTCGGCATTGTGTCTTTTGTATTAAATTCGGAAGCAATTTCTGTGATTCATCGTCAATAAGAAGGTCCAAGGGATACAGTAAACCTGAAGTCAAGCATCGGAAACTGAAACTGGACTCACAGGAGAGGTTCTAATCATAGAAAGTTAGAGTGTCAGTCCACTTGTACTTAAGTAGGCATTGTGCCTTTTGTATTAAATTCGGATGCAATTTCTGCATGTCATCGTTAATAAGAAGCTCCAAGGGATACAGTAAACCTGAAGTGAAGCATCGGAATCTAAAACTGGACTCACAGGAGAGGTTCAAATCATAGAAAGTTAGAGTGTCAGTCCTCTTGTACTTAAGTCGGCATTGTGCCTTTTGAATTTAATTCCAAAGCAATTTCTGTGTTTCATCGTCAATAAGAAGGTCCAAGGTACACAGTAAACCTGAAGTGAAGCATCGGAATCTAAAACTGGACTCACAGGAGAGGTTCAAATCATAGAAAGTGAGAGTCTCAGTCCTCTTGTACTTAAGTCGGCATTGTTCCTTTTGTATTAAATTCGGATGCAATTTCTGTGTTTCATCGTCAATAAGAAGGTCCAAGGGATACAGTAAACCTGAAGTGTAACATCGGAATCTTAAACTGGACTCACAGGAGATGTTCACATCATAGAAAGTGAGAGTGTAAGTCGTCTTGTTCTCAAGTTGGCATTGTGCCTTTTGTATTAAATTCGGATGTAATTTCTGTGTTTCATCGTCAATAGGAGGGTCGAAGGTATACAGTAAATCTGAACTGAAGCATCGGAATCTAAAACTGGACTCACAGGAGGGGTTCAAATCATAGAAAGTTATAGTGTCAGTCCTCTTGTACTTAAGTCGGCATTGTGCCTCATGTATTAAATTCGGATGCCATTTCTGTGATTCATTGTCAATAAGAGGGTCCAAGGTATAAAGGAAACCTGAAGTGAAGCATCGGAATCTAAAACTCAACTCACAGGAGAGGTTCAAATCATAGAAAGTTAGAGTGTCAGTCCTCTTGTACTTAAGTCGGCATTGTGCTTTTGTATTAAATTCGGATGCGATTTCTTTGTTTCATCATCAATAAGAAGGTACAAGGGATACAGTAAACCTGAAGTGAAGCATCGGAATCTAAAACTGGACTCACAGGAGAGGTTCAAATCATAGAAAGTGAGAGTGTCAGTCCTCTTGTACTTAAGTCGGCATTGTGCCTTCTGAATCTAATTCCGATGCAATTTCTGTGTTTCATCGTCAATAAGAAGTTCCGAGGTATAAAGTAAACCTAAAGTGAAGCAGCGGAATCTAAAACTGGACTCACAGGAGAGGTCCACATCATAGAAAATTAGAGTGTCAGTCCTCTTGTACTTAAGTCGGCATTGTGCTTTTGTATTAAATTCGGATGCGATTTCTTTGTTTCATCATCAATAAGAAGGTACAAGGGATACAGTAAACCTGAAGTGAAGCATCGGAATCTAAAACTGGACTCACAGGAGAGGTTCAAATCATAGAAAGTAAGAGTGACAGTCCTCTTGTACTTAAGTCGGCATTGTGCCTTTTGTATTAAATTCGGATGCAATTTCTGCGATTCATCGTCAATAAGAAGGTCCAAGGGATACAGTAAACCTGAAGTGAAGCATCGGAATCTAAAACTGGACTCACAGGAGAGCTTCTAATCATAGAAAGTTAGAGTGTCAGTCCTCTTGTACTTATGTCGGCATTGTGCCTTTTTTATTAAATTCGGATGCAATTTCTGTGATTCATCGTCAATAAGAAGGTCCGAGGGATACAGTAATCCTGAAGTGAAGCATCGGAATCTAAAACTGGACTCACAAGAGAGGTTCTAATCATAGAAAGTTAGAGTGTCAGTCCTCTTGTACTTATGTCGGCATTGTACCTGTTGTATTAAATTCGGATGCAATTTCAGTGTTTCATCGTCAATAAGAAGGTCCAAGGGATACAGTAAACCTGAAGTGAAGCGCCGGAATCTAAAACTAGTCTCACAGGAGAGGTTTAAATCATAGAAAGTTAGAGTGTAAGTCCTCTTGTACCTAAGTCGGCATTGTGCCTTTTGAATTTGAATTTTGATGCAATTTCTGTGCCTCATCGTCAATAAGAACGTCCAAGGTACACAGTAAACCTGAAGTGAAGCATCGGAATCAAAAACTGGACTCACAGAAGAGGTTCAAATCATAGAAAGTGAGAGTGTTAGTCCTCTTGTACTTAAGTCGGCATTGTGCCTTTTTAATTTAATTCCGATGCAATTTCTGTGTTTCATCGTGAATAAGGAGTTCCGAGGTGTACAGTAAACCTGAAGTGAAGCATCGGAATCTAAAACTGGACTCACAGGAGAGTTTCAAATCATAGAAAGTTAGAGTGTCTATCCTCTTGTATTTAAGGCGGCATTGTGTCTTTTGTATTAAATTCGGAAGCAATTTCTGTGATTCATCGTCAATAAGAAGGTCCAAGGGATACAGTAAACCTGAAGTGAAGCATCGGAATCTGAAACTGGACTCACAGGAGAGGTTCTAATCATAGAAAATTAGAGTGTCAGTCCACTTGTACTTAAGTAGGCATTGTGCCTTTTGTATTACATTCGGATGCAATTTCTGCGTGTCATCGTCAATAAGAAGCTCCAAGGGATACAGTAAACCTGAAGTGAAGCATCGGAATCTAAAACTGGACTCACAGGAGAGGTTCAAATCATAGTAAGTTAGAGTGTCAGTCCTCTTGTACTTAAGTCGGCATTGTGCCTTTTGAATTTAATTCCAAAGTAATTTCTGTGTTTCATCGTCAATAAGAAGGTCCAAGGTATACAGTAAACCTGAAGTGAAGCATCGGAAACTAAAACTGGACTCACAGGAGAGGTTCAAATCATAGAAAGTGAGAGTCTCAGTCCTCTTGTACTTAAGTCGGCATTGTGCCTTTTGTATTAAATTCGGATGCAATTTCTGTGTTTCTTAGTCAATAAGAAGGTCCAAGGGATACAGTAAACCTGAAGTGAAACATCGGAATCTTAAACTGGACTCACAGGAGATGTTCACATCATAGAAAGTGAGAGTGTAAGTCGTCTTGTTCTTAAGTTGGCATTGTGCCTTTTGTATTAAATTCGGATGTAATTTCTGTGTTTTATCGTCAATAGGAGGGTCGAAGGTATACAGTAAATCTGAACTGAAGCATCGGAATCTAAAACTGGACTCACAGGAGAGGTTCAAATCATAGAAAGTTATAGTGTCAGTCCTCTTGTACTTAAGTCGGCATTGTGCCTCTTGTATTAAATTCGGATGCAATTTCTGTGATTCATTGTCAATAAGAGGGTCCAAGGTATAAAGGAAACCTGAAGTGAAGCATCGGAATCTAAAACTGGACTCACAGGAGAGGTTCAAATCATAGAAAGTGAGAGTGTCAGTCCTCTTGTACTTAAGTCGGCATTGTGCCTTTTGAATCTAATTCCGATGCAATTTCTGTGTTTCATCGTCAATAAGAAGTTCCGAGGTATAAAGTAAACCTGAAGTGAAGCAGCGGAATCTAAAACTGGACTCACAGGAGAGGTTCAAATCATAGAAAGTTAGAGTGTCAGTCCACTTGTACTTAAGTCGGCATTGTGCCTTTTGTATTGAATTCGGATGCAATTACTGTGTTTCATCGTCATTAAGAAGGTCCTAGGGATACAGTGAACCTGAAGTGAAGCATCGGAATCTAAAACTGGACTCACAGGAGAGGTTCAAATCATAGAAAGTAAGAGTGACAGTCCTCTTGTACTTAAGTCGGCATTGTGAATTTTGTATTAAATTCGGATGCAATTTCTGCGATTCATCGTCAATAAGAAGGTCCAAGGGATACAGTAAACCTGAAGTGAAGCATCGGAATCTAAAACTGGACTCACAAGAGAGGTTCTAATCATAGAAAGTTAGAGTGTCAGTCCTCTTGTACTTATGTCGGCATTGTGCCTGTTGTATTAAATTCGGATGCAATTTCAGTGTTTCATCGTCAATAAGAAGGTCCAAGGGATACAGTAAACCTGAAGTGAAGCGCCGGAATCTAAAACTGGTCTCACAGGAGAGGTTTAAATCATAGAAAGTTAGAGTGTAAGTCCTCTTGTACTTAAGTCGGCATTGTGCCATTTGAATTTCATTTTTGATGCAATTTCTGTGCCTCATCGTCAATAAGAACGTCCAAGGTACACAGTAAACCTGAAGTGAAGCATCGGAATCAAAAACTGGACTCACAGAAGGGGTTCAAATCATAGAAAGTGAGAGTGTCAGTCCTCTTGTACTTAAGTCGGCATTGTGCCTTTTTAATTTAATTCCGATGCAATTTCTGTGTTTCATCGTGAATAAGGAGTTTCGAGGTGTACAGTAAACCTGAAGTGCAGCATCGGAATCTAAAACTGGACTCACAGGAGAGTTTCAAATCATAGAAAGTTAGAGTGTCTATCCTCTTGTATTTAAGGCGGCATTGTGTCTTTTGTATTAAATTCGGAAGCAATTTCTGTGATTCATCGTCAACAAGAAGGTCCAAGGGATACAGTAAACCTGAAGTGAAGCATCGGAATCTGAAACTGTACTCACAGGAGATGTTCTAATCATAGAAAGTTAGAGTGTCAGTCCACTTGTACTTAAGTAGCCATTGTGCTTTTGTATTAAATTCGGATGCAATTTCTGCGTGTCATCGTCAATAAGAAGCTCCAAGGGATACAGTAAACCTGAAGTGAAGCATCGGAATCTAAAACTGGACTCACAGGAGAGGTTCAAATCATAGAAAATTAGAGTGTCAGTCCTCTTGTACTTAAGTCGGCATTGTGCCTTTTGTATTGAATTCGGATGCAATTTCTGTGCCTCATCGTCAATAAGAAGGACCAAGGTACACAGTAAACCTGAAGTGAAGCTTCGGAATATAAAACTGGACTCACAGGAGAGGTTCAAATCATAGTAAGTTAGAGTGTCAGTCCTCTTGTACTTAAGTCGGCATTTGGTTTTTTGAATTTAATTCCGATGCAATTTCTGTGTTTCATCGTCAATAAGAAGGTCCAAGGTATACAGTAAACCTGATGTGAAGCATCGGAATCTAAAACTGGACTCACAGGAGAGGTTCAAATCACAGAAAGTGAGAGTCTCAGTCCTCTTGTACTTAAGTCGGCATTGTGCCTTTTGTATTAAATTCGGATGCAATTTCTGTGTTTCATCGTCAATAAGAAGGTCCAAGGAATACAGTAAACCTGAAGTGAAGCATCGGAATCTAAACCTCGACTCACAGGAGAGGTTCAAATCATAGAAAGTTAGAGTGTCAGTCCACTTGTACTTAAGTCGGCATTTGGTTTTTTGAATTTAATTCCGATGCAATTTCTGTGCCTCATCGTCAATAAGAACGTCCAAGGTACACAGTAAACCTGAAGTGAAGCATAGGAATCTAAAACTGGACTCACAGAAGAGGTTCAAATCATAGAAAGTGAGAGTGTCAGTCCTCTTGTACTTAAGTCGGCATTGTGCCTTTTGTATTAAATTCGGATGCAATTTCTGTGTTTCATCGTGAATAAGGAGTTCCGAGGTGTACAGTAAACCTGAGGTGAAGCATCGGAATCTAAAACTGGACTCACAGGAGAGTTTCAAATCATAGAAAGTTAGAGTGTCTATCCTCTTGCATTTAAGGCGGCATTGTGTCTTTTGTATTAAATTCGGAAGCAATTTCTGTGATTCATCGTCAATAAGAAGGTCCAAGGGATACAGTAAACCAGACGTGAAGCATCGGAATCTGAAACTGGACTCACAGGAGAGGTTCTACTCATAGAAAGTTAGAGTGTCAGTCCACTTGTACTTAAGTAGGAATTGTGCCTTTTGTATTAAATTCGGATGTAATTTCTGTGTTTCATCGTCAATAGGAGGGTCGAAGGTATACAGTAAATCTGAACTGAAGCATCGGAATCTAAAACTGGACTCACAGGAGAGGTTCAAATCATAGAATGTTAGAGTGTCAGTGCTCTTGTACTTAAGTCGGCATTGTGCTTTTGTATTAAATTCGGATGCGATTTCTTTGTTTCATCATCAATAAGAAGGTACAAGGGATACAGTAAACCTGAAGTGAAGCATCGGAATCTAAAACTGGACTCACAGGTGAGGTTCAAATCATAGAAAGTGAGAGTGTCAGTCCTCTTGTACTTAAGTCGGCATTGTGCCTTTTGAATCTAATTCCGATGTAATTTCTGTGTTTCATCGTCAATAAGAAGTTCCGAGGTATAAACTAAAGCTGAAGTGAAGCAGCGGAATCTAAAACTGGACTCACAGGAGAGGTTCAAATCATAGAAAATTAGAGTGTCAGTCCTCTTGTACTTAAGTCGGCATTGTGCCTTTTGTATTGATTTCGGATGCAATTACTGTGTTTCATCGTCATTAAGAAGGTCCTAGGGATACAGTAAACCTGAAGTGAAGCATCGGAATCTAAAACTGGACTCACAGGAGAGGTTCAAATCATAGAAAGTAAGAGTGACAGTCCTCTTGTACTTAGGTCGGCATTGTGCCTTTTGTATTAAGTTCGGATGCAATATCTGCGATTCATCGTCAATTAGAAGGTCCAAGGGATACAGTAAACCTGAAGTGAAGCATCGGAATCTAAAACTGGACTCACAGGAGAGCTTCTAATCATAGAAAGTTAGAGTGTCAGTCCTCTTGTACTTATGTCGGCATTGTCCCTGTTGTATTAAATTCGGATGCAATTTCTGTGTTTCATCGTCAATAAGAAGGTCCAAGGAATACAGTAAACCTGAAGTGAAGCATCGGAATCTAAACCTGGACTCACAGGAGAGGTTCAAATCATAGAAAGTTAGAGTGTCAGTCCACTTGTACTTAAGTCGGCATTGTGCTTTTTGAATTTAATTCCGATGCAATTTCTGTGCCTCATCGTCAATAAGAACGTCCAAGGTACACAGTAAACCTGAAGTGAAGCATCGGAATCTAAAACTGGACTCACAGCAGAGGTTCAAATCATAGAAAGTGAGAGTGTCAGTCCTCTTGTACTTAAGTCGGCATTGTGCCTTTTGAATTTAATTCCAATGCAATTTCTGTGTTTCATCGTGAATAAGAAGTTCCGAGGTGTACAGTAAACCTGAGGTGAAACATCGGAATCTAGAACTTGTCTCACAGGAGAGTTTCAAATCATAGAAAGTTAGAGTGTCGGTCCTCTTGTATTTAAGGCGGCATTGTGCCTTTTGTATTAAATTCGGAAGCAATTTCTGTGTTTCATTGTCAATAAGAAGGTCCAAGGGATACAGTAACCCTGAAGTGAAGCATCAGAATCTAAAAGTGGACTCACAGCAGAGGTTCAAATCATAGAAAGTGAGAGTGTCAGTCCTCTTGTACTTAAGTCGGCATTGTGCCTTTTGTATTAAATTCATCTGCAATTTCTGTGTTTCAATGTCAATAAGAAGGTCCTAGGGATACAGTAAACCTGAAGTGAAGCATCGGAATCTGAAACTGTACTCACAGGAGATGTTCTAATCATAGAAAGTTAGAGTGTCAGTCCACTTGTACTTAAGTAGCCATTGTGCCTTTTGTATTAAATTCGGATGTAATTTCTGCGTGTCATCGTCAATAAGAAGCTCCATGGGATACAGTAAACCTGAAGTGAAGCATCGGAATCTAAAACTGGACTCACAGGAGAGGTTCAAATCATAGAAAATTAGAGTGTCAGTCTTCTTGTACTTAAGTCGGCATTGTGCCTTTTGTATTAAATTCGGATGCAATTTCTGTGTTTCATCGTCAATAAGAAGGTCCAAGGAATACAGTAAACCTGAAGTGAAGCATCGGAATCTAAACCTGGACTCACAGGAGAGGTTCAAATCATAGAAAGTTAGAGTGTCAGTCCACTTGTACTTAAGTCGGCATTTGGTTTTTTGAATTTAATTCCGATGCAATTTCTGTGCCTCATCGTCAATAAGAACGTCCAAGGTACACAGTAAACCTGAAGTGAAGCATCGGAATCTAAAACTGGACTCACAGAAGAGGTTCAAATCATAGAAAGTGAGAGTGTCAGTCCTCTTGTACTTAAGTCGGCATTGTGCCTTTTTAATTTAATTCCGATGCAATTTCTGTGTTTCATCGTGAATAAGGAGTTCCGAGGTGTACAGTAAACCTGAGGTGAAGCTTCGGAATCTAAAACTGGACTCACAGGAGGGTTTCAAATCATAGAAAGTTAGAGTGTCTATCCTCTTGTATTTAAGGCGGCATTGTGTCTTTTGTATTAAATTCGGAAGCAACTTCTGTGATTCATCGTCAATAAGAAGGTCCAAGGGATACAGTAAACCTGAAGTGAAGCATCGGAATCTGAAACTGGACTCACAGGAGAGGTTCTAATCATAGAAAGTTAGAGTGTCAGTCCACTTGTACTTAAGTAGGAATTGTGCCTTTTGTATTAAATTCGGATGTAATTTCTGTGTTTCATCGTCAATAGGAGGGTCGAAGGTATACAGTAAATCTGAACTGAAGCATCGGAATCTAAAACTGGACTCACAGGAGAGGTTCAAATCATAGAATGTTAGAGTGTCAGTGCTCTTGTACTTAAGTCGGCATTGTGCTTTTGTATTAAATTCGGATGCGATTTCTTTGTTTCATCATCAATAAGAAGGTACAAGGGATACAGTAAACCTGAAGTGAAGCATCGGAACCTAAAACTGGACTCACAGGTGAGGTTCAAATCATAGAAAGTGAGAGTGTCAGTCCTCTTGTACTTAAGTCGGCATTGTGCCTTTTGAATCTAATTCCTATGTAATTTCTGTGTTTCATCGTCAATAAGAAGTTCCGAGGTATAAACTAAAGCTGAAGTGAAACAGCGGAATCTAAAACTGGACTCTCAGGAGAGGTTCAAATCATAGAAAATTAGAGTGTCAGTCCTCTTGTACTTAAGTCGGCATTGTGCCTTTTGTATTGAATTCGGATGCAATTACTGTGTTTCATCGTCATTAAGAAGGTCCTAGGGATACAGTAAACCTGAAGTGAAGCATCGGAATCTAAAACTGGACTCACAGGAGAGGTTCAAATCATAGAAAGTAAGAGTGACAGTCCTCTTGTACTTAGGTCGGCATTGTGCCTTTTGTATTACGTTCGGATGCAATATCTGCGATTCATCGTCAATTAGAAGGTCCAAGGGATACAGTAAACCTGAAGTGAAGCATCGGAATCTAAAACTGGACTCACAGGAGAGCTTCTAATCATAGAAAGTTAGAGTGTCAGTCCTCTTGTACTTATGTCGGCATTGTCCCTGTTGTATTAAATTCGGATGCAATTTCTGTGTTTCATCGTCAATAAGAAGGTCCAAGGAATACAGTAAACCTGAAGAGAAGCATCGGAATCTAAACCTGGACTCACAGGAGAGGTTCAAATCATAGAAAGTTAGAGTGTCAGTCCACTTGTACTTAAGTCGGCATAGTGCTTTTTGAATTTAATTCCGATGCAATTTCTGTGCCTCATCGTCAATAAGAACGTCCAAGGTACACAGTAAACCTGAAGTGAAGCATCGGAAACTAAAACTGGACTCACAGCAGAGGTTCAAATCATAGAAAGTGAGAGTGTCAGTCCTCTTGTACTTAAGTCGGCATTGTGCCTTTTGAATTTAATTCCAATGCAATTTCTGTGTTTCATCGTGAATAAGAAGTTCCGAGGTGTACAGTAAACCTGAGGTGAAACATCGGAATCTAGAACTTGTCTCACAGGAGAGTTTCAAATCATAGAAAGTTAGAGTGTCGGTCCTCTTGTATTTAAGGCGGCATTGTGCCTTTTGTATTAAATTTGGAAGCAATTTCTGTGTTTCATTGTCAATAAGAAGGTCCAAGGGATACAGTAACCCTGAAGTGAAGCATCAGAATCTAAAACTGGACTCACAGCAGAGGTTCAAATCATAGAAAGTGAGAGTGTCAGTCCTCTTGTACTTAAGTCGGCATTGTGCCTTTTGTATTAAATTCATCTGCAATTTCTGTGTTTCAATGTCAATAAGAAGGTCCTAGGGATACAGTAAACCTGAAGTGAAGCATCGAAATAGAAACTGTACTCACAGGTGATGTTCTAATCATAGAAAGTTAGAGTGTCAGTCCACTTGTACTTAAGTAGCCATTGTGCCTTTTGTATTAAATTCGGATGCAATTTCTGCGTGTCATCGTCAATAAAAAGCTCCAAGGGATACAGTAAACCTGAAGTGAAGCATCGGAATCTAAAACTGGACTCACAGGAGAGGTTCAAATCATAGAAAATTAGAGTGTCAGTCCTCTTGTACTTAAGTCGGCATTGTGCCTTTTGTATTGAATTCGGATGCAATTTCTGTGCCTCATCGTCAATAAGAAGGACCAAGGTACACAGTAAACCTGAAGTGAAGCTTCGGAATATAAAACTGGACTCACAGGAGAGGTTCAAATCATAGTAAGTTAGAGTGTCAGTCCTCTTGTACCTTAGTCGGCATTGTGCCTTTTGAATTTAATTCCAAAGCAATTTCTGTGTTTCATCGTCAATAAGAAGGTCCAAGGTATACAGTAAACCTGAAGTGAAGCATCGGAATCTAAAACTGGACTCACAGGAGAGGTTCAAATCATAGAAAGTGAGAGTCTCAGTCCTCTTGTACTTAAGTCGGCATTGTGCCTTTTGTATTAAATTCGGATGCAATTTCTGTGTTTCATCGTCAATAAGAAGGTCCAAGGAATACAGTAAACCTGAAGTGAAGCATCGGAATCTAAACCTGGACTCACAGGAGAGGTTCAAATCATAGAAAGTTAGAGTGTCAGTCCACTTGTACTTAAGTCGGCATTTGGTTTTTTGAATTTAATTCCGATGCAATTTCTGTGCCTCATCGTCAATAAGAACGTCCAAGGTACACAGTAAACCTGAAGTGAAGCATCGGAATCTAAAACTGGACTCACAGAAGAGGTTCAAATCATAGAAAATGAGAGTGTCAGTCCTCTTGTACTTAAGTCGGCATTGTGCCTTTTTAATTTAATTCCGATGCAATTTCTGTGTTTCATCGTGAATAAGGAGTTCCGAGGTGTACAGTAAACCTGAGGTGAAGAATCGGAATCTAAAACTGGACTCACAGGAGAGTTTCAAATCATAGAAAGTTAGAGTGTCTATCCTCTTGTATTTAAGGCGGCATTGTGTCTTTTGTATTAAATTCGGAAGCAATTTCTGTGATTCATCGTCAATAAGAAGGTCCAAGGGATACAGTAAACCTGAAGTGAAGCATCGGAATCTGAAACTGGACTCACAGGAGAGGTTCTAATCATAGAAAGTTAGAGTGTCAGTCCACTTGTACTTAAGTAGGAATTGTGCCTTTTGTATTAAATTCGGATGTAATTTCTGTGTTTCATCGTCAATAGGAGGGTCGAAGGTATACAGTAAATCTGAACTGAAGCATCGGAATCTAAAACTGGACTCACAGGAGAGGTTCAAATCATAGAATGTTAGAGTGTCAGTGCTCTTGTACTTAAGTCGGCATTGTGCTTTTGTATTAAATTCGGATGCGATTTCTTTGTTTCATCATCAATAAGAAGGTACAAGGGATACAGTAAACCTGAAGTGAAGCATCGGAATCTAAAACTGGACTCACAGGAGAGGTTCAAATCATAGAAAGTAAGAGTGACAGTCCTCTTGTACTTAGGTCGGCATTGTGCGTTTTGTATTAAGTTCGGATGCAATATCTGCGATTCATCGTCAATTAGAAGGTCCAAGGGATACAGTAAACCTGAAGTGAAGCATCGGAATCTAAAACTGGACTCACAGGAGAGCTTCTAATCATAGAAAGTTAGAGTGTCAGTCCTCTTGTACTTATGTCGGCATTGTCCCTGTTGTATTAAATTCGGATGCAATTTCTGTGTTTCATCGTCAATAAGAAGGTCCAAGGAATACATTAAACCTGAAGTGAAGCATCGGAATCTAAACCTGGACTCACAGGAGAGGTTCAAATCATAGAAAGTGAGAGTGTCAGTCCTCTTGTACTTAAGTCGGCATTGTGCCTTTTGAATTTAATTCCAATGCAATTTCTGTGTTTCATCGTGAATAAGAAGTTCCGAGGTGTACAGTAAACCTGAGGTGAAACATCGGAATCTAGAACTTGTCTCACAGGAGAGTTTCAAATCATAGAAAGTTAGAGTGTCGGTCCTCTTGTATTTAAGGCGGCATTGTGCCTTTTGTATTAAATTCGGAAGCAATTTCTGTGTTTCATTGTCAATAAGAAGGTCCAAGGAATACAGTAACCCTGAAGTGAAGCATCAGAATCTAAAACTGGACTCACAGCAGAGGTTCAAATCATAGAAAGTGAGAGTGTCAGTCCTCTTGTACTTAAGTCGGCATTGTGGCTTTTGTATTAAATTCATCTGCAATTTCTGTGTTTCAATGTCAATAAGAAGGTCCTAGGGATACAGTAAACCTGAAGTGAAGCATCGGAATCTTAAACTGGACTCACAGGAGAGGTTCAAATCATAGAAAGTGAGAGTGACAGTCCACCTATACTTAAGTCGGCATTGTGCTTTTTATATTATATTCGGATGTAATTTCTGTGTTTCATCGTCAATAAGAAAGTCCAAGGGATACAGTAAACCTGAAGTTAAGCATCGGATTCTAGAACTGGACTCACAGGAGAGGTTCAAATCATGGAAAGTGAGAAGGTCAGTCCTCTTGTACTTAAGTCGGCATTGTGCCTTTTGTATTAGATTCGGTTGCAATTTCTGTGATTCATCGTCAATAAGAAGGTCCAAGGGATACAGTAAACCTGAAGTGAAGCATCGGAATCTAAAACTGGATTCACAGGTGAGGTTCAAATCATAGAAAGTGAGAGGGTCAGTCCTCTTGTACATAAGTCGGCATTGTGGCTTTTGAATCTAATTCCGATGCTATTTCTGTGTTTCATCGTCAATAAGAAGTTCCGGGGTATAAAGTAAACCTGAAGTGAAGCAGCGGAATCTAAAACTGGACTCACAGGAGAGGTTCAAATCATAGAACATTAGAGTGTCAGTCCTGTTGTACTTAGGTCGGCATTGTGCCTTTTGTATTGAATTCGGATGCAATTACTGTGTTTCATCGTCATTAAGAAGGTCCTAGGGATACAGTAAACCTGAAGTGAAACATCGGAATCTAAAACTGGACTCACAGGAGAGGTTCAAATCATAGAAAGTAAGAGTGACAGTAATCTTGTACTTAGGTCGGCATTGTGCCTTTTGTATTAAGTTCGGATGCAATTTCTGCGATTCATCGTCAATTAGAAGGTCCAAGGGATACAGTAAACCTGAAGTGAGGCATCGGAATCTAAAAGTGGACTCACAGGAGAGCTTCTAATCATAGAAAGTTAGAGTGTCAGTCCTCTTGTAATTATGTCGGCATTGTCCCTGTTGTATTAAATTCGGATGCAATTTCTGTGTTTCATCGTCAATAAGAAGGTCCAAGGAATACAGTAAACCTGATGTGAAGCATCGAAATCTAAACCTGGACTCACAGGAGAGGTTCAAATCATAGAAAGTTAGAGTGTCAGTCCACTTGTACTTAAGTTGGCATTGTGCTTCTTGAATTTAATTCCGACGCAATCTCTGTGCCTCATCGTCAATAAGAACTTCCAAGGTACACAGTAAAACTGAAGTGAAGCATCGGAATCTAAAACTGGACTCACAGAAGAGGTTCAAATCATAGAAAGTGAGAGTGTCAGTCCTCTTGTACTTAAGTCGGCATTGTGCCTTTTGTATTAAATTCCGATGCAATTTCTGTGTTTCATCGTCAATAAGAAATTCCGAGGTATAAAGCAAACCTGATGTGAAGCGTCGGAATCTAAAACTGGACTCACAGGAGAGGTTCAAATCATAGAAAATTAGAGTGTCAGTCCTCTTGTACTTACGTCGGCATTGTGCCTTTTGTATTAAATTCGGATGCAATTTCTGTGTTTCATTGTCAATAAGAAGGTCCTAGGGATACAGTAAACCTGAAGTTAAGCATCCGATTCTAGAACTGGACTCACAGGAGAGGTTCAAATCATGGAAAGTGAGAGTGTCAGTCCTCTTGTACTTAAGTCGGCATTGTGCCTTTTATATTATATTCGGATGTAATTTCTGTGTTTCATTGTCAATAAGAAGGTCCAAGGGATACAGTAACCCTGAAGTGAGGCATCGGAATCTAAAACTGGACTCACAGCAGAGGTTCAAATCATAGAAAGTAAGAGTGTCAGTCCTCTTGTACTTCAGTCGGCATTGTGCCGTTTGTATAAAATTCATCTGCAATTTCTGTGATTCATCGTCAAAAAGAAGGTAAAAGGGATACAGTAAAAGTAAAGTGAAGCATCTGATTTTAAAACTGGATTCACAGAAGAGGTTCAAATCATAGAAAGTTTGTGTGTCAGTCCTCTTGTACTCAAGTCGGCATTGTGCCTTTTGAATTTAATTCCGATGCAATTTCTGTGTTTCATCGTCAATAAGAAATTCCGAGGTATAAAGTAAACCTGATGTGAAGCGTCGGAATCTAATACTGGACTCACAGGAGAGGTTCAAATCATAGAAAATTAGAGTGTCAGTCCTCTTGTACTTACGTCGGCATTGTGCCTTTTGTATTAAATTCGGATGCAATTTCTGTGTTTCATTGTCAATAAGAAGGTCCTAGGGATACAGAAAACCTGAAGTGAAGCATCGGAATCTTAAACTGGACTCACAGGAGAGGTTCAAATCATAGAAAGTGAGAGTGACAGTCCACCTATACTTAAGTCGGCATTGTGCCTTTTATATTATATTCGGATGTAATTTCTGTGTTTCATCGTCAATAAGAAAGTCCAAGGGATACAGTAAACCTGAAGTTAAGCATCCGATTCTAGAACTGGACTCACAGGAGAGGTTCAAATCATGGAAAGTGAGAGTGTCAGTCCTCTTGTACTTAAGTCGGCATTGTGCCTTTTGTATTAAATTCCGATGCAATTTCTGTGTTTCATCGTCAATAAGAAATTCCGAGGTATAAAGTAAACCTGATGTGAAGCGTCGGAATCTAAAACTGGACTCACAGGAGAGGTTCAAATCATAGAAAATTAGAGTGTCAGTCCTCTTGTACTTAAGTCGGCATTGTGCCTTTTGTATTAGATTCGGTTGCAATTTCTGTGATTCATCGTCAATAAGAAGGTCCAAGGGATACAGTGACCCTGAAGTGAAGCATCGGAATCTAAAACTGGACTCACAGGAGAGGTTCAAATCATAGAAAGTTAGAGTGTCAGTCCTCTTGTACTTAAATCGGCATTGTGCCTTTTGAATTTAATTCCGATGCAATTTCTGTGTTTCATCGTCAATAAGAAGTTCCGAGGTATACAGTATACCTGAAGTGAAGCATCAAAATCTAAAACTGGACTCACAGGAGAGGTTCAAATCATAGAAAGTTGGAGTGTCAGTCCTCTTGTACTTAAGTCGGCATTGTGCCTTTGGTATTAAATTCGGAAGCAATTTCTGTGTTTCATTGTCAATAAGAAGGTCCAAGGGATACGGTGACCCTGAAGTGAAGCATCGGAATCTAAAACTGGACTCACAGGAGAGGTTCAAATCATAGAATGTGAGAGTGTCAGTCCTCTTGTACTGAAGTCGGCATTGTGCCTTTTGTATTAAATTTTGCTGCAATTTCTGTGATTCGTCGTCAAAAAGAAGGTCCAAGGGATACAGTAAACCTGAAATGAAGCATCTGATTCTAAAGCTGGATTCACAGAAGAGGTTCAAATCATAGAAAGTTAGAGTGTCAGTCCGCTTGTACTTAAGTCGGCATTGTGCCTTTTGAATTTAATTCCAATGCAATTTCTGTGTTTCATCGTCAATAAGAATTTCCGAGGTATGAAGTAAACCTGAAGTGAAGCATCGGAATCTAAAACTAGACTCACAGGAGAGGTTCAAATCATAGAAAATTAGAGTGTCAGTCCTCTTGCATTTAATTCGGCATTGTGCCTTTTGTATTATTTTCGGATGCAATTACTGTGTTTCATCGTCAATAAGAAGGTCCTAGGGATACAGTAAACCTGAAGTGAAGCATCGGAATCTAAAACTGGACTCACAGAAGAGGTTCAAAGCATAGAAAGTGAGAGTGTCAGTCCTCTTGTACTTAGGTCGGCATTGTGCCTTTTGAATTTAATTCCGATGCAATTTCTGTGTTTCATCGTGAATAAGAAGTTCCGAGGTGTACAGTAAACCTGAAGTGAACCATCGGAATCAAAAACTGGACTCACAGGAGCGGTACAAATCATAGAAAGTTAGAGTGTCTGTCCTCTTGTATTTAAGGCGGCATTGTGCCTTTTGTATTAAATTCGGAAGCAATTTCTGTGTTTCATTGTCAATAAGAAGGTCCAAGGGATTCAGTAACCCTGAAGTGAAGCGTCGGAATCTAAAACTGGACTCACAGGAGAGGTTCAAATCATAGAAAGTGAGAGTGTCAGTCCTCTTGTACTTAAGTCGGCATTGTGCCTTTTGTATTACATTCGGCTGCAATTTCTGTGATTCGTCGTCAAAAAGAAGGTCCAAGGGATACAGTAAACCTGAAGTGAAGCATCTGATTCTAAAACTGGATTCACAGAAGAGGTTCAAATCATAGAAAGTTAGAGTGTCAGTCCTCTTGTACTTAAGTCAGCATTGTGCATTTTGAATTTAATTCCGATGCAATTTCTGTGTTTCATCGTCAATAAGAAGTTCCGAGGTATAAAGTAAACCTGAAGTGA
Source organism: Schistocerca americana (assembly GCF_021461395.2). Lineage (NCBI taxonomy): Eukaryota > Metazoa > Arthropoda > Insecta > Orthoptera > Acrididae > Schistocerca > Schistocerca americana. The sequence goes on from NC_060121.1 coordinate 63,845,909, forward strand.
AGCATCGGATTCTAAAACTGGACTCACAATAAAGGTTCAAATCATGGAAATTGAGAGTGTCAGTCCTCTTGTACTTAAGTCGGCATTGTGCCTTTTGTATTAAATTCGGATGCAATTTCTATGATTCATCGTCAATAAGAAGGTCCAAGGGATACAGTAAACCTGAAGTGAAGCATCGGAATCTAAAACTGGACTCACAAGAGAGGTTCTAATCATAGAAAGTTAGAGTGTCAGTCCTCTTGTGCCTAAGTCGGCATTGTGCCTGTTGTATTAAATTCGGATGCAATTTCTGTGTTTCATCGTCAATAGGAAGGTCCAAGGGATACAGTAAACCTGAAGTGAAGCATCGGAATCTAAAACTGTACTCACAGGAGAGGTTCAAATTATAGAAAGTTAGTGTGTCAGTCCTCTTGTACATAAGTCGGCATTGTGCCTTTTGAATTTAAATCCGATGCAATTTCTGTGCCTCATCGTCAATAAGAACGTCCAAGGTACACAGTAAACCTGAAGTGAAGCATCGGAATCTAAAACTGGACTCACAGAAGAGGTTCAAATCATAGAAAGTGAGAGTGTCAGTCCTCTTGTACTTAGGTCGGCATTGTGCCTTTTGAATTTAATTCCGATGCAATCTCTGTGTTTCATCGTGAATAAGAAGTTCCGAGGTGTACAGTAAACCTGAAGTGAAGCATCGGAATCAAAAACTGGACTCACAGGAGAGGTACAAATCATAGAAAGTTAGAGTGTCTGTCCTCTTGTATTTAAGGCGGCATTGTGCCTTATGTATTAAATTCGGAAGCACTTTCTGTGTTTCATTGTCCATAAGATGGTCCAAGGGATTCAGTAACCCTGAAGTGAAGCGTCGGAATCTAAAACTTTACTCACAGGAGAGGTTCAAATCATAGAATGTGAGAGTGTCAGTCCTCTTGTACTTAAGTCGGCATTGTGCCTTTTGTATTACATTCGGCTGCAATTTCTGTGATTCATCGCCAAAAAGAAGGTCCAAGGGATACAGTAAACCTGAAGTGAAGCATCTGATTCTAAAACTGGATTCACAGAAGAGGTTCAAATCATAGAAAGTTAGAGTGTCAGTCCTCTTGTACTTAAGTCGGCATTGTGCATTTTGAATTTAATTCCGATGCAATTTCTGTGTTTCATCGTTAATAAGAAGTTCCGAGGTATAAAGTAAACCTGATGTGAAGCGTCGGAATCTAAAACTGGACTCACAGGAGAGGTTCAAATCATAGAAAATTAGAGTGTCAGTCCTCTTGTACTTACGTCGGCATTGTGCCTTTTGTATTAAATTCGGATACAATTTCTGTGTTTCATTGTCAATAAGAAGGTCCTAGGGATACAGAAAACCTGAAGTGAAGCATCGGAATGTTAAACTGGACTCACAGGAGAGGTTCAAATCATAGAAAGTGAGAGTGACAGTCCACCTATACTTAAGTCGGCATTGTGCCTGTTAAATTATATTCGGATGTAATTTCTGTGTTTCATCGTCAATAAGAAAGTCCAAGGGATACAGTAAACCTGAAGTTAAGCATCCGATTCTAGAACTGGACTCACAGGAGAGGTTCAAATCATGGAAAGTGAGAGTGTCAGTCCTCTTGTACTTAAGTCGGCTATGTGCCTTTTGTATTAGGTTCGGTTGCAATTTCTGTGATTCATCGTCAATAAGAAGGTCCAAGGGATACAGTAAACCTGAAGTGAAGCATCGGAATCGAAAACTGGACTCACAGGAGAGGTTCTAATCATAGAATGTTAGAGTGTCAGTCCTCTTGTACTTAAGTCGGCATTGTGCCTGTTGTATTAAATTCGGATGCAATTTCTGTGTTTCATCGTCAATAGGAAGGTCCAAGGAATACAGTAAACCTGAAGTGAAGCATCGGAATCTAAAACTGGACTCACAGGAGAGGTTCAAATCATAGAAAGTTAGAGTGTCAGTCCTCTTGTACTTACGTCGGCATTGTGCCTTTTGAATTTAATTCCGATGCAATTTCTGTGTTTCATCGTCAATAAGAAGTTCCGAGGTATACAGTATACCTGAAGTGAAGCATCAAAATCTAAAACTGGACTCACAGGAGAGGTTCAAATCATAGAAAGTTAGAGTGTCAGTCCTCTTGTACTTACGTCGGCATTGTGCCTTTTGAATTTAATTCCGATGCAATTTCTGTGTTTCATCGTCAATAAGAAGTTCCGAGGTATACAGTATACCTGAAGTGAAGCATCAAAATCTAAAACTGGACTCACAGGAGAGGTTCAAATCATAGAAAGTTGGAGTGTCAGTCCTCTTGTACTTAAGTCGGCATTGTGCCTTTTGTATTAAATTCGGAAGCAATTTCTGTGTTTCATTGTCAATAAGAAGGTCCAAGGGATACTGTGACCCTGAAGTGAAGCATCGGAATCTAAAACTGGACTCACAGGAGAGGTTCAAATCATAGAATGTGAGAGTGTCAGTCCTCTTGTACTTAAGTCGGCATTGTGCCTTTTGTATTAAATTCGGCTGCAATTTCTGTGATTCGTCGTCAAAAAGAAGGTCCAAGGGATACAGTAAACCTGAAGTGAAGCATCGGATTCTAAAGCTGGACTCACACAAGAGGTTCAAATCATAGAAAGTGAGAGTGTCAGTCCTCTTGTACTTAGGTCGGCATTGTGCCTTTTGAATTTAATTCCGATGCAATTTCTGTGTTTCATCGTGAATAAGAAGTTCCGAGGTGTACAGTAAACCTGAAGTGAAGCATCGGAATCAAAAACTGGACTCACAGGAGATGTACAAATCATAGAAAGTTAGAGTGTCTGTCCTCTTGTATTTAAGGCGGCATTGTGCCTTTTGTATTAAATTCGGAAGCTATTTCTGTGTTTCATTGTCAATAAGAAGGTCCAAGGGATTCAGTAACCCTGAAGTGAAGCGTCGGAATCTAAAACTGGACTCACAGGAGAGGTTCAAATCATAGAAAGTGAGAGTGTCAGTCCTCTTGTACTTAAGTCGGCACTGTGCCTTTTGTATTAAATTCGGCTGCAATTTCTGTGATTCGTCGTCAAAAAGAAGGTCCAAGGGATACAGTAAACCTGAAGTGAAGCATCTGATTCTAAAACTGGATTCACAGAAGAGGTTCAAATCATAGAAAGTTAAAGTGTCAGTCCTCTTGTACTTAAGTAGGCATTGTGCATTTTGAATTTAATTCCGATGCAATTTCTGTGTTTCATCGTCAATAAGAAGTTCCGAGGTATAAAGTAAACCTGAAGTGGTGCATCGGAATCTAAAACTGGACTCACAGGACAGGTTCAAATCATAGAAAATTAGAGTGTCAGTCCTCTTGTACTTAAGTCGGCAATGTGCCTTTTGTATTAAATTCGGATGCAAATTCTGTGTTTCATTGTCAATAAGAAGGTCCTAGGGATACAGTAAACCTGAAGTGAAGCATCGGAATCTTAAACTGGACTCACAGGAGAGGTTCAAATCATAGAAAGTGAGAGTGACAGTCCACCTGTACTTAAGTCGGCATTGTGCCTTTTCTATTATATTCGGATGCAATTACTGTGTTTCATCGTCAATAAGAAGGTCCTAGGGATACAGTAAACCTGAAGTGAAGCATCAGAATCTAAAACTGGACTCACAGGAGAGGTTCAAATCATAGAAAGTGAGAGTGACAGTCCTCCTGTACGTAAGTCGGCATTGTGCCTTTTGTATTGAATTCGGATGCAATTTCTGTGTTTCATCGTCAATAAGAAGGTCCAAGGGATACAGTAAACCTGAAGTGAAGCATCGGATTCTAAAACTGGACTCACAATAGAGGTTCAAATCATGGAAAGTGAGAGTGTCAGTCCTCTTGTACTTAAGTCGGCATTGTGCCTTTTGTATTAAATTCGGATGCAATTTCTGTGATTCATCGTCAATAAGAAGGTCCAAGGGATACAGTAAACCTGAAGTGAAGCATTGCAATCTAAAACTGGACTCACAAGAGAGGTTCTAATCATAGAAAGTTAGAAGGTCAGTCCTCTTGTGCCTAAGTCGGCATTGTGCCTGTTGAATTAATTTCGGATGCAATTTCTGTGTTTCATCGTCAATAGGAAGGTCCAAGGGATACAGTAAACCGGAAGTGAAGCATCGGAATCTAAAACTGTACTCACAGGAGAGGTTCAAATTATAGAAAGTGAGAGTGCCAGTCCTCTTGAACTTAGGTCGGCATTGTGCCTTTTGAATTTAATTCCGATGCAATTTCTGTGTTTCATCGTGGATAAGAAGTTCCGAGGTGTACAGTAAACCTGAAGTGAAGCATCGGAATCCAAAACTGGACTCACAGGAGAGGTTCAAATCATAGAAAGTTAGAGTGTCTGTCCTCTTGTATTTAATGCGGCATTGTGCTTTTTGTATTAAATTCGGAAGCAATTTCTGTGTTTCATTGTCAATAAGAAGGACCAAGGGATACAGTAACCCTGAAGTGATGCGACGGAATCTAAAACTGGACTCACAGGAGAGGTTCAAATCATAGAAAGTGAGAGTGTCAGTCCTCTTGTACTTAAGTCGGCATTGTGCCTTTTGTATTAAATTCCGATGCAATTTCTGTGTTTCATCGTCAATAAGAAGGTCCTAGGGATACAGCAAACCTGAAGTTAAGCATCGGATTCTAAAACTGGACTCACAAGAGAGGTTCACATCACGGAAAGTGAGTGTGTCAGACCTCTTGTACTTAAGTCGGCATTGTGCCTTTTGTATTAAATTCGGATGCAATTTCTGTGATTCATCGTCAATAAGGAGGTCCAAGGGATACAGTAAACCTGAAGTGAAGCATCGGAATCTAAAACTGGACTCACAGGAGAGGTTCTAATCATAGAAAGTTAGAGTGTCAGTCCTCTTGTTCTTAAGTCGGCATTGTGCCTTTTGAATTTAATTCCGATGCAATTTCTGTGTTTCATCGTCAATAAGAAGTTCTGAGGTATACAGTATAACTGAAGTGAAGCATCGGAATCTAAAACTAGACTCACAGGAGAGGTTCAAATCATGGAAAGTGAGAGTGTCTGTCCTCTTGTACTTAAGTTGGCATTGTGCCTTTTTTATTAAATTCGGATGCAATTTCTGTGATTCGTCGTCAAAAAGAAGGTCCAAGAGATACAGTAAACCTGAAGTGAAGCATCTGATTCTAAAGCTGGATTCACAGAAGAGGTTCAAATCATAGAAAGTTAGAGTGTCAGTCCGCTTGTACTTAAGTCGGCATTGTGCCTTTTGAATTTAATTCCGATGCAATTTCTGTGATACATCGTCAAAAAGAAGGTCTAAGGGATACAGTAAACCTGAAGTGAAGCATCTGATTCTAAAACTGGATTCACAGAAGAGGTTCAAATCATAGAAAGTTAGAGTGTCAGTCCTCTTGTACTTAAGTCGGCATTGTGCATTTTGAAATTAATTCCGATGCAATTTCTGTGTTTCATCGTCAATAAGAAGTTCTGAGGTATACAGTATAACTGAAGTGAAGCATCGGAATCTAAAACTAGACTCACAGGAGAGGTTAAAATCATGGAAAGTGAGAGTGTCTGTCCTCTTGTACTTAAGTTGGCATTGTGCCTTTTTTATTAAATTCGGATGCAATTTCTGTGATTCGTCGTCAAAAAGAAGGTCCAAGAGATACAGTAAACCTGAAGTGAAGCATCTGATTCTAAAGCTGGATTCACAGAAGAGGTTCAAATCATAGAAAGTTAGAGTGTCAGTCCGCTTGTACTTAAGTCGGCATTGTGCCTTTTGAATTTAATTCCGATGCAATTTCTGTGATACATCGTCAAAAAGAAGGTCTAAGGAATACAGTAAACCTGAAGTGAAGCATCTGATTCTAAAACTGGATTCACAGAAGAGGTTCAAATCATAGAAAGTTAGAGTGTCGGTAATCTTGTACTTAAGTCGGCAATGTGCATTTTGTATTAAATTCGGATGCAAATTCTGTGTTTCATTGTCAATAAGAAGGTCCTAGGGATACAGTAAACCTGAAGTGAAGCATCGGAATCTTAAACTGGACTCACAGGAGAGGTTCAAATCATAGAAAGTGAGAGTGACAGACCACCTGTACTTAAGTCGGCATTGTGCCTTTTGTATTATATTCGGATGCAATTACTGTGTTCCATCGTCAATAAGAAGGTCCTAGGGATACAGTAAACCTGAAGTGAAGCATCAGAATCTAAGACTGGACTCACAGGAGAGGTTCAGATCATAGAAAGTGAGAGTGACAGTCCTCCTGTACTTAAGTCGGCATTGTGCCTTTTGTATTAAGTTCGGATGCAATTTCTGTGATTCATCGACAATAAGAAGGTCCAAGGGATACAGTAAACCTGAAGTGAAACATCGGAATCTAAAACTGGACTCACAGGTGAGGTTCAAATCATAGAAAGTAAGAGTGACAGTAATCTTGTACTTAGGTCGGCATTGTGCCTTTTGTATTAAGTTCGGATGCAATTTCTGCGATTCATCGTCAATAAGAAGGTCCAAGGGATACAGTAAACCTGAAGTGAGGCATCGGAATCTAAAAGTGGACTCACAGGAGAGCTTCTAATCATAGAAAGTTAGAGTGTCAGTCCTCTTGTAATTATGTCGGCATTGTCCCTGTTGTATTAAATTCGGATGCAATTTCTGTGTTTCATCGTCAATAAGAAGGTCCAAGGAATACAGTAAACCTGATGTGAAGCATCGGAATCTAAACCTGGACTCACAGGAGAGGTTCAAATCATAGAAAGTTAGAATGTCAGTCCACTTGCACTTAAGTTGGCATTGTGCTTCTTGAATTTAATTCCGATGCAATCTCTGTGCCTCATCGTCAATAAGAACTTCCAAGGTACACAGTAAACCTGAAGTGAAGCATCGGAATCTAAAACTGGACTCACAGAAGAGGTTCAAATCATAGAAAGTTAGAGTGTCAGTCTTCTTGTACTTAAGTCGGCATTGTGCCTTTTGAATTTAATTCCAATGCAATTTCCGTGTTTCATCGTGAATAAGAAGTTCCGAGGTGTACAGTAAACCTGAGGTGAAGCATCGGAATCTAGAACTTGTCTCACAGGAGAGTTTCAAATCATAGAAAGTTAGAGTGTCGGACCTCTTGTATTTAAGGCGGCATTGTGCCTTTTGTATTAAATTCGGAAGCAATTTCTGTGTTTCATTGTCAATAAGAAGGTCCAAGGGATACAGTAACCCTGAAGTGAAGCATCGGAATCTAAAACTGGACTCACAGCAGAGGTTCAAATCATAGAAAGTGAGAGTGTCAGTCCTCTTGTACTTCAGTCGGCATTGTGCCGTTTGTATAAAATTCATCTGCAATTTCTGTGATTCATCGTCAAAAAGAAGGTAAAAGGGATTCAGTAAAAGTGAAGTGAAGCATCTGATTCTAAAACTGGATTCGCAGAAGAGGTTCAAATCATAGAAAGTTTGTGTGTCAGTCCTCTTGTACTTAAGTCGGCATTGTGCCTTTTGAATTTAATTCCGATGCAATTTCTGTGTTTCATCGTCAATAAGAAATTCCGAGGTATAAAGTAAACCTGATGTGAAGCGTCGGAATCTAAAACTGGACTCACAGGAGAGGTTCAAATCATAGAAAATTAGAGTGTCAGTCCTCTTGTACTTACGTCGGCATTGTGCCTTTTGTATTAAATTCGGATGCAATTTCTGTGTTTCATTGTCAATAAGAAGTTCCTAGGGATACAGAAAACCTGAAGTGAAGCATCGGAATCTTAAACTGGACTCACAGGAGAGGTTCAAATCATAGAAAGTGAGAGTGACAGTCCACCTATACTTAAGTCGGCATTGTGCCTTTCATATTATATTCGGATGTAATTTCTGTGTTTCATCGTCAATAAGAAAGTCCAAGGGATACAGTAAACCTGAAGTTAAGCATCGGATTCTAGAACTGGACTCACAGGAGAGGTTCAAATCATGGAAAGTGAGAGTGTCAGTCCTCTTGTACTTAAGTCGGCATTGTGCCTTTTGTACTAGATTCGGTTGCAATTTCTGTGATTCATCGTCAATGAGAAGGTCCAAGGGATACAGTAACCTGAAGTGAAGCATCGGAATCGAAAACTGGACTCACAGGAGAGGTTTAAATCATAGAATGTTAGAGTGTCAGTCCTCTAGTACTTAAGCCGGCATTGTGCCTGTTGTATTAAATTCGGATGCAATTTCTGTATTTCATCGTCAATACGAAGGTCCAAGGGATACAGTAAACCTGAAGTGAAGCATCGGAATCTAAAACTGGACACACAGGAGAGGTTCAAATCATAGAAAGTTAGAGTGTCAGTCCTCTTGTACTTAAGTCGGCATTGTGCCTTTTGAATTTAATTCCGATGCAATTTCTGTGTTTCATCGTCAATAAGAAGTTCCGAGGTATACAGTATACCTGAAGTGAAGCATCAAAATCTAAAACTGGACTCACAGGAGATGTTCAAATCATAGAAAGTTGGAGTGTCAGTCCTCTTGTACTTAAGTCGGCATTGTGCCTTTTGTATTAAATTCGGAAGCAATTTCTGTGTTTCATTGTCAATAAGAAGGTCCAAGGGATACAGTGACCCTGAAGTGAAGCATCGGAATCTAAAACTGGACTCACAGGAGAGGTTCAAATCATAGAATGTGAGAGTGTCAGTCCTCTTGTACTTAAGTCGGCATTGTGCCTTTTGTATTAAATTCGGCTGCAATTTCTGTGATTCGTCGTCAAAAAGAAGGGCAAAGGGATACAGTAAACCTGAAGTGAAGCAGCTGATTCTAAAGCTGGATTCACAGAAGAGGTTCAAATCATAGAAAGTTAGAGTGTCAGTCCGCTTGTACTTAAGTCTTCATTGTGCCTTTTGAATTTAATTCCGATGCAATTTCTGTGTTTCATCGTCAATAAGAAGTTCCGAGGTATAAAGTAAACCTGAAGTGAAGCATCGGAATCTAAAACTAGACTCACAGGAGAGGTTCAAATCATAGAAAATTAGAGTGCCAGTCCTCTTGTATTTAATTCGGCATTGTGCCTTTTGTATTATATTCAGGTGCAATTACTGTGTTTCATCGTCAATAAGAAGGTCCTAGGGATACAGTAAACCTGAAGTGAAGCATCGGAATCTAAAACTGGACTCACAGAAGAGGTTCAAATCATAAGAAGTGAGAGTGTCAGTCCTCTTGTACTTAGGTCGGCATTGTGCCTTTTGAATTTAATTCCGATGCAATTTCTGTGTTTCATCATGAATAAGAAGTTCCGAGGTGTACAGTAAACCTGAAGTGAAGCATCGGAATCAAAAACTGGACTCACAGGAGAGTCACAAATCATAGAAAGTGAGAGTGACAGTCCTCCTGTACGTAAGTCGGCATTGTGCCTTTTGTATTGAATTCGGATGCAATTTCTGTGTTTCATCGTCAATAAGAAGGTCCAAGGGATACAGTAAACCTGAAGTGAAGCATCGGAATCTTAAACTGGACTCACAGGAGAGGTTCAAATCATAGAAAGTGAGAGTGACAGTCCACCTGTACTTAAGTCGGCATTGTGCCTTTTCTATTATATTCGGATGCAATTACTGTGTTTCATCGTCAATAAGAAGGTCCTAGGGATACAGTAAACCTGAAGTGAAGCATCAGAATCTAAAACTGGACTCACAGGAGAGGTTCAAATCATAGAAAGTGAGAGTGACAGTCCTCCTGTACGTAAGTCGGCATTGTGCCTTTTGTATTGAATTCGGATGCAATTTCTGTGTTTCATCGTCAATAAGAAGGTCCAAGGGATACAGTAAACCTGAAGTGAAGCATCGGATTCTAAAACTGGACTCACAATAGAGGTTCAAATCATGGAAAGTGAGAGTGTCAGTCCTCTTGTACTTAAGTCGGCATTGTGCCTTTTGTATTAAATTCGGATGCAATTTCTGTGATTCATCGTCAATAAGAAGGTCCAAGGGATACAGTAAACCTGAAGTGAAGCATTGCAATCTAAAACTGGACTCACAAGAGAGGTTCTAATCATAGAAAGTTAGAAGGTCAGTCCTCTTGTGCCTAAGTCGGCATTGTGCCTGTTGTATTAAATTCGGATGCAATTTCTGTGTTTCATCGTCAATAGGAAGGTCCAAGGGATACAGTAAACCGGAAGTGAAGCATCGGAATCTAAAACTGTACTCACAGGAGAGGTTCAAATTATAGAAAGTGAGAGTGCCAGTCCTCTTGAACTTAGGTCGGCATTGTGCCTTTTGAATTTAATTCCGATGCAATTTCTGTGTTTCATCGTGGATAAGAAGTTCCGAGGTGTACAGTAAACCTGAAGTGAAGCATCGGAATCCAAAACTGGACTCACAGGAGAGGTTCAAATCATAGAAAGTTAGAGTGTCTGTCCTCTTGTATTTAATGCGGCATTGTGCTTTTTGTATTAAATTCGGAAGCAATTTCTGTGTTTCATTGTCAATAAGAAGGACCAAGGGATACAGTAACCCTGAAGTGATGCGACGGAATCTAAAACTGGACTCACAGGAGAGGTTCAAATCATAGAAAGTGAGAGTGTCAGTCCTCTTGTACTTAAGTCGGCATTGTGCCTTTTGTATTAAATTCCGATGCAATTTCTGTGTTTCATCGTCAATAAGAAGGTCCTAGGGATACAGCAAACCTGAAGTTAAGCATCGGATTCTAAAACTGGACTCACAAGAGAGGTTCACATCACGGAAAGTGAGTGTGTCAGACCTCTTGTACTTAAGTCGGCATTGTGCCTTTTGTATTAAATTCGGATGCAATTTCTGTGATTCATCGTCAATAAGAAGGTCCAAGGGATACAGTAAACCTGAAGTGAAGCATCGGAATCTAAAACTGGACTCACAGGAGAGGTTCTAATCATAGAAAGTTAGAGTGTCAGTCCTCTTGTTCTTAAGTCGGCATTGTGCCTTTTGAATTTAATTCCGATGCAATTTCTGTGTTTCATCGTCAATAAGAAGTTCTGAGGTATACAGTATAACTGAAGTGAAGCATCGGAATCTAAAACTAGACTCACAGGAGAGGTTCAAATCATGGAAAGTGAGAGTGTCTGTCCTCTTGTACTTAAGTTGGCATTGTGCCTTTTTTATTAAATTCGGATGCAATTTCTGTGATTCGTCGTCAAAAAGAAGGTCCAAGAGATACAGTAAACCTGAAGTGAAGCATCTGATTCTAAAGCTGGATTCACAGAAGAGGTTCAAATCATAGAAAGTTAGAGTGTCAGTCCGCTTGTACTTAAGTCGGCATTGTGCCTTTTGAATTTAATTCCGATGCAATTTCTGTGATACATCGTCAAAAAGAAGGTCTAAGGGATACAGTAAACCTGAAGTGAAGCATCTGATTCTAAAACTGGATTCACAGAAGAGGTTCAAATCATAGAAAGTTAGAGTGTCAGTCCTCTTGTACTTAAGTCGGCATTGTGCATTTTGAAATTAATTCCGATGCAATTTCTGTGTTTCATCGTCAATAAGAAGTTCTGAGGTATACAGTATAACTGAAGTGAAGCATCGGAATCTAAAACTAGACTCACAGGAGAGGTTAAAATCATGGAAAGTGAGAGTGTCTGTCCTCTTGTACTTAAGTTGGCATTGTGCCTTTTTTATTAAATTCGGATGCAATTTCTGTGATTCGTCGTCAAAAAGAAGGTCCAAGAGATACAGTAAACCTGAAGTGAAGCATCTGATTCTAAAGCTGGATTCACAGAAGAGGTTCAAATCATAGAAAGTTAGAGTGTCAGTCCGCTTGTACTTAAGTCGGCATTGTGCCTTTTGAATTTAATTCCGATGCAATTTCTGTGATACATCGTCAAAAAGAAGGTCTAAGGAATACAGTAAACCTGAAGTGAAGCATCTGATTCTAAAACTGGATTCACAGAAGAGGTTCAAATCATAGAAAGTTAGAGTGTCGGTAATCTTGTACTTAAGTCGGCAATGTGCATTTTGTATTAAATTCGGATGCAAATTCTGTGTTTCATTGTCAATAAGAAGGTCCTAGGGATACAGTAAACCTGAAGTGAAGCATCGGAATCTTAAACTGGACTCACAGGAGAGGTTCAAATCATAGAAAGTGAGAGTGACAGACCACCTGTACTTAAGTCGGCATTGTGCCTTTTGTATTATATTCGGATGCAATTACTGTGTTCCATCGTCAATAAGAAGGTCCTAGGGATACAGTAAACCTGAAGTGAAGCATCAGAATCTAAGACTGGACTCACAGGAGAGGTTCAGATCATAGAAAGTGAGAGTGACAGTCCTCCTGTACTTAAGTCGGCATTGTGCCTTTTGTATTAAGTTCGGATGCAATTTCTGTGATTCATCGACAATAAGAAGGTCCAAGGGATACAGTAAACCTGAAGTGAAACATCGGAATCTAAAACTGGACTCACAGGAGAGGTTCAAATCATAGAAAGTAAGAGTGACAGTAATCTTGTACTTAGGTCGGCATTGTGCCTTTTGTATTAAGTTCGGATGCAATTTCTGCGATTCATCGTCAATAAGAAGGTCCAAGGGATACAGTAAACCTGAAGTGAGGCATCGGAATCTAAAAGTGGACTCACAGGAGAGCTTCTAATCATAGAAAGTTAGAGTGTCAGTCCTCTTGTAATTATGTCGGCATTGTCCCTGTTGTATTAAATTCGGATGCAATTTCTGTGTTTCATCGTCAATAAGAAGGTCCAAGGAATACAGTAAACCTGATGTGAAGCATCGGAATCTAAACCTGGACTCACAGGAGAGGTTCAAATCATAGAAAGTTAGAATGTCAGTCCACTTGCACTTAAGTTGGCATTGTGCTTCTTGAATTTAATTCCGATGCAATCTCTGTGCCTCATCGTCAATAAGAACTTCCAAGGTACACAGTAAACCTGAAGTGAAGCATCGGAATCTAAAACTGGACTCACAGAAGAGGTTCAAATCATAGAAAGTGAGAGTGTCAGTCTTCTTGTACTTAAGTCGGCATTGTGCCTTTTGAATTTAATTCCAATGCAATTTCCGTGTTTCATCGTGAATAAGAAGTTCCGAGGTGTACAGTAAACCTGAGGTGAAGCATCGGAATCTAGAACTTGTCTCACAGGAGAGTTTCAAATCATAGAAAGTTAGAGTGTCGGACCTCTTGTATTTAAGGCGGCATTGTGCCTTTTGTATTAAATTCGGAAGCAATTTCTGTGTTTCATTGTCAATAAGAAGGTCCAAGGGATACAGTAACCCTGAAGTGAAGCATCGGAATCTAAAACTGGACTCACAGCAGAGGTTCAAATCATAGAAAGTGAGAGTGTCAGTCCTCTTGTACTTCAGTCGGCATTGTGCCGTTTGTATAAAATTCATCTGCAATTTCTGTGATTCATCGTCAAAAAGAAGGTAAAAGGGATTCAGTAAAAGTGAAGTGAAGCATCTGATTCTAAAACTGGATTCGCAGAAGAGGTTCAAATCATAGAAAGTTTGTGTGTCAGTCCTCTTGTACTTAAGTCGGCATTGTGCCTTTTGAATTTAATTCCGATGCAATTTCTGTGTTTCATCGTCAATAAGAAATTCCGAGGTATAAAGTAAACCTGATGTGAAGCGTCGGAATCTAAAACTGGACTCACAGGAGAGGTTCAAATCATAGAAAATTAGAGTGTCAGTCCTCTTGTACTTACGTCGGCATTGTGCCTTTTGTATTAAATTCGGATGCAATTTCTGTGTTTCATTGTCAATAAGAAGTTCCTAGGGATACAGAAAACCTGAAGTGAAGCATCGGAATCTTAAACTGGACTCACAGGAGAGGTTCAAATCATAGAAAGTGAGAGTGACAGTCCACCTATACTTAAGTCGGCATTGTGCCTTTCATATTATATTCGGATGTAATTTCTGTGTTTCATCGTCAATAAGAAAGTCCAAGGGATACAGTAAACCTGAAGTTAAGCATCGGATTCTAGAACTGGACTCACAGGAGAGGTTCAAATCATGGAAAGTGAGAGTGTCAGTCCTCTTGTACTTAAGTCGGCATTGTGCCTTTTGTACTAGATTCGGTTGCAATTTCTGTGATTCATCGTCAATGAGAAGGTCCAAGGGATACAGTAACCTGAAGTGAAGCATCGGAATCGAAAACTGGACTCACAGGAGAGGTTTAAATCATAGAATGTTAGAGTGTCAGTCCTCTAGTACTTAAGCCGGCATTGTGCCTGTTGTATTAAATTCGGATGCAATTTCTGTATTTCATCGTCAATACGAAGGTCCAAGGGATACAGTAAACCTGAAGTGAAGCATCGGAATCTAAAACTGGACACACAGGAGAGGTTCAAATCATAGAAAGTTAGAGTGTCAGTCCTCTTGTACTTAAGTCGGCATTGTGCCTTTTGAATTTAATTCCGATGCAATTTCTGTGTTTCATCGTCAATAAGAAGTTCCGAGGTATACAGTATACCTGAAGTGAAGCATCAAAATCTAAAACTGGACTCACAGGAGATGTTCAAATCATAGAAAGTTGGAGTGTCAGTCCTCTTGTACTTAAGTCGGCATTGTGCCTTTTGTATTAAATTCGGAAGCAATTTCTGTGTTTCATTGTCAATAAGAAGGTCCAAGGGATACAGTGACCCTGAAGTGAAGCATCGGAATCTAAAACTGGACTCACAGGAGAGGTTCAAATCATAGAATGTGAGAGTGTCAGTCCTCTTGTACTTAAGTCGGCATTGTGCCTTTTGTATTAAATTCGGCTGCAATTTCTGTGATTCGTCGTCAAAAAGAAGGGCAAAGGGATACAGTAAACCTGAAGTGAAGCAGCTGATTCTAAAGCTGGATTCACAGAAGAGGTTCAAATCATAGAAAGTTAGAGTGTCAGTCCGCTTGTACTTAAGTCGGCATTGTGCCTTTTGAATTTAATTCCGATGCAATTTCTGTGTTTCATCGTCAATAAGAAGTTCCGAGGTATAAAGTAAACCTGAAGTGAAGCATCGGAATCTAAAACTAGACTCACAGGAGAGGTTCAAATCATAGAAAATTAGAGTGCCAGTCCTCTTGTATTTAATTCGGCATTGTGCCTTTTGTATTATATTCAGGTGCAATTACTGTGTTTCATCGTCAATAAGAAGGTCCTAGGGATACAGTAAACCTGAAGTGAAGCATCGGAATCTAAAACTGGACTCACAGAAGAGGTTCAAATCATAAGAAGTGAGAGTGTCAGTCCTCTTGTACTTAGGTCGGCATTGTGCCTTTTGAATTTAATTCCGATGCAATTTCTGTGTTTCATCATGAATAAGAAGTTCCGAGGTGTACAGTAAACCTGAAGTGAAGCATCGGAATCAAAAACTGGACTCACAGGAGAGTCACAAATCGTAGAAAGTTAGAGTGTCTGTCGTCATGTATTTAAGGCGGCATTGTGCCTTTTGTATTAAATTCGGAAGCAATTTCTGTGTTTCATTGTCAATAAGAAGGTCCAAGGGATTCAGTAACCCTGAAGTGAAGCGTCGGAATCTAAAACTGGACTCACAGGAGAGGTTCAAATCATAGAAAGTGAGAGTGTCAGTCCTCTTGTACTTAAGTCGGCATTGTGCCTTTTGTATTACATTCGGCTGCAATTTCTGTGATTCGTCGTCAAAAAGAAGGTCCAAGGGATACAGTAAACCTGAAGTGAAGCATCTGATTCTAAAACTGGATTCACAGAAGAGGTTCAAATCATAGAAAGTTAGAGTGTCAGTCCTCTTGTACTTAAGTCGGCATTGTGCATTTTGAATTTAATTCCGATGCAATTTCTGTGTTTCATCGTCAATAAGAAAGTCCAAGGGATACAGTAAACCTGAAGTTAAGCATCGGATTCTAGAACTGGACTCACAGGAGAGGTTCAAATCATGGAAAGTGAGAGTGTCAGTCCTCTTGTACTTAAGTCGGCATTGTGCCTTTTGTATTAGATTCGGTTGCAATTTCTGTGATTCATCGTCAATAACAAGGTCCAAGGGATACAGTAAACCTGAAGTGAAGCATCGGAATCGAAAACTGGACTCAGAGGAGAGGTTCTAATCATAGAATGTTAGAGTGTCAGTCCTCTTGTACTTAAGTCGGCATTGTGCCTGTTGTATTAAATTCGGATGCAATTTCTGTGTTTCATCGTCAATACGAAGGTCCAAGGGATACAGTAAACCTGAAGTGAAGCATCGGAATCTAAAACTGGACTCACAGGAGAGGTTCAAATCATAGAAAGTTAGAGTGTCAGTCCTCTTGTACTTAAATCGGCATTGTGCCTTTTGAATTTAATTCCGATGCAATTTCTGTGTTTCATCGTCAATAAGAAGTTCCGAGGTATACAGTATACCTGAAGTGAAGCATCAAAATCTAAAACTGGACTCACAGGAGAGGTTCAAATCATAGAAAGTTGGAGTGTCAGTCCTCTTGTACTTAAGTCGGCATTGTGCCTTTTGTATTAAATTCGGAAGCAATTTCTGTGTTTCATTGTCAATAAGAAGGTCCAAGGGATACAGTGACCCTGAAGTGAAGCATCGGAATCTAAAACTGGACTCACAGGAGAGGTTCAAATCATAGAATGTGAGAGTGTCAGTCCTCTTGTACTTAAGTCGGCATTGTGCCTTTCGTATTAAATTCGGCTGCAATTTCTGTGATTCGTCGTCAAAAAGAAGGTCCAAGGGATACAGTAAACCTGAAGTGAAGCATCTGATTCTAAAGCTGGATTCACAGAAGAGCTTCAAATCATAGAAAGTTAGAGTGTCAGTCCGCTTGTACTTAAGTCGGCATTGTGCCTTTTGAATTTAATTCCAATGCAATTTCTGTGTTTCATCATCAATAAGAAGTTCCGAGGTATGAAGTAAACCTGAAGTGAAGCATCGGAATCTAAAACTAGACTCACAGGAGAGGTTCAAATCATAGAAAATTAGAGTGTCAGTCCTCTTGCATTTAATTCGGCATTGTGCCTTTTGTATTATTTTCGGATGCAATTACTGTGTTTCATCGTCAATAAGAAGGTCCTAGGGGTACAGTAAACCTGAAGTGAAGCATCGGAATCAAAAACTGGACTCACAGGAGAGGTACAAATCATAGAAAGTTAGAGTGTCTGTCCTCTTGTATTTAAGGCGGCATTGTGCCTTATGTATTAAATTCGGAAGCAATTTCTGTGTTTCATTGTCCATAAGATGGTCCAAGGGATTCAGTAACCCTGAAGTGAAGCGTCGGAATCTAAAACTGGACTCACAGAAGAGGTTCAAAGCATAGAAAGTGAGAGTGTCAGTCCTCTTGTACTTAGGTCGGCATTGTGCCTTTTGAATTGAATTCCGATGCAATTTCTGTGTTTCATCGTGAATAAGAAGTTCCGAGGTGTACAGTAAACCTGAAGTGAAGCTTCGGAAACAAAAACTGGACTCACAGGAGAGGTACAAATCATAGAAAGTTAGAGTGTCTGTCCTCTTGTATTTAAGGCGGCATTGTGCCTTTTGTATTAAATTCGGAAGCAATTTCTGTGTTTCATTGTCAATAAGAAGGTCCAAGGGATTCAGTAACCCTGAAGTGAAGCGTCGGAATCTAAAACTGGACTCACAGGAGAGGTTCAAATCATAGAAAGTGAGAGTGTCAGTCCTCTTGTACTTAAGTCGGCATTGTGCCTTTTGTATTAAATTCGGCTGCAATTTCTGTGATTCGTCGTCAAAAAGAAGGTCCAAGGGATACAGTAAACCTGAAGTGAAGCATCTGATTCTAAAACTGGATTCACAGAAGAGGTTCAAATCATAGAAAGTTAGAGTGTCAGTCCTCTTGTACTTAAGTCAGCATTGTGCATTTTGAATTTAATTCCGATGCAATTTCTGTGTTTCATCGTCAATAAGAAGTTCCGAGGTGTAAAGTAAACCTAAAGTGAAGCATCGGATTCTAAAACTGGACTCACAATAGAGGTTCAAATCATGGAAATTGAGAGTGTCAGTCCTCTTGTACTTAGGTCGGCATTGTGCCTTTTGTATTAAATTCGGATGCAATTTCTATGATTCATCGTCAATAAGAAGGTCCAAGGGATACAGTAAACCTGAAGTGAAGCATCGGAATCTAAAACTGGACTCACAAGAGAGGTTCTAATCATAGAAAGTTAGAGTGTCAGTCCTCTTGTGCCTAAGTCGGCATTGTGCCTGTTGTATTAAATTCGGATGCAATTTCTGTGTTTCATCGTCAATAGGGAGGTCCAAGGGATACAGTAAACCTGAAGTGAAGCATCGGAATCTAAAACTGTACTCACAGGAGAGGTTCAAATTATAGAAAGTTAGTGTGTCAGTCCTCTTGTACATAAGTCGGCATTGTGCCTTTTGAATTTAAATCCGATGCAATTTCTGTGCCTCATCGTCAATAAGAACGTCCAAGGTACACAGTAAACCTGAAGTGAAGCATCGGAATCTAAAACTGGACTCACAGAAGAGGTTCAAATCATAGAAAGTGAGAGTGTCAGTCCTCTTGTACTTAGGTCGGCATTGTGCCTTTTGAATTTAATTCCGATGCAATTTCTGTGTTTCATCGTGAATAAGAAGTTCCGAGGTGTACAGTAAACCTGAAGTGAAGCATCGGAATCAAAAACTGGACTCACAGGAGAGGTACAAATCATAGAAAGTTAGAGTGTCTGTCCTCTTGTATTTAAGGCGGCATTGTGCCTTATGTATTAAATTCGGAAGCAATTTCTGTGTTTCATTGTCCATAAGATGGTCCAAGGGATTCAGTAACCCTGAAGTGAAGCGTCGGAATCCAAAACTGGACTCACAGGAGAGGTTCAAATCATAGAATGTGAGAGTGTCAGTCCTCTTGTACTTAAGTCGGCATTGTGCCTTTTGTATTACATTCGGCTGCAATTTCTGTGATTCATCGCCAAAAAGAAGGTCCAAGGGATACAGTAAACCTGAAGTGAAGCATCTGATTCTAAAACTGGATTCACAGAAGAGGTTCAAATCATAGAAAGTTAGAGTGTCAGTCCTCTTGTACTTAAGTCGGCATTGTGCATTTTGAATTTAATTCCGATGCAATTTCTGTGTTTCATCGTCAATAAGAAGTTCCGAGGTATAAAGTAAACCTGACGTGAAGCGTCGGAATCTAAAACTGGACTCACAGGAGAGGTTCAAATCATAGAAAATTAGAGTGTCAGTCCTCTTGTACTTACGTCGGCATTGTGCCTTTTGTATTAAATTTGGATACAATTTCTGTGTTTCATTGTCAATAAGAAGGTCCTAGGGATATAGAAAACCTGAAGTGAAGCATCGGAATCTTAAACTGGACTCACAGGAGAGGTTCAAATCATAGAAAGTGAGAGTGACGGTCCACCTATACTTAAGTCGGCATTGTGCCTTTTATATTATATTCGGATGTAATTTCTGTGTTTCATCGTCAATAAGAAAGTCCAAGGGATACAGTAAACCTGAAGTTAAGCATCCGAATCTAGAACTGGACTCACAGGAGAGGTTCAAATCATGGAAAGTGAGAGTGTCAGTCCTCTTGTACTTAAGTCGGCTATGTGCCTTTTGTATTAGGTTCGGTTGCAATTTCTGTGATTCATCGTCAATAAGAAGGTCCAAGGGATACAGTAAACCTGAAGTGAAGCATCGGAATCGAAAACTGGACTCACAGGAGAGGTTCTAATCATAGAATGTTAGAGTGTCAGTCCTCTTGTACTTAAGTCGGCATTGTGCCTGTTGTATTAAATTCGGATGCAATTTCTGTGTTTCATCGTCAATAGGAAGGTCCAAGGAATACAGTAAACCTGAAGTGAAGGTTCGGAATCTAAAACTGGACTCACAGGAGAGGTTCAAATCATAGAAAGTTAGAGTGTCAGTCCTCTTGTACTTACGTCGGCATTGTGCCTTTTGAATTTAATTCCGATGCAATTTCTGTGTTTCATCGTCAATAAGAAGTTCCGAGGTATACAGTATACCTGAAGTGAAGCATCAAAATCTAAAACTGGACTCACAGGAGAGGTTCAAATCATAGAAAGTTGGAGTGTCAGTCCTCTTGCATTTAATTCGGCATTGTGCCTTTTGTATTATTTTCGGATGCAATTACTGTGTTTCATCGTCAATAAGAAGGTCCTAGGGATACAGTAAACCTGAAGTGAAGCATCGGAATCTAAAACTGGACTCACAGAAGAGGTTCAAAGCATAGAAAGCGAGAGTGTCAGTCCTCTTGTACTTAGGTCTTCATTGTGCCTTTTGAATTTAATTCCGATGCAATTTCTGTGTTTCATCGTCAATAAGAAGTTCCGAGGTATACAGTATACCTGAAGTGAAGCATCAAAATCTAAAACTGGACTCACAGGAGAGGTTCAAATCATAGAAAGTTGGAGTGTCAGTCCTCTTGTACTTAAGTCGGCATTGTGCCTTTTGTATTAAATTCGGAAGCAATTTCTGTGTTTCATTGTCAATAAGAAGGTCCAAGGGATACAGTGACCCTGAAGTGAAGCATCGGAATCTAAAACTGGACTCACAGGAGAGGTTCAAATCATAGAATGTGAGAGTGTCAGTCCTCTTGTACTTAAGTCGGCATTGTGCCTTTTGTATTAAATTCGGCTGCAATTTCTGTGATTCGTCGTCAAAAAGAAGGTCCAAGGGATACAGTAAACCTGAAGTGAAGCATCTGATTCTAAAGCTGGATTCATAGAAGAGCTTCAAATCATAGAAAGTTAGAGTGTCAGTCCGCTTGTACTTAAGTCGGCATTGTGCCTTTTGAATTTAATTCCGATGCAATTTCTGTGTTTCATCGTCAATAAGAAGTTCCGAGGTATAAAGTAAACCTGACGTGAAGCGTCGGAATCTAAAACTGTACTCACAGGAGAGGTTCAAATCATAGAAAATTAGAGTGTCAGTCCTCTTGTACTTACGTCGGCATTGTGCCTTTTGTATTAAATTAGGATACAATTTCTGTGTTTCATTGTCAATAAGAAGGTCCTAGGGATATAGAAAACCTGAAGTGAAGCATCGGAATCTTAAACTGGACTCACAGGAGAGGTTCAAATCATAGAAAGTGAGAGTGACGGTCCACCTATACTTAAGTCGGCATTGTGCCTTTTATATTATATTCGGATGTAATTTCTGTGTTTCATCGTCAATAAGAAAGTCCAAGGGATACAGTAAACCTGAAGTTAAGCATCCGAATCTAGAACTGGACTCACAGGAGAGGTTCAAATCATGGAAAGTGAGAGTGTCAGTCCTCTTGTACTTAAGTCGGCTATGTGCCTTTTGTATTAGGTTCGGTTGCAATTTCTGTGATTCATCGTCAATAAGAAGGTCCAAGGGATACAGTAAACCTGAAGTGAAGCATCTGAATCGAAAACTGGACTCACAGGAGAGGTTCTAATCATAGAATGTTAGAGTGTCAGTCCTCTTGTACTTAAGTCGGCATTGTGCCTGTTGTATTAAATTCGGATGCAATTTCTGTGTTTCATCGTCAATAGGAAGGTCCAAGGAATACAGTAAACCTGAAGTGAAGCTTCGGAATCTAAAACTGGACTCACAGGAGAGGTTCAAATCATAGAAAGTTAGAGTGTCAGTCCTCTTGTACTTACGTCGGCATTGTGCCTTTTGAATTTAATTCCGATGCAATTTCTGTGTTTCATCGTCAATAAGAAGTTCCGAGGTATACAGTATACCTGAAGTGAAGCATCAAAATCTAAAACTGGACTCACAGGAGAGGTTCAAATCATAGAAAGTTGGAGTGTCAGTCCTCTTGCATTTAATTCGGCATTGTGCCTTTTGTATTATTTTCGGATGCAATTACTGTGTTTCATCGTCAATAAGAAGGTCCTAGGGATACAGTAAACCTGAAGTGAAGCATCGGAATCTAAAACTGGACTCACAGAAGAGGTTCAAAGCATAGAAAGCGAGAGTGTCAGTCCTCTTGTACTTAGGTCTTCATTGTGCCTTTTGAATTTAATTCCGATGCAATTTCTGTGTTTCATCGTCAATAAGAAGTTCCGAGGTATACAGTATACCTGAAGTGAAGCATCAAAATCTAAAACTGGACTCACAGGAGAGGTTCAAATCATAGAAAGTTGGAGTGTCAGTCCTCTTGTACTTAAGTCGGCATTGTGCCTTTTGTATTAAATTCGGAAGCAATTTCTGTGTTTCATTGTCAATAAGAAGGTCCAAGGGATACAGTGACCCTGAAGTGAAGCATCGGAATCTAAAACTGGACTCACAGGAGAGGTTCAAATCATAGAATGTGAGAGTGTCAGTCCTCTTGTACTTAAGTCGGCATTGTGCCTTTTGTATTAAATTCGGCTGCAATTTCTGTGATTCGTCGTCAAAAAGAAGGTCCAAGGGATACAGTAAACCTGAAGTGAAGCATCTGATTCTAAAGCTGGATTCATAGAAGAGCTTCAAATCATAGAAAGTTAGAGTGTCAGTCCGCTTGTACTTAAGTCGGCATTGTGCCTTTTGAATTTAATTCCGATGCAATTTCTGTGTTTCATCGTCAATAAGAAGTTCCGAGGTATAAAGTAAACCTAAAGTGAAGCATCGGATTCTAAAACTGGACTCACAATAGAGGTTCAAATCATGGAAATTGAGAGTGTCAGTCCTCTTGTACTTAAGTCGGCATTGTGCTTTTGTATTAAATTCGGATGCAATTTCTATGATTCAACGTCAATAAGAAGGTCCAAGGGATACAGTAAACCTGAAGTGAAGCATCGGAATCTAAAACTGGACTCACAGAAGAGGTTCAAAGCATAGAAAGTGAGAGTGTCAGTCCTCTTGTACTTAGGTCGGCTTTGTGCCTTTTGAATTTAATTCCGATGCAATTTCTGTGTTTCATCGTGAATAAGAAGTTCCGAGGTGTACAGTAAACCTGAAGTGAAGCATCGGAATCAAAAACTGGACTCACAGGAGAGGTACAAATCATAGAAAGTTAGAGTGTCTGTCCTCTTGTATTTAAGGCGGCATTGTGCCTTTTGTATTAAATTCGGAAGCAATTTCTGTGTTTCATTGTCAATAAGAAGGTCCAAGGGATTCAGTAACCCTGAAGTGAAGCGTCGGAATCTAAAACTGGACTCACAGGAGAGGTTCAAATCATAGAAAGTGAGAGTGTCAGTCCTCTTGTACTTAAGTCGGCATTGTGCCTTTTGTATTACATTCGGCTGCAATTTCTGTGATTCGTCGTCAAAAAGAAGGTCCAAGGGATACAGTAAACCTGAAGTGAAGCATCTGATTCTAAAACTGGATTCACAGAAGAGGTTCAAATGATAGAAAGTTAGAGTGTCAGTCCTCTTGTACTTAAGTCAGCATTGTGCATTTTGAATTTAATTCCGATGAAATTTCTGTGTTTCATCGTCAATAAGAAGTTCCGAGGTATAAAGTAAACCTAAAGTGAAGCATCGGATTCTAAAACTGGACTCACAATAGAGGTTCAAATCATGGAAATTGAGAGTGTCAGTCCTCTTGTACTTAAGTCGGCATTGTGCCTTTTGTATTAAATTCGGATGCAATTTCTATGATTCATCGTCAATAAGAAGGTCCAAGGGATACAGTAAACCTGAAGTGAAGCATCGGAATCTAAAACTGGACTCACAAGAGAGGTTCTAATCATAGAAAGTTAGAGTGTCAGTCCTCTTGTGCCTAAGTCGGCATTGTGCCTGTTGTATTAAATTCGGATGCAATTTCTGTGTTTCATCGTCAATAGGAAGGTCCAAGGGATACAGTAAACCTGAAGTGAAGCATCGGAATCTAAAACTGTACTCACAGGAGAGGTTCAAATTATAGAAAGTTAGTGTGTCAGTCCTCTTGTACATAAGTCGGCATTGTGCCTTTTGAATTTAAATCCGATGCAATTTCTGTGCCTCATCGTCAATAAGAACGTCCAAGGTACACAGTAAACCTGAAGTGAAGCATCGGAATCTAAAACTGGACTCACAGAAGAGGTTCAAATCATAGAAAGTGAGAGTGTCAGTCCTCTTGTACTTAGGTCGGCATTGTGCCTTTTGAATTTAATTCCGATGCAATTTCTGTGTTTCATCGTGAATAAGAAGTTCCGAGGTGTACAGTAAACCTGAAGTGAAGCATCGGAATCAAAAACTGGACTCACAGGAGAGGTACAAATCATAGAAAGTTAGAGTGTCTGTCCTCTTGTATTTAAGGCGGCATTGTGCCTTATGTATTAAATTCGGAAGCAATTTCTGTGTTTCATTGTCCATAAGATGGTCCAAGGGATTCAGTAACCCTGAAGTGAAGCGTCGGAATCTAAAACTGGACTCACAGGAGAGGTTCAAATCATAGAATGTGAGAGTGTCAGTCCTCTTGTACTTAAGTCGGCATTGTGCCTTTTGTATTACATTCGGCTGCAATTTCTGTGATTCATCGCCAAAAAGAAGGTCCAAGGGCTACAGTAAACCTGAAGTGAAGCATCTGATTCTAAAACTGGATTCACAGAAGAGGTTCAAATCATAGAAAGTTAGAGTGTCAGTCCTCTTGTACTTAAGTCGGCATTGTGCATTTTGAATTTAATTCCGATGCAATTTCTGTGTTTCATCGTCAATAAGAAGTTCCGAGGTATAAAGTAAACCTGACGTGAAGCGTCGGAATCTAAAACTGGACTCACAGGAGAGGTTCAAATCATAGAAAATTAGAGTGTCAGTCCTCTTGTACTTACGTCGGCATTGTGCCTTTTGTATTAAATTCGGATACAATTTCTGTGTTTCATTGTCAATAAGAAGGTCCTAGGGATACAGCAAAAACCTGAAGTGAAGCATCGGAATCTTAAACTGGACTCACAGGAGAGGTTCAAATCATAGAAAGTGAGAGTGACAGTCCACCTATACTTAAGTCGGCATTGTGCCTTTTATATTATATTCGGATGTAATTTCTGTGTTTCATCGTCAATAAGAAAGTCCAAGGGATACAGTAAACCTGAAGTTAAGCATCCGATTCTAGAACTGGACTCACAGGAGAGGTTCAAATCATGGAAAGTGAGAGTGTCAGTCCTCTTGTACTTAAGTCGGCTATGTGCCTTTTGTATTATGTTCGGTTGCAATTTCTGTGATTCATCGTCAATAAGAAGGTCCAAGGGATACAGTAAACCTGAAGTGAAGCATCGGAATCGAAAACTGGACTCACAGGAGAGGTTCTAATCATAGAATGTTAGAGTGTCAGTCCTCTTGTACTTAAGTCGGCATTGTGCCTGTTGTATTAAATTCGGATGCAATTTCTGTGTTTCATCGTCAATAGGAAGGTCCAAGGAATACAGTAAACCTGAAGTGAAGCATCGGAATCTAAAACTGGACTCACAGGAGAGGTTCATATCATAGAAAGTTAGAGTGTCAGTCCTCTTGTACTTACGTCGGCATTGTGCCTTTTGAATTTAATTCCGATGCAATTTCTGTGTTTCATCGTCAATAAGAAGTTCCGAGGTATACAGTATACCTGAAGTGAAGCATCAAAATCTAAAACTGGACTCGCAGGGGAGGTTCAAATCATAGAAAGTTGGAGTGTCAGTCCTCTTGTACTTAAGTCGGCATTGTGCCTTTTGTATTAAATTCGGAAGCAATTTCTGTGTTTCATTGTCAATAAGAAGGTCCAAGGGATACTGTGACCCTGAAGTGAAGCATCGGAATCTAAAACTGGACTCACAGGAGAGGTTCAAATCATAGAATGTGAGAGTGTCAGTACTCTTGTACTTAAGTCGGCATTGTGCCTTTTGTATTAAATTCGGCTGCAATTTCTGTGATTCGTCGTCAAAAAGAAGGTCCAAGGGATACAGTAAACCTGAAGTGAAGCATCTGATTCTAAAGCTGGACTCACACAAGAGGTTCAAATCATAGAAAGTGAGAGTGTCAGTCCTCTTGTACTTAGGTCGGCATTGTGCCTTTTGAATTTAATTCCGATGCAATTTCTGTGTTTCATCGTGAATAAGAAGTTCCGAGGTGTACAGTAAACCTGAAGTGAAGCATCGGAATCAAAAACTGGACTCACAGGAGAGGTACAAATCATAGAAAGTTAGAGTGTCTGTCCTCTTGTATTTAAGGCGGCATTGTGCCTTTTGTATTAAATTCGGAAGCAATTTCTGTGTTTCATTGTCAATAAGAAGGTCCAAGGGATTCAGTAACCCTGAAGTGAAGCGTCGGAATCTAAAACTGGACTCACAGGAGAGGTTCAAATCATAGAAAGTGAGAGTGTCAGTCCTCTTGTACTTAAGTCGGCACTGTGCCTTTTGTATTAAATTCGGCTGCAATTTCTGTGATTCGTCGTCAAAAAGAAGGTCCAAGGGATACATTAAAACCTGAAGTGAAGCATCTGATTCTAAAACTGGATTCACAGAAGAGGTTCAAATCATAGAAAGTTAAAGTGTCAGTCCTCTTGTACTTAAGTAGGCATTGTGCATTTTGAATTTAATTCCGATGCAATTTCTGTGTTTCATCGTCAATAAGAAGTTCCGAGGTATAAAGTAAACCTGAAGTGGTGCATCGGAATCTAAAACTGGACTCACAGGACAGGTTCAAATCATAGAAAATTAGAGTGTCAGTCCTCTTGTACTTAAGTCGGCAATGTGCCTTTTGTATTAAATTCGGATGCAAATTCTGTGTTTCATTGTCAATAAGAAGGTCCTAGGGATACAGTAAACCTGAAGTGAAGCATCGGAATCTTAAACTGACTCACAGGAGAGGTTCAAATCATAGAAAGTGAGAGTGACAGTCCACCTGTACTTAAGTCGGCATTGTGCCTTTTGTATTATATTCGGATGCAATTACTGTGTTTCATCGTCAATAAGAAGGTCCTAGGGATACAGTAAACCTGAAGTGAAGCATCAGAATCTAAAACTGGACTCACAGGAGAGGTTCAAATCATAGAAAGTGAGAGTGACAGTCCTCCTGTACTTAAGTCGGCATTGTGCCTTTTGTATTGAATTCGGATGCAATTTCTGTGTTTCATCGTCAATAAGAAGGTCCAAGGGATGCAGTAAACCTGAAGTGAAGCATCGGATTCTAAAACTGGACTCACAATAGAGGTTCAAATCATGGAAAGTGAGAGTGTCAGTCCTCTTGTACTTAAGTCGGCATTGTGCCTTTTGTATTAAATTCGGATGCAATTTCTGTGATTCATCGTCAATAAGGAGGTCCAAGGGATACAGTAAACCTGAAGTGAAGCATTGGAATCTAAAACTGGACTCACAAGAGAGGTTCTAATCATAGAAAGTTAGAGTGTCAGTCCTCTTGTGCCTAAGTCGGCATTGTGCCTGTTGTATTAAATTCAGATGCAATTTCTGTGTTTCATCGTCAATAGGAAGGTCCAAGGGATACAGTAAACCTGAAGTGAAGCATCGGAATCTAAAACTGTACTCACAGGAGAGGTTCAAATTATAGAAAGTGAGAGTGCCAGTCCTCTTGTACTTAGGTCGGCATTGTGCCTTTTGAATTTAATTCCGATGCAATTTCTGTGTTTCATCGTGGATAAGAAGTTCCGAGGTGTACAGTAAACCTGAAGTGAAGCATCGGAATCCAAAACTGGACTCACAGGAGAGGTTCAAATCATAGAAAGTTAGAGTGTCTGTCCTCTTGTATTTAATGCGGCATTGTGCCCTTTGTATTAAATTCGGAAGCAATTTCTGTGTTTCATTGTCAATAAGAAGGACCAAGGGATACAGTAACTCTGAAGTGATGCGTCGGAATCTAAAACTGGACTCACAGGAGAGGTTCAAATCATAGAAAGTGAGAGTGTCAGTCCTCTTGTACTTAAGTCGGCATTGTGCCTTTTGTATTAAATTCCGATGCAATTTCTGTGTTTCATCGTCAATAAGAAGGTCCTAGGGATACAGCAAACCTGAAGTTAAGCATCGGATTCTAAAACTGGACTCACAAGAGAGGTTCACATCACGGAAAGTGAGAGTGTCAGACCTCTTGTACTTAAGTCGGCATTGTGCCTTTTGTATTAAATTCGGATGCAATATCTGTGATTCATCGTCAATAATATGGTCCAAGGGATACAGTAAACCTGAAGTGAAGCATCGGAATCTAAAACTGGACTCACAGGAGAGGTTCTAATCATAGAAAGTTAGAGTGTCAGTCCTCTTGTTCTTAAGTCGGCATTGTGCCTTTTGAATTTAATTCCGATGCAATTTCTGTGTTTCATCGTCAATAAGAAGTTCTGAGGTATACAGTATAACTGAAGTGAAGCATCGGAATCTAAAACTAGACTCACAGGAGAGGTTCAAATCATGGAAAGTGAGAGTGTCTGTCCTCTTGTACTTAAGTTGGCATTGTGCCTTTTTTATTAAATTCGGATGCAATTTCTGTGATTCGTCGTCAAAAAGAAGGTCCAAGAGACACAGTAAACCTGAAGTGAAGCATCTGATTCTAAAGCTGGATTCACAGAAGAGGTTCAAATCATAGAAAGTTAGAGTGTCAGTCCGCTTGTACTTAAGTCGGCATTGTGCCTTTTGAATTTAATTCCGATGCAATTTCTGTGATACATCGTCAAAAAGAAGGTCTAAGGGATACAGTAAACCTGAAGTGAAGCATCTGATTCTAAAACTGGATTCACAGAAGAGGTTCAAATCATAGAAAGTTAGAGTGTCAGTCCTCTTGTACTTAAGTCGGTATTGTGCATTTTGAATTTAATTCCGATGCAATTTCTGTGTTTCATCGTCAATAAGAAGTTCCGAGGTATAAAGTAAACCTGAAGTGAAGCATGGGAATCTAAAACTGGACTCACAGGAGAGGTTCAAATCATAGAAAATTAGAGTGTCAGTCCTCTTGTACTTAAGTCGGCAATGTGCCTTTTGTATTAAATTCGGATGCAAATTCTGTGTTTCATTGTCAATAAGAAGGTCCTAGGGATACAGTAAACCTGAAGTGATGCGTCGGAATCTAAAACTGGACTCACAGGAGAGGTTCAAATCATAGAAAGTGAGAGTGTCAGTCCTCTTGTACTTAAGTCGGCATTGTGCCTTTTGTATTAAATTCCGATGCAATTTCTGTGTTTCATCGTCAATAAGAAGGTCCTAGGGATACAGCAAACCTGAAGTTAAGCATCGGATTCTAAAACTGGACTCACAAGAGAGGTTCACATCACGGAAAGTGAGAGTGTCAGACCTCTTGTACTTAAGTCGGCATTGTGCCTTTTGTATTATATTCGGATGCAATTACTGTGTTCCATCGTCAATAAGAAGGTCCTAGGGATACAGTAAACCTGAAGTGAAGCATCAGAATCTAAGACTGGACTCACAGGAGAGGTTCAGATCATAGAAAGTGAGAGTGACAGTCCTCCTGTACTTAAGTCGGCATTGTGCCTTTTGTATTACGTTCGGATGCAATTTCTGTGATTCATCGACAATAAGAAGGTCCAAGGGATACAGTAGACCTGAAGTGAAGCATCGGAACCTAAAACTGGACTCACAAGAGACGTTCAAATCATGGAAAGTGAGAGTGTCAGTCCTCTTGTTCTTAAGTCGGCATTGTGCCATTTGTATTAAATTCGGATGCAATTTCTGTGATTCATCGTCAATAAGAAGGTCCAAGGGATACAGTAAACCTGAAGTGAAGCATCGGAATCTAAAACTGGACTCACAGGAGAGGTTCTAATCATAGAAAGTTAGAGTGTCAGTCCTCTTGTTCTTAAGTCGGCATTGTGCCTTTTTAATTTAATTCCGATGCAATTTCTGTGTTTCATCGTCAATAAGAAGTTCCGAGGTATACAGTATACCTGAAGTGAAGCGTCGGAATCTAAAACTGGACTCACAGGAGAGGTTCAAATCATAGAATGTGAGAGTGTCAGTCCTCTTGTACTTAAGTCGGCATTGTGCCTTTTGTATTAAATTCAGCTGCAATTACTGTGATTCAGCGTCAAAAAGAAGGTCCTAGGGATACAGTAAACCTGAAGTGAAGCATCTGATTCTAAAACTGGATTCACAGAAGAGGTTCAAATCTTAGAAAGTTAGAGTGTCAGTCCTCTTGTACTTAAGTCGGCATTGTGCCTTTTGAATGTAATTCCGATGCAATTTCTGTGTTTCATCGTCAATAAGAAGTTCCGAGGTATAAAGTAAACCTGAAGTGAAGCATCGGAATCTAAAACTGGACTCACAGGAGAGGTTCAAATCATAGAAAATTAGAGAGTCAGTCCTCTTGTACTTAAGTCGGCATTGTGCCTTTTGTATTAAATTCGGATGCAATTTCTGTGTTTCATCGTCAATAAGAAGGTCCTAGGGATACAGTAAAACTGAAGTGAAGCATCGGAATCTTAAACTGGACTCACAGGAGAAGTTCAAATGATAGAAAGTGAGAGTGACAGTCCACCTGTACTAACGTCAGCATTGTGCCTTTTGTATTAAATTCGGATGCAATTTCTGTGTTTCACCGTCAATAAGAAGGTCCAAGGGATACAGCAAACCTGAAGTTAAGCATCGGATTCTAAAACTGGACTCACAAGAGAGGTTCAAATCATGGAAAGTGAGAGTGTCAGTCCTCTTGTTCTTAGGTCGGCATTGTGCCTTTTGAATTTAATTCCGATGCAATTTCTGTGTTTCATCGTCAATAAGAAGTTCCGAGGTATACAGTATACCTGAAGTGAAGCATCGGAATCTAAAACTAGACTCACAGGAGAGGTTCAAATCATGGAAAGTGAGAGTGTCTGTCCTCTTGTACTTAAGTCGGCATTGTGCTTTTTGTATTAAATTCGGATGCAATTTCTGTGATTCGTCGTCAAAAAGAAGGTCTAAGGGATACAGTAAACCTGAAGTGAAGCATCTGATTCTAAAGCTGGATTCACAGAAGAGGTTCAAATCATAGAAAGTTAGAGTGTCAGTCCGCTTGTACTTAAGTCGGCATTGTGCCTTTTGAATTAAATTCCGATGCAATTTCTGTGTTTTATCGTCAATAAGAAGTTCCGAGGTATAAAGTAAATCTGAAGTGAAGCATCGGAATCTAAAACTGGACTCACAGGAGAGGTTCAAATCATAGAAAATTAGAGTGTCAGTCCTCTTGTATTTAAGTCGGCATTGTGCCTTTTGTATTATATTCGGATGCAATTACTGTGTTTCATCGTCAATAAGAAGGTCCTAGGGATACAGTAAACCTGAAGTGAAACATCGGAATCTAAAACTGGACTCACAGGAGAGGTCCAAATCATAGAACGTGAGAGTGTCAGTCCTCCTGTACTTAAGTCGTCATTGTGAAATTTATATTAAATTCGGATGCAATTTCTGTTTTTCATCGTCATTAAGAAGGTCCAAGGGATACAGTGACCCTGATGTGAAGCATCGGGATCTAAAACTGGACTCACAGGAGAGGTTCAAATCATAGAAAGTGAGAGTGTCAGTCCTCTTGTACTTAGGTCGTTATTGTGCCTTTTGAATTTAATTCCGATACAATTTCTGTGTTTCATCCTGAATAAGAAGTTCCAAGGTGTACAGTAAACCTGAAGTGAAGCATCGGAATCAAAAACTGGACTCACAGGAGAGGTACAAATCATAGAAAGTTAGAGTGTTTGTCCTCTTGTATTTAAGGCGGCATTGTGCCTTTTGTATTATATTCGGAAGCAATTTCTGTGTTTCATTGTCAATAAGAATGTCCAAGGGATTCAGTAACCCTGAAGTGAAGCGTCGGAATCTAAAACCGGACTCACAGGAGAGGTTCAAATCATAGAAAGTGAGAGTGTCAGTCCTCTTGTACTTAAGTCGGCATTGTGCATTTTGAATTTAATTCCGATGCAATTTCTGTGTTTCATCGTCAATAAGAAGTTCCGAGGTATAAAGTAAACCTGAAGTGAAGCATCGGAATCTAAAACTGGACTCACAGGAGAGGTTCAAATCATAGAAAATTAGAGTGTCAGTCCTCTTGTACTTAAGTCGGCAATGTGCCTTTTGTATTAAATTCGGATGCAGATTCTGTTTTTCATTGTCAATAAGAAGGTCCTAGGGATACAGTAAACCTGAAGTGAAGCATCGGAATCTTAAACTGGACTCACAGGAGAGGTTCAAATCATAGAAAGTGAGAGTGACAGTCCACCTGTACTTAAGTCGGCATTGTGCCTTTTGTATTATATTCGGATGAAATTACTGTGTTTCATCGTCAATGAGAAGGTCCTAGGGATACAGTAAACCTGAAGTGAAGCATCAGAATCTAAAACTGGACTCACAGGAGAGGTTCAGTTCATAGAAAGTGAGAGTGACAGTCCTCCTGTACTTAAATCGGCATTGTGCCTTTTGTATTTAATTCGGATGCAATTTCTTTGTTTCATCGTCAATAAGAAGGTCCAAGGGATACAGTAAACCTGAAGTGAAACATCGGAATCTAAAACTGGACTCACAGGAGAGGTTGAAATCACAGAAAATTAGAGGGTCAGTCCTCTTGTATTTAAGTCGGCATTGTGCCTTTTGTATTAAATTCGGATGCAATTTCTGTGTTTCATCGTCAATAAGAAGGTCCTAGGGATACAGTAAAACTGAAGTGAGGCATCGGAATCTTAAACTGGACTCACAGGAGAGGTTCAAATGATAGAAAGTGAGAGTGACAGACCACCTGTACTTAAGTCGGCATTGTGCCTTTTGTATTAAATTCGGATGCAATTTCTGTGATTCATCGTCAATAAGAAGGTCCAAGGGATACAGTAAACCTGAAGTGAAGCATCGGAATCTAAAACTGGACTCACAGGAGAGGTTCTAATCATAGAAAGTTAGAGTGTCAGTCCTCTTGTTCTTAAGTCGGCATTGTGCCTTTTGAATTTAATTCCGATGCAATTTCTGTGTTTCATCGTCAATAAGAAGTTCCGAGGTATACAGTATACCTGAAGTGAAGCATCGGAATCTAAAACTAGACTCACAGGAGAGGTTCAAATCATGGAAAGTGTGAGTGTCTGTTGTCTTGTACTTAAGTCGGCATTATGCCTTTTGTATTAAATTCGGATGCAATTTCTGTGATTCGTCGTCAACAAGAAGGTCGAAGGGATACAGTAAACCTGAAGTGAAGCATCTGATTCTAAAGCTGGATTCACAGAAGAGGTTCAAATCATAGAAAGTTAGAGTGTCAGTCCGCTTGTACTTAAGTCGGCATTGTGCCTTTTGAATTTAATTCCGATGCAATTTCTGTGTTTCATCGTCAATAAGAAGTTCCGAGGTATAAAGTAAACCTGAAGTGAAGCATCGGAATCTAAAACTGGACTCACAGGAGAGGTTCAAATCATAGAAAATCAGAGTGTCAGTCCTCTTGTATTTAAGTCGGCGTTGTGCCTTTTGTATTATATTCGGATGCAATTACTGTGTTTCATCGTTAATAAGAAGGTCCTAGGGATACAGTAAACCTGAAGTGAAACATCGGAATCTAAAACTGGACTCACAGGAGAGGTTCAAATCATAGAAAGTTAGAGTGTCTGTCCTCTTGTATTTAAGGCGGCATTGAGCCTTTTGAATTTAATTCCGATGCAATTTCTGTGTCTCTTCGTCAATAAGAAGTTTCGAGGTATAAAGTAAACCTGAAGTGAAGCATCGGAATCTAAAACTGGACTCACAGGAGAGGTTCAAATCATAGACAATTAGAGTGTCAGTCCTCTTGTACTTAAGTCGGCATTGTGCCTTTTGTATTAAATTCGGATGCAATTTCTGTGTTTCATCGTCAATAAGAAGGTCCAAGGGATACAGTAAACCTGAAGTGAAGCATCGGATTCTAAAACTGGACTCACAGGAGAGGTTCAAATCATGGAAAGTGAGAGTGTCAGTCCTCTTGTACTTAAGTCGGCATTGTGCCTTTTGTATTTAATTCGGATGCAATTTCTTTGTTTCATCGTCAATAAGAAGGTCCAAGGGATACAGTAAACCTGAAGTGAAACATCGGAATCTAAAACTGGACTCACAGGAGAGGTTGAAATCACAGAAAATTAGAGGGTCAGTCCTCTTGTATTTAAGTCGGCATTGTGCCTTTTGTATTAAATTCGGATGCAATTTCTGTGTTTCATCGTCAATAAGAAGGTCCTAGGGATACAGTAAAACTGAAGTGAGGCATCGGAATCTTAAACTGGACTCACAGGAGAGGTTCAAATGATAGAAAGTGAGAGTGACAGACCACCTGTACTTAAGTCGGCATTGTGCCTTTTGTATTAAATTCGGATGCAATTTCTGTGATTCATCGTCAATAAGAAGGTCCAAGGGATACAGTAAACCTGAAGTGAAGCATCGGAATCTAAAACTGGACTCAAAGGAGAGGTTCTAATCATAGAAAGTTAGAGTGTCAGTCCTCTTGTTCTTAAGTCGGCATTGTGCCTTTTGAATTTAATTCCGATGCAATTTCTGTGTTTCATCGTCAATAAGAAGTTCCGAGGTATACAGTATACCTGAAGTGAAGCATCGGAATCTAAAACTAGACTCACAGGAGAGGTTCAAATCATGGAAAGTGTGAGTGTCTGTTGTCTTGTACTTAAGTCGGCATTGTGCCTTTTGTATTAAATTCGGATGCAATTTCTGTGATTCGTCGTCAACAAGAAGGTCGAAGGGATACAGTAAACCTGAAGTGAAGCATCTGATTCTAAAGCTGGATTCACAGAAGAGGTTCAAATCATAGAAAGTTAGAGTGTCAGTCCGCTTGTACTTAAGTCGGCATTGTGCCTTTTGAATTTAATTCCGATGCAATTTCTGTGTTTCATCGTCAATAAGAAGTTCCGAGGTATAAAGTAAACCTGAAGTGAAGCATCGGAATCTAAAACTGGACTCACAGGAGAGGTTCAAATCATAGAAAATCAGAGTGTCAGTCCTCTTGTATTTAAGTCGGCGTTGTGCCTTTTGTATTATATTCGGATGCAATTACTGTGTTTCATCGTTAATAAGAAGGTCCTAGGGATACAGTAAACCTGAAGTGAAACATCGGAATCTAAAACTGGACTCACAGGAGAGGTTCAAATCATAGAAAGTTAGAGTGTCTGTCCTCTTGTATTTAAGGCGGCATTGTGCCTTTTGAATTTAATTCCGATGCAATTTCTGTGTCTCTTCGTCAATAAGAAGTTTCGAGGTATAAAGTAAACCTGAAGTGAAGCATCGGAATCTAAAACTGGACTCACAGGAGAGGTTCAAATCATAGACAATTAGAGTGTCAGTCCTCTTGTACTTAAGTCGGCATTGTGCCTTTTGTATTAAATTCGGATGCAATTTCTATGTTTCATCGTCAATAAGAAGGTCCAAGGGATACAGTAAACCTGAAGTGAAGCATCGGATTCTAAAACTGGACTCACAGGAGAGGTTCAAATCATGGAAAGTGAGAGTGTCAGTCCTCTTGTACTTAAGTCGGCATTGTGCCTTTTGTATTAAATTCGGATGCAATTTCTGTGGTTCATCGTCAATAAGAAGGTCCAAGGGATACAGTAAACCTGAAGTGAAGCATCGGAATCTAAAACTGGACTCACAGGAGAGGTTCCAATCATAGAAAGTTAGAGTGTCAGTCCTCTTGTGCATAAGTCGGCATTGTGCCTGTTGTATTAAATTCGGATGCAATTTCTGTGTTTCATCGTCAATAGGAAGGTCCAAGGGATACAGTAAACCTGAAGTGAAGCATAGGAATCTAAAACTGGACTTACAGGAGAGGTTCAAATTATAGAAAGATAGAGTGTCAGTCCTCTTGTACTTAAGTCGGCATTGTGCCTTTTGTATTAAATTCGGATGCAATTTCTGTGTTTCATCGTCAATAAGAAGGTCCTAGGGATACAGTAAAACTGAAGTGAAGCATCGGAATCTTAAACTGGACTCACAGGAGAGGTTCAAATGATAGAAAGTGAGAGTGACAGTCCACCTGTACTTAAGTCGGCATTGTGCCTTTTGTATTAAATTCGGATGCAATTTCTGTGTTTCATCGTCAATAAGAAGGTCCTAGGGATACAGTAAAACTGAAGTGAAGCATCTGAATCTAAAACTGGACTCACAGGAGAGGTTCTAATCATAGAAAGTTAGAGTGTCAGTCCTCTTGTTCGTAAGTCGGCATTGTGCCTTTTGAATTTAATTCCGATTCAATTTCTGTGTTTCATCGTCAATAAGAAGTTCCGAGGTATACAGTATACCTGAAGTGAAGCATCGGAATCTAAAACTAGACTCACAGGAGAGATTCAAATCATGGAAAGTGAGAGTGTCTGTCCTCTTGTACTTAAGTCGGCATTGTGCCTTTTCAATTTAAATCCGATGCAATTTCTGTGTTTCCTCGTGAATAAGAAGTTCCGAGGTGTACAGTAAACCTGAAGTAAAGCATCGGAATCTGAAACTGGACTCACAGGAGAGGTTCTAATCATAGAAAGCTAGAGTGTCAGTCGTCTTGTACTTATGTCGGCATTGCGCCTTTTGTATTAAATTGGGATGCAATTTCTGTGTTTCATCGTCAATTAGAAGGTCCAAGGGATACAGTAAACCTGAAGTGTAACATCGGAATCTAAAACTAAACTCACAGGAGAGGTTCAAATCATAGAAAGTTAGAGTGTCTGTCATCTTGTACTTAAGTCGGCATTGTGCCTTTTGTATTTAATTCGGATGCAATTTCTGTGTTTCATCGTCAATAAGAAGGTCCAAGGGATACAGTAAACCTGAAGTGAAGCATTGGAATCTAAAACTGGACTCACAGGAGAGGTTCAAGTCATAGAAAGTGAGAGTGTCAGTCCTCTTGTACTTCAGTCAGCATTGTGTTTTTTGTATTAAATTCGGATGCAATTTCTGTGTTTCATCGTCAATAAGAAAGTCCAAGGGATACAGTGAACCTGAAGTGAAGCATCGGAATCTAAAACTGGACTCACAGGAGAGGTTCATATCATAGAAAATGAGAGTGCCAGTCGTCTTGTACTTAAGTCAGCATTGTGCCTTTTGTATTAAATTCGGATGCAATTTCTGTGTCTCATCGTCAAAAAGAAGGTACAAGGGATACAGTAAACCTGAAGTGAAGCATCGGAATCTAAAACTGGTCTCACAGGAGAGGTTCAAATCATGGAAAATGAGAGTGTCAGTCGTCTTGTACTTAAGTCGGCATTGTGCCTGTTGTATTAAATTCGGACGCAATTTCTGTATTTCATCGTCAATAAGAAGGTCCAAGGGATATAGTAAACCAGAAGTGAAGCATCGGCATCTAAAACTGGAGTCACAGGAGAGGTTCAAATCATAGAAAGTTAGAGTGTCAGTCCTCTTGTACTTAAGTCGGCATTGTGCCTTTTGAATTTAATTCCGATGCAATTTCTGTGCTTCATCGTCAATAAGAAGGTCCAAGGTATACAGTAAACCTGAAGTGAAGCATCGGAATCTAAAACTGGACTCACAGGAGAGGTTCAAATCATAGAAAGTTAGAGTGTCTGTCCTCTTGTATTTAAGGCGGCATTGTGCCTTTTGAATTTAATTCCGATGCAATTTCTGTGTCTCTTCGTCAATAAGAAGTTTCGAGGTATAAAGTAAACCTGAAGTGAAGCATCGGAATCTAAAACTGGACTCACAGGAGAGGTTCAAATCATAGACAATTAGAGTGTCAGTCCTCTTGTACTTAAGTCGGCATTGTGCCTTTTGTATTAAATTCGGATGCAATTTCTGTGTTTCATCGTCAATAAGAAGGTCCAAGGGATACAGTAAACCTGAAGTGAAGCATCGGATTCTAAAACTGGACTCACAGGAGAGGTTCAAATCATGGAAAGTGAGAGTGTCAGTCCTCTTGTACTTAAGTCGGCATTGTGCCTTTTGTATTAAATTCGGATGCAATTTCTGTGATTCATCGTCAATAAGAAGGTCCAAGGGATACAGTAAACCTGAAGTGAAGCATCGGAATCTAAAACTGGACTCACAGGAGAGGTTCCAATCATAGAAAGTTAGAGTGTCAGTCCTCTTGTGCATAAGTCGGCGTTGTGCCTGTTGTATTAAATTCGGATGCAATTTCTGTGTTTCATCGTCAATAGGAAGGTCCAAGGGATACAGTAAACCTGAAGTGAAGCATCGGAATCTAAAACTGGACTCACAGGAGAGGTTCAAATTATAGAAAGATAGAGTGTCAGTCCTCTTGTACTTAAGTCGGCATTGTGCCTTTTGTATTAAATTCGGATGCAATTTCTGTGTTTCATCGTCAATAAGAAGGTCCTAGGGATACAGTAAAACTGAAGTGAAGCATCGGAATCTTAAACTGGACTCACAGGAGAGGTTCAAATGATAGAAAGTGAGAGTGACAGTCCACCTGTACTCAAGTCGGCATTGTGCCTTTTGTATTAAATTCGGATGCAATTTCTGTGTTTCATCGTCAATAAGAAAGTCCAAAGGGATACAGCAAACCTGAAGTTAAGCATCTGAATCTAAAACTGGACTCACAGGAGAGGTTCTAATCATAGAAAGT
The DNA here is from genome assembly GCF_021461395.2 of Schistocerca americana. Lineage (NCBI taxonomy): Eukaryota > Metazoa > Arthropoda > Insecta > Orthoptera > Acrididae > Schistocerca > Schistocerca americana. Next base: position 63,884,094 of record NC_060121.1, read on the forward strand.
TAGAGTGTCAGTCCTCTTGTTCGTAAGTCGGCATTGTGCCTTTTGAATTTAATTCCGATTCAATTTCTGTGTTTCATCGTCAATAAGAAGTTCCGAGGTATACAGTATACCTGAAGTGAAGCATCGGAATCTAAAACTAGACTCACAGGAGAGATTCAAATCATGGAAAGTGAGAGTGTCTGTCCTCTTGTACTTAAGTCGGCATTGTGCCTTTTCAATTTAAATCCGATGCAATTTCTGTGTTTCCTCGTGAATAAGAAGTTCCGAGGTGTACAGTAAACCTGAAGTAAAGCATCGGAATCTGAAACTGGACTCACAGGAGAGGTTCTAATCATAGAAAGCTAGAGTGTCAGTCGTCTTGTACTTATGTCGGCATTGCGCCTTTTGTATTAAATTGGGATGCAATTTCTGTGTTTCATCGTCAATTAGAAGGTCCAAGGGATACAGTAAACCTGAAGTGTAACATCGGAATCTAAAACTAAACTCACAGGAGAGGTTCAAATCATAGAAAGTTAGAGTGTCTGTCATCTTGTACTTAAGTCGGCATTGTGCCTTTTGTATTTAATTCGGATGCAATTTCTGTGTTTCATCGTCAATAAGAAGGTCCAAGGGATACAGTAAACCTGAAGTGAAGCATTGGAATCTAAAACTGGACTCACAGGAGAGGTTCAAGTCATAGAAAGTGAGAGTGTCAGTCCTCTTGTACTTCAGTCAGCATTGTGTTTTTTGTATTAAATTCGGATGCAATTTCTGTGTTTCATCGTCAATAAGAAAGTCCAAGGGATACAGTGAACCTGAAGTGAAGCATCGGAATCTAAAACTGGACTCACAGGAGAGGTTCATATCATAGAAAATGAGAGTGCCAGTCGTCTTGTACTTAAGTCGGCATTGTGCCTTTTGTATTAAATTCGGATGCAATTTCTGTGTCTCATCGTCAAAAGGAAGGTACAAGGGATACAGTAAACCTGAAGTCAAGCATCGGAATCTAAAACTGGTCTCACAGGAGAGGTTCAAATCATGGAAAATGAGAGTGTCAGTCGTCTTGTACTTAAGTCGGCATTGTGCCTGTTGTATTAAATTCGGACGCAATTTCTGTATTTCATCGTCAATAAGAAGGTCCAAGGGATATAGTAAACCAGAAGTGAAGCATCGGCATCTAAAACTGGAGTCACAGGAGAGGTTCAAATCATAGAAAGTTAGAGTGTCAGTCCTCTTGTACTTAAGTCGGCATTGTGCCTTTTGAATTTAATTCCGATGCAATTTCTGTGCTTCATCGTCAATAAGAAGGTCCAAGGTATACAGTAAACCTGAAGTGAAGCATCGGAATCTAAAACTGGACTCACAGGAGAGGTTCAAATCATAGAAAGTGAGAGTGTCAGTCCTCTTGTACTTAAGTCGGCATTGTGCCTTTTGTATTAAATTCGGATGCAATTTCTGTGTTTCATCGTCAATAAGAAGGTCCAAGGGATTCAGTAACCCTGAAGTGAAGCGTCGGAATCTAAAACTGGACTCACAGGAGTGGTTTAAATCACAGAAAGTTAGAGTGTCAGTCCTCTTGCACTTAAGTCGGCATTGCCCCTTTTGTATTAAATTGGGATGCAATTTCTGTGTTTCATCGACAATTAGAAGGTGCAAGGGATACAGTAAACCTGATGTGTAGCATCGGAATCTAAAACTGGACTCACAGGAGAGGTTCAAATCATAGAAAGTTAGAGTGTCTGTCCTCTTGTACTTAAGTCGGCATTGTGCCTTTTGTATTTAATTCGGATGCAATTTCTGTGTTTCATCGTCAATAGGAAGGTCCAAGGGATACAGTAAACCTGAAGTGAAGCATTGGAATCTAAAACTGGACTCACAGGAGAGGTTCAAATCATAGAAAGTGAGAGTGTCAGACCTCTTGTACTTCAGTCAGCATTGTGCCTTTTGTATTAAATTCGGATGCAATTTCTGTGTTTCATCGTCAATAAGAAGGTCCAAGGGATTCAGTAACCCTGAAGTGAAGCGTCGGAATCTAAAACTGGACTCACAGGAGTGGTTTAAATCACAGAAAGTTAGAGTGTCAGTCCTCTTGCACTTATGTCGGCATTCCGCCTTTTGTATTAAATTGGGATGCAATTTCTGTGTTTCATCGACAATTAGAAGGTGCAAGGGATACAGTAAACCTGAAGTGTAGCATCGGAATCTAAAACTGGACTCACAGGAGAGGTTCAAATCATAGAAAGTTAGAGTGTCTGTCCTCTTGTACTTAAGTCGGCATTGTGCCTTTTGTATTTAATTCGGATGCAATTTCTGTGTTTCATCGTCAATAAGAAAGTCCAAGGGATAGAGTGAACCTGAAGTGAAACATCGGAATCTAAATTTGGACTCACAGGACAGGTTCATATCATAGAAAGTGAGAGTGTCAGTCGTCTTGTACTTAAGTCGGCATTGTGCCTTTTGTATTAAATTCGGATGCAATTTCTGTGATTCATCGTCAAAAAGAAGGTACAAGGGATACAGTAAACCTGAAGTGAAGCATCGGAATCTAAAACTGGTCTCACAGGAGAGGTTCAAATCATGGAAAGTGAGAGTGTCAGTCCTCTTGTACTTAAGTCGGCATTGTGCCTTTTGTATTAAATTCGTATGCAATTTCTGTGATTCATCGTCAATAAGAAGGTCCAAGGGATACAGTAAACCTGAAGTGAAGCATCGGAATCTAAAACTGGACTCACAGGAGAGGTTCTAATCATAGAAAGTTAGAGTGTCAGTCCTCTTGTACTTAAGTCGGCATTGTGCCTGTTGTATTAAATTCGGACGCAATTTCTGTGTTTCATCGTCATTAGGAAGGTCCAAGGGATACAGTAAACCAGAAGTGAAGCATCGAAATCTAAAACTGGTGTCAAACGAGAGGTTAAAATCATAGAAAGTTAGAGTGTCAGTCCTCTTGTACTTAAGTCGGCATTGTGCCTTTTGAATTTAATTCCGATGCAATTTCTGTGTTTCATCGTCAATAAGAAAGTCCAAGGTATACAGTTAACGTGAAGTGAAGCATCGGATTCTAAAACTGGACTCACAGGAGAGGTTCAAATCATAGAAAGTGAGAGTGTCAGTCCTCTTGTACTTAAGTCGGCATTGTGCCTTTTGTATTAAATTCGGATGCAATTTCTGTGTTTCATCGTCAATAAGAAGGTCCAAGGGATACAGTAACCCTGAAGTGAAGCGTCGGAATCTAAAACTGGACTAACAGGAGAGGTTCAAATCATAGAAAGTGAGAGTGTCAGTCCTCTTGTACTTAAGTCGGCATTGTGCCTTTTGTATTAAATTCGGCTGGAATTTCTGGTATTCATCGTCAAAAAGAAGGTCCAAGGGATACAGTAAACCTGAAGTGAAGCATCTGATTCTAAATCTGGATTCACAGAAGAGGTTCAAATCATAGGAAGTTAGAGTGTCAGTCCTCTTGTACTTAAGTCGGGATTGTGCCTTTTGAATTTAATTCCGATGCAATTTCTGTGTTTCATCGTCAATAAGAAGTTCCGAGGTATAAAGTAAACCTGAAGTGAAGCATCGGAATCTAAAACTGGAATCACAGGATAGGTTCAAATCATAGAAAATTAGAGTGTCTGTCCTCTTGTACTTAAGTCTGCATTGTGCCTTTTGTATTAAATTCGGATGCAATTTCCTTGCATCATCGTCAATAAGAAGTTCCAAGGTACACAGTAAACCTGGAGTGAAGCATCGGAATATAAAACTGGACTCACAGGAGAGGTTCGAATCATAGAAAGTTAGAGTGTCAGTCCTCTTGTACTTAAGTCGGCATTGTGCCTTTTGAATTTAATTCCGATGCAATATCTGTGTTTCATCGTCAATAGGAAAGTCCAAGGTATACAGTAAACCTGAAGTGAAGCATGGGATTCTAAAATTGGACTCACAGGAGAGGTTCTAATCATAGAAAGTTTGAGTGTCAGTCCTCTTGTACCTGAGTCGGCATTGTGCTTTTTGTATTAAATTCGGATGCTATTTCTGTTTTTCATCGTCAATAAGAAGGTCCAAAGTATACAGCAAACCTGAAGTGAAGCATCGGAATCTAAAACTCTACTCACAGGAGAGCTTCAAATCATAGAAAGTGATAGTGTCAGTCCTCTTGTACTTAAGTCGGCATTGTGCCTTTTGTATTAAATTCGGATGCAATTTCTGTGTTTCATCGTCAATAAGAAGGTCCAAGGGATACAGTAAACCTGAAGTGAAACTTCGGAATCTAAAACTGGACTCACAGGAGAGGTTCAAATCATAGAAAGGGAGAGTGTCACACGTCTTGTTCTTAAGTCGGCATTGTGCCTTTTGTATTAAATTCGGATGCAATTTCTGTGTCTCATTCTCAATAAGAGGGTCCAAGGTATAAAGGACACCAGAAGTGAAGCATCGGAATCTAAAACTCGACTCACAGGAAAGGTTCAAATTATAGAAAGTTAGAGTGTCAGTCCTCTTGTACTGAAGTCGGCATTGTGCTTTTGTATTAAATTCGGATGCGATTTCTTTGTTTCATCGTCAATAAGATGGTACAAGGGATACAGTAACCCTGATGTGAAGCATCGGAATCTAAAACTGGACTCACAGGAGAGGTTCAAATCATAGAAAGTGAGAGTTTCAGTCCTCTTGTACTTAAGTCGGCATTGTGCCTATTGTATTAAATTCGGATGCAATTTCTGTGTCTCATGGTCAATAAGATGGTCCAAGGGATACGGTAAACCTGAAGTCAGGAATCGGAATCTAAAACTGGTCCCACAGGAGAGGTTCAAATCATAGAATGTTTGAGTGTCGGTCCTCTTGTGCTTAAGTCGGCATTGTGCGTTTTGTATTAATGTCGGATGCAATTTCTGTGTTTCATCGTCAATAAGAAGGTCCAAGGTATACAGTAAACCTGAAGTGAAGCATCGGAATCTAAAACTGGACTCACAGGAGAGGTTCAAATAATAGAACGTGAGTGTGTCGGTCCTCTTGTACTTAGGTCGGCATTGTGCCTTTTGTATTAAATTTGGATGCAATTTCTGTGTTTCATCGTCAATAAGATGGTCCAAGTGATACAGTAAACCTGAAGTGAAACATCGGAATCTAAAACTGTACTCACAGGAGAGGTTCAAATCATGGAAAGTGAGAGTGTCAGTCCACTTGTACTTAAGTCGGCATTGTGCCTTTTGTATTGAATTCGGATGCAATTTCTGTGTTTCATCGTCAATAAGATGGTCCAAGTGATACAGTAAACCTGAAGCGAAGCGTCGGAATCTAAAACTGGACTCACAGGAGAGGTTCAATTTACAGAAAGTTAGAGTGTCAGTCCTCTTGTACTTAAGTCGGCATTGTGCCTTTTGAATTTAATTCCGATGCAATTTCTGTGCCTTATCGTCAATAAGAACGTCCAAGGTACACAGTAAACCTGAAGTGAAGCATCGGAATCTAAAACTGGACCCACAGGAGAGGTTCAAATCATAGAAAGTGAGAGTGTCAGTCCTCTTGTACTTAAGTCGGCATTGTGCCTTTTGAATTTAATTCCGATGGAATTTCTGTGTTTCCTCGTGAATAAGAAGTTCTGAGGTGTACAGTAAACCTGAAGTGAAGCATCGGAATCTAAAACTGGACTCACAGGAGAGGTTCAAATCATAGAAAGTTAGAGTGTCTGTCCTCTTGTATTTAAGGCGGCATTGTGCCTTTTGTATTAAATTCGGAAGCAATTTCTGTGTTTCATTGTCAATAAGATGGTCCAAGGGATACAGTAACCCTGAAGTGAAGCGTCGGAATCTAAAACTGGACTCACAGGAGAGGTTCAAATCATAGAAAGTGAGAGTGTCAGTCCTCTTGTACTTAAGTCGGCATTGTGCCTTTTGTATTAAATTCGGCTGGAATTTCTGTGATTCATCGTCAAAAAGAAGGTCCAAGGGATACAGTAAACCTGAAGTGAAGCATCTGATTCTAAAACTTGATTCACAGAAGAGGTTCAAATCTTAGGAAGTTAGAGTGTCAGTCCTCTTGTACTTAAGTCGGCATTGTGCCTTTTGAATTTAATTCCGATGCTTTTTCTGTGTTTCATCGTCACTAAGAAGTTCCGAGGTATAAAGTAAACCTGAAGTGAAGCATCGGAATCTAAAAGTGGACTCACAGGAAAGGTTCAAATCATAGAAAATTAGAGTGTCAGTCCTCTTGTACTTAAGTCGGCATTGTGCCTTTTGTATTAAATTCGGATGCAATTTCTGTGTTTCATGGTCAATAAGAAGGTCCTAGGGATACAGTAAAACTGAAGTGAAGCATCGGAATCTTAAACAGGACTCACAGGAGAGGTTCAAATGATAGAAAGTGAGAGTGACAGTCCACCTGTACTTAAGTCGGCATTGTGCCTTTTGTATTAAATTCGGATGCAATTTCTGTGTTTCATCGTCAATAAGAAGGTGCAAGGGATACAGTAAACCTGATGTTAAGCATCGGATTCTAAAACTGGACTCACAGGAGAGGTTCAAATCATGGAAAGTGAGAGTGTCAGTGCTCTTGTACTTAAATCGGCGTTGTGCCTTTTATATTTAATTCGGATGCAATTTCTGTGATTCATCGTCAATAAGAAGGTCCAAGGGATACAGTAAACCTGCAGTGAAGCATCGGAATCTAAAACTGGACTCACAGGAGAGGTTCAAATCATAGAAAGTTAGAGTGTCTGTCCTCTTGTACTTAAGTCGGCATTGTGCCTTTTGTATTAAATTCGGATGCAATTTCTGTGTTTCATCGTCAATAAGATGGTCCAAGGGATACAGTAAACCTGAAGTGAAACATCGGAATCTAAAACTGTACTCACAGGAGTGGTTCAAATCATAGAAAGTTAGAGTGTCAGTCCTCTTGTACTTAAGTCGGCATTGTGCCTTTTGTATTAAATTCCGATGCAATATCTGTGTTTCATCGTCAATAAGAAAGTCCAAGGTATACATTAAACCTGAAGTGAAGCATCGGAATCAAAAACTGGACTCACAGGAGAGGTACAAATCATAGATAGTGAGAGTGTCAGTCCTCTTGTACTTAAGTCGGCATAGGGCTTTTTGTATTAAATTCCGATGCAATTTCCTTGTTTGTTCGTCAATAAGATGGTACAAGGGATACAGTAAACCTGAAGTGAAGCATCGGAATCTAAAACTGGACTCACAGGAGAGGTTCAAAACATAGAATGTGAGAGTGTCAGTCCTCTTGTACTTAAGTCGGCTTTGTGCCTTTTGTATAAAATTCGGCTGGAATTTCTGTGATTCATCGTCAATAAGAAGTTCCGAGGTATAAAGTAAACCTGAAGTGAAGCATCGGAATCTAAAACTGGACTCACAGGAAAGGTTCAAATCATAGAAAGTTAGAGTGTCAGTCCCCTTGTACTTAAGACGGCATTGTGCCTTTTGTATTAAATTCGGATGCAATTTCTGTGTTTCATCGTCAATAAGAAGGTCCTAGGGATACAGTAAAACTGAAGTGAAGTATCGGAATCTTTAACTGGACTCACAGGAAAGGTTCAAATGATAGAAAGTGAGAGTGGCAGTCCACCTGTACTTAAGTCGGCATTGTGCCTTTTGTATTAAATTCGGATGCAATTTCTGTGTTTCATCGTCAATAAGAGGGTCCAAGGGATACAGTAAACCTGATGTTAAGCATCGGATTCTAAAACTGGACTCACAGGAGAGGTTCAAATCATGGAAAGTGAGAATGTCAGTCCTCTTGTACTTAAGTCGGCATCGTGCCTTTTTTATTAAATTCGGATGCTATTTCTGTGTTTCATCGTCAATAGGAAGGTCGAAGGTATACAGCAAACCGGAAATGAAGCATCGGAATCTAAAACTGGACTCACAGGAGTGGTTCATATCATAGAAAGTTAGAGTGTCAGTCCTCTAGTACTTAAGTCGGCATTGTGCCTTTTGTATTAAATTCCGATGCAATTTCTGTGTTTCATCGTCAATAAGAAGGGCCAAGGTATACAGTAAACCTGAAGTGAAGCATCGGATTCAAAAACTGGACTCACAGGAGAGGTACAAATCATAGATAGTGAGAGTGTCAGTCCTCTTGTACTTAAGTCGGCATAGGGCCTTTTGTATTAAATTCCGATGCTATTTCCTTGTTTGTTCGTCAATAAGATGGTACAAGGGATACAGTAAACCTGAAGTGAAGCATCGGAATCTAAAACTGGACTCACAGGAGAGGTTCAAAACATAGAATGTGAGAGTGTCAGTCCTCTTGTACTTAAGTCGGCTTTGTGCCTTTTGTATTAAATTCGGATGCAATTTCTGTGTTTCATCGTCAATAAGAAGGTCCAAGGGATACAGTAAACCTGAAGTGAAGCATCGAAATCTAAAACTGGACTCACAGGAGAGGTTCAAATCATGGAAAGTGAGAGTGTCAGTCCTCTTTTACTTAAGTCGGCATTGTGCCTTTTGTATAAAATTCGGCTGGAATTTCTGTGATTCATCGTCAATAAGAAGTTCCGAGGTATAAAGTAAACCTGAAGTGAAGCATCGGAATATAAAACTGGACTCACAGGAAAGGTTCAAATCATAGAAAGTTAGAGTGTCAGTCCACCTGTACTTAAGTCGGCATTGTGCATTTTGTATTAAATTCGGATGCAATTTCTGTGTTTCATCGTCAATAAGAAGGTGCAAGGGATACAGTAATAATGATGTTAAGCATCGGATTCTAAAACTGGACTCACAGGAGAGGTTCAAATCATGGAAAGTGAGAGTGTCTGTGCTCTTGTACTTAAATCGGCATTGTGCCTTTTATATTTAATTCGGATGCAATTTCTGTGATTCATCGTCAATAAGAAGGTCCAAGGGATACAGTAAACCTGCAGTGAAGCATCGGAATCTAAGACTGGACTCACAGGAGAGGTTCAAATCATAGAAAGTTAGAGTGTCTGTCCTCTTGTACTTAAGTCGGCATTGTGCCTTTTGTAATTCGGATGCAATTTCTGTGTTTCATCGTCAATAAGATGGTCCAAGGGATACAGTAAACCTGAAGTGAAACATCGGAATCTGAAACTGTACTCACAGGAGTGGTTCAAATCATAGTAAGTTAGAGTGTCAGTCGTCTTGTACTTAAGGCGGCATTGTGCCTTTTGTATTAAATTCGGATGCTATTTCTGTGTTTCATCGTCAATAGGAAGGTAGAAGGTATACAGCAAACCGGAAATGAAGCATCGGAATCTAAAACTGGACTCACAGGAGTGGTTCATATCATAGAAAGTTAGAGTGTCAGTCCTCTTGTACTTAAGTCGGCATTGTGCCTTTTGTATTAAATTCCGATGCAATTTCTGTGTTTCATCGTCAATAAGAAGGTCCAAGGTATACAGTAAACCTGAAGTGAAGCATCGGAATCAAAACCTGGACTCACAGGAGAGGTACAAATCATAAATAGTGAGAGTGTCAGTCCTCTTGTACTTAAGTCGGCATAGGGCCTTTTGTATTAAATTCAGATGCAATTTCCTTGTTTGTTCGTCAATAAGATGGTACAAGGGATACAGTAAACCTGAAGTGAAGCATCGGAATCTAAAACTGGACTCACAGGAGAGGTTCAAAACATAGAATGTGAGAGTGTCAGTCCTCTTGTACTTAAGTCGGCTTTGTGCCTTTTGTATTAAATTCGGATGCAATTTCTGTGTTTCATCGTCAATAAGAAGGTCCAAGGGATACAGTAAACCTGAAGTGAAGCATCGAAATCTAAAACTGGACTCACAGGAGAGGTTCAAATCATGGAAAGTGAGAGTGTCAGTCCTCTTGTACTTAAGTCGGCATTGTTCCTTTTCTATAAAATTCGGCTGGAATTTCTGTGATTCATCGTCAATAAGAAGTTCCGAGGTATAAAGTAAACCTGAAGTGAAGCATCTGATTCTAAAACTTGATTCACAGAAGAGGTTCAAATCTTAGGAAGTTAGAGTGTCAGTCCGCTTGTACTTAAGTCGGCATTGTGCCTTTTGAATTTTATTCCGATGCAATTTCTGTGTTTCATCGTCAATAAGAAGTTCCGAGGTATAAAGTAAACCTGAAGTGAAGCATCGGAATCTAAAACTGGACTCACAGGAAAGGTTCAAATCATAGAAAATTAGAGTATCAGTCCTCTTGTACTTAAGTCGGCATTGTGCCTTTTGTATTAAATTCGGATGCAATTTCTGTGTTTCATCGTCAATAAGAAGGTCCTAGGGATACAGTAAACCTGAAGTGAAACATCGGAATCTAAAACTGTACTCACAGGAGTGGTTCAAATCATAGTAAGTTAGAGTGTCAGTCGTCTTGTACTTAAGGCGGCATTGTGCCTTTTGTATTAAATTCGGATGCTATTTCTGTGTTTCATCGTCAATAGGAAGGTCGAAGGTATACAGCAAACCGGAAATGAAGCATCGGAATCAAAAACTGGACTCACAGGAGAGGTACAAATCATAGATAGTGAGAGTGTCAGTCCTCTTGTACTTAAGTCGGCATAGGGCCTTTTGTATTAAATTCCGATGCAATTTCCTTGTTTGTTCGTCAATAAGATGGTACAAGGGATACAGTAAATCTGAAGTGAAGCATCGGAATCTAAAACTGGACTCACAGGAGAGGTTCAAAACATAGAATGTGAGAGTGTCAGTCCTCTTGTACTTAAGTCGGCTTTATGCCTTTTGTATTAAATTCGGATGCAATTTCTGTGTTTCATCGTCAATAAGAAGGTGCTAGGGATACAGTAAACCTGAAGTGAAGCATCGAAATCTAAAACTGGACTCACAGGAGAGGTTCAAATCATGGAAAGTGAGAGTGACAGTCCACCTGTACTTAAGTCGGCATTGTGCCTTTTGTATTAAATTCGGATGCAATTTCTGTGTTTCATCGTCAATAAGAAGGTCCAAGGGATACAGTAAACCTGATGTTAAGCATCGGATTCTAAAACTGGACTCACAGGAGAGGTTCAAATCATGGAAAGTGAGAGTGTCAGTCCTCTTGTACTTAAGTCGCCATTGTGCCTTTTGTATTAAATTCGGATGCAATTTCTGTGATTCATCGTCAATAAGAAGGTCCAAGGGATACAGTAAACCTGAAGTGAAGCATCGGAATCTAAAACTGGACTCACAGGAGGGGTTCAAATCATAGAAAGTGAGAGTGTCAGTCCTCTTGTACTTAAGTCGGCATTGTGCCTTTTGTATAAAATTCGGATTCAATTTCTGTGTTTCATCGTCAATAAGAAGGTCCAAGGGATACAGTAAACCTGAAGTGAAACATCGGAATTTAAAACTGGACTCACAGGAGAGGTTCAAATCATAGAAAGTGAGAGTGTCAGTCGTCTTGTTCTTAAGTCGGCATTGTTCCTTTTGTATTAAATTCGGATGCAATTCCTGTGTTTCATTCTCAATAAGAGGGTCCAAGGTATAAAGGACACCTGAAGTGAAGCATCGGAATCTAAAACTCGACTCACAGGAAAGGTTCAAATCATAGAAAGTTAGACTGTCAGTCCTCTTGTACTTAAGTCGGCATTGTGCATTTGTATTAGATGCGGATGCGATTTCTTTGTTTCATCGTCAATAAGAAGGTACAAGGGATACAGTAAACCTGAAGTGAAGCATCGGAATCTAAAACTGGACTCACAGGAAAGGTTCAAATTATAGAAAATTAGAGTGTCAGTCCTCTTGTCCTTAAGTCGGCATTGTGCATTTTGTATTAAATTCGGATGCAATTTCCGTGTTTCATCGTCAATAAGAAGGTCCTAGGGATACAGTAAAACTGAAGTGTAGCATCGGAATCTTAAACTGGACTCACAGGAGAGGTTCAAATGATAGAAAGTGAGAGTGACAGTCCACCTGTACTTAAGTCGGCATTGTGCCTTTTGTATTAAATACGGATGCAATATCTGTGTTTCATCGTCAATAAGAAGGTCCAAGGGATACAGTAAACCGGATGTTAAGCATCGGATTCTAAAACTGGACTCACAGGAGAGGTTCAAATCATATAAAGTCAGAGTGTCAGTCCTCTTGTACTTAAGTCAGCATTGTGCCTTTTGTATTAAATTCGGATGCAATTCTGTGATTCATCGTCAATAAGAAGGTCCAAGGGATACAGTAAACCTGAAGTGAAGCATCGGAATCTAAAACTGGACTCACAGGAGAGGTTCTAATCATAGTAAGTAGAGTGTCAGTCCTCTCGTACTTAAGTCGGCATTGTGCCTGTATTATTAAATTCGGACGCAATTTCTGTGTTTCATCGTCAGTAAGGGGGCCCAAGGAATACAGTAAACCTGAAGTGAAGCATCAGAATCTAAACCTGGACTCACACGAGAGGTTCAAATCATAGAAAGTTAGAGTGTCAGTCCTCTTGTACTTAAGTCGGCATTGTGCCTTTTGAATTTAATTCCGATGCAATTTCCTTGCCTCATCGACAATAAGAAGTTCCAAGGTACAGAGTAAACCTGAAGTGAAGCATCGGAATCTAAAACTGGACTCACAGGAGAGGTTCAAATCATAGAAAGTTAGAGTGTCAGTCCTCTTGTACCTAAGACGGCATTGTGCCTTTTGTATTAAATTCGGATGTAATTTCTGTGTTTCATCGTCAATAAGAAGGTCCAAGGTATACAGTAAACCTGAAGTGAAGCATCGGAATCTAAAACTGGACTCACAGGAGAGGTTCAAATCATAGAAAGTGAGAGTGTCAGCCCTCTTGTACTTAAGTCGGCACTGTGCCTTTTGAATTAAATTCGGATGCAATTTCTGTGTTTCATCGTCAATAAGAAGGTCCAAGGGATACAGTAAACCTGAAGTGAAACATCGGAATCTAAAACTGGACTCACAGGAGAGGTTCAAATCATAGAAAGTGAGAGTGTCAGTCGTCTTGTTCTTAAGTCGGCATTGTGCCTTTTGTATTAAATTCGGATGCAATTCCTGTGTTTCATCGTCAATAGGAAGGTCGAAGGTATACAGTAAATCTGAACTGAAGCATCGGAATCTAAAACTGGACTCACAGGAGAGGTTCAAATCATAGAAAGTTAGAATGTCAGTCCTCTTGTACTTAAGTCGGCATTGTGCTTTTGTATTAAATTCGGATGCGATTTCTTTGTTTCATCGTCTATAAGAAGGTACAAGGGTTACAGTAAACCCGATGTGAAGCATCGGAATCTAAAACTGGACTCACAGGAGAGGTTCAAATCATAGAACGTGAGTGTGTCGGTCCTCTTGTACCTAAGTCGGCATTGTACTTTTTGTATTAAATTTGGATGCAATATCTGTGTTTCATCGTCAATAGGATGGTCCAAGGGATACAGTAAACCTGAAGTGAAACATCGGAATTTAAAACTGTACTCACAGGAGGGGTTCAAATCATAGAAAGTTAGAGTGTCAGACGTCTTGTACTTAAGGCGGCATTGTGCCTTTTGTATTAAATTCGGATGCTATTTCTGTGTTTCATCGTCAATAGGAAGGTCGAAGGTATACAGCAAACCGGAAATGAAGCATCGGAATCTAAAACTAGACTCACAGGAGTGGTTCATATCATAGAAAGTTAGAGTGTCAGTCCTCTTGTACTTAAGTCGGCATTGTGCCTTTTGTATTAAATTCCGATGCAATTTCTGTGTTTCATCGTCAATAAGAGAAGGTCCAAGGTATACAGTAAACCTGAAGTGAAGCATCGGAATCAAAAACTGGACTCACAGGAGAGGTTCAAATCATAGATAGTGAGAGTGTCAGTCCTCTTGTACTTAAGTCGGCATTGTGCCTTTTGTATTAAATTCGGATGCAATTTCTGTGTTTCATCGTCAATAAGAAGGTCCTAGGGATACAGTAAAACTGAAGTGAAGCATCGGAATCTTAAACTGGACTCACAGTAGAGGTTCAAATGATAGAAAGTGAGAGTGACAGTCCACCTGTACTTAAGTCGGCATTGTGCCTTTTGTATTAAATTCGGATGCAATTTCTGGGTTTCATCGTCAATAAGAAGGTCCAAGGGATACAGTAAACCTGATGTTAAGCATCGGATTCTAAAACTGGATCCACAGGAGAGGTTCAAATCATGGAAAGTGAGAGTGTCAGTCCTCTTGTACTTAAGTCGCCATTGTGCCTTTTGTATTAAATTCGGATGCAATTTCTGTGATTCATCGTCAATAAGAAGGTCCAAGGGATACAGTAAACCTGAAGTGAAGCATCGGAATCTAAAACTGGACTCACAGGAGGGGTTCAAATCATAGAAAGTGAGAGTGTCAGTCCTCTTGTACTTAAGTCGGCATTGTGCCTTTTGTATAAAATTCGGATTCAATTTCTGTGTTTCATCGTCAATAAGAAGGTCCAAGGGATACAGTAAACCTGAAGTGAAACATCGGAATTTAAAACTGGACTCACAGGAGAGGTTCAAATCATAGAAAGTGAGAGTGTCAGTCGTCTTGTTCTTAAGTCGGCATTGTTCCTTTTGTATTAAATTCGGATGCAATTCCTGTGTTTCATTCTCAATAAGAGGGTCCAAGGTATAAAGGACACCTGAAGTGAAGCATCGGAATCTAAAACTCGACTCACAGGAAAGGTTCAAATCATAGAAAGTTAGAGTGTCAGTCCTCTTGTACTTAAGTCGGTATTGTGCATTTGTATTAGATGCGGATGCGATTTCTTTGTTTCATCGTCAATAAGAAGGTACAAGGGATACAGTAAACCTGAAGTGAAGCATCGGAATCTAAAACTGGACTCACAGGAAAGGTTCAAATTATAGAAAATTAGAGTGTCAGTCCTCTTGTCCTTAAGTCGGCATTGTGCATTTTGTATTAAATTCGGATGCAATTTCCGTGTTTCATCGTCAATAAGAAGGTCCTAGGGATGCAGTAAAACTGAAGTGTAGCATCGGAATCTTAAACTGGACTCACAGGAGAGGTTCAAATGATAGAAAGTGAGAGTGACAGTCCACCTGTACTTAAGTCGGCATTGTGCCTTTTGTATTAAATACGGATGCAATATCTGTGTTTCATCGTCAATAAGAAGGTCCAAGGGATACAGTAAACCGGATGTTAAGCATCGGATTCTAAAACTGGACTCACAGGAGAGGTTCAAATCTTGGAAAGTCAGAGTGTCAGTCCTCTTGTACTTAAGTCAGCATTGTGCCTTTTGTATTAAATTCGGATGCAATTCTGTGATTCATCGTCAATAAGAAGGTCCAAGGGATACAGTAAACCTGAAGTGAAGCATCGGAATCTAAAACTGGACTCACAGGAGAGGTTCTAATCATAGTAAGTTAGAGTGTCAGTCCTCTCGTACTTAAGTCGGCATTGTGCCTGTATTATTAAATTCGGACGCAATTTCTGTGTTTCATCGTCAGTAAGGGGGCCCAAGGAATACAGTAAACCTGAAGTGAAGCATCAGAATCTAAACCTGGACTCACACGAGAGGTTCAAATCATAGAAAGTTAGAGTGTCAGTCCTCTTGTACTTAAGTCGGCATTGTGCCTTTTGAATTTAATTCCGATGCAATTTCCTTGCCTCATCGACAATAAGAAGTTCCAAGGTACAGAGTAAACCTGAAGTGAAGCATCGGAATCTAAAACTGGACTCACAGGAGAGGTTCAAATCATAGAAAGTTAGAGTGTCAGTCCTCTTGTACCTAAGACGGCATTGTGCCTTTTGTATTAAATTCGGATGTAATTTCTGTGTTTCATCGTCAATAAGAAGGTCCAAGGTATACAGTAAACCTGAAGTGAAGCATCGGAATCTAAAACTGGACTCACAGGAGAGGTTCAAATCATAGAAAGTGAGAGTGTCAGCCCTCTTGTACTTAAGTCGGCACTGTGCCTTTTGTATTAAATTCGGATGCAATTTCGGTGTTTCATCGTCAATAAGAAGGTCCAAGGGATACAGTAAACCTGAAGTGAAACATCGGAATCTAAAACTGGACTCACAGGAGAGGTTCAAATCACAGAAAGTGAGAGTGTCAGTCGTCTTGTTCTTAAGTCGGCATTGTGCCTTTTGTATTAAATTCGGATGCAATTCCTGTGTTTCATCGTCAATAGGAAGGTCGAAGGTATACAGTAAATCTGAACTGAAGCATCGGAATCTAAAACTGGACTCACGGGAGAGGTTCAAATCATAGAAAGTTAGAATGTCAGTCCTCTTGTACTTAAGTCGGCATTGTGCTTTTGTATTAAATTCGGATGCGATTTCTTTGTTTCATCGTCTATAAGAAGGTACAAGGGTTACAGTAAACGCGATGTGAAGCATCGGAATCTAAAACTGGACTCACAGGAGAGGTTCAAATCATAGAACGTGAGTGTGTCGGTCCTCTTGTACCTAAGTCGGCATTGTACTTTTTGTATTAAATTTGGATGCAATATCTGTGTTTCATCGTCAATAAGATGGTCCAAGGGATACAGTAAACCTGAAGTGAAACATCGGAATTTAAAACTGTACTCACAGGAGGGGTTCAAATCATAGAAAGTTAGAGTGTCAGACATCTTGTACTTAAGGCGGCATTGTGCCTTTTGTATTAAATTCGGATGCTATTTCTGTGTTTCATCGTCAATAGGAAGGTCGAAGGTATACAGCAAACCGGAAATGAAGCATCGGAATCTAAAACTAGACTCACAGGAGTGGTTCATATCATAGAAAGTTAGAGTGTCAGTCCTCTTGTACTTAAGTCGGCATTGTGCCTTTTGTATTAAATTCCGATTCAATTTCCTTGTTTGTTCGTCAATAACATGGTACAAGGGATGCAGTAAACCTGAAGTGATGCATCGGAATCTAAAACTGGACTCATAGGAGAGGTTCAAAACATAGAATGTGAGAGTGTCAGTCCTCTTGTACTTAAGTCGGCATTGTGCCTTTTGTATTAAATTCGGATGCAATTTCTGTGTTTCATCGTCAATAAGAAGGTCCAAGGGATACAGTAAACCTGAAGTGAAGCATCGAAATCTAAAACTGGACTCACAGGAGAGGTTTAAATCACAGAAAGTTAGAGTGTCAGTCCTCTTGTACTTAAGTCGGCATTGCGCCTTTTGTATTAAATTGGGATGCAATTTCTGTGTTTCATCGTCAATTAGAAGGTCCAAGGGATACAGTAAACCTGAAGTGAAGCATCGGAATCTAAAACTGGACTCACAGGAGAGGTTCAAATCATAGAAAGTTAGAGTGTCAGTCCTCTTGTACTTACGTCGGCATTGTGCCTCTTGTATTAAATTCGGATGCAACTTCTGTGTTTCCTCGTCAATACGAAGGTCGAAGGTATACAGTAAACCTGAAGTGAAGCATCGGAATCTAAACCTGGACTCACAGGAGAGGTTCAAATCATAGAAAGTGAGAGTGTCAGTCCTCTTGTACTTAAGTCGGCATTGTGCCTTTTGTATTAAATTCGGATGCAATTTCCGTGTTTCATCGCCAATAAGAAGGTCCAAGGGATACAGTAAAACTGAAGTGAAACATCGGAATCTAAAACTGGACTCACAGGAGAGGTTTAAATCATAGAAAGTGAGAGTGTCAGTCATCTTGTTCTTAACTCGGCAATGTGCCTTTTGTATTAAATTCGGATGCTATTACTGTGTTTCATCGTCAATAGGAAGGTCGAAGGTATACAGTAAATCTGAACTGAAGCATCGGAATCTAAAACTTGACTCACAGGAGAGGTTCAAATCATAGAAAGTTATAGTGTCAGTCCTCTTGTACTTAAGTCGGCATTGTGCCTTTTGTATTAAATTCGGATGCAATTTCTCTGTTTCATTCTCAATAAGAGGGTCCAAGGTATAAGGGACACCTGAAGTGAAGCATGGGAACCTAAAACTTTACTCACAGGAGAGGTTCAAATCATAGAAAGTTAGAGTGTCTGTCCTCTTGTACTTAAGTCGGCATTGTGCCTTTTGTATTTGATTCGGATGCAATTTTTGTGTCTCATCGTCAATAAGATGGTCCAAGGTATACAGTAAACCTGAAGTGAAGCATCGGAATCTAAAACTGGACTCACAGGAGAGGTTCAAATCATAGAAAGTGAGAGTGTCAGTCCTCTTGTACTTCAGTCGGCATTGTGCCTTTTGTATTAAATTCGGATGCAATTTCTGTGTTTCATCGTCAATAAGAAGGTCCAAGGGATACAGTAAACCTGAAGTGAAGCATCGGAATCTAAAACTGGTCTCACAGGAGAGGTTCATATCATAGAAAGTGAGAGTGTCAGTCGTCTTGTACTTAAGTCGGCATTGTGCCTTTTGTATTAAATTCGGATGCAATTTCTGTGTTTCATCGTCAATAAGAAGGTACAAGTGATACAGTAAACCTAAAGTGAAGCATCGGAATCTAAAACTGGACTCACAGGAGAGGTTCAAATCATAGAAAGTTAGAGTGTCAGTCCTCTTGTACTTAAGTCGGCATTGTGCCTTTTGTATTAAATTCGGATGCAATTTCGGTGTTCCATCGTCAATAAGAAGGTCCAAGGTATACAGTAAACCTGAAGTGAAGCATCGGAATCTAAAACTGGACTCACAGGAGAGGTTCTAATCATAGAAAGCGAGAGTGTCAGTCCTCTTGTACTTAATTCGGCTTTGTGCCTTTTGTATTAAATTCGGATTCAATTTCTGTGTTTCATCGTCAATAGGAAGGTCAAAGGTATACAGTAAATCTGAACTGAAGCAACGGAATCTAAAACTGGACTCACAGGAGTGGTTCAAATCAAAGAAAGTTATAGTGTCAGTCCTCTTGTACTTAAGTCGGCATTGTGCCTTTTGTATTGAATTCGGATGCAAATTCTGTGTTTCATTCTCAATAAGAGGGTCCAAGGTATAAAGGACATCTGAAGTGAAGCATTGGAATCTAAAACTCGACTCACAGGAAAGGTTCAAATCATAGAATGTTAGAGTGTCAGTCCCCTTGTACTTATGTCGGCATTGTGCCTTTGTATTAAATTCGAATGCGATTTCTTTGTTTCATCGTCAATAAGAAGGTACAAGCGATACAGTAAACCTGAAGTGAAGCATCGGAATCTAAATCTGGACTCACCGGAGAGGTTCAAATCATAGAAAGTGAGAGTGTCAGTCCTCTTGTACTTAAGTCAGCATTGTGCCTTTTGTATTAAATTTGGATGCAATTTCTGTGTCTCATCGTCAATAAGATGGTCCAAGGGATACAGTAAACCTGACGTGAAGCGTCGGAATCTAAAACTGGACTCACAGGAGAGGTTCAAATCATAGAAAGTAAGAGTGTCAGTCCTCCTGTACGTAAGTCGGCATTGTGCCTTTTTATTGAATTCGGATGAAGTTTCTGTGTTTCATCGTCAATAAGAAGGTCAAGGGATACAGTAAACCTGAAGTGAAACATCGACATCTGAAACTGTACTCACAGGAGAGGTTCAAATCATAGAACGTTAGAGTGTCAGTCGTCTTGTACTTAAGGCGGCATTGTGCCTTTTGTATTAAATTCGGATGCTATTTCTGTGTTTCATCGTCAATAGGAAGGTCGAAGATATACAGCAAACCGGAAATGAAGCATCGGAATCTAAAACTGGACTCACAGGAGTGGTTCATATCATAGGAAGTTAGAGTGTCAATCCTCTTCTACTTAAGTCGGCATTGTGCCTTTTGTATTAAATTCCGATGCAATTTCTGTGTTTCATCGTCAATAAGAAGGTCCAAGGTATACAGTAAACCTGAAGTGAAGCATCGGAATCAAAAACTGGACTCACAGGAGAGGTTCAAATCATAGATAGTGAGAGTGTCAGTCCTCTTGTACTTAAGTCATCATAGTACCTTTTGTATTAAATTCGGATGCAATTTCTGTGTTTCATCGTCAATAAGGAGGTAAAAGGTATAAAGGAAACCTGAAGTGAAGCATCGGAATCTAAAACTGGACTCACAGGAGAGAATCAAATCATAGAAAGTTAGAGTGTTATTCCTCTTGTACTTAAGTCGGCATGGGCCTTTTGTATTAAATTTGGATGCAATTTCCTTGTTTCATCGTCAATAAGAAGGTACAAGGGATACAGTAAACCTGAAGTGAAGCAACGGAATCTAAAACTGGACTCACAGGAGAGGTTCAAAACATAGAAAGTGAGAGTGTCAGTCCACTTGTACTTATGTCGGCTTTGTGCCTTTTGTATTAAATTCGGATGCAACTTCTGTGTTTCATCATAAATAAGAAGGTCCAAGCGATACAGTAAACCCGAAGTGAAGCATCGGAATCTAAAACTGGACTCCCAGGAGCGGTTCAAATCATAGAAATTTAGAGTGTCAGTCGTCTTGTACTTAAGTCGGCATTGTGCCTTTTGAATTTAATTCGGATGCAATTTCTGTGTTTCATCGTCAATTAAAAGGTCCAAGGGATACAGTAAACCTGAAGTGAAGCATCGGAATCTAAAACTGGACACAAAGGATAGGATCAAATTATAGAAAGTGAGAGTGTCAGTCGCCTTGAACTCAAGTCGGCATTGTGCCTTTTGTATTAAATTCGGATGCAATTTCTGTGTTTCATCGTCAATAAGAAGGTCTAAGGTATACAGTAAACCTGAAGTGAAGCACCGGAATCTAAATCTGGACTCACAGGAGAGGTTCAAATCATAGAAAGTTAGAGTGTCAGTCCTCTTGTACTTCAGTCGGCATTGTGCCTTTTGTATAAAATTCGGATGCAATTTCTGTGTTTCATCGTCAATAAGAAGGTCCAAGGTATACAGTAAACCTGAAGTGAAACATCGGAATCCAAAACTGGACTCACAGGAGAGGTTCAAATCATAGAAAGTGAGAGTGTCAGTCCTCTTGTACTTCAGTCGGCATTGTGCATTTTGTATTAAATTCGGATGCAATTTCTGTGTTTCATCGTCAATAAGAAGGTCCAAGGAATACAGTAATCCTGAAGTGAAGCATCGGAATCAAAAACTGGACTCACAGGAGAGGTTCATTTCATAGAAAATGAGAGTGTCAGTCGTCTTGTACTTATGTCTGCATTGTGCCTTTTGTATTAAATTCGGATGCAATTTCTGTGTTTCATCGGCAATAGGAAGAACGAAGGTATACAGTAAACCTGAAGTGAAGCATCGGAATCTAAACCTGGACTCACAGGAGAGGTTAACTCATAGAAAGTTGTAGTGTCAGTCCTCTTGTACTTAAGTCGGCATTGTGTCTTTTGTAATAAATTCCGATGCAATTTCTGTGTCTCATCGTCAATAAGAATGTCCAAGGTATACAGTAAACCTAAAGTGAAGCATTGGAACCTAAAACTGGACTCACAGGAGAGGTTCAAATAATGGAAAGTGAGAGTGTCAGTCCTCTTGTACTTAAGTCGGCATTGTGCGTTTTGTATTAAATTCGGACGCCATTTCTGTGTTTCATCGTCAACAAGAAGGTCCAAGGGATACAGTTAACCTGAAGTGAAGCATCGGATTCTAAAACTGGACTCACAGGAGAGGTTCAAATCATAGAAAGTGAGAGTGTCAGTCCTCTTGTACTAAAGTCGGCATTGTGCCTTTTGTATTATATTCGGAGGCAATATCTGTGTTTCATCGACAATAAGAAGGTCTAAGGATACAGTAAACCTGAAGTGAAGCAGCGGAATCTAAAACTGGACTCACAGGAGAGGTTCAAATCGTAGAAAATTAGAGTGTCAGTCCTCTTGTACTTAAGTCGGCTGTGTGCCTTTTGTATTAAATTCGGATGCAATTTCTGTTTTTCGTCGTCAATAAGAAGGTCAAAGGGATACAGTAAACCTGAAGTGAAGCTTCGGAATCTAAAACTGGACTCGAAGGACAGGTTCAAATCATAGAAATATAGAGTGTCAGGCATCTTGTACTTAAGTCGGAATTGTGCCTTTTGTATTAAATTCGGATGCAATTTCTGTGTTTCATCGTCAATAAGAAGGTCCAAGGGATACAGTAAACCTGAAGTGAAGCAGCGGATTCTAAATCTG
This sequence comes from Schistocerca americana, assembly GCF_021461395.2. Lineage (NCBI taxonomy): Eukaryota > Metazoa > Arthropoda > Insecta > Orthoptera > Acrididae > Schistocerca > Schistocerca americana. The sequence goes on from NC_060121.1 coordinate 63,905,934, forward strand.
GACTCACAGGAGAGGTTCAAATCATAGAAAGTGAGAGTGTCAGTCCTCTTGTACTTAAGTCGGCATTGAGCCTTTTGTATTAAATTCGGATGCAATTTCTTTGTTTCATCGTCAATAAGAAGGTACCAGGGATACAGATAACCTGAAGTGAAGCATCGGAATCTAAAACTGGACTCATAGGAGAGGTTCAAATCATAGAAAGTGAGAGTGTCAGTCCTCTTGTACTTAGGTCAGCATTGGGCCTTTTGTATTAAATTCGGATGCAATTTCTGTGTTTCATCGTCAATAAGAAGATCCAAAGGATACAGTAAACCTGAGGTGAAGCATCGGAATATAAAACTGGACTCACAGGAGAGGTTGAAATTATAGAAAGTTAGTGTGTCACTCCTCTTGTACTTAAGTCGGCATTGTGAATTTTATATTAAATTCGGAAGCAGTTTGTGTGTTTCATCGTCAATAAGAAGGTCCAAGGGATACAGTAAACCAGAAGTGAAGCATCGGAATCTAAAACTGGACTCAGAGGGGAGGTTCAAATCATAGAAAGTTAGAATGTCAGTCCTCTTGTACCTAAGTCGGCATTGTGCTTTTGAATTTAATTCCGATGCAATTTCTGTGTTTCATCGTCATTACGAAGGTCCAAGGTGTACAGTAAACCTGATGTGAAGGATCGGAATCTAAAACTGGACTCACAGGAGAGGTTCAAATCATAGAAAGTTAGAGTGTCAGTCCACTTGTACTTAAGTCGGCATTGTGCCTTTTGTATTAAATTCGTATGCAATATCTGATTTTCATCGTCAATATGAAGGTCCAAGGGATACAGTAAACCTGAAGTGAGGCATCGGAATCTAAAACTGGACTCACAGGAGAGGTTCAAATCATAGAATGTTAGGGTGTCAGTCCACTTGTACTTAAGTCGGCATTGTGCCGTTTGTATTAAATTCGGTTGCAATTTCTGTGTTTTATTGCCAATAAGAAGGTCCAAGGTATACTGTTAACCTGAAGTGAAGCATCGGAATCTGAAACTGGACTCACAGGAGAGGTTCAAATCATAGAAAGTGAGAGTGTCAGTGCTCTTGTACTTAAGTCGGCATTGTGCCTTTTGTATTAAATTCGGATACAATTTCTGTGTATCATCGTCAATAAGAATGTACAAGGTATAAAGAAATCCTGAAGTGAAGCATCAGAATCTAAAACTGCACTCTCAGGAGAGGTTCAAATCATAGAAAGTTAGAGTGTCAGTCCACTTGTACTTAAGTCGGCATTGTGCCTTTTGTATTAAATTCGGATGCAATTTCTGTGTTTCATCGTCAATAAAAAGGTCCAAGGGATACAGTAACCCTGAAGTGAAGCATCGGAATCTAAAACTGGACTCACAGAAGATGATCAAATCATAGAAAGTGAGAGTGTCAGTCCACTTGTACTTAAGTCGGCATTGTGACTTTTGTATTAAATTCGGATGCAATTTCTGTGTTTCATTGTCAATAAGAAGGTCCAAGGCATAAAGTAAACCTGAAGTGAAGCAGCGGAATCTAAAACTGCACTCACCGGAGAGGTTCAAATCATAGAAAGTTAGAGTGTCAGTCCTCTTGTACTTAAGTTGGAATTGTGCCTTTTGTATAAAATTTGGATGCAATGTCTGTGTTTCATCGTCAATAAGAAGGCCCAAGGGATACAGTAACCCTGAAGTGAAGCATCGGAATCTAAAACTGGACTCACAGGAGAGATTCAAAACATAGAAACATAGAGTGTCAGTCCTCTTGTACTTAAGTCGGCATTGTGCTTTTTGTATTAAATTCGGATGCAATTTCTGTGTTTCATCATCAATAAGAAGGTCCAAGGTATACAGAAAACCTGAAGTGAAGCATCGGAATCTAAAACCGGGCTCACAGGAGAGGTTCTAAATCATAGATAGTAAGAGTGTCAGTCCTCTTATACTTAAGTCGGCATTGTGCCTTTTGTATTAAATTCGGATGGAATTTCTGTGTTTCATCGTCAATAAGAAGGTCCAAGGTATAAAGGAAACCTGAAGTGAAGCATCGGAATCTAAAACTGGACTCACAGGAGTGGTTCAAATCATAGAAAGTTAATGTGTCAGTCCTCTTGTACTTAAGTCGGCATTGTGCCTTCTGAATTTAATTCCGATGCAATTTCTGTGTTTCATCGTCAATAAGAAGTTCCAAGGTATACAGCAAACCTGAAGTGAAGCAGCGGAATCTAAAACTGGACTCACAGGAGAGGTTCAAATCGTAGAAAATTAGAGTGTCAGTCCTCTTGTACTTAAGTCGGCTGTGTGCCTTTTGTATTAAATTCGGATGCAATTTCTGTTTTTCGTCGTCAATAACAAGGTCAAAGGGATACAGTAAACCTGAAGTGAAGCTTCGGAATCTAAAACTGGACTCGGAGGACAGGTTCAAATCATAGAAATATAGAGTGTCAGGCATCTTGTACTTAAGTCGGATTTGTGCCTTTTGTATTAAATTCGGATGCAATTTCTGTGTTTCTTCGTCAATAAGAAGGTCCAAGGGATACAGTAAACCTGAAGTGAAGCAGCGGATTCTAAAACTGGACTCATAAGGAGAGGTTCAAATCATAGACAGTGAGAGTGTCAGTTCTCTTGTAATTAAGTCGGCATCGTGCTTTTTGAATTAAATCCGATGCAATTTCTGTGTTTCGTTGTCAATGAGAAAGTCCAAGGTATACAGTAAACCTGAAGTGAAGCATCGGAATCCAAAACTGGACTCACAGGAGAGGTTCAAATCATAGGAAGTGTGAGTGTGAGTCATCTTGTGCTAAAGTCGGTATTGTGCCTTTTGTATTAATTTCGCATGCAATTTCTGTGTTCCATCGTCAATAAAAAGGTCCAAGGGATACAGTAACCCTGAAGTGAAGCATCGGAATCTAAAACTGGACTCACAGAAGAGGTTCAAATCATAGAAAGTGAAAGTGTTAGTCCTCTTGTACCTAAGTCGGCATTGTGCCTTTTCTATTAAAGTCGGATGCCATATCTGTGTTTCATCGTCAATAAGAAGGTCCAAGGGATACAGGAAACCTGAAGTGAAGCATCGGAATCTAAAACCGGACTCACAGGAGAGGTTCAAATCATAGATAGTGAGAGTGTCAGTCCTCTTATACTTAAGTCGGCATTGTGCCTATTGTATTAAATTCGGATGGAATTTCTGTGTTTCATCGTCAATAAGAAGGTCCAAGGTATAAAGGAAACCTGAAGTGAATCATCGGAATCTAAAACTGGACTCATAGGAGAGGTTCAAATCATAGAAAGTGAGAGTGTCAGTCCTCTTGTACTTAAGTCGGCATTGGGCCTTTTGTATTAAATTCGGATGCATTTTCTGTGTTTCATCGTCAATAGGTAGGTCCAAGGGATACAGTAAACCTGAAGTTCAGCATTGGAATCTAAAACTGGACTCACAGGAGAGGTTGAAATTATAGAAATTTAAAGTGTCAGTCCTCTTGTACTTAAGTCAACATTGTGCCTTTTATTTTAAATTCGGATGCAATTTCTGAGTTTCATCGTCTATAAGAAGGTCCAAGGGATACAGTAAACATGAAGTGAAGCATCGGAATCTAAAACTGGACACACAGGAGAGGTTCAAATCATAGAAAGTTAGAGTGTCAGTCCTCTTGTACTTAAGTCGGCATTGTGCCTTTTGTATTAAATTCGGATGCAATTTCTTTGTTTCACAGTCAATAAGAAGGTACCAGGGATACAGTAAACCTGAAGTGAAGCATCGGAATCTAAAACTGGACTCACAGGAGAGGTTCAAATCATAGAAAGTTAGAGTGTCAGTCCTCTTGTACCTAAGTCCGCACTGTGCCTTTTGAATGTAATTCCGATGAACTTTCTGTGTTTCATCGCCAATAAGAAGGTCCAAGTGATACAGTAAAACTGAAGTGACGCATCGGAACCTAAAACTGGACTCACGGGAGAGGTTCAAATCATGGAATGTTGGAGTGTCAGTCCTCTTGTACTTAAGTCGGCATTGTGCCTTTTGTATTAAATTCAGATGCAATTTATGTGTTTCATCGTCAATAAGAAGAACCAAGGGATACAGTAAACTTGAAGTGAAGCATCGGAATCAAAAACTGGACTCACAGGAGAGGTTTAAATCATAGAAAGTTAGAGTGTCAGTCCTCTTGTACTTAAGGCGGCATTGCGCCTTTTGTATTAAATTGGGATGCAATATCTGTGTTTCATCGTCAGTAAGAAGGTCCAAGGTATACCGTAAACCTGAAGTGAAGCATAGGAATCTAAAACAGGACTCACAGGAGCGGTTCAAATCATAGAAAGTTAGAGTGTCAGTCCTCTCGCACTTAAGTCGGCATTGAGCCTTTTGTATTAAATTCGGATGCAATTTCTGTGTTTCATCGTCAATAAGAAGGTCCAGGGGATACAGTGAACCGGAAGTGAAACATCCGAATCTAAAACTGTACTCACAGGATAGGTTTAAATCATAGGAAGTTAGAGTGTCAGTCCTCTTGTACTTAAGTCGGCATTGTGCCTTTTGTATTAAATTCTGATGCAATTTCTGTGTTTCATCGTCAATAAGAAGGTCCCAGGGATACAGTAAACCTGAAGTGAAGCATCGGAATCTAAAACTGGACTCACAGGAGAGGTCCAAATCATAGAAAGTTAGAGTCTCAGTCCTCTTGTACTTAAATCGTCATTGTGCCTTTTGAATTTCATTCCGATGCAAATTCTGTGCCTCATAGTCAATAAGAAGGTCCAGGGTACACAGTAAATCTGAAGTGAAGCATCGGAATCTAAAACTGGACTCACAGGAGTGGTTCAAATCATAGAAAGTTAGAGTGTCAGTCCTCTTGTACCTAAGTCCGCATTGTGCCTTTTGAATTTAATTCCGATGCACTTTCTGTGCTCCATCGTCAATAAGAAGGTCCAAGTGATACAGTAAAACTGAAGTGACGCATCGGAACCTGAAACTGGACTCACGGGAGAGGTTCAAATCATAGAATGTTGGAGTGTCCGTCCTCTTGTACTTAAGTCGGCATTGTGCCTTTTGTATTAAATTCAGATGCAGTTTATGTGTTTCATCGTCAATAAGAAGAACCAAGGGATACAGTAAACTTGAAGTGAAGCATCGGTATCAAAAACTGGACTCACAGGAGAGGTTCAAATCATAGAATGTTAGAGTGTCAGTCCTCTTGTACTTAAGGCGGCATTGCGCCTTTTGTATTAAATTGGGATGCAATTTCTGTGTTTCATCGTCAATAAGATGGTCCAAGGTATAAAGGAAACGTGAAGTGAAGCATCGGAATCTAAAACTGGACTCACAGGAGAGGTTCAAATCATAGAAAGTTAGAGTGTCAGTCTTCTCGCACTTAAGTCGGCATTGAGCCTTTTGTATTAAATTCGGATGCAATTTCTGTGTTTCATCGTCAATAAGAAAGTCCAAGGTATACAGTAACCTGAAGTGAAGCATCGGAATCTAAAAGTGGACTCACAGGAGAGGTTCTAATAATAGAAAGTTAGAGTGTCAGTCCTCTTGTACTTAAGTCGGCATTGTGCCTTTTGTATTAATTTCGGATGCAATTTCTGTGTTTCATCGTCAATAAGACGGTCCAAGGGATACAGTAAACAGTAAGTGAAGCATCGGAATCTAAAACTGGACTCACAGGAGAGGTTCAAATCATAGAAAGTGAGAGTGTCATTCGTCTTGTACTTAAGTCGGCATTGTGCCTTCTCTATTAAATTCGGATGCAATTTCTGTGTTTCATCGTCAATAGGAATGTCGAAGGTATTCAGTAAACCTGAAGTGAAGCAGCGGAATCTAAAAGTAGACTCACAGGAGAGGTTCAAATCATAGAAAGTTAGAGTGTCAGTCCTCTTGTACTTAAGTCGGCGTTGTGCCTTTTGTATTAATTTCATTTGCAATTTCTGTGTTTCATCGTCAATATGAAGGTCCTAAGGAAACAGTAATCCTGAATTGAGACATGGGAATCTAAAACTGGACTCACAGGAGAGGTTCAAATCATAGAAAGTTAGAGTGACAGTCCTCTTGTACTTAAGTCGGAATTGTCCTTTTTTGTATTAAATTCGGAAGTAATTTCTGTGTTTCATCGTTAATAAGAAGGTCCACGGTAAACAGTAAACTTGAAGTGAAGCATCGGAATCTAAACCTGGACTCACATTAGAGGTTCAAATCATAGAAAGTTAGAGTGTCAGTCCTCTTGTACTTAAGTCAGCATTGTGCCTTTTGTATTAAATTCGGATGCAATTTCTGTGTTTCATCGTCAATAAGTAGGCCCAAGGGATACAGTAAACTTGAAGTGAAGCGTCGGAATAAAAAACTAGACTCACAGGAGAGGTTCAAATCATAGAAATTTAGAGTGTCAGTCCTCTTCTACTTAAGTCGGCATTGTGCCTTTTGTATTAAATTCATCTTCAATTTCTGGGTTTCATCGTCAATAACAAGGTCCAAGGTATACAGTAAACCTGAAGTGAAGCATCGGAATGTAAAACTGGACTCTTAAAAGAGGTTCTAATCATAGAAAGTTTGAGTGTCTGTCCTCTTGTACTTAAGTCGGCATTGTGCCTTTTGTATTAAATTCAGATGCAATTTCTGTGTTTCATCGTCAATAAGAAGGTCCAAGGTATACAGTAACCTGAAGTGAAGCATCGGAATCTAAAACTGGACTCACAGGAGAGGTTCAAATCATAGAAAATTAGTGTCAGTCCTCTTGTACTTAAGTCGGAATTGTGCCATTTGTATAAAATTCGGATGCAATTTCTGTGTTTCATCGTCAATAAGAAGGTCCAAGGGATACAGTAAACCTGAAGTGAAGCATCGGAATCTAAGACTGAACTCACAGAAGAGGTTCAAATCATAGAATGTAAGAGTGTCAGTCATCTTGTACTTAAGTCGGCATTGTGCCTTTTGTATTAAATTCGGATGCAATTTCTGTGTTTAATCGTCAATAAGAAGGTCCAAGGGATACAGTAAACCTGAAATTAAGCACCGGAATCTAAAACTGGACTCACAGGAGAGGGTCAAATCATAGAAAGTGAAAGTGTCAGTCCTCTTGTACTTAAGTCGGCATTGTGCCTTTTCTATTAAATTCGCATGCCATATCTGTGTTTCATCGTCAATAAGAAGGTCCAAGGGATCAGTAAACCTGAAGTGAAGCATCGGATTCTAAAACTGGACTCACAGGAGAGGTTCAAATCATAGAAAGTTAGAGTGTCAGTACTCTTGTACTAAAGTCGGCAGTGTGTCTTTTGTATTAAATTCGGATGCAATTTCTGTGTTTCATCGTCAATAAGAAGGTCCAAGGGATACAGTAAACCTGAAGTGAAGCAGCGGAATCTAATACTGGACTCACAGGAGAGGTTCAGATCATAGAAATTTAGAGTGTCAGTCCTCTTGTACTTAAGTCGGCATTGTGCCTTTTGTATTAAATTCGGATGCAATTTCTGTTTTTCGTCGTCAATAAGAACACCCAAGGGATACAGTAAATCTGAAGTGAAGCTTCGGAAACTAAAACTGGACTCACAGGAAAATCATAGAAAGGTAGAGTGTCAGTCCTCTTCTACTTAAGTCGGAATTGTGCCTTTTGTATAAAATTCGGACGCAACTTCTGTGTTCATCGTCAATAAGAAGGTCCAAGGGATACAGTAAACCTGAAGTGTAGCATCGGAATCTAAAACTGGACTCACAGGAGAGGTTCAAATCATAGAAAATTAGAGTGTCAGTCCTCTTTTACTTAAGTCTGTATTGTGCCTTTTGTATTAAATTCGGATGCTATTTCTGTGTTTCATCATCAATAAGAAGGTCCAAGGTATACAGAAAAGCTAAAGTGAAGCATCGGTATCTAAAACTTGACTTACAGGAGAGGTTCAAATCATAGAAAGTGAGAGTTTCAGTCCTCATGTACTTAAGTCGGCATTGTGCCTCTTGTATTAAATTCGGATGCAATTTCTTTGTTTCATCGTCAATAAGAAGGTACCAGGAATAAAGAAAAACCTGAAATGAAGCATCGAAATCTAAAACTGGACTCATAGGAGAGGTTCAAATCATAGAACGTGAGAGTGTCAGTCCTCTTGTACTTAGGTCGGCATTGGGCCTGTTGTATTAAATTCGGATGCAATTTCTGTGTTTCATCGTCAATAAGAAGATCCAAAGGATACAGTAAACCTGAGGTGAAGCATCGGAATATGAAACTGGACTCACAGGAGAGGTTGAAATTATAGAATGTTAGTGTGTCACTCCTCTTGTACTTAAGTCGGCATTGTGCATTTTATATTAACTTCGGAAGCAGTTTGTGTGTTTCATCGTCAATAAGAAGGTCCAAGGGATACAGTAAACCAGAAGTGAAGCATCGGAATCCAAAACTGGGCTCACAGGAGAGGTTCATATCATAGAAAGTTAGAGTGTCAGTCCTGTTTTACATAAGTCGGTATTGTGCCTTTTGTATTAAATTCGGATGCTATAACTGTGTTTCATCGTCAATAAGAAGGTCCAAGGTATACAGAAAACCTGAAGTGAAGCATCGGAATCTAAAACTGGACTCACAGGGGAGGTTCAAATCATAGCAAGTTAGAATGTCAGTCCTCTTGTACCTATGTCGGCATTGTGCTTGTGAATGTAATTCCGATGCAATTTCTGTGTTTCATCGTCATTACGAAGGTCCAAGGTGTACAGTAAACCTGATGTGAAGCATCGGAATCTAAAACTGGACTCACAGGAGAGGTTCAAATCACAGAAAGTTAGAGTGTCAGTCCTCTTGTACTTAAGTGGGCATTGTGCCTTTTGTATTAAATTCGTATGCAATATCTGTTTTTCATCGTCAATAGGAAGGTCCAAGGGATACAGTAAACCTGAAGTGAGGCATCGGAATCTAAAACTGGACTCACAGGAGAGGTTCAAATCCTGCTTAAGTCGGCATTGTGATGTTTGTATTAAATTCGGATGCAATTTCTGTGTTTCATTGCGAATAAGAAGGTCCAAGGTATACTGTAAACCTGAAGTGAAGCATCGGAATCTAAAACTGGACTCACAGGAGAGGTTCAAATCATAGAAAGTAGGAGTGTCAGTCCTCTTGTACTTAAGTTGGCATTGTGCCTTTTGTATTAAATTCGGATGCAAATTCTGTGTTTCATCGTTAATAAAAAGGTCCAAGGGATACAGTAAACCTGAAGTGAAGCAGCGGAATTTAAAACTGCACTCACCGGAGAAGTTCAAAACATAGAAAGTTAGAGTGTCAGTCCTCTTGTACTTGAGTTGGAATTGTGCCTTTTGTATAAAATTCGGATGCAATTTCTGTGTTTCATCGTCAGTAAGAAGGTCCAAGGTATTCAGGAAACCTGAAGTGATGCATCGGAATCTAAAACCGGACTCACAGGAGAGGTTCAAATCATAGATAGTGAGAGTGTCAGTCCTCTTATACTTAAGTCGGCATTGTGCCTTTTGTATTAAATTCGGATGGCATTTCTGTGTTTCATCGTCAATAAGAAGGTCCAAGGTATAAAGGAAACCTGATGTGAGGCATCGGAATCTAAAACTGGACCCACAGGAGAGGTTCAAATCATAGAAAGTGAGAGTATCAGTCCTCTTGTACTTAAATCGGCATTGGGCCTTTTGTATTAAATTCGGATGCAATTTCTGTGTTTCTTCGTCAATACGAAGGTCCAAGGGATACAATATCCCTGATGTGAAGCATCGAAATCTAAAACTGGACTCACAGAGGAGGTTCAAATCATAGAAAGTAAGAGTGTCAGTCATCGTCTTCTTAAGTCGGCATTGTGCCTTTGTATTAAATTCAGATGCAATTTCTGTGTTTCATCGTCTATAAGAAGGTCCAAGCGATACAGTAAACCTGAAGTGAAACATCGGAATCTAAAACTGGACACACATTAGAGGTTCAAATCATAGGAAGTTAGAGTGTCAGTCCTCTTGTACTTAAGTCGGCATTGTGCCTTTTGTATTAAATTCGGATGCAATTTCTTTGTTTCATCGTCAATAAGAAGGTACCAGGGATACAGTAAACCTGAAGTGAAGCATCGGAATCTAAAACTGGACTCACAGGAGAGGTTCAAATCATAGAAAGTGAGAGTGACAGTCCTCTTGTACTTAAGTCGGCATTGGGCCTTTTATATTGAATTCGGATGCAATTTCTGTGTTTCATCGTCAATAAGAAGGTCCCAGGGATACAGTAAACCTGAAGTGAAGCATCGGGATCTAAAACTGGACTCACAGGAGAGGTTCAAATCATAGAAAGTTAGAGTCTCAGTCCTCTTGTACTTAACTCGTCATTGTGCCTTTTGAATTTAATTCCGATGCAATTTCTGTGCCTCATAGTCAATAAGAAGGTCCAGGGTACACAGTAAATCTGAAGTGAAGCATCGGAAACTGAAACTGGACTCACAGGAGTGGTTCAAATCACAGAAAGTTAGAGTGTCAGTCCTCTTGTACCTAAGTCCGCATTGTGCCTTTTGAATTTAATTACGATGCACTTTCTGTGTTTCAACGTCAATAAGAAGGTCCAAGTGATACAGTAAAACTGAAGTGACGCATCGGAACCTAAAACTGGACTCACGGGAGGGGTTCAAATCATAGAATGTTGGAGTGTCAGTCCTCTTGTACTTAACTCGGCACTGTGCCTTTTGTATTAAATTCAGATGCAATTTATGTGTTTCATCGTCAATAAGAAGAACCAAGGGATACAGTAAACTTGAAGTGAAGCATCGGAATCAATAACAGGACTCACAGGAGAGGTTCAAATCATAGAAAGTTAGAGTGTCAGTCCTCTTGTACTTAAGGCGACATTGCGCCTTTTGTATTAAATTGGGATGTAATTTCTGTATTTCATCGTCAATAAGAAGGTCCAAGGTATACAGTAAACCTGAAGTGAAGCATAGGAATCTAAAACTGGACTCACAGGAGAGGTTCAAATCGAAGAAAGTTAGAGTGTCAGTCCTCTCGCACTTATGTCGGCATTGTGCCTTTTGTATTAAATTCGGATGCAATTTCTGTGTTTCATCGTCAATAAGAAGGTCCAGGGGATACAGTAAACCGGAAGTGAAACATCCGAATCTAAAACTGGACTCACAGGAGAGGTTTAAATCATAGGAAGTTAGAGTGTCAGTCCTCTTGTACTTAAGTCGGCATTGTGCCTTTTATACTAAATTCAGATGCAATTTCTGTGTTTCATCGTCGATAAGAAGGTCCAAGGTATACAGTAACCTGAAGTGAAGCATCGGAATCTAAAAGTGGACTCACAGGAGAGGTTCTAATAATAGAAAGTTAGAGTGTCAGTCCTCTTGTACTTAAGTCGGCATTGTGCCTTTTGTATTAATTTCGGATGCTATTTCTGTGTTTCATCGCCAATAAGACGGTCCAAGGGATACAGTAAACCTTAAGTGAAGCATCAGAATCTAAAACTGGACTCACAGGAAAGGTTCAAATCATAGAAAGTGAGAGTGTCATTCGTCTTGTACTTAAGTCGGCATTGTGCCTTTTGTATTAAATTCGGATGCAAGTTCTGTGTTTCATCGTCAATAAGAATGTCGAAGGTATTCAGTAAACCTGAAGTGAAGCATCGGAATCTAAAAGTAGACTCACAGGAGAGGTTCAAAACATAGAAAGTGAGAGTGTCAGTCATCTTGTACTTAATTCGGCATTGTGGCTTTTGTATTAAATTCGGATGCAATTTCTGTGTTTCATCGTCAATAAGAAGGTCCAAGGGATACAGTAAACATGAAGTGACGCTTCCGAATCAAAAAGTGGACTCACAGGAGAGGTTCAAATCATAGAAATTTCGAGTGTCAGTCCTATTGTACTGAAGTCGGCATTGTGCCTTTTGTATTAAATTCATTTGCAATTTCTGTGTTTCAGCGTCAATATGAAGGTCCAAAGGATACAGTAATCCTGAAGTGAGACATGGGAATCTAAAACTGGACTCACAGGAGAGGTTCAAATCATAGAAAGTTAGAGTGACAGTCCTCGTGAACTTAAGTCGGCATTGTCCTTTTTTGTATTAAATTCGGATGCAATTTCTGTGTTTCATCGTTAGTAAGAAGGTCCACGGTAAACAGTAAACATGAAGTGAAGCATCGGAATCTAAAACTGGACTCACATTAGAGGTTCAAATCATAGAAAGTTAGAGTGTCAGTCCTGATGTACTTAAGGCAGCATTGTGCCTTTTGTATTAAATTCGGATGCAATTTCTGTGTTTCATCGTCAATAAGAAGGCCCAAGGGATACAGTAAACTTGAAGTGAAGCGTCGGAATCAAAAACTGGACTCACAGAAGAGGATCAAATCATAGAAAGTGAGAGTGTCAGTCCACTTGTACTTAAATCGGCCTTGTGACTTTTGTATTAAATTCGGATGCACTTTCTGTGTTTCATCGTCAATAAGAAGGTCCAAGGGATACAGTAAACCTGAAGTGAAGCAGCGGAATCAAAAACTGCACTCACCGGAGAAGTTCAAATCATAGATAGTGAGAGTGTCAGTCCTCTTATACTTAAGTCGGCATTGTGTCTTTTGTATTAAATTCGGATGGAATTTCTGTGTTTCATCGTCAATAAGAAGGTCCAAGGTAAAAAGGAAACCTGAAGTGAAGCATCGGAATCTAAAACTGGACTCACAGGAGAGGTTCAAATCATAGAAAGTGAGAGTGTCAGTCCTCTTGTTCTTAAATCGGCATTGGGCCTTTTGTATTAAATTCGGATGCAATTTCTGTGTTTCATCGTCAATAAGTAGGTCCAAGGGATACAGTAAACCTGAAGTGCAGCATTGGAATCTAAAACTGGACTCACAGGAGAGGTTGAAATTATAGAAAGTTAAAGTGTCAGTCCTCTTGTACTTAAGTCAGCATTGTGCCTTTTATTTTAAATTCGGATGCAATTTCTGTGTTTCATCGTCTATAAGAAGGTCCAAGGGATACAGTAAACCTGAAGTGAAGCATCGGAATCTAAAACTGGACTCACAGGAGAGGTTCAAATCATAGAAAGTTAGAGTCTCAGTCCTCTTGCACTTAACTCGTCATTGTGCCTTTTGAATTTAATTCCGATGCAATTTCTGTGCCTCATAGTCAATAAGAAGGTCCAGGGTACACAGTAAATCTGAAGTGAAGCATCGGAAACTAAAACTGGACTCACAGGAGTGGTTCAAATCATAGAAAGTTAGAGTGTCAGTCCTCTTGTACCTAAGTCCGCATTGTGCCTTTTGAATTTAATTCCGATGCACCTTCTGTGTTTCAACGTCAATAAGAAGGTCCAACTGATACAGTAAAACTGAAGTGACGCATCGGAACCTAAAACTGGACTCACGGGAGAGGTTCAAATCATAGAATGTTGGAGTGTCAGTCCGCTTGTACTTAAATCGGCATTGTGCCTTTTGTATTAAATTCAGATGCAATTTATGTATTTCATCGTCAATAAGAAGAACCAAGGTATACAGTAAACTTGAAGTGAAGCATCGGAATCAATAACAGGACTCACAGGAGAGGTTCAAATCATAGAAAGTTAGAGTGTCAGTCCTCTTGTACTTAAGGCGGCATTGCGCCTTTTGTATTAAATTGGGATGCAATTTCTGTATTTCATCGTCAATAAGAAGGTCCAAGGTATACAGTAAACCTGAAGTGAAGCATAGGAATCTAAAACTGGACTCACAGGAGAGGTTTAAATCATAGAAAGTTAGAGTGCCAGTCCTCTCGCACTTAAGTCGGCATTGTGCCTTTTGTATTACATTCGGATGTAATTTCTGTGTTTCATCGTCAATAAGAAGGTCCAGGGGAAACAGTAAACCGGAAGTGAAACATCCGAATCTAAAACTGGACTCACAGGAGAGGTTTAAATCATAGGAAGTTAGAGTGTCAGTCCTCTTGTACTTAAGTCGGCATTGTGCCTTTTGTACTAAATTCAGATGCAATTTCTGTGTTTCATCGTCGATAAGAAGGTCCAAGGTATACAGTAACCTGAAGTGAAGCATCGGAATCTAAAAGTGGACTCACAGGAGAGGTTCTAATAATAGAAAGTTAGAGTGTCAGTCCTCGTGTACTTAAGTCGGCATTGTGCCTTTTGTATTAATTTCGGATGCAATTTCTGTGTTTCATCGTCAATAAGACGGTCCAAGGGATACAGTAAACCTTAAGTGAAGCATCGGAATCTAAAACTGGACTCACAGGAAAGGTTCAAATCATAGAAAGTGAGAGTGTCATTCGTCTTGTACTTAAGTCGGCATTGTGTCTTTTGTATTAAATTCGGATGCAAGTTCTGTGTTTCATCGTCAATAGGAATGTCGAAGGTATTCAGTAAACCTGAAGTGAAGCATCGGAATCTAAAAGTAGACCTACAGGAGAGGTTTAAAACATAGAAAGTGAAAGTGTCAGTCATCTTGTACTTAATTCGGCATTTTGGCCTTTGTATTAAATTCGGATGCAATTTCTGTGTTTCATCGTCAATAAGAAGGTCCAAGGGATACAGTAAACATCAAGTTAAGCATCGGAATCAAAAAGTGGACTCACAGGAGAGGTTCAAATCATAGAAAGTTAGAGTGTCAGTCCTATTGTACTTATGTCGGCATTGTGCCTCTTGTATTAAATTCATTTGCAATTTCTGTGTTTCAGCGTCAATATGAAGGTCCAAAGGATACAGTAATCCTGAAGTGAGACATGGGAATCTAAAACTGGACTCACAGGAGAGGTTCAAATCATAGAAAGTTAGAGTGACAGTCCTCGTGTACTTAAGTCAGCATTGTGCCTTTTGTATTAAATTCGGATGCAATTTTTGTGTTTCATCGTCAATAAGAAGCCCCAAGGGATACAGTAAACTTGAAGTGAAGCGTCGGAATCAAAAACTGGACTCACAGGAGAGGTTCAAATCACAGAAAGTTAGAGTGTCAGTCCTCTTGTACTTAAGTCGGCATTGTGCTTTTTTGTATTAAATTCGGATGTAATTTCTGTGTTTCATCGTCAATAAGGAGGTCCAAGGGGTACAGTAAACCTGAAGTGTAGCATCGGAATCCAAATCTGGACTCACAGGAGAGGTTCAAATCGTAGAAATTAGAGTGTCAGTCCTCTTGTACTTAAGTCGGCATTGTGCCTTTTGTATTAAATTCGGATGCAATCTCTGTGTTTCATCGTCAATAAGAAGGTCCAAAGTATACAGTAAACCTGAAGTGAAGCATCGGAATCTAAAACTGGACTCACGGGAGGGGTTCAAATCATAGAAAGTTAGAGTGTCTGTCCTCTTGTACTTAAGTCGGCATTGTGCCTTTTGTATTAAATTCGGATGCAATATCTGTGTTTCATCGTCAATAAGAAGGTCCAAGGGATACAGTAAAACTGAAGTGAAGCATCGGAACCTAAAACTGGACTTACACGAGAGGTTCAAATCATAGAAATTTAGAGTGTCAGTCCTCTTCTACTTAAGTCGGCATTGTGCCTTTTGTATTAAATTCAGCTTCAATTTCTGTGTTTCATCGTCAATAAGAAGGTCCAAGGTATACAGTAACATGAAGTGAAGCATCGGAATCTATAAGTGGACTAACAGGAGAGGTTCTAATAATAGAAAGTTAGAGTGTCAGACCTCTTGTACTTAAGTCGGCATTGTGCCTTTTGTATTAATTTCGGATGCAATTTCTGTGTTTCATCGTCAATAAGACGGTCCAAGGGATACAGTAAACCTTAAGTGAAGCATCGGAATCTAAAACTGGACTCACAGGAGAGGTTCAAATCATAGAAAGTGAGAGTGTCATTCGTCTTGTACTTAAGTCGGCATTGTGCCTTTTGTATTAAATTCGGATGCAATTTCTGTGTTTCATCGTCAATAAGACGGTCCAAGGGATACAGTAAACCTTAAGTGAAGCATCGGAATCTAAAACAGGACTCACAGGAGAAGTTCAAATCATAGAAAGTTAGAGTGTCAGTCCTCTTGTACTTAAGTCAGCATTGTGCCTTTTGTATTAAATTCGGATGCAATTTCTGTGTTTCATCGTCAAAAAGAAGGCCCAAGGGATACAGTAAACTTGAAGTGAAGCGTCGGAATCAAAAACTGGACTCACAGGAGAGGTTCAAATCATTGAAAGTTAGAATGTCTGTCCTCTTGTACTTAAGTCGGCATTGTGCTTTTTTGTATTAAATTCGGATGCAATTTCTGTGTTTCATCGTCAATAAGGAGGTCCAAGGGATACAGTAAACCTGAAGTGTAGCATCGGAATCCAAATCTGGACTCACAGGAGCGGTTCAAATCATAGTCAGTTAGAGTGTTAGTCCTCTTGTACTTAAGTCGGCATTGTGCCTTTTGTATTAAATTTGGATGCAATTTCTGTGTTTCATCGTCAATAAGAAGGTCCAAAGTATACAGTGAACCTGAAGTGAAGCATCGGAATCTAGAACTGGACTCACGGAAGAGGTTCAAATCATAGAAACTTAGAGAGTCTGTCTTCTTGTACTTAAGTCGGCATTGTGCCTTTTGTATTAAATTCAGATGCAATTTCTGTGTTTCATCGTCAATAAGAAGGTCCAAGGTATACAATAACCTGAAGTGAAGCATCGTAATCTAAAACTGGACTCACAGGAGAGGTTCTAATTATAGAAAGTTAGAGTGTCAGTCCTCTTGTACTTAAGTCGGCATTGTGCCTTCTGTATTAAATTCGGATGCAATTTCCGTGCTTCATCGTCAATAAGAAGGTCCAAGGTATACAGTAAACCTGAAGTGAAGCATAGGAATCAAAAACTGGACTCACAGGAGAGGTTCAAATCATAGAAAATTAGAGTGTCAGTCCCCTTGTACTTAAGTCGCGCATTGTGCCTTTTGTTTTAAATTCGAATGAAATTTCTGTGTTTCATCGTCAATAGGAAGGTCCAAGGGATACAGTAAACCTGAAGTGAAGCATCGGAATCAAAAACAGCATTCATACGTGAGGTTCAATTCATAGGAAGTTAGAGTGTCAGTCCTCTTGTACCTAAGTCGGCATTGTGCTTTTTTGTATTAAATTCGGAAGCAAATTCTGTGTTTCATCGTCAATAAGTAGGTCCAAGGGATACAGTAAACATGAAGTGAAGCATCTGAATTAAAAAATTGGGCTCACAGGAGAGGTTCAAGTCATAGAAAGTTAGAGTGTCAGTCTTCTTGTACTTAAGTCGGCATTGTGCTTTTGTATTAAATTCATTTGCAATTTCTGTGTTTCATCGTCAATATGAAGGTCCAAAGGATACAGTAATCCTGAAGTGAGACATGGGAATCTAAAACTGGACTCACAGGAGAGGTTTAAATCATAGAAAGTTAGAGTGTCAGTCCTCTTGTACTTAAGTCGGCATTGTGCTATTGTATTAAATTAAGATGCAATTTCTGTGTTTCTTCGTCAGTAAGAAGGTTTAAGGGATACAGTAAACCGGAAGTGAGTCATCGGAATCTAAAACTGGACTCACAGGACAGGTTCAAATCATAGAAAGTTAGAGTGTCAGTCCTCTTGTACTTAAGTTGGCATTGTGCCTTTTGTATTAAATTCGTATGCAATTTCTGTGTTTCATCGTCAATAAGAAGGTCCAAGGGATACAGTAAACCTGAAGTGAAGCATCGGATTCTAAAACTGGACTCACAGGAGAGGTTCAAATCATAGAAAGTTAAAGTGTCACTCCGCTTGTACTTAAGTCGGCATTGCGCCTTTTGTATTGAATTCGGATGCAATGTCTGTGTTTCATCGTCAATAAGAAGGTCCAAGGGATACAGTAAACCTGCAGCGAAGCATCGGAAACTAAAACTGGACTCACAGGAGAGGTTCAAATCATAGAAAGTAAGAGTGTCAGTCCTCTTGTACTTAAGTCGGCATTGTGCCATTTGTATTAAATTCGGATGCAATTTCTGTGTTTCATCGTCAATAAGAAGGTACAAGGTATACAGTAAACCTGAAGTGAAGCATCGGAATTTAAAACAGGACTCACAGGAGAGGTTCAAATCATAGAAAGTTAGAGTGTCAGTCCTCTTGTACTTAAGTCGCCATTGTGCCTTTTGTATTAAATTCGGATGCAATTTCTGTGTTTCATCGTCAATAAGAATGTCCAAGGGATACACTAAACCTGCAGTGAAGCATCGTAATCTAAAACTAGACTCACGGGAGAGGTTCAAATCATAGAAGGGTAGAGTGTCAGTCCTCTTGTACCTATGTCCGCATTGTGCCTTTTGAATTTAATTCCGATGCACTTTCTGTGTTTCAACGTCAATAAGAAGGTCCAAGTGATACAGTAAAACTGAAGTGACGCATCGGAACCTAAAACTGGACTCACGGGAGGGGTTCAAATCATAGAATGTTGGAGTGTCAGTCCTCTTGTACTTAAGTCGGCACTGTGCCTTTTGTATTAAATTCAGATGCAATTTATGTGTTTCATCGTCAATAAGAAGAACCAAGGGATACAGTAAACTAGAAGTGAAGCATCGGAATCAATAACAGGACTCACAGGAGAGGTTCAAATCATAGAAAGTTAGAGTGTCAGTCCTCTTGTACTTAAGGCGACATTGCGCCTTTTGTATTAAATTGGGATGCAATTTCTGTATTTCATAGTCAATAAGAAGGTCCAAGGTATACAGTGAACCTGAAGTGAAGCATAGGAATCTAAAACTGGACTCACAGGAGAGGTTCAAATCGAAGAAAGTTAGAGTGTCAGTCCTCTCGCACTTATGTCGGCATTGTGCCTTTTGTATTAAATTCGGATGCAATTTCTGTGTTTCATCGTCAATAAGAAGGTCCAGGGGATACAGTAAACCGGAAGTGAAACATCCGAATCTAAAACTGGACTCACAGGAGAGGTTTAAATCATAGGAAGTTAGAGTGTCAGTCCTCTTGTACTTAAGTCGGCATTGTGCCTTTTGTACTAAATTCAGATGCAATTTCTGTGTTTCATCGTCGATAAGAAAGTCCAAGGTATACAGTAACCTGAAGTGAAGCATCGGAATCTAAAAGTGGACTCACAGGAGAGGTTCTAATAATAGAAAGTTAGAGTGTCAGTCCTCTTGTACTTAAGTCGGCATTGTGCCTTTTGTATTAATTTCGGATGCTATTTCTGTGTTTCAACTCCAATAAGACGGTCCAAGGGATACAGTAAACCTTAAGTGAAGCATCGGAATCTAAAACTGGACTCACAGGAAAGGTTCAAATCATAGAAAGTGAGAGTGTCATTCGTCTTGTACTTAAGTCGGCATTGTGCCTTTTGTATTAAATTCGGATGCAAGCTCTGTGTTTCATCGTCAATAAGAATGTCGAAGGTATTCAGTAAACCTGAAGTGAAGCATCGGAATCTAAAAGTAGACTCACAGGAGAGGTTCAAAACATAGAAAGTGAGAGTGTCAGTCATCTTGTACTTAATTCGGCATTGTGGCTTTTGTATTAAATTCGGATGCAATTTCTGTGTTTCATCGTCAATAAGAAGGTCCAAGGGATACAGTAAACATGAAGTGAAGCTTCCGAACCAAAAGTGGACTCACAGGAGAGGTTCAAATCATAGAAATTTCGAGTGTCAGTCCTATTGTACTGAAGTCGGCATTGTGCCTTTTGTATTAAATTCATTTGCAATTTCTGTGTTTCAGCGTCAATATGAAGGTCCAAAGGATACAGTAATCCTGAAGTGAGACATGGGAATCTAAAACTGGACTCACAGGAGAGGTTCAAATCATAGAAAGTTAGAGTGACAGTCCTCGTGTACTTAAGTCGGCATTGTCCTTTTTTGTATTAAATTCGGATGCAATTTCTGTGTTTCATCGTTAGGAAGAAGGTCCACGGTAAACAGTAAACATGAAGTGAAGCATCGGAATCTAAAACTGGACTCACATTAGAGGTTCAAATCATAGAAAGTTAGAGTGTCAGTCCTCTTGTACTTAAGTCAGCATTGTGCCTTTTGTATTAAATTCGGATGCAATTCCTGTGTTTCATCGTCAATAAGAAGGCCCAAGAGATACAGTAAACTTGAAGTGAAGCGTCGGAATCAAAAACTGGACTCACAGAAGAGGATCAAATCATAGAAAGTGAGAGTGTCAGTCCACTTGTACTTAAATCGGCCTTGTGACTTTTGTATTAAATTCGGATGCACTTTCTGTGTTTCATCGTCAATAAGAAGGTCCAAGGTATACAGTAAACCTGAAGTGAAGCAGCGGAATCAAAAACTGCACTCACCGGAGAAGTTCAAATCATAGAAAGTTAGAGTGTCAGTCCTCTTGTACTTAAGTTGGAATTGTGCCTTTTGAATAAAAATCGGATGCAATTTCTGTGTTTCATCGTCAATAAGAAGGTCCAAGGTATACAGGAAACCTGAAGTGAAGCATCGGAATCTAAAACCGGACTCACAGGAGTGGTTCAAATCATAGATAGTGAGAGTGTCAGTCCTCTTATACTTAAGTCGGCATTGTGTCTTTTGTATTAAATTCGGATGGAATTTCTGTGTTTCATCGTCAATAAGAAGGTCCAAGGTATAAAGGAAACCTGAAGTGAAGCATCGGAATCTAAAACTGGACTCACATGAGAGGTTCAAATCATAGAAAGTGAGAGTGTCAGTCCTCTTGTTCTTAAATCGGCATTGGGCCTTTTGTATTAAATTCGGATGCAATTTCTGTGTTTCATCGTCAATAAGTAGGTCCAAGGCATACAGTAAACCTGAAGTGCAGCATTGGAATCTAAAACTGGACTCACAGGAGAGGTTGAAATTATAGAAAGTTAAAGTGTCAGTCCTCTTGTACTTAAGTCAGCATTGTGCCTTTTATTTTAAATTCGGATGCAATTTCTGTGTTTCATCGTCTATAAGAAGGTCCAAGGGATACAGTAAACCTGAAGTGAAGCATCGGAATCTAAAACTGGACTCACAGGAGAGGTTCAAATCATAGAAAGTTAGAGTCTCAGTCCTCTTGCACTTAACTCGTCATTGTGCCTTTTGAATTTAATTCCGATGCAATTTCTGTGCCTCATAGTCAATAAGAAGGTCCAGGGTACACAGTAAATCTGAAGTGAAGCATCGGAAACTAAAACTGGACTCACAGGAGTGGTTCAAATCATAGAAAGTTAGAGTGTCAGTCCTCTTGTACCTAAGTCCGCATTGTGCCTTTTGAATTTAATTCCGATGCACCTTCTGTGTTTCAACGTCAATAAGAAGGTCCAACTGATACAGTAAAACTGAAGTGACGCATCGGAACCTAAAACTGGACTCACGGGAGAGGTTCAAATCATAGATTGTTGGAGTGTCAGTCCGCTTGTACTTAAATCGGCATTGTGCCTTTTGTATTAAATTCAGATGCAATTTATGTATTTCATCGTCAATAAGAAGAACCAAGGTATACAGTAAACTTGAAGTGAAGCATCGGAATCAATAACAGGACTCACAGGAGAGGTTCAAATCATAGAAAATTAGAGTGTCGGTCCTCATGTTCTTAAGTCGGCATTGTGTCTTTTGTATTTCTTTCCCATGCAATTTCTGAGATTCATCGTCAATAGGAAGGTCCTAGGGATACAGTAAACCTGTAGTGAAGCATCGAGATCTAAAACTGGTCTCACAGGAAAGGTTCAAATCATAAACAGTAAGAAGAGTCAGTCTTCTAGTACTTAAGTCGGCATTGTGATTTTTGTATTTAATTCCATTGCAATTTCTGTGTTTCATCGTTAATAAGAAGGTCCTAGGGATACAGTAAACCAGAAGTGATTCATTGGAATCTAAAACTGGTCTCACAGGAAAGGTTGAAAACTTAGGCTGTAAGATGAGTCAGTCTTCTTGTACTTTAGTCGGTATTGTGCCTTTTGTATTTAATACCATTGCAATTTCTGTGTTCCATCGTCAAAAAGAAGGTCCAAGGGATACAGTAAACCTGAAGTGAAGCATCAGAATCCAAAACTGGTCTTACAGTTAAGGTTCAAAACATAGACAGTAAGAAGAGTCAGTCTTCTTGTACTTAAGTCGGCATTGTGCCTTCTATATTTAATTACGATGCAATTTCTGTGTTTCATCGTCAATAAGAAGATCCAAGGGATACAGTAAACCTGAAGTGAAGCATCGGAATCTATAACAGATCTCACAGGAGAGGTTCAAAACACAGACAGTAAGAAGAATCAGTCTTCTTGTACTTAAGTCGGCATTGTGCTTTTGGTATTTAATTCCGATGCAATTTCTGTGTTTCATCGTCAAAAAGAAGGTCCAAGGGACACACTAAACCGGAAGTGAAGCATGGGAATCTCAAACTGGTCTCACGGGAAAGGTTTAAACATAGACAGTAAGAACTGTCAGTCTTCTTCTACTTAACTCGCATTGTCCCTTTTGTACTTAATTCCGGTGCAATTTCTGTGTTTCATCGTCAATAACATGGTTCAAGGGATACGGTAAACCTAAAAGTGAAGCATCGGAATCTAAAACTGGTCTCACAGGAAAGGTTCAGTCATAGACAGTAAGCAGAGACAGTCTTCTAGTGCTTAAGTCGGCATTGTGCCTTTGTATTTAATTCCGATGCAATTTTTGTGTTTCATTGTCAATAAGAAGGTCCAAGGAATACAGTAAACCTGAAGTGAAGCATCGAAATCTAAATCTGGTCTCACAGGAAATGTTGAAAACTTAGGCTGTAAGATGAGTCAGTCTTCTTGTACTTAAGACCGCATTGTGCCTTTTGTATTTAATTCAGATGCAATTTCTGTGTTTCATCGTCAACAAGATGGTCCAAGGGATACAATAAACCTGAAGTGAAGCATCGGATTCTATATCTGGTCTCACAGGATAGGTTCAAATCATAGAATGAAGGAGAGTCAGTCTCCTTGTACTTAAGTCGGCATTGTGCCTTTTGTATTTAATTCCGATTCAATTTCTGTGTTTCATCGTCCATAAGAAGGTCCAAGGGATACAGTAAAGCTGAGTGAAGCATCGGAATCTAAAACTGGTCTCACAGGAAAGGTTCAAAACATAGACAGTAAGAAGTGACATACCTTGTGTCCTTATGTCGGCATTGAGCTTATTGTATTTCGATCCGATGCAATTTCTGTGTTTCATCGTCAATAAGAAGGTCCAAGGGCTACAGTAAACCTGAGTGAAGCATCGGAATCTAAAACTGGTCTCACAGGAAAGGTTATAATCATTGAATGTAAGAAGAGTCAGTCCTCTTGTACTTAAGTCGGTATTCTGCCTTTTGTATCTAATTCCGATGCAAATTCTGTTTTTCATCGTCAACAAGAAGGTCCAAGGGATACAGTAAACCTGAAGTGAAGCATAGGGATCTATAACTGGTCTCAGAGGAAAGGTTCAAAACATAGACAGTAAGAAGAGTCAGCCCTCTTGTACTCAAATCGGAATTCTGCTTCTTGTATTTAATTCCGATGCAATTTCTGTATTTCATCGTCAATAAGAAGGTCCAAGGGATACGGTAAACAAGAAGTGAGGCATCGGAATTTAAAACAGGTCTCACAGGAAAGGCTCAAATCATACACAGTAAGAAGAGTTAGTCTTCTTGTACCTAAGTCGACATTGTGCTGTTGTATTTAATTCCGATGCAAATTCTGTGTCTCATCGTCAATAAGAAGGTCCAAGGGATATAGTAAATCTGAAGTAAAGCATCGGAGTCTAAAACTGGTCTCACAGGAAAGGTTCATATCATAGAATGTAAGAAATGTCACTCCTCTTGTACTTATGTCGGCATTGTGCCTTTTGTATTTAATTCGGATGCAATTTCTGTGTTTCATCGTCAATAACAAGGTCAAAGGGATCCAGTAAACCTGAAGTGAACATCGGAATCTAAAACTGGTCTCAGAGGAAAGGTTCAAAACATAGACAGTAAGAAGAGTCAGCCCTCTTGTACTCAAGTCGGCATTGTGACTTTGTATTTAATTCCGATGCAATTTCTGTGTCTCATCGTCAATAAGAAGGTCCAAGGGATACAGTAAACCTGTAGTGAAGCATCGGAATCTAAAACTTGTCTCACAGGAAGGGTTCAAATCATAGGCAGTAAGAAGAGTCAGTCTTCTTGTACTTAAGTAGGCATTGTGAATTTTGAATTTAATTCCGATGCAATTTCTGTGTTTCATCGTCAAAAAGAAAGTCCAAGGGAAACTGTAAGCGGAAGTGAAGCATCGGAATCTCAAACTGGTCTCACACGAAAGGCTCAAAACATAGACAGTAAGAAGAGTCAGTCTTCTTGTACTTAATTCCGCATTGTGCCTTTTGTATTTAATTCCGATGCAATCTCTGTGCTTCATCGGCAACAAGAATGTCCAAGGGATACATAAAACCTGAAGTGAAGCATCGGAAATTAACACTGGTCTCACAGGAAAGGTTGAAAACATAGACAGTAAGAAGAGTCAGCCTTTTTGTACTTAAGTCGGCATTGTGCCTTTTGTATATAATTCCGAAGCAATTTCTGTGTTTCATCTACAACAAGAAGGTCCAAGGGATACAGTAAACCTGAAGTGAAGCATCGGAATCTAAAGGTGGTATCACAGGAAAGGTTCAAATCATAGACAGTTAGATGAGTCTGTCTTCTTGTACTTAAGTCGGCATTGTGCCTTTGTATTTAATTCCGATGCAATTTTTGTGTTTCACGGTCAATAAGAAGGCCCAAGGAATACAGTAAACCCGAAGTGAAGCATCGAAATCTAAAACTGGTCTCACAGGAAAGGTTCAACAATGGATAGTAAGAGGAGTCAGTCTTCTTGTACTGCAGTCGGCACTGTGCCTTTTGTATTCAATTCCGATGCAACTTCTGTGTATCGTCGTCAATAAGAAGGTCCAAGGGATACAGTAAACCTGAAGTGAAGCATCGGAATCTATAACTGGCCTCACAGTTTAGGTTCAAAACATAGACAGTAAGAAGACACAGTCTTCTTGTACTTTAGTCGGCATTGGGCATTTTGTATTTAATTCCGATGCAATTTCTGTGTTTCATCGTCAAAAAGAAGGTTTAAGGGACACACTAAAACGGAAGTGAAGCATCAGAATCTCAAACTGGTCTCACGGGAATGGTTTAAACACAGTAAGAAGAATCAGTCTTCTTGTACTTAATTCGCATTGTGCCTTTTGTACTTAATTCCGATGCAATTTCTGTGTTTCATCGTCAATAACAAGGTCCAAGGGATCCAGTAAATCTGAAGTGAAGCATCGGAATCTAAAACTGGTCTCACAGGATTGGTTCAAAGCATAGAGAGTATGAGGAGTCAGTCTTCTTGTACTTAGGTCGGCATTGTGGCTTTTGTATTTAATGCAATTTCTGTGTTTCATCGTCAAGAAGAAGGTCCAAGGGATACTGTAACCGGAAGGAAAGCATCAGAATCCCAGACTGGTCTCAGAGGAATAGTTCAAAACATAGACAGTAAGAAGAGTCAGTCTTCTTGTTTTAAGTCAGCATTGTGCCTTTTGTATTTAATTCCGATGCAATTTCTGTGTTTCATCGGCAACAAGAAGGTCCAAGGGATACAGAAAACCTGAAGTGAAGCATCGAAATCTAAAACTGGTCTCACAGGAAAGGTTCAAAGCTTAGACAGTAAGAAGAGTCAGTCTTCTTGTACTTAAGTCGGCATTGTGCCTTTTGTATATGTTTCCGATGCAATTTCTGAGTTTCATCTTCAATAAGAAGGTCCAAGCAATACTGTAAACCAGAAGTGAAGCATCGGAATATAAAACTGGTCTTACAGGATTGGTTCAAAACATAGAGAGTATGAAGAGTCAGTCTTCTTGTACTTAAGTCGGCATTGTTCCCTTTGTATTTAATTCCGATGCAATTTGTGTAATTCATCGTCAATAAGAATGTCCAAGAGACACAGTAAACCTGAAGTGAAGCATCGGAATCTAAAACTGGTCTCACAGGAAAGGCACAAATCGTAGACAGTAAGAAGAGTCTGTCTTCTTGTACTTAAGACGATATTGTGCCTTTTGTATTTACTTCCGATGGAATTTCTGTGTTTCATCGTCAATAAGAAGATCCAATGGATACTGTAAACCTGAAGTGAAGCATCGTAATCCAAAACTGGTCTCACACGAAAGGTTCAAAGCATAGAGAGTAAGAAGAGTCACTCTTCTTGTACTTAAGTCGGCATTGTGCCTTTTGTATTTACTTCCGATGCAATTTCTGAGTTTCATCGTCAATAGGAAGGTCCAGTTGATACAGTAAACCTGAAGTGAAGCATCGAAATCCAAAACTGGTCTCACACGAAAGGTTCAAATCATAGACAGTGGGAAGAGTCAGTCTTCGTGAACTTATGTCGGTATTGTGCCTTTTGTATTTAATTCCGATGCAATTTCTGTGTTTCATCGTCAAGAAGCAGGTCCAAGGGATACTGTAACCCGAAGGGATGCATCGGAATCCCAAACTGGTCTCACAGAATAAGTTCAAAACATAGACAGTAAGAAGAGTCAGTGGTCTTGTACTTAAGTCGGCATTGTGCCTTTGGTATTTAATTCCGATGCAATTTCTGTGTTTCATCGTCAAAAAGATGGTTTAAGGGACACACTATACCGGAAGTGAAACATCGGAATCTCAAACTGGTCTCACGGGAATGGTTTAAACATAGACAGTAAGAAGAGTCAGTCTTCCTGTACTTAATTCGCATTTTGCCCTTTGTACTTAATTCCGATGCAATTTCTGTGTTTCATTGTCAATAACAAGGTCCAACGTATCCGGTAAACCTGAAGTGAAGCGTTGGAATCTAAAACTGGTCTCACAGTATTGAATCAAAACCTAGCGAGTATGAGGAGTCAGACTTCTTGTACTTAAGTCGGCATTGTGGCTTTTGTATTTAATTCCGATGGAATTTCTGTGTTTCATCGTCAATAAGAAGATCCAAGGGATACAGTAAGCCTGAAGTGAAGCATCGGAATCTATACCTGGTCTCACACGAAAGGTTCAAAGCATAGAGAGTAAGAAGAGTCACTCTTCTTTTACTTAAGTCGGCATTGTGGCTTTTGTATTTATTTCCGATGCAAATTCTGAGTTTTATCGTCAGTAGGAAGGGCCATTTGATACAGTAAACCTGAAGTGAAGCATCGGAATGCAAAACTGGTCTCACACGAAAGGTTCAAATCATAGACAGTAAGAAGATTCAGTCTTCTTGTACTTAAGTCGGCATTGTGCCTTTGGTATTTAATTCCGATGCAATTTCTGTGTTTCATCGTCAAAAAGAAGGTTTAAGGGATACAGTAAACCTGAAGTGAAGTATCTGAATCAAAAACTGGTCTCACTGGAATGGTTCAACACATAGACAGTTAGAAGAGACAATCCTTTTGTACTTAAGACGGCATTGTGCTTTTTGTATTTAATTCGGATGCAATTTCTGTGTTTCATTGTCAATAAGAAGGTCCAAGGGATACAGTAAACCTGAAGTGAAGCATCGGAGTTAAAAACTGGTCTCACAGGAAAGGATCAAAACATAGAGAGTAAGAAGAGTCAGTCTTCTTGTACTTAAGTCGGAATAGTGCCTTTTACATTTAATTCTGATGCAATTTCTGCGTTTCATCGTCAATAAGAAGGTCCAAGAGATACAGTAAACCTGAAGTGAAGCATCTTAATCTAAACCTGGTCTCACGCGAAAGGTTTAAACATAGACCTTAAGAAGAGACAGTCTTCTTGTACTTAAGTCGGCATTGTGCCTTTTGTATGTAATCCCGATGCGATATCTGTGTTTTATCGCCATCAAGAAGGTCCAAGGGATTCAGTAAACCCGAAATTAAGCATCGGAATCTAAAACTGGTCACACAGGAAAGGTTCAAAACATAGACAGTACGAAGAGTCAGTCTTCTTGTACTTAAGTCGTCACTGTATCTTTTGTATTTAATTACGAAGTAATTTCTGAGTTTAATCGTCAATAACAAGGTCCAAGGGATACAGTAAAACTGAAGTGAAGCATCGGAGTCTAAAACTGGTCTCACAGGAGAGGTTCAAAACATAGACCGTAAGAAGAGTCAGTCTTCTTGTACTTGAGTCGGCATTGTGCCTTTTGCATTTAATACCGATGCGATTTCTGTGTTTCGTCGTCAATAAGAAGTTCCAAGGGGATACAGTAAACCTGAAGTGATACATCTGAATTTAAAACTGGTCTCACAGGAAAGTCTCCAATCACAGACAGTATGAAGAGTCAGCCTTCTTGTACTTAAGTCGGCATTGTGCCTTTTGTATTTAATTCCGATGCAATATCTGTGTTTCATCGTCAGTAAGAAGGTCCAAGGGATACAGTAAACCTGAAGTGAAGCATCAGAATCCAAAACTGGTCTTACAGTTTAGGTTCAAAACATAGACAGTAAGAAGAGTCAGTCTTCTTGTACTTAAGTCGGCATTGTGCCTTCTATATTTAATTCCGATGTAATTTCTGTGATTCGTCGTCAATAAGAAGATCTAAGCGATACAGTAAACCTGAAGTGAAGCATCGGAATCTATAACTGATCTCACAGGAAAGGTTCAAAACATAGAGAGTAAGAAGAGTCTGTCTACTTGTACCTAAGTCGGCATTGTGTCTTTTGTATTTCTTTCCCATGCAATTTCTGAGATTCATCGTCAATAGGAAGGTCCTAGGGATACAGTAAACCTGTAGTGAAGCATCGAGATCTAAAACTGGTCTCACAGGAAAGGTTCAAATCATAAACAGTAAGAAGAGTCAGTCTTCTAGTACTTAAGTCGGCATTGTGCCTTTTGTATTTAATTCCATTGCAATTTCTGTGTTTCATCGTTAATAAGAAGGTCCTAGGGATACAGTAAACCAGAAGTGATCCATTGGAATCTAAAACTGGTCTCACAGGAAAGGTTGAAAACTTAGGCTGTAAGATGAGTCAGTCTTCTTGTACTTTAGTCGGTATTGTGCCTTTTGTATTTAATACCATTGCAATTTCTGTGTTCCATCGTCAAAAAGAAGGTGCAAGGGATACAGTAAACCTGAAGTGAAGCATCAGAATCCAAAACTGGTCTTACAGTTAAGGTTCAAAACATAGACAGTAAGAAGAGTCAGTCTTCTTGTACTTAAGTCGGCATTGTGCCTTCTATATTTAATTCCGATGCAATTTCTGTGTTTCATCGTCAATAAGAAGATCCAAGGGATACAGTAAACCTGAAGTGAAGCATCGGAATCTATAACAGATCTCACAGGAGAGGTTCAAAACACAGACAGTAAGAAGAATCAGTCTTCTTGTACTTAAGTCGGCATTGTGCTTTTGGTATTTAATTCCGATGCAATTTCTGTGTTTCATCGTCAAAAAGAAGGTCCAAGGGACACACTAAACCGGAAGTGAAGCATGGGAATCTCAAACTGGTCTCACGGGAAAGGTTTAAACATAGACAGTAAGAACTGTCAGTCTTCTTCTACTTAACTCGCATTGTCCCTTTTGTACTTAATTCCGGTGCAATTTCTGTGTTTCATCGTCAATAACATGGTTCAAGGGATACGGTAAACCTAAAAGTGAAGCATCGGAATCTAAAACTGGTCTCACAGGAAAGGTTCAGTCATAGACAGTAAGCAGAGACAGTCTTCTAGTGCTTAAGTCGGCATTGTGCCTTTGTATTTAATTCCGATGCAATTTTTGTGTTTCATTGTCAATAAGAAGGTCCAAGGAATACAGTAAACCTGAAGTGAAGCATCGAAATCTAAATCTGGTCTCACAGGAAATGTTGAAAACTTAGGCTGTAAGATGAGTCAGTCTTCTTGTACTTAAGACGGCATTGTGCCTTTTGTATTTAATTCAGATGCAATTTCTGTGTTTCATCGTCAACAAGATGGTCCAAGGGATACAATAAACCTGAAGTGAAGCATCGGATTCTATATCTGGCCTCACAGGATAGGTTCAAATCATAGAATGAAGGAGAGTCAGTCTCCTTGTACTTAAGTCGGCATTGTGCCTTTTGTATTTAATTCCGATTCAATTTCTGTGTTTCATCGTCCATAAGAAGGTCCAAGGGATACAGTAAAGCTGAGTGAAGCATCTGAATCTAAAACTGGTCTCACAGGAAAGGTTCAAAACATAGACAGTAAGAAGTGACATACCTTGTGTCCTTATGTCGGCATTGAGCTTATTGTATTTCGATCCGATGCAATTTCTGTGTTTCATCGTCAATAAGAAGGTCCAAGGGCTACAGTAAACCTGAGTGAAGCATCGGAATCTAAAACTGGTCTCACAGGAAAGGTTATAATCATTGAATGTAAGAAGAGTCAGTCCTCTTGTACTTAAGTCGGTATTCTGCCTTTTGTATCTAATTCCGATGCAAATTCCGTTTTTCATCGTCAACAAGAAGGTCCAAGGGATACAGTAAACCTGAAGTGAAGCATAGGGATCTATAACTGGTCTCAGAGGAAAGGTTCAAACATAGACAGTAAGAAGAGTCAGCCCTCTTGTACTCAAATCGGAATTCTGCTTCTTGTATTTAATTCCGATGCAATTTCTGTATTTCATCGTCAATAAGAAGGTCCAAGGGATACGGTAAACAAGAAGTGAGGCATCGGAATTTAAAACAGGTCTCACAGGAAAGGCTCAAATCATACACAGTAAGAAGAGTTAGTCTTCTTGTACCTAAGTCGACATTGTGCTGTTGTATTTAATTCCGATGCAAATTCTGTGTCTCATCGTCAATAAGAAGGTCCAAGGGATATAGTAAATCTGAAGTAAAGCATCGGAGTCTAAAACTGGTCTCACAGGAAAGGTTCATATCATAGAATGTAAGAAATGTCACTCCTCTTGTACTTATGTCGGCATTGTGCCTTTTGTATTTAATTCGGATGCAATTTCTGTGTTTCATCGTCAATAACAAGGTCAAAGGGATCCAGTAAACCTGAAGTGAACATCGGAATCTAAAACTGGTCTCAGAGGAAAGGTTCAAAACATAGACAGTAAGAAGAGTCAGCCCTCTTGTACTCAAGTCGGCATTGTGACTTTGTATTTAATTCCGATGCAATTTCTGTGTCTCATCGTCAATAAGAAGGTCCAAGGGATACAGTAAACCTGTAGTGAAGCATCGGAATCTAAAACTTGTCTCACAGGAAGGGTTCAAATCATAGGCAGTAAGAAGAGTCAGTCTTCTTGTACTTAAGTCGGCATTGTGAATTTTGAATTTAATTCCGATGCAATTTCTGTGTTTCATCGTCAAAAAGAAAGTCCAAGGGAAACTGTAAGCGGAAGTGAAGCATCGGAATCTCAAACTGGTCTCACACGAAAGGCTCAAAACATAGACAGTAAGAAGAGTCAGTCTTCTTGTACTTAATTCCGCATTGTGCCTTTTGTATTTAATTCCGATGCAATCTCTGTGTTTCATCGGCAACAAGAATGTCCAAGGGATACATAAAACCTGAAGTGAAGCATCGGAAATTAACACTGGTCTCACAGGAAAGGTTGAAAACATAGACAGTAAGAAGAGTCAGCCTTCTTGTACTTAAGTCGGCATTGTGCCTTTTGTATATAATTCCGAAGCAATTTCTGTGTTTCATCTACAACAAGAAGGTCCAAGGGATACAGTAAACCTGAAGTGAAGCATCGGAATCTAAAGGTGGTATCACAGGAAAGGTTCAAATCATAGACAGTTAGATGAGTCTGTCTTCTTGTACTTAAGTCGGCATTGTGCCTTTGTATTTAATTCCGATGCAATTTTTGTGTTTCACGGTCAATAAGAAGGCCCAAGGAATACAGTAAACCCGAAGTGAAGCATCGAAATCTAAAACTGGTCTCACAGGAAAGGTTCAACAATGGATAGTAAGAGGAGTCAGTCTTCGTGTACTGCAGTCGGCACTGTGCTTTTTGTATTCAATTCCGATGCAACTTCTGTGTATCGTCGTCAATAAGAAGGTCCAAGGGATACAGTAAACCTGAAGTGAAGCATCGGAATCTATAACTGGCCTCACAGTTTAGGTTCAAAACATAGACAGTAAGAAGACACAGTCTTCTTGTACTTTAGTCGGCATTGGGCATTTTGTATTTAATTCCGATGCAATTTCTGTGTTTCATCGTCAATAGGAAGATCCAAGGGATACAGTAAACCTGAAGTGAAGCATGGGAATCCAAAACTGGTTTCACAGGAAAGGTTCAAAACCTAGACAGTACGAAGAGTCAGTCTTCTTGTACTTAATTAGCATTGTGGTTTTTGTATTTAATTCCGATTCAAATTCTGTGTTTCATCGTCAATAACAAGGTCCAAGGGATACAGTAAACCTGAAGTGAGGCATCGGAATCTAAAACTTGTCTCACAGGAAAGGTTGAAAGCATAGACAGTAAGAAGAGTCAGTCTTCTTGTACTTAGGTCGGCATTGTGCATTTTGTATATAATTCCGATGCAAATTCTGTGTTTCATTTTCAATGGGAAAGTCCAAGGGATAGAGTCAACCAGAAGTGAAGCATCGGAATCAAAAAGTGGTACCACAGGAAAGGTTCAAAACATAGACAGTAAGAACAGTCAGTCTTCTTGTACTTAAGTCGGCACTGTGCCTTTTGTATTTAATTCCGATTCAATTTCTGTGTTTCATCGTCAATAAGAAGGTCCAAGGGATACAGTAAACCTGAAGTGAAGCATCGGAATCTAAAACTGGTCTCACAGGTAAGGTTAAAAATATTGACAGAAAGAAGAGTCAGTCTTCTTGTACTTAAGTCGGCATTCTGCCCTTTGTATTTAATTCCGATGCAACTTCTGTGTTTCATCGACAATAAGAAGGTCCAAGGCATACACTAAACCTGAAGTGAAGCATCGGAATTTAAAACCGGTCTCACAGGAAAGCTTAAAATCATAGACAGTAATTAGAGTCAGTCTTCTTGTACTAAAGTCGGCATTGTGCCTTTTGTATTTAATTCCGATTCAATTTCTGTGTTTCATCGTCAATAAGAAGGTCCAAGGGATACAGTAAACCTGAAGTGAAGCATCGGAATCTGAAACTGGTCTCACATTAAAGGTTGAAAACATAGACAGTCAGAAGAGTCAGCCTTCTTGTACTTAAGTCGGCATTGTGCCTTTTGTATATAATTCCGATGCAATTTCTGTGTTTCATCTACAATAAGAAGGTCCAAGGGATACAGTAAACCTGAAGTGAAGCATCGGAATCTAAAACTGGTCTCACAGGAAAGGTTCAAATCATAGACAGTAAGAAGAGTCAGTCTTCTTGTGTTTAAGTCGGCATTGTGCCTTTTGTATTTAATTCCGATGCAATCTCTGTGTTTCATCGGCAACAAGAATGTCCAAGGGATACAGAAAACCTGAAGTGAAGCATCAGAAGCAATCACTGGTCTCACAGGAAAGGTTGAAATCATAGACAGTAAGAGGAGTCAGCCATCTTGTATTTAAGTCGGCATTGTGCCTTTTGTATATAATTCCGATGCAATTTCTGTGTTTCATCTACAATAAGAAGGTCCAACGGATACAGTAAACCTGAAGTGAAGCATCGGAATCTAAAAGTGGTCTCACAGGAAAGGTTCAAATCATAGACAGTCAGAAGAGTCAGTCTTCTTGTACTTAAGTCGGCATTGTGACCTTTGTATTTAATTCCGATGCAATTTCCGTATTTCATCGTCAATAAGAACGTCCATGGGATACAGTAAACTTGAAGTGAAGCATCGGAATCCAAAACTACTCTCACAGGAAAGGCTGAAATCGTAGACAGTATGAAGAGTCAGTCTTTTGTATTTAAGTCGGCATTGTGCGTTTTGTAATTAGATCCGATGCAATTACTGTGTTTCAACGTCAATAAGAAGATCCAAGGGATACAGTCAACCTGAAGTGAAGCATCGGAATTCAAGACTGGTCTCACAGGAAACATTCAAAACATAGACAGTAAGATGAGTCTGTCTTGTTGTACTCAAGTCGGCATTGTGCCTTTTGTATTTAATTCCGATGCAACTTCTGTGTTTCATCGACAATAAGAAGGTCCAAGGCATACACTAAACCTGACGTGAAGCATCGGAATTTAAAACAGGTCTCACAGGAAAGCTTCAAATCATAGACAGTAATTAGAGTCAGTCTTCTTGTACTTAAGTCGGCATTGTGCCTTTTGTATTTAATTCCGATTCAATTTCTGTGTTTCATCGTCAATAAGAAGGTCCAAGGGATACAGTAAACCTGAAGTGAAGCATCGGAATCTGAAACTGGTCTCACAGGAAAGGCTCAAATCATAGACAGTAAGAAGATTAAATTTTCTTGTACTTATGTCGGCATTGTGCCTTTGTGTTTAATTCCGATGCAATTTCTGTGTTTCATCGTCAATATGTTGATCCAAGGGATACAGTGAACCTGAAGTGAAGCATCGGAAGCTAATACTGGTCTCACACTAAAGGTTGAAAACATAGACAGTAAGAAGAGTCAGCCTTCTTGTACTTAAGTCGGCATTGTGCCTTTGGTATACAATTCCGATGCAATTTCTGTGTTTCATCTACAATAAGAAAGTCCAAGGGATACAGTAAACCTGAAGTGAAGCATCGGAATCTAAAGGTGGTATCACAGGAAACGTTCAAATCATAGACAGTAAGAAGAGTCAGTCTTCTTGTACTTAAGTCGACATTGTGCCCTTTGTATTTAATTCCGATGCAATTTCTGTGTTTCATCGTCAATAAGAAGGTCCAAGGGATACAGTAAACCTGAAGTGAAGAATTGGAATCTGAAGCTAGTCTCACAGGAAAGGCTGAAATCATAGACAGTAAGAAGAGTCAGTCTTTTGTAATTAAGTGGGCATTGTGAGTTTTGTATTTAATTCCGATGCAATTTCAGTGTTTCATCGTCAATAAGAAGATCTAAGGGATACAGTAAGCCTGAAGTGAAGCATCGGAAAGTAAAACTGGTCTCTCAGGTATGGTTCAAAGCATAAAGAGTAAGAAGAGTCACTCTTCTTGTACTTAAGTCGGCATTGTGCCTTTTGTATTTATTTCCGATGCAATTTCTGAGTTTCGTCGTCAATAGGAAGGTCCAATTGATACTGTATACCTGGAGTGAAGCATCGGAATCTAAAACTGGTCTCACACGAAAGGATCAAATCATAGACAGTAAGAAGTGTCAGTCTTCTTGTACATAAGTCGGCATCGTGCCTTTTGTATTTAATTCCAATGCAATTTCTGTGTTTCATCGTCAAGAAGAAGGTCCAAGGGATACAGTATACCGGAAGGGAAGCACCGGAATTTAAAACTGGTCTCACAGGAAAGGTTCAAAACATAGAGAGTGAGAAGAGACAGTCTTCTTGTACTTAAGTCGGCATTGTGCCTTTTGTATTTATTTCCCATGCAATTTCTGAGTTACATCGTCAATAGGAAGGTCCAAGGGATACAGTAAACCTGTAGTGAAGCATCGGAATCTAAAACTGGTCTCACAGGAAGGGTTCAAATCATAGGCAGTAAGAAGAGTCAGTCTTCTTGTACTTAAGTCGGCATTGTGAATTTTGAATTAAATTCCGATGCAATTTCTGTGTTTCATCGTCAAAAAGAAAGTCCAAGGGAAACTGTAAGCGGAAGTGAAGCATCGGAATCTCAAACTGGTCTCACACGAAAGGCTCAAAACATAGACAGTAAGGAGAGTCAGTCTTCTTGTACTTAATTCCGCATTGTGCCTTTTGTATTTAATTTCGATGCAATCTCTGTGTTTCATCGGCAACAAGAATGTCCTAGGGATACAGAAAACCTGAAGTGAAGCATCGGAAATTAACACTGGTCTCACAGGAAAGGTTAAAAACATAGACAGTAAGAAGAGTCAGCCTTCTTGTACTTAAGTCGGCATTGTGCCTTTTGTATATAATTCCGAACCAATTTCTGTGTTTCATCTACAACAAGAAGGTCCAAGTGATACAGTAAACCTGAAGTGAAGCATCGGAATCTAAAGGTGGTATCACAGGAAAGGTTCAAATCATAGACAGTTAGATGAGTCTGTCTTCTTGTACTTAAGTCGGCATTGTGCCTTTGTATTTAATTCCGATGCAATTTTTGTGTTTCACGGTCATTAAGAAGGCTCAAGGAATACAGTAAACCTGAAGTGAAGCATCGAAATCTAAAACTGGTCTCACAGGAAAGGTTCAACAATGGATAGTAAGAGGAGTCAGTCTTCTTGTACTTCAGTCGGCATTGTGCCTTTTGTATTCAATTCCGATGCAACTTCTGTGTATCGTCGTCAATAAGAAGGTCCAAGGGATACAGTAAACCTGAAGTGAAGCATCGGAATCTATAACTGGCCTCCTAGTTTAGGTTCAAAACATAGACAGTAAGAAGACACAGTCTTCTTGTACTTTAGTCGGCATTGGGCATTTTGTATTTAATTCCGATGCAATTTCTGTATTCCATCGTCAATAAGAAGATCCAAGGGATACAGTAAACCTGAAGTGAAGCATGGGAATCCAAAACTGGTTTCACAGGAAAGGTTCAAAACCTAGACAGTACGAAGAGTCAGTCTTCTTGTACTTAATTAGCATTGTGCCTTTTGTATTTAATTCCGATTCAAATTCTGTGTTTCATCGTCGATAACAAGGTCCAAGGGATACAGTAAACCTGAAGTGGGGCTTTGGAATCTAAAACTTGTCTCACAGGAAAGGTTGAAAGCATAGACAGTAAGAAGAGGCAGTCTTCTTGTACTTAGGTCGGCATTGTGCATTTTGTATATAATTCCGATGCAAATTCTGTGTTTCATTTTCAATGAGAAAGTCCAAGGGATAGAGTCAACCAGAAGTGAAGCATCGGAATCAAAAAGTGGTACCACAGGAAAGGTTCAAAACATAGATAGTAAGAAGAGTCAGTCTTCTTGTACTTAAGTCGGCACTGTGCCTTTTTTATTTAATTCCGATTCAATTTCTGCGTTTCATCGTCAATAAGTAGGTCCAAGGGATACAGTAATCCTGAAGTGAAGCATCGGAATCTAAAACTGGTCTCACAGGTAAGGTTAAAAATATTGACAGAAAGAAGAGTCAGTCTTCATGCACTTAAGTCGGCATTCTGCCCTTTGTATTTAATTCCCATGCAACTTCTGTGTTTCATCGACAATAAGAAGGTCCAAGGCATACACTAAACCTGAAGTGAAGCATCGGAATTTAAAACCGGTCTCACAGTAAAGCTTCAAATCATAGACAGTAATTAGAGTCAGTCTTCTTGTACTTAAGTCGGCATTGTGCCTTTTGTATTTAATTCCGATTCAATTTCTGTGTTTCATCGTCAATAAGAAGGTCCAAGGGATACAGTAAACCTGAAGTGAAGCATCGGAATCTGAAACTGGTCTCACAGGAAAGGCTCAAATCATAGACAGTAAGAAGATTCAGTTTTCTTGTACTTATGTCGGCATTGTGCCTTTGTATTTAATTTCGATGCAATTTCTGTGTTTCATCGTCAATAAGTTGATCCAAGGGATACAGTGAACCAGAAGTGAAGCATCGGAAGCTAACACTGGTCTCACATTAAAGGTTGAAAACATAGACAGTAAGAAGAGTCAGCCTTCTTGTACTTAAGTCGGCATTGTGCCTTTTGTATATAATTCCGATGCAATTTCTGTGTTTCATCTACAATAAGAAGGTCCAAGGGATACAGTAAACCTGAAGTGAAGCATCGGAATCTAAAGGTGGTATCACAGGAAAGGTTCAAATCATAGACAGTAAGAAGAGTCAGTCTTTTGTATTTAAGTGGGCATTGTGCGTATTGTAATTAAATCCGATGCAATTTCAGTGTTTCATCGTCAATAAGAAGATCCAAGGGATACAGTAAGCCTGAAGTGAAGCATTGGAATGTAAAACTGGTTTCACTGGAAAGGTTCAAAGCATAAAGAGTAAGAAGAGTCACTCTCCTTGTACTTAAGTCGGCATTGGGCCTTTTGTATTTATTTCCGATGCAATTTCTGAGTTTCATCGTCAATAGGAAGGTCCAATTAATACTGTATACATGAAGTGAAGCATCGGAATCTAAAACTGGTCTCACACGAAAGGATCAAATCATAGACAGTAAGAAGTGTCAGTCTTCTTGTACATAAGTCGGCAGCGTGCCTTTTGTATTTAATTCCAATGCAATTTATGTGTTTCATCGTCAAAAAGAAGGTCCAAGCGATACAGTAAACCGGAAGGGAAGCATCGGAATTTAAAACTGTTCTCACAGGAAAGGTTCAAACATAGAGAGTGAGAAGAGACAGTCTTCTTGTACTTAAGTCGGCATTGTGCCTTTTGTATTTATTTCCCATGCAATTTCTGAGTTACATCGTCAATAGAAAGGTCCAAGTGATACAGGAAACCTGTAGTGAAGCCTCGGAATCTAAAACTGGTCTCACAGGAAGGGTTAAAATCATAGGCAGTAAGAAGAGTCAGTCTTCTTGTACTTAAGTCGGCATTGTGCCTTTTGTATGTAATTCCGATGCTATCTCTGTGTTTAATCGTCAATAAGAAGGTCCAAGGGATACAGTAAACCTGAAGTGATGCATCGGAATTTAAAAATGGTCTTACAGGAAAGGTTCAAATCATAGAGAGTAAGGAGAGTCAGTCCTCTTGTACTTTAGTCGGCATTGTGCCTTTTGTATTTAATTCCGATTCAATTTCTGTGTTTCATCGTCAATAAGAAGGTCCAAGGGATACAGTAAACCAGAAGTGAAGCATCGGAATTTAAAACAGATCTCATAGGAAAAACTCAAATCATAGCCAGTAAGAAGAGTCAGTCTTCTTGTACTTAAGTCGGCATTGTGCCTTTTGTATTTAATTCCGATGCACTTTCTGTGTTTCATCGTCAATAAGTAGGTCCAAGGGATACAGTCAACCTGAAGTGAAGCATTGGAATTCAAGACTGGTCTCACAGGAAACATTCAAAACATAGACAGTAAGAAGAGTCTGTCTTCTTGTACTTATGCCGGCATTGTGCCTTTGTATTTAATTCCGTTGCAATTTTTGTGTTTCAAGGTCTATAAGAATGTCCAAGGAATACAGTAAACCTGAAGTGAAGCATCGAAATCTAAAAC
This sequence comes from Schistocerca americana, assembly GCF_021461395.2. Taxonomy (NCBI): domain Eukaryota; kingdom Metazoa; phylum Arthropoda; class Insecta; order Orthoptera; family Acrididae; genus Schistocerca; species Schistocerca americana. The sequence goes on from NC_060121.1 coordinate 63,944,754, forward strand.
TGGTGTCACTGGATAGGTTCAACAATGGATAGTAAGAGGAGTCAGTCTTCCTGTACTTCAGTTAGCATTGTGCCTTTTGTATTCAATTCCGATGCAACTTCTGTGTTTCGTCGTCAATAAGAAGGTCCAAGGGATACAGTAATCCTGAAGTGAAGCATCGGAATCTAAAACTGGTCTCACAGTTTAGGTTCAAATCATAGACAGTAAGAAGATCCAGTCTTCTTGTACTTTAGTCGGCATTGTGCATTTTGTATTTAATTCCGATGCAATTCCTGTGTTTCATCGTCAATAAGAAGATCCAAGGGATACTGTAAACCTGAAGTGAAGCATGGGAATCTAAAACTGGTCTCACAGGAAAGGTTCAAAAAATAGACAGTACATAAAGGCACTCTTCTTGTACTTAATTAGCATTGTGCCTTTTGTATTTAATTCCGATTCAATTTCTCTGTTTCATCGTCAATAACAAGGTCCAAGGGATACAGTAAACCTGAAGTGAGGCATCGGAATCTTAAACTGGTCTCACAGGAAAGGTTGAAAGCATAGACAGTAAGAAGAGTCAGTCTTCTTGTACTTGAGTCGGCACTGTTCCTTTTGTATTTAATTCCAATCAATTTCTGTGTTTCATCGTCAATAAGAAGGTCCAAGGGATACAGTAAATCTGAAGTGAAGCATTGGAATTTAAAACTGGTCACACAGGTAAGGTTCAATACATAGACAGTAAGAAAAGTCAGTCTTCTTGTACATAAGTCGGCAATGTGCCTTTTGTATTCAATTCCGATGCAATTTCTGTGTTTCATCGAAAATAAGAAGGTCCAAGGCACTCACTAAACCTGAAGCGAAGCATCGGAATTTAAAACAGGTCTCACAGGCAAGATTCAAACCATAGACAGTAATTAGAGTCAGTCTTCTTGTACTTAAGTCGGCATTGTGCCTTTTGTATTTAACTCCGATTCAATTTCTGTGTTTCATCGTTAATAACAAGGTCCAAGGGATGCAGTAAACCTGAAGTGAAGCATCGGAAACTAAAACTGGTCTCACAGGAAAGGCTCAAATCATAGATAGTAAGAAGATTCAGTCTTCTTGTACTTATGTCGGCATTTTGCCTTTGTATTTAATTCCGATGCAATTTCTGTGTTTCATCGTCAATAAGTTGTTCCAAGGGATACAGTGAACCTGAAGTGAAGCATCGGAATCCAAAACTGGTCTCACAGGTAAGATTCAAATCATAGTCAGTAAGAAGAGCCGGTCTTCTTGTACTTATGTCGGCATTGTGCCTTTGTATTTAATTCCGATGCAATTTTTGTGTTTAATGGTCAGTAAGATGGTCCAAGGAATGCAGTGAACCTGAAGTGAAGCATTGGAATCTAAAACTGGTCTCACAGGAATGGTAAAGAAATGGATAGTAAGAAGAGTCAGTCTTCATGTACGTAAGTCGGCATTGTGCCTTTTGTATTTAATTCCGATGCAATCTCTGTGTTTCATCGTCTTCAGGATGGTCCAAGGGATACACTAAACCTGAAGTGAAGCTTCGGAATCTAAAACTGGTCTCACAGGATTGGTTCAAAGCATAGACAGTAAGACGAGTCGGTCTTATTGTACTGAAGTTGGCATTGTACCTTTAGTATTTAATTCCGATGCGATTTCTGTGTTTCATCGTCAATAAGAAGGTCCAAGGGATACAGTAACACTGAAGTGAAGCATCGGATTCTAAAACTGGTCTCACTGGAAAGGTTCAAATCACAGACAGTAAGATGAGTCAATCTTCTTGTACTTAAGTCGGCATTGTGCCTTTTGTATTTAATTCCGATGCAATTTCTCTGTTTCATCGTCAATAAGAAGGTCCGCGGGATACAGTAAACCTGAAGTGAAGCATCGGAATCTGAAACTGGTCTCACAGGAAAGGCCCAAATCATAGACTGTAAGAAGAATCAGTCTTCTTGTACTTAAGTCGGCGTTGTTCCTTTTGTATTGAATTCCGATGCAATTTCTGAGTTTCATCGTCAATTGGATGGTCCATTTGATACAGTAAACCTGAAGTGAAGCATCGGAATCTAAAACTCGTCTCACAGGAAAGGTTCAAAGCATAGACAGTAAGAAGAGTCAGTCTTCTTGTACTTATGTCGGCATTGTGCCTTTTGTATATAATTCCGATGCAATTTCTGTGTTTCATCTTCAATAAGAAGATCCAAGGGATACCGTAATTCTGAAGTGAAGCATCGAAATAAAAAACTGGTCTCACAGGAAAGGTTCAAAACATAGACAGTAAGAAGAGTCGGTCTTCTTGTATTTGAGTCGGCATTGCGCCTTTTGTATTTAATCCCGATGCAATTTCTGTGTTTCATCGTCAATAAGTAGATCCGAATGATACAGTAAACCTGTAGTGAAGCATCGGAATCTAAAACTGGTCTCACAGGAAAGGTTCAAAACATAGACAGTAAGAAGCGTCAGTCTTTCTGTACTTTAGTCGGCATTGTGCCTTTGTATTTAATTCCGATGCAATTTTTGTGGTTCATGGTCAATAAGAAGGTCCAAGCAATACTGTAAACCTGAAGTGAAGCATCGATATCTAAAACTGGCCTCACAGGAATGGTTTAGAATATGGATAGTAAGAAGCGTCAGTCTTCTTGTACTTAAGTCGGCTTTGTGCCTTTTGTATTTAATTCCGATGCAATTTCTGTGTTTCATCGTCAATATGAAGGTAAAAGGGATACGGTAAAGCTGTAGTGAAGCATTGGAATCCTAAACTGGTCTCACTGGAAAGGTTCAAATCAACGACAGTAAGAAGAGTCAGACTTCTTGTACTTAAGTCAGCATTGTGCTCTTTGTATTTAATTCCGATGCAATTTCTGTGTTTCCTCGCCAATAAGAAGGTCCAAGGGATACAGTATATCGGAAGTTAAGCATGGGAATCTCAAACTGGTCTCACATGAAAGGTTCAAATCATAGACAGTAAGAAGAGTCAGTCTTCTTGTACCTACTTGGCATTGTGCCTTTTATATTTAATTCCGACGCAATTTCTGTGTTTCATCGTCAATAAGAAGGTCCAAAGGATACAGTAAGCCTGAAGTGGAGCATCGGAATCTAAAACTGGTCTCACAGGAAAGGTTAAAAGCATAGAGAGTAAGAAGAGTCACTCTTCTTTTACTTAAGTCGGCATAGGGCCTTTTGTATTATTTCCGATGCAATTTCTGGGTTTCATCGTCAAAAAGAAGGTCCAAGGGATACTGTAAACCGGAACTGTAGCATCGGAATCTAAAACTGGTCTCAGAGGAATGATTGAAACATAGACAGTAAGAAGAGTCAGTCTTCTCGTACTTAAGTCGGCATTGTGCATTTTGTATTTAATTCTGATGCAATTTCTGTGTTTCATCGTCAATAAGAAGGTCCAAGTTATACAGAAAGCCTGAAGTGAAGCATCGGAATCTAATACTGGTCTCACAGGAAAGGTTCTAATCATAGACAGAAGGAAGAGTCAGTCTTCTTGTACTTAAGTCGGCATTGTGCCCTTTGTATTTAATTCCGCGGCAATTTCAGTGTTTCATCGTCAATAAGAAGGTCAAAGGGATACAGTAAACCTGAAGTGATGCATCGGAATCTAAAACTGGTCTCACAGGAAAGGCCCAAATCATAGACAGTAAGAAGAGTCAGTCTATTTGTACGTAAGTCTCCATTGTGCCTTTTGTATTTAATTCAGATGCAATTTCTGTATTTCATCGTCAATAAGAAAATCCAAAATATACAGTAAGCCTGAAGTGAAGCATCGGAGTCTCAAAATGGTCTCACAGGAAAGGTTCGAAGCATAGACAGTAAGAATAGTCAGTCTTCTTGTACTTAATTCGGCATTGTGCCTTTTGTATTTATTTTCCATGCAATTTCTGTGTTTCATCGACAATAAGAAGGTCCAAGGCATACAGTAAACCTGAAGTGAAGCATCGGAGTTTAAAACTGGTCTCACAGGAAAGGTTCAAATCATAGACAGTAAGAAGAGTCAGTCTTCTTGTACTTAAGTCGGCCTTATGCCTTTGTATTTATCTCCCATGCAATTTCTGAGTTTCATTGTCAATAGGAAGGTCCAAGGGATACAGTAAACCTGAAGTGAAGCATCGGAATCTGAAACTGGTCTCACAGGAAAGGTTCAAACAATAGACAGAAGAGTCAGCCTTCTTGTTCTTAAATCGGCATTGTGCGTCTTGTTTTTAACTCCGATGCAATTTCTGTGTTGCTTCGTCAAAATGAAGGTCCAAGGGATACTGTAACCGGAAGTGAAGCATCGCAATCTCAAACTGGTCTCACAGGAAAGGTTAAAAACATAGACAGTAAGGAGAGTCAGTCTTCTTGTACTTAAGTCGGCATTGTGCCTCTTGTAATTAATTTCGTTGCAATTTATGTGTTTCATCGGCAACAAGAAGGTCCAAGGGATACAGAAAACCTGAAGTGAGGCATCGGAATCTAAAACTGGTCTCACAGGAAAGGTTCAAAGCATTGACAGTAAGAAGGGTCAGTCTTCTTGTACTTAAGTCGGCATTGTGCCTTTTGTATACAATTCCGATGCAATTTCTGTGTGTCATCTTTAATAAGGAGGTCCAAGGGATACAGTAAACCGGACGTGAAGCATCGGAATCTAAAACTGGTCTCACAGGAAAGGCTCAAATCATAGACAGTAAGAAGAGTCAGTCTTTTTGTACGTAAGTCGCCATTGTGCCTTTTGTATTTAATTCCGATGCAATTTCTGTGTTTCATCGTCAATAAGAAAGTCCAAGGAATACAGTAAACCTGAAGTGAAGCATCGGAACCAGAAACTGGTCGCACAGGAAAGGTTCAAATCATAGACAGTGAGAAGAGACAATCCTTTTGTACTTAAGTCGGCATTGTGCCTTTTGTATTTGATTACTATGCAATTTCTGTGTTTCATCGTCAATAAGAAGGTCCAAGGGATACAGTAAACCTGAAGTGATGCATCGGAATTTATAACTGGTCTTACAGGAAAGGCTCAAATCATAGACAGTAAGAAGAGTCAGTCTTTTTGTACTTAAGTCGGCATTGTGCCTTTTGTATTTAAATTCGTTGCAATTTCTGTGTTTCATCGGCAACAAGAAGGTCCAAGGGATACAGAATACCTGAAGTGAGGCATCGGAATCCAAAACAGGTCTAACAGGAAAGGTTCAAAGCATTGACAGTAAGAAAGGTGAGTCTTCTTGTACTTAAGTCGGCATTGTGCCTTTTTTAATTATTTCCGATGCACTTTCTGTGTTTCATAGTCAATAACAATGTCCAAGGGATACAGTAAACCTGAAGTGAAACATCGGAATCTAAAACTGGTCTCACAGTAAGTTTCAAGGCATAGGCAGTAAGAAGAGTCAGTCTCCTTGTACTTAAGTCGGCATTGTGCCTTTTGTATATGATTCCGATGCAATTTCTGTGTTTCATCGTCAACAAGAAGGTACTTGGGATACAGTAAATCTGAAGTGAAGCATTGGAATTAAAAACTGGTCACACAGGATAGTTTCAAAACATAGACAGTAAGAAGAATCAGTCTTCTTGTACTTAAGACGGCATTGTGCCTTTTGGATTTAATTCCGATGCAATTTCTGTGTTTCATCGTCTATAGGAAGGTCCAAGGGGTACAGTAATTCTGAAGTGAAGCATCGGAATCTCAAACTGGTTTCACAGGAAGGGTTTAAATCATAGACAGTAAGAAGAGTCAGCCTTCTTGTACTTAAGTCGGCATTGTGCCTTTTGTATATAATTGCGATGCAATTTCTGTGTTTCATCTTCAATAAGAAAGTCCAAGGGACACATAAAACCTGAAGTGTACCATCGGAATCGAAATCTGGTCTCACAGGAGAGGTTCAAACACAGCCAGTAAGAAGGGTCAGTCTTCTTGTACTTAAGTCGGCATTGTGCCTTTTGTGTTTAATTCCGATGCAATTTCTGTGTTTCATCGTCAATAAGTAGATCCAAGGGATGCAGTAAACCTGAAGTGAAGCATCGGAATCTAAGACTGGTCACACAGGAAAGATTCACAACATTGACAGTAAAATGAGTCGGTCTTCTTGTACTGAAGTCGGCATTGTGCCTTTGTATTTAATTTCAATGCAATTTTAGTGTTTCTCGGTCAATAAGAAGGTCCAAGGAATACAGTAACCATGAAGTGAAGCATCGATATTTAAACCAGTCTCACAGGAGTGGGTAAAATATGGATAGTAAGAAGAGTCAGTCTTCTTGTACTTCAGTCGGCTTTGTGCTTTTTGTATTTAATTCCGATGCAATTTCGGTCTTGCATCGTCAAAATGAAGGTCCAAGGGATACTGTAACCTGAAGTGAAGCATCAGAATCTCAAACTGGTCTCACAGGAATGGTTCAAAGCATTGACAGTAGGAATAGTCAGTCTTCTTATACTTAAGTCGGCATTGTGCTTTTGTATTAAAGTCCGATGCAATTTCTGCGTTTTATCGTCCACAATAAAGTCCAAGGGATACAGTAAACCGGACGTGAAGCATCGGAATCCAAAACTGGTCTATCAGGAAAGGTTCAAAACATAGACAGTAAGAAGAATAAGACTTCTTGCACTTAAGTAGATACTGTGCTTTTTGTAATTAATTCCGATACAATTTCTGTGTATAATCGTCAATAAGAAGATAGAAGCGATACAGTAAACCTGAAGTGAAGCATCGGAATTTATAACTGGTCTCACAGGAAAAGCTCAAACAATAGACAGTAAGAAGAGTCAGTCTTATTGTACTTAAGTCGGCATTGTGGCTTTTGTATTTAATTCCGATACACTTTCTGTGTTTCATCGTCAATAAGAAGGTCCAAGGGATATAGTTATCCTGAAGTAAATCATCGGACTCTAAAACTGGTCTCACAGGAAGGGTTCAAATCATAGAATGTAAGAGGAGTCAGTTATCTTGTACTTAGGTCGGCATTGTGCCTTTTGTATTTAATTCTTATGCAATTTCTGTGTTTCATCGTCAATAAGAAGGTCCAAGGGATACGGTAAACCTGAAGTGAAGCATCGGAACCTACACCTGGTCTCACAGGAAAGGTTCATATAATGGAATGTAAGAAGAGTCAGTCTTCTAGTACTTAAGTCGGCATTGTGACTTTTGTATTTAATTTCGATGCAATTTCTGTGTTTTACCGTCCATACGAAGGTTCAAGCTATACAGTAAACCTAAAGTGAAGCATCGGAATTTAAAACTGGTCTCACAGGAAAGGCTCCAAACATGTACAGTAAGAAGCGTCAGTCTTCTTGTACTTAAGTCTGCAATGTGATTTATGAATTTAATTCCGATGCAATTTTAGAGTTTCATCGTCAATAGGGACGTCCATGGGATACAGTAATCCCGAATTGAAGCATCGGAATCTAAAACTGGTCTCACAGGAAAGGTTCAAATCATAAACAGATAGAAGAGACATTCCTCTTGTACTCAAGTCGGCATTATGCCTATTGTATTTAATTGCGATGCAAATTCTGTGTGTCATCGTCATTAAGAAGGTTCAAGGGATTCAGAAAATGTGAAATGAAGCATCGGAATCTACAACTGGTCCCACAGGAAAGGTTTAAAACATAGAATGTAAGATGAGTCAGTCTTTTTGTACTTAAGTCGGCATTGTGCCTTTTGTATTTAATTCCGATGCAATTTCTGTGTTTCATCGTCAATAAGAAGGTCCATAGAATACAGTAAACCTGAAGTGAAGCATCGGAACCAGAAACTGGTCTCACAGGAAAGGTTCAAATCATAGACAGTAAGAAGAGACAATCCTTTTGTACTTAAGTCGGCATTGTGCATTTTGTATTTAATTACGATGCAATTTCTATGTTTCATCGTCAATAAGATGGACCAAGGGATACTGTAAACCTGAAGTGAAGCATCGGAATCTAAAACTGGACTCACAGGAAAGGTTCAAATCATAGAAAGTGAGAGTGTCAGTCCTCTTGCACTTAAGTCGGCATTGTGCCTTTTGTATTTAATTTGGATGCAATTTCTGTGTTTCATCGTCAATAAGAAGGTCCGAGGAATACAGTAAACATGAAGTGAAGTATCGGAATCTAAAACTGGACTCACAGAAGAGGTTTAAATCATAGAAAGTGAGAGTGTCAGTCCTCTTGTACTTAAGTCGGCATGTGCATTTTATATTCAATTCGAATGCAATATCTGTGTTTCATCGTCAATAAGAAGGTCCAAGGTATACAGTAAACCTGAAGTGAAGCATCGGAATCTAAAACTGGACTCAGAGAAGAGGTTCAAATCATAGAAAGTTAGAGTGTCAGTCCTCTAGTACTTAAGTCGGCATTTTGCCTTTTGTATTATATTCGGATGCAATTTCTGTGTTTCATCGTCAATAGGAAGGTCCAAGGTATACAGTAAACCTGAAGTGAAGTATCGGAATCTGAAACTGGACTCACAGGAGAGGTTTAAATCGTGGAAAGTTAGAGTGTGAGTCCTCTTGTACTTAAGTCGGCATTGTGCCTTTTGTTTTAAATTCGGATGCAAACTCTGTGTTTTTTCGTCAATAAGAAAGTCTAAGGGATACAGTAAACCTGAACTGAAGCATCGGAATCTAAAACTGGAATCACAGGAGAGGTACAAATCATAGAAAGTAAGAGTGCTAGTCCTCTCGTACTTAAGTCGGCATTGTGACTTTTGTATTAAATTCGGATGCAATATCTGCGTTTCATCGACAATAAGAAGGTCCAAGGGATACAGTAAACCTGAAATGAAGTATCGGAATCCAAAACTGGACTCACAGGAGAGGTTCAAATCATAGAAAGTGAGAGCGTCACTCCCTTTGTACTTAAGTCGGCATTGTGCCGTTCGTATTAAATTCGGATGCAATTTCTGTGTTTCATCGTCATATAGAAGGTCCATGGGATACAGTAAACCTGAAGTGAAGCATCGGAATCTAAATCTGGACTCACAGGAGAGGTTCAAATCATAGAAACTAAGAGTGTCAGACGTCTTGTACTTAAGTCTGCATTGTGCCTTTTGTATTAAATTTGGATGCCAACTCTGTGTTTCATCGTCAATAATAAGGTCCAAGGAATACAGTAAACCAGAAGTGAAGCATCAGAGTCTAACACTGGACTCACAGGAGAGGTTCAAATCATAGAAAGTGAGAGTGTATGTCCTCTTGTACTTAAGTCGACATTGTGCCTTTTGTATTAAACTCGGGTGCAATTTCTGTGTTTCATCCTCAATAAGAATTTCCAAGGGATACAGTAAACCTGAAGTGAAGCATCGGAAACTAAAACTGGACTGACAGGACAGGTTCACATCATAGAAAGTGAGAGTGTCAGTCCTCTTGTACTTATGTCGGCATCGTGCCTTTTGTATTAAATCCGGATACAGTTTCTGTGTTTCATCATCACATAGAAGGTGCAAGGGATACAGTAAACCTGAAGTGAAGCATCGGAAACTAAAACTGGACTCACAGGACAGGTTCACATCATAGAAAGTGAGAATGTCAGTCCTCTTGTACTTAAGTCGGCATTGTGCCTTTTGTATTAAATTCCAATGCAAACTCTGTGTTTCATCGTCAATAAGAAGTTCCAAGGAATACAGTAAAACTGAAGTAAAGCATCGGAATCTAAAACTGGACTCACATTAGAGGTTCCCATTACAGAAAGTGGCAGTGGCACTTCTCTTGTACTTAAGTCGACATTGTGCTTTTGTATTAAACTCCGATGCAATTTCTGTGTTTCATCGTCAATAAGAAGGTCCGAGGGATACAGTAAACATGAAGTGAAGTATCGGAATCTAAAACTGGACTCACAGAAGAGATTCAAATCATAGAATGTGAGAGTGTCAGTCCTCATGTACTTAAGACGGCATGTGCATTTTGTATTAAATTCAGATGCAATTTCTGTGTTTCATCTTCAATAAGAAGGTCCGAGGGATACAGTAAACATGAAGTGAAATATCGGAATCTAAAACTGGACTCACAGATGAGATTCAAATCATAGATTGTGAGAGTGTCAGTCCTCATGTACTTAAGACGGCATGTGCATTTTGTATTAAAGTCAGATGCAATTTCTGTGTTTCATCGTCCATAAGAAGGTCCAAGGTATACAGTAAACCTGAAGTGAAGCATCGGAATCCAAAACTGGACTCACAAAAGAGGTTCAAATCATAAAAAGTTTGAGTCTCAGTCCTCTAGTACTTAAGTCGGCATTGTGCCTTTTGTATTAAATTCAGATGCAAACTCTGTGTTTCATCGTCAATAAGAAGGCCCAAGGGATACAGTAAACCTGAAGTGAAGCATCGGAATTTATAACTGGTCTCACAGGAAAGACTCCAAACATGTACAGTAAGAAGCGTCAGTCTTCTTGTACTTAAGTCTGCAATGTGATTTTTGAATTTAATTCCGATGCAATTTTAGAGTTTCATCGTCAATAGGGACGTCCATGGGATACAGTAATCCCGAATTGAAGCATCGGAATCTAAAACTGGTCTCACAGGAAAGGTTCAAATCATAAACAGATAAAAGAGACATTCCTCTTGTACTCAAGTCGGCATTATGCCTATTGTATTTAATTGCGATGCAAATTCTGTGTGTCATCGTCACTAAGAAGGTTCAAGGGATTCAGAAAACGTGAAATGAAGCATCGGAATCTACAACTGGTCCCACAGGAAAGGTTTAAAACATAGAACGTAAGATGAGTCAGTCTTTTTGTACTTAAGTCGGCATTGTGGCTTTTGTATTTAATTCCGATGCAGTTTCTGCGTTTCTCCGTCTAAAAGAAGGTCCAAGGGATACAGTAAACCTGAAGTGAAGCATCGGAATCTAAAACTGGTCTCACAGGAAAGGTTCAAACAATAGGCAGTTAGAAGAGGCAGCCTTTCTGCTCCTAAATCGGCATTGTGCGTTTTGTCTTTAATTTCGATGCAATTTCTGTGTTTCATCGTCAATAAGAAGGTCCATAGTATACAGTAAACCTGAAGTGAAGCATCGGAACCAGAAACTGGTCTCACAGGAAAGGTTCAAATCATAGACAGTAAGAAGAGACAATCCTTTTGTACCTAAGTCGGCATTGTGCATTTTGTATTTAATTACGATGCAATTTCTGTGTTTCATCGTCAATAAGATGCACCAAGGGATACTGTAAACCTGAAGTGAAGCATCGGAATCTAAAACTGGACTCACAGGAAAGGTTCAAATCATAGAAAGTGAGAGTGTCAGTCCTCTTGTACTTAAGTCGGCATTGTGCCTTTTGTATTTAATTTGGATGCAATTTCTGTGTTTCATCGTCAATAAGAAGGTCCGAGGAATACAGTAAACATGAAGTGAAGTATCGGAATCTAAAACTGGACTCACAGAAGAGGTTCAAATCAAAGAAAGTGAGAGTGTCAATCCTCTTGTACTTAAGTCGGCATGTGCATTTTGTATTAAATTCGAATGCAATATCTGTGTTTCATCGTCAATAAGAAGGTCCAAGGTATACAGTAAACCTGAAGTGAAGCATCGGAATCTAAAACTGGACTCAGAGAAGAGGTTCAAATCATAGAAAGTTAGAGTGTCAGTCCTCTAGTACTTAAGTCGGCATTTTGCCTTTTGTATTATATTCGGATGCAATTTCTGTGTTTCATCGTCAATAAGAAGGTCCAATGGATACAGTGAACCTGAAGTGAAGTATCGGAATCTAAAACTGGAATCACAGGAGAGGTACAAATCATAGAAAGTAAGAGTGCTAGTCCTCTCGTACTTAAGTCGGCATTGTGCCTTTTGTATTAAATTCGGATGCAATATCTGCGTTTCATCGTCAATAAGAAGGTCCAGGGGATACAGTAAACCTGAAGTGAAGCATCGGAATCTAAAACTGGACTCAGAGAAGAGGTTCAAATCATAGAAAGTTAGAGTGTCAGTCCTCTTGTACTTAAGTCGTCAATGTGCCTTTTGTATTAAATTCGGATGCAAACTCTGTGTTTCATCGTCAATAAGAGGGTCCAAGGGATACAGTAAACCTGAAGTGAACCATCGGAATCTAAAACTGGACTCACAGGAGAGGTTCAAATCATAGAAAGTGAGAGTGTCAGTCCCTTTGTACTTAAGTCGGCATTGTGCCGTTCGTATTAAATTCGGATGCAATTTCTGTGTTTCTTCGTCAATAAGAAGGTGCAAGGTATACAGTAAACCTGAAGTGAAGCATCGGAATCTAAAACTGGACTCACAGGAGAGGTTCAAATCATACAAAAAGTGAGAGTGTAAGTCCTTTTGTACTTAAGTCGGAATTGTGCCATTTGTATTAAATTCGGATACAGTTTCTGTGTTTCATCGTCATATAGAAGGTCCATGGGATACAGTAAACCTGAAGTGAAGCATCGGAATCTAAATCTGGACTCACAGGAGAGGTTCAAATCATAGAAAGTGAGAGTGTATGTCCTCTTGTACTTAAGTGGACATTGTGCCTTTTGTATTAAACTCGGGTGCAATTTCTGTGTTTCATCGTCAATAAGAATTTCCAAGGGATACAGTAAACCTGAAGTGAAGCATCGGAAACTAAAACTGGACTGACAGGACAGGTTCACGTCATAGAAAGTGAGAGTGTCAGTCCTATTGTACTTAAGTCTGCATTGTGCCTTTTGTATTAAATTCGGATGCAATATCTGCGTTGCATCGTCAATAAGAAGGTCCAAGGGATACAGTAAACCTGAAGTGAAGTATCGGAATCCAAAACTGGACTCACAGCAGAGGTTCAAATCATAGAAAGTTAGAGTGTCAGTCCTCTTGTACTTAAGTCGGCATTGTGCCTTTTGTATTAAATTCCAATGCAAACTCTGTGTTTCATCGTCAATAGGAAGTTCCAAGCAATACAGTAAAACTGAAGTGAAGCATCGGAATCTAAAACCGGACTCACATTAGAGGTTCCCATTATAGAAAGTGGGATTGGCACTTCTCTTGTACTTAAGTCGACATTGTGCCTTTTGTATTAAACTCCGATGCAATTTCTGTGTTTCATCGTCAATAAGAAGGTCCGAGGGATACAGTAAACATGAAGTGAAGTATCGGAATCTAAAACTGAACTCACAGAAGAGATTCAAATCATAGAATGTGAGAGTGTCAGTCCTCATGTACTTACGACGGCATGTGCATTTTGTATTAAATTCAGATGCAATTTCTGTGTTTCATCTTCAATAAGAAGGTCCGAGGGATACAGTAAACATGAAGTGAAATATCGGAATCTAAAACTGGACTCACAGAAGAGATTCAAATCATAGAATGTGAGAGTGTCAGTCCTCATGTACTTGAGACGGCATGTGCATTTTGTATTAAATTCAGATGCAATTTCTGTGTTTCATCGTCCATAAGAAGGTCCAAGGTATACAGTAAACCTGAAGTGAAGCATCGGAATCCAAAACTGGACTCACAAAACAGGTTGAAATCATAAAAAGTTTGAGTCTCAGTCCTCTAGTACTTAAGTCGTCATTGTGCCTTTTGTATTAAATTCGGATGCAAACTCTGTGTTTCATCGTCTATAAGAAGGTCGAAGGGATACAGTAAACCTCAAGTGAAGCGTCGGAATCTAAATCTGGACTCACAGGAGAGGTTCAAATCATAGTAAGTTAGAGTGTCAGTCCTCTTGTACTTAAGTCGGCTTTGTGCCTTTTTTATTTAATTTGGATGCAATTTCTGTGTTTCATCATCAATAAGAAGGTCCGAGGAATACAGTAAACATGAAGTGAAGTATCGGAATCTAAAACTGGACTCACAGAAGAGGTTCAAATCATAGAAAGTGAGAGTGTCAGTCCTCTAGTACTTAAGTCATCATTTTGCCTTTTGTATTATATTCGGATGCAATTTCTGTGTTTCATCGTCAATAAGAAGGTCCAATGGATACAGTAAACCTGAAGTGAAGTATCGGAATCTGAAACTGGACTCACAGGAGAGGTTTAAATCGTGGAAAGTTAGAGTGTGAGTCCTCTTGTACTTGAGTCGGCATTGTGCCTTTTGTTTTAAATTCGGATGCAAACTCTGTGTTTCTTCGTCAATAAGAAAGTCTAAGGGATGCAGTAAACCTGAACTGAAGCATCAGAATCTAAAACTGGAATCACAGGAGAGGTACAAATCATAGAAAGTAAGAGTGTCAGTCCTCTCGTACTCAAGTCAGCATTGTGCCTTTTGTATTAAATTCGGATGCAATATCTGCGTTTCATCGTCAATAAGAAGGTCCAAGGGATACAGTAAACCCGAAGTGAAGTATCGGAATCTAAAACTGGACTCACAACAGAGGTTCAAATCATAGAAAGTTAGAGTGTCAGTCCTCTTGTACTTAAGTCGTCATTGTGCCTTTTGTATTAAATTCGGATGCAAACTCTGTGTTTCATCGTCAATAAGAGGGTCCAAGGGATACAGCAAACCTGAAGTGAACCATCGGAATCTAAAACTGGACTCACAGGAGAGGTTCAAATCATAGAAAGTGAGAGTGTCAGTCCCTTTGTACTTAAGTCGGCATTGTGCCGTTCGTATTAAATTCGAATGCAATTTCTGTGTTTCATCGTCAAAAAGAAGGTGCAAGGTATACAGTAAACCTGAAGTGAAGCATCGGAATCTAAAACTGGACTCACAGGAGAGGTTCAAATCATACAAGAAGTGAGAGTGTCAGTCCTTTTGTACTTAAGTCGGAATTGTGCCATTTGTATTAAATTCGGATACAGTTTCTGTGTTTCATCGTCATATAGAAGGTCCATGGGATACAGTAAACCTGAAGTGAAGCATCGGAATCTAAAACTGGACTCACAGGAGAGGTTCAAATCATAGAAACTAAGAGTGTCAGACCTCTTGTACTTAAGTCTGCATTGTGCCTTTAGTATTAAATTTGGATGCCAACTCTGTGTTTCATCGTCAATAAGAAGGTCCAAGGGATACAGTAAACCTGAAGTGAAGCATCAGAGTCTAACACTGGACTCACAGGAGAGGTTCAGATCATAGAAAGTGAGAGTGTATGTCCCCTTGTACTGAAGTCGGCATTGTGCCTTTTGTATTAAATTCCAATGCAAACTCTGTGTTTCATCGTCAATAAGAAGATCCAAGGAATACAGTGAAACTGAAGTGAAGCATCGGAATCTAAAACTGGAATCACAGAAGAGATTCAAATCATAGAATGTGAGAGTGTCAGTCCTCATGTACTTAAGACGGCATGTGCATTTTGTATTAAATTCAGATGCAATTTCTGTGTTTCATCGTCAATAAGAAGGTCCGAGGGATACAGTAAACATGAAGTGAAGTATCGGAATCTAAAACTGGACTCACAGAAGAGATTCAAATCATAGAATGTGAGAGTGTCAGTCCTCATGTACTTAAGACGGCATGTGCATTTTGTATTAAATTCAGATGCAATTTCTGTGTTTCATCGTCCATAAGAAGGTCCAAGGTATACAGTAAACCTGAAGTGAAGCATAGGAATCCAAAACCGGACTCACAGAGGAGGTTCAAATCATAAAAAAATTTGAGTGTCAGTCCTCTAGCACTTAAGTCGGCATTGTGCCTTTTGTATTAAATTCGAATGCAAACTCTGTGTTTCATCGTCAATAAGAAAGTCCAAGGGATACAGTAAACCTAAAGTGAAGCATCGGAATCGAAAACTGGACTCACAGGAGAGGTACAAATCATAGAAAGTAAGAGTGTCAGTCCTCTTGTACTTAAGTCGGCATTGTGCCTTTTGTATTAAATTCGGATACAGTTTCTGTGTTTCATGGTCATATAGAAGGTGCAAGGGATACAGTAAACCTGAAGTGATGCATCGGAATCTAAAACTGGACTCACAGGAGAGGTTCAAATCATAGAAACTAAGAGTGTCAGACGTCTTGAACTTAAGTCTGCATTGTGCCTTTTGTATTAAATTTGGATGCCAACTCTGTGTTTCATCGTCAATAAGAAGGTCCAAGGTATACAATAAACCTGAAGTGAAGCATCAGAGTCTAACACTGGACTCACAGGAGAGGTTCAAATCATTGAAAGTGAGAGTGTATGTCCTCTTGTACTTAGGTCGACATTGTGCCTTTTCTATTACATTCGGATGCAATTTCTGTGTTTCATCTCAATAAGAATTTCCAAGGGATACAGTAAACCTGAAGTGAAGCATCGGAAACTAAAACTGGACTCACAGGACAGGTTCACATAATAGAAAGTGAGAGTGTCAGTCCTCTTGTACTTAAGTCGGCATTGTGCCTTTTGTATTAAATTCCAATGCAAACTCTGTGTTTCATCGTCAATAAGAAGTTCCAAGGAATACAGTAAATCTGAAGTGAAGCATCGGAATCTAAAAACTGGACTCACATTAGAGGTTCACATTATAGAAAGTGGAAGTGGCACTCCTCTTGTACTTAAGTCGACGTTGTGCCTTTTGTATTAAACTCCGATGCAATTACTGTGTTTCATCGTCAATAAGAAGGTCCGAGGGATACAGTAAACATGAAGTGAAGTATCGGAATCTAAAACTGGACTCACAGAAGAGATTCAAATCATAGAATGTGAGAGTGTCAGTCCTCATGTACTTAAGACGGCATGTGCATTTTGTATTAAATTCAGATGCAATTTCTGTGTTTCATCTTCAATAAGAAGGTCCGAGGGATACAGTAAACATGAAGTGAAATATCGGAATCTAAAACTGGACTCACAGAAGAGATTCAAATCATAGAATGTGAGAGTGTCAGTCCTCATGTACTTAAGACGGCATGTGCATTTTGTGTTAAATTCAGATACAATTTCTGTGTTTCATCGTCCATAAGAAGGTCCAAGGTATACAGTAAACCCGAAGTGAAGCATCGGAATCCAAAACTGGACTCACAAAAGAGGTTCAAATCATAAAAAGTTTGAGTCTCAGTCCTCTAGTACTTAAGTCGGCATTGTGCCTTTTGTATTAAATTCGGATGCAAACTCTGTGTTTCATCGTCAATAAGAAAGTCCAAGGGATACAGTAAACCTGAAGTGAAGCATCGGAATCAAAAACTGGACTCACAGGAGAGGTACAAATCATAGAAACTAAGAGTGTCAGTCCTCTTGTACTTAAGTCGGCATTGTGCCTTTTGTATTAAATTCGGATGCAATATCTGTGTTTCATCGTCTATAAGAAGATCCAAGGGATCCAGTAAACCTGAAGTGAAGCATCGGAATCTAAATCTGGACTCACAGGAGAGGTTCAAATCATAGAAAGTTAGAGTGTCGGTCCTCTTGTACTTAAGTCAGCATTGTGCCTTTTGTATTGAATTCGGATGCAGACTCTGTGTTTCATTGTCAATAAGAGGGTCCAAGGGATACAGTAAACCTGAACTGAAGCATCGGAATCTAAAACTGGACTCACAAGAGAGGCTCAAATCATAGAAAGTGAGAGTGTCAGTCCTCTTGTACTCAAGTCGGCAATGTGCCTTTTGTATTAAATTCGGATGCAATATCTGCGTTTCATCGTCAATAAGAAGGTCCAAGGGATACAGTAAACCCGAAGTGAAGTATCGGAATCTAAAACTGGACTCACAGCAGAGGTTCAAATCACAGAAAGTTAGAGTGTCAGTCCTCTTGTACTTAAGTCGTCATTGTGCCTTTTGTATTAAATTCGGATGCAAACTCTGTGTTTCATCGTCAATAAGAGGGTCCAAGGGATACAGCAAACCTGAAGTGAACCATCGGAATCTAAAACTGGACTCACAGGAGAGGTTCAAATCATAGAAAGTGAGAGTGTCAGTCCCTCTGTACTTAAGTCGGCATTGTGCCGTTCGTATTAAATTCGGATGCAATTTCTGTGTTTCATCGTCAATAAGAAGGTGCAAGATATACAGTAAACCTGAAGTGAAGCATCGGAATCTAAAACTGGACTCACAGGAGAGGTTCAAATCATACAAAAAGTGAGAGTGTCAGTCCTTTTGTACTTAAGTCGGAATTGTGCCATTTGTATTAAATTCGGATACAGTTTCTGTGTTTCATCGTCATATAGAAGGTCCATGGGATACAGTAAACCTGAAGTGAAGCATCGGAATCTAAAACTGGACTCACAGGAGAGGTTCAAATCATAGAAACTAAGAGTGTCAGACCTCTTGTACTTAAGTCTGCATTGTGCCTTTAGTATTAAATTTGGATGCCAACTCTGTGTTTCATCGTCAATAAGAAGGTCCAAGGGATACAGTAAACCTGAAGTGAAGCATCAGAGTCTAACACTGGACTCACAGGAGAGGTTCAGATCATAGAAAGTGAGAGTGTATGTCCTCTTGTACGTAAGTCGACATTGTGCCTTTTGTATTAAATTCGGATGCAATTTCTGTGTTTCATCGTCAATAAGAATTTCCAAGGGATACAGTAAACCTGAAGTGAAGCATCGGAAACTAAAACTGGACTCACAGGACAGGTTCACATCATAGAAAGTGAGAGTGTCAGTCCTCTTGTACTGAAGTCGGCATTGTGCCTTTTGTATTAAATTCCAATGCAAACTCTGTGTTTCATCGTCAATAAGAAGATCCAAGGAATACAGTGAAACTGAAGTGAAGCATCGGAATCTAAAACTGGAATCACATTAGAGGTTCAAATTATAGAAAGTGGGAGTGTCACTTCTCTTGTACTTAAGTCGACATTGTGCCTTTTGTATTATACTCCGATGCAATTTCTGTGTTTCATCGTCAATAAGAAGGTCCGAGGGATACAGTAAACATGAAGTGAAGTATCGGAATCTAAAACTAGACTCACAGAAGAGATTCAAATCATAGAATGTGAGAGTGTCAGTCCTCATGTACTTAAGACGGCATGTGCATTTTGTATTAAATTCAGATGCAATTTCTGTGTTTCATCGTCAATAAGAAGGTCCGAGGGATACAGTAAACATGAAGTGA
Source organism: Schistocerca americana (assembly GCF_021461395.2). NCBI lineage: Eukaryota > Metazoa > Arthropoda > Insecta > Orthoptera > Acrididae > Schistocerca > Schistocerca americana. The sequence continues at coordinate 63,963,569 of NC_060121.1, forward strand.
AGTATCGGAATCTAAAACTGGACTCACAGAAGAGATTCAAATCATAGAATGTGAGAGTGCCAGTCCTCATGTACTTAAGACGGCATGTGCATTTTGTATGAAATTCAGATGCAATTTCTGTGTTTCATCGTCCATAACAAGGTCCAAGGTATACAGTAAACCTGAAGTGAAGCATCGGAATCCAAAACCGGACTCACAGAGGAGGTTCAAATCATAAAAAAATTTGAGTGTCAGTCCTCTAGTACTTAAGTCGGCATTGTGCCTTTTGATTTTAATTCCGATGCAATTTCTATGCTTCATCGTCAATAAGAGGGTTCGAGGTATACAGTAAACCAGAAGTGAAGCATCGGAATCTAAAACTGGACTCACTGGAGAGATTCAAATCATAGAAAGTTGGAGTGTCAGTCCTCTTGTACTTAAGTTAGCATTTTGCATTTTGAATTTAATTCCGATGCAATTTCTGTGTTTCATTGTCAATGAGAACGTCCAAGGTATACAGTAAACCAGAAGTGAAGCATCGGAATCTAAAACTGGTCTCACACTAAAGGTTCATAACATAGATAGTAAGATAAAACAGTCTTCTTGTCCTGAAGTCGGGATTGTGGCTTTTGTTTTTAATTACGATGCAATTTCTGTGTTTCATCGTCAATAAGAAGTTCCAACGGATACAGCAACCCTGAAGTGAAGCATCGGGTTCTAAAACTGGTCTCACACTAAAGGTTCATAACATAGATAGTAAAAGGAGTCAGTCTTCCTGTACTGAAGTCGGCATTGTGCCTTTTGTATTTAATGACGATGCAATATCTGTGTTTCATAGTCAATTGGAAGGTGCAAGGGATACAATAAACCTGAAGTGAAGCATCGGAATCTAAAACTGGTCTCACAGGAAAGGTTCAAAACATAGACTGTAAGAAGAGTCAGTCCTTTTGTACTTAAGTCTGCATTGTGCCTTTTGTAATAAATTCGGATGCAATTTCTGTGTTTCATCATCAATAAGAAGGTCCAAGGGATACAGTAAACCTGAAGCGAAGAATCGGAATCTAAAGCTGGACTCACAGGAGAGGTTCAAATCATAGAAAGTTAGAGTGTCAGTCCACTTGTACTTAAGTCGGCATTGTGCCTTTTGAATTTAATTCCGAAGGAATTTCTGTGCTTCATCGTCAATAAGAAGGTCCAAGGTATACAGTAAACCTGAAGTGAAGCATCGGAATCTAAAACTCGGCTCACAGGAGAGAATCAAATCATTGAAAGTTAGAGTGTCAGTCCACTTGCACTTAAGACGGCATTGTGCCTTTTGTATTAAATTCCGATGAAATTTCTGTGCTTCTTCGTCAATAAGAAGGTCCAATGTATACAGTAAACCTGAAGTGAAGCATCGGAATCTAAAACTGGACTCACAGGACAGGTTCAAATCAGAGGAAGTTAGAGTGTCACTCCTCTTGTAATTAAGTCGGCATTGTGCCTTTTGAATTTAATTCCGGTGCAATTTCTGTGCTTCATCGTCAATAAGAAGGTCCAAGGTATACAGTAAACGTGAAGTCAAGCATCGGAATCTGAGACTGGACTCACAGGTGAGGTTCAAATCATAGAAAGTTAGAGGGTCAGTCCCCTTGTACTTAAGACGGCATTGTGCCTTTTGTATTAAATTCGCATGCAATTTCTGTGTTTCATCGTCAATAAGAACGTCCAAGGTATACCGTAAACCTGAAGTGAAGCATCGGAATCTAAAACTGTACTCACAGGAGAGGTTCAAGTCACAGAAAGTTAGAGTGTCAGTCCTCTTGTACTTAAGCCGGCATTGTGCCTTTTAAATTTCATTCCGATGCAATTTAAGTGCTTCATCGCCAATAAGAAGGTCCATGGTATACAGTAAATCTGAAGTGAAGCATCGGAATCTAAAACTGGACTCACAGGAGAGGTTCAAATCATAGAAAGTTAGAGTGTCAGTCCCCTTGTACTTAAGTCGGCATTGTGCCTTTTGTATTAAATTCGGATGCTATTTCTGTGTATCATCGTCAATAAGATGGTTCACGGTATACAGTAAACCTGAAGTGAAGCATCGGAATCTAGAAATGGACTCACAGTAGAGGTTCAAATCATAGAAAATTAGAGTGTCAGTCCTCTTGCACTTAAGTCGGCCTTGTGCATTTTGTATTAAATTCTGATGCAATATCTGTGCTTCATCGTCAATAAGAAGGTCCAAGGTATTTAGAAAACATGAAGTGAGGCAGCGGAATCTAAAACTGGACTCACAGGAGGGGTTCAAATCATAGAAAGTTGGAGTGTCAGTCCTATTGTACTTAAGTCGGCATTGTGCCTTTTGGATTTAATTCCGATGCAATTTCTGTGATTCATCGTCAATAAGATGGTCAAAGGTATACAGTAAAACTTAAGTGAAGCGTCGGAATCAAAAACTGGGCTCTCAGGAGAGGTTCAAATCATAGAAAGTTACAGTGTCAGTCCTCTTGTACTTAAGTCGGCATTGTGCCTTTTGTATTAAATTCGGAATGCAATTTCGGTGTTACATCGTCAATAAGATGGTCCTAGGTATACAGTAAACCTGAAGTGAAGCATCGGAATCTAAAACTGGACTCACAGGAGAGGTTCAAATCATAGAAAGTTTGAGTGTCAGTCCTCTTGTACTTAAGTCGGCATTGTGCCTTTTGAATTAAATTCGGATGCAATTTCTGTGTTTCATCGTCAATAAGAACGCCCAAGGTATACAGTAAACCTGAAGTGAAGCATCGGAATCTAAAACTGGACCCACGGGAGATGTTCAAATCATAGAAACTTAGTGTGTCAGTCCTCTTGTACTTAAGTCGGCATTGTGCCTTTTGTATTAAATTCGGATGCTATTTCTGTGTTTCATCGTCAATAAGAAGGTCCAATGTATACAGTAAACCTGAAGTGAAGCATCGGAATCTAAAACTGGACTCACAGGACAGGTTCAAATCAGAGAAAGTTAGAGTGTCAGCCCTCTTGTACTTAAGTCGGAATTGTGCCATTTGCATTTAATTCCGATGCAATTTCTGTACTTCATCGTCAATAAGAAGGTCCAAGGTATACAGTAAACCTGAAGTGGAGCTTCGGAATCTAAAACTGGGCTCACAGGAGACGTTCAAATTATAGAAAATTAGAGTGTCAGTCCTCTTGTACTTAAGTCGAAAATGTAACTTTGTCTTGAGTTCGGATGCAATTTCTGTGCTTCATCGTCAATAAGAAGGTCCAAGGGATACAGTAAACCTGAAGTGAAGCATCGGAATCTAAAACTGAACTCACAGGAGAGGATCAAATCATAGAAAGTTAGAGTGTCAGTCCCCTTGTACTGAAGTCGGCATTGTGCCTTTTGTATTATATTCGGATGCAATTTCTGTGTTTCATTGTCAATAAGAATGTCCACGGTATACAGTAAACCTGAAGTGAAGCATCGGAATGTAAAACTGGACTCACAGGAGAGGTTCAAATCATAGAAAGTTAGAGTGTCAGTCCTTATGTACGTAAGTCGGCATTGTGATTTTTGAATTTAGTTCCGATGCAATTTATGTGCTTCATCGTCAAAAGAAGGTCCAAGGTATACAGTAAACCTGAAGTGAAGCATCGGAATCTAAATCTGCACTCACAGGAGCGGCTCAAATCATAGTAAGTCACATTGTCAGTCCTCTTGTACTTAAGTCGGCAATGTGAGTTTTGTATTAAATTCGGATGCAATTTCTGTGTTTCATCGTCAATAAGAAGGTCCAAGGTATACAGTAAACCTGAAGTGAAGCATCGGAATCTAAAACTGGACTCACAGGAAAGGTACAAATCATAGAAAGTTAGAGTGTCAGTCCTCTTGTACTTAAGTCGACATTGTGCCTTTTGTGTTAAATTCGGATGCAATTTCTGTGTTTCATAGTCAATAAGAAGGTTCAAGGTATACAGTAAACCTGAAGTGAAGCATCGGAATCTAATACTGGACTCACAGGAGAGGTTCAAATCATAGAAAGTTAGAGTGTCAGTCCCCTTGTACTTAAGTCGGCATTGTGCCTTTTGTATTTAATTCCGATGCAATTTCTGTGTTTCATCGTCAATAAGATGGTTCGAGGTGTACAGTAAACCTGAAGTGAAGCATCGGAATCTAAAACTGGACTCACAGGAGAGGCTCAAATCATACAAAGTTAGAGTGTCAGTTCTCTTTTACTTAGGTCGGCACTGTGCCTTTTGTATTAAATTCGGATGCAATATCTGTGTTTCATCGTCAATAAGAAGGTCCAAGGGATACAGTAAACCTGAAGGGAAGCATCGGAATCTAAAACTGGTCTCACACTAAAGTTTCATAACATAGTTAGTAAAAGGGGTCAGTCTTCCTGTACTGATGTCGGCATAGTGCCTTTTGTATTTAATTACGATGCAATTTCTGTGTTTCATAGGCAATTAGAAGATGCAAGGGATACAATAAACCCGAAGTGAAGCATCGGAATTTAAAACTGGTCTCACAGGAAAGGTTCCAAACATAGACTGTAAGAAGAGTCAGTCCTCTTGTATTTACGTCGGCATGGTGCCTTTTGTAATTAATTCGGATGCAATTTCTCTGTTTCATCGTCAATAAGAAGGTCCAAGGGATACAGTAAACCTGAAGTGAAGCATCGGAATCTAAAACTAGACTCCCAGGAGAGGTTCAAATCATAGAAAGTTAGAGTGTCAGTCCCTTGTACTTAGGTCAACATTGTGCCTTTTGTATTAAATTCGGAAGCATTTTCTGTGTTTCATCGTCAATAAGAAGGTCCAAGGGTTGCAGTAAACCTGAAGTGAAGCATCGGAATCTAAAACTGGGCTAACAGGTGTGGTTCAAATCATAGAGTGTTGGAGTGTCAGTCCTCTTGTACTTAAGTCGGCATTGTGCATTCTGAATTTAATTCCGATGCGATTTCTGTGCTTCATCGTCAATAAGAAGGTCCAAGGTATACAGTAAACCTGAAGTGAAGCATCGGAATCTAAAACTGGTCTCACACTAAAGGTTCATAACAAAGATAGTAAGAAGAGTCAGTCCTCTTGTATTTAAGTCGGCATTGTGCCTTTTGTAATTAATTCGGATGCTATTTCTGTGTTTCATCGTCAATAAGACTGTCCACGGTATACAGTAAACCTGAAGTGAAGCATCGGAATCTAAAACTGGACTCACAGGAGAGGTTCAAATCATAGAAATTTAGAGTGTCAGTCCTCTTGTACTTAAGTCGGCATTGTGCCTTTTGAATTTAATTCCGATGCTATTTCTGTGCTTCATCGTCAATAAGAAAGTCCAAGGTATGCAGTAAACCCGAAGTGAAGCTTCAGAATCTAAAACTGGGCTCACTGGAAAGGTTCATATCATAGAAAGTTATGGTGTCAGTCCCCTTGTACTTAAGTCGGCATTGTGCCTTTTGTATTAAATTCGGATGCAATTTCTGTGCTTCATCGTTAATAAGAAGGTCCAAGGTATACAGTAAACCTGAAGTGAAGCATCGGAATCTAAAACTGGACTCACAGGAAAGGTACAAATCATAGAATGTTAGAGTGTCAGTCCTTTTGTACTTAAGTAGGCATTGTGATTTTTGAATTTAATTCCGATGCAATTTATGTGCTTCATCGTCAAAAAGAAGGTCCAAGGTATACAGTAAACCTGAAGTGAAGCATCGGAATCTAAGACTGGACTCACAGGAGCGGCTCAAATCATAGAAAGTTAGAGTGTCAGTCCTCTTGTATTTATGTCGGCATTGTGCCTTTTGTATTAAATTCGGATGCAATTATTGTGTTTCATCGTCAATAAGAAGGTCCAAGGTATACAGTAAACTTGAAGTGAAGCATTGGAATCTAAAACTGGACTCACAGGAGAGGTTCAAATCATAGGAAGTTAGAGTGCCTGTCCTCTTGTACTTAAGTCGGCATTGTGCCTTTTGTATTAAATTCGGATGCAATTTCTGTGTTTCATCGTCAATATGAAGGTCCAAGGGACACAGTAAACCTGAAGTGAGGCATCGGAATCTAAAACTGGACTCACAGGAGAGATTCAAATCTTAGGAAGTTAGAGTGTCAGTCCTCTTGTACTTTAGTCAGCATTGTGCCTTTTGTATTAAATTAGAATGCAATTTCTGTGTTTCATCGTCAATAAGAAGGTCCAAGGTATACAGTAAACCTAAAGTGAAGCATCGGAATCTAACACTGGACTCACAGGAGAGGTTCAAATCATAGAAAGTTAGAGTGTCAGTCCTCTTGTACTTAAGTAGGCATTGTGCCTTTTGTATTAAACTGGGATGCAATTTCTATGTTTCATCGTTAGGTGAGAAGGCCTAAGGTATACGGTAATCCTGAAGTGAAGCATCATAGTCTAAAACTGGACTCACAGGAGAGGTTCAAATCATAGAAAGTTAGAGTGTCAGTCCTCTTGTACCTAAGTCGGCATTGTGCCTTTTCTATTAAATTAGGATGCTATTTCTGTATTTCATCGTCAATAAGAAGGTCCAAGGTATATATTAAACATGAAGTGAAGAATCGGAATCAAAAACTGGACTTACAGAAAAGGTTGAAATCATAGAAAGTTAGAGTGTCAGTACTCTTGTACTTAAGTCGGCATTGTGCCTTTTGTAATAATTTCGGATGCAATTTCTGTGTTTCATCGTCAACAAGAAGGTCCAAGGTATACAGTGAACCTTAAGTGAAGCATCGGAATCAAAAACTGGACCCACAGGAGAGGTTCAAATCATAGAAACTTAGAGTGTCCGTACTCATGTACTTAAGTCTTCAATGTGCCTTTTGTATTGATTTTGGATGCAATTTCTGTGTATCGTCGTCAAGAAGAAGGTCCAAAGTATACAGTAAACCTGAAGTGAAGCATCGGAATCTAAAACTGGACTCACAGATGAGGTTCAAATCATAGAAAGTTAGAGTGTCAGTTCTCTTGCAATTAAGTCGGCATTGTGCCTTTTGTATTAAATTCGGATGCAATTTCTGTGATTCATCGTCAACAAGAAGGTCCAAGGTATACAGCAAACCTGAAGTGAAGCAACGGAATCTAAAACTGGACTCACATGAGGGGTTCAAATCATATTAAGTTAGAGAGTCAATCCTCTTGTACTTAAGTCGGCATTGTGCCTTTTGTATTATATTAGGATGAAAATTCTGTATTTCATCGTCAATAAGAAGGTCCAAGGTATATAGTAAACCTGAAGTGAAGCATCGGAATCTAAATCTGGACTCACAGGAGGGGTTCAAATCATAGAACGTTAGCGTGTCAGTCCTCTTGTACTTAAGTCGGCATTGTGCCTTTTGTATTAAATTAGGATGCAATTTCTGTGTTTCATCGTCAATATGAAGGTCCAAGGGACACAGCAGTAAACCTGAAGTGAAGCATCGGAATCTAAAACTGGACTCACAGGAGAGATTCAAATCTTAGGAAGTTAGAGTGTCAGTCCTCTTGTACTTACGTCAGCATTGTGCCTTTTGTATCAAATTAGGATGCAATTTCTGTTTTTCATCGTCAATAAGAATGTCCAAGGTATACAGTAAACCTAAAGTGAAGCATCGGAATCTAAAACTGGACTCACAGGAGAGATTCAAATCTTAGGAAGTTAGAGTGTCAGTCCTCTTGTACTTCAGTCGGCATTGTGCCTTTTGTATTAAATTCGGATGCAATTTCTGTGTTTTATCGTCAATAAGAAGGTCCAAAGGTTACAGTACACCTGAAGTGAAGCATCGGAATCTAAAACTGGACTCACAGGAGAGGTTCAAATCAAAGAAAGTTAGAGTGTCCAACCTCTTGTTCTTAAGTCTGCATTGTGCCATTAGTATTAATTTCGGGTGCAATTTCTGTGTTTCATCGTCAATATGAAGGTCCAAGGTATACAGTAAACGTGAAGTGAAGCATCGGAATCTAAAACTGGACTCACAGGAGAGGTTCAAATCAAAGAAAGTTAGAGTGTCCAACCTCTTGTTCTTAAGTCGGCATTGTGCCATTAGTATTAATTTCGGATGCAATTTCTGTGTTTCATCGTCAATATGAAGGTCCAAGGTATACAGTAAACCTGAAGTGAAGCATCGGAATATAAAACTGGACACATCAGTAGAGGTTCAAATCATAGAAAGTTAGAGTGTCACTCCTCTTGTACTTAAGTCGGCATTGTGCCTTTTGTAATAAATTCGGATGCAATTTCTGTGCTTCATCGTCAATAAGAAGGTTCAAAGTACACAGTAAACCTCAAGTGAAGCATCGGAATCTAAAACTGGGCTCAAAGGAGAGGTCCAAATCATTGAAAGTTAGAGTGTTAGTCCTCTTGTACTTAAGTCGGCATTGTGCCTTTTGTTTTAAATTCGGATGCAATTTCTGTGTTTCATCGTCAATAAGAAGGTCCAAGGGAAACAGTAAACCTGTAGTGAAGCATCGGAATCTAAAACTGGACTCACAGGGGAGGTTCAAATCATAGAAAGTTAGAGTGTCAGTCCTCTTGTACTTAAGTCGGCATTGTGATTTTTGTATTAAATTCGCATGCAATTTCTGTGTAACATCGTCAATAAGAAGGTCCAAGGGATACAGTAAACCTGAAGTGAAGCATCGGAATCTAAAACTAGACTCACAGGCGAGGTTCAAATCATAGAAAGTTAAGGTGTCAGTCCTCTTGTACTTAAGTCGGCATTGTGCCTTTTGTATTAAATTCGGATGCAATTTCTGTCTTTCATCGTCAATAAGAAAGTCCAAGGTATACAGTAAACCTGAAGTGAAGCATCGGAATCTAAAACTGGACTCACAGGTGCGGCTCAAATCATAGAAAGTTAGAGTGTCAGTCCTCTTGTACTTAAGTCGGCATTGTGCCTTTTAAATTTCATTCCGATGCAATTTAAGTGCTTCATCGTCAATAAGAAGGTCCATGGTATACAGTAAATCTGAAGTGAAGCATCGGAATCTAAAACTGGACTCACAGGAGAGGTTCAAATCATAGAAAGTTAGAGTGTCAGTCCCCTTGTACTTAAGTCGGCATTGTGCCTTTTGAATTAAATACGGGTGAAATTTCTTTGTTTCATTGTCAATAAGATGGTTCGAGGTGTACAGTAAACCTGAAGTGAAGCATCGGAATCTAAGACTGGACTCACAGGAGAGGTTCAAATCATAGAAAGTTAGAGTGTCAGGCCTCTTGTACTTAAGACGGCATTGTGCCTTTTGTATTTAATTCGGATGCAATTTCTATGTTTCATCGTCAATAAGACTGTCCAAGGTATACAGTAAACCTGAAGTGAAGTTTCGGAATCTAAAACAAGACTCACAGGAGAGGTACAAATCTTACAAAGTTAGAATGTCAGTCCTCTTGTACTTAAATCGGCATTGTGCCCTTTGAATTTATATTCCGATGCAATTTCTGTGCTTTATCGTCACCTAGATGGTCCAAGGTATACAGTAAACCTGAAGTGAAGCTTCGGAATCTAAAACTGGGCTCACAGGAGAGGTTCAAATCATAGTATGTTGGAGTGTCATTCCTCTTGTACTTAAGTCAGCACTGTGCCTTATGTATTAAATTCGGATGCAATTTCTGTGTTTCATCGTCAAAAATAAGGCCCAAGGTATACAGTAAACCTTAACTGAAGCATCGGAATCTAAAACTGGACTCACAGGAGAGGTTCAAATCATAGAAAATCAGAGTGTCAGTCCTCTTGTACTTAAGTCGGCATTGTAACTTTGTCTTAAATTCGGATGCAATTTCTGTGCTTCATCGTCAATAAGTAGGTCCATGGGATACAGTAAACCTGAAGTGAAGCATCGGAATCTAAAACTGGACTCACAGGAGAGGTTTAAGTCATAGAAAGTTAGAGTGTCAGTCCCCTTGGACTTAAGTCGGCATTGTGCCTCTTGTATTACATTCGGATGCAATTTCTGTGTTTCATCGTCAATAAGAAGGTCCAAGGTATTCAGTAAACCTGAAGTGAGGCATCGAAAACTAAAACTGGGCTCACAGGAGAGGTTCAAATCATAGAAAGTTGGATTGTCAGTCCTCTTGTACTTAAGTCTACATTGTGAATTTTGAATTTAATTCCGATGTAATTTCTGTGCTTCATCGTTAATAAGAAGGTCCAAGGTATACAGTAAACCTGAAGTGAAGCATCGGAATCTAAAACTGGACTCACAGGAAAGGTACAAATCATTGAAAGTTAGAGTGTCAGTCCTTATGTACTTAAGTAGGCATTGTGCCTTTTGAATTTAATTCCGATGCAATTTATGTGCTTCATCGTCAAAAAGAAGGTCCAAGGTATACAGTAAACCTGAAGTGAAGCATCGGAATCTGAGACTGGACTCACAGGAGCGGCTCAAATCATAGAAAGTTAGAGTGTCAGTCCTCTTGTACTTAAGTCGGCACTGTGAGTTTTGTATTAAATTCGGATTCAATTTCTGTGTTTCATCGTCAATAAGAAGGTCCATGGTATACAGTAAATCTGAAGTGAAGCATCGGAATCTAAAACTGGACTCACTGGAGAGGTTCAAATCATAGAAAGTTAGAGTGTCAGTCCCCTTGTACTTAAGTCGGCATTTGGCCTTTTGTATTAAATTCGGATGCAATTTCTGTGTTTCATCGTCAATAAGATGGTTCGAGGTGTACAGTAAACCTGAAGTGAAGCATCGAAATCTAAGACTGGACTCACAGGAGAGGTTCAAATCATAGAAAGTTAGAGTGTCAGGCCTCTTGTACTTAAGACGGCATTGTGCCTTTTGTATTAAATTCGGATGCAATTTCTATGTTTCATCGTCAATAAGACTGTCCAAGGTATACAGTAAACCTGAAGTGAAGTTTCGGAATCGAAAACTGGACTCACAGGAGAGGTACAAATCATACAAAGTTAGAGTGTCAGTGCTCTTGTACTTAAATCGGCATTGTGCCCTTTGAATTTATATTCCAATGCAATTTCTGTGCTTTATCGTCAATTAGATGGTCCAAGGTATACAGTAAACCTGAAGTGAAGCTTCGGAATCTAAAACTGGGCTCACAGGAGAGGTTCAAATCATAGTATGTTGGAGTGTCATTCCTCTTGTACTTAAGTCAGCACTGTGCCTTATGTATTAAATTCGGATGCAATTTCTGTGTTTCATCGTCAAAAATAAGGCCCAAGGTATACAGTAAACCTTAACTGAAGCATCGGAATCTAAAACTGGACTCACAGGAGAGGTTCAAATCATAGAAAATCAGAGTGTCAGTCCTCTTGTACTTAAGTCGGCATTGTAACTTTGTCTTAAATTCGGATGCAATTACTGTGCTTCATCGTCAATAAGTAGGTCCATGGGATACAGTAAACCTGAAGTGAAGCATCGGAATCTAAAACTGGACTCACAGGAGAGGTTTAAGTCATAGAATGTTAGAGTGTCAGTCCCCTTGCACTTAAGTCGGCATTGTGCCTCTTGTATTAAATTCGGATGCAATTTCTGTGTTTCATCGTCAATAAGAAGGTCCAAGGTATACAGTAAACCTGAAGTGAAGCATCGGAATCTAAAACTGGATGCACAGAAGAGGTACAAATCATAGAAACTTAGAGTGTCAGTCCTCTTGTACTCAAGTCGGCATTGTGCATTTTGTATTACATTCGGATGCAATTTCTGTGTTTCATCGTCAATAAGAAGGTCCAAGGTATTCAGTAAACCTGAAGTGAGGCATCGAAAACTAAAACTGGACTCACAGGAGAGGTTCAAATCATAGAAAGTTGGATTGTCAGTCCTCTTGTACTTAAGTCTACATTGTGAATTTTGAATTTAATTCCGATGTAATTTCTGTGCTTCATCGTTAATAAGAAGGTCCAAGGTATACAGTAAACCTGAAGTGAAGCATCGGAATCTAAAACTGGACTCACAGGAAAGGTACAAATCATAGAAAGTTAGAGTGTCAGTCCTTATGTACTTAAGTAGGCATTGTGCCTTTTGAATTTAATTCCGATGCAATTTATTTGCTTCATCGTCAAAAAGAAGGTCCAAGGTATACAGTAAACCTGAAGTGAAGCATCGGAATCTAAGACTGGACTCACAGGAGCGGCTCAAATCATAGAAAGTTAGAGTGTCAGTCCTCTTGTACTTAAGTCGGCACTGTGAGTTTTGTATTAAATTCGGATTCAATTTCTGTGTTTCATCGTCAATAAGAAGGTCCAAGGTATACAGTAAACCTGAAGTGAAGCATCGGAATCTAAAACTGGACTCACAGGAAAGGTACAAATCATAGAAAGTTAGAGTGTCAGTCCTCTTGTACTTAAGTCGACATTGTGCCTTTTGTATTAAATTCGGATGCAATTTCAGTGTTTCATCGTCAATAAGTAGGTCCAAGGTATACAGTAAACCTGAAGTGAAGCATCGGAATCTAATACTGCACTCGCAGGAGAGGTTCAAATCATAGAAAGTTAGAGTGTCAGTCCCCTTGTACTTAAGTCGGCATTTGGCCTTTTGTATTAAATTCGGATGCAATTTCTGTGTTTCATCGTCAATAAGATGGTTCGAGGTGTACAGTAAACCTGAAGTGAAGCTTCGGAATCTAAAACTGGGCTCACAGGAGAGGTTCAAATCATAGAATGTTGGAGTGTCAGTCCTTTTGTACTTAAGTCGGCACTGTGCCTTTTGTATTAAATTCGGATGCAATTTCTGTGTTTCATCGTCAAAAAGTAGGAACAAGGTATACAGTAAACCTGAAGTGAAGCATCGGAATCTAAAACTGGACTCACAGGAGAGGTTCAAATCATAGAAAATCAGAGTGTCAGTCCTCCTGTACTTAAGTCGGCATTGTAACTTTGTCTTAAATTCGGATGCAATTTCTGTGCTTCATCGTCAATAAGAGGGTCCAAGGGATACAGTAAACCTGAAGTGAAGCATCGGAATCTAAAACTGGACTCACAGGAGAGGTTCAAATCATAGAAAGTTAGAGTGTTCGTCCCCTTGCACTTAAGTCGGCATTGTGCCTCTCGTATTAAATTCGGATGCAATTTCTGTGTTTCATTGTATATTAGAAGGTCCACCGATACAGTAAACCTGAAGTAAAGCAACGGAATCTAAAACTGGACTCACAGGAGGGGTTCAAATCATATTAAGTTAGAGAGTAAATCCTCTTGTACTTAAGTCGGCATTGTGCCTTTTGTATTAAATTCGGATGAAATTTCTGTCTTTCATCGTCAATAAGAAGGTCCAAGGTATATAGTAAACCTGAAGTGAAGCATCGGAATCTAAATCTGGACTCACAGGAGAGGTTCAAATCATACAACGATAGAGTGTCAGTCCTCTTGTACTTATGTCGGCATTGTGCCTTTTGTATTAAATTCGGATGCAATTATTGTGTTTCATCGTCAATAAGAAGGTCCAAGGTATACAGTAAACTTGAAGTGAAGCATTGGAATCTAAAACTGGACTCACAGGAGAGGTTCAAATCATAGGAAGTTAGAGTGCCTGTCCTCTTGTACTTAAGTCGGCATTGTGCCTTTTGTATTAAATTAGGATGCAATTTCTGTGTTTCATCGTCAATAAGAATGTCCGAGGTATACAGTAAACCTGAAGTGAAGCATCGGAATCTAAAACTGGATTCACAGGAGAGGTTTAAATCATAGAAAGTTAGAGTGTCAGTCCTCTTGTACTTAAGTCGGCATTGTGCCTTTTGTATTAAATTCGGATGCAATTTCTGTGTTTCATCGTCAATATGAAGGTCCAAGGGACACAGTAAACCTGAAGTGAGGCATCGGAATCTAAAACTGGACTCACAGGAGAGATTCAAATCTTAGGAAGTTAGAGTGTCAGTCCTCTTGTACTTTAGTCAGCATTGTGCCTTTTGTATTAAATTAGAATGCAATTTCTGTGTTTCATCGTCAATAACAAGGTCCAAGGTATACAGTAAACCTAAAGTGAAGCATCGGAATCTAACACTGGACTCACAGGAGAGGTTCAAATCATAGAAAGTTAGAGTGTCAGTCCTCTTGTACTTAAGTAGGCATTGTGCCATTTGTATTAAACTGGGATGCAATTTCTATGTTTCATCGTTAGGTAAGAAGGCCTAAGGTATACGGTAATCCTGAAGTGAAGCATCATAGTCTAAAACTGGACTCACAGGAGAGGTTCAAATCATAGAAAGTTAGAGTGTCAGTCCTCTTGTACCTAAGTCGGCATTGTGCCTTTTCTATTAAATTAGGATGCTATTTCTGTATTTCATCGTCAATAAGAAGGTCCAAGGTATATATTAAACATGAAGTGAAGAATCGGAATCAAAAACTGGACTTACAGAAAAGGTTGAAATCATAGATAGTTAGAGTGTCAGTACTCTTGTACTTAAGTCGGCATTGTGCCTTTTGTAATAATTTCGGATGCAATTTCTGTGTTTCATCGTCAACAAGAAGGTCCAAGGTATACAGTGAACCTTAAGTGAAGCATCGGAATCAAAAACTGGACCCACAGGAGAGGTTCAAATCATAGAAACTTAGAGTGTCCGTACTCATGTACTTAAGTCTTCAATGTGCCTTTTGTATTGATTTTGGATGCAATTTCTGTGTATCGTCGTCAAGAAGAAGGTCCAAAGTATACAGTAAACCTGAAGTGAAGCATCGGAATCTAAAACTGGACTCACAGATGAGGTTCAAATCATAGAAAGTTAGAGTGTCAGTTCTCTTGCAATTAAGTCGGCATTGTGCCTTTTGTATTAAATTCGGATGCAATTTCTGTGATTCATCGTCAACAAGAAGGTCCAAGGTATACAGCAAACCTGAAGTGAAGCAACGGAATCTAAAACTGGACTCACATGAGGGGTTCAAATCATATTAAGTTAGAGAGTCAATCCTCTTGTACTTAAGTCGGCATTGTGCCTTTTGTATTATATTAGGATGAAAATTCTGTATTCCATCGTCAATAAGAAGGTCCAAGGTATATAGTAAACCTGAAGTGAAGCATCGGAATCTAAATCTGGACTCACAGGAGGGGTCCAAATGATAGAACGTTAGCGTGTCAGTCCTCTTGTACTTAAGTCGGCATTGTGCCTTTTGTATTAAATTAGGATGCAATTTCTGTGTTTCATCGTCAATATGAAGGTCCAAGGGACACAGCAGTAAACCTGAAGTGAAGCATCGGAATCTAAAACTGGACTCACAGGAGAGATTCAAATCTTAGGAAGTTAGAGTGTCAGTCCTCTTGTACTTACGTCAGCATTGTGCCTTTTGTATCAAATTAGGATGCAATTTCTGTTTTTCATCGTCAATAAGAATGTCCAAGGTATACAGTAAACCTAAAGTGAAGCATCGGAATCTAAAACTGGACTCACAGGAGAGATTCAAATCTTAGGAAGTTAGAGTGTCAGTCCTCTTGTACTTCAGTCGGCACTGTGCCTTTTGTATTAAATTCGGATGCAATTTCTGTGTTTTATCGTCAATAAGAAGGTCCAAAGGTTACAGTACACCTGAAGTGAAGCATCGGAATCTAAAACTGGACTCACAGGAGAGGTTCAAATCAAAGAAAGTTAGAGTGTCCAACCTCTTGTTCTTAAGTCTGCATTGTGCCATTAGTATTAATTTCGGGTGCAATTTCTGTGTTTCATCGTCAATATGAAGGTCCAAGGTATACAGTAAACGTGAAGTGAAGCATCGGAATCTAAAACTGGACTCACAGGAGAGGTTCAAATCAAAGAAAGTTAGAGTGTCCAACCTCTTGTTCTTAAGTCGGCATTGTGCCATTAGTATTAATTTCGGATGCAATTTCTGTGTTTCATCGTCAATATGAAGGTCCAAGGTATACAGTAAACCTGAAGTGAAGCATCGGAATATAAAACTGGACACATCAGTAGAGGTTCAAATCATAGAAAGTTAGAGTGTCACTCCTCTTGTACTTAAGTCGGCATTGTGCCTTTTGTAATAAATTCGGATGCAATTTCTGTGCTTCATCGTCAATAAGAAGGTTCAAAGTACACAGTAAACCTCAAGTGAAGCATCGGAATCTAAAACTGGGCTCAAAGGAGAGGTCCAAATCATTGAAAGTTAGAGTGTCAGTCCTCTTGTACTTAAGTCGGCATTGTGCCTTTTGTTTTAAATTCGGATGCAATTTCTGTGTTTCATCGTCAATAAGAAGGTCCAAGGGAAACAGTAAACCTGTAGTGAAGCATCGGAATCTAAATCTGGACTCACAGGGGAGGTTCAAATCATAGAAAGTTAGAGTGTCAGTCCTCTTGTACTTAAGTCGGCATTGTGATTTTTGTATTAAATTCGCATGCAATTTCTGTGTAACATCGTCAATAAGAAGGTCCAAGGGATACAGTAAACCTGAAGTGAAGCATCGGAATCTAAAACTAGACTCACAGGCGAGGTTCAAATCATAGAAAGTTAGAGTGTCAGTCCTCTTGTACTTAAGTCGGCATTGTGCCTTTTGTATTAAATTCGGATGCAATTTCTGTCTTTCATCGTCAATAAGAAAGTCCAAGGTATACAGTAAACCTGAAGTGAAGCATCGGAATCTAAAACTGGACTCACAGGTGCGGCTCAAATCATAGAAAGTTAGAGTGTCAGTCCTCTTGTACTTAAGTCGGCATTGTGCCTTTTAAATTTCATTCCGATGCAATTTAAGTGCTTCATCGTCAATAAGAAGGTCCATGGTATACAGTAAATCTGAAGTGAAGCATCGGAATCTAAAACTGGACTCACAGGAGAGGTTCAAATCATAGAAAGTTAGAGTGTCACTCCCCTTGTACTTAAGTCGGCATTGTGCCTTTTGAATTAAATTCGGGTGCAATTTCTTTGTTTCATTGTCAATAAGATGGTTCGAGGTGTACAGTAAACCTGAAGTGAAGCATCGGAATCTAAGACTGGACTCACAGGAGAGGTTCAAATCATAGAAAGTTAGAGTGTCAGGCCTCTTGTACTTAAGACGGCATTGTGCCTTTTGTATTAAATTCGGATGCAATTTCTATGTTTCATCGTCAATAAGACTGTCCAAGGTATACAGTAAACCTGAAGTGAAGTTTCGGAATCTAAAACAAGACTCACAGGAGAGGTACAAATCTTACAAAGTTAGAATGTCAGTCCTCTTGTACTTAAATCGGCATTGTGCCCTTTGAATTTATATTCCGATGCAATTTCTGTGCTTTATCGTCACCTAGATGGTCCAAGGTATACAGTAAACCTGAAGTGAAGCTTCGGAATCTAAAACTGGGCTCACAGGAGAGGTTCAAATCATAGTATGTTGGAGTGTCATTCCTCTTGTACTTAAGTCAGCACTGTGCCTTATGTATTAAATTCGGATGCAATTTCTGTGTTTCATCGTCAAAAATAAGGCCCAAGGTATACAGTAAACCTTAACTGAAGCATCGGAATCTAAAACTGGACTCACAGGAGAGGTTCAAATCATAGAAAATCAGAGTGTCAGTCCTCTTGTACTTAAGTCGGCATTGTAACTTTGTCTTAAATTCGGATGCAATTTCTGTGCTTCATCGTCAATAAGTAGGTCCATGGGATACAGTAAACCTGAAGTGAAGCATCGGAATCTAAAACTGGACTCACAGGAGAGGTTCAAATCATAGAAAGTTAGAGTGTTCGTCCCCTTGCACTTAAGTCGGCATTGTGCCTCTTGTATTAAATTCGGATGCAATTTCTGTGTTTCATCGTCAATAAGAAGGTCCAAGGTATACAGTAAACCTGAAGTGAAGCATCGGAATCTAAAACTGGATGCACAGGAGAGGTACAAATCATAGAAACTTAGAGTGTCAGTCCTCTTGTACTCAAGTCGGCATTGTGCATTTTGTATTACATTCGGATGCAATTTCTGTGTTTCATCGTCAATAAGAAGGTCCAAGGTATTCAGTAAACCTGAAGTGAGGCATCGAAAACTAAAACTGGGCTCACAGGAGAGGTTCAAATCATAGAAAGTTGGATTGTCAGTCCTCTTGTACTTAAGTCTACATTGTGAATTTTGAATTTAATTCCGATGTAATTTCTGTGCTTCATCGTTAATAAGAAGGTCCAAGGTATACAGTAAACCTGAAGTGAAGCATCGGAATCTAAAACTGGACTCACAGGAAAGGTACAAATCATAGAAAGTTAGAGTGTCAGTCCTTATGTACTTAAGTAGGCATTGTGCCTTTTGAATTTAATTCCGATGCAATTTATGTGCTTCATCGTCAAAAAGAAGGTCCAAGGTATACAGTAAACCTGAAGTGAAGCATCGGAATCTAAGACTGGACTCACAGGAGCGGCTCAAATCATAGAAAGTTAGAGTGTCAGTCCTCTTGTACTTAAGTCGGCACTGTGAGTTTTGGATTAAATTCGGATTCAATTTCTGTGTTTCATCGTCAATAAGAAGGTCCAAGGTATACAGTAAACCTGAAGTGAAGCATCGGAATCTAAAACTGGACTCACAGGAAAGGTACAAATCATAGAAAGTTAGAGTGTCAGTCCTCTTGTACTTAAGTCGGCATTGTGCCTTTTAAATTTCATTCCGATGCAATTTAAGTGCTTCATCGTCAATAAGAAGGTCCATGGTATACAGTAAATCTGAAGTGAAGCATCGGAATCTAAAACTGGACTCACAGGAGAGGTTCAAATCATAGAAAGTTAGAGTGTCAGTCCCCTTGTACTTAAGTCGGCATTTGGCCTTTTGTATTAAATTCGGATGCAATTTCTGTGTTTCATCGTCAATAAGATGGTTCGAGGTGTACAGTAAACCTGAAGTGAAGCTTCGGAATCTAAAACTGGGCTCACAGGAGAGGTTCAAATCATAGAATGTTGGAGTGTCAGTCCTTTTGTACTTAAGTCGGCACTGTGCCTTTTGTATTAAATTCGGATGCAATTTCTGTGTTTCATCGTCAAAAAGTAGGCCCAAGGTATACAGTAAACCTGAAGTGAAGCATCGGAATCTAAAACTGGACTCACAGGAGAGGTTCAAATCATAGAAAATCAGAGTGTCAGTCCTCCTGTACTTAAGTCGGCATTGTAACTTTGTCTTAAATTCGGATGCAATTTCTGTGCTTCATCGTCAATAAGAAGGTCCAAGGGATACAGTAAACCTGAAGTGAAGCATCGGAATCTAAAACTGGACTCACAGGAGAGGTTCAAATCATAGAAAGTTAGAGTGTTCGTCCCCTTGCACTTAAGTCGGCATTGTGCCTCTTGTATTAAATTCGGATGCAATTTCTGTGTTTCATTGTATATTAGAAGGTCCACCGATACAGTAAACCTGAAGTAAAGCAACGGAATCTAAAACTGGACTCACAGGAGGGGTTCAAATCATATTAAGTTAGAGAGTAAACCCTCTTGTACTTAAGTCGGCATTGTGCCTTTTGTATTAAATTCGGATGAAATTTCTGTCTTTCATCGTCAATAAGAAGGTCCAAGGTATATAGTAAACCTGAAGTGAAGCATCGGAATCTAAATCTGGACTCACAGGAGAGGTTCAAATCATACAACGATAGAGTGTCAGTCCTCTTGTACTTATGTCGGCATTGTGCCTTTTGTATTAAATTCGGATGCAATTATTGTGTTTCATCGTCAATAAGAAGGTCCAAGGTATACAGTAAACTTGAAGTGAAGCATTGGAATCTAAAACTGGACTCACAGGAGAGGTTCAAATCATAGGAAGTTAGAGTGCCTGTCCTCTTGTACTTAAGTCGGCATTGTGCCTTTTGTATTAAATTAGGATGCAATTTCTGTGTTTCATCGTCAATAAGAATGTCCGAGGTATACAGTAAACCTGAAGTGAAGCATCGGAATCTAAAACTGGATTCACAGGAGAGGTTTAAATCATAGAAAGTTAGAGTGTCAGTCCTCTTGTACTTAAGTCGGCATTGTGCCTTTTGTATTAAATTCGGATGCAATTTCTGTGTTTCATCGTCAATATGAAGGTCCAAGGGACACAGTAAACCTGAAGTGAGGCATCGGAATCTAAAACTGGACTCACAGGAGATATTCAAATCTTAGGAAGTTAGAGTGTCAGTCCTCTTGTACTTTAGTCAGCATTGTGCCTTTTGTATTAAATTAGAATGCAATTTCTGTGTTTCATCGTCAATAAGAAGGTCCAAGGTATACAGTAAACCTAAAGTGAAGCATCGGAATCTAACACTGGACTCACAGGAGAGGTTCAAATCATAGAAAGTTAGAGTGTCAGTCCTCTTGTACTTAAGTAGGCATTGTGCCTTTTGTATTAAACTGGGATGCAATTTCTATGTTTCATCGTTAGGTAAGAAGGCCTAAGGTATACGGTAATCCTGAAGTGAAGCATCATAGTCTAAAACTGGACTCACAGGAGAGGTTCAAATCATAGAAAGTTAGAGTGTCAGTCCTCTTGTACCTAAGTCGGCATTGTGCCTTTTCTATTAAATTAGGATGCTATTTCTGTATTTCATCGTCAATAAGAAGGTCCAAGGTATATATTAAACATGAAGTGAAGCATCGGAATCAAAAACTGGACTTACAGAAAAGGTTGAAATCATAGAAAGTTAGAGTGTCAGTACTCTTGTACTTAAGTCGGCATTGTGCCTTTTGTAATAATTTCGGATGCAATTTCTGTGTTTCATCGTCAACAAGAAGGTCCAAGGTATACAGTGAACCTTAAGTGAAGCATCGGAATCAAAAACTGGACCCACAGGAGAGGTTCAAATCATAGAAACTTAGAGTGTCCGTACTCATGTACTTAAGTCTTCAATGTGCCTTTTGTATTGATTTTGGATGCAATTTCTGTGTATCGTCGTCAAGAAGAAGGTCCAAAGTATACAGTAAACCTGAAGTGAAGCATCGGAATCTAAAACTGGACTCACAGATGAGGTTCAAATCATAGAAAGTTAGAGTGTCAGTTCTCTTGCAATTAAGTCGGCATTGTGCCTTTTGTATTAAATTCGGATGCAATTTCTGTGATTCATCGTCAACAAGAAGGTCCAAGGTATACAGCAAACCTGAAGTGAAGCAACGGAATCTAAAACTGGACTCACATGAGGGGTTCAAATCATATTAAGTTAGAGAGTCAATCCTCTTGTACTTATGTCGGCATTGTGCCTTTTGTATTATATTAGGATGAAAATTCTGTATTTCATCGTCAATAAGAAGGTCCAAGGTATATAGTAAACCTGAAGTGAAGCATCGGAATCTAAATCTGGACTCACAGGAGGGGTTCAAATCATAGAACGTTAGCGTGTCAGTCCTCTTGTACTTAAGTCGGCATTGTGCCTTTTGTATTAAATTAGGATGCAATTTCTGTGTTTCATCGTCAATATGAAGGTCCAAGGGACACAGCAGTAAACCTGAAGTGAAGCATCGGAATCTAAAACTGGACTCACAGGAGAGATTCAAATCTTAGGAAGTTAGAGTGTCAGTCCTCTTGTACTTACGTCAGCATTGTGCATTTTGTATCAAATTAGGATGCAATTTCTGTTTTTCATCGTCAATTAGAATGTCCAAGGTATACAGTAAACCTAAAGTGAAGCATCGGAATCTAAAACTGGACTCACAGGAGAGATTCAAATCTTAGGAAGTTAGAGTGTCAGTCCTCTTGTACTTCAGTCGGCATTGTGCCTTTTGTATTAAATTCGGATGCAATTTCTGTGTTTTATCGTCAATAAGAAGGTCCAAAGGTTACAGTACACCTGAAGTGAAGCATCGGAATCTAAAACTGGACTCACAGGAGAGGTTCAAATCAAAGAAAGTTAGAGTGTCCAACCTCTTGTTCTTAAGTCTGCATTGTGCCATTAGTATTAATTTCGGGTGCAATTTCTGTGTTTCATCGTCAATATGATGGTCCAAGGTATACAGTAAACGTGAAGTGAAGCATCGGAATCTAAAACTGGACTCACAGGAGAGGTTCAAATCAAAGAAAGTTACAGTGTCCAACCTCTTGTTCTTAAGTCGGCATTGTGCCATTAGTATTAATTTCGGATGCAATTTCTGTGTTTCATCGTCAATATGAAGGTCCAAGGTATACAGTAAACCTGAAGTGAAGCATCGGAATATAAAACTGAACACATCAGTAGAGGTTCAAATCATAGAAAGTTAGAGTGTCACTCCTCTTGTACTTAAGTCGGCATTGTGCCTTTTGTAATAAATTCGGATGCAATTTCTGTGCTTCATCGTCAATAAGAAGGTTCAAAGTACACAGTAAACCTCAAGTGAAGCATCGGAATCTAAAACTGGGCTCAAAGGAGAGGTCCAAATCATTGAAAGTTAGAGTGTCAGTCCTCTTGTACTTAAGTCGGCATTGTGCCTTTTGTTTTAAATTCGGATGCAATTTCTGTGTTTCATCGTCAATAAGAAGGTCCAAGGGAAACAGTAAACCTGTAGTGAAGCATCGGAATCTAAAACTGGACTCACAGGGGAGGTTCAAATCATAGAAAGTTAGAGTGTCAGTCCTCTTGTACTTAAGTCGGCATTGTGGTTTTTTGTATTAAATTCGCATGCAATTTCTGTGTAACATCGTCAATAAGAAGGTCCAAGGGATACAGTAAACCTGAAGTGAAGCATCGGAATCTAAAACTAGACTCACAGGCGAGGTTCAAATCATAGAAAGTTAGAGTGTCAGTCCTCTTGTACTTAAGTCGGCATTGTGCCTTTTGTATTAAATTCGGATGCAATTTCTGTCTTTCATCGTCAATAAGAAAGTCCAAGGTATACAGTAAACCTGAAGTGAAGCATCGGAATCTAAAACTGGACTCACAGGTGCGGCTCAAATCATAGAAAGTTAGAGTGTCAGTCCTCTTGTACTTAAGTCGGCATTGTGCCTTTTAAATTTCATTCCGATGCAATTTAAGTGCTTCATCGTCAATAAGAAGGTCCATGGTATACAGTAAATCTGAAGTGAAGCATCGGAATCTAAAACTGGACTCACAGGAGAGGTTCAAATCATAGAAAGTTAGAGTGTCAGTCCCCTTGTACTTAAGTCGGCATTGTGCCTTTTGAATTAAATTCGGGTGCAATTTCTTTGTTTCATTGTCAATAAGATGGTTCGAGGTGTACAGTAAACCTGAAGTGAAGCATCGGAATCTAAAACTGGGCTCACAGGAGAGGTTCAAATCATAGTATGTTGGAGTGTCATTCCTCTTGTACTTAAGTCAGCACTGTGCCTTATGTATTAAATTCGGATGCAATTTCTGTGTTTCATCGTCAAAAATAAGGCCCAAGGTATACAGTAAACCTTAACTGAAGCATCGGAATCTAAAACTGGACTCACAGGAGAGGTTCAAATCATAGAAAATCAGAGTGTCAGTCCTCTTGTACTTAAGTCGGCATTGTAACTTTGTCTTAAATTCGGATGCAATTTCTGTGCTTCATCGTCAATAAGTAGGTCCATGGGATACAGTAAACCTGAAGTGAAGCATCGGAATCTAAAACTGGACTCACAGGAGAGGTTTAAGTCATAGAAAGTTAGAGTGTCAGTCCCCTTGGACTTAAGTCGGCATTGTGCCTCTTGTATTAAATTCGGATGCAATTTCTGTGTTTCATCGTCAATAAGAAGGTCCAAGGTATACAGTAAACCTGAAGTGAAGCATCGGAATCTAAAACTGGATGCACAGGAGAGGTACAAATCATAGAAACTTAGAGTGTCAGTCCTCTTGTACTCAAGTCGGCATTGTGCATTTTGTATTACATTCGGATGCAATTTCTGTGTTTCATCCTCAATAAGAAGGTCCAAGGTATTCAGTAAACCTGAAGTGAAGCATCGGAATCTAAAACTGGACTCACAGGAAAGGTACAAATCATAGAAAGTTAGAGTGTCAGTCCTTATGTACTTAAGTAGGCATTGTGCCTTTTGAATTTAATTCCGATGCAATTTATGTGCTTCATCGTCAAAAAGAAGGTCCAAGGTATACAGTAAACCTGAAGTGAAGCATCGGAATCTAAGACTGGACTCACAGGAGCGGCTCAAATCATAGAAAGTTAGAGTGTCAGTCCTCTTGTACTTAAGTCGGCACTGTGAGTTTTGTATTAAATTCGGATTCAATTTCTGTGTTTCATCGTCAATAAGAAGGTCCATGGTATACAGTAAATGTGAAGTGAAGCATCGGAATCTAAAACTGGACTCACAGGAGAGGTTCAAATCATAGAAAGTTAGAGTGTCAGTCCCCTTGTACTTAAGTCGGCATTTGGCCTTTTGTATTAAATTCGGATGCAATTTCTGTGTTTCATCGTCAATAAGATGGTTCGAGGTGTACAGTAAACCTGAAGTGAAGCATCGAAATCTAAGACTGGACTCACAGGAGAGGTTCAAATCATAGAAAGTTAGAGTGTCAGGCCTCTTGTACTTAAGACGGCATTGTGCCTTTTGTATTAAATTCGGATGCAATTTCTATGTTTCATCGTCAATAAGACTGTCCAAGGTATACAGTAAACCTGAAGTGAAGCATCGGAATCGAAAACTGGACTCACAGGAGAGGTACAAATCATACAAAGTTAGAGTGTCAGTGCTCTTGTACTTAAATCGGCATTGTGCCCTTTGAATTTATATTCCAATGCAATTTCTGTGCTTTATCGTCAATTAGATGGTCCAAGGTATACAGTAAACCTGAAGTGAAGCTTCGGAATCTAAAACTGGGCTCACAGGAGAGGTTCAAATCATAGTATGTTGGAGTGTCATTCCTCTTGTACTTAAGTCAGCACTGTGCCTTATGTATTAAATTCGGATGCAATTTCTGTGTTTCATCGTCAAAAATAAGGCCCAAGGTATACAGTAAACCTTGACTGAAGCATCGGAATCTAAAACTGGACTCACAGGAGAGGTTCAAATCATAGAAAATCAGAGTGTCAGTCCTCTTGTACTTAAGTCGGCATTGTAACTTTGTCTTAAATTCGGATGCAATTTCTGTGCTTCATCGTCAATAAGTAGGTCCATGGGATACAGTAAACCTGAAGTGAAGCATCGGAATCTAAAACTGGACTCACAGGAGAGGTTTAAGTCATAGAAAGTTAGAGTGTCAGTCCCCTTGCACTTAAGTCGGCATTGTGCCTCTTGTATTAAATTCGGATGCAATTTCTGTGTTTCATCGTCAATAAGAAGGTCCAAGGTATACAGTAAACCTGAAGTGAAGCATCGGAATCTAAAACTGGATGCACAGAAGAGGTACAAATCATAGAATCTTAGAGTGTCAGTCCTCTTGTACTCAAGTCGGCATTGTGCATTTTGTATTACATTCGGATGCAATTTCTGTGTTTCATCGTCAATAAGAAGGTCCAAGGTATTCAGTAAACCTGAAGTGAGGCATCGAAAACTAAAACTGGACTCACAGGAGAGGTTCAAATCATAGAAAGTTGGATTGTCAGTCCTCTTGTACTTAAGTCTACATTGTGAATTTTGAATTTAATTCCGATGTAATTTCTGTGCTTCATCGTTAATAAGAAGGTCCAAGGTATACAGTAAACCTGAAGTGAAGCATCGGAATCTAAAACTGGACTCACAGGAAAGGTACAAATCATAGAAAGTTAGAGTGTCAGTCCTTATGTACTTAAGTAGGCATTGTGCCTTTTGAATTTAATTCCGATGCAATTTATTTGCTTCATCGTCAAAAAGAAGGTCCAAGGTATACAGTAAACCTGAAGTGAAGCATCGGAATCTAAGACTGGACTCACAGGAGCGGCTCAAATCATAGAAAGTTAGAGTGTCAGTCCTCTTGTACTTAAGTCGGCACTGTGAGTTTTGTATTAAATTCGGATTCAATTTCTGTGTTTCATCGTCAATAAGAAGGTCCAAGGTATACAGTAAACCTGAAGTGAAGCATCGGAATCTAAAACTGGACTCACAGGAAAGGTACAAATCATAGAAAGTTAGAGTGTCAGTCCTCTTGTACTTAAGTCGACATTGTGCCTTTTGTATTAAATTCGGATGCAATTTCAGTGTTTCATCGTCAATAAGTAGGTCCAAGGTATACAGTAAACCTGAAGTGAAGCATCGGAATCTAATACTGGACTCGCAGGAGAGGTTCAAATCATAGAAAGTTAGAGTGTCAGTCCTCTTGTACTTAAGTCGGCATTGTGCCTTTTAAATTTCATTCCGATGCAATTTAAGTGCTTCATCGTCAATAAGAAGGTCCATGGTATACAGTAAATCTGAAGTGAAGCATCGGAATCTAAAACTGGACTCACAGGAGAGGTTCAAATCATAGAAAGTTAGAGTGTCAGTCCCCTTGTACTTAAGTCGGCATTTGGCCTTTTGTATTAAATTCGGATGCAATTTCTGTGTTTCATCGTCAATAAGATGGTTCGAGGTGTACAGTAAACCTGAAGTGAAGCTTCGGAATCTAAAACTGGGCTCACAGGAGAGGTTCAAATCATAGAATGTTGGAGTGTCAGTCCTTTTGTACTTAAGTCGGCACTGTGCCTTTTGTATTAAATTCGGATGCAATTTCTGTGTTTCATCGTCAAAAAGTAGGCCCAAGGTATACAGTAAACCTGAAGTGAAGCATCGGAATCTAAAACTGGACTCACAGGAGAGGTTCAAATCATAGAAAATCAGAGTGTCAGTCCTCCAGTACTTAAGTCGGCATTGTAACTTTGTCTTAAATTCGGATGCAATTTCTGTGCTTCATCGTCAATAAGAAGGTCCAAGGGATACAGTAAACCTGAAGTGAAGCATCGGAATCTAAAACTGGACTCACAGGAGAGGTTCAAATCATAGAAAGTTAGAGTGTTCGTCCCCTTGCACTTAAGTCGGCATTGTGCCTCTTGTATTAAATTCGGATGCAATTTCTGTGTTTCATTGTATATTAGAAGGTCCACCGATACAGTAAACCTGAAGTAAAGCAACGGAATCTAAAACTGGACTCACAGGAGGGGTTCAAATCATATTAAGTTAGAGAGTAAACCCTCTTGTACTTAAGTCGGCATTGTGCCTTTTGTATTAAATTCGGATGAAATTTCTGTCTTTCATCGTCAATAAGAAGGTCCAAGGTATATAGTAAACCTGAGGTGAAGCATCGGAATCTAAATCTGGACTCACAGGAGAGGTTCAAATCATACAACGATAGAGTGTCAGTCCTCTTGTACTTATGTCGGCATTGTGCCTTTTGTATTAAATTCGGATGCAATTATTGTGTTTCATCGTCAATAAGAAGGTCTAAGGTATACAGTAAACTTGAAGTGAAGCATTGGAATCTAAAACTGGACTCACAGGAGAGGTTCAAATCATAGGAAGTTAGAGTGCCTGTCCTCTTGTACTTAAGTCGGCATTGTGCCTTTTGTATTAAATTAGGATGCAATTTCTGTGTTTCATCGTCAATAAGAATGTCCGAGGTATACAGTAAACCTGAAGTGAAGCATCGGAATCTAAAACTGGATTCACAGGAGAGGTTTAAATCATAGAAAGTTAGAGTGTCAGTCCTCTTGTACTTAAGTCGGCATTGTGCCTTTTGTATTAAATTCGGATGCAATTTCTGTGTTTCATCGTCAATATGAAAGTCCAAGGGACACAGTAAACCTGAAGTGAGGCATCGGAATCTAAAACTGGACTCACAGGAGAGATTCAAATCTTAGGAAGTTAGAGTGTCAGTCCTCTTGTACTTTAGTCAGCATTGTGCCTTTTGTATTAAATTAGAATGGAATTTCTGTGTTTCATCGTCAATAAGAAGGTCCAAGGTATACAGTAAACCTAAAGTGAAGCATCGGAATCTAACACTGGACTTACAGGAGAGGTTCAAATCATAGAAAGTTAGAGTGTCAGTCCTCTTGTACTTAAGTAGGCATTGTGCCTTTTGTATTAAACTGGGATGCAATTTCTATGTTTCATCGTTAGGTAAGAAGGCCTAAGGTATACGGTAATCCTGAAGTGAAGCATCATAGTCTAAAACTGGACTCACAGGAGAGGTTCAAATCATAGAAAGTTAGAGTGTCAGTCCTCTTGTACCTAAGTCGGCATTGTGCCTTTTCTATTAAATTAGGATGCTATTTCTGTATTTCATCGTCAATAAGAAGGTCCAAGGTATATATTAAACATGAAGTGAAGCATCGGAATCAAAAACTGGACTTACAGAAAAGGTTGAAATCATAGAAAGTTAGAGTGTCAGTACTCTTGTACTTAAGTCGGCATTGTGCCTTTTGTAATAATTTCGGATGCAATTTCTGTGTTCCATCGTCAACAAGAAGGTCCAAGGTATACAGTGAACCTTAAGTGAAGCATCGGAATCAAAAACTGGACCCACAGGAGAGGTTCAAATCATAGAAACTTAGAGTGTCCGTACTCATGTACTTAAGTCTTCAATGTGCCTTTTGTATTGATTTTGGATGCAATTTCTGTGTATCGTCGTCAAGAAGAAGGTCCAAAGTATACAGTAAACCTGAAGTGAAGCATCGGAATCTAAAACTGGACTCACAGATGAGGTTCAAATCATAGAAAGTTAGAGTGTCAGTTCTCTTGCAATTAAGTCGGCATTGTGCCTTTTGTATTAAATTCGGATGCAATTTCTGTGATTCATCGTCAACAAGAAGGTCCAAGGTATACAGCAAACCTGAAGTGAAGCAACGGAATCTAAAACTGGACTCACATGAGGGGTTCAAATCATATTAAGTTAGAGAGTCAATCCTCTTGTACTTAAGTCGGCATTGTGCCTTTTGTATTATATTAGGATGAAAATTCTGTATTTCATCGTCAATAAGAAGGTCCAAGGTATATAGTAAACCTGAAGTGAAGCA
The DNA here is from genome assembly GCF_021461395.2 of Schistocerca americana. NCBI lineage: Eukaryota > Metazoa > Arthropoda > Insecta > Orthoptera > Acrididae > Schistocerca > Schistocerca americana. The sequence continues at coordinate 63,992,144 of NC_060121.1, forward strand.
TCGGAATCTAAATCTGGACTCACAGGAGGGGTTCAAATCATAGAACGTTAGCGTGTCAGTCCTCTTGTACTTAAGTCGGCATTGTGCCTTTTGTATTAAATTAGGATGCAATTTCTGTGTTTCATCGTCAATATGAAGGTCCAAGGGACACAGCAGTAAACCTGAAGTGAAGCATCGGAATCTAAAACTGGACTCACAGGAGAGATTCAAATCTTAGGAAGTTAGAGTGTCAGTCCTCTTGTACTTACGTCAGCATTGTGACTTTTGTATCAAATTAGGATGCAATTTCTGTTTTTCATCGTCAATAAGAATGTCCAAGGTATACAGTAAACCTAAAGTGAAGCATCGGAATCTAAAACTGGACTCACAGGAGAGATTCAAATCTTAGGAAGTTAGAGTGTCAGTCCTCTTGTACTTCAGTCGGCATTGTGCCTTTTGTATTAAATTCGGATGCAATTTCTGTGTTTTATCGTCAATAAGAAGGTCCAAAGGTTACAGTACACCTGAAGTGAAGCATCGGAATCTAAAACTGGACTCACAGGAGAGGTTCAAATCAAAGGAAGTTAGAGTGTCCAACCTCTTGTTCTTAAGTCTGCATTGTGCCATTAGTATTAATTTCGGGAGCAATTTCTGTGTTTAATCGTCAATATGAAGGTCCAAGGTATACAGTAAACGTGAAGTGAAGCATCGGAATCTAAAACTGGACTCACAGGAGAGGTTCAAATCAAAGAAAGTTAGAGTGTCCAACCTCTTGTTCTTAAGTCGGCATTGTGCCATTAGTATTAATTTCGGATGCAATTTCTGTGTTTCATCGTCAATATGAAGGTCCAAGGTATACAGTAAACCTGAAGTGAAGCATCGGAATATAAAACTGGACACATCAGTAGAGGTTCAAATCATAGAAAGTTAGAGTGTCACTCCTCTTGTACTTAAGTCGGCATTGTGCCTTTTGTAATAAATTCGGATGCAATTTCTGTGCTTCATCGTCAATAAGAAGGTTCAAAGTACACAGTAAACCTCAAGTGAAGCATCGGAATCTAAAACTGGGCTCAAAGGCGAGGTCCAAATCATTGAAAGTTAGAGTGTCAGTCCTCTTGTACTTAAGTCGGCATTGTGCCTTTTGTTTTAAATTCGGATGCAATTTCTGTGTTTCATCGTCAATAAGAAGGTCCAAGGGAAACAGTAAACCTGTAGTGAAGCATCGGAATCTAAAACTGGACTCACAGGGGAGGTTCAAATCATAGAAAGTTAGAGTGTCAGTCCTCTTGTACTTAAGTCGGCATTGTGATTTTTGTATTAAATTCGCATGCAATTTCTGTGTAACATCGTCAATAAGAAGGTCCAAGGGATACAGTAAACCTGAAGTGAAGCATCGGAATCTAAAACTAGACTCACAGGCGAGGTTCAAATCATAGAAAGTTAGAGTGTCAGTCCTCTTGTACTTAAGTCGGCATTGTGCCTTTTGTATTAAATTCGGATGCAATTTCTGTCTTTCATCGTCAATAAGAAAGTCCAAGGTATACAGTAAACCTGAAGTGAAGCATCGGAATCTAAATCTGGATTCACGGGATAGGTTGAAATCATAGATATTTTGAGTGTCACTCCTCTTGTACTTAAGTCGACATTGTGCCTTTTGTAATAAATTCGGATGCAATTTCTGTGCTTCATCGTCAATAAGAAGGTTCAAGGTATACAGTAAACCTCAAGTGAAGCATCGGAATCTAAAACTGGGCTCAAAGGAGAGGTCAAAATCATTGAAATTTAGAGTGTCAGTCCTCTTGTACTTAAGTCGGCATTGTGCCTTTTGTTTTAAATTCGGGTGCAATTACTGTGTTTCATCAACAATAAGAAGGTCCAAGGGAAAAAGTAAACCTGAAGTGAAGCATCGGAATTTAAAACTGGACTCACAGGAGAGGTGTAAGTCATAGAATGTTAGAGTGTCAGTCCTCTTGTACTTAAGTCGGCATTGTGCCTTTTGTATTAAATTCGGATGCAATTTCTGTGTTTCATCGCCAATAAGAAGGTCCAAGGGATACAGTAAACCTGCAGTGAAGCATCGGAATCTAACTGGACTCAGAGAGGTTCAAATCATAGAAAGTTAGAGTGTCAGTCCTGTTGTACTTAAGTCGGCATTGTGATTTTTGTATTAAATTCGCATGCAATTTCTGTGTTACATCGTCAATGAGAAGGTCCGAGGGATACAGTAAACGTGAAGTGAAGCATCGGAATCTAAAACTGGACTCACATTACAGGTTCAAATAATAGAATGTCAGAGTGTTAGTCCTCTTGTACCGAAGTCGGCATTGTGCCTTTTGTATTAAATTAGGATGCAATATCTGTGTTTCATCGTCAATAAGAAGGTCCAAGGGAAACAGTAAACCTGAAGTGAAGCATCGGAATCTAAAACTGGACTCACAGGGGAGGTTCAAATCATAGAAAGTTAGAGTGTCAGTCCTCTTGTACTTGAGTCGGCATTGTGCCTTTTGTATTAAATTCGGACGCAATATCTGTGTTTCATCGTCAATAAGAAGGTCCAAGGGAAACAGTAAACCTGAAGTGAAGCATCGGAATCTAAAACTGGACTCACAGGGGAGGTTCAAATCATAGAAAGTTAGAGTGTCAGTCCTCTTGTACTTAAGTCGGCATTGTGATTTTTGTATTAAATTCGCATGCAATTTCTGTGTTACATCGTCAATAAGAAGGTCCAATTGATACAGTAAACGTGAAGTGAAGCATCGGAATCTAAAACTGGACTCACAGGACAGGTTCAAATCATAGAATGTCAGAGTGTTAGTCCTCTTGTACTTAAGTCGGCATTGTGCCTTTTGTATTAAATTAGGTTGCAATATCTGTGTTTCATCGTCAATAAGAAGGTCCAAGGGAAACAGTAAACCTGAAGTGAAGCATCGGAATCTAAAACTTGACTCACAGGGGAGGTTCAAATCATAGAAAGTTAGAGTGTCTGTCCTCTTGTACTTGAGTCGGCTTTGTGCCTTTTGTATTAAATTCGGACGCAATTTCTGTGTTTCATCGTCAATAAGAAGGTACAAGGGATACAGTAATCCTGAAGTGAAGCATCGGAATCTAAAACTGGACTCACAGGAGGGGTGCAAATCATAGAAAGTTAGAGTTTCATTCCTCTTGTACTTAAGTCGGCATTGTTCCATTTGTATTATATTCGGATGCACTTTCTGTGTTTCGTCGTTAATAAGAAGGTCCAAGGTATACAGTAAACCTGAAGTGAAGCATCGGAATTTAAAACAGGACTCACAGGAGAGGTTCAAATCATAGAAAGTTAGAGTGTAAGTCCTCTTGTAGTTAAGTCGGCATTGTGACATTTTGTATTAAATTCGGATGCCCTTTCTGTCTTTCATCGTCAATAAGAAGGTACAAGGGATACAGTAAACCTGAAGTGAAGCACCGGAATCTAAAACTGGACTCACAGGAGAGGTTCAAATCATAGAAAGCTAGAGTGTCAGTAGTCCTGTACGTAAGTCGGCATTGTGCTATTTGTATTAAATTCGGATGCAATTTCTGTGTTGCATCGTCAATAAGAAGGTCCAAGGTATACAGTAAACCTGAAGTGAAGCATCGGAATCTAAAACTGGACTCACAGGACAGGTTCGAATCATAGAAAGTCAGAGTGTTAGTCCTCATGTACTTAAGTCGGCATTGTGCCTTTTGTATTAAATTAGAATGCAATTTCTGTGTTTCATCGTCAATAAAAAGGTCCAAGGGAAACAGTACACCTGAAGTGAAGCATCGGAATCTAAAACTGGACTCACAGGGGAGGTTCAAATCATAGAAAGTTAGAGTGTCAGTCCTCTTGTACTTGAGTCGGCATTCTGCCTTTTGTATTAAATTCGGATGCAATTTCTGTCTTTCATCGTCAATAAGAAGGTGCAAGGGATACAGTAAACCTGAAGTGAAGCACCGGAATCTAAAACTGGACTCACAGGAGAGGTTCAAATCATAGAAAGCTAGAGTGTCAGTCCTCCTGTACGTAAGTCGGCATTGTGCTATTTGTATTAAATTCGGATGCAATTTCTGTGTTGCATCGTCTATAAGAAGGTCCAAGGTATACAGTAAACCTGAAGTGAAGCATCGGAATCTAAAACTGGACTCACAGGACAGGTTCAAATCATAGAAAGTCAGAGTGTTAGTCCTCATGTACTTAAGTCGGCATTGTGCCTTTTGTATTAAATTAGAATGCAATTTCTGTGTTTCATCGTCAATAAGAAGGTCCAAGGTATACAGTAAACCTGAAGTGAAGCATCGGAATTGAAAACAGGACTCACAAGAGAGGTTCAAATCATAGAAAGTTAGAGTGTCAGTCCTCTTGTACTTAAGTCGGCATTGTGCCTCTTGTATTAAATACGGATGCAATTTCTGTCTTTCATCGTCAATAAGAAAGTCCAATGTATACAGTAAACCTGAAGTGAAGCATCGGAATCTAAAACTGGATTCACAGGATAGGTTGAAATCATAGATATTTTGAGTGTCACTCCTCTTGTTCTTAAGTCGACATTGTGCCTTTTGTAATAAATTCGGATGCAATTTCTGTTCTTCATCGTCAATAAGAAGGTTCAAGGTATACAGTAAACCTCAAGTGAAGCTTCGGAATCTAAAACTGGGCTCAAAGGAGAGGTCAAAATCATTGAAAGTTAGAGTGTCAGTCCTCTTGTACTTATGTCGGCATTGTGCCTTTTGTTATAAATTCGGGTGCAATTTCTGTGTTTCATCGTCAATAAGAAGGTCCAAGGGAAAAAGTAAACCTGAAGTGAAGCATCGGAATTTAAAACTGGACTCACAGGAGAGGTTTAAATCATAGTATGTTAGAGTGTCAGTCCTCTTGTACTTAAGTCGGCATTGTGCCTTTTGTATTAAATTCGGATGCAATTTCTGTGTTTCATCGCCAATATGAAGGTACCAGGGATACAGTAAACCTGCAGTGAAGCATCGGAATCTAATTGGACTCAGAGAGGTTCAAATCATAGAAAGTTAGAGTGTCAGTCCTGTTGTACTTAAGTCGGCATTGTGATTTTTGTATTAAATTCGCATGCAATTTCTGTGTTACATCGTCAATAAGAAGGTCCAAGGGATACAGTAAACCTGAAGTGAAGCATCGGAATCTAAAACTAGACTCACAGGAGAGGTTCAAATCATAGAATGTTAGTGTGTCAGTCCTCTTGTACTTAAGTCGGCATTGTGCCTTTTGTATTAAATTCGGATGCAATTTCTGTGTTTCAACGCCAATAAGAAGGTCCAAGGGATACAGTAAACCTGCAGTGAAGCATCGGAATCTAACTGGACTCACAGGAGAGGTTCAAATCATAGAAAGTTAGAGTGTCATTCCTTTTGTACTTAAGTTGGCATTGTGATTTTTGTATTAAATTCGCATGCAATTTCTGTCTTACACTGTCAATAAGAAGGTCCAAGGCATACAGTAAACCTGAAGTGAAGCATCGGAATATAAAACTGGACTCACAGGAGAGGTTCAAATCATAGAAAGTCAGAGTGTTAGCCGTCTTGTACTTAATGCAATTTCTGTGTTTTATCGTCAATAAGAAGGTCCAAAGGATACAGTAAACCTGAAGTGAAGCATCGGAATCTAAAACTGGACTCACAGGAGAGGTTCAAATCATAGAAAGTTAGAGTGTCCGTCCTCTTGTTCTTAAGTCGGCATTGTGCCATTAGTATTTATTTCGGATGCAATTTCTGTGTTTTATCGTCAATAAGAAGGTCCAAGGTATACAGTAAACCTGAAGTGAAGCATCGGAATATAAAACAGGACACATCAGTAGAGGTTCAAATCATAGAAAGTTAGAGAGTCAGTCCTCTTGTACCTAAGTCGGCATTGTGCCGTTTGTATCAAATTCGGATGCAATTTCTGTGTTTCACCGTCAATAAGACGGACCAAGGGATACAGTAAACCTGCAGTGAAGCATCGGAATTTAAAACTGGACTCAGAGGAGATGTTCAAATCATAGAAAGTTAGAGTGTCAGTCGTGTTGTACTTAAGTCGGCATTGGGCCGTTTATATCAAATTCGGATGCAATTTCTGTGTTTCACCGTCAATAAGACGGTCCAAGGGATACAGTAAACCTGCAGTGAAGCATCGGAATTTAAAACTGGACTCAGAGGAGAGGTTCGAATCATAGAAAGTTAGAGTGTCAGTCCTGTTGTACTTAAGTCGGCATTGTGGCTTTTCTATTAACTTCGGATGCAATTTCTGTGTTTCATCGTCAATAAGAAGGTCCAAGGGATACAGTAAACCTGAAGTGAAGCATCGGAATCTAAAACGGGACTCACAGGAGATATTCAAATCATAGAAAGTTAGAGTGTCATTCCTCTTGTACTTAAGTCCTCATTGTGCAATTTGTATTAAATTCGGATGCAATTTCTGTGTTTCATCGTCAACAAGAAGGTCCAAGGTATACAATAAATCTGAAGTGAAGCATCGGAATGTAAAACTGGACTCACAGGAGAGGTTCCAATCATAGAAAGTTAGAGTGTCAGTGCTCTTGTACTTAAGTCGGCATTGTGCCTTATGTAATAAATTCGGATGAAATTTCTGTGGTTCATCGCCAATAAAAGGTCCAAGGTATACAGTAAATCTGAAGTGAAACATCAGAATCCGTAACTGGACTCACAGGAGTGGTCCAAATCATTGAAAGTTAGAGTGTCCGTCCTCTTGTACTTAAGTCGGCATTGTGCCATTTGTATTATATTCGGATGCAATTTCTGTGTTTCATCGTCAATAAGAAGGTCCAAGGTATACAGTAAACCTGAAGTGAAGCACCGGAATCTAAAACTGGACTCACAGGAGAGGTTCAAATCATAGAAAGCTAGAGTGTCAGTCCTCCTGTACGTAAGTCGGCATTGTGCTATTTGTATTAAATTCGGATGCAATTTCTGTGTTGCATCGTCAATAAGAAGGTCCAAGGTATACAGTAAACCTGAAGTGAAGCATCGGAATCTAAAACTGGACTCACAGGACAGGTTCGAATCATAGAAAGTCAGAGTGTTAGTCCTCATGTACTTAAGTCGGCATTGTGCCTTTTGTATTAAATTAGAATGCAATTTCTGTGTTTCATCGTCAATAAGAAGGTCCAAGGGAAACAGTAAACCTGAAGTGAAGCATCGGAATCTAAAACTGGACTCACAGGGGAGGTTCAAATCATAGAAAGTTAGAGTGTCAGTCCTCTTGTATTTGAGTCGGCATTGTGCCTTTTGTATTAAATTCGGATGCAATTTCTGTGTTTCATCGTCAATAAGAAGGTACAAGGGATACAGTAAACCTGAAGTGAAGCACCGGAATCTAAAACTGGACTCACAGGAGAGGTTCAAATCATAGAAAGCTAGAGTGTCAGTCCTCCTGTACGTAAGTCGGCATTGTGCTATTTGTATTAAATTCGGATGCAATTTCTGTGTTGCATCGTCAATAAGAAGGTCCAAGGTATACAGTAAACCTGAAGTGAAGCATCGGAATCTAAAACTGGACTCGCAGGACAGGTTCAAATCATAGAAAGTCAGAGTGTTAGTCCTCATGTACTTAAGTCGGCATTGTGCCTTTTGTATTAAATTAGAATGCAATTTCTGTGTTTCATCGTCAATAAGAAGGTCCAAGGGAAACAGTAAACCTGAAGTGAAGCATCGGAATCTAAAACTGGACTCACAGGGGAGGTTCAAATCATAGAAAGTTAGAGTGTCAGTCCTCTTGTACTTGAGTCGGCATTGTGCCTTTTGTATTAAATTCGGATGCAATTTCTGTGTTTCATCGTCAATAAGATGGTACAAGGGATACAGTAAACCTGAAGTGAAGCATCGGAATCTAAAACTGGACTCACAGGCGAGGTTCAAATCATAGAAAGTTAGAGTGTAATTCCTCTTCTACTTAAGTCGGCATTGTGCCATTTGTATTAAATTCGGATGCAATTTCTGTGTTTCATCGTCAATAACAAGGTCCAAGGTATACAGTAAACCTGAAGTGAAGCATCGGAATTGAAAACAGGACTCACAAGAGAGATTCAAATCATAGAAAGTTAGAGTGTCAGTCCTCTTGTACTTAAGTCGGCATTGTGCCTTTTGTATTAAATTCGGATGCAATTTCTGTCTTTCATCGTCAATAAGAAAGTCCAAGGTATACAGTAAACCTGAAGTGAAGCATCGGAATCTAAAACTGGATTCACAGGATAGGTTGAAATCATAGATATTTTGAGTGTCACACCTCTTGTACTTAAGTCGACATTGTGCCTTTTGTAATAAATTCGGATGCAATTTCTGTTCTTCATCGTCAATAAGAACGTTCAAGGTATACAGTAAACCTCAAGTGAAGCTTCGGAATCTAAAACTGGGCTCAAAGGAGAGGTCAAAATCATTGAAAGTTAGAGTGTCAGTCCTCTTGTACTTAAGTCGGCATTGTGCCTTTTGTTATAAATTCGGGTGCAATTTCTGTGTTTCATCGTCAATAAGAAGGTCCAAGGGGAAAAGTAAACCTGAAGTGAAGCATCGGAATTTAAAACTGGACTCACAGGAGAGGTTTAAATCATAAAATGTTAGAGTGTCAGTCCTCTTGTACTTAAGTCGGCATTGTGCCTTTTGTATTAAATTCGGATGCAATATCTGTGTTTCATCGTCAATAAGAAGGTCCAAGGGAAACAGTAAACCTGAAGTGAAGCATCGGAATCTAAAACTGGACTCACAGGAGTGGTGCAAATCATAGAAAGTTAGAGTGTCATTCCTGTTGTACTTAAGTTGGCATTGTGATTTTTGTATTAAATTCGCATGCAATTTCTGTCTTACACTGTCAATAAGAAGGTCCAAGGGATACAGTAAACCTGAAGTGAAGCATCGGAATCTAAAACTGGACTCACAGGAGAGGTTCAAATCATAGAAAGTCAGAGTGTTAGTCGTCTTGTACTTAAGTCGGCATTGTGCCTTTGTATTAAATTCCGATGCAATTTCTGTGTTTTATCGTCAATAAGAAGGTCCAAAGGATACAGTACACCTGAAGTGAAGCATCGGAATCTAAAACTGGACTCACAGGAGAGGTTCAAATCATAGAAAGTTAGAGTGTCCGTCCTCTTGTTCTTAAGTCGGCATTGTGCCATTAGTATTTATTTCGGATGCAATTTCATTGTTTTATCGACAATAAGAAGGTCCAAGGTATGCAGTAAACCTGAAGTGAAGCATCGGAATATAAAACTGGACACATCAGTAGAGGTTCAAATCATAGAAAGTTAGAGTGTCAGTCCTCTTGTACCTAAGTCGGACTGTGTGCCGTTTGTATCAAATTCGGATGCAATTTCTGTGTTTCACCGTCAATAAGACGGACCAAGGGATACAGTAAACCTGCAGTGAAGCATCGGAATTTAAAACTGGACTCACAGGACAGGTTCAAATCATAGAAAGTTAGAGTGTCAGTCCTGTTGTACTTAAGTCGGCATTGTGCCGTTTATATCAAATTCGGATGCAATTTCTGTGTTTCAGCGTCAATAAGACGGTCCAAGGGATACAGTAAACCTGCAGTGAAGCATCGGAATTTAAAACTGGACTCAGAGGAGAGATTCGAATCATAGAAGGTTAGAGTGTCAGTCCTGTTGTACTTAAGTCGGCATTGTGCCTTTTCTATTAACTTCGGATGCAATTTCTGTGTTTCATCGTCAATAAGAAGGTCCAAGGGATACAGTAAACCTGAAGTGAAGCATCGGAATCTAAAACTGGACTCACAGGAGATATTCAAATCATAGAAAGTTAGAGAGTCATTCCTCTTGTACTTAAGTCCTCATTGTGCAATTTGTATTAAATTCGGATGCAATTTCTGTGTTTCATCGTCAACAAGAAGGTCCAAGGTATACAATAAACCTGAAGTGAAGCATCGGAATCTAAAACTGGACTCACAGGAGAGGTTCCATCATAGAAAGTTAGAGTGTCAGTGCTCTTGTACTTAAATCGGCATTGTGCCATTTGTATTATATTCGGATGCAATTTCTGTGTTTCATCGTCAATAAGAAGGTCCAAGGTATACAGTAAACCTGAAGTGAAGCACCGGAATCTAAAACTGGACTCACAGGAGAGGTTCAAATCATAGAAAGCTAGAGTGTCAGTCCTCCTGTACGTAAGTCGGCATTGTGCTATTTGTATTAAATTCGGATGCAATTTCTATGTTGCATCGTCAATAAGAAGGTCCAAGGTATACAGTAAACCTGAAGTGAAGCATCGGAATCTAAAACTGGACTCACAGGAGAGGTTCAAATCATAGAAAGTCAGAGTGTTAGTCGTCTTGTACTTAAGTCGGCATTGTGCCTATGTATTAAATTCCGATGCAATTTCTGTGTTTTATCGTCAATAAGAAGGTCCAAAGGATACAGTACACCTGAAGTGAAGCATCGGAATCTAAAACTGGACTCACAGGAGAGGTTCAAATCATAGAAAGTTAGAGTGTCCGTCCTCTTGTTCTTAAGTCGGCATTGTGCCATTAGTATTTATTTCGGATGCAATTTCAGTGTTTTATCGTCAATAAGAAGGTCCAAGGTATGCAGTAAACCTGAAGTGAAGCATCGGAATATAAAACTGGACACAGCAGTAGAGGTTCAAATCATAGAAAGTTAGAGTGTCAGTCCTCTTGTACCTAAGTCGGACTGTGTGCCGTTTGTATCAAATTCGGATGCAATTTCTGTGTTTCACCGTCAATAAGACGGACCAAGGGATACAGTAAACCTGCAGTGAAGCATCGGAATTTAAAACTGGACTCACAGGACAGGTTCAAATCATAGAAAGTTAGAGTGTCAGTCCTGTTGTACTTAAGTCGGCATTGTGCCGTTTATATCAAATTCGGATGCAATTTCTGTGTTTCACCGTCAATAAGACGGTCCAAGGGATACAGTAAACCTGCAGTGAAGCATCGGAATTTAAAACTGGACTCAGAGGAGAGATTCGAATCATAGAAAGTTAGAGTGTCAGTCCTGTTGTACTTAAGTCGGCATTGTGCCTTTTCTATTAACTTCGGATGCAATTTCTGTGTTTCATCGTCAATAAGAAGGTCCAAGGGATACAGTAAACCTGAAGTGAAGCATCGGAATCTAAAACTGGACTCACAGGAGATATTCAAATCATAGAAAGTTAGAGAGTCATTCCTCTTGTACTTAAGTCCTCATTGTGCAATTTGTATTAAATTCGGATGCAATTTCTGTGTTTCATCGTCAACAAGAAGGTCCAAGGTATACAATAAACCTGAAGTGAAGCATCGGAATCTAAAACTGGACTCACAGGAGAGGTTCCATCATAGAAAGTTAGAGTGTCAGTGCTCTTGTACTTAAGTCGGCATTGTGCCATTTGTATTATATTCGGATGCAATTTCTGTGTTTCATCGTCAATAAGAAGGTCCAAGGTATACAGTAAACCTGAAGTGAAGCACCGGAATCTAAAACTGGACTCACAGGAGAGGTTCAAATCATAGAAAGCTAGAGTGTCAGTCCTCCTGTACGTAAGTCGGCATTGTGCTATTTGTATTAAATTCGGATGCAATTTCTGTGTTGCATCGTCAATAAGAAGGTCCAAGGTATACAGTAAACCTGAAGTGAAGCATCGGAATCTAAAACTGGACTCACAGGACAGGTTCGAATCATAGAAAGTCAGAGTATTAGTCCTCATGTACTTAAGTCGGCATTGTGCCTTTTGTATTAAATTAGAATGCAATTTCTGTGTTTCATCGTCAATAAGAAGGTCCAAGGGAAACAGTAAACCTGAAGTGAAGCATCGGAATCTAAAACTGGACTCACAATGGAGGTTCAAATCATAGAAAGTTAGAGTGTCAGTCCTCTTGTACTTGAGTCGGCATTGTGCCTTTTGTATTAAATTCGGATGCAATTTCTGTGTTTCATCGTCAATAAGAAGGTACAAGGGATACAGTAAACCTGAAGTGAAGCACCGGAATCTAAAACTGGACTCACAGGAGAGGTTCAAATCATAGAAAGCTAGAGTGTCAGTCCTCCTGTACGTAAGTCGGCATTGTGCTATTTGTATTAAATTCGGATGCAATTTCTGTGTTGCATCGTCAATAAGAAGGTCCAAGGTATACAGTAAACCTGAAGTGAAGCATCGGAATCTAAAACTGGACTCACAGGACAGGTTCAAATCATAGAAAGTCAGAGTGTTAGTCCTCATGTACTTAAGTCGGCATTGTGCCTTTTGTATTAAATTAGAATGCAATTTCTGTGTTTCATCGTCAATAAGAAGGTCCAAGGGAAACAGTAAACCTGAAGTGAAGCATCGGAATCTAAAACTGGACTCACAGGGGAGGTTCAAATCATAGAAAGTTAGAGTGTCAGTCCTCTTGTACTTGAGTCGGCATTGTGCCTTTTGTATTAAATTCGGATGCAATTTCTGTGTTTCATCGTCAATAAGAAGGTACAAGGGATACAGTAAACCTGAAGTGAAGCATCGGAATCTAAAACTGGACTCACAGGCGAGGTTCAAATCATAGAAAGTTAGAGTGTAATTCCTCTTCTACTTAAGTCGGCATTGTGCCATTTGTATTAAATTCGGATGCAATTTCTGTGTTTCATCGTCAATAACAAGGTCCAAGGTATACAGTAAACCTGAAGTGAAGCATCGGAATTGAAAACAGGACTCACAAGAGAGATTCAAATCATAGAAAGTTAGAGTGTCAGTCCTCTTGTACTTAAGTCGGCATTGTGCCTTTTGTATTAAATTAGAATGCAATTTCTGTGTTTCATCGTCAATAAGAAGGTACAAGGGATACAGTAAACCTGAAGTGAAGCATCGGAATCTAAAACTGGACTCACAGGCGAGGTTCAAATCATAGAAAGTTAGAGTGTAATTCCTCTTCGACTTAAGTCGGCATTGTGCCATTTGTATTAAATTCGGATGCAATTTCTGTGTTGCATCGTCAATAAGAAGGTCCAAGGTATACAGTAAACCTGAAGTGAAGCATCGGAATCTAAAACTGGACTCACAGGACAGGTTCAAATCATAGAAAGTCAGAGTGTTAGTCCTCATGTACTTAAGTCGGCATTGTGCCTTTTGTATTAAATTAGAATGCAATTTCTGTGTTTCATCGTCAATAAGAAGGTACAAGGGATACAGTAAACCTGAAGTGAAGCATCGGAATCTAAAACTGGACTCACAGGCGAGGTTCAAATCATAGAAAGTTAGAGTGTAATTCCTCTTCTACTTAAGTCGGCATTGTGCCATTTGTATTAAATTCGGATGCAATTTCTGTCTTTCATCGTCAATAAGAAAGTCCAAGGTATACAGTAAACCTGAAGTGAAGCATCGGAATCTAAAACTGGATTCACAGGATAGGTTGAAATCATAGATATTTTGAGTGTCACTCCTCTTGTACTTAAGTCGACATTGTGCCTTTTGTAATAAATTCGGATGCAATTTCTGTTCTTCATCGTCAATAAGAAGGTTCAAGGTATACAGTAAACCTCAAGTGAAGCTTCGGAATCTAAAACTGGGCTCAAAGGAGAGGTCAAAATCATTGAAAGTTAGAGTGTCAGTCCTCTTGTACTTAAGTCGGCATTGTGCCTTTTGTTATAAATTCGGGTGCAATTTCTGTGTTTCATCGTCAATAAGAAGGTCCAAGGGGAAAAGTAAACCTGAAGTGAAGCATCGGAATTTAAAACTGGACTCACAGGAGAGGTTTAAATCATAGAATGTTAGAGTGTCAGTCCTCTTGTACTTAAGTCGGCATTGTGCCTTTTGTATTAAATTCGGATGCAATTTCTGTGTTTCATCGCCAATATGAAGGTCCCAGGGATACAGTAAACCTGCAGTGAAGCATCGGAATCTAACTGGACTCAGAGAGGTTCAAATCATAGAAAGTTAGAGTGTCAGTCCTGTTGTACTTAAGTCGGCATTGTGATTTTTGTATTAAATTCGCATGCAATTTCTGTGTTACATCGTCAATAAGAAGGTCCAATTGATACAGTAAACGTGAAGTGAAGCATCGGAATCTAAAACTGGACTCACAGGACAGGTTCAAATCATAGAATGTCAGAGTGTTAGTCCTCTTGTACTTAAGTCGGCATTGTGCCTTTTGTATTAAATTAGGATGCAATATCTGTGTTTCATCGTCAATAAGAAGGTCCAAGGGAAACAGTAAACCTGAAGTGAAGCATCGGAATCTAAAACTGGACTCACAGGGGAGGTTCAAATCATAGAAAGTTAGAGTGTCAGTCCTCTTGTACTTGAGTCGGCTTTGTGCCTTTTGTATTAAATTCGGACCCAATTTCTGTGTTTCATCGTCAATAAGAAGGTACAAGGGATACAGTAAACCTGAAGTGAAGCATCGGAATCTAAAACTGGACTCACAGGAGTGGTGCAAATCATAGAAAGTTAGAGTGTCATTCCTCTTGTACTTAAGTCGGCATTGTGCCATTTGTATTATATTCGGATGCACTTTCTGTGTTTCATCGTTAATAAGAAGGTCCAAGGTATACAGTAAACCTGAAGTGAAGCATCGGAATTTAAAACAGGACTCACAGGAGAGGTTCAAATCATAGAAAGTTAGAGTGTAAGTCCTCTTGTAGTTAAGTCGGCATTGTGCCTTTTGTATTAAATTCGGATGCACTTTCTGTGCTTCATCGTCAAAAAGAAGGTTCAAGGTATACAGTAAACCTCAAGTGAAGCATCGGAATCTAAAACTGGGCTCAAAGGAGAGGTCCAAATCATTGAAAGTTAGAGTGTCAGTCCTCTTGTACTTAAGTCGGCATTGTGCCTTTTGTTTTAAATTCGGATGCAATTTCTGTGTTTCATCGTCAATAAGAAGGTCCAAGGGAAACAGTAAACCTGCAGCGAAGCATCGGAATCTAAAACTGGACTCACAGGAGGGGTTCAAATCATAGAATGTTAGAGTGTCAGTCCTCTTGTACTTAAGTCGGCATTGTGCCTTTTGTATTAAATTCGGATGCAATTTCTGTGTTTCAACGCCAATAAGAAGGTCCAAGGTATACAGTAAACCTGCAGTGAAGCATCGGAATCTAACTGGACTCACAGGAGTGGTTCAAATCATTGAAAGTTAGAGTGTCATTCCTGTTGTACTTAAGTTGGCATTGTGATTTTTGTATTAAATTCGCATGCAATTTCTGTCTTACACTGTCAATAAGAAGGTCCAAGGGATACAGTAAACCTGAAGTGAAGCATCGGAATCTAAAACTGGACTCACAGGAGAGGTTCAAATCATAGAAAGTCAGAGTGTTAGTCGTCTTGTACTTAAGTCGGCATTGTGCCTTTGTATTAAATTCCGATGCAATTTCTGTGTTTTATCGTCAATAAGAAGGTCCAAAGGATACAGTACACCTGAAGTGAAGCATCGGAATCTAAAACTGGACTCACAGGAGAGGTTCAAATCATAGAAAGTTAGAGTGTCCGTCCTCTTGTTCTTAAGTCGGCATTGTGCCATTAGTATTTATTTCGGATGCAATTTCTGTGTTTTATCGTCAATAAGAAGGTCCAAGGTATGCAGTAAACCTGAAGTGAAGCATCGGAATATAAAACTGGACACATCAGTAGAGGTTCAAATCATAGAAAGTTAGAGTGTCAGTCCTCTTGTACCTAAGTCGGCATTGTGCCGTTTGTATCAAATTCGGATGCCATTTCTGTGTTTCACCGTCAATAAGACGGACCAAGGGATACAGTAAACCTGCAGTGAAGCATCGGAATTTAAAACTGGACTCACAGGACAGGTTCAAATCATAGAAAGTTAGAGTGGTAGTCCTGTTGTACTTAAGTCTGCATTGTGCCGTTCATATCAAATTCGGATGCAATTTCTGTGTTTCACCGTCAATAAGACGGTCCAAGGGATACAGTAAACCTGCAGTGAAGCATCGGAATTTAAAACTGGACTCAGAGGAGAGATTCGATACATAGAAAGTTAGAGTGTCAGTCCTGTTGTACTTAAGTCGGCATTGTGCCTTTTCTATTAACTTCGGATGCAATTTCTGTGTTTCATCGTCAATAAGAAGGTCCTAGGGATACAGTAAACCTGAAGTATAGCATCGGAATCTAAAACTGGACTCACAGGAGATATTCAAATCATAGAAAGTTAGAGAGTCATTCCTCTTGTACTTAAGTCCTCATTGTGCAATTTGTATTAAATTCGGATGCAATTTCTGTGTTTCATCGTCAACAAGAAGGTCCAAGGTATACAATAAACCTGAAGTGAAGCATCGGAATCTAAAACTGGACTCACAGGAGAGGTTCCATCATGGAAAGTTAGAGTGTCAGTGCTCTTGTACTTAAGTCGGCATTGTGCCTTATGTAATAAATTCGGATGAAATTTCTGTGGTTCATCGCCAATAAAAGGTCCAAGGTATACAGTAAATCTGAAGTGAAACATCAGAATCCGTAACTGGACTCACAGGAGTGGTCCAAATCATTGAAAGTTAGAGTGTCCGTCCTCTTGTACTTAAGTCGGCATTGTGCCATTTGTATTATATTCGGATGCAATTTCTGTGTTTCATCGTCAATAAGAAGGTCCAAGTTATACAGTAAACCTGAAGTGAAGCTTCGGAATATAAAACTGGACTCACAGTAGAGGTTCAAATCATAGATAGTTAGAGGGTCAGTCCTCTTGTACCTAAGTCGGCATTGTGCCTTTTGTATTTTATTCGGATGCAATTTCTGTGTTTTATCGTCAATAAGAAGGTCCAAAGGATACAGTAAACCTGAAATGAAGCATCGGAATCTAAAACTGGACTCACAGGAGAGGTTCAACTCATAGAAAGTTAGAGTGTCCGTCCTCTTGTACTTAAGTCGGCATTATGCCATTAGTATTATATTCGGATGCAATTTCTGTGTTTCATCGTCAATAAGAAGGTCCAAGTTATACAGTAAACCTGAAGTGAAGCTTCGGAATATAAAACTGGACTCACAGTAGAGGTTCAAATCATAGATAGTTAGAGGGTCAGTCCTCTTGTACCTAAGTCGGCATTGAGCTTTTTGTATTTTATTCGGATGCAATTTCTGTGTTTCATCGTCAATAAGAAGGTCCAAAGTATACAGTAAACTTGAAGTGAAGCATCGGAAAGTAAAACAGGATTCATAGGAGAGGTTCAAATCATAGAAAGCTAGAGTGTCAGTCCTCATGTAACTCAATCGGCATTGTGCCTTTTGTATTAAATTCGGGTGCAACTTCTTTGTTTCGTCGCCAATAAGAAGGACCAAGAGATACAGTAAATCTGAAGTGAAGCATCAGAAACTAAAACTGGACTCACGGGATGGATTTAAATCATAGAAATTTAGAGTGTCAGTGCTCTTGTACTTAAGTCGGCATTGTGCCTTTTGTAATAAATTCGGATGCAATTTCTGTGCTTCATCGTCAATAAGAAGGTCCAAGGTATACAGTAAACCTCGAGTGAAGCATCGGAAACTAAAACTGGGCTCAAACGAGAGGTCCAAATCATAGAAAGTTAGAGTGTCAGTCCTCTTGTACTTAAGTCGGCACTGTGCCTTTTGTATTAAATTCGAATGCAATTTCTGTGTTTCATCGTCAATAAGAAGGTCCAAGGTATACAGTAAACCTGAATTGAAGCATCGGAATGTGAAACAGGACTCACCGGAGAGGTTCAAATCATAGAAAGTTAGAGTGTCAGTCCTCTTGTACTTACGTCGGCATTAAGCCTTTTGTATTAAATTCGGATGCAATTTCTGTGTTTCATCGTCAGTAAGAAGGACCAAGGGATACAGTAAACCTGAAGTGAAGCATCGGAATCTAAAACTGGACTCGCAGGAGGGGTTCAAATCATAGAACGTTAGAGTGTCATTCCTCTTGTTTTTAAGTCGGCATTGTGCCTTTTGTATTACATTCGCATGCAATTTCCGTGTTTCATCATCAATAAGAAGGTCCAAGGGATACAGTAAACCTGCAGTGAAGCATCGGAATCTAACTGGACTCGCAGGAGAGGTTCAAATCATAGAAAGTTAGAGTGTCATTCCTGTTGTACTTAAGTCGGCATTGTGATTTTTGTATTAAATTCGCATGCAATTTCTGTCTTACACCGTCAATAAGAAGGTCCAAGGGATACAGTAAACCTGAAGTGAAGCATCGGAATCTAAAACTGGACTCACAGGACAGGTTCAAATCATAGAAAGTCAGAGTGTTAGTCCTCTTGTACTTAAGTCGGCATTGTGCCTTTTGTATTAAATTAGGATGCAATATCTGTGTTTCATCGTCAATAAGGAGGTCCAAGGGAAACAGTAAACCTGAAGTGAAGCATCGGAATCTAAAACTGGACTCACAGGGGAGGTTCAAATCATAGAAAGTTAGAGTGTCAGTCCTCTCGCACTTGAGTCGGCATTGTGCCTTTTGTATTAAATTCTAATGCAATTTCTGTGTTTCATCGTCAATAAGAAGGTCCAAGGTATACAGTAAACCTAAAGTGAAGCATCGGAATTTAAAACAGGACTCACAGGAGACGTCCAAATCATAGAAAGTTAGAGTGTCAGTCCTCTTGTACTTAAGTCGGCTTTGTGCCTTTTGTATTAAATTCGGATGCAATTTCTGTGTTTCATCGCCAATAAGAAGGACCAAGGGATACAGTAAACCTGCAGTGAAGCATCGGAATCTAACTGGAGTCAGAGAGGTTCAAATCATAGAAAGTTAGAGTGTCACTCCTGTTGTACTTAAGTCGGCATTGTGATTTTTGTATTAAATTCGCATGCAATTTCTGTGTTACATCGTCAATAAGAAGGTCCAAGGGATACAGTAAACGTGAAGTGAAGCATCGGAATCTAAGACTCACAGGACAGGTTCAAATCATAGAATGTCAGAGTGTTAGTCCTCAGTTACTTAAGTCGGCATTGTGCCTTTTGTATTAAATTAGGATGCAATATCTGTGTTTCATCGTCAATAAGAAGGTCCAAGGGAAACAGTAAACCTGAAGTGAAGCATCGGAATCTAAAACTGGACTCACAGGGGAGGTTCAAATCATAGAAAGTTAGAGTGTCAGTCCTCTTGTACTTGAGCCGGCATGGTGCCTTTTGTATTAAATTCGGGCGCAATTTCTGTGTTTCATCGTCAATAAGAAGGTACAAGGGATACAGTAAACCTGAAGTGAAGCATCGAAATCTAAAACTGGACTCACAGGACAGGTTCAAATCACAGAAAGTCAGAGTGTTAGTCCTCTTGTACTTAAGTCGGCATTGTGCCTTTTGTATTAAATTAGGATGCAATATCTGTGTTTCATCGTAAATAAGGAGGTCCAAGGGAAACAGTAAACCTGAAATGAAGCATCGGAATCTAAAACTGGACTCACAGGGGAGGTTCAAATCATAGAAAGTTAGAGTGTCAGTCCTCTTGCACTTGAGTCGGCATTGTGCCTTTTGTATTAAATTCGGATGCAATTTCTGTGTTTCATCGTCAATAAGAAGGTCCAAGGTATACAGTAATCCTGAAGTGAAGCATCGGAATTTAAAACAGGACTCAGAGGAGAGGTTCAAATCATAGAAAGTTAGAGTGTCAGTCCTCTTGTACTTAAGTCGGCATTGTGCCTTTTGTATTAAATTCGGATGCAATTTCTGTCTTTCATCGTCAATAAGAAAGTCCAAGGTATACAGTAAACCTGAAGTGAAGCATCGGAATCTAAAACTGGGCTCACAGGAGAGGTTCAAATCATAGAAAGTTAGAGTGTCAGTCCTCTTGTACTTAAGTCGGCACTGTGCTATTGTATTAAATTCAGATGCAATTTCTGTGTTTCTTCGTCAATAAGAAGGTTTAAGGGATACAGTAAACCGGAAGTGAGTCATCGGAATCTAAAACTGGACTCACAGGAGAGGTTCAAATCATAGAAAGTTAGAGTGTCAGTCCTCTTGTACATAAGTCGGCATTGTGACTTTTGTATTAAATTCGGATGCAATTTCAGTGTTTCATCGTCAATAAGAAGGTCCAAGGTATACAGTAAACCTGAAGTGAAGCATCGGAATCTGAAACTGGACTCACAGGAGAGGTTCAAATCATAGAAAGTTAAAGTGTCAGTCCGCTTCTACTTAAGTTGGCATTATGACTTTTGTATTGAAATCGGATGCAATTTCGGTGTTTCATCGTCAATAAGAACGTCCAAGGGATACAGTAAACCTGCAGTAAAGCATCGGAATCTAAAACTGGACTCACAGGAGAGGTTCAAATCATAGAAAGTTAGAGTGTCAGGCCTCCTGTACTTATGTCGGCATTGTGCCATTGGTATTAAATTCGGATGCAATTTCTGTGTTTCATCGTCAATAAGAAGGTCCAAGGTATACAGTAAACCTGAAGTGAAGCATCGGAATCTAAAACAGGACTCACAGGAGATGTTCAAATCATAGAAAGTTAGAGTGTCAGTCCTCTTGTACTTAAGTCGGCATTGTGCCTTTTGTATTAAATTCGGATGTAATTTCGGTGTTTCATCGGCAATAAGAAGGTCCAAGGTATACAGTAAACCTGAAGTGAAGCATCGGAATCCAACACTAGACTGATATGAGAGGTTCAAATCATAGAAAATTAGAGTGTCTGTCCTCTTGTACCTAAGTCGGCATTGTGCCTCTTGTATTAAATTCGGATGCAATTTATGTGTTTCATCGTCAATAAGAAAGTCCAAGGTATACAGTAAACCTGAAGTGAAGCATCGGAATCTAAAACTGGACTCACAGGAGGGGTTCAGATCGTAGAAAGTTAGAGTGTCAGTCCTCGTGTACTTAAGGCGGCATTGTGCCTTTTGTATTAAATTCGGATGCAATTTCTGTGTTTTATCGTCAATAAGAAGGTCCAAAGGATACAGTAAACCTGAAGTGAAGCATCGGAATCTAAAACTGGACTCACAGGAGAGGTTCAAATCATAGAAAGTTAGAGTGTCCGTCCTCTTGTTCTTAAGTCGGCATTGTGCCATTAGTATTTATTTCGGATGCAATTTCTGTGTTTTATCGTCAATAAGAAGGTCCAAGGTATACAGTAAACCTGAAGTGAAGCATCGGAATATAAAATTGGACACATCAGTAGAGGTTCAAATCATAGAAAGTTTGAGTGTCAGTCCTCTTGTACCTAAGTCGGCATTGTGCCTTTTGTATTAAATTCGGATGCAATTTCTGTGTTTCATCGTCAATAAGAAGGTCCAAGGTATACAGTAAACCTGAAGTGAAGCATCGGAATCTAAAATAGGGTTCACAGGAGTGGTTCAAATCATAGTAAGTTAGAGTGTCAGTCCTTATGTACCTAAGTCGGCATTGTGCCTTATGTATTAAATTCGGATGCAATTTCTGTGTTTCATCGTCAATAAGAAGGACCAAGGGATACAGTAAATCTGAAGTGAAGCATCGGAATCTAAAACTGGACTCACGGGATACGTTGAAATCATAGAAATTTAGAGTGTCACTCCACATGTACATAAGTCGGCATTGTGCCTTTTGTAATAAAATCGGATGCAATTTCTGTGCTTCATCGTCAATAAGAAGGTCCAAGGTATACAGTAAATCTCAAGTGAAGCATCGGAATCTAAAACTGGGCTCAAAGGAGAGGTCCAAATCATTGAAAGTTAGAGTGTCAGTCCTCTTGTACTTAAGTCGGCATTGTGCCTTTTGTTTTAAATTCGGATGCAATTTCTGTGTTTCAACGTCAGTAAGAAGGTCCAAGGTATACAGTAAACCTGAAGTGAAGCATCGGTATCTAAAACTGGACTCACAGGAGAATTTCAAATCATAGAAAGTTAGAGTGTCAGTCCTCTTGTACTTAAGTCGGCATTGTGCCGTTTGTAATAAAATCGGATGCAATTTCTGTGCTTCATCGTCAATAAGAAGGTCCAAGGTATACAGAAAATCTCAAGTGAAGCATCGGAATCTAAAACTGGGCTCAAAGGAGAGGTCCAAATCATTGAAAGTTAGAGTGTCAGTCCTCTTGTACTTAAGTCGGCATTGTGTCTTTTGTATTAAATTCGGATGCAATTTCTGAGTTTTATCGTCATTAAGAAGGTCCAAGGAATACAGTAAACCTGAAGTGATGCATCGGAACTTAAAACTGGACTCACAGGAGGGGTTCAAATCATAGAAAGTTAGAGTGTCAGTCCTCTTGTGCTTAAGTCGGCATTGTGCCTTTTGTATTAAATTCGGATGCAATATCTGTGTTTCATCGTCAATAAGAAGGTCCAAAGTATACAGTAAACCTGAAGTGAAGCATAGGAATCTAAAACTGGACTCACAGGGGGGGTTCAAATAATAGGAATTTAGAGTGTCAGTCCTCTTGTACTTAAGTCGGCTATGTGCGTTTTTTATTAAATTCTGATGCTATTTCTGTGTTTCATCGTCAATAAGAAGGTCCAAGGGATACAGTAAACCTGCAGTGAAGCATCGGAATCTAAAACTGGACTCACAGGAGAGGTTCAAATCATAGAATGTTAGAGTGTCAGTCCTCGTGTACTTAAGTCGGCATTGTGCCTTTTGTATTAAATTCGGATGCAATATCTGTGTTTCATCGTCAATAAGAAGGTCCAAGGGATACAGTAAACCTGAAGTGAAGCATCGGAATCTAAAACTGGACTCACAGGAAAGGTTCAAATCATAGAAAACTAGAGTGTCAGTCCTCCTGTACTTAAGTCGGCATTGTGTTATTTGTATTAAATTCGGATGCTATTTCTGTGTTTCATCGTCAATAAGAAGGTCCAAGGTATACAGTAAACCTGAAGTGAAGCATCGGAATCGAAAACTGGACTCACAGGAGAGGTTCAAATCATAGTAAGTTAGAGTGTCAGTCCTCATGTACCTAAGTCGGCATTGTGCCTATTGTATTAAATTCGGATGCAATTTCTGTGTTTCATCGTCAATAAGAAGGACCAGGGGATACAGTAAATCTGAAATGAAGCATCGGAAACTAAAACTGGACTCACGGGATAGGTTGAAATCATAGAAATTTAGAGTGTCACTCCTCTTGTACTTAAATCGGCATTGTGGCTTTTGTAATAAATTCGGATGCAATTTCTGTGCTTCATCGTCAATAAGAAGGTCCAAGGTATACAGTAAATCTCAAGTGAAGCATCGGAATCTAAGACTGGGCTCAAGGGAGAGGTCCAAATCATTGAAAGTTAGAGTGTCAGTCCTCTTGTACTTAAGTCGGCATTGTGCCTTTTGTTTTAAATTCGGATGAAATTTCTGTGTTTCATCGTCAATAAGAAGGTCCAAGGGAAACAGTAAACCTGAAGTGAAGCATCGGAATTTAAAACTGGACTCACAGGAGAGGTTCAAATCATAGAAAGTTAGAGTGTCAGTCCTCTTGTACTTAAGTCGGCATTGTGCCTTTTCTATTAAATTCGGATGCAATTTCTGTGTTTCAACGTCAATACGAAGGTCCAAGGGATACAGTAAACCTGCAGTGAAGCATCGGAATCTAATTGGACTCACAGAAGAGGTTCAAATCATAGAAAGTCTGAGTGTCAGTCCTGTTGTACTTAAGTCGGCATTGTGCCTTTTGTTTTAAATTCGGAAGAAATTTCTGTGTTTCATCGTCAATAAGAAGGTCCAAGGGAAACAGTAAACCTGAAGTGAAGCATCGGAATCTAAAACTGGACTCATAGGAGAGGTTCAAATCATAGAAAGTTAGAGTGTCAGTCCTCTTGTACTTAAGTCGGCATTGTGCCATTTGTATTAAATTCGGATGCAATTCCAGTGTTTCATCGTCAATAAGAAGGTCCAAGGGATACAGTAAACCTGAAGTGAAGCATCGGAATGTAAAACAGGACTCACCGGAGAGGTTCAAATCATAGAAAGTTAGTGTGTCAGTCCTCTTGTACTTAAGTCGGCATTGTGCCTCTTGCATTAAATTCGGATGCAATTTCTGTGTTTCATCGTCAGTAAGAAGGACCAAGGGATACAGTAAACCTGAAGTGAAGCATCGGAATCTAAAACTGTACTCACAGGAGAGGTTCAAATCATAGAAAGTTAGAGTGTCTTTCCTCTTGTACTTAAGTCGGCATTGTGCCTTTTGTATTCAATTAGGATGCAATTTCTGTGTTTTATCATCAATAAAAAGGGTTAAGGGATACAGTAAACCTGCAGTGGGCATCGGAATCTAAAACTGGACTCACAGGAGAGGTTCAAAACATAGAAAGTTAGAGTGTCAGTCCTGTTGTACTTAAGTCGGCATTGTGCCTTTTGTATTAAATTCGCGTGCAATTTCTGTGTTTCATCGTCAATAAGAAGGTCCAAGGGATACAGTAAACCTGAAGTGAAGCATCGGAATCTAAAACTGGACTCACAGGACAGGTTCAAATCATAGAAAGTTAGAGTGTTAGTCCTCTTGTACTTATGTCGGCATTGTGCCTTTTGTATTAAATTAGAATGCAATTTCTGTGTTTCATCGTCAATAAAAAGGTCCAAGGTATACAGTAAACCTGCAGTGAAGCATCGGTTTCTAAAACTTGTCTCACAGGAGAGGTTCAAATCATAGAAAGTTAGAGTGTCAGTCCTCTTGTACTTAAGTCGGCATTGTGCCGTTTGTATTAAATTCGGATGCAATTTCTGTGTTTCATCGTCAATAAGACGGTCCAAGGGATACAGTAAACCTGCAGTGAAGCATCGGAATGTAAAACTAGACTCAGAGGAGAGGTTCAAAACATAGAAAGTTAGAGTGTCAGTCCTGTTGTACTTAAGTCGGCATTGTGCCTTTTGTATTAACTTCGGATGCAATTTCTGTGTTTCATAGTCAATAAGAAGTTCCAAGGGATACAGTAAACCTGAAGTGAAGCATCGGAATCTAAAACTGGACTCACAGGAGAGGTTCAAATCATAGAAAGTTAGAGTGTCATTCCTCTTGTACTTAAGTCCTCATTGTGCAATTTGTATTAAATTCGGATGCAATCTCTGTGTTTCATCGTCAACAAGAAGGTCCAAGGTATACAGTAAACCTGAAGTGAAGCATCGGAATCTAAAACTGGACTCACAGGAGAGGTTCAAATCATAGAAAGTTAGAGTATCAGTCCTCTTGTACTTAAGTCGGCATTGTGCCTTTTGTTAAATTCGGATGCAATTTCTGTGTTTCTTCGTCAATAAGAAGGTCCAATGTATACAGTAAACCTGAAGTGAGGCCCGGAATCTAAAACTGGACTCACAGGAGAGGTTCAAATCATAGAAAGTTAGAGTGTCAGTCCTCTTGTACTTAATTCGGCATTTTGTCTTTTGTATTAAATTCGGATGCAATTTCTGAGTTGCATCGTCATTAAGAAGGTCCAAGGAATACAGTAAACCTTAAGTGATGCATCGGAACGTAAAACTGGACTCACAGGAAAGGTTCAAATCATAGAAAGTTAGAGTGTCAGTCCTCTTGTACTTAAGTCGGCATTGTGCCTTTTATATTAAATTCGGATGCAATTTCTGTGTTTCATCGTCAATAAGAAGGTCCAAGGGAAACAGTAAACTTGAAGTGAAGCATCGGAATCCAAAACTGGACTCACAGGGGAGGTTCAAATCATAGAAACTTAGAGTGTCAGTCCTCTTGTACTTGAGTCGGCATTGTGCCTTTTGCTTTAAATTCGGATGCAATTTCTGTGTTTCATCGTCAATAAGAAGGTCCAAGGTAAATAGTAAACCTGAAGTGAAGCATCGGTATCTAGAACTGCACTCACAGGAGAGGTTCAAATCATAGAAAGTTAGGGTGTCAGTCATTTTGTACTTAAGTCAGCATTGTGCCTTTTGTATTAAATTCGTATGCAATTTCTGTGTTTCATCGTCAATAAGACGGTCCAAGGGATACAGTAAACCTGCAGTGAAGCATCGGAATCTAAAACTGGACTCACAGGAGAGGCTCAAATCATAGGAAGTTAGAGTGTCAGTCCTGTTGTACTTAAGTCGGCATTGTGCCTTTTGTATTAACTTCGCATGCAATTTCTATGTTTCATCGTCAAAAAGAAGGTCGAAGGGATACAGTAAACCTGAAGTGAAGCATCGGAATCTATAACTTGACTCACAGGAGAGGTTCAAATCGTAGAAAGTTAGAGTGTCATTCCTCTTGTACTTAAGTTCTCATTGTGCAATTTGTATTAAATTCGGATGCAATTTCTGTGTTTCATCGTCAACAAGAAGGTCCAAGGTATACAGTAAACCTGAAGTGAAGCATCGGAATCTAAAACTGGACTCACAGGAGAGGTTCAAATCATAGAAAGTTAGAGTATCAGTCCTCTTGTACTTAAGTCGGCATTGTGCCTTTTGTTCAATTCGGATGCAATTTCTGTGTTTCATCGTCAATAAGAAGGTCCAATGTATACAGTAAACCTGAAGTGATGCCCGGAAGATAAACCAGGACTCACAGGAGAGGTTCAAATCATAGAAAGTTAGACTGTCAGTGCTCTTGTACTTACGTCGGCATTAAGCCTTTTGTATTAAATTCGGATGCAATTTCTGTGTTTCATCGTCAGTAAGAAGGACCAAGGGATACAGTAAACCTGAAGTGAGGCATCGGAATCTAAAACTGGACTGACAGGAGAGGTTCAAATCATAGAAAGTTAGAGTGTCAGTCCTCTTGTACTTAAGTCGGCATTGTGTCTTTTGTATTAAATTCGGACGCAATTTCTTTGTTTCATCGTCATTAAGAAGGTCCAAGGAATACAGTAAACCTGAAGTGATGCATCGGAACGTAAAACTGGACTGACAGGATCGGTTCAAATCATAGAAAGATAGAGTGTCATTCCTCTTGTACTTAAGTCGGCATTGTGCCTTTTATATTAAATTCGGATGCAATTTCTGTGTTTCATCGTCAATAAGAAGGTCCAAGGGATAAAGTAAACCTGAAGTGAAGCATCGGAATCTAAAACTGGACTCACAGGACAGGTTCAAATCATAGAAAGTTAGAGTGTTAGTCCTCTTGTACTTAAGTCGGCATTGTGCCATTTGTATTAAATTAGGATGCAATATCTGTGTTTCATCGTCAATAAGAAGGTCCAAGGGAAACAGTAAACCTGAAGTGAAGCATCGGAATCTAAAACTGGACTCACAGGGGAGGTTCAAATCATTGAAAGTTAGAGTGTCAGTCCTCTTGTACTTGAGTCGGCATTGTGCCTTTTGTTTTAAATTCGGATGCAATTTCTGTGTTTCATCGTCAATAGGAAGGTCCAAGGTAAATAGTAAACCTGAAGTGAAGCATCGGTATCTAGAACTGCACTCACAGGAGAGGTTCAAATCATAGAAAATTAGGGTGTCAGTCCTTTTGTACTTAAGTCGGCATTGTGCCTTTTGTATTAAATTCGTATGCAGTTTCTGTGTTTCATCGTCAATAAGACGGTCCAAGGGATACAGTAAACCTGCAGTGAAGCATCGGAATCTAAAACTGGACTCACAGGAGAGGTTCAAATCATAGGAAGTTAGAGTGTCAGTCCTGTTGTACTTAAGTCGGCATTGTGCCTTTTGTATTAACTTCGGATGCAATTTCTGTGTTTCATCGTCAATAAGAAGGTCCAAGGTATACAGTAAACCTGAAGTGAAGCATCGGAATCTAAAACTGGACTCACAGGAGAGGTTCAAATCATAGAAAGTTAGAGTATCAGTCCTCTTGTACTTAAGTCGGCATTGTGCCTTTTGTTAAATTCGGATGCAATTTCTGTGTTTCTTCGTCAATAAGAAGGTCCAATGTATACAGTAAACCTGAAGTGAGGCCCAGAATCTAAAACAGGACTCACAGGAGAGGTTCAAATCATAGAAAGTTAGACTGTCAGTGCTCTTGTACTTAAGTCGGCATTGTGCCTTATGTAATAATTTCGGATGAAATTTCTGTGGTTCATCGTCAATAAGAAGGTCCAAGGTATACAGTAAATCTGAAGTGAAACATCGGAATCCGTAACTGGACTCACAGGAGAGGTCCAAATCATTGAAAGTTAGAGTGTCCGTCCTCTTGTACTTACGTCGGCATTAAGCCTTTTGTATTAAATTCGGATGCAATTTCTGTGTTTCATCGTCAGTAAGAAGGACCAAGGGATACAGTAAACCTGAAGTGAAACAGCGGAATCTAAAACTGGACTCACAGGAGAGGTTCAAATCGTAGAAAGTTAGAGTGTCAGTCCTCTTGTACTTAAGTCGGCATTGTGTCTTTTGTATTAAATTCGGATGCTATTTCTGAGTTTCATCGTCATTAAGAAGGTCTAAGGAATACAGTAAACCTTAAGTGATGCATCGGAACGTAAAACTGGACTCACAGGAGAGGTTCAAATCATAGAAATTTAGAGTGTCAGTCCTCTTGTACTTAAGTCGGCATTGTGCCTTTTATATTAAATTCGGATGCAATTTCTGTGTTTCATCGTCAATAAGAAGGTCCAAGGGAAACAGTAAACCTGAAGTGAAGCATCGGAATCCAAAACTATACTCACAGGGGAGGTTCAAATCATAGAAACTTAGAGTGTCAGTCCTCTTGTACTTGAGTCGGCATTATGCCTTTTGTTTTAAATTCGGATGCAATTTCTGTGTTTCATCGTCAATAAGAAGGTCCAAGGTAAATAGTAAACCTGAAGTGAAGCATCGGTATCTAGAACTGCACTCACAGGAGAGGTTCAAATCATAGAAAGTTAGGGTGTCAGTCCTTTTGTACTTAAGTCGGCATTGTGCCTTTTGTATTAAATTCGTATGCAATTTCTGTGTTTCATCGTCAATAAGACGGTCCAAGGGATACAGTAAACCTGCAGTGAAGCATCGGAATCTAAAACTGGACTCACAGGAGAGGCTCAAATCATAGGAAGTTAGAGTGTCAGTCCTGTTGTACTTAAGTCGGCATTGTGCCTTTTGTATTGACTTCGGATGAAATTTCTATGTTTCATCGTGAAAAAGAAGGTCCAAGGGATACAGTAAACCTGAAGTGAAGCATCGGAATCTAAAACTGGACTCACAGGAGAGGTTCAAATCATAGAAAGTTAGAGTGTCATTCCTCATGTACTTAAGTCCTCATTGTGCAATTTGTATTAAATTCGGATGCAATTTCTGTGTTTCATCGTCAACAAGAAGGTCCAAGGTATACAGTAAACCTGAAGTAAAGCATCGGAATCTAAAACTGGACTCACAGGAGAGGTTCAAATCATAGAAAGTTAGAGTATCAGTCCTCTTGTACTTAAGTCGGCATTGTGCCTTTTGTTAAATTCGGATGCAATTTCTTTGTTTCATCGTCAATAAGAAGGTCCTATGTATACAGTAAACCTGAAGTGAGGCCCGGAATCTAATACAGGACTCACAGGAGAGGTTCAAATCATAGAAAGTTAGACTGTCAGTGCTCTTGTACTTAAGTCGGCATTGTGCCTTATGTAATAAATTCGGATGAAATTTCTGTGGTTCATCGTCAATAAGAAGGTCCAAGGTATACAGTAAATCTGAAGTGAAACATCGGAATCCGTAACTGGACTCACAGGAGAGGTCCAAATCATTGAAAGTTAGAGTGTCCGTCCTCTTGTACTTACGTCGGCATTAAGCCTTTTGTATTAAATTCGGATGCAATTTCTGTGTTTCATCGTCAGTAAGAAGGACCAATTGATACGGTAAACCTGAAGTGAGGCATCGGAATCTAAAACTGGACTCACAGGAGAGGTTCAAATCATAGAAAGTTAGAGTGTCAGTCCTCTTGTACTTAAGTCGGCATTGTGTCTTTTGTATTAAATTCGGATGCAATTTCTGTGTTTCATCGTCAATAAGAAGGTCCAAGGGATAAAGTAAACCTGAAGTGAAGCATCGGAATCTAAAACTGGACTCTCAGGACAGGTTCAAATCATAGAAAGTTAGAGTGTTAGTCCTCTTGTACTTAAGTCGGCATTGTGCCATTTGTTTTAAATTAGGATGCAATATCTGTGTTTCATCGTCAATAAGAAGGTCCAAGGGAAACAGTAAACCTGAAGTGAAGCATCGGAATCTAAAACTGGACTCACAGGGGAGGTTCAAATCATAGATAGTTAGAGTGTCAGCCCTCTTGTACTTGAGTCGGCATTGTGCCTTTTGTTTTAAATTCGGATGCAATTTCTGTGTTTCATCGTCAATAAGAAGGTCCAAGCTAAATAGTAAACCTGAAGTGAAGCATTGGTATCTAGAACTGCACTCACAGGAGAGGTTCAAATCATAGAAAGTTAGGGTGTCAGTCCTTTTGTACTTAAGTCGCCATTGTGCCTTTTGTATTAAATTCGTATGCAAATTTCTGTGTTTCATCGTCAATAAGACGGTCCAAGGGATACAGTAAACCTGCAGTGAAGCATCGGAATCTAAAACTGGACTCACAGGAGAGGTTCAAATCATAGGAAGTTAGAGTGACAGTCCTGTTGTACTTAAGTCGGCATTGTGCCTTTTGTATTAACTTCGGATGCAATTTCTGTGTTTCATCGTCAATAAGAAGGTCCAAGGGATACAGTAAACCTGAAGTGAAGCATCGGAATCTAAAACTGGACTCACAGGAGAGGTTCAAATCATAGAAAGTTAGAGTGTCAGTCCTCCTGTACTTAAGTCCTCATTGTGCCTTTTGTATTAAATTCGGATGCAATTTCTGTGTTTCATCGACAATAAGAAGGACCAGGGGATACAGTAAATCTGAAGTGAAGCATCGGAAACTAAAACTGGACTCACGGGATAGGTTGAAATCATAGAAATTTAGAGTGTCACTCCTCTTGTACTTAAGTCGGCATTGTGGCTTTTGTAATTAATTCGGATGCAATTTCTGTGCTTCATCGTCAATAAGAAGGTCCAAGGTACACAGTAAATCTCAAGTGAAGCATCGGAATCTAAGACTGGGCTCAAAGGATAGGTCCAAATCATTGTAAGTTAGAGTGTCAGTCCTCTTGTACTTAAGTAGCCTTGTGCCTTTTGTTTTAAATTCGGATGCAATTTCTGTGTTTCATCGTCAATAAGAAGGTCCAAGGGAAACAGTAAACCTGAAGTGAAGCATCGGAATCTAAAACTGGACTCACAGGAGAGGTTCAAATCATAGAATGTTAGAGTGTCAGTCCTCTTGTACTTAAGTCGGCATTGTGCCTTTTGTATTAAATTCGGATGCAATTTCTGTGTTTCAACGTCAATACGAAGGTCCAAGGGATACAGTAAACCTACAGTGAAGCATCGGAATCTAACTGGACTCACAGGAGAGGTTCAAGTCATAGAAAGTTAGAGTGTCAGTCCTGTTGTACTTAAGTCGGCATTGTGCCTTTTGTATTAATTTCGGATTCAATTTCTGTGTTTCATCGTCAATAAGAAGGTCCAAGGTATACAGTAAACCTGAAGTGAAGCAACAGAATCTAAAATTGGACTCATAGGAGAGGTTCAAATCATAGAAAGTTAGAGTGTCAGTCCTCTTGTACTTAAGTCTGCATTGTGCCATTTGTATTAAATTCGGATGCAATTCCAGTGTTTCATCGTCAATAAGAAGGTCCAAGGGATACAGTAAACCTGAAGTGAAGCCACGAAATGTAAAACAGGACACACCGGAGAGGTTCAAATCATAGAAAGTTTGTGTGTCAGTCCTCTTGTACTTAAGTCGGCATTGTGCCTTTTGCATTAAATTCAGATGCAATTTCTGTGCTTCATCGTCAGTAAGAAGGACCAAGGGGTACAGTAAACCTGAAGTGAAGCATCGGAATCTAAAACTGTACTCACAGGAGAGGTTCAAATCATAGAAAGTTAGAGTGTCATTCCTTTTGTACTTAAGTCGGTATTGTGCCTTTTGTATTCAATTAGGATGCAATTTCTGTGTTTTATCGTCAATAAGAAGGTTTATGGGATACAGTAAACCTGCAGTGAGGCATCGGAATCTAAAACTGGACTCACAGGAGAGGTTCAAATCATAGAAAATTAGAGTGTTAGTCCTCTTGTACTTAAGTCGGCATTGTGCCTTT
Organism: Schistocerca americana; assembly: GCF_021461395.2. Lineage (NCBI taxonomy): Eukaryota > Metazoa > Arthropoda > Insecta > Orthoptera > Acrididae > Schistocerca > Schistocerca americana. The sequence continues at coordinate 64,023,964 of NC_060121.1, forward strand.
TGTACTAAATTAGGATGCAATTTCTGTGTTTCATCGTCAATAAGAAGGTCCAAGGGAAACAGTAAACCTGAAGTGAAGCATCGGAATCTAAAACTGGACTCACAGGGGAGGTTCAAATCATAGAAAGTTAGAGTGTCAGTCTTCTTGTACTTGAGTCGGCATTGTGCCATTTGTATTAAATTCGGATGCAATTTCTGTGTTTCATCGTCAATAAGAAGATCCAAGGTATACAGTAAACCTGAAGTGAAGCATCGGTTTCTAAAACTTGTCTCACAGGAGAGGTTCAAATCATAGAAAATTAGAGTGTCAGTCCTCTTGTACTTAAGTCGGCATTGTGTCTTTTGTATTAAATTCGGATGCAATTTCTGAGTTTCATCGTCATTAAGAAGGTCCAAGGAATACAGTAAACCTGAAGTGATGCATCGGAACGTAAAACTGGACTCACAGGAGAGGTTCAAATCATAGAAAGTTAGAGTGTCAGCCCTCTTGTACTTAAGTCGGCATTGTGCCATTTGTATTAAATTTTGATGCAATATCTGTGTTCCATCGTCAATAAGAAGGTCCAAGGGAAACAGTAAACCTGAAGTGAAGCATCGGAATCTAAAACTGGACTCACAGGGGAGGTTCAAATCATAGAAAGTTAGAGTGTCAGTCCTCTTGTACTTGAGTCGGCATTGTGCCTTTTGTTTTAAATTCGGATGCAATTTCTGTGTTTCATCGTCAATAAGAAGGTCCAAGGTATATAGTAAACCTGAAGTGAAGCATCGGTATCTAGAACTGCACTCACAGGAGAGGTTCAAATCATAGAAAGTTAGGGTGTCAGTCCTTTTGTACTTAAGTCGGCATTGTGCCTTTTGTATTAAATTCGTATGCAATTTCTGTGTTTCATCGTCAATAAGACGGTCCAAGGGATACAGTAAACCTGCAGTGAAGCATCGGAATCTAAAACTGGTCTCACAGGAGAGGTTCAAATCATAGGAAGTTAGAGTGTCAGTCCTGCTGTACATAAGTCGGCATTGTGCCTTTTGTATTAACTTCGGATGCAATTTCTGTGTTTCATCGTCAATAAGAAGGTCCAAAGGATACAGAAAACCTGAAGTGAAGCATCGGAATCTAAAACTGGACTCACAGGAGAGGTTCAAATCATAGAAAGTTAGAGTGTCAGTCCTCTTGTACTTAAGTCGGCATTGTGCCATTTGTATTAAATTCGGATGCAATTTCTGTGTTTCATCGTCAATACGAAGGTCCAAGGTGTACAGTAAACCTGAAGTGAAGCATCGGAATCTAAAACTGGACTCACAGGAGAGGTTCAAATCATAGAAAGTTATAGTGTCAGTCCTCTTGTACTTAAGTCGGCATTGTGCAATTTGTATTAAATTCGGATGCAATTTCTGTGTTTCATCGTCAATAAGAACGTCCAATATATACAGTAAACCTGAAGTGAAGCATCGGAATCTGAAACAGGACTCACAGGAGAGATTCCAATCATAGAAAGTTAGAGTGTCAGTGCTCTTGTACTTAAGTCGGCATTGTGCCTTTTGTAATAAATTCGGATGCAATTTCTGTGGTTCATCGTCAATAAGAAGGTCCAAGGTATACAGTAAACCTCAAGTGAAACATCGGAATCCGTAACTGGACTCACAGGAGTGGTCCGAATCATTGATAGTTAGAGTGTCCGTCCTCTTGTACTTCAGTCGGCATTGTGCCATTTGTATTAAATTCGTATGCAATTTCTGTGTTTCATCGTCAATAAGAAGGTCCAAGGGATACAGTATACCTGAAGTGAAGCATCGGTAACTAAAACTGGACTCACGGGAGAGGTTGAAGTCATAGAAAGTTAGAGTGTCAATCCTCATGTACTTAAGTCGGCATTGTGCAATTTGTATTAAATTCGGATGCAATTTCTGTGTTTCATCGTCAACAAGAAGGTCCAAGGTATACAGTAAACCTGAAGTGAAGCATCGGAATCTAAAACTGGACTCACAGGAGAGGTTCAAATCATAGAAAGTTAGAGTATCAGTCCTCTTCTACTTAAGTCGGCATTGTGCCTTTTGTTAAATTCGGATGCAATTTCTTTGTTTCATCGTCAATAAGAAGGTCCTATGTATACAGTAAACCTGAAGTAAGGCCCGGAATCTAAAACAGGACTCACAGGAGAGGTTCAAATCATAGAAAGTTAGACTGTCAGTGCTCTTGTACTTAAGTCGGCATTGTGCCTTATGTAATAAATTCGGGTGAAATTTCTGTGGTTCATCGTCAATAAGAAGGTCCAAGGTATACAGTAAATCTGAAGTGAAACATCGGAATCCGTAACTGGACTCACAGGAGAGGTCCAAATCATTGAAAGTTAGCGTGTCCGTCCTCTTGTACTTACGTCGGCATTAAGCCTTTTGTATTAAATTCGGATGCAATTTCTGTGTTTCATCGTCAGTAAGAAGGACCAATTGATACGGTAAACCTGAAGTGAGGCATCGGAATCTAAAACTGGACTCACAGGAGAGGTTCAAATCATAGAAAGTTAGAGTGTCAGTCCACTTGTACTTAAGTCGGCATTGTGTCTTTTGTATTAAATTCGGATGCAATTTCTGTGTTTCATCGTCAATAAGAAGGTCCAAGGGATAAAGTAAACCTGAAGTGAAGCATCGGAATCTAAAACTGGACTCACAGGACAGGTTCAAATCATAGAAAGTTAGAGTGTTAGTCCTCTTGTACTTAAGTCGGCATTGTGCCATTTGTTTTAAATTAGGATGCAATATCTGTGTTTCATCGTCAATAAGAAGGTCCAAGGGAAACAGTAAACCTGAAGTGAAGCATAGGAATCTAAAACTGGACTCACAGGGGAGGTTCAAATCATAGAAAGTTAGAGTGTCAGCCCTCTTGTACTTGAGTCGGCATTGTGCCTTTTGTTTTAAATTCGGATGCAATTTCTGTGTTTCATCGTCAATAAGAAGGTCCAAGGTAAATAGTAAACCTGAAGTGAAGCATCGGTATCTAGAACTGCACTCACAGGAGAGGTTCAAATCATAGAAAGTTAGGGTGTCAGTCCTTTTGTACTTAAGGCGCCATTGTGCCTTTTGTATTAAATTCGTATGCAATTTCTGTGTTTCATCGTCAATAAGACGGTCCAAGGGATACAGTAAACCTGCAGTGAAGCATCGGAATCTAAAACCGGACTCACAGGAGAGGTTCAAATCATAGGAAGTTAGAGTGTCAGTCTTGTTGTACTTAAGTCGGCATTGCGCCTTTTGTATTAACTTCGGATGCAATTTCTGTGTTTCATCGTCAATAAGAAGGTCCAAGGGATACAGTAAACCTGAAGTGAAGCATCGGAATCTAAAACTGGACTCACAGGAGAGGTTCAAATCATAGAAAGTTAGAGTGTCTGTCCTCCTGTACTTAAGTCGGCATTGTGCCTTTTGTATTAAATTCGGATGCAATTTCTGTGTTTCATCGACAATAAGAAGGACCAGGGGATACAGTAAATCTGAAGTGAAGCATCGGAAACTAAAACTGGACTCACGGGATAGGTTGAAATCATAGAAATTTAGAGTGTCACTCCTCTTGTACTTAAGTCGGCATTGTGGCTTTTGTAATTAATTCGGATGCAATTTCTGTGCTTCATCGTCAATAAGAAGGTCCAAGGTATACAGTAAATCTCAAGTGAAGCATCGGAATCTAAGACTGGGCTCAAAGGATAGGTCCAAATCATTGTAAGTTAGAGTGTCAGTCCTCTTGTACTTAAGTAGCCTTGTGCCTTTTGTTTTAAATTCGGATGCAATTTCTGTGTTTCATCGTCAATAAGAAGGTCCAAGGGAAACAGTAAACCTGAAGTGAAGCATCGGAATCTAAAACTGGACTCACAGGAGAGGTTCAAATCATAGAATGTTAGAGTGTCAGTCCTCTTGTACTTAAGTCGGCATTGTGCCTTTTGTATTAAATTCGGATGCAATTTCTGTGTTTCAACGTCAATACGAAGGTCCAAGGGATACAGTAAACCTACAGTGAAGCATCGGAATCTAACTGGACTCACAGGAGAGGTTCAAATCATAGAAAGTTAGTGTGTCAGTCCTGTTGTACTTAAGTCGGCATTGTGCCTTTTGTATTAATTTCGGATTCAATTTCTGTGTTTCATCGTCAATAAGAAGGTCCAAGGTATACAGTAAACCTGAAGTGAAGCAACAGAATCTAAAATTGGACTCATAGGAGAGGTTCAAATCATAGAAAGTTAGAGTGTCAGTCCTCTTGTACTTAAGTCGGCATTGTGCCATTTGTATTAAATTCGGATGCAATTATAGTGTTTCATCGTCAATAAGAAGGTCCAAGGGATACAGTAAACCTGAAGTGAAGCATCGAAATGTAAAACAGGACACACCGAAGAGGTTCAAATCATAGAAAGTTAGTGTGTCAGTCCTCTTGTACTTAAGTCGGCATTGTGCTTTTTGCATTAAATTCAGATGCAATTTCTGTGCTTCATCGTCAGTAAGAAGGACCAAGGGGTACAGTAAACCTGAAGTGAAGCATCGGAATCTAAAACTGTACTCACAGGAGAGGTTCAAATCATAGAAAGTTAGAGTGTCATTCCTCTTGTACTTAAGTCGGTATTGTGCCTTTTGTATTCAATTAGGATGCAATTTCTGTGTTTTATCGTCAATAAGAAGGTTTATGGGATACAGTAAACCTGCAGTGAGGCATCGGAATCTAAAACTGGACTCACAGGAGAGGTTCAAATCATAGAAAGTTAGAGTGTTAGTCCTCTTGTACTTAAGTCGGCATTGTGCCTTTTGTATTAAATTAGGATGCAATTTCTGTGTTTCATCGTCAATAAGAAGGTCCAAGGGAAACAGTAAACCTGAAGTGAAGCATCGGAATCTAAAACTGGACTCACAGGGGAGGTTCAAATCATAGAAAGTTAGTGTGTCAGTCCTCTTGTACTTGAGTCGGCATTGTGCCATTTGTATTAAATTCGGATGCAATTTCTGTGTTTCATCGTCAATAAGAAGGTCCAAGGTATACAGTAAACCTGAAGTGAAGCATCGGTTTCTAAAACTTGTCTCACAGGAGAGGTTCAAATCATAGAAAATTAGAGTGTCAGTCCTCTTGTACTTAAGTCGGCATTGTGTCTTTTGTATTAAATTCGGATGCAATTTCTGAGTTTCATCGTCATTAAGAAGGTCCAAGGAATACAGTAAACCTAAAGTGATGCATCGGAACGTAAAACTGGACTCACAGGAGAGGTTCAAATCATAGAAAGTTAAAGTGTCAGTCCTCTTGTACTTAAGTCGGCATTGTGCCATTTGTATTAAATTTTGATGCAATATCTGTGTTCCATCGTCAATAAGAAGGTCCAAGGGAAACAGTAAACCTGAAGTGAAGCATCGGAATCCAAAACTGGACTCACAGGGGAGGTTCAAATCATAGAAAGTTAGAGTGTCAGTCCTCTTGTACTTAAGTCGGCATTGTGCCATTTGTATTAAATTCGGATGCAATTACTGTGTTTCATCGTCAATACGAAGGTACAAGGTGTACAGTAAACCTGAAGTGAAGCATCGGAATCTAAAACTGGACTCACAGGAGAGGTTCAAATCATAGAAAGTTATAGTGTCAGTCCTCTTGTACTTAAGTCGGCATTGTGCAATTTGTATTAAATTCGGATGCAATTTCTGTGTTTCATCGTCAATAAGAACGTCTAATATATACAGTAAACCTGAAGTGAAGCATCGGAATCTGAAACAGGACTCACAGGAGAGATTCCAATCATAGAAAGTTAGAGTGTCAGTGCTCTTGTACTTAAGTCGGCATTGTGCCTTTTGTAATAAATTCGGATGCAATTTCTGTGGTTCATCGTCAATAAGAAGGTCCAAGGTATACAGTAAACCTCAAGTGAAACATCGGAATCCGTAACTGGACTCACAGGAGTGGTCCGAATCATTGATAGTTAGAGTGTCCGTCCTCTTGTACTTAAGTCGGCATTGTGCCTTTTGTATTAAATTCGGATGCAATTTCTGTGTTTCATCGTCAATAAGAAGGACCAAGGGATACAGTATACCTGAAGTGAAGCATCGGAAACTAAAACTGGACTCACGGGAGAGGTTGAAGTCATAGAAAGTTAGAGTGTCAATCCTCATGTACTTAAGTCGGCATTGTGATTTTTGTATTACATTCGGATGCAATTTCTGTGTCGCATCGTCAATAAGATGGTCCAAGGAATACAGTAAACCTGAAGTGATGCATCAGAACCTAAAACTGGACTCACAGGAGGAATTCAAATCATAGAAAGTTAGAGTGTCAGTCCTCTTGTACTTATGTCGGCATTGTGCCTTTTGTATTAAATTCGGATGCAATTTCTGTGTTTCATCGTTAATAAGAAGGTCCAAGGAATACAGTAAACCTGAAGTGAAGCATCGGAATCTAAAACTGGACTCACAGGACAGGCTCAAATCATTGAAAGTTAGAGTGTCAGTCCTCTTGTACTTAAGTCGGCATTGTGCCTTTTGTATTAAATTCGGATGCAATTTCTGTGTTTCATCGTCAATAAGAAGGTCCAAGGGAAGCAGTAAACCTAAAGTGAAACATCAGAATCTAAAACTGGACTCACAGGAGAGGTTCAAATCATAGAAAGTTAGAGTGTCAGTCCTCTTGTACTTAAGTCGGCATTGTGCCTTTTGTATAAAATTCGGATGCAATTTCTGTGTTTCATCGTCAATAAGAAGGTCCAAGGTATACAGTAAATCTGAAGTGAAGCATCGGAATCTAAAACTAGACTCACAGGAGAGGTTCAAATCATAGAAAGTTTGAGTGTCAGTCCTCTTGTACTTAAGTCGGCATTGTGCCTTTTGTATTAAATTCGGATGCAATTTCTGTGTTTCATCGTCAATAAGAAGGTCCAAGAGGTACAGTATACCTGCTGTGATGCTTCGGAATCTAAAACTGGATTCACAGGAAAGGTTCAAATCATAGAAAGTTAGAGTGTCAGTGCTCTTGTACTTAAGTCGGCATTGTGCCGTTGGTAATTATTTCGGATGCAATTTCTGTGGTTCTTCGTCAATAAGAAGGTCCAAAGTATACAGTAAACCTTAAGTGAAACATCGGAATCCGTAACTGGACTCACAGGAGAGGTCCAAATCATTGAAAGTTAGAGTGTCCGTCCTCTTGTACTTAAGTCGGCATTGTGCCATTTGTATTATATTCGGATGCAATTTCTGTGTTTAATCGTCAATAAGAAGGTCCGAGGTATACAGTAAACCTGAAGTGAAGCATCGGAATCTATAACTGGACTCACGGGAGAGGTTCAAATCATAGAAAATTAGAGTGTCAGTCCTCTTGTACTTAAGTCTGCATTGTGCCTTTTGTATTAAATTCGGATGCAATTTCTTTGGTTCATCGTCAATAAGAAGGTCCAAGAGATACAGTAAACCTGAAGTGAAGCATCCGAATCTAAAACTGGACTCACAGGACAGTTTCAAATCATAGAAAGTTAGAGTGTCAGTCCTCTTGTACTTAAGTCGGCATTGTGCCTTTTGTATTAAATTCGTTTGCAATTTCTGTGTTTCATCGTCAGTAAGAAGGTCCAAGGGAAGCAGTAAACCTGAAGTGAAACATCGGAATCTAAAACTGGACTCACAGGAGAGGTTCAAATCTAAGAAAGTTAGAGTGTCACTCCTCTTGTACTTAAGTCGGCATTGTGCCTTTTGTATTAAATTCGAATGCAATATCTGTGTTACATCGTCAATAAGAAGGTTCAAGGTATACAGTAAACCAGAAGTGAAGCATCGGATTCTAAAACTGGACTCACAGGAGAGGTTCAAATCATAGAAAGTTAGAGTGTCAGTCCTCTTGTACTTAAGTCGGCATTGTGCCTTTTGTATTAAATTCGGATGCCATTTCTGTGTTGCATCGTCAATAAGAAGGTCCAAGAGATACAGTAAACCTGCTGTGATGCATCGGATTCTAAAACTGGACTCACAGGAGAGGTTCAAATCATAAATAGTTAGAGTGACAGTCCTGTTGTACTTAAGTCGGCATTGTGCCTTTTGTATTAAATTCGGATGCAATTTCTGTGTTTCATCGTCAATACGAAGCTCCAAGGGATACAGTAAACCTGAAATGAAACATCGGAATCTAAAACTGGCCTCACAGGAGAGGTTCAGATCATAGAAAGTTAGAGTGTCAGTCCTCTTGTACTTAAGTCGGCATTGTGCCATTTGGATTAATCTCGGATGCAATTTCTGTGTTTCATCGTCAATAAGAAGGTCCTAGGTATACAGTAAACCTGAAGTGAAGCATCGGAATCTAAAACTGGATTCACAGGAGTGGTTCAAATCATAGAAAGTTATAGTGTCAGTCCTCTTGTACTTAAGTCGGCAGTGTGCCTTTTGTATTAAATTCGGATGCAATTTCTGTGTTTCATCGTCAATAAGAAGGACCAAGGGATACGGTAAACCTGAAGTGAAGCATCAGATACTAAAACTGGACTCATGGGAGAGGTTCAAATCATACAAAGGTAGAGTGTCAGTGCTCTTGTACTTAAGTCGGCATTGTGCGTTTTGTAATAAATTCGGATGCAATTTCTGTGCTTCATCGTCAATAGGAAGGTCCAAGGTACACAGTAAAAGTAAAGTGAAACATCGGAATCCTTAACTGGACTCACAGGAGAGGTTTAAATCATAGAAATTTAGAGTGTCAGTCCTCTTGTACTTATGTCGGCATTGTGCCTTTTGTATTAAATTCGGATGCAATTTCTGTGTTTCATCGTCAATAAGAAGGACCAAGGGATACAGTAAACCTGAAGTGAAGCATCGGAAACTAAAACTGGACACACGGGAGAGGATGAAATCATAGAAAGTTAGAGAGTCAGTCCTCTTGTACTTACGTCGGCATTGTGCCTTTTGTAATAAATTCGGATGCAATTTCTGTGCTTCATCGTCAAAAAGAAGGTCCAAGGTATACAGTAAACCTGATGTGAAGCAACGGAATCTAAAACTGGACTCAAAGGAGAGGTCCAAATCATAGAAAGTTAGAGTGTCAGTCCTCCTGTACTTAAGTCGGCATTGTGCCTTTTGTATTAAATTCGGATGCAATTTCTGTGTTTCATCGTCAATAACGAGGTCCAAGGGAAACAGTAAACCTGAAGTGAGGCATCGGAATCTAAAACTGGACTCACAGGAGAGGTTCAAATCATAGAAAATTAGAGTGTCACTCCTCTTGTACTTAAGCCTGCATTGTGCCTTTTGTATTAAATTCGGATGCAATTTCTGTGTTTCATCGTCAACAAGAAGCTCCAAGGGATACAGTAAACCTGAAGTGAAGCATCGGAATCTAAAACTGGACTCACAGGAGAAGTTCAAATCATAGAAAGTTAGAGTGTCAGTCCTCTTGTACTTAAGTCGGCATTGTGCCATTTGTATTAAATTCGGATGCAATTTCTGTGTTTCATCGTCAATAAGAAGGTCCTAGGTATACGGTAAACCTGAAGTGAAGCATCGGAATCTAAAACTGGATTCACAGGAGTGGTTCAAATCATAGAAAGTTAGAGTGTCAGTCCTCTTGTACTTAAGTCGGCATTGTGACTTTTGTATTGCATTAGGATGCAATTTCTGTGTTTCATCGTCAATAAGAAGAACCAATGTATACAGGAAACCTGAAGTGAAGCATCGGAATCTAAAACAGGACTCACAGGAGAGGTTCAAATCATAGAAAGTTATAGTATCAGTCCTCTTGTACTTAAGTCGGCAGTGTGCCTTTTGTATTAAATTCGGATGCAATTTCTGTGTTTCATCGTCAATAAGAAGGACCAAGGGATACAGTAAACCTGAAGTGAAGCATCGAATACTAAAACTGGACTCATGGGAGAGGTTCAAATCATACAAAGTTACAGTGTCAGTGCTCTTGTACTTAAGTCGGCATTGTGCCTTTTGTAATAAATTCGGATGCAATTTCTGTGCTTCATCGTCAATAGGAAGGTCCAAGTTACACAGTAAAAGTGAAGTGAAACATCGGAATCCTTAACTGGACTCACAGGAGAGGTTTAAATCATAGAAAGTTAGAGTGTCAGTCCTCTTGTACTTATGTCGGCATTGTGCCTTTTGTATTAAATTCGGATGCAATTTCTGTGTTTCATCGTCAATAAGAAGGACCAAGGGATACAGTAAACCAGAAGTGAATCATCGGAAACTAAAACTGGACACACGGGAGAGGTTGAAATCATAGAAAGTTAGAGTGTCAGTCCTCTTGTACTTACGTCGGCATTGTGCCTTTTGTAATAAATTCGGATGCAATTTCTGTGCTTCATCGTCAAAAAGAAGGTCCAAGGTATACAGTAAACCTGATGTGAAGCATCGGAATCTAAAACTGGACTCAAAGGAGAGGTCCAAATCATAGAAAGTTAGAGTGTCAGTCCTCCTGTACTTAAGTCGGCTTTGTGCCTTTTGTATTAAGTTCGGATGAAATTTCTGTGTTTCATCGACAATAAAAAGGTCCAAGGGAAACAGTAAACCTGAAGTGAGGCATCGGAATCTAAAACTGGACTCACAGGAGAGGTTCAAATCATAGAAAGTTAGAGTTTCAGTCCTCTTGTACATATGTCGAGATTGTGCCCTTTGTATTAAATTCGGATGCAATTTCTGTGCTTCATCGTCAATAAGAAGGTCCAAGGTATACAGTAAACCTGAAGGGAAGCATCGGAATCTAAAACTGGACTCACAGGAGAGGTTCAAACAATAGAAAGTTAGAGTGTCACTCCTCTAGTACTTAAGTCTGCATTGTGCCTTTTGTATTAAATTCGGATGCAATTTCTGTGTTTCATCGTCAACAAGAAGCTCCAAGGGATACAGTAAACCTGAAGCAAAGCATCGGAATCTAAAACAGGACTCACAGGAGAGGTTCAAATCATAGAAAGTTAGAGTGTCAGTGCTCTTGTACTTAAGTCGGCATTGTGCCTTTTGTAATACATTTGGATGCAATTTCTGTGGTTCTCCGTCATTAAGAAGGTCCAAAGTATACAGTAAACCTGAAGTGAAACATCGGAATCCGTAACTGGACTCACAGGAGAGGTCCAAATCATTGTAAGTTAGACTGTCCGTCCTCTTGTGCTTAAGTCGGCATTGTGCCATTTGTATTATATTCGGATGCAATTTCTGTGTTTCATCGTCAATAAGAAGGTCCAAGGTATACAGTAAAGCTGAAGTGAAGCATCGGAATCTATAACTGGACTCACAGGAGAGGTTCAAATCATAGAAAGACAGAGTGTCAGTCCTCTAGTACTTAAGTCGGCATTGTGCCTTTTGTATTAAATTCGGATGCAATTTCTGTGTTTCATCGTCAATAAGAAGGTCCAAGGTATACAGTAAACCTGAAGTGAAGCATCGGAATCTAAAACTGGACTCACAGGAGAGGTTCAAATCATAGAATGTTAGAGTGTCAGTCCTCTTGTACTTAAGTCGGCATTGTGCCTTTTGTATTAAGTTCGGATGCAATTTCTATGTTTCATCGTCAATAAGAAGGCCCAAGTGATACAGTGAACCTGCTGTGATGCATCGGAATCTAAAACTGGACTCACGGGATAGGTTCAAATCATAGATAGTTAGAGTGTCAGTCCTGTTGTTCTTAAGTCTGCATTGTGCCTTTTGTATTAAATTCGGATGCAATTTCTGTGTTTCATCGTCAATTAGAAGCTCCAAGGGATACAGTAAACCTGAAGTGAAGCATCGGAATCTAAAACTAGACGCACAGGAGAGGTTCAAATAATAGAAAGTTAGAGTGTCAGTCCTCCTGTACTTGAGTCGGCATTGTGCCTTTTGTATTAAATTAGGATGCAATTTCTGTGTTTCATCGTCAATAAGAAGGTCCAATGTATTCAGTAAACCTGAAGTGAAGCATCGGAATCTAAAACAGGACTCACAGGAGAGGTTCAAATCATAGAAAGTTAGAGTGTCAGTCCTCTTGTACTTATGTTGGCATTGTGCCCTTTGTATTAAATTCGGATGCAATTTCTGTGTTTCATCGTCAATAAGAAAGTCCAAGGGATACAGTAAACTTGAAGTGAAGCATCGGAATCAAAATTTGGACTCACAGAAGTGGTTCAAATCATAGAAAGTTAGAGTGTCAGTCGTCTTGTACCTAAGTCGGCATTGTGCTTTTTTGTATTAAATTCGGATGCAATTTCTGTTTTTCATCGTCAATAAGAAGGTCCAAGGTATACAGTAAACCTGAAGTGAAGCATCGGAATGTAAAACTGGACTCTTAAAAGAGGTTCTAATCATAGAAAGTTTGAATGTCAGTCCTCTTGTACTTAAGTCGGCATTGTGCCATTGTATTAAATTCGGATGCAATTTCTGTGTTTCATCGTCAATAAGAAGGTCCAAGGGATACAGTAAACTTGAAGTGAAGCATCGGAATCAAAATCTGGAGTGACAGAAGAGGTTCAAATCATAGAAAGTTAGAGTGTCAGTTCTCTTGTACTTAAGTCGGCATTGTGCTTTTTTGTATTAAATTCGGATGCAATTTCTGTGTTTCATCGATAATAAGAAGGTCCAAGGGATATTGTAAACATGAAGTGCATCATCGGAATCTAAAACTGGACTCACAGGAGAGGTTCAAATCATAGGAAGTTAGAGTGTCAGTCCCCTTGTACTTAAGTCGGCATTGTGCCTTTTGTATTAATTTCGGATGCAATTTCTGTGTTTCATCTTCAATAAGAAGGACCAAGGTATACAGTAAACCTGAAGTGAAGCATCGGAATCTAAAACTGGACTCACAGGAGAGGTTCAAATCATAGAAATTTAGAGTGGTAGTAGTTTTGCACTTAAGTCGGCATTGTGCTTTTGTATTAAATTCGGATGCAATTTCTGTGTTTCATCGTCAATAAGAAGGTCCAAAGGATACAGTAAATCTGAAGTGAAGCATCGGAATCTAAAACTGAACTCACAGGAGAGGTTCAAATCATAGGAAGTTAGAGTGTCGGTCCTCTTGTACTTAAGTCAGCATTGTGCTATTAGTATTAAATTCGGATGCAATTTCTGTGTTTCATCGTCAATAAGAAGGTCCAAGGTATACAGTAAACCTGAAGTGAGGCATCGGAATCTAAAACTGGACTCACAGGAAAGGTTCAAATCATAGAAATTTAGAGTGTCAGTCCTCTTTTACTTAAGTCGGCATTGTGCCTTTTGTATTAAATTCGGATGCAATTTCTGTGTTTCATCGTCAGTAAGAAGGTCCAAGGGATACAGTAATCCTGAAGTGAAGCATCGGAATCTAAAACTGGACTCACAGGAGAGGTTCAAAGCATAGGAAGTTAGAGTGTCAGTCCTCTTGTACTTAAGTCGGCATTGTGCCTTTTGAATTAAATTCGAATGCAATTTCTGTCTTTCATCGTCAATAAGAAAGTCCAAGGTATACAGTAAACCTGAAGTGAAGCATCGGAATCTAAAACTGGACTCACAGGAGAGGTTCAAATCATAGAAAGTTAGATTGTCAGTCCTCTTGTACTTAAGTCGGCATTGTGCTATTGTATTAAATTCAGATGCGATTTCTGTGTTTCTTCGTCAATAAGAAGGTTTAAGGGATAAAGTAAACCGGAAGTGAGTCATCGGAATCTAAAACTGGACTCACAGGAGAGGTTCAAATCATAGAAAGTTAGAGTGTCAGTCCTCTTGTACATAAGTCGGCATTGGGCATTTTGTATTTAATTCGGTTGCAATTTCTGTGTTTCATCGTCAATAAGAAGGTCCAAGGTATCCAGTAAACCTGAAGTGAAGCATCGGAATCTAAAACCGAACTCACAGGAGAGGTTCAAATCATACAAAGTTAAAGTGTCAGTCCGCTTCTACTTAAGTCGGCATTGTGCCTTTTGTATTGAATTCGGATGCAATTTCTGTGTTTCATCGTCAATAAGAAGGTCCAAGGGACACAGTAAACCTGCAGTGAAGCATCGGAATCTAAAACTGGACTCACAGGAGAGATTCAAATCATAGAAAGTTAGAGTGTCAGTCCTCCTGTACTTAAGTCGGCATTGTGCCATTTGTATTAAATTCGGATGCAATTTCTGTGTTTCATCGTCAATAAGAAGGTCCAAGGTATACAGTAAACCTGAAGTGAAGCATCGGAATCTAAAACAGGACTCACAGGAGAGGTTCAAATCATAGAAATTTAGGGTGTCAGTGCTCTTGTACTTAAGTCGGCATTGTGCCCTTTGTATTCAATTCGGATGCAATATCTGTGCTTCATCGTCAATAAGAAGGTCCAAGGTATACAGTAAACCTTAAGTGAAGCATCGGAATCTATAACTGGACTCACAGGAGAGGTTCAAATCATAGAAAGTTAGAGTGTCAGTCCTCTTGTACTTAAGTCGGCATTGTGCCTTTTGTATTAAATTCGGATGCAATTTCTGTGTTTCATCGTCAATAAGAAGGTCCAAGGTATGCAGTAAACCTGAAGTGAAGCATCTGAATCTAAAACTGGACTCACAGGAGAGGTTCAAATCATAGAAAGTTAGAGTGTCAGTCCTCTTGTACTTAAGTCGGCATTGTGCCTTTTGTATTAAATTCGGATGCAATTTCTATGTTTCATCATCAATAAGAAGGCCCAAGAGATACAGTAAACCTGATGTGATGCATCGGAATCTAAAGCTGGACTCACGGGAGAGGTTCAAATCATAGATAGTTAGAGTGTCAGTCCGGTTGTTCTTAAGTCTGCATTGTGCCTTTTGTATTAAATTCGGATGCAATTTCTGTGTTTCATCGTCAATAAGAAGCTCCAAGGGATACAGTAAACCTGAAGTGAAGCAACGGAATCTAAAACTAGACTCACAGGAGAGGTTCAAATAATAGAAAGTTAGAGTGTCAAGCCTCTTGTACTTAAGTCGGCATTGTGCCTTTTGTATTAAATTAGGATGCAATTTCTGTGTTTCATCGTCAATAAGAAGGTCCAATGTATACAGTAAACCAGAAGTGAAGCATCGGAATCTAAAACAGGACTCACAGGAGAGGTTCAAATCACAGAAAGTTAGAGTGTCAGTGCTCTTGTACTTAAGTCGGCATTGTGCCTTTTGTAATAAATTCGGATGCAATTTCTGTGGTTCATCGTCAACAAGAAGGTCCAAAGTATACAGTAAACCTGAAGTGAAATATCGGAATCCGTAACTCGACTCACAGGAGAGGTTCAAATAATAGAAAGTTAGAGTGTCAGTCCTCTTGTACTTAAGTCGGCATTGTGCCCTTTGTATTCAATTCGGATGCAATTTCTGTGTTTCGTCGTCAATAAGATAGTCCGAGGGATACAGTAAACTTGAAGTGAAGCATCGGAATCAAAATCTGGACTCACAGAAGAGGTTCCAAACATAGAAAGTTAGAGTGTCAGTCCTGTCGTACTTAAGTCAGCATTGTGCTCTTTTGTATTAAATTCGGATGCAATTTCTGTGTTTCATCGTCAATAAGAAGGTCCAAGGTATACAGTAAACCTGAAGTGAAGCATCGGAATGTAAAACTGGACTCTTAAAAGAGGTTCTAATCATAGAAAGTTTGAGTGTCAGTCCTCTTGTACTTAAGTCGGCATTGTGCCCTTTGTATTAAATTCGGATGCAATTTCTGTGTTTCATCGTCAATAAGAAGGTCCAAGGTATCCAGTAAACCTGAAGTGAAGCATCGGAATCTAAAACTGAACTCACAGGAGAGGTTCAAATCATACAAAGTTAAAGTGTCAGTCCGCTTCTACTTAAGTCGGCATTGTGCCTTTTGTATTGAATTCGGATGCAATTTCTGTGTTTCATCGTCAATAAGAAGGTCCAAGGGACACAGTAAACCTGCAGTGAAGCATCGGAATCTAAAACTGGACTCACAGGAGAGACTCAAATCATAGAAAGTTAGAGTGTCAGTCCTCCTGTACTTAAGTCGGCATTGTGCCATTTGTATTAAATTCGGATGCGATTTCTGTGTTTCATCGTCAATAAGAAGGTCCAAGGTATACAGTAAACCTGAAGTGAAGCATCGGAATCTAAAACAGGACTCACAGGAGAGGTTCAAATCATAGAAAGTTAGAGTGTCAGTGCTCTTGTACTTAAGTCGGCATTGTGCCTTTTGTATTCAATTCGGATGCAATTTCTGTGTTTCATCTTCAGTAAGAAGGACCGAGGGATACAGTTAACCTGAAGTGAAACATCTTAATCCTTAACTGGACTCACAGGAGAGGTTTAAATCATAGAAAGTTAGAGTGTCAGTCCCCTTGTATTTATGTCGGCATTGTGCCTTTTTGTATTAAATTCGGATGCAATTTCTGTGTTTCATCTCAATAAGAAGGACCAAGGGATACAGTAAACCTGAAATGAAGCATCGGAAACTAAAACTGGACACACGGGAGAGGTTGAAATCATAGAAAGTTGGAGTGTCAGTCCTCTTGTACTTACGTCGGCATTGCGCCTTTTGTAATAAATTCGGATGCAATTTCTGTGCTTCATCGTCAAAAAGAAGGTCCAAGGTATACAGTAAACCTGATGTGAAGCATCGGAATCTAAAACTGGACTCAAAAGGGAGGTCCAAATCATAGAAAATTAGAGTGTCAGTGCTCTTGTACTTAAGTCGGCATTGTGCCTTTTGTAATAAATTTGGATGTAATTTCTTTGGTTCTCCGTCTATAAAAAGGTCCAAAGTATGCAGTAAACCTGAAGTGAAACATTGGAATCCGTAACTGGACTCACAGGAGAGGTCCAAATCATTGAAAGTTAGAGTGTCCGTCCTCTTGTACTTAAGTCGGCATTGTGCCATTTGTATTATATTCGGATGCAATATCTGTGCTTCATCGTCAATAAGAAGGTCCAAGGTATACAGTAAACCTTAAGTGAAGCATCGGAATCTATAACTGGACTCACAGGAGAGGTTCAAATCATAGAAAGTTAGAGTGTCAGTCCTCTTGTACTTAAGTCGGCATTGTGCCTTTTGTATTAAATTCGGATGCAATTTCTGTGTTTCATCGTCAATAAGAAGGTCCAAGGTATACAGTAAACCTGAAGTGAAGCATCGGAATCTAAAACTGGACTCACAGGTGAGGTTCAAATCATAGAAAGTTAGAGTGTCAGTCCTCTTGTACTTAAGTCGGCATTGTGCCTTTTGTATTAAATTCGGATGCAATTTCTATGTTTCATCATCAATAAGAAGGCCCAAGAGATACAGTAAACCTGATGTGATGCATCGGAATCTAAAACTGGACTCACGGGAGAGGTTCAAATCATAGATAGTTAGAGTGTCAGTCCGGTTGTTCTTAAGTCTGCATTGTGCCTTTTGTATTAAATTCGGATGCAATTTCTGTGTTTCATCGTCAATAAGAAGCTCCAAGGGATACAGTAAACCTGAAGTGAAGCATCGGAATCTAAAACTAGACTCACAGGAGAGGTTCAAATAATAGAAAGTTAGAGTGTCAGTCCTCTTGTACTTAAGTCGGCATTGTGCCTTTTGTATTAAATTAGGATGCAATTTCTGTGTTTCATCGTCAATAAGAAGGTCCAATGTATACAGTAAACCAGAAGTGAAGCATCGGAATCTAAAACAGGACTCACAGGAGAGGTTCAAATCACAGAAAGTTAGAGTGTCAGAGCTCTTGTACTTAAGTCGGCATTGTGCCTTTTGTAATAAATTCGGATGCAATTTCTGTGGTTCATCGTCAACAAGAAGGTCCAAAGTATACAGTAAACCTGAAGTGAAATATCGGAATCCGTAACTCGACTCACAGGAGAGGTCCAAATCGTTGAAAGTTAGAGTATCCGTCCTCTTAAACTTAAGTCGGCATTGTGCCATTTGTATTATATTCGGATGCAATTTCTGTGTTTCATCGTCAATAAGAAGGTCCAAGGTATACAGTAAACCTGAAGTGAAGCATCGGAATCTATAACTGGACTCACAGGAGAGGTTCACAGCATAGAAAGTTAGAGTGTCTGTCCACTTGTACTTAAGTCGGCATTGTGCCATATGTATTAAATTCGGATGCAATTTCTGTGTTTCATCGTCAATAAGAAGGTCCAAGGTATACAGTATACCTGAAGTGAAGCATCGGAATTTAAAACAGGACTCACAGGAGAGGTTCAAATCATAGAAAGTTAGAGTGTCAGTCCTCTTGTACTTATGTCGGCATTGTGCCCTTTGTATTAAATTCGGATGCAATTTCTGTGTTTCATCGTCAATAAGATAGTCCAAGGGATACAGTAAACTTGAAGTGAAGCATCGGAATCAAAATCTGGACTCACAGAAGAGGTTCCAAACATAGAAAGTTAGAGTGTCAGTCCTGTCGTACTTAAGTCTGCAATGTGCTCTTTTGTATTAAATTCGGATGCAATTTCTGTGATTCATCGTCAATAAGAAGGTCCAAGGTATACAGTAAACCTGAAGTGAAGCATCGGAATGTAAAACTGGACTCTTAAAAGAGGTTCTAATCATAGAAAGTTTGAGTGTCAGTCCTCTTGTACTTAAGTCGGCATTGTGCCCTTTGTATTAAATTCGGATGCAATTTCTGTGTTTCATCGTCAATAAGAAGGTCCAAGGGATACAGTAAACTTGAAGTGAAACATCGGAATCAAAATCTGGACTCACAGAAGAGGTTCAAATCATAGAAAGTTAGAGTGTCAGTCCTCTTGTACTTAAGTCGGCATTGTGCTTTTTTGTATTAAATTCGGATGCAATTTCTGTGTTTGATCGATAATAAGAAGGTCCAAGGGATACTGTAAACATGAAGTGCAACATCGGAATCTAAAACTGGACTCACAGGAGAGCTTCAAATCATAGAAAGTTAGAGTGTCAGTCCCCTTGTACTTAAGTCGGCATTGTGCCTTTTATAACAATTTCGGATGCAATTTCTGTGT
Source organism: Schistocerca americana (assembly GCF_021461395.2). NCBI lineage: Eukaryota > Metazoa > Arthropoda > Insecta > Orthoptera > Acrididae > Schistocerca > Schistocerca americana. The sequence continues at coordinate 64,042,799 of NC_060121.1, forward strand.
TTCATCGTCAATAAGAAGGTCGAAGGTATACAGTAAACCTGAAGTGAAGCATCGGAATCTAAAACTGGTCTCACAGGAAAGGTTCAAATCATTGAAAGTTAGAGTGTCAGTCCTCATGTACTTAAGTCGGCATTGTGCTATTAGTATTAAATTCGGATGCAATTTCGGTGTTTCATCGTCAATAAGAAGGTCCAAGGTATACAGTAAACCTGAAGTGAAGCATCGGAATCTAAAACTGGACTCACAGGAGAGGTTCAAATCATAGAAAGTTAGAGTGTCAGTCCTCTTGTACTTAAGTCGTTATTATGCCTTTTGTAATAAATTCGGATGCAATTTCTATGTTTCATCGTCAATAAGAAGGCCCAAGAGATACAGTTAACCTGAAGTGAAGCATCGGAATCTAAAACTGGACTCACAGGAGAGGTTCAAATCATAGAAAGTTAGAGTGTCAGTGCTCTTGTACTTAAGTCGGCATTGTGCCTTTTGTAATAAATTCGGATGCAATTTCTGTTGTTCATCGTCAACAAGAAGGTCCAAAGTATACAGTAAACCTGAAGTGAAATATCGGAATCCGTAACTCGACTCACAGGAGAGGTACAAATCATTGAAAGTTAGAGTATCCGTCCTCTTAAACTTAAGTCGGCATTGTGCCATTTGTATTATATTCGGATGCAATTTCTGTGTTTCATCGTCATTAAGAAGGTCCAAGGTATACAGTAAACCTGAAGTGAACCATCGGAATTTAAAACAGGACTCACAGGACAGGTTCAAATCACAGAAAGTTAGAGTGTCAGTCCTGTTGTACTTATGTCGGCATTGTGCCCTTTGTATTAAATTCGGATCTAAATTCTGTGTTTCATCGTCAATAAGAAAGTCCAAGGGATACAGTAAACTTGAAGTGAAGCATCGGAATCAAAATCTGGACTCACAGAAGAGGTTCCAATCATAGAAAGTTAGAGTGTCAGTCCTCTTGTACATAAGTCGGCATTGTGCTTTTTTGTATTAAATTCGGATGCAATTTCTGTGTTTCATCGATAATAAGAAGGTCCAAGGGATACTGTAAACATGAAGTGCAACATCGGAATCTAAAACTGGACTCACAGGAGAGGTTCAAATCATAGGAAGTTAGAGTGTCAGTCCCCTTGTACTTAAGTCGGCATTGTGCCTTTTGTATTCAATTCGGATGCAATTTCTGTGTTTCATCTTCAGTAAGAAGGACCGAGGGATACAGTTAACCTGAAGTGAAACATCTTAATCCTTAACTGGACTCACAGGAGAGGTTTAAATCATAGAAAGTTAGAGTGTCAGTCCCCTTGTATTTATGTCGGCATTGTGCCTTTTTGTATTAAATTCGGATGCAATTTCTGTGTTTCATCGTCAATAAGAAGGACCAAGGGATACAGTAAACCTGAAATGAAGCATCGGAAACTAAAACTGGACACACGGGAGAGGTTGAAATCATAGAAAGTTGGAGTGTCAGTCCTCTTGTACTTACGTCGGCATTGCGCCTTTTGTAATAAATTCGGATGCAATTTCTGTGCTTCATCGTCAAAAAGAAGGTCCAAGGTATACAGTAAACCTGATGTGAAGCATTGGAATCTGAAACTGGATCAAAGGGGAGGTCCAAATCATAGAAAATTAGAGTGTCAGTGCTCTTGTACTTAAGTCGGCATTGTGCCTTTTGTAATAAATTTGGATGTAATTTCTTTGGTTCTCCGTCTATAAAAAGGTCCAAAGTATGCAGTAAACCTGAAGTGAAACATTGGAATCCGTAACTGGACTCACAGCAGAGGTCCAAATCATTGAAAGTTAGAGTGTCCGTCCTCTTGTACTTAAGTCGGCATTGTGCCATTTGTATTATATTCGGATGCAATATCTGTGCTTCATCGTCAATAAGAAGGTCCAAGGTATACAGTAAACCTTAAGTGAAGCATCGGAATCTATAACTGGACTCACAGGAGAGGTTCAAATCATTGTAAGTTAGAGTGTCAGTCCTCTTGTACTTAAGTCGGCATTGTGCCTTTTGTATTAAATTCGGATGCAATTTCTGTGTTTCATCGTCAATAAGAAGGTCCAAGGTATACAGTAAACCTGAAGTGAAGCATCGGAATCTAAAACTGGACTCACAGGTGAGGTTCAAATCATAGAAAGTTAGAGTGTCAGTCCTCTTGTACTTAAGTCGGCATTGTGCCTTTTGTATTAAATTCGGATGCAATTTCTATGTTTCATCATCAATAAGAAGGCCCAAGAGATACAGTAAACCTGATGTGATGCATCGGAATCTAAAACTGGACTCACGGGAGAGGTTCAAATCATAGATAGTTAGAGTGTCAGTCCGGTTGTTCTTAAGTCTGCATTGTGCCTTTTGTATTAAATTCGGATGCAATTTCTGTGTTTCATCGTCAATAAGAAGCTCCAAGGGATACAGTAAACCTGAAGTGAAGCATCGGAATCTAAAACTAGACTCACAGGAGAGGTTCAAATAATAGAAAGTTAGAGTGTCAGTCCTCTTGTACTTAAGTCGGCATTGTGCCTTTTGTATTAAATTAGGATGCAATTTCTGTGTTTCATCGTCAATAAGAAGGTCCAATGTATACAGTAAACCAGAAGTGAAGCATCGGAATCTAAAATAGGACTCACAGGAGAGGTTCAAATCACAGAAAGTTAGAGTGTCAGTGATCTTGTACTTAAGCCGGCATTGTGCCTTTTGTAATAAATTCGGATGCAATTTCTGCGGTTCATCGTCAACAAGAAGGTCCAAAGTATACAGTAAACCTGAAGTGAAATATCGGAATCCGTAACTCGACTCACAGGAGAGGTCCAAATCATTGAAAGTTAGAGTATCCGTCCTCTTAAACTTAAGTCGGCATTGTGCCATTTGTATTATATTCGGATGCAATTTCTGTGTTTCATCGTCAATAAGATAGTCCAAGGGATACAGTAAACTTGAAGTGAAGCATCGGAATCAAAATCTGGACTCACAGAAGAGGTTCCAAACATAGAAAGTTAGAGTGTCAGTCCTGTCGTACTTAAGTCTGCAATGTGCTCTTTTGTATTAAATTCGGATGCAATTTCTGTGATTCATCGTCAATAAGAAGGTCCAAGGTATACAGTAAACCTGAAGTGAAGCATCGGAATGTAAAACTGGACTCTTAAAAGAGGTTCTAATCATAGAAAGTTTGAGTGTCAGTCCTCTTGTACTTAAGTCGGCATTGTGCCCTTTGTATTAAATTCGGATGCAATTTCTGTGTTTCATCGTCAATAAGAAGGTCCAAGGGATACAGTAAACTTGAAGTGAAACATCGGAATCAAAATCTGGACTCACAGAAGAGGTTCAAATCATAGAAAGTTAGAGTGTCAGTCCTCTTGTACTTAAGTCGGCATTGTGCTTTTTTGTATTAAATTCGGATGCAATTTCTGTGTTTGATCGATAATAAGAAGGTCCAAGGGATACTGTAAACATGAAGTGCAACATCGGAATCTAAAACTGGACTCACAGGAGAGCTTCAAATCATAGAAAGTTAGAGTGTCAGTCCCCTTGTACTTAAGTCGGCATTGTGCCTTTTATAACAATTTCGGATGCAATTTCTGTGTTTCATCGTCAATAAGAAGGTCGAAGGTATACAGTAAACCTGAAGTGAAGCATCGGAATCTAAAACTGGTCTCACAGGAAAGGTTCAAATCATTGAAAGTTAGAGTGTCAGTCCTCATGTACTTAAGTCGGCATTGTGCTATTAGTATTAAATTCGGATGCAATTTCGGTGTTTCATCGTCAATAAGAAGGTCCAAGGTATACAGTAAACCTGAAGTGAAGCATCGGAATCTAAAACTGGACTCACAGGAGAGGTTCAAATCATAGAAAGTTAGAGTGTCAGTCCTCTTGTACTTAAGTCGTTATTATGCCTTTTGTAATAAATTCGGATGCAATTTCTATGCTTCATCGTCAATAAGAAGGCCCAAGAAATACAGTTAACCTGATGTGATGCATCGGAATCTAAAACTGGACTCACGGGAGAGGTTCAAATCATAGATAGTTAGAGTGTCAGTCCTGTTGTTATTAAGTCTGCATTGTGCCTTTTGTATTAAATTCGGATGCAATTTCTGTGTTTCATCGTCAATAAGAAGCTCCAAGGGATACAGTAAACCTGAAGTGAAACATCGGAATCTAAAACTAGACTCACAGGAGAGGTTCAAATAATAGAAAGTTAGAGTGTCAGTCCTCTTATACTTAAGTCGGCATTGTGCCTTTTGTATTAAATTAGGATGCAATTTCTGTGTTTCATCGTCAATAAGAAGGTCCAATGTATACAGTAAACCTGAAGTGAAGCATCGGAATCTAAAACAGGACTCACAGGAGAGGTTCAAATCATAGAAAGTTAGAGTGTCAGTGCTCTTGTACTTAAGTCGGCATTGTGCCTTTTGTAATAAATTCGGATGCAATTTCTGTTGTTCATCGTCAACAAGAAGGTCCAAAGTATACAGTAAACCTGAAGTGAAATATCGGAATCCGTAACTCGACTCACAGGAGAGGTACAAATCATTGAAAGTCAGAGTATCCGTCCTCTTAAACTTAAGTCGGCATTGTGCCATTTGTATTATATTCGGATGCAATTTCTGTGTTTCATCGTCAATAAGAAGGTCCAAGGTATACAGTAAACCTGAAGTGAACCATCGGTATTTAAAACAGGACTCACAGGACAGGTTCAAATCATAGAAAGTTAGAGTGTCAGTCCTGTTGTACTTATGTCGGCATTGTGCCCTTTGTATTAAATTCGGATCTAATTTCTGTGTTTCATCGTCAATAAGAAAGTCCAAGGGATACAGTAAACTTGAAGTGAAGCATCGGAATCAAAATCTGGACTCACAGAAGAGGTTCCAATCATAGAAAGTTAGAGTGTCAGTCCTCTTGTACATAAGTCGGCATTGTGCTTTTTTGTATTAAATTCGGATGCAATTTCTGTGTTTCATCGATAATAAGAAGGTCCAAGGGATACTGTAAACATGAAGTGCAACATCGGAATCTAAAACTGGACTCACAGGAGAGGTTCAAATCATAGGAAGTTAGAGTGTCAGTCCCCTTGTACTTAAGTCGGCATTGTGCCTTTTGTATTCAATTCGGATGCAATTTCTGTGTTTCATCTTCAGTAAGAAGGACCGAGGGATACAGTTAACCTGAAGTGAAACATCTTAATCCTTAACTGGACTCACAGGAGAGGTTTAAATCATAGAAAGTTAGAGTGTCAGTCCCCTTGTATTTATGTCGGCATTGTGCCTTTTTGTATTAAATTCGGATGCAATTTCTGTGTTTCATCGTCAATAAGAAGGACCAAGGGATAAAGTAAACCTGAAATGAAGCATCGGAAACTAAAACTGGACACACGGGAGAGGTTGAAATCATAGAAAGTTGGAGTGTCAGTCCTCTTGTACTTACGTCGGCATTGCGCCTTTTGTAATAAATTCGGATGCAATTTCTGTGCTTCATCGTCAAAAAGAAGGTCCAAGGTATACAGTAAACCTGATGTGAAGCTTCGGAATCTGAAACTGGACTCAAAGGGGAGGTCCAAATCATAGAAAATTAGAGTGTCAGTGCTCTTGTACTTAAGTCGGCATTGTGCCTTTTGTAATAAATTTGGATGTAATTTCTTTGGTTCTCCGTCTATAAAAAGGTCCAAAGTATGCAGTAAACCTGAAGTGAAACATTGGAATCCGTAACTGGACTCACAGCAGAGGTCCAAATCATTGAAAGTTAGAGTGTCCGTCCTCTTGTACTTAAGTCGGCATTGTGCCATTTGTATTATATTCGGATGCAATATCTGTGCTTCATCGTCAATAAGAAGGTCCAAGGTATACAGTAAACCTTAAGTGAAGCATCGGAATCTATAACTGGACTCACAGGAGAGGTTCAAATCATAGTAAGTTAGAGTGTCAGTCCTCTTGTACTTAAGTCGGCATTGTGCCTTTTGTATTAAATTCGGATGCAATTTCTGTGTTTCATCGTCAATAAGAAGGTCCAAGGTATACAGTAAACCTGAAGTGAAGCATCGGAATCTAAAACTGGACTCACAGGTGAGGTTCAAATCATAGAAAGTTAGAGTGTCAGTCCTCTTGTACTTAAGTCGGCATTGTGCCTTTTGTATTAAATTCGGATGCAATTTCTATGTTTCATCATCAATAAGAAGGCCCAAGAGATACAGTAAACCTGATGTGATGCATCGGAATCTAAAACTGGACTCACGGGAGAGGTTCAAATCGTAGATAGTTAGAGTGTCAGTCCGGTTGTTCTTAAGTCTGCATTGTGCCTTTTGTATTAAATTCGAATGCAATTTCTGTGTTTCATCGTCAATAAGAAGCTCCAAGGGATACAGTAAACCTGAAGTGAAGCATCGGAATCTAAAACTAGACTCACAGGAGAGGTTCAAATAATAGAAAGTTAGAGTGTCAGTCCTCTTGTACTTAAGTCGGCATTGTGCCTTTTGTATTAAATTAGGATGCAATTTCTGTGTTTCATCGTCAATAAGAAGGTCCAATGTATACAGTAAACCAGAAGTGAAGCATCGGAATCTAAAACAGGACTCACAGGAGAGGTTCAAATCACAGAAAGTTAGAGTGTCAGTGATCTTGTACTTAAGCCGGCATTGTGCCTTTTGTAATAAATTCGGATGCAATTTCTGTGGTTCATCGTCAACAAGAAGGTCCAAAGTATACAGTAAACCTGAAGTGAAATATCGGAATCCGTAACTCGACTCACAGGAGAGGTCCAAATCATTGAAAGTTAGAGTATCCGTCCTCTTAAACTTAAGTCGGCATTGTGCCATTTGTATTATATTCGGATGCAATTTCTGTGTTTCATCGTCAATAAGAAGGTCCAAGGTATACAGTAAACCTGAAGTGAAGCATCGGAATCTATAACTGGACTCACAGGAGAGGTTCACAGCATAGAAAGTTAGAATGTCTGTCCACCTGTACTTAAGTCGGCATTGTGCCATATGTATTAAATTCGGATGCAATTTCTGTGTTTCATCGTCAATAAGAAGGTCCAAGGTATACAGTATACCTGACGTGAAGCATCGGAATTTAAAACAGGACTCACAGGAGAGGTTCAAATCATAGAAAGTTAGAGTGTCAGTCCTCTTGTACTTATGTCGGCATTGTGCCCTTTGTATTAAATTCGGATGCAATTTCTGTGTTTCATCGTCAATAAGAAGGTCCAAGGGATACAGTAAACTTGAAGTGAAACATCGGAATCAAAATCTGGACTCACAGAAGAGGTTCAAATCATAGAAAGTTAGAGTGTCAGTCCTCTTGTATTTAAGTCGGCATTGTGCTTTTTTGTATTAAATTCGGATGCAATTTCTGTGTTTCATCGATAATAAGAAGGTCCAAGGGATACTGTAAACATGAAGTGCAACATCGGAATCTAAAACTGGACTCACAGGAGAGGTTCAAATCATAGAAAGTTAGAGTGTCAGTCCCCTTGTACTTAAGTCGGCATTGTGCCTTTTATATTAATTTCGGATGCAATTTCTGTGTTTCATCGTCAATAAGAAGGTCGAAGGTATACAGTAAACCTGAAGTGAAGCATCGGAATCTAAAACTGGTCTCACAGGAAAGGTTCAAATCATTGAAAGTTAGAGTGTCAGTCCTCATGTACTTAAGTCGGCATTGTGCTATTAGTATTAAATTCGGATGCAATTTCGGTGTTTCATCGTCAATAAGAAGGTCCAAGGTATACAGTAAACCTGAAGTGAAGCATCGGAATCTAAAACTGGACTCACAGGAGAGGTTCAAATCATAGAAGGTTAGAGTGTCAGTCCTCTTGTACTTAAGTCGGCATTATGCCTTTTGTATTAAATTCGGATGCAATTTCTATGTTTCATCGTCAATAAGAAGGCCCAAGAGATACAGTTAACCTGATGTGATGCATCGGAATCTAAAACTGGACTCACGGGAGAGGTTCAAATCATAGATAGTTAGAGTTTCAGTCCTGTTGTTATTAAGTCTGCATTGTGCCTTTTGTATTAAATTCGGATGCAATTTCTGTGTTTCATCGTCAATAAGAAGCTCCAAGGGATACAGTAAACCTGAAGTGAAGCATCGGAATCTAAAACTAGACTCACAGGAGAGGTTCAAATAATAGAAAGTTAGAGTGTCAGTCCTCTTATACTTAAGTCGGCATTGTGCCTTTTGTATTAAATTAGGATGCAATTTCTGTGTTTCATCGTCAATAAGAAGGTCCAATGTATACAGTAAACCTGAAGTGAAGCATCGGAATATAAAACAGGACTCACAGGAGAGGTTCAAATCATAGAAAGTTAGAGTGTCAGTGCTCTTGTACTTAAGTCGGCATTGTGCCTTTTGTCATAAATTCGGATGCAATTTCTGTTGTTCATCGTCAACAAGAAGGTCCAAAGTATACAGTAAACCTGAAGTGAAATATCGGAATCCGTAACTCGACTCACAGGAGAGATCCAAATCATTGAAAGTTAGAGTATCCGTCCTCTTAAACTTAAGTCGGCATTGTGCCATTTGTATTATATTCGGATGCAATTTCTGTGTTTCATCGTCAATAAGAAGGTCCAAGGTATACAGTAATCCTGAAGTGAACCATCGGAATTTAAAACAGGACTCACAGGAGAGGTTCAAATCATAGAAAGTTAGAGTGTCAGTCCTGTTGTACTTATGTCGGCATTGTGCCCTTTGTATTAAATTCGGATCTAATTTCTGTGTTTCATCGTCAATAAGAAAGTCCAAGGGATACAGTAAACTTGAAGTGAAGCATCGGAATCAAAATCTGGACTCACAGAAGAGGTTCCAATCATAGAAAGTTAGAGTGTCAGTCCTCTTGTACATAAGTCGGCATTGTGCTTTTTTGTATTAAATTCGGATGCAATTTCTGTGTTTCATCGATAATAAGAAGGTCCAAGGGATACTGTAAACATGAAGTGCAACATCGGAATCTAAAACTGGACTCACAGGAGAGGTTCAAATCATAGGAAGTTAGAGTGTCAGTCCCCTTGTACTTAAGTCGGCATTGTGCCTTTTATATTAATTTCGGATGCAATTTCTGTGTTTCATCGTCAAAAAGAAGGTCCAAGGTATACAGTAAACCTGAAGTGAAGCATCGGAATCTAAAACTGGTCTCACAGGAAAGGTTCAAATCATTGAAAGTTAGAGTGTAAGTCCTCTTGTACTTAATTCGGCATTGTGCTATTAATATTAAATTCGGATGCAATTTCTGTGTTTCATCGTCAATAAGAAGGTCCAAGGTATACAGTAAACCTGAAGTGAAGCATCGGAATCTAAAACTGGACTCACAGGAGAGGTTCAAATCATAGAAAGTTAGAGGATCAGTCCTCTTTTACTTAAGTCGGCATTGTGCCTTTAGTATTAAATTCGGATGCAATTTCTGTGTTTCATCGTCAATAAGAAGGACCAAGGGATACAGTAAACCTGAAATGAAGCATAGGAAACTAAAATTGGACACACGGGAGAGGTTGAAATGATAGAAAGTTAGAGTGTCAGTCCTCTTGTACTTACGTCGGCATTGTGCCTTTTGTAATAAATTCGGATGCAATTTCTGTGCTTCATCGTCAAAAAGAAGGTCCAAGGTATACAGTAAACCAGATGTGAAGCATCGGAATCTAAAACTGGACCCAAAGGGGAGGTCCAAATCATAGAAAGTTAGAGTGTCAGTGCTCTTGTACTTAAGTCGGCATTGTGCCTTTTGTAATAAATTTGGATGTAATTTCTGTGGTTCTCCGTCTATAAAAAGGTCCAAAGTATACAGTAAACCTGAAGTGAAACATTGGAATCCGTAACTGGACTCACAGGAGAGGTCCAAATCATTGAAAGTTAGAGTGTCCGTCCTCTTGTACTTAAGTCGGCATTGTGCCATTTGTATTATATTCGGATGCAATATCTGTGCTTCATCGTCAATAAGAAGGTCCAAGGTATACAGTAAACCTTAAGTGAAGCATCGGAATCTATAACTGGACTCACAGGAGAGGTTCAAATCATAGAAAGTTAGAGTGTCAGTCCTCTTGTACTTAAGTCGGCATTGTGCCTTTTGTATTAAATTCGGATGCAATTTCTGTGTTTCATCGTCAATAAGAAGGTCCAAGGTATACAGTAAACCTGAAGTGAAGCATCGGAATCTAAAACTGGACTCACAGGAGAGGTTCAAATCATAGAAAGTTAGAGTGTCAGTCCTCTTGTACTTAAGTCGGCATTGTGCCTTTTGTATTAAATTCGGATGCAATTTCTATGTTTCATCATCAATAAGAAGGCCCAAGAGATACAGTAATCCTGATGTGATGCATCGGAATCTAAAACTGGACTCACGGGAGAGGTTCAAATCATAGATAGTTAGAGTGTTAGTCCGGTTGTTCTTAAGTCTGCATTGTGCCTTTTGTATTAAATTCGGATGCAATTTCTGTGTTTCATCGTCAATAAGAAGCTCCAAAGGGATACAGTAAACCTGAAGTGAAGCATCGGAATCTAAAACTAGACTCACAGGAGAGGTTCAAATAATAGAAAGTTAGAGTGTCAGTCCTCTTGTACTTAAGTCGGCATTGTGCCTTTTGTATTAAATTAGGATGCAATTTCTGTGTTTCATCGTCAATAAGAAGGTCCAATGTATACAGTAAACCAGAAGTGAAGCATCGGAATCTAAAACAGGACTCACAGGAGAGGTTCAAATCATAGAAAGTTAGAGTGTCAGTGCTCTTGTACTTAAGTCGGCATTGTGCCTTTTGTAATAAATTCGGATGCAATTTCTGTGGTTCATCGTCAACAAGAAGGTCCAAAGTATACAGTAAACCTGAAGTGAAAAATCGGAATTCGTAACTCGACTCACAGGAGAGGTCCAATTCATTGAAAGTTAGAGTATCCGTCCTCTTAAACTTAAGTCGGCATTGTGCCATTTGTATTATATTCGGATGCAATTTCTGTGTTTCATCGTCAATAAGAAGGTCCAAGGTATACAGTAAACCTGAAGTGAAGCATCGGAATCTATAACTGGACTCACAGGAGAGGTTCAAATCATAGAAAGTTAGAGTGTCAGTCCTCTTGTACTTAAGTCGGCATTGTGCCTTTTGTATTAAATTCGGATGCAATTTCTATGTTTCATCGTCAATAAGAAGGCCCAAGAGATACAGTTAACCTGATGTGATGCATCGGAATCTAAAACTGGTCTCACGGGAGAGGTTCAAATCATAGATAGTTAGAGTGTCAGTCCTGTTGTTCTTAAGTCTGCATTGTGCCTTTTGTATTAAATTCGGATGCAATTTCTGTGTTTCATCGTCAATAAGAAGCTCCAAGGGATACAGTAAACCTGAAGTGATGCATCGGAATCTAAAACTAGACTCACAGGAGAGGTTCAAATAATAGAAAGTTAGAGTGTCAGTCCTCTTATACTTAAGTCGGCATTGTGCCTTTTGTATTAAATTAGGATGCAATTTCTGTGTTTCATCGTCAATAAGAAGGTCCAATGTATACAGTAAACCTGAAGTGAAGCATCGGAATCTAAAACAGGACTCACAGGAGAGGTTCAAATCATAGAAAGTTAGAGTGTCAGTGCTCTTGTACTTGAGTCGGCATTGTGCCTTTTGTAACAAATTCGGATGCAATTTCTGTGGTTCATCGTCAACAAGAAGGTCCAAAGTATACAGTAAACCTGAAGTGAAATATCGGAATCCGTAACTCGACTCACAGGAGAGGTCCAAAAAATTGAAAGTTAGAGTATCCGTCCTCTTCAACTTAAGTCGGCATTGTGCCATTTGTATTATATTCGGATGCAATTTCTGCGTTTCATCGTCAATAAGATGGTCCAAGGTATACAGTAAACCTGATGTGAACCATCGGAATTTAAAACAGGACTCACAGGAGAGGTTCAAATCATAGAAAGTTAGAGTGTCAGTCCTGTTGTACTTATGTCGGCATTGTGCCCTTTGTATTAAATTCGGATCTAATTTCTGTGTTTCATCGTCAATAAGAAAGTCCAAGGGATACAGTAAACTTGAAGTGAAGCATCGGAATCTAAAACTGGACTCACAGGAGAGGTTCAAATCATAGAAAGTTAGAGGGTCAGTCCTCTTTTACTTAAGTCGGCATTGTGCCTTTAGTATTAAATTTGGATGCAATTTCTGTGTTTCATCGTCAGTAAGAAGGTCCAAGGGATACAGTAATCCTGAAGTGAAACATCGGAATCTAAAACTGGACTCACAGGAGAGGTTCAAAACATAGGAAGTTAGAGTGTCAGTCCTCTTGTACTTTAGTCAGCATTGTGCCTTTTGTATTAAATTCGGATTGCAATTTCTGTCTTTCATCGTCAATAAGATTGTCCAAGGTATACAGTAAACCTGAAGTGAAGCATCGGAATCTATAACTGGACTCACGGGAGAGGTTCAAATCATAGAAAGTTAGAGTGTCAGCCCACTTGTACTTAAGTCGGCATTGTGCCTTTTGTATTAAATTCGGATGCAATTTCTGTGTTTCATCGTCAATAAGAAGGTCCAAGGTATCCAGTAAACCTGAAGTGAAGCATCGGATTCCAAAACTGGACTCACAGGAGAGGTTCGAATCATAGAAAGTTAGAGTGTCAGTCCTCCATTACTTAAGTCGGCATTGTGCCTTTTGTATTCAATTCGGATGCAATTTCTGTGTTTCATCTTCAGTAAGAAGCACCAAGGGATACAGTAAACCTGAAGTGAAGCATCGGAATCTAAAACAGGGCTCACAGGAGAGGTTGAAATCATAGAAAGTTAGAGTGTCAGTCCTCTTGTACTTAAGTCGGCATTGTGCCATTTGTATTGATTTCGGATGCAATTTCTGTGTTTCATCGTCAATAAGAAGGTCCAAGGGATACAGTAAATCTGCAGTGAAGCATCGGAATCTAAAACTGTAATCACAGGAGAGGTACACTTCTTAGAAAGTTAGAGTGTCAGTCCTCTTGTACTTATGTCGGCATTGTGCCTTTTGTATTCAATTCGGATGCAATTTCTGTGTTTCATCTTCAGTAAGAAGGACCAAGGGATACAGTAAACCTGAAGTGAAGCATCGGAATCTATAACTGGACTCACAGAAGAGGTTCAAATCATAGAAAGTTAGAGTGTCAGTGCTCTTGCACTTAAGTCGGCATTGTGCGTTTTGTATTAAATTCGGATGCAATTTCTGTGTTTCATCGTCAATAAGAAGGTCCAAGGGATACAGTAAACCAGAAGTGAAGCATCGGAATTCCAAACTGGTCTCACAGGAGAGGTTCAAATCATAGAAGGCTAGAGTGTCAGTCCTTCTGTACTTAAGTCGGCATTGTGCTATTTGTATTAAATTCGGATGCAATTTTTGTGTTGCATCGTCAATTAGAAGGTCCAAGGGTTACAATAAACCTGAAGTGAAGCATCGGAATCTAAAACTGGACTCACAGGAGAGGTTCAAATCATAGAAAGCTAGAGTGTCAGTCCTCCTGTACTTAAGTCGGCATTGTGCTGTTTGTATTAAATTCGGATGCTATTTCTGTGTTGCATCGTCAATAAGAAGGTCCAAGGTATACAGTAATCCTGAAGTGAAGCATCGGAATCAAAAACTGGACTCACAGGAGAGGTTCAAATCATAGAAAGATAGAGTGTCAGTCCTCTTGTACTTAAGTCGGCCTTGTGCCATTTGTATTAAATTCGGATGCAATTTCTGTGTTTCATCGTCAATAAGAAGGTCCAAGGTATACAGTAAACCTGAAGTGAAGCATCGGAATCTAAAACAGGACTCACAGGAGAGGTTCAAATCAAAGAAAGTTGGAGTGTCAGTCCTCTTGTACTTAAGTCGGCATTGTGCTTTTGTATTAAATTCGGATGCAATTTCTGTGTTTCATCGTCAATATGAACGTCCAAAGGATACAGTAAACCTGAAGTGAAGCATCGGAATCTAAAACTGGACTCACAGGAGAGGTTCAAATCATAGATAGCTAGAGTGTCAGTCCTCCTGTACTTAAGTCGGCATTGTGCCTTTTGTATTAAATTAGGATTCAATTTCTGTGTTTCTTCGACAATGAGAAGGTCCAAGGGATACAGTAAACATGAAGTGAAGCATTGGAATCTAAAACTGGACTCATTGGAGAGGTTCGAACCATAGAAAGTAAGAGTGTCAGTAATCTTGTACTTAAGTCGGCATTGTGCATTTTGTATTAAAATCGGATGCAATTTCTGTGTTTCATCGTCAATAAGAAGGTCCAAATGATACAGTAAACCTGAAGTGAAGCATCGGAATCTAAAACTGGACTCACAATAGAGGTTCAAATCATAGGAAGTTAGAGTGTCAGTCCTCTTGTACTTAAGTCGGCATTGTGCTATTAGTTTTAAATTCGGATGCAATTTCTGTGTTTCATCGTCAATAAGAAGGTCCAAGGTATACAGTAAACCTGAAGTGAAGCATCGGAATCTGAAACTGGACTCACAGGAGAGGTTCAAATCATAGAAAGTTAGAGTGTCAGTCCTCTTTTACTTAAGTCAGCATTGTGCCTTTTGTATTAAATTCGGATGCAATTTCTGTGTTTCATCGTCAGTAAGAATGTCCAAGGGATACAGTAATCCTGAAGTGAAGCATCGGAATCTAAAACTGGACTCACAGGAGAGGTTCAAAACATAGGAAGTTAGAGTGCCAGTCCTCTTGTACATCGGTCAGCATTGTGCCTTTTGTATTAAATTCGGATGCAATTTCTGTCTTTCATCGTCAATAAGAAAGTCCAAGGTATACAGTAAACCTGAAGTGAAGCATCGGAATCTATAACTGGACTCACAGGAGAGTTTCAAATCATAGGAAGTTAGAGTGTTAGTCCACTTGTACTTAAGTCGGTATTGTGCCTTTTGTATTACTTTCGAAAGCAATTTCTGTGTTTCATCGTCAATAAGAAGGTCCAAGGTATCCAGTAAACCTGAAGTGAAGCATCGGAATCTAAAACTGGACTCACAGGAGAGGTTCAAATCATAGAAATTTAAAGTGTAAGTCCGCTTCTACTTAAGTCGGCATTGTGCCTTTTGTATTGAATTCGGATGCAATATCTGTGTTTCATCGTCAATAAGAACGTCCAAGGGATACAGTAATCTGCAGTGAAGCATCGGAATCTAAAACTGGACTAACAGGAGAGGTTCAAATCATAGAAAGTTAGAGTGTCAGTCCTCCTGTACTTAAGTCGGCATTGTGCCATTTGTATTAAATTCGGATGCAATTTCTGTGTTTCATCGTCAATAAGAAGGTCCAAGGTATACCGTAAACCTGAAGTGAAGCATCGGAATCTAAAACAGGACTCACAGGAGAGGTTCAAATCATAGAAAGTTAGAGTGTCAGTCCTCTTGTACTTACGGCGGCATTGTGCCTTTTGTATTCAATTCGGATGCAATTTCTGTGTTTCATCTTCAGTAAGAAGGACCAAGGGATACAGTAAACCTGAAGTGAAGCATCGGAATCTAAAACAGGACTCACAGGAGAGGTTGAAATCATAGAAAGTTAGAGTGTCAGTCCTCTTGTACTTAAGTCGGCATTGTGCCATTTGTATTGATTTTGGATGCAGTTTCTGTGTTTCATCGTCAATAAGAAGGTCCAAGGGATACAGTAAACCTGCAGTGAAGCATCGGAATCTAAAACTGTAATCACAGGAGAGGTACACTTCTTAGAAAGTTAGAGTGTCAGTCCTCTTGTACTTATGTCGTCATTGTGCCATTTGTATTAAATTCGGATGCAATTTCTGTGTTTCATCGTCAATAAGAAAGACCAAGAAATACAGTAAACCTGAAGTGAAGCATCGGAATCTAAAACAGGACTCGCAGGAGAGGTTCAAATCATAGAAGGGTAGAGTGTCAGTCCTCTTGTACTTAAGTCGGCATTGTGCTATTTGTATTAAATTCGGATGCAATTTATGTGTTTCATCGTCAATAAGAAGGTCCAAGGGATACAGTAAACCTGAAGTGAAGCATCGGAATCTAAAACTGGACTCACAGGAGTGGTTCAAATCATAGAAGGCTAGAGTGTCAGTCCTCCTGTACTTAAGTCGGCATTGTGCTATTTGTATTAAATTCGGATGCAATTTCTGTGTTGCATCGTCAATAAGAAGGTCCAAGGGATACAGTAAACCTGAAGTGAAGCATCGGAATCTAAAACTGGACTCACAGGAGAGGTTCAAATCATAGAAAGCTAGAGTGTCAGTCCTCCTGTACTTAAGTCGGCATTGTGCTATTTGTATTAAATTCGGATGGAATTTCTGTGTTGCATCGTCAATAAGAAGGTCCAAGGTATACAGTAAACCTGAAGTGAAGCATCGGAATCTAAAACTGGACTCACAGGAGAGGTTCAAATCATAGAAAGCTAGAGTGTCAGTCCTCTTGTACTTAAGTCGGCATTGTGCCATTTGTATTAAATTCGGATGAAATTTCTATGTTTCATCGTCAATAACAAGGTCCAAGGTATACAGTAAACCTGAAGTGAAGCATCGGAATCTAAAACAGGACTCACAGGAGAGGTTCAAATCAAAGAAAGTTAGAGTGTCAGTACTCTTGCATTTAAGTCGGCATTGTGCTTTTGTATTAAATTCGGATGCAATTTCTGTGTTTCACCGTCAATAAGAAGGTTTAAGGGATACTGTAAACCGGAAGTGAGTCATCGGAATCTAAAACTGGACTCACAGAAGAGGTTCAAATCATAGAAAGTTAGAGTGTCAGTCCTCGTGTACTTAAGTCGGCATTGTGCCTTTTGTATTAAATTCGGATGCAATTTCTGTGTTTCATCGTCAATATGAGGGACCAAATGATACAGTAAACCTGAAGTGAAGCATCGGAATCCAAAACTGGACTCACAGGAGAGGTTTAAATCATAGAAAGCTAGAGTGTCAGTCCTCCTGTACTTAAGTCGGGATTGTGCTATTTGTATTAAATTCGAATGCAATTTCTGTGTTGCATCGTCAATAAGAAGGTCCAAGGTATACAGTAAACCTGAAGTGAAGCATCGGAATCTAAAACTGGAATCACAGGAGAGGTTCAAATCATAAAAAGCTAGAGTGTCAGTCCTCCTGTACTTAAGTCGGCATTGTGCTATTTGTATTAAATTCGAATGCAATTTCTGTGTTGCATCGTCAATAAGAAGGGCCAAGGTATACAGTAAACCTGAAGTGAAGCATCGGAATCTGAAACTGGACTCACAGGAGAGGTTCAAATCATAGAAAGCTAGAGTGTCAGTCCTCTTGTACTTAAGTCGGCATTGTGCCTTTTGTATTAAATTAGGATTCAATTTCTGTGTTCCATCGTCAATGAGAAGGTCCAAGGGATACAGTAAAACTGAAGTGAAGCATCGGAATCTAAAACCGGTCTCACAGGAGAGGTTCAAATCATAGAATAAAATAAGTGTCTGTCCACTTGTACTTAAGTCGGCATTGGGCCTTTTGTATTTAATTCCGATGCAATATCTGTGTTTCGTCGTCAATAAGATGGTCCGAGGTATACAGTAAACCTGAAGTGAAGCATCGGTATCTAAAACTGGACTCACAGGAGAGGTTCAAATCATAGAAAGTTAGTGTGTCCAACCTCTTGTATTTAAGTCGGCATTGTGCCATTAGTATTAAATTCGGATGCAATTTCTGTGTTTCATCGTCAATAAGATGGACCAAGGAATACAGTAAATCTGAAGTGAAGCATCGGAAACTAAATCTGGTCTCACGGGATAGGTTGAAATCATAGAAATTTTGAGTGTCACTCCTCTTGTACTTAAGTCGGCTTTGTGCCTTTTGTAATAAATTCGGATGCAATTTCTGTGCTTCATCGTCAATAAGAAGGTCCAAGGTATACAGAAAACCTCAAGTGAAGCATCGGAATCTAAAACTGGGATCAAAGGAGAGGTCCAAATCATCGAAAGTTACAGTGTCAGTCCTCTTGTACTTAAGTCGGCATTGTGCTTTTGTTTTAAATTCGGATGCAATTTCTGTGTTTCATCGTCAATAAGAAGGTCCAAGGGATACAGTAAACCTGAAGTGAAGCATCGGAATCTAAAACTGGACTCACAGGACAGGTTCAAATCATAGAAAGTTAGAGTGTTAGTCCTCTTGTACTTAAGTCTGCATTGTGTCTTTTGTATTAAATTAGGATGCAATATCTGTGTTTCATCGTCAATAAGAAGGTCCAAGGGAAACAGTAAACCTGAAGTGAAGCATCGGAATCTAAAACTGGACTCACAGGGGAGGTTCAAATCATAGAAAGTTAGAGTGTCAGTCCTCTTGTACTTGAGTCGGCATTGTTCCTTTTGTATCTAATTCTTATGCAATTTCTGTGTTTCATCGTCAATAAGAAGGTACAAGGGATGCAGTAAACCTGAAGTGAAGCATCGGAATCTAAAACTGGACTCACAGGAGAGGTTCAAACCATACCAAGTTAGCGTGTCAATCCTCTTGTACTTAAGTCTGCATTGTGCCATTTGTATTAAATTCGGATGCAATTTCTGTGTTTCATCGTCAATAAGAAGGTCCAAGGTATAAAGTAAACCTGAAGTAAAGCATCGGAATGTAAAACAGGACTCACAGGAGAGGTTCAAATCATAGAAAGTTAGAGTGTCAGTCCTCTTGTACTTAAGTCGGCATTGTGCCTTTTGTATTAAATTCGGATGCAATTTCTGTCTTTCATCGTCAATAAGAAAGTCCAAGGTATACAGTAAACCTGAAGTGAAGCATCGGAATCTAAAACTGGACTCACAGGAGAGGTTCAAATCATAGAAAGTTAGAGTGTCAGTCCTCTTGTACTTAAGTCGGCATTGTGCCTTTTGTATTGAATTCGGATCCAATTTCTGTGTTTCATCGTCAATAAGAAGGTCCAAGGGATACAGTAAACCTGCAGTGAAGCATCGGAATCTAAAACTGGACTCACAGGAGAGGTTCAAATCATAGAAAGTTAGAGTGTCAGTCCTCATGTACTTAATTCGGCATTGTGCCATTTGTATTAAATTCGGATGCAATTTCTGTGTTTCATCGTCAATAAGAAGGTCTAAGGTATACAGTAAACCTGAAGTGAAGCATCGGAATCTAAAGCAGGACTCACAGGAGTGGTTCAAATCATAGTAAGTTAGAGTGTCAGTCCTCTGGTACTTAAGTCGGCATTGTGCCTTTTGTATTAAAATCGGATGAAATTTCGGTGTTTCATCGGCAATAAGAAGGTCCAAGGGAAACAGTAAACCTGAAGTGAAGCATCGGAATCTAAAACTGGACTCACAGGGGAGGTTCAAATCATAGAAAGTTAGAGTGTCAGTCCTCTTGTACTTGAGTCGGCATTGTGCCTTTTGTATTAAATTCGGACGCAATTTCTGTGTTTCATCGTCAATAAGAAGGTACAAGAGATACAGTAAACCTGAAGTGAAGCATCGGAATCTAAAACTGGACTCACAGGAGAGGTGCAAATCATAGAAAGTTAGAGTGTCATTCCTCTTGTACTTAAGTCGGCATTGTGCCATTTGTATTAAATTCGAATGCAATTTCTGTGTTGCATCGTCAATAAGAAGGGCCAAGGTATACAGTAAACCTGAAGTGAAGCATCGGAATCTAAAACTGGACTCACAGGAGAGGTTCAAATCATAGAAAGCTAGAGTGTCAGTCCTCCTGTACTTAAGTCCGCATTGTGCTATTTGTATTAAATTCGAATGCAATTTCTGTGTTGCATCGTCAATAAGAAGGGCCAAGGTATACAGTAAACCTGAAGTGAAGCATCGGAATCTAAAACTGGACTCACAGGAGAGGTTCAAATCATAGAAAGCTAGAGTGTCAGTCCTCTTGTTCTTAAGTCGGCATTGTGCCATTAGTATTAATTTCGGATGCAATTTCTGTGTTTCATCGTCAATGAGAAGATCGAAGGTATTCAGTAAACCTGAAGTGAAGCATCGGAATATAAAACTGGACTCACAGGAGAGGTTCAAATCATAGAAGGTTAGAGTGTCAGTCCTCTTGTACTTAAGTCTTCATTGTGCCTTTTGTATTAAATTCGGATGCAAGTTCTGTGTTTCATCGTCAATAAGAAGGTCCAAGGGATACAGTAAACCTGCAGTGAAGCATCGAAATGTAAAACAGGACTCACCGGATAGGTTCAAATCATAGAAACTTAGTGTATCAGTCCTCTTGTACTTAAGTCGGCATTGTGCCTTTTGCATTAAATTCGGATGCAATTTCTGTGTTTCATCGTCAGTAAGAAGGACCAAGGGATACAGTAAACCTGAAGTGAAGCATCGGAATCTAAAACTGGACTCACAGGTGAGGTTCAAATCATAGAAAGTTAGAGTGTCATTCCTCTAGTAGTTAAGTCGGCATTGTGCCTTTTGTATTAAATTAGGATGCAATTTCTGTGTTTCATCGTCAATAAGAAGGTCCAAGGGATACAGTAAACCTGCAGTGAGGCATCGGAATCTAAAACAGGACTCACAGGAGAGGTTCAAATCATAGAAAGTTAGAGTGTCAGTCCTGTTTTACTTAAGTCGGCATTGTGCCTTTTGTATTAAATTCGCATGCAATTTCTGTGTTTCATCGTCAATAAGAAGGTCGAATTGATACAGTAAACCTGAAGTGAAGCATCGGAATCTAAAACTGGACTCACAGGACAGGTTCAAATCATAGAGAGTTAGAGTGTTAGTCCTCTGGTACTTAAGTCGGCATTGTGCCTTTTGTATTAAATTAGGATGCAATATCTGTGTTTCATCGTCAATAAGAAGGTCCAAAGGAAACAGTAAACCTGAAGTGAAGCATCGGAATCTAAAACTGGACTCACAGGGGAGGTTCAAATCATAGAAAGTTACAGTGTCAGTCCTCTTGTACTTGAGGCGGCATTGTGCCTTTTGAATTAAATTCGGATGCAATTTCTGTGTTTCATCGTCAATAAGAAGGTCCAAGGTATACAGTAAACCTGAAGTGAAGCATCGGTATCTAAAACTGGACTCACAGGAGAGGTTCAAATCATAGAAAGTTAGAGTGTCAGTCCTCTTGTACTTAAGTCGGCATTGTGCCTTTTGTATTAAATTCCCACGTAATTTCTGTGTTACATCGTCAATAAGAAAGTCCAAGGGATACAGTAAACCTGAAGCGAAGCATCGGAATCTAAAACTGGACTCACAGGACAGGTTCAAATCATAGAAAGTTAGAGTGTTAGTCCTCTTGTACTTAAGTCGGCTTTGTGCCTTTTGTATTAAATTAGGATGCAATATCTGTGTTTTATCGTCAATAAGAAGGTCCATGGGAAACAGTAAACCTGAAGTGAAGCATCGGAATCTAAAACTGGACTCACAGGGGAGGTTCAAATCATAGAAAGTTAGAGTGTCAGTCCTCTTGTACTTGAGTCGGCATTGTTCCTTTTGTATTAAATTCCCACGTAATTTCTGTGTTACATCGTCAATAAGAAAGTGCAAGGGATACAGTAAACCTGAAGCGAAGCATCGGAATCTAAACCTGGACTCACAGGAGAGGTTCAAATCATAGAAAGCTAGAGTGTCAGTCCTCCTGTACTTAAGTCGGCATTGTGCTATTTGTATTAAATTCGGTTGCAATTTCTGTGTTGCATCGTCAATAAGAAGGTCCAAGGTATACAGTAAACCTGAAGTGAAGCATCGGAATCTCAAACTGGACTCACAGGAGAGGTTCAAATCATAGAAAGCTAGGGTGTCAGTCCTCTTGTACTTAAGTCGGCATTGTGCCATTTGTATTAAATTCGGATGCAATTTCTATGTTTCATCGTCTATAAGAAGGTCCAAGGTACACAGTAAACCTGAAGTGAAGCATCGGAATCTAAAACCGGTCTCACAGGAGAGGTTCAAATCATAGAATAAAATAAGTGTCAGTCCACTTGTACTTAAGTCGGCATTGGGCCTTTTGTATTTAATTCCGATGCAATATCTGTGTTTCGTCGTCAATAAGATGGTCCGAGGTATACAGTAAACCTGAAGTGAAGCATCGGTATCTAAAACTGGACTCACAGGAGAGGTTCAAATCATAGAAAGTTAGAGTGTCCAACCTCTTGTTTTTAAGTCGGCATTGTGCCTTTAGTATTAAATTCGGATGCAATTTCTGTGTTTCATCGTCAATAAGATGGACCAAGGGATACAGTAAATCTGAAGTGAAGCATCGGAAACTAAATCTGGTCTCACGGGATAGGTTGAAATCATAGAAATTTTGAGTGTCACTCCTCTTGTACTTAAGTCGGCTTTGTGCCTTTTGTAATAAATTCGGATGCAATTTCTGTGCTTCATCGTCAATAAGAAGGTCCAAGGTATACAGTAAACCTCAAGTGAAGCATCGGAATCTAAAACTGGGATCAAAGGAGAGGTCCAAATCATAGAAAGTTAGAGTGTCAGTCCTCTTGTACTTAAGTCGGCATTGTGCCATTTGTATTGATTTCGGATGCAATTTCTGTGTTTCATCGTCAATAAGTAGGTCCAAGGGATACAGTAAACCTGCAGTGAAGCATCGGAATCTAAAACTGTAATCACAGGAGAGGTACACTTCTTAGAAAGTTAGAGTGTCAGTCCTCTTGTACTTATGTCGGCATTGTGCCATTTGTATTAAATTCGGATGCAATTTCTGTGTTTCATCGTCAATAAGAAAGACCAAGAAATACAGTAAACCTGAAGTGAAGCATCGGAATCTAACACAGGACTCGCAGGAGAGGTTCAAATCATAGAAGGGTAGAGTGTCAGTCCTCTTGTACTTAAGTCAGCATTGTGCTATTTGTATTAAATTCGGATGAAATTTCTGTGTTTCATCGGTAATAAGAAGGTCCAAGGTATACAGTAAACCTAAAGTGAAGCATCGGAATCTAAAACTGGACTCACAGGAGGGGTTCAAACCACAGAAAGTTAGAGTGTCAGTGCTCTTGCACTTAAGTCGGCATTGTGCGTTTTGTATTAAATTCGGATGCAATTTCTGTGTTTCACCGTCAATAAGAAGGTCCAAGGGATGCAGTAAACCAGAAGTGAAGCAGCGGAATCCCAAACTGGACTCACAGGAGAGGTTCAAATCATAGAAGGCTAGAGTGTCAGTCCTCCTGTACTTAAGTCGTCATTGTGCTAATAGTATTAAATTCGGATGCAATTTCTGTGTTGCATCGTCAATTAGAAGGTCCAAGGGATACAGTAAACCTCAAGTGAAGCATCGGAATCTAAAACTGGACTCACAGGAGAGGTTCAAATCATAGAAAGCTAGAGTGTCAGTCCTCCTGTACTTAAGTCGGCATTGTGCTATTTGTATTAAATTCGGATGCAATTTCTGTGTTGTATCGTCAATAAGAAGGTCCAAGGTATACAGTAAACCTGAAGTGAAGCATCGGAATCTAAAACTGGACTCACAGGAGAGGTTCAAATCATAGAAAGCTAGAGTGTCAGTCCTCTTGTACTTAAGTCGGCATTGTGCCATTTGTATTAAATTCGGATGCAATTTCTGTGTTTCATCGTCAATAAGAAGGTCCAAGGTATACAGTAAACCTGAAGTGAAGCATCGGAATCTAAAACAGGACTCACAGGAGAGGTTCAAATCAAAGAAAGTTGGAGTGTCAGTCCTCTTGTACTTAAGTCGGCATTGTGCATTTTGTATTAAATTCGGATGCAATTTCTGTGTTTCATCGTCAATATGAAGGTCCAAGGGATACAGTAAACCTGAAGTGAAGCATCGGAATCTAAAACCAGTCTCACAGGAGAGGTTCAAATCATAGAATAAAATAAGTGTCAGTCCACTTGTACTTAAGTCGGCATTGGGCCTTTTGAATTTAATTCCGATGCAATATCTAAGTTTCGTCGTCAATAAATGGTCCAAGGTATACAGTAAACATGAAGTGAAGCATCGGTATCTAAAACTGGACTCACAGGAGAGGTTCAAATCATAGAAAGTTAGAGTGTCCAACCTCTTGTTCTTAAGTCGGCATTGTGCTATTAGTATTAACTTCGGATGCAATTTCTGTGTTTCATCGTCAATAAGAAGGTCCAAGTTATACACTTAACCTGAAGTGAAGCATCGGAATATAAAACTGGACACATCAGTAGAGGTTCAAATAATAGAAAGTTAAAGTGTGAGTACGCTTCTACTTAAGTCGGCATTGTGCCTTTTGTATTGAATTCGGATGCAATTTCTGTGTTTCATCGTCAATAAGGAGGTCCAAGGGATACAGTAATCTGCAGTGAAGCATCGGAATCTAAAACAGGACTCACAGGAGAGGTTCAAATCATAGAAAGCTAGAGTGTCAGTCCTCTTGTACTTAAGTCGGCATTGTGCCTTTTGTATTAAATTAGGATTCAATTTCTGTGTTCCATCGTCAATGAGAAGGTCCAAGGGATACCGTAAACATGAAGTGAAGCATTGGAATCTAAAACTGGACTCATTGGAGAGGTTCGAACCATAGAAAGTAAGAGTGTCAGTCATCTTGTACTTAAGTCGGCATTGTGCATTTTGTATTAAAATCGGATGCAATTTCTGTGTTTCATCGTCAATAAGAAGGTCCAAGGGATACAGTAAAACTGAAGTGAAGCATCGGAATCTAAAACCGGTCTCACAGGAGAGGTTCAAATCATAGAATAAAATAAGTGTCAGTCCACTTGTACTTAAGTCGGCATTGGGCCTTTTGTATTTAATTCCGATGCAATATCTGTGTTTCGTCGTCAATAAGATGGTCCGAGGTATACAGTAAACCTGAAGTGAAGCATCGGTATCTAAAACTGGACTCACAGGAGAGGTTCAAATCATAGAAAGTTAGAGTGTCCAACCTCTTGTTTTTAAGTCGGCATTGTGCCTTTAGTATTAAATTCGGATGCAATTTCTGTGTTTCATCGTCAATAAGATGGACCAAGGGATACAGTAAATCTGAAGTGAAGCATCGGAAACTAAATCTGGTCTCACGGGATAGGTTGAAATCATAGAAATTTTGAGTGTCACTCCTCTTGTACTTAAGTCGGCTTTGTGCCCTTTGTAATAAATTCGGATGCAATTTCTGTGCTTCATCGTCAATAAGAAGGTCCAAGGTATACAGTAAACCTCAAGTGAAGCATCGGAATCTAAAACTGGGATCAAAGGAGAGGTCCAAATCATAGAAAGTTAGAGTGTCAGTCCTCTTGTACTTAAGTCGGCATTGTGCCATTTGTATTGATTTCGGATGCAATTTCTGTGTTTCATCGTCAATAAGTAGGTCCAAGGGATACAGTAAACCTGCAGTGAAGCATCGGAATCTAAAACTGTAATCACAGGAGAGGTACACTTCTTAGAAAGTTAGAGTGTCAGTCCTCTTGTACTTATGTCGGCATTGTGCCATTTGTATTAAATTCGGATGCAATTCCTGTGTTTCATCGTCAATAAGAAGGTCCAAGGGATACAGTAAAACTGAAGTGAAGCATCGGAATCTAAAACCGGTCTCACAGGAGAGGTTCAAATCATAGAATAAAATAAGTGTCAGTCCACTTGTACTTAAGTCGGCATTGGGCCTTTTGTATTTAATTCCGATGCAATATCTGTGTTTCGTCGTCAATAAGATGGTCCGAGGTATACAGTAAACCTGAAGTGAAGCATCGGTATCTAAAACTGGACTCACAGGAGAGGTTCAAATCATAGAAAGTTAGAGTGTCCAACCTCTTGTTTTTAAGTCGGCATTGTGCCTTTAGTATTAAATTCGGATGCAATTTCTGTGTTTCATCGTCAATAAGATGGACCAAGGGATACAGTAAATCTGAAGTGAAGCATCGGAAACTAAATCTGGTCTCACGGGATAGGTTGTAATCATAGAAATTTTGAGTGTCACTCCTCTAGTACTTAAGTCGGCTTTGTGCCTTTTGTAATAAATTCGGATGCAATTTCTGTGCTTCATCGTCAATAAGAAGGTCCAAGGTATACAGTAAACCTCAAGTGAAGCATCGGAATCTAAAACTGGGATCAAAGGAGAGGTCCAAATCATAGAAAGTTAGAGTGTCAGTCCTCTTGTACTTAAGTCGGCATTGTGCCATTTGTATTGATTTCGGATGCAATTTCTGTGTTTCATCGTCAATAAGTAGGTCCAAGGGATACAGTAAACCTGCAGTGAAGCATCGGAATCTAAAACTGTAATCACAGGAGAGGTACACTTCTTAGAAAGTTAGAGTGTCAGTCCTCTTGTACTTATGTCGGCATTGTGCCATTTGTATTAAATTCGGATGCAATTCCTGTGTTTCATCGTCAATAAGAAGGTCCAAGGGATACAGTAAACCTGAAGTGAAGCATCGGAATCTAACACAGGACTCGCAGGAGAGGTTCAAATCATAGAAGGGTAGAGTGTCAGTCCTCTTGTACTTAAGTCAGCATTGTGCTATTTTTATTAAATTCGGATGAAATTTCTGTGTTTCATCGGTAATAAGAAGGTCCAAGGTATACAGTAAACCTAAAGTGAAGCATCGGAATCTAAAACTGGACTCACAGGAGGGGTTCAATCCACAGAAAGTTAGAGTGTCAGTGCTCTTGCACTTAAGTCGGCATTGTGCGTTTTGTATTAAATTCGGATGCAATTTCTGTGTTTCACCGTCAATAAGAAGGTCCAAGGGATGCAGTAAACCTGAAGTGAAGCAGCGGAATCCCAAACTGGACTCACAGGAGAGGTTCAAATCATAGAAGGCTAGAGTGTCAGTCCTCCTGCACTTAAGTCGGCATTGTGCTATTTGCATTAAATTCGGATGCAATTTCTGTGTTGCATCGTCAATTAGAAGGTCCAAGGGATACAGTAAACCTGAAGTGAAGCATCGGAATCTAAAACTGGACTCACAGGAGAGGTTCAAATCATAGAAAGCTAGAGTGTCAGTCCTCGTGTACTTAAGTCGGCATTGTGCTATTTGTATTAAATTCGGATGCAATTTCTGTGTTGCATCGTCAATAAGAAGGTCCAAGGTATACAGTAAACCTGAAGTGAAGCATCGGAATCTAAAACTGGACTCACAGGAGAGGTTCAAATCATAGAAAGCTAGAGTGTCAGTCCTCTTGTACTTAAGTCGGCATTGTGCCATTTGTATTAAATTCGGATGCAATTTCTGTGTTTCATCGTCAATAAGAAGGTCCATGGTATACAGTAAACCTGAAGTGAAGCATCGGAATCTAAAACAGGACTCACAGGAGAGGTTCAAATCAAAGAAAGTTGGAGTGTCAGTCCTCTGGTACTTAAGTCGGCATTGTGCTTTTGTATTAAATTCGGATGCAATTTCTGTGTTTCATCGTCAATATGAAGGTCCAAGGGATACAGTAAACCTGAAGTGAAGCATCGGAATCTAAAACCAGTCTCACAGGAGAGGTTCAAATCATAGAATAAAATAAGTGTCAGTCCACTTGTACTTAAGTCGGCATTGGGCCTTTTGAATTTAATTCCGATGCAATATCTGTGTTTCGTCGTCAATAAATGGTCCGAGGTATACAGTAAACCTGAAGTGAAGCATCGGTATCTAAAACTGGACTCACAGGAGAGGTTCAAATCATAGAAAGTTAGAGTGTCCAACCTCTTGTTCTTAAGTCGGCATTGTGCCATTAGTATTAACTTCGGATGCAATTTCTGTGTTTCATCGTCAATAAGAAGGTCCAAGTTATACACTAAACCTGAAGTGAAGCATCGGAATATAAAACTGGACACATCAGTAGAGGTTCAAATAATAGAAAGTTAAAGTGTGAGTACGCTTCTACTTAAGTCGGCATTGTGCCTTTTGTATTGAATTCGGATGTAATTTCTGTGTTTCATCGTCAATAAGAAGGTCCAAGGGATACAGTAATCTGCAGTGAAACATCGGAATCTAAAACTGGACTCACAGGAGAGGTTCAAATCATAGAAAGTTATAGTGTCCAACCTCTTGTTCTTACGTCGGCATTGTGCCATTAGTATTAATTTCGGATGCAATTTCTGTGTTTCACCGTCAATAAGAAGGTCCAAGGGAAACAGTAAACCTGAAGTGAAGCATCGGAATCTAAAACTGGACTCACAGGAGAGGTTCAAATCATAGAAAGTTAGAGTGTCATTCCTCTTGTACTTAAGTCGGCATTGTGCCATTTGTATTAAATTCTTAATGCAATTTCTGTGTTTCATCGTCAATAAGAAGGTCCAAGGTATACAGTAAACCTGAAGTAAAGCATCGGTATTTAAAACAGGACTCACAGGAGAGGATCAAATCATAGAAAGTTAGAGTGTCAGTCCTCTTGTACTTAAGTCGGCATTGTGCTTTTGTATTAAATTAGGATGCAATTTCTGTGTTTCATCGTCAATAAGAAGGTCCAAAGGATACAGTAAACCTGAAGTGAAGCATCGGAATCTAAAACTGGACTCACAATAGATGTTCAAATCATAGGAAGTTAGAGTGTCAGTCCTCTTGTACTTAAGTCGGCATTGTGCTATTAGTTTTAAATTCGGATGCAATTTCTGTGTTTCATCGTCAATAAGAAGGTCCAAGGTATACAGTAAACCTGAAGTGAAGCATCGGAATCTGAAACTGGACTCACAGGAGAGGTTCAAATCATAGAAAGTTAGAGTGTCAGTCCTCTTTTACTTAAGTCGGCATTGTGCCTTTTGTATTAAATTCGGATGCAATTTCTGTGTTTCATCGTCAGTAAGAAGGTCCAAGGGATACAGTAATCCTGAAGTGAAGCATCGGAATCTAAAACTGGACTCACAGGAGAGGTTCAAAACATAGGAAGTTAGAGTGTCAGTCCTCTTGTACTTCGGTCAGCATTGTGTCTTTTGTAATAAATTCGGATGCAATTTCTGTCTTTCATCGTCAATAAGAAAGTCCAAGATATACAGTAAACCTGAAGTGAACCATCGGAATCTATAACTGGACTCACAGGAGAGGTTCAAATCATAGGAAGTTAGAGTGTCAGTCCACTTGTACTTAAGTCGGCATTGTGCCTTTTGTATTAAATTCGGATGCAATTTCTGTGTTTCATCGTCAATAAGAAGGTCCAAGGTATCCAGTAAACCTGAAGTGAAGCATCGGAATCTAAAAGTGGACTCACAGGAGAGGTTCAAATCATAGAAAGTTAAAGTGTGAGTCCGCCTCTACTTAAGTCGGCATTGTGCCTTTTGTATTGAATTCGGATGCAATTTCTGTGTTTCATCGTCAATAAGAAGGTCCAAGGGATACAGTAATCTGCAGTGAAGCATCGGAATCTAAAACTGGACTGACAGGGAGGTTCAAATCATAGAAAGTTAGAAAGTCAGTCCTCCTGTACTTAAGTCGGCATTGTGCCATTTGTATTAAATTCGGATGCAATTTCTGTGTCTCATCTTCAATAAGAAGGTCCAAGGTATACAGTAAACCTGAAGTGAAGCATCGGAATCTAAAACAGGACTGACAGGAGAGGTTCAAATCATAGAAAATTAGAGTGTCAGTCCTCTTGTACTTATGGCGGCATTGCGCCTTTTGTATTCAATTCGGATGCAATTTCTGTGTTTCATCTTCAGTAAGAAGGACCAAGGGATACAGTAAACCTGAAGTGAAGCATCGGAATCTAAAACAGGACTCACAGGAGAGTTTGAAATCATAGAAAGTTAGAGTGTCAGTCCTCTTGTACTTAAGTCGGCATTGTGCCATTTGTATTGATTTCGGATGCAGTTTCTGTGTTTCATCGTCAATAAGAAGGTCCAAGGGATACAGTAAACCTGCAGTGAAGCATCGGAATCTAAAACTGTAATCACAGGAGAGGTACACTTCTTAGAAAGTTAGAGTGTCAGTCCTCTTGTACTTATGTCGTCATTGTGCCATTTGTATTAAATTCGGATGCAATTTCTGTGTTTCATCGTCAATAAGAAAGACCAAGATATACAGTAAACCTGAAGTGAGGCATCGGAATCTAAAACAGGACTCGCAGGAGAGGTTCAAATCATAGAATGGTAGAGTGTCAGTCCTCTTGTACTTAAGTCGGCATTGTGCTATTTGTATTAAATTCGGATGAAATATCTGTGTTTCATCGGTAATAAGAAGGTCCAAGGAATACAGTAAACCTAAAGTGTAGCATCGGAATCTAAAACTGGACTCACAGGAGGGGTTCAAACCACAGAAAGTTAGAGTGTCAGTGCTCTTGTACTTAAGTCGGCATTGTGCGTTTTGTATTAAATTCGGATGCAATTTCTGTGTTTCATCGTCAATAAGAAGGTCCATGGGATACAGTAAACCTGCAGTGATGCATCGGAATCTAAAACTGGACCCACAAGAGAGGTTCAAATTATAGAAAGTTAGAGTGTCAGTCCTCGTGTACTTAAGTCGGCATTGTGCGATTTGTATTAAATTCGGATGCAATTTCTGTGTTTCATCGTCAATAAGAAGGTCCAAGGGATACAGTAAACCTGAAGTGAAGCATCGGAATCTAAAACTGGACTCACAGGAGTGGTTCAAATCATAGAAGGCTAGAGTGTCAGTCCTCCTGTACTTATGTCGGCATTGTGCTATTTGTATTAAATTCGGATGCAATTTCGTGTTGCATCGTCAATAAGAGGGTCCAAGGGATACAGTAAACCTGAAGTGAAGCATCGGAATCTAAAACTGGACTCACAGGAGAGGTTAAAATCATAGAAAGCTAGAGTGTCAGTCCTCCTGTACTTAAGTTGGCATTGTGCTATTTGTATTTAATTCGGATGCAATTTCTGTGTTGCATCGTCAATAAGAAGGTCCAAGGTATACAGTAAACCTGAAGTGAAGCATCGGAATCTAAAACAGGACTCACAGGAGAGGTTCAAATCAAAGAAAGTTAGAGTGTCAGTCCTCTTGTATTTAAGTCGGCATTGTGCTTTTGTTTTAAATTCGGATGCAATTTCTGTGTTTCACCGTCAATAAGAAGGTTTAAGGGATACTGTAAACCGGAAGTGAGTCATCGGAATCTAAAACTGGACTCACAGGAGAGGTTCAAATCATAGAAAGTTAGAGTGTCAGTCCTCGTGTACTTAAGTCGGCATTGTGCCTTTTGTATTATATTCGGATGCAATTTCTGTGTTTCATCGTCAATATGAAGGACCAAGGGATACAGTAAACCTGAAGTGAAGCATCGGAATCCAAAACTGGACTCACAGGAGAGGTTCAAATCATAGAAAGCTAGAGTGTCAGTCCTCCTGTACTTAAGTTGGCATTGTGCTATTTGTATTAAATTCGAATGCAATTTCTGTGTTGCATCGTCAATAAGAAGGGCCAAGGTATATAGTAAACCTGAAGTGAAGCATCGGAATCTAAAACTGGACTCACAGGAGAGGTTCAAATCATAGAAAGTTAGAGTGTCCAACCTCTTGTTCTTAAGTCGGCATTGTGCCATTAGTATTAACTTCGGATGCAATTTCTGTGTTTCATCGTCAATAAGAAGGTCCAAGTTATACACTAAACCTGAAGTGAAGCATCGGAATATAAAACTGGACACATCAGTAGAGGTTCAAATAATAGAAAGTTAAAGTGTGAGTACGCTTCTACTTAAGTCGGCATTGTGCCTTTTGTATTGAATTCGGATGTAATTTCTGTGTTTCATCGTCAATAAGAAGGTCCAAGGGATACAGTAATCTGCAGTGAAACATCGGAATCTAAAACTGGACTCACAGGAGAGGTTCAAATCATAGAAAGTTATAGTGTCCAACCTCTTGTTCTTACGTCGGCATTGTGCCATTAGTATTAATTTCGGATGCAATTTCTGTGTTTCACCGTCAATAAGAAGGTCCAAGGGAAACAGTAAACCTGAAGTGAAGCATCGGAATCTAAAACTGGACTCACAGGAGAGGTTCAAATCATAGAAAGTTAGAGTGTCATTCCTCTTGTACTTAAGTCGGCATTGTGCCATTTGTATTAAATTCTTAATGCAATTTCTGTGTTTCATCGTCAATAAGGAGGTCCAAGGTATACAGTAAACCTGAAGTAAAGCATCGGTATTTAAAACAGGACTCACAGGAGAGAATCAAATCATAGAAAGTTAGAGTGTCAGTCCTCTTGTACTTAAGTCGGCATTGTGCTTTTGTATTAAATTAGGATGCAATTTCTGTGTTTCATCGTCAATAAGAAGGTCCAAAGGATACAGTAAACCTAAAGTGAAGCATCGGAATCTAAAACTGGACTCACAATAGATGTTCAAATCATAGGAAGTTAGAGTGTCAGTCCTCTTGTACTTAAGTCGGCATTGTGCTATTAGTTTTAAATTCGGATGCAATTTATGTGTTTCATCGTCAATAAGAAGGTCCAAGGTATACAGTAAACCTGAAGTGAAGCATCGGAATCTGAAACTGGACTCACAGGAGAGGTTCAAATCATAGAAAGTTAGAGTGTCAGTCCTCTTTTACTTAAGTCGGCATTGTGCCTTTTGTATTAAATTCGGATGCAATTTCTGTGTTTCATCGTCAGTAAGAAGGTCCAAGGGATACAGTAATCCTGAAGTGAAGCATCGGAATCTAAAACTGGACTCACAGGAAAGGTTCAAAACATAGGAAGTTAGAGTGTCAGTCCTCTTGTACTTCGGTCAGCATTGTGTCTTTTGTAATAAATTCGGATGCAATTTCTGTCTTTCATCGTCAATAAGAAAGTCCAAGATATACAGTAAACCTGAAGTGAACCATCGGAATCTATAACTGGACTCACAGGAGAGGTTCAAATCATAGGAAGTTAGAGTGTCAGTCCACTTGTACTTAAGTCGGCATTGTGCCTTTTGTATTAAATTCGGATGCAATTTCTGTGTTTCATCGTCAATAAGAAGGTCCAAGGTATCCAGTAAACCTGAAGTGAAGCATCGGAATCTAAAAGTGGACTCACAGGAGAGGTTCAAATCATAGAAAGTTAAAGTGTGAGTCCGCCTCTACTTAAGTCGGCATTGTGCCTTTTGTATTGAATTCGGATGCAATTTCTGTGTTTCATCGTCAATAAGAAGGTCCAAGGGATACAGTAATCTGCAGTGAAGCATCGGAATCTAAAACTGGACTGACAGGAGAGGTTCAAGTCATAGAAAGTTAGAAAGTCAGTCCTCCTGTACTTAAGTCGGCATTGTGCCATTTGTATTAAATTCGGATGCAATTTCTGTGTCTCATCGTCAATAAGAAGGTCCAAGGTATACAGTAAACCTGAAGTGAAGCATCGGAATCTAAAACAGGACTGACAGGAGAGGTTCAAATCATAGAAAATTAGAGTGTCAGTCCTCTTGTACTTAAGGCGGCATTGCGCCTTTTGTATTCAATTCGGATGCAATTTCTGTGTTTCATCTTCAGTAAGAAGGACCAAGGGATACAGTAAACCTGAAGTGAAGCATCGGAATCTAAAACAGGACTCACAGGAGAGGTTGAAATCATAGAAAGTTAGAGTGTCAGTCCTCTTGTACTTAAGTCGGCATTGTGCCATTTGTATTGATTTCGGATGCAGTTTCTGTGTTTCATCGTCAATAAGAAGGTCCAAGGGATACAGTAAACCTGCAGTGAAGCATCGGAATCTAAAACTGTAATCACAGGAGAGGTACACTTCTTAGAAAGTTAGAGTGTCAGTCCTCTTGTACTTATGTCGTCATTGTGCCATTTGTATTAAATTCGGATGCAATTTCTGTGTTTCATCGTCAATAAGAAAGACCAAGATATACAGTAAACCTGAAGTGAGGCATCGGAATCTAAAACAGGACTCGCAGGAGAGGTTCAAATCATAGAATGGTAGAGTGTCAGTCCTCTTGTACTTAAGTCGGCATTGTGCTATTTGTATTAAATTCGGATGAAATATCTGTGTTTCATCGGTAATAAGAAGGTCCAAGGAATACAGTAAACCTAAAGTGTAGCATCGGAATCTAAAACTGGACTCACAGGAGGGGTTCAAACCACAGAAAGTTAGAGTGTCGGTGCTCTTGTACTTAAGTCGGCATTGTGCGTTTTGTATTAAATTCGGATGCAATTTCTGTGTTTCATCGTCAATAAGAAGGTCCATGGGATACAGTAAACCTGCAGTGATGCATCGGAATCTAAAACTGGACTCACAGGAGAGGTTCAAATTATAGAAAGTTAGAGTGTCAGTCCTCGTGTACTTAAGTCGGCATTGTGCGATTTGTATTAAATTCGGATGCAATTTCTGTGTTTCATCGTCAATAAGAAGGTCCAAGGGATACAGTAAACCTGAAGTGAAGCATCGGAATCTAAAACTGGACTCACAGGAGTGGTTCAAATCATAGAAGGCTAGAGTGTCAGTACTCCTGTACTTATGTCGGCATTGTGCTATTTGTATTAAATTCGGATGCAATTTCTGTGTTGCATCGTCAATAAGAGGGTCCAAGGGATACAGTAAACCTGAAGTGAAGCATCGGAATCTAAAACTGGACTCACAGGAGAGGTTAAAATCATAGAAAGCTAGAGTGTCAGTCCTCCTGTACTTAAGTTGGCATTGTGCTATTTGTATTTAATTCGGATGCAATTTCTGTGTTGCATCGTCAATAAGAAGGTCCAAGGTATACAGTAAACCTGAAGTGAAGCATCGGAATCTAAAACAGGACTCACAGGAGAGGTTCAAATCAAAGAAAGTTAGAGTGTCAGTCCTCTTGTATTTAAGTCGGCATTGTGCTTTTGTTTTAAATTCGGATGCAATTTCTGTGTTTCACCGTCAATAAGAAGGTTTAAGGGATACTGTAAACCGGAAGTGAGTCATCGGAATCTAAAACTGGACTCACAGGAGAGGTTCAAATCATAGAAAGTTAGAGTGTCAGTCCTCGTGTACTTAAGTCGGCATTGTGCCTTTTGTATTATATTCGGATGCAATTTGTGTGTTTCATCGTCAATATGAAGGACCAAGGTATACAGTAAACCTGAAGTGAAGCATCGGAATCCAAAACTGGACTCACAGGAGAGGTTCAAATCATAGAAAGCTAGAGTGTCAGTCCTCCTGTACTTAAGTTGGCATTGTGCTATTTGTATTAAATTCGAATGCAATTTCTGTGTTGCATCGTCAATAAGAAGGGCCAAGGTATATAGTAAACCTGAAGTGAAGCATCGGAATCTAAAACTGGACTCACAGGAGAGGTTCAAATCATAGAAAGCTAGAGTGTCAGTCCTCTTGTGCTTAAGTCGGCATTGTGCCTTTTGTATTAAATTAGGATTCAATTTCTGTGTTCCATCGTCAATGAGATGGTCCAAGGGATACAGTAAACATGAAGTGAAGCATTGGAATCTAAAACTGGACTCATTGGAGAGGTTCGAACCATAGAAAGTAAGAGTGTCAGTCATCTTGTACTTAAGTCGGCATTGTGCATTTTGTATTAAAATCGGATGCAATTTCTGTGTTTCATCGTCAATAAGAAGGTCCAAGGGATACAGTAAAACTGAAGTGAAGCATCGGAATCTAAAACCGGTCTCACAGGAGAGGTTCAAATCATAGAATAAAATAAGTGTCAGTCCACTTGTACTTAAGTCGGCATTGGGTCTTTTGTATTTAATTCCGATGCAATATCTGTGTTTCGTCGTCAATAAGATGGTCCGAGGTATACAGTAAACCTGAAGTGAAGCATCGGTATCTAAAACTGGACTCACAGGAGAGGTTCAAATCATAGAAAGTTAGAGAGTCCAACCTCTTGTTTTTAAGTCGGCATTGTGCCATTAGTATTAAATTCGGATGCAATTTCTGTGTTTCATCGTCAATAAGATGGACCAAGGGATACAGTAAATCTGAAGTGAAGCATCGGAAACTAAATCTGGTCTCACGGGACAGGTTGAAATCATAGAAATTTTGAGTGTCACTCCTCTTGTACTTAAGTCGGCTTTGTGCCTTTTGTAATAAATTCGGATGCAATTTCTGTGCTTCATCGTCAATAAGAAGGTCCAAGGTATACAGTAAACCTCATGTGAAGCATCGGAATCTAAAACTGGGATCAAAGGAGAGGTCCAAATCATTGAAAGTTAGAGTGTCAGTCCTCTTGTACTTAAGTCGGCATTGTGCTTTTGTTTTAAATTCGGATGCAATTTCTGTGTTTCATCGTCAATAAGAAAGTCCAAGGGATACAGTAAACCTCAAGTGAAGCATCGGAATCTAAAACTGGACTCACAGGACAGGTTCAAATCATAGAAAGTTAGAGTGTTAGTCCTCTTGTACTTAAGTCGGCATTGTGAATTTTGTATTAAATTAGGATGCAATATCTGTGTTTCATCGTCAATAAGAAGGTCCAAGGGAAACAGTAAACCTAAAGTGAAGCATCGGAATCTAAAACTGGACTCACAGGGGAGGTTCAAATCATAGAAAGTTAGAGTGTCAGTCCTCTTGTACTTGAGTCGGCATTGTTCCTTTTGTATCACATTCGGATGCAATTTCTGTGTATCATCGTCAATAACAAGGTACAAGGGATGCAGTAAACCTGAAGTGAAGCATCGGAATCTAAAACTGGACTCACAGGAGAGGTTCAAATCATAGAAAGTTAGAGTGTCAGTCCTCGTGTACTTAAGTCGGCATTGTGCGATTTGTATTAAAATACGGATGCAATTTCTGTGTTTCATCGTCAATAAGAAGGTCCAAGGGATACAGTAAACCTGAAGTGAAGCATCGGAATCTAAAACTGGACTCACAGGAGTGGTTCAAATCATAGAAGGCTAGAGTGTCAGTTCTCCTGTACTTATGTCGGCATTGTGCTATTTGTATTAAATTCGGATGCAATTTCTGTGTTGCATCGTCAATAAGCAGGTCCAAGGTATACAGTAAACCTGAAGTGAAGCATCGGAATCTAAAAGAGGACTCACAGGAGAGGTTCAAATCAAAGAAAGTTAGAGTGTCAGTCCTCTTGTATTTAAGTCGGCATTGTGCTTTTGTATTAAATTCGGATGCAATTTCTGTGTTTCACCGTCAATAAGAAGGTTTAAGGGAAACTGTAAACCGGAAGTGAGTCATCGGAATCTAAAACTGGACTCACAGGAGAGGTTCAAATCATAGAAAGTTAGAGTGTCAGTCCTCGTGTACTTAAGTCGGCATTGTGCCTTTTGTATTAAATTCGGATGCAATTTCTGTGTTTCATCGTCAATATGAAGGACCAAGGGATACAGTAAACCTGAAGTGAAGCATCGGAATCCAAAACTGGACTCACAGGAGAGGTTCAAATCATAGAAAG
The DNA here is from genome assembly GCF_021461395.2 of Schistocerca americana. Taxonomy (NCBI): domain Eukaryota; kingdom Metazoa; phylum Arthropoda; class Insecta; order Orthoptera; family Acrididae; genus Schistocerca; species Schistocerca americana. The sequence continues at coordinate 64,079,835 of NC_060121.1, forward strand.
CTAGAGTGTCAGTCCTCCTGTACTTAAGTTGGCATTGTGCTATTTGTATTAAATTCGAATGCAATTTCTGTGTTGCATCGTCAATAAGAAGGGCCAAGGTATACAGTAAACCTGAAGTGAAGCATCGGAATCTAAAACTGGACTCACAGGAGAGGTTCAAATCATAGAAAGCTAGAGTGTCAGTCCTCTTGTACTTAAGTCAGCATTGTGCCTTTCGTATTAAATTAGGATTCAATTTCTGTGTTCCATCGTCAATGAGAAGGTCCAAGGGATACAGTAAACATGAAGTGAAGCATTGGAATCTAAAACTGGACTCATTGGATAGGTTCGAACCATAGAAAGTAAGAGTGTCAGTCATCTTGTACTTAAGTCGGCATTGTCCATTTTGTATTAAAATCGGATGCAATTTCTGTGTTTCATCGTCAATAAGAAGGTCCAAGGGATACAGTAAAACTGAAGTGAAGCATCGGAATCTAAAACCGGTCACACAGGAGAGGTTCAAATCATAGAATAAATAAGTGTCAGTCCACTTGTACTTAAGTCGGCATTGGGCCTTTTGTATTTAATTCAGATGCAATATCTGTGTTTCGTCGTCAATAAGATGGTCCGAGGTATACAGTAAACCTGAAGTGAAGCATCGGTATCTAAAACTGGACTCACAGGAGAGGTTCAAATCATAGAAAGTTAGAGTGTCCAACCTCTTGTTTTTAAGTCGGCATTGTGCCATTAGTATTAAATTGGGATTCAATTTCTGTGTTTCATCGTCAATAAGATGGACCAAGGGATACAGTAAATCTGAAGTGAAGCATCGGAAACTAAATCTGGTCTCACGGGACAGGTTGAAATCATAGAAATTTTGAGTGTCACTCCTCTTGTACTTAAGTCGGCTTTGTGCCTTTTGTAATAAATTCGGATGCAATTTCTGTGCTTCATCGTCAATAAGAAGGTCCAAGTTATACACTAAACCTGAAGTGAAGCATCGGAATATAAAACTGGACACATCAGTAGAGGTTCAAATAATAGAAAGTTAAAGTGTGAGTACGCTTCTACTTAAGTCGGCATTGTGCCTTTTGTATTGAATTCGGATGCAATTTCTGTGTTTCATCGTCAATAAGAAGGTCCAAGGGATACAGTAATCTGCAGTGAAGCATCGGAATCTAAAACTGGACTCACAGGAGAGGTTCAAATCATAGAAAGTTATAGTGTCCAACCTCTTGTTCTTACGTCGGCATTGTGCCATTAGTATTAATTTCGGATGCAATTTCTGTGTTTCACCGTCAATAAGAAGGTCCAAGGGAAACAGTAAACCTGAAGTGAAGCATCGGAATCTAAAACAGGACTCACAGGAGAGGTTCAAATCATAGAAAGTTAGAGTGTCATTCCTCTTGTACTTAAGTCGGCATTGTGCCATTTGTATTAAATTCGGAATGCAATTTCTGTGTTTCATCGTCAATAAGAAGGTCCAAGGTATACAGTAAACCTGAAGTAAAGCATCGGAATTTAAAACAGGACTCACAGGAGAGGATCAAATCATAGAAAGTTAGAGTGTCAGTCCTCTTGTACTTAAGTCGGCATTGTGCTTTTGTATTAAATTAGGATGCAATTTCTGTGTTTCATCGTCAATAAGAAGGTCCAAAGGATACAGTAAACCTGAAGTTAAGCATCGGAATCTAAAACTGGACTCACAATAGAGGTTCAAATCATAGGAAGTTAGAGTGTCAGTCCTCTTGTACTTAAGTCGGCATTGTGCTATTAGTTTTAAATTCGGATGCAATTTCTGTGTTTCATCGTCAATAAGAAGGTCCAAGGTATACAGTAAACCTGAAGTGAAGCATCGGAATCTGAAACTGGACTCACAGGAGAGGTTCAAATCATAGAAAGTTAGAGTGTCAGTCCTCTTTTACTTAAGTCGGCATTGTGCCTTTTGTATTAAATTCGGATGCAATTTCTGTGTTTCATCGTCAGTAAGAAGGTCCAAGGGATACAGTAATCCTGAAGTGAAGCATCGGAATCTAAAACTGGACTCACAGGAGAGGTTCAAAACATAGGAAGTTAGAGTGTCAGTCCTCTTGTACTTCGGTCAGCATTGTGCCTTTTGTAATAAATTCGGATGCAATTTCTGTCTTTCATCGTCAATAAGAAAGTCCAAGATATACAGTAAACCTGAAGTGAACCATCGGAATCTATAACTGGACTCATAGGAGAGGTTCAAATCATAGGAAGTTAGAGTGTCAGTCCACTTGTACTTAAGTCGGCATTGTGCCTTTTGTATTAAATTCGGATGCAATTTCTGTGTTTCATCGTCAATAAGAAGGTCCAAGGTATCCAGTAAACCTGAAATGAAGCATCGGAATCTAAAAGTGGACTCACAGGAGAGGTTCAAATCATAGAAAGTTAAAGTGTGAGTCCGCCTCTACTTAAGTCGGCATTGTGACTTTTGTATTGAATTCGGATGCAATTTCTGTGTTTCATCGTCAATAAGAAGGTCCAAGGGATACAGTAATCTGCAGTGAAGCATCGGAATCTAAAACTGGACTGACAGGAGAGGTTCAAATCATAGAAAGTTAGAAAGTCAGTCCTCCTGTACTTAAGTCGGCATTGTGCCATTTGTATTAAATTCGGATGCAATTTCTGTGTTTCATCTTCAGTAAGAAGGACCAAGGGATACAGTAAACCTGAAGTGAAGCATCGGAATCTAAAACAGGACTCACAGGAGAGGTTGAAATCATAGAAAGTTAGAGTGTCAGTCCTCTTGTACTTAAGTCGGCATTGTGCCATTTGTAGTGATTTCGGATGCAGTTTCTGTGTTTCATCGTCAATAAGAAGGTCCAAGGGATACAGTAAACCTGCAGTGAAGCATCGGAATCTAAAACTGTAATCACAGGAGAGGTACACTTCTTAGAAAGTTAGAGTGTCAGTCCTCTTGTACTAATGTCGTCATTGTGCCATTTGTATTAAATTCGGATGCAATTTCTGTCTTTCATCGTCAATAAGAAAGACCAAGATATACAGTAAACCTGAAGTGAAGCATCGGAATCTAAAACAGGACTCGCAGGAGAGGTTCAAATCATAGAATGGTAGAGTGTCAGTCCTCTTGTACTTAAGTCGGCATTGTGCTATTTGTATTAAATTCGGATGAAATATCTGTGTTTCATCGGTAATAAGAAGGTCCAAGGAATACAGTAAACCTAAAGTGTAGCATCGGAATCTAAAACTGGACTCACAGGAGGGGTTCAAACCACAGAAAGTTAGAGTGTCAGTGCTCTTGTACTTAAGTCGGCATTGTGCGTTTTGTATTAAATTCGGATGCAAAGTCTGTGTTTCATCGTCAATAAGAAGGTCCATGGGATACAGTAAACCTGCAGTGATGCATCGGAGTCTAAAACTGGACTCACAGGAGAGGTTCAAATTATAGAAAGTTAGAGTGTCAGTCCTCGTGTACTTAAGTCGGCATTGTGCGATTTGTATTAAATTCGGATGCAATTTCTGTGTTTCATCGTCAATAAGAAGGTCCAAGGGATACAGTAAACCTGAAGTGAAGCATCGGAATCTAAAACTGGACTCGCAGGAGTGGTTCAAATCATAGAAGGCTAGAGTGTCAGTCCTCCTGTACTTATGTCGGCATTGTGCTATTTGTATTAAATTCGGATCCAATTTCTGTGTTGCATCGTCAATAAGAAGGTCCAAGGGATACAGTAAACCTGAAGTGAAGCATTGGAATCTAAAACTGGACTCACAGGAGAGGTTAAAATCATAGAAAGCTAGAGTGTCAGTCCTCCTGTACTTAAGTTGGCATTGTGCTATTTGTATTAAATTCGGATGCAATTTCTGTGTTGCATCGTCAATAAGAAGGTCCAAGGGATACAGTAAACGTGAAGTGAAGCATTGGAATCTAAAACTGGACTCATTGGAGAGGTTCGAACCATAGAAAGTAAGAGTGTCAGTCATCTTGTACTTAAGTCGGCATTGTGCATTTTGTATTAAAATCGGATGCAATTTCTGTGTTTCATCGTCAATACGAAGGTCCAAGGGATACAGTAAAACTGAAGTGAAGCATCGGAATCTAAAACCGGTCTCACAGGAGAGGTTCAAATCATAGAATAAAATAAGTGTCAGTCCACTTGTACTTAAGTCGGCATTGGGTCTTTTGTATTTAATTCCGATGCAATATCTGTGTTTCGTCGTCAATAAGATGGTCCGAGGTATACAGTAAACCTGAAGTGAAGCATCGGTATCTAAAACTGGACTCACAGGAGAGGTTCAAATCATAGAAAGTTAGAGTGTCCAACCTCTTGTTTTTAAGTCGGCATTGTGCCATTAGTATTAAATTCGGATGCAATTTCTGTGTTTCATCGTCAATAAGATGGACCAAGGGATACAGTAAATCTGAAGTGAAGCATCGGAAACTAAATCTGGTCTCACGGGACAGGTTGAAATCATAGAAATTTTGAGTGTCACTCCTCTTGTACTTAAGTCGGTTTGTGCCTTTTGTAATAAATTCGGATGCAATTTCTGTGCTTCATCGTGAATAAGAAGGTCCAAGGTATACAGTAAACCTCATGTGAAGCATCGGAATCTAAAACTGGGATCAAAGGAGAGGTCCAAATCATTGAAAGTTAGAGTGTCAGTCCTCTTGTACTTAAGTCGGCATTGTGCTTTTGTTTTAAATTCGGATGCAATTTCTGTGTTTCATCGTCAATAAGAAGGTCCGAGGGATACAGTAAACCTGAAGTGAAGCATCGGAATCTAAAACTGGACTCACAGGACAGGTTCAAATCATAGAAAATTAGAGTGTTAGTCCTCTTGTACTTAAGTCGGCATTGTGCCTTTTGTATTAAATTAGGATGCAATATCTGTGTTTCATCGTCAATAAGAAGGTCCAAGGGAAACAGTAAACCTAAAGTGAAGCATCGGAATCTAAAACTGGACTCACAGGGGAGGTTCAAATCATAGAAAGTTAGAGTGTCAGTCCTCTTGTACTTGAGTCGGCATTGTTCCTTTTGTATCAAATTCGGATGCAATTTCTGTGTTTCATCGTCAATAACAAGGTACAAGGGATGCAGTAAACCTGAAGTGAAGCATCGGAATCTAAAACTGGACTCACAGGAGAGGTTCAAATCATAGAAAGTTAGAGTGTCAGTCCTCGTGTACTTAAGTCGGCATTGTGCGATTTGTATTAAATTAGGATGCAATTTCTGTGTTTCATCGTCAATAAGAAGGTCCAAGGGATACAGTAAACCTGAAGTGATGCATCGGAATCTAAAACTGGACTCACAGGAGTGGTTCAAATCATAGAAGGCTAGAGTGTCAGTTCTCCTGTACTTATGTCGGCATTGTGCTATTTGTATTAAATTCGGATGCAATTTCTGTGTTGCATCGTCAATAAGAAGGTCCAAGGTATACAGTAAACCTGAAGTGAAGCATCGGAATCTAAAAGAGGACTCACAGGAGAGGTTCAAATCAAAGAAAGTTAGAGTGTCAGTCCTCTTGTATTTAAGTCGGCATTGTGCTTTTGTATTAAATTCGGATGCAATTTCTGTGTTTCACCGTCAATAAGAAGGTTTAAGGAAAATGTAAACCGGAAGTGAGTCATCGGAATCTAAAACTGGACTCACAGGAGAGGTTCAAATCATAGAAAGTTAGAGTGTCAGTCCTCGTGTACTTAAGTCGGCATTGTGCCCTTTGTATTAAATTCGGATGCAATTTCTGTGTTTCATCGTCAATATGAAGGACCAAGGGATACAGTAAACCTGAAGTGAAGCATCGGAATCCAAAACTGGACTCACAGGAGAGGTTCAAATCATAGAAAGCTAGAGTGTCAGTCCTCCTGTACTTAAGTTGGCATTGTGCTATTTGTATTAAATTCGAATGCAATTTCTGTGTTGCATCGTCAATAAGAAGGGCCAAGATATACAGTAAACCTGAAGTGAAGCATCGGAATCTAAAACTGGACTCACAGGAGAGGTTCAAATCATAGAAAGCTAGAGTGTCAGTCCTCTTGTACTTAAGTCGGCATTGTGCCTTTCGTATTAAATTAGGATTCAATTTCTGTGTTCCATCGTCAATGAGAAGGTCCAAGGGATACAGTAAACATGAAGTGAAGCATTGGAATCTAAACTGGACTCATTGGATAGGTTCGAACCATAGAAAGTAAGAGTGTCAGTCATCTTGTACTTAAGTCGGCATTGTCCATTTTGTATTAAAATCGGATGCAATTTCTGTGTTTCATCGTCAATAAGAAGGTTCAAGGGATACAGTAAAACTGAAGTGAAGCATCGGAATCTAAAACCAGTCTCACAGGAGAGGTTCAAATCATAGAATAAATAAGTGTCAGTCCACTTGTACTTAAGTCGGCATTGGGCCTTTTGTATTTAATTCCGATGCAATATCTGTGTTTCGTCGTCAATAAGATGGTCCGAGGTATGCAGTAAACCTGAAGTGAAGCATCGGTATCTAAAACTGGACTCACAGGAGAGGTTCAAATCATAGAAAGTTAGTGTGTCCAACCTCTTGTTTTTAAGTCGGCATTGTGCAATTAGTATTAAATTCGGATGCAATTTCTGTGTTTCATCGTCAATAAGATGGACCAAGGGATACAGTAAATCTGAAGTGAGGCATCGGAAACTAAATCTGGTCTCACGGGACAGGTTGAAATCATAGAAATTTTGAGTGTCGCTCCTCTTGTACTTAAGTCGGCTTTGTGCCTTTTGTAATAAATTCGGATGCAATTTCTGTGCTTCATCGTCAATAAGAAGGTCCAAGGTATACAGTAAACCTCAAGTGAAGCATCGGAATCTAAAACTGGGATCAAAGGAGAGGTCCAAATCATTGAAAGTTAGAGTGTCAGTCCTCTTGTACTTAAGTCGGCATTGTGCTTTTGTTTTAAATTCGGATGCAATTTCTGTGTTTCATCGTCAATAAGAAGGTCCAAGGGATACAGTAAACCTGAAGTGAAGCATCGGAATCTAAAACTGGACTCACAGGACAGGTTCAAATCATAGTAAGTTAGAGTGTTAGTCCTCTTGTACTTAAGTCGGAATTGTGCCTTTTGTATTAAATTAGGATGCAATATCTGTGTTTCATCGTCAATAAGAAGGTCCAAGGGAAACAGTAAACCTGAAGTGAAGCATCGGAATCTAAAACTGGACTCACAGGGGAGGTTCAAATCATAGAAAGTTAGAGTGCCAGTCCTCTTGTACTTGAGTCGGCATTGTTCCTTTTGTATCAAATTCGGATGCAATTTCTGTGTTTCATCGTCAATAAGAAGGTACAAGGGATGCAGTAAACCTGAAGTGAAGCATCGGAATCTAAAACTGGACTCACAGGAGAGGTTCAAATCATAGAAAGTTAGCGTGTCATTCCTCTTGTACTTAAGTCGGCATTGTGCCATTTGTATTAAATTCGGATGCAATTTCGGTGTTTCATCGTCAATAAGAAAGTCCAAGGTATACAGTAAACCTGAAGTAAAGCATCGGAATTTAAAACAGGACTCACAGGAGAGGTTCAAATCATAGAAAGTTAGAGTGTCAGTCCTGTTGTACTTAAGTCGGCATTGTGCCTTTTGTATTAAAATCGGATGAAATTTCGGTGTTTCATCGGCAATAAGAAGGTCCAAGGTATACAGTAACCCTGAAGTGAAGCATCGGCATCCAACACTGGACTGACATGAGAGGTTCAAATCATAGAAAGTTAGAGTGTCAGTCCTCTTGTACCTAAGTCGGCATTGTGCCTTTTGTATTAAATTCGGATGCAATTTCTGTGTTTCATCGTCAATAAGAAGGTCCAAGGTATACAGTAAACCTGAAGTGAAGCATCGGAATCTAAAACTGGACTCACAGGAGGGGTTCAAATAATAGAAAGTTAGAGTGTCAGTCCTCTTGTACTTAAGTCGGCATTGTGCGTTTTGTATAAATTCGGATGCAATGTCTGTGTTTTCATCGTCAATAAGAAGGTCCAAGGGATACAGTAAACCTGCAGTGAAGCATCTGCATCTAAAACTGGACTCACAGGAGAGGTTCAAATCATAGAAAGTTAGAGTGTCAGTCCTCGTGTACATAAGTCGGCATTGTGCCTTTTTTATTAAATTCGGACGCAATTTCTGTGTTTCATCGTCAATAAGAAGGTCCAAGGGATAGAGTAAACCTGAAGTGAAGCATCGGAATCTAAAACTGGATTCACAGGAGAGGTTCAAACCATAGAAAGCTAGAGTGTCAGTCCTCCTGTACTTAAGTCGGCATTGTGCTATTTGTATTAAATTCGGATGCAATTTCTGTGTTTCATCGTCAATAAGAAGGTCCAAGGTATACAGTAAACCTGAAGTGAAGCATCGGAATCTAAAACTGGACTCACAGGAGAGGTTCAAATCATAGAAAGTTAGAGTGTCAGTCCTCTTGTACTTAAGTCGGCATTGTGCCATTTGTATTAAATTCGGATGCAATTTCTGTGTTTCATCGTCAATAAGAAGGTCCAAGGTATACAGTAAACCTGAAGTGAAGCTTCGGAATCTAAAACAGGACTCACAGGAGAGGTTCAAATCATAGAAAGTTAGAGTGTCAGTCCTCTTGTACTTAAGTCGGCATTGTGCTTTTGTATTAAATTCGGATGCAATTTCTTTGTTTCACCGTCAATAAGAAGGTTTAAGGAATACTGTAAACGGGAAGTGAGTCATCGGAATCTAAAACTGGACTCACAGGAGATGTTCAAATCATAGAAAGTTAGAGTGTCAGTCCTCTTGTACTTAAGTCGGCATTGTGCCTTTTGTATTAAATTCGGATGCAATTTCTGTGTTTTATCGTCAATAAGAAGGTCCAAAGGATACAGTAAACCTGATGTGAAGCATCGGAATCTAAAACTGGACTCACAGGAGAGGTTCAAATCATAGAAAGTTAGAGTGTTCGTCCTCTTGTTCTTAAGTCGGCATTGTGCCATTAGTATTAATTTCGGATGCAATTTCTGTGTTTCATCGTCAATTAGAAGGTCCAAGGTGTATAGTAAACCTGAAGTGAAGCATCGGATTCTAAATTACGATTCACAGGAGTGGTTCAAATCATAGAAAGTTAGAGTGTCAGTCCTCATGTACCTAAGTCGGCATTGTGCCTTTTGTATTAAGTTCGGATGCAATTTCTGTGTTTCATCGTCAGTAAGAAGGACCAAGGGATACAGTAAACCTGACGTGAAGCATCGGAATCTAAAACTGGACTCACAGGAGAGGTTCAAATCATAGAAGGTTAGAGTGTCAGTCCTCTTGTACTTAAGTCTTCATTGTGCCTTTTGTATTAAATTCGGATGCAAGTTCTGTGTTTCATCGTCAATAAGAAGGTCCAAGGGATACAGTAAACCTGCAGTGAAGCATCGAAATGTAAAACAGGACTCACCGGATAGGTTCAAATCTTAGAAACTTTGTGTGTCAGTCCTCTTGTACTTAAGTCGGCATTGTCCCTTTTGCATTAAATTCGGATGCAATTTCTGTGTTTCATCGTCAGTAAGAAGGACCAAGGGATACAGTAAACCTGAAGTGAAGCATCGGAATCTAAAACTAGACTCACAGGAGAGGTTCAAATCATAGAAAGTTAGAGTGTCATTCCTCTAGTAGTTAAGTCGGCATTGTGCCTTTTGTATTAAATTAGGATGCAATTTCTGTGTTTCATCGCCAATAAGAAGGTCCAAGGGATACAGTAAACCTGCAGTGAGGCATCGGAATCTAAAACAGGACTCACAGGAGAGGTTCAAATCATAGAAAGTTAGAGTGTCAGTCTTGTTTTACTTAAGTCGGCATTGTGCCTTTTGTATTAAAGTCGCATGCAATTTCTGTGTTTCATCGTCAATAAGAAGGTCGAATTGATACAGTAAACCTGAAGTGAAGCATCGGAATCTAAAACTGGACTCACAGGACAGGTTCAAATCATAGAGAGTTAGAGTGTTAGTCCTCTTGTACTTAAGTCGGCATTGTGCCTTTTGTATTAAATTAAAATGCAATATCTGTGTTTCATCGTCAATAAGAAGGTCCAAAGGAAACAGTAAACCTGAAGTGAAGCATCGGAATCTAAAACTGGACTCACAGGGGAGGTTCAGATCATAGAAAGTTAGGGTGTGAGTCCTCTTGTACTTGAGTCGGCATTGTGCCTTTTGAATTACATTCGGATGCAATTTCTGTGTTTCATCGTCAATAAGAAGGTCCAAGGTATACAGTAAACCTGAAGTGAAGCATCGGTATCTAAAACTGGACTCACAGGAGAGGTCCAAATCATAGAAAGTTAGAGTGTCAGTCCTCTTGTACTTAAGTCGGCATTGTGCCGTTTGTATTAAATTCGGATGCAATTTCTGTGTTTCATCGTCAATAAGACGGTCCAAGGGATACAGTAAACCTGCAGTGAAGCATCGGAATTCGAAACTGGACTCAGAGGAGAGGTTCAAATCATAGAAAGTTAGAGTGTCAGTCCTGTTGTACTTAAGTCGGCATTGTGCCTTTTGTATTAACTTCGGATGCAATTTCTGTGTTTCATCGTCAATAAGAAGGTCCAAGGGATACAGTAAACCTGAAGTGAAGCATCGGAATCTAACTGGACTCACAGGAGAGGTTCAAATCATAGAAAGTTAGAGTGTCAGTCCTGTTGTACTTAAGTCGGCATTGTGCCTTTTGTATTTAATTCCCACGTAATTTCTGTGTTACATCGTCAATAAGAAAGTCCAAGGGATACAGTAAACCTGAAGCGAAGCATCGGAATCTAAAACTGGACTCACAGCACAGGTTCAAACCATAGAAAGTTAGAGTGTTAGTCCTCTTGTACTTAAGTCGGCTTTGTGCCTTTTGTATTAAATTAGGATGCAATATCTGTGTTTTATCGTCAATAAGAAGGTCCATGGGAAACAGTAAACCTGAAGTGAAGCATCGGAATCTAAAACTGGACTCACAGGGGAGGTTCAAATCATAGAAAGTTAGAGTGTCAGTCCTCTTGCACTTGAGTCGGCATCGTTCCTTTTGTATCAAATTCGGATGCAATTTCTGTGTTTCATCGTCAATAAGAAGCTACAAGGGATACAGTAAACCTGAAGTGAAGCATCGGAATCTAAAACTGGACTCACAGGAGAGGTTCAAATCATAGAAAGTTAGAGTGTCATTCCTCTTGTACTTAAGTCGGCAGTGTGCCATTTGTATTAAATTCGGATGCAATTTCTGTTTTTCATCGTCAATAAGAAGGTGCAAGATATACAGTAAACCTGAAGTGAAGCATCGGAATTTACAACAGGACTCACAGGAGAGGTTCAAATCATAAAAAGTTAGAGTGTCAGTCCTCTTGTACTTAAGTCGGCATTGTGCCTTTTGTATTAAATTCGGATGCAATTTCTGTCTTTCATCGTCAAGAAGAAAGTCCAAGGTATCCAGTAAACCTGAAGTGAAGCATCGGAATCTAAAACTGGACTCACAGGAGAGGTTCAAATCATAGAAAGTTAGAGTGTCAGTCCTCTTGTACTTAAGTCGGCATTGTGCCTTTTGTATTGAATTCGGATGCAATTTCTGTGTTTCATCGTCAATAAGTAGGTACAAGGGATACAGTAAACCTGAAGTGAAGCATCGGAATCTAAAACTGGACTCACAGGAGAGGTTCAAATCATAGAAAGTTAGAGTGTCATTCCTCTTGTACTTAGGTCGGCATTGTGCTTTTGTATTGAATTAGGATGCAATTTCTTTGTTTCACCGTCAATAAGAAGGTTTAAGGGATACTGTAAACCGGAAGTGAGTCTTCGGAATCTAAAACTAAACTCACAGGGGAGGTTCAAATCATAGAAAGTTAGAGTGTCAGTCCTCTTGTACTTGAGTCGGCATTGTTCCTTTTGTATCAAATTCGGATGTAATTTCTGTGTTTCATCGTCCTTAAGAAGGTACAAGGGATACAGTAAACCTGAAGTGAAGCATCGGAATCTAAAACTGGACTCACAGGAGAGGTTCAAATCATAGAAAGTTAGAGTGTCATTCCTCTTGTACTTAAGTCGGCATTGTGCCATTTGTATTAAATTCGGATGCAATGTCTGTGTTTCATCGTCAATATGAAGGTCCAAGGTATACAGTAAAAATGAAGTGAAGTATCGGAATCTAAAACAGGATTCACAGGAGAGGTTCAAATCATAGAAAGTTAGAGTGTCAGTCCCCAAGTACCTAAGTCGGCATTGTGCCTTTTGTATTAAATAAGGATGCAATTAATGTGTTTCATCGTCAATAAGAAGGTCCAACGGTTACAGTAAACCTGCAGTGAAGCATCGGAATCTAACTGGACTCACAGGTGAGGTTCAAATCATAGAAAGTTAGAGTGTCAGTCCTGTAGTACTTAAGTCGGCATTGTGCCATTTGTATTAAATTCGCATGCAATTTCTGTGTTACATCGTCAATAAGAAGGTGCAAGATATACAGTAAACCTGAAGTGAAGCATCGGAATTTACAACAGGACTCACAGGAGAGGTTCAAATCATAAAAAGTTAGAGTGTCAGTCCTCTTGTACTTAAGTCGGCATTGTGCCTTTTGTATTAAATTTGGATGCAATTTCTGTCTTTCATCGTCAAGAAGAAAGTCCAAGGTATCCAGTAAACCTGAAGTGAAGCATCGGAATCTAAAAGTGGACTCACAGGAGAGGTTCAAATCATAGACAGCTAGAGTGTCAGTCCTCCTGTACTTAAGTCGACATTTTGCTATTTGTTTTAAATTCGGATGCAATTTCTGTGTTTCATCGTCAATAAGAAGGTCCAAGGTATACTGTAAACCTGAAGTGAAGCATCGGAACCTAAAACTGGACTCACAGGAGAGGTTCAAATCATAGAAAGTTAGAGTGTAAGTCCTCTTGTACTTAAGTCGGCATTGTGCCATTTGTATTAAATTCGGATGCAATTTCTGTGTTTCATCGTCAATAAGAAGGTACAGGGGATACAGTAAACCTGAAGTGAAGCATCGGAATCTAAAACTGGACTCACAGGAGAGGTTGAAATCATAGAAATTTTGAGTGTCTCTCCTCTTGTACTTATGTCGGCATTGTGCCTTTTGTAATAAATTCGGATGCAATTTCTGTGCTTCATCGTCAATAAGAAGGTCCAAGGTATACAGTAAACCTCAAGTGAAGCATCGGAATCTAAAACTGGGCTCAAAGGAGAGGTCCAAATCATTGAAAGTTAGAGTGTCAGTCCCCTTGTACTTAAGTCGGCATTGTGCCTTTTGTTTTAAATTCGGATGCAATTTCTGTGTTTCATCGTCAATAAGAAGGTCTAAGGGAAACAGTAAACCTGAAGTGAAGCATCGGAATCTAAAACTGGACTCACAGGAGAGGTTCAAATCATAGAATGTTAGAGTGTCAGTCCTCTTGTACCTAAGTCGGCATTGTGCCTTTTGTATTAAATTCGGATGCAATTTCTGTGTTTCATCGTCAATAAGAAGGTCCAAGGGATACAGTAAACCTGCAGTGAAGCATCGGAATCTAAAACAGGACTCACAGGAGAGGTTCAAATCATAGAAAGTTAGAGTGTCTGTCCTCTTGTACGTAAGTCGGCATTGTGCTTTTGTATTAAATTCGGATGCAATTTCTTTGTTTCACCGTCAAAAAGAATTTTTAAGGGATACTGTAAACCGGAAGTGAGTCTTTGGAACCTAAAACTGGACTCACAGGAGAGCTTCAAATCATAGAAAGTTAGAGTGTCAGTCCTCTTGTACTTAAGTCGGCATTGTGCCTTTTGTATTGAATTCGGATGCAATTTCTGTGTTTCATCGTCAATAAGAAGGTACAAGGGATACAGTAAACCTGAAGTGAAGCATCGGAATCTAAAACTGGACTCACAGGAGAGGTTCAAATCATAGAATGTTAGAGTGTCAGTCCTCTTGTACCTAAGTCGGCATTGTGCCTTTTGTATTAAATTCGGATGCAATTTCTGTGTTTCATCGTCAATAAGAAGGTGCAAGATATACAGTAAACCTGAAGTGATGCACCGGAATTTACAACAGGACTCACAGGAGAGGTTCAAATCATAAAAAGTTAGAGTGTCAGTCCTCTTGTACTTAAGTCGGCATTGTGCCTTTTGTATTAAATTCGGATGCAATTTCTGTCTTTCATCGTCAAGAAGAAAGTCCAAGGTATCCAGTAAACCTGAAGTGAAGCATCGGAATCTAAAACTGGACTCACAGGAGAGGTTCAAATCATAGAAAGTTAGAGTGTCAGTCCTCTTGTACTTAAGTCGGCATTGTGCCTTTTGTATTGAATTCGGATGCAATTTCTGTGTTTCATCGTCAATAAGAAGGTACAAGGGATACAGTAAACCTGAAGTGAAGCATCGGAATCTAAAACTGGACTCACAGGAGAGGTTCAAATCATAGAATGTTAGAGTGTCAGTCCTCTTGTACCTAAGTCGGCATTGTGCCTTTTGTATTAAATTCGGATGCAATTTCTGTGTTTCATCGCCCATAAGAAGGTCCAAGGGAAACAGTAAACCTGAAGAGAAGCATCAGAATCTAAAACTGGACTCACAAGGAAGGTTCAAATCAAAGAAAGTTACAGTGTTAGTCCTCTTGTAAGTTGAGTCGGAATTGTTCCTTTTGAATCAAATTCGGATGCAACTTCTGTGTTTCATCGTCAATAACCAGGTACAAGGGATACAGTAAACCTGAAGTGAAGCATCGGAATCTAAAACTGGACTCACAGGAGAGGTTCAAATCATAGAAAGTTAGAGTGTCATTCCTCTTGTACTTATGTCGGCATTGTGCCATTTGTATTAATTTCGGGTGCAATTTCTGTGTTTCATCGTCAATAAGAAGGTCCAAGGTATACAGTAAACCTGAAGTAAAGCATCGGAATTTAAAACAGGACTCACAGGAGAGGTTCATATCATACAATGTTAGAGTGTCAGTCCTCTTGTACTGAAGTCAGCATTGTGCCTTTTGTATTAAATTCGGATGCAATTTCTGTGTTTCATCGTCAATAAGAAGGTCCAAGGTATACAGTAAACCTGAAGTGAAGCATCGGAGTCTAAAACTGGACTCACTGGAGGGGTTCAAATAATAGAAAGTTAGAGTGTCAGCCCTCTTGTACGTAAGTAGGCATTGTGCGTCTTGTATTAAATTCGGATGCAATTTCTGTGTTTCATCGTCAATAAGAAGGTCCAAGGGATACAGTAAACCTGCAATGAAGCATCGGAATCTAAAACTGGACTCACAGGAGAGGTTCGAATCATAGAAAGTTAGAGTGTCAGTCCTCGTGTACTAAAGTCGGCATTGTGCGTTTTGTATTAAATTCGGATGCAATTTCTGTGTTTCATCGTCAATACGAAGGTCCAAGTGATACAGTAAACCTGAAGTGAAGCATCGGAATCTAAAACTGGACTCACAGGAGAGGTTCAAATCATAGAAAGCTAGAGTGTCAGTCCTCCTGTACTTAGGTCGGCATTGTGCTATTTGTATTAAATTCGGATGCAATTTCTGTGTTTCATCGTCAATAAGAAGGTCCAAGGTATACAGTAAACCTGAAGTGAAGCATCGGAATCTTAAACTGGACTCACAGGAGAGGTTCAAATCATTGAAAGTTAGAGTGTCAGTCCTCCTGTCCTTAAGTCGGCATTGTGCTTTTGTATTAAATTCGGATGCAATTTCTTTGTTTCACCGTCAATAAGAAGGTCCAAGGTATACAGTAAACCTGAAGTGAGTCTTCGGAATCTAAAACAGGAATCACAGGAGAGGTTCAAATCATAGAAAGTTAGAGTGTCAGTTCACTTGTACCTAAGTCGACATTGTGCCTTTTGTATTAAATTCGGATGCAATTTCTGTGTTTCATCGTCAATAAGAAGGTCCAAGGGATACAGTAAACCTGCAGTGAAGCATCGGAATCTAACTGGACTCACAGGACAGGTTCAAATCATAGAAAGTTAGAGTGTTAGTCCTCTTGTACTTAAGTCGGCATTGTGCCTTTTGTATTAAATTAGGATGCAATATCTGTGTTTCATCGTCAATTCGAAGGTCCAAGGGAAACAGTAAACCTGAAGTGAAGCATCGGAATCTAAAACTGGACTCACAGGGGAGGTTCAAATCATAGAAAGTTGGAGTGTCAGTCCTCTTGTAAGTTGAGTCGGCATTGTTCCTTTTGTATCAAATTCGGATGCAATTTCTGTGTTTCAACGTAAATAAGAAGGTACAAGGGATACAGTAAACCTCAAGTGAAGCATCGGAATCTAAAACTGGACTCACAGGAGAGGTTCAAATCATAGAAAGTTAGAGTGTCATTCCTCTTGTACTTAGGTCGGCATTGTGCCATTTGTATTAAATTCGGATGCAATTTCTGTGTTTCATCGTCAATAAGAAGGTCCAAGGTATACAGTAAACCTGAAGTAAAGCATCGGAATTTAAAACAAGACTCACAGGAGAGGTTAAAATCATAGAAAGTTAGAGTGTCAGTCCTCTTGTACTGAAGTCAGCATTGTGCCTTTTGTATTAAATTCGGATGCAATTTCTGTCTTTCATCGTCAATAAGAAAGTCCAAGGTATACAGTAAACCTGAAGTTAAGCATCGGAACCTAAAACTGGACTCACAGGAGAGGTTCAAATCATAGAAAGTTAGAGTGTCAGTCCTCTTGTACTTAAGTCGGCATTGTGCCTTTTGTATTGAATTCGGATGCAATTTCTGTGTTTCATCGTCAATAAGAAGGTCCAAGGGATACAGTAAAAATGCAGTGAAGCATCGGAATCTAAAACTGGACTCACAGGAGAGGTTCAAATCATAGAAAGTTAGAGTGTCAGTCCTCCTGTACTTAAGTCGGCATTGGGCATTTTGTATTAAATTCGGATGCAATTTCTGTCTTTCATCGTCAATAAGAAAGTCCAAGGTATACAGTAATCCTGAAGTGAAGCATCGGAATCTAAAGCAGGACTCACAGGAGAGGTTCAAATCACAGAAAGTTAGAGTGTCAGTCCTCTTGTACTTAAGTCGGCATTGTGCTTTTTGTATTACATTCGGATGAAATTTCGGTGTTTCATTGGCAATAAGAAGGTCCAAGGTATACAGTAAACCTGAAGTGAAGCATCGGAATCCAACACTGGACTGACATGAGAGGTTCAAATCATAGAAAGTTAAAGTGTCAGTCCTCTTGTACCTAAGTCGGCATTGTGCCTTTTGTATTAAGTTCGGATGCAATTTCTGTGTTTCATCGTCAATAAGAAGGTTCAAGGTATACAGTAAACCTGAAATGAAGCATCGGAATCTAAAACTGGACTCACAGGAGGGGTTCAAATAATAGAAAATTAGAGTGTCAATCCTCTTGTACTTAAGTCGGCATTGTGCGTTTTGTATTAAATTCGGATGCAATTTCTGTGTTTCATCGTCAATAAGAAGGTCCAAGGGATACAGTAAACCTGCAATGAAGCATCGGAATCTGAAACTGGACTCACAGGAGAGGTTCGAATCATAGTAAGTTATAGTGTCAGCCCTCATGTACTTAAGTCGGCATTGTGCCTTTTGTATTACATTCGGATGCAATTTCTGTGTTTCATCGTCAATACGAAGGTCCAAGGGATACAGTAAACCTGAAGTGAAGCATCGGAATCTAAAACTGGACTCACAGGAGAGGTTCAAATCATAGAAAGCTAGAGTGTCAGTCCTCCTGTACTTAAGTCGACATTGTGCTATTTGTATTAAATTCGGACGCAATTTCTGTGTTTCTTCGTCAATAAGAAGGTCCAAGGTATACAGTAAATCAGAAGTGAAGCATCGGAATCTAAAACTGGACTCACAGGAGAGGTTCAAATCATAGAAAGTTAGAGTGTCAGTCCTCTTGTACTTAAGTCGGCATTGTGCCATTTGTATTAAATTCGGATGCAGTTTCTGTGTTTCATCGTCAATTAGAAGGTCCAAGGTATACAGTAAACCTGAAGTGAAGCTTCGGAATCTAAAACAGGACTCACAGGAGAGGTTCAAATCATAGAAAGTTAGAGTGTCAGTCCTCTTGTACTTAAGTCGGCATTGTGCGTTTTGTATTAAATTCGGATGCAATTTCTGTGTTTCTTCGTCAATAAGAAGGTCCAAGGGATACAGAAAACCTGCAGTGAAGCATTGAAATGTAAATCAGGACTCACCGGATAGGTTCAAATCATAGAAAGTTAGTGTGTCAGTCCTCTTGTAATTAAGTCGGCATTGTGCCTTTTGCATTAATTTCGGATGCAATTTCTGTGTTTCATCGTCTGTAAGAAGGACCAAGGGATACAGCAAACCTGAAGTGAAGCTTCGGAATCTAAAACTGGACTCACAGGAGATGTTCAGATCATTGAAAGTTAGAGTGTCATTCCCCTTGTAGTTATTTCGGCATTGTGCCTTTTGTATTCAATTAGGATGCAATCTCTGTGTTTCATCGTCAATAAGAAAGTCCAAGGGATACAGTAAACCTGTAGTGAGGCATCGGAATCTAAAACAGGACTCACAGGAGAGGTTCAAATCATAGAAAAGTAGAGTGTCAGTCCCGTTGTACTTATGTCGGCATTGTGCCTTATGTATTAAATTCGCATGCAATTTCTGTGTTTCATCGTCAATAAGAAGGTCGAAGGGATACAGTAAACCTGAAGTGAAGCATCGAAATCTAAAACTGGACTCACAGGAGAGGTTCAAATCATAGAAAGTTAGAGTGTCAGTCCTCTTGTACTTAAGTCGGCATTGTGCCTTTTGTATTGAATTCGGATGCAATTTCTGTGTTTCATCGTCAATAAGAAGGTACAAGGGATACAGTAAACCTGAAGTGAAGCATCGGAATCTAAAACTGGACTCACAGGAGAGGTTCAAATCATAGAAAGTTAGAGTGTCATTCCTCTTGTACTTAGGTCGGCATTGTGCTTTTGTATTAAATTAGGATGCAATTTCTTTGTTTGACCGTCAATAAGAAGGTTTAAGGGATACTGTAAACCGGAAGTGAGTCTCCGGAATCTAAAACTGGACTCACAGGGGAGGTTCAAATCATAGAAAGTTAGAGTGTCAGTCCTCTTGTACTTGAGTAGGCATTGTTCCTTTTGTATCAAATTCGGATGTAATTTCTGTGTTTCATCGTCCTTAAGAAGGTACAAGGGATACAGTAAACCTGAAGTGAAACATCGGAATCTAAAACTGGACTCACAGGAGAGGTTCAAATCATAGAAAGTTAGAGTGTCATTCCTCTTGTACTTAAGTCGGCATTGTGCCATTTGTATTAAATTCGGATGCAATGTCTGTGTTTCATCGTCAATATGAAGGTCCAAGGTATACAGTAAACCTGAAGTGAAGTATCGGAATCTAAAACAGGATTCACAGGAGAGGTTCAAATCATAGAAAGTTGGAGTGTCAGTCCCCAAGTACCTAAGTCGGCATTGTGCCTTTTGTATTAAATTCGGATGCAATTAATGTGTTTCATCGTCAATAAGAAGGTCCAAGGGTTACAGTAAACCTGCAGTGAAGCATCGGAATCTAACTGGACTCACAGGAGAGGTTCAAATCATAGAAAGTTAGAGTGTCAGTCCTGTAGTACTTAAGTCGGCATTGTGCCTTTTGTATTAAATTCGAATGCAATTTCTGTGTTACATCGTCAATAAGAAGGTCCTAGGGATACAGTAAACCTGTAGTGAAGCATCGGAATCTAAAACTGGACTCACAGGAGAGGTTCAAATCATAGAAAGCTAGAGTGTCATTCCTCTTGTACTTAGGTCGGCATTGTGCCATTTGTATTAAATTCGGATGCAATTTCTGTGTTTCATCGTCAATAAGAAGGTTCAAGGTATACAGTAAACCTGAAGTAAAGCATCGGAATTTAAAACAAGACTCACAGGAGAGGTTAAAATCATAGAAAGTTAGAGTGTCAGTCCTCTTGTACTGAAGTCAGCATTGTGCCTTTTGTATTAAATTCGGATGCAATTTCTGGTTTTCATCGTCAATAAGAAAGTCCAAGTTATACAATAAACCTGAAGTTAAGCATCGGAATCTAAAACTGGACTCACAGGAGAGGTTCAAATCATAGAAAGTTAGAGTGTCAGTCCTCTTGTACTTAAGTCGGCATTGTGCCTTTTGTTTTGAATTCGGATGCAATTTCTGTGTTTCATCGTCAATAAGAAGGTCCAAGGGATACAGTAAAAATGCAGTGAAGCATCGGAATCTAAAACTGGACTCACAGGAGAGGTTCAAATCATAGAAAGTTAGAGTGTCAGTCCTCCTGTACTTAAGTTGGCATTGTGCCATTTGTATTAAATTCGGATGCAATTTCTGTGTTTCATCGTCAATAAGAAGGTCCAAGGTATACAGTAAACCTGAAGTGAAGCATCGGAATCTAATGCAGGACTCACAGGAGAGGTTCAAATCATAGAAAGTTAGAGTGTCAGTCCTCTTGTACTTAAGTCGGCATTGTGCCTTTTGTATTACATTCGGATGAAATTTCGGTGTTTCATTGGCAATAAGAAGGTCCAAGGTATACAGTAAACCAGAAGTGAAGCATCGGAATCCAACACTGGACTGAGATGAGAGGTTCAAATCACAGAAAGTTAAAGTGTCAGTCCTCTTGCACCTAAGTCGGCATTGTGCCTTATGTATTAAGTTCGGATGCAATTTCTGTGTTTCATCGTCAATAAGAAGGTTCAAGGTATACAGTAAACCTGAAATGAAGCATCGGAATCTAAAACTGGACTCACAGGAGGGGTTCAAATAATAGAAAATTTGAGTGTCAGTCCTCTTGTACTTAAGTCGGCATTGTGCGTTTTGTATTAAATTCGGATGCAATTTCTGTGTTTCATCGTCAATAAGAAGGTCCAAGGGATACAGTAAACCTGCAATGAAGCATCGGAATCTGAAACTGGACTCACAGGAGAGGTTCGAATCATAGTAAGTTATAGTGTCAGCCCTCATGTACTTAAGTTGGCATTGTGCCTTTTGTATTACATTCGGATGCAATTTCTGTGTTTCATCGTCAATACGAAGGTCCAAGGGATACAGTAAACCTGAAGTGAAGCATCGGAATCTAAAACTGGACTCACAGGAGAGGTTCAAATCATAGAAAGATAGAGTGTCAGTCCTCCTGTACTTAAGTCGGCATTGTGCGTTTTGTATTAAATTCGGATGCAATTTCTGTGTTTCTTCGTCAATAAGAAGGTCCAAGGGATACAGTAAACCTGCAGTGAAGCATCGAAATGTAAATCAGGACTCACCGGATAGGTTCAAATCATAGAAAGTTAGTGTGTCAGTCCTCTTGTACTTAAGTCGGCATTGTGCCTTTTGCATTAATTTCGGATGCAATTTCTGTGTTTCATCGTCAGTAAGAAGGACCAAGGGATACAGCAAACCTGAAGTGAAGCTTCGGAATCTAAAACTGGACTCACAGGAGATGTTCAAATCATTGAAAGTTAGAGTGTCATTCCCCTTGTAGTTATTTCGGCATTGTGCCTTTTGTATTCAATTAGGATGCAATTTCTGTGTTTCATCGTCAATAAGAAAGTCCAAGGGATACAGTAAACCTGTAGTGAGGCATCGGAATCTAAAACAGGACTCACAGGAGAGGTTCAAATCATAGAAAGTTAGAGTGTCAGTCCTCTTGTACTTAAGTCGGCATTGTGCCTTTTGTATTGAATTCGGATGCAATTTCTGTGTTTCATCGTCAATAAGAAGGTACAAGGGATACAGTAAACCTGAAGTGAAGCATCGGAATCTAAAACTGGACTCGCAGGAGAGGTTCAAATCATAGAAAGTTAGAGTGTCATTCCTCTTGTACTTAGGTCGGCATTGTGCTTTTGTATTAAATTAGGATGCAATTTCTTTGTTTCACCGTCAATAAGAAGGTTTAAGGGATACTGTAAACCGGAAGTGAGTCTTCGGAATCTAAAGCTGGACTCACAGGGGAGGTTCAAATCATAGAAAGTTAGAGTGTCAGTCCTCTTGTACTTGAGTCGGCATTGTTCCTTTTGTATCAAATTCGGATGTAATATCTGTGTTTCATCGTCCTTAAGAAGGTACAAGGGATACAGTAAACCTGAAGTGAAGCATCGGAATCTAAAACTGGACTCACAGGAGAGGTTCAAATCATAGAAAGTTAGAGTGTCATTCCTCTTGTACTTAAGTCGGCATTGTGCCATTTGTATTAAATTCGGATGCAATGTCTGTGTTTCATCGTCAATATGAAGGTCCAAGGTATACAGTAAACCTGAAGTGAAGTATCGGAATCTAAAACAGGATTCACAGGAGAGGTTCAAATCATAGAAAGTTGGAGTGTCAGTCCCCAAGTACCTAAGTCGGCATTGTGCCTTTTGTATTAAATTCGGATGCAATTAATGTGTTTCATCGTCAATAAGAAGGTCCAAGGGTTACAGTAAACCTGCAGTGAAGCATCGGAATCTAACTGGACTCACAGGAGAGGTTCAAATCATAGAAAGTTAGAGTGTCAGTCCTGTAGTACTTAAGTCGGCATTGTGCCTTTTGTATTAAATTCGCATGCAATTTCTGTGTTACTACGTCAATAAGAAGGTCCTAGGGATACAGTAAACCTGTAGTGAAGCATCGGAATCTAAAACTGGACTCACAGGAGAGGTTCAAATCATAGAAAGCTAGAGTGTCATTCCTCTTGTACTTAGGTCGGCATTGTGCCATTTGTATTAAATTCGGATGCAATTTCTGTGTTTCATCGTCAATAAGAAGGTCCAAGGTATACAGTAAACCTGAAGTAAAGCATCGGAATTTAAAACAAGACTCACAGGAGAGGTTAAAATCATAGAAAGTTAGAGTGTCAGTCCTCTTGTACTGAAGTCAGCATTGTGCCTTTTGTATTAAATTCGGATGCAATTTCTGTCTTTCATCGTCAATAAGAAAGTCCAAGGTATACAGTAAACCTGAAGTTAAGCATCGGAATCTAAAACTGGACTCACAGGAGAGGTTCAAATCATAGAAAGTTAGAGTGTCAGTCCTCTTGTACTTAAGTCGGCATTGTGCCTTTTGTATTGAATTCGGATGCAATTTCTGTGTTTCATCGTCAATAAGAAGGTCCAAGGGATACAGTAAAAATGCAGTGAAGCATCGGAATCTAAAACTGGACTCACAGGAGAGGTTCAAATCATAGAAAGTTAGAGTGTCAGTCCTCCTGTACTTAAGTTGGCATTGTGCCATTTGTATTAAATTCGGATGCAATTTCTGTGTTTCATCGTCAATAAGAAGGTCCAAGGTATACAGTAAACCTGAAGTGAAGCATCGGAATCTAAAGCAGGACTCACAGGAGAGGTTCAAATCATAGAAAGATAGAGTGTCAGTCCTCTTGTACTTAAGTCGGCATTGTGCCTTTTGTATTACATTCGGATGAAATTTCGGTGTTTCATTGGCAATAAGAAGGTCCAAGGTATACAGTAAACCTGAAGTGAAGCATCGGAATCCAACACTGGACTGACATGAGAGGTTCAAATCATAGAAAGTTAAAGTGTCAGTCCTCTTGTACCTAAGTCGGCATTGTGCCTTTTGTATTAAGTTCGGATGCAGTTTCTGTGTTTCATCGTCAATAAGAAGGTTCAAGGTATACAGTAAACCTGAAATGAAGCATCGGAATCTAAAACTGGACTCACAGGAGGGGTTCAAATAATAGAAAATTAGAGTGTCAGTCCTCTTGTACTTAAGTCGGCATTGTGCGTTTTGTATTAAATTCGGATGCAATTTCTGTGTTTCATCGTCAATAAGAAGGTCCAAGGGATACAGTAAAACTGCAATGAAGCATCGGAATCTGAAACTGGACTCACAGGAGAGGTTCGAATCATAGTAAGTTATAGTGTCAGCCCTCATGTACTTAAGTCGGCATTGTGCCTTTTGTATTACATTCGGATGCAATTTCTGTGTTTCATCGTCAATACGAAGGTCCAAGGTATACAGTAAACCTGAAGTAAAGCATCGGAATTTAAAACAAGACTCACAGGAGCGGTTAAAATCATAGAAAGTTAGAGTGTCAGTCCTCTCGTACTGAAGTCAGCATTGTGCCTTTTGTATTAGATTCGGATGCAATTTCTGTCTTTCATCGTCAATAAGAAAGTCCAAGGTATACAGTAAACCTGAAGTTAAGCATCGGAATCTAAAACTGGACTCACAGGAGAGGTTCAAATCATAGAAAGTTAGAGTGTCAGTCCTGTAGTACTTAAGTCGGCATTGTGCCTTTTGTATTAAATTCGCATGCAATTTCTGTGTTACATCGTCAATAAGAAGGTCCTAGGGATACAGTAAACCTGTAGTGAAGCATCGGAATCTAAAACTGGACTCACAGGAGAGGTTCAAATCATAGAAAGCTAGAGTGTCATTCCTCTTGTACTTAGGTCGGCATTGTGCCATTTGTATTAAATTCGGATGCAATTTCTGTGTTTCATCGTCAATAAGAAGGTCCAAGGTATACAGTAAACCTGAAGTAAAGCATCGGAATTTAAAACAAGACTCACAGGAGAGGTTAAAATCATAGAAAGTTAGAGTGTCAGTCCTCTTGTACTGAAGTCAGCATTGTGCCTTTTGTATTAAATTCGGATGCAATTTCTGTCTTTCATCGTCAATAAGAAAGTCCAAGGTATACAGTAAACCTGAAGTGAAGCATCGGAATCTAAAACTGGACTCACATGAGAGGTTCAAATCATAGAAAGCTAGAGTGTCAGTCCTCCTGTACTTAAGTCGGCATTGTGCTATTTGTATTAAATTCGGACGCAATTTCTGTGTTTCATCGTCAGTAAGAAGGACCAAGGGATACAGCAAACCTGAAGTGAAGCTTCGGAATCTAAAACTGGACTCACAGGAGATGTTCAAATCATAGAAAGTTAGAGTGTCATTCCCCTTGTAGTTATTTCGGCATTGTGCCTTTTGTATTCAATTAGGATGCAATTTCTGTGTTTCATCGTCAATAAGAAAGTCCAAGGGATACAGTAAACCTGTAGTGAGGCATCGGAATCTAAAACAGGACTCACAGGAGAGGTTCAAATCATAGAAAAGTAGAGTGTCAGTCCTGTTGTACTTATGTCGGCATTGTGCCTTTTGTATTAAATTCGCATGCAATTTCTGTGTTTCATCGTCAATAAGAAGGTCGAAGGGATACAGTAAACCTGAAGTGAAGCATCGAAATCTAAAACTGGACTCACAGGAAAGGTTCAAATCATAGAAAGTTAGAGTGTCAGTCCTCTTGTACTTAAGTCGGCATTGTGCCTTTTGTATTGAATTCGGATGCAATTTCTGTGTTTCATCGTCAATAAGAAGGTACAAGGGATACAGTAAACCTGAAGTGAAGCATCGGAATCTAAAACTGGACTCACAGGAGAGGTTCAAATCATAGAAAGTTAGAGTGTCATTCCTCTTGTACTTAGGTCGGCATTGTGCTTTTGTATTAAATTAGGATGCAATTTCTTTGTTTCACCGTCAATAAGAAGGTTTAAGGGATACTGTAAACCGGAAGTGAGTCTTCGGAATCTAAAACTGGACTCACAGGGGAGGTTCAAATCATAGAAAGTTAGAGTGTCAGTCCTCTTGTACTTGAGTCGGCATTGTTCCTTTTGTATCAAATTCGGATGTAATTTCTGTGTTTCATCGTCCTTAAGAAGGTGCAAGGGGTACAGTAAACCTGAAGTGAAGCATCGGAATCTAAAACTGGACTCACAGGAGAGGTTCAAATCATAGAAAGTTAGAGTGTCATTCCTCTTGTACTTAAGTCGGCATTGTGCCATTTGTATTAAATTCGGATGCAATGTCTGTGTTTCATCGTCAATATGAAGGTCCAAGGTATACAGTAAACCTGAAGTGAAGTATCGGAATCTAAAACAGGATTCACAGGAGAGGTTCAAATCATAGAAAGTTGGAGTGTCAGTCCCCAAGTACCTAAGTCGGCATTGTGCCTTTTGTATTAAATTCGGATGCAATTAATGTGTTTCATCGTCAATAAGAAGGTCCAAGGGTTACAGTTAACCTGCAGTGAAGCATCGGAATCTAACTGGACTCACAGGAGAGGTTCAAATCATAGAAAGTTAGAGTGTCAGACCTGTAGTACTTAAGTCGGCATTGTGCCTTTTGTATTAAATTCGCATGCAATTTCTGTGTTACATCGTCAATAAGAAGGTCCTAGGGATACAGTAAACCTGTAGTGAAGCATCGGAATCTAAAACTGGACTCACAGGAGATGTTCAAATCATAAAAAGCTAGAGTGTCAGTCCTCATGTACTTAAGTCGGCATTTTGCTATTTGTTTTAAATACGGATGCAATTTCTGTGTTTCATCGTCAATAAGAAGGTCCAAGGTATACTGTAAACTTGAAGTGAAGCATCGGAATCTAAAACTGGACTCACAGGAGAGGGTCAAATCATAGAAAGTTAGAGTGTAAGTCCTCTTGTACTTAAGTCGGTATTGTGACATTTGTATTAAATTCGGATGCAATATCTGTGTTTCATCGTCAATAAGAAGGTCCAAGGTATACAGTAAACCTGAAGTGAAGCTTCGGAATCTAAAACAGGACTCACAGGAGAGGTTCAAATCATAGAAAGTTAGAGTGTCTGTCCTCTTGTACTTAAGTCGGCATTGTGCTTTTGTATTAAATTTGGATGCAATTTATTTGTTTCACCGTCAATAAGAAGGTACAAGGGATACTGTAAACCGGAAGTGAGTCTTCGGAATCTAAAACTGGACTCACAGGGGAGGTTCAAATCATAGAAAGTTAGAGTGTCAGTCCTCTTGTACTTGAGTCGGCATTGTTCCTTTTGTATCAAATTCGGATGCAATTTCTGTGTTTCATCGTCAATAAGAAGGTACAGGGGATACAGTAAACCTGAAGTGAAGCATCGGAATCTAAAACTGGACTCACAGGAGAGGTTGAAATCATAGAAATTTTGAGTGTCTCTCCTCTTGTACTTAAGTCGGCATTGTGCCTTTTGTAATAAATTCGGATGCAATTTCTGTGCTTCATCGTCAATAAGAAGGTCCAAGGTATACAGTAAACCTGCAGTGAAGCATCGGAATCAAACTGGACTCACAGGAGAGGTTCAAATCATAGAAAGTTAGAGTGTCAGTCCTGTTGAACTTAAGTCGGCATTGTGCCTTTTGTATTATATTCGCATGCAATTCCTGTGTTACATCGTCAATAAGAAGGTCCTAGGGATACAGTAAACCTGAAGTAAAGCATCGGAATCTAACTGGACTCACAGGACAGGTTCAAATCATAGAAAGTTAGAGTGTTAGTCCTCTTGTACTTAAGTTGGCATTGTGCCTTTTGTATTAAATTAGGATGCAATATCTGTGTTTCATCGTCAATTCGAAGGTCCAAGGGAAACAGTAAACCTGAAGTGAAGCATCGGAATCTAAAACTGGACTCACAGGGGAGGTTCAAATCATAGAAAGTTAGAGTGTCAGTCCTCTTGTAAGTTGAGTCGGCATTGTTCCTTTTGTATCAAATTCGGATGCAATTTCTGTGTTTCATCGTCAATAAGAAGGTACAAGGGATACAGTAAACCTCAAGTGAAGCATCAGAATCTAAAACTGGACTCACAGGAGAGGTTCAAATCATAGAAAGTTAGAGTGTCATTCCTCTTGTACTTAGGTCGGCATTGTGCCATTTGTATTAAATTCGGATGCAATTTCTGTGTTTCATCGTCAATAAGAAGGTCCTAGGTATACAGTAAACCTGAAGTAAAGCATCGGAATTTAAAACAAGACTCACAGGAGAGGTTAAAATCATAGAAAGTTAGAGTGTCAGTCCTCTTGTACTGAAGTCAGCATTGTGCCTTTTGTATTAAATTCGGATGCAATTTCTGTGTTTCATCGTCAATAAGAAGGTCCAAGGGATACAGTAAACCTGAAGTGAAGCATCGGAATCTAAAGCAGGACTCACAGGAGAGGTTCAAATCATAGAAAGTTAGAGTGTCAGTCCTCTTGTACTTAAGTCGGCATTGTGCTTTTTGTATTACATTCGGATGAAATTTCGGTGTTTCATTGGCAATAAGAAGGTCCAAGGTATACAGTAAACCTGAAGTGAAGCATCGGAATCCAACACTGGACTGACATGAGAGGTTCAAATCATAGAAAGTTAAAGTGTCAGTCCTCTTGTACCTAAGTCGGCATTGTGCCTTTTGTATTAAGTTCGGATGCAATTTCTGTGTTTCATCGTCAATAAGAAGGTTCAAGGTATACAGTATACCTGAAATGAAGCATCGGATTCTAAAACTGGACTCACAGGAGGGGTTCAAATAATAGAAAGTTAGAGTGTCAGTCCTCTTGTACTTAAGTCGGCATTGTGCGTTTTGTATTAAATTCGGATGCAATTTCTGTGTTTCATCGTCAATAAGAAGGTCCAAGGGATACAGTAAACCTGCAATGAAGCATCGGAATCTGAAACTGGACTCACAGGAGAGGTTCGAATCATAGTAAGTTATAGTGTCAGCCCTCATGTACTTAAGTCGGCATTGTGCCTTTTGTATTACATTCGGATAAAATTTCTGTGTTTCATCGTCAATACGAAGGTCCAAGGGATACAGTAAACCTGAAGTGAAGCATCGGAATCTAAAACTGGACTCACAGGAGAGGTTCAAATCATAGAAAGCTAGAGTGTCAGTCCTCCTGTACTTAAGTCGGCATTGTGCTATTTGTATTAAATTCGGACGCAATTTCTGTGTTTCATCGTCAATAAGAAGGTCCAAGGTATACAGTAAACCAGAAGTGAAGCATCGGAATCTAAAACTGGACTCACAGGAGAGGTTCAAATCATAGAAAGTTAGAGTGTCAGTCCTCTTGTACTTAAGTCGGCATTGTGCCATTTGTATTAAATTCGGATGCAGTTTCTGTGTTTCATCGTCAATAAGAAGGTCCAAGGTATACAGTAAACCTGAAGTGAAGCTTCGGATCTAAAACAGGACTCACCGGAGAGGTCCAAATCATATAAAGTTAGAGTGTCAGTCCTCTTGTACTTAAGTCGGCATTGTGCGTTTTGTATTAAATTCGGATGCAATTTCTATGTTTATTCGTCAATAAGAAGGTCCAAGGGATACAGTAAACCTGCAGTGAAGCATCGAAATGTAAATCAGGACTCACCGGATAGGTTCAAATCATAGAAAGTTAGTGTGTCAGTCCTCTTGTACTTAAGTCGGCATTGTGCCTTTTGCATTAAATTCGGATGCAATTTCTGTGTTTCATCGTCAGTAAGAAGGACCAAGGGATACAGCAAACCTGAAGTGAAGCTTCGGAATCTAAAACTGGACTCACAGGAGAGGTTCAAATCATATAAAGTTTGAGTGTCATTCCCCTTGTAGTTATGTCGGCATTGTGCCTTTTGTATTCAATTAGGATGCAATTTCTGTGTTTCATCGTCAATAAGAAAGTCCAAGGGATACAGTAAACCTGTAGTGAGGCATCGGAATCTAAAACAGGACTCACAGGAGAGGTTCAAATCATAGAAAAGTAGAGTGCCAGTCCTGTTGTACTTATGTCGGCATTGTGCCTTTTGTATTAAATTCGCATGCAATTTCTATGTTTCATCGTCAATAAGAAGGTCGAAGGGATACAGTAAACCTGAAGTGAAGCATCGGAATCTAAAACTGGACTCACAGGACAGGTTCAAATCATAGAAAGTTAGAGTGTTAGTCCTCTTGTACTTAAGTCGGCATTCTGCCTTTTGTATTAAATTAGGATGCAATATCTGTGTTTCATCGTCAATAAGAAGGTTCAAGGGAAACAGTAAACCTGAAGTGAAGCATCGGAATCTAAAACTGGACTCACAGGGGAGGTTCAAATCATAGAAAGTTAGAGTGTCAGTCCACTTGTACTTGAGTCGGCATTGTGCCTTTTGTATTAAATTCGGATGCAATTTCTGTGTTTCATCGTCAATAAGAAGGTCCAAGGTATACGGTAAACCTAAAGTGAAGCATCGGTATCTAAAACTGGACCCACAGGAGAGGTTCAAATCATAGAAAGTTAGAGTGTCAGTCCTCTTGTACTTAAGTCGGCATTGTGCCATTTGTATTAAATTCGGATGCAATTTCTGTGTTTCATCGTCAATAAGACGGTCCATGGGATACAGTAAACCTGCAGTTAAGCATCGGAATCTAAAACTGGACTCAGATTAGAGGTTCAAATCATAGAAAGTTTGAGTGTCAGTCCTGTTGTACTTAAGTCGGCATTGTGACTTTTGTATTAACTTCGGATGCAATTTCTGTGTTTCATCGTCAATAAAAAGGTCCAGGGGATACAGTAAACCTGAAGTGAAGCATCGGAATCTAAAACTGGACTCACAAGAGAGGTTCAAATCATAGTAAGTTAGAGTGTCATTCCTCTTGTACTTAAGTCGGCATTGTGCAATTTGTATTAAATTCGGATGCAATTTCTGTGTTTCATCGTCAATAAGAAGGTCCAAGGTATACAGTAAACCTGAAGTGAAGCATCGGTATCTAAAACTGGACTCACAGGAGAAGTTCAAATCATAGAAAGTTAGAGTGTCAGTGCTCTTGTACTTAATTCGGCATTGTGCCTTTTGTAATAAATTCGGATGCAATTTCTGTGGTTCATCGTCAATAAGAAGGTCCAAGGTATACAGTAAATCTGAAGTGAAACATCGGAATCCGTAACTGGACTCACAGGAGATGTCCAAATCATTGAAAGTTAGAATGTCCGTCCTCTTGTACTTAAGTCGGCATTGTGCCATTTGTATTATATTCGGATGCAATTTCTGTTATTTCTCATCAATAAGAAGGTCCAAGGTATACAGTAAACCTGAAGTGAAGCATCGGAATCTATAACTGGACTCACAGGAGAGATTCAAATCATAGAAAGTTAGAGTGTCAGTCCTCTTGTACTTAAGACGGCATTGTGCCTTTTGTATTAAATTCGGATGCAATTTCTGTGTTTTATCGTCAACAAGATGGTCCAAAAGATACATTAAACCTGAAGTGAAGCATCGGAATCTAAAACTGGACTCACAGGAGAGGTTCAAATCATAGAAAGTTAGAGTGTCAGTCCGCTTGTACCTAAGTCGGCATTTTGCCTTTTGTATTAAATTCGGATGCAATTTCTGTGTTTCATCGTCAATAAGAAGGTCCAAGGTATACAGTAAACCTGAAGTGAAGCATCGGAATCTAAAACAGGATTCATAGGAAAGGTTCAAATCATAGAAAGTTAGAGTGTCAGACCTCATGTAACTCAGTCGGCATTGTGCCTTTTGTATTAAATTCGGATGCAATTTCTGTGTTTCATCGTCAGTAAGAAGGACCAAGGCATACAGTAAATCTGAAGTGAAGCATCGGAAACTAATACTGGACTCACGGGATAGGTTGAAATCATAGAAATTAAGAGTGTCAGTGTTCTTGTACTTAAGTCGGCATTGTGCCTTTTGTAATAAATTCGGATGCAATTTCTGTGCTTCATCGTCAATAAGAAGGTCCAAGGTATACAGTTAACCTCAAGTGAAGCATCGGAATCTAAAACTGGGCTCAAACGAGAGGTCCAAATCATAGAAAGTTAGAGTGTCAGTCCTCTTGTACTTAAGTCGGCACTGTGCCTTTTGTATTAAATTCGGATTCAATTTCTGTGTTTCATCGTCAATAAGAAGGTCCAAGGGAAACAGTAAACCTGAAGTGAAGCATCGGAATCTAAAACTGGACTCACAGGAGAGGTTCAAATCATAGAAAGTTAGAGTGTCAGTCCTCTTGTACTTGAGTCGGAATTGTGCCTTTTGTATTAAATTCATATCAATTTCTGTGTCTCATCGTCAATAAGAAGGTCGGAGGTATACAGTAAACCTGAAGTGAAGCATCAGAATCTAAAAGTGTACTCACAGGAGAAGTTCAAATCATAGAATGTTAGAGTTTCAGTCGTCTTGTACTTAAGTCAGCATTGTGCCTTTTGTATTAAAATCGGATACAATTTCTGTGTTTCATCGTCAATATAAATGGTCCAAGGGATACAGTAAACCTGCAGTGAAGCATCGGAATCTAAAACTGTACTCCCAGGAGAGGTTCAAATCATAGAAAGTTAGAGTGTCAGTCCTGTTGTACTTTAGTCGGCATTGTGCCTTTTGTATTAAATTCGGATACAATTTCTGTGTTCTATCGTCTATAAGAAGGTACAAGGTATACAGTAAACCTGAAGTGAAGCATCGGAATCTAAAATTGGTCTCACTGGAGAGGTTCAAATCATAGAAAGTTAGAGTGTCAGTCCTCTTGTACTTAAGTCGGCATTGTGCCATTTGTATTATATTCGGATGCAATTTCTGTTTTTTCTCATCAATAAGAAGGTCCAAGGTATACAGTAAACCTGAAGTGAAGCATCGGAATCTATAACTGGACTCACAGGAGAGATTCAAATCATAGAAAGTTAGAGTGTCAGTCCTGTTGTACTTAAGTCGGCATTGTGCAATTTGTATTAAATTCGGATGCAATTTCTGTGTTTCATCGTCAATAAGAAGGTCCAAGGTATACAGTAAACCTGAAGTGAAGCATCGGTATCTAAAACTGGACTCACAGGAGAGGTTCAAATCATAGAAAGTTAGAGTGTCAGTGCTCTTGTACTTAAGTCGGCATTGTGCCTTTTGTAATAAATTCGGATGCAATTTCTGTTATTCATCGTCAATAAGAAGGTCCAAGGTATACAGTAAATCTGAAGTGAAACATCGGAATCCGTAACTGGACTCACAGGAGATGTCCAAATCATTGAAAGTTAGAGTGTCCGTCCTCTTGTACTTAAGTCGGCATTGTGCCATTTGTATTATATTCGGATGCAATTTCTGTTTTTTCTCATCAATAAGAAGGTCCAAGGTATACAGTAAACCTGAAGTGAAGCATCGGAATCTATAACTGGACTCACAGGAGAGATTCAAATCATAGAAAGTTAGAGTGTCAGTCCTATTGTACTTAAGACGGCATTGTGCCTTTTGTATTAAATTCGGATGCAATTTCTGTGTTTTATCGTCAACAAGATTGTCCAAAAGATACATTAAACCTGACGTGAAGCATCGGAATCTAAAACTGGACTCACAGGAGAGGTTCAAATCATAGAAAGTTAGAGTGTCAGTCCTCTTGTACTTAAGTCGGCATTGTGCCATTAGGATTAAATTCGGATGCAATTTCTGTGTTTCATCGTCAATAAGAAGGTCCAAGGTATACAGTAAACCTGAAGTGAAGCATCGGAATAAAAAACTGGACTCACAGTAGAGGTTCAAATCATAGAAAGTTAGAGTGTCAGTCCGCTTGTACCTAATTCGGCATTTTGCCTTTTGTATTAAATTCGGATGCAATTTCTGTGTTTCATCGTCAATAAGAAGGTCCAAGGTATACAGTAAACCTGAAGTGAAGCATCGGAATCTAAAACAGGATTCATAGGAAAGGTTCAAATCATAGAAAGTTAGAGTGTCAGACCTCATGTAACTCAGTCGGCATTGTGCCTTTTGTATTAAATTCGGATGCAATTTCTTTGTTTCATCGTCAATAAGAAGGACCAAGGCATACAGTAAATCTGAAGTGAAGCATCGGAAACTAATACTGGACTCACGGGATAGGTTGAAATCATAGAAATTAAGAGTGTCAGTGTTCTTGTACTTAAGTCGGCATTGTGCCTTTTGTAATAAATTCGGATGCAATTTCTGTGCTTCATCGTCAATAAGAAGGTCCAAGGTATACAGTTAACCTCAAGTGAAGCATCGGAATCTAAAACTGGGCTCAAACGAGAGGTCCAAATCATAGAAAGTTAGAGTGTCAGTCCTCTTGTACTTGAGTCGGCACTGTGCCTTTTGTATTGAATTCGGATTCAATTTCTGTGTTTCATCGTCAATAAGAAGGTCCAAGGGAAACAGTAAACCTGAAGTGAAGCATCGGAATCTAAAACTGGACTCACAGGAGAGGTTCAAATCATAGAAAGTTAGAGTGTCAGTCCTCTTGTACTTAAGTCGGAATTGTGCCTTTTGTATTAAATTCATATCAATTTCTGTGTCTCATCGTCAATAAGAAGGTCGGAGGTATACAGTAAACCTGAAGTGAAGCATCAGAATCTAAAAGTGTACTCACAGGAGAAGTTCAAATCATAGAATGTTAGAGTTTCAGTCGTCTTGTACTTAAGTCAGCATTGTGCCTTTTGTATTAAAATCGGATACAATTTCTGTGTTTCATCGTCAATATAAATGGTCCAAGGGATACAGTAAACCTGCAGTGAAGCATCGGAATCTAAAACTGTACTCCCAGGACAGGTTCAAATCATAGAAAGTTAGAGTGTTAGTCCTCTTGTACTTAAGTCGGCATTCTGCCTTTTGTATTAAATTAGGATGCAATATCTGTGTTTCATCGTCAATAAGAAGGTTCAAGGGAAACAGTAAACCTGAAGTGAAGCATCGGAATCTAAAACTGGACTCACAGGGGAGGTTCAAATCATAGAAAGTTAGAGTGTCAGTCCACTTGTACTTGAGTCGGCATTGTGCCTTTTGTATTAAATTCGGATGCAATTTCTGTGTTTCATCGTCAATAAGAAGGTCCAAGGTATACGGTAAACCTAAAGTGAAGCATCGGTATCTAAAACTGGACCCACAGGAGAGGTTCAAATCATAGAAAGTTAGAGTGTCAGTCCTCTTGTACTTAAGTCGGCATTGTGCCATTTGTATTAAATTCGGATGCAATTTCTGTGTTTCATCGTCAATAAGACGGTCCATGGGATACAGTAAACCTGCAGTTAAGCATCGGAATCTAAAACTGGACTCAGATTAGAGGTTCAAATCATAGAAAGTTTGAGTGTCAGTCCTGTTGTACTTAAGTCGGCATTGTGACTTTTGTATTAACTTCGGATGCAATTTCTGTGTTTCATCGTCAATAAAAAGGTCCAGGGGATACAGTAAACCTGAAGTGAAGCATCGGAATCTAAAACTGGACTCACAAGAGAGGTTCAAATCATAGTAAGTTAGAGTGTCATTCCTCTTGTACTTAAGTCGGCATTGTGCAATTTGTATTAAATTCGGATGCAATTTCTGTGTTTCATCGTCAATAAGAAGGTCCAAGGTATACAGTAAACCTGAAGTGAAGCATCGGTATCTAAAACTGGACTCACAGGAGAAGTTCAAATCATAGAAAGTTAGAGTGTCAGTGCTCTTGTACTTAATTCGGCATTGTGCCTTTTGTAATAAATTCGGATGCAATTTCTGTGG
Source organism: Schistocerca americana (assembly GCF_021461395.2). Classification (NCBI taxonomy): domain Eukaryota; kingdom Metazoa; phylum Arthropoda; class Insecta; order Orthoptera; family Acrididae; genus Schistocerca; species Schistocerca americana. The sequence continues at coordinate 64,114,935 of NC_060121.1, forward strand.
TTCATCGTCAATAAGAAGGTCCAAGGTATACAGTAAATCTGAAGTGAAACATCGGAATCCGTAACTGGACTCACAGGAGATGTCCAAATCATTGAAAGTTAGAGTGTCCGTCCTCTTGTACTTAAGTCGGCATTGTGCCATTTGTATTATATTCGGATGCAATTTCTGTTATTTCTCATCAATAAGAAGGTCCAAGGTATACAGTAAACCTGAAGTGAAGCATCGGAATCTATAACTGGACTCACAGGAGAGATTCAAATCATAGAAAGTTAGAGTGTCAGTCCTCTTGTACTTAAGACGGCATTGTGCCTTTTGTATTAAATTCGGATGCAATTTCTGTGTTTTATCGTCAACAAGATGGTCCAAAAGATACATTAAACCTGAAGTGAAGCATCGGAATCTAAAACTGGACTCACAGGAGAGGTTCAAATCATAGAAAGTTAGAGTGTCAGTCCGCTTGTACCTAAGTCGGCATTTTGCCTTTTGTATTAAATTCGGATGCAATTTCTGTGTTTCATCGTCAATAAGAAGGTCCAAGGTATACAGTAAACCTGAAGTGAAGCATCGGAATCTAAAACAGGATTCATAGGAAAGGTTCAAATCATAGAAAGTTAGAGTGTCAGACCTCATGTAACTCAGTCGGCATTGTGCCTTTTGTATTAAATTCGGATGCAATTTCTGTGTTTCATCGTCAGTAAGAAGGACCAAGGCATACAGTAAATCTGAAGTGAAGCATCGGAAACTAATACTGGACTCACGGGATAGGTTGAAATCATAGAAATTAAGAGTGTCAGTGTTCTTGTACTTAAGTCGGCATTGTGCCTTTTGTAATAAATTCGGATGCAATTTCTGTGCTTCATCGTCAATAAGAAGGTCCAAGGTATACAGTTAACCTCAAGTGAAGCATCGGAATCTAAAACTGGGCTCAAACGAGAGGTCCAAATCATAGAAAGTTAGAGTGTCAGTCCTCTTGTACTTAAGTCGGCACTGTGCCTTTTGTATTAAATTCGGATTCAATTTCTGTGTTTCATCGTCAATAAGAAGGTCCAAGGGAAACAGTAAACCTGAAGTGAAGCATCGGAATCTAAAACTGGACTCACAGGAGAGGTTCAAATCATAGAAAGTTAGAGTGTCAGTCCTCTTGTACTTGAGTCGGAATTGTGCCTTTTGTATTAAATTCATATCAATTTCTGTGTCTCATCGTCAATAAGAAGGTCGGAGGTATACAGTAAACCTGAAGTGAAGCATCAGAATCTAAAAGTGTACTCACAGGAGAAGTTCAAATCATAGAATGTTAGAGTTTCAGTCGTCTTGTACTTAAGTCAGCATTGTGCCTTTTGTATTAAAATCGGATACAATTTCTGTGTTTCATCGTCAATATAAATGGTCCAAGGGATACAGTAAACCTGCAGTGAAGCATCGGAATCTAAAACTGTACTCCCAGGAGAGGTTCAAATCATAGAAAGTTAGAGTGTCAGTCCTGTTGTACTTTAGTCGGCATTGTGCCTTTTGTATTAAATTCGGATACAATTTCTGTGTTCTATCGTCTATAAGAAGGTACAAGGTATACAGTAAACCTGAAGTGAAGCATCGGAATCTAAAATTGGTCTCACTGGAGAGGTTCAAATCATAGAAAGTTAGAGTGTCAGTCCTCTTGTACTTAAGTCGGCATTGTGCCATTTGTATTATATTCGGATGCAATTTCTGTTTTTTCTCATCAATAAGAAGGTCCAAGGTATACAGTAAACCTGAAGTGAAGCATCGGAATCTATAACTGGACTCACAGGAGAGATTCAAATCATAGAAAGTTAGAGTGTCAGTCCTGTTGTACTTAAGTCGGCATTGTGCAATTTGTATTAAATTCGGATGCAATATCTGTGTTTCATCGTCAATAAGAAGGTCCAAGGTATACAGTAAACCTGAAGTGAAGCATCGGTATCTAAAACTGGACTCACAGGAGAGGTTCAAATCATAGAAAGTTAGAGTGTCAGTGCTCTTGTACTTAAGTCGGCATTGTGCCTTTTGTAATAAATTCGGATGCAATTTCTGTTATTCATCGTCAATAAGAAGGTCCAAGGTATACAGTAAATCTGAAGTGAAACATCGGAATCCGTAACTGGACTCACAGGAGATGTCCAAATCATTGAAAGTTAGAGTGTCCGTCCTCTTGTACTTAAGTCGGCATTGTGCCATTTGTATTATATTCGGATGCAATTTCTGTTTTTTCTCATCAATAAGAAGGTCCAAGGTATACAGTAAACCTGAAGTGAAGCATCGGAATCTATAACTGGACTCACAGGAGAGATTCAAATCATAGAAAGTTAGAGTGTCAGTCCTATTGTACTTAAGACGGCATTGTGCCTTTTGTATTAAATTCGGATGCAATTTCTGTGTTTTATCGTCAACAAGATTGTCCAAAAGATACATTAAACCTGACGTGAAGCATCGGAATCTAAAACTGGACTCACAGGAGAGGTTCAAATCATAGAAAGTTAGAGTGTCAGTCCTCTTGTACTTAAGTCGGCATTGTGCCATTAGGATTAAATTCGGATGCAATTTCTGTGTTTCATCGTCAATAAGAAGGTCCAAGGTATACAGTAAACCTGAAGTGAAGCATCGGAATAAAAAACTGGACTCACAGTAGAGGTTCAAATCATAGAAAGTTAGAGTGTCAGTCCGCTTGTACCTAATTCGGCATTTTGCCTTTTGTATTAAATTCGGATGCAATTTCTGTGTTTCATCGTCAATAAGAAGGTCCAAGGTATACAGTAAACCTGAAGTGAAGCATCGGAATCTAAAACAGGATTCATAGGAAAGGTTCAAATCATAGAAAGTTAGAGTGTCAGACCTCATGTAACTCAGTCGGCATTGTGCCTTTTGTATTAAATTCGGATGCAATTTCTTTGTTTCATCGTCAATAAGAAGGACCAAGGCATACAGTAAATCTGAAGTGAAGCATCGGAAACTAATACTGGACTCACGGGATAGGTTGAAATCATAGAAATTAAGAGTGTCAGTGTTCTTGTACTTAAGTCGGCATTGTGCCTTTTGTAATAAATTCGGATGCAATTTCTGTGCTTCATCGTCAATAAGAAGGTCCAAGGTATACAGTTAACCTCAAGTGAAGCATCGGAATCTAAAACTGGGCTCAAACGAGAGGTCCAAATCATAGAAAGTTAGAGTGTCAGTCCTCTTGTACTTGAGTCGGCACTGTGCCTTTTGTATTGAATTCGGATTCAATTTCTGTGTTTCATCGTCAATAAGAAGGTCCAAGGGAAACAGTAAACCTGAAGTGAAGCATCGGAATCTAAAACTGGACTCACAGGAGAGGTTCAAATCATAGAAAGTTAGAGTGTCAGTCCTCTTGTACTTAAGTCGGAATTGTGCCTTTTGTATTAAATTCATATCAATTTCTGTGTCTCATCGTCAATAAGAAGGTCGGAGGTATACAGTAAACCTGAAGTGAAGCATCAGAATCTAAAAGTGTACTCACAGGAGAAGTTCAAATCATAGAATGTTAGAGTTTCAGTCGTCTTGTACTTAAGTCAGCATTGTGCCTTTTGTATTAAAATCGGATACAATTTCTGTGTTTCATCGTCAATATAAATGGTCCAAGGGATACAGTAAACCTGCAGTGAAGCATCGGAATCTAAAACTGTACTCCCAGGAGAGGTTCAAATCATAGAAAGTTAGAGTGTCAGTCCTGTTGTACTTTAGTCGGCATTGTGCCTTTTGTATTAAATTCGGATATAATTTCTGTGTTTTATCGTCAATAAGAAGGTACAAGGTATACAGTAAACCTGAAGTGAAGCATCGGAATCTAAAATTGGTCTCACTGGAGAGATTCAAATCATAGAAAGTTAGAGTGTCAGTCCTCTTGTACTTGAGTCGGCATTGTGCCTTTTGTATTAAATTCGGATGCAATTTCTGTGTTTCATCGACAATAAGAAGGTCAAAGGTATACAGTAAACCTGAAGTGAAGCATCGGAATCTAAAACTGGACTCACAGGAGAGGTTCAAATAATAGAAAGTTAGAGTGTCAGTCCTCTTGTACTTAAGTCGGCATTGTGACTTTTGTATTAAATTCGGATGCAATTTCTGTGTTTCATCGTCAATAAGAAGGTCCAAGGTATACAATAAACCTCAAGTGAAACATCGGAATTTGTAACTGGACCCACAGGAGAGGTCCGAATCATTGAAAGTTAGAGTGTCCGTCCTCTTGTACATAAGTCGGCATTGTGCCTTTTGTATTAAATTCGGATGCAATTTCTGTGTTTCATCGTCAATAAGAAGGTCCAAGGGAAGCAGTAAACCTAAAGTGAAACATCGGAATCTAAAACTGGACTCACAGGAGAGGTTCAAATCATAGATAGTTAGAGTGTCAGTACTCTTGTACTTAAGTCGGCATTGTGCCTTTTGTATTAAATTCGGGTGCAATTTCTGCGTTTCATCGTCAATAAGGAGGTCCAAGGTATACAGTAAACCTGACGTGAAGCATCGGAATCTAAAACTGGACTCACAGGAGAGGTTCAAATCATAGAAAGTTAGAGTGTCAGTCCTCTTTACTTATGTTGGCATTGTGCCTTTTGTATTAAATTCGGATGCAATTTCTGTGTTTCATCGTCAATAAGAAGGTCCAAGAGATACAGTAAACCTGTAGTGAAGCATCGGAATCGCAAACTGGACTCACAGGAGAGGTTCAAATCATAGGAAGTTAGAGTGTCAGTCCTCTTGTACTTAAGTCGGCATTGTGCCATTTGTATTAAATTCGGATGCAATTTCTGTGTTTCATCGTCAATAAGAAGGTCCAAGGTATACAGTAAACCTGAAGTGAAGCATCGGAATCTAAAACTGGACTCACAGGAGAGGTTCAAATAATAGAAAGTTAGAGTGTCAGTCCTCTTGTACTTAATTCGGCATTGTGACTTTTGTATTAAATTAGGATGCAATTTCTTTGTTTCATCGTCAATAAGAAAGTCCAAGAGATACAGTAAACATGCTGTGGTGCTTCGGAATCTAAAACTGGACTCACAGGAGAGGTTCAAATCATAAATAGTTAGAGTGTCAGTTCGTCAATAAGAAGGTCCAAAGTATACAGTAAACCTGAAGTGAAACATCGGAATCCGTAACTGGACTCACAGGAGGGGTCCAAATCATCGAAAGTTAGAGTGTCCGTCCTCTTGCACTTAAGTCGGCATTGTGCCATTTGTATTATATTCGGATGCAGATCTGTGTTTCATCGTCAATAAGAAGGTCCAAGGTATACAGTAAACCTGAAGTGAAGCATCGGAATCTAAAACAGGACTCACAGGAGAGGTTTAAATCATAGAAAGTTATAGTGTCAGTGCTCTTGTACTTAAGTCGGCATTGCGCCTTTTGTAATAAATTCGGATGCAATTTCTGTGCTTCTTCGTCAATAAGAAGGTTCAAAGTATACAGTAAACCTGAAGTGAAACATCGGAATCCGTAACTGGACTCACAGGAGAGGTCCAAATCATTGAAAGTTAGAGTGTCCGTCCTCTTGTACTTAAGTCGGCATTGTGCCTTTTGTATTCAATTAGGATGCAATTTCTGTGTTTCATCGTCAATAAGAAAGTCCAAGGGATACAGTAAACCTGTAGTGAGGCATCAGAATCTAAAACAGGACTCACAGGAGAGGTTCAAATCATAGAAAAGTAGAGTGTCAGTCCTGTTGTACTTATGTCGGCATTGTGCCTTTTGTATTAAATTCGCATGCAATTTCTGTGTTTCATCGTCAATAAGAAGGTCGAAGGGATACAGCAAACCTGAAGTGAAGCATCGGAATCTAAAACTGGACTCACAGGACAGGTTCAAATCGTAGAAAGTTAGAGTGTTAGTCCTCTTGTACTTAAGTCGGCATTCTGCCTTTTGTATTAAATTAGGATGCAATATCTGTGTTTCATCGTCAATAAGAAGGTCCAAGGGAAACAGTAAACCTGAAGTGAAGCTTTGGAATCTAAAACTGGACTCACAGGGGAGGTTCAAATCATAGAAAGTTAGAGTGTCAGTCCTCTTGTACTTGAGTCGGCATTGTGCCTTTTGTATTAAATTCGGATGTAATTTCTGTGTTTCATCGTCAATAAGAAGGTCCAAGGTATACGGTAAACCTAAAGTGAAGCATCGGTATCTAAAACTGGACCCACAGGAGAGGTTCAAATCATAGAAAGTTAGAGTGTCAGTCCTCTTGTACTTAAGTCGGCATTGTGCCGTTTGTATTAAATTCGGATGCAATTTCTGTGTTTCATCGTCAATAAGACGGTCCATGGGATACAGTAAACCTGCAGTTAAGCATCGGAATCTAAAACTGGACTCAGAGGAGAGGTTCAAATCATAGAAAGTTTGAGTGTCAGTCCTTTTGTACTTAAGTCGGCATTGTGACTTTTGTATTAACTTCGGATGCAATTTCTGTGTTTCATCGTCAATAAGAAGGTGCAGGGGATACAGTAAACCTGAAGTGAAGCATCGGAATCTAAAACTGGACTCACAAGAGAGGTTCAAATCATTGTAAGTTAGAGTGTCATTCCTCTTGTACTTAAGTCGGCATTGTGCAATTTGTATTAAATTCGGATGCAATTTCTGTGTTTCATCGTCAATAAGAAGGTCCAAGGTATACAGTAAACCTGAAGTGAAGCATCAGTATCTAAAACTGGACTCACAGGAGAGGTTCAAATCATAGAAAGTTAGAGTGTCAGTGCTCTTGTACTTAAGTCGGCATTGTGCCTTTTGTAATAAATTCGGATGCAATTTCTGTGGTTCATCGTCAATAAGAAGGTCCAAGGTATACAGTAAATCTGAAGTGAAACATCGGAATCCGTAACTGGACTCACAGGAGATGTCCAAATCATTGAAAGTTAGAGTGTCCGTCCTCTTGTACTTAAGTCGGCATTGTGCCATTTGTATTATATTCGGATGCAATTTCTGTTTTTTCTCATCAATAAGAAGGTCCAAGGTATACAGTAAACCTGAAGTGAAGCATCGGAATCTATAACTGGACTCACAGGAGAGATTCAAATCATAGAAAGTTAGAGTGTCAGTCCTCTTGTACTTAAGACGGCATTGTGCCTTTTGTATTAAATTCGGATGCAATTTCTGTGTTTTATCGTCAACAAGAAGGTCCAAAAGATACATTAAACCTGAAGTGAAGCATCGGAATCTAAAACTGGACTCACAGGAGAGGTTCAAATCATAGAAAGTTAGAGTGTCGGTCCTCTTGTACTTAAGTCGGCATTGTGCCATTAGGATTAAATTCGGATGCAATTTCTGTGTTTCATCGTCAATAAGAAGGTCCAAGGTATACAGTAAACCTGAAGTGAAGCATCGGAATAAAAAACTGGACTCACAGTAGAGGTTCAAATCGTAGAAAGTTAGAGTGTCAGTCCTCTTGTACCTAAGTCGGCATTGTGCCTTTTGTATTAAATTCGGATGCAATTTCTGTGTTTCATCGTCAATAAGAAGGACCAAGGCATACAGTAAATCTGAAGTGAAGCATCGGAAACTAATACTGGACTCACGGGATAGGTTGAAATCATAGAAATTAAGAGTGTCAGTGTTCTTGTACTTAAGTCGGCATTGTGCCTTTTGTAATAAATTCGGATGCAATTTCTGTGCTTCATCGTCAATAAGAAGGTCCAAGGTATACAGTAAACCTCAAGTGAAGCATCGGAATCTAAAACTGGGCTCAAACGAGAGGTCCAAATCATAGAAAGTTAGAGTGTCAGTCCTCTTGTACTTAAGTCGGCACTGTGCCTTTTGTATTAAATTCGGATTCAATTTCTGTGTTTCATCGTCAATAAGAAGGTCCAAGGGAAACAGTAAACCTGAAGTGAAGCATCGGAATCTAAAACTGGACTCACAGGAGAGGTTCAAATCATAGAAAGTTAGAGTGTCAGTCCTCTTGTACTTAAGTCGGAATTGTGCCTTTTGTATTAAATTCATATCAATTTCTGTGTCTCATCGTCAATAAGAAGGTCGGAGGTATACAGTAAACCTGAAGTGAAGCATCAGAATCTAAAAGTGTACTCACAGGAGAAGTTCAAATCATAGAATGTTAGAGTTTCAGTCGTCTTGTACTTAAGTCAGCTTTGTGCCTTTTGTATTAAAATCGGATACAATTTCTGTGTTTCATCGTCAATATAAATGGTCCAAGGGATACAGTAAACCTGCAGTGAAGCATCGGAATCTAAAACTGGACTCCCAGGAGAGGTTCAAATCGTAGAAAGTTAGAGTGTCAGTCCTGTTGTACTTTAGTCGGCATTGTGCCTTTTGTATTAAATTCGGATACAATTTCTGTGTTTTATCGTCAATAAGAAGGTACAAGGTATACAGTAAACCTGAAGTGAAGCATCGGAATCTAAAATTGGTCTCACTGGAGAGGTTCAAATCATAGAAAGTTAGAGTGTCAGTCCTCTTGTACTTGAGTCGGCATTGTGCCTTTTGTATTAAATTCGGATGCAATTTCTGTGTTTCATCGTCAATAAGAAGGTCAAAGGTATATAGTAAACCTGAAGTGAAGCATCGGTATCTAGAACTGCACTCACAGGAGAGGTTCAAATCATAGAAACTTAGGGTGTCAGTCCTTTTGTACTAAAGTCGGCATTGTGGCTTTTGTATTAAATTCGGATGCAATTTCTGTGTTTCATCGTCAATAAGAAGGTCCAAGGGATACAGTAAACCTGAAGTGAAGCATCGGAATCTAAAACTGGACTCACGGGAGAGGTTCAAATCATAGAAAGTTAGAGTGTCAGTCCTCTTGTGCTTATGTCGGCATTGTGCCATTTGTAATAAATTTGGATGCAAATTCTGTGGTTCATCGTCAATAAGAAGGTCCAAGGTATACAATAAACCTCAAGTGAAACATCGGAATCCGTAACTGGACCCACAGGAGAGGTCCGAATCATTGAAAGTTAGAGTGTCCGTCCTCTTGTACATAAGTCGGCATTGTGCCTTTTGTATTAAATTCGGATGCAATTTCTGTGTTTCATCGTCACTAAGAAGGTCCAAGGGAAGCAGTAAACCTAAAGTGAAACATCGGAATCTAAAACTGGACTCACAGGAGAGGTTCAAATCATAGAAAGTTAGAGAGTCAGTACTCTTGTACTTAAGTCGGCATTGTGCCTTTTGTATTAAATTCGGGTGCAACTTCTGCGTTTCACCGTTAATAAGAAGGTCCAAGGTATACAGTAAACCTGAAGTGAAGCATCGGAATCTAAAACTGGACTCACAGGAGAGGTTCAAATCATAGAAAGTTAGAGTGTCAGTCCTCTTGTACTTATGTTGGCATTGTGCCTTTTGTATTAAATTCGGATGCAATTTCTGTGTTTCATCGTCAATAAGAAGGTCCAAGAGATACAGTAAACCTGTAGTGAAGCATCGGAATCGCAAACTGGACTCACAGGAGAGGTTCAAATCATAGGAAGTTAGAGTGTCAGTCCTCTTGTACTTAAGTCGGCATTGTGCCATTTGTATTAAATTCGGATGCAATTTCTGTGTTTCATCGTCAATAAGAAGGTCCAAGGTATACAGTAAACCTGAAGTGAAGCATCGGAATCTAAAACTGGACTCACAGGAGAGGTTCAAATAATAGAAAGTTAGAGTGTCAGTCCTCTTGTACTTAAGTCGGCATTGTGACTTTTGTATTAAATTAGGATGCAATTTCTGTGGTTCTTCGTCAATAAGAAGGTTCAAAGTATACAGAAAACCTGAAGTGAAACATCGGAATCCGTAACTGGACTCACAGGAGAGGTCCAAATCATTGAAAGTTAGAGTGTCCGTCCTCTTGTACTTAAGTCGGCATTGTGCCTTTTGTATTCAATTAGGATGCAATTTCTGTGTTTCATCGTCAATAAGAAAGTCCAAGGGATACAGTAAACCTGTAGTGAGGCATCGGAATCTAAAACAGGACTCACAGGAGAGGTTCAAATCACAGAAAAGTAGAGTGTCAGTCCTGTTGTACTTATGTCGGCATTGTGCCTTTTGTATTAAATTCGCATGCAATTTCTGTGTTTCATCGTCAATAAGAAGGTCGAAGGGATACAGTAAACCTGAAGTGAAGCATCGGAATCTAAAACTGGACTCACAGGACAGGTTCAAATCATAGAAAGTTAGAGTGTTAGTCCTCTTGTACTTAAGTCGGCATTCTGCCTTTTGTATTAAATTAGGATGCAATATCTGTGTTTCATCGTCAATAAGACGGTCCATGGGATACAGTAAACCTGCAGTTAAGCATCGGAATCTAAAACTGGACTCAGAGGAGAGGTTCAAATCATAGAAAGTTTGAGTGTCAGTCCTGTTGTACTTAAGTCGGCATTGTGACTTTTGTATTAACTTCCGATGCAATTTCTGTGTTTCATCGTCAATAACAAGGTCCAGGGGATACAGTAAACCTGAAGTGAAGCATCGGAATCTAAAACTGGACTCACAAGAGAGGTTCAAATCATAATAAGTTAGAGTGTCATTCCTCTTGTACTTAAGTCGGCATTGTGCAATTTGTATTAAATTCGGATGCAATTTCTGTGTTCCATCGTCAATAAGAAGGTCCAAGGTATACAGTAAACCTGAAGTGAAGCATCGGTATCTAAAACTGGACTCACAGGAGAGGTTCAAATCATAGAAAGTTAGAGTGTCAGTGCTCTTGTACTTAAGTCGGCATTGTGCCTTTTGTAATAAATTTGGATGCAATTTCTGTGGTTCATCGTCAATAAGAAGGTCCAAGGTATACAGTAAATCTGAAGTGCAACATCGGAATCCGTAACTGGACTCACAGGAGATGTCCAAATCATTGAAAGTTAGAGTGTCCGTCCTCTTGTACTTAAGTCGGCATTGTGCCATTTGTATTATATTCGGATGCAATTTCTGTTTTTTCTCATCAATAAGAAGGTCCAATGTATACAGTAAACCTGAAGTGAAGCATCGGAATCTATAACTGGACTCACAGGAGAGATTCAAATCATAGAGAGTTAGAGTGTCAGTCCTCTTGTACTTAAGACGGCATTGGGCCTTTTGTATTAAATTCGCATGCAATTTCTGTGTTTTATCGTCAACAAGATGGTCCAAAAGATACATTAAACCTGAAGTGAAGCATCGGAATCTAAAACTGGACTCACAGGAGAGGTTCAAATCATAGAAAGTTAGAGTGTCGGTCCTCTTGTACTTAAGTCGGCATTGTGCTATTCGGATTAAATTCGGATGCAATTTCTGTGTTTCATCGTCAATAAGAAGGTCCAAGGTATACAGTAAACCTGAAGTGAAGCATCGGAATAAAAAACTGGACCCACAGTAGAGGTTCAAATCATAGGAAGTTAGAGTGTCAGTCCTCTGGTACCTAAGTCGGCATTGTGCCTTTTGTATTAAATTCGGATGCAATTTCTGTGTTTCATCGTCAATAAGAAGGTCCAAGGTATACAGTAAACCTGAAGTGAAGCATCGGAATCTAAAACAGGATTCATAGGAAAGGTTCAAATCATAGAAAGTTAGAGTGTCAGACCTCATGTAACTCAGTCGGCATTGTGCCTTTTGTATTAAATTCGGATGCAATTTCTGTGTTTCATCGTCAATAAGAAGGACCAAGGCATACAGTAAATCTGAAGTGAAGCATCGGAAACTAATACTGGACTCACGGGATAGGTTGAAATCATAGAAATTAAGAGTGTCAGTGTTCTTGTACTTAAGTCGGCATTGTGCCTTTTGTAATAAATTCGGATGCAATTTCTGTGCTTCATCGTCAATAAGAAGGTCCAAGGTATACAGTAAACCTCAAGTGAAGCATCGGAATCTAAAACTGGGCTCAAACGAGAGGTCCAAATCATAGAAAGTTAGAGTGTCAGTCCTCTTGTACTTAAGTCGGCACTGTGCCTTTTGTATTAAATTCGGATTCAATTTCTGTGTTTCATCGTCAATAAGAAGGTCCAAGGGAAACAGTAAACCTGAAGTGAAGCATCGGAATCTAAAACTGGACTCACAGGAGAGGTTCAAATCATAGAAAGTTAGAGTGTCAGTCCTCTTGTACTTAAGTCGGAATTGTGCCTTTTGTATTAAATTCATATCAATTTCTGTGTCTCATCGTCAATAAGAAGGTCGGAGGTATACAGTAAACCTGAAGTGAAGCATCAGAATCTAAAAGTGTACTCACAGGAGAAGTTCAAATCATAGAATGTTAGAGTTTCAGTCGTCTTGTACTTAAGTCAGCATTGTGCCTTTTGTATTAAAATCGGATACAATTTCTGTGTTTCATCGTCAATATAAATGGTCCAAGGGATACAGTAAACCTGCAGTGAAGCATCGGAATCTAAAACTGGACTCCCAGGAGAGGTTCAAATCATAGAAAAATAGAGTGTCAGTCCTGTTGTACTTTAGTCGGCATTGTGCCTTTTGTATTAAATTCGGATACAATTTCTGTGTTTTATCGTCAATAAGAAGGTACAAGTTATACAGTAAACCTGAAGTGACGCATCGGAATCTAAAATTGGTCTCACTGGAGAGGTTCAAATCATAGAAACTTAGGGTGTCAGTCCTTTTGTACTAAAGTCGGCATTGTGGCTTTTGTATTAAATTCGGATGCAATTTCTGTGTTTCATCGTCAATAAGAAGGTCCAAGGGATACAGTAAACCTGAAGTGAAGCATCGGAATCTAAAACTGGACTCACGGGAGAGGTTCAAATCATAGAAAGTTAGAGTGTCAGTCCTCTTGTACTTATGTCGGCATTGTGCCATTTGTATTAAATTCGGATGCAATTTCTGTGTTTCATCGTCAGTAAGAAGGTCCAAGGTGTACAGTAAACCTGAAGTGAAGCATCGGAATCTAAAACAGGGCTCACAGGAGAGGTTCAAATCATTGAAAGTTAGAGTGTCAGTCCACTTGTACTTAAGTCGGCATTGAGCCATTTGTAATAAATTTGGATGCAAATTCTGTGGTTCATCGTCAATAAGAAGGTCCAAGGTATACAATAAACTTCAAGTGAAACATCGGAATCCGTAACTGGACCCACAGGAGAGGTCCGAATCATTGAAAGTTAGAGTGTCGGTCCTCTTGTACTTAAGTCGGCATTGTGCCATTAGGATTAAATTCGGATGCAATTTCTGTGTTTCATCGTCAATAAGAAGGTCCAAGGTATACAGTAAACCTGAAGTGAAGCATCGGAATAAAAAACTGGACTCACAGTAGAGGTTCAAATCATAGAAAGTTAGAGTGTCAGTCCTCTTGTACCTAAGTCGGCATTGTGCCTTTTGTATTAAATTCGGATGCAATTTCTGTGTTTCATCGTCAATAAGAAGGACCAAGGCATACAGTAAATCTGAAGTGAAGCATCGGAAACTAATACTGGACTCACGGGATAGGTTGAAATCATAGAAATTAAGAGTGTCAGTGTTCTTGTACTTAAGTCATCATTGTGCCTTTTGTAATAAATTCGGATGCAATTTCTGTGCTTCATCGTCAATAAGAAGGTCCAAGGTATACAGTAAACCTCAAGTGAAGCATCGGAATCTAAAACTGGGCTCAAACGAGAGGTCCAAATCATAGAAAGTTAGAGTGTCAGTCCTCTTGTACTTAAGTCGGCACTGTGCCTTTTGTATTAAATTCGGATTCAATTTCTGTGTTTCATCGTCAATAAGAAGGTCCAAGGGAAACAGTAAACCTGAAGTGAAGCATCGGAATCTAAAACTGGACTCACAGGAGAGGTTCAAATCATAGAAAGTTAGAGTGTCAGTCCTCTTGTACTTAAGTCAGAATTGTGCCTTTTGTATTAAATTCATATCAATTTCTGTGTCTCATCGTCAATAAGAAGGTCGGAGGTATACAGTAAACCTGAAGTGAAGCATCAGAATCTAAAAGTGTACTCACAGGAGAAGTTCAAATCATAGAATGTTAGAGTTTCAGTCGTCTTGTACTTAAGTCAGCTTTGTGCCTTTTGTATTAAAATCGGATACAATTTCTGTGTTTCATCGTCAATATAAATGGTCCAAGGGATACAGTAAACCTGCAGTGAAGCATCGGAATCTAAAACTGGACTCCCAGGAGAGGTTCAAATCATAGAAAGTTAGAGTGTCAGTCCTGTTGTACTTTAGTCGGCATTGTGCCTTTTGTATTAAATTCGGATACAATTTCTGTGTTTTATCGTCAATAAGAAGGTACAAGGTATACAGTAAACCTGAAGTGAAGCATCGGAATCTAAAATTGGTCTCACTTTAGAGGTTCAAATCATAGAAAGTTAGAGTGTCAGTCCTCTTGTACTTGAGTCGGCATTGTGCCTTTTGTATTAAATTCGGATGCAGTTTCTGTGATTCATCGTCAATAAGAAGGTCAAAGGTATATAGTAAACCTGAAGTGAAGCATCGGTATCTAGAACTGCACTCACAGGAGAGGTTCAAATCATAGAAACTTAGGGTGTCAGTCCTTTTGTACTAAAGTCGGCATTGTGGCTTTTGTATTAAATTCGGATGCAATTTCTGTGTTTCATCGTCAATAAGAAGGTCCAAGGGATACAGTAAACCTGAAGTGAAGCATCGGAATCTAAAACTGGACTCACGGGAGAGGTTCAAATCATAGAAAGTTAGAGTGTCAGTCCTCTTGTGCTTATGTCGGCATTGTGCCATTTGTAATAAATTTGGATGCAAATTCTGTGGTTCATCGTCAATAAGAAGGTCCAAGGTATACAATAAACCTCAAGTGAAACATCGGAATCCGTAACTGGACCCACAGGAGAGGTCCGAATCATTGAAAGTTAGAGTGTCCGTCCTCTTGTACATAAGTCGGCATTGTGCCTTTTGTATTAAATTCGGATGCAATTTCTGTGTTTCATCGTCACTAAGAAGGTCCAAGGGAAGCAGTAAACCTAAAGTGAAACATCGGAATCTAAAACTGGACTCACAGGAGAGGTTCAAATCATAGAAAGTTAGAGTGTCAGTACTCTTGTACTTAAGTCGGCATTGTGCCTTTTGTGTTAAATTCGGGTGCACCTTCTGCGTTTCATCGTTAATAAGAAGGTCCAAGGTATACAGTAAACCTGAAGTGAAGCATCGGAATCTAAAACTGGACTCACAGGAGAGGTTCAAATCATAGAAAGTTAGAGTGTCAGTCCTCTTGTACTTATGTTGGCATTGTGCCTTTTGTATTAAATTCGGATGCAATTTCTGTGTTTCATCGTCAATAAGAAGGTCCAAGAGATACAGTAAACCTGTAGTGAAGCATCGGAATCGCAAACTGGACTCACAGGAGAGGTTCAAATCATAGGAAGTTAGAGTGTCAGTCCTCTTGTACTTAAGTCGGCATTGTGCCATTTGTATTAAATTCGGATGCAATTTCTGTGTTTCATCGTCAATAAGAAGGTCCAAGGTATATTGTAAACCTGAAGTGAAGCATCGGAATCTAAAACTGGACTCACAGGAGAGGTTCAAATAATAGAAAGTTAGAGTGTCAGTCCTCTTGTACTTAAGTCGGCATTGTGACTTTTGTATTAAATTAGGATGCAATTTCTGTGGTTCTTCGTCAATAAGAAGGTTCAAAGTATACAGTAAACCTGAAGTGAAACATCGGAATCCGTAACTGGACTCACAGGAGAGGTCCAAATCATTGAAAGTTAGAGTGTCCGTCCTCTTGTACTTAAGTCGGCATTGTGCCTTTTGTATTCAATTAGGGTGCAATTTCTGTGTTTCATCGTCAATAAGAAAGTCCAAGGGATACAGTAAACCTGTAGTGAGGCATCGGAATCTAAAACAGGACTCACAGGAGAGGTTCAAATCACAGAAAAGTAGAGTGTCAGTCCTGTTGTACTTATGTCGGCATTGTGCCTTTTGTATAAAATTCGCATGCAATTTCTGTGTTTCATCGTCAATAAGAAGGTCGAAGGGATACAGTAAACCTGAAGTGAAGCATCGGAATCTAAAACTGGACTCACAGGACAGGTTCAAATCATAGAAAGTTAGAGTGTTAGTCCTCTTGTACTTAAGTCGGCATTCTGCCTTTTGTATTAAATTAGGATGCAATATCTGTGTTTCATCGTCAATAAGACGGTCCATGGGATACAGTAAACCTGCAGTTAAGCATCGGAATCTAAAACTGGACTCAGAGGAGAGGTTCAAATCATAGAAAGTTTGAGTGTCAGTCCTGTTGTACTTAAGTCGGCATTGTGACTTTTGTATTAACTTCCGATGCAATTTCTGTGTTTCATCGTCAATAACAAGGTCCAGGGGATACAGTAAACCTGAAGTGAAGCATCGGAATCTAAAACTGGACTCACAAGAGAGGTTCAAATCATAGTAAGTTAGAGTGTCATTCCTCTTGTACTTAAGTCGGCATTGTGCAATTTGTATTAAATTCGGATGCAATTTCTGTGTTTCATCGTCAATAAGAAGGTCCAAGGTATACAGTAAACCTGAAGTGAAGCATCGGTATCTAAAACTGGACTCACAGGAGAGGTTCAAATCATAGAAAGTTAGAGTGTCAGTGCTCTTGTACTTAAGTCGGCATTGTGCCTTTTGTAATAAATTTGGATGCAATTTCTGTGGTTCATCGTCAATAAGAAGGTCCAAGGTATACAGTAAATCTGAAGTGAAACATCGGAATCCGTAACTGGACTCACAGGAGATGTCCAAATCATTGAAAGTTAGAGTGTCCGTCCTCTTGTACTTAAGTCGGCATTGTGCCATTTGTATTATATTCGGATGCAATTTCTGTTTTTTCTCATCAATAAGAAGGTCCAATGTATACAGTAAACCTGAAGTGAAGCATCGGAATCTATAACTGGACTCACAGGAGAGATTCAAATCATAGAAAGTTAGAGTGTCAGTCCTCTTGTACTTAAGACGGCATTGGGCCTTTTGTATTAAATTCGGATGCAATTTCTGTGTTTTATCGTCAACAAGATGGTCCAAAAGATACATTAAACCTGAAGTGAAGCATCGGAATCTAAAACTGGACTCACAGGAGAGGTTCAAATCATAGAAAGTTAGAGTGTCGGTCCTCTTGTACTTAAGTCGGCATTGTGCTATTAGGATTAAATTCGGATGCAATTTCTGTGTTTCATCGTCAATAAGAAGGTCCAAGGTATACAGTAAACCTGAAGTGAAGCATCGGAATAAAAAACTGGACCCACAGTAGAGGTTCAAATCATAGAAAGTTAGAGTGTCAGTCCTCTGGTACCTAAGTCGGCATTGTGCCTTTTGTATTAAATTCGGATGCAATTTCTGTGTTTCATCGTCAATAAGAAGGTCCAAGGTATACAGTAAACCTGAAGTGAAGCATCGGAATCTAAAACAGGATTCATAGGAAAGGTTCAAATCATAGAAAGTTAGAGTGTCAGACCTCATGTAACTCAGTCGGCATTGTGCCTTTTGTATTAAATTCGGATGCAATTTCTGTGTTTCATCGTCAATAAGAAGGACCAAGGCATACAGTAAATCTGAAGTGAAGCATCGGAAACTAATACTGGACTCACGGGATAGGTTGAAATCATAGAAATTAAGAGTGTCAGTGTTCTTGTACTTAAGTCGGCATTGTGCCTTTTGTAATAAATTCGGATGCAATTTCTGTGCTTCATCGTCAATAAGAAGGTCAAAGGTATACAGTAAACCTCAAGTGAAGCATCGGAATCTAAAACTGGGCTCAAACGAGAGGTCCAAATCATAGAAAGTTAGAGTGTCAGTCCTCTTGTACTTAAGTCGGCACTGTGCCTTTTGAATTAAATTCGGATTCAATTTCTGTGTTTCATCGTCAATAAGAAGGTCCAAGGGAAACAGTAAACCTGAAGTGAAGCATCGGAATCTAAAACTGGACTCACAGGAGAGGTTCAAATCATAGAAAGTTAGAGTGTCAGTCCTCTTGTACTTAAGTCGGAATTGTGCCTTTTGTATTAAATTCATATCAATTTCTGTGTCTCATCGTCAATAAGAAGGTCGAAGGTATACAGTAAACCTGAAGTGAAGCATCAGAATCTAAAAGTGTACTCACAGGAGAAGTTCAAATCATAGAATGTTAGAGTTTCAGTCGTCTTGTACTTAAGTCAGCATTGTGCCTTTTGTATTAAAATCGGATACAATTTCTGTGTTTCATCGTCAATATAAATGGTCCAAGGGATACAGTAAACCTGCAGTGAAGCATCGGAATCTAAAACTGGACTCCCAGGAGAGGTTCAAATCATAGAAAGTTAGAGTGTCAGTCCTGTTGTACTTTAGTCGGCATTGTGCCTTTTGTATTAAATTCGGATACAATTTCTGTGTTTTATCGTCAATAAGAAGGTACAAGGTATACAGTAAACCTGAAGTGACGCATCGGAATCTAAAATTGGTCTCACTGGAGAGGTTCAAATCATAGAAACTTAGGGTGTCAGTCCTTTTGTACTAAAGTCGGCATTGTGGCTTTTGTATTAAATTCGGATGCAATTTCTGTGTTTCATCGTCAATAAGAAGGTCCAAGGGATACAGTAAACCTGAAGTGAAGCATTGGAATCTAAAACTGGACTCACGGGAGAGGTTCAAATCATAGAAAGTTAGAGTGTCAGTCCTCTTGTACTTATGTCGGCATTGTGCCATTTGTATTAAATTCGGATGCAATTTCTGTGTTTCATCGTCAGTAAGAAGGTCCAAGGTGTACAGTAAACCTGAAGTGAAGCATCGGAATCTAAAACTGGGCTCACAGGAGAGGTTCAAATCATTGAAAGTTAGAGTGTCAGTCCACTTGTACTTAAGTCGGCATTGAGCCATTTGTAATAAATTTGGATGCAAATTCTGTGGTTCATCGTCAATAAGAAGGTCCAAGGTATACAATAAACCTCAAGTGAAACATCGGAATCCGTAACTGGACCCACAGGAGAGGTCCGAATCATTGAAAGTTAGAGTGTCCGTCCTCTTGTACATAAGTCGGCATTGTGCCTTTTGTATTAAATTCGGATGCAATTTCTGTGTTTCATCGTCAATAAGAAGGTCCAAGGGAAGCAGTAAACCTAAAGTGAAACATCGGAATCTAAAACTGGACTCACAGGAGAGGTTCAAATCATAGAAAGTTAGAGTGTCAGTACTCTTGTACTTAAGTCGGCATTGTGCCTTTTGTATTAAATTCGGGTGCAATTTCTGCGTTTCATCGTCAATAAGAAGGTCCAAGGTATACAGTAAACCTGAAGTGAAGCATCGGAATCTAAAACTGGACTCACAGGAGAGGTTCAAATCATAGAAAGTTAGAGTGTCAGTCCTCTTGTACTTATGTTGGCATTGTGCCTTTTGTATTAAATTCGGATGCAATTTCTGTGTTTCATCGTCAATAAGAAGGTCCAAGAGATACAGTAAACCTGTAGTGAAGCATCGGAATCGCAAACTGGACTCATAGGAGAGGTTCAAATCATAGGAAGTTAGAGTGTCAGTCCTCTTGTACTTAAGTCGGCATTGTGCCATTTGTATTAAATTCGGATGCAATTTCTGTGTTTCATCGTCAATAAGAAGGTCCAAGGTATACAGTAAACCTGAAGTGAAGCATCGGAATCTAAAACTGGACTCACAGGAGAGGTTCAAATAATAGAAAGTTAGAGTGTCAGTCCTCTTGTACTTAAGTCGGCATTGTGACTTTTGTATTAAATTAGGATGCAATTTCTTTGTTTCATCGTCAATAAGAAAGTCCAAGAGATACAGTAAACATGCTGTGGTGCTTCGGAATCTAAAACTGGACTCACAGGAGAGGTTCAAATCATAAATAGTTAGAGTGTCAGTTCGTCAATAAGAAGGTCTAAAGTATACAGTAAACCTGAAGTGAAACATCGGAATCCGTAACTGGACTCACAGGAGGGGTCCAAATCATTGAAAGTTAGAGTGTCCGTCCTCTTGTACTTAAGTCGGCATTGTGCCATTTGTATTATATTCGGATGCAGTTCTGTGTTTCATCGTCAATAAGAAGGTCCAAAGTATACAGTAAACCTGAAGTGAAGCATCGGAATCTTAAACAGGACTCACAGGAGAGGTTCAAATCATAGAAAGTTATAGTGTCAGTGCTCTTGTACTTAAGTCGGCATTGCGCCTTTTGTAATAAATTCGGATGCAATTTCTGTGGTTCTTCGTCAATAAGAAGGTTCAAAGTATACAGTAAACCTGAAGTGAAACATCGGAATCCGTAACTGGACTCACAGGAGAGGTCCAAATCATTGAAAGTTAGAGTGTCCGTCCTCTTGTACTTAAGTCGGCATTGTGACATTTGTATTATATTCGGATGCAATTTCTGTGTTTCATCGTCAACAAGAAGGTCCAAGGTATACAGTAAACCAGAAGTGAAGCATCGGATTCTAAAACTGGACTCACAGGAGAGGTTCAAATCATAGAAAGTTAGAGTGTCAGTCCTCTTGTACTTAAGTCGGCATTGCGCTTTTGTATTAAATTCAGATGCAATTTCTGTGTTTCATCGTCAATAAGAAGGTCCAAGGTATACAGTAAACCAGAAGTGAAGCATCGGAATCTAAAACTGGACTCACAGGAGAGGTTCAAATCATAGAAAGTTAAAGTGTCAGTCCTCTTGTACATATGTCGGCATTGTGCATTTTGTATCAAATTCGGATGCAATTTCTGTGTTTCATCGTCAATAAGAGGGACCAAGGGACACAGTAAACCTGAAGTGAAGCATCGGAAACTAAAACTGGACTCACGGGAGAGGTTCAAATCATAGAAAGTTAGAGTGTCAGTCCTCTTGTACTTAAATCGGCATTGTGCCATTTGTATTAAATTCGGATGCAATTTCTGTGGTTCATCGTCAATAAGAAGGTCCAATGTATACAGTAAACCTGAAGTGAAGCATCGGAATCTAAAACAGGCCTCACAGGACAGGTTCCAACCATAGAAAGTTAGAGTGTCAGTGCTCTTGTACTTAAGTCGGCATTTTGCCTTTTGTAATAAATTCGGATGCAATTTCTGTGGTTAATCGTCAATAAGAAGGTCCAAGGTATACAGTAAACCTCAAGTGAAACATCGGAATCCGTAACTGGACTCACAGGAGAGGTCCGAATCATTGAAAGTTAGAGTGTCCGACCTTTTGTACTTAAGTCGGCATTGTGCCTTTTGTATTAAATTCGGATGCAATTTCTGTGTTTCATCGTCAATAAGAAGGACCAAGGGATACAGTAAACCTGAAGCGAAGCATCAGAAACTAAAACTGGACTCACGGGAGAGGTTGAAGTCAAAGAAAGTTAGAAAGTCAATCCTCTTGTACTTAAGTCGGCATTGTGATTTGTGTATTACATTCGGAAGCAATTTCTGTGTCGCATCGTCAATAAGAAGGTCCAAGGAGTGCAGTAATGCTGAAGGGATGCATCGGAACCTAAAACTGGACTCACAGGAGAGGTTCAAATCATAGAAAGTAAGAGTGTCAGTCCTCTTGTACTTAAGGCGGCATTGTGTCTTTGTATTAAATTCGGATGCAATTTCTGTGTTTCATCGTCAATAAGAAGGTCCAAGAGATAGAGTAAACCTGCTGTGATGCTTCGGAATCTAAAACTGGACTCACAGGAGAGGTTCAAATCATAGATAGTTAGAGTGTCAGTTCGTCAATAAGAAGGTCCAAAGTATACAGTAAACCTGAAGTGAAACATCGGAACCCGTAACTGGACTCACAGGAGAGGTCCAAATCATTGAAAGTTAGAGTGTCCGTCCTCCTGTACTTAAGTCGGAATTGTGCCATTTGTATTATATTCGCATGCAATTTCCGTGTTTCATCGTCAATAAGAAGGTCCAAGGTATACAGTAAACCTGAAGTGAAGCTTCGGAATCTAAAACAGGACTCACAGGAGAGGTTCAAATCATAGAAAGTTAGAGTGTCAGTGCTCTTGTACTTAAGTCGGCATTGCGCCTTTTGTAATAAATTCGGATGCAATTTCTGTGGTTCTTCGTTAATAAGAAGGTCCAAAGTATACAGTAAACCTGAAGTGAAACATCGGAATCCGTAACTGGACTCACAGGAGAGGTCCAAATCATTGAAAGTTAGAGTGTCCGTCCTCTTGTACTTAAGTCGTCATTGTGCCATTTGTATTATATTCTAATGCAATTTCTGTGTTTCATCGTCAATAAGAAGGTCCAAGGTATACAGTAAACCAGAAGTGAAGCATCGGAATCTAAAACATGACTCACAGGAGAGGTTCAAATCATAGAAAGTTAGAGTGTCAGTCCTCTTGTACTTAAGTCGGCATTGCGCTTTTGTATTAAATTCAGATGCAATTTCTGTGTTTCATCGTCAATAAGAAGGTCCAAGGTATACAGTAAACCAGAAGTGAAGCATCGGAATCTAAAACTGGACTCACAGGAGAGGTTCAAATCATAGAAAGTTAAAGTGTCAGTCCTCTTGTACATATTTCGGCATTGTGCATTTTGTATCAAATTCGGATGCAATTTCTGTGTTTCATCGTCAATAAGGGGGACCAAGGGACACAGTAAACCTGAAGTGAAGCATCAGAAACTAAAACTGGACTCACGGGAGAGGTTGAAGTCAAAGAAAGTTAGAAAGTCAATCCTCTTGTACTTAAGTCGGCATTGTGCCATTTGTATTATATTCTAATGCAATTTCTGTGTTTCATCGTCAATAAGAAGGTCCAAGGTATACAGTAAACCAGAAGTGAAGCATCGGAATCTAAAACAGGACTCACAGGAGAGGTTCAAATCACAGAAAGTTAGTGTATCAGTCCTCTTGTACTTATTTTGGCATTGTGCATTTAGTATTAAATTCGCTTGCAATTTCTGTGTTTCATCGTCAATAAGAAGGGCCAAGGGACAAAGTAAACCTGAAGTGAAGCATCGGAATCTAAAACAGGACACACAGGAGAGGTTCCAATAGTAGAAAGTTAGAGTGTCAGTGCTCTTGTACTTAAGTCGGCATTGTGCCTTTTGTAGTAAATTCGGATGCAATTTCTGTGGTTCATCGTCCATAAGAAGGTCCGAGGTAGACAGTAAACCTCAAGTGAAACATCGGAAACTAAAACTGGACTCACGGGAGAGGTTGAAGTCAAAGAAAGTTAGAGTGTCAATCCTCTTGTACTTAAGTCGGCATTGTGATTTTGTATCACAATCGGATGAAATTTCTGTGTTTCATCGTCAATAAGAAGGTCCAAGGGATACAGTAAACCTGAAGTGAAGGATCTGAATCTAAAACTGGACTCACTGGATACGTTCAAATCATAGAAAGTTAGAGTGTCAGTCCTCTTGTACTTAAGTCGGCATTGGGCCTTTTGTATTATATTCGGATGCAATTTCTGTGTTTCATCGTCAATAAGAAGGTCCAAGGGAAGCAGTAAACCTAAAGTGAAACATCGGAATCTAAAACTGGACTCACAGGAGAGGTTCAAATCATAGAAAGTTAGAGTGTCAGTCCTCTTGTACTTATGTCGGCATTGTGCCTTATGTATTAAATTCGGATGCAATTTCTGCGTTTCATCGTCAATAAGAAGGTAAAAGGTATACAGTAAACCTGAAGTGAAGCATCGGAATCTAAAACTGGACTCACAGGAGAGGTTCAAATCATAGAAAGTTAGAGTGTCAGTCCTCTTGTACTTAAGTCGGCATTGTGCCTTTTGTATTAAATTCGGATGCAATTTCTGTGTTTCATCGTCAATAAGAAGGTCCAAGAGATAGAGTAAAC
This sequence comes from Schistocerca americana, assembly GCF_021461395.2. NCBI lineage: Eukaryota > Metazoa > Arthropoda > Insecta > Orthoptera > Acrididae > Schistocerca > Schistocerca americana. The sequence continues at coordinate 64,138,543 of NC_060121.1, forward strand.
CTGCTGTGATGCTTCGGAATCTAAAACTGGACTCACAGGAGAGGTTCAAGTCATAGATAGTTAGAGTGTCAGTTCGTCAATAAGAAGGTCCAAAGTATACAGTAAACCTGAAGTGAAACATCGGAACCCGTAACTGGACTCACAGGAGAGGTCTAAATCATTGAAAGTTAGAGTGTCCGTCCTCTTGTACTTAAGTCGGAATTGTGCCATTTGTATTATATTCGCATGCAATTTCCGTGTTTCATCGTCAATAAGAAGATCCAAGGTATACAGTAAACCTGAAGTGAAGCATCGGAATCTAAAACAGGACTCCCAGGAGAGGTTCAAATCATAGATAGTTAGAGTGTCAGTGCTCTTGTACTGAAGTCGGCATTGCGCCTTTTGTAATAAATTCGGATGCAATTGCTGTGGTTCTTCGTTAATAAGAAGGTCCAAAGTATACAGTAAACCTAAAGTGAAACATCGGAATCCGTAACTGGACTCACAGGAGAGGTCCAAATCATTGAAAGTTAGAGTGTCCGTCCTCTTGTACTTAAGTCGTCATTGTGCTATTTGTATTATATTCTAATGCAATTTCTGTGTTTCATCGTCAATAAGAAGGTCCAAGGTATACAGTAAACCAGAAGTGAAGCATCGGAATCTAAAACAGGACTCACAGGAGAGGTTCAAATCACAGAAAGTTAGTGTGTCAGTCCTCTTGTACTTATTTTGGCATTGTGCATTTAGTATTAAATTCGCTTGCAATTTCTGTGTTTCATCGTCAATAAGAAGGGCCAAGGGACAAAGTAAACCTGAAGTGAAGCATCGGAATCTAAAACAGGACTCACAGGAGAGGTTCCAATCATAGAAAGTTAGAGTGTCAGTGCTCTTGTACTTAAGTCGGCATTGCGCCTTTTGTAATAAATTCGGATGCAATTTCTAAGGTTCTTCGTCAATAAGAAGGTCCAAAGTATACAGTAAACCTGAAGTGAAACATCGGAATCCGTAACTGGACTCACAGGAGAGGTCCAAATCATTGTAAGTTAGAGTGTCCGTCCTCTTGTACTTAAGTCGGCATTGTGCCATTTGTATTATATTCGGATGCAATTTCTGTGTTTCATCGTCAATAAGAAGGTCCAAGGTATACAGTAACCCTGAAGTGAAGCATCGGAATCTATAACTGGACTCACAGGAGAGGTTCAAATCATAGAAAGTTAGAGTGTCAGTCCTCTTGTACTTAAGTCGGCATTGTGCCCTTTGTATTAAATTCGGATGCAATCTCTGTGGTTCATCGTCAATAAGAAGGTCCAAAGTATACAGTAAACCTGAAGTGAAACATTGGAATCCGTAACTGCACTCACAGGAGAGGTCCAAATCATTGAAAGTTAGAGTGTCGGTCCTCCTGTACTTAAGTCGGCATTGTGCCATTTATATTATATTCGGATGCAATTTCCGTGTTCCGTCGTCAATAAGAAGGTCCAAGGTATACAGTAAACCAGAAGTGAAGCATCGGAATCTAAAACAGGACTCACGGGAGAGGTTCAAATCATAGAAAGTTAGAGTGTCAGTCCTCTTATACTTAAGACGGCATTGCGCCTTTTGTAATAAATTCGGATGCAATTTCTGTGGTCCTTCGTCAATAAGAAGGTCCAAGGTATACAGTAAACCAGAAGTGAAGCTTCGGAATCTAAAACTGGACTCACAGGACAGGTTCAAATCATAGAAAGTTAGAGTGTCAGTCCTCTTGTACTTATGTCGGCATTGTGCCTTATGTATTAAATTCGGATGCAATTTCTGCGTTTCATCGTCAATAAGAAGGTAAAAGGTATACAGTAAACCTGAAGTGAAGCATCGGAATCTAAAACTGGACTCACAGGAGAGGTTCAAATCATAGAAAGTTAGAGTGTCAGTCCTCTTGTACTTATGTCGGCATTGTGCCATTTGTATTATATTCGGATGCAATTTCCGTGTTCCGTCGTCAATAAGAAGGTCCAAGGTATACAGTAAACCTGAAGTGAAGGATCTGAATCTAAAACTGGACTCACTGGATACGTTCAAATCATAGAAAGTTAGAGTGTCAGTCCTCTTGTACTTAAGTCGGCATTGGGCCTTTTGTATTATATTCGGATGCAATTTCTGTGTTTCATCGTCAATAAGAAGGTCCAAGGGAAGCAGTAAACCTAAAGTGAAACATCGGAATCTAAAACTGGACTCACAGGAGAGGTTCAAATCATAGAAAGTTAGAGTGTCAGTCCTCTTGTACTTATGTCGGCATTGTGCCTTATGTATTAAATTCGGATGCAATTTCTGCGTTTCATCGTCAATAAGAAGGTAAAAGGTATACAGTAAACCTGAAGTGAAGCATCGGAATCTAAAACTGGACTCACAGGAGAGGTTCAAATCATAGAAAGTTAGAGTGTCAGTCCTCTTGTACTTAAGTCGGCATTGTGCCTTTTGTATTAAATTCGGATGCAATTTCTGTGTTTCATCGTCAATAAGAAGGTCCAAGAGATAGAGTAAACCTGCTGTGATGCTTCGGAATCTAAAACTGGACTCACAGGAGAGGTTCAAGTCATAGATAGTTAGAGTGTCAGTTCGTCAATAAGAAGGTCCAAAGTATACAGTAAACCTGAAGTGAAACATCGGAACCCGTAACTGGACTCACAGGAGAGGTCCAAATCATTGAAAGTTAGAGTGTCCGTCCTCTTGTACTTAAGTCGGAATTGTGCCATTTGTATTATATTCGCATGCAATTTCCGTGTTTCATCGTCAATAAGAAGATCCAAGGTATACAGTAAACCTGAAGTGAAGCATCGGAATCTAAAACAGGACTCCCAGGAGAGGTTCAAATCATAGATAGTTAGAGTGTCAGTGCTCTTGTACTGAAGTCGGCATTGCGCCTTTTGTAATAAATTCGGATGCAATTGCTGTGGTTCTTCGTTAATAAGAAGGTCCAAAGTATACAGTAAACCTAAAGTGAAACATCGGAATCCGTAACTGGACTCACAGGAGAGGTCCAAATCATTGAAAGTTAGAGTGTCCGTCCTCTTGTACTTAAGTCGTCATTGTGCCATTTGTATTATATTCTAATGCAATTTCTGTGTTTCATCGTCAATAAGAAGGTCCAAGGTATACAGTAAACCAGAAGTGAAGCATCGGAATCTAAAATAGGACTCACAGGAGAGGTTCAAATCACAGAAAGTTAGTGTGTCAGTCCTCTTGTACTTATTTTGGCATTGTGCATTTAGTATTAAATTCGCTTGCAATTTCTGTGTTTCATCGTCAATAAGAAGGGCCAAGGGACAAAGTAAACCTGAAGTGAAGCATCGGAATCTAAAACAGGACTCACAGGAGAGGTTCCAATCATAGAAAGTTAGAGTGTCAGTGCTCTTGTACTTAAGTCGGCATTGCGCCTTTTGTAATAAATTCGGATGCAATTTCTAAGGTTCTTCGTCAATAAGAAGGTCCAAAGTATACAGTAAACCTGAAGTGAAACATCGGAATCCGTAACTGGACTCACAGGAGAGGTCCAAATCATTGTAAGTTAGAGTGTCCGTCCTCTTGTACTTAAGTCGGCATTGTGCCATTTGTATTATATTCGGATGCAATTTCTGTGTTTCATCGTCAATAAGAAGGTCCAAGGTATACAGTAAACCTGAAGTGAAGCATCGGAATCTATAACTGGACTCACAGGAGAGGTTCAAATCATAGAAAGTTAGAGTGTCAGTCCTCTTGTACTTAAGTCGGCATTGTGCCCTTTGTATTAAATTCGGATGCAATCTCTGTGGTTCATCGTCAATAAGAAGGTCCAAAGTATACAGTAAACCTGAAGTGAAACATTGGAATCCGTAACTGCACTCACAGGAGAGGTCCAAATCATTGAAAGTTAGAGTGTCGGTCCTCCTGTACTTAAGTCGGCATTGTGCCATTTATATTATATTCGGATGCAATTTCTGTGTTTCATCGTCAATAAGAAGGTCCAAGGGAAGCAGTAAACCTGAAGTGAAACATCGGAATCTAAAACTGGACTCACAGCAGAGGTTCAAATCATAGAAAGTTAGAGTGTCAGTCCTTTTGTACTTAAGTCGGTATTGTGTCTTTTGTATTAAATTCGGATGCAATTTCTGTGTTTCATAGTCAATAAGAATGTCCAAGGCATACAGTAAACCTGAAGTGAAGCATCGGAATCTGAAACAGGACTCACAGGATAGGTTCAAATCACAGAAAGTTAGAGTGTCAATCCTCTTGTACTTAAGTCGGCTTTGTGCCTTTTGTATTAAATTCGGATGCAATTTCTGTGTCGCATCGTCAATAAGAAGGTCCAAGGAATACAGTAAACCTGAAGTGATGCATCGGAACCTAAAACTGGACTCACAGGAAGGTTCAAAACATAGAAAGTTAGAGTGTCAGTCCTCTTGTACTTATGTCGGCAATGTGCCTTTTGTATTAAATTCGGATGCAATATCTGTGTTTCATCGTCAATAAGAAGGTCCAAGGGAAGCAGTAAACCTTAAGTGAAACATCGGAATCTAAAACTGGACTCAGAGGAGACGTTCAAATCATAGAAAGTTAGAGTGTCAGTCATCTTGTACTTAAGTCGGCATTGTGCCATTTGTATTAAATTCGGATGCAATTTCAGTGTTTCATCGTCAATAAGAAGGTCCTAGGTATACAGTAAACCTGAAGTTTAGAATCTAAAACAGGATTCACAGGAGAGGTTCAAATCATAGATAGTTAGAGTGTCAGTTCGTCAATAAGAAGGTCCAAAGTATACAGTAAACCTGAAGTGAAACATCGGAATCCGTAACTGGACTCACAGGAGTGGTCCAAATCATTGAAAGTTAGACTGTCCGTCCTCTTGTACTTATGTCGGCATTGTGCCATTTGTATTATATTCGGATGCAATTTCCGTGTTCCGTCGTCAATAAGAAGGTCCAAGGTATACAGTAAACCTGAAGTGAAGCATCGGAATCTAAAACAGGACTCACGGGAGAGGTTCAAATCATAGAAAGTTAGAGTGTCAGTCCTCTTATACTTAAGACGGCATTGCGCCTTTTGTAATAAATTCGGATGCAATTTCTGTGGTCCTTCGTCAATAAGAAGGTCCAAGGTATACAGTAAACCAGAAGTGAAGCTTCGGAATCTAAAACTGGACTCACAGGACAGGTTCAAATCATAGAAAGTTAGAGTGTCAGTCCTCCTGTACTTAAGCCGGCATTGTGACTTCTGCATTGAATTAGGATGCAATTTCTGTGTTTCATCGTCAATAAGAGGAACCAATGTACACAGTAAACCTGAAGTGAAGCATCGGAATCTAAAACAGGACTCACATCAGAGGTTCAAGTCATAGAAAGTTAGAGGGTCAGTCCTCTTGTACTTAAGTCGGCATTGTGCCTTTTGTATTAAATTCGATTGCAATTTCTGTGTTTCATCGTCAACAAGAAGGTCCAAGAGATACAGTAAACCTGCTGTGATGCTTCGGAATCTAAAACTGGACTCACAGGAAAGGCTCAAATCATAGATAGTTAGAGTGTCAGTCCTGTTGTACTTAAGTCTGCATTGTGCCTTTTGTATTAATTTCGGATGCAATTTCTCTGTTTCATCGTCACTAAGAAGCTCCAAGGGATACAGTAAACGTGAAGTGAAGCATCGGAATCTAAAACTGGACTCACAGGAGAGGTTCAAATCACAGAAAGTTAGAGTGTCAGTCCTCTTGTACTTAAGTCGGCATTGTGCCATTTGTATTAAATTCGGATGCAATTTCTGTGTTTCATCGTCAATAAGAAGGTCCAAGGTATACAGTAAACCTGAAGTGAAGCATCGGAATCTAAAACTGGACTCACAGGAGAGGTTCAAATAATAGAAAGTTAGAGTGTCAGTCCTCTTGTACTTAAGTCGGCATTGTGACTTTTGTATTAAATTAGGATGCAATTTCTGTGTTTCATCGTCAATAAGAAGGTCCAAGAGATACAGTAAACCTGCTGTGATGCTTCGGAATCTAAAACTGGACTGACAGGAGAGGTTCAAATCATAGATAGTTAGAGTGTCAGTTCGTCAATAAGAAGGTCCAAAGTATACAGTAAACCTGAAGTGAAACATTGGAATCCGTAACTGGACTCCCAGGAGAGGTCCAAATCATTGAAAGTTAGAGTGTCCGTCCTCTTGTACTTAAGTCGGCATTGTGCCATTTGTATTATATTCGGATGCAATTTCCGTGTTTCATCGTCAATAAGAAGGTCCAAGGTATACAGTAAACCTGAAGTGAAGCATCGGAATCTAAAACAGGACTCACAGGAGAGGTTCAAATCATAGAAACTTAGTGTCAGTGCTCTTGTACTTAAGTCGGCATTGCGCCTTTTGTAATAAATTCGGATGCAATTTCTGTGGTTCTTCGTCAATACGAAGGTCCAAAGTATACAGTAAACCTGAAGTGAAACATCGGAATCCGTAACTGGACTCACAGGAGAGGTCCAAATCATTGAAAGTTAGAGTGTCCGTACTCTTGTAGTTAAGTCGGCATTGTGAAATTTGTATTATATTCGGATGCAATTTCTGTGATTCATCGTCAATAAGAAGGTCCAAGGTATACAGTAAATCTGAAGTGAAGCATCGGAATCTATAACAGGACTCACAGGAGAGGTTCAAATCATAGAAAGTTAGAGTGTCAGTCCTCTTGTACTTAAGTCAGCATTGTGCCTTTTGTATTAAATTCGGATGCAATTTCTGTGGTTCATCGTCAATAAGAAGGTCCAAAGTATACTGTAAACCTGAAGTGAAACATCGGAATCCGTAACTGGACTCACAGGAGAGGTCCAAATCATTGAAAGTAGCAGTGTCCGTCCTCTTGTACTTAAGTCGGCATTGTGCCATTTGTATTATATTCGGATGCAATTTCTGTGTTTCATCGACAATAAGAAGGTCCAAGGCAAGCAGTAAACCTGAAGAAACATCGGAATCTAAAACTCTACTCACAGGAGAGGTTCAAATCATAGAAAGTTAGAGTGTCAGTCCTCATATACTTAAGACGGCATTGCGCCTCTTGTAATAAATTCGGATGCAATTTCTGTGGTTCTTCGTCAATAAGAAGGTCCAAAGTATACAGTAAACCTGAAGTGAAACATCGGAATCCGTAACTGGACTCACAGGAGAGGTCCAAATCATTGAAAGTTAGAGTGTCAGTCCTCTTGTACTTAAGTCGGCATTGGGCCTTTTGTATAAAATTCGGATGCAATTTCTGTGTTTCATCGTCAATAAGAAGGTCCAAGGTATACAGTAAACCAGAAGTGAAGCATCGGAATCTGAAACAGGAGTCACAGGAGAGGTTCAAATCACAGAAAGTTAGAGTGTCAATCCTCTTGTACTTAAGTCGGCTTTGTGCCTTTTTTATTAAATTCGGATGCAATTTCTGTGTCGCATCGTCATTAAGAAGGCCCAAGGAATACAGTAAACCTGAAGTGATGCATCGGAACCTAAAACTGGACTCACAGGAGAGGTTCAAATCATAGAAAGTTAGAGTGTCAGTCCTCTTGTACTTATGTCGGCATTGTGCCTTTTGTATTAAATTCGAATGCAATTTCTGTGTTTCATCGTCAATAAGAAGGTCCAAGGGATACAGTAAACCTGAAGTGAAGCATAGGAATCTAAAACTGGACTCACAGGAGAGGTTCAAATCATAGAAAGTTAGAGTGTCAGTCCTCTTGTACTTAAGTCGGCATTGTGCCTTTTGTATTAAATTCGGATGCAATTTCTGTGTTTCATCGTCAATAAGAAGGTCCAAGGGAAGCAGTAAACCTGAAGTGAAACATCGGAATCTAAAACTGGACTCACAGGTGAGGTTCAAATCATAGAAAGTAAGAGTGTCAGTCCTCTTGTACTTAAGTCGGCATTGTGACTTTTGCATTGAATGAGGATGCAATTTCTGTGTTTCATCGTCAATAAGAGGAACCAATGTATACAGTAAACCTGAAGTGAAGCATCGGAATCTAAAACAGGACTCACATCAGAGGTTCAAGTCATAGAAAGTTACAGGGTCAGTCCTCTTGTACTTAAGTCGGCATTGTGACTTTTGTATTAAATTAGGATGCAATTTCTGTGTTTCATCGTCAATAAGAAGGTCCAAGAGATACAGTAAACCTGCTGTGATGCTTCGGAATCTATAGTTGGACCCACAGGAGTGGTTCAAATCATAGATAGTTAGAGTGTCAGTTCGTCAATAAGAAGGTCCAAAGTATACAGTAAACCTGAAGTGAAACATCGGAATCCGTAACTGGACTCCCAGGAGAGGTCCAAATCATTGAAAGTTAGAGTGTCCGTAATCTTGTACTTAAGTCGGCATTGTGTCATTTGTATTATATTCGGATGCAATTTCCGTGTTTCATCGTCAATAAGAAGGTTTAAGGTATACAGTAAACCTGAAGTGAAGCATCGGAATCTAAAACAGGACTCACAGGAGAGGTTCACATCATAGAAACTTATTGTCAGTGCTCTTGTACTTAAGTCGGCATTGGGCCTTTTGTAATAAATTCGGATGCAATTTCTGTGGTTCTTCGTCAATAAGAAGGTCCAAGAGATACAGTAAACCTGCTGTGATGCATCGGAATCTAAAACTGGACTCACAGGACAGGTTCAAATCATAGATAGTTAGAGTGTCAGTTCGTCAATAAGAAGGTCCAAAGTATACAGTAAACCTGAAGTGAAACATCGGAATCCGTAACTGGACTCCCAGGAGAGGTCCAAATCATTGAAAGTTAGAGTGTCCGTAATCTTGTACTTAAGTCGGCATTGTGCCATTTGTATTATATTCGGATGCAATTTCCGTGTTTCATCGTCAATAAGAAGGTCCAAGGTATACAGTAAACATGAAGTGATGCATCGGAATCTAAAACAGGACTCACAGGAGAGGTTCACATCATAGAAACTTAGTGTCAGTGCTCTTGTACATAAGTCGGCATTGGGCCTTTTGTAATGAATTCGGATGCAATTTCTGTGGTTCTTCGTCAATAAGAAGGTCCAAGAGATACAGTAAACCTGCTGTGATGCATCGGAATCTAAAACTGGACTCACAGGACAGGTTCAAATCATAGATAGTTAGAGTGTCAGTTCGTCAATAAGAAGGTCCAAAGTATACAGTAAACCTGAAGTGAAACATCGGAATCCGTAACTGGACTCCCAGGAGAGGTCCAAATCATTGAAAGTAGGAGTGTCCGTCCTCTTGTACTTAAGTCGGCATTGTGCCTTTTGTATTAAGTTCGGATGCAATTTCTGTGTTTCATCGTCAATAAGAAGGTCCAAGGGAAGCAGTAAACCTGAAGTGAAGCATCGGAATCTAAAACTGGACTCACAGGAAAGGTTCAAATCATAGAAAGTTAGAGTGTCACTCCTCTTGTACTTAAGTCGGCATTGTGCCTTTTGTATTAAATTCGGATGCAATTTCTGTGTTTCATCGTCAATAAGAAGGTCCAAGAGATACAGTAAACCTGCTGTGATGCATCGGAATCTAAAACTGGACTCACAGGACAGGTTCAAATCATAGATCGTTAGAGTGACAGTACTGTTGCACTTAAGTCGGCATTGTGCTTTTGTATTAAATTCGGATGCAATTTCTCTGTTTCATCGTCAATAAGAAGGTCCTAGGTATACAGTAAACCTGAAGTGAAGCATCGGAATCTAAAACTGGATTCACAGGAGAGGTTCAAATCATAGTAAGTTAGAGTGTCCGTCCTCTTGTACTTATGTCGGCATTGTGCCATTTGTATTATATTCGGATGCAATTTCCGTGTTTCATCGTCAATAAGAAGGTCCAAGGTATACAGTAAACCTGAAGTGAAGCGTCGGAATCTAAAACAGGACTCACGGGAGAGGTTCAAATCATAGAAAGTTAGAGTGTCAGTCCTCTTGTACTTAAGACGGCATTGCGCCTTTTGTAATAAATTCGGATGCAATTTCTGTGGTTCGTCGTCAATAAGAAGGTCCAAAGTATACAGTTTACCTGAAGTGAAACATCGGAATCCGTAACTGGACTCACAGGAGAGGTCCAAATCATTGAAAGTTAGAGTGTCCGTCCTCTTGTACTTAAGTCGGCATTGTGCCATTTGTATTATATTCGGATGCAATTTCTGTGTTTCATCGTCAATAAGAAGGTCCAAGGTATACAGTAAACCTGAAGTGAAGCATCGGAATCTATAACTGGACTCACAGGACAGGTTCAAATCATAGAAAATTAGAGTGTCAGTCCTCTTGTACTTAAGTCGGCATTGTGCCTTTTGTATTAAATTCGGATGCAATTTCTGTGGTTCATCGTCAATAAGAAGGTCCAAAGTATACAGTAAACCTGAAGTGAAACATTGGAATCCGTAACTGGACTCACAGGAGAGGTCCAAATCATTGAAAGTTAGAGAGTCGGTCCTCTTGTATTTAAGTCGGCATTGTGCCATTTATATTATATTCGGATGCAATTTCTGTGTTTCATCGTCAATAAGAAGGTCCAAGGGAAGCAGTAAACCTGAAGTGAAACATCGGAATCTAAAACTGGACTCACAGGAGAGGTTCAAATCATAGAAAGTTAGAGTGTCAGTCCTCTTGTACTTAAGTTGGCATTGGGCCTTTTGTATTAAATTCGGATGCAATTTCTGTGTTTCATCGTCAATAAGAAGGTCCAAGGTATACAGTAAACCAGAAGTGAAGCATCGGAATCTAAAACTGGACTCACCGGAGAGGTTCAAACCATAGAAAGTTAGAGTGTCAGTCCTCTTGTACTTAAGTCGGTATTGTGTCTTTTGTATTAAATTCGGATGCAATTTCTGTGTTTCATCGTCAATAAGAATGTCCAAGGCATACAGTAAACCTGAAGTGATGCATCGGAATCTGAAACAGGAGTCACAGGAGAGTTTCAAATCACAGAAAGTTAGAGTGTCAATCCTCTTGTACTTAAGTCGGCTTTGTGCCTTTTGTATTAAATTCGGATGCAATTTCTGTGTTTCATCGTCAATAAGAGGGTCCAAGAGATACAGTAAACCTGCTGTGATGCTTCGGAATCTAAAACTGGACTCACAGGAAAGGTTCAAATCATAGATAGTTAGAGTGTCAGTCCTGTTGTACTTAAGTCTGCATTGTGCCTTTTGTATTAAATTCGGATGCAATTTCTCTGTTTCATCGTCAATAAGAAGCTCCAAGGGATACAGTAAACCTGAAGTGAAGCTTCGGAACTAAACCTGGACTCACAGGTGAGGTTCAAATCATAGAAAGTTAGAGTGTCAGTCCTCTTGTACTTAAGTCGGCATTGTGCCATTTGTTTTAAATTCGGATGCAATTTCTGTGTTTCATCGTCAATAAGAAGGTCCAAGGTATACAGTAAACCTGAAGTGAAGCATCGGAATCTAAAACTGGACTCACAGGAGAGGTTCAAATAATAGAAAGTTAGAGTGTCAGTCCTCTTGTACTTAAGTCGGCATTGTGACTTTTGTATTAAATTAGGATGCAATTTATGTGTTTCATCGTCAATAAGAAGGTCCAAGAGATACAGTAAACCTGCTGTGATGCTTCGGAATCTAAAACTGGACTCACAGGAGAGGTTCAAATCATAGATAGTTAGAGTGTCAGTTCGTCAATAAGAAGGTCCAAAGTATACAGTAAATCTGAAGAGAAACATCGGAATCCGTAACTGGACTCCCAGGAGAGGTCCAAATCATTGAAAGTTAGAGTGTCCGTCCTCTTGTACTTAAGTCGGCATTGTGCCATTTGTATTATATTCGGATGCAATTTCCGTGTTTCATCGTCAATAAGAAGGTCTAAGGTATACAGTAAACCTGAAGTGAAGCATCGGAATCTAAAACAGGACTCACAGGAGAGGTTCAATTCATAGAAACTTAGAGCGTCAGTGCTCTTGTACTTAAGTCGGCATTGCGCCTTTTGTAATAAATTCGGATGCAATTTCTGTGGTTCTTCGTCAATAAGAATGTCCAAAGTATACAGTAAACATGAAGTGAAACATCGGAATCCGTAACTGGACTCACAGGAGAGGTCCAAATCATTGAAAGTTAGAGTGTCAGTCCTCTTGTACTTAAGTCGGCATTGTGCCATTTGTATTATATTCGGATGCAATTTCTGTGTTTCATCGTCAATAAGAAGGTCCACGGTATACAGTAAACCTGAAGTGAAGCATCGGAATCTATAACTGGACTCACAGGAGAGGTTCAAATCATAGAAAGTTAGAGTGTCAGTCCTCTTGTACTTAAGTCGGCATTGTGCCTTTTGTATTAAATTCGGATGCAATTTCTGTGATTCATCGTCAATAAGAAGGTCCAAAGTATACAGTAAACCTGAAGTGAAACATCGGAATCCGTAACTGACTCACAGGAGAGGTCCAAATCATTGAAAGTTGGAGTGTCCGTCCTCTTGTACTTAAGTCGGCATTGTGCCATTTGTATTATATTCGGATGCAATTTCTGTGTTTCATCGTCAATAAGAAGGTCCAAGGGAAGCAGTAAACCTGTAGTGAAACATCGGAATCTAAAACTCTACTCACAGGAGGGTTTCAAATCATAGAAAGTTAGAGTGTCAGTCCTCTTGTACTTAAGTCGGCATTGTGCCTTTTGTATTAAGTTCGGATGCAATTTCTGTGTTTCATCGTCAATAAGAAGGTCCAAGGGAAGCAGTAAACCTGAAGTGAAACATCGGAATCTAAAACTGAACACACAGGAGAGGTTCAAATAATAGAAAGTTAGAGTGTCAGTCCTCTTGTACTTAAGTCGGCATTGTGCCTTTTGTATTAAATTGGGATGCAATATCTGTGTTTCATCGTCAATAAGAAGGGCCAAGGTATACAGTAAACCTGAAGTGAAGCATCGGAATCTAAAACTGGACTCACAGGAGAGGTTCAAATCATAGAAAGTTAGAGTGTCTCTCCTCTTGTACTTAAGTCGGCATTGTGCCTTTTGTATTAAATTCGGATGCAATTTCTGTGTTTCATCGTCAATAAGAAGGTCCAAGAGATACAGTAAATCTGCTGTGATGCATCGGAATCTAAAACTGGACTCACAGGAGAGGTTCAAATCATAGATAGTTAGAGTGACAGTCCTGTTGCACTTAAGTCGGCATTGTGCTTTTGTATTAAATTCGGATGCAATATCTGTGTTTCATCGTCAATAAGAAGGTCCTAGGTATACAGTAAACCTGAAGTGAAGCATCGGAATCTAAAACTGGATTCACAGGAGAGGTTCAAATCATAGAAAGTTAGAGTGTCAGTCCTCTTGTACTTAAGTCGGCATTGTGACTTTTGTATTCAATTAGGATGCAATTTCTGTGTTTCATCGTCAATAAGAAGTACCAATGTATACAGTAAACCTGAAGTGAAGCATCGGAATCTAAAACAGGACTCACAGGAGAGGTTCAAATCATAGAAAGTTAGAGTGTCAGTCCTCTTGTTCTTAAGTCGGAGGTGTGCCTTTTGTATTAAATTCGGATGCAATTTCTGTGTTTCATCGTCAATAAGAAGGATCAAGGGATACAGTAAACCTGAAGTGAAGCCTCGGATACTAAAACTGGACTCACGGGAGAGGTTCAAATCATACAAAGTTAGAGTGTCAGTGCTCTTGTACTTGAGTCGGCATTGTGCCTTTTGTAATAAACTCGGATGCAATTTCTGTGCTTCATCGTCAATAGGAAGGTCCAAGGTACACAGTAGACCTGAAGTGAAACATCGGAATCCGTAACTGGACTCACAGGAGAGGTTCAAATCATAGAAAGTTAGAGTGTCAGTCCTCTTGTACTTATGTCGGCATTGTGCCTTTTGTATTAAATTCGAATGCAATTTCTGTGTTTCATCGTCAATAAGAAGGACAAAGGGATACAGTAAACCTGAAGTGAAGCATCGGAAACTAAAACTGGACACACGGGAGAGGTTGAAATCATAGAAATTTAGAGTGTCAGTCCTCTTGTACTTACGTCGGCATTGTGCCTTTTGTAATAAATTCGGATGCAATATCTGTGCTTCATCGTCCAAAAAAAAGGTCCAAGGTATACAGTAAACCTGATGTGAAGCATCGGAATCTAAAACCTTACTCAAAGGAGAGGTCCAAATCATAGAAAGATAGAGTGTCAGTCCTCTTGTACTTATGTCGGCATTGTGCCTTTTGTATTAAATTAGGATGCAATTTCTGTGTTTCATCGTCAATAAGAAGGTCGAAGGGAAACAGTAAACCTGAAGTGAGGCATCGGAATCTAAAACTGATCTCACAGGTGTGGTTCAAATCATAGAATGTTAGAGTTTCAGTCCTCTTGTACTTATGTCGAGATTGTGCCTTTTGTATTAAATTCGGATGCAATTTCTGTGTTTCATCGTCAATAAGAAGGTCCAAGGTATACAGTAAACCTGAAGTGAAGCATCCGAATCTAAAACTGGACTCACAGGAGAGGTTCAAATCATAGAAACTTAGAGTGTCACTCCGCTTGTACTTAAGTCTGGATTGTGCCTTTTGTATTAAATTCGGATGCAATTTCGGTGTTTCATCGTCAATAAGAAGCTCCAAGGGATACAGTAAACCTGAAGTGAAGCATCGGAATCTAAAACTGGACTCACAGGAGAAGTTCACACCATAGAAAATTAGAGTGTCAGTCCTCTTGTACTTAAGTCGGCATTGTGCCATTTGTATTAAAAATCGGATGCAATTTCTGTTTTTCATCGTCAATAAGAAGGTCCAAGGTATACAGTAAACCTGAAGCGAAGCATTGGAATCTAAAAATGGACTCACAGGAGAGGTTCAAATAATAGAAAGTTACAGTGTCAGTCCTCTTGTACTTAAGTCGGCATTGTGCCTTTTGTATTACATTGGGATGCAATTTCTGTGTTTCATCGTCAATAAGAAGCTCCAAGGGATACAGTAAACCTGAAGTGAAGCATCGGAATCTAAAACTGGACTCACAGGAGAAATTCAAATCATAGAAAGTTAGAGTGTCAGTCCTCTTGTACTTAAGTCGGTATTGTGCCATTTGTATTAAATTCGGATGCAATTTCTGTTTTTCATCGTCAATAAGAAGGTCCATGGTATACAGTAAACCTGAAGTGAAGCCTCGGATACTAAAGCTGGACTCACGGGAGAGGTTCAAATCATACAAAGTTAGAGTGTCAGTCCTCTTGTACTTAAGTCGGCATTGGGCATTTTGTATTAAATTCGGATGCAATTTCTGTGTTTCATCGTCAATAAGAAGGTCCAAGGTATACAGTAAACCAGAAGTGAAGCATCGGAATCTAAAACTGGACTCACAGGAGAGGTTCAAACCATAGAAAGTTAGAGTGTCAGTCCTCTTGTACTTAAGTCGGCATTGTGTCTTTTGTATTAAATTCGGATGCAATTTCTGTGTTTCATCGTCAATAAGAATGTCCAAGGCATACAGTAAACCTGAAGTGAAGCATCGGAATCTGAAACAGGAGTCACAGGAGAGGTTCAAATCACAGAAAGTTAGAGTGTCAATCCTCTTGTACTTAAGTCGGCTTTGTGCCTTTTGTATTAAATTCGGATGCAATTTCTGTGTTTCATCGTCAATAAGAAGGTCCAAGAGATACAGTAAACCTGCTGTGATGCTTCGGAATCTAAAACTGGACTCACAGGAAAGGTTCAAATCATAGATAGTTTGAGTGTCAGTCCTGTTGTACTTAAGTCTGCATTGTGCCTTTTGTATTAAATTGGGATGCAATTTCTCTGTTTCATCGTCAATAAGAAGCTCCAAGGGATGCAGTAAACCTGAAGTGAAGCATCGGAATCTAAAACTGGACTCACAGGTGAGGTTCAAATCATAGAAAGTTAGAGTGTCAGTCCTCTTGTACTTAAGTCGGCATTGTGACATTTGTATTAAATTCGGATGCAATTTCTGTGTTTCATCGTCAATAAGAAGGTCCAAGGTATACAGTAAACCTGAAGTGAAGCATCGGAATCTAAAACTGGACTCACAGGCGAGGTTCACATAATAGAAAGTTAGAGTGTCAGTCCTCTTGTACTTAAGTCGGCATTGTGACTTTTGTATTAAATTAGGTTGCAATTTCTGTGTTTCATCGTCAATAAGAAGGTCCAAGAGATACAGTAAACCTGCTGTGATGCTTCGGAATCTAAAACTGGACTCACAGGAGAGGTTCAAATCATAGATAGTTAGAGTGTCAGTTCGTCAATAAGAAGGTCCAAAGTATACAGTAAACCTGAAGTGAAACATCGGAATCCGTAACTGGACTCCCAGGAGAGGTCCAAATTATTGAAAGTTAGAGTGTCCGTCCTCTTGTACTTAAGTCGGCATTGTGCCATTTGTATTATATTCGGATGCAATTTCCGTGTTTCATCGTCAATAAGAAGGTCTAAGGTATACAGTAAACCTGAAGTGAAGCATCGGAATCTAAAACAGGACTCACAGGAGAGGTTCAATTCATAGAAACTTAGAGCGTCAGTGCTCTTGTACTTAAGTCGGCATTGTGCCTTTTGTATTAAACTCGGATGCAATTTCTGTGATTCATCGTCAATAAGAAGGTCCAAAGTATACAGTAAACCTGAAGTGAAACATCGGAATCCGTAACTGACTCACAGGAGAGGTCCAAATCATTGAAAGTTGGAGTGTCCGTCCTCTTGTACTTAAGTCGGCATTGTGCCATTTGTATTATATTCGGATGCAATTTCTGTGTTTCATCGTCAATAAGAAGGTCCAAGGGAAGCAGTAAACCTGAAGTGAAGCATCGGAAACTAAAACTGGACACACGGGAGAGGTTGAAATCATAGAAAGTTAGAGTGTCAGTCCTCTTGTACTTAAGTCGGCATTGTGCCTTTTGTATTAAGTTCGGATGCAATTTCTGTGTTTCATCGTCAATAAGAAGGTCCAAGGGAAGCAGTAAACCTGAAGTGAAACATCGGAATCTAAAACTGAACACACTGGAGAGGTTCAAATAATAGAAAGTTAGAGTGTCAGTCCTCTTGTACATAAGTCGGCATTGTGCCTTTTGTATTAAATTGGGATGCAATATCTGTGTTTCATCGTCAATAAGAAGGGCCAAGGTATACAGTAAACCTGAAGTGAAGCATCGGAATCTAAAACTGGACTCACAGGAGAGGTTCAAATCATAGAAAGTTAGAGTGTCTCTCCTCTTGTACTTAAGTCGGCATTGTGCCTTTTGTATTAAATTCGGATGCAATTTCTGTGTTTCATCGTCAATAAGAAGGTCCAAGAGATACAGTAAATCTGCTGTGATGCATCGGAATCTAAAACTGGACTCACAGGAGAGGTTCAAATCATAGATAGTTAGAGTGACAGTCCTGTTGCACTTAAGTCGGCATTGTGCTTTTGTATTAAATTCGGATGCAATATCTGTGTTTCATCGTCAATAAGAAGGTCCTAGGTATACAGTAAACCTGAAGTGAAGCATCGGAATCTAAAACTGGATTCACAGGAGAGGTTCAAATCATAGAAAGTTAGAGTGTCAGTCCTCTTGTACTTAAGTCGGCATTGTGACTTTTGTATTCAATTAGGATGCAATTTCTGTGTTTCATCGTCAATAAGAAGTACCAATGTATACAGTAAACCTGAAGTGAAGCATCGGAATCTAAAACAGGACTCACAGGAGAGGTTCAAATCATAGAAAGTTAGAGTGTCAGTCCTCTTGTTCTTAAGTCGGAGGTGTGCCTTTTGTATTAAATTCGGATGCAATTTCTGTGTTTCATCGTCAATAAGAAGGATCAAGGGATACAGTAAACCTGAAGTGAAGCCTCGGATACTAGAACTGGACTCACGGGAGAGGTTCAAATCATACAAAGTTAGAGTGTCAGTGCTCTTGTACTTGAGTCGGCATTGTGCCTTTTGTAATAAACTCGGATGCAATTTCTGTGCTTCATCGTCAATAGGAAGGTCCAAGGTACACAGTAGACCTGAAGTGAAACATCGGAATCCGTAACTGGACTCACAGGAGAGGTTCAAATCATAGAAAGTTAGAGTGTCAGTCCTCTTGTACTTATGTCGGCATTGTGCCTTTTGTATTAAATTCGAATGCAATTTCTGTGTTTCATCGTCAATAAGAAGGACAAAGGGATACAGTAAACCTGAAGTGAAGCATCGGAAACTAAAACTGGACACACGGGAGAGGTTGAAATCATAGAAAGTTAGAGTGTCAGTCCTCTTGTACTTACGTCGGCATTGTGCCTTTTGTAATAAATTCAGATGCAATATCTGTGCTTCATCGTCCAAAAAAAAGGTCCAAGGTATACAGTAAACCTGATGTGAAGCATCGGAATCTAAAACCTTACTCAAAGGAGAGGTCCAAATCATAGAAAGATAGAGTGTCAGTCCTCTTGTACTTATGTCGGCATTGTGCCTTTTGTATTAAATTCGGATGCAATTTCTGTGTTTCATCGTCAATAAGAAGGTCGAAGGGAAACAGTAAACCTGAAGTGAGGCATCGGAATCTAAAACTGATCTCACAGGTGTGGTTCAAATCATAGAATGTTAGAGTTTCAGTCCTCTTGTACTTATGTCGAGATTGTGCCTTTTGTATTAAATTCGGATGCAATTTCTGTGTTTCATCGTCAATAAGAAGGTCCAAGGTATACAGTAAACCTGAAGTGAAGCATCGGAATCTAAAACTGGACTCACAGGAGAGGTTCAAATCATAGAAACTTAGAGTGTCACTCCGCTTGTACTTAAGTCTGGATTGTGCCTTTTGTATTAAATTCGGATGCAATTTCGGTGTTTCATCGTCAATAAGAAGCTCCAAGGGATACAGTAAACCTGAAGTGAAGCATCGGAATCTAAAACTGGACTCACAGGAGAAGTTCACACCATAGAAAATTAGAGTGTCAGTCCTCTTGTACTTAAGTCGGCATTGTGCCATTTGTATTAAAAATCGGATGCAATTTCTGTTTTTCATCGTCAATAAGAAGGTCCAAGGTATACAGTAAACCTGAAGCGAAGCATTGGAATCTAAAAATGGACTCACAGGAGAGGTTCAAATAATAGAAAGTTACAGTGTCAGTCCTCTTGTACTTAAGTCGGCATTGTGCCTTTTGTATTACATTGGGATGCAATTTCTGTGTTTCACCGTCAATAAGAAGCTCCAAGGGATACAGTAAACCTGAAGTGAAGCATCGGAATCTAAAACTGGACTCACAGGAGAAATTCAAATCATAGAAAGTTAGAGTGTCAGTCCTCTTGTTCTTAAGTCGGTATTGTGCCATTTGTATTAAATTCGGATGCAATTTCTGTTTTTCATCGTCAATAAGAAGGTCCAAGGTATACAGTAAACCTGAAGTGAAGCCTCGGATACTAAAGCTGGACTCACGGGAGAGGTTCAAATCATACAAAGTTAGAGTGTCAGTCCTCTTGTACTTAAGTCGGCATTGGGCATTTTGTATTAAATTCGGATGCAATTTCTGTGTTTCATCGTCAATAAGAAGGTCCAAGGTATACAGTAAACCAGAAGTGAAGCATCGGAATCTAAAACTGGACTCACTGGAGAGGTTCAAACCATAGAAAGTTAGAGTGTCAGTCCTCTTGTACTTAAGTCGGCATTGTGTCTTTTGTATTAAATTCGGATGCAATTTCTGTTTTTCATCGTCAATAAGAATGTCCAAGGCATACAGTAAACCTGAAGTGAAGCATCGGAATCTGAAACAGGAGTCACAGGAGAGGTTCAAATCACAGAAAGTTAGAGTGTCAATCCTCTTGTACTTAAGTCGGCTTTGTGCCTTTTGTATTAAATTCGGATGCAATTTCTGTGTTTCATCGTCAATAAGAAGGTCCAAGAGATACAGTAAACCTGCTGTGATGCTTCGGAATCTAAAACTGGACTCAAAGGAAAGGTTCAAATCATAGATAGTTTGAGTGTCAGTCCTGTTGTACTTAAGTCTGCATTGTGCCTTTTGTATTAAATTGGGATGCAATTTCTCTGTTTCATCGTCAATAAGAAGCTCCAAGGAATGCAGTAAACCTGAAGTGAAGCATCGGAATCTAAAACTGGACTCACAGGTGAGGTTCAAATCATAGAAAGTTAGAGTGTCAGTCCTCTTATACTTAAGTCGGCATTGTGACATTTGTATTAAATTCGGATGCAATTTCTGTGTTTCATCGTCAATAAGAAGGTCCAAGGTATACAGTAAACCTGAAGTGAAGCATCGGAATCTAAAACTGGACTCACAGGAGAGGTTCACATAATAGAAAGTTAGAGTGTCAGTCCTCTTGTACTTAAGTCGGCATTGTGACTTTTGTATTAAATTAGGTTGCAATTTCTGTGTTTCATCGTCAATAAGAAGGTCCAAGAGATACAGTAAACCTGCTGTGATGCTTCGGAATCTAAAACTGGACTCACAGGAGAGGTTCAAATCATAGATAGTTAGAGTGTCAGTTCGTCAATAAAAAGGTCCAAAGTATACAGTAAACCTGAAGTGAAACATCGGAATCCGTAACTGGACTCCCAGGAGAGGTCCAAATTATTGAAAGTTAGAGTGTCCGTCCTCTTGTACTTAAGTCGGCATTGTGCCATTTGTATTATATTCGGATGCAATTTCCGTGTTTCATCGTCAATAAGAAGGTCCAAGGTATACAGTAAACCTGAAGTGAAGCATCGGAATCTAAAAAAAGGCCTCACAGGAGAGGTTCAAATCATAGAAACTTAGAGTGTCAGTGCTCTTGTACTTAAGTCGGCATTGCGCCTTTTGTAATAAATTCGGATGCAATTTCTGTGGTTCTTCGTCAATAAGAAGGTCCAAAGTATACAGTAAACCTGAAGTGAAACATCGGAATCCGTAACTGGACTCACAGGAGAGGTCCAAATCATTGAAAGTTAGAGTGTCAGTCCTCTTGTACTTAAGTCGGCATTGTGCCATTTGTATTATATTCGGATGCAATTTCTGTGTTTCATCGTCAATAAGAAGGTCCACGGTATACAGTAAACCTGAAGTGAAGCATCGGAATCTATAACTGGACTCACAGCAGAGGTTCAAATCATAGAAAGTTAGAGTGTCAGTCCTCTTGTACTTAAGTCGGCATTGTGCCTTTTGTATTAAATTCGGATGCAATTTCTGTGATTCATCGTCAATAAGAAGGTCCAAAGTATACAGTAAACCTGAAGTGAAACATCGGAATCCGTAACTGACTCACAGGAGAGGTCCAAATCATTGAAAGTTGGAGTGTCCGTCCTCTTGTACTTAAGTCGGCATTGTGCCATTTGTATTATATTCGGATGCAATTTCTGTGTTTCATCGTCAATAAGAAGGTCCAAGGGAAGCAGTAAACCTGAAGTGAAACATCGGAATCTAAAACTCTACTCACAGGAGAGTTTCAAATCATAGAAAGTTAGAGTGTCAGTCCTCTTGTACTTAAGTCGGCATTGTGCCTTTTGTATTAAGTTCAGATGCAATTTCTGTGTTTCATCGTCAATAAGAAGGTCCAAGGGAAGCAGTAAACCTGAAGTGAAACATCGGAATCTTAAACTGAACACACAGGAGAGGTTCAAATAATAGAAAGTTAGAGTGTCAGTCCTCTTGTACTTAAGTCGGCATTGTGCCTTTTGTATTAAATTGGGATGCAATATCTGTGTTTCATCGTCAATAAGAAGGGCCAAGGTATACAGTAAACCTGAAGTGAAGCATCGGAATCTAAAACTGGACTCACAGGAGAGGTTCAAATCATAGAAAGTTAGAGTGTCTCTCCTCTTGTACTTAAGTCGGCATTGTGCCTTTTGTATTAAGTTCGGATGCAATTTCTGTGTTTCATCGTCAATAAGAAGGTCCAAGAGATACAGTAAACCTGCTGTGATGCATCGGAATCTAAAACTGGACTCACAGGAGAGGTTCAAATCATACATAGTTAGAGTGACAGTCCTGTTGCACTTAAGTCGGCATTGTGCTTTTGTATTAAATTCGGATGCAATATCTGTGTTTCATCGTCAATAAGAAGGTCCTAGGTATACAGTAAACCTGAAGTGAAGCATCGGAATCTAAAACTGGGTCACAGGAGAGGTTCAAATCATAGAAAGTTAGAGTGTCAGTCCTCTTGTACTTAAGTCGGCATTATGACTTTTGTATTCAATTAGGATGCAATTTCTGTGTTTCATCGTCAATAAGAAGAACCAATGTATACAGTAAACCTGAAGTGAAGCATCGGAATCTAAAACAGGACTCACAGGATAGGTTCAAATCATAGAAAGTTAGAGTGTCAGTCCTCTTGTTCTTAAGTCGGCGGTGTGCCTTTTGTATTAAATTCGGATGCAATTTCTGTGTTTCATCGTCAATAAGAAGGATCAAGGGATACAGTAAACCTGAAGTGAAGCATCGGATACTAAAACAGGACTCACGGGAGAGGTTCAAATCATACAAAGTTAGAGTGTCAGTGCTCTTGTACTTGAGTCGGCATTGTGCCTTTTGTAATAAACTAGGATGCAATTTCTGTGCTTCATCGTCAATAGGAAGGTCCAAGGTACACAGTAGACCTGAAGTGAAACATCGGAATCCGTAACTGGACTCACAGGAGAGGTTCAAATCATAGAAAGTTAGAGTGTCAGTCCTCTTGTACTTATGTCGGCATTGTGCCTTTTGTATTAAATTCGAATGCAATTTCTGTGTTTCATCGTCAATAAGAAGGACAAAGGTATACAGTAAACCTGATGTGAAGCATCGGAATCTAAAACCTTACTCAAAGGAGAGGTCCAAATCATAGAAAGATAGAGTGTCAGTCCTCTTTTACTTATGTCGGCATTGTGCCTTTTGTATTAAATTCGGATGCAATTTCTGTGTTTCATCGTCAATAAGAAGGTCGAAGGGAAACAGTAAACCTGAAGTGAGGCATCGGAATCTAAAACTGATCCCACAGGTGTGGTTCAAATCATAGAATGTTAGAGTTTCAGTCCTCTTGTACTTATGTCGAGATTGTGCCTTTTGTATTAAATTCGGATGCAATTTCTGTGTTTCATCGTCAATAAGAAGGTCCAAGGTATACAGTAAACCTGAAGTGAAGCATCGGAATCTAAAACTGGACTCACAGGAGAGGTTCAAATCATAGACAGTTAGAGTGTCACTCCGCTTGTACTTAAGTCTGGATTGTGCCTTTTGTATTAAATTCGGATGCAATTTCTGTGTTTCATCGTCAATAAGAAGCTCCAAGGGATACAGTAAACCTGAAGTGAAGCATCGGAATCTAAAACTGGACTCACAGGAGAAGTTCAAACCATAGAAAATTAGAGTGTCAGTCCTCTTGTGCTTAAGTCGGCATTGTGCCATTTGTATTAAAAATCGGATGCAATTTCTGTTTTTCATCGTCAATAAGAAGGTCCAAGGTATACAGTAAACCTGAAGCGAAGCATTGGAATCTAAAACTGGACTCACAGGAGAGGTTCAAATAATAGAAAGTTAGAGTGTCAGTCCTCTTGTACTTAAGTCGGCATTGGGCCTTTTGTATTAAGTTCGGATGCAATTTCTGTGTTTCATCGTCAATAAGAAGGTCCAAGGGATACAGTAAACCTGAAGTGAAGCATAGGAATCTAAAACTGGACTCACAGGACAGGTTCAAATCATAGAAAGTTAGAGTGTCAGTCCTCTTGTACTTAAGTCGGCATTGTGCCTTTTGTATTAAATTCGGATGCAATTTCTGTGTTTCATCGTCAATAAGAAGGTCCAAGGGAAGCAGTAAACCTGAAGTGAAACATCGGAATCTAAAACTGAACACACAGGAGAGGTTCAAATCATAGAAAGTTAGAGTGTCAGTCCTCTTGTACTTAAGTCGGCATTGTGCCTTTTGTATTAAATTGGGATGCAATATCTGTGTTTCATCGTCAATAAGAAGGTCCAAGGTATACAGTAAACCTGAAGTGAAGCATCGGAATCTAAAACTGGACTCACATGAGAGGTTCAAATCATAGAAAGTTAGAGTGTCAGTCCTCTTGTACTTAAGTCGGCATTGTGCCTTTTGTATTAAATTCGGATGCAATTTCTGTGTTTCATCGTCAATAAGAAGGTCCAAGAGATACAGTAAACCTTCTGTGATGCATCGGAATCTAAAACTGGACTCTCAGGAGAGGTTCAAATCACAGATAGTTAGAGTGACAGTCCTGTTGCATTTAAGTCGGCATTGTGCTTTTGTATTAAATTCGGATGCAATTTCTGTGTTTCATCGTCAATAAGAAGGTCGAAGGGAAACAGGAAACCTGAAGTGAGGCATCGGAATCTAAAACTGGACTCACAGGTGAGGTTCAAATCATAGAATGTTAGAGTTTCAGTCCTCTAGTACTTATGTCGAGATTGTGCCTTTTTTATTAAATTCGGATGCAATTTCTGTGTTTCATCGTCAATAAGAAGGTCCAAGGTATACAGTAAACCTGAAGTGAAGCATCGGAATCAAAAACTGGACTCACAGGAGAGGTTCAAATCATAGAGAGTTAGAGTGTCACTCCGCTTGTACCTAAGTCTGGATTGTGCCTTTTGTATTAAATACGGATGCAATTTCTGTGTTTCATCGTCAATAAGAAGCTCCAAGGGATACAGTAAACCTGAAGTGAAGCATCGGAATCTAAAACTGGACTCACAGGAGAAGTTCAAATCATAGAAAGTTAGAGTGTCAGTCCTCTTGTTCTTAAGTCGGTATTGTGCCATTTGTATTAAATTCGGATGCAATTTCTGTTTTTCATCGTCAATAAGAAGGTCCAAGGTATACAGTAAACCTGAAGTGAAGCCTCGGATACTAAAGCTGGACCCACGGGAGAGGTTCAAATCATACAAAGTTAGAGTGTCAGTCCTCTTGTACTTAAGTCGGCATTGGGCCTTTTGTATTAAATTCGGATGCAATTTCTGTGTTTCATCGTCAATAAGAAGGTCCAAGGTATACAGTAAACCAGAAGTGAAGCATCGGAATCTAAAACTGGACTCACAGGAGAGGTTCAAACCATAGAAAGTTAGAGTGTCAGTCCTCTTGTACTTAAGTCGGTATTGTGTCTTTAGTATTAAATTCGGATGCAATTTCTTTGTTTCATCGTCAATAAGAATGTCCAAGGCATACAGTAAACCTGAAGTGAAGCATCGGAATCTGAAACAGGAGTCACAGGAGAGGTTCAAATCACAGAAAGTTAGAGTGTCAATCCTCTTGTACTTAAGTCGGCTTTGTGCCTTTTGTATTTAATTCGGATGCAATTTCTGTGTTTCATCGTCAATAAGAAGGTCCAAGAGATACAGTAAACTTGCTGTGATGCTTCGGAATCTAAAACTGGACTCACAGGAAAGGTTCAAATCATAGATAGTTTGAGTGTCAGTCCTTTTGTACTTAAGCCTGCATTGTGCCTTTTGTATTAAATTGGGATGCAATTTCTCTGTTTCATCGTCAATAAGAAGCTCCAAGGGATGCAGTAAACCTGAAGTGAAGCATCGGAATCTAAAACTCTACTCACAGGAGAGTTTCAAATCATAGAAAGTTAGAGTGTCAGTCCTCTTGTACTTAAGTCGGCATTGTGCCTTTTGTATTAAATTCGGATGCAATTTCTGTGATTCATCGTCAATAAGAAGGTCCAAAGTATACAGTAAACCTGAAGTGAAACATCGGAATCCGTAACTGACTCACAGGAGAGGTCCAAATCATTGAAAGTTGGAGTGTCCGTCCTCTTGTACTTAAGTCGGCATTGTGCCATTTGTATTATATTCGGATGCAATTTCTGTGTTTCATCGTCAATAAGAAGGTCCAAGGGAAGCAGTAAACCTGAAGTGAAACATCGGAATCTAAAACTCTACTCACAGGAGAGTTTCAAATCATAGAAAGTTAGAGTGTCAGTCCTCTTGTACTTAAGTCGGCATTGTGCCTTTTGTATTAAGTTCAGATGCAATTTCTGTGTTTCATCGTCAATAAGAAGGTCCAAGGGAAGCAGTAAACCTGAAGTGAAACATCGGAATCTTAAACTGAACACACAGGAGAGGTTCAAATAATAGAAAGTTAGAGTGTCAGTCCTCTTGTACTTAAGTCGGCATTGTGCCTTTTGTATTAAATTGGGATGCAATATCTGTGTTTCATCGTCAATAAGAAGGGCCAAGGTATACAGTAAACCTGAAGTGAAGCATCGGAATCTAAAACTGGACTCACAGGAGAGGTTCAAATCATAGAAAGTTAGAGTGTCTCTCCTCTTGTACTTAAGTCGGCATTGTGCCTTTTGTATTAAGTTCGGATGCAATTTCTGTGTTTCATCGTCAATAAGAAGGTCCAAGAGATACAGTAAACCTGCTGTGATGCATCGGAATCTAAAACTGGACTCACAGGAGAGGTTCAAATCATACATAGTTAGAGTGACAGTCCTGTTGCACTTAAGTCGGCATTGTGCTTTTGTATTAAATTCGGATGCAATATCTGTGTTTCATCGTCAATAAGAAGGTCCTAGGTATACAGTAAACCTGAAGTGAAGCATCGGAATCTAAAACTGGGTCACAGGAGAGGTTCAAATCATAGAAAGTTAGAGTGTCAGTCCTCTTGTACTTAAGTCGGCATTATGACTTTTGTATTCAATTAGGATGCAATTTCTGTGTTTCATCGTCAATAAGAAGAACCAATGTATACAGTAAACCTGAAGTGAAGCATCGGAATCTAAAACAGGACTCACAGGATAGGTTCAAATCATAGAAAGTTAGAGTGTCAGTCCTCTTGTTCTTAAGTCGGCGGTGTGCCTTTTGTATTAAATTCGGATGCAATTTCTGTGTTTCATCGTCAATAAGAAGGATCAAGGGATACAGTAAACCTGAAGTGAAGCATCGGATACTAAAACAGGACTCACGGGAGAGGTTCAAATCATACAAAGTTAGAGTGTCAGTGCTCTTGTACTTGAGTCGGCATTGTGCCTTTTGTAATAAACTAGGATGCAATTTCTGTGCTTCATCGTCAATAGGAAGGTCCAAGGTACACAGTAGACCTGAAGTGAAACATCGGAATCCGTAACTGGACTCACAGGAGAGGTTCAAATCATAGAAAGTTAGAGTGTCAGTCCTCTTGTACTTATGTCGGCATTGTGCCTTTTGTATTAAATTCGAATGCAATTTCTGTGTTTCATCGTCAATAAGAAGGACAAAGGTATACAGTAAACCTGATGTGAAGCATCGGAATCTAAAACCTTACTCAAAGGAGAGGTCCAAATCATAGAAAGATAGAGTGTCAGTCCTCTTTTACTTATGTCGGCATTGTGCCTTTTGTATTAAATTCGGATGCAATTTCTGTGTTTCATCGTCAATAAGAAGGTCGAAGGGAAACAGTAAACCTGAAGTGAGGCATCGGAATCTAAAACTGATCCCACAGGTGTGGTTCAAATCATAGAATGTTAGAGTTTCAGTCCTCTTGTACTTATGTCGAGATTGTGCCTTTTGTATTAAATTCGGATGCAATTTCTGTGTTTCATCGTCAATAAGAAGGTCCAAGGTATACAGTAAACCTGAAGTGAAGCATCGGAATCTAAAACTGGACTCACAGGAGAGGTTCAAATCATAGACAGTTAGAGTGTCACTCCGCTTGTACTTAAGTCTGGATTGTGCCTTTTGTATTAAATTCGGATGCAATTTCTGTGTTTCATCGTCAATAAGAAGCTCCAAGGGATACAGTAAACCTGAAGTGAAGCATCGGAATCTAAAACTGGACTCACAGGAGAAGTTCAAACCATAGAAAATTAGAGTGTCAGTCCTCTTGTGCTTAAGTCGGCATTGTGCCATTTGTATTAAAAATCGGATGCAATTTCTGTTTTTCATCGTCAATAAGAAGGTCCAAGGTATACAGTAAACCTGAAGCGAAGCATTGGAATCTAAAACTGGACTCACAGGAGAGGTTCAAATAATAGAAAGTTAGAGTGTCAGTCCTCTTGTACTTAAGTCGGCATTGGGCCTTTTGTATTAAGTTCGGATGCAATTTCTGTGTTTCATCGTCAATAAGAAGGTCCAAGGGATACAGTAAACCTGAAGTGAAGCATAGGAATCTAAAACTGGACTCACAGGACAGGTTCAAATCATAGAAAGTTAGAGTGTCAGTCCTCTTGTACTTAAGTCGGCATTGTGCCTTTTGTATTAAATTCGGATGCAATTTCTGTGTTTCATCGTCAATAAGAAGGTCCAAGGGAAGCAGTAAACCTGAAGTGAAACATCGGAATCTAAAACTGAACACACAGGAGAGGTTCAAATCATAGAAAGTTAGAGTGTCAGTCCTCTTGTACTTAAGTCGGCATTGTGCCTTTTGTATTAAATTGGGATGCAATATCTGTGTTTCATCGTCAATAAGAAGGTCCAAGGTATACAGTAAACCTGAAGTGAAGCATCGGAATCTAAAACTGGACTCACATGAGAGGTTCAAATCATAGAAAGTTAGAGTGTCAGTCCTCTTGTACTTAAGTCGGCATTGTGCCTTTTGTATTAAATTCGGATGCAATTTCTGTGTTTCATCGTCAATAAGAAGGTCCAAGAGATACAGTAAACCTTCTGTGATGCATCGGAATCTAAAACTGGACTCTCAGGAGAGGTTCAAATCACAGATAGTTAGAGTGACAGTCCTGTTGCATTTAAGTCGGCATTGTGCTTTTGTATTAAATTCGGATGCAATTTCTGTGTTTCATCGTCAATAAGAAGGTCGAAGGGAAACAGGAAACCTGAAGTGAGGCATCGGAATCTAAAACTGGACTCACAGGTGAGGTTCAAATCATAGAATGTTAGAGTTTCAGTCCTCTAGTACTTATGTCGAGATTGTGCCTTTTTTATTAAATTCGGATGCAATTTCTGTGTTTCATCGTCAATAAGAAGGTCCAAGGTATACAGTAAACCTGAAGTGAAGCATCGGAATCAAAAACTGGACTCACAGGAGAGGTTCAAATCATAGAGAGTTAGAGTGTCACTCCGCTTGTACCTAAGTCTGGATTGTGCCTTTTGTATTAAATACGGATGCAATTTCTGTGTTTCATCGTCAATAAGAAGCTCCAAGGGATACAGTAAACCTGAAGTGAAGCATCGGAATCTAAAACTGGACTCACAGGAGAAGTTCAAATCATAGAAAGTTAGAGTGTCAGTCCTCTTGTTCTTAAGTCGGTATTGTGCCATTTGTATTAAATTCGGATGCAATTTCTGTTTTTCATCGTCAATAAGAAGGTCCAAGGTATACAGTAAACCTGAAGTGAAGCCTCGGATACTAAAGCTGGACCCACGGGAGAGGTTCAAATCATACAAAGTTAGAGTGTCAGTCCTCTTGTACTTAAGTCGGCATTGGGCCTTTTGTATTAAATTCGGATGCAATTTCTGTGTTTCATCGTCAATAAGAAGGTCCAAGGTATACAGTAAACCAGAAGTGAAGCATCGGAATCTAAAACTGGACTCACAGGAGAGGTTCAAACCATAGAAAGTTAGAGTGTCAGTCCTCTTGTACTTAAGTCGGTATTGTGTCTTTAGTATTAAATTCGGATGCAATTTCTTTGTTTCATCGTCAATAAGAATGTCCAAGGCATACAGTAAACCTGAAGTGAAGCATCGGAATCTGAAACAGGAGTCACAGGAGAGGTTCAAATCACAGAAAGTTAGAGTGTCAATCCTCTTGTACTTAAGTCGGCTTTGTGCCTTTTGTATTTAATTCGGATGCAATTTCTGTGTTTCATCGTCAATAAGAAGGTCCAAGAGATACAGTAAACTTGCTGTGATGCTTCGGAATCTAAAACTGGACTCACAGGAAAGGTTCAAATCATAGATAGTTTGAGTGTCAGTCCTTTTGTACTTAAGCCTGCATTGTGCCTTTTGTATTAAATTGGGATGCAATTTCTCTGTTTCATCGTCAATAAGAAGCTCCAAGGGATGCAGTAAACCTGAAGTGAAGCATCGGAATCTAAAACTGGACTCACAGGTGAGGTTCAAATCATAGAAAGTTAAAGTGTCAGTCCTCTTGTACTTATGTCGGCATTGTGCCATTTGTATTAAATTCGGATGCAATTTCTGTGTTTCATCGTCAATAAGAAGGTCCAAGGTATACAGTAAACCTGAAGTGAAGCATCAGAATCTAAAACTGGACTCACACGAGAGGTTCACATAATAGAAAGTTAGAGTGTCAGTCCTCTTGTACTTAAGTCGGCATTGTGACTTTTGTATTAAATTAGGATGCAATTTCTGTGTTTCATCGTCAATAAGAAGGTCCAAGAGATACAGTAAACCTGCTGTGATGCTTCGGAATCTAAAACTGGACTCACAGGAGAGGTTCAAATCATAGATAGTTAGAGTGTCAGTTCGTCAATAAGAAGGTCCAAAGTGTAGAGTAAACCTGAAGTGAAACATCGGAATCCGTAACTGGACTCCCAGGAGAGGTCCAAATCATTGAAAGTTAGAGTGTCCGTCCTCTTGTACTTAAGTCGGCTTTGTGCCATTTGTATTATATTCGGATGCAATTTCCGTGTTTCATCGTCAATAAGAAGGTCCAAGGTATACAGTAAACCTGAAGTGAAGCATCGGAATCTAAAACAGGACTCACAGGAGAGGTTCAAATCATAGAAACTTAGAGTGTCAGTGCTCTTGTACTTAAGTCGGCATTGCGTCTTTTGTAATAAATTCGGATGCAATTTCTGTGGTTCTTCGTCAATAAGAAGGTCCAAAGTATACAGTAAACCTGAAGTGAAACATCGGAATCCGTAACTGGATTCACAGGAGAGGTCCAAATCATTGAAAGTTAGAGTGTCAGTCCTCTTGTACTTAAGTCGGCATTGTGCCATTTGTATTATATTCGGATGCAATTTCTGTGTTTCATCGTCAATAAGAAGGTCCAAGGTATACAGTAAACCTGAAGTGAAGCATCGGAATCTAAAACAGGACTCACAGGAGAGGTTCAAATCATAGAAACTTAGAGTGTCAGTGCTCTTGTACTTAAGTCGGCATTGCGCCTTTTGTAATAAATTCGGATGCAATTTCTGTGGTTCTTCGTCAATAAGAAGGTCCAAAGTATACAGTAAACCTGAAGTGAAACATCGGAATCCGTAACTGGACCCCCAGGAGAGGTCCAAATCATTGAAAGTTGGAGTGTCCGTCCTCTTGTACTTAAGTCGGCATTGTGCCATTTGTATTATATTCGGATGCAATTTCCGTGTTTCATCGTCAATAAGAAGGTCCAAGGTATACAGTAAACCTGAAGTGAAGCATCGGAATCTAAAACAGGACTCACAGGAGAGGTTCAAATCATAGAAACTTAGAGTGTCAGTGCTCTTGTACTTAAGTCGGCATTGTGCCTTTTGTATTAAATTCGGATGCAATTTCTGTGTTTCATCGTCAATAAGAAGGTCCAAGGGAAGCAGTAAACCTGAAGTGAAACATCGGAATCTAAAACTGAACACACAGGAGAGGTTCAAATCATAGAAAGTTAGAGTGTCAGTCCTCTTGTACTTAAGTCGGCATTGTGCCTTTTGTATTAAATTGGGATGCAATATCTGTGTTTCATCGTCAATAAGAAGGTCCAAGGTATACAGTAAACCTGAAGTGAAGCATCGGAATCTAAAACTGGACTCACATGAGAGGTTCAAATCATAGAAAGTTAGAGTGTCAGTCCTCTTGTACTTAAGTCGGCATTGTGCCTTTTGTATTAAATTCGGATGCAATTTCTGTGTTTCATCGTCAATAAGAAGGTCCAAGAGATACAGTAAACCTTCTGTGATGCATCGGAATCTAAAACTGGACTCTCAGGAGAGGTTCAAATCATAGATAGTTAGAGTGACAGTCCTGTTGCATTTAAGTCGGCATTGTGCTTTTGTATTAAATTCGGATGCAATTTCTGTGTTTCATCGTCAATAAGAAGGTCGAAGGGAAACAGGAAACCTGAAGTGAGGCATCGGAATCTAAAACTGGACTCACAGGTGAGGTTCAAATCATAGAATGTTAGAGTTTCAGTCCTCTAGTACTTATGTCGAGATTGTGCCTTTTGTATTAAATTCGGATGCAATTTCTGTGTTTCATCGTCAATAAGAAGGTCCAAGGTATACAGTAAACCTGAAGTGAAGCATCGGAATCAAAAACTGGACTCACAGGAGAGGTTCAAATCATAGAAAGTTAGAGTGTCACTCCGCTTGTACCTAAGTCTGGATTGTGCCTTTTGTATTAAATACGGATGCAATTTCTGTGTTTCATCGTCAATAAGAAGCTCCAAGGGATACAGTAAACCTGAAGTGAAGCATCGGAATCTAAAACTGGACTCACAGGAGAAGTTCAAATCATAGAAAGTTAGAGTGTCAGTCCTCTTGTTCTTAAGTCGGTATTGTGCCATTTGTATTAAATTCGGATGCAATTTCTGTTTTTCATCGTCAATAAGAAGGTCCAAGGTATACAGTAAACCTGAAGTGAAGCCTCGGATACTAAAGCTGGACTCACGGGAGAGGTTCAAATCATACAAAGTTAGAGTGTCAGTCCTCTTGTACTTAAGTCGGCATTGGGCCTTTTGTATTAAATTCGGATGCAATTTCTGTGTTTCATCGTCAATAAGAAGGTCCAAGGTATACAGTAAACCAGAAGTGAAGCATCGGAATCTAAAACTGGACTCACAGGAGAGGTTCAAACCATAGAAAGTTAGAGTGTCAGTCCTCTTGTACTTAAGTCGGTATTGTGTCTTTTGTATTAAATTCGGATGCAATTTCTGTGTTTCATCGTCAATAAGAATGTCCAAGGCATACAGTAAACCTGAAGTGAAGCATCGGAATCTGAAACAGGAGTCACAGGAGAGGTTCAAATCACAGAAAGTTAGAGTGTCAATCCTCTTGTACTTAAGTCGGCTTTGTGCCTTTTGTATTAAATTCGGATGCAATTTCTGTGTTTCATCGTCAATAAGAAGGTCCAAGAGATACAGTAAACCTGCTGTGATGCTTCGGAATCTAAAACTGGACTCACAGGAAAGGTTCAAATCATAGATAGTTTGAGTGTCAGTCCTTTTGTACTTAAGCCTGCATTGTGCCTTTTGTATTAAATTGGGATGCAATTTCTCTGTTTCATCGTCAATAAGAAGCTCCAAGGGATGCAGTAAACCTGAAGTGAAGCATCGGAATCTAAAACTGGACTCACAGGTGAGGTTCAAATCATAGAAAGTTAAAGTGTCAGTCCTCTTGTACTTATGTCGGCATTGTGCCATTTGTATTAAATTCGGATGCAATTTCTGTGTTTCATCGTCAATAAGAAGGTCCAAGGGAAGCAGTAAACCTGAAGTGAAACATCGGAATCTAAAACTCAACTCATAGGAGAGTTTCAAATCATAGAAAGTTAGAGTGTCAGTCCTCTTGTACTTAAGTCGGCATTGTGCCTTTTGTATTAAGTTCGGATGCAATTTCTGTGTTTCATCGTCAATAAGAAGGTCCAAGGGAAGCAGTAAACCTGAAGTGAAACATCGGAATCTAAAACTGAACACACAGGAGAGGTTCAAATAATAGAAAGTTAGAGTGTCAGTCCTCTTGTACTTAAGTCGGCATTGTGCCTTTTGTATTAAATTCGGATGCAATTTCTGTGTTTCATCGTCAATAAGAAGGTCCAAGAGATACAGTAAACCTTCTGTGATGCATCAGAATCTAAAACTGGACTCTCAGGAGAGGTTCAAATCATAGATAGTTAGAGTGACAGTCCTGTTGCATTTAAGTCGGCATTGTGCTTTTGTATTAAATTCGGATGCAATTTCTGTGTTTCATCGTCAATAAGAAGGTCGAAGGGAAACAGGAAACCTGAAGTGAGGCATCGGAATCTAAACCTGGACTCACAGGTGAGGTTCAAATCATAGAATGTTAGAGTTTCAGTCCTCTTGTACTTATGTCGGCATTGTGCCTTTTGTATTAAATTCGAATGCAATTTCTGTGTTTCATCGTCAATAAGAAGGACAAAGGGATACAGTAAACCTGAAGTGAAGCATCGGAAACTAAAACTGGACACACGGGAGAGGTTGAAATCATAGAAAGTTAGAGTGTCAGTCCTCTTGTACTTACGTCGGCATTGTGCCTTTTGTAATAAATTCGGATGCAATATCTGTGCTTCATCGTCCAAAAAAAAGGTCCAAGGTATACAGTAAACCTGATGTGAAGCATCGGAATCTAAAACCTTACTCAAAGGAGAGGTCCAAATCATAGAAAGATAGAGTGTCACTCCGCTTGTACTTAAGCCTGGATTGTGCCTTTTGTATTAAATTCGGATGCAATTTCTGTGTTTCATCGTCAATAAGAAGCTCCAAGGGATACAGTAAACCTGAAGTACAGCATCGGAATCTAAAACTGGACTCACAGGAGAAGTTCAAATCATAGAAAATTAGAGTGTCAGTCCTCTTGTACTTAAGTCGGCATTGTGCCATTTGTATTAAAAATCGGATGCAATTTCTGTTTTTCATCGTCAATAAGAAAGTCCAAGGTATACAGTAAACCTGAAGCGAAGCATTGGAATCTAAAACTGGACTCACAGGAGAGGTTCAAATAATAGAAAGTTAGAGTGTCAGTCCTCTTGTACGTAAGTCGGCATTGTGCCTTTTGTATTACATTGGGATGCAATTTCTGTGTTTCATCGTCAATACGAAGGTCCAAAGTATACAGTAAACCTGAAGTGAAGCATCGGAAACTAAAACTGGACACACGGGAGAGGTTGAAATCATAGAAAGTTAGAGTGTCAGTCCTCTTGTACTTACGTCGGCATTGTGCCTTTTGTAATAAATTCGGATGCAATATCTGTGCTTCATCGTCCAAAAAAAAGGTCCAAGGTATACAGTAAACCTGATGTGAAGCATCGGAATCTAAAACCTTACTCAAAGGAGAGGTCCAAATCATAGAAAGATAGAGTGTCACTCCGCTTGTACTTAAGCCTGGATTGTGCCTTTTGTATTAAATTCGGATGCAATTTCTGTGTTTCATCGTCAATAAGAAGCTCCAAGGGATACAGTAAACCTGAAGTACAGCATCGGAATCTAAAACTGGACTCACAGGAGAAGTTCAAATCATAGAAAATTAGAGTGTCAGTCCTCTTGTACTTAAGTCGGCATTGTGCCATTTGTATTAAAAATCGGATGCAATTTCTGTTTTTCATCGTCAATAAGAAAGTCCAAGGTATACAGTAAACCTGAAGCGAAGCATTGGAATCTAAAACTGGACTCACAGGAGAGGTTCAAATAATAGAAAGTTAGAGTGTCAGTCCTCTTGTACTTAAGTCGGCATTGTGCCTTTTGTATTACATTGGGATGCAATTTCTGTGTTTCATCGTCAATACGAAGGTCCAAAGTATACAGTAAACCTGAAGTGAAGCATCGGAATCTATAACTGGACTCACAGGAGAGGTTCAAATCATAGAAAGTTAGAGTGTCAGTCCTCTTGTACTTAAGTCGGCATTGGGCCTTTTGTATTAAGTTCGGATGCAATTTCTGTGTTTCATCGTCAATAAGAAGGTCCAAGGGATACAGTAAACCTGAAGTGAAGCATAGGAATCTAAAACTGGACTCACAGGACAGGTTCAAATCACAGAAAGTTAGAGTGTCAGTCCTCTTGAACTTAAGTCGGCATTGTGCCTTTTGTATTAAATTCAGATGCAATTTCTGTGTTTCATCGTCAATAAGAAGGTCCAAGGGAAGCAGTAAACCTGAAGTGAAACATCGGAATCTAAAACTGAACACACAGGAGAGGTTCAAATCATAGAAAGTTAGAGTGTCAGTCCTCTTGTACTTAAGTCGGCATTGTGCCTTTGTATTAATTTGGGATGCAATATCTGTGTTTCATCGTCAATAAGAAGGTCCAAGATATACAGTAAACCTGAAGTGAAGCATCGGAATCTAAAACTGGACTCACATGAGAGGTTCCAATCATAGAAAGTTAGAGTGTCAGTCCTCTTGTACTTAAGTCGGCTTTGTGCCATTTGTATTATATTCGGATGCAATTTCCGTGTTTCATCGTCAATAAGAAGGTCCAAGGTATACAGTAAACCTGAAGTGAAGCATCGGAATCTAAAACAGGACTCACAGGAGAGGTTCAAATCATAGAAACTTAGAGTGTCAGTGCTCTTGTACTTAAGTCGGCATTGCGCTTTTGTAATAAATTCGGATGCAATTTCTGTGGTTCTTCGTCAATAAGAAGGTCCAAAGTATACAGTAAACCTGAAGTGAAACATCGGAATCCGTAACTGGATTCACAGGAAGGTCCAAATCATTGAAAGTTAGAGTGTCAGTCCTCTTGTACTTAAGTCGGCATTGTGCCATTTGTATTATATTCGGATGCAATTTCTGTGTTTCATCGTCAATAAGAAGGTCCAAGGTATACAGTAAACCTGAAGTGAAGCATCGGAATCTAAAACAGGACTCACAGGAGAGGTTCAAATCATAGAAACTTAGAGTGTCAGTGCTCTTGTACTTAAGTCGGCATTGCGCCTTTTGTAATAAATTCGGATGCAATTTCTGTGGTTCTTCGTCAATAAGAAGGTCCAAAGTATACAGTAAACCTGAAGTGAAACATCGGAATCCGTAACTGGACCCCCAGGAGAGGTCCAAATCATTGAAAGTTGGAGTGTCCGTCCTCTTGTACTTAAGTCGGCATTGTGCCATTTGTATTATATTCGGATGCAATTTCTGTGTTTCATCGTCAATAAGAAGGTCCAAGGGAAGCAGTAAACCTGAAGTGAAACATCGGAATCTAAAACTCAACTCATAGGAGAGTTTCAAATCATAGAAAGTTAGAGTGTCAGTCCTCTTGTACTTAAGTCGGCATTGTGCCCTTTGTATTAAGTTCGGATGCAATTTCTGTGTTTCGTCGTCAATAAGAAGGTCCAAGGGAAGCAGTAAACCTGAAGTGAAACATCGGAATCTAAAACTGAACACACAGGAGAGGTTCAAATAATAGAAAGTTAGAGTGTCTGTCCTCTTGTACTTAAGTCGGCATTGTGCCTTTTGTATTAAATTGGGATGCAATATCTGTGTTTCATCGTATATAAGAAGGGCCAAGGTATACAGTAAACCTGAAGTGAAGCCTCGGATACTAAAACTGGACTCACGGGAGAGGTTCAAATCATACAAAGTTAGAGTGTCAGTGCTCTTGTACTTGAGTCGGCATTGTGCCTTTCGTAATAAACTCGGATGCAATTTCTGTGCTTCATCGTCAATAGGAAGGTCCAAGGTACACAGTAGACCTGAAGTGAAACATCGGAATCCGTAACTGGACTCACAGGAGAGGTTCAAATCATAGAAAGTTAGAGTGTCAGTCCTCTTGTACTTAAGTCGGCATTGTGCCTTTTGTATTAAATTCGAATGCAATTTCTGTGTTTCATCGTCAATAAGAAGGACAAAGGGATACAGTAAACCTGAAGTGAAGCATCGGAAACTAAAACTGGACACACGGGAGAGGTTGAAATCATAGAAAGTTAGAGTGTCAGTCCTCTTGTACTTACGTCGGCATTGTGCCTTTTGTAATAAATTCGGATGAAATATCTGTGCATCATTGTCCAAAAAAAAGGTCCAAGGTATACAGTAAACCTGATGTGAAGCATCGGAATCTAAAACCTTACTCAAAGGAGAGGTCTAAATCATAGAAAGATAGAGTGTCACTCCGCTTGTACTTAAGCCTGGATTGTGCCTTTTGTATTAAATTCGGATGCAATTTCTGTGTTTCATCGTCAATAAGAAGCTCCAAGGGATACAGTAAACCTGAAGTACAGCATCGGAATCTAAAACTGGACTCACAGGAGAAGTTCAAATCATAGAAAATTAGAGTGTCAGTCCTCTTGTACTTAAGTCGGCATTGTGCCATTTGTATTAAAAATCGGATGCAATTTCTGTTTTTCATCGTCAATAAGAAGGTCCAAGGTATACAGTAAACCTGAAGCGAAGCATTGGAATCTAAAACTGGACTCACAGGAGAGGTTCAAATAATAGAAAGTTAGAGTGTCAGTCCTCTTGTACTTAAGTCGGGATTGTGCCTTTTGTATTACATTGGGATGCAATTTCTGTGTTTCATCGTCAATACGAAGGTCCAAAGTATACAGTAAACCTGAAGTGAAGCATCGGAATCTATAACTGGACTCACAGGAGAGGTTCAAATCATAGAAAGTTAGAGTGTCAGTCCTCTTGTACTTAAGTCGGCATTGGGCCTTTTGTATTAAGTTCGGATGCAATTTCTGTGTTTCATCGTCAATAAGAAGGTCCAATGGATACAGTAAACCTGAAGTGAAGCATAGGAATCTAAAACTGGACTCACAGGACAGTTTCAAATCATAGAAAGTTAGAGTGTCAGTCCTCTTGTACTTAAGTCGGCATTGTGCCTTTTGTATTAAATTCGGATGCAATTTCTGTGTTTCATCGTCAATAAGAAGGTCCAAGGGAAGCAGTAAACCTGAAGTGAAACATCGGAATCTAAAACTGAACACACAGGAGAGGTTCAAATCATAGAAAGTTAGAGTGTCAGTCCTCTTGTACTTAAGTCGGCATTGTGCCTTTTGTATTAATTTGGGATGCAATATCTGTGTTTCATCGTCAATAAGAAGGTCCAAGGTATACAGTAAACCTGAAGTGAAGCATCGGAATCTAAAACTGGACTCACATGAGAGGTTCCAATCATAGAAAGTTAGAGTGTCAGTCCTCTTGTACTTAAGTCGGCATTGTGCCTTTTGTATTAAATTCGGATGCAATTTCTGTGTTTCATCGTCAATAAGAAGGTCCAAGAGATACAGTAAACCTGCTGTGATGCATCGGAATCTAAAACTGGACCCACAGGAGAGGTTCAAATCATAGATAGTCAGAGTGACAGTCCTGTTGCATTTAAGTCGGCATTGTGCTTTTGTATTAAATTGGGATGCAATTTCTGTGTTTCATTGTCAATAAGAAGGTCGAAGGGAAACAGGAAACCAGAAGTGAGGCATTGGAATCTGAAACTGGACTCACAGGTGAGGTTCAAATCATAGAATGTTAGAGTTTCAGTCCTCTAGTACTTATGTCGAGATTGTGCCTTTTGTATTAAATTCGGATGCAATTTCTGTGTTTCATCGTCAATAAGAAGGTCCAAGGTATACAGTAAACCTGAAGTGAAGCATCGGAATCAAAAACTGGACTGACATGAGAGGTTCAAATCATAGAAAGTTAGAGTGTCACTCCGCTTGTACTTAAGTCTGGATTGTGCCTTTTGTATTAAATACGGATGCAATTTCTGTGTTTCATCGTCAATAAGAAGGTCGAAGGGAAACAGTAAACCTGAAGTGAGGCATCGGAATCTAAAACTGATCTCACAGGTGAGGTTCAAATCATAGAATGTTAGAGTTTCAGTCCTCTTGTACTTATGTCGAGATTGTGCCTTTTGTATTAAATTCGGATGCAATTTCTGTGTTTCATCGTCAATAAGAAGGTCCAAGGTATACAGTAAACCTGAAGTGAAGCATCGGAATCTAAAACTGGACTCACAGGAGAGGTTCAAATCATAGAAAGTTAGAGTGTCACTCCGCTTGTACTTAAGTCTGGATTGTGCCTTTTGTATTAAATTCGGATGCAATTTCTGTATTTCATCGTCAATAAGAAGCTCCAAGGGATACAGTAAACCTGAAGTGAAGCATCGGAATCTAAAACTGGACTCACAGGAGAAGTTCAAATCATAGAAAATTAGAGTGTCAGTCCTCTTGTACTTAAGTCGGCATTGTGCCATTTGTATTAAAAATCGGATGCAATTTCTGTTTTTCATCGTCAATAAGAAGGTCCAAGGTATACAGTAAACCTGAAGTGAAGCATTGGAAACTAAAACTGGACTCACAGGAGAGGTGCAAATAATAGAAAGTTAGAGTGTCTGTCCTCTTGTACTTAAGTCGGCATTGTGCCTTTTGTATTAAATTGGGATGCAATTTCTGTGTTTCATCGTCAATACGTAGGTCCAAAGTATACAGTAAACCTGAAGTGAAGCATCGGAATCTATAACTGGACTCACAGGAGAGGTTCAAATCATAGAAAGTTAGAGTGTCAGTCCTCTTGTACTTAAGTCGGCATTGGGCATTTTGTATTAAGTTCGGATGCAATTTCTGTGTTTCATCGTCAATAAGAAGGTCCAAGGGATACAGTAAACCTGAAGTGAAGCATAGGAATCTAAAACTGGACTCACAGGACAGGTTCAAATCATAGAAAGTTAGAGTGTCGGTTCTCTTGTACTTAAGTCGGCATTGTGCAAACCTGCTGTGATGCATCGGAATATAAAACTGGACTCACAGGAGAGGTTCAAATCATAGATAGTTAGAGTGACAGTCCTGTTGCATTTAAGTCGGCATTGTGCTTTTGTATTAAATTCGGATGCAATTTCTGTGTTTCATCGTCAATAAGAAGGTCGAAGGGAAACAGGAAACCTGAAGTGAGGCATCGGAATCCAAAACTGGACTCACAGGTGAGGTTCAAATCATAGAATGTTAGAGTTTCAGTCCTCTAGTACTTATGTCGGGATTGTGCCTTTTGTATTAAATTCGGATGCAATTTCTGTGTTTCATCGTCAATAAGAAGGTCCAAGGTATACAGTAAACCTGAAGTGAAGCATCGGAATCAAAAACTGGACTCACGGGAGAGGTTCAAATCATAGAAAGTTAGAGTGTCACTCCACTTGTACTTAAGTCTGGATTGTGCCTTTTGTATTAAATACGGATGCAATTTCTGTGTTTTATCGTCAATAAGAAGCTCCAAGGGATACAGTAAACCTGAAGTGAAGATTCGGAATCTAAAACTGGACTCACAGGAGAAGTTCAAATCATAGAAAGTTAGAGTGTCAGTCCTCTTGTACTTAAGTCGGCATTGTGCCATTTGCATTAAATTCGGATGCAATTTCTGTTTTTCATCGTCAATAAGAAGGTCCAAGGTATACAGTAAACCTGAAGTGAAGTATTGGTATCTAAAACTGGACTCACAGGAGAGGTTCAAATAATAGAAAGTTAGAGTGTCAGTCCTCTTGTACTTAAGTCGGCATTGTGCCATTTGTATTATATTTGGATACAATTTCTGTGATTCATCGTCAATAAGAAGGTCCAAGGTATACAGTAAACCTGAAGTGAAGCATCGGAATCTGTAACTGGACTCACAGGAGACGTTCAAATCATAGAAAGTTAGAGTGTCAGTCCTCTTGTACTTAAGTCGGCATTGTGCCTTTTGTATTAAATTCGGATGCAATTTCTGTGTTTCATCGTCAAAAAGAAGGCCCAAGAGGTACAGTAAACCTGCTGTGATGCATCGGAATCTAAAACTGGACTCACGGGAGAGGTTCAAATCATAGATAGTTAGAGTGTCAGTCCTGTTGTACTTAAGTCTGCGTTGTGCCTTTTGTATTAAATTCGGATGCAATTTCTGTGTTTCATCGTCAATAAGAAGCTCCGAGGGATACAGTAAACCTGAAGTGAAGCATCGGAATCTAAAACTGGACTCACAGGAGAGGTTCAAATCACAGAAAGTTAGAGTGTCAGTCCTCATGTACTTAAGTCGGCATTGTGCCACTTGTATTAAATTCGGATGCAATTTCTGTGTTTTATCGTCAATAAGAAGGTCCAAGGTATACAGTAAACCTGAAGTGAAGCATCGGAATCTAAAACTGGACTCACAGGAGAGGTTCAAATAATAGAAAGTAAGAGTGTCAGTCCTCTTGTACTTAAGTCGGCATTGTGCCTTTTGTATTAAATTCGGATGCAATTTCTGTTTTTCATCGTCAATAAGAAGGTCCAAAGTATACAGTAAACCTGAAGTGAAGCATCGGAATCTAAAACAGGACCTACAGGAGAGGTTCAAATCATAGAAAGTTAGAGTGTCAGTGCTCTTGTACTTAAGTCGGCATTGTGCCTTTTGTAAAAAATTCGGATGCAATTTCTGTGGTTCATCGTCAAAAAGAAGGTCCAAAGTATACAGTAAACCTGAAGTGAAACATCGGAATCCGTAACTGGACTCACAGGAGAGGTCCAAATCATTGAATGTTAGAGTGTCAGTCCTCTTGTACTTAAGTCGGCATTGTGCCATTTGTATTACATTCGGATGCAATTTCTGTGTTTCATCGTCAATAAGAAGGTCCAAGGTATACAGTAAACCTGAAGTGAAGCATCGGAATCTATAACTGGACTCACAGGAGGGCTTCAAATCATAGAAAGTTAGAGTGTCAGTCCTCTTGACTTAAGTCAGCATTGTGCCTTTTGTATTAAATTCGGATGCAATTTCTGTGTTTCATCGTCAATAAGAATGTCCAAGGCATACAGTAAACCTGAAGTGAAGCATCGGAATCTAAAACAGGACTCACAGGAGTGGTTCAAATCATAGAAAGTTAGAGTGTCAGTCCTCTTGTACTTATGTCGGCATTGTGCATTTTGTATTAAATTCGGATGCAATATCTGTGTTTCATCGTCAATAAGAAGGACCAAGGGATACAGTAAACCTGAAGTGAAGCATCGGAAACTATAACTGGACTCACGGGAGAGGATGAAATCATAGAAAGGTAGAGTGTCAATCTTCTTGTACTTAAGTCGGCATTGTGCCTTTTGTATTATATTCGGATACAATTTCTGTGTTTCATCGTCAATAAGAAGGTCCAAGGTATACAGTAAACCTGAAGTGAAGCATCGGAATCTATAACTGGACTCACAGGAGAGCTTCAAATCATAGAAAGTTAGAGTGTCAGTCCTCTTGTACTTAAGTCGGCATTGTGCCATTTGCATTAAATTCGGATGCAATTTCTGTGTTTCATCGTCAATAAGAAGGTCCTAGGTATACAGTAAAGCTGAAGTGATGCATCGGAATCTAAAACTGGATTCACAGGAGAGGTTCAAATCATAGAAAGTTAGAGTGTCAGTCCTCTTGTACTTAAGTCGGCATTGTGACTTTTGTATTGAATTAGGATGCAATTTCTGTGATTCATCGTCAATAAGAGGAACCAATGTACACAGTAAGCCTGAAGTGAAACATCGGAATCTAAAACTGGACTCACAGGAGAGGTTGAAATCATAGAAAGTTAGAGTGTCAGTCCTCTTGTACTTACGTCGGCATTGTGCCTTTTGTAATAAATTCGGATGTAATATCTGTGCTTCATCGTCAAAAAGAACGTCCGAGGTATACAGTAAACCTGATGTGAAGCGTCGGAAGCTAAAACTGGACTCACAGGAGAGGTCCAAATCATAGAAAGTTAGAGTTTCAGTCCTCTTGTACTTATGTCGAGATTCTGCCTTTTGTATTAAATTCGGATGCAATTTCTGTGTTTCATCGTCAATAAGAAGGTCCAAGGTATACAGTAAACCTGAAGTGAAGCATCGGAATCTAAAACTGGACTCACAGGAGAGGTTCAAATCATAGAAAGTTAGAGTGTCACTCCGCTTGTACTTAAGTCTGGATTGTGCCTTTTACATTAAATTCGGATGCAATTTCTGTGTTTCATCGTCAACAAGAAGCTCCAAGGGATACAGTAAACCTGAAGTGAAACATCGGAATCCGTAACTGGACTCACAGGAGAGGTTCAAATCATAGAAAGTTAGAGTGTCAGTCCTCTTGTACTTATGTCGGCATTGTGCCTTTTGTATTAAATTCGGATGCAATTTCTGTGTTTCATCGTCAATAAGAAGGACAAAGGGATACAGAAAAACCTGAGGTGAAGCATCGGTAACTAAAACTGGACACGGGAGAGGTTGAAATCATAGAAAGTTAGAGTGTCAGTCCTCTTGTACTTACGTCGGCATTGTGCCTTTTGTAATAAATTCGGATGCAATTTCTGTGCTTCATCGTCAAAAGGAAGGTCCAAGGTATACAGTAAACCTGATGTGAAGCATCGGAATCTAAAACTGGACTCAAAGGAGAGGTCCAAATCATAGAAAGATAGAGTTTCAGTCCTCTTGTACTTAAGTCGGCATTGTGCCTTTTGTATTAAATTCGGATGCAATTTCTGTGTTTCATCGTCAATAAGAAGGTCGAAGGGAAACAGTAAACCTGAAGTGAGGCATCGGAATCTAAAACTGGACTCACAGGTGAGGTTCAAATCATAGAATGTTAGAGTTTCAGTCCTCTTGTCCTTATGTCGAGATTGTGCCTTTTGTATTAAATTCGGATGCAATTTCTGTGTTTCATCGACAATAAGAAGGTCCAAGGTATACAGTAAACCAGAAGTGAAGCATCGGAATCAAAAACTGGACTTACAGGAGAGGTTCAAATCATAGAAAGTTAGAGTGTCACTCCGCTTGTACTTAAGTCTGGATTGTGCCTTTTGTATTATATTCGGATGCAATTTCTGTGTTTCATCGTCAATAAGAAGCTCCAAGGGATACAGTAAACCTGAAGTGAAGCATCGGAATCTAAAACTGGACTCACAGGAGAAGTTCAAATAATAGAAAGTTAGAGTGTCAGTCCTCTTGTACTTAAGTCGGCATTGTGCCTTTTGTATTAAATTGGGATGCAATTTCTGTGTTTCATCGTCAATAAGAAGGTCCAAAGTATACAGTAAACCTGAAGTGAAACATCGGAATCCGTACCTGGACTCACAGGAGGGGTCCAAATCGTTGAAAGTTAGAGTGTCCGTCCTCTTGTACTTAAGTCGGCATTGTGCCATTTGTATTATATTTGGATACAATTTCTGTGATTCATCGTCAATAAGAAGGTCCAAGGTATACAGTAAACCTGAAGTGAAGCATCGGAATCTATAACTGGACTCACAGGAGAGGTTCAAATCATAGAAAGTTCGAGTGTCAGTCCTCTTGTACGTAAGTCGGCATTGTGCCTTTTGTATTAAATTCGGATGCAATTTCTGTGTTTCATCGTCAATAAGAAGGTCCAAGGTATACAGTAAACCTGAAGTGAAGCATCGGAATCTAAAACTGGACTCACAGGAGAGGTTCAAATAATAGAAAGTTAGAGTGTCAGTCCTCTTGTACTTAAGTCCGCATTGTGCCTTTTGTATTTAATTAGGATGCAATTTCTGTTTTTCATCGTCAATAAGAAGGTCCAATGTATACAGTAAACCTGAAGTGAAGCATCGGAATCTAAAACAGGACTCACAGGAGAGGTTCAAATCATAAAAAGTGTGAGTGTTAGTCCTCTTGTACTTAAGTCAGCATTGTGCCTTTTGTATTAAATTC
This sequence comes from Schistocerca americana, assembly GCF_021461395.2. Lineage (NCBI taxonomy): Eukaryota > Metazoa > Arthropoda > Insecta > Orthoptera > Acrididae > Schistocerca > Schistocerca americana. Next base: position 64,183,521 of record NC_060121.1, read on the forward strand.
GGATGCAATTTCTGTGTTTCATCGCCAATGAGGAAGTCCAAGGTATACAGTAAACCTGAAGTGAAGCATCGGAATCTAAAACTGGACTTACAGGATAGTTTAAAATCATAGAAAGTGAGAGTGTCAGTCCTCTTGTACTTAAGTCGGCATTCTGCCTTTTGTATTAAATTCGGATGCAATTTCTGTGTTTCATCGTCAATAAGAAGGTCCAAGGTATACAGGAAACCTGAAGTGAAGCATCGATATCTAAAACTGGACTCACAGGAGATGTTCAAATCATAGAAAGTGAGAGTGTCAGTGCTCTTGTACTTAAGTCGGCAATGTGCCTTTTGTAAAAAATTCGGATGCAATTTCTGTGGTTCATCGTCAATACGAAGGTCCAAAGTATACAGTAAACCTGAAGTGAAACATCGGAATCCGTAACTGGACTCACAGGAGAGGTCCAAATCATTGAAAGTTAGAGTGTCAGTCCTCTTGTACTTAAGTCGGCATTGTGCCATTTGTATTAAATTCGGATGCAATTTCTGTGTTTCATCGTCAATAAGAAGGTCCAAGGTATACAGTAAACCTGAAGTGAAGCATCGGAATCTAAAACAGGACTCACAGGAGAGGTTCTCATCATTGAAAGTTAGAGTGTCAGTCCTCTTGTACTTATGTCGGCATTGTGCATTTTGTATTAAATTCGGATGCAATTTCTGTGTTTCATCGTCAATAAGAAGGACCAAGGGATACAATAAACCTGAAGTGAAGCATCGGAAACTATAACTGGACTCACGGGAGAGGTTGAAATCATAGAAAGGTAGAGTGTCAATCTTCTTGTACTTAAGTCGGCGTTGTGCCTTTTGTATTATATTCGGATACAATTTCTGTGTTTCATCGTCAATAAGAAGGTCCAAGGTATACAGTAAACCTGAAGTGAAGCATCGGAATCTATAACTGGACTCACAGGAGAGCTTCAAATCATAGAAAGTTAGAGTGTCAGTCCTCTTGACTTAAGTCAGCATTGTGCCTTTTGTATTAAATTCGGATGCAATTTCTGTGTTTCATCGTCAATAAGAATGTCCAAGGCATACAGTAAACCTGAAGTGAAGCATCGGAATCTAAAACTGGATTCACAGGAGAGGTTCAAATCATAGAAAGTTAGAGTGTCAGTCCTCTTGTACTTAAGTCGGCATTGTGACTCTTGTATTGAATTAGGATGCAATTTCTGTGTTTCATCGGCAATAAGAAGAACCAATGTACACAGTAATCCTGAAGTGAAGCATCGGAATCTAAAACAGGACTCACAGGAGAGGTTCAAATCATAGAATGTTAGAGTGTCAGTCCTCTTGTCCTTAAGTCGGCAGTGTGCCTTTTGTATTAAATTCGGATGCAATTTCTGTGTTTCATCGTCAATAAGAAGGACCAAGGGATACAGTAAACCTGAAGTGAAGCATCGGATACTAAAACTGGACTCACAGGAGAGGTTCAATTCATACTAAGTTAGAGTGTCAGTGCTCTTGTACTTAAGTCGGCATTGTGCCTTTTGTAATAAACTCGGATGCAATTTCTGTGCTTCATCGTCAATAGGAAGGTCCAAGGTACACAGTAAACCTGAAGTGAAACATCGGAATCCGTAACTGGACTCACAGGAGAGGTTAAAATCATAGAAAGTAGAGTGTCAGTCCTCTGGTACTTTAGTCGGGATTGTGCATTTTGTATTAAATTCGGATGCAATTTTGTGTTTCATCGTCAATAAGAAGGTCAAAGGGATACAGTAAACTTGAAGTGAAGCATCGGAATCTATAACTGGTCTCACAGGAGAGGTTAAAATCGTAGAAAGTTAGAGTATCAGTCATCTTGTACTTAAGTCGGCATTGTGCCTTTTGTATTAAATTCGGATGCAATTACTGTGTTTCATCGACAATAAGAAGGTCCAAGGTATACAGTAAACCAGAAGTGAAGCATCGGAATCAAAAACTGGACTTACAGGAGAGGTTCAAATCATAGAAAGTTAGAGTGTCACTCCGCTTGTACTTAAGTCTGGATTGTGCCTTTTGTATTATATTCGGATGCAATTTCTGTGTTTCATCGTCAATAAGAAGCTCCAAGGGATACAGTAAACCTGAAGTGCAGCATCGGAATCTAAAACTGGACTCACAGGAGAAGTTCAAATAATAGAAAGTTAGAGTGTCAGTCCTCTTGTACTTAAGTCGGCATTGTGCCTTTTGTATTAAATTGGGATGCAATTTCTGTGTTTCATCGTCAATAAGAAGGTCCAAAGTATACAGTAAACCTGAAGTGAAACATCGGAATCCGTACCTGGACTCACAGGAGGGGTCCAAATCGTTGAAAGTTAGAGTGTCCGTCCTCTTGTACTTAAGTCGGCATTGTGCCATTTGTATTATATTTGGATACAATTTCTGTGATTCATCGTCAATAAGAAGGTCCAAGGTATACAGTAAACCTGAAGTGAAGCATCGGAATCTATAACTGGACTCACAGGAGAGGTTCAAATCATAGAAAGTTCGAGTGTCAGTCCTCTTGTACGTAAGTCGGCATTGTGCCTTTTGTATTAAATTCGGATGCAATTTCTGTGTTTCATCGTCAACAAGAAGGTCCAAGGTATACAGTAAACCTGAAGTGAAGCATCGGAATCTAAAACTGGACTCACAGGAGAGGTTCAAATAATAGAAAGTTAGAGTGTCAGTCCTCTTGTACTTAAGTCCGCATTGTGCCTTTTGTATTTAATTAGGATGGAATTTCTGTTTTTCATCGTCAATAAGAAGGTCCAATGTATACAGTAAACCTGAAGTGAAGCATCGGAATCTAAAACAGGACTCACAGGAGAGGTTCAAATCATAAAAAGTGTGAGTGTTAGTCCTCTTGTACTTAAGTCGGCATTGTGCCTTTTGTATTAAATTCGGATGCAATTTCTGTGTTTCATCGCCAATGAGGAAGTCCAAGGTATACAGTAAACCTGAAGTGAAGCATCGGAATCTAAAACTGGACTTACAGGATAGTTTAAAATCATAGAAAGTGAGAGTGTCAGTCCTCTTGTACTTAAGTCGGCATTCTGCCTTTTGTATTAAATTCGGATGCAATTTCTGTGTTTCATCGTCAATAAGAAGGTCCAAGGTATACAGGAAACCTGAAGTGAAGCATCGATATCTAAAACTGGACTCACAGGAGAGGTTCAAATCATAGAAAGTGAGAGTGTCAGTGCTCTTGTACTTAAGTCGGCATTGTGCCTTTTGTAAAAAATTCGGATGCAATTTCTGTGGTTCATCGTCAATACGAAGGTCCAAAGTATACAGTAAACCTGAAGTGAAACATCGGAATCCGTAACTGGACTCACAGGAGAGGTCCTAATCATTGAAAGTTAGAGTGTCAGTCCTCTTGTACTTAAGTCGGCATTGTGCCATTTGTATTAAATTCGGATGCAATTTCTGTGTTTCATCGTCAATAAGAAGGTCCAAGGTATACAGTAAACCTGAAGTGAAGCATCGGAATCTAAAACAGGACTCACAGGAGAGGTTCTCATCATTGAAAGTTAGAGTGTCAGTCCTCTTGTACTTATGTCGGCATTGTGCATTTTGTATTAAATTCGGATGCAATTTCTGTGTTTCATCGTCAATAAGAAGGACCAAGGGATACAGTAAACCTGAAGTGAAGCATCGGAAACTATAACTGGACTCACGGGACAGGTTGAAATAATAGAAAGGTAGAGTGTCAATCTTCTTGTACTTAAGTCGGCGTTGTGCCTTTTGTATTATATTCGGATACAGTTTCTGTGTTTCATCGTCAATAAGAAGGTCCAAGGTATACAGTAAACCTGAAGTGAAGCATCGGAATCTATAACTGGACTCACAGGAGAGCTTCAAATCATAGAAAGTTAGAGTGTCAGTCCTCTTGACTTAAGTCAGCATTGTGCCTTTTGTATTAAATTCGGATGCAATTTCTGTGTTTCATCGTCAATAAGAATGTCCAAGGCATACAGTAAACCTGAAGTGCAGCATCGGAATCTAAAACAGGACTCACAGGAGAGGTTCAAATCATAGAAAGTTAGAGTGTCAGTCCTCTTGTACTTAAGTCGGCATTGTGCCTTTTGTATTCAATTCGGATGCAATTTCTGTGTTTCATCGTCAATAAGAAGGTCCAAGAGATACAGTAAACCTGCTGTGATGCATCGGAATCTAAAACAGGACTCACAGGAAAGGTTCAAATCATAGATAGTTAGAGTGACAGTCCTGTTGTACTTAAGTCAGCATTGTGATTTTGTATTAAATTCGGATGCAATTTCTGTGTTTCATCGTCAATAAAAAGCTCCAAGGGATACAGTAAACCTGAAGTGAAACATCGGAATCTAAAACTGGACTCACCGGAGAGGTTCAAATCATAGAAAGTTGGAGTGTCAGTCCTCTTGTACTTAAGTCGGCATTGTGCCATTTGTATTAAATTCGGATGCAATTTCTGTGTTTCTTCGTCAATAGGAAGGTCCTAGGTATAAAGTAAACCTGAAGTGAAGCATCGGAATCTAAAACTGGATTCACAGGAGAGGTTCAAATCATAGAAAGTTAGAGTGTCAGTCCTCTTGTACTTAAGTCGGCATTGTGACTCTTGTATTGAATTAGGATGCAATTTCTGTGTTTCATCGTCAATAAGAAGAACCAATGTACACAGTAATCCTGAAGTGAAGCATCGGAATCTAAAACAGGACTCACAGGAGAGGTTCAAATCATAGAATGTTAGAGTGTCAGTCCTCTTGTCCTTAAGTCGGCAGTGTGCCTTTTGTATTAAATTCGGATGCAATTTCTGCGTTTCATCGTCAATAAGAAGGACCAAGGAATACAGTAAACCTGAAGTGAAGCATCGGATACTAAAACTGGACTCACAGGAGAGGTTCAATTCATACTAAGTTAGAGTGTCAGTGCTCTTGTACTTAAGTCGGCATTGTGCCTTTTGTAATAAACTCGGATGCAATTTCTGTGCTTCATCGTCAATAGGAAGGTCCAAGGTACACAGTAAACCTGAAGTGAAACATCGGAATCCGTAACTGGACTCACAGGAGAGGTTAAAATCATAGAAAGTAGAGTGTCAGTCCTCTGGTACTTTAGTGGGGATTGTGCATTTTGTATTAAATTCGGATGCAATTTTGTGTTTCATCGTCAATAAGAAGGTCCAAGGTACACAGTAAACCTGAAGTGAAACATCGGAATCCGTAACTGGACTCACAGGAGAGGTTAAAATCATAGAAAGTAGAGTGTCAGTCCTCTGGTACTTTAGTCGGGATTGTGCCTTTTGTATTAAATTCGGATGCAATTTCTGTGTTTCATCGTCAATAAGAAGGTCCAAAGTATACAGTAAACCTGAAGTGAAACATCGGAATCCGTAACTGGACTCACAGGAGAGGTCCAAGTCATTGAAAGTTAGAGTGTCCGTCCTCTTGTACTTAAGTCAACATTGGGCCATTTGTATTATATTCGGATGCAATTTCTGTGTTTCATAGTCAATAAGAAGGTCCAAGGGATGCAGTAAACCTGAAGTGAAACATGGGAATCTAAAACTGGACTCACAGGAGAGGTTGAAATCATAGAAAGTTAGAGTGTCAGTCCTCTTGTCCTTACGTCGGCATTGTGCCTTTTGTAATAAATTCGGATGCAATTTCTGTGCTTCATCGTCAAAAAGAACGTCCAAGGTATACAGTAAACCTGATGTGAAGCATCGGAATCTAAAACTGGACTCAAAGGAGAGGTCCAAATCATAGAAAGTTAGAATTTCAGTCCTCTTGTTCTTATGTCGAGATTGTGCCCTTTGTATTAAATTCGGATGCAATTTCTGTGTTTCATCGTCAATAAGAAGGTCCAAGGTATACAGTAAACCTGAAGTGAAGCATCGGAATCTAAAACTGGACTCACAGGAGAGGTTCAAATCATAGAAAGTTACAGTGTCACTCCACTTGTACTTAAGTCTGGATTGTGCCTTTTGTATTAAATTCGGATGCAATTTCTGTGTTTCATCGTCAATAAGAAGCTCCAAGGGATACAGTAAACCTGAAGTGAAGCATCGGAATCTAAAACTGGACTCACAGGAGAAGTTCAAATCGTAGAAAATTAGAGTGCCAGTCCTCTTGTACTTAAGTCGGCATTGTGCCATTTGTATTAAATTCGGATGCAATTTCTGTTTTTCATCGTCAATAAGAAGGTCCAAGGTATACAGTAAACCTGAAGTGAAGCATTGGAATCTAAAACTGGACTCACAGGAGAGGTTCAAATAATAGAAAGTTAGAGTGTCAGTCCTCTTGTACTTAAGTCGGCATTGTGCCTTTTGTATTAAATTGGGATGCAATTTCTGTGTTTCATCGCCAATAAGAAGGTCCAATGTATGCAGTAAACCTGAAGTGATACATCGGAATCCGTAACTGGACTCAAAGGAGGGGTCCAAATCATTGAAAGTTAGAGTGTCCGTCCTCTTGTACTTAAGTCAGCATTGTGCCAATTGTATTATATTTGGATACAATTTCTGTGTTTCATCGTCAATAAGAAGGTCCAAGGTATACAGTAAACCTGAAGTGAAGCATCGGAGTCTATAACTGGTCTCACAGGAGAGGTTTAAATCATAGAAAGTTAGAGTGTCAGTCCTCTTGTACTTAAGTCGGCATTGTGCCTTTTGTATTAAATTCAGAAGCAATTTCTGTGTTTCATCGTCAGTAAGAAGGTCCAAGGTATACAGTAAACCTGAAGTGAAGCATCGGAATCTAAAACTGGACTCACAGGAGAGGTTCAAATCATAGAAAGTTAGAGTGTCAGACGTCTTGTACTTAAGTCGGCATTGTGCCTTTTGTATTAAATTCGGATGCAATTTCTGTGTTTCATCGTCAATACGAAGGCCCAAGAGATACAGTAAACCTGCTGTGATTCATCGGAATCTAAAACTGGACTCACGGGAGAGGTTCAAATCATAGATAGTTAGAGTGTCAGTCGTGTTGTACTTAAGTCTGCGTTGTGCCTTTTGTATTAAATTCGGATGCAATTTCTGTGTTTCATCGTCAATAAGAAGCTCCAAGGGATACAGTAAACCTGAAGTGAAGCATCGGAATCTAAAACTGGACTCACAGGAGAGGTTCAAGTCATAGAAAGTTAGAGTGTCAGTCCTCTTGTACTTAAGTCGGCATTGTGCCATTTGTATTAAATTCGGATGCAATTTCTGTGTTTCATCGTCAATAAGAAGGTCCAAGGTATACAGTAAACCTGAAGTGAAGCATCGGAATCTAAAACTGGACTCACAGGAGAGGTTCAAATAATAGAAAATTAGACTGTCAGTCGTCTTGTACTTAAGTCGGCATTGTGCATTTTGTATTAAATTAGGATGCAATTTCTGTTATTCATCGTCAATAAAAAGGTCCAATGTATACAGTAAACCTGAAGTGAAGCATCGGAATCTAAAACAGGACTCAGAGGAGAGGTTCAAATCTTAGAAAGTTAGAGTGTCAGTCCTCTTGACTTAAGTCAGCATTGTGCCTTTTGTATTAAATTCGGATGCAATTTCTGTGTTTCATCGTCAATAAGAATGTCCAAGGCATACAGTAAACCTGAAGTGAAGCATCGGAATCTGAAACAGGACTCACAGGAGAGGTTCAAATCATAGAAAGTTAGAGTGTCAGTCCTCTTGTACTTAAGTCGGCATTGTGCCATTTGTATTATATTCGGATGCAATTTCTGTGTTTCATCGTCAATAAGAAGGTCCAAGAGATACAGTAAACCTGCTGTGATCATCGGAATCTAAAACTGGACTCACAGGAGAGGTTCAAATCATAGATAGTTAGAGTGACAGTCCTGTTGTACTTAAGTCGGCATTGTGCTCTTGTATTAAATTCGGATGCAATTTCTGTGTTTCATCGTCAATAAGAAGCTCCAAGGGGTACAGTAAACCTGAAGTGAAACATCGGAATCTAAAACTGGACTCACAGGAGAGGTTCAAATCATAGAAAGTTAGAGGGTCGGTCCTCTTGTACTTAAGTCGGCATTGTGCCATTTGTATTAAATTCGGATGCAATTTCTGTGTTTCATCGTCAGTAAGAAGGTCCTAGGCATACAGTACACCTGAAGTGAAGCATCGGAATCTAAAACTGGATTCACAGGAGAGGTTCAAATCATAGAAAGTTAGAGTGTCAGTCCTATTGTACTTAAGTCGGCATTGTGACTTTTGTATTGAATTAGGATGCAATTTCTGTGTTTCATCGTCAATTAGTAGAACCAATGTACACAGTAAACCTGAAGTGAAGCATCGGAATCTAAAACAGGACTCACAGGAGAGGTTCAAATCATAGAAAGTTAGAGTGTCAGTCCTATTGTACTTATGTCGGCATTGTGCATTTTGTATTAAATTCGGATGCTGTTTCTGTGTTTCATCGACAATAAGAAGGACCAAGGGATACAGTAAACCTGAAGTGAAGCATCGGAAACTATAACTGGACTCACGGGAAAGGTTGAAATCATAGAAAGGTAGAGTGTCAATCCTCTTGTACCTAAGTCGGCATTGTGCCTTTTCTATTATATTCGGATACAATTTCGGTGTTTCATCGCCAATAAGAAGGTCCAAGGTATACAGTAAACCTGAAGTGAAGCATCGGAATCTATAACTGGACTCACAGGAGAGCTTCAAATCATAGAAAAATAGGGTGTCAGTCCTCTTGACTTAAGTCAGCATTGTGCCTTTTGTATTAAATTCGGATGCAATTTCTGTGTTTCATCGTCAATAAGAATGTCCAAGGCATACAGTAAACCTGAAGTAAAGCATCGGAATCTAAAACTGGACTCACAGGGGAGGTTCAAATCATAGAAAGTTAGACTGTCAGTCCTCTTGTACTTAAGTCGGCATTGTGCCATTTGTATTAAATTCGGATGCAATTTCTGTGTTTCACCGTCAATAAGAAGGTCCAAGAGATACAGTAAACCTGAAGTGAAACATCGGAATCTAAAACTGGACTCACAGGAGAGGTTCAAATCATAGAAAGTTAGAGTGTCGGTCCTCTTGTACTTAAGTCGGCATTGTGCTATTTGTATTAAATTCGGATGCAATTTCTGTGTTTCATCGTCAATAAGAAGGCCCTAGGTATACAGTAAACCTGAAGTGAAGCATCGGAATCTAAAACTGGATTCACAGGAGAGGTTCAAATCACAGAAAGTTAGAGTGTCAGTCCTCTTGTACTTAAGTCGGCATTGAGACTTTTGTATTGAATTAGGATGCAATTTCTGTGTTTCATCGTCAATAAGAAGGACCAAGGGATACAGTAAACATGAAGTGAAGCATCGGATACTAAAACTAAACTCACGGGAGAGGTTCAAATCATAGAAAGTTAGAGTGTCAGTCCTCTTGTACTTAAGTCGGCATTGTGCCTTTTGTATTAAATTCGGATGCAATTTCTGTGGTTCATCGTCAATAAGAAGGTCCAAAGTATACAGTAAACCTGAAGTGAAACATCGGAATCCGTAACTTTACTCACAGGAGAGGTCCAAATCATTGAAAGTTAGAGTGTCCGTCCTCTTGTACTTAAGTCGGCATTGTGCCATTTGTATTATATTCGGATGCAATTACTGTGTTTCATCGTCAGTAAGAAGGTCCAAGGGAAGCAGTAAACCTGAAGTGAAACATTGCAGTCTAAAACTGGACTCACAGGAGAGGTTCAAATCATAGAAAGTTAGGGTGTCAGTCCTCTTGTACTTAAGTCGGCATTGTGCCTTTTGTATTAAATTGGGATGCAATATCTGTGTTTCATCGTCAATAAGAAGGTCCAAGGAATACAGTAAACCTGAAGTGAAACATCGGAATCTAAAACTGGACCCACAGGAGAGGTTCAAATCATAGAAAGTTAGAGTGTCAGTCCTCTTGTACTTAAGTCGGCATTGTGCCTTTTGTATTAAATTCGGATGAAATTTCTGTGTTTCATCGTCAATAAGAAGGTCCAAGAGATACAGTAAACCTGCTGTGATGCATCCGAATCTAAAACTGGACTCACAGGAGAGGTTCAAATCATAGATAGTTAGAGTGACAGTCCTGTTGTACTTAAGTCGTCATTGTGCTTTTGTATTAATTTCGGATGCAATTTCTGTGTTTCATCGTCAATAAGAAGGTCCTAGGTATACAGTGAACCTGAAGTAAAGCATCGGAATCTAAAACTGGATTCACAGGAGAGGTTCAAATCATAGAAAGTTAGCGTGTCAGTCCTCTTGTACTTAAGTCGGCATTGTGACTTTTGTATTGAATTAGGATGCAATTTCTGTGTTTCATCGTCAATAAGAAGAACAAATGTATACAGTAAACCTGAAGTGAAACATCGGAATCTAAAACAGGACTCACAGGAGAGGTTCAAATCATAGAAAGTTAGAGTGTCCGTCCTCTTGTACTTAAGTCGGCAGTGTGCCTTTTGTATTAAATTCGGATGCAATTTCTGTGTTCCATCGTCAATAAGAAAGACCAAGGGATACAGTAAACCTGAAGTGAAGCATCGGATACTAAAACTGGACTTACGGGAGAGGTTCAAATCATACAAAGTTAGAGTGTCAGTGCTCTTGTACTTAAGTCGGCATTGTGCCTCTTGTAATAACCTCGGATGCAATTTCTGTGCTTCATCGTCAATAGGAAGGTCCAAGGTACACACTAAACCTGAAGTGAAACATCGGAATCCGTAACTTGACTCACAGGAGAGGTTCAAATCATAGAAAGTTAGAGTGTCAGTCCTCTTGTACTTATGTCGGCATTGTGCCTTTTGTATTAAATTCGGATGCAATTTCTGTGTTTCATCGTCAATAAGAAGGACAAAGGGATACAGTAAACCTGAAGTGAAGCATCGGAAATTAAAACTGGACACACGGGAGAGTTTGAAATCATAGAAAGTTAGAGTGTCAGTCCTCTTGTACTTACGTCGGCATTGTGCCTTTTGTAATAAATTCCGATGCAATTTCTGTGCTTCATCGTCAAAAAGAAGGTCCAAGGTATACAGTAAACCTGATGTGAAGCATCGGAATCTAAAACTGGACTCAAAGGAGAGGTCCAAATCATAGAAAGTTAGAGTGTCGGTCCTCTTGTACTTAAGTCGGCATTGTGACATTTGTATTGAATTAGGATGCAATTTCTGTGTTTCATCGTCAATTAGAAGGTCCAAGGGAAACAGTAAACCTGAAGTGAAACATCGGAATCCGTAACTGGACTCACAGGAGAGGTTCAAATCATAGAAAGTTAGAATGTCAGTCCTCCTGTACTTACGTCGGCATTGTGCCTTTAGTATTAAATTCGGATGCAATTTCTGTGTTTCATCGTCAATAAGAAGGTCCAAGGTATACAGTAAACCTGAAGTGAAGCATCGGAATCTAAAACTGGACTCACAGGAGAGGTTCAAATCATAGAAAGTTAGAGTGACACTCCTCTTGTACTTAAGTCTGGATTGTGCCTTTTGTGTTAAATTTGGATGCAATTTCTGTGTTTCATCGTCAATAAGAAGGTCCAATGTATACAGTAAACCTGAAGTGAAGCATCGGAATATAAAACAGGACTCAGAGGAGAGGTTCAAATCATAGAAAGTTAGGGTGTCAGTGCTCATGTACTTAAGTCGGCATTGTGCCTTTTGTAATAAATTCGGATGCAATTTCTGTGGTTCTACGTCAATAAGAAGGTCCAAAGTATACAGCAAACCTGAAGTGAAACATCGGAATCCGTAACTAGACTCACAGGAGAGGTCCAAATCATTGAAAGTTAGAGTGTCCGTCCTTCTGTACTTAAGTCGGCATTGTGCCATTTGTGTTATACTTGGATTCAATCTCTGTGTTTCATCGTCAATAAGAAGGTCCAAGGTATACAGTAAACCTGAAGTGAAGCATCGGTAATCTATAACTGGACTCACAGGAGAGGTTCAAATCATAGAAAGTTAGAGTGTCAGTCCTCTTGTACTTAAGTCGGCATTGTGCCTTTTGTATTAAATTCGGATGCAATTTCTGTGTTTCATCGTCAATACGAAGGTCCAAGGTATACAGTAAACCTGAAGTGAAGCATCGGAATCTAAAACTGGACTCACAGGAGAAGTTCAAATCATAGAAAGTTAGAGTGTCAGTCCTCTTGTACTTAAGTCGGCATTGTGCCTTTTGTATTAAATTCGGATGCAATTTCTGTGTTTCATCGTCAATACGAAGGCCCAAGAGATACAGTAAACCTGCTGTGATGCATCGGAATCTAAAACTGGACTCACGGGAGAGGTTCAAATCATAGATAGTTAGAGTGTCAGTCCTGTTGTACTTAAGTCTGCATTGTGCCTTTTGTATTAAATTCGGATGCAATTTCTGGGTTTCATCGTCAATAAGAAGCTCCAAGGGATAAAGTAAACCTGAAGTGAAGCATCGGAATCTAAAACTGGACTCACAGGAGAGGTTCAAATAATAGAAAGTTAGAGTGTCAGTCCTCTTGTACTTAAGTCGGCATTGTGCCATTTCTATTAAATTCGGATGCAATATCTGTTTTTCATCGTCAATAAGAAGGTCCAAGGTATACAGTAAACCTGAACTGAAGCATCGGAATCTAAAACTGGACTCACAGGAGAGGTTCAAATAATAGAAAGTTAGAGTGTCAGTCCTCTTTTACTTAAGTCGGCATTGTGCCTTTTGTATTAAATTGGGATGCAATTTCTGTGTTTAATCGTCAATAAGAAGGTCCAATGTATACAGTAAACCTGACGTGAAGCATCGGAATCTAAAACAGGACTCAGAGGAGAGGTTCAAATCATAGAAAGTTAGAGTGTCAGTGCTCGTGTACTTAAGTCGGCATTGTGCCTTTTGTAATAAATTCGGATGCAATTTCTGTGATTCTTCGTCAATAAGCAGGTCCAAAATATACAGTAAACCTGAAGTGAAACATCGGAATCCGTAACTGGACTCACAGAAGATGTCCAAATCATTGAAAGTTAGAGTGTCCGTCCTCTTGTACTTAAGTCGGCATTGTGCCATTTGTATTATATTCAGATACAATTTCTGTGTTTCATCGTCAATAAGAAGGTCCAAGGTATACAGCAAACCTGAAGTGAAGCATCGGAAACTATAACTGGACTCACAGGAGAGGTTCCAATCATAGAAAGTTAGAGTGTCAGTCCTCTTGTACTTAAGACGGCATTGTGCCTTTTGTATTAAATTCGGATGCAATTGCTGTGTTTCATCGTCAATAAGAAGATCCAAGGTATACAGTAAACCTGAAGTGAAGCGTCGGAATCTAAAACTGGGCTCACAGGAGAGGTTCAAATCATAAAAAGTTAGAGTGTCAGTCCTCTTGTACTTAAGTCGGCATTGTGCCTCTTGTATTAAATTCCGATGAAATTTCTGTGTTTCATCGTCAATAAGAAGGTCAAAGGTATACAGTAAACCTGAAGTGAAGCATCGGAATCTAAAAGTGGACTCACAGGAGCGGTTCAAATAATAGAAAGTTAGAGGGTCAGTCCTGTTGTACTAAGGTCTGCATTGTGCCTTTTGTATTAAATTCGGATGCAATTTCTGTGTTTCATCGTCAATAAGAAGCTCCAAGGGAAACAGTAAACCTGAAGTGAAGCATCGGAATCTAAAACTGGACTCACAGGAGAGGTTCAAATCATAGAAAGTTAGAGTGTCAGTCCTCTTGTACTTTAGTCTGCATTGTGCCATTTGTATTAAATTCGGATGCAATTTCTGTGTTTCATCATCAATAAGAAGGTCCTAGGTATACAGTAAACCTGAAGTGAAACATCGGAATCAAAACTGGTTTCACAGGAGAGGTTCAAATAATAGAAAGTTAGAGTGTCAGTCCTCTTGTACATAAGTCGCCATTGTGCCATTTGTATTAAATTCGGATGCAATTTCTGTTTTTCATCGTCAATAAGAAGGTCCAAGGTATACAGTAAACCTGAAGTGAAGCATCGGAATCTAAAACTGGACTCACAGGAGAGGTTCAAATCATAGAGAGTTAGAGTGTCAGTCCTCTTGTACTTAAGTCGGCATTGTGCCTTTTGTAAAAAATTCGGATGCAATTTCTGTGGTTCATCGTCAATAAGAAGGTCCAAAGTATACAGTAAACCTGAAGTGAAACATCGGAATCCGTAACTGGACTCACAGGAGAGGTCCAAATCATTGAAAGTTAGAGTGTCCGTCCTCTTGTACTTAAGTCGGCATTGTGCCATTTGTATTATATTCGGATGCAATTTCTGTGTTTCATCGTCAATAAGAAGGTCCAAGGTATACAGTAAACCTGAAGTGAAGCATCGGAATCTAAAACTGGATTCACAGGAGAACTTCAAATCATAGAAAGTTGGTGTGTCAGTCCTCTTGACTTAAGTCAGCATTGTGGCTTTTGTATTAAATTCGGATGCAATTTCTGTGTTTCATCGTCAATAAGAATGTCAAAGGCATACAGTAAACCTGAAGTGAAGCATCGGAATCTAAAACAGGACTCACAGGAGAGGTTCAAATCATAGAAAGTTAGAGTGTCAGTCCTCTTGTACTTATGTCGGCATTGTGCATTTTGTATCAAATTCGGATGCAATTTCTGTGTTTCATCGTCAATAAGAAGGACCAAGGGCTACAGTTAACCTGAAGTGAAGCATCGGAAACTATAACTGGACTCACGGGAGAGGTTGAAATCATAGAAAGTTAGAGTGTCAATCCTCTTGTACTTATGTCGGCATTGTGCCTTTTGTATTAAATTCGGATGCAATTTCTGTGTTTCATCGTCAATAAGAAGGTCCAAGGGGTACAGTAAACCTGAAGTGAAGCATCGGAATCTAAAACTGGACTCACAGGACAGGTTCAAATCATTGAAAGTTAGAGTGTCAGTCGTCTTGTACTTAAGTCGGCATTGTGCCTTTTGTATTAAATTCGGATGCAATTTCTGTGTTTCATCGTCAATAAGAAGGTTCAAGGGAAGCAATAAACCTGAAGTGAAACATCGGAATCTAAAACTGGACTCACAGGAGTGGTTCAAATCATAGAAAGTTAGAGTGTCAGTCCTCTTGTACTTAAGTCGGCATTGTGCCTCTTGTATTAAATTCGGATGCAATATCTGTGTTTCATCATCAATAAGAAGGTCCAAGGTAAACAGTAAACCTGAAGTGAAGCATCGGAATCTAAAACTGGACTCACAGGAGAGGTTCAAATCATAGAAAGTTAGAGTGTCAGTTCTCTTGTACTTAACTCGGCATTGTGCCATTTGTATTAAATTCGGATGCAATTTCTGTGTTTCATCTTCAATAAGAAGGTACAAGGTATACATTAAACCTGAAGTGAAGCATCGGAATCTAAAACTGGATTCACAGGAGAGGTTCAAATA
This sequence comes from Schistocerca americana, assembly GCF_021461395.2. Lineage (NCBI taxonomy): Eukaryota > Metazoa > Arthropoda > Insecta > Orthoptera > Acrididae > Schistocerca > Schistocerca americana. The sequence goes on from NC_060121.1 coordinate 64,198,833, forward strand.
ATAGAAAGTTAGAGTGTCAGTCCTCTTGTACTTAAGTCGGCATTGTGACTTTTGTATTGAATTCGGATGCAATTTCTGTGTTTCATCGTCAATAAGAAGGTCCAATGTATACAGTAAACCTGAAGTGAAGCATCGGAATCTAAAACAGGACTCACAGGAGAGGTTCAGACCATAGAAAATTAGAGCGTCAGTCCTCTTGTTCTTAAGTCGGCAGTGTGCCTTTTGTATTAAATTCGGATGCAATTTCTGTGTTTCATCGTCAATAAGAAGGACCAAGGGATACAGTAAACCTGAAGTGAAGCATCGGATACTAAAACTGGACTCACGGGAGAGGTTCAAAACATACAAAGTTAGAGTGTCAGTGCTCTTGTACTTATGTTGGCATTGTGCCTTTTGTAAAAAATTCGGATGTAATTTCTGTGCCTCATCGTCAATAGGAAGGTCCAAGGTACACAGTAAACCTGAAGTGAAACATCGGAATCAGTAACTGGACTCGCAGGAGAGTTTCAAATCATTGAAAGTTAGAGTGTCCGTCCTCTTGTACTTAAGTCGGCATTGTGCCATTTGTATTATATTTGGATACAATTTCTGTGTTTCATCGTCAATAAGAAGGTCCAAGGTATACAGTAAACCTGAAGTGAAGCATCGGAATCTATAACTGGACTCACAGGAGAGTTTCAAATCATAGAAAGTTAGAGTGTCAGTCCTCTTGTACTTATGACGGCATTGTGCCTTTTGTATTAAATTCGGATGCAATTTCTGTGTTTCATCGTCAATAAGAAGGACCAAGGGATACAGTAAACCTGAAGTGATGCATCGGAAACTAAAACTGGACACACGGGAGAGGTTGAAATCATAGAAAGTTAGAGTGTCAGTCCTCTTGTACTTACGTTGGCATTGTGCCTTTTGCAATAAATTCTGATGCAATTTCTGTGCTTCATCGTCAATAAGAAGGTCCAAGGGAAGCAATAAACCTGAAGTGAAACATCGGAATCTAAAACTGGACTCACAGGAGTGGTTCAAATCATAGAAAGTTAGAGTGTCAGTCCTCTTGTACTTATGTCGGCATTGTGCCTCTTGTATTAAATTCGGATGCAATATCTGTGTTTCATCATCAATAAGAAGGTCCAAGGTAAACAGTAAACCTGAAGTGAAGCATCGGAATCTAAAACTGGACTCACAGGAGTGGTTCAAATCATAGAAAGTTAGAGTGTCAGTCCTCTTGTACTTAAGTCGGCATTGTGCCATTTGTATTAAATTCGGATGCAATTTCTGTGTTTCATCTTCAATAAGAAGGTACAAGGTATACATTAAACCTGAAGTGAAGCATCGGAATCTAAAACTGGATTCACAGGAGAGGTCCAAATCAGTGAAAGTTAGAGTGTCCGTCCTCTTGTACTTAAGTCGGCATTGTGCCATTTGTATTATATTTGGATACAATTTCTGTGTTTCATCGTCAATAAGAAGGTCCAAGGTATACAGTAAACCTGAAGTGAAGCATCGGAATCTATAACTGGACTCACAGGAGAGTTTCAAATCATAGAAAGTTAGAGTGTCAGTCCTCTTGTACTTAAGTCGGCATTGTGCCTTTTGTATTAAATTCGGATGCAATTTCTGTGTTTCATCGTCAATAAGAAGGTCCAAGGTATACAGTAAACCTGAAGTGAAGCATCGGAATCTAAAACTGGACTCACAGGAGAGGTTCAAATCATAGAAAGTTAGAGTGTCCGTCCTCTTGTGCTTAAGTCGGCATTGTGCCATTTGTATTATATTTGGATACAATTTATGTGTTTCATCGTCAATAAGAAGGTCCAAGGTATACAGTAAACCTGAAGTGAAGCATCGGAATCTATAACTGGACTCACAGGAGAGTTTCAAATCATAGAAAGTTAGAGTGTCAGTCCTCTTGTACTTATGTCGGCATTGTGCCTTTTGTATTAAATTCGGATGCAATTTCTGTGTTTCATCGTCAATAAGAAGGACCAAGGGATACAGTAAACCTGAAGTGATGCATCGGAAACTAAAACTGGACACACGGGAGAGGTTGAAATCATAGAAAGTTAGAGTGTCAGTCCTCTTGTACTTACGTTGGCATTGTGCCTTTTGCAATAAATTCTGATGCAATTTCTGTGCTTCATCGACAATAAGAAGGTCCAAGGTACACAGTAAACGTGATGTGAAGCATCGGAATCTGAAACTGGACTCAAAGGAGAGGTCGAAATCATAGAAAGTTAGAGTGTCACTACTCTTGTACTTAAGTCGGCACTGTGCCTTTTGTATTAAATTCGGATGCAATTTCTGTGTTTCATCGTCAATACGAAGGCCCAAGAGATACAGTAAACCTGCTGTGATGGATCGGGATCTAAAACTGGACACACGGGAGAGGTTGAAATCATAGAAAGTTAGAGTGTCAGTCCTCTTGTACTTACGTTGGCATTGTGCCTTTTGCAACAAATTCTGATGCAATTTCTGTGCTTCATCGACAATAAGAAGGTCCAAGGTATACAGTAAACCTGAAGTGAAGCATCGGAATCTAAAACTGGACTCACAGGAGAGGTTCAAATAATAGAAAGTTAGAGTGTCAGTCCTCTTGTACTTAAGTCGGCATTGTGGATTTTGTATTAAATTGGGATGCAATTACTGTGTTTCATCGTCAATACGAAGGTCCAATGTATACAGTAAACCTGAAGTGAAGCATCGGAATCTAAAACAGGACTCAGAGGAGAGGTTCAAATCATAGAAAGTTAGAGTGTCAGTGCTCGTGTACTTAAGTCGGCATTGTGCCTTTTGTAATAAATTCGGATGCAATTTCTGTGATTCTTCGTCAATAAGAAGGTCCAAAGTATACAGTAAACCTGAAGTGAAACATCGGAATCCGTAACTGGACTCACAGGAGAGGTCCAAATCATTGAAAGTTAGAGTGTCCGTCCTCTTGTACTTAAGTCGGCATTGTGCCATTTGTATTATATTCAGATACAATTTCTGTAATTCATCGTCAATAAGAAGGTCCAAGGCATACAGCAAACCTGAAGTGAAGCATCGGAATCTATAACTGGACTCACAGGAGAGGTCCAAATCATAGAAAGTTAGAGTGTCAGTCCTCTTGTACTTAAGTCGGCATTGTGCCGCTTGTATTAAATTCGGATGCAATTTCTGTGTTTCATCGTCAATAAGAAGGTCCAAGGTATACAGTAAACCTGAAGTGAAGCATCGGAATCTAAAACTGGACTCACAGGAGAGGTTCAAATAATAGAAAGTTAGAGTGTCAGTCCTCTTGTACTTAAGTCGGCATTGTGCCTTTTGTATTAAATTAGGATGCAATTTCTGTTTTTCATCGTCAATAAGAAGGTCAAATGTATACAGTAAACCTGAAGTGAAGCATCGGAAACTAAAACAGGACTCACAGGAGAGGTTCAAATCATAGAAAGTTAGAGTGTCAGTGCTCTTGTACTTAAGTCGGCCTTGTGCCTTTTGTAAAAAATTCGAATGCAATTTCTGTGGTTCATCGTCAATAAGAAGGTCCAAAGTATACAGTAAACCTGAAGTGAAACATCGGAATCCGTAACTGGACTCACAGGAGAGGTCCAAAGCATTGAAAGTTAGAGTGTCCGTCCCCTTGTACTTAAGTCGGCATTGTGCCATTTGTATTATATTCGGATGCAATATCTGTGTTTCATCATCAATAAGAAGGTCCAAGGTAAACAGTAAACCTGAAGTGAAGCATCGGAATCTAAAACTGGACTCACAGGAGTGGTTCAAATCATAGAAAGTTAGAGTGTCAGTCCTCTTGTACTTAAGTCGGCATTGTGCCATTTGTATTAAATTCGGATGCAATTTCTGTGTTTCATCTTCAATAAGAAGGTACAAGGTATACATTAAACCTGAAGTGAAGCATCGGAATCTAAAACTGGATTCACAGGAGAGGTCCAAATCAGTGAAAGTTAGAGTGTCCGTCCTCTTGTACTTAAGTCGGCATTGTGCCATTTGTATTATATTTGGATACAATTTCTGTGTTTCATCGTCAATAAGAAGGTCCAAGGTATACAGTAAACCTGAAGTGAAGCATCGGAATCTATAACTGGACTCACAGGAGAGTTTCAAATCATAGAAAGTTAGAGTGTCAGTCCTCTTGTACTTAAGTCGGCATTGTGCCTTTTGTATTAAATTCGGATGCAATTTCTGTGTTTCATCGTCAATAAGAAGGTCCAAGGTATACAGTAAACCTGAAGTGAAGCATCGGAATCTAAAACTGGACTCACAGGAGAGGTTCAAATCATAGAAAGTTAGAGTGTCCGTCCTCTTGTGCTTAAGTCGGCATTGTGCCATTTGTATTATATTTGGATACAATTTATGTGTTTCATCGTCAATAAGAAGGTCCAAGGTATACAGTAAACCTGAAGTGAAGCATCGGAATCTATAACTGGACTCACAGGAGAGTTTCAAATCATAGAAAGTTAGAGTGTCAGTCCTCTTGTACTTATGTCGGCATTGTGCCTTTTGTATTAAATTCGGATGCAATTTCTGTGTTTCATCGTCAATAAGAAGGACCAAGGGATACAGTAAACCTGAAGTGATGCATCGGAAACTAAAACTGGACACACGGGAGAGGTTGAAATCATAGAAAGTTAGAGTGTCAGTCCTCTTGTACTTACGTTGGCATTGTGCCTTTTGCAATAAATTCTGATGCAATTTCTGTGCTTCATCGACAATAAGAAGGTCCAAGGTACACAGTAAACGTGATGTGAAGCATCGGAATCTGAAACTGGACTCAAAGGAGAGGTCGAAATCATAGAAAGTTAGAGTGTCACTACTCTTGTACTTAAGTCGGCACTGTGCCTTTTGTATTAAATTCGGATGCAATTTCTGTGTTTCATCGTCAATACGAAGGCCCAAGAGATACAGTAAACCTGCTGTGATGGATCGGGATCTAAAACTGGAAACACGGGAGAGGTTGAAATCATAGAAAGTTAGAGTGTCAGTCCTCTTGTACTTACGTTGGCATTGTGCCTTTTGCAACAAATTCTGATGCAATTTCTGTGCTTCATCGACAATAAGAAGGTCCAAGGTATACAGTAAACCTGAAGTGAAGCATCGGAATCTAAAACTGGACTCACAGGAGAGGTTCAAATAATAGAAAGTTAGAGTGTCAGTCCTCTTGTACTTAAGTCGGCATTGTGGATTTTGTATTAAATTGGGATGCAATTACTGTGTTTCATCGTCAATACGAAGGTCCAATGTATACAGTAAACCTGAAGTGAAGCATCGGAATCTAAAACAGGACTCAGAGGAGAGGTTCAAATCATAGAAAGTTAGAGTGTCAGTGCTCGTGTACTTAAGTCGGCATTGTGCCTTTTGTAATAAATTCGGATGCAATTTCTGTGATTCTTCGTCAATAAGAAGGTCCAAAGTATACAGTAAACCTGAAGTGAAACATCGGAATCCGTAACTGGACTCACAGGAGAGGTCCAAATCATTGAAAGTTAGAGTGTCCGTCCTCTTGTACTTAAGTCGGCATTGTGCCATTTGTATTATATTCAGATACAATTTCTGTAATTCATCGTCAATAAGAAGGTCCAAGGCATACAGCAAACCTGAAGTGAAGCATCGGAATCTATAACTGGACTCACAGGAGAGGTTCAAATCATAGAAAGTTAGAGTGTCAGTCCTCTTGTACTTAAGTCGGCATTGTGCCGCTTGTATTAAATTCGGATGCAATTTCTGTGTTTCATCGTCAATAAGAAGGTCCAAGGTATACAGTAAACCTGAAGTGAAGCATCGGAATCTAAAACTGGACTCACAGGAGAGGTTCAAATAATAGAAAGTTAGAGTGTCAGTCCTCTTGTACTTAAGTCGGCATTGTGCCTTTTGTATTAAATTAGGATGCAATTTCTGTTTTTCATCGTCAATAAGAAGGTCAAATGTATACAGTAAACCTGAAGTGAAGCATCGGAAACTAAAACAGGACTCACAGGAGAGGTTCAAATCATAGAAAGTTAGAGTGTCAGTGCTCTTGTACTTAAGTCGGCCTTGTGCCTTTTGTAAAAAATTCGAATGCAATTTCTGTGGTTCATCGTCAATAAGAAGGTCCAAAGTATACAGTAAACCTGAAGTGAAACATCGGAATCCGTAACTGGACTCACAGGAGAGGTCCAAAGCATTGAAAGTTAGAGTGTCCGTCCCCTTGTACTTAAGTCGGCATTGTGCCATTTGTATTATATTCGGATGCAATTTCTGTGTTTCATCGTCAATAAGAAGGTCCAAGGTATACAGTAAACCTGAAGTGAAGCATCGGAATCTAAAACTGGACTCACAGGAGAACTTCAAATCATAGAAAGTTGGAGTGTCAGTCCTCCTGACTTAAGTCAGCATTGTGCCTTTTGTATTAAATTCGGATGCAATTTCTGTGTTTCATCGTCAATAAGAATGTCAAAGGCATACAGTAAAAATGAAGTGAAGCATCGGAATCTAAAACAAGGACTCACAGGACAGGTTCAAATCATAGAAAGTAAGAGTGTCAGTCCTCTTGTACATATGTCGGCATTGTGCAATTTGTATTAAATTCGGATGCAATTTCTGTGTTTCATCGTCAATAAGAAGGACCAAGGGATACAGTTAACCTGAAGTGAAGCATCGGAAACTATAACTGGACTCACGGGAGAGGTTGAAATCATAGAAAGTTAGGGTGTCAATCCTCTTGTACTTAAGTCGGCATTGTGCCTTTTGTATTAAATTCGGATGCAATTTCTGTGTCGCATCGTCAATAAGAAGGTCCAAGGAATACAGTAAACCTGAAGTGATGCATCGGAACCTAAAACTGGACTCACAGGAGAGGTTCAAATCATAGAAAGTTAGAGTGTCAGTCCTCTTGTACTTAAGTCGGCATTGTGCATTTTGTATTAAATTCGGATGCAATATCTGTGTTTCTTCGTCAATAAGAAGGTCCAAGGGAAGCAATAAACCTGAAGTGAAACATCGGAATCTAAAACTGGACTCACAGGAGAGGTTCAAATCATAGAAAGTTAGAGTGTCAGTCCTCTTGTACTTAAATCGGCATTGTGCCTTTTGTATTAAATTCGGATGCAATTTCTGTGTTTCATCGTCAATAAGGAGCTCCAAGGGATACAGTAAACCTGAAGTGAAACATCGGAATCTAAAACTGGTCTCACAGGAGAGGTTCAAATCATAGAAAGTTAGAGTGTCAGTCCTCTTGTACTTATGTCGGCATTGTGCCTTTTGTATTAAATTCTGATGCAATTTCTGTGTTTCATCGTCAATAAGAAGGACCAAGCGATACAGTAAACCTGAAGTGAAGCATCGGAAATTAAAACTGGACACACGGGAAAGGTTGAAAACATAGAAAGTTAGAGTGTCAGTCCTCTTGTACTTACGTTGGCATTGTGCCTTTTGCAATAAATTCGGATGCAATTTCAGTGCTTCATCGTCAAAAAGAAGGTCCAAGGTATACAGTAAACGTGATGAGAAGCATCGGAATCTGAAACTGGACTCAAAGGAGAGGTCCAAATCATAGAAAGTTAGAGTGTCACTCCTCTTGTACTTAAGTCTGGATTGTGCCTTTTGTGTTAAATTCGGATGCAATTTCTGTGTTTCATCGTCAATAAGAAGGTCCAATGTATACAGTAAACCTGAAGTGAAGCATCGGAATCTAAAACAGGACTCAGAGGAGAGGTTCAAATCATAGAAAGTTAGTGTGTCAGTGCTCTTGTACTTAAGTCGGCATTGTGCCTTTTGTAATAAATTCGGATGCAATTTCTGTGGTTCTTCGTCAATAAGAAGGTCCAAAGTATACAGTAAACCTGAAGTGAAACATCGGAATCCGTAACTGGACTCACAGGAGAGGTCCAAATCATTGAAAGTTAGAGTGTCCGTCCTCTTGTACTTAAGTCGGCATTGTGCCATTTGTATTATATTTGGATACAATTTCTGTGTTTCATCGTCAATAAGAAGGTCCAAGGTATACAGTAAACCTGAAGTGAAGCATCGGAATCTATAACTGGACTCACAGGAGAGGTTCAAATCATAGAAAGTTAGAGTGTCAGTCCTCTTGTACTTAAGTCGGCATTGTGCCATTTGTATTAAATTCGGATGCAATTTCTGTGTTTCATCGTCAATATGAAGGTCCTAGGTATACAGTAAACCTGAAGTGAAGCATCGGAATCTATAACTGGACTCACAGGAGAGGTTCAAATAATAGAAAGTTAGAGTGTCAGTCCTCTTGTACTTAAGTCGGCATTGTGCCATTTGTATTAAATTTGGATGCAATTTCTGTTTTTCATCGTCAATAAGAAGGTCCAAGGTATACAGTAAACCTGAAGTGAAGCATCGGAATCTAATACTGGACTCACAGGAGAGGTTCAAATAATAGAAAGTTAGAGTGTCAGTCCTCTTGTACTTAAGTCGGCATTGTGCCTTTTGTATTAAATTAGGATGCAATTTCTGTTTTTCATCGTCAATAAGGAGCTCCAATGTATACAGTAAACCTGAAGTGAAGCATCGGAATCTAAAACAGGACTCACAGGAGAGGTTCAAATCATAGAAAGTTAGAGTGTCAGTGCTCTTGTACTTAAGTCGGCATTGTGCCTTTTGTAAAAAATTCGGATGCAATTTCTGTGGTTCATCGTCATTAAGAAGGTCCAAAGTATACAGTAAACCTGAAGTGAAACATCGGAATCCGTAACTGGACTCACAGGAGAGGTCCAAAGCATTGAAAGTTAGAGTGTCCGTCCTCTTGTACTTGAGTCGGCATTGTGCCATTTGTATTATATTCGGATGCAATTTCTGCGTTTCATCGTCAATAAGAAGGTCCAAGGTATACAGTAAACCTGAAGTGAAGCATCGGAATCTAAAACTGGACTCACAGGAGAACTTCAAATCATAGAAAGTTCGAGTGTCAGTCCTCTTGACTTAAGTCAGCATTGTGCCTTTTGTATTAAATCCGGATGCAATTTCTGTGTTTCATCGTCAATAAGAATGTCAAAGGCATACAGTAAACCTGAAGTGAAGCATCGGAATCTAAAACAAGGACTCACAGGACAGGTTCAAATCATAGAAAGTTAGAGTGCCAGTCCTCTTGTACTTATGTCGGCATTGTGCATTTTGTATTAAATTCGGATGCAATTTCTGTGTTTCATCGTCAATAAGAAGGACCAAGGGATACAGTTAACCTGTAGTGAAGCATCGGAAACTATAACTGGACTCACGGGAGAGGTTGAAATCATAGAAAGTTACAGTGTCAATCCTCTTGTACTTAAGTCGGCATTGTGCCTTTTGTATTAAATTCGGATGCAATTTCTGTGTCGCATCGTCAATAAGAAGGTCCAAGGAATACAGTAAACCTGAAGTGATGCATCGGAACCTAAAACTGGACTCACAGGAGAGGTTCAAATCATAGAAAGTTAGAGTGTCAGTCCTCTTGTACTTAAGTCGGCATTGTGCCTTTTGTATTAAATTCGGATGCAATTTCTGTGTTTCATCGTCAATAAGAAGGTCCAAGGGAAGCAATAAACCTGAAGTGAAACATCGGAATCCAAAACTGGACTCACAGGAGAGGTTCAAATCATATAAAGTTAGAGTGTCAGTCCTCTTGTACTTAAGTCGGCATTGTGCTTTTTGTATTAAATTCGGATGCAATTTCTGTGTTTCATCGTCAATAAGAAGCTCCAAGGGATACAGTAAACCTCAAGTGAAACATCGGAATCTAAAACTGGTCTCACAGGAGAGGTTCAAATCATAGAAAGTTAGAGTGTCAGTCCTCTTGTACTTAAGTCGGCATTGTGCCATTTGTATTAAATTCGGATGCAATTTCTGTGTTTCATCGTCAATAAGAAGGTCCAAGGTATACACTAAACCTGAAGTGAAGCATCGGAATCTAAAACTGGATTCACAGGAGAGGTTCAAATAATAGAGAGTTAGAGTGTCAGTCCTCTCGTACTTAAGTCGGCATTGTGACTTTTGTATTGAATTCGGATGCAATTTCTGTGTTTCATCGTCAATAAGAAGATCCAATGTATACAGTAAACCTGAAGTGAAGCATCGGAATCTAAAACAGGACTCACAGGAGAGGTTCAGACCATTGAAAATTAGAGTGTCAGTCCTCTTGTTCTTAAGTCGGCAGTGTGCCTTTTGTATTAAATTCGGATGCAATTTCTGTGTTTCATCGTCAATAAGAAGGACCAAGGGATACAGTAAACCTGAAGTGAAGCATCGGATACTAAAACTGGACTCACGGAAGAGGTTCAAAACATACAAAGTTAGAGTGTCAGTGCTCTTGTACTTATGTTGGCATTGTGCCTTTTGTAAAAAATTCGGATGCAATTTCTGTGCCTCATCGTCAATAGGAAGGTCCAAGGTACACAGTAAACTTGAAGTGAAACATCGGAATCCGTAACTGGACTCACAGGAGAGGTTCAAATCATAGAAAGTTAGAGTGTCAGTCCGGTACTTATGTCGGCATTGTGCCTTTTGTATTAAATTCGGATGCAATTTCTGTGTTTCATCGTCAATAAGAAGGACCAAGGGATACAGTAAACCTGAAGTGAAGCATCGGAAACTAAAACTGGACACACGGGAGAGGTTGAAAATCATAGAAAGTTAGAGTGTCAGTCCTCTTGTACTTACGTTGGCATTGTGCCTTTTGCAATAAATTCGGATGCAATTTCTGTGCTTCATCGTCAAAAAGAAGGTCCAAGGTATACAGTAAACGTGATGTGAAGCATCGGAATCTGAAACTGGACTCAAAGGAGAGGTCCAAATCATAGAAAGTTAGAGTGTCAGTCCTCTTGTACTTAAGTCGGCATTGTGCCTTTTGTATTAAATTAGGATGCAATTTCTGTTTTTCATCGTCAATAAGAAGGTCCAATGTATACAGTAAACCTGAAGTGAAGCATCGGAATCTAAAACAGGACTCAGAGGAGAGGTTCAAATCATAGAAAGTTAGTGTGTCAGTGCTCTTGTACTTAAGTCGGCATTGTGCCTTTTGTAATAAATTCGGATGCAATTTCTGTGGTTCTTCGTCAATAAGAAGGTCCAAAGTATACAGTAAACCTGAAGTGAAACATCGGAATCCGTAACTGGACTCACAGGAGAGGTCCAAATCATTGAAAGTTAGAGTGTCCGTCCTCTTGTACTTAAGTCGGCATTGTGCCATTTGTATTATATTTGGATACAATTTCTGTGTTTCATCGTCAATAAGAAGGTCCAAGGTATACAGTAAACCTGAAGTGAAGCATCGGAATCTATAACTGGACTCACAGGAGAGGTTCAAATCATAGAAAGTTAGAGTGTCAGTCCTCTTGTACTTAAGTCGGCATTGTGCCTTTTGTATTAAATTCGGATGCAATTTCTGTGTTTCATCGTCAATACGAAGGTCCTAGGTATACAGTAAACCTGAAGTGAAGCATCGGAATCTATAACTGGACTCACAGGAGAGGTTCAAATAATAGAAAGTTAGAGTGTCAGTCCTCTTGTACTTAAGTCGGCATTGTGCCATTTGTATTAAATTTGGATGCAATTTCTGTTTTTCATCGTCAATAAGAAGGTCCAAGGTATACAGTAAACCTGAAGTGAAGCATCGGAATCTAAAACTGGACTCACAGGAGAGGTTCAAATAATAGAAAGTTAGAGTGTCAGTCCTCTTGTACTTAAGTCGGCATTGTGCCTTTTGTATTAAATTGGGATGCAATTTCTGTGATTCTTCGTCAATAAGAAGGTCCAAGGTATACAGTAAACCTGAAGTGAAGCATCGGAATCTAAAACTGGACTCACAGGAGAGGTTCAAATAATAGAAAGTTAGAGTGTCAGTCCTCTTGTACTTAAGTAGGCATTGTGCCTTTTGTATTAAATTAGGATGCAATTTTTTTTTCATCGTCAATAAGAAGGTCCAATGTATACAGTAAACCTGAAGTAAAGCATCGGAATCTAAAACAGGACTCACAGGAGAGGTTCAAATCATAGAAAGTTAGAGTGTCTGTGCTCTTGTACTTAAGTCGGCATTGTGCCTTTTGTAAAAAATTCGGATGCAATTTCTGTGGTTCATCGTCATTAAGAAGGTCCAAAGTATACAGTAAACCTGAAGTGAAACATCGGAATCCGTAACTGGACTCACAGGAGAGGTCCAAACCATTGAAGGTCAGAGTGTCCGTCCTCTTGTACTTAAGTCGGCATTGTGCCATTTGTATTATATTCGGATGCAATTTCTGCGTTTCATCGTCAATAAGAAGGTCCAAGGTATACAGTAAACCTGAAGTGAAGCATAGGAATCCAAAACTGGACTCACAGGAGAACTTCAAATCATAGAAAGTTGGAGTGTCAGTCCTCTTGACTTAAGTCAGCATTGTGCCTTTTGTATTAAATTCGGATGCAATTTCTGTGTTTCATCGTCAATAAGAATGTCAAAGGCATACAGTAAACCTGAAGCGAAGCATCGGAATCTAAAACAAGGACTCACAGGACAGTTTCAAATCATAGAAAGTTAGAGTGTCAGTCCTCTTGTACTTATGTCGGCATTATGCATTTTGTATTAAATTCGGATGCAATTTCTGTGTTTCATCGTCAATAAGAAGGACCAAGGGATACAGTTAACCTGAAGTGAAGCATCGGAAACTATAACTGGACTCAGAGGAGAGGTTCAAATCATAGAAAGTTAGAGTGTCAGTCCTCTTGTACTTAAGTCGGCATTGTGCCTTTTGTATTAAATTCGGATGCAATTTCTGTGTTTCATCGTCAATAAGAAGGACCAAGGGATACAGTTAACCTGAAGTGAAGCATCGGAAACTATAACTGGACTCACAGGAGAGGTTCAAATCATAGAAAGTTAGAGTGTCAGTCCTCTTGTACTTAAGTCGGCATTGTGCCTTTTGTATTAAATTCGGATGCAATTTCTGTGGTTCATCGTCATTAAGAAGGTCCAAAGTATACAGTAAACCTGAAGTGAAACATCGGAATCCGTAACTGGACTCACAGGAGAGGTCCAAACCATTGAAGGTCAGAGTGTCCGTCCTCTTGTACTTAAGTCGGCATTGTGCCATTTGTATTATATTCGGATGCAATTTCTGCGTTTCATCGTCAATAAGAAGGTCCAAGGTATACAGTAAACCTGCAGTGAAGCATCGGAATCCAAAACTGGACTCACAGGAGAACTTCAAATCATAGAAAGTTGGAGTGTCAGTCCTCTTGACTTAAGTCAGCATTGTGCCTTTTGTATTAAATTCGGATGCAATTTCTGTGTTTCATCGTCAATAAGAATGTCAAAGGCATACAGTAAACCTGAAGCGAAGCATCGGAATCTAAAACAAGGACTCACAGGACAGTTTCAAATCATAGAAAGTTAGAGTGTCAGTCCTCTTGTACTTATGTCGGCATTGTGCATTTTGTATTAAATTCGGATGCAATTTCTGTGTTTCATCGTCAATAAGAAGGACCAAGGGATACAGTTAACCTGAAGTGAAGCATCGGAAACTATAACTGGACTCACAGGAGAGGTTCAAATCATAGAAAGTTAGAGTGTCAGTCCTCTTGTACTTAAGTCGGCATTGTGCCTTTTGTATTAAATTCGGATGCAATTTCTGTGTTTCATCGTCAATAAGAAGGACCAAGGGATACAGTTAACCTGAAGTGAAGCATCGGAAACTATAACTGGACTCACAGGAGAGGTTCAAATCATAGAAAGTTAGAGTGTCAGTCCTCTTGTACTTAAGTCGGCATTGTGCCTTTTGTATTAAATTCGGATGCAATTTCTGTGTCGCATCGTCAATAAGAAGGTCCAAGGAATACAGTAAACCTGAAGTGATGCATCGGAACCTAAAACTGGACTCACAGGAGAGGTTCAAATCATAGAAAGTTAGAGTGTCAGTCCTCTTGTACTTAAGTCGGCATTGTGCCTTTTGTATTAAATTCGGATGCAATTTCTGTGTTTCATCGTCAATAAGAAGGTCCAAGGGAAGCAATAAACCTGAAGTGAAACATCGGAATCTAAAACTGGACTCACAGGAGAGGTTCAAATCATATAAAGTTAGAGTGTCAGTCCTCTTGTACTTAAGTCGGCATTGTGCTTTTTGTATTAAATTCGGATGCAATTTCTGTGTTTCATCGTCAATAAGAAGCTCCAAGGGATACAGTAAACCTCAAGTGAAACATCGGAATCTAAAACTGGTCTCACAGGAGAGGTTCAAATCATAGAAAGTTATAGTGTCAGTCCTCTTGTACTTAAGTCGGCATTGTGCCATTTGTATTAAATTCGGATGCAATTTCTGTGTTTCATCGTCAATAAGAAGGTCCAAGGTATACACTAAACCTGAAGTGAAGCATCGGAATCTAAAACTGGATTCACAGGAGAGGTTCAAATAATAGAGAGTTAGAGTGTCAGTCCTCTTGTACTTAAGTCGGCATTGTGACTTTTGTATTGAATTCGGATGCAATTTCTGTGTTTCATCGTCAATAAGAGGGTCCAATGTATACAGTAAACCTGAAGTGAAGCATCGGAATCTAAAACATTACTCACAGGAGAGGTTCAGACCATTGAAAATTAGAGTGTCAGTCCTCTTGTTCTTAAGTCGGCAGTGTGCCTTTTGTATTAAATTCGGATGCAATTTCTGTGTTTCATCGTCAATAAGAAGGACCAAGGGATACAGTAAACCTGAAGTGAAGCATCGGATACTAAAACTGGACTCACGGAAGAGGTTCAAAACATACAAAGTTAGAGTGTCAGTGCTCTTGTACTTATGTTGGCATTGTGCCTTTTGTAAAAAATTCGGATGCAATTTCTGTGCCTCATCGTCAATAGGAAGGTCCAAGGTACACAGTAAACTTGAAGTGAATCATCGGAATCCGTAACTGGACTCACAGGAGAGGTTCAAATCATAGAAAGTTAGAGTGTCAGTCCGGTACTTATGTCGGCATTGTGCCTTTTGTATTAAATTCGGATGCAATTTCTGTGTTTCATCGTCAATAAGAAGGACCAAGGGATACAGTAAACCTGAAGTGAAGCATCGGAAACTAAAACTGGATACACGGGAGAGGTTGAAAATCATAGAAAGTTAGAGTGTCAGTCCTCTTGTACTTACGTTGGCATTGTGCCTTTTGCAATAAATTCGGATGCAATTTCTGTGCTTCATCGTCAAAAAGAAGGTCCAAGGTATACAGTAAACGTGATGTGAAGCATCGGAATCTGAAACTGGACTCAAAGGAGAGGTCCAAATCATAGAAAGTTAGAGTGTCAGTCCTCTTGTACTTAAGTCGGCATTGTGCCTTTTGTATTAAATTAGGATGCAATTTCTGTTTTTCATCGTCAATAAGAAGGTCCAATGTATACAGTAAACCTGAAGTGAAGCATCGGAATCTAAAACAGGACTCAGAGGAGAGGTTCAAATCATAGAAAGTTAATGTGTCAGTGCTCTTGTACTTAAGTCGGCATTGTGCCTTTTGTAATAAATTCGGATGCAATTTCTGTGGTTCTTCGTCAATAAGAAGGTCCAAAGTATACAGTAAACCTGAAGTGAAACATCGGAATCCGTAACTGGACTCACAGGAGAGGTGCAAATCATTGAAAGTTAGAGTGTCCGTCCTCTTGTACTTAAGTCGGCATTGTGCCATTTGTATTATATTTGGATACAATTTCTGTGTTTCATCGTCAATAAGAAGGTCCAAGGTATACAGTAAACCTGAAGTGAAGCATCGGAATCTATAACTGGACTCACAGGAGAGGTTCAAATCATAGAAAGTTAGAGTGTCAGTCCTCTTGTACTTAAGTCGGCATTGTGCCTTTTGTATTAAATTCGGATGCAATTTCTGTGTTTCATCGTCAATACGAAGGCCCAAGAGATACAGTAAACCTGCTGTGATGCATCGGAATCTAAAACTGGACTCACGGGAGAGGTTCAAATCATAGGTAGTTAGAGTGTCAGTCCTGTTGTACTTAAGTCTGCATTGTGCCTTTTGTATTAAATTCGGATGCAATTTCTGTGTTTCATCGTCAATAAGAAGCTCCTAGTCATTCAGTAAACCTGAAGTGAAGCATCGGAATCTAAAACTGGACTCAGAGGAGAGGTTCAAATCATAGAAAGTTAGAGTGTCAGTCCTCTTGTACTTAAGTCGGCATTGTGCCATTTGTATTAAATTCGGATGCAATTTCTGTGTTTCATCGTCAATAAGAAGGTCCTAGGTATACAGTAAACCTGAAGTGAAGCATCGGATTCTATAACTGGACTCACAGGAGAGGTTCAAATAATAGAAAGTTAGAGTGTCAGTCCTCTTGTACTTAAGTCGGCATTGTGCCATTTGTATTAAATTTGGATGCAATTTCTGTTTTTCATCGTCAATAAGAAGGTCCAAGGTATACAGTAAACCTGAAGTGAAGCATCGGAATCTAAAACTGGACTCACAGGAGAGGTTCAAATAATAGAAAGTTAGAGTGTCAGTCCTCTTGTACTTAAGTCGGCATTGTGCCTTTTGTATTAAATTGGGATGAAATTTCTGTGATTCTTCGTCAATAAGAAGGTCCAAGGTATACAGTAAACCTGAAGTGAAGCATCGGAATCTAAAACTGGACTCACAGGAGAGGTTCAAATAATAGAAAGTTAGAGTGTCAGTCCTCTTGTACTTAAGTAGGCATTGTGCCTTTTGTATCAAATTAGGATGCAATTTCTGTTTTTCATCGTCAATAAGAAGGTCCAATGTATACAGTAAACCTGAAGTGAAGCATCGGAATCTAAAACAGGACTCACAGGAGAGGTTCAAATCATAGAAAGTTAGAGTGTCTGTGCTCTTGTACTTAAGTCGGCATTGTGCCTTTTGTAAAAAATTCGGATGCAATTTCTGTGGTTCATCGTCATTAAGAAGGTCCAAAGTATACAGTAAACCTGAAGTGAAACATCGGAATCCGTAACTGGACTCACAGGAGAGGTCCAAACCATTGAAGGTCAGAGTGTCCGTCCTCTTGTACTTAAGTCGGCATTGTGCCATTTGTATTATATTCGGATGCAATTTCTGCGTTTCATCGTCAATAAGAAGGACCAAGGGATACAGTAAACCTGAAGTGAAGCATCGGAAACTAAAACTGGATACACGGGAGAGGTTGAAAATCATAGAAAGTTAGAGTGTCAGTCCTCTTGTACTTACGTTGGCATTGTGCCTTTTGCAATAAATTCGGATGCAATTTCTGTTTTTCATCGTCAATAAGAAGGTCCAATGTATACAGTAAACCTGATGTGAAGCATCGGAATCTGAAACTGGACTCAAAGGAGAGGTCCAAATCATAGAAAGTTAGAGTGTCAGTCCTCTTGTACTTAAGTCGGCATTGTGCCTTTTGTATTAAATTAGGATGCAATTTCTGTTTTTCATCGTCAATAAGAAGGTCCAATGTATACAGTAAACCTGAAGTGAAGCATCGGAATCTAAAACAGGACTCAGAGGAGAGGTTCAAATCATAGAAAGTTAGTGTGTCAGTGCTCTTGTACTTAAGTCGGCATTGTGCCTTTTGTAATAAATTCGGATGCAATTTCTGTGGTTCTTCGTCAATAAGAAGGTCCAAAGTATACAGTAAACCTGAAGTGAAACATCGGAATCCGTAACTGGACTCACAGGAGAGGTGCAAATCATTGAAAGTTAGAGTGTCCGTCCTCTTGTACTTAAGTCGGCATTGTGCCATTTGTATTATATTTGGATACAATTTCTGTGTTTCATCGTCAATAAGAAGGTCCAAGGTATACAGTAAACCTGAAGTGAAGCATCGGAATCTATAACTGGACTCACAGGAGAGGTTCAAATCATAGAAAGTTAGAGTGTCAGTCCTCTTGTACTTAAGTCGGCATTGTGCCTTTTGTATTAAATTCGGATGCAATTTCTGTGTTTCATCGTCAATACGAAGGCCCAAGAGATACAGTAAACCTGCTGTGATGCATCGGAATCTAAAACTGGACTCACGGGAGAGGTTCAAATCATAGGTAGTTAGAGTGTCAGTCCTGTTGTACTTAAGTCTGCATTGTGCCTTTTGTATTAAATTCGGATGCAATTTCTGTGTTTCATCGTCAATAAGAAGCTCCTAGTCATTCAGTAAACCTGAAGTGAAGCATCGGAATCTAAAACTGGACTCAGAGGAGAGGTTCAAATCATAGAAAGTTAGAGTGTCAGTCCTCTTGTACTTAAGTCGGCATTGTGCCATTTGTATTAAATTCGGATGCAATTTCTGTGTTTCATCGTCAATAAGAAGGTCCTAGGTATACAGTAAACCTGAAGTGAAGCATCGGAATCTATAACTGGACTCACAGGAGAGGTTCAAATAATAGAAAGTTAGAGTGTCAGTCCTCTTGTACTTAAGTCGGCATTGTGCCATTTGTATTAAATTTGGATGCAATTTCTGTTTTTCATCGTCAATAAGAAGGTCCAAGGTATACAGTAAACCTGAAGTGAAGCATCGGAATCTAAAACTGGACTCACAGGAGAGGTTCAAATAATAGAAAGTTAGAGTGTCAGTCCTCTTGTACTTAAGTCGGCATTGTGCCTTTTGTATTAAATTGGGATGCAATTTCTGTGATTCTTCGTCAATAAGAAGGTCCAAGGTATACAGTAAACCTGAAATGAAGCATCGGAATCTAAAACTGGACTCACAGGAGAGGTTCAAATAATAGAAAGTTAGAGTGTCAGTCCTCTTGTACTTAAGTAGGCATTGTGCCTTTTGTATCAAATTAGGATGCAATTTCTGTTTTTCATCGTCAATAAGAAGGTCCAATGTATACAGTAAACCTGAAGTGAAGCATCGGAATCTAAAACAGGACTCACAGGAGAGGTTCAAATCATAGAAAGTTAGAGTGTCTGTGCTCTTGTACTTAAGTCGGCATTGTGCCTTTTGTAAAAAATTCGGATGCAATTTCTGTGGTTCATCGTCATTAAGAAGGTCCAAAGTATACAGTAAACCTGAAGTGAAACATCGGAATCCGTAACTGGACTCACAGGAGAGGTCCAAACCATTGAAGGTCAGAGTGTCCGTCCTCTTGTACTTAAGTCGGCATTGTGCCATTTGTATTATATTCGGATGCAATTTCTGCGTTTCATCGTCAATAAGAAGGTCCAAGGTATACAGTAAACCTGAAGTGAAGCATCGGAATCCAAAACTGGACTCACAGGAGAACTTCAAAACATAGAAAGTTGGAGTGTCAGTCCTCTTGACTTAAGTCAGCATTGTGCCTTTTGTATTAAATTCGGATGCAATTTCTGTGTTTCATCGTCAATAAGAATGTCAAAGGCATACAGTAAACCTGAAGCGAAGCATCGGAATCTAAAACAAGGACTCACAGGACAGTTTCAAATCATAGAAAGTTAGAGTGTCAGTCCTCTTGTACTTATGTCGGCATTGTGCATTTTGTATTAAATTCGGATGCAATTTCTGTGTTTCATCGTCAATAAGAAGGACCAAGGGATACAGTTAACCTGAAGTGAAGCATCGGAAACTATAACTGGACTCACAGGAGAGGTTCAAATCATAGAAAGTTAGAGTGTCAGTCCTCTTGTACTTAAGTCGGCATTGTGCCTTTTGTATTAAATTCGGATGCAGTTTCTGTGTTTCATCGTCAATAAGAAGGTCCAAGGGAAGCAATAAACCTGAAGTGAAACATCGGAATCTAAAACTGGACTCACAGGAGAGGTTCAAATCATAGAAAGTTAGAGTGTCAGTCCTCTTGTACTTAAGTCGGCATTGTGCCTTTTGTATTAAATTCGGATGCAATATCTGTGTTTCATCATCAATAAGAAGGTCCAAGGTAAACAGTAAACCTGAAGTGAAGCATCGGAATCTAAAACTGGACTCACAGGAGAGGTTCAAATCATAGCAAGTTAGAGTGTTAGTCCTCTTGTACTTAAGTCGGCATTGTGCCTTTTGTATTAAATTCGGATGCAATTTCTGTGTTTCATCGTCAATAAGAAGCTCCAAGGGATACAGTAAACCTGAAGTGAAACATCGGAATCTAAAACTGGTCTCACAGGAGAGGTTCAAATCATAGAAAGTTAGAGTGTCAGTCCTCTTGTACTTATGTCGGCATTGTGCTTTTTGTATTAAATTCGGATGCAATTTCTGTGTTTCATCGTCAATAAGAAGGTCCAAGGTATACATTAAACCTGAAGTGAAGCATCGGAATCTAAAACTGGAGTCACAGGAGAGGTTCAAATAATAGAGAGTTAGAGTGTCAGTCCTCTTGTACTTAAGTCGGCATTGTGACTTTTGTATTGAATTCGGATGCAATTTCTGTGTTTCATCGTCAATAAGAAGGTCCAATGTATACAGTAAACCTGAAGTGAAGCATCGGAATCTAAAACAGGACTCACAGGAGAGGTTCAGACCATAGAAAATTAGATTTTCAGTCCTCTTGTTCTTAAGTCGGCAGTGTGCCTTTTGTATTAAATTCGGATGCAATTTCTGTGTTTCATCGTCAATAAGAAGGACCAAGGGATACAGTAAACCTGAAGTGAAGCATCGGATACTAAAACTGGACTCACGGGAGAGGTTCAAAACATACAAAGTTAGACTGTCAGTGCTCTTGTACTTATGTTGGCATTGTGCCCTTTGTAAAAAATCGGATGCAATTTCTGTGCCTCATCGTCAATAGGAAGGTCCAAGGTACACGGTGAACTTGAAGTGAAACTACGGAATCCGTAACTGGACTCACAGGAGAGGTTCAAATCATAGAAAGTTTGAGTGTCAGTCCTCTTGTACTTATGTCGGCATTGCGCCTTTCGTATTAAATTCGGATGCAATTTCTGTGT
Organism: Schistocerca americana; assembly: GCF_021461395.2. NCBI lineage: Eukaryota > Metazoa > Arthropoda > Insecta > Orthoptera > Acrididae > Schistocerca > Schistocerca americana. The sequence continues at coordinate 64,219,599 of NC_060121.1, forward strand.
TTCATCGTCAATAAGAAGGACCAAGGGATACAGTAAACCTGAAGTGAAGCATCGGAAACTAAAACTGGACACACGGGAGAGGTTGAAATCATAGAAAGTTAGAGTGTCAGTCCTCTTGTACTTACGTTGGCATTGTGCCTTTTGCAATAAATTTGGATGCAATTTCTGTGCTTCATCGTCAAAAAGAAGGTCCAAGGTATACAGTAAACGTGATGTGAAGCATCGGAATCTGAAACTGGACTCAAAGGAGAGGTCCAAATCATAGAAAGTTAGAGTGTCAGTCCTGTTGTACTTAAGTCTGCATTGTGCCTTTTGTATTAAATTCAGATGCAATTTCTGTGTTTCATCGTCAATAAGAAGCTCCAAGTGATACAGTAAACCTGAAGTGAAGCATCGGAATCTAAAACTGGACTCACAGGAGAGGTTAAAATCATAGAAAGTTAGAGTGTCAGTCCTCTTGTACTTAAGTCGGCATTGTGCCATTTTTATTAAATTCGGATGCAATTTCTGTGTTTCTTCGTCAATAAGAAGGTCCTAGGTATACAGTAAACCTGAAGTGAAGCATCGGAATCTATAACTGGACTCACAGGAGAGGTTCAAATAATAGAAAGTTAGAGTGTCAGTCCTCTTGTACTTAAGTCGGCATTGTGCCATTAGTATTAAATTTGGATGCAATTTCTGTTTTTCATCGTCAACAAGAAGGTCCAAGGTATACAGTAAACCTGAAGTGAAGCATCGGAATCTAAAACTGGACTCACAGGAGAGGTTCAAATAATAGAAAGTTAGAGTGTCAGTCCTCTTGCACTTAAGTCGGCATTGTGCCTTTTGTATTAAATTGGGATGCAATTTCTGTGATTCTTCGTCAATAAGAAGGTCCAAGGTATACAGTAAACCTGAAGTGAAGCATCGGAATCTAAAACTGGACTCACAGGAGAGGTTCAAATAATTGAAAGTTAGAGTGTCAGTCCTCTTGTACTTAAGTCGGCATTGTGCCTTTTGTATTAAATTAGGATGCAATTTCTGTTTTTCATCGTCAATAAGAAGGTCCAATGTATACAGTAAACCTGAAGTGAAGCATCGGAATCTAAAACAGGACTCACAGGAGAGGTTCAAATCATAGGAAGTTAGAGTGTCAGTGCTCTTGTACTTAAGTCGGCATTGTGCCTTTTGTAAAAAATTCGGATGCAATTTCTGTGGTTCATCGTCATTAAGAAGGTCCAAAGTATACAGTAAACCTGAAGTGAAACATCGGAATCCGTAACTGGACTCACAGGAGAAGTCCAAATCATTGAAGGTTAGAGTGTCCGTCCTCTTGTACTTAAGTCGGCATTGTGCCATTTGTATTATATTCGGATGCAATTTCTGCGTTTCATCGTCAATAAGAAGGTCCAAGGTATACAGTAAACCTGAAGTGAAGCATCGGAATCTAAAACTGGACTCACAGGAGAACTTCAAATCATAGAAAGTTGGAGTGTCAGTCCTCTTGACTTAAGTCAGCATTGTGCCTTTTGTATTAAATTCGGATGCAATTTCTGTGTTTCATCGTCAATAAGAATGTCAAAGGCATACAGTAAACCTGAAGTGAAGCATCGGAATCTAAAACAAGGACTCACAGGAGAGGTTCAAATCATAGGAAGTTAGAGTGTCAGTGCTCTTGTACTTAAGTCGGCATTGTGCCTTTTGTAAAAAATTCGGATGCAATATCTGTGTTTGATCATCAATAAGAAGGTCCAAGGTAAACAGTAAACCTGAAGTGAAGCATCGGAATCTAAAACTGGACTCACAGGAGAGGTTCAAATCATAGAAAGTTAGAGTGTTAGTCCTCTTGTACTTAGGTCGGCATTGTGCCTTTTGTATTAAATTCGGATGCAATTTCTGTGTTTCATCGTCAATAAGAAGCTCCAAGGGATACAGTAAACCTGAAGTGAAACATCGGAATCTAAAACTGGTCTGACAGGAGAGGTTCAAATCATAGAAAGTTAGAGTGTCAGTCCTCTTGTACTTAAGTCGGCATTGTGCCATTTGTATGAAATTCGGATGCAATTTCTGTGTTTCATCGTCAATAAGAAGGTCCAAGGTATACATTAAACCTGAAGTGAAGCATCGGAATCTAAAACTGGATTCACAGGAGAGGTTCAAATAATAGAGAGTTAGAGTGTCAGTCCTCTTGTACTTAAGTCGGCATTGTGACTTTTGTATTGAATTCGGATGCAATTTCTGTGTTTCATCGTCAATAAGAAGGTCCAATGTATACAGTAAACCTGAAGTGAAGCATCGGAATCTAAAACAGGACTCACAGGAGAGGTTCAGACCATAGAAAATTAGAGTGTCAGTATTCTTGTTCTTAAGTCGGCAGTGTGCCTTTTGTATTAAATTCGGATGCAATTTCTGTGTTTCATCGTCAATAAGAAGGACCAAGGGATACAGTAAACCTGAAGTGAAGCATCGGATACTAAAAGTGGACTCACGGGAGAGGTTCCAAACATACAAAGTTAGAGTGTCAGTGCTCTTGTACTTATGTTGGCATTGTGCCCTTTGTAAAAAATTCGGATGCAATTTCTGTGCCTCATCGTCAATAGGAAGGTCCAAGGTACACAGTAAACTTGAAGTGAAACATCGGAATCCGTAACTGGACTCACAGGAGAGGTTCAAATCATAGAAAGTTTGAGTGTCAGTCCTCTTGTACTTATGTCGGCATTGTGCCTTTTGTATTAAATTCGGATGCAATTTCTGTGTTTCATCGTCAATAAGAAGGGCCAAGGGATACAGTAAACCTAAAGTGAAGCATCGAAATCTAAAACTGGACCCACAGGAGAGGTTCAAATCATAGAAAGTTAGAATGTCAGTCCTCTTGTCATAAGTCGGCATTGTGCCTTTTATATTAAATTCGGATGCATTTTCTGTGATTCATCGTCAATAAGAAGCTCCAAGGGATACAGTAAACTTGAAGTGAAACATCGGAATCCGTAACTGGACTCACAGGAGAGGTTCAAATCATAGAAAGTTTGAGTGTCAGTCCTCTTGTACTTACGTTGGCATTGTGCCTTTTGCAATAAATTCGGATGCAATTTCTGTGCTTCATCGTCAAAAAGAAGGTCCAAGGTATACAGTAAACGTGATGTGAAGCATCGGAATCTGAAACTGGACTCAAAGGAGAGGTCCAAATCATAGAAAGTTAGAGTGTCAGTCCTCTTGTACTTAAGTCGGCATTGTGCCTTTTGTATTAAATTAGGATGCAATTTCTGTTCTTCATCGTCAATAAGAAGGTCCAATGTATACAGTAAACCTGAAGTGAAGCATCGGAATCTAAAACAGGACTCACAGGAGAGGTTCAAATCATAGAAAGTTAGAGTGTCAGTGCTCTTGTACTTAAGTTGGCATTGTGCTTTTGTAAAAAATTCGGATGCAATTTCTGTGGTTCATCGTCAATAAGAAGGTCCAAAGTATACAGTAAACCTGAAGTGAAACATCGGAATCCGTAACTGGACTAACAGGAGAGGTCCAAAACATTGAAAGTTAGAGTGTCCGTCCTCTTGTACTTAAATCGGCATTGTGCCATTTGTATTATATTCGGATGCAATTTCTGTGTTTCATCGTCTATAAGAAGGTCCAAGGTATACAGTAAACCTGAAGTGAAGCATCGGAATCTAAAACTGGACTCACAGGAGAACTTCAAATCATAGAAAGTTGGAGTGTCAGTCCTCCTGACTCAAGTCAGCATTGTGCCTTTTGTATTAAATTCGGATTCAATTTCTGTGTTTCATCGTCAATAAGAATGTCAAAGGCATACAGTAAACCTGAAGTGAAGCATCGGAATCTAAAACAAGGACTCACAGGACAGGTTCAAATCATAGAAAGTTAGAGTGTCAGTCCTCTTGCACTTATGTCGGCATTGTGCATTTTGTATTAAATTCGGATGCAATTTCTGTGTTTCATCGTCAATAAGAAGGACCAAGGGATACAGTTACCCTGAAGTGAAGCATCGGAAACTATAACTGGACTCACGGGAGAGGTTGAAATCAAAGAAAGTTAGAGTGTCAATCCTCTTGTACTTAAGTCGGCATTGTGCCTTTTGTATTAAATTCGGATGCAATTTCTGTGTCGCATCGTCAATAAGAAGGTCCAAGGAATACAGTAAACCTGAAGTGATGCATCGTAACCTAAAACTGGACTCACAGGAGAGGTTCAAATCATAGAAAGTTAGAGTGTCAGTCCTCTTGTACTTATGAAGGCATTGTGCCTTTTGTATTAAATTCGGATGCAATTTCTGTGTTTCATCGTCTATAAGAAGGTCCAAGGGGTACAGTAAACCTGAAGTGAAGCATCGGAATCTAAAACTGGACTCACAGGACAGGTTCAAATCAAAGAAAGTTAGAGTGTCAGTCGTCTTGTACTTAAGTCGGCATTGTGCCTTTTGTATTAAATTCGGATGCAATTTCTGTGTTTCATCGTCAATAAGAAGGTCCAAGGGAAGCAATAAACCTGAAGTGAAACATCGGAATCTAAAACTGGACTCACAGGAGAGGTTCAAATCATAGAAAGTTAGAGTGTCAGTCCTCTTGTACTTAAGGCGGCATTGTGCCTTTTGTATTAAATTCGGATGCAATATCTGTGTTTCATCATCAATAAGAAGGTCCAAGGTAAACAGTAAACCAGAAGTGAAGCATCGGAATCTAAAACTGGACACACAGGAGAGGTTCAAATCATAGAAAGTTAGAGTGTCAGTCCTCTTGTACTTAAGTCGGCATTGTGCCTTTTGTATTAAATTCGGATGCAATTTCTGTGTTTCATCGTCAATAAGAAGCTCCAAAGGATACAGTAAACCTGAAGTGAAACATCGGAATCTAAAACTGGTCTCACAGGAGAGGTTAAATCATAGAAAGTTTGAGTGTCAGTCCTCTTGTACTTAAGTCGGCATTGTGCCATTTGTATTAAATTCGGATGCAATTTCTGTGTTTCATCGTCAATAAGAAGGGCCAAGGTATACATTAAACCTGAAGTGAAGCATCGGAATCTAAAACTGGATTCACAGGAGAGGTTCAGATAATAGAGAGTTAGAGTGTCAGTCCTCTTGTACTTAAGTCGGCATTGTGACTTTTGTATTGATTTCGGATGCAATTTCTGTGTTTCATCGTCAATAAGAAGGTCCAATGTATACAGTAAACCTGAAGTGAAGCATCGGAATCTAAAACAGGACTCACAGGAGAGGTTCAGACCATAGAAAGTTAGAGTGTCAGTCCTCTTGTTCTTAAGTCGGCAGTGTGCCTTTTTATTAAATTCGGATGCAATTTCTGTGTTTCATCGTCAATAAGAAGGACCAAGGGATACAGTAAACCTGAAGTGAAGCATCGGAATCTAAAACAGGACTTACAGGAAAGATTCAAATCATAGAAAATTAAAGTGTCAGTCCTCTTGTACTTAAGTCGGCATTGTGCCTTTTGTATTAAATTCGGATGCAATTTCTGTGTTTCATCGTCAATAAGAAGGTCCAAGGTGTACAGTAAACCTGAAGTGAAGCAACGAAAACTAAAACTGGACTCACGGGAGAGGTTAAAATCATACAAAGTTAGAGTGTCAGTCCTCTTGTACTTAAGTCGGCATTGTGCATTTTGTTATAAATTCGGATGCAATTTCTGTGCTTCATCGTCAATAAGAAGGTCCAAGGTATACAGTAAACCTGAAGTGAAGCATCGGAATCCAAAAATGGAGTCACAGGAGAGGTGCAAATCAAGAAAGTTAGAGTGTCAGTCCTCTTGTACTTAAGTCGGCATTGTGCCTATTGTATTAAATTCGGATGCAATTTCTGTGTTTCATCGTCAATAAGAAGGTTCAAGGTATACAGTAAACATGAAGTGAAGCATCGGAATCTAAAACTGGACTTACAGGAGGGGTTATATCATAGAAAGTTAGAGTGTCAGTCCTCTTGTACTTAAGTCGGCATTGTGCCTTTTGTATTAAATTCGGATGCAATTTCTGTGCTTCATCGTAAATAAGAAGGGCCAATGTATACAGTAAACCCGAAGTGAAGCATCGGAATCTAAAACAGGACTCACAGGAAAGGTTCAAATCATAGAAAATTAAAGTGTCAGTCCTCTTGTACTTAAGTCGGCATTGTGCCTTTTGTATTAAATTCGGATGCAATTTCTGTGTTTCATCGTCAATGAGAAGGACCAAAGGATACAGTAATCCTGAAGTGAAGCATCGGAAACTAAAACTGGACTCACGGAAGAGGTTCAAATCATAGAAAGTTAGAGTGTCAGTCCCCTTGTACTTAAGTCGGCATTGTGCTTTTTGTATTACATTCGGATGCAATTACTGTGTTTCATCGTCAATAAGAGGGTCCAAGGGATACAGTAAACATGCAGTGAAGCATCGGAATCTAAGGCTGGAATCACAGGAGAGGTTCAAATCATAGAAGGTTAGAGTGTCAGTCCTCTTGTACTTAAGTCGGCATTGTGCCTTTTGTATTAAATTCGGATGCAATTTCTGTGTTTCATCGTCAATAAGAAGGTCCAAGGGAAACAGTAAACCTGAAGTGAGGCATCGGAATCTAAAACTGGACTCACAGGAGAAGTTCAAATCGTAGAAATTTAGAGTTTCAGTCCTCTTGTACTTATGTCGAGATTGTGCCATTTGTATTAAATTCGGATGCAATTTCTGTATTTCATCGTCAAGAAGAAGGTCCATGGGATACAGTAAACCTGGCGTGAAGCATCGGAATCTAAAACTGGACTCACAGGAGAGGTTCAAATCATAGAAAGTAAGAGTGTCAGTCCTCTGGTACTTAAGTCGGCATTGTGCATTTGGAATTAAATTCGGATTCAATTTCTGTGTTTCATCGTCAATAAGAAGGTCCAAGGGATACAGTAAACCTGAAGTGAAGCATCGGAATCTAAAACTGGACTCACAGGAGGGGTTCAAATCATGGAAAGTTAGAGTGTCAGTCCACTTGTACTAAAGTGGGCATTGTGCCTTTAGTATTAAATTCGGATGCAATTTCTGTGTTTCGTCGTCAATAAGAAGGTCCAAGGGATACAGTAAACCTAAAAAGATGCATCGGAATCTAAAACTGGACTCCCAGGAGAGGTTCAAATCATAGAAAGTTAGAGTGTCAGTCCTCTTGTACTTAAGTCTTCATTGTGCCGTTTGTATTAAATTCGGATGCAATTTCTGTGTTTCATCGTCAATAAGAAGGTGCAAGGTATACAGTAAACATGCAGTGAAGCATCGGAATCAAAAACTGGACTCGAAGGAGAGTTTCAAATCATAGAAAGTTAGAGTGTCGGTCCTGTTGTACTTCGGTCGGGATTGTGACTTTTGTATTAAATTCGGATGCAATTTCTGTGTTTCGTCGACAATAAGAAGGTCCAAGGGATACAGTAAACCTAAAGTGATGCATCGGAATCTAAAACTGGACTCCCAGGAGAGGTTCAAATCATAGAAAGTTAGAGTGTCAGTCCTCTTGTACTTAAGTCGGCATTGTGCATTTTTTATTATATTTGGATGCAATTTCTGTGTTTCATCGTCAATAAGAAGGTCCATGGGATACAGTAAACCTGAAGTGAAGCATCGGAATCTTAAACTCGACTCACAGGAGAGGTTCAAATCATCGAAAGTTAGAGAGTCAGTCCTCTTGTACTTACGTCGGCATTGTGCCTTTTGTAATAAATTCGGATGCAATTTCTGTGCTTCATCGTCAATAAGAAGGTCCAAGGTATACAGAGAACCTGAAGTGAAGCATCGGAATCTAAAACTGGACTCAAAGGAGAGGTCCAAGTCATAGACAGTTAGAGTGGCAGTCCTCTTGTACTTATGTCGGCATTGTGCCTTTTGTAATAAATTCGGATGCAATTTCTGTGTTTCATCGTCAATACGAGGGTCCAAGGAAAACAGTAAACCTGAAGTGAGGCATCGGAATTTAAAACTGGACTCACAGGAGAGGTTCAAATCATAGAAAGTTAGAGTGTCAGTCCTCCTGTACTTAAGTCGGGATCGTGCCTTTTGTATTAAATTCGGATGCAATTTCTGTGTTTCATCGTCAATAAGAAGGTCCAAGGTATACAGTAAACCTGAAGTGAAGCATCGGAATCTAAAACTAGACTCACAGGAGAGAGTCAAATCATAGAAAGTTAGAGTGTCAGTCCACTTGTACTTTTGTCGGCATTGTGCCTTTTTTATTATATTCGGATGCAATTTCTGTGTTTCATCGTCAATAAGAAGGTCCGAGGGATACAGTAAACCTGCAGTGAAGCATCGGAATCTAAAACTGGACTCACACGCGAGGTTCAAATCATAGAAAGTTAGAGTGTCAGTCCTCTGGTACTTACGTCGGCATTGTGCGTTTTGTATTAAATTTGGGTGCAATTTCTGTGTTTCATCGTCAATAAGAAGGTCCAAGGGATACAATAAACCTAAAGTGAAGCATCGGAATCTAAAACTGGACTAACAGGAGAGGTTCAAATCATAGAAAGTTAGAGTGCCATCCTCTTGTACTTAAGTCGGCATTGTGCCTTTTGTATTAAATTCGGATGCAATTTCTGTGTTTCATCGTCAATAAGAAGGGCCAATGTATACAGTAAACCTGATGTGAAGCATCGGAATCTAAAACAGGACTCACAGGAGAGGTTCAAATGATAGTAGGTTAGATTGTCAGTCCTCTTGTTCTTAAGTCGGCATTGTGCCTTTTGTATTAAATTCGGATGCAATTTCTGTGTTTCATCGTCAACAACAAGGACCAAGGGATACAGTAAACCTGAAGTGAAGCATCGGAAACTAACACTGGACTCACGGGAGAGATTAAAATCAAACAAAGTTAGAGTGTCAGTCCTCTTGTACTTAAGTCGGCATTGTGCCTTTTGTTATAAATTCGGATGCAATTTCTGTGCTTCATCGTCAATAAGAAGGTCCAAGGTATACAGTAAACCTGAAGTGAAGCATCGGAATCCTAAACTGGACTCACAGGAGAGGTCCAAATCAAGAATATTAGAGTTTCAGTCCTCTTGTACTTAAGTCGGCAGTGTGCCTTTTGTATTAAATTCGGATGCAATTTCTTTGTTTCATCGTCAATATGAAGGCCAAGGGAAACAGTAAACCTGAATTGAAGCATCGGAATCTAAAACTGGACTCACAGGAGAGTTTCAAATCATAGAAAGTTAGAGTGTCAGTCCTGTTGTACTTCGGTCGGGTTGTGCCTTTTGTATTAAATTCGGATGCAATTTTTGTGTTGCCTCGTCAATAAGTAGGTCCATGGGATACAGTAAACCTGAAGTGAAGCATTGGAATCTAAAACTGGACTCACAGGAGAGGTTCAAATCAAAGAAAGTTAGAGTGACAGTCCTCTTGTACTTAAGTCGGCATTGTGTCTTTTGTATTAAATTCGGATGCAATTTCTGTGTTTCATCGTCAATAAGAAGGTCCAAGGTATACAGTAAACCAGAAGTGAAGCATCGGAATCTATAACTGGACTCACAGGAGGGGTTCAAATCATAGTAAATTACAGTGTCAGTCCTATTGTACTTAAGTCGGCATTGTGCATTTTGTATTAAATTTGGAAGCAATTTCTGTGTTTCATCGTCAATAAGAAGGTCCAAGGGATACAGTAAACCTGAAGTGAAGCTTCAGAATCTAAAACTGGACTCACTGGAGAGGTTCAAATCTTAGAAAGTTAGAGCGTCAGTCCTCTTGTACTAAAGTCGGCATTGTGCGTTTTGAATTTAATTCCGTTGCAATTTCTGTGCTTCATCGTCAATAAGAAGGTCCAAGGTATACAGTAAGCCCGAAGTGAAGCATCGGAATCTAAGACTGGACTCACAGGAGAGGTTCAAATCATAGAAAAAGTTAGAGTGTCAGTCCTCTTGTACTTAAGTCGGCATTGTGTGATTTGTATTAAATTCGGATGCAATATCTGTGTTTCATCGTCAATAAGAAGGTCCGAGGGATACAGTAAACCTGAAGTGAAGCGTCGGAATCTAAAACTGGACTCCCAGGAGAGGTTCAAATCATAGAAAGTTAGAGTGTCAGTCCTCTTGTACTTAAGTCGGCATTGTGCATTTTTTATTATATTTGGATGCAATTTCTGTGTTTCATCGTCAATAAGAAGGTCCATGGGATACAGTAAACCTGAAGTTAAGCATCGGAATCTTAAACTGGACTCACAGGAGAGGTTCAAATCATCGAAAGTTAGAGAGTCAGTCCTCTTGTACTTACGTCGTCATTGTGCCTTTTGTAATAAGTTCGGATGCAATTTCTGTGCTTCATCGTCAATAAGAAGGTCCAAGGTATACAGTGAACCTAAAGTGAAGCATCGGAATCTAAAACTGGACTCAAAGGAGAGGTCCAAATCATAGAAAGTTAGAGTGTCAGTCCTCTTGTACTTATGTCGGCATTGTGCCTTTTGTAATAAATTCGGATGCAATTTCTGTGTTTCATCGTCAATAAGAGGGTCCAAGGAAAACAGTAAACCTGAAGTGAGGCATCGGAATTTAAAACTGGACTCACAGGAGAGGTTCAAATCATAGAAAGTTAGAGTGTCAGTCCTCCTGTACTTAAGTCGAGATCGTGCCTTTTGTATTAAATTCGGATGCAATTTCTCTGTTTCATCGTCAATAAGAAGGTCCAAGGTATACAGTAAACCTGAAGTGAAGCATCGGAATCTAAAACTAGACTCACAGGAGAGAATCAAATCATAGAAAGTTAGAGTGTCAGTCCACTTGTACTTTAGTCGGCATTGTGCCTTTTGTATTAAATTCGGATGCAATTTCTGTGTTTCATCGTCAATAAGAAGGTCCAAGGGATACAGTAAACCTGCAGTGAAGCATCGGAATCTAAAACTGGACTCACACGCGAGGTTCAAATCATAGAAAGTTAGAGTGTCAGTCCTCTGGTACTTACGTCGGCATATTGCCTTTTGTATTAAATTTGGGTACAATTTCTGTGTTTCATCGTCAATAAGAAGGTCCAAGGGATACAATAAAACCAAAGTGAAGCATCGGAATCTAAAACGGGACTAACAGGAGAGGTTCAAATCATAGAAAGTTAGAGTGTCAGTCCTCTTGTACTTAAGTCGGCATTGTGATTTTTGTATTAAATTCGGATGCAATTTCTGTGTTTCCTCGTCAATAAGAAGGGCCAATGTATACAGTAAACCTGATGTGAAGCATCGGAATCTAAAACAGGACTCACAGGAGAGGTTCAAAAGATAGTAGGTTAGAGTGTCAGTCCTCTTGTTCTTAAGTCGGCATTGTGCCTTTTGTATTAAATTCGGATGCATTTTCTGTGTTTCATCGTCAACAAGAAGGACCAAGGGATACAGTAAACCTGAAGTGAAGCATCGGAAACTAACACTGGACTCACGGGAGAGATTAAAATCAAACAAAGTTAGAGTGTCAGTCCTCTTGTACTTAAGTCGTCATTGTGCCTTTTGTTATAAATTCGGATGCAATTTCTGTGCTTCATCGTCAATAAGAAGGTCCAAGGTATACAGTAAACCTGAAGTGATGCATCGGAATCCTAAACTGGACTCACAGGAGAGGTCCAAATCAAGAATATTAGAGTTTCAGACCTCTTGTACTTAAGTCGGCAGTGTGCCTTTTGTATTAAATTCGGATGCAATTTCTTTGTTTCATCGTCAATAAGAAGGTCCAAGGGAAACAGTTAACCTGAATTGAAGCATCGGAATCTAAAACTGGACTCACGGGAGAGGTTCAAATCATAGAAAGTTAGAGTGTCAGTCCTCTTGTACTTAAGTCGGCATTGTGTCTTTTATATTAAATTCGGATGCAATTTCTGTGTTTCATCGTCAATAAGAAGGTGCAAGGTATACAGTAAACATGCAGTGAAGCATCGGAATCTAAAACTGGACTCACAGGAGAGGTTCAAATCATAGAAAGTTAGAGTGTCAGTCCTGTTGTACTTCGGTCGGGTTGTGCCTTTTGTATTAAATTCGGATGCAATTTTTGTGTTGCATCGTCAATAAGTAGGTCCATGGGATACAGTAAACCTGAAGTGAAGCTTCAGAATCTAAAACTGGACTCACTGGAGAGGTTCAAATCTTAGAAAGTTAGAGCGTCAGTCCTCTTGTACTAAAGTCGGCATTGTGCGTTTTGGATTTAATTCCGTTGCAATTTCTGTGCTTCATCATCAAAAGGAAGGTCCAAGGTATACAGTAAGCCGGAAGTGAAGCATCGGAATCTAAGACTGGACTCATAGGAGAGGTTCAAATCGTAGAAAGTTAGAGTGTCAGTCCTCTTGTACTTAAGTCGGCATTGTGTGATTTGTATTAAATTCGGATGCAATATCTGTATTTCATCGTCAATAAGAAGGTCCGAGGGATATAGTAAACCTGAAGTGAAGCGTCGGAATCTAAAACTGGACTCCCAGGAGAGGTTCAAATCATAGAAAGTTAGAGTGTCAGTCCTCTTGTACTTAAGTCGGCATTGTGCATTTTTTATTATATTTGGATGCAATTTCTGTGTTTCATCGTCAATAAGAAGGTCCATGGGATACAGTAAACCTGAAGTGAAGCATCGGAATCTTAAACTGGACTCACAGGAGAGGTTCAAATCATCGAAAGTTAGAGAGTCAGTCCTCTTGTACATACGTCGGCATTGTGCCTTTTGTAATAAATTCGAATGCAATTTCTGTGCTTCATCGTCAATAAGAAGGTCCAAGGTATACAGTGAACCTGAAGTGAAGCATCGGAATCCTAAACTGGACTCAAAGGAGAGGTCCAAATCATAGAAAGTTAGAGTGTCAGTCCTCTTGTACTTATGTCGGCATTGTGCCTTTTGTAATAAATTCGGATGCAATTTCTGTGTTTCATCGTCAATAAGAGGGTCCAAGGAAAACAGTAAACCTGAAGTGAGGCATCGGAATCTAAAACTGGACTCACAGGAGAGGTTCAAATCATAGAAAGTTAGAGTGTCAGTCCTCCTGTACTTAAGTCGAGATCGTGCCTTTTGTATTAAATTCGGATGCAATTTCTCTGTTTCATCGTCAATAAGAAGGTCCAAGGTATACAGTAAACCTGAAGTGAAGCATCGGAATCTAAAACTAGACTCACAGGAGAGAATCAAATCATAGAAAGTTAGAGTGTCAGTCCACTTGTACTTTAGTCGGCATTGTGCCTTTTGTATTAAATTCGGATGCAATTTCTGTGTTTCATCGTCAATAAGAAGGTCCAAGGGATACAGTAAACCTGCAGTGAAGCATCGGAATCTAAAACTGGACTCACACGCGAGGTTCAAATCATAGAAAGTTAGAGTGTCAGTCCTCTGGTACTTACGTCGGCATATTGCCTTTTGTATTAAATTTGGGTGCAATTTCTGTGTTTCATCGTCAATAAGAAGGTCCAAGGGATACAATAAAACCAAAGTGAAGCATCGGAATCTAAAACGAGACTAACAGGAGAGGTTCAAAAGATAGTAGGTTAGAGTGTCAGTCCTCTTGTTCTTAAGTCGGCATTGTGCCTTTTGTATTAAATTCGGATGCATTTTCTGTGTTTCATCGTCAACAAGAAGGACCAAGGGATACAGTAAACCTGAAGTGAAGCATCGGAAACTAACACTGGACTCACGGGAGAGATTAAAATCAAACAAAGTTAGAGTGTCAGTCCTCTTGTACTTAAGTCGTCATTGTGCCTTTTGTTATAAATTCGGATGCAATTTCTGTGCTTCATCGTCAATAAGAAGGTCCAAGGTATACAGTAAACCTGAAGTGAAGCATCGGAATCCTAAACTGGACTCACAGGAGAGGTCCAAATCAAGAATATTAGAGTTTCAGACCTCTTGTACTTAAGTCGGCAGTGTGCCTTTTGTATTAAATTCGGATGCAATTTCTTTGTTTCATCGTCAATAAGAAGGTGCAAGGTATACAGTAAACATGCAGTGAAGCATCGGAATCTAAAACTGGACTCACAGGAGAGGTTCAAATCATAGAAAGTGAGAGTGTCAGTCCTGTTGTACTTCGGTCGGGTAGTGCCTTTTGTATTAAATTCGGATGCAATTTTTGTGTTGCATCGTCAATAAGTAGGTCCATGGGATACAGTAAACCTGAAGTGAAGCTTCAGAATCTAAAACTGGACTCACTGGAGAGGTTCAAATCTTAGAAAGTTAGAGTGTCAGTCCTCTTGTACTAAAGTCGGCATTGTGCGTTTTGAATTTAATTCCGTTGCAATTTCTGTGCTTCATCGTCAATAAGAAGGTCCAAGGTATACAGTAAGCCGGAAGTGAAGCATCGGAATCTAAGACTGGACTCACAGGAGAGGTTCAAATCATAGAAAGTTAGAGTGTCAGTCCTCTTGTACTTAAGTCGGCATTGTGTGATTTGTATTAAATTCGGATGCAATATCTGTGTTTCATCGTCAATAAGAAGGTCCGAGGGATATAGTAAACCTGAAGTGAAGCGTCGGAATCTAAAACTGGACTCCCAGGAGAGGTTTAAATCATAGAAAGTTAGAGTGTCAGTCCTCTTGTACTTAAGTCGGCATTGTGCATTTTTTATTATATTTGGATGCAATTTCTGTGTTTCATCGTCAATAAGAAGGTCCATGGGATACAGTAAACCTGAAGTGAAGCATCGGAATCTTAAACTGGACTCACAGGAGAGGTTCAAATCATCGAATGTTAGAGAGTCAGTCCTCTTGTACTTACGTCGGCATTGTGACTTTTGTAATAAATTCGAATGCAATTTCTGTGCTTTATCGTCAATAAGAAGGTCCAAGGTACACAGTGAACCTGAAGTGAAGCATCGGAATCTAAAACTGGACTCAAAGGAGAGGTCCAAATCATAGAAAGTTAGAGTGTCAGTCCTCTTGTACTTATGTCGGCATTGTGCCTTTTGTAATAAATTCGGATGCAATTTCTGTGTTTCATCGTCAATAAGAGGGTCCAAGGAAAACAGTAAACCCGAAGTGAGGCATCGGAATCTAAAACTGGACTCACAGGAGAGGTTCAAATCATAGAATGTTAGAGTGTCAGTCCTCCTGTACTTAAGTTGAGATCGTGCCTTTTGTATTAAATTCGGATGCAATTTCTGTGTTTCATCGCCAATAAGAAGGTCCAAGGTATACAGTAAACCTGAAGTGAAGCATCGGAATCTAAAACTAGACTCACAGGAGAGAATCAAATCATAGAAAGTTAGAGTGTCAGTCCACTTGTACTTTAGTCGGCATTGTGCCTTTTGTATTAAATTCGGATGCAATTTCTGTGTTTCATCGTCAATAAGAAGGTCCAAGGGATACAGTAAACCTGCAGTGAAGCATCGGAATCTAAAACTGGACTCACACGCGAGGTTCAAATCATAGAAAGTTAGAGTGTCAGTCCTCTGGTACTTACGTCGGCATATTGCCTTTTGTATTAAATTTGGGTGCAATTTCTGTGTTTCATCGTCAATAAGAAGGTCCAAGGGATACAATAAAACCAAAGTGAAGCATCGGAATCTAAAACGGGACTAACAGGAGAGGTTCAAATCATAGAAAATTAGAGTGTCAGTCCTCTTGTTCTTAAGTCGGCATTGTGCCTTTTGTATTAAATTCGGATGCAATTTCTGTGTTTCATCGTCAACAAGAAGGACCAAGGGATACTGTAAACCTGAAGTGAAGCATCGGAAATTAACACTGGACTCACGGGAGAGATTAAAATCAAACAAAGTTAGAGTGTCAGTCCTCTTGCACTTAAGTCGGCATTGTGCTATTTGTTATAAATTCGGATGCAATTTCTGTGCTTCATCGTCAATAAGAAGGTCCAAGGTATACAGTAAACCTGAAGTGAAGCATCGGAATCCTAAACTGGACTCACGGGAGAGGTCCAAATCAAGAATATTATAGTTTCAGTCCTCTTGTACTTAAGTCGGCAGTGTGCCTTTTGTATTAAATTCGGATGCAATTTCTTTGTTTCATCGTCAATAAGAAGGTCCAAGGGAAACAGTAAACCTGAATTGAAGCATCGGAATCTAAAACTGGACTCACGGGAGAGGTTCAAATCATAGAAAGTTAGAGTGTCAGTCCTCTTGTACTTAAGTCGGCATTGTGTCTTTTGTATTAAATTCGGATGCAATTTCTGTGTTTCATCGTCAATAAGAAGGTGCAAGGTATACAGTAAACATGCAGTGAAGCATCGGAATCTAAAACTGGACTCACAGGAGAGGTTCAAATCATAGAAAGTTAGAGTGTCAGTCCTGTTGTACTTCGGTCGGGTTGTGCCTTTTGTATTAAATTCGGATGCAATTTTTGTGTTGCATCGTCAATAAGTAGGTCCATGGGATACAGTAAACCTGAAGGGAAGCACTGGAATCTAAAACTGGACTCACAGTTGAGGTTCAAATCAAAGAAAGTTAGAGTGACAGTCCTCTTGTACTTAAGTCGGCATTGTGTCTTTTGTATTAAATTAGGATGCAATTTCTGTGTTTCATCGTCAATCAGAAGGTCCAAGGTATACAGTAAACCTGCAGTGAAGCATCGGAATCTAAAACTGGACTCACAGGAGAGGTTCAAATAATAGAAAGTTAGAGTGTCAGTCCTCTTGTACTTAAGTCGGCATTGTGTCTTTTGTATTAAATTCGGATGCAATTTCTTTGCTTCATTGTCAATAAGAAGGTCCAAGGTATACAGTAAACCTGAAGTGAAGCATCGGAATCTATAACTGGACTCACAGGAGGGGTTCAAAACATAGAAAATTAGAGTGTCAGTCCTATTGTACTTAAGTCGGCATTGTGCATTTTGTATTAAATTTGGAAGCAATTTCTGTATTTCATCGTCAATAAGAAGGTCCAAGGGATACAGTAAACCTGAAGTGAAGCTTCAGAATCTAAAACTGGGCTCACTGGAGAAGTTCAAATCTTAGAAAGTTAGAGCGTCAGTCCTCTTGTACTAAAGTCGGCATTGTGCGTTTTGAATTTAATTCCGTTGCAATTTCTGTGCTTCATCGTCAATAAGAAGGTCCTAGGTATACAGTAAGCCGGAAGTGAAGCATCGGAATCTAACACTGGACTCACAGGAGAGGTTCAAATCATAGAAAGTTAGAGTGTCAGTCCTCTTGTACTTAAGTCGGCATTGTGTGATTTGTATTAAATTCGGATGCAATATCTGTGTTTCATCGTCAATAAGATGGTCCGAGGGATACAGTAAACCTGAAGTGAAGCGTCGGAATCTAAAACTGGACTCACAGGAGAGGTTCAAATCATAGAAAGTTAGAGTGTCAGTCCTCTTGTACATAAGTTGGCATTGTGCCTTTTGTATTAAATTAGGATTCAATTTCTGTGTTTCATCGTCAATGAGAAGGCCCAAGGGATAGAGTAAACATGAAGTGAAGCATTGGAATCTAAAACTGGACTCATTGGAGAGGTTCGAAACATAGAAAGTAAGAGTGTCAGTCATCTTGTACTTAAGTCGGCATTGTGCATTTTGTATTAAAATCGGATGCAATTTCTGTGTTTCATCGTCAATAAGAAGGACCAAGGGATACAGTAAAAGTGAAGTGAAGCATCGGAATCTACAACTGGTCTCACAGGAGAGGTTCAAACCATAGAATAAAATAAGTGTCAGTCCACTTGTACTTAGGTCGGCATTGGGCCTTTTGTATTTAATT
Organism: Schistocerca americana; assembly: GCF_021461395.2. Taxonomy (NCBI): domain Eukaryota; kingdom Metazoa; phylum Arthropoda; class Insecta; order Orthoptera; family Acrididae; genus Schistocerca; species Schistocerca americana. The sequence continues at coordinate 64,237,181 of NC_060121.1, forward strand.
CCGATGCAATATCTGTGTTTCGTCGTCAATAAGATGGTCCAAGGTATACAGTAAACCTGAAGTGAAGCATCGGTATCTAAAACTAGACTCACAGGAGAGGTTAAAATCATTGAATGCTAGAGTATCAGTCCTCTTGTACTTAACACGTCATTGTGAATTTTGTATTAAATTAGGATGCAATTTCCGTGTTTCATCGTCAATAAGATGGTCCAAGGTATACAGTAAACCTGAAGTGAAGCATCGGAATCTAATACTGGACTCACAGGAGCGGTTCAAATCATAGAAAGTTAGAATGTCAGTCCTCTTGTACTTAAGTCGGCATTGTGCCTTTTGAATTTAATTCCGTTGCAATTGCTGTGCTTCATCGTCAATAAGAAGGTTCAAGGTATACAGTAAGCCTGAAGTGAAGCATCGGAATCTAAAACTGGACTCACAGGAGAGGTTCAAATCGTAGAAAGTTAGAGTGTCAGTCCTATTGTACTTAAGTCGGCATTTTGCCTTTTGCATTTAATTCCGATGCAATTTCTGTGCTTCATTGTCAATAAGAAGGTCCAAGGTATACAGTAAACCTGAAATGAAGCATCGGAATCTAAAACTGGACTCACAGGAGAGGTTCAAATCATAGAAAGTTAGAGTCTCAGTCCTCTTGTACTTAAGTTGGCATTGTGATTCTTGGATTTAATGCGAATGCAATTTCTGTGCTTCGTCGTCAATAACAAGGTCCAAGGTATACAGTAAACTTGAAGTGAAGCGTCGGAATCCTAAACTGGACTCACGGGAGAGGTCCAAATCAAGAATATTATAGTTTCAGTCCTCTTGTACTTAAGTCGGCAGTGTGCCTTTTGTATTAAATTCGGATGCAATTTCTTTGTTTCATCGTCAATAAGAAGGTCCAAGGGAAACAGTAAACCTGAATTGAAGCATCGGAATCTAAAACTGGACTCACGGGAGAGGTTCAAATCATAGAAAGTTAGAGTGTCAGTCCTCTTGTACTTAAGTCGGCATTGTGTCTTTTGTATTAAATTCGGATGCAATTTCTGTGTTTCATCGTCAATAAGAAGGTGTAAGGTATACAGTAAACATGCAGTGAAGCATCGGAATCTAAAACTGGACTCACAGGAGAGGTTCAAATCATAGAAAGTTAGAGTGTCAGTCCTGTTGTACTTCGGTCGGGTTGTGCCTTTTGTATTAAATTCGGATGCAATTTTTGTGTTGCATCGTCAATAAGTAGGTCCATGGGATACAGTAAACCTGAAGGGAAGCACTGGAATCTAAAACTGGACTCACAGTTGAGGTTCAAATCAAAGAAAGTTAGAGTGACAGTCCTCTTGTACTTAAGTCGGCATTGTGTCTTTTGTATTAAATTCGGATGCAATTTCTGTGTTTCATCGTCAATCAGAAGGTCCAAGGTATACAGTAAACCTGCAGTGAAGCATCGGAATCTAAAACTGGACTCACATTAGAGGTTCAAATCATAGAATGTTAGAGTGTCAGTCCTCTTGTACTTAAGTCGGCATTGTGTCTTTTGTATTAAATTCGGATGCAATTTCTTTGCTTCATTGTCAATAAGAAGGTCCATGGTATACAGTAAACCTGAAGTGAAGCATCGGAATCTATAACTGGACTCACAGGAGGGGTTCAAAACATAGAAAATTAGAGTGTCAGTCCTATTTTACTTAAGTCGGCATTGTGTCTTTTGTATTAAATTCGGATGCAATTTCTTTGCTTCATTGTCAATAAGAAGGTCCAAGGTATACAGTAAGCCGGAAGTGAAGCATCGGAATCTAAGACTGGACTCACAGGAGAGGTTCAAATCATAGAAAGTTAGACTGTCATTCCTCTTGTACTAAAGTCGGCATTGTGCCTTTTGTATTAAATTCGGATGCAATTTTTGTGTTGCATCGTCAATAAGTAGGTCCATGGGATACAGTAAACCTGAAGTGAAGCATTGGAATCTAAAACTGGACTCACAGGAGAGGTTCAAATCAAAGAAAGTGAGAGTGACAGTCCTCTTGTACTTAAGTCGGCATTGTGTCTTTTGTATTAAATTCGGATGCAATTTCTGTGTTTCATCGTCAATAAGTAGGTCCAAGGTATACAGTAAACCTGAAGTGAAGCATCGGAATCTATAACTGGACTCACAGGAGGGGTTCAAATCATAGAAAATTAGAGTGTCAGTCCTATTGTACTTAAGTCGGCATTGTGCATTTTGTATTAAATTTGGAAGCAATTTCTGTGTTTCATCGTCAATAAGAAGGTCCAAGGGATACAGTTAACCTGAAGTGAAGCTTCAGAATCTAAAACTGGACTCACTGGAGAGGTTCAAATCTAAGAAAGTTAGAGCGTCAGTCCTCTTGTACTAAAGTCGGCATTGTGCGTTTTGAATTTAATTCCGTTGCAATTTCTGTGCTTCATCGTCAATGAGACGGTCCAAGGGATACAGTAAACATGAAGTGAAGCATTGGAATCTAAAACTGGACACATTGGAGAGGTTCGAAACATAGAAAGTAAGAGTGTCAGTCATCTTGTACTTAAGTCGGCATTGTGCATTTTGTATTAAAATCGGATGAAATTTCTGTGTTTCATCGTCAATAAGAAGGACCAAGGGATACAGTAAAACTGAAGTGAAGAATCGGAATCTTAAACCGGTCTCACAGGAGAGGGTCAAATCATAGAATAAAATAAGTGTCAGTCCACTTGTACTTAGGTCGGCATTGGGCCTTTTGTATTTAATTCCGATGCAATATCTGTGTTTCGTCGTCAATAAGATGGTCCAAGGTATACAGTAAACCTGAAGTCAAGCATCAGTATCTAAAACTGGACTCACTGCAGAGGTTCAAATCATTGACTGTTAGAGTATCAGTCCCCTTGTACTTAACACGGCATTGTGACTTTTGTATTAAATTAGGATGCAATTTCCGTGTTTCATCGTCAATAAGATGGTCCGAGGTATACAGTAAGCCTGAAGTGAAGCATCGGAATCTAAAACTGGACTCACAGGAGAGGTTCAAATCATAGAAAGTTAGAGTGTCAGTCCTATTGTACTTAAGTCGGCATTTTGCCTTTTGCATTTAATTCCGATGCAATTTCTGTGCTTCATTGTCAATAAGAAGGTCCAAGGTATACAGTAAACCTGAAATGAAGCATCGGAATCTAAAACTGGACTCACAGGAGAGGTTCAAATCATAGAAAGTTAGAGTGTCAGTCCTCTTGTACTTAAGTCGGCATTGTGCCTTTTGCATTTAATTCCCTTGCAATTTCTGTGCTTCATTGTCAATAAGAAGGTCCAAGGTATACAGTAAGCCTGAAGTGAAGCATCGGAATCTAAAACTTGACCCACAGGAGAGGTTCAAATCATTGAAATTTAGAGTGTCAGTCCACTTGTACTTAAGTCGGCATTTTGCATTATGTATTAAATTAGGATGAAATTTCTGTGTTTCATCATCAATAAGATGGTCCAAGGAATACAGTAAACCTGAAGTGAAGCATCGGAATCTAAAACTGGACTCACAGGGGCGGTTCAAATCATAGAAAGTTAGAATGGCAGTCCTCTTGTACTTACGTCGGCATTGTGCCTTTTTTATTAAATTCGGACGCAATTTCTGCGTTTCATCGTCAATAAGAAGGTCCAAGGTATACAGTAAACCTGAAGTGAGGCATCGGAATCTAAAACTGGACCCACTGGAGAGGTTCAAATCATAGAATGTTAGAGTGTCAGTCCTCTTGTATTTAAGTCGGCATTGTGCCTTTTGCACTGAATTAGGATGTAATTTCTGTGTTTCATCGTCAATAAGAGGGTCCAAGGTATACAGTAAACCTGAAGTGAAGCATCGGAATCTAAAACTGGACTAACAGGAGCGGTTCAAATCATAGAAAGTTAGAGTGTCAGTCCTCTTGTACTAATGTCGGCATTGTGCCTTTTGAATTTAATTCCGTTGTAATTTCTGTGCTTCATCGTCAATAAGGAGGTCTAAGGTATACAGTAAACCTGAAGTGAAGCATCGGAATCTAAAACTGGACTCACAGGAGAGGTTCAAATCATAGAAAATTAGAGTGTCAGTCCTCTTGTATTTAAGTCGGCATTGTGAATTTTGAATTTAATTCCGATGCAATTTCTGTGCTTCATCGTCAATAACAAGGTCCAAGGTATACAGAAAACCTGAAGTGAAGCATCGGAATCTAAAACTGGACTCACAGGAGAGGTTCAAATCATAGAAAGTTAGAGTGTCTGCCCCTTGCACCTAATTCGGCATTGTGCCTTTTGTATTAAATTCGGATACAATTTCTGTGTTTCATCGACAATAAGAAGGTCTAAGGTATACAGTAAACCTGAAGTGAAGCATCGGAATCTAAAACTGGAATCACTGGAGAGTTTCAAATCATAGAAAATTAGAGTGTCAGTCCTCTTGTACTTAAGTCGGCATTGTGCCATTTGTATTAAATTCAGATGCAATTTCTGTGTTTCATCGTCAATAAGAATGTCCAAGGTATACAGTAAACCTGAAGTAAGGCATCGGAATCTAAAACTGGACTCACGGGAGAGGTTCAAATCATAGAAAGATAGAGTGTCAGTCCTCTTGTACTTTAGTCGGTATTGTGCCTTTTGTATTAAAATAGGATGCAATTTCTGCATTTCATTCTCAATAAGAAGGTCCAAGGTATACAGTAAACCTGAAGTGAAGCATCGGAATCTAAAACTGGACTCACAGGAGCGGTTCAAATCATAGAAAGTTGGAGTGTCAGTCCTTTGTACTTAAGTCGGCATTGTGCCTTTTGTATTAAATTCGAATTCAATTTCTGTGTTTCATCCTCAATAAGAAGGTCCAAGGGATACAGTAAACCTGAAGTGAAGCATCGGAATCTAAAACTGGACTCTTAGGAGAAGTTCAAATCATAGAAAGTTAGAGTGTCAGTCCTCTTGTACTAAAGTCGGCATTGTGCCTTTTGAATTTAATTCCGTTGCAATTTCTGTGCTTCATCGTCAATAAGAAGGTCCAAGGTATAAAGTAAATCTGAAGGGAAGCATCGGAATCTAAAACTGGACTCACAGGAGAGGTTCAAATCATAGAAAGTCAGAGTGTCAGTCCTCTTGTACATAAGTCGGTATTGTGCCTTTTGCTTTTAATTCCGATGCAATTTCTGCGCTTCATCGTCAATAAGAAGGTCCTAGGTATATAGTAAACCTGAAGTGAACCATCGGAGTCTAAAACTGGACTCACAGGAGAGGTTCAAATCATAGAAAGTTTGAGTGTCAGTCCTCTTGTACTTAAGTCGGCATCGTGATTTTTGAATTTAATTCCGATGCAATTTCGTGGATGTGTGACTTAGCCTTATGGTGCTGTGTAAGGCGGGTGACATTGAGTGGGACTTAGTCGCTAAGCGAGGCAGCCGGGCAACACGGGCCCTAGATTTACTAGGCCCGTGTTGCTGGAAAATCAAGATTGCGCAACACTGATAAGGCGCACTGGCGCTGTGCGTGCCTGGTGGGGGACGGGATGTACATCCTGTTCTGAGGCAGCAGCATGCTTAGTCGACTCGAGGCAGCCGCACGAAGCACACAGCCATGCCGTATCGTCGTAGAAGATACAGGAGGAGCAAACTACCAGTATACAAGACAGTGGACACTTTCAGTTTTGTGCCGAATAATGTTTCTCAAGAGGAGCTACTCACTGGTCCAATTACATTTGTTGGATGCAAGATTAATTTTTCATGTACGACTACTGAACTTGTTCCTGGTAATTCATGGTTAACACTTGCTGTAGTACGAGGTAGTGATAAAACACTAGAAGGATTGGAATCTTACTATGACAGAGACATTATAGCCTTTCGCACCTTTTCTATTGGTGTACAGGGTGATAGGAACTATGGAACTGGTGTTGTACATACTGATAAACCATTTTCATTATATACAAGAAACTGGAGACGTGTAAATGCTAATAAAAGAATCGGCATTAGGCCTTTTGTATTAAATTCGGATGCAATTTCTGAGTTTCATCATCAATAAGAAGGTCCGAGGTATACAGTTAACCTGAAGTGAAGCGTCGGAATCTAAAACTGGACTCACTGGAGAGGTTCAAATCATAGAAAGTTCGAGTGTCAGTCCTCTTGTACTTAAGTCAGCATTGTGCCTTTTGTATTAAATTCGGATGCAATTTCTGTGCTTCATCGTCAATAAGATGGTCCAAGGTATACAGTAAACCTGAAATGAAGCATCGGAATCGAAAACTGGACTCACAGGAGAGGTTCAAATCATAGAACGTTAGAGTGTCAGTCCTTTTGTACTTAAGTCGGCATTCTACCTTTTGTATTAAATTCGGATACTATTTCTGTGTTTCATCGTCAATAAGAAGGTCCAAGGTATACAGTAAACCTGAAGGGAAGCATCAGAATCTAAAACTGGACTCACAGAAGAGGTTCGAATCATAGAAAGTAGGAGTGTCAGTCCTTAATACTTAAGTCGGCATTGTGCATTTTGTATTAAATTCGGGTGCAATTTCTGTGTTTCATCGTCAATAAGAAGGTCCAAGAGATACAGTAAACCTGAAGTGAAGCATCGGAATCTAAAACTGGACTCACAGGAGAGGTTCAAAACATAGAAAGTTAGAGTGTCAGTCCTCTTGTACTAAAGTCGGCATTGTGCCTTTTGAATTTAATTCCGTTGCAATTTCTGTGCTTCTTCGTCAATTAGAAGGTCGAAGGTATACAGTAAACCTGAAGGGAAGCATCGGAATCTAAAACTGGACTCACAGGAGAGGTTCAAATCATAGAATTTGGAGTGTCAGTCCTTTGTACTTAAGTCGGCATTTTGCCTTTTGTATTAAATTCGGATGCAATTTCTGTGTTTCATCGTTAATTAGAAGGTCCAAGGTATACAGTAAACCTGAAGTGAAGCATCGAAATCTAAAACTGGACTCACAGGAGAGGTTCAAATCATAGAAAGTTAGACTGTCATTCCTCTTGTACTAAAGTCGGCATTGTGCCTTTTGAATTTAATTCCGTTGCAATTTCTGTGTTTCATCGTCAATAAGGAGGTCCAAGGTATACAGTAAACCTGAAGTGAAGCATCGGAATCTAAAACTGGACTCACAGGAGAGGTTCAAATCATAGAAAGTTAGAATATCAGTCCTCTTGTACATAAGTCGCCATTGTGCCTTTTGCATTTACTTCCGATGCAATTTCTGCGCTTCATCCCCAATAAGAAGGTCCTAGGTATATAGTAAACTTGAAGTGAACCATCGGAATCTAAAAATGGACTCACAGGAGATGTTCAAATCATAGAAGTTTAGAATGTCAGTCCTCTTGTATTTAAGTCGGCATTGTGATTTTTGAATTTAATTCCGATGCAATTTCTGTGCTTCATCGTCAATAACAAGGTCCAAGGTATACAGAAAACCTGAAGTGAAGCATCGGAATCTAAAACTGGACTCACAGGAGAGGTTCAAATCATAGAAAGTAGAGTGTCTGTCCCCTTGCACCTAAGTCGGCATTGTGCCTTTTGTATTAAATTCGGATACAATTTCTGTGTTTCATCGACAATAAGAAGGTCCAAGGTATAGAGTAAACCTGAAGTGAAGCATCGGAATCTAAAACTGGAATCAGAGAAGAGATTCCAATCATAGAAAGTTGGAGTTTCAGTCCTTTGTACTTAAGTCGGCATTGTGCCTTTTGTATTAAATTCGAATGCAATTTCTGCGCTTCATCGTCAATAAGAAGGTCCTAGGTATATATTAAACCCGATGTGAACCATCGGAATCTAAAACTGGACTCACAGTAGAGGTTCAAATCATACAAAATTAGAGTGTCAGTCCTCTTGTATTTGAGTCGGCATTGTGATTTTTGAATTTAATTTCGATGCAATTTCTGTGCTTCATCGTCAATAACAAGGTCCAAGGTATACAGAAAACCTGAAGTGAAGCATCGGAATCTAAAACTGGACTCACAGGAGAGGTTCAAATCATAGAAAGTTAGAGTGTCTGTCCCCTTGCACCTAAGTCGGCATTGTGCCTTTTGTATTAAATTCGGATACAATTTCTGTTTTTCATCGACAATAAGAAGGTACAAGGTATTCAGTAAACCTGAAGTGAAGCAACGGAATCTAAAACTGGAATCGCAGAAGAGTTTCAAATCATAGAAAATTAGAGTGTCAGTCCTCTTGTACTTAAGTCGGCATTGTGCCATTTGTATTAAATTCAGATGCAATTTCTGTGTTTCATCGTCAATAAGAATGTCCAAGGTATACAGTAAACCTGAAATAAAGCATCGGAATCTAAAACTGGACTCACAGGAGAGGTTCAAATCATAGATAGATAGAGTGTCAGTCCTCTTGTACTTTAGTCGGTATTGTGATTTTTGTATTAAAATAGGATGCAATTTCTGTGTTTCATCCTCAATAAGAAGGTCCAAGGAATACAGTAAACCTGAAGTGAAGCATCGGAATCTAAAACTGGACTCACAGGAGAGGTTCAAATCATAGAAAGTTGGAGTGTCAGTCCTTTGTACTTAAGTCGGCATTGTGCCTTTTGTATTAAATTCGAATGCAATTTCTGTGTTTCATCGTCAATAAGAAGGTCCAAGGGATAAAGTAAACCTGAAGTGAAGCAGCGCAATCTAAAACTGGACTCTTAGGAGAAGTTCCAATCATAGAAAGTTAGAGTGTCAGTCCTCATGTACATAAGTCGGCATTGTGCCTTTTGCTTTTAATTCCGATGCAATTTCTACGCTTCATCTTCAATAAGAAGGTCCTAGGTATATAGTAAACCTGAAGTGAACCATCGGAATCTAAAACTGGACTCTCAGGAGAGGTTCAAATCATAGAAAGTTTGAGTGTCAGTCCTCTTGTACTTAAGTCGGCATCGTGACTTTTGAATTTAATTCCGATGCAATTTCATGGCTGTGTGACTTAGCCTTATGGTGCTGTGTAAGGCGGGTGTCCTTGAGTGGGACTTAGTCGCTGAGCGAGGCAGCCGGGCAACACGGGCACTAGATTTACTAGGCCCGTGTTGCTGTAAAATCAAGATTGCGCAACACTAATAAGGCGCACTGGCGCTGTGCGCGCCTGGTGGGGGACGGAAAGTACATCCTGTTCTGAGGCAGCAGCATGCTTAGTCGACTCGAGGCAGCCGCACGAAGTACACAGCCATGCCGTATCGTCGTAGAAGATACAGGAGGAGCAGACTACCAGTCTACAAGACAGAGGACACTTCCAGTTTTGTGCCCAATAATGTTTCTCAAGAGGAGCTACTCACTGGTCCAATTACATTTGTTGGATGCAAGATTAATTTTTCATGTACGACTACTGAACTTGTTCTTGGTAATTCATGGTTAACACTTGCTGTAGTACGGGGTAGTGATAAAGCACTAGAAGGATTGGAATCTTAATATGACAGAGACATGATAACCTATCGCACCTTTTCTATTGGTGTACAGGGTGATAGGAACTATGGAACTGGTGTTGTACATACTGATAAACAATTGTCATTATATACAAGAAACTGGAGACGTGTAAATGCTAATGAAAGAGTCGGCATTAGGCCTTTTGTATTAAGTTCGGATGCAATTTCTGTGTTTCATCGTCAATAAGAAGGTCCAAGAGATACAGTAAACCTGAAGTGAAGCATCGGAATCTAAAACTGGACTCACAGGAGAGGTTCAAAACATTGAAAGGTAGAGTGTCAGTCCTCTTGTACTAAAGTCGGCATTGTGCCTTTTGAATTTAATTCCTTTGCAATTTCTGTGTTTCTTCGTCAATAAGAAGGTCCAAGGTATACAGTAAACCTGAAGGGAAGCATCGGAATCTAAAACTGGACTCACAGGAGAGGTTCAAATCATAGAAAGTTAGACTGTCATTCCTCTTGTACTAAAGTCGGCATTGTGCCTTTTGAATTTAATTCCGTTGCAATTTCTGTGTTTCATCGTCAATAAGGAGGTCCAAGGTATACAGTAAACCTGAAGTAAAGCATCGGAATCTAAAACTGGACTCACAGGAGAGTTTCAAATCATAGATAGATAGAGTGTCAGTCCTCTTGTACTTTAGTCGGTATTGTGATTTTTGTATTAAAATAGGATGCAATTTCTGTGTTTCATCCTCAATAAGAAGGTCCAAGGTATACAGTAAACCTGAAGTGAAGCATCGGAATCTAAAACTGGACTCACAGGCGAGGTTCAAATCATAGAAAGTTGGAGTGTCAGTCCTTTGTACTTAAGTCGGCATTGTGCCTTTTGTATTAAATTCGAATGCAATTTCTGTGTTTCATCGTCAATAAGAAGGTCCAAGGGATACAGTAAACCTGAAGTGAAGAATCGCAATCTAAAACTGGACTCTTAGGAGAAGTGCCAATCATAGAAAGTTAGAGTGTCAGTCCTCATGTACATAAGTCGGCATTGTGCCTTTTGCATTTAATTCCGATGCAATTTCTACGCTTCATCTTCAATAAGAAGGTCCTAGGTATACAGTAAACCTGAAGTGAAGCATCGGAATCTAAAACTGGACTCACAGGAGAGGTTCAAAACATAGAAAGTTAGAGTGTCAGTCCTCTTGTACTAAAGTCGGCATTGTGCCTTTTGAATTTAATTCCGTTGCAATTTCTGTGTTTCTTCGTCAATAAGAAGGTCCAAGGTATACAGTAAACCTAAAGGGAAGCATCGGAATCTAAAACTGGACTCACAGGAGAGGTTCAAATCATAGAAAGTTAGACTGTCATTCCTCTTGTACTAAAGTCGGCATTGTGCCTTTTGAATTTAATTCCGTTGCAATTTCTGTGTTTCATCGTCAATAAGGAGGTCCAAGGTATACAGTAAACCTGAAGTAAAGCATCGGAATCTAAAACTGGACTCACAGGAGAGGTTCAAATCATAGATAGATAGAGTTTCAGTCCTCTTGTACTTTAGTCGGTATTGTGATTTTTGTATTAAAATAGGATGCAATTTCTGTGTTTCATCCTCAATAAGAAGGTCCAAGGTATACAGTAAACCTGAAGTGAAGCATCGGAATCTAAAACTGGACTCACAGGAGAGGTTCAAATCATAGAAAGTTGGAGTGTCAGTCCTTTGTACTTAAGTCGGCATTGTGCCTTTTGTATTAAATTCGAATGCAATTTCTACGCTTCATCTTCAATAAGAAGGTCCTAGGTATATAGTAAACCTGAAGTGAACCATCGGAATCTAAAACTGGCCTCTCAGGAGAGGTTCAAATCATAGAAAGTTTGAGTGTCAGTCCTCTTGTACTTAAGTCGACATCGTGTCTTTTGAATTTAATTCCGATGCAATTTCATGGCTGTGTGACTTAGCCTTATGGTGCTGTGTAAGGCGGGTGACCTTGAGTGGGACTTAGTCGCTGAGCGAGGCAGCCGGGCTACACGGGCCCTAGATTTACTAGGCCCGTGTTGCTGTAAAATCAAGATTGCGCAACACTGATAAGGCGCACTGGCGCTGTGCGCGCCTGATGGGGGACGGGAAGTACATCCTGTTCTGAGGCAGCAGCATGCTTAGTCGACTCGAGGCAGCCGCACGAAGCACACAGCCATGCCGTATCGTCGTAGAAGATACAGGAGGAGCAGACTACCAGTCTACAAGACAGTGGACACTTTCAGTTTTGTGCCGAATAATGTTTCTCAAGAGGAGCTACGCACTGGTCCAATTACATTTGTTGGATGCAAGATTAATTTTTCATGAACGACTACTGAACTTGTTCCTGGTAATTCATGGTTAACACTTGCTGTAGTACGAGGTAGTGATAAAGCACTAGAAGGATTGGAATCTTACTATGACAGAGACATGATAGCCTATCGCACCTTTTCTATTGGTGTACAGGGTGATAGGAATTATGGAATTGGTGTTGTACATACTGATAAACAATTTTCATTATATACAAGAAACTGGAGACGTGTAAATGCAAATGAAAGAGTCGGCATTGTGCCTTTTGTATTAAATTCGGATGCAATTTCTGTGTTTCATCGTCAATAAGAAGGTCCAAGGGATACAGTAAACCTGAAGTGAAGCATCGGAATCTAAAACTGGACCCTTAGGAGAGGTTCAAATCATAGAAAGTTAGAGTGTCAGTCCTCTTGTACTAAAGTTAGCATTGTGCCTTTTGAATTTAATTCCGTTGCAATTTCTGTGCTTCATCATCAATAAGAAGGTCCAAGGTATACAGTAATTCTGAAGGGATGCATCGGAATCTAAAACTGGACTCACAGGAGAGGTTGATATCATAGAAAGAGAGAGTGTCAGTCCTCCTGTACTTAAGTCAGCATTGTGCCCTTTGTATTAAATTCAGATGCAATTTCTGTGTTTCATCGTCAATAAGAATGTCCAAGGTATACAGTAAACCTGAAGTGAAGCATCGGAATCTAAAACTGGACTCACAGGAGAGGTTGATATCATAGAAAGAGAGAGTGTCAGTCCTCTTATACTTAAGTCGGCATTGTGCCTTTTGTATTAAATTCGGATTCAATTTCTGTGTTTCATCGTCAATAAGAAGGTCCAAGAGATACAGTAAACCTGAAGTGAAGCATCGGAATCTAAAACTGGACTCACAGGAGAGGTTCAAATCATAGAAAGTTAGAGTGATAGTCCTCTTGTACTTATGTCGTCATTGTGCCTTTTGTATTAAATTCGGATGCAATTTCTGTGTTTCATCGTCAATAAGAAAGTCCAAGGTATACAGTTAACCTGAAGTGAAGCATCGGAATCTAAAACTGCACTCACAGGAGAGGTTCTAATCATAGAAAGTTAGAGTGTCAGTCCTCTTGTACTTAAGTCGGCATTGTGCCTTTTGTATTAAAATCGGATGCAATTTCTGTGTTACATCGTCAATAAGAAGGTCCAAGGGATACAGTAAACCTAAAGTGAAGCATCGGAATCTAAAACTGGACTCACAGGTGAGGTTCAAATCATAGAAAGTTAGAGGGTCAGTCATCTTGTACTTAAGTCGGCATTGTGCCTTTTGTATTAAATTCGGATGCTATTTCTGTATTTCATCGTCAATAAGAAGGTCCAAGGTATACAGTAAACCTGAAGTGAAGCATCGGAATCTAAAACTGGACTCACAGGAGAGGTTCAAATCATAGAACGTTAGAGTGTCAGTCCTCTTGTACTAAAGTCGGCATTGTGACTTTTGAATTTAATTACGTTGCAATTTCTGTGCTTCATCGTCACTAAGAAGGTCCAAGGTATACAGCAAACCTGAAGTGAAGCATCGGAATCTAAAACTGGACTCACAGGAGAGGTTCAAATAATAGAAAGTTAGAGTGTCAGTCCTCTTATACATAAGTCGGCATTGTGCCTTTTGCTTTTAATTCCGATGCAATTTCTGCGCTTCATCGTCAGTAAGAAGGTCCTAGGTATATAGTAAACCTGAAGTGAACCATCGGAATCTAAAACTGGACTCACAGGAGAGGTTCAAATCATAGAAAGTTAGAGTGTCAGTCCTCTTGTACTTAAGTCGGCATTGTGACTTTTGTATTAAATTCGGATGCAATTTCTGTGTTTCATCGTCAATAAGAAGGTCCAAGGGATACAGTAAACCTGAAGTGAAGCGTCGGAATCTAAAACTGGACACGCTGGAGAGGTTCAAATCATAGAAAGTTAGAGTGTCAGTCCTCTTGTACTTAAGTCGTCATTGTGCCTTTTGTATTAAATTCGGATGCAATGTCTGTGTTTCATCGTCAATAACATGGTCCAAAGTATACAGTATACATGAAGTGAAGCATCGGAATCGATAACTGGACTCACAGGAGAGGTTCAAATCATAGAACGTTAGAGTGTCAGTCCTCTTGTACTTAAGTCGGCATTGTGCCTTTTGTATTAAATTCGGATGCAATTTCTGTGTTTCATCGTCAATTAGAAGGTCCTAGGGATACAGTAAACCTGAAGTGAAGCAAAGGAATCTAAAACTGGACTCACAGGAGAGGTTCAAATCATAGAAAGTTAGAGTGTCAGTCCTCTTGTACCTAAGTCGGCATTGTGCATTTGTATTAAATTAGGATGCAATTTCCGTGTTTCATCGTCAATTAGATGGTCCGAGGTATACAGTAAACCTGAAGTGAAGCATCGGAATCTAAAACTGGACTCACAGGAGCGGTTCAAATCATAGAAAGTTAAAGTGTCTGTCCCCTTGTACCTAAGTCGGCATTGTGCCTTTTGTATTAAATTCGGATACAATTTCTGTGTTTCATCGTCAATAAGAAGGTCCAAGGTATACAGTAAACCTGAAGGGAAGCATCGGAATCTAAAACTGGACTCACAGGAGAGGTTCGAATCATAGAAAGTAGGAGTGTCAGTCCTTTGTACTTAAGTCGGCATTGTGCCTTTTGTATTAAATTCGGATGCAATTTCTGTGTTTCATCGTCAATAAGAAGGTCCAAGGGATACAGTAAACCTGATGTGAAGCATCGGAATCTAAAACTGGACCCTTAGGAGAGGTTCAAATCATAGAAAGTTGGAGTGTCAGTCCTTTGTACTTAAGTCGGCATTTTGCCTTTTGTATTAAATTCGGATGCAATTTCTGTGATTCATCGTCAATAAGAAGGTCCAAGGGATACAGTGAACCTGAAGTGAAGCATCGGAATCTAAAACTGGACTCACAGGAGAGGTTCAAATCATAGAAATTTAGAGTGTCAGACCTATTGTACGTAAGTCGGCATTGTGCCTTTTGTGTTAAATTCGGATTCAATTTTTGTGTTTCATCGTCAATAAGAAGGTCCAAGGGATACAGTAAACCTGAAGTGAAGCATCGGAATCTAAAACTGGACTCACAGGAGAGGTTCAAATCATAGAAAGTTAGAGTGTCAGTCCTCTTGTACCTAAGTCGGCATTATGCCTTTTGAATTTAATTCCGTTGCAATTTCTGTGCTTCATCGTCTATAGGAAGGTCCAAGGTATACAGTAAACCTGAAGTGAAGCATCGGAATCTAAAGCTGGACTCACAGGAGAGGTTCAAATCATAGAAAGTTAGAGTGTCAGTCCTCTTGTACATAAGTCGGCATTGTGCCTTTTGCATTTAATTCCGATGCAATATCTGTGCTTCATCGTCGATAAGAAGGTCCAAGGTATACAGTAAACCTGAAGTGAAGCATCGGAATCTACAACAGGAACCACAGGAGAGTTTCAAATCATAGAAAGTTAGAGTGTCAGTCCTCCTGTACTTAAGTCGGCATTGTGCCCTTTGTATTAAATTCAGATGCAATTTCTGTGTTTCATCGTCTATAAGAACGTCCAAGGTATACAGTAAACCTGAAGTGAAGCATCGGAATCTAAAACTGGAGTCACAGGAGAGGTTGATATCATAGAAGGATAGAGTGTCAGTCCTCTTATACTTAAGTCGGCATTGTGCCTTTTGTATTAAATTCGGATGCAATTTCTGTGTTTCATCGTCAATAAGAAGGTCCAAGTGATACAGTAAACCTGAAGTGAAGCATCGGAATCTAAAACTGGACTCACAGGAGAGGTTCAAATCATAGAAAGTTAGAGTGTCAGTCCTCTTGTACTAAAGTCGGCATTGTGCCTTTCGAATTTAATTACGTTGCAATTTCTGTGCTTCATCGTCAATAAGAAGGTCCAAGGTATACAGCAAACCTGAAGTGAAGCATCGGAATCTAAAACTGGACTCACAGGAGAGGTTCAAATAATAGAAGGTTAGAGTGTCAGTCCTCTTGTACATAATTCGGCATTGTGCCTTTTGCTTTTAATTCCGATTCAATTTCTGCGTATCATCGTCAATAAGAAGGTCCTAGGTACATAGTAAACCTGAAGTGAACCATCGGAACCTAAAACTGGACTCACAGGAGCGGTTCAAATCATAGAAAGTTAGAGTGTCTGTCCCCTTGTACCTAAGTCGGCATTGTGCCTTTTGTATTACATTCGGAAACAATTTCTGTGTTTCATCGTCAATAAGAAGGTCCAAGGTATGCAGTAAACCTGAAGGGAAGCATCGGAATCTAAAACTGGACTCACAGGAGAGGTTCAAATCATAGAAATTTAGAGTGTCAGACCTATTGTACGTAAGTCGGCGTTGTGCCTTTTGTATTAAATTCGGATACAATTTCTGTGTTTCATCGTCAATAAGAAGGTCCAAGGTATACAGTAAACCTGAAGGGAAGCATCGGAATCTAAAACTGGACTCACAGGAGAGGTTCGAATCATAGAAAGTAGGAGTGTCAGTCCTCTGTACTTAAGTCGGCATTGTGCCTTTTGTATTAAATTCGGATGCAATTTCTGTGTTTCATCGTCAATAAGAAGGTCCAAGGGATACAGTAAACCTGATGTGAAGCATCGGAATCTAAAACTGGACCCTTAGGAGAGGTTCAAATCATAGAAAGTTAGAGTGTCAGGCCTCTTGTACTAAAGTTAGCATTGTGCCTTTTGAATTTAATTCCGTTGCAATTTCTGTGCTTCATCGTCAATAAGAAGGTCCAAGGTATACAGTAAACCTGAAAGGAAGCATCGGAATCTAAAACTGGACTCACAGGAGAGGTTCAAATCATAGAAAGTTGGAGTGTCAGTACTTTGTACTTAAGTCGGCATTTTGCCTTTTGTATTAAATTCGGATGCAATTTCTGTGATTCATCGTCAATAAGAAGGTCCAAGGGATACAGTGAGCCTGAAGTGAAGCATCGGAATCTAAAACTGGACTCACAGGAGAGGTTCAAATCATAGAAATTTAGAGTGTCAGACCTATTGTACGTAAGTCGGCATTGTGCCTTTTGTGTTAAATTCGAATTCAATTTCTGTGTTTCATCGTCAATAAGAAGGTCCAAGTGATACAGTAAACCTGAAGTGAAGCATCGGAATCTAAAACTGGACTCACAGGAGAGGTTCAAATCATAGAAAGTTAGAGTGTCAGTCCTCTTGTACTAAAGTCGGCATTATGCCTTTTGAATTTAATTACGTTGCAATTTCTGTGCTTCATCGTCAATAAGAAGGTCCAAGGTATACAGCAAACCTGAAGTGAAGCATCGGAATCTAAAACTGGACTCACAGGAGAGGTTCAAATAATAGAAAGTTAGAGTGTCTGTCCCCTTGTACCTAAGTCGGCATTGTGCCTTTTGTATTACATTCGGATACAATTTCTGTGTTTCATCGTCAATAAGAAGGTCCAAGGTATGCAGTAAACCTGAAGGGAAGCATCGGAATCTAAAACTGGACTCACAGGAGAGGTTCAAATCATAGAAATTTAGAGTGTCAGACCTATTGTACGTAAGTCGGCATTGTGCCTTTTGTATTAAATTCGGATACAATTTCTGTGTTTCATCGTCAATAAGAAGGTCCAAGGTATACAGTAAACCTGAAGGGAAGCATCGGAATCTAAAACTGGACTCACAGGAGAGGTTCGAATCATAGAAAGTAGGAGTGTCAGTCCTCTGTACTTAAGTCGGCATTGTGCCTTTTGTATTAAATTCGGATGCAATTTCTGTGTTTCATCGTCAATAAGAAGGTCCAAGGGATACAGTAAACCTGATGTGAAGCATCGGAATCTAAAACTGGACCCTTAGGAGAGGTTCAAATCATGGAAAGTTAGAGTGTCAGTCCTCTTGTACTAAAGTTAGCATTGTGCCTTTTGAATTTAATTCCGTTGCAATTTCTGTGCTTCATCGTCAATAAGAAGGTCCAAGGTATACAGTAAACCTGAAAGGAAGCATCGGAATCTAAAACTGGACTCACAGGAGAGGTTCAAATCATAGAAAGTTGGAGTGTCAGTCCTTTGTACTTAAGTCGGCATTTTGCCTTTTGTATTAAATTCGGATGCAATTTCTGTGATTCATCGTCAATAAGAAGGTCCAAGGGATACTGTGAGCCTGAAGTGAAGCATCGGAATCTAAAACTGGACTCACAGGAGAGGTTCAAATCATAGAAATTTAGAGTGTCAGACCTATTGTACGTAAGTCGGCATTGTGCCTTTTGTGTTAAATTCGGATTCAATTTCTGTGTTTCATCGTCAATAAGAAGGTCCAAGTGATACAGTAAACCTGAAGTGAAGCATCGGAATCTAAAACTGGACTCACAGGAGAGGTTCAAATCATAGAAAGTTAGAGTGTCAGTCCTCTTGTACTAAAGTCGGCATTATGCCTTTTGAATTTAATTACGTTGCAATTTCTGTGCTTCATCGTCAATAAGAAGGTCCAAGGTATACAGCAAACCTGAAGTGAAGCATCGGAATCTAAAACTGGACTCACAGGAGAGGTTCAAATAATAGAAAGTTAGAGTGTCAGTCCTCTTGTACATAAGTCGGCATTGTGCCTTTTGCTTTTAATTCCGATGCAATTTCTGCGCTTCATCGTCAATAAGAAGGTCCTAGGTATATAGTAAACCTGAAGTGAACCATCGGAATCTAAAACTGGACTCACAGGAGAGGTTCAAATCATAGAAAGTTAGAGTGTCAGTCCTCTTGTACTTAAGTCGGCATTGTGCCTTTTGTATTAAATTCGGATGCAATTTCTGTGTTTCATCGTCAATAAGAAGGTCCAAGGGATACAGTAAACCTGAAGTGAAGCGTCGGAATCTAAAACTGGACTCACTGGAGAGGTTCAAATCATAGAAAGTTAGAGTGTCAGTCCTCTTGTACTTAAGTCGGCATTGTGCCTTTTGTATTAAATTCGGATGCAATGTCTGTGTTTCATCGTCAATAACATGGTCCGAAGTATACATTTAACCTGAAGTGAAGCATCGGAATCGATAACTGGACTCACAGGAGAGGTTCAAATCATAGAACGTTAGAGTGTCAGTCCTCTTGTACCTAAGTCGGCATTGTGCATTTGTATTAAATTTGGATGCAATTTCCGTGTTTCATCGTCAATTAGATGGTCCGAGGTATACAGTAAACCTGAAGTGAAGCATCGGAATCTAAAACTGGACTCACAGGAGCGGTTCAAATCATAGAAAGTTAGAGTGTCTGTCCCCTTGTACCTAAGTCGGCATTGTGCTTTTTTTTACATTCGGATACAATTTCTGTGTTTCATCGTCAATAGGAAGGTCCAAGGTATGCAGTAAACCTGAAGGGAAGCATCGGAATCTAAAACTGGACTCACAGGAGAGGTTCAAATCATAGAAATTTAGAGTGTCAGACCTATTGTACGTAAGTCGGCATTATGCCTTTTGTATTAAATTCGGATACAATTTCTGTGTTTCATCGTCAATAAGAAGGTCCAAGGTATACAGTAAACCTGAAGGGAAGCATCGGAATCTAAAACTGGACTCACAGGAGAGGTTCGAATCATAGAAAGTAGGAGTGTCAGTCCTCTGTACTTAAGTCGGCATTGTTCCTTTTGTATTAAATTCGGATGCAATTTCTGTGTTTCATCGTCAATAAGAAGGTCCAAGGGATACAGTAAACCTGATGTGAAGCATCGGAATCTAAAACTGGACCCTTAGGAGAGGTTCAAATAATAGAAAGTTAGAGTGTCAGTCCTCTTGTACATAAGTCGGCATTGTGCCTTTTGCTTTTAATTCCGATGCAATTTCTGCGCTTCATCGTCAATAAGAAGGTCCTAGGTATATAGTAAACCTGAAGTGAACCATCGGAATCTAAAACTGGACTCACAGGAGAGGTTCAAATCATAGAAAGTTAGAGTGTCAGTCCTCTTGTACTTAAGTCGGCATTGTGCCTTTTGTATTAAATTCGGATGCAATTTCTGTGTTTCATCGTCAATAAGAAGGTCCAAGGGATACAGTAAACCTGAAGTGAAGCGTCGGAATCTAAAACTGGACTCACTGGAGAGGTTCAAATCATAGAAAGTTAGAGTGTCAGTCTTCTTGTACTTAAGTCGGCATTGTGCCTTTTGTATTAAATTCGGATGCAATGTCTGTGTTTCATCGTCAATAACATGGTCCGAAGTATACATTTAACCTGAAGTGAAGCATCGGAATCGATAACTGGACTCACAGGAGAGATTCAAATCATAGAACGTTAGAGTGTCAGTCCTCTTGTACTTAAGTCGGCATTGTGCCTTTTGTATTAAATTCGGATGCAATTTCTGTGTTTCATCGTCAATTAGAAGGTCCTAGGGATACAGTAAACCTGAAGTGAAGCAAAGGAATCTAAAACTGGACTCACAGGAGAGGTTCAAATCATAGAAAGTTAGAGTGTCAGTCCTCTTGTACCTAAGTCGGCATTGTGCATTTGTATTAAATTAGGATGCAATTTCCGTGTTTCATCGTCAATTAGATGGTCCGAGGTATACAGTAAACCTGAAATGAAGCATCGGAATCTAAAACTGGACTCACAGGAGCGGTTCAAATCATAGAAAGTTAGAGTGTCTGTCCCCTTGTACCTAAGTCGGCATTGTGCTTTTTTTTACATTCGGATACAATTTCTGTGTTTCACCGTCAATAGGAAGGTCCAAGGTATGCAGTAAACCTGAAGGGAAGCATCGGAATCTAAGCCTGGACTCACAGGAGAGGTTCAAATCATAGAAATTTAGAGTGTCAGACCTATTGTACGTAAGTCGGCATTGTGCCTTTTGTATTAAATTCGGATACAATTTCTGTGTTTCATCGTCAATAAGAAGGTCCAAGGTATACAGTAAACCTGAAGGGAAGCATCGGAATCTAAAACTGGACTCACAGGAGAGGTTCGAATCATAGAAAGTAGGAGTGTCAGTCCTCTGTACGTAAGTCGGCATTGTTCCTTTTGTATTAAATTCGGATGCAATTTCTGTGTTTCATCGTCAATAAGAAGGTCCAAGGGATACAGTAAACCTGATATGAAGCATCGGAATCTAAAACTGGACCCTTAGGAGAGGTTCAAATCATAGAAAGTTAGAGTGTCAGTCCTCTTGTACTAAAGTTAGCATTGTGCCTTTTGAATTTAATTACGTTGCAATTTCTGTGCTTCATCGTCAATAAGACGGTCCAAGGTATACAGCAAACCTGAAGTGAAGCATCGGAATCTAAAACTGGACTCACAGGAGAGGTTCAAATAATAGAAAGTTAGAGTGTCAGTCCTCTTGTACATAAGTCGGCATTGTGCCTTTTGCTTTTAATTCCGATGCAATTTCTGCGCTTCATCGTCAATAAGGAGGTCCTAGGTATATAGTAAACCTGAAGTGAACCATCGGAATCTAAAACTGGACTCACAGGAGAGGTTCAAATCATAGAAAGTTAGAGTGTCAGTCCTCTTGTACTTAAGTCGGCATTGTGGTTTTTGTATTAAATTCGGATGCAATTTCTGTGTTTCATCGTCAATAAGAAGGTCCAAGGGATACAGCAAACCTGAAGTGAAGCGTCGGAATCTAAAACTGGACTCACTGGAGAGGTTCAAATCATAGAAAGTTAGAGTGTCAGTCCTCTTGTACTTAAGTCGGCATTGTGCCTTTTGTATTAAATTCGGATGCAATGTCTGTGTTTCATCGTCAATAACATGGTCCGAAGTATACATTTAACCTGAAGTGAAGCATCGGAATCGATAACTGGACTCACAGGAGAGATTCAAATCATAGAACGTTAGAGTGTCAGTCCTCTTGTACTTAAGTCGGCATTGTGCCTTTTGTATTAAATTCGGATGCAATTTCTGTGTTTCATCGTCAATTAGAAGGTCCTAGGGATACAGTAAACCTGAAGTGAAGCAAAGGAATCTAAAACTGGACTCACAGGAGAGGTTCAAATCATAGAAAGTTAGAGTGTCAGTCCTCTTGTACCTAAGTCGGCATTGTGCATTTGTATTAAATTAGGATGCAATTTCCGTGTTTCATCGTCAATTAGATGGTCCGAGGTATACAGTAAACCTGAAATGAAGCATCGGAATCTAAAACTGGACTCACAGGAGCGGTTCAAATCATAGAAAGTTAGAGTGTCTGTCCCCTTGTACCTAAGTCGGCATTGTGCTTTTTTTTACATTCGGATACAATTTCTGTGTTTCACCGTCAATAGGAAGGTCCAAGGTATGCAGTAAACCTGAAGGGAAGCATCGGAATCTAAGCCTGCACTCACAGGAGAGGTTCAAATCATAGAAATTTAGAGTGTCAGACCTATTGTACGTAAGTCGGCATTGTGCCTTTTGTATTAAATTCGGATACAATTTCTGTGTTTCATCGTCAATAAGAAGGTCCAAGGTATACAGTAAACCTGAAGGGAAGCATCGGAATCTAAAACTGGACTCACAGGAGAGGTTCGAATCATAGAAAGTAGGAGTGTCAGTCCTCTGTACTTAAGTCGGCATTGTTCCTTTTGTATTAAATTCGGATGCAATTTCTGTGTTTCATCGTCAATAAGAAGGTCCAAGGGATACAGTAAACCTGATGTGAAGCATCGGAATCTAAAACTGGACCCTTAGGAGAGGTTCAAATCATAGAAAGTTAGAGTGTCAGTCCTCTTGTACTAAAGTTAGCATTGTGCCTTTTGAATTTAATTCCGTTGCAATTTCTGTGCTTCATCGTCAATAAGAAGGTCCAAGGTATACAGTAAACCTGAAGGGAAGCATCGGAATCTAAAACTGGACTCACAGGAGAGGTTCAAATCATAGAAAGTTGGAGTGTCAGTCCTTTGTACTTAAGTCGGCATTTTGCCTTTTGTATTAAATTCGGATGCAATTTCTGTGATTCATCGTCAATAAGAAGGTCCTAGGGATACAGTGAGCCTGAAGTGAAGCATCGGAATCTAAAACTGGACTCACAGGAGCGGTTCAAATCATAGAAAGTTAGAGTGTCTATCCCCTTGTACCTAAGTCGGCATTGTGCTTTTTTTTACATTCGGATACAATTTCTGTGTTTCATCGTCAATAGGAAGGTCCAAGGTATGCAGTAAACCTGAAGGGAAGCATCGGAATCTAAAACTGGACTCACAGGAGAGGTTCAAATAATAGAAAGTTAGAGTGTCAGTCCTCTTGTACATAAGTCGGCATTGTGCCTTTTGCTTTTAATTCCGATGCAATTTCTGCGCTTCATCGTCAATAAGAAGGTCCTAGGTATATAGTAAACCTGAAGTGAACCATCGGAATCTAAAACTGGACTCACAGGAGAGGTTCAAATCATAGAAAGTTAGAGTGTCAGTCCTCTTGTACTTAAGTCGGCATTGTGCCTTTTGTATTAAATTCGGATGCAATTTCTGTGTTTCATCGTCAATAAGAAGGTCCAAGGGATACAGCAAACCTGAAGTGAAGCGTCGGAATCTAAAACTGGACTCACTGGAGAGGTTCAAATCATAGAAAGTTAGAGTGTCAGTCCTCTTGTACTTAAGTCGGCATTGTGCCTTTTGTATTAAATTCGGATGCAATGTCTGTGTTTCATCGTCAATAACATGGTCCGAAGTATACATTTAACCTGAAGTGAAGCATCGGAATCGATAACTGGACTCACAGGAGAGGTTCAAATCATAGAACGTTAGAGTGTCAGTCCTCTTGTACTTAAGTCGGCATTGTGCCTTTTGTATTAAATTCGGATGCAATTTCTGTGTTTCATCGTCAATTAGAAGGTCCTAGGGATACAGTAAACCTGAAGTGAAGCAAAGGAATCTAAAACTGGACTCACAGGAGAGGTTCAAATCATAGAAAGTTAGAGTGTCAGTCCTCTTGTACCTAAGTCGGCATTGTGCATTTGTATTAAATTAGGATGCAATTTCCGTGTTTCATCGTCAATTAGATGGTCCGAGGTATACAGTAAACCTGAAGTGAAGCATCGGAATCTAAAACTGGACTCACAGGAGCGGTTCAAATCATAGAAAGTTAGAGTGTCTGTCCCCTTGTACCTAAGTCGGCATTGTGCTTTTTTTTACATTCGGATACAATTTCTGTGTTTCATCGTCAATAGGAAGGTCCAAGGTATGCAGTAAACCTGAAGGGAAGCATCGGAATCTAAAACTGGACTCACAGGAGAGGTTCAAATCATAGAAATTTAGAGTGTCAGACCTATTGTACGTAAGTCGGCATTGTGCCTTTTGTATTAAATTCGGATACAATTTCTGTGTTTCATCGTCAATAAGAAGGTCCAAGGTATACAGTAAACCTGAAGGGAAGCATCGGAATCTAAAACTGGACTCACAGGAGAGGTTCGAATCATAGAAAGTAGGAGTGTCAGTCCTCTGTACTTAAGTCGGCATTGTTCCTTTTGTATCAAATTCGGATGCAATTTCTGTGTTTCATCGTCAATAAGAAGGTCCAAGGGATACAGTAAACCTGATGTGAAGCATCGGAATCTAAAACTGGACCCTTAGGAGAGGTTCAAATCATAGAAAGTTAGAGTGTCAGTCCTCTTGTACTAAAGTTAGCATTGTGCCTTTTGAATTTAATTCCGTTGCAATTTCTGTGCTTCATCGTCAATAAGAAGGTCCTAGGTAAATAGTAAACCTGAAGTGAACCATCGGAATCTAAAACTGGACTCACAGGAGAGGTTCAAATCATAGAAAGTTAGAGTGTCAGTCCTCTTGTACTTAAGTCGGCATTGTGCCTTTTGTATTAAATTCGGATGCAATTTCTGTGTTTCATCGTCAATAAGAAGGTCCAAGGGATACAGTAAACCTGAAGTGAAGCGTCGGAATCTAAAACTGGACTCACTGGAGAGGTTCAAATCATAGAAAGTTAGAGTGTCAGTCCTCTTGTACTTAAGTCGGCATTGTGCCTTTTGTATTAAATTCGGATGCAATGTCTGTGTTTCATCGTCAATAACATGGTCCAAAGTATACAGTTAACCTGAAGTGAAGCATCGGAATCTAAAGCTGGACTCACAGGAGAGGTTCAAATCATAGAACGTTAGAGTGTCAGTCCTCTTGTACATAAGTCGGCATTGTGCCTTTTGTATTAAATTCGGATGCAATCTCTGTGTTTCATCGTCAATTAGAAGGGCCTAGGGATACAGTAAACCTGAAGTGAAGCAAAGGAATCTAAAACTGGACTCACAGGAGAGGTTCAAATCATGGAAAGTTACAGTGTCAGTCCTCTTGTACCTAAGTCGGCATTGTGCATTTGTATTAAATTAGGATGCAATTTCCGTGTTTCATCGTCAATTAGATGGTCCGAGGTATACAGTAAACCTGAAGTGAAGCATCGGAATCTAAAACTGGACTCACAGGAGCGGTTCAAATCATAGAAAGTTAGAGTGTCTGTCCCCTTGTACCTAAGTCATCATTGTGCCTATTGTATTACATTCGGATACAATTTCTGTGTTTCATCGTCAATAAGAAGGTCCAAGGTATACAGTAAACCTGAAGGGAAGCTTCGGAATCTAAAACTGGACTCACAGGAGAGGTTCAAATCATAGAAATTTCAAGTGTCAGACCTATTGTACGTAAGTCGGCATTGTGCCTTTTGTGTTAAATTCGTATTCAATTTCTGTGTTTCACCGTCAATAAGATGGTCCAAGGGATACAGTAAACCTGAAGTGAAGCATCAGAATCTAAAACTGGACTCACAGGAGAGGTTCAAATCATAGAAAGTTAGAGTGTCAGTCCTCTTGTACTAAAGTCGGCATTGTGCCTTTTGAATTTAATTCCGTTGCATTTTCTGTGCTTCATCGTCAATAAGAAGGTCTAAGGTATACAGTAAACCTGAAGTGAAGCATCGGAATCTAAAGCTGGACTCACAGGAGAGGTTCAAATCATAGAAAGTTAGAGTGTCAGTCCTCTTGTACATAAGTCGGCATTGTGCCTTTTGCATTTAATTCCGATGCAATTTCTGTGCTTCATCGTCGATAAGAAGGTCCAAGGTATACAGTAAACCTGAAGTGAAGCATCGGAATCTAAAACTGGAACCACAGGAGAGTTTCAAATCATAGAAAATTAGAGTGTCAGTCCTCCTGTACATAAGTCGGCATTGTGCCCTTTGTATTAAATTCAGATGCAATTTCTGTGTTTCATCGTCAATAAGAAGGTCCAAGGTATACAGTAAACCTGAAGTGAAGCATCGGAATCTAAAACTGGACTCACAGGAGAGGTTGATATCATAGAAAGATAGAGTGTCAGTCCTCTTATACTTAAGTCGGCATTGTGCCTTTTGTATTAAATTCGGATGCAATTTCTGTGTTTCATCGTCAATAAGAAGGTCCAAGGGATACAGTAAACCTGAAGTGAAGCATCGGAATCTAAAACTGGACTCACAGGAGAGGTTCAAATCATAGAAAGTTAGAGTGTCAGTCCTCTTGTACATAAGTCGGCATTGTGCCTTTTGCTTTTAATTCCGATGCAATTTCTGCGCTTCATCGTCAATAAGAATGTCCTAGGTATATAGTAAACCTGAAGTGAACCATCGGAATCTAAAACTGGACTCACAGGAGAGGTTCAAATCATAGAAAGTTAGAGTGTCAGTCCTCTTGTACTTAAGTCGGCATTGTGCCTTTTGTATTAAATTCGGATGCAATTTCTGTGTTTCATCGTCAATAAGAAGGTCCAAGGGATAAAGTAAACCTGAAGTGGAGCGTCGGAATCTAAAACTGGACTCACTGGAGAGGTTCAAATCATAGAAAGTTAGAGTGTCAGTCCTCTTGTACTTAAGTCGGCATTGTGCCTTTTGTATAAAATTCGGATGCAATGTCTGTGTTTCATCGTCAATAACATGGTCCAAAGTATACAGTAAACCTGAAGTGAAGCATCGGAATCGAAAACTGGACTCACAGGAGAGGTTCAAATCATAGAACGTTAGAGTGTCAGTCCTCTTGTACTTAAGTCGGCATTGTGCCTTTTGTATTAAATTCGGATGCAATTTCTGTGTTTCATCGTCAATAAGAAGGTCCAAGGGATACAGCAAACCTGAAGTGAAGCGTCGGAATCTAAAACTGGACTCACTGGAGAGGTTCAAATCATAGAAAGTTAGAGTGTCAGTCCTCTTGTACTTAAGTCGGCATTGTGCCTTTTGTATTAAATTCGGATGCAATGTCTGTGTTTCATCGTCAATAACATGGTCCGAAGTATACATTTAACCTGAAGTGAAGCATCGGAATCGATAACTGGACTCACAGGAGAGGTTCAAATCATAGAACGTTAGAGTGTCAGTCCTCTTGTACTTAAGTCGGCATTGTGCCTTTTGTATTAAATTCGGATGCAATTTCTGTGTTTCATCGTCAATTAGAAGGTCCTAGGGATACAGTAAACCTGAAGTGAAGCAAAGGAATCTAAAACTGGACTCACAGGAGAGGTTCAAATCATAGAAAGTTAGAGTGTCAGTCCTCTTGTACCTAAGTCGGCATTGTGCATTTGTATTAAATTAGGATGCAATTTCCGTGTTTCATCGTCAATTAGATGGTCCGAGGTATACAGTAAACCTGAAGTGAAGCATCGGAATCTAAAACTGGACTCACAGGAGCGGTTCAAATCATAGAAAGTTAGAGTGTCTGTCCCCTTGTACCTAAGTCGGCATTGTGCTTTTTTTTACATTCGGATACAATTTCTGTGTTTCATCGTCAATAGGAAGGTCCAAGGTATGCAGTAAACCTGAAGGGAAGCATCGGAATCTAAAACTGGACTCACAGGAGAGGTTCAAATCATAGAAATTTAGAGTGTCAGACCTATTGTACGTAAGTCGGCATTGTGCCTTTTGTATTAAATTCGGATACAATTTCTGTGTTTCATCGTCAATAAGAAGGTCCAAGGTATACAGTAAACCTGAAGGGAAGCATCGGAATCTAAAACTGGACTCACAGGAGAGGTTCGAATCATAGAAAGTAGGAGTGTCAGTCCTCTGTACTTAAGTCGGCATTGTTCCTTTTGTATCAAATTCGGATGCAATTTCTGTGTTTCATCGTCAATAAGAAGGTCCAAGGGATACAGTAAACCTGATGTGAAGCATCGGAATCTAAAACTGGACCCTTAGGAGAGGTTCAAATCATAGAAAGTTAGAGTGTCAGTCCTCTTGTACTAAAGTTAGCATTGTGCCTTTTGAATTTAATTCCGTTGCAATTTCTGTGCTTCATCGTCAATAAGAAGGTCCTAGGTAAATAGTAAACCTGAAGTGAACCATCGGAATCTAAAACTGGACTCACAGGAGAGGTTCAAATCATAGAAAGTTAGAGTGTCAGTCCTCTTGTACTTAAGTCGGCATCGTGCCTTTTGTATTAAATTCGGATGCAATTTCTGTGTTTCATCGTCAATAAGAAGGTCCAAGGGATACAGTAAACCTGAAGTGAAGCGTCGGAATCTAAAACTGGACTCACTGGAGAGGTTCAAATCATAGAAAGTTAGAGTGTCAGTCCTCTTGTACTTAAGTCGGCATTGTGCCTTTTGTATTAAATTCGGATGCAATGTCTGTGTTTCATCGTCAATAACATGGTCCAAAGTATACAGTTAACCTGAAGTGAAGCATCGGAATCTAAAGCTGGACTCACAGGAGAGGTTCAAATCATAGAACGTTAGAGTGTCAGTCCTCTTGTACATAAGTCGGCATTGTGCCTTTTGTATTAAATTCGGATGCAATCTCTGTGTTTCATCGTCAATTAGAAGGTCCTAGGGATACAGTAAACCTGAAGTGAAGCAAAGGAATCTAAAACTGGACTCACAGGAGAGGTTCAAATCATGGAAAGTTAGAGTGTCAGTCCTCTTGTACCTAAGTCGGCATTGTGCATTTGTATTAAATTAGGATGCAATTTCCGTGTTTTATCGTCAATTAGATGGTCCGAGGTATACAGTAAACCTGAAGTGAAGCATCGGAATCTAAAACTGGACTCACAGGAGCGGTTCAAATCATAGAAAGTTAGAGTGTCTGTCCCCTTGTACCTAAGTCATCATTGTGCCTATTGTATTACATTCGGATACAATTTCTGTGTTTCATCGTCAATAAGAAGGTCCAAGGTATACAGTAAACCTGAAGGGAAGCTTCGGAATCTAAAACTGGACTCACAGGAGAGGTTCAAATCATAGAAATTTCGAGTGTCAGACCTATTGTACGTAAGTCGGCATTGTGCCTTTTGTGTTAAATTCGTATTCAATTTCTGTGTTTCACCGTCAATAAGATGGTCCAAGGGATACAGTAAACCTGAAGTGAAGCATCAGAATCTAAAACTGGACTCACAGGAGAGGTTCAAATCATAGAAAGTTAGAGTGTCAGTCCTCTTGTACTAAAGTCGGCATTGTGCCTTTTGAATTTAATTCCGTTGCATTTTCTGTGCTTCATCGTCAATAAGAAGGTCTAAGGTATACAGTAAACCTGAAGTGAAGCATCGGAATCTAAAGCTGGACTCACAGGAGAGGTTCAAATCATAGAAAGTTAGAGTGTCAGTCCTCTTGTACATAAGTCGGCATTGTGCCTTTTGCATTTAATTCCGATGCAATTTCTGTGCTTCATCGTCGATAAGAAGGTCCAAGGTATACAGTAAACCTGAAGTGAAGCATCGGAATCTAAAACTGGAACCACAGGAGAGTTTCAAATCATAGAAAATTAGAGTGTCAGTCCTCCTGTACATAAGTCGGCATTGTGCCCTTTGTATTAAATTCAGATGCAATTTCTGTGTTTCATCGTCAATAAGAAGGTCCAAGGTATACAGTAAACCTGAAGTGAAGCATCGGAATCTAAAACTGGACTCACAGGAGAGGTTGATATCATAGAAAGATAGAGTGTCAGTCCTCTTATACTTAAGTCGGCATTGTGCCTTTTGTATTAAATTCGGATGCAATTTCTGTGTTTCATCGTCAATAAGAAGGTCCAAGGGATACAGTAAACCTGAAGTGAAGCATCGGAATCTAAAACTGGACTCACAGGAGAGGTTCAAATCATAGAAAGTTAGAGTGTCAGTCCTCTTGTACATAAGTCGGCATTGTGCCTTTTGCTTTTAATTCCGATGCAATTTCTGCGCTTCATCGTCAATAAGAATGTCCTAGGTATATAGTAAACCTGAAGTGAACCATCGGAATCTAAAACTGGACTCACAGGAGAGGTTCAAATCATAGAAAGTTAGAGTGTCAGTCCTCTTGTACTTAAGTCGGCATTGTGCCTTTTGTATTAAATTCGGATGCAATTTCTGTGTTTCATCGTCAATAAGAAGGTCCAAGGGATAAAGTAAACCTGAAGTGGAGCGTCGGAATCTAAAACTGGACTCACTGGAGAGGTTCAAATCATAGAAAGTTAGAGTGTCAGTCCTCTTGTACTTAAGTCGGCATTGTGCCTTTTGTATAAAATTCGGATGCAATGTCTGTGTTTCATCGTCAATAACATGGTCCAAAGTATACAGTAAACCTGAAGTGAAGCATCGGAATCGAAAACTGGACTCACAGGAGAGGTTCAAATCATAGAACGTTAGAGTGTCAGTCCTCTTGTACTTAAGTCGGCATTGTGCTTTTTGTATTAAATTCCGATGCAATTTCTGTGTTTCATCGTCAATTAGAAGGTCCTAGGGATACAGTAAACCTGAAGTGAAGCAAAGGAATCTAAAACTGGACTATCAGGAGAGGTTCAAATCATAGAAAGTTAGAGTGTCAGTCCTCTTGTACCTAAGTCGGCATTGTGCATTTGTATTAAATTAGGATGCAATTTCCGTGTTTCATCGTCAATTAGATGGTCCGAGGTATACAGTAAACCTGAAGTGAAGCATCGGAATCTAAAACTGGACTCACAGGAGCGGTTCAAATCATAGAAAGTTAGAGTGTCTGTCCCCTTGTACCTAAGTCGGCATTGTGCCTTTTGTATGATATTCTAATACAATTTCTGTGTTTCATCGTCAATTAGAAGGTCCAAGGGATACAGTAAACCTGAAGTGGAGCGTCGGAATCTAAAACTGGACTCACTGGAGAGGTTCAAATCATAGAAAGTTAGAGTGTCAGTCCTCTTGTACATAAGTCGGCATTGTGCCTTTTGCATTTAATTCCGATGCAATTTCTGTGCTTCATCGTCGATAAGAAGGTCCAAGGTATACAGTAAACCTGAAGTGATGCATCGGAATCTAAAACTGGAACCACAGGAGAGTTTCTAATCATAGAAAGTTAGAGGTTCAGTCCTCCTGTACTTAAGTCGGCATTGTGCCCTTTGTATTAAATTCAGATGCAATTTCTGTGTTTCATCGTCAATAAGAAGGTCCAAGGTATACAGTAAACCTGAAGTGAAGCATCGGAATCTAAAACTGGACTCACAGGAGAGGTTGATATCATAGAAAGATAGAGTGTCAGTCCTCTTATACTTAAGTCGGCATTGTGCCTTTTGTATTAAATTCGGATGCAATTTCTGTGTTTCATCGTCAATAAGAAGGTCCAAGGGATACAGTAAACCTGAAGTGAAGCATCGGAATCTAAAACTGGACTCACAGGAGAGGTTCAAATCATAGAAAGTTAGAGTGTCAGTCCTCTTGTACATAAGTCGGCATTGTGCCTTTTGCTTTTAATTCCGATGCAATTTCTGCGCTTCATCGTCAATAAGAATGTCCTAGGTATATAGTAAACCTGAAGTGAACCATCGGAATCTAAAACTGGACTCACAGGAGAGGTTCACATCATAGAAAGTTAGAGTGTCAGTCCTCTTGTACTTAAGTCGGCATTGTGCCTTTTGTATTAAATTCGGATGCAATTTCTGTGTTTCATCGTCAATAAGAAGGTCCAAGGTATACAGTAAACCTGAAGGGAAGCATCGGAATCTAAAACTGGACTCACAGGAGAGGTTCGAATCATAGAATGTAGGATTGTCAGTCCTTTGTACTTAAGTCGGCATTGTGCCTTTAAAATTAAATTCGGATGCAATGTCTGTGTTTCATCGTCAATAAGAAGGTCCAAGGTATACAGTAAACCTGAAGGGAAGCATCGGAATCTAAAACAGGACTCACAGGAGAGGTTCAAATCATAGAAAGTTAGAGTGTCAGTCCTCTTGTACTTAAGTCGGCATTGTGCCTTTTGTATTAAATTCGGATGCAATGTCTGTGTTTCATC
Organism: Schistocerca americana; assembly: GCF_021461395.2. Classification (NCBI taxonomy): domain Eukaryota; kingdom Metazoa; phylum Arthropoda; class Insecta; order Orthoptera; family Acrididae; genus Schistocerca; species Schistocerca americana. The sequence goes on from NC_060121.1 coordinate 64,268,936, forward strand.
GTCAATAAGAAGGTCCAAGGGATACAGTAAACCTGAAGTGAAGCGTCGGAATCTAAAACTGGACTCACTGGAGAGGTTCAAATCATAGAAAGTTAGAGTGTCAGTCCTCTTGTACTTAAGTCGGCATTGTGCCTTTTGTATTAAATTCGGATGCAATGTCTGTGTTTCATCGTCAATAACATGGTCCGAAGTATACATTTAACCTGAAGTGAAGCATCGGAATCGATAACTGGACTCACAGGAGGGGTTCAAATCATAGAACGTTAGAGTGTCAGTCCTCTTGTACTTAAGTCGGCATTGTGCCTTTTGTATTAAATTCGGATGCAATTTCTGTGTTTCATCGTCAATTAGAAGGTCCTAGGGATACAGTAAACCTGAAGTGAAGCAAAGGAATCTAAAACTGGACTCACAGGAGAGGTTCAAATCATAGAAAGTTAGAGTGTCAGTCCTCTTGTACCTAAGTCGGCATTGTGCATTTGTATTAAATTAGGATGCAATTTCCGTGTTTCATCGTCAATTAGATGGTCCGAGGTATACAGTAAACCTGAAGTGAAGCATCGGAATCTAAAACTGGACTCACAGGAGCGGTTCAAATCATAGAAAGTTAGAGTGTCTGTCCCCTTGTACCTAAGTCGGCATTGTGCTTTTTTTTACATTCGGATACAATTTCTGTGTTTCATCGTCAATAGGAAGGTCCAAGGTATGCAGTAAACCTGAAGGGAAGCATCGGAATCTAAAACTGGACTCACAGGAGAGGTTCAAATCATAGAAATTTAGAGTGTCAGACCTATTGTACGTAAGTCGGCATTGTGCCTTTTGTATTAAATTCGGATACAATTTCTGTGTTTCATCGCCAATAAGAAGGTCCAAGGTATACAGTAAACCTGAAGGGAAGCATCGGAATCTAAAACTGGACTCACAGGAGAGGTTCGAATCATAGAAAGTAGGAGTGTCAGTCCTCTGTACTTAAGTCGGCATTGTTCCTTTTGTATTAAATTCGGATGCAATTTCTGTGTTTCATCGTCAATAAGAAGGTCCAAGGGATACAGTAAACCTGATGTGAAGCATCGGAATCTAAAACTGGACCCTTAGGAGAGGTTCAAATCATAGAAAGTTAGAGTGTCAGTCCTCTTGTACTAAAGTTAGCATTGTGCCTTTTGAATTTAATTCCGTTGCAATTTCTGTGCTTCATCGTCAATAAGAAGGTCCAAGGTATACAGTAAACCTGAAGGGAAGCATCGGAATCTAAAACTGGACTCACAGGAGAGGTTCAAATAATAGAAAGTTAGATTGTCAGTCCTCTTGTACATAAGTCGGCATTGTGCCTTTTGCTTTTAATTCCGATGCAATTTCTGCGCTTCATCGTCAATAAGAAGGTCCTAGGTATATAGTAAACCTGAAGTGAACCATCGGAATCTAAAACTGGACTCACAGGAGAGGTTCAAATCATAGAAAGTTAGAGTGTCAGTCCTCTTGTACTTAAGTCGGCATTGTGCCTTTTGTATTAAATTCGGATGCAATTTCTGTGTTTCATCGTCAATAAGAAGGTCCAAGGGATACAGTAAACCTGAAGTGAAGCGTCGGAATCTAAAACTGGACTCACTGGAGAGGTTCAAATCATAGGAAGTTAGAGTGTCAGTCCTCTTGTACTTAAGTCGGCATTGTGCCTTTTGTATTAAATTCGGATGCAATGTCTGTGTTTCATCGTCAATAACATGGTCCAAAGTATACAGTTAACCTGAAGTGAAGCATCGGAATCTAAAGCTGGACTCACAGGAGAGGTTCAAATCATAGAACGTTAGAGTGTCAGTCCTCTTGTACATAAGTCGGCATTGTGCCTTTTGTATTAAATTCGGATGCAATTTCTGTGTTTCATCGTCAATTAGAAGGTCCTAGGGATACAGTAAACCTGAAGTGAAGCAAAGGAATCTAAAACTGGACTCACAGGAGAGGTTCAAATCATGGAAAGTTAGAGTGTCAGTCCTCTTGTACCTAAGTCGGCATTGTGCATTTGTATTAAATTAGGATGCAATTTCCGTGTTTCATCGTCAATTAGATGGTCCGAGGTATACAGTAAACCTGAAGTGAAGCATCGGAATCTAAAACTGGACTCACAGGAGCGGTTCAAATCATAGAAAGTTAGAGTGTCTGTCCCCTTGTACCTAAGTCGGCATTGTGCCTATTGTATTACATTCGGATACAATTTCTGTGTTTCATCGTCAATAAGAAGGTCCAAGGTATACAGTAAACCTGAAGGGAAGCATCGGAATCTAAAACTGGACTCACAGGAGAGGTTCAAATCATAGAAATTTCGAGTGTCAGACCTATTGTACGTAAGTCGGCATTGTGCCTTTTGTGTTAAATTCGTATTCAATTTCTGTGTTTCACCGTCAATAAGATGGTCCAAGGGATACAGTAAACCTGAAGTGAAGCATCAGAATCTAAAACTGGACTCACAGGAGAGGTTCACATCATAGAAAGTTAGAGTGTCAGTCCTCTTGTACTAAAGTCGGCATTGTGCCTTTTGAATTTAATTCCGTTGCAATTTCTGTGCTTCATCGTCAATAAGAAGGTCTAAGGTATACAGTAAACCTGAAGTGAAGCATCGGAATCTAAAGCTGGACTCACAGGAGAGGTTCAAATCATAGAAAGTTAGAGTGTCAGTCCTCTTGTACATAAGTCGGCATTGTGCCTTTTGCATTTAATTCCGATGCAATTTCTGTGCTTCATCGTCGATAAGAAGGTCTAAGGTATACAGTAAACCTGAAGTGAAGCATCGGAATCTAAAACTGGAACCACAGGAGAGTTTCAAATCATAGAAAATTAGAGTGTCAGTCCTCCTGTACTTAAGTCGGCATTGTGCCCTTTGTATTAAATTCAGATGCAATTTCTGTGTTTCATCGTCAATAAGAAGGTCCAAGGTATACAGTAAACCTGAAGTGAAGCATCGGAATCTAAAACTAGACTCACAGGAGAGGTTGATATCATAGAAAGATAGAGTGTCAGTCCTCTTATACTTAAGTCGGCATTGTGCCTTTTGTATTAAATTCGGATGCAATTTCTGTGTTTCATCGTCAATAAGAAGGTCCAAGGGATACAGTAAACCTGAAGTGAAGCATCGGAATCTAAAACTGGACTCACAGGAGAGGTTCAAATCATAGAAAGTTAGAGTGTCAGTCCTCTTGTACATAAGTCGGCATTGTGCCTTTTGCTTTTAATTCCGATGCAATTTCTGCGCTTCATCGTCAATAAGAATGTCCTAGGTATATAGTAAACCTGAAGTGAACCATCGGAATCTAAAACTGGACTCACAGGAGAGGTTCAAATCATAGATAGTTAGAGTGTCAGTCCTCTTGTACTTAAGTCGGCATTGTGCCTTTTGTATTAAATTCGGATGCAATTTCTGTGTTTCATCGTCAATAAGAAGGTCCAAGGGATACAGTAAACCTGAAGTGGAGCGTCGGAATCTAAAACTGGACTCACTGGAGAGGTTCAAATCATAGAAAGTTAGAGTGTCAGTCCTCTTGTACTTAAGTCGGCATTGTGCCTTTTGTATAAAATTCGGATGCAATGTCTGTGTTTCATCGTCAATAACATTGTCCAAAGTATACAGTAAACCTGAAGTGAAGCATCGGAATCGAAAACTGGACTCACAGGAGAGGTTCAAATCATAGAACGTTAGAGTGTCAGTCCTCTTGTACTTAAGTCGGCATTGTGCCTTTTGTATTAAATTCCGATGCAATTTCTGTGTTTCATCGTCAATTAGAAGGTCCTAGGGATACAGTAAACCTGAAGTGAAGCATAGGAATCTAAAACTGGACTCACAGGAGAGGTTCAAATCATAGAAAGTTAGAGTGTCAGTCCTCTTGTACCTAAGTCGGCATTGTGCATTTGTATTAAATTAGGATGCATTTTCCGTGTTTCATCGTCAATTAGATGGTCCGAGGTATACAGTAAACCTGAAGTGAAGCATCGGAATCTAAAACTGGACTCACAGGAGCGGTTCAAATCATAGAAAGTTAGAGTGTCTGTCCCCTTGTACCTAAGTCGGCATTGTGCCTTTTGTATGAAATTCGGATACAATTTCTGTGTTTCATCGTCAATTAGAAGGTCCGAGGGATACAGTAAACCTGAAGTGGAGCGTCGGAATCTAAAACTGGACTCACTGGAGAGGTTCAAATCATAGAAAGTTAGAGTGTCAGTCCTCTTGTACATAAGTCGGCATTGTGCCTTTTGCATTTAATTCCGATGCAATTTCTGTGCTTCATCGTCGATAAGAAGGTCCAAGGTATACAGTAAACCTGAAGTGATGCATCGGAATCTAAAACTGGAACCACAGGAGAGTTTCAAATCATAGAAAGTTAGAGTGTCAGTCCTCCTGTACTTAAGTCGGCATTGTGCCCTTTGTATTAAATTCAGATGCAATTTCTGTGTTTCATCGTCAATAAGAAGGTCCAAGGTATACAGTAAACCTGAAGTGAAGCATCGGAATCTAAAACTGGACTCACAGGAGAAATTGATATCATAGAAAGATAGAGTGTCAGTCATCTTATACTTAAGTCGGCATTGTGCTTTTGTATTAAATTCGGATGCAATTTCTGTGTTTCATCGTCAATAAGAAGGTCCAAGGGATACAGTAAACCTGAAGTGAAGCATCGGAATCTAAAACTGGACTCACAGGAGAGGTTCAAATCATAGAAAGTTAGAGTGTCAGTCCTCTTGTACATAAGTCGGCATTGTGCCTTTTGCTTTTAATTCCGATGCAATTTCTGCGCTTCATCGTCAATAAGAATGTCCTAGGTATATAGTAAACCTGAAGTGAACCATCGGAATCTAAAACTGGACTCACAGGAGAGGTTCAAATCATAGAAAGTTAGAGTGTCAGTCCTCTTGTACTTAAGTCGGCATTGTGCCTTTTGTATTAAATTCGGATGCAATTTCTGTGTTTCATCGTCAATAAGAAGGTCCAAGGGATACAGTAAACCTGAAGTGGAGCGTCGGAATCTAAAACTGGACTCACTGGAGAGGTTCAAATCATAGAAAGTTAGAGTGTCAGTCCTCTTGTACTTAAGTCGGCATTGTGCCTTTTGTATAAAATTCGGATGCAATGTCTGTGTTTCATCGTCAATAACTTGGTCCAAAGTATACAGTAAACCTGAAGTGAAGCATCGGAATCGAAAACTGGACTCACAGGAGCGGTTCAAATCATAGAAAGTTAGAGTGTCTGTCCCCTTGTACCTAAGTCGGCATTGTGCCTTTTGTATTAAATTCGGAAACAATTTCTGTGTTTCATCGTCAATAACAAGGTCCAAGGTATACAGTAAACCTGAAGGGAAGCAAAGGAATCTAAAACTGGACTCACAGGAGGGGTTCAAATCATAGAAAGTTAGAGTGTCAGTCCTCTTGTACATAAGTCGGCATTGTGCATTTGTATTAAATTAGGATTCAATTTCCGTGTTTCATCGTCAATTAGATGGTTCGAGGTTTACAGTAAACCTGAAGTGAAGAATCGGAATCTAAAACTGGACTCACAGGAGCGGTTCAAATCATAGAAAGTTAGAGTGTCTGTCCCCTTGTACCTAAGTCGGCATTGTGCCTTTTGTATTAAATTCGGAAACAATTTCTGTGTTTCATCGTCAATAAGAAGGTCCAAGGTATACAGTAAACCTGAAGGGAAGCATCGGAATTTAAAACTGGACTCACAGGAGAGGTTCGAATCATAGAAAGTAAAAGTGTCAGTCCTTTGTACTTAAGTCGGCATTGTGCCTTTTGTATTAAATTCGGATGCAATGTCTGTGTTTCATCGTCAATAAGAAGGTCCAAGGGTTACAGTAAACCTGAAGTGAAGCTTCGGAATCTAAAACTGGACCCTTAGGAGAGGTTCAAATCATAGAAAGCTAGAGTGTCAGTCCTCTTGTACTAAAGTCGGCATTGTGCCTTTTGAATTTAATTCCGTTGCAATTTCTGTGCTTCATCGTCAATAAGAAGGTCCAAGGTATACAGTAAACCTGAAGGGAAGCATCGGAATCTAAAACTGGACACACAGGAGAGGTTCAAATCATAGCAAGTTGGAGTGTCAGTCCTTTGTACTTAAGTCGGCATTTTGCCTTTTGTATTAAATTCGGATGCAATATCTGTGTTTCATCGTCAATAAGAAGGTCCAAGGGATACAGTAAACCTGAAGTGAAGCATTGGAATCTAAAACTGGACTCACAGGAGAGGTTCAAATCATAGAAATTTAGTGTGTCAGTCCTATTGTACTTAAGTCGGCATTGTGCCTTTTGTGTTAAATTCGGATTCAATCTCTGTGTTTCATCGTCAATAAGAAGGTCCAAGGGATACAGTAAACCTGAAGTGAAGCATCGGAATCTAAAACTGGACTCACAGGAGAGGTTCAAATCATAGAAAGTTAGAGTGTCACTCCTCTTGTACTAAAGTCGGCATTGTGCCTTTTGAATTTAATTCCGTTGCAATTTCTGTGCTTCATCGTCAATAAGAAGGCCCAAGGTATACAGTAAACCTGAAGTGAAGCATCGGAATCTAAAGCTGGACTCACTGGAGAGGTTCAAATCATAGAAAGTTAGAGTGTCAGTCCTCTGGTACATAAGTCGGCATTGTGCCTTTTGCATTTAATTCCGATGCAATTTCTGTGCTTCATCGTCAATAAGAAGGTCCAAGGTATACAGTAAACCTGAAGGGAAGCATCGGAATCTAACACTGGACTCACAGGAGAGGTTCATATCATAGAAAGTTGGAGTGTCTGTCCCCTTGTACCTAAGTCGGCATTGTGCCTTTTGTATTAAATTCGGATACAATTTCTGTGTTTCATCGTCAATAAGAAGGACCAAGGTATACAGTAAACCTGAAGGGAAGCATCGGAATCTAGAACCGGACTCACAGGAGAGGTTCAAATCATAAAAAGTTGGAGTGTCAGTCCTTTGTACTTAAGTCGGCATTTTGCCTTTTGTATTAAATTCGGATGCAATTTCTGTGTTTCATCGTCAATATGAAGGTCCAAGAGATATAGTAAACCTGAAGTGAAGCATTGGAATCTAAAACTGGACTCACAGGAGAGGTTCAAATCATAGAAATTTAGAGTGTCAGTCCTATTGTACTTAAGTCGGCATTGTGCCTTTTGTGTTAAATTCGGATTCAATTTCTGTGTTTCATCGTCAATAAGAAGGTCCAAGGGATACAGTAAACCTGAAGTGAAGCATCGGAATCTAAAACTGGACTCACAGGAGAGGTTCAAATCATAGAAAGTTAGAGTGTCAGTCCTCTTGTACTAAAGTTCGCATTATGCCTTTTGAATTTAATTCCGTTGCAATTTCTGTGCTTCATCGTCAATATGAAGGTCCAAGGGATATAGTAAACCTGAAGTGAAGCATTGGTATCTAAAACTGGGCTCACAGGAGAGGTTCAAATCATAGAAATTTAGAGTGACAGTCCTATTGTACTTAAGCCGGCATTGTGCCTTTTGTGTTAAATTCGGATTCAATTTCTGTGTTTCATCGTCGATAAGAATGTCCAAGGTATACAGAAAACCTGAAGTGAAGCATCGGAATCTAAAACTGGACTCACAGGAGAGGTTGAAATCATAGAAAGGTAGAGTGTCAGTCCTCTTGTACTTAAGTCGGCATTGTGCCTTTTGTATTAAAAAAGGATGCAATATCTGTGTTTCACCGTCAATAAGAAGGTCCAAGGTATACAGTAAACCTGAAGTGAAGCATCGGAATCTAAAACTGGACTCACAGGAGAGGTTCAAATCATAGAAAGTTGGAGTGTCAGTCCTTAGTACTTAAGTCGGCATTGTGCCTTTTGTATTAAATTCGGATGCAATTTCTGTGTTTCATCGTCAATTAGAAGGTCCAAGGGATACAGTAAACCTGAAGTGAAGCATCGGAATCTAAAACTGGACTCACAGGAGAGGTTGAAATCATAGAAAGTTAGAGTGTCAGTCCTCTTGTACTAAAGTCGGCATTGTGCCTTTTGAATTTAATTACGTTGCAATTTCTGTGCTTCATCGTCAATAAGAAGGTCCAAGGTATACAGTAAACCTGAAGTGAAGCATCGGAAACTAAAACTGGACTCACAGGAGGGGTTCAAATCATAGAAAGTTAGAGTGTCAGTCCTCCTGTACATAAGTCGGCATTGTGCATTGTGCTTTTAATTCCCATGCAATTTCTGCGCTTCATCGTCAATAAGAAGGTCCTAGGTATATGGTAATCCTGAAGTGAACCATCGGAATCTAAAACTGGACTCACAGGAGAGGTTCAAATCATAGAAAGTTAGAGTGTCAGTCCTCTTGTACTTAAGTCGGCATTGTGATTTTTGAAGTTAATTCCGATGCAATTTCTGTACTTAATCGTCAATAACAAGGTCCAAGGTATACAGAAAACCTGAAGTGAGGCATCAGAATCTAAAACTGGACTCACAGGAGAGGTTCAAATCATAGAAAGTTAGAGTGTCAGTCCTCTTGTACTTAAGTCAGCATTGTAATTTTTGAATTTAATTCCGATGCAAATTCTGTGCTTCATCGTCCATAACAAGGTCTAAGGTATACATAAAACCTAAAGTGAAGCATCGTAATCTAAAACTAGACTCACAGGAGTGGTTCAAATCATAGAAAGTTAGAGTGTCAGTCCTCTTGTACTTAAGTCGGCATTGTGCCTTTTGTATTACATTCGGATGCAATTTCTGTGTTTCATCGTCAATAAGAAGGTCCAAGGTATACAGAAAACCTGAAGTGAAGCGTCGGAATCTAAAACTGGACTCACAGGAGAGGTTCAAATGATAGAAATTTAGAGTGTCAGTCCTATTGTACTTAAGTCGGCATTGTGCATTTTGTGTTAAATTCGGATTCAATTTCTGTGTTTCATCGTCAATAAGAAGGTCGAAGGGATACAGTAAACCTGAAGTGAAGCATCGGAATCTAAAACTGGACTCACAGGAGAGGTTCAAATCAGAGAAAGTTAGAGTGTCAGTCCTCTTGTACTTAAGTCGGCATTGTGCCTTTTGTATTAAATTCGGATGCAATGCCTGTGTTTCATCGTCAATAACATGGTCCAAAGTATACAGTTAACCTGAAGTGAAGCATCGGAATCGATAACTGGACTCACAGGAGAGGTTCAAATCATAGAACGTTAGAGTGTCAGTCCTCTTGTACATAAGTCGGCATTGTGCCTTTTGTATTAAATTCGGATGCAGTTTCTGTGTTTCATCGTCAATTAGAAGGTCCTAGGGATACAGTAAACCTGAAGTGAAGCAAAGGAATCTAAAACTGAACTCACAGGAGAGGTCCAAATCATAGAAAGTTAGAGTGTCAGTCCTCTTGTACCTAAGTCGGCATTGTGAATTTGTATTCAATTAGGATGCAATTTCCGTGTTTCATCGTCAATTAGATGGTCCGAGGTATACAGTAAACCTGAAGTGAAGCATCGGAATCTAAAACTGGACTCACAGGAGCGGTTCAAATCATAGAAAGTTAGAGTGTCTGTCCCCTTGTACCTAAGTCGGCATTGTGCCTATTGTATTACATTCGGATACAATTTCTGTGTTTCATCGTCAATAAGAAGGTCCAAGGTATACAGTAAACCTGAAGGGAAGCATCGGAATCTAAAACTGGACTCACGGGAGAGGTTCAAATCATAGAAATTTAGAGTGTCAGACCTATTGTACGTAAGTCGGCATTGTGCCTTTTGTGTTGAATTCGGATTCAATTTCCGTGTTTCACCGTCAATAAGATGGTCCAAGGGATACAGTAAACCTGAAGTGAAGCATCGGAATCTAAAACTGGACTCACAGGAGAGGTTCAAATCATAGAAAGTTAGAGTGTCAGTCCTCTTGTACTAAAGTCGGCATTGTGCCTTTTGAATTTAATTCCGTTGCAATTTCTGTGCTTCATCGTCAATAAGAGGGTCTAAGGTATACAGTAAACCTGAAGTGAAGCATCGGAATCTAAAGCTGGACTCACAGGAGAGGTTCAAATCATAGAAAGTTAGAGTGTCAGTCCTCTTGTACATAAGTCGGCATTGTGCCTTTTGCATTTAATTCCGATGCAATTTCTGTGCTTCATCGTCGTTAAGAAGGTCCAAGGTATACAGTAAACCTGAAGTGAAGCATCGGAATCAAAAACTGGATCCACAGGAGAGTTCCAAATCATAGAAAGTTAGAGTGTCAGTCCTCTTGTACTTAAGTCGGCATTGTGCCCTTTGTATTAAATTCAGATGCAATTTCTGTGTTTCATCGTCAATAAGAAGGTCCAAGGTATACAGTAAACCTGAAGTGAAGCATCGGAATCTAAAACTGGACTCACAGGAGAGGTTGATATCATAGAAAGATAGAGTGTCAGTCCTCTTATACTTAAGTCGGCATTGTGCCTTTTGTATTAAATTCGGATGCAATTTCTGTGTTTCATCGTCAATAAGAAGGTCCAAGGGATACAGTAAACCTGAAGTGAAGCATCGGAATCTAAAACTGGACTCACAGGAGAGGTTCAAATCATAGAAAGTTAGAGTGTCAGTCCTCTTGTACTAAAGTCGGCATTGTGCCTTTTGAATTTAATTACGTTGCAATTTCTGTGCTTCATCGTCAATAAGAAGGTCCAAGGTATACAGCAAACCTGAAGTGAAGCATCGGAATCTAAAACTGGACTCACAGGAGAGGTTCCAATCATAGAATGTAGGAGTGTCAGTCCTTTGTACTTAAGTCGGCATTGTGCCTTTTGAATTAAATGCGGATGCAATGTCTGTGTTTCATCGTCAATAAGAAGGTCCAAGGGTTACAGTAAACCTGAAGTGAAGCTTCGGAATCTAAAACTGGACCCTTAGGAGAGGTTCAAATCATAGAAAGTTAGAGTGTCAGTAGTCTTGTACTAAAGTCGGCATTGTGCCTTTTGACTTTAATTCCGTTGCAATTTCTGTGCTTCATCGTCAATAAGAAGGTCCAAGGTATACAGTAAACCTGAAGGGAAGCATCGGAATCTAAAACAGGACTCACAGGAGAGGTTCAAATCATAGAAAGTTGGAGTGTCAGTCCTTTGTACTTAAGTCGGCATTTTGCCTTTTGTATTAAATTCGGATGCAATTTCTGTGTTTCATCGTCAATAAGAAGGTCCAAGGGATACAGTAAACCTGAAGTGAAGCATCGGAATCTAAAGCTGGACTCACAGGAGAGGTTCAAATCATAGAAAGTTAGAGTGTCAGTCCTCTAGTACATAAGTCGGCATTCTGCCTTTTGCATTTAATTATGATGCAATTTCTGTGCTTCATCGTCGATAAGAAGGTCCAAGGTATACAGTAAACCTGAAGGGAAGCATCGGAATCTAAAACTGGACTCACGGGAGAGGTTCAAATCATAGAAAGTTGGAGTGTCTGTCCCCTTGTACCTATGTCGGCATTGTGCCTTTTGTATTAAATTCGGATACAATTTCTGTGTTTCATCGTCAATAAGATGGTCCAAGGTGTACAGTAAACCTGAAGGGAAGCATCGGAATCTAGAACTGGACTTACAGGAGAGGTTCAAATCATAGAAATTTGGAGTGTCAGTCCCCTTGTACTTAAGTCGGCATTGTGCCTTTTGTATAAAATTCGGATGCAATATCTGTGTTTCGTCGTCAATAACATGGTCCAAAGTATACAGTAAACCTGAAGTGAAGCATCGGAATCGAAAACTGGACTCACAGGAAAGGTTCAAATGATAGAAATTTAGAGTGTCAGTCCTCTTGTACTTAAGTCGGCATTGTAATTTTTGAATTTAATTCCGATGCAAATTCTGTGCTTCATCGTCCATAACAAGGTCTAAGGTATACATAAAACCTAAAGTGAAGCATCGTAATCTAAAACTAGACTCACAGGAGCGGTTCAAATCATAGAAAGTTAGAGTGTCAGTCCTCTTGTACTTAAGTCGGCATTGTGCCTTTTGTATTACATTCGGATGCAATTTCTGTGTTTCATCGTCAATAAGAAGGTCCAAGGTATACAGAAAACCTGAAGTGAAGCGTCGGAATCTAAAACTGGACTCACAGGAGAGGTTCAAATGATAGAAATTTAGAGTGTCAGTCCTATTGTACTTAAGTCGGCATTGTGCCTTTTGTGGTAAATTCGGATTCAATTTCTGTGGTTCATCGTCAATAAGAAGGTCGAAGGGATACAGTAAACCTGAAGTGAAGCATCGGAATCTAAAACTGGACTCACAGGAGAGGTTCAAATCAGAGAAAGTTAGAGTGTCAGTCCTCTTGTACTTAAGTCGGCATTGTGCCTTTTGTATTAAATTCGGATGCAATGTCTGTGTTTCATCGTCAATAACATGGTCCAAAGTATACAGTTAACCTGAAGTGAAGCATCGGAATCGATAACTGGACTCACAGGAGAGGTTCAAATCATAGAACGTTAGAGTGTCAGTCCTCTTGTACATAAGTCGGCATTGTGCCTTTTGTATTAAATTCGGATGCAATTTCTGTGTTTCATCGTCAATTAGAAGGTCCTAGGGATACAGTAAACCTGAAGTGAAGCAAAGGAATCTAAAACTGGACTCACAGGAGAGGTCCAAATCATAGAAAGTTAGAGTGTCAGTCCTCTTGTACCTAAGTCGGCATTGTGAATTTGTATTCAATTAGGATGCAATTTCCGTGTTTCATCGTCAATTAGATGGTCCGAGGTATACAGTAAACCTGAAGTGAAGCATCGGAATCTAAAACTGGACTCACAGGAGCGGTTCAAATCATAGAAAGTTAGAGTGTCTGTCCCCTTGTACCTAAGTCGGCATTGTGCCTATTGTATTACATTCGGATACAATTTCTGTGTTTCATCGTCAATAAGAAGGTCCAAGGTATACAGTAAACCTGAAGGGAAGCATCGGAATCTAAAACTGGACTCACAGGAGAGGTTCAAATCATAGAAATTTAGAGTGTCAGACCTATTGTACGTAAGTCGGCATTGTGCCTTTTGTGTTAAATTCGGATTCAATTTCTGTGTTTCACCGTCAATAAGATGGTCCAAGGGATACAGTAAACCTGAAGTGAAGCATCGGAATCTAAAACTGGACTCACAGCAGAGGTTCAAATCATAGAATGTTAGAGTGTCAGTCCTCTTGTACATAAGTCGGCATTGTGCCTTTTGCATTTAATTCCGATGCAATTTCTGTGCTTCATCGTCGATAAGAAGGTCCAAGGTATACAGTAAACCTGAAGTGAAGCATCGGAATCAAAAACTGGATCCACAGGAGAGTTTCAAATCATAGAAAGTTAGAGTGTCAGTCCTCCTGTACTTAAGTCGGCATTGTGCCCTTTGTATTAAATTCAGATGCAATTTCTGTGTTTCATCGTCAATAAGAAGGTCCAAGGTATACAGTAAACCTGAAGTGAAGCATCGGAATCTAAAACTGGACTCACAGGAGAGGATGATATCATAGAAAGATAGAGTGTCAGTCCTCTTATACTTAAGTCGGCATTGTGCCTTTTGTATTAAATTTGGATGCAATTTCTGTGTTTCATCGTCAATAAGAAGGTCCAAGGGATACAGTAAACCTGAAGTGAAGCATCGGAATCTAAAACTGGACTCACAGGAGAGGTTCAAATCATAGAAAGTTAGAGTGTCAGTCCTCTTGTACTAAAGTCGGCATTGTGCCTTTTGAATTTAATTACGTTGCAATTTCGGTGCTTCATCGTCAATAAGAAGGTCCAAGGCATACAGCAAACCTGAAGTGAAGCATCGGAATCTAAAACTGGACTCACAGGAGAGGTTCGAATCATAGAATGTAGGAGTGTCAGTCCTTTGTACTTAAGTCGGCATTGTGCCTTTTGAATTAAATGCGGATGCAATGTCTGTGTTTCATCGTCAATAAGAAGGTCCAAGGGTTACAGTAAACCTGAAGTGAAGCTTCGGAATCTAAAACTGGACCCTTAGGAGAGGTTCAAATCATAGAAAGTTAGAGTGTCAGTAGTCTTGTACTAAAGTCTGCATTGTGCCTTTTGACTTTAATTCCGTTGCAATTTCTGTGCTTCATCGTCAATAAGAAGGTCCAAGGTATACAGTAAACCTGAAGGGAAGCATCGGAATCTAAAACAGGACTCACAGGAGAGGTTCAAATCATAGAAAGTTGGAGTGTCAGTCCTTTGTACTTAAGTCGGCATTTTGCCTTTTGTATTAAATTCGGATGCAATTTCTGTGTTTCATCGTCAATAAGAAGGTCCAAGGGATACAGTTAACCTGAAGTGAAGCATCGGAATCTAAAGCTGGACTCACAGGAGAGGTTCAAATCATAGAAAGTTAGAGTGTCAGTCCTCTAGTACATAAGTCGGCATTGTGCCTTTTGCATTTAATTCCGATGCAATTTCTGTGCTTCATCGTCGATAAGAAGGTCCAAGGTATACAGTAAACCTGAAGGGAAGCATCGGAATCTAAAACTGGACTCACAGGAGAGGTTCAAATCATAGAAAGTTGGAGTGTCTGTCCCCTTGTACCTATGTCGGCATTGTGCCTTTTGTATTAAATTCGGATACAATTTCTGTGTTTCATCGTCAATAAGATGGTCCAAGGTATACAGTAAACCTGAAGGGAAGCATCGGAATCTAGAACTGGACTCACAGGAGAGGTTCAAATCATAGAAATTTGGAGTGTCAGTCCCCTTGTACTTAAGTCGGCATTGTGCCTTTTGTATAAAATTCGGATGCAATATCTGTGTTTCGTCGTCAATAACATGGTCCAAAGTATACAGTAAACCTGAAGTGAAGCATCGGAATCGAAAACTGGACTCACAGGAAAGGTTCAAATGATAGAAATTTAGAGTGTCAGTCCTCTTGTACTTAAGTCGGCATTGTAATTTTTGAATTTAATTCCGATGCAAATTCTGTGCTTCATCGTCCATAACAAGGTTAAGGTATACATAAAACCTAAAGTGAAGCATCGTAATCTAAAACTAGACTCACAGGAGTGGTTCAAATCATAGAAAGTTAGAGTGTCAGTCCTCTTGTACTTAAGTCGGCATTGTGCCTTTTGTATTACATTCGGATGCAATTTCTGTGTTTCATCGTCAATAAGAAGGTCCAAGGTATACAGAAAACCTGAAGTGAAGCGTCGGAATCTAAAACTGGACTCACAGGAGAGGTTCAAATGATGGAAATTTAGAGTGTCAGTCCTATTGTACTTAAGTCGGCATTGTGCCTTTTGTGGTAAATTCGGATTCAATTTCTGTGTTTCATCGTCAATAAGAAGGTCGAAGAGATACATTAAACCTGAAGTGAAGCATCGGAATCTAAAACTGGACTCACAGGAGAGGTTCAAATCAGACAAAGTTAGAGTGTCAGTCCTCTTGTACTTAAGTCGGCATTGTGCCTTTTGTATTAAATTCGGATGCAATGTCTGTGTTTCATCGTCAAAAACATGGTCCAAAGTATACAGTTAACCTGAAGTGAAGCATCGGAATCGATAACTGGACTCACAGGAGAGATTCAAATCATAGAACGTTAGAGTGTCAGTCCTCTTGTTCATAAGTCGGCATTGTGCCTTTTGTATTAAATTCGGATGCAATTTCTGTGTTTCATCGTCAATTAGAAGGTCCTAGGGATACAGTAAACCTGAAGTGAAGCAAAGGAATCTAAAACTGGACTCACAGGAGAGGTTCAAATCATAGAAAGTTAGAGTGTCAGTCCTCTTGTACCTAAGTCGGCATTGTGCATTTGTATTAAATTAGGATGCAATTTCCGTGTTTCATCGTCAATTAGATGGTCCGAGGTATACAGTAAACCTGAAGTGAAGCATCGGAATCTAAAACTGGACTCACAGGAGCGGTTCAAATCATAGAAAGTTAGAGTGTCAGTCCTCTTGTACATAAGTCGGCATTGTGCCTTTTGCATTTAATTCCGATGCAATTTCTGTGCTTCATCGTCGATAAGAAGGTCCAAGGTATACAGTAAACCTGAAGTGAAGCATCGGAATCAAAAACTGGAACCACAGGAGAGTTTCAAATCATGGAAAGTTAGAGTGTCAGTCCTCCTGTACTTAAGTCGGCATTGTTCCCTTTGTATTAAATTCAGATGCAATTTCTGTGTTTCATCGTCAATAAGAAGGTCCAAGGTATACAGTAAACCTGAAGTGAAGCATCGGAATCTAAAACTGGACTCACAGGAGAGGTTGATATCATAGAAAGATAGAGTGTCAGTCCTCTTATACTTAAGTCGGCATTGTGCCTTTTGTATTAAATTCGGATGCAATTTCTGTGTTTCATCGTCAATAAGAAGGTCCAAGGGATACAGTAAACCTGAAGTGAAGCATCGGAATCTAAAACTGGACTCACAGGAGAGGTTCAAATCATAGAAAGTTAGAGTGTCAGTCCTCTTGTACTAAAGTCGGCATTGTGCCTTTTGAATTTAATTACGTTGCAATTTCTGTGCTTCATCGTCAATAAGAAGGTCCAAGGTATACAGCAAACCTGAAGTGAAGCATCGGAATCTAAAACTGGACTCACAGGAGAGGTTCGAATCATAGAATGTAGGAGTGTCAGTCCTTTGTACTTAAGTCGGCATTGTGCCTTTTGAATTAAATGCGGATGCAATGTCTGTGTTTCATCGTCAATAAGAAGGTCCAAAGGTTACAGTAAACCTGAAGTGAAGCTTCGGAATCTAAAACTGGACCCTTAGGAGAGGTTCAAATCATAGAAAGTTAGAGTGTCAGTAGTCTTGTACTAAAGTCGGCATTGTGCCTTTTGAATTTAATTCCGTTGCAATTTCTGTGCTTCATCGTCAATAAGAAGGTCCAAGGTATACAGTAAACCTGAAGGGAAGCATCGGAATCTAAAACAGGACTCACAGCAGAGGTTCTAATCATAGAAAGTTGGAGTGTCAGTCCTTTGTACTTAAGTCGGCATTTTGCCTTTTGTATTAAATTCGGATGCAATTTCTGTGTTTCATCGTCAATAAGAAGGTCCAAGGGATACAGTAAACCTGAAGTGAAGCATTGGAATCTAAAACTGGACTCAAAGGAGAGGTTCAAATCATAGAAATTTAGAGTGTCAGTCCTATTGTACTTAAGTCGGCATTGTGCCTTTTGTGTTAAATTCGGATTCAATTTCTGTGTTTCATCGTCAATAAGAAGGTCCAAGGGATACAGTAAAACTGAAGTGAAGCATCGGAATCTAAAACTGGGTTCACAGGAGAGGTTCAAATCATAGAAAGTTAGAGTGTCAGTCCTCTTGTACTAAAGTCGGCATTGTGCCTTTTGAATTTAATTCCGTTGCAATTTCTGTGCTTCATCGTCAATAAGAAGGTCCAAGGTATACAGTAAACCTGAAGTGAAGCATCGGAATCTAAAGCTGGACTCACAGGAGAGGTTCAAATCATAGAAAGTTAGAGTGTCAGTCCTCTAGTACATAAGTCGGCATTGTGCCTTTTGCATTTAATTCCGATGCAATTTCTGTGCTTCATCGTCAATAAGAAGGTCCAAGGTATACAGTAAACCTGAAGGGAAGCATCGGAATCTAAAACTGGACTCACAGGAGAGGTTCAAATCATAGAAAGTTGGAGTGTCTGTCCCCTTGTACCTATGTCGGCATTGTGCCTTTTGTATTAAATTCGGATACAATTTCTGTGTTTCATCGTCAACAAGATGGTCCAAGGTATACAGTAAACCTGAAGGGAAGCATCGGAATCTAGAACTGGACTCACAGGAGGGGTTCAAATCATAGAAATTTGGAGTGTCAGTCCTCTTGTACTTAAGTCGGCATTGTGCCTTTTGTATAAAATTCGGATGCAATATCTGTGTTTCGTCGTCAATAACATGGTCCAAAGTATACAGTAAACCTGAAGTGAAGCATCGAAATAGAAAACTGGACTCACAGGAAAGGTTCAAATCATAGAACGTTAGAGTGTCAGTCCTTTTGTACTTAAGTCGGCATTGTAATTTTTGAATTTAATTCCGATGCAAATTCTGTACTTCATCGTCCATAACAAGGTCTAAGGTATACATAAAACCTAAAGTGAAGCATCGTAATCTAAAACGAGACTCACAGGAGTGGTTCAAATCATAGAAAGTTAGAGTGTCAGTCCTCTTGTACTTAAGTCGGCATTGTGCCTTTTGTATTACATTCGGATGCAATTTCTGTGTTTCATCGTCAATAAGAAGGTCCAAGGTATACAGAAAACCTGAAGTGAAGCGTCGGAATCTAAAACTGGACTCACAGGAGAGGTTCAAATGATAGAAATTTAGAGTGTCAGTCCTATTGTACTTAAGTCGGCATTGTGCCTTTTGTGGTAAATTCGGATTCAATTTCTGTGTTTCATCGTCAATACGAAGGTCGAAGGGATACAGTAAACCTGAAGTGAAGCATCGGAATCTAAAACTGGACTCACAGGAGAGGTTCAAATCAGAGAAAGTTAGAGTGTCAGTCCTCTTGTACATAAGTCGGCATTGTGCCTTTTGCATTTAATTCCGATGAAATTTCTGTGCTTCATCGTCAATAAGAAGGTCCAAGGTATACAGTAAACCTGAAGGGAAGCATCGGAATCTAAAACTGGACTCACAGGAGAGGTTCAAATCATAGAAATTTAGAGTGTCAGACCTATTGTACCTAAGTCGGCATTGTGCCTATTGTATTACATTCGGATTCAATCTCTGTGTTTCATCGTCAATAAGAAGGTCCAAGGGATACAGTAAACCTAAAGTGAAGCAGCGGAATCTAAAACTGGACTCACAGGAGAGGTTCAAATCATAGAAAGTTAGAGTGTCACTCCTCTTGTACTAAAGTCGGCATTATGCCTTTTGAATTTAATTCCGTTGCAATTTCTGTGCTTCATCGTCAATATGAAGGTCCAAGGGATATAGTAAACCTGAAGTAAAGCATTGGAATCTAAAACTGGACTCACAGGAGAGGTTCAAAGCATAGAAATTTAGAGTGTCAGTCCTATTGTACTTATGTCGGCATTGTGCCTTTTGTGTTAAATTCGGATTCAATTTCTGTGTTTCATCGTCGATAAGAATGTCCAAGGTATACAGCAAACCTGAAGTGAAGCATCGGAATCTAAAACTGGTCTCACAGGAGAGGTTGAAATCATAGAAAGGTAGAGTGTCAGTCCTCTTGTACTTAAGTCGGCATTGTGCCTTTTGTATTAAAAAAGGATGCAATATCTGTGTTTCATCGTCAATAGGAAGGTCCAAGGTATACAGTAAACCTGAAGTGAAGCATCGGAATCTAAAACTGGACTCACAGGAGAGGTTCAAATCATAGAAAGTTGGAGTGTCAGTCCTTAGTACTTAAGTCGGCATTGTGCCTTTTGTATTAAATTCGGATGCAATTTCTGTGTTTCATCGTCAATTAGAAGGTCCAAGGGATACAGTAAACCTGAAGTGAAGCATCGGAATCTAAAACTGGACTCACAGGAGAGGTTGAAATCATAGAAAGTTAGAGTGTCAGTCCTCTTGTACTAAAGTCGGCATTGTGCCTTTTGAATTTAATTACGTTGCAATTTCTGTGCTTCATCGTCAATAAGAAGGTCCAAGGTATACAGCAAACCTGAAGTGAAGCATCGGAATCTAAAACTGGACTCACAGGAGAGGTTCAAATCATAGAAAGTTAGAGTGTCAGTCCTCCTGTACATAAGTCGGCATTGTGCCTTGTGCTTTTAATTCCCATGCAATTTCTGCGCTTCATCGTCAATAAGAAGGTCCTAGGTATATAGTAAACCTGAAGTGAACCATCGGAATCTAAAACTGGACTCACAGGAGAGGTTCAAATCATAGAAAGTTAGAGTGTCAGTCCTCTTGTACTTAAGTCGGCATTGTGATTTTTGAAGTTAATTCCGATGCAATTTCTGTGCTTAATCGTCAATAACAAGGTCCAAGGTATACAGAAAACCTGAAGTGAGGCATCAGAATCTAAAACTGGACTCACAGGAGAGGTTCAATTCATAGAAAGTTAGAGTGTCAGTCCTCTTGTACTTAAGTCGGCATTGTAATTTTTGAATTTAATTCCGATGCAATTTCTGTGCTTCATCGTCCATAACAAGGTCTAAGGTATACATAAAACCCGAAGTGAAGCATCGTAATCTAAAACTAGACTCACAGGAGTGGTTCAAATCATAGAAAGTTAGAGTGTCAGTCCTCTTGTACTTAAGTCGGCATTGTGCCTTTTGTATTACATTCGGATGCAATTTCTGTGTTTCATCGTCAATAAGAAGGTCCAAGGTATACAGAAAACCTGAAGTGAAGCGTCGGAATCTAAAACTGGACTCACAGGAGAGGTTCAAATGATAGAAATTTAGAGTGTCAGTCCTATTGTACTTAAGTCGGCATTGTGCCTTTTGTGGTAAATTCGGATTCAATTTCTGTGTTTCATCGTCAATAAGAAGGTCCAAGGGATACAGTAAACCTGAAGTGAAGCATCGGAATCTAAAACTGGACTCACAGGAGAGGTTCAAATCAGAGAAAGTTAGAGTGTCAGTCCTCTTGTACTAAAGTCAGCATTGTGCCTTTTGAATTTAATTCCGTTGCAATTTCTGTGCTTCATCGTCAATAAGAAGTTCCAAGGTATACAGTAAACCCGAAGTGAAGCATCGGAATCTAAAGCTGGACTCACAGGAGAGGTTCAAATCATAGAAAGTTAGAGTGTCAGTCCGCTTGTACATAGGTCGGCATTGTGCCTTTTGCATTTAATTCCGATGCAATTTCTGAGCGTCATCGTCGATAAGAAGGTCCGAGGTATACAGTAAACCTGAAGTGAAACATCGGAATCTAAGACTGGAATCACAGGAGAGTTTCAAATCATAGAAAGTTAGAGTGCCAGTCCACTTGTACTTAAGTCGCCATTGTGCCCTTTGTATTAAATTCAGTTGCAATTTCTGTGTTTCATCGTCAATAAGAATGTCCAAGGTATACAGTAAACCTGAAGTGAAGCATCGGAATCTAAAACTCTACTCACAGGAGAGGTTGAAATCATAGAAAAATAGTGTCAGTCCTCTTGTACTTAAGTCGGCATTGTGCCTTTTATATTAAAAAAGGATGCAATATCTGTGTTTCATCGTCAATAAGAAGGTCCAAGGTATACAGTAAATCTGAACTGAAGCATCGGAATCTAAAACTGCACTCAAAGGAGAGGTTCAAATCATAGAAATTTAGAGTGTCAGTCCTATTGTACTTAAGTCGGCATTGTGCCTTTTGTGTCAAATTCGGATTCAATTTCTGTGTTTCATCGTCAATAAGAAGGTCCAAGGGATACAGTAAACATGAAGTGAAGCATCGGAATCTAAAACTGGACTCACAGGAGAGGTTCAAATCAGAGAAAGTTAGAGTGTCAGTCCTCTTGTACTAAAGTCGGCATTGTGCCTTTTGAATTTAATTCCGTTGCTATTTCTGTGCTTCATCGTCAATAAGAAGGTCCAAGGTATACAGTAAACCTGAAGTGAAGCATCGGAATCTAAAGCTGGACTCACAGGAGAGGTTCAAATCATAGAAAGTTAGAGTGTCAGTCCTCTAGTACATATGTCGGCATTGTGCCTTTTGCATTTAATTCCGATGCAATTTCTGTGCTTCATCGTCGATAATAAGGTCCAAGGTATACAGTAAACCTGAAGGGAAGCATCGGAATCTAAAACTGGACTCACAGGAGAGGTTCAAATCATAGAAAGTTGGAGTGTCTGTCCCCTTGTACCTAAGTCGGCATTGTGCCTTTTGTATTAAATTCGGATACAATTTCTGTGTTTCATCGTCAATAAGATGGTCCAAGGTATACAGTAAACCTGAAGGGAAGCATCGGAATCTAGAACTGGACTCACAGGAGAGGTTCAAATCATAGAAAGTTGGAGTGTTAGTCCTCTTGTACTTAAGTCGGCATTGTGCCTTTTGTATAAAATTCGGATGCAATATCTGTGTTTCGTCGTCAATAACATGGTCCAAAGTATACAGTAAACCTGAAGTGAAGCATCGGAATCGAAAACTGGACTCACAGGAAAGGTTCAAATCATAGAACGTTAGAGTGTCAGTCCTCTTTTACTTAAGTGGCATTGTGCCTTTTGTATTAAATTCGGATGCAATTTCTGTGTTTCATCGTCAATTAGAAGGTCCTAGGGGTACAGTAAACCTGAAGTGAAGCAAAGGAATCTAAAACTGGACTCAATGGAGAGGTTCAAATCTTAGAAAGTTAGAGTGTCAGTCCTCTTGTACATAAGTCGGCATTGTGCATTTGTATTAAATTAGGATGCAATTTCCGTGTTTCATCGTCAATTAGATGGTCCGAGGTATACAGTATACCTGAAGTGAAGCATCGGAATCTAAAACTGGACTCACAGGAGCGGTTCAAATCATAGAAAGTTAGAGTGTCTGTCCCCTTGTACCTAAGTCGGCATTGTGCCTTTTGTATTAAATTCGGATACAATTTCTGTGTTTCATCGTCAATAAGAAGGTCCAAGGTATACAGTAAACCTGAAGGGAAGCATCGGAATCCAAAACTGGACCCTTAGGAGAGGTTCAAATCATAGAAAGCTACAGTGTCAGTCCTCTGGTACATAAGTCGGCATTGTGCCTTTTGCATTTAATTCCGATGCAACTTCTGTGCTTCATCGTCAATAAGAAGGTCCAAGGTATACAGTAAAGCTGAAGGGAAGCATCGGAATCTAACACTGGACTCACAGGAGAGGTTCATATCATAGAAAGTTGGAGTGTCTGTCCCCATGTACCTAAGTCGGCATTGTGCCTTTTGTATTAAATTCGGATACAATTTCTGTGTTTCATCGTCAATAAGAAGGTCCAAGGTATACAGTAAACCTGAAGGGAAGCATCAGAATCTAGAACTGGACTCACAGGAGAGGTTCAAATCATAGAAAGTTGGAGTGTCAGTCCTTTGTACTTAAGTCGGCATTTTGCCTTTTGTATTAAATTCGGATGCAATTTCTGTGTTTCATCGTCAATATGAAGGTCCAAGGGATATAGTAAACCTGAAGTGAAGCATTGGAATCTAAAACTGGACTCACAGGAGAGGTTCAAATTATAGAAATTTAGAGTGTCAGTCCTATTGTACTTAAGTCGGCATTGTGCCTTTTGTGTTAAATTCGGATTCAATTTCTGTGTTTCATCGTCAATAAGAAGGTCCAAGGGATACAGTAAACCTGAAGTGAAGCATCGGAATCTAAAACTGGACTCACAGGAGAGGTTCAAATCATAGAAAGTTAGAGTGTCAGTCCTCTTGTACTAAAGTCGGCATTATGCCTTTTGAATTTAATTCCGTTGCAATTTCTGTGCTTCATAGTCAATATGAAGGTCCAAGGGATATAGTAAACCTGAAGTGAAGCATTGGAATCTAAAACTGGACTCACAGGAGAGGTTCAAATCATAGAAATTTAGAGTGTCAGTCCTATTGTACTTAAGTCGGCATTGTGCCTTTTGTGTTAAATTCGGATTCAATTTCTGTGTTTCATCGTCGATAAGAATGTCCAAGGTATACAGCAAACCTGAAGTGAAGCATCGGAATCTAAAACTGGACTCACAGGAGAGGTTGAAGTCATAGAAAGGTAGAGTGTCAGTCCTCTTGTACTTAAGTCGGCATTGTGCCTTTTGTATTAAAAAAGGATGCAATATCTGTGTTTCATCGTCAATAAGAAGGTCCAAGGTATACAGTAAACCTGAAGTGAAGCATCGGAATCTAAAACTGGACTCACAGGAGAGGTTCAAATCATAGAAAGTTAGAGTGTCAGTCCTCCTGTACATAAGTCGGCATTGTGCATTGTGCTTTTAATTCCCATGCAATTTCTGCGCTTCATCGTCAATAAGAAGGTCCTAGGTATATAGTAAACCTGAAGTGAACCATCGGAATGTAAAACTGGACTCACAGGAGAGGTTCAAATCATAGAAAGTTAGAGTGTCAGTCCTTAGTACTTAAGTCGGCATTGTGCCTTTTGTATTAAATTCGGATGCAATTTCTGTGTTTCATCGTCAATTAGAAGGTCCAAGGGATACAGTAAACCTGAAGTGAAGCATCGGAATCTAAAACTGGACTCACAGGAGAGGTTGAAATCATAGAAAGTTAGAGTGTCAGTCCTCTTGTACTTAAGTCGGCATTGTGATTTTTGAAGTTAATTCCGATGCAATTTCTGTGCTTAATCGTCAATAACAAGGTCGAAGGTATACATAAAACCTGAAGTGAAGCATCGTAATCTAAAACTAGACTCACAGGAGTGGTTCAAATCATAGAAAGTTAGAGTGTCAGTACTCTTGTACTTAAGTCGGCATTGTGCCTTTTGTATTACATTCGGATGCAATTTCTGTGTTTCATCGTCAATAAGAAGGTCCAAGGTATACAGAAAACCTGAAGTGAAGCGTCGGAATCCAAAACTGGACTCACAGGAGAGGTTCAAATGATAGAAATTTAGAGTGTCAGTCCTATTGTACTTAAGTCGGCATTGTGCCTTTTGTGGTAAATTCGGATTCAATTTCTGTGTTTCATCGTCAATAAGAAGGTCCAAGGGATACAGTAAACCTGAAGTGAAGCATCGGAATCTAAAACTGGACTCACAGGAGAGGTTCAAATCAGAGAAAGTTAGAGTGTCAGTCCTCTTGTACTAAAGTCAGCATTGTGCCTTTTGAATTTAATTCCGTTGCAATTTCTGTGCTTCATCGTCAATAAGAAGGTCCAAGGTATACAGTAAACCCGAAGTGAAGCATCGGAATCTAAAGCTGGACTCACAGGAGAGGTTCAAATCATAGTAAGTTAGAGTGTCAGTCCGCTTGTACATAAGTCGGCATTGTGCCTTTTGCATTTAATTCCGATGCAATTTCTGTGCTTCATCGTCGATAAGAAGGTCCGAGGTATTCAGTAAACCTGAAGTGAAACATCGGAATCTAAAACTGGAATCACAGGTGAGTTTCAAATCATAGAAAGTTAGAGTGCAAGTCCACTTG
This sequence comes from Schistocerca americana, assembly GCF_021461395.2. NCBI lineage: Eukaryota > Metazoa > Arthropoda > Insecta > Orthoptera > Acrididae > Schistocerca > Schistocerca americana. The sequence goes on from NC_060121.1 coordinate 64,293,814, forward strand.
TACTTAAGTCGCCATTGTGCCCTTTGTATTAAATTCAGTTGCAATTTCTGTGTTTCATCGTCAATAAGAATGTCCAAGGTATACAGTAAAAATGAAGTGAAGCATCGGAATCTAAAACTGGACTCACAGGAGAGGTTGAAATCATAGAAAGATAGTGTCAGTCCTCTTGTACTTAAGTCGGCATTGTGCCTTTTATATTAAAAAAGGATGCAATATCTGTGTTTCATCGTCAATAAGAAGGTCCAAGGTATACAGTAAATCTGAACTGAAGCATTGGAATCTAAAACTGGACTCAAAGGAGAGGTTCAAATCATAGAAATTTAGAGTGTCAGTCCTATTGTACTTAAGTCGGCATTGTGCCTTTTGTGTTAAATTCGGATTCAATTTCCGTGTTTCATCGTCGATAAGAATGTCCAAGGTATACAGCAAACCTGAAGTGAAGCATCGGAATCTAAAACTGGACTCACAGGAGAGGTTGAAATCATAGAAAGGTAGAGTGTCAGTCCTCTTGTACTTAAGTCGGCATTGTGCCTTTTGTATTAAAAAGGGATGCAATATCTGTGTTTCATCGTCAATAAGAAGGTCCAAGGTATACAGTAAACCTGAAGTGAAGCATCGGAATCTAAAACTGGACCACAGGAGAGGTTCAAATCATAGAAAGTTAGAGTGTCAGTCCTCTTGTACTTAAGTCGGCATTGTGATTTTTGAAGTTAATTCCGATGCAATTTCTGTGCTTAATCGTCAATAACAAGGTCCAAGGTATACAGAAAACCTGAAGTGTGGCATCAGAATCTAAAACTGGACTCACAGGAGAGGTTCAAATCATAGAAAGTTAGTGTCAGTCCTCTTGTACTTAAGTCGGCATTGTAATTTTTGAATTTAATTCCGATGCAATTTCTGTGCTTCATCGTCCATAACAAGGTCTAAGGTATACATAAAACCTGAAGTGAAGCATCGTAATCTAAAACTAGACTCACAGGAGTGGTTCAAATCATAGAAAGTTAGAGTGTCAGTCCTCTTGTACTTAAGTCGGCATTGTGCCTTTTGTATTACATTCGGATGCAATTTCTGTGTTTCATCGTCAATAAGAAGGTCCAAGGTATACAGTAAACCTGAAGTGAAGCATCGGAATCTAAAACTGGACTCACAGGAGAGGTTCAAATCAGAGAAAGTTAGAGTGTCAGTCCTCTTGTACTAAAGTCAGCATTGTGCCTTTTGAATTTAATTCCGTTGCAATTTCTGTGCTTCATCGTCAATAAGAAGGTCCAAGGTATACAGTAAACCCGAAGTGAAGCATCGGAATCTAAAGCTGGACTCACAGGAGAGGTTCAAATCATAGAAAGTTAGAGTGTCAGTCCGCTTGTACATAAGTCGGCATTGTGCCTTTTGCATTTAATTCCGATGCAATTTCTGTGCTTCATCGTCGATAAGAAGGTCCGAGGTATTCAGTAAACCTGAAGTGAAACATCGGAATCTAAAACTGGAATCACAGGTGAGTTTCAAATCATTGAAAGTTAGAGTGCAAGTTCACTTGTACTTAAGTCGCCATTGTGCCCTTTGTATTAAATTCAGTTGCAATTTCTGTGTTTCATCGTCAATAAGAATGTCCAAGGTATACAGTAAAAATGAAGTGAAGCATCGGAATCTAAAACTGGACTCACAGGAGAGGTTGAAATCATAGAAAGATAGTGTCAGTCCTCTTGTACTTAAGTCGGCATTGTGCCTTTTATATTAAAAAAGGATGCAATATCTGTGTTTCATCGTCAATAAGAAGGTCCAAGGTATACAGTAAATCTGAACTGAAGCATTGGAATCTAAAACTGGACTCAAAGGAGAGGTTCAAATCATAGAAATTTAGAGTGTCAGTCCTATTGTACTTAAGTCGGCATTGTGCCTTTTGTGTTAAATTCGGATTCAATTTCCGTGTTTCATCGTCGATAAGAATGTCCAAGGTATACAGCAAACCTGAAGTGAAGCATCGGAATCTAAAACTGGACTCACAGGAGAGGTTGAAATCATAGAAAGGTAGAGTGTCAGTCCTCTTGTACTTAAGTCGGCATTGTGCCTTTTGTATTAAAAAAGGATGCAATATCTGTGTTTCATCGTCAATAAGAAGGTCCAAGGTATACAGTAAACCTGAAGTGAAGCATCGGAATCTAAAACTGGACTCACAGGAGAGGTTCAAATCATAGAAAGTTAGAGTGTCAGTCCTCTTGTACTTAAGTCGGCATTGTGATTTTTGAAGTTAATTCCGATGCAATTTCTGTGCTTAATCGTCAATAACAAGGTCCAAGGTATACAGAAAACCTGAAGTGTGGCATCAGAATCTAAAACTGGACTCACAGGAGAGGTTCAAATCATAGAAAGTTAGTGTCAGTCCTCTTGTACTTAAGTCGGCATTGTAATTTTTGAATTTAATTCCGATGCAATTTCTGTGCTTCATCGTCCATAACAAGGTCTAAGGTATACATAAAACCTGAAGTGAAGCATCGTAATCTAAAACTAGACTCACAGGAGTGGTTCAAATCATAGAAAGTTAGAGTGTCAGTCCTCTTGTACTAAAGTTAGCATTGTGCCTTTTGAATTTAATTCCGTTGCAATTTCTGTGCTTCATCGTCAATAAGAAGGTCCAAGGTATACAGTAAACCCGAAGTGAAGCATCGGAATCTAAAGCTGGACTCACAGGAGAGGTTCAAATCATAGAAAGTTAGAGTGTCAGTCCGCTTGTACATAAGTCGGCATTGTGCCTTTTGCATTTAATTCCGATGCAATTTCTGAGCTTCATCGTCGATAAGAAGGTCCGAGGTATTCAGTAAACCTGAAGTGAAACATCGGAATCTAAAACTGGAATCACAGAAGTGTTTCAAATCATAGAAAGTTAGAGTGCAAGTCCACTTGTACTTAAGTCGCCATTGTGCCCTTTGTATTAAATTCAGTTGCAATTTCTGTGTTTCATCGTCAATAAGAATGTCCAAGGTATAAAGTAAACCTGAAGTGAAGCATCGGAATCTAAAACTGGACTCACAGGAGAGGTTGAAATCATAGAAAGATAGTGCAGTCCTCTTGTACTTAAGTCGGCATTGTGCCTTTTATATTAAAAAAGGATGCAATATCTGTGTTTCATCGTCAATAAGAAGGTCCAAGGTATACAGTAAACCTGAAGTGAAGCATCGGAATCTAAAGCTGGACTCACAGGAGAGGTTCAAATCATAGAAAGTTAGAGTGTCAGTCCTCTAGTACATAAGTCGGCATTGTGACTTTTGCATTTAATTCCGATGCAATTTCTGTGCTTCATCGTCGATAAGAAGGTCCAAGGTATACAGTAAACCTGAAGGGAAGCATCGGATCTAGAACTGGACTCACAGGAGAGGTTCAAATCATAGAAAGTTGGAGTGTCTGTTCCCTTGTACCTAAGTCGGCATTGTGCCTTTTGTATTAAATTCGGATACAATTTCTGTGTTTCATCGTCAATAAGATTGTCCAAGGTATACAGTAAACCTGAAGGAAAGCATCGGAATCTAGAACTGGACTCACAGGAGAGGTTCAAATCATAGAAAGTTGGAGTGTCAGTCCTCTTGTACTTAAGTCGGCATTGTGCCTTTTGTATAAAATTCGGATGCAATATCTGTGTTTCGTCGTCAATAACATGGTCCAAAGTATACAGTAAACCTGAAGTGAAGCATCGGAATCGAAAACTGGACTCACAGGAAAGGTTCAAATCATAGAACGTTAGAGTGTCAGTCCTCTTTTACTTAAGTCGGCATTGTGCCTTTTGTATTAAATTCGGATGCAATTTCTGTGTTTCATCGTCAATTAGAAGGTCCTAGGGATACAGTAAACCTGAAGTGAAGCAAAAGAATCTAAAACTGGACTCACAGGAGAGGTTCAAATCATAGAAAGTTAGAGTGTCAGTCCTCTTGTACATAAGTCGGCATTGTGCATTTGTATTAAATTAGGATGCAATTTCCGTGTTTCATCGTCAATTAGATGGTCCGAGGTATACAGTAAACCTGAAGTGAAGCATCGGAATCTAAAACTGGACTCACAGGAGCGGTTCAAATCATAGAAAGTTAGAGTGTCTGTCCCCTTGTACCTAAGTCGGCATTGTGCCTTTTGTATTAAATTCGGATACAATTTCTGTGTTTCATCGTCAATAAGAAGGTCCAGGGTATACAGTAAACCTGAAGGGAAGCATCGGAATTTAAAACTATACTCACAGGAGAGGTTCGAATCATAGAAAGTAAAAGTGTCAGTCCTTTGTACTTAAGTCGGCATTGTGATTTTTGTATTAAATTCGGATGCAATGCCTGTGTTTCATCGTCAATAAGAAGGTCCAAGGGTTACAGTAAACCTGAAGTGAAACTTCGGAATCTAAAACTGGACCCTTAGGAGAGGTTCAAATCATAGAAAGCTAGAGTGTCAGTCCTCTTGTACTAAAGTCGGCATTGTGCCTTTTGAATTTAATTCCGTTGCAATTGCTGTGCTTCATCGTCAATAAGAAGGTCCAAGGTATAGAGTAAACCTGAAGGGAAGCATCGGAATCTAAAACTGGACTCACAGGAGAGGTTCAAATCATAGAAAGTTGGAGTGTCAGTCCTTTGTACTTAAGTCGGCATTTTGCCGTTTGTATTAAATTCGGATGCAATATCTGTGTTTCATCGTCAATAAGAAGGTCCAAGGGATACAGTAAACCTGAAGTGAAGCATTGGAATCTAAAACTGGACTCACAGGAGAGGTTCAAATCATAGAAATTTAGAGTGTCAGTCCCATTGTACTTAAGTCGGCATTGTGCCTTTTGTGTTAAATTCGGATTCAATCTCTGTGTTTCATCGTCAATAAGAAGGTCCAAGGGATACAGTAAACCTGAAGTGAAGCATCGGAATCTAAAACTGGACTCACAGGAGAGGTTGAAATCATAGAAAGGTAGAGTGTCAGTCCTCTTGTACTTAAGTCGGCATTGTGCCTTTTGTATTAAAAAAGGATGCAATATCTGTGTTTCATCGTCAATAAGAAGGTCCAAGGTATACAGTAAACCTGAAGTGAAGCATCGGAATCTAAAACTGGACTCACAGGAGAGGTTCAAATCATAGAAAGTTGGAGTGTCAGTCCTTAGTACTTAAGTCGGCATTGTGCCTTTTGTATTAAATTCGGATGCAATTTCTGTGTTTCATCGTCAATTAGAAGGTCCAAGGGATACAGTAAACCTGAAGTGAAGCATCGGAATCTAAAACTGGACTCACAGGAGAGGTTGAAATCATAGAAAGTTAAAGTGTCAGTCCTCTTGTACTAAAGTCGGCATTGTGCCTTTTGAATTTAATTACGTTGCAATTTCTGTGCTTCATCGTCAATAAGAAGGTCCAAGGTATACAGTAAACCTGAAGTGAAGCATCGGAATCTAAAACTGGACTCACAGGAGAGGTTCAAATCATAGAAAGTTAGAGTGTCAGTCCTCCTGTACATAAGTCGGCATTGTGCATTGTGCTTTTAATTCCCATGCAATTTCTGCGCTTCATCGTCAATAAGAAGGTCCTAGGTATATAGTAAACCTGAAGTGAACCATCGGAATCTAAAACTGGACTCACAGGAGAGGTTCAAATCATAGAAAGTTAGAGTGTCAGTCCTCTTGTACTTAAGTCGGCATTGTGATTTTTGAAGTTAATTCCGATGCAATTTCTGTGCTTAATCGTCAATAACAAGGTCCAAGGTATACAGAAAACCTGAAGTGAGGCATCAGAATCTAAAACTGGACTCACAGGAGAGGTTCAAATCATAGAAAGTTGGAGTGTCAGTCCTCTTGTAATAAAGTCGGCATTATGCCTTTTGAATTTAATTCCGTTGCAATTTCTGTGCTTCATCGTCAATATGAAGGTCCAAGGGATATAGTAAACCTGAAGTGAAGCATTGGAATCTAAAACTGGACTCACAGGAGAGGTTCAAATCATAGAAATTTAGAGTGTCAGTCCTATTCTACTTAAGTCGGCATTGTGCCTTTTGTGTTAAATTCGGATTCAATTTCTGTGTTTCATCGTCGATAAGAATGTCCAAGGTATACAGCAAACCTGAAGTGAAGCATCGGAATCTAAAACTGGACTCACAGGAGAGGTTGAAATCATAGAAAGGTAGAGTGTCAGTCCTCTTCTACTTAAGTCGGCATTGTGCCTTTTGTATTAAAAAAGGATGCAATATCTGTGTTTCATCGTCAATTAGAAGGTCCAAGGGATACAGTAAACCTGAAGTGAAGCATCGGAATCTAAAACTGGACTCACAGGAGAGGTTGAAATCATAGAAAGTTAAAGTGTCAGTCCTCTTGTACTAAAGTCGGCATTGTGCCTTTTGAATTTAATTACGTTGCAATTTCTGTGCTTCATCGTCAATAAGAAGGTCGAAGGTATACAGTAAACCTGAAGTGAAGCATCGGAATCTAAAACTGGACTCACAGGAGAGGTTCAAATCATAGAAAGTTAGAGTGTCAGTCCTCCTGTACATAAGTCGGCATTGTGCATTGTGCTTTTAATTCCCATGCAATTTCTGCGCTTCATCGTCAATAAGAAGGTCCTAGGTATATAGTAAACCTGAAGTGAACCATCGGAATCTAAAACTGGACTCACAGGAGAGGTTCAAATCATAGGAAGTTAGAGTGTCAGTCCTCTTGTACTTAAGTCGGCATTGTAATTTTTGAATTTAATTCCGATGCAATTTCTGTGCTTCATCGTCCATAACAAGGTCTAAGGTATACATAAAACCTGAAGTGAAGCATCGTAATCTAAAACTAGACTCACAGGAGTGGTTCAAATCATAGAAAGTTAGAGTGTCAGTCCTCTTGTACTTAAGTCGGCATTGTGCCTTTTGTATTACATTCGGATGCAATTTCTGTGTTTCATCGTCAATAAGAAGGTCCAAGGTATACAGAAAACCTGAAGTGAAGCGTCGGAATCTAAAACTGGACTCACAGGAGAGGTTCAAATGATAGAAATTTAGAGTGTCAGTCCTATTGTACTTAAGTCGGCATTGTGCCTTTTGTGGTAAATTCGGATTCAATTTCTGTGTTTCATCGTCAATAAGAAGGTCCAAGGGATACAGTAAACCTGAAGTGAAGCATCGGAATCTAAAACTGGACTCACAGGAGAGGTTCAAATCAGAGAAAGTTAGAGTGTCAGTCCTCTTGTACTAAAGTCAGCATTGTGCCTTTTGAATTTAATTCCGTTGCAATTTCTGTGCTTCATCGTCAATAAGAAGGTCCAAGGTATACAGTAAACCCGAAGTGAAGCATCGGTTCTAAAGCTGGACTCACAGGAGAGGTTCAAATCATAGAAAGTTAGAGTGTCAGTCCGCTTGTACATAAGTCGGCATTGTGCCTTTTGCATTTAATTCCGATGCAATTTCTGAGCTTTATCGTCGACAAGAAGGTCCGAGGTATACAGTAAACCTGAAGTGAAACATCGGAATCTAAAACTGGAATCACAGGAGAGTTTCAAATCATAGAAAGTTAGAGTGTCAGTCCACTTGTACTTAAGTCGCCATTGTGCCCTTTGTATTAAATTCAGTTGCAATTTCTGTGTTTCATCGTCAATAAGAATGTCCAAGGTATACAGTAAACCTGAAGTGAAGCATCGGAATCTAAAACTGGACTCACAGGAGAGGTTGAAATCATAGAAAGATAGTGTCAGTCCTCTTGTACTTATGTCGGCATTGTGCCTTTTATATTAAGAAAGGATGCAATATCTGTGTTTCATCGTCAATAAGAAGGTCCAAGGTATACAGTAAATCTGAACTGAAGCATCGGAATCTAAAACTGGACTCACAGGAGAGGTTCAAATCTTAGAAAGTTGGAGTGTCAGTCCATTGTGCTTAAGTCGGCATTGTGCCTTTTGTATTAAATTCGGATGCAATTTATGTGTTTCATCGTCAATAAGAAGGTCCAAGGGATACAGTGAACCTGAAGTGAAGCATCGGAATCTAAAACTGGACTCACAGGAGAGGTTGAAATCATGGAAAGTTAGAGTGTCAGTCCTCTTGTACTAAAGTCGGAATTGTGCCTTTTGAATTTAATTACGTTGCAATTTGTGTGCTTCATCGTCAATAAGAAGGTCCAAGGTATACAGTAAACCTGAAGTGAAGCATCGGAATCTAAAACTGGACTCACAGGAGAGGTTCAAATCATAGAAAATTAGAGTGTCAGTCATCTTGTACATAAGTCGGCATTGTGCCTTTTGCTTTTAATTCCGATGCAATTTCTGCGCTTCATCGTCAATAAGAAGGTCCTAGGTATATAGTAAACCTGAAGTGAACTATCGGAATCTAAAACTGGACTCACAGGAGAGGTTCAAATCAAAGAAAGTTAGAGTGTCAGTCCTCTTGTACTTAAGTCGGCATTGTGATTTTTGAAGTTAATTCCGATGCAATTCCTGTGCTTTATCGTCAATAACAAGGTCCATGGAATACAGAAAACCCGAAGTGAGGCATCAGAATCTAAAACTGGACTCACAGGAGTGGTTCAAATCATAGAAAGTTAGACTGTCAGTCCTCTTGTACTTAAGTCGGCATTGTGATTTTTGAATTTAATTCCGATGCAATATCTGTGCTTCATCGTCCATAACAAGGTCTAAGGTATACGTAAAACCTGAAGTGAAGCATCGTAATCTAAAACTGGACTCAAAGGAGAGGTTCAAATCATAGAAAGTTAGAGTGTCAGTCCTCTTGTACTTAAGTCGGCATTGTGCCTTTTGTATTACATTCGGATGCAATTTCTGTGTTTCATCGTCAATAAGAAGGTCCAAGGTATACAGTAAACCTGAAGTGAAGCGTCGGAATCCAAAACTGGACTCACAGGACAGGTTCAAATCATAGAAAGTTAGAGTGTCAGTCCTCTTGTACTTATGTCGGCATTGTGCTTTTGTATTAAATAAGGGTGCAATTTCTGTGTTTCATCGTCAATAAGAAGGTCTAAGGTACACAGTAAACCTGAAGTGAATCATCGGATTCTAAAACTGGACTCACAGGAGAGATTAAAACATAGAAAGTTAGAGTGTCAGTACTCTTGTACTAAAGTCGGCATTGTGCCTTTTGAATTTAATTCCGCTGCAATTTCTGTGCTTCATCGTCAATAAGAAGGTCCAAGGTATACAGTAAACCTGAAGTGTAGCATCGGAATCTAAAGCTGGACTCACAGGAGAGGTTCAAATCATAGAAAGTTAGAGTGTCAGTCCTCTTGTACATAAGTCGGCATTGTGCCTCTTGCATTTAACTCCAAAGCAATATCTGTGCTTCATCGTCGATAAGAAGGTCCAAGGTATACAGTAAACCTGAAGTGAATCATCGGAATCTAAAACTGGACTCATAGGAGCGGTTCAAATCATAGAAAGTTAGAGTGTCAGTCCTCTTGTACTTAAGACGGCATTGTGATTTTTGAATTTAATTCCGATGCAATTTCTGTGCTTCATTGTCCATAACAAGGTCTAAGGTATACATAAAACCCGAAGTAAAGCATCGTAATCTAAAACTGGACCCAAAGGAGAGGTTCAAATCATAGAATGTTAGAGTGTCAGTCCTCTTGTACTTAAGTCGGCATTGTGCCTTTTGTATTACATTCGGATGCAATTTCTGTGTTTCATCTTCCATAAGAAGGTCCAGGGTACACAGTAAACCTGAAGTGAAGCGTCGGAATCTAAAACTGGACTCACAGGAGAGGTTCAAATCATAGAAAGTTAGAGTGTCAGTCCTCTTGTATTTAAGTCGGCATTGTGCTTTTGTATTAAATAATGGTGCAATTTCTGTGTTTCATCGTCAATAAGAAAGTCCAGGGTATACAGTAAACCTGAAGTGAATCATCGGATTCTAAAACTGGACTCACAGGAGAGAATCAAATCATAGAAAGTTAGAGTGTCAGTCCTCTTGTACTAAAGTCGGCGTTGTGCATTTTGAATTTAATTCCGTTGCAATTTCTGTGCTTCATCGTCAATAAGAAGGTCCAAGGTATACAGTAAACCTGAAGTGAAGCATCGGAATCTAAAGCTGGACTCACAGGAGAGGTTCAAATCATAGAAAGTTAGAGTGCCAGTCCTCTTGTACATTAGTCGGCATTGTGCCTCTTGCATTTAACTCCAAAGCAATTTCTGTGCTTCATCGTCGATAAGAAGGTCCAAGGTATACAGTAAACCTGAAGTGAAGCATCGGAATCTAAAACTGGACTCACAGGAGAGGTTCAAATCTTAGAAAGTTAGAGTGGTAGTCCCCTTGTACTTAAGTCGGCTTTGTGATTTTTGAATTTAATTCCGATGCAATATCTGTGCTTCATCGTCCATAACAAGGTCTAAGGTATACATAAAACCTGAAGTGAAGCATCGTAATCTAAAACTGGACTCACAGGAGAGGTTCAAATCATAGAAAGTTAGAGTGTCAGTCCTCTTGTACTTAAGTCGGCATTGTGCCTTTTGTATTACATTCGGATGCAATTTCTGTTTTTCATCGTCAATAAGAAGTTCCAAGGTATACAGTAAACCTATAGTGAAGCGTCGTAATCTAAAACTGGATTCAAAGAAGAGGTTCAAATCATAGAGAGTTAGAGTGTCAGTCCTCTTGTACTTAAGTCGGCATTGTCCTTTTGTATTAAATAAGGGTGCAATTTCGGAGTTTCATCGTCAATAAGAAGGTCCAAGGTATACAGTAAACCTGAAGTGAAACATCGGAATCTAAAACTGGACTCACAGGAGAGGTTCAAATCATAGAAAGTTAGAGTGTCAGTCCTCTTGTACTTTAGTCGGCATTGTGCCCTTTGTATTAAATTCAGATGCAATTTCTGTGTTTCATCGTCAATAAGAATGTCCACGGTATACAGTAAACCTGAAGTGAAGCATCGGAATCTAAAACTGGACTCACAGGAGAGGTTGAAATCATAAAAAAGTTAGAGTGTCAGTCCTCTTGTACTTAAGTCGGCAATGTGCCTTTTGTATTAAAAAAGGATGCAATATCTGTGTTTCATCGTCATTACGAAGGTCCAAGGTATACAGTAAACCTGCAGAGAAGCATCGGAATCTAAAACTAGACTCACAGGAGTGGTTCAAATCATAGAAAGTTGGAGTGTCAGTCCTTTGTACTTAAGTCGGCATTGTTCCTTTTGAATTAAATTCGGATGCAATTTCTGTGTTTCATCGTCAATAAGAAGGTCCAAGGGATACAGTAAACCTGAAGTGAAGCATCGGAATCTAAAACTGGCCTCACAGGAGAGGTTCAAATCATAGAAAGTTAGAGTGTCAGTCCTCTTGTACTTAAGTCGGCATTGTGCCTTTTGAATTTAATTACGTTGCAATTTATGTGCTTCATCGTTAATAAGAAGGTCCAAGGTATACAGTATACCTAAGTGAAGCATCGGAATCTAAAACTGGACACACAGGAGAGATTTAAATCATAGAAAGTTAGAGTGTCAGTACTCTTGTACTTAAGTCGGCATTGTGCCTTTTGTATTACATTCGGGTGCAATTTCTGTTTTTCATCGTCAATAAGAAGTTCCAAGGCATACAGAAAACCTATAGTGAAGCGTCGTAATCTAAAACTGGATTCAAAGGAGAGGTTCAAATCATAGAGAGTTAGAGTGTCAGTCCTCTTGTACTTAAGTCGGCATTGTGCGTTTGTATTATATAAGGGTGCAATTTCGGTGTTTCATCGTCAATAAGAAGGTCCAAGGTATACAGTAAACCTGAAGTGAAGCATCGGAATCTAAAACTGGACTCACAGGAGAGGTTGAAATCATAGAAAGTTAGAGTGTCAGTCCTCTTGTACTTAAGTCGGCATTGTGCCTTTTGTATTAAAAAAGGATGCAATATCTGTGTTTCATTGTCAATAAGAAGGTCCAAGGTATACAGTAAACCTGAAGTGAAGCATCGGTATCTAAAACTAGACTCACAGGAGAGGTTCAAATCATAGAAAGTTGGAGTGTCAGTCCTTTGTACTTAAGTAGGCATTGTTCCTTTTGTATTAAATTTGGATGCAATTTCTGTGTTCCATCGTCAATAAGAAGGTCCAAGGTATACAGTAAACCTGAAGTGAATCATCGGATTCTAAAACTGGACTCACAGGAGTGAATCACATCATAGAAAGTTAGAGTGTCAGTCCTCTTGTACTAAAGTCGGCGTTGTGCCTTTTGAAATTAATTCCGTTGCAATTTCTGTGCTTCATCGTCAATAAGAAGGTCCAAGGTAAACAGTAAACCTGAAGTGAAGCATCGGAATCTAAAACTGGACTCACAGGAGAGGTTCAAATCATAGAATGTTAGAGTGTCAGTCCTCTTGTACATTAGTCGGCATTGTGCCTCTTGCATTTAACTCCAAAGCAATTTCTGTGCTTCATCGTCAATAAGAAGGTCCAAGGTATACAGTTAACCTGAAGTGAAGCATTGGAATCTAAAACTGGACTCACAGGAGAGGTTCAAATCATAGAAAGTTGAGTGGTAGTCCCCTTGTACTTAAGTCGGCTTTGTGATTTTTGAATTTAATTCCGATGCTATATCTGTGCTTCATCGTCCATAACAAGGTCTAAGGTATACATAAAACCTGAAGTGAAGCATCGTATTCTAAAACTGGACTCACCGGAGAGGTTCAAATCATAGAAAGTTAGAGTGTCAGTCCTCTTGTACTTAAGTCGGCATTGTGCGTTAGTATTACATTCGGATGCAATTTCTGTTTTTCATCGTCAATAAGAAGTTCCAAGGTATACAGTAAACCTATAGTGAAGCGTCGTAATCTAAAACTGGATTCAAAGGAGAGGTTCAAATCATAGAGAGTTTGAGTGTCGGTCCTCTTGTACTTAAGTCGGCATTGTGCTTTTGTATTAAATAAGGGTGCAATTTCGGTGTTTCATCGTCAATAAGAAGGTCCAAGGTATACAGTAAACCTGAAGTGAAGCATCGGAATCTAAAACTGGACTCACAGGAGAGGTTCAAATCATAGAAAGTTAGAGTGTCAGTCCTCTTGTACTAAAGACGGCATTGTGCCTTTTGAATTTAATTCCGTTACAATTTCTGTGCTTCATCGTCAATTAGAAGGTCCAAGGTATACAGTAAACCTGAAGTGAAGCATCGGAATCTAAAGATGGACTCACAGGAGAGGTTCAAATCATAGAAAGTTAGAGTGTCAGTCCTCTTGTACATAAGTCGGCATTGTGCCTTTTGCATTTATTTCCGATGCAATTTCTGTGCTTCATCGTCGATAACAAGAACCAAGGTATACAGTAAACCTGAAGTGAAGCATCGGAATCTAAAACTGGAATCACAGGAGAGTTTCAAATCATAGAAAGTTACAGTGTCAGTCCTCTTGTACGTAAGTCGGCATTGTGCCTTTTGTATTAAAAAAGGGTGCTATATCTGTGTTTCATCGTCAATAAGAAGGTCCAAGGTATACAGTGAACCTGAAGTGAAGCATCTGAATCTATAACTAGACTCACAGGAGAGGTTCAAATCATAGAAAGTTTGAGTGTCAGTCCTTTGTACTTAAGTCGGCATTGTTCCTTTTGTATTACATTCGGATGCAATTTCTGTTTTTCATCGTCAATAAGAAGTTCCAAGGTATACAGTAAACCTATAGTGAAGCGTCGTAATCTAAAACTGGATTCAAAGGAGAGGTTCAAATCATAGAGAGTTAGAGTGTCAGTCCTCTTGTACTTAAGTCGGCATTGTGCTTTTGTATTAAATAAGGGTGCAATTTCGGTGTTTCATCGTCAATAAGAATGTCCAAGGTATACAGTAAACCTGAAGTGAAGCATCGGAATCTAAAACTGGACTCACAGGAGAGGTTGAAATCATAGAAAGTTGGAGTGTCAGTCCTCTTGTACTTAAGTCGGCATTGTGCCTTTTGTATTAAAAAAGGATGCAATATCTGTGTTTCATCGTCAATAAGAAGGTCCAAGGTATACAGTAAACCTGAAGTGAAGCATCGGAATCTAAAACTAGACTCACAGGAGAGGTTCAAGTCATAGAAATTTGGAGTGTCAGTCCTTTGTACTTAAGTCGGCATTGTTCCTTTTGTATTAAATTCGGATGCAATTTCTGTATTTCATCGTCAATAAGAAGGTCCAAGGTATACAGTAAACCTGAAGTGAAGCATCGGAATCTAAAACTGGACTCACAGGAGAGGTACAAATCATAGAAAGTTAGAGTGTCAGTCCTCTTGTACTAAAGTCGGCATTGTGCCTTTTGAATTTAATTCCGTTACAATGTCTGTGCTTCATCGTCAATAAGGAGAACCAAGGTATACAGTAAACCTGAAGTGAAGCTTCGGAATCTAAAGCTGGACTCACAGGAGAGGTTCAAATCATAGAAAGTTAGAGTGTCAGTCCTCTTGTACTTAAGTCGGCATTGTGCCTTTTGTATTACATTCGGATGCAATTTCTGTTTTTCATCGTCAATAAGAAGTTCCAATTTATACAGTAAACCTATAGTGAAGCGTCGTAATCTAAAACTGGATTCAAAGGAGAGGTTCAAATCATAGAGAGTTAGAGTGTCAGTCCTCTTGTACTTAAGCCGGCATTGTGCTTTTGTATTAAATAAGGGTGCAATTTCGGTGTTTCATCATCAATAAGAATGTCTAAGGTATACAGTAAACCTGAAGTGAAGCATCGGAATCTGAAACTGGACTCACAGGAGAGGTTGAAATCATAGAAAGTTAAAGTGTCAGTCCTCTTGTACTTAAGTCGGCATTGTGCCTTTTGTATTAAAAAAGAATGCAATATCTGTGTTTCATCGTCAATAAGAAGGTCCAAGGTATACGGTAAACCTGAAGTGAAACATCGGAATCTAAAACTAGACTCGCAGGAGAGGTTCAAATCATAGAAAGTTGGAGTGTCAGTCCTGTGTAGTTAAGTCGGCATTGTTCCTTTTGTATTAAATTCGGATGCAATTTCTGTGTTTCATCGTCAATAAGAAGGTCCAAGGTATACAGTAAACCTGAAGTGAATCATCGGATTCTAAAACTGGACTCACAGGAGAGAATCAAATCATAGAAAGTTAGAGTGTCAGTCCTCTTGTACTAAAGTCGGCGTTGTGCCTGTTGAATTTAATTCCGTTGCAATTTCTGTGCTTCATCGTCAATAAGAAGGTCCAAGGTATACAGTAAACCTGAAGTGAAGCCTCGGAATCCAAAGCTGGACTCACAGGAGAGGTTCAAATCATAGAAAGTTAGAGTGTCAGTCCTCTTGTACATTAGTCGGCATTGTGCCTCTTGCATTTAACTCCAAAGCAATTTCTGTGCTTCATCGTCAATAAGAAGGTCCAAGGTATACAGTAAACCTGAAGTGAAGCATCGGAATCTAAAACTGGACTCACAGGAGCGGTTCAAATCATAGAAAGTTAGAGTGGTAGCCCCTTGTACTTATGTCGGCTTTGTGATTTTTGAATTTAATTCCGATGTAATATCTGTGCTTCATTGTCCATAACAAGGTCTAAGGTATACATAAAACCTGAAGTGAAGCATCGTAATCTAAAACTGGACTCACAGGAGAGGTTCAAATCATAGAAAGTTGGAGTGTCAGTCCTCTTGTACTTAAGTCGGCATTGTGCCTTTTGTATTACGTTCGGATGCAATTTCTGTTTTTCATCGTCAATAAGAAGTTCCAAGGTATACAGTAAACCTATAGTGAAGCGTCGTAATCTATAACTGGATTAAAAGGAGAGGTTCAAATCATAGAGAGTTAGAGTGTAAGTCCTCTTGTACTTAAGTCGGCATTGTGCTTTTGTATTAAATAAGGGTGCAATTTCGGTGTTTCATCGTCAATAAGAAGGTCCAAGGTATACAGTAAACCTGAAGTGAATCATCGGATTCTAAAACTGGACTCACAGGAGAGAATCAAATCATAGAAAGTTAGAGTGTCAGTCCTCTTGTACTAAAGTCGGCGTTGTGCCTGTTGAATTTAATTCCGTTGCAATTTCTGTGCTTCATCGTCAATAAGAAGGTCCAAGGTATACAGTAAACCTGAAGTGAAGCCTCGGAATCCAAAGCTGGACTCACAGGAGAGGTTCAAATCATAGAATGTTAGAGTGTCAGTCCTCTTGTACATTAGTTGGCATTGTGCCTCTTGCATTTAACTCCAAAGCAATTTCTGTGCTTCATCGTCAATAAGAAGGTCCACGGTATACAGTAAACCTGAAGTGAAGCATCGGAATCTAAAACTGGACTCACAGGAGCGGTTCAATTCATAGAAAGTTAGAGTGGTAGCCCCTTGTACCTAAGTCGGCTTTGTGATTTTTGAATTTAATTCCGATGTAATATCTGTGCTTCATCGTCCATAACAAGGTCTAAGGTATACATAAAACCTGAAGTGAAGCATCGTAATCTAAAACTGGACTCACAGGAGAGGTTCAAATCATAGAAAGTTAGAGTGTCAGTCCTCTTGTACTAAAGTCGGCATTGTGCCTTTTGAATTTAATTCCGTTACAATTTCTGTGCTTCATCGTCAATTAGAAGGTCCAAGGTATACAGTAAACCTGAAGTGAAGCGCCGGAATCTAAAGTTGGACTCACAGGAGAGGTTCAAATCATAGAAAGTTAGAGTGTCAGTCCTCTTGTACATAAGTCGGCATTGTGCCTTTTGCATTTATTTCCGATGCAATTTCTGTGCTTCATCGTCGATAAGAAGGTCCAAGGTATACAGTAAACCTGAAGTGAAGCATCGGAATCTAAAACTGGAATCACAGGAGAGTTTCAAATCATAGAAAGTTAGAGTGTCAGTCCTCTTGTACTTTAGTCGGCATTGTGCCCTTTGTATTAAATTCAGATGCAATTTCTGTGTTTCATCGTCAATAAGAATGTCCAAGGTATACAGTAAACCTGAAGTGAAGCATCGGAATCTAAAACTAGACTCGCAGGAGAGGTTCAAATCAATGAAAGTTGGAGTGTCAGTCCTTTGTCCTTAAGTCGGCATTGTTCCTTTTGTATTAAATTCGGATGCAATTTCTGTGTTTCATCGTCAATAAGAAGGTCCAAGGGATACAGTAAACCTTAAGTGAAGCATCGGAATCTAAAACTGGCCTCACAGGAGAGGTTCAAATCAAAGAAAGTTAGAGTGTCAGTCCTCTTGTACTAAAGTCGGCATTGTGCCTTTTGAATTTAATTACGTTGCAATTTCTGTGCTTCATCGTTAATATGTGGGTCCAAGGTATACAGTAAACCTGAAGTGAAGCATCGGAATCTAAAACTGGACCCACAGGAGAGATTTAAATCATAGAATGTTAGAGTGTCAGTCCTCTTGTACTTAAGTCGGCATTGTGCCTTTTGTATTACATTCGGATGCAATTTCTGTTTCTCATCGTCAATAAGAAGTTCCAAGGTATACAGTAAACCTGAAGTGAAGCATCGGAATCTAAAACTGGACTCACAGGAGAGGTTCAAATCATAGAAAGTTAGAGTGTCAGTCCTCTTGTACTTAAGTCGGCATTGTGCCTTTTGTATTACATTCGGATGCAATTTCTGTTTTATATCGTCAATAACAAGGTCCAAGGGATACAGTAAACCTGAAGTGAAGCATCGGAATCTAAAACTGGCCTCACAGGAGAGGTTCAAATCATAGAAAGTTAGAGTGTCAGTCCTCTTGAACTAAAGTCGGCATTGTGCCTTTTGAATTTAATACGTTGCAATTTCTGTGTTTCGTCGTCAATAAGAAGGTCCAAGGTATACAGTAAACCTGAAGGGAAGCATCGGAATCTAAAACTGGACTCACAGGAGAGATTCAAATCATAGAAAGTTAGAGTGTCAATCCTCTTGCACATAAGTCAGCATTGTGCCTTTTGCTTTTAATTCCGATGCTATTTCTGCGCTTCATCGTCAATAAGAAGGTCCTAGGTATATAGTAAACCTGAAGTGAACCATCGGAATCTAAAACTGGACTCACAGGAGTGGTTGAAATCATAGAAAGTTAGGGTATCAGTCTTCTTGTACTTAAGTCGGCATTGTGCTTTTGTATTAAATAAGGGTGCAATTTCTGTGTTTCATCGTCAATAAGAAGGTCCAAGGTATACAGTAAACCTGAAGTGAATCATCGGATTCTAAAACTGGACTCACAGGAGAGATTCAAATCATAGAAAGTTAGAGTGTCAGTCCTCTTGTACTAAAGTCGGCATTGTGCCTTTTGAATTTAATTCCGTTGCAATTTCTGTGCTTCATCGTCAATAAGAAGGTCCAAGGTATACAGTAAACCAGAAGTGAAGCATCGGAATCTAAAGCTGGACTCACAGGAGAGGTTCAAATCATAGAAAGTTAGAAAGTCAGTTCTCTTGTACATAAGTCGGCATTGTGCCTCTTGCATTTAACTCCAAAGCAATTTCTGTGCCTCATCGTCGATAAGAAGGTCCAAGGTATACAGTAAACCTGAAGTGAAGCATCGGAATCTAAAACTGGACTCACATAAGAGGTTCAAATCATAGAAAGTTAGGGTGTCAGTCCTCTTGTACTTAAGTCGGCATTGTGATTTTTGAATTTAATTCCGATGCAATTTCTGAGCTTCATCGTCCATAACAAGGGCTAAGGTATACATAAAACCTGAAGTGAAGCATCGTAATCTAAAACTGGACTCACAGGAGAGGTTCAAATCATAGAAAGTTAGAGTGTCAGTCCTCTTGTACTTAAGTCGGCATTGTGCCTTTTGTATTACATTCGGATGCAATTTCTGTTTTTCATCGTACATAACAAGGTCCGAGGTATACAGTAAACCAGAAGTGAAGCATCGGAATCTAAAACTGGACTCACAGGAGAGATTCAAATCATAGAAAGTTAGAGAGTCAGTCCTCTTGTACTTAAGCCGGCATTGTGCTTTTGTATTAAATAAGGGTGCAATTTCTGTGTTTCATCGTCAAGAAGAAGGTCCAAAGTATACAGTAAACCTGAAGTGAAGCATCGGAATCTAAAACTGGACTCACAGGAGAGGTTCAAATCATAGAAAGTTAGAGTGTCAGTCCTCTTGTACTAAAGTCGGCATTGTGCCTTTTGAATTTCATTCCGTTGCAATTTCCGTGCTTCATCGTCAATAAGAAGGTCCAAGGTATACAGTAAACCTGAAGTGAAGCATCGGAATCTAAAGCTAAACTCACAAGAGAGGTTCAAATCATCGAAAGTTAGAGTGTCAGTCCTCTTGTACTTAAGTCGGCATTGTGCCTTTTGTATTAAAAAAGGATGCAATATCTGTGTTTCATCGTCAATAAGAAGGTCCAAGGGATACAGTAAACCTGAAGTGAAGCATCGGAATCTAAAACTGGCCTCACAGGAGAGGTTCAAATCGAAGAAAGTTAGAGTGTCAGTCCTCTTGTACTAAAGTCGGCATTGTGCCTTTTGAATTTAATTACGTTGCAATTTCTGTGCTTCATCGTTAATAAGAAGGTCCAAGGTATACAGTAAACCTGAAGTGAAGCATCGGAATCTAAAACTGGACTCACAGGAGAGATTCAAATCATAGAAAGTTAGAGTGTCAGTCCTCTTGTACTTAAGTCGGCATTGTGCCTTTTGTATTACATTCGGATGCAATTTCTGTTTTTCATCGTCAATAAGAAGTTCCAAGGTATACAGTAAACCTATAGTGAATCGTCGTAATCTAAAACTGGATTCAAAGGAGAGGTTCAAATCATAGAGAGTTGGAGTGTCAGTCCTCTTGTACTTAAGCCGGCATTGTGCTTTTGTATTAAATGAGGGTGCAATATCTGTGTTTCATCGTCAATAAGAAGGTCCAAAGTATCCAGTAAACCTGAAGTGAAGCATCGGAATCTAAAACTGGACTCACAGGAGAGGTTCAAATCATAGAAAGTTAGAGTGTCAGTCCTCTTGTACTAAAGTCGGCATTGTGCCTTTTGAATTTAATTCCGTTGCAATTTCTGTGCTTCATCGTCAATAAGAAGGTCCAAGGTATACAGTAAACCTGAAGTGAAGCATCGGAATCTAAAGCTGGACTCACAGGAGAGGTTCAAATCATAGAAAGTTAGAGTGTCAGTCCTCTTGTACATAAGTCGGCAATGTGCCTCTTGCATTTAACTCCAAAGCAATTTCTGTGCTTCATCGTCGATAAGAATGTCCAAGGTATACAGTAAACCTGAAGTGAAGCATCGGAATCTAAAACTGGACTCACAGGAGAGGTTCAAATCATAGAAAGTTAGAGTGTCAGTCCGCTTGTATTTAAGCCGGCATTGTGCTTTTGTATTAAATAAGGGTGAAATTTCTGTGTTTCATCGTCAACAAGAAGGTCCAAAGTATACAGTAAACCTGATGTGAAGCATCGGAATCTAAAACTGGACTCACAGGAGAGGTTCAAATCATAGAAAGTTAGAGTGTCAGTCCTCTTGTACTAAAGTCGGCATTGTGCCTTTTGAATTTAATTCCGTTGCAATTCCTGTGCTTCATCGTCAATAAGAAGGTCCAAGGTGTACAGTAAACCTGAAGTGAAGCGTCGGAATCTAAAACTGGACTCAAAGGAGAGGTTCAAATCATAGAAAGTTAGAGTGTCAGTCCTCTTGTACTTAAGCCGGCATTGTGCTTTTGTATTAAATAAGTGTGCAATTTCTGTGTTTCATCGTCAATAAGAAGGTCCAAAGTATACAGTAAACCTGAAGAGAAGCATCGGAATATAAAACTGGACTCACAGGAGAGGTTCAAATCATAGAAAGTTAGAGTGTCAGTCCTCTTGTACTAAAGTCGGCATTGTGCCTTTTGAATTTAATTCCGTTGCGATTTCTGTGCTTCATCGTCAATAAGAAGGTCCAAGGTATACAGTAAACCTGAAGTGAAGCATCGGAATCTATAGCTGGACTCACAGGAGAGGTTCAAATCATAGAAAGTTAGAGTGTCAGTCCTCTTGTACTTAAGTCGGCATTGTGCCTTTTGTATTACATTCGGATGTAATTTCTGTGTTTCATCTTCAATAAGAAGGTCCAAGGTATACAGTAAACCTGAAGTGAAGCGTCGGAATCTAAAACTGGCCTCACAGGAGAGGTTCAAATCATTGAAAGTTAGAGTGTCAGTCCTCTTGTACTTAAGTCGGCATTGTGATTTTGTATTAAATAAAGGTGCAATTTCTGTGTTTCATCGTCAATAAGAAGGTCCAAGGCATAGTGTAAACCTGAAGTGAAGCATCGGAATCTAAAACTGGACTCACAGGAGAGGATCAAATCATAGAAAGTTAGAGTGTCAGTCCTCTTGTACTTCAGTCGGCATTGTGCATTTTGTATTAAATTCGGATGCAATTTCTGTGTATCATCGTCAATAAGAAGGTCCAAGGGATACAGTAAACCTGAAGTGAAGCATCGGAATCTGAAACTGGACTCACAGGAGAGGTTCAAATCATAGAAAGTTAGAGTGTCAGTCCTCTAGTACATAAGTCGTCATTGTGCCTTTTGCTTTAAATTCCGATGCAGTTTCTGCGCTTCATCGTCAATAAGAAGGTCCTAGGGATATAGTATACCTGAAGTGAAGCATCGGAATCTAAAACTGGACTCACAGGAGAGGTTGAAATCATAGAAAGTTAGAGTGTCAGTCCTCTTGTACTTAAGTCGGCATTGTGCCTTTTGTATTAAATTCGGATGCAATTTCTGAGGTTCATCGTCAATAAGAAGGTCCAAGGTATACAGTAAACCTGAAGTGAAGCGTCGGAATCTAAAACTGGACTCAAAGGAGGGGTTCAAATCATAGAAAGTTACAATGTCAGTCCTCTTGTACTTAAGATGGCATTGTGCCTTTTGTATTACATTCGGATGCTTTTTTTGTGTTTCATCGTCAATAAGATGGTCCAAGGTATCACAGTAAACCGGAAGTGAAGCATCGTAATCGAAAACAGGTCTCACAGGAGAGGTTCAAATCATAGGACGTTAGAGTGTCAGTCCTCTTGTACTTAAGTCGGCATTGTGCCTTTTGTATGAAATTCGGATGCAATTTCTGTGTTTCATCGTCAATATGATTGTCCTACGGATACAGTAAACCTGAAGTGAAGCATCGGAATCTAAAACTGGACTCACAGGAGCGGTTCAAATCATAGAAAGTTAGAGTGTCAGTCCTCTTGTACCTAAGTCGGCATTGTGCCTTTTGTATTAAATTCGGATACAATATCTGTGTTTCATCGTCAATTAGAAGGTCCAAGGTATACAGTAACCTGAAGTGAGGCATCGGAATCTAAAACTGGAATCACAGGAGAGTTTCAAATCGTAGAAAGTTAGAGTGTCAGTCCTCTTGTACTTATGTCGGCATTGTGCCTTTTGTTTTAAATTCAGATGCAGTTTCTGTGTTTCATCGTCAATAAGAATGTCCAAGGTATACAGTAAACCTGAAGTGAAGCATCGGAATCTAAAACTGGACTCACAGGAGAGGTTCAAATCATAGAAAGTTAGAGTGTCAGTCCTCTTGTACTAAAGTCGGCATTGTGCCTTTTGAATTTAATTCCGTTGCAATTCCTGTGGTTCATCGTCAATAAGAAGGTCCAAGGTGTACAGTAAACCTGAAGTGAAGCGTCGGAATCTAAAACTGGACTCAAAGGAGAGGTTCAAATCATAGAAAGTTAAAGTGTCAGACCTCTTGTACTTAAGCTGGCATTGTGCCTTTGTATTAAATAAGTGTGCAATTTCTGTGTTTCATCGTCAATAAGAAGGTCCAAAGTATACAGTAAACCTGAAGTGAAGCATCGGAATCTAAAACTGGACTCACAGGAGAGGTTCAAATCATAGAAAGTTAGAGTGTCAGTCCTCTTGTACTATAGTCGGCATTGTGCCTTTTGAATTTAATTCCGTTGCGATTTCTGTGCTTCATCGTCAATAAGAAGGTCCAAGGTATACAGTAAACCTGAAGTGAAGCATCGGAATCTATAGCTGGACTCACAGGAGAGGTTCAAATAATAGAAAATTAGAGTGTCAGTCCTCTTGTACTTAAGTCGGCATTGTGCCTTTTGTATTACATTCGGATGCAATTTCTGTGTTTCATCGTCAGTAAGAAGGTCAAAGGTATACAGTAAACCTGAAGTGAAGCGTCGGAATCTAAAACTGGCCTCACAGGAGAGGTTCAAATCATAGAAAGTTAGAGTGTCAGTCCTCTTGTACTTAAGTCGGCATTGTGATTTTGTATTAAATAAAGGTGCAATTTCTGTGTTTCATCGTCAATAAGAAGGTCCAAGGCATAGTGTAAACCTGAAGTGAAGCATCGGAATCTAAAACTGGACTCACAGGAGAGGATCAAATCATAGAAAGTTAGAGTGTCAGTCCTCTTGTACTTCAGTCGGCATTGTGCATTTTGTATTAAATTGGGATGCAATTTCTGTGTATCATCGTCAATAAGAAGGTCCAAGGGATACAGTAAACCTGAAGTGAAGCATCGGAATCTGAAACTGGACTCACAGAAGAGGTTCAAATCATAGAAAGTTAGAGTGTCAGTCCTCTAGTACATAAGTCGTCATTGTGCCTTTTGCTTAAAATTCCGATGCAGTTTCTGCGCTTCATCGTCCATAAGAAGGTCCTAGGGATATAGTATACCTGAAGTGAAGCATCGGAATCTAAAACTGGACTCACAGGAGAGGTTGAAATCATAGAAAGTTAGAGTGTCAGTCCTCTTGTACTTAAGTCGGCATTGTGCCTTTTGTATTAAATTCGGAAGCAATTTCTGAGGTTCATCGTCAATAAGAAGGGCCAAGGTATACAGTAAACCTGAAGTGAAGCGTCGGAATCTAAAACTGGACCCAAAGGAGGGGTTCAAATCATAGAAAGTTACAATGTCAGTCCTCTTGTACTTAAAATGGCATTGTGCCTTTTGTATTACATTCGGATGCATTTTTTGTGTTTCATCGTCAATAAGATGGTCCAAGGTATCACAGTAAACCGGAAGTGAAGCATCGTAATCGAAAACAGGTCTCACAGGAGAGGTTCAAATCATAATACGTTAGAGTGTCAGTCCTCTTGTACTTAAGTCGGCACTGTGCCTTTTGTATGAAATTCGGATGCAATTTCTGTGTTTCATCGTCAATATGAATGTCCTACGGATACAGTAAACCTGAAGTGAAGCATCGGAATCTAAAACTGGACTCACAGGAGCGGTTTAAATCATAGAAAGTTAGAGTGTCAGTCCTCTTGTACCTAAGTCGGCATTGTGCCTTTTGTATTAAATTCGGATACAATATCTGTGTTTCATCGTCAATTAGAAGGTCCAAGGTATACAGTAACCTGAAGTGAAGCATCGGAATCTAAAACTGGAATCACAGGAGAGTTTCAAATCGTAGAAAGTTAGAGTGTCAGTCCTCTTGTACTTATGTCGGCATTGTGCCTTCTGTTTTAAATTCAGATGCAGTTTCTGTGTTTCATCGTCAATAAGAATGTCCAAGGTATACAGTAAACCTGAAGTGAAGCATCGTAATCGAAAACAGGACTCACAGGAGAGGTTCAAATCATAGGACGTTAGAGTGCCAGTCCTCTTATACTTAAGTCATCATTGTGCCTTTTGTATGAAATTCGGACGCAATTTCTGTGTTTCATCGTCAATAAGAATGTCCTTGGGATACAGTAAACCTGAAGTGAAGCATCGGAATCTAAAACTGGACTCACAGGAGAGGTTCACATCATAGAATGTTAGAGTGTCAGTCCTCTTGTACTAAAGTCGGCATTGTGCCTTTTGAATTTAATTCCGTTGCGATTTCTGTGCTTCATCGTCAATAAGAAGGTCCAAGGTATACAGTAAACCTGAAGTGAAGCATCGAAATCTATAGCTGGACTCACAGGAGAGGTTCAAATCATAGAAAGTTAGAGTGTCAGTCCTCTTGTACTTAAGTCGGCATTGTGCCTTTTGTATTACATTCGGATGCAATTTCTGTGCTTCATCGTCGATAAGAAGGTCCAAGGTATACAGTAAACCTGAAGTGAAGCATCGGAATCTAAAACTGGAATCACAGGAGAGTTTCAAATCATAGAAAGTTAGAGTGTCAGTCCTCTTGTACTTTAGTCGGCATTGTGAACTTTGTATTAAATTCAGATGCAATTTCTGTGTTTCATCGTCAATAAGAATGTCCAAGGTATACAGTAAACCTGAAGTGAAGCATCGGAATCTAAAACTGGACTCACAGGAGAGGTTAAAATCATAGAAAGTTAGAGTGTCAGTCCTCTTGTACTTAAGTCGGCATTGTGCCTTTTGTATTAAAAAAGGATGCAATTTCTGTGTTTCATCGTCAATAAGAAGGTCGAAGGTATACAGTAAACCTGAAGTGAAGCATCGGAATCTAAAACTAGACTCACAGGAGAGGTTCAAATCATAGAAAGTCGGAGTGTCAGTCCTTTGTACTTAAGTCGGCATTGTTCCTTTTGTATTAAATTCGGATGCAATTTCTGTGTTTCATCGTCAACAAGAAGGTCCAAGGGATACAGTAAACCTGAAGTGAAGCATCGGAATCTAAAACTGGCCTCACAGGAGAGGTTCAAATCATAGAAAGTTAGAGTGTCAGTCCTCTTGTACTAAAGTCGGCATTGTGCCTTTTGAATTTAATTACGTTGCAATTTCTGTGCTTCATCGTCAATAAGAAGGTCCAAAGTATACAGTAAACCTGAAGTGAAGCATCGGAAACTATAGCTGGACTCACAGGAGAGGTTCAAATCATAGAAAGTTAGAGTGTCAGTCCTCTTGTACTAAAGTCGGCATTGTGCCTTTTGAATTTAATTCCGTTGCGATTTATGTGCTTCATCGTCAATAAGAAGGTCCAAGGTATACAGTAAACCTGAAGTGAAGCATCGGAATCTATAGCTGGACTCACAGGAGAGGTTTAAATCATAGAAAGTTAGTGTGTCAGTCCTCTTGTACTTAAGTCGGCATGGTGCCTTTTGTATTACATTCGGATGCAATTTCTGTGTTTCATCGTCAACAAGAAGGTCCAAGGTATACAGTAAACCTGAAGTGAAGCGTCGGAATCTAAAACTGGACTCACAGGAGAGGTTCAAATCATAGAAAGTTAGAGTGTCAGTCCTCTTGTACTTAAGTCGGCATTGTGATTTTGTATTAAATAAGGGTGCAATTTCTGTGTTTCATCGTCAATAAGAAGGTCCAAGGTATACAGTAAACCTGAAGTGAAGCATCGGAATCTGAAACTGGACTCACAGGAGAGGTTCAAATCATAGAAAGTTAGAGTGTCAGTCCTCTTGTACATAAGTCGTCATTGTGCCTTTTGCTTTAAATTCCGATGCAGTTTCTGCGCTTCATCGTCAATAAGAGGGTCCTAGGGATATAGTATACCTGAAGTGAAGCATCGGAATCTAAAACTGGACTCACAGGAGAGGTTGAAATCATAGAAAGTTAGAGTGTCAGTCCTCTTGTACTTAAGTCGGCATTGTGCCTTTTGTATTAAATTCGGAAGCAATTTCTGAGGTTCATCGTCAATAAGAAGGTCCAAGGTATACAGTAAACCTGAAGTGAAGCGTCGGAATCTAAAACTGGACTCAAAGGAGGGGTTCAAATCATAGAAAGTTACAATGTCAGTCCTCTTGTACTTAAGATGGCATTGTGCCTTTTGTATTAAATTCGGATGCATTTTTTGTGTTTCATCGTCAATAAGATGGTCCAAGGTATCACAGTAAACCGGAAGTGAAGCATCGTAATCGAAAACAGGTCTCACAGGAGAGGTTCAAATCATAGGACGTTAGAGTGTCAGTCCTCTTGTACTTAAGTCGGCATTGTGCCTTTTGTATGAAATTCGGATGCAATTTCTGTGTTTCATCGTCAATATGAATGTCCTACGGATACAGTAAACCTGAAGTGAAGCATCGGAATCTAAAACTGGACTCACAGGAGCGGTTCAAATCATAGAAAGTTAGAGTGTCAGTCCTCTTGTACCTAAGTCGGCATTGTGCCTTTTGTATTAAATTCGGATAGAATATCTGTGTTTCATCGTCAATTAGAAGGTCCAAGGTATACAGTAACCTGAAGTGAAGCATCGGAATCTAAAACTGGAATCACAGGAGAGTTTCAAATCGTAGAAAGTTAGAGTGTCAGTCCTCTTGTACTTGTGTCGGCATTGTGCCTTTTGTTTTAAATTCAGATGCAGTTTCTGTGTTTCATGGTCAATAAGAATGTCCAAGGTATACAGTAAACCTGAAGTGAAGCATCGTAATCGAAAACAGGACTCACAGGAGAGGTTCAAATCATAGGACGTTAGAGTGTCAGTCCTCTTGTACTTAAGTCGGCATTGTGCCTTTTGTATGAAATTCGGACGCAATTTCTGTGTTTCATCGTCAATAAGAATGTCCTTGGGATACAGTAAACCTGAAGTGAAGCATCGGAATCTAAAACTGGACTCACAGGAGAGGTTCACATCATAGAATGTTAGAGTGTCAGTCCTCATGTACTAAAGTCGGCATTGTGCCTTTTGAATTTAATTCCGTTGCGATTTCTGTGCTTCATCGTCAATAAGAAGGTCCAAGGTATACAGTAAACCTGAAGTGAAGCATCGAAATCTATAGCTGGACTCACAGGAGAGGTTCAAATCATAGAAAGTTAGAGTGTCAGTCCTCTTGTACTTAAGTCGGCATTGTGCCTTTTGTATTACATTCGGATGCAATTTCTGTGCTTCATCGTCGATAAGAAGGTCCAAGGTATACAGTAAACCTGAAGTGAAGCATCGGAATCTAAAACTGGAATCACAGGAGAGTTTCAAATCATAGAAAGTTAGAGTGTCAGTCCTCTTGTACTTTAGTCGGCATTGTGAACTTTGTATTAAATTCAGATGCAATTTCTGTGTTTCATCGTCAATAAGAATGTCCAAGGTATACAGTAAACCTGAAGTGAAGCATCGGAATCTAAAACTGGACTCACAGGAGAGGTTAAAATCATAGAAAGATAGAGTGTCAGTCCTCTTGTACTTAAGTCGGCATTGTGCCTTTTGTATTAAAAAAGGATGCAATTTTTGTGTTTCATCGTCAATAAGAAGGTCCAAGGTATACAGTAAACCTGAAGAGAAGCATCGGAATCTAAAACTAGACTCACAGGAAAGGTTCAAATCATAGAAAGTCGGAGTGTCAGTCCTTTGTACTTAAGTCGGCATTGTTCCTTTTGTATTAAATTCGGATGCAATTTCTGTGTTTCATCGTCAATAAGAAGGTCCAAGGGATACAGTAAACCTGAAGTGAAGCATCGGAATCTAAAACTGGCCTTACAGGAGACGTTCAAATCATAGAAAGTTAGAGTGTCAGTCCTCTTGTACTAAAGTCGGCATTGTGCCTTTTGAATTTAATTACGTTGCAATTTCTGTGCTTCATCGTCAATAAGAAGGTCCAAAGTATACAGTAAACCCGAAGTGAAGCATCGGAATCTAAAACTGGACTCACAGGAGAGGTTCAAATCATAGAAAGTTAGAGTGTCAGTCCTCTTGTACTAAAGTCGGCATTGTGCCTTTTAAATTTAATTCCGTTGCGATTTATGTGCTTCATCGTCAATAAGAAGGTCCAAGGTACACAGTAAACCTGAAGTGAAGCATCGGAATCTATAGCTGGACTCACAGGAGAGGTTCAAATCATAGAAAGTTAGAGTGTCAGTCCTCTTGTACTTAAGTCGGCATTGTGCCTTTTGTATTACATTCGGATGCAATTTCTGTGTTTCATCGTCAATAAGAAGGTCCAAGGTATACAGTAAACCTGAAGTGAAGCGTCGGAATCTAAAACTGGACTCACAGGAGAGGTTCAAATCACAGAAAGTTAGAGTGTCAGTCCTCTTGTACTTAAGTCGGCATTGTGATTTTGTATTAAATAAGTGTGTAATTTCTGTGTTTCATCGTCAATAAGAAGGTCCAAGGTATACAGTAAACCTGAAGTGAAGCATCGGAATCTGAAACTGGACTCACAGGAGAGGTTCAAATCATAGAAAGTTAGAGTGTCAGTCCTCTTGTGCATCGGAATATAAAACTGGACTCACAGGAGAGGTTGAAATCATAGAAAGTTAGAGTGTCAGTCCTCTTGTATTTAAGTCGGCATTGTGCCTTTTGTATGAAATTCGGATGCAATTTCTGTGTTTCATCGTCAATATGAATGTCTTAGGGATACAGTAAACCAGAAGTGAAGCATCGGAATCTAAAACTGGACTCACAGGAGCGGTTCACATCATAGAAAGTTAGAGTGTCAGTCCTCTTGTACCTAAGTCGGCATTGTGCCTTTTGTATTAAATTCGGATACAATATCTGTGTTTCATCGTCAATTAGAAGGTCCAAGGTATACAGTAACCTGAAGTGAAGCATCGGAATCTAAAACTGGAATCACAGGAGAGTTTCAAATCGTAGAAAGTTAGAGTATCAGTCCTCTTGTACTTATGTCGGCATTGTGCCTTTTGTTTTAAATTCAGATGCAGTTTCTGTGTTTCATCGTCAATAAGAAGTCCAAGGTATACAGTAAACCTGAAGTGAAGCATCGTAATCGAAAACAGGACTCACAGGAGAGGTTCAAATCATAGGACGTTAGAGTGTCAGTCCTCTTGTACTTAAGTCGGCATTGTGCCTTTTGTATGAAATTCGGACGCAATTTCTGTGTTTCATCGTCAATAAGAATGTCCTTGGGATACAGTAAACCTGAAGTGGAGCATCGGAATCTAAAACTGGGCTCACAGGAGAGGTTCAAATCATAGAATGTTAGAGTGTCAGTCCTCTTGTACTAAAGTCGGCATTGTGCCTTTTGAATTTAATTCCGTTGTGATTTCTGTGCTTCATCGTCAATAAGAAGGTCCAAGGTATACAGTAAACCTGAAGTGAAGCATCGGAATCTATAGCTGGACTCACAGGAGAGGTTCAAATCATAGAAAGTTAGAGTGTCAGTCCTCTTGTACTTAAGTCGGCATTGTGCCTTTTGTATTACATTCGGATGCAATTTCTGTGCTTCATCGTCAATAAGAAGGTCCAAGGTATACAGTAAACCTGAAGTGAAGCGTCGGAATCTAAAACTGGACTCACAGGAGAGGTTCAAATCACAGAAAGTTAGAGTGTCAGTCCTCTTGTACTTAAGTCGGCATTGTGATTTTGTATTAAATAAGTGTGTAATTTCTGTGTTTCATCGTCAATAAGAAGGTCCAAGGTATACAGTAAACCTGAAGTGAAGCATCGGAATCTGAAACTGGACTCACAGGAGAGGTTGAAATCATAGAAAGTTAGAGTGTCAGTCCTCTTGTATTTATGTCGGCATTGTGCCTTTTGTATTAAATTCGGATGCAATTTCTGAGGTTCATCGTCAATAAGAAGGTCCAAGGTATACAGTAAACCTGAAGTGAAGCGTCGGAATCTAAAACTTTACTCAAAGGAGGGGTTCAAATCATAGAAAGTTACAATGACAGTCCTCTTGTACTTAAGATGGCATTGAGCCTTTTGTATTACATTCGGATGCATTTTTTGTGTTTCATCGTCAATAAGATGGTCCAAGGTATCACAGTAAACCGGAAGTGAAGCATCGTAATCGAAAACAGGTCTCACAGGAGAGTTTCAAATCATAGGACGTTAGAGTGTCAGTCCTCTTGTACTTAAGTCGGCATTGTGCCTTTTGTATGAAATTCGGATGCAATTTCTGTGTTTCATCGTCAATATGAATGTCTTAGGGATACAGTAAACCTGAAGTGAAGCATCGGAATCTAAAACTGGACTCACAGGAGCGGTTCACATCATAGAAAGTTAGAGTGTCAGTCCTCTTGTACCTAAGTCGGCATTGTGCCTTTTGTATTAAATTCGGATACAATATCTGTGTTTCATCGTCAATTAGAAGGTCCAAGGTATACAGTAACCTGAAGTGAAGCATCGGAATCTAAAACTGGAATCACAGGAGAGTTTCAAATCGTAGAAAGTTAGAGTATCAGTCCTCTTGTACTTATGTCGGCATTGTGCCTTTTGTTTTAAATTCAGATGCAGTTTCTGTGTTTCATCGTCAATAAGAAGTCCAAGGTATACAGTAAACCTGAAGTGAAGCATCGTAATCGAAAACAGGACTCACAGGAGAGGTTCAAATCATAGGACGTTAGAGTGTCAGTCCTCTTGTACTTAAGTCGGCATTGTGCCTTTTGTATGAAATTCGGACGCAATTTCTGTGTTTCATCGTCAATAAGAATGTCCTTGGGATACAGTAAACCTGAAGTGGAGCATCGGAATCTAAAACTGGGCTCACAGGAGAGGTTCAAATCATAGAATGTTAGAGTGTCAGTCCTCTTGTACTAAAGTCGGCATTGTGCCTTTTGAATTAAATTCCGTTGTGATTTCTGTGCTTCATCGTCAATAAGAAGGTCCAAGGTATACAGTAAACCTGAAGTGAAGCATCGGAATCTATAGCTGGACTCACAGGAGAGGTTCAAATCATAGAAAGTTAGAGTGTCAGTCCTCTTGTACTTAAGTCGGCATTCTGCCTTTTGTATTACATTCGGATGCAATTTCTGTGTTTCATCGTCAATAAGAAGGTCCAAGGTATACAGTACACCTGAAGTGAAGCGTCGGAATCTAAAACTGGACTCACAGGAGAGGTTCAAATCATAGAAAGTTAGAGTGTCAGTCCTCTTGTACTTAAGTCGGCATTGTGATTTTGTATTAAATAAGGGTGCAATTTCTGTGTTTCATCGTCAATAAGAAGGTCCAAGGCATAGTGTAAACCTGAAGTGAAGCATCGGAATCTAAAACTGGACTCACAGGAGAGGTTCAAATCATAGAAAGTTAGAGTGTCAGTCCTCTTGTACATAAGTCGTCATTGTGCCTTTTGCTTTTAATTCCGATGCAATTTCTGCGCTTCATCGTCAGTAAGAAGGTCCTAGGGATATAGTATACCTGAAGTGAACCATCGGAATCTAAAACTGGACTGACAGGAGAGGCTCAAATCATAGGAAGTTAGAGTGTCAGTCCTCTTGTACTTAAGTCGGAATTGTGATTTTTGAATTTAATTCCGATGCAATTTCTGTGCTTTATCGTCAATAACAAGGTGCAAGGTATACAGAAAACCTGAAGTGAAGCATCGGAATCTAAAACTGGACTCACAGGAGAGGTTAAAATCATAGAAAGTTAGAGTGTCCGTCCACTTGTACTTAAGTCGGCATTGTGCCTTTTGTATTAAACTCGGATGCAATTTCTGAGGTTCATCGTCAATAAGAAGGTCCAACGTATACAGTAAACCTGAAGTGAAGCGTCGGAATCTAAAACTTGACTCACAGGAGGGGTTCAAATCATAGAAAGTTAGAGTGTCAGTCCTCTTGTACTTAAGATGCCATTGTGCCTTTTGTATTACATTTGGATGCATTTTCTGTGTTCCATCGTCAATAAGATGGTCCAAGGTATCACAGTAAACCTGAAGTGAAGCATCGTAATCGAAAACAGGTCTCACAGGAGAGGTTCAAATCATAGGACGTTAGAGTGTCAGTCCTCTTGTACTTAAGTCGGCATTGTGCCTTTTGTATGAAATTCGGATGCAATTTCTGTGTTTCATCGTCAATGTGAATGTCCTAGGGATACAGTAAACCTGAAGTGAAGCATCGGAATCTAAAACTGGACTCACAGGAGCGGTTCAAATCATAGAATTTTAGAGTGTCAGTCCTCTTGTACCTAAGTCGGCATTGTGCCTTTTGTATTAAATTCGGATACAATATCTGTGTTTCATCGTCAAAAGGAAGGTCCAAGGTATACAGTAACCTGAAGTTTAGCATTGGAATCTAAAACAGGAATCACAGGAGAGTTTCAAATCATAGAAAGTTAGAGTGTCAGTCCTCTTGTACTTATGTCGGCATTGTGCCTTTTGTTTTAAATTCAGATGCAGTTTCTGTGTTTCATCGTCAATAAGAATGTCCAAGGTATACAGTAAACCTGAAGTGAAGCATCGTAAACGAAAACAGGTCTCACAGGAGAGGTTCAAATCATAGGACGTTAGAGTGTCAGTCCTCTTGTACTTAAGTCGGCATTGTGCCTTTTATTTGAAATTCGGATGCAATTTCTGTGTTTCATCGTCAATAAGAATGTCCTTGGGATACAGTAAACCTGAAGTGAAGCATCGGAATCTAAAACTGGCCTCACAGGAGAGGTTCAAATCATAGAAAGTTAGAGTGTCAGTCCTCTTGTACTAAAGTCGGCATTGTGCCTTTTGCTTTTAATTCCGATGCAATTTCTGCGCTTCATCGTCAATAAGAAGGTCCTAGGTATATAGTGAACCTGAAGTGAACCATCGGAATCTAAAACTGGACTCACAGGAGAGGTTCAAATCATAGAAAATTAGAGTGTCAGTCCTCCTGTACTTAAGTCGGTATTGTGCTTTTGTATTAAATAAGGGTGCAATTTCTGTGTTTCGTCGTCAATAAGAAGGTCCAAGGTATACAGTAAACCTGAAGTGAATCATCGGATTCTAAAACTGGACTCACAGGAGAGATTCAAATCATAGAAAGTTAGAGTGTCAGTCCTCTTGGACTAAAGTCGGCATTGTGCCTTTTGAATTTAATTCCGTTGCAATTTCTGTGCTTCATCGTCAATAAGAAGGTCCAAGGTATATGTAAACCTGAAGTGAAGCATCGGAATCTAAAGCTGGACTCACAGGAGAGGTTCAAATCATAAAAAAATTGAGTGTCAGTCCTCTTGTACATAAGTCGGCATTGTGCCTCTTGCATTTCACTCCAAAGCAATTTCTGTGCCTCATCGTCGATAAGAAGGTCCAAGGTATACAGTAAACCTGAAGTGAAGCATCGGAATCTAAAACTGGACTCACAGGAGAGGTTCAAATCATAGAAAGTTAGAGGGTCAGTCCTCTTGTACTAAAGTCGGCATTGTGCCTTTTGAATTTAATTCCGTTGCGATTTATGTGCTTCATCGTCAATAAGAAGGTCCAAGGTATACAGTAAACCTGAAGTGAAGCATCGGAATCTATAGCTGGACTCACAGGAGAGGTTCAAATCATAGAAAGTTAGAGTGTCAGTCCTCTTGTACTTAAGTCGGCATTGTGCCTTTTGTATTACATTCGGATGCAATTTCTGTGTTTCATCGTCAATAAGAAGGTCCAAGGTATACAGTAAACCTGAAGTGAAGCATCGGAATCTAAAACTGGACTCACAGGAGAGGTTAAAATCATAGAAAGTTAGAGTGTCAGTCCTCTTGTACTTAAGTCGGCATTGTGATTTTGTATTAAATAAGGGTGCAATTTCTGTGTTTCATCGTCAATAAGAAGGTCCAAGGCATAGGGTAAACCTGAAGTGAAGCATCGGAATCTAAAACTGGACTCACAGGAGAGGATCAAATCATAGAAAGTTAGAGTGTCAGTCCTCTTGTACTTAAGTCGGCATTGTGCATTTTGTATTAAATTCGGATGCAATTTCTGTGTATCATCGTCAATAAGAAGGTCCAAGGGATACAGTAAACCTGAAGTGAAGCATCGGAATCTGAAACTGGACTCACAGGAGAGGTTCAAACCATAGAAAGTTAGAGTGTCAGTCCTCTTGTACATAAGTCGTCATTGTGCCTTTTGCTTTTAATTCCGATGCAATTTCTGCGCTTCATCGTCAGTAAGAAGGTCCTAGGGATATAGTATTCCTGAAGTGAACCATCGGAATCTATAACTAGACTGACAGGAGAGGTTCAAATCATAGTAAGTTAGAGTGTCAGTCCTCTTGTACTTAAGTCGGAATTGTGATTTTTGAATTTAATTCCGATGCAATTTCTGTGCTTTATCGTCAATAACAAGGTGCAAGGTATACAGAAAACCTGAAGTGAAGCATCGGAATCTAAAACTGGACTCACAGGAGAGGTTAAAATCATAGAAAGTTAGAGTGTCCGTCCACTTGTACTTAAGTCGGCATTGTGCCTTTTGTATTAAACTCGGATGCAATTTCTGAGGTCCATCGTCAATAAGAAGGTCCAACGTATACAGTAAACCTGAAGTGAAGCGTCGGAATCTAAAACTGGACTCACAGGAGGGGTTCAAATCATAGAAAGTTAGAGTGTCAGTCCTCTTGTACTTAAGATGCCATTGTGCCTTTTGTATTACATTTGGATGCATTTTCTGTGTTTCATCGTCAATAAGATGGTCCAAGGTATCACAGTAAACCTGAAGTGAAGCATCGTAATCGAAAACAGGTCTCACAGGAGAGGTTCAAATCATAGGACGTTAGAGTGTCAGTCCTCTTGTACTTAAGTCGGCATTGTGCCTTTTGTATGAAATTCGGATGCAATTTCTGTGTTTCATCGTCAATGTGAATGTCCTAGGGATACAGTAAACCTGAAGTGAAGCATCGGAATCTAAAACTGGACTCACAGGAGCGGTTCAAATCATAGAAATTTAGAGTGTCAGTCCTCTTGTACCTAAGTCGGCATTGTGCCTTTTGTATTAAAATCGGATACAATATCTGTGTTTCATCGTCAAAAGGAAGGTCCAAGGTATACAGTAACCTGAAGTGTAGCATCGGAATCTAAAACAGGAATCACAGGAGAGTTTCAAATCATAGAAAGTTAGAGTGTCAGTCCTCTTGTACTTATGTCGGCATTGTGCCTTTTGTTTTAAATTCAGATGCAATTTCTGTGTTTCATCGTCAATAAGAATGTCCAAGGTATACAGTAAACCTGAAGTGAAGCATCGTAATCGAAAACAGGTCTCACAGGAGAGGTTCAAATCATAGGACGTTAGAGTGTCAGTCCTCTTGTTTTAAAGTCGGCATTGTGCCTTTTGAATTTAATTCCGTTGCGATTTCTGTGCTTCATCGTCAATAAGAAGGTCCAAGGTATACAGTAAACCTGAAGTGAAACATCGGAATCTATAGCTGGACTCACAGGAGAGGTTCAAACCACAGAAAGTTAGAGTGTCAGTCCTCTTGTACTTAAGTCGGCATTGTGCCTTTTGTATTACATTCGGATGCAATTTCTGTGCTTCATCGTCGATAAGAAGGTCCAAGGTATACAGTAAACCTGAAGTGAAGCATCGGAATCTAAAACTGGAATCACAGGAGAGTTTCAAATCATAGAAAGTTAGAGTGTCAGTCCTCTTGTACTTTAGTCGGCATTGTGCCCTTTGTATTAAATTCAGTTGCAATTTCTGTGTTTCATCGTCAATAAGAATGTCCAAGGTATACAGTAAACCTGAAGTGAAGCATCGGAATCTAAAACTGGACTCACAGGAGAGGTTAAAATCATAGAAAGTTAGAGTGTTAGTCCTCTTGTACTTAAGTCGGCATTGTGCCTTTTGTATTAAAAAGTGATGCAATATCTGTGTTTCATCGTCAATAAGAAGGTCCAAGGTATACAGTAAACCTGAAGTGAAGCATCGGAATCTAAAACTAGACTCACAGGAGAGGTTCAAATCACAGAAAGTTGGAGTGTCAGTCCTTTGTACTTAAGTCGGCATTGTTCCTTTTGTATTAAATTCGGATGCAATTTCTGTGTTTCATCGTCAATAAGAAGGTCCAAGGGATACAGTAAACCTGAAGTGAAGCATCGGAATCTAAAACTGGCCTCACAGGAGAGGTTCAAATCATAGAAAGTTAGAGTGTCAGTCCTCCTGTACTAAAGTCGGCATTGTGCCTTTTGAATTTAATTACGTTGCAATTTCTGTGCTTCAACGTCAATAAGAAGGTCCAAGGTATACAGTAAACTTGAAGTGAAGCATCGGAATCTAAAACTCGACACACAGGAGAGATTCAAATCATAGAAAGTTAGAGTGTCAGTCCTCTTGCACATAAATCAGCATTGTGCCTTGTGCTTTTAATTCCGATGCAATTTCTGCGCTTCATCGTCAATAAGAAGGTCCTAGGTATATAGTAAACCTGAAGTGAACCATCGGAATCTAAAACTGGACTCACAGGAGAGGTTCAAATCATAGAAAGTTAGAGTGTCAGTCCTCTTGTACTTAAGTCGGTATTGTGCTTTTGTATTAAATAAGGGTGCAATATCTGTGTTTCATCGTCAATAAGAAGGTCCAAGGTATGCAGTAAACCTGAAGTGAATCATCGGATTCTAAAACTGGACTCACAGGAGAGATTCAAATCATAGAAAGTTAGAGTGTCAGTCCTCTTGGACTAAAGTCGGCATTGTGCCTTTTGAATTTAATTCCGTTGCAATTTCTGTGCTTCATCGTCAATAAGAAGGTCCAAGGTATACAGTAAACCTGAAGTGAAGCATCGGAATCTGAAGCTGGACTCACAGGAGAGGTTAAATTATAAAAAAATAGAGTGTCAGTCCTCTTGTACATAAGTCGGCATTGTGCCTCTTGCATTTCACTCCAAAGCAATTTCTGTGCCTCATCGTCGATAAGAAGGTCCAAGGTATACAGTAAACCTGAAGTGAAGCATCGGAATCTAAAACTGGACTCACAGGAGAGGTTCAAATCATAGAAAGTTAGGGTGTCAGTCCTCCTGTACTTAAGTCGGCATTGTGATTTTTGAATTTAATTCCGATGCAATTTCTGTGCTTCATCGTCCATAACAAGGTCTAAGGTATACATAAAACCAGCATCGTAATCTAAAACTGGACTCACAGGAGAGGTTCAAATCATAGAAAGTTAGAGTGTCAGTCCTCTTGTACTTAAGTCGGCATTGTGCCTTTTGTATTACATACGGATGCAATTTCTGTTTTTCATCGTCAATAACAAGGTCCAAGGTATACAGTAAACCTGAAGTGAAGCGTCGGAATCTAAAACTGGACTCAAAGGAGAGGTTCAAATCGTAGAAAGTTAGAGAGTCAGTCCTCTTGTACTTAAGCCGGCATTGTGCTTTTGTATTAAATAAGGATGCAATTTCTGTGTTTCATCGTCAATAAGAGGGTCCAAAGTGTACAGTAAACCTGAAGTGAAGCATCGGAATCTGAAACTGGACTCACAGGAGAGGTTCAAATCATAGAAAGTTAGAGTGTCAGTCCTCTTGTACTAAAGTCGGCATTGTGCCTTTAGAATTTAATTCCGTTGCAATTTCTGTGCTTAATCGCCAATAAGAAGGTCCAAGGTATACAGTAAACCTGAAGTGAAGCATCAGAATCTAAAGCTGGACTCACGGGAGAGGTTCAAATCATAGAAAGTTAGAGTGTCAGTCCTCTTGTACATAAGTCGGCATTGTGCCTCTTGCATTTAACTCCAAAGCAATTTCTGTGCTTCATCGTCGATAAGAAGGTCCAAGGTATACAGTAAACCTGAAGTGAAGCATCGGAATCTAAAACTGGACTTTACAGGAGAGGTTCAAATCATAGAAAGTTAGAGTGTCAGTCAGCTTGTATTTAAGCCGGCATTGTGCTTTTGTATTAAATAAGGGTGCAATTTCTGTGTTTCATCGTCAATAAGAAGGTCCAAAGTATACAGTAAACCTGAAGTGAAGCATCGGAATCTAAAACTGGACTCACAGGAGAGGTTCAAATCATAGAAAGTTAGAGTGTCACTCCTCTTGTACTAAAGTCGGCAATGTGCCTTTTGAATTTAATTCCGTTGCAATTCCTGTGCTTCATCGTCAATAAGAAGGTCTAAGGTATACAGTAAACCTGAAGTGAAACGTCGGAATCTAAAACTGGACTCAAAGGAGAGGTTCAAATCATAGAAAGTTAGAGTGTGAGTCCTCTTGTACTTAAGCCGGCATTGTGCTTTTGTATTAAATAAGGGCGCAATTTCTGTGTTTCATCGTCAATAAGAAGGCCCAAAGTATACAGTAAACCTAAAGTGAAGCATCGGAATCTAAAACTGGACTCACAGGAGAGGTTCAAATCGTAGAAAGTTAGAGTGTCAGTCCTCTTGTACTAAAGTCGGCATTGTGCCTTTTGAATATAATTCCGTTGCGATTTCTGTGCTTCATCGTCAATAAGAAGGTCCAAGGTATACAGTAAACCTGAAGTGAAGCATCGGAATCTATAGCTGGACTCACAGGAGAGGTTCAAATCATAGAAAGGTAGAGTGTCAGTCCTCTTGTACTTAAGTCTGCATTGTGATTTTGTATTAAATAAGGGTGCAATTTCTGTGTTTCATCGACAATAAGAAGGTCCAAGGCATACAGTAAACCTGAAGTGAAACATCGGAATCTAAAACTGGACTCACAGGAGGGGTTCAAATCATAGAAAGTCAGAGTGTCAGTCCTCTTGTACTTAAGTCGGAATTGTGCATTTTGTATTAAATTCGGATGCAATTTCTGTGTATCATCGTCAATAAGAAGGTCCAAGGGATACAGTAAACCTGAAATGAAGCATCGGAAACTAAAACTGGACTCACAGGAGCGGTTCAAATCATAGAAAATTAGGGTGTCAGTCCTATTGTACCTAAGTCGTCATTGTGCCTTTTGTATTAAATTCGGATACAATATCTGTGTTTCATCGTCAATAAGAAGGTCCAAGTTATACAGTAACCTGAAGTGAAGCATCGGAATCTAAAACTGGACTCACAGGAGCGGTTCAAATCGTAGAAAGTTAGAGTGTCAGTTATCTTGTACCTAAATCGGCATTGTGCCTTTTGTATTAAATTCGGATACAATAACTGTGTTTCATCGTCAATAAGAAGGTCCAAGGTATACAGTGAACCTGAAGTGAAGCATCGTAATCGAAAATAGGTTTCACAGGAGAGGTTCAAATCATTGGACGTTAGAGTGTCAGTGCTCTTGTACTTAAGTCGGCATTGTGCCTTTTGTATGAAATTCGGATGCAATTTCTGTGTTTCATCGTCAATAAGAATGTCCTAGGGATACAGTAAACCTGAAGTGAAGCATCGGAATCAAAAACTGGACTCACAGGAGCGGTTCAAATCATAGTAAGGTAGAGTGTCAGTCCTCTTGTACCTAAGTCGGCATTGTGCCTTTTGTATTAAATTCGGATACAATAACTGTGTTTCATCGTCAATAAGAAGGTCTAAAGTATACAGTAAACCTGAAGTGAAGCATCGGAATCTATAGCTGGAATCCCAGGAGAGTTTCAAATCATGGAAAGTTAGAGTGTCAGTCCTCTTGTACTTAAGTCGGCATTGTGCCTTTTGTAGTAAATTCAGATGCAGTTTCTGTGTTTCATCGTCAATAAGAATGTCCAAGGTATACAGTAAACCTGAAGTGAAGCATCGGAATCTAAAACTGGACTCACAGGAGAGGTTGAAATCATGGAAAGATAGAGTGTCAGTCCTCTTATACTTATGTCGGCATTGTGTCTTTTGTATTAAAATAGGATGTAATTTCTGTGTTTCGTCGTCATTTAGAAGGTCCAAGGTATACAGTAAACCTGAAGTAAAGCATCGGAATCTAAAACTGGACTCACAGGAGAGATTCAAACCATAGAAAGTTAGAGTGTCAGTCCTTTGTACTTAAGTCGGCATTGTGCATTTTGTATTAAATTCGGATGCAATTTCTGTGTTTCATCGTCAATAAGAAGGTCCAAGGGATACAGTAAACCTGAAGTGAAGCATCGGAATCTAAAGCTGTACTCACAGGAGAGGTTCAAATCATAGAAAGTTAGAGTGTCAGTCCTCTTGTACTAAAGTAGGCATTGTGCCTTTTGCATTTAATTCCGATGCAATTTCTGTGCTTCATCGTCGATAAGAAGGTCCAAGGTATACAGTAATCCTAAAGTGAAGCATCGGAATCTAAAACTGTACTCACAGGAGAGGTTCAAATCATAGAAAGTTAGAGTGTCAGTCCTCTTGTACTTAAGTCGGCATTGTGATTATTGTATTTAATTCCGATGCTATATCTGTGCTTCATCGTCCATAACAAGGTCTAAGGTATACATAAAACCTGAAGTGAAGCATCGGAATCTAAAACCTGGACTCACAGGAGAGGTTCAAATCATAGAAATTTAGAGTGTCAGTCCTCTTGTACATAAGTCGGCATTGTGCCTTTTGTATTACATTCGGATGCATTTTCTGTGTTTCATCATCAATAAAATGGTCCAAGGTATACAGTAAACCTGAAGTGAAGCATCGTAATCGAAAACAGGTCTCACAGCAGAGGTTCAAATCATAGGACGTTAGAGTGTCAGTCCTCTTGTACTTAAGTCGGCAGTGTGCCATTTG
The DNA here is from genome assembly GCF_021461395.2 of Schistocerca americana. Taxonomy (NCBI): domain Eukaryota; kingdom Metazoa; phylum Arthropoda; class Insecta; order Orthoptera; family Acrididae; genus Schistocerca; species Schistocerca americana. The sequence goes on from NC_060121.1 coordinate 64,334,704, forward strand.
TATGAAATTCGGATGCAATTTCTGTGTTCCATCGTCAATAAGAATGTCCTAGGGATACAGTAAACCTGAAGTGAAGCATAGGAATCTAAAACTGGACTCACAGGAGAGGTTGAAATCATAGAAAAGTAGAGTGTCAGTCCTCTTGTACTTAAGATGGCATTGTGCCTTTCGTATTACATTCGGATGCATTTTCTGTGTTTCATCGTCAATAAGATGGTCCAAGGTATACAGTAAACCTGAAGTGAAGCATCGTAATCGAAAACAGGTCTCACAGGATAGGTTCAAATCATAGGACGTTAGAGTGTCAGTAATCTTGTACTTAAGTCGGCATTGTGCCTTTTGTATGAAATTCGGATGCAATTTCTGTGTTTCATCGTCAATAAGAATGTCCTAGGGATACAGTAAACCTGAAGTGAAGCATAGGAATCTAAAACTGGACTCACAGGAGCGGTTGAAATCATAGAAAGTTAGAGTGGCAGTCCTCTTGTACCTAAGTCGGCATTGTGCCTTTTGTATTAAATTCGGATACAATATCTGTGTTTCATCGTCAATAAGAAGGTCCAAGGTATACAGTAAACCTGAAGTGAAACATCGGAATCTAAAACTGGAATCACAGGAGAGCTTCAAATCATAGAAAGTTAGAGTGTCAGTCCTCTTGTACTTAAGTCGGCATTGTGCCTTTTGTATTAAATTCAGATGCAGTTTCTGTGTTTCATCGTCAATAAGAATGTCCAAGGTATACAGTAAACCTGAAGTGAAGCATCGGAATCTAAAACTGGACTCACAGGAGAGGTTCAAATCATAGAAAGATAGAGTGTCAGTCCTCTTGTACTTATGTCGGCATTGTGCCTTTTGTATTAATTTCAGATGCAATTTCTGTGTTTCATCGTCAATAAGAAGGTCCAAGGGATACAGTAAACCTGAAGTGAACCATCGGAATCTAAAACTGGACTCACAGGAGAGGTTCAAATCATAGAAAGTTAGAGTGTCAGTCCTCTTGTACTAAAGTAGGCATTGTGCCTTTTGAATTTCATTCCGTTGCAATTTCTGTGCTTCATCGTCGATTAGAAGGTCCAAAGTATACAGTAAACCTGAAGTGAAGCATCGGAATCTATAGCTGGACTCACAGGAGAGGTTCATTTCATAGAAAGTTAGAGTGTCAGTCCTCTTGTACATAAGTAGGCATTGTGCCTTTTGCATTTAATTCCGATGCAATTTCTGTGCTTCATCGTCGATAAGAAGGTCCAAGGTATACAGTAATCCTAAAGTGAAGCATCGGAATTTAAAACTGTACTCACAGGAGAGGTTCAAATCATAGAAAGTTAGAGCGTCAGTCCTCTTGTACTTAAATCGGCATTGTGATTATTGAATGATGCAATATCTGTGCTTTATCGTCCATAACGAGGTCTAAGGTATACATAAAACCTGAAGTGAAGTGAAGCATCGGGATCTAAAACTGGACTCACAGGAGAGGTTCAAATCATAGAAAGTTAGAGTGTTAGTTCTCTTGCACTTAAGTCGGCATTGTGCTTTTTGTATTAAATTCGGATGCAATTTCTGTGTTTCATCGTCAATAAGAAGGTCCAAGCCATACAGTAAACCTGTAGTTAAGCATCGGAATCTAAAACCGGACTCACAGGAGAGGTTAAAATCATAGAAAGTTAGAGGGTCAGTCCTCTTGTACTTAAGTCTGCATTGTGCCTTTTGTATTAAATTCGGATGTAATTTCTGAGATTCATCGTCAATAAGAAGGTCCAAGGTATACAGTAAACCTGAAGTGAAGCGTCGGAATCTAAAACTGGACTCACAGGAGAGGTTCAAATCATAGAAAGTTAGAGTGTCAGTCTTCTTGTACTTAAGATGGCATTGTGCCTTTTGTATTGCATTCGGATGCATTTTCTGTGTTTCATCGTCAGTAAGATGGTCCAAGGTATACAGTAAACTTGAAGTGAAGCATCGTAATCGAAAACAGGTCTCACAGGAGAGGTTCAAATCATAGGACGTTAGAGTGTCAGTCCTCTTGTACTTAAGTCGGCATTGTGCCTTTTGTATGAAATTCGGATGCAATTTCTGTGTTTCATCGTCAATAAGAATGTCCTAGGGCTACAGTAAACCTGAAGTGAAGCATCGGAATCTAAAACTGTACTCACAGGAGCGGTTCAAATCATAGACAGTTAGTGTGTCAGTCCTCTTGTACATAAGTCGGCATTGTGCCTATGGTATTAAATTCGGATACAATATCTGTGTTCCATCGTCAATAAGAAGGTCCAAGGTATACAGTATCCTGAAGTGAAGCATCGGACTCTAAAACCGGAATCACAGGAGAGTTTCAAATCATAGAAACTTAGAGTGTCAGTCCTCTTGTACTTATGTCGGCATTGTGCCTTTTGTATTAAATTCAGATGCAGTTTCTGTGTTTCATCGTCAATAAGAATGTCCAAGGTATACAGTAGACCTGAAGTGAAGCATCGGAATCTAAAACTGGACTCACAGGAGAGGTTGAAATCATAGAAAGATAGAGTGTCAGTCCTCTTGTATTTAAGATGGCATTGTGCCTTTTGTATTACATTTGGAAGCATTTTCTGTGTTTCATCGTCAATAAGATGGTCCAAGGTATACAGTAAACCTAAAGTGAAGCATCGTAATCGAAAACAGGTCTCACAGGAGAGGTTCAAATCATAGGACGTCAGAGTGTCAGTCCTCTTTTACCTAAGTCGGCATTGTGCCTTTTGTATGAAATTCGGATGCAATTTCTGTGTTTCATCGTCAATAAGAATGCCCTAGGAATACAGCAAACCTGACGTGAAGCATCGGAATCTAAAACTGGACTCACAGGAGCGGTTCAAATCATAGAAAGTTAGAGTGTTAGTCCTCATGTACCTAAGTCGGGATTGTGCCTTTTGTATTAAATTCGGACACAATATCTGTCTTTCATCGTCAATAAGAGGGTCCAAGGTATACAGTAAACCTGAAGTGAAGCATCGGAATCTAAAACTGGACTCACAGGAGAGTTTCAAATCATAGAAAGATAGAGTGTCAGTCCTCTTGTATTTAAGATGGCATTGTGCCTTTTGTATTAAATTCGGATGCAATTTCTGTGTTTCATCGTCAATAAGAAGGTCCAAGGGATACAGTAAACCTGAAGTGAAGCATCGGAATCTAAAACTGGACTCACAGGAGAGGTTCAAATCATAGAAAGTTAGAGTGTCAGTCCCACTGTACTAAAGTCAACATTGTGCCTTTTGTATTAAATTCGGGTGCAATTTCTGCGTTTCATCGTCAATAAGAAGGTCAAAGGGATACAGTAAACCTGAAGTGAACCATCGTAATCTAAAACTGGACTCACAGGAGAGGTTCAAATCATAGAAAGTTAGAGTGTCAGTCCTCTTGTACTAAAGTCGGCATTGTGCCTTTTGAATTTAATCCCGTTGCAATTTCTGTGCTTCATCGTCAATTAGAAGGTCCAAGGTAAACAGTAAACCTGAAGTGAAGCATCGGAATCTAAAGCTGGACTCACAGGAGAGGTTCAAATCATAGACTGTCAGAGTGTCAGTCCGCTTGTACATAAGTCGGCATTGTGACTTTTGCATTTAATTCCGATGCAATGTCTGTGCTTCATCGTCGATAAGAAGGTCCAAGGTATACAGTAATCCTAAAGTGAAGCATCGGAATCTAAAACTGTACTCACAGGAGAGGTTCAAATCATAGAAAGTTAGAGTGTCAGTCCTCTTGGACTTATGTCGGCATTGTGATTATTGAATTTAATTCCGATGCAATATCTGTGCTTCATCGTCCATAACAAGGTCTAAGGTATACATAAAACCTGAAGTGAAGCATCGGAATCTAAAACTGGACTCACAGGAGAGGTTGAAATCATAGAAAGATAGAGTGTCAGTCCTCTTGTACTTAAGATGGCATTGTGCCTTTCGTATTACATTCGGATGCATTTTCTGTGTTTCATCGTCAACAAGATGGTCCAAGGTATACTGTAAACCTGAAGTGAAGCATCGTAATCGGAAACAGGTATCACAGGAGAGGTTCAAATCATAGGACGTTAGAGTGTCAGTTTTCTTGTACTTAAGTCAGCATCGTGCCTTTTGTATGAAATTCGCATGCAATTTCTGTGTTTCATCGTCAATAAGAATGTCCTAGGGATACAGTAAACCTGAAGTGAAACATCGGAATCTAAAGCTGGATTCACGGGAGCGGTTCAAATCATAGAAAGTTAGTGTCAGTCCTCTTGTACTTAAGTCGGCATTGTGCATTTTGTATTAAATTCGGATGCAATTTCTGTGTATCATCGTCAATAAGAAGGTCCAAGAAATACAGTAAACCTGAAGTGAAGCATCGGAATCTAAAACTGGACTCATTGGAGGGGTTCAAATCATAGAAAGTTAGAGTGTCAGTCCTTTTGTACTTAAGTCGGCATTGTGCATTTTGTATTAAATTCCGATGCTATTTCTGTGCTTCATCGTCAATAAGATGGTCCACGGTATACAGTAAACCAGAAGTGAAGCATCGGAATCTAAAACTGGACCCACAGGAGAGGTCAAATCATAGAAAGTTAGAGTGTCAGTCCTCTTGTACCTAAGTCGGTATTGTGCCTTTTGTATTAAATTCGGATACAATATCTGTGTTTCATCGTCAATAAGAAGGTCCAAGGTATACAATAACCTGAAGTGCAGCATCGGAATCTAAAACTGGAATCACAGGAGAGTTTCAAATCATAGAAAGTTAGAGTGTCAGTCCTCTTGTACTTATGTCGGCATTGTGCCTTTTGTATTAAATTCAGGTGCAGTTTCTGTGTTTCATCGTCAATAAGATGGTCCAAGGTATACTGTAAACCTGAAGTGAAGCATCGGAATCTAAAACTGGACTCACAGGAGAGGTTGAAATCATAGAAAGATAGAGTGTCAGTCCTCTTGTATTTGATATGGCATTGTGCCTTTTGTGTTAAAATAGGATGCGCTCTCTGTGTTTCATCGTCAATAAGAAGGTCCAAGGTATACAGTAAACCTGAAGTAAAGAATCGGAATCTAAAACTGGACTCACAGGAGAGATTCAAACCATAGAAGGTTAGAGTGTCAGTCCTTTGTACTTAAGTCGGCATTGTGCCTTTTGTATTAAATTCGGATGCAATTTCTGTGTTTCATCGTCAATAAATAGGTCCAGGGGATACAGTAAACCTGAGGTGAAGCATCGGAATCTAAAACTGGACTCACAGGAGAGGTTCATATCATAGAAAATTAGAGTGTCAGTCCTATTGTACTTAAGTCGGCATTGTGCATTTTGTATTAAATTCCGATGCTATTTCAGTGCTTCATCGTCAATAAGATGGTCCACGGGATACAGTAAACCAGAAGTGAAGCATCGGAATCTAAAACTGGACTCACAGGAGAGGTCAAATCATAGAAAATTAGAGTGTCAGTCCTCTTGCACTTACGTCGGCATTGTGCCTTTTTTATTAAATTCGGATGCAATTTCTGTGTTTCATCGTCAATAAGAATCTCCTAGGGCTACAATAAACCTGAAGTGAAGCATCGGAATCTAAAACTGGACTCACAGGAGCGGTTCAAATCATAGAAAGTTAGAGTGTCAGTCCTCTTGTACCTAAGTCGGCATTGTGCCTTTTGTATTAAATTCGGATACAGTATCTGTGTTTCATCGTCAATAAGAAGGTCCAAGGTATACAGTAACCTGAAGTGAAGCATCTCAATCTAAAACTGGAATCACAGGATAGTTTCAAATCATAGAAAGTTAGAGTGTCAGTCCTCTTGTACTTATGTCGGCATTGTGCCTTTTGTATTAAATTCAGATGCAGTTTCTGTGTTTCATCGTCAATAAGAATGTCCAAGGTATACAGTAAACCTGAAGTGAAGCATCGGAATCTAAAACTGGACTCACAGGAGAGATTGATATCATAGAAAGATAGAGTGTCAGTCCTCTTGTATTTAAGATGGCATTGTACCTTTTGTATTACATTCGGATGCATTTTCTGTGTTTCATCGTCAATAAGATGGTCCAAGGTATACAGTAAACCTGAAGTGAAGCATCGTAATCGAAAACAGGTATCACAGGAGAGGTTCAAATCATAGGACGTTAGAGTGTCAGTCCTCTTTTACTTAAGTCGGCATTGTGCCTTTTGTATGAAATTCGGATGCAGTTTCTGTGTTTCATCGTCAATAAGAATGTCCTAGGGATACAGTAAACCTGAAGTGAAGCATCGGAATCTAAAACTGGACTCACAGGAGAGGTTGAAATCATAGAAAGATAGAGTGTCAGTCCTCTTGTACTTAAGACGGCATTGTGATTATTGAATGTAATTCCGATGCAATATCTGTGCTACATCGTCCATAAAAAGGTCTAAGGTATATATAAAACCAGAAATGAAGCGTCGGATTCTAAAACTGGACTCACAGGAAAGTTTCAAATCATAGAAAGTTAGAGTGTCAGTCCTCTTGTACTTAAGTCGGCATTGTGCCTTTTGTATTACATTCCGATGCAATTTCTGTGTTTCATCGTCAATAAGAAGGTCCAAGGTATACAGTAAACCTGAAGTGAAGCGACGGACTCTAAAGCTGAACCCACAGGAGAGTTTCAAATCATAGAAAGTTAGAGTGTCAGTCCTCTTGTACTTAAGTCGGCATTGTGCCTTTTGTATTAAATTCAGATGCAGTTTCTGTGTTTCATCGTCAATAAGAATGTCCAAGGTATACAGTAAACCTGAAGTGAAGCATCGGAATCAAAAACTGGACTCACAGGAGAGGTTGAAATCATAGAAAGATAGAGTGTCTGTCCTCTTGTACTTAAGTCGGCATTGTGCCTTTTGTGTTAAAGTAGGATGCACTTTCTGTGTTTCTTCGTCAATAAGAAGGTCCAAGGTATACAGTAAACCTGAAGTAAAGCATCGGAATCTAAAACTGGACTCACAGGAGAGATCCAAACCATTGAAAGTTAGAGTGTCAGTCCTTTGTACTTAAGTCGGCATTGTGCCTTTTGTATTAAATTCGGATGCAATTTCTGTGTTTCATCGTCAATAAGAAGGTCCAAGGGATACAGTAAACCTGAAGTGAAGCATCGGAATCTAAAACTGGACTCACAGGAGAGGTTCAAATCATAGAAAGTTAGAGTGTCAGTCCCACTGTACTTAAGTCATCATTGTGCCTTTTGTATTAAATTTGGGTGCAATTTCTGCGTTTCATCGTCAATAAGAAGGTCAAAGGGATACAGTAAACCTGAAGTGAACCATCGAAATCTAAAACTGGACTCACAGGAGAGGTTCAAATCATAGAAAGTTAGAGTGTCAGTCCTCTTGTACTAAAGTCGGCATTGTGCCTTTTGAATTTAATCCCGTTGCAATTTCTGTACTTCATCGTCAATTAGAAGGTCCAAGGTAAACAGTAAACCTGAAGTGAAGCATCGGAATCTAAAGCTGGACTCACAGGAGAGGTTCAAATCATAGAATGTCAGAGTGTCAGTCCGCTTGTACATAAGTCGGCATTGTGACTTTTGCATTTAATTCCGATGCAATTTCTGTGCTTCATCGTTGATAAGAAGGTCCAAGGTATACAGTAATCCTAAAGTGAAGCATCGGAATCTAAAACTGTACTCACAGGAGAGGTTCAAATCATAGAAAGTTAGAGTGTCAGTCCTCTTGGACTTATGTCGGCATTGTGATTATTGAATTTAATTCCGATGCAATATCTGTGCTTCATCGTCCATAACAAGGTCTAAGGTATACATAAAACCTGAAGTGAAGAATCGGAATCTAAAACTGGACTCACAGGAGAGGTTGAAATCATAGAAAGATAGAGTGTCAGTCCTATTGTACTTAAGATGGCATTATGCCTTTCGTATTACATTCGGATGCATTTTCTGTGTTTCATCGCCAACAAGATGGTCCAAGGTATACTGTAAACCTGAAGTGAAGCATCGTAATCGGAAACAGGTCTCACAGGAGAGGTTCAAATCATAGGACGTTAGAGTGTCAGTCCTCTTGTACTTAAGTCAGCATCGTGCCTTTTGTATGAAATTCGCATGCAATTTCTGTGTTTCATCGTCAATAAGAATGTCCTAGGGATACAGTAAACCTGAAGTGAAGCATCGGAATCTAAAGCTGGACTCACGGGAGCGGTTCAAATCATAGAAAGTTAGAGTGTCAGTCCTCTTGTACCTATGTCGGCATTGTGCCTTTTGTATTAAATTCGGATACAAAATCTGTGTTTCATCGTGAATAAGAAGGTCCAAGGTATACAGTAAACCTGAAGTGAAGCATTGGAATCTAAAACTGGAATCACAGGAGAGTTTCAAATCATGGACAGTTAGAGTGTCGGTCCTCTTGTACTTAAGTCGGCATAGTGCCCTTTATATTAAATTCAGATGCAGTTTCTGTGTTTCATCGTCAATAAGAATGTCCAAGGTATACAGTAAACCTGAAGTCAAGCATCGGAATCTAAAACTGGACTCACAGGAGAGGTTGATATCATAGAAAGATAGAGTGTCTGTCCTCTTGTACTTATGTCGGCATTGTGCCTTTTGTATTAAAATATTATGCAATTTCTGTGTTTCATCGTCAATAAGATGGTCCAAGGTATACAGTAAACCTGAAGTAAAGCAGCGGAATCTAAAACTGGACTCACAGGAGAGATTCAAACCATAGAAAGTTAGAGTGTCAGTCCGTTGTACTTAAGTCGGCATTGTGCCTTTTGCATTAACTTCGGATGCAATTTCTGTGTTTCATCGTCAATAAGAAGGTCCAAGGGATACAGTAAACCTGAAGTGAAGCATCGGAATCAAAAACTGGACTCACAGGAGGGGTTCAAATCATAGAAAGTTAGAGTGTCAGTCCTATTGTACTTAAGTCGGCATTGTGCCTTTTGTATTAAATTCGGATGCAATTTCTGTGTTTCATCGTCAATAAGTGTGTCCTAGGGATACAGTAAACCTGAAGTGAAGCATCGGAACCTAAATCTGGACTCACAGGAGCGGTTCAAATCATAGAAAGTTAGAGTGTCAGTCGTCTTGTAAATAAGTCGGCATTGTGCCTTTTGTATTAAATTCGGATACAATATCTGTGTTTCATTGTCAATAAGAAGGTCCAAGCTATACAGTAAACCTGAAGTGAAGCATCGGAATCTAAAACTGGAATCACAGGAGAGTTTCAAATCATAGAAAGTTCGAGTGTCAGTCCTCTTGCACTTAAGTCGGCTTTGTGCCTTTTGTATTAAATTCAGATGCAGTTTCTGTGTTTCATCGTCAATAAAAATGTCCAAGGTATACAGTAATCCTGAAGTGAAGCATCGGAATCTAAAACTGGACTCACAGGAGAGGTTGAAATCATAGAAAGATAGAGTGTCAGTCCTCTTGTACTTATGTCGGCATTGTGCCTTTTGTATTAAAATAGGATGCAATTTCTGTGTTTCATCGTCAATAAGAAGGTCCAAGTTATACAGTAAACCTGAAGTAAATCATCGGAATCTAAAAGTGGACTCACAGGAGAGATTCAAACCATAGAATGTTAGAGTGTCAGTCCTTTGTACTTATGTCGGCATTGTGCCTTTTGTATTAAATTCGGTTGCAACTTCTGTGTTTCATCGTCAATAAGATGGTCCAAGGGATACAATATACCTGAAGTGAAGCATCGGAATCTAAAACTGGACTCACAGGAGAGGTTCAAATCATAGGAAATAGAGTGTCAGTCCTCTTGTACTTAAGTCGGCATTGTGCCTTTTGTATTACATTCCGATGCAATTTCTGTGTTTCATCGTCAATAAGAAGGTCCAAGGTATACAGTAAACCAGAAGTGAAGCGTCGGAATCTAAAACTGGACCCACAGGAGAGGTTCAAATCATAGGAAGTTAGAGTGTCAGTCCTCTTGTACTTAAGTCGGCATTGTGCTTTTGTATTAAATTAGGATGCAATTTCTGTGTCTCATCGTCAATAAGAAGGTCCAAGGCATACAGTAAACCTGTAGTTAAGCATCGGAATCTAAAACTGGACTCACAGGAGAGGTTCAAATTATAGAAATTTAGTGTCAGTCCTCTTGTACTTAAGTCGGCATTGTGCATTTTGTATTAAATTCGGATGCAATTTCTGTGTATCATCGTCAATAAGAAGGCCCAAGGAATACAGTAAACCTGAAGTGAAGCATCGGAAACTAAAACTGGACTCATTGGAGGGGTTCAAATCATAGAAAGTTAGAGTGTCAGTCCTTCTGTACTTAAGTCGGCATTGTTCATTTTGTATTAAATTCCGATGCTATTTCTGTGCTTCATCGTCAATAAGATGGTCCACGGTATACAGTAAACCAGAAGTGAAGCATCGGAATCTAAAACTGGACCCACAGGAGAGGTCAAATCATAGAAAGTTAGAGTGTCAGTCCTCTTGTACCTAAGTCGGCATTGTGCCTTTTGTATTAAATTCGGATACAATATCTGTGTTTCATCGTCAATAAAAAGGTCCAAGGTATACATAAACCTGAAGTGAAGCATCGGAATCTAAAACTGGAATCACAGGAGAGTTTCAAATCATAGAAAGTTAGAGTGTCAGTCCTCTTGTACTTATGTCGGCATTGTGCCTTTTGTATTAAATTCAGGTGCAGTTTCTCTGTTTCATCGTCAATAAGATGGTCCAAGGTATACTGTAAACCTGAAGTGAAGCATCGGAATCTAAAACTGGACTCACAGGAGAGGTTGAAATCATAGAAAGATAGAGTGTCAGTCCTCTTGTATTTGATATGGCATTGTGCCTTTTGTATTACATTCGGATGCATTTTCTGTGTTTCATCGTCAATAAGATGGTCCAAGGTATACAGTAAACCTGAAGTGAAGCATCGTAATCGAAAACAGGTCTCACACGAGAGGTTCAAATCATAGGACGTTAGAGTCACAGTCCTCTTGTACTTAAGTCGGCATTGTGCCTTTTGTATGAAATTCGGATGCAAAATCTGTGTTTCATCGTCAATAAGAATGTCCTAGGGATACAGTAAACCTGAAGTGAAGCATCGGAATCTAAACCTGGACTCACAGGAGCGGTTCAAATCATAGAAAGTTAGCGTGTTAGTCCTCATGTACCTAAGTCTGCATTGTGCCTTTTGTATTAAATTCGGATACAATATCTGTGTTTCATCGTCAATAAGAAGGTCCAAGGTATACAGTAGACCTGAAGTGAAGCATCGGAATCTAAAACTGGAATCACAGGAGAGTTTCAAATCATAGAAAGTTAGAGTGTCAGTCCTCCTGTACTTAAGTCGGCATTGTGCCTTTTGTATTAAATTCAGACGCAGTTTCTGTGTTTCATCGTCAATAAGAATGTCCAAGGTATACAGTAAACCTGAAGTGAAGCATCGGAATCTAAAACTGGACTCACAGGAGAGGTTGAAATCATAGAAAGATAGAGTGTCAGTCCCCTTGTACTTAAGTCGGCATTGTGCCTTTTGTGTTAAAATAGGATGCGCTTTCTGTGTTTCATCGTCAATAAGAAGGTCCAAGGTATACAGTAAACCTGAAGTAAAGAATCGGAATCTAAAACTGGACTCACAGGAGAGATTCAAACCATAGAAAGTTAGAGTGTCAGTCCTTTGTACTTAAGTCGGCATTGTGCCTTTTGTATTAAATTCGGATGCAATTTCTGTGTTTCATCGTCAATAAATAGGTCCAAGGGATACAGTAAACCTGAAGTGAAGCATCGGAATCTAAAACTGGACTCACAGGAGAGGTTCATATCATAGAAAATTAGAGTGTCAGTCCTATTGTACTTAAGTCGGCAGTGTGCCTTTTGTATTAAATTCGGATGCAATTTCTGTGTTTCATCGTCAATAAGAAGGTCCACGGGATACAGTAAACCTGAAGTGAACCATCGTAATCTAAAACTGGACTCACAGGAGAGGTTCAAATCATAGAAAGTTAGTGTGTCGGTCCTCTTGTACTAAAGCCGGCATTGTGACTTTTGAATTTAATTCCGTTGCAATTTCTGTGCTTCATCGTCAATTAGAAGGTCCAAGGTATACAGTAAACCTGAAGTGAAGCATCGGAATCTAAAGCTGGACTCACAGGAGAGGTTCAAATCATAGAAAGTTAGAGTGTCAGTCCTCTTGTACTTAAGTCGGCATTGTGATTATTGAATTTAATTCCGATGCAATATCTGTGCTTCGTCGTCCATAACAAGGTCTAGGGTATACATAAAATCTGAAGTGAAGCATCGGAATCTAAAACTGGACTCACAGGAGAGGTTGAAATCATAGAAAGATAGAGTGTCAGTCCTCTTGTACTTAAGATGGCATTGTGCCTTTCGTATTACATTCGTATGCATTTTCTGTGTTTCATCGTCAATAAGATGGTCCAAGGTATACAGTAAACCTGAAGTGAAGCGTCGGAATCTAAAACTGGACCCACAGGAGAGGTTCAAATCATAGAAAGTTAGAGTGTCAGTCCTCTTGTACTTAAGTCGGCATTGTGCTTTTGTATTAAATTAGGATGCAATTTCTGTGTCTCATCGTCAATAAGATGGTCCAAGGCATACAGTAAACATGTAGTTAAGCATCGGAATCTAAAACTGGACTCACAGGAGAGGTTCAAATCATAGAAAGTTAGTGTCAGTCCTCTTGTACTTAAGTTGGCATTGTGCATTTTATATTAAATTCGGATGCAATTTCTGTGTATCATCGTCAATAAGAAGGTCCAAGGAATACAGTAAACCTGAAGTGAAGAATCGGAATCTAAAACTGGACTCATTGGAGGGGTTCAAATCATAGAAAGTTAGAGTGTCAGTCCTTTTCTACTTAAGTCGGCATTGTGCATTTTGTATTAAATTCCGATGCTGTTTCTGTGCTTCATCGTCAATAAGATGGTCCACGGGATACAGTAAACCAGAAGTGAAGCATCGGAATCTAAAACTGGACTCACAGGAAAGGTCAAAACATAGAAAATTAGAGTGTCAGTCCTATTGCACTTACGTCGGCATTGTGCCTTTTTTATTAAATTCGGATGCAATTTCTGTCGTTCATCGTCAATAAGAATGTCCTAGGGCTACAATAAACCTGAAGTGAAGCATCGGAATCTAAAACTGGACTCACAGGAGCGGTTCAAATCATAGAAAGTTAGAGTGTCAGTCCTCTTGTACCTAAGTCGGCATTGTGCCTTTTGTATTAAATTCGGATACAGTATCTGTGTTTCATCGTCAATAAGAAGGTCCAAGGTATACAGTAACCTGAAGTGAAGCATCGGAATCTAAAACTGGAATCACAGGAGAGTTTCAAATCATAGAAAGTTAGAGTGTCAGTCCTCTTGTATATATGTCGGCATTGTGCCTTTTGTATTAAATTCAGATGCAGTTTCTGTGTTTCATCGTCAATAAGAATGTCCAAGGTATACAGTAAACCTGAAGTGAAGCATCGGAATCTAAAACTGGACTCACAGGAGAGGTTGATATCATAGAAAGATAGAGTGTCAGTCCTCTTGTATTTAAGATGGCATTGTACCTTTTGTATTACATTCGGATGCATTTTCTGTGTTCCGTCGTCAATAAGATGGTCCAAGGTATACAGTAAACCTGAAGTGAAGCATCGTAATCGAAAACAGGTATCACAGGAGAGGTTCAAATCATAGGACGTTAGAGTGTCAGTCCTCTTTTACTTAAGTCGGCATTGTGCCTTTTGTATGAAATTCGGATGCAGTTTCTGTGTTTCATCGTCAATAAGAAGGTCCAAGGTATACAGTAAACCTGAAGTGAAGCATCGGAATCTAAAACTGGAATCACAGGAGAGTTTCAAATCATAGAAAGTTAGAGTGTCAGTCCTTCTGTACTTAAGTCGGCATTGTGCCTTTTGTATTAAATTCAGATGCAGTTTCTGTGTTTCATCGTCAATAAGAATGACCAAGGTATACAGTAAACCTGAAGTGAAGCATCGGAATCTAAAACTGGACTCACAGGAGAGGTTGAAATCATAGAAAGATAGAGTGTCAGTCCCCTTGTACTTAAGTCGGCATTGTGCCTTTTGTGTTAAAATAGGATGCGCTTTCTGTGTTTCATCGTCAATAAGAAGGTCCAAGGTATACAGTAAACCTAAAGTAAAGAATCGGAATCTAAAACTGGACTCACAGGAGAGATTCAAACCATAGAAAGTTAGAGTGTCAGTCCTTTGTACTTAAGTCGGCATTGTGCCTTTTGTATTAAATTCGGATGCAATTTCTGTGTTTCATCGTCAATAAATAGGTCCAAGGGATACAGTAAACCTGAAGTGAAGCTTCGGAATCTAAAACTGGACTCACAGGAGAGGTTCATATCATAGAAAATTAGAGTGTCAGTCCCATTGTACTTAAGTCGGCATTGTGCCTTTTGTATTAAATTCGGATGCAATTTCTGTGTTTCATCGTCAATAAGAAGGTCCACGGGATACAGTAAACCTGAAGTGAACCATCGTAATCTAAAACTGGACTCACAGGAGAGGTTCAAATCATAGAAAGTTAGAGTGTCAGTCCTCTTGTACTAAAGCCGGCATTGTGACTTTTGAATTTAATTCCGTTGCAATTTCTGTGCTTCATCGTCAATTAGAAGGTCCAAGGTATACAGTAAACCTGAAGTGAAGCATCGGTATCTAAAGCTGGACTCACAGGAGAGGTTCAAATCATAGAAAGTTAGAGTGTCAGTCCTCTTGTACTTAAGTCGGCATTGTGATTATTGAATTTAATTCCGATGCAATATCTGTGCTTCATCGTCCATAACAAGTTCTAGGGTATACATAAAATCTGAAGTGAAGCATCGGAATCTAAAACTGGACTCACAGGAGAGGTTGAAATCATAGAAAGATAGAGTGTCAGTCCTCTTGTACTTAAGATGGCATTGTGCCTTTCGTATTACATTCGTATGCATTTTCTGTGTTTCATCGTCAATAAGATGGTCCAAGGTATACAGTAAACCTGAAGTGAAGCGTCGGAATCTAAAACTGGACCCACAGGAGACGTTCAAATCATAGAAAGTTAGAGTGTCAGTCCTCTTGTACTTAAGTCGGCATTGTGCTTTTGTATTAAATTAGGATGCAATTTCTGTGTCTCATCGTCAATAAGATGGTCCAAGGCATACAGTAAACATGTAGTTAAGCATCGGAATCTAAAACTGGACTCACAGGAGAGGTTCAAATCATAGAAAGTTAGTGTCAGTCCTCTTGTACTTAAGTTGGCATTGTGCATTTTATATTAAATTCGGATGCAATTTCTGTGTATCATCGTCAATAAGAAGGTCCAAGGAATACAGTAAACCTGAAGTGAAGAATCGGAATCTAAAACTGGACTCATTGGAGGGGTTCAAATCATAGAAAGTTAGAGTGTCAGTCCTTTTCTACTTAAGTTTGCATTGTGCATTTTGTATTAAATTCCGATGCTATTTCTGTGCTTCATCGTCAATAAGATGGTCCACGGGATACAGTAAACCAGAAGTGAAGCATCGGAAACTAAAACTGGACTCACAGGAGAGGTCAAATCATAGAAAATTAGAGTGTCAGTCCTCTTGCACTTACGTCGGCATTGTGCCTTTTTTATTAAATTCGGATGCAATTTCTGTGTTAATCGTCAATAAGAATGTCCTAGGGCTACAATAAACCTGAAGTGAAGCATCGGAATCTAAAACTGGACTCACAGGAGCGGTTCAAATCATAGAAAGTTAGAGTGTCAGTCCTCTTGTACCTAAGTCGGCATTGTGCCTTTTGTATTAAATTCGGATACAGTATCTGTGTTTCATCGTCAATAAGAAGGTCCAAGGTATACAGTAACCTGAAGTGAAGAATCGGAATCTAAAACTGGAATCACAGGATAGTTTCAAATCATAGAAAGTTAGAGTGTCAGTCCTCTTGTACTTATGTCGGCATTGTGCCTTTTGTATTAAATTCAGATGCAGTTTCTGTGTTTCATCGTCAATAAGAATGTCCAAGGTATACAGTAAACCTGAAGCGAAGCATCGGAATCGAAAACTGGACTCACAGGAGAGGTTGATATCATAGAAAGATAGAGTGTCTGTCCTCTTGTATTTAAGATGGCATTGTACCTTTTGTATTACATTCCGATGCATTTTCTGTGTTTCATCGTCAATAAGATGGTCCAAGGTATACAGTAAACCTGAAGTGAAGCATCGTAATCGAAAACAGGTATCACAGGAGAGGTTCAAATCATAGGACGTTAGAGTGTCAGTCCTCTTTTACTTAAGTCGGCATTGTGCCTTTTGTATGAAATTCGGATGCAGTTTCTGTGTTTCATCGTCCATAAGAATGTCCTAGGGATACAGTAAACCTGAAGTGAAGCATCGGAATCTAAAACTGGACACACAGGAGAGGTTGAAATCATAGAAAGATAGAGTGTCAGTCCTCTTGTACTTAAGTCGGCATTGTGATTATTGAATTTAATTCCGATGCAATATCTGTGCTTCATCGTCCATAATAAGATCTAAGGTATATATAAAACCTGAAGTGAAGCGTCGGAATCTAAAACTGGACTCACAGGAAAGTTTCAAATCATAGAAAGTTAGAGTGTCAGTCCTCTTGTACTTAAGTCGGCATTGTGCCTTTTGTATTACATTCCGATGCAATTTCTGTGTTTCATCGTCAATAAGAAGGTCCAAGGTATACAGTAAACCTGAAGTGAAGCGACGGACTCTAAAACTGGACCCACAGGAGAGGTTCAAATCATAGAAAGTTAGAGTGTCAGAACTTTTGTACCTAAGTCGGCATTGTGCTTTTGTATTAAATTAGGATGCAATTTCTGTGTCTCATCGTCAATAAGAAGGTCCAAGGCATACAGTAAACCTGTAGTTAAGCATCGGAATCTAAAACTGGACTCACAGGAGAGTTTCAAATCATAGAAGGTTAGTGTCAGTCCTCTTGCACTTAAGTCGGCATTGTGCATTTTGTATTAAATTCGGATGCAATTTCTGTGTATCATCGTCAATAAGAAGGTCCAAGGAATACAGTAAACCTGAAGTGAAGCATCGGAATCTAAAACTGGGCTCATTGGAGGGGTTCAAATCATAGAAAGTTAGAGTGTCAGTCCTTTTGTACTTAAGTCGGCATTGTGCATTTCGTATTAAATTCCGATGCTATTTCTGTGTTTCATCGTGAATAAGAATGTCCTAGGGCTACAGTAAACCTGAAGTGAAGCATCGGAATCTAAAACAGGACTCACAGGAGCTTTTCAAATCATAGAAAGTTAGAGTGTCAGTCCCCTTGTACCTAAGTCGGCATTGTGCCTTTTGTATTAAATTCAGATGCAGTTTCTGTGTTTCATCGTCAATAAGAATGTCCAAGGTATACAGTAAACCTGAAGTGAAGCATCGGAATCTAAAACTGGACTCACAGGAGAGGTTGAAATCATAGAAAGATAGAGTGTCAGTCCTCTTGTATTTGATATGGCATTGTGCCTTTTGTATTACATTCGGATGCATTTTCTGTGTTTCATCGTCAATAAGATGGTCCAAGGTATACAGTAAACCTTAAGTGAAGCATCGTAATCGAAAACAGGTCTCACACGAGAGGTTCAAATCATAGGACGTTAGAGTCACAGTCCTCTTGTACTTAAGTCGGCATTGTGCCTTTTGTATGAAATTCGGATGCAATTTCTGTGTTTCATCGTCAATAAGAATGTCCTAGGGATACAGTAAACCTGAAATGAAGCATCGGAATCTAAACCTGGACTCACAGGAGCGGTTCAAATCATAGAAAGTTAGAGTGTTAGTCCTCATGTACCTAAGTCGGCATTGTGCCTTTTGTATTAAATTCGGATACAATATCTGTGTTTCATCGTCAATAAGAAGGTCCAAGTTATACAGTAAACCTGAAGTGAAGCATCGGAATCTAAAACTGGACTCACAGGAGAGGTTGAAATCATAGAAAGATAGAGTGTCAGTCCCCTTGTACTTAAGTCGGCATTGTGCCTTTTGTGTTAAAATAGGATGCGCTTTCTGTGTTTCATCGTCAATAAGAAGGTCCAGGGTATACAGTAAACCTGAAGTAAAGAATCGGAATCTAAAACTGGACTCACAGGAGAGATTCAAACCATAGAAAGTTAGAGTGTCAGTCCTTTGTACTTAAGTCGGCATTGTGCCTTTTGTATTAAATTCGGATGCAATTTCTGTGTTTCATCGTCAATAAATAGGTCCAAGGGATACAGTAAACCTGAAGTGAAGCATCGGAATCTAAAACTGGACTCACAGGAGAGGTTCATATCATAGAAAATTAGAGTGTCAGTCCTATTGCACTTAAGTCGGCATTGTGCCTTTTGTATTAAATTCGGATGCAATTTCTGTGTTTCATCGTCAATAAGAAGGTCCACGGGATACAGTAAATCTGAAGTGAACCATCGTAATCTAAAACTGGACTCACAGGAGAGGTTCAAATCATAGAAAGTTAGAGTGTCAGTCCTCTTGTACTAAAGCCGGCATTGTGACTTTTGAATTTAATTCCGTTGCAATTTCTGTGCTTCATCGTCAATTAGAAGGTCCAAGGTATACAGTAAACCTGAAGTGAAGCATCGGAATCTAAAGCTGGACTCACAGGAGAGGTTCAAATCATAGAAAGTTATAGTGTCAGTCCTCTTGTACTTAAGTCGGCATTGTGATTATTGAATTTAAATCCGATGCAATATCTGTGCTTCATCGTCCATAACAAGTTCTAGGGTATACATAAAATCTGAAGTGAAGCATCGGAATCTAAAACTGGACTCACAGGAGAGGTTGAAATCATAGAAAGATAGAGTGTCAGTCCTCTTGTACTTAAGATGGCATTGTGCCTTTCGTATTACATTCGTATGCACTTTCTGTGTTTCATCGTCAATAAGATGGTCCAAGGTATACAGTAAACCTGAAGTGAAGCGTCGGAATCGAAAACAGGTCTCACACGAGAGGTTAAAATCATAGGACGTTAGAGTCACAGTCCTCTTGTACTTAAGTCGGCATTGTGCCTTTTGTATGAAATTCGGATGCAATTTCTGTGTTTCATCGTCAATAAGAATGTCCTAGGGATACAGTAAACCTGAAATGAAGCATCGGAATCTAAAACTGGAATCACAGGAGAGTTTCAAATCATAGAAAGTTAGAGTGTCAGTCCTCCTGTACTTAAGTCGGCATTGTGCCTTTTGTATTAAATTCAGATGCAGTTTCTGTGTTTCATCGTCAATAAGAATGTCCAAGGTATACAGTAAACCTGAAGTGAAGCATCGGAATCTAAAACTGGACTCACAGGAGAGGTTGAAATCATAGAAAGATGGAGTGTCAGTCCCCTTGTACTTAAGTCGGCATTGTGCCTTTTGTGTTAAAATAGGATGCGCTTTCTGTGTTTCATCGTCAATAAGAAGGTCCAAGGTATACAGTAAACCTGAAGTAAAGAATCGGAATCTAAAACTGGACTCACAGGAGAGATTCAAACCATAGAAAGTTAGAGTGTCAGTCCTTTGTACTTAAGTCGGCATTGTGCCTTTTGTATTAAATTCGGATGCAATTTCTGTGTTTCATCGTCAATAAATAGGTCCAAGGGATACAGTAAACCTGAAGTGAAGCATCGGAATCTAAAACTGGACTCACAGGAGAGGTTCATATCATAGAAAATTAGAGTGTCAGTCCTATTGTACTTAAGTCGGCATTGTGCCTTTTGTATTAAATTCGGATGCAATTTCTGTGTTTCATCGTCAATAAGAAGGTCCACGGGATACAGTAAACCTGAAGTGAACCATCGTAACCTAAAACTGGACTCACAGGAGAGGTTCAAATCATAGAAAGTTAGAGTGTCAGTCCTCTTGTACTAAAGCCGGCATTGTGACTTTTGAATTTAATTCCGTTGCAATTTCTGTGCTTCATCGTCAATTAGAAGGTCCAAGGTATACAGTAAACCTGAAGTGAAGCATCGGAATCTAAAGCTGGACTCACAGGAGAGGTTCAAATCATAGAAAGTTAGAGTGTCAGTCCTCTTGTACTTAAGTCGGCATTGTGATTATTGAATTTAATTCCGATGCAATATCTGTGCTTCATCGTCCATAAAAAGGTCTAGGGTATACATAAAATCTGAAGTGAAGCATCGGAATCTAAAACTGGACTCACAGGAGAGGTTGAAATCATAGAAGGATAGAGTGTCAGTCCTCTTGTACTTAACATGGCATTGTGCCTGTCGTATTACATTCGTATGCATTTTCTGTGTTTCATCGTCAATAAGATGGTCCAAGGTATACAGTAAACCTGAAGTGAAGCGTCGGAATCTAAAACTGGACCCACAGGAGAGGTTCAAATCATAGAAAGTTACAGTGTCAGTCCTCTTGTACTTAAGTCGGCATTGTGCTTTTGTATTAAATTAGGATGCAATTTCTGTGTCTCATCGTCAATAAGATGGTCCAAGGCATACAGTAAACATGTAGTTAAGCATCGGAATCTAAAACTGGACTCACAGGAGAGGTTCAAATCATAGTAAGTTAGTGTCAGTCCTCTTGTACTTAAGTTGGCATTGTGCATTTTATATTAAATTCGGATGCAATTTCTGTATATCATCGTCAATAAGAAGGTCCAAGGAATACAGTAAACCTGAAGTGAAGAATCGGAATCTAAAACTGGACTCATTGGAGGGGTTCAAATCATAGAATGTTAGAGTGTCAGTCCTTTTCTACTTAAGTCGGCATTGTGCATTTTGTATTAAATTCCGATGCTATATCTGTGCTTCATCGTCAATAAGATGGTCCACGGGATACAGTAAACCAGAAGTGAAGCATCGGAATCTAAAACTGGACTCACAGGAGAGGTCAAATCATAGAAAATTAGAGTGTCAGTCCTCTTGCAGTTACGTCGGCATTGTGCCTTTTTTATTAAATTCGGATGCAATTTCTGTGTTTCATCGTCAATAAGAATGTCCTAGGGCTACAATAAACCTGAAGTGAAGCATCGGAATCTAAAACTGGACTCACAGGAGCGGTTCCAATCTTAAAAGTTAGAGTGTCAGTCCTCTTGTACCTAAGTCGGCATTGTGCCTTTTGTATTAAATTCGGATACAGTATCTGTGTTTCATCGTCAATAAGACGGTCCAAGGTATACAGTAACCTGAAGTGAAGCATCGGAATCTAAAACTGGAATCACAGGATAGTTTCAATTCATAGAAAGTTAGAGTGTCAGTCCTCTTGTACTTATGTCGGCATTGTGCCTTTTGTATTAAATTCAGATGCAGTTTCTGTGTTTCATCGTCAATAAGAATGTCCAAGGTATACAGTAAACCTGAAGTGAAGCATCGGAATCTAAAACTGGACTCACAGGAGAGGTTGACATCATAGAAAGATAGAGTGTCAGTCCTCTTGTATTTAAGATGGCATTGTACCTTTTGTATTACATTCGGATGCATTTTCTGTGTTTCATCGTCAATAAGATGGTCCAAGGTATACAGTAAACCTGAAGTGAAGCATCGTAATCGAAAACAGGTATCACAGGAGAGGTTCAAATCATAGGACGTTAGAGTGTCAGTCCTCTTTTACTTAAGTCGGCATTGTGCCTTTTGTATGAAATTCGGATGCAGTTTCTGTGTTTCATCGTCAATAAGAATGTCCTAGGGATACAGTATACCTAAAGTGAAGCATCGGAATCTAAAACTGGACTCACAGGAGAGGTTGAAATCATAGAAAGATAGAGTGTCAGTCCTCTTGTACTTAAGTCGGCATTGTGATTATTGAATTTAATTCCGATGCAATATCTGTGCTTCATCGTCCATAAAAAGGTCTAAGGTATATATAAAACCTGAAGTGAAGCGTCGGAATCTAAAACTGGACTCACAGGAAAGTTTCAAATCATAGAAAGTTAGTGTGTCAGTCCTCTTGTACTTAAGTCGGCATTGTGCCTTTTGTATTACATTCCGATGCAATTTCTGTGTTTCATCGTCAATAAGAAGGTCCAAGGTATACAGTAAACCTGAAGTGAAGCGACGGACTCTAAAACTGGACCCACAGGAGAGGTTCAAATCATAGAAAGTTAGAGTGTCAGTCCTCTTGTACCTAAGTCGGCATTGTGCTTTTGTATTAAATTAGGATGCAATTTCTGTGTCTCATCGTCAATAAGAAGGTCCAAGGCATACAGTAATCCTGTAGTTAAGCATCGGAATCTAAAACTGGACTCACAGGAGAGGTTCAAATCATAGAAAGTTAGTGTCAGTCCTCTTGCACTTAAGTCGGCATTGTGTATTTTGTATTAAATTCGGATGCAATTTCTGTGTATCATCGTCAATAAGAAGGTCCAAGGAATACAGTAAACCTGAAGTGAAGCATCGGAATCTAAAACTGTGCTCATTGGAGGGGTTCAAATCATAGAAAGTTAGAGTGTCAGTCCTTTTGTACTTAAGTCGGCATTGTGCATTTTGTATTAAATTCCGATGCCATTTCTGTGTTTCATCGTGAATAAGAATGTCCTAGGGCTACAGTAAACCTGAAGTGAAGCATCGGAATCTAAAACTGGACTCACAGGAGCTTTTCAAATCATAGACAGTTAGAGTGTCAGTCCCCTTGTACCTAAGTCGGCATTGTGCCTTTTGTATTAAATTCAGATGCAGTTTCTGTGTTTCATCGTCAATAAGAATGTCCAAGGTATACAGTAAACCTGAAGTGAAGCATCGGAATCTAAAACTGGACTCACAGGAGAGGTTGAAATCATAGAAAGTTAGAGTGTCAGTCCTATTGTACTTAAGCCGGCATTGTGCCTTTTGTATTAAATTCGGATGCAATTTCTGTATTTCATCGTCAATAAGAAGGTCCAAGGGATACAGTAAACCTGAAGTGAACCATCGGAATCTAAAACTGGACTCACAGGAGAGGTTCAAATCATAGAAAGTTAGAGTGTCTGTCCTCTTGTACTCAAGTAGGCATTGTGCCTTTTGAATTTAATTCCGTTGCAATTTCTTTTCTTTATCATCAATTACAATGTCCAAGGTATACAGTAAACCTGAAGTGAAGCATCGGAATCTAAAACTGGAATCACAGGAGAGTTTCAAATCATAGAAAGTTAGAGTGTCAGTCCTCCTGTACTTAAGTCGGCATTGTGCCTTTTGTATTAAATTCAGATGCAGTTTCTGTGTTTCATCGTCAATAAGAATGTCCAAGGTATACAGTAAACCTGAAGTGAAGCATCGGAATCTAAAACTGGACTCACAGGAGAGGTTGAAATCATAGAAAGATAGAGTGTCAGTCCCCTTGTACTTAAGTCTGCATTGTGCCTTTTGTGTTAAAATAGGATGCGCTTTCTGTGTTTCATTGTCAATAAGAAGGTCCAAGGTATACAGTAAACCTGAAGTAAAGAATCGGAATCTAAAACTGGACTCACAGGAGCGATTCAAACCATAGAAAGTTAGAGTGTCAGTCCTTTGTACTTAAGTCGGCATTGTGCCTTTTGTATTAAATTCGGATGCAATTTCTGTGTTTCATCGTCAATAAAAAGGTCCAAGGGATACAGTAAACCTGAAGTGTAGCATCGGAATCTAAAACTGGACTCACACGAGAGGTTCATAGCATAGAAAATTAGAGTGTCAGTCCTATTGTACTTAAGTCGGCATTGTGCCTTTTGTATTAAATTCGGATGCAATTTCTGTGTTTCATCGTCAATAAGAAGGTCCACGGGATACAGTAAACCTGAAGAGAACCATCGTAATCTAAAACTGGACTCACAGGAGAGGTTCAAATCATAGAAAGTTAGAGTGTCAGTCCTCTTGTACTAAAGCCGGCATTGTGCCTTTTGAATTTAATTCCGTTGCAATTTCTGTGCTTCATCGTCAATTAGAAGGTCCAAGGTATACAGTAAACCTGAAGTGAAGCATCGGAATCTAAAATTGGACTCACAGGAGAGGTTGAAATTATAGAAAGATAGAGTGTCAGTCCTCTTGTACTTAAGATGGCATTGTGCCTTTCGTATTACATTCGTATGCATTTTCTGTGTTTCATCGTCAATAAGATGGTCCAAGGTATACAGTAAACCTGAAGTGAAGCGTCGGAATCTAAAACTGGACCCACAGGAGAGGTTCAAATCATAGAAAGTTAGAGTGTCAGTCCTCTTGTACTTAAGTCGGCATTGTGCTTTTGTATTAAATTAGGATGCAATTTCTGTGTCTCATCGTCAATAAGAAGGTCCAAGGCATACAGTAAACATGTAGTTAAGCATCGGAATCTAAAACTGGACTCACAGGAGAGGATCAAATCATAGAAAGTTAGTGTCAGTCCTCTTGTACTTAAGTTGGCATTGTGCATTTTATATTAAATTCGGATGCAATTTCTGTGTATCATCGTCAATAAGAAGGTCCAAGGAATACAGTAAACCTGAAGTGAAGAATCGGAATCTAAAACTGGACTCATTGGAGGGGTTCAAATCGAAGAAAGTTAGAGTGTCAGTCCTTTTCTACTTAAGTCGGCATTGTGCATTTTGTATTAAATTCCGATGCTATTTCTGTGCTTCATCGTCAATAAGATGGTCCACGGGATACAGTAAACCAGAAGTGAAGCATCGGAATCTAAAACTGGACTCACAGGAGAGGTCAAATCATAGAAAATTAGAGTGTCAGTCCTCTTGCACTTACGTCGGCATTGTGCCTTTTTTATTAAATTCGGATGCAATTTCTGTGTTTCATCGTCAATAAGAATGTCCTAGGGCTATAATAAACCTGAAGTGAAGCATCGGAATCTAAAACTGGACTCACAGGAGCGGTTCAAATCATAGAAAGTTAGAGTGTCAGTCCTCTTGTACCTAAGTCGGCATTGTGCCTTTTGTATTAAATTCGGATACAGTATCTGTGTTTCATCGTCAATAAGAAGGTCCAAGGTATACAGTAACCTGAAGTGAAGCATCGGAACCTAAAACTGGAATCACAGGAGAGTTTCAAATCATAGAAAGTTAGAGTGTCAGTCCTCTTGTACTTATGTCGGCATTGTGCCTTTTGTATTAAATTCAGATGCAGCTTCTGTGTTTCATCGTCAATAAGAATGTCCAAGGTATACAGTAAACCTGAAGTGAAGCATCGGAATCTAAAACTGGACTCACAGGAGAGGTTGATATCATAGAAAGATAGAGTGTCAGTCCTCTTGTATTTAAGATGGCATTGTACCTTTTGTATTACATTCGGATGCATTTTCTGTGTTTCATCGTCAATAAGATGGTCCAAGGTATACAGTAAACCTGAAGTGAAGCATCGTAATCGAAAACAGGTATCACAGGAGAGGTTCAAATCATAGGACGTTAGAGTGTCAGTCCTCTTTTACTTAAGTCGGCATTGTGCCTTTTGTATGAAATTCGGATGCAGTTTCTGTGTTTCATCGTCAATAAGAATGTCCTAGGGATACAGTAAACCTGAAGTGAAGCATCGGAATCTAAAACTGGACACACAGGAGAGGTTGAAATCATAGAAAGATAGAGTGTCAGTCCTCTTGTACTTAAGTCGGCATTGTGATTATTGAATTTAATTCCGATGCAATATCTGTGCTTCATCGTCCATAAAAAGGTCTAAGGTATATATAAAACCTGAAGTGAAGCGTCGGAATCTAAAACTGGACTCACAGGAGAGTTTCAAGTCATAGAAAGTTAGAGTGTCAGTCCTCTTGTATTTAAGATGGCATTGTGCCTTTTGTATTTCATTCGGATGCATTTTCTGTGTTTCATCGTCAATAAGATGGTCCAAGGTATACAGTAAACCTGAAGTGAAGCATCGTAATCGAAAACAGGTCTCACAGGAGAGGTTCAAATCATAGGACGTTAGAGTGTCAGTCCTCTTGTTCTTAAGTCGGCATTGTGTTTTTTGTATGAAATTCGGATGCAATTTCTGTGTTTCATCGTCAATAAGAATGTCCTAGGGATACAGTAAACCTGAAGTGAAGCATCGGAATCTAAAACTGGACTCACAGGAGAGGTTGAAATCATAGAAAGTTAGAGTGTCAGTCCTATTGTACTTAAGTCGGCATTGTGCCTTTTGTATTAAATTCGGATGCAATTTCTGTATTTCATCGTCAATAACAAGGTCCAAGGGATACAGTAAACCTGAAGTGAACCATCGGAATCTAAAACTGGACTCACAGGAGAGGTTCAAATCATAGAAAGTTAGAGTGTCTGTCCTCTTGTACTCAAGTAGGCATTGTGCCTTTTGAATTTAATTCCGTTGCAATTTCTTTTCTTTATCATCAATTAGAATGTCCAAGGTATACAGTAAACCTGAAGTGAAGCATCGGAATCTAAAACTGGAATCACAGGAGAGTTTCAAATCATAGAAAGTTAGAGTGTCAGTCCTCCTGTACTTAAGTCGGCATTGTGCCTTTTGTATTAAATTCAGATGCAGTTTCTGTGTTTCATCGTCAATAAGAATGTCCAAGGTATACAGTAAACCTGAAGTGAAGCATCGGAATCTAAAACTGGACTCACAGGAGAGGTTGAAATCATAGAAAGATAGAGTGTCAGTCCCCTTGTACTTAAGTCTGCATTGTGCCTTTTGTGTTAAAATAGGATGCGCTTTCTGTGTTTCATTGTCAATAAGAAGGTCCAAGGTATACAGTAAACCTGAAGTAAAGAATCGGAATCTAAAACTGGACTCACAGGAGAGATTCAAACCATAGAAAGTTAGAGTGTCAGTCCTTTGTACTTAAGTCGGCATTGTGCCTTTTGTATTAAATTCGGATGCAGTTTCTGTGTTTCATCGTCAATAAAAAGGTCCAAGGGATACAGTAAACCTGAAGTGTAGCATCGGAATCTAAAACTGGACTCACACGAGAGGTTCATAGCATAGAAAATTAGAGTGTCAGTCCTATTGTACTTAAGTCGGCATTGTGCCTTTTGTATTAAATTCGGATGCAATTTCTGTGTTTCATCGTCAATAAGAAGGTCCACGGGATACAGTAAACCTGAAGAGAACCATCGTAATCTAAAACTGGACTCACAGGAGAGGTTCAAATCATAGAAAGTTAGAGTGTCAGTCCTCTTGTACTAAAGCCGGCATTGTGCCTTTTGAATTTAATTCCGTTGCAATTTCTGTGCTTCATCGTCAATTAGAAGGCCCAAGGTATACAGTAAACCTGAAGTAAAGCATCGAAATCTAAAATTGGACTCACAGGAGAGGTTGAAATTATAGAAAGATAGAGTGTCAGTCCTCTTGTACTTAAGATGGCATTGTGCCTTTCGTATTACATTCGTATGCATTTTCTGTGTTTCATCGTCAATAAGATGGTCCAAGGTATACAGTAAACCTGAAGTGAAGCGTCGGAATCTAAAACTGGACCCACAGGAGAGGTTCAAATCATAGAAAGTTAGAGTGTCAGTCCTCTTGTACTTAAGTCGGCATTGTGCTTTTGTATTAAATTAGGATGCAATTTCTGTGTCTCATCGTCAATAAGAAGGTCCAAGGCATACAGTAAACATGTAGTTAAGCATCGGAATCTAAAACTGGACTCACAGGAGAGGTTCAAATCATAGAAAGTTAGTGTCAGTCCTCTTGTACTTAAGTTGGCATTGTGCATTTTATATTAAATTCGGATGCAATTTCTGTGTATCATCGTCAATAAGAAGGTCCAAGGAATACAGTAAACCTGAAGTGAAGAATCGGAATCTAAAACTGGACTCATTGGAGGGGTTCAAATCGAAGAAAGTTAGAGTGTCAGTCCTTTTCTACTTAAGTCGGCATTGTGCATTTTGTATTAAATTCCGATGCTATTTCTGTGCTTCATCGTCAATAAGATGGTCCACGGGATACAGTAAACCAGAAGTGAAGCATCGGAATCTAAAACTGGACTCACAGGAGAGGTTGATATCATAGAAAGATAGAGTGTCAGTCCTCTTGTATTTAAGATGGCATTGTACCTTTTGTATTACATTCGGATGCATTTTCTGTGTTTCATCGTCAATAAGATGGTCCAAGGTATACAGTAAACCTGAAGTGAAGCATCGTAATCGAAAACAGGTATCACAGGAGAGGTTCAAATCATAGGACGTTAGAGTGTCAGTCCTCTTTTACTTAAGTCGGCATTGTGCCTTTTGTATGAAATTCGGATGCAGTTTCTGTGTTTCATCGTCAATAAGAATGTCCTAGGGATACAGTAAACCTGAAGTGAAGCATCGGAATCTAAAACTGGACACACAGGAGAGGTTGAAATCATAGAAAGATAGAGTGTCAGTCCTCTTGTACTTAAGTCGGCATTGTGATTATTGAATTTAATTCCGATGCAATATCTGTGCTTCATCGTCCATAAAAAGGTCTAAGGTATATATAAAACCTGAAGTGAAGCGTCGGAATCTAAAACTGGACTCACAGGAGAGTTTCAAATCATAGAAAGTTAGAGTGTCAGTCCTCTTGTACTTAAGTCGGCATTGTGCCTTTTGTATTACATTCCGAAGCAATTTCTGTGTTTCATCGTCAATAAGAAGGTCCAAGGTATACTGTAAACCTGAAGTGAAGCGACGGACTCTAAAACTGGACCCTCAGGAGAGGTTTAAATCATAGAAAGTTAGAGAGTCAGTCCTCTTGTACCTAAGTCGGCATTGTGCTTTTGTATTAAATTAGGATGCAATTTCTGTGTCTCATCGTCAATAAGAAGGTCCAAGGCATACAGTAAACCTGTAGTTAAGCATCGGAATCTAAAACTGGACTCACAGGAGAGGTTCAAATCATAGAAAGTTAGTGTCAGTCCTCTGGCACTTAAGTCGGCATTGTGCATTTTGTATTAAATTCGGATGCAATTTCTGTGTATCATCATCAATAAGAAGGTCCAAGGAATACAGTGAACCTGAAGTGAAGCATCGGAATCTAAAACTGGGCTCATTGGAGGGGTTCAAATATAGAAAGTTAGAGTGTCAGTCCTTTTGTACTTAAGTCGGCATTGTGCATTTTGTATTAAATTCCGATGCTATTTCTGTGTTTCATCGTCAATAAGAATGTCCTAGGGCTTCAGTAAACCTGAAGTGAAGCATCGGAATCTAAAACTGGACTCACAGGAGCTTTTCAAATCATAGACAGTTAGAGTGTCAGTCCCCTTGTACCTAAGTCGGTATTGTGCCTTTTGTATTAAATTCAGATGCAGTTTCTGTGTTTCATCGTCAATAAGAATGTCCAAGGTATACAGTAAACCTGAAGTGAAGCATCGGAATCTGCAACCGGACTCACAGGAGAGGTTGAAATCATAGAAAGATAGAGTGTCAGTCCTCTTGTATTTAAGATGGCATTGTGCCTTTTGTATTACATTCGGATGCATTTTCTGTGTTTCATCGTCAATAAGATGGTCCAAGGTATACAGTAAACCTGAAGTGAAGCATCGTAATCGAAAACAGGTCTCACAGGAGAGGTTCAAATTATAGGACGTTAGAGTGTCAGTCCTCTTGTTCTTAAGTCGGCATTGTGTTTTTTGTATGAAATTCGGATGCAATTTCTGTGTTTCATCGTCAATAAGAATGTCCTAGGGATACAGTAAACCTGAAGTGAAGCATCGGAATCTAAAACTGGACTCACAGGAGACGTTGAAATCATAGAAAGATAGAGTGTCAGTCCTCTTGTACTGATGTCGGCATTGTGCCTTTTGTATTAAAATAAGAGGCAATTTCTGTGTTTCATCGTCAATAAGAAGGTCCAAGGTATACAGTAAACCTGAAGTGTAGCATCGGAATCTAAAACTGGATTCACAGGAGAGGTTCAAATCATAGAAAGTTAGAGTGTCAGTCCTATTGTACTGAAGTCGGCATTGTGCCTTTTGTATTAAATTCGGATGCAATTTCTGTATTTCATCGTCAATAAGAAGGTCCAAGGGATACAGTAAACCTGAAGTGAACCATCGGAATCTAAAACTGGACTCACAGGAGAGGTTCAAGTCATAGAAAGTTAGAGTGTCTGTCCTCTTGTACTCAAGTAGGCATTGTGCCTTTTCAATTTAATTCCGTTGCAATTTCCTTTCTTTATCGTCAATTAGAAGATCCGAGGTATACAGTAAACCTGAAGTGAAGCATCGGAATCTAAAGCTGGACTCACAGGAGAGGTTCAAATCATAGAAAGTTAGAGTGTCAGTCGTCTTGTACATAAGTCGGCATTGTGCCTTTTGCATTTAATTCCGATGCAATTTCTGTGCTTCATCGTCGGTAAGAAGGTCCAAGGTATACAGTAACCCTAAAGTGAAGCATCGGAATCTAAAACTGTACTCACAGGAGAGGTTCAAATCATAGAAAGTTAAAGTGTCATTCCTCTTGTACTTAAGTCGGCATTGTGAATATTGAATTTAATTCCGATGCAATATCTGTGCTTCATCGTCCATAACAAGGTCTAAGGTATATATAAAACCTGAAGTGAAGCATCGGAATCTAAAACTGGACTCACAGGAGAGGTTCAAATCATAGAAAGTTAGAGTGTCAGTCCTCTTGTACCTAAGTCGGCATTGTGCTTTTGTATTAAATTAGGATGCTATCTCTGTGTCTCATCGTCCATAAGAAGGGCCAAGCCATACAGTTAACCTGTAGTTAAGCATCGGAATCTAAAACTGGACTCACAGGAGAGGTCAAATCATAGAAAGTTAGAGTGTCAGTCCTCTTGCACTTACGTCGCATTGTGCCTTTTGTATTAAATTCGGATGCAATTTCTGTGTTTCATCGTCAATAAGAATGTCCTAGGGCTCCAGTAAACCTGAAGTGAAGCATCGGAATCTAAAACTGGACTCACAGGAGCTTTTCAAATCATAGACAGTTAGAGTGTCAGTCCCCTTGTACCTAAGACGGCATTGTGCCTTTTGTATTAAATTCAGATCCAGTTTCTGTGATTCATCGTCAATAAGAATGTCCAAGGTACACAGTAAACCTGAAATGAAGCATCGGAATCTAAAACTGGACTCACAGGAGAGGTTGAAATCATAGAAAGATAGAGTGTCAGTCCTCTTGTATTTAAGATGGCATTGTGCCTTTTGTATTACATTCGGATGCATTTTCTGTGTTTCATCGTCAATAAGATGGTCCAAGGTATACAGTAAACCTGAAGTGAAGCATCGTAATCGAAAACAGGTCTCACAGGAGAGGTTCAAATCATAGGACGTTAGAGTGTCAGTCCTCTTGTTCTTATGTCGGCATTGTGTTTTTTGTATGAAATTCGGATGCAATTTCTGTGTTTCATCGTCAATAAGAATGTTAGGGATACAGTAAACCTGAAGTGAAGCATCGGAATCTAAAATTGGACTCACAGGAGAGGCTGAAATCAAAGAAAGATAGAGTGTCAGTCCTCTTGTACTTATGTCGCCATTGTGCCTTTTGTATTAAATTAGGAGGCAATTTCTGTGTTTCATCGTCAATAAGAAGGTCCAAGGTATACAGTAAACCTGAAGTAAAGCATCGGAATCTAAAACTGGACTCACAGGAGAGATTCAAACCATAGAAAGTTAGAGTGTCAGTCCCTTGTACTTAAGTCGATATTGTGCCTTTTGTATTAAATTCGGATGCAATTTCTGTGTTTCATCGTCAATAAGAAGGTCCAAGGGATACATTAAACCTGAAGTGAAGCATCGGAATCTAAAACTGGACTCACAGGAGAGGTTCAAATCATAGAAAGTTAGAGTGTCAGTCCTATTGTACTTAAGTCGGCATTGTGCCTTTTGTATTAAATTCGGATGCAATTTCTGTATTTCATCGTCAATAAGAAGGTCCAAGGGATACAGTAAACCTGAAGTGAACCATCGGAATCTAAAACTGGACTCACAGGAGAGGTTCAAATCATAGAAAGTTAGAGTGTCAGTCCTCTTGTACTAAAGTAGGCATTGTGTCTTTTGAATTTAATTCCGTTGCAATTTCTGTGCTTTATCGTCAATTAGAAGGTCCGAGGTATACAGTAAACCTGAAGTGAAGCATCGGAATCTAAAGCTGGACTCACAGGAGAGGTTCAAATCATATAAAGTTAGAGTGTCAGTCGTCTTGTACATAAGTCGGCATTGTGCCTTTTGCATTAATTTCCGATGCAATTTCTGTGCTTCATCTTCGGTAAGAAGGTCCAAGGTATACAGTAATCCTAAAGTGAAGCATCGGAATCTAAAACTGTACTCACAGGAGAGGTTCAAATCATAGAAAGTTAGAGTGTCATTCCTCTTATACTTAAGTCGGCATTGTGATTATTGAATTTAATTCCGATGCAATATCTGTGCTTCATCGTCTAAAACAAGGTCTAAGGTATATATAAAACCTGAAGTGAAGCATCGGAATCTAAAACTGGATTCACAGGAGAGGTTCAAATCATAGAAAGTTAGAGTGTCAGTCCTCTTGTACTTAAGTCGGCATTGTGCCTTTTGTATTACTTTCCGATGCAATTTCTGTGTTTCATCGTCAATAAGAAGGTCCAAGGTATACAGTAAACCTGAAGTGAAGCGACGGACTCTAAAACTGGACCCTCAGGAGAGGTTCAAATCATAGAAAGTTAGAGTGTCAGTCCTCTTGTACCTAAGTCGGCATTGTGCTTTTGTATTACATTAGGATGCAATTTCTGTGTCTCATCGTCAATAAGAAGGTCCAAAGCATACAGTAAACCTGTAGCTAAGCATCGGAATCCAAAACTGGACTCATTGGAGGGGTCCAAATCATAGAAAGTTAGAGTGTCAGTCCTTTTGTACTTAAGTCGGCATTGTGCATTTTGTATTAAATTCCGATGCTATTTCTGTGCTTCATCGTCAATAAGATGGTCCACGGGATACAGTAAACCAGAATTGAAGCATCGGAATCTAAAACTGGACTCACAGGAGAGGTCAAATCATAGAAAGTTAGAGTGTCAGTCCTCTTGCACTTACGTCGGCATTGTGCCTTTTGTATTAAATTCGGATGCAATTTCTGTATTTCATTGTCAATAAGAAGGTCCAAGGGATACAGTAAACCTGAAGTGAACCATCGAATCTAAAACTGGACTCACAGGAAAGGTTCAAATCATAGAAAGTTAGAGTGTCAGTCCTCTTGTACTAAAGTAGGCATTGTGCCTTTTGTATTAAATTCGGGTGCAATTTCTGTGTTTCATCGTCAATAAGAATGTCCTAGGGCTACAGTAAACCTGAAGTGAAGCATCGGAATCTAAAACTGGACCCACAGGAGCTTTTCAAATCATAGACAGTTAGAGTGTCAGTCCCCTTGTAACTAAGTCGGCATTGTGCCTTTTGTATTAAATTCAGATCCAGTTTCTCTGTTTCATCGTCAATAAGAATGTCCAAGGTATACAGTAATCCAGAAGTGGAGCATCGGAATCGAAAACAGGTCTCACAGGAGAGGTTCAAATCATAGGACGTTAGAGTGTCAGTCCTCTTGTTCTTAAGTCGGCATTGTGTTTTTTGTATGAAATTCGGATGCAATTTCTGTGTTTCATCGTCAATAAGAATGTCCTAGGGATACAGAAAACCTGAAGTGAAGCATCGGAATCTAAAACTGGACTCACAGGAGAGGTTGAAATCAAAGAAAGATAGAGTGTCAGTCCTCTTGTACTTATGTCGGCATTGTGCCTTTTGTATTAAAATAGGAGGCAATTTCTGTGTTTCATCGTCAATACGAAGGTCCAAGGTATACAGTAAACCTGAAGTAAAGCATCGGAATCTAAAACTGGACTCACAGGAGAGATTCAAACCATAGAAAGTTAGAGTGTCAGTCCTTTGTACTTAAGTCGGCATTGTGCCTTTTGTATTAAATTCGGATGCAATTTCTGTGTTTCATCGTCAATAAGAAGGTCCAAGGGATACAGTAAACCTGAAGTGAAGCATCGGAATCTAAAACTGGACTCACAGGAGAGGTTCAAATCATAGAAAGTTAGAGTGTCAGTCCTCTTGTACTAAAGTAGGCATTGTGCCTTTTGAATTTAATTCCGTTGCAATTTCTGTGCTTTATCGTCAATTAGAAGGTCCGAGGTATACAGTAAACCTGAAGTGAAGCATCGGAATCTAAAGCTGGACTCACAGGAGAGGTTCAAATCATAGAAAGTTAGAGTGTCAGTCGTCTTGTACATAAGTCGGCATTGTGCCTTTTGCATTTAATTCCGATGCAATTTCTGTGCTTCATCGTCGGTAAGGAGGTCCAAGGTATATAGTAATCCCAAAGTGAAGCATCGGAATCTAAAACTGTACTCACAGGAGAGGTTCAAATCATAGAAAGTTAGAGTGTCAGTCCTCTTGTACTTAAGTCGGCATTGTGATTATTGAATTTAATTCCGATGAAATATCTGTGCTTCATCGTCCATAACAAGGTCTAAGGTATATATAATACCTGAAGTGAAGCATCGGAATCTAAAACTGGACTCACAGGAGAGGTTCAAATCATAGAAAGTTGGAGTGTCAGTCCTCTTGTACTTAAGTCGGCATTGTGCCTTTTGTATTACATTCCGATGCAATGTCTGTGTTTCATCGTCAATAAGAAGGTCCAAGGTATGCAGTAAACCTGAAGTGAAGCGACGGAATCTAAAACTGGACCCACAGGAGAGGTTCAAATTATAGAAAGTTAGAGTGTCAGTCCTCTTGTACCTAAGTCGGCATTGTGCTTTTGTATTAAATTAGGGTGCAATTTCTGTGTCTCATCGTCAATAAGAAGGTCCAAGGCATACAGTAAACCTGTAGTTAAGCATCGGAATCTAAAACTGGACTCACAGGAGAGTTTCAAATCATAGAAAGTTAGGGTCAGTCCTCTTGCACTTAAGTCGGCATTGTGCATTTTGTATTAAATTCGGATGCAATTTCTGTGTATCATCGTCAATAAGAAGGTCCACGGGATACAGTAAACCAGAATTGGAGCATCGGAATCTAAAACTGGACTCACAGGAGAGGTCAAATCATAGAATGGTAGAGTGTCAGTCCTCTTGCACTTACGTCGGCATTGTGCCTTTTGTATTAAATTCGGATGCAATTTCTGTGTTTCATCGTCAATAAGAAGGTCCAAGGTATACAGGAACCTGAAGTGAAGCATCGGAATCTAAAACTGGAATCACAGGAGAGTTTCAAATCATAGAAAGTTAGAGTGTCAGTCCTCTTGTACTTATGTAGGCATTGTGCCTTTTGTATTAAATTCAGATGCAGTTTCTGTGTTTCATCGTCAATAAGAATGTCCAAGGTATACAGTAAACCTGAAGTGGAGCATCGGAATCTAAAACTGGACTCACAGGAGAGGTTGAAATCATAGAAAGTTAGAGTGCCAGTCCCATTGTACATAAGTCGGCATTGTGCCTTTTGTATTAAATTCGGATGCAATTTCTGTGTTTCATCGTCAATAAGAAGGTCCAAGGGATACAGTAAACCTGAAGTGAAGCATCGGAATCTAAAACTGGACTCACAGGAGAGGTTCAATTCATAGAAAGTTACAGTTTAGTCCTCTTGTACTTAAGTCGGCATTGTGATTTTTCATTTAATTCCGATGCAATTTCTGTGTTTCGTCGTCAATAAGAAGGTCCAAGGGATACAGTAAACCTTAAGTGAAGCATCGGAATCTAAAACTGGACTCACAGGAGTGGTTCAAATCATAGAAAGTTAGAGTGCCAGTCCCAATGTACATAAGTCGGCATTGTGCCTTTTGTATTAAATTCGGATACAATATCTGTGTTTCATCGTCAATAAGAAGGTCCAAGGTATACAGTACCCTGAAGTGAAGCATCGGAATCTAAAACTGGAATCACAGGAGAGTTTCAAATCATAGAAAGTTAGAGTGTCAGTCCTCTTGTATTTAGGATGGCATTGTGCCTTTTGTATTACATTCGGATGCATTTTCTGTATTTCATCGTCAATAAGATGGTCCAAGGTATACAGTAAACCTGAAGTGAAGCATCGTAATCGAAAACAGGTCTCACAGGAGAGGTTCAAATCATAGGACGTTAGAGTGTCAGTCCTCTTGTACTTAAGTCGGCATTGTGCCTTTTGTATGAAATTCGGATGCAATTTCTGTGTATCATCGTCAATAAGAAGGTCCAAGGAATACAGTAAACCTGAAGTGAAGCATCGTAATCTAAAACTGGGCTCATTGGAGGGGTTCAAATCATAGAAAGTTAGAGTGTCAGTCCTTTTGTACTTAAGTCGGCATTGTGCATCTTGTATTAAATTCGGATGCAATTTCTGTGTTTCATCGTCAATAAGAATGTCCTAGGGCTACAGTAAACCTGAAGTGAAGCATCGGATTCTAAAACTGGACTCACAGGAGCTTTTCAAATCATAGACCGTTAGAGTGTCAGTCCCCTTGTACCTAAGTCGGCATTGTGCCTTTTGTATTAAATTCAGATCCAGTTTCTGTGTTTCATCGTCAATAAGAATGTCCAAGGTATACAGTAAACCTGAAGTGAAGCATCGGAATCTAAAACTGGACTCACAGGAGAGGCTGAAATCATAGAAAGATAGAGTGTCAGTCCTCTTGTATTTAAGATGGCATTGTGCCTTTTGTATTACATTCGGATGCATTTTCTGTGTTTCATCGTCAATAAGATGGTCCAAGGTATACAGTAAACCTGAAGTGAAGCATCGTAATCGAAAACAGGTCTCACAGGAGAGGTTCAAATCATAAGACGTTAGAGTGTCAGTCCTCTTGTTCTTAAGTCGGCATTGTGTTTTTTGTATGAAATTCGGATGCAATTTCTGTGTTTCATCGTCAATAAGGATGTCCTAGGGATACAGTACACCTGAAGTGAAGCATCGGAATCTAAAACTGGACTCACAGGAGAGGTTGAAATCAAAGAAAGATAGAGTGTCAGTCCTCTTGTAGTTATGTCGGCATTGTGCCTTTTGTATTAAAATAGGAGGCAATTTCTGTGTTTCATCGTCAATAACAAGGTCCAAGGTATACAGTAAACCTGAAGTAAAGCATCGGAATCTAAAACTGGACTCACAGGAGAGATTCAAACCATAGAAAGTTAGAGTGTCAGTCCTTTGTACTTAAGTCGGCATTGTGCCTTTTGTATTAAATTCGGATGCAATTTCTGTGTTTCATCGTCAATAAGAAGGTCCAAGGGATACAGTAAACTTGAAGTGAAGCATCGGACTCTAAAACTGGACTCACAGGAGAGGTTCAAATCATAGAAAGTTAGAGTGTCAGTCCTATTGTACTTAAGTCGGCATTGTCCCTTTTGTATTAAATTCGGATGCAATTTCTGTATTTCATCGTCAATAAGAAGGTCCAAGGGATACAGTAAACCTGAAGCGAACCATCGGAATCTAAAACTGGACTCACAGGAGAGGTTCAAATCATAGAAAGTTAGAGTGACAGTCCTCATGTACTAAAGTAGGCATTGTGCCTTTTGAATTTAATTCCGTTTCAATTTCTGTGCTTTATCGTCAATTAGAAGGTCCGAGGTATACAGTTAACCTGAAGTGAAGCATCGGAATCTAAAGCTGGACTCACAGGAGAGGTTCAAATCATAGTAAGTTAGAGTGTCAGTCGTCTTGTAGATAAGTCGGCATTGTGCCTTTTGCATTTAATTCCGATGCAATTTCTGTGCTTCATCGTCGGTAAGAAGGTCCAAGGTATACAGTAATCCTAAAGTGAAGCATCGGAATCAAAACTGTACTCACAGGAGAGGTTCAAATCATAGAGAGTTAGAGTGTTTGTCCTCTTGTACTTAAGTCGGCATTGTGATTATTGAATTTAATTCCGATGCAATATCTGTGCTTCATCGTCCATAACAAGGTCTAAGGTATATATAAAACCTGAAGTGAAGCATCGGAATCTAAAACTGGACTCACAGGAGAGGTTCAAATCATAGAAAGTTGGAGTGTCAGTCCTCTTGTACTTAAGTCGGCATTGTGCCTTTTGTATTACATTCCGATGCAATTTCTGTGTTTCATCGTCAATGAGAAGGTCCAAGGTATGCAGTAAACCTGAAGTGAAGCGACGGAATCTGAAACTCACCCACAGGAGAGGTTCAAATCATAGAAAGTTAGAGTGTCAGTCCTCTTGTACCTAGGTCGGCATTGTGCTTTTGTATTAATTTAGGATGCAATTTCTGTGTCTCATCGTCAATAAGAAGGTCCAAGGCATACAGTAAACCTGTAGTTAAGCATCGGAATCTAAAACTGGACTCACAGGAGAGATTCAAATCATAGAAAGTTAGTGTCAGTCCTCTTGCACTTAAGTCGGCATTGTGCATTTTGTATTAAATTCGGATGCAATTTCTGTGTATCATCGTCAATAAGAAGGTCCAAGGTATACAGTAACCTGAAGTGAAGCATCGGAATCTAAAACTGGAATCACAGGAGAGTTTCAAATCATAGAAAGTTAGAGTGTCTGTCCTCTTGTATTTAAGATGGCATTGTGCCTTTTGTATTACATTCGGATGCATTTTCTGTGTTTCATCGTCAATAAGATGGTCCAAGGTATACAGTAAACCTGAAGTGAAGCATCGTAATCGAAAAAAGGTCTCACAGGAGAGGTTCAAATCATAGGACGTTAGAGTGTCAGTCCTCTTGTACTTAAGTCGGCATTATGCCTTTTGTATGAAATTCGGATGCTATTTCTGTGTTTCATAGTCAATAAGAATGTCCTAGGGATACAGTAAACCTGAAGTGAAGCATCGGAATCTAAAACTGGACTCACAGGAGAGGTTCAAATCATAGAAAGTTAGAGTGTCAGTCCTATTGTACTTAAGTCGGCATTGTGCCTTTTGTATTAAATTTGGATGCGATTTCCGTATTTCATCGTCAATAAGAAGGTCCAAGGGATACAGTACACCTGAAGTGAACCATCGGAATCTAAAACTGGACTCACAGGAGAGGTTCAAATCATAGAAAGTTAGAGTGACAGTCCTCTTGTACTTTAGTCGGCACTGTGTCTTTTGAATTTAATTCCGATGCAATTTCTGTGTTTCATCGTCAATAAGATGGTCCAAGGTATACAGTAAACCTGAAGTGAAGCATCGGAATCTAAAACTGGGCTCACACGAGAGGTTGAAATCATATAAAGATAGATTGTCAGTCCTCTTGTACTTAAGCCGGCATTGTGCCTTTTGTATTAAAATGGGATGCAATTTTTGTGTTTCATCGTCAATAAGAAGGTCCAAGGTATACAGTAAACCTGAAGTGAAGCATCGGAATCTAAACTGGACTCTCAGGAGAGGTTTAAATCATAGAAAGTTAGAGTGACAGTCCTCTTGTACTTTAGTCGGCACTGTGTCTTTTGAATTTAATTCCGATGCAATTTCTGTGTTTCATCGTCAATAAGATGGTCCAAGGTATACAGTAAACCTGAAGTGAAGCATCGGAATCTAAAACTGGACTCACAGGAGACGTTTAAATCATTGAAACTTAGAGTGTCAGTCCTCTTGTACTTAAGTCGGCATTGTGCCTTTTGTATTTAATTCGGATGCAATTTCTGTGTTTCATCGTCAATAAGAAGGTCCAAGGTATACAGTAAACCTGAAGTGAAGCATCGGAATCTAAAACTGGACTCACAGGAGAGGTTGAAATCATATAAAGATAGATTGTCAGTCCTCTTGTACTTAAGCCGGCATTGTGCCTTTTGTATTAAAATAGGATGCAATTTCTGTGTTTCATCGTCAATAAGAAGGTCCAAGGTATACAGTATACCTGAAGTGAAGCATCGGAATCTAAAACTGGACTCACAGGAGAAGTTCAAATCATAGAAATTTGGAGTGTCCGTTCTTTGTACTTAAAACGGCATAGTGCCTTTTGTATTAAATTCGGATGCAATTTCAGTGTTTCGTCGTCAATAAGAAGGTCCAAGGGATATAGTAAACCTTAAGTGAAGCATCGGAATCTAAAACTGGACTCACAGGAGAGGTTCAAATCATAAAAAGTTAGAGTGCCAGTCCCATTGTACATAAGTCGGCATTGTGCCTTTTGCATTAAATTCGGATGCAATTTCTGTGTTTCATCGTCAATAAGAAGGTCCAAGGGATACAGTAAACCTGAAGTGAAGCATCGGAATCTAAAACTGGACCCACAGGAGAGGTTCAATTCATAGAAAGTTACAGTTCAGTCCTCTTGTACTTAAGTCGGCATTGTGATTTTTAATTTAATTCCGATGCAATTTCTGTGTTTCATCGTCAATAAGAAGGTCCAAGGTATAGAGTAAACCTGAAGTGAAGCATCGGATTCTAAAACTGGACTCACAGGAGAGGTTCAAATCATAGAAAGTTAGACTGTCAGTCCTCTTGTACTTAAGTCGGCATTGTGCCTTTTGTATTAAAATCGGATGCAATTACTGTGTTTCATCGTCAATAAGAAGGTCCTAGGATTACGGTAAACCTGAAGTGTAGCATTGGAATCTAAAACTGGACGCACAGTAGAGGTTCAAATCATCGAAAGTTAGAGTGTCAGTCCTTTTGTACTAAACTCGGCATTGTCCATTTTCTATTAAATTCGGATGCAATTTCTGTGTTTCATAGTCAATAAGAAGGTCCAAGGTATACTGTAAACCTGAAGTGAAGCATCGGAATGTGAAACTGGACTCACAGGAGAGGTTCAAATCACAGAAAGTTAGAGGTTCAGTCCTCTTGTACTCAAGTCGGCATTGTGCCTTTTGTATTAAATTCGGATGCAATTTCTGTGATTCATAGTCAATAAGAAGGTCCAAGGGATACAGTAAACCTGAAGTGAAGCATCGGAATCTAAAACTGGACTCACAGGAGAGGTTCAAATCATAGAAAGTTATAGTGTCAGTCCTCTTGTACTTAAGACTTCTATCCATTGTGGATGTGGAACACTGCGACTGTATTCGTATCTGTGGCTAAGTGTGTTCAGCGATGTTTACGAAAAACAAGATATATGTTTCCAACAGTGCCTCATAAAAGTAATATACATCTAGTGAAAGTTTTAACTTGTGAAATTGTGAAAAACAAGACACAATGGTTTCAAAAATACGTCCTAAAAGAGATATATATATACCTGCAGAAAGATTTATCTCCACAGATACTCAACCACCCACACAATGGGTACAAAAAAGCACTAAATGTATATACCATCTGATGATGAGTTGCTAGGCAGCTCGAAACCGGTCATGGTTATATAAAATACATCTACATAAAAGGCGACTGGTTGCAGTAATTTCTGAAAACCTCTTGTACTTAAGTCGGCATTGTGCCTTTTGTATCAAATTCGGATGCAATTTCTGTGTTTCATCGTCAATAAGAAGGCCCAAGGTATTCAGTAAACCTGAAGCGTAGCATCGGAATCTAAAACTGGACTCACAGGAGAGATTAAAATCATAGAAAGTTAGAGTGTCAGTCCTCTTGTAATTAAGTCGGCATTGTGCCTATTGTATTAGATTAAGATGCAATATCTGTATTTCACCGTCAATAAGAATGTCCAGTGGATACAGTAAACCTGAAGTGAAGCATCGGAATCTAAAACTGGACTCACAGAAGAGGTTCAAATCACAGAAACTTAGAGTGTCAGTCCTCTTGTACTTAAGTCGGCATTGTACCTTTTGTATTAAAATCGGATGCAATTTCTGTGTTTCATCGTCAATAAGAAGGCCCTAGGATTACGGAAAACCTGAAGTGTAGCATTGGAATATAAAACTGGACTCACAGGAGTGGTTCAAATCATCGAAAGTTATGGTGTCAGTCCTCTTGTACTTAAGTCGGCATTGTGCCTTTTGTATTAAATTCGGATGCAATTTCTGTGTTTCATCATCAATAAGAGGGTCCACGGTATACAGTAAACCTGAAGTGAAGCATCGGAATCTAAAACAGGATTCACAGGAGAGGTTCAAATCATAGATAGTTAGAGTGTCAGTCCTGTTGTACTTAAGTCGGCATTGTGCCTTTTGTACTAAATTCGGATGCAATTACTGTGTTTCATCGTCAAGAAGAAGGTCCAAGGTATACATTAAACCTGAAGTGAAGCATCGGAATCTGTAAGTGGACTCACAGGAGAGGTTCAAATAATAGAAATTTAGAGTGTCAGTCCTCTTGTACTTAAGTCGGCATTGTGCCTTTTGTATTAAATTCGGATGCAATTTCTGTGTTTCGTCGTCAATAAGAGGGTCCGAGGGATACAGTAATCCTGAAGTGAAGCATCGGAATCTAAAACTGGACTCACAGGAGAGGTTGAAATCATAGAAAGTCAGAGTGTTAGTCCTCTTGTACTTAATTCGGCATTGTGTCTTTTGTATTAAATTCGGATGCAATTTCTGTGTTTCATCGTCAATAAGAAGGTCCATGGTATACAGTAAACCTAAAGTGAAGCATCGGAATCTAAAACTGGACTCACAGGAGAGGTTCAAATCACAGAAAATTAGAGTGTCAGTCCTCTTGTACTTAAGTCGGCATTGTGAATTTTGTATTAAATTCGGATGCTATTTCTGTGTTTCATCGTCAATAAGAGGGTCCTAGGATTACAGTAAACCTGAAGTGTAGCATCGGGATCTAAAACTGGACTCACAGGAGAGGATCAAATCATCGAAAGTTAGAGTGTCAGTCCACTTGTACTTATGTCGGCATTGTGCCTTTCGTATTTAATTCCGATGCAATTTCTGTGTTTCATAGTCAATAAGAAGGTAGAAGGGATACAGTAAACCTGAAGTGAAGCATCGGAATCTAAAACTAGACTCACAGGAGAGGTTGAAATCATAGAAAGTTGGAGTGTTAGTCCTCTTGTACTTAAGTCGGCATTGTGCCTTTTGTATTAAATTCGGATGCAATTTCTGTGTTTCATCGTCAATGAGTAGGTCCATGGTATACAGTAAACCTGAAGTGAAGCATCGGAATCTAAAACTGGAGTCACAGGAGAGATTCAAATCATTGAAAATTGGAGTGTCAGTCCTCTAGTCGGCATTGTGCTTTTGTATTAAATTCGAATGTTATTTCTGTGTTTCATCGTCAAAAAGAAGGTCCAAGGTATACAGTAATCCTGAAGTGAAGCATCGGAATCTAAAACTGGACTCACTGGAGAGGTTCAAATCATAGAAATTAGAGTGTAAGTCCTCTTGTACTTAAGTCGGCATTGTGCCTTTTGTATTAAATTCGGATGCAATTTCTGCGTTTCATAGTCAATAACAAGGTCCAAGGGATACAGTAAATCTGAAGTGAATCATCGGAATCTAAAACTGGACTCACAGGAGAGGTTCAAATCATAGAAAGGTATAGTGTCAGTCCTCTTGGACTTAAGTCGGCATTGTGCCTTTTGTACTAAATTCGGATGCAATTTCTGTGTTTCATCGTCAATAAGAAGGTCCGAGGGATACAGTAAACATGAAGTGAAGCATCGGAATCTAAAACTGGACTCACAGGAGAGGTTCAAATCATAGAAAGTTGGAGTGTTAGTCCACTTGTACTTAAGTCGGCATTGTGCATTTTGTATTAAATTCGGATGCAATTTCTGTGTTTCATCGTGAATACGAAGGTCCATGGTATACAGTAAACCTTAAGTGAAGCATCGGAATCTAAAACTGGACTCACAGGAGAGGTTCAAATCACACAAAGTTAGAGTGTCATTCCTCTTAAACTTAAGTCGGCATTGTGACTTTTGTATTAAATTCGGATGCAATTTCTGTGTTTCATCGTCAATAACAAGGTCCAAGGGATACAGCAAACCTGAAGTGAAGCATCGGAATCTATAACTGGACTCACAGGAGAGGTTCAAATCATAGAAAGTTAGAGTGTCAGTCCTCTTGTACTTAAGTCGGCATTGTGCCTTTTGTATTAAATTCGGATGCAATTTCTGTGTCTCATCGTCAATAAGAAGGTCCGGGGAATACAGTAAACCTGAAGTGAAGTATCGGAATCTAAAACTGGACAAACAGAAGAGGTTCAAATCATAGAAAGTTAGAGTGTCAGTCCTCTAGTACTTAAGTCGGCATTGTGCATTTGTATCAAATTCGGATGCAATTTCTGTGTTTCATCGTCAATAAGAAGGTCCAAAGTATACAGTAATCCTGAAGTGAAGCATCGGAATCTAAAACTGGACTCACAGGAGAGGTTCAAATCATCGAAAGTTAGAGTGTCAGTCCTCTTGTACTTAAGTCGGCATTGTGCCTTTTGTATTAATTTCGGATGCAATTTCTGTGTTTCATGGTCAATAAGAAGGTCCAAGGTATACAGTAAACCTGAAGTGTAGCATCGGAATCTAAAACTGGACTCAGGGGAGAGGTTAAAATCATAGAGAGTTAGAGTGTCAGTCCTCTTGTACTTAAGT
Organism: Schistocerca americana; assembly: GCF_021461395.2. Classification (NCBI taxonomy): domain Eukaryota; kingdom Metazoa; phylum Arthropoda; class Insecta; order Orthoptera; family Acrididae; genus Schistocerca; species Schistocerca americana. The sequence goes on from NC_060121.1 coordinate 64,378,755, forward strand.
CGGCATTGTGCTTATTGTATTAAATTCAGATGCAATATCTGTATTTCACCGTCAATAAGAATGTCCAAGGGATACAGTAAACCTGAAGTGAAGCATCGGAATCTAAAACTGGACTCACAGAAGAGGTTCAAATCACAGAAAGTTAGAGTGTCTGTCCTCTTGTACTTAAGTCGGCATTGTGCCTTTCTGTAAAATTCGGATGCAATTTCTGTGTTTCATAGTCAATTAGAAGGTCCAAGGGATACAGTAAACCTGAAGTGAAGCATTGGAATCTAAAACTGGACTCACAGGAGAGATTCAAATCATAGAAAGTTAGAGTGTTAGTCCTGTTGTACTTAAGTCGGCATTGTGCCCTTTGTATTAATTTCGGATGCAATTTCTGTGTTTCATCGTCAATAAGAAGGTCCACGGTATACAGTAAACCTGAAGTGAAGCATCGGAATCTAAAACTGGACTCACAGGAGAGGTTAAAATCATAGAAAGTTAGAGTGTCAGTCCTCATGTAATGAAGTCGGCATTGTGCCTATTGTATTAGATTCAGATGCAATATCTGTATTTCACCGTCAATAAGAATGTCCAGTGGATACAGTAAACCTGAAGTGAAGCATCGGAATCTAAAACTGGACTCACAGAAGAGGTTCAAATCACAGAAAGTTAGAGTGTCAGTCCTCTTGTACTTAAGTCGGCATTGTGCCTTTTGTATTAAAATCGGATGCAATTTCTGTGTTTCATAGTCAATAAGAAGGCCCTAGGATTACGGAAAACCTGAAGTCTAGCATTGGAATCTAAAACTGGACTCACAGGAGTGGTTCAAATCATCGAAAGTTATGGTGTCAGTCCTCTTGTACGTAAGTCGGCATTGTGCCATTTGTATTAAATTCGGATGCAATTTCTGTGTTTCATCATCAATAAGAAGGTCCACGGTATACAGTAAACCTGAAGTGAAGCATCGGAATCTAAAACAGGATTCACAGGAGAGGTTCAAATTATAGAAAGTTAGAGTGTCAGTCCTCTAGTACTTAAGTCGGCATTGTTCTTTTGTATTAAATTCGGATGCAATTTCTGTGTTTCATCGTCAATAAGAAGGTCCAAAGTATACAGTAATCCTGAAGTGAAGCATCGGAATCTAAAACTGGACTCACAGGAGAGGTTCAAATCATCAAGAGTTAGAGTGTCAGTCCTCTTGTACTTAAGTCGGCATTGTGCGTTTTGTACTAAATTCGGATGCAATTTCTGTGTTTCATAGTCAATAAGAAGGTCCAGGGGATACAGTAAATCTGAAGTGAAGCATCGGAATCTAATACTGAATTCACAGGAGAGGTTCAAATCATAGATAGTTATAGTGTCAGTCCTCTTGTACTTAAGTCGGCATTGTGCCTTTTGTATTAAATTCGGATGCAATTTCTGTGTTTCGTCGTCAATAAGAGGGTCCGAGGTATACAGTAATCCTGAAGTGAAGCATTGGAATCTAAAACTGGACTCACAGGAGAGGTTGAGATCATAGAAAGTCAGAGTGTTAGTCCTCTTGTACTTAATTCGGCATTGTGTCTTTTGTATTAAATTCGGATGCAATTTCTGTGTTTCATCGTCAATAAGAAGGTCCATGGTATACAGTAAACCTAAAGTGAAGCTTCGGAATCTAAAACTGGACTCACAGGAGAGCTTCAAATCACAGAAAATTAGAGTGTCAGTCCTCTTGTACTTAAGTCGGCATTGTGCCTTTTGTATTAAATTCGGATGCTATTTCTGTGTTTCATCGTCAATAAGAGGGTCCTAGGATTACAGTAAACCTGAAGTGTAGCATCGGGATCTAAAACTGGACTCACAGGAGAGGTTCAAATCATCGAAAGTTAGAGTGTCAGTCCTCTTGTACTTAAGTCGGAATTGTGCCTTTCGTATTTAATTCCGATGCAATTTCTGTGTTTCATAGTCAATAAGAAGGTAGAAGGGATACAGTAAACCTGAAGTGAAGCATCGGAATCTAAAACTGGACTCACAGGAGAGGTTCAAATCATAGAAAGTTATAGTGTCAGTCCTCTTGTACTTAAGTCGGCATTGTGCCGCTTGTACTAAATTCGGATGCAAATTCTCTGTCTCATCGTCAATAAGAAGGTCCGAGGGATACAGTAAACATGAAGTGAAGCATCGGAATCTAAAACTGGACTCACAGGAGAGGTTGAAATCATAGAAAGTTGGAGTGTTAGTCCTCTTGTACTTAAGTCGGCATTGTGCCTTTTGTATTAAATTCGGATGCAATTTCTGTGTTTCATCGTCAATGAGAAGGTCTAAGGTATACAGTAAACCTGAAGTGAAGCATCGGAATCTAAAACTGGAGTCACAGGAGAGGTTCAAATCATGGAAAATTAGAGTGTCAGTCCTCTAGTCGGCATTGTGCTTTTGTATTAAATTCGAATGTTATTTCTGTGTTTCATCGTCAATAAGAAGGTCCAAGGTATACAGTAATCCTGAAGTGAAGCATCGGAATCTAAAACTGGACTCCCTGGAGAGGTTCAAATCATAGAAAGTTAGAGTGTAAGTCCACTTGTACTTAAGTCGGCATTGTGCCTTTTGTATTAAATTCGGATGCAATTTCTGTGTTTCATAGTCAATAACAAGGTCCAAGGGATACAGTAAATCTGAAGTGAATCATCGGAATCTAAAACTGGACTCACAGGAGAGGTTCAAATCATAGAAAGGTATAGTGTCAGTCCTCTTGTACTTAAGTCGGCATTGTGCCTTTTGTACTAAATTCGGATGCAATTTCTGTGTTTCATAGTCAATTAGAAGGTCCAAGGGATACAGTAAACCTGAAGTGAAGCATTGGAATCTAAAACTGGACTCACAGGAGAGATTCAAATCATAGAAAGTTAGAGTGTTAGTCCTGTTGTACTTAAGTCGGCATTGTGCCCTTTGTATTAATTTCGGATGCAATTTCTGTGTTTCATCGTCAATAAGAAGGTCCACGGTATACAGTAAACCTGAAGTGAAGCATCGGAATCTAAAACTGGACTCACAGGAGAGGTTAAAATCATAGAAAGTTAGAGTGTCAGTCCTCATGTAATGAAGTCGGCATTGTGCCTATTGTATTAGATTCAGATGCAATATCTGTATTTCACCGTCAATAAGAATGTCCAGTGGATACAGTAAACCTGAAGTGAAGCATCGGAATCTAAAACTGGACTCACAGAAGAGGTTCAAATCACAGAAAGTTAGAGTGTCAGTCCTCTTGTACTTAAGTCGGCATTGTGCCTTTTGTATTAAAATCGGATGCAATTTCTGTGTTTCATCGTCAATAAGAAGGCCCTAGGATTACGGAAAACCTGAAGTCTAGCATTGGAATCTAAAACTGGACTCACAGGAGTGGTTCAAATCATCGAAAGTTATGGTGTCAGTCCTCTTGTACGTAAGTCGGCATTGTGCCATTTGTATTAAATTCGGATGCAATTTCTGTGTTTCATCATCAATAAGAAGGTCCACGGTATACAGTAAACCTGAAGTGAAGCATCGGAATCTAAAACAGGATTCACAGGAGAGGTTCAAATTATAGAAAGTTAGAGTGTCAGTCCTCTAGTACTTAAGTCGGCATTGTTCTTTTGTATTAAATTCGGATGCAATTTCTGTGTTTCATCGTCAATAAGAAGGTCCAAAGTATACAGTAATCCTGAAGTGAAGCATCGGAATCTAAAACTGGACTCACAGGAGAGGTTCAAATCATCAAGAGTTAGAGTGTCAGTCCTCTTGTACTTAAGTCGGCATTGTGCGTTTTGTACTAAATTCGGATGCAATTTCTGTGTTTCATAGTCAATAAGAAGGTCCAGGGGATACAGTAAATCTGAAGTGAAGCATCGGAATCTAATACTGAATTCACAGGAGAGGTTCAAATCATAGATAGTTATAGTGTCAGTCCTCTTGTACTTAAGTCGGCATTGTGCCTTTTGTATTAAATTCGGATGCAATTTCTGTGTTTCGTCGTCAATAAGAGGGTCCGAGGTATACAGTAATCCTGAAGTGAAGCATTGGAATCTAAAACTGGACTCACAGGAGAGGTTGAGATCATAGAAAGTCAGAGTGTTAGTCCTCTTGTACTTAATTCGGCATTGTGTCTTTTGTATTAAATTCGGATGCAATTTCTGTGTTTCATCGTCAATAAGAAGGTCCATGGTATACAGTAAACCTAAAGTGAAGCTTCGGAATCTAAAACTGGACTCACAGGAGAGCTTCAAATCACAGAAAATTAGAGTGTCAGTCCTCTTGTACTTAAGTCGGCATTGTGCCTTTTGTATTAAATTCGGATGCTATTTCTGTGTTTCATCGTCAATAAGAGGGTCCTAGGATTACAGTAAACCTGAAGTGTAGCATCGGGATCTAAAACTGGACTCACAGGAGAGGTTCAAATCATCGAAAGTTAGAGTGTCAGTCCTCTTGTACTTAAGTCGGAATTGTGCCTTTCGTATTTAATTCCGATGCAATTTCTGTGTTTCATAGTCAATAAGAAGGTAGAAGGGATACAGTAAACCTGAAGTGAAGCATCGGAATCTAAAACTGGACTCACAGGAGAGGTTCAAATCATAGAAAGTTATAGTGTCAGTCCTCTTGTACTTAAGTCGGCATTGTGCCGCTTGTACTAAATTCGGATGCAAATTCTCTGTCTCATCGTCAATAAGAAGGTCCGAGGGATACAGTAAACATGAAGTGAAGCATCGGAATCTAAAACTGGACTCACAGGAGAGGTTGAAATCATAGAAAGTTGGAGTGTTAGTCCTCTTGTACTTAAGTCGGCATTGTGCCTTTTGTATTAAATTCGGATGCAATTTCTGTGTTTCATCGTCAATGAGAAGGTCTAAGGTATACAGTAAACCTGAAGTGAAGCATCGGAATCTAAAACTGGAGTCACAGGAGAGGTTCAAATCATGGAAAATTAGAGTGTAAGTCCTCTAGTCGGCATTGTGCTTTTGTATTAAATTCGAATGTTATTTCTGTGTTTCATCGTCAATAAGAAGGTCCAAGGTATACAGTAATCCTGAAGTGAAGCATCGGAATCTAAAACTGGACTCCCTGGAGAGGTTCAAATCATAGAAAGTTAGAGTGTAAGTCCACTTGTACTTAAGTCGGCATTGTGCCTTTTGTATTAAATTCGGATGCAATTTCTGTGTTTCATAGTCAATAACAAGGTCCAAGGGATACAGTAAATCTGAAGTGAATCATCGGAATCTAAAACTGGACTCACAGGAGAGGTTCAAATCATAGAAAGGTATAGTGTCAGTCCTCTTGTACTTAAGTCGGCATTGTGCCTTTTGTACTAAATTCGGATGCAATTTCTGTGTTTCATCGTCAATAAGAAGGTCCGAGGGATACAGTAAACATGAAGTGAAGCATCGGAATCTAAAACTGGACTCACAGGAGAGGTTCAAATCATAGAAAGTTGGAGTGTTAGTCCACTTGTACTTAAGTCGGCATTGTGCATTTTGTATTAAATTCGGATGCAATTTCTGTGTTTCATCGTGAATACGAAGGTCCAAGGTATACAGTAAACCTGAAGTGAAGCATCGGAATCTAAAACTGGACTCACAGGAGAGGTTCAAATCATACAAAGTTAGAGTGTCATTCCTCTTAAACTTAAGTCGGCATTGTGACTTTTGTATTAAATGCGGATGCAATTTCTGTGTTTCATCGTCAATAAGAAGGTCCAAGGGATACAGCAAACCTGAAGTGAAGCATCGGAATCTATAACTGGACTCACAGGAGAGGTTCAAATCATAGAAAGTTAGAGTGTCAGTCCTCTTGTACTTAAGTCGGCATTGTGCCTTTTGTATTAAATTCGGATGCAATTTCTGTGTCTCATCGTCAATAAGAAGGTCTGGGGAATACAGTAAACCTGAAGTGAAGTATCGGAATCTAAAACTGGACAAACAGAAGAGTTTCAAATCATAGAAAATTAGAGCGTCAGTCCTCTTGTACTTAAGTCGGCATTGTGCATTTGTATTAAATTTGGATGCAATTTCTGTGTTTCATCGTCAATAAGATGGTCCTAGGATTACAGTAAACATAAAGTGTAGCATCGGAGTGTAAAACTGGACTACAGGAGAGGTTCAAATCATCGAAAGTTCTAGTGTCAGTCCTCTTGTACTTAAGTCGGCATTGTGAATTTTGTATTAAATTCGGATGCAATTTCTGTGTTTCATCGTCAATAAGAAGGTCCGAGGGATACAGTAAACCTGAAGTGAAGCATCGGAATCTAAAACTGGACTCACAGGAGAGGTTCAAATCATAGAAAGTTAGAGTGTTAGTCCTCTTGTACTTAAATCGGCACTGTGCCTTTTGTAATAATTTCGGATGCAATTTCTGTGTTTCATCGTCAATAAGAAGGTCCACGGTATACAATAAACCTGAAGTGAAGCATCGGAATCTAAAACAGGAGTCACAGGAGAGGTTCAAATCATAGAAAGTTAGAGTGTCAGTCCTTTAGTACTTAAGTCGGCATTGTGCATTTGTATCAAATTCGGATGCAATTTCTGTGTTTCATCGTCAATAAGAAGGTCCAAAGTATACAGTAATCCTGAAGTGAAGCATCGGAATCTAAAACTGGACTCACAGGAGAGGTTCAAATCATCGAAAGTTAGAGTGTCAGTCCTCTTGTACTTAAGTCGGCATTGTGCCTTTTGTATTAATTTCGGATGCAATTTCTGTGTTTCATGGTCAATAAGAAGGTCCAAGGGATACAGTAAACCTGAAGTGAAGCATCGGAATCTAAAACTGGACTCAAAGGAGAGGTACAAGTCGTAGAAAGTTATAGTGTCAGTCCTCTTGTACTTAAGTCGGCATTGTGCCTTTTGTATTAAATTCGGATGCAATTTCTGTGTTTCATCGTCAATGAGAAGGTCCAAGGTATACAGTAAACCTGAAGTGTAGCATCGGAATCTAAAACTGGACTCAGGGGAGAGGTTAAAATCATAGAGAGTTAGAGTGTCAGTCCTCTTGTACTTAAGTCGGCATTGTGCTTATTGTATTAAATTCAGATGCAATATCTGTATTTCACCGTCAATAAGAATGTCCAAGGGATACAGTAAACCTGAAGTGAAGCATCGGAATCTAAAACTGGACTCACAGAAGAGGTTCATATCACAGAAAGTTAGAGTGTCTGTCCTCTTGTACTTAAGTCGGCATTGTGCCTTTTGTATTAAAATCGGATGCAATTTCTGTGTTTCATCGTCAATAAGAAGGTCCTAGGATTACGGTAAACCTGAAGTGTAGCATTGGAATCTAAAACTGGACTCACAGGAGAGTTTCAAATCATCGAAAGTTAGAGTGTCAGTCCTGTTGTACTTAAGTCGGCATTGTGCCTTTTCTATTAATTTCGGATGCAATTTCTGTGTTTCATCGTCAATAAGAAGGTCCACGGTATACAGTAAACCTGAAGTGAAGCATCGGAATCTAAAACAGGAGTCACAGGAGAGGTTCAAATCATAGAAAGTTAGAGTGTCAGTCCTCTAGTACTTAAGTCGGCATTGTGCATTTGCATTAAATTCGGATGCAATTTCTGTGTTTCATCGTCAATAAGATGGTCCTAGGATTACAGTAAACCTGAAGAGTAGCATTGGAATCTAAATCTGGACTCAAAGGAGAGGTTCAAAGCATCGAAAGTTATAGTGTCAGTCCTCTTGTACATAAGTCGGCATTGTGCCTTTTGTATTAAATTCGGATGCAATTTCTGTGTTACATCGTCAATAAGAAGGTCCGAGGGATACAGTAAACCTGAAGTGAAGCATCGGAATCCAAAACTGGACTCACAGGAGAGGTTCAAATCATAGAAAGTTAGAGTGTTAGTCCTCTTGTACTTAAGTCGGCACTGTGCCTTTTGTAATAATTTCGGATGCAATTTCTGTGTTTCATCGTCAATAAGAAGGTCCACGGTATACAGTAAACCTGAAGTGAAGCATCGGAATCTAAAACAGGAATCACAGGAGAGGTTCAAATCATAGAAAGTTAGAGTGTCAGTCCTCTAGTACTTAAGTCGGCATTGTTCTTTTGTATTAAATTCGGATGCAATTTCTGTGTTTCATCGTCAATAAGAAGGTCCAAAGAATACAGTAATCCTGACGTGAAGCATCGGAATCTAAAACTGGACTCACAGGAGCGGTTCAAATCATTGAAAGTTAGAGTGTCAGTCCTCTTGTACTTAAGTCGGCATTGTGCCTTTTGTATTAATTTCGGATGCAATTTCTGTGTTTCATAGTCAATAAGAAGGTCCAAGGGATACAGTAAATCTGAAGTGAAGCATCGGAATCTAAAACTGGACTCACAGGAGAGGTTCAAATCATGGATAGTTATAGTGTCAGTCCTCTTGTACTTAAGTCGGCATTGTGCATTTTGTATTAAATTCGGATGCAATTTCTGTGTTTCATCGTCATTAAGAAGGTCCGAGGGATACAGTAATCCTGAAGTGAAGCATCGGAATCTAAAACTGGACTCACAGGAGAGGTTCAAATCATCGAAAGTCAGAGTGTTAGTCCTCTTGTAATTAAGTCTTCATTGTGCCTTTTGTATTAAATTCGGATGCAATTTCTGTGTTTCATCGTCAATAAGAAGGTCCAAGGTATACAGTAAACACGAAGTGAAGCATCGGAATCTAAAACTGGACTCGCAGGAGAGGTCCAAATCACAGAAAATTAGAGTGTCAGTCCTCTTGTACTTAAGTCGACATTGTGCCTTTTGTATTAAATTCGGATGCTATTTCTGTGTTTCATCGTCAATAAGAAGGTCCTAGGATTACAGTAAACCTGAAGTGTAGCATCGGAATCTAAAAGTGGACTCACAGGAGAAGTTCAAATCATCGAAAGTTAGAGTGTCAGTCCACTTGTACTTAAGTCGGCATTGTGCCTTTCGTATTTAATTCCGATGCAATTTCTGTGTTTCATAGTCAATAAGAAGGTAGAAGGGATGCAGTAAACCTGAAGTGAAGCATCGGAATCTAAAACTGGACTCACAGGAGAGGTTCAAATCATAGAAATTTATAGTGTCAGTCCTCTTGTACTTAAGTCGGCATTGTGCCTTTTGTACTAAATTCGGACGCAATTTCTGTGTTTCATCGTCAATAAGAAAGTCCGAGGGATACAGTAATCCTGAAGTGAAGCATCGGAATCTAAAACTGGACTCACAGGAGAGGTTCAAATCATAGAAAGTTAGAGTGTCAGTCCTCTTGTACTGAAGTCGGCATTGTGCCTTTTGTATTACATTCGCATGCAATTTCTGTGTTTCATCGTCAATACGAAGGTCCAAGGTATACAGTAAACCTGAAGTGAAGCATCGGAATCTAAAACTGGACTCACTGGAGAGGTTCAAATCATAGAAAGTTAGAGTGTAAGTCCACTTGTACTTAAGTCGGCATTGTGCCTTTTGTATTAAATTCGGATGCAATTTCTGTGTTTCATAGTCAATAACAAGGTCCAAGGGATACAGTAAATCTGAAGTGAATCATCGGAATCTAAAACTGGACTCACAGGAGAGGTTCAAATCATAGAAAGGTATAGTGTCAGTCCTCTTGTACTTAAGTCGGCATTGTGCCTTTTGTACTAAATTCGGATGCAATTTCTGTGTTTCATCGTCAATAAGAAGGTCCGAGGGATACAGTAAACATGAAGTGAAGCATCGGAATCTAAAACTGGACTCACAGGAGAGGTTCAAATCATAGAAAGTTGGAGTGTTAGTCCACTTGTACTTAAGTCGGCATTGTGCATTTTGTATTAAATTCGGATGCAATTTCTGTGTTTCATCGTGAATACGAAGGTCCAAGGTATACAGTAAACCTGAAGTGAAGCATCGGAATCTAAAACTGGACTCACAGGAGAGGTTCAAATCATACAAAGTTAGAGTGTCATTCCTCTTAAACTTAAGTAGTCATTGTGACTTTTGTATTAAATGCGGATGCAATTTCTGTGTTTCATCGTCAGTAAGAAGGTCCAAGGGATACAGCAAACCTGAAGTGAAGCATCGGAATCTATAACTGGACTCACAGGAGAGGTTCAAATCATAGAAAGTTAGAGTGTCAGTCCTCTTGTACTTAAGTCGGCATTGTGCCTTTTGTATTAAATTCGGATGCAATTTCTGTGTCTCATCGTCAATAAGAAGGTCTGGGGAATACAGTAAACCTGAAGTGAAGTATCGGAATCTAAAACTGGACAAACAGAAGAGTTTCAAATCATAGAAAATTAGAGCGTCAGTCCTCTTGTACTTAAGTCGGCATTGTGCATTTGTATGAAATTTGGATGCAATTTCTGTGTTTCATCGTCAATAAGATGGTCCTAGGATTACAGTAAACCTAAAGTGTAGCATCGGAGTGTAAAACTGGACTACAGGAGAGGTTCAAATCATCGAAAGTTCTAGTGTCAGTCCTCTTGTACTTAAGTCGGCATTGTGAATTTTGTATTAAATTCGGATGCAATTTCTGTGTTTCATCGTCAATAAGAAGGTCCGAGGGATACAGTAAACCTGAAGTGAAGCATCGGAATCTAAAACTGGAATCACAGGAGAGGTTCAAATCATAGAAAGTTAGAGTGTTAGTCCTCTTGTACTTAAATCGGCACTGTGCCTTTTGTAATAATTTCGGATGCAATTTCTGTGTTTCATCGTCAATAAGAAGGTCCACGGTATACAATAAACCTGAAGTGAAGCATCGGAATCTAAAACAGGAGTTACAGGAGAGGTTCAAATCATAGAAAGTTAGAGTGTCAGTCCTTTAGTACTTAAGTCGGCATTGAGCATTTGTATCAAATTCGGATGCAATATCTGTGTTTCATCGTCAATAAGAACGTCCAAAGTATACAGTAATCCTGAAGTGAAGCATCGGAATCTAAAACTGGACTCACAGGAGAGGTTCAAATCATCGAAAGTTAGAGTGTCAGTCCTCTTGTACTTAAGTCGGCATTGTGCCTTTTGTATTAAATTCGGATGCAATTTCTGTGTTTCATCGTCAATGAGAAGGTCCAAGGTATACAGTAAACCTGAAGTGTAGCATCGGAATCTAAAACTGGACTCAGGGGAGAGGTTAAAATCATAGAGAGTTAGAGTGTCAGTCCTCTTGTACTTAAGTCGGCATTGTGCTTATTGTATTAAATTCAGATGCAATATCTGTATTTCACCGTCAATAAGAATGTCCAAGGGATACAGTAAACCAGAAGTGAAGCATCGGAATCTAAAACTGGACTCACAGAAGAGGTTCATATCACAGAAAGTTAGAGTGTCTGTCCTCTTGTACTTAAGTCGGCATTGTGCCTTTTGTATTAAAATCGGATGCAATTTCTGTGTTTCATCGTCAATAAGAAGGTCCTAGGATTACGGTAAACCTGAAGTGTAGCATTGGAATCTAAAACTGGACACACAGGAGAGTTTCAAATCATCGAAAGTTAGAGTGTCAGTCCTGTTGTACTTAAGTCGGCATTGTGCCTTTTCTATTAAATTCGGATGCAATTTCTGTGTTTCATAGTCAATAAGAAGGTCCAAGGGATACAGTAAATGTGAAGTGAAGCATTGGAATCTAAAACTGGACTCACAGGAGAGATTCATATCATAGAAAGTTAGAGTGTTAGTCCAGTTGTACTTAAGTCGGCATTGTGACTTTTGTATTAATTTCGGATGCAATTTCTGTGTTTCATCGTCAATAAGAAGGTCCACGGTATACAGTTAACCTGAAGTGAAGCATCGGAATCTAAAACAGGAGTCACAGGAGAGGTTCAAATCATAGAAAGTTAGAGTGTCTGTCCTCTAGTACTTAAGTCGGCATTGTGCATTTGCATTAAATTCGGATGCAATTTCTGTGTTTCATCGTCAATAAGATGGTCCTAGGATTACAGTAAACCTGAAGTGTAGCATTGGAATCTAAATCTGGACTCAAAGGAGAGGTTCAAATCATCGAAAGTTATAGTGTCAGTCCTCTTGTACATAAGTCGGCATTGTGCCTTTTGTATTAAATTCGGATGCAATTTCTGTGTTTCATCGTCAATAAGAAGGTCCGAGGGATACAGTAAACCTGAAGTGAAGCATCGGAATCCAAAACTGGACTCACAGGAGAGGTTCAAATCATAGAAAATTAGAGTGTTAGTCCTCTTGTACTTAAGTCGGCACTGTGCCTTTTGTAATAATTTCGGATGCAATTTCTGTGTTTCATCGTCAATAAGAAGGTCCACGGTATACAGTAAACCTGAAGTGAAGCATCGGAATCTAAAACAGGAGTCACAGGAGAGGTTCAAATCATAGAAAGTTAGAGTGTCAGTCCTCTTGTACTTAAGTCGGCATTGTTCTTTTGTATTAAATTCGGATGCAATTTCTGTGTTTCATCGTCAATAAGGAGGTCCAAAGAATACAGTAATCCTGAAGTGAAGCATCGGAATCTAAAACTGGACTCACAGGAGCGGTTCAAATCATTGAAAGTTAGAGTGTCAGTCCTCTTGTACTTAAGTCGGCATTGTGCCTTTTGTATTAATTTCGGATGCAATTTCTGTGTTTCATAGTCAATAAGAAGGTCCAAGGGATACAGTAATTCTGAAGTGAAGCATCGGAATCTAAAACTGGACTCACAGGAGAGGTTCAAATCATAGATAGTTATAGTGTCAGTCCTCTTGTACTTAAGTCGGCATTGTGCATTTTGTATTAAATTCGGATGCAATTTCTGTGTTTCATCGTCATTAAGAAGGTCCGAGGGATACAGTAATCCTGAAGTGAAGCATCGGAATCTAAAACTGGACTCACAGGAGAGGTTCAAATCATAGAAAGTCAGAGTGTTAGTCCTCTTGTAATTAAGTCTTCATTGTGCCTTTTGTATTAAATTCGGATGCAATTTCTGTGTTTCATCGTCAATAAGAAGGTCCAAGGTATACAGTAAACACGAAGTGAAGCATCGGAATCTAAAACTGGACTCGCAGGAGAGGTTCAAATCACAGAATATTAGAGTGTCAGTCCTCTTGTACTTAAGTCGGCATTGTGCCTTTTGTATTAAATTCGGATGCTATTTCTGTGTTTCATCGTCAATAAGAAGGTCCTAGGATTACAGTAAACCTGAAGTGTAGCATCGGAATCTAAAAGTGGACTCACAGGAGAGGTTCAAATCATCGAAAGTTAGAGTGTCAGTCCACTTGTACTTAAGTCGGCATTGTGCCTTTCGTATTTAATTCCGATGCAATTTCTGTGTTTCATAGTCAATAAGAAGGTAGAAGGGATGCAGTAAACCTGAAGTGAAGCATCGGAATCTAAAACTGGACTCACAGGAGAGGTTCAAATCATAGAAATTTATAGTGTCAGTCCTCTTGTACTTAAGTCGGCATTGTGCCTTTTGTACTAAATTCGGACGCAATTTCTGTGTTTCATCATCAATAAGAAAGTCCGAGGGATACAGTAATCCTGAAGTGAAGCATCGGAATCTAAAACTGGACTCACAGGAGAGGTTCAAATCATACAAAGTTAGAGTGTCAGTCCTCTTGTACTTAAGTCGGCATTGTGCCTTTTGTATTAAATTCGGATGCAATTTCTGTGTTTCATCGTCAATACGAAGGTCCAAGGTATACAGTAAACCTGAAGTGAAGCATCGGAATCTAAAACTGGACTCACTGGAGAGGTTCAAATCATAGAAAGTTAGAGTGTAAGTCCACTTGTACTTAAGTCGGCATTGTGCCTTTTGTATTAAATTCGGATGCAATTTCTGTGTTTCATAGTCAATAACAAGGTCCAAGGGATACAGTAAATCTGAAGTGAATCATCGGAATCTAAAACTGGACTCACAGGAGAGGTTCAAATCATAGAAAGGTATAGTGTCAGTCCTCTTGTACTTAAGTCGGCATTGTGCCTTTTGTACTAAATTCGGATGCTATTTCTGTGTTTCATCGTCAATAAGAAGGTCCTAGGATTACAGTAAACCTGAAGTGTAGCATCGGAATCTAAAAGTGGACTCACAGGAGAGGTTCAAATCATAGAAAGTTAGAGTGTCTGTCCTCTAGTACTTAAGTCGGCATTGTGCATTTGCATTAAATTCGGATGCAATTTCTGTGTTTCATCGTCAATAAGATGGTCCTAGGATTACAGTAAACCTGAAGTGTAGCATTGGAATCTAAATCTGGACTCAAAGGAGAGGTTCAAATCATCGAAAGTTATAGTGTCAGTCCTCTTGTACATAAGTCGGCATTGTGCCTTTTGTATTAAATTCGGATGCAATTTCTGTGTTTCATCGTCAATAAGAAGGTCCGAGGGATACAGTAACCTGAAGTGAAGCATCGGAATCCAAAACTGGACTCACAGGAGAGGTTCAAATCATAGAAAATTAGAGTGTTAGTCCTCTTGTACTTAAGTCGGCACTGTGCCTTTTGTAATAATTTCGGATGCAATTTCTGTGTTTCATCGTCAATAAGAAGGTCCACGGTATACAGTAAACCTGAAGTGAAGCATCGGAATCTAAAACAGGAGTCACAGGAGAGGTTCAAATCATAGAAAGTTAGAGTGTCAGTCCTCTTGTACTTAAGTCGGCATTGTGCCTTTTGTATTAATTTCGGATGCAATTTCTGTGTTTCATAGTCAATAAGAAGGTCCAAGGGATACAGTAATTCTGAAGTGAAGCATCGGAATCTAAAACTGGACTCACAGGAGAGGTTCAAATCATAGATAGTTATAGTGTCAGTCCTCTTGTACTTAAGTCGGCATTGTGCATTTTGTATTAAATTCGGATGCAATTTCTGTGTTTCATCGTCATTAAGAAGGTCCGAGGGATACAGTAATCCTGAAGTGAAGCATCGGAATCTAAAACTGGACTCACAGGAGAGGTTCAAATCATAGAAAGTCAGAGTGTTAGTCCTCTTGTAATTAAGTCTTCATTGTGCCTTTTGTATTAAATTCGGATGCAATTTCTGTGTTTCATCGTCAATAAGAAGGTCCAAGGTATACAGTAAACACGAAGTGAAGCATCGGAATCTAAAACTGGACTCGCAGGAGAGGTTCAAATCACAGAATATTAGAGTGTCAGTCCTCTTGTACTTAAGTCGGCATTGTGCCTTTTGTATTAAATTCGGATGCTATTTCTGTGTTTCATCGTCAATAAGAAGGTCCTAGGATTACAGTAAACCTGAAGTGTAGCATCGGAATCTAAAAGTGGACTCACAGGAGAGGTTCAAATCATCGAAAGTTAGAGTGTCAGTCCACTTGTACTTAAGTCGGCATTGTGCCTTTCGTATTTAATTCCGATGCAATTTCTGTGTTTCATAGTCAATAAGAAGGTAGAAGGGATGCAGTAAACCTGAAGTGAAGCATCGGAATCTAAAACTGGACTCACAGGAGAGGTTCAAATCATAGAAATTTATAGTGTCAGTCCTCTTGTACTTAAGTCGGCATTGTGCCTTTTGTACTAAATTCGGACGCAATTTCTGTGTTTCATCGTCAATAAGAAAGTCCGAGGGATACAGTAATCCTGAAGTGAAGCATCGGAATCTAAAACTGGACTCACAGGAGAGGTTCAAATCATACAAAGTTAGAGTGTCAGTCCTCTTGTACTTAAGTCGGCATTGTGCCTTTTGTATTAAATTCGGATGCAATTTCTGTGTTTCATCGTCAATACGAAGGTCCAAGGTATACAGTAAACCTGAAGTGAAGCATCGGAATCTAAAACTGGACTCACTGGAGAGGTTCAAATCATAGAAAGTTAGAGTGTAAGTCCACTTGTACTTAAGTCGGCATTGTGCCTTTTGTATTAAATTCGGATGCAATTTCTGTGTTTCATAGTCAATAACAAGGTCCAAGGGATACAGTAAATCTGAAGTGAATCATCGGAATCTAAAACTGGACTCACAGGAGAGGTTCAAATCATAGAAAGGTATAGTGTCAGTCCTCTTGTACTTAAGTCGGCATTGTGCCTTTTGTACTAAATTCGGATGCAATTTCTGTGTTTCATCGTCAATAAGAAGGTCCGAGGGATACAGTAAACATGAAGTGAAGCATCGGAATCTAAAACTGGACTCACAGGAGAGGTTCAAATCATAGAAAGTTGGAGTGTTAGTCCACTTGTACTTAAGTCGGCATTGTGCATTTTGTATTAAATTCGGATGCAATTTCTGTGTTTCATCGTGAATACGAAGGTCCAAGGTATACAGTAAACCTGAAGTGAAGCATCGGAATCTAAAACTGGACTCACAGGAGAGGTTCAAATCATACAAAGTTAGAGTGTCATTCCTCTTAAACTTAAGTCGGCATTGTGACTTTTGTATTAAATGCGGATGCAATTTCTGTGTTTCATCGTCAATAAGAAGGTCAAGGGATACAGCAAACCTGAAGTGAAGCATCGGAATCTATAACTGGACTCACAGGAGAGGTTCAAATCATAGAAAGTTAGAGTGTCAGTCCTCTTGTACTTAAGTCGGCATTGTGCCTTTTGTATTAAATTCGGATGCAATTTCTGTGTCTCATCGTCAATAAGAAGGTCTGGGGAATACAGTAAACCTGAAGTGAAGTATCGGAATCTAAAACTGGACAAACAGAAGAGTTTCAAATCATAGAAAATTAGAGCGTCAGTCCTCTTGTACTTAAGTCGGCATTGTGCATTTGTATGAAATTTGGATGCAATTTCTGTGTTTCATCGTCAATAAGATGGTCCTAGGATTACAGTAAACCTAAAGTGTAGCATCGGAGTGTAAAACTGGACTACAGGAGAGGTTCAAATCATCGAAAGTTGTAGTGTCAGTCCTCTTGTACTTAAGTCGGCATTGTGAATTTTGTATTAAATTCGGATGCAATTTCTGTGTTTCATCGTCAATAAGAAGGTCCGAGGGATACAGTAAACCTGAAGTGAAGCATCGGAATCTAAAACTGGACTCACAGGAGAGGTTCAAATCATAGAAAGTTAGAGTGTTAGTCCTCTTGTACTTAAATCGGCACTGTGCCTTTTGTAATAATTTCGGATGCAATTTCTGTGTTTCATCGTCAATAAGAAGGTCCACGGTATACAATAAACCTGAAGTGAAGCATCGGAATCTAAAACACGAGTCACAGGAGAGGTTCAAATCATAGAAAGTTAGAGTGTCAGTCCTTTAGTACTTAAGTCGGCATTGTGCATTTGTATCAAATTCGGATGCAATTTCTGTGTTTCATCGTCAATAAGAAGGTCCAAAGTATACAGTAATCCTGAAGTGAAGCATCGGAATCTAAAACTGGACTCACAGGAGAGGTTCAAATCATCGAAAGTTAGAGTGTCAGTCCTCTTGTACTTAAGTCGGCATTGTGCCTTTTGTATTAATTTCGGATGCAATTTCTGTGTTTCATGGTCAATAAGAAGGTCCAAGGGATACAGTAAACCTGAAGTGAAGCATCGGAATCTAAAACTGGACTCAAAGGAGAGGTACAAGTCATAGAAAGTTATAGTGTCAGTCCTCTTGTACTTAAGTCGGCATTGTGCCTTTTGTATTAAATTCGGATGCAATTTCTGTGTTTCATCGTCAATGAGAAGGTCCAAGGTATACAGTAAACCTGAAGTGTAGCATCGGAATCTAAAACTGGACTCAGGGGAGAGGTTAAAATCATAGAGAGTTAGAGTGTCAGTCCTCTTGTACTTATGTCGGCATTGTGCTTATTGTATTAAATTCAGATGCAATATCTGTATTTCACCGTCAATAAGAATGTCCAAGGGATACAGTAAACCTGAAGTGAAGCATCGGAATCTAAAACTGGACTCACAGAAGAGGTTCATATCACAGAAAGTTATAGTGTCTGTCCTCTTGTACTTAAGTCGGCATTGTGCCTTTTGTATTAAAATCGGATGCAATTTCTGTGTTTCATCGTCAATAAGAAGGTCCTAGGATTACGGTAAACCTGAAGTGTAGCATTGGAATCTAAAACTGGACTCACAGGAGAGTTTCAAATCATCGAAAGTTAGAGTGTCAGTCCTGTTGTACTTAAGTCGGCATTGTGCCTTTTCTATTAAATTCGGATGCAATTTCTGTATTTCATAGTCAATAAGAAGGTCCAAGGGATACAGTAAACCTGAAGTGAAGCATTGGAATCTAAAACTGGACTCACAGGAGAGATTCATATCATAGAAAGTTAGAGTGTTAGTCCTGTTGTACTTAAGTCGGCATTGTGACTTTTGTATTAATTTCGGATGCAATTTCTGTGTTTCATCGTCAATAAGAAGGTCCACGGTATACAGTAAACCTGAAGTGAAGCATCGGAATCTAAAACAGGAGTCACAGGAGAGGTTCAAATCATAGAAAGTTAGAGTGTCAGTCCTCTAGTACTTAAGTCGGCATTGTGCATTTGCATTAAATTCGGATGCAATTTCTGTGTTTCATCGTCAATAAGATGGTCCTAGGATTACAGTAAACCTGAAGTGTAGCATTGGAATCTAAATCTGGACTCAAAGGAGAGGTTCAAATCATCGAAAGTTATAGTGTCAGTCCTCTTGTACATAAGTCGGCATTGTGCCTTTTGTATTAAATTCGGATGCAATTTCTGTGTTTCATCGTCAATAAGAAGGTCCGAGGGATACAGTAAACCTGAAGTGCAGCATCGGAATCCAAAACTGGACTCACAGGAGAGGTTCAAATCATAGAAATTTATAGTGTCAGTCCTCTTGTACTTAAGTCGGCATTGTGCCTTTTGTATTAATATCGGATGCAATTTCTGTGTTTCATGGTCAATAAGAAGGTCCAAGGGATACAGTAATCCTGAAGTGAAGCATCGGAATCTAAAACTGGACTCACAGGAGAGGTTCAAATCATAGGAGGTCAGAGTGTTAGTCCTCTTGTAATTAAGTCTTCATTGTGCCTTTTGTATTAAATTCGGATGCAATTTCTGTGTTTAATCGTCAATAAGAAGGTCCAAGGTATACAGTAAACACGAAGTGAAGCATCGGAATCTAAAACTGGACTCGCAGGAGAGGTTCAAATCACAGAAAATTAGAGTGTCAGTCCTCTTGTACTTAAGTCGTCATTGTGCCTTTTGTATTAAATTCGGATGCAATTTCTGTGTTTCATCGTCAATAAGAAGGTCCAAGGTATACAGTAAACCTGAAGTGAAGCATCGGAATCTAAAACTGGACTCACAGGAGAGGTTCAAATCATAGAAAGTTAGAGTGTTAGTCCTCTTGTACTTAAATCGGCACTGTGCCTTTTGTAATAATTTCGGATGCAATTTCTGTGTTTCATCGTCAATAAGAAGGTCCACGGTATACAATAAACCTGAAGTGAAGCATCGGAATCTAAAACAGGAGTCACAGGAGAGGTTCAAATCATAGAAAGTTAGAGTGTCAGTCCTTTAGTACTTAAGTCGGCATTGTGCATTTGTATCAAATTCGGATGCAATTTCTGTGTTTCATCGTCAATAAGAAGGTCCAAAGTATACAGTAATCCTGAAGTGAAGCATCGGAATCTAAAACTGGACTCACAGGAGAGGTTCAAATCATCGAAAGTTAGAGTGTCAGTCCTCTTGTACTTAAGTCTGCATTGTGCCTTTTGTATTAATTTCGGATGCAATTTCTGTGTTTCATGGTCAATAAGAAGGTCCAAGGGATACAGTAAACCTGAAGTGAAGCATCGGAATCTAAAACTGGACTCAAAGGAGAGGTACAAGTCGTAGAAAGTTATAGTGTCAGTCCTCTTGTACTTAAGTCGGCATTGTGCCTTTTGTATTAAATTCGGATGCAATTTCTGTGTTTCATCGTCAATGAGAAGGTCCAAGGTATACAGTAAACCTGAAGTGTAGCATCGGAATCTAAAACTGGACTCAGGGGAGAGGTTAAAATCATAGAGAGTTAGAGTGTCAGTCCTCTTGTACTTAAGTCGGCATTGTGCTTATTGTATTAAATTCAGATGCTATATCTGTATTTCACCGTCAATAAGAATGTCCAAGGGATACAGTAAACCTGAAGTGAAGCATCGGAATCTAAAACTGGACTCACAGAAGTGGTTCATATCACAGAAAGTTAGAGTGTCTGTCCTCTTGTACTTAAGTCGGCATTGTGCCTTTTGTATTAAAATCGGATGCAATTTCTGTGTTTCATCGTCAATAAGAAGGTCCTAGGATTACGGTAAACCTGAAGTGTAGCATTGGAATCTAAAACTGGACTCACAGGAGAGTTTCAAATCATCGAAAGTTAGAGTGTCAGTCCTGTTGTACTTAAGTCGGCATTGTGCCTTTTCTATTAATTTCGGATGCAATTTCTGTGTTTCATCGTCAATAAGAAGGTCCACGGTATACAGTAAACCTGAAGTGAAGCATCGGAATCTAAAACAGGAGTCACAGGAGAGGTTCAAATCATAGAAAGTTAGAGTGTCAGTCCTCTAGTACTTAAGTCGGCATTGTGCATTTGCATTAAATTCGGATGCAATTTCTGTGTTTCATCGTCAATAAGATGGTCCTAGGATTACAGTAAACCTGAAGAGTAGCATTGGAATCTAAATCTGGACTCAAAGGAGAGGTTCAAAGCATCGAAAGTTATAGTGTCAGTCCTCTTGTACATAAGTCGGCATTGTGCCTTTTGTATTAAATTCGGATGCAATTTCTGTGTTTCATCGTCAATAAGAAGATCCGAGGGATACAGTAAACCTGAAGTGAAGCATCGGAATCCAAAACTGGACTCACAGGAGAGGTTCAAATCATAGAAAGTTAGAGTGTTAGTCCTCTTGTACTTAAGTCGGCACTGTGCCTTTTGTAATAATTTCGGATGCAATTTCTGTGTTTCATCGTCAATAAGAAGGTCCACGGTATACAGTAAACCTGAAGTGAAGCATCGGAATCTAAAACAGGAGTCACAGGAGAGGTTCAAATCATAGAAAGTTAGAGTGTCAGTCCTCTAGTACTTAAGTCGGCATTGTTCTTTTGTATTAAATTCGGATGCAATTTCTGTGTTTCATCGTCAATAAGAAGGTCCAAAGAATACAGTAATCCTGACGTGAAGCATCGGAATCTAAAACTGGACTCACAGGAGCGGTTCAAATCATTGAAAGTTAGAGTGTCAGTCCTCTTGTACTTAAGTCGGCATTGTGCCTTTTGTATTAATTTCGGATGCAATTTCTGTGTTTCATAGTCAATAAGAAGGTCCAAGGGATACAGTAAATCTGAAGTGAAGCATCGGAATCTAAAACTGGACTCACAGGAGAGGTTCAAATCATAGATAGTTATAGTGTCAGTCCTCTTGTACTTAAGTCGGCATTGTGCATTTTGTATTAAATTCGGATGCAATTTCTGTGTTTCATCGTCATTAAGAAGGTCCGAGGGATACAGTAATCCTGAAGTGAAGCATCGGAATCTAAAACTGGACTCACAGGAGAGGTTCAAATCATAGAAAGTCAGAGTGTTAGTCCTCTTGTAATTAAGTCTTCATTGTGCCTTTTGTATTAAATTCGGATGCAATTTCTGTGTTTCATCGTCAATAAGAAGGTCCAAGGTATACAGTAAACATGAAGTGAAGCATCGGAATCTAAAACTGGACTCGCAGGAGAGGTCCAAATCACAGAAAATTAGAGTGTCAGTCCTCTTGTACTTAAGTCGACATTGTGCCTTTTGTATTAAATTCGGATGCTATTTCTGTGTTTCATCGTCAATAAGAAGGTCCTAGGATTACAGTAAACCTGAAGTGTAGCATCGGAATCTAAAAGTGGACTCACAGGATAGGTTCAAATCATCGAAAGTTAGAGTGTCAGTCCACTTGTACTTAAGTCGGCATTGTGCCTTTCGTATTTAATTCCGATGCAATTTCTGTGTTTCATAGTCAATAAGAAGGTAGAAGGGATGCAGTAAACCTGAAGTGAAGCATCGGAATCTAAAACTGGACTCACAGGAGAGGTTCAAATCATAGAAATTTATAGTGTCAGTCCTCTTGTACTTAAGTCGGCATTGTGCCTTTTGTACTAAATTCGGACGCAATTTCTGTGTTTCATCGTCAATAAGAAAGTCCGAGGGATACAGTAATCCTGAAGTGAAGCATCGGAATCTAAAACTGGACTCACAGGAGAGGTTCAAATCATAGAAAGTTAGAGTGTCAGTCCTCTTGTACTGAAGTCGGCATTGTGCCTTTTGTATTACATTCGCATGGAATTTCTGTGTTTCATCGTCAATACGAAGGTCCAAGGTATACAGTAAACCTGAAGTGAAGCATCGGAATCTAAAACTGGACTCACTGGAGAGGTTCAAATCATAGAAAGTTAGAGTGTAAGTCCACTTGTACTTAAGTCGGCATTGTGCCTTTTGTATTAAATTCGGATGCAATTTCTGTGTTTCATAGTCAATAACAAGGTCCAAGGGATACAGTAAATCTGAAGTGAATCATCGGAATCTAAAACTGGACTCACAGGAGAGGTTCAAATCATAGAAAGGTATAGTGTCAGTCCTCTTGTACTTAAGTCGGCATTGTGCCTTTTGTACTAAATTCGGATGCAATTTCTGTGTTTCATCGTCAATAAGAAGGTCCGAGGGATACAGTAAACATGAAGTGAAGCATCGGAATCTAAAACTGGACTCACAGGAGAGGTTCAAATCATAGAAAGTTGGAGTGTTAGTCCACTTGTACTTAAGTCGGCATTGTGCATTTTGTATTAAATTCGGATGCAATTTCTGTGTTTCATCGTGAATACGAAGGTCCAAGGTATACAGTAAACCTGAAGTGAAGCATCGGAATCTAAAACTGGACTCACAGGAGAGGTTCAAATCATACAAAGTTAGAGTGTCATTCCTCTTAAACTTAAGTCGTCATTGTGACTTTTGTATTAAATGCGGATGCAATTTCTGTGTTTCATCGTCAATAAGAAGGTCCAAGGGATACAGCAAACCTGAAGTGAAGCATCGGAATCTATAACTGGACTCACAGGAGAGGTTCAAATCATAGAAAGTTAGAGTGTCAGTCCTCTTGTACTTAAGTCGGCATTGTGCCTTTTGTATTAAATTCGGATGCAATTTCTGTGTCTCATCGTCAATAAGAAGGTCTGGGGAATACAGTAAACCTGAAGTGAAGTATCGGAATCTAAAACTGGACAAACAGAAGAGTTTCAAATCATAGAAAATTAGAGCGTCAGTCCTCTTGTACTTAAGTCGGCATTGTGCATTTGTATGAAATTTGGATGCAATTTCTGTGTTTCATCGTCAATAAGATGGTCCTAGGATTACAGTAAACCTAAAGTGTAGCATCGGAGTGTAAAACTGGACTACAGGAGAGGTTCAAATCATCGAAAGTTCTAGTGTCAGTCCTCTTGTACTTAAGTCGGCATTGTGAATTTTGTATTAAATTCGGATGCAATTTCTGTGTTTCATCGTCAATAAGAAGGTCCGAGGGATACAGTAAACCTGAAGTGAAGCATCGGAATCTAAAACTGGAATCACAGGAGAGGTTCAAATCATAGAAAGTTAGAGTGTTAGTCCTCTTGTACTTAAATCGGCACTGTGCCTTTTGTAATAATTTCGGATGCAATTTCTGTGTTTCATCGTCAATAAGAAGGTCCACGGTATACAATAAACCTGAAGTGAAGCATCGGAATCTAAAACAGGAGTTACAGGAGAGGTTCAAATCATAGAAAGTTAGAGTGTCAGTCCTTTAGTACTTAAGTCGGCATTGAGCATTTGTATCAAATTCGGATGCAATATCTGTGTTTCATCGTCAATAAGAAGGTCCAAAGTATACAGTAATCCTGAAGTGAAGCATCGGAATCTAAAACTGGACTCACAGGAGAGGTTCAAATCATCGAAAGTTAGAGTGTCAGTCCTCTCGTACTTAAGTCGGCATTGTGCCTTTTGTATTAAATTCGGATGCAATTTCTGTGTTTCATCGTCAATGAGAAGGTCCAAGGTATACAGTAAACCTGAAGTGTAGCATCGGAATCTAAAACTGGACTCAGGGGAGAGGTTAAAATCATAGAGAGTTAGAGTGTCAGTCCTCTTGTACTTAAGTCGGCATTGTGCTTATTGTATTAAATTCAGATGCAATATCTGTATTTCACCGTCAATAAGAATGTCCAAGGGATACAGTAAACCTGAAGTGAAGCATCGGAATCTAAAACTGGACTCACAGAAGAGGTTCATATCACAGAAAGTTAGAGTGTCTGTCCTCTTGTACTTAAGTCGGCATTGTGCCTTTTGTATTAAAATCGGATGCAATTTCTGTGTTTCATCGTCAATAAGAAGGTCCTAGGATTACGGTAAACCTGAAGTGTAGCATTGGAATCTAAAACTGGACACACAGGAGAGTTTCAAATCATCGAAAGTTAGAGTGTCAGTCCTGTTGTACTTAAGTCGGCATTGTGCCTTTTCTATTAAATTCGGATGCAATTTCTGTGTTTCATAGTCAATAAGAAGGTCCAAGGGATACAGTAAACCTGAAGTGAAGCATTGGAATCTAAAACTGGACTCACAGGAGAGATTCATATCATAGAAAGTTAGAGTGTTAGTCCTGTTGTACTTAAGTCGGCATTGTGACTTTTGTATTAATTTCGGATGCAATTTCTGTGTTTCATCGTCAATAAGAAGGTCCACGGTATACAGTAAACCTGAAGTGAAGCATCGGAATCTAAAACAGGAGTCACAGGAGAGGTTCAAATCATAGAAAGTTAGAGTGTCTGTCCTCTAGTACTTAAGTCGGCATTGTGCATTTGCATTAAATTCGGATGCAATTTCTGTGTTTCATCGTCAATAAGATGGTCCTAGGATTACAGTAAACCTGAAGTGTAGCATTGGAATCTAAATCTGGACTCAAAGGAGAGGTTCAAATCATCGAAAGTTATAGTGTCAGTCCTCTTGTACATAAGTCGGCATTGTGCCTTTTGTATTAAATTCGGATGCAATTTCTGTGTTTCATCGTCAATAAGAAGGTCCGAGGGATACAGTAAACCTGAAGTGAAGCATCGGAATCCAAAACTGGACTCACAGGAGAGGTTCAAATCATAGAAAATTAGAGTGTTAGTCCTCTTGTACTTAAGTCGGCACTGTGCCTTTTGTAATAATTTCGGATGCAATTTCTGTGTTTCATCGTCAATAAGAAGGTCCACGGTATACAGTAAACCTGAAGTGAAGCATCGGAATCTAAAACAGGAGTCACAGGAGAGGTTCAAATCATAGAAAGTTAGAGTGTCAGTCCTCTTGTACTTAAGTCGGCATTGTTCTTTTGTATTAAATTCGGATGCAATTTCTGTGTTTCATCGTCAATAAGAAGGTCCAAAGAATACAGTAATCCTGAAGTGAAGCATCGGAATCTAAAACTGGACTCACAGGAGCGGTTCAAATCATTGAAAGTTAGAGTGTCAGTCCTCTTGTACTTAAGTCGGCATTGTGCCTTTTGTATTAATTTCGGATGCAATTTCTGTGTTTCATAGTCAATAAGAAGGTCCAAGGGATACAGTAATTCTGAAGTGAAGCATCGGAATCTAAAACTGGACTCACAGGAGAGGTTCAAATCATAGATAGTTATAGTGTCAGTCCTCTTGTACTTAAGTCGGCATTGTGCATTTTGTATCAAATTCGGATGCAATTTCTGTGTTTCATCGTCATTAAGAAGGTCCGAGGGATACAGTAATCCTGAAGTGAAGCATCGGAATCTAAAACTGGACTCACAGGAGAGGTTCAAATCATAGAAAGTCAGAGTGTTAGTCCTCTTGTAATTATGTCTTCATTGTGCCTTTTGTATTAAATTCGGATGTAATTTCTGTGTTTCATCGTCAATAAGAAGGTCCAAGGTATACAGTAAACACGAAGTGAAGCATCGGAATCTAAAACTGGACTCGCAGGAGAGGTTCAAATCACAGAATATTAGAGTGTCAGTCCTCTTGTACTTAAGTCGGCATTGTGCCTTTTGTATTAAATTCGGATGCTATTTCTGTGTTTCATCGTCAATAAGAAGGTCCTAGGATTACAGTAAACCTGAAGTGTAGCATCGGAATCTAAAAGTGGACTCACAGGAGAGGTTCAAATCATCGAAAGTTAGAGTGTCAGTCCACTTGTACTTAAGTCGGCATTGTGCCTTTCGTATTTAATTCCGATGCAATTTCTGTGTTTCATAGTCAATAAGAAGGTAGAAGGGATGCAGTAAACCTGAAGTGAAGCATCGGAATCTAAAACTGGACTCACAGGAGAGGTTCAAATCATAGAAATTTATAGTGTCAGTCCTCTTGTACTTAAGTCGGCATTGTGCCTTTTGTATTAAATTCGGATGCAATTTCTGTGTTTCATCGTCAATACGAAGGTCCAAGGTATACAGTAAACCTGAAGTGAAGCATCGGAATCTAAAACTGGACTCACTGGAGAGGTTCAAATCATAGAAAGTTAGAGTGTAAGTCCACTTGTACTTAAGTCGGCATTGTGCCTTTTGTATTAAATTCGGATGCAATTTCTGTGTTTCATAGTCAATAACAAGGTCCAAGGGATACAGTAAATCTGAAGTGAATCATCGGAATCTAAAACTGGACTCACAGGAGAGGTTCAAATCATAGAAAGGTATAGTGTCAGTCCTCTTGTACTTAAGTCGGCATTGTGCCTTTTGTACTAAATTCGGATGCAATTTCTGTGTTTCATCGTCAATAAGAAGGTCCGAGGGATACAGTAAACATGAAGTGAAGCATCGGAATCTAAAACTGGACTCACAGGAGAGGTTCAAATCATAGAAAGTTGGAGTGTTAGTCCACTTGTACTTAAGTCGGCATTGTGCATTTTGTATTAAATTCGGATGCAATTTCTGTGTTTCATCGTGAATACGAAGGTCCAAGGTATACAGTAAACCTGAAGTGAAGCATCGGAATCTAAAACTGGACTCACAGGAGAGGTTCAAATCATACAAAGTTAGAGTGTCATTCCTCTTAAACTTAAGTCGGCATTGTGACTTTTGTATTAAATGCGGATGCAATTTCTGTGTTTCATCGTCAATAAGAAGGTCCAAGGGATACAGCAAACCTGAAGTGAAGCATCGGAATCTATAACTGGACTCACAGGAGAGGTTCAAATCATAGAAAGTTAGAGTGTCAGTCCTCTTGTACTTAAGTCGGCATTGTGCCTTTTGTATTAAATTCGGATGCAATTTCTGTGTCTCATTGTCAATAAGAAGGTGTGGGGAATACAGTAAACCTGAAGTGAAGTATCGGAATCTAAAACTGGACAAACAGAAGAGTTTCAAATCATAGAAAATTAGAGCGTCAGTCCTCTTGTACTTAAGTCGGCATTGTGCATTTGTATGAAATTTGGATGCAATTTCTGTGTTTCATCGTCAATAAGATGGTCCTAGGATTACAGTAAACCTAAAGTGTAGCATCGGAGTGTAAAACTGGACTACAGGAGAGGTTCAAATCATCGAAAGTTCTAGTGTCAGTCCTCTTGTACTTAAGTCGGCATTGTGAATTTTGTATTAAATTCGGATGCAATTTCTGTGTTTCATCGTCAATAAGAAGGTCCGAGGGATACAGTAAACCTGAAGTGAAGCATCGGAATCTAAAACTGGACTCACAGGAGAGGTTCAAATCATAGAAAGTCAGAGTGTTAGTCCTCTTGTAATTAAGTCTTCATTGTGCCTTTTGTATTAAATTCGGATGTAATTTCTGTGTTTCATCGTCAATAAGAAGGTCCAAGGTATACAGTAAACACGAAGTGAAGATCGGAATCTAAAACTGGACTCGCAGGAGAGGTTCAAATCACAGAATATTAGAGTGTCAGTCCTCTTGTACTTAAGTCGGCATTGTGCCTTTTGTATTAAATTCGGATGCTATTTCTGTGTTTCATCGTCAATAAGAAGGTCCTAGGATTACAGTAAACCTGAAGTGTAGCATCGGAATCTAAAAGTGGACTCACAGGAGAGGTTCAAATCATCGAAAGTTAGAGTGTCAGTCCACTTGTACTTAAGTCGGCATTGTGCCTTTCGTATTTAATTCCGATGCAATTTCTGTGTTTCATAGTCAATAAGAAGGTAGAAGGGATGCAGTAAACCTGAAGTGAAGCATCGGAATCTAAAACTGGACTCACAGGAGAGGTTCAAATCATAGAAATTTATAGTGTCAGTCCTCTTGTACTTAAGTCGGCATTGTGCCTTTTGTATTAAATTCGGATGCAATTTCTGTGTTTCATCGTTAATACGAAGGTCCAAGGTATACAGTAAACCTGAAGTGAAGCATCGGAATCTAAAACTGGACTCACTGGAGAGGTTCAAATCACAGAAAGTTAGAGTGCAAGTCCACTTGTACTTAAGTCGGCATTGTGCCTTTTGTATTAAATTCGGATGCAATTTCTGTGTTTCATAGTCAATAACAAGGTCCAAGGGATACAGTAAATCTGAAGTGAATCATCGGAATCTAAAACTGGACTCACAGGAGAGGTTCAAATCATAGAAAGGTATAGTGTCAGTCCTCTTGTACTTAAGTCGGCATTGTGCCTTTTGTACTAAATTCGGATGCAATTTCTGTGTTTCATCGTCAATAAGAAGGTCCGAGGGATACAGTAAACATGAAGTGAAGCATCGGAATCTAAAACTGGACTCACAGGAGAGGTTCAAATCATAGAAATTTGGAGTGTTAGTCCACTTGTACTTAAGTCGGCATTGTGCATTTTGTATTAAATTCGGATGCAATTTCTGTGTTTCATCGTGAATACGAAGGTCCAAGGTATACAGTAAACATGAAGTGAAGCATCGGAATCTAAAACAGGAGTCACAGGAGAGGTTCAAATCATAGAAAGTTAGAGTGTCAGTCCTCTAGTACTTAAGTCGGCATTGTGCATTTGCATTAAATTCGGATGCAATTTCTGTGTTTCATCGTCAATAAGATGGTCCTAGGATTACAGTAAACCTGAAGAGTAGCATTGGAATCTAAATCTGGACTCAAAGGAGAGGTTCAAAGCATCGAAAGTTATAGTGTCAGTCCTCTTGTACATAAGTCGGCATTGTGCCTTTTGTATTAAATTCGGATGCAATTTCTGTGTTTCATCGTCAATAAGAAGATCCGAGGGATACAGTAAACCTGAAGTGAAGCATCGGAATCCAAAACTGGACTCACAGGAGAGGTTCAAATCATAGAAAGTTAGAGTGTTAGTCCTCTTGTACTTAAGTCGGCACTGTGCCTTTTGTAATAATTTCGGATGCAATTTCTGTGTTTCATCGTCAATAAGAAGGTCCACGGTATACAGTAAACCTGAAGTGAAGCATCGGAATCTAAAACAGGAGTCACAGGAGAGGTTCAAATCATAGAAAGTTAGAGTGTCAGTCCTCTAGTACTTAAGTCGGCATTGTTCTTTTGTATTAAATTCGGATGCAATTTCTGTGTTTCATCGTCAATAAGAAGGTCCAAAGAATACAGTAATCCTGACGTGAAGCATCGGAATCTAAAACTGGACTCACAGGAGCGGTTCAAATCATTGAAAGTTAGAGTGTCAGTCCTCTTGTACTTAAGTCGGCATTGTGCCTTTTGTATTAATTTCGGATGCAATTTCTGTGTTTCATAGTCAATAAGAAGGTCCAAGGGATACAGTAAATCTGAAGTGAAGCATCGGAATCTAAAACTGGACTCACAGGAGAGGTTCAAATCATAGATAGTTATAGTGTCAGTCCTCTTGTACTTAAGTCGGCATTGTGCATTTTGTATTAAATTCGGATGCAATTTCTGTGTTTCATCGTCATTAAGAAGGTCCGAGGGATACAGTAATCCTGAAGTGAAGCATCGGAATCTAAAACTGGACTCACAGGAGAGGTTCAAATCATAGAAAGTCAGAGTGTTAGTCCTCTTGTAATTAAGTCTTCATTGTGCCTTTTGTATTAAATTCGGATGCAATTTCTGTGTTTCATCGTCAATAAGAAGGTCCAAGGTATACAGTAAACATGAAGTGAAGCATCGGAATCTAAAACTGGACTCGCAGGAGAGGTCCAAATCACAGAAAATTAGAGTGTCAGTCCTCTTGTACTTAAGTCGACATTGTGCCTTTTGTATTAAATTCGGATGCTATTTCTGTGTTTCATCGTCAATAAGAAGGTCCTAGGATTACAGTAAACCTGAAGTGTAGCATCGGAATCTAAAAGTGGACTCACAGGATAGGTTCAAATCATCGAAAGTTAGAGTGTCAGTCCACTTGTACTTAAGTCGGCATTGTGCCTTTCGTATTTAATTCCGATGCAATTTCTGTGTTTCATAGTCAATAAGAAGGTAGAAGGGATGCAGTAAACCTGAAGTGAAGCATCGGAATCTAAAACTGGACTCACAGGAGAGGTTCAAATCATAGAAATTTATAGTGTCAGTCCTCTTGTACTTAAGTCGGCATTGTGCCTTTTGTACTAAATTCGGACGCAATTTCTGTGTTTCATCGTCAATAAGAAAGTCCGAGGGATACAGTAATCCTGAAGTGAAGCATCGGAATCTAAAACTGGACTCACAGGAGAGGTTCAAATCATAGAAAGTTAGAGTGTCAGTCCTCTTGTACTGAAGTCGGCATTGTGCCTTTTGTATTACATTCGCATGGAATTTCTGTGTTTCATCGTCAATACGAAGGTCCAAGGTATACAGTAAACCTGAAGTGAAGCATCGGAATCTAAAACTGGACTCACTGGAGAGGTTCAAATCATAGAAAGTTAGAGTGTAAGTCCACTTGTACTTAAGTCGGCATTGTGCCTTTTGTATTAAATTCGGATGCAATTTCTGTGTTTCATAGTCAATAACAAGGTCCAAGGGATACAGTAAATCTGAAGTGAATCATCGGAATCTAAAACTGGACTCACAGGAGAGGTTCAAATCATAGAAAGGTATAGTGTCAGTCCTCTTGTACTTAAGTCGGCATTGTGCCTTTTGTACTAAATTCGGATGCAATTTCTGTGTTTCATCGTCAATAAGAAGGTCCGAGGGATACAGTAAACATGAAGTGAAGCATCGGAATCTAAAACTGGACTCACAGGAGAGGTTCAAATCATAGAAAGTTGGAGTGTTAGTCCACTTGTACTTAAGTCGGCATTGTGCATTTTGTATTAAATTCGGATGCAATTTCTGTGTTTCATCGTGAATACGAAGGTCCAAGGTATACAGTAAACCTGAAGTGAAGCATCGGAATCTAAAACTGGACTCACAGGAGAGGTTCAAATCATACAAAGTTAGAGTGTCATTCCTCTTAAACTTAAGTCGTCATTGTGACTTTTGTATTAAATGCGGATGCAATTTCTGTGTTTCATCGTCAATAAGAAGGTCCAAGGGATACAGCAAACCTGAAGTGAAGCATCGGAATCTATAACTGGACTCACAGGAGAGGTTCAAATCATAGAAAGTTAGAGTGTCAGTCCTCTTGTACTTAAGTCGGCATTGTGCCTTTTGTATTAAATTCGGATGCAATTTCTGTGTCTCATCGTCAATAAGAAGGTCTGGGGAATACAGTAAACCTGAAGTGAAGTATCGGAATCTAAAACTGGACAAACAGAAGAGTTTCAAATCATAGAAAATTAGAGCGTCAGTCCTCTTGTACTTAAGTCGGCATTGTGCATTTGTATGAAATTTGGATGCAATTTCTGTGTTTCATCGTCAATAAGATGGTCCTAGGATTACAGTAAACCTAAAGTGTAGCATCGGAGTGTAAAACTGGACTACAGGAGAGGTTCAAATCATCGAAAGTTCTAGTGTCAGTCCTCTTGTACTTAAGTCGGCATTGTGAATTTTGTATTAAATTCGGATGCAATTTCTGTGTTTCATCGTCAATAAGAAGGTCCGAGGGATACAGTAAACCTGAAGTGAAGCATCGGAATCTAAAACTGGAATCACAGGAGAGGTTCAAATCATAGAAAGTTAGAGTGTTAGTCCTCTTGTACTTAAATCGGCACTGTGCCTTTTGTAATAATTTCGGATGCAATTTCTGTGTTTCATCGTCAATAAGAAGGTCCACGGTATACAATAAACCTGAAGTGAAGCATCGGAATCTAAAACAGGAGTTACAGGAGAGGTTCAAATCATAGAAAGTTAGAGTGTCAGTCCTTTAGTACTTAAGTCGGCATTGAGCATTTGTATCAAATTCGGATGCAATATCTGTGTTTCATCGTCAATAAGAAGGTCCAAAGTATACAGTAATCCTGAAGTGAAGCATCGGAATCTAAAACTGGACTCACAGGAGAGGTTCAAATCATCGAAAGTTAGAGTGTCAGTCCTCTCGTACTTAAGTCGGCATTGTGCCTTTTGTATTAAATTCGGATGCAATTTCTGTGTTTCATCGTCAATGAGAAGGTCCAAGGTATACAGTAAACCTGAAGTGTAGCATCGGAATCTAAAACTGGACTCAGGGGAGAGGTTAAAATCATAGAGAGTTAGAGTGTCAGTCCTCTTGTACTTAAGTCGGCATTGTGCTTATTGTATTAAATTCAGATGCAATATCTGTATTTCACCGTCAATAAGAATGTCCAAGGGATACAGTAAACCTGAAGTGAAGCATCGGAATCTAAAACTGGACTCACAGAAGAGGTTCATATCACAGAAAGTTAGAGTGTCTGTCCTCTTGTACTTAAGTCGGCATTGTGCCTTTTGTATTAAAATCGGATGCAATTTCTGTGTTTCATCGTCAATAAGAAGGTCCTAGGATTACGGTAAACCTGAAGTGTAGCATTGGAATCTAAAACTGGACACACAGGAGAGTTTCAAATCATCGAAAGTTAGAGTGTCAGTCCTGTTGTACTTAAGTCGGCATTGTGCCTTTTCTATTAAATTCGGATGCAATTTCTGTGTTTCATAGTCAATAAGAAGGTCCAAGGGATACAGTAAACCTGAAGTGAAGCATTGGAATCTAAAACTGGACTCACAGGAGAGATTCATATCATAGAAAGTTAGAGTGTTAGTCCTGTTGTACTTAAGTCGGCATTGTGACTTTTGTATTAATTTCGGATGCAATTTCTGTGTTTCATCGTCAATAAGAAGGTCCACGGTATACAGTAAACCTGAAGTGAAGCATCGGAATCTAAAACAGGAGTCACAGGAGAGGTTCAAATCATAGAAAGTTAGAGTGTCTGTCCTCTAGTACTTAAGTCGGCATTGTGCATTTGCATTAAATTCGGATGCAATTTCTGTGTTTCATCGTCAATAAGATGGTCCTAGGATTACAGTAAACCTGAAGTGTAGCATTGGAATCTAAATCTGGACTCAAAGGAGAGGTTCAAATCATCGAAAGTTATAGTGTCAGTCCTCTTGTACATAAGTCGGCATTGTGCCTTTTGTATTAAATTCGGATGCAATTTCTGTGTTTCATCGTCAATAAGAAGGTCCGAGGGATACAGTAAACCTGAAGTGAAGCATCGGAATCCAAAACTGGACTCACAGGAGAGGTTCAAATCATAGAAAATTAGAGTGTTAGTCCTCTTGTACTTAAGTCGGCACTGTGCCTTTTGTAATAATTTCGGATGCAATTTCTGTGTTTCATCGTCAATAAGAAGGTCCACGGTATACAGTAAACCTGAAGTGAAGCATCGGAATCTAAAACAGGAGTCACAGGAGAGGTTCAAATCATAGAAAGTTAGAGTGTCAGTCCTCTTGTACTTAAGTCGGCATTGTTCTTTTGTATTAAATTCGGATGCAATTTCTGTGTTTCATCGTCAATAAGAAGGTCCAAAGAATACAGTAATCCTGAAGTGAAGCATCGGAATCTAAAACTGGACTCACAGGAGCGGTTCAAATCATTGAAAGTTAGAGTGTCAGTCCTCTTGTACTTAAGTCGGCATTGTGCCTTTTGTATTAATTTCGGATGCAATTTCTGTGTTTCATAGTCAATAAGAAGGTCCAAGGGATACAGTAATTCTGAAGTGAAGCATCGGAATCTAAAACTGGACTCACAGGAGAGGTTCAAATCATAGATAGTTATAGTGTCAGTCCTCTTGTACTTAAGTCGGCATTGTGCATTTTGTATCAAATTCGGATGCAATTTCTGTGTTTCATCGTCATTAAGAAGGTCCGAGGGATACAGTAATCCTGAAGTGAAGCATCGGAATCTAAAACTGGACTCACAGGAGAGGTTCAAATCATAGAAAGTCAGAGTGTTAGTCCTCTTGTAATTATGTCTTCATTGTGCCTTTTGTATTAAATTCGGATGTAATTTCTGTGTTTCATCGTCAATAAGAAGGTCCAAGGTATACAGTAAACACGAAGTGAAGCATCGGAATCTAAAACTGGACTCGCAGGAGAGGTTCAAATCACAGAATATTAGAGTGTCAGTCCTCTTGTACTTAAGTCGGCATTGTGCCTTTTGTATTAAATTCGGATGCTATTTCTGTGTTTCATCGTCAATAAGAAGGTCCTAGGATTACAGTAAACCTGAAGTGTAGCATCGGAATCTAAAAGTGGACTCACAGGAGAGGTTCAAATCATCGAAAGTTAGAGTGTCAGTCCACTTGTACTTAAGTCGGCATTGTGCCTTTCGTATTTAATTCCGATGCAATTTCTGTGTTTCATAGTCAATAAGAAGGTAGAAGGGATGCAGTAAACCTGAAGTGAAGCATCGGAATCTAAAACTGGACTCACAGGAGAGGTTCAAATCATAGAAATTTATAGTGTCAGTCCTCTTGTACTTAAGTCGGCATTGTGCCTTTTGTATTAAATTCGGATGCAATTTCTGTGTTTCATCGTCAATACGAAGGTCCAAGGTATACAGTAAACCTGAAGTGAAGCATCGGAATCTAAAACTGGACTCACTGGAGAGGTTCAAATCATAGAAAGTTAGAGTGTAAGTCCACTTGTACTTAAGTCGGCATTGTGCCTTTTGTATTAAATTCGGATGCAATTTCTGTGTTTCATAGTCAATAACAAGGTCCAAGGGATACAGTAAATCTGAAGTGAATCATCGGAATCTAAAACTGGACTCACAGGAGAGGTTCAAATCATAGAAAGGTATAGTGTCAGTCCTCTTGTACTTAAGTCGGCATTGTGCCTTTTGTACTAAATTCGGATGCAATTTCTGTGTTTCATCGTCAATAAGAAGGTCCGAGGGATACAGTAAACATGAAGTGAAGCATCGGAATCTAAAACTGGACTCACAGGAGAGGTTCAAATCATAGAAAGTTGGAGTGTTAGTCCACTTGTACTTAAGTCGGCATTGTGCATTTTGTATTAAATTCGGATGCAATTTCTGTGTTTCATCGTGAATACGAAGGTCCAAGGTATACAGTAAACCTGAAGTGAAGCATCGGAATCTAAAACTGGACTCACAGGAGAGGTTCAAATCATACAAAGTTAGAGTGTCATTCCTCTTAAACTTAAGTCGGCATTGTGACTTTTGTATTAAATGCGGATGCAATTTCTGTGTTTCATCGTCAATAAGAAGGTCCAAGGGATACAGCAAACCTGAAGTGAAGCATCGGAATCTATAACTGGACTCACAGGAGAGGTTCAAATCATAGAAAGTTAGAGTGTCAGTCCTCTTGTACTTAAGTCGGCATTGTGCCTTTTGTATTAAATTCGGATGCAATTTCTGTGTCTCATTGTCAATAAGAAGGTGTGGGGAATACAGTAAACCTGAAGTGAAGTATCGGAATCTAAAACTGGACAAACAGAAGAGTTTCAAATCATAGAAAATTAGAGCGTCAGTCCTCTTGTACTTAAGTCGGCATTGTGCATTTGTATGAAATTTGGATGCAATTTCTGTGTTTCATCGTCAATAAGATGGTCCTAGGATTACAGTAAACCTAAAGTGTAGCATCGGAGTGTAAAACTGGACTACAGGAGAGGTTCAAATCATCGAAAGTTCTAGTGTCAGTCCTCTTGTACTTAAGTCGGCATTGTGAATTTTGTATTAAATTCGGATGCAATTTCTGTGTTTCATCGTCAATAAGAAGGTCCGAGGGATACAGTAAACCTGAAGTGAAGCATCGGAATCTAAAACTGGACTCACAGGAGAGGTTCAAATCATAGAAAGTCAGAGTGTTAGTCCTCTTGTAATTAAGTCTTCATTGTGCCTTTTGTAT
This sequence comes from Schistocerca americana, assembly GCF_021461395.2. Lineage (NCBI taxonomy): Eukaryota > Metazoa > Arthropoda > Insecta > Orthoptera > Acrididae > Schistocerca > Schistocerca americana. The sequence continues at coordinate 64,414,627 of NC_060121.1, forward strand.
TAAATTCGGATGTAATTTCTGTGTTTCATCGTCAATAAGAAGGTCCAAGGTATACAGTAAACACGAAGTGAAGATCGGAATCTAAAACTGGACTCGCAGGAGAGGTTCAAATCACAGAATATTAGAGTGTCAGTCCTCTTGTACTTAAGTCGGCATTGTGCCTTTTGTATTAAATTCGGATGCTATTTCTGTGTTTCATCGTCAATAAGAAGGTCCTAGGATTACAGTAAACCTGAAGTGTAGCATCGGAATCTAAAAGTGGACTCACAGGAGAGGTTCAAATCATCGAAAGTTAGAGTGTCAGTCCACTTGTACTTAAGTCGGCATTGTGCCTTTCGTATTTAATTCCGATGCAATTTCTGTGTTTCATAGTCAATAAGAAGGTAGAAGGGATGCAGTAAACCTGAAGTGAAGCATCGGAATCTAAAACTGGACTCACAGGAGAGGTTCAAATCATAGAAATTTATAGTGTCAGTCCTCTTGTACTTAAGTCGGCATTGTGCCTTTTGTATTAAATTCGGATGCAATTTCTGTGTTTCATCGTTAATACGAAGGTCCAAGGTATACAGTAAACCTGAAGTGAAGCATCGGAATCTAAAACTGGACTCACTGGAGAGGTTCAAATCACAGAAAGTTAGAGTGCAAGTCCACTTGTACTTAAGTCGGCATTGTGCCTTTTGTATTAAATTCGGATGCAATTTCTGTGTTTCATAGTCAATAACAAGGTCCAAGGGATACAGTAAATCTGAAGTGAATCATCGGAATCTAAAACTGGACTCACAGGAGAGGTTCAAATCATAGAAAGGTATAGTGTCAGTCCTCTTGTACTTAAGTCGGCATTGTGCCTTTTGTACTAAATTCGGATGCAATTTCTGTGTTTCATCGTCAATAAGAAGGTCCGAGGGATACAGTAAACATGAAGTGAAGCATCGGAATCTAAAACTGGACTCACAGGAGAGGTTCAAATCATAGAAATTTGGAGTGTTAGTCCACTTGTACTTAAGTCGGCATTGTGCATTTTGTATTAAATTCGGATGCAATTTCTGTGTTTCATCGTGAATACGAAGGTCCAAGGTATACAGTAAACCTGTAGTGAAGCATCGGAATCTAAAACTGGACTCACAGGAGAGGTTCAAATCATACAAAGTTAGAGTGTCATTCCTCTTAAACTTAAGTCGGCATTGTGACTTTTGTATTAAATGCGGATGCAATTTCTGTGTTTCATCGTCAATAAGAAGGTCCAAGGGATACAGCAAACCTGAAGTGAAGCATCGGAATCTATAACTGGACTCACAGGAGAGGTTCAAATCATAGAAAGTTAGAGTGTCAGTCCTCTTGTACTTAAGTCGGCATTGTGCCTTTTGTATTAAATTCGGATGCAATTTCTGTGTCTCATCGTCAATAAGAAGGTGTGGGGAATACAGTAAACCTGAAGTGAAGTATCGGAATCTAAAACTGGACAAACAGAAGAGTTTCAAATCATAGAAAATTAGAGCGTCAGTCCTCTTGTACTTAAGTCGGCATTGTGCATTTGTATGAAATTTGGATGCAATTTCTGTGTTTCATCGTCAATAAGATGGTCCTAGGATTACAGTAAACCTAAAGTGTAGCATCGGAGTGTAAAACTGGACTACAGGAGAGGTTCAAATCATCGAAAGTTCTAGTGTCAGTCCTCTTGTACTTAAGTCGGCATTGTGAATTTTGTATTAAATTCGGATGCAATTTCTGTGTTTCATCGTCAATAAGAAGGTCCGAGGGATACAGTAAACCTGAAGTGAAGCATCGGAATCTAAAACTGGACTCACAGGAGAGGTTCAAATCATAGAAAGTTAGAGTGTTAGTCCTCTTGTACTTAAATCGGCACTGTGCCTTTTGTAATAATTTCGGATGCAATTTCTGTGTTTCATCGTCAATAAGAAGGTCCACGGTATACAATAAACCTGAAGTGAAGCATCGGAATCTAAAACACGAGTCACAGGAGAGGTTCAAATCATAGAAAGTTAGAGTGTCAGTCCTTTAGTACTTAAGTCGGCATTGTGCATTTGTATCAAATTCGGATGCAATTTCTGTGTTTCATCGTCAATAAGAAGGTCCAAAGTATACAGTAATCCTGAAGTGAAGCATCGGAATCTAAAACTGGACTCACAGGAGAGGTTCAAATCATCGAAAGTTAGAGTGTCAGTCCTCTTGTACTTAAGTCGGCATTGTGCCTTTTGTATTAATTTCGGATGCAATTTCTGTGTTTCATGGTCAATAAGAAGGTCCAAGGGATACAGTAAACCTGAAGTGAAGCATCGGAATCTAAAACTGGACTCAAAGGAGAGGTACAAGTCATAGAAAGTTATAGTGTCAGTCCTCTTGTACTTAAGTCGGCATTGTGCCTTTTGTATTAAATTCGGATGCAATTTCTGTGTTTCATCGTCAATGAGAAGGTCCAAGGTATACAGTAAACCTGAAGTGTAGCATCGGAATCTAAAACTGGACTCAGGGGAGAGGTTAAAATCATAGAGAGTTAGAGTGTCAGTCCTCTTGTACTTAAGTCGGCATTGTGCTTATTGTATTAAATTCAGATGCAATATCTGTATTTCACCGTCAATAAGAATGTCCAAGGGATACAGTAAACCTGAAGTGAAGCATCGGAATCTAAAACTGGACTCACAGAAGAGGTTCATATCACAGAAAGTTAGAGTGTCTGTCCTCTTGTACTTAAGTCGGCATTGTGCCTTTTGTATTAAAATCGGATGCAATTTCTGTGTTTCATCGTCAATAAGAAGGTCCTAGGATTACGGTAAACCTGAAGTGTAGCATTGGAATCTAAAACTGGACTCACAGGAGAGTTTCAAATCATCGAAAGTTAGAGTGTCAGTCCTGTTGTACTTAAGTCGGCATTGTGCCTTTTCTATTAAATTCGGATGCAATTTCTGTATTTCATAGTCAATAAGAAGGTCCAAGGGATACAGTAAACCTGAAGTGAAGCATTGGAATCTAAAACTGGACTCACAGGAGAGATTCATATCATAGAAAGTTAGAGTGTTAGTCCTGTTGTACTTAAGTCGGCATTGTGACTTTTGTATTAATTTCGGATGCAATTTCTGTGTTTCATCGTCAATAAGAAGGTCCGAGGGATACAGTAAACCTGAAGTGAAGCATCGGAATCCAAAACTGGACTCACAGGAGAGGTTCAAATCATAGAAAGTTAGAGTGTTAGTCCTCTTGTACTTAAGTCGGCACTGTGCCGTTTGTAATAATTTCGGATGCAATTTCTGTGTTTCATCGTCAATAAGAAGGTCCACGGTATACAGTAAACCTGAAGTGAAGCATCGGAATCTAAAACAGGAGTCACAGAAGTGGTTCAAATCATAGAAAGTTAGAGTGTCAGTCCTCTTGTAATTAAGTCTTCATTGTGCCTTTTGTATTAAATTCGGATGCAATTTCTGTGTTTCATCGTCAATAAGAAGGTCCAAGGTATACAGTAAACACGAAGTGAAGCATCGGAATCTAAAACTGGACTCGCAGGAGAGGTTCAAATCACAGAAAATTAGAGTGTCAGTCCTCTTGTACTTAAGTCGGCATTGTGCCTTTTGTATTAAATTCGGATGCTATTTCTGTGTTTCATCGTCAATAAGAAGGTCCTAGGATTACAGTAAACCTGAAGTGTAGCATCGGAATCTAAAAGTGGACTCACAGGAGAGGTTCAAATCATCGAAAGTTAGAGTGTCAGTCCTCTTGTACTTAAGTCGGCATTGTGCCTTTCGTATTTAATTCCGATGCAATTTCTGTGTTTCATAGTCAATTAGAAGGTAGAAGGGACGCAGTAAACCTGAAGTGAAGCATCGGAATCTAAAACTGGACTCACAGGAGAGGTTCAAATCATAGAAATTTATAGTGTCAGTCCTCTTGTACTTAAGTCGGCATTGTGCCTTTTGTACTAAATTCGGACGCAATTTCTGTGTTTCATCGTCAATAAGAAAGTCCGAGGGATACAGTAATCCTGAAGTGAAGCATCGGAATCTAAAACTGGACTCACAGGAGAGGTTCAAATCATAGAAAGTTAGAGTGTCAGTCCTCTTGTACTTAAGTCGGCATTGTGCCTTTTGTATTAAATTCGGATGCAATTTCTGTGTTTCATCGTCAATACGAAGGTCCAAGGTATACAGTAAACCTGAAGTCAAGCATCGGAATCTAAAACTGGACACACAGGAGAGGTTCAAATCATAGAAAGTTAGAGTGTTAGTCCTCTTGTACTTAAGTCGGCATTGTGCTTTTTGGATTACATTCGGATTCAAATTCTGTGTTTCATCGTCAATAAGAAGGTCCAAAGTATACAGTAATCCTTTAGTGAAGCATCGGAATCTAAAACTGGACTCACAGGAGAGGTTCAAATCATCGAAAGTTAGAGTGTCAGTCCTCTTGTACTTAAGTCGGCATTGTGCCTTTTGTATTTATTTCGGATACAATTTCTGTGCTTCATCGTCAATAAGAAGGTCCAAGGTGTACAGCAAACCTGAAGTGAAGCAACGGAATCTAAAACTGGACTCACAGGAGAGGTTCAAATCACTGAAAATTAGAGTGTCAGTCCTCTTGTACTTAAGTCGGCATTGTGCCTTTTGTATTAAACTCGGATGCTATTTCTGTGTTTCATCGTCAATAAGAAGGTCCAAGGTATACAGTAAACCTGAAGTGAAGCATCGGAATCTAAAACTGGACTCACAGGAGAGGTTCAAACCATACAAAGTTAGAGTGTCAGTCCTCTTGTACTTAAGTCGGCATTGTGCCATTTGTATTAAATTTGGATGTAATTTCTGTGTTTCATCGTCCATAAGAAGGTCCAAGGGATACAGTAAACCTGAAGTGAAGCATCGGAATCTACAACTGGACTCACACGAGAGATTCAAATCATAGAGAGTTGGAGTGTCATTCCTCTTAAACTTAAGTCGGCATTGTGCCTTTTGTATTAAATTCGGATGCAAATTCTGTGTTTCATCGTCAATAAGAAGGTCCAAGGGATACAGTAAACCTGAAGTGAAGCATCGGAATCTAAAACTGTACTCACCGGAGAGGTTCAAATCATAGAATGTTAGAAAGCCAGTCCTCCTGTACTTATGTCGGCATAGTGCCTTTTGTATTAAATTCGGATGCTATTTCTGTGTTTCATCGTCAATAAGAAGGTCCAAGGATTACAGTAAACCTGAAGTGAAGCATCGGAATCTAAAACTGGACTCACAGGAGAGGTTCAAATCGTAGAAAGTTAGAGTGTCAGTCCTCTTGTACTTAAGTCGGCATTGTGCCTTTTGTATTAAATTCGGATGCAATTTCTGTGTTTCATCGTCAATAAGAAGGTCCAAGGTATACAGTAAACCTGAAGTGAAGCATCGTAATCTAAAACTGCACTCACAGAAGAGGTTCAAATCATAGAAAATTAGAGTGTCAGTCCTCTTGTACTTAAGTCGGCATTGTGCCTTTTGTATTAAATTCGGATGCAATTTCTGTGTTACATCGTCAATAAGAAGGTCCAAGGGATACCGTAAACATGAAGTGAAGCATCGGAATCTAAAACTGGACTCACAGGAGAGGTTCAAATCATAGAAAGTTAGAGGGTCAGTCATCTTGTACTTAAGTCGGCATTGTGACTTTCGTATTAAATTCGGATGCTATTTCTGTGTTTCATCGTCAATAAGAAGGTCCAAGGTATACAGTAAACCTGAAGTGAAGCATCGGAATCTAAAACTGGACTCACAGGAGAGGTTCAAATCATAGAAAGTTAGAGTGTCAGCCCCCTTGTACTTAAGTCGGCATTGTGCCCTTGTTTTAAATTCGGATGCAATTTCTGTGTTTCATCGTCAATAAGAAGGTCCAAGGTGTACAGTAAACCTGAAGTGAAACATCGGAATCTAAAACTGCACTCACAGGAGAGGTTCAAATCATAGAAAGTTAGAGTTTCAGTCCTCTTGTACTTAAGTCGGCATTGTGCCTTTTGTATTAAATTCGGATGCAATTTCTGTGTTTCATCGTCAATAAGATGGTCCAAGGTATACAGTAAACCTGAAGTGTAGCATCGGAATCTAACACTGGTCTCACAGGGGAGGTTCAAATCATCGAAAGTTAAAGTGTCAGTCCTCTTGTACTTCCGCCGGTATTGTGCCTTTTGTATTAAATTCGGATGCAATTTCTGTATTTCATCGTCAATATGAAGGTCTAAGGTATACAGTAAACCTGAAGTGAAGCATCGGAATCTAAAACTGGACTCACAGGAGAGGTTCAAATCATACAAAGTTAGAGTGTCAGTCCTCTTGTACTTAAGTCGGAATTGTGCCTTTTGTATTAAATTCGGATGTAATTTCTGTGTTTCATCGTCAATAAGAAGGTCCAAGGGATACAGTAAACCTGAAGTGAAGCATCGGAATCTATAACTGGACCCACAGGAGAGGTTAAAATCTAAGAAAGTTAGAGTGTTAGTCCTCTTGTACTTAAGTCGGCATTGTGCCTTTTGTATTAAATTCGAATGCAATTGCTGTGTTTCATCGTCAATAAGAACTTCCAAGGTATACAGTAAACCTGAAGTGAAGCATCGGAATCTAAAACTGCACTCACAGGAGAGGTTCAAATCACAGAAAGTTAGAGTGTCAGTCCTCTTGTACTTATGCCGTCATTGTGCCTTTTGTATTAAATTCGGAAGCAATTTCTGTGTTTCATCGTCAATAAGAAGGTCCAAGGTATACAGTAAACCTGAAGTGAAGCATCGGCATCCAAAACTGCACTCACAGAAGAGGTTCAAATCATAGAAAATTAGAGTGTCAGTCCTCTTGTACTTAAGACGGCATTGTGCCTTTTTTATTAAATTCGGATGCAATTTCTGTGTAACATCGTCAATAAGAAGGTCCAAGGGATACAGTAAACCTGAAGTGAAGCATCGGAATCTAAAACTGGACTCACAGGAGAGGTTCAAACCACAGAAAGTTAGAGTGTCAGTCCTCTTGTACTTATGTCGTCATTGTGCTTTTGTAATACATTCGGATGCAATTTCTGTGTTTCATCGTCAATAAGAAGGTCGAAGGTATACAGTAAACCTGAAGTGAAGCATGGAATCCAAAACTGCACTCACAGAAGAGGACCAAATCATAGAAAATTAGAGTGTCAGTCCTCTTGTACTTAAGTCGGCATTGTGCCTTTTGTATTAAATTCCGATGTAATTTCTGTGTTTCAGCGTCAATAAGAAGGTCCAAGGTATACAGTAAACCTGAAGTGAAGCATCGGAATCTAAAACAGCACTCACAGGAGAGGTTCAAATCATAGAAAGTTAGAGTGTCACTCCTCTTGTACTTATGTCGTCATTGTGCCTTTTGTATTAAATTCGGATGCAATTTCTGTGTTTCATCGTCAATAAGAAGGTCCAAGGTATACAGTAAACCTGAAGTGAAGCAGCGGAATGTAAAACTGGACTCACAAGAGAGGTTCAAACCACAGAAAGTTAGAGTGTCAGTCCTCTTGTACTTAAGTCGACATTGTGCCTTTTGTATTAAATTCGGATGCAATTTCTGTGTTTCATCGTCAATAAGAAGGTGCTAGCATTACAGTAAACCTGAAGTGTAGCATCGGAATCTAAAACTGGACTCACAGGAGAGGTTCAAATCATCGAAAGTTAGAGTGTCTGTCCTCTTGTACATAAATTGGCATTGTGCCTTTAGTATTAAATTCGGGTGCAATTTCTGTGTTTCATAGTCACGAAGAAGGTACGAGGGATACAGTAAACCTGAAGTGAAGCATCGGAATCAAAAACTGCACTCACAGGAGAGGTTCAAATCACAGAAAGTTAGAGTGTCAGTCCTCTTGTACTTATGCCGTCATTGTGCCTTTTGTATTAAATTCGGAAGCAATTTCTGTGTTTCATCGTCAATAAGAAGGTCCAAGGTATACAGTAAACCTGAAGTGAAGCATCGGCATCCAATACTGCACTCACAGAAGAGGTTCAAATCATAGAAAATTAGAGTGTCAGTCCTCTTGTACTTAAGACATCATTGTGCCTTTTGTATTAAATTCGGATGCAATTTCTGTGTTACATCGTCAATAAGAAGGTCCAAGGGATACAGTAAACCTGAAGTGAAGCGTCGGAATCTAAAACTGGACTCACAGGAGAGGTTCAAACCACAGAAAGTTAGAGTGTCAGTCCTCTTGTACTTATGTCGTCATTGTGCTTTTGTATTACATTCGGATGCAATTTCTGTGTTTCATCGTCAATAAGAAGGTCCAAGGTATACAGTAAACCTGAAGTGAAGCATGGAATCCAAAACTGCACTCACAGAAGAGGATCAAATCATAGAAAATTAGAGTGTCAGTCCTCTTGTACTTAAGTCGGCATTGTGCCTTTTGTATTAAATTCGGATGCAATTTCTGTGTTACATCGTCAATAAGAAGGTCCATGGGATACAGTAAACCTGAAGTGAAGCATCGGAATCTAAAACTGGACTCACAGGAGAGATTCAAATTATAGAAAGCTAGAGGGTCAGTCATCTTGTACTTAAGTCGGCATTGTGCCTTTTGTATTAAATTAGGATGCTATTTCTGTATTTCATCGTCAATAAGAAGGTCCAAGGTATACAGTAAACCTGAAGTGAAGCATCGGAATCTAAAACTGGACTCACAGGAGAGGTTCAAATCATAGAAAGTTAGAGTGTCTGTCCTCTTGTACTTAAGTCGGCATTGTGCCTTTTGTTTTAAATTAGGATGCAATTTCTGTGTTTCATCGTCAATAAGAAGGTCCAAGGTATACAGTAAACCTGAAGTGGAGCATCGGAATCTAAAACTGGACTCACAGGAGAGGTTCAAATCATAGAAAGTTAGAGGGTCAGTCATCTTGTACTTAAGTCGGCATTGTGCCATTTGTATTAAATTCGAATGCTATTTCTGTGTTTCATCGTCAATAAGAAGGTCCAAGGTATACAGTAAACCTGAAGTGAAGCATCCGAATCTAAAACTGGACTCACAGGAGAGGTTCAAATCATAGGAAGTTAGAGTGTTAGTACTCTTGTACTTAAGTCGGCATTGAGTCTTTTGTATTAAATTCGCATGCAATTTCTGTGTTTCATCGTCAATAAGAAGGTCCAAGGTATACAGCAAACCTGAAGTGAAGCATCGGAATCTAAAACTGGACACACAGGACAGGTTCAAATCACAGAAAGTTAGAGTGTCAGTCCTCTTGTACTTAAGTCGGCATTGTGCCTTTTGTATCAAATTCGGATTGTATTTCTGTGTTTCATCGTCAATAAGAAGGTCCAAGTATTACAGTAAACATGAAGTGAAGCATCGAAATCTAAAAGAGGACTCACAGGAGAGGTTCAAATCATAGAAAGTTAGAGTGTCAGTCCTCTTGTACTTAAGTCGGCATTGTGCCTTGTGTATTAAATTCGGATGCAGTTTCTGTGTTACATCGTCAATAAGAAGGTCCAAGGGATACAGTAAACCTGAAGTGAAGCATCGGTATCTAAAACTGGACTCACAGGAGAGGTTCAAACCACAGAAAGTTAGAGTGTCAGTCCTCTTGTACTTATGTCGTCATTGTGCTTTTGTATTACATTCGGATGCAATTTCTGTGTTTCATCGTCAATAAGAAGGTCCTAGCATTACAGTAAACCTGAAGTGAAGTATGGGAATCCAAAACTGCACTCACAGAAGAGGATCAAATCATAGAAAATTAGAGTGTCAGTCCTCTTGTACTTATGTCGTCATTGTGCTTTTGTGTTACATTCGGATGCAATGTCTGTGTTACATCGTCAATAAGAAGGACCAACTGATACAGTAAGCCTGAAGTGAAGCATCGGAATCAAATACTGGACTCACAGGAGAGATTAAAATCATAGAAAGTTAGAGTGTCAGTCCTCTTGTACTTAAGTCGGCATTGTGCCTTTTGTATTAAATTCGGATGCAATTTCTGTGTTTCATCGTCAATAAGAATGTCCTGGCATTACAGTAAACCTGAAGTGTAGCATCGGAATCTAAAACTGGACTCACAGGAGAGGTTCAAATCATCGAAAGTTATAGTGTCTGTCCTCTTGTACATAAATTGGCATTGTGCCTTTAGTATTAAATTCGGGTGCAATTTCTGTGTTTCATAGTCCCGAAGAAGGTACGAGGGATACAGTAAACCTGAAGTGAAGCATCGGAATCTAAAACTGCACTCACAGGAGAGGTTCAAATCACAGAAAGTTGGAGTGTCAGTCCTCTTGTACTTATGCCGTCATTGTGCCTTTTGTATTAAATTCGGAAGCAATTTCTGTGTTTCATCGTCAATAAGAAGGTCCAAGGTATACAGTAAACCTGAAGTGAAGCATCGGCATCCAAAACTGCACTCACAGAAGAGGTTCAAATCATAGAAAATTAGAGTGTCAGTCCTCTTGTACTTAAGACGGCATTGTGCCTTTTGTATTAAATTCGGATGCAATTTCTGTGTTACATCGTCAATAAGAAGATCCAAGGGATACAGTAAACCTGAAGTGAAGCATCGGAATCTGAAACTGGACTCACAGGAGAGGTTCAAATCATCGAAAGTTAGAGTGTCTGTCCTCTTGTACATAAATTGGCATTGTGCCTTTAGTATTAAATTCGGGTGCAATTTCTGTGTTTCATAGTCACGAAGAAGGTACGAGGGATACAGTAAACCTGAAGTGAAGCATCGGAATCAAAAACTGCACTCACAGGAGAGGTTCAAATCATAGAAAGTTAGAGTGTTAGTACTCTTGTACTTAAGTCGGCATTGTGCCTTTTGTATTAAATTCGGATGCAATTTCTGTGTTTCATCGACAATAAGAAGGTCCTAGGATTACAGTAAACCTGAAGTGTAGCATCGGAATCTAACACTGGACTCACAGGGGAGGTTCAAATCATCGAAAGTTAGAGTGTCAGTCCTCTTGTACTTACGCCGGCATTGTGCCTATTGTATTAAATTCGGATGCAATTTCTGTATTTCATCGTCAATATGAAGGTCCAAGGCATACAGTAAACCTGAAGTGAAGCAGCGGTATCTAAAACTGGACTCACAGGAGAGGTTCAAATCATACAAAGTTAGAGTGTCAGTCCTCTTGTACTTAAGTCGGGATTGTGCCTTTTGTATTAAATTCGGATGTAATTCCTGTGTTTCATCGTCAACACGAAGGTCAAAGGGATACAGTAAACCTCAAGTGAAGCATCGGAATCTATAACTGGACTCCCAGGAGAGGTTAAAATCATAGAAAGTTAGAGTGTTAGACCTCTTGTACTTAAGTCGGCATTGTGCCTTTTGTATTAAATTCGGATGCAATTTCTGTGTTTCATCGTCAATAAGAAGGTCCAAGGTATACAGTAAACCTGAAGTGAAGCAACGGAATCTAAAACTGCACTCACAAGAGAGGTTTAAATCATAGAAAGTTGGAGTGTCAGTCCTCTTGTACTTACGTCGTCATTGTGCCTTTTGTATTAAATTCGGATGCAATTTCTGTGTTTCATCGTCAATAAGAAGGTCCAAGGTTTACAGTAAACCTGAAGTGAAGCATCGAAATCCAAAACTGCTCTCACAGAAGAGGTTCAAATCATAGGAAATTAGAGTGTCAGTCCTCTTGTACTTAAGTCGGCACTGTGCCTTTTGTATTAAATTCGGATGCAATTTCTGTGTTACATCGGTAATAAGAAGGTCCAAGGGATACATTAAACCTGAAGTGAAGCATCGGAATCTAAAACTGGACTCACAGGAGAGGTTCAAATCATAGAAAGTGAGAGGGTCAGTCATCTTGTACATAAGTCGGCATTGTGCCTTTTGTATTAAATTCGGATGCTATTTCTATGTTTCATCGTCAATAAGAAGGTCCAAGGTATACAGTAAACCTGAAGTGAAGCATCGGAATCTAAAACTGGACTCACAGGAGAGGTTCAAATCATAGAAAGTTAGAGTGTCAGTCCTCTTGTACTTAAGTCGGCATTGTGCCTTTTGTTTTAAATTCGGATGCAATTTCTGTGTTTCATCGTCAATAAGAAGGTCCAAGGTATACAGTAAACCTGAAGTGAAGCATCGGAATCTAAAACTGGACTCACAGGAGAGGTTCAAATCATAGACAGTTAGAGGGTCAGTCATCTTGTACTTAAGTCGGCATTGTGCCTTTTGTATTAAATTCGGATGCTGTTTCTGTGTTTCATCGTCAATAAGAAGGTCCAAGGTATACAGTAAACCTGAAGTGAAGCATCGGAATATAAAACTGGACTCACAGGAGAGGTTCAAATCATAGGAAGTTAGAGTGTTAGTACTCTTGTACTTCAGTCGGCATTGAGTCTTTTGTATTAAATTCGCATGCAATTTCTGTGTTTCATCGTCAATAAGAAGGTCCAAGGTATACAGCAAACCTGAAGTGAAGCATCGGAATCTAAAACTGGACTCACAGGAGAGGTTCAAATCATAGAAAGTTAGAGGGTCAGTCATCTTGTACTTAAGTCGGCATTGTGCCTTTTGTATTAAATTCGGATAGTATTTATGTGTTTCATCGTCCATAAGAAGGTCCAAGGATTACAGTAAACCTGAAGTGAAGCATCGGTATCTAAAACTGGACTCACAGGAGAGGTTCAAATCATAGAAAGTTAGAGTGTCAGTCCTCTTGTACTTAAGTCGGCATTGTGCCTTGTGTATTAAATTCGGATGCAATTTCTGTGTTACATCGTCAATAAGAAGGTCCAAGGGATACAGTAAACCTGAAGTGAAGCATCGGAATCTAAACCTGGACTCACAGGAGAGGTTCAAACCACAGAAAGTTAGAGTGTCAGTCCTCTTGTACTTATGTCGTCATTGTGCTTTTGTATTACATTCGGATGCAATTTCTGTGTTTCATCGTCAATAAGAAGGTCCTAGCATTACAGTAAACCTGAAGTGAAGCATCGGAAACCCAAAACTGCACTCACAGAAGAGGATCAAATCATAGAAAATTAGAGTGTCAGTCCTCTTGTACTTATGTCGTCATTGTGCTTTTGTATTACATTCGGATGCAATGTCTGTGTTTCATCGTCAATAAGAAGGACCAACTGATACAGTAAGCCTGAAGTGAAGCATCGGAATGAAATACTGGACTCACAGGAGAGGTTAAAATCATAGAAAGTTAGAGTGTCAGTCCTCTTGTACTTAAGTCGGCATTGTGCCTTTTGTGTAAAATTCGGATGCAATTACTGTGTTTCATCGTCAATAAGAAGGTCCAAGGGATACAGTAAACCTGAAGTGAAGCATAGGAATCTAAAACTGGCCTAATAGGAGAGGTTCAAATCATAGAAAGTTAGAGTGTTAGTCCTCTTGTACTTAAGTCGGCATTGTGCCTTTTGCATTAAATTCGGATGCAATTTCTGCGTTTCATCGGCAATAAGAAGGTCCTAGCATTACAGTAAACCTGAAGTGAAGCATCGGAATCCAAAACTGCACTCACAGAAGAGGATCAAATCATAGAAAGTTAGAGTTTCAGTCCTCTTGTACTTATGTCGTCATTGTGCTTTTGTATTACATTCGGATGCAATGTCTGTGTTTCATCGTCAATGAGAAGGACCAACTGATACAGTAAGCCTGAAGTGAAGCATCGGAATCAAATACTGGACTCACAGGAGAGGTTAAAATCATAGAAAGTTAGAGTGTCAGTCCTCTTGTACTTAAGTCGGCATTGTGCCTTTTGTGTTAAATTCGGATGCAATTACTGTGTTTCATCGTCAATAAGAAGGTCCAAGAGATACAGTAAACCTGAAGTGAAGCATAGGAATCTAAAACTGGCCTCAAAGGAGAGGTTCAAATCATAGAAAGTTAGAGTGTTAGTCCTCTTGTACTTAAGTAGGCATTGTGCCTTTTGCATTAAATTCGGATGCAATTTCTGTGTTTCATCGTCAATAAGAAGGTCCTAGCATTACAGTAAGCCTGAAGTAAAGCATCGGAATCAAATACTGGAGTCACAGGAGAGGTTTAAATCATAGAAAGTTAGAGTGTCAGTCCTCTTGTACTTAAGTCGGCATTGTGCCTTTTGTATTAAATTCGGATGCAATTTCTGTGTTACATCGTCAATAAGAAGGTCCAAGGGATACAGCAAACCTGAAGTGAACCTTCGGATCTAAAGTTGGACTCACAGGAGAGGTTCAAATCATAGAAAGTTAGAGTGTCAGTCCTCTTGTACTTAAGTCGGCATTGTGCCTTTTGTGTAAAATTCGGATGCAATTACTGTGTTTCATCGTCAATAAGAAGGTCCAAGGGATACAGTAAACCTGAAGTGAAGCATAGGAATCTAAAACTGGCCTAACAGGAGAGGTTCAAATCATAGAAAGTTAGAGTGTTAGTTCTCTTGTACTTAAGTCGGCATTGTGCCTTTTGCATTAAATTCGGATGCAATTTCTGCGTTTCATCGGCAATAAGAAGGTCCTAGCATTACAGTAAACCTGAAGTGAAGCATCGGAATCCAAAACTGCACTCACAGAAGAGGATCAAATCATAGAAAGTTAGAGTTTCAGTCCTCTTGTACTTATGTCGTCATTGTGCTTTTGTATTACATTCGGATGCAATGTCTGTGTTTCATCGTCAATGAGAAGGACCAACTGATACAGTAAGCCTGAAGTGAAGCATCGGAATCAAATACTGGACTCACAGGAGAGGTTAAAATCATAGAAAGTTAGAGTGTCAGTCCTCTTGTACTTAAGTCGGCATTGTGCCTTTTGTGTTAAATTCGGATGCAATTACTGTGTTTCATCGTCAATAAGAAGGTCCAAGAGATACAGTAAACCTGAAGTGAAGCATAGGAATCTAAAACTGGCCTCAAAGGAGAGGTTCAAATCATAGAAAGTTAGAGTGTTAGTCCTCTTGTACTTAAGTCGGCATTGTGCCTTTTGCATTAAATTCGGATGCAATTTCTGTGTTTCATCGTCAATAAGAAGGTCCTAGCATTACAGTAAGCCTGAAGTGAAGCATCGGAATCAAATACTGGACTCACAGGAGAGGTTTAAATCATAGAAAGTTAGAGTGTCAGTCCTCTTGTACTTAAGTCGGCATTGTGCCTTTTGTATTAAATTCGGATGCAATTTCTGTGTTACATCGTCAATAAGAAGGTCCAAGGGATACAGCAAACCTGAAGTGAACCTTCGGATCTAAAGTTGGACTCACAGGAGAGGTTCAAATCATAGAAAGTTAGAGTGTCAGTCCTCTTGTACTTAAGTCGGCATTGTGCCTTTTGTTTTAAATTCGGATGCAATTTCTGTGTTTCATCGTCAATAACAAGGTCCAAGGTATACAGTAAACCTGAAGTGAAGCATCGGAATCTAAAACTGGACTCACATGAGAGGTTCAAATCTTAGAAAGTTAGAGTGTTAGTACTCTCGTACTTATGTCGGCATTGTGCCTTTTGTATTAAATTCGGATGCAATTTCTGTGTTTCATCGTCAATAAGAGGGTCCTAGGATTACAGTAAACCTGAAGTGTAGCATCGGAATCTAACACTGGACTCACAGGGGAGGTTCAAATCATCGAAAGTTAGAGTGTCAGTCCTCTTGTACTTACGCCGGCATTGTGCCTTTTGTATTAAATTCGGATGCAATTTCTGTATTTCATCGTCAATATGAAGGTCCAAGGCATACAGTAAACCTGAAGTGAAGCAGCGGTATCTAAAACTGGACTCACAGGAGAGGTTCAAATCATACAAAGTTAGAGTGTCAGTCCTCTTGTACTTAAGTCGGGATTGTGCCTTTGTATTAAATTCGGATGTAATTTCTGTGTTTCATCGTCAACACGAAGGTCCAAGGGATACAGTAAACCTCAAGTGAAGCATCGGAATCTAAAACTGGACTCACAGGAGAGGTTCAAATCATAGAAAGTTAGAGGGTCAGTCATCTTGTACTTAAGTCGGCATTGTGCCTTTTGTATTAAATTCGGATAGTATTTATGTGTTTCATCGTCAATAAGAAGGTCCAAGGATTACAGTAAACCTGAAGTGAAGCATCGGTATCTAAAACTGGACTCACAGGAGAGGTTCAAATCATAGAAAGTGAGAGTGTCAGTCCTCTTGTACTTAAGTCGGCATTGTGCCTTGTGTATTAAATTCGGATGCAATTTCTGTGTTACATCGTCAATAAGAAGGTCCAAGGGATACAGTAAACCTGAAGTGAAGCATCGGAATCTAAACCTGGACTCACAGGAGAGGTTCAAACCACAGAAAGTTAGAGTGTCAGTCCTCTTGTACTTATGTCGTCATTGTGCTTTTGTATTACATTCGGATGCAATTTCTGTGTTTCATCGTCAATAAGAAGGTCCTAGCATTACAGTAAACCTGAAGTGAAGCATCGGAATCCAAAACTGCACTCACAGAAGAGGATCAAATCATAGAAAATTAGAGTGTCAGTCCTCTTGTACTTATGTCGTCATTGTGCTTTTGTATTACATTCGGATGCAATGTCTGTGTTTCATCGTCAATAAGAAGGACCAACTGATACAGTAAGCCTGAAGTGAAGCATCGGAATGAAATACTGGACTCACAGGAGAGGTTAAAATCATAGAAAGTTAGAGTGTCAGTCCTCTTGTACTTAAGTCGGCATTGTGCCTTTTGTATTAAATTCGGATGCAATTTCTGTGTTACATCGTCAATAAGAAGGTCCAAGGGATACAGCAAACCTGAAGTGAACCTTCGGATCTAAAGTTGGACTCACAGGAGAGGTTCAAATCATAGAAAGTTAGAGTGTCAGTCCTCTTGTACTTAAGTCGGCATTGTGCCTTTTGTTTTAAATTCGGATGCAATTTCTGTGTTTCATCGTCAATAACAAGGTCCAAGGTATACAGTAAACCTGAAGTGAAGCATCGGAATCTAAAACTGGACTCACATGAGAGGTTCAAATCTTAGAAAGTTAGAGTGTTAGTACTCTCGTACTTAAGTCGGCATTGGGCCTTTTGTATTAAATTCGGATGCAATTTCTGTGTTTCATCGTCAATAAGAGGGTCCTAGGATTACAGTAAACCTGAAGTGTAGCATCAGAATCTAACACTGGACTCACAGGGGAGGTTCAAATCATCGAAAGTTAGAGTGTCAGTCCTCTTGTACTTACGCCGGCATTGTGCCTTTTGTATTGAATTCGGATGCAATTTCTGTATTTCATCGTCAATATGAAGGTCCAAGGCATACAGTAAACCTGAAGTGAAGCAGCGGTATCTAAAACTGGACTCACAGGAGAGGTTCAAATCATACAAAGTTAGAGTGTCAGTCCTCTTGTACTTAAGTCGGGATTGTGCCTTTGTATTAAATTCGGATGTAATTTCTGTGTTTCATCGTCAACACGAAGGTCCAAGGGATACAGTAAACCTCAAGTGAAGCATCGGAATCTATAACTGGACTCCCAGGAGAGGTTAAAATCATAGAAATTTAGAGTGTTAGTCCTCTTGTACTTAAGTCGGCACTGTGCCTTTTGTATTAAATTCGGATGCAATTTCTGTGTTACATCGTCAATAAGAAGGTCCAAGGGATACAGTAAACCTGAAGTGAAGCATCGGAATCTAAAACTGGACTCACAGGAGAGGTTCAAATCATAGAAAGTTAGAGTGTCAGTCCTCTTGTACTTAAGTCGGCATTGTGCCTTTTGTTTTAAATTCGGATGCAATTTCTGTGTTTCATCGTCAATAAGAAGGTCTAAGGTATACAGTAAACCTGAAGTGAAGCATCGGAATCTAAAACTGGACTCACAGAAGAGGTTCAAATCATAGAAAGTTAGAGGGTCAGTCATCTTGTACTTAAGTCGGCATTGTGCCTTTTGTATTAAATTCGGATGCTATATCTGTGTTTCATCGTCAATAAGAAGGTCCAAGGTATACAGTAAACCTGAAGTGAAGCATCGGAATCTAAAACTGGACTCACAGAAGAGGTTCAAATCATAGAAAGTTAGAGTGTTAGTACTCTTGTACTTAAGTCGGCATTGAGTCTTTTGTATTAAATTCGCATGCAATTTCTGCGTTTCATCGTCAATAAGAAGGTCCAAGGTATACAGCAAACCTGAAGTGAAGCATCGGAATCTAAAACTGGACTCACAGGAGAGGTTCAGATCATAGAAAGTTAGAGGGTCAGTCATCTTGTATTTAAGTCGGCATTGTGCCTTTTGTTTTAAATTAGGATGCAATTTCTGTGTTTCATCGTCAATAAGAATGTCCAAGGTATACAGTAAACCTGAAGTGAAGCATCGGAATCTAAAACTGGACTCACAGGAGAGGTTCAAACCACAGAAAGTTTGAGTGTCAGTCCTCTTGTACTTAAGCCGACATTGCGCCTTTTGTATTAAATTCGGATGCAATTTCTGTGTTTCATCGTCAGTAAGAAGGTCCAAGGTAAACAGAAAACCTGAAGTGGAGCATCGGAATCTAAAACTGGACTCACAGAGCAGGTTCAAATCAAAGAAAGTTAGAGTGTTAGTACTCTTGTACTTAAGACGGCATTGTGCCTTTTGCTTTAAATTAGGATGCAATTTCTGTGTTTCATCGTCAATAAGAAGGTCCAAGGTATACAGTAAACCTGAAGTGAAGCATCGGAATCTAAAACTGCACTCACAGGAGAGGTTCAAATCATAGAAAGTTAGAGTGTCCGACCTATCGTACTTATGTCGTCATTGTGCCATTTGTATTAAATTCGGATGCAATTTCTGTGTTTCATCGTCAATAAGAAGGTCCAAGAGATACAGTAAACCTGAAGTGAAGCATCGGAATCTAAAACTGGACTCACAGGAGAGGTTCAAATCATAGAAAGTTAGAGGGTCAGTCATCTTGTACTTAAGTCGGCATTGTGCCTTTTGTATTAAATTCGGATGCTATTTCTGTGTTTCATCGTCAATAACAAGGTCCAAGGTATACAGTAAACATGAAGTGAAGCATCGGAATCTAAAACTGGACTCACAGGAGAGGTTCAAATAACAGAATGTTAGAGTGTTAGTACTCTTGTACTTAAGTCGGCATTGTGCCTTTAGTATTAAATTCGGATGCAATTTCTGTGTTTCATAGTCAAGAAGAAGGTCCAATGGATACAGTAAACCTGAAGTGAAGTTCCGGAATCTAAAACAGGACTCACAGGAGAGGTCCAAATCATAGAAAGTTAGAGTGTTAGTACTCTTGTACTTAAGTCGGCATTGTGCCTTTTGTATTAAATTCAGATGCAATTTCTGTGTTTCATCGTCAATATGAAGGTCCAAGGTATACAGTAAACCTGAAGTGAAGCATCGGAATCTAAAACTGCACTCACAGGAGAGGTTCAAATCATAGAAAGTTACAGTGTCAGACCACTCGTACTTATGTCGTCATTGTGCCATTTGTATTAAATTCGGATGCAATTTCTGTGTTCCATCGTCAATAAGAAGGTCCAAGGTATACAGTAAACCTGAAGTGAAGCATCGGAATCTAAAACTGCACTCACAGAAGAGGTTCAAATCATAGAAAATTAGAGTGTCAGTCCTCTTGTACTTAAGTCGGCATTGTGCCTTTTGTATTAAATTCGGATGCAATTTCTGTGTTACATCGTCAATAAGAAGGTCCAAGGGATACAGTAAACCTGAAGTGAAGCATCGGAATCTAAAACTGGACTCACAGGAGAGGTTCAAATCATAGAAAGTTAGAGGGTCAGTCATCTTGTACTTAAGTCGGCATTGTGCCTTTTGTATTAAATTCGGATGCTATTTCTGTGTTTCATCGTCAATAAGGAGGTCCAAGGTATACAGTAAACATGAAGTGAAGCATCGGAATCTAAAACTGGACTCACAGGAGAGGTTCAAATCATAGAAAGTTAGAGCGTTAGTACTCTTGTACTTAAGTCAGGCATTGAGCCTTTAGTATTAAATTCGGATGCAATTTCTGTGTTTCATAGTCAAGAAGAAGGTACAAGGGATACAGTAAACCTGAAGTGAAGCCTCGGAATCTAAAACTGGACTCACAGGAGAGGACCAAATCATAGAAAGTTAGAGTGTCAGTCCTGTTGTACTTATGTCGTCTTTGTGCCTTTTGTATTAAATTCGGATGCAATTTCTGTGTTTCAACGTCAATAAGAAGGTACAAGGTATACAGTAAACCTGAAGTGAAGCATCGGAATCTAAAACTGCACTCACAGGAGAGGTTCAAATCATAGAAAGTTAGAGTGTCAGTCGTCTTGTACTTAAGTCGGCATTGTGCCTTTTGTATTAAATTCAGATGCAATTTCTGTGTTTCATCGTCAATATGAAGGTCCAAGGTATACAGTAAACCTGAAGTGAAGCATCGGAATCTAAAACTGCACTCACAGGAGAGGTTCAAATCATAGAAAGTTAGAGTGTCAGACCACTCGTACTTATGTCGTCATTGTGCCATTTGTATTAAATTCGGATGCAATTTCTGTGTTCCATCGTCAATAAGAAGGTCCAAGGTATACAGTAAACCTGAAGTGAAGCATCGGAATCTAAAACTGCACTCACAGAAGAGGTTCAAATCATAGAAAATTAGAGTGTTAGTACTCTTGTACTTAAGTCAGGCATTGAGCCTTTAGTATTAAATTCGGATGCAATTTCTGTGTTTCATAGTCAAGAAGAAGGTACAAGGGATACAGTAAACCTGAAGTGAAGCATCGGAATCTAAAACTGGACTCACAGGAGAGGACCAAATCATAGAAAGTTAGAGTGTCAGTCCTCTTGTACTTATGTCGTCTTTGTGCCTTTTGTATTAAATTCGGATGCAATTTCTGTGTTTCAACGTCAATAAGAAGGTCCAAGGTATACAGTAAACCTGAAGTGAAGCATCGGAATCTAAAACTACACTCACAGGAGAGGTTCAAATCATAAAAATTAGAGTGTCAGTCCTCTTGTACTTAAGTCGGCATTGTGCCTTTTGTATTAAATTCGGATGCAAATTCTGTGATTCATCGTCAATAAGAAGATCCAAAGGATACAGTAAACCTGAAGTGAAGCATCGGAATCTAAAACTGCACTCACTGGAGAGGTTCAAATCATAGAAAGTTAGAGTGTCAGTCCTCTTGTACTTATGTCGTCATTGTGGCTTTTGTATTAAATTCGGATACAATTTCTGTGTTTCAACGTCAATAAGAAGGTCCAAGGTATACAGTAAACCTGAAGTGAAGCATCGGAATCTAAAACTGGACACACAGGAGAGGTTCAAATCATAGAAAGTTAGAGTGTTAGTACTCTTGTACTTAAGTCGCAATTGTGCCTTTTGTATTAAATTCAGATGCAATTTCTGTGTTTCATCGTCAATAAGAAGGTCCAAGGTATACAGTAAACCTGAAGTGAAGCATGGGAATCTAAAACTAGGCACACAGGACAGGTTCAAATCACAGAAAGTTAGAGTGTCAGTCCTCTTGTACTTAAGTCGGCATTGTGCCTTTTGTATTAAATTCGGATGCAATTTCTGTGTTTGATCGTCAATAAGAAGGTCCTAGGATTACAGTAAAGCTGAAGTGTAGCATCGGAATCTAACACTGGACTCACAGGAGAGGTTCAAATCATCGAAAGTTAGAGTGTCAGACCTCTTGTACTTGTGTCGTCATTGTGCCTTTTGTATTAAATGCGGATGCAATTTCTGTGTTTCATCGTCAATAAGAAGGTCCAAGGTATACAGTAAACCTGAAGTGAAGCATCGGAATCTAAAACTGCACTTACAGAAGAGGTTCAAATCATAGAAAATTACAGTGTCAGTCCTCTTGTACTTAAGTCGGCATTGTGCCTTTTGTATCAAATTCCGATGCAATTTCTGTGTTACATCGTCAATAAGAAGGTCCAAGGGATACAGTAAACCTGAAGTGAAGCATCGGAATCTAAAACTGGACTCACAGGAGAGGTTCAAATCATAGAAAGTTAGAAGGTCAGTCATCTTGTACTTAAGTCGGCATTGTGCCTTTTGTACTAAATTCGAATGCTATTTCTGTGTTTCATCGTCAATAAGAAGGTCCAAGGTATACAGTAAATCTGAAGTGAAGCATCGGAATCTAAAACTGGACTCACAGGAGAGGTTCAAATCATAGAAAGTCAGAGTGTTAGTACTCTTGTACTTAAGTCGGCATTGTGCCTTTTGTATTAAATTCGGATGCAATTTCTGTGTTTCATCGTCAATAAGAAGGTCCTAGAATTACAGTAAAACTGAAGTGTAGCATCGGAAACTAACACTGGACTCACAGGGGAGGTTCAAATCATCGAAAGTTAGAGTGTCAGTACTCTTGTACTTAAGTCGGCATTGTGCCTTTTGTTTTAAATTCGGATGCAATTTCTGTGTTACATCGTCAATAAGAAGGTCCAAGGGATACAGTAAACCTGAAGTGAAGCATCGGAATCTAAAACTGGACTCACAGGAGAGGTTCAAATCATAGAAAGTTAGAGTGTTAGTACTCTTGTACTTAAGTCGGCATTGTGCCTTTTGTATTAAATGGGGATGCAATTTCTGTGTTTCATCGTCAATAAGAAGGTCCAAGGTATACAGTAAACCTGAAGTGAAGCATCGGAATCTAAAACTGGACACACAGGACAGGTTCAAATCACAGACAGTTGGAGTGTCAGTCCTCTTGTACTTAAGTCGGCATTGTGCCTTTTGTATTAAATTCGGATGCAATTTCTGTGTTTCATCGTCAATAAAAATGTCCAAGGTATACAGTAAACCTGAAGTGAAGCATCGGAATCTAAAACTGGACTCACAGGAGAGGTTCAAACCACAGAAAGTTAGAGTGTCAGTCCTCTTGTACTTAGGTCGACATTGTGCCTTTTGTATTAAATTCGGATGCAATTTCTGTGTTTCATCGTCAATAAGAAGGTCCTAGCATTACAGTAAACCTGAAGTGTAGCATCGGAATCTAAAACTGGACTCACAGGAGAGGTTCAAATCATCGAAAGTCAGAGTGTCTGTCCTCTTGTACTTAAGTCGGCATTGTGGCTTTAGTATTAAATTCGGATGCAATTTCTGTGTTTCATAGTCAAGAAGAAGGTCCAAGGGATACAGTAAACCTGAAGTGAAGCATCGGAATCTAAAACTGGACTCACAGGAGAGGTTCAATTCATAGAAAATTAGAGTGTTAGTACTCTTGTACTTAAGTCGGCATTGTGCTTTTGTATTAAATTCGGATGCAATTTCTGTGTTTCATCATCAATAAGAAGGTCCAAGGTATACAGTAAACCTGAAGTGAAGCATCGGAATCTAAAACTGGACACACAGGACAGGTTCAAATCACAAAAAGTTAGAGTGTCAGTCCTCTTGTACTTAAGTCGGCATTGTGCCTTTTGTTTTAAATTCGGATGCAATTTCTGTGTTACATCGTCAATAAGAAGGTCCAAGGTATACAGTAAACCTGAAGTGAAGCATCGGAATCTAAAACTGGACTCACAGGAGAAGTTCAAATCATAGAAAGTTAGAGTGTTAGTACTCTTGTACTTAAGTCGGCATTGTACCTTTTGTATTAAATTCGGATGCAATTTCTGTGTTTCATCGTCAATAAGAAGGTCCAAGGTATACACTAAACCTGAAGTGATGCATCGGAATCTAAAACTGGACACACAGGACAGGTTCAAATCACAGAAAGTTAGAGTGTCAGTCCTCTTGTGCTTAAGTCGGCATTGTGGCTTTTGTATTAAATTCGGATGCAATTTCTGTGTTTGATCGTCAATAAGAAGGTCCTAGGATTACAGAAAAGCTAAAGTGTAGCATCGGAATCTAACACTGCACTCGCAGGGGAGGTTCAAATCATCGAAAGTTAGACTGTCAGTCCTCTTGTACTTAAGCCGGCATTGTGCCTTTTGTATTAAACTCGGATGCAATTTCTGTATTTCATCGTCAATATGAAGTTCCAAAGTATACAGTAAACCTGAAGTGAAACATCGGAATCTAAAATTGGACTCACAGGAGAGGTTCAAATCATAGAAAGTTAGAGTGTTAGTCCTCTTGTACATAAGTCGGCATTGTGCCTTTTGTATTAGATTCGGATGCAATTTCTGTGTTCATCGTCAATAAGAAGGTCCAAGGTATACAGTAAACCTGAAGAGAAGCATCGGAATCTAAAACTGCACTCACAGGAGAGGTTCAAATCATAGAAAGTTAGAGTGTCAGACCTCTTGTACATATGTCGTCATTGTGCCTTTTGTATTAAATTGGGATGCAATTTCTGTGTTTCATCGTCAATAAGAAGGTCCAAGGTATACAGTAAACCTGAAGTGAAGCATCGGAATCTAAAACTGCACTCACAGAAGAGGTTCAAATCATAGAAAATTAGGGTGTCAGTCCTCTTGTACTTAAGTCGGCATTGTGCCTTTTGTATTAAATTCGGATGCAATTTCTGTGTTACATCGTCAATAAGAAGGTCCAAGGGATACAGTAAACCTGAAGTTAAGCATCGGAATCTAAAACTGGACTCACAGGAGAGGTTCAAATCATAGAAAGTTAGAGTGTTAGTACTCTTGTACTTAAGTCGGCATTGTGCCTTTGGTATTAAATTCGGATGCTATTTCTGTGTTTCATCGTCAATAAGAAGGTCCAAGGTATACAGTAAACCTGAAGTGAAGCATCGGAATCTAAAACTGGACTCACAGGAGACGTTCAAATCATAGAAAGTTAGAGTGTTAGTACTCTTGCACTTAAGTCGGCATTGTGCCTTTAGTATTGAATTCGGATGCAATTTTTGTGTTTCATAGTCAATAAGAAGGTCCAAGGTATACAGTAAACCTGAAGTGAAGCACCGGAATCTAAAACTGGACACACAGGACAGGTTCAAATCACAGAAAGTTAGAGTGTCAGTCCTCTTGTATTTAAGTCGGCATTGTGCCTTTTGTATTAAATTCGGATGCAAATTGTGTGTTTCGTCGTCAATAAAAATGTCCAAGGTATACAGTAAACCTGAAGTGAAGCATCGGAATCTAAAACTGGACTCACATGAGAGGTTCGAACCACAGAAAGTTAGAGTGTCAGTAATCTTGTACTTAAGTCGACATTGTGCATTTTGTATTAAATTCGGATGCAATTTCTGTGTTTCATCGTCAATAAGAAGGTCCTAGCATTGCAGAAAACTTGAAGTGTAGCATCGGAATCTAAAACTGGACTCACAGGAGAGGTTCAAATCATCGAAAGTTAGAGTGTCTGTCCTCTTGTACTTAAGTCGGCATTGTGCCTTTAGTATTAAATTCGGATGCAATTTCTGTGTTTCATCGTCAATAAAAATGTCCAAGGTATACAGTAAACCTGAAGTGAAGCATCGGAATCTAAAACTGGACTCACAGGAGAGGTTCAAACCACAGAAAGTTGGAGTGTCAGTCCTCTTGTACTTAGGTCGACATTGTGCCTTTTGTATTAAATTCGGATGCAATTTCTGTGTTTCATCGTCAATAAGAAGGTCCTAGCATTACAGTAAACCTGAAGTGTAGCATCGGAATCTAAAACTGGACTCACAGGAGAGGTTCAAATCATCGAAAGTCAGAGTGTCTGTCCTCTTGTACTTAAGTCGGCATTGTGGCTTTAGTATTAAATTCGGATGCAATTTCTGTGTTTCATAGTCAAGAAGAAGGTCCAAGGAATACAGTAAACCTGAAGTGAAGCATCGGAATCTAAAACTGGACTCACAGGAGAGGTTTAAATCATAGAAAGTTAGAGTGTTAGTACTCTTGTACTTAAGTCGGCATTGTGCCTTTTGTATTAAATTCGGATGCAATTTCTGTGTTTCATCGTCAATAAGAAGGTCCAAGGTATACAGTAAACCTGAAGTGAAGCATCGGAATCTAAAACTGGACACACAGGACAGGTTCAAATCACAAAAAGTTAGAGTGTCAGTCCTCTTGTACTTAAGTCGGCATTGTGCCTTTTGTTTTAAATTCGGATGCAATTTCTGTGTTACATCGTCAATAAGAAGGTCCAAGGTATACAGTAAACCTGAAGTGAAGCATCGGAATCTAAAACTGGCCTCACAGGAGAAGTTCAAATCATAGAAAGTTAGAGTGTTAGTACTCTTGTACTTAAGTCGGCATTGTACCTTTTGTATTAAATTCGGATGCAATTTCTGTGTTTCATCGTCAATAAGAAGGTCCAAGGTATACACTAAACCTGAAGTGATGCATCGGAATCTAAAACTGGACACACAGGACAGGTTCAAATCACAGAAAGTTAGAGTGTCAGTCCTCTTGTGCTTAAGTCGGCATTGTGGCTTTTGTATTAAATTCGGATGCAATTTCTGTGTTTGATCGTCAATAAGAAGGTCCTAGGATTACAGAAAAGCTAAAGTGTAGCATCGGAATCTAACACTGCACTCGCAGGGGAGGTTCAAATCATCGAAAGTTAGACTGTCAGTCCTCTTGTACTTAAGCCGGCATTGTGCCTTTTGTATTAAACTCGGATGCAATTTCTGTATTTCATCGTCAATATGAAGTTCCAAAGTATACAGTAAACCTGAAGTGAAACATCGGAATCTAAAATTGGACTCACAGGAGAGGTTCAAATCATAGAAAGTTAGAGTGTTAGTCCTCTTGTACATAAGTCGGCATTGTGCATTTTGTATTAGATTCGGATGCAATTTCTGTGTTTCATCGTCAATAAGAAGGTCCAAGGTATACAGTAAACCTGAAGAGAAGCATCGGAATCTAAAACTGCACTTACAGGAGAGGTTCAAATCATAGAAAGTTAGAGTGTCAGACCTCTTGTACATATGTCGTCATTGTGCCTTTTGTATTAAATTGGGATGCAATTTCTGTGTTTCATCGTCAATAAGAAGGTCCAAGGTATACAGTAAACCTGAAGTGAAGCATCGGAATCTAAAACTGCACTCACAGAAGAGGTTCAAATCATAGAAAATTAGAGTGTCAGTCCTCTTGTACTTAAGTCGGCATTGTGCCTTTTGTATTAAATTCGGATGCAATTTCTGTGTTACATCGTCAATAAGAAGGTCCAAGGGATACAGTAAACCTGAAGTTAAGCATCGGAATCTAAAACTGGACTCACAGGAGAGGTTCAAATCATAGAAAGTTAGAGTGTTAGTACTCTTGTACTTAAGTCGGCATTGTGCCTTTAGTATTAAATTCGGATGCTATTTCTGTGTTTCATCGTCAATAAGAAGGTCCAAGGTATACAGTAAACCTGAAGTGAAGCATCGGAATCTAAAACTGGACTCACAGGAGACGTTCAAATCATAGAAAGTTAGAGTGTTAGTACTCTTGTACTTAAGTCGGCATTGTGCCTTTAGTATTGAATTCGGATGCAATTTCTGTGTTTCATAGTCAATAAGAAGGTCCAAGGTATACAGTAAACCTGAAGTGAAGCACCGGAATCTAAAACTGGACACACAGGACAGGTTCAAATCACAGAAAGTTAGAGTGTCAGTCCTCTTGTATTTAAGTCGGCATTGTGCCTTTTGTATTAAATTCGGATGCAAATTGTGTGTTTCGCCGTCAATAAAAATGTCCAAGGTATACAGTAAACCTGAAGTGAAGCATCGGAATCTAAAACTGGACTCACATGAGAGGTTCGAACCACAGAAAGTTAGAGTGTCAGTAATCTTGTACTTAAGTCGACATTGTGCATTTTGTATTAAATTCGGATGCAATTTCTGTGTTTCATCGTCAATAAGAAGGTCCTAGCATTGCAGTAAACTTGAAGTGTAGCATCGGAATCTAAAACTGGACTCACAGGAGAGGTTCAAATCATCGAAAGTTAGAGTGTCTGTCCTCTTGTACTTAAGTCGGCATTGTGCCTTTAGTATTAAATTCGGATGCAATTTCTGTGTTTGATCGTCAATAAGAAGGTCCTAGGATTACAGTAAAGCTAAAGTGTAGCATCGGAATCTAACACTGGACTCGCAGGGGAGGTTCAAATCATCGAAAGTTAGACTGTCAGTCCTCTTGTACTTAAGCCGGCATTGTGCCGTTTGTATTAAATTCGGATGCAATTTCTGTATTTCATCGTCAATATGAAGTTCCAAAGTATACAGTAAACCTGAAGTGAAACATCGGAATCAAAAACTGGACTCACAGGAGAGGTTCAAATCATAGAAAGTTAGAGTGTTTGTCCTCTTGTACTTAAGTCGGCATTGTGCCTTTTTTATTAGATTCGGATGCAATTTCTGTGTTTCATCGTCAATAAGAAGGTCCAAGGTATACAGTAAACCTGAAGTGAAGCATCGGAATCTAAAACTGCACTCACAGGAGCGGTTCAAATCATAGAAAGTTAGAGTGTCCGACCTCTTGTACTTATGTCGTCATTGTGCCTTTTGTATTAAATTCGGATGCAATTTCTGTGTTTCATCGTCAATAAGAAGGTCCAAGGTATACAGTAAACCTGAAGTGAAGCATCGGAATCTGAAACTGCACTCACAGAAGAGGTTCAAATCATAGAAAATTAGAGTGTCAGTCCTCTTGTACTTAAGTCGGCATTGTGCCTTTTGTAATAAATTCGGATGCTATTTCTGTGTTACATCGTCAATAAGAAGGTCCAAGGGATACAGTAAACCTGAAGTTAAGCATCGGAATCTAAAACTGGACTCACAGGAGAGGTTCAAATCATAGAAAGTTAGAGTGTTAGTACTCTTGTACTTAAGTCGGCATTGTGCCTTTTGTATTCAATTCGGATGCTATTTCTGTGTTTCATCGTCAATAAGAAGGTCCAAGGTATACAGTAAACCTGAAGTGAAGCATCGGAATCTAAAACTGGACTCACAGGAGAGGTTCAAATCATAGAAAATTAGTGTGTCAGTTATATTGTACTTAAGTCATCATTGTGCCTTTTGTATTAAATTCGGTTACAATTTCTGTGTTTCATAGTCAATAAGAAGGTCCTAGGATTAGAGTAAAACTGAAGTGTAGCATCGGAAACTAACACTGGACTCACAGGGGAGGTTCAAATCATCGAAAGTTAGAGTGTCAGTCCTCTTGTACTTAAGTCGGCATTGTGCCTTTTGTTTTAAATTCGGATGCAATTTCTGTGTTACATCGTCAATAAGAAGGTCCAAGGTATACAGTAAACTTGAAGTGAAGCATCGGAATCTAAAACTGGACTCACAGGAGTGGTTCAAATCATAGAAAGTTAGAGTGTTAGTACTATTTTACTTAAGTCGGCATTGTGCCTTTTGTATTAAATTCGGGTGCAATTTCTGTGATTCATCGTCAATAAGAAGCTCCAAGGTATACAGTAAACCTGAAGTGAAGCATCGGAATCTAACACTGGACTCACAGCAGAGGTTCAAACCACAAAAGTTAGAGTGTCAGTCCTCTTGTACTTAAGTCGACATTGTGCCTTTTGTATTAAATTCGGATGCAATTTCTGTGTTTCATCGTCAATAAGAAGGTCCTAGCATTACAGTAAACCTGAAGTGTAGCATCGGAATCTAAAACTGGACTTACAGGAGAGGTTCAAATCATCGAAAGTTAGAGTGTCTGTCCTCTTGTACTTAAGTCGGCATTGTGCTTTTAGTATTAAATTCGGATGCAATTTCTGTGTTTCATAGTCAAGTAGAAGGTCCAAGGGATACAGTAAACCTGAAGTGAAGCATCGGAATCTAAAACTGCACCCACAGGAGAGGTTCAAATCATAGAAAGTTAGAGTGTCAGTCCTCTTTTGCTTATGTCGTCATTGTGGCTTTTGTATTAAATTCGGATGCAATTTCTGTGTTTCAACGTCAATAAGAAGGTCCAAGGTATACAGTAAACCTGAAGTGAAGCATCGGAATCTAAAACTGTACTCACAGGAGAGGTTCAAATCATAGAAAGTTAGAGTGTCAGTCCTCTTGTACTTAAGTCGGCATTGTGCCTTTTGTTTTAAATTCGGATGCAATTTCTGTGTTACATCGTCAATAAGAAGGTCCAAGGTATACAGTAAACCTGAAGTGAAGCATCGGAATGTAAAACTGGACTCACAGGAGAGGTTCAAATCATAGAAAGTATGAGTGTTAGTACTCTTGTACTTAAGTCGGCATTGTGCCTTTTGTATTAAATTCGGATGCAATTTCTGTGTCTCATCGTCAATAAGAAGGTCCAAGGTATACAGTAAACCTGAAGTGAAGCACCGGAATCTAAAACTGGACACACAGGACAGGATCAAATCACAGAAAGTTAGAGTGTCAGTCCTCTTGTACTTAAGTCGGCATTGTGCCTTTTGTATTAAATTCGGATGCAAATTCTGTGTTTCATCGTCAATAAAAATGTCCAAGTTATACAGTAAACCTGAAGTGAAGCATCGGAATCTAAAACTGGACTCACATGAGAGGTTCAAACCACAGAAAGTTAGAGTGTCAGTAATCTTGTACTTAAGTCGACATTGTGCCTTTTGTATTAAATTCGGATGCAATTTCTGTGTTTCATCGTCAATAAAAAGGTCCTAGCATTGCAGTAAACCTGAAGTGTAGCATCGGAATCTAAAACTGGACTCACAGGAGAGGTTCAAATCATCGAAAGTTAGAGTGTCTGTCCTCTTGTACTTAAGTCGGCATTGTGCCTTTAGTATTAAATTCGGATGCAATTTCTGTGTTTCATAGTCAAGAAGAAGGTCCAAGGGATACAGTAAACCTGAAGTGAAGCATCGGAATCTAAAACTGCACTCACAGGAGAGGTTCAAATCATAGAAAGTTAGAGTGTCAGTCCTCTTGTACTTATGTCGTCATTGTGCCTTTTGTATTAAATTCGGATGCAATTTCTGTGTTTCATCGTCAATAAGAGGGTCCAAGGTATACAGTAAACCTGAAGTGAAGCATCGGAATCCAAAACTGCACTCACAGAAGAGGTTCAAATCATCGAAAGTTAGAGTGTCTGTCCTCTTGTACTTAAGTCGGCATTGTGCCTTTAGTATTAAATTCGGATGCAATTTCTGTGTTTCATAGTCAAGACGAAGGTCCAAGGGATACAGTAAACCTGAAGTGAAGCATCGGAATCTAAAACTGGACTCACAGGAGAGGTTCAAATCATAGAAAGTTAGAGTGTCAGTCCTATTGTACTTAAGTCATCATTGTGCCTTTTGTATTAAATTCGGTTGCAATTTCTGTGCTTCATAGTCAATAAGAAGGTCCTAGGATTACAGTAAAACTGAAGTGTAGCATCGGAATCTAAAAGTGGACTCACAGGAGAGGTTCAAATCATCGAAAGTTAGAGTGTCAGTCCTCTTGTACTTAAGTCGGCATTGTGCCTTTTGTTTTAAATTCGGATGCAATTACTGTGTTTCATCGCCAATAAGAAGGTCCAAGGTATACAGTAAACCTGAAGTGAAGCATCGGAATCTAAAACTGGACTCACAGGAGAGGTTCAAATTATAGAAAGTTAGAGGGTCAGCCATCTTGTACTTAAGTCGGCTTTGAGCCTTTTGTATTAAATTCGGATGCTATTTCTGTGTTTCATCGTCAATAAGAAGGTCCAAGGTATACAGTAAACCTGAAGTGAAGCATCGGAATCTAAAACTGGACTCACAGGAGAGGTTCAAATCATAGAAAGTTAGAGTGTCAGTCCTCTTGTACTTATGTCGTCATTGTGACTTTTGTGTTAAATTCGGATGCAATTTCTATGTTTCAACGTCAATAAGAAGGTCCAAGGTATACAGTAAACCTGAAGTGAAGCATCGGAATCTAAAACCGCACTCACAGGAGAGGTTCAAACCACAGAAAGTTAGAGTGTCAGTAATCTTGTACTTAAGTCGACATTGTGCCTTTTGTGTTAAATTTGGATGCAATTTCTGTGTTTCATCGTCAATAAGAAGGTCCTAGCATTGCAGTAAACCTGAAGTGTAGCATCGGAATCTAAAACTGGACTCACAGGAGAGGTTCAAATCATCGAAAGTTAGAGTGTCTGTCCTCTTGTACTTAAGTCGGCACTGGGCCTTTAGTATTAAATTCGGATGCAATTTCTGTGTTTCATAGTCAATAAGAAGGTCCTAGGATTACAGTAAAACTGAAGTGTAGCATCGGAATCTAAAAGTGGACTCACAGGAGAGGTTCAAATCATCGAAAGTTAGAGTGTCAGTCCTCTTGTACTTAAGTCGGCATTGTGCCTTTTGTTTTAAATTCGGATGCAATTACTGTGTTTCATCGCCAATAAGAAGGTCCAAGGTATACAGTAAACCTGAAGTGAAGCATCGGAATCTAAAACTGGACTCGCAGGAGAGGTTCAAATCATAGAAAGTTAGAGGGTCAGTGACCTTGTACTTAAGTCGGCTTTGAGCCTTTTGTATTTAATTCGGATGCTATTTCTGTGTTTCATCGTCAATAAGAAGGTCCAAGGTATACAGTAAACCTGAAGTGAAGCATCGGAATCTAAAACTGGACTCACAGGAGAGGTTCAAAGCAAGAAAGTTAGAGTGTTAGTACTCTTGTACTTAAGTCGGCATTGTGTCCTTTGTACTAAATTCCCATGCAATTTCTGTGTTTCATCGTCAATAAGAAGGTCCAAGGTATACAGTAAACCTGAAGTGAAGCATCAGAATCTAAAACTGGACTCACAGGAGAGGTTCAAATCATAGAAAGTTAGAGTGTTAGTCCTCTTGTACTTAAGTCTGCATTGTGCTTTTGTATTAGATTCGGATGCAATTTCTGTGTTTCATCGTCAATAAGAAGGTCCAAGGTATACAGTAAACCTGAAGTGAAGCATCGGAATCTAAAACTGCACTCACAGGAGAGGTTCAAATCATAGAAAGTTAGAGTGTCAGACCTGTTGTACTTATGTCGTCATTGTGCCATTTGTATTAAATTCGGATGCAATTTCTGTGTTTCATCGTCAATAAGAAGGTCCAAGGTATACAGTAAACCTGAAGTGAAGCATCGGAATCTAAAACGGGACACACAGGACAGGTTCAAATCACAGAAACTTAGAGTGTCAGTCCTCTTGTACTTAAGTCGGCATTGTGCCTTTTGTATTAAATTCGGATGCAATTTCTGTGTTCATCGTCAATAAAAATGTCCAAGGTATACAGTAAACCTGAAGTGAAGCATCGGAATCTAAAACTGGACTCACAGGAGAGGTTCAAACCACAGAAAGTTAGAGTGTCAGTCCTCTTGTACTTAAGTCGGCATTGTGCCTTTTGTATTAAATTTGGATGCAATTTCTGTGTTTCATCGTCAATAAGAAGGTCCTAGAATTACAGTAAACCTGAAGTGTAGCATCTGAATCTAAAACAGGACTCACAGGAGAGGTTCAAAACATCGAAAGTTAGAGTGTCTGTCCTCTTGTACTTCAGTCGGCATTGTGCCTTTAGTATTAAATTCGGATGCAATTTCTGTGTTTCATAGTCAAGAAGAAGGTCCAAGGGATACAGTAAACCTGAAGTGAAGCATCGGAATCTAAAACTGGACTCACAGGAGAGGTTCAAATCATAGAAAGTTAGAGTGTTAGTACTCTTGTACTTAAGTCGGCATTGTGTCCTTTGTACTAAATTCCCATGCAATTTCTGTGTTTCATCGTCAATAAGAAGGTCCAAGGTATACAGTAAACCTGAAGTGAAGCATCGGAATCTAAAACTGGACTCACAGGAGAGGTTCGAATCATAGAAAGTTAGAGTGTTAGTCCTCTTGTACTTAAGTCTGCATTGTGCTTTTGTATTAGATTTGGATGCAATTTCTGTGTTTCATCGTCAATAAGAAGGTCCAAGGTATACAGTAAACCTGAAGTGAAGCATCGGAATCTAAAACTGCACTCACAGCAGAGGTTCAAATCATAGAAAGTTAGAGTGTCAGACCTGTTGTACTTATGTCGTCATTGTGCTTTTTGTTTTATATTCGGATGCAATTTCTGTGTTACATCGTCAATAAGAAGGTCCAAGGTATACAGTAAACCTGAAGTGAAGCATCGGAATCTAAAACAGACTCACAGGAGAGGTTCAAATCATAGAAAGTTAGAGTGTTAGTACTATTGTACTTAAGTCGGCATTGTGCCTTTTGTATTAAATTCGGATGCTATTTCTGTGTTTCATCGTCAATACGAAGGTCCTAGGATTACAGTAAACCTGAAGTGTAGCATCGGAATCTAAAAGTGGACTCACAGGAGAGGTTCAAATCATCGAAAGTTAGAGTGTCAGCCCTCTTGCACTTAAGTCGGCATTGTGCCTTTTGTTTTAAATTCGGATGCAATTACTGTGTTTCATCGCCAATAAGAAGGTCCAAGGTATACAGTAAACCTGAAGTGAAGCATCGGAATCTAAAACTGGACTCACAGGAGAGGTTCAAATCATAGAAAGTTAGAGGGTCAGTCATCTTGTACTTAAGTCGGCTTTGAGCCTTTTGTATTAAATTCGGATGCTATTTCTGTGTTTCATCGTCAATAAGAAGGTCCAAGGTATACAGTAAACCTGAAGTGAAGCATCGGAATCTAAAACTGGACTCACAGGAGAGGTTCAAATCATAGAAAGTTAGAGTGTTAGTACTCTTGTACTTCAGTCGGCATTGTGCCTTTAGTATTAAATTCGGATTCAATTTCTGTGTTTCATAGTCAAGAAGAAGGTCCAAGGGATCCAGTAAACCTGAAGTGAAGCATCGGAATCTAAAACTGCACTCACAGGAGAGGTTCAAATCATAGAAATTTAGAGTGTCAGTCCTCTTGTACTTATGTCGTCATTGTGCCTTTTGTATTAAATTCGGATGCAATTTCTGTGTTTCATCGTCAATAAGAAGGTCCAAGGTACACAGTAAACCTGAAGTGAAGCATCGGAATCTAAAACTGGACACACAGGACAGGTTCAAATCATAGAAAGTTAGAGTGTTAGTCCTCTTGTACTTAAGTCTGCATTGTGCTTCTGTATTAGATTCGGATGCAATTTCGGTGTTTCATCGTCTATAAGAAGGTCCAAGGTATACAGTAAACCTGAAGTGAAGCATCGGAATCTAAAACTGCACTCACAGGAGAGGTTCAAATCATAGAAAGTTAGAGTGTCAGACCTCTTGTGCTTATGTCGTCATTGTGCCATTTGTATTAATTTCGGATGCAATTTCTGTGTTTCATTGTCAATAAAAATGTCCAAGGTATACAGTAAACCTGAAGTGAAGTATCGGAATCTAAAACTGGACCCACAGGAGAGGTTCAAACCACAGAAAGTTAGAGTGTCAGTCCTCTTGTACTTAAGTCGGCATTGTGCCTTTTGTATTAAATTTGGATGCAATTTCTGTGTTTCATCGTCAATAGGAAGGTCCTAGCATTACAGTAAACCTGAAGTGTAGCATCTGAATCTAAAACTGGACTCACAGGAGAGGTTCAAATCATCGAAAGTTAGAGTGTCTGTCCTCTTGTACTTCAGTCGGCATTGTGCCTTTAGTTTTAAATTCGGATGCAATTTCTGTGTTTCATAGTCAAGAAGAAGGTCCAAGGGATACAGTAAACCTGAAGTGAAGCATCGGAATCTAAAACTGCACTCACAGGAGAGGTTCAAATCATAGAATTTTAGAGTGTCAGTCCTCTTGTACTTATGTCGTCATTGTGCCTTTTGTATTAAATTCGGATGCAATTTCTGTGTTTCATCGTCAATAAGAAGGTCCAAGGTATACAGTAAACCTGAAGTGAAGCATCGGAATCCAAAACTACACTCACAGAAGTGGTTCACTCACAGAAAACTAGAGTGTCAGTCCTCTTGTACTTAAGTCGGCACTGTGCCATTTGTATTAAATTCGGATGCAATTTCTGTGTTACATCGTCAATAAGAAGGTCCAAGGGATACAGTAAACCTGAAGTGAAGCATCGGAATCTAAAACTGGACTCACAGGAGAGGTTCAAATCATAGAAAGTTAGAGGGTCAGTCATCTTGTACTTAAGTCGGCATTGTGCCTTTTGTATTAAATTCGGATGCTATTTCTGTGTTTCATCGTCAATAAGAAGGTCCAAGGTATACAGTAAACCTGAAGTGAAGCATCGGAATCTAAAACTGGACTCACATTAGAGGTTCAAATCATAGAAAGTTGGAGTCTCAGTCCTCTTGTCCTTAAGTCGGCATTGTGCTTTTTTTTCTTAAATTCGGATGCAATTTCTGTGTTTCATCGTCAATAAGAAGGTCCAAGGTATACAGTAAACCTGAAGTGAAGCATCGGAATCTAAAACTGGACTCACAGGAGAGGTTCAAATCATAGAAAGTTAGAGGGGCAGTCATCTTGTACTTAAGTCGGCATTGTGTCTTTTGTATTAAATTCGGATGCTATTTCTGTGTTTCATCGTCAATAAGAAGGTCCAAGGTATACAGTAAACCTGAAGTGAAGCATCGGAATCTAGAACTGGACTCACAGGAGAGGTTCAAATCATAGAAAGTTAGAGTGTTAGTCCTCTTGTACTTAAGTCTGCATTGTGCTTTTGTATTAGATTCGGATGCAATTTCTGTGTCTCATCGTCAATAAGAAGGTCCAAGGTATACAGTAAACCTGAAGTGAAGCATCGGAATCTAAAACTTCACTCACAGGAGAGGTTCAAATCATAGAAAGTTAGAGTGTCAGACCTGTTGTACTTATGTCGTCATTGTGCCATTTGTATTAAATTCGGATGCAATTTCTGTGTTTCATCGTCAATAAGAAGGTCCAAGGTATACAGTAAACCTGAAGTGAAGCATCGGAATCTAAAACGGGACACACAGGACAGGTTCAAATCACAGAAACTTAGAGTGTCAGTCCTCTTGTACTTAAGTCGGCATTGTGCCTTTTGTATTAAATTCGGATGCAATTTCTGTGTTCATCGTCAATAAAAATGTCCAAGGTATACAGTAATCCTGAAGTGAAGCATCGGAATCTAAAACTGGACTCACAGGAGAGGTTCAAACCACAGAAAGTTAGAGTGTCAGTCCTCTTGTACTTAAGTCGGCATTGTGCCTTTTGTATTAAATTTGGATGCAATTTCTGTGTTTCATCGTCAATAAGAAGGTCCTAGCATTACAGTAAACCTGAAGTGTAGCATCTGAATCTAAAACAGGACTCACAGGAGAGGTTCAAATCATCGAAAGTTAGAGTGTCTGTCCTCTTGTACTTCAGTCGGCATTGTGCCTTTAGTATTAAATTCGGATGCAATTTCTGTGTTTCATAGTCAAGAAGAAGGTCCAAGGGATACAGTAAACCTGAAGTGAAGCATCGGAATCTAAAACTGGACTCACAGGAGAGGTTCAAATCATAGAAAGTTAGAGTGTTAGTACTCTTGTACTTAAGTCGGCATTGTGTCCTTTGTACTAAATTCCCATGCAATTTCTGTGTTTCATCGTCAATAAGAAGGTCCAAGGTATACAGTAAACCTGAAGTGAAGCATCGGAATCTAAAACTGGACTCACAGGAGAGGTTCAAATCATAGAAAGTTAGAGTGTTAGTCCTCTTGTACTTAAGTCTGCATTGTGCTTTTGTATTAGATTTGGATGCAATTTCTGTGTTTCATCGTCAATAAGAAGGTCCAAGGTATACAGTAAACCTGAAGTGAAGCATCGGAATCTAAAACTGCACTCACAGCAGAGGTTCAAATCATAGAAAGTTAGAGTGTCAGACCTGTTGTACTTATGTCGTCATTGTGCTTTTTGTTTTATATTCGGATGCAATTTCTGTGTTACATCGTCAATAAGAAGGTCCAAGGTATACAGTAAACCTGAAGTGAAGCATCGGAATCTAAAACAGACTCACAGGAGAGGTTCAAATCATAG
Organism: Schistocerca americana; assembly: GCF_021461395.2. NCBI lineage: Eukaryota > Metazoa > Arthropoda > Insecta > Orthoptera > Acrididae > Schistocerca > Schistocerca americana. The sequence goes on from NC_060121.1 coordinate 64,452,161, forward strand.
AAAGTTAGAGTTTTAGTACTATTGTACTTAAGTCGGCATTGTGCCTTTTGTATTAAATTCGGATGCTATTTCTGTGTTTCATCGTCAATACGAAGGTCCTAGGATTACAGTAAACCTGAAGTGTAGCATCGGAATCTAAAAGTGGACTCACAGGAGAGGTTCAAATCATCGAAAGTTAGAGTGTCAGCCCTCTTGCACTTAAGTCGGCATTGTGCCTTTTGTTTTAAATTCGGATGCAATTACTGTGTTTCATCGTCAATAAGAAGGTCCAAGGTATACAGTAAACCTGAAGTGAAGCATCGGAATCTAAAACTGGACTCACAGGAGAGGTTCAAATCATAGAAAGTTAGAGTGTTAGTACTCTTGTACTTAAGTCGGCATTGTGTCCTTTGTACTAAATTCCCATGCAATTTCTGTGTTTCATCGTCAATAAGAAGGTCCAAGGTATACAGTAAACCTGAAGTGAAGCATCGGAATCTAAAACTGCACTCACAGGACAGGTTCAAATCATAGAAAGTTAGAGTGTCAGACCTGTTGTACTTATGTCGTCATTGTGCCATTTGTATTAAATTCGGATGCAATTTCTGTGTTTCATCGTCAATAAGAAGGTCCAAGGTATACAGTAAACCTGAAGTGAAGCATCGGAATCGAAAACGGGACACACAGGACAGGTTCAAATCACAGAAACTTAGAGTGTCAGTCCTCTTGTACATAAGTCGGCATTGTGCCCTTTTTATGAAATTCGGATGCAATTTCTGTGTTTCATCGTCAATAAAAATGTCCAAGGTATACAGTAAACCTGAAGTGAAGAATCGGAATCTAAAACTGGACTCACAGGAGAGGTTCAAACCACAGAAAGTTAGAGTGTCAGTCCTCTTGTACTTAAGTCGGCATTGTGCCTTTTGTATTAAATTTGGATGCAATTTCTGTGTTTCATCGTCAATAAGAAGGTCCTAGCATTACAGTAAACCTGAAGTGTAGCATCTGAATCTAAAACTGGACTCACAGGAGAGGTTCAAATCATCGAAAGTTAGAGTGTCTGTCCTCTTGTACTTCAGTCGGCATTGTGCCTTTAGTATTAAATTCGGATTCAATTTCTGTGTTTCATAGTCAAGAAGAAGGTCCAAGGGATCCAGTAAACCTGAAGTGAAGCATCGGAATCTAAAACTGCACTCACAGGAGAGGTTCAAATCATAGAAATTTAGAGTGTCAGTCCTCTTGTACTTATGTCGTCATTGTGCCTTTTGTATTAAATTCGGAAGCAATTTCTGTGTTTCATCGTCAATAAGAAGGTCCAAGGTACACAGTAAACCTGAAGTGAAGCATCGGAATCTAAAACTGGACACACAGGACAGGTTCAAATCATAGAAAGTTAGAGTGTTAGTCCTCTTGTACTTAAGTCTGCATTGTGCTTCTGTATTAGATTCGGATGCAATTTCGGTGTTTCATCGTCTATAAGAAGGTCCAAGGTATACAGTAAACCTGAAGTGAAGCATCGGAATCTAAAACTGCACTCACAGGAGAGGTTCAAATCATAGAAAGTTAGAGTGTCAGACCTCTTGTGCTTATGTCGTCATTGTGCCATTTGTATTAATTTCGGATGCAATTTCTGTGTTTCATCGTCAATAAAAATGTCCAAGGTATACAGTAAACCTGAAGTGAAGCATCGGAATCTAAAACTGGACCCACAGGAGAGGTTCAAACCACAGAAAGTTAGAGTGTCAGTCCTCTTGTACTTAAGTCGGCATTGTGCCTTTTGTATTAAATTTGGATGCAATTTCTGTGTTTCATCGTCAATAAGAAGGTCCTAGCATTACAGTAAATCTGAAGTGTAGCATCTGAATCTAAAACTGGACTCACAGGAGAGGTTCAAATCATCGAAAGTTAGAGTGTCTGTCCTCTTGTACTTCAGTTGGCATTGTGCCTTTAGTTTTAAATTCGGATGCAATTTCTGTGTTTCATAGTCAAGAAGAAGGTCCAAGGGATACAGTAAACCTGAAGTGAAGCATCGGAATCTAAAACTGCACTCACAGGAGAGGTTCAAATCATAGAATTTTAGAGTGTCAGTCCTCTTGTACTTATGTCGTCATTGTGCCTTTTGTATGAAATTCGGATGCAATTTCTGTGTTTCATCGTCAATAAGAAGGTCCAAGGTATACAGTAAACCTGAAGTGAAGCATCGGAATCCAAAACTACACTCACAGAAGTGGTTCACTCACAGAAAATTAGAGTGTCAGTCCTCTTGTACTTAAGTCGGCACTGTGCCATTTGTATTAAATTCGGATGCAATTTCTGTGTTACATCGTCAATAAGAAGGTCCAAGGGATACAGTAAACCTGAAGTGAAGCATCGGAATCTAAAACTGGACTCACAGGAGAGGTTCAAATCATAGAAAGTTAGAGGGTCAGTCATCTTGTACTTAAGTCGGCATTGTGCCTTTTGTATTAAATTCGGATGCTATTTCTGTGTTTCATCGTCAATAAGAAGGTCCAAGGTATACAGTAAACCTGAAGTGAAGCATCGGAATCTAAAACTGGACTCACAGGAGAGGTTCAAATCATAGAAAGTTGGAGTCTCAGTCCTCTTGTCCTTAAGTCGGCATTGTGCTTTTTTTTCTTAAATTCGGATGCAATTTCTGTGTTTCATCGTCAATAAGAAGGTCCAAGGTATACAGTAAACCTGAAGTGAAGCATCGGAATCTAAAACTGGACTCACAGGAGAGGTTCAAATCATAGAAAGTTAGAGGGTCAGTCATCTTGTACTTAAGTCGGCATTGTGTCTTTTGTATTAAATTCGGATGTTATTTCTGTGTTTCATCGTCAATAAGAAGGTCCAAGGTATACAGTAAACCTGAAGTGAAGCATCGGAATCTAGAACTGGACTCACAGGAGAGGTTCAAATCATAGAAAGTTAGAGTGTTAGTACTCTTGTACTTAAGTCGGCATTGTGTCCTTTGTACTAAATTCGCATGCAATTTCTGTGTTTCATCGTCAATAAGAAGGTCCAAGGTATACAGTAAACCTGAAGTGAAGCATCGGCATCTAAAACTGGACTCACAGGAGAGGTTCAAATCATAGAAAGTTAGAGTGTTAGTCCTCTTATACTTAAGTCGGCATTGTGCTTTTGTATTAGATTCGGATGTAATTTCTGTGTTTCATCGTCAATAAGAAGGTCCAAGGTATATAGTAAACCTGAAGTGAAGCATCGGAATCTAATACTGCACTCACAGGGGAGGTTCAAATCATAGAAAGTTAGAGTGTCAGACCTCTTGTACTTATGTCGTCATTGTGCCTTTTGTATTAAATTCGGATGCAATTTCTGTGTTTCATCGTCAATAAGAAGGTCCAAGGTATACAGTAAACCTGAAGTGAAGCATCGGAATCTAAAATTGCACTCACAGAAGAGGTTCAAATTACAGAAAGTTACAGCGTCAGTCATCTTGTACTTAAGTCGGCACTGTGCCTTTTCCAATAAATTCGGATGCTATTTCTGTATTTCATCGTCTATAAGAGGGTCCAAGGAATACAGTAAGCCTGAAGTGAAGCATCGGAATCTAAAACTGGACTCACAGGAGAGGTTCCAATCATAGAAAATTAGAGTGTCAGTCCTCTTGTACTTAAGTCGGCATTGTGCCTTTTGTTTTAAATTCGGATGCAATTTCTGTGTTTCATCGTCAATAAGAAGGTCCAAGGGATACAGTAAACCTGAATTGAAGCATCGGAATCTAAAACTGGACTCACAGGAGAGGTTCAAATGATAGAAAGTTAGAGGGTCAGTCATCTTGTACTTAAGTCGGCATTGTGCCTTTTGTATTAAATTCGGATGCTATTTCTGTGTTTCATCGTCAATAAGAAGGTCCAAGGTATACAGTATACCTGAAGTGAAGCATCGGAATCTAAAACTGGACTCACAGGAGAGGTTCAAATCATAGAAAGTTAGAGTGTTAGTACTCTTGTACTTAAGTCGGCAATTTGCCTTTAGTATTAAATTCGGATGCAATTTCTGTGTTTCATAGTCAAGAAGAAGGTCCAAGGGATACAGTTAACCTGAAGTGAAGCTTCGGAATCTAAAACTGGACTCACAGGAGAGGTTCAAATCACAGAAAGTTAGAGTGTCAGTCCTATTGTATTTAAGTCATCATTGTGCCTTTTGTATTAAATTCGGATGCAATTTCTGTGTTTCATCGTCAATAAGAAGGTCCTAGGATTACAGTAAAACTGAAGTGTAGCATCGGAATCTAACACTGGACTCACAGGGGAGGTTCAAATCATAGAAAGTTAGAGTGTTAGTCCTCTTGTACTTAAGTCTGCATTGTGCTTTTGTATTAGATTTGGATGCAATTTCTGTGTTTCATCGTCAATAAGAAGGTCCAAGGTATACAGTAAACCTGAAGTGAAGCATCGGAATCTAAAACTGCACTCACAGCAGAGGTTCAAATCATAGAAAGTTAGAGTGTCAGACCTGTTGTACTTATGTCGTCATTGTGCTTTTTGTTTTATATTCGGATGCAATTTCTGTGTTACATCGTCAATAAGAAGGTCCAAGGTATACAGTAAACCTGAAGTGAAGCATCGGAATCTAAAACAGACTCACAGGAGAGGTTCAAATCATAGAAAGTTAGAGTTTTAGTACTATTGTACTTAAGTCGGCATTGTGCTTTTTGTATTAAATTCGGATGCTATTTCTGTGTTTCATCGTCAATACGAAGGTCCTAGGATTACAGTAAACCTGAAGTGTAGCATCGGAATCTAAAAGTGGACTCACAGGAGAGGTTCAAATCATCGAAAGTTAGAGTGGCAGCCCTTATGCACTTAAGTCGGCATTGTGCCTTTTGTTTTAAATTCGGATGCAATTACTGTGTTTCATCGTCAATAAGAAGGTTCAAGGTATACAGTAAACCTGAAGTGAAGCATCGGAATCTAAAACTGGACTCACAGGAGAGGTTCAAATCATAGAAAGTTAGAGTGTTAGTACTCTTGTACTAAAGTCGGCATTGTGTCCTTTGTACTAAATTCCCATGCAATTTCTGTGTTTCATCGTCAATAAGAAGGTCCAAGGTATACAGTAAACCTGAAGTGAAGCATCGGAATCTAAAACTGCACTCACAGGACAGGTTCAAATCATAGAAAGTTAGAGTGTCAGACCTGTTGTACTTATGTCGTCATTGTGCCATTTGTATTAAATTCGGATGCAATTTCTGTGTTTCATCGTCAATAAGAAGGTACAAGGTATACAGTAAACCTGAAGTGAAGCATCGGAATCTAAAACGGGACACACAGGACAGGTTCAAATCACAGAAACTTAGAGTGTCAGTCCTCTTGTACATAAGTCGGCATTGTGCCCTTTTTATGAAATTCGGATGCAATTTCTGTGTTTCATCGTCAATAAAAATGTCCAAGGTATACAGTAAACCTGAAGTGAAGAATCGGAATCTAAAACTGGACTCACAGGAGAGGTTCAAACCACAGAAAGTTAGAGTGTCAGTCCTCTTGTACTTAAGTCGGCATTGTGCCTTTTGTATTAAATTTGGATGCAATTTCTGTGTTTCATCGTCAATAAGAAGGTCCTAGCATTACAGTAAACCTGAAGTGTAGCATCTGAATCTAAAACTGGACTCACAGGAGAGGTTCAAATCATCGAAAGTTAGAGTGTCTGTCCTCTTGTACTTCAGTCGGCATTGTGCCTTTAGTATTAAATTCGGATTCAATATCTGTGTTTCATAGTCAAGAAGAAGGTCCAAGGGATCCAGTAAACCTGAAGTGAAGCATCGGAATCTAAAACTGCACTCACAGGAGAGGTTCAAATCATAGAAATTTAGAGTGTCAGTCCTCTTGTACTTATGTCGTCATTGTGCCTTTTGTATTAAATTCGGATGCAATTTCTGTGTTTCATCGTCAATAAGAAGGTCCAAGGTACACAGTAAACCTGAAGTGAAGCATCGGAATCTAAAACTGGACACACAGGACAGGTTCAAATCATAGAAAGTTAGAGTGTTAGTCCTCTTGTACTTAAGTCTGCATTGTGCTTCTGTATTAGATTCGGATGCAATTTCGGTGTTTCATCGTCTATAAGAAGGTCCAAGGTATACAGTAATCCTGAAGTGAAGCATCGGAATCTAAAACTGCACTCACAGGAGAGGTTCAAATCATAGAAAGTTAGAGTGTCAGACCTCTTGTGCTTATGTCGTCATTGTGCCATTTGTATTAATTTCGGATGCAATTTCTGTGTTTCATCGTCAATAAAAATGTCCAAGGTATACAGTAAACCTGAAGTGAAGCATCGGAATCTAAAACTGGACCCACAGGAGAGGTTCAAACCACAGAAAGTTAGAGTGTCAGTCCTCTTGTACTTAAGTCGGCATTGTGCCTTTTGTATTAAATTTGGATGCAATTTCTGTGTTTCATCGTCAATAAGAAGGTCCTAGCATTACAGTAAATCTGAAGTGTAGCATCTGAATCTAAAACTGGACTCACAGGAGAGGTTCAAATCATCGAAAGTTAGAGTGTCTGTCCTCTTGTACTTCAGTCGGCATTGTGCCTTTAGTTTTAAATTCGGATGCAATTTCTGTGTTTCATAGTCAAGAAGAAGGTCCAAGGGATACAGTAAACCTGAAGTGAAGCATCGGAATCTAAAACTGCACTCACAGGAGAGGTTCAAATCATAGAATTTTAGAGTGTCTGTCCTCTTGTACTTATGTCGTCATTGTGCCTTTTGTATGAAATTCGGATGCAATTTCTGTGTTTCATCGTCAATAAGAAGGTCCAAGGTATACAGTAAACCTGAAGTGAAGCATCGGAATCCAAAACTACACTCACAGAAGTGGTTCACTCACAGAAAATTAGAGTGTCAGTCCTCTTGTACTTAAGTCGGCACTGTGCCATTTGTATTAAATTCGGATGCAATTTCTGTGTTACATCGTCAATAAGAAGGTCCAAGGGATACAGTAAACCTGAAGTGAAGCATCGGAATCTAAAACTGGACTCACAGGAGAGGTTCAAATCATAGAAAGTTAGAGGGTCAGTCATCTTGTACTTAAGTCGGCATTGTGCCTTTTGGATTAAATTCGGATGCTATTTCTGTGTTTCATCGTCAATAAGAAAGTCCAAGGTATACAGTAAACCTGAAGTGAAGCATCGGAATCTAAAACTGGACTCACAGGAGAGGTTCAAATCATAGAAAGTTGGAGTCTCAGTCCTCTTGTCCTTAAGTCGGCATTGTGCTTTTTTTTCTTAAATTCGGATGCAATTTCTGTGTTTCATCGTCAATAAGAAGGTCCAAGGTATACAGTAAACCTGAAGTGAAGCATCGGAATCTAAAACTGGACTCACAGGAGAGGTTCAAATCATAGAAAGTTAGAGGGTCAGTCATCTTGTACTTAAGTCGGCATTGTGTCTTTTGTATTAAATTCGGATGTTATTTCTGTGTTTCATCGTCAATAAGAAGGTCCAAGGTATACAGTAAACCTGAAGTGAAGCATCGGAATCTAGAACTGTACTCACAGGAGAGGTTCAAATCATAGAAAGTTAGAGTGTTAGTACTCTTGTACTTAAGTCGGCATTGTGTCCTTTGTACTAAATTCGCATGCAATTTCTGTGTTTCATCGTCAATAAGAAGGTCCAAGGTATACAGTAAACCTGAAGTGAAGCATCGGAATCTAAAACTGGACTCACAGGAGAGGTTCAAATCATAGAAAGTTAGAGTGTTAGTCCTCTTATACTTAAGTCGGCATTGTGCTTTTGTATTAGATTCGGATGTAATTTCTGTGTTTCATCGTCAATAAGAAGGTCCAAGGTATATAGTAAACCTGAAGTGAAGCATCGGAATCTAAAACTGCACTCACAGGGGAGGTTCAAATCATAGAAAGTTAGAGTGTCAGACCTCTTGTACTTATGTCGTCATTGTGCCTTTTGTATTAAATTCGGATGCAATTTCTGTGTTTCATCGTCAATAAGAAGGTCCAAGGTATACAGTAAACCTGAAGTGAAGCATCGGAATCTAAAATTGCACTCACAGAAGAGGTTCAAATTACAGAAAGTTACAGCGTCAGTCATCTTGTACTTAAGTCGGCACTGTGCCTTTTCCAATAAATTCGGATGCTATTTCTGTATTTCATCGTCTATAAGAGGGTCCAAGGAATACAGTAAGCCTGAAGTGAAGCATCGGAATCTAAAACTGGACTCACAGGAGAGGTTCCAATCATAGAAAATTAGAGTGTCAGTCCTCTTGTACTTAAGTCGGCATTGTGCCTTTTGTTTTAAATTCGGATGCAATTTCTGTGTTTCATCGTCAATAAGAAGGTCCAAGGGATACAGTAAACCTGAATTGAAGCATCGGAATCTAAAACTGGACTCACAGGAGAGGTTCAAATGATAGAAAGTTAGAGGGTCAGTCATCTTGTACTTAAGTCGGCATTGTGCCTTTTGTATTAAATTCGGATGCTATTTCTGTGTTTCATCGTCAATAAGAAGGTCCAAGGTATACAGTATACCTGAAGTGAAGCATCGGAATCTAAAACTGGACTCACAGGAGAGGTTCAAATCATAGAAAGTTAGAGTGTTAGTACTCTTGTACTTAAGTCGGCATTTTGCCTTTAGTATTAAATTCGGATGCAATTTCTGTGTTTCATAGTCAAGAAGAAGGTCCAAGGGATACAGTTAACCTGAAGTGAAGCTTCGGAATCTAAAACTGGACTCACAGGAGAGGTTCAAATCACAGAAAGTTAGAGTGTCAGTCCTATTGTATTTAAGTCATCATTGTGCCTTTTGTATTAAATTCGGATGCAATTTCTGTGTTTCATCGTCAATAAGAAGGTCCTAGGATTACAGTAAAACTGAAGTGTAGCATCGGAATCTAACACTGGACTCACAGGGGAGGTTCAAATCATCGAAAGTTAGAGTGTCAGTCCTCTTGTACTTAAGTCGTCATTGTGCCTTTTGTTTTAAATTCGGATGCAATTTCTGTGTTACGTCGTCAATAAGAAGGTCCAAGGTATACAGTAAACCTGAAGTGAAGCATCGGAATCTAAAACTGGACTCACAGGAGAGGTTCAAATCACAGAAAGTTAGAGTGTCAGTCCTCTTGCACTTAAGTCGGCATTCTGCCTTTTGTATTAAATTCGGATGCTATTTCTGTGTTTCATCGTCAATAAAAATGTCCAAGGTATACAGTAAACCTGAAGTGAAGCATCGGAATCTAAAACTGGACTCACAGGAGAGGTTCAAACCACAGAAAGTTAGAGTGTCAGTCCTCTTGTACTTAAGGCGACATTGTGCTTTTGTATTAAATTCGGATGCAATTTCTGTGTTTCATCGTCAATAATAAGGTCCTGGCATTACATAAAACCTGAAGTGTTACATCGGAATCTAAAACTGGACTCACAGGAGAGGTTCAAATCATCGAAAGTTAGAGTGTCTGTCTTCTTGTACTTAAGTCGGCATTGTGCCTTTAGTATTAAATTCGGATGCAACTTCTGTGTTTCATAGTCAAGAAGAAGGTCCAAGGGATACAGTAAACCTGAAGTGAAGCATCGGAATCTGAAACTGCACTCACAGGAGATGTTCAAATCATAGAAAGTTAGAGTGTCAGTCCTCTTGTACTTATGTCGTCATTGTGCCTTTTGTATTAAATTCGGATGCAATTTCTGTGTTTCATCGTCAATAAGAAGGTCCTAGGATTACAGTAAAAGTGAAGTGTAGCATCGGAATCTAACACTGGACTCACAGGGGAGGTTCAAATCATCGAAAGTTAGAGTGTCAGTCCTCTTGTACTTAAGTCGGCATTGTGCCTTTTGTATTAAATTCGGATGCAATTTCTGTGTTACATCGTCAATAAGAAGGTCCAAGGGATACAGTAAACCTGAAGTGAAGCATCGGAATCTAAAACTGGATTCACAGGAGAGGTTCAAATCATAGAAAGTTAGAGTGTCAGTCCTCTTGTACTTAAGTCGGCATGGGCCATTTGTTTTAAATTCGGATGCAATTTCTGTGTTTCATCGTCAATAAGAATGTCCAAGGTATACAGTAAACCTGAAGTGAAGCATCGGAATCTAAAACTGGACTCACAGGAGAGGTTCAAATCATAGAAAGTTAGAGTGTTAGTACTCTTGTACTTAATTCGGCATTGTGCCTTTTGTATTAAATTCGGATGCTATTTCTGTGTTTCATCGTCAATAAAAATGTCCAAGGTATACAGTAAACCTGAAGTGAAGCATCGGAATCTAAAACTGGACTCACAGGAGAGGTTCAAACCACAGAAAGTTAGAGTGTCAGTCCTCTTGTACTTAAGGCGACATTTTGCCTTTTGTATTAAATTCGGATGCTATTTCTGTGTTTCATCGTCAATAATAAGGTCCTAGCATTACATAATACCTGAAGTGTAGCATCGGAATCTAAAACTGGACTCACAGGACAGGTTCAAATCATCGAAAGTTAGAGTGTCTGTCCTCTTGTACTTAAGTCGGCATTGTGCCTTTAGTATTAAATTCGGATGCAATTTCTGTGTTTCATAGTCAAGAAGAAGGTCCAAGGGATACAGTAAACCTGAAGTGAAGCATCGGAATCTAAAACTGCACTCACAGGAGAGCTTCAAATCATAGAAAGTTAGAGTGTCAGTCCTCTTGTACTTATGTCGTCATTGTGCCTTTTGTATTAAATTCGGATGCAATTTCTGTGTTTCATCGTCAATAAGAAGGTCCTTGGATTACAGTAAAACTGAAGTGTAGCAATGGAATGTAACACTGGACTCACAGGGGAGGTTCAAATCATCGAAAGTTAGAGTGTCAGTCCTCTTGTACTTAAGTCGGCATTGTGCCTTTTGTATTTAATTCGGATGCAATTTCTGTGTTACATCGTCAATAAGAAGGTCCAAGGGATACAGTAAACCTGAAGTGAAGCATCGGAATCCAAAACTGGATTCACAGGAGAGGTTCAAATCATAGAAAGTTAGAGTGTCAGTCCTCTTGTACTTAAGTCGGCATTGTGCCTTTTGTTTTAAATTCGGATGCAATTTCTGTGTTTCATCGTCAATAAGAAGGTCCAAGGTATACAGTAAACCTGAAGTGAAGCATCGGAATCTAAAACTGGACTCACTGGAGAGGTTCAAATCATAGAAAGTTAGAGTGTCAGTACTCTTGTACTTAATTCGGCATTGTGCCTTTTGTATTAAATTCGGATGCTATTTCTGTGTTTCATCGTCAATAAAAATGTCCAAGGTATACAGTAAACCTGAAGTGAAGCATCGGAATCTAAAACTGGACTCACAGGAGAGGTTCAAACCACAGAAAGTTAGAGTGTCAGTCCTCTTGTACTTAAGGCGACATTGTGCCTTTTGTATTAAATTCGGATGCAATTTCTGTGTTCCATCGTCAATAATAAGGTCCTAGCATTACATAATACCTGAAGTGTAGCATCGGAATCTAAAACTGGACTCACAGGACAGGTTCAAATCATCGAAAGTTAGAGTGTCTGTCCTCTTGTACTTAAGTCGGCATTGTGCCTTTAGTATTAAATTCGGATGCAATTTCTGTGTTTCATAGTCAAGAAGAAGGTCCAAGGGATACAGTAAACCTGAAGTGAAGCATCGGAATCTAAAACTGCGCTCACAGGAGAGGTTCAAATCAAAGAAAGTTAGAGTGTCAGTCCTCTTATACTTATGTCATCATTGTGCCTTTTGTATTAAATTCGGATGCAATTTCTGTGTTTCATCGTCAATAAGAAGGTCCTTGGATTACAGTAAAACTGAAGTGTAGCAATGGAATGTAACACTGGACTCACAGGGGAGGTTCAAATCATCGAAAGTTAGAGTGTCAGTCCTCTTGTACTTAAGTCGGCATTGTGCCTTTTGTATTTAATTCGGATGCAATTTCTGTGTTACATCGTCAATAAGAAGGTCCAAGGGATACAGTAAACCTGAAGTGAAGCATCGGAATCTAAAACTGGATTCACAGGAGAGGTTCAAATCATAGAATGTTAGAGTGTCAGTCCTCTTGTACTTAAGTCGACATTGTGCCTTTTGTTTTAAATTCGGATGCAATTTCTGTGTTTCATCGTCAATAAGAAGGTCCAAGGTATACAGTAAACTTGAAGTGAAGCATCGGAATCTAAAACTGGACTCACAGGAGAGGTTCAAATCATAGAAAGTTAGAGTGTTAGTACTCTTGTACTTAATTCGGCATTGTGCCTTTTGTATTAAATTCGGATGCAATTTCTGTGTTTCATCGTCAATAAGAAGGTCCTAGGATTACAGTAAACCTGAAGTGTAGCATCGGAATCTAACACTGGACTCACAGGGGACGTTCAAATCATCGAAAGTTAGAGTGTCAGTCCTCTTGTACTTAAGTCGGCACTGTGCCTTTTGTATTAAATTAGGATGCAATTTCTGTGTTACATCGTCAATAATAAGGTCCAAGGGATACAGTAAACCTGAAGTGAAGCATCGGAATCTAAAACTGGACTCACAGGAGAGATTCAAATCATAGAAAGTTAGAGTGTCAGTCATCTTAGACTTAAGTTGGCAATGTGCCTTTTGTATTAAATTCGGATGCTATTTCTGTGTTTCATCGTCAATAAGAAGGTCCTAGGATTACAGTAAACCTGAAGTGTAGCATCGGAATCTAAAAGTGGACTCACAGGAGAGGTTCAAATCATCGACAGTTAGAGTGTCAGTCCTCTTGTACTTAAGTCGGCATTGTGCCTTTTGTTTTAAATTCGGATGCAATTTCTGTGTTTCATCGCCTATAAGAAGGTCCAAGGGATACAGTAAACCTGAAGTGAAGCATCGGAATCTAAAACTGCACTCACAGGAGAGGTTCAAATCATAGAAAGTTAGAGTGTTAGTACTCTTGTACTTAAGTCGGCATTGTATCCTTTGTACTAAATTCCCATGCAATTTCTGTGTTTCATTGTCAATAAGAAGGTCCTAGGATTACAGTAAACCTGAAGTGTAGCATCGGAATCTAAAACTGGACTCACAGGAGGGGTTCAAATCATCGAATGTTAGAGTGTCAGTCCTCTTGTACTTAAGTCGGCATTGTGCCTTTTGTTTTAAATTCGGATGCAATTTCTGTGTTTCATCGTCAATAAGAAGGTCCAAGGTATACAGTAAACCTGAAGTGAAGCATCGGAATCCAAAACTGCACTCACAGAAAATTAGAGTGTCAGTCCTCTTGTACTTAAGTCGGCACTGTGTCATTTGTATTAAATTCGGATGCAATTTCTGTGTTACATCGTCAATAAGAAGGTCCAAGGGATACAGTAAACCTGAAGTGAAGCATCGGAATCTAAAACTGGACTCACTGGAGAGGTTCAAATCATAGAAAGTTAGAGGGTCAGTCATCTTGTACTTAAGTCGGCATTGTGCCTTTTGTATTAAATTCGGATGCTATTTCTGTGTTTCATCGTCAATAAGAAGGTCCAAGGTATACAGTAAACCTGAAGTGAAGCATCGGAATCTAAAACTGGACTCACAGGAGAGATTCAAATCATAGAAAGTTAGAGTGTTAGTACTCTTGTACTTAAGTCGGCATTGTGTCCTTTGTACTAAATTCGCATGCAATTTCTGTGTTTCATCGTCAATAAGAAGGTCCATGCTATACAGTAAACCTGAAGTGAAGCATCGGAATCTAAAACTGGACTCACAGGAGAGGTTCAAATCATAAAAAATTAGAGTGTCAGTCCTCTTGTACTTAAGTCGGCATTGTGCCTTTTGTTTTAAATTCGGATGCAATTCCTGTGTTTCATCGTCAATAAGAAGGTCCAAGGGATACAGTAAACCTGAATTGAAGCATCGGAATCTAAAACTGGACTCACAGGAGAGGTTCAAATGATAGAAAGTTAGAGGGTCAGTCATCTTGTACTTAAGTCGGCATTGTGCTTTTGTATTAGATTCGGATGCAATTTCTGTGTTTCATCGTCAATAAGAAGGTCCAAGGTATACAGTAAACCTGAAGTGAAGCATCGGAATCTAAAACTGCACTCACAAGAGAGGTTCAAATCATAGAAAGTTAGAGTGTCAGACCTCTTGTACTTATGTCGTCATTGTGCCTTTTGTATTAAATTCGGATGCTATTTCTGTGTTTCATCGTCAATAAGAAGGTCCAAGGTATACAGTATACCTGAAGTGAAGCATCGGAATCTAAAACTGGACTCACAGGAGAGGTTCAAATCATAGAAAGTTAGAGTGTTAGTACTCTTGTACTTAAGTCGGCATTTTGCCTTTAGAATTAAATTCGGATGCAATTTCTGTGTTTCATAGTCAAGAAGAAGGTCCAAGGGATACAGTTAACCTGAAGTGAAGCATCGGAATCTAAAACTGGACTCACAGGAGAGGTTCAAATCATAGAAAGTTAGAGTGTTAGTACTCTTGTACTTAATTCGGCATAGTGCCTTTTGTATTAAATTCGGATGCAATTTCTGTGTTTCATCGTCAATAAGAAGGTCGTAGGATTACAGTAAACCTGAAGTGTAGCATCGGGATCTAACACTGGACTCACAGGGGACGTTCAAACCATCGAAAGTTAGAGTGTCAGTCCTCTTGTACTTAAGTCGGCACTGTGCCTTTTGTATTAAATTCGGATGCAATTTCTGTGTTACATCGTCAATAATAAGGTCCAAGGGATACAGTAAACCTGAAGTGAAGCATCGGAATCTAATACTGGTCTCACAGGAGAGGTTCAAATCATAGAAAGTTAGAGTGTCAGTCATCTTGCACTTAAGTCGGCATTGTGCCTTTTGTATTAAATTCGGATGCTATTTCTGTGTTTCATCGTCAATAAGAAGTTCCAAGGTATACAGTAAACCTGAAGTGAAGCATCGGAATCTAAAACTGGACTCACAGGAGAGATTCAAATCATAGAAAGTTAGAGTGTTAGTACTCTTGTACTTAAGTCGGCATTGTGTCCTTTGTACTAAATTCGCATGCAATTTCTGTGTTTCATCGTCAATAAGAAGGTCCATGCTATACAGTAAACCTGAAGTGAAGCATCGGAATCTAAAACTGGACTCACAGGAGAGGTTCAAATCATAGGAAGTTAGAGTGTTAGTCCTCTTATACTTAAGTCGGCATTGTGCTTTTGTATTAGATTCGGATGCAATTTCTGTGTTTCATCGTCAATAAGAAGGTCCAAGGTATACAGTAAACCTGAAGTGAAGCATCGGAATCTAAAACTGCACTCACAAGAGAGGTTCAAATCATAGAAAGTTAGAGTGTCAGACCTCTTGTACTTATGTCGTCATTGTGCCATTTGTATTAAATTCGGATGCTATTTCTGTGTTTCATCGTCAATAAGAAGGTCCAAGGTATACAGTATACCTGAAGTGAAGCATCGGTATCTAAAACTGGACTCACAGGAGAGGTTCAAATCATAGAAAGTTAGAGTGTTAGTACTCTTGTACTTAAGTCGGCATTTTGCCTTTAGAATTAAATTCGGATGCAATTTCTGTGTTTCATAGTCAAGAAGAAGGTCCAAGGGATACAGTTAACCTGAAGTGAAGCATCGGAATCTAAAACTGGACTCACAGGAGAGGTTCAAATCATAGAAAGTTAGAGTGTTAGTACTCTTGTACTTAATTCGGCATAGTGCCTTTTGTATTAAATTCGGATGCAATTTCTGTGTTTCATCGTCAATAAGAAGGTCCTAGGATTACAGTAAACCTGAAGTGTAGCATCGGAATCCAACACTGGACTCACAGGGGACGTTCAAACCATCGAAAGTTAGAGTGTCAGTCCTCTTGTACTTAAGTCGGCACTGTGCCTTTTGTATTAAATTCGGATGCAATTTCTGTGTTACATCGTCAATAATAAGGTCCAAGGGATACAGTAAACCTGAAGTGAAGCATCGGAATCTAATACTGGTCTCACAGGAGAGGTTCAAATCATAGAAAGTTAGAGTGTCAGTCATCTTGTACTTAAGTGGGCATTGTGCCTTTTGTATTAAATTCGGATGCTATTTCTGTGTTTCATCGTCAATAAGAAGGTCCTAGGATTACAGTAAACCTGAAGTGTAGCATCGGAATCGAAAAGTGGACTCACAGGAGGGGTTCAAATCATCGACAGTTAGAGTGTCAGTCCTCTTGTACTTAAGTCGGCATTGTGCCTTTTGTTTTAAATTCGGATGCAATTTCTGTGTTTCATCGCCTATAAGAAGGTCCAAGGTATACAGTAAACCTGAAGTGAAGCATCGGAATCTAAAACTGGACTCACAGGAGAGGTTCAAATCATAGAAAGTTAGAGTGTCAGTCCTCTTGTCCTTAAGTCGGCATTGTGCCTTTTGTTTTAAATTCGGATGCAATTTCTGTGTTTCATCGTCAATAAGAAGGTCCAAGGTATACAGTAAACCTGAAGTGAAGCATCGGAATCTAAAACTGCACTCACAGGAGAGGTTCAAATCGTAGAAAGTTAGAGTGTTAGTACTCTTGTACTTAAGTCGGCATTGTGTCCTTTGTACTAAATTCCTATGCAATTTCTGTGTTTCATCGTCAATAAGAAGGTCCTAGGATTACAGTAAACCTGAAGTGTAGCTTCGGAATCTAAAAGTGGACTCACAGGAGGGGTTCAAATCATCGAAAGTTAGAGTGTCAGTCCTCTTGTACTTAAGTCGGCATTGTGCCTTTTGTTTTAAATTCGGATGCAATTTCTGTGTTTCATCGTCAATAAGAAGGTCCAAGGTATACAGTAAACCTGAAGTGAAGCATCGGAATCCAAAACTGCACTCACAGAAGAGGTTCAATCACAGAAAATTAGAGTGTCAGTCCTCTTGTACTTAAGTCGGCACTGTGTCATTTGTATTAAATTCGGATGCAATTTCTGTGTCACATCGTCAATAAGAAGGTCCAAGGGATACAGTAAACCTGAAGTGAAGCATCGGAATCTAAAACTGGACTCACAGGATAGGTTCAAATCATAGAAAGTTAGAGGGTCAGTCATCTTGTACTTAAGTCGGCATTGTGCCTTTTGTATTAAATTCGGATGCTATTTCTGTGTTTCATCGTCAATAAGAAGGTCCAAGGTATACAGTAAACCTGAAGTGAAGCATCGGAATCTAAAACTGGACTCACAGAAGAGGTTCAAATCATAGAAAGTTAGAGTGTCAGTCCTCTTGTCCTTAAGTCGGCATTGTGCCTTTTGTTTTAAATTCGGATGCAATTTCTGTGTTTCATCGTCAATAAGAAGGTCCAAGGTATACAGTAAACCTGAAGTGAAGCATCGGAATCTAAAACTGGACTCACAGGAGAGGTTCAAATCATAGAAAGTTAGAGGGTCAGTCATCTTGTACTTAAGTCGGCATTGTGCCTTTTGTTTTAAATTCGGATGCTATTTCTGTGTTTCATCGTCAATAAGAGGGTCCAAGGTATACAGTAAACCTGAAGTGAAGCATCGGAATCTAAAACTGGACTCACAGGAGAGGTTCAAATCATAGAAAGTTAGAGTGTTAGTACTCTTGTACTTAAGTCGGCATTGTGTCCTTTGTACTATATTCGCATGCAATTTCTGTGTTTCATCGTCAATACGAAGGTCCAAGGTATACAGTAAACCTGAAGTGAAGCATCGGAATCTAAAACTAAACTCACAGGAGAGGTTCAAATCATAGAAAGTTAGAGTGTTAGTCCTCTTATACTTAAGTCGGCATTGTGCTTTTGTATTTGATTCGGATGCAATTTCTGTGTTTCATCGTCAATAAGAAGGTCCAAGGTATACAGTAAACCTGAAGTGAAGCATCGGAATCTAAAACTGCACTCACAAGAGAGGTTCAAATCATAGAAAGTTAGAGTGTCAGACCTCTTGTACTTATGTCGTCATTGTGCCTTTTGTATTAAATTCGGACGCAATTTCTGTGTTTCATCGTCAATAAGAAGGTCCAAGGTATACAGTAAACCTGAAGTGAAGCATCGGAATCTAAAACTGCACTCACAGAAGAGGTTCAAATCACAGAAAGTTACAGCGTCAGTCATCTTGTACTTAAGTCGGCACTGTGCCTTTTCCAATAAATTCGGATGCTATTTCTGTATTTCATCGTCAATAAGAAGGTCCAAGGTATACAGTAAGCCTGAAGTGAAGCATCGGAATCTAAAACTGGACTCACAAGAGAGGTTCAAATCATAAAAAATTAGAGTGTCAGTCCTCTTGTACTTAAGTCGGCATTGTGCCTTTTGTTTTAAATTTGGATGCAATTTCTGTGTTTCATCGTCAATAAGAAGGTCCAAGGGATACAGTAAACCCGAATTGAAGCATCGGAATCTAAAACTGGACTCACAGCAGAGGTTCAAATGATAGAAAGTTAGAGGGTCAGTCATCTTGTACTTAAGTCGGCATTGTGCCTTTTGTATTAAATTCGGATGCTATTTCTGTGTTTCATCGTCAATAAAAAGGTCCAAGGTATACAGTATACCTGAAGTGAAGCATCGGAATCTAAAACTGGACTCACAGGAGAGGTTCAAATCATCGAAAGTTAGAGTGTTAGTACTCTTGTACTTAAGTCGGCATTTTGCCTTTAGAATTAAATTCGGATGCAATTTCTGTGTTTCATAGTCAAGAAGAAGGTCCAAGGGATACAGCTAACCTGAAGTGAAGCATCGGAATCTAAAACTGGACTCACAGGAGAGGTTCAAATCACAGAAAGTTAGAGTGTCAGTCCTATTGTATTCAAGTCATCATTGTGCCTTTTGTATTACATTCGGATGCAATTTCTGTGTTTCATCGTCAATAAGAAGGTCCTAGGATTACAGTAAAACTGAAGTGTAGCATCGGAATCTAACACTGGACTCACAGGGGAGGTTCAAATCATCAAAAGTTAGAGTGTCAGTCCTCTTGTACTTAAGTCGGCATTGTGCCTTTTGTATTAAATTCGGATGCAATTTCTGGGTTACATCGTCAATAAGAAGGTCCAAGGGATACAGTAAACCTGAAGTGAAGCATCGGAATCTAAAACTGGATTCACAGGAGAGGTTCAAATCATAGAAAGTTAGAGTCACAGTCCTCTTGTACTTAAGTCGGCATTGTGCCTTTTGTTTTAAATTCGGATGCAATTTCTGTGTTTCATCGTCAATAAGAAGGTCCAAGGTATACAGTAAACCTGAAGTGAAGAATCGGAATCTAAAACTGGACTCACAGGAGAGGTTCAAATCATAGAAAGTTAGAGTGTTAGTACTCTTGTACTTAAATCGGCATTGTGCCTTTTGTATTAAATTCGGATGCAATTTCTGTGTTTCATCGTCAATAAGAAGGTCCTAGGACGACAGTAAACCTGAAGTGTTGCATCGGAATCTAACACTGGACTCACAGGGGACGTTCAAATCATCGAAAGTTAGAGTGTCAGTCCTCTTGTACTTAAGTCGGCACTGTGCCTTTTGTATTAAATTCGGATGCAATTTCTGTGTTACATCGTCAATAATAAGGTCCAAGGGATACAGTAAACCTGAAGTCAAGCATCGGAATCTAAAACTGGACTCACAGGAGAGGTTCAAATCATAGAAAGTTAGAGGGTCAGTCATCTTGTACTTAAGTCGGCATTGTGCCTTTTGTATTAAATTCGGATGCTATTTCTGTGTTTCATCGTCAATAAGAAGGTCCTAGGATTACAGTAAACCTGAAGTGTGGCATCGGAATCTAGAAGTGGACTCACAGGAGAGGTTCAAATCATCGAAAGTTAGAGTGTCAGTCCTCTTGTACATAAGTCGGCATTGTGCCTTTTGTTTTAAATTCGGATGCAATTTCTGTGTTTCATCGCCAATAAGACAGTCCAAGGTATACAGTAAACCTGAAGTGAAGCATCGGAATCTAAAACTGCACTCACAAGAGAGGTTCAAATCATAGAAAGTTAGAGTGTCAGACCTCTTGTACTTATGTCGTCATTGTGCCTTTTGTATTAAATTCGGATGCTATTTCTGTGTTTCATCGTCAATAAGAAGGTCCAAGGTATACAGTATACCTGAAGTGAAGCATCGGAATCAAAAACTGGACTCACAGGAGAGGTTCAAATCATAGAAAGTTAGAGTGTTAGTACTCTTGTACTTAAGTCGGCATTTTGCCTATAGAATTAAATTCGGATGCAATTTCTGTGTTTCATAGTCAAGAAGAAGGTCCAAGGGATACAGTTAACCTGAAGTGAAGCATCGGAATCTAAAACTGGACTCACAGGAGAGGTTCAAATCATAGAAAGTTAGAGTGTTAGTACTCTAGTACTTAATTCGGCATAGTGCCTTTTGTATTAAATTCGGATGCAATTTCTGTGTTTCATCGTCAATAAGAAGGTCGTAGGATTACAGTAAACCTGAAGTGCAGCATCGGGATCTAACACTGGACTCACAGGGGACGTTCAAACCATCGAAAGTTAGAGTGTCAGTCCTCTTGTACTTAAGTCGGCACTGTGCCTTTTGTATTAAATTCGGATGCAATTTATGTGTTACATCGTCAATAATAAGGTCCAAGGGATACAGTAAACCTGAAGTGAAGCATCGGAATCTAATACTGGTCTCACAGGAGAGGTTCAAATCATAGAAAGTTAGAGTGTCAGTCATCTTGCACTTAAGTCGGCATTGTGCCTTTTGTATTAAATTCGGATGCTATTTCTGTGTTTCATCGTCAATAAGAAGTTCCAAGGTATACAGTAAACCTGAAGTGAAGCATCGGAATCTAAAACTGGACTCACAGGAGAGATTCAAATCATAGAAAGTTAGAGTGTTAGTACTCTTGTACTTAAGTCGGCATTGTGTCCTTTGTACTAAATTCGCATGCAATTTCTGTGTTTCATCGTCAATAAGAAGGTCCATGCTATACAGTAAACCTGAAGTGAAGCATCGGAATCTAAAACTGGACTCACAGGAGAGGTTCAAATCATAGGAAGTTAGAGTGTTAGTCCTCTTATACTTAAGTCGGCATTGTGCTTTTGTATTAGATTCGGATGCAATTTCTGTGTTTCATCGTCAATAAGAAGGTCCAAGGTATACAGTAAACCTGAAGTGAAGCATCGGAATCTAAAACTGCACTCACAAGAGAGGTTCAAATCATAGAAAGTTAGAGTGTCAGACCTCTTGTACTTATGTCGTCATTGTGCCATTTGTATTAAATTCGGATGCTATTTCGGTGTTTCATCGTCAATAAGAAGGTCCAAGGTATACAGTATACCTGAAGTGAAGCATCGGTATCTAAAACTGGACTCACAGGAGAGGTTCAAATCATAGAAAGTTAGAGTGTTAGTACTCTTGTACTTAAGTCGGCATTTTGCCTTTAGAATTAAATTCGGATGCAATTTCTGTGTTTCATAGTCAAGAAGAAGGTCCAAGGGATACAGTTAACCTGAAGTGAAGCATCGGAATCTAAAACTGGACTCACAGGAGAGGTTCAAATCATAGAAAGTTAGAGTGTTAGTACTCTTGTACTTAATTCGGCATAGTGCCTTTTGTATTAAATTCGGATGCAATTTCTGTGTTTCATCGTCAATAAGAAGGTCCTAGGATTACAGTAAACCTGAAGTGTAGCATCGGAATCTAACACTGGACTCACAGGGGACGTTCAAACCATCGAAAGTTAGAGTGTCAGTCCTCTTGTACTTAAGTCGGCACTGTGCCTTTTGTATTAAATTCGGATGCAATTTCTGTGTTACATCGTCAATAATAAGGTCCAAGGGATACAGTAAACCTGAAGTGAAGCATCGGAATCTAATACTGGTCTCACAGGAGAGGTTCAAATCATAGAAAGTTAGAGTGTCAGTCATCTTGTACTTAAGTCGGCATTGTGCCTTTTGTATTAAATTCGGATGCTATTTCTGTGTTTCATCGTCAATAAGAAGGTCCTAGGATTACAGTAAACCTGAAGTGTAGCATCGGAATCGAAAAGTGGACTCACAGGAGGGGTTCAAATCATCGACAGTTAGAGTGTCAGTCCTCTTGTACTTAAGTCGGCATTGTGCCTTTTGTTTTAAATTCGGATGCAATTTCTGTGTTTCATCGCCTATAAGAAGGTCCAAGGTATACAGTAAACCTGAAGTGAAGCATCGGAATCTAAAACTGGACTCACAGGAGAGGTTCAAATCATAGAAAGTTAGAGTGTCAGCTCTCTTGTCCTTAAGTCGGCATTGTGCCTTTTGTTTTAAATTCGGATGCAATTTCTGTGTTTCATCGTCAATAAGAAGGTCCAAGGTATACAGTAAACCTGAAGTGAAGCATCGGAATCTAAAACTGCACTCACAGGAGAGGTTCAAATCGTAGAAAGTTAGAGTGTTAGTACTCTTGTACTTAAGTCGGCATTGTGTCCTTTGTACTAAATTCCTATGCAATTTCTGTGTTTCATCGTCAATAAGAAGGTCCTAGGATTACAGTAAACCTGAAGTGTAGCTTCGGAATCTAAAAGTGGACTCACAGGAGGGGTTCAAATCATCGAAAGTTAGAGTGTCAGTCCTCTTGTACTTAAGTCGGCATTGTGCCTTTTGTTTTAAATTCGGATGCAATTTCTGTGTTTCATCGTCAATAAGAAGGTCCAAGGTATACAGTAAACCTGAAGTGAAGCATCGGAATCCAAAACTGCACTCACAGAAGAGGTTCAATCACAGAAAATTAGAGTGTCAGTCCTCTTGTACTTAAGTCGGCACTGTGTCATTTGTATTAAATTCGGATGCAATTTCTGTGTCACATCGTCAATAAGAAGGTCCAAGGGATACAGTAAACCTGAAGTGAAGCATCGGAATCTAAAACTGGACTCACAGGATAGGTTCAAATCATAGAAAGTTAGAGGGTCAGTCATCTTGTACTTAAGTTGGCATTGTGCCTTTTGTATTAAATTCGGATGCTATTTCTGTGTTTCATCGTCAATAAGAAGGTCCAAGGTATACAGTAAACCTGAAGTGAAGCATCGGAATCTAAAACTGGACTCACAGAAGAGGTTCAAATCATAGAAAGTTAGAGTGTCAGTCCTCTTGTCCTTAAGTCGGCATTGTGCCTTTTGTTTTAAATTCGGATGCAATTTCTGTGTTTCATCGTCAATAAGAAGGTCCAAGGTATACAGTAAACGTGAAGTGAAGCATCGGAATCTAAAACTGGACTCACAGGAGAGGTTCAAATCATAGAAAGTTAGAGGGTCAGTCATCTTGTACTTAAGTCGGCATTGTGCCTTTTGTTTTAAATTCGGATGCTATTTCTGTGTTTCATCGTCAATAAGAGGGTCCAAGGTATACAGTAAACCTGAAGTGAAGCATCGGAATCTAAAACTGGACTCACAGGAGAGGTTCAAATCATAGAAAGTTAGAGTGTTAGTACTCTTGTACTTAAGTCGGCATTGTGTCCTTTGTACTATATTCGCATGCAATTTCTGTGTTTCATCGTCAATACGAAGGTCCAAGGTATACAGTAAACCTGAAGTGAAGCATCGGAATCTAAAACTAAACTCACAGGAGAGGTTCAAATCATAGAAAGTTAGAGTGTTAGTCCTCTTATACTTAAGTCGGCATTGTGCTTTTGTATTTGATTCGGATGCAATTTCTGGGTTACATCGTCAATAAGAAGGTCCAAGGGATACAGTAAACCTGAAGTGAAGCATCGGAATCTAAAACTGGATTCACAGGAGAGGTTCAAATCATAGAAAGTTAGAGTCACAGTCCTCTTGTACTTAAGTCGGCATTGTGCCTTTTGTTTTAAATTCGGATGCAATTTCTGTGTTTCATCGTCAATAAGAAGGTCCAAGGTATACAGTAAACCTGAAGTGAAGAATCGGAATCTAAAACTGGACTCACAGGAGAGGTTCAAATCATAGAAAGTTAGAGTGTTAGTACTCTTGTACTTAAATCGGCATTGTGCCTTTTGTATTAAATTCGGATGCAATTTCTGTGTTTCATCGTCAATAAGAAGGTCCTAGGACGACAGTAAACCTGAAGTGTTGCATCGGAATCTAACACTGGACTCACAGGGGACGTTCAAATCATCGAAAGTTAGAGTGTCAGTCCTCTTGTACTTAAGTCGGCACTGTGCCTTTTGTATTAAATTCGGATGCAATTTCTGTGTTACATCGTCAATAATAAGGTCCAAGGGATACAGTAAACCTGAAGTCAAGCATCGGAATCTAAAACTGGACTCACAGGAGAGGTTCAAATCATAGAAAGTTAGAGGGTCAGTCATCTTGTACTTAAGTCGGCATTGTGCCTTTTGTATTAAATTCGGATGCTATTTCTGTGTTTCATCGTCAATAAGAAGGTCCTAGGATTACAGTAAACCTGAAGTGTGGCATCGGAATCTAGAAGTGGACTCACAGGAGAGGTTCAAATCATCGAAAGTTAGAGTGTCAGTCCTCTTGTACATAAGTCGGCATTGTGCCTTTTGTTTTAAATTCGGATGCAATTTCTGTGTTTCATCGCCAATAAGACGGTCCAAGGTATACAGTAAACCTGAAGTGAAGCATCGGAATCTAAAACTGCACTCACAAGAGAGGTTCAAATCATAGAAAGTTAGAGTGTCAGACCTCTTGTACTTATGTCGTCATTGTGCCTTTTGTATTAAATTCGGATGCTATTTCTGTGTTTCATCGTCAATAAGAAGGTCCAAGGTATACAGTATACCTGAAGTGAAGCATCGGAATCTAAAACTGGACTCACAGGAGAGGTTCAAATCATAGAAAGTTAGAGTGTTAGTACTCTTGTACTTAAGTCGGCATTTTGCCTTTAGAATTAAATTCGGATGCAATTTCTGTGTTTCATAGTCAAGAAGAAGGTCCAAGGGATACAGTTAACCTGAAGTGAAGCATCGGAATCTAAAACTGGACTCACAGGAGAGGTTCAAATCATAGAAAGTTAGAGTGTTAGTACTCTTGTACTTAATTCGGCATAGTGCCTTTTGTATTAAATTCGGATGCAATTTCTGTGTTTCATCGTCAATAAGAAGGTCGTAGGATTACAGTAAACCTGAAGTGTAGCATCGGGATCTAACACTGGACTCACAGGGGACGTTCAAACCATCGAAAGTTAGAGTGTCAGTCCTCTTGTACTTAAGTCGGCACTGTGCCTTTTGTATTAAATTCGGATGCAATTTCTGTGTTACATCGTCAATAATAAGGTCCAAGGGATACAGTAAACCTGAAGTGAAGCATCGGAATCTAATACTGGTCTCACAGGAGAGGTTCAAATCATAGAAAGTTAGAGTGTCAGTCATCTTGCACTTAAGTCGGCATTGTGCCTTTTGTATTAAATTCGGATGCTATTTCTGTGTTTCATCGTCAATAAGAAGTTCCAAGGTATACAGTAAACCTGAAGTGAAGCATCGGAATCTAAAACTGGACTCACAGGAGAGATTCAAATCATAGAAAGTTAGAGTGTTAGTACTCTTGTACTTAAGTCGGCATTGTGTCCTTTGTACTAAATTCGCATGCAATTTCTGTGTTTCATCGTCAATAAGAAGGTCCATGCTATACAGTAAACCTGAAGTGAAGCATCGGAATCTAAAACTGGACTCACAGGAGAGGTTCAAATCATAGGAAGTTAGAGTGTTAGTCCTCTTATACTTAAGTCGGCATTGTGCTTTTGTATTAGATTCGGATGCAATTTCTGTGTTTCATCGTCAATAAGAAGGTCCAAGGTATACAGTAAACCTGAAGTGAAGCATCGGAATCTAAAACTGCACTCACAAGAGAGGTTCAAATCATAGAAAGTTAGAGTGTCAGACCTCTTGTACTTATGTCGTCATTGTGCCATTTGTATTAAATTCGGATGCTATTTCTGTGTTTCATCGTCAATAAGAAGGTCCAAGGTATACAGTATACCTGAAGTGAAGCATCGGTATCTAAAACTGGACTCACAGGAGAGGTTCAAATCATAGAAAGTTAGAGTGTTAGTACTCTTGTACTTAAGTCGGCATTTTGCCTTTAGAATTAAATTCGGATGCAATTTCTGTGTTTCATAGTCAAGAAGAAGGTCCAAGGGATACAGTTAACCTGAAGTGAAGCATCGGAATCTAAAACTGGACTCACAGGAGAGGTTCAAATCATAGAAAGTTAGAGTGTTAGTACTCTTGTACTTAATTCGGCATAGTGCCTTTTGTATTAAATTCGGATGCAATTTCTGTGTTTCATCGTCAATAAGAAGGTCCTAGGATTACAGTAAACCTGAAGTGTAGCATCGGAATCTAACACTGGACTCACAGGGGACGTTCAAACCATCGAAAGTTAGAGTGTCAGTCCTCTTGTACTTAAGTCGGCACTGTGCCTTTTGTATTAAATTCGGATGCAATTTCTGTGTTACATCGTCAATAATAAGGTCCAAGGGATACAGTAAACCTGAAGTGAAGCATCGGAATCTAATACTGGTCTCACAGGAGAGGTTCAAATCATAGAAAGTTAGAGTGTCAGTCATCTTGTACTTAAGTCGGCATTGTGCCTTTTGTATTAAATTCGGATGCTATTTCTGTGTTTCATCGTCAATAAGAAGGTCCTAGGATTACAGTAAACCTGAAGTGTAGCATCGGAATCGAAAAGTGGACTCACAGGAGGGGTTCAAATCATCGACAGTTAGAGTGTCAGTCCTCTTGTACTTAAGTCGGCATTGTGCCTTTTGTTTTAAATTCGGATGCAATTTCTGTGTTTCATCGCCTATAAGAAGGTCCAAGGTATACAGTAAACCTGAAGTGAAGCATCGGAATCTAAAACTGGACTCACAGGAGAGGTTCAAATCATAGAAAGTTAGAGTGTCAGTCCTCTTGTCCTTAAGTCGGCATTGTGCCTTTTGTTTTAAATTCGGATGCAATTTCTGTGTTTCATCGTCAATAAGAAGGTCCAAGGTATACAGTAAACCTGAAGTGAAGCATCGGAATCTAAAACTGCACTCACAGGAGAGGTTCAAAGCGTAGAAAGTTAGAGTGTTAGTACTCTTGTACTTAAGTCGGCATTGTGTCCTTTGTACTAAATTCCTATGCAATTTCTGTGTTTCATCGTCAATAAGAAGGTCCTAGGATTACAGTAAACCTGAAGTGTAGCTTCGGAATCTAAAAGTGGACTCACAGGAGGGGTTCAAATCATCGAAAGTTAGAGTGTCAGTCCTCTTGTACTTAAGTCGGCATTGTGCCTTTTGTTTTAAATTCGGATGCAATTTCTGTGTTTCATCGTCAATAAGAAGGTCCAAGGTATACAGTAAACCTGAAGTGAAGCATCGGAATCCAAAACTGCACTCACAGAAGAGGTTCAATCACAGAAAATTAGAGTGTCAGTCCTCTTGTACTTAAGTCGGCACTGTGTCATTTGTATTAAATTCGGATGCAATTTCTGTGTCACATCGTCAATAAGAAGGTCCAAGGGATACAGTAAACCTGAAGTGAAGCATCGGAATCTAAAACTGGACTCACAGGATAGGTTCAAATCATAGAAAGTTAGAGGGTCAGTCATCTTGTACTTAAGTCGGCATTGTGCCTTTTGTATTAAATTCGGATGCTATTTCTGTGTTTCATCGTCAATAAGAAGGTCCAAGGTATACAGTAAACCTGAAGTGAAGCATCGGAATCTAAAACTGGACTCACAGAAGAGGTTCAAATCATAGAAAGTTAGAGTGTCAGTCCTCTTGTCCTTAAGTCGGCATTGTGCCTTTTGTTTTAAATTCGGATGCAATTTCTGTGTTTCATCGTCAATAAGAAGGTCCAAGGTATACAGTAAACCTGAAGTGAAGCATCGGAATCTAAAACTGGACTCACAGGAGAGGTTCAAATCATAGAAAGTTAGAGGGTCAGTCATCTTGTACTTAAGTCGGCATTGTGCCTTTTGTTTTAAATTCGGATGCTATTTCTGTGTTTCATCGTCAATAAGAGGGTCCAAGGTATACAGTAAACCTGAAGTGAAGCATCGGAATCTAAAACTGGACTCACAGGAGAGGTTCAAATCATAGAAAGTTAGAGTGTTAGTACTCTTGTACTTAAGTCGGCATTGTGTCCTTTGTACTATATTCGCATGCAATTTCTGTGTTTCATCGTCAATACGAAGGTCCAAGGTATACAGTAAACCTGAAGTGAAGCATCGGAATCTAAAACTAAACTCACAGGAGAGGTTCAAATCATAGAAAGTTAGAGTGTTAGTCCTCTTATACTTAAGTCGGCATTGTGCTTTTGTATTTGATTCGGATGCAATTTCTGTGTTTCATCGTCAATAAGAAGGTCCAAGGTATACAGTAAACCTGAAGTGAAGCATCGGAATCTAAAACTGCACTCACAAGAGAGGTTCAAATCATAGAAAGTTAGAGTGTCAGACCTCTTGTACTTATGTCGTCATTGTGCCTTTTGTATTAAATTCGGACGCAATTTCTGTGTTTCATCGTCAATAAGAAGGTCCAAGGTATACAGTAAACCTGAAGTGAAGCATCGGAATCTAAAACTGCACTCACAGAAGAGGTTCAAATCACAGAAAGTTACAGCGTCAGTCATCTTGTACTTAAGTCGGCACTGTGCCTTTTCCAATAAATTCGGATGCTATTTCTGTATTTCATCGTCAATAAGAAGGTCCAAGGTATACAGTGAGCCTGAAGTGAAGCATCGGAATCTAAAACTGGACTCACAAGAGAGGTTCAAATCATAAAAAATTAGAGTGTCAGTCCTCTTGTACTTAAGTCGGCATTGTGCCTTTTGTTTTAAATTTGGATGCAATTTCTGTGTTTCATCGTCAATAAGAAGGTCCAAGGGATACAGTAAACCCGAATTGAAGCATCGGAATCTAAAACTGGACTCACAGCAGAGGTTCAAATGATAGAAAGTTAGAGGGTCAGTCATCTTGTACTTAAGTCGGCATTGTGCCTTTTGTATTAAATTCGGATGCTATTTCTGTGTTTCATCGTCAATAAAAAGGTCCAAGGTATACAGTATACCTGAAGTGAAGCATCGGAATCTAAAACTGGACTCACAGGAGAGGTTCAAATCATCGAAAGTTAGAGTGTTAGTACTCTTGTACTTAAGTCGGCATTTTGCCTTTAGAATTAAATTCGGATGCAATTTCTGTGTTTCATAGTCAAGAAGAAGGTCCAAGGGATACAGCTAACCTGAAGTGAAGCATCGGAATCTAAAACTGGACTCACAGGAGAGGTTCAAATCACAGAAAGTTAGAGTGTCAGTCCTATTGTATTCAAGTCATCATTGTGCCTTTTGTATTAAATTCGGATGCAATTTCTGTGTTTCATCGTCAATAAGAAGGTCCTAGGATTACAGTAAAACTGAAGTGTAGCATCGGAATCTAACACTGGACTCACAGGGGAGGTTCAAATCATCAAAAGTTAGAGTGTCAGTCCTCTTGTACTTAAGTCGGCATTGTGCCTTTTGTATTAAATTCGGATGCAATTTCTGGGTTACATCGTCAATAAGAAGGTCCAAGGGATACAGTAAACCTGAAGTGAAGCATCGGAATCTAAAACTGGATTCACAGGAGAGGTTCAAATCATAGAAAGTTAGAGTCACAGTCCTCTTGTACTTAAGTCGGCATTGTGCCTTTTGTTTTAAATTCGGATGCAATTTCTGTGTTTCATCGTCAATAAGAAGGTCCAAGGTATACAGTAAACCTGAAGTGAAGAATCGGAATCTAAAACTGGACTCACAGGAGAGGTTCAAATCATAGAAAGTTAGAGTGTTAGTACTCTTGTACTTAAATCGGCATTGTGCCTTTTGTATTAAATTCGGATGCAATTTCTGTGTTTCATCGTCAATAAGAAGGTCCTAGGACGACAGTAAACCTGAAGTGTTGCATCGGAATCTAACACTGGACTCACAGGGGACGTTCAAATCATCGAAAGTTAGAGTGTCAGTCCTCTTGTACTTAAGTCGGCACTGTGCCTTTTGTATTAAATTCGGATGCAATTTCTGTGTTACATCGTCAATAATAAGGTCCAAGGGATACAGTAAACCTGAAGTCAAGCATCGGAATCTAAAACTGGACTCACAGGAGAGGTTCAAATCATAGAAAGTTAGAGGGTCAGTCATCTTGTACTTAAGTCGGCATTGTGCCTTTTGTATTAAATTCGGATGCTATTTCTGTGTTTCATCGTCAATAAGAAGGTCCTAGGATTACAGTAAACCTGAAGTGTGGCATCGGAATCTAGAAGTGGACTCACAGGAGAGGTTCAAATCATCGAAAGTTAGAGTGTCAGTCCTCTTGTACATAAGTCGGCATTGTGCCTTTTGTTTTAAATTCGGATGCTATTTCTGTGTTTCATCGTCAATAAGAGGGTCCAAGGTATACAGTAAACCTGAAGTGAAGCATCGGAATCTAAAACTGGACTCACAGGAGAGGTTCAAATCATAGAAAGTTAGAGTGTTAGTACTCTTGTACTTAAGTCGGCATTGTGTCCTTTGTACTATATTCGCATGCAATTTCTGTGTTTCATCGTCAATACGAAGGTCCAAGGTATACAGTAAACCTGAAGTGAAGCATCGGAATCTAAAACTAAACTCACAGGAGAGGTTCAAATCATAGAAAGTTAGAGTGTTAGTCCTCTTATACTTAAGTCGGCATTGTGCTTTTGTATTTGATTCGGATGCAATTTCTGTGTTTCATCGTCAATAAGAAGGTCCAAGGTATACAGTAAACCTGAAGTGAAGCATCGGAATCTAAAACTGCACTCACAAGAGAGGTTCAAATCATAGAAAGTTAGAGTGTCAGACCTCTTGTACTTATGTCGTCATTGTGCCTTTTGTATTAAATTCGGACGCAATTTCTGTGTTTCATCGTCAATAAGAAGGTCCAAGGTATACAGTAAACCTGAAGTGAAGCATCGGAATCTAAAACTGCACTCACAGAAGAGGTTCAAATCACAGAAAGTTACAGCGTCAGTCATCTTGTACTTAAGTCGGCACTGTGCCTTTTCCAATAAATTCGGATGCTATTTCTGTATTTCATCGTCAATAAGAAGGTCCAAGGTATACAGTAAGCCTGAAGTGAAGCATCGGAATCTAAAACTGGACTCACAAGAGAGGTTCAAATCATAAAAAATTAGAGTGTCAGTCCTCTTGTACTTAAGTCGGCATTGTGCCTTTTGTTTTAAATTTGGATGCAATTTCTGTGTTTCATCGTCAATAAGAAGGTCCAAGGGATACAGTAAACCCGAATTGAAGCATCGGAATCTAAAACTGGACTCACAGCAGAGGTTCAAATGATAGAAAGTTAGAGGGTCAGTCATCTTGTACTTAAGTCGGCATTGTGCCTTTTGTATTAAATTCGGATGCTATTTCTGTGTTTCATCGTCAATAAAAAGGTCCAAGGTATACAGTATACCTGAAGTGAAGCATCGGAATCTAAAACTGGACTCACAGGAGAGGTTCAAATCATCGAAAGTTAGAGTGTTAGTACTCTTGTACTTAAGTCGGCATTTTGCCTTTAGAATTAAATTCGGATGCAATTTCTGTGTTTCATAGTCAAGAAGAAGGTCCAAGGGATACAGCTAACCTGAAGTGAAGCATCGGAATCTAAAACTGGACTCAAAGGAGAGGTTCAAATCACAGAAAGTTAGAGTGTCAGTCCTATTGTATTCAAGTCATCATTGTGCCTTTTGTATTAAATTCGGATGCAATTTCTGTGTTTCATCGTCAATAAGAAGGTCCTAGGATTACAGTAAAACTGAAGTGTAGCATCGGAATCTAACACTGGACTCACAGGGGAGGTTCAAATCATCAAAAGTTAGAGTGTCAGTCCTCTTGTACTTAAGTCGGCATTGTGCCTTTTGTATTAAATTCGGATGCAATTTCTGGGTTACATCGTCAATAAGAAGGTCCAAGGGATACAGTAAACCTGAAGTGAAGCATCGGAATCTAAAACTGGATTCACAGGAGAGGTTCAAATCATAGAAAGTTAGAGTCACAGTCCTCTTGTACTTAAGTCGGCATTGTGCCTTTTGTTTTAAATTCGGATGCAATTTCTGTGTTTCATCGTCAATAAGAAGGTCCAAGGTATACAGTAAACCTGAAGTGAAGAATCGGAATCTAAAACTGGACTCACAGGAGAGGTTCAAATCATAGAAAGTTAGAGTGTTAGTACTCTTGTACTTAAATCGGCATTGTGCCTTTTGTATTAAATTCGGATGCAATTTCTGTGTTTCATCGTCAATAAGAAGGTCCTAGGACGACAGTAAACCTGAAGTTTTGCATCGGAATCTAACACTGGACTCACAGGGGACGTTCAAATCATCGAAAGTTAGAGTGTCAGTCCTCTTGTACTTAAGTCGGCACTGTGCCTTTTGTATTAAATTCGGATGCAATTTCTGTGTTACATCGTCAATAATAAGGTCCAAGGGATACAGTAAACCTGAAGTCAAGCATCGGAATCTAAAACTGGACTCACAGGAGAGGTTCAAATCATAGAAAGTTAGAGGGTCAGTCATCTTGTACTTAAGTCGGCATTGTGCCTTTTGTATTAAATTCGGATGCTATTTCTGTGTTTCATCGTCAATAAGAAGGTCCTAGGATTACAGTAAACCTGAAGTGTGGCATCGGAATCTAGAAGTGGACTCACAGGAGAGGTTCAAATCATCGAAAGTTAGAGTGTCAGTCCTCTTGTACATAAGTCGGCATTGTGCCTTTTGTTTTAAATTCGGATGCAATTTCTGTGTTTCATCGCCAATAAGACGGTCCAAGGTATACAGTAAACCTGAAGTGAAGCATCGGAATCTAAAACTGGACTCACAGGAGAGGTTCAAATCATAGAAAGTTAGAGTGTTAGTACTCTTGTACTTAAGTCGGCATTTTGCCTTTAGAATTAAATTCGGATGCAATTTCTGTGTTTCATAGTCAAGAAGAAGGTCCAAGGGATACAGTTAACCTGAAGTGAAGCATCGGAATCTAAAACTGGACTCACAGGAGAGGTTCAAATCATAGAAAGTTAGAGTGTTAGTACTCTTGTACTTAATTCGGCATAGTGCCTTTTGTATTAAATTCGGATGCAATTTCTGTGTTTCATCGTCAATAAGAAGGTCGTAGGATTACAGTAAACCTGAAGTGTAGCATCGGGATCTAACACTGGACTCACAGGGGACGTTCAAACCATCGAAAGTTAGAGTGTCAGTCCTCTTGTACTTAAGTCGGCACTGTGCCTTTTGTATTAAATTCGGATGCAATTTCTGTGTTACATCGTCAATAATAAGGTCCAAGGGATACAGTAAACCTGAAGTGAAGCATCGGAATCTAATACTGGTCTCACAGGAGAGGTTCAAATCATAGAAAGTTAGAGTGTCAGTCATCTTGCACTTAAGTCGGCATTGTGCCTTTTGTATTAAATTCGGATGCTATTTCTGTGTTTCATCGTCAATAAGAAGTTCCAAGGTATACAGTAAACCTGAAGTGAAGCATCGGAATCTAAAACTGGACTCACAGGAGAGATTCAAATCATAGAAAGTTAGAGTGTTAGTACTCTTGTACTTAAGTCGGCATTGTGTCCTTTGTACTAAATTCGCATGCAATTTCTGTGTTTCATCGTCAATAAGAAGGTCCATGCTATACAGTAAACCTGAAGTGAAGCATCGGAATCTAAAACTGGACTCACAGGAGAGGTTCAAATCATAGGAAGTTAGAGTGTTAGTCCTCTTATACTTAAGTCGGCATTGTGCTTTTGTATTAGATTCGGATGCAATTTCTGTGTTTCATCGTCAATAAGAAGGTCCAAGGTATACAGTAAACCTGAAGTGAAGCATCGGAATCTAAAACTGCACTCACAAGAGAGGTTCAAATCATAGAAAGTTAGAGTGTCAGACCTCTTGTACTTATGTCGTCATTGTGCCATTTGTATTAAATTCGGATGCTATTTCTGTGTTTCATCGTCAATAAGAAGGTCCAAGGTATACAGTATACCTGAAGTGAAGCATCGGTATCTAAAACTGGACTCACAGGAGAGGTTCAAATCATAGAAAGTTAGAGTGTTAGTACTCTTGTACTTAAGTCGGCATTTTGCCTTTAGAATTAAATTCGGATGCAATTTCTGTGTTTCATAGTCAAGAAGAAGGTCCAAGGGATACAGTTAACCTGAAGTGAAGCATCGGAATCTAAAACTGGACTCACAGGAGAGGTTCAAATCATAGAAAGTTAGAGTGTTAGTACTCTTGTACTTAATTCGGCATAGTGCCTTTTGTATTAAATTCGGATGCAATTTCTGTGTTTCATCGTCAATAAGAAGGTCCTAGGATTACAGTAAACCTGAAGTGTAGCATCGGAATCTAACACTGGACTCACAGGGGACGTTCAAACCATCGAAAGTTAGAGTGTCAGTCCTCTTGTACTTAAGTCGGCACTGTGCCTTTTGTATTAAATTCGGATGCAATTTCTGTGTTACATCGTCAATAATAAGGTCCAAGGGATACAGTAAACCTGAAGTGAAGCATCGGAATCTAATACTGGTCTCACAGGAGAGGTTCAAATCATAGAAAGTTAGAGTGTCAGTCATCTTGTACTTAAGTCGGCATTGTGCCTTTTGTATTAAATTCGGATGCTATTTCTGTGTTTCATCGTCAATAAGAAGGTCCTAGGATTACAGTAAACCTGAAGTGTAGCATCGGAATCGAAAAGTGGACTCACAGGAGGGGTTCAAATCATCGACAGTTAGAGTGTCAGTCCTCTTGTACTTAAGTCGGCATTGTGCCTTTTGTTTTAAATTCGGATGCAATTTCTGTGTTTCATCGCCTATAAGAAGGTCCAAGGTATACAGTAAACCTGAAGTGAAGCATCGGAATCTAAAACTGGACTCACAGGAGAGGTTCAAATCATAGAAAGTTAGAGTGTCAGTCCTCTTGTCCTTAAGTCGGCATTGTGCCTTTTGTTTTAAATTCGGATGCAATTTCTGTGTTTCATCGTCAATAAGAAGGTCCAAGGTATACAGTAAACCTGAAGTGAAGCATCGGAATCTAAAACTGCACTCACAGGAGAGGTTCAAATCGTAGAAAGTTAGAGTGTTAGTACTCTTGTACTTAAGTCGGCATTGTGTCCTTTGTACTAAATTCCTATGCAATTTCTGTGTTTCATCGTCAATAAGAAGGTCCTAGGATTACAGTAAACCTGAAGTGTAGCTTCGGAATCTAAAAGTGGACTCACAGGAGGGGTTCAAATCATCGAAAGTTAGAGTGTCAGTCCTCTTGTACTTAAGTCGGCATTGTGCCTTTTGTTTTAAATTCGGATGCAATTTCTGTGTTTCATCGTCAATAAGAAGCTCCAAGGTATACAGTAAACCTGAAGTGAAGCATCGGAATCCAAAACTGCACTCACAGAAGAGGTTCAATCACAGAAAATTAGAGTGTCAGTCCTCTTGTACTTAAGTCGGCACTGTGTCATTTGTATTAAATTCGGATGCAATTTCTGTGTCACATCGTCAATAAGAAGGTCCAAGGGATACAGTAAACCTGAAGTGAAGCATCGGAATCTAAAACTGGACTCACAGGATAGGTTCAAATCATAGAAAGTTAGAGGGTCAGTCATCTTGTACTTAAGTCGGCATTGTGCCTTTTGTATTAAATTCGGATGCTATTTCTGTGTTTCATCGTCAATAAGAAGGTCCAAGGTATACAGTAAACCTGAAGTGAAGCATCGGAATCTAAAACTGGACTCACAGAAGAGGTTCAAATCATAGAAAGTTAGAGTGTCAGTCCTCTTGTCCTTAAGTCGGCATTGTGCCTTTTGTTTTAAATTCGGATGCAATTTCTGTGTTTCATCGTCAATAAGAAGGTCCAAGGTATACAGTAAACCTGAAGTGAAGCATCGGAATCTAAAACTGGACTCACAGGAGAGGTTCAAATCATAGAAAGTTAGAGGGTCAGTCATCTTGTACTTAAGTCGGCATTGTGCCTTTTGTTTTAAATTCGGATGCTATTTCTGTGTTTCATCGTCAATAAGAGGGTCCAAGGTATACAGTAAACCTGAAGTGAAGCATCGGAATCTAAAACTGGACTCACAGGAGAGGTTCAAATCATAGAAAGTTAGAGTGTTAGTACTCTTGTACTTAAGTCGGCATTGTGTCCTTTGTACTATATTCGCATGCAATTTCTGTGTTTCATCGTCAATACGAAGGTCCAAGGTATACAGTAAACCTGAAGTGAAGCATCGGAATCTAAAACTAAACTCACAGGAGAGGTTCAAATCATAGAAAGTTAGAGTGTTAGTCCTCTTATACTTAAGTCGGCATTGTGCTTTTGTATTTGATTCGGATGCAATTTCTGTGTTCCATCGTCAATAAGAAGGTCCAAGGTATACAGTAAACCTGAAGTGAAGCATCGGAATCTAAAACTGCACTCACAAGAGAGGTTCAAATCATAGAAAGTTAGAGTGTCAGACCTCTTGTACTTATGTCGTCATTGTGCCTTTTGTATTAAATTCGGACGCAATTTCTGTGTTTCATCGTCAATAAGAAGGTCCAAGGTATACAGTAAACCTGAAGTGAAGCATCGGAATCTAAAACTGCACTCACAGAAGAGGTTCAAATCACAGAAAGTTACAGCGTCAGTCATCTTGTACTTAAGTCGGCACTGTGCCTTTTCCAATAAATTCGGATGCTATTTCTGTATTTCATCGTCAATAAGAAGGTCCAAGGTATACAGTAAGCCTGAAGTGAAGCATCGGAATCTAAAACTGGACTCACAAGAGAGGTTCAAATCATAAAAAATTAGAGTGTCAGTCCTCTTGTACTTAAGTCGGCATTGTGCCTTTTGTTTTAAATTTGGATGCAATTTCTGTGTTTCATCGTCAATAAGAAGGTCCAAGGGATACAGTAAACCCGAATTGAAGCATCGGAATCTAAAACTGGACTCACAGCAGAGGTTCAAATGATAGAAAGTTAGAGGGTCAGTCATCTTGTACTTAAGTCGGCATTGTGCCTTTTGTATTAAATTCGGATGCTATTTCTGTGTTTCATCGTCAATAAAAAGGTCCAAGGTATACAGTATACCTGAAGTGAAGCATCGGAATCTAAAACTGGACTCACAGGAGAGGTTCAAATCATCGAAAGTTAGAGTGTTAGTACTCTTGTACTTAAGTCGGCATTTTGCCTTTAGAATTAAATTCGGATGCAATTTCTGTGTTTCATAGTCAAGAAGAAGGTCCAAGGGATACAGCTAACCTGAAGTGAAGCATCGGAATCTAAAACTGGACTCACAGGAGAGGTTCAAATCACAGAAAGTTAGAGTGTCAGTCCTATTGTATTCAAGTCATCATTGTGCCTTTTGTATTAAATTCGGATGCAATTTCTGTGTTTCATCGTCAATAAGAAGGTCCTAGGATTACAGTAAAACTGAAGTGTAGCATCGGAATCTAACACTGGACTCACAGGGGAGGTTCAAATCATCAAAAGTTAGAGTGTCAGTCCTCTTGTACTTAAGTCGGCATTGTGCCTTTTGTATTAAATTCGGATGCAATTTCTGGGTTACATCGTCAATAAGAAGGTCCAAGGGATACAGTAAACCTGAAGTGAAGCATCGGAATCTAAAACTGGATTCACAGGAGAGGTTCAAATCATAGAAAGTTAGAGTCACAGTCCTCTTGTACTTAAGTCGGCATTGTGCCTTTTGTTTTAAATTCGGATGCAATTTCTGTGTTTCATCGTCAATAAGAAGGTCCAAGGTATACAGTAAACCTGAAGTGAAGAATCGGAATCTAAAACTGGACTCACAGGAGAGGTTCAAATCATAGAAAGTTAGAGTGTTAGTACTCTTGTACTTAAATCGGCATTGTGCCTTTTGTATTAAATTCGGATGCAATTTCTGTGTTTCATCGTCAATAAGAAGGTCCTAGGACGACAGTAAACCTGAAGTGTTGCATCGGAATCTAACACTGGACTCACAGGGGACGTTCAAATCATCGAAAGTTAGAGTGTCAGTCCTCTTGTACTTAAGTCGGCACTGTGCCTTTTGTATTAAATTCGGATGCAATTTCTGTGTTACATCGTCAATAATAAGGTCCAAGGGATACAGTAAACCTGAAGTCAAGCATCGGAATCTAAAACTGGACTCACAGGAGAGGTTCAAATCATAGAAAGTTAGAGGGTCAGTCATCTTGTACTTAAGTCGGCATTGTGCCTTTTGTATTAAATTCGGATGCTATTTCTGTGTTTCATCGTCAATAAGAAGGTCCTAGGATTACAGTAAACCTGAAGTGTGGCATCGGAATCTAGAAGTGGACTCACAGGAGAGGTTCAAATCATCGAAAGTTAGAGTGTCAGTCCTCTTGTACATAAGTCGGCATTGTGCCTTTTGTTTTAAATTCGGATGCTATTTCTGTGTTTCATCGTCAATAAGAGGGTCCAAGGTATACAGTAAACCTGAAGTGAAGCATCGGAATCTAAAACTGGACTCACAGGAGAGGTTCAAATCATAGAAAGTTAGAGTGTTAGTACTCTTGTACTTAAGTCGGCATTGTGTCCTTTGTACTATATTCGCATGCAATTTCTGTGTTTCATCGTCAATACGAAGGTCCAAGGTATACAGTAAACCTGAAGTGAAGCATCGGAATCTAAAACTAAACTCACAGGAGAGGTTCAAATCATAGAAAGTTAGAGTGTTAGTCCTCTTATACTTAAGTCGGCATTGTGCTTTTGTATTTGATTCGGATGCAATTTCTGTGTTTCATCGTCAATAAGAAGGTCCAAGGTATACAGTAAACCTGAAGTGAAGCATCGGAATCTAAAACTGCACTCACAAGAGAGGTTCAAATCATAGAAAGTTAGAGTGTCAGACCTCTTGTACTTATGTCGTCATTGTGCCTTTTGTATTAAATTCGGACGCAATTTCTGTGTTTCATCGTCAATAAGAAGGTCCAAGGTATACAGTAAACCTGAAGTGAAGCATCGGAATCTAAAACTGCACTCACAGAAGAGGTTCAAATCACAGAAAGTTACAGCGTCAGTCATCTTGTACTTAAGTCGGCACTGTGCCTTTTCCAATAAATTCGGATGCTATTTCTGTATTTCATCGTCAATAAGAAGGTCCAAGGTATACAGTAAGCCTGAAGTGAAGCATCGGAATCTAAAACTGGACTCACAAGAGAGGTTCAAATCATAAAAAATTAGAGTGTCAGTCCTCTTGTACTTAAGTCGGCATTGTGCCTTTTGTTTTAAATTTGGATGCAATTTCTGTGTTTCATCGTCAATAAGAAAATCCAAGGGATACAGTAAACCCGAATTGAAGCATCGGAATCTAAAACTGGACTCACAGCAGAGGTTCAAATGATAGAAAGTTAGAGGGTCAGTCATCTTGTACTTAAGTCGGCATTGTGCCTTTTGTATTAAATTCGGATGCTATTTCTGTGTTTCATCGTCAATAAAAAGGTCCAAGGTATACAGTATACCTGAAGTGAAGCATCGGAATCTAAAACTGGACTCACAGGAGAGGTTCAAATCATCGAAAGTTAGAGTGTTAGTACTCTTGTACTTAAGTCGGCATTTTGCCTTTAGAATTAAATTCGGATGCAATTTCTGTGTTTCATAGTCAAGAAGAAGGTCCAAGGGATACAGCTAACCTGAAGTGAAGCATCGGAATCTAAAACTGGACTCAAAGGAGAGGTTCAAATCACAGAAAGTTAGAGTGTCAGTCCTATTGTATTCAAGTCATCATTGTGCCTTTTGTATTAAATTCGGATGCAATTTCTGTGTTTCATCGTCAATAAGAAGGTCCTAGGATTACAGTAAAACTGAAGTGTAGCATCGGAATCTAACACTGGACTCACAGGGGAGGTTCAAATCATCAAAAGTTAGAGTGTCAGTCCTCTTGTACTTAAGTCGGCATTGTGCCTTTTGTATTAAATTCGGATGCAATTTCTGGGTTACATCGTCAATAAGAAGGTCCAAGGGATACAGTAAACCTGAAGTGAAGCATCGGAATCTAAAACTGGATTCACAGGAGAGGTTCAAATCATAGAAAGTTAGAGTCACAGTCCTCTTGTACTTAAGTCGGCATTGTGCCTTTTGTTTTAAATTCGGATGCAATTTCTGTGTTTCATCGTCAATAAGAAGGTCCAAGGTATACAGTAAACCTGAAGTGAAGAATCGGAATCTAAAACTGGACTCACAGGAGAGGTTCAAATCATAGAAAGTTAGAGTGTTAGTACTCTTGTACTTAAATCGGCATTGTGCCTTTTGTATTAAATTCGGATGCAATTTCTGTGTTTCATCGTCAATAAGAAGGTCCTAGGACGACAGTAAACCTGAAGTGTTGCATCGGAATCTAACACTGGACTCACAGGGGACGTTCAAATCATCGAAAGTTAGAGTGTCAGTCCTCTTGTACTTAAGTCGGCACTGTGCCTTTTGTATTAAATTCGGATGCAATTTCTGTGTTACATCGTCAATAATAAGGTCCAAGGGATACAGTAAACCTGAAGTCAAGCATCGGAATCTAAAACTGGACTCACAGGAGAGGTTCAAATCATAGAAAGTTAGAGGGTCAGTCATCTTGTACTTAAGTCGGCATTGTGCCTTTTGTATTAAATTCGGATGCTATTTCTGTGTTTCATCGTCAATAAGAAGGTCCTAGGATTACAGTAAACCTGAAGTGTGGCATCGGAATCTAGAAGTGGACTCACAGGAGAGGTTCAAATCATCGAAAGTTAGAGTGTCAGTCCTCTTGTACATAAGTCGGCATTGTGCCTTTTGTTTTAAATTCGGATGCAATTTCTGTGTTTCATCGCCAATAAGACGGTCCAAGGTATACAGTAAACCTGAAGTGAAGCATCGGAATCTAAAACTGGACTCACAGGAGAGGTTCAAATCATAGAAAGTTAGAGGGTCAGTCATCTTGTACTTAAGTCGGCTTTGAGCCTTTTGTATTAAATTCGGATACTATTTCTGTGTTTCATCGTCAATAAGAAGGTCCAAGGTATACAGTAAACCTGAAGTGAAGCATCGGAATCTAAAACTGGACTCACAGGAGAGGTTCAAATCATGGAAAGTTAGAGTGTTAGTACTCTTGTACTTAAGTCGGCATTGTGTCCTTTGTACTAAATTCCCACGCAATTTCTGTGTTTCATCGTCAATAAGAAGGTCCAAGGTATACAGTAAACCTGAAGTGAAGCATCGGAATCAAAACTGGACTCACAGGAGAGGTTTAAATCATAGAAAGTTAGAAAGTTAGTCCTCTTGTACTTAAGTCTGCATTGTGATTTTGTATTAGATTCGGATGCAATTTCTGTGTTTCATCGTCAATAAGAAGGTCCAAGGTATACAGTAAACCTGAAGTGAAGCATCGGAATCTAAAGCTGCACTCACAGGAGAGGTTCAAATCATAGAAAGTTAGAGTGTCAGACCTCTTGTACTTATGTCGTCATTGTGCCTTTTGTATTAAATTCGGATGCAATTTCTGTGTTTCATCGTCAATAAGAAGGTCCAAGGTATACAGTAAACCTGAAG
The DNA here is from genome assembly GCF_021461395.2 of Schistocerca americana. NCBI lineage: Eukaryota > Metazoa > Arthropoda > Insecta > Orthoptera > Acrididae > Schistocerca > Schistocerca americana. Next base: position 64,493,450 of record NC_060121.1, read on the forward strand.
TGAAGCATCGGAATCTAAAACTGGACACACAGGACAGGTTCAAATCACAGAAAGTTAGAGTGTCAGTCCTCTTGTACTTAAGTCGGCATTGTGCCTTTTGTATTAAATTCGCATGCAATTTCTGTGTTTCATCGTCAATAAAAATGTCCAAGGTATACAGTAAACCTGAAGTGAAGCATCGGAATCTAAAACTGGACTCACAGGAGAGGTTCAAACCACAGAAAGTTAGAGTGTCAGTCCTCTTGTACTTAAGTCGACATTGTGCCTTTTGTATTAAATTTGGATGCAATTTCTGTGTTTCATCGTCAATAAGAAGGTCCTAGGATTACAGTAAACCTGAAGTGTAGCATCTGAATCTAAAACTGGACTCACAGGAGAGGTTCAAATCATCGAAAGTTAGAGTGTCTGTCCTCTTGTACTTAAGTCGGCATTGTGCCTTTAGTATTAAATTCGGATGCAATTTCTGTGTTTCATAGTCAAGAAGAAGGTCCAAGGGATACAGTAAACCTGAAGTGTAGCATCAGAATCTAAAACTGCACTCACAGGAGAGGTTCAAATCATAGAAAGTTAGAGTGTCAGTCCTCTTGTACTTATGTCGTCATTGTGCCTTTTGTATTAAATTCGGATGCAATTTCTGTGTTTCATCGTCAATAAGAAGGTCCAAGGTATACAGTAAACCTGAAGTGAAGCATCGGAATCCAAAACTGCACTCACAGGAGAGGTTCAATCACAGAAAATTAGAGTGTCAGTCCTCTTGTACTTAAGTCGGCACTGTGCCATTTGTATTAAATTCGGATGCAATTTCTGTGTTACATCGTCAATAAGAAGGTCCAAGGGATACAGTAAACCTGAAGTGAAGCATCGGAATCTAAAACTGGACTTACAGGAGAGGTTCAAATCATAGAAAGTTAGAGAGTCAGTCATCCTGTACTTAAGTCGGCATTGTGCCTTTTGTATTAAATTCGGATGCTATTTCTGTGTTTCATCGTCAATAAGAAGGTCCAAGGTATACAGTAAACCTGAAGTGAAGCATCGGAATCTAAAACTGGACTCACAGGAGAGGTTCAAATCATAGAAAGTTAGAGTGTCAGTCCTCTTGTCCTTAAGTCGGCATTGTGCCTTTTGTTTTAAATTCGGATGCAATTTCTGTGTTTCATCGTCAATAAGAAGGTCCAAGGTGTACAGTAAACCTGAAATGAAGCATCGGAATCTAAAACTGGACTCCCAGGAGAGGTTCAAATCATAGAAAGTTAGAGGGTCAGTCATTATGTACTTAAGTCGGCATTGTGCGTTTTGTATTAAATTCGGATGCTATTTCTGTGTTTCATCGTCATTAAGAAGGTCCAAGGTATACAGTAAACCTGAAGTGAAGCATCGGAATCTAAAACTGGACTCACAGGAGAGGTTCAAATCATCGAAAGTTAGATTGTTAGTACTCTTGTACTTTAGTCGGCATTGTGTCCTTTGTACTAAATTCGCATGCAATTGCTGTGTTTCATCGTCAATAAGAAGGTCCAAGGTATACAGTAAACCTGAAGTGAAGCATCGGAATCTAAAACTGCACTCACAGGAGAGGTTCAAATCATAGAAAATTAGAGTGTCAGACCTCTTGTACTTATGTCGTCATTGTGCCTTTTGTATTAAATTTGGATGCAATTTCTGTGTTTCATCGTCAATAAGAAGGTCCAAGGTATACAGTAAACCTGAAGTGAAGCATCGGAATCTAAAACTGCACTCACAGAAGAGGTTCAAATTACAGAAAGTTACAGCGTCAGTCATCTTGTACTTAAGTCGGCACTGTGCCTTTTCCAATAAATTCGGATGCTATTTCTGTATTTCATCGTCAATAAGAAGGTCCAAGGTATACAGTAAGCCTGAAGTGAAGCATCGGAATCTAAAACTGGACTCACAGGAGAGGTTCAAATCATAGAAAATTAGAGTGTCAGTCCACTTGTACTTAAGTCGGCATTGTGAATTTTGTTTTAAATTCGGATGCAATTTCTGTGTTTCATCGTCAATAAGAAGGTCCAAGGGATACAGTAAACCTGAATTGAAGCATCGGAATCTAAAACTGGACTCACAGGAGAGGTTCAAATGATAGAAAGTTAGAGGGTCAGTCATCTTGTACTTAAGTCGGCATTGTGCCTTTTGTATTAAATTCGGATGCTATTTCTGTGTTTCATCGTCAATAAGAAGGTCCCAGGTATACAGAATACCTGAAGTGAAGCATCGGAATCTAAAACTGGACTCACAGGAGAGGTTCAAATCATAGAAAGTTAGAGTGTTAGTACTCTTGTACTTAAGTCGGCATTTTGCCTTTAGTATTAAATTCGGATGCAATTTCTGTGTTTCATAGTCAAGAAGAAGGTCCAAGGGATACAGTTAACCTGAAGTGAAGCATCGGAATCTAAAACTGGACTCACAGGAGAGGTTCAAATCACAGAAAGTTAGAGTGTCAGTCCTATTGAATTTAAGTCATCATTGTGCCTTTTGTATTAAATTCGGATGCAATTTCTGTGTTTCATCGTCAATAAGAAGGTCCTAGGATTACAGTAAAACTGAAGTGTAGCATCGGAATCTAATACTGGACTCACAGGGGAGGTTCAAATCATCGAAAGTTAGAGTGTCAGTCCTCTTGTACTTAAGTCGGCATTGTGCCTTTTGTTTTAAATTCGGATCCAATTTCTGTGTTACATCGTCAATAAGAGGGTCCAAGGTATACAGTAAACCTGAAGTGAAGCATCGGAATCTAAAACTGGACTCACAGGAGAGGTTCAAACCACAGAAAGTTAGAGTGTCAGTCCTCTTGTACTTAAGGCGACATTGTGCCTTTTGTATTAAATTCGGATGCCATTTCTGTGTTTCATCGTCAATAATAAGGTCCTAGCATTACATTAAACCTGAAGTGTAGCATCGGATTCTAAAACTGGACTCACAGGAGAGGTTCAAATCGTCGAAAGTTAGAGTGTCTGTCCTCTTGTACTTAAGTCGGCATTGTGCCTTTAGTATTAAATTCGGATGCAATTTCTGTGATTCATAGTCAAGAAGAAGGTCCAAGGGATACAGTAAACCTGAAGTGAAGCATCGGAATCTAAAACTGCACTCACAGGAGAGGTTCAAATCATAGAAAGTTAGAGTGTCAGTCCTCTTGTACTTATGTCGTCATTGTGCCTTTTGTATTAAATTCGGATGCAATTTCTGTGTTTCATCGTCAATAAGAAGGTCCTAGGATTACAGTAAAACTGAAGTGTAGCATCGGAATCTAACACTGGACTCACAGGGGAGGTTCAAATCATCGAAAGTTAGAGTGTCAGTCCTCTTGTACTTAAGTCGGCATTGTGCCTTTTGTATTAAATTCGGATGCAATTTCTGTGTTACATCGTCAATAAGAAGGTCCAAGGGGTACAGTAAACCTGAAGTGAAGCATCGGAATCTAAAACTGGATTCACAGGAGAGGTTCAAATCATAGAAAGTTAGAGTGCCAGTCCTCTTGTACTTAAGTCGGCATTGTGCCTTTAGTTTTAAATTCGGATGCAATTTCTGTGTTTCATCGTCAATAAGAAGGTCCAAGGTATACAGTAAACCTGAAGTGAAGCATCGGAATCTAAAACTGGACTCACAGGAGAGGTTCAAATCATAGAAAGTTAGAGTGTTAGTACTCTTGTACTTAATTCGGCATTGTGCCTTTTGTATTAAATTCGGATGCAATTTCTGTGTTTCATCGTCAATAAGAAGGTCCTAGGATTACAGTAAACCTGAAGTGTAGCATCGGAATCTAACACTGGACTCACAGGGGACGTTCAAATCATCGAAAGTTAGAGTGTCAGTTCTCTTGTACTTAAGCCGGCTTGTGCGTTTTGTATTAAATTCGGATGCAGTTTCTGTATTTCATCGTCAATATGAAGGTCCAAGGCAAACAGTAAACCTGAAGTGAAGCATCGGAATCTAAAACTGGACTCACAGGAGAGGTTCAAATCATACAAAGTTAGAGTGTTAGTCCTCTTGTACTTAAGTCGGAATTGTGCCTTTTGTATTAAATTCGGATGTAATTTCTGTGTTTCATCGTCAATACGAAGGTCCAAGGGATACAGTAAACCTGAGGTGAAGCATTGGAATCTATAACTGGTCTCACAGGAGAGGTTAAAATCATAGAAAGTTGGAGTGTTAGTCCTCTTGTACTTAAGTCGGCATTGTGCCTTTTGTATTAAATTCGGATGCAATTTCTGTGTTTCATCGTCAATAAGAAGGTCCAAGGTATACAGTAAACCTGAAGTGAAGCATCGGAATCTAAAACTGCACTCACAGGAGAGGTTCACATCATAGAAAGTTAGAGTGTCAGTCCTCTTGTACTTATGTCGGCATTGTGCTTTTGTATTAAATTCGGATGCAATTTCTGTGTTTCATCGTCAATAAGATGGTCCAAGGTATACAGTAAACCTGAAGTGAAGCATCGGAATCTAAAACTGCACTCACAGAAGAGGTTCAAATTACAGAAAGTTACAGCGTCAGTCATTATGTACTTAAGTCGGCACTGTGCCTTTTCCAATAAATTCGGATGCTATTTCTGTATTTCATCGTCAATAAGAAGGTCCAAGGTATACAGTAAGTCTGAAGTGAAGCATCGGAATCTAAAACTGGACTCACAGGAGAGGTTCAAATCATAGAAAATTAGAGTGTCAGTCCTCTTGTACTTAAGTCGGCATTGTGCCTTTTGTTTTAAATTCGGATGCAATTTCTGTGTTCCATCGTCAATAAGAAGGTCCAAGGGATACAGTAAACCTGAATTGAAGCATCGGAATCTAAAACTGGACTCACAGGAGAGGTTCAAATCATAGAAAGTTAGAGGGTCAGTCATGTTGTACTTAAGTCGGCATTGTGCCTTTTGTATTAAATTCGGATGCCATTTCTGTGTTTCATCGTCAATAAGAAGGTCCAAGGAATACAGTATACCTGAAGTGAAGCATCGGAATGTAAAACTGGACTCACAGAAGAGGTTCAAATCATGGAAAGTTAGAGTGTTAGTACTCTTGTACTTAATTCGGCATTGTGCCTTTTGCATTAAATTCGGATGCAATTTCTGTGTTTCATCGTCAATATGAAGGTCCTAGGATTACAGTAAACCTGAAGTGTAGCATCGGAATCTAACACTGGACTCACAGGGGAGGTTCAAATCATCGAAAGTTAGAGTGTCAGTACTCTTGTACTTAAGTCGGCATTGTGCCTTTTGTTTTAAATTCGGATGCAATTTCTGTGTTACATCGTCAATAAGAAGGTCCAAGGTATACAGTAAACCTGAAGTGAAGCATCGGAATCTAAAACTGGACTCACAGGAGAGGTTCAAATCACAGAAATTTAGAGTGTCAGTCCTCTTGTACTTAAGTCGGCATTGTGCCTTTTGTATTAAATTCGGATGCTATTTGTGTGTTTCATCGTCAATAAAAATGTCCAAGGTATACAGTAAACCTGAAGTGAAGCATCGGAATCTAAAACTGGACTCACAGGAGAGGTTCAAACCACAGAAAGTTAGAGTGTCAGTCCTCTTGTACTTAAGGCGACATTGTGCTTTTTGTATTAAATTCGGATGCAATTTCTGTGTTTCATCGTCAATAATAAGATCCTAGCATTACAGTAAACCTGAAGTGTAGCATCGGAATCTAAAACTGGACTCACAGGAGAGGTTCAAATCATCGAAAGTTAGAGTGTCTGTCCTCTTGTACTTAAGTCGGCATTGTGCCTTTAGTATTATATTCGGATGCAATTTCTGTGTTTCATAGTCAAGAAGAAGGTCCAAGGGATACAGTAAACCTGAAGTGAAGCATCGGAATCTAAAACTGCACTCACAGGAGAGGTTCACATCATAGAAAGTTAGAGTGTCAGTCCTCTTGTACTTATGTCGGCATTGTGCTTTTGTATTAAATTCGGATGCAATTTCTGTGTTTCATCGTCAATAAGAAGGTCCAAGGGATACAGTAAACCTGAAGTGAAGCATCGGAATCTAAAACTGCACTCACAGGAGAGGTTCAAATCACAGAAAGCTAGAGTGTCAGTCCTATTGTATTTAAGTCATCATTGTGCCTTTTGTATTAAATTCGGATGCAATTTCTGTGTTTCATCGTCAATAAGAAGGTCCTAGGATTACAGTAAAACTGAAGTGTAGCATCGGAATCTAACACTGGACTCACAGGGGAGGTTCAAATCATCGAAAGTTAGAGTGTCAGTCCTCTTGTACTTAAGTCGGCATTGTGTCTTTTGTTTTAAATTCGGATGCAATTTCTGTGTTACATCGTCAATAAGAAGGTCCAAGGTATACAGTAAACCTTAAGTGAAGCATCGGAATCTAAAACTGGACTCACAGGAGAGGTTCAAATCACAGAAATTTAGAGTGTCAGTCCTCTTGTACTTAAGTCGGCATTGTGCCTTTTGTATTAAATTCGGATGCTATTTGTGTGTTTCATCGTCAATAAAAATGTCCAAGGTATACAGTAAACCTGAAGTGAAGCATCGGAATCTAAAACTGGACTCACAGGAGAGGTTCAAACCACAGAAAGTTAGAGTGTCAGTCCTCTTGTACTTAAGGCGACATTGTGCTTTTTGTATTAAATTCGGATGCAATTTCTGTGTTTCATCGTCAATAATAAGATCCTAGCATTACAGTAAACCTGAAGTGTAGCATCGGAATCTAAAACTGGACTCACAGGAGAGGTTCAAATCATCGAAAGTTAGAGTGTCAGTCCTCTTGTACTTATGTCGTCATTGTGCCTTTTGTATTAAATTCGGATGCAATTTCTGTGTTTCATCGTCAATAAGAAGGTCCTAGGATTACAGTAAAACTGAAGTGTAGCATCGGAATCTAACACTGGACTCACAGGGGAGGTTCAAATCATCGAAAGTTAGAATGTCAGTGCTCTTGTACTTAAGTCGGCATTGTGCCTTTTGTATTAAATTCGGATGCAATTTATGTGTTACATCGTCAATAAGAAGGTCCAAGGGATACAGTGAACCTGAAGTGAAGCATCGGAATCAAAAACTGGATTCACAAGAGTGGTTCAAATCATAGCAAGTTAGAGGGTCAGTCATCTTGTACTTAAGTCGGCAATGTGCCTTTTGTATTAAATTCGGATGCTATTTCTGTATTTCATCGTCAATAAGAAGGTCCAAGGTATACAGTAAACCTGAAGTGAAGCATCGGAATCTAAAACTGGACCCACAGGAGAGGTTCAAATCATAGAAAGTTAGAGTGTCAGTCCTCTTGTACTTAAGTCGGCATTGTGCCTTTTGTTTTAAATTCGGATGCAATTTCTGTGTTTCATCGTCAATAAGAAGGTCCAAGGTATACAGTAAACATGAAGTGAAGCATCGGAATCTAAAACTGGACTCACAGGAGAGGTTCAAATCATAGAAAGTTAGAGTGTTAGTACTCTTGTACTTAATTCGGCATTGTGCCTTTTGTATTAAATTCGGATGCAATTTCTGTGTTTCATCGTCAATAAGAAGGTCCTAGGATTACAGTAAACCTGAAGTGTAGCATCGGAATCTAACACTGGACTCACAGGGGACGTTGAAATCATCGAAAGTTAGAGTGTCAGTTCTCTTGTACTTAAGCCGGGTTGTGCCTTTTGTATTAAATTCGGATGCAATTTCTGTGTTTCATCGTCAATAAGAAGGTCCAAGGTATACAGTAAACCTGAAGTGAAGCATCGGAATCTAAAACTGCACTCACAGAAGAGGTTCAAATCATAGAAAATTAGAGTGTCAGTCCTCTTGTACTTAAGTCGGCATTGTGCTTTTGTATTAAATTCGGATGCAATTTCTGTGTTACATCGTCAATAAGAAGGTCCAAGGGATACAGTAAACCTGAAGTGAAGCATCGGAATCTAAAACTGGATTCACAGGAGAGGTTCAAATCATAGAAAGTTAGAGGGTCAGTCATCTTGTACTTAAGTCGGCAATGTGCATTTTGTATTAAATTCGGATGCTATTTCTGTATTTCATCGTCGATAAGAAGGTCCAAGGTATACAGTAAACCTGAAGTGAAGCATCGGAATCTAAAACTGGACTCACAGGAGAGGTTCAACTCATAGAAAGTTAGAGTGTCAGTCCTCTTGTACTTAAGTCGGCATTGTGTCTTTTGTTTTAAATTCGGATGCAATTTCTGTGTTTCATCGTCAATAAGAAGGTCCAAGGTATACAGTAAACCTGAAGTGAAGCATCGGAATCTAAAACTGGACTCACAGGAGAGGTTCAAATCATAGAAAGTTAGAGTGTTAGTACTCTTGTACTTAATTCGGCATTGTGCCTTTTGTATTAAATTCGGATGCAATTTCTGTGTTTGATCGTCAATAAGAAGGTCCTAGGATTACAGTAAAGCTGAAGTGTAGCATCGGAATCTAACACTGGACTCACAGGGGAGGTTCAAATCATCGAAAGTTAGAGTGTCAGAACTCTTGTACTTAAGCCGGCTTGTGCCTTTTGTATTAAATCCGGTTGCAATTTCTGTTTTTCATCGTCAATAAGAAGGTTCAAGGTATACAGTAAACCTGAAGTGAAGCATCGGAATCTAAAACTGCACTCACAGAAGAGGTTCAAATCATAGAAAATTAGAGTGTCAGTCCTCTTGTACTTAAGTCGGCATTGTGATTTTGTATTTAATTCGGTTGCAATTTCTGTGTTACATCGTCAATAAGAAGGTCCAAGGGATACAGTAAACCTGAAGTGAAGCATCGGAATCTAAAACTGGACTCACAGGAGAGATTCAAATCATTGAAAGTTAGAGGGTCAGTCATCTTGTACTTAAGTCGGCATTGTGCCTTGTGTATTAAATTCGGATGCTATTCCTGTGTTTCATCGTCAATAAGAAGGTTCAAGGTATACAGAAAACCTGAAGTGAAGCATCGGAATCTAAAACTGGACTCACAGGAGAGGTTCAAATCATAGAAAGTTAGAGTGTCAGTCCTCTTGTACTTAAGTCGTCATTGTGCCTTTTGTTTTAAATTCGGATGCAATTTCTGTGTTTCATCGTCAATAAGAGGGTCCAAGGTATACAGTAAACCTGAAGTGAAGCATCGGAATCTAAAACTGGACTCACAGGAGAGGTTTAAATCATAGAAAGTTAGAGGGTCAGTCATCTTTTACTTAAGTTAGCATTGTGCCTTTTGTATTAAATTTGAATGCTATTTCTGTCTTTCATCGTCAATAAGAAGGTCCAAGATATACAGTAAACCTGAAGTGAAGCATCGGAATCTAAAACTGGACTCACAGGAGAGGTTCAAATCATAGAAAGTTAGAGTGTTAGTACTCTTGTACTTAAGTCGGCATCGTGCCTCATGTATTAAATTCGGATGCAATTTCTGTGTTTCATCGTCAATAAGAAGGTCCAAGGTATACAGTAAACCTGAAGTGAAGCAGCGGAATGTAAAACTGGACTCACAAGAGAGGTTCAAATCATAGAAAGTTAGAGTGTCAGTCCTCTTGTATTTAAGTCGGCATTGAGCTTTTTGTATTAAATGCGGATGCAATTTCTGTGTTTGATCGTCAATAAGAGGGTCCTAGGATTACAGTAAACCTGAAGTGAAGCATCGGAATCTAAAACTGCACTCACAGAAGAGGTTCAAATCATAGAAAATTAGAGTGTCAGTCCTCTTGTACTTAAGTCGGCATTGTGCCTTTTGTATTAAATTCGGATGCAATTTCTGTGTTACATCGTCAATAAGAAGGTCCAAGGGATACAGTAAACCTGAAGTGAAGCATCGGAATCTAAAACTGGACTCACAGGAGAGGTTCAAATCATAGAAAGTTAGAGGGTTTGTCATCTTGTACTTAAGTCGGCATTGTGCCTTTTGTATTAAATTCGGATGCTATTTCTGTGTTTCATCGTCAATAACAAGGTCCAAGGTATACTGTAAACCTGAAGTGAAGCATCGGAAACTAAAACTGGACTCACAGGAGAGGTTCAAATCATAGAAAGTTAGAGTGTCAGTCCTCTTGTACTTAAGTCGGCATTGTGCCTTTTGAATTTAATTCCGATACAATTTCTGTGCTTCATCGTCAATAAGAAGGTCCAAGGTATACAGTAAACCTGAAGTGAAGCATCGGAATCTAAAACTGGACTCACAGGAGAGGTTCAAATCATAGAAAGTTAGAGGGTGAGTCGTCTTATACTTAATTCGCATTGTGCCTTTTGTATTAAATTCGAATGCTATTTCTGTGTTTCATCGTCAATAAGAAGGTCAAAGGTATACAGTAAACATGAAGTGAAGTATCGGAATCTAAAACTGCACTCACAGGAGAGGTTCAAATCATAGAAAGTTAGAGTGTTAGTACTCTTGTACTTAAGTCGGCATTATGATTTTTGTATTAAATTCGGATGCAATTTCTGTGTTTCATCGTCAATAAGAAGGTCCAAGGTATACAGTAAACCTGAAGTGAAGCAGCGGAATGTAAAACTGGACTCACAAGAGAGGTTCAAATCACAGAAAGTTAGAGTGTCAGTCCTCTTGTACTTAAGTCGGCATTGTGCCTTTTGTTTTAAATTCGGATGCAATTTCTATGTTTGATCGTCAATAAGAAGGTCCTAGGATTACAGTAAAGCTGAAGTGTAGCATCGGAATCTAACACTGGACTCACAGGGGACGTTGAAATCATCGAAAGTTAGAGTGTCAGTTCTCTTGTACTTAAGCTGGGTTGTGCCTTTTGTATTAAATTCGGATGCAATTTCTGTGTTTCATCGTCAATAAGAAGGTCCAAGGTATACAGTAAACCTGAAGTGAAGCATCGGAATCTAAAACTGCACTCACAGAAGAGGTTCAAATCATAGAAAATTAGAGTGTCAGTCCTCTTGTACTTAAGTCGGCATTGTGCTTTTGTATTAAATTCGGATGCAATTTCTGTGTTACATCGTCAATAAGAAGGTCCAAGGGATACAGTAAACCTGAAGTGAAGCATCGGAATCTAAAACTGGATTCACAGGAGAGGTTCAAATCATAGAAAGTTAGAGGGTCAGTCATCTTGTACTTAAGTCGGCAATGTGCATTTTGTATTAAATTCGGATGCTATTTCTGTATTTCATCGTCGATAAGAAGGTCCAAGGTATACAGTAAACCTGAAGTGAGCATCGGAATCTAAAACTGGACTCACAGGAGAGGTTCAAATCATAGAAAGTTAGAGGGTCAGTCATCTTGTACTTAAGTCGGCATTGTGTCTTTTGTTTTAAATTCGGATGCAATTTCTGTGTTTCATCGTCAATAAGAAGGTCCAAGGTATACAGTAAACCTGAAGTGAAGCATCGGAATCTAAAACTGGACTCACAGGAGAGGTTCAAATCATAGAAAGTTAGAGTGTTAGTACTCTTGTACTTAATTCGGCATTGTGCCTTTTGTATTAAATTCGGATGCAATTTCTGTGTTTGATCGTCAATAAGAAGGTCCTAGGATTACAGTAAAGCTGAAGTGTAGCATCGGAATCTAACACTGGACTCACAGGGGAGGTTCAAATCATCGAAAGTTAGAGTGTCAGAACTCTTGTACTTAAGCCGGCTTGTGCCTTTTGTATTAAATTCGGTTGCAATTTCTGTTTTTCATCGTCAATAAGAAGGTTCAAGGTATACAGTAAACCTGAAGTGAAGCATCGGAATCTAAAACTGCACTCACAGAAGAGGTTCAAATCATAGAAAATTAGAGTGTCAGTCCTCTTGTACTTAAGTCGGCATTGTGATTTTGTATTTAATTCGGTTGCAATTTCTGTGTTACATCGTCAATAAGAAGGTCCAAGGGATACAGTAAACCTGAAGTGAAGCATCGGAATCTAAAACTGGACTCACAGGAGAGATTCAAATCATTGAAAGTTAGAGGGTCAGTCATCTTGTACTTAAGTCGGCATTGTGCCTTGTGTATTAAATTCGGATGCTATTCCTGTGTTTCATCGTCAATAAGAAGGTTCAAGGTATACAGAAAACCTGAAGTGAAGCATCGGAATCTAAAACTGGACTCACAGGAGAGGTTCAAATCATAGAAAGTTAGAGTGTCAGTCCTCTTGTACTTAAGTCGTCATTGTGCCTTTTGTTTTAAATTCGGATGCAATTTCTGTGTTTCATCGTCAATAAGAGGGTCCAAGGTATACAGTAAACCTGAAGTGAAGCATCGGAATCTAAAACTGGACTCACAGGAGAGGTTTAAATCATAGAAAGTTAGAGGGTCAGTCATCTTTTACTTAAGTTAGCATTGTGCCTTTTGTATTAAATTTGAATGCTATTTCTGTCTTTCATCGTCAATAAGAAGGTCCAAGATATACAGTAAACCTGAAGTGAAGCATCGGAATCTAAAACTGGACTCACAGGAGAGGTTCAAATCATAGAAAGTTAGAGTGTTAGTACTCTTGTACTTAAGTCGGCATCGTGCCTTATGTATTAAATTCGGATGCAATTTCTGTGTTTCATCGTCAATAAGAAGGTCCAAGGTATACAGTAAACCTGAAGTGAAGCAGCGGAATGTAAAACTGGACTCACAAGAGAGGTTCAAATCACAGAAAGTTAGAGTGTCAGTCCTCTTGTATTTAAGTCGGCATTGAGCTTTTTGTATTAAATTCGGATGCAATTTCTGTGTTTGATCGTCAATAAGAGGGTCCTAGGATTACAGTAAACCTGAAGTGAAGCATCGGAATCTAAAACTGCACTCACAGAAGAGGTTCAAATCATAGAAAATTAGAGTGTCAGTCCTCTTGTACTTAAGTCGGCCCTGTGCCTTTTGTATTAAATTCGGATGCAATTTCTGTGTTACATCGTCAATAAGAAGGTCCAAGGGATACAGTAAACCTGAAGTGAAGCATCGGAATCTAAAACTGGACTCACAGGAGAGGTTCAAATCATAGAAAGTTAGAGGGTTTGTCATCTTGTACTTAAGTCGGCATTGTGCCTTTTGTATTAAATTCGGATGCTATTTCTGTGTTTCATCGTCAATAACAAGGTCCAAGGTATACTGTAAACCTGAAGTGAAGCATCGGAATCTAAAACTGGACTCACAGGAGAGGTTCAAATCATAGAAAGTTAGAGTGTCAGTCCTCTTGTACTTAAGTCGGCATTGTGCCTTTTGAATTTAATTCCGATACAATTTCTGTGCTTCATCGTCAATAAGAAGGTCCAAGGTATACAGTAAACCTGAAGTGAAGCATCGGAATCTAAAACTGGACTCACAGGAGAGGTTCAAATCATAGAAAGTTAGAGGGTGAGTCGTCTTATACTTAATTCGCATTGTGCCTTTTGTATTAAATTCGAATGCTATTTCTGTGTTTCATCGTCAATAAGAAGGTCAAAGGTATACAGTAAACATGAAGTGAAGTATCGGAATCTAAAACTGCACTCACAGGAGAGGTTCAAATCATAGAAAGTTAGAGTGTTAGTACTCTTGTACTTAAGTCGGCATTATGATTTTTGTATTAAATTCGGATGCAATTTCTGTGTTTCATCGTCAATAAGAAGGTCCAAGGTATACAGTAAACCTGAAGTGAAGCAGCGGAATGTAAAACTGGACTCACAAGAGAGGTTCAAATCACAGAAAGTTAGAGTGTCAGTCCTCTTGTACTTAAGTCGGCATTGTGCCTTTTGTTTTAAATTCGGATGCAATTTCTATGTTTGATCGTCAATAAGAAGGTCCTAGGATTACAGTAAAGCTGAAGTGTAGCATCGGAATCTAACACTGGACTCACAGGGGACGTTGAAATCATCGAAAGTTAGAGTGTCAGTTCTCTTGTACTTAAGCTGGGTTGTGCCTTTTGTATTAAATTCGGATGCAATTTCTGTGTTTCATCGTCAATAAGAAGGTCCAAGGTATACAGTAAACCTGAAGTGAAGCATCGGAATCTAAAACTGCACTCACAGAAGAGGTTCAAATCATAGAAAATTAGAGTGTCAGTCCTCTTGTACTTAAGTCGGCATTGTGCTTTTGTATTAAATTCGGATGCAATTTCTGTGTTACATCGTCAATAAGAAGGTCCAAGGGATACAGTAAACCTGAAGTGAAGCATCGGAATCTAAAACTGGATTCACAGGAGAGGTTCAAATCACAGAAAGTTAGAGGGTCAGTCATCTTGTACTTAAGTCGGCAATGTGCATTTTGTATTAAATTCGGATGCTATTTCTGTATTTCATCGTCGATAAGAAGGTCCAAGGTATACAGTAAACCTGAAGTGAGCATCGGAATCTAAAACTGGACTCACAGGAGAGGTTCAAATCATAGAAAGTTAGAGGGTCAGTCATCTTGTACTTAAGTCGGCATTGTGTCTTTTGTTTTAAATTCGGATGCAATTTCTGTGTTTCATCGTCAATAAGAAGGTCCAAGGTATACAGTAAACCTGAAGTGAAGCATCGGAATCTAAAACTGGACTCACAGGAGAGGTTCAAATCATAGAAAGTTAGAGTGTTAGTACTCTTGTACTTAATTCGGCATTGTGCCTTTTGTATTAAATTCGGATGCAATTTCTGTGTTTGATCGTCAATAAGAAGGTCCTAGGATTACAGTAAAGCTGAAGTGTAGCATCGGAATCTAACACTGGACTCACAGGGGAGGTTCAAATCATCGAAAGTTAGAGTGTCAGAACTCTTGTACTTAAGCCGGCTTGTGCCTTTTGTATTAAATTCGGTTGCAATTTCTGTTTTTCATCGTCAATAAGAAGGTTCAAGGTATACAGTAAACCTGAAGTGAAGCATCGGAATCTAAAACTGCACTCACAGAAGAGGTTCAAATCATAGAAAATTAGAGTGTCAGTCCTCTTGTACTTAAGTCGGCATTGTGATTTTGTATTTAATTCGGTTGCAATTTCTGTGTTACATCGTCAATAAGAAGGTCCAAGGGATACAGTAAACCTGAAGTGAAGCATCGGAATCTAAAACTGGACTCACAGGAGAGATTCAAATCATTGAAAGTTAGAGGGTCAGTCATCTTGTACTTAAGTCGGCATTGTGCCTTGTGTATTAAATTCGGATGCTATTCCTGTGTTTCATCGTCAATAAGAAGGTTTAAGGTATACAGAAAACCTGAAGTGAAGCATCGGAATCTAAAACTGGACTCACAGGAGAGGTTCAAATCATAGAAAGTTAGAGTGTCAGTCCTCTTGTACTTAAGTCGTCATTGTGCCTTTTGTTTTAAATTCGGATGCAATTTCTGTGTTTCATCGTCAATAAGAGGGTCCAAGGTATACAGTAAACCTGAAGTGAAGCATCGGAATCTAAAACTGGACTCACAGGAGAGGTTTAAATCATAGAAAGTTAGAGGGTCAGTCATCTTTTACTTAAGTTAGCATTGTGCCTTTTGTATTAAATTTGAATGCTATTTCTGTCTTTCATCGTCAATAAGAAGGTCCAAGATATACAGTAAACCTGAAGTGAAGCATCGGAATCTAAAACTGGACTCACAGGAGAGGTTCAAATCATAGAAAGTTAGAGTGTTAGTACTCTTGTACTTAAGTCGGCATCGTGCCTTATGTATTAAATTCGGATGCAATTTCTGTGTTTCATCGTCAATAAGAAGGTCCAAGGTATACAGTAAACCTGAAGTGAAGCAGCGGAATGTAAAACTGGACTCACAAGAGAGGTTCAAATCACAGAAAGTTAGAGTGTCAGTCCTCTTGTATTTAAGTCGGCATTGAGCTTTTTGTATTAAATGCGGATGCAATTTCTGTGTTTGATCGTCAATAAGAGGGTCCTAGGATTACAGTAAACCTGAAGTGAAGCATCGGAATCTAAAACTGCACTCACAGAAGAGGTTCAAATCATAGAAAATTAGAGTGTCAGTCCTCTTGTACTTAAGTCGGCATTGTGCCTTTTGTATTAAATTCGGATGCAATTTCTGTGTTACATCGTCAATAAGAAGGTCCAAGGGATACAGTAAACCTGAAGTGAAGCATCGGAATCTAAAACTGGACTCACAGGAGAGGTTCAAATCATAGAAAGTTAGAGGGTTTGTCATCTTGTACTTAAGTCGGCATTGTGCCTTTTGTATTAAATTCGGATGCTATTTCTGTGTTTCATCGTCAATAACAAGGTCCAAGGTATACTGTAAACCTGAAGTGAAGCATCGGAATCTAAAACTGGACTCACAGGAGAGGTTCAAATCATAGAAAGTTAGAGTGTCAGTCCTCTTGTACTTAAGTCGGCATTGTGCCTTTTGAATTTAATTCCGATACAATTTCTGTGCTTCATCGTCAATAAGAAGGTCCAAGGTATACAGTAAACCTGAAGTGAAGCATCGGAATCTAAAACTGGACACACAGGAGAGGTTCAAATCATAGAAAGTTAGAGGGTGAGTCATCTTATACTTAATTCGCATTGTGCCTTTTGTATTAAATTCGAATGCTATTTCTGTGTTTCATCGTCAATAAGAAGGTCAAAGGTATACAGTAAACATGAAGTGAAGTATCGGAATCTAAAACTGCACTCACAGGAGAGGTTCAAATCATAGAAAGTTAGAGTGTTAGTACTCTTGTACTTACGTCGGCATTGTGATTTTTGTATTAAATTCGGATGCAATTTCTGTGTTTCATCGTCAATAAGAAGGTCCAAGGTATACAGTAAACCTGAAGTGAAGCAGCGGAATGTAAAACTGGACTCACAAGAGAGGTTCAAATCACAGAAAGTTAGAGTGTCAGTCCTCTTGTACTTAAGTCGGCATTGTGCCTTTTGTTTTAAATTCGGATGCAATTTCTATGTTTGATCGTCAATAAGAAGGTCCTAGGATTACAGTAAAGCTGAAGTGTAGCATCGGAATCTAACACTGGACTCACAGGGGACGTTGAAATCATCGAAAGTTAGAGTGTCAGTTCTCTTGTACTTAAGCCGGGTTGTGCCTTTTGTATTAAATTCGGATGCAATTTCTGTGTTTCATCGTCAATAAGAAGGTCCAAGGTATACAGTAAACCTGAAGTGAAGCATCGGAATCTAAAACTGCACTCACAGAAGAGGTTCAAATCATAGAAAATTAGAGTGTCAGTCCTCTTGTACTTAAGTCGGCATTGTGATTTTGTATTTAATTCGGTTGCAATTTCTGTGTTACATCGTCAATAAGAAGGTCCAAGGGATACAGTAAACCTGAAGTGAAGCATCGGAATCTAAAACTGGACTCACAGGAGAGATTCAAATCATTGAAAGTTAGAGGGTCAGTCATCTTGTACTTAAGTCGGCATTGTGCCTTGTGTATTAAATTCGGATGCTATTCCTGTGTTTCATCGTCAATAAGAAGGTTCAAGGTATACAGAAAACCTGAAGTGAAGCATCGGAATCTAAAACTGGACTCACAGGAGAGGTTCAAATCATAGAAAGTTAGAGTGTCAGTCCTCTTGTACTTAAGTCGTCATTGTGCCTTTTGTTTTAAATTCGGATGCAATTTCTGTGTTTCATCGTCAATAAGAGGGTCCAAGGTATACAGTAAACCTGAAGTGAAGCATCGGAATCTAAAACTGGACTCACAGGAGAGGTTTAAATCATAGAAAGTTAGAGGGTCAGTCATCTTTTACTTAAGTTAGCATTGTGCCTTTTGTATTAAATTTGAATGCTATTTCTGTCTTTCATCGTCAATAAGAAGGTCCAAGATATACAGTAAACCTGAAGTGAAGCATCGGAATCTAAAACTGGACTCACAGGAGAGGTTCAAATCATAGAAAGTTAGAGTGTTAGTACTCTTGTACTTAAGTCGGCATCGTGCCTTATGTATTAAATTCGGATGCAATTTCTGTGTTTCATCGTCAATAAGAAGGTCCAAGGTATACAGTAAACCTGAAGTGAAGCAGCGGAATGTAAAACTGGACTCACAAGAGAGGTTCAAATCACAGAAAGTTAGAGTGTCAGTCCTCTTGTATTTAAGTCGGCATTGAGCTTTTTGTATTAAATGCGGATGCAATTTCTGTGTTTGATCGTCAATAAGAGGGTCCTAGGATTACAGTAAACCTGAAGTGAAGCATCGGAATCTAAAACTGCACTCACAGAAGAGGTTCAAATCATAGAAAATTAGAGTGTCAGTCCTCTTGTACTTAAGTCGGCATTGTGCCTTTTGTATTAAATTCGGATGCAATTTCTGTGTTACATCGTCAATAAGAAGGTCCAAGGGATACAGTAAACCTGAAGTGAAGCATCGGAATCTAAAACTGGACTCACAGGAGAGGTTCAAATCATAGAAAGTTAGAGGGTTTGTCATCTTGTACTTAAGTCGGCATTGTGCCTTTTGTATTAAATTCGGATGCTATTTCTGTGTTTCATCGTCAATAACAAGGTCCAAGGTATACTGTAAACCTGAAGTGAAGCATCGGAATCTAAAACTGGACTCACAGGAGAGGTTCAAATCATAGAAAGTTAGAGTGTCAGTCCTCTTGTACTTAAGTCGGCATTGTGCCTTTTGAATTTAATTCCGATACAATTTCTGTGCTTCATCGTCAATAAGAAGGTCCAAGGTATACAGTAAACCTGAAGTGAAGCATCGGAATCTAAAACTGGACACACAGGAGAGGTTCAAATCATAGAAAGTTAGAGGGTGAGTCATCTTATACTTAATTCGCATTGTGCCTTTTGTATTAAATTCGAATGCTATTTCTGTGTTTCATCGTCAATAAGAAGGTCAAAGGTATACAGTAAACATGAAGTGAAGTATCGGAATCTAAAACTGCACTCACAGGAGAGGTTCAAATCATAGAAAGTTAGAGTGTTAGTACTCTTGTACTTACGTCGGCATTGTGATTTTTGTATTAAATTCGGATGCAATTTCTGTGTTTCATCGTCAATAAGAAGGTCCAAGGTATACAGTAAACCTGAAGTGAAGCAGCGGAATGTAAAACTGGACTCACAAGAGAGGTTCAAATCACAGAAAGTTAGAGTGTCAGTCCTCTTGTACTTAAGTCGGCATTGTGCCTTTTGTTTTAAATTCGGATGCAATTTCTATGTTTGATCGTCAATAAGAAGGTCCTAGGATTACAGTAAAGCTGAAGTGTAGCATCGGAATCTAACACTGGACTCACAGGGGACGTTGAAATCATCGAAAGTTAGAGTGTCAGTTCTCTTGTACTTAAGCCGGGTTGTGCCTTTTGTATTAAATTCGGATGCAATTTCTGTGTTTCATCGTCAATAAGAAGGTCCAAGGTATACAGTAAACCTGAAGTGAAGCATCGGAATCTAAAACTGCACTCACAGAAGAGGTTCAAATCATAGAAAATTAGAGTGTCAGTCCTCTTGTACTTAAGTCGGCATTGTGCTTTTGTATTAAATTCGGATGCAATTTCTGTGTTACATCGTCAATAAGAAGGTCCAAGGGATACAGTAAACCTGAAGTGAAGCATCGGAATCTAAAACTGGATTCACAGGAGAGGTTCAAATCATAGAAAGTTAGAGGGTCAGTCATCTTGTACTTAAGTCGGCAATGTGCATTTTGTATTAAATTCGGATGCTATTTCTGTATTTCATCGTCGATAAGAAGGTCCAAGGTATACAGTAAACCTGAAGTGAAGCATCGGAATCTAAAACTGGACTCACAGGAGAGGTTCAACTCATAGAAAGTTAGAGTGTCAGTCCTCTTGTACTTAAGTCGGCATTGTGTCTTTTGTTTTAAATTCGGATGCAATTTCTGTGTTTCATCGTCAATAAGAAGGTCCAAGGTATACAGTAAACCTGAAGTGAAGCATCGGAATCTAAAACTGGACTCACAGGAGAGGTTCAAATCATAGAAAGTTAGAGTGTTAGTACTCTTGTACTTAATTCGGCATTGTGCCTTTTGTATTAAATTCGGATGCAATTTCTGTGTTTGATCGTCAATAAGAAGGTCCTAGGATTACAGTAAAGCTGAAGTGTAGCATCGGAATCTAACACTGGACTCACAGGGGAGGTTCAAATCATCGAAAGTTAGAGTGTCAGAACTCTTGTACTTAAGCCGGCTTGTGCCTTTTGTATTAAATTCGGTTGCAATTTCTGTTTTTCATCGTCAATAAGAAGGTTCAAGGTATACAGTAAACCTGAAGTGAAGCATCGGAATCTAAAACTGCACTCACAGAAGAGGTTCAAATCATAGAAAATTAGAGTGTCAGTCCTCTTGTACTTAAGTCGGCATTGTGATTTTGTATTTAATTCGGTTGCAATTTCTGTGTTACATCGTCAATAAGAAGGTCCAAGGGATACAGTAAACCTGAAGTGAAGCATCGGAATCTAAAACTGGACTCACAGGAGAGATTCAAATCATTGAAAGTTAGAGGGTCAGTCATCTTGTACTTAAGTCGGCATTGTGCCTTGTGTATTAAATTCGGATGCTATTCCTGTGTTTCATCGTCAATAAGAAGGTTCAAGGTATACAGAAAACCTGAAGTGAAGCATCGGAACCTAAAACTGGACTCACAGGAGAGGTTCAAATCATAGAAAGTTAGAGTGTCAGTCCTCTTGTACTTAAGTCGTCATTGTGCCTTTTGTTTTAAATTCGGATGCAATTTCTGTGTTTCATCGTCAATAAGAGGGTCCAAGGTATACAGTAAACCTGAAGTGAAGCATCGTAATCTAAAACTGGACTCACAGGATAGGTTTAAATCATAGAAAGTTAGAGGGTCAGTCATCTTTTACTTAAGTTAGCGTTGTGCCTATTGTATTAAATTTGAATGCTATTTCTGTCTTTCATCGTCAATAAGAAGGTCCAAGATATACAGTAAACCTGAAGTGAAGCATCGGAATCTAAAACTGGACTCACAGGAGAGGTTCAAATCATAGAAAGTTAGAGTGTTAGTACTCTTGTACTTAAGTCGGCATCGTGCCTTATGTATTAAATTCGGATGCAATTTCTGTGTTTCATCGTCAATAAGAAGGTCCAAGGTATACAGTAAACCTGAAGTGAAGCAGCGGAATGTAAAACTGGACTCACAAGAGAGGTTCAAATCACAGAAAGTTAGAGTGTCAGTCCTCTTGTATTTAAGTCGGCATTGTGCCTTTTGTATTAAATGCGGATGCAATTTCTGTGTTTGATCGTCAATAAGAGGGTCCTAGGATTACAGTAAACCTGAAGTGAAGCATCGGAATCTAAAACTGCACTCACAGAAGAGGTTCAAATCATAGAAAATTAGAGTGTCAGTCCTCTTGTACTTAAGTCGGCATTGTGCCTTTTGTATTAAATTCGGATGCAATTTCTGTGTTACATCGTCAATAAGAACGTCCAAGGGATACAGTAAACCTGAAGTGAAGCATCGGAATCTAAAACTGGACTCACAGGAGAGGTTCAAATCATAGAAAGTTAGAGGGTTTGTCATCTTGTACTTAAGTCGGCATTGTGCCTTTTGTATTAAATTCGGATGCTATTTCTGTGTTTCATCGTCAATAACAAGGTCCAAGGTATACTGTAAACCTGAAGTGAAGCATCGGAATCTAAAACTGGACTCACAGGAGAGGTTCAAATCATAGAAAGTTAGAGTGTCAGTCCTCTTGTACTTAAGTCGGCATTGTGCCTTTTGAATTTAATTCCGATACAATTTCTGTGCTTCATCGTCAATAAGAAGGTCCAAGGTATACAGTAAACCTGAAGTGAAGCATCGGAATCTAAAACTGGACTCACAGGAGAGGTTCAAATCATAGAAAGTTAGAGGGTGAGTCATCTTATACTTAATTCGCATTGTGCCTTTTGTATTAAATTCGAATGCTATTTCTGTGTTTCATCGTCAATAAGAAGGTCAAAGGTATACAGTAAACATGAAGTGAAGTATCGGAATCTAAAACTGCACTCACAGGAGAGGTTCAAATCATAGAAAGTTAGAGTGTTAGTACTCTTGTACTTAAGTCGGCATTGTGATTTTTGTATTAAATTCGGATGCAATTTCTGTGTTTCATCGTCAATAAGAAGGTCCAAGGTATACAGTAAACCTGAAGTGAAGCAGCGGAATGTAAAACTGGACTCACAAGAGAGGTTCAAATCACAGAAAGTTAGAGTGTCAGTCCTCTTGTACTTAAGTCGGCATTGTGCCTTTTGTTTTAAATTCGGATGCAATTTCTGTGTTTGATCGTCAATAAGAAGGTCCTAGGATTACAGTAAAGCTGAAGTGTAGCATCGGAATCTAACACTGGACTCACAGGGGACGTTGAAATCATCGAAAGTTAGAGTTTCAGTTCTCTTGTACTTAAGCCGGGTTGTGCCTTTTGTATTAAATTCGGATGCAATTTCTGTGTTTCATCGTCAATAAGAAGGTCCAAGGTATACAGTAAACCTGAAGTGAAGCATCGGAATCTAAAACTGCACTCACAGAAGAGGTTCAAATCATAGAAAATTAGAGTGTCAGTCCTCTTGTACTTAAGTCGGCATTGTGCTTTTGTATTAAATTCGGATGCAATTTCTGTGTTACATCGTCAATAAGAAGGTCCAAGGGATACAGTAAACCTGAAGTGAAGCATCGGAATCTAAAACTGGATTCACAAGAGAGGTTCAAATCATAGAAAGTTAGAGTGTCAGTCCTCTTGTACTTAAGTCGGCATTGTGTCTTTTGTTTTAAATTCGGATGCTATTTCTGTGTTTCATCGTCAATAAGAGGGTCCAAGGTATACAGTAAACCTGAAGTGAAGCATCGGAATCTAAAACTGGACTCACAGGAGAGGTTTAAATCATAGAAAGTTAGAGGGTCAGTCATCTTTTACTTAAGTTAGCATTGTGCCTTTTGTATTAAATTCGAATGCTATTTCTGTCTTTCATCGTCAATAAGAAGGTCCAAGATATACAGTAAACCTGAAGTGAAGCATCGGAATCTAAAACTGGACTCACAGGAGAGGTTCAAATCATAGAAAGTTAGAGTGTTAGTACTCTTGTACTTAAGTCGGCATCGTGCCTTATGTATTAAATTCGGATGCAATTTCTGTGTTTCATCGTCAATAAGAAGGTCCAAGGTATACAGTAAACCTGAAGTGAAGCAGCGGAATGTAAAACTGGACTCACAAGAGAGGTTCAAATCACAGAAAGTTAGAGTGTCAGTCCTCTTGTATTTAAGTCGGCATTGTGCCTTTTGTATTAAATGCGGATGCAATTTCTGTGTTTTATCGTCAATAAGAGGGTCCTAGGATTACAGTAAACCTGAAGTGAAGCATCGGAATCTAAAACTGCACTCACAGGAGAGGTTCAAATCATAGAAAGTTAGAGTGTCAGACCTCTTGTACTTATGTCGTCATTGTGCCTTTTGTATTAAATTCGGATGCAATTTCTGTGTTTCATCGTCAATAAGAAGGTCCAAGGTATACATTAAACCTGAAGTGAAGCATCGGAAGCTAAAACTGCACTCACAGAAGAGGTTCAAATCATAGAAAATTAGAGTGTCAGTCCTCTTGTACTTAAGTCGGCATTGTGCCTTTTGTATTAAATTCGGATGCAATTTCTGTGTTACATCGTCAATAAGAAGGTCCAAGGGATACAGTAAACCTGAAGTGAAGCATCGGAATCTAAAACTGGACTCACAGGAGAGGTTCAAATCATAGAAAGTTAGAGGGTTTGTCATCTTGTACTTAAGTCGGCATTGTGCCTTTTGTATTAAATTCGGATGCTATTTCTGTGTTTCATCGTCAATAAGAAGGTCCAAGGTATACAGTAAACCTGAAGTGAAGCAGCGGAATGTAAAACTGGACTCACAAGAGAGGTTCAAATCACAGAAAGTTAGAGGGTCAGTCCTCTTGTACTTAAGTCGGCATTGTGCCTTTTGTATTAAATTCGGATGCAATTTCTGTGTTTGATCGTCAATAAGAAGGTCCTAGGATTACAGTAAAGCTGAAGTGTAGCATCGGAATCTAACACTGGACTCACAGGGGAGGTTCAAATCATCGAAAGTTAGAGTGTCAGCCCTCTTGTACTTATGCCGGCATTGTGCCTTTTGTATTAAATTCGGATGCAATTTCTGTATTTCATCGTCAATATGAAGGTCCAAGGTATACAGTAAACCTGAAGTGAAGCATCGGAATCTAAAACTGGACTCACAGGAGAGGTTCATATCATAGAAAGTTAGAGTGTAAGCCCTCTTGTACTTAAGTCGGCATTGTGCCTTTTGTATTAAATTCGGGTGCAATTTCTGTGTTACATCGTCAATAAGAAGGTCCAAGGGATACAGTAAACCTGAAGTGAAGCATCGGAATCTAAAACTGGACTCACAGGAGAGGTTCAAATCATAGAAAGTTTGAGGGTCAGTCAACTTGTACTTAAGTCGGCATTGTGCCTTTTCTATTAAATTCGGATGCTATTTCTGTGTTACATCGTCAATAAGAAGGTCCGAGGTATACAGAAAACCTGAAGTGAAGCATCGGAATCTAAAACTGGACTCACAGGAGAGGTTCATATCATAGAAAGTTAGAGTGTTAGTACTTTTGTACTTAAGTCGGCATTGTGCCTTTAGTATTAAATTCGGATGCAATTTCTGTGTTTCATAGTCAAGAAGAAGGTCCAAGGGATACAGTAAACCTGAAGTGAAGCATCGGAATCTAAAACTGGACTCACAGGAGAGGTTTAAATCATAGAAAGTTAGAGTGTCAGTCCTCTTGTACTTAGGTCGGCATTGTGCCTTTTGTATTAAATTCGGATGCAATTTCTGTGTTTCATCGTCAATAAGAAGGTCCAGGGTATACAGTAAACCTGAAGTGAAGCATCGGAATCTAAAACTGGACTCACAGGAGAGGTTCAAATCATAGAAAGTTAGAGTGTCAGTCCTCTTGTACTTAGGTCCGCATTGTGCCTTTTGTATTAAATTCGGATGCAATTTCTGTGTTATATCGTCAATAAGAAGGTCCAAGGGATACAGTAAACCTGAAGTGAAGCATCGGAATCTATAACTGGACTCACAGGAGAGGTTCAAATCATAGAAAGTTAGAGGGTCAGTCATCTTGTACTTAAGTCAGCATTATGCTTTTGTATTAAATTCGGATGCTATTTCTGTATTTCATCGTCAATAAGAAGGTCCAAGGTATACAGTAAACCTGAAGTGAAGCATCGGAATCTAAAACTGGACTCACAGGAGAGGTTCAAATCATAGAACATTAGAGTGTCAGTCCTCTTGTTCTTAAGTCGGCATTGTGCCTTATGTTTTAAATTCGGATGCAATTTCTGTGTTTCATCGTCAATATGAAGGTCCAAGGTATACAGTAAACCTGAAGTGAAGCATCGGAATCTAAAACTGGACTCACAGGAGAGGTTCAAATCATAGAAAGTTAGAGGGTCAGTCAACTTGTACTTAAGTCGGCATTGTGCCTTTTCTATTAAATTCGGATGCTATTTCTGTGTTTCATCGTCAATAAGAAGGTCCAAGGTATACAGTAAACCTGAAGTGAAGCATCGGAATCTAAAACTGGACTCACAGGAGAGGTTCAAATCATAGAAAGTTAGAGTGTCAGTCCTCTTGTACTTAAGTCGGCATTGTGCCTTTTGTTTTAAATTCGGATGCAATTTCTGTGTTTCATCGTCAATAAGAAGGTCCGAGGTATACAGAAAACCTGAAGTGAAGCATCGGAATCTAAAACTGGACTCACAGGAGAGGTTCATATCATAGAAAGTTAGAGTGTTAGTACTTTTGTACTTAAGTCGGCATTGTGCCTTTAGTATTAAATTCGGATGCAATTTCTGTGTTTCATAGTCAAGAAGAAGGTCCAAGGGATACAGTAAACCTGAAGTGAAGCATCGGAATCTAAAACTGGACTCACAGGAGAGGTTTAAATCATAGAAAGTTAGAGTGTCAGTCCTCTAGTACTTAGGTCGGCATTGTGCCTTTTGTATTAAATTCGGATGCAATTTCTGTGTTTCATCGTCAATAAGAAGGTCCAGGGTATACAGTAAACCTGAAGTGAAGCATCGGAATCTAAAACTGGACTCACAGGAGAGGTTCAAATCATAGAAAGTTAGAGTGTCAGTCCTCTTGTACTTAGGTCCGCATTGTGCCTTTTGTATTAAATTCGGATGCAACTTCTGAGTTACATCGTCAATAAGAAGGTCCAAGGGATACAGTAAACCTGAAGTGAAGCATCGGAATCTAAAACTGGACTCACAGGAGAGGTTCAAATCATAGAAAGTTAGAGGGTCAGTCATCTTGTACTTAAGTCGGCATTATGCCTTTTGTATTAAATTCGGATGCTATTTCTGTATTTCATCGTCAATAAGAAGGTCCAAGGTATACAGTAAACCTGAAGTGAAGCATCGGAATCTAAAACTGGACTCACAGGAGCGGTTCAAATCATAGAACGTTAGAGTGTCAGTCCTCTTGTTCTTAAGTCGGCATTGTGCCTCATGTTTTAAATTCGGATGCAATTTCTGTGTTTCATCGTCAATATGAAGGTCCAAGGTATACAGTAAACCTGAAGTGAAGCATCGGAATCTAAAACTGGACTCACAGGAGAGGTTCAAATCATAGAAAGTTAGAGTGTCAGTCCTCTTGTACTTATGTCGTCATTGTGCCTTTTGTATTAAATTCGGATGCGATTTCTGTGTTTCATCGTCAATAAGAAGGTCCAAGGTATACAGTAAACCTGAAGTGAAGCATCGGAATCTAAAACTGCACTCACAGGAGAGGTTCATATCATAGAAAGTTAGAGTGTCAGTCCTCTTGTACTTAAGTCGGCATTGTGCCTTTTGTATTAAAATCGGATGCAATTTCTGTGTTACATCGTCAATAAGAAGGTCCAAGGGATACAGTAAACCTGAAGTGAAGCATCGGAATCTAAAACTGGACTCACAGGCGAGGTTCAAATCATAGAAAGTTAGAGGGTCAGTCATCTTGTACTTAAGTCGGCATTGTGCCTTTTGTATTAAATTCGGATGCTATTTCCGTGTTTCATCGTCAATAAGAAGGTCCAAGGTATACTGTAAACCTGAAGTGAAGCATCGGAATCTAAAACTGGACTCACAGGAGAGGTTCAAATCATAGAAAGTTAGAGTGTCAGTCCTCTTGTACTTAAGTCGGCATTGTGCCTTTTGAATTTAATTCCGATACAATTTCTGTGCTTCATCGTCAATAAGAAGGTCCAAGGTATACAGTAAACCTGAAGTGAAGCATCGGAATCTAAAACTGGACTCACAGGAGAGGTTCAAATCATAGAAAGTTAGAGGGTCAGTCATCTTGTACTTAATTCGCATTGTGCCTTTTGTATTAAATTCGAATGCTATTTCTGTGTTTCATCGTCAATAAGAAGGTCCAAGGTATACAGTAAACATGAAGTGAAGCATCGGAATCTAAAACTGCACTCACAGGAGAGGTTCAAATCATAGAAAGTTAGAGTGTTAGTACTCTTGTACTTAAGTCGGCATTGTGCCTTTTGTATTAAATTCGGATGCAATTTCTGTGTTTCATCGTCAATAAGAAGGTCCAAGGTATACAGTAAACCTGAAGTGAAGCAGCGGAATGTAAAACTGGACTCACAAGAGAGGTTCAAATCACAGAAAGTTAGAGTGTCTGTCCTCTTGTACTTAAGTCGGCATTGTGCCTTTTGTATTAAATTCGGATGCAATTTCTGTGTTTGATCGTAAATAAGAAGGTCCTAGGATTACAGTAAAGCTGAAGTGTAGCATCGGAATCTAACACTGGACTCACTGGGGAGGTTCAAATCATCGAAAGTTAGAGTGTCAGCCCTCTTGTACTTAAGCCGGCATTGTGCCTTTTGTATTAAATTCGGATGCAACTTCTGTATTTCATCGTCAAAATGAAGGTCCAAGGTATACAGTAAACCTGAAGTGAAGCATCGGAATCTAAAACTGGACTCACAGGAGAGGTTCAAATCATAGAAAGTTAGAGTGTAAGCCCTCTTGTACTTAAGTCGGCATTGTGCCTTTTGTATTAAATTCGGATGCAATTTCTGTGTTACATCGTCAATAAGAAGGTCCAAGGGATACAGTAAACCTGAAGTGAAGCATCGGAATCTAAAACTGGACTCACAGGAGAGGTTCAAATCATAGAAAGTTAGAGGGTCAGTCAACTTGTACTTAAGTCGGCATTGTGCCTTTTCTATTAAATTCGGATGCTATTTCTGTGTTTCATCGTCAATAAGAAGGTCCAAGGTATACAGTAAACCTGAAGTGAAGCATCGGAATCTAAAACTGGACTCACAGGAGAGGTTCAAATCATAGAAAGTTAGAGTGTCAGTCCTCTTGTACTTAAGTCGGCATTGTGGCTTTTGTTTTAAATTCGGATGTTATTTCTGTGTTTCATCGTCAATAAGATGGTCCGAGGTATACAGAAAACCTGAAGTGAAGCATCGGAATCTAAAACTGGACTTACAGGAGAGGTTCATATCATAGAAAGTTAGAGGGTCAGTCATCTTGTACTTAAGTCGGCATTGTGCCTTTTGTATTAAATTCGGATGCTATTTCTGTATTTCTTCGTCAATAAGAAGGTCCAAGGTATACAGTAAACCTCAAGTGAAGCATCGGAATCTGAAACTGGACTCACAGGAGAGGTTCAAATCATAGAAAGTTAGAGTGTCAGACCTCTTGTACTTATGTCGTCATTGAGCCTTTTGTATTAAATTCGGATGCAATTTCTGTGTTTCATCGTCAATAAGAAGGTCCAAGGCATACAGTAAACCTGAAGTGAAGCATCGGAATCTAAAACTGCACTCACAGAAGAGGTTCAAATCATAGAAAATTAGAGTGTCAGTCCTCTTGTACTTAAGTCGGCATTGTGCCTTTTGTATTAAATTCGGATGCAATTTCTGTGTTACATCGTCAATAAGAAGGTCCAAGGGATACAGTAAACCTGAAGTGAAGCATCGGAATCTAAAACTGGACTCACAGGAGAGGTTCAAATCATAGAAAGTTAGAGGGTTTGTCATCTTGTACTTAAGTCGGCATTGTGCCTTTTGTATTAGATTCGGATGCTATTTCTGTGTTTCATCGTCAATAAGAAGGTCCAAGGTATACTGTAAACCTGAAGTGAAGCATCGGAATCTAAAACTGGACTCACAGGAGAGGTTCAAATCATAGAAAGTTAGAGTGTCAGTCCTCTTGTACTTAAGTCGGCATTGTGCCTTTTGAATTTAATTCCGATACAATTTCTGTGCTTCATCGTCAATAAGAAGGTCCAAGGTATACAGTAAACCTGAAGTGAAGCATCGGAATCTAAAACTGGACTCACAGGAGAGGTTCAAATCATAGAAAGTTAGAGGGTCAGTCATCTTATACTTAATTCGCATTGTGCCTTTTGTATTAAATTCGAATGCTATTTCTGTGTTTCATCGTCAATAAGAAGGTCCAAGGTATACAGTAAACATGAAGTGAAGCATCGGAATCTAAAACTGCACTCACAGGAGAGGTTCAAATCATAGAAAGTTAGAGTGTTAGTACTCTTGTACTTAAGTCGGCATTGTGCCATTTGTATTAAATTCGGATGCAATTTCTGTGTTTCATCGTCAATAAGAAGGTCCAAGGTATACAGTAAACCTGAAGTGAAGCAGCGGAATATAAAACTGGACTCACAAGAGAGGTTCAAATCACAGAAAGTTAGAGTGTCAGTCCTCTTGTACTTAAGTCGGCATTGTGCCTTTTGTATTAAATTCGGATGCAGTTTCTGTGTTTGATCGTCAATAAGAAGGTCCTAGGATTACAGTAAAGCTGAAGTGTAGCATCAGAATCTAACACTGGACTCACAGGGGAGGTTCAAATCATCGAAAGTTAGAGTGTCAGCCCTCTTGTACTTAAGACGGCATTGTGCCTTTTGTATTAAATTCGGATGCAATGTCTGTATTTCATCGTCAATATGAAGGTCCAAGGTATACAGTAAACCTGAAGTGAAGCATCGGAATCTAAAACTGGACTCACAGGAGAGGTTCATATCATAGAAAGTTAGAGTGTAAGCCCTCTTGTATTTAAGTCGGCATTGTGCCTTTTGTATTAAATTCGGATGCAATTTCTGTGTTACATCGTCAATAAGAAGGTCCAAGGGATACAGTAAACCTCAAGTGAAGCATCGGAATCTAAAACTGGACTCACAGGAGAGGTTCAAATCATAGAAAGTTAGAGGGTCAGTCAACTTGTACTTAAGTCGGCATTGTGCCTTTTCTATTAAATTCGGATGCTATTTCTGTGTTTCATCGTCAATAAGAAGGTCCAAGGTATACAGTAAACCTGATGTGAAGCATCGGAATCTAAAACTGGACTCACAGGAGAGGTTCAAATCATAGAAAGTTAGAGTGTCAGTCCTCTTGTACTTAAGTCGGCATTGTGCCTTTTGTTTTAAATTCGGATGCAATTTCTGTGTTTCATCGTCAATAAGAAGGTCCGAGGTATACAGAAAACCTGAAGTGAAGCATCGGAATCTAAAACTGGACTCACAGGAGAGGTTCATATCATAGAAAGTTAGAGTGTCAGTCCTCTTGTACTTAAGTCGGCATTGTGCCTTTTGTTTTAATTTCGGATGCAATTTCTGTGTTTCATCGTCAATAGGATGGTCCGAGGTATACAGAAAACCTGAAGTGAAGCATCGGAATCTAAAACTGGACTCACAGGAGAGGTTCATATCATAGAAAGTTAGAGGGTCAGTCATCTTGTACTTAAGTCGGCATTGTGCCTTTTGTATTAAATTCGGATGCTATTTCTGTATTTCATCGTCAATAAGAAGGTCCAAGGTATACAGTAAACCTCAAGTGAAGCATCGGAATCTGAAACTGGACTCACAGGAGAGGTTCAAATCATAGAAAGTTAGAGTGTCAGACCTCTTGTACTTATGTCGTCATTGAGCCTTTTGTATTAAATTCGGATGCAATTTCTGTGTTTCACCGTCAATAAGAAGGTCCAAGGCATACAGTAAACCTGAAGTGAAGCAT
Organism: Schistocerca americana; assembly: GCF_021461395.2. Lineage (NCBI taxonomy): Eukaryota > Metazoa > Arthropoda > Insecta > Orthoptera > Acrididae > Schistocerca > Schistocerca americana. Next base: position 64,524,204 of record NC_060121.1, read on the forward strand.
CGGAATCTAAAACTGCACTCACAGAAGAGGTTCAAATCATAGAAAATTAGAGTGTCAGTCCTCTTGTACTTAAGTCGGCATTGTGCCTTTTTTATTAAATTCGGATGCAATTTCTGTTTTACATCGTCAATAAGAAGAGCCAAGGGATACAGTAAACCTGAAGTGAAGCATCGGAATCTAAAACTGGACTCACAGGAGAGGTTCAAATCATAGAAAGTTACAGGGTTTGTCATCTTGTACTTAAGTCGGCATTGTGCCTTTTGTATTAAATTCGGATGCTATTTCTGTGTTTCATAGTCAATAAGAAGGTCCAAGGTATACTGTAAACCTGAAGTGAAGCATCGGAATCTAAAACTGGACTCACAGGAGAGGTTCAAATCATAGAAAGTTAGAGTGTCAGTCCTCTTGTACTTAAGTCGGCATTGTGCCTTTTGAATTTAATTCCGATACAATTTCTGTGCTTCATCGTCAATAAGAAGGTCCAAGGTATACAGTAAACCTGAAGTGAAGCATCGGAATCTAAAACTGGACACACAGGAGAGGTTCAAATCATAGAAAGTTAGAGGGTCAGTCATCTTATACTTAATTCGCATTGTGCCTTTTGTATTAAATTCGAATGCTATTTCTGTGTTTCATCGTCAATAAGAAGGTCCAAGGTATACAGTAAACATGAAGTGAAGCATCGGAATCTAAAACTGCACTCACAGGAGAGGTTCAAATCATAGAAAGTTAGAGTGTTAGTACTCTTGTACTTAAGTCGGCATTGTGCCTTTAGTATTAAATTCGGATGCAATTTCTGTGTTTCATAGTCAAGGAGAAGGTCCAAGGGATACAGTAAACCTGAAGTGAAGCATCGGAATCTAAAACTGGACTCACAGGAGAGGTTTAAATCATAGAAAGTTAGAGTGTAAGCCCTCTTGTACTTAAGTCGGCATTGTGCCTTTTGTATTAAATTCGGATGCAATTTCTGTATTTCATCGTCAATATGAAGGTCCAAGGTATACAGTAAACCTGAAGTGAAGCATCGGAATCTAAAACTGGACTCACAGGAGAGGTTCATATCATAGAAAGTTAGAGTGTAAGCCCTCTTGTACTTAAGTCGGCATTGTGCCTTTTGTATTAAATTCGGATGCAATTTCTGTGTTACATCGTCAATAAGAAGGTCCAAGGGATACAGTAAACCTGAAGTGAAGCATCGGAATCTAAAACTGGACTCACAGGAGAGGTTCAAATCATAGAAAGTTAGAGGGTCAGTCAACTTGTACTTAAGTCGGCATTGTGCCTTTTCTATTAAATTCGGATGCTATTTCTGTGTTTCATCGTCAATAAGAAGGTCCAAGGTATACAGTAAACCTGAAGTGAAGCAGCGGAATGTAAAACTGGACTCACAAGAGAGGTTCAAATCACAGAAAGTTAGAGTGTCAGTCCTCTTGTATTTAAGTCGGCATTGTGCCTTTTGTATTAAATGCGGATGCAATTTCTGTGTTTTATCGTCAATAAGAGGGTCCTAGGATTACAGTAAACCTGAAGTGAAGCATCGGAATCTAAAACTGCACTCACAGGAGAGGTTCAAATCATAGAAAGTTAGAGTGTCAGACCTCTTGTACTTATGTCGTCATTGTGCCTTTTGTATTAAATTCGGATGCAATTTCTGTGTTTCATCGTCAATAAGAAGGTCCAAGGTATACATTAAACCTGAAGTGAAGCATCGGAAGCTAAAACTGCACTCACAGAAGAGGTTCAAATCATAGAAAATTAGAGTGTCAGTCCTCTTGTACTTAAGTCGGCATTGTGCCTTTTGTATTAAATTCGGATGCAATTTCTGTGTTACATCGTCAATAAGAAGGTCCAAGGGATACAGTAAACCTGAAGTGAAGCATCGGAATCTAAAACTGGACTCACAGGAGAGGTTCAAATCATAGAAAGTTAGAGGGTTTGTCATCTTGTACTTAAGTCGGCATTGTGCCTTTTGTATTAAATTCGGATGCTATTTCTGTGTTTCATCGTCAATAAGAAGGTCCAAGGTATACAGTAAACCTGAAGTGAAGCAGCGGAATGTAAAACTGGACTCACAAGAGAGGTTCAAATCACAGAAAGTTAGAGTGTCAGTCCTCTTGTACTTAAGTCGGCATTGTGCCTTTTGTATTAAATTCGGATGCAATTTCTGTGTTTGATCGTCAATAAGAAGGTCCTAGGATTACAGTAAAGCTGAAGTGTAGCATCGGAATCTAACACTGGACTCACAGGGGAGGTTCAAATCATCGAAAGTTAGAGTGTCAGCCCTCTTGTACTTATGCCGGCATTGTGCCTTTTGTATTAAATTCGGATGCAATTTCTGTATTTCATCGTCAATATGAAGGTCCAAGGTATACAGTAAACCTGAAGTGAAGCATCGGAATCTAAAACTGGACTCACAGGAGAGGTTCATATCATAGAAAGTTAGAGTGTAAGCCCTCTTGTACTTAAGTCGGCATTGTGCCTTTTGTATTAAATTCGGATGCAATTTCTGTGTTACATCGTCAATAAGAAGGTCCAAGGGATACAGTAAACCTGAAGTGAAGCATCGGAATCTAAAACTGGACTCACAGGAGAGGTTCAAATCATAGAAAGTTAGAGGGTCAGTCAACTTGTACTTAAGTCGGCATTGTGCCTTTTCTATTAAATTCGGATGCTATTTCTGTGTTACATCGTCAATAAGAAGGTCCGAGGTATACAGAAAACCTGAAGTGAAGCATCGGAATCTAAAACTGGACTCACAGGAGAGGTTCAAATCATAGAAAGTTAGAGTGTCAGTCCTCTTGTACTTAAGTCGGCATTGTGCCTTTTGTTTTAAATTCGGATGCAATTTCTGTGTTTCATCGTCAATAAGAAGGTCCGAGGTATACAGAAAACCTGAAGTGAAGCATCGGAATCTAAAACTGGACTCACAGGAGAGGTTCATATCATAGAAAGTTAGAGTGTTAGTACTTTTGTACTTAAGTCGGCATTGTGCCTTTAGTATTAAATTCGGATGCAATTTCTGTGTTTCATAGTCAAGAAGAAGGTCCAAGGGATACAGTAAACCTGAAGTGAAGCATCGGAATCTAAAACTGGACTCACAGGAGAGGTTTAAATCATAGAAAGTTAGAGTGTCAGTCCTCTAGTACTTAGGTCGGCATTGTTCCTTTTGTATTAAATTCGGATGCTATTTCTGTGTTTCATCGTCAATAAGAAGGTCCAGGGTATACAGTAAACCTGAAGTGAAGCATCGGAATCTAAAACTGGACTCACAGGAGAGGTTCAAATCATAGAAAGTTAGAGTGTCAGTCCTCTTGTACTTAGGTCCGCATTGTGCCTTTTGTATTAAATTCGGATGCAACTTCTGAGTTACATCGTCAATAAGAAGGTCCAAGGGATACAGTAAACCTGAAGTGAAGCATCGGAATCTAAAACTGGACTCACAGGAGAGGTTCAAATCATAGAAAGTTAGAGGGTCAGTCATCTTGTACTTAAGTCTGCATTATGCCTTTTGTATTAAATTCGGATGCTAATTCTGTATTTCATCGTCAATAAGAAGGTCCAAGGTATACAGTAAACCTGAAGTGAAGCATCGGAATCTAAAACTGGACTCACAGGAGCGGTTCAAATCATAGAACGTTAGAGTGTCAGTCCTCTTGTTCTTAAGTCGGCATTGTGCCTCATGTTTTAAATTCGGATGCAATTTCTGTGTTTCATCGTCAATATGAAGGTCCAAGGTATACAGTAAACCTGAAGTGAAGCATCGGAATCTAAAACTGGACTCACAGGAGAGGTTCAAATCATAGAAAGTTAGAGTGTCAGTCCTCTTGTACTTATGTCGTCATTGTGCCTTTTGTATTAAATTCGGATGCGATTTCTGTGTTTCATCGTCAATAAGAAGGTCCAAGGTATACAGTAAACCTGAAGTGAAGCATCGGAATCTAAAACTGCACTCACAGGAGAGGTTCATATCACAGAAAGTTAGAGTGTCAGTCCTCTTGTACTTAAGTCGGCATTGTGCCTTTTGTATTAAAATCGGATGCAATTTCTGTGTTACATCGTCAATAAGAAGGTCCAAGGGATACAGTAAACCTGAAGTGAAGCATCGGAATCTAAAACTGGACTCACAGGCGAGGTTCAAATCATAGAAAGTTAGAGGGGCAGTCATCTTGTACTTAAGTCGGCATTGTGCCTTTTGTATTAAATTCGGATGCTATTTCCGTGTTTCATCGTCAATAAGAAGGTCCAAGGTATACTGTAAACCTGAAGTGAAGCATCGGAATCTAAAACTGGACTCACAGGAGAGGTTCAAATCATAGAAAGTTAGAGTGTCAGTCCTCTTGTACTTAAGTCGGCATTGTGCCTTTTGAATTTAATTCCGATACAATTTCTGTGCTTCATCGTCAATAAGAAGGTCCAAGGTATACAGTAAACCTGAAGTGAAGCATCGGAATCTAAAACTGGACTCACAGGAGAGGTTCAAATCATAGAAAGTTAGAGGGTCAGTCATCTTGTACATAATTCGCATTGTGCCTTTTGTATTAAATTCGAATGCTATTTCTGTGTTTCATCGTCAATAAGAAGGTCCAAGGTATACAGTAAACATGAAGTGAAGCATCGGAATCTAAAACTGCACTCACAGGAGAGGTTCAAATCATAGAAAGTTAGAGTGTTAGTACTCTTGTACTTAAGTCGGCATTGTGCCTTTTGTATTAAATTCGGATGCAATTTCTGTGTTTCATCGTCAATAAGAAGGTCCAAGGTATACAGTAAACCTGAAGTGAAGCAGCGGAATGTAAAACTGGACTCACAAGAGAGGTTCAAATCACAGAAAGTTAGAGTGTCAGTCCTCTTGTACTTAAGCCGGCATTGTGCCTTTTGTATTAAATTCGGATGCAACTTCTGAATTTCATCGTCAAAATGAAGGTCCAAGGTATACAGTAAACCTGAAGTGAAGCATCGGAATCTAAAACTGGACTCACAGGAGAGGTTCAAATCATAGAAAGTTAGAGTGTAAGCCCTCTTGTACTTAAGTCGGCATTGTGCCTTTTGTATTAAATTCGGATGCAATTTCTGTGTTACATCGTCAATACGAAGGTCCAAGGGATACAGTAAACCTGAAGTGAAGCATCGGAATCTAAAACTGGACTCACAGGAGAGGTTCAAATCATAGAAAGTTAGAGGGTCAGTCAACTTGTACTTAAGTCGGCATTGTGCCTTTTCTATTAAATTCGGATGCTATTTCTGTGTTTCATCGTCAATAAGAAGGTCCAAGGTATACAGTAAACCTGATGTGAAGCATCGGAATCTAAAACTGGACTCACAGGAGAGGTTCAAATCATAGAAAGTTAGAGTGTCAGTCCTCTTGTACTTAAGTCGGCATTGTGGCTTTTGTTTTAAATTCGGATGTTATTTCTGTGTTTCATCGTCAATAAGATGGTCCGAGGTATACAGAAAACCTGAAGTGAAGCATCGGAATCTAAAACTGGACTTACAGGAGAGGTTCATATCATAGAAAGTTAGAGGGTCAGTCATCTTGTACTTAAGTCGGCATTGTGCCTTTTGTATTAAATTCGGATGCTATTTCTGTATTTCTTCGTCAATAAGAAGGTCCAAGGTATACAGTAAACCTCAAGTGAAGCATCGGAATCTGAAACTGGACTCACAGGAGAGGTTCAAATCATAGAAAGTTAGAGTGTCAGACCTCTTGTACTTATGTCGTCATTGAGCCTTTTGTATTAAATTCGGATGCAATTTCTGTGTTTCATCGTCAATAAGAAGGTCCAAGGCATACAGTAAACCTGAAGTGAAGCATCGGAATCTAAAACTGCACTCACAGAAGAGGTTCAAATCATAGAAAATTAGAGTGTCAGTCCTCTTGTACTTAAGTCGGCATTGTGCCTTTTGTATTAAATTCGGATGCAATTTCTGTGTTACATCGTCAATAAGAAGGTCCAAGGGATACAGTAAACCTGAAGTGAAGCATCGGAATCTAAAACTGGACTCACAGGAGAGGTTCAAATCATAGAAAGTTAGAGGGTTTGTCATCTTGTACTTAAGTCGGCATTGTGCCTTTTGTATTAAATTCGGATGCTATTTCTGTGTTTCATCGTCAATAAGAAGGTCCAAGGTATACTGTAAACCTGAAGTGAAGCATCGGAATCTAAAACTGGACTCACAGGAGAGGTTCAAATCATAGAAAGTTAGAGTGTCAGTCCTCTTGTACTTAAGTCGGCATTGTGCCTTTTGAATTTAATTCCGATACAATTTCTGTGCTTCATCGTCAATAAGAAGGTCCAAGGTATACAGTAAACCTGAAGTGAAGCATCGGAATCTAAAACTGGACTCACAGGAGAGGTTCAAATCATAGAAAGTTAGAGGGTCAGTCATCTTATACTTAATTCGCATTGTGCCTTTTGTATTAAATTCGAATGCTATTTCTGTGTTTCATCGTCAATAAGAAGGTCCAAGGTATACAGTAAACATGAAGTGAAGCATCGGAATCTAAAACTGCACTCACAGGAGAGGTTCAAATCATAGAAAGTTAGAGTGTTAGTACTCTTGTACTTAAGTCGGCATTGTGCCATTTGTATTAAATTCGGATGCAATTTCTGTGTTTCATCGTCAATAAGAAGGTCCAAGGTATACAGTAAACCTGAAGTGAAGCAGCGGAATATAAAACTGGACTCACAAGAGAGGTTCAAATCACAGAAAGTTAGAGTGTCAGTCCTCTTGTACTTAAGTCGGCATTGTGCCTTTTGTATTAAATTCGGATGCAGTTTCTGTGTTTGATCGTCAATAAGAAGGTCCTAGGATTACAGTAAAGCTGAAGTGTAGCATCAGAATCTAACACTGGACTCACAGGGGAGGTTCAAATCATCGAAAGTTAGAGTGTCAGCCCTCTTGTACTTAAGACGGCATTGTGCCTTTTGTATTAAATTCGGATGCAATTTCTGTATTTCATCGTCAATATGAAGGTCCAAGGTATACAGTAAACCTGAAGTGAAGCATCGGAATCTAAAACTGGACTCACAGGAGAGGTTCATATCATAGAAAGTTAGAGTGTAAGCCCTCTTGTACTTAAGTCGGCATTGTGCCTTTTGTATTAAATTCGGATGCAATTTCTGTGTTACATCGTCAATAAGAAGGTCCAAGGGATACAGTAAACCTGAAGTGAAGCATCGGAATCTAAAACTGGACTCACAGGAGAGGTTCAAATCATAGAAAGTTAGAGGGTCAGTCAACTTGTACTTAAGTCGGCATTGTGCCTTTTCTATTAAATTCGGATGCTATTTCTGTGTTTCATCGTCAATAAGAAGGTCCAAGGTATACAGTAAACCTGATGTGAAGCATCGGAATCTAAAACTGGACTCACAGGAGAGGTTCAAATCATAGAAAGTTAGAGTGTCAGTCCTCTTGTACTTAAGTCGGCATTGTGCCTTTTGTTTTAAATTCGGATGCAATTTCTGTGTTTCATCGTCAATAAGAAGGTCCGAGGTATACAGAAAACCTGAAGTGAAGCATCGGAATCTAAAACTGGACTCACAGGAGAGGTTCATATCATAGAAAGTTAGAGTGTCAGTCCTCTTGTACTTAAGTCGGCATTGTGCTTTTTGTTTTAATTTCGGATGCAATTTCTGTGTTTCATCGTCAATAGGATGGTCCGAGGTATACAGAAAACCTGAAGTGAAGCATCGGAATCTAAAACTGGACTCACAGGAGAGGTTCATATCATAGAAAGTTAGAGGGTCAGTCATCTTGTACTTAAGTCGGCATTGTGCCTTTTGTATTAAATTCGGATGCTATTTCTGTATTTCATCGTCAATAAGAAGGTCCAAGGTATACAGTAAACCTCAAGTGAAGCATCGGAATCTGAAACTGGACTCACAGGAGAGGTTCAAATCATAGAAAGTTAGAGTGTCAGACCTCTTGTACTTATGTCGTCATTGAGCCTTTTGTATTAAATTCGGATGCAATTTCTGTGTTTCACCGTCAATAAGAAGGTCCAAGGCATACAGTAAACCTGAAGTGAAGCATCGGAATCTAAAACTGCACTCACAGAAGAGGTTCAAATCATAGAAAATTAGAGTGTCAGTCCTCTTGTACTTAAGTCGGCATTGTGCCTTTTGTATTAAATTCGGATGCAATTTCTGTGTTACATCGTCAATAAGAAGGTCCAAGGGATACAGTAAACCTGAAGTGAAGCATCGGAATCTAAAACTGGACTCACAGGAGAGGTTCAAATCATAGAAAGTTACAGGGTTTGTCATCTTGTACTTAAGTCGGCATTGTGCCTTTTGTATTAAATTCGGATGCTATTTCTGTGTTTCATCGTCAATAAGAAGGTCCAAGGTATACTGTAAACCTGAAGTGAAGCATCGGAATCTAAAACTGGACTCACAGGAGAGGTTCAAATCATAGAAAGTTAGAGTGTCAGTCCTCTTGTACTTAAGTCGGCATTGTGCCTTTTGAATTTAATTCCGATACAATTTCTGTGCTTCATCGTCAATAAGAAGGTCCAAGGTATACAGTAAACCTGAAGTGAAGCATCGGAATCTAAAACTGGACTCACAGGAGAGGTTCAAATCATAGAAAGTTAGAGGGTCAGTCATCTTATACTTAATTCGCATTGTGCCTTTTGTATTAAATTCGAATGCTATTTCTGTGTTTCATCGTCAATAAGAAGGTCCAAGGTATACAGTAAACATGAAGTGAAGCATCGGAATCTAAAACTGCACTCACAGGAGAGGTTCAAATCATAGAAAGTTAGAGTGTTAGTACTCTTGTACTTAAGTCGGCATTGTGCCTTTTGTATTAAATTCGGATGCAATTTCTGTGCTTCATCGTCAATAAAACGGTCCAAGGTACACAGTAAACCTGAAGTGAAGCAGCGGAATGTAAAACTGGACTCACAAGAGAGGTTCAAATCACAGAGAGTTAGAGTGTCAGTCCTCTTGTACTTAAGTCGGCATTGTGCCTTTTGTATTAAATTCGGATGCAATTTCTGTGTTTGATCGTCAATAAGAAGGTCCTAGGATTACAGTAAAGCTGAAGTGTAGCATCGGAATCTAACACTGGACTCACAGGGCAGGTTCAAATCATCGAAAGTTAGAGTGTCAGTCCTCTTGTACTTAAGTCGGCATTGTGCCTTTTGAATTTAATTCCGATACAATTTCTGTGCTTCATCGTCAATAAGAAGGTCCAAGGTATACAGTAAACCTGAAGTGAAGCATCGGAATCTAAAACTGGACTCACAGGAGAGGTTCAAATCATAGAAAGTTAGAGGGTCAGTCAACTTGTACTTAAGTCGGCATTGTGCCTTTTCTATTAAATTCGGATGCTATTTCTGTGTTTCATCGTCAATAAGAAGGTCCAAGGTATACAGTAAACCTGATGTGAAGCATCGGAATCTAAAACTGGACTCACAGGAGAGGTTCAAATCATAGAAAGTTAGAGTGTCAGTCCTCTTGTACTTAAGTCGGCATTGTGGCTTTTGTTTTAAATTCGGATGTTATTTCTGTGTTTCATCGTCAATAAGATGGTCCGAGGTATACAGAAAACCTGAAGTGAAGCATCGGAATCTAAAACTGGACTTACAGGAGAGGTTCATATCATAGAAAGTTAGAGGGTCAGTCATCTTGTACTTAAGTCGGCATTGTGCCTTTTGTATTAAATTCGGATGCTATTTCTGTATTTCTTCGTCAATAAGAAGGTCCAAGGTATACAGTAAACCTCAAGTGAAGCATCGGAATCTGAAACTGGACTCACAGGAGAGGTTCAAATCATAGAAAGTTAGAGTGTCAGACCTCTTGTACTTATGTCGTCATTGAGCCTTTTGTATTAAATTCGGATGCAATTTCTGTGTTTCATCGTCAATAAGAAGGTCCAAGGCATACAGTAAACCTGAAGTGAAGCATCGGAATCTAAAACTGCACTCACAGAAGAGGTTCAAATCATAGAAAATTAGAGTGTCAGTCCTCTTGTACTTAAGTCGGCATTGTGCCTTTTGTATTAAATTCGGATGCAATTTCTGTGTTACATCGTCAATAAGAAGGTCCAAGGGATACAGTAAACCTGAAGTGAAGCATCGGAATCTAAAACTGGACTCACAGGAGAGGTTCAAATCATAGAAAGTTAGAGGGTTTGTCATCTTGTACTTAAGTCGGCATTGTGCCTTTTGTATTAAATTCGGATGCTATTTCTGTGTTTCATCGTCAATAAGAAGGTCCAAGGTATACTGTAAACCTGAAGTGAAGCATCGGAATCTAAAACTGGACTCACAGGAGAGGTTCAAATCATAGAAAGTTAGAGTGTCAGTCCTCTTGTACTTAAGTCGGCATTGTGCCTTTTGAATTTAATTCCGATACAATTTCTGTGCTTCATCGTCAATAAGAAGGTCCAAGGTATACAGTAAACCTGAAGTGAAGCATCGGAATCTAAAACTGGACTCACAGGAGAGGTTCAAATCATAGAAAGTTAGAGGGTCAGTCATCTTATACTAAATTCGCATTGTGCCTTTTGTATTAAATTCGAATGCTATTTCTGTGTTTCATCGTCAATAAGAAGGTAAAAGGTATACAGTAAACATGAAGTGAAGCATCGGAATCTAAAACTGCACTCACAGGAGAGGTTCAAATCATAGAAAGTTAGAGTGTTAGTACTCTTGTACTTAAGTCGGCATTGTGCCATTTGTATTAAATTCGGATGCAATTTCTGTGTTTCATCGTCAATAAGAAGGTCCAAGGTATACAGTAAACCTGAAGTGAAGCAGCGGAATATAAAACTGGACTCACAAGAGAGGTTCAAATCACAGAAAGTTAGAGTGTCAGTCCTCTTGTACTTAAGTCGGCATTGTGCCTTTTGTATTAAATTCGGATGCAGTTTCTGTGTTTGATCGTCAATAAGAAGGTCCTAGGATTACAGTAAAGCTGAAGTGTAGCATCAGAATCTAACACTGGACTCACAGGGGAGGTTCAAATCATCGAAAGTTAGAGTGTCAGCCCTCTTGTACTTAAGACGGCATTGTGCCTTTTGTATTAAATTCGGATGCAATTTCTGTATTTCATCGTCAATATGAAGGTCCAAGGTATACAGTAAACCTGAAGTGAAGCATCGGAATCTAAAACTGGACTCACAGGAGAGGTTCATATCATAGAAAGTTAGAGTGTAAGCCCTCTTGTACTTAAGTCGGCATTGTGCCTTTTGTATTAAATTCGGATGCAATTTCTGTGTTACATCGTCAATAAGAAGGTCCAAGGGATACAGTAAACCTGAAGTGAAGCATCGGAATCTAAAACTGGACTCACAGGAGAGGTTCAAATCATAGAAAGTTAGAGGGTCAGTCAACTTGTACTTAAGTCGGCATTGTGCCTTTTCTATTAAATTCGGATGCTATTTCTGTGTTTCATCGTCAATAAGAAGGTCCAAGGTATACAGTAAACCTGATGTGAAGCATCGGAATCTAAAACTGGACTCACAGGAGAGGTTCAAATCATAGAAAGTTAGAGTGTCAGTCCTCTTGTACTTAAGTCGGCATTGTGCCTTTTGTTTTAAATTCGGATGCAATTTCTGTGTTTCATCGTCAATAAGAAGGTCCGAGGTATACAGAAAACCTGAAGTGAAGCATCGGAATCTAAAACTGGACTCACAGGAGAGGTTCATATCATAGAAAGTTAGAGTGTCAGTCCTCTTGTACTTAAGTCGGCATTGTGCTTTTTGTTTTAATTTCGGATGCAATTTCTGTGTTTCATCGTCAATAGGATGGTCCGAGGTATACAGAAAACCTGAAGTGAAGCATCGGAATCTAAAACTGGACTCACAGGAGAGGTTCATATCATAGAAAGTTAGAGGGTCAGTCATCTTGTACTTAAGTCGGCATTGTGCCTTTTGTATTAAATTCGGATGCTATTTCTGTATTTCATCGTCAATAAGAAGGTCCAAGGTATACAGTAAACCTCAAGTGAAGCATCGGAATCTGAAACTGGACTCACAGGAGAGGTTCAAATCATAGAAAGTTAGAGTGTCAGACCTCTTGTACTTATGTCGTCATTGAGCCTTTTGTATTAAATTCGGATGCAATTTCTGTGTTTCACCGTCAATAAGAAGGTCCAAGGCATACAGTAAACCTGAAGTGAAGCATCGGAATCTAAAACTGCACTCACAGAAGAGGTTCAAATCATAGAAAATTAGAGTGTCAGTCCTCTTGTACTTAAGTCGGCATTGTGCCTTTTGTATTAAATTCGGATGCAATTTCTGTGTTACATCGTCAATAAGAAGGTCCAAGGGATACAGTAAACCTGAAGTGAAGCATCGGAATCTAAAACTGGACTCACAGGAGAGGTTCAAATCATAGAAAGTTACAGGGTTTGTCATCTTGTACTTAAGTCGGCATTGTGCCTTTTGTATTAAATTCGGATGCTATTTCTGTGTTTCATCGTCAATAAGAAGGTCCAAGGTATACTGTAAACCTGAAGTGAAGCATCGGAATCTAAAACTGGACTCACAGGAGAGGTTCAAATCATAGAAAGTTAGAGTGTCAGTCCTCTTGTACTTAAGTCGGCATTGTGCCTTTTGAATTTAATTCCGATACAATTTCTGTGCTTCATCGTCAATAAGAAGGTCCAAGGTATACAGTAAACCTGAAGTGAAGCATCGGAATCTAAAACTGGACTCACAGGAGAGGTTCAAATCATAGAAAGTTAGAGGGTCAGTCATCTTATACTTAATTCGCATTGTGCCTTTTGTATTAAATTCGAATGCTATTTCTGTGTTTCATCGTCAATAAGAAGGTCCAAGGTATACAGTAAACATGAAGTGAAGCATCGGAATCTAAAACTGCACTCACAGGAGAGGTTCAAATCATAGAAAGTTAGAGTGTTAGTACTCTTGTACTTAAGTCGGCATTGTGCCTTTTGTATTAAATTCGGATGCAATTTCTGTGCTTCATCGTCAATAAAACGGTCCAAGGTACACAGTAAACCTGAAGTGAAGCAGCGGAATGTAAAACTGGACTCACAAGAGAGGTTCAAATCACAGAGAGTTAGAGTGTCAGTCCTCTTGTACTTAAGTCGGCATTGTGCCTTTTGTATTAAATTCGGATGCAATTTCTGTGTTTGATCGTCAATAAGAAGGTCCTAGGATTACAGTAAAGCTGAAGTGTAGCATCGGAATCTAACACTGGACTCACAGGGCAGGTTCAAATCATCGAAAGTTAGAGTGTCAGCCCTCTTGTACTTAAGACGGCATTGTGCCTTTTGTATTAAATTCGGATGCAATTTCTGTATTTCATCGTCAATATGAAGGTCCAAGGTATACAGTAAACCTGAAGTGAAGCATCGGAATCTAAAACTGGACTCACAGGAGAGGTTCATATCATAGAAAGTTAGAGTGTCAGTCCTCTTGTACTTAAGTCGGCATTGTGCCTTTTGTTTTAAATTCGGATGCAATTTCTGTGTTTCATCGTCAATAAGAAGGTCCGAGGTATACAGAAAACCTGAAGTGAAGCATCGGAATCTAAAACTGGACTCACAGGAGAGGTTCATATCATAGAAAGTTAGAGTGTTGGTACTTTTGTACTTAAGTCGGCATTGTGCCTTTAGTATTAAATTCGGATGCAATTTCTGTGTTTCATAGTCAAGGAGAAGGTCCAAGGGATACAGTAAACCTGAAGTGAAGCATCGGAATCTAAAACTGGACTCACAGGAGAGGTTTAAATCATAGAAAGTTAGAGTGTCAGTCCTCTTGTACTTAGGTCGGCATTGTGCCTTTTGTATTAAATTCGGATGCAATTTCTGTGTTTCATCGTCAATAAGAAGGTCCAGGGTATACAGTAAACCTGAAGTGAAGCATCGGAATCCAAAACTGGACTCACAGGAGAGGTTCAAATCATAGAAAGTTAGAGTGTCAGTCCTCTTGTACTTAGGTCCGCATTGTGCCTTTTGTATTAAATTCGGATGCAATTTCTGTGTTACATCGTCAATAAGAAGGTCCTAGGGATACAGTAAACCTGAAGTGAAGCATCGGAATCTAAAACTGGACTCACAGGAGAGGTTCAAATCATAGAAAGTTAGAGGGTCAGTCATCTTGTACTTAAGTCGGCATTATGCCTTTTGTATTAAATTCGGATGCTATTTCTGTATTTCATCGTCAATAAGAAGGTCCAAGGTATACAGTAAACCTGAAGTGAAGCATCGGTATCTAAAACTGGACTCACAGGAGAGGTTCAAATCATAGAACGTTAGAGTGTCAGTCCTCTTGTACTTATGTCGTCATTGTGCCTTTTGTATTAAATTCGGATGCAATTTCTGTGTTTCATCGTCAATAAGAAGGTCCAAGGCATACAGTAAACCTGAAGTGAAGCATGGGAATCTAAAACTGCACTCACAGGAGAGGTTCAAATCATAGAAAGTTAGAGTGTCAGTCCTCTTGTACTTAAGTCGGCATTGTGCCTTTTGTATTAAAATCGGATGCAATTTCTGTGTTACATCGTCAATAAGAAGGTCCAAGGGATACAGTAAACCTGAAGTGAAGCATCGGAATCTAAAACTGGACTCACAGGCGAGGTTCAAATCATAGAAAGTTAGAGGGTCAGTCATCTTGTACTTAAGTCGGCATTGTGCCTTTTTTATTAAATTCGGATGCTATTTCTGTATTTCATCGTCAATAAGAAGGTCCAAGGTATACAGTAAACCTCAAGTGAAGCATCGGAATCTGAAACTGGACTCACAGGAGAGGTTCAAATCATAGAAAGTTAGAGTGTCAGACCTCTTGTACTTATGTCGTCATTGTGCCTTTTGTATAAAATTCGGATGCAATATCTGTGTTTCATCGTCAATAAGAAGGTCCAAGGTATACATTAAACCTGAAGTGAAGCATCGGAATCTAAAACTGCACTCACAGAAGAGGTTCAAATCATAGAAAATTAGAGTGTCAGTCCTCTTGTACTTAAGTCGGCATTGTGCCTTTTGTATTAAATTCGGATGCAATTTCTGTGTTACATCGTCAATAAGAAGGTCCAAGGGATACAGTAAACCTGAAGTGAAGCATCGGAATCTAAAACTGGACTCACAGGAGAGATTCAAATCGTAGAAAGTTAGAGGGTTTGTCATCTTGTACTTAAGTCGGCATTGTGCCTTTTGTATTAAATTCGGATGCTATTTCCGTGTTTCATCGTCAATAAGAAGGTCCAAGGTATACTGTAAACCTGAAGTGAAGCATCGGAATCTAAAACTGGACTCACAGGAGAGGTTCAAATCATAGAAAGTTGGAGTGTCAGTCCTCTTGTACTTAAGTCGGCATTGTGCCTTTTGAATTTAATTCCGATACAATTTCTGTGCTTCCTCGTCAATAAGAAGGTCCAAGGTATACAGTAAACCTGAAGTGAAGCATCGGAATCTAAAACTGGACTCACAGGAGAGGTTCAAATCATAGAAAGTTAGAGGGTCAGTCATCTTGTACTTAATTCGCATTGTGCCTTTTGTATTAAATTCGCATGCTATTTCTGTGTTTCATCGTCAATAAGAAGGTCCAAGGTAGACAGTAAACATGAAGTGAAGCATCGGAATCTAAAACTGCACTCACAGGAGAGGTTCAAATCATAGAAAGTTAGAGTGTTAGTACTCTTGTACTTAAGTCGGCATTGTGCCTTTTGTATTAAATTCGGATGCAATTTCTGTGTTTCATCGTCAATAAGAAGGTCCAAGGTATACAGTAAACCTGAAGTGAAGCAGCGGAATGTAAAACTGGACTCACAAGAGAGGTTCAAATCACAGAAAGTTAGAGTGTCAGTCCTCTTGTACTTAAGTCGGCATTGTGCCTTTTGTATTAAATTCGGATGCAATTTCTGTGTTTGATCGTCAATAAGAAGGTCCTAGGATTACAGTAAAGCTGAAGTGTAGCATCGGAATCTAACACTGGACTCACAGGGGAGGTTCAAATCATCGAAAGTTAGAGTGTCAGCCCTCTTGTACTTAAGCCGGCATTGTGCCTTTTGTATTAAATTCGGATGCAACTTCTGTATTTCATCGTCAATATGAAGGTCCAAGGTATGCAGTAAACCTGAAGTGAAGCATCGGAATCTAAAACTGGACTCACAGGAGAGGTTCAAATCATAGAAAGTTAGAGTGTAAGCCCTCTTGTACTTAAGTCGGCATTGTGCCTTTTGTATTAAATTCGGATGCAATTTCTGTGTTACATCGTCAATAAGAAGGTCCAAGGGATACAGTAAACCTGAAGTGAAGCATCGGAATCTAAAACTGGACTCACAGGAGAGGTTCAAATCATAGAAAGTTAGAGGGTCAGTCAACTTGTACTTAAGTCGGCATTGTGCCTTTTCTATTAAATTCGGATGCTATTTCTGTGTTTCATCGTCAATAAGAAGGTCTAAGGTATACAGTAAACCTGAAGTGAGGCATCGGAATCTAAAACTGGACTCACAGGAGAGGTTCAAATCATAGAAAGTTAGAGTGTCAGTCCTCTTGTACTTAAGTCGGCATTGTGCCTTTTGTTTTAAATTCGGATGCAATTTCTGTGTTTCATCGTCAATAAGATGGTCCGAGGTATACAGAAAACCTGAAGTGAAGCATCGGAATTTAAAACTGGACTCACAGGAGAGGTTCATATCATAGAAAGTTAGAGAGTTAGTACTTTTGTACTTAAGTCGGCATTGTGCCTTTAGTATTAAATTCGGGTGCAATTTCTGTGTTTCATAGTTAAGAAGAAGGTCCAATTGATACAGTAAACCTGAAGTGAAGCATCGAAATCTAAAACTGGACTCACAAGAGAGGTTCAAATCACAGAAATTTTGAGTGTCATTCCTATTGTACTTAAGTCATCATTGTGCCTTTTGTATTAAATTCGGATGCAATTTCTGTGTTTTATCGTCAGTAGGAAGGTCCTAGGATTACAGTAAACCTGAAGTGTAGCATCGGAATCTAACACTGGACTCACAGGGGAGGTTCAAATCATCGAAAGTTAGAGTGTCAGTCCTCATTTACTTAAGTCGGCATTGTGCCTTTTGTTTTACATTCGGATGCAATTTCTGTGTTTCATCGTCAATAAGAAGGTCCAAGGTATACAGTAAACCTGAAGTGAAGCATCGGAATCTAAAACTGGACTCACAGGAGAGGTTCAAATCATAGAAAGTTAGAGTGTTTGTACTCTTGTACTTATGTCGGCATTGTGCCTTTTGTATTAAATTTGGATGCAATTTCTGTGTTTCATCGTCAATAAGAAGGTCCAAGGTATACAGTAAACCTGAAGTGAAGCATCGGAATCTAAAACTGCACTCACAGGAGAGGTTCAAATCATAGAAAGTTAGAGTGTCAGTCCTCTTGGACTTAGGTCGGCATTGTGCCTTTTGTATTAAATTCGGATGCAATTTCTGTGTTTCATCGTCAATAAGAAGGTCCAGGGTATACAGTAAACCTGAAGTGAAGCATCGGAATCTAAAACTGGACTCACAGGAGAGGTTCAAATCATAGAAAGTTAGAGTGTCAGACCTCTTGTACTTAGGTCGGCATTGTGCCTTCTGTATTAAATTCGGATGCAATTTCTGTGTTACATCGTCAATAAGAAGGTCCAAGGGATACAGTAAACCTGAAGTGAAGCATCGGAATCTAAAACTGGACTCACAGGAGAGGTTCAAATCATAGAAAGTTAGAGGGTCAGTCATCTTGTACTTAAGTCGGCATTATGTGTTTTGTACTAAATTCGGATGCTATTTCTGTATTTCACCGTCAATATGAAGGTCCAAGGTACACAGTAAACCTGAAGTGAAGCATCGGAATCTAAAACTGGACTCACAGGAGAGGTTCAAATCATAGGAAGTTAGTGTGTCAGTAATCTTGTACTTAAGTCGGCATTGTGCCTTTTGTTTTAAATTCGGATGCAATTTCTGTGTTACATCGTCAATAAGAAGGTCCAAGGGATACAGTAAACCTGAAGTGAAGCATCGGAATCTAAAACTGGACTCACAGGAGAGGTTCAAATCATAGAAAGTTAGAGTGTCAGTCCTCTTGTACTTAAGTCGGCATTGTGCCTTTTGTTTTAAATTCGGATGCAATTTCTGTGTTTCATCGTCAATATGAAGGTCCAAGGGATACAGTAAACCTGAAGTGAAGCATCGGAATCTAAAACTGGACTCACAAGAGAGGTTCAAATCACAGAAAGTTTAAGTGTCATTCCTATTGTACTTAAGTCATCATTGTGCCTTTTGTATTAAATTCGGATGCAATTTCTGTGTTTTATCGTCAATAGGATGGTCCTAGGATTACAGTAAACCTGAAGTGTAGCATCGGATTCTAACACTGGACTCACAGGGGAGGTTCAAATCATAGAAAGTTAGAGTGTCAGTCCTCTTGTACTTATGTCGTCATTGTGCCTTTTGTATTAAATTCGGATGCAATTTCTGTGTTTCATCGTCAATAAGAAGGTCCAAGGTATACAGTAAACCTGAAGTGAAGCATCGGAATCTAAAACTGCACTCACAGGAGAGGTTCAAATCATAGAAAGTTAGAGTGTCAGTCCTCTTGTACTTTGGTCGCCATTGTGCCATTTGTATTAAATTCGGATGCAATTTCTGTGTTTCATCGTCAATAAGAAGGTCCAGGGTATACAGTAAACCTGAAGTGAAGCATCGGAATCTAAAACTGGACTCACAGGAGAGGTTCAAATCATAGAAAGTTAGAGTGTCAGTCCTCTTGTACTTAGGTCCGCATTGTGCCTTTTGTATTAAATTCGGATGTAATTTCTGCGTTACATCGTCAATAAGAAGGTCCAAGGGATACAGTAAACCTGAAGTGAAGCATCGGAATCTAAAACTGGACTCACAGGAGAGGTTCAAATCATAGAAAGTTAGAGGGTCAGTCATCTTGTACTTAAGTCGGCATTATGCCTTTTGTATTAAATTCGGATGCTATTTCTGTATTTCATCGTCAATATGAAGGTCCAAGGTATACAGTAAACCTCAAGTGAAGCATCGGAATCTAAAACTGGACTCACAGGAGAGGTTCAAATCATAGAAAGTTAGTGTGTCAGTAATCTTGTACTTAAGTCGGCATTGTGCCTTTTGTTTTAAATTCGGATGCAATTTCTGTGTTACATCGTCAATAAGAAGGTCCAAGGGATACAGTAAACCTGAAGTGAAGCATCGGAATCTAAAACTGGACTCACAGGAGAGGTTCGAATCATAGAAAGTTAGAGTGTCAGTCCTCTTGTACTTAAGTCGGCATTGTGCCTTTTGTTTTAAATTCGGATGCAATTTCTGTGTTTCATCGTCAATAAGAAGGTCCGAGGTATACAGAAAACCTGAAGTGAAGCATCGGAATCTAAAACTGGACTCACAGGAGAGGTTCATATCATAGAAAGTTAGAGTGTCAGTCCTCTTGTACTTAAGTCGGCGTTGTGCCTTTTGTTTTAATTTCGGATGCAATTTCTGTGTTTCATCGTCAATAGGATGGTCCGAGGTATACAGAAAACCTGAAGTGAAGCATCGGAATCTAAAACTGGACTCACAGGAGAGGTTCATATCATAGAAAGTTAGAGGGTCAGTCATCTTGTACTTAAGTCGGCATTGTGCCTTTTGTATTAAATTCGGATGCTATTTCTGTATTTCATCGTCAATAAGAAGGTCCAAGGTATACAGTAAACCTCAAGTGAAGCATCGGAATCTGAAACTGGACTCACAGGAGAGGTTCAAATCATAGAAAGTTAGAGTGTCAGACCTCTTGTACTTATGTCGTCATTGAGCCTTTTGTATTAAATTCGGATGCAATTTCTGTGTTTCACCGTCAATAAGAAGGTCCAAGGCATACAGTAAACCTGAAGTGAAGCATCGGAATCTAAAACTGCACTCACAGAAGAGGTTCAAATCATAGAAAATTAGAGTGTCAGTCCTCTTGTACTTAAGTCGGCATTGTGCCTTTTGTATTAAATTCGGATGCAATTTCTGTGTTTCACCGTCAATAAGAAGGTCCAAGGGATACAGTAAACCTGAAGTGAAGCATCGGAATCTAAAACTGGACTCACAGGAGAGGTTCAAATCATAGAAAGTTACAGGGTTTGTCATCTTGTACTTAAGTCGGCATTGTGCCTTTTGTATTAAATTCGGATGCTATTTCTGTGTTTCATCGTCAATAAGAAGGTCCAAGGTATACTGTAAACCTGAAGTGAAGCATCGGAATCTAAAACTGGACTCACAGGAGAGGTTCAAATCATAGAAAGTTAGAGTGTCAGTCCTCTTGTACTTAAGTCGGCATTGTGCCTTTTGAATTTAATTCCGATACAATTTCTGTGCTTCATCGTCAATAAGAAGGTCCAAGGTATACAGTAAACCTGAAGTGAAGCATCGGAATCTAAAACTGGACTCACAGGAGAGGTTCAAATCATAGAAAGTTAGAGGGTCAGTCATCTTATACTTAATTCGCATTGTGCCTTTTGTATTAAATTCGAATGCTATTTCTGTGTTTCATCGTCAATAAGAAGGTCCAAGGTATACAGTAAACATGAAGTGAAGCATCGGAATCTAAAACTGCACTCACAGGAGAGGTTCAAATCATAGAAAGTTAGAGTGTTAGTACTCTTGTACTTAAGTCGGCATTGTGCCTTTTGTATTAAATTCGGATGCAATTTCTGTGCTTCATCGTCAATAAAACGGTCCAAGGTACACAGTAAACCTGAAGTGAAGCAGCGGAATGTAAAACTGGACTCACAAGAGAGGTTCAAATCACAGAGAGTTAGAGTGTCAGTCCTCTTGTACTTAAGTCGGCATTGTGCCTTTTGTATTAAATTCGGATGCAATTTCTGTGTTTGATCGTCAATAAGAAGGTCCTAGGATTACAGTAAAGCTGAAGTGTAGCATCGGAATCTAACACTGGACTCACAGGGCAGGTTCAAATCATCGAAAGTTAGAGTGTCAGCCCTCTTGTACTTAAGACGGCATTGTGCCTTTTGTATTAAATTCGGATGCAATTTCTGTATTTCATCGTCAATATGAAGGTCCAAGGTATACAGTAAACCTGAAGTGAAGCATCGGAATCTAAAACTGGACTCACAGGAGAGGTTCATATCATAGAAAGTTAGAGTGTCAGTCCTCTTGTACTTAAGTCGGCATTGTGCCTTTTGTTTTAAATTCGGATGCAATTTCTGTGTTTCATCGTCAATAAGAAGGTCCGAGGTATACAGAAAACCTGAAGTGAAGCATCGGAATCTAAAACTGGACTCACAGGAGAGGTTCATATCATAGAAAGTTAGAGTGTTGGTACTTTTGTACTTAAGTCGGCATTGTGCCTTTAGTATTAAATTCGGATGCAATTTCTGTGTTTCATAGTCAAGGAGAAGGTCCAAGGGATACAGTAAACCTGAAGTGAAGCATCGGAATCTAAAACTGGACTCACAGGAGAGGTTTAAATCATAGAAAGTTAGAGTGTCAGTCCTCTTGTACTTAGGTCGGCATTGTGCCTTTTGTATTAAATTCGGATGCAATTTCTGTGTTTCATCGTCAATAAGAAGGTCCAGGGTATACAGTAAACCTGAAGTGAAGCATCGGAATCTAAAACTGGACTCACAGGAGAGGTTCAAATCATAGAAAGTTAGAGTGTCAGTCCTCTTGTACTTAGGTCCGCATTGTGCCTTTTGTATTAAATTCGGATGCAATTTCTGTGTTACATCGTCAATAAGAAGGTCCTAGGGATACAGTAAACCTGAAGTGAAGCATCGGAATCTAAAACTGGACTCACAGGAGAGGTTCAAATCATAGAAAGTTAGAGGGTCAGTCATCTTGTACTTAAGTCGGCATTATGCCTTTTGTATTAAATTCGGATGCTATTTCTGTATTTCATCGTCAATAAGAAGGTCCAAGGTATACAGTAAACCTGAAGTGAAGCATCGGAATCTAAAACTGGACTCACAGGAGAGGTTCAAATCATAGAACGTTAGAGTGTCAGTCCTCTTGTACTTATGTCGTCATTGTGCCTTTTGTATTAAATTCGGATGCAATTTCTGTGTTTCATCGTCAATAAGAAGGTCCAAGGCATACAGTAAACCTGAAGTGAAGCATGGGAATCTAAAACTGCACTCACAGGAGAGGTTCAAATCATAGAAAGTTAGAGTGTCAGTCCTCTTGTACTTAAGTCGGCATTGTGCCTTTTGTATTAAAATCGGATGCAATTTCTGTGTTACATCGTCAATAAGAAGGTCCAAGGGATACAGTAAACCTGAAGTGAAGCATCGGAATCTAAAACTGGACTCACAGGCGAGGTTCAAATCATAGAAAGTTAGAGGGTCAGTCATCTTGTACTTAAGTCGGCATTGTGCCTTTTGTATTAAATTCGGATGCTATTTCTGTATTTCATCGTCAATAAGAAGGTCCAAGGTATACAGTAAACCTCAAGTGAAGCATCGGAATCTAAAACTGGACTCACAGGAGAGGTTCAAATCATAGAAAGTTAGAGTGTCAGTCCTCTTGTACTTAAGTCGGCATTGTGCCTTTTGAATTTAATTCCGATACAATTTCTGTGCTTCATCGTCAATAAGAAGGTCCAAGGTATACAGTAAACCTGAAGTGAAGCATCGGAATCTAAAACTGGACTCACAGGAGAGGTTCAAATCATAGAAAGTTAGAGGGTCAGTCATCTTATACTTAATTCGCATTGTGCCTTTTGTATTAAATTCGAATGCTATTTCTGTGTTTCATCGTCAATAAGAAGGTCCAAGGTATACAGCAAACATGAAGTGAAGCATCGGAATCTAAAACTGCACTCACAGGAGAGGTTCAAATCATAGAAAGTTAGAGTGTTAGTACTCTTGTACTTAAGTCGGCATTGTGCCTTTTGTATTAAATTCGGATGCAATTTCTGTGCTTCATCGTCAATAAAACGGTCCAAGGTACACAGTAAACCTGAAGTGAAGCAGCGGAATGTAAAACTGGACTCACAAGAGAGGTTCAAATCACAGAGAGTTAGAGTGTCAGTCCTCTTGTACTTAAATCGGCATTGTGCCTTTTGTATTAAATTCGGATGCAATTTCTGTGTTTGATCGTCAATAAGAAGGTCCTAGGATTACAGTAAAGCTGAAGTGTAGCATCGGAATCTAACACTGGACTCACAGGGCAGGTTCAAATCATCGAAAGTTAGAGTGTCAGCCCTCTTGTACTTAAGACGGCATTGTGCCTTTTGTATTAAATTCGGATGCAATTTCTGTATTTCATCGTCAATATGAAGGTCCAAGGTATACAGTAAACCTGAAGTGAAGCATCGGAATCTAAAACTGGACTCACAGGAGAGGTTCATATCATAGAAAGTTAGAGTGTCAGTCCTCTTGTACTTAAGTCGGCATTGTGCCTTTTGTTTTAAATTCGGTTGCAATTTCTGTGTTTCATCGTCAATAAGAAGGTCCGAGGTATACAGAAAACCTGAAGTGAAGCATCGGAATCTAAAACTGGACTCACAGGAGAGGTTCATATCATAGAAAGTTAGAGTGTTGGTACTTTTGTACTTAAGTCGGCATTGTGCCTTTAGTATTAAATTCGGATGCAATTTCTGTGTTTCATAGTCAAGGAGAAGGTCCAAGGGATACAGTAAACCTGAAGTGAAGCATCGGAATCTAAAACTGGACTCACAGGAGAGGTTTAAATCATAGAAAGTTAGAGTGTCAGTCCTCTTGTACTTAGGTCGGCATTGTGCCTTTTGTATTAAATTCGGATGCAATTTCTGTGTTTCATCGTCAATAAGAAGGTCCAGGGTATACAGTAAACCTGAAGTGAAGCATCGGAATCTAAAACTGGACTCACAGGAGAGGTTCAAATCATAGAAAGTTAGAGTGTCAGTCCTCTTGTACTTAGGTCCGCATTGTGCCTTTTGTATTAAATTCGGATGCAATTTCTGTGTTACATCGTCAATAAGAAGGTCCTAGGGATACAGTAAACCTGAAGTGAAGCATCGGAATCTAAAACTGGACTCACAGGAGAGGTTCAAATCATAGAAAGTTAGAGGGTCAGTCATCTTGTACTTAAGTCGGCATTATGCCTTTTGTATTAAATTCGGATGCTATTTCTGTATTTCATCGTCAATAAGAAGGTCCAAGGTATACAGTAAACCTGAAGTGAAGCATCGGAATCTAAAACTGGACTCACAGGAGAGGTTCAAATCATAGAACGTTAGAGTGTCAGTCCTCTTGTACTTATGTCGTCATTGTGCCTTTTGTATTAAATTCGGATGCAATTTCTGTGTTTCATCGTCAATAAGAAGGTCCAAGGCATACAGTAAACCTGAAGTGAAGCATGGGAATCTAAAACTGCACTCACAGGAGAGGTTCAAATCATAGAAAGTTAGAGTGTCAGTCCTCTTGTACTTAAGTCGGCATTGTGCCTTTTGTATTAAAATCGGATGCAATTTCTGTGTTACATCGTCAATAAGAAGGTCCAAGGGATACAGTAAACCTGAAGTGAAGCATCGGAATCTAAAACTGGACTCACAGGCGAGGTTCAAATCATAGAAAGTTAGAGGGTCAGTCATCTTGTACTTAAGTCGGCATTGTGCCTTTTGTATTAAATTCGGATGCTATTTCTGTATTTCATCGTCAATAAGAAGGTCCAAGGTATACAGTAAACCTCAAGTGAAGCATCGGAATCTGAAACTGGACTCACAGGAGAGGTTCAAATCATAGAAAGTTAGAGTGTCAGACCTCTTGTACTTATGTCGTCATTGTGCCTTTTGTATAAAATTCGGATGCAATATCTGTGTTTCATCGTCAATAAGAAGGTCCAAGGTATACATTAAACCTGAAGTGAAGCATCGGAATCTAAAACTGCACTCACAGAAGAGGTTCAAATCATAGAAAATTAGAGTGTCAGTCCTCTTGTACTTAAGTCGGCATTGTGCCTTTTGTATTAAATTCGGATGCAATTTCTGTGTTACATCGTCAATAAGAAGGTCCAAGGGATACAGTAAACCTGAAGTGAAGCATCGGAATCTAAAACTGGACTCACAGGAGAGATTCAAATCGTAGAAAGTTAGAGGGTTTGTCATCTTGTACTTAAGTCGGCATTGTGCCTTTTGTATTAAATTCGGATGCTATTTCCGTGTTTCATCGTCAATAAGAAGGTCCAAGGTATACTGTAAACCTGAAGTGAAGCATCGGAATCTAAAACTGGACTCACAGGAGAGGTTCAAATCATAGAAAGTTGGAGTGTCAGTCCTCTTGTACTTAAGTCGGCATTGTGCCTTTTGAATTTAATTCCAATACAATTTCTGTGCTTCCTCGTCAATAAGAAGGTCCAAGGTATACAGTAAACCTGAAGTGAAGCATCGGAATCTAAAACTGGACTCACAGGAGAGGTTCAAATCATAGAAAGTTAGAGGGTCAGTCATCTTGTACTTAATTCGCATTGTGCCTTTTGTATTAAATTCGCATGCTATTTCTGTGTTTCATCGTCAATAAGAAGGTCCAAGGTATACAGTAAACATGAAGTGAAGCATCGGAATCTAAAACTGCACTCACAGGAGAGGTTCAAATCATAGAAAGTTAGAGTGTTAGTACTCTTGTACTTAAGTCGGCATTGTGCCTTTTGTATTAAATTCGGATGCAATTTCTGTGTTTCATCGTCAATAAGAAGGTCCAAGGTATACAGTAAACCTGAAGTGAAGCAGCGGAATGTAAAACTGGACTCACAAGAGAGGTTCAAATCACAGAAAGTTAGAGTGTCAGTCCTCTTGTACTTAAGTCGGCATTGTGCCTTTTGTATTAAATTCGGATGCAATTTCTGTGTTTGATCGTCAATAAGAAGGTCCTAGGATTACAGTAAAGCTGAAGTGTAGCATCGGAATCTAACACTGGACTCACAGGGGAGGTTCAAATCATCGAAAGTTAGAGTGTCAGCCCTCTTGTACTTAAGCCGGCATTGTGCCTTTTGTATTAAATTCGGATGCAACTTCTGTATTTCATCGTCAATATGAAGGTCCAAGGTATGCAGTAAACCTGAAGTGAAGCATCGGAATCTAAAACTGGACTCACAGGAGAGGTTCAAATCATAGAAAGTTAGAGTGTAAGCCCTCTTGTACTTAAGTCGGCATTGTGCCTTTTGTATTAAATTCGGATGCAATTTCTGTGTTACATCGTCAATAAGAAGGTCCAAGGGATACAGTAAACCTGAAGTGAAGCATCGGAATCTAAAACTGGACTCACAGGAGAGGTTCAAATCATAGAAAGTTAGAGGGTCAGTCAACTTGTACTTAAGTCGGCATTGTGCCTTTTCTATTAAATTCGGATGCTATTTCTGTGTTTCATCGTCAATAAGAAGGTCTAAGGTATACAGTAAACCTGAAGTGAGGCATCGGAATCTAAAACTGGACTCACAGGAGAGGTTCAAATCATAGAAAGTTAGAGTGTCAGTCCTCTTGTACTTAAGTCGGCATTGTGCCTTTTGTTTTAAATTCGGATGCAATTTCTGTGTTTCATCGTCAATAAGATGGTCCGAGGTATACAGAAAACCTGAAGTGAAGCATCGGAATTTAAAACTGGACTCACAGGAGAGGTTCATATCATAGAAAGTTAGAGTGTTAGTACTTTTGTACTTAAGTCGGCATTGTGCCTTTAGTATTAAATTCGGGTGCAATTTCTGTGTTTCATAGTTAAGAAGAAGGTCCAATTGATACAGTAAACCTGAAGTGAAGCATCGAAATCTAAAACTGGACTCACAAGAGAGGTTCAAATCACAGAAATTTTGAGTGTCATTCCTATTGTACTTAAGTCATCATTGTGCCTTTTGTATTAAATTCGGATGCAATTTCTGTGTTTTATCGTCAGTAGGAAGGTCCTAGGATTACAGTAAACCTGAAGTGTAGCATCGGAATCTAACACTGGACTCACAGGGGAGGTTCAAATCATCGAAAGTTAGAGTGTCAGTCCTCATTTACTTAAGTCGGCATTGTGCCTTTTGTTTTACATTCGGATGCAATTTCTGTGTTTCATCGTCAATAAGAAGGTCCAAGGTATACAGTAAACCTGAAGTGAAGCATCGGAATCTAAAACTGGACTCACAGGAGAGGTTCAAATCATAGAAAGTTAGAGTGTTTGTACTCTTGTACTTATGTCGGCATTGTGCCTTTTGTATTAAATTTGGATGCAATTTCTGTGTTTCATCGTCAATAAGAAGGTCCAAGGTATACAGTAAACCTGAAGTGAAGCATCGGAATCTAAAACTGCACTCACAGGAGAGGTTCAAATCATAGAAAGTTAGAGTGTCAGTCCTCTTGGACTTAGGTCGGCATTGTGCCTTTTGTATTAAATTCGGATGCAATTTCTGTGTTTCATCGTCAATAAGAAGGTCCAGGGTATACAGTAAACCTGAAGTGAAGCATCGGAATCTAAAACTGGACTCACAGGAGAGGTTCAAATCATAGAAAGTTAGAGTGTCAGACCTCTTGTACTTAGGTCGGCATTGTGCCTTCTGTATTAAATTCGGATGCAATTTCTGTGTTACATCGTCAATAAGAAGGTCCAAGGGATACAGTAAACCTGAAGTGAAGCATCGGAATCTAAAACTGGACTCACAGGAGAGGTTCAAATCATAGAAAGTTAGAGGGTCAGTCATCTTGTACTTAAGTCGGCATTATGCCTTTTGTACTAAATTCGGATGCTATTTCTGTATTTCACCGTCAATATGAAGGTCCAAGCTACACAGTAAACCTGAAGTGAAGCATCGGAATCTAAAACTGGACTCACAGGAGAGGTTCAAATCATAGGAAGTTAGTGTGTCAGTAATCTTGTACTTAAGTCGGCATTGTGCCTTTTGTTTTAAATTCGGATGCAATTTCTGTGTTACATCGTCAATAAGAAGGTCCAAGGGATACAGTAAACCTGAAGTGAAGCATCGGAATCTAAAACTGGACTCACAGGAGAGGTTCAAATCATAGAAAGTTAGAGTGTCAGTCCTCTTGTACTTAAGTCGGCATTGTGCCTTTTGTTTTAAATTCGGATGCAATTTCTGTGTTTCATCGTCAATATGAAGGTCCAAGGGATACAGTAAACCTGAAGTGAAGCATCGGAATCTAAAACTGGACTCACAAGAGAGGTTCAAATCACAGAAAGTTTAAGTGTCATTCCTATTGTACTTAAGTCATCATTGTGCCTTTTGTATTAAATTCGGATGCAATTTCTGTGTTTTATCGTCAATAGGATGGTCCTAGGATTACAGTAAACCTGAAGTGTAGCATCGGAATCTAACACTGGACTCACAGGGGAGGTTCAAATCATAGAAAGTTAGAGTGTCAGTCCTCTTGTACTTATGTCGTCATTGTGCCTTTTGTATTAAATTCGGATGCAATTTCTGTGTTTCATCGTCAATAAGAAGGTCCAAGGTATACAGTAAACCTGAAGTGAAGCATCGGAATCTAAAACTGCACTCACAGGAGAGGTTCAAATCATAGAAAGTTAGAGTGTCAGTCCTCTTGTACTTTGGTCGCCATTGTGCCATTTGTATTAAATTCGGATGCAATTTCTGTGTTTCATCGTCAATAAGAAGGTCCAGGGTATACAGTAAACCTGAAGTGAAGCATCGGAATCTAAAACTGGACTCACAGGAGAGGTTCAAATCATAGAAAGTTAGAGTGTCAGTCCTCTTGTACTTAGGTCCGCATTGTGCCTTTTGTATTAAATTCGGATGTAATTTCTGCGTTACATCGTCAATAAGAAGGTCCAAGGGATACAGTAAACCTGAAGTGAAGCATCGGAATCTAAAACTGGACTCACAGGAGAGGTTCAAATCATAGAAAGTTAGAGGGTCAGTCATCTTGTACTTAAGTCGGCATTATGCCTTTTGTATTAAATTCGGATGCTATTTCTGTATTTCATCGTCAATATGAAGGTCCAAGGTATACAGTAAACCTCAAGTGAAGCATCGGAATCTAAAACTGGACTCACAGGAGAGGTTCAAATCATAGAAAGTTAGTGTGTCAGTAATCTTGTACTTAAGTCGGCATTGTGCCTTTTGTTTTAAATTCGGATGCAATTTCTGTGTTACATCGTCAATAAGAAGGTCCAAGGGATACAGTAAACCTGAAGTGAAGCATCGGAATCTAAAACTGGACTCACAGGAGCGTTTCAAATCATAGAAAGTTAGAGTGTCAGTCCTCTTGTACTTAAGTCGGCATTGTGCCTTTTGTTTTAAATTCGGATGCAATTTCTGTGTTTCATCGTCAATAAGAAGGTCCAAGGGATACAGTAAACCTGAAGTGTAGCATCGGAATTTAAAACTGGACTCACAAGAGAGGTTCAAATCACAGAAAGTTTGAGTGTCATTCCTATTGTACTTAAGTCATCATTGTGCCTTTTGTATTAAATTCGGATGCAATTTCTGTGTTTTATCGTCAATAGGAAGGTCCTAGGATTACAGTAAACCTGAAGTGTAGCATCGGAATCTAACACTGGACTCACAGGGGAGGTTCAAACCATCGAAAGTTAGAGTGTCAGTCCTCTTGTACTTAAGTCGGCATTGTGCCTTTTGTTTTACATTCGGATGCAATTTCTGTGTTTCATCGTCAATAAGAAGGTCCAAGGTATACAGTAAACCTGAAGTGAAGCATCGGAATCTAAAACTGGACTCACAGGAGAGGTTCAAATCATAGAAAGTTAGAGTGTTTGTACTCTTGTACTTAAGTCGGCATTGTGCCTTTTGTATTAAATTTGGATGCAATTTCTGTGTTTCATCGTCAATAAGAAGGTCCAGGGTATACAGTAAACCTGAAGTGAAGCATCGGAATCTAAAACTGGACTCACAGGAGAGGTTCAAATCATAGAACGTTAGAGTGTCAGTCCTCTTGTACTTATGTCGTCATTGTGCCTTTTGTATTAAATTCGGATGCAATTTCTGTGTTTCATCGTCAATAAGAAGGTCCAAGGCATACAGTAAACCTGAAGTGAAGCATGGGAATCTAAAACTGCACTCACAGGAGAGGTTCAAATCATAGAAAGTTAGAGTGTCAGTCCTCTTGTACTTAAGTCGGCATTGTGCCTTTTGTATTAAAATCGGATGCAATTTCTGTGTTACATCGTCAATAAGAAGGTCCAAGGGATACAGTAAACCTGAAGTGAAGCATCGGAATCTAAAACTGGACTCACAGGCGAGGTTCAAATCATAGAAAGTTAGAGGGTCAGTCATCTTGTACTTAAGTCGGCATTGTGCCTTTTGTATTAAATTCGGATGCTATTTCTGTATTTCATCGTCAATAAGAAGGTCCAAGGTATACAGTAAACCTCAAGTGAAGCATCGGAATCTGAAACTGGACTCACAGGAGAGGTTCAAATCATAGAAAGTTAGAGTGTCAGACCTCTTGTACTTATGTCGTCATTGTGCCTTTTGTATTAAATTCGGATGCAATTTCTGTGTTTCATCGTCAATAAGAAGGTCCAAGGTATACATTAAACCTGAAGTGAAGCATCGGAATCTAAAACTGCACTCACAGAAGAGGTTCAAATCATAGAAAATTAGAGTGTCAGTCCTCTTGTACTTAAGTCGGCATTGTGCCTTTTGTATTAAATTCGGATGCAATTTCTGTGTTACATCGTCAATAAGAAGGTCCAAGGGATACAGTAAACCTGAAGTGAAGCATCGGAATCTAAAACTGGACTCACAGGAGAGATTCAAATCGTAGAAAGTTAGAGGGTTTGTCATCTTGTACTTAAGTCGGCATTGTGCCTTTTGTATTAAATTCGGATGCTATTTCCGTGTTTCATCGTCAATAAGAAGGTCCAAGGTATACTGTAAACCTGAAGTGAAGCATCGGAATCTAAAACTGGACTCACAGGAGAGGTTCAAATCATAGAAAGTTGGAGTGTCAGTCCTCTTGTACTTAAGTCGGCATTGTGCCTTTTGAATTTAATTCCGATACAATTTCTGTGCTTCCTCGTCAATAAGAAGGTCCAAGGTATACAGTAAACCTGAAGTGAAGCATCGGAATCTAAAACTGGACTCACAGGAGAGTTTCAAATCATAGAAAGTTAGAGGGTCAGTCATCTTGTACTTAATTCGCATTGTGCCTTTTGTATTAAATTCGCATGCTATTTCTGTGTTTCATCGTCAATAAGAAGGTCCAAGGTATACAGTAAACATGAAGTGAAGCATCGGAATCTAAAACTGCACTCACAGGAGAGGTTCAAATCATAGAAAGTTAGAGTGTTAGTACTCTTGTACTTAAGTCGGCATTGTGCCTTTTGTATTAAATTCGGATGCAATTTCTGTGTTTCATCGTCAACAAGAAGGTCCAAGG
Source organism: Schistocerca americana (assembly GCF_021461395.2). NCBI lineage: Eukaryota > Metazoa > Arthropoda > Insecta > Orthoptera > Acrididae > Schistocerca > Schistocerca americana. The sequence continues at coordinate 64,555,460 of NC_060121.1, forward strand.
TATACAGTAAACCTGAAGTGAAGCAGCGGAATGTAAAACTGGACTCACAAGAGAGGTTCAAATCACAGAAAGTTAGAGTGTCAGTCCTCTTGTACTTAAGTCGGCATTGTGCCTTTTGTATTAAATTCGGATGCAATTTCTGTGTTTGATCGTCAATAAGAAGGTCCTAGGATTACAGTAAAGCTGAAGTGTAGCATCGGAATCTAACACTGGACTCACAGGGGAGGTTCAAATCATCGAAAGTTAGAGTGTCAGCCCTCTTGTACTTAAGCCGGCATTGTGCCTTTTGTATTAAATTCGGATGCAACTTCTGTATTTCATCGTCAATATGAAGGTCCAAGGTATGCAGTAAACCTGAAGTGAAGCATCGGAATCTAAAACTGGACTCACAGGAGAGGTTCAAATCATAGAAAGTTAGAGTGTAAGCCCTCTTGTACTTAAGTCGGCATTGTGCCTTTTGTATTAAATTCGGATGCAATTTCTGTGTTACATCGTCAATAAGAAGGTCCAAGGGATACAGTAAACCTGAAGTGAAGCATCGGAATCTAAAACTGGACTCACAGGAGAGGTTCAAATCGTAGAAAGTTAGAGGGTCAGTCAACTTGTACTTAAGTCGGCATTGTGCCTTTTCTATTAAATTCGGATGCTATTTCTGTGTTTCATCGTCAATAAGAAGGTCCAAGGTATACAGTAAACCTGAAGTGAGGCATCGGAATCTAAAACTGGACTCACAGGAGAGGTTCAAATCATAGAAAGTTAGAGTGTCAGTCCTCTTGTACTTAAGTCGGCATTGTGCCTTTTGTTTTAAATTCGGATGCAATTTCTGTGTTTCATCGTCAATAAGATGGTCCGAGGTATACAGAAAACCTGAAGTGAAGCATCGGAATCTAAAACTGGACTCACAGGAGAGGTTCATATCATAGAAAGTTAGAGTGTTAGTACTTTTGTACTTAAGTCGGCATTGTGCCTTTAGTATTAAATTCGGGTGCAATTTCTGTGTTTCATAGTTAAGAAGAAGGTCCAATTGATACAGTAAACCTGAAGTGAAGCATCGAAATCTAAAACTGGACTCACAAGAGAGGTTCAAATCACAGAAATTTTGAGTGTCATTCCTATTGTACTTAAGTCATCATTGTGCCTTTTGTATTAAATTTGGATGCAATTTCTGTGTTTTATCGTCAGTAGGAAGGTCCTAGGATTACAGTAAACCTGAAGTGTAGCATCGGAATCTAACACTGGACTCACAGGGGAGGTTCAAATCATCGAAAGTTAGAGTGTCAGTCCTCATTTACTTAAGTCGGCATTGTGCCTTTTGTTTTACATTCGGATGCAATTTCTGTGTTTCATCGTCAATAAGAAGGTCCAAGGTATACAGTAAACCTGAAGTGAAGCATCGGAATCTAAAACTGGACTCACAGGAGAGGTTCAAATCATAGAAAGTTAGAGTGTTTGTACTCTTGTACTTATGTCGGCATTGTGAATTTTGTATTAAATTTGGATGCAATTTCTGTGTTTCATCGTCAATAAGAAGGTCCAAGGTATACAGTAAACCTGAAGTGAAGCATCGGAATCTAAAACTGCACTCACAGGAGAGGTTCAAATCATAGAAAGTTAGAGTGTCAGTCCTCTTGGACTTAGGTCGGCATTGTGCCTTTTGTATTAAATTCGGATGCAATTTCTGTGTTTCATCGTCAATAAGAAGGTCCAGGGTATACAGTAAACCTGAAGGGAAGCATCGGAATCTAAAACTGGACTCACAGGAGAGGTTCAAATCATAGAAAGTTAGAGTGTCAGACCTCTTGTACTTAGGTCGGCATTGTGCCTTCTGTATTAAATTCGGATGCAATTTCTGTGTTACATCGTCAATAAGAAGGTCCAAGGGATACAGTAAACCTGAAGTGAAGCATCGGAATCTAAAACTGGACTCACAGGAGAGGTTCAAATCATAGAAAGTTAGAGGGTCAGTCATCTTGTACTTAAGTCGGCATTATGCCTTTTGTACTAAATTCGGATGCTATTTCTGTATTTCATCGTCAATATGAAGGTCCAAGGTACACAGTAAACCTGAAGTGAAGCATCGGAATCTAAAACTGGACTCACAGGAGAGGTTCAAATCATAGAAAGTTAGTGTGTCAGTAATCTTGTACTTAAGTCGGCATTGTGCCTTTTGTTTTAAATTCGGATGCAATTTCTGTGTTACATCGTCAATAAGAAGGTCCAAGGGATACAGTAAACCTGAAGTGAAGCATCGGAATCTAAAACTGGACTCACAGGAGAGGTTCAAATCATAGAAAGTTAGAGTGTCAGTCCTCTTGTACTTAAGTCGGCATTGTGCCCTTTGTTTTAAATTCGGATGCAATTTCTGTGTTTCATCGTCAATAAGAAGGTCCAAGGGATACAGTAAACCTGAAGTGAAGCATCGGAATCTAACACTGGACTCACAGGGGAGGTTCAAATCATCGAAAGTTAGAGTGTCAGTCCTCATTTACTTAAGTCGGCATTGTGCCTTTTGTTTTACATTCGGATGCAATTTCTGTGTTTCATCGTCAATAAGAAGGTCCAAGGTATACAGTAAACCTGAAGTGAAGCATCGGAATCTAAAACTGCACTCACAGGAGAGGTTCAAATCATAGAAAGTTAGAGTGTCAGTCCTCTTGTACTTTGGTCGCCATTGTGCCATTTGTATTAAATTCGGATGCAATTTCTGTGTTTCATCGTCAATAAGAAGGTCCAGGGTATACAGTAAACCTGAAGTGAAGCATCGGAATCTAAAACTGGACTCACAGGAGAGGTTCAAATCATAGAAAGTTAGAGTGTCAGTCCTCTTGTACTTAGGTCCGCATTGTGCCTTTTGTATTAAATTCGGATGTAATTTCTGCGTTACATCGTCAATAAGAAGGTCCAAGGGATACAGTAAACCTGAAGTGAAGCATCGGAATCTAAAACTGGACTCACAGGAGAGGTTCAAATCATAGAAAGTTAGAGGGTCAGTCATCTTGTACTTAAGTCGGCATTATGCCTTTTGTATTAAATTCGGATGCTATTTCTGTATTTCATCGTCAATATGAAGGTCCAAGGTATACAGTAAACCTCAAGTGAAGCATCGGAATCTAAAACTGGACTCACAGGAGAGGTTCAAATCATAGAAAGTTAGTGTGTCAGTAATCTTGTACTTAAGTCGGCATTGTGCCTTTTGTTTTAAATTCGGATGCAATTTCTGTGTTACATCGTCAATAAGAAGGTCCAAGGGATACAGTAAACCTGAAGTGAAGCATCGGAATCTAAAACTGGACTCACAGGAGCGTTTCAAATCATAGAAAGTTAGAGTGTCAGTCCTCTTGTACTTAAGTCGGCATTGTGCCTTTTGTTTTAAATTCGGATGCAATTTCTGTGTTTCATCGTCAATAAGAAGGTCCAAGGGATACAGTAAACCTGAAGTGTAGCATCGGAATTTAAAACTGGACTCACAAGAGAGGTTCAAATCACAGAAAGTTTGAGTGTCATTCCTATTGTACTTAAGTCATCATTGTGCCTTTTGTATTAAATTCGGATGCAATTTCTGTGTTTTATCGTCAATAGGAAGGTCCTAGGATTACAGTAAACCTGAAGTGTAGCATCGGAATCTAACACTGGACTCACAGGGGAGGTTCAAACCATCGAAAGTTAGAGTGTCAGTCCTCTTGTACTTAAGTCGGCATTGTGCCTTTTGTTTTACATTCGGATGCAATTTCTGTGTTTCATCGTCAATAAGAAGGTCCAAGGTATACAGTAAACCTGAAGTGAAGCATCGGAATCTAAAACTGGACTCACAGGAGAGGTTCAAATCATAGAAAGTTAGAGTGTTTGTACTCTTGTACTTAAGTCGGCATTGTGCTTTTTGTATTAAATTTGGATGCAATTTCTGTGTTTCATCGTCAATAAGAAGGTCCAGGGTATACAGTAAACCTGAAGTGAAGCATCGGAATCTAAAACTGGACTCACAGGAGAGGTTCAAATCATAGAACGTTAGAGTGTCAGTCCTCTTGTACTTATGTCGTCATTGTGCCTTTTGTATTAAATTCGGATGCAATTTCTGTGTTTCATCGTCAATAAGAAGGTCCAAGGCATACAGTAAACCTGAAGTGAAGCATGGGAATCTAAAACTGCACTCACAGGAGAGGTTCAAATCATAGAAAGTTAGAGTGTCAGTCCTCTTGTACTTAAGTCGGCATTGTGCCTTTTGTATTAAAATCGGATGCAATTTCTGTGTTACATCGTCAATAAGAAGGTCCAAGGGATACAGTAAACCTGAAGTGAAGCATCGGAATCTAAAACTGGACTCACAGGCGAGGTTCAAATCATAGAAAGTTAGAGGGTCAGTCATCTTGTACTTAAGTCGGCATTGTGCCTTTTGTATTAAATTCGGATGCTATTTCTGTATTTCATCGTCAATAAGAAGGTCCAAGGTATACAGTAAACCTCAAGTGAAGCATCGGAATCTGAAACTGGACTCACAGGAGAGGTTCAAATCATAGAAAGTTAGAGTGTCAGACCTCTTGTACTTATGTCGTCATTGTGCCTTTTGTATTAAATTCGGATGCAATTTCTGTGTTTCATCGTCAATAAGAAGGTCCAAGGTATACATTAAACCTGAAGTGAAGCATCGGAATCTAAAACTGCACTCACAGAAGAGGTTCAAATCATAGAAAATTAGAGTGTCAGTCCTCTTGTACTTAAGTCGGCATTGTGCCTTTTGTATTAAATTCGGATGCAATTTCTGTGTTACATCGTCAATAAGAAGGTCCAAGGGATACAGTAAACCTGAAGTGAAGCATCGGAATCTAAAACTGGACTCACAGGAGAGATTCAAATCGTAGAAAGTTAGAGGGTTTGTCATCTTGTACTTAAGTCGGCATTGTGCCTTTTGTATTAAATTCGGATGCTATTTCCGTGTTTCATCGTCAATAAGAAGGTCCAAGGTATACTGTAAACCTGAAGTGAAGCATCGGAATCTAAAACTGGACTCACAGGAGAGGTTCAAATCATAGAAAGTTGGAGTGTCAGTCCTCTTGTACTTAAGTCGGCATTGTGCCTTTTGAATTTAATTCCGATACAATTTCTGTGCTTCCTCGTCAATAAGAAGGTCCAAGGTATACAGTAAACCTGAAGTGAAGCATCGGAATCTAAAACTGGACTCACAGGAGAGGTTCAAATCATAGAAAGTTAGAGGGTCAGTCATCTTGTACTTAATTCGCATTGTGCCTTTTGTATTAAATTCGCATGCTATTTCTGTGTTTCATCGTCAATAAGAAGGTCCAAGGTATACAGTAAACATGAAGTGAAGCATCGGAATCTAAAACTGCACTCACAGGAGAGGTTCAAATCATAGAAAGTTAGAGTGTTAGTACTCTTGTACTTAAGTCAGCATTGTGCCTTTTGTATTAAATTCGGATGCAATTTCTGTGTTTCATCGTCAACAAGAAGGTCCAAGGTATACAGTAAACCTGAAGTGAAGCAGCGGAATGTAAAACTGGGCTCACAAGAGAGGTTCAAATCACAGAAAGTTAGAGTGTCAGTCCTCTTGTACTTAAGTCGGCATTGTGCCTTTTGTATTAAATTCGGATGCAATTTCTGTGTTTGATCGTCAATAAGAAGGTCCTAGGATTACAGTAAAGCTGAAGTGTAGCATCGGAATCTAACACTGGACTCACAGGGGAGGTTCAAATCATCGAAAGTTAGAGTGTCAGCCCTCTTGTACTTAAGCCGGCATTGTGCCTTTTGTATTAAATTCGGATGCAACTTCTGTATTTCATCGTCAATATGAAGGTCCAAGGTATGCAGTAAACCTGAAGTGAAGCATCGGAATCTAAAACTGGACTCACAGGAGAGGTTCAAATCATAGAAAGTTAGAGTGTAAGCCCTCTTGTACTTAAGTCGGCATTGTGCCTTTTGTATTAAATTCGGATGCAATTTCTGTGTTACATCGTCAATAAGAAGGTCCAAGGGATACAGTAAACCTGAAGTGAAGCATCGGAATCTAAAACTGGACTCACAGGAGAGGTTCAAATCATAGAAAGTTAGAGGGTCAGTCAACTTGTACTTAAGTCGGCATTGTGCCTTTTCTATTAAATTCGGATGCTATTTCTGTGTTTCATCGTCAATAAGAAGGTCCAAGGTATACAGTAAACCTGAAGTGAGGCATTGGAATCTAAAACTGGACTCACAGGAGAGGTTCAAATCATAGAAAGTTAGAGTGTCAGTCCTCTTGTACTTAAGTCGGCATTGTGCCTTTTGTTTTAAATTCGGATGCAATTTCTGTGTTTCATCGTCAATAAGATGGTCCGAGGTATACAGAAAACCTGAAGTGAAGCATCGGAATCTAAAACTGGACTCACAGGAGAGGTTCATATCATAGAAAGTTAGAGTGTTAGTACTTTTGTACTTAAGTCGGCATTGTGCCTTTAGTATTAAATTCGGGTGCAATTTCTGTGTTTCATAGTTAAGAAGAAGGTCCAATTGATACAGTAAACCTGAAGTGAAGCATCGAAATCTAAAACTGGACTCACAAGAGAGGTTCAAATCACAGAAATTTTGAGTGTCATTCCTATTGTACTTAAGTCATCATTGTGCCTTTTGTATTAAATTCGGATGCAATTTCTGTGTTTTATCGTCAGTAGGAAGGTCCTAGGATTACAGTAAACCTGAAGTGTAGCATCGGAATCTAACACTGGACTCACAGGGGAGGTTCAAATCATCGAAAGTTAGAGTGTCAGTCCTCATTTACTTAAGTCGGCATTGTGCCTTTTGTTTTACATTCGGATGCAATTTCTGTGTTTCATCGTCAATAAGAAGGTCCAAGGTATACAGTAAACCTGAAGTGAAGCATCGGAATCTAAAACTGGACTCACAGGAGAGGTTCAAATCATAGAAAGTTAGAGTGTTTGTACTCTTGTACTTATGTCGGCATTGTGCCTTTTGTATTAAATTTGGATGCAATTTCTGTGTTTCATCGTCAATAAGAAGGTCCAAGGTATACAGTAAACCTGAAGTGAAGCATCGGAATCTAAAACTGCACTCACAGGAGAGGTTCAAATCATAGAAAGTTAGAGTGTCAGTCCTCTTGGACTTAGGTCGGCATTGTGCCTTTTGTATTAAATTCGGATGCAATTTCTGTGTTTCATCGTCAATAAGAAGGTCCAGGGTATACAGTAAACCTGAAGTGAAGCATCGGAATCTAAAACTGGACTCACAGGAGAGGTTCAAATCATAGAAAGTTAGAGTGTCAGACCTCTTGTACTTAGGTCGGCATTGTGCCTTCTGTATTAAATTCGGATGCAATTTCTGTGTTACATCGTCAATAAGAAGGTCCAAGGGATACAGTAAACCTGAAGTGAAGCATCGGAATCTAAAACTGGACTCACAGGAGAGGTTCAAATCATAGAAAGTTAGAGGGTCAGTCATCTTGTACTTAAGTCGGCATTATGCCTTTTGTACTAAATTCGGATGCTATTTCTGTATTTCATCGTCAATATGAAGGTCCAAGGTACACAGTAAACCTGAAGTGAAGCATCGGAATCTAAAACTGGACTCACAGGAGAGGTTCAAATCATAGAAAGTTAGTGTGTCAGTAATCTTGTACTTAAGTCGGCATTGTGCCTTTTGTTTTAAATTCGGATGCAATTTCTGTGTTACATCGTCAATAAGAAGGTCCAAGGGGTACAGTAAACCTGAAGTGAAGCATCGGAATCTAAAACTGGACTCACAGGAGAGGTTCAAATCATAGAAAGTTAGAGTGTCAGTCCTCTTGTACTTAAGTCGGCATTGTGCCTTTTGTTTTAAATTCGGATGCAATTTCTGTGTTTCATCGTCAATAAGAAGGTCCAAGGGATACAGTAAACCTGAAGTGAAGCATCGGAATCTAACACTGGACTCACAGGGGAGGTTCAAATCATCGAAAGTTAGAGTGTCAGTCCTCATTTACTTAAGTCGGCATTGTGCCTTTTGTTTTACATTCGGATGCAATTTCTGTGTTTCATCGTCAATAAGAAGGTCCAAGGTATACAGTAAACCTGAAGTGAAGCATCGGAATCTAAAACTGGACTCACAGGAGAGGTTCAAATCATAGAAAGTTAGAGTGTTTGTACTCTTGTACTTATGTCGGCATTGTGCCTTTTGTATTAAATTTGGATGCAATTTCTGTGTTTCATCGTCAATAAGAAGGTCCAAGGTATACAGTAAACCTGAAGTGAAGCATCGGAATCTAAAACTGCACTCACAGGAGAGGTTCAAATCATAGAAAGTTAGAGTGTCAGTCCTCTTGTACTTTGGTCGCCATTGTGCCATTTGTATTAAATTCGGATGCAATTTCTGTGTTTCATCGTCAATAAGAAGGTCCAGGGTATACAGTAAACCTGAAGTGAAGCATCGGAATCTAAAACTGGACTCACAGGAGAGGTTCAAATCATAGAAAGTTAGAGTGTCAGTCCTCTTGTACTTAGGTCCGCATTGTGCCTTTTGTATTAAATTCGGATGTAATTTCTGCGTTACATCGTCAATAAGAAGGTCCAAGGGATACAGTAAACCTGAAGTGAAGCATCGGAATCTAAAACTGGACTCACAGGAGAGGTTCAAATCATAGAAAGTTAGAGGGTCAGTCATCTTGTACTTAAGTCGGCATTATGCCTTTTGTATTAAATTCGGATGCTATTTCTGTATTTCATCGTCAATATGAAGGTCCAAGGTATACAGTAAACCTCAAGTGAAGCATCGGAATCTAAAACTGGACTCACAGGAGAGGTTCAAATCATAGAAAATTAGTGTGTCAGTAATCTTGTACTTAAGTCGGCATTGTGCCTTTTGTTTTAAATTCGGATGCAATTTCTGTGTTACATCGTCAATAAGAAGGTCCAAGGGATACAGTAAACCTGAAGTGAAGCATCGGAATCTAAAACTGGACTCACAGGAGCGTTTCAAATCATAGAAAGTTAGAGTGTCAGTCCTCTTGTACTTAAGTCGGCATTGTGCCTTTTGTTTTAAATTCGGATGCAATTTCTGTGTTTCATCGTCAATAAGAAGGTCCAAGGGATACAGTAAACCTGAAGTGTAGCATCGGAATTTAAAACTGGACTCACAAGAGAGGTTCAAATCACAGAAAGTTTGAGTGTCATTCCTATTGTACTTAAGTCATCATTGTGCCTTTTGTATTAAATTCGGATGCAATTTCTGTGTTTTATCGTCAATAGGAAGGTCCTAGGATTACAGTAAACCTGAAGTGTAGCATCGGAATCTAACACTGGACTCACAGGGGAGGTTCAAACCATCGAAAGTTAGAGTGTCAGTCCTCTTGTACTTAAGTCGGCATTGTGCCTTTTGTTTTACATTCGGATGCAATTTCTGTGTTTCATCGTCAATAAGAAGGTCCAAGGTATACAGTAAACCTGAAGTGAAGCATCGGAATCTAAAACTGGACTCACAGGAGAGGTTCAAATCATAGAAAGTTAGAGTGTTTGTACTCTTGTACTTAAGTCGGCATTGTGCCTTTTGTATTAAATTTGGATGCAATTTCTGTGTTTCATCGTCAATAAGAAGGTCCAGGGTATACAGTAAACCTGAAGTGAAGCATCGGAATCTAAAACTGGACTCACAGGAGATGTTCAAATCATAGAAAGTTAGAGTGTCAGTTCTCTTGTACTTATGTCGTCATTGTGCCTTTTGTATTAAATTCGGATGCAATTTCTGTGTTTCATCGTCAATAAGAAGGTCCAAGGTATACAGTAAACCTGAAGTGAAGCATCGGAATCTAAAACTGCACTCATAGGAGAGGTTCAAATCATAGAAAGTTAGAGTGTCAGTCCTCTTGTACTTTGGTCGGCATTGTGCCTTTTGTATTAAATTCGGATGCAATTTCTGTGTTTCATCGTCAATAAAAAGGTCCAGGGTATACAGTAAACCTGAAGTGAAGCATCGGAATCTAAAACTGGACTCACAGGAGAGGTTCAAATCATAGAAAGTTAGAGTGTCAGGCCTCTTGTACTTTGGTCGGCATTGTGCCTTTTGTATTAAATTCGGATGCAATTTCTGTGTTACATCGTCAATAAGAAGGTCCAAGGGATACAGTGAACCTGAAGTGTAGCATCGGAATCTAACACTGGACTCACAGTGGAGGTTCAAATCAATGAAAGTTTGACTGTCAGTTCTCTTGTACTTAAGTCGGCATTGTGCCATTTGTTTTAAATTCGGATGCAATTTCTGTGTTTGATCGTCAATAAGAAGGTCCAAGGTATACAGTAAACCTGAAGTGAAGCATCGGAATCTAAAACTGGACTCACAGGAGAGGTTCAAATCATAGAAAGTTAGAGTGTTTGTACTCTTGTACTTAAGTCGTCATTGTCCCTTTTGTATTAAATTCGGATGCAATTTCTGTGTTTCATCGTCAATAAGAAGGTCCAAGGTATACAGTAAACCTGAAGTGAAGCATCGGAATCTAAAACTGCACTCACAGGAGAGGTTCAAATCATAGAAAGTTAGAGTGTCAGTCCTCTTGTACTTAGGTCCGCATTGTGCCTTTTGTATTAAATTCGGATGCAATTTCTGCGTTACATCGTCAATAAGAAGGTCCAAGGGATACAGTAAACCTGAAGTGAAGCATCGGAATCTAAAACTGGACTCACAGGAGAGGTTCAAATCATAGAAAGTTAGAGGGTCAGTCATCTTGTACTTAAGTCGGCATTATGCCTTTTGTATTAAATTCGGATGCTATTTCTGTATTTCATCGTCAATAAGAAGGTCCAAGGTATACAGTAAACCTGAAGTGAAGCATCGGAATCGAAAACTGGACTCACAGGAGAGGTTCAAATCATAGAACGTTAGAGTGTCAGTCCGCTTGTACTTAACTCGGCATTGTGCCTTATGTTTTAAATTCGGATGCAATTTCTGTGTTTCATCGTCAATATGAAGGTCCAAGGTATACAGTAAACCTGAAGTGAAGCATCGGAATCTAAATCTGGACTCACAGGAGAGGTTCAAATCATAGAAAGTTAGAGTGTCAGTCCTCTTGTACTTATGTCGTCATTGTGCCTTTTGTATTAAATTCGGATGCAATATCTGTGTTTCATCGTCAATAAGAAGGTCCAAGGTATACAGTAAACCTGAAGTGAAGCATCGGAATCTAAAACTGCACTCACAGGAGAGGTTCAAATCATAGAAAGTTAGAGTGTCAGTCCTCTTGTACTTAAGTCGGCATTGTGCCTTTTGTATTAAAATCGGATGCTATTTCTGTATTCCATCGTCAATAAGAAGGTCCAAGGTATACAGTAAACCTCAAGTGAAGCATCGGAATCTAAAACTGGACTCACAGGAGAGGTTCAAATCATAGAAAGTTAGAGTGTCAGTCCTCTTGTACTTATGTCGTTATTGTGCCTTTTGTATTAAATTCGGATGCAATTTCTGTGTTTCATCGTCAATAAGAAGGTCCAAGGTATACTGTAAAGCTGAAGTGAAGCATCGGAATCTAAAACTGCACTCACAGGAGAGGTTCAAATCATAGAAAGTTAGAGTGTCAGTCCTCTTGTACTTAAATCGGCATTGTGCATTTTGTATTAAATTCGGATGCAATTTCTGTGTTACATCGTCAATAAGAAGGTCCAAGGCATACAGTAAACCTGAAGTGAAGCATCGGAATCTAAAACTGGACGCACAGGAGAGGTTCAAATCATAGAAAGTTAGAGGGTCAGTCATCTTGTACTTAAGTCGGCATTGTGCCTTTTGTATTAAATTCGGATGCAATTTCTGAATTTCATCGTCAATAAAAAGTTCCAAGGTATACAGTAAACCTGAAGTGAAGCATTGGAATCTAAAACTGGACTCACAGGAGAGGTTCAAATCATAGAAAGTTAGTGTGTCAGTAATCTTGTACTTAAGTCGGCATTGTGCCTTTTGTTTTAAATTCGGATGCAATTTCGGTGTTTCATCGTCAATAAGAAGGTCCAAGGTATACAGTAAACCTGAAGTGAAGCATCGGAAACTATAACTGGACTCACAGGAGAGGTTCAGATCATACAAAGTTAGGGTGTCTGTAATCTTGTACTTATGTCGGCATTGTGCCTTTTGTTTTAAATTCGGATGCAATTTCTGTGTTTCATCGTCAATAATAAGGTCCAAGGTATACAGTAAACCTGAAGTGAAGCATCGGAATCTATAACTGGACTCACAGGAGAGGTTCAAATCATACAAAGTTAGGGTGTCAGTCCTTTTGTACTTAAGTCGGAATTGTGCCTTTTGTATTAAATTCGGATGTAATTTCTGTGTTTCATCGTCAATACGAAGGTCCAAGGGATACAGTAAACCTGAATTGAAGCATCGGAATCTATAACTGGTCTCACAGGAGAGGTTAAAATCATAGAAAGTTAGAGTGTTAGTCCTCTTGTACTTATGTCGGCATTGTGGCTATTGTATTAAATTCGGATGCAATTTCTGTGTTTCATCGTCAATAAGAAGGTCCAAGGTATACAGTAAACCTGAAGTGAAGCATCGGAATCTAAAACTGCACTCACAGAAGAGGTTCAAATCATAGAAAATTAGAGTGTCAGTCCTCTTGTACTTAAGTCGGCATTGTGCCTTTTGTTTTAAATTCGGATGCAATTTCAGTGTTACATCGTCAATAAGAAAGTCCAAGGGTTACAGTAAACCTGAAGTGAAGCATCGGAATCTAAAACTGGACTCACAGGAGAGGTTCAAATCATAGAAAGTTAGAGTGTCAGTCCTCTTGTACTTATGTCGTCATTGTGCCTTTTGTATTAAATTCGGATGCAATTTCTGTGTTTCATCGTCAATAAGAAGGTCCAAGGTATACAGTAAACCTGAAGTGAAGCATCGGAATCTAAAACTGCACTCACAGGAGAGGTTCAAATCATAGAAAGTTAGAGTGTCAGTCCTCTTGTACTTTGGTCGGCATTGTGCCTTTTGTATTAAATTCGGATGCAATTTCTGTGTTTCATCGTCAATAAGAAGGTCCAGGGTATACAGTAAACCTGAAGTGAAGCATCGGAATCTAAAACTGGACTCACAGGAGAGGTTCAAATCATAGAAAGTTAGAGTGTCAGGCCTCTTGTACTTAGGTCGGCATTGTGCCTTTTGTATTAAATTCGGATGCAATTTCTGTGTTACATCGTCAATAAGAAGGTCCAAGGGATACAGTAAACCTGAAGTGTAGCATCGGAATCTAACACTGGACTCACAGGGGAGGTTCAAATCAATGAAAGTTAGAGTGTCAGTTCTCTTGTACTTAAGTCGGCATTGTGCCATTTGTTTTAAATTCGGATGCAATTTCTGTGTTTCATCGTCATTAAGAAGGTCCAAGGTATACAGTAAACCTGAAGTGAAGCATCGGAATCTAAAACTGGACTCACAGGAGAGGTTCAAATCATAGAAAGTTAGAGTGTTTGTACTCTTGTACTTTAGTCGTCATTGTCCCTTTTGTATTAAATTCGGATGCAATTTCTGTGTTTCATCGTCAATAAGAAGGTCCAAGGTATACAGTAAACCTGAAGTGAAGCAGCGGAATCTAAAACTGCACTCACAGGAGAGGTTCAAATCATAGAAAGTTAGAGTGTCAGTCCTCTTGTACTTAGGTCCGCATTGTGCCTTTTGTATTAAATTCGGATGCAATTTCTGCGTTACATCGTCAATAAGAAGGTCCAAGGGATACAGTAAACCTGAAGTGAAGCATCGGAATCTAAAACTGGACTCACAGGAGAGGTTCAAATCATAGAAAGTTAGAGGGTCAGTCATCTTGTACTTAAGTCGGCATTATGCCTTTTGTATTAAATTCGGATGCTATTTCTGTATTTCATCGTCAATAAGAAGGTCCAAGGTATACAGTAAACCTGAAGTGAAGCATCGGAATCTAAAACTGGACTCACAGGAGAGGTTCAAATCATAGAACGTTAGAGTGTCAGTCCTCTTGTACTTAACTCGGCATTGTGCCTTATGTTTTAAATTCGGATGCAATTTCTGTGTTTCATCGTCAATATGAAGGTCCAAGGTATACAGTAAACCTGAAGTGAAGCATCGGAATCTAAAACTGGACTCACAGGAGAGGTTCAAATCATAGGAAGTTAGAGTGTCAGTCCTCTTGTACTTATGTCGTCATTGTGCCTTTTGTATTAAATTCGGATGCAATTTCTGTGTTTCATCGTCAATAAGAAGGTCCAAGGTATACAGTAAACCTGAAGTGAAGCATCGGAATCTAAAACTGCACTCACAGGAGAGGTTCAAATCATAGAAAGATAGAGTGTCAGTCCTCTTGTACTTAAGTCGGCATTGTGCCTTTTGTATTAAAATCGGATGCAATTTCTGTGTTACATCGTCAATAAGAAGGTCCAAGGGATACAGTAAACCTGAAGTGAAGCATCGGAATCTAAAACTGGACTCACAGGTGAGGTTCAAATCATAGAAAGTTAGAGGGTCAGTCATCTTGTACTTAAGTCGGCATTGTGCCTTTCGTATTAAATTCGGATACTATTTCTGTATTTCATCGTCAATAAGAAGGTCCAAGGTATACAGTAAACCTCAAGTGAAGCATCGGAATCTAAAACTGGACTCACAGGAGAGGTTCAAATCATAGAAAGTTAGAGTGTCAGTCCTCTTGTACTTATGTCGTTATTGTGCCTTTTGTATTAAATTCGGATGCAATTTCTGTGTTTCATCGTCAATAAGAAGGTCCAAGGTATACAGTAAACCTGAAGTGAAGCATCGGAATCTAAAACTGCACTCACAGGAGAGGTTCAAATCATAGAAAGTTAGAGTGTCAGTTCTCTTGTACTTAAATCGGCATTGTGCATTTTGTATTAAATTCGGATGCAATTTCTGTGTTACATCGTCAATACGAAGGTCCAAGGCATACAGTAAACCTGAAGTGAAGCATCGGAATCTAAAACTGGACGCACAGGAGATGTTCAAATCATAGAAAGTTAGAGGGTCAGTCATCTTGTACTTAAGTCGGCATTGTGCCTTTTGTATTAAATTCGGATGCAATTTCTGTATTTCATCGTCAATAAAAAGGTCCAAGGTATACAGTAAACCTGAAGTGAAGCATTGGAATCTAAAACTGGACTCACAGGAGAGGTTCAAATCATAGAAAGTTAGTGTGTCAGTAATCTTGTACTTAAGTCGGCATTGTGCCTTTTGTTTTAAATTCGGATGCAATTTCGGTGTTTCATCGTCAATAAGAAGGTCCAAGGTATACAGTAAACCTGAAGTGAAGCATCGGAAACTATAACTGGACTCACAGGAGAGGTTCAAATCATACAAAGTTAGGGTGTCAGTAATCTTGTACTTAAGTCGGCATTGTGCCTTTTGTTTTAAATTCGGATGCAATTTCTGTGTTTCATCGTCAATAAGAAGGTCCAAGGTATACAGTAAACCTGAAGGGAAGCATCGGAATCTATAACTGGACTCACAGGAGAGGTTCAAATCATACAAAGTTAGGGTGTCAGTCCTTTTGTACTTAAGTCGGAATTGTGCCTTTTGTATTAAATTCGGATGTAATTTCTGTGTTTCATCGTCAATACGAAGGTCCAAGGGATACAGTAAACCTGAATTGAAGCATCGGAATCTATAACTGGTCTCACAGGAGAGGTTAAAATCATAGAAAGTTAGAGTGTTAGTCCTCTTGTACTTAAGTCGGCATTGTGGCTTTTGTATTAAATTCGGATGCAATTTCTGTGTTTCATCGTCAATAAGAAGGTCCAAGGTATACAGTAAACCTGAAGTGAAGCATCGGAATCTAAAACTGCACTCACAGAAGAGGTTCAAATCATAGAAAATTAGAGTGTCAGTCCTCTTGTACTTAAGTCGGCATTGTGCCTTTTGTTTTAAATTCGGATGCAATTTCAGTGTTACATCGTCAATAAGAAAGTCCAAGGGTTACAGTAAACCTGAAGTGAAGCATCGGAATCTAAAACTGGACTCACAGGAGAGGTTCAAATCATAGGAAGTTAGAGGTCTAGTCATCTTGTACTTATGTCGGCATTGTGCCTTTTGTATTAAATTCGGATGCTATTTCTGTGTTTCATCGTCAATAAGAAGGTCCAAGGTATACAGTAAACCTGAAGTGAAGCATCGGAATCTAAAACTGGACTCACAGGAGAGGTTCAAATCATAGGAAGTTAGAGGGTCAGTCATCTTGTGCTTAAGTCGGCATTGTGCCTTTTGTATTAAATTCGGATGCTATTTCTGTGTTTCATCGTCAATAAGAAGGTCCAAGGTATACAGCAAACCTGAAGTGAAGCATCGGAATCTAAAACTGGACTCACAGGAGAGGTTCAAATCATAGAAAGTTAGAGTGTCAGACCTCTTGTACTTAGGTCGGCATTGTGCCTTTTGTATTAAATTCGGATGCAATTTCTGGGTTACATCGTCAATAAGAAGGTCCAAGGCATACAGTAAACCTGAAGTGTAGCATCGGAATCTAACACTGGACTCACATGGGAGGTTCAAATCAATGAAAGTTAGAGTGTCAGTTCTCTTGTACTTAAGTCGGCATTGTGCCATTTGTTTTAAATTCGGATGCAATTTCTGTGTTTCATCGTCAATAAGAAGGTCCAAGGTATACAGTAAACCTGAAGTGAAGCATCGGAATCTAAAACTGGACTCACAGGAGAGGTTCAAATCATAGAAAGTTTGAGTGTCAGTCCTCTTGTACTTATGTCGTCATTGTGCCTTTTGTATTAAATTCCGATGCAATTTCTGTGTTTCATCGTCAATAAGAAGGTCCAAGGTTTACAGTAAACCTGAAGTGAAGCATCGGAATCTAAAACTGCACTCACAGGAGAGGTTCAAATCATAGAAAGTTAGAGTGTCAGTCCTCTTGTACTTAAGTCGGCATTGTGCCTTTTGTATTAAAATCGGATGCAATTTCTGTGTTACATCGTCAATAAGAAGGTCCAAGGGATACAGTAAACCTGAAGTGAAGCATCGGAATCTAAAACTGGACTCACAGGTGAGGTTCAAATCATAGAAAGTTAGAGGGTCAGTCATCTTGTACTTAAGTCGGCATTGTGCCTTTTGTATTAAATTTGGATGCAATTTCTGTGTTTCATCGTCAATAAGAAGGTCCAGGGTATACAGTAAACCTGAAGTGTAGCATCGGAATTTAAAACTGGACTCACAGGAGAGGTTCAAATCATAGAAAGTTAGAGTGTGAGTCCTCTTGTACTTATGTCCTCATTGTGCCTTTTGTATTAAATTCGGATGCAATTTCTGTGTTTCATCGTCAATAAGAAGGTCCAAGGTTTACAGTAAACCTGAAGTGAAGCATCGGAATCTAAAACTGCACTCACAGGAGAGGTTCTAATCATAGAAAGTTAGAGTGTCAGTCCTCTTGTACTTAAGTCGGCATTGTGCCTTTTGTATTAAAATCGGATGCAATTTCTGTGTTACATCGTCAATAAGAAGGTCCAAGGGATACAGTAAACCTGAAGTGAAGCATCGGAATCTAAAACTGGACTCACAGGTGAGGTTCAAATCATAGAAAGTTAGAGGGTCAGTCATCTTGTACTTAAGTCGGCATTGTGCCTTTTGTATTAATTTCGGATGCTATTTCTGTATTTCATCGTCAATAAGAAGGTCCAAGGTATACAGTAAACCTGAAGTGAAGCATCGGAATCTATAACTGGACTCACAAGAGAGGTTCAAATCATAGAAAGTTAGAGTGTCAGTAATCTTGTACTTAAGTCGGCATTGTGCCTTTTGTTTTAAATTCGGATGCAATTTCTGTGTTTCATCGTCAATAAGAAGGCCCAAGGTATACAGTAAACCTGAAGTGAAGCATCGGAATCTAAAACTGGACTCACAGGAGAGGTTCATATCATAGAAAGTTAGAGTGTTAGTACTTTTGTACTTAAGTCGGCATTGGGCTTTTTGTATTAAATTCGGATGCAATTTCTGTATTTCATCGTCAATATGAAGGTCCAAGGTATACAGTAAACGTCAAGTGAAGCATCGGAATCTAAAACTGGACTCACAGGAGAGGTTCAAATCATACAAAGTTAGGGTGTCAGTCCTTTTGTACTTATGTCGGAATTGTGCCTTTTGTATTAAATTCGGATGGAATTTCTGTGTTTCATCGTCAATACGAAGGTCCAAGGGATACAGTAAACCTGAAGTGAAGCATATGAATCTATAACTGGTCTCACAGGAGAGGTTAAAACCATAGAAAGTTAGAGTGTCAGTCCTCTTGTACTTAAGTCGGCATTGTGGCTTTTGTATTAAATTCGGATGCAATTTCTGTGTTTCATCGTCAATAAGAAGGTCCAAGGTATACAGTAAACCTGAAGTGAAGCATCGGGATCTAAAACTGCACTCACAGAAGAGGTTCAAATCATAGAAAATTAGAGTGTCAGTCCTCTTGTACTTAAGTCGGCATTGTGCCTTTTGTTTTAAATTTGGATGCAATTTCTGTGTTACATCGTCAATAAGAAAGTCCAAGGGATACAGTAAACCTGAAGTGAAGCATCGGAATCTAAAACTGGACTCACAGGAGAGGTTCAAATCATAGAAAGTTAGAGGGTCAGTCATCTTGTACTTAAGTCGGCATTTTGCCTTTTGTATTAAATTCGGATGCTATTTCTGTATTTCATCGTCAATAAGAAGGTCCAAGGTATACAGTAAACCTGAAGTGAAGCATCGGAATCTAAAACTGGACTCACAGGAGAGGTTCAAATCATAGAACGTTAGAGTGTCAGTCCTCTTGTACTTAAGTCGGCATTGTGCCTTATGTTTTAAATTCGGATGCAATTTCTGTGTTTCATCGTCAATATGAAGGTCCAAGGTATACAGTAAACCTGAAGTGAAGCATCGGAATCTAAAACTGGACTCACAGGAGAGGTTCAAATCATAGAAAGTTAGAGTGATAGTCCTCTTGTACTTATGTCGTCATTGTGCCTTTTGTATTAAATTCGAATGCAATTTCTGTGTTTCATCGTCAATAAGAAGGTCCAAGGTATACAGTAAACCTGAAGTGAAGCATCGGAATCTAAAACTGCACTCACAGGAGAGGTTCAAATCATAGAAAGTTAGAGTGTCAGTCCTCTTGTACTTAAGTCGGCATTGTGCCTTTTGTATTAAAATCGGATGCAATTTCTGTGTTACATCGTCAATAAGAAGGTCCGAGGGATACAGTAAACCTGAAGTGAAGCATCGGAATCTAAAACTGGACTCACAGGTGAGGTTCAAATTATAGAAAGTTAGAGGGTCAGTCATCTTGTACTTAAGTCGGCATTGTGCCTTTTGTATTAAATTCGGATGCTATTTCTGTATTTCATCGTCAATAAGATGGTCCAAGGTATACAGTAAACCTGAAGTGAAGCATCGGAATCTAAAACTGGACTCACAGGAGAGGTTCAAATCATAGAAAGTTAGAGTGTCAGTCCTCTTGTACTTATGTCGTTATTGTGCCTTTTGTACTAAATTCGGATGCAATTTCTGTGTTTCATCGCCAATAAGAAGGTCCAAGGTATACAGTAAACCTGAAGTGAAGCATCGGAATCTAAAACTGCACTCACAGGAGAGGTTCAAATCATAGAAAGTTAGAGTGTCAGTCCTCTTGTACTTAAATCGGCATTGTGCCTTTTGTATTAAATTCGGATGCAATTTCTGTGTAACATCGTCAATAAGAAGGTCCAAGGGATACAGTAAACCTGAAGTGAAGCATCGGAATCTAAAACTGGACGCACAGGATAGGTTCATATCATAGAAAGTTAGAGGGTCAGTCACCTTGTACTTAAGTCGGCATTGTGCCTTTTGTATTAAATTCGGATGCAATTTCTGTATTTCATCGTCAATTAAAAGGTCCAAGGTATACAGTAAACCTGAAGTGAAGCATCGGAATCTAAAACTGGACTCACAGGAGAGGTTCAAATCATAGAAAGTTAGTGTGTCAGTAATCTTGTACTTAAGTCGGCATTGTGCCTTTTGTTTTAAATTCGGATGCAATTTCTGTGTTTCATCGTCAATAAGAAGGTCCAAGGTATACGGTAAACCTGAAGTGAAGCATCGGAATCTAAAACTGGACTCACAGGAGAGGTTCAAATCATACAAAGTTAGAGTGTTAGTACTCTTGTACTTGAGTCGGCATTGTGCCTTTTGTATTAAATTCGGATGTAATTTCTGTATTTCATCGTCAATATGAAGGTCCAAGGTATACAGTAAACCTGAAGTGAAGCATCGGAATCTAAAACTGGACTCACAGGAGAGGTTCAAATCATACAAAGTTAGGGTGTCAGTCCTTTTGTACTTAAGTCGGAATTGTGCCTTTTGTATTAAATTCGGATGTAATTTCTGTGTTTCATCGTCAATACGAAGGTCCAAGGGATACAGTAAACCTGAATTGAAGCATCGGAATCTATAACTGGTCTCACAGGAGAGGTTAAAATTATAGAAAGTTAGAGTGTTAGTCCTCTTGTACATAAGTCGGCATTGTGGCGTTTGTATTAAATTCGGATGCAATTTCTGTGTTTCATCGTCAATAAGAAGGTCCAAGGTATACAGTAAACCTGAAGTGAAGCATCGGAATCTAAAACTGGACTCACAGGAGAGGTTCAAATCATAGAATGTTAGAGTGTCAGTCCTCTTGTACTTAAGTCGGCACTGTGCCTTTTGTATTATATTGGGATGCAATTTCTGTGTTTCATCGTCAATAAGAAGGTCCAAGGGATACATTGAACCTGAAGTGAAGCATCGGAATCTTAAATTGGACTCACAGGAGATGTTCATACCATAGAGAGTTAGAGTGTCAGCCCTCTTGTACTTAAGTCGGCATTGTGCCTTTAGTATTAAATTCGGATGCAAATTCTGCGTTTCGTCGTCAATACGATGGTCCAAGAGATACAGTAAACCTGAAGTGAAGCATCGGAATCTAAAACTGGACACACAGGAGTGGTTCAATTAATAGGGGGTGAGAGTGTCAGTCCTCTTGTACTTAAGTCGGCATTGTGCCTTTTGAATTTAATTGCGACGAAATTTCTGTGCTTCATCGTCAATAAGAAGGTCCAAGGGATACAGTAAACCTGAAGTGAAGCAGCGGAATCTAAAACTGGACTCACAGGAGAGGTTCAAATCACAGAAAGTTAGAGTGTCAAACCTCCTGTACTTATGTCGGCATTGTGCCTCTTGTATTAAATTCGGATGTAATTTCTGAGTTTCATCGTCAATAACAAGGCCCAAGGGATACAGTAAACCTGAAGTGAAGCATCGGAATCTAAAACTGGACTCACAGGAGCGGTTCAAATCATAGAAAGTTAGAGTGTCAGTCCTCTTGTACTTAAGTCGGCATTGTGCCTTTTGTATTAAAATCGGATGCAATTTCTGTGTTTCATCGTCAATAAGAAGGGCCAAGGAATACGGTAAACCTGAAGTGAATCTTCCGAATCTGAATTTGACTCACAGGAGATTTTCAATTCATAGAAAGTTAGAGTGTCAGTCCTCTTGTACTTAAGTCGGCATTCTGCCATTTGTATTAAATTCGGATGCAATTTCTGTGTTTCATCGTCAATAAGAAGGGCCTAGGGATACAGTAAACCTGAAGTGAAGCATCGGAATCTAAAACTGGACTCACAGCAGTGGTTCAAATTATAGAAAGTTAGAGTGTCAGTCCTCTTGTACTTAAGTCGGCATTGTGCCTTCTGTATTAAATTTTGATGCAATTTCTGTGTTTCATCGTCAATAAGGTGGTTTACGGGATACAGTAAAATTGAAGTGAGGCATCGGAATCTAAAACTGGACTCACAGCAGAGTTTCATAATATGGAAAGTTAGAGTGTCAACCCTCTTTTGCTTAAGTCGGCATTGTGCCTTTTGAATTAAATTCGGATGCAAATTCTGTGTTTCATCGTCCATAAGAAGGCCCAAGGGATACAGTAAAACTGTAGTGAAGCAACGGAATCTAAAACTGGACTCACAGGAGAGGTTCAAATCATTGAATGTTAAAGTGTCAGTCCTCTTGTACTTAAGTCGGCATTGTGCCTTTTGTATTAAATACGGATGCAATTTCTGTGTTTCATCGTCAACAAAAAGGTCCAAGGGATACGGTAAACCTGAAGTGAATCATCGGAATCTGAATTTGACCCACAGGAGATTTTCAATTCATAGAAAGTTAGAGTGTCAGTCCTCTTGAACTTAAGTCGGCATTGTGCCATTTGTATTAAATTCCGATGCAATTTCTGTGTTTCATCGTCAATAAGAAGGGCCAAGGGATACAGTAAACCTGAAGTGAAGCATCGGAATCTGAAACTGGACTCACAGCAGAGGTTCATATTATAGAAAGTTAAAGTGTCAGTCCTCTTGTACTTATGTCGTCATTGTGCCTTTTGTATTAAATTCGGATGCAATTTCTGTGTTTCATCGTCAATAAGAAGGTCCAAGGTATACAGTAAACCTGAAGTGAAGCATCGGAATCTAAAACTGCACTCACAGGAGAGGTTCAAAACATAGAAAGTTAGAGTGTCAGTCCTCTTGTACTTAAGTCGGCATTGTGCCTTTTGTATTAAATTCGGATGCAATTTCTGTGTTACATCGTCAATAAGAAGGTCCAAGGGATACAGTAAACCTGAAGTGAAGCATCGGAATCTAAAACTGCACTCACAGAAGAGGTTCAAATCATAGAAAATTAGAGTGTCAGTCCTCTTGTACTTAAGTCGGCATTGTGCCTTTTGTTTTAAATTTGGATGCAATTTCTGTGTTACATCGTCAATAAGAAAGTCCAAGGGATACAGTAAACCTGAAGTGAAGCATCGGAATCTAAAACTGGACTCACAGGAGAGGTTCAAATCATAGGAAGTTAGAGGGTCAGTCATCTTGTACTTAAATCGGCATTGTGCCATTTGTATTAAATTCGGATGCTATTTCTGTGTTTCATCGTCAATAAGAAGGTCCAAGGTATACAGTAAACCTGAAGTGAAGCATCGGAATCTAAAACTGGACTCACAGGAGAGGTTCAAATCATAGGAAGTTAGAGGGTCAGTCATCTTGTACTTAAGTCGGCATTGTGCCTTTTGTATTAAATTCGGATGCTATTTCTTTGTTTCATCGTCAATAAGAAGGTCCAAGGTATACAGTAAACCTGAAGTGAAGCATCGGAATCTAAAACTGGACTCACAGGAGAGGTTCAAATCATAGAAAGTTAGAGTGTCAGACCTCTTGTACTTAGGTCGGCATTGTGCCTTTTGTATTAAATTCGGATGCAATTTCTGTGTTACATCGTCAATAAGAAGGTCCAAGGGATACAGTAAACCTGAAGTGTAGCATCGGAATCTAACACTGGACTCTCAGGGGAGGTTCAAATCAATGAAAGTTAGAGTGTCAGTTCTCTTGTACTTAAGTCGGCATTGTGCCATTTGTTTTAAATTCGGATGAAATTTCTGTGTTTCATCGTCAATAAGAAGGTCCAAGCTATACAGTAAACCTGAAGTGAAGCATCGGAATCTAAAACTGGACTCACAGGAGAGGTTCAAATCATAGAAAGTTTGAGTGTTTGTACTCTTGCACTTAAGTCGGCATTGTGCCTTTTGTATTAAATTTGGTTGCAATTTCTGTGTTTCATCGTCAATAAGAAGGTCCAGGGTATACAGTAAACCTGAAGTGTAGCATCGGAATCTAAAACTGGACTCACAGGTGAGGTTCAAATCATAGAAAGTTAGAGTGTCAGTCCTCTTGTACTTATGTCGTCATTGTGCCTTTTGTATTAAATTCGGATGCAATTTCTGTGTTTCATCGTCAATAAGAAGGTCCAAGGTATACAGTAAACCTGAAGTGAAGCATCGGAATCTAAAACTGCACTCACAGGAGAGGTTCAAATCATAGAAAGTTAGAGTGTCAGTCCTCTTGTACTTAGGTCCGCATTGTGGCTTTTGTATTAAATTCGGATGCAATTTCTGTGTTACATCGTCAATAAGAAGGTCCAAGGGATACAGTAAACCTGAAGTGAAGCATCGGAATCTAAAACTGGACTCACAGGAGAGGTTCAAATCATAGAAAGTTAGAGGGTCAGTCATCTTGTACTTAAGTCGGCATTTTGCCTTTTGTATTAAATTCGGATGCTATTTCTGTATTTCATCGTCAATAAGAAGGTCCAAGGTATACAGTAAACCTGAAGTGATGCATCGGAATCTAAAACTGGACTCACAGGAGAGGTTCAAATCATAGAACGTTAGAGTGTCAGTCCTCTTGTACTTAAGTCGGCATTGTGCCTTATGTTTTAAATTCGGATGCAATTTCTGTGTTTCATCGTCAATATGAAGGTCCAAGGTATACAGTACACCTGAAGTGAAGCATCGGAATCTAAAACTGGACTCACAGGAGAGGTTCAAATCATAGAAAGTTACAGTGATAGTCCTCTTGTACTTATGTCGTCATTGTGCCTTTTGTATTAAATTCGGATGCAATTTCTGTGTTTCATCGTCAATAAGAAGGTCCAAGGTATACAGTAAACCTGAAGTGAAGCATCGGAATCTAAAACTGCACTCACAGGAGAGGTTCTAATCATAGAAAGTTAGAGTGTCAGTCCTCTTGTACTTAAGTCGGCATTGTGCCTTTTGTATTAAAATCGGATGCAATTTCTGTGTTACATCGTCAATAAGAAGGTCCGAGGGATACAGTAAACCTGAAGTGAAGCATCGGAATCTAAAACTGGACTCACAGGTGAGGTTCAAATTATAGAAAGTTAGAGGGTCAGTCATCTTGTACTTAAGTCGGCATTGTGCCTTTTGTATTAAATTCGGATGCTATTTCTGTATTTCATCGTCAATAAGATGGTCCAAGGTATACAGTAAACCTGAAGTGAAGCATCGGAATCTAAAACTGGACTCACAGGAGAGGTTCAAATCATAGAAAGTTAGAGTGTCAGTCCTCTTGTACTTATGTCGTTATTGTGCCTTTTGTATTAAATTCGGATGCAATTTCTGTGTTTCATCGTCAATAAGAAGGTCCAAGGTATACAGTAAACCTGAAGTGAAGCATCGGAATCTAAAACTGCACTCACAGGAGAGGTTCAAATCATAGAAAGTTAGAGTGTCAGTCCTCTTGTACTTAAATCGGCATTGTGCCTTTTGTATTAAATTCGGATGCAATTTCTGTGTTACATCGTCAATAAGAAGGTCCAAGGGATACAGTAAACCTGAAGTGAAGCATCGGAATCTAAAACTGGACGCACAGGAGAGGTTCAAATCATAGAAAGTTAGAGGGTCAGTCATCTTGTACTTAAGTCGGCATTGTGCCTTTTGTATTAAATTCGGATGCAATTTCTGTATTTAATCGTCAATTAAAAGGTCCAAGGTATACAGTAAACCTGAAGTGAAGCATCGGAATCTAAAACTGGACTCACAGGAGAGGTTCAAATCATAGAAAGTTTGTGTGTCAGTAATCTTGTACTTAAGTCGGCATTGTGCCTTTTGTTTTAAATTCGGATGCAATTTCTGTGTTTCATCGTCAATAAGAAGGTCCAAGGTATACGGTAAACCTGAAGTGAAGCATCGGAATCTAAAACTGGACTCACAGGAGAGGTTCAAATCATAGAAAGTTAGAGTGTTAGTACTCTTGTACTTGAGTCGGCATTGTGCCTTTTGTATTAAATTCGGATGTAATTTCTGTATTTCATCGTCAATATGAAGGTCCAAGGTATACAGTTAAACCTGAAGTGAAGCATCGGAATCTAAAACTGGACTCACAGGAGAGGTTCAAATCATACAAAGTTAGGGTGTCAGTCCTTTTGTACTTAAGTCGGAATTGTGCCTTTTGTATTAAATTCGGATGTAATTTCTGTGTTTCATCGTCAATACGAAGGTCCAAGGGATACAGTAAACCTGAAGTGAAGCATCGGAATCTATAACTGGTCTCACAGGAGAGGTTAAAATCATAGAAAGTTAGAGTGTTAGTCCTCTTGTACTTAAGTCGGCATTGTGGCGTTTGTATTAAATTCGGATGCAATTTCTGTGTTTCATCGTCAATAAGAAGGTCCAAGGTATACAGTAAACCTGAAGTGAAGCATCGGAATCTAAAACTGGACTCACAGGAGAGGTTCAAATCATAGAATGTTAGAGTGTCAGTCCTCTTGTACTTAAGTCGGCACTGTGCCTTTTGTATTATATTGGGATGCAATTTCTGTGTTTCATCGTCAATAAGAAGGTCCAAGGGATACATTGAACCTGAAGTGAAGCATCGGAATCTAAAACTGGACTCACAGGAGATGTTCATACCATAGAGAGCTAGAGTGTCAGCCCTCTTGTACTTAAGTCGGCATTGTGCCTTTAGTATTAAATTCGGATGCAAATTCTGCGTTTCATCGTCAATAAGATGGTCCAAGAGATACAGTAAACCTGAAGTGAAGCATCGGAATCTAAAACTGGACACACAGGAGTGGTTCAATTAATAGGGGGTGAGAGTGTCAGTCCTCTTGTACTTAAGTCGGCATTGTGCCTTTTGAATTTAATTGCGACGAAATTTCTGTGCTTCATCGTCAATAAGAAGGTCCAAGGGATACAGTAAACCTGAAGTGAAGCAGCGGAATCTAAAACTGGACTCACAGGAGAGGTTCAAATCACAGAAAGTTAGAGTGTCAAACCTCCTGTACTTATGTCGGCATTGTGCCTCTTGTATTAAATTCGGATGCAATTTCTGAGTTTCATCGTCAATAACAAAGCCCAAGGAATACAGTAAACCTGAAGTGAAGCATCGGAATCTAAAACTGGACTCACAGGAGCGGTTCAAATCATAGAAAGTTAGAGTGTCAGTCCTCTTGTACTTAAGTCGGCATTGTGCCTTTTGTATTAAAATCGGATGCAATTTCTGTGTTTCATCGTCAATAAGAAGGGCCAAGGAATACGGTAAACCTGAAGTGAATCTTCCGAATCTGAATTTGACTCACAGGAGATTTTCAATTCATAGAAAGTTAGAGTGTCAGTCCTCTTGTACTTAAGTCGGCATTCTGCCATTTGTATTAAATTCGGATGCAATTTCTGTGTTTCATCGTCAATAAGAAGGGCCTAGGGATACAGTAAACCTGAAGTGAAGCATCGGAATCTAAAACTGGACTCACAGCAGTGGTTCAAATTATAGAAAGTTAGAGTGTCAGTCCTCTTGTACTTAAGTCGGCATTGTGCCTTCTGTATTAAATTTTGATGCAATTTCTGTGTTTCGTCGTCAATAAGGAGGTTTACGGGATACAGTAAATTTGAAGTGAGGCATCGGAATCTAAAACTGGACTCACAGCAGGGTTTCATAATATGGAAAGTTAGAGTGTCAACCCTCTTTTGCTTAAGTCGGCATTGTGCCTTTTGTATTAAATTCGGATGCAAATTCTGTGTTTCATCGTCAATAAGAAGGTCCAAGGGATACAGTAAAACTGTAGTGAAGCAACGGAATCTAAAACTGGACTCACAGGAGAGGTTCAAATCATTGAATGTTAAAGTGTCAGTCCTCTTGTACTTAAGTCGGCATTGTGCCTTTTGTATTAAATACGGATGCAATTTCTGTGTTTCATCGTCAACAAGAAGGTCCAAGGGATACGGTAAACCTGAAGTGAATCATCGGAATCTGAATTTGACCCACAGGAGATTTTCAATTCATAGAAAGTTTGAGTGTCAGTCCTCTTGAACTTAAGTCGGCATTGTGCCATTAGTATTAAATTCGGATGCAATTTCTGTGTTTCATCGTCAATAAGAAGGGCCAAGGGATACAGTAAACCTGAAGTGAAGCATCGGAATCTAAAACTGGACTCACAGCAGAGGTTCAAATTATAGAAAGTTAAAGTGTCAGTCCTCTTGTACTTATGTCGTCATTGTGCCTTTTGTATTAAATTCGGATGCAATTTCTGTGTTTCATCGTCAATAAGAAGGTCCAAGGTATACAGTAAACCTGAAGTGAAGCATCGGAATCTAAAACTGCACTCACAGGAGAGGTTCAAAACATAGAAAGTTAGAGTGTCAGTCGTCTTGTACTTAAGTCGGCATTGTGCCTTTTGTATTAAATTCGGATGCAATTTCTGTGTTACATCGTCAATAAGAAGGTCCAAGGGATACAGTAAACCTGAAGTGAAGCATCGGAATCTAAAACTGGACTAACAGGAGAGGTTCAAATCATAGAAAGTTAGAGTGTCAGTCCTCTTGCACTTAAGTCGGCATTGTGCCGTTTGTATTAAATTCGGATGCAATTTCTGTGTTTCATCGTCAATAAGAAGGTCCAAGGTATACAGTAAACCTGAAGTGAAGCATCGGAATCTAAAACTGGACTCACAGGAGTGGTTCAAATCATAGACAGTTAGAGTGTTAGTACTCTGGTGCTTAAGTCGGCATTGTGCCTTTTGTATTAAATTCGGATGCAATTTCTGTATTTCATCGTCAATATGAAGGTCCAAGGTATACAGTAAACCTGAAGTGAATCATCGGAATCTAAAACTGGACTCACAGGAGAGGTTCAAATCATACAAAGTTAGGGTGTCAGTCCTTTTGTACTTAAGTCGGAATTGTGCCATTTGTATTAAATTCGGATGTAATTTCTGTGTTTCATCGTCAATACGAAGGTCCAAGGGATACAGTAAACCTGAAGTGAAGCATCGGAATCTATAACTGGTCTCACAGGAGAGGTTAAAATCATACAAAGTTAGAGTGTTAGTCCTCTTGTACTTAAGTCGGCATTGTGGCTTTTGTATTAAATTCGGATGCAATTTCTGTGTTTCATCGTCAATAAGAAGGTCCAAGGTATACAGTAAACCTGAAGTGAAGCATCGGAATCTAAAACTGCACTCACAGAAGAGGTTCAAATCATAGAAAATTAGAGTGTCAGTCCTCTTGTACTTAAGTCGGCATTGTGGCTTTTGTTTTAAATTCGGATGCAATTTCTGTGTTACATCGTCAATAAGAAAGTCCAAGGGATACAGTAAACCTGAAGTGAAGCATCGGAATCTAAAACTGGACTCACAGGTGAGGTTCAAATCATAGAAAGTTTGTGTGTTTGTACTCTTGTACTTAAGTCGGCATTGTGCCTTTTGTATTAAATTTGGTTGCAGTTTCTGTGTTTCATCGTCAATAAGAAGGTCCAGGGTATACAGTACACCTGAAGTGAAGCATCGGAATCTAAAACTGGACTCACAGGAGAGGTTCAAATCATAGAAAGTTACAGTGATAGTCCTCTTGTACTTATGTCGTCATTGTGCCTTTTGTATTAAATTCGGATGCAATTTCTGTGTTTCATCGTCAATAAGAAGGTCCAAGGTATACAGTAAACCTGAAGTGAAGCATCGGAATCTAAAACTGCACTCACAGGAGAGGTTCTAATCATAGAAAGTTAGAGTGTCAGTCCTCTTGTACTTAAGTCGGCATTGTGCCTTTTGTATTAAAATCGGATGCAATTTCTGTGTTACATCGTCAATAAGAAGGTCCGAGGGATACAGTAAACCTGAAGTGAAGCATCGGAATCTAAAACTGGACTCACAGGTGAGGTTCAAATTATAGAAAGTTAGAGGGTCAGTCATCTTGTACTTAAGTCGGCATTGTGCCTTTTGTATTAAATTCGGATGCTATTTCTGTATTTCATCGTCAATAAGATGGTCCAAGGTATACAGTAAACCTGAAGTGAAGCATCGGAATCTAAAACTGGACTCACAGGAGAGGTTCAAATCATAGAAAGTTAGAGTGTCAGTCCTCTTGTACTTATGTCGTTATTGTGCCTTTTGTATTAAATTCGGATGCAATTTCTGTGTTTCATCGTCAATAAGAAGGTCCAAGGTATACAGTAAACCTGAAGTGAAGCATCGGAATCTAAAACTGCACTCACAGGAGAGGTTCAAATCATAGAAAGTTAGAGTGTCAGTCCTCTTGTACTTAAATCGGCATTGTGCCTTTTGTATTAAATTCGGATGCAATTTCTGTGTTACATCGTCAATAAGAAGGTCCAAGGGATACAGTAAACCTGAAGTGAAGCATCGGAATCTAAAACTGGACGCACAGGAGAGGTTCAAATCATAGAAAGTTAGAGGGTCAGTCATCTTGTACTTAAGTCGGCATTGTGCCTTTTGTATTAAATTCGGATGCAATTTCTGTATTTCATCGTCAATTAAAAGGTCCAAGGTATACAGTAAACCTGAAGTGAAGCATCGGAATCTAAAACTGGACTCACAGGAGAGGTTCAAATCATAGAAAGTTTGTGTGTCAGTAATCTTGTACTTAAGTCGGCATTGTGCCTTTTGTTTTAAATTCGGATGCAATTTCTGTGTTTCATCGTCAATAAGAAGGTCCAAGGTATACGGTAAACCTGAAGTGAAGCATCGGAATCTAAAACTGGACTCACAGGAGAGGTTCAAATCATAGAAAGTTAGAGTGTTAGTACTCTTGTACTTGAGTCGGCATTGTGCCTTTTGTATTAAATTCGGATGTAATTTCTGTATTTCATCGTCAATATGAAGGTCCAAGGTATACAGTTAAACCTGAAGTGAAGCATCGGAATCTAAAACTGGACTCACAGGAGAGGTTCAAATCATACAAAGTTAGGGTGTCAGTCCTTTTGTACTTAAGTCGGAATTGTGCCTTTTGTATTAAATTCGGATGTAATTTCTGTGTTTCATCGTCAATACGAAGGTCCAAGGGATACAGTAAACCTGAAGTGAAGCATCGGAATCTATAACTGGTCTCACAGGAGAGGTTAAAATCATAGAAAGTTAGAGTGTTAGTCCTCTTGTACTTAAGTCGGCATTGTGGCGTTTGTATTAAATTCGGATGCAATTTCTGTGTTTCATCGTCAATAAGAAGGTCCAAGGTATACAGTAAACCTGAAGTGAAGCATCGGAATCTAAAACTGGACTCACAGGAGAGGTTCAAATCATAGAATGTTAGAGTGTCAGTCCTCTTGTACTTAAGTCGGCACTGTGCCTTTTGTATTATATTGGGATGCAATTTCTGTGTTTCATCGTCAATAAGAAGGTCCAAGGGATACATTGAACCTGAAGTGAAGCATCGGAATCTAAAACTGGACTCACAGGAGATGTTCATACCATAGAGAGCTAGAGTGTCAGCCCTCTTGTACTTAAGTCGGCATTGTGCCTTTAGTATTAAATTCGGATGCAAATTCTGCGTTTCATCGTCAATAAGATGGTCCAAGAGATACAGTAAACCTGAAGTGAAGCATCGGAATCTAAAACTGGACACACAGGAGTGGTTCAATTAATAGGGGGTGAGAGTGTCAGTCCTCTTGTACTTAAGTCGGCATTGTGCCTTTTGAATTTAATTGCGACGAAATTTCTGTGCTTCATCGTCAATAAGAAGGTCCAAGGGATACAGTAAACCTGAAGTGAAGCAGCGGAATCTAAAACTGGACTCACAGGAGAGGTTCAAATCACAGAAAGTTAGAGTGTCAAACCTCCTGTACTTATGTCGGCATTGTGCCTCTTGTATTAAATTCGGATGCAATTTCTGAGTTTCATCGTCAATAACAAAGCCCAAGGAATACAGTAAACCTGAAGTGAAGCATCGGAATCTAAAACTGGACTCACAGGAGCGGTTCAAATCATAGAAAGTTAGAGTGTCAGTCCTCTTGTACTTAAGTCGGCATTGTGCCTTTTGTATTAAAATCGGATGCAATTTCTGTGTTTCATCGTCAATAAGAAGGGCCAAGGAATACGGTAAACCTGAAGTGAATCTTCCGAATCTGAATTTGACTCACAGGAGATTTTCAATTCATAGAAAGTTAGAGTGTCAGTCCTCTTGTACTTAAGTCGGCATTCTGCCATTTGTATTAAATTCGGATGCAATTTCTGTGTTTCATCGTCAATAAGAAGGGCCTAGGGATACAGTAAACCTGAAGTGAAGCATCGGAATCTAAAACTGGACTCACAGCAGTGGTTCAAATTATAGAAAGTTAGAGTGTCAGTCCTCTTGTACTTAAGTCGGCATTGTGCCTTCTGTATTAAATTTTGATGCAATTTCTGTGTTTCGTCGTCAATAAGGAGGTTTACGGGATACAGTAAATTTGAAGTGAGGCATCGGAATCTAAAACTGGACTCACAGCAGGGTTTCATAATATGGAAAGTTAGAGTGTCAACCCTCTTTTGCTTAAGTCGGCATTGTGCCTTTTGTATTAAATTCGGATGCAAATTCTGTGTTTCATCGTCAATAAGAAGGTCCAAGGGATACAGTAAAACTGTAGTGAAGCAACGGAATCTAAAACTGGACTCACAGGAGAGGTTCAAATCATTGAATGTTAAAGTGTCAGTCCTCTTGTACTTAAGTCGGCATTGTGCCTTTTGTATTAAATACGGATGCAATTTCTGTGTTTCATCGTCAACAAGAAGGTCCAAGGGATACGGTAAACCTGAAGTGAATCATCGGAATCTGAATTTGACCCACAGGAGATTTTCAATTCATAGAAAGTTTGAGTGTCAGTCCTCTTGAACTTAAGTCGGCATTGTGCCATTAGTATTAAATTCGGATGCAATTTCTGTGTTTCATCGTCAATAAGAAGGGCCAAGGGATACAGTAAACCTGAAGTGAAGCATCGGAATCTAAAACTGGACTCACAGCAGAGGTTCAAATTATAGAAAGTTAAAGTGTCAGTCCTCTTGTACTTATGTCGTCATTGTGCCTTTTGTATTAAATTCGGATGCAATTTCTGTGTTTCATCGTCAATAAGAAGGTCCAAGGTATACAGTAAACCTGAAGTGAAGCATCGGAATCTAAAACTGCACTCACAGGAGAGGTTCAAAACATAGAAAGTTAGAGTGTCAGTCGTCTTGTACTTAAGTCGGCATTGTGCCTTTTGTATTAAATTCGGATGCAATTTCTGTGTTACATCGTCAATAAGAAGGTCCAAGGGATACAGTAAACCTGAAGTGAAGCATCGGAATCTAAAACTGGACTAACAGGAGAGGTTCAAATCATAGAAAGTTAGAGTGTCAGTCCTCTTGCACTTAAGTCGGCATTGTGCCGTTTGTATTAAATTCGGATGCAATTTCTGTGTTTCATCGTCAATAAGAAGGTCCAAGGTATACAGTAAACCTGAAGTGAAGCATCGGAATCTAAAACTGGACTCACAGGAGTGGTTCAAATCATAGAAAGTTAGAGTGTTAGTACTCTGGTGCTTAAGTCGGCATTGTGCCTTTTGTATTAAATTCGGATGCAATTTCTGTATTTCATCGTCAATATGAAGGTCCAAGGTATACAGTAAACCTGAAGTGAATCATCGGAATCTAAAACTGGACTCACAGGAGAGGTTCAAATCATACAAAGTTAGGGTGTCAGTCCTTTTGTACTTAAGTCGGAATTGTGCCATTTGTATTAAATTCGGATGTAATTTCTGTGTTTCATCGTCAATACGAAGGTCCAAGGGATACAGTAAACCTGAAGTGAAGCATCGGAATCTATAACTGGTCTCACAGGAGAGGTTAAAATCATACAAAGTTAGAGTGTTAGTCCTCTTGTACTTAAGTCGGCATTGTGGCTTTTGTATTAAATTCGGATGCAATTTCTGTGTTTCATCGTCAATAAGAAGGTCCAAGGTATACAGTAAACCTGAAGTGAAGCATCGGAATCTAAAACTGCACTCACAGAAGAGGTTCAAATCATAGAAAATTAGAGTGTCAGTCCTCTTGTACTTAAGTCGGCATTGTGGCTTTTGTTTTAAATTCGGATGCAATTTCTGTGTTACATCGTCAATAAGAAAGTCCAAGGGATACAGTAAACCTGAAGTGAAGCATCGGAATCTAAAACTGGACTCACAGGTGAGGTTCAAATCATAGAAAGTTTGTGTGTTTGTACTCTTGTACTTAAGTCGGCATTGTGCCTTTTGTATTAAATTTGGTTGCAATTTCTGTGTTTCATCGTCAATAAGAAGGTCCAGGGTATACAGTAAACCTGAAGTGTAGCATCGGAATCTAAAACTGGACTCACAGGTGAGGTTCAAATCATAGAAAGTTAGAGTGTCAGTCCTCTTGTACTTATGTCGTCATTGTGCCTTTTGTATTAAATTCGGATGCAATTTCTGTGTTTCATCGTCAATAAGAAGGTCCAAGGTACACAGTAAACCTGAAGTGAAGCATCGGAATCTAAAACTGCACTCACAGGAGAGGTTCAAATCATAGAAAGTTAGAGTGTCAGTCCTCTTGTACTTAGGTCCGCATTGTGGCTTTTGTATTAAATTCGGATGCAATTTCTGTGTTACATCGTCAATAAGAAGGTCCAAGGGATACAGTAAACCTGAAGTGAAGCATCGGAATCTAAAACTGGACTCACAGGAGAGGTTCAAATCATAGAAAGTTAGAGGGTCAGTCATCTTGTACTTAAGTCGGCATTTTGCCTTTTGTATTAAATTCGGATGCTATTTCTGTATTTCATCGTCAATAAGAAGGTCCAAGGTATACAGTAAACCTGAAGTGAAGCATCGGAATCTAAAACTGGACTCACAGGAGAGGTTCAAATCATAGAACGTTAGAGTGTCAGTCCTCTTGTACTTAAGTCGGCATTGTGCCTTATGTTTTAAATTCGGAAAGCAATTTCTGTGTTTCATCGTCAATATGAAGGTCCAAGGTATACAGTAAACCTGAAGTGAAGCATCGGAATCTAAAACTGGACTCACAGGAGAGGTTCAAATCATAGAATGTTAGAGTGATAGTCCTCTTGTACTTATGTCGTCATTGTGCCTTTTGTATTAAATTCGGATGCAATTTCTGTGTTTCATCGTCAATAAGAAGGTCCAAGGTATACAGTAAACCTGAAGTGAAGCATCGGAATCTAAAACTGCACTCACAGGAGAGGTTCAAATCATAGAAAGTTAGAGTGTCAGTCCTCTTGTACTTAAGTCGGCATTGTGCCTTTTGTATTAAAATCGGATGCAATTTCTGTGTTACATCGTCAAGAAGAAGGTCCAAGGGATACAGTAAACCTGAAGTGAAGCATCGGAATCTAAAACTGGAATCACAGGTGAGGTTCAAATCATAGAAAGTTAGAGGGTCAGTCATCTTGTACTTAAGTCGGCATTGTGCCTTTTGTATTAAATTCGGATGCTATTTCTGTATTTCATCGTCAATAAGAAGGTCCAAGGTATACAGTAAACCTGAAGTGAAGCATCGGAATCTAAAACTGGACTCACAGGAGAGGTTCAAATCATAGAAAGTTAGAGTGTCAGTCCTCTTGTACTTATGTCGTTATTGTGCCTTTTGTATTAAATTCGGATGCACTTTCTCTGTTTCATCGTCAATAAGAAGGTCCAAGGTATACAGTAAACCTGGAGTGAAGCATCGGAATCTAAAACTGCACTCACAGGAGAGGTTCAAATCATAGAAAGTTAGAGTGTCAGTCCTCTTGTACTTAAATCGGCATTGTGCCTTTTGTATTAAATTCGGATGCAATTTCTGTGTTACATCGTCAATAAGAAGGTCCAAGGGATACAGTAAACCTGAAGTGAAGCATCGGAATCTAAAACTGGACGCACAGGAGAGGTTCAAATCATAGAAAGTTAGAGGGTCAGTCATCTTGTACTTAAGTCGGCATTGTGCCTTTTGTATTAAATTCGGATGCAATTTCTGTATTTCATCGTCAATTAAAAGGTCCAAGGTATACAGTAAACCTGAAGTGAAGCATCGGAATCTAAAACTGGACTCACAGGAGAGGTTCAAATCATAGAAAGTTAGTGTGTCAGAAATCTTGTACTTAAGTCGGCATTGTGCCTTTTGTTTTAAATTCGGATGCAATTTCTGTGTTTCATCGTCAATAAGAAGGTCCAAGGTATACGGTAAACCTGAAGTGAAGCATCGGAATCTAAAACTGGACTCACATGAAAGGTTCAAATCGTAGAAAGTTAGAGTGTTAGTACTCTTGTACTTAAGTCGGCATTGTGCCTTTTGTATTAAATTCGGATGTAATTTCTGTATTTCATCGTCAATATGAAGGTCCAAGGTATACAGTAAACCTGAAGTGAAGCATCGGAATCTAAAACTGGACTCACAGGAGAGGTTCAAATCATCGAAAGTTAGGGTGTCAGTCCTTTTGTACTTAAGTCTAAATTGTGCCTTTTGTATTAAATTCGGATGTAATTTCTGTGTTTCATCGTCAATACGAAGGTCCAAGGTATACAGTAAACCTGAAGTGAAGCATCGGAATCCATAACTGGTCTCACAGGAGAGGTTAAAATCATAGAAAGTTAGAGTGTTAGTCCTCTTGTACTTAAGTCGGCATTGTGGCGTTTGTATTAAATTCGGATGCAATTTCTGTGTTTCATCGTCAATAAGAAGGTCCAAGGTATACAGTAAACCTGAAGTGAAGCATCGGAATCTAAAACTGCACTCACAGAAGAGGTTCAAATCATAGAAAATTAGAGTGTCAGTCCTCTTGTACTTAAGTCGGCATTGTGCCTTTTGTTTTAAATTCGGATGCAATTTCTGTGTTACATCGTCAATAAGTAAGTCCAAGGGATACAGTAAACCTGAAGTTAAGCATCGTAATCTAAAACTGGACTCACAGGAGAGGTTCAAATCATAGGAAGTTAGAGGGTCAGTCCTCTTGTACTTAAGTCGGCTTTGTGCCTTTTGTATTAAATTCGGATGCAATTTCTGTGTTACATCGTCAATAAGAAGGTCCAAGGGATACAGTAAACCTGAAGTGAAGCATCGGAATCTAAAACTGGACTAACAGGAGAGGTTCAAATCATAGAAAGTTAGAGTGTCAGTCCTCTTGCACTTAAGTCGGCATTGTGCCGTTTGTATTAAATTAGGATGCAATTTCTGTGTTTCATCGTCAATAAGAAGGTCCAAGGTATACAGTAAACCTGAAGTGAAGCATCGGAATCTAAAACTGGACTCACAGGAGTGGTTCAAATCATAGAAAGTTAGAGTGTTAGTACTCTTGTGCTTAAGTCGGCATTGTTCCTTTTGTATTAACTTCGGATGCAATTTCTGTGTTTCATCGTCAATAAGAAGGTCCAAGGTATACACTAAACCTGAAGTGAAGCATCGGAATCTAAAACTGCACTCACAGGAGAGGTTCAAATCATAGAAAGTTAGAGTGTCAGTCGTCTTGTACTTAAGTCGGCATTGTGCCTTTTGTATTAAATTCGGATGCAATTTCTGTGTTACATCGTCAATAAGAAGGTCCAAGGTATACAGTAAACCTGAAGTGAAGCATCGGAATCTAAAACAGCACTCACAGAAGAGGTTCAAATCATAGAAAATTAGAGTGTCAGTCCTCTTGTACTTAAGTCGGCATTGTGGCTTTTGTTTTAAATTCGGATGCAATTTCTGTGTTACATCGTCAATAAGAAAGTCCAAGGGATACAGTAAACCTGAAGTGAAGCATCGGAATCTAAAACTGGACTCACAGGAGAGGTTCAAATCATAGAAAGTTTGTGTGTTTGTACTCTTGTACTTAAGTCGGCATTGTGCCTTTTGTATTAAATTTGGTTGCAATTTCTGTGTTTCATCGTCAATAAGAAGGGCCAGGGTATACAGTAAACCTGAAGTGTAGCATCGGAATCTAAAACTGGACTCACAGGTGAGGTTCAAATCATAGAAAGTTAGAGTGTCAGTCCTCTTGTACTTATGTCGTCATTGTGCCTTTTGTATTAAATTCGGATGCAATTTCTGTGTTTCATCGTCAATAAGAAGGTCCAAGGTATACAGTAAACCTGAAGTGAAGCATCGGAATCTAAAACTGCACTCACAGGAGAGGTTCAAATCATAGAAAGTTAGAGTGTCAGTCCTCTTGTACTTAGGTCCGCATTGTGGCTTTTGTATTAAATTCGGATGCAATTTCTGTGTTACATCGTCAATAAGAAGGTCCAAGGGATACAGTAAACCTGAAGTGAAGCATCGGAATCTAAAGCTGGACTCACAGGAGAGGTTCAAATCATAGAAAGTTAGAGGGTCAGTCATCTTGTACTTAAGTCGGCATTTTGCCTTTTGTATCAAATTCGGATGCTATTTCTGTATTTCATCGTCAATAAGAAGGTCCAAGGTATACAGTAAACCTGAAGTGAAGCATCGGAATCTAAAACTGGACTCACAGGAGAGGTTCAAATCATAGAACGTTAGAGTGTCAGTCCTCTTGTACTTAAGTCGGCATTGTGCCTTATGTTTTAAATTCGGATGCAATTTCTGTGTTTCATCGTCAATATGAAGGTCCAAGGTATACAGTAAACCTGAAGTGAAGCATCGGAATCTAAAACTGGACTCACAGGAGAGGTTCAAATCATAGAAAGTTAGAGTGATAGTCCTCTTGTACTTATGTCGTCATTGTGCCTTTTGTATTAAATTCGGATGCAATTTCTGTGTTTCATCGTCAATAAGAAGGTCCAAGGTATACAGTAAACCTGAAGTGCAGCATCGGAATCTAAAACTGCAGTCACAGGAGGGGTTCAAATCATAGAAAGTTAGAGTGTCAGTCCTCTTGTACTTAAGTCGGCATTGTGCCTTTTGTATTAAAATCGGATGCAATTTCTGTGTTACATCGTCAATAAGAAGGTCCAAGGGATACAGTAAACCTGAAGTGAAGCATCGGAATCTAAAACTGGACTCACAGGTGAGGTTCAAATCATAGAAAGTTAGAGGGTCGGTCATCTTGTACTTAAGTCGGCATTGTGCCTTTTGTATTAAATTCGGATGCTATTTCTGTATTTCATCGTTAATAAGAAGGTCCAAGGTATACAGTAAACCTGAAGTGAAGCATCGGAATCTAAAACTGGACTCACAGGAGAGGTTCAAATCATAGAAAGTTAGAGTGTCAGTCCTCTTGTACTTATGTCGTTATTGTGCCTTTTGTATTAAATTCGGATGCACTTTCTGTGTTTCATCGTCAATAAGAAGGTCCAAGGTATACAGTAAACCTGAAGTGAAGCATCGGAATCTAAAACTGCACTCACAGGAGAGGTTCAAATCATAGAAAGTTAGAGTGTCAGTCCTCTTGTACTTAAATCGGCATTGTGCCTTTTGTATTAAATTCGGATGCAATTTCTGTGTTACATCGTCAATAAGAAGGTCCAAGGGATACAGTAAACCTGAAGTGAAGCATCGGAATCTAAAACTGGACGCACAGGAGAGGTTCAAATCATAGAAAGTTAGAGGGTCAGTCATCTTGTACTTAAGTCGGCATTGTGCCTTTTGTATTAAATTCGGATGCAATTTCTGTGTTACATCGTCAATAAGAAGGTCCAAGGGATACAGTAAACCTGAAGTGAAGCATCGGAATCTAAAACTGGACTCACAGGAGATGTTCAAATCATAGAAAGTTAGAGTGTTAGTACTCTTGTACTTAAGTCGGCATTGTGCCTTTTGTATTAAATTCGGATGTAATTTCTGTATTTCATCGTCAATATGAAGGTCCAAGGTATACAGTAAACCTGAAGTGAAGCATCGGAATCTAAAACTGGACTCACAGGAGAGGTTCAAATCATACAAAGTTAGGGTGTCAGTCCTTTTGTACTTAAGTCGGAATTGTGCCTTTTGTATTAAATTCGGATGTAATTTCTGTGTTTCATCGTCAATACGAAGGTCCAAGGGATACAGTAAACCTGAAGTGAAGCATCGGAATCCATAACTGGTCTCACAGGAGAGGTTAAAATCATAGAAAGTTAGAGTGTTAGTCCTCTTGTACTTAAGTCGGCATTGTGGCGTTTGTATTAAATTCGGATGCAATTTCTGTGTTTCATCGTCAATAAGAAGGTCCAAGGTATACAGTAAACCTGAAGTGAAGCATCGGAATCTAAAACTGCACTCACAGGAGAGGTTCAAATCATAGAAAGTTAGAGTGTCAGTCCTCTTGTACTTAAGTCGGCATTGTGCCTTTTGTATTAAAATCGGATGCAATTTCTGTGTTACATCGTCAATAAGAAGGTCCAAGGGATACAGTAAACCTGAAGTGAAGCATCGGAATCTAAAACTGGACTCACAGGTGAGGTTCAAATCATAGAAAGTTAGAGGGTCAGTCATCTTGTACTTAAGTCGGAATTGTGCCTTTTGTATTAAATTCGGATGTAATTTCTGTGTTTCATCGTCAATACGAAGGTCCAAGGGATACAGTAAACCTGAAGTGAAGCATCGGAATCCATAACTGGTCTCACAGGAGAGGTTAAAATCATAGAAAGTTAGAGTGTTAGTCCTCTTGTACTTAAGTCGGCATTGTGGCGTTTGTATTAAATTCGGATGCAATTTCTGTGTTTCATCGTCAATAAGAAGGTCCAAGGTATACAGTAAACCTGAAGTGAAGCATCGGAATCTAAAACTGCACTCACAGAAGAGGTTCAAATCATAGAAAATTAAAGTGTCAGTCCTCTTGTACTTAAGTCGGCATTGTGCCTTTTGTTTTAAATTCGGATGCAATTTCTGTGTTACATCGTCAATAAGTAAGTCCAAGGGATACAGTAAACCTGAAGTTAAGCATCGTAATCTAAAACTGGACTCACAGGAGAGGTTCAAATCATAGGAAGTTAGAGGGTAAGTCCTCTTGTACTTAAGTCGGCATTGTGCCTTTTGTATTAAATTCGGATGCAATTTCTGTGTTACATCGTCAATAAGAAGGTCCAAGGGATACAGTAAACCTGAAGTGAAGCATCGGAATCTAAAACTGGACTAACAGGAGAGGTTCAAATCATAGAAAGTTAGAGTGTCAGTCCTCTTGCACTTAAGTCGGCATTGTGCCGTTTGTATTAAATTCGGATGCAATTTCTGTGTTTCATCGTCAATAAGAAGGTCCAAGGTATACAGTAAACCTGAAGTGAATCATCGGAATCTAAAACTGGACTCACAGGAGAGGTTCAAATCATACAAAGTTAGGGTGTCAGTCCTTTTGTACTTAAGTCGGAATTGTGCCTTTTGTATTAAATTCGGATGTAATTTCTGTGTTTCATCGTCAATACGAAGGTCCAAGGGATACAGTAAACCTGAAGTGAAGCATCGGAATCCATAACTGGTCTCACAGGAGAGGTTAAAATCATAGAAAGTTAGAGTGTTAGTCCTCTTGTACTTAAGTCGGCATTGTGGCGTTTGTATTAAATTCGGATGCAATTTCTGTGTTTCATCGTCAATAAGAAGGTCCAAGGTATACAGTAAACCTGAAGTGAAGCATCGGAATCTAAAACTGCACTCACAGAAGAGGTTCAAATCATAGAAAATTAAAGTGTCAGTCCTCTTGTACTTAAGTCGGCATTGTGCCTTTTGTTTTAAATTCGGATGCAATTTCTGTGTTACATCGTCAATAAGTAAGTCCAAGGGATACAGTAAACCTGAAGTTAAGCATCGTAATCTAAAACTGGACTCACAGGAGAGGTTCAAATCATAGGAAGTTAGAGGGTCAGTCCTCTTGTACTTAAGTCGGCATTGTGCCTTTTGTATTAAATTCGGATGCAATTTCTGTGTTACATCGTCAATAAGAAGGTCCAAGGGATACAGTAAACCTGAAGTGAAGCATCGGAATCTAAAACTGGACTCACAGGTGAGGTTCAAATCATAGAAAGTTAGAGGGTCGGTCATCTTGTACTTAAGTCGGCATTGTGCCTTTTGTATTAAATTCGGATGCTATTTCTGTATTTCATCGTCAATATGAAGGTCCAAGGTATACAGTAAACCTGAAGTGAAGCATCGGAATCTAAAACTGGACTCACAGGAGAGGTTCAAATCATAGAAAGTTAGAGTGTCAGTCCTCTTGTACTTATGTCGTTATTGTGCCTTTTGTATTAAATTCGGATGCACTTTCTGTGTTTCATCGTCAATAAGAAGGTCCAAGGTATACAGTAAACCTGAAGTGAAGCATCGGAATCTAAAACTGCACTCACAGGAGAGGTTCAA
The DNA here is from genome assembly GCF_021461395.2 of Schistocerca americana. Lineage (NCBI taxonomy): Eukaryota > Metazoa > Arthropoda > Insecta > Orthoptera > Acrididae > Schistocerca > Schistocerca americana. The sequence continues at coordinate 64,597,241 of NC_060121.1, forward strand.
ATCATAGAAAGTTAGAGTGTCAGTCCTCTTGTACTTAAATCGGCATTGTGCCTTTTGTATTAAATTCGGATGCAATTTCTGTGTTACATCGTCAATAAGAAGGTCCAAGGGATACAGTAAACCTGAAGTAAAGCATCGGAATCTAAAACTGGACGCACAGGAGAGGTTCAAATCATAGAAAGTTAGAGGGTCAGTCATCTTGTACTTAAGTCGGCATTGTGCCTTTTGTATTAAATTCGGATGCAATTTCTTATTTCATCGTCAATTAAAAGGTCCAAGGTATACAATAAACCTGAAGTGAAGCATCGGAATCTAAAACTGGACTCACAGGAGAGGTTCAAATCATAGAAAGTTAGTGTGTCGGTAATCTTGTACTTAAGTCGGCATTGTGCCTTTTGTTTTAAATTCGGATGCAATTTCTGTGTTTCATCGTCAATAAGAAGGTCCAAGGTATACGGTAAACCTGAAGTGAAGCATCGGAATCTAAAACTGGACTCACAGGAGAGGTTCAAATCATAGAAAGTTAGAGTGTTAGTACTCTTGTACTTAAGTCGGCATTGTGCCTTTTGTATTAAATTCGGATGTAATTTCTGTATTTCATCGTCAATATGAAGGGCCAAGGTATACAGTAAACCTGAAGTGAAGCATCGGAATCTAAAACTGGACTCACAGGAGAGGTTCAAATCATACAAAGTTAGGGTGTCAGTCCTTTTGTACTTAAGTCGGAATTGTGCCTTTTGTATTAAATTCGGATGTAATTTCTGTGTTTCATCGTCAATACGAAGGTCCAAGGGATACAGTAAACCTTAAGTGAAGCATCGGAATCCATAACTGGTCTCACAGGAGAGGTTAAAATCATAGAAAGTTAGAGTGTTAGTCCTCTTGTACTTAAGTCGGCATTGTGGCGTTTGTATTAAATTCGGATGCAATTTCTGTGTTTCATCGTCAATAAGAAGGTCCAAGGTATACAGTAAACCTGAAGTGAAGCATCGGAATCTAAAACTGCACTCACAGAAGAGGTTCAAATCATAGAAAATTAGAGTGTCAGTCCTCTTGTACTTAAGTCGGCATTGTGCCTTTTGTTTTAAATTCGGATGCAATTTCTGTGTTACATCGTCAATAAGTAAGTCCAAGGGATACAGTAAACCTGAAGTGAAGCATCGGAATCTAAAACTGGACTCACAGGAGAGGTTCAAATCATAGGAAGTTAGAGGGTCAGTCATCTTGTACTTAAGTCGGCATTGTGCCTTTTGTATTAAATTCGGATGCTGATTCTGTGTTTCATCGTCAATAAGAAGGTCCAAGGTATACAGTAAACCTGAAGTGAAGCATCGGAATCTAAAACTGGACTCACAGGAGAGGTTCAAATCATGGAATGTGAGAGTGTCAGTCCTCTTGTACTTATGTCGGCACTGTGCCTTTTGTATTATATTGGGATGCAATTTCTGTGTTTCATCGTCAATAAGAGGGTCCAAGGGATACAGTGAACCTGAAGTGAAGCATCGGAATCTAAAACTGGACTCACAGGAGATGTTCATACCATAGAGAGTTAGAGTGTCAGTCCTCTTGTACTTAAGTCGGCATTGTGCCTTTAGTATTAAATTCGGATGCTATTTCTGTGTTTCATCGTCAATAAGAAGGTCCAAGGTATACAGTAAACCTGAAGTGAAGCATCGGAATCTAAAACTGGACACACAGGAGTGGTTCATTTAATAGGGGGTGAGAGTGTCAGTCCTCTTGTACTTAAGTCGGCATTGTGCCTTTTGAATTTTATTGCGGCGAAATTTCTGTGCTTCATCGTCAATAAGAAGGTCCAAGGGATACAGTAAACCTGAAGTGAAGCAGCGGAATCTAAAACTGGACTCACAGGAGAGGTTCAAATCAAAGAAAGTTAGAGTGTCAAACCTCTTGTACTTATGTCGGAATTGTGCCTCTTGTATTAAATTCGGATGCAAATTCTGTGTTTCATCGTCAATAACAAGGCCCAAGGGATACAGTAAACCTGAAGTGAAGCATCGGAATCTAAAACTGGACTCACAGGAGCGGTTCAAATCATAGAAAGTTAGAGTGTCAGTCCTCTTGTACTTAAGTCGGCATTGTGCCTTTTGTATTAAAATCGGATGCAATTTCTGTGTTTCATCGTCAATAAGAAGGGCCAAGGAATACGGTAAACCTGAAGTGAATCTTCGGAATCTGAATTTGACTCACAGGAGATTTTCAATTCATAGAAAGTTAGAGTGTCACTCCTCTTGTACTTAAGTCGGCATTCTGCCATTTGTATTAAATTCGGATGCAATTTTTGTGTTTCATCGTCAATAAGAAGGGCCTAGGGATACAGTAAACCTGAAGTGAAGCATCGGAATCTAAAACTGGACTAACAGGAGAGGTTCAAATCATAGAAAGTTAGAGTGTCAGTCCTCTTGCACTTAAGTCGGCATTGTGCCGTTTGTATTAAATTCGGATGCAATTTCTGTGTTTCATCGTCAATAAGAAGGTCCAAGGTATACAGTAAACCTGAAGTGAAGCATCGGAATCTTAAACTGGACTCACAGGAGTGGTTCAAATCATAGAAAGTTAGAGTGTTAGTACTCTTGTGCTTAAGTCGGCATTGTGCCTTTTGTATTAAATTCGGATGCAATTTCTGTATTTCATCGTCAATATGAAGGTCCAAGGTATACAGTAAACCTGAAGTGAATCATCGGAATTTAAAACTGGTCTCACAGGAGAGGTTCAAATCATACAAAGTTAGGGTGTCAGTCCTTTTGTACTTAAGTCGGAATTGTGCCTTTTGTATTAAATTCGGATGTAATTTCTGTGTTTCATCGTCAATACGAAGGTCCTAGGGATACAGTAAACCTGAAGTGAAGCATCGGAATCTATAACTGGTCTCACAGGAGAGGTTAAAATCATACAAAGTTAGAGTGTTAGTCCTCTTGTACTTAAGTCGGCATTGTGGCTTTTGTATTAAATTCGGATGCAATTTCTGTGTTTCATCGTCAATAAGAAGGTCCAAGGTATACAGTAAACCTGAAGTGAAGCATCGGAATCTAAAACTGCACTCACAGAAGAGGTTCAAATCATAGAAAATTAGAGTGTCAGTCCTCTTGTACTTAAGTCGGCATTGTGGCTTTTGTTTTAAATTCGGATGCAATTTCTGTGTTACATCGTCAATAAGAAAGTCCAAGGGATACAGTAAACCTGAAGTGAAGCATCGGAATCTAAAACTGGACTCACAGGAGAGGTTCAAATCATAGAAAGTTAGAGGGTCCGTCATCTTGTACATAAGTCGGCACTGTGCCTTTTGTATTATATTGGGATGCAATTTCTGTGTTTCATCGTCAATAAGAAGGTCCAAGGGATACAGTGAACCTGAAGTGAAGCATCGGAATCTAAAACTGGACTCACAGGAGATGTTCATACCATAGAGAGTTAGAGTGTCAGTCCTCTTGTACTTAAGTCGGCATTGTGCCTTTAGTATTAAATTCGGATGCAATTCCTGCGTTTCATCGTCAGTAAGATGGTCGAAGAGATACAGTAAACCTGAAGTGAAGCATCGGAATCTAAAACTGGACTCACAGGAGAGGTTCAAATCATAGAAATATAGAGTGATAGTCCTCTTGTACTTATGTCGTCATTGTGCCTTTTGTATTAAATTCGGATGCAATTTCTGTGTTTCATCGTCAATAAGAAGGTAGAAGGTATACAGTAAACCTGAAGTGAAGCATCGGAATCTAAAACTGCACTCACAGGAGAGGTTCAAATCATAGAAAGTTAGAGTGTCAGTCCCCTTGTACTTAAGTCGGCATTGTGCCTTTTGTATTAAAATCGGATGCAAATTCTGTGTTACATCGTCAATAAGAGGGTCCAAGGGATACAGTAAACCTGAAGTGAAGCATCGGAATCTAAAACTGGACTCACAGGTGAGGTTCAAATCATAGAAAGTTAGAGGGTCAGTCATCTTGTACTTAAGTCGGCATTGTGCCTTTTGTATTAAATTCGGATGCTATTTCTGTATTTCATCGTCAATAAGAAGGTCCAAGGTATACAGTAAACCTGAAGTGAAGCATCGGAATCTAAAACTGGTCTCACAGGAGAGGTTCAAATCATAGAAAGTTAGAGTGTCAGTCCTCTTGTACTTATGTCGTTATTGTGCCTTTTGTATTAAATTCGGATGCAATATCTGTGTTTCATCGTCAATAAGAAGGTCCAAGGTATACAGTAAACCTGAAGTGAAGCATCGGAATCTATAACTGGTCTCACAGGAGAGGTTAAAATCATAGAAAGTTAGAGTGTTAGTCCTCTTGTACTTAAGTCGGCATTGTGGCGTTTGTATTAAATTCGGATGCAATTTCTGTGTTTCATCGTCAATAAGAAGGTCCAAGGTATACAGTAAACCTGAAGTGAAGCATCGGAATCTAAAACTGCACTCACAGAAGAGGTTCAAATCATAGAAAATTAGAGTGTCAGTCCTCTTATACTTAAGTCGGCATTGTGCCTTTTGTTTTAAATTCGGATGCAATTTCTGTGTCTCATCGTCAATAAGTAAGTCCAAGGGATACAGTAAACCTGAAGTGAAGCATCGGAATCTAAAACTGGACTCACAGGAGAGGTTCAAATCATAGGAAGTTAGAGGGTCAGTCATCTTGTACTTAAGTCGGCATTGTGCCTTTTGTATTAAATTCGGATGCTATTTCTGTGTTTCATCGTCAATAAGAAGGTCCAAGGTATACAGTAAACCTGAAGTGAAGCATCGGAATCTAAAACTGGACTCACAGGTCAGGTTCAAATCATAGAATGTTAGAGTGTCAGTCCTCTTGTACTTAAGTCGGCACTGTGCCCTTTGTATTATATTGGGATGCAATTTCTGTGTTTCATCGTCAATAAGAAGGTCCAAGGGATACAGTGAACCTGAAGTGAAGCATCGGAATCTAAAACTGGACTCACAGGAGATGTTCATACCATAGAGAGTTAGAGTGTCAGTCCTCTTGTACTTAAGTCGGCATTGTGCCTTTAGTATTAAATTCGGATGCAAATTCTGCGTTTCATCGTCAATAAGATGGTCCAAGAGATACAGTAAACCTGAAGTGAAGCATCGGAATCTAAAACTGGACACACAGGAGTGGTTCAATTAATAGGGGGTGAGAGTGTCAGTCCTCTTGTACTTAAGTCGGCATTGTGCCATTTGAATTTTATTGCGACGAAATTTCTGTGCTTCATCGTCAATAAGAAGGTCCAAGGGATACAGTAAACCTGAAGTGAAGCAGCGGAATCTAAAACTGGACTCACAGGAGAGGTTCAAATCACAGAAAGTTAGAGTGTCAAACCTCTTGTACTTATGTCGGCATTGTGCCTCTTGTATTAAATTCGGATGAAATTTCTGAGTTTCATCGTCAATAACAAGGCCCAAGGGATACAGTAAACTTGAAGTGAAGCATCGGAATCTAAAACTGGACTCACAGGAGCGGTTCAAATCATAGAAAGTTAGAGTGTCAGTCCTCTTGTACTTAAGTCGGCATTGTGCCTTTTGTATTAAAATCGGATGCAATTTCTGTGTTTCATCGTCAATAAGAAGGGCCAAGGAATACGGTAAACCTGAAGTGAATCTTCGGAATCTGAATATGACTCACAGGAGATTTTCAATTCATAGAAAGTTAGAGTGTCAGTCCTCTTGTACTTAAGTCGGCATTCTGCCATTTGTATTACATTCGGATGCAATTTCTGTGTTTCATCGTCAATAAGAAGGGCCTAGGGATACAGTAAACCTGAAGTGAAGCATCGGAATCTAAAACTGGACTCACAGCAGTGGTTCAAATTATAGAAAGTTAGAGTGTCAGTCCTCTTGTACTTAAGTCGGCATTGTGCCTTCTGTATTAAATTTTGATGCAATTTCTGTGTTTCATCGTCAATAAGGAGGTTTACGGGATACAGTAAATTTGAAGGGAGGCATCGGAATCTAAAACTGGACTCACAGCAGAGGTTCATAATATGGAAAGTTAGAGTGTCAACCCTCTTGTGCTTAAGTCGGCATTGTGCCTTTTGTATTAAATTCGGATGAAAATTCTGTGTTTCATCGTCAATAAGAAGGCCCAAGGGATACAGTAAAACTGTAGTGAAGCAACGGAATGTAAAACTGGACTCACAGGAGAGGTTCAAATCATTGAATGTTAAAGTGTCAGTCCTCTTGTACTTAAGTCGGCATTGTGCCTTTTGTATTAAATACGGATGCAATTTCTGTGTTTCATCGTCAACAAGAAGGTCCAAGGGATACGGTAAACCTGAAGTGAATCTTCGGAATCTGAATTTGACCCACAGGAGATTTTCAATTCATAGAAAGTTAGAGTGTCAGTCCTCTTGAAATTAAGTCGGCATTGTGCCATTTGTATTAAATTCGGATGCAATTTCTGTGTTTCATCGTCAATAAGAAGGGCCAAGGGATACAGTAAACCTGAAGTGAAGCATCGGAATCTAAAACTGGACTCACAGCAGAGGTTCAAATTATAGAAAGTTAAAGTGTCAGTCCTCTTGTACTTATGTCGTCATTGTGCCTTTTGTATTAAATTCGGATGCAATTTCTGTGTTTCATCGTCAATAAGAAGGTCCAAGGTATACAGTAAACCTGAAGTGAAGCATCGGAATCTAAAATTGCACTCACAGGAGAGGTTCAAAACATAGAAAGTTAGAGTGTCAGTCCTCTTGTACTTAAGTCGGCATTGTTCCTTTTGTATTAAATTCGGATGCAATTTCTGTGTTACATCGTCAATAAGAAGGTCGAAGGGATACAGTAAACCTGAAGTGAAGCATCGGAATCTAAAACTGGACTAACAGGAGAGGTTCAAATCATAGAAAGTTAGAGTGTCAGTCCTCTTGCACTTAAGTCGGCATTGTGCCGTTTGTATTAAATTCGGATGCAATTTCTGTGTTTCATCGTCAATAAGAAGGTCCAAGGTATACAGTATACCTGAAGTGAAGCATCGGAATCTAAAACTGGACTCACAGGAGAGGTTCAAGCCATACAAAGTTAGGGTGTCAGTCCTTTTGTACTTAAGTCGGAATTGTGCCTTTTGTATTAAATTCGGATGTAATTTCTGTGTTTCATCGTCAATACGAAGGTCCAAGGGATACAGTAAACCTGAAGTGAAGCATCGGAATCTATAACTGGTCTCACAGGAGAGGTTAAAATCATACAAAGTTAGAGGGCTAGTCCTCTTGTACTTAAGTCGGCATTGTGGCTTTTGTATTAAATTCGGATGCAATTTCTGTGTTTCATCGGCAATAAGAAGGTCCAAGGTATACAGTAAACCTGAAGTGAAGCATCGGAATCTAAAACTGCACTCACAGAAGAGGTTCAAATCATAGAAAATTAGAGTCTCAGTCCTCTTGTACTTAAGTCGGCATTGTGGCTTTTGTTTTAAATTCGGATGCAATTTCTGTGTTACATAGTCAATAAGAAAGTCCAAGGGATACAGTAAACCTGAAGTGCAGCATCGGAATCTAAAACTGGACTCACAGGAGAGGTTCAAATCATAGAAAGTTAGAGGGTCCGTCATCTTGTACATAAGTCGGCACTGTGCCTTTTGTATTATATTGGGATGCAATTTCTGTGTTTCATCGTCAATAAGAAGGTCCAAGGGATACAGTGAACCTGAAGTGAAGCATCGGAATCTACAACTGGACTAACAGGAGATGTTCATACCATAGAGAGTTAGAGTGTCAGTCCTCTTGTACTTAAGTCGGCATTGTGCCTTTAGTATTAAATTCGGATGCAATTCCTGCGTTTCATCGTCAGTAAGATGGTCGAAGAGATACAGTAATCCTGAAGTGAAGCATCGGAATCTAAAACAGGACACACAGGAGTGGTTCAATTAATAGGGAGTGAGAGTGTCAGTCCTCTTGTACTTAAGTCGGCATTGTGCGTTTTGAATTTAATTCCGATGCAATTTCTGTGCTTCATCGTCAACAAGAAGGTCCAAGGGGTACGGTAAACCTGAAGTGAATCTTCGGAATCTGAATCTGACTCACAGGAGATTTTCAAATCATAGAAAGTTAGAGTGTCAGTCCTCTTGTACTTGAGTCGGCATTGTGCCTTTTGAATTAAATTCGGATGCGATTTCTGTGTTTCATCGTCAATAAGAAGGTCCAAGGGATACAGTAAACCTCAAGTGAAGCATCGGAATCTAAAACTGGACACACAGGAGAGGTTCAAATCATAGGGAGTGAGAGTGTCAGTCCTCTTGTACTTAGGTCGGCATGGGCCATTTGTATTATATTCGGATGCAAATTCTGTGTTTCATCGTCAATAAGAAGGTCCAAGGGATACAGTAAACCTGAGGTGAATCATCGTAATCTAAAACTGGACACACAGGAGAGGTTGAAATCATAGGGCTTGAGAGTGTCAGTCCTCTTGTATTTAAGTCGGCATTGTGCCTTTTGTATTAAATTCGGATGCAATTTCTGTGTTGCATCGTCAATAAGAAATTCCAAGGGGTACAGTAAACCTGAAGTGAAGCATCGGAATCGAAGACTTGTCTCACTGGAAAGGATCAAAGCAAAGACAGTAAGAAGAGTCAGTCTTCTTGTACTTAAGTCGGCATTGTGCCTTTTGCATTAAACTCGGATGCAATTTCAGTATTTCATCGTCAATAAGAAGGTCCAAAGTATACAGTAAACCTGAAGTGAAGCATCGGAATCTAAAACTGCACCTACAGGAGAGGTTCAAATCATAGAAAGTTAGAGTGTCAGTCCTCTTGTACTTAAGTCGGCATTGTGCCTTTTGTATTAAAATCGGATGCAATTTCTGTGTTACATCGTCAATAAGAATGTCCAAGGGATTCAGTAAACCTGAAGTGAAGCATCGGAAGCTAAAACTGGACTCACAGGAGAGGTTCAAATCATAGATAGTTAGAGGGTCAGTCATCTTGTACTTAAGTCGGCATTGTGCCTTTTGTATTAAATTCGAATGCTATTTCTGTGTTTCATCGTCAATAAGAAGGTCCAAAGTATACAGTAAACCTGAAGTGAAGCATCGGAATCTAAAACTGGACTCACAGGAGAGGTTCAAATCATAGAATGTTAGAGTGTTAGTACTCTTGTACTTAAGTCGGCACTGTGCCTTTTGTATTAAATTCGGATGCAATTTCTGTGTTTGATCGTCAATAAGAAGGTCCTAGGATTACAGTAAAGCTGAAGTGTAGCATCGGAATCTAACACTGGACTCACAGGGGAGGTTCAAATCATCGAAAGTTAGAGTGTCAGTCCTCTTGTACTTAAGCCGCCATTGTGCCTTTTGTATTAAATTCGGATGCAATTTCTGTGTTTCATCGTCAATGTGAAGGCCGAAGGTATACAGTAAACCTGAAGAGAAGCATCCGAATCTAAAACTGGACTCACAGGAGAGGTTCAAATCATAGAAAGTTAGAATGTTAGTACTCTTGTACTTAAGTCGGCATTGTGCCTTTAGTATTAAATTCGGATGCAATTTCTGTGTTTCATAGTCAAGAAGAAGGTCCAAAGGATACAGTTAACCTGAAGTGAAGCATCGGAATCTAAAACTGGACTCACAGGAGAGGTTCAAATCACAGAAAGTTAGAGTGTCAGTCCTGTTGTACTTAAGTCATCATTGTGCCTTTTGTATTAAATTCGGATGCAATTTCTGTGTTTCATCTTCAATAAGAAGGTCCTAGGATTACAGTAAACCTGAAGTGTAGGATCGGAATCTAACACTGGACTCACAGGGGAGGTTCAAATCATCGAAAGTTAGAGTGTCAGTCCTCTTGTACTTAAGTCGGCATTGTGCCTTTTGTTTTAAATTCGGATGCAATTTCTGTGTTTCATCGTCAATAAGAAGGTCCAAGGTATACAGTGAACCTGAAGTGAAGCATCGGAATCTAAAACTGGACTCACAGGAGAGGTTCAAATCATAGAAAGTTAGAGTGTTAGTACTCTTGTACTTAAGTCAGCATTGTGCCTTTTGTATTAAATTTGGATGCAATTTCTGTGTTTCATCGTCAATAAGAAGGTCCAGGGTATACAGTAAACCTGAAGTGAAGCATCGGAATCTAAAACTGGTCTCACAGGAGAGCTTCAAATCTTAGATAGTTAGAGTGTCAGTCCTCTTTTACTTAGGTCGGCATTGTGCCTTTTGTATTAAATTCAGATGCAATTTCTGTGTTACATCGTCAATAAGAAGGTCCAAGGGATACAGTAAACCTGAAGTGAAGCATCGGAATCTAAAACTGGACTCACAGGAGAGGTTCAAATCATAGAAAGTTAGAGGGTCAGTCATCTAGTACTTAAGTCGGCATTATGACATTTGTATTAAATTCGGATGCTATTTCTGTATTTCATCGTCAATAAGAAGGTCCAAGGTATACTGTAAACCTGAAGTGAAGCATCGGATTCTAAAACTGGACTCACAGGAGAGGATCAAATCATAGAAAGTTAGAGTGTCAGTCCTCTTGTACTTAAGTCGGCATTGTGCCTTTTGTTTTAAATTCGGATGCAATTTCTGTGTTTCATCGTCAATAAGAAGGTCCAAGGTATACAGTAAACCTGAAGTGAAGCATCGGAATCTAAAACTGGACTCACAGGAGAGGTTCAATTCATAGAAAGTTAAAGTGTCAGTCCTCTTGTACTTAAGTCGGCATTGTGCCTTTTGTTTTAAATTCGGATGCAATTTCTGTGTTACATCGTCAATAAGAATGTCCAAGGGATTCAGTAAACCTGAAGTGAAGCATCGGAAGCTAAAACTGGACTCACAGGAGAGGTTCAAATCATAGATAGTTAGAGGGTCAGTCATCTTGTACTTAAGTCGGCATTGTGCCTTTTGTATTAAATTCGGATGCTATTTCTGTATTTCATCGTCAATAAGAAGGTCCAAGGTATACAGTAAACCTGAAGTGAAGCATCGGAATCTAAAACTGGACTCACAGGAGAGGTTCAAATCATAGAAAGTAGAGTGTCAGTCCTCTTGTACTTATGTCGTCATTGTGCCTTTTGTATTAAATTCGGATGCAATTTCGTGGGTTTCATCGTCAATAAGAAGGTCCAAGGTATACAGTAAACCTCACTCACAGGAGAGGTTCAAATCATAGAAAGTTAGAGTGTCAGTCCTCTTGTACTGAAGTCGGCATTGTGCCTTTTGTATTAAATTCGGATGCAATTTCTGTGTTACATCGTCAAAAGAAGGTCCAAGGGATACAGTAAACCTGGAGTGAAGCATCGGAATCTAAAACTGGACGCACAGGAGAGGTTCAAATCATAGAAAGTTAGAGGGTCAGTCATCTTGTACTTAAGTCGGCATTGTGCCTTTTGTATTAAATTCGGATGCAATTTCTGTATTTCATCGTCAATAAGAAGGTCCAAGGTATACAGTAAACCTGATGTCAAGCATCGGAATCTAAAACTGGACTCACAGGAGAGGTTCAAATCATAGAAAGTTAGAGTGTCAGTCCTCTTGTACCTAAGTCGGCATTGTGCCTTTTGTTTTAAATTCGGATGCAATTTCTGTGTTTCATCGTCAATAAGAAGGTCCAAGGTATACAGTAAACCTGAAGTGAAGCATCGGAATCTAAAACTGGACTCACAGAAGAGGTTCAAATCATAGAAAGTTAGAGTGTTAGTACTCTTGTACTTAAGTCGGCATTGTGCCTTTTGTATTAAATTCGGATGCAATTTCTGTATTTCATCGTCAATATGAAGGTACAAGGTATACAGTAAACCTGAAGTGAAGCATCGGAATCTAAAACTGGACTCACAGGAGAGGTTCAAATCATACAAAGTTAGGGTGTCAGTTCTCTTGTACATAAGTCGGAATTGTGCCTTTTGTATTACATTCGGATGTAATTTCTGTGTTTCATCGTCAATACGAAGGTCCAAGGGATACAGTAAACCTGAAGTGAAGCATCGGAATCTATAACTGGTCTCACAGGAGAGGTTAAAATCATAGAAAGTTAGAGTGTTAGTCCTCTTGTACTTAAGTCGACATTGTGGCTTTTGTATTAAATTCGGATGCAATTTCTGTGTTTCAACTTCAATAAGAAGGTCCAAGGGATACAGTAAACCTGAAGTGAAACATCGGAATCTAAGACTGGACTCACAGGAGAGGTTCAAATCATAGAAAGATAGAGTGTCAGTCCTCTTGTACTTAAGTCGCCATTGTGCCTTTCGTATTAAAATCGGATGCAATTTCTGTGTTTCATCGTCAATAAGAAGGGCCAAGGGATACGGTAAACCTGAAGTGAATCTTCGGAATCTGAATTTGACTCACAGGAGATTTTCAATTCATAGAAAGTTAGAGTGTCAGTCCTCTTGTACTTAAGTCGGCATTCTGCCATTTGCATTAAATTCGGATGCAATTTCCATGTTTCATCGTCAATAAGAAGGGCCAAGGGATACAGTAAACCTGAAGTGAAGCATCGGAATCTAAAACTGGACCCACAGCAGAGGTTCAAATTATAGAAAGTTAGAGTGTCAGTCCTCTTGTACTTAAGTCGGCATTGTGCCTTCTATATTAAATTTTGATGCAATTTCTGTGTTTCATCGTCAATAAGGAGGTCCACGGGATGCAGTAAACTTGAAGTGAGGCATCGGAATCTAAAACTGGACTCACAGCAGAGGTTCATAATATGGAAAGTTAGAGTGTCAACCCTCTTGTGCTTAAGTCGGCATTGTGCCTTTTGTATTAAATTCGGATGCAAATTCTGTGTTTCATCGTCAATAAGAAGGCCCAAGGGATACAGTAAAACTGTAGTGAAGCAACGGAATCTAAAACTGGACTCATAGGAGAGGTTCAAATCCTTGAATGTTAAAGTGTCAGTCCTCTTTTACTTAAGTCCGCATTGTGCCTTTTGTATTAAATACGGATGCAATTTCTGTGTTTCATCGTCAACAAGAAGGTCCAAGGGATACGGTAAACCTGAAGTGAATCTTCGGAATCTGAATTTGACTCACAGGAGATTTTCAATTCATAGAAAGTTAGAGTGTCAGTCCTCTTGAACTTAAGTCGGCATTGTGCCATTTGTATTAAATTCGGATGCAATTTCTGTGTTTCATCGTCAATAAGAAATGCCAAGGGATACAGTAAACCTGAAGTGAAGCATCGGAATCTAAAACTGGACTCACAGCAGAGGTTCAAATTATAGAAAGTTAGAGTGTCAGTCCTCTTGTACTTAAGTCTGCATTGTGCCTTTTGTATTAAATTCGGATGCAATTTCTGTATTTCATCGTCAATATGAAGGTCCAAGGTATACAGTATACCTGAAGTGAAGCATCGGAAACTAAAACTGGACTCACAGGAGAGGTTCAAATCATACAAAGTTAGGGTCAGTCCTCTTGTACTTAAGACGGAATTGTGCCTTTTGTATTACATTCGGATGTAATTTCTGTGTTTCATCGTCAATACGAAGGTCCAAGGGATTCAGTAAACCTGCAGTGAAGCATCGGAATCTATAACTGGTCTCACAGGTGAGGTTAAAATCATAGAAAGTTAGAGTGTTAGTCCTCTCGTACATAAGTCGACATTGTGGCTTTTGTATTAAATTCGGATGCAATTTCTGTGTTTCATCGTCAATAAGAAGGTCCAAGGTATACAGTAAACCTGAAGTGAAACATCGGAATCTAAGACTGGACTCACAGGAGAGGTTCAAATCATAGACAGATAGAGTGTCAGTTCTCTTGTACTTAAGTCGGCATTGTGCCTTTCGTATTAAAATCGGATGCAATTTCTGTGCTTCATCGTCAATAAGAAGGGCCAAGGGATACGGTAAACCTGAAGTGAATCTTCGGAATCTGAATTTGACTCACAGGAGAATTTCAATTCATAGAAAGTTAGAGTGTCAGTCCTCTTGTACTTAAGTCGGCATTCTGCCATTTGTATTAAATTCGGATGCAATTTCTGTGTTTCATCGTCAATAAGAAGGGCCAATTGATACAGTAAACCTGAAGTGAAGCATCGGAATCTAAAACTGGACCCACAGCAGAGGTTCAATTATAGAAAGTTAGAGTGTCAGGCCTCTTGTACTTAAGTCGGCATTGTGCCTTCTGTATTAAATTTTGATGCAATTTCTGTGTTTCATCGTCAATAAGGAGTTCCACGGGATACAGTAACCTTGAAGTGAGGCATCGGAATCTAAAACTGGACTCACAGCAGAGGTTCATAATATGGAAAGTTAGAGTGTCAACCCTCTTGTGCTTAAGTCGGCATGGTGCCTTTTGTATTAAATTCGGATGCAAATTCTGTGTTTCATCGTCAATAAGAAGGCCCAAGGGATACAGTAAAACTGTAGTGAAGCAACGGAATCTAAAACTGGACTCACAGGAGAGGTTCAAATCCTTGAATGTTAAAGTGTCAGTCCTCTTTTACTTAAGTCGGCATTGTGCCTTTTGTATTAAATTTTGATGCAATTTCTGTGTTTCATCGTCAATAAGAAGGTACAAGGGATACAGTAAACCTCAAGTGAAGCATCGGAATCTAAAACTGGACACACAGGAGAGGTTCAAATCATAGGCAGTGAGAATGTCAGTCCTCTTGTTTGTAAGTCGGCATTGTGCCTTTTGGATTTTATTGCGACGTAATTTCTGTGCTTCATCGTCAATAAGAAGGTCCAAGGAATACAGTAAACCTGAAGTGAATCTTCGGAATCTGAATTTGACTCACAGGAGATTTTCAATTCATAGAAAGTTAGAGTGTCAGTCCTCATGTACTTAAGTTGGCATTGTGCCTTTTGAATTAAATTCGGATGCGATTTCTGTGTTTCATCGTCAATAAGAAGGTCGAAGGTATACAGTAAACCTCAAGTGAAGCATTGGAATCTAAAACTGGACACACAGGAGAGGTTCAAATCATAGGGAGTGAGAGTGTCAGTCCTCTTGTACTTAGGTCGGCATGGGCCATTTGTATTAAATTCGGATGCAAATTCTGTGTTTCATCGTCAATAAGAAGGTCCAAGGGATACAGTAAACCTGAGGTGAATCATCGTAATCTAAAACTGGACAAACAGGAGAGGTTCAAATCATAGGGAGTGAGAGTGTCAGTCCTCTTGTATTTAAGTCGGCATTGTGCCTTTTGTATTACATTCGGATGCAATTTCTGTGTTTCATCGTCAATAAGATATTCCAAGGGATACAGTAAACCAGAAGTGAAGCATTGGAATCTAAGACTTGTCTCACTGGAAAGGATGAAAACATAGACAGTAAGAAGAGTCAGTCTTCTTGTACTTAAGTGGGCACTGTGCCTTTTGCATTAAATTCGGATGCAATTTCAGTATTTCATCGTCAATAAGAAGGTCCAAGGGATACAATAAACCTGAAGTGAAGCATTGGAATCTAAAACTGGACTCACAGCAGAGGTTCAAATTATAGAAAGTTAGAGTGTCTGTGCTCTTGTACTTAAGTCGGCATTGTGCCTTTTGTATTATGTTGGGATGCAATTTTTGTGTTTCATCGTCAATAAGAAGGTCCAAGGGATACAGTGAACCTGAAGTGAAGCATCGGAATCTAAAACTGGATTCACATGAGATGTTCAGACCATCGAGAGTTAGAGTGTCAGTCCTCTTGTACTTATGTCGGCATTGTGCCTGTTGTATTAAATTCGGATGCAATTTCTGCGTTTCTTCGTCAATAAGATGGTCCAAGAGATACAGTAAACCTGAAGTGGAGCATCGGAATCTAAAACTCGACACACAGGAGAGGTTCAAATAATAGGGAGTGAGAGTGTCAGTCCTCTTGTACTTAAGTCGGCATTGTGCCTTTTGAATTTCATTCCGACGAAATATCTGTGCTTCATCGTCAATAAGAAGGTCCAAGGGATACAGTAAACCTGAAGTGAAGCAGCGGAATCTAATACTGGACTCACAGGAGAGGTTCAAATCATAGAAAGTTAGAGTGTCAGTCCTCTCGTACTTAAGTCGGCATTGTGCCTTTGGAATTAAATTCGGATGCAATTTCTGTGTTTCATCGTCAATAGGAAGGTCCAACTGATATAGTAAACCTGAAGTGAAGCATCGGAATCTAAAACTGGACTCACAGGAGAGGTTCAAATCATAGAAAGTTAGAGTGTCAGTCCTCCTTTACTTAAGTGGGCATTGTGCCATTTGTATTAAATTCGGATGCAAATTCTGTGTTTCATCGTCCATAAGAAGGGCCAAGAGATACAGTTAACCTGAAATGAAGCATCGGAATCTAAAACTGGACTCACAGCAGAGGTTCAATTTATAAAAAGTTAGAGTGTCAGTCCTCTTGTACTTAAGTTGGCATTGTGCCTTTTGTATTAAATTTTGATGCAATTTCTGTGTTTCATCGTCAATAAGGACGTCCACGGGATACAGTAAACTTGAAGTGAGGCATCGGAATCCAAAACTGGACTCAAAGCAGAGGTTCAAATTATAGAAAGTTAGAGTGTCAGTCCTCATGTGCTTAAGTCGGCATTGTGCCTTTTGTATTAAATTCGGATGCAAATTCTGTGTTTCATCGTTAATAAGAAGGTCCAAGGAATACAGTAAAACTGTAGTGAAGCATCGGAATCTAAAACTGGACTCACAGGAGAGGTTCAAAATATTGATTGTTAAAGTGTCAGTCCTCTTGTTTTTAAGTCGGCATTGTGCCTTTATATTAAATACGGAAGCAATTTCTGTGTTTCATCGTCAATAAGAAGGTCCAAGGGATACAGTAAACCTGATGTGAAGCATCGGAATCTAAGACTGGTCTCATAGGAGAGGTTCAGAGCAAAGACAGTAAGAAGAATCAGTCTTCTTGTACATTAGTCGGCATTGTGACATTTGCAATATATTCGGATGCAATTTCTGTCTTTCATCGTCAATAAGAAGGTCCAAGGGATACAGTGAAGCTGAAGTGAAGCATCGGAATCTAAAACTGGTCACACAGGAGAGGTTCAAATCATAGGGAGTGAGAGTGTCAGTCCTCTTGTACTTAAGTCGGCTTTGTGCCTTTTGTATAAAATTCGGATGCAATTTCTGTGTTTCTTCGTCAATAAGAAGGTTCAAGGGATACAGTAAACCTGAAGTGAAGCATCGACATCTAAAACGTGACTCACAGGAGGGGTTCACATCACAGAAAGTTAGAGTGTCAGTCCTCTAGTACTTAAGACATCATTGTGCCTTTTATATTAAATTCGGACGCAATTTCTGTGTTCCATCGTCAATAAGAAGGTCCAAGGGATACAGTAAACCTAAAGTGAAGCATCGGAATCTAAACTAGACTCACAGGAGGGGTTCAAATCATAGAAAGCTAGTGTGCCAGTCCTCTTGTTGTTAAGTCGGCATGGGCCATTTATATCAAATTCGGATGCAATTTCTGTCTTTCATCGTCAATAAGATAGTCCAAGGGATACAGTGAACCTGAAGTGAAGCATCGGAATCTAAAACTGGTCACACAGGAGAGGTTCAAATCATAGGGAGTGAGAGTGTCAGTCCTCTTGTACTTAAGTCGGCATTGTGCCTTTTGAATATAATTCCGATGAAATTTCTGTGCTTCATCGTCAATAAGATGGTCCAAGGGATACAGTAAACCTGAGGTGAAACATCGGAATCTAAAACTGGAAGTCGGCATTGTGCCTTTTGTATTAAATTCGGAAGCAATTTCTGTGTTTCATCGTAGATAAGAAGGTCAAAGGGATACAGTAAACCTGAAGTGAAGCATCGGAATCTAAAACTTGACTCACAGGAGAGGTTCAAATCAAAGAAAATTAGAGTGTCAGTCCTCTTGTACTTAAGTCTGCATTGTGCCTTTTGTAATAAATTCTAATGCAATTTCACTGTTTCATCATCTATAAAAGGTTCAAGGGGTACAGTAAACCTGAAGTGAAGCATCGTAATCTAAAACTGGACTAACAGGAGAGGTTCATATCACAGAAAGTTAGAGGGTCAAACCTCTTGTACTTAAGTCGGCTTTGTGCTTTTTGTATTAATTTCGGATGCAATTTTTGTGTTTCATCGTTAATAAGAAGGTCCAAGGGATACAGTAAACCTGAAGTGAAGCAGCGGAATCTCAAACTGGACTCACAGGAGAGGTTCAAATCATAGAAAGTTAGAACGTCAGTCCTCTTGTACTTTAGTCGGCATTGTGCCTTTTGTATTAAATTCGGATGCAATTTCAGTGTTTCATCGTCAATAAGGACGGCCACGGGATACAGTAAACTTGAAGTGAGGCATCGGAATCTAAAACTGGACTCAAAGCAGAGGTTCAAATTATAGAAAGTTAGAGTGTCAGTCCTCTTGTGCTTAAGTCGGCATTGTGCCTTTTGTATTAAATACGGAAGCAATTTCTGTGTTTCATCGTCAATAAGAAGGTCCAAGGGATACAGTAAACCTGAAGTGAAGCATTGGAATCTAAAACTGGTCTCACAGAAGAGGTTCAAATTATAGAAAGCTAGTGTGCCAGTCCTCTTGTTCTTAAGTCGGCATGGGCCATTTATATTAAATTCGGATGCAAATTCTGTGTTTCATCGTCAATAAGAAGGTCCAAGGGATACAGTAAACCTGAGGTGAATCATCGGAATCTAAAACTGGACACACAGGAGAGGTTCAAATCATAGGGTGTGAGAGTGTCAGTCATCTTGTATTTAAGTCGGCATTGTGCATTTTGAATTTAATTCCGATGAAATTTCTGTGCTTCATCGTCAATAAGAAGGTCCAAGGGATGCAGTAAACCTGAAGTGAAGCAGCGGAATCTAAAACTGGACCCACAGGAGATGTTCAAATCATAGAAAGTTAGAGTGTCAAACCTCTTGTACTTAAGTCGGCATTGTGCCTTTTGTATTAAATTCGGATGCAATTTCTGTGTTTCATCGTCAATAAGAAGGTCCAAGGGATAGAGTAAACCTGAAGTGAAGCATCGGAATCTAAAACTGGACTCACAGGAGAGGTTCAAATAATAGAATGTTAGAGTGTCAGTCCTCTTGTACTTTAGTCGGCTTTGTGCTTTTTGTATTAATTTCGGATGCAATTTTTGTGTTTCATCGTTAATAAGAAGGTCCAAGGGATACAGTAAACCTGAAGTGAAGCAGCGGAATCTCAAACTGGACTCACAGGAGAGGTTCAAATCATAGAAAGTTAGAATGTCAGTCCTCTTGTACTTTAGTCGGCATTGTGCCTTTTGTATTAAATTCGGATGCAATTTCAGTGTTTCATCGTCAATAAGGACGGCCACGGGATACAGTAAACTTGAAGTGAGGCATCGGAATCTAAAACTGGACTCAAAGCAGAGGTTCAAATTATAGAAAGTTAGAGTGTCAGTCCTCTTGTGCTTAAGTCGGCATTGTGCCTTTTGTATTAAATACGGAAGCAATTTCTGTGTTTCATCGTCAATAAGAAGGTCCAAGGGATACAGTAAACCTGAAGTGAAGCATTGGAATCTAAAACTGGTCTCACAGAAGAGGTTCAAATTATAGAAAGCTAGTGTGCCAGTCCTCTTGTTCTTAAGTCGGCATGGGCCATTTATATTAAATTCGGATGCAAATTCTGTGTTTCATCGTCAATAAGAAGGTCCAAGGGATACAGTAAACCTGAGGTGAATCATCGGAATCTAAAACTGGACACACAGGAGAGGTTCAAATCATAGGGTGTGAGAGTGTCAGTCATCTTGTATTTAAGTCGGCATTGTGCATTTTGAATTTAATTCCGATGAAATTTCTGTGCTTCATCGTCAATAAGAAGGTCCAAGGGATGCAGTAAACCTGAAGTGAAGCAGCGGAATCTAAAACTGGACCCACAGGAGATGTTCAAATCATAGAAAGTTAGAGTGTCAAACCTCTTGTACTTAAGTCGGCATTGTGCCTTTTGTATTAAATTCGGATGCAATTTCTGTGTTTCATCGTCAATAAGAAGGTCCAAGGGATAGAGTAAACCTGAAGTGAAGCATCGGAATCTAAAACTGGACTCACAGGAGAGGTTCAAATAATAGAAAGTTAGAGTGTCAGTCCTCTTGTACTTTAGTCGTCATTGTGCCTTTTGTATTAAATTCGGATGCAATTTCAGTGTTTCATCGTCAATAAGAAGGTCCAAGCTATACAGTAAACCTGAAGTGAAGCATCGGAATCTAAAACTGGACTCACAAGAGAGGTTCAAATCATAGAAAGTTAGAGTGTCAGTCCTCTTGTACTTAAGTCGGCTTTGTGCCTTTTGTATAAAATTCGGATGCAATTTCTGTGTTTCTTCGTCAATAAGAAGGTTCAAGGGATACAGTAAACCTGAAGTGAAGCATCGACATCTAAAACGTGACTCACAGGAGGGGTTCAAATCACAGAAAGTTAGAGTGTCAGTCCTCTAGTACTTAAGTCATCATTGTGCCTTTTATATTAAATTCGGACGCAATTTCTGTGTTCCATCGTCAATAAGAAGGTCCAAGGGATACAGTAAACCTAAAGTGAAGCATCGGAATCTAAACTAGACTCACAGGAGGGGTTCAAATCATAGAAAGTTAGAGTGTCAGTCCTCTTGCACTTAAGTCGACATTGTGCGTTTTGAATTTAATTCGGAAGCAATTTCTGTGCTTCATCGTCAATAAGAAGGTCCAAGCTATACAGTAAACCTGAAGTGAAGCATCGGAATCTAAAACTGGTCTCACAGCAGAGGTTCAAATTATAGAAAGCTAGTGTGCCAGTCCTCTTGTTCTTAAGTCGGCATGGGCCATTTATATTAAATTCGGATGCAATTTCTGTCTTTCACCGTCAATAAGATAGTCCAAGGGATACAGTGAACCTGAAGTGAAGCATCGGAATCTAAAACTGGTCGCACAGGAGAGGTTCAAATCATAGGGAGTGAGAGTGTCAGTCCTCTTGTACTTAAGTCGGCATTGTGCCTTTTGAATATAATTCCGATGAAATTTCTGTGCTTCATCGTCAATAAGATGGTCCATGGGATACAGTAAACCTGAGGTGAAACATCGGAATCTAAAACTGGAAGTCGGCATTGTGCCTTTTGTATTAAATTCGGATGCAATTTCTGTGTTTCATCGTGGATAAGAAGGTCAAAGGGATACAGTAAACCTGAAGTGAAGCATCGGAATCTAAAACTTGACACACAGGAGAGGTTCAAATCAAAGAAACTTAGAGTGTCAGTCCTCTTGTACTTAAGTCTGCATTGTGCCTTTTGTAATAAATTCGGATGCAATTTCACTGTTTCATCATCTATAAAAGGTTCAAGGGGTACAGTAAACCAGAAGTGATGCATCGTAATCTAAAACTGGACTAACAGGAGAGGTTCATATCACAGAAAGTTAGAGGTCAAACCTCTTGTACTTAAGTCGGCTTTGTGCTTTTTATATTAATTTCGGATGCAATTTTTGTGTTTCATCGTCAATAAGATGGTCCAAGGGATACAGTAAACCAGAAGCGAAGCATCGGAATCTAAAACTGGACTCACAGCACAGGTTCAAATCGTAGAAATTTAGAGTGTCAGTCCTCTTGTACTTAATTCGGCATTGTGCATTTTGAATTTAATTCCGATGCAATTTCTGTGCTTCGTCGTCATTAAGAAGGTACAAGGGATACAGTAAACCTGAAGTGAAGCAGCGGAATCTAAAACTGGACTTACAGGAGGGGTTCAAATCATAGAATGTTAAAGTGTCAAACCTCTTGTACTTAAGTCGGCATTGTGCCTTTTGTATTAAATTCGGATGAAATTACTGTGTTTCATCGTCAATAAGAAGGTCCAAGGGATACAGTAAACCTGAACTGAAGCATCGGAATCTAAAACTTTACTCACAGGGGAGGTTCAAATCATAGAAATTTGGAGTGTCAGTCCTCTTGTACTTATGTCGGCATTGTGCTTTTGTATTAAATTAGGATGCAATTTCTGTGTTTCATCGTCAATAAGAAGGTCCAAGGGATACAGTAAACCTGAAGTGAAGCATCGGAATCTAAAACTGGACTCACAGGCGAGGTTCAAATCAATGAAAGTTAGAGTGTCTGTCCTCTTGTACTTAAGTCGGCATTGTGCCTTTTGTATTATTTCGGATGCAATTTCTGTGTTTCATCGTCAGTAAAGAGGTCCAAGGGATTCAGTAAAACTGAAGTGAAGCATCGGAATCTAAAACTGGACACACAGGAGAAGTTCAAATCATAGGGAGTGAGAGTGTCAGTCCTCTTGTACGTAAGTCGGCATTGTGCCTTTTGAATGCAATTCCGATGTAATTTCTGTGCTTCATCGTCAATAAGAAGGTCCAAGGGATACAGTAAACCTGAGGTGAAGCACCGGAATCTAAAACTGGACTCACAGGAGAGGTTCAAATCATAGTAAGTTAGAGTGTCAGTCCTCTTGTACTGAAGTCGGTATTGTGCTTTTGTATTAAATTCGGATGCAATTTCTGTGTCTCATCGTCGATAAGACGGTCCAAGGGATACAGTAAACCTGAAGTGAAGCATCGGAATCTAAAATCGGACTTACTGCAGAGGTTCAATTTATAGAAAGTTATTGTGTCTGTCCTCTTGTACTTAAGTCGGCATTGTGCATTTTGTATTAAATTCGGATGCAATTTCTGTGTTTCAACGTAGATAAGAAGGTCAAAGGGATACAGTAAACCTGAAGTGAAGCATCGGAATCTAAAACTGGACTCACAGCAGAGGTTCGAAATTTAGAAAGTTAGAGTGTCAGTCCTCTTGTACTTAAGTCGGCATTGTGCTTTTAGTATTAAATTCGGATGCAATTTCTGTGTTTCATCGTCAATAAGGAGGTCCACAGGATACAGTAATTTTGAAGTGAGGCATCGGAATCTGAAACTGGACTCACAGCAGAGGTTCAAATTATAGAAATTTAGAGTGTCAGTCCTCTTGTGCTTAAGTTGGCATTGTGGCTTTTGTATTAATTTCCGATGCAAATTCTGTGTTTCATCGTCAATAAGAAGGTCCAAGGGATACAGAAAAACTGTAGTGGAGCATCGGAATCTAAAAGTGGACTCACAGGAGAGGTTCAAATCATTGATTGTTAAAGAGTCACTCCTCTTGTACTTAAGTCGGCATTGTTCTTTTTGTATTAAATTCGGATGCATTTTCTGTGTTTCATCGTCAATAAGAAGGTCTAAGGGATACAGTAAACCTGAAGTGAAGCATCGGAATCTAAGACTGGTCTCATAGGAAAGGTTCAGAACAAAAACAGTAAGAAGAGTCAGTCTTCTTGTACCTAAGTCGGCATTGTGCCTTTTGCATTAAATTCGGATGCAATTTCTGTGTTTCATCGTCAATAAGAGGGTCCAAGGGATACAGTAAACCTGAAGTGATGCATCGGAATCTAAAACCGGACTCACTGCAGAGGTTTAAATTATAGAAAGTTAGAGTGTCAGTCCACTTGTACTTAAGTCGGCATTGTGCCTTTTGTATTATAATCGGATGCAATTTCTGTGTTTCATCGTCAATAAGAAGGTCCAAGGGATACAGTGAACCTGAAGTGAAGCATCGGAATCTAATACTGGACTAACTGGAGAGGTTCAAATCATAGAAAGTTAGAGTGTCAGTCCTCTTGTACTTAATTCGGAATGGGCCTTTTGCATTAAATTCGGATGCAAATTCTGTGTTTCATCGTCAATAAGAAGGTCCAAGGGATACAGTAAACCTGAAGTGAGGCATCGGAATCTAAAACTGGACTCACAGGAGAGGTTCATGTCATAGAAAGTTAGAGTTTCAGTCCTCTTGTACTTATCGGCATAGTGCCTTTGTATTATATTCGGATGCAATTTCTGTGTTTCATCGACAATAAGAAGGTCCAAGGGATACAGTAAACCTGAAGTGAAGCATCGGAATCTCAAAACTCAACTCACAGGTGAGGTTCAAATCATAGAGAGTTAGTGTGTCAGTCCTCTTGTACTTATGTCGGCATTGTGCCTTTTGTATTAAATTCGGATGCAATTTCTGTGTTTCATCGTCAATAAGAAGGTCCAAGGGATACAGTAAATCTTAAGTGAAGCATCGGAATCTTAAACTGGACTCACAGGAGAGGTTTCAATCATAGGAAGTTAGAGTGTCAGTCCTCTTGTACTTAAGTCGGCATTGTGGGTTTTTAATTTAATTCCGATGCAATTTCTGTGCTTTATCGTCAATAAGAAGGTCCAAGGGATACGGTAAACCTCAAGTGAAGCTTCGGAATCCAAATATGACTCACAGGAGAGGTTCAAATCATAGAAAGTTAGAGTGTCAGTCCTCTTGTACTTAAGTCGGCATTGTGCCGTTTGTATTAAATTCGGATGCAATATCTGTGTTTCATCGTCAATAAGATGGTCCAAGGGATACAGTAAACCTCAAGTGAAGCATCGGAATCTAAAACTGGACTCACAGGAGAGGTTCAAATCATTGAAAATTACAGTGTCAGTCCTCTTGTACTTAAGTCGGCATTGTGCATTTTGAATTTAATTCCGATGCAATTTCTGTGCTTCATCGTCAACAAGTAGGTCCAAGGGATGCGGTAAACCTGAAGTGAATCTTCGGAATCTAAATTTGACTCACAGGAGAGGTTCAATTCATAGATATTTAGAGTGTCAGTCCTCTTGTACTTAAGTCGGCATTGTGCCATTTGTATTAAATTCGGGAGCAATTCCTGTGTTTCATCGTCAATAAGAAGGTCCAAGAGATACAGTAAACCTGAAGTGAAGCATCGGAATCTAAAGCTGGACTCACAGCAGAGGTTCAAATTATAGAAAGTTAGAGTGTCAGTCCACTTGTACTTAACTCGCATTTTGCCTTTTGTATTAAATTCGGATGCAATTTCTGTGTTTCATCGTCAATAAGGAGGTCCACGGGATACAGTAAACCTGAAGTGAGGCATCGGAAACTAAAACTGGACTCACAGCAGAGGTTCAAATTGTAGTAAGTTAGAGTGTTAGTCCTCTTGTGCTTAAGTCAGCATTGTGCCATTTGAACTAAATTCGGATGCAAATTCTGTGTTTCGTCGTCAATAAGAAGGTCCAAGGGGTACAGTAAAACTATAGTGAAGCATCGGAATCTAAATCTGGACTGACAGGAGAGGTTCAAATCATTGATTGTTAAAGTGTCAGTCCACTTGTACTTTAGTCGGCATTGTGCCTTTTGTATTAAATTCGGATGCAATTTCTGTGATTCATCGTCAATAAGAAGGTCCAAGGGATACAGTAAACCTGAAGTTGAGCATCAGAATCTAAGACTGGTCTCATAGGAAAGGATCAGAACAAAGACAGTATTAAGAGTCAGTCTTCTTGCACCTAAGTCGGCATTGTGCCTTTTGCATTAAATTCCGATGCAATTTCTGTGTTTCATCGTCAATAAGACGGTCCAAGGGATACAGTAAACCTGAAGTGAAGCATCGGAATCTAAAACCGGACTCACTGCAGAGGTTCAAATTATAGAAAATTTGAGTGTCAGTCCTCTTGTACTTAAGTCGGCATGGTGCATTTTGTATTATAATCGGATGCAATTTCTGTTGCATCGTCAATAACAAGGTCCAAGGGATACAGTAAACCTGAAGTGAAGCATCGGAATCTAATACTGGACTAACAGGAGAGGTTCAAATCATAGATAGTTAGAGTGTCAGTCCTCTTGTACTTAAGTCGGAATGGGCCTTTTGTATCAAATTCGGATGCAAATTCTGTGTTTCATCGTCAACAAGAAGGTCCAAGGGATACAGTAAACCTGAAGTGAGCCATCGGAATCTAAAACTGGACTCACAGGAGAGGAACATGTCATAGAAAGTTAGAGTGTCAGTCCTCTTGTACTTAAGTCGGCATTGTGCTTTTGTATTAAATTCGGATGCAATTTCTGTGTTTCATCGTCAATAAGAAGGTCCAAGGGATACAGAAAAACTGTAGTGGAGCATCGGAATCTAAAAGTGGACTCACAGGAGAGGTTCAAATCATTGATTGTTAAAGAGTCAGTCCTCTTGTACTTAAGTCGGCATTGTTCTTTTTGTATTAAATTCGGATGCATTTTCTGTGTTTCATCGTCAATAAGAAGGTCTAAGGGATACAGTAAACCTGAAGTGAAGCATCGGAATCTAAGACTGGTCTCATAGGAAAGGTTCAGAACAAAAACAGTAAGAAGAGTCAGTCTTCTTGTACCTAAGTCGGCATTGTGCCTTTTGCATTAAATTCGGATGCAATTTCTGTGTTTCATCGTCAATAAGAGGGTCCAAGGGATACAGTAAACCTGAAGTGATGCATCGGAATCTAAAACCGGACTCACTGCAGAGGTTTAAATTATAGAAAGTTAGAGTGTCAGTCCACTTGTACTTAAGTCGGCATTGTGCCTTTTGTATTATAATCGGATGCAATTTCTGTGTTTCATCGTCAATAAGTAGGTCCAAGGGATACAGTGAACCTGAAGTGAAGCATCGGAATCTAATACTGGACTAACTGGAGAGGTTCAAATCATAGAAAGTTAGAGTGTCAGTCCTCTTGTACTTAATTCGGAATGGGCCTTTTGCATTAAATTCGGATGCAAATTCTGTGTTTCATCGTCAATAAGAAGGTCCAAGGGATACAGTAAACCTGAAGTGAGGCATCGGAATCTAAAACTGGACTCACAGGAGAGGTTCATGTCATAGAAAGTTAGAGTTTCAGTCCTCTTGTACTTATCGGCATAGTGCCTTTGTATTATATTCGGATGCAATTTCTGTGTTTCATCGACAATAAGAAGGTCCAAGGGATACAGTAAACCTGAAGTGAAGCATCGGAATCTCAAAACTCAACTCACAGGTGAGGTTCAAATCATAGAGAGTTAGTGTGTCAGTCCTCTTGTACTTGAGTCGGCATTGTGCCTTTTGTATTAAATTTGGATGCAATTTCTGTATTTCATCGTCAATAAGAAGGTCCAAGGGATACAGTAAATCTTAAGTGAAGCATCGGAATCTTAAACTGGACTCACAGGAGAGGTTTCAATCATAGGAAGTTAGAGTGTCAGTCCTCTTGTACTTAAGTCGGCATTGTGGGTTTTTAATTTAATTCCGATGCAATTTCTGTGCTTTATCGTCAATAAGAAGGTCCAAGGGATACGGTAAACCTCAAGTGAAGCTTCGGAATCCAAATATGACTCACAGGAGAGGTTCAAATCATAGAAAGTTAGAGTGTCAGTCCTCTTGTACTTAAGTCGGCATTGTGCCGTTTGTATTAAATTCGGATGCAATATCTGTGTTTCATCGTCAATAAGAAGGTCCAAGGGATACAGTAAACCTCAAGTGAAGCATCGGAATCTAAAACTGGACTCACAGGAGAGGTTCAAATCATTGAAAATTACAGTGTCAGTCCTCTTGTACTTAAGTCGGCATTGTGCATTTTGAATTTAATTCCGATGCAAGTTCTGTGCTTCATCGTCAACATGAAGGTCCAAGGGATGCGGTAAACCTGAAGTGA
This sequence comes from Schistocerca americana, assembly GCF_021461395.2. Lineage (NCBI taxonomy): Eukaryota > Metazoa > Arthropoda > Insecta > Orthoptera > Acrididae > Schistocerca > Schistocerca americana. The sequence continues at coordinate 64,624,559 of NC_060121.1, forward strand.
ATCTTCGGAATCTAAATTTGACTCACAGGAGAGGTTCAATTCATAGATATTTAGAGTGTCAGTCCTCTTGTACTTAAGTCGGCATTGTGCCATTTGTATTAAATTCGGGAGCAATTCCTGTGTTTCATCGTCAATAAGAAGGTCCAAGAGATACAGTAAACCTGAAGTGAAGCATCGGAATCTAAAGCTGGACTCACAGCAGAGGTTCAAATTATAGAAAGTTAGAGTGTCAGTCCACTTGTACTTAAGTCGCATTTTGCCTTTTGTATTAAATTCGGATGCAATTTCTGTGTTTCATCGTCAATAAGGAGGTCCACGGGATACAGTAAACCTGAAGTGAGGCATCGGAAACTAAAACTGGACTCACAGCAGAGGTTCAAATTGTAGTAAGTTAGAGTGTTAATCCTCTTGTGCTTAAGTCAGCATTGTGCCATTTGAATTAAATTCGGATGCAAATTCTGTGTTTCATCGTCAATAAGAAGGTCCAAGGGGTACAGTAAAACTATAGTGAAGCATCGGAATCTAAATCTGGACTGACAGGAGAGGTTCAAATCATTGATTGTTAAAGTGTCAGTCCACTTGTACTTTAGTCGGCATTGTGCCTTTTGTATTAAATTCGGATGCAATTTCTGTGATTCATCGTCAATAAGAAGGTCCAAGGGATACAGTAAACCTGAAGTTGAGCATCGGAATCTAAGACTGGTCTCATAGGAAAGGATCAGAACAAAGACAGTATTAAGAGTCAGTCTTCTTGCACCTAAGTCGGCATTGTGCCTTTTGCATTAAATTCCGATGCAATTTCTGTGTTTCATCGTCAATAAGACGGTCCAAGGGATACAGTAAACCTGAAGTGAAGCATCGGAATCTAAAACTGGACTCACAGGAGAGGTACATGTCATAGAAAGTTAGAGTGTCAGTCCTCTTGTACTTAAGTCGGCATTGTGCTTTTGTATTAAATTCGGATGCAATTTCTGTGTTTCATCGTCAATAAGAAGGTCCAAGGGATACAGTAAACCTGAAGTGAAGCATCAGAATCTAAAACTGGACACACAGGAGAGGTTCAAATCATAGGGAGTGAGAGTGTCAGTCCTCTTGTAAATACGTCGGCATTGTGCCTTTTGAATTCAATTCCGATTAAATGTCTGTGCTTCATCGTCAAGAAGAAGGTCCAAGGGATACAGTAAACCTGAAGTGAAGCATCGGAAACCAAAACTGGACTCACAGGAGAGGTTCAAAACATAGAAAGTTAGAGTGTCAGTCCTCTTGTACTTAAGTCGGCAAAGTGCCTTTTGTATTAAATTCGGATGCTATTACTGTGTTTAATCGTCAATAAGAATTTCCAAGGGATACAGTAAACCTGAAGTGAAGCATCGGAATCGAAAACTGGACTCACAGGAGAGGTTCAAATCATAGAAAGTTAGAGTGTCAGTCCTCTTGTACTTAAGTCGGCATTGTGCTTTTGTATTAAATTCGGATGCACTTTCTGTGTCTCATCGTCGATAAGACGGTCCAAGGGATACAGTAAACCAGAAGTGAAGCATCGGAATCTAAAATCGGACTCACTGCAGAGGTTCAAATTATAGAAAGTTAGAGTGTCAGTCCTCTTGTACTTAAGTCGGCATTGTGCATTTTGTATTATAATCGGATGCAATTTCTGTTTCATCGTCAATAAGAAGGTCCAAGGGATACAGTAAACCTGAAGTGAAGCATCGGAATCTAATACTGGACTAACAGGAGAGGTTCAAATCATAGGAAGTTAGAGTGTCAGTCCTTTTGTACTTAAGTCGGAATGGGCCTTTTGTATTAAATTCGAATGCAAATTCTGTGTTTCATCGTCAATGAGAAGGTCCAAGGGATACAGTAAACCTGAAGTGAGGCATCGGAATCTAAAACTGGACTCACACTTGAGGTTCATGTCATAGAAAGTTCGAGTGTCAGTCCTCTTGTACTTAAGTCGGCATTGCGCTTTTGTATTAAATTCGGATGCAATTTCTGAGCTTCATCGTGAATATCAAGCCCCAAGGGATACAGTAAACCTGAGTGAAGCATCGGAATCTAAAACTTGACTCACTGGGGAGGTTCAAGTCATAGAAAATTAGAGTGTCACACCTCTAGTACTTAAGTCGGCATTGTGCCTTTTGTATTAAATTCGGATGCAATTTCTGTGTTTCATCGTCAATAAGAAGGTCCAATAGATACAGTAAACCTGAAGTAAAGCATCGGAATCGAAAACTGGACACACAGGAGACGTTCAAATCATTGGGAGTGAGAGTGTCAGTCCTCTTGTACTTAAGTCGGCATTGTGCCTTTTGAATTTAATTCCGACGACAATTCTGTGCTTCATCGTCAACAAGAAGGTCCAAGGGATACAGTAAACCTGAAGTGAAGCATCGGAATCTAAAACTGGACTCACAGGAGAGGTTCAAATCATAGAAAGTTACAGTGTCAGTCCTCTTGTACTTAAGTCGGCATTGTGCATCTTGATTTTAAATCCGATGCAATTTCTGCGCTTCATCGTCAACAAGAAGGTCCAAGGGATACGGTAAACCTGAAGTGAATCTTCGGAATCTAAATTTGACTCACAGGAGAGGTTCAAATCATAGAAAGTTAGAGTGTCAGTCCTGTTGTACTTAAGTCGGCATTGTGCCATTTGTATTAAATTCGGATGCAATTTCTGTGTTTCATCGTCAATAAGAAGGTCCAAGAGATACAGTAAACCTGAAGTGAAGCATCGGAATCTAAAACTGGACTCACAGCAGAGGTTAAATATATAGAAAGTTAGAGTGTCAGTCCACTTGTACTGAAGTCGGCATTGTGCCTTTTGTATTAAATTCGGATGCAATTTCTGTGTTTCATCGTCAACAGGCAGGTCCACGGGATACAGTAAACTTGAAGGGAATCATCGGAATCTAAAATTGGACTCACAGCAGAGGTTCAAATTATAGAAAGTTAGAGTGTCAGTCCTCTTGTGCTTAAGTCGGCATTGTGCCTCTTGTATTAAATTCGGATGCAAATTCTGTGTTTCATCGTGAATAAGAAGGTCCAAGGGATACTGTAAAACTGAAGTGAAGCATCGGAATCTAAAACTGGACTCACAGGAGAGTCTCAAATCATAGATTGTTAAAGTGTCAGTCCTCTTGTACTTAAGTCGGCATTGTGCCTTTTGTATAAAATTCGGATGCAATTTCTGTGTTTCATCGTCAATAAGAAGGTCCCAGGGATACAATAAACCGGAAGAGAAGCATCGGAATCCAAGACTGGTCTCATAGGAAAGGTTCAAAACAAAGACAGTAAGATGAGTCAGTCTTCTTGTACCTAAGTCGGCATTGTGCCTTTTGTATTAAATTCGGATGCAATTTCTGTATTTCATCGTCAATAAGATGGTCAAAGGGATACAGTAAACCTGAAGTGAAGCATCGGAATCTAAAACTGGACACACAGGAGAGGATCAAATCATAGGGAGTGAGAGTGTCAGTCCTCTTGTACTTAAGTCGGCATTGTGCTTTTTGTATTATATTCGGGGCCAATTTCTGTGTTTCATCGTCAATAAGAAGGTCCAAGAGATACAGTAAACCTGAAGTGAAGCTTCGGAATCTAAAACTGGACACACTGGAGAGGTTCAAATCATAGGGAGTGAGAGTGTCAGTCCTCTTGTACTTAAGTCGGCATTGTGCCTTTTGAATGCAATTCCGATGAAATTTCTGTGCTTCATCGTCAATAAGAAGGTCCAAGGAAAACAGTAACCCTGAGGTGAAGCATGGAATCTAAAAATGGACTCACAGGGGAGGTTCAAACCATAGAAAGTTAGAGTGTCAGTCCTGTTGTACTTAAGTCGGCATTGTGCCATTTGTATTAAATTCGGATGCAATTTCTGTGTTTCATCGTCAATAAGAAGGTCCAAGAGATACAGTAAACCTGAAGTGAAGCATCGGAATCTAAAACTGGACTCGCAGGAGAGGTTCAAATCATAGAAAGTTAGAGTGTCAGTCCTCTTGTACTTAAGTCGGCATTGTGCTTTTGTATTAAATTCGGATGCAATTTCTGTGTTTCATCGTCAATAAGAAGGTCCAAGGCATACAGTAAACCTGAAGTGAAGCTTCGGAAATAAATTTGACTCTAAGCATAGGTTCAAATCATAGAATGTTAGAGTGTCAGTCCTCTTGTACTTAAGTCAGCATCATGCGTTTTGTATTAAATTCGGATGCAATTTGTGTGTTTCATCGCCAATAAAGAGGTCCAAGGGATACAGTAAACCTGAAGTGAAACATCGCAATCTAAAACTGGAGTCACAGCAGAGGTTCAAATTATAGAAAGTTAGAGTGTCAGTCCTCTTGTACTTAAGTCGGCATTGTGCCTTCTGTATTAAATTCGGATGCAATTTGTGTGTTTGATCGCCAATAAAGAGGTGCAAGGGATACAGTAAACCCGAAGTGAAGCATCAGAACCTAAAACAGGACTCACAGGAGAGGTTCAAATCAATGAAAGTTAGAGTGTCAGTCCTCTTGTACTTAAGTCGGCATTGTGCCTTTTGTATTAAATTCGGAAGCAATTTCTGTGTTTCATCGTCAATAAGAAGGTCCAAGGGATACAGTAAACCTGAAGTGAAGCATCGGAATCTAAAACTTGACTCACAGCGGAGGTTGAAATCATTGAAATTTAGAGTGTCCGTCCTCTTGTCCTTAAGTCGGCATTGTGCCTTTTGAATTAAATTCGGATGCAATTTCTGTGTTTCATCGTCAATAAGAAGGTCCAAGGGATACAGTAAAACTGAAGTAAAGCATCGGAATCTAAAACTGGACTCACAGGAGAGGTTCAAATCTTATAAAGTTAAAGTGTCAGTCCTCCTGTACTTAAGTCGGCATTGTCCCTTTTGTATTAAATTCGGATGCAATTTCTGTGTTTCATCGTCAATAAGAAGGTCCAAGGGATACAGTAAAGCTGAAGTGAAGCATCGGAATCTAAGACTGGTCTCACAGGAAAGGTTCAAAGCAAAGACAGTAAGAAGAGTCAGTCTTCTTGTACATAAGTCGGCATTGTGCCTTTTGTATTAAATTCGGATGCAATTTCGGTGTTTCATCGTCACTAAGAAGGTCCAAGGGATACAGTGAACCTGAAGCGAAGCATCGGAATCTAAAACTGGACTCACAGCAGAGGTACAAATTATAGTAAGTCAGAGTGTCAGTCCTCTTGTACATAAGCCGGCATTGCGCCTTTTGTATTAAATTCGGATGCAATTTCTGTGTTTCATCATCTATAAAAGGTTCAAGGGGTACAGTAAACCTGAAGTGAAGTATCGGAATCTAAAACTGGACTAACAGGAGAGGTTCATATCACAGAAAGTTAGAGTGTCAAACCTCTTGTACTTAAGTCGGCTTTGTGCCTTTTGTATTAATTTCGGATGCAATTTTTGTGTTTCATCGTCAATAAGAAGGTCCAAGGGATACAGAAAACCTGAAGTGAAGCATTGGAATCTAAAACTGGACTCACAGGAGAGGTTCAAGTCATAGATAGTTAGAGTGTCAGTCCTCTTGTACTTATGTCGGCATTGTGCTTTTGTATTAAATTAGGATGCAATTTCTGTGTTTCATCGTCAATAAGAAGGTCCAAGGGATACAGAAAACCTGAAGTGAAGCATCGGAATCTAAAACTGCACTCACAGGAGAGGTTCAAATCATAGATAGTTAGAGTGTCAGTCCTCTTGTACGTAAGTCGGCATTGTGCCTTTTGTATTAAATTCGGATGCAATTTCTGTGTTTCATCGTCAATAAGAAGGTCCAATAGATACAGTAGACCTGAAGTAAAGCATCGGAATCTAAAACTCGACTCACAGGTGAGGTTCAAATCATAGAAAGTTACAGTGTCAGTCCTCTTGTACTTAAGTCGGCATTGTGCATTTTGAATTTAATTCCGATGCAATTTCAGTGCTTCATCGTCAACAAGAAGGTCCAAGGGATACGGTAAACCTGAAGTGAATCTTCGGAATCTAAATTTGACTCACAGGAGAGGTTCAAATCATAGAAAGTTAGAGTGTCAGTCCTGTTGTACTTAAGTCGGCATTGTGCCATTTGTATTAAATTCGGATGCAATTTCTGTGTTTCATCGTCAATAGGCAGGTCCACGGGAAACAGTAAACTTGAAGGGAAGCATCGGAATCTAAAATTGGACTCACAGCAGAGGTTCAAATTATAGAAAATTAGAGTGTCAGTCCTCTTGTGCTTAAGTAGGCATTGTGCCTCTTGTATTAAATTCGGATGCAAATTCTGTGTTTCATCGTCAATAAGAAGGTCCAAGGGATACAGTAAAACTGAAGTGAAGCATCGGAATCTAAATTTGGACTCACAGGAGACGTTCAAATCATAGGGAGTGAGAGTGTCAGTCCTCTTGTACGTAAGTCGTCATTGTGCCTTTTGAATTTAATTCCGACGAAATTTCTGTGCTTCATCGTCAACAAGAAGGTCCAAGGGATACAGTAAACCTGAAGTGAAGCATCGGAATCTAAAACTGGACTCACAGGAGAGGTTCAAATCATAGAAAGTTACAGTGTCAGTCCTCTTGTACTTAATTCGGCATTGTGCATTTTGAATTTAATTCCGATGCAATTTCTGTGCTTCATCGTCAACAAGAAGGTCCAAGGGATACGGTAAACTTGAAGTGAATCTTCGGAATCTAAATTTGACTCACAGGATAAGTTCAAATCATAGAAAGTTAGAGTGTCAGTCCTGTTTTACTTAAGTCGGCATTGTGCCATTTGTATTAAATTCGGATGCAATTTCTGTGTTTCATCGTCAATAAGAAGGCCCAAGAGATACAGTAAAACTGAAGTGAAGCATCGGAATCTACAACTAGACTCGCAGGAGAGGTTCAAATCATAGAAAGTTAGAGTGTCAGTCCTCTTGCACTTAAGTCGACATTGTGCTTTGTATTAAATTCGGATGCAATTTCTGTGTTTCATCGTCAATAAGAAGGTCCAAGGCATACAGTAAACCTGAAGTGAAGCATCGGAATCTAAGAGTGGTCTCACAGGAAAGGTTCAAAGCAAAGACAGTAAGAAGAGTCAGTCTTCTTGTACTTAAGTCGGCATTGTTCCTTTTGTATTAAATTCGGATGCAATTTCGGTGTTTCATCGTCACTAAGAAGGTCCCAGGGATACAGTAAACCTGAAGTGAAGCATCGGAATCTAAAACTGGACTCACAGCTTAGGTACAAATTATAGTAAGTCAGAGTGTCAGTCCTCTTGTACTTAAGTCGGCATTGTGCCTTTTGTATTAAATTCAGATGCAATTTCTGTGTTTCAAAGTCAACAAGAAGGTCGAAGGTATACAGTAAACCAGAAGTGAAGCATCGGAGTCTAATACTGGACTAACAGAAGAGGTTCAAATCATAGAAAGTTAGAGTGTCAGTCCTCTTGTACATAAGTCGGCATTGTGCCTTTTGTATTAAATTCGGATGCAATTTCTGTGTTTCATCATCTATAAAAGGTTCAAGGGGTACAGTAAACCTGAAGTGAAGTATCGGAATCTAAAACTGGGCTCACAGGAGGGGGTCAAATCATAAAATGTTAAAGTGTCAAACCTCTTGTACTTATGTCGGCATTGTGCCTTTTGTATTAAATTCGGATGCAATTTCTGTGTTTCATCGTCAATAAGAAGGTCCAAGGGATACAGAAAACCTGAAGTGAAGCATCGGAATCTAAAACTGGACTCACAGGAGAGGTTCAAATCATAGATAGTTAGAGTGTCAGTCCTCTTGTACTTAAGTCAGCATTGTGCCTTTTGTATTGAATTCGGATGCAATTTCTGTGCTTCATCGTCAATAAGAAGGTCCAAGGGATACAGTAAACCTGAAGTGAAGCAGCGGAATCTAAAACTGGGCTCACAGGAGGGGGTCAAATCATAAAATGTTAAAGTGTCAAACCTCTTGTACTTATGTCGGCATTGTGCCTTTTGTATTAAATTCGGATGCAATTTCTGTGTTTCATCGTCAATAAGAAGGTCCAAGGGATACAGTAAAACTGAAGTAAAGCATCGGAATCTAAAACTGGACTCACAGGAGAGGTTCAAATCTTATAAAGTTAAAGTGTCAGTCCTCCTGTACTTAAGTCGGCATTGTCCCTTTTGTATTAAATTCGGATGCAATTTCTGTGTTTCATCGTCAATAAGAAGGTCCAAGGGATACAGTAAAGCTGAAGTGAAGCATCGGAATCTAAGACTGGTCTCACAGGAAAGGTTCAAAGCAAAGACAGTAAGAAGAGTCAGTCTTCTTGTACTTAAGTCGGCATTGTGCCTTTTGTATTAAATTCGGATGCAATTTCGGTGTTTCATCGTCACTAAGAAGGTCCAAGGGATACAGTGAACCTGAAGCGAAGCATCGGAATCTAAAACTGGACTCATAGCAGAGGTACAAATTATAGTAAGTCAGAGTGTCAGTCCTCTTGTACATAAGCCGGCATTGCGCCTTTTGTATTAAATTCGGATGCAATTTCTGTGTTTCATCATCTAGAAAAGGTTCAAGGGGTACAGTAAACCTGAAGTGAAGTATCGGAATCTAAAACTGGACTAACAGGAGAGGTTCATATCACAGAAAGTTAGAGTGTCAAACCTCTTGTACTTAAGTCGGCTTTGTGCCTTTTGTATTAATTTCGGATGCAATTTTTGTGTTTCATCGTCAATAAGAAGGTCCAAGGGATACAGAAAACCTGAAGTGAAGCATTGGAATCTAAAACTGGACTCACAGGAGAGGTTCAAGTCATAGATAGTTAGAGTGTCAGTCCTCTTGTACTTATGTCGGCATTGTGCTTTTGTATTAAATTAGGATGCAATTTCTGTGTTTCATCGTCAATAAGAAGGTCCAAGGGATACAGAAAACCTGAAGTGAAGCATCGGAATCTAAAACTGGACTCACAGGAGAGGTTCAAATCATAGATAGTTAGAGTGTCAGTCCTCTTGTACGTAAGTCGGCATTGTGCCTTTTGTATTAAATTCGGATGCAATTTCTGTGTTTCATCGTCAATAAGAAGGTCCAATAGATACAGTAAACCTGAAGTAAAGCATCGGATTCTTAAACTGGACACACAGGAGACGTTCAAATCATAGGGAGTGAGAGTGTCAGTCCTCTTGTACTTAAGTCGGCATTGTGCCTTTTGAATTTAATTCCGACGAAATTTCTGTGCTTCATCGCCAACAAGAAGATCCAAGGGATACAGTAAACCTGAAGTGAAGCATCGGAATCTAAAACTGGACTCATAGGTGAGGTTCAAATCATAGAAAGTTACAGTGTCAGTCCTCTTGTACTTAAGTCGGCATTGTGCATTTTGAATTTAATTCCGATGCAATTTCAGTGCTTCATCGTCAACAAGAAGGTCCAAGGGATACGGTAAACCTGAAGTGAATCTTCGGAATCTAAATTTGACTCACAGGAGAGGTTCAAATCATAGAAAGTTAGAGTGTCAGTCCTGTTGTACTTAAGTCGGCATTGTGCCTTTTGTATTAAATTCGGATGCAATTTCTGTGTTTTATCGTCAATAGGCAGGTCCACGGGAAACAGTAAACTTGAAGGGAAGCATCGGAATCTAAAATTGGACTCACAGCAGAGGTTCAAATTATAGAAAATTAGAGTGTCAGTCCTCTTGTGCTTAAGTAGGCATTGTGCCTCTTGTATTAAATTCGGATGCAAATTCTGTGTTTCATCGTCAATAAGAAGGTCCAAGGGATACAGTAAAACTGAAGTGAAGCATCGGAATCTAAATTTGGACTCACAGGAGACGTTCAAATCATAGGGAGTGAGAGTGTCAGACCTCTTGCACGTAAGTCGTCATTGTGCCTTTTGAATTTAATTCCGACGAAATTTCTGTGCTTCATCGTCAACAAGAAGGTCCAAGGGATACAGTAAACCTGAAGTGAAGCATCGGATTCTAAAACTGGACTCACAGGAGAGGTTCAAATCATAGAAAGTTACAGTGTCAGTCCTCTTGTACTTAATTCGGCACTGTGCATTTTGAATTTAATTCCGATGCAATTTCTGTGCTTCATCGTCAACAAGAAGGTCCAAGGGATACGGTAAACTTGAAGTGAATCTTCGGAATCTAAATTTGACTCACAGGATAAGTTCAAATCATAGAAAGTTAGAGTGTCAGTCCTGTTGTACTTAAGTCGGCATTGTGCCATTTGTATTAAATTCGGATGCAATTTCTGTGTTTCATCGTCAATAAGAAGGCCCAAGAGATACAGTAAAACTGAAGTGAAGCATCGGAATCTACAACTAGACTCGCAGGAGAGGTTCAAATCATAGAAAGTTAGAGTGTCAGTCCTCTTGCACTTAAGTCGGCATTGTGCTTTTGTATTAAATTCGGATGCAATTTCTGTGTTTCATCGTCAATAAGAAGGTCCAAGGCATACAGTAAACCTGAAGTGAAGCATCGGAATCTAAGACTGGTCTCACAGGAAAGGTTCAAAGCAAAGACAGTAAGAAGAGTCAGTCTTCTTGTACTTAAGTCGGCATTGTTCCTTTTGTATTAAATTCGGATGCAATTTCGGTGTTTCATCGTCACTAAGAAGGTCCATGGGATACAGTAAACCTGAAGTGAAGCATCGGAATCTAAAACTGGACTCACAGCAGAGGTACAAATTATAGTAAGTCAGAGTGTCAGTCCTCTTGTACTTAAGTCGGCATTGTGCCTTTTGTATTAAATTCAGATGCAATTTCTGTGTTTCAAAGTCAACAAGAAGGTCGAAGGTATACAGTAAACCAGAAGAGAAGCATCGGAGTCTAATACTGGACTAACAGAAGAGGTTCAAATCATAGAAAGTTAGAGTGTCAGTCCTCTTGTACATAAGTCGGCATTGTGCCTTTTGTATTAAATTCGGATGCAATTTCTGTGTTTCATCATCTATAAAAAGTTCAAGGGGTACAGTAAACCTGAAGTGAAGTATCGGAATCTAAAACTGGACTCACAGGAGATGTTCAAATCATAGATAGTTAGAGTGTCAGTCCTCTTGTACTTAAGTCAGCATTGTGCCTTTTGTATTGAATTCGGATGCAATTTCTGTGCTTCATCGTCAATAAGAAGGTCCAAGGGATACAGTAAACCTGAAGTGAAGCAGCGGAATCTAAAACTGGGCTCACAGGAGGGGGTCAAATCATAAAATGTTAAAGTGTCAAACCTCTTGTACTTATGTCGGCATTGTGCCTTTTGTATTAAATTCGGATGCAATTTCTGTGTTTCATCGTCAATAAGAAGGTCCAAGGGATACAGAAAACCTGAAGTGAAGCATCGGAATCTAAAACTGGACCCACAGGAGAGGTTCAAATCATAGATAGTTAGAGTGTCAGTCCTCTTGTACTTAAGTCAGCATTGTGCCTTTTGTATTAAATTTGGATTCAATTTCTGTGTTTCATCGTCAATAAGAAGGTCCAAGGGATACAGAAAACCTGAAGTGAAGCATCGGAATCTAAAACTTGCCTCACAGGAGAGGTTCAAATCATAGATAGTTAGAGTGTCAGTCCTCTTGTACTTAAGTCAGCATTGTGCCTTTTGTATTAAATTCGGATGCAATTTCTGTGCTTCATCGTCAACAAGAAGGTCCAAGGGATACAGTAAACCTGAAGTGAAGCATCGGAATCTAAAACTGGACTCACAGGAGAGGTTCAAATCATAGATAGTTAGAGTGTCAGTCCTCTTGTACGTAAGTCGTCATTGTGCCTTTTGTATTTAATTCGGATGCAATTTCTGTGTTTCATCGTCAATAAGAAGGTCCAATAGATACAGTAAACCTGAAGTAAAGCATCGGAATCTTAAACTGGACACACAGGAGACGTTCAAATGATAGGGAGTGAGAGTGTCAGTCCTCTTGTACTTAAGTCGGCATTGTTCCTTTTGAATTTAATTCCGACGAAATTTCTGTGCTTCATCTTCAACAAGAAGGTCCAAGGGATACAGTAAACCTGAAGTGAAGCATCGGAATCTAAAACTGGACTCACAGGTGAGGTTCAAATCATAGAAAGTTACAGTGTCAGTCCTCTTGTACTTAAGTCGGCATTGTGCATTTTGAATTTAATTCCGATGCAATTTCTGTGCTTCATCGTCAACAAGAAGGTCCAAGGGATACGGTAAACCTGAAGTGAATCTTCGGAATCTAAATTTGACTCACAGGAGAGGTTCAAATCATAGAAAGTTAGAGTGTCAGTCCTGTTGTACTTAAATCGGCATTGTGCCATTTGTATTAAATTCGGATGCAATTTCTGTGTTTCATCGTCAATAAGAAAGTCCAAGAGATACAGTAAACCTGAAGTGAAGCATCGGAATCTAAAACGGGACTCATAGCAGAGGTTAAAATTATAGAAAGTTAGAGTGTCAGTCCTCTTGTACTTAAGTCGGCATTGTGCCTTTTGTATTAAATTCGGATGCAATTTCTGTGTTTCATCGTCAATAGGCAGGTCCACGGGAAACAGTAAACTTGAAGGGAAGCATCGGAATTTAAAATTGGACTCTCAGCAGAGGTTCAAATTATAGAAAGTTAGAGTGTCAGTCCTCTTGTACTTAAGTCGGCATTGTGCCTTTTGTATTAAATTCGGATGCAATTTGTGTGTTTCAACGCCAATTAAGAGGTGCAAGGGATACAGTAAACCCGAAGTGAAGTATCGGAATCTAAAACTGGACTCACAGCAGAGGTTCAAATCAAAGAAAGTTAGCGTGTCAGTCCTCTTGTACTTAAGTCTGCATTGTGCCTTTTGTATTAAATTCGGAAGCAATTTCTGTGTTTCATCGTCAATAAGAAGGTCCAAGGGATACAGTAAACCTGAAGTGAAGCATCGGAATCTAAAACTTGACTCACAGCGGAGGTTCAAATCATTGAATGTTAGAGTGTCCGTCCTCTTGTCCTTAAGTCGGCAATGTGCCTTTTGAATAAAATTCGGATGCAATTTCTGTGTTTCATCGTCAATAAGAAGGTCCAAGGGATACAGTAAAACTGAAGTAAAGCATCGGAATCTAAAACTGGACTCACAGGAGATGTTAAAATCTTATAAAGTTAAAGTGTCAGTCCTCTTGTACTTAAGTCGGCATTGTCCCTTTTGTATTAAATTCGGATGCAATTTCTGTGTTTCATCGTCAATAAGAAGGTCCAAGGGATACAGTAAACCAGAAGTGAAGCATCGGAATCTAAAACTGGACTCACAGGAGAGGTTCAAATCAAATAAAGTTAGAGTGTCAGTCCTGTTGTACTTAAATCGGCATTGTGCCATTTGTATTAAATTCGGATGCAATTTCTGTGTTTCATCGTCAATAAGAAAGTCCAAGAGATACAGTAAACCTGAAGTGAAGCATCGGAATCTAAAACTGGACTCACAGCAGAGGTTAAAATTATAGAAAGTTAGAGTGTCAGTCCTCTTGTACTTAAGTCGGCATTGTGCCTTTTGTATTAAATTCGGATGCAATTTCGGTGTTTCATCGTCACTAAGAAGGTCCAAGGGATACAGTAAACCTGAAGTGAAGCATCGGAATCTAAAACTGGAATCACAGCAGAGGTACAAATTATAGTAAGTCAGAGTGTCAGTCCTTTTGTACTTAAGTCGGCATTGTGCCTTTTGTATTAAATTCAGATGCAATTTCTGTGTTTCAAAGTCAACAAGAAGGTCCAAGGGATACAGTAAACCAGAAGTGAAGCATCGGAGTCTAATACTGGACTAACAGAAGGGGTTCCAATCATAGAAAGTTAGAGTGTCAGTCCTCTTGTACATAAGTCGGCATTGTGCCTTTTGTATTAAATTCGGATGCAATTTCTGTGTTTCATCATCTATAAAAGGTTCAAGGGGTACAGTAAACCTGAAGTGAAGCATCGGAATCTAAAACTGGACTCACAGGAGACGTTCAAATCACAGAAAGTTAGAGTGTCAAACCTCTTGTACTTAAGTCGGCATTGTGACTTATGTATTAATTTCGGATGCAATTTCTGTGTTTCATCGTCAGTAAGAAGGTCCAAGGGATACAGTAAACCTGAAGTGAAGCATTGGAGCCTAAAACTAGACTCACAGGAGTGGTTCAAATCATAGAAAGTTAGCGTGTCAGTCCTCTTTTACTTAAGTCGGCATTGTGCCATTTGAATTTAATTCCGATGCAATTTCTGTGCTTCATCGTCAATAACAAGGTCCAAGGGATACAGTAAACCTGAAGTGAAGCATCGGGATCTAAGACTTGACTCACAGGACAGGTTCAAATCATAGAAAATTAGAGTGTCAGTACTCTTGTACTTAAGTCGGCATTGTGCCTTTTGTATTAAATTCGTATGCAATTTCTGTGTCTCATCGTCAATAAGAAGGTCCAAGAGATACAGTAATCCTGAAGTGAAGCATCGGAATCTAAAACCGGACTCACTGGAAAGGTTCAAATCATAGAAAGTTAGTGTGTCAGTCCTCTTGTACTTAAGTCGGCATTGTGCATTTTGTATTAAATTCGGATGCGGTTTTTGTGTATCATCGTCATTAAGAAGGTACAAGGGATACAGTAAACCTGAAGTGAAGCATCGAAATCTAAAACTGAACTCACAGGAGAGGTTCAATACATAGAAAGTTAGAGAGTCAGTCCTCTTGTACTTAAGTCGGCATTGTGCCTTTTGAATTTAATTCCGATGCAATTTCTATGCCTCATCGTCAATAAGAAGGTCCATGGGATACGGTAAACCTGAAGTGAATCTTCGGAATCTAAATTTGACTCACAGTAGGTGTTCAAATCATAGAAAGTTAGAGTCTCAGTCCTCTTGTACTTAAGTCGACATTGTGCCTTTTGTATTAAATCCGGATGCAATTTCTGTGTCTCATCGTCAATTAGGAGGTCCAAGGGATACAGTAAACCTGATGTGAAGCATCGGAATCTAAAACTGTACTCACAGGAGAGGTTCAAATCATAGAAAGTTAGAGTGTCAGTCCTCTTGTACTTAAGTCGACATTGTGCCTTTTGTATTTTATTCGGATGCAATTTCTGTGTTTCATCGTCAATAAGAAGGTCCAAGGGATACAGTAATCCTGAAGTGAAGCATTGGAGTCTAAAACTAGACTCACAGGAGAGTTTGAAATCATAGAAAGTTAGTGTGTCAGTCCTCTTTTACTTAAGTCGGCATTGTTCCTTTAGAATTTAATTCCGATGCAATTTCTGTGCTTCATCGTCAATAACAATGTCCATGGGATACAGTAAACCTGAAGTGATGCATCGGAATCTAAAACTTGACACACAGGAGAGGTTCAAATTATAGAAAGTTAGAGTGTCAGTCCTCTTGTACATAATTCGGCATTGTGCCTTTTGTATTAAATTCGGATGCAATTTCTGTGTGTCATCGTCAATAAGAAGGTCCAAGGGATACGGTAAACCTGAAGTGAAGCTTCGGAATGTAAATGTGACTCACAGGAGAGGTTTAAATCATAGAAAGTTAGAGTGTCAGTCCTCTTGCACCTAAGTCGGCATTGTGCCTTTTGTATTAAATTCGGATGCAATTTCTGTGTTTCATCGTCAATAAGAAGGTCCAAGGAATTCAGTAAACCTGAAGTGAAGCATCGGAATCTAAAACTCGACTCACAGAAGAGGTTCAAATAATTGAAAGTTAGAGTGTCAGTCCTCTTGTACTTAAGTCGGCATTGTGCCTTTTGTATTAAATCCGGATGCAATTTCTGTGTTTCAACGTCAATAAGGAGGTCCAAGGGATACAGTAAACCTGAAGTGAAGCATCCGAATCTGAAACTGGACTCACAGGAGAGGCTCAAATCATAGAAAGTTAGAGAGTCAGTAATCTTGTACTTAAGTCGGCATTGTGCCTTTTGTATTAAATCCGGATGCAATTTCTGTGTTTCAACGTCAATAAGGAGGTCCAAGGGATACAGTAAACCTGAAGTGAAGCATCCGAATCTGAAACTGGACTCACAGGAGAGGCTCAAATCATAGAAAGTTAGAGAGTCAGTCCTCTTGTACTTAAGTCGGCATTGTGCCTATTGTATTTAATTCGGATGCAATTTCTGTGTTTCATCGTCAGTACGAAGGTCCAAGGGATACAGTAAACCTAAAGTGAAGCATTGGAGTCTAAAACTAGACTCACAGGTGTGGTTCAAATCATAGAAAGTTAGCGTGTCAGTCCGCTTTTACTTATGTCGGCATTGTGCCATTTGAATTTTATTCCGATGCAATTTCTGTGCCTCATCGTCAATAAGAAGGTCCAAGGGATACGGTAAACCTGAACTGAATCTTCGGAATCTAAATTTGACTCACAGGAGAGATTCAAATCATAGAAAGTTAGAGTCTCAGTTCTCTTGTACTTAGGTCGGCATATTGCCTTTTGAATTTAATTCCGATGCAATTTCTATGTTTCATCGTCAATAAGAAGGTCCAAGGGATACAGTAAACCTGAAGTGAAGCATTGGAGTCTAAAACTAGACTCACAGGAGTGGTTCAAAACATAGAAAATTTGCGTGTCAGTCCTCTTCTACTTAAGTCGGCATTGTGCCATTTGAATTTAATTCCGATGCAATTTCTGTGCTTCATCGTCAATAACAAGGTCCAAGGGATTCAGCAAACCTGAAGTGAAGCATCGGAATCTAAAACGTGACTCACTGGAGAGGTTTATATTATGGAGAGTTAGAGTGTCGGTCCTGTTGTACATAAGTCGGCATTGTGCCTTTTGTATTAAATTCGGATGCAATTTCTGTGTCTCATCGTCAATTAGGAGGTCCAAGGGATACAGTGAACCTGTAGTGAAGCATCGGAATCTAAAACTGTACTCACAGGAGAGGTTCAAGTCATAGAACGTTAGAGAGTCAGTCCTCTTGTACTTAAGTCGGCATTGTGCCTTTTGTATTAAATTCGGATGCAATTTCTGTGTTTCATCGTCAATAGTAAGGTCCAAGGGATACAGTAAACCTGAAGTGAAGCATTGGAGTCTGAAACTAGACTCACAGGAGTGGTTCAAAACATAGAAAGTTTGCGTGTCAGTCCTCTTTTACTTAAGTCGGCATTGTGCTTTTTGTATTAAATTCGGATGCAATTTCTGTGTTTCATCGTCAATAAGAAGGTCCAAGGGATACAGTAAACCTGAAGTGATGCATCGGAATCTAAAACTGGACTCACTGGAAAGGTTCATATCATAGAAAGTTAGAGTGTCAGTCCTCTTGTACTTAAGTCGGCATTGTGCCTTTTGTATTAAAGTCGGATGCAATTTCTGTGATTCATCGTCAATAAGAAGGTCCAAGGGATAAAGTAATCCTGAAGTGAAGCCTCGGAAACTATAACTGGTCTCACAGGAAAGGTTCAAAACAAAGACAGTAAGAGGGGTCAGTCTTCGTTTACTTAAGTCGGCATTGTGCCTTTCGTATTTAATTCCGATGCAATATCTGTGTTTCATCGTCAATAAGATGGTCCAAGGGATACAGTAAACCTGGATTGAAGCATCGGAATCTAAAACTGGACTCACAGGAGAGGTTCAAATCATAGAAAGTTAGCGTGTCAGTCCTCTCGTACTTAAGTCGGCATTGTGCCTTTTGAATTTAATTCCGATGCAATTTCTGGGCCTCATCGTCAATAAGAAGGTCCAAGGGATACGGTAAACCTGAAGTGCATCTTCGGAATCTAAATTTGACTCACAGGAGAGGTTCAAATCATAGGAAGTTAGAGTCTCAGTCCTCTTGTACTTAAGCCGGCATTGTACCTCTTGTTTTAAATTCGGTTGCAATTTCTGTGTTTCATCGTCAATTAGATGGTCCAAGGGATACAGTAAACCTGAAGTGAAGCATCGGAATCTGAAACTCGACTCACAGCAGTGGTTCAAATAATTGAAAGTTAGAGTGTCAGTCCTCTTGAACTTAAGTCAGCATTGTGCCATTTGTATCGTATCCGGATGCAATCTCTGTGTCTCATCGTCAATTAGGAGGTCCAAGGGATACAGTAAACCTGAAGTGAAGCATCGGAATCTAAAACTGGACTCACAGGAGAGGTTCAAATCATAGAAAGTAAGAGAGTCAGTCCTCTTGCACTTAAATCGGCATTGTGCCTTTTGTATTAAATTCGGATGCAATTTCTGTGCTTCATCGACAATAAGAAGGTCCAAGGGATAAGGTAAACCTGAAGTGAAGCTTCGGAATCTTAATTTGACTCACAGGAGAGATTCAAATCATAGAAAATCAGAGTGTCGGTCCTCTTGTACTTACGTCGGCATTGTGCCTTTTGAATTTAATTCCGATGCAATTTCTGTGCCTCATCGTCAATAAGAAGGTCCCAGGGATATGGTAAACCTGAAGTGAATCTTCGGAATCTAAATTTGACTCACAGGAGAGATTCAAATCATAGAAAGTTAGAGTGTCAGTCCTCTTGCACTTAAGGCGGCATTGTGCCGTTTGTTTTAAATTCGGTTGCAATTTCTGTGTTTCATCGTCAATAAGGTGGTCCAAGGGATACAGTAAACCTGAAGTGAAGCATCGGAATCTAAAACTGGACTCACAGGAGAGGTTCAAATCATAGAAAGTTAGAGTGTCAGTCCTCTTGTACTTAAGTCGGCATTGTGCCTTTTGTATTTTATTCGGATGCAATTTCTGTGTTTCATCGTCAATAAGAAGGTCCAAGGGATACAGTAAACCTGAAGTGAAACATAGGAGTCTGAAACTAGACTCATAGGAGAGTTTGAAATCATAGAAAGTTAGTGTGTCAGTCCTCTTTTACTTAAGTCGGCATTGTGCCTTTTGAATTTAATACCGATGCAATTTCTGTGCTTCATCGTCAATAACAAGGTCCAAGGGATACAGTAAACCTGAAGTGATGCATCGGAATCTAAAACTTGACACACAGGAGAGGTTCAAATTATAGAAAGTTAGAGTGTCAGTCCTCTTGTACATAATTCGGCATTGTGCCTTTTGTATTAAATTCGGATGCAATTTCTGTGTGTCATCGTCAATAAGAAGGTCCAAGGGATACGGTAAACCTGAAGTGAAGCTTCGGAATGTAAATGTGACTCACAGGAGAGGTTCAAATCATAGAAAGTTAGAGTGTCAGTCCTCTTGCACCTAAGTCGGCATTGTGCCTTTTGTATTAAATTCGGATGCAAGTTCTGTGTTTCATCGTCAATAAGAAGGTCCAAGGGATTCAGTAAACCTGAAGTGAAGCATCGGAATCTAAAACTCGACTCACAGAAGAGGTTCAAATAATTGAAAGTTAGAGTGTCAGTCCTCTTGTACTTAAGTCGGCATTGTGCCTTTTGTATTAAATCCGGATGCAATTTCTGTGTTTCAACGTCAATAAGGAGGTCCAAGGGATACAGTAAACCTGAAGTGAAGCATCCGAATCTGAAACTGGACTCACAGGAGAGGCTCAAATCATAGAAAGTTAGAGAGTCAGTCCTCTTGTACTTAAGTCGGAATTGTGCCTTTTGTATTTAATTCGGATGCAATTTCTGTGTTTCATCGTCAGTACGAAGGTCCAAGGGATACAGTAAACCTAAAGTGAAGCATTGGAGTCTAAAACTAGACTCACAGGTGTGGTTCAAATCGTAGAAAGTTAGCGTGTCAGTCCGCTTTTACTTATGTCGGCATTGTGCCATTTGAATTTTATTCCGATGCAATTTCTGTGCCTCATCGTCAATAAGAAGGTCCAAGGGATACGGTAAACCTGAACTGAATCTTCGGAATCTAAATTTGACTCACAGGAGAGATTCAAATCATAGAAAGTTAGAGTCTCAGTCCTCTTGTACTTAAGCCGGCATTGTACCTCTTGTTATAAATTCGGTTGCAATTTCTGTGTTTCATCGTCAATAAGATGGTCCAAGGGATACAGTAAACCTGAAGTGAAGCATCGGAATCTGAAACTCGACTCACAGCAGTGGTTCAAATAATTGAAAGTTAGAGTGTCAGTCCTCTTGTACTTAAGTCAGCATTGTGCCATTTGTATCATATCCGGATGCAATTTCTGTGTCTCATCGTCAATTAGGAGGTCCAAGGGATACAGTAAACGTGAAGTGAAGCATCGGAATCTAAAACTTGACTCACAGGAGAGTTTCAAATCATAGAAAGTTAGAGTGTCAGTCTTCTTGTACTTACGTCGGCATTGTGCCTTTTGAATTTAATTCCGATGCAATTTCTATGTTTCATCGTCAATAAGAAGGTCCAAGGGATACAGTAAACCTAAAGTGAAGCATTGGAGTCTAAAACTAGACTCACAGGAGTGGTTCAAAACATAGAAAGTTTGCGTGTCAGTCCTCTTCTACTTAAGTCGGCATTGTGCCATTTGAATTTAATTCCGATGCAATTTCTGTGCTTCATCGTCAATAACAAGGTCCAAGGGATTCAGCAAACCTGAAGTGAAGCATCGGAATCTAAAACGTGACTCACTGGAGAGGTTTATATTATAGAGAGTTAGAGTGTCAGTCCTCTTGTACATAAGTCGGCATTGTGCCTTTTGTATTAAATTCGGATGCAATTTCTGTGTCTCATCGTCAATTAGGAGGTCCAAGGGATACCGTAAACCTGAAGTGAAGCATCGGAATCTAAAACTGTACTCACAGGAGAGGTTCAAGTCATAGAAAGTTAGAGAGTCAGTCCTCTTGTACTTAAGTCGGCATTGTGCCTTTTGTATTAAATTCGGATGCAATTTCTGTGTTTCATCGTCAATAAGAAGGTACAAGGGATACAGTAAACCTGAAGTGAAGCATTGGAGTCTAAAACTAGACTCACAGGAGAGTTTGAAATCATAGAAAGTTAGCGTGTCAGTCCTCTTTTACTTAAGTCGGCAGTGTTACTTTAGAATTTAATTCCGATGCAATTTCTGTGCTTCATCGTCAATAACAAGGTCCAAGGGATACAGTAAACCTGAAGTGATGCATCGCAATCTGAAACTTGACACACAGGAGAGGTTCAAATCATAGAAAGTTAGAGTGTCAGTCCTCTTGTACTTAAGTCGGCATTGTGCCTTTTGTATTAAATTCGGATGCAATTTCTGAGTTTCATCGTCAATAAGAAGGTCCAAGGGATACGGTAAACCTAAAGTGAAGCTTCGGAATCTAAATTTGACTCACAGGAGAGATTCCAATCGAAGAAAGTTAGAGTCTGAGTCCTCTTCTACTTAAGGCGGCATTGTGCCTTTTGTATTAAATCCGGATGCAATTTCTGTGTTTCATCGTCAATAAGGAGGTCCAAGGGATACAGTAAACGTGAAGTGAAGCATCGGAATCTAAAACTTGACTCACAGGAGAGTTTCAAATCATAGAAAGTTAGAGTGTCAGTCTTCTTGTACTTACGTCGGCATTGTGCCTTTTGAATTTAATTCCGATGCAATTTCTGTGCCTCATCGTCAATAAGAAGGTACAAGGGATACGGTAAACCTGAAGTGAATCTTCGGAATCTAAATTTGACTCACAGGAGAGATTCAAATCATAGAAAGTTTGAGTTTCAGTCCTCTTGTACTTAAGGCGGCATTGTGCCTTTTGTTTTAAATTCGGTTGCAATTTCTGTGTTTCATCGTCAATAAGATGGTCCAAGGGATACAGTAAACCTGAAGTGAAGCATCGGAATCTAAAACTCGACTCACAGCAGAGGTTCAAATAATTGAAAGTTAGAGTGTCAGTCCTCTTGTACTTAAGTCGGCATTGTGCCTTTTGTATTAAATCAGGATGCAATTTCTGTGTCTCATCGTCAATTAGGAGGTCAAAGGGATACAGTAAACCTGAAGTGAAGCAGCGGAATCTAAAACTGGCCTCACAGGAGAGGTTCAAATCATAGAAAGTTAGTGAGTCAGTCCTCTTGTACTTAAGTCGGCATTGTGCCTTTTGTATTTAATTCGGATGCAATTTCTGTGTTTCATCGTCAATAATAAGGTCCAAGGGATACAGTAAACCTGAAGTGAAGCATTGGAGTCTGAAACTAGACTCACAGGAGTGGTTCAAAACATAGAAAGTTTGCGTGTCAGTCCTCTTTTACTTAAGTCGGCATTGTGCTTTTTGTATTAAATTCGGATGCAATTTCTGTGTTTCATCGTCAATAAGAAGGTCCAAGGGATACAGTAAACCTGAAGTGATGCATCGGAATCTAAAACTGGACTCACTGGAAAGGTTCATATCATAGAAAGTTAGAGTGTCAGTCCTCTTGTACTTAAGTCGGCATTGTGCCTTTTGTATTAAAGTCGGATGCAATTTCTGTGATTCATCGTCAATAAGAAGGTCCAAGGGATAAAGTAATCCTGAAGTGAAGCATCGGAAACTAAAACTGGTCTCACAGGGAAGGTTCAAAACAAAGACACTAAGAAGGGTCAGTCTTCGTGTACTTAAGTCGGCATTGTGCCTTTCGTATTTAATTCCGATGCAATATCTGTGTTTCATCGTCAATAAGAAGGTCCAAGGGATACAGTAAACCTGGATTGAAGCATCGGAATCTAAAACTGGACTCACAGGAGAGGTTCAAATCATAGAAAGTTAGCGTGTCAGTCCTCTCGTACTTAAGTCGGCATTGTGCCTCTTGAATTTAATTCCGATGCAATTTCTGGGCCTCATCGTCAATAAGAAGGTCCAAGGGACACGGTAAACCTGAAGTGCATCTTCGGAATCTAAATTTGACTCACAGGAGAGGTTCAAATCATAGGAAGTTAGAGTCTCAGTCCTCTTGTACTTAAGCCGGCATTGTACCTCTTGTTTTAAATTCGGTTGTAATTTCTGTGTTTCATCGTCAATAAGATGGTCCAAGGGATACAGTAAACCTGAAGTGAAGCATCGGAATCTGAAACTCGACTCACAGCAGTGGTTCAAATAATTGAAAGTTAGAGTGTCAGTCCTCTTGTACTTAAGTCAGCATTGTGCCATTTGTATCATATCCGGATGCAATTTCTGTGTCTCATCGTCAATTAGGAGGTCCAAGGGATACAGTAAACCTGAAGTGAAGCATCGGAATCTAAAACTGGACTCACAGGAGAGGTTCAAATCATAGAAAGTAAGAGAGTCAGTCCTCTTGTACTTAAATCGGCATTGTGCCTTTTGTATTAAATTCGGATGCAATTTCTGTGCTTCATCGACAATAAGAAGGTCCAAGGGATAAGGTAAACCTGAAGTGAAGCTTCGGAATCTCAATTTGACTCACAGGAGAGATTCAAATCATAGAAAATTAGTGTGTCGGTCCTCTTGTACTTACGTCGGCATTGTGCCTTTTGAATTTAATTCCGATGCAATTTCTGTGCCTCATCGTCCATAAGAACGTCCAAGGGATACGGTAAACCTGAAGTGAATCTTCGGAATCTAAATTTGACTCACAGGAGAGATTCAAATCATAGAAAGTTAGACTCTCAGTCCTCTTGTACTTAAGGCGGCATTGTGCCGTTTGTTTTAAATTCGGTTGCAATTTCTGTGTTTCATCGTCAATAAGATGGTCCATGGGATACAGTAAACCTGAGGTGAAGCATCGGAATCTAAAACTGGACTCACAGCAGAGGTTCAAATAATTGAAAGTTAGAGTGTCAGTCCTCTTGTACTTAAGTCGGCATTGTGCCTTTTGTATTAAATCCGGATGCAATTTCTGTGTCTCATCGTCAATAAGGAGGTCCAAGGGATACAGTAAACCTGAAGTGAAACATAGGAGTCTGAAACTAGATTCATAGGAGAGTTTGAAATCATAGAAAGTTAGTGTGTCAGTCCTCTTTTACTTAAGTCGGCATTGTGCCTTTTGAATTTAATACCGATGCAATTTCTGTGCTTCATCGTCAATAACAAGGTCCAAGGGATACAGTAAACCAGAAGTAATGCATCGGAATCTAAAACTTGACACACAGGAGAGGTTCAAATTATAGAAAGTTAGAGTGTCAGTCCTCTTGTACATAATTCGGCATTGTGCCTTTTGTATTAAATTCGGATGCAATTTCTGTGTGTCATCGTCAATAAGAAGGTCCAAGGGATACGGTAAACCTGAAGTGAAGGTTCGGAATGTAAATGTGACTCACAGGAGAGGTTCAAATCATAGAAAGTTAGAGTGTCAGTCCTCTTGTACTTAAGTCGGCATTGTGCCTTTTGTATTAAATTCGGATGCAATTTCTGTGTGTCATCGTCAATAAGAAGGTCCAAGGGATACGGTAAACCTGAAGTGAAGCTTCGGAATGTAAATGTGACTCACAGGAGAGGTTCAAATAATTGAAAGTTAGAGTATCAGTCCTCTTGTACTTAAGCCGGCATTGTACCTCTTGTTTTAAATTCGGTTGTAATTTCTGTGTTTCATCGTCAATAAGATGGTCCAAGGGATACAGTAAACCTAAAGTGAAGCATTGGAGTCTAAAACTAGACTCACAGGTGTGGTTCAAATCATAGAAAGTTAGCGTGTCAGTCCTCTTTTACTTATGTCGGCATTGTGCCATTTGAATTTAATTTCGATGCAATATCTAAGCCTCAACGTCAATAAGAAGGTCCAAGGGATACGGTAAACCTGAACTGAATCTTCGGAATCTAAATTTGACTCACAGGAGAGATTCAAATCATAGAAAGTTAGAGTCTCAGTCCTCTTGTACTTAAGGCGGCATTGTGCCTTTTGTATTAAATTCGGTTCCAATTTCTGTGTTTCATCGTCAATAAGATGGTCCAAGGGATACAATAAAACAGAAGTGATGCATCGGAATCTAAAACTTGACACACAGGAGAGGTTCAAATCATAGAAAGTTAGAGTGTCTGTCCTCTTGTACTTAGGTCGGCATTGTGCCTTTT
Source organism: Schistocerca americana (assembly GCF_021461395.2). NCBI lineage: Eukaryota > Metazoa > Arthropoda > Insecta > Orthoptera > Acrididae > Schistocerca > Schistocerca americana. The sequence goes on from NC_060121.1 coordinate 64,649,242, forward strand.
GAATTTAATTCCGATGCAATTTCTGTGCTCCATCGTCAATAAGAAGGTCCAAGTGGTACGGTAAACCTGAAGTGAAGCTTCGGAAACTAAATTTGACTCACACGAGCGGTTCAAATCATAGAAAGTTAGAGTGTCAGTACCCTTGTACTTAAGTCGGCATTGTGAGATTTGTATTAAATTCGGATGCAATTTCTGTGTTTCGTCGTCAATTAGAAGGTTAAAAGGATACAGTAAACCTGAAGTGAGGTATCGGAATCTATAACTAGACTCACAGCAGAGGTTCAAATTATAGAGAGGTAGAGTGTCAGTCCTCTTGTACTTAAGTCGGCATTGTGCCTTTTGTATTAATTCGGATGCAATTTCTACGTTTCATCGTCAATAAGGAGGTCCAAGGGATACAGTAAAACTGAAGTGAAGCATCGGAATCTAAAACTGGACTCACAGGAGAGGTTCAAATCATAGAAAGTTAGAGAGTCAGTTCTCTTGTACTGAAGTCGGCATTGTGCCTTTTGTATTAAATTCGGATGCAATTTCTTTGTTTCATCGTCAGTAAGAAGGTCCAAGGAATACAGTAAAGTTGAAGTGAAGCATCGGAATCAAAAACTCGACTCACAGCAGAGGTTCATATAATTGAAAGTTAGAGTGTGAGTCCTCTTGTACTTAAGTCAGCATTGTGCCTTTTGTATTAAATTCGGATGCAATTTCTATGTTCCATCGTCATTAAGAAGGTCCAAGGGATACAGTAAACCTGAAGTGAAGCATTGGAGTCTAAAACTAGACTCACAGGAGTGGTTCAAAACATAAAAAGTTTGCGTGTCAGTCCTCTTCTACTTAAGTCGGCATTGTGCCATTTGAATTTAATTCCGATGCAATTTCTGTGCTTCATCGTCAATAACAAGGTCCAAGGGATACAGCAAACCTGAAGTGAAGCATCGGAATCTAAAACGTGACTCACGGGAGAGGTTCATATTATAGAGAGTTAGAGTGTCAGTCCTCTTGTACATAAGTCGGCATTGTGCCTTTTGTATTAAATTCGGATGCAATTTCTGTGTCTCATCGTCAATTATGAGGTCCAAGGGATACAGTAAAGCTGAAGTGAAGCATCGGAATCTAAAACTGTACTCACAGGAGAGGTTCAAGTCATAGAAAGTTAGAGAGTCAGTCCTCTTGTACTTAAGTCGGCATTGTGCCTTTTGTATTAAATTCGGATGCAATTTCTGTGTTTCATCGTCAATAAGAAGGTCCAAGGGATACAGTAAACCTGAAGTGAAGCATTGGAGTCTAAAACTAGACTCACAGGAGAGTTTGAAATCATAGAAAGTTAGCGTGTCAGTCCTCTTTTACTTAAGTCGGCAGTGTTACTTTAGAATTTAATTCCGATGCAATTTCTGTGCTTCATCGTCAATAACAAGGTCCAAGGGATACAGTAAACCTGAAGTGATGCATCGGAATCTAAAACTTGACACACAGGAGAGTTTCAAATCATAGAAAGTTAGAGTGTCAGTCTTCTTGTACTTACGTCGGCATTGTGCGTTTTGAATTTAATTCCGATGCAATTTCTGTGCCTCACCGTCAATAAGAAGGTACAAGGGAGACGGTAAACCTGAAGTGAATCTTCGGAATCTAAATTTGACTCACAGGAGAGATTCAAATCATAGAAAGTTGGAGTCTCAGTCCTCTTGTACTTAAGGCGGCATTGTGCCTTTTGTTTTAAATTCGGTTGCAATTTCTGTGTTTCATCGTCAATAAGATGGTCCAAGGGATACAGTAAACCTGAAGTGAAGCATCGGAATCTAAAACTCGGCTCACAGCAGAGGTTCAAATAATTGAAAGTTAGAGTGTCAGTCCTCTTGTACTGAAGTCGGCATTGTGCCTTTTGTATTAAATCAGGATGCAATTTCTGTGTCTCATCGTCAATTAGGAGGTCCAAGGGATACAGTAAACCTGAATTGAAGCAGCAGAATCTAAAACTGGACTCACAGGAGACGTTCAAATCACAGAAAGTTAGAGTGTCAAACCTCTTGTACTTAAGACGGCATTGTGACTTATGTATTAATTTCGGATGCAATTTCTGTGTTTCATCGTCAATAAGAAGGTCCAAGGGATACAGTTAACCTGAAGTGATGCATCGGAATCTAAGACTGGTCTCACAGGAAAGGTTCAAAGCAAAGACAGTAAGAAGAGTCAGTCTTCTTGTACTTAAGTCGGCATTGTGCCTTTTGTATTAAATTCGGATGCAATTTCGGTGTTTCATCGTCACTAAGTAGGTCCAAGGGATACAGTAAACCTGAAGTGAAGCATCGGAATCTAAAACTGGACTCACAGCAGTGGTTCAAATAATTGAATGTTAGAGTGTCAGTCCTCTTGTACTTAAGTCGGCATTGTGCCTTTTGTATTTAATTCGGATGCAATTTCTGTGTTTCATCGTCAATAAGGAGGTCCAAGGGATACAGTAAACCTGAAGTGAAGCATCGGAATCTAAAACTGGACTCACAGGAGAGGTTCAAATCATAGAAATTTAGTGAGTCATTCCTCTTGTACTTAAGTCGGCATTGTGCCTTTTGTATTTAATTCGGATGCAATTTTTGTGTTTCATCGGCAATAAGAAGGTCCAAGGGATACAGTAAACCTGAAGTGAAGCATTGGAGTCTAAAACTAGACTCACAGGAGTGGTTCAAAACATAGAAAGTTTGCGTGTCAGTCCTCTTTTACTTAAGTCGGCATTGTGCCTTTTGCATTAAATTCGGATGCAATTTCTGTGTTTCATCGTTAATAAGAAGGTCCAAGGGATACAGTAAACCTGAAGTGAAGCATCGGAATCACAAACTGGACTCACTGGAAAGGTTGATATCATAGAAATTTAGAGTGTCAGTCCTCTTGTACTTAAGTCGGCATTGTGCCTTTTGTATTAAAGTCGGATGCAATTTCTGTGATTCATCGTCAATAAGAAGGTCCAAGGAATAAAGTAATCCCGAAGAAAGCATCGGAAACTAAAACTGTTCTCACAGGAAAGGTTCAAAACAAAGACAGTAAGAAGCGTCAGTCTTCGTGTACTAAAGTCGGCATTGTTCCTTTCGTATTTAATTCCGATGCAATATCTGTGTTTCATCGTCAATAAGAAGGTCCAAGGGATTCAGTAAACCTGAAGTGAAGCAGCGGAATCTAAAACTGGACTCAGAGGTGAGGTTCAAATCACAGAAAGTTAGAGTGCCAAACCTCTTGTACTTAAGTCGGAATTGTGCCTTTTCTATTAATTTCGGATGCTATTTCTGTGTTTCATCGTCAATAAGAAGGTCCAAGGGATACAGTAAACCTGAAGTGAAGCATCGGAATCTAAAACTGGACTCACAGGAGAGGTTCAAATCATAGAAAGTTAGCGTGTCAGTCCTCTCGTACTTAAGTCGGCATTGTGCCTTTTGAATTTAATTCCGATGCAATTTCTGTGCCTCATCGTCAATAAGAAGGTCCAAGGGATACGGTAAACCTGAAGTGAATCTTCGGAATCTAAATTTGACTCACAGGAGAGGTTCAAATCATAGGAAGTTAGAGTCTCAGTCCACTTGTACTTAAGACGGCATTGTACCTCTTGTTTTAAATACGGTTGCAATTTCTGTGTTTCATCGTCAATAAGATGGTCCAAGGGATACAATAAACCTGAAGTGAAGCATCGGAATCTGAAACTCGACTCACAGCAGAGGTTCAAATAATTGAAAGTTAGAGTGTCAGTCCTCTTGTACTTAAGTCAGCATTGTGCCTTTTGTATTATATCCGGATGCAATTTCTGTGTCTCATCGTCAATTAGGAGGTCCAAGGGATACAGTAAACCTGAAGTGTAGCATCGGAATCTAAAACTGGAGTCACAGGAGATGTTCAAATCATAGAATGTTAGAGAGTCAGTCCTCTTGTACTTAAATCGGCATTGTGACTTTTGTTTTAAATTCGGATGCAATTTCTGTGTTTCATCGTCAATAAGAAGGTCCAAGGGATACACAAAACCTGAAGTGAAGCATTGGAGTCTAAAACTAGACTCACAGGAGAGTTTGAAATCATAGAAAGTTAGCGTGTCAGTCCTCTTTTACTTAAGTCGGCATTGTTCTTTAGAATTTAATTCCGATGCAATTTCTGTGCTTCATCGTCAATAACAAGGTCCAAGGGATACAGTAAACCTGAAGTGATGCATCGGAATCTAAAACTTGACACACAGGAGAGGTTCAAATCATAGAAAGTTAGAGTGTCAGTCCTCTTCTACTTAAGTCGGCATTGTGCCTTTTGTATTAAATTCGGATGCAATTTCTGTGTTTCATCGTCATTAAGAAGGTCCAAGGGATACGGTAAACCTGAAGTGAAGCTTCGGAATCTTATATTGACTCACAGGAGAGATTCAAATCATAGAAAATTAGAGTGTCAGTCCTCTTGTACTTACGTCGGCATTGTGCCTTTTGAATTTAATTCCGATGCAATTTCTGTGCCTCATCGTCAATAAGAAGGTCCAAGGGATACGGTAAACCTGAAGTGAATCTTCGAAATCTAAATTTGACTCACAGGAGAGATTCAAATCATAGAATGTTAGAGTCTCAGTCCTCTTGTACTTAAGGCGGCATTGTGCCGTTTGTTTTAAATTCGTTTGCAATTTCTGCGTTTCATCGCCAATAAGATGGTCCAAGGGATACAGTAAACCTGAAGTGAAGCATCGGAATCTAAAACTGGACTCACAGCAGAGGTTCAAAAAATTGAAAGTTAGAGTGTCAGTCCACTTGTACTTAAGTCGGCATTGTGCCTTTTGTGTTAAATCCGGATGCAATTTCTGTGTCTCATCGTCAATTAGGAGGTCCAAGGTATACAGTAAACCTGAAGTGAAGCTGCGGAATCTAAAACTGGACCCACAGGAGAGGTTCAAATAATAGAAAGTTTGAGTGTCAGTCGTCTTGTACTTAAGTCGTTATTGTGCCTTTTGAATTTAATTCCGATGAAATTTCTGTGCCTCATCGTCAATAAGAAGGTCCAAGGGATACGGTAAACCTGAAGTGAATCTTCGGAATCTATATTTGACTCACAGGAGAGGTTCAAATAATTGAAAGTTAGAGTGTCAGTCCTTTTGTACTTAAGTCGGCATTGTGCCTTTAGTATTACATTCGGATGCAATTTCTGTGTTTCATCGACAATAAGCAGGTCCAAGGGATACTGTAAACCTGAAGTGAAGCATCGGAATCCAAAACTGGACTCACATGATAGGTTCATATCATAGAAAGTTAGATTGTCAGTCCACTTGTACTTAAGTCGGCATTATGCCTTTTGTACTAATATCGGTTTCAATATCTGTGGTTCATCGTCTATAATAAGGTCCAAGGGATACAGTAAACCTGAAGTGAAGCATCAGAATCTAAAACTGGACACACAGGAGAGGTTCAAATCATAGGAAGTGAGAAAGTCAGTCCTTGTGAACTTAAGTCGGCATTGTGCCTTTTGTATTAATTTCGGATACATTTTCTGTGTATCATCGTCAATAAGAAGGTCCAAGGAATACAGTGAACCTGAAGTCAAGCTTCGGAATCTAAAACTGGTCTCACAGGAAAGGTTCAAAACAAAGACAGTAAGAAGAGTCAGTCTTCTTGTACTCAAGTCGGCATTGTGCCTTTTGTATTTAATTCGGATGCAATTTCTGTGTTTCACCGTCAATAAGAAGGTCCAACGGATACAGTAAACCTGAAGTGAAGCATCGGAATCTAAAAGTGGACTCACAGGGAAGGTTCATATCATAGAAAGTTAGTGTGTCAGTTGTTTTGTACTTAAGTCGGCATTGTGCCTTTAGTATTAAATTCGGATGCAATTTCTGTATTTCATCGTCAATAAGAAGGTCCAAGGGATACAGTAAACCTGAAGTGATGCATCAGAATCCAAAACTGGACTCACATGAGAGGTTCATATCATAGAAAGTTAGAGTGTCAGTCCTCTTGTACTTAAGTCGCCGTTGTGCCTTTTGTATTCAATTCGGATGCAATTTCTGTGTTCCATCGTCAATAAGAAGGTCCAAGGGATACAGTAAACCTGAAGTGAAGCATCAGAATCTAAAACTGGACACACAGGAGAGGTTCAAATCATAGGAAGTGAGAAAGTCAGTCCTCTTGTACTTAAGTCGGCATTGTGCCTTTGGATTTCAATTCCGTTGCAATTTCTGTGCTTCATCGTCAATATGAAGGTCCAAGGGATCCAGTAAACCTGAAGTGAAGCAGCGGAATCTAAAACTCGACTCACAGGAGAGGTTCAATTCATAGAAAGTTAGAGTGTCAGTCCTTGTGAACTTAAGTCGGCATTGTGCCTTTTGTATTAATTTCGGATGCATTTTCTGTGTTTCATCGTCAATAAGAAGGTCCAAGGAATACAGTGAACCTGAAGTCAAGCTTCGGAATCTAAAACTGGTCTCACAGGAAAGGTTCAAAACAAAGACAGTAAGAAGAGTCAGTCTTCTTCTACTCAAGTCGGCATTGTGCCTTTTGTATTTAATTCGGATGCAATTTCTGTGTTTCATCGTCAATAAGAAGGTCCAACGGATACAGTAAACCTGAAGTGAAGCATCGGAATCTAAAAGTGGACTCACAGGAATGATTCATATCATAGAAAGTTAGTGTGTCAGTTGTTTTGTACTTAAGTCGGCATTGTGCCTTTAGTATTAAATTCGGATGCAATTTCTGTATTTCATCGTCAATAAGAAGGTCCAAGGGATACAGTAATCCTGAAGTGATGCATCGGAATCCAAACCTGGACTCACATGACAGGTTCATATCATAGAAAGTTAGAGTGTCAGTCCTCTTGTACTTAAGTCGCCGTTGTGCCTTTTGTATTCAATTCGGATGCAATTTCTGTGTTCCATCGTCAATAAGAATTTCCAAGGGATACAGTAAACCTGAAGTGAAGCATCGGAGTCTAGAAGTGGCTCACAGGAGAGGTTCAAATCATAGAAGGTTAGCGTGTCCGTCCTACTGTACCTAATTCGGCACTGTGCCTTTTGTATTTCATTCGGTTGCAATTTCTGTGTTTTATCGTTAATAAGAAGGTCCAAGGGATACAGTAAACCTGAAGTGAAGCATTGGAGTCTAACACTAGACTCACAGGAGAGGTTCAAATCATAGAAAGTTGGCGTGTCAGTCCTCTTTTACTTAAGTCGGCATTGTGCCTTTTGAATTTAATTCCGATGCAATTTCTGTGTTTCATCGTCAATAAGACGGTCCAAGGGATACAGTAAAACAGAAGTGAAGCATCGGAATCTAATACTGGACTCACAGGAGAGGTTCAAATAATAGAAAATTAAAGCGTCAGTCCTCTTGTACTTAAGTCGGCATTGTGCCTTTGTCTTAAATTCGGATGCAATTTCTGTGTTTCATCGTCAATACGAAGGGCCAAGGGATACAGTAAACCTGAAATGAAGCATCGGAATCTAAAACTGGTCTCACAGGAAAGGTTCAAAACAAAGACAGTAAGAATAGTCAGCCTTCTTGTACTCAAGTCGGCATTGTGCCTTTTGTATTATATTCGGATGCAATTTCTGTGGTTCATTGTCAATAAGAAGGTCCAAGGGATACAGTAAACCTGAAGTGAAGCATCGGAATCTAAAACTTGACCCAGAGGAGAGGTTCAAATCGTAGAAAGCTTGAGTGTCAGTCCTCTTGTACATAAGGCGGCATTGTGCCTTTTGTATTTAATTCGGATGCAGTTTCTGAGTTTCATCGTCAATAAGAAGGTCCAAGGGATACAGTAAACCTGAAGTGAAGTATCGGAATCTAAAACTGGACTCACAGGAGAGGTTCAAATCATAGAAAGTTTGAGAGTCAGTCCTCTTCTACTTAAGTCGGCATTGTGCCTTTTGTATTAAATTCGGATGCAATTTCTGTGTTTCATCGTCAATAATAAGGTCCAAGGGATACAGTAAACCTGAAGTGAAGCATCGGAGTCTAAAACTGGCTCACAGGAGACGTTCAAATCATAGAGAGTTAGCGTGTCCGTCCTCTTGTACTTAATTCGGCATTGTGCCTTTTGTATTTCATTCGGATGCAATTTGTGTGTTTCATCGTCAATAAGAAGGTCCAAGGGATACAATAAAACCTGAAGTGAAGCATTGGAGTCTAAAACTAGACTCACAGGAGAGGTTCAAATCATAGAAAGTTAGCGTGTCAGTCCTCTATTACTTAAGTCGGCATTGTGCCTTTTGAATTTAATTCCGATGCAATTTCTGTGCTTCATCGTCAATAACAAGGTCCAAGGGATACAGTAAACCTGAAGTGAAGCATCGGAATCTAAATCTGGACTCACAGGAGAGGTTCAAATCATAGAAAGTTAGAGTATCAGTCCTCTTTAACTTAAGTCGGCATTGTGCCGTTTGTTTTAAATTCGGATCCAATTTCTGTGATGCATTGTCAATAAGAAGGTCCAAGGGATACAGTAAACCTGAAGTGAAGCATCGGAATCTAAAACTTGACCCTCAGGAGAGGTTCAAATCGTAGAAAGCTTGAGTGTCAGTCCTCTTGTACATAAGGCGGCATTGTGCCTTTTGTATTTAATTCGGATGCAGTTTCTGAGTTTCATCGTCAATAAGAAGGTCCAAGGGATACAGTAAACCTGAAGTGAAGCATTGGAATCTTAAACTGGACACACAGGAAATGTTCAAATCATAGAAAGTGAGAGTGTCAGTCCTCTTGTACTTAAGTCGGCATTGTGCCTTTTGAATTCAATTCCGTTGCAATTTCTGTGCTTCATCATCAATAAGAACGTCCAAGGGATACAGTAAACCTGAAGTGTAGCAGCGGATTCTAATACTGGACTCACAGGAGAGGTTCATATCATAGAAAGTTAGAGTGTCAGTCCTTTTGTACTTAAGTCGGCATTGTGCCTTTAGTATTAAATTCGGATGCAATTTCTGTGTTTCATCGTCAATAAGAAGGTCCAAGGGATACAGTAAACCTGAAGTGAAGCATCGGAATCTAAAACTGGACTCACAGCAGAGGTTCAAATAATTGAATGTTAGAGTGTCAGTCCCCTTGTACTTAAGTCGGCATTGTGCCTTTTGTATTTAATTCGGATGCAATTTCTGTGTTTCATCGTCAATAAGGAGGTCCAAGGGATACAGTAAACCTGAAGTGAAGCATCGGAATCTAAAACTGGACTCACAGGAGAGGTTCAAATCATAGAAAGTTAGTGGGTCAGTCCTCTTGTACTTAAGTCGGCATTGTGCCTTTTGTATTTAATTCGGATGCAATTTTTGTGTTTCATCGGCAATAAGAAGGTCCAAGGGATACAGTAAACCTGAAGTGAAGTATTGGAGTCTAAAACTAGACTCACAGGAGTGGTTCAAAACATAGAAAGTTTGCGTGTCAGTCCTCTTTTACTTAAGTCGGCATTGTGCCTTTTGTATTAAATTCGGATGCAATTTCTGTGTTTCATCGTCAATAAGAAGGTCCAAGGGATACAGTAAACCTGAAGTGAAGTATTGGAGTCTAAAACTAGACTCACAGGAGTGGTTCAAAACATAGAAAGTTTGCGTGTCAGTCCTCTTTTACTTAAGTCGGCATTGTGCCTTTTGTATTAAATTCGGATGCAATTTCTGTGTTTCATCGTCAATAAGAAGGTCCAAGGGATACAGTAAACCTGAAGTGAAGCATCGGAATCACAAACTGGACTCACTGGAAAGGTTCATATCATAGAAAGTTAGAGTGTCAGTCCTCTTGTACTTAAGTCGGCATTGTGCCTTTTGTATTAAAGTCGGATGCAATTTCTGTGATTCATCGTCAATAAGAAGGTCCAAGGGATAATGTAATCCCGCAGTGAAGCATCGGAAACTAAAACTGTTCTCACAGGAAAGGTTCAAAACAAAGACAGTAAGAAGGGTCAGTCTTCGTGTACTTAAGTCGGCATTGTGCCTTTCGTATTTAATTCCGATGCAATATCTGTGTTTCATCGTCAATAAGAAGGTCCAAGGGATTCAGTAAACATGAAGTGAAGCAGCGTAATCTAAAACTGGACTCAGAGGTGAGGTTCAAATCACAGAAAGTTTGAGTGCCAAACCTCTTGTACTTAAGTCGGCATTGTGCCTTTTGTATAGATTTCGGATGCTATTTCTGTGTTTCATCGTCAATTAGAAGGTCCGAGGGATACAGTAAACCTGAAGTGAAGCATCGGAATTTAAAACTGGACTCACATTAGAGGTTCAAATCATAGAAAGTTAGCGTGTCAGTCCTCTCGTACTTAAGTCGGCATTGTGCCTTTTGAATTTAATTCCGATGCAATTTCTGTGCCTCATCGTCAATAAGAAGGTCCAAGGGATACGGTAAACCTGAAGTGAATCTTCGGAATCTAAATTTGACTCACAGGAGAGGTTCAAATCATAGGAAGTTAGAGTCTCAGTCCTCTTGTACTTAAGCCGGCATTGTACCTCTTGTTTTAAATTCGGTTGCAATTTCTGTGTTTCATCGTCAATAAGATGGTCCAAGGGATACAGTAAACCTGAAGTGAAGCATCGGAATCTGAAACTCGACTCACAGCAGAGGTTCAAATAATTGAAAGTTAGAGTGTCAGTCCTCTTGTACTTAAGTCAGCATTGTGCCTTTTGTATTATATCCGGATGCAATTTCTGTGTCTCATCGTCAATTAGGAGGTCCAAGGGATACAGTAAACCTGAAGTGTAGCATCGGAATCTAAAACTGGACTCACAGGAGATGTTCAAATCATAGAATGTTAGAGAGTCAGTCCTCTTGTACTTAAATCGGCATTGTGCCTTTTGTATTAAACTCGGATGCAATGTCTGTGTTTCATCGTCAATAAGAAGGTCCAAGGGATACACAAAACCTGAAGTGAAGCATTGGAGTCTAAAACTAGACTCACAGGAGAGTTTGAAATCATAGAAAGTTAGCGTGTCAGTCCTCTTTTACTTAAGTCGGCATTGTTCTTTAGAATTTAATTCCGATGCAATTTCTGTGCTTCATCGTCAATAACAAGGTCCAAGGGATACAGTAAACCTGAAGTGATGCATCGGAATCTAAAACTTGACACACAGGAGAGGTTCAAATCATAGAAAGTTAGAGTGTCAGTCCTCTTGTACTTAAGTCGGCATTGTGCCTTTAGTATTAAATTCGGATGCAATTTCTGTGTTTCATCGTCAATAAGAAGGTCCAAGGGATACAATAAAACCTGAAGTGAAGCATTGGAGTCTAAAACTAGACTCACAGGAGAGGTTCAAATCATAGAAAGCGTGTCAGTCCTCTTTTACTGAAGTCGGCATTGTGCCTTTTGAATATAATTCCGATGCAATTTCTGTGCTTCATCGTCAATAACAAGGTCCAAGGGATACAGTAAACCTGAAGTGAAGCATCGGAATCTAAATCTGGACTCACAGGAGGGATTCATATCATAGAAAGTTAGAGTGTCAGTCATCTTTAACTTAAGTCGGCATTGTGCCTTTTGTTTTAAATTCGGATCCAATTTCTGTGTTTCATTGTTAATAAGAAGGTCAAAGGGATACAGTAAACCTGAGGTGAAGCATTGGAATCTTAAACTGGACACACAGGAAATATTCAAATCATAGAAAGTGAAAGTGTCAGTCCTCTTGTACTTAAGTCGGCATTGTGCCTTTTGCATTCAATTCCGTTGCAATTTCTGTGCTTCATCATCAATAAGAAGGTCCAAGGGATACAGTAAACCTGAAGTGAAGCAGCGGATTCTAAAACTGGACTCACAGGAGAGGTTCAATTCATAGAAAGTTAGAGTGTCAGTCCTTGTGAACTTAAGTCGGCATTGTGCCTTTTGTATTAATTTCGGATGCATTTTCTGTGTTTCATCGTCAATAAGAAGGTCCAAGGTATATATGGAACCTGAAGTCAAGCTTCGGAATCTGAAACTGGTCTCACAGGAAAGGTTCAAAACAAAGACAGTAAGAAGAGTCAGTCTTCTTGTACCCAAGTCGGCATTGTGCCTTTTGTATTTAATTCGGATGCAATTTCTGTGTTTCATCGTCAATAAGAAGGTCCAACGTATACAGTAAACCTGAAGTGTAGCATCGGAATCTAAAACTGGACTCACAGGAGATGTTCAAATCATAGAATGTTAGAGAGTCAGTCCTCTTGTACTTAAATCGGCATTGTGCCTTTTGTATTAAACTCGGATGCAATGTCTGTGTTTCATCGTCAATAAGAAGGTCCAAGGGATACACAAAACCTGAAGTGAAGCATTGGAGTCTAAGACTAGACTCACAGGAGAGTTTGAAATCATAGAAAGTTAGCGTGTCAGTCCTCTTTTACTTAAGTCGGCATTGTTCTTTAGAATTTAATTCCGATGCAATTTCTGTGCTTCATCGTCGATAACAAGGTCCAAGGGATACAGTAAACCTGAAGTGATGCATCGGAATCTAAAACTTGACACACAGGAGAGGTTCAAATCATAGAAAGTTAGAGTGTCAGTCCTCTTGTACTTAAGTCGGCATTGTGCCTTTTGTATTAAATTCGGATGCAATTTCTGTGTTTCATCGTCAATAAGAAGGTCCAAGGGATACGGTAAACCTGAAGTGAAGCTTCGGAATCTTAATTTGACTCACAGGAGAGATTCAAATCATAGAAAATTAGAGTGTCAGTCCTCTTGTACTTACGTCGGCATTGTGCCTTTTGAATTTAATTCCGATGCAATTTCTGTGCCTCATCGTCAATAAGAAGGTCCAAGGGATACGGTAAACCTGAAGTGAATCTTCGTAATCTAAATTTGACTCACAGGAGAGATTCAAATGATAGAAAGTTAGAGTCTCAGTCCTCTTGTACTTAAGGCGGCATTGTGCGGTTTGTTTTAAATTCGGTTGCAATTTCTGTGTTTCATCGTCAATAAGATGGTCCAAGGGATACAGTAAACCTGAAGTGAAGCATCGGAATCTAAAACTGGACTCACAGCAGAGGTTCAAAAAATTGAAAGTTAGAGTGTCAGTCCAATTGTACTTAAGTCGGCATTGTGCCTTTTGTGTTAAATCCGGATGCAATTTCTGTGTCTCATCGTCAATTAGGAGGTCCAAGGGATACAGTAAACCTGAAGTGAAGCTGCGGAATCTAAAACTGGACCCACAGGAGAGGTTCAAATAATAGAAAGTTTGAGTGTCAGTCGTCTTGTACTTAAGTCGGCATTGTGCCTTTTGAATTTAATTCCGATGAAATTTCTGTGCCTCATCGTCAATAAGAAGGTCCAAGGGATACGGTAAACCTGAAGTGAATCTTCGGAATCTATATTTGACTCACAGGAGAGGTTCAAATAATTGAAAGTTAGAGTGTCAGTTCTCTCGTACTTAAGTCGGCATTGTGCCTTTTGTATTAAATTCGGATGCAATTTCTGTGTTTCATCGTCAATAAGCAGGTCCAAGAGATACAGTATACCTGAAGTGAAGCATCGGAATCCGAAACTGGACTCACCTGATAGGTTCATATCATAGAAAGTTAGATTGTCAGTCCACTTGTACTTAAGTCGGCATTATGCCTTTTGTATTAAAATCGGATTCAATTTCTGTGTTTCATCGTCTATAATAAGGTCCAAGGGATACAGTAAACCTGAAGTGAAGCATCGGAATCTAAAACTGGATTCAGGAGAGGTTCAAATCATAGAAAGTTAGAGAGTCAGTCCTCTTCTACTTAAGTCGGCATTGTGCCTTTTGTATTAAATTCGGATGCAATTACTGTGTTTCATCGTCAATAAGAAGGTCCAAGAGATACAGTAAACCTGAAGTGAAGCATCGGAGTCTAGAACTGGCTCACAGGAGAGGTTCAAATCATAGAAAGTTAGCGTGTCCGTCCTCTTGTACTTAATTCGGCATTGTGCCTTTTGTATTTCATTCGGATGCAATTTCTGTGGTTCATCGTCAATAAGAAGGTCCAAGGGATACAATAAAACCTGAAGTGAAGCATTGGAGTCTAAAACTAGACTCACAGGAGAGGTTCAAATCATAGAAAGCGTGTCAGTCCTCTTTTACTGAAGTCGGCATTATGCCTTTTGAATATAATTCCGATGCAATTTCTGTGCTTCATCGTCAATAACAAGGTCCAAGGGATACAGTAAACCTGAAGTGAAGCATCGGAATCTAAATCTGGACTCACAGGAGGGATTCATATCATAGAAAGTTAGAGTGTCAGTCATCTTTAACTTAAGTCGGCATTGTGCCTTTTGTTTTAAATTCGGATCCAATTTCTGTGTTTCATTATTAATAAGAAGGTCAAAGGGATACAGTAAACCTGAGGTGAAGCAATGGAATCTTAAACTGGACACACAGGAAATATTCAAATCATAGAAAGTGAAAGTGTCAGTCCTCTTGTACTTAAGTCGGCATTGTGCCTTTTGCATTCAATTCCGTTGCAATTTCTGTGCTTCATCATCAATAAGAAGGTCCAAGGGATACAGTAAACCTGAAGTGAAGCAGCGGATTCTAAAACTGGACTCACAGGAAAGGTTCAATTCATAGAAAGTTAGAGTGTCAGTCCTTGTGAACTTAAGTCGGCATTGTGCCTTTTGTATTAATTTCGGATGCATTTTCTGTGATTCATCGTCAATAAGAAGGTCCAAGGTATACAGTGAACCTGAAGTCAAGCTTCGGAATCTGAAACTGGTCTCACAGGAAAGGTTCAAAACAAAGACAGTAAGAAGAGTCAGTCTTCTTGTACCCAAGTCGGCATTGTGCCTTTTGTATTTAATTCGGATGCAATTTCTGCGTTTCATCGTCAATAAGAAGGTCCAACGTATACAGTAAACCTGAAGTGAAGCATCGGAATCTAAAAGTGGACTCACAGGAAAGGTTCATATCATAGAAAGTTAGTGTGTCAGTTCTTTTGTACTTAAGTCGGCATTGTGCCTTTAGTATTAAATTCGGATGCAATTTCTGTATTTCATCGTCAATAAGAAGGTCCAAGGGATACAGTAAACCTGAAGTGGAGCATCGGAGTCTAGAACTGGCTCACAGGAGAGGTTCAAATCATAGAAGGTTAGCATGTCCGTCCTCTTGTACTTGATTCGACACTGTGCCCTTTGTATTTCATTCGGTTGCAATTTCTGTGTTTCATCGTTAATAAGAAGGTCCAAGGGATACAGTAAACCTGAAGTGAAGCATTGGAGTCTAAAACTAGACTCACAGGAGAGGTTCAAATCATAGAAAGTTGGCGTGTCAGTCCTCTTTTACTTAAGTCGGCATTGTGCCTTTTGAATTTAATTCCGATGCAATTTCTGTGTTTCATCGTCAATAAGACGGTCCAAGGGATACAGTAAAACAGAAGTGAAGCATCGGAATCTAATACTGGACTCACAGGAGAGGTTCGAATAATAGAAAATTAAAGCGTCAGTCCTCTTGTACTTAAGTCGGCATTGTGCCTTTGTCTTAAATTCGGATGCAATTTCTGTGTTTCATCGTCAATAAGAAGGGCCAAGGGATACTATAAACCTGAATTGAAGCATCGGAATCTAAAACTGGTCTCACAGGAAAGGTTCAAAACAAAGACAGTAAGAATAGTCAGCCTTCTTGTACTCAAGTCGGCATTGTGCCTTTTGTATTATATTCGGATGCAATTTCTGTGGTTCATTGTCAATAAGAAGGTCCAAGGGATACAGTAAACCTGAAGTGAAGCATCGGAATCTAAAACTTGACCCACAGGACAGGTTCAAATCGTAGAAAGCTTGAGTGTCAGTCCTCTTGTACATAAGGCGGCATTGTGCCTTTTGTATTTAATTCGGATGCAGTTTCTGAGTTTCATCGTCAATAAGAAGGTCCAAGGGATACAGTAAACCTGAAGTGAAGTATCGGAATCTAAAACTGGACTCACAGGAAAGGTTCATATCATAGAAAGTTAGAGTGTCAGTCCTCTTGTACTTAAGTCGCCATTGTGCCTTTTGTATTCAATTCGGATGCAATTTCTGTGTTCCATCGTCAATACGAAGGTCAAAGGGATACAGTAAACCTGACGTGAAGCATCGGAATCTAAAACTGGACACACAGGAGAGATTCAAATCATAGGAAGTGAGAGAGTCAGTCCTCTCGTACTTAAGTCGGCATTGTGCCTTTGGAATTCAATTCCGTTGCAATTTCTGTGCTTCATCGTCAATATGAAGGTCCAAGGGATACAGAAAACCTGAAGTGAAGCATCGGAATCCAAAACTGGACGTACATGATAGGTTCATATCGTAGAAAGTTAGAGTGTCAGTCCTGTTGTACTTAAGTCGGCATTATGACTTTTGTATTAAAATCGGATTCAATTTCTGTGTTTCATCGTCTATAATAAGGTCCAAGGGATACAGTAAACCTGAAGTGAAGCATCGGAATCTAAAACTGGACTCACAGGAGAGGTTCAAATCATAGAAAGTTAGATAGTCGGGTCCTCTTCTACTAAAGTCGGCATTGTGCCTTTTGTATTAAATTCGGATGCTATTTCTGTGTTTCATCGTCAATAAGAAGGTCCAAGGGATACAGTAAACCTGAAGTGAAGCATCGGAGTCTAGAACTGGCTCACAGGAGAGGTTCAAATCATAGAGAGTTAGCGTGTCCGTCCTCTTGTACTTAATTCGGCATTGTGCCTTTTGTATTTCATTCTGATGCAATTTCTGTGTTTCATCGTCAATAAGAAGGTCCAAGGGATACAATAAAACCTGAAGTGAAGCATTGGAGTCTAAAACTAGACTCACAGGAGAGGTTCAAATCATAGAAAGTTAGCGTGTCAGTCCTCTTTTACTTAAGTCGGCATTGTGCCTTTTGAATTTAATTCCGATGCAATTTCTGTGCTTCATCCTCAATAACAAGGTCCAAGGGATACAGTATACCTGAAGTGAAGCATCGGAATCTAAATCTGGACTCACAGGAGGGATTCATATCATAGAAAGTTAGAGTGTCAGTCCTCTTTAACTTAAGTCGGCATTGTGCCTTTTGTTTTAAATTCGGATCCAATTTCTGTGTTGCATTGTCAATAAGAAGGTCCAAGGGATACAGTAAACCTGAAGTGAAGCATTGGAATCTTAAACTGGACACACAGGAAATGTTCAAATCATAGAAAGTGAGAGTGTCAGTCCTCTTGTACTTAAGTCGGCATTGTGCCTTTGGAATTCAATTCCGTTGCAATTTCTGTGCTTCATCGTCAATATGAAGGTCCAAGGGATACAGTAAACCTGAAGTGAAGCATCGGAATCTAAAACTGGACTCACGGCAGAGGTTCAAGTTATAGAAAGTTAGAGTGTCATTCCTCTTGTACTTAAGTCGGCATTGTGCCTTTTGTATTAAATTCGGATGCAATTTCTGTGATTCATCGTCAATAAGAAGGTCCAAGGGATACAGTAAACCTGAAGTGAAGCATCGGAGTCTAGAACTGGCTCACAGGAGAGGTTCAAATCATAGAAAGTTAGCGTGTCCGTCCTCTTGTACTTATTTCGGCATTGTGCCTTTTGAATTTAATTCCGATGCAATTTCTGTGCTTCATCGTCAATAATAAGGTCCAAGGGACACAGTAAACCTGAAGTGAAGCATCGGAATCTAAAACTGGTCTCACAGGAAAGGTTTAAAGCAAAGACAGTAAGAAGAGTCAGTCCTCTTGTACTTAAGTCGGCATTATGCCTTTCGTATTTCATTCGGATGCAATTTCTGTGTCTCAACGTCAATAAGAAGGTCCAAGGGATACAGTAAACCTGACGTGAGGCATCGGAGATTAAAACTGGACTCACAGGAGAAGTTCAAAAAATAGAAAGTTAATGTGTCAGTCCCCTTGTACATAAGTCGGCATTGTGCCTTTTGTGTCAAATTCGGATGCAATTTCTGTGTTTCATCGTCAATAAGAAGGTCCAAGGGATACAGTAAAACTGAAGTGAAGCATCGGAATCTAAAACAGGACTTACAGGAGAGGTTCAAATAATAGAAAGGTAAAGTGTCAGTCCTCTTGTACTTAAGTCGGCATTGTGCCTTTTGCATTAAATTCGGATGCAATTTCTGTGTTTCGTCGTCAATACGAAGTTCCAAGGGACTACATAAACCTGAAGTGAAGCATCACAATCTAAAACTGGACTCACAGGAGAGGTTCAAATCATATGAAGTGAGACTGTCAGTCCTATTGTACTTAAGTCGGCATTGTGCCTTTTGTATTAAATTCGATGCAATTCCTGTGTTTCATCGTCAATAAGAAGGTCCAAGGTATACAGTAAACCTGAAGTGAAGCATCGGGATCTAAGACTGGTCTCACAGGAAAGGTTCAAAACAAAGACAGTAAGAAGGGTCTGTCTTCTTGTACTTAAGTCGGCATTGTGCCTTTTGTATTAAATTCGGTTGCAATTTCTGTGTTTCATCGTCAATAAGAAGGTCTAAGGGATACAGTAAACCTGAAGTGAAGCATCGGAATCTAAAACTGGACTCACAGCAGAGGTTCAAATCATAGAAAGTTAGAGTGTCAGTTCTCTTGTACTTATGTCGGCATTGTGCGTTTTGAATTTAATTCCGATGCAATTTCTGTGTTTCACCGTCAATAAGGAGGTCCAAGGGAAACAGTAAACCTGAAGTGAAGCATCGGAATCTAAAATTGGACTCACAGGAGATTCTCAAATCATAGAATGTTAGAGAGTCAGTCGTCTTGTACTTAAGTCGGCATGGTGCCTTTTGTATTAAATTCGAATGCAATTTCCGTGTTTCATCGCCAATAAGAAGGTCCAGGGGATACAGTAAACCTGAAGTGAAGCATCGGAGTCTATAACTGGACTCACAGGAGAGGTTCAAATCATAGAACGTTAGCATGTCAGTCCACTTGTACTTAAGTCGGCATTGTGCCTTTTGAATTTAGTACCGATGCAATTTCTTTGCATCATCGTCAATAAGAAAGTCCAAGGGATACAGTAAACCTGAAGTGAAGCATCGCAATCTAAAACTGGACTCATAGCAGAGGTTCAAATTATAGAAAGTTAGAGTGTCAGTCCACTTGTACTTAAGTGGGCATTGGGCCTTTTGAATTATATTCGGATGCAATTTCTGTGTTTCATTGTCAATAAGAAGGTCCAAGGGATACAGTAAACCTGAAGTGAAGCATCGGAATCTAATACTGGACGAACAGGAGAGGCTCAAATCATAGAAATTTAGAGTGTCAGTCCTCTTGTACTTGAGTCGGCATTGTGCCTTTTGTATTGAATTCGGATGCTATTTCTGTGTTTCATCGTAAATAAGAAGGTCCAAGGGATACAGTAAACCTGAAGTGAAGCATCGGAATCTAAAACTGGACTCACAGCCGAGGTTCAAATCATAGAAAGTTATAGTGACAGTCCTCTTGTACTTAAGTCGGCATTGTGGCTTTTGAATTAAATTCGCATGCAATTTCTGTGTTCCATCGTCAATTAGAAGGTCCAAGGTATACAGTAAACCTGAAGTGAAGCATCGGAATCTAGGACTGGTCTCACAGGAAAGGTTCTAATCACAGACAGTAAGAAGAGACAGTCTTCTCTTACTTAGGTCGGAGTTCTGCCTTTTGTATAAAATTCGGATGCAATTTCTGTGTTTCATCGTCAATAAGAAGGTCCAAGGGATACAGTAAACCTGAAGTGAAGCATCGGAATCTAAAACTGGACTCACAGGAGAGGTTCAAATCATTGAAAATTAGAGTGTCCGTCCTCTTGTACTTAAGTCGGCATTGTGCCTTTTGTATTAAATTCGGATGCAATTTCTATGTTCCATCGTCAATAAGCAGGTCCAAGGAATACAGTGAAGCATCGGAATCTAAAACTGGACTCACAAGAGAGGTTCAAATCACAGAATGTTAGAGAGTCAGTCCTCTTGTACTTAAGTCAACTTGGTGCCTTTTGTATTAAATTCGAATGCAATTTCCGTGTTTCATCGCCAATAAGAAGGTCCAGGGGATACAGTAAACCTGAAGTGAAGCATCGGAGTCTATAACTGGACTCACAGGAGAGGTTCAAATCATAGAACGTTAGCATGTCAGTCCACTTGTACTTAAGTCGGCATTGTGCCTTTTGAATTTAGTACCGATGCAATTTCTTTGCATCATCGTCAATAAGAAGGTCCAAGGGATACAGTAAACCTGAAGTGAAGCATCGCAATCTAAAACTGGACTCATAGCAGAGGTTCAAATTATAGAAAGTTAGAGTGTCAGTCCACTTGTACTTAAGTGGGCATTGGGCCTTTTGAATTATATTCGGATGCAATTTCTGTGTTTCATTGTCAATAAGAAGGTCCAAGGGATACAGTAAACCTGACGTGAAGCATCGGAATCTAATACTGGACGAACAGGAGAGGCTCAAATCATAGAAATTTAGAGTGTCAGTCCTCTTGTACTTGAGTCGGCATTGTGCCTTTTGTATTGAATTCGGATGCTATTTCTGTGTTTCATCGTCAATAAGAAGGTCCAAGGGATTCAGTAAACCTGAAGTGAAGCATCAGAATCTAAAACTGGACTCTCAATAAAGGTTCATATTATAGAAAGTTAGAGTGTCAGTACTCTTGTACTTAAGTCGGCATTGTGCCTTTTGTATTTATTTCGGATGCAATTTCTGTGTTTCATCGTCAATAAGGAGCTCCAAGGGATACAGTAAACCTGAGGTGAAGCATCGGAATCTAAAACTGGACTCACAGGAGAGGTTCAAATCATAGAATGTTAGAGAGTCAGTCGTCTTGTACTTATATCGGCATGGTGCCTTTTGTATTAATTTCGGATGCAATTTCTGTGTTTCATCGTCAATAACAAGGTCCAAGGGATACAGTAAACCTGAAGTGAGGGATCGGAGTCTAAAACTGGACTCACAGGAGAGGTTCAAATCATAGAAAGTTAGCATGACACTCCTCTTGTACTTGAGTCGGCATTGTGCCTTTTGAATGTAATTCCGATGCAATTTCTGTGCTTCATCGTCAATAAGAAGGTCCAAGTGATACGGTAAACCTGAAGTGAAGCTTCGGAATCTAAATTTGACACACAGGAGAGGTTCAAAACATAGAAAGTTAGAGTGTCAGTCCTCTTGTACTTAAGGCGGCATTGTGCTTTTTGTATTAAATTCGGATGCAATTTCTGTGTTTCGTTGCAATAAGAAGGTCCAAGGGACACAATAAACTTGAAGTGAAGCATTGGAGTCTAAAACTAGACTCACAGGAGAGGTTCAAATCATAGAAAGCGTGTCAGTCCTCTTTTACTGAAGTCGGCATTATGCCTTTTGAATATAATTCCGATGCAATTTCTGTGCTTCATCGTCAATAACAAGGTCCAAGGGATACAGTAAACCTGAAGTGAAGCATCGGAATCTAAATCTGGACTCACAGGAGGGATTCATATCATAGAAAGTTAGAGTGTCAGTCATCTTTAACTTAAGTCGGCATTGTGCCTTTTGTTTTAAATTCGGATCCAATTTCTGTGTTTCATTATTAATAAGAAGGTCAAAGGGATACAGTAAACCTGAGGTGAAGCAATGGAATCTTAAACTGGACACACAGGAAATATTCAAATCATAGAAAGTGAAAGTGTCAGTCCTCTTGTACTTAAGTCGGCATTGTGCCTTTTGCATTCAATTCCGTTGCAATTTCTGTGCTTCATCATCAATAAGAAGGTCCAAGGGATACAGTAAACCTGAAGTGAAGCAGCGGATTCTAAAACTGGACTCACAGGAAAGGTTCAATTCATAGAAAGTTAGAGTGTCAGTCCTTGTGAACTTAAGTCGGCATTGTGCCTTTTGTATTAATTTCGGATGCATTTTCTGTGATTCATCGTCAATAAGAAGGTCCAAGGTATACAGTGAACCTGAAGTCAAGCTTCGGAATCTGAAACTGGTCTCACAGGAAAGGTTCAAAACAAAGACAGTAAGAAGAGTCAGTCTTCTTGTACCCAAGTCGGCATTGTGCCTTTTGTATTTAATTCGGATGCAATTTCTGCGTTTCATCGTCAATAAGAAGGTCCAACGTATACAGTAAACCTGAAGTGAAGCATCGGAATCTAAAAGTGGACTCACAGGAAAGGTTCATATCATAGAAAGTTAGTGTGTCAGTTCTTTTGTACTTAAGTCGGCATTGTGCCTTTAGTATTAAATTCGGATGCAATTTCTGTATTTCATCGTCAATAAGAAGGTCCAAGGGATACAGTAAACCTGAAGTGGAGCATCGGAGTCTAGAACTGGCTCACAGGAGAGGTTCAAATCATAGAAGGTTAGCATGTCCGTCCTCTTGTACTTGATTCGACACTGTGCCCTTTGTATTTCATTCGGTTGCAATTTCTGTGTTTCATCGTTAATAAGAAGGTCCAAGGGATACAGTAAACCTGAAGTGAAGCATTGGAGTCTAAAACTAGACTCACAGGAGAGGTTCAAATCATAGAAAGTTGGCGTGTCAGTCCTCTTTTACTTAAGTCGGCATTGTGCCTTTTGAATTTAATTCCGATGCAATTTCTGTGTTTCATCGTCAATAAGACGGTCCAAGGGATACAGTAAAACAGAAGTGAAGCATCGGAATCTAATACTGGACTCACAGGAGAGGTTCGAATAATAGAAAATTAAAGCGTCAGTCCTCTTGTACTTAAGTCGGCATTGTGCCTTTGTCTTAAATTCGGATGCAATTTCTGTGTTTCATCGTCAATAAGAAGGGCCAAGGGATACTATAAACCTGAATTGAAGCATCGGAATCTAAAACTGGTCTCACAGGAAAGGTTCAAAACAAAGACAGTAAGAATAGTCAGCCTTCTTGTACTCAAGTCGGCATTGTGCCTTTTGTATTATATTCGGATGCAATTTCTGTGGTTCATTGTCAATAAGAAGGTCCAAGGGATACAGTAAACCTGAAGTGAAGCATCGGAATCTAAAACTTGACCCACAGGACAGGTTCAAATCGTAGAAAGCTTGAGTGTCAGTCCTCTTGTACATAAGGCGGCATTGTGCCTTTTGTATTTAATTCGGATGCAGTTTCTGAGTTTCATCGTCAATAAGAAGGTCCAAGGGATACAGTAAACCTGAAGTGAAGTATCGGAATCTAAAACTGGACTCACAGGAAAGGTTCATATCATAGAAAGTTAGAGTGTCAGTCCTCTTGTACTTAAGTCGCCATTGTGCCTTTTGTATTCAATTCGGATGCAATTTCTGTGTTCCATCGTCAATACGAAGGTCAAAGGGATACAGTAAACCTGACGTGAAGCATCGGAATCTAAAACTGGACACACAGGAGAGATTCAAATCATAGGAAGTGAGAGAGTCAGTCCTCTCGTACTTAAGTCGGCATTGTGCCTTTGGAATTCAATTCCGTTGCAATTTCTGTGCTTCATCGTCAATATGAAGGTCCAAGGGATACAGAAAACCTGAAGTGAAGCATCGGAATCCAAAACTGGACGTACATGATAGGTTCATATCGTAGAAAGTTAGAGTGTCAGTCCTGTTGTACTTAAGTCGGCATTATGACTTTTGTATTAAAATCGGATTCAATTTCTGTGTTTCATCGTCTATAATAAGGTCCAAGGGATACAGTAAACCTGAAGTGAAGCATCGGAATCTAAAACTGGACTCACAGGAGAGGTTCAAATCATAGAAAGTTAGATAGTCGGGTCCTCTTCTACTAAAGTCGGCATTGTGCCTTTTGTATTAAATTCGGATGCTATTTCTGTGTTTCATCGTCAATAAGAAGGTCCAAGGGATACAGTAAACCTGAAGTGAAGCATCGGAGTCTAGAACTGGCTCACAGGAGAGGTTCAAATCATAGAGAGTTAGCGTGTCCGTCCTCTTGTACTTAATTCGGCATTGTGCCTTTTGTATTTCATTCTGATGCAATTTCTGTGTTTCATCGTCAATAAGAAGGTCCAAGGGATACAATAAAACCTGAAGTGAAGCATTGGAGTCTAAAACTAGACTCACAGGAGAGGTTCAAATCATAGAAAGTTAGCGTGTCAGTCCTCTTTTACTTAAGTCGGCATTGTGCCTTTTGAATTTAATTCCGATGCAATTTCTGTGCTTCATCCTCAATAACAAGGTCCAAGGGATACAGTATACCTGAAGTGAAGCATCGGAATCTAAATCTGGACTCACAGGAGGGATTCATATCATAGAAAGTTAGAGTGTCAGTCCTCTTTAACTTAAGTCGGCATTGTGCCTTTTGTTTTAAATTCGGATCCAATTTCTGTGTTGCATTGTCAATAAGAAGGTCCAAGGGATACAGTAAACCTGAAGTGAAGCATTGGAATCTTAAACTGGACACACAGGAAATGTTCAAATCATAGAAAGTGAGAGTGTCAGTCCTCTTGTACTTAAGTCGGCATTGTGCCTTTGGAATTCAATTCCGTTGCAATTTCTGTGCTTCATCGTCAATATGAAGGTCCAAGGGATACAGTAAACCTGAAGTGAAGCATCGGAATCTAAAACTGGACTCACGGCAGAGGTTCAAGTTATAGAAAGTTAGAGTGTCATTCCTCTTGTACTTAAGTCGGCATTGTGCCTTTTGTATTAAATTCGGATGCAATTTCTGTGATTCATCGTCAATAAGAAGGTCCAAGGGATACAGTAAACCTGAAGTGAAGCATCGGAGTCTAGAACTGGCTCACAGGAGAGGTTCAAATCATAGAAAGTTAGCGTGTCCGTCCTCTTGTACTTAATTCGGCATTGTGCCTTTTGAATTTAATTCCGATGCAATTTCTGTGCTTCATCGTCAATAATAAGGTCCAAGGGACACAGTAAACCTGAAGTGAAGCATCGGAATCTAAAACTGGTCTCACAGGAAAGGTTTAAAGCAAAGACAGTAAGAAGAGTCAGTCCTCTTGTACTTAAGTCGGCATTATGCCTTTCGTATTTCATTCGGATGCAATTTCTGTGTCTCAACGTCAATAAGAAGGTCCAAGGGATACAGTAAACCTGACGTGAGGCATCGGAGATTAAAACTGGACTCACAGGAGAAGTTCAAAAAATAGAAAGTTAATGTGTCAGTCCCCTTGTACATAAGTCGGCATTGTGCCTTTTGTGTCAAATTCGGATGCAATTTCTGTGTTTCATCGTCAATAAGAAGGTCCAAGGGATACAGTAAAACTGAAGTGAAGCATCGGAATCTAAAACAGGACTTACAGGAGAGGTTCAAATAATAGAAAGGTAAAGTGTCAGTCCTCTTGTACTTAAGTCGGCATTGTGCCTTTTGCATTAAATTCGGATGCAATTTCTGTGTTTCGTCGTCAATACGAAGTTCCAAGGGACTACATAAACCTGAAGTGAAGCATCACAATCTAAAACTGGACTCACAGGAGAGGTTCAAATCATATGAAGTGAGACTGTCAGTCCTATTGTACTTAAGTCGGCATTGTGCCTTTTGTATTAAATTCGATGCAATTCCTGTGTTTCATCGTCAATAAGAAGGTCCAAGGTATACAGTAAACCTGAAGTGAAGCATCGGGATCTAAGACTGGTCTCACAGGAAAGGTTCAAAACAAAGACAGTAAGAAGGGTCTGTCTTCTTGTACTTAAGTCGGCATTGTGCCTTTTGTATTAAATTCGGTTGCAATTTCTGTGTTTCATCGTCAATAAGAAGGTCTAAGGGATACAGTAAACCTGAAGTGAAGCATCGGAATCTAAAACTGGACTCACAGCAGAGGTTCAAATCATAGAAAGTTAGAGTGTCAGTTCTCTTGTACTTATGTCGGCATTGTGCGTTTTGAATTTAATTCCGATGCAATTTCTGTGTTTCACCGTCAATAAGGAGGTCCAAGGGAAACAGTAAACCTGAAGTGAAGCATCGGAATCTAAAATTGGACTCACAGGAGATTCTCAAATCATAGAATGTTAGAGAGTCAGTCGTCTTGTACTTAAGTCGGCATGGTGCCTTTTGTATTAAATTCGAATGCAATTTCCGTGTTTCATCGCCAATAAGAAGGTCCAGGGGATACAGTAAACCTGAAGTGAAGCATCGGAGTCTATAACTGGACTCACAGGAGAGGTTCAAATCATAGAACGTTAGCATGTCAGTCCACTTGTACTTAAGTCGGCATTGTGCCTTTTGAATTTAGTACCGATGCAATTTCTTTGCATCATCGTCAATAAGAAAGTCCAAGGGATACAGTAAACCTGAAGTGAAGCATCGCAATCTAAAACTGGACTCATAGCAGAGGTTCAAATTATAGAAAGTTAGAGTGTCAGTCCACTTGTACTTAAGTGGGCATTGGGCCTTTTGAATTATATTCGGATGCAATTTCTGTGTTTCATTGTCAATAAGAAGGTCCAAGGGATACAGTAAACCTGAAGTGAAGCATCGGAATCTAATACTGGACGAACAGGAGAGGCTCAAATCATAGAAATTTAGAGTGTCAGTCCTCTTGTACTTGAGTCGGCATTGTGCCTTTTGTATTGAATTCGGATGCTATTTCTGTGTTTCATCGTAAATAAGAAGGTCCAAGGGATACAGTAAACCTGAAGTGAAGCATCGGAATCTAAAACTGGACTCACAGCCGAGGTTCAAATCATAGAAAGTTATAGTGACAGTCCTCTTGTACTTAAGTCGGCATTGTGGCTTTTGAATTAAATTCGCATGCAATTTCTGTGTTCCATCGTCAATTAGAAGGTCCAAGGTATACAGTAAACCTGAAGTGAAGCATCGGAATCTAGGACTGGTCTCACAGGAAAGGTTCTAATCACAGACAGTAAGAAGAGACAGTCTTCTCTTACTTAGGTCGGAGTTCTGCCTTTTGTATAAAATTCGGATGCAATTTCTGTGTTTCATCGTCAATAAGAAGGTCCAAGGGATACAGTAAACCTGAAGTGAAGCATCGGAATCTAAAACTGGACTCACAGGAGAGGTTCAAATCATTGAAAATTAGAGTGTCCGTCCTCTTGTACTTAAGTCGGCATTGTGCCTTTTGTATTAAATTCGGATGCAATTTCTATGTTCCATCGTCAATAAGCAGGTCCAAGGAATACAGTGAAGCATCGGAATCTAAAACTGGACTCACAAGAGAGGTTCAAATCACAGAATGTTAGAGAGTCAGTCCTCTTGTACTTAAGTCAACTTGGTGCCTTTTGTATTAAATTCGAATGCAATTTCCGTGTTTCATCGCCAATAAGAAGGTCCAGGGGATACAGTAAACCTGAAGTGAAGCATCGGAGTCTATAACTGGACTCACAGGAGAGGTTCAAATCATAGAACGTTAGCATGTCAGTCCACTTGTACTTAAGTCGGCATTGTGCCTTTTGAATTTAGTACCGATGCAATTTCTTTGCATCATCGTCAATAAGAAGGTCCAAGGGATACAGTAAACCTGAAGTGAAGCATCGCAATCTAAAACTGGACTCATAGCAGAGGTTCAAATTATAGAAAGTTAGAGTGTCAGTCCACTTGTACTTAAGTGGGCATTGGGCCTTTTGAATTATATTCGGATGCAATTTCTGTGTTTCATTGTCAATAAGAAGGTCCAAGGGATACAGTAAACCTGACGTGAAGCATCGGAATCTAATACTGGACGAACAGGAGAGGCTCAAATCATAGAAATTTAGAGTGTCAGTCCTCTTGTACTTGAGTCGGCATTGTGCCTTTTGTATTGAATTCGGATGCTATTTCTGTGTTTCATCGTCAATAAGAAGGTCCAAGGGATTCAGTAAACCTGAAGTGAAGCATCGGAATCTAAAACTGGACTCTCAATAAAGGTTCATATTATAGAAAGTTAGAGTGTCAGTACTCTTGTACTTAAGTCGGCATTGTGCCTTTTGTATTTATTTCGGATGCAATTTCTGTGTTTCATCGTCAATAAGGAGCTCCAAGGGATACAGTAAACCTGAGGTGAAGCATCGGAATCTAAAACTGGACTCACAGGAGAGGTTCAAATCATAGAATGTTAGAGAGTCAGTCGTCTTGTACTTATATCGGCATGGTGCCTTTTGTATTAATTTCGGATGCAATTTCTGTGTTTCATCGTCAATAACAAGGTCCAAGGGATACAGTAAACCTGAAGTGAGGGATCGGAGTCTAAAACTGGACTCACAGGAGAGGTTCAAATCATAGAAAGTTAGCATGACACTCCTCTTGTACTTGAGTCGGCATTGTGCCTTTTGAATGTAATTCCGATGCAATTTCTGTGCTTCATCGTCAATAAGAAGGTCCAAGTGATACGGTAAACCTGAAGTGAAGCTTCGGAATCTAAATTTGACACACAGGAGAGGTTCAAAACATAGAAAGTTAGAGTGTCAGTCCTCTTGTACTTAAGGCGGCATTGTGCTTTTTGTATTAAATTCGGATGCAATTTCTGTGTTTCGTTGCAATAAGAAGGTCCAAGGGACACAATAAACTTGAAGTGAAGCATGGGAATCTAAAACTAGACTCACAGCAGAGGTTCAAATCATATAAAGTTAGAGTGTCAGTCTTCTTGTACTTGAGACGGCATTGTGCCTTTTGTATTAAATTCGGAATCAATTTCTATGTTTTATCGTCAATAAGGAGGTCCAAGGGATACAGTAAACTTGAAGTGAAGCATGGGAATCTAAAACTGGACTCACAGGAGAGGTTCAAATCGTAGAAATTTAGAGAGTCAGTCCTTTTGTACTTAAGTCGGCATTGTGCCTTTTGAATTCAATTCCGATGCGATTTCTTTTCATCATCGTCAATAAGAAGGTCCAAGGGATACAGTAAACCTGAGGTGAAGCATCGGAATGTAAATCTGGACTCACAGCAGAGGTTCAAATTATAGAAAGTTAGAGTGTCAATCCTCTTGTACTTAAGACGGCATTGTGAATTTTGAATTAAATACGGATGCAATTTCTGTGTTTCATCGTCAATAAGAAGGTGCAAGGGATACAGTAAACCTGTAGTGAAGCATCGGAATCTAAATCTGGACTCGAAGGAAAGGTTCATATCATAGAAAGTTAGAGTGTCAGTACTCTTGTACTTAAGTCGGCATTGTGCCATTCGTATTAAATTCGGATGCAATTTCTGTGTTTCATAGTCAATAAGAAGGTCCCAGTGATACAGTAATTCAGAAGTGAAGCATCGGAACCTAAACCTGGTCTCACAGGAGAGGTCCAAAACAAAGACAGTAAGAAGAGTCAGTCTTCTTTTACTTAAGTCGGCATTGTGCCTTTTGTATAGAATTCGGATGCAATTTCTGTGTTTCATCGTCAATAACAAGCTCCAAGGGATACAGTAAACCTGAAGTGAGGGATCGGAGTCTAAAACTAGACTCACAGGAGAGGTTCAAATCATAGAAAGTTAGCATGTCACTCCTCTTGTACTTAAGTCGGCATTGTGCCTTTTGAACATAATTCCGATGCGATTTCTTTGCATCATCGTCAATAAGAAGGTCCAAGGGATACAGTAAATGTGAAGTGAAGCATCGGAATCTAAAACTGGACTCACAGCAGAGGTTCAAATTATAGAAAGTTAGAGTGTCAATCTACTTGTACTTAAGTCGGCATTGTGCCTTTTGTATTAAATTCGGATGCAATTTTTATGTTCCATCGTCAATAAGCAGGTCCAAGGAATACAGTAAACCTGAAGTGAAGCATCGGAAACTAAAACTGGACTCACAGGAGAGGTTCAAATCATAGAATGTTAGAGAGTCAGTCCTCTTGTACTTAAGTCGGCTTGGTGCCTTTTGTATTAAATTCGGATGCAATTTCCGTGTTTCATCGTCAATAAGAAGGTCCAAGGTATACAGTAAACCTGAAGTGAAGCATCGGAATCTAAAACTGGACTCTCAGGAAAGTTTCATATTATAGAAAGTTAGAGTGTCAGTCCTCTTGTACTTAAGTCGGCAATGTGCCTTTTGTATTTATTTCGGATGCAATTTCTGTGTTTCATCGTCAATAAGAAGGTCCAAGGGATACAGTAAACCAGAAGTGAAGCATCGGAGTCTAAAACTGGACTCACAGGAGAGGTTCAAATCATAGAACCTTAGCATGTCAGTCCACTTGTACTTAAGTCGGCATTGTGCCTTTTGAATTTAATTCCGATGCAATTTCTTTGCATCATCGTCAATAAGAAGGTCCAAGGGATACAGTAAACCTGAAGTGAAGCATCGCAATCTAAAACTGTACTCATAGCAGAGGTTCAAATTATAGAAAGTTAGGGTGTCAGTCCACTTGTACTTAAGTGGGCATTGGGCCTTTTGAATTATATTCGGATGCAATTTCTGTGTTTCATTGTCAATAAGAAGGTCCAAGGTATACAGTAAACCTGAAGTGAAATATCGAAATCTAAAACCGGACTCACAGGCGAGGTTCAAATAATAGAAAGTTAGGGTGTCAGTCCCCTTGTACTTACAACGGAATTGTGGGTTTTGAATTAAATTCGGATGCAATTTCTGTGTTTCATTGTCAATAAGAAGGTCCAAGGGATACAGTAAACCTGAAGTGAAGCATCGGAATCTAAAACTGGACTCTCAGGAAAGGTTCATATTATAGAAAATTAGAGTGTCAGTCCTATTGTACTTAAGTCGGCATTGTGGGTTTTGTATTTATTTCGGATTCAATTTCTGTGTTTCATCGTCAATAAGGGGCTCCAAGGGATACAGTAAACCTAAAGTGAAGCATCGGAATCTAAAACTGGACTCACAGGAGAGGTTCAAATCATAGAATGTTAGAGAGTCAGTCGTCTTGTACTTATGTCGGCATGGTGCTTTTGTATTAAATTCGGATGCAATTTCTGTGTTTCATCGTCAATAACAAGGTCCAAGGGATACAGTAAACCTGAAGTGAGGGATCGGAGTCTAAAACTGGACTCACAGGAGAGGTTCAAATCATAGAAAGTTAGCATGACACTCCTCTTGTACTTAAGTCGGCATTTTGCCTTTTGAATTTAATTCCGAAGCAATTTCTTTGCATCATCGTCAATAAGAAGGTCCAAGGGATACAGTAAACCTGAAGTGAAGCATCGGAATCTAAAACTGGACTCACAGGAGAGGTTCAAATTATAGAAAGTTAGAGTGTCAGTCCCCTTGTACTTAAGTCGGCATTGTGCCTTTTGAATTTAATTCCGACGCAATTTCTGTGCTTCATATTCAATAAGAAGGTCCAAGTGATACGGTAAACCTGAAGTGAAGCTTCGGAATCTAAAACTGGACTCACGGGAGAGGTTCAGATCATAGAAAGTGTGAGTGTCAGTCTTCTTGTACTAAAGTCGGCCTTGTGCTTTTTTTATTAAATTCGGATGCAATTTCTGTGTTTCGTTGTCAATGAGAAGGTCCAAGGGAAACAGTAAACCTGAAGTGAAGCATCGGATTCTAAAACTAGACTCACAGCAGAGGTTCAAATTATATAAAGTTAGAGTGTCAGTCTTCTTGTACTTAAGTCGGCTTTGTGCCTTTTGTATTAGATTCGGATTCAATTTCGGAATCTAAAACTGGACTTACAGGTGAGGTTCAAATCATAGAAAGTTTGCGTGTGAGTCCTCTTGTACTTAAGTCGGCATTGTGATTTTTGAATTCAATTCCGATGCAATTTCTGTGCTTCATCGTCAATAACAAGGTCCAAGGGATACAGGAAACCTGAAGTGAAGCATCGGAATCTAAAACTTGACTCACAGGAGGTGCTCAAATCATAGAAAGTTAGAGTGTCAGTCCTCTTGTACTTAAGTCGGCATTGCGCCTTTTGTATTAAATTCGGATGCAATATCTGTGTTTCATCGTCAATAATAAGGTCCAAGGGATACAGTAAAATTGAAGTGAAGCTTCGGAATCTAAAACTGGACTCACAGGAGAGGTTCAAAAAATAGAAAATTAAAGTGTCAGTCCTCTTGTACTTAAGTCGGCATTGTGCCTTTTGTATTAAATACGGATGCAATTTCTGTGTTTCATCGTCAATAAGAAGGTCCAAGGGATACAGTAATCCTGAAGTGAAGCCTCGGAATCTAATACTGGACTAACTGGAGAGGTTCAAATCATTGAAAGTTAGAGCGTCAGTGCACTTGTATTTAAGTAGGCATTGTGCCTTTTGTATTAAATTCGGATGCAATTTCTGTGTTTCATCGTCAATAGAAGGGTCCAAGGGATACAGTATACCTGAAGTGAAGCATCGGAAACTAAAACTGGACACACAGGAGAGGTTCAAATCATAGGATGTGAGAGTGTCAGTCCTCTTGTGTTTAAGTCGGCATTGTGCCTTTTGAATTTAATTCCGATGCAATTTCTGTGCATCATCGTCAATAAGAAGGTCCAAGGTATACAGTAAACCTGAAGTGAAGCAGCGGAATCTAGAACTGGACTCACAGGAGAGGTTCAAATCATAGAAAGTTAGAGTGTCAAACCTCTTGTACTTAAGTCAGCATTGTGCCCATTGTATTAATTTCGGATGCAATTTCTGTGTTTCATCGTCAATAAGAAGCTCCAAGGGATACAGTAAACCTGAAGTGAAGCATCAGAAACTAAATCTGGACTCACAGGAGAGGTTCAAATCATAGAAAGTTGGAGTGTCAGTCCTCTTGTACTTATGTCGGCATTGTGCCTTTTGTATTAAATTCGGATGCAATTTCTGTGTTTCATCGTCAATAAGAAGGTCCAAGGGGTACAGTAAACCTGAAGTTAAGCATCGGAATCTAAAACGGGACTCACAGCAGAGGTTCAAATCATAGAAAGTCAGAGTGTCAGTCCTCTTGTACTTGAGTCGGCATTGTGCCTTTTGTATTAAATTCGGATGCAATTTCTGTGTTTCATCGTCAGTTAGATGGTCAAAGGAATACAGTAAACCTGAAGCTAAGCATCGGAATCTAAAACTGGACTCACAGGAGAGGTTCAAATCATAGAAAGTTAGAGTGTCAGTCCTCCTCTACTTAAGTCGGCATTGCGCCTTTTGTATTAAATTCGGATGCTATTTCTGTCTTTCATCGTCAATAAGAAGGTCCAAGGGATACAGTAAATCTGAAGTGAAGCATCGGAATCTAAAACTGGACTCACAGGAGAGGTTCAATTCATAGAAAGTTAGAGTGTCAGTCCTCTTTTACTTAAGTCGGCACTGTGCCTTTTGAATTTAATTCCGATGCAATTTCTGTGCTTCATCGTCAATAACAAGGTCTAAGGGATACAGTAAAAATGAAGTGAAGCATCGGAATCTAAAACTTGACTCACAGGAAAGGTTCAAATCATAGAAAGTTAGTGCTTCATTCCGCTTGTACTTAAGTCGGCATTGTGCCTTTTGAATTAAATTCCGATGCAATTTCTGTGTTTCATCGTCAATACGAAGGTCCAAGGGATTCAGCAAACCTGAAGTGAAGCATCGGAATCCAAAACTGGTCTCACAGGAAAGGTTCAAATCAAAGACGGTAAGAAGAGTCAGTCTTCTTGTACTTAAGTCGGCATTGTGCCTTTTGTATTAAATTCGGATGCAATATCTGTGTTTCATCGTCAATAAGGAGGTCCAAGGGATACAGCAGACCTGAAGTGAAGCATTAGAATTTAAAACTGGCCTCACAGCAGAGGTTCAAATTATAGAAAGTTAGAGTGTCAGTCCTCTTGTACTTAAGTTGGCATTGTGCCTTTTGTATTAAATTCGGATGCAATATCTGTGTTTCATCATCAATAAGAAGATCCAAGTGATACAGTAAACCTGAAGTGAAGCATCGGAATCTAAAACTGGACACACAGCAGAGGTTCAAATCATAGGAAGTGAGAGTGTCAGTCCTCTTGTACTTAAGTCGGCATTGTGCCTTTTGTATTAAATTCGGGTGCATTTTCTGTGTTTCATCGTCAATAAGAAGGTCCAAGGGATACATCAAACCCGAAGTGAAGCCTCAGAATCTAAAACTGGCCTCACAGCAGAGGTTCAAATTATAGAAAGTTATAGTGTCAGTCCTCTGTACTTAAGTCAACATTGGGCCTTTTGCATTAAATTCGGATCAATTTCTGTGTTTTATCGTCAATAAGAAGGTCCATGGGATACAGCAAATCTGAAGTGAGGCATCGGAATCTAAAACGGGACTCACAGGAGAGGTTCAAATCATAGGAAGTTAGAATGTCAGTCCTCTTGTACTTAAGTCGGCATTGTGCCTTTTGTATTAATTTCGGATGCAATTTCTGTGTGTCATCGTCAATAAGAAGGTCCAAGGGATACAGTAAACCTGAAGTGAAGCATCGGAGTCAAGAACTGGACTCACGGGAGAGGTTCAAATCATAGAAAGTTAGCGTGTCAGTCCTCTTTTACTTAAGTCGGCATTGTGCCTTTTGAATTTCATTCCGATGCAATTTCTGTGCTTCATCGTCAATAACAAGGTCTAAGGGATACAGTAAAAATGAAGTGAAGCATCGGAATCTAAAACTTTACTCACAGGAGAGTTTCAAATCATAGAAAGTTAGTGCTTCAGTCCCCTAGTACTTAAGTCGGCATTGTGCCTTTTGTATTAAATTCGGATGCATTTTCTGTGTTTCATCGTCAATAAGAAGGTCCAAGGGATACAGTAAACCTGAAGTTAAGCATCGGAATCTAAAAGTGGGGTCACATGAGAGGTTCATATCATACAAAGTTAGAGTGTCAGTCCTCTTGTACTTAAGTCGGCATTGTGCCTTTTGAATTAAATTCGGATGCAATTTCTGTGTTTCATCGTCAATACGAAGGTCCAAGGGATTCAGCAAACCTGAAGTGAAGCATCGGAATCAAAAACTGTTCTCACAGGAAAGGTTTCTAATCAAAGACAGTAAGAAGATTCAGTCTTCTTGTACTTAAGTCGGCATTGTGCCTTTTGTATTAAATTCGGATGCAATATCTGTGTTTCATCGTCAATAAGGAGGTGCAAGGGATACAGCAAACCTGAAGTGAAGCATCAGAATCTAAAACTGGCCTCACAGCAGAGGTTCAAATTATAGAAAGTTAGAGTGTCAGTCCTCTTGTACTTAAGTTGGCATTGTGCCTTTTGTATTAAATTCGGATGCAATGTTTGTGTTTCATCAACAACAAGAAGATCCAAGTGATACAGTAAACCTGAAGTGAAGCATCGGAATCTAAAACTTTACTCACAGCAGAGGTTCAAACGATAGAAAGTTAGAGTGTCAGTTCTCTTGTACTTAAGTCGGCATTGTGCCTTTTGTAATTAATTCGGATGCAATTTCTGTGATTCATCGTCAATAAGAAGGTCGACGGGATACAGTAAACCTGAAGTGAAGCATCGGAATCTAAAACTGGACTCACAGGAGAGGTTCAAATCATAGATAGTTAGAGTTTCAGACCTCATGTACTGAAGTCGGCATTGTGCCTTTTGTATTAAATTCGGATGCAATTTCTGTCTTTCATCGTCAATAAGAAGGTCCAAGGGATACAGTAAACCTGAAGTGAAGCATCGGAATCTAAAACTGGACTCACAGGAGAGGTTCAAATCATAGAAAGTTAGACTGTCAGTCCTCTTGTACTTAAGTCGGCATTGCGCCTTTTGTATTAAATTCGGATGCTATTTCTGTGTTTCATCGTCAATTAGATAGTCCAAGGGATACAGTAAACCAGAAGTGAAGCATCGGAGTCTAAAACTGGACTCACCGGAGAGGTTCAAATCATAGGAAGTTGGAGAGTCAGTCCTCTTGTACTTAAGTCGGCATTGTGCCATTTGTTTTTAATTCGGATGCAATCTCTGTGTTTCATCGTCATTAAGAAGGTCCAAGGGATACAGTAAACCTGAAGTGAAGCATCGGAGTCTAAAACTGGACTCACGGGAGAGGTTCAAATCATAGAAAGTTAGCATGTCAGTCCTCTTTTACTTAAGTCGGCATTGTGCCTTTTGAATTTAATTCCGATGCAATTTCTGTGCTTCATCGTCAATAACATGGGCTAAGGGATACAGTAAAAATGTAGTGAAGCATCGGAATCTAAAACTTGACTCACAGGAGAGTTTCAAATCGTAGAAAGTTTGTGCGTCAGTTCTCTTGTACTTAAGTCGGCATTCTGCCTTTTGTATTAAATTCGGATGCATTTTCTGTGTTTCATCGTCAATAAGAAGGTCCAAGGGATACAGCAAACCTGAAGTGAAGCATCAGAATCTAAAACTGGCCTCACAGCAGAGGCTCAAATTATAGAAAGTTATAGTGTCAGTCCTCTGTACTTAAGTCGGCATTGTGCCTTTTGAATTTAATTCCGATGCAATTTCTGTGCTTCATCGTCAATAAGAAGGTCCAAGTGATACGGTAAACCTGAAGTGACGCTTAGGAATCTAAATTTGACTCACAGGAGAGGTTCAAATCATAGAAAGATAGAGTGTCAGTCCTCTTGTACTTAAGTCGCCATTGTGCCTTTTGTTTTAAATTTGGATGCAATTTCTGTGTTTCATTGTCAATAAGAAGGTCCAAGGGATACAGTAAACCTGAAGTGAACCATCGAAATCTAAAACGGGACTCACAACAGAGTTTCAAATCATAGAAAGTCAGAGTGTCAGTCCTCTTGTACTTGAGTCGGCATTGTGCCTTTTGTATTAAATTCGGATGCAATTTCTGTGTTTCATCGTCAATAAGAAGGTCCAAGGTATACAGTAAACCTGAAGTGAAGCTTCGGAATCCAAAACTGGACTCACAGGAGAGGTTCAAATCATAGAAAGTTAGAGTGTCAGTCCTCTTGTACTTAAGTCGGCATTGTGCCTTTTGAATTTAATTCCGATGCAATTTCTGTGCTTCATCGTCAATAAGAAGGTCCAAGGTATACAGTAAACCTGAAGTGAAGCTTCGGAATCCAAAACTGGCCTCACAGCAGAGGTTCAAATTATAGAAAGTTATAGTGTCAGTCCTCTGTACTTAAGTCAACATTGGGCCTTTTGCATTAAATTCGGATCCAATTTCTGTGTTTTATCGTCAATAAGAAGGTCCATGGGATACAGCAAATCTGAAGTGAGGCATCGGAATCTAAAACGGGACTCACAGGAGAGGTTCAAATCATAGGAAGTTAGAATGTCAGTCCTCTTGTACTTAAGTCGGCATTGTGCCTTTTGTATTAATTTCGGATGCAATTTCTGTGTGTCATCGTCAATAAGAAGGTCCAAGGGATACAGTAAACCTGAAGTGAAGCATCGGAGTCAAGAACTGGACTCACGGGAGAGGTTCAAATCATAGAAAGTTAGCGTGTCAGTCCTCTTTTACTTAAGTCGGCATTGTGCCTTTTGAATTTCATTCCGATGCAATTTCTGTGCTTCATCGTCAATAACAAGGTCTAAGGGATACAGTAAAAATGAAGTGAAGCATCGGAATCTAAAACTTTACTCACAGGAGAGTTTCAAATCATAGAAAGTTAGTGCTTCAGTCCCCTAGTACTTAAGTCGGCATTGTGCCTTTTGTATTAAATTCGGATGCATTTTCTGTGTTTCATCGTCAATAAGAAGGTCCAAGGGATACAGTAAACCTGAAGTTAAGCATCGGAATCTAAAAGTGGGGTCACATGAGAGGTTCATATCATACAAAGTTAGAGTGTCAGTCCTCTTGTACTTAAGTCGGCATTGTGCCTTTTGAATTAAATTCGGATGCAATTTCTGTGTTTCATCGTCAATACGAAGGTCCAAGGGATTCAGCAAACCTGAAGTGAAGCATCGGAATCAAAAACTGTTCTCACAGGAAAGGTTTCTAATCAAAGACAGTAAGAAGATTCAGTCTTCTTGTACTTAAGTCGGCATTGTGCCTTTTGTATTAAATTCGGATGCAATATCTGTGTTTCATCGTCAATAAGGAGGTGCAAGGGATACAGCAAACCTGAAGTGAAGCATCAGAATCTAAAACTGGCCTCACAGCAGAGGTTCAAATTATAGAAAGTTAGAGTGTCAGTCCTCTTGTACTTAAGTTGGCATTGTGCCTTTTGTATTAAATTCGGATGCAATGTTTGTGTTTCATCAACAACAAGAAGATCCAAGTGATACAGTAAACCTGAAGTGAAGCATCGGAATCTAAAACTTTACTCACAGCAGAGGTTCAAACGATAGAAAGTTAGAGTGTCAGTTCTCTTGTACTTAAGTCGGCATTGTGCCTTTTGTAATTAATTCGGATGCAATTTCTGTGATTCATCGTCAATAAGAAGGTCGACGGGATACAGTAAACCTGAAGTGAAGCATCGGAATCTAAAACTGGACTCACAGGAGAGGTTCAAATCATAGATAGTTAGAGTTTCAGACCTCATGTACTGAAGTCGGCATTGTGCCTTTTGTATTAAATTCGGATGCAATTTCTGTCTTTCATCGTCAATAAGAAGGTCCAAGGGATACAGTAAACCTGAAGTGAAGCATCGGAATCTAAAACTGGACTCACCGGAGAGGTTCAAATCATAGAAAGTTAGACTGTCAGTCCTCTTGTACTTAAGTCGGCATTGCGCCTTTTGTATTAAATTCGGATGCTATTTCTGTGTTTCATCGTCAATTAGATAGTCCAAGGGATACAGTAAACCAGAAGTGAAGCATCGGAGTCTAAAACTGGACTCACCGGAGAGGTTCAAATCATAGGAAGTTGGAGAGTCAGTCCTCTTGTACTTAAGTCGGCATTGTGCCATTTGTTTTTAATTCGGATGCAATCTCTGTGTTTCATCGTCATTAAGAAGGTCCAAGGGATACAGTAAACCTGAAGTGAAGCATCAGAGTCTAAAACTGGACTCACGGGAGAGGTTCAAATCATAGAAAGTTAGCATGTCAGTCCTCTTTTACTTAAGTCGGCATTGTGCCTTTTGAATTTAATTCCGATGCAATTTCTGTGCTTCATCGTCAATAACATGGGCTAAGGGATACAGTAAAAATGTAGTGAAGCATCGGAATCTAAAACTTGACTCACAGGAGAGTTTCAAATCGTAGAAAGTTTGTGCGTCAGTTCTCTTGTACTTAAGTCGGCATTCTGCCTTTTGTATTAAATTCGGATGCATTTTCTGTGTTTCATCGTCAATAAGAAGGTCCAAGGGATACAGCAAACCTGAAGTGAAGCATCAGAATCTAAAACTGGCCTCACAGCAGAGGCTCAAATTATAGAAAGTTATAGTGTCAGTCCTCTGTACTTAAGTCAACATTGTGCCTTTTGTATTAAATTCGGATGCAATTTCTGTGTTTTATCGTCAATAAGAAGGTCCCTGGGATACAGCAAATCTGAAGTGAGGCATCGGAATCTAAAACTGGACTCACAGGAGAGGTTCAAGTCATAGAAAGTTAGAATGTCAGTCCTCTTGTACTTGAGTCGGCATTGTGCCATTTGTATTAAATTCCGATGCAATTTCTGTGTTTCATCGTCAATAAGAAGGTCCAAGGGATACAGTAAACCTGAAGTGAAGCATCGGAATCTAAAACTGGACTCACAGCAGAGGTTCAAATCATAGAATGTTAGAGTGTCAGTCCTCTTGTACTTAAGTCGGCATTGTGCCTTTTGAATTTAATTCCGATGCGATTTCTGTGTTTCATCGTCACGAAGAAGGTCCAAGGTATATAGTAAACCTGAAGTGAAGCATCGAAATCTAAAACCGGACTCACAGGAGAGATTCAAATCATAGAAAGTTAGAGTGTCAGACCTCTTGTACTTATGTCGGCATTGTGGCTTTTGAATTAAATTCGGATGCAATTTCTGTGTTTCATCGTCAATTAGGAGGTCCAAGGTATACAGTAAACCTGAAGTGAAGCATCGGAGTCTAAAACTGGTATCACAGGAAAGGTTCTAATCACAGACAGTAAGAAGCGACAGTCCTCTTGTACTTCAGTCGGCATTGTTCCACTTGTATTTAATTCGGATGCAATTTCTGTGTTTCATCGTCAATAAGAAGGTCCAAGGGATACAGTAAACCTGAAGTGAAGCATCGGAATCTAAAACTGGACTCTCAGGAAAGGTTCATATCATAGAAAGTTAGAGTGGCAGTCCTCTTGTACTTAAGTCGGCATTGTGCGTTTTGTATTAAATTCGGATGCAATTTCTGTGTTTCATCGTCAATAAGAAGGTCCAAGGGATACAGTAAACCTGAAGAGAAGCGTCGGAATCTAAAACTGGTCTCACAGGAGAGGTTCAAAACAAAGAAAGTAAGTAGAGTCCGTCTTCTTGTACTTATGTCAGCATTGTGCCTTTTGTATAAAAATCGGATGCAATTTCTGTGTTTCATCGTCAATAAGAAGGTCCAAGGTATACAGTAAACCTGAAGTGAAGCTTCGGAATCCAAAACTGGACTCACAGGAGAGGTTCAAATCATAGAAAGTTAGAGTGTCAGTCCTCTTGTACTTAAGTCGGCATTGTGCCTTTTGAATTTAATTCCGATGCAATTTCTGTGCTTCATCGTCAATAAGAAGGTCCAAGTGATACGGTAAACCTGAAGTGACGCTTAGGAATCTAAATTTGACTCACAGGAGAGGTTCAAATCATAGAAAGATAGAGTGTCAGTCCTCTTGTACTTAAGTCGCCATTGTGCCTTTTGTTTTAAATTTGGATGCAATTTCTGTGTTTCATTGTCAATAAGAAGGTCCAAGGGATACAGTAAACCTGAAGTGAACCATCGAAATCTAAAACGGGACTCACAACAGAGTTTCAAATCATAGAAAGTCAGAGTGTCAGTCCTCTTGTACTTGAGTCGGCATTGTGCCTTTTGTATTAAATTCGGATGCAATTTCTGTGTTTCATCGTCAGTAAGATGGTCAAAGGGATACAGTAAACCTGAAGCTAAGCATCGGAAACTAAAACTGGACTCACAGGAGAGGTTCAAATCATAGATAGTTAGAGTGTCAGACCTCCTGTATTTAAGTCGGCATTGCGCCTTTTTTATTAAATTCGGATGCTATTTCTGTGTTTCATCGTCAAAAAGAAGGTCCAAGGGATACAGTAAATCTGAAGTGAAGCATCGGAATCTAAAACTGGACTAACAGGAGGGGTTCAAATCATAGAAAGTTAGATTGTCAGTCCTCTTGTACTTAAGTCGGCATTGTGGCTTTGGTATTAAAATCGGATGCAATTTCTGTGTTTCATCGTCAATAAGAAGGTCCAAGGCATACAGTAAACCTGAAGTAAAGCATCGGAATCTAAAACTGGACTCACAGGAGAGGTTCAAATCATAGAAAGTTAGAGTGTCAGTCCTCTTGTACTTCAGTCGGCATTGTGCTTTTTGTATTTAATTCGGATGCAATTTCTGTGTTTCATCGTCAGTAAGATGGTCAAAGGGATACGGTTAACCTGAAGTGAAGGATCGGAATATAAAACTGGACTCACAGGAGAGGTTCAAATCATAGAAAGTTAGAGTGTCAGTCCTATTGTACTTAAGTCGGCATCCTGCCTTTTGATTTTAATTCCGATGCAATTTCTGGGCTTCACGTCAATAAGAAGGTCCAAGGGATACGGTAAACCTGAAGTGAAACTTCGGAGTCTACAACTGACTCACAGGAGAGGTTCAATCATAGAAAGTTAAAGTGTCAGTCCTCTTGTACTTAAGTCGACATTGTGCCATTTTAATTAAATTCGGATGCAATTTCTGTGTTTCATCGTCAATAAAAAGGTCCAAGGGATAAAGTAAACCTGAAGTGAAGCATTGGAATCTAAAACTGGACTCACCGCAGAGGTTCAAATTATCGAAAGTTAGAGTGTCAGTCCTCTTGTACTTAGGTCGGCATTGTGCCTTTTGTATTAAAATCGGATGCAATATCTGTGTTTCATCATCAATAAGAAGGTCCAAGGGATACAGTAAACCTGAAGTGAAGCATCGGAATCTAAAAGTGGACTCACAGGAGAGGTTCAAATCATAGAAAGTTAGAGTGTCAGTCCTCTTGTACTTAAGTCGGCATTGTGCCATTTGTATTAAATTCCGATGCAATTTCTGTGTTTCATCGTCAATAAGAAGGTCCAAGGGATACAGTAAACCTGATGTGAAGCATCGGAATCTAAAACTGGACTCACAGCAGACGTTCAA
Organism: Schistocerca americana; assembly: GCF_021461395.2. NCBI lineage: Eukaryota > Metazoa > Arthropoda > Insecta > Orthoptera > Acrididae > Schistocerca > Schistocerca americana. The sequence goes on from NC_060121.1 coordinate 64,690,975, forward strand.
ATCATAGAATGTTAGAGTATCAGTTCTCTTGTACTTAAGACGGCATTGTGCCATTTGAATTTAATTCCGATGCGATTTCTGTGTTCCATCGTCACGAAGAAGGTCCAAGGTATACAGTAAACCTGAAGTGAAGCATCGGAATCTATAACAGGACTCACAGGAGAGGTTCATATCATCAAAAGTTAGAGTGTCAGTACTCTTATACTTAAGTCGGCATTGTGCCGTTTGTATTAAACTCGGATGCAATTTCTGTGTATCATCGTCAATAAGCAGGTCCAAGGGATACAGTAAACCTGAAGTGAAGCATCGGAGTCAAGAACTGGACTCACGGGACAGGTTCAAATCATAGAAAGTTAGCGTGTCAGTCCTCTTTTACTTAAGTCGGCATTGTGCCTTTTGAACTTCATTCCGATGCAATTTCTGTGCTTCTTCGTCAATAACAAGGTCTAAGGGATACAGTAAAAATGAAGTGAAGATTCGGAATCGAAAACTTGACTCACAGGAGAGTTTCAAATCATAGAAAGTTAGTGCTTCAGTCCCATAGTACTTAAGTCGGCGTTGTGCCTTTTGTATTAAATTCGGATGCATTTTCTGTGTTTCATCGTCAAAGAGAAGGTCCAAGGGAAACAGTAAACCTGAAGTGAAGCATCGGAATCTAAAAGTGGTTTCACATGAGAGGTTCATATCATACAAAGTTAGAGTGTCAGTCCTCTTGTACTTAAGTCGGCATTGTGCCTTTTGAATTAAATTCGGATGCAATTTCTGTGTTTCATCGTCAATACGAAGGTCCACGGGATTCAGCAAACCTGAAGTGAAGCATCGGAATCCTAAACTGGTCTTACAGGAAAGGTTTCTAATCAAAGACAGTAAGAAGAGTCAGTCTTCTTGTGCTTAAGTCGGCATTGTGCCTTTTGTATTAAATTCGGATGCAATATCTGTGTTTCATCGTCAATAAGGAGGTGCAAGGGATACAGCAAACCTGAAGTAAAGCATCAGAATCTAAAACTGGCCTCACAGCAGAGGTTCAAATTATAGAAAGTTAGAGTGTCAGTCCTATTGTACTTAAGTCGGCATTTTGCCTTTTGATTTTAATTCCGATGCAATATCTGGGCTTCACGTCAATAAGAAGGTCCAAGGGATACGGTAAACCTGAAGTGAAGCTTCGGAGTCTACAACTGACTCACAGGAGAGGTTCAAATCATAGAAATTTAAAGTGTCAGTACTCTTGTACTTAAGTCGGCATTGTGCCATTTGAATTAAATTCGGATGCAATTTCTGTGTTTCATCGTCAATAAAAAGGTCCAAGGCATAAAGTAAACCTGAAGTGAAGCATTGGAATCTAAAACTGGACTCACCGGAGAGGTTCAAATTATCGAAAGTTAGAGTGTCAGTCCTCTTGTACTTAAGTCGGCATTGTGCCTTTTGTATTAAAATCGGATGCAATATCTGTGTTTCATCATCAATAAGAAGGTCCAAGGGATACAGTAAGCCTGAAGTGAAGCATCGGAATCTAAAAGTGGACTCACAGGAGAGGTTCAAATCATAGAATGTTAGAGTGTCAGTTCTCTTGTACTTAAGTCGGCATTGTGCCATTTGAATTTAATTCCGATGCGATTTCTGTGTTTCATCGTCACGAAGAAGGTCCAAGGTATACAGTAAACCTGAAGTGAAGCATCGAAGTCTAAAACCGGACTCACAGGAGAGGTTCAAATCATAGAAAGTTAGAGTGTCAGACCTCTTCTACTTATGTCGGCATTGTGGCTTTTGAATTAAATTCGGATGCAATTTCTGTGTTTCATCGTCAATTAGGAGGTCCAAGGTATACAGTAAACCTGAAGTGAAGCATCGGAATCTAAAACTGGTATCACAGGAAAGGTTCGAATCACAGACAGTAAGAAGAGACAGTCCTCTTGTACTTCAGTCGGCATTGTTCCATTTGTGTTTAATTCGGATGCAATTTCTGTGTTTCATCGTCAATAAGAAGGTCCAAGGGATACAGTAAACCTGAAGTGAAGCATCGGAATCTAAAACTGGACTCTCAGGAAAGGTACATATCATAGAAAGTTAGAGTGTCAGTCCTCTTGTACTTAAGTCGGCATTGTGCCTTTTGTATTAAATTCGGATGCAATTTCTGTGTTTCATCGTCAATAAGAAGGTCCAAGGGATACAGTAAACCTGAAGAGAAGCGTCGGAATCTAAAACTGGTCTCACAGGAGAGGTTCAAAACAAAGAAAGTAAGTAGAGTCCATCTTCTTGTACTTATGTCGGCATTGTGCCTTTTGTATAAAAATCGGATGCAATTTCGGTGTTTCATAGTCAATAAAAAGGTCCAAGGGATACAGTAAACCTGAAGTGAAGCATCGGAATCCAAAACTGGACTCACAGGAGAGGTTCAAATCACAGAAAGTTAGAGTGTCAGTCCTCTTGTACTTAAGTCGGCATTGTGCCTTTTGAATTTAATTCCGATGCAATTTCTGTGCTTCATCGTCAATAAGAAGGGCCACGTGATACGGTAAACCTGAAGTGACGCTTAGGAATCTAAATTTGACTCACAGGAGAGGTTCAAATCATAGAAAGTTAGAGTGTCAGTCCTCTTGTACTTAAGTCGGCATTGTGCCTTTTGTTTTAAATTTGGATGCAATTTCTGTGTTTCATTGTCAATAAGAAGGTCCAAGGGATACAGTAAACCTGAAGTGAAGTATCGAAATCTAAAACTAGACTCCCAGCAGTCGTTCAAATTATAGAAAATTAGAGTGTCAGTCCTGTTGTACTTAAGTCGGCATTATGCCTTTTGTATTAAATTCGGATGCAATTTCTGTGTTTCATCGTCAATGAGGAGGTCCAAGGGATGCAGTAAACCTGAAGTGAAGCATCGGAATCTAAAACTGGACTCACAGGAGAGGTTCAAATCATAGAAAGTTAGAGAGTCAGTCCTTTGGTAGTTAAGTCGGAATGGCGCATATTGTATTAAATTCGGATGCAATTTCTGTGTTTCATCGTCAATAAGAAGGTCCAAGGGATACAGTTAACCAGAAGTGAAGCATCGGAATCTAAAACTGGACTCACAGGACAGGTTCAAATCATAGAAAGTTAGAGAGTCAGTCCTCTTGTACTTAAGGCGGCATTCTGCCTTTTGTATTAGATTCGGATGCAATTTCTGTGTTTCACCGTCAATAAGAAGGTCCAAGGGATACAGTAAACCTGAAGTGAAGCATTAGAGTCTAAAACTGGACACACAGGAGAGGTTCAAATCATAGGATGTGAGAGTGTCAGTGCTCTTGTGCTTAAGTCGGCATTGTGCCTTTTGAATTTAATTCCGATGCAATTACTGTGCATCATCGTCAATAAGAAGGTCCAAGGTATACAGTAAACCTGAAGTGAAGCAGCGGAATCTAGAACTGGACTCACAGGAGAGGTTCAAATCATAGAAAGTTAGAGTGTCAAACCTCTTGTACTTAAGTCAGCATTGTGCCCATTGTATTAATCTCGGATGCAATTTCTGTGTTTCATCGTCAATAAGAAGGTCCAAGGGGTACAGTAAACCCGAAGTTAAGCATGGAAATCTAAAACGGGACTCACAGCAGAGTTTCAAATCATAGAAAGTCAGAGTGTCAGTCCTGTTGTACTTGAGTCGGCATTGTGCCTTTTGTATTAAATTCGGATGCAATTTCTGTGTTTCATCGCCAGTAAGATCGTCAAAGGGATACAGTAAACCTGAAGCTAAGCATCGGAAACTAAAACTGGACTCACAGGAGAGGTTCAAATCATAGAAAGTTAGAGTGTCAGTCCTCTTGTACTTAAGTCGGCATTGTGGCTTTGGTATTAAAATCGGATGGAATTTCTGTGTTTCATCGTCAGTAAGAAGGTCCAAGGCATACAGTAAACCTGAAGTAAAGCATCGGAATCTAGAACTGGACTCACAGGAGAGGTTCAAATCATAGAAAGTTAGAGTGTCAAACCTCTTGTACTTAAGTCAGCATTGTGCCCATTGTATTAATTTCGGATGCAATTTCTGTGTTTCATCGTCAATAAGAAGGTCCAAGGGGTACAGTAAACCTGAAGTTAAGCATGGAAATCTAAAACGGGACTCACAGCAGAGTTTCAAATCATAGAAAGTCAGAGTGTCAGTCCTCTTGTACTTGAGTCGGCATTGTGCCTTTTGTATTAAATTCGGATGCAATTTCTGTGTTTCATCGTCAGTAAGATCGTCAAAGGGATACAGTAAACCTGAAGCTAAGCATCGGAAACTAAAACTGGACTCACAGGAGAGGTTCAAATAATAGAAAGTTAGAGTGTCAGTCCTCTTGTACTTAAGTCGGCATTGTGGCTTTGGTATTAAAATCGGATGCAATTTCTGTGTTTCATCGTCCATAAGAAGGTCCAAGGAATACAGTAAACCTGAAGTAAAGCATCGGAATCTAAAACTGGACTCACAGGAGAGGTTCAAATCATAGAAAGTTAGAGTGTCAGTCCTCTTGTACTTCAGTCGGCATTGTGCTTTTTGTATTTAATTCGGATGCAATTTCTGTGTTTCATCGTCAGTAAGATGGTCAAAGGGATACGGTTAACCTGAAGTGAAGGATCGGGATATAAATCTGGACTCACAGGAGAGGTTCAAACCATAGAAAGTTAGAGTGTCAGTCCTATTGTACTTAAGTCGGCATTTTGCCTTTTGATTTTAATTCCGATGCAATTTCTGGGCTTCACGTCAATAAGAAGGTCCAAGGGATACGGTAAACCTGAAGTGAAGCTTCGGAGTCTACAACTGACTCACAGGAGAGGTTCAAATCATAGAAATTTAAAGTGTCAGTACTCTTGTACTTAAGTCGGCATTGTGCCATTTGAATTAAATTCGGATGCAATTTCTGTGTTTCATCGTCAATAAAAAGGTCCAAGGGATAAAGTAAACCTGAAGTGAAGCATTGGAATCTAAAACTGGACTCACCGGAGAGGTTCAAATCATCGGAAGTTAGAGTGTCAGTCCTCTTGTACTTAAGTCGGCATTGTGCCTTTTGTATTAAAATCGGATGCAATATCTGTGTTTCATCATCAATAAGAAGGTCCAAGGGATACAGTAAGCCTGAAGTGAAGCATCGGAATCTAAAACTGGACTCACAGGACAGGTTCAAATCATAGAAAGTTAGAGAGTCAGTCCTCTTGTACTTAAGGCGGCATTCTGCCTTTTGTATTAGATTCGGATGCAATTTCTGTGTTTCACCGTCAATAAGAAGGTCCAAGGGATACAGTAAACCTGAAGTGAAGCATTAGAGTCTAAAACTGGACACACAGGAGAGGTTCAAATCATAGGATGTGAGAGTGTCAGTGCTCTTGTGCTTAAGTCGGCATTGTGCCTTTTGAATTTAATTCCGATGCAATTACTGTGCATCATCGTCAATAAGAAGGTCCAAGGTATACAGTAAACCTGAAGTGAAGCAGCGGAATCTAGAACTGGACTCACAGGAGAGGTTCAAATCATAGAAAGTTAGAGTGTCAAACCTCTTGTACTTAAGTCAGCATTGTGCCCATTGTATTAATCTCGGATGCAATTTCTGTGTTTCATCGTCAATAAGAAGGTCCAAGGGGTACAGTAAACCCGAAGTTAAGCATGGAAATCTAAAACGGGACTCACAGCAGAGTTTCAAATCATAGAAAGTCAGAGTGTCAGTCCTGTTGTACTTGAGTCGGCATTGTGCCTTTTGTATTAAATTCGGATGCAATTTCTGTGTTTCATCGCCAGTAAGATCGTCAAAGGGATACAGTAAACCTGAAGCTAAGCATCGGAAACTAAAACTGGACTCACAGGAGAGGTTCAAATCATAGAAAGTTAGAGTGTCAGTCCTCTTGTACTTAAGTCGGCATTGTGGCTTTGGTATTAAAATCGGATGGAATTTCTGTGTTTCATCGTCAGTAAGAAGGTCCAAGGCATACAGTAAACCTGAAGTAAAGCATCGGAATCTAGAACTGGACTCACAGGAGAGGTTCAAATCATAGAAAGTTAGAGTGTCAAACCTCTTGTACTTAAGTCAGCATTGTGCCCATTGTATTAATTTCGGATGCAATTTCTGTGTTTCATCGTCAATAAGAAGGTCCAAGGGGTACAGTAAACCTGAAGTTAAGCATGGAAATCTAAAACGGGACTCACAGCAGAGTTTCAAATCATAGAAAGTCAGAGTGTCAGTCCTCTTGTACTTGAGTCGGCATTGTGCCTTTTGTATTAAATTCGGATGCAATTTCTGTGTTTCATCGTCAGTAAGATCGTCAAAGGGATACAGTAAACCTGAAGCTAAGCATCGGAAACTAAAACTGGACTCACAGGAGAGGTTCAAATAATAGAAAGTTAGAGTGTCAGTCCTCTTGTACTTAAGTCGGCATTGTGGCTTTGGTATTAAAATCGGATGCAATTTCTGTGTTTCATCGTCCATAAGAAGGTCCAAGGAATACAGTAAACCTGAAGTAAAGCATCGGAATCTAAAACTGGACTCACAGGAGAGGTTCAAATCATAGAAAGTTAGAGTGTCAGTCCTCTTGTACTTCAGTCGGCATTGTGCTTTTTGTATTTAATTCGGATGCAATTTCTGTGTTTCATCGTCAGTAAGATGGTCAAAGGGATACGGTTAACCTGAAGTGAAGGATCGGGATATAAATCTGGACTCACAGGAGAGGTTCAAACCATAGAAAGTTAGAGTGTCAGTCCTATTGTACTTAAGTCGGCATTTTGCCTTTTGATTTTAATTCCGATGCAATTTCTGGGCTTCACGTCAATAAGAAGGTCCAAGGGATACGGTAAACCTGAAGTGAAGCTTCGGAGTCTACAACTGACTCACAGGAGAGGTTCAAATCATAGAAATTTAAAGTGTCAGTACTCTTGTACTTAAGTCGGCATTGTGCCATTTGAATTAAATTCGGATGCAATTTCTGTGTTTCATCGTCAATAAAAAGGTCCAAGGGATAAAGTAAACCTGAAGTGAAGCATTGGAATCTAAAACTGGACTCACCGGAGAGGTTCAAATCATCGGAAGTTAGAGTGTCAGTCCTCTTGTACTTAAGTCGGCATTGTGCCTTTTGTATTAAAATCGGATGCAATATCTGTGTTTCATCATCAATAAGAAGGTCCAAGGGATACAGTAAGCCTGAAGTGAAGCATCGGAATCTAAAAGTGGACTCACAGGAGAGGTTCAAATCATAGAAAGTTAGAGTGTCAGTCCTCTTGTACTTAAGTCGGCATTGTGCCATTTGTATTAAATTCCGATGCAATTTCTGTGTTTCATCGTCAATAAGAAGGTCCAAGGGATACAGTAAACCTGAAGTGAAGCATCGGAATCTAAAACTGGACTCACAGCAGAGGTTCAAATCATAGAATGTTAGAGTGTCAGTTCTCTTGTACTTAAGTCGGCATTATGCCTTTTGTATTAAATTCGGATGCAATTTCTGTGTTTCATCGTCAATTAGGAGGTCCAAGGTATACAGTAAACCTGAAGTGAAGCATCGGAATCTAAAACTGGTATCACAGGAAAGGTTCGAATCACAGACAGTAAGAAGAGACAGTCCTCTTGTACTTCAGTCGGCATTGTGTCCATTTGTGTTTAATTCGGATGCAATTTCTGTGTTTCATCGTCAATAAGAAGGTCCAAGGGATACAGTAAACCTGAAGTGAAGCATCGGAATCTAAAACTGGACTCTCAGGAAAGGTTCATATCATAGAAAGTTAGAGTGTCAGTCCTCTTGTACTTAAGTCGGCATTGTGCCTTTTGTATTAAATTCGGATGCAATTACTGTGTTTCATCGTCAATAAGAAGGTCCAAGGGATACAGTAAACCTGAAGTGAAGCATCGGAATCCTAAACTGGACTCACAGGAGAGGTTCAAATCATAGAAAATTAGAGTGTCAGTCCTCTTGTACTTAAGTCGGCATTGTGCCTTTTGAATTTAATTCCGATGCAATTTCTGTGCTTCATCGTCAATAAGAAGGGCCAAGTGATACGGTAAACCTGAAGTGACGCTTAGGAATCTAAATTTGACTCTCAGGAGAGGTTCAAATCATAGAAAGTTAGAGTGTCAGTCCTCTTGTAATTAAGTCGGCATTGTGCCTTTTGTTTTAAATTTGGATGCAATTTCTGTGTTTCATTGTGAATAAGAAGGTCCAAGGGATACAGTAAACCTGAAGTGAAGCATCGAAATCTAAAACTAGACTCCCAGCAGAGGTTCAAATTATAGAAAGTTAGAGTGTCAGTCCTCTTGTACTTAAGTCGGCATTATGCCTTTTGTATTAAATTCGGATGCAATTTCTGTGTTTCATCGTCAATGAGGAGGTCCAAGGGATGCAGTAAACCTGAAGTGAAGCATCGGAATCTAAAACAGGACTCACAGGAGAGGTTGAAATCATAGAAAGTTAGAGAGTCAGTCCTTTGGTAGTTAAGTCGGAATGGCACATTTTGTATTAAATTCGGATGCAATTTCTGTGTTTCATCGTCAATAAGAAGGTCCAAGGGATACAGTAAACCAGAAGTGAAGCATCGGAATCTAAAACTGGACTCACAGGACAGGTTCAAATCATAGAAAGTTAGAGAGTCAGTCCTCTTGTACTTAAGGCGGCATTGTGCCTTTTGTATTAAATTCGGCTGCAATTTCTGTGTTTCATCGTCAATAAGAAGGTCCAAGGGATACAGTAAACCTGAAGTGAAGCATTGGAGTCTAAAACTGGACACACAGGAGAGGTTCAAATCATAGGATGTGAGAGTGTCAGTCCTCTTGTGCTTAAGTCGGCATTGTGCCTTTTGAATTTAATTCCGATGCAATTTCAGTGCATCATCGTCAATAAGAAGGTCCAAGGTATACAGTAAACCTGAAGTGAAGCAGCGGAATCTAGAACTGGACTCACAGGAGAGGTTCAAATCATAGGAAGTTAGAGTGTCAAATCTCTTGTACTTAAGTCAGCATTGTGCCCATTGTATTAATTTCGGATGCAATTCCTGTGTTTCATCGTCAATAAGAAGCTCCAAGGGATACAGTAAACCTGAAGTGAAGCATCGGAAACTAAAACTGGACTCACAGGAGAGGTTCAAATCATAGAAAGTTGGAGTGTCTGTCCTCTTGTACTTGAGTCGGCATTGTGCCTTTTGTATTAAATTCGGATGCAATTTCTGTGTTTCATCGTCAGTAAGATCGTTAAAGGGATACAGTAAACCTGAAGCTAAGCATCGGAAACTAAAACTGGACTCACAGGAGAGGTTCAAATCATAGAAAGTTAGAGTGTCAGTCCTCCTGTACTTAAGTCGGCATTGCGCCTTTTTTATTAAATTCGGATGCTATTTCTGTGTTTCATCGTCAAAAAGAAGGTCCAAGGGATACAGTAAATCTGAAGTGAAGCATCGGAATCCAAAACTGGACTAACAGGAGGGGTTCAAATCATAGAAAGTTAGATTGTCAGTCCTCTTGTACTTAAGTCGGCATTGTGGCTTTGGTATTAAAATCGGATGCAATTTCTGTGTTTCATCGTCAATAAGAAGGTCCAAGGCATACAGTAAACCTGAAGTAAAGCATCGGAATCTAAAACTGGACTCACAGGAGAGGTTCAAATCATAGAAAGTTAGAGTGTCAGTCCTCTTGTACTTCAGTCGGCATTGTGCTTTTTGTATTTAATTCGGATGCAATTTCTGTGTTTCATCGTCAGTAAGATGGTCAAAGGGGTACGGTTAACCTGAAGTGAAGGATCGGAATATAAAACTGGACTCACAGGAGAGGTTCAAATCATAGAAAGTTAGAGTGTCAGTCCTATTGTACTTAAGTCGGCATTTTGCCTTTTGATTTTAATTCCGATGCAATTTCTGGGCTTCACGTCAATAAGAAGGTCCAAGGGATACGGTAAACCTGAAGTGAAGCTTCGGAGTCTACAACTGACTCACAGGAGAGGTTCAAATAATAGAAAGTTAAAGTGTCAGTCCTCTTGTACTTAAGTCGGCATTGTGCCATTTGAATTAAATTCGGATGCAATTTCTGTGTTTCATCGTCAATAAAAAGGTCCAAGGGATAAAATAAACCTGAAGTGAAGCATTGGAATCTAAAACTGGACTCACCGCAGAGGTTCAAATTATCGAAAGTTAGAGTGTCAGTTCTCTTGTACTTAAGTCGGCATTGTGCCTTTTGTATTAAATTCGGATTCAATTTCTGTGTTTCATCGTCAATAAAAAGGTCCAAGGGATACAGTAAACCTGAAGAGAAGCGTCGGAATCTAAAACTGGTCTCACAGGAGAGGTTCAAAACAAAGAAAGTAAGTAGAGTCCGTCTTCTTGTTCTTAAGTCGGCATTGTGCCTTTTGTATAAAATTCGGATGCAATTTCTGTGTTTCATCGTCAATAAGAAGGTCCAAGGGATACAGTAAACCTGAAGTGAAGCATCGGAATCTAAAACTGGACTCACAGCAGAGGTTCAAATCATAGAATGTTAGAGTGTCAGTTCTCTTGTACTTAAGTCGGCATTGTGCCTTTTCTTTTACATTTGGATGCAATTTCTGTGTTTCATCGTCAATAAGAAGGTCCAAGGGATACAATAAACCTGAAGAGAAGCGTCGGAATCTAAAACTGGTCTCACAGGAGAGGTTCAAAACAAAGAAAGTAAGTAGAGTCCGTCTTCTTGTTCTTAAGTCGGCATTGTGCCTTTTGTATAAAATTCGGATGCAATTTCTGTGTTTCATCGTCAATAAGAAGGTCCAAGGGATACAGTAAACCAGAAGTGAAGCATCGGAATCTAAGACTGGACTCACTGGACAGGTTCAAATCATAAAAAGTTAGAGGGTCAGTCCTCTTGTACTTAAGGCGGCATTGTGCCTTTTGTATTTAATTCGGATGCAATATCTGTGTTTCATCGTCAATAATAAGGTCCAAGGGATACAGTAAAATTGAAGTGAAGCTTCGGAATCTAAAACTGGACTCACAGGAGAGGTTCAAATTATAGAAAATTAAAGTGTCAGTCCTCTTGTACTTAAGTCGGCATTGTGCCTTTTGTATTAAATACGGATGCAATTTCTGTGTTTCATCGTCAATAAGAAGCTCCAAGGGATACAGTAAACCTGAAGTGAAGCATCGGAAACTAAAACTGGACTAACAGGAGGGATTCAAATCATAGAATGTTAGAGTGTCAGTCCTATTGTACTTCAGTCGGCATTGTGCTTTTTGTATTTAATTCGGATGCAATTTCTGTGTTTCATCGTCAGTAAGATGGTCAAAGGGATACTGTAAACCTGAAGTGAAGGATCGGAATCTAAAACTGGACTCACAGGAGAGGTTCAAATCATAGAAAGTTAGAGTGTCAGTCCTATTGTACTTAAGTCGGCATTCTGCCTTTTGAATTTAATTTCGATGCAATTTCTGGGCTTCACGTCAATAAGAAGGTCCAAGGGATACGGTAAACCTGAAGTGAAGCTTTGGAGTCTACAACTGACTCACAGGAGAGGCTTAAATCATAGAAAGTTAAAGTGTCAGTCCTCTTGTACTTAAGTCGGCATTGTGCAATTTGAATTAAATTCGAATGCAATTTCTGTGTTTCATCGTCAATAAAAAGGTCCAAGGGATACAGTAAACCTGAAGTGAAGCATTGGAATCTAAAACTGGACTCACCGCAGAGGTTCAAATTATCGAAAGTTAGAGTGTCAGTCCTCTTGTACTTAAGTCGGCATTGTGCCTTTTGTATTAAAATCGGATGCAATATCTGTGTTTCATCGACAATAAGAAGGTCCAAGGGATACAGTAAACCTGAAGTGAAGCATCGGAATCTAAAAGTGGACTCACAGGAGAGGTTCAAGTGATAGAAAATTAGAGTGTCAGTCCTCTTGTACTTAAGTCGGCATTGTGCCATTTGTATTAAATTCCGATGCAATTTCTGTGTTTCATCGTCAATAAGAAGGTCCAAGGGATACAGTAAACCTGAAATGAAGCATCGGAATCTAAATCTGGACTCACAGCAGAGGTTCAAATCATAGAATGTTAGAGTGTCAGTTCTCTTGTCCTTAAGTCGGCATTGTGCCTTTTGAATTTAATTCCGATGCGATTTCTGTGTTTCATCGTCACGAAGAAGGTCCAAGGTATATAGTAAACCTGAAGTGAAGCACCGACATCTAAAACCGGACTCACAGGAGAGGTTCAAATCATAGAAAGTTAGAGTGTCAGACCTCTTGTACTTTTGTCGACATTGTGGCTTTTGAATTAAATTCGGATGCAATTTCTGTGTTTCATCGTCAATTAGGAGGTCCAAGGTATACAGTAAACCTGAAGTGAAGCATCGGAATCTAAAACTGGTATCACAGGAAAGGTTCTAATCACAGACAGTAAGAAGAGACAGTCCTCTTGTACTTCAGTCGGCATTGTTCCATTTGTATTTAATTCGGATGCAATTTATGTGTTTCATCGTCAATAACAAGGTCCAACGGATACAGTAAACCTGAAGTGAAGCATCGGAATCTAACACTGGACTCTCAGGAAAGGTTCACATCATAGAAAGTTAGAGTGTCAGTCCTCTTGTGCTTAAGTCGGCATTGTGCCTTTTGTATTAAATTCGGATGCAATTTCTGTGATTCATCGACAATAAGAAGGTCCAAGCGATACAGTAAACCTGAAGAGAAGCGTCGGAATCTAAAACTTGTCTCACAGGAGAGGTTCAAAACAAAGAAAGTAAGTAGAGACCGTCTACTTGTACTTAAGTCGGCATTGTGCCTTCTGTATAAAATTCGGATGCAATTTCTGTGTTTCATCGTCAATAGGAAGGTCCAAGGGATACAGTAAACCTGAAGTGAAACATCGGAATCCAAAACTGGACTCACAGGAGAGGTTCAAATCATAGAATGTTAGAGTGTCAGTCCTCTTGTGCTTAAGTCGGCATTGTGCCTTTTGTATTAAATTCGGATGCAATTTCTGTGTTTCATTATCAATAAGAAGGTCCAAGGGATACAGTAAACCTGAAGTGAAGCATCGAAATCTAAAACTAGACTCCCAGCAGAGGTTCAAATTATAGAAATTTAGAGTGTCAGTCCTCTTGTACTTAAGTCGGCATTATGCCTTTTGTATTAAATTCGGATGCAATTTCTGTGTTTCATCGTCAATGAGGAGGTCCAAGGGATACAGTAAACCTGAAGTGAAGCATCGGAATCTAAAACTGGACTCACAGGAGAGGTTCAAATCATAGAAAGTTAGAGAGTCAGTCCTTTGGTAGTTAAGTCGGAATGGCGCCTTTTGTATTAAATTCGGATGCAATTTCTGTGTTTCATCGACTATAAGAAGGTCCAAGGGATACAGTAAACCAGAAGTGAAGCATCGGAATCTAAAACTGGACTCACAGGACAGGTTCAAATCATAGAAAGTTAGAGAGTCAGTCCTCTTGTACTTAAGGCGGCATTGTGCCTTTTGTATTAAATTCGGATGCAATTTCTGTGTTTCATCGTCAATAAGAAGGTCCAAGGGATACAGTAAACCTGAAGTGAAGCATTGGAGTCTAAAGCTGGACTTACAGGTGAGGTTCAAATCATAGAAAGTTTGCGTGTCAGTCCTCTTGTACTTAAGTCGGCATTGTGAATTTTGAATTCAATTCCGATGCAATTTCTGTGCTTCATCGTCAATAACAAGGTCCAAGGGATACAGTAAACCTGAAGTGAAGCATCGGAATCTAAAACTTGACTCACAGGAGGTGCTCAAATCATTGAAAGTTAGAGTGTCAGTCCTCTTGTATTTAAGTCGGCATTGCGCCTTTTGTATTCAATTCGGATGCAATATCTTTGTTTCATCGTCAATAATAAGGTCCAAGGGATACAGTAAATTTGAAGTGAAGCTTCGGAATCTAAAACTGGACTCACAGGAGAGGTTCAAATAATAGAAAATTAAAGTGTCAGTCCTCTTGTACTTAAGTCGGCATTGTGCCTTTTGTATTAAACCCGGATTCAATTTCTGTGTTTCATCGTCAATAAGAAGGTCCAAGGGATACAGTAATCCAGAAGTGAAGCCTCGGAATCTAATACTGGACTAACTGGAGAGGTTCAAATCATAGAAAGTTAGGGCGTCAGTGCTCTTGTGCTTAAGTCGGCATTGTGCCTTTTGTATTAAATTCGGATGCAATTTCTGTGTTTCATCGTCAATAACAAGGTCCAAGGGATACAGTATACCTGAAGTGAAGCATCGGAATCTAAAACTGGACACACAGGAGAGGTTCAAATCATAGGATGTGAGAGAGTCAGTCCTCTTGTGCTTAAGTCGGCATTGTACGTTTTGAATTTAATTCCGATGCAATTTCTGTGCATCATCGTCAATAAAAAGGTCCAAGGTATACAGTAAACCTGAAGTAAAGCAGCGGAATCTAGAACTGGACTCACAGGAGAGGTTCAAATCATAGAAAGTTAGAGTGTCAAACCTCTTGTACTTAAGTCAGCATTGTGCCTATTGTATTAATTTCGGATGCAATTTCTGTGTTTCATCGTCAATAAGAAGCTCCAAGGGATACAGTAAACCTGAAGTGAAGCATCGGAAACTAAAACTGGACTCACAGGAGAGGTTCAAATCATAGAAAGTTGGAGTGTCAGTCCTCTTGTACTTATGTCAGCATTGTGCCTTTTGTATTAAATTCGGATGCAATTTCTGTGTTTCATCGTCAATAAGAAGGTCCAAGGGGTACAGTAAACCTGAAGTTAGGCATCGGAGTCTAAAACGGGACTCACAGCAGAGTTTCAAATCATAGAAAGTCAGAGTGTCAGTCCTCTTGTACTTGAGTCGGCATTTTGCCTTTTGTATTAAATTCGGATGCAATTTCTGTGTTTCATCGTCAGTAAGATGGTCAAAGGGATACAGTAACCCTGAAGCTAAGCATCGGAAACTAAAACTGGACTCACAGGAGAGGTTCAAATCATAGAAAGTTAGAGAGTCAGTCCTCCTGTACTTATGTCGGCATTGCGCCTTTTGTATTAAATTCGGATGCTATTTCTGTGTTTCATCTTCAAAAAGGAGGTCCAAGGGATACAGTAAATCTGAAGTGAAGCATCGGAATCTAAAACTGGACTAACAGGAGGGGTTCAAATCATAGAAAGTTAGATTGTCAGTCATCTTGTACTTAAGTCGGCATTGTGCCTTTGGTATTAAAATCGGATGCAATTTCTGTGTTTCATCGTCAATAAGAAGGTTCAAGGCATACAGTAAACCTGAAGTAAAGCATCGGAATCTAAAACTGGACTCACAGGAGAGGTTCAAATCATAGAAAGTTAGAGTGTCAGTCCTCTTGTACTTCAGTCGGCATTGTGCTTTTTGTATTTAATTCGGATGCAATTTCTGTGTTTCATCGTCAGTAAGATGGTCAAAGGGATACGGTAAACCTGAAGTGAAGGATCGGAATCTAAAACTGGACTCACAGGAGAGGTCCAAATCATAGAAAGTTAGAGTGTCAGTCCTATTGTACTTAAGTCGGCATTCTGCCTTTTGAATTTAATTCCGATGCAATTTCTGGGCTTCACGTCAATAAGAAGGTCCAAGGGATACGGTAAACCTGAAGTGAAGCATCGGAATCTAAAACTGGTCTCACAGGTAAGGTTCAAAACAAAGACAGTAAGAAGAGTCAGTCCTCTTGTACTTAAGTCGGCACTGTGCCTTTTGTATTAATTTCGGATGCAATTTCTGTGTTTTATCGTCAATAATAAGCTGCAAGGGATTCAGTGAACCTGAAGTGAAGCATCAGAATCGAAAACTGGCCTCACAGCAGAAGTTCAAATTATAGAAAGTTAGAGAGACAGTCCTCTTGTACTTAAGTCTTCATTGTGCCTTTTGTATTAAATTCGGATGCTATTTCTGTGTTTCATCGTCAATAAGAAGGTCCAAGAGATACTGTAAATCTGAAGTGAAGCATCGGAATCTAAAACTGGACTAACAGGAGGGGTTCAAATCATAGAAAGTTAGATTGTCAGTCCTCTTGTACTTACGTCGGCATTGTGCCTTTTGTATTAAAATCGGATGCAATTTCTGTGTTTCACCGTCAATAAGAAGGTCCATTGCATACAGTAAACTTGAAGTGAAGCATCGGAATCTAAAGCTGGACTCACAGGAGAGGTTCAAATCATAGAAAAATTTGAGTGTCAGTCCTCTTGTACTTAAGTCGGCATTGTGCCTTTTGTATTAAATTCGGATGCAATTTCTGTGTTTCATCGTCAATGAGGAGGTCCAAGGGGTACAGTAAATCTGAAGTGAAGCATCGGAATCTAAAACTGGACCCACAGCAGAGGTTCAAATCATAGAAAGTTAGAGTGTCAGTCCTCATGTACTTAAGTCGGCATAGTGCCTTTTGAATTTAATTCCGATGCTATTGCTGTGTTTTATCGTCAATAAGAAGGTCCAAGGTATACAGTAAACCTGAAGTGAAGCATCGGAATCTAAAACTGGTCTCACAGGAAAGGTTCTAAACATAGACAGTTAGAAGAGTCAGTCCTCTTGTACTTCAGTCGGCATTGTGAATTTTGTATTTAATTCGGATGCAATTTCTGTGTTTCATCGACAATAAGAAGGACCAAGGGATACAGTAAACCTGAAGTGACGCATCGGAATCTAAAACTTGACTCACAGGAGAGGCTCAGATCATAGAAAGTTAGAGTGTCAGTCCTGTGGATTTTGAATTAAATTCGGATGCAATTTCTGTGTTTCATCGTCAATTAGAAGGTCCAAGGTATACAGTAAACCTGAAGTGAAGCATCGAAATCTAAAACTGGTCTCACAGGAAAGGTTCTAATCATAGACAGTAAGAAGTGTCAGTCCTCTTGTACTTCAGTCGGCATTGTTCCTTTTGTATTAAATTCGGATGCAATTTATGTGTTTCATCGTCAACAAGAGGGACCAAGGGATACAGTAAACCTGAAGTGATGCATCGGAGTCTTAAACTGGACTCACAGGAGAGGTTCATATCATAGTACGTCAGAGTGTCAGTCCTCTTGTACTTAAGTCGGCATTGTGCCTTTTGAATTTAATTCCGATGCAATATCTGTGTTTTATCGTCAATAAGAAGGTCCAAGGGATACAGTAAACCTGAAGTGAAGCATCGAAATCTAAAACCGGACTCACAGGAGAGGTTCAAATCATAGAAATTTGGAGAGTCAGTCCTCTTGTACTTAAGTCGGCATTGTGCCCTTTGTAATTAATTCGGATGCAATTTCTGTGTTTCATCGTCAATAAGAAGGTCGAAGGGATACAGTAAACCTGAAGTGAACCATCGCAATCTAAAACTGGACTCACAGGAGAGGTTCAAATCATAGATAGTTAGAGTTTCAGTCCTCATGTACTTAAGTCGGCATTGTGCCTTTTGTATTAAATTCGGATGCAAATTTTGTGTTTCATCGTCAATAAGAAGGTCCAAGGGATACAGTAAACCTGAAGTGAAGCATCGGAATCTAAAACTGGGCTCACAGGAGAGGTTCAAATCATAGAAAGTTAGAGTGTCAGTCCTCTTGTACTTAAGTCGGCATTGCGCCTTTTGTATTAAATTCGGATGCAATTTCTGTGTTTCATCGTCAATTAGATAGTCCAAGGTATACAGTAAACCAGAAGTGAAGCATCGGACTCTAAAACTGGACTCACCGGAGAGGTTCAAATCATAGGAAGTTGGAGCGTCAGTCCTCTTGTACTTAAGTCGGCATTGTGCCACTTGTTTTTAATTCGGATGCAATCTCTGTGTTTCATCGTCAATAAGAAGGTCCAAGGGATACAGTAAACCTGAAGTGAAGCATCTGAGTC
Organism: Schistocerca americana; assembly: GCF_021461395.2. Classification (NCBI taxonomy): domain Eukaryota; kingdom Metazoa; phylum Arthropoda; class Insecta; order Orthoptera; family Acrididae; genus Schistocerca; species Schistocerca americana. Next base: position 64,708,712 of record NC_060121.1, read on the forward strand.
TAAAACTGGACTCACGGGAGACGTTCAAATCATAGAAAGTTAGCGTGTCAGTCCTCTTTTACTTAAGTCTGCATTGTGCCTTTTGAATTTAATTCCGATGCAATTTCTGTGCCTCATCGTCAATAACAAGGGCTAAGGGATACAGTAAAAATGTAGTGAAGCATCGGAATCTAAAACTTGACTCACAGGGGTGTTTCAAATCATAGAAAGTTTGTGCGTCAGTTCTCTTGTACTTAAGTCGGCATTGTGCCTTTTGTATTAAATTCGGGTGCATTTTCTGTGTTTCATCGTCAATAAGAAGGTCCAAGGGATACACCAAACCTGAAGTGAAGCATCAGAATCTAAAACTGGCCTCACAGCAGAGGTTCAAATTATAGAAATTTATAGTGTCAGTCCTCTGTACTTAAGTCAACATTGTGCCTTTTGTATTAAATTCGGATCCAATTTCTGTGTTTTATCGTCAATAAGAAAGTCCATGGGATACAGCAAATCTGAAGTGAAGCATCGGAATCTAAAACTGGAGTCACAGGAGAGGTTCAAATCATAGGAAGTTAGAATGTCAGTCCTCTTGTACTTAAGTCGGCATTGTGCCTTTTGCATTAAAATCGGATGCAATATCTGTGTTTCATCGTCAATAAGAAGGTCCAAGGGATACAGTAAACCTGAAGTGAAGCATCAGAATCTAAAAGTGGACTCACAGGAGAGGTTCCAATCACAGAAAGTTAGAGTGTCAGTCCTCTTGTACATAAGTCGGCATTGTGCCATTTGTATTAAATTCGGAAGCAATTTCGGTGTTTCATCGCCAATAAGAAGGTCCAAGGGATACAGTAAACCTGAAGTGAAGCATCGGAATCTAAAACTGGACTGACAGCAGAGGTTCAAATCATAGAAAGTTAGAGTGTCAGTTCTCTTGTACTTAAGTCGGCATTGTGCCTTTTGAATTTAATTCCGATGCGATTTCCGTGTTTCATCGTCACGAAGAAGGTCCAAGGTATACAGTAAACCTGAAGTGAAGCATCGAAATCTAAAACTGGTCTCACAGGAAATGTTCTAAACATAGACAGTAAGAAGAGTCAGTCCTCTTGTACTTCAGTCGGCATTGTGCCTTTTGTATTTAATTCGGATGCAATTTCTGTGTTTCATCGTCAACAAGAGGGACCAAGGGATACAGTAAACATGAAGTGAAGCATCGGAATCTAAAACTGGACTCACTGGACAGGTTCAAATCATAGTAAGTTAGAGAGTCACTCCTCTTGTACTAACGTCGGCATTGTGCCTTTTGTATTAAATTCGGATGCAATTTCTGTGTTTCATCGTCAATAAGAAGGTCCAAGGGATACAGTAAACATGAAGTGAAGCATCGGAATGTAAAACTGGACCCACTGTTCAGGTTCAAATCATAGAAAGTTAGTGAGTCACTCCTCTTGTATTTATGTCGGCATTGAGCCTTTTGTATAAAATTCGGGTGCAATTTCTGTGTTTCGTCGTCAATAAGAAGGTCCAAGGGATACAGTTAACTTGAGGTGAAGCATCGGAGTTTAAAACTGGACTCACAGGAGAGGTTCAGATCATTGAAAGTTGGCGTGTCAGTCCTCTTGTACTTAAGTCGGCATTGTGCCTTTTTAGTTCTATTCCTTTGCAATTTCTGTTCTTCATTGTCAATGAGAAGGTCCAAGGGATACGGTAAACCTGAACGTGAAGCAGCGGAATCTAAAACTGGACTCACAGGAGAGGTTCAATTGATAGAAAGTTAGAGCGTCAAACCTCTTGTACTTAAGTCGGCATTGTGCCTTTTGTATTAAATTCGGATGCAATTTCTGTGTTTCATCGACAATAAGAAGGTCCAAGGGATACAGTAAACCTGAAGTGAAGCATCAGAATCTGAAACTGGACTCACAGCAGAGGTTTAAATCATAAGAGTTAGAGTGTCAGTCCTCTTGTACTTAAGTCGGCATTGTGCCTTTTGAATTTAATTCCGATGCAATTTCTGTGTTTTATCGTCAATAAGAAGGTCCAAGGGATACAGTGAACCAGAAGTGAAGCATCAAAATCTAAAACCGGACTCACAGGAGAGGTTCAAATCAATAAAATTTGGAGAGTCAGTCCTCTTGTACTTATGTCGGCATTGTGTCATTTGTATTTAATTCGGATGCAATTTCTGTGTTTCATCGTCAATAAGAAGGTCCAAGGGATACAGTAAACCTGAAGTAATGCGTCGGAGTCTAAAACTGGACTCACTAGAGAGGTTCAAATGATAGAAAGTTAGCGTGTCAGTCCTCTTTTACTTAAGTCGGCATTGTGCCTTTTGTATTAATTTCTGATGCAATTTCTGTGTTTCATCGTCAACAAGAAGGTCCAAGGGATACAGTAAACCTGAAGGGGAGCATCGGAATCTAAAACTAAACTCACATGAGAGGTTCATTTCATAGTACGTTAGAGTGTCAGTCCTCTTGTACTTAAGTCGGCATTGTGCCTTTTGTAATTAATTCGGATGCAATTCCTGTGTTTCACCGTCAATAAGAAGGTCGAAGGGATACAGTAAACCTGAAGTGAAGCATCGGAATTCAAAAACTGGACTCACAGGAGAGGTTCACATCATAGATAGCTAGAGTTTCAGTCCACATGTACTTAAGTCGGCATTGTGCCTTTTGTATTAAATTCGGATGCAAATTCTGTGTTTCATCGTCAATAAGAAGGTCCAAGGGATACAGTAAACCTGAAGTGAAGCATCGGAATCTAAAACTGGACTCACAGGAAAGGTTCAAATCATAGAAAGTTAGAGTGTCAGTCCATTTGTACTTAAGTCGGCATTGCGCCTTTTGAATTAAATTCGGTTGCAATTTCTGTGTTTCATCGTCAATAAGAAGGTCCAAGGGATACATCAAACCTGAAGTGAAGCATCAGAATCTAAAACTTTCCTCACAGCAGAGGTTCAAATTATAGAAAGTTATAGTGTCAGTCCTCTGTACTTAAGTCAACATTGTGCCTTTTGTATTAAATTCGGAAGCAATTTCTGTGTTTCATCGTCAATAAGATGGTCCATGGGATACAACAAATCTGAAGTGAAGCATCGAAATCTAAAACTGGACTCACAGGAGAGGTTCAATTCATAGAAAGTTAGAATGTCAGTCCTCTTGTACTTAAGTCGGCATTGTGCCTTTTGCATTAAAATCGGATGCAAAATCTGTGTTTCATCGTCAATAAGAAGGTCCAAGGGATACAGTAAACCTGAAGTGAAGCATCGGAATCTAAAAGTGGACTCACAGGAGAGGTTCAAATCATAGAAATTTAGAGTGTCAGTCCTCTTATACTTAAGTCGGCATTGTGCCATTTGTATTAAATTCGGATGCAATTTCTGTGTTTCATCGCCAATAAGAAGGTCCAAGGGATACAGTAAACCTGAAGTGAAGCATCGGAATCTAAAACTGGACTCACAGCAGAGGTTCAAATCATAGAAAGTTAGAGTGTCAGTCCACTTGTACCTAAGTCGGCATTGTGCCTTTTGAATTTAATTCCGATGCAATTTCTATGCTTCATCGTCAATAAGAAGGTCCAAGGTATACAGTAAACCAGAAGTGAAGCATCGGAATCTAAAACTGGACTCACAGGACAGGTTCAAATCGTAGAAAGTTAGAGAGTCAGTCCTCTGGTAGTTAAGTCGGAATGGCGCCTTTTGTATTAAATACGGATGAAAATTCTGTGTTTCATCGTCAGTAAGAAGGTCCAAGGGATACAGTAAACCTGAAGTGAAGCATCGGAATCTAAAACTGGACTCACAGGACAGGTTCAAATCATAGAAAGTTTGAGAGTCAGTCCTCTTGTACTTAAGGCGGCATTGTGCCATTTGTATTAAATTCGGATGCAATTTCTGTGTTTCATCGTCAATAAGAAGGTCCAAGGGATGCAGTAAACCTGAACTGAAGCATCAGTATCCAAAACTGGACACACAGGAGAGGTCAAATCATAGAAAGTTAGAGTGTCAATCCTCTTGTACTTAAGTCGGCATTGTGCCTTTTGAATTTAATTCCGATGGAATTTCTGTGCTTCATCGTCAAAAAGAAGGTCCAAGTGATACGGTAAACCTGAAGTGACGCTTAGGAATCTAAATTTGACGCACAGGAGGGGTTCAAATCATAGAAAGTTAGAGTGTCAGTCCTCTTGTACTTAAGTCGGCATTGTGCCTTTTGTTTTAAATTTGGATGCAATTTCTGAGTTTCATTGTCAATAAGAAGGTCCAAGGGATACAGTAAACCTGAAGTGAAGCATCGAAATCTAAAACTAGACTCACAGCAGAGGTTCCATTTATAGAAAGTTAGAGTGTCAGTCCTCTTGTACTTAAGTCTGCATTGTGCCTCTTGTATTAAATTCGGATGCAATTTCTGTGTTTCATCGCCAATGAGGAGGTCCAAGGGATACAGTAAACCTGAAGTGAAGCATCGGAATCTAAAACTGGACTCACAGGAGAGGTTGAAATCATAGAAAGTTAGAGAGTCAGTCCTCTGGTAGTTAAGTCGGAATGGCGCCTTTTGTATTAAATACGGATGAAATATCTGTGTTTCATCGTCAGTAAGAAGGTCCAAGGGATACAGTAAACCTGAAGTGAAGCATCGGAATCTAAAACTGGACTCACAGGACAGGTTCAAATCATAGAAAGTTAGAGAGTCAGTCCTCTTGTACATAAGGCGGCATTGTGCCATTTGTATTAAATTCGGATGCAATTTCTGTGTTTCATCGTCAATAAGAAGGTCCAAGGGATACAGTAAACCTGAAGTGAAGCATCGGAGTCTAAAATGGGACTTACAGGTGAGGTTCAAATCATAGGAAGTTTGCGTGTCAGTCCTCTTGTACTTAAGTCGGCATTGTGATTTTTGAATTCAATTCCGATGCAATTTCTGTGCTTCATCGTCAATAACAAGGTCCAAGGGATACAGGAATCATGAAGTGAAGCATCGGAATCTATAACTTCACTCACAGGAAGTGCTCAATTCATAGAAAGTTAGAGTGTCAGTCCTCTTGTACTTAAGTCGGCATTGCGCCTTTTGTATTAAATTCGGATGCAACATCTGTGTTTCATCGTCAATATTAAGTTCCAAGGGATACAGTAAAATGGATGTGAAGCATCCTAATCTAAAACTGGACTCACAGGAGAGGTTCAAATAATAGAAAATTAATGTGTCAGTCCTCTTGTACTTAAGTCGGCATTGTGCCTTTTGTATTAAATACGGATGCAATTTCTGTGTTTCATCGTCAATAAGAAGGTCCAAGGGATACAGTAATCCTGAAGTGAAGCATCGGAATCTAATACTGGACTAACTAGAGAGGTTCAAATCATAGAAAGTTAGAGCGTCAGTGCTCTTGTGTTTAAGTCGTCATTGTGCCTTTTGTATTAAATTCGGATGCAATTTCTGTGTTTCATCGTCAATAACAAGGTCCAAGGGATACAGTATACCTGAAGTGAAGCATCGGAATCTAAAACTGGACACACAGGAGCGGTTCAAATCATAGGATGTGAGAGTGTCAGTCCTCTTGTGCATAAGTCGGCATTGTGCCTTTTGAATTTAATTCCAATGCAATTTCTGTGCATCATCGTCAATAAGAAGGTCCAAGGTATACAGTAAAGCTGAAGTGAAGCAGCGGAATCTAGAACTGGACTCACAGGAGAAGTTCAAATCATAGAAAGTTGGAGTGTCATTCCTCTTGTACTTATGTCGGCATTGTGCCTTTTGTATTAAATTCGGATGCAATATCTGTGTTTCATCGTCAATAAAAAGGTCCAAGGGGTACAGTAAACCTGAAGTTAAGCATCGGAATCTAAAACTGGACTCACAGGAGAGGTTCAAATCATAGAAAGTTAGAGTGGCAGTCCTCCAGTACATAAGTCGGCATTGTGCCTTTTGTATTAAATTCGGATGCAATTTCTGTGTTTCATCGTCAATAAGAACGTCCAAGGGATACAGTAAACCTGAAGTGAAGCATCGGAATCTAAAACTGGACTCACAGGAGAGGTTCAAATCATAGAAAGTTGGAGTGTCAGTCCTCTTGTACTTAAGTCGGCATTGTGCCATTTGAATCAAATTCGGATGCATTTTCTGTGTTTCATCGTCAATAAAAATGTCCAAGGGATACAGTAAACCTGAAGTGAAGCATCGGAATCTAAAACTGGACTCACAGCAGATGTTCAAATTATCGTAAGTTAGAGCGTCAGTCCTCTCGTACTTAAGTCGGCATAGTGCGTTTTGTATTACATTTGGATACAATTTCAGTGTTTCATCGTCAATAAGATGGTCCAAGGGATACAGTAAACCTGAAGTGAAGCATCGGAATCTAAAACAGGACTCACAGGAGAGGTTCAAATCATAGAAAGTTAGAGTGTCAGTCCTGTTGTACTTAAGTCGGCATTGGTCCTTTTGTATTAAATTCGGATGCAATTTCTGAGTTTCATCGTCAATAAGAAGGTCCAAGGGATACAGCAAACCTGAAGTGAAGCATCGGAATCTAAAACCGGACTCACAGCAGAGGTTCAGATCATAGAAAGTTAGAGTGTCAGTCCTCATGTACTTAAGTGGGCATTGTGCCTTTTGAATTTAATTCCGATGCTATTTCTGTGTTTTATCGTCAAAAGAAGGTCCCAGGTATACAGTAAAAAAGACGTGAAGCATCGGAAAATAAAACCGGACTTACTGGAGAGGTTCCAATCATAGAAAGATAGATGGTCAGTCCTCTTGTACCTAAGACGGCATTGTGGTTTTCGAATTAAATTCGGATGCAATGTTTGTGTTTCATCGTCAATAAGAAGGTCCAAGGTATACAGTAAACCTGAAGTGAAGCATCGGAATCTAAAACTGGTCTCACAGGAAAGGTTCTAAACATAGACAGTAAGAAGAATCAGTCCTCTTGTACTTCAGTCGGCATTGTCCCTTTTGTATTTAATTCGGATGCAATTTCTGTGTTTCATCGTCAATAAGAAGGACCAAGGGATACAGTAAACTTGAAGTGAAGCATCGGAGTCTTAAGCTGGACTCAAGGAGAGGTTCAAATCGTAGAAATTTTGCGTGTCAGTCCTCATGTCCTTAAGTCAGCATTGTGATTTTTGAATTCTTTTTCGATGCAATTTCTGCGCTTCATCGTCAATAACAATGTCCAAGGGATACTGTAATCCTGAAGTGAAGCATCGGAATCTATAACTTGACTCACAGGAGAGGCTCAAATCATAGAAAGTTACAGTGTCAGTCCTATTGTACTTAAGTCGGCATTGCGCCTGTTGTATTCAATTCGGATGCAATTTCAGTGTTTCATCGTCAATAAAAATGTCCAAGGGATACAGTAAACCTGATGTGAAGCATCGGAATCTAAATCTGGTCTCACAGGAAAGGTTCTAATCGTAGACAGTAAGAAGAGACAGTACTCTTGTACTTCAGTCGGCATTGTGCTTTTTGTATTTAATTCGGATGCAATTTCTGTGTTTCATCGTCAATAAGAAGTTTCAAGGGATACAGTAAACCTGAAGTGAAGCATCGGAATCTAAAACTGGACTCACGGCAGAGGTACAAATTATAGAAAGTTAGAGTGTCAGTCCTCTTGTACTTACGTCGGCATTATGCCTTTTGTATTAAATTCCGTTGCAATTTCAGTGTTTCATCGTCAATAAGGAGGTCCAAGGGATACAGTAAACCTGAAGTGAAGCATCAGAATTTAAAACTGGATTCACAGGAGAGGTTCAATTAATAGAAAGTTAAAGTGTCAGTCCTCTTGTACTTAAGTCGGCATTGTGCCTTTTGTATTATATTTGTATGCAATTTCTGTGTTTCATCGACAGTAAGAAGGTCCAAGGGATACAGTAAACCTGAAGCGAAGCATGGGAGTCTACAGCTGGACTCACAGGAGAGGTTCACATCATAGAAAGTTGGCGTGTCAGTCTTCTTGCACTTAAGTCGGCATTGTGCCTTTTCAGTTCAATTCCGCCGCAATTTCTGTGCTTCATTGTCAATGAGAAGGTCCAAGTGATACAGTAAACCTGACGTGAAGCAGCGGAATCTAAAACTGGACTCAGAGGAGAGGTTCAATTCATAGAAAGTTAGAGCGTCAAACCTCTTGTACTTAAGTCGGCCTTGTGCCTTTTGTATTTATTTCGGATGCATTGTCTGTGTTTCATCGTCAATAAGAAGGTCCAAGGTATACAGTAAACCTGAAATGAAGCATCGAAATCCAAAACCGGACTCACAGGAGAACTTGAAATCATAGAAAGTTAGAGTGTCAGTCCTCTTGTACTTAAGTCGGCATTGTGGCTATTGAATTAAATTCGGATGCAATTTCTGTGTTTCATCGTCAATAATAAGGACCGAGGGATACAGTAAACCTGAAGTGATGCATCGGAGTCTTAAACTGGACTCACAGGAGAGGTTCTAATCATAGAAAGTTAGCGTGTCAGTCCTCTTGTACTTAAGTCGGCAATGTGCCTTTTGTATTATATTTGTATGCAATTTCTGTGTTTCATCGTCAGTAAGAAGGTCCAAGGGATACAGTAAACCTGAAGTGAATCATCTGAATCTAAAACTGGACTCACAGGAAAGGTCCATATCATGGAAAGTTAGAGTGTAAGTCCTCTTGTACTAAAGTCGGCATTGTGCCTTTTGAATTTAATTCCGATTAAATTTCTGTGCTACATCGTCAATAAGAAGGTCCATGGGATACAGTAAACCTGAAGTGAAGCATCGGAGTCTAAAACTGGACTCACAGGAGAGGTTCACATCATAGAAAGTTGGCGTGTCAGTCCTCTTGCACTTAAGTCGGCATTGTGCCTATTGAGTTCAATTCCGCCGCAATTTCTGTGCTTCATTGTCAATGAGAAGGTCCAAGGGATACAGTAAACCTGACGTGAAGCAGCGGAATCTAAAACAGGACTCAGAGGAGAGGTTCAATTCATAGAAAGTTAGAGCGTCAAACCTTTTGTACTTAAGTCGGCATTGTGCCTTTTGTATTAATTTCGGATTCATTTTCTGTGTTTCATCGTCAATAAGAAGGTCCAAGGTATACAGTAAACCTGAAGTGAAGCATCGAAATCCATAACCGGACTCACAGGAGAACTTGAAATCATAGAAAGTTAGAGTGTCAGTCCTCTTGTACTTAAGTCGGCATTGTGGCTATTGAATTAAATTCGGATGCAATTTCTGTGTTTCATCGTCAATTAGTAGGTCCAAGGTATACAGTAAACCTGATGTGAAGCATCGGAACCTAAATCTGGTCTCACAGGAAAGGTTCTATTCATAGACAGTAGGAAGAAACAGTCCTCTTGTACTTTAGTCGGCATTGTGCCCTTTGTATTTAATGCGGATGCAATTTCCGTGTTTCATCGTCAATAACAAGGTCCAAGGGATACAGTAAACCTGAAGTGAAGCATCAGAGACTAAAACTGGACTCACAGGAGAGGTTGACATCATAGAAATTTGGCGTGTCAGTCCTCTTGTACTTAAGTCGGCATTGTGCCTTTTGTATTTAATTCGGATGCAATTTCTGTGTTTCATCGTCAATAAGAAGGTCCAAGGGATACAGTAAACCTGAAGTGAAGCATCGGAATCTAAAACTGGAGTCACGGCAGAAGTACAAATTATAGAAAGTTAGAGTGTCAGTCCTCTTGTACTTAAGTCGGCATTGTGCATTTTGTATTAAATTCGGATGCAATTTCAGTGTTTCATCGTCAATAAGGAGGTCCAAGATATACAGTAAACCTGAAGTGAAGCATCGGAATCTAAAACTGGTCTCACAGGAAAGGTTCAAAGCAAAGACAGTAAGAAGAGTCAGTCTTCTTGTACTTAAGTCGGCATTGTGCCTTTTGTATTTAATTCGGATGCCATTTCTGCGTTTCATCGTCAATAAGAAGGTCCAAGGGATACAGTAAACCTGAAGTGAAGCATCGGAATCTAAAACTGGACTCACGGCAGAGGTTCAAATTAAAGAAAGTTAGACTGTCAGTCCTCTTGTACCTAAGTCGGCATTGTGCCTTTTGTATTAAATTCGGATGCAATTTCTGTGTTTCATCGTCAATAAGAAGGTCCAAGGGATACAGTAAACCTGAAGTGAGGCATCGTAGTCTAAAACTGGACTCACAGGAGTGGTTCAAATTATAGAAAGTTAGCGTGTCAGTCCTCTTGTACTTATGTCGGCATTGTGTTTTTTGAATTTAATTCCGATGCAATTTCTGTGCTTCATCTTCAATAACAAGGTCCAAGGGATACAGTAAACCTGAAGGGAAGCATCGGAATCTAAAACTTGACTCACAGGAGAGGTTCAAATCATAGAAGGATAGAGTGTCTGTCCTCTTGTACTTATGTCGCCATTGTGCCTTTCGTATTAATTTCGGTTGCAATTTCTGTGTTTCATCGTCAATAAGAAGGTTCAAGGGATACAGTAAAACTGAAGTGAAGCATCGGAATCTAAAACTGGACTCACAGGAGAGGTTCGAATAATAGAATGTTAAAGTGTCAGTCCTCTTGTACTTATGTCGGGATTGCACCTTTTGTGTTAAATTCGGATGCAATTTCTGTGTTTCATCGTCAGTAAGAAGGTCCAAGGGATACAGTGAACATGAAGTGAAGCATCGGAATCTAAAACTGGACTCAGAGGAAAGGTCCATATCATAGAAAGTTAGAGTGTAAGTCCTCTTGTACTAAAGTCGGCATTGCGCCTTTTATATTAAATTCCGATGCAATTTCTGTGTTTCATCGTCAATAAGAAGGTCCAAGGGATTTAGTAAACCTGAAGTGAAGCATCGGAATCTAAAACTGGACTCACTGGACAGGTTCAAATCATAGAAAGTTAGAGAGTCACTCCTCTTGTACTTATGTCGGCATTTTGCCTTTTGTATGAAATTCGGGTGCAATTTCTGTGTTTCATCGTCAATAAGAAGGTCCAAGGGATACAGTAAACCTGAAGCGAAGCATCGGAGTCTAAAACTGGACTCACAGGAGAGGTTCACATCATAGAAAGTTGGCGTGTCAGTCCTCTTGTACTTAAGTCGGCATTGTGCCTTCTGAGTTCAATTCCGCTGCAATTTCTGTGCTTCATTGTCAATGAGAAGGTCCAAGGGATACAGAAAACCTGACGTGAAGCAGCGGAATCTAAAACTGGACTCAGAGGAGAGGTTCAATTCATAGAAAGTTAGAGCGTGAAACCTCTAGTACTTAAGTCGGCATTGTGCCTTTTGTATTAGATTCGGATGCAATTTCTGTGTTTCATCGTCAATAAGAAGGTCCAAGGGATACAGTAAACCTGAAGTGAGGCATCGTAGTCTAAAACTGGACTCACAGGAGTGGTTCAAATTATAGAAAGTTGGCGTGTCAGTCCTCTTGTACCTATGTCGGCATTGTGTTTTTTGAATTTAATTCCGATGCAATTTCTGTGCTTCATCTTCAATAACAAGGTCCAAGGGATACAGTAAACCTGAAGGGAAGCATCGAAATCCAAAACCGGACTCACAGGAGAGCTTGAAATCATAGAAAATTAGAGTGTCAGTCCTTTTGTACTTAAGTCGGCCTTGTGGCTATTGAAGTACATTCGGATGCAATTTCTGTGTTTCATGGTCAATTAGAAGATCCAAGGTATACAGTAAACCTGATGGGAACCATCGGAATCTAAATCTGGTCTCACAGGAAAGGTTCTATTCATTGACAGTAAGAAGAAACAGTACTCTTGTACTTCAGTCGGCATTGTGCCCTTTGTATTTGATTCGGATGCAATTTCTGTGTTTCATCGTCAATAACAAGGGCCAAGGGATACAGTAAACTTGAAGTGAAGCATCGGAGACTAAAACTGGACTCGCAGGAGAGGTTGACAACATAGAAATTTGGCGTGTCAGTCCTCTTGTACTTAAGTCGGCATTGTGCCCTTTGTATTTAATTCGGATGCAATTTATGTGTTTCATCGTCCATAAGAAGGTCCAAGGGATACAGTAAACCTGAAGTGAAGCATCGGAATTTAAAACTGGAGTCACGGCAGAGGTACAAATTATAGAAAGTTAGAGTGTCAGTCCTCTTGTACTTAAGTCGGCATTGTGCATTTTGTATTAAATTCTGATGCAATTTCAGTGTTTCATCGTCAATAAGGAGGTCCAAGGGATACAGTAAATCTGAAGTGAAGCATCGGAATTTAAAAATGGATTCACGGGAGAGGTTCAATTAATAGAAAGTTAAAGTGTCAGTCCTCTTGTACTTAAGTCTACATTGTGCCTTTTGTATTAAACTCGGATGCAATTTCTGTGTTTCATAGTCAATAAGAAGGTCCAGGGGATACAGTAAACCTGAAGTGAAGCATCGGAATCTAAAACTGGACACACAGGAGTGGTTCAAATCATAGGAAGTGAGAGTGTCAGTTCTCTTGTACTTAAGTCGTCATTGTGCCTATTGAATTTAATTCCGATGCAATTTCTGTGCTTCATCGTCAATAAGAAGGTCCAAGGGATACAGTAAACCTGAAGTGAAGCAGCGGAATCTAAAACTGGACTCACAGGAGAGGTTCAAATCATAGAAAGTTAGAGTGTCTCACCTCTTGTACTTAAGCCGGCTTTGGGCTTTTTGTATTAAATTCGGATGCGATTTCTGTGATTCATCGTTAATAAGATGGTCCAAGGGATACAGTAAACCTGAAATGAAGCATCGGAATCTAAAACTGGACTCAGATAGGAGGTTCAAATTATAGAAAGTTAACGTGTCAGTCCTCTTTTACTTAAGTCGGCATTGTGCCTATTGAATTTAATTCCGATATAATTTCTTTGCTTCATCGTCATTAACGAGGTCCAAGGGATACAGTAAACCTGAAGTGAAGCATCGGAATCTAAAACTTGACTCACAGGAGACGTTCAATTCATAGAAAGTTAGTGTGTCAGTCCTCTTTCACTTAAGTCGGCATTGTGCCTATTGAGTTTAATTCCGAAATAAATTCTTTGCTTCATCGTCAATAACAAGGTCCAAGGGATACAGTAAACCTGAAGTGAATTATCGGAATCTAAAACTGGTCTCACAGGAAAGGTTCAAAGCAAAGACAGTAAGAAGAGTCAGTCTTCTTGTACTTAAGTCGGCATTGTGCCTTTTGTATTTAATTCGGATGCCATTTCTGCGTTTCATCGTCAATAAGAAGGTCCAAGGGATACAGTAAACCTGAAGTGATGCATCGGAATCTGAAACTGGACTCACAGGTAAGGTTCAAATCATAGAAAGTTAGAATGTCAGTCCTCTTGTACTGAAGTCAGCATTGTGCCTTTTGTATTAAATTCGGATGCAATTTCTGAGTTTCATCGTCAATAAGAAGGTCCAAGGTATACAGTAAACCTTAGGTGAAGCATCGGTGTCTAAAACAGGACTTACAGGTGAGTTTCAAATCATAGAAAGTTAGCGTGTCAGTCCTCTTGTACTTAAGTCTGCATTGTGCCTTTTGAATTAAATTCGGATGCAATTTCTGTGTTTCATCGTCAAAAAGAAGGTCCAAGGGATACAGTAAACCTGAAGTGAAGCATCAGAATCTAAAACTGGACTCTCAGGAAAGGTTCATATCATAGAAAGTTAGAGTGTCAGTCCTCTTGTACTTAAGTCGGCATTGTGCCTTTTGTATAAAATTCGGATGCAATTTCTGTGTTTCTTCGTCAATAAGAAGGTCCAAGGGATACGGAAAACCTGAAGTGAAGCATCGGAATCTAAATCTGGACATACAGGAGAGATTCAGATCATCGAAAGTTAAAATGTCAGTCCTCTTGTACTTAAGTCGGCACTGTGCCTTTTGTATAAAATTCGGATGCAATTTCCGTGTTTCATCATCAATAACCAGGTCCAAGGGATACAGTAAACCTGAAGTGAAGCATCGGAGACTAAAACTGGACTCACAGGAGAGGTTCACATCATAGAAATTTGGCCGTTCAGTCCTCTTGTACTTAAGTCGGCATTGTGCCTTTTGAGATCAATTTCGTTCCAATTTCTGTGCTTCATCGTCAATGAGAAGGTCCAAGGGATACAGTGAACCTGACGTGAAACAGCGGAATCAAAAACTGGACTCACAGGAGAGGTTCAAATCATAGAAAGTTAGAGCGTCAAACCTCTTGTACTTAAGTCGGCATTGTGCCTTTTGTATTTAGTTCGGATGCATTTTCTGTGTTTCATCGTCAATAAGAAGGTCCAAGGTAACCAGTAAACCTGAAGTGAAGCATCGAAACCTAAAACCGGACTCATAGGAGAGGTTCAAATCATAGAAAGTTAGGGTGTCAGTCTACTCGTACTTAAGTCGGCATTGTAACTTTTGAGTTAAATTCGGATGCAATTTCTGTGTTTCATCGTCAATTACAAGGTCCAAAGTATACAGTAAACCTGATGTGACGCATCGGAATCTAAATCTGGTCTCACAGGAAAGGTTCTAATCGTAGACAGTAAGAAGTGACAGTCCTCTTGTACGTCAGTCGGCATTGTGCCTTTTGTATTTAATTCGGATGCAATTTCTGTGTTTCAACGTCAATAAGAAGGTCCAAGGGATACAGTAAATCTGAAGTGAAGCATCGGAATCTAAAACTGGACTCACGTCATCGGTACAAATTATAGACAGTTAGAGTGTCAGTCCTCTTGTACTTAAGTCGGCATTGTGCATATTGTGTTAAATTCAGATGCAATTTCAGTGTTTCATCGTCAATAAGGAGGTCCAAGGGATACAGTTAACCTGAAGTGAAGCATCGGAATTTGAAACTGGATTCACGGGAGAGGTTCAATTAATAGAAAGTTAAAGTGTCAGTCCTCTTGTACTTAAGTCGGCATTGTGCCTTATGTATTAAATTCGGATGCAATTTCTGTGCTTCATAGTCAATATGAAGGTCCAGGGGATACAGTAAAACTGAAGTGAAGCATCGGAATCTAAAACTGGACACACAGGAGTGGTTCAAATTATTGGAAGTGAGAGTGTCAGTTCTCTTATACTGAAGTCGGCATTGTGCCTATTGCATTTAATTCCGATGCAATTTCTGTGCTTCATCGTCAATAAGAAGGTCCAAGGGATACAGTAAACCTGAAGTGAAGCAGCGGATTCTAAAACTGGACACACAGGAGAGGTTCAACTCATAGAAAGTTAGAGTGTCACACCTCTTGTACTCAATTTGGCATTGTGCCTTTTGTATTAAATTCGGATGCAGTTTCTGTGTTTTATCGTCAATAAGAATGTAAAAGAGATACGGTAAACCTGAAGTGAAGCATCGGAATCTAAATCTGGACTCTCAGGAGAGGTTCAAATCATAGAAAGTTAGAGTGTCAGTCCTCTTGTACTTAAGTCGGCATTGTGCCTTTTGTATTAAATTCGGATGCAATTTCAGTGTTTCATCGTCAATAAGAAGGTCCAAGGGATACAGTAAACCTGAAGTGAAGCATCGGAAACTAAAACTGGATTCACAGGAGAGTTTCAAATCATAGAAAGTTAAAGTGTCAGTCCTCTTGTACTTAAGTCGGCATTGTGCATTTTGCATTAATTTCGGATGCGGTTTCTGCGTTTCATCGTCAATAAGATGGTCCAAGGTATACAGTAAAACTGAAGTGAAGCATCGGAATCGAAAACTGGACTCACAGGGGAGGTTCAAATCATAGAAAGTTAGCGTGTCAGTCCTCTTTTACTTAAGTCGGCATTGTGCCTATTGAATTTAATTCCGATATAATTTCTTTCCTTCATCGTCAATAACAAGGTAAAAAGGGATACAGTAAACCTGAAGTGAAGCATCGGAATCTAAAACTTGACTCACTGGAGAGGTTCAATTCATAGAAAGTTAGCGTGTCAGTCCTCTTTTACTTGAGTCGGCATTGTGCCTATTGAATTTAATTCCGATATAATTTCTTTGCTTCATCATCAATAACAAGGACCAAGGTATACAGTAAACCTGAAGTGAAGCATCGGAATCTAAAACTGGTCTCACAGGAAAGGTTTAAAGCAAAGACAGTAAGAAGAGTCAGTCTTCTTGTACTTAAGTCGGCATTGTGCCTTTTGTATTTAATTCGGATGCAATTTTTGTGTTTCATCGTCAATAAGAAGGTCCAAGGGATGCAGTAAACCTGAAGTGTAGCATCGGAATCTAAAACTGGACTCACGGCAGAGGTTCAAATTAAAGAAAATTAGACTGTCAGTCCTCTTGTACTTCAGTCGGCATTGTGCCTTTTGTATTAAATTCGGATGCAATTTCTGTGTTTCATCGTCAATAAGAAGGTCCAAGGGATACAGTAAACCTGAAGTGAGGCATCGGAGTCTAAAACTGGACTCACAGGAGTGGTTCAAATCATAGAAAGTTTGCGTGTCAGTCCTCTTGTACTTAAGTGGGAATTGTGTTTTTTCAATTTAATTCCGATGCAATTTCTGTGCTTCATCGTCAATAACAAGGTCCAAGGGATACAGTAAACCTGAAGGGAAGCATCGGAATCTAAAACTTGACTCACAGGAGAGGTTCAAATCATAGAAAGTTAGAGTGTCTGTCCTCTAGTACTTAAGTCGGCATTGTGCCTTTCGTATTAATTTCGGATGCAATTTCTGTGTTTCATCGTCAAAAAGAAGGTTCAAGGGATACAGTAAAACTGAAGTGAATCATCGGAATCTAAAACTGGACTCACAGGAGAGGTTCGAATAATAGAATGTTAAAGTGTCAGTCCTCTTGTACTTAAGTCGGCATTGTGCCTTTTGTATTAAATTCGGATGCAATTTCTGTGTTTCATCGTCAATAAGAAGGTCCAAGGGATACAGTAAACCTGAAGTCAAGCATCGGAATCTAAGATAGGTCTCACAGGAAAGGTTTAAAACAAAGACAGTAAGAAGAGTCAGTCTTCTTGTTCTCAAGTCGGCATTGTGCCTTTTGTATTAAATTCGGATGCAATTTCTGTGTTTCATCGTCAATAAGAAGGTCCAAGGGATACAGTAAACCTGAAGTGAAGCATCGGAACCTAATAATGGAGTCACAGCAGAGGTTCAAATTGTAGAAAGTTAGAGTGTCAGTCCTTTTGTACTTAAGTCGGCATTGTGGCTTTTGTATTAAATTCGAATGCAATTTCAGTGTTTCATCCTCAATAAGAAGGTCCAAGGGATACAGTAAACCTGAAGTGAAGCATCTGAATCTACAACTGGACTCTCAGGAAAGGTTCATATTATAGAAAGTTAGAGTGTCAGTCCTCTTGTACTTAAGTCGGCATTGTGCCTTTTGTATTAAACTCAGATGCAATTTCTGTGTTTCATAGTCAATAAGAAGGACCAAGGGATACAGTAAACCTGATGTGAAGCATCGGAATCTAAATCTGGTCTCACAGGAAAGGTTCTATTCATAGACAGTAAGAAGAGACAGTCCTCTTACACTTCAGTCGGCATTATGCCTTTTGTATTTAATTCGGATGCAATTTCTGTGTTTCATCGTCAATAAGAAGGTCCAAGGGATACAGTAAACCTGAAGTGAAGCATCGGAATCTAAAACTGGACTCACAATAGAGGTTCAAATCATAGAAAGTTAGAGCGTCAAACCTCTTGTACTTAAGTCGGCATTGTGCCTTTTGTATTAAGTTCGGATGCATTTTCTGTGTTTCATCGTCAATAAGAAGGTCCAAGGGATACAGTAAATCTGAAGTGAAGCATCGGAATCTAAAACTGGACTCACGGCATAGGTACAAATTATAGAAAGTTAGAGTGTCAGTCCTCTTGTCTTAAGTCGGCATTGTGCCTTTTGTATTAAATTCGGATGCAATTTCTGTGTTTCATAGTCAATATGAAGGTCCAGGGGATACAGTAAACTTGAAGTGAAGCATCGCAATCTAAAACTGGACACGCAGGAGTGGTTCAATTCATAGGAAGTGAGAGTGTCATCTCTTTTGTACTTAAGTCGGCATTGTGCCTATTGAAATTAATTCCGATGCAATTTCTGTGCTTCATCGTCAATAAGAAGGTCCAAGGGATACAGTAAACCGGAAGTGAAGCAGCGGAATCTAAAACTGGACTCACAGGGGAGGTTCAAATCATAGAAAGTTAGAGTGTCACACCTCTTGTACTTAAGTTGGCATTGTGCCTTTTGTATTAAATTCGGATGCAGTTTCTGTGTTCCATCGTCAATAAGAATGTCCAAGAGATACAGTAAACCTGGAGTGAAGCATCGGAATCTAAATCTGGACTCTCAGGAGAGGTTCAAATCATAGAAAGTTAGAGTGTCAGTCCTCTTGTACTTAAGTCGGCATTGTGCCTTTTGTATTAAATTCGGATGCAATTTCTGTGTCTCATCGTCAATAAGAAGGTCCAAGGGATACAGTAAACCTGAAGTGAAGCCTAGGAAACTAAAACTGGATTCACAGGAGAGGTTCATATCATTGATAGTTAAAGTGTCAGTCCTCTTGTACTTAAGTCGGCATTGTGCATTTTGTATTAATTTCGGATGCGGTTTCTGTGTTTCATCGTCAATAAGATGGTTCAAGGGATACAGTAAAACTGAAGTGAAGCATCGGAATCGAAAACTGGACTCACAGGGGAGGTTCAAATCATGGAAAGTTAGCGTGTCAGTCCTCTTTTACTTAAGTCGGCATTGTGCCTATTGAATTTAATTCCGATATAATTTCTTTGCTTCATCGTCAATAACAAGGTAAAAAGGGATACAGTAAACCTGAAGTGAAGCATCGGAATCTAAAACTTGACTCACAGGAGAGGTTCAATTCATAGAAAGTTAGCGTGTCAGTCCTCTTTTACTTAAGTCGGCATTGTGCCTATTGAATTTAATTCCGATATAATTTCTTTGCTTCATCGTCAATTACAAGGACCAAGGGATACAGTAAACCTGTAGTGAAGCATCGGAATCTAAAACTGGTCTCACAGGAAAGGTTCAAAACAAAGACAGTAAGAAGAGTCAGTCTTCTTGTACTTAATTAGGCATTGTGCCTTTTGTATTTAATTCGGAATCAATTTCTGTGTTTCATCGTCAATAAGAAGGTCCAAGGGATGCAGTAAACCTGAAGTGAAGCATCGGAATCTAAAACTGGACTCACGGCAGAGGTTCAAATTAAAGAAAATTTGACTGTCAGTCCTCTTGTACTTAAGTCGGCATTGTGCCTTTTGTATTAAATTCGGATGCAATTTCTGTGTTTCATCGTCAATAAGAAGGTCTAAGGGATACAGTCAAATTGAAGTGAGGCATCGGAGTCTAAAACTGGACACACAGGAGTGGTTGAAATCATAGAATGTTTGCGTGTCAGTCCTCTTGTACTTAAGTCGGCATTGTGTTTTTTGAATTTAATTCCGATGCAATTTCTGTGCTTCATCGTCAATAACATGGTCCAAGGGATACAGTAAACCTGAAGGGAAGCATCGGAATCTAAAACTTGACTCACAGGAGAGGTTCAAATCATAGAAAGTTAGAGAGTCTGTCCTCTTGTACTTAAGTCGGCATTGTGTCTTTCGTATTAATTTCGGATGCAATTTCTGTGTTTCATCGTCAATAAGAAGGTTCAAGGATACAGTAAAACTGAAGTGAATCATAGGAATCTAAAACTGGACTCACAGGAGAGGTTCGAATAATAGAATGTCAAAGTGTCAGTCCTCTTGTACTTAAGTCGGCATTGAGCCTTTTGTATTAAATTTGGATGCAATTTCTGTGTTTCATCGTCAATAAGAAGGTCCAAGGGATACAGTAAACCTGAAGTGAAGCATCGGAATCTAAGATTGGTCTCACAGGAAAGGTTTAAAACAAAGACAGTAAGAAGAGTCAGTCTTCTTGTTCTCAAGTCGGCATTGTGCCTTTTGTATTAAATTCGGATGCAATTTCTGTGTTTCATCGTCAATATGAAGGTCCAAGGGATACAGTAAACCTGAAGTGAAGCATCGGAATCTAATAATGGATTCACAGCAGAGGTTCAAATTGTAGAAAGTTAGAGTGTCAGTCCTTTTGTACTTAAGTCGGCATTGTGCCTTTTGTATTAAATTTGAATGCAATTTCAGTGTTTCATCGTCAATAAGAAGGTCCAAGGGATACTGTAAACCTAAAGTGAAGCATCGGAATCTAAGACTGGTCTCACAGGAAGGGTAAAAACAAAGACAGTAAGAAGAGTCAGTCTTCTTGTACTTAAGTCGGCATTGTGCCTTTTGTATTAAATTCGGATGCTATTTCTGTGTTTTATCGTCAATAAGACGGTCCAAGGGCTACAGTAAACCTGAAGTGAAGCATCGGAATCTAAAACCGGACTCACAGCAGATGTTCAAATTATAGAAAGTTTGAGTGTCAGTTCAGTCTTCTTGTACTTAAGTTGGCATTGTGCCTTTTGAATTACATTCGGATGCTATTTCTGTGTTTCATCGTCAATAAGAAGGTCCAAGGGATACAGTAAACCTGAAGTGAAGCATCGGAATCTAAAACTGGACTCACGGCAGATGTTCAAATTATAGAAAGTTTGAGTGTCAGTTCTCTAGTACTTAAGTCGGCATTGTGCCTTTTGTGTTAAATTCGGATGCAATTTCTGTGTTTCATTGTCAATAAGAAGGCCCAAGGGATACACTAAACCTGAAGTGAAGCATCGGAATATAAAACTGGGCTCTCAGGAAAGGTTCATATTATAGAAAGTTTGAGTGTCAGTCCTCTTGTACTTAAGTCGGCATTGTGCCTTTTGAATTCAATTCCGTTGCAATTTCTGTGCTTCATCGTCAATAAGAAGGTCCAAGGGATACAGTAAACCTGAAGTGAAGCATCGGAATCTAAAACTGGTCTCACAGGAGAGGTTCACAACAAAGACAGTAAGATGAGTCAGTCTTCTTTTACATTAGTCAACATTGTGCCTTTTGTATAAAATTCGGATGCAATTTCTGTGTTTCTTCGTCAATAAGAAGGTCCAAGGGATACAGAAAACCTGAAGTGAAGCATCGGAATCTAAAACTGGAGTCACAGGAGAGGATCAAATCATAGAAAGCTTGAGTGTCAGTTCTCTTGTACTTAAGTCGGCATTGTGCCTTTTGAATTCAATTCCGATGCAATTTCTGTGCTTCATCGTCAATAAGAAGGTCCACGTGATACGGTAAACCTGAAGTGAACCTTCGGAATCTAAATTTGGCCCACAGGACAGGTTCAAATCATTGAAAGTTAGCATGTCAGTCCTCTTGTACTTAAGTCGGCATTGTGCCTTTTGAATTTAATTCCGATGCAATTTCTTTGCATCATCGTCAATAAGAAGGTCCAAGGGATACAGTAAACCTGAAGTGAAGCATCGGAATCTAAGACTGGTCTCACAGGAAGGGTAAAAACAAAGACAGTAAGATTAGTCAGTCTTCTTGTACTTAAGTCGGCATTGTGCCTTTTGTATTAAATTCGGATGCTATTTCTGTGTTTCATCGTCAATATGAAGGTCCAAGGGATATAGTGAACCTGAAGTTAAGCATCGGAATCTAAATCTGGACTCACAGGAGAGGTTTAAATAATAGAAAGTTAAAGTGTCAGTCCTCTTGTACTTAAGTCGGCATTGTGCCTTTTGTATTAAATTCGGATGCAATTTCTGTGTTTCATCGTCAATATGAAGGTCCAAGGGATACAGTAAACCTGAAGTGAAGCATCGGAATCTAATAATGGATTCACAGCAGAGGTTCAAATTGTAGAAAGTTAGAGTGTCAGTCCTTTTGTACTTAAGTCGGCATTGTGCCTTTTGTATTAAATTTGAATGCAATTTCAGTGTTTCATCGTCAATACGAAGGTCCAAGGGATACAGTAAACCTGAAGTGAAGCATCGGAATCTAAATCTGGACTCACAGGAGAGGTTTAAATAATAGAAAGTTAAAGTGTCATTCCTCTTGTACTTAAGTCGGCATTGTGCCTTTTGTATTAAATTCGGATGCAATTTCTGTGTTTCATCGTCAATAAGAAGGTCCAAGGGATACTGTAAACCTGAAGTGAAGCATCGGAATCTAAGACTGGTCTCACAGGAAGGGTAAAAACAAAGACAGTAAGAAGAGTCAGTCTTCTTGTACTTAAGTCGGCATTGTGCCTTTTGTATTAAATTCGGATGCTATTTCTGTGTTTCATCGTCAATAAGAAGGTCCAAGGGATACAGTGAATCTGAAGTGAAGCATCGGAATCTAAAACCGGACTCACAGCAGATGTTCAAATTATAGAAAGTTTGAGTGTCAGTTCAGTCTTCTTGTACTTAAGTCGGCATTGTGCCTTTTGAATTAAATTCGGATGCTATTTCTGTGTTTCATCGTCAATAAGAAGGTCCAAGGGATACAGTAAACCTGAAGTGAAGCATCGGAATCTAAAACTGGACTCACAGCAGATGTTCAAATTATAGAAAGTTTGAGTGTCAGTTCTCTAGTACTTAAGTCGGCTTTGTGCCTTTTGTGTTAAATTCGGATGCAATTTCTGTGTTTCATTGTCAATAAGAAGGCCCAAGGGATACACTAAACCTGAAGTGCAGCATCGGAATATAAAACTGGGCTCTCAGGAAAGGTTCATATTATAGAAAGTTAGAGTGTCAGTCCTCTTGTACTTAAGTCGGCATTGTGCCTTTTGAATTCAATTCCGTTGCAATATCTGTGCTTCATCGT
The DNA here is from genome assembly GCF_021461395.2 of Schistocerca americana. Classification (NCBI taxonomy): domain Eukaryota; kingdom Metazoa; phylum Arthropoda; class Insecta; order Orthoptera; family Acrididae; genus Schistocerca; species Schistocerca americana. The sequence continues at coordinate 64,731,251 of NC_060121.1, forward strand.
CAATAAGAAGGTCCAAGGGATACAGTAAACTGAAGTGAAGCATCGGAATCTAAAACTGGTCTCACGGGAAAGGTTCTAATCACACACAGTAAGAAGTGACAGTCCTCTTGTACTTCAGTCGGCATAGTGCCTTTGTATTTAAATCGGATGCAATTTCTGTGTTTCATCGTCAATAAGAAGGTCCAAGGGATACAGTAAACCTGATGTGAAGCATCGGAGTTTAAAACTGGACTCTCAGGAGAGGTTCAAATCATAGAACGTTAGAGTGTCAGTCCTCTTGTAATTAAGTCGGCATTGTGCCTTTTGAATTAAATTCGGATGCAATTTCTGTGTTTCATCGTCAATAAGAAGGTCCAAGGGATACAGTAAACCTGAAGTGAAGCATCGGAATCTAAAACTTTACTCTCAGGAAAGGTTCATATCATAGAAAGTTAGAGTGTCAGTCCTCTTGTACTTAAGTCAGCATTGTGCCTTTTGTATTAAATTCGGATGCAATTTCTGTGTTTCATAGTCAATGAGAAGGCCCAAGGGATACATTAAACCTGAAGTGAAGCATCGGAATACAAAACTGGTCTCACAGGAGAGGTTTACAACAAAGACAGTAAGATGAGTCAGTCTTCTTTTACATTAGTCGGCATTGTGCATTTTGTATAAAATTCGGATGCAATTTCTGTGTTTCTTCGTCAATAAGAAGGTCCAAGGGATACAGAAAACCTGAAGTGAAGCATCGGAATCTAAAACTGGAGTCACAGGAGAGGATCAAATCATAGAAAGCTAGAGTGTCAGTTCTCTTGTACTTAAGTCGGCATTGTGCCTTTTGAATTCAATTCCGATGCAATTTCTGTGCTTCATCGTCAATAAGAAGGTCCACGTGATACGGTAAACCTGAAGTGAACCTTCGGAATCTAAATTTGGCCCACAGGACAGGTTCAAATCATTGAAAGTTAGCATGTCAGTCCTCTTGTACTTAAGTCGGCATTGTGCCTTTTGAATTTAATTACGTTGCAATTTCTTTGTTCTATCGTCAATATGAAGGTGCAAGGGATACAGTAAACCTGCAGTGAAGCATCGGAATCTAAAACTGGTCTCACACTAAAAGTTCATAACATAGATAGTAAGAGGAGTCAGTCTTCTTGTACTGAAGGTCCAAGGGATGCAGTAAACCTGAAGTGAAGCATCGGAAACTAAAACTGGACTCACGGCAGAGCTTCAAATTAAAGAAAGTTAGACCGTCAGTCCTCTTGTACTTAAGTCGGCATTGTGCCTTAAGAATTTAATTTCGATGCAATTTCTGTACTTCATCGTCTATAGGAAGGTCCAAGGTATACAGTAAACCTGAAGTGAAGCATCGGAATCCAAAACTGGACTCACAGGAGAAGTTTGAATCGTAGAGAGTTAGAGTGTCAGTCCTCTTGTACTTAAGTCGGCATTGTGCATTTTGAATTCAATTCCGATGCAATTTCTCTGCTTCATCGTCAATAACAACGTCCAAGGTATACAGTAAACGTGAAGTGAAGCATCGGATTCTAAAACCTCTCTCGCACTAAAGGTTCATAACATAGATAGTAAGAAGAGTCAGTCACCTTGTACTGAAGTCGGCATTGTGGCTTTTGTATTTAATTACGATGCAATTTCTGGGTTTCATCGTCAATATGAAGGTCCAAGGGATACAGTAAACCTGAAGTGAAGCATCGGAATCTAAAACTGGTCTCACACTAAAGGTTCATAACATAGATAGTAAGAGGAGTCAGTCTTCTTGTACTGAAGGTCCAAGGGATGCAGTAAACCTGAAGTGAAGCATCGGAATCTAAAACTGGACTCACGGCAGAGCTTCAAATTAAAGAAAGTTAGACCGTCAGTCCTCTTGTACTTAAGTCGGCATTGTGCATTTTGTATTTAATTCCGATGCAATTTCTGTGCTTCATCGTCAATAAGAAGGTCCAAGGTATACAGTAAACCAGAAGTGAAGCATCGGAATCTAAAACTGGACTCACAGGAGAGGTTCAAATCGTAGAAAGTTGGAGTGTCAGTCCTCTTGTACTTAAGTCGGCATTGTGCATTTTGAATTTAATTCCAATGCAATTTCTGTGCTTCATCGTCAATAAGAAGGTCCAAGGTATACAGTAAACTTGAAGTGAAGCATCGGAATCTAAAACTGCTCTCACACTAAAGGTTCATAACATAGATAGTAAGAAGAGTCAGTCCTCTTGTACTTAAGTCGGCATTGTGCCTTTTGGATTAAATTCGGATGCAATTTCTGTGTTTCATCGTCAATTAGAAGGTCCAAAGGTAAACAGTAAACCAGACGTGAAGCATCGGAAACTAAAACTGGACTCACAGGAGAGGTTTAAATCGTAGAAAGTTAGAGTGTCAGTCCACTTGTACTTAAGTCGGCATTGCGCCTTTTGAATTTAATTCCGATGCAATTTCTATGCTTCATCGTCAATAAGAAGGTCCAAAGGTAAACAGTAAACCAGACGTGAAGCATCGGAAACTAAAACTGGACTCACAGGAGAGGTTTAAATCGTAGAAAGTTAGAGTGTCAGTACTCTTGTACTTAAGTCGGCATTGTGAATTTTGAATTTAATTCCGATGCAATTTCTGTGCTTCATCGTCAATAAGAAGGTCCAAGGTATACAGTAAACCTGAAGTGAAGCACCGGAATCTAAAACTGCTCTCACACAAAAGGTTCATAACATAGATAGTAAGAAGAGTCAGTCTCCTTGTACTGAAGTCGGCATTGTGGCTTTTGTATTTAATTCGGATGCAATTTCTGTGTTTCATCGTCAATAAGAAGGTCCAAGGTATAAAGTAAATCTTAAGTGACGCATCGGGATCTAAAACTGGACTCACAGGAGAGGTTCAAATCATAGAAAGTTAGAGTGTCAGTCCACTTGTACTTAAGTTGGCATTGTGCCTTTTGAATTTAATTCTGATGCAATTTCGATGCTTCATCGTCAATAAGAAGGTCCAAGATATACAGTAAACCAGAAGTGAGGTATCAGAATCTAAACCTGGACTCACAGGAGAGGTTTAAATCGTAGAAAGTTAGAGTGTCAGTCCTCCTGTACTTAAGTCGGCATTGTGAATTTTGAATTTAATTCAGATGCAAATTCTGTGCTTCATCGTCAATAAGTAGGTCCAAGGTATACAGTAAACCTGAAGTGAAGCATCGGAATCTAAAACTGCTCTCACACAAAAGGTTCATAACATAGATAGTAAGAAGAGACAGTCTCCTTGTACTGAAGTCGGCATTGTGGCTTTTGTATTTTATTACGATGCAATTTCTGGGTTTCATCGTCAATATGAAGGTCCAAGGGATACAGTAAACCTGAAGTGAAGCATCGGAATCTAAAACTTGACTCCCAGGAGAGGTTCAAATCATAGAAAGTTAGAGTGTCAGTCCTCTTGTACTTAAGTCGGCATTGTGCGTTTTGAATTTAATTCCGATGCAATTTCAGTGCTTCATCGTCAATAAGAAGGTCCAAGGTATACAGTAAACCTGAAGTGAAGCATCGGAATCTAAAACTGCTCTCACACTAAAGGATCATAACATAGATAGTAAGAAGAGTCAGTCTCCTTGCACTGAAGTCGGCATTGTTACTTTTGTATTTAATTACGATGCTATTTCTGGGATTCATCGTCAATATGAACGCCAAAGGGATACAGTAAACCTGAAGTGAGACATCGGAATCTAAAACTGCTCTCACACAAAAGGTTCATAACATAGATAGTAAGAAGAGAGAGTCTCCTTGTACTTAAGTCGGCATTGTGCCTTAAGAATTTAATTCCGATGCAATTTCTGTACTTCATCGTCAATAAGAAGGTCCAAGGTATACAGTAAACATGAAGTGAAGCACCGGAATCCAAAACTGGACTCACAGGAGAGGTTCAAATCATACAAAGTTAGAGTGTCAGTCCTCTTGTACTTAAGTCAGCATTGTGCCTTTTGTATTAAATTCGGATGCAATTTCTGTGTTTCATCGTCAATAAGAAGGTCCAAGGTAAACGGTAAACCTGAAGTGAAGCATCGGAATCTAAAACTGGACTCACTGGAGAGGTTCAAATCATAGATAGTTAGAGTGTCAGTCCTCTTGTACTTAAGTCGGCATTGTACTTTTTGTATTTAATTCGGATGCAATTTCTGTGTTTCATCGTCAATAAGAAGGTACAAAGTATACAGTAAACCTGAAGTGAAGCATCGGAATCTAAAACTGCACTCACAGGAGAGGTTCAAATCATAGAAAGTTAGAGTGTCAGTCCTCTTGTACTTAAGTTGGCATTGTGCCTTTTGAATTTAATTCTGATGCAATTTCGATGCTTCATCGTCAATCAGAAGGTCCAAGATATACAGTAAACCAGAAGTGAGGCATCAGAATCTAAACCTGGACTCACAGGAGAGGTTCAAATCGTAGAAAGCTATAATGTCAGTCCTCATGTACTTAAGTCGGCATTGTGAATTTTGAATTTAATTCCGATGCAATTTCTGTGTTTCATCGTCAATAAGAAGGACAAGGTATACAGTAAACCTGAAGTGAAGCATCGGAATCTAAAACTGGACTCACAGGAGGGTTCAAATGATAGAAAGTTAGAGTGTCAGTACACTTGTACTTAAGTCGGCATTATGCCTTTTCAATTTAATTCCGATGCAAATTCTATGCTTCATCGTCAATAAGAAGGACCAAGGTATACAGTAAACCTGAAGTGAAGCATCGGAATCTATAACCAGACTCACAGGAGAGGTTCAAATCATAGAAAGAGTGTCAGTCCTCTTGTACTTAAGTCGGCATTGTGCCTTTTGAATTTAATTCCGATGCAATTTCTGTGTTTCATCGTCAATAAGAAGGTCCAACGTATACAGTAAACCTGAAGTCAAGCATCGGAATCTATAACTGGACTCACAGGAGAGGTTCAATTGATAGAAAGTTAGCGTGTCAGTCCACTTGTACTTAAGTCGGCATTGCGCCTTTTGAATTTAATTCCGATGGAATTTCTATGCTTCATCGTCAATAAGAAGGTCCAAGGTATACTGTAAACCAGAAGTGAAGCATCGGAAAGTAAAACTGGACTCACAGGAGGGGTTCAAATCGTAGAAAGTTAGAGTGTCAGTCCTCTTGTACTTAAGTCGGCATTGTGAATTTTGAATTTAATTCCGATGCAATTTCTGTGCTTCATCGTCAATAAGAAGGTCCAAGGTACACAGTAAACCTGAAGTGAAGCATCGGAATCTAAAACTGCTCTCACACAAAAGGTTCAAAACATAGATAGTAAGAAGAGTCAGTCTTCTTGTACATAGGTCGGCATTGTGTGTTTTGAATTTAATTACGATGCAATATCTTTGCTTCATCGTCAATAGGATGATCCAAGGTATGCAGTAAACCTGAAGTGAAAAATCGGAATCTAAAACCGGACTCACAGGAGAGGTTCAAATCATAGAAAGAGTGTCAGTCCTCTTGTACTTAAGTCGGCATTGTGCCTTTTGAATTTAATTCCGATGCAATTTCTGTGTTTCATCGTCATTAAGAAGGTCCAAGGTATACAGTAAACCAGAAGTGAAGCATCGGAATTTAAAACTGGACTCACAGGAGAGGTTCAAATCGTAGAAAGTTAGAGTGACAGTCCTCTTGTACTTAAGTCGGCATTGTGCATTTTAATTTAATTCCGATGCAATTACTGTGCTTCATCGTCAATAAGAAGGTCCAAGGTATACAGTAAACCTGAAGTGAAGCATCGGAATCTAAAACTGCTCTCACACTAAAGGATCATAACATAGATAGTAAGAAGAGTCAGTCTCCTTGCACTGATATCGGCATTGTGGCTTTTGTATTTAATTACGATGCTATTTCTGGGTTTCATCGTCAATATGAAGGTCAAAGGGATACAGTGAACCTGAAGTGAAGCATCGGAATCTAAAACTGGTCTCACACTAAAGGTTCATAACATAGATAGTAAGAAGAGTCAGTCCCCTTGTACTGAAGTCGGATTTGTGCCTTTTGTATTTAATTACGATGCAATTTCTGTGTTTCATAGTCAATTAGAAGGTGCAAGGGTTACAATAAACCTGCAGTGAAGCATCGGAATCTAAAACTGGACTCACAGGAGAGGTTCAAATCATAGAAAGTTAGAGTGTCAGTCCTCTTGTACTTAAGTCGGCATTGTGCCTTAAGAATTTAATTCCGATGCAATTTCTGTACTTCATCGTCAATAAGAAGGTCGAAGGTATACAGTAAACCTGAAGTGAAGCACCGGAATCTAAAACTGGACTCACAGGAGAGGTTCAAATCATAAAGGGTTAGAGTGTCTGTCCTCTTGTACTTAAGTCGGCATTGTCCCTTTTCAATTTAATTCCGATGCAATATCTGTAGTTCATCGTCAATAAGAAGGTCCAAGGTATACAGTAAATCTGAAGTGAAGCATCGGAATCTAAAACTGGACTCACAGGAGAGGTTTAAATCAAAGAAAGTTTGAGTGTCAGTCCTCTTGTACTTAAGTCGGCAATGTGCCGTTTGAATTTAATTCCGATGCAATTTTTGTGCTTCATCGTCAATAAGAAGGTCCAAGGTATACAGTAAACCTGAAGTGAAGCATGGAATCTAAAACTGGACTCACAGGAAAGGGTCAAATCATAGAAAGTTAGAGTGTCAGTCCTCTTGTACTTAAGTCGGCATTGTGCCTTTTGTATTAAATTCGGATGCAATTTCTGTGTTTCATCGTCAATAAGAAGGTCCAAGGTATACGGTAAACCTGAAGTGAAGCATCGGAATCTAAAACTGGAATCACAGGAGAGGTTCAAATCATAGATAGTTAGTGTGTCAGTCCTCATGTACTTAATTCGGCATTGTACCTTTTGTATTTAATTCGGATCCAATTTCTGTGTTTCATCGTCAATAAGAAGGTCCAAAGTATACAGTAAACCTGAAGTGAAGCATCGGAATCTAAAACTGGACTCACAGGAGACGTTCAAATCATAGAAAGTTAGAGTGTCAGTCCACTTGTACTTAGGTCGGCATTGTGCCTTTTCATTTTTATTGCGATGCAATTTCTATGCTTCATCGTCAGTAAGAAGGTCCAAGGTACACAGTAAACCAGAAGTGAAGCATCGGAATCTAAAACTGGACTCACTGGGGAGGTTCAAATCGTAGAAAGTTAGAGTTTCAGTCCTCTTGTACTTAAGTCGGCATTGTGCATTTTGAATTTAATTCCGATGCAATTTCTGTGCTTCATCGTCAATAAGAAGGTCCAATGTATACAGTAATCTAGAAGTGAAGCATCGGAATCTAAAACTGGACTCACAGGAGAGGTTCAAATCGTAGAAAGTAGGAATGTCAGTCCTCTTGTACTTAAGTCGGCATTGTGCATTTTGAATTTAATTCCGATGCAATATCTTTGCTTCATCGTCAATAAGAAGGTCCAAGGTATACAATAAACCTGAAGTGAAGCATCGGAATCTAAAACTGCTCTCACACTAAAGGTTCATAACATAGATAGTAAGAAGAGTCAGTCTCCTTGTACTGAAGTCGGCATTGTGGCTTTTGTATTTATTTACGATGCAATTTCTGTGTTTCATCGTCAATATGAAGGTCCAAGGGATACTGTAAACCTGAAGTGAAGCATCGGAATCTAATACTGGTCTCACACCAAAGGTTCATAACATAGATAGTAACAAGAGTCAGTCCTCTTGTACTTAAGTCGGCATTATGCCTTTTGGATTAAATTCGGATGCAATTTCTGTGTGTCATCGTCACTAAGAAGGTCCAAGGTATACAGTAAACCTGAAGTGAAGCATCGGAAACGAAAACTGGACCCACAGGAGAGGTTCAAATCATTAAAGGTAAGAGTATCAGTCCTCTTGTACTTAAGTCGGCATTGTGCCTTTTGTGTTTAACTCGAATGCAATTTCTGTGTTTCATCGTCAATAAGAAGGTCCAAGGTATAAAGTAAATCTGAAGTGACGCATCGGAATCTAAAACTGGACTCACAGGAGAGGTTCAAATCATAGAAAGTTAGAGTGTCAGTCCACTTGTACGTAAGTCGGCATTGTGCCTTTTGAATTTAATTCCGATGCAATTTCTGTGCTTCATCGTCAATAAGAAGGTCCAAGGTATACAGTAAACCAGAAGTGAAGCATCGGAATCTAAAACTGGACTCACAGGAGAGGTTCAAATCGTAGAAAGTTAGAGTGTCAGTCCTCTTGTACTTAAGTCGACATTGTGCATTGTTAAATTATTTCCGATGCAATTTCTGTGCTTCATCGTCAATTAGAAGGTCCAAGGTATACAGTTAACCAGAAATGAAGCAATGGAATCTAAAACTGGACTCACAGGAGAGGTTCAAATCGTAGAAAGTTAGAGTGTCAGTCCACTTGTACTTAAGTCGGCATTGTGCATTTTGAATTTAATTCCGATGCAATTTCTGTGCTTCATCGTCAATAAGAAGGTCCAAGGTATACAGTAAACCTGAAGTGAAGCATCGGAATCTAAAACTGCTCTCACACTAAAGGTTCATAACATAGATAGTAACAAGAGTCTGTCCTCTTGTACTTAAGTCGGCATTATGCCTTTTGGATTAAATTCGGATGCAATTTCTGTGTTTCATCGTCACTAAGAATGTCCAAGGTATACAGTAAATCTGAAGTGAAGCATCGGAAACGAAAACTGGACTCACAGGAGAGGTTCAAATCATTAAAGGTAAGAGTATCAGTCATCTTGTACTTAAGTCGGCATTGTGCCTTTTGTATTTAATTCTAATGCAATTTCTGTGTTTCATCGTCAATAAGAAGGTCCAAGGTATAAAGTAAATCTGAAGTGACGCATCGGAATCTAAAACTGGACTCACAGGAGAGGTTCAAATCATAGAAAGTTAGAGTGTCAGTCCACTTGTGCTTAAGTTGGCATTGTGCCTTTTGAATTTAATTCTGATGCAATTTCGATGCTTCATCGTCAATAAGATGGTCCAAGATATTCAGTAAACCAGAAGTGAGGCATCAGAATCTAAACCTGGACTCACAGGAGAGGTTCAAATCGTAGAAAATTAGAGTGTCAGTCCTCTTGTACTTAAGTCGGCCTTGTGCATTTTGAATTTAATTCCGATGCAATTTCTGTGCTTCATGGTCAATAAGAAGGACAAGGTATACAGTGAACCTGAAGTCAAGCGTCGGAATCTAAAACTGAACTCATAGGAGAGGTTCAAATCATAGATAGGGTGTAAGTCCTCTTCTACTTAAGTCGGCATTGTGCCTTTTGAAATTAATTCCGATGCAATTTCTGTGTTTCACCGTCAATAAGAAGGTCCAAGGTATACAGTAAACCTGAAGTGAAGCATCGGAAACTATAACTGGACTCATAGGAGAGGTTCAATTGATAGAAAGTTAGAGTGTCAGTCCACTTGTACTTAAGTCGGCAGTGCGCCTTTTGAATTTAATTCCGATGCAATTTCTATGCTTCATCGACAATAAGAAGATCCAAGGTATACAGTAAACCAGAAGTGAAGCATCGGAAACTAAAACTGGACTCACAGGAGAGGTTCAAATCGTAGAAAGTTAGAGTGTCAGTCCTCTTGTACTTAAGACGGCATTGTGAATTTTGAATTTAATTCCGATGCAATTTCTGTGCTTCATCGTCAATAAGAATGTCCAAGGTATACAGTAAACCTGAAGTGAAGCATCGGAATCTAAATCTGCTCCCACACAAAAGGTTCATAACTTAGATAGTAAGAAGAGTAAGTCTCCTTGTACTGAAGTCGGCATTGTGGCTTTTGTATTTAATTACGATGCAATTTCTAGGTTTCATCGTCAATATGAAGGTCCAAGGGATACAGTAAACCTGAAGTGAAGCATCGGAATCTAAAACTGGTCTCACACTAAAGGTTCATAACACGGATAGTAAGAGGAGTCAGTCTTCTTATACTGAAGTCGGCATTGTGCCTTTTGTATTTAATTACGATGCAATTTCTGTGTTTCATAGTCAATTAGAAGGTGCAAGGGATACAATAAACCTGCAGTGAAGCATCAGAATCAAAAACTTGACTCACAGGAGAGGCTCAAATCATAGAAAGTTAGAGTGTCAGTCCTCTTGTACTTAAGTCGGCATTGTGCGTTTTGAATTTAATTCCGATGTTATTTCTGTGCTTCATCGTCAATAAGAAGGTCCAAGGTATACAGTAAACCTGAAGTGAAGCATTGGAATCTAAAACTGGTCTCACACTAAAGGTTCATAACATAGGTAGTAAGAAGAGTCAGTCTTCTTGTACTTAAGTCGGCATTGTGCGTTTTGGATTTAATTCCGATGCAATATCTTTGCTTCATCGTCAATAGGAAGGTCCAAGGTATACAGTAAACCTAAAGTGAAGAATCGGAATCTAAAACCGGACTCACAAGAGAGGTTCAAATCATAGAAAGAGTGTCAGTCCTCTTGTACTTAAATCGGCATTGTGCCTTTTGTATTAAATTCGGATGCAATTTCTGTGTTTCATCGTCATAAAGAAGGTCCAAGGTATACAGTAAACCAGAAGTGCAGCATAGGAATCTAAAACTGGACTCACAGGAGAGGTTCAAATCATAGAAAGTTAGAGTGTCAGTCGTCTTGTACTTAAGTCGGCATTGTGCCTTAAGAATTTAATTCCGATACAATTTCTGTACTTCATCGTCGATAAGAAGGTCCAAGGTATAGCGTAAACCTGAAGTGAAGCACCGGAATCTAAAACTGGACTCACAGGAGAGGTTCAAATCATAAAAGGTAAGAGTGTCAGTCCTCTTGTACTTAAGTCGGCATTGTGCCTTTTGTATTTAATTCGGATGCAATTTCTGTGTTTCATCGTCAATAAGAAGGTCCAAGGTAGACAGTAAACCTGAAGTGGAGCATCGGAATCTAAAACTGGACTCACAGGAGAGGTTTAAATCATAGAAAGTTAGAGTGTCACTCCACTTGTACTTATGTCGGCATTGTGCATTTTGAATTTAATTCCGATGCAATTTCTGTGCTTCATCGTCAATTAGATGGTCCAAGGTATACAGTAAACCTGAAGTGAAGCATCGGAATCTAAATCTGCTCTCTCACTAAAGGTTCATTACATAGATAGTAAGAAGAGTCAGTCTTCTTGTACTGAAGTCGGCATTGTGGCATTTGTATTTAATTAAGATGCAGTTTTTGAGTTTCATCGTCAATAAGAATGTCCAAGGGATACAGTAAACCCGAAGTGAAGCATCGGAATCTAAAACTGGTCTCACAGGAGAATTTCATATCATAGAAAGTTTGAGTGTCAGTCCACTTGTACTTAAGTCGGCATTGTGCCTTTTGAATTTAATTCCGATGCAATTTCTGTTCTTCATCGTCAATAAGAAGGTCCAAGGTATACAGTAAACCTGAAGTGAAGCATCGGAATCTAAAACTGGACTCACAGGAGGTGTTTAAATCAAAGAAAGTTTGAGTGTCAGTCCTCTTGTACTTATGTCGGCAATGTGCCGTTTGAATTTAATTCCGATGCAATTTCTGTGCTTTATCGTCAATAGGAAGGTCAAAGGTATACAGTAAACCTGAAGTGAAGCACCGGAATCTAAAACTGGACTCACAGGAGAGGTTCAAATCATAGATAGTTAGAGTGTCAGTCCTCCTGTACTTAAGTCGGCATTGTGCCTTTTGTATTAAATTCGGATGCAATTTCTGTGTTTCGTGGCCAATAAGAAGGTACAAGGTATACAGTAAACCTGAAGTGAAGCATCGGAATCTAAAACTGGACTCACAGGAGAGGTTCAAATCATAAAAGGTTACAGTGTCAGTCCTCTTGTACTTAAGTCGGCATTGTGCGTTTTGAATTTAATTCCGATGCAATATCTTTGCTTCACCGTCAATAAGAAGGTCCAAGGTATACAGTAAACCTGAAGTGAAGCATCGGAATCTAAAACTGGTCTCACAGTAAAGGTTCATATCATAGATAGTAAGAGGAGTCAGACTCCTTGTACTGAAGTCGGCATTGTGGCTTTTGTATTTAATTACGATGCTATTTCTGGGTTTCATCGTCAATATGAAGGTCAAAGGGATACAGTAAACCTGAAGTGAAGCATCGGAATCTAAAACTGGTCTCTCACTAAAGGTTCATAACATAGATAGTAAGAGGAGTCAGTCTCCTTGTACTGAAGTCGGCATTATCCCTTTTGTATTTAATTACGATGCAATTTCTGTGTTTCATAGTCAATTAGAGGGTGCAAGGGATACAATAAACCTGCAGTGAAGCATCGGAATCTAAAACTGGACTCACAGGAGAGGTTCAAATCATAGAAAGTTAGAGTGTCAGTCCTCTTGTACTTAAGTTGGCATTGTGCCTTAAGAATTTAATTCTGATGCAATTTCTGTACTTCATCGTCAATAAGAAAGTCCAAGGTATACAGTAATCCTGAAGTGAAGCACCGGAATCTAAAACTGGACTCACAGGAGAGGTTCAAATCATAAAAGGTTACAGTGTCAGTCCTCTTGTACTTAAGTCGGCATTGTGCCTTTTGTATTTAATTCGGATGCTATTTCTGGGTTTCATCGTCAATATGAAGGTCAAAGGGATACAGTAAACCAGAAGTGAAGCATCGGAATCTAAAACTGGTCTCACACTAGAGGTTCATATTATAGAGAGTAAGAGGAATCAGTCTCCTTGTACTTAAGTCGGCATTGTGCGTTTTGGATTTAATTCCGATGCAATATCTTTGCTTCATCGTCAATAAGAAGGTCCAAGGTATACAGAAAACGAGAAGTGAAGCCACGGAATCTAAAACTAGACTCACAGGAGAGGTTCAAATCATAGAAAGTTAGAGTGTGAGTCCTCTAGTACTTAAGTCGGCAGTGTGCATTTTGAATTTAATTCCGATGCAACTACTGTGCTTCATCGTCAATAAGAAGGTCCAAGGTATACAGTAAACCTAAAGTGAAGCATCGGAATCTAAAACTGCTCTCACACTAAAGGATCATAACATAGATAGTAAGAAGAGTCAGTCTCCTTGTACTGAAATCGGCATTGTGGCTTTTGTATTTAATTACGATGCTATTTCTGGGTTTCATCGTCAATATGAAGGTCAAAGGGATACAGTAAACCTGAAGTGAATCATCGGAATCTAAAACTGGTCTCACACTAAAGGTTCATAACATAGATAGTAAGAGGAGTCAGTCTCCTTGTACTCAAGTCGGCATTGTGCCTTTTGTATTTAATTACGATGCAATTTCTGTGTTTCATAGTCAATTAGAAGGTGCAAGGGATACAATAAACCTGCAGTGAAGCATCGGAATCTAAAACTGGACTCACAGGAGAGGTTGAAATCATAAAAGGTAAGAGTGTCAGTCCTCTTGTACTTGAGACGGCATTGCGCCTTTTGTATTTAATTCGGATGCAATTTCTGTGTTTCATCGTCAATAAGAACGTCCAAGGTATACAGTAAACCTGAAGTGAAGCATCGGAATCTAAAACTAGACACACAGGAGAGGTTCAAATCATAGAAAGTTAGAGTGTCAGTCCACTTGTACTTAGGTCGGCATTGTCCCATTTGAATTTAATTCCGATGCAATTTCTATGCTTCATCGTCAATAAGAAGGTACAAGGTATACAGTAAACCAGAAGTGCAGCATAGGAATCTAAAACTGGACTCACAGGAGAGGTTCAAGTCATAGAAAGTTAAAGTGTCGGTCGTCTTGTACTTAAGTCGGCATTGTGCCTTAAGAATTTAATTCCGATACAATTTCTGTACTTCATCGTCAATAAGAAGGTCCAAGGTATACAGTAAATCTGAAGTGAAGCACCGGAATCTAAAACTGGACTCACAGGAGAGGTTCAAATCATAAAAGGTAAGAGTGTCAGTCCTCTTGTACTTAAGTCGGCATTGTGCCTTTTGTATTTAATTCGGATGCAATTTCTGTGTTTCATCGTCAATAAGAAGGTCCAAGGTAGACAGTAAACCTGAAGTGGAGCATCGGAATCTAAAACTGGACTCACAGGAGAGGTTTAAATCATAGAAAGTTAGAGTGTCACTCCACTTGTACTTATGTCGGCATTGTGCATTATGAATTTAATTCCGATGCAATTTCTGTGCTTCATCGTCAATTACATTGTCCAAGGTATACAGTAAACCTGAAGTGAGGCATCGGAATCTAAATCTGCTCTCTCACTAAAGGTTCATAACATAGATAGTAAGAAGAGTCAGTCTTCTTGTACTGAAGTCGGCATTGTGGCATTTGTATTTAATTAAGATGCAGTTTTTGTGTTTCATCGTCAATAAGAATGTCCAAGGGATACAGTAAACCCGAAGTGAAGCATCGGAATCTAAAACTGGTCTCACAGGAGAATTTCATATCATAGAAAGTTTGAGTGTCAGTCCACTTGTACTTAAGTCGGCATTGTGCCTTTTGAATTTAATTCCGATGCAATTTCTGTTCTTCATCGTCAATAAGAAGGTCCAAGGTATACAGTAAACCTGAAGTGAAGCATCGGAATCTAAAACTGGACTCACAGGAGTGGTTTAAATCAAAGAAAGTTTGAGTGTCAGTCCTCTTGTACTTATGTCGGCAATGTGCCGTTTGAATTTAATTCCGATGCAATTTCTGTGCTTTATCGTCAATAGGAAGGTCAAAGGTATACAGTAAACCTTAAGTGAAGCACCGGAATCTAAAACTGGACTCACAGGAGAGGTTCAAATCATAGATAGTTAGAGTGTCAGTCCTCCTATACTTAAGTCGGCATTGTGCCTTTTGTATTAAATTCGGATGCAATTTCTGTGTTTCGTGGTCAATAAGAAGGTACAAGGTATACAGTAAACCTGAAGTGAAGCATCGGAATCTAAAACTGGTCTCTCACTAATTGTTCATAACATAGATAGTAAGAGGAGTCAGTCTCCTTGTACTGAAGTCGGCATTGTCCCTTTTGTATTTAATTACGATGCAATTTCTGTGTTTCACAGTCAATTAGAGGGTGCAAGGGATACAATAAACCTGCAGTGAAGCATCGGAATCTAAAACTGGACTCACAGGAGAGGTTCAAATCATAGAAAGTTAGAGTGTCAGTCCTCTTGTACATAAGTCGGCATTGTGCCTTAAGAATTTAATTCTGATGCAATTTCTGTACTTCATCGTCAATAAGAAAGTCCAAGGTATACAGTAAACCTGAAGTGAAGCACCGGAATCCATAACTGGACTCACAGGAGAGGTTCAAATCATAAAAGGTTACAGTGTCAGTCCTCTTGTACTTATGTCGGCAATGTGCCGTTTGAATTTAATTCCGATGCAATTTCTGTGCTTTATCGTCAATAGGAAGGTCAAAGGTATACAGTAAACCTGAAGTGAAGCATCGGAATCTAAAACTAGACTCACAGGAGAGGTTCAAATCATAGAAAGTTAGAGTGTCAGTCCACTTGTACTTAAGTCGGCATTGTGCCATTTGAATTTAATTCCGATGCAATTTCTATGCTTCATCGTCAATAAGAAGGTCCAAGGTATACAGTAAAGCAGAAGTGAAGCATCGGAATCTAAAACTGGTCTCACACTAGAGCTCCATAACATAGATAGTAAGAGGAGTCAGTCTCCTTGTACTGAAGTCGGCATTGTGTCTTTTGTATTTAATTACGATGCAATTTCTGTGTTTCATAGTCAATTAGAAGGTGCAAGGGATACAATAAACCTGCAGTGAAGCATCGGAATCTAAAACTGGACTCACAGGAGAGGTTCAAATCATAGAAAGTTAGAGTGTCAGTCCACTTGTACTTAAGTCGGCATTGTGCCATTTGAATTTAACTCCGATGCAATTTCTATGCTTCATCGTCAATAAGAAGGTCCAAGGTATACAGTTAACCAGAAGTGCAGCATCGGAATCTAAAACTCGACTCACAGGAGAGGTTCAAATCGCAGAAAGTTAGAGTGTCAGTCCTCTTCTACTTAAGTCGGCATTGTGCATTTTGAATTTAATTCCGATGCAATTTCTGCGCTTCGTCGACAATAAGAAGGTCCAAGGTATACAGTAAACCTGAAGTGAAGCATCGGAATCTAAAACTGGTCTCACACTAGAAGTTCATAACATAGATAGTAAGAGGAGTCAGTCTCCTTGTACTGAAGTCGGCATTGTGCCTTTTGTATTTAAATACGATGCATTTTCTGTGTTTCATCGTCAATAAGAAGGTTTAAGGGATACAGTAAACCCGAAGTGAAGCATCGGAATCTAAAACTGGTCTCACAGGAGAGTTTCAAATCATAGAACGTTTGAGTGTCAGTCCACTTGTACTTAAGTCGGCATTGTGCCTTTTGATTTTAATTCCGATGCAATTTCTGTACTTCATCGCCAATAAGAAGGTCCAAGGTATACAGTGAACCTGAAGTGAAGCATCGGAATCTAAAACTGGTCTCACACTAAAGGTTCATAGCATAGATATTAAGAGGAGTCATTCTCCTTGTACTGAAGTCGGCATTGTGGCTTTTGTATTTAATTACGATGCTATTTCTGGGTTTCATCGTCAATATGAAGGTCAAAGGGTTACAGTAAACCTGAAGTGAAGCATCGGAATCTGAAACTGGTCTCACACTAGAGGTTTATAACATAGATAGTAAGAGGAGTCAGTCTCCTTGTACTGAAGTCGGCATTGTGCCTTTTGTATTTAATTACGATGCAATTTCCGTGTTTCATAGTCAATTAGAAGGTGCAAGGGATACAATAAACCTGCAGTGAAGCATCGGAATCTGAAACTGGACTCACAGGAGAGGTTCAAATCATAGAAAGTTAGAGTGTCAGTCCTCTTGTACATAAGTCGGCATTGTGCCTTAAGAATTTAATTCCGATGCAATTTCTGTACTTCATCGTCAATAAGATAGTCCAAGGTATACAGTAAATCTGAAGTGAAGCACCGGAATCTAAAACTGGACTCACAGGAGAGGTTCAAATCATAAAAGGTTACAGTGTCAGTCCTCTTGTACTTAAGTCGGCATTGTGCCTTTTGTATTTAATTCGGATGCAATTTCTGTGTTTCATCGTCAATAAGAACGTCCAAGGTATACAGTAAACCTGAAGTGTTGCATCGGAATCTAATACTAGACTCACAGGAGAGGTTCAAATCATAGAAAGTTAGAGTGTCAGTCCACTTGTACTTAAGTCGGCATTGTGCCATTTGAATTTAATTCCGATGCAATTTCTATGCTTCATCGTCAATAAGAAGGTCCAAGGTATACAGTAAACCAGAAGTGCATCATCGGAATCTAAAACTGGACTCACGGGAGAGGCTCAAATCGCAGAAAGTTAGAGTGTCAGTCCTCTTCTACTTAAGTCGGCATTGTGCATTTTGAATTTAATTCCGATGCAATTTCTGTGCTTCATCGTCAATAAGAAGGTCCAAGGTATACAGTAAACCTGAAGAGAAGCATCGGAATCTAAATCAGCTCTCTCACTAAAGGTTCATAACATGGATAGTAAGAAGAGTCATTCTACTTGTACTGAAGTCGGCATTGTGGCATTTGTATTTAATTACGATGCATTTTCTGTGTTTCATCGTCAATAAGAAGGTCCAAGGGATACACTAAACCCGAAGTGAAGCATCGGAATCTAAAACTGGTCTCACAGGAGAGTTTCAAATCATAGAAAGTTTGAGTGTCAGTCCACTTGTACTTAAGTCGGCATTGTGCCTTTGGAATTTAATTCCGATGCAATTTCTGTACTTCATCGTCAATTAGAAGGTCCAAGGTATACAGTAAATCTGAAGTGAAGCATCGGAATCTAAAACTGGACTCACAGGAGAGGTTTAAATCAAAGAAAGTTTGAGTGTCAGTCCTCTTGTACTTAAGTCGGCAATGTGCCGTTTGAATTTAATTCCGATGCAATTTCTGTGCTTCATCGTCAATAAGAAGGTCCAATGTATACAGTAAACCTGAAGTGAAGCACCGGAATCTAAAACTGGACTCACAGGAGAGGTTCAAATCATAGAAAGTTAGAGTATCAGTCCTCTTGTACTTAAGTCGGCATTGTGCCTTTTGTATTAAATTCGGATGCTATATCTGTGTTTCATCGTCAATAAGAAGGTCCAAGGTATACAGTAAACCTGAAGTGAAGCATCGGAATCTAAAACTGGAATCACAGGAGAGGTTCAAATCATAGATAGTTAGAGTGTCAGTCCTCTTGTACTTAAGTCGGCATTGTACCTTTTGTATTTAATTCGGATTCAATTTCTGTGTTTTATCGTCAATAAGAAGGTCCAAGGTATACAGTAAACCTGAAGTGAAGCATCGGAATCTAAAACTGGGCTCACAGGAGAGGTTCAAATCATAGAAAGTTAGAGTGTCAGTCCACTTGTACTTAAGTCGGCATTGTGCCTTTTGAATTTAATTCCGTTGCAATTTCTATGCTTCATCGTCAATAAGAAGGTCCAAGGTATACAGTAAAACTGAAGTGAAGCACCGGAATCTAAAACTGGACTCACAGGAGAGGTTCAAATCATAAATGGTAAGAGTGTCTGTCCTCTTGTACTTAAGTCGGCATTGTGCCTTTTGTATTTATTTCGGATGCAATTTCTGTGTTTCATCGTCAATAAGAGGGTCCAAGGTATACAGTAAACCTGAAGTGGAGCATCGGAATCTAAAACTGGACTCACAGGAGAGGTTCAAATCATAGAAAGTTAGAGTGTCAGTCCACTTGTACTTAAGTCGGCATTGTGCATTTTGAATTTAATTCCGATGCAATTTCTGTGCTTCATCGTCAATTAGAAGGTCCAAGGTATACAGTAAACATGAATTGAAGCATCGGAATCTAAATCTGCTCTCTCACTAAAGGTTCATAACGTAGATAGTAAGAAGAGTCTGTCTTCTTGTACTGAAGTCGGCATTGTGGCATTTGTATTTAATTACGATGCAGTTTCTGGGTTTCATCGTCAATAAGAAGGTCCAAGTGATACAGTAAACCCGAAGTGAAGCATCGGAATCTAAAACTGGTCTCACAGGACAATTTCATATCATAGAAAGTTTGAGTGTCAGTCCACTTGTACTTAAGTCGGCATTGTGCCTTTGGAATTTAATTCCGATGTAATTTCTGTACTTCATCGTCAATAAGAAGGTACAAGGTATACAGTAAACCTGACGTGAAGCATCGGAATCTAAAACTCGACTCACAGGAGAGGTTTAAATCAATGAAAGTTTGAGTGTCAGTCCACTTGTACTTAAGTCGGCAATGTGCCGTTTGAATTTAATTCCGATGCAATTTCTGTGCTTCATCGTCAATAAGAAGGTCCAAGGTATACACTAAACCTGAAGTGAAGCATCGGAATCTAAAACTGGACTCACAGGAGAGGTTCAAATCATAGAAAGCTAGAGTGTCAGTCCACTTGTACTTAAGTCGGCATTGTGATTTTTGAATTTAATTCCGATCCAATTTCTATGCTTCATCGTCAATAAGAAGGTCCAAGGTATACAGTAAACCAGAAGTGAAGCATCGGAATCTAAAACTGGACTCACAGGGGAGGTTCAGATCGTAGAAAGTTAGAGTTTCAGTCCACTTGTACTTAAGTCGGCATTGTGCGTTTTGAATTTAATTCCGATGCCATATCTTTGCTTCATCGTCAATAAGAAGGTCCAAGGTATACAGTAAACCTGAAGAGAAGCATCGGAATCTAAATCAGCTCTCTCACTAAAGGTTCATAACATGGATAGTAAGTAGAGTCATTCTACTTGTACTGAAGTCGGCATTGTGGCATTTGTATTTAATTACGATGCATTTTCTGTGTTTCATCGTCAATAAGAAGGTCCAAGGGATACACTAAACCCGAAGTGAAGCATCGGAATCTAAAACTGGTCTCACAGGAGAGTTTCAAATCATAGAAAGTTTGAGTGTCAGTCCACTTGTACTTAAGTCGGCATTGTGCCTTTGGAATTTAATTCCGATGCAATTTCTGTACTTCATCGTCAATTAGAAGGTCCAAGGTATACAGTAAATCTGAAGTGAAGCATCGGAATCTAAAACTGGACTCACAGGAGAGGTTTAAATCAAAGAAAGTTAGAGTGTCAGTCCTCTTGTACTTAAGTCGGCAATGTGCCGTTTGAATTTAATTCCGATGCAATTTCTGTGCTTCATCGTCAATAAGAAGGTCCAATGTATACAGCAAACCTGAAGTGAAGCACCGGAATCTAAAACTGGACTCACAGGAGAGGTTCAAATCATAGAAAGTTAGAGTATCAGTCCTCTAGTACTTAAGTCGGCATAGTGCCTCTTGTATTAAATTCGGATGCAATATCTGTGTTTCATCGTCAATAAGAAGGTCCAAGGTATACAGTAAACCTGTAGTGAAGCATTGGAATCTAAAACTGGACTCACAGGAGAGGTACAAATCATAGATACTTAGAGTGTCAGTCCTCTTGTACTTAAGTCGGCATTGTAGCTTTTGTATTGAATTCGGATGCAATTTCTGTGTTTCATCGTCAATAAGAAGGTCCAAGGTATACAGTAAACCTGAAGTGAAGCATCGGAATCTAAAACTGGACTCACAGGAGAGGTTCAAATCATAGAAAGTTAGAGTGTCAGTCCACTTGTACTTAAGTCGGCATTGTGCCTTTTGAATTTAATTCCGATGCAATTTCTATGCTTCATCGTCAATAAGAAGGTCCAATTTATACAGTAAACCTGAAGTGAAGCACCGGAATCTAAAACTGGACTCACAGGAGGGGTTCAAATCATAAAAAGTTAGAGTATCAGTCCTCTTGTACTTAAGTCGGCATTGTGCCTTTTGTATTAAATTCGGATGCAATATCTGTGTTTCATCGTCAATAAGAAGGTCCAAGGTATACAGTAAACCTGAAGTGAAGCATCGGAATCTAAAACTGGACTCACAGGAGAGGTTCAAATCATAGATAGTTAGAGTGTCAGTCAACTTGTACTTAAGTCGGCATTGTACCTTTTGTATTTAATTCGGATTCAATTTCTGTGTTTTATCGTCAATAAGAAGGTCCAAGGTATACAGTAAACCTGAAGTGAAGCATCGGAATCTAAAACTGGACTCACAGGAGAGGTTCAAATCATAGAAAGTTAGAGTGTCAGTCCACTTGTACTTAAGTCGGCATTGTGCCTTCTGAATTTAATTCCGTTGCAATTTCTATGCTTCATCGTCAATAAGAAGGTCCAAGGTATACAGTAAAACTGAAGTGAAGCACCGGAATCTAAAACTGGACTCACAGGAGAGGTTCAAATCATAAAAGGTAAGAGTGTCTGTCCTCTTGTACTTAAGTCGCCATTGTGCCTTTTGTATTTATTTCGGATGCAATTTCTGTGTTTCATCGTCAATAAGAGGGTCCAAGGTATACAGTAAACCTGAAGTGGAGCATCGGAATCTAAAACTGGACTCACAGGAGAGGTTCAAATCATAGAAAGTTAGAGTGTCAGTCCACTTGTACTTACGTCGGCATTGTGCATTTTGAATTTAATTCCGATGCAATTTCTGTGCTTCATCGTCAATTAGAAGGTCCAAGGTATACAGTAAACATGAATTGAAGCATCGGAATCTAAATCTGCTCTCTCACTAAAGGTTCATAACATAGATAGTAAGAAGAGTCAGTCTTCTTGTACTGAAGTCGGCATTGTGGCATTTGTATTTAATTACGATGCAGTTTCTGTGTTTCATCGTCAATAAGAAGGTCCAAGTGATACAGTAAACCCGAAGTGAAGCATCGGAATCTAAAACTGGTCTCACAGGACAATTTCATATCATAGAAAGTTTGAGTGTCAGTCCACTTGTACTTAAGTCGGCATTGTGCCTTTGGAATTTAATTCCGATGCAATTTCTGTACTTCATCGTCAATAAGAAGGTACAAGGTATACAGTAAACCTGACGTGAAGCATCGGAATCTAAAACTGGACTCACAGGAGAGGTTTAAATCAAAGAAAGTTTGAGTGTCAGTCCACTTGTACTTAAGTCGGCAATGTGCCGTTTGAATTTAATTCCGATGCAATTTCTGTGCTTCATCGTCAATAAGAAGGTCCAAGGTATACACTAAACCTGAAGTGAAGCATCGGAATCTAAAACTGGACTCACAGGAGAGGTTCAAATCATAGAAAGCTAGAGTGTCAGTCCACTTGTACTTAAGTCGGCATTGTGATTTTTGAATTTAATTCCGATCCAATTTCTATGCTTCATCGTCAATAAGAAGGTCCAAGGTATACAGTAAACCAGAAGTGAAGCATCTGAATCTAAAACTGGACTCACAGGGGAGGTTCAGATCGTAGAAAATTAGAGTTTCAGTCCACTTGTACTTAAGTCGGCATTGTGCGTTTTGAATTTAATTCCGATGCAATATCTTTGCTTCATCGTCAATAAGAAGGTCCAAGGTATACAGTAAACCTGAAGTGAAGCATCGGAATCTAAAACTGGTCTCACACTAAAGGTTCATAATTTAGATAGTAAGAGGAGTCAGTCTCCTTGTACTGAAGTCGGCATTGTGGCTTTTGTATTTAGTTACGATGCTATTTCTGGGTTTCATTGTCAATATGAAGGACAAAGGGATACAGTAAACCTGAAGTGAAGCATCGGAATTTAAAACTGGTCTCACACTAGAGGTTCATAACATAGATAGTAAGAGGAGTCAGTCTCCTTGTACTGAAGTCGGCATTGTGCCTTTTGTATTTAATTACGATGCAATTTCTGTGTTTCATAGTCAATTAGAAGGTGCAAGGGATACAATAAACCTGCAGTGAAGCATCGGAATCTAAAACTGGACTCACAGGAGAGGTTCAAATCATAGAAAGTTAGAGTGTCAGTCCACTTGTACTTAAGTCGGCATTGTGCCATTTGAATTTAATTCCGATGCAATTTCTATGCTTCATCGTCAATAAGAAGGTCCAAGGTATACAGTAAACCAGAAGTGCAGCATCGGAATCTAAAACTCGACTCACAGGAGAGGTTCAAATCGCAGAAAGTTAGAGTGTCAGTCCTCTTCTACTTAAGTCGGCATTGTGCATTTTGAATTTAATTCCGATGCAATTTCTGTGCTTCGTCGACAATAAGAAGGTCCAAGGTATACAGTAAACCTGAACTGAAGCATCGGAATCTAAAACTGGTCTCACACTAAAGGTTCATAACATAGATAGTATAAGGGGTGTCAGTCTTCTTGTACTGAAGTCGGCATTGTGCCTTTTGTATTTAATTACGATGCAATTTCTGTGTTTCATAGTCAATTAGAAGGTGCAAGGGATACAATAAACCGGCAGTGAAGCATCGGAATCTATAACTGGACTCACAGGAGAGGTTCTAATAATAGAAATTTAGAGTGTCAGTCCTCTTGTACTTAAGTTGGCATTGTGCCTTAAGACTTTAATTCCGATGCAATTTTTGTACTTCATCGTCAATAAGAAGGTCCAAGGTATACAGTAAACCTGAAGTGAAGCATCGGAATCGAAAACTGAACTCTCAGGAGAGGTTCAAATCATAAAAGGTTAGAGTGGCAGTCCTCTTGTACTTAAGTCGGCATTGTGCCTTTTGTCTTTAATTCGGATGCAATATCTGTGTTTCATCGTCAATAATAAGGTCCAAGGTATACAGTAATCCTGAAGTGAAACATCGGCATCTAAAACTGGACTCACAGGAGAGGTTCAAATCATAGAAAGTTAGAGTGTCAGTCCACTTGTACCTAAGTCGGCATTGTGCCTTTTGAATTTAATTCCGATGCAATTTCTATGCTTCATCGTCAATAAGAAGGTCCAAGGTATACAGTAAACCGGAAGTGAAGCATCGGAATCTAAAACTGGACTCACAGGAGAGGTTCAAATCGTAGAAAGTTAGAGTGTCAGTCCTCTTGTACTTAAGTCGGCATTGTGCATTTTTAATTTATATCCGATGCAATTTCTGTGCTTCATCGTCAATTAGAAGGTCCAAGGTATACAGTAAACCAGGAATGAAGCGTCGGAATCAAAAACTGGACTCACAGGAGAGGTTCAAATCGTAGAAAGTTAGAGTGTCAGTCCTCTTGTACTTAAGTCGGCATTGTGCATTTTGAATTTAATTCTGATGCAATTTCTGTGCTTCATCGTCAATAAGAAGGTCCAAGGTATACAGTAAACCTGAAGTGAAGCATCGGAATCTAAAACTGCTCTCACACTTAAGGTTCATAACATAGATAGTAAGAAGAGTCAGTCCTCTCGTACTTAAGTCAGCATTGTGCCTTTTGGATTACATTCGTATGCAATTCCAGTGTTTCATCGTCAATAAGAAGGTCCAAGGTATACAGTAAACCTGAAGTGAAGCATCGGAAACCAAAACTGGACTCACAGGAGAGGTTCGAATCATTAAATGTTAGAGTGTCAGTCCTCTTGTACATAAGTCGGCACTGTGCCTTTTGTATTTAATTCGGATGCAATTTCTGTGTTTCATCGTCAATAAGAAGGTCCAAGGTATACAGTAAACCAGAAGTGAGGCATCAGAATCTAAACCTGGACTCACAGGAGAGGTTCAAATCGCAGAAAGTTAGAGTGTCAGTCCTCTTGTACTTAAGTCGGCCTTGTGCATTTTGAATTTAATTCCGATGCAATTTCTGCGCTTCATCGTCAATAAGAAGGACAAGGTATACTGTAAACCTGAAGTGAAGCATCAGAATCTAAAACTGAACTCACAGGAGAGGTTGTAATCATAGAAAGTTAGAGTGTCAGTCCTCTTGTACTTAAGTCGGCATTGTGCCTTTTCAATTTAATTCCGATGCAATTTCTATGCTATATCGTCAATAAGAAGGTCCAAGGTATACAGTAAACCTGAAGTGAAGCATCGGAATCTAAAACCGGACTCACAGGAGAGGTTCAAATCATAGGAAGTGTGTCAGTCCTCTTGTACTTAAGTCGGCATTGTGCCTTTTGAATTTAATTCCGATGCAATCTCTGTGTTTCATCGTCAATAAGAAGGTCCAAGGTATACAGTAAACCTGAAGTGAAGCATCGGAATCTATAACTGGACTCACAGGAGAGGTTCAATTGATAGAAAGTTAGAGTGTCTGTCCCCTTGCACTTAAGTCGGAATTGCGCCTTTTGAATTTAATTCCGATGCAATTTCTATGCTTCATCGTCAATAAGAAGGTCCATGGTATACAGTAAACCAGAAGTGAAGCATCGGAATCTAAAACTGGTCTCACAGGAGAGGTTCAAATCGTAGAAAGTTAGAGGGTCAGTCCTCTTGTACTTAAGTCGGCATTGTGAATTTTGAGTTTAATTCCGATGCAATTTCTGTGCTTCATCGTCAATAAGAAGGTCCAAGGTATACAGTAAAATTGAAGTGAAGCATCGGAATCTAAAACTGCTCTCACACAAAAGGTTCATAACATAGATAGTAAGAAGAGTCAGTCTCCTTGTACTGAAGTCGGCATTGTGGCTTTTGTATTTAATTACGATGCAATTTCTGGGTTTCATCGTCAATATGAAGGACCAAGGGATACAGTAAACCTGAAGTGAAGCATCGGAATCTAAAACTGGTCTCACACTAAAGGTTCTTAACATGGGTAGTAAGAGGAGTCAGTCTTCTTATACTGAAGTCGGCATTGTGCCTTTTGTATTTAATTACGATGCAATTTCTGTGTTTCATAGTCAATTAGAAGGTGCAAGGGATACAGTAAACCTGCAGTGAAGCATCGGAATCTAAGACTTGACCCACAGGAGAGGTTGAAATCATAGAAAGTTAGAGTGACAGTCCTCTTGTACTTAAGTCGGCATTGTGGGTTTTGAATTTAATTCCGATGCAATTTCTGTGCTTCATCGTCAATAAGAAGGTCCAAGGTATACAGTAAACCTGAAGTGAAGCATTGGAATCTAAAACTAGTCTCACATTAAAGGTTCATAACATAGATAGTTAGAAGAGTCAGTCTTCTTATACTTAAGTCGGCATTGTACCTTTTGTATTTAATTCGGATGCAATTTCTGTGTTTCACCGTCAATAAGAAGGTCCAAGGTATACAGTAAACCTGAAGTGAAGCATCGTAATCTAAATCTGCTCTCTCACTAAAGGTTCAAAACAGAGATAGTAAGAAGAGTCAGTCTTCTTGTACTGAAGTCGGCATTGTGGCATTTGTATCTAATTACGATGCAATTTCTGTGTTTCATCGACAATAAGAAGGTCCATGGGATACAGTAAACCCAAAGTGAAGCATCGGAATATAAAACTGGTCTCGCAGGAGAGTTTCAAATCATAGAAAGTTTGAGTGTCAGTCCACTTGTACTTAAGTCGGCATTGTGCCTTTTGAATTTAATTCCGATGCAATTTCTGTACTTCATCGTCAATAAGAAGGTCCAAGGTATACAGTAAACCTGAAGTGAAGCATCGGAATCTATAACTGGACTCACAGGGGAGGTTTAATTCAAAGAAAGTTTGAGTGTCAGTCCTCTTGTACTTAAGTCGGCAATGTGCCGTTTGATATTAATTCCGATGCAATTTCTGTGCTTCATCGTCAATACGAATGTCCAAGGTATACAGTAAACCTGAAGTGAAGCACCGGAATCTGAAACTGGACTCACAGGAGAGGTTCATATCATAGAGAAGTAGAGTGTCAGTCCTCTTGTATTTAAGTCGGCATTGTGCTTTTTGTATTAAATTCCGATGCAATTTCTGTGTTTCATCGTCAATAAGAAGGTCCAAGGTATACAGTAAACCAGAAGTGAAGCATCGGAATCTAAAACTGGACTTACAGGGGAGGTTCAAATCGTAGAAAGTTAGAGTGTCAGTCCTCTTCTACTTAAGTCGGCATTGTACATTTTGAATTTAATTCCGATGCAATTTCTGTGCTTCATCGACAATAAGAAGGTCCAAGGTATACAGTAAACCTGAAGTGAAGCATCGGAATCTAAAACTGGACTCACAGGAGAGGTTTAAATCAAAGAAAGTTTGAGTGTCAGTCCTCTTGTACTTAAGTCGGCAATGTGCCGTTTGAATTAAATTCCGATGCAATTTCTGTGCTTCATCGTCAATAAGAAGGTCCGAGGTATACAGTAAACCTGAAGCGAACCACCGGAATCTAAAACTGGACTCACAGCAGAGGTTCAAATCATAGAAAGTTAGAGTATCAGCCCTCTTGTACTTAAGTCGGCATTGTGCCTTTTGAATTTAATTCCGATGCAATTTCTATGCTTCATCGTCAATAAGAAGGTCCAAGCTATACAGTAAACCAGAAGTGAAGCATCGGAATCTAAAACTGGACTTACAGGGGAGGTTCAAATCGTAGAAAGTTAGAGATTCAGTCCTCTTGTACTTAAGTCGGCATTGTGCATTTTGAATTTAATTCCGATGCAATTTCTGTGCATCATCGTCAATAAGAATGTCCAAGGTATACAGTAAACTAGAAGTGAAGCCACGGAATCTAAAACTGGACTCACAGGAGAGGTTCAAATCGTAGAAAGTTAGAGTGTCAGTCCTCTTGTACTTAAGTCGGCATTGTGGATTTTGAATTTAATTCCGATGCAATTTCTGTGCTTCTTCGTCAATAACAAGGTCCAAGGTATACAGTGAACCTGAAGTGAAGCATCGGAATCTAAAACTGCTCTCACACTAAAGGTTCATAACCTAAATGGTAAGAAGAGTCAGTCTCCTTGTACTGAAGTCGGCATTGTGGCTTTTGTATTTAATTACGATGCAATTTCTGTGTTTCATCGTCAATATGAAGGTCCAAGGGATACTGTAAACCTGAACTGAAGCATCGGAATCTAAAACTGGTCTCACACTAAAGGTTCATAACATAGATAGTATAAGGGGTGTCAGTCTTCTTGTACTGAAGTCGGCATTGTGCCTTTTGTATTTAATTACGATGCAATTTCTGTGTTTCATAGTCAATTAGAACGTGCAAGGGATACAATAAACCGGCAGTGAAGCATCGGAATCTATAACTGGACTCACAGGAGAGGTTCAAATAATAGAAATTTAGAGTGTCAGTGCTCTTGTACTTAAGTTGGCATTGTGCCTTAAGACTTTAATTCCGATGCAATTTTTTACTTCATCGTCAATAAGAAGTTCCGAGGTATACAGTAAACCTGAAG
This sequence comes from Schistocerca americana, assembly GCF_021461395.2. Lineage (NCBI taxonomy): Eukaryota > Metazoa > Arthropoda > Insecta > Orthoptera > Acrididae > Schistocerca > Schistocerca americana. Next base: position 64,759,226 of record NC_060121.1, read on the forward strand.
CGAAGCACCGGAATCTAAAACTGGACTCACAGCAGAGGTTCAAATCATAGAAAGTTAGAGTATCAGCCCTCTTGTACTTAAGGCGGCATTGTGCCTTTTGAATTTAATTCCGATGCAATTTCTATGCTTCATCGTCAATAAGAAGGTCCAAGGTATACAGTAAACCTGAAGTGAAGCATCGGAATCTAAAACTGGACTTACAGGGGAGGTTCAAATCGTAGAAAGTTAGAGATTCAGTCCTCTTGTACTTAAGTCGGCATTGTGCATTTTGAATTTAATTCCGATGCAATTTCTGTGCATCATTGTCAATAAGAAGGTCCAAGGTATACAGTAAACTAGAAGTGAAGCCACGGAATCTAAAACTGGACTCACAGGAGAGGTTCAAATCGTAGAAAGTTAGAGTGTCAGTCCTCTTGTACTTAAGTCGGCATTGTGCCTTTTGTATTTAATTCGGATGCAATATCTGTGTTTCATCGTCAATAAGAAGGTCCAAGGTATACAGTAAACCTGAAGTGAAACATCGGCATCTAAAACTGGACTCACAGGAGAGGTTCAAATCATAGAAAGTTAGAGTGTAGATCCACTTGTACCTAAGTCGGCATTGTGCCTTTTGAATTTAATTCCGATGCAATTTCTATGCTTCATCGTCAATAAGAAGGTCCAAGGTATACAGTAAACCAGAAGTGAAGCATCGGAATCTAAAACTGGACTCACAGGACAGGTTCAAATCGTAGAAAGTTAGAGTGTCAGTCCTCTTGTACTTAAGTCGGCATTGTGCATTTTTAATTTATATCCGATGCAATTTCTGTGCTTCATCGTCAATTAGAAGGTCCAATGTATACAGTAAACCAGAAATGAAGCGTCGGAATCAGAAACTGGACTCACAGCAGAGGTTCAAATCGTAGAAAGTTAGAGTGTCATTCCTCTTGTACTTAAGTCGGCATTGTGCATTTTGAATTTAATTCTGATGCAATTTCTGTGCTTCATCGTCAATAAGAAGGTCCAAGGGATACAGTAAACCTGAAGTGAACCATCGGAATCTAAAACTGGACTCACAGGAGAGGTTCAAATCATAGAAAGTGAGAGCGTCAGTCCCTTTGTACTTAAGTCGGCATTGTGCCGTTCGTATTAAATTCGGATGCAATTTCTGTGTTTCTTCGTCAATAAAAAGGTGCAAGGTATACAGTAAACCTGAAGTGAAGCATCGGAAACCAAAACTGGACTCACAGGAGAGGTTCAAATCATTAAATGTTAGAGTGTCAGTCCTCTTGTACATAAGCCGGCACTGTGCCTTTTGTATTTAATTCGGATGCAATTTCTGCGCTTCATCGTCAATAACAAGGACAAGGTATACTGTAAACCTGAAGTGAAGCATCGGAATCTAAAACTGAACTCACAGGAGAGGTTGAAATCATAGAAAGTTAGAGTGTCAGTCCTCTTGTATTTAAGTCGGCATTGTGCATTTTGAATTTAATTCCGATGCATTTTCTGTGCTTCATCGTCAATAAGAAGGACAAGGTATACAGTAAACCTGAAGTGAAGCATCGGAATCTAAAACTGGACTCACAGGAGAGGTTCAAGTTATAGAAAGTTAGAGTTTCAGTACACTTGTATTTAAGTCGGCATTGTGCCTTTTCAATTTAATTCCGATGCAATTTCTATGCTATATCGTCAATAAGAAGGTCCAAGGTATACAGTAAACCTGAAGTGAAGCATCGGAATCTAAAACCGGACTCACAGGAGAGGTTCAAATCATAGAAAGTGTGTCAGTCCTCTTGTACTTAAGTCGGCATTGTGCCTTTTGAATTTAATTCCGATGCAATCTCTGTGTTTCATCGTCAATAAGAAGGTCCAAGGTATACAGTAAACCTGAAGTGAAGCATCGGAATCTATAACTGGACTCACAGGAGAGGTTCAATTGATAGAAAGTTAGAGTGTCTGTCCCCTTGTACTTATGTCGGAATTGCGCCTTTTGAATTTAATTCCGATGCAATTTCTATGCTTCATCGTCAATAAGAAGGTCCATGGTATACAGTAAACCACAAGTGAAGCATCGGAATCTAAAACTGGACTCACAGGAGAGGTTCAAATCGTAGAAAGTTAGAGGGTCAGTCCTCTTGTACTTAAGTCGGCATTGTGAATTTTGAATTTAATTCCGATGCAATTTCTGTGCTTCATCGTCAATAAGAAGGTCCAAGGTATACAGTAAACCTGAAGTGAAGCATCGGAATCTAAAACTGCTCTCACACAAAAGGTTCATAACATAGATAGTAAGAAGAGTCAGTCTCCTTGTACTGAAGTCGGCATTGTGGCTTTTGTATTTAATTACGATGCAATTTCTGGGTTTCATCGTCAATATGAAGGTCCAAGGGATACAGTAAACCTGAAGTGAAGCATCGGAATCCAAAACTGGTCTCACACTAAAGGTTCTTAACATGGGTAGTAAGAGGAGTCAGTCTTCTTATACTGAAGTCGGCATTGTGCCTTTTGTATTTAATTACGATGCAATTTCTGTGTTTCATAGTCAATTAGAAGGTGCAAGGGATACAGTAAACCTGCAGTGAAGCATCGGAATCTAAGACTTGACTCACAGGAGAGGTTCAAATCATAGAAAGTTAGAGTGACAGTCCTCTTGTCCTTAAGTCGGCATTGTGCGTTTTGAATTTAATTCCGATGCAATTTCTGTGCTTCATCGTCAATGAGAAGGTCCAAGGTATACAGTAAACCTGAAGTGAAGCATTGGAATCTAAAACTAGTCTCACATTAAAGGTTCATAACATAGATAGTAAGAAGAGTCAGTCTTCTCATACTTAAGTCGGCATTGTACCTTTTGTATTTAATTCGGATGCAATTTCTGTGTTTCATCGTCAATAAGAAGGTCCAAGGTATACAGTAAACCTGAAGTGAAGCATCGTAATCTAAATCTGTTCTCTCACTAAAGGTTCATAACAGAGATAGTAAGAAGAGTCAGTCTTCTTGTACTGAAGTCGGCATTGTGGCATTTGTATCTAATTACGATGCAATTTCTGTGTTGCATCGACAATAAGAAGGTCCATGGGATACAGTAAACCCGAAGTGAAGCATCGGAGTCTAAAACTGGTCTCGCAGGAGAGTTTCAAATCATAGAAAGTTTGAGTGTCAGTCCACTAGTACTTAAGTCGGCATTGTGCCTTTTGAATTTAATTCCGATGCAATTTTTGTACTTCATCGTCAATAAGAAGGTCCAAGGTATACAGTAAACCTGAAGTGAAGCATCGGAATCTATAACTGGACTCACAGGGGAGGTTTAATTCAAAGAAAGTTTGAGTGTCAGTCCTCTTGTACTTAAGTCGGCAATGTGCCGTTTGAATTTAATTCCGATGCAATTTCTGTGCTTCATCGTCAATACGAATGTCCAAGGTATACAGTAAACCTGAAGTGAAGCACCGGAATCTAAAACTGGACTCACAGGAGAGGTTCATGTCATAGAGAGTTAGAATGTCAGTCCTCTTGTATTTAAGTCGGCATTGTGCTTTTTGTATTAAATTCCGATGCAATTTCTGTGTTTCATCGTCAATAAGAAGGTCCAAGGTATACAGTATATCTGAGGAGAAGCATCGGAATCTAAAACTGGACTCACAGGAGAGGTTCAAATCATAGATAGTTAGAGTGTCAGTCCTCTTGTACTTAAGTCGGCATTGTACCTTTTGCATTTAATTCGGATGCAATTTCCGTGTTTCATCGTCAATAAGAAGGTCCAAGGCATACAGTAAACCTGAAGTGAAGCATGGTAATCTAAAACTGGACTCACAGGAGAGGTTCAAATCATAGAAAGTTAGAGTGTCAGTCCACTTGTACTTAAATCGGCATTGTGAAGTTTGAATTTAATTCCGATGCAATTTCTATGCTTCATCGTCAATAAGAATGTCCAAGGTATACAGTAAACCAGAAGTGAAGCATCGGAATCTAAAACTGGACTCACAGGGGAGGATCAAATCGTAGAAAGTTAGAGTTTCAGTCCTGTTGTACTTAAGTCGGCATTGTGCATTTTGAATTTAATTCCGATGCAATTTCTGTGCTTCATCGTCAATAAGAAGGTCCAAGGTATACAGTAAACCAGAAGTGAAGCATCGGAATCTAAAACTGGACTCACAGGAGAGGTTCAAATCGTAGAAAGTTAGAGCGTCAGTCCTCTTGTACTTAAGTCGGCATTGTGCATTATGAATTTAATTCCGAAGCAATTTCTGTGCTTCATCGTCAATAAGAAGGTCCAAGGTATTCAGTAAACCTGAAGTGAAGCATCGGAATCTAAAACTGCTCTCACACTAAAGGTTCATATCATAGATAGTAAGAATAGTCAGTCTCCTTGTACTGAAGTCGGCATTGTGGCTTTTGTATTCAATTACGATGCAATATCTGTGTTTCATCGTCAATATGAAGGTCCAAGGGATACTGTAAACCTGAAGTGAAGCATCGAAATCTGAATCTGGTCTCACACTAAAGGTTCATAACATAGATAGTAAGAGGTGTCAGTCGTCCTGGACTGAAGTCGGCATTGTGCCTTTTGTATTTAATTACGATGCAATTTCTGTGTTTCATAGTCAATTATTAGGTGCAAGGGATACAATTAACCTGCAGTGAAGCATCGGAATCTAAAACTGGACTAACAGGAGAGGTTCAAATCATAGAAAGTTAGAGTGTCTGTCCTCTTGTACTTAAGTCGGCATTGTGCCTTAAGACTTTAATTCCGATGCAATTTTTGCACTTTATCGTCAATAAGAAAGTCAAAGGTATACAGTAAACCTGAAGTGAAGCATCGGAATCGAAAACTGGACTCCCAGGAGAGGTTCAAATCATAAAAGGTTAGAGTGTCAGTCCTCTTGTACTTAAGTCGGCATTGTGCCTTTTGTATTTAATTCGGATGCAATATCTGTGTTTCATCGTCAATAAGAAGGTCCAAGGTATACAGTAAACCAGAAGTGAAGCATCGGAATCTAAAACTGGACTCACAGGAGAGGTTCAAATCATAGAAAGTTTGAGTGTCAGTCCTCTTGTACTTAAGTCGGCATTGTACCTTTTGTATTTAATTCGGATGCAATTTCTGTGTTTCATCGTCAATAAGAGGGTGCAAGGCATACAGTAAACCTGAAGTGAAGCATCGTAATCTAAAACTGGACTCACAGGAGAGGTTCAAATCATAGAAAGTTAGAGTGTCAGTCCACTTGTACTTAAGCCGACATTGTGAATTTTGAATTTAATTCCGATGCAATTTCTATGCTTCATCGTCAATAAGAAGGTCCAAGGTATACAGTAAACCAGAAGTGACGCATCGGAATCTAAAACTGGACTCACAGGGGAGGATCAAATCGTAAAAAGTTAGAGTTTCAGTCCTGTTGTACTTAAGTCGGCATTGTGCATTTTGAATTTAATTCCGATGCAATTTCTGTGCTTCATCGTCAATAAGAAGGTCCAAGGTATACAGTAAACCAGAAGTGAAGCATCGGAATCTAAAACTGGACTCACAGGAGAGGTCCAAATCGTAGAAAGTTAGAGTGTCAGTCCTCTTGTACTTAAGTCGGCATTGTGCATTTTGAATTTAATTCCGAAGCAATTTTTGTGCTTCATCGTCAACAAGAAGGTCCAAGGTATACAGTAAACCTGAAGTGAAGCATAGGAAACTAAAACTGCTCTCACACTAATGGTTCATAACATAGATAGTAAGAGGAGTCAGTCGTCTGGGACTGAAATCGGCATTGGGCCTTTTGTATTTAATTACGATGCAATTTCTGTGTTTCATAGTCAATTAGGAGGTGCAAGGGATACAATTAACCTGCAGTGAAGCATCGGAATCTAAAACTGGACTATCAGGAAGGGTTCAAATCATAGAAAGTTAGAGTGTCTGTCCTCTTGTACTTAAGTAGGCATTGTGCCTTAAGACTTTAATTCCGATGCAATTTTTGTACTTTATCGTCAATAAGAAGGTCCAAGGTATACAGTAAACCTGAAGTGAAGCATCGGAATCGAAAACTGGACTCCCAGGAGAGGTTCAAATCATAAAAGGTTAGAGGGTCAGTCCTCTTGTACTTAAGTCGGCATTGTGCCTTTTGTATTTAATTCGGATGCAATTTCTGTGTTTCATCGTCAATAAGAAGGTCCAAGGTATACAGTAAACCAAAAGTGAAGCATCGGAATCTAAAACTGGACTCACAGGAGAGGTTCAAATCATAGAAAGTTAGAGTGTCAGTCCTCTTGTACTTTAGTCAACATTGTGCATTGTTAATTTAATTCTGATGCAATTTCTGTGCTTCATCGTCAATTAGAAGGTCCAAGGTATACAGTAAACCAGAAGTCAAGCATCGGAATCTAAAACTGGACTCACAGGAGAGGTTCAAATCATAGAAAGTTAGAGTGTCAGTCCTCATGTACTTAAGTCAGCATTGTGCATTTTTAATTTGATTCCGATGCAATTTCTGTGCTTCATCGTCAATTAGAAGGTCCAAGGTATACAGTAAACCAGAAGTGAAGCATCGGAATCTAAAGCTGCTCTCACACTAAAGTTTCATAACATAGATAGTAAGGAGAGTCAGTCTCCTTGTACTGAAGTCGGCATTGTGGCTTTTGTATTAAATTAGGATGCAATTTCTGTGTTTGATCGTCAATAAGAAGGTCCGAGGTATACAGTAAACCTGAAGTGAAGCATCGGAATCTAAAACGGGACTCACAGGAGAGGTTCAAATCATAGAAAGTTAGAGTGTCAGTCCACATGTACTTAAGTCGACATTGTGCCTTTTGTATTGAATTCGGATGCTATTTCTGTGTTTCATCGTCAATAAGATGGTCCAAGGTATACAGTAAACCTGAAGTGAAGCATCGGAATCGAAACTGGACTCAACGGAGAGGTACAAATCATAGAAGGTTTGAGTGTCAGTCCTCTTGTACTGAAGTCGGCATTGTGCCTTTTGAATTTAATTCCGATGCAATTTCTCTGCTTCATCGTCAATAAGAAGGTCCAAGGTATACAGTAAACCTGAAGTGAGGCATCGGAATCTAAAACTGGACTCACAGGAGAGGTCCAAACCACAGAAAGTTAGAGTGTCAGTCCTCGTGTACTTAAGTCGGCATTGTGCCTTTTGAATTTAATAACGATGCTATTTCTGTGCTTCATCGTCAATAAGAAGGTCCAAGGTATACAGTAAACCTGAAGTGAAGCATCGAAATCTAAAACTGGTCTCACACTAAAGGTTCATAACATAGATAGTAAGAAGAGTCAGTCTTCTTGTACTGAAGTCGGCATTGTGGCTTTTGTATTTAATTACGATGCAATTTCTGTGTTTCATCGTCAATAAAAAGGTCGAAAGGATACAATAAACCTGAAGTGAAACATCGGAATCTAAAACTGGGCTCACAGGAGAGGTTCAAATCATTGAAAGTTAGAGTGTCGGTCCTCTTGTACTTAAGTCGGCATTGTGCCTTTTGTATTAAATTCGGATGCAATTATTGTGTTTCATCGTCAAAAAGAAGGTCGAAGGTATACAGTTAACCTGAAGTGAAGAATCGGAAATTAAAACTGGACTCACAGGAGAGGTTCAAATCATAGAATGTTAGAGTGTCAGACCTCTTGTACTTAAGTCGACATTGTGCCTTTTGTATTAAATTCGGATGCAATTTCTGTGTTTCATCGTCAATAACAAGGTCCAAGGTATACAGTAAACCTGAAGTGAAGCATCGGGATCTAAAACTGGACTCACAGGAGAGGTTCAGATCATAGAGAGTTAGGGTGTCAGTCCTCTTGCACTTATGTCAGCAATGTGCCTTTTCAATTTAATTGCGATGCGATTTTTATGCATCATCGACAATAAGAAGGTCCAATGTATACAGTAAACCAGAAGTGAAGCATCGGAATCTAAAACTGTACTCACAGGAGAGGTTCAAATCGTAGAAAGTTAGAGTGTCAGTCCTCTTGTACTTAGTCGGCAATGTGCATTTTGAATTTAATTCCGATGCAATTACTGTGCTTCATCGTCAATAAGAAGGTCCGAGGTATACAGTAAACCTGAAGTGAAGCATCGGAATCTAACACTGCTCTCACACTAAAGGTTCATAACATAGATAGTAAGAGGAGTCAGTCATAGAAAGTTAGAGTGTCTGTCCTCTTGTACTTAAGTCGGCATTGTGCCTTAAGACTTTAATTCCGATGCAATTTTTGTACTTTATCGTCAATAAGAAGGTCAAAGGTATACAGTAAACCTGAAGTGAAGCATCGGAATCGAAAACTGGACTCCCAGGAGAGGTTCAAATCATAAAAGGTTAGAGTGTCAGTCCTCTTGTACTTAAGTCGGCATTGTGCCTTTTGTATTTAATTCGGATGCAATATCTGTGTTTCATCGTCAATATGAAGGTCCAAGGTATACAGTAAACCAGAAGTGAAGCATCGGAATCTAAAACTGGTCTCACAGGAGAGGTTCAAATCTTAGAAAGTTAGAGTGTCAGTCCTCTTGTACTTAAGTCGGCATTGTACCTTTTGTATTTAATTCGGATGCAATTTCTGTGTTTTATCGTCAATAAGAGGGTGCAAGGCATACAGTAAACCTGAAGTGAAGCATCGTAATCTAAAACTGGACTCACAGGAGAGGATCAAATCATAGAAAGTTAGAGTGTCAGTCCACTTGTACTTAAGCCGGCATTGTGAATTTTGAATTTAATTCCGATGCATTTTCTATGCTTCATCGTCAATAAGAAGGTCCAAGGTATACAGTAAACCAGAAGTGACGCATCGGAATCTAAAACTGGACTCACAGGGGAGGATCAAATCGTAGAAAGTTAGAGTTTCAGTCCTGTTGTACTTAAGTCGGCATTGTGCATTTTGAATTTAATTCCGATGCAATTTCTGTGTTTCATTGTCAATAAGAAGGTCCAAGGAATACAGTAAACCTGAAGTCAAGCATCGGAATCTAAAACTGGACTCACAGGAGAGGTTCAAATCGTAGAAAGTTAGAGTGTCAGTCCTCTTGTACTTAAGTCGGCATTGTGCATTTTGAATTTAATTCCGAAGCAATTTCTGTGCTTCATCGTCAATAAGAAGGTCCAAGGTATACAGTAAACCTGAAGTGAAGCATCGGAATCTAAAACTGCTCTCACACTAAAGGTTCATATCATAGATAGTAAGAAGAGTCAGTCTCCTTGTACTGAAGTCGGCATTGTGGCTTTTAAATTCAATTACGATGCAATATCTGTGTTTCATCGTCAATATGAAGGTCCAAGGGATACTGCAAACCTGAAGTGCAGCATCGGAATCTAAAACTGGTCTCACACTAATGGTTCATAACATAGATAGTAAGAGGAGTCAGTCGTCTTGGACTGAAATCGGCATTGTGCCTTTTGTATTTAATTACGATGCAATTTCTGTGTTTCATAGTCAATTAGGAGGTGCAAGGGATACAATTAACCTGCAGTGAAGCATCGGAATTTAAAACTGGACTATCAGGAGAGGTTCAAATCATAGAAAGTTAGAGTGTCTGTCCTGTTGTACTTAAGTAGGCATTGTGCCTTAAGACTTTAATTCCGATGCAATTTTTGTACTTTATCGTCAATAAGAAGGTCCAAGGTATACAGTAAACCTGAAGTGAAGCATCGGAATCGAAAACTGGACTCCCAGGAGAGGTTCAAATCATAAAAGGTTAGAGGGTCAGTCCTCTTGTACTTATGTCGGCATTGTGCCTTTTGTATTTAATTCGGATGCAATTTCTGTGTTTCACCGTCAATAAGAAGGTCCAAGGTATACAGTAAACCAAAAGTGAAGCATCGGAATCTAAAACTGGACTCACAGGAGAGGTTCAAATCATAGAAATTTAGAGTGTCAGTCCTCTTGTACTTAAGTCAGCATTGTGCATTTTTAATTTGATTCCGATGCAATTTCTGTGCTTCATCGTCAATTAGAATACCCAAGGTATACAGTAAACCAGAAGTGAAGCATCGGAATCTAAAGCTGCTCTCACACTAAAGTTTCATAACATAGATAGTAAGGAGAGTCAGTCTCCTTGTACTGAAGTCGGCATTGTGGCTTTTGTATTAAATTAGGATGCAATTTCTGGGTTTGATTGTCAATAAGAAGGTCCTCGGTATACAGTAAACCTGAAGTGAAGCATCGGAATCTAAAACGGGACTCACGGGAGAGGTTCAAATCATAGAAAGTTAGAGTGTCAGTCCACATGTACTTAAGTCGACATTGTGCCTTTTGTATTGAATTCGGATGCAATTTCTGTGTTTCATCGTCAATAAGATGGTCCAAGGTATACAGTAAACCTGAAGTGAAGCATCGGAATCGAAACTGGACTCAACGGAGAGGTTCAAATCATAGAAGGTTTGAGTGTCAGTCCTCTTGTACTTAAGTCGGCATTGTGCCTTTTGAATTTAATTCCGATGCAATTTCTCTGCTTCATCGTCAATAAGAAGGTCCAAGGTATACAGTAAACCTGAAGTGTGGCATCGAATCTAAAACTGGGCTCACAGGAGAGGTTCAAACCACAGAAAGTTAGAGTGTCAGTCCTCTTGTACTTATGTCGGCATTGTGCCTTTTGAATTTAATTACGATGCACTTTCTGTGTTTCATTGTCAATAAGAAGGTCCAAGGAATACAGTAAACCTGAAGTCAAGCATCGAAATCTAAAACTGATCTCACACTAAAGGTTCATAACATAGATAGTAAGAAGAGTCAGTCTTCTTGTACTGAAGTCGGCATTGTGGCTTTTGTATTTAATTACGATGCAATTTCTGTGTTTCATCGTCAATAAAAAGGTCCAAAGGATACAATAAACCTGACGTGAAACATCGGAATCTAAAACTGGGCTCACAGGAGAGGTTCAAATCATTGAAAGTTAGAGTGTCGGTCCTCTTGTACTTAAGTCGGCATTGTGCCTTTTGTATTAAATTCGGATGCAATTATTGTGTTTCATCGTCAAATAGAAGGTCGAAGGTATACAGTTAACCTGAAGTGAAGAATCGGAAATTAAAACTGGACTCACAGGAGAGGTTCAAATCATAGAATGTTAGAGTGTCAGACCTCTTGTACTTAAGTCGACATTGTGCCTTTTGTATTAAATTCGGATGCAATTTCTGTGTTTCATCGTCAATAACAAGGTCCAAGGTATACAGTAAATCTGAAATGAAGCATCGGAAACGAAACTGGACTCACAGGAGAGGTTCAAATCATAGAGGGTTTGAGTGTCAGTCCTCTTGTACTTTAGTCGCCAATGTGCCTTTTGTATTTAATTCGGATGCAATATCTGTGTTTCATCGTCAATAAGAAGGTCCAAGGGATACAGTAAACCTGAAGTGAAGCATCGGGATCTAAAACTGGACTCACAGGAGAGGTTCAGATCATAGAGAGTTAGGGTGTCAGTCCTCTTGCACTTCTGTCAGCAATGTGCCTTTTCAATTTAATTGCGATGCGATTTTTATGCATCATCGTCAATAAGAAGGTCCAATGTATACAGTAAACCAGAAGTGAAGCATCGGAATCTAAAACTGGACTCACAGGAGAGGTTCAAATCGTAGAAAGTTAGAGTGTCAGTCCTCTTGTACTTAGTCGGCAATGTGCATTTTGAATTTAATTCCGATGCAATTACTGTGCTTCATCGTCAATAAGAAGGTCCGAGGTATACAGTAAACCTGAAGTGAAGCATCGGAATCTAAAACTGCTCTCACACTAAAGGTTCATAACATAGATAGTAAGAAGAGGCAGTGTTCTTGTACTGAAGTCGGCATTGTGCATTTTAATTTAATTCCGATGCAATTTCTGTGCTTCATCGTCAATAAGAAGGTCCAAGGTATTCAGTAAACCTGAAGTGAAGCATCGGAATCTAAAACTGCTCTCACACTAAAGGTTCATATCATAGATAGTAAGAAGAGTCAGTCTCCTTGTACTGAAGTCGGCATTGTGGCTTTTGTATTCAATTACGATGCAATATCTGTGTTTCATCGTCAATATGAAGGTCCAAGGGATACTGTAAACCTGAAGTGAAGCATCGAAATCTAAAACTGGTCTCACACTAAAGGTTCATAACATAGATAGTAAGAGGAGTCAGTCGTCTTGGACTGAAGTCGGCATTGTGCCTTTTGTATTTAATTACGATGCAATTTCTGTGTTTCATAGTCAATTAGGAGGTGCAAGGGATACAATTAACCTGCAGTGAAGCATCGGAATCTAAAACTGGACTAACAGGAGAGGTTCAAATCATAGAAAGTTAGAGTGTCTGTCCTCTTGTACTTAAGTCGGCATTGTGCCTTAAGACTTTAATTCCGATGCAATTTTTGTACTTTATCGTCAATAAGAAGGTCAAAGGTATACAGTAAACCTGAAGTGAAGCATCGGAATCGAAAACTGGACTCCCAGGAGAGGTTCAAATCATGAAAGGTTAGAGTGTCAGTCCTCTTGTACTTAAGTCGGCATTGTGCCTTTTGTATTTAATTCGGATGCAATTTCTGTGTTTCATCGTCAATAAGAAGGTCCAAGGTATACAGTAAACCAGAAGTGAAGCATCGGAATCTAAAACTGGACTCACAGGAGAGGTTCAAATCTTAGAAAGTTAGAGTGTCAGTCCTCTTGTACTTAAGTCGGCATTGTACCTTTTGTATTTAATTCGGATGCAATTTCTGTGTTTCATCGTCAATAAGAGGGTGCAAGGCATACAGTAAACCTGAAGTGAAGCATCGTAATCTAAAACTGGACTCACAGGAGAGGTTCAAATCATAGAAAGTTAGAGTGTCAGTCCACTTGTACTTAAGCCGGCATTGTGAATTTTGAATTTAATTCCGATGCAATTTCTATGCTTCATCGTCAATAAGAAGGTCCAAGGTATACAGTAAACCAGAAGTGACGCATCGGAATCTAAAACTGGACTCACAGGGGATGATCAAATCGTAGAAAGTTAGAGTTTCAGTCCTGTTGTACTTAAGTCGGCATTGTGCATTTTGAATTTAATTCCGATGCAATTTCTGTGCTTCATCGTCAATAAGAAGGTCCAAGGTATACAGTAAACCAGAAGTGAAGCATCGGAATCTAAAACTGGACTCACAGGAGAGGTTCAAATCGTAGAAAGTTAGAGTGTCAGTCCTCTTGCACTTAAGTCGGCATTGTGCATTTTGAATTTAATTCCGAAGCAATTTCTGTGCTTCATCGTCAATAAGAAGGTCCAAGGTATACAGTAAACCTGAAGTGAAGCATCGGAATCTAAAACTGCTCTCACACTAAAGGTTCATATCACAGATAGTAAGAAGAGTCAGTCTCCTTGTACTGAAGTCGGCATTGTGGCTTTTAAATTCAATTACGATGCAATATCTGTGTTTCATCGTCAATATGAAGGTCCAAGGGATACTGCAAACCTGAAGTGCAGCATCGGAATCTAAAACTGGTCTCACACTAATGGTTCATAACATAGATAGTAAGAGGAGTCAGTCGTCTTGGACTGAAATCGGCATTGTGCCTTTTGTATTTAATTACGATGCAATTTCTGTGTTTCATAGTCAATTAGGAGGTGCAAGGGATACAATTAACCTGCAGTGAAGCATCGGAATTTAAAACTGGACTATCAGGAGAGGTTCAAATCATAGAAAGTTAGAGTGTCTGTCCTGTTGTACTTAAGTAGGCATTGTGCCTTAAGACTTTAATTCCGATGCAATTTTTGTACTTTATCGTCAATAAGAAGGTCCAAGGTATACAGTAAACCTGAAGTGAAGCATCGGAATCGAAAACTGGACTCCCAGGAGAAGTTCAAATCATAAAAGGTTAGAGGGTCAGTCCTCTTGTACTTAAGTCGGCATTGTGCCTTTTGTATTTAATTCGGATGCAATTTCTGTGTTTCATCGTCAATAAGAAGGTCCAAGGTATACAGTAAACCAAAAGTGAAGCATCGGAATCTAAAACTGGACTCACAGGAGAGGTTCAAATCATAGAAAGTTAGAGTGTCAGTCCTCTTGTACTTAAGTCAGCATTGTGCATTTTTAATTTGATTCCGATGCAATTTCTGTGCTTCATCGTCAATTAGAAGGTCCAAGGTATACAGTAAACCAGAAGTGAAGCATCGCAATCTAAAGCTGCTCTCACACTAAAGTTTCATAACATAGATAGTAAGGAGAGTCAGTCTCCTTGTACTGAAGTCGGCATTGTGGCTTTTGTATTAAATTAGGATGCAATTTCTGGGTTTGATCGTCAATAAGAAGGTCCGAGGTATACAGTAAACCTGAAGTGAAGCATCGGAATCTAAAACGGGACTCACAGGAGAGGTTCAAATCATAGAAAGTTAGAGTGTCAGTCCACATGAACTTAAGTCGACATAGTGCCTTTTGTATTGAATTCGGATGCAATTTCTGTGTTTCATCGTCAATAACATGGTCCAAGGTATACAGTAAACCTGAAGTGAAGCATCGGAATCGAAACTGGACTCAACGGAGAGGTTCAAATCATAGAAGGTTTGAGTGTCAGTCCTCTTGTACTTAAGTCGGCATTGTGCCTTTTGAATTTAATTCCGATGCAATTTCTCTGCTTCATCGTCAATAAGAAGGTCCAAGGTATACAGTAAACCTGAAGTGTGGCATCGGAATCTAAAACTGGACTCACAGGAGAGGTTCAAACCACAGAAAGCTAGAGTGTCAGTCCTCTTGTACTTAAGTCGGCATTGTGCCTTTTGAATTTAATTACGATGCACTTTCTGTGTTTCATTGTCAATAAGAAGGTCCAAGGAATACAGTAAACCTGAAGTCAAGCATCGGTATCTAAAACTGGACACACAGGAGAGGTTCAAATCATAGAAAGTTAGAGTGTCAGTCCTCTTGTACTTAAGTCGGCATTGTGCATTTTGAATTTAATTCCGATGCTATTTCTGTGCTTCATCGTCAATAAGAAGGTCCAAGGTATACAGTAAACCTGAAGTGAAGCATCGAAATCTAAAACTGGTCTCACACTAAAGGTTCATAACATAGATAGTAAGAAGAGTCAGTCTTCTTGTACTGAAGTCGGCATTGTGGCTTTTGTATTTAATTACGATGCAATTTCTGTGTTTCATCGTCAATAAAAAGGTCCAAAGGATACAATAAACCTGAAGTGAAACATCGGAATCTAAAACTGGGCTCACAGGAGAGATTCAAATCATTGAAAGTTAGAGTGTCGGTCCTCTTGTACTTAAGTCGGCATTGTGCCTTTTGTATTAAATTCGGATGCAATTATTGTGTTTCATCGTCAAAAAGAAGGTCGAAGGTATACAGCTAACCTGAAGTGAAGAATCGGAAATTAAAACTGGACTCACAGGAGAGGTTCAAATCATAGAATGTTAGAGTGTCAGACCTCTTGTACTTAAGTCGACATTGTGCCTTTTGTATTAAATTCGGATGCAATTTCTGTGTTTCATCGTCAATAACAAGGTCCAAGGTATACAGTAAATCTGAAATGAAGCATCGGAAACGAAACTGGACTCACAGGAGAGGTTCAAATCATAGAGGGTTTGAGTGTCAGTCCTCTTGTACTTAAGTCGCCAATGTGCCTTTTGTATTTAATTCGGATGCAATTTCTGTGTTTCATCATCAATAAGAAGGTCCAAGGGATACAGTAAACCTGAAGTGAAGCATCGGGATCTAAAACTGGACTCACAGGAGAGGTTCAGATAATAGAGAGTTAGGGTGTAAGTCCTCTTGCACTTATGTCAGCAATGTGCCTTTTCACTTTAATTCCGATGCGATTTTTATGCTTCATCGTCAATAAGAAGGTCCAATGTATACAGTAAACCAGAAGTGAAGCATCGGAATCTAAAACTGGACTCACAGGAGAGGTTCAAATCGTAGAAAGTTAGAGTGTCAGTCCTCTTGTACTTAGTCGGCATTGTGCATGTTGAATTTAATTCCGATGCAATTACTGTCCTTCATCGTCAATAAGAAGGTCCGAGGTATACAGTAAACCTGAAGTGAAGCATCGGAATCTAAAACTGCTCTCACACTAAAGGTTCAAAACATAGATAGTAAGAAGAGGCAGTGTTCTTGTACTGAAGTCGGCATTGTGCATTTTGAATTTAATTCCGATGCAATTTCTGTGCTTCATCGTCAATAAGAAGGTCCAAGGTATACAGTAAACCTGAAGTGAAGCAACGGAATCTAAAGCTGCTCTCACACTAAAGTTTCATAACATAGATAGTAAGGAGAGTCAGTCTCCTTGTACTGAAGTCGGCATTGTGGCTTTTGTATTAAATTAGGATGCAATTTCTGTGTTTCATCGTCAATAAGAAGGTCCGAGGTATACAGTAAACCTGAAGTGAAGCATCGGAATCGAAACTGGACTCAACGGAGAGGTTCAAATCATAGAAGGTTTGAGTGTCAGTCCTCTTGTACTTAAGTCGACATTGTGCCTTTTGTATTAAATTCGGATGCAATTTCAGTGTTTCATCGTCAATAACAAGGACCAAGGTATACAGTAAATCTGATGTGAAGCATCGGAAACGAAACTGGACTCAAAGGAGAGGTTCAAATCATACAGGGTTTGAGTGTCAGTCCTCTTGTACTTAAGTCGCCAATGTGCTTTTGTATTTAATTAGGATGCAATTTCTGTGTTTCATCGTCAATAAGAAGGTCCAAGGGATACAGTAAACCTGAAGTGAAGCATCGGGATCCAAAACTGGACTCACAGGAGAGGTTCAAATCATAGAGAGTTAGGGTGTCAGTCCTCTTGCACTTATGTCAGCAATGTGCCATTTCAATTTAATTCCGATGCGGTTTTTATGCTTCATCGTCAATAAGAAGGTCCAATGTATACAGTAAACCAGAAGTGAAGCACCGACATCTAAAACCGGACTCACAGGAGAGGTTCAAATCATAGAAAGTTAGAGGGTCAGTCCTCTTGTACTTAAGTCGACATTGTGCCTTTGGTATTAAATTCGCATGCAAATTCTGTGTTTCATCGTCAATTAGAAGGTCCAAGTTATACAGTTCTCCTGAAGTGAAGCATCGTAATTGAAATTGGACTCGCAGGAGAGGTTCAAATCAGAAAGTGTGTCAGTCCTCTTGTACTTAAGTCGGCATTGTGCCTTTTGAATTTAATTCCGATGCAATTTCTGTGCTTCATCGTCAATGAGAAGTTCCAAGGTATACAGTAAACTTGAAGTGAGGCATTAGAATCTAAACTTGGACTCACAGGAGAGGTTCAAACCATAGAAAGTTAGAGTGTCAGTCCTCTTGTACTTAAGTCGACATTGTGCCTTTTGTATTAAATTCGTATGCAAATTCTGTGTTTCATCGTCAATTAGAAGGTCCAAGGTATACAGTTATCCTGAAGTGAAGCATCGGAATTGAAATTGGACTCGCAGGAGAGGTTAAAATCAGAAAGTGTGTCAGTCCTCTTGTACTTAAGTCGGCATTGTGCCATTTGAATTTAATTCTGTTGCAATTTCTGTGTTTCATCGTCAATAAGAAGGTCCAAGGGATACAGTAAACCTGAAGTGAAGCATCGGAATCTAAAACTGGACCCACAGGAGAGGTTCAAATCATAGAAAGTTAGAGAGTCAGTCCCATAGTAATTAAGTCGGCATTGTGCCTTTTGTGTTAAATTAGGATGCAATATCTGTGTGTTTCATCGTCAATAAGAAGGTCCGAGGTATACAGTAAACCTGAAGTGAAGCATCGGAATCTAAAACTGGACTCACAGGAGAGGTTCAAATCATAGAAAGTTTGATGTCAGTCCTCTTGTACTTAAGTCGGCATTGTGCCTTTTGTATTAAATTCCGATGCATTTTCTGTTTTTCATCGTCAATAAGAAGGTCCAAGGGATACAGTAAACCTGAAGTGAAGCTTCGGAATTTAAAACGGGACTCACAGGAGAGGTTCAAATCATAGAAAGTTAGAGTGTCAGTCCTCAAGTACTTAAGTCGGCATAGTGCGTTTTGAATTTAATTACGATGAAATTTCTGTGTTTCATCGTCAATTAGAAGGTGCAAGGGATACAATAAACCTGCAGTGAAGCATCGGAATATAATAGTGGACTCACAGGAGAGGTTCAAATCAGAGAAAGCTAGAGTGTAAGTTCTCTTGTACTTAAGTCGACATTGTACTTTTGTATTAAATTCGGATGCAATTATTGTGTTTCATCGTCAATAAGAAGGTCCAAGGTAAACAGTAAACATGAAGTGAAGAATCGGAATCTAAAACTGGACTCACAGGCGAGGTTCAAATCATAGAAAGATAGAGTGTCAGTCCTCTTGTACTTAAGTCGGCATTGTGCCTTTTGTATTACTTTAGGATGCAATTTCTGTGTTTCATCGTTAAGAAGAAGGTCCAAGGTATACAGTGAACCTGAAGTGAAGCATCGGAATCTAAAACTGGACTCACGGGAGAGGTTCAAATCATAGAATGTTAGAGTGTCAGCCCTCTTGTACTTAAGTCGGCATTGTGCCTTTTGTATTAAATTAGGATGCAATTTTTGTGTTTCATCGTCAACAAGAAGGTCCAAAGTATACAGTAAACCTGAAGTGAAGCATCGGAATCTAAAACTGCACTCACAGGAGAGGTTCAAATCATAGAAAGTTAGAGTGTCAGTCCTCTTGTACTTAAGTCGGCAATGTGCCGTTTCAATTTAATTCTGATGCAATTTCTGTGCTTCATCGTCAATAAGAAGGTCCAAGGTATACAGTAAACCTGAAGTGAAGCATCGGAATCTAAAATTGCACTCACACTAAAGGTTCATAACATAGATTGTAAGAAGAGTCAGTCTTCTTGTACTGAAGTCGGCATTGTGGCATTTGTATTTAAATTAGGATGCAATTTCGGTGTTTCATCGTCAATAAGAAGGTCCAAGGGATACAGTAAACCTGAAGTGAAGCATCAGAATCTAAAACTGGTCTCACACTAAAGGTTCATAACATAGATAGTAAGAGGAGTCAGTCTTCTTGTTCTGAAGCCGGCATTGTGCCTTTTGTATTTAATTACGATGCATTTTCTGTCTTTCATAGTCAATTAGAAGGGGCAAGGGATACAATAAACCTGCAGTGAAGCATCGGAAACTGAAACTGGACTCACAGGAGAGGTTCAAATCATAGAAATTTAGAGTGTCAGTCCCCTTGTACTTAAGTCGGCATTGTGCCTTTTGTATTACATTCGGATGCAATTATTGTGTTTCATCGCCAATACGAAGGTGCAAGGTATACAGTAAACCTGAAGTGAAGCATCGGAATCTAAAACTGGGCCCACAGAAGAGGTTATAACCATAGAAAGTTAGAGTGTCAGTCCCCTAGTACTTATGTCGGCATTGTGCCTTTTGTATTAAATTAGGATGCAATTTCTGTGTTTCATCGTCAATAAGAAGGTCCGAGGTATTCAGTAAACCTGAAGTGAAGCATCGGAATCTAAAACTGGACTCACAGGAGAGGTTCAAATCATAGAAAGTTAGAGTGTCGGTCCACTTGTACTTAAGTCGGCATTGTGCCTTTTGTATTAATTTAGGAAGCAATTTCTGTGTTTCATCGTTAAGAAGAATGTCCAAGATATACAGTAAACCTGAAGTGAAGCATCGGAATCTAAAACTGGACTCACAGGCGAGGTTCAAATCATAGAATGTTAGAGTGTCAGTCCTCTTGTACTTAAGTCGACATTGTGCCTTTCCTAATAAATTCGGTTGCAATTTCTGTGTTTCATCGTCAATAAGAAGGTCCAAGGTATACAGTAGACCTGAGGTGAAGCATCGGAATCTAAAACTGGACTCACAGGAGAGGTTCAAATCATAGAAAGAGTGTCAGTCCCCTTGTACTTAAGTTGGCATTGTGCCTTTTGTATTAAATTCGGATGCAATTTCTGTGTTTCATCGTCAATAAGGAGGTCCAAGGGATACGGTAAACCTGAAGTGAAGCATAGGAATCTAAAACCGGTTCACAGGAGAAGTTCTAATCATAGAATGTAAGAAGTGTCAGTTCTCATGTACTTAAGTCGGCATTGTGCCTTTTGTATTTAATTCCGATACAATTTCTGTTTTTCATCGTCAATAAGAAGGTCCAAGGGATACAGTAAACCTGAGGTGAACCATCGGAATCTAAAACTGGACTCACAGGAGAGGTTCAAAACATAGAAAGTTAGAGTGTCAGTCCTCTTGTACTTAAGTCGGCATTGTGCCTTTTGAATTTAATTCCGATGCAATATCTGTGCTTCATCGTCAAAAGGAAGGTCCAAGGTACACAGCAAACCTGAAGTGAAGCATCGGAATCTAAAACTGGACTCACAGGAGAGGTTCAAATCATAGAAAGTTAGAGTGTCGGTCCTCTTCCACTTAAGTCGGCATTGTGCCTTTTCAATTTAATTTCGATGCAATTTCTGTGTTTCATCGTCAATAATAAGGTCCGAGGTATACAGTAAACCTGAAGTGAAGCATCGGAATCTAAAACGGGGCTCACAGGAGAGGTTCAAATCGTAGAAAGTTAGAGTGTCAGTCCTCAAGTACTTAAGTCGGCATAGTGCGTTTTGAAATTAATTACGATGAAACTTCTGTGTTTCAGCGTCAATAAGAAGGTCCAAGGTAAACAGTAAACCTGAAGTGAAGCGTCGGAATCTAAATCTGATCTTACAGGCGAGGTTCAAATCATAGTAAATTAGAGTGTCAGTCCTCTTGTACTTAAGTCGGTATTGTGCCTTTTGAAATTAATTCCGTTGCAATTTCTGTGCTTCATCGTCAATAAGAAGGTCCAAGGTATACAGTAACCCTGTAGTGAAGCATTGGAATCTAAAACTGGACTCACAGGAGAGGTTCAAATCATAGTAAGTTAGAATGTCAGTCCTCTCGTACTTAACTTGGCATTGTGCCTTTCAAATTTAATTCCGATGCACTTTCTGTGCTTCATCGTCAAAAAATGGTCCAAGGTATACAGTAAACCTGAAGTAAAGCATGGGAATCTAAAACTGGACTCACAGGGAGGTTCAAATTATAGAAAGTTAGAGTGTCAGTCCTCATGTACTTAAGTCGGCCATGTGCCGTTTGAATTAAATTCCGATGCAATTTCTGTGCTTCATCAACAATAAGAAGGTCCAAGGTATACAGTAAACATGAAGTGAAGCATCGGAATCGAAAACTGGACTCACCGGATAGGTTCAAATCATAGAAAGTGAGAGTGTCAGCCCTCTTGTACTTAAGTCGGCATTGTGCCTTTTGATTTTAATTCCGATGCAATTTCTATGCATAATCGTCAATAAGAAAGGTCCAAGGTATACAGTAAACCAGAAGTGAAGCATCGGAATCTAAAACTGGACTCACAGGAGAGGTTCAAATCATAGAAAGTTAGAGTGTCAGTCCTCTTGTACTTCAGTCGGCATTGTGCATTTTGAATTTAATTCCGATGCAATTTCTGTGCTTCATCGTCAATTAGAATGTCCAAGGTATACAGTAAACCTGAAGTGAAGCATCCGAATCTAAAACTGGTCTCACACTAAAGGTTCATAACATAGATAGTGAGAGGTGTCAGTCTCCTTGTACTGAAGTCGGCATTGTGCCTTTTGTATTTAATTATGATGCAATTTCTGTGTTTCATAGTCAATTTGAAGGTGCAAGGGATACAATAAATCTGAAGTAAAGCATCGGAATCTAAAACTGGTCTCACAGGAAAGGTTCAAATCAAAGAAAGTTAGAGTGTCAGTCTTCTTGCACTTATGTCGGCATTGTGCCTTTTGTATTAAATTCGGATGCAATTTCTGTGTTTCGTCGTCAATACGAAGGTCCAAGGTATACAGTAAACCTGAAGTGAAGCATCGGAATCTACAACTGGACTCACAGGAGAGGTTCAAATCATAGAAAGTTAGAGTGTCAGTCCTCTTGTATTTAAGTCAGCATTGTGCCTATTGATTTTAATTCCAATGCAATTTCTGTGCTTCTTCGTCAATAAGAAGGTCCAAGGTATACAGTAAACCTGAAGTGAAGCATCGGAATCTAAATCTGGACTCACGGGAGAGGTTCAAATCATAGAAAGTTAGAGTGTCAGTCTTCTTGTACTGAAGTCGGCATTGTGGCCTTTGTATTTAAATACGATGCAATTTCTGGGTTTCATCGTCAATAAGAAGGTCCAAGGGATACAGTAAACCTGACGTGAAGCATCGGAATCTAAAACTGGTCCACACTAAAGGTGCATAACATAGATAGTAAGAGGAGTCCGTCTTCTTGTACTGAAGTCGGCATTGTGCATTTTGTATTTAATTACGATGCAATTTCTGTGTTACATAGGCAATTATAAGGTGCAAGGGATACAATAATCCTGCAGTGAAGCATCGGAATCTATAGGTGGACTCACAGGAGAGGTTCAAATCATAGAAAGTTAGATCGTCAGTCCTCTTGTACTTAAGTCGGCATTGTGCCTTTTGTATTAAACTCGGATGCAATTATTGTGTATCATCGTCAATAAGAAGGTCGAAGGTAAACAGTAAACCTGAAGTGAAGAATCGGAATCTAAAACTGGACTCACAGGCGAGGTTCAAATCATAGAAAGATAGAGTGTCAGTCCTCTTGTACTTAAGTCGGCATTGTGCCTTTTGTATTAATTTAGGTTGCAATTTCTGTGTTTCATCGTTAAGAAGAAGGTCCAAGGTATACAGTAAACCTGAAGTGAAGCATCGGAATCTAAAACTGGACTCACAGGAGAGGTTCAAATCATAGAATGTTAGAGTGTCAGTCCTCTTGTACTTAAGTCGGCATTGTGCCTTTTGTATTAAATTCGGATGCAATTTCTGTGATTCATCGTCAATAAGAAGGTCCAAGGGGTACAGTAAACCTGAAGTGAAGCATCGGAATCTAAAACTGGACCCACAGGAGAGGTTCAAATCATAGAAAGTTAGAGTGTCAGTCCCCTAGTACTTAAGTCGGCATTGTGCCTTTTGTATTAAATTAGGATGCAATTTCTGTGTATCATCGTCGATAAGAAGGTCCGAGGTATACAGTAAACCTGAAGTGAAGCATCGAAATCTAAAACTGGTCTCACAATAAAGGTTCATAACATAGATAGTGAGAAGAGTCAGTCTTCTTGTACCGAAGTCGGCATTGTGGCTTTTGTATTTAATTACGATGCAATTTCTGTGTTTCATAGTCAACTAGAAGGTGCAAGGGATACAATAAACCTGAAGTGACGCATCGGAATCTAAAACTGGACTTACAGGAGAGGTTCAAATCATAGAAAGTTAGAGTGTCAGTCCTCAAGTACTTAAGTCTGCATAGTGCGTTTTGAATTTAATTACGATGAAATTTCTGTGTTTCATCGTCAATTAGAAGGTGCAAGGGATACAATAAACCTGCAGTGAAGCATCGGAATATAATAGTGGACTCACAGGAGAGGTTCAAATCATAGAAAGCTAGAGTGTAAGTTCTCTTGTACTTAAGTCGGCATTGTACTTTTGTATTAAATTCGGATGCAATTATTGTGTTTCATCGTCAATAAGAAGGTCCAAGGTAAACAGTAAACCTGAAGTAAAGAATCGGAATCTAAAACTGGACTCACAGGCGAGGTACAAATCATAGAAAGATAGAGTGTCAGTCCTCTTGTACTTAAGTCGACATTGTGCCTTTTGTATTAAATTCGTATGCAATTTCTGTGTTTCATCGTCAATAAGACGTTCCAAGGTATACAGTAAACCTGAAGTGAAACACCGGAATCGAAAACTGGACTCACAGGAGAGGTTCAAATCATAGCCGGTTTGAGTGTCAGTCCTCTTGTACTTATGTCGGCATTGTGCGTTTTGAATTTAATTCCGATGCAATTTGTATGCTCCATCGTCAATAAGAAGGTCCAATGTATACTGTAAACCAGAAGTGAAGCACCGGAATCTAAACCTGATCTCACAGGAGAGGTTCAAATCGCAGAAAGTTAGAGTGTCAGTCCTCTTGTACTTAAGTCGGCATTGTGCATTTTGAATTTTATTCCGATGCAGTTTCTGCGCTTCATCGTCACTAAGAAAGTCCAACGTTTACAGTAAACCTGAAGTGAAGCATCGAAATCTAAAACTGGTCTCACAATAAAGGTTCATAACATAGATAGTGAGAAGAGTCAGTCTTCTTGTACCGAAGTCGGCATTGTGGCTTTTGTATTTAATTACGATACAATTTCTGTGTTTCATCCTCAATAAGAAGGTCCAAGGGATACAATAAACCTGAAGTGAAGCATCGGAATCTAAAACTGGTCTCACACTAAGGGTTCATAACATAGATATTAAGAGGAGTCAGTCCTCTTGTACTGAAGTCGGCATTGTGAGTTTTGTATTTAATTACGATGCAATTTCTGTGTTTCATAGTCAACTAGAAGGTGCAAGGGATACAATAAACCTGAAGTGACGCATCGGAATCTAAAACTGGACTTACAGGAGATTTACAAATCATAGACAGTTAGAGTGTCAGTCCTCTTGTACTTAAGTCGTCATTGTGCCTTTGTATTAAATTCGGATGCAATTAATGTGTTTCATCGTAAATAAGAAGGTCCAAGGGATACAGTAAACCTGATGCGAAGCATCGAAATCTAAAACTGGACTCACAGGAGAGGTTCATATCATTGAAAGTCAGAGTGTCAATCCTCTTGAACTTAAGTCGGCATTGTGCCTTTTGTAATAAATTCGGATGCAATTTCTGCGCTTCATCGTCAATAAGAAGGTCCAAGGGATTCAGTAAACCTAAAGTGAAGCATAGGAATCTAAAACCGGTTTCACAGGAGAAGTTGTATTCATAGAATGTAAGAAGTGTCAGTTCTCATGTACTTAAGTCGGCATTGTGCCTTTTGTATTTAATTCCGATACAATTTCTGTGTTTCATCGTCAAAAAGAAGGTCCAAGGTACACAGAAAACCTGAAGTGAAGCATCGGAATCTAGAACTGGACTCACAGGAGAGCTTCAAATCATAGAAAGTTAGAGTGTCGGTCCTCTTGCACTTAAGTCAGCATTGTGCCTTTTCAATTTAATTCCGATGCAATATCTGTGTTTCATCGTCAATAATAACGTCAGAGGTATACAGTAAACCTGAAGTGAAGCATCGGAATCTAAAACTGGACTCACGGGAGAGGTTCAAATCATAGGAAGTTTGAGTGTCAGTCCTCTTGCACTTAAGTCGGCATTGCGCCTTTTGTATTATTTTCCGATCCATT
Source organism: Schistocerca americana (assembly GCF_021461395.2). Lineage (NCBI taxonomy): Eukaryota > Metazoa > Arthropoda > Insecta > Orthoptera > Acrididae > Schistocerca > Schistocerca americana. The sequence goes on from NC_060121.1 coordinate 64,784,324, forward strand.
TTCTGTTTTTCATCGTCAATAAGAAGTCCAAGGGATACAGTAAACCTGAAGTGAAGCATCGGAATCTAAAACGGGACTCACAGGAGATGTTCAAATCATAGAGAGTTAGAGTGTCAGTCCTCTTGTACTTAAGTCGGTATTGTGCATTTTGAATTTAATTCCGTTGCAATTTCTGTGCGTCATCGTCAATAAGAAGGTCCAAGGTATACAGTAAACCTGAAGTGAAGCATCGGTATCTAAAACTGGACTCACAGGAGACGTTCAAATCATAGAAAGTTAGAATGTCAGTCCTCTCGTACTTAACTTGGCATTGCGCCTTTTGAATTTAATTCCGATGCAATTTCTGTGCTTCATCGTCAATAAGAAGGTCCAAGGTATACAGTAAACCTGAAGTGATGCATCGCAGTCTAAATGTAGACTCACAGGAGAGGTTCAAATCTTAGAAAGTTAGAGTGTCAGTCCTCTTGTACTTAAGTAGGCATTGTGCTTTTTGGATTAAATTCAGATGCATTTTCTGTGTTTCTTCGTCAATAAGAAGGTCCAAGGTATACAGTAAACATGAAGTGAAGCATCGGAATCTAAAACTGGTCTCACACTAAAGGTTCATAACATAGGTAGTAAGAAGGGTCAGTCTTCTTGTACTGAAGTCGGCATTGTGGCTTTGTTTTTAATTACGATGCAATTTCTGTGCTTCATCGTCAATAAGGAGGTCCAAGGTATACGGTAAACCTGAAGTGAAGCCTCGGAATCTAAAACTGGACTCACAGGAGGGGTTCAAATCATAGAAAGTTAGAGTGTCAATCCTCTTGTACTTGAGACGGCATTGTGCCTTTTGTATTAAATTCGGATGCAATGTCTGTGTTTCATCGTCAATAAGGCAGTCCAAGGTATACAGCAAACCTGAAGTGAAGCATCGGAATCTAAAACTGGACTCACAGGAGAGGTTCAAATCATAGAAAGTTAGAGTGTCAGTCCTCTTGTACTTAAGTCGGCATTGTGCCTTTTGAATTTCATTCCGATGCAATTTCTGTGATTCATCGTCAATTAGAAGGTCCACGGAATACAGTAAACCTGAAGTGATGCGTCAGAATCTACAACTGGACCCACAGGAGAGGTTCAAATCATAGAAAGTTGGAGTGTCAGTCCTCTAGTACTTAAGTCGGCATTGTGCCTTTTGTATTAAGTTAGGATGCAACTTCTGTGTTTCATCGTCAGTAAGAAGGTCCGAGTTATACAGTAAACCTGATGTAAAAGTATCGGAATCTAAAACTGGTCTCACAGGAGAGGTTCAAATCATAGAAAGTTAAAGTGTCAGTCCTCTTGTACTTAAGTCGACATTGTGAATTTCGAATTAAATTCGGTTGCAACTTCTGTGTTTCATCGTCAATAAAAAGGTCCAAGGTATACAGTAAACCTGAAGTGATGCATCGTAATCTAAATGTAGACTCACAGGAGAGGTTCAAATCTTAGAAAGTTAGAGTGTCAGTCCTCTTGTACTTAAGTAGGCATTGTGCTTTTTGTATTAAATTCAGATGCATTTTCTGTGTTTCTTCGTCAATAAGAAGGTCCAAGGTATACAGTAAACATGAAGTGAAGCATCGGAATCTAAAACTGGTCTCACACTAAAGGTTCATAACATAGGTAGTAAGAAGGGTCAGTCTTCTTGTACTGAAGTCGGCATTGTGGCTTTGTTTTTAATTACGATGCAATTTCTGTGCTTCATAGTCAATAAGGAGGTCCAAGGTATACGGTAAACCTGAAGTGAAGCCTCAGAATCTAAAACTGGACTCACAGGAGAGGTTCAAATCAAAGAAAGTTAGAGTGTCAGTCCTCCTGCACTTAAGTCGGCATTGTGCCATTTGTATTAAATTCGGATGCAATTTCTGTGTTTCATCGTCAATAAGAGGGGCCAAGGTATACAGTAAACCTGAAGTGAAGCATCGGAATCCAAAACTGGACTCACAGGAGGGGTTCAAATCATAGAAAGTTAGAGTGTCAATCCTCTTGTACTTGAGACGGCATTGTTCCTTTTGTATTAAATTCGGATGCAATGTTTGTGTTTCATCGCCAATAAGGCAGTCCATGGTATACAGCAAACCTGAAGTGAAGCATCGGAATCTAAAACTGGACTCACAGGAGAGGTTCAAATCATAGAAAGTTAGAGTGTCAGTCCTCTTGTACTTAAGTCGGCATTGTGCCTTTTGAATTTCATTCCGATGCAATTTCTGTGATTCATCGTCAATAAGAAGGTCCACGGGATACAGTAAACCTGAAGTGATGCGTCAGAATCTACAACTGGACCCACAGGAGAGGTTGAAATCATAGAAAGTTGGATTGTCAGTCCTCTAGTACTTAAGTCGGCATTGTGCCTTTTGTATTAAATTAGGATGCAACTTCTGTGTTTCATCGTCAATAAGAAGGTCCGAGGTATACAGTAAACCTGATGTAAAAGAATCGAAATCTAAAACTGGTCTCACAGGGGAGGTTCAAATAATAGAAAGTTAAAGTGTCAGTCCTCTTGTACTTAAGTCGACATTGTGAATTTTGAATTAAATTCGGTTGCAACTTCTGTGTTTCATCGTCAATAAAAAGGTCCAAGGTATACAGTAAACCTGAAGTGAAGCATCGGAATCTAAAACTGGACTCACAGGAGAGGTTCAAATCATAGAAAGAGTGTCAGCTCTCTTGTACTTAAGTCGGCATTGTGCCTTTTATATTAAATTTGTATGCAATTTCTGTGTTTCATCGTCAATAAGAAGGTCCAAGGGATACAGTAAACCTGAAGTGAAGCATGGGAATCTAAAACGGGACTCACAGGAGAGGTTCAAATCATAGAAAGTTAGAGTGTCAGATCTCTTGTTACTAAGTCGGCATTGTGCCTTCTGTATTAAATTCGGATGCAATTTCTGTGCTTCATCGTCAATAAAAAGGTCCAAGGGATACAGTAAACCTAAAGTGAAGCATAGGAATCTAAAACCGGCTTCACAGGAGAAGTCCTAATCATAGAATGTAAGAAGTGTCAGTTCTCATGTACTTAAGTCGGCATTGTGCCTTTTGTATTTAATTCCGATACAATTTCTGTGTTTCATCGTCAAAAAGAAGGTCCAAGGTATACAGTAAACCTGAAGTGAAGCATCGGAATCTAGAACTGGACTCACAGGAGAGGTTCAAATCATAGAAAGTTAGAGTGTCGGTCCTCTTGCACTTAAGTCAGCGTCGTGCCTTTTCAATTTAATTCCGATGCAATTTCTGTGCGTCATCGTCAATAAGAAGGTCCAAGGTATACAGTAAACCTGAAGTGAAGCATCGGAATCTAAAACTGGACTCACAGGAGAGGTTCAAATCATAGAAAGTTAGAATGTCAGTCCTCTCGTACTTAACTTGGCATTGTGCCTTTTGAATTTAATTCCGATGCAATTTCTGTGCTTAATCCTCAATAAAATGGTCCAAGGTATACAGTAAACCTGAAGTGAAGCATCGGAATCTGAAACTGGACTCACAAGAGAGGCTCAAATCAAAGAAAGTTAGAGTGTCAGTCCTCATGTACTTAAGTCGGCATTGTGCCGTTTGAATTAAATTCCGATGCAATTTCTGTGCTTCATCGTCAATAAGAAGGTCCAAGGTATACAGAAAACCTGAAGTGATGCATTGGAATCTAAATCTAGACTCACAGGAGAGGTTCAAATCATAGAAAGTTAGAGTGTCAGTCCTCTTGTACTTCAGTCGGCATTGTGCATTTTGAATTTAATTCCGATGCAATTTCTGTGCTTCAGCGTCAATTAGAAGGTCCAAGGTATACAGTAAACCTGAGAAGAAGCATCGGAATCTAAAACTGGTCTCACACTAAAGGTTCATAACATAGGTAGTAAGAAGAGTCAGTCTTCTTGTACTGAAGTCGGCTTGTGGCTTTGTTTTTAATTACGATGCAATTTCTGTGCTTCATGGTCAATAAGAAGGTCCAAGGTATACGGTAAACCTGAAGTGAAGCATCGGAATCTAAAACTGGACTCACAGGAGAGGTTCAAATCAAAGAAAGTTAGAGTGTCAGTCCTCCTGTAATTAAGTCGGCATTGTGCCATTTGTACTAAATTCGGATGCAATTTCTGTGTTTCATCGTCAATAAGAAGGGCCAAGGTATACAGTAAACCTGAAGTGAAGCATCGGAATCTAAAACTGGACTCACAGGTGAGGTTCAAATCGTAGACAGTTAGAGTGTCAATCCTCTTGAACTTGAGACGGCATTGTGCCTTTTGTATTAAATTCGGATGCAATTTCTGTGTTTCATCGTCAATAAGATGGTCCAAGGTACACAGTAAACCTGAAGTGAAGTTTCAGAATCTAAAACTGCGCTCACAGGAGAGGTTCAAATCATAGAAAGTTAGAGTGTCAGTCCACTTGTACTTATGTCGGCATTGTGAATTTTGAATTTAATTTCGATGCAATTTCTGTGCTTCATCGATAATAAGAAGGTCCAAGCTATATAGTAAAACTGAAGTGAAGCATCGGAATCTAAAACTGGGCTCACGGGAGAAGTTCAAATCATAGCAAGTTAGGGAGTCAGTCCTCTTGTACTTAAGTCGACATTGTGGATTTTGTATTAAATTCGGATGCAATTTCTGTGTTTCATCGTCAATAACAAGGTCCAAGGTTTACAGTAGACCTGAGGTGAAGCATCGGAATCTAAAACTGGACTCACAGGAGAGGTTCAAATCATAGAAAGTTAGAGTGTCAGTCCTCTTGTTCTTAAGTCGGCATTGTGCCTTTTGTATTAAATTCTGATGCAATTTCCGTGTTTCATCGTCAATAAGAAGGTCCAAGATACACAGTAAACCTGAAGTGAAGCATCGGAATCTAAAACTGGACTCACAGGAGCGGTTCAAATCATTGATAGTTGGAGTATCACTCCTCTTGTACTTAAGGCGGCATTGTGAATTTTGATTTTAATTCCAATGCAATTACTGCGCTTCTTCGTCAATAAGAAGCTCCAAGGTATACAGTAAACGTGAAGTGAAGCATCGGAATCTAAAACTGAACTCACAGGAGAGGTTCAAATCATCGAAAGTTAGGGTGTCAGTCCTCTTGTACTTAAGTCGACATTGTGGATTTGGTATTAAAATTCGGATGCAATTTCTGTGTTTCATCGTCAATAACAAGGTACTAGGTTTACAGTAAACCTGAAGTGAAGCATCGGAATCTACAACTGGACTCACAGGAGAGGTTCAAATCATAGAAAGTTATAGTGTCAGTCCTCTAGTACTTAAGTCGGCATTGTGCTTTTTGAATTTCATTACGAAGCAATTTATGTGCTTCATCTTCAATAAGAAGGTCCAAGGTATACAGTAAATCTGAAGTGAAGCATCGGAATCTAAAACTCGACTCACAGGAGAGGTTCAAAACATAGAAAGTTAGAGTGTCAGTCCTCTTGTACTTAAGTCGGCATTGTGCCTTTTGTATTAAATTCGGATGCAATTTCTGTGTTTCATCGTCAATAAGAAGGTCCAAGGTATACAGTAAACCTGAGGTGAAGCATCGGAATGTAAAACTGGACTCACAGGAGAGGTTCAAATCATAGAAATTTAGAGTGTCAGTCCGCTTGTACTTAACACGGCATTGTGCCCTTTGTATTAAATTCGGAAGCAATTTCTGTGTTTCATCGTCAATAAGAAGGTCCAAGGGTTGCAGTGAACCTGAAGTGAAGCATCGGAATCTAAAACTGGGCTCATACTAGAGGTTCAAATCATAGAGAGTTAGAGTGTCAGTCCTCTTGTACTTAAGACGGCATTGTGCCTTTTGAATTTAATTCAGTCACAAATTCTGTGCTTCATCGTCAATAAGAAAGTCCACGGTATACAGTAAACCTGAAGTGAAGAATCGGAATCTAAAACTGGACTCACAGGAGGGGTTCAAATCATAGAAAGTTAGAGTATCAGTCCACCCGTACTTAAGTCGGCATTGTGACTGTTGTATTAAATTCCGATGCATTTTATGTTTTTAATCGTCAATAAGAATGTCCAAGGGATGCAGTAAACCTGAAGTGAAGCATCGAAATCTAACACGGGACTCACAGGAGGGGTTCAAATATAGAAATTTAGAGTGTCAGTCCTCAAGTACTTAAGTCGGCATTGTGCGGTTTGAATTTAATTACGATGAAATTTCTGTGTTTCATCGTCAATAAGAAGGACCAAGGTAAACAGTAAACCTGAAATGAAGCGTCGGAATCTAACCTGGTCTTACAATCGTGTTTCAAATCATAGAAAGTTAGAGAGTCAGTCCTCTTGTACTTAAGTCGGTATTGTGCCTTTTGAATTTAATTCCGTTGCAATTTCTGTGCTTCATCGTCAATAAGAAGGTCCAAGGTATACAGTAAACCTGAAGTGAAGCATCGGAATCTAAAACTGGACTCACAGGAGAGGTTCAAATCATAGAAAGTTAGAATGTCAGTCCTCTCGTACTTAGCTTGGCATTGTGCCTTTTGAATTTAATTCCGATGCAATTTCTGTGCTTAATCGTCAATAAAATGGTCCAAGGTATACAGTAAACCTGAAGTGAAGCATTGGAATCTAAATCTGGACTCACAGGGGAGGTTCAAATCTTAGAAAGTTAGAGTGTCAGTCCTCATGTACTTAAGTCGGCATTGTGCCGTTTGAATTAAATTCCGATGCAATTTCTGTGCTTCATTGTCAATAAGAAGGTCCAAGGTTTACAGTAAACCTGAAGTGAAGCATTGGAATCTAAATCTGGACTCACAGGGGAGGTTCAAATCTTAGAAAGTTAGAGTGTCAGTCCTCTTGTACTTAAGTCGGCATTGTGCTTTTTGTATTAAATTCGGATGCAATTTCTGTGTTTCTTCGTCAATAAGAAGGTCCAAGGTATACAGTAAACATGAAGTGAAGCATCGGAATCTAAAACTGGACTCACCGGAAATGTTCAAATCATAGAAAGTTAGAGTGTCAGTCCTCTTGTACTTAAGTCGGCATTGTGCCTTTTGATTTTAATTCCGATGCAATTTCTATGCTTCATCGTCAATAAGAGGGTCCAAGGTATACAGTAAACCAGAAGTGAAGCATCGAAATCTAAAACTGGACTCACAGGAGAGGTTCAAATCATAGAAAGTTAGAATGTCAGTCCTCTCGTACTTAACTTGGCATTGTGCCTTTTGAATTTAATTCCGATGCAATTTCTGTGCTTAATCGTCAATTAGAAGGTACAAGGTATACAGTAAACCTGAAGTGAAGCATCGGAATCTAAAACTCGTCTCACACTAAAGGTTCATAACATAGGTAGTAAGAAGTGTCAGTCTTCTTGTACTGAAGTCGGCATTGTGGCTTTGTTTTTAATTACGATGCAATTTCTGTGCTTCATCGTCAATAAGAAGGTCCAAGGTATACAATAAACCTGAAGTGAAGGATCGGAATCTAAAACTGGACTAACAGGAGAGGTTCAAATCAAAGAAAGTTAGTGTGTCAGTCCTCTTGTACTTAAGTCGACATTGTGGATTTTGTATTAAATACGGATGCAATTTCTGTGTTTCATCGTCAATAAGAAGGTCCAAGATATACAGTTAACCTGAAGTGAAGCATCGTAATCTACAACTGGACTCAGAGGAGAGGTTCAAATAATAGAAAGTTAGAGTGTCAGTCCTGAAGTACTTAAGTCAGCATTGTGCGGTTTGAATTTAATTAAGATGAAATTTCTGTGTTTCATCGTCAATAAGAAGGTCCAAGGTAAACAGTAAACCTGAAGCGAAGCGTCGGAATCTAAACCTGGTCTTACTGGCGTGTTTCAAATCATAGAAAGTTAGAGTGTCAGTCCTCTTGTACTTAAGTCGGTATTGTGCCTTTTGAATTTAATTCCGTTGCAATTTCTGTGCTTCATCGTCAATAAGAAGGTCCAAGGTATACAGTAAACCAGAAGTGAAGCATCGGAATCTAAAACTGGACTCACAGGAGAGGTTCAAATCATAGAAAGTTAGAATGTCAGTCCTCTCGTACTTAACTTGGCATTGTGCCTTTTGAATTTAATTCCGATGCAATTTCTGTGCTTAATCGTCAATAAAATGGTCCAAGGTATACGGTAAACCTGAAGTGAAGCATCGGAATCTAAAACTGGACACACAGGACAGGTTCAAATCATAGAAAGTTAGAGTGTCAGTCCTCTTGTACTTGAGACGGCATTGTGCCATTTGTATTAACTTCGGATGCAATTTCTGTGTTCATCCGTCAATAAGGCTGTCCAAGGTATACAGTAAACCTGAAGTGAAGCATGGGAATCTAAAAGTGGACTCACAGGAGAGGTTCATGTCATAGAAAGTTCGAGTGTCAGTTCTCTTGTACTTAAGGCGGCATTTTGCCTTTTGATTTTAATTCCAATGCAATTTCTGTGCTTCTTCGTCAATAAGAAGGTCCAAGGTATACAGTAAACATGAAGTGAAGCATCGGAATCGAAAACTGGACTCACTGGAAAGGTTCAAATCATAGAAAGTTAGAGTGTCAATCCTCTTGTACTTAAGTCGGCATTGTGCCTTTTGATTTTAATTCCGATGCATTTTCTGTATTTCATCGTCAATAACAAGGTCCAAGGGATACAGTAAACCTGAAGAGAAGCATCGGAGTCTAAAACGGGACTCACAGGAGAGGTTCAAATCATAGAAATTTAGAGTGTCAGTCCTCAAGTACTTAAGTCGGCATTGTGCGGTTTGAATTTAATTACGATGAAATTTCTGTGTTTCATCGTCAATAAGAAGGTGCAAGGTAAACAGTAAACCTGAAGTGAAGCGTCGAAATCTATACCTGGTCTTACAGGCGTGTTTCAAATCATAGAAAGTTAGAGTGTCAGTCCTTTTGTACTTAAGTCGGTATTGTGCCTTTTGAATTTAATTCCGTTGCAATTTCTGTTCTTCATCGTCAATAAGAATGTCCAAGGTATACAGTAAACCTGAAGTGAAGCATCGGAATCTAAAACTGGACTCACAGGAGAGGTTCAAATCATAGAAAGTTAGAATGTCAGTCCTCTCGTACTTAACTTGGCATTGTGCCTTTTGAATTTAATTCCGATGCAATTTCTGTGCTTAATCGTCAATAAAATGGTCCAAGGTATACAGTAAACCTGAAGTGAAGCATCGGAATCTAAAACTGGACACACAGGACAGCTTCAAAAAATTGAAAGTTAGAGTGTCAGTCCTCTTGTACTTAAGTCGGCATTGTGCCGTTTGAATTAAATACCGATGCAATTTCTGTGCTTCATCGTCAATAAGACGGTCCAAGGTTAACAGTAAACCTGAAGTGAAGCATCGGAATCTAAATCTGGACTCACTGGAGAGGTTCAAATCTTAGAAAACTAGAGTGTCAGTCCTCTTGTACTTACGTCGGCATTGTGCCTTTCGTATTAAATTCGGATGCAATTTCTGTGTTTCTTCGTCAATAAGAAGGTCCAAGGTATACAGTAAACATGAAGTGAAGCATCGGAATCGAAAACTGGACTCACTGGAAAGGTTCAAATCATAGAAAGTTAGAGTGTCAATACTCTTGTACTTAAGTCGGCATTGTGCCTTTTGATTTTAATTCCGATGCAATTTCTATGCTTCATCGTCAATAAGAGGGTCCAAGGTATAGAGTAAACCAGAAGTGAAGCATCGGAATCTAAAACTGGACTCACAGGAGAGGTTCAAATCATAGAAAGTTAGAGTGTCAGTCCTCTTGTACTTCAGTCGGCATTGTGCATTTTGAATTTAATTCCGATGCAATTTCTGTGCTTCATCGTCAATTAGAAGGTCCAAGGTATACAGTAAACCTGAAGTGAAGCATCGGAATCTAAAACTGGTCTCACACTAAAGGTTCATAACATAGGTAGTAAGAAGTGTCAGTCTTCTTGTACTGAAGTCGGCATTGTGGCTTTGTTTTTAATTACGATGCAATTTCTGTGCTACATCGTCAATAAGAAGGTCCAAGGTATACAGTAAACATGAAGTGAAGCATCGGAATCTGAGACTGGACTCACAGGAGAGGTTCAAATCAAAGAAAGTTAGAGTGTCAGTCCTCTTGTACTTAAGTCGGCATTGTGCTTTTTGTATTAAATTCGGATGCAATTTCTGTGTTTATCCGTCAATAAGGCTGGCCAAGGTATACAGTAAACCTGAAGTGAAGCATGGGAATTTAAAAGTGGACTCACAGGAGAGGTTCTTGTCATAGAAAGTTCGAGTGTCAGTTCTCTTGTCCTTAAGTCGGCATTGCGCCTTTTGAATTTAATTCCGATGCAATTTCTGTGCTTCATCGTCAATAAGGAGGGCCAAGGTATACAGTAAACCTGAAGTGAAGCATGGGAATCTAAAACTGGGCTCACGGGAGAGGTTCAAATCATAGAAAGTTAGAGTGTCAGTCCTCTTGTACTTAAGTCGGCATTGTGCATTTTGTATTAAATTCGGATGCAATTTCTGTGTTTCATCGTCAATAAGAAAGTCCACGGTACACAGTAAACCTGAAGTGAAGCATCGGAATCTAAAACTGGACTCACAGGAGAGGTTCAAATCATTGATAGTTAGAGTGTCACTCCTCTTGTACTTAAGGCGGCATTGTGCCTTTTGATTTTAATTCCAATGCAATTTCTGTGCTTCTTCGTCAATAAGAAGGTCCAAGGTATACAGTAAACCTGAAGTGAAGCATCGGAATCTAAAACTGGACTCACAGGAGAGGTTCAAATCATACAAAGTTAGGGTGTCAGTCCTCTTGTACTTAAGTCGACGTTGTGGATTTTGTATTAAATTTGGATGCAATTTCTGTGTTTCATCGTCAATAACAAGGTCCAAGGTTTACAGTAAACCTGAAGTGAAGCATCGGAATCTACAACTGGACTCACAGGAGAGGTGCAAATCATAGAAAGTTAGAGTGTCAATCCTCTTGTACTTAAGTCGGCAATGTGCTTATTGTATTAAATTCGGATGCAAATTCTGTGTTTCGTCGTCAATAAGGCAGTCCAAGGTATACAGTAAACCTGAAGTGAAGCATCGGAATCTAAAACTGGACACTCAGGAGAGGTTGAAATCATAGGAAGTTAGAGTGTCAGTCCTTTTGTACTTAAGACGGCATTGTGCCTTTTGTATTAAATTCGGATGCAATTTCTGTGTTTCATCGTCAATAAGACAGTCCAAGGTATACAGTAAACCTGAAGTGAAGCATCGGAATCTAACCCTGGACTCACAGGAGAGGTTCAAATCATAGAAAGTTAGAGTGTCAGTCCTCTCGTACTTAAGTCGGCATTGTGCCTTTTGAATTTCATTCCGATGCAATTTATGTGTTTCATCGTCAATAAGAAGGTCTAAGGTATACAGTAAATCTGAAGTGAAGCATCGGAATCTAAAACTGGACTCACAGGAGAGGTTCAGATCTTAGAAAGTTCGAGTGTCAGTCCTCTTGTACTTAAGTCTGCGTTGTCCCTTTTGATTTTAATTCCGATGCAATTTCTGTGCTACATCGACAATAAGAAGGTCCAAGGTATACAGTAAACCTGAAGTGAAGCTTCGGAATCTAAAACTTGGCTCACATGAGAGGTTCAAATCAAAGAAAGTTAGAGTGTCAGTCGTCTTGTACTTAAGTCGGCATTGTGCCTTTTGTATTAAATTCGGATGCAATTTCTGTGTTTCATCGTCAATAAGAAGGGCCAAGGTATACAGTAAACCTGAAGTGAAGCATCGGAATCTGAAACTGGACTCACAGGAGGGGTTCAAATCATAGAAAGTTAGAGTGTCAGTTCTCTTGTACTTACGTCGGCATTGTGCATTTTGTATTAAATTCGGATGCAATTTCTGTGTTTCATCGTCAATAAGAAGGTCCAAGGTATACAGTAAACCTGAAGTGAAGCATCGGAATCTAAAACTGGACACACAGGTGAGGTTCAAATCATAGATAGTTACAGTGTCACTCCTCTTCTACTTAAGTCGGCATTGTGCCTTTTGATTTTAATTCCAATGCAATTTCTGTGCTTCATCGTCAATAAGAAGGTCCAAGGCATACAATAAACCTGAAGTGAAGGATCGGAATCTAAAACTGGTCTCACACTAAAGGTTCATAACATAGGTAGTAAGAAGTATAAGTCTTCTTGTACTGAACTCGTCATTGTGGCTTTCTTTTTAATTACGATGCTATTTCTGTGCTTCATCGTCAATAAGAAGGTCCAAGGTATACAGTAAACCTGAAGTGAAGCATCGGAATCTAAAACTGGACCCACAGGACAGGTTCAAATCAAAGAAAGTTAGAGTGTCAGTCGTCTTGTACTTAAGTCGGCATTGTGCCTTTTGTATTAAATTCGGATGCAATTTCTGTGTTTCATCGTCAATAAGAAGGGCCAAGGTATACAGTAAACCTGAAGTGAAGCATCGGAATCTGAAACTGGACTCACAGGAGGGGTTCAAATCATAGAAAGTTAGAGTGTCAGTCCTCTTGTACTTGAGACGGCATTGTGCCTTTTGTATTAAATTCGGATGCAATTTCTGTGTTTATCCGTCAATAAGGCTGTCCAAGGTATACAGTAAACCTGAAGTGAAGCATCGGAATCTAAAACTGGACTCACAGGAGAGGTTCAAATCATAGAAAGTTAGAGTGTCAGTCCTCTTGTACTTCAGTCGGCGTTGTGCATTTTGAATTTAATTCCGATGCAATTTCTGTGCTTCATCGTCAATTAGAAGGTACAAGGTATACAGTAAACCTGAAGTGAAGCATCGGAATCTAAAACTCGTCTCACACTAAAGGTTCATAACATAGGTAGTAAGAAGAGTCAGTCATCTTGTACTGAAGTCGGCATTGTGGCTTTGTTTTTAATTACGATGCAATTTCTGTGCTTCATCGTCAATAAGAAGGTCCAAGGTATACAATAAACCTGAAGTGAAGGATCGGAATCTAAAACTGGACTAAAAGGAGAGGTTCAAATCAAAGAAAGTTAGTGTGTCAGTCCTCTTGTACTTACGTCGACATTGTGGATTTTTTATTAAATACGGATGCAATTTCTGTGTTTCATCGTCAATAAGAAGGTCCAAGATATACAGGAAACCTGAAGTGAAGCATCGGAATCTACAACTGGACTCACAGGAGAGGTTCAAATCATAGAAAGTTAGAGTCTCAGTCCTCTTGTACTTAAGTCGGCATTGTGGCTTTTGAATTTCATTCCGATGCAATTTATGTGCTTCATCGTCAATAAGAAGGTCCAAGGGATACAGTAAACCTGAAGTGAAGCATCGGAATCTAAAACGGGACTCATACATGAGGTTCAAATCATAGAAAGTTAGAGTGTCAGTCCTCAAGTACTTAAGTCAGTATTGTGTAGTTTGAATTTAATTACGATGAAATTTCTGTGTTTCATCGTCAATAAGAAGGTCCAAGGTAAACAGTAAACCTGAAGTGAAGCTTCGGAATCTAAACCTGGTCTTACAGGCGTGTTTCAAATCATAGAAAGTTAGATGTCAGTCCTCTTGTACTTAAGTCGGTATTGTGCCTTTTGAATTTAATTCCGTTGCAATTTCTGAGCTTCATCGTCAATAAGAAGGTCCAAGGTATACAGTAAACCTAAAGTGAAGCATCGGAATCTAAAACTGGACTCACAGGAGAGGTTCAAATCATAGAAAGTTAGAATGTCAGTCCTCTCGTACTTAACTTGGCATTGTGCCTTTTGAATTTAATTCCGATGCAATTTCTGTGCTTAATCGTCAATAAAATGGTCCAAGGTGTACAATAAACCTGAGATGAAGCATCGGAATCTAAAACTGGACACACAGGACAGGTTCAAATCATAGATAGTTAGAGTGTCAGTCCTCATGTTCTTAAGTCGGCATTATGTCGTTTGAATTGAATTCCGATGCAATTTCTGTGCTTCATCGTCAATAAGAAGGTCCAAGGTTTACAGTAAACCTGAAGTGAAGCATCGGAATCTAAATCTGGACTCACAGGAGAAGTTCAAATCTTAGAAAGTTAGAGTGTCAGTCCTCTTGTACTTAAGTCGGCATTGTGCTCTTTGTATTAAATTCGGATGCAATTTCTGTGTTTCTTCGTCAATATTAAAGGCCCAAGGTATACAGTAAACATGAAGTGATGCATCGGAAACGAAAACTGGACTCACCGGAAAGGTTCAAATCATAGAAAGTTAGAATGTCAGTCCTCTTGTACTTAAGTCGGCATTGTGCCTTTTGATTTTAATTCCGATGCAATTTCTATGCTTCATCGTCAACAAGAGGGTCCAAGGTATAGAGTAAACCAGAAGTGAAGCATCGGAATCTAAAACTGGACTCACAGGAGAGGTTCAAATCATAGAAAGTTAGAGTGTCAGTCCTCTTGTACTTCAGTCGGCATTGTGCATTTTGAATTTAATTCCGATGCAATTTCTGTGCTTCATCGTCAATTAGAAGGTCCAAGGTATACAGTAAACCTGAAGTGAAGCATCGGAATCTAAAACTGGTCTCACACTAAAGGTTCATAACATAGGTAGTAAGAAGTGTCAGTCTTCTTGTACTGAAGTCGGCATTGTGGCTTTGTTTTTAATTACGATGCAATTTCTGTGCTACATCGTCAATAAGAAGGTCCAAGGTATACAGTAAACATGAAGTGAAGCATCGGAATCTGAAACTGGACTCACAGGAGAGGTTCAAATCAAAGAAAGTTAGAGTGTCAGTCCTCTTGTACTTAAGTCGGCATTGTGCCTTTTGTATTAAATTCGGATGCAATTTCTGTGTTTATCCGTCAATAAGGAGGGCCAAGGTATACAGTAAACCTGAAGTGAAGCATGGGAATCTAAAACTGGGCTCACGGGAGAGGTTCAAATCATAGAAAGTTAGAGTGTCAGTCCTCTTGTACTTAAGTCGGCATTGTGCATTTTGTATTAAATTCGGATGCAATTTCTGTGTTTCATCGTCAATAAGAAAGTCCACGGTACACAGTAAACCTGAAGTGAAGCATCGGAATCTAAAAATGGACTCACAGGAAGGTTCAAATCATTGATAGTTAGAGTGTCACTCCTCTTGTACTTAAGGCGGCATTGTGCCTTTTGATTTTAATTCCAATGCAATTTCTGTGCTTCTTCGTCGATAAGAAGGTCCAAGGTATACAGTAAACCTGAAGTGAAGCATCGGAATCTAAAACTGGACTCACAGGAGAGGTTCAAATCATACAAAGTTAGGGTGTCAGTCCTCTTGTACTTAAGTCGACGTTGTGGATTTTGTATTAAATTTGGATGCAATTTCTGTGTTTCATCGTCAATAACAAGGTCCAAGGTTTACAGTAAACCTGAAGTGAAGCATCGGAATCTACAACTGGACTTACAGGAGAGGTGCAAATCATAGAAAGTTAGAGTGTCAATCCTCTTGTACTTAAGTCGGCAATGTGCTTATTGTATTAAATTCGGATGCAAATTCTGTGTTTCGTCGTCAATAAGGCAGTCCAAGGTATACAGTAAACCTGAAGTGAAGCATCGGAATCTAAAACTGGACACTCAGGAGAGGTTGAAATCATAGGAAGTTAGAGTGTCAGTCCTTTTGTACTTAAGACGGCATTGTGCCTTTTGTATTAAATTCGGATGCAATTTCTGTGTTTCATCGTCAATAAGACAGTCCAAGGTATACAGTAAACCTGAAGTGAAGCATCGGAATCTAACCCTGGACTCACAGGAGAGGTTCAAATCATAGAAAGTTAGAGTGTCAGTCCTCTCGTACTTAAGTCGGCATTGTGCCTTTTGAATTTCATTCCGATGCAATTTATGTGTTTCATCGTCAATAAGAAGATCTAAGGTATACAGTAAATCTGAAGTGAAGCATCGGAATCTAAAACTGGACTCACAGGAGAGGTTCAAATCTTAGAAAGTTCGAGTGTCAGTCCTCTTGTACTTAAGTCTGCGTTGTTCCTTTTGATTTTAATTCCGATGCAATTTCTGTGCTACATCGACAATAAGAAGGTCCAAGGTATACAGTAAACCTGAAGTGAAGCTTCGGAATCTAAAACTTGGCTCACATGAGAGGTTCAAATCAAAGAAAGTTAGTGTCAGTCGTCTTGTACTTAAGTCGGCATTGTGCCTTTTGTATTAAATTCGGATGCAATTTCTGTGTTTCATCGTCAATAAGAAGGGCCAAGGTATACAGTAAACCTGAAGTGAAGCATCGGAATCTGAAACTGGACTCACAGGAGGGGTTCAAATCATAGAAAGTTAGAGTGTCAGTCCTCTTGTACTTACGTCGGCATTGTGCATTTTGTATTAAATTCGGATGCAATTTCTGTGTTTCATCGTCAATAAGAAGGTCCAAGGTATACAGTAAACCTGAAGTGAAGCATCGGAATCTAAAACTGGACACACAGGAGAGGTTCAAATCATAGATAGTTACAGTGTCACTCCTCTTCTACTTAAGTCGGCATTGTGCCTTTTGATTTTAATTCCAATGCAATTTCTGTGCTTCATCGTCAATAAGAAGGTCCAAGGCATACAATAAACCTGAAGTGAAGGATCGGAATCTAAAACTGGTCTCACACTAAAGGTTCATAACATAGGTAGTAAGAAGTATAAGTCTTCTTGTACTGAACTCGTCATTGTGGCTTTCTTTTTAATTACGATGCTATTTCTGTGCTTCATCGTCAATAAGAAGGTCCAAGGTATACAGTAAACCTGAAGTGAAGCATCGGAATCTAAAACTGGACCCACAGGACAGGTTCAAATCAAAGAAAGTTAGAGTGTCAGTCGTCTTGTACTTAAGTCGGCATTGTGCCTTTTGTATTAAATTCGGATGCAATTTCTGTGTTTCATCGTCAATAAGAAGGGAGAAGGTATACAGTAAACCTGAAGTGAAGCATCGGAATCTGAAACTGGACTCACAGGAGGGGTTCAAATCATAGAAAGTTAGAGTGTCAGTCCTCTTGTACTTGAGACGGCATTGTGCCTTTTGTATTAAATTCGGATGCAATTTCTGTGTTTATCCGTCAATAAGGCTGTCCAAGGTATACAGTAAACCTGAAGTGAAGCATCGGAATCTAAAACTGGACTCACAGGAGAGGTTCAAATCATAGAAAGTTAGGGTGTCAATTCTCATGTACTTAAGTCGGCATTGCGCCTATTGAATTTAATTCCGATACAATTTCTGAGCTTCATCGTCAATAAGAAGGTCCAAGGTACACAGTAAACCTGAAGTGAAGTTTCGGAATCTAAAACTGGGCTCACAGGAGAGGTTCAAATCATAGATAGTTAGAGTGTCAGTGGACTTGTACCTAAGTCGACATTGTGCCTTTTGAATTTAATTCCGATGCAATTTCTGTGTTTCATCGTCAATAAGAAGGTCCAAGTTATACAGTAAACCTGAAGTGAAGCGTCGGAATCTAAAACTGGGCACACAGGAGAGGTTCAAATCATAGAAAGTTAGAGTGTCAGTCCTCTTGTGCTTAAGTTGGCATTGTGCCTTTTGTATTAAATTCGGATGCAATTTCTGTGTTTCATCGTCAATAAGAAGGTCCAAGGTATACAGTAAACCTGAAGTGAAGCATCGGAATCTAAAACTGGACTCACAGGAGAGGTTCAAATCATAGAAAGTTAGGGTGTCAGTCCTCATGTACTTATGTCGGCATTGCGCCTTTTGAATTTAATTCCGATGCAATTTCTGTTCTTCATCGTCAATAAGAAGGTCCAAGGTACACAGTAAACCTGAAGTGAAGTTTCGGAATCTAAAACTGGGCTCACAGGAGAGGTTCAAATCATAGATAGTTATAGTGTCAGTGGAATTGTACTTAAGTCGACATTGTGCCTTTTGAATTTAATTCCGATGCAATTTCTGTGCTTCATCGTCAATAAGAAGGTCCAAGTTATACAGTAAACCTGAAGTGAAGCATCGGAATCTAAAACTGGGCTCACGGGAGAGGTTCAAATCATAGAAAGTTAGAGTGTCAGTCCTCTTGTACTTAAGCCGGCATTGTGCCTTTTGTATTAAATTCGGATGCAATTTCTGTGTTCCATCGTCAATAAGACTGTCCAAGGTATACAGCAAACCTGAAGAGAAGCATCGGAATCTAAAACTGGACTCACAGGAGAGGTTCAAACCATAGAGAATTAGAGTGTCAGTCCTCTTGTACTTAAGACGGCATTGTGCCTTTTGAATTTAATACAGTAACAATTTCTGTGCTTCATCGTCAATAAGAAGGTCCAACGTATACAGTAAACCTGAAGTGAAGAATCGGAATTTAAAACTGGACTCACAGGAGAGGTTCAAATCATAGAAAGTTAGAGTGTCAGTCCACTAGTACTTAAGTCGGCATTGTGCCTTTTGAATTTAATTTCGAAGTAATTTCTGTGCTTCATCGTCAATAAGAAGGTCCAAGGTATACAGTATACCTGAAGTGAATCATCGGAATCTTAACCTGGGCTCACATGAGAGATTCAAATCATAGAGAGTTAGAGTGCCAGTCCTCTTGTACTTAAGTCGGCATTGTGCCTTTTGAATTTAATTCCGATGCAATTTCTGAGCTTCATCGTCAATAAGAAGGTCCAAGGTATACAGTAAAGCTGAAGTGAAGCATCGGAATCTAAAACTGGACTTATAGGACAGGTTCAAATCATAGAAAGTTAGAGTGTCACTCCTCTTGTGCTTTAGTCGGCATTATGCATTTTGAATTTCATTCCGATGCAATTTATGTGCTTCATCGTCAATAAGAAGGTCCAAGGGATACAGTAAACCTAAAGTGAAGCATCGGAATCTAAAACGGGACTCATACATGAGGTTCAAATCATAGAAAGTTAGAGTGTCAGTCCTCAAGTACTTAAGTCAGTATTGTGTAGTTTGAATTTAATTACGATGAAATTTCTGTGTTTCATCGTCAATAAGAAGGTCCAAGGTAAACAGTAAACCTGAAGTGAAGCTTCGGAATCTAAACCTGGTCTTACAGGCGTGTTTCAAATCATAGAAAGTTAGATGTCAGTCCTCTTGTACTTAAGTCGGTATTGTGCCTTTTGAATTTAATTCCGTTGCAATTTCTGAGCTTCATCGTCAATAAGAAGGTCCAAGGTATACAGTAAACCTAAAGTGAAGCATCGGAATCTAAAACTGGACTCACAGGAGAGGTTCAAATCATAGAAAGTTAGAATGTCAGTCCTCTCGTACTTAACTTGGCATTGTGCCTTTTGAATTTAATTCCGATGCAATTTCTGTGCTTAATCGTCAATAAAATGGTCCAAGGTGTACAATAAACCTGAGATGAAGCATCGGAATCTAAAACTGGACACACAGGACAGGTTCAAATCATAGATAGTTAGAGTGTCAGTCCTCATGTTCTTAAGTCGGCATTATGTCGTTTGAATTGAATTCCGATGCAATTTCTGTGCTTCATCGTCAATAAGAAGGTCCAAGGTTTACAGTAAACCTGAAGTGAAGAATCGGAATCTAAATCTGGACTCACAGGTGAAGTTCAAATCTTAGAAAGTTAGAGTGTCAGTCCTCTTGTACTTAAGTCGGCATTGTGCTCTTTGTATTAAATTCGGATGCAATTTCTGTGTTTCTTCGTCAATATTAAAGGCCCAAGGTATACAGTAAACATGAAGTGATGCATCGGAAACGAAAACTGGACTCACCGGAAAGGTTCAAATCATAGAAAGTTAGAATGTCAGTCCTCTTGTACTTAAGTCGGCATTGTGCCTTTTGATTTTAATTCCGATGCAATTTCTATGCTTCATCGTCAACAAGAGGGTCCAAGGTATAGAGTAAACCAGAAGTGAAGCATCGGAATCTAAAACTGGACTCACAGGAGAGGTTCAAATCATAGAAAGTTAGAGTGTCAGTCCTCTTGTACTTCAGTCGGCATTGTGCATTTTGAATTTAATTCCGATGCAATTTCTGTGCTTCATCGTCAATTAGAAGGTCCAAGGTATACAGTAAACCTGAAGTGAAGCATCGGAATCTAAAACTGGTCTCACACTAAAGGTTCATAACATAGGTAGTAAGAAGTGTCAGTCTTCTTGTACTGAAGTCGGCATTGTGGCTTTGTTTTTAATTACGATGCAATTTCTGTGCTACATCGTCAATAAGAAGGTCCAAGGTATACAGTAAACATGAAGTGAAGCATCGGAATCTGAAACTGGACTCACAGGAGAGGTTCAAATCAAAGAAAGTTAGAGTGTCAGTCCTCTTGTACTTAAGTCGGCATTGTGCCTTTTGTATTAAATTCGGATGCAATTTCTGTGTTTATCCGTCAATAAGGCTGGCCAAGGTATACAGTAAACCTGAAGTGAAGCATGGGAATTTAAAAGTGGACTCACAGGAGAGGTTCTTGCCATAGAAAGTTCGAGTGTCAGTTCTCTTGTCCTTAAGTCGGCATTGCGCCTTTTGAATTTAATTCCGATGCAATTTCTGTGCTTCATCGTCAATAAGGAGGGCCAAGGTATACAGTAAACCTGAAGTGAAGCATGGGAATCTAAAACTGGGCTCACGGGAGAGGTTCAAACCATAGAAAGTTAGAGTGTCAGTCCTCTTGTACTTAAGTCGGCATTGTGCATTTTGTATTAAATTCGGATGCAATTTCTGTGTTTCATCGTCAATAAGAAAGTCCACGGTACACAGTAAACCTGAAGTGAAGCATCGGAATCTAAAAATGGACTCACAGGAGAGGTTCAAATCATTGATAGTTAGAGTGTCACTCCTCTTGTACTTAAGGCGGCATTGTGCCTTTTGATTTTAATTCCAATGCAATTTCTGTGCTTCTTCGTCAATAAGAAGGTCCAAGGTATACAGTAAACCTGAAGTGAAGCATCGGAATCTAAAACTGGACTCACAGGAGAGGTTCAAATCATACAAAGTTAGGGTGTCAGTCCTCTTGTACTTAAGTCGACGTTGTGGATTTTGTATTAAATTTGGATGCAATTTCTGTGTTTCATCGTCAATAACAAGGTCCAAGGTTTACAGTAAACCTGAAGTGAAGCATCGGAATCTACAACTGGACTTACAGGAGAGGTGCAAATCATAGAAAGTTAGAGTGTCAATCCTCTTGTACTTAAGTCGGCAATGTGCTTATTGTATTAAATTCGGATGCAAATTCTGTGTTTCGTCGTCAATAAGGCAGTCCAAGGTATACAGTAAACCTGAAGTGAAGCATCGGAATCTAAAACTGGACACTCAGGAGAGGTTGAAATCATAGGAAGTTAGAGTGTCAGTCCTTTTGTACTTAAGACGGCATTGTGCCTTTTGTATTAAATTCGGATGCAATTTCTGTGTTTCATCGTCAATAAGACAGTCCAAGGTATACAGTAAACCTGAAGTGAAGCATCGGAATCTAACCCTGGACTCACAGGAGAGGTTCAAATCATAGAAAGTTAGAGTGTCAGTCCTCTCGTACTTAAGTCGGCATTGTGCCTTTTGAATTTCATTCCGATGCATTTATGTGTTTCATCGTCAATAAGAAGGTCTAAGGTATACAGTAGATCTGAAGTGAAGCATCGGAATCTAAAACTGGACTCACAGGAGAGGTTCAAATCTTAGAAAGTTCGAGAGTCAGTCCTCTTGTACTTAAGTCTGCGTTGTTCCTTTTGATTTTAATTCCGATGCAATTTCTGTGCTACATCGACAATAAGAAGGTCCAAGGTATACAGTAAACCTGAAGTGAAGCTTCGGAATCTAAAACTTGGCTCACATGAGAGGTTCAAATCAAAGAAAGTTAGAGTGTCAGTCGTCTTGTACTTAAGTCGGCATTGTGCCTTTTGTATTAAATTCGGATGCAATTTCTGTGTTTCATCGTCAATAAGAAGGGCCAAGGTATACAGTAAACCTGAAGTGAAGCATCGGAATCTGAAACTGGACTCACAGGAGGGGTTCAAATCATAGAAAGTTAGAGTGTCAGTCCTCTTGTACTTACGTCGGCATTGTGCATTTTGTATTAAATTCGGATGCAATTTCTGTGTTTCATCGTCAATAAGAAGGTCCAAGGTATACAGTAAACCTGAAGTGAAGCATCGGAATCTAAAACTGGACACACAGGAGAGGTTCAAATCATAGATAGTTACAGTGTCACTCCTCTTCTACTTAAGTCGGCATTGTGCCTTTTGATTTTAATTCCAATGCAATTTCTGTGCTTCATCGTCAATAAGAAGGTCCAAGGCATACAATAAACCTGAAGTGAAGGATCGGAATCTAAAACTGGTCTCACACTAAAGGTTCATAACATAGGTAGTAAGAAGTATAAGTCTTCTTGTACTGAACTCGTCATTGTGGCTTTCTTTTTAATTACGATGCTATTTCTGTGCTTCATCGTCAATAAGAAGGTCCAAGGTATACAGTAAACCTGAAGTGAAGCATCGGAATCTAAAACTGGACCCACAGGACAGGTTCAAATCAAAGAAAGTTAGAGTGTCAGTCGTCTTGTACTTAAGTCGGCATTGTGCCTTTTGTATTAAATTCGGATGCAATTTCTGTGTTTCATCGTCAATAAGAAGGGCCAAGGTATACAGTAAACCTGAAGTGAAGCATCGGAATCTGAAACTGGACTCACAGGAGGGGTTCAAATCATAGAAAGTTAGAGTGTCAGTCCTCTTGTACTTGAGACGGCATTGTGCCTTTTGTATTAAATTCGGATGCAATTTCTGTGTTTATCCGTCAATAAGGCTGTCCAAGGTATACAGTAAACCTGAAGTGAAGCATCGGAATCTAAAACTGGACTCACAGGAGAGGTTCAAATCATAGAAAGTTATTGTGTCAATTCTCATGTACTTAAGTCGGCATTGCGCCTATTGAATTTAATTCCGATACAATTTCTGAGCTTCATCGTCAATAAGAAGGTCCAAGGTACACAGTAAACCTGAAGTGAAGTTTCGGAATCTAAAACTGGGCTCACAGGAGAGGTTCAAATCATAGATAGTTAGAGTGTCAGTGGACTTGTACCTAAGTCGACATTGTGCCTTTTGAATTTAATTCCGATGCAATTTCTGTGTTTCATCGTCAATAAGAAGGTCCAAGTTATACAGTAAACCTGAAGTGAAGCGTCGGAATCTAAAACTGGGCACACAGGAGAGGTTCAAATCATAGAAAGTTAGAGTGTCAGTCCTCTTGTGCTTAAGTTGGCATTGTGCCTTTTGTATTAAATTCGGATGCAATTTCTGTGTTTCATCGTCAATAAGAAGGTCCAAGGTATACAGTAAACCTGAAGTGAAGCATCGGAATCTAAAACTGGACTCACAGGAGAGGTTCAAATCATAGAAAGTTAGGGTGTCAGTCCTCATGTACTTATGTCGGCATTGCGCACTTTGAATTTAATTCCGATGCAATTTCTGTTCTTCATCGTCAATAAGAAGGTCCAAGGTACACAGTAAACCTGAAGTGAAGTTTCGGAATCTAAAACTGGGCTCACAGGAGAGGTTCAAATCATAGATAGTTATAGTGTCAGTGGAATTGTACTTAAGTCGACATTGTGCCTTTTGAATTTAATTCCGATGCAATTTCTGTGCTTCATCGTCAATAAGAAGGTCCAAGTTATACAGTAAACCTGAAGTGAAGCATCGGAATCTAAAACTGGGCTCACGGGAGAGGTTCAAATCATAGAAAGTTAGAGTGTCAGTCCTCTTGTACTTAAGCCGGCATTGTGCCTTTTGTATTAAATTCGGATGCAATTTCTGTGTTCCATCGCCAATAAGACTGTCCAAGGTATACAGCAAACCTGAAGAGAAGCATCGGAATCTAAAACTGGACTCACAGGAGAGGTTCAAACCATAGAGAATTAGAGTGTCAGTCCTCTTGTACTTAAGACGGCATTGTGCCTTTTGAATTTAATACAGTAACAATTTCTGTGCTTCATCGTCAATAAGAAGGTCCAACGTATACAGTAAACCTGAAGTGAAGAATCGGAATTTAAAACTGGACTCACAGGAGAGGTTCAAATCATAGAAAGTTAGAGTGTCAGTCCACTAGTACTTAAGACGGCATTGTGCCTTTTGAATTTAATTTTGAAGTAATTTCTGTGCTTCATCGTCAATAAGAAGGTCCAAGGTATACAGTATACCTGAAGTGAATCATCGGAATCTTAACCTGGGCTCACATGAGAGATTCAAATCATAGAGAGTTAGAGTGTCAGTCCTCTTGTACTTAAGTCGGCATTGTGCCTTTTGAATTTAATTCCGATGCAATTTCTGAGCTTCATCGTCAATAAGAAGGTCCAAGGTATACAGTAAAGCTGAAGTGAAGCATCGGAATCTAAAACTGGACTTATAGGACAGGTTCAAATCATAGAAAGTTAGAGTGTCACTCCTCTTGTGCTTTAGTCGGCATTATGCATTTTGAATTTAATTCCGATGCAATTTGTGTGCTTCGTCGTCAATAAGAAGTGCCGAGGTATACAGCAAACCTGAAGTAAAGCATCGGAATTTAAAACTGGACTCACAGGAGAGATTCAAATCATAGAAAGTCAGAGTGTCAGTCCTCTTGTACTTAAGTCGGCATTGTGCCTTTTGTATTAAATTCGGATGCAATTTCTGTGTTTCATCCGTCAACAAGAAGGTCCAAGGTATACAGTAAACCTGAAGTGAAGCATCGGAATCTAAATCTGGACTCACAGGAGAGGTTCAAATCATAGAAAGTTAGAGTGTCAGTCCTCTTGTACTTAAGACGGAATTGTGCCTTTTCTATTAAATTCGGATGCAATTTCTGTGTTTCATCGTCAATAAGACTGTCCAAGGTATACAGTAAACCTGAAGTGAAGCATCTTAATATAAGACTGGACTCACAGGAGAGGTTCAAATCATAGAAAGTTAGAGTGTCTATCCTCTTCTACTTAAGTCGGCATTGTGCCTTTTGTATTAAATTCGGATGCAATTTCTGTGATTCATCGTCAATAAGAAGGTCCAAGGTATCTAGTAAACCTGAAGTGAAGCATCTTAATCTAAAAGTGGACTCACAGGAGAGGTTCAAATCATAGATAGTTTGAGTGTCACTCCTCTTGCACTTAAGTCGGCATTGTGCCTGTTGATTTTAATTCCAATGCAATTTCTGTGCTTCATCGTCAATAAGAAGGTACAAGGTATACACTAAACCTGAAGTGAAGCATCGGAATCTAAAACTGGACTCACAGGAGAAGTTCAAATCATAGAAAGTTAGAGTGTCAGTCCTCTTGTACTTAAGTGACATTGTGGAATTTGTATTAAATTCGGATGCAATTTCTGTGTTTCATCGTCAATAAGATGGTCCAAGGTATACAGTAAACCTGAAGTGAAGCATCGGAATCTACAACTGGACTCACAGGAGAGGTTCAAATCATATAAATTTAGAGTGTCAGTCCTCTTGTACTTAAGTCGGCAATGTGCCTTTTGAACTTCATTCCGATGCAATTTATGTGCTTCATCGTCAATAAGAAGGTCCACGGTATACAGTAAATCTGAAGTGAAGCAACAGAATCTAAAACAGGACTCACAGGAGAGGTTCAAATCATAGGAAGTTAGAGTGTCAGTCCTCTTGTACTTATGACGGCATTGTGCCTTTTTTATAAAATTCGGATGCAATTTCTGTGTTCCATCGTCAATAAGACTGTCCAAGGTATACAGTGAACCTGAAGTGAAGCATCAGAATCTAAAACTGGGCTCACAGGAGAGGTTCAAATCATAGAAAGTTAGAGTGACAGTCCTCTTGTACTTAAGTCGGCATTGTGCCTTTTGAAATTAATTCCGATGCAATTTCTGTGATTCATCGTCAATAGGAAAGTCCTAGGTATACAGTAAAAATGAAGTGAAGCTTCGGAATCTAAAACTGGGCTCACAGGAGAAGTTCATATCATAGAAAAATAGAGTGTCAGTCCTCTTGTACTTATGTCGGAATTGTGCCTTTTGTATTAAAATCGGATTCAATTTCTGTGTTTCAACGTCAATAAGAGTGTCCGAGGTATATTGTAAACCTGAAGTGAAGCATCGGAATCTAAAACTGGACCCACAGGACAGGTTTAAATCAAAGAAAGTTAGAGTGTCATTCGTCTTGTACTTAAGTCGGCATTGTGCCTTTTGTATTAAATTCGGATGCGATTTCTGTGTTTCATCGTCAATAAGAAGGGCCAAGGTATACAGTAAACCTGAAGTGAAGCATCGGAAACTGAAACTGGACTCACAGGAGGGGTTCAAATCATAGAAAGTTAGAGTGTCAGTCCTCTTGTACTTGAGACAGCATTGTGCCTTTTGTATTAAATTCGGATGCAATTTCTGTGTTTATCCGTCAATAAGGCTGGCCAAGGTATACAGTAAACCTGAAGTGAAGCATCGGAATCTAAAACTGGGCTCACGGGAGAGGTTCAAATCATAGAAAGTTAGAGTGTCAGTCCTCATGTACTTAAGCCGGCATTGTGCCTTTTGTATTAAAATCGGATTCAATTTCTTGTTTCAACGTCAATAAGAAGGTCCGAGGTATATTGTAAACCTGAAGTGAAGCATCGGAATCTAAAACTGGACCCACAGGACAGGTTTAAATCAAAGAAAGTTAGAGTGTCAGTCCTTTTGTACTTAAGACGGCATTGTGCCTTTTGTATTAAATTCGGATGCAATTTCTGTGTTTCATCGTCAATAAGACAGTCCAAGGTATACAGTAAACCTGAAGTGAAGCATCGGAATCTAACCCTGGACTCACAGGAGAGGTTCAAATCATAGAAAGTTAGAGTGTCAGTCCTCTCGTACTTAAGTCGGCATTGTGCCTTTTGAATTTCATTCCGATGCAATTTATGTGTTTCATCGTCAATAAGAAGATCTAAGGTATACAGTAAATCTGAAGTGAAGCATCGGAATCTAAAACTGGACTCACAGGAGAGGTTCAAATCTTAGAAAGTTCGAGTGTCAGTCCTCTTGTACTTAAGTCTGCGTTGTTCCTTTTGATTTTAATTCCGATGCAATTTCTGTGCTACATCGACAATAAGAAGGTCCAAGGTATACAGTAAACCTGAAGTGAAGCTTCGGAATCTAAAACTTGGCTCACATGAGAGGTTCAAATCAAAGAAAGTTAGTGTCAGTCGTCTTGTACTTAAGTCGGCATTGTGCCTTTTGTATTAAATTCGGATGCAATTTCTGTGTTTCATCGTCAATAAGAAGGGCCAAGGTATACAGTAAACCTGAAGTGAAGCATCGGAATCTGAAACTGGACTCACAGGAGGGGTTCAAATCATAGAAAGTTAGAGTGTCAGTCCTCTTGTACTTACGTCGGCATTGTGCATTTTGTATTAAATTCGGATGCAATTTCTGTGTTTCATCGTCAATAAGAAGGTCCAAGGTATACAGTAAACCTGAAGTGAAGCATCGGAATCTAAAACTGGACACACAGGAGAGGTTCAAATCATAGATAGTTACAGTGTCACTCCTCTTCTACTTAAGTCGGCATTGTGCCTTTTGATTTTAATTCCAATGCAATTTCTGTGCTTCATCGTCAATAAGAAGGTCCAAGGCATACAATAAACCTGAAGTGAAGGATCGGAATCTAAAACTGGTCTCACACTAAAGGTTCATAACATAGGTAGTAAGAAGTATAAGTCTTCTTGTACTGAACTCGTCATTGTGGCTTTCTTTTTAATTACGATGCTATTTCTGTGCTTCATCGTCAATAAGAAGGTCCAAGGTATACAGTAAACCTGAAGTGAAGCATCGGAATCTAAAACTGGACCCACAGGACAGGTTCAAATCAAAGAAAGTTAGAGTGTCAGTCGTCTTGTACTTAAGTCGGCATTGTGCCTTTTGTATTAAATTCGGATGCAATTTCTGTGTTTCATCGTCAATAAGAAGGGCCAAGGTATACAGTAAACCTGAAGTGAAGCATCGGAATCTGAAACTGGACTCACAGGAGGGGTTCAAATCATAGAAAGTTAGAGTGTCAGTCCTCTTGTACTTGAGACGGCATTGTGCCTTTTGTATTAAATTCGGATGCAATTTCTGTGTTTATCCGTCAATAAGGCTGTCCAAGGTATACAGTAAACCTGAAGTGAAGCATCGGAATCTAAAACTGGACTCACAGGAGAGGTTCAAATCATAGAAAGTTAGGGTGTCAATTCTCATGTACTTAAGTCGGCATTGCGCCTATTGAATTTAATTCCGATACAATTTCTGAGCTTCATCGTCAATAAGAAGGTCCAAGGTACACAGTAAACCTGAAGTGAAGTTTCGGAATCTAAAACTGGGCTCACAGGAGAGGTTCAAATCATAGATAGTTAGAGTGTCAGTGGACTTGTACCTAAGTCGACATTGTGCCTTTTGAATTTAATTCCGATGCAATTTCTGTGTTTCATCGTCAATAAGAAGGTCCAAGTTATACAGTAAACCTGAAGTGAAGCGTCGGAATCTAAAACTGGGCACACAGGAGAGGTTCAAATCATAGAAAGTTAGAGTGTCAGTCCTCTTGTGCTTAAGTTGGCATTGTGCCTTTTGTATTAAATTCGGATGCAATTTCTGTGTTTCATCGTCAATAAGAAGGTCCAAGGTATACAGTAAACCTGAAGTGAAGCATCGGAATCTAAAACTGGACTCACAGGAGAGGTTCAAATCATAGAAAGTTAGGGTGTCAGTCCTCATGTACTTATGTCGGCATTGCGCCTTTTGAATTTAATTCCGATGCAATTTCTGTTCTTCATCGTCAATAAGAAGGTCCAAGGTACACAGTAAACCTGAAGTGAAGTTTCGGAATCTAAAACTGGGCTCACAGGAGAGGTTCAAATCATAGATAGTTATAGTGTCAGTGGAATTGTACTTAAGTCGACATTGTGCCTTTTGAATTTAATTCCGATGCAATTTCTGTGCTTCATCGTCAATAAGAAGGTCCAAGTTATACAGTAAACCTGAAGTGAAGCATCGGAATCTAAAACTGGGCTCACGGGAGAGGTTCAAATCATAGAAAGTTAGAGTGTCAGTCCTCTTGTACTTAAGCCGGCATTGTGCCTTTTGTATTAAATTCGGATGCAATTTCTGTGTTCCATCGTCAATAAGACTGTCCAAGGTATACAGCAAACCTGAAGAGAAGCATCGGAATCTAAAACTGGACTCACAGGAGAGGTTCAAACCATAGAGAATTAGAGTGTCAGTCCTCTTGTACTTAAGACGGCATTGTGCCTTTTGAATTTAATACAGTAACAATTTCTGTGCTTCATCGTCAATAAGAAGGTCCAACGTATACAGTAAACCTGAAGTGAAGAATCGGAATTTAAAACTGGACTCACAGGAGAGGTTCAAATCATAGAAAGTTAGAGTGTCAGTCCACTAGTACTTAAGTCGGCATTGTGCCTTTTGAATTTAATTTCGAAGTAATTTCTGTGCTTCATCGTCAATAAGAAGGTCCAAGGTATACAGTATACCTGAAGTGAATCATCGGAATCTTAACCTGGGCTCACATGAGAGATTCAAATCATAGAGAGTTAGAGTGCCAGTCCTCTTGTACTTAAGTCGGCATTGTGCCTTTTGAATTTAATTCCGATGCAATTTCTGAGCTTCATCGTCAATAAGAAGGTCCAAGGTATACAGTAAAGCTGAAGTGAAGCATCGGAATCTAAAACTGGACTTATAGGACAGGTTCAAATCATAGAAAGTCAGAGTGTCACTCCTCTTGTGCTTTAGTCGGCATTATGCATTTTGAATTTCATTCCGATGCAATTTATGTGCTTCATCGTCAATAAGAAGGTCCAAGGGATACAGTAAACCTAAAGTGAAGCATCGGAATCTAAAACGGGACTCATACATGAGGTTCAAATCATAGAAAGTTAGAGTGTCAGTCCTCAAGTACTTAAGTCAGTATTGTGTAGTTTGAATTTAATTACGATGAAATTTCTGTGTTTCATCGTCAATAAGAAGGTCCAAGGTAAACAGTAAACCTGAAGTGAAGCTTCGGAATCTAAACCTGGTCTTACAGGCGTGTTTCAAATCATAGAAAGTTAGATGTCAGTCCTCTTGTACTTAAGTCGGTATTGTGCCTTTTGAATTTAATTCCGTTGCAATTTCTGAGCTTCATCGTCAATAAGAAGGTCCAAGGTATACAGTAAACCTAAAGTGAAGCATCGGAATCTAAAACTGGACTCACAGGAGAGGTTCAAATCATAGAAAGTTAGAATGTCAGTCCTCTCGTACTTAACTTGGCATTGTGCCTTTTGAATTTAATTCCGATGCAATTTCTGTGCTTAATCGTCAATAAAATGGTCCAAGGTGTACAATAAACCTGAGATGAAGCATCGGAATCTAAAACTGGACACACAGGACAGGTTCAAATCATAGATAGTTAGAGTGTCAGTCCTCATGTTCTTAAGTCGGCATTATGTCGTTTGAATTGAATTCCGATGCAATTTCTGTGCTTCATCGTCAATAAGAAGGTCCAAGGTTTACAGTAAACCTGAAGTGAAGAATCGGAATCTAAATCTGGACTCACAGGAGAAGTTCAAATCTTAGAAAGTTAGAGTGTCAGTCCTCTTGTACTTAAGTCGGCATTGTGCTCTTTGTATTAAATTCGGATGCAATTTCTGTGTTTCTTCGTCAATATTAAAGGCCCAAGGTATACAGTAAACATGAAGTGATGCATCGGAAACGAAAACTGGACTCACCGGAAAGGTTCAAATCATAGAAAGTTAGAATGTCAGTCCTCTTGTACTTAAGTCGGCATTGTGCCTTTTGATTTTAATTCCGATGCAATTTCTATGCTTCATCGTCAACAAGAGGGTCCAAGGTATAGAGTAAACCAGAAGTGAAGCATCGGAATCTAAAACTGGACTCACAGGAGAGGTTCAAATCATAGAAAGTTAGAGTGTCAGTCCTCTTGTACTTCAGTCGGCATTGTGCATTTTGAATTTAATTCCGATGCAATTTCTGTGCTTCATCGTCAATTAGAAGGTCCAAGGTATACAGTAAACCTGAAGTGAAGCATCGGAATCTAAAACTGGTCTCACACTAAAGGTTCATAACATAGGTAGTAAGAAGTGTCAGTCTTCTTGTACTGAAGTCGGCATTGTGGCTTTGTTTTTAATTACGATGCAATTTCTGTGCTACATCGTCAATAAGAAGGTCCAAGGTATACAGTAAACATGAAGTGAAGCATCGGAATCTGAAACTGGACTCACAGGAGAGGTTCAAATCAAAGAAAGTTAGAGTGTCAGTCCTCTTGTACTTAAGTCGGCATTGTGCCTTTTGTATTAAATTCGGATGCAATTTCTGTGTTTATCCGTCAATAAGGCTGGCCAAGGTATACAGTAAACCTGAAGTGAAGCATGGGAATTTAAAAGTGGACTCACAGGAGAGGTTCTTGCCATAGAAAGTTCGAGTGTCAGTTCTCTTGTCCTTAAGTCGGCATTGCGCCTTTTGAATTTAATTCCGATGCAATTTCTGTGCTTCATCGTCAATAAGGAGGGCCAAGGTATACAGTAAACCTGAAGTGAAGCATGGGAATCTAAAACTGGGCTCACGGGAGAGGTTCAAACCATAGAAAGTTAGAGTGTCAGTCCTCTTGTACTTAAGTCGGCATTGTGCATTTTGTATTAAATTCGGATGCAATTTCTGTGTTTCATCGTCAATAAGAAAGTCCACGGTACACAGTAAACCTGAAGTGAAGCATCGGAATCTAAAAATGGACTCACAGGAGAGGTTCAAATCATTGATAGTTAGAGTGTCACTCCTCTTGTACTTAAGGCGGCATTGTGCCTTTTGATTTTAATTCCAATGCAATTTCTGTGCTTCTTCGTCAATAAGAAGGTCCAAGGTATACAGTAAACCTGAAGTGAAGCATCGGAATCTAAAACTGGACTCACAGGAGAGGTTCAAATCATACAAAGTTAGGGTGTCAGTCCTCTTGTACTTAAGTCGACGTTGTGGATTTTGTATTAAATTTGGATGCAATTTCTGTGTTTCATCGTCAATAACAAGGTCCAAGGTTTACAGTAAACCTGAAGTGAAGCATCGGAATCTACAACTGGACTTACAGGAGAGGTGCAAATCATAGAAAGTTAGAGTGTCAATCCTCTTGTACTTAAGTCGGCAATGTGCTTATTGTATTAAATTCGGATGCAAATTCTGTGTTTCGTCGTCAATAAGGCAGTCCAAGGTATACAGTAAACCTGAAGTGAAGCATCGGAATCTAAAACTGGACACTCAGGAGAGGTTGAAATCATAGGAAGTTAGAGTGTCAGTCCTTTTGTACTTAAGACGGCATTGTGCCTTTTGTATTAAATTCGGATGCAATTTCTGTGTTTCATCGTCAATAAGACAGTCCAAGGTATACAGTAAACCTGAAGTGAAGCATCGGAATCTAACCCTGGACTCACAGGAGAGGTTCAAATCATAGAAAGTTAGAGTGTCAGTCCTCTCGTACTTAAGTCGGCATTGTGCCTTTTGAATTTCATTCCGATGCAATTTATGTGTTTCATCGTCAATAAGAAGGTCTAAGGTATACAGTAGATCTGAAGTGAAGCATCGGAATCTAAAACTGGACTCACAGGAGAGGTTCAAATCTTAGAAAGTTCGAGAGTCAGTCCTCTTGTACTTAAGTCTGCGTTGTTCCTTTTGATTTTAATTCCGATGCAATTTCTGTGCTACATCGACAATAAGAAGGTCCAAGGTATACAGTAAACCTGAAGTGAAGCTTCGGAATCTAAAACTTGGCTCACATGAGAGGTTCAAATCAAAGAAAGTTAGAGTGTCAGTCGTCTTGTACTTAAGTCGGCATTGTGCCTTTTGTATTAAATTCGGATGCAATTTCTGTGTTTCATCGTCAATAAGAAGGGCCAAGGTATACAGTAAACCTGAAGTGAAGCATCGGAATCTGAAACTGGACTCACAGGAGGGGTTCAAATCATAGAAAGTTAGAGTGTCAGTCCTCTTGTACTTACGTCGGCATTGTGCATTTTGTATTAAATTCGGATGCAATTTCTGTGTTTCATCGTCAATAAGAAGGTCCAAGGTATACAGTAAACCTGAAGTGAAGCATCGGAATCTAAAACTGGACACACAGGAGAGGTTCAAATCATAGATAGTTACAGTGTCACTCCTCTTCTACTTAAGTCGGCATTGTGCCTTTTGATTTTAATTCCAATGCAATTTCTGTGCTTCATCGTCAATAAGAAGGTCCAAGGCATACAATAAACCTGAAGTGAAGGATCGGAATCTAAAACTGGTCTCACACTAAAGGTTCATAACATAGGTAGTAAGAAGTATAAGTCTTCTTGTACTGAACTCGTCATTGTGGCTTTCTTTTTAATTACGATGCTATTTCTGTGCTTCATCGTCAATAAGAAGGTCCAAGGTATACAGTAAACCTGAAGTGAAGCATCGGAATCTAAAACTGGACCCACAGGACAGGTTCAAATCAAAGAAAGTTAGAGTGTCAGTCGTCTTGTACTTAAGTCGGCATTGTGCCTTTTGTATTAAATTCGGATGCAATTTCTGTGTTTCATCGTCAATAAGAAGGGCCAAGGTATACAGTAAACCTGAAGTGAAGCATCGGAATCTGAAACTGGACTCACAGGAGGGGTTCAAATCATAGAAAGTTAGAGTGTCAGTCCTCTTGTACTTGAGACGGCATTGTGCCTTTTGTATTAAATTCGGATGCAATTTCTGTGTTTATCCGTCAATAAGGCTGTCCAAGGTATACAGTAAACCTGAAGTGAAGCATCGGAATCTAAAACTGGACTCACAGGAGAGGTTCAAATCATAGAAAGTTATTGTATCAATTCTCATGTACTTAAGTCGGCATTGCGCCTATTGAATTTAATTCCGATACAATTTCTGAGCTTCATCGTCAATAAGAAGGTCCAAGGTACACAGTAAACCTGAAGTGAAGTTTCGGAATCTAAAACTGGGCTCACAGGAGAGGTTCAAATCATAGATAGTTAGAGTGTCAGTGGACTTGTACCTAAGTCGACATTGTGCCTTTTGAATTTAATTCCGATGCAATTTCTGTGTTTCATCGTCAATAAGAAGGTCCAAGTTATACAGTAAACCTGAAGTGAAGCGTCGGAATCTAAAACTGGGCACACAGGAGAGGTTCAAATCATAGAAAGTTAGAGTGTCAGTCCTCTTGTGCTTAAGTTGGCATTGTGCCTTTTGTATTAAATTCGGATGCAATTTCTGTGTTTCATCGTCAATAAGAAGGTCCAAGGTATACAGTAAACCTGAAGTGAAGCATCGGAATCTAAAACTGGACTCACAGGAGAGGTTCAAATCATAGAAAGTTAGGGTGTCAGTCCTCATGTACTTATGTCGGCATTGCGCACTTTGAATTTAATTCCGATGCAATTTCTGTTCTTCATCGTCAATAAGAAGGTCCAAGGTACACAGTAAACCTGAAGTGAAGTTTCGGAATCTAAAACTGGGCTCACAGGAGAGGTTCAAATCATAGATAGTTATAGTGTCAGTGGAATTGTACTTAAGTCGACATTGTGCCTTTTGAATTTAATTCCGATGCAATTTCTGTGCTTCATCGTCAATAAGAAGGTCCAAGTTATACAGTAAACCTGAAGTGAAGCATCGGAATCTAAAACTGGGCTCACGGGAGAGGTTCAAATCATAGAAAGTTAGAGTGTCAGTCCTCTTGTACTTAAGCCGGCATTGTGCCTTTTGTATTAAATTCGGATGCAATTTCTGTGTTCCATCGCCAATAAGACTGTCCAAGGTATACAGCAAACCTGAAGAGAAGCATCGGAATCTAAAACTGGACTCACAGGAGAGGTTCAAACCATAGAGAATTAGAGTGTCAGTCCTCTTGTACTTAAGACGGCATTGTGCCTTTTGAATTTAATACAGTAACAATTTCTGTGCTTCATCGTCAATAAGAAGGTCCAACGTATACAGTAAACCTGAAGTGAAGAATCGGAATTTAAAACTGGACTCACAGGAGAGGTTCAAATCATAGAAAGTTAGAGTGTCAGTCCACTAGTACTTAAGACGGCATTGTGCCTTTTGAATTTAATTTTGAAGTAATTTCTGTGCTTCATCGTCAATAAGAAGGTCCAAGGTATACAGTATACCTGAAGTGAATCATCGGAATCTTAACCTGGGCTCACATGAGAGATTCAAATCATAGAGAGTTAGAGTGTCAGTCCTCTTGTACTTAAGTCGGCATTGTGCCTTTTGAATTTAATTCCGATGCAATTTCTGAGCTTCATCGTCAATAAGAAGGTCCAAGGTATACAGTAAAGCTGAAGTGAAGCATCGGAATCTAAAACTGGACTTATAGGACAGGTTCAAATCATAGAAAGTTAGAGTGTCACTCCTCTTGTGCTTTAGTCGGCATTATGCATTTTGAATTTAATTCCGATGCAATTTGTGTGCTTCGTCGTCAATAAGAAGTGCCGAGGTATACAGCAAACCTGAAGTAAAGCATCGGAATTTAAAACTGGACTCACAGGAGAGATTCAAATCATAGAAAGTCAGAGTGTCAGTCCTCTTGTACTTAAGTCGGCATTGTGCCTTTTGTATTAAATTCGGATGCAATTTCTGTGTTTCATCCGTCAACAAGAAGGTCCAAGGTATACAGTAAACCTGAAGTGAAGCATCGGAATCTAAATCTGGACTCACAGGAGAGGTTCAAATCATAGAAAGTTAGAGTGTCAGTCCTCTTGTACTTAAGACGGAATTGTGCCTTTTCTATTAAATTCGGATGCAATTTCTGTGTTTCATCGTCAATAAGACTGTCCAAGGTATACAGTAAACCTGAAGTGAAGCATCTTAATATAAGACTGGACTCACAGGAGAGGTTCAAATCATAGAAAGTTAGAGTGTCTATCCTCTTCTACTTAAGTCGGCATTGTGCCTTTTGTATTAAATTCGGATGCAATTTCTGTGATTCATCGTCAATAAGAAGGTCCAAGGTATCTAGTAAACCTGAAGTGAAGCATCTTAATCTAAAAGTGGACTCACAGGAGAGGTTCAAATCATAGATAGTTTGAGTGTCACTCCTCTTGCACTTAAGTCGGCATTGTGCCTGTTGATTTTAATTCCAATGCAATTTCTGTGCTTCATCGTCAATAAGAAGGTACAAGGTATACACTAAACCTGAAGTGAAGCATCGGAATCTAAAACTGGACTCACAGGAGAAGTTCAAATCATAGAAAGTTAGAGTGTCAGTCCTCTTGTACTTAAGTGACATTGTGGAATTTGTATTAAATTCGGATGCAATTTCTGTGTTTCATCGTCAATAAGATGGTCCAAGGTATACAGTAAACCTGAAGTGAAGCATCGGAATCTACAACTGGACTCACAGGAGAGGTTCAAATCATATAAATTTAGAGTGTCAGTCCTCTTGTACTTAAGTCGGCAATGTGCCTTTTGAACTTCATTCCGATGCAATTTATGTGCTTCATCGTCAATAAGAAGGTCCACGGTATACAGTAAATCTGAAGTGAAGCAACAGAATCTAAAACAGGACTCACAGGAGAGGTTCAAATCATAGGAAGTTAGAGTGTCAGTCCTCTTGTACTTATGACGGCATTGTGCCTTTTTTATAAAATTCGGATGCAATTTCTGTGTTCCATCGTCAATAAGACTGTCCAAGGTATACAGTGAACCTGAAGTGAAGCATCAGAATCTAAAACTGGGCTCACAGGAGAGGTTCAAATCATAGAAAGTTAGAGTGACAGTCCTCTTGTACTTAAGTCGGCATTGTGCCTTTTGAAATTAATTCCGATGCAATTTCTGTGATTCATCGTCAATAGGAAAGTCCTAGGTATACAGTAAAAATGAAGTGAAGCTTCGGAATCTAAAACTGGGCTCACAGGAGAAGTTCATATCATAGAAAAATAGAGTGTCAGTCCTCTTGTACTTATGTCGGAATTGTGCCTTTTGTATTAAAATCGGATTCAATTTCTGTGTTTCAACGTCAATAAGAGTGTCCGAGGTATATTGTAAACCTGAAGTGAAGCATCGGAATCTAAAACTGGACCCACAGGACAGGTTTAAATCAAAGAAAGTTAGAGTGTCAATCGTCTTGTACTTAAGTCGGCATTGTGCCTTTTGTATTAAATTCGGATGCGATTTCTGTGTTTCATCGTCAATAAGAAGGGCCAAGGTATACAGTAAACCTGAAGTGAAGCATCGGAAACTGAAACTGGACTCACAGGAGGGGTTCAAATCATAGAAAGTTAGAGTGTCAGTCCTCTTGTACTTGAGACAGCATTGTGCCTTTTGTATTAAATTCGGATGCAATTTCTGTGTTTATCCGTCAATAAGGCTGGCCAAGGTATACAGTAAACCTGAAGTGAAGCATCGGAATCTAAAACTGGGCTCACGGGAGAGGTTCAAATCATAGAAAGTTAGAGTGTCAGTCCTCATGTACTTAAGCCGGCATTGTGCCTTTTGTATTAAAATCGGATTCAATTTCTTGTTTCAACGTCAATAAGAAGGTCCGAGGTATATTGTAAACCTGAAGTGAAGCATCGGAATCTAAAACTGGACCCACAGGACAGGTTTAAATCAAAGAAAGTTAGAGTGTCAGTCCTCTTGTACTTAAGTCGGCATTGTGCATTTTTTATTAAATTCGGATGCAATTTCTGTGTTTCATCGTCAATAAGAAGGTCCAAGGTATACAGTAAACCTGAAGTGAAGCATCGGAATCTAAATCTGGACTCACAGGAGAGGTTCAAATCATAGAAAGTTAGAGTGTCAGTCCTCTTGTACATAAGACGGAATTGTGCCTTTTGTATTAAATTCGGATGCAATTTCTGTGTTTCATCGTCAATACGACTGTCCAAGGTATACAGTAAACCTGAATTGAAGCATCGGAATATGAAACTGGACTCACAGGAGAGGTTCAAATCATAGAAAGTTAGAGTGTCTATCCTCTTCTACTTAAGTCGGCATTGTGCCTTTTGTATTAAATTCGGATGCAATTTCTGTGTTTCATCGTCAATAAGAAGGTCCAAGGTATCTAGTAAACCTGAAGTGAAGCATCGGAATCTAAAAGTGGACTCACAGGATAGGTTCAAATCATAGATAGTTTGAGTGTCACTCCTCTTGTAATTAAGTCGGCATTGTGCCTGTTGATTTTAATTCCAATGCAATTTCTGTGCTTCATCGTCAATAAGAAGGTCCATGGTATACACTAAACCAGAAGTGAAGCATCGGAATCTAAAACTGGACTCACAGGAGAAGTTCAAATCATAGAAAGTTAGAGTGTCAGTCCTCTTGTACTTAAGTCAACATTGTGGATTTTGTATTAAATTCGGATGCAATTTCTGTGTTTCATCGTCAATAAGAAGGTCCAAGGTATACAGTAAACCTGAAGTGAAGCATCGGAATCTACAACTGGACTCACAGGAGAGGTTCAAATCATACAAATTTAGAGTGTCAGTCCTCTTGTACTTAAGTCGGCAATGTGCCTTTTGAACTTCATTCCGATGCAATTTATGTGCTTCATCGTCAATAAGAAGGTCCACGGTATACAGTAAATCTGAAGTGAAGCATCGAAATCTAAAACAGGACTCACAGGAGAGGTTCGATTCATAGGAAGTTAGAGTGTCAGTCCTCTTGTACTTATGACGGCATTGTGCCTTTTTTATAAAATTCGGATGCAATTTCTGTGTTCCATCTTCAATAAGACTGTCCAAGGTATACAGTAAACCTGAAGTGAAGCATCAGAATCTAAAACTGGGCTCATAGGAGAGGTTCAAATTATAGAAAGTTAGAGTGACAGTCCTCTTGTAATTAAGTCGGCATTGTGCCTTTTGAATTTAATTCCGATGCAATTTCTGTGATTCATCGTCAATAAGAAAGTCCTAGGTATATATAGTAAAATTGAAGTGAAGCTTCGGATTCTAAAACTGGACACACAGGAGAGGTTCAAATCATTGAAAGCTAGAGTGTCAGTCCTCTTGTACTTAAGTCGGCATTGTAACTTTGTCTTAAATTTGGGTGCAATTTCTGTGTTTCATCGTCAATAAGAAGGTCCAAGGGATACAGCAAACCTGAAGTGAAGAATCGGAATCTAAAACTGCACTCACAAGAGTGGTTCAAATCATAGAAAATTAGAGTGTCAGTCCTCTTGTACTTAAGTCGGCATTGTGCCTTTTATAATTAATTCGGATCCAAATTAATGTGTTTCATCGTCAATAAGAAGGTCCAAGGTATACAGTAAGCCTGAAGTGAAGCATCGGAATGTAAAACTGGACTCACAGGAGAGGTTCAAATCATAGAAAGATTGAGTGTCAGTCCTCTCGTACTTAAGACGGCATTGTGCCCTTCGTATTAAATTAGGATGCAAGATCTGTGTGTCATCGTCATTAAGAAGGTCCAAGGATACAGTAAACCTGAGGTGAAGCATCGGAATCTAAAACTGGACTCACTGGACAGGTCAAATCAAAGAAAGTTAGTGTGTCAGTCCTCTTGTACTTAAGTCGGCATTGTGCCTTTTGTATAAAATTGGGATGAATTTTCTGTGTTTCATCGTCAATAAAAAGGTCCAATGGATACGGTAAACCTGAAGTGATGCATCGGAAACTAATAGTGGACTCACAGAGAGGTTCAAATCATAGAAAGGTAGAGTTTCAGTCCTCCTGCACTTAATTCGGCATTGTGCATTTTGTATAAAATTAGGATGCAATTTCTGTGTTTCGTCGTCAATAAGAAGGTCCAAGGGATACATTAAACCTGAAATGAAGCATCGGAATCTAAAACTGGACTCACAGGAGAGGTTAAAATCATAGAATGTTAGAGAGTCTGTCCTCTTGTACTTAAGTCGGCATTGTGACTTTTGTATTAAATTAGGATGCAATTTCTGTGTTCCATCGTCAATAAGACTGTCCAATGTATACAGTAAACCTGAAGTGAAGCATCGGAATCTAAAACTGGACTCACAGGAGAGGTTCAAATCGTAGAAAGTTAGAGTGTCAGTCCTCTTGTACTTAAGTCGGCATTGTGCCTTTTGAATTTAATTCCTATACAATTTCTGTGCTTCAACGTCAATAAGAAGGTCCAAGGTATACAGTAATCCTGAAGTGAAGCTTCGGAAACTAAAACTGGGGCTACAGGAGAGGTTCATATCATAGAAAGTTAGAGTGTCAGTCCTCTTGTACTTAAGTCGGCATTGTGCCTTTTCTATTAAATTCGGATGCAATTTCTGTGTTTCATCGTCAATAAGAAGGTCCAAGGTATACTGTAAACCTGAAGTCAAGCATCGGAATCTAAAACTGGACTCACAAGAGAGGCTCAAATCATAGAAAGTTAGGGTGTCAGTCCTCATGTACTTAAATCAGCATTGCGCCTTTCGAATATAATTCCGATGCAATTTCTGTGCTTCATCGTCAATAAGAAGGTCCAAGGTACACAGTAAACCTGAAGTGAAGTTTCGGAATCTAAAACTGGGCTCACGGGAGAGGTTCAAATCATAGAAAGTTAGAGTGTCAGTCCTCTTGTACTTAAGCCGGCTTTGTGCCTTTTGTATTAAATTCGGATGCAATTTCTGTGTTCCATCGTCAATAAGACCGTCCAAGGTATACAGTAAACATGAAGTGAAGCATCGGAATCTAAAACTGGACTCACAGGAGAGGTTCAAATCATAGAGATATAGGGTGTCAGTCCTCTTGTACTTAAGACGGCCTGGTGCCTTTTCAATTTAATACAGTAACAAATTCTGTGCTTCACCGTCAACAAGGTCCAACGTATACAGTAAACCTGAAGTGAATCATCGGAATCT
The DNA here is from genome assembly GCF_021461395.2 of Schistocerca americana. Classification (NCBI taxonomy): domain Eukaryota; kingdom Metazoa; phylum Arthropoda; class Insecta; order Orthoptera; family Acrididae; genus Schistocerca; species Schistocerca americana. Next base: position 64,824,903 of record NC_060121.1, read on the forward strand.
TAACCTGAGCTCACATGAGAGATTCAAATCATGGAAAGTTAGAGTGTCAGTCCTCTTGTACTTAAATCGGCATTGTGCCTTTTGAATTTAATTCCGATGCAATTTCTGAGCTTCATCGTCAATAAGAAGTGCCGAGGTATACAGTAAACCTGAAGTAAAGCATCGGAATTTAAAACTGGACTCACAGGAGGGATTCAAATCACAGAAAGTTGGAGTGTCAGTCCTCTTGTACTTAAGTCGGCATTGTGCCTTTTGTATTAAATTCGGATGGAATTTCTGTGTTTCATCGTCAATAAGAAGGTCCAAGGTATACAGTAAACCTGAAGTGAAGCATCGGAATCTAAATCTGGACTCACAGGAGAGGTTCAAATCATAGAAATTTAGAGTGTCAGTCCTCTTGTACTTAAGACGGAATTGTGCCTTTTGTATTAAATGCGGATGCAATTTCTGTGCTTCATCGTCAATAAGACTGTCCAAGGTATACAGTAAACCTGAAGTGAAGCATCGGAATATAATACTGGACTCACAGGAGAGGTTCAAATCATAGAAAGTTAGAGTGTCTATCCTCTTCTACTTAAGTCGGCATTGTGCCTTTTGTATTAAATTCGGATGCAATTTCTGTGTTTCATCGTCAATAAGAAGGTCCAAGGTATACAGTAAACCTGAAGTGAAGCATCGGAATCTAAAAGTGGACTCACGGGAGAGGTTCAAATCATAGATAGTTTGAGTGTCACTCCTCTTGTACTTAAGTCGGCATTGTGCTTGTAGATTTTAATTCCAATGCAATTTCTGAGCTTCATCGTCAATAAGAAGGTCCAAGGTATACAGTAAACCTGAAGTGAAGCATCGGAATCTACAACTGGACTCACAGGAGAGGTTCAAATCATAGAAATTTAGAGTGTCAGTCCTCTTGTACTTAAGTCGGCAATGTGCTTTTTGAACTTCATTCCGATGCAATTTATGTGCTTCATCGTCAATAAGAAGGTCCACGGTATACAGTAAATCTGAAGTGAAGCATCGGAATCTAAAACTGGACTCACAGGAGAGGTTCAAATCATAGAAAGTTAGAGTGTCAATTCTCTTGTACTTAAGTCGGCATCGTGCCTCTTGTATTAAATTCGGATGCAATTTCTGTGTTTCATCGTCAATAAGAAGGTCCAAGGTATACAGTAAACCTGAAGTGAAGCATCGGAATCTAAAACAGGACTCACAGGAGAGGTTCAAATCATAGGAAGTTAGAGTGTCAGTCCTCTTGTACTTAAGACGGCATTGTGCCTTTTTTATAAAATTTGGATGCAATTTCTGTGTTCCATCGTCAATAAGTCTGTCCAAGGTATACAGTAAACCTGAAGTGAAGCATCAGAATCTAAAACTGGGCTCACAGGACAGGTTCAAATCATAGAAAGTTGGAGTGACAGTCCTCTTGTACGTAAGTCGGCATTGTGCCTTTTGAATTTAATTCCGATGCAATTTCCGTGCTTCATCGTCAATAAGAAAGTCCTAGGTGTACAGTAAAAATGAAGTGAAGCTTCGGATTCTAAAACTGGGCTCACAGGAGAAGTTCATATCATAGAAAGTTAGAGTGTCAGTCCTCTTGTACTTAAGTCGGAATTGTGCCTTTTGTATTAAAATCAGATTCAATTTCTGTGTTTCAACGTCAATAAGAAGGTCCGAGGTATATTTTAAACCTGAAGTAAAACATCGGAATCTAAAACTGGACACACAGGAGAGGTTCAAATCATAGAAAGTTAGAGTGTCAGTCCTCTTGTACTTAAGTCGGCATTGTAACTTTGTCTTAAATTCGGGTGCAATTTCTGTGTTTCATCGTCATAACAAGGACCAAGGGATACAGCAAACCTGAAGTGAAGCACCGGAATCTAAAACTGCACTCACAGGAGTGGTTCAAATCATAGAAAATTATAGTGTCAGTCCTCTTGTACTTAAGTTGGCATTGTGCCTTTTGTATTAAATTCGGCTGCTATTTCTGTGTTTCATCGTCAATAAGAAGATCCACGGTATACAGTAAACCTCAAGTGAAGCAACGGAATCTAAAACTGGACTCACAGGTGAGGTTCAAATCATTGAAAGTTAGAGTGTCAGTCCCCTTGTACTTAAGCCGGCAGTGTGCATTTTGTATTCAATTAGGATGAAATTTCTGTGTTTCATCGTCAATAAGAAGTTCCAAGGTATACAGTAAACTTGAAGTGAAGCATCGGAATCTAAAACTGGACTCACAGGAAAGATTAAAATCGTAGAAAATTAGAGTGTCAGTCCTCTTGTACTTAAATCGGCATTGTGCCTTTTGTATTAAATCAAAATGCAATTTCTGTGTTTCATCGTCAATAATAAGGTCCAAGGTATACAGTAAACCTGATTTGAAGCATCGGAATCTAAAACTGGACTCACAGATGAGGTTCAAATCTTTGAAAGTTAGAGTGTCAGTCCTCTCGTCCTTAAGTCGGCATTGTGCCTTTTGTATTAAATTAGGATGCAATTTCTATGTTTCATCGTCAATAAGAAGGTCCAAGGGATACAGTAAACCTGAAGTGAATCATCGGAATCTAAAACTGGACTCACAGGAGAGGTTCAAATCATAGATAGTTAGAGTGTCAGTCCTCTTGTACTTACGTCGGAATTGTGCCTTTTGTATTAAATTCGGATGCAATTTCTGTATTTCACCGTCAATAAAAAGGACCAAGGTATACAGTAAACCTGAAGTGTAGCATCGGAATCTAAAAATGGACTCACAGAAGAGGTTCAAGTCATAGAAAGTTAGAGTGTCCGCCCTCTTGTACTAAAGTCGTCATTGTGCCTTTTGTATTTAATTTGGATGCAATTTCTGTGTTTCATCGTCAATAAGAAGGTCCAAGGTATACAGTAAACCTGAAGTAAAGCATCGGAATCTAAAACCGGACTCACAGGAGAGATTAAATTCATAGACAGTTAGAGTGTCAGTCCTCTTGAACTTAAGTCATCATTGTGCCTTTTGTATTAAATTAGGATGCAGGTTCTGTGTTTCATCGTGAATAAGAAGGTCCAAGGTATACAGTAAACTTGAAGTGAAGCATCGGAATCTAAAACTGGACTCACAGGAGTGGTTCAAATCATAGATAGTTAGAGTTTCAGTCCTCTTGTACTTAAGTCGGCATTGTGCCTTTCGAATTTAATTCCGATGCAATTTCTGTGCTTCATCGTCAATAAGAAGGTCCAAGGTATACAGTAAAAACTTGAAGTGAAGCTTCGGAATCTAAAACTGCACTCACAGGAGAGGTTCAAATCATATAAAGTTAGAGTGTCAGTCGTCTTGTATTTAAGTCGGAATTGTGCCTTTTGTATTAAATTCGGATGCAATTTCTGTATTTCACCGTCAATAAAAAGGACCAAGGTATACAGTAAATCTGAAGTGAAGCATCAGAATCTAAAACTGGACTCACAGGAGAGGTTCAAATCATAGAAAGTTAGAGTGTCAGTCCTCTTGTACTTAAGTCGGCATTGTGCATTTTGTATTAGATTTGGATGCAATTTCTGTGTTTCATCGTCAATACGAAGGTCCAAGGTATACAGTAAACCTGAAGTGAAGCATCGGAATCTAAAACTGGACTCACAGAAGAGGTTCAAGTCATAGAAAGTTAGAGTGTCAGTCCTCTTGTACTTAAGTCGCCATTGTGCCTTTTGTATTAAATTCGGATGCTATTTCATTGTTTCATCGTCAATAAGAAGGTCCAAGGTATACAGTAAACCTGAAGAGAAGCTTCGGAATCTAAAGACGGCCTCACAGGAGAGGTTCAAATCACAGAAACTTAGAGTGTCAGTCCTCTTGTACTTAAGTCGGCATTGTGCCTTTTGTATTAAATTCGGATGCAATTTCTGAGTCTCATCGTCAATAAGAAGGTCCCAGGGATACAGTAAACCTGAAGTGAAGCATCGGAATCAAAAACTGGTCTTACAGGAAAGGCTCAAATCATTGAATGTAAGATGAGTCAGTCTACTTGTACTTAAGTCGGCATTGTGCCATCTGTATTGTATTCCGATTCAATATCTGTGTTTCATCGTGAATACGAAGGTCCAAGGGATACAGTAAACCTGAAGTGAAGCATCGATATCTACAACTGGCTTCACATTAAAGGCACAAAGCATAGACAGTAAGAAGAGTCAGTCTTCTTGTACTTAAGTCAGCATTGTGCCTTTTGTATTTAATTCCGATGCAATTTATGTTATTCATCGTCGATAAGATGGTCCAAGGGATACAGTAAAACGGAAGTGAATTATCGGAATCTAAAACTGGTCTCACAGGAAAGGTTCCAAACATAGATAGTAAGAAGAGTCATTCTTCGTGTACTTAGGTCGGCATTGTGCCTTTTGTACTTAATTCCGATGCAATTTCTGTGTTTCTTCGTCAATTAGAAGCTCCAAGGTATACAGTAAACCTGAAGTGAAGCATCAGACCCTTTCACCTGTCTTACGGGAAAGTTTCAAATCATAGAATGTAAGAAGAGTCTGTCATCTTGTACTTAAGTCGGCATTGTGCTATTTGTATTTAATTCCGATGTAATTTCTGTGTTTCATAGTCAATAAGAAGGGCCAAGGGATACAGTACACCTGAAGTGAAGAATCGATATCTAAAACTGTTCTCACTTGAAAGGCTCAAATCATAGAATGTAAGAAGAGTCCGTCCTCTTGTACTTAAGTTGGCATTGTGCCTAGTGTATTTAATTCAGATTCAATTTCTGTGTTTCATTGTCAATAAGAAGGTCCAAGGGATGCAATAAACCTGAAGTGAAGCATCGGAATCTAAAACTGGTCTCACACGACAAATTCAAATCATATAATGTAAGATGAGTCAGTCTTCTCGTACTTAAGTCGGCATTGTGTCTTTTGTATTTAATTCCGATTCAATTTCTGTGTTTCATCATCAGTAAAAAGGTCCTAGGGAAACAGTAAACCTGAAGTGAAGCGTCGTAGTGTAAATCTGGCCTCACAGGAAAGGTTCAAATCGTAGAAAGTAAGAAGAGTCAGTCTTCTCGAATTTAAGTCGGCATTGTGCCTTTTGAATAATTCCGATACAATTTCTGTGTTTCATCGTCAATTAGAAGGTCCAAGGGATCCAGTAAACCTGAAGTGAAGCATCGGAATTCAAAACTGGTCTCACAGGAATGGTTCAAAGCGTAGAATGTAAGATGAGTCAGTCTTCTTGTACTTAATCGGCAATGTGTCTCTTGTAATTAATTCCGATGCAACTTCTGTGTCTCATCGTCAATAACGAGGTCCACGGGATGCAGTAAACCTCAGGAGAAGCATCGTAATGTAAAACTGGCCTCATAGGAAAGGTTAAAATCATAGAATGTGAGAGGAGTCAGTCCTCTTGTACATAAGTCGGCATTGTGCCTTTTGTATTTTATTCCGATGAAACTTCTGTGTCTCATCGTCAATAACTAGGTCCAAGGATACAGTAAAACTGAAGTTAAGCATCGATATCTAAGACTGGTCTCACAGGAAAGGTTAAAGCATAGACAGTAAGAAGAGTCAGTCTTCTTTTACTTAAGTCGGCATTGTGCCTTTTGTATTTAATTCCGATGCAATTTCTGTGATTCACCGTCAATAAGAAGGTCCAAGCTTTACAGTAAAGATGAAGTGAAGAATCGGAAACTAAAACCTGTCTCACAGGCAAGGCTCAAATCATAGGATGTAAGTGGAGTCAGTCGTCTTGTACTTAAGTCGGCACTGTGCATTTTGTATTTAATTCCGATGCAATTTCTGCGTTTCATCGTCAATAAGAAGGTCCCAGGGATACAGTAAACCTGAAGTGAAGCATCGATATCTAAAACTGGTCTCACAGGAAAGGCTCATACATTGACAGTAGGAAGAGGCAGTCTTCTTGTGCTTAAGTCGGTATTGTGCCTTTTGTATTTAATTCTGATGCAATTTCTGTGTTTCATCGTCAATAAGAAGGTCCAAGGGATGCAGTAAACCGGAATTGAAGCATCGGAATCTAAAATTGGTCTCACAGGAAAGGTTCAAAACATAGACAGTAAGAAGTGTCAGTCTTCTAGCAGTTAAGTCGGCATTGTGTTTTTTGTACTTAATTCCGATGCAATTTCTGTGTTTCATCGTCAATAAGAAGGTCCAAGGGATACAGTAAACCAAAGGTAAAGCATCGGACCCTAAAACCTGTCTCACAGGAAAGGTTCAAATCATAGAATGTAAGAAAAGTCAGTCTTCTTGTAATTAAGTCGACATTGTGCATTTTGTATTTAATTCCGATGTAATTTCCGCGTTTCATAGTCAATAAGAAGGTCCAAGGGATACAGTACACCTGAAGTGAAGCATCGATATCTAAAACTGCTCTCAGTTAAAAGGCTCAAATCATAGAATGTAAGAAGAGTCAGTCTTCTAGTACTAAAGTCGGTATTGTGCCTTTTGTATTTATTTGCGATGCAATGTCTGTGTTTCATCGTCAATAAGATGGTCCAAGGGATACAGTAAACCTGAAGTGAAACATCGGAATCTAAAATAGGTATCACAGGAATGGTTCAAAACATAGACAGTAAGAGGAGTCAGTATGCTTGTTATAAGTCGACATTGTGCCTTCTGTATTTAATTGCGATGTAATACTTCTGTTTCATCGTCTATAAGAAGGTCCAAGGGATACAGTAAACCTGAAGTGAAGCATCGATATGTAAAACTGGTCTCACAGGCAAGGCCCAAATTTTAGGATGTAAGAAGAGTCAGTCCCCTTGTACTTAAGTCGGCATTGTGTCTATTGTATTTAATTCCGATGCAATTTCTGTGTTTCATCGTCAATAAAGAGGTCCAAGGGATACAGTAAACCTGAAGAGAAGCATCGGAATCTAAAACTGGTCTCACAGGAGAGGTTCAAAACACAGACAGCAAGAAGAGTCAGTCTTCTTGTACTTAAGTCGGCATTGTGCCTTATGTATTTAACTCCGATGCAATTTCTGTGTTTCATCGTCAATAAGGAGGTCCAAGGGATACAGTAAACTTGAAGTGAAGCATCGGACTCAAAAACTGGTCTCACAGGAATGACTCAAATCATAGAATGTAAGAAGAGTCAGTCCTCGTGTACCTATGTCGGCATTGTCCCTTTTGTGTTTAATTCCGATGCAATTTCTGTGTTTCAGCGTCAATTAGAATGTCCAAGGGATACAGTAAACCTGAAGTGAGGCATCGAAATCAAAAACGGGTCTCACAGGAAAGGTTCAAAACATAGTAAGTAAGAAGAGTCAGTCTACTAGTACTTAATTCGTCGTTGTGCCTTTTGAATTTAATTCCGATGCAATTTGTGTGTTTCATCGTCAATTAGAAGGTCCAAGGGATACAGTAAACCTGAAGTGAAGCATTGAAATCAAAAACTGGTCTAACAGGAAAGGCTCAAATCATAGAATGTTAGAAGAGTCAGTCCACTTGTACATAAGTCGGCAATGTGCCTTTTGTATTTAATTCCGATGCAATTTCTGTTTTTCATCGTAAATAAGAGGGTCCACGGGACACAGTAAACCTGATGTCAAGCATCGGTAACCTAAAACTGGTCTCACAGGAAAGGTTGAAAATATAGACAGTAAGAAGAGTCAATCTACTTGAACTTATGTCGGCATTGTGCATTTTATATTCAATTCCGATGCAATTTCTGTGTTTCATTGTCAATAAGTTGGTTTAAGGGATACAATAAACCTAAAGTGAAGAATCGAAATCTAAAACTGGTCTCGCAAGATAGGTTCGAAGCAGAGACAGTAAGAAGAATCAGTCTTCTTGTACTTAAGTCGCCATTGTGCCTTTTGTATTTAATTCCGATGGAATTTCTGTTGTTTTACCTCAATAGCAAGGTCCAAGGGATACAGTAAAATCTGGAGTGAAGCATCGTAATGTAAAACTGGTCTCACACGTCAGATTCAAATCATAGAATGTAAGATGAGTCAGTCTTCTTGTACTTAAGTCAGCATTGTGTCTTTTGTATTTAATTCCGATTCAATTTCTGTGTTCCATCGTCAGTAAAAAGGTCCTAGGGATACAGTAAACTTGAAGTGCAGCATCGTAATGTAAAACTGGTCTCACAGGAAAGGTTCAAATCATAGTATGTATGAAGAGTCAGTCTTCTTGTACTTATGTCAACATTGAGCTTTTTGTATTTTATTCCGATGCATTTTCTGTGTTTCATCGCCAATAAGAAGGTCCAAGGGATCCAGTAAACCTGAAGTGAAGCATCGGAATTCAAAACTGGTCTCACAGGAAAGGTTCAAATCATAGAATGTAAGAAGAGTCAGTCTTCTTGTTCTTAAGTCGGCATTGTGCCTTTTGTATTTAATTCCGATGCAATTTCTGTGTTTCTTCGTCAATTAGAAGCTCCAAGGGATACAGTAAACCTGAAGTGAAGCATCAGACCCTAAAACCTGTCTTACAGGAAAGTTTCAAATCATAGAACGTAAGAAGAGTCTGTCATCATGTACTTAAGTCGGCATTGTGCTATTTGTATTTAATTCCGATGTAATTTCTGTGTTTCATAGTCAATAAGAAGGGCCAAGGGATACAGTACACCTGAAGTGAAGAATCGATATCTAAAACTGGTCTCACTTTAAAGGCTCAAATCATAGAATGTAAGAAGAGTCCGCCCTCTTGTACTGAAGTCGGAATTCGGCCTTTTGTATTTAATTCCGATGCAATGACTGTGTTTCATCGTCAATAAGATGGTCCAAGGGATACAGTACACCTGAAGTGAAACATCGGAATCTAAAATTGGTCCCACGGGAATGGATCAAAACATAGACAGTATGAGGAGTCAGTCCGCTTGTACCTAATTCGGCATTGTGCGATTTGTATTTAATTCCGATGTAATATTTCTGTTTCATCGTCAATCAGATGCTCCAAGGGATACAGTAAACTTGAAGTGAAGCATCGATATGTAAAACTAGTCTCACAGGCAACGCTCAAATCATAGAATGTAAGAAGAGTCAGTCCTCTTGTACTTAAAATGGCATTCTGAATAGTGTATTTAATTCAGATTCAATTTCTGTGTTTCATCGTCAATAAGAAGGTCCAAGGGATGCAATAAACCTGAAGTGAAGCATCGGAATCTAAAACTGGTCTCACACGACAGATTCAAATCATATAATGTAAGATGAGTCAGTCTTCTAGTACGTAAGTCGGCATTGTGTCTTTTGTATTTAATTACGATTCAATTTCTGTGTTTCATCGTCAGTAAGAAGGTCCTAGGAATACAGTAAACCTGACGTCAAGCATTGTAATGTAAAACTGGCCTCACAGGAAAGGTTCAAATCATAGAATGTGAGAAAAGTCAGTCTTCTTGTACTTAAGTCGACATTGTGCATTTTGTATTTAATTCCGATGTAATTTCCGTGTTTCATAGTCAATAAGAAGGTCCAAGGGATACAGTGAACCTGAAGTGAAGCATCGGAATCTAAAACAGGTCTCACAGGAAAGCGTCAGAACATAGAATGTAAGAAGAGTCAGTCCTCTTGTACTAAAGTCTTGCATTGTGCCTTTTATATTTAATTCCGATGCAATTTCTCTGTTTCATCGTCAAAAAGAAGGTCCTAAGGATACACTAAACCTGAAGTAAAGATTCGGAATTTAAACTGGTCTCTCAGGAAAGGTTCAATACATAGGCAGTAAGATGTGTCAGTCTTTTTGTACTTAATTCGGCATTGTGCCTTTTGTATTTAATTCCTACGCAATTTCTGTGTTTCATCGTCAATCAGAAGGTCCAAGGGATGGTGTAAAGGTGAAGTGAAGAAACGGAAAGTAAAACCTGTCCCACAGGAAAGGCTCAAATCATAGAATATATGTAGAGACAGTCCTCTTTTAATTAAGTCGGCAATGTGCCTTTTGTAATAAATTCGATGCACTTTCAGTGTTTCATCGTCAATAAGAAGGTCCAAGGAATTCAGTAAACCTGAAATGAAGCATCGGAATCTAAAATTGGTCTCACTGGAACTGCTCAAACCATAGAATGTAAGAAGAGTTAGTCCTCCTGTACTTACGGCGGCATTGTGCTTTTTGTATTTAATCCCGATGCAATTTCTGTGTTTCATCGTCTATAAGAAGGTCCAAGGGATACAGTAAACCCGATGTGAAGCATCGGAATCTAAAACTGTTTTCACAGGAAAGGTTCAATACATAGGCAGTAAGAAGTGTCAGTCTTCTTGTACTTAAGTCGGCATTGGGGCTTTTGTATTTCATTCCGATGCAATATCTGTGTTTCATCGTCCATAAGAAGGTCCAAGGGATACAGTAAGCCTTAAGTGAAGCATCGATATCTAAAACTGGTCTCACTGGAAAGTCTCAAATCATAGAAAGTAAGAGGAGTCAGTCCTCTTGTACTTAAGTCGGCATTGTGCCTTTTGCATTTAATTCCGATGAAATTTCTGTGTTTCATCGTCAATAAGAAGGTCCAAGGGATACAGTAAACCTGAAGTGAAGCATCGATATCTAAAACTGGTCTCACAGGAAAGGCACAAAAGCATAGACGGTAAGAAGAGTCAGTCTTCTTGTACATAAGTCGGCATTGAGCCTTTTGTATTTAATTACGATGCAATTTCTGTGTTTCATCGTCAATAAGAAAGTCCAAGGGATACAGTAAATCTTAAGTGAAGCTTTGATATATAAAACTGGGCCCTCAGAAAAATCCTCAAATCATAGAATGTAAGAAGTGTCAGTCCTCTTGTACTTAAGCCGACATTGTGCATTTTGTATTTAATTCCGATGCAATTTCTGTGTTTCATCGTCTATAAGAAGGTCCAAGGGATACAGTAAACCTGAAGTGAAGCTTTGGAATCTAAATCTGGTCTCACAGGAAAGGTTCAAAACATAGACGGTAAGAAGAGTCAGTCTTCTTGTTCTTAAGTCAGCATTGATCTTTTTGTATTTAATTCCAATGCAATTTCTGTGTTTCATCGTCAATTAGAAGGACAAGGGATAAAGTAAACCTGAAGCGAAGCATCGATATCTAAAACTGGTCTCACTGTAAAGGCTCAAAGCATAGACAGTAAGAAGAGACAGTCATCTTTTACTTAAGTCGGCTTTGTGCCTTTGCATTTAAGTTCGATGCAATTTCTGTGTTCCTCCGTCTATAAGAAGGTCCAGGGCATATAGTAAAATTAAAGTGAAGCATCGGAATCTAAAACTGGTCTCACTGGAAAAGTACAAAACATAGGCGGTAAGAATACCCAGTCTTTATGTACTTTAGTCGGCATTGTGCCTTTTGTATTTAATTCCGATGCAATTTATGTGTTTCATTGTCAATACGAAGGTCCAAGGAATACAGTAAGCGTAAAGTGGAGCATCGATATCTAAAACTGGTCTCTCAGGAAAATCCTGAAATCATAGAATGTAAGAAGAGTCAGTCCTCATGTACTTAAGTCTGCATTGTGCCTTTTTCATTTAATTCCGATGCAATTTCTGTGTTTCATCGTCAGTAAGAGGGTCCAAGGGACACAGTAAACCTGAAGTGAAACATCGATATCTAAAACTGGTCTCACAGGATAGGCTCAAATCTTAGAATGTAAGTAGAGTCAGTCCACCTGTACTTATGTCGGCATTGTGCCCTTTGTATTTAATTCCGATGCAATTTCTGTGTCTCATTGTCAGTAAGAGGGTCCAAGGTACACAGTAAACCTAAAGTGAAGCATCGGAATCTAAAACTGGTCTGACGGGAAAGGTTCAAAACATAGACAGTAAGAAGAGTCAGTCTTCTTGTACTTAAGTCGGCATTGTGTCATTTGTATTTGATTCCGATGCAATTTCTGTGTTTCATGGTCAATAAATAAGTCCAAGGGATACAGTAAGCCTGAAATGAAGCATCGATATCTAAAAGTGGTCTCAGAGGAAAGTCTCAATTCATAGAATGTAAGAAAAGTCAGTCCTCTTGTACTTAAGTCGGCATTGTGCCTCTTGTATTTAATTCCGATGCAATTTCTGTGTTTCATCGTCAATAAGAAGGTCCAAGGGATACAGTAAACCTGAAGTGAAGCATTGATATCTAAAACTGGTCTCACAGGAAGGCTTCAAAAAATAGACAGTAAGAAGAGTCAGTCTTCTTGTACTTATGTCGGCATTGTGCCTTTTGTATTTAATTCCGAAGCAATTTCTGTGTTTCATCGTCATTAAGAATTTCCAAGGGATACAGTACACCTGAAGTGAAGCATCGGAATCTAAAACTGGTCTCACAGGGAAGGTTCAAAACATAGACAGTAAGTAGTGTCCGTCTTCGTGTACTTAAGCCGGCTTTGTGCCTTTTGTATTTAATTTCGTTGCAATTTCTGTGTATTATCGTTAATAACAATGTCCAAGGGCTGCAGTAAACCTGAAGTGAAACATCGGAATCTAAAACTGGTCTCACAGGAAAGGTTCAAGAAATAGACAGTAAGAAGAGTCAGTCTTCTTGTACTTAAGTCGGAATTATGCCTTTTGTATTTAATACCGATGCAATATCTGTGTTTCATCGTCAATAAGAAGGTCCAAGGGATACAGTAAATCTGAAGTAAAGCATCGGAATCTATAACTGGTCTCCCAGGTAGGGTTCAAAACATAGACAGTAACAAGCGTTAGTCTTCTTGTACTTAAGTCGGCATTTTGTGTTTTGTATTTAATTCCGATGCAATTTCTGTGTTTCGTCGTCCATAAGAACGTCCAAGGCATACAGTAAACCTGAAGTGAAGCATCGATATCTAGACGTGGTGTCACAGGAAAGGCACAAGGCATTGACAGTGAGGAGAGTCAGTCCTCTGGAATTTAAGTCGGCATTGTGTCATTTGTATTTTATGCCGATGCAATATCAGTGTTTCATCGACAATAAGAAGGTCCAAGGGAAACAGTAAACCTGAAGTGAAGCATCAATATCGAAAGCTGGTCTCACAGGATAGCCTCAAATCATAGAATGTAGGAAGCGTCAGTTCTCATGTACTTATGTCGGCATTGGGCCTTTTGTATTTAATTACGATGCAATTTCTGTGTTTCATCGTCAATAAGAAGGTCCAAGGGATTCAGTAAACCTGAAGTAAAGCATCGGAATCTAAAACTGGTCTCACAGGGAAGGTTCAAAACATAGACAGTAAGAAGAGTCAGTCTTCGTGTACTTAAGACGGCTTTGTGCCTTTTGTATTTAATTCCGATGCAATGTCTGTGTTTTATCGTTAATAACAATGTCCAAGGGCTGCAGTAAACCTGAAGTGAAACATCGGAATCTAAAACTGGTCTCACATGAAAGGTTCAAGACATAGACAGTAAGAAGAGTCAGTCTTCTTGTACTTAAGTCGGAATTTTGCCTTTTGTATTTAATACCGATGCAATTTCTGTGTTTAATCGTCAATAGGAAGGTCCAAGGGATACAGTAAATCTGAAGTAAAGCATCGGAATCTATAACTGGTCTCCCAGGTAAGGTTCATAACATAGACAGTTACAAGCGTTAGTCTTCTTGTACTTAAGTCGGCATTGTGACTTTTGTATTTAATTCCGATGCAATTTCTGTGTTTCATCGTCAATAAGAAGGTCCAAGGGATACAGTAAACCTGAAGTGAAGCATCTATATCTAGACCTGGTCTTACAGGAAAGGCTCATGGCACAGACAGTAAGAAGAATCAGCCTTCTTGTACTTAAGTCGGCATTTTGCCTCTTGTATTTAATTCCGACGCAATTTCTGTGTTTCATCGTCGATAAGAAAGTCCAAGGGATACAGTAAACCTGGAGTGAGGCATCGTAATCTAAAACTGGTCTCACAGGAAAAGTTCAAAACATAGACAGTAAGTAGAGTCAGTCTTCTAGTCCTTAAATCGGCATTTTTCCTTTTGTATTCACTTCCGATGCATTTTGTATGCTTCTTCGTCAGTAAGATGGTCCAAGGGATACTGTAAACCTGAAGTGATGCATCGATATCAAAAACTGGTCTCACAGGCAATGTTAAAATCTTAGACAGTAAGAACAGTCAGTCTTATTGTACTTAAGTCGGCATTGTTCCTTTTGTATTTAATTCCGGTGCAATTTCTGTGTTTCATCGTCAATATGAAGGTCCAAGGTATACAGGAAACCTGAAGTGAAACATCGATATCTAAAACTGGTCTCACAGGAAATGCTCAAATCATCAAAAGTAAGAAGAGTCATTCCTCTTGTACTTAAGTCGGCATTATGCCTTTTGTAATTAATTCCGATGCAAAATGTGTTTCATCGTCAATATGATGGTCTGATTGATTCAGTAAACCTGAAGTGAAGCATCGGAATCTAAAACTGATCTCACAGGGAAGGTTCAAAACATAGACAGTCAGAGGTGTCAGTCTCCTTGTATTTAAGTCCGCATTGTGCCTTTTGTATACAATGCCGATGCATTTTCTGTTTTTCGTCGTCAATAAGAAGGTCCAAGGGATTCAGTAAACCTGAAGAGAAGCATCGGAATCTAAAACTGGTCTCACAGGAAAGGTTCAAAACATAGACAGTAAGAAGTGTCAGTCTTCTTGTACTGAAGTCCGCATTGGGCCATTTGTATTTAATGCCGATGCAATTTCGGTGTTTTATCGTCATTAAGAAGTTCCAAGTGATACAGTAACCCTGAAGTGATGCATCGGAATCTAAAACTGGTCTCCCAGGAGAGGTTCAAAACACAGACAGTAAGAGGAGTCAGTCTTCATGTACTTAAGTCGCCATTTTGCTTTTTGTATACAATTCCTATGCAACTTTTGTGTTTCATCGTCAATAAGAAGGTCCAAGGGATACAGTAAACCTCAAGTGAAGCATCGGAATCTAAAACTGGTCTCACAGGAAAGCCTGAAATCATAGAATGTAAGAAGAGTCAGTCCTCTTGTACTTATGTCGGCATTGTGCCTTTTGTATTTAATTTCGATGCAATTTCTGTGCATCATCGACAGTAAGAAGGTCCAAGGAATACAGTAAAACTTAAGTGAAGCATCGGAATCTAAAACTGGTCTCACAGGAAATGTCCAAAACATAGACAGTAAGAAGAGTCAGTCTTCTTGTACTTAAGTCGACATTTAGCCTTTTGTAATTAATTCCTTGCATTTTCTGTGTTTCATTGTGAAAAAGAAGGCCCAAGGGATACAGTAAACCTGAAGTGAAGCATCGATATCTAAAACTGGTCTCACAGGAAAGGCTCAAACCATAGAATGAAAGAAGAGCCAGTCCTCTTGCACTTAAGTCGGCATTGTGCCTTTTGTATTTAATTCCGATGCAGTTTCTGTGTTTCATCGTCAGTAAGAATGTCCAAGGGATACAGTAAACTTGAAGTGATGCATCGTTATCTAAAAGTGGTCTCACAGGAAAGGCTCAAATCAGAGAATGTAAGAATACTCAGTCCTCTTGTACTAATATCGGCATTGGGCCTTTTGTAATTAATTCCGATGCAATTCCTGTGTTTCATCGTCAATACGAAGATACAAGGGATACAGTAAACCTGAAGTGAAGCATCGATATCTAGAACTGGTCTCACAGGAAAGGCACAACGCATAGACGATGAGAAGAGTCAGTCTTCTTCTACTTAAGTCGGCATTGTGCCTTTGTATTTAATCCGATGCAATATCTGTGTTTCATCGTCAATAAGAATGTCCGAGGGATACAGTAAACGTGATGTGAAGCATCGATATCTAAACGTGGTCTCACAGGAAAGGCTCAAATCAGAGAATGTAAGAAGAGTCAGTCCTTTTGTACTTAAGTCGGCATTGGGCCTTTTCTGTTTAATTCCGATGCAATTTCTGTGTTTCTTCGTCAACACGAAAGTCCAAGGGATACAGTAAACCTGAAGTGAAGCATCGATATCTAGAACTGGTCTCACAGGAAAGGCTCAATGCATAGACAATGAGAAGAGTCGGTCTTCTTGTATATAAGTCGCGATTGTGCCTTTTGTATTTAATTGCGATGCAATTTCTGTTTTTCATCGTCAATAATAAGGTGCAAGAGATACAGTAAACCTGAAGTGAAGCATCGATATCTAAAATTGGCCTCAAAGGATTGGCTCAAAGCATAGACAGTAAGGAATGTCAGTCTTCTTGTACATAAGTCGGTATTGTGCCTTTTGTTTTTATTTCCGATGCCATTTCTGGGTTTCATCGTTAATAAGAGGGTCCAAGGATACAGGAAACCTGAAGTGAAACATCGATATCTATAACTGGTCTCACAGGAAAAGCTCAAATCAACAAAAGTATGAAGAGTCAGTCTTCTTGTACTTAAGTCGTCATTGTGCCTTCTGTATTTAATTCCGATGCAAATTGTCTTTCATCGTCAATATGAAGGTCTGAGGGTTTCAGTGAACCTGAAGTGAAGCATCGGAATCTTTAACTGGTCTCACAGGGAAGGTTCAAAACATAGTCAGTAAGAAGTATCAGTTTTCTTGTACTTAATTCCCCAATGTGCGATTTGTATTTAATGCCGATGCAATTTCGGTGTTCCATCGTCATTAAGAAGTTCCAACTGATACAGTAAACCTAAAGTGAAGCAGCGGAATCTAAAACTGGTCTCACAGGAAAGGTTCAAAACAGAGACAGTAAGAAGAGTCAGTCTTATAGTAGTTAAGTCGACATTTTGCCTTTTGTAATTAATTCCGATGCAATTTCTGTGTTTCATTGAGAATAAGAAGGTCCAAGGGATACAGTAATCCTGAAGTGAAGCTTCGATATCTAAAACTTGTCTCACAGGAAAAGCTCAAATCATAGAATGTAAGAAGAGCCAGTCCTCTTGCACTTAAGTCGGCATTGTGCTTTTTGTATTTAACTCCGATGCAATTTCTGTGTTTCATCGTCAATAAGAAGGTCCAAGGGATACAGTAAACCTGTAGAAAAGCATCGATATCTAGATCTGGTCTCACAGGACAGGCTCAAGTCATAGACAGTATGAAGTGTCAGTCTTCTTGTACTTAAGTCGGCACTGTGCCTTTGGATTTAATCCGATGCAATTTCTGTGTTTCATCGTCAATACGATGGTCCAAGAGATACAGTAAACGTGAAGTGAAGCATCGGAATCAAAGACTGGTCTCATAGGAAAGGTTCAAAACATAGACAGTAAGAAGAGTCAGTACTCTTGTACTTAAGTCGGCATTGTGCATTTTGTATTAAATTCCGATGCAATTTCTGTGTTTTATCGTCAATAAGATGGTCCAAGGGATAGAGTAAACCTGAAGTGATGCATCGATACCCAAAACTGGTCTCACAGGAAAGTCTCAAAGCATAGACAATAAGAAGTGTCAGTCTTCATGCACTTAAGTCGGCATTGTGAATGGTATATAATTCCGATGCAATTTCTGTGTTTCATCGTCAATAAGAAGGTCCAAGGGATACAGTAAACCTGAAGTGATGCATCGTTAACAAAACTTGTCTCACAGGATAGTCTCAAATCATAAAATGTCAAAAGAGTCAGTCCTCTTGTACTTAAGTCGGCATTGTGCCTTTTGTATTTAATTCCGATGCAATTTCTATGTTTCATGGTCCATATGAAGGTCCAAGAGAAACAGTAAACCTGAAGTGAAGCATCGGAATCTAAAACCGGTCTCACAGGAAAGGTTGAAAACATAGACAGTGAGAAGACTTAGTCTTCTTGTACCTATTTCGGCATTGTAACATTTGTTTTTAATTCCGATGCAATTTCTGTGTTTCATCGTCAATAAGAAGGGCCAAGGGATACAGTAAACCTCAAGAGAAGCATCGGAATTTAAATCTGGGCTCACAGGAAAGCCTCAAATCATAGAATGTAAGAAGAGTCAGTCCTCTTGTACTTTTGTCGGCATTGTGCCTTTTGTAATTAATTCCGAAGCAATTTCTGTGTTTCATCGACAATAAGAAGGTCCAAGGGATACAGTAAACCTGAAGTGAAGCATCGGAATCTTAAACTGGCCTCACAGGAACAGTTAGAAAAAATAGACAGTGAGAAGAGCCAGACTTCTTGTACTTAAGTCGGCATTTTGCCTTTTGTAATTATTTCCGATGCAATTTCAGTGTTTCATTATGAATAAGAATGTCAAAGGAATACAGTAAACCTGAAGTGAAGCATCGATATCTAGAACTGGTCTCACGGGAAAGGCTCAAATCATTGAAAGTAAGAGGAGCCAGTCCTCTTGCACTTAAGTCGCCATTGAGCCTTTTGTATTTTATTCCGATGCTATTTCTGAGTTTCATCGTCAATAAGAAGGTCCAAGGGATACAATAAACCTGAAATGAAGCATCGGAATCTAAGACTGGTCTCTCAGGAAAGGTTCAAAACATGGACAGTAAGAAGAGTCAGTCTTCATGTACTAAATTCGGCATTTTGCCTTTTGTATTAATTTACGATGCAATTTCTGAGTTTCATCGTCAACAAGATGGTCCAAGACATAAAGTAAACCTGAAGTGATGCATCGGAATCTAAAACTAGTCTCACTGGGGAGAATCAAATCATAGAATGAAAGAAGAGTCAGTCCTCTTGTACTTATGTCGGCATTGTGCCTTTTGTATTTAACTCCGATGCAATTTCTGTGTTTCATCGTCAATAAGAAGGGCCAAGGGATGCAGTAAACCTGAAGAAGAGCATCGATATCTGGAACTGGTCTCACTGGAAAGGCTCAAAGCATAGACAGTAAGAAGAGTCAGTCTTCTTGTACTTAAGTCGGCACTGTGCCTTTTGTATTTAATTACGATGCAATTTCTGTGTTTCATCGTCAATAAGAATGTCCAAGGGAGACAGTAAATCTGAAGTGAGACATCGATATCTAAAACTGGTCTCGCAGTGAAGCCTCAAATCATAGCATGTAAGAAGAGTCAGTCCTTTTGTTCTTAAGTCGGCATTGTACCTTTTGTATTTAATTCCGATGCAGTTTCTGTGTTTCATCGTCAATAAGAATGTATAAGGTATACAGTAAGTTTGAAGTGAAGCATCGATATCTAAAAGTGGTCACACAGGAAAGGCTTAAATCAGAGAATGTAAGAAGAGTCAGCACTCTTGTACTAACGTCGGCATTGGGCCTTCTGCATTTAATTCCGATGCAATTTCTATGTTTCTTCGTCAATACGAAGGTCCAAGGGATACAGTATACCTAAAGTGAAGCATCGATATCTAGAACTGGTCTCACAGGAAAGACTCAGCGCATAGACAATGAGAAGAGTCAGTCTTCTTGCACTTAAAACGGCATTGTGCCTTTTGTATTTAATTCCGATGCAATTTCTGTTGTTCATCGTCAATACGATGAACCAAGGGCTACGGTAAACGTGAAGTAAAGCATCGGATTCTAAAACTGGTCTCATAGGAAAGTCTCATATCACAGAATGCAAGATGAGTCAGACCTCTTGTACTTAAGTCGGCTTTGAGCCTTTTTTATTTAATTCCGATGCAGTTTCTGTGTTTTATCGTCAATAAGAATGTCCAAGGGATACAGTAAACTTGGAGTGAAGAATCGATTTCTAAAAGTGGTCTCACTGGAAAGGCTCAAATCAGAGAATGTAAGAAGAGTCAGTACTCTTGTACTAAAGTCGGCATTGGGCCTTCTGTATTTAATTCCGATGCAATTTCTATGTTTCTTCGTCAATACGAAGGTCCAAGGGCTACAGTAAACCTGAAGTGAAGCATCGATATCTAGAACTGGTCTCACAGGAAAGACTCAGCGCATAGACAATGAGAAGAGTCAGTCTTCTTGCACTTAAAACGGCATTGTGCCTTTTGTATTTAATTCCGATGCAATTTCTGTTGTTCATCGTCAATAAGAAGGTCCAAGGGATACAGTAAACCTGAAGTGAAGCATCGATATCTAAAATTGGCCTCTTAGGAAAGGCTCAAAGCATAGACAGTAAGAAATGTCAGTCTTCTTGTACATATGTCGGCATTGTGCCATTTGTATTTAATTCCGATGCCATTTCTGTGCTTCATCGTCAATAAGAAAGTCCAAGGGATACAGTAAACCTGAAGTGAAGCATCGGTATGTAAAACTGGTCTCACAGGAAAGGCTCAAATCATAGATTGTAAGAAGGGTCAGTCCTCTTCCACTTAAGTCTTCATTGTGCCTTTTTTATTAAACTACGATGCAATTTCTGTGATTCATCGTCAATAAGAAGGACCAAGGGATAAAGTAAACTTGAAGTGAAGCATCGATATCAATAGGTGGTCTCACGGGAAGGGCTCAAATCATAAAATGTAAGAAGAGTCAGTCCTCTTGTACTTAATTCGGCATTGTGCCTTTTGTATTTAATTCCGATGCAATTTCTGTGTTCCATAGTCAATACGAAGGTCCAAGGGATACGGTAAACCTGAATTGAAGCATCGGAATCTAAAATTGGTCTCACAAGAATGGTTCAAAACATTGACAGTAAGAAGTGTAAGTCTTCTTGTACTTAAGTCGGCATTGTGTCTTTTGTATTTAATTCGGATGCAATTTCTGTATTTCATCGTCAATAAGAAGGTCCAAGGGATGCAGTAAACCTGAAGTAAAACATCGGAATCTATAACTGGTCTCACAGGAAATGCTCCAGACATTGACAGTAAGAAGACTCAGTCTTCTTGGACTTAAGTCGGCATTGTGCCTTTTTATTCAAATCCGATGCAATTTCTGTGTTTCATCGTCAATAAGAAAGTCCAAGGGATACAGTAAACTTGAAATGAAGCATTGGACACTAAAACCGGTCTCACAGGAAAGGTTCAAAACATAGACAGTAAGAAGAGTCAGTCTTCTTGTCCTTAAGTCTGCATTGTGCCTTTCTGTTTAAATCCGATGCAATTTCTGTGTTTCATCGTCAATAACAACGTCCAAGGGATGCAGTGAAAGTAAAGTGAAGCATTGGAATCTAAAACTGGTCTCACAGGAGAGGTTCCAAACACAGACAGTTAGAAGGGTCAGTATTCTTGTACCTAAGTCAACATTCTGCCGTTTGTATTTAATTCCGATGCAATTTCTGTGTTTCATCGTCAATAAGAAGGTCCAAGGGATACAGTAAACCTAAAGTGAAGCATCGGAATATAAAACAGGCCTCAGAGGAAAGGTTCAAAGCATTGGCAGTATGAAGAGTCAGTCTTCTTGTACTTAAGTCGGCATTGTGCCTTTTGTATTTATTTCCGATGCAATATCTGTGTTTCATCGTCAATAAGAAGGCCCAAGGGATACAGTAAACCTGAAGTGAAGCATCGGAATCTAAAACTGGGCTCACAGGAAAGGTTCATACATAGACAGTAAGAAGAGTCAATCTTCTTGTACTTAAGTCGTCATTGTGCCTTCTGTATTTAATTCCGATGCAAATTGTCTTTCATCGTCAATATGAAGGTCTGAGGGTTTCAGTGAACCTGAAGTGAAGCATCGGAATCTCAAACTGGTCTCACAGGGAAGGTTCAAAACATAGTCAGTAAGAAGTATCAGTTTTCTTGTACCTAATTCCCCAATGTGCGATTTGTATTTAATGCCGATGCAATTTCGGTGTTCCATCGTCATTAGGAAGTTCCAACTGATACAGTAAACCTAAAGTGAAGCAGCGGAATCTAAAACTGGTCTCACAGGAAAGGTTCAAAACAGAGACAGTAAGAAGAGTCAGTCTTCTAGTAGTTAAGTCGACATTTTGCCTTTTGTAATTAATTCCGATGCAATTTCTGTGTTTCATTGAGAATAAGAAGGTCCAAGGGATACAGTAATCCTGAAGTGAAGCTTCGATATCTAAAACTTGTCTCACAGGAAAAGCTCAAATCATAGAATGTAAGAAGAGCCAGTCCTCTTGCACTTAAGTCGGCATTGTGCTTTTTGTATTTAACTCCGATGCAATTTCTGTGTTTCATCGTCAATAAGAAGGTCCAAGGGATACAGTAAACCTGTAGAAAAGCATCGATATCTAGATCTGGTCTCACAGGACAGGCTCAAGTCATAGACAGTATGAAGTGTCAGTCTTCTTGTACTTAAGTCGGCACTGTGCCCTTTGTATTTAATCCGATGCAATTTCTGTGTTTCATCGTCAATACGATGGTCCAAGAGATACAGTAAACGTGATGTGAAGCATCAGAATCAAAGACTGGTCTCATAGGAACGGTTCAAAACATAGACAGTAAGAAGAGTCAGTACTCTTGTACTTAAGTCGGCATTGTGCATTTTGTATTAAATTCCGATGCAATTTCTGTGTTTTATCGTCAATAAGATGGTCCAAGGGATACAGTAAACCTGAAGTGATGCATCGATACCCAAAACTGGTCTCACAGGAAAGTCTCAAAGCATAGACAATAAGAAGTGTCAGTCTTCATGCACTTAAGTCGGCATTGTGAATGGTATATAATTCCGATGCAATTTCTGTGTTTCATCGTCAATAAGAAGGTCCAAGGGATACAGTAAACCTGAAGTGATGCATCGTTAACAAAACTTGTCTCACAGGATAGTCTCAAATCATAAAATGTCAAAAGAGTCAGTCCTCTTGTACTTAAGTCGGCATTGTGCCTTTTGTATTTAATTCCGATGCAATTTCTATGTTTCATGGTCCATATGAAGGTCCAAGAGATACAGTAAACCTGAAGTGAAGCATCGGAATCTAAAACTGGTCTCACAGAAAAGGTTGAAAACATAGACAGTGAGAAGACTTAGTCTTCTTGTACCTATTCCGGCATTGTAACATTTGTTTTTAATTCCGATGCAATTTCTGTGTTTCATCGTCAATAAGAAGGGCCAAGGGATACAGTAAACCTGAAGAGAAGCATCGGAATTTAAATCTGGGCTCACAGGAAAGCCTCAAATCATAGAATGTAAGAAGAGTCAGTCCTCTTGTACTTAAGTCGCCATTGAGCCTTTTGTATTTTATTCCGATGCTATTTCTGAGTTTCATCGTCAATAAGAAGGTCCAAGGGATACAGTAAACCTGAAGTGATGCATCGGAATCTAAAACTAGTCTCACTGGGGAGAATCAAATCATAGAATGAAAGAAGAGTCAGTCCTCTTGTACTTATGTCGGCATTGTGCCTTTTGTATTTAACTCCGATGCAATTTCTGTGTTTCATCGTCAATAAGAAGGGCCAAGGGATGCAGTAAACCTGAAGAAGAGCATCGATATCTGGAACTGGTCTCACTGGAAAGGCTCAAAGCATAGACAGTAAGAAGAGTCAGTCTTCTTGTACTTACGTCGGCACTGTGCCTTTTGTATTTAATTACGATGCAATTTCTGTTTTCATCGTCAATAAGAATGTCCAAGGGAGACAGTAAATCTGAAGTGTGACATCGATATCTAAAACTGGTCTCGCAGTGAAGCCTCAAATCATAGCATGTAAGAAGAGTCAGTCCTTTTGATCTTAAGTCGGCATTGTACCTTTTGTATTTAATTCCGATGCAGTTTCTGTGTTTCATCGTCAATAAGTATGTATAAGGTATACAGTAAGTTTGAAGTGAAGCATCGATATCTAAAAGTGTTCACACAGGAAAGGCTGAAATCAGAGAATGTAAGAAGAGTCAGCACTCTTGTACTAAAGTCGGCATTGGGCCTTCTGCATTTAATTCCGATGCAATTTCTATGTTTCTTCGTCAATACGAAGGTCCAAGGGATACAGTATACCTGAAGTGAAGCATCGATATCTAGAACTGGTCTCACAGGAATGGCTAAACGCATAGACAATGAGAAGAGTCAGTCTTCTTGTACTTAAGTCGGCATTGTGCCTTTTGTGTTTAATCCGGTGCAATATCTGTGTTTCATCGTCAATACGATGAACCAAGGGCTACGGTAAACGTGAAGTAAAGCATCGGATTCTAAAACTGGTCTCATAGGAAAGTCTCATATCACAGAATGCAAGATGAGTCAGACCTCTTGTACTTAAGTCGGCTTTGTGCCTTTTTTATTTAATTCCGATGCAGTTTCTGTGTTTTATCGTCAATAAGAATGTCCAAGGGATACAGTAAACTTGGAGTGAAGAATCGATTTCTAAAAGTGGTCTCACTGGAAAGGCTCAAATCAGAGAATGTAAGAAGAGTCAGTACTCTTGTACTAAAGTCGGCATTGGGCCTTCTGTATTTAATTCCGATGCAATTTCTATGTTTCTTCGTCAATACGAAGGTCCAAGGGCTACAGTAAACCTGAAGTGAAGCATCGATATCTAGAACTGGTCTCACAGGAAAGACTCAGCGCATAGACAATGAGAAGAGTCAGTCTTCTTGCACTTAAAACGGCATTGTGCCTTTTGTATTTAATTCCGATGCAATTTCTGTTTTTCATCGTCAATAAGAAGGTCCGACGGCTACAGTAAACCTGAAGTGAAGCATCGATATCTAAAATTGGCCTCTTAGGAAAGGCTCAAAGCATAGACAGTAAGAAATGTCAGTCTTCTTGTACATAAATCGGCATTGTGCCATTTGTATTTAATTCCGATGCCATTTCTGTGCTTCATCGTCAATAAGAAAGTCCAAGGGATACAGTAAACCTGAAGTGAAGCATCGGTATGTAAAACTGGTCTCACAGGAAAGGCTCAAATCATAGATTGTAAGAAGGGTCAGTCCTCTTCCACTTAAGTCTTCATTGTGCCTTTTTTATTAAACTACGATGCAATTTCTGTGATTCATCGTCAATAAGAAGGACCAAGGGATAAAGTAAACTTGAAGTGAAGCATCGATATCAATAGGTGGTCTCACGGGAAGGGCTCAAATCATAAAATGTAAGAAGAGTCAGTCCTCTTGTACTTAATTCGGCATTGTGCCTTTTGTATTTAATTCCGATGCAATTTCTGTGTTCCATAGTCAATACGAAGGTCCAAGGGATACGGTAAACCTGAATTGAAGCATCGGAATCTAAAATTGGTCTCACAAGAATGGTTCAAAACATTGACAGTAAGAAGGGTCAGTCTTCTTGTACTTAAGTCGACATTGTGTCTTTTGTATTTAATTCGGATGCAATTTCTGTATTTCATCGTCAATAAGAAGGTCCAAGGGATGCAGTAAACCTGAAGTAAAACATCGGAATTTATAACTGGTCTCACAGGAAATGCTCCAGACATTGACAGTAAGAAGAGTCAGTCTTCTTGGACTTAAGTCGGCATTGTGCCTTTTTATTCAAATCCGATGCAATTTCTGTGTTTCATCGTCAATAAGAAAGTCCAAGGGATACAGTAAACCTGAAATGAAGCATTGGACACTAAAACCGGTCTCACAGGAAAGGTTCAAAACATAGACAGTAAGAAGAGTCAGTCTTCTTGTCCTTAAGTCTGCATTGTGCCTTTCTGTTTAAATCCGATGCAATTTCTGTGTTTCATCGTCAATAACAACGTCCAAGGGATGCAGTGAAAGTGAAGTGAAGCATTGGAATCTAAAACTGGTCTCACAGGAAAGGTTCCAAACACAGACAGTTAGAAGGGTCAGTATTCTTGTACCTAAGTCAACATTCTGCCATTTGTATTTAATTCCGATGCAATTTCTGTGTTTCATCGTCAATAAGAAGGTCCAAGGGATACAGTAAACCTAAAGTGAAGCATCGGAATATAAAACAGGCCTCAGAGGAAAGGTTCAAAGCATTGGCAGTATGAAGAGTCTGTCTTCTTGTACTTAAGTCGGCATTGTGCCTTTTGTATTTATTTCCGATGCAATATCTGTGTTTCATCGTCAATAAGAAGGTCCAAGGGATACTGTAAACCTGAAGTGAAGCATCGGAATCTAAAACTGGGCTCACAGGAAAGGTTCATACATAGACAGTAAGAAGAGTCAATCTTCTTGTACTTAAGTCAGCATTGTGCCTTTCGTATTTAGTTCCGATGCAATTTCTGTGTTTCATCGTCAATAAGAAGGTCCAAGGGATACAGTAAACCTGAAGTGAAGCATCGGACTCTAAAACCGGTCTCACAGGAAAGGTTCAAAACATAGACAGTAAGAAGAGTCAGTGTCCTTGTACTTCAGTCGACATTGTGCCTTTTGTATTTAATTCCTATGCAATTTCTGTGTTTGATCGTCAATAAGTAGGTCCAAGGGATACAGTAAACCTGTAGTGATGCATCAATAGCTAAAACTGGACTCTCAGGAGAGTGTCAAATCACAGAATGTAAGAAGTCTCAGTCCTCTTGTACTTAAGTCGACATTGTGCCTTTTGTATTTACTCCGATGCATTTTCTGTGTTTCATCGTCAACAAGAAGGTCCAAGGGATATATTAAACCGGAAGTGAAGCATCGGAATCTAAAACTGAACTCACAGGAAAGGCTAAAATCATAGAGTGTAAGAAGAGTCAATGCTCTTATACTTAAGTCGGCATTGTGCCTTTTGTATTTAATTGCGATGCAATTTCTGTGTTTCATCGTCACTAAGAAGGTCCAAGGGATACAGTAAACCTGGAGTGAAGCATCGTAATCTAAAACTGGTCTCACAGGAAAAGTTCAAAACATAGACAGTAAGTAGAGTCAGTCTTCTAGTCCTTAAATCGGCATTTTTCCTTTTGTATTCACTTCCGATGCATTTTGTATGCTTCTTCGTCAGTAAGATGGTCCAAGGGATACTGTAAACCTGAAGTGATGCATCGATATCAAAAACTGGTCTCACAGGAAATGTTAAAATCTTAGACAGTAAGAACAGCCAGTCTTATTGTACTTAAGTCGGCATTGTTCCTTTTGTATTTAATTCCGGTGCAATTTCTGTGTTTCATCGTTAATATGAAGGTCCAAGGTATACAGGAAACCTGAAGTGAAACATCGATATCTAAAACTGGTCTCACAGGAAATGCTCAAATCATCAAAAGTAAGAAGAGTCATTCCTCTTGTACTTAAGTCGGCATTATGCCTTTTGTAATTAATTCCGATGCAAAATGTGTTTCATCGTCAATATGAAGGTCTGATTGATTCAGTAACCCTGAAGTGAAGCATCGGAATCTAAAACTGATCTCACAGGGAAGGTTCAAAACATAGACAGTCAGAGGTGTCAGTCTCCTCGTATTTAAGTCCGCATTGTGCCTTTTGTATACAATGCCGATGCATTTTCTGTGTTTCGTCGTCAATAAGAAGGTCCAAGGGATTCAGTAAACCTGAAGAGAAGCATCGGAATCTAAAACTGGTCTCACAGGAAAGGTTCAAAACATAGACAGTAAGAAGTGTCAGTCTTCTTGTACTGAAGTCCGCATTGGGCCATTTGTATTTAATGCCGATGCAATTTCGGTGTTTTATCGTCATTAAGAAGTTCCAAGTGATACAGTAACCCTGAAGTGAAGCATCGGAATCTAAAACTGGTCTCCCAGGAGAGGTTCAAAACACAGACAGTAAGAGGAGTCAGTCTTCATGTACTTAAGTCGCCATTTTGCTTTTTGTATACTATTCCGATGCAACTTTTGTGTTTCATCGTCAATAAAAAGGTCCAAGGGATGCAGTAAACCTCAAGTGAAGCATCGGAATCTAAAACTGGTCTCACAGGAATGCCTGAAATCATAGAATGTAAGAAGAGTCAGTCCTCTTGTACTTATGTCGGCATTGTGCCTTTTGTATTTAATTTCGATGCAATTTCTGTGCATCATCGACAGTAAGAAGGTCCAAGGGATACAGTAAAACTTAAGTGAAGCATCGGAATCGAAAACTGGTCTCACAGGAAATGTCCAAAACATAGACAGTAAGAAGAGTCAGTCTTCTTGTACTTAAGTCGACATTTAGCCTTTTGTAATTAATTCCTTGCATTTTCTGTGTTTCATTGTGAAAAAGAAGGCCCAAGGGATACAGTAAACCTGAAGTGAAGCATCGATATCTAAAACTGGTCTCACAGGAAAGGCTCAAACCATAGAATGGAAGAAGAGCCAGTCCTCTTGTACTAATATCGGCATTGGGCCTTTTGTAATTAATTCCGATGCAATTCCTGTGTTTCATCGTCAATACGAAGATACAAGGGATACAGTAAACCTGAAGTGAAGCATCGATATCTAGAACTGGTCTCACAGGAAAGGCTCAACGCATAGACGATGAGAACAGTCAGTCTTCTTCTACTTAAGTCGGCATTGTGCCTTTGTATTTAATCCGATGCAATATCTGTGTTTCATCGTCAATGAGAATGTCCAAGGGATACAGTAAACGTGATGTGAAGCATCGATATCTAAAAGTGGTCTCACAGGAAAGGCTCAAATCAGAGAATGTAAGAAGAGTCAGTCCTCTTGTACTTAAGTCGGCATTGGGCCTTTTCTGTTTAATTCCGATGCAATTTCTGTGTTTCTTCGTCAATACGAAAGTCCAAGGGATACAGTAAACCTGAAGTGAAGCATCGATATCTAGAACTGGTCTCACAGGAAAGGCTCAATGCATAGACAACGAGAAGAGTCGGTCTTCTTGTACTTAAGTCGGGATTGTGCCTTTTGTATTTAATTGCGATGCAATTTCTGTTTTTCATCGTCAATAATAAGGTGCAAGAGATACAGTAAACCTGAAGTGAAGCATCGATATCTAAAATTGGCCTCATAGGATTGGCTCAAAGCATAGACAGTAAGGAATGTCAGTCTTCTTGTACATAAGTCGGTATTGTGCCTTTTGTATTTAATTCCGATGCCATTTCTGTGTTTCATCGTTAATAAGAGGGTCCAAGGGATACTGGAAACCTGAAGTGAAACATCGATATCTATAACTGGTCTCACAGGAAAAGCTCAAATCAACAAAAGTAAGAAGAGTCAGTCTTCTTGTACTTAAGTCGTCATTGTGCCTTCTGTATTTAATTCCGATGCAAATTGTCTTTCATCGTCAATATGAAGGTCTGAGGGTTTCAGTGAACCTGAAGTGAAGCATCGGAATCTTAAACTGGTCTCACAGGGAAGGTTCAAAACATAGTCAGTAAGAAGTATCAGTTTTCTTGTACTTAATTCCCCAATGTGCGATTTGTATTTAATGCCGATGCAATTTCGGTGTTCCATCGTCATTAAGAAGTTCCAACTGATACAGTAAACCTAAAGTGAAGCAGCTGAATCTAAAACTGGTCTCACAGGAAAGGTTCAAAACAGAGACAGTAAGAAGAGTCAGTCTTCTAGTAGTTAAGTCGACATTTTGCCTTTTGTAATTAATTCCGATGCAATTTCTGTGTTTCATTGAGAATAAGAAGGTCCAAGGGATACAGTAATCCTGAAGTGAAGCTTCGATATCTAAAACTTGTCTCACAGGAAAAGCTCAAATCATAGAATGTAAGAAGAGCCAGTCCTCTTGCACTTAAGTCGGCATTGTGCTTTTTGTATTTAACTCCGATGCAATTTCTGTGTTTCATCGTCAATAAGAAGGTCCAAGGGATACAGTAAACCTGTAGAAAAGCATCGATATCTAGATCTGGTCTCACAGGACAGGCTCAAGTCATAGACAGTATGAAGTGTCAGTCTTCTTGTACTTAAGTCGGCACTGTGCCTTTTGTATTTAATCCGATGCAATTTCTGTGTTTCATCGTCAATACGATGGTCCAAGAGATACAGTAAACGTGAAGTGAAGCATCGGAATCAAAGACTGGTCTCATAGGAAAGGTTCAAATCATAGACAGTAAGAAGAGTCAGTACACTTGTACTTAAGTCGGCATTGTGCATTTTGTATTAAATTCCGATGCAATTTCTGTGTTTTATCGTCAATAAGATGGTCCAAGGGATACAGTAAACCTGAAGTGATGCATCGATAACCAAAACTGGTCTCACAGGAAAGTCTCAAAGCATAGACAATAAGAAGAGTCAGTCTTCATGCACTTAAGTCGGCATTGTGAATGGTATATAATTCCGATGCAATTTCTGTGTTTCATCGTCAATAAGAAGGTCCAAGGGATACAGTAAACCTGAAGTGATGCATCGTTAACAAAACTTGTCTCACAGGATAGTCTCAAATCATAAAATGTCAAAAGAGTCAGTCCTCTTGTACTTAAGTCGGCATTGTGCCTTTTGTATTTAATTCCGATGCAATTTCTGTGTTTCATGGTCCATATGAAGGTCCAAGAGATACAGTAAACCTGAAGTGAAGCATCGGAATCTAAAACTGGACTCACAGGAAAGGTTGAAAACATAGACAGTGAGAAGACTTAGTCTTCTTGTACCTATTTCGGCATTGTAACATTTGTTTTTAATTCCGATGCAATTTCTGTGTTTCATCGTCAATAAGAAGGGCCAAGGGATACAGTAAACCTGAAGTGAAGCATCGGAATTTAAATCTGGGCTCACAGGAAGGCCTCAAATCATAGAATGTAAGAAGAGTCAGTCCTCTTGTACTTTTGTCGGCATTGTGCCTTTTGTAATTAATTCCGAAGCAATTTCTGTGTTTCATCGACAATAAGAAGGTCCAAGGGATACAGTAAACCTGAAGTGAAGCATCGGAATCTTAAACTGGCCTCACAGGAACAGTTCAAAACATAGACAGTGAGAAGAGCCAGACTTCTTGTACTTAAGTCGGCATTTTGCCTTTTGTAACTATTTCCGATGCAATTTCAGTGTTTCATTATGAATAAGAATGTCAAAGGAATACAGTAAACCTGAAGTGAAGCATCGATATCTAGAACTGGTCTCACAGGAAAGGCTCAAATCATTGAATGTAAGAGGAGCCAGTCCTCTTGCACTTAAGTCGCCATTGAGCCTTTTGTATTTTATTCCGATGCTATTTCTGAGTTTCATCGTCAATAAGAAGGTCCAAGGGATACAGTAAACCTGAAATGAAGCATCGGAATCTAAGACTGGTCTCTCAGGAAAGGTTCAAAACATAGACAGTAAGAAGAGTCAGTCTTCATGTACTAAATTCGGCATTTTGCCTTTTGTATTAATTTACGATGCAAATTCTGAGTTTCATCGTCAACAAGATGGTCCAAGGGATAAAGTAAACCTAAAGTGATGCATCGGAATCTAAAACTAGTCTCACTGGGGAGAATCAAATCATAGAATGAAAGAAGAGTCAGTCCTCTTGTACTTATGTCGGCATTGTGCTTTTTGTATTTAACTCCGATGCAATTTCTGTGTTTCATCGTCAATAAGAAGGGCCAAGGGATGCAGTAAACCTGAAGAAGAGCATCGATATCTGGAACTGGTCTCACAGGAAAGGCTCAAAGCATAGACAGTAAGAAGAGTCAGTCTTCTTGTACTTAAGTCGGCACTGTGCCTTTTGTATTTGATTACGATGCAATTTCTGTGTTTCATCGTCAATAAGAATGTCCAAGGGAGACAGTAAATCTGAAGTGAGACATCGATATCTAAAACTGGTCTCGCAGTGAAGCCTCAAATCATAGCATGTAAGAAGAGTCAGTCCTTTTGTTCTTAAGTCGGCATTGTACCTTTTGTATTTAATTCCGATGCAGTTTCTGTGTTTCATCGTCAATAAGAATGTATAAGGTATACAGTAAGTTTGAAGTGAAGCATCGATATCTAAAAGTGGTCACACAGGAAAGGCTTAAATCAGAGAATGTAAGAAGAGTCAGCACTCTTGTACTAAAGTCAGCATTGGGCCTTCTGTATTTAATTCCGATGCAATTTCTATGTTTCTTCGTCAATACGAAGGTCCAAGGGCTACAGTAAACCTGAAGTGAAGCATCGATATCTAGAACTGGTCTCACAGGAAGGACTCAGCGCATAGACAATGAGAAGAGTCAGTCTTCTTGCACTTAAAACGGCATTGTGCCTTTTGTATTTAATTCCGATGCAATTTCTGTTTTTCATCGTCAATAAGAAGGTCCAAGGGATACAGTAAACCTGAAGTGAAGCATCGATATCTAAAATTGGCCTCTTAGGAAAGGCTCAAAGCATAGACAGTAAGAAATGTCAGTCTTCTTGTACATAAGTCGGCATTGTGCCATTTGTATTTAATTCCGATGCCATTTCTGTGCTTCATCGTCAATAAGAAAGTCCAAGGGATACAGTAAACCTGAAGTGAAGCATCGGTATGTAAAACTGGTCTCACAGGAAAGGCTCAAATCATAGATTGTAAGAAGGGTCAGTCCTCTTCCACTTAAGTCTTCATTGTGCCTTTTTTATTAAACTACGATGCAATTTCTGTGTTCCATAGTCAATACGAAGGTCCAAGGGATACGGTAAACCTGAATTGAAGCATCGGAATCTAAAATTGGTCTCACAAGAATGGTTCAAAACATTGACAGTAAGAAGGGTCAGTCTTCTTGTACTTAAGTCGGCATTGTGTCTTTTGTATTTAATTCGGATGCAATTTTTGTATTTCTTCGTCAATAAGAAGGTCCAAGGGATGCAGTAAACCTGAAGTAAAACATCGGAATCTATAACTGGTCTCACAGGAAATGCTCCAGACATTGACAGTAAGAAGAGTCAGTCTTCTTGGACTTAAGTCGGCATTGTGCCTTTTTATTCAAATCCGATGCAATTTCTGTGTTTCATCGTCAATAAGAAAGTCCAAGGGATACAGTAAACCTGAAGTGAAGCATTGGACACTAAAACCGGTCTCACAGGAAAGGTTCAAAACATAGACAGTAAGAAGAGTCTGTCTTCTTGTCCTTAAGTCTGCATTGTGCCTTTCTGTTTAAATCCGATGCAATTTCTGTGTTTCATCGTCAATAACAACGTCCAAGGGATGCAGTGAAAGTGAAGAGAAGCATTGGAATCTAAAACTGGTCTCACAGGAAAGGTTCCAAACACAGACAGTTAGAAGGGTCAGTATTCTTGTACCTAAGTCAACATTCTGCCATTTGTATATAATTCCGATGCAATTTCTGTGTTTCATCGTCAATAAGAAGGTCCAAGGGATACAGTAAACCTAAAGTGAAGCATCGGAATATAAAACGGGCCTCAGAGGAAAGGTTCAAAGCATTGGCAGTATGAAGAGTCAGTCTTCTTGTACTTAAGTCGGCATTGTGCCTTTTGTATTTATTTCCGATGCAATATCTGTGTTTCATCGTCAATAAGAAGGTCCAAGGGATACAGTAAACCTGAAGTGAAGCATCGGAATCTAAAACTGGTCTCACAGGAAAGGTTCATACATGGACAGTAAGAAGAGTCAATCTTCTTGTACTTAAGTCAGCATTGTGCCTTTCGTATTTAGTTCCGATGCAATTTCTGTGTTTCATCGTCAATAAGAAGGTCCAAGGGATACAGTAAACCTGAAGTGAAGCATCGGACTCTAAAACCGGTCTCACAGGAAAGGTTCAAAACATAGACAGTAAGAAGAGTCAGTGTCCTTGTACTTCAGTCGACATTGTGCCTTTTGTATTTAATTCCTATGCAATTTCTGTGTTTGATCGTCAATAAGTAGGTCCAAGGGATACAGTAAACCTGTAGTGATGCATCAATAGCTAAAACTGGACTCTCAGGAGAGTCTCAAATCATAGAATGTAAGAAGTCTCAGTCCTCTTGTACTTAAGTCGACATTGTGCCTTTTGTATTTACTCCGATGCATTTTCTGTGTTTCATCGTCAACAAGAAGGTCCAAGGGATATATTAAACCGGAAGTGAAGCATCGAAATCTAAAACTGAACTCACAGGAAAGGCTAAAATCATAGAATGAAAGAAGAGTCAATGCTCTTATACTTAAGTCGGCATTGTGCCTTTTGTATTTAATTGCGATGCAATTTCTGTGTTTCATCGTCACTAAGAAGGTCCAAGGGATACAGTAAACCTGAGGTGAAGCATCGGAATCTAAAACTGGTCTCACACGAAAGGTTCAAAACATAGACAGTAAGCAGAGATAGTCATCTTGTACTCAAGTCTTCATTGTCCCTTTTGTACTTACTTCCGATGCAATTTCTGTACTTCATCGTCAATAAGAGGGTCTAAGGGAAACAGTAAACCTGAAGTGAAGCTTTGGAATCTAAAACCGGTCTCTCAGGAAACGTTCAAAACATAGACAGTTAGAAGAGTCAGTCTTCTAGTACTTAAATCGTCATTGTGCCTTTTGTAAATAATACCGATGCACTTTCTGTGTTTCATCGTCAATAAGAAGATCCAAGGGATACAGTAAACCTGAAGTGAAGCATCGGAATCTAAAACTGGTCTCACAGGAAAGGTTCAAATCATAGACAGTAAGGAGAGTCAGTCTTCTTGTACTTAATTTGTCATTGTGCCATTAGTATTTGATTCCGAAGCAATTTCTGTGTTTAATCATCAGTAAGAAGGTCAAAGGGATACAGTAAACCTGAAGTGAAGCATCATAATCTAAAACTGGTCTCACAGAAATGGTTCAATGCATAGACAGTAAGAAGAATCAGTCTACTTGTACTTAAGCCAACGTTGTGCCTTTTGTACTTATTTCCGATGCAATTTCTGAGTTTCAACGTCAATAAGAAGGACCAAGGGATACAGTAAACCTGAAGTGAAGCATCGGAATGTAAAACTGGTGTCACAGGAGAGGTTCAAATCATAGAATGTATGAAGAGTCAGTCCTCTTGTACCTAAGTCGGCATTGTGCCTAATGTATTTAATTCCGATGCAATTTCTGTGTTTCATCGTCAATTAGATGGTCCAAGGTATACAGTAAGCCAGAAGTAAAGCATCAGAATCTAGAACCTGGTCTCACAGAAAAGGCTAAAATAATAGAATGTAAGAAGAGTTATTCCTCTTGTCCTTAAGTCGGCATTGTGCCTTTTGTATTTAGTTCCGATGCAGTTTCTGTGTTTCATCGTCAATAAGAAGGTCCAAGGGATACAGTAAACCTGAAGTGATGCATCGATATCAAAAACTGGTCTCACGGGAAAGGCTAAAATCATAGAATGTAAGAAGAGTCAATCCTCTTGCACTTAAGTCGTCATTGTGAATTTTGTATTTAATTATCATGCATATGCTGTGTTTCATCGTCAATAAGAAGGACCAAGGGATACAGTAAACCAGAAGTGAAGCATCAATTTCTAAAACTGGTCTCACAGGAGAGGTTTAAATCATAGATACTGAGAAGAGTCAGTCTTCTTGTACTTACGTCGGCATTGTGCGTTTTGTATTTAATTCTGATGCAATATCTGTGTTTCATCGTCATTAAGAAGGTCCAAGGGACACAGTAAACCTGATGTTAAGCATCGGAATCTAAACCTGGTCTCACAGGAAAGGCTCAACTCATCGAAAGTAAGAATAGTCAGTCCTCTTGTCCTTAACGCGGCATTGCGCCTTTTGTATTTGAGTCCTATGCAATTTCTGTGTTTCATCGTCAATAAGAAGGTCCAAGGGATATAGTATACCTGAAGTGAAGCATCGATTTGTAAAACTGCTCTCACAGGAGAGGTTCAAAACATAGACAGTAAGAGGAAACAGTCTCCTTGTACTTAAGTCGGCATTGTGCGTTTTGTATTTAATTCCGATGCAATCTCTGTGTTTCATCGACAATAAGAAGGGCAAAGGGACAGAGTAAACCTGAAGTTAAGCATCGGACTCTAAAACTGGCCTCACTGGAATGGTTCAAAACATAGACAGTAAGATGTATCAGTCTTCTTGTTCTTAAGTCGGCATTGCGCCTTTTATACTTAACTCCGATGCAGTTTCTGTGTTTCATCGTCAGTATGATGGCCCTACTGATACAGTAAACCTAAAGTGAAGCATCGGAATCTAAAACTGGTCTCACAGGAAAGGTTCAAATCATAGAATGTAAGAAGAGTCAGTCTTCTTGTACTTAAGTCGGCATTGTGCCTTTTGTATTTACTTCCGATGCAATTTATGTGTTTCATCGTCAATAAGAGGGTCCAAGAGATACATTAAACCGGAAGTGAAGCATTGGAATTATATAACTGGTCTCACACGAATGGCAAAAATCATAGAATGTAAGAAGAAACAATCCTCTTGTACTTAAGTCGGCATTGTGCCTTTTGTATTTAATTCCGATGCAATTTCAGTAATTCCTCGTCAATAAGAATGTCCAAGGGATACAGTAAACCTGAAGTGAAGTATCGGAAACTAAAACTGGTCTCACGCGAAAGGTTCAAAACATAGACAGTAAGCAGAGTCAGTCATCTTGTACTTATGTCTTCATTGTGCCCTTTGTATTTAATTCCGATGCAAATTCAGTGTTTCATCGTCAATAAGATGGTCCCAGGGATACAGTAAACCTGAAGTGAAGTATCGGAATCTAAAACTGGTCTCACGCGAAAGGTTCAAAACATAGACAGTAAGCAGAGTCAGTCATCTTGTACTGAAGTCGGCATCGTCCCTTTTGTACTTACTTCCGATGCAATTTCTGTGCTTCATCGTCATTAAGAGGGTCCAAGGGAAACAGTAAACCTGAAGTGAAGCTTTGGAATCTAAAACTGGTCTCTCAGGAAAGGTTCAAAACATAGACAGTAAGAAGAGTCAGTCTTCTAGTACTTAAGTCGTCATTGTGCCTTTTGTATTTAATACCGATGCACTTTCTGTGTTTCATCGTCAATAAGAAGAACCAATGGATACAGTAAACCTGAAGTGAAGCATCGGAGTCTAAACCAGGTCTCACAGGAAAGGTTCAAATCATGCACAGTAAGAGGAGTCAGTCTTCTTGTACTTAAGTTGTCATTGTGCCATTAGCATTTGATTCCGAAGCAATTTCTGTGTTTAATCATCAGTAAGAAGGTCCAAGGGATACAGTAAACCTGAAGTGAAGCATCATAATCTAAAACTGGTCTCACAGGAATGGTTCAAAGCATAGACAGTAAGAAGAATAAGTCTTCTTGTACTTAAGCCAACGTTGTGCCTTTTGTACTTATTTCCGATGCAATTTCTGTGTTTCAACGTCAATAATAAGGTCCAAGGGATACAGTAAACCTTAAGTGAAGCATTGGAATCGAAAACTGGTGTCACAGGAAAAGTTCAAATTATATAATGTGAGAAGTGTCAGTCTTCTTGTACTTAAGTCGGCATTGTGCCATTTGTATTTAATTCCAAGAAGTACCAAGGGATACAGTAAACCAGAAGTGAAGCATCGGAATCTAAAACTGGTCTCAAAGGCAAGGCTCCAATCATAGAATGTATGAAGAGTCAGTCCACTTGTACCTAAGTCGGCATTGTGCCTTTTGTATTTAATTCCGATGCAATTTCTGTGTTTCATCGTCAATAAGAAGGACCAAGGGATACAGTAAACCAGAAGTGAAGCCTCGATTTCTAAAACTGGTCTCACAGGAGAGGTTCAAAACATAGATACTAAGAAGAGACAGTCTTCTTGTACTTACATCGGCATTGTGCCTTTTGTATTTAATTCCGATGCAATTTCAGTGTTTCATCGTCAATAAGAAGGTCCAAGGGATACAGTATACCTGAAGTGAAGCATCGATTTCTAAAACACCTCTCACAGGAGAGGTTCAAATCATAGACAGTAAGAAGAGTCAGTCTTCTTGTACATAAGACGGCTTTGTGCCTTTTGTATCTACTTCCGATGCAATTTCTGTGATTCACCGTCAATAAGAAGGTCCAAGCTATACAGTAAAGATGAATTGAAGAATCGGAAACTAAAACCTGTCTCACAGGAAAGGCTCAAATCATAGGATGTAAGTGGAGTCAGTCGTCTTGTACTTAAGTCGGCACTGTGCATTTTGTATTTAATTCCGATGCAATTTCTGCGTTTCATCGTCAATAAGAAGGTCCCAGGGATACAGTAAACCTGAAGTGAAGCATCGATATCTAAAACTGGTCTCACAGGAAAGGCTCAGACATTGACAGTAGGAAGAGGCAGTCTTCTTGTGCTTAAGTCGGTATTGTGCCTTTTGTATTTAATTCTGATGCAATGTCTGTGTTTCATCGTCAATAAGAAGGTCCAAGGGATGCAGTAAACCGGAATTGAAGCATCGGTATCTAAAATTGGTCTCACAGGAAAGGTTCAAAACATAGACAGTAAGAAGTGTCAGTCTTCTAGCAGTTAAGTCGGCATTGTGTTTTTTGTACTTAATTCCGATGCAATTTCTGTGTTTCATCGTCAATAAGAAGGTCCAAGGGATACAGTAATCCAAAGGTAAAGCATCGGACCCTAAAACCTGTCTCACAGGAAAGGTTCAAATCATAGAATGTAAGAAAAGTCAGTCTTCTTGTAATTAAGTCGACATTGTGCATTTTGTATTTAATTCCGATGTAATTTCCGCGTTTCATAGTCAATAAGAAGGTCCAAGGGATACAGTACACCTGAAGTGAAGCATCGATATCTAAAACTGCTCTCAGTTAAAAGGCTCAAATCATAGAATGTAAGAAGAGTCAGTCTTCTAGTACTAAAGTCGGTATTGTGCCTTTTGTATTTATTTGCGATGCAATGTCTGTGTTTCATCGTCAATAAGATGGTCCAAGGGATACAGTAAACCTGAAGTGAAACATCGGAATCTAAAATAGGTATCACAGGAATGGTTCAAAACATAGACAGTAAGAGGAGTCAGTATGCTTGTTCTTAAGTCGACATTGTGCCTTCTGTATTTAATTGCGATGTAATATTTCTGTTTCATCGTCAATAAGAAGGTCCAAGGGATACAGTAAACCTGAAGTGAAGCATCGATATGTAAAACTGGTCTCACAGGCAAGGCCCAAATCTTAGGATGTAAGAAGAGTCAGTCCCCTTGTACTTAAGTCGGCATTGTGTCTATTGTATTTAATTCCGATGCAATTTCTGTGTTTCATCGTCAATAAAGAGGTCCAAAGGATACAGTAAACCTGAAGAGAAGCATCCTAATGTAAAACTGACCTCACAGGAAAGGTTCAAATGCTAGAATGTGAGAACAGTCAGTCCTCTTGCACTTATGTCGGCATTATGCCTTTTGTATTTAATTCCGATGCAATTTCTGCGTTTCATCGCCAATTTGAAGGTGCAAGGTAGATAGTAAACTTGAAGTGAAGCATCGGAATCTAAAACTGGTCTCACAGGAAAGGTTCAAATCATAGGATGTAAGAAGAGAAAGTCTTGTTTTACTTATGTCGGCAATGTGCATTTTGTATTTAATTCTGATGCGATTTCTGAGTTTCATCGTCAATAAGATGGTCCAAGGGATACAGTAATGTTAAGTGAAGCATCGGACCCTAAAACCTGTCTCACAGGAAAGGTTCAAAACACATAATGTAAGAAGAGTCAGTCTTCTTGTACATAAGTCGGCATTGTGCCTTTTGTATTTAACTCTGATGCAATTTCTGTGTTTCATCGTCAATAAGAAGAACCAAGGGATACAGTAAACTTGAAGTGAAGCATCGGACTCAAAAACTGGTCTCACAGGAATGACTCAAATCATAGAATGTAAGAAGAGTCAGTCCTCGTGTACCTATGTCGGCATTGCCCCTTTTGTGTTTAATTCCGATGCAATTTCTGTGTTTCAGCGTCAATTAGAATGTCCAAGGGATACAGTAATCCTGAAGTGAGGCATCGAAATCAAAAACGGGTCTCACAGGAAAGGTTCAAAACATAGTAAGTAAGAAGAGTCAGTCTACTAGTACGTAATTCGTCATTGTGCCTTTTGAATTTAATTCCGATGCAATTTGTGTGCTTCATCGTCAATAAGAAGGTCCAAGGGATACAGTAAACCTGAAGTGAAGCATTGGAATCAAAAACTGGTCTAACAGGAAAGGCTCAATTCATAGAATGTTAGAAGAGTCAGTCCACTTGTACATAAGTCGGCAATGTGCCTTTTGTATTTAATTCCGATGCAATTTCTGTGTTTCATCGTAAATAAGAGGGTCCACGGGACACAGTAAACCTGAAGTCAAGCATCGGTAACCTAAAACTGGTCTCACAGGAAAGGTTGAAAATATAGACAGTAAGAAGAGTCAATCAACTTGAACTTATGTCGGCATTGTGCATTTTATATTCAATTCCGATGCAATTTCTGTGTTTCATTGTCAATAAGTTGGTTTAAGGGATACAGTAAACCTGATGTGAAGAATCGAAATTTAAAACTGGTCTCACAAGATAGGTTCGAAGCAGAGACAGTAAGAAGAATCAGTCTTCTTGTACTTAAGTCGCCATTGTGCCTTTTGTATTTAATTCCGATGGAATTTCTGTTGTTTTACCTCAATAGCAAGGTCCAAGGGATACAGTAAAATCTGGAGTGAAGCATCGTAATGTAAAACTGGTCTCACACGACAGATTCAAATCACAGAATGTAAGATGAGTCAGTCTTCTTGTACTTAAGTCAGCATTGTGTCTTTTGTATTTAATTCCGATTCAATTTCTGTGTTTCATCGTCAGTAAAAAGGTCCTAGGGATACAGTAAACTTGAAGTGCAGCATCGTAATGTAAAACTGGCCTCACAGGAAAGGTTCAAATCATAGTATGTATGAAGAGTCAGTCTTCTTGTACTTATGTCAACATTGAGCCTTTTGTATTTTATTCCGATGCAATTTCTGTGTTTCATCGCCAATAAGAAGGTCCAAGGGATCCAGTAAACCTGAAGTGAAGCATCGGAATTTAAAACTGGTCTCACTGGAAAGGTTCAAATCATAGAAAGTAAAAAGAGTCAGTCTTCTCGAATTTATTTCGGCATTGTGCCTTTTGCATAATTCCGATACAACTTCTGTGTTTCATCGTCAATTAGAAGGTCCAAGGGGTACACTAAACCTTAAGTGTCGCATCGGAATGTAAATATGGTCTCACAGGAAAGGTTCAATACATAGACAGTAAGAAGAGTCGGTCTTCTTGTACATAAGTCGGCATTGTGCCTTTTGTATTTAATTCCGATGCAATTTCTATGTGTCATCGTCAACAAGAAGGTGCAAGGGATACAGTAAACCTGAAGCGAAGCATCGATATCTAAAACTGGTCCCACAGGAAAGGCGCAAAGCATTGACAGTAAGAAGAGGCAGTCTTCTTGTGCTTAAGTCGGCATTCTGCCTTTTGTATTTAATTCTGATGCAATTTCTGTGTTTCATTGTCAATAAGAAGGTCCAAGGAATACAGTAAACCTGAAGTGAAGCATCGGAATCTAAAACTGGTCTCACAGGAAAGTTTCAAATCATAGACAGTAAGAAGAGTCAGTATTCTAGTACTTAAAGCTTCATTGTACATTTTGTACTTCATTCCGATTCAATTTCTATGTTTCCTCGTCAATACGATGCTCCAAGGGATACAGTAAACCTGAAGTGAAGCATCGGAATCTAAAACTGGCCTCACAGGAAGGGTTCGAATCATAGAATGTATGAAGAGTCAGTCTTCTTCTACTTATGTCATCATTGAGCCTTTTAAATTTAATTCCGATGTAAATCCTGCTTTCATCGTCAATAAGATGGTCCAAGAGATACAGTAAACCTGAAGTGAAGCATCGATATCTAAAACTGAACTCTCAGGAAAGACTCAAATCATAGAATGTAAGAAGAGTCACTCCTCTTGAAATTAAGTCAGCATTGTGCCTTTTGTATTTAATTCCGATGCAATTTCTGTGATTCACCGTCAATAAGAAGGTCCAAGCTATACAGTAAAGATGAAATGAGGAATCGGAATCTAAAACCTGTCTCACAGGAAAGGCTCAAATCATAGGATGTAAGTGGAGTCAGTCGTCTTGTACTTAAGTCGGCACTGTGCATTTTGTATTTAATTTCGATGCAATTTCTGCGTTTCATCGTCAATAAGAAGGTCCAAGAGATACAGCAAACCTGAAGTGAAGCATCGATATCTACAACTGGTCTCACAGGAAAGGCTCAAACATTGACAGTAAGAAGAGGCAGTCTTCTTGTGCTTAAGTCGGTATTGTGCCTTTTGTATTTAATTCTGATGCAATTTCTGTGTTTCATCTTCAATAAGAAGGTCCAAGGGATGCAGTAAACCTGAAGTGAAGCATCGGAATCTAAAATTGGTCTCACAGGAAAGGTTCAAAGCATAGACAGTAAGAAGAGTCAGTCTTCTAGCAGTTAAGTCGGCATTGTATCTTTTGTACTTAATTCCGATGCAATTTCTGTGTTTCATCGTCAATAAGAAGGTCCAAGGGATACAGTAAACCAAAGGTAAAGCATCGGACCCTAAAACCTGTCTCACAGGAAAGGTTCAAATCATAGAATGTAAGAAAAGTCAGTCTTCTTGTACTTAAGTCGACATTGTGCATTTTGTATTTAATTCCGATGTAATTTCCGTGTTTCATAGTCAATAAGAAGGTCCAAGGGATACAGTGAACCTGAAGTGGAGCATCGGAATCTAAAACAGGTCTCACAGGAAAGCGTCAGAACATAGAATGAAAGAAGAGTCAGTCCTCTTGTACTTAAGTCGGCATTGTGCCTTTTATATTTAATTCCGATGCACTTTCTCTGTTTCATCGTCAAAAAGAAGGTCCAAAGGATACACTAAACCTGAAGTGAAGATTCGGAATTTAAACTGGTCTCTCAGGAAAGGTTCAATACATAGGCAGTAAGATGTGTCAGTCTTTTTGTACTTAAGTCGGCATTGTGCCTTTTGTATTTAATTCCAATGCAATTTCTGTGTTTCATCGTCAATCAGAAGGTCCAAGGGATGGTGTAAAAGTGAAGTGAAGAAACGGAAAGTAAAACCTGTCCCACAGGAAAGGCTCAATTCATAGATTATATGTAGAGACAGTCCTCTTGTAATTAAGTCGGCAATGTGCCTTTTGTAATAAATTCGATGCACTTTCAGTGTTTCATCGTCAATAAGAAGGTCCAAGGAATTCAGTAAACCTGAAATGAAGCATCGGAATCTAAAATTGGTCTCACTGGAACTGCTCAAACCATAGAATGTAAGAAGAGTCAGTCCTCTTGTACTTACGGCGGCATTGTGCTTTTTGTATTTAATCCCGATGCAATTTCTGTGTTTCATCGGCAATAAGAAGGACCAAGGGATACAGTAAACCTGAAGTGAAGCATCGATACCTAAAACTGGTCTCACAGGAAAGGCACAAAGCATAGACAGTAAGAAGCGTCAGTCTTCTTTTACCTAAGTCGGCATTGAGCAATTGTATTTAATTCCGATGCAGTTTCTGTGTTTCATCGTCTATAAGAAGGTCCAAGGGATACAGTAAACCCGAAGTGAAGCATCGGAATCTAAAACTGTTTTCACAGGAAAGGTTCAATACATAGGCAGTAAGAAGTGTCAGTCTTCTTGTACTTAAGTCGGCATTGGGGCTTTTGTATTTCATTCCGATGCAATATCTGTGTTTCATCGTCCATAAGAAGGTCCAAGGGATACAGTAAGCCTTAAGTGAAGCATCGATATCTAAAACTGGTCTCACTGGAAAGTCTCAAATCATAGAAAGTAAGAGGTGTCAGTCCTCTTGTACTTAAGTCGGCATTGTGCCTTTTGTATTTAATTCCGATGCAATTTCTGTGTTTCATCGTCAATAAGAAGGTCCAAGGGATACAGTAAACCTGAAGTGAAGCATCGATATCTAAAACTGGTCTCACAGGAAAGGCACAAAAGCATAGACGGTAAGAAGAGTCAGTCTTCTTGTACATAAGTCGGCATTGAGCATTTTGTATTTAATTACGATGCAATTTCTGTGTTTCATCGTCAATAAGAAAGTCCAAGGGATACAGTAAATCTTAAGTGAAGCTTTGATATATAAAACTGGGCCCTCAGAAAAATCCTCAAATCATAGAATGTAAGAAGTGTCAGTCCTCTTGTACTTAAGCCGACATTGTGCATTTTGTATTTAATTCCGATGCAATTTCTGTGTTTCATCGTCTATAAGAAGGTCCAAGGGATACAGTAAACCTGAAGTGAAGCTTTGGAATCTAAATCTGGTCTCACAGGAAAGGTTCAAAACATAGACGGTAAGAAGAGTCAGTCTTCTTGTTCTTAAGTCGGCATTGATCTTTTTGTATTTAATTCCAATGCAATTTCTGTGTTTCATCGTCAATTAGAAGGACAAGGGATAAAGTAAACCTGAAGCGAAGCATCGATATCTAAAACTGGTCTCACTGGAAAGGCTCAAAGCATAGACAGTAAGAAGAGACAGTCATCTTTTACTTAAGTCGGCTTTGTGCCTTTGCATTTAATTTCGATGCAATTTCTGTGTTCCTCCGTCTATAAGAAGGTCCAGGGGATATAGTAAAATTAAAGTGAAGCATCGGAATCTAAAACTGGTCTCACTGGAAAAGTACAAAACATAGGCGGTAAGAATACCC
This sequence comes from Schistocerca americana, assembly GCF_021461395.2. Classification (NCBI taxonomy): domain Eukaryota; kingdom Metazoa; phylum Arthropoda; class Insecta; order Orthoptera; family Acrididae; genus Schistocerca; species Schistocerca americana. Next base: position 64,868,709 of record NC_060121.1, read on the forward strand.
AGTCTTTATGTACTTTAGTCGGCATTGTGCCTTTTGTATTTAATTCCGATGCAATTTATGTGTTTCATTGTCAATACGAAGGTCCAAGGAATACAGTAAGCGTAAAGTGGAGCATCGAAATCTAAAACTGGTCTCTCAGGAAAATCCTGAAATCATAGAATGTAAGAAGAGTCAGTCCTCATGTACTTAAGTCTGCATTGTGCCTTTTTCATTTAATTCCGATGCAATTTCTGTGTTTCATCGTCAGTAAGAGGGTCCAAGGGACACAGTATACCAGAAGTGAAACATCGATATCTAAAACTGGTCTCACAGGATAGGCTCAAATCTTAGAATGTAAGTAGAGTCAGTCCACCTGTACTTATGTCGGCATTGTGCCCTTTGTATTTAATTCCGATGCAATTTCTGTGTTTCATTGTCAGTAAAAGGGTCCAAGGTACACAGTAAACCTAAAGTGAAGCATCGGAATCTAAAACTGGTCTGACGGGAAAGGTTCAAAACATAGACAGTAAGAAGAGTCAGTCTTCTTGTACTTAAGTCGGCATTGTGTCATTTGTATTTGATTCCGATGCAATTTCTGTGTTTCATGGTCAATAAATAAGTCCAAGGGATACAGTAAGCCTGAAATGAAGCATCGATATCTAAAAGTGGTCTCAGAGGAAAGTCTCAATTCATAGAATGTAAGAAAAGTCAGTCCTCTTGTACTTAAGTCGGCATTGTGCCTCTTGTATTTAATACCAATGCAATATCTGTGTTTCATCGTCAATAAGAAGGTCCAAGAGATACAGTAAATATAAAGTAAAGCATCGGAATCTATAACTGGTCTCCCAGGTAGGGTTCAAAACATAGACAGTAACAAGAGTTAGTCTTCTTGTACTTAAGTCGGCATTTTGTGTTTTGTATTTAATTCCGATGCAATTTCTGAGTTTCGTCGTCCATAAGAACGTCCAAGACATACAGTAAACCTGAAGTGAAGCATCGATATCTAGACCTGGTGTCACAGGAAAGGCACCAGGCATTGACAGTGAGGAAAGTCAGTCCTCTGGAATTTAAGTCGGCATTGTGTCATTTGTATTTTATGCCGATGCAATATCAGTGTTTCATCGACAATAAGAAGGTCCAAGGGATACAGTAAACCTGAAGTGAAGCATCAATATCGAAAGCTGGTCTCACGGGATAGCCTCAAATCATAGAATGTAGGAAGCGTCAGTTCTCATGTACTTATGTCGGCATTGGGCCTTTTGTATTTAATTACGATGCAATTTCTGTGTTTCATCGTCAATAAGAAGGTCCAAGGGATTCAGTAAACCGGAAGTAAAGCATCGGAATCTAAAACTGGTCTCACAGGGAAGGTTCAAAACATAGACAGTAAGAAGAGTCAGTCTTCGTGTACTTATGACGGCTTTGTGCCTTTTGTATTTAATTCCGATGCAATTTCTGTGTTTTATCGTTAATAACAATGTCCAAGGGCTGCAGTAAACCTGAAGTGAAACATCGGAATCTAAAACTGGTCTCACATGAAAGGTTCAAGACAAAGACAGTAAGAAGAGTCAGTCTTCTTGTACTTAAGTCGGAATTTTGCCTTTTGTATTTAATACCGATGCAATTTCTGTGTTTCATCGTCAATAGGAAGGTCCAAGGGATACAGTAAATCTGAAGTAAAGCATCGGAATCTATAACTGGTCTCCCAGGTAAGGTTCATAACATAGACAGTTACAAGCGTTAGTCTTCTTGTACTTAAGTCGGCATTGTGCCTCTTGTATTTAATTCCGATGCAATTTCTGTGTTTCATCGTCAATAAGAAGGTCCAAGGGATACAGTAAACCTGAAGTGAAGCATCTATATCTAGACCTGGTCTTACAGGAAAGGCTCATGGCACAGACAGTAAGAAGAATCAGCCTTCTTGTACTTAAGTCGGCATTTTGCCTCTTGTATTTAATTCCGACGCAATTTCTGTGTTTCATCGTCGATAAGAAAGTCCAAGGGATACAGTAAACCTGGAGTGAAGCATCGTGATCTAAAACTGGTCTCACAGGAAAAGTTCAAAACATAGACAGTAAGTAGAGTCAGTCTTCTAGTCCTTAAATCGGCATTTTTCCTTTTGTATTCACTTCCGATGCATTTTGTATGCTTCTTCGTCAGTAAGATGGTCCAAGGGATACTGTAAACCTGAAGTGATGCATCGATATCAAAAACTGGTCTCACAGGAAATGTTAAAATCTTAGACAGTAAGAACAGTCAGTCTTATTGTACTTAAGTCAGCATTGTTCCTTTTGTATTTACTTCCGGTGCAATTTCTGTGTTTCATCGTTAATATGAAGGTCCAAGGTATACAGGAAACCTGAAGTGAAACATCGATATCTAAAACTGGTCTCACAGGAAATGCTCAAATCATCAAAAGTAAGAAGAGTCATTCCTCTTGTACTTAAGTCGGCATTATGCCTTTTGTAATTAATTCCGATGCAAAATGTGTTTCATCGTCAATATGAAGGTCTGATTGATTCAGTAAACCTGAAGTGAAGCATCGGAATCTAAAACTGATCTCACAGGGAAGGTTCAAAACATAGACAGTCAGATGTGTCAGTCTCCTTGTATTTACGTCCGCATTGTGACTTTTGTATATAATGCCGATGCATTTTCTGTGTTTCGTCGTCAATAAGAAGGTCCAAGGGGTTCAGTAAACCTGAAAAGAAGCATCGGAATCTAAAACTGGTCTCACAGGAAAGGTTCAAAACATAGACAGTAAGATGTGTCAGTCTTCTTGTACTTAAGTCCGCATTGGGCCATTTGTATTTAATGCCGATGCAATTTCGGTGTTTTATCGTCATTAAGAAGTTCCAAGTGATACAGAAACCCTGAAGTGAAGCATCGGAATCTAAAACTGGTCTCACAGGAGAGGTTCAAAGCACAGACAGTAAGAGGAGTCAGTCTTCATGTACTTAAGTCGCCATTTTGCTTTTTGTATACAATCCCGATGCAACTTTTGTGTTTCATCGTCAATAAGAAGGTCCAAGGGATACAGTAAACCTGAAGTGAAGCATCGATATCTAAAACTGGTCTCACAGGAAAGGCTCAAACCATAGAATGGAAGAAGAGCCAGTCCTCTTGCACTTAAGTCGGCATTGTGCCTTATGTATTTAATTCCGATGCAGTTTCTGTGTTTCATCGTCAGTAAGACTGTCCAAGGGATATAGTAAACTTAAAGTGAAGCATCGTTATCTAAAAGTGGTCTCACAGGAAAGGCTCAAATCAGAGAATGTAAGAATACTCAGTCCTCTTGTACTAATGTCGGCATTGGGCCTTTTGTAATTAATTCCGATGCAATTCCTGTGTTTCATCGTCAATACGAAGATACAAGGGATACAGTAAACCTGAAGTGAAGCATCGATATCTAGAACTGGTCTCACAGGAAAGGCTCAACGCATAGACGATGAGAAGAGTCAGTCTTCTTCTACTTAAGTCGGCATTGTGCCTTTGTATTTAATCCGATGCAATATCTGTGTTTCATCGTCAATAAGAATGTCCAAGGGATACAGTAAACGTGATGTGAAGCATCGATATCTAAAAGTGGTCTCACAGGAAAGGCTCAAATCAGAGAATGTAAGAAGAGTCAGTCCTCTTGTACTTAAGTCGGCATTGGGCCTTTTCTGTTTAATTCCGATGCAATTTCTGTGTTTCTTCGTCAATACGAAAGTCCAAGGGATACAGTAAACCTGAAGTGAAGCATCGATATCTAGAACTGGTCTCACAGGAAAGGCTCAATGCATAGACAATGAGAAGAGTCGGTCTTCTTGTACTTAAGTCGGGATTGTGCCTTTTGTATTTAATTGCGATGCAATTTCTGCTTTTCATCGTCAATAATAAGGTGCAAGAGATACAGTAAACCTGAAGTGAAGCATCGATATCTAAAATTGGCCTCATAGGATTGGCGCAAAGCATAGACAGTAAGGAATGTCAGTCTTCTTGTACATAAGTCGGTATTGTGCCTTTTGTATTTAATTCCGATGCCATTTCTGTGTTTCATCGTTAATAAGAGGGTCCAAGGGATACAGGAAACCTGAAGTGAAACATCGATATCTATAACTGGTCTCACAGGAAAAGCTCAAATCAACAAAAGTAAGAAGAGTCAGTCTTCTTGTACTTATGTCGGCATTGTGCCTTTTGTATTTAATTCCGAAGCAATTTCTGTGTTTCATCGTCATTAAGAATTTCCAAGGGATACAGTACACCTGAAGTGAAGCATCGGAATCTAAAACTGGTCTCACAGGGAAGGTTCAAAACATAGACAGTAAGAAGTGTCAGTCTTCGTGTACTTAAGCCGGCTTTGTGCCTTTTGTGTTTAATTTCGTTGCAATTTCTGTGTATTATCGTTAATAACAATGTCCAAGGGCTGCAGTAAACCTGAAGTGAAACATCGGAATCTAAAACTGGTCTCACAGGAAAGGTTCAAGAAATAGACAGTAAGAAGAGTCAGTCTTCTTGTACTTAAGTCGGAATTATGCCTTTTGTATTTAATACCAATGCAATATCTGTGTTTCATCGTCAATAAGAAGGTCCAAGAGATACAGTAAATCTAAAGTAAAGCATCGGAATCTATAACTGGTCTCCCAGGTAGGGTTCAAAACATAGACAGTAACAAGAGTTAGTCTTCTTGTACTTAAGTCGGCATTTTGTGTTTTGTATTTAATTCCGATGCAATTTCTGAGTTTCGTCGTCCATAAGAACGTCCAAGGCATACAGTAAACCTGAAGTGAAGCATCGATATCTAGACCTGGTGTCACAGGAAAGGCACCAGGCATTGACAGTGAGGAGAGTCAGTCCTCTGGAATTTAAGTCGGCATTGTGTCATTTGTATTTTATGCCGATGCAATATCAGTGTTTCATCGACAATAAGAAGGTCCAAGGGATACAGTAAACCTGAAGTGAAGCATCAATATCGAAAGCTGGTCTCACAGGATAGCCTCAAATCATAGAATGTAGGAAGCGTCAGTTCTCATGTACTTATGTCGGCATTGGGCCTTTTGTATTTAATTACGATGCAATTTCTGTGTTTCATCGTCAATAAGAAGGTCCAAGGGATTCAGTAAACCTGAAGTAAAGCATCGGAATCTAAAACTGGTCTCACAGGGAAGGTTCAAAACATAGACAGTAAGAAGAGTCAGTCTTCGTGTACTTAAGACGGCTTTGTGCCTTTTGTATTTAATTCCGATGCAATTTCTGTGTTTTATCGTTAATAACAATGTCCAAGGGCTGCAGTAAACCTGAAGTGAAACATCGGAATCTAAAACTGGTCTCACATGAAAGGTTCAAGACAAAGACAGTAAGAAGAGTCAGTCTTCTTGTACTTAAGCCGGAATTTTGCCTTTTGTATTTAATACCGATGCAATTTCTGTGTTTCATCGTCAATAGGAAGGTCCAAGGGATACAGTAAATCTGAAGTAAAGCATCGGAATCTATAACTGGTCTCCCAGGTAAGGTTCATAACATAGACAGTTACAAGCGTTAGTCTTCTTGTACTTAAGTCGGCATTGTGCCTCTTGTATTTAATTCCGATGCAATTTCTGTGTTTCATCGTCAATAAGAAGGTCCAAGGGATACAGTAAACCTGAAGTGAAGCATCTATATCTAGACCTGGTCTTACAGGAAAGGCTCATGGCACAGACAGTAAGAAGAATCAGCCTTCTTGTACTTAAGTCGGCATTTTGCCTCATGTATTTAATTCCGACGCAATTTCTGTGTTTCATCGTCGATAAGAAAGTCCAAGGGATACAGTAAACCTGGAGTGAAGCATCGTAATCTAAAACTGGTCTCACAGGAAAAGTTCAAAACATAGACAGTAAGTAGAGTCAGTCTTCTAGTCCTTAAATCGGCATTTTTCCTTTTGTATTCACTTCCGATGCATTTTGTATGCTTCTTCGTCAGTAAGATGGTCCAAGGGATACTGTAAACCTGAAGTGATGCATCGATATCAAAAACTGGTCTCACAGGAAATGTTAAAATCTTAGACAGTAAGAACAGTCAGTCTTATTGTACTTAAGTCGGCATTGTTCCTTTTGTATTTAATTCCGGTGCAATTTCTGTGTTTCATCGTTAATATGAAGGTCCAAGGTATACAGGAAACCTGAAGTGAAACATCGATATCTAAAACTGGTCTCACAGGAAATGCTCAAATCATCAAAAGTAAGAAGAGTCATTCCTCTTGTACTTAAGTCGGCATTATGCCTTTTGTAATTAATTCCGATGCAAAATGTGTTTCATCGTCAATATGATGGTCTGATTGATTCAGTAAACCTGAAGTGAAGCATCGGAATCTAAAACTGATCTCACAGGGAAGGTTCAAAACATAGACAGTCAGAGGTGTCAGTCTCCTTGTAATTAAGTCCGCATTGTGCCTTTTGTATATAATGCCGATGCATTTTCTGTGTTTCGTCGTCAATAAGAAGGTCCAAGAGATTCAGTACACCTGAAAAGAAGCATCGGAATCTAAAACTGGTCTCACAGGAAAGGTTCAAAACATAGACAGTAAGATGTGTCAGTCTTCTTGTACTTAAGTCCGCATTGGGCCATTTGTATTTAATGCCGATGCAATTTCGGTGTTTTATCGTCATTAAGAAGTTCCAAGTGATACAGAAACCCTGAAGTGAAGCATCGGAATCTAAAACTGGTCTCACAGGAGAGGTTCAAAGCACAGACAGTAAGAGGAGTCAGTCTTCATGTACTTAAGTCGCCATTTTGCTTTTTGTATACAATTCCGATGCAACTTTTGTGTTTCATCGTCAATAAGAAGGTCCAAGGGATACAGTAAACCTCAAGTGAAGCATCGGAATCTAAAACTGGTCTCACAGGAAAGCCTGAAATCATAGAATGTAAGAAGAGTCAGTCCTCTTGTACTTATGTCGGCATTGTGCCTTTTGTATTTAATTTCGATGCAATTTCTGTGCATCATCGACAGTAAGAAGGTCCAAGGGATACAGTAAAACTTAAGTGAAGCATCGGAATCTAAAACTGGTCTCACAGGAAATGTCCAAAACATAGACAGTAAGAAGAGTCAGTCTTTTTGTACTTAAGTCGACATTTAGCCTTTTGTAATTAATTCCTTGCATTTTCTGTGTTTCATTGTGAATAAGAAGGCCCAAGGGATACAGTAAACCTGAAGTGAAGCATCGATATCTAAAACTGGTCTCACAGGAAAGGCTCAAACCATAGAATGGAAGAAGAGCCAGTCCCCTTGCACTTAAGTCGGCATTGTGCCTTATGTATTTAATTCCGATGCAGTTTCTGTGTTTCATCGTCAGTAAGACTGTCCAAGGGATACAGTAAACTTAAAGTGAAGCATCGTTATCTAAAAGTGGTCTCACAGGAAAGGCTCAAATCAGAGAATGTAAGAATACTCAGTCCTCTTGTACTAATGTCGGCATTGGGCCTTTTGTAATTAATTCCGATGCAATTCCTGTGTTTCATCGTCAATACGAAGATACAAGGGATACAGTAAACCTGAAGTGAAGCATCGATATCTAGAACTGGTCTCACAGGAAAGGCTCAACGCATAGACGATGAGAAGAGTCAGTCTTCTTCTACTTAAGTCGGCATTGTGCCTTTGTATTTAATCCGATGCAATATCTGTGTTTCATCGTCAATAAGAATGTCCAAGGGATACAGTAAACGTGATGTGAAGCATCGATATCTAAAAGTGGTCTCACAGGAAAGGCTCAAATCAGAGAATGTAAGAAGAGTCAGTCCTCTTGTACTTAAGTCGGTATTGGGCCTTTTCTGTTTAATTCCGATGCAATTTCTGTGTTTCTTCGTCAATACGAAAGTCCAAGGGATACAGTAAACCTGAAGTGAAGCATCGATATCTAGAACTGGTCTCACAGGAAAGGCTCAATGCATAGACAATGAGAAGAGTCGGTCTTCTTGTACTTAAGTCGGGATTGTGCCTTTTGTATTTAATTGCGATGCAATTTCTGCTTTTCATCGTCAATAATAAGGTGCAAGAGATACAGTAAACCTGAAGTGAAGCATCGATATCTAAAATTGGCCTCATAGGATTGGCTCAAAGCATAGACAGTAAGGAATGTCAGTCTTCTTGTACATAAGTCGGTATTGTGCCTTTTGTATTTAATTCCGATGCCATTTCTGTGTTTCATCGTTAATAAGAGGGTCCAAGGGATACAGGAAACCTGAAGTGAAACATCGATATCTATAACTGGTCTCACAGGAAAAGCTCAAATCAACAAAAGTAAGAAGAGTCAGTCTTCTTGTACTTAAGTCGTCATTGTGCCTTCTGTATTTAATTCCGATGCAAATTGTCTTTCATCGTCAATATGAAGGTCTGAGGGTTTCAGTGAACCTGAAGTGAAGCAGCGGAATCTAAAACTGGTCTCACAGGAAAGGTTCAAAACAGAGACAGTAAGAAGAGTCAGTCTTCTAGTAGTTAAGTCGACATTTTGCCTTTTGTAATTAATTCCGATGCAATTTCTGTGTTTCATTGAGAATAAGAAGGTCCAAGGGATACAGTAATCCTGAAGTGAAGCTTCGATATCTAAAACTGGTCTCACAGGAAAAGCTCAAATCATAGAATGTAAGAGGAGCCAGTCCTCTTGCACTTAAGTCGGCATTGTGCTTTTTGTATTTAACTCCGATGCAATTTCTGTGTTTCATCGTCAATAAGAAGGTCCAAGGGATACAGTAAACCTGTAGAAAAGCATCGATATCTAGATCTGGTCTCACAGGACAGGCTCAAGTCATAGACAGTATGAAGTGTCAGTCTTCTTGTACTTAAGTTGGCACTGTGCCTTTTGTATTTAATCCGATGCAATTTCTGTGTTTCATCGTCAATAAGATGGTCCAAGGGATACAGTAAACCTGAAGTGATGCATCGATACCCAAAACTGGTCTCACAGGAAAGTCTCAAAGCATAGACAATAAGAAGAGTCAGTCTTCATGCACTTAAGTCGGCATTGTGAATGGTATATAATTCCGATGCAATTTCTGTGTTTCATCGTCAATAAGAAGGTCCAAGGGATACAGTAAACCTGAAGTGATGCATCGTTAACAAAACTTGTCTCACAGGATAGTCTCAAATCATAAAATGTCAAAAGAGTCAGTCCTCTTGTACTTAAGTCGGCATTGTGCCTTTTGTATTTAATTCCGATGCAATTTCTGTGTTTCATGGTCCATATGAAGGTCCAAGAGATACAGTAAACCTGAAGTGAAGCATCGGAATCTAAAACTGGTCTCGCAGGAAAGGTTGAAAACATAGACAGTGAGAAGACTTAGTCTTCTTGTACTTATTTCGGCATTGTAACATTTGTTTTTAATTCCGATGCAATTTCTGAGTTTCATCGTCAATAAGAAGGGCCAAGGGATACAGTAAACCTGAAGTGAAGCATCGGAATTTAAATCTGGGCTCACAGGAAAGCCTCAAATCATAGAATGTAAGAAGAGTCAGTCCTCTTGTACTTTTGTCGGCATTGTGCCTTTTGTATTTAATTCCGAAGCAATTTCTGTGTTTCATCGACAATAAGAAGGTCCAAGGGATATACAGTAAACCTGAAGTGAAGCATCGGAATCTTAAACTGGCCTCACAGGAACAGTTCAAAACATAGACAGTGAGAAGAGCCAGACTTCTTGTACTTAAGTCGGCATTTTGCCTTTTGTAATTATTTCCGATGCAATTTCAGTGTTTCATTATGAATAAGAATGTCAAAGGAATACAGTAAACCTGAAGTGAAGCATCGATATCTAGCACTGGTCTCACGGGAAAGGCTCAAATCATTGAATGTAAGAGGAGCCAGTCCTCTTGCACTTAAGTCGCCATTGAGCCTTTTGTATTTTATTCCGATGCTATTTCTGAGTTTCATCGTCAATGAGAAGGTCCAAGGGATACAGTAAACCTGAAATGAAGCATCGGAATCTAAGACTGGTCTCTCAGGAAAGGTTCAAAACATAGACAGTAAGAAGAGTCAGTCTTCATGTACTAAATTCGGCATTTTGCCTTTTGTATTAATTTACGATGCAATTTCTGAGTTTCATCGTCAACAAGAAGGTCCAAGGGATAAAGTAAACCTGAAGTGATGCATCGGAATCTAAAACTAGTCTCACTGGGGAGAATCAAATCATAAAATGAAAGAAGAGTCAGTCCTCTTGTACTTATGTCGGCATTGTGCCTTTTGTATTTAACTCCGATGCAATTTCTGTGTTTCATCGTCAATAAGAAGGGCCAAGGGATGCAGTAAACCTGAAGAAGAGCATCGATATCTGGAACTGGTCTCACAGGAAAGGCTCAAAGCATAGACAGTAAGAAGAGTCAGTCTTCTTGTACTTAAGTCGGCACTGTGCCTTTTGTATTTAATTACGATGCAATTTCTGTGTTTCATCGTCAAAAAGAATGTCCAAGGTAGACAGTAAATCTGAAGTGTGACATCGATATCTAAAACTGGTCTCACAGTGAAGCCTCAAATCATAGCATGTAAGAAGAGTCAGTCCTTTTGTTTTTAAGTCGGCATTGTACCTTTTGTATTTAATTCCGATGCAGTTTCTGTGTTTCATCGTCAATAAGAATGTATAAGGTATACAGTAAGTTTGAAGTGAAGCATCGATATCTAGAACTGGTCTCACAGGAATGGCTAAACGCATAGACAATGAGAAGAGTCAGTCTTCTTGTACTTAAGTCGGCATTGTGCCTTTTGTGTTTAATCCGGTGTAATATCTGTGTTTCATCGTCAATACGATGAACCAAGGGCTACGGTAAACGTGAAGTAAAGCATCGGATTCTAAAACTGGTCTCATAGGAAAGTCTCATATCACAGAATGCAAGATGAGTCAGACCTCTTGTACTTAAGTCGGCTTTGTGCCTTTTTTATTTAATTCCGATGCAGTTTCTGTGTTTTATCGTCAATAAGAATGTCCAAGGGATACAGTAAACTTGGAGTGAAGAATCGATTTCTAAAAGTGGTCTCACTGGAAAGGCTCAAATCAGAGAATGTAAGAAGAGTCAGTACTCTTGTACTAAAGTCGGCATTGGGCCTTCTGTATTTATTTCCGATGCAATTTCTATGTTTCTTCGTCAATACGAAGGTCCAAGGGCTACAGTAAACCTGAAGTGAAGCATCGATATCTAGAACTGGTCTCACAGGAAAGACTCAGCCCATAGACAATGAGAAGAGTCAGTCTTCTTGCACTTAAGTCGGCATTGTGCCTTTTGTATTTAATTCCGATGCAATTTCTGTTTTTCGTCGTCAATAAGAAGGTCCAAGGGATACAGTAAACCTGAAGAGAAGCATCTGAATATAAAACTGGACTCACAGGAAAGGTTCAAAACATAGACATTAAGAAGAGTCAGTTTTCTTGTACGTCAGTCGACATTGTGCCTTTTGTATTAATTCCGATACAATTTCTGTGTTTCATCGTCAATAAGAAAGTCCAAGAGACACAGTAAACCTGAAGTGAAGCATCGATATCTTAAACTGGTCTCACAGGGAAGGATAAAAACATAGACACTAAGAAGAATCAGTCTTCTTGTACTTCAGTCGGCATTGAGCCATTAGTATTTAGTTCCGATGCAATTTCTGCATTTCATCGTCAATAAGAAGGTCCCAGGTATACAGTAGACCTGAAGTGAGGCATCGGAATCTAACACTGGTCTCACAGGAAAGATTCAAACATAGACAGTAAGAAGATTCTGTCTTCCTTTACTTAAGTCCGGATTGTGCATTTTGTATTTAATTACGATGCAATTTCTGTGTTTCATCGTCAATAAGAAGGTCCAAGGGATACAGTAAACATGAAGTGAAGCATCAGAATTAAAAACTGGTCTCACGGAAAGGCTCTAATCATAGAAAGTAAGAAGAGTAAGTCTTCTTGTAATTAAGTCGGCATTGTGCCTTTTGTATTTAATTCCGATGCCATTTCTGTGCTTCATCGTCAATAAGAAAGTCCAAGGGATACAGTAAACCTGAAATGAAGGATTGGAATCTAAAACTGGTCTCACAGGAAAGGTTAAATACATAGACAGTAAGAAGAGTCAGTCTTCTTTCACTTAGGTCGGCATTGTGCCTTTCGTGTTTAGTTCCGATGCAATTTCTGTGTTTCATCATCAATAAGAATGTCAAAGGGACACAGTGAATCTGAAGTGAAGCGACCGCTTCTAAAACTGGTTCCACAGGAAGGGTTCAAAGTATAGACGGGAAGAAGGATCAGTCTTCTTGTACTTAAGTCGGCATTGTGCCTTTTGTATTTAATACCTATACATTTTCTGTGTTTCATCTTCAATAAGAAGGTCCAAGGGATACAGTAAACCCGAAAGGAAGCATCGGTATCTATAACTGGTAGCACAGGAAAGGCTCAATACATAGACAGTAAGAAGAGTCAGTCTTCTTATACTTAAATTGGCATTGTGCCTTTTGTATTTAATTCCGATGTAATTTCTGTGTTTCATCGTCAATAAGATGGTCCAAGGAATACTGTAAACCTGAAGTGAAGCATAGGAATCTAAGACTGGTCCTACAGGAAAGGCTTAATAGCGTAGACAGAAATTAGAGTCGATCATCTTGTACTTAAGTCGGCATTGTGCCTTCTGTATTTATTACCGATGAAATTTCTGTGTTTCATCGTCAATAAGAAGGTCCAAGGGATACAGTAAACCTGAAGAGAAGCATCTGAATATAAAACTGGACTCACAGGAAAGGTTCAAAACATAGACATTGAGAAGAGTCAGTTTTCTTGTACGTCAGTCGACATCGTGCCTTTTGTATTAATTCCGATACAATTTCTGTGTTTCATCGTCAATAAGAAAGTCCAAGAGACACAGTAAACCTGAAGTGAAGCATCGATATCTTAAACTGGTCTCACAGGGAAGGATAAAAACATAGACACTAAGAAGAATCAGTCTTCTTGTACTTCAGTCGGCATTGAGCCATTAGTATTTAGTTCCGATGCAATTTCTGCATTTCATCGTCAATAAGAAGGTCCCAGGTATACAGTAGACCTGAAGTGAGGCATCGGAATCTAACACTGGTCTCACAGGAAAGATTCAAACATAGACAGTAAGAAGATTCTGTCTTCCTTTACTTAAGTCCGGATTGTGCATTTTGTATTTAATTACGATGCAATTTCTGTGTTTCATCGTCAATAAGAAGGTCCAAGGGATACAGTAAACATGAAGTGAAGCATCAGAATTAAAAACTGGTCTCACGGAAAGGCTCTAATCATAGAAAGTAAGAAGAGTAAGTCTTCTTGTAATTAAGTCGGCATTGTGCCTTTTGTATTTAATTCCGATGCAATTTCCGTGTTTCACCGTCAATAAGAAAGTCCAAGGGATACAGTAAACCTGAAGTGATGCATCGATATCTAAAACTGGTCTCACAGGAAAGGTTCAAATCATAGACAATAAGAAGGGTCAGTCTTCTTGTACTTAATTCGGCAATGTTCCTTTTCTATTTATTTCCTATGCAATTTCTGTGTTTCATCGTCAATAGGAATATCCGAGGGATACAGTAAACCTGAAGTGATGCATCGATATCTAAAACTGGTCTCACAGGAAAGTCGCAAATCATAGAAAGTAAGCAGAGTCAGTCCTCTTGTACTTATGTCGGATTTGTACCTTTTGTATTTAATTACGATGCAATTTCTGTGTTTCTGCGTCAATAAGAAGGTCCAAGGGATATTGTAAACCTGAAGTGATGCATCGATATCTAGAACTGGACTCACAGGAAAGCCTCAAATCATAGAATGTAAGAAGAGTCAGTACTCTATTACATATGTCGGCATTGTGCCTTTTGTATTTAATTCCGATGCAAATTGTGTTTCATCGTCTATATGAAGGTCTGAGGGATACAGTAAACCTGAAGTGAAGCATCGGAATCTAAAACTGGTCTGACAGTAAAGGTTCAAAAAATAGACAATAAGTAGAGTCAGTCATCTTGTACTGAAAATGGCATTGTGCATTTTGTATTTAATGCCGATGCAATTTCTGTGTTTCATCGTCAATAGGAATCTCCAAGGGATACAGTAAACCTGAAGTGAAGCATCGGAATCTAAAACTGGTCTCACAGGAAAGGCTCAAATCATAGATTGTAAGAAGGGTCAGTCCTCTTCCACTTAAGTCTTCATTGTGCCTTTTTTATTAAACTACGATGCAATTTCTGTGATTCATCGTCAATAAGAAGGACCAAGGGATAAAGTAAACTTGAAGTGAAGCATCGATATCAATATGTGGTCTCACGGGAAGGGCTCAAATCATAAAATGTAAGAAGAGTCAGTCCTCTTGTACTTAATTCGGCATTGTGTCTTTTGTATTTAATTCGGATGCAATTTCTGTTATTCATCGTCAATAAGAAGGTCCAAGGGATGCAGTAAACCTGAAGTAAAACATCGGAATCTGTAACTGGTCTCACAGGAAATGCTCCAGACATTGACAGTAAGAAGAGTTAGTCTTCTTGGACTTAAGTCGGCATTGTGCCTTTTTATTCAAATCCGATGCTATTTCTGTGTTTCATCGTCAATAAGAAAGTCCAAGGGATACAGTAAACCTGAAGTGAAGCATTGGACACTAAAACCGGTCTCACAGGAAAGGTTCAAAACATAGACAGTAAGAAGAGTCAGTCTTCTTGTCCTTAAGTCTGCATAGTGCCCTTCTGTTTAAATCCGATGCAATTTCTGTGTTTCATCGTCAATAACAACGTCCAAGGGATGCAGTGAAAGTGAAGTGAAGCATTGGAATCTAAAACTGGTCTCACACGAAAGGTTCCAAACACAGACAGTTAGAAGGGTCAGTCTTCTTGTACCTAAGTCAACATTCTGCCATTTGTATTTAATTCCAATGCAATTTCTGTGTTTCATCGTCAATAAGAAGGTCCAAGGGATACAGTAAACCTAAAGTGAAGCATCGGAATATAAAACAGGCCTCAGAGGAAAGGTTCAAAGCATTGGCAGTATGAAGAGTCAGTCTTCTTGTACTTAAGTCGGCATTGTGCCTTTTGTATTTATTTCCGATGCAATATCTGTGTTTCATCGTCAATAAGAAGGTCCAAGGGATACAGTAAACCTGAAGTGAAGCATCGGAATCTAAAACTGGTCTCACAGGAAAGGTTCATACATAGACAGTAAGAAGAGTCAATCTTCTTGTACTTAAGTCAGCATTGTGCCTTTCGTATTTAGTTCCGATGCAATTTCTGTGTTTCATCGTCAATAAGAAGGTCCAAGGGATACAGTAAACCTGAAGTGAAGCATCGGACTCTAAAACCGGTCTCACAGGAAAGGTTCAAAACATAGACAGTAAGAAGAGTCAGTGTCCTTGTACTTCAGTCGACATTGTGCCTTTTGTATTTAATTCCTATGCAATTTCTGTGTTTGATCGTCAATAAGTAGGTCCAAGGGATACAGTAAACCTGTAGTGATGCATCAATAGCTAAAACTGGACTCTCAGGAGAGTCTCAAATCATAGAATGTAAGTAGTCTCAGTCCTCTTGTACTTAAGTCGACATTGTGCCTTTTGTATTTACTCCGATGCATTTTCTGTGTTTCACCGTCAATAAGAAGGTCCAAGGGATAGAGTAAACCTGAAGTGAAGCATTGATATCTAAAACTGGTCTCACAGGAAAGGTTAAAAAAATTGATACTAAGAAGAGTCAGTCTTCTTGTACCTAAGTCGGCATTGTGCCTATTGTATTTAATTCCGATGCAATATCTGTGTTTCATCGTCAATTAGATGGTCCAAGGTATACAGTAAACCAGAAGTAAAGCATCAGAATCTAGAACTGGTCTCACAGAAAAGGCTAAAATAATAGAATGTAAGAAGAGTTATTCGTCTTGTCCTTAAGTCGGCATTGTGCCTTTGGTATTTAATTCCGATGCAGTTTCTGTGTTTCATCGTCAACAAGAAGGTCCAAGGGATATATTAAACCAGAAGTGAAGCATCGGAATCTAAAACTGAACTCACAGGAAAGGCTAAAATAATAGAATGTAAGAAGAGTCAATGCTCTTATACTTAAGTCGGCATTGTGCCTTTTGTATTTAATTGCGATGAATTTTCTGCGTTTCATCGTCAATAAGAAGGTCCATGGGATACAGTAAACCTGAGGTGAAGCATCGGAATCTAAAACTGGTCTCACACGAAAGGTTCAAAACATAGACAGTAAGCAGAGATAGTCATCTTGTACTGAAGTCGGCATTGTCCCTTTTGTACTTACTTCCGATGCAATTTCTGTACTTCATCGTCAATAAGAGGGTCCAAGGGAAACAGTAAACCTGAAGTGAAGCTTTGGAATCTAAAACCGGTCTCTCAGGAAAGGTTCAAAACATAGACAGTTAGAAGAGTCAGTCTTCTAGTACTTAAGTCGTCATTGTGCCTTTTGTAATTAATACCGATGCACTTTCTGTGTTTCATCGTCAATAAGAAGATCCAAGGGATACAGTAAACCTGAAGTGAAGCATCGGAATCTAAAACTGGTCTCACAGGCATGGCTCCAATCATAGAATGTATGAAGAGTCAGTCCTCTTGTACCTAAGTCGGCATTGTGCCTAATGTATTTAATTCCGATGCAATTTCTGTGTTTCATCGTCAATTAGATGGTCCAAGGTATACAGTAAACCAGAAGTAAAGCATCAGAATCTAGAACCTGGTCTCACAGAAAAGGATAAATAATAGAATGTAAGAAGAGTTATTCCTCTTGTCCTTTAGTCGGCATTGTGCCTTTTGTATTTAGTTCCGATGCAGTTTCTGTGTTTCATCGTCAATAAGAAGGTCCAAGGGATACAGTAAACCTGAAGTGATGCATCGATATCAAAAACTGGTCTCACGGGAAAGGCTAAAATCATAGAATGTAAGAAGAGTCAATCCTCTTGCACTTAAGTCGTCATTGTGAATTTTGTATTTAATTATCATGCATATGCTGTGTTTCATCGTCAATAAGAAGGACCAAGGGATACAGTAAACCAGAAGTGAAGCATCGATTTCTAAAACTCGTCTCACAGGAGAGGTTTAAATCATAGATACTAAGAAGAGTCAGTCTTCTTGTACTTACGTCGGCATTGTGCGTTTTGTATTTAATTCTGATGCAATATCTGTGTTTCATCGTCATTAAGAAGGTCCAAGGGAAACAGTAAACCTGATGTTAAGCATCGGAATCTAAAACTGGTCTCACAGGAAAGGCTCAACTCATCGAAAGTAAGAATAGTCAGTCCTCTTGTCCATAAGGCGGCATTGTGCCTTTTGTATTTGATTCCTATGCTATTTCTGTGTTTCATCGTCAATAAGAAGGTCCAAGGGATATAGTATACCTGAAGTGAAGCATCGATTTGTAAAACTGCTCTCACAGGAGAGGTTCAAAGCATAGACAGTAAGAGGAAACAGTCTTCTTGTACTTAAGTCGGCATTGTGCGTTTTGTATTTAATTCCGATGCAATCTCTGTGTTTCATCGACAATAAGAAGATCAAAGGGACAGAGTAAACATGAAGTTAAGCATCGGACTCTAAAACTGGTCTCACTGGAATGGTTCAAAACATAGACAGTAAGAAGTATCAGTCTTCTTGTTCTTAAGTCGGCATTGTGCCTTTTGTATTTACTTCCGATGCAATTTATGTGTTTCATCGTCAATAAGAGGGTCCAAGAGATACATTAAACCGGAAGTGAAGCATTGGAATCTATAACTGGTCTCACACGAATGGCAAAAATCATAGAATGTAAGAAGAGTCAATCCTCTTGTACTTAAGTCGGCATTGTGCCTTTTGTATTTAATTCCGATGCAATTTCAGTAATTCCTCGTCAATAAGAATGTCCATGGGATACAGTAAACCTGAAGTGAAGTATCGGAATCTAAAACTGGTCTCACGCGAAAGGTTCAAAACATAGACAGTAAGCAGAGTCAGTCATCTTGTACTTAAGTCTTCATTGTGCCCTTTGTATTTAATTCCGATTCAAATTCAGTGTTTCATCGTCAATAAGATGGTCCCAGGGATACAGTAAACCTGAAGTGAAGTATCGGAATCTAAAACTGGTCTCACGCGAAAGGTTCAAAACATAGACAGTAAGCAGAGTCAGTCATCTTGTACTGAAGTCGGCATTGTCCCTTTTGTACTTACTTCCGATGCAATTTCTGTGCTTCATCGTCATTAAGAGGGTCCAAGGAAAACAGTAAACCTGAAGTGAAGCTTTGGAATCTAAAACTGGTCTCTCAGGAAAGGTTCAAAACATAGACAGTAAGAAGAGTCAGTCTTCTAGTACTTAAGTCGTCATTGTGCCTTTTGTATTTAATACCGATGCACTTTCTGTGTTTCATCGTCAATAAGAAGATCCAAGGGATACAGTAAACCTGAAGTGAAGCATCGGAGTCTAAACCAGGTCTCACAGGAAAGGTTCAAATCATGCACAGTAAGAGGAGTCAGTCTTCTTGTACTTAAGTTGTCATTGTGCCATTAGCATTTGATTCCGAAGCAATTTCTGTGTTTAATCATCAGTAAGAAGGTCCAAGGGATACAGTAAACCTGAAGTGAAGCATCATAATCTAAAACTGGTCTCACAGGAATGGTTCAAAGCATAGACAGTAAGAAGACTAAGTCTTCTTGTACTTAAGTCAACGTTGTGCCTTTTGTACTTATTTCCGATGCAATTTCTGTGATTCATCGTCAATAAGAAGGACCAAGGGATAAAGTAAACTTGAAGTGAAGCATTGGACACTAAAACCGGTCTCACAGGAAAGGTTCAAAACATAGACAGTAAGAAGAGTCAGTCTTCTTGTCCTTAAGTCTGCAGGAAAGGTTCAAAACATAGACAGTAAGAAGAGTCAGTCTTCTTGTCCTTAAGTCTGCATTGTGCCCTTCTGTTTAAATCCGATGCAATTTCTGTGTTTCATCGTCAATAACATCGTCCAAGGGATGCAGTGAAAGTGAAGTGAAGCATTGGAATCTAAAACTGGTCTCACAGGAAAGGTTCCAAACACAGACAGTTAGAAGGGTCAGTCTTCTTGTACCTAAGTCAACATTCTGCCATTTGTATTTAATTCCGATGCAATTTCTGTGTTTCATCGTCAATAAGAAGGTCCAAGGGATACAGTAAACTTAAAGTGAAGCATCGGAATATAAAACAGGCCTCAGAGGAAAGGTTCAAAGCATTGGCAGTATGAAGAGTCAGTCTTCTTGTACTTAAGTCGGCATTGTGCCTTTTGTATTTATTTCCGATGCAATATATGTGTTTCATCGTCAATAAGAAGGTCCAAGGGATACAGTAAACCTGAAGTGAAGCATCGGAATCTAAAACTGGTCTCACAGGAAAGGTTCATACATAGACAGTAAGAAGAGTCAATCTTCTTGTACTTAAGTCAGTATTGTGCCTTTCGTATTTAGTTCCGATGCAATTTCTGTGTTTCATCGTCAATAAGAAGGTCCAAGGGATACAGTAAACCTGAAGTGAAGCATCGGACTCTAAAACCGGTCTCACAGGAAAGGTTCAAAACATAGACAGTAAGAAGAGTCAGTGTCCTTGTACTTCAGTCGATATTGTGCCTTTTTAATTTAATTCCTATGCAATTTCTGTGTTTGATCGTCAATAAGTAGGTCCAAGTGATACAGTAAACCTGTAGTGATGCATCAATAGCTAAAACTGGACTCTCAGGAGAGTCTCAAATCATAGAATGTAAGAAGTCTCAGTCCTCTTGTACTTAAGACGACATTGTGCCTTTTGTATTTACTCCGATGCATTTTCTGTGTTTCACCGTCAATAAGAAGGTCCAAGGGATGGAGTAAACCTGAAGTGAAGCATTGATATCTAATACTGGTCTCACAGGAAAGGTTAAAAAAATTGACACTAAGAAGAGTCAGTCTTCTTGTACCTAAGTCGGCATTGTGCCTATTGTATTTAATTCCGATGCAATTTCTGTGTTTCATCGTCAATTAGATGGTCCAAGGTATACAGTAAACCAGAAGTAAAGCATCAGAATCTAGAACTGGTCTCACAGAAAAGGCTAAAATAATAGAATGTAAGAAGAGTTATTCGTCTTGTCCTTAAGTCGGCATTGTGCCTTTGGTATTTAATTCCGATGCAGTTTCTGTGTTTCATCGTCAACAAGAAGGTCCAAGGGATACATTAAACCGGAAGTGAAGCATCGGAATCTAAAACTGAACTCACAGGAAAGGCTAAAATCATAGAATGTAAGAAGAGTCAATGCTCTTATACTTAAGTCGGCATTGTGCCTTTTGTATTTAATTGCGATGCAATTTCTGTGTTTCATCGTCAATAAGAAGGTCCAAGGGATACAGTAAACCTGAGGTGAAGCATCGGAATCTAAAACTGGTCTCACACGAAAGGTTCAAAACATAGACAGTAAGCAGAGATAGTCATCTTGTACTGAAGTCGGCATTGTCCCTTTTGTACTTACTTCCGATGCAATTTCTGTACTTCATCGTCAATAAGAGGGTCCAAGGGAAACAGTAAACCTGAAGTGAGGCTTTGGAATCTAAAACCGGTCTCTCAGGAAAGGTTCAAAACATAGACAGTTAGAAGAGTCAGTCTTCTAGTACTTAAGTCGTCATTGTGCCTTTTGTAATTAATACCGATGCACTTTCTGTGTTTCATCGTCAATAAGAAGATCCAAGGGAGACAGTAAACCTGAAGTGAAGCATCGGAATCTAAAACTGGTCTCACAGGAAAGGTTCAAATCATAGACAGTAAGGAGAGTCAGTCTTCTTGTACTTAATTTGTCATTGTGCCATTAGTATTTGATTCCGAAGCAATTTCTGTGTTTAATCATCAGTAAGAAGGTCCAAGGGATACAGTAAACCTGAAGTGAAGCATCATAATCTAAAACTGGTCTCACAGAAATGGTTCAAAGCATAGACAGTAAGAAGAATCAGTCTTCTTGTACTTAAGCCAACGTTGTGCCTTTTGTACTTATGTCAAATGCAATTTCTGTGTTTCAACGTCAATAAGAAGGACCAAGGGATACAGCAAACCTGAAGTGAAGCATCGGAATCTAAAACTGGTGTCACAGGAAAGGTTCAAATCATAGAATGTAGGAAGAGTCAGTCCTCATGTACTTAAGTCGGCATTGTGCCTTTTGTATTTAATTACGATGCAATTTCTGTGTTTCATCGTCAATAAGAAGTTCCAAGGGATACAGTGAAGCGGAAGAGAAGCATCGGAATCTAAAACTGGTCTCACAGGCATGGCTCCAATCATAGAATGTATGAAGAGTCAGTCCTCTTGTACCTAAGTCGGCATTGTGCCTAATGTATTTAATTCCGATGCAATTTCTGTGTTTCATCGTCAATTAGATGGTCCAAGGTATACAGTAAACCAGAAGTAAAGCATCAGAATCTAGAACCTGGTCTCACAGAAAAGGCTAAAATAATAGAATGTAAGAAGAGTTATTCCTCTTGTCCTTAAGTCGGCATTGTGCCTTATGTATTTAGTTCCGATGCAGTTTCTGTGTTTCATCGTCAATAAGAAAGTCCAAGGGATGCAGTAAACCTGAAGTGATGCATCGATTTCAAAAACTGGTCTCACGGGAAAGGCTAAAATCATAGAATGTAAGAAGAGTCAATCCTCTTGCACTTAAGTCGTCATTGTGAATTTTGTATTTAATTATCATGCATATGCTGTGTTTCATCGTCAATAAGAAGGACCAAGGGATACAGTAAACCAGAAGTGAAGCATCGATTTCTAAAACTCGTCTCACAGGAGAGGTTTAAATCATAGATACTAAGAAGAGTCAGTCTTCTTGTACTTACGTCGGCATTGTGCGTTTTGTATTTAATTCTGATGCAATATCTGTGTTTCATCGTCATTAAGAAGGTCCAAGGGAAACAGTAAACCTGATGTTAAGCATCGGAATCTAAAACTGGTCTCACAGGAAAGGCTCAACTCATCGAAAGTAAGAATAGTCTGTCCTCTTGTCCTTAAGGCGGCATTGTGCCTTTTGTATTGCATTCCTATGCAATTTCTGTGTTTCATCGTCAATAAGAAGGTCCAAGGGATATAGTATACCTGAAGTGAAGCATCGATTTGTAAAACTGCTCTCACCGGAGAGGCTCAAAACATAGACAGTAAGAGGAAACAGTCTTCTTGTTCTTAAGTCGGCATTGCGCCTTTTATACTTAATTCCGATGCAGTTTCTGTGTTTCATCGTCAATATGATGGTCCTACTGATACAGTAAACCTAAAGTGAAGCATCGGAATCTAAAACTGGTCTCACAGGAAAGGTTCAAATCATAGAATGTAAGAAGAGTCAGTCTTCTTGTACTTAAGTCGGCATTGTGCCTTTTGTATTTACTTCCGATGCAATTTATGTGTTTCATCGTCAATAAGAGGGTCCAAGAGATACATTAAACCGGAAGTGAAGCATTGGAATCTATAACTGGTCTCACACGAATGGCAAAAATCATAGAATGTAAGAAGAGTCAATCCTCTTGTACTTAAGTCGGCATTGTGCCTTTTGTATTTAATTCCGATGCAATTTCAGTAATTCCTCGTCAATAAGAATGTCCATGGGATACAGTAAACCTGAAGTGAAGTATCGGAATCTAAAACTGGTCTCACGCGAAAGGTTCAAAACATAGACAGTAAGCAGAGTCAGTCATCTTGTACTTAAGTCTTCATTGTGCCCTTTGTATTTAATTCCGATGCAAATTCAGTGTTTCATCGTCAATAAGATGGTCCCAGGGATACAGTAAACCTGAAGTGAAGTATCGGAATCTAAAACTGGTCTCACGCGAAAGGTTCAAAACATAGACAGTAAGCAGAGTCAGTCATCTTGTACTGAAGTCGGCATTGTCCCTTTTGTACTTACTTCCGATGCAATTTCTGTGCTTCATCGTCATTAAGAGGGTCCAAGGAAAACAGTAAACCTGAAGTGAAGCTTTGGAATCTAAAACTGGTCTCTCAGGAAAGGTTCAAAACATAGACAGTAAGAAGAGTCAGTCTTCTAGTACTTAAGTCGTCATTGTGCCTTTTGTATTTAATACCGATGCACTTTCTGTGTTTCATCGTCAATAAGAAGATCCAAGGGATACAGTAAACCTGAAGTGAAGCATCGGAGTCTAAACCAGGTCTCACAGGAAAGGTTCAAATCATGCACAGTAAGAGGAGTCAGTCTTCTTGTACTTAAGTTGTCATTGTGCCATTAGCATTTGATTCCGAAGCAATTTCTGTGTTTAATCATCAGTAAGAAGGTCCAAGGGATACAGTAAACCTGAAGTGAAGCATCATAATCTAAAACTGGTCTCACAGGAATGGTTCAAAGCATAGACAGTAAGAAGACTAAGTCTTCTTGTACTTAAGCCTACGTTGTGCCTTTTGTACTTATTTCCGATGCAATTTCTGTGATTCATCGTCAATAAGAAGGACCAAGGGATAAAGTAAACTTGAAGTGAAGCATTGGACACTAAAACCGGTCTCACAGGAAAGGTTCAAAACATAGACAGTAAGAAGAGTCAGTCTTCTTGTCCTTAAGTCTGCAGGAAAGGTTCAAAACATAGACAGTAAGAAGAGTCAGTCTTCTTGTCCTTAAGTCTGCATTGTGCCCTTCTGTTTAAATCCGATGCAATTTCTGTGTTTCATCGTCAATAACATCGTCCAAGGGATGCAGTGAAAGTGAAGTGAAGCATTGGAATCTAAAACTGGTCTCACAGGAAAGGTTCATACATAGACAGTAAGAAGAGTCAATCTTCTTGTACTTAAGTCAGCATTGTGCCTTTCGTATTTAGTTCCGATGCAATTTCTGTGTTTCATCGTCAATAAGAAGGTCCAAGGGATACAGTAAACCTGAAGTGAAGCATCGGACTCTAAAACCGGTCTCACAGGAAAGGTTCAAAACATAGACAGTAAGAAGAGTCAGTGTCCTTGTACTTCAGTCGATATTGTGCCTTTTTAATTTAATTCCTATGCAATTTCTGTGTTTGATCGTCAATAAGTAGGTCCAAGTGATACAGTAAACCTGTAGTGATGCATCAATAGCTAAAACTGGACTCTCAGGAGAGTCTCAAATCATAGAATGTAAGAAGTCTCAGTCCTCTTGTACTTAAGACGACATTGTGCCTTTTGTATTTACTCCGATGCATTTTCTGTGTTTCACCGTCAATAAGAAGGTCCAAGGGATGGAGTAAACCTGAAGTGAAGCATTGATATCTAATACTGGTCTCACAGGAAAGGTTAAAAAAATTGACACTAAGAAGAGTCAGTCTTCTTGTACCTAAGTCGGCATTGTGCCTATTGTATTTAATTCCGATGCAATTTCTGTGTTTCATCGTCAATTAGATGGTCCAAGGTATACAGTAAACCAGAAGTAAAGCATCAGAATCTAGAACTGGTCTCACAGAAAAGGCTAAAATAATAGAATGTAAGAAGAGTTATTCGTCTTGTCCTTAAGTCGGCATTGTGCCTTTGGTATTTAATTCCGATGCAGTTTCTGTGTTTCATCGTCAACAAGAAGGTCCAAGGGATACATTAAACCGGAAGTGAAGCATCGGAATCTAAAACTGAACTCACAGGAAAGGCTAAAATCATAGAATGTAAGAAGAGTCAATGCTCTTATACTTAAGTCGGCATTGTGCCTTTTGTATTTAATTGCGATGCAATTTCTGTGTTTCATCGTCAATAAGAAGGTCCAAGGGATACAGTAAACCTGAGGTGAAGCATCGGAATCTAAAACTGGTCTCACACGAAAGGTTCAAAACATAGACAGTAAGCAGAGATAGTCTTCTTGTACTGAAGTCGGCATTGTCCCTTTTGTACTTACTTCCGATGCAATTTCTGTACTTCATCGTCAATAAGAGGGTCCAAGGGAAACAGTAAACCTGAAGTGAGGCTTTGGAATCTAAAACCGGTCTCTCAGGAAAGGTTCAAAACATAGACAGTTAGAAGAGTCAGTCTTCTAGTACTTAAGTCGTCATTGTGCCTTTTGTAATTAATACCGATGCACTTTCTGTGTTTCATCGTCAATAAGAAGATCCAAGGGAGACAGTAAACCTGAAGTGAAGCATCGGAATCTAAAACTGGTCTCACAGGAAGGGTTCAAATCATAGACAGTAAGGAGAGTCAGTCTTCTTGTACTTAATTTGTCATTGTGCCATTAGTATTTGATTCCGAAGCAATTTCTGTGTTTAATCATCAGTAAGAAGGTCCAAGGGATACAGTAAACCTGAAGTGAAGCATCATAATCTAAAACTGGTCTCACAGAAATGGTTCAAAGCATAGACAGTAAGAAGAATCAGTCTTCTTGTACTTAAGCCAACGTTGTGCCTTTTGTACTTATTTCAAATGCAATTTCTGTGTTTCAACGTCAATAAGAAGGACCAAGGGATACAGCAAACCTGAAGTGAAGCATCGGAATCTAAAACTGGTGTCACAGGAAAGGTTCAAATCATAGAATGTAGGAAGAGTCAGTCCTCATGTACTTAAGTCGGCATTGTGCCTTTTGTATTTAATTACGATGCAATTTCTGTGTTTCATCGTCAATAAGAAGTTCCAAGGGATACAGTGAAGCGGAAGAGAAGCATCGGAATCTAAAACTGGTCTCACAGGCATGGCTCCAATCATAGAATGTATGAAGAGTCAGTCCTCTTGTACCTAAGTCGGCATTGTGCCTAATGTATTTAATTCCGATGCAATTTCTGTGTTTCATCGTCAATTAGATGGTCCAAGGTATACAGTAAACCAGAAGTAAAGCATCAGAATCTAGAACCTGGTCTCACAGAAAAGGCTAAAATAATAGAATGTAAGAAGAGTTATTCCTCTTGTCCTTAAGTCGGCATTGTGCCTTATGTATTTAGTTCCGATGCAGTTTCTGTGTTTCATCGTCAATAAGAAAGTCCAAGGGATGCAGTAAACCTGAAGTGATGCATCGATTTCAAAAACTGGTCTCACGGGAAAGGCTAAAATCATAGAATGTAAGAAGAGTCAATCCTCTTGCACTTAAGTCGTCATTGTGAATTTTGTATTTAATTATCATGCATATGCTGTGTTTCATCGTCAATAAGAAGGACCAAGGGATACAGTAAACCAGAAGTGAAGCATCGATTTCTAAAACTCGTCTCACAGGAGAGGTTTAAATCATAGATACTAAGAAGAGTCAGTCTTCTTGTACTTACGTCGGCATTGTGCGTTTTGTATTTAATTCTGATGCAATATCTGTGTTTCATCGTCATTAAGAAGGTCCAAGGGAAACAGTAAACCTGATGTTAAGCATCGGAATCTAAAACTGGTCTCACAGGAAAGGCTCAACTCATCGAAAGTAAGAATAGTCTGTCCTCTTGTCCTTAAGGCGGCATTGTGCCTTTTGTATTGCATTCCTATGCAATTTCTGTGTTTCATCGTCAATAAGAAGGTCCAAGGGATATAGTATACCTGAAGTGAAGCATCGATTTGTAAAACTGCTCTCACCGGAGAGGCTCAAAACATAGACAGTAAGAGGAAACAGTCTTCTTGTTCTTAAGTCGGCATTGCGCCTTTTATACTTAATTCCGATGCAGTTTCTGTGTTTCATCGTCAATATGATGGTCCTACTGATACAGTAAACCTAAAGTGAAGCATCGGAATCTAAAACTGGTCTCACAGGAAAGGTTCAAATCATAGAATGTAAGAAGAGTCAGTCTTCTTGTACTTAAGTCGGCATTGTGCCTTTTGTATTTACTTCCGATGCAATTTATGTGTTTCATCGTCAATAAGAGGGTCCAAGAGATACATTAAACCGGAAGTGAAGCATTGGAATCTATAACTGGTCTCACACGAATGGCAAAAATCATAGAATGTAAGAAGAGTCAATCCTCTTGTACTTAAGTCGGCATTGTGCCTTTTGTATTTAATTCCGATGCAATTTCAGTAATTCCTCGTCAATAAGAATGTCCAAGGGATACAGCAAACCTGAAGTGAAGTATCGGAATCTAAAACTGGTCTCACGCGAAAGGTTCAAAACATAGACAGTAAGCAGAGTCAGTCATCTTGTTCTTAAGTCTTCATTGTGCCCTTTGTATTTAATTCCGATGCAAATTCAGTGTTTCATCGTCAATAAGATGGTCCCAGGGATACAGTAAACCTGAAGTGAAGTATCGGAATCTAAAACTGGTCTCACGCGAGGGTTCAAAACATAGACAGTAAGCAGAGTCAGTCATCTTGTACTGAAGTCGGCGTTGTTCCTTTTGTACTTACTTCCAATGCAATTTCTGTGCTTCATCGTCATTAAGAGGGTCCAAGGGAAACAGTAAACCTGAAGTGAAGCTTTGGAATCTAAAACTGGTCTCTCAGGATAGGTTCAAAACATAGACAGTAAGAAGAGTCAGTCTTCTAGTACTTAAGTCGTCATTGAGCCTTTTGTATTTAATACCGATGCACTTTCTGTGTTTCATCGTCAATAAGAAGATCCAAGGGATACAGTAAACCTGAAGTGAAGCATCGGAGTCCAAACCATGTCTCACAGGAAAGGTTCAAATCATGCACAGTAAGAGGAGTCAGTCTTCTTGTACTTAAGATGTCATTGTGCCATTAGCATTTGATTCCGAAGCAATTTCTGTGTTTAATCATCAGTAAGAAGGTCCAAGGGATACAGTAAACCTGAAGTGAAGCATCAAAATCTAAAACTGGTCTCACAGGAATGGTTCAAAGCATAGACAGTAAGAAGAATAAGTCTTCTTGTACTTAAGCCAACGTTGTGCCTTTTGTACTTATTTCCGATGCAATTTCTGTGTTTCAACGTCAATCAGAAGGTCCAAGGGATACAGTAAACCTGAAGTGAAGCATCGGAATCGAAAACTGGTGTCACAGGAAAGGTTCAAATTATAGAATGTGAGAAGTGTCAGTCTTCTTGTACTTAAGTCGGCATTGTGCCATTTGTATTTAATTCCAAGAAGTACCAAGGGATACAGTAAACCAGAAGTGAAGCATCGGAATCTAAAACTGGTCTCACAGGCAAGGCTCCAATCATAGCATGTATGAAGAGTCAGTCCACTTGTACCTAAGTCGGCATTGTGCCTTTTGTATTTAATTCCGATGCAATTTCTGTGTTTCATCGTCAATAAGAAGGACCAAGGGATACATTAAACCAGAAGTGAAGCCTCGATTTCTAAAACTGGTCTCACAGGAGAGGTTCAAAACATAGATACTAAGAAGAGACAGTCTTCTTGTACTTACATCGGCATTGTGCCTTTTGTATTTAATTCCGATGCAATTTCAGTGTTTCATCGTCAATAAGAAGGTCCAAGGGATACAGTATACCTGAAGTGAAGCATCGATTTCAAAAACACCTCTCACAGGAGAGGTTCAAATCATAGACAGTAAGAAGAGTCAGTCTTCTTGTACATAAGACGGCTTTGTGCCTTTTGTATCTAATTCCGATGCAATTTATGTGTTTTATCGTCAATAAGACGGTCCAAGGGATACAGTAAACCTGAAGTGAAGCATCGATATCTAAAACTGGTCTCACAGGAGAGCTTAAAAACATAGACACTAAGAAGAGTCAGTCTTTATGTACTTAAGTCGTCATTGTGCGTTTTGTATTTAATTCCGATGCAATCTTTGTGTTTTATCGACAATAAGAAGGGCAAAGGGACAGAACAAACCTGAAGTTAACCATCGGAATCTAAAACTGGCCTCACTGGAATGGTTCAAAACATAGACAGTAAGAAGTATCAGTCTTCTTGTTCTTAAGTCGGCATTGCGCCTTTTGTACTTAATTCCGATGCAATTTATGTGTTTTATCGTCAATAAGAAGGTCCAAGGGATACAGTAAACCTGAAGTGAAGCATCGAGATCTAAAACTGGTCTCACAGGAGAGGCTGAAAGCAAAGACTGTAGGAAGAGTCAGTCTTCTGTGCTTAAGTCGGCATTGTGCTTTTGTATTCAATTCCGGTGCAATTCCTATGTTTCGTCGTCAATAAGAAGGTCCAAGGGATACAGTATACCGAAAGTGAAGCATCGGATTCTAAAACTGGTCTCACAGGCAAGGCTCAAATCATAGAATGTAAGAAGTGTCAGTCCTCTTGTACCTAAGTCGGCATTGTGCCTTTTGTATTTAATTCCGATGCAATTTCAGTGTTTCATCGTCAATAAGAAGGTCCAAGGGATATAGTATACCTGAAGTGAAGCATCGATATCTTAAACTGGTCTCACAGGAGAGGTTCCAAACATATACATTAAGAAGGGTCAGTCTTATTGTACTTCAGTCGGCATTGTGCGTTTAGTATTTAATTCCGAAGCAATCTCTGTGTTTCATCGTCAATAAGAAAGGCAATGGGACAGAGTAAAGCTGAAGTTAAGCATCGGAATCTCAAACTGGTCTCACAGGAATGGTTCAAACCATATACAGTAGGAAGTATCAATCTTCTTGTACTTAAGTCGGCATTGTGCCTTTTGTACTTAATCCCGATGCAATTTCTGTGTTTCATTGTCAATAAGAAGGTCCAAGGGATATAGTAAACATGAAGGTAAGCATCGGAATCTAAAACTGGTCTGACAGGAAGAGTTCAAACCACAGACTGTAAGAAGAGTCAGTGTTCTTGTACTTAAGTTGTCATTGTGACTTTAGTATTTAATTCCGATGCAATTTCTGTGTTACATCGTCATTAAGAAGGTCCAAGGGATACAGTAAACCGGAAGTGAAGCACCGGAATCTAAAACTGGTCTCACAGGAAAGATCCAAATCACAGAATGTAAGAGGAGTCAGTCCTCTTGTACTTAAGTCGGCATTGTGCCTTTTGTATTTAATTCCGAAGCAATTTCTGAGTCTAATCGTAAATAAGAAGGTCCTAGGGATACAGTAAACCTGAAGTGTATCATCGGAATCCAAAACTGGCATCACAGGAAAGGCTCAAATCATAGATTGTAAGAAGAGTTAGTCCTCTTGTACTTAGGTCGGCATTGTGCCTTTGGGATTTACTTCCGATGCAATTTCTATTTCATCTTCAATACGATGGTCCAAGGGATACAGTAAACCCGAAGTGTAGCATCGGAATTTAAAACTGGTCTCACAGGAAAGGCTCAAATAATAGAATGTAAGAAGTGTCAGTCCTCTTGTCCTTAAACGGCATTGTGCCTTTACTATTTAATTCCGATGCAATTTCTGTGTTTCATCGTCAATAAGAAGGTCCAAGGGTTACAGTAAACCTGAAGTCATGCATCGATATCTAAAACTGGTCTCACAGGAGAGGCTAAAATCATAGAATGTAAGAAGAGTCAGTCATCTTGTACTTAAGCCGACATTGTGCCTTTTTTATTTTATTCCGATGCTATTTCCGTTTTTCATCGTCAGTAAGAAGGTCCAAGGGATATAGTAAACCTGAAGTGAAGTATCGATATCTAAAACTGGTCTCACAGGAATGTCTCAAATCATAGAATGTTAGAAGAGTCAGTCCTCTGATTCTTAAGTCGACATTGTGCCTTTTGTATTTAATTATGATGCATATTCTGTGTTTTATCAATAATAAGCAGGTCCAAGGGATACAGTAAACCCGAAGTGAAGAATCGATATCTAAATTTGGTCTGACAGGATAGGTTCAAAACATAGACACTAAGAATAGTCAGTCTTCTTGTACTTAAGTCGGCGTTGTGCCTTCTGTACTTAATTCCGATAAAGTTTCTGTGTTTCATCGTCAATAAGAAGGTCCAAGGGATACAGTTAACCTGAAGTGAAGCATCGGAATCTAAAAGTGGTCTCACAGGAAAGGTTCAAATCATAGAATGTAAGAACAGTCAGTCTTCTTGTACTAAAGTCGGCATTGTGCTTTTCTATTTAACTCAGATGCAATTTGTGTTTCATCGTCAATATGAAGGTCCAAGGGATACGGTGAACCTGAAGTGAAGCATCGATATCTCAAACTGGTCTCACAGGAAAGGCTCAAAGCATTGACAGTAAGAAGAGTCAGTCTTCTGTTCTTAAGTCGGCATCGTGCATTTTGCATTTAATTCCGATGCAATTTCTGTGTTTCATTGTCAATAAGAAAGTCCCAGGGATACACTAAACCGGAAGTGATGCATCGGAATCTAAAACTTGTTTCACAGGAAAGGCTCAGATCATAGAATGTAAGAAGAGGCAGTCTTCTTGTTCTTAAGTCGGCAATGTGCAATTTGTATTTAATTCCGAAACAATTTATGTGTTTCTCCGTCAACAAGATGGTCCAAGGGATACAGTATACATGAAGTGAAGGATCGGAACCTAAAATTCGTCTCCAGAAGAGGCTCAAATAATTGAATGTAAGAACAGTCAGTCCTCTTGCCCTTAAGACGCCATTGTGCCTTTTGTATTTTATTCCGATGCAATCTCTGTGTTTCATCGTCAACATGAAGGTCCAAGGGATACAGTGAACCTGAAGTGATGCATCGATATCTAAAACTGGTCTCACAGGAAAGTCTCATATCATAGAATGTAAGAAGAGTCAGTCCTCTTGTACTTAACTCGTCATTGTGCCTTTTGTATTTAATTCCGATACAATTTTTGTGTTTCATCGTCAATAAGAAGGTCCAAGGGATACAGTAAACCTGATGTAAGGCATCGATCTCTAAAACTGGTCTCACAGGAAAGGTTCAAATCATAGACAGTAAGAGGAGTCAGTCTTCTTGTACTTAAGTCGGCGTTGTGCCTTCTGTACTTAATTCCGATAAGGTTTCTGTGTTTCATCGTCAATAAGATGGTCCAAGGGATACAGTAAACCTGAAGTGAAGCATCGGAATCTAAAAGTGGTCTCACAGGAAAGGCTCAAATAATAGAATGTAAGAAGAGTCAGTCCTCTTGCCCTTAAGTCGGCATTGTGCCTTTTGTATTTAATTCCGATGCATATTCTGTGATTCATCATCCTTGAGAAGGTCCAAGGCATACTGTAAACTTGAAGTGAAGCGCTGGAATCTAAAACTGGTCTTACAGGAAAGGTTGAAAACATAGACACTAAGAAGAGTCAGTCTTCTTGTACATAAGTCGGCATTGTGCCTTTTTTATTTAATTCCGATGCAATTTCTGCGTTTCATCGTGAGTAAGAAGGTCCAAGGGATATAGTAAACCTGAAGTGAAACATCGATATCTAAAACTGGTCTCACAGGAAAGTCACAAATCATAGAATGTAAGAAGAGTCAGTCCTCTGGTTCTTAAGTCGACATTGTGCCTTTTGTATTTAATTATGATGCATGTTCTGTGTTTTATCGATTATAAGAAAGTCCAAGAGATACAGTAAACCCGAAGTGAGGCATCGATATCTAAAACTGGTCTCACAGAATAGGTTCAACCATGGACACTAAGAATAGTCAGTCTTTTTGTACTTAAGTCGGCGTTGTGCCTTCTGTACCTAATTCCGATAACGTTTCTGTGTTTCATCGTCAATAAGAAGGTCCAAGAGATACAGTAAACCTGAAGAGAATCATAGATATCTGAAACTGATCTCACAGGAAAGACGCATCATGGAATAAAAGAAGGGTCAGACCTCTTTTACTAAAGTCGGCATTGTGCCTTTTGTATATTATTCCGATGCAATTTCTGTGTTTCATCGTCAATAAGAAGGTCCAAGGGATATAGTAAACCTGAAGTGATGCATCGATATCTAAAACTGGTCTCACAGGAAAGGCTCAAATCATAGAATGTTAGAAGAGTCAGACCTCTTTTACTAAAGTCGGCAATGTGCTTTTGTATTTAACTCAGATGCAATTTGTGTTTCATCGTCAATATGAAGGTCCAAGGGATACAGTGAACCTGAGGTGAAGCATCGATGTCTCAAACTGGTCTCACAGGAAAGGCTCAAAGCATTGACAGTAAGAAAAATCAGTCTTCTGTACTCAAGTCGGCATCGTGCATTTTGCATTTAATTCCGATGCAATTTCTGTGTTTCATTGTCAATAAGAAAGTCCCAGGGATACACTAAACCGGAAGTGATGCATCGGAATCTAAAACTTGTTTCACAGGAAAGGCTCAGATCATAGAATGTAAGAAGAGGCAGTCTTCTTGTTCTTAAGTCGGCTATGTGCAATTTGTATTTAATTCCGAAACAATTTATGTGTTTCTCCGTCAACAAGATGGTCCAAGGGATACAGTATACATGAAGTGAAGGATCGGAACCTAAAATTCGTCTCCAGAAGAGGCTCAAATAATTGAATGTAAGAACAGTCAGTCCTCTTGCCCTTAAGACGCCATTGTGCCTTTTGTATTTTATTCCGATGCAATCTCTGTGTTTCATCGTCAACATGTAGGTCCAAGGGATACAGTGAACCTGAAGTGATGCATCGATATCTAAAACTGGTCTCACAGGAAAGTCTCATATCATAGAATGTAAGAAGAGTCAGTCCTCTTGTACTTAACTCGTCATTGTGCCTTTTGTATTTAATTCCGATACAATTTTTGTGTTTCATCGTCAATAAGAAGGTCCAAGGGATACAGTAAACCTGATGTAAGGCATCGATCTCTAAAACTGGTCTCACAGGAAAGGTTCAAATCATAGACAGTAAGAGGAGTCAGTCTTCTTGTACTTAAGTCGGCGTTGTGCCTTCTGTACTTAATTCCGATAAGGTTTCTGTGTTTCATCGTCAATAAGATGGTCCAAGGGATACAGTAAACCTGAAGTGAAGCATCGGAATCTAAAAGTGGTCTCACAGGAAAGGCTCAAATAATAGAATGTAAGAAGAGTCAGTCCTCTTGCCCTTAAGTCGGCATTGTGCCTTTTGTATTTAATTCCGATGCATATTCTGTGATTCATCATCCTTGAGAAGGTCCAAGGCATACTGTAAACTTGAAGTGAAGCGCTGGAATCTAAAACTGGTCTTACAGGAAAGGTTGAAAACATAGACACCAAGAAGAGTCAGTCTTCTTGTACATAAGTCGGCATTGTGCCTTTTTTATTTAATTCCGATGCAATTTCTGCGTTTCATCGTGAGTAAGAAGGTCCAGGGGATATAGTAAACCTGAAGTGAAACATCGATATCTAAAACTGGTCTCACAGGAAAGTCACAAATCATAGAATGTAAGAAGAGTCAGTCCTCTGGTTCTTAAGTCGACATTGTGCCTTTTGTATTTAATTATGATGCATGTTCTGTGTTTTATCGATTATAAGAAAGTCCAAGAGATACAGTAAACCCGAAGTGAGGCATCGATATCTAAAACTGGTCTCACAGAATAGGTTCAACCATGGACACTAAGAATAGTCAGTCTTTTTGTACTTAAGTCGGCGTTGTGCCTTCTGTACCTAATTCCGATAACGTTTCTGTGTTTCATCGTCAATAAGAAGGTCCAAGAGATACAGTAAACCTGAAGAGAATCATAGATATCTGAAACTGATCTCACAGGAAAGACGCATCATGGAATAAAAGAAGGGTCAGACCTCTTTTACTAAAGTCGGCATTGTGCCTTTTGTATATTATTCCGATGCAATTTCTGTGTTTCATCGTCAATAAGAAGGTCCAAGGGATATAGTAAACCTGAAGTGATGCATCGATATCTAAAACTGGTCTCACAGGAAAGGCTCAAATCATAGAATGTTAGAAGAGTCAGACCTCTTTTACTAAAGTCGGCAATGTGCTTTTGTATTTAACTCAGATGCAATTTGTGTTTCATCGTCAATATGAAGGTCCAAGGGATACAGTGAACCTGAAGTGAAGCATCGATGTCTCAAACTGGTCTCACAGGAAAGGCTCAAAGCATTGACAGTAAGAAAAATCAGTCTTCTGTACTCAAGTCGGCATTGTGGATTTTGCATTTAATTCCGATGCAGTTTCTGTGTTTCATTGTCAATAATAAATTCCAAGGGATACACTAAACCGGAAGTAATGGATCGGAATCTAAAACTTGTTTCACAAGTATATCTCACATAATTGAATGTAAGAAGAGTCAGTCTTCTTGCCCTTAAGACGCCATTGTGGCTTTTGTATTTAATTCCGATGCAATCTTTGTGTTTCATCGTCAATAAGAAAGTCCAAGGGATAATGTAATCCTGAAGTTAAGCGTCGGAATCTAAAACTGGTCTTACAGGAAAGGTTGAAAACATAGACACTAAGAAGAGTCAGTCTTCTGTACATAAGTCGGCATTGTGCCTTTTTTATTTAATTCCGATGCAATTTCTGTGTTTCATCGTCGGTAAGAAGGTCCAAGAGATATAGTAAACCTGAAGTGAAGCATCGATATCTAAAACTGGTCTGACATTAAAGACTCAAATCATGTAATGTAAGAACGGTCAGACCTCTTTTACTAAGGTCGGCATAGTGAGTTTTGTATTTAATTCCGATGCATTTTCTGTGTTTCATCGTCAATAAGAACGTCCAAGGGATACAGTAAACCTTAAGTGATGCATCGATATCTAAAACTGGTCTCAGAGGAAAGACTCAAATCATAGAATGTAAGCAGAGTCAGACCTCTTTTACTAAAGTCGGCATTGTGCTTTTGTATTTAACTCAGATGCAATTTGTGTTTCATCGTCAATATGAAGGTCTAAGGGATACAGTGAACCTGAAGTGAAGCATCGATATCTCAAACTGATCTCACAGGAAAGGCTCAAAGCATTGACAGTAAGAGGAGTCAGTCCTCTGTACTCAAGTCGGCATTGTGCATTTTGCATTTAATTCCGATGCAATTTCTGTGTTTCATTGTCAATAAGAAAGTTCAAGGGATACACTAAACCGGAAGTGAAGCATCGGAATTTAAAATTTGTTTCACAAGTAAATCTCAAATAATTGAATGTAAGAAGAGTCAGTCCTCTTGCTCTTAAGACCCCATTGTGCCTGTTGTATTTAATTCCGATGCAATCTTTGTGTTTCATCGTCCATAAGAAGGTCCAAGGGATACAGTAATCCTGAAGTTAAGCGTCGGAATCTAAAACTGGTCTCACAGGAAAGGTTCAACTCATAGACAGTAAGAAGAGTCAGTCTTCTTGTACTTAAGTCGGCATTGTGCATTTTCTATTTAATTCCGATGCAATTTCTGTGTTTCATCGTCAATAAGAAGGTCCAAGGGATACAGTAAACCCGCAGTGAAGCATCGATATCTAAAACAGGTCTCACAGGAAAGTCTCAAATCATAGAATGTAAGAAGAGTCAGTCCGCTTGTACTTGACTCGTCATTGTGCCTTTTGTATTTAATTCCGATACAATTTCTGTGTTTCATCGTCAATAAGAAGGTCCAAGGGATACAGTAAACCTGAAGTGAAACATCGGAATCTAAAACCTGTTTCACAGGAAAGGTTCAAAACATAGAATGTAAGAAAAGTCAGTCTTCTTGTACTTAAGTCGGCATTGTGCATTTTGTATTTATTTCTGTTGCAATTTCTGTGTTTCTTCGTCAATAAGATGGTCCAAGGGATACAGTAAACCTGACCTGAGCAACGGAATCAAGAACTGGTCTCACAGGAAAGGCTCAAATAATAGAATGTAGGAAGAGTCAGTCCTCTGGTTCTTAAGTCGACATAGTGCCTTTTGTATTTAATTATGGTGCATGTTCGTGTGTTTTATCGATAATAGGAAAGTCCAAGGGATACAGTAAACCCGAAGTGAAGCATAGATATCTAAAACTGGTCTCACAGGATAGGTTCAAAACATAGACAGTAAGAATAGCCAGTCTTCTTGTACTTAAGGCGGCGTTGTGCCTTCGGTACTTAATTGCGATACAGTTTCTGTGTTTCATCGTCAATAAGAAGGCCCAAGAGATACAGTAAAACTTAAGAGAATCATCGATATCTAAAACTGGTCTCACAGGAAAGACTCAAAACAAGGAATGTAGGAAGGGTCAGACCTCTTTTACTAAAGTCGGCATTGTGCCTTTTGTATCTAATTCCGATGCAATATCTGTGTTTCATCGTCAATAAGAAGGTCCAAGGGGTACAGTAAACTTGAAGTGATGCATCGATATCTAAAACTGGTCTCACAGGAAAGGCTCAAATCATAGAATGTAAGAAGAGTCAGACCTCATTTTCTAAAGTCCGCATTGTGCTTTTGTATTTAACTCAGATGCAATTTGTGTTTCATCGTCAATAAGAAGGTCCAAGGGATACAGTAAACCCGAAGTGAAGCATCGATATCTAAAACTGGTCTCACAGGATAGGTTCAAAACATAGACACTAAGAATAGTCATTCTTCTTGTACATAAGTCGGCGTTGTGCCTTCTGTACTTAATTCCGATACAGTTTCTGTGTTTCATCGTCAATAAGAAGGTCCAAGAGATACAGTAAACCTGAAGAGAGTCATCGATATCTAAAACCGGTCTCACAGGAAAGACTCAAATCATGGAATGTAAGAGGGGTCAGACCTCTTTTACTAAAGTCGGCATTGTGCCTTTTGTATTGAATTCCGATGCAATATCTGTGTTTCATCATCAATAAGAAGGTCCAAGGGATACAGTAAACCTGAAGAGAATCATCGATATCTAAAACTGGTCTCACAGGAAAGACTCATATCATGGAATGTAAGAAGGGTCAGACCTCTTTTACTAAAGTCGGCATTGTGCCATTTGTATTTAATTCCAATGCAATATCTGTGTTTCATCGTCAATAAGAAGGTCCAAGGGATACAGTAAACCTGAAGTGATGCATCGATATCTCAAACTGGTCTCACAGGAAAGGCTCAAAGCATTGACAGTAAGAAGAGTCAGTCTCCTGTACTCAAGTCGGCATTGTGCATTTTGCATTTAATTCCGATGTAATTTCCGTGTTTCATTGTCAACAAGAAAGTCCAAGGGATACACTAAACCGGAATTGATGCATCGGAATCTAAAGCTTGTTTCACAAGTAAATCTCAAATAATTGAATGTAAGAAGAGTCAGTCCCCTTGCTCTTAAGACGCCATTGTGCCATTTGTATTTAATTCCTATGCAATCTCTGTGTTTCATCGTCAATAAGCAGGTCCAAGGGATACAGTAATCCTGAAGTTAAGCGTCGGAATCTAAAACTGGTCTCACAGGAAAGGTTCAACTCATAGACAGTAAGAAGAGTCAGTCTTCTTGTTCTTAAGTCGGCATTGTGCATTTTGTATTTAATTCCGATGCAATTTCTGTGCTTCATCGTCAATAAAAAGGTCCAAGGGATACTGTAAACCTGAAGTGAAGCATCGATATCTAAAACTGGTCTCACAGGAAAGGCTCAAATCATAGAATGTAAGAAGAGTCAGTCTTCTTGTACTTAAGTCGGCATTGTGCATTTTGTATTTAATTCTGATGCAATTTCTGTGGTTCTTCGTCAATAAGATGGTCCAAGGGATACTGTAAACCTGACCTGAAGCATCGGAATCAAAAACTGGTCTCACAGGAAAGGTTCAAATCATAGAATGTAAGAACAGTCACTCTCGTGGTACTTAAGTCTGCATTGTGGCTTTTGATTTTAATACCGATGCACTTTCTGTGTTTCATCGTCAATAAGAAGGTCCAAGGCATACAGTAAACCTGAAGTTAAGCATCATAATCTAAAAGTGGTCTCACAGGAATGGTTCAAAACATAGACAGTAAGATGAATCAGTCTTCTTGTACTTAAGCCAACGTTGTGCCTTTTGTACTTAATTCCGATGCAATTTCTGTGTTTGGCTGGCTCTGAGCACGATGGGACTTAACATCTATGGTCATCAGTCCCCAATTTCTGTGTTTCATCGTCAGTAAGAAGGTCCAAGGGATACAGTAAACCTGAAGTGAAGCATCGGAATCTAAAACTGGTGTCACAGGTAAGGTTCAAATCATAGAATATGAGAAGTGTCAGTCTTTTTGTACTTATGTCGGCATAGTGCCTTATGTATTTAATTCCGATGCAATTTCTGTCTTTCATCGTCAATTAGATGGTCCAAGGCATACAGTAAACCAGAAGTAAAGCATCGGAATCTAGAACTGGTCTCACAGAAAAGGCTAAAATAATAAAATGTAAGAGGAGTTAGTCCTCTTGTCCTTAAGTCGGCATTGTGCCGTTTGTATTTAATTCCGATGCTGTTTCTGTGTTTCATCGTCAATAAGAAGGTCCAAGGGATTCAGTAAACCTGAAGTGATGCATCGATTTCTAGAACTTGTCACACAGGAGAGGTTCAAGACATAGACAGTAAGAAGAGGCAGTCTTCTTGTACATAAGACGGCATTGTGCCTTTTGTATTTGATTCCGATGCAATTTATGTGTTTTATCGTCAATACGAAGGTCCAAGGGATACATTAATCCTGAAGTGAAGCATCGATATCTAAAACTGTTTTCACAGGAGAGATTAAAAACATAGACACTAAGAAGAGTCAGTTGTCTTGTACTTAAGTCGGCATTGTGCGTTTTGTATTTAATTCCGATTCAATCTCTGTGTTTCATAGTCAATAGGAAGGGGAAAGGGCCACAGTAAACCTGAAGTTAGGCATCGGAATCTAAAACTGGTCTCACTGGAATGGTTCAAAACATAGACAGTAAGAAGTATCAGCCTTCTTGTACTTAAGTCGGCATTGCGCATTTTGTACTTAATTCCGATGCAATTTCTGTGTTTCATCGTCAATAAGAAGGTCCAAGGGATACAGTGGACCTAAAGTGAAGCATCGGAATCTAAAACTGGTCTCACAGGAAAGGTTCAAATCATAGAATGTAGGAAGAGTCAGTCCTCATGAACATAAGTCGGCATTAAGCCTTTAGTATTTAACTCAGATGCAATTTGAGTTTCATCGTCAATATGAAGGTCTAAGGGATACAGTAAACCTGAAGTGAATCATCGCTATCTAAAACTGGTCTCACAGGAAAGGCTCTAACGATAGACAGTAACAAGAGTCAGTCATCCGTACTTATGTCGGCATTGTGCCTTTTGTAATTAATTCCGATGCAATTTCTGTGTTTCATCGTCAATAAAAGGTCGAAGGGATACTGTAAACCCGAAGTGAAGCATCGAGATCTAAAACTGGTCTCAATGGAGAGGCTCAAAGCAAAGACAGTGGGGAGAGACAGTCTTCTGTACTTAAGTCGGCATTGTGCTTTTGTATTCAATTCCGATGCAATTTCTGTGTTTCGTCGTCAATAAGAAGGTCCAAGGGAAACAGTAAACCTGAAGTGAATCATCGCTATCTAAAACTGGTCTCACAGGAAAGGCTCTAACGATAGACAGTAACAAGAGTCAGTCATCCGTACTTATGTCGGCATTGTGCCTTTTGTAATTAATTCCGATGCAATTTCTGTGTTTCATCGTCAATAAAAGGTCGAAGGGATACTGTAAACCCGAAGTGAAGCATCGAGATCTAAAACTGGTCTCAATGGAGAGGCTCAAAGCAAAGACAGTGGGGAGAGACAGTCTTCTGTACTTAAGTCGGCATTGTGCTTTTGTATTCAATTCCGATGCAATTTCTGTGTTTCGTCGTCAATAAGAAGGTCCAAGGGATACAGTAAACCGAAACTGAAGCATCGGAATCTAAAACTGGTCTCACAGGTAAGGCTCAAAGCATAGACAGTAAGAAGTGCAGTCTTCTGTACTCAAGTCGGCATTGTGCATTTTGCATTTAACTAAGATGCAATTTCTGTGTTTCATAGTCAATAGGAAAGTCCAAGGGATAAACTAAACCGGGAGTGATGCATCGGAATCTAAAACTTGTTTCACAAGTAAATCTCAAATAATTGAATGTAAGAAGACTCAGTTCTCTTGGTCTTAAGACTTAATTGTGCCTTTTGTATTTAATTCCGATGCAATTTCTGTGTTTCATCGTCAATAAGAAGGTCCAAGGGATACAGTAAACCTGAAGTGAAGCATCGGAATCTAAAACAGGTCTCACAGGCAAGGCTCAAATCATAGATAGTATGAAGAGTCAGTCCTCTTGTACCTAAGTCGGCATTGTGCCTTTTGTATTTAATTCCGATGCAATTTCTGTGTTTCATCGTCAATCAGATGGTCCAAGGCATACAGTAAACCAGAAGTAAAGCATCGGAATCTAGAACTGGTCTCAAAGAAAAGGCTAAAAAATAGAATGTAAGAAGAGTTAGTCCTCTTGTCCTTAAGTCGGCATTGTGCCGTTTGTATTTAATTCCGACGCAGTTTCTGTGTTTCATCGTCAATAAGAAGGTCCAAGGGATACAGTAAACCAGAAGTGATGCATCAATATCAAAAACTGGTCTCACGGGAAAGGCTAAAATCATAGAATAAAAGAAGAGTCAATCCTCTTGCACTTAAGTCGTCATTGTGCCTCCTGTATTTAATTATCATGCATATTCTGTTCTTCATCGTCAATAAGAAGGACCAAGGGATACAGTAAACCGGAAGTGAAGCGTCGATTTCTAAAACTGGTCTCACAGGAGAGGTTCAAGACATAGATACTAAGAAGAGTCAGTCTTCTTGTAATTAAGTCGGCATTGTGCGTTTTGTATTTAATTCCGATGCAATCTCTGTGTTTCATCGTCAATAAGAAGCTCCAAGGGAAACAGTAAACCTGAAGTTAAGCATCGGAATCTAAAACTGGTCTCACAGGAAAGGCTCAACTCATAGAAATTAAGAAGAGTCAGTCCTCTTGTCCTTAAGGCGGCATTGTGCCTTTTGTATTTAATTCCGATGCAATGTCTGCGATTCATCGTCAATAAGAAGGTCCAAGGGATACAGTAACCTGAAGTGAAGCATCGATATCTAAAACTGGTCTCACAGGAGAGCTTAAAAGCATAGACACTAAGAAGCGTCAGTTTTCTTGTACTTAAGTCGGCATTGTGCGTTTTGTATTTAATTCCGATGCAATCTCTGTGTTTCATCGTCAATAGGAAGGGGAAAGGGACAGAGTAAACCTGAAGTTAAGCATCGGAATCTAAAACTGGTTTCACTGGAATGGTTCAAAACATAGACAGTAACATGTATCAGCCTTCTTGTACTTAAGTCGGCATTGCGCCTTTTGTACTTAATTTCGATGCAATTTCAGTGTTTCATCGTCAATAAGAAGGTCCAAGGGATACAGTGGACCTAAAGTGAAGCATCAGAATCTAAAACTGGTCTCACAGGAAAGGTTCAAATCATAGAATGTAAGAAGTGTCAGTCCTCATGAACATAAGTCGGCATTGTGCCTTTAGTATTTAACTCAGATGCAATTTGAGTTTCATCGTCAATATGAAGGTCCAGGGGATACAGTAAACCTGAAGTGAATCATCGCTATCTAAAACTGGTCTCACAGGAAAGTCTCTAATGATAGACAGTAAGAAGTGTCATTCTTCCGTACTTATGTCGGCATTGTGCCTTTTGTAATTAATTTCGATGCAATTTCTGTGTTTCATCGTCAATAAAAGGTCGAAGGGATACTGTAAACCTGAAGGGAAGCATCGAGATCTAAAACTGGTCTCACAGGAGAGGTTCAAATCAAAGACAGTAGGGAGAGACAGTCTTCTGTACTTAAGTCGGCATTGTGCTTTTGTATTCAATTCCGATGCAATTTCTGTGTTTCGTCGTCAATAAGAAGGTCCAAGGGATACAGTAAACCGAAACTGAAGCATCGGAATCTAAAACTGGTCTCACAGGCAAGGCTCAAAGCATAGACAATAAGAAGTGCAGTTTTCTGTACTTAAGTCGGCATTGTGCATTTTGTATTTAATTCCGATGCAATTTCGGTGTTTCATCGTCAATAAGAAGGTCCAAGGGAAACAGTAAACCTGAAGTTAAGCGTCGGAATCTAAAACTGGTCTCACAGGAAAGGTTCAAATCATAGAATGTAGGAAGAGTCAGTCCTCATGAACATAAGTCGGCATTGTGCCTTTAGTATTTAACTCAGATGCAATTTGAGTTTCATCGTCAATATGAAGGTCCAAGGGATACAGTAAACCTGAAGTGAATCATCGCTATCTAAAACTGGTCTCACAGGAAAGGCTCTAACGATAGACAGTAACAAGAGTCAGTCATCCGTACTTATGTCGGCATTGTGCCTTTTGTAATTAATTCCGATGCAATTTCTGTGTTTCATCGTCAATAAAAGGTCGAAGGGATACTGTAAACCCGAAGTGAAGCATCGAGATCTAAAACTGGTCTCACAGGAGAGGCTCAAAGCAAAGACAGTGGGGAGAGACAGTTTTCTGTACTTAAGTCGGCATTGTGCTTTTGTATTCAATTCCGATGCAATTTCTGTGTTTCGTCGTCAATAAGAAGGTCCAAGGGATACGTAAACCGAAACTGAAGCATCGGAATCTAAAACTGGTCTCACAGGTAAGGCTCAAAGCATAGACAGTAAGAAGTGCAGTCTTCTGTACTCAAGTCGGCATTGTGCATTTTGCATTTAACTCCGATGCAATTTCTGTGTTTCATAGTCAATAGGAAAGTCCAAGGGATAAACTAAACCGGGAGTGATGCATCGGAATCTAAAACTTGTTTCACAAGTAAATTTCAAATAATTGAATGTAAGAAGACTCAGTCCTCTTGCTCTTAAGACTTAATTGTGCCTTTTGTATTTAATTCCGATGCAATTTCTGTGTTTCATCGTCAATAAGAAGGTCCAAGGGATACAGTAAACCTGAAGTGAAGCATCGGAATCTAGAACTGGTCTCACAGGCAAGGCTCAAAGCACAGATTGTATGAAGAGTCAGTCCTCTTGTACCTAAGTCGGCATTGTGCCTTTTGTATTTAATTCCGATGCAGTTTCTGTGTTTCATTGTCAATGAGAAGGTCCAAGGGATACGGTAAACCAGAAGTGATGCATCAATATCAAAAATTGGTCTCACGGGAAAGGCTAAAATCATAGAATGTAAGAAGAGTCAATCCTCTTGCACTTAAGTCGTCATTGTGGCTTCTGTATTTAATTATCATGCATATTCTGTGCTTCATCGTCAATAAGAAGGACCAA
Organism: Schistocerca americana; assembly: GCF_021461395.2. Lineage (NCBI taxonomy): Eukaryota > Metazoa > Arthropoda > Insecta > Orthoptera > Acrididae > Schistocerca > Schistocerca americana. Next base: position 64,912,368 of record NC_060121.1, read on the forward strand.
GGGATACAGTAAACCGGAAGTGAAGCATCGATTTCTAAAACTGGTCTCACAGGAGAGGTTCAAGACATAGATACTAAGAAGAGTCAGTCTTCTTGTAATTAAGTCGGCATTGTGCGTTTTGTATTTAATTCCGATGCAATCTCTGTGTTTCATCGTCAATAAGAAGCTCCAAGGGAAACAGTAAACCTGAAGTTAAGCATCGGAATCTAAAACTGGTCTCACAGGAAAGGCTCAACTCATAGAAATTAAGAAGAGTCAGTCCTCTTGTCCTTAAGGCGGCATTGTGCCTTTTGTATTTAATTCCGATGCAATTTCTGCGATTCATCGTCAATAAGAAGGTCCAAGGGATACAGTAAACCTGAAGTGAAGCATCGATATCTAAAACTGGTCTCACAGGAGAGCTTAAAAGCATAGACACTAAGAAGCGTCAGTTTTCTTGTACTTAAGTCGGCATTGTGCGTTTTGTATTTAATTCCGATGCAATCTCTGTGTTTCATCGTCAATAGGAAGGGGAAAGGGACAGAGTAAACCTAAAGTTAAGCATCGGAATCTAAAACTGGTTTCACTGGAATGGTTCAAAACATAGACAGTAACAAGTATCAGCCTTCTTGTACTTAAGTCGGCATTGCGCCTTTTGTACTTAATTTCGATGCAATTTCTGTGTTTCATCGTCAATAAGAAGGTCCAAGGGATACAGTGGACCTAAAGTGAAGCATCAGAATCTAAAACTGGTCTCACAGGAAAGGTTCAAATCATAGAATGTAAGAAGTGTCAGTCCTCATGAACATAAGTCGGCATTGTGCCTTTAGTATTTAACTCAGATGCAATTTGAGTTTCATCGTCAATATGAAGGTCCAAGGGATACAGTAAACCTGAAGTGAATCATCGCTATCTAAAACTGGTCTCACAGGAAAGTCTCTAATGATAGACAGTAAGAAGTGTCATTCTTCCGTACTTATGTCGGCATTGTGCCTTTTGTAATTAATTTCGATGCAATTTCTGTGTTTCATCGTCAATAAAAGGTCGAAGGCATACTGTAAACCTGAAGGAAAGCATCGAGATCTAAAACTGGTCTCACAGGAGAGGTTCAAATCAAAGACAGTAGGGAGAGACAGTCTTCTGTACTTAAGTCGGCATTGTGCTTTTGTATTCAATTCCGATGCAATTTCTGTGTTTCGTCGTCAATAAGAAGGTCCAAGGGATACAGTAAACCGAAACTGAAGCATCGGAATCTAAAACTGGTCTCACAGGCAAGGCTCAAAGCATAGACAATAAGAAGTGCAGTCTTCTGTACTTAAGTCGGCATTGTGCATTTTGTATTGAATTCCGATGCTATTTCGGTGTTTCATCGTCAATAAGAAGGTCCAAGGGAAACAGTAAACCTGAAGTTAAGCATCGGAATCTAAAACTGGTCTCACAGGAAAGGTTCAAATCATGGAATGTAGGAAGAGTCAGTCCTCATGAACATAAGTCGGCATTGTGCCTTCAGTATTTAACTCAGATGCAATTTGAGTTTCATCGTCAATATGAAGGTCCAAGGGATACAGTAAACCTGAAAAGAATCATCGCTATCTAAAACTGGTCTCACAGGAAAGGCTCTAACGATAGACAATAACAAGAGTCAGTCATCCGTACTTATGTCGGCATTGTGCCTTTTGTAATTAATTCCGATGCAATTTCTGTGTTTCATCGTCAATAAAAGGTCGAAGGGATACTGTAAACCCGAAGTGAAGCATCGAGATCTAAAGCTGGTCTCACAGGAGAGGCTCAAAGCAAAGACAGTGGGGAGAGACAGTCTTCTGTACTTAAGTCGGCATTGTGCTTTTGTATTCAATTCCGATGCAATTGCTGTGTTTCGTCGTCAATAAGAAGGTCCAAGGGATACAGTAAACCGAAACTGAAGCATCGGAATCTAAAGCTGGTCTCACAGGTAAGGCTCAAAGCATAGACAGTAAGAAGTGCAGTCTTCTGTACTCAAGTCGGCATTGTGCATTTTGCATTTAACTCCGATGCAATTTCTGTGTTTCATAGTCAATAGGAAAGTCCAAGGGATAAACTAAACCGGGAGTGATGCATCGGAATCTAAAACTTGTTTCACAAGTAAATCTCAAATAATTGAATGTAAGAAGACTCAGTCCTCTTGCTCTTAAGACTTAATTGTGCCTTTTGTATTTAATTCCGATGCAATTTCTGTGTTTCATCGTCAATAAGAAGGTCCAAGGGATACAGTAAACCTGAAGTGAAGCATCGGAATCTAAAACTGGTCTCACAGGCAAGGCTCAAATCATAGATTGTATGAAGAGTCAGTCCTCTTGTACCTAAGTCGGCATTGTGCCTTTTGTATTTAATTCCGATGCAATTTCTGTGTTTCATCGTCAATTAGATGGTCCAAGGCATACAGTAAACCAGAAGTAAAGCATCGGAATCTAGAACTGGTCTCACAGAAAAGGCTAAAATAATAGAATGTAAGAAGAGTTAGTCCTCTTGTCCTTAAGTCGGCATTGTGCCGTTTGTATTTAATTCCGATGCAGTTTCTGTGTTTCATCGTCAATAAGAAGGTCCAAGGGATACAGTAAACCAGAAGTGATGCATCAATATCAAAAACTGGTCTCACGGGAAAGGCTCAAATCATAGATTGTATGAAGAGTCAGTCCTCTTGTACCTAAGTCGGCATTGTGCCTTTTGTATTCAATTCCGATGCAATTGCTGTGTTTCGTCGTCAATAAGAAGGTCCAAGGGATACAGTAAACCGAAACTGAAGCATCGGAATCTAAAGCTGGTCTCACAGGTAAGGCTCAAAGCATAGACAGTAAGAAGTGCAGTCTTCTGTACTCAAGTCGGCATTGTGCATTTTGCATTTAACTCCGATGCAATTTCTGTGTTTCATAGTCAATAGGAAAGTCCAAGGGATAAACTAAACCGGGAGTGATGCATCGGAATCTAAAACTTGTTTCACAAGTAAATCTCAAATAATTGAATGTAAGAAGACTCAGTCCTCTTGCTCTTAAGACTTAATTGTGCCTTTTGTATTTAATTCCGATGCAATTTCTGTGTTTCATCGTCAATAAGAAGGTCCAAGGGATACAGTAAACCTGAAGTGAAGCATCGGAATCTAAAACTGGTCTCACAGGCAAGGCTCAAATCATAGATTGTATGAAGAGTCAGTCCTCTTGTACCTAAGTCGGCATTGTGCCTTTTGTATTTAATTCCGATGCAATTTCTGTGTTTCATCGTCAATTAGATGGTCCAAGGCATACAGTAAACCAGAAGTAAAGCATCGGAATCTAGAACTGGTCTCACAGAAAAGGCTAAAATAATAGAATGTAAGAAGAGTTAGTCCTCTTGTCCTTAAGTCGTCATTGTGCCTTCTGTATTTAATTATCATGCATATTCTGTGCTTCATCGTCAATAAGAAGGACCAAGGGTTACAGTAAACCGGAAGTGAAGCATCGATTTCTAAAACTGGTCTCACAGGAGAGGTTCAAGACATAGATACTAAGTAGAGTCAGTCTTCTTGTAATTAAGTCGGCATTGTGCGTTTTGTATTTAATTCCGATGCAATCTCTGTGTTTCATCGTCAATGAGAAGCTCCAAGGGAAACAGTAAACCTGAAGTTAAGCATCGGAATCTAAAACTGGTCTCACAGGAAAGGCTCAACTCATAGAAATTAAGAAGAGTCAGTCCTCTTGTCCTTAAGGCGGCATTGTGCCTTTTGTATTTAATTCCGATGCAATTTCTGCGATTCATCGTCAATAAGAAGGTCCAAGGGATACAGTAAACCTGAAGTGAAGCATCGATATCTAAAACTGGTCTCACAGGAGAGCTTAAAAGCATAGACACTAAGAAGCGTCAGTTTTCTTGTACTTAAGTCGGCATTGTGCGTTTTGTATTTAATTCCGATGCAATCTCTGTGTTTCATCGTCAATAGGAAGGGGAAAGGGACAGAGTAAACCTGAAGTTAAGCATCGGAATCTAAAACTGGTTTCACTGGAATGGTTCAAAACATAGACAGTAACAAGTATCAGCCTTCTTGTACTTAAGTCGGCATTGCGCCTTTTGTACTTAATTTCGATGCAATTTCTGTGTTTCATCGTCAATAAGAAGGTCCAAGGGATACAGTGGACCTAAAGTGAAGCATCAGAATCTAAAACTTGTCTCACAGGAAAGGTTCAAATCATAGAATGTAAGAAATGTCAGTCCTCATGAACATAAGTCGGCATTGTGCCTTTAGTATTTAACTCAGATGCAATTTGAGTTTCATCGTCAATATGAAGGTCCAAGGGATACAGTAAACCTGAAGTGAATCATCGCTATCTAAAACTGGTCTCACAGGAAAGTCTCTAATGATAGACAGTAAGAAGTGTCATTCTTCCGTACTTATGTCGGCATTGTGCCTTTTGTAATTAATTTTGATGCAATTTCTGTGTTTCATCGTCAATAAAAGGTCGAAGGGATACTGTAAACCTGAAGGGAAGCATCGAGATCTAAAACTGGTCTCACAGGAGAGGTTCAAATCAAAGACAGTAGGGAGAGACAGTCTTCTGTCCTTGTGTCGGCATTGTGGTTTTGTATTCAATTCTGATGCAACTTCTGTGTTTCGTCGTCAATAAGAAGGTCCAAGGGATACAGTAAACCGAAACTGAAGCATCGGAATCTAAAACTGGTCTCACAGGCAAGGCTCAAAGCATAGACAATAAGAAGTGCAGTCTTCTGTACTTAAGTCGGCATTGTGCATTTTGTATTTAATTCCGATGCAATTTCGGTGTTTCATCGTCAATAAGAAGGTCCAAGGGAAACAGTAAACCTGAAGTTAAGCATCGGAATCTAAAACTGGTCTCACAGGAAAGGCTCAATTCATTGAATGTAGGAAGAGTCAGACCTCTTTTACTAAAGTCGGCATTGTGCTTTTGTATTTAACTCAGATGCAATTTGTGTTTCATCCTCAATATGAAGGTCCAAGGGATACAGTGAACCTGAAGTGAAGCATCAATATCTCAAACTGGTCTCACAGGAAAGGCTCAAAGCATTGACAGTAAGAAGAGTCAGTCTTCTGTACGAAAGTCGCCATTGTGCATTTTGCATTTAATTCCGATGCAATTTCTGTGTTTCATAGTCAATAAGAAAGTCCAAGGGATAAACTAAACCGGAAGTGATGCATCGGAATCTAAAACTTGTTTCACAAGTAAATCTCAAATAATTGAATGTAAGAAGAGTCAGTCCTCTTGCTCTTAAGACGCCATTGTGACTTTTGTATTTAATTCCGAAGCAATTTTTGTGTTTAATTGTCAATAAGAAGGTCCAAGGGATACAGTAAACCTGAACTGAAGTATCGGAATCTAAAACTGGTCTCACACGAAAGGTTCAAAACATAGACAGTAAGCGGAGTCAGTCATCTTGTACTAATGTCGGCATTGTCCCTTTTGAACTTACTTCCGATGCAATATCTGTGCTTCATCGTCAATAAGAGGGTCCAAGGGATGCAGTAAAACTGAAGTGAAGCATCGGAATCTAAAACTGGTCTCACAGGAAAAGTTCAAATCATAGAATGTAAGAACACTCAGTCTCCTGGTACTTAAGTCTGCATTGTGCCTTTTGAATTTAATACCGATGCACTTTCTGTGTTTCATCGTCAATAAGAAGGTCCAAGGGATACAGTAAACCAGAAGAGAAGCATCATAATCCAAAACTGGTCTCACAGGAATGGTTCAAAACATAGACAGTAAGAAGAATCAGTCTTCTTGTACTTAAGCCAACGTTGTGCCTTTTGTACTTATTTCCGTTGCAATTTCTGTGTTTCGTCGTCAATCGGAAGGTCGAAGTGATACTGTAAACCTGAAGAGAAGCATCGAAATATAAAACTGGTCTCACAAGAAAAGATCAAATCATAGAATGTAGGAAGAGTCAGTCCTCATGTACTTAAGTTGGCTTTGTGCCTTTTGTATTTAATTCCGATGCAATTTTTGTGTTTCATCGTCAATAAGAAGGTCCAAGGGATACAGTAAACCGGAAGCGAAGCATCGGAATCTAAAACTGGTCTCACAGGCAAGGCTCAAATCATAGATTGTATGAAGAGTCAGTCCATTTGTACCTAAGTCGGCATTGTGCCTTTTGTATTTAATTCCGATGCAATCTCTGTGTTTCATCGCCAATTAGATGGTCCAAGGCATACAGTAAACCAGAAGTAAAGCATCGGAATCTAGAACTGGTCTCACAGAAAAGGCTAAAATAATAGATTGTAAGAAGAGTTAGTCCTCTTGTCCTTAAGTCGGCATTGTGCCGTTTGTATTTAATTCCGATGCAGTTTCTGTGTTTCATCGTCAATATGAAGGTCCAAGGGATACAGTAAACCTGAAGTGTTGCATCGACATCTAAAACTGTTCTCACAGGAAAGGCTCAAATCTTAGAATGTAAAAAGAGTCAGTCCTCTTGTACCTAAGTGGGCATTGTGCCTTTTGTATCTAATTCCGATGCAATTTCTGTGTTTCATCGTCAATAAGAAGGTCCAAGGGATACAGTAAACCTGAAGTGATGCAGCGATATCTAAAACTGGTCTCACAGAAAAGGCTAAAATCATAGTATGTCAGAAGAGTCAATCCTCTCGTACATAAGTCGGCATAGTGACTTTTGTATTAATTCCGATGAAATTTCTATGTCTCATCGTCAATGAGACGGTCCAAGGGATATAGTAAACCTGAGGAGTATCATCGATATCTAAAACTGGTCTCACAGGAAAGGCTACATTCATAGAATGTAAGAGGGGACACTCTTCTTGTACATAAGCCGGCATTGTGCCTATTGTATTTCATTCCGATGCTATATCTGTGAATCATCGTCAATAAGAAGGTTCAAGGGATACAGTAAACCTGATGTAAAGCATCCATATCTAAAACTGGTCTCACAGAAAGGTTCAAATCATAGACACTAAGAAGAGTCAGTCTTCTTGTACTTAAGTCGGCAAGGGGCTCTTATGTATTTAATTCCGATTCAATTTCTGTATTTCATCGGCAATAAGAAGATCCAAGGGATACAGTAAACCTGAAGTGAAACATCGGAATCTAAAACTGGTTTCACAGGAAAGTTTCAAATCATAAACAGTAAGAGGAGTCAGTCTTCTTGTACTTAAGTAGTTATTGTGCCTTTAGTATTTACTTCCGAAGCAATATCTGTGTTTGATCGTCAATAAGAAGGTCCAAGGCATCTAGTAAACATGGAGTGAAGCATCGGAATCTAAAACTGGTCTCACAGGAAAGGTTCAAATCATTGAATGTAAGGGGAGTCAGTCTTCTTGTACTTACGACGGCACTGTGCCTTTTGTATTTCATTCCGATGCAATTTCTGTGTTTCATCGTCAATAAGAAGGTCCAAGAGATACTGTAAACCTGGAGTGAAGCATCGATATCTAAAACTGGTCTCTCAGGAGAGGCTCAAGTCATAGAATGTAAGAAGAGTCGGTCCTCATGTACTTAAGTCCACATTGTGCCATTTGTATTTATTTCCGATGCAATTTCTGTGTTTCATCGTCAATAAGAAGGTCCAAGGGATTCAGTAAACCTGAAGTGAAACATCGGAATCTAAAACTGGTCTCACAGGAAAGGTTCAAATCATAGAATGTAAGAAGAGTCAGTCGTCTTGTACCAAAGTCGGCATTTTGCCATTTGTATTTAATTCCGATGCAATTTCTGTGTTTCATCGTCAATAAGAAGGTCCAAGGGATACAGTAAACCTGAAGAGAAGCATCGATATCTAAAACTGGTCTCACGGGAAAGACTCAAATCATAGAATGTAAGAAGAGTCAGACCTCTTTTACTTAAGTCAGCATTGTGCTTTTGTATTTAATTCCGATGCTATTTCTGTCTTTCATCGTCAATAAGAAGATCCAAGGGATACAGTAAACCTGAAGTGATACATCAATATCTAAAACTGGTCTCACAGGAATGGTACCAATCATAAAATGTAAGAAGAGTCAGTCCTCATGTACTTAAGTCGGCGTTGTGCCTTTTGTATTTCACTCAGATGCAATTTGTGTTTCATCGTCAAGATGACGGTCCATGGGATACCGTGAACCTGAAGTGAAGCATCGATAACTCAAACTGATTTAACAGGAAAGGCTCAAAGCATTGACAGTAACAAGAGTCAGTCTTCTGTACTTACGTCGGCATTGTGCATTTTGCATTTAATTCCGATGCAATTTCTGTGTCTCATCGTCAAGAAGAAGGTCCAAGGGATACTCTAAACCGAAAGTGAAGCAACGGAATCTAAAACTTCTTTCACAGGAATGGCTCAAATCATAGAATGTAAGAAGAGTCAGTCTTCTTGTACTTAAGTCGGCATTGTGCATTTTGTATTTATTTCAGATCTAATTTCTGTGTTTCATCGTCAATAAGATGGTCGAAGGGATACAGTATACCTGACGTCAAGCATCGGAATCTAAAACTGGTCTCAGGGGAAAGGCTCAAATGATTGAATGTAAGAAGAATCAGTCCTCTTGCCCTTAAGACGCCATTGTGCCGTTTGTATTTAATTCCGATGCAATCTCTGGGTTTCATCGTCAATAAGAAAGTCCAAGGGATACAGTAAACCTGAAGTTAAGCATCGGAATCTAAAACTGGTCTCACAGGAAAGGTTCAAATCATAGACTGTAAGAAGAGTCAGTCTTCTTGTTCTTAAGTTGTCATTGTGCCTTTAGTATTTAATTCCGATGCAATTACTGTGTTTCAATGTCAATAAGAAGGTCGATGGCATACAGTAAACCTGAAGTGAAGCATCGGAATCTTAAACTAGTCTGACAGGATAGGTTCAATTCACAGAATTTAAGAAGGGACATTCTACTAGTACTTAAGTCTGCATTGTGTATTTTGTATTTAATTGCGATGCAATATCTGTGTTTCATCGTCAATAAGAAGGCCCAAGGGATACAGTCAACCTGAAGTGAAGCATCGATATCTAAAACTGGTCTCACAGGAAGGGCTCTAATCTTAGAATGTAAGAAGAGTCAGTCCTCTTGTACTTAAGTTGGCAATGTGCGATTTGTATTTAATTCTGATGCAATTTGTCTTTTATCGTCAATATGAAGGTCCAAGGGATACAGTGAACCTGAAGTGAAGCATCGACATCTAAAACTGGTCTCACAGGGAAGGCTCAAGGCATAGACAGTAAGAAGAGTCTGTCTTCTGTACTTAAGTCGGCATTGTTCATTTTGTATTTATTTCCGATGCAATTTCTGTGTTTCATCGCCAATAAGAAGGTCCAAGGGATACAGTAAACGTGAAGTCATGCATCGATATCTAAAACTGGTCTCACAGGAAGGGCTGATATCATAGAATGTCAGAAGAGTCAATCCTCTCGTACATAAGTCGGCAATGTGCCTTTTGTATTTAATTCCGATGCAATTCTATGTCTCATCGTCAATAAGACGGTACAGGGGATACAGTAATCCTGAGGAGTATCATCGGAATTTAAAACTGGTCTCACAGGAAATGCTCAAATCATAGATTGTAAGAAGAGTCAGTCCTCTTGTACTTAGGTCGGCATTGTGCCTTTTGTATTTACTTCCGATGCAATTTCTGTTTCATCTTCAATAAGAAGGTCCAAGGGATACAGTAAACCTGTAGTGTAGCATCGGAATTTAAAACTGGTCTCACAGGAAAGTCTCAAATAATAGAATGTAAGAAGATTCAGTCGTCTTGTCCTTAAGTCGTCATTGTGCCTTTTCTATATAATTCCGATGCAATTTCTGTGATTCATCGTCAATAACAAGGTCCAAGTGATACAGTGAACCTGAAGTGATGCATCGATATATAAAACTGGTCTCACAGGAAAGGCTAAGATCATAGAATGTAAGAAGGGTCAGTCTTCTTGTACATAAGCCGGTATTGTGCCTATTGTATTTAATTCCGATGCAATTTCTGTGTTTCGTCGTCAATAAGAAGGTCCAAGGGATACAGTAAACCTGAAGTGAAGCATCGATATCAAAAACTGGTCTCACAGCAAAGTCTCAAATCATAGAATGTAAGAAGAGTCAGTCCCCTTGTACTTAACTCGTCATTGTGCCTTTTGTATTTAATTCCGATACAATTTCTGTGTTTCATCGTCAATAAGAAGGTCCGAGGGATACAGTAAACCTGATGTAAAGCATCGATATCTAAAACTGGTCTCACAGGAAAGGTTCAAATCATAGACACTAAGAAGAGTCAGTCTTCTTGTACTTAAGGCGGCAAGGGGCTCTTATGTATTTAATTCCGATTCAATTTCTTTGTTTCATCGTCAATAAGAAGATCCTAGCTATACAGTAAACATTAAGTGAAACATCGGAATCTAAAACCGGTTTCACAGGAAAGGTTTAAATCATAGATAGTAAGAGGAGTCAGTCTTCTTGTACTTAAGTTGTCATTGTGCCTTTAGTATTTACTTCCGATGCAATATCTGTGTTTAATCGTCAATAAGAAGGTCCAAGGGATGTAGTAAACCTGGAGTGACGCATCAGAATCTAAAACTGGTCTCTCAGGAAGGGTTCAAATCATAGAATGTAAGAAGAGTCAGTCTACTTGTACTTAAGTCGGCATTGTGCCTTTTGTATTTCATTCCGACGCAAATTCTGTGTTTCATCGTCAATAAGAAGGTCCAAGAGATACTGTAAACCTGGAGTGAAGCATCGATATCTAAAACTGGTCTCACAGGAGAGCCTCAAGTCATAGAATGTAAGAAGAGTCGGTTCTCATGTACTTAAGTCGGCATTGTGCCATTTGTATTTAATTCCGATGCAATTTCTGTGTTTCATCGTCAATACGAAGGTCCAAGGGATACAGTAAATCTGAAGTGATGCATCGATATCTAAAACTGGTCTCACAGGAAAGGCTCAAATCATAGAATGTAAGAAGAGTCAGACCTCTTTTACTAAAGTCGGCATTGTGCTTTTGTATTTAACTCAGATGCAATTTGTGTTTCATCGTCAATATGAAGGTCCAAGGGATACAGTGAACCTCAAGTGAAGCATCGATATCTCAAACTGGTCTCACAGGAAAGGCTCAAAGCATTGACAGAAAGAAGAGTCAGTCTTCTGTACTCAAGTCGTCATTGTTCATTTTGCATTTAATTCCGATGCAATTTCTGTGCTTCATTGTTATTAAGAAAGTCCAAGGGATACACTAAACCGGAAGTGATGCATCGGAATCAAAAACTTGCTTCACAGGAAAGGCTCCAATAATTGAATGTAAGAAGAGTCAGTCCTCTTGCCCTTAAGACGCCATTGTGCCTTTTGCATTTAGTTCCGATGCAATCTCTGTGTTTAACCGTCAATAAGAAGGTCCAAGGGATACAGTAATCCAGAAGTTATGCGTCGGAATCTAAAACTGGTCGCACAGGAAAGGTTCAAATCACAGACAGTAAGAAGAGTCAGTCTTCTTGTACTTAAGTTGCCATTGTGCCTTTAGTATTGACTTCCGATGCAACGTCTGTGTTTAATCGTCAATAAGAATGTAAAAGGGATACAGTAAATATGAAGTGAAACATCGGAATCTAAAACTGGTCTCACAGGGAAGGTTCAAAACATAGACAGTAAGTAGTGTCCGTCTTCGTGTACTTAAGCCGGCTTTGTGCCTTTTGTATTTAATTTCGTTGCAATTTCTGTGTATTATCGTTAATAACAATGTCCAAGGGCTGCAGTAAACCTGAAGTGAAACATCGGAATCTAAAACTGGTCTCACAGGAAAGGTTCAAGAAATAGACAGTAAGAAGAGTCAGTCTTCTTGTACTTAAGTCGGAATTATGCCTTTTGTATTTAATACCGATGCAATATCTGTGTTTCATCGTCAATAAGAAGGTCCAAGGGATACAGTAAATCTGAAGTAAAGCATCGGAATCTATAACTGGTCTCCCAGGTAGGGTTCAAATCATAGACAGTAACAAGCGTTAGTCTTCTTGTACTTAAGTCGGCATTTTGTGTTTTGTATTTAATTCCGATGCAATTTCTGTGTTTCGTCGTCCATAAGAACGTCCAAGGCATACAGTAAACCTGAAGTGAAGCATCGATATCTAGACCTGGTGTCACAGGAAAGGCACAAGGCATTGACAGTGAGGAGAGTCAGTCCTCTGGAATTTAAGTCGGCATTGTGTCATTTGTATTTTATGCCGATGCAATATCAGTGTTTCATCGACAATAAGAAGGTCCTAGGGAAACAGTAAACCTGAAGTGAAGCATCAATATCGAAAGCTGGTCTCACAGGATAGCCTCAAATCATAGAATGTAGGAAGCGTCAGTTCTCATGTACTTATGTCGGCATTGGGCCTTTTGTATTGAATTACGATGCAATTTCTGTGTTTCATCGTCAATAAGAAGGTCCAAGGGATTCAGTAAACCTGAAGTAAAGCATCGGAATCTAAAACTGGTCTCACAGGAAAGGTTCAAAACATAGACAGTAAGAAGAGTCAGTCTTCGTGTACTTAAGACGGCTTTGTGCCTTTTGTATTTAATTCCGATGTAATGTCTGTGTTTTATCGTTAATAACAATGTCCAAGGGCTGCAGTAAACCTGAAGTGAAACATCGGAATCTAAAACTGGTCTCACATGAAAGGTTCAAGACATAGACAGTAAGAAGAGTCAGTCTTCTTGTACTTAAGTCGGAATTTTGCCTTTTGTATTTAATACCGATGCAATTTCTGTGTTTCATCGTCAATAGGAAGGTCCAAGGGATACAGTAAATCTGAAGTAAAGCATCGGAATCTATAACTGGTCTCCCAGGTAAGGTTCATAACATAGACAGTTACAAGCGTTAGTCTTCTTGTACTTAAGTCGGCATTGTGACTTTTGTATTTAATTCCGATGCAATTTCTGTGTTTCATCGTCAATAAGAAGGTCCAAGGGATACAGTAAACCTGAAGTGAAGCATCTATATCTAGACCTGGTCTTACAGGAAAGGCTCATGGCACAGACAGTAAGAAGAATCAGCCTTCTTGTACTTAAGTCGGCATTTTGCCTCTTGTATTTAATTCCGACGCAATTTCTGTGTTTCATCGTCGATAAGAAAGTTTAAGGGATACAGTAAACCTGGAGTGAGGCATCGTAATCTAAAACTGGTCTCACAGGAAAAGTTCAAAACATAGACAGTAAGTAGAGTCAGTCTTCTAGTCCTTAAATCGGCATTTTTCCTTTTGTTTTCACTTCCGATGCATTTTGTTTGCTTCTTCGTCAGTAAGATGGTCCAAGGGATACTGTAAACCTGAAGTGATGCATCGATATCAAAAACTGGTCTCACAGGAAATGTTAAAATCTTAGACAGTAAGAACAGTCAGTCTTATTGTACTTAAGTCGGCATTGTTCCTTTTGTATTTAATTCCGGTGCAATTTCTGTGTTTCATCGTTAATATGAAGGTCCAAGGTATACAGGAAACCTGAAGTGAAACATCGATATCTAAAACTGGTCTCACAGGAAATGCTCAAATCATCAAAAGTAAGAAGAGTCATTCCTCTTGTACTTAAGTCGGCATTATGCCTTTTGTAATTAATTCCGATGCAAAATGTGTTTCATCGTCAATATGTAGGTCTGATTGATTCAGTAAACCTGAAGTGAAGCATCGGAATCTAAAACTGATCTCACAGGGAAGGTTCAAAACATAGACAGTCAGAGGTGTCAGTCTCCTTGTATTTAAGTCCGCATTGTGCCTTTTGTATACAATGCCGATGCATTTTCTGTGTTTCGTCGTCAATAAGAAGGTCCAAGGGATTCAGTAAACCTGAAGAGAAGCATCGGAATCTAAAACTGGTCTCACAGGAAAGGTTCAAAACATAGACAGTAAGAAGTGTCAGTCTTCTTGTACTGAAGTCCGCATTGGGCCATTTGTATTTAATGCCGATGCAATTTCGGTGTTTTATCGTCATTAAGAAGTTCCAAGTGATACAGTAACCCTGAAGTGAAGCATCGGAATCTAAAACTGGTCTCCCAGGAGAGGTTCAAAACACAGACAGTAAGAGGAGTCAGTCTTCATGTACTTAAGTCGCCATTTTGCTTTTTGTATACAATTCCGATGCAACTTTTGTGTTTCATCGTCAATAAGAAGGTCCAAGGGATACAGTAAACCTCATGTGAAGCATCGGAATCTAAAACTGGTCTCACAGGAAAGCCTGAAATCATAGAATGTAAGAAGAGTCAGTCCTCTTGTACTTATGTCGGCATTGTGCCTTTTGTATTTAATTTCGATGCAATTTCTGTGCATCATCGACAGTAAGAAGGTCCAAGGAATACAGTAAAACTTAAGTGAAGCATCGGAATCTAAAACTGGTCTCACAGGAAATGTCCAAAACATAGACAGTAAGAAGAGTCAGTCTTCTTGTACTTAAGTCGACATTTAGCCTTTTGTAATTAATTCCTTGCATTTTCTGTGTTTCATTGTGAATAAGAAGGCCCAAGGGATACAGTAAACCTGAAGTGAAGCATCGATATCTAAAACTGGTCTCACAGGAAAGGCTCAAACCGTAGAATGGAAGAAGAGCCAGTCCTCTTGCACTTAAGTCGGCATTGTGCCTTTTGTATTTAATTCCGATGCAGTTTCTGTGTTTCATCGTCAGTAAGAATGTCCAAGGGATACAGTAAACTTGAAGTGAAGCATTGTTATCTAAAAGTGGTCTCACAGGAAAGGCTCAAATCAGAGAATGTAAGAATACTCAGTCCTCTTGTACTAATATCGGCATTGGGCCTTTTGTAATTAATTCCGATGCAATTCCTGTGTTTCATCGTCAATACGAAGATACAAGGGATACAGTAAACCTGAAGTGAAGCATCGATATCTAGAACTGGTCTCACAGGAAAGGCTCAACGCATAGACGATGAGAAGAGTCAGTCTTCTTCTACTTAAGTCGGCATTGTGCCTTTCTATTTAATCCGATGCAATATCTGTGTTTCATCGTCAATAAGAATGTCCAAGGTATACAGTAAACGTGATGTGAAGCATCGATATCTAAAAGTGGTCTCACAGGAAAGGCTCAAATCAGAGAATGTAAGAAGAGTCAGTCCTCTTGTACTTAAGTCGGCATTGGGCCTTTTCTGTTTAATTCCGATGCAATTTCTGTGTTTCTTCGTCAATACGAAAGTCCAAGGGGTACAGTAAACCTGAAGTGAAGCATCGATATCTAGAACTGGTCTCACAGGAAAGGCTCAATGCATAGACAATGAGAAGAGTCGGTCTTCTTGTACTTAAGTCGGGATTGTGCCTTTTGTATTTAATTGCGATGAAATTTCTGTTTTTCATCGTCAATAATAAGGTGCAAGAGATACAGTAAACCTGAAGTGAAGCATCGATATCTAAAATTGGCCTCAAAGGATTGGCTCAAAGCATAGACAGTAAGGAATGTCAGTCTTCTTGTACATAAGTCGGTATTGTGCCTTTTGTATTTAATTCCGATGCCATTTCTGTGTTTCATCGTTAATAAGAGGGTCCAAGGATACAGGAAACCTGAAGTGAAACATCGATATCTATAACTGGTCTCACAGGAAAAGCTCAAATCAACAACAGTAAGAACAGTCAGTCTTCTTGTACTTAAGTCGTCATTGTGCCTTCTGTATTTAATTCCGATGCAAATTGTCTTTCATCGTCAATATGAAGGTCTGAGGGTTTCAGTGAACCTGAAGTGAAGCATCGGAATCTTAAACTGGTCTCACAGGGAAGGTTCAAAACATAGTCAGTAAGAAGTATCAGTTTTCTTGTACTTAATTCCCCAATGTGCGATTTGTATTTAATGCCGATGCAATTTCGGTGTTCCATCGTCATTAAGAAGTTCCAACTGAAACAGTAAACCTAAAGTGAAGCAGCGGAATCTAAAACTGGTCTCACAGGAAAGGTTCAAAACAGAGACAGTAAGAAGAGTCAGTCTTCTAGTAGTTAAGTCGACATTTTGCCTTTTGTAATTAATTCCGATGCAATTTCTGTGTTTCATTGAGAATAAGAAGGTCCAAGGTATACAGTAATCCTGAAGTGAAGCTTCGATATCTAAAACTTGTCTCACAGGAAAAGCTCAAATCATAGAATGTAAGAAGAGCCAGTCCTCTTGCACTTAAGTCGGCATTGTGCTTTTTGTATTTAACTCCGATGCAATTTCTGTGTTTCATCGTCAATAAGAAGGTCCAAGGGATACAGTAAACCTGTAGAAAAGCATCGATATCTAGATCTGGTCTCACAGGACAGGCTCAAGTCATAGACAGTATGAAGTGTCAGTCTTCTTGTACTTAAGTCGGCACTGTGCCTTTTGTATTTAATCCGATGCAATTTCTGTGTTTCATCGTCAATACGATGGTCCAAGAGATACAGTAAACGTGAAGTGAAGCATCGGAATCAAAGACTGGTCTCATAGGAAAGGTTCAAAACATAGACAGTAAGAAGAGTCAGTACTCTTGTACTTAAGTCGGCATTGTGCATTTTGTATTAAATTCCGATGCAATTTCTGTGTTTTATCGTCAATAAGATGGTCCAAGGGATACAGTAAACCTGAAGTGATGCATCGATACCCAAAACTGGTCTCACAGGAAAGTCTCAAAGCATAGACAATAAGAAGTGTCAGTCTTCATGCACTTAAGTCGGCATTGTGAATGGTACATAATTCCGATGCAATTTCTGTGTTTCATCGTCAATAAGAAGGTCCAAGGGATACAGTAAACCTGAAGTGATGCATCGTTAACAAAACTTGTCTCACAGGATAGTCTCAAATCATAAAATGTCAAAAGAGTCAGACCTCTTGTACTTAAGTCGCCATTGTGCCTTTTGTATTTAATTCCGATGCAATTTCTATGTTTCATGGTCCATATGAAGGTCCAAGAGATACAGTAAACCTGAAGTGAAGCATCGGAATCTAAAACTGGTCTCACAGGAAAGGTTGAAAACATAGACAGTGAGAAGACTTAGTCTTCTTGTACCTATTTCGGCATTGTAACATTTGTTTTTAATTCCGATGCAATTTCTGTGTTTCATCGTCAATAAGAAGGGCCAAGGGATACAGTAAACCTGAAGTGAAGCATCGGAATTTAAATCTGGGCTCACAGGAAAGCCTCAAATCATAGAATGTAAGAAGAGTCAGTCCTCTTGTACTTTTGTCGGCATTGTGCCTTTTGTAATTAATTCCGAAGCAATTTCTGTGTTTCATCGACAATAAGAAGGTCCAAGGGATACAGTAAACCTGAAGTGAAGCATCGGAATCTTAAACTGGCCTCACAGGAACAGTTCAAAACATAGACAGTGAGAAGAGCCAGACTTCTTGTACTTAAGTCGGCATTTTGCCTTTTGTAATTATTTCCGATGCAATTTCAGTGTTTCATTATGAATAAGAATGTCAAAGGAATACAGTAAACCTGAAGTGAAGCATCGATATCTAGAACTGGTCTCACGGGAAAGGCTCAAATCATTGAAAGTAAGAGGAGCCAGTCCTCTTGCACTTAAGTCGCCATTGAGCCTTTTGTATTTTATTCCGATGCTATTTCTGAGTTTCATCGTCAATAAGAAGGTCCAAGGGATACAGTAAACCTGAAATGAAGCATCGGAATCTAAGACTGGTCTCTCAGGAAAGGTTCAAAACATAGACAGTAAGAAGAGTCAGTCTTCATGTACTAAATTCGGCATTTTGCCTTTTGTATTAATTTACGATGCAATTTCTGAGTTTCATCGGCAACAAGATGGTCCAAGGGATAAAGTAAACCTGAAGTGATGCATCGGAATCTAAAACTAGTCTCACTGGGGAGAATCAAATCATAGAATGAAAGAAGAGTCAGTCCTCTTGTACTTATGTCGGCATTGTGCCTTTTGTATTTAACTCCGATGCAATTTCTGTGTTTCATCGTCAATAAGAAGGGCCAAGGGATGCAGTAAACCTGAAGAAGAGCATCGATATCTGGAACTGGTCTCACTGGAAAGGCTCAAAGCATAGACAGTAAGAAGAGTCAGTCTTCTTGTACTTAAGTCGGCACTGTGCCTTTTGTATTTAATTACGATGCAATTTCTGTGTTTCATCGTCAATAAGAATGTCCAAGGGAGACAGTAAATCTGAAGTGAGACATCGATATCTAAAACTGGTCTCGCAGTGAAGCCTCAAATCATAGCATGTAAGAAGGGTCAGTCCTTTTGTTCTTAAGTCGGCATTGTACCTTTTGTATTTAATTCCGATGCAGTTTCTGTGTTTCATCGTCAATAAGAATGTATAAGGTATACAGTAAGTTTGAAGTGAAGCATCGATATCTAAAAGTGGTCACACAGGAAAGGCTTAATTCAGAGAATGTAAGAAGAGTCAGCACTCTTGTACTAAAGTCGGCATTGGGCCTTCTGTATTTAATTCCGATGCAATTTCTATGTTTCTTCGTCAATACGAATGTCCAAGGGATACAGTATACCTGAAGTGAAGCATCGATATCTAGAACTGGTCTCACAGGAATGGCTAAACGCATAGACAATGAGAAGAGTCGGTCTTCTTGTACTTAAGTCGGCATTGTGCCTTTTGTGTTTAATCCGGTGCAATATCTGTGTTTCATCGTCAATACGATGAACCAAGGGCTACGGTAAACGTGAAGTAAAGCATCGGATTCTAAAACTGGTCTCATAGGAAAGTCTCATATCACAGAATGCAAGATGAGTCAGACCTCTTGTACTTAAGTCGGCTTTGTGCCTTTTTTATTTAATTCCGATGCAGTTCCTGTGTTTTATCGTCAATAAGAATGTCCAAGGAATACAGTAAACTTGGAGTGAAGAATCGATTTCTAAAAGTGGTCTCACTGGAAAGGCTCAAATCAGAGAATGTAAGAAGAGTCAGTAATCTTGTACTAAAGTCGGCATTGGGCCTTCTGTATTTAATTCCGATGCAATTTCTATGTTTCTTCGTCAATACGAAGGTCCAAGGGATACGGAAAACCTGAATTGAAGCATCGGAATCTAAAATTGGTCTCACAAGAATGGTTCAAAACATTGACAGTAAGAAGGGTCAGTCTTCTTGTACTTAAGTCGGCATTGTGTCTTTTGTATTTAATTCGGATGCAATTTCTGTATTTCATCGTCAATAAGAAGGTCCAAGGGATACAGTAAACCTGAAGTGAAGCATCGATATCTAAAATTGGCCTCTTAGGAAAGGCTCAAAGCATAGACAGTAAGAAATGTCAGTCTTCTTGTACATAAGTCGGCATTGTGCCATTTGTATTTAATTCCGATGCCATTTCTGTGCTTCATCGTCAATAAGAAAGTCCAAGGGATACAGTAAACCTGAAGTGAAGCATCGGTATGTAAAACTGGTCTCACAGGAAAGGCTCAAATCATAGATTGTAAGAAGGGTCAGTCCTCTTCCACTTAAGTCTTCATTGTGCCTTTTTTATTAAACTACGATGCAATTTCTGTGATTCATCGTCAATAAGAAGGACCAAGGGATAAAGTAAACTTGAAGTGAAGCATCGATATCAATAGGTGGTCTCACGGGAAGGGCTCAAATCATAAAATGTAAGAAGAGTCAGTCCTCTTGTACTTAATTCGGCATTGTGCCTTTTGTATTTAATTCCGATGCAATTTCTGTGTTCCATAGTCAATACGAAGGTCCAAGGGATACGGTAAACCTGAATTGAAGCATCGGAATCTAAAATTGGTCTCACAAGAATGGTTCAAAACATTGACAGTAAGAAGGGTCAGTCTTCTTGTACTTAAGTCGGCATTGTGTCTTTTGTATTTAATTCGGATGCAATTTCTGTATTTCATCGTCAATAAGAAGGTCCAAGGGATGCAGTAAACCTGAAGTAAAACATCGGAATCTATAACTGGTCTCACAGGAAATGCTCCAGACATTGACAGTAAGAAGAGTCAGTCTTCCTGGACTTAAGTCGGCATTGTGCCTTTTTATTCAAATCCGATGCAATTTCTGTGTTTCATCGTCAATAAGAAAGTCCAAGGGATACAGTAAACCTGAAATGAAGCATTGGACACTAAAACCGGTCTCACAGGAAAGGTTCAAAACATAGACAGCAAGAAGAGTCAGTCTTCTTGTCCTTAAGTCTGCTTTGTGCCTTTCTGTTTAAATCCGATGCAATTTCTGTGTTTCATCGTCAATAACAACGTCCAAGGGATACAGTAAACCTGAAGTGAAGCATCGGACTCTAAAACCGGTCTCACAGGAAAGGTTCAAAACATAGACAGTAAGAAGAGTCAGTGTCCTTGTACTTCAGTCGACATTGTGCCTTTTGTATTTAATTCCTATGCAATTTCTGTGTTTGATCGTCAATAAGTAGGTCCAAGGGATACAGTAAACCTGTAGTGATGCATCAATAGCTAAAACTGGACTCTCAGGAGAGTCTCAAATCATAGAATGTAAGAAGTCTCAGTCCTCTTGTACTTAAGTCGACATTGTGCCTTTTGTATTTACTCCGATGCATTTTCTGTGTTTCATCGTCAACAAGAAGGTCCAAGGGATATATTAAACCGGAAGTGAAGCATCGGAATCTAAAACTGAACTCATAGGAAAGGCTAAAATCATAGAATGTAAGAAGAGTCAATGCTCTTATACTTAAGTCGGCATTGTGCCTTTTGTATTTAATTGCGATGCAATTTCTGTGTTTCATCGTCACTAAGAAGGTCCAAGGGATACAGTAAACCTGGAGTGAAGCATCGTAATCTAAAACTGGTCTCACAGGAAAGGTTCAAAACATAGACAGTAAGTAGAGTCAGTCTTCTAGTCCTTAAATCGGCATTTTTCCTTTTGTATTCACTTCCGATGCATTTTGTATGCTTCTTCGTCAGTAAGATGGTCCAAGGGATACTGTAAACCTGAAGTGATGCATCGATATCAAAAACTGGTCTCACAGGAAATGTTAAAATCTTAGACAGTAAGAACAGTAAGTCTTATTGTACTTAAGTCGGCATTGTTCCTTTTGTATTTAATTCCGGTGCAATTTCTGTGTTTCATCGTTAATATGAAGGTCCAAGGTATACAGGAAACCTGAAGTGAAACATCGATATCTAAAACTGGTCTCACAGGAAATGCTCAAATCATCAAAAGTAAGAAGAGTCATTCCTCTTGTACTTAAGTCGGCATTATGCCTTTTGTAATTAATTCCGATGCAAAATGTGTTTCATCGTCAATATGAAGGTCTGATTGATTCAGTAAACCTGAAGTGAAGCATCGGAATCTAAAACTGATCTCACAGGGAAGGTTCAAAACATAGACAGTCAGAGGTGTCAGTCTCCTTGTATTTAAGTCCGCATTGTGCCTTTTGTATACAATGCCGATGCATTTTCTGTGTTTCGTCGTCAATAAGAAGGTCCAAGGGATTCAGTAAACCTGAAGAGAAGCATCGGAATCTAAAACTGGTCTCACAGGAAAGGTTCAAAACATAGACAGTAAGAAGTGTCAGTCTTCTTGTACTGAAGTCCGCATTGGGCCATTTGTATTTAATGCCGATGCAATATCGGTGTTTTATCGTCATTAAGAAGTTCCAAGTGATACAGTAACCCTGAAGTGAAGCATCGGAATCTAAAACTGGTCTACCAGGAGAGGTTCAAAACACAGACAGTAAGAGGAGTCAGTCTTCATGTACTTAAGTCGCCATTTTGCTTTTTGTATACAATTCCGATGCAACTTTTGTGTTTCATCGTCAATAAGAAGGTCCAAGGGATACAGTAAACCTCAAGTGAAGCATCGGAATCTAAAACTGGTCTCACAGGAAAGCCTGAAATCATAGAATGTAAGAAGAGTCAGTCCTCTTGTACTTATGTCGGCATTGTGCCTTTTGTATTTAATTTCGATGCAATTTCTGTGCATCATCGACAGTAAGAAGGTCCAAGGGATACAGTAAAACTTAAGTGAAGCATCGGAATCTAAAACTGGTCTCACAGGAAATGTCCAAAACATAGACAGTAAGAAGAGTCAGTCTTCTTGTACTTAAGTCGACATTTAGCCTTTTGTAATCAATTCCTTGCATTTTCTGTGTTTCATTGTGAAAAAGAAGGCCCAAGGGATACAGTAAACCTGAAGTGAAGCATCGATATCTAAAACTGGTCTCACAGGAAAGGCTCAAACCATAGAATGGAAGAAGAGCCAGTCCTCTTGCACTTAAGTCGGCATTGTGCCTTTTGTATTTAATTCCGATGCAGTTTCTGTGTTTCATCGTCAGTAAGAATGTCCAAGGGATACAGTAAACTTGAAGTGAAGCATCGTTATCTAAAAGTGGTCTCACAGGAAAGGCTCAAATCAGAGAATGTAAGAATACTCAGTCCTCTTGTACTAATATCGGCATTGAGCCTTTTGTAATTAATTCCGATGCAATTCCTGTGTTTCATCGTCAATACGAAGATACAAGGGATACAGTAAACCTGAAGTGAAGCATCGATATCTAGAACTGGTCTCACAGGAAAGGCTCAACGCATAGACGATGAGAAGAGTCAGTCATCTTCTACTTAAGTCGGCATTGTGCCTTTGTATTTAATCCGATGCAATATCTGTGTTTCATCGTCAATAAGAATGTCCAAGGGATACAGTAAACGTGATGTGAAGCATCGATATCTAAAAGTGGTCTCACAGGAAAAGCTCAATTCAGAGAATGTAAGAAGAGTCAGTCCTCTTGTACTTAAGTCGGCATTGGGCCTTTTCTGTTTAATTCCGATGCAATTTCTGTTTTTCATGGTCAATAATAAGGTGCAAGAGATACAGTAAACCTGAAGTGAAGCATCGATATCTAAAATTGGCCTCATAGGATTGGCTCAAAGCATAGACAGTAAGGAATGTCAGTCTTCTTGTACATAAGTCGGTATTGTGCCTTTTGTATTTAATTCCGATGCCATTTCTGTGTTTCATCGTTAATAAGAGGGTCCAAGGGATACAGGAAACCTGAAGTGAAACATCGATATCTATAACTGGTCTCACAGGAAAAGCTCAAATCAACAAAAGTAAGAAGAGTCAGTCTTCTTGTACTTAAGTCGTCATTGTGCCTTCTGTATTTAATTCCGATGCAAATTGTCTTTCATCGTCAATATGAAGGTCTGAGGGTTTCAGTGAACCTGAAGTGAAGCATCGGAATCTTAAACTGGTCTCACAGGGAAGGTTCAAAACATAGTCAGTAAGAAGTATCAGTTTTCTTGTACTTAATTCCCCAATGTGCGATTTGTATTTAATGCCGATGCAATTTCGGTGTTCCATCGTCATTAAGAAGTTCCAACTGATACAGTAAACCTAAAGTGAAGCAGCGGAATCTAAAACTGGTCTCACAGAAAAGGTTCAAAACAGAGACAGTAAGAAGAGTCAGTCTTCTAGTAGTTAAGTCGACATTTTGCCTTTTGTAATTAATTCCGATGCAATTTCTGTGTTTCATTGAGAATAAGAAGGTCCAAGGGATAAAGTATTCCTGAAGTGAAGCTTCGATATCTAAAACTTGTCTCACAGGAAAAGCTCAAATCATAGAATGTAAGAAGAGCCAGTCCTCTAGCACTTAAGTCGGCATTGTGCTTTTTGTATTTAACTCCGATGCAATTTCTGTGTTTCATCGTCAATAAGAAGGTCCAAGGGATACAGTAAACCTGTAGAAAAGCATCGATATCTAGATCTGGTCTCACAGGACAGGCTCAAGTCATAGACAGTATGAAGTGTCAGTCTTCTTGTACTTAAGTCGGCACTGTGCCTTTTGCATTTAATCCGATGCAATTTCTGTGTTTCATCGTCAATACGATGGTCCAAGAGATACAGTAAACGTGAAGTGAAGCATCGGAATCAAAGACTGGTCTCATAGGAAAGGTTCAAAACATAGACAGTAAGAAGAGTCAGTACTCTTGTACTTAAGTCGGCATTGTGCATTTTGTATTTAATTCCGATGCAATTTCTGTGTTTCATGGATCATATGAAGGTCCAAGAGATACAGTAAACCTGAAGTGAAGCATCGGAATCTAAAACTGGACTCACAGGAAAGGTTGAAAACATAGACAGTGAGGAGACTTAGTCTTCTTGTACCTATTTCGGCATTGTAACATTTGTTTTTAATTCCGATGCAATTTCTGTGTTTCATCGTCAATAAGAAGGGCCAAGGGATACAGTAAACGTGAAGTGAAGCATCGGAATTTAAATCTGGGCTCACAGGAAAGCCTTAAATCATAGAATGTAAGAAGAGTCAGTCCTCTTGTACTTTTGTCGGCATTGTGCCTTTTGTAATTAATTCCGAAGCAATTTCTGTGTTTCATCGACAATAAGAAGGTCCAAGGGATACAGTAAACCTGAAGTGAAGCATCGGAATCTTAAACTGGCCTCACAGGAACAGTTCAAAACATAGACAGTGAGAAGAGCCAGACTTCTTGTACTTAAGTCGGCATTTTGCCTTTTGTAATTATTTCCGATGCAATTTCAGTGTTTCATTATGAATAAGAATGTCAAAGGAAATCAGTAAACCTGAAGTGAAGCATCGATATCTAGAACTGGTCTCACAGGAAAGGCTCAAATCATTGAATGTAAGAGGAGCCAGTCCTCTTGCACTTAAGTCGCCATTGAGCCTTTTGTATTTTATTCCGATGCTATTTCTGAGTTTCATCGTAATAAGAAGGTCCAAGGGATACAGTAAACCTGAAATGAAGCATCGGAATCTAAGACTGGTCTCTCAGGAAAGGTTCAAAACATAGACAGTAAGAAGACTCAGTCTTCATGTACTAAATTCGGCATTTTGCCTTTTGTATTAATTTACGATGCAATTTCTGAGTTTCATCGTCAACAAGATGGTCCAAGGGATAAAGTAAACCTGAAGTGATGCATCGGAATCTAAAACTAGTCTCACTGGGGAGAATCAAATCATAGAATGAAAGAAGAGTCAGTCCTCTTGTACTTATGTCGGCATTGTGCCTTTTGTATTTAACTCCGATGCAATTTCTGTGTTTCATCGTCAATAAGAAGGGCCAAGGGATGCAGTAAACCTGAAGAAGAGCATCGATATCTGGAACTGGTCTCACAGGAAAGGCTCAAAGCATAGACAGTAAGAAGAGTCAGTCTTCTTGTACTTAAGTCGGCACTGTGCCTTTTGTATTTAATTACGATGCAATTTCTGTGTTTCATCGTCAATAAGAATGTCCAAGGGAGACAGTAAATCTGAAGTGAGACATCGATATCTAAAACTGGTCTCGCAGTGAAGCCTCAAATCATAGCATGTAAGAAGAGTCAGTCCTTTTGTTCTTAAGTCGGCATTGTACCTTTTGTATTTAATTCCGATGCAGTTTCTGTGTTTCATCGTCAATAAGAATGTATAAGGTATACAGTAAGTTTAAAGTAAAGCATCGATATCTAAAAGTGGTCACACAGGAAAGGCCTAAATCAGAGAATGTAAGAAGAGTCAGCACTCTTGTACCAAAGTCGGCATTGGGCCTTCTGTATTTAATTCCGATGCAATTTCTATGTTTCTTCGTCAATACGAAGGTCCAAGGGCTACAGTAAACCTGAAGTGAAGCATCGATATCTAGAACTGGTCTCACAGGAAGGACTCAGC
This sequence comes from Schistocerca americana, assembly GCF_021461395.2. Classification (NCBI taxonomy): domain Eukaryota; kingdom Metazoa; phylum Arthropoda; class Insecta; order Orthoptera; family Acrididae; genus Schistocerca; species Schistocerca americana. The sequence continues at coordinate 64,937,819 of NC_060121.1, forward strand.
TCATAGACAATGAGAAGAGTCAGTCTTCTTGCACTTAAAACGGCATTGTGCCTTTTGTATTTAATTCCGATGCAATTTCTGTTTTTCATCGTCAATAACAAGGTCCAAGGGATACAGTAAACCTGAAGTGAAGCATCGATATCTAAAATTGGCCTCTTAGGAAAGGCTCAAAGCATAGACAGTAAGAAATGTCAGTCTTCTTGTACATAAGTCGGCATTGTGCCATTTGTATTTAATTCCGATGCCATTTCTGTGCTTCATCGTCAATAAGAAAGTCCAAGGGATACAGTAAACCTGAAGTGAAGCATCGGTATGTAAAACTGGTCTCACAGGAAAGGCTCAAATCATAGATTGTAAGAAGGGTCAGTCCTCTTCCACTTAAGTCTTCATTGTGCCTTTTTTTATTAAACTACGATGCAATTTCTGTGATTCATCGTCAATAAGAAGGACCAAGGGATAAAGTAAACTTGAAGTGAAGCATCGATATCAATAGGTGGTCTCACGGGAAGGGCTCAAATCATAAAATGTAAGAAGAGTCAGTCCTCTTGTACTTAATTCGGCATTGTGCCTTTTGTATTTAATTCCGATGCAATTTCTGTGTTCCATAGTCAATACGAAGGTCCAAGGGATACGGTAAACCTGAATTGAAGCATCGGAATCTAAAATTGGTCTCACAAGAATGGTTCAAAACATTGACAGTAAGAAGGGTCAGTCTTCTTGTACTTAAGTCGGCATTGTGTCTTTTGTATTTAATTCGGATGCAATTTCTGTATTTCATCGTCAATAAGAAGGTCCAAGGGATGCAGTATACCTGAAGTAAAACATCGGAATCTATAACTGGTCTCACAGGAAATGCTCCAGACATTGACAGTAAGAAGAGTCAGTCTTCTTGGACTTAAGTCGGCATTGTGCCTTTTTATTCAAATCCGATGCAATTTCTGTGTTTCATCGTCAATAAGAAAGTCCAAGGGATACAGTAAACCTGAAGTGAAGCATTGGACACTAAAACCGGTCTCACAGGAAAGGTTCAAAACATAGACAGTAAGAAGAGTCAGTCTTCTTGTCCTTAAGTCTGCATTGTGCCTTTCTGTTTAAATCCGATGCAATTTCTGTGTTTCATCGTCAATAACAACGTCCAAGGGATGCAGTGAAAGTGAAGTGAAGCATTGGAATCTAAAACTGGTCTCACAGGAAAGGTTCCAAACACAGACAGTTAGAAGGGTCAGTATTCTTGTACCTAAGTCAACATTCTGCCATTTGTATATAATTCCGATGCAATTTCTGTGTTTCATCGTCAATAAGAAGGTCCAAGGGATACAGTAAACCTAAAGTGAAGCATCGGAATATAAAACAGGCCTCAGAGGAAAGGTTCAAAGCATTGGCAGTATGAAGAGTCAGTCTTCTTGTACTTAAGTCGGCATTGTGCCTTTTGTATTTATTTCCGATGCAATATCTGTGTTTCATCGTCAATAAGAAGGTCCAAGGGATACAGTAAACCTGAAGTGAAGCATCGGAATCTAAAACTGGTCTCACAGGAAAGGTTCATACATAGACAGTAAGAAGAGTCAATCTTCTTGTACTTAAGTCAGCATTGTGCCTTTCGTATTTAGTTCCGATGCAGTTTCTGTGTTTCATCGTCAATAAGAAGGTCCAAGGGATACAGTAAACCTGAAGTGAAGCATCGGACTCTAAAACCGGTCACACAGGAAAGGTTCAAAACATAGACAGTAAGAAGAGTCAGTGTCCTTGTACTTCAGTCGACATTGTGCCTTTTGTATTTAATTCCTATGCAATTTCTGTGTTTGATCGTCAATAAGTAGGTCCAAGGGATACAGTAAACCTGTAGTGATGCATCAATAGCTAGAACTGGACTCTCAGGAGAGTCTCAAATCATAGAATGTAAGAAGTCTCAGTCCTCTTGTACTTAAGTCGACATTGTGCCTTTTGTATTTACTCCGATGCATTTTCTGTGTTTCATCGTCAACAAGAAGGTCCAAGGGATATATTAAACCGGAAGTGAAGCATCGGAATCTAAAACTGAACTCACAGGAAAGGCTAAAATCATAGAATGAAAGAAGAGTCAATGCTCTTATACTTAAGTCGGCATTGTGCCTTTTGTATTTAATTGCGATGCAATTTCTGTGTTTCATCGTCACTGAGAAGGTCCAAGGGATACAGTAAACCTGAGGTGAAGCATCGGAATCTAAAACTGGTCTCACACGAAAGGTTCAAAACATAGACAGTAAGCAGAGATAGTCATCTTGTACTGAAGTCGGCATTGTCACTTTTGTACTTAATTCCGATGCAATTTCTGTACTTCATCGTCAATAAGAGGGTCCAAGGGAAACAGTAAACCTGAAGTGAAGCTTTGGAATCTAAAACCGGTCTCTCAGGAAACGTTCAAAACATAGACAGAAAGAAGAGTCAGTCTTCTAGTACTTAAGTCGTCATTGTGCCTTTTGTAATTAATACCGATGCACTTTCTGTGTTTCATCGTCAATAAGAAGATCCAAGGGATACAGTAAACCTGAAGTGAAGCATCGGAATCTAAAACTGGTCTCACAGGAAAGGTTCAAATCATAGACAGTAAGGAGAGTCAGTCTTCTTGTACTTAATTTGTCATTGTGCCATTAGTATTTGATTCCGAAGCAATTTCTGTGTTTAATCATCAGTAAGAAGGTCAAAGGGATACAGTAAACCTGAAGTGAAGCATCATAATCTAAAACTGGTCTCACAGAAATGGTTCAAAGCATAGACAGTTAAAAGAATCAGTCTTCTTGTACTTAAGCCAACGTCGTGCCTTTTGTACTTATTTCCGATGCAATTTCCGAGTTTCAACGTCAATAAGAAGGACCAAGGGATACAGTAAACCTGAAGTGAAGCATCGGAATGTAAAACTGGTGTCACAGGAGAGGTTCAATTCATAGAATGTATGAAGAGTCAGTCCTCTTGTACCTAAGTCGGCATTGTGCCTAATGTATTTAATTCCGATGCAATTTCTGTGTTTCATCGTCAATTAGATGGTCCAAGGTATACAGTAAGCCAGAAGTAAAGCATCAGAATCTAGAACCTGGTCTCACAGAAAAGGCTAAAATAATAGAATGTAAGAAGAGTTATTCCTCTTGTCCTTAAGTCGGCATTGTGCCTTTTGTATTTAGTTCCGATGCAGTTTCTGTGTTTCATCGTCAATAAGAAGGTCCAAGGGATACAGTAAACCTGAAGTGATGCGTCGATATCAAAAACTGGTCTCACGGGAAAGGCTAAAATCATAGAATGTAAGAAGAGTCAATCCTCTTGCACTTAAGTCGTCATTGTGAATTTTGTATTTAATTATCATGCATATGCTGTGTTTCATCGTCAATAAGAAGGACCAAGGGATACAGTAAACCAGAAGTGAAGCATCGATTTCTAAAACTGGTCTCACAGGAGAGGTTTAAATCATAGATACTGAGAAGAGTCAGTCTTCTTGTACTTACGTCGGCATTGTGCGTTTTGTATTTAATTCTGATGCAATATCTGTGTTTCATCGTCATTAAGAAGGTCCAAGGGACACAGTAAACCTGATGTTAAGCATCGGAATCTAAACCTGGTCTCACTGGAAAGGCTCAACTCATCGAAAGTAAGAATAGTCAGTCCTCTTGTCCTTAACGCGGCATTGCGCCTTTTGTATTTGAGTCCTATGCAATCTCTGTGTTTCATCGACAATAAGAAGGGCAAAGGGACAGAGTAAACCTGAAGTTCAGCATCGGACTCTAAAACTGGCCTCACTGGAATGGTTCAAAACATAGACAGTAAGAAGTATCAGTCTTCTTGTTCTTAAGTCGGCATTGCGCCTTTTATACTTACTTCCGATGCAGTTTCTGTGTTTCATCGTCAATATGATGGTCCTACTGATACAGTAAACCTAAAGTGAAGCATCGGAATCTAAAACTGGTCTCACAGGAAAGGTTCAAATCATAGAATGTAAGAAGAGTCAGTCTTCTTGTACTTAAGTCGGCATTGTGCCTTTTGTATTTACTTCCGATGCAATTTATGTGTTTCATCGTCAATAAGAGGGTCCAAGAGATACATTAAACCGGAAGTGAAGCATTGGAATCTATAACTGGTCTCACACGAATGGCAAAAATCATAGAATGTAAGAAGAAACAATCCTCTTGTACTTAAGTCGGCATTGTGCCTTTTGTATTTAATTCCGATGCAATTTCAGTAATTCCTCGTCAATAAGAATGTCCAAGGGATACAGTAAACCTGAAGTGAAGTATCGGAATCTAAAACTGGTCTCACGCGAAAGGTTCAAAACATAGACAGTAAGCAGAGTCAGTCATCTTGTACTTAAGTCTTCATTGTGCCCTTTGTATTTAATTCCGATGCAAATTCAGTGTTTCATCGTCAATAAGATGGTCCCAGGGATACAGTAAACCTGAAGTGAAGTATCGGAATCTAAAACTGGTCTCACGCGAAAGGTTCAAAACATAGACAGTAAGCAGAGTCAGTCATCTTGTACTGAAGTCGGCATTGTCCCTTTTGTACTTACTTCCGATGCAATTTCTGTGCTTCATCGTCATTAAGAGGGTCCAAGGGAAACAGTAAACCTGAAGTGAAGCTTTGGAATCTAAAACTGGTCTCTCAGGAAAGGTTCAAAACATAGACAGTAAGAAGAGTCAGTCTTCTAGTACTTAAGTCGTCATTGTGCCTTTTGTATTTAATACCGATGCACTTTCTGTGTTTCATCGTCAATAAGAAGAACCAAGGGATACAGTAAACCTGAAGTGAAGCATCGGAGTCTAAACCAGGTCTCACAGGAAAGGTTCAAATCATGCACAGTAAGAGGAGTCAGTCTTCTTGTACTTAAGTTGTCATTGTGCCATTAGCATTTGATTCCGAAGCAATTTCTGTGTTTAATCATCAGTAAGAAAGTCCAAGGGATACAGTAAACCTGAAGTGAAGCATCATAATCTAAAACTGGTCTCACAGGAATGGTTCAAAGCATAGACAGTAAGAAGAATAAGTCTTCTTGTACTTAAGCCAACGTTGTGCCTTTTGTACTTATTTCCGATGCAATTTCTGTGTTTCAACGTCGATAAGAAGGTCCAAGGGATACAGTAAACCTTAAGTGAAGCATTGGAATCGAAAACTGGTGTCACAGGAAAGGTTCAAATTATAGAATGTGAGAAGTGTCAGTCTTCTTGTACTTAAGTCGGCATTGTGCCATTTGTATTTAATTCCAAGAAGTACCAAGGGATACAGTAAACCAGAAGTGAAGCATCGGAATCTAAAACTGGTCTCACAGGCAAGGCTCCAATCATAGAATGTATGAAGAGTCAGTCCACTTGTACCTAAGTCGGCATTGTGCCTTTTGTATTTAATTCCGATGCAATTTCTGTGTTTCATCGTCAATAAGAAGGACCAAGGGATACAGTAAACCAGAAGTGAAGCCTCGATTTCTAAAACTGGTCTCACAGGAGAGGTTCAAAACATAGATACTAAGAAGAGACAGTCTTCTTGTACTTACATCGGCATTGTGCCTTTTGTATTTAATTCCGATGCAATTTCAGTGTTTCATCGTCAATAAGAAGGTCCAAGGGATACAGTATACCTGAAGTGAAGCATCGATTTCTAAAACACCTCTCACAGGACAGGTTCAAATCATAGATAGTAAGAAGAGTCAGTCTTCTTGTACATAAGACGGCTTTGTGCCTTTTGTATCCAATTCCGATGCAATTTCTGTGATTCACCGTCAATAAGAAGGTCCAAGCTATACAGTAAAGATGAATTGAAGAATCGGAAACTAAAACCTGTCTCACAGGAAAGGCTCAAATCATAGGATGTAAGTGGAGTCAGTCGTCTTGTACTTAAGTCGGCACTGTGCATTTTGTATTTAATTCCGATGCAATTTCTGCGTTTCATCGTCAATAAGAAGGTCCCAGGGATACAGTAAACCTGAAGTGAAGCATCGATATCTAAAACTGGTCCCACAGGAAAGGCTCAAACATTGACAGTAGGAAGAGGCAGTCTTCTTGTGCTTAAGTCGGTATTGTGCCTTTTGTATTTAATTCTGATGCAATTTCTGTGTTTCATCGTCAATAAGAAGGTCCAAGGGATGCAGTAAACCGGAATTGAAGCATCGGTATCTAAAATTGGTCTCACAGGAAAGGTTCAAAACATAGACAGTAAGATGTGTCAGTCTTCTAGCAGTTAAGTCGACATTGTGTTTTTTGTACTTAATTCCGATGCAATTTCTGTGTTTCATCGTCAATACGAAGGTCCAAGGGATACAGTAAACCAAAGGTAAAGCATCGGACCCTAAAATATGTCTCACAGGAAAGGTTCAAATCATAGAATGTAAGCAAAGTCAGTCTTCTTGTAAATAAGTCGACATTGTGCATTTTGTATTTAATTCCGATGTAATTTCCGCGTTTCATAGTCAATAAGAAGGTCCAAGGGATACAGTACACCTGAAGTGAAGCATCGATATCTAAAACTGCTCTCAGTTAAAAGGCTCAAATCATAGAATGTAAGAAGAGTCAGTCTTCTAGTACTAAAGTCGGTATTGTGCCTTTTGTATTTATTTGCGATGCAATGTCTGTGTTTCATCGTCAATAAGATGGTCCAAGGGATACAGTAAACCTGAAGTGAAACATCGGAATCTAAAATAGGTATCACAGGAATGGTTCAAAACATAGTCAGTAAGAGGAGTCAGTATGCTTGTTCTTAAGTCGACATTGTGCCTTCTGTATTTAATTGCGATGTAATATTTCTGTTTCATCGTCAATAAGAAGGTCCAAGGGATACAGTAAACCTGAAGTGAAGCATCGATATTTAAAACTGGTCTCACAGGCAAGGCCCAAATCTTAGGATGTAAGAAGAGTCAGTCCCCTTGTACTTAAGTCGGCATTGTGTCTATTGTATTTAATTCCGATGCAATTTCTGTGTTTCATCGTCAATAAAGAGGTCCAAGGGATACAGTAAACCTGAAGAGAAGCATCCTAATGTAAAACTGACCTCACAGGAAAGGTTCAAATGCTAGAATGTGAGAACAGTCAGTCCTCTTGTACTTATGTCGGCATTATGCATTTTGTATTTAATTCCGATGCAATTTCTGCGTTTCATCGCCAATTTGAAGGTGCAAGGTAGATAGTAAACTTGAAGTGAAGCATCGGGATCTAAAACTGGTCTCACAGGAAAGGTTCAAATCATAGGATGTAAGAAGAGAAAGTCTTGTTGTACTTATGTCGGCAATGTGCATTTTGTATTTAATTCTGATGCGATTTCTGAGTTTCATCGTCAATAAGATGGTACAAGGGATACAGTAATGTTAAGTGAATCATCGGACCCTAAAACCTGTCTCACAGGAAAGGTTCAAAACACATAATGTAAGAAGAGTCAGTCTTCTTGTACATAAGTCGGCATTGTGCCTTTTGTATTTAATTCCGATGCAATTTCTGTGCTTAATCGTCAATAAGAAGGTCCAAGGGATACAATAAACCTGAAGTGAAGCATCGGAATCTAAAACTGGTCTCACAGGAGAGGTTCAAAACACAGACAGCAAGAAGAGTCAGTCTTCTTGTACTTAAGTCGGCATTGTGCCTTATGTATTTAACACTGATGCAATTTCTGTGTTTCATCGTCAATAAGAAGGTCCAAGGGATACAGTAAACTTGAAGTGAAGCATCGGACTCAAAAACTGGTCTCACAGGAATGACTCAAATCATAGAATGTAAGAAGAGTCAGTCCTCGTGTACCTATGTCGGCATTGTCCCTTTTGTGTTTAATTCCGATGCAATTTCTGTGTTTCAGCGTCAATTAGAATGTCCAAAAGATACAGTAATCCTGAAGTGAGGCATCGAAATCAAAAACGGGTCTCACAGGAAAGGTTCAAGACATAGTAAGTAAGAAGAGTCAGTCTACTAGTAGTTAATTCGTCATTGTGCCTTTTGAATTTAATTCCGATGCAATTTGTGTGTTTCATCGTCAATAAGAAGGTCCAAGGGATACAGTAAACCTGAAGTGAAGCATTGGAATCAAAAACTGGTCTAACAGGAAAGGCTCAAATCATAGAATGTTAGAAGAGTCAGTCCACTTGTACATAAGTCGGCAATGTGCCTTTTGTATTTAATTCCGATGCAATTTCTGTGTTTCATTGTCAATAAGTTGGTTTAAGGGATACAGTAAACCTGATGTGAAGAATCGAAATCTAAAACTGGTCTCACAAGATAGGTTCGAAGCAGAGACAGTAAGAAGAATCAGTCTTCTTGTACTTAAGTCGCCATTGTGCCTTTTGTATTTAATTCCGATGGAATTTCTGTTGTTTTACCTCAATAGCAAGGTCCAAGGGATACAGTAAAATCTGGAGTGAAGCATCGTAATGTAAAACTGGTCTCACACGACAGATTCAAATCATAGAATGTAAGATGAGTCAGTCTTCTTGTACTTAAGTCAGCATTGTGTCTTTTGTATTTAATTCCGATTCAATTTCTGTGTTTCATCGTCAGTAAAAAGGTCCTAGGGATACAGTAAACTTGAAGTGCAGCATCGTAATGTAAAACTGGCCTCACAGGAAAGGTTCAAATCATAGTATGTATGAAGAGTCAGTCTTCTTGTACTTATGTCAACATTGAGCCTTTTGTATTTTATTCCGATGCAATTTCTGTGTTTCATCGCCAATAAGAAGGTCCAAGGGATCCAGTAAACCTGAAGTGAAGCATCGGAATTCAAAACTGGTCTCACTGGAAAGGTTCAAATCATAGAAAGTAAAAAGAGTCAGTCTTCTCGAATTTATTTCGGCATTGTGCCTTTTGCATAATTCCGATACAATTTCTGTGTTTCATCGTCAATTAGAAGGTCCAAGGGGTACAGTAAACCTTAAGTGTCGCATCGGAATGTAAATATGGTCTCACAGGAAAGGTTCAATACATAGACAGTAAGAAGAGTCGGTCTTCTTGTACATAAGTCGGCATTGTGCCTTTTGTATTTAATTCCGATGCAATTTCTATGTGTCATCGTCACCAAGAAGGTGCAAGGGATACAGTAAACCTGAAGCGAAGCATCGATATCTAAAACTGGTCCCACAGGAAAGGCGCAAAGCATTGACAGTAAGAAGAGGCAGTCTTCTTGTGCTTAAGTCGGCATTCTGCCTTTTGTATTTAATTCTGATGCAATTGCTGTGTTTCATTGTCAATAAGAAGGTCCAAGGAATACAGTAAACCTGAAGTGAAGCATCGGAATCTAAAACTGGTCTCACAGGAAAGTTTCAAATCATAGACAGTAAGAAGAGTCAGTATTCTAGTACTTAAAGCTTTATTGTACATTTTGTACTTCATTCCGATTCAATTTCTATGTTTCCTCGTCAATACGACGCTCCAAGGGATACAGTAAACCTGAAGTGAAGCATCGGAATCTAAAACTGGCCTCACAGGAAGGGTTCAAATCATAGAATGTATGAAGAGTCAGTCTTCTTCTACTTATGTCATCATTGAGCCTTTTGAATTTAATTCCGATGTAAATCCTTCTTTCATCGTCAATAAGATGGTCCAAGAGATACAGTAAACCTGAAGTGAAGCATCGATATCTAAAACTGAACTCTCAGGAAAGGCTCAAATCATAGAATATAAGAAGAGTCACTCCTCTTGAAATTAAGTCAGCATGGTGCCTTTTGTATTTAATTCCGATGCAATTTCTGTGATTCACCGTCAATAAGAAGGTCCAAGCTATACAGTAAAGATGAAATGAGGAATCGGAATCTAAAACCTGTCTCACAGGAAAGGCTCAAATCATAGGATGTAAGTGGAGTCAGTCGTCTTGTACTTAAGTCGGCACTGTGCATTTTGTATTTAATTCCTTTGCAATTTCTGCGTTTCATCGTCAATAAGAAGGTCCAAGAGATACAGTAAACCTGAAGTGAAGCATCGATATCTAAAACTGGTCTCACAGGAAAGGCTCAAACATTGACAGTAAGAAGAGGCAGTCTTCTTGTGCTTAAGTCGGTATTGTGCCTTTTGTATTTAATTCTGATGCAATTTCTGTGTTTCATCGTCAATAAGAAGGTCCACGGGATGCAGTAAACCTGAAGTGAAGCATCGGAATCTAAAATTGGTCTCACAGGAAAGGTTCAAAGCATAGACAGTAAGAAGAGTCAGTCTTCTAGCAGTTAAGTCGGCATTGTATCTTTTGTACTTAATTCCGATGCAATTTCTGTGTTTCATCGTCAATAAGAAGGTCCAAGGGATACTGTAAACCAAAGGTAAAGCATCGGACCCTAAAACCTGTCTCACAGGAAAGGTTCAAATCATAGAATGTAAGAAAAGTCAGTCTTCTTGTACTTAAGTCGACATTGTGCATTTTGTATTTAATTCCGATGTAATTTCCGTGTTTCATAGTCAATAAGAAGGTCCAAGGGATACAGTGAACCTGAAGTGAAGCATCGGAATCTAAAACAGGTCTCACAGGAAAGCGTCAGAACATAGAATGAAAGAAGAGTCAGTCCTCTTGTACTTAAGTCGGCATTGTGCCTTTTATATTTAATTCCGATGCAATTTCTCTGTTTCATCGTCAAAAAGAAGGTCCAAAGGAGACACTAAACCTGAAGTGAAGATTCGGAATTTAAACTGGTCTCTCAGGAAAGGTTCAATACATAGGCAGTAAGATGTGTCAGTCTTTTTGTACTTAAGTCGGCATTATGCCTTTTGTATTTAATTCCAATGCAATTTCTGTGTTTCATCGTCAATCAGAAGGTCCAAGAGATGGTGTAAAAGTGAAGTGAAGAAACGGAAAGTAAAACCTGTCCCACAGGAAAGGCTCAAATCATAGAATATATGTAGAGACAGTCCTCTTGTAATTAAGTCGGCAATGTGCCTTTTGTAATAAATTCGATGCACTTTCAGTGTTTCATCGTCAATAAGAAGGTCCAAGGAATTCAGTAAACCTGAAATGAAGCATCGGAATCTAAAATTGGTCTCACTGGAACTGCTCAAACCATAGAATGTAAGAAGAGTCAGTCCTCTTGTACTTACGGCGGCATTGTGCTTTTTGTATTTAATCCCGATGCAATTTCTGTGTTTCATCGCCAATAAGAAGGACCAAGGGATACAGTAAACCTGAAGTGAAGCATCGATACCTAAAACTGGTCTCACACGAAAGGCACAAAGCATAGACAGTAAGAAACGTCAGTCTTCTTTTACCTAAGTCGGCATTGTGCAATTGTATTTAATTCCGATGCAGTTTCTGTGTTTCATCGTCTATAAGAAGGTCCAAGGGATACAGTAAACCTGAAGTGAAGCATCGGACTCTAAAACCGGTCTCACAGGAAAGGTTCAAAACATAGACAGTAAGAAGAGTCAGTGTCCTTGTACTTCAGTCGACATTGTGCCTTTTGTATTTAATTCCTATGCAATTTCTGTGTTTGATCGTCAATAAGTAGGTCCAAGGGATACAGTAAACCTGTAGTGATGCATCAATAGCTAAAACTGGACTCTCAGGAGAGTCTCAAATCATAGAATGTAAGAAGTCTCAGTCCTCTTGTACTTAAGTCGACATTGTGCCTTTTGTATTTACTCCGATGCATTTTCTGTGTTTCATCGTCAACAAGAAGGCCCAAGGGATATATTAAACCGGAAGTGAAGCATCGGAATCTAAAACTGAACTCACAGGAAAGGCTAAAATCATAGAATGTAAGAAGAGTCAATGCTCTTATACTTAAGTCGGCATTGTGCCTTTTGTATTTAATTGCGATGCAATTTCTGTGTTTCATCGTCACTAAGAAGGTCCAAGGGATACAGTAGACCTGGAGTGAAGCATCGTAATCTAAAACTGGTCTCACAGGAAAAGTTCAAAACATAGACAGTAAGTAGAGTCAGTCTTCTAGTCCTTAAATCGGCATTTTTTTTTTTTGTATCCACTTCCGATGCGTTTTGTATGCTTCTTCGTCAGTAAGATGGTCCAAGGGATACTGTAAACCTGAAGTGATGCATCGATATCAAAAACTGGTCTCACAGGAAATGTTAAAATCTTAGACAGTAAGAACAGTAGGTCTTATTGTACTTAAGTCGGCATTTTTCCTTTTGTATTTAATTCCGGTGCAATTTCTGTGTTTCATCGTTAATATGAAGGTCCAAGGTATACAGGAAACCTGAAGTGAAACATCGATATCTAAAACTGGTCTCACAGGAAATGCTCTAATCATCAAAAGTAAGAAGAGTCATTCCTCTTGTACTTAAGTCGGCAATATGCCTTTTGTAATTAATTCCGATGCAAAATGTGTTTCATCGTCAATATGAAGGTCTGATTGATTCAGTAAACCTGAAGTGAAGCATCGGAATCTAAAACTGATCTCACAGGGAAGGTTCAAAACATAGACAGTCAGAGGTGTCAGTCTCCTTGTATTTAAGTCCGCATTGTGCCTTTTGTATACAATGCCGATGCATTTTCTGTGTTTCGTCGTCAATAAGAAGGTCCAAGGGATTCAGTAAACCTGAAGAGAAGCATCGGAATCTAAAACTGGTCTCACAGGAAAGGTTCAAAACATAGACAGTAAGAAGTGTCAGTCTTCTTGTACTGAAGTCCGCATTGGGCCATTTGTATTTAATGCCGATGCAATTTCGGTGTTTTATCGTCATTAAGAAGTTCCAAGTGATACAGTAACCCTGAAGTGAAGCATCGGAATCTAAAACTGGTCTCCCAGGAGAGGTTCAAAACACAGACAGTAAGAGGAGTCAGTCTTCATGTACTTAAGTCGCCATTTTGCTTTTTGTATACAATTCCGATGCAACTTTTGTGTTTCATCGTCAATAAGAAGGTCCAAGGGATACAGTAAACCTCAAGTGAAGCATCGGAATCTAAAACTGGTCTCACAGGAAAGCCTGAAATCATAGAATGTAAGAAGAGTCAGTCCTCTTGTACTTATGTCGGCATTGTGCCTTTTGTATTTAATTTCGATGCAATTTCTGTGCATCATCGACAGTAAGAAGGTCCAAGGGATACAGTAAAACTTAAGTGAAGCATCGGAATCTAAAACTGGTCTCACAGGAAATGTCCAAAACATAGACAGTAAGAAGAGTCAGTCTTCTTGTTCTTAAGTCGACATATAGCCTTTTGTAATTAAATCCTTGCATTTTCTGTGTTTCATTGTGAAAAAGAAGGCCCAAGGGATACAGTAAACCTGAAGTGAAGCATCGATATCTAAAACTGGTCTCACAGGAAAGGCTCAAACCATAGAATGGAAGAAGAGCCAGTCCTCTTGCACTTAAGTCGGCATTGTGCCTTTTGTATTAAATACCGATGCAGTTTCTGTGTTTCATCGTCAGTAAGAATGTCCAAGGGATACAGTAAACTTGAAGTGAAGCATCGTTATCTAAAAGTGGTCTCACAGGAAAGGCTCAAATCAGAGAATGTAAGAATACTCAGTCCTCTTGTACTAATATCGGCATTGAGCCTTTTGTAATTAATTCCGATGCAATTCCTGTGTTTCATCGTCAATACGAAGATACAAGAGATACAGTAAACCGAAGTGAAGCATCCATATCTAGAACTGGTCTCACAGGAAAGGCTCAACGCATAGACGATGAGAAGAGTCAGTCTTCTTCTACTTAAGTCGGCATTGTGCCTTTGTATTTAATCCGATGCAATATCTGTGTTTCATCGTCAATAAGAATGTCCAAGGGATACAGTAAACGTGATGTGAAGCATCGATATCTAAAAGTGGTCTCACAGGAAAAGCTCAAATCAGAGAATGTAAGAAGAGTCAGTCTTCTTGTACTTAAGTCGGCATTGGGCCTTTTCTGTTTAATTCCGATGCAATTTCTGTGTTTCTTCGTCAATACGAAAGTCCAAGGGATACAGTAAACCTGAAGTGAAGCATCGATATCTAGAACTGGTCTCACAGGAAAGGCTCAATGCATAGACAATGAGAAGAGTCTGTCTTCTTGTACTTAAGTCGGGATTGTGCCTTTTGTATTTAATGGCGATGCAATTTCTGTTTTTCATCGTCAATAATAAGGTGCAAGAGATACAGTAAACCTGAAGTGAAGCATCGATATCTAAAATTGGCCTCATAGGATTGGCTCAAAGCATAGACAGTAAGGAATGTCAGTCTTCTTGTACATAAGTCGGTATTGTGCCTTTTGTATTTAATTCCGATGCCATTTCTGTGTTTCATCGTTAATATGAGGGTCCAAGGGATACAGGAAACCTGAAGTGAAACATCGATATCTATAACTGGTCTCACAGGAAAAGCTCAACTCAACAAAAGTAAGAAGAGTCAGTCTTCTTGTACTTAAGTCGTCATTGTGCCTTCTGTATTTAATTCCGATGCAAATTGTCTTTCATCGTCAATATGAAGGTCTGAGGGTTTCAGTGAACCTGAAGTGAAGCATCGGAATCTTAAACTGGTCTCACAGGGAAGGTTCAAAACATAGTCAGTAAGAAGTATCAGTTTTCTTGTACTTAATTCCCCAATGTGCGATTTGTATTTAATGCCGATGCAATTTCGGTGTTCCATCGTCATTAAGAAGTTCCAACTGATACAGTAAACCTAAAGTGAAGCAGCGGAATCTAAAACTGGTCTCACAGGAAAGGTTCAAAACAGAGACAGTAAGAAGAGTCAGTCTTCTAGTAGTTAAGTCGACATTTTGCCTTTTGTAATTAATTCCGATGCAATTTCTGTGTTTCATTGAGAATAAGAAGGTCCAAGGGATACAGTATTCCTGAAGTGAAGCTTCGATATCTAAAACTTGTCTCAGAGGAAAAGCTCAAATCATAGAATGTAAGAAGAGCCAGTCCTCTAGCACTTAAGTCGGCATTGTGCTTTTTGTATTTAACTCCGATGCAATTTCTGTGTTTCATCGTCAATAAGAAGGTCCAAGGGATACAGTAAACCTGTAGAAAAGCATCGATATCTAGATCTGGTCTCACAGGACAGGCTCAAGTCATAGACAGTATGAAGTGTCAGTCTTCTTGTACTTAAGTCGGCACTGTGCCTTTTGCATTTAATCCGATGCAATTTCTGTGTTTCATCGTCAATACGATGGTCCAAGAGATACAGTAAACGTGAAGTGAAGCATCGGAATCAAAGACTGGTCTCATAGGAAAGGTTCAAACCATAGACAGTAAGAAGAGTCAGTACTCTTGTACTTAAGTCGGCATTGTGCATTTTGTATTAAATTCCGATGCAATTTCTGTGTTTTATCGTCAATAAGATGGTCCAAGGGATACAGTAAACCTGAAGTGATGCATCGATAACCAAAACTGGTCTCACAGGAAAGTCTCAAAGCATAGACAATAAGAAGAGTCAGTCTTCATGCACTTAAGTCGGCATTGTGAATGGTATATAATTCCGATGCAATTTCTGTGTTTCATCGTCAATAAGAAGGTCCAAGGGATACAGTAAACCTGAAGTGATGCATCGTTAACAAAACTTGTCTCACAGGATAGTCTCAAATCATAAAATGTCAAAAGAGTCAGTCCTCTTGTACTTAAGTCGGCATTGTGCCTTTTGTATTTAATTCCGATGCAATTTCTGTGTTTCATGGTCCATATGAAGGTCCAAGAGATACAGTAAACCTGAAGTGAAGCATCGGAATCTAAAACTGGACTCACAGGAAAGGTTGAAAACATAGACAGTGAGGAGACTTAGTCTTCTTGTACCTATTTCGGCATTGTAACATTTGTTTTTAATTCCGATGCAATTTCTGTGTTTCATCGTCAATAAGAAGGGCCAAGGGATACAGTAAACCTGAAGTGAAGCATCGGAATTTAAATCTGGGCTCACAGGAAAGCCTCAAATCATAGAATGTAAGAAGAGTCAGTCCTCTTGTACTTTTGTCGGCATTGTGCCTTTTGTATTTAACTCCGATGCAATTTCTGTGTTTCATCGTCAATAAGAAGGGCCAAGGGATGCAGTAAACCTGAAGAAGAGCATCGATATCTGGAACTGGTCTCACAGGAAAGGCTCAAAGCATAGACAGTAAGAAGAGTCAGTCTTCTTGTACTTAAGTCGGCACTGTGCCTTTTGTATTTAATTACGATGCAATTTCTGTGTTTCATCGTCAATAAGAATGTCCAAGGGAGACAGTAAATCTGAAGTGAGACATCGATATCTAAAACTGGTCTCGCAGTGAAGCCTCAAATCATAGCATGTAAGAAGAGTCAGTCCTTTTGTTCTTAAGTCGGCATTGTACCTTTTGTATTTAATTCCGATGCAGTTTCTGTGTTTCATCGTCAAT
This sequence comes from Schistocerca americana, assembly GCF_021461395.2. Taxonomy (NCBI): domain Eukaryota; kingdom Metazoa; phylum Arthropoda; class Insecta; order Orthoptera; family Acrididae; genus Schistocerca; species Schistocerca americana. The sequence continues at coordinate 64,954,033 of NC_060121.1, forward strand.
AAGAATGTATAAGGTATACAGTAAGTTTGAAGTGAAGCATCGATATCTAAAAGTGGTCACACAGGAAAGGCTTAAATCAGAGAATGTAAGAAGAGTATGCACTCTTGTACTAAAGTCGGCATTGGGCCTTCTGTATTTAATTCCGATGCAATTTCTATGTTTCTTCGTCAATACGAAGGTCCAAGGGCTACAGTAAACCTGAAGTGAAGCATCGATATCTAGAACTGGTCTCACAGGAAGGACTCAGCTCATAGACAATGAGAAGAGTCAGTCTTTTTGCACTTAAAACGGCATTGTGCCTTTTGTATTTAATTCCGATGCAATTTCTGTTTTTCATCGTCAATAAGAAGGTCCAAGGGATACAGTAAACCTGAAGTGAAGCATCGATATCTAAAATTGGCCTCTTAGGAAAGGCTCAAAGCATAGACAGTAAGAAATGTCAGTCTTCTTGTACATAAGTCGGCATTGTGTCATTTGTATTTAATTCCGATGCCATTTCTGTGCTTCATCGTCAATAAGAAAGTCCAAGGGATACAGTAAACCTGAAGTGAAGCATCGGTATGTAAAACTGGTCTCACAGGAAAGGCTCAAATCATAGATTGTAAGAAGGGTCAGTCCTCTTCCACTTAAGTCTTCATTGTGCCTTTTTTATTAAACTACGATGCAATTTCTGTGATTCATCGTCAATAAGAAGGACCAAGGGATAAAGTAAACTTGAAGTGAAGCATCGATATCAATAGGTGGTCTCACGGGAAGGGCTCAAATCATAAAATGTAAGAAGAGTCAGTCCTCTTGTACTTAATTCGGCATTGTGCCTTTTGTATTTAATTCCGATGCAATTTCTGTGTTCCATAGTCAATACGAAGGTCCAAGGGATACGGTAAACCTGAATTGAAGCATCGGAATCTAAAACTGGTCTCACAAGAATGGTTCAAAACATTGACAGTAAGAAGGGTCAGTCTTCTTGTACTTAAGTCGGCATTGTGTCTTTTGTATTTAATTCGGATGCAATTTCTGTATTTCATCGTCAATAAGAAGGTCCAAGGGATGCAGTAAACCTGAAGTAAAACATCGGAATCTATAACTGGTCTCACAGGAAATGCTCCAGACATTGACAGTAAGAAGAGTCAGTCTTCTTGGACTTAAGTCGGCATTGTGCCTTTTTATTCAAATCCGATGCAATTTCTGTGTTTCATCGTCAATAAGAAAGTCCAAGGGATACAGTAAACCTGAAGTGAAGCATTGGACACTAAAACCGGTCTCACAGGAAAGGTTCAAAACATAGACAGTAAGAAGAGTCAGTCTTCTTGTCCTTAAGTCTGCATTGTGCCTTTCTGTTTAAATCCGATGCAATTTCTGTGTTTCATCGTCAATAACAACGTCCAAGGGATGCAGTGAAAGTGAAGTGAAGCATTGGAATCTAAAACTGGTCTCACAGGAAAGGTTCCAAACACAGACAGTTAGAAGGGTCAGTATTCTTGTACCTAAGTCAACATTCTGCCATTTGTATATAATTCCGATGCAATTTCTGTGTTTCATCGTCAATAAGGAGGTCCAAGGGATACAGTAAACCTAAAGTGAAGCATCGGAATATAAAACAGGCCTCAGAGGAAAGGTTCAAAGCATTGGCAGTATGAAGAGTCAGTCTTCTTGTACTTAAGTCGGCATTGTGCCTTTTGTATTTATTTCCGATGCAATATCTGTGTTTCATCGTCAATAAGAAGGTCCAAGGGATACAGTAAACCTGAAGAGAAGCATCGGAATCTAAAACTGGTCTCACAGGAAAGGTTCATACATAGACAGTAAGAAGAGTCAATCTTCTTGTACTTCAGTCAGCATTGTGCCTTTCGTATTTAGTTCCGATGCAATTTCTGTGTTTCATCGTCAATAAGAAGGTCCAAGGGATACAGCAAATCTGAAGTGAAGCATCGGACTCTAAAACCGGTCTCACAGGAAAGGTTCAAAACATAGACAGTAAGAAGAGTCAGTGTCCTTGTACTTCAGTCGACATTGTGCCTTTTGTATTTAATTCCTATGTAATATCTGTGTTTGATCATCAATAAGTAGGTCCAAGGGATACAGTAAACCTGTAGTGATGCATCAATAGCTAAAACTGGACTCTCAGGAGAGTCTCAAATCATAGAATGTAAGAAGTCTCAGTCCTCTTGTACCTAAGTCGACATTGTGCCTTTTGTATTTACTCCGATGCATTTTCTGTGTTTCATCGTCAACAAGAAGGTCCAAGGGATATATTAAACCGGAAGTGAAGCATCGGAATCTAAAACTGAACTCACAGGAAAGGCTAAAATCATAGAATGAAAGAAGAGTCAATGCTCTTATACTTAAGTCGGCATTGTGCCTTTTGTATTTAATTGCGATGCAATTTCTGTGTTTCATCGTCACTAAGAAGGTCCAAGGGATACAGTAAACCTGAGGTAAGCATCGGAATCTAAAACTGGTCTCACACGAAAGGTTCAAAACATAGACAGTAAGCAGAGATAGTCATCTTGTACTGAAGTCGGCATTGTCCCTTTTGTACTTACTTCCGATGCAATTTCTGTACTTCATCGTCAATAAGAGGGTCCAAGGGAAACAGTAAACCTGAAGTGAAGCTTTGGAATCAAAAACCGGTCTCTCAGGAAACGTTCAAAACATAGACAGTTAGAAGAGTCAGTCTTCTAGTACTTAAGTCGTCATTGTGCCTTTTGTAATTAATACCGATGCACTTTCTGTGTTTCATCGTCAATAAGAAGATCCAAGGGATACAGTAAACCTGAAGTGAAGCATCGGAATCTAAAACTGGTCTCACAGGAAAGGTTCAAATCATAGACAGTAAGGAGAGTCAGTCTTCTTGTACTTAATTTGTCATTGTGCCATTAGTATTTGATTCCGAAGCAATTTCTGTGTTTAATCATCAGTAAGAAGGTCAAAGGGATACAGTAAACCTGAAGTGAAGCATCATAATCTAAAACTGGTCTCACAGAAATGGTTCAAAGCATAGACAGTAAGAAGAATCAGTCTTCTTGTACTTAAGCCAACGTTGTGCCTTTTGTACTTATTTCCGATGCAATTTCTGAGTTTCAACGTCAATAAGAAGGACCAAGGGATACAGTAAACCTGAAGTGAAGCATCGGAATGTAAAACTGGTGTCACAGGAGAGGTTCAAATCATAGAATGTATGAAGGGTCAGTCCTCTTGTACCTAAGTCGGCATTGTGCCTAATGTATTTAATTCCGATGCAATTTCTGTGTTTCATCGTCAATTAGATGGTCCAAGGTATACAGTAAGCCAGAAGTAAAGCATCAGAATCTAGAACCTGGTCTCACAGAAAAGGCTAAAATAATAGAATGTAAGAAGAGTTATTCCTCTTGTCCTTAAGTCGGCATTGTGCCTTTTGTATTTAGTTCCGATGCAGTTTCTGTGTTTCATCGTCAATAAGAAGGTCCAAGGGATACAGTAAACCTGAAGTGATGCGTCGATATCAAAAACTGGTCTCACGGGAAAGGCTAAAATCATAGAATGTAAGAAGAGTCAATCCTCTTGCACATAAGTCGTCATTGTGAATTTTGTATGTAATTATCATGCATATGCTGTGTTTCATCGTCAATAAGAAGGACCAAGGGATACAGTAAACCAGAAGTGAAGCATCGATTTCTAAAACTGGTCTCACAGGAGAGGTTTAAATCATAGATACTGAGAAGAGTCAGTCTTCTTGTACTTACGTCGGCATTGTGCGTTTTGTATTTAATTCTGATGCAATATCTGTGTTTCATCGTCATTAAGAAGGTCCAAGGGACACAGTAAACCTAATGTTAAGCATCGGAATCTAAACCTGGTCTCACTGGAAAGGCTCAACTCATCGAAAGTAAGAATAGTCAGTCCTCTTGTCCTTAACGCGGCATTGCGCCTTTTGTATTTGAGTCCTATGCAATTTCTGTGTTTCATCGTCAATAAGAAGGTCCAAGGGATATAGTATACCTGAAGTGAAGCATCGATTTGTAAAACTGCTCTCACAGGAGAGGTTCAAAACATAGACAGTAAGAGGAAACAGTCTCCTTGTACTTAAGTCGGCATTGTGCGTTTTGTATTTAATTCCGATGCAATCTCTGTGTTTCATCGACAATAAGAAGGTCCTACTGATACAGTAAACCTAAAGTGAAGCATCGGAATCTAAAACTGGTCTCACAGGAAAGGTTCAAATCATAGAATGTAAGAAGAGTCATCTTCTTGTACTTAAGTCGGCATTGTGCCTTTTGTATTTACTTCCGATGCAATTTATGTGTTTCATCGTCAATAAGAGGGTCCAAGAGATACATTAAACCGGAAGTGAAGCATTGGAATCTATAACTGGTCTCACACGAATGGCAAAAATCATAGAATGTAAGAAGAAACAATCCTCTTGTACTGAAGTCGGCATTGTGCCTTTTGTATTTAATTCCGATGCAATTTCAGTAATTCCTCGTCAATAAGAATGTCCAAGGGATACAGTAAACCTGAAGTGAAGTATCGGAATCTAAAACTGGTCTCACGCGAAAGGTTCAAAACATAGACAGTAAGCAGAGTCAGTCATCTTGTACTTAAGTCTTCATTGTGCCCTTTGTATTTAATTCCGACGCAAATTCAGTGTTTCATCGTCAATAAGATGGTCCCAGGGATACAGTAAACCTGAAGTGAAGTATCGGAATCTAAAACAGGTCTCACGCGAAAGGTTCAAAACATAGACAGTAAGCAGAGTCAGTCATCTTGTACTGAAGTCGGCATTGTCCCTTTTGTACTTACTTCCGATGCAATTTCTGTGCTTCATCGTCATTAAGAGGGTCCAAGGGAAACAGTAAACCTGAAGTGAAGCTTTGGAATCTAAAACTGGTCTCTCAGGAAAGGTTCAAAACATAGACAGTAAGAAAAGTCAGTCTTCTAGTACTTAAGTCGTCATTGTGCCTTTTGTATTTAATACCGATGCACTTTCTGTGTTTCATCGTCAATAAGAAGAACCAAGGGATACAGTAAACCTGAAGTGAAGCATCGGAGTCTAAACCAGGTCTCACAGGAAAGGTTCAAATCATGCACAGTAAGAGGAGTCAGTCTTCTTGTACTTAAGTTGTCATTGTGCCATTAGCATTTGATTCCGAAGCAATTTCTGTGTTTAATCATCAGTAAGAACGTCCAAGGGATACAGTAAACCTGAAGTGAAGCATCATAATCTAAAACTGGTCTCACAGGAATGGTTCAAAGCATAGACAGTAAGAAGAATAAGTCTTCTTGTACTTAAGTCAACGTTGTGAGTTTTGTACTTATTTCCGATGCAATTTCTGTGTTTTAACGTCAATAAGAAGGTCCAAGGGATACAGTAAACCTTAAGTGAAGCATTGGAATCGAAAACTGGTGTCACAGGAAAGGTTCAAATTATAGAATGTGAGAAGTGTCAGTCTTCTTGTACTTAAGTCGGCATTGTGCCATTTGTATTTAATTCCAAGAAGTACCAAGGGATACAGTAAACCAGAAGTGAAGCATCGGAATCTAAAACTGGTCTCACAGGCAAGGCTCCAATCATAGAATGTATGAAGAGTCAGTCCACTTGTACCTAAGTCGGCATTGTGCCTTTTGTATTTAATTCCGATGCAATTTCTGTGTTTCATCGTCAATAAGAAGGACCAAGGGATACAGTAAACCAGAAGTGAAGCCTCGATTTCTAAAACTGGTCTCACAGGAGAGGTTCAAAACATAGATACTAAGAAGAGACAGTCTTCTTGTACTTACATCGGCATTGTGCCTTTTGTATTTAATTCCGATGCAATTTCAGTGTTTCATGGTCAATAAGAAGGTCCAAGGGATACAGTATACCTGAAGTGAAGCATCGATTTCTAAAACACCTCTCACAGGAGAGGTTCAAATCATAGACAGTAAGAAGAGTCAGTCTTCTTGTACATAAGACGGCTTTGTGCCTTTTGTATCTAATTCCGATGCAATTTCTGTGATTCACCGTCAATAAGAAGGTCCAAGCTATACAGTAAAGATGAATTGAAGAATCGGAAACTAAAACCTGTCTCACAGGAAAGGCTCAAATCATAGGATGTAAGTGGAGTCAGTCGTCTTGTACTTAAGTCGGCACTGTGCATTTTGTATTTAATTCCGATGCAATTTCTGCATTTCATCGTCAATAAGAAGGTCCCAGGGATACAGTAAACCTGAAGTGAAGCATCGATATCTAAAACTGGTCTCACAGGAAAGGCTCAAACATTGACAGTAGGAAGAGGCAGTCTTCTTGTGCTTAAGTCGGTATTGTGCCTTTTGTATTTAATTCTGATGCAATTTCTGTGTTTCATTGTCAATAAGAAGGTCCAAGGGATGCAGTAAACCGGAATTGAAGCATCGGTATCTAAAATTGGTCTCACAGGAATGGTTCAAAACATAGACAGTAAGAGGAGTCAGTATGCTTGTTCTTAAGTCGACATTGTGCCTTCTGTATTTAATTGCGATGTAATATTTCTGTTTCATCGTCAATAAGAAGGTCCAAGGGATACAGTAAACCTGAAGTGAAGCATCGATATGTAAAACTGGTCTCACAGGCAAGGCCCAAATCTTAGGATGTAAGAAGAGTAAGTCCCCTTGTACTTAAGTCGGCATTGTGTCTATTGTATTTAATTCCGATGCAATTTCTGTGTTTCATCGTCAATAAAGAGGTCCAAGGGATACAGTAAACCCGAAGTGAAGCATCGGAATCTAAAACTGTTTTCACAGGAAAGGTTCAATACATAGGCAGTAAGAAGTGTCAGTCTTCTTGTACTTAAGTCGGCATTGGGGCTTTTGTATTTCATTCCGATGCAATATCTGTGTTTCATCGTCCATAAGAAGGTCCAAGGGATACAGTAAGCCTTAAGTGAAGCATCGATATCTAAAACTGGTCTCACAGGAAGGCTTCAAAAAATAGACAGTAAGAAGAGTCAGTCTTCTTGTACTTATGTCGGCATTGTGCCTTTTGTGTTTAATTCCGAAGCAATTTCTGTGTTTCATCGTCATTAAGAATTTCCAAGGGATACAGTACACCTGAAGTGAAGCATCGGAATCTAAAACTGGTCTCACAGGGAAGGTTCAAAACATAGACAGTAAGAAGTGTCAGTCTTCGTGTACTTAAGCCGGCTTTGTGCCTTTTGTGTTTAATTTCGTTGCAATTTCTGTGTATTATCGTTAATAACAATGTCCAAGGGCTGCAGTAAACCTGAAGTGAAACATCGGAATCTAAAACTGGTCTCACAGGAAAGGTTCAAGAAATAGACAGTAAGAAGAGTCAGTCTTCTTGTACTTAAGTCGGAATTATGACTTTTGTATTTAATACCAATGCAATATCTGTGTTTCATCGTCAATAAGAAGGTCCAAGAGATACAGTAAATCTAAAGTAAAGCATCGGAATCTATAACTGGTCTCCCAGGTAGGGTTCAAAACATAGACAGTAACATGAGTTAGTCTTCTTGTACTTAAGTCGGCATTTCGTGTTTTGTATTTAATTCCGATGCAATTTCTGAGTTTCGTCGTCCATAAGAACGTCCAAGGCATACAGTAAACCTGAAGTGAAGCATCGATATCTAGACCTGGTGTCACAGGAAAGGCACCAGGCATTGACAGTGAGGAGAGTCAGTCCTCTGGAATTTAAGTCGGCATTGTGTCATTTGTATTTTATGCCGATGCAATATCAGTGTTTCATCGACAATAAGAAGGTCCAAGGGATACAGTAAACCTGAAGTGAAGCATCAAAATCGAAAGCTGGTCTCACAGGATAGCCTCAAATCATAGAATGTAGGAAGCGTCAGTTCTCATGTACTTATGTCGGCATTGGGCCTTTTGTATTTAATTACGATGCAATTTCTGTGTTTCATCGTCAATAAGAAGGTCCAAGGGATTCAGTAAACCTGAAGTAAAGCATCGGGATCTAAAACTGGTCTCACAGGGAAGGTTCAAAACATAGAAAGTAAGAAGAGTCAGTCTTCGTGTACTTAAGACGGCTTTGTGCCTTTTGTATTTAATTCCGATGCAATTTCTGTGTTTTATCGTTAATAACAATGTCCAAGGGCTGCAGTAAACCTGAAGTGAAACATCGGAATCTAAAACTGGTCTCACATGAAAGGTTCAAGACAAAGACAGTAAGAAGAGTCAGTCTTCTTGTACTTAAGTCGGAATTTTGCCTTTTGTATTTAATACCGATGCAATTTCTGTGTTTCATCGTCAATAGGAAGGTCCAAGGGATACAGTAAATCTGAAGTAAAGCATCGGAATCTATAACTGATCTCCCAGGTAAGGTTCATAACATAGACAGTTACAAGCGTTAGTCTTCTTGTACTTAAGTCGGCATTGTGCCTTTTGTATTTAATTCCGATGCTATTTTTGTGTTTCATCGTCAATAAGAAGGTCCAAGGGATACAGTAAACCTGAAGTAAAGCATCTATATCTAGACCTGGTCTTACAGGAAAGGCTCATGGCACAGACAGTAAGAAGAATCAGCCTTCTTGTACTTAAGTCGGCATTTTGCCTCTTGTATTTAATTCCGACGCAATTTCTGTGTTTCATCGTCGATAAGAAAGTCCAAGGGATACAGTAAACCTGGAGTGAAGCATCGTAATCTAAAACTGGTCTCACAGGAAAAGTTCAAAACATAGACAGTAAGTAGAGTCAGTCTTCTAGTCCTTAAATCGGCATTTTTCCTTTTGTATTCACTTCCGATGCATTTTGTATGCTTCTTCGTCAGTAAGATGGTCCAAGGGATACTGTAAACCTGAAGTGATGCATCGATATCAAAAACTGGTCTCACAGGAAATGTTAAAATCTTAGACAGTAAGAACAGTCAGTCTTATTGTACTTAAGTCGGCATTGTTCCTTTTGTATTTAATTCCGGTGCAATTTCTGTGTTTCATCGTCAGTAAGAAGTTCCAAGTGATACAGTAACCCTGAAGTGAAGTATCGGAATCTAAAACTGGTCTCACAGGAGAGGTTCAAAGCACAGACAGTAAGAGGAGTCAGTCTTCATGTACTTAAGTCGCCATTTTGCTTTTTGTATACAATTCCGATGCAACTTTTGTGTTTCATCGTCAATAAGAAGGTCCAAGGGATACAGTAAACCTCAAGTGAAGCATCGGAATCTAAAACTGGTCTCACAGGAAAGCCTGAAATCATAGAATGTAAGAAGAGTCAGTCCTCTTGTACTTATGTCGGCATTGTGCCTTTTGTATTTAATTTCGATGCAATTTCTGTGCATCATCGACAGTAAAAAGGTCCAAGCGATACAGTAAAACTTAAGTGAAGCATCGGAATCTAAAACTGGTCTCACAGGAAATGTCCAAAACATAGACAGTAAGAAGAGTCAGTCTTCTTGTACTTAAGTCGACATTTAGCCTTTTGTAATTAATTCCTTGCATTTTCTGTGTTTCATTGTGAATAAGAAGGCCCAAGGGATACAGTAAACCTGAAGTGAAGCATCGATATCTAAAACTGGTCTCACAGGAAAGGCCCAAACCATAGAATGGAAGAAGAGCCAGTCCTCTTGCACTAAAGTCGGCATTGTGCCTTTTGTATTTAATTCCGATGCAGTTTCTGTGTTTCATCGTCAGTAAGACTGTCCAAGGGATACAGTAAACTAAAAGTGAAGCATCGTTATCTAAAAGTGGTCTCACAGGAAAGGCTCAAATCAGAGAATGTAAGAATACTCAGTCCTCTTGTACTAATGTCGGCATTGGGCCTTTTGTAATTAATTCCGATGCAATTCCTGTGTTTCATCGTCAATACGAAGATACAAGGGATACAGTAAACCTGAAGTGAAGCATCGATATCTAGAACTGGTCTCACAGGAAAGGCTCAACGCATAGACGATGAGAAGAGTCAGTCTTCTTCTACTTAAGTCGGCATTGTGCCTTTGTATTTAATCCGATGCAATTTCTGTGTTTCATCGTCAATAAGAATGTCCAAGGGATACAGTAAACGTGATGTGAAGCATCGATATCTAAAAGTGGTCTCACAGGAAAGGCTCAAATCAGAGAATGTAAGAAGAGTCAGTCCTCTTGTACTTAAGTCGGCATTGGGCCTTTTCTGTTTAATTCCGATGCAATTTCTGTGTTTCTTCGTCAATACGAAAGTCCAAGGCATACAGTAAACCTGAAGTGAAGCATCGATATCTAGAACTGGTCTCAGAGGAAAGGCTCAATGCATAGACAATGAGAAGAGTCGGTCTTCTTGTACTTAAGTCGGGATTGTGCCTTTTGTATTTAATTCCGATGCCATTTCTGTGTTTCATCGTTAATAAGAGGGTCCAAGGGAAACAGGAAACCTGAAGTGAAACATCGATATCTATAACTGGTCTCACAGGAAAAGCTCAAATCAACAAAAGTAAGAAGAGTCAGTCTTCTTGTACTTAAGTCGTCATTGTGCCTTCTGTATTTAATTCCGATGCAAATTGTCTTTCATCGTCAATATGAAGGTCTGAGGGTTTCAGTGAATCTAAAACTGGTCTCACAGGAAAGGTTCAAAGCAGAGACAGTAAGAAGAGTCAGTCTTCTAGTAGTTAAGTCGACATTTTGCCTTTTGTAATTAATTCCGATGCAATTTCTGTGTTTCATTGAGAATAAGAAGGTCCAAGGGATACAGTAATCCTGAAGTGAAGCTTCGATATCTAAAACTTGTCTCACAGGAAAAGCTCAAATCATAGAATGTAAGAAGAGAAAGTCCTCTTGCACTTAAGTCGGCATTGTGCTTTTTGTATTTAACTCCGATGCAATTTCTGTGTTTCATCGTCAATAAGAAGGTCCAAGGGATACAGTAAACCTGTAGAAAAGCATCGATATCTAGATCTGGTCTCACAGGACAGGCTCAAGTCATAGACAGTATGAAGTGTCAGTCTTCTTGTACTTAAGTCGGCACTGTGCCTTTTGTATTTAATCCGATGCAATTTCTGTGTTTCATCGTCAATAAGATGGTCCAAGGGATACAGTAAACCTGAAGTGATGCATCGATACCCAAAACTGGTCTCACAGGAAAGTCTCAAAGCATAGACAATAAGAAGAGTCAGTCTTCATGCACTTAAGTCGGCATTGTGAATGGTATAAAAATTCCGATGCAATTTCTGTGTTTCATCGTCAATAAGAAGGTCCAAGGGATACAGTAAACCTGAAGTGATGCATCGTTAACAAAACTTGTCTCACAGGATAGTCTCAAATCATAAAATGTCAAAAGAGTCAGTCCTCTTGTACTTAAGTCGGCATTGTGCCTTTTGTATTTAATTCCGATGCAATTTCTGTGTTTCATGGTCCATATGAAGGTCCAAGAGATACAGTAAACCTGAAGTGAAGCATCGGAATCTAAAACTGGTCTCACAGGAAAGGTTGAAAACATAGACAGTGAGAAGACTTAGTCTTCTTGTACTTATTTCGGCATTGTAACATTTGTTTTTAATTCCGATGCAATTTCTGTGTTTCATCGTCAATAAGAAGGGCCAAGGGATACAGTAAACCTGAAGTGAAGCATCGGAATTTAAATCTGGGCTCACAGGAAAGCCCCAAATCATAGAATGTAAGAAGAGTCAGTCCTCTTGTACTTTTGTCGGCATTGTGCCTTTTGTATTTAATTCCGAAGCAATTTCTGTGTTTCATCGACAATAAGAAGGTCCAAGGGATACAGTAAACCTGAAGTGAAGCATCGGAATCTTAAACTGGCCTCACAGGAACAGTTCAAAACATAGACAGTGAGAAGAGCCAGACTTCTTGTACTTAAGTCGGCATTTTGCCTTTTGTAATTATTTCCGATGCAATTTCAGTGTTTCATTATGAATAAGAATGTCAAAGGAATACAGTAAACCTGAAGTGAAGCATCGATATCTAGAACTGGTCTCACGGGAAAGGCTCAAATCATTGAATGTAAGAGGAGCCAGTCCTCTTGCACTTAAGTCGCCATTGAGCCTTTTGTATTTTATTCCGATGCTATTTCTGAGTTTCATCGTCAATAAGAAGGTCCAAGGGATACAGTAAACCTGAAATGAAGCATCGGAATCTAAGACTGGTCTCTCAGGAAAGGTTCAAAACATAGACAGTAAGAAGAGTCAGTCTTCATGTACTAAATTCGGCATTTTGCCTTTTGTATTAATTTACGCTGCAATTTCTGAGTTTCATCGTCAACAAGAAGGTCCAAGGGATAAAGTAAACCTGAAGTGATGCATCGGAATCTAAAACTAGTCTCACTGGGGAGAATCAAATCATAGAATGAAAGAAGAGTCAGTCCTCTTGTACTTATGTCGGCAGTGTGCCTTTTGTATTTAACTCCGATGCAATTTCTGTGTTTCATCGTCAATAAGAAGGGCCGAGGGATGCAGTAAAACTGAAGAAGAGCATCGATATCTGGAACTGGTCTCACAGGAAAGGCTCAAAGCATAGACAGTAAGAAGAGTCAGTCTTCTTGTACTTAAGTCGGCACTGTGCCTTTTGTATTTAATTACGATGCAATTTCTGTGTTTCATCGTCAAAAAGAATGTCCAAGGTAGACAGTAAATCTGAAGTGTGACATCGATATCTAAAACTGGTCTCACAGTGAAGCCTCAAATCATAGCATGTAAGAAGAGTCAGTCCTTTTGTTTTTAAGTCGGCATTGTACCTTTTGTATTTAATTCCGATGCAGTTTCTGTGTTTCATCGTCAATAAGAATGTATAAGGTATACAGTAAGTTTGAAGTGAAGCATCGATATCTAGAACTGGTCTCACAGGAATGGCTAAACGCATAGACAATGAGAAGAGTCAGTCTTCTTGTACTTAAGTCGGCATTGTGCCTTTTGTGTTTAATCGGGTGCAATATCTGTGTTTCATCGTCAATACGATGAACCAAGGGCTACGGTAAACGTGAAGTAAAGCATCGGATTCTAAAACTGGTCTCATAGGAAAGTCTCATATCACAGAATGCTAGATGAGTCAGACCTCTTGTACTTAAGTCGGCTTTGTGCCTTTTTTATTTAATTCCGATGCAGTTTCTGTGTTTTATCGTCAATAAGAATGTCCAAGGGATACAGTAAACTTGGAGTGAAGAATCGATTTCTAAAAGTGGTCTCACTGGAAAGGCTCAAATCAGAGAATGTAAGAAGAGTCAGTACTCTTGTACTAAAGTCGGCATTGGGCCTTCTGTATTTAATTCCGATGCAATTTCTATGTTTCTTCGTCAATACGAAGGTCCAAGGGCTACAGTAAACCTGCAGTGAAGCATCGATATCTAGAACTGGTCTCACAGGAAAGACTCAGCCCACAGACAATGAGAAGAGTCAGTCTTCTTGCATTTAAGTCGGCATTGTGCCTTTTGTATTTAATTCCGATGCAATTTCTGTTTTTCATCGTCAATAAGAAGGTCCAAGGGATACAGTAAACCTGAAGTGAAGCATCGATATCTAAAATTGGCCTCTTAGGAAAGGCTCAAAGCATAGACAGTAAGAAATGTCAGTCTTCTTGTACATAAGTCGGCAGTGTGCCATTTGTATTTAATTCCGATGCCATTTCTGAGCTTCATCGTCAATAAGAAAGTCCAAGGGATACAGTAAACCTGAAATGAAGGATTGGAATCTAAAACTGGTCTCACAGGAAAGGTTAAATACATAGACAGTAAGAAGAGTCAGTCTTCTCATACTTAAATTGGCATTGTGCCTTTTGTATTTAATTCCGATGTAATTTCTGTGTTTCATCGTCAATAAGATGGTCCAAGGAATACTGTAAACCTGAAGTGAAGCATAGGAATCTAAAACTGGTCCTACAGGAAAGGCTTAATAGCGTAGACAGGAATTAGAGTCGATCATCTTGTACTTAAGTCGGCATTGTGCCTTCTGTATTTATTACCGATGAAATTTCTGTGTTTCATCGTCAATAAGAAGGTCCAAGGGATACAGTAAACCTGAAGAGAAGCATCTGAATATAAAACTGGACTCACAGGAAAGGTTCAAAACATAGACATTAAGAAGAGTCAGTTTTCTTGTACGTCAGTCGACATTGTGCCTTTTGTATTAATTCCGATACAATTTCTGTGTTTCATCGTCAATAAGAAGGTCCAAGAGACACAGTAAACCTGAAGTGAAGCATCGATATCTTAAACTGGTCTCACAGGGAAGGATAAAAACATAGACACTAAGAAGAATCAGTCTTCTTGTACTTCAGTCGGCATTGAGCCATTAGTATTTAGTTCCGATGCAATTTCTGCATTTCATCGTCAATAAGAAGGTCCCAGGTATACAGTAGACCTGAAGTGAGGCATCGGAATCTAACACTGGTCTCACAGGAAAGATTCAAACATAGACAGTAAGAAGATTCTGTCTTCCTTTACTTAAGTCCGGATTGTGCATTTTGTATTTAATTACGATGCAATTTCTGTGTTTCATCGTCAATAAGAAGGTCCAAAGGATACAGTAAACATGAAGTGAAGCATCAGAATTAAAAACTGGTCTCACGGAAAGGCTCTAATCATAGAAAGTAAGAAGAGTAAGTCTTCTTGTAATTAAGTCGGCATTGTGCCTTTTGTATTTAATTCCGATGCAATTTCTGTGTTTCACCGTCAATAAGAAGGTCCAAGGGATACAGTAAACCTGAAGTGAAGCATCGCAACCTACAACTGGTCTCACAGGAATGGTTCAAAGCATAGACAGTATGAAGAGTCAGTCTTCTTGTACTTAAGTCGGCATTGTGCCATTTGTATATAATTACGATGCAATTTCCGAGTATTATTGTCAATAAGATGGTCCAAGGGATACTGTGAACCTGAAGCGATGCATCGATATCTAAAACTGGACTCATAGGAAAGCCTAAAATCATAGGATGTAAGAAGAATCAGTACTCTATTACATATGTTGGCATTGTGAGATTTGTAATTAATTCCGATGCAAATTGTGTTTCATCGTCAATATGTCGGTCTGAGGGATACGGTAAACCTGAAGTGAAGCATCGAAATCTAAAACTGGTCTCACAGGAAAGGTTCAAAGAATAGACAGTAAGTAGAGTCAGTCTTCTTGTACTGAAGTTGGCATTGTGCCTTTTGTATTTAATGCCGATGCAATTTCTGTGTTTCATCGTCAATAAGAAGGTCCAAGGGATACAGTAAACCTGAGGTGAAGCATTGGAATCTAAAACTGGTCTCACAGGAAAGGTTCAAATCATAGGCGGTAAGAAGAGTCAGTCTTCTTGTACTTAAGTCGGCATTGTGCATTTTGTATTTAATCCCGCTGCAATT
Organism: Schistocerca americana; assembly: GCF_021461395.2. Lineage (NCBI taxonomy): Eukaryota > Metazoa > Arthropoda > Insecta > Orthoptera > Acrididae > Schistocerca > Schistocerca americana. The sequence goes on from NC_060121.1 coordinate 64,969,255, forward strand.
TCTGTGTTTAATCGTCAATAGGAAGCTCCAAAAGATACAGTGAACCTGAACTGAAGCATCGATATCTAGAACTGGTCTCACTGGAACGGCTTAACGCGTAGACAATGAGAAGAGTAAGTCTTCTTGTACTTAAGTCGGCATTGTGCGTTTTGTATTTAATTCCGATGCAATTTCAGGTTTTCATCGTCAATAACAAGGTCCAAGGCATACAGTAAATCTAGAGTGAAGCATCGATATCTAAAATTGGACTCATAGTAAAGGCTCAACACATAGACATTAAGAAATGTCAGTCTTCTTGTACATAAGTCGGCATTGTGAATTTTGTATTACATTCCGATGCAATTTCTGTGCTTCATCGTCAATATGAGAGTAAAAGGGATACAGTAAACCTGAAGTGAGGGATTGGAATCTAAGACTGGTCTCACAGGAAAGGTTCAAAACGTAGACAGTAAGAAGAGACAGTACTCTTGTACTTAAGTCGTCATTGTGCCTTTTGTATTAAATTCCGACGCAATTTCTGTGTTTTATCGTCAATTGGAAGGTCCAAGGCATACAGTAAACCTGAAGTGACGCATCGATACCTAAAACTGGCCTCACAGGTTAGTCTTAAAACATAGACAGTGAGAAGGGTCAGTCTTCTTGTACTAAAGTCGGCATTTTGCCTTTTGTTTGTATTTTCGATGCGATTTCTGTGTTTCATCGTCAATGAGAAGGTCCAAGGGATACTGTAAACCTAAAGTGATGCATCGGACTCTAAAACTGGTCTAACAGTAAAGGCTCAAATCATAGAATGTGAGAAGCGTCAGTCCCCTTGGACTTATGTCGGCATTGTGCTTTTTGTATTTAATTAAGATGCAATTTCTGTCTTTCATCGTCATTAAATAGGTCCAAGGGTTACAGTAAACCTGAAGTGAAGCATCGGAACCAAGAACTGGTCTCACAGGAATGGTTCAAAACATAGACATTCTGAAGAGTCAGTCCTCTTGTACTTAAGTCGGCATTGTGCATTTTGTATATAAATCCGATATAATTTCTGTGCTTCATCGTGAATAAGAAGGTCCAAGGGATACAGTAAACCTGAAGTGAAGCATCGATATCTAAAACTGGTCTCAAAGGAAAGTCTCAAATCATAGAAAATAAGAAGAGTCAGTCCTCTTGTACTTCAGTCGGCATTGTGCCTTTTGTATTTAATGCCGATGAAATTTCTGTGTTTCACCGTCAATAAGAGGGTCCAAGGAATACAGTAAACCTGAAGTGAAGCATCGATATCTAAAACTGGTCTCACAGGAAAGTCGCAAACCATAGAAAGTAAGCAGAGTCAGTCCTCTTGTACTTATGTGGGATTTGTGCCTTTTGTATTTAATTACGATGCAATTTCTGTGTTTCTGCGTCAATAAGAAGGTCCAAGGGATATTGTAAACCTGAAGTGATGCATCGATATCTAGAACTGGACTCACAGGAAAGCCTCAAATCATAGAATGTAAGAAGAGTCAGTACTCTATTACATATGTCGGCATTGTGCCTTTTGTATTTAATTCCGATGCAAATTGTGTTTCATCGTCTATATGAAGGTCTGAGGGATACAGTAAACCTGAAGTGAAGCATCGGAATCTAAAACTGGTCTGACATTAAAGGTTCAAAAAATAGACAATAAGTAGAGTCAGTCATCTTGTACTGAAAATGGCATTGTGCATTTTGTATTTAATGCCGATGCAATTTCTGTGTTTCATCGTCAATAGCAATCTCCAAGGGATACAGTAAACCTGAAGTGAAGCATCGGAATCTAAAACTGGTCTCACAGGAAAGGCTCAAATCATAGATTGTAAGAAGGGTCAGTCCTCTTCCACTTAAGTCTTCATTGTGCCTTTTTTATTAAACTACGATGCAATTTCTGTGATTCATCGCCAATAAGAAGGACCAAGGGATAAAGTAAACTTGAAGTGAAGCATCGATATCAATAGGTGGTCTCACGGGAAGGGCTCAAATCATAAAATGTAAGAAGAGTCAGTCCTCTTGTACTTAATTCGGCATTGTGCCTTTTGTATTTATTTCCGATGCAATTTCTGTGTTCCATAGTCAATACGAAGGTCCAAGGGATACGGTAAACCTGATTTGAAGCATCGGAATCTAAAATTGGTCTCACAAGAATGGTTCAAAACATTGACAGTAAGAAGGGTCAGTCTTCTTGTACTTAAGTCGGCATTGTGTCTTTTGTATTTAATTCGGATGCAATTTCTGTATTTCATCGTCAATAAGAAGGTCCAAGGGATGCAGTAAACCTGAAGTAAAACATCGGAATCTGTAACTGGTCTCACAGGAAATGCTCCAGACATTGACAGTAAGAAGAGTTAGTCTTCTTGGACTTAAGTCGGCATTGTGCCTTTTTATTCAAATCCGATGCAATTTCTGTGTTTCATCGTCAATAAGAAAGTCCAAGGGATACAGTAAACCTGAAGTGAAGCATTGGACACTAAAACCGGTCTCACAGGAAAGGCTCAAACATAGACAGTAAGAAGAGTCAGTCTTCTTGTCCTTAAGTCTGCATAGTGCCCTTCTGTTTAAATCCGATGCAATTTCTGTGTTTCATCGTCAATAACAACGTCCAAGGGATGCAGTGAAAGTGAAGTGAAGCATTGGAATCTAAAACTGGTCTCACACGAAAGGTTCCAAAGACAGACAGTTAGAAGGGTCAGTCTTCTTGTACCTAAGTCAACATTCTGCCATTTGTATTTAATTCCGATGCAATTTCTGTGTTTCATCGTCAATAAGAAGGTCCAAGGGATACAGTAAGCCTAAAGTGAAGCATCAGAATATAAAACAGGCCTCAGAGGAAAGGTTCAAAGCATTGGCAGTATGAAGAGTCAGTCTTCTTGTACTTAAGTCGGCATTGTGCCTTTTGTATTTATTTCCGATGCAATATCTGTGTTTCATCGTCAATAAGAAGGACCAAGGGATACAGTAAACCTGAAGTAAAGCATCGGAATCTAAAACTGGTCTCACAGGAAAGGTTCATACATAGACAGTAAGAAGAGTCAATCTTCTTGTACTTAAGTCAGCATTGTGCCTTTCGTATTTAGTTCCGATGCAATTTCTGTGTTTCACCGTCAATAAGAATGTCCAAGGGATACAGTAAACCTGAAGTGAAGCATCGGACTCTAAAACCGGTCTCACAGGAAAGGTACAAAACATAGACAGTAAGAAGAGTCAGTGTCCTTGTACTTCAGTCGACATTGTGCCTTTTGTATTTAATTCCTATGCAATTTCTGTGTTTGATCGTCAATAAGTAGGTCCAAGGGATACAGTAAACCTGTAGTGATGCATCAATAGCTAAAACTGGACTCTCAGGAGAGTCTCAAATCATAGAATGTAAGAAGTCTCAGTCCTCTTGTACTTAAGTCGACATTGTGCCTTTTGTATTTACTCCGATGCATTTTCTGTGTTTCACCGTCAATAAGAAGGTCCAAGGGATAGAGTAAACCAGAAGTGAAGCACTGATATCTAAAACTGGTCTCACAGGAAAGGTTAAAAAAATTGACACTAAGAAGAGTCAGTCTTCTTGTACCTAAGTCGGCATTGTGCCTATTGTATTTAATTCCGATGCAATTTCTGTGTTTCATCGTCAATTAGATGGTCCAAGGTATACAGTAAACCAGAAGTAAAGCATCAGAATCTAGAACTGGTCTCACAGAAAAGGCTAAAATAATAGAATGTAAGAAGAGTTATTCGTCTTGTCCTTAAGTCGGCATTGTGCCTTTGGTATTTAATTCCGATGCAGTTTCTGTGTTTCATCGTCAACAAGAAGGTCCAAGGGATACATTAAACCGGAAGTGAAGCATCGGAATCTAAAACTGAACTCACAGGAAAGGCTAAAATAATAGAATGTAAGAAGAGTCAATGCTCTTATACTTAAGTCGGCATTGTGCCTTTTGTATTTAATTGCGATGCAATTTCTGTGTTTCATCGTCAATAAGAAGGTCCAAGGGATACAGTAAACCTGAGGTGAAGCATCGGAATCTAAAACTGGTCTCACACGAAGGGTTCAAAACATAGTCAGTAAGCAGAGATAGTCATCTTGTACTGAAGTCGGCATTGTCCCTTTTGTACTTACTTCCGATGCAATTTCTGTACTTCATCGTCAATAAGAGGGTTCAAGGGAAACAGTAAACCTGAAGTGAAGCTTTGGAATCTAAAACTGGTCTCACAGGAAAGGTTCAAATCATAGACAGTAAGGAGAGTCAGTCTTCTTGTACTTAATTTGTCATTGTGCCATTAGTATTTGATTCCGAAGCAATTTCTGTGTTTAATCATCAGTAAGAAGGTCCAAAGGATACAGTAAACCTGAAGTGAATCATCATAATCTAAAACTGGTCTCACAGAATTGGTTCAAAGCATAGACAGTAAGAAGAATCAGTCTTCTCGTACTTAAGCCAACGTTGTGCCGTTTGTACTTATTTCCGATGCAGTTTCTGTGTTTCAACGTCAATAAGAAGGACCAAGGGATACAGTAAACCTGAAGTGAAACATCGGAATCTAAAACTGGTGTCACAGGAAAGGTTCAAATCATAGAATGTAGGAAGAGTCAGTCTTCATGTACTTAAGTCGGCATTGTGCCTTTTGTATTTAATTACGATGCAATTTCTGTGCTTCATCGTCAATAAGAAGTTCCAAGGGATACAGTAAAGCGGAAGTGAAGCATCGGAATCTAAAACTGGTCTCACAGGCATGGCTCCAATCATAGAATGTATGAAGAGGCAGTCCTCTTGTACCTAAGTCGGCATTGTGCCTAATGTATTTAATTCCGATGCAATTTCTGTGTTTCATCGTCAATTACATGGTCCAAGGTATACAGTAAACCAGAAGTAAAGCATCAGAATCTAGAACCTGGTCTCACAGAAAAGGCTAAAATAATAGAATGTAAGAAGAGTTATTCCTCTTGTCCTTTAGTCGGCATTGTGCCTTTTGTATTTAGTTCCGATGCAGTTTCTGTGTTTCATCGTCAATAAGAAGGTCCAAGGGATACAGTAAACCTGAAGTGATGCATCGATATCAAAAACTGGTCTCACGGGAAAGGCTAAAATCATAGAATGTAAGAAGAGTCAATCCTCTTGCACTTAAGTCGTCATTGTGAATTTTGTATTTAATTATCATGCATATGCTGTGTTTCATCGTCAATAAGAAGGACCAAGGGATACAGTAAACCAGAAGTGAAGCATCGATTTCTAAAACTCGTCTCACAGGAGAGGTTTAAATCATAGATACTAAGAAGAGTCAGTCTTCTTGTACTTACGTCGGCATTGTGCGTTTTGTATTTAATTCTGATGCAATATCTGTGTTTCATCGTCATTAAGAAGGTCCAAGGGAAACAGTAAACCTGATGTTAAGCATCGGAATCTAAAACTGGTCTCACAGGAAAGGCTCAACTCATCGAAAGTAAGAATAGTCAGTCCTCTTGTCCTTAAGGCGGCATTGTGCCTTTTGTATTTGATTCCTATGCTATTTCTGTGTTTCATCGTCAATAAGAAGGTCCAAGGGATATAGTATACCTGAAGTGAAGCATCGATTTGTAAAACTGCTCTCACAGGAGAGGTTCAAAGCATAGACAGTAAGAGGAAACAGTCTTCTTGTACTTAAGTCGGCATTGTGCGTTTTGTATTTAATTCCGATGCAATCTCTGTGTTTCATCAACAATAAGAAGGGCAAAGGGACAGAGTAAACCTGAAGTTAAGCATCGGACTCTAAAACTGGTCTCACTGGAATGGTTCAAAACATAGACAGTAAGAAGTATCAGTCTTCTTGTTCTTAAGTCGGCATTGCGCCTTGTATACTTAATTCCGATGCAGTTTCTGTGTTTCATCGTCAATATGATGGTCCTACTGATACAGTAAACCTAAAGTGAAGCATCGGAATCTATAACTGGTCTCACACGAATGGCAAAAATCATAGAATGTAAGAAGAGTCAATCCTCTTGTACTTAAGTCGGCATTGTGCCTTTTGTATTTAATTCCGATGCAATTTCAGTAATTCCTCGTCAATAAGAATGTCCAAGGGATACAGTAAACCTGAAGTGAAGTATCGGAATCTAAAACTGGTCTCACGCGAAAGGTTCAAAACATAGACAGTAAACAGAGTCAGTCATCTTGTACTTAAGTCTTCATTGTGCCCTTTGTATTTAATTCCGATGCAAATTCAGTGTTTCATCGTCAATAAGATGGTCCCAGGGATACAGTAAACCTGAAGTGAAGTATCGGAATCTAAAACTGGTCTCACGCGAAAGGTTCAAACATAGACAGTAAGCAGAGTCAGTCATCTTGTACTGAAGTCGGCATTGTCCCTTTTGTACTTACTTCCGATGCAATTTCTGTGCTTCATCGTCATTAAGAGGGTCCAAGGGAAACAGTAAACCTGAAGTGAAGCTTTGGAATCTAAAACTGGTCTCTCAGGAAAGGTTCAAAACATAGACAGTAAGAAGAGTCAGTCTTCTAGTACTTAAGTCGTCATTGTGCCTTTTGTATTTAATACCGATGCACTTTCTGTGTTTCATCTTCAATAAGAAGATCCAAGGGATACAGTAAACCTGAAGTGAAGCATCGGAGTCTAAACCAGGTCTCACAGGAAAGGTTCAAATCATGCACAGTAAGAGGAGTCAGTCTTCTTGTACTTAAGTTGTCATTGTGCCATTAGCATTTGATTCCGAAGCATTTTCTGTGTTTAATCATCAGTAAGAAGGTCCAAGGGATACAGTAAACCTGAAGTGAAGCATCATAATCTAAAACTGGTCTCACAGGAATGGTTCAAAGCATACACAGTAAGAAGACTAAGTCTTCTTGTACTTAAGCCAACGTTGTGCCTTTTGTACTTATTTCCGATGCAATTTCTGTGTTTCAACGTCAATAAGAAGGTCCAAGGGATACAGTAAACCTTAAGTGAAGCATCGGAATCGAAAACTGGTGTCACAGGAAAGGTTCAAATTATAGAATGTGACAAGTGTCAGTCTTCTTGTACTTACGTCGACATTGCGCCATTTGTATTTAATTCCAAGAAGTACCAAGGGATACAGTAAACCAGAAGTGAAGCATCGGAATCTAAAACTGGTCTCACAGGCAAGGCTCCAATCATAGAATGTATGAAGAGTCAGTCCACTTGTACCTAAGTCGGCATTGTGCCTTTTTTATTAAACTACGATGCAATTTCTGTGATTCATCGTCAATAAGAAGGACCAAGGGATAAAGTAAACTTGAAGTGAAGCATTGGACACTAAAACCGGTCTCACAGGAAAGGTTCAAAACATAGACAGTAAGAAGAGTCAGTCTTCTTGTCCTTAAGTCTGCAGGAAAGGTTCAAAACATAGACAGTAAGAAGAATCAGTCTTCTTGTCCTTAAGTCTGCATTGTGCCCTTCTGTTTAAATCCGATGCAATTTCTGTGTTTCATCGTCAATAACATCGTCCAAGGGATGCAGTGAAAGTGAAGTGAAGCATTGGAATCTAAAACTGGTCTCACAGGAAAGGTTCCAAACACACACAGTTAGAAGGGTCAGTCTTCTTGTACATAAGTCAACATTCTGCCATTTGTATTTAATTCCGATGCAATTTCTGTGTTTCATCGTCAATAAGAAGGTCCAAGGGATACAGTATACTTAAAGTGAAGCATCGGAATATAAAACAGGCCTCAGAGGAAAGGTTCAAAGCATTGGCAGTATGAAGAGTCAGTCTTCTTGTACTTAAGTCGGCATTGTGCCTTTTGTATTTATTTCCGATGCAATAACTGTGTTTCATCGTCAATAAGAAGGTCCAAGGGATACAGTAAACCTGAAGTGAAGCATCGGAATCTAAAACTGGTCTCACAGGAAAGGTTCATACATAGACAGTAAGAAGAGCCAATCTTCTTGTACTTAAGTCAGCATTGTGCCTTTCGTATTTAGTTCCGATGCAATTTCTGTGCTTCATCGTTTATAAGAAGGTCCAAGGGATACAGTAAACCTGAAGTGAAGCATCGGACTCTAAAACCGGTCTCACAGGAAAGGTTCAAAACATAGACAGTAAGAAGAGTCAGTGTCCTTGTACTTCAGTCGATATTGTGCCTCTTGTATTTAATTCCTATGCAAATTCTGTGTTTGATCGTCAATAAGTAGGTCCAAGTGATACAGTGAACCTGTAGTGATGCATCAATAGCTAAAACTGGACTCTCAGGAGAGTCTCAAATCATAGAATGTAAGAAGTCTCAGTCCTCTTGTACTTAAGACGACATTGTGCCTTTTGTATTTACCCCGATGCATTTTCTGTGTTTCACCGTCAATAAGAAAGTCCAAGGGATAGAGTAAACCAGAAGTGAAGCATTGATATCTAATACTAGTCTCACAGGAGAGGTTAAAAAAATTGACACTAAGAAGAGTCAGTCTTCTTGTACCTAAGTCGGCATTGTGCCTATTGTATTTAATTCCGATGCAATTTCTGTGATTCATCGTCAATTAGATGGTCCAAGGTATACAGTAAACCAGAAGTAAAGCATCAGAATCTAGAACTGGTCTCACAGAAAAGGCTAAAATAATAGAATGTAAGAAGAGTTATTCCTCTTGTCCTTAAGTCGGCATTGTGCCTTTGGTATTTAATTCCGATGCAGTTTCTGTGTTTCATCGTCAGCAAGAAGGTCCAAGGGATACATTAAACCGGAAGTGAAGCATCGGAATCTAAAACTGAACTCACAGGAAAGGCTAAAATCATAGAATGTAAGAAGAGTCAATGCTCTTATACTTAAGTCGGCATTGTGCCTTTTGTATTTAATTGCGATGCAATTTCTGTGTTTCATCGTCAATAAGAAGGTCCAAGGGATACAGTAAACCTGAGGTGAAGCATCGGAATCTAAAACTGGTCTCACACGAAAGGTTCAAAACATAGACAGTAAGCAGAGATAGTCATCTTGTACTGAAGTCGGCGTTGTCCCTTTTGTACTTACTTCCGATGCAATTTCTGTACTTCATCGTCAATAAGAGGGTCCAAGGGAAACAGTAAACCTGAAGTGAAGCTTTGGAATCTAAAACCGGTCTCTCAGGAAAGGTTCAAAACATAGACAGTTAGAAGAGTCAGTCTTCTAGTACTTAAGTCGTCATTGCGCCTTTTGTAACTAATACCGATGCACTTTCTGTGTTTCATCGTCAATAAGCAGATCCAAGGGAGACAGTAAACCTGAAGTGAAGCATCGGAATCTAAAACTGGTCTCACAGGAAAGGTTCAAATCATAGACAGTAAGGAGAGTCAGTCTTCTTGTACTTAATTTGTCATTGTGCCATTAGTATTTGATTCCGAAGCAATTTCTGTGTTTAATCATCAGTAAGAAGGTCCAAGGGATACAGTAAACCTGAAGTGAAGCATCATAATCTAAAACTGGTCTCACAGAAATGGTTCAAAGCATAGACAGTAAGAAGAATCAGTCTTCTTGTACTTAAGCCAACGTTGTGCCTTTTGTACTTATTTCAAATGCAATTTCTGTGTTTCAACGTCAATAAGAAGGACCAAGGGATACAGTAAACCTGAAGTGAAGCATCGGAATCTAAAACTGGTGTCACAGGAAAGGTTCAAATCATAGAATGTAGGAAGAGTCAGTCCTCATGTACTTAAGTCGGCATTGTGCCTTTTGTATTTAATTACGATGCAATTTCTGTGTTTCATCGTCAATAAGAAGTTCCAAGGGATACAGTGAAGCGGAAGAGAAGCATCGGAATCTAAAACTGGTCTCACAGGCATGGCTCCAATCATAGAATGTATGAAGAGTCAGTCCTCTTGTACCTAAGTCGGCATTGTGCCTAATGTATTTAATTCCGATGCAATTTCTGTGTTTCATCGTCAATTAGATGGTCCAAGGTATACAGTAAACCAGAAGTAAAGCATCAGAATCTAGAACCTGGTCTCACAGAAAAGGCTAAAATAATAGAATGTAAGAAGAGTTATTCCTCTTGTCCTTAAGTCGGCATTGTGCCCTATGTATTTAGTTCCGATGCAGTTTCTGTGTTTCATCGTCAATAAGAAAGTCCAAGGGATGCAGTAAACCTGAAGTGATGCATCGATTTCAAAAACTGGTCTCACGGGAGAGGTTTAAATCATAGATACTAAGAAGAGTCAGTCTTCTTGTACTTACGTCGGCATTGTGCGTTTTGTATTTAATTCTGATGCAATATCTGTGTTTCATCGTCATTAAGAAGGTCCAAGGGAAACAGTAAACCTGATGTTAAGCATCGGAATCTAAAACTGGTCTCACAGGAAAGGCTCAACTCATCGAAAGTAAGAATAGTCTGTCCTCTTGTCCTTAAGGCGGCATTGTGCCTTTTGTATTGGATTCCTATGCAATTTCTGTGTTTCATCGTCAATAAGAAGGTCCAAGGGATATAGTATACCTGAAGTGAAGCATCGATTTGTAAAACTGCTCTCACCGGAGAGGCTCAAAACATAGACAGTAAGAGGAAACAGTCTTCTTGTACTTAAGTCGGCATTGTGCGTTTTGTATTTAATTCCGATGCAATCTCTGTGTTTCATCGACAATAAGAAGGGCAAAGGGACAGAGTAAACCTGAAGTTAAGCATCGGACTCTAAAACTGGTCTCACTGGAATGGTTCAAAACGTAGACAGTAAGAAGTATCAGTCTTCTTGTTCTTAAGTCGGCATTGCGCCTTTTATACTTAATTCCGATGCAGTTTCTGTGTTTCATCGTCAATATGATGGTCCTACTGATACAGTAAACCTAAAGTGAAGCATCGGAATCTAAAACTGGTCTCACAGGAAAGGTTCAAATCATAGAATGTAAGAAGAGTCAGTCTTCTTATACTTAAGTCGGCATTGTGCCTTTTGTATTTACTTCCGATGCAATTTATGTGTTTCATCGTCAACAAGAGGGTCCAAGAGATACATTAAACCGGAAGTGAAGCATTGGAATCTATAACTGGTCTCACATGAATGGCAAAAATCATAGAATGTAAGAAGAGTCAATCCTCTTGTACTTAAGTCGGCATTGTGCCTTTTGTATTTAATTCCGATGCAATTTCAGTAATTCCTCGTCAATAAGAATGTCCAAGGGATACAGTAAACCTGAAGTGAAGTATCGGAATCTAAAACTGGTCTCACGCGAAAGGTTCAAAACATAGACAGTAAGGAGAGTCAGTCATCTTGTACTTAAGTCTTCATTGTGCCCTTTGTATTTAATTCCGATGCAAATTCAGTGTTTCATCGTCAATAAGATGGTCCCAGGGATACAGTAAACCTGAAGTGAAGTATCGGAATCTAAAACTGGTCTCACGCGAGGGTTCAAAACATAGACAGTAAGCAGAGTCAGTCATCTTGTACTGAAGTCGGCATTGTTCCTTTTGTACTTACTTCCAATGCAATTTCTGTGCTTCACCGTCATTAAGAGGGTCCAAGGGAAACAGTAAACCGGAAGTGAAGCTTTGGAATCTAAAACTGGTCTCTCAGGATAGGTTCAAAACATAGACAGTAAGAAGAGTCAGTCTTCTAGTACTTAAGTCGTCATTGAGCCTTTTGTATTTAATACCGATGCACTTTCTGTGTTTCATCGTCAATAAGAAGATCCAAGGGATACAGTAAACCTGAAGTGAAGCATCGGAGTCTAAACCACGTCTCACAGGAAAGGTTCAAATCATGCACAGTAAGAGGAGTCAGTCTTCTTGTACTTAAATTGTCATTGTGCCATTAGCATTTGATTCCGAAGCAATTTCTGTGTTTAATCATCAGTAAGAAGGTCCAAGGGATACAGTAAACCTGAAGTGAAGCATCGATTTGTAAAACTGCTCTCACAGGAGAGGTTCAAAGCATAGACAGTAAGAAGAATAAGTCTTCTTGTACTTAAGCCAACGTTGTGCCTTTTGTACTTATTTCCGATGCAATTTCTGTGTTTCAACGTCAATCAGAAGGTCCAAGGGATACAGTAAACCTGAAGTGAAGCATCGGAATCGAAAACTGGTGTCACAGGAAAGGTTCAAATTATAGAATGTGAGAAGTGTCAGTCTTCTTGTACTTAAGTCGGCATTGTGCCATTTGTATTTAATTCCAAGAAGTACCAAGGGATACAGTAAACCAGAAGTGAAGCATCGGAATCTAAAACTGGTCTCACAGGCAAGGCTCCAATCATAGCATGTATGACGAGTCAGTCCACTTGTACCTAAGTCGGCATTGTGCCTTTTGTATTTAATTCCGATGCAATTTCTGTGTTTCATCGTCAATAAGAAGGACCAAGGGATACATTAAACCAGAAGTGAAGCCTCGATTTCTAAAACTGGTCTCACAGGAGAGGTTCAAAACATAGATACTAAGAAGAGACAGTCTTCTTGTACTTACATCGGCATTGTGCCTTTTGTATTTAATTCCGATGCAATTTCAGTGTTTCATCGTCAATAAGAAGGTCCAAGGGATACAGTATACCTGAAGTGAAGCATCGATTTCAAAAACACCTCTCACAGGAGAGGTTCAAATCATAGACAGTAAGAAGAGTCAGTCTTCTTGTACCTATGTCGGCATTGTGCCTTTTGTATTTAATTCCGATGCAATTTCTGTGTTTCATCGTCAATAAGAAGGTCCAAGGGATACAGTAAACTTGAAGTGATGCATCGATATCTAAAACTGGTCTCACAGGAAAGGCTCCAATCTAAAAATGTAAGAAGAGTCAGTCCTCATGTACTTAAGTCGGCATTGTGCCTTTTGTATTTCACTCAGATGCAATTTGTGTTTCATCGTCAATATGAAGGTCCATTTGATACCGTGAACCACAGCTGAAGCATCGATAACTCAAACTGGTCTAACAGGAAAGGCTCAAAGCATTGACAGTAACAAGAATCAGTCTTCTGTACTTACGTCGGCATTGTGCATTTTGCATTTAATTCCGATACAATTTCTGTGTTTCATCGTCAACAAGAAAGTCCAAGGGATGCACTAAACCGGAAGTGAAGCAACGGAATCTAAAACTTGTTTCACAGGAAAGGCTCAAATCATAGAATGTAAGAAGAGTCAGTCTTCTTGTACTTAAGTCGGCATTGTGCATTTTGTATTTATTTCCGATGCAATTTCTGTGTTTCTTCGTCAATAAGATGGTCCAAGGGATACAGTAAACCTGACCTGAAGCATCGGAATCTAAAACTGGTCTCACAGGAAAGGCTCAAATAATAGAATGTAAGAAGAGTCAGTCCTCTTGCCCTTAAGTCGGCATTGTGCCTTTTGTATTTAATTCCGATGCATATTCTGTGATTCATCATCCTTGAGAAGGTCCAAGGCATACTGTAAACTTGAAGTGAAGCGCTGGAATCTAAAACTGGTCTTACAGGAAAGGTTGAAAACATAGACACTAAGAAGAGTCAGTCTTCTTGTACATAAGTCGGCATTGTGCCTTTTTTATTTAATTCCGATGCAATTTCTGCGTCTCATCGTGAGTAAGAAGGTCCAAGGGATATAGTAAACCTGAAGTGAAACATCGATATCTAAAACTGGTCTCACAGGAAAGTCACAAATCATAGAATGTAAGAAGAGTCAGTCCTCTGGTTCTTAAGTCGACATTGTGCCTTTTGTATTTAATTATGATGCATGTTCTGTGTTTTATCGATAATAAGAGAGTCCAAGAGATACAGTAAACCCGAAGTGAGGCATCGATATCTAAAACTGGTCTCACAGAATAGGTTCAACCATGGACACTAAGAATAGTCAGTCTTTTTGTACTTAACTGGGCGTTGTGCCTTCTGTACTTAATTCCGATAACGTTTCTGTGTTTCATCGTCAATAAGAAGGTCCAAGAGATACAGTAAACCTGAAGAGAATCAAAGATATCTGAAACTGATCTCACAGGAAAGACGCATCATGGAATAAAAGAAGGGTCAGACCTCTTTTACTAAAGTCGGCATTGTGCCTTTTGTATATTATTCCGATGCAATTTCTGTGTTTCATCGTCAATAAGAAGGTCCAAGGGATATAGTAAACCTGAAGTGATGCATCGATATCTAAAACTGGTCTCACAGGAAAGGCTCAAATCTTAGAATGTTAGAAGAGTCAAACCTCTTTTACTAAAGTCGGCAATGTGCTTTTGTGTTTAACTCAGATGCAATTTGTGTTTCATCGTAAATATGAAGGTCCAAGGGATACAGTGAACCTGAAGTGAAGCATCGATGTCTCAAACTGGTCTCACAGGAAAGGCTCAAAGCATTGACAGTAAGAAAAATCAGTCTTCTGTACTCAAGTCGGCATTGTGGATTTTGCATTTAATTCCAATGCAGTTTCTGTGTTTCATTGCCAATAATAAATTCCAAGGGATACACTAAACCGGTAGTAATGGATCGGAATCTAAAACTTGTTTCACAAGTATATCTCACATAATTGAATGTAAGAAGAGTCAGTCTTCTTGCCCTTAAGACGCCATTGTGGCTTTTGTATTTAATTCCGATGCAATCTTTGTGTTTCATCGTCAATAAGAAAGTCCAAGGGATAATGTAATCCTGAAGTTAAGCGTCGGAATCTAAAACTGGTCTTACAGGAAAGGTTGAAAACATAGACACTAAGAAGAGTCAGTCTTCTGTACATAAGTCGGCATTGTGCCTTTTTTATTTAATTCCGATGCAATTTCTGTGTTTCATCGTCGGTAAGAAGGTCCAAGAGATATAGTAAACCTGAAGTGAAGCATCGATATCTAAAAGTGGTCTCACATTAAAGACTCAAATCATGTAATGTAAGAACGGTCAGACCTCTTTTACTAAGGTCGGCATTGTGAGTTTTGTATTTAATTCCGATGCATTTTCTGTGATTCATCGTCAATAAGAACGTCCAAGGGATACAGTAAACCATAAGTGATGCATCGATATCTAAAACTGGTCTCAGAGGAAAGACTCAAATCATAGAATGTAAGAAGAGTCAGACCTCTTTTACTAAAGTCGGCATTGTGCTTTTGTATTTATCTCAGATGAAATTTGTGTTACATCGTCAATATGAAGGTCCAAGGGATACAGTGAACCTGAAGTGAAGCATCGATATCTCAAACTAGTCTCACAGGAAAGGCTCAAAGCATTGACAGTAAGAAGAGTCAGTCTTCTGTACTCAAGTCGGCATTGTGCATTTTGCATTTAATTCCGATGCAATTTCTGTGTTTCATTGTCAATAAGAAAGTTCAAGGGATACACTAAACCGTAAGTGAAGCATCGGAATCTAAAACTTGTTTCACAAGTAAATCTCAAATAATTGAATGTAAGAAGAGTCCGTCCTCTTGCTCTTAAGACGCCATTGTGCCTGTTGTATTTAATTCCGATGCAATCTTTGTGTTTCATCGTCAATAAGAAGGTCCAAGGGATACAGTTATCCTGAAGTTAAGCGTCGGAATCTAAAACTGGTCTCACAGGAAAGGTTCAACTCATAGACAGTAAGAAGAGTCAGTCTTCTTGTACTTAAGTCGGCATTGTGCATTTTCTATATAATTCCGATGCAATTTCTGTGTTTCATCGTCAATAAGAAGGTCCAAGGGATACGGTAAACCTGAAGTGAAGCATCGATATCTAAAACTGGTCTCACAGGAAAGGTTCAAATCATAGAATGTAAGAAGAGTTAGTCATCTTGTACTAAAGTCGGCATTGTGCCTTTTGTATTTTTATTTCCTATGCAATTTCTGTGTTTCACTGACAATAAAATGGTCCAAGAGATACAGTAAACCTGAAGAGAATCATCGATATCTAAAACTGGTCTCACATTAATGACTCAAATCATGTAATGTAAGAAGGGTCAGACCTCTCTTACTAAGGTCGGCATTGTGCCTTTTGTATTTAATTCCGATGCAATTTCTGTGTTTCATCGTCAATAAGAAGGTCCAAGGGATACAGTAAACCTGAAGTGATGCATCGATATCTAAAACTGGTCTCAGAGGAAAGACTCAAATCATAGAATGTAAGAAGAGTCAGACCTCTTTTACTAAAGTCGGCATTGTGCTTTTGTATTTATCTCAGATGAAATTTGTGTTACATCGTCAATATGAAGGTCCAAGGGATACAGTGAACCTGAAGTGAAGCATCGATATCTCAAACTAGTCTCACAGGAAAGGCTCAAAGCATTGACAGTAAGAAGAGTCAGTCTTCTGTACTCAAGTCGGCATTGTGCATTTTGCATTTAATTCCGATGCAATTTCTGTGTTTCATTGTCAATAAGAAAGTTCAAGGGATACACTAAACCGTAAGTGAAGCATCGGAATCTAAAACTTGTTTCACAAGTAAATCTCAAATAATTGAATGTAAGAAGAGTCAGTCCTCTTGCTCCTAAGACGCCATTGTGCATGTTGTATTCAATTCCGATGCAATCTTTGTGTCTCATTGTCATCAAGAAGGTCCAAGGGATACAGTTATCGTGAAGTTAAGCGTCGGAATCTAAAACTGGTCTCACAGGAAAGGTTCAACTCATAGACAGTAAGAAGAGTCAGTCTTCTTGTACTTAAGTCGGCATTGTGCATTTTCTATTTAATTCCGATGCAATTTCTGTGTTTCATCGTCAATAAGAAGGTCCAAGGGATACAGTAAACCTGCAGTGAAGCATCGATATCTAAAACTGTTCTCACAGGAAAGTCTCAAATCATAGAATGTAAGAAGAGTCAGTCCGCTTGTACTTGACTCGTCATTGTGCCTTTTGTATTTAATTCCGATACAATTTCTGTGTTTCATCGTCAATAAGAAGGTCCAAGGGATACAGTAAACCTGAAGTGTAACATCGGAATCTAAAACCTGTTTCACAGGAAAGGTTCAAAACATAGAATGTAAGAAAAGTCAGTCTTCTTGTACTTAAGTCGGCATTGTGCATTTTGTATTTATTTCTGATGCAATTTCTGTGTTTCTTCGTCAATATGATGGTCCAAGGGATACACTAAACCTGACCTGAGCAACGGAATCAAGAACTGGTCTCACACGAAAGGCTCAAATAATACAATGTAAGAAGAGTCAGTCCTCTGGTTCTTAAGTCGACATAGTGCCTTTTGTATTTAATTATGGTGCATGTTCGTGTGTTTTATCGATAATAGGAAAGTCCAAGGGATACAGTAAACCCGAAGTGAAGCATAGATATCTAAAACTGGTCTCACAGGATAGGTTCAAAACATAGACAGTAAGAATAGCCAGTCTTCTTGTACTTAAGGCGGCGTTGTGCCTTCGGTACTTAATTCCGATACAGTTTCTGTGTTTCATCGTCAATAAGAAGGTCCAAGAGATACAGTAAAACTTAAGAGAATCATCGATATCTAAAACTGGTCTCACAGGAAAGACTCAAAACAAGGAATGTAAGAAGGGTCAGACCTCTTTTACTAAAGTCGGCATTGTGCCTTTTGTATCTAATTCCGATGCAATATCTGTGTTTCATCGTCAATAAGAAGGTCCAAGGGGTACAGTAAACTTGAAGTGATGCATCGATATCTAAAACTGGTCTCACAGGAACGGCTCAAATCATAGAATGTAAGAAGAGTCAGACCTCTTTTTCTAAAGTCCGCATTGTGCTTTTGTATTTAACTCAGATGCAATTTGTGTTTCATCGTCAATAAGAAGGTCCAAGGGATACAGTAAACCCGAAGTGAAGCATCGATATCTAAAACTGGTCTCACAGGATAGGTTCAAAACATAAACACTAACAATAGTCATTCTTCTTGTACTTAAGTCGGCGTTGTGCCTTCTGTACTTAATTCCGATACAGTTTCTGTGTTTCATCGTCAATAAGAAGGTCCAAGAGATACAGTAAACCTGAAGAGAGTCATCGATATCTAAAACTGGTCTCACAGGAAAGACTCAAATCATGGAATGTAAGAAGGGTCAGACCTCTTTTACTAAAGTCGGCATTGTGCCTTTTGTATTTAATTCCGATGCAATATCTGTGTTTCATCATCAATAAGAAGGTCCAAGGGATACAGTAAACCTGAAGGGAATCATCGATATCTAAAACTCGTCTCACAGGAAAGACTCATATCATGGAATGTAAGAAGGGTCAGACCTCTTTTACTAAAGTCGGCATTGTGCCATTTGTATTTAATTCCGATGCAATATCTGTGTTTCATCGTCAATAAGAAGGTCCAAGGGATACAGTAAACCTGAAGTGATGAATCGATATCTAAAACTGGTCTCACAGGAAAGGCTCAAATCATAGAATGTAAGAAGAGTCAGACCTCTTTTTCTAAAGTCCGCATTGTGCTTTTGTAATTAACTCAGATGCAATTTGTGTTTCATCGTCAATATGAAGGTCCAAGGGATACAGTGAACCTGAAGTGAAGCATCGATATCTCAAACTGGTCTCACAGGAAAGGCTCAAAGCATTGACAGTAAGAAGAGTCAGTCTCCTGTACTCAAGTCGGCATTGTGCATTTTGCATTTAATTCCGATGTAATTTCCGTGTTTCACTGTCAACAAGAAAGTCCAAGGGATACACTAAACCGGAATTGATGCATCGTAATCTAAAGCTTGTTTCACAAGTAAATCTCAAATAATTGAATGTAAGAAGAGTCAGTCCTCTTGCTCTAAAGACGCCATTGTGCCATTTGTATTTAATTCCGATGCAATCTCTGCGTTTCATCGTCAATAAGCAGGTCCAAGGGATACAGTAATCCTGAAGTTAAGCGTCGGAATCTAAAACTGGTCTCACAGGAAAGGTTCAACTCATAGACAGTTAGAAGAGTCAGTCTTCTTGTACTTAAGTCGGCATTGTGCATTTTGTATTTAATTCCGATGCATTTTCTGTTCTTCATCGACAATAAAAAGGTTCAAGGGATACTGTAAACCTGAAGTGAAGCATCGATATCTAAAACTGGTCTCACAGGAAAGGCTCAAATCATAGAATGTAAGAAGAGTCAGTCTTCTTGTACTTAAGTCGGCATTGTGCATTTTGTATTTAATTCTGATGCAATTTCTGTGGTTCTTCGTCAATAAGATGGTCCAAGGGATACTGTAAACCTGACTTGAAGCATCGGAATCTAAAACTGGTCTCACAGGAAAGGTTCAAATCATAGAATGTAAGAACAGTCACTCTCGTGGTACTTAAGTCTGCATTGTGGCTTTTGATTTTAATACCGATGCACTTTCTGTGTTTCGCCGTCAATAAGAAGGTCCAAGGCATACAGTAAACCTGAAGTTAAGCATCATAATCTAAAAGTGGTCTCACAGGAATGGTTCAAAACATAGACAGTAAGATGAATCAGTCTTCTTGTACTTAAGCCAACTTGTGCCTTTTGTACTTAATTCCGATGCAATTTCTGTGTTTGGCTGGCTCTGAGCACGATGGGACTTAACATCTATGGTCATCAGTCCCCAATTTCTGTGTTTCATCGTCAGTAAGAAGGTCCAAGGGATACAGTAAACCTGAAGTGAAGCATCGGAATCTAAAACTGGTGTCACAGGTAAGGTTCAAATCATAGAATGTGAGAAGTGTCAGTCTTTTTGTACTTATGTCGGCATAGTGCCTTATGTATTTAATTCCGATGCAATTTCTGTCTTTCATCGTCAATAAGAAGGTCCAAGGGATACAGTAAACCGGAAGTGAAGCATCGGAATCTAAAACTGGTCTCACAGGCAAGGCTCAAATCATAGATTGTATGAAGAGTCAGTCCTCTTGTACCCAAGTCGGCATTGTGCCTTTTGTATTTAATTCCTATGCAACTTCTGTGTTTCATCGTCAATTAGATGGTCCAAGGCATACAGTAAACCAGAAGTAAAGCATCGGAATCTAGAACTGGTCTCACAGAAAAGGCTAAAATAATAAAATGTAAGAGGAGTTAGTCCTCTTGTCCTTAAGTCGGCATTGTGCCGTTTGTATTTAATTCCGATGCAGTTTCTGTGTTTCATCGTCAATAAGAAGGTCCAAGGGATTCAGTAAACCTGAAGTGATGCATCGATTTCTAGAACTTGTCACACAGGGGAGGTTCAAGACATAGACAGTAAGAAGAGGCAGTCTTCTTGTACATAAGACGGCATTGTGCCTTTTGTATTTGATTCCGATGCAATTTATGTGTTTTATCGTCAATACGAAGGTCCAAGGGATACATTAATCCTGAAGTGAAGCATCGACATCTAAAACTGTTTTCACAGGAGAGATTAAAAACTTAGACACTAAGAAGAGTCAGTTGTCTTGTACTTAAGTCGGCATTGTTAGTTTTGTATTTAATTCCGATTCAATCTCTGTGTTTCATAGTCAATAGGAAGGGGAAAGGGCCACAGTAAACCTGAAGTTAAGCATCGGAATCTAAAACTGGTCTCACTGGAATGGTTCAAAACATAGACAGTAAGAAGTATCAGCCTTCTTGTACTTAAGTCGGCATTGCGCATTTTGAACTTAATTCCGATGCAATTTCTGTGTTTGATCGTCAATAAGAAGGTCCAAGGGATACAGTGGATCTAAAGTGAAGCATCGGAATCTAAAACTGGTCTCACAGGAAAGGTTCAAATCATAGAATGTAAGAAGAGTCAGTCCACATGAACATAAGTCGGCATTGTGCCTTTAGTATTTAACTCAGATGCAATTTGAGTTTCATCGTCAATATGACGGTCCAAGGGAAACAGTAAACCTGAAGTGAAGCATCGATATCTAAAACTGGTCTCACAGGAAAGGCTCAACTCATAGGAATTAAGAAGAGTCTGTCCTCTTGTCCTTAAGGCGGCATTGTGCCTTTTGTATTTATTTCCGATGCAATTTCTGCCTTTTATTGTCAATAAGAAGGTCCAAGGGATACAGTATACCTGAAGTGAAACATCGATTTCTAAAACTGCTCTCACAGGAGAGGTTCAAAACATAGACAGTAAGAAGAGGCAGTCTTCTTGTACATAAGACGGCATTGTGCCTTTTGTATTTAATTCCGATGCAATTTATGTGTTTTATCGTCAATAAGAAGGTCCAAGGGATACAGTAAACCTGAAGTGAAGCATCGATATCTAAAACTGGTCTCACAGGAAAGTCTCTAATGATAGACAGTAAGAAGTGTCATTCTTCCGTACTTATGTCGGCATTGTGCCTTTTGTAGTTAATTTCGATGCAATTTCTGTGTTTCATCGTCAATAAAAGGTCGAAGGCATACTGTAAACCTGAAGGGAAGCATCGAGATCTAAAACTGGTCTCACAGGAGAGGTTCAAATCAAAGATAGTAGGGAGAGACAGTCTTCTGTACTTAAGTCGGCATTGTGCTTTTGTATTCAATTCCGATGCAATTTCTGTGTTTCGTCGTCAATAAGAAGGTCCAAGGGATACAGTAAACCGAAACTGAAGCATCGGAATCTAAAACTGGTTTCACAGGCAAGGCTCAAAGCATAGACAATAAGAAGTGCAGTCTTCTGTACTTAAGTCGGCATTGTGCATTTTGAATTTAATTCCGATGCAATTTCGGTGTTTCATCGTCAATAAGAAGGTCCAAGGGAAACAGTAAACCTGAAGTTAAGCATCGGAATCTAAATCTGGTCTCACAGGAAAGGTTCAAATCATGGAATGTAGGAAGAGTCAGTCCTCATGAACATAAGTCGGCATTGTGCCTTCAGTATTTAACTCAGATGCAATTTGAGTTTCATCGTCAATATGAAGGTCCAAGGGATACAGTAAACCTGAAAAGAATCATCGCTATCTAAAACTGGTCTCACAGGAAAGGCTCTAACGATAGACAGTAACAAGAGTCAGTCATCCGTACTTATGTCGGCATTGTGCCTTTTGTAATTAATTCCGATGCAATTTCTGTGTTTCATCGTCAATAAAAGGTCGAAGGGATACTGTAAACCCGAAGTGAAGCATCGAGATCTAAAACTGGTCTCACAGGAGAGGCTCAAAGCAAAGACAGTGGGGAGAGACAGTCTTCAGTACTTAAGTCGGCATTGTGCTTTTGTATTCAATTCCGATGCAATTGCTGTGTTTCGTCGTCAATAAGAAGGTCCAAGGGATACAGTAAACCGAAACTGAAGCATCGGAATCTAAAGCTGGTCTCACAGGTAAGGCTCAAAGCATAGACAGTAAGAAGTGCAGTCTTCTGTACTCAAGTCGGCATTGTGCATTTTGCATTTAACTCCGATGCAATTTCTGTGTTTCATAGTCAATCGGAAAGTCCAAGGGATAAACTAAACCGGGAGTGATGCATCGGAATCTAAAACTTGTTTCACAAGTAAATCTCAAATAATCGAATGTAAGAAGACTCAGTCCTCTTGCTCTTAAGACTTAATTGTGCCTTTTGTATTTAATTCCGATGCAATTTCTGTGTTTCATCGTCAATAAGAAGGTCCAAGGGATACAGTAAACCTGAAGTGAAGCATCGGAATCTAAAACTGGTCTCACAGGCAAGGCTCAAATCATAGATTGTATGAAGAGTCAGTCCTCTTGTACCTAAGTCGGCATTGTGCGTTTTGTATTTAATTCCAATGCAATTTCTGTGTCTCATCGTCAATTAGATGGTCCAAGGCATACAGTAAACCAGAAGTAAAGCATCGGAATCTAGAACTGGTCTCACAGAAAAGGCTAAAATAATTGAATGGAATAAGAGTTAGTCCTCTTGTCCTTAAGTCGGCATTGTGCCGTTTGTATTTAATTCCGATGCAGTTTCTGTGTTTCATCGTCAATAAGAAGGTCCAAGGGATACAGTAAACCAGAAGTGATGCATCAATATCAAAAACTGGTCTCACGGGAAAGGCTAAAATCATAGAATGTAAGAAGAGTCAATCCTCTTGCACTTAAGTCGTCATTGTGCCTTCTGTATTTAATTATCATGCATATTCTGTACTTCATCGTCAATAAGAAGGACCAAGGGATACAGTAAACCGGAAGTGAAGCATCGATTTCTAAAACTGGTCTCACAGGAGAGGTTCAAGACATAGATACTAAGAAGTGTCAGTCTTCTTGTAATTAAGTCGGCATTGTGCGTTTTGTATTTAATTCCGATGCAATCTCTGTGTTTCATCGTCAATAAGAAGCTCCAAGGGAAACAGTAAACCTGAAGTTAAGCATCGGAATCTAAAACTGGTCTCACAGGAAAGGCTCAACTCATAGAAATTAAGAAGAGTCAGTCCTCTTGTCCTTATGGCGGCATTGTGCCTTTTGTATTTAATTCCGATGCAATTTCTGCGATTCATCGTCAATAAGAAGGTCCAAGGGATACTGTAAACCTGAAGTGAAGCATCGATATCTAAAACTGGTCTCACAGGAGAGCTTAAAAGCATAGACACTAAGAAGCATCAGTTTTCTTGTACTTAAGTCGGCATTGTGCGTTTTATATTTAATTCCGATGCAATCTCTGTGTTTCATCGTCAATAGGAAGGGGAAAGGGACAGAGTAAACCTGAAGTTAAGCTTCGGAATCTAAAACTGGTTTCACTGGAATGGTTCAAAACATAGACAGTAACAAGTATCAGCCTTCTTGTACTTAAGTCGGCATTGCGCCTATTGTACTTAATTTCGATGCAATTTCTGTGTTTCATCGTCAATAAGAAGGTCCAAGGGATACAGTGGACCTAAAGTGAAGCATCAGAATCTAAAACTGGTCTCACAGGAAAGGTTCAAATCATAGAATGTAAGAAGTGTCAGTCCTCATGAACATAAGTCGACATTGTGCCTTTAGTATTTAACTCAGATGCAATTTGAGTTTCATCGTCAATATGAAGGTCCAAGGGATACAGTAAACCTGAAGTGAATCATCGCTATCTAAAACTGGTCTCACAGGAAAGCCTCTAATGATAGACAGTAAGAAGTGTCATTCTTCCGTACTTATGTCGGCATTGTGCCTTTTGTAATTAATTTCGATGCAATTTCTGTGTTTCATCGTCAATAAAAGGTCGAAGGGATACTGTACACCTGAAGGGAAGCATCGAGATCTAAAACTGGTCTCACAGGAGAGGTTCAAATCAAAGACAGTAGGGAGAGACAGTCTTCTGTCCTTGTGTCGGCATTGTGGTTTTGTATTCAATTCTGATGCAACTTCTGTGTTTCGTCGTCAATAAGAAGGTCCAAGGGATACAGTAAACCGAAACTGAAGCATCGGAATCTAAAACTGGTCTCACAGGCAAGGCTCAAAGCATAGACAATAAGAAGTGCAGTCTTCTGTACTTAAGTCGGCATTGTGCATTTTGTATTTAATTCCGATGCAATTTCGGTGTTTCATCGTCAATAAGAAGGTCCAAGGGAAACAGTAAACCTGAAGTTAAGCATCGGAATCTAAAACTGGTCTCACAGGAAAGGCTCAATTCATTGAATGTAAGAAGAGTCAGACCTCTTTTACTAAAGTCGGCATTGTGCTTTTGTATTTAACTCAGATGCAATTTGTGTTTCATCCTCAATATGAAGGTCCAAGGGATACAGTGAACCTGAAGTGAAGCATCAATATCTCAAACTGGTCTCACAGGAAAGGCTCAAAGCATTGACAGTAAGAAGAGTCAGTCTTCTGTACGAAAGTCGCCATTGTGCATTTTGCATTTAATTCCGATGCAATTTCTGTGTTTCATAGTCAATAAGAAAGTCCAAGGGATAAACTAAACCGGAAGTGATGCATCGGAATCTAAAACTTGTTTCACAAGTAAATCTCAAATAATTGAATGTAAGAAGAGTCAGTCCTCTTGCTCTTAAGACGCCATTGTGACTTTTGTATTTAATTCCGAAGCAATTTTTGTGTTTAATTGTCAATAAGAAGGTCCAAGGGATACAGTAAACCTGAACTGAAGTATCGGAATCTAAAACTGGTCTCACAGGAAAAGTTCAAATCATAGAATGTAAGAACACTCAGTCTCCTGGTACTTAAGTCTGCATTGTGCCTTTTGAATTTAATACCGATGCACTTTCTGTGTTTCATCGTCAATAAGAAGGTCCAAGGGATACAGTAAACCAGAAGTGAAGCATCATAATCCAAAACTGGTCTCACAGGAATGGTTCAAAACATAGACAGTAAGAAGAATCAGTCTTCTTGTACTTAAGCCAACGTTGTGCCTTTTGTACTTATTTCCGATGCAATTTCTGTGTTTCATCGTCAATCAGAAGGTCGAAGTGATACTGTAAACCTGAAGAGAAGCATCGAAATATAAAACTGGTCTCACAGGAAAAGATCAAATCATAGAATGTAGGAAGAGTCAGTCCTCATGTACTTAAGTTGGCTTTGTGCCTTTTGTATTTAATTCCGATGCAATTTTTGTGTTTCATCGTCAATAAGAAGGTCCAAGGGATACAGTAAACCGGAAGCGAAGCATCGGAATCTAAAACTGGTCTTACAGGCAAGGCTCAAATCATAGATTGTATGAAGAGTCGGTCCACTTGTACCTAAGTCGGCATTGTGCCTTTTGTATTTAATTCCGATGCAATCTCTGTGTTTCATCGCCAATTAGATGGTCCAAGGCATACAGTAAACCAGAAGCAAAGCATCGGAATCTAGAACTGGTCTCACAGAAAAGGCTAAAATAATAGATTGTAAGAAGAGTTAGTCCTCTTGTCCTTAAGTCGGCATTGTGCCGTTTGTATTTAATTCCGATGCAGTTTCTGTGTTTCATCGTTAATATGAAGGTCCAAGGGATACAGTAAACCTGAAGTGATGCATCGACATCTAAAACTGTTCTCACAGGAAAGGCTCAAATCTTAGAATGTAAAAAGAGTCAGTCCTCTTGTACCTAAGTGGGCATTGTGCCTTTTGTATTTAATTCCGATGCAATCTCTGTGTTTCATAGTCAATAAGAAGGTCAAGGGATATAGTAAACCTGAAGTTAAGCATCGGAATCTAAAACTGGTCTCACAGGAAATGTTCAAAACATAGGCAGTAAGAAGAGTCAGTCTTCTTGTACTTAAGTCGGCGTTGTGCATTTTGTACAAGATTCCGATGAAATTTCTGTGTTTCATCGTCAATAAGAAGGTCCAAGGGATACAGTAATCCTGAAGTGAATCATTGGAATCCAAAACTGATCTCACAGGAACTGCTCAAATCATAGAATGTAAGATGTGTCAGTCCTCTTGTACTTATGTCAGCATTGTGCCTTTTGTATTTAATTCAAATGCAATTTGTGTTTCATCGTCAATATAAATGTCCAAAGGATACAGTAATACTGAAGAGAAGCATCGATATCTAAAACTGTCTCACAGGACGGGCTCAAAGCATAGACAGTAGCACGTTTCAGTCTTCTGTACTTAAGTCGGCATTGTGCATTTTGTATTTAATTGCGATGCAATTTCTGTGTTTCATCGTCAATAAGAAGGTGCAAGGGATACAGTAAACCGGAAGTGAAGCACCGGAATCTAAAACTGGTCTCACAGGAAAGGCCCAAATCATAAAATGTAAGAAGAGTCAGTCCTCTTGTCCTTAAGTCGGCATTGTGCCTTTTGTATTTAACTCAGATGAAATTTGTGTTTCATCGTCAATATGAAGGTCCAAGGGATACCGTGAACCTGAAGTGAAGCATCGATAACTCAAACTGGTCACACAAAAAAGGCTCCAAGCATTGACAGTAACAAGAGTCAGTCTTCTGTATTTACGTCGGCATTGTGCATTTTGCATTTAATCCGATGCAATTTCCGTGTTTCATCGTCAACAAGATGGTCCAAGGAATACACTAAACCGGAAGTGAAGCAACAGAATCTAAAACTTGTTTCACCGGAAAGGCTCAAATCATAGAATGTAAGAAGAGTCAGTCTTCTTGTACTTAAGACGGCATTGTGCATTTTGTATTTATTTCCGATGCAATTTCTGTGTTTCTTCGTCAATAAGATGGTCCAAGGGATACAGTAAACCTGACGTGAAGCATCGGAATCTAAAACTGGTCTCACTGGAAAGGCTCAAATAATAGAATGCAAGAAGAGTCAGTCCTCTGGTTCTTAAGTCGACATTGTGCCTTTTGTATTTAATTATGATGCATATTCTGTGTTTTATCGATAGTATTAAGGTCCAAGAGATACAGTAAACCCGAAGTGAAGCATCGATATCTACAACTGCTCTGACAGGATAGGTTCAAAACATGGACACTAAGAATAGTCAGTCTTCTTGTACTTAAGTCGGCGTTGTGCCTTCTGTACTTAATTCCGATAAAGTTTCTGTGTTTCATCGTCAATAAGAAGGTCCAATGGATACAGTAAACCTGAAGTGATGCAGCGATATCTAAAACTGGTACCACAGGAAAGGCTGAAATCTTAAAATGTATGAAGAGTCAGTCCTCATGTACTTAAGTCGGCATTGTGCTTTTGTATTTAACTCAGATCCAATTTGTGTTTCATCGTCAATAAGAAGGTCGAAGGGATACTGTAAACCTGAAGTGAAGCATCGAGATGTTAAACTTGTCTCACAGGAGAGGCTCAAAGCAAAGACAGTAGGGTGAGACAGTCTTCTGTACTTAAGTCGGCATTGTGGTTTTGTATTCAATTCCGATGCAATTTCTGTGTTTTGTCGTCAATAAGAAGGTCCAAATGATACAGTAAACCGAAAGTGACGCATCGGAATCTAAAACTGGTCTCACAAGCAAGGCACAAATCATACAATGTAAGAAGAGTCAGTCCTCTTGTACTTAAGTCGGCATTGTTCCTTTTGTATTTAATTCCGATGCAATTTCTGTGTTTCATCGTCAATTAGATGGTCCAAGGGATTCAGTAAACCGGAAGTGATGCATCGATATCAAAAACTGGTCTCACAGGAAAGGCTAAAATCATAGAATGTAAGAAGAATCAATCAACTTGCACTTAAGTTGACATTGTGCCCTTTGTATTTAATTATCATGCATATTCTGTGTTTCATCGTCAATAAGAAGGACCAAGGGATTCAGTAAACCAGAAGTGAAGCATCGATTTCTAAAACTGGTCCCATAGGAGAGGTTCAAAGCATAGATAATAAGAAGAGTCAGTCTTCTTGTACTTAAGACGGCATTTTGCGTTTTGTATTTAAGTCTGATGCAATCTCTGTGTTTCATCGTCAATAAGAAGGTCGAAGGGATACTGTAAACCTGAAGTTAAGCATCGGAATCTAAAACTGGTCTCACAGGAAAGGCTCAACTCACAGAAAGTAAGAATAGTCAGTCCTCTTGTCCTTAAGGGGGCATTGTGCCTTTGTATATAATATCGATGCAATTTCTGTGTTTCATCGAAAATAATTAGTGCAAGGGATATAGTATACCAGAAGTGAAGCATCGAGTTCTAAAACTGGTCTCACAGGAAAGGTTCAAATCATAGACAGTAAGAAGAGTCAGTCTTCCTGTACATAGGACGGCATTCTGCCTTTTGAATTTAATTCCGATGCAATTCATGTGTTTTATCGTCAATAAGAAGGTCCAATTGATACAGTAAACCTGAAGTGAAGCATCGATATCTATAACTGGTCTCACATGAATGGCTTAAAGCATAGACAGTAAGAAGAGCCAGTCTTCTGTATTTATGTCGTCATTGTGCCCTTTGTATTTAATTCCGATGCAATTTCTGTGTTTCATCGTCAATAAGAGGGTCCAAGAGATACAGTAAACCTGAAGTGATGCATCGATATCTAAATCTGGTCTCACAGGAAAGGCTCAAATCTTAAAATGTAAAAAGAGTCAGTCCTCTTGTAATTAAGTGGGCATTGTGCCTTTTGTATTTAATTGCGATGCTATTTCTGTGTTTCATCGTCAGTAAGAAGGTGCAAGGGATACAGTAAACTGGAAGTGATGCACCGGAATCTAAAACTGGTCTCACAGGAAAGGCCCAAATCATAGAAAGTAAGAAGAGCCAGTCCCCTTGTCCTTAAGTCGGCATTGTGCCTTTTCTATTTAATTCCGATGCAATTTCTGTGTCTCATCGTCAATAAGAAGGTCCAAGGGATACAGTTAACCTGAAGTGAATCATCGGAATCCAAAACTAATCTCACAGGAACTGCTCCAATCATAGAAAGTAAGAAGAGTCAGTCCTCTTGTACTTAAGTCGGCATTGTGCCTTTTGTATTTACTTCCGATGCAATTTCTGTTTCATCTTTAATAAGAACGTCCAAAGGATACAGTAAACCCGAAGTGTAGCATCGGAATTTAAAACTAGTCTCACAGGAAAGGTTCAAATAATAGAATGTAAGAAGAGTCAGTCCTCTTGTCCTTAAGTCGGCATTGTGCCTTTTCTATTTCATTCCGATGTAATTTCTGTGTTTCATCGTCAATAAGAAGGTCCAAGGGATACAGTAAACCTGAAGTGATGCATCGATATATAAAACTGGTCTCACAGGAAATGCTAAAATCATAGAATGTAAGAAGAGTCAGTCTTCTTGTACATAAGCCGGCATTGTGCCTATTGTATTTAATTCCGATGCAATTTCTGTGTTTCATCGTCAATAAGAAGGTTCGAGGGATACAGTAAACCTGAAGTGAAGCATCGATATCTAATACTGGTCTCACAGGAAAGTCTCAAATCATAGAATGTAAGAAGAGTCAGTCCTCTTTTACTTAACTCGCCATTGTGCCTTTTGTATTTAATTCCGATACAATTTCTGTGTTTCATCGTCAATAAGAAGGTCCAAGGGATACAGTAAACCTGATGTGAAGCATCGATATCTAAAACTGGTCTCACAGGAAAGGTTATAATCATAGACACTAGGAAGAGTCAGTCTTCTTGTACTTAAGTCGGCAAGGGGCTCTTTTGTATTTAAATCCAATTCAATTTCTGTGTTTCATCGTCAAGAAGAAGATCCAAGGGATTCAGTAAACCGGAAGTGAAGCACCGTAATCCAAAACTGGTCTCACATGAAAGGCCCCAATCATAGAATGTAAGAAGTGTCAGTCCTCTTGTCCTTAAGTCGGCATTGTGCCTTTTGTATTTAATTCCGAATTAATTTGTGTGTTTAGTCGTCAATAAGAAGGTCCAAAAGATGTAGTAAACCTGGAGTGAAGCATCGGAATCTAAAACTGGTCTCACAGGAAAGGTTCAAATCATAGAATGTAAGAAGAGTCAGTCTTCTTGTCATTAAGTCGGCATTGTGCCTTTTGTATTTCATTCCGATGCAATTTCTGTGTTTCATCGTCAATAAGAATGTCCAAGTGATACTGTAAACCTGGAGTGAAGCATCGATATCTAAAACTGGTCTCACAGGAAACGCTCAAGTCATAGAATGTAAGAAGAGTCAGTCCTCATGTACTTAAGTCGGCATTGTGCCTTTTGTATTTAATTCCGATGCTATTTCTGTGTTTCATCGTCAATAAGAAGGTCCAAGGGATACAGTAAACCTGAAGTGATGCAGCGATATCTAAAACTGGTCTCACAGAAAAGGCTAAAATCATAGTATGTCAGAAGAGTCAATCCTCTCGTACATAAGTCGGCATAGTGACTTTTGTATTAATTCCGATGAAATTTCTATGTCTCATCGTCAATGAGACGGTCCAAGGGATACAGTAAACCTGAGGAGTATCATCGATATCTAAAACTGGTCTCACAGGAAAGGCTACATTCATAGAATGTAAGAGGGGACACTCTTCTTGTACATAAGCCGGCATTGTGCCTATTGTATTTAATTCCGATGCTATATCTGTGTATCATCGTCAATAAGAAGGTTCAAGGGATACAGTAAACCTGATGTAAAGCATCCATATCTAAAACTGGTCTCACAGGAAAGGTTCAAATCATAGACACTAAGAAGATTCAGTCTTCTTGTACTTAAGTCGGCAAGGGGCTCTTATGTATTTAATTCCGATTCAATTTCTGTATTTCATCGGCAATAAGAAGATCCAAGGGATACAGTAAACCTGAAGTGAAACATCGGAATCTAAAACTGGTTTCACAGGAAAGTTTCAAATCATAAACAGTAAGAGGAGTCAGTCTTCTTGTACTTAAGTAGTTATTGTGCCTTTAGTATTTACTTCCGAAGCAATATCTGTGTTTGATCGTCAATAAGAAGGTCCAAGGCATGTAGTAAACATGGAGTGAAGCATCGGAATCTAAAACTGGTCTCACAGGAAAGGTTCAAATCATTGAATGTAAGGAGAGTCAGTCTTCTTGTACTTACGACGGCACTGTGCCTTTTGTATTTCATTCCGATGCAATTTCTGTGTTTCATCGTCAATAAGAAGGTCCAAGGGATACTGTAAACCTGGAGTGAAGCATCGATATCTAAAACTGGTCTCTCAGGAGAGGCTCAAGTCATAGAATGTAAGAAGAGTCGGTCCTCATGTACTTAAGTCCACATTGTGCCATTTGTATTTATTTCCGATGCAATTTCTGTGTTTCATCGACAATAAGAAGGTCCAAGGGATTCAGTAAACCTGAAGTGAAACATCGGAATCTAAAACTGGTCTCACAGGAAAGGTTCAAATCATAGAATGTAAGAAGAGTCAGTCGTCTTGTACCAAAGTCGGCATTTTGCCATTTGTATTTAATTCCGATGCAATTTCTGTGTTTCATCGTCAATAAGAAGGTCCAAGGGATACAGTAAACCTGAAGAGAAGCATCGATATCTAAAACTGGTCTCACGGGAAAGACTCAAATCATAGAATGTAAGAAGAGTCAGACCTCTTTTACTTAAGTCAGCATTGTGCTTTTGTATTTAATTCCGATGCTATTTCTGTCTTTCATCGTCAATAAGAAGATCCAAGGGATACAGTAAACCTGAAGTGATACATCAATATCTAAAACTGGTCTCACAGGAATGGTACCAATCATAAAATGTAAGAAGAGTCAGTCCTCATGTACTTAAGTCGGCGTTGTGCCTTTTGTATTTCACTCAGATGCAATTTGTGTTTCATCGTCAAGATGACGGTCCATGGGATACCGTGAACCTGAAGTGAAGCATCGATAACTCAAACTGATTTAACAGGAAAGGCTCAAAGCATTGACAGTAACAAGAGTCAGTCTTCTGTACTTACGTCGGCATTGTGCATTTTGCATTTAATTCCGATGCAATTTCTGTGTCTCATCGTCAACAAGAAGGTCCAAGGGATACTCTAAACCGAAAGTGAAGCAACGGAATCTAAAACTTCTTTCACAGGAATGGCTCAAATCATAGAATGTAAGAAGAGTCAGTCTTCTTGTACTTAAGTCGGCATTGTGCATTTTGTATTTATTTCAGATCTAATTCCTGTGTTTCATCGTCAATAAGATGGTCCAAGGGATACAGTATACCTGACGTCAAGCATCGGAATCTAAAACTGGTCTCAGGGGAAAGGCTCAAATGATTGAATGTAAGAAGAATCTGTCCTCTTGCCCTTAAGACGCCATTGTGCCGTTTGTATTTAATTCCGATGCAATCTCTGGGTTTCATCGTCAATAAGAAAGTCCAAGGGATACAGTAAACCTGAAGTTAAGCATCGGAATCTAAAACTGGTCTCACAGGAAAGGTTCAAATCATAGACTGTAAGAAGAGTCAGTCTTCTTGTTCTTAAGTTGTCATTGTGCCTTTAGTATTTAATTCCGATGCAATTACTGTGTTTCAATGTCAATAAGAAGGTCGATGGCATACAGTAAACCTGAAGTGAAGCATCGGAATCTTAAACTAGTCTGACAGGATAGGTTCAATTCACAGAATTTAAGAAGGGACATTCTACTAGTACTTAAGTCTGCATTGTGCATTTTGTATTTAATTGCGATGCAATATCTGTGTTTCATCGTCAATAAGAAGGCCCAAGGGATACAGTCAACCTGAAGTGAAGCATCGATATCTAAAACTGGTCTCACAGGAAGGGCTCTAATCATAGAATGTAAGAAGAGTCAGTCCTCTTGTACTTAAGTTGGCAATGTGCGATTTGTATTTAATTCTGATGCAATTTGTGTTTTATCGTCAATATGAAGGTCCAAGGGGTACAGTGAACCTGAAGTGAAGCATCGACATCTAAAACTGGTCTCACAGGGAAGGCTCAAGGCATAGACAGTAAGAAGAGTCTGTCTTCTGTACTTAAGTCGGCATTGTTCATTTTGTATTTATTTCCGATGCAATTTCTGTGTTTCATCGCCAATAAGAAGGTCCAAGGCATACAGTAAACGTGAAACCATGCATCGATATCTAAAACTGGTCTCACAGGAAGGGCTAATATCATAGAATGTCAGAAGAGTCAATCCTCTCGTACATAAGTCGGCATTGTGCCTTTAGTATTTAATTCCGATGCAATTCTATGTCTCATCGTCAATAAGACGGTACAAGGGATACAGTAATCCTGAGGAGTATCATCGGAATTTAAAACTGGTCTCACAGGAAATGCTCAAATCATAGATTGTAAGAAGAGTCAGTCCTCTTGTACTTAGGTCGGCATTGTGCCTTTTGTATTGACTTCCGATGCAATTTCTGTTTCATCTTCAATAAGAAGGTCCAAGGGATACAGTAAACCTGTAGTGTAGCATCGGAATTTAAAACTGGTCTCACAGGAAAGTCTCAAATAATAGAATGTAAGAAGATTCAGTCCTCTTGTCCTTAAGTCGTCATTGTGCCTTTTCTATATAATTCCGATGCAATTTCTGTGATTCATCGTCAATAACAAGGTCCAAGTGATACAGTGAACCTGAAGTGATCCATCGATATATAAAACTGGTCTCACAGGAAAGGCTAAGATCATAGAATGTAAGAAGGGTCAGTCTTCTTGTACATAAGCCGGTATTGTGCCTATTGTATTTAATTCCGATGCAATTTCTGTGTTTCGTCGTCAATAAGAAGGTCCAAGGGATACAGCAAACCTGAAGTGAAGCATCGATATCAAAAACTGGTCTCACAGCAAAGTCTCAAATCATAGAATGTAAGAAGAGTCAGTCCCCTTGTACTTAACTCGTCATTGTGCCTTTTGTATTTAATTCCGATACAATTTCTGTGTTTCATCGTCAATAAGAAGGTCCGAGGGATACAGTAAACCTGATGTAAAGCATCGATATCTAAAACTGGTCTCACAGGAAAGGTTCAAATCATAGACACTAAGAAGAGTCAGTCTTCTAGTACTTAAGGCGGCAAGGGGCTCTTATGTATTTAATTCCGATTCAATTTCTTTGTTTCATCGTCAATAAGAAGATCCTAGCTATACAGTAAACCTTAAGTGAAACATCGGAATCTAAAACCGGTTTCACAGGAAAGGTTTAAATCATAGATAGTAAGAGGAGTCAGTCTTCTTGTACTTAAGTTGTCATTGTGCCTTTAGTATTTACTTCCGATGCAATTTCTGTGTTTAATCGTCAATAAGAAGGTCCAAGGGATGTAGTAAAACCTGGAGTGACGCATCAGAATCTAAAACTGGTCTCATAGAATGTAAGAAGAGTCAGTCTACTTGTACTAAAGTCGGCATTGTGCCTTTTGTATTTCATTCCGACGCAAATTCTGTGTTTCATCGTCAATAAGAAGGTCCAAGAGATACTGTAAACCTGGAGTGATGCATCGATATCTAAAACTGGTCTCACAGGAGAGCCTCAAGTCATAGAATGTAAGAAGAGTCGGTTCTCATGTACTTAAGTCGGCATTGTGCCATTTGTATTTAATTCCGATGCAATTTCTGTGTTTCTTCGTCAATACGAAGGTCCAAGGGATACAGTAAATCTGAAGTGATGCATCGATATCTAAAACTGGTCTCACAGGAAAGGCTCAATCATAGAATGTAAGTAGAGTCAGACCTCTTTTACTAAAGTCAGCATTGTGCTTTTGTATTTAACTCAGATGCAATTTGTGTTTCATCGTGAATATGAAGGTCCAAGGGATACAGTGAACCTCAAGTGAAGCATTGATATCTCAAACTGGTCTCACAGGAAAGGCTCAAAGCATTGACAGAAAGAAGAGTCAGTCTTCTGTACTCAAGTCGGCATTGTTCATTTTGCATTTAATTCCGATGCAATTTCTGTGCTTCATTGTCATTAAGAAAGTCCAAGGATTACACTAAACCGGAAGTGATGCATCGGAATCTAAAACTTGCTTCACAGGAAAGGCTCCAATAATTGAATGTAAGAAGAGTCAGTCCTCTTGCCCTTAAGACGCCATTGTGCCTTTTGCATTTAGTTCCGATGCAATCTCTGTGTTTAACCGTCAATAAGAAGGTCCAAGGGATACAGTAATCCAGAAGTTATGCGTCGGAATCTAAAACTGGTCTCACAGGAAAGGTTCAAATCACAGACAGTAAGAAGAGTCAGTCTTCTTGTACTTAAGTTGCCATTGTGCCTTTAGTATTGACTTCCGATGCAACGTCTGTGTTTAATCGTCAATAAGAATGTAAAAGGGATACAGTAAATATGAAGTGAAACATCGGAATCTAAAACTGGTCTCACAGGAAAGGCTCAAATCATAGAATGTAAGAAAAGACAGTCCTCTTGTCCTTAAGTCGGCATTGTGCCTTTTGTATTTAATTCCGATGCAATTTCTGTGTTTCATCTTCAATAAGAAGGTCAAAGGGATACAGTAAACCTGAAGTGATGCATCGATATCTAAAACTGGTCTCACAGGAAAGCCAAAAATCATAGAATGTAAGAAAAGTCAGTATTCTTGTACATTAGACCGCATTGCACATTTTGTATTTAATTCCGATGCAATTTCTGTGTTTCATCGTCAATAAGAAGGTCCAAGGGATACAGCAAACCTGAAGTGAAGCATTGATATCTAAAACTGGTCTCACAGGAAAGGTTCAATACATAGACATTAAGAGGAGTCAATCTTCTTGTACTTTAGTTGGCGTTGTGCCCTTTGTACTTAATTAAGATAAAGTTTCTGTGCTTCATCGTTAGTAAGAAGGTCCAAGGGATACAGTAAACCAGCAGTTAAGCATCGGGATCTAAAACTGGTCCCACAGGAAAGTTTCAATTCATAGACAGTAAGAAGAGTCGGTCTTCTTGTACGTAAGTTGTCATTGCGACTTTAGTATTTACATCCGATGCAATTTCTGTGTTTAATCATCAATAATAAGGTCCAAGGGACACAGTAAACCTGAAGTGAAGCATCGGAATCTAAAACGTGTCTCACAGGAAAGGTTTAAATCATAGAATGTAAGAAGAGTCAGTCTTCTTGTACTGAAGTCGGCATTTTGCCATTTGTATTTAATTCCGATGCAATTTCTGTGTTTCATCGTCAATACGACGGTCCAAGGGATGCAGTAAATCTGAAGTGATGCATCGATATCTAAAACTGGTCTCGAAGGAAAGTCCCAAATCATAGAATGTAAGAAGAGTCAGTCCTCTTGTACTTAAGTCGACCTTGTGACTTTTGTATTTAATTCCGATGCAATTTCTGTGTTTCATCGTCAATGAGAAGGTTCAAGATATACAGTAAACCTGGGGTGAAGCATCGATATCAAAACTGGTCTTACAGGAAAGGTTCAAAACATAGAGTCAGTCTTCTTGTACTTATGTTGTCACTGTGCCATTAGTATTTACTTCCGATGCAATTTCTGTGTTTAGTCGTCAATAAGAAGGTCCAAGGGATACAGTAAGTCTGAAGTGAAACATCGGAATCTAAAACTGGTCTCACAGGAAAGGTTCAAATCACAAACAGTAAGAAGAGTCAGTCTTCTTGTACTTAGGTTGTCATTGTGCCTTTAGTATTTAATTCCGCTGCAATTACTGTGTTTCATCGTCTATAAGAAGGTCCAAGGGAGACTGTAAACCTGAAGTGAAGCATCAGATTCTAAAACCGGTCTCACAGGAAAGATTCAAAACATAGATAGTAAGAAGAGTCAGTCTTCTTGTACTTAAGTTGGCGTTGTGCCTTTTGTACCTAACTCGGATAAAGTTTCTGTGTTTCATCGTCAATAAGATGGTCCAAGGGTTACAGTAATCCTGAAGAGAAGCTTCGGAGTCTAAAACTGGTCTGAGAGGATGGATTCAATTCATAGGATGTAAGAAGAGTCAGTCATCTGTACTTAAGTCGGCATTGTGCATTTTGTATTTACTATCGATGCAATTTCTGCGTTTCATCGTCAAAATGAAGGTCCAAGGGAAACAGTGAACCTGAAGTGGAGCATCGATATCTTAAACTGGTCTCACAGGAAAGGCTCAAAGCATTGACAGTAAGAAGAGTCAGTCTTCTGTACTCAAGTCGGCATTGTGCATTTTGCATTTAATTCCGCTGCCATTTCTGTGTTTCATTGTCAATGAGAAAGTCCAAGGGATACACTAAACCGGAAGTGATGCAACGGAATCTAAAACTTGTTTCACAGGAAAGGCTCAAATAATTGAATGTAAGAAGAGTCAGTCCTCTTGCACTTATGACGCCATTGTGCCTTTTGCATTTAATTCCGATGCAATCTCTGTGTTTCACCGTCAATAAGAAGGTCCAAGGGATACAGTAATCCTGAAGTTATACGTCGGAATCTAAAACTGGTCTCACAGGAAAGGTTCCAATCACAGACAGTAAGAAGAGTCAGTCTTTTTGTACTTAATTTGCCATTGCGCCTTTAGTATTTTCTTCCGATGCAATTTCTGTGTTGAATCGTCAATAAGTAGGTCCAAGTGATACAGTAAATATGAAGTGAAACATCGGAATCTAAAACTGGTCTCACAGGAAAGGCTCAGATCATAGAATGTAAGACAAGTCAGTCCTCTTGTCCTAAAGTCGGCATTGTGCCTTTTGTATTTAATTCCGATGCAATTTCTGTGTTTCTTCTTCGGTAAGAAGGTCCAAGGGATACAGTAAA
The DNA here is from genome assembly GCF_021461395.2 of Schistocerca americana. Lineage (NCBI taxonomy): Eukaryota > Metazoa > Arthropoda > Insecta > Orthoptera > Acrididae > Schistocerca > Schistocerca americana. The sequence continues at coordinate 65,006,733 of NC_060121.1, forward strand.
CCTGAAGTGATGCATCGATATCTAAAACTGGACTCACCGGAAAGCCTAAAATCATTGAATGTAAGAAAAGTCAGTCTTCTTGTACATTAGACCGCATTGCACCTTTCGTATTTAATTCCAATGCAATTTCTGTGTTTCATCGTCAATAAGAAGGTCCAAGGGATAGAGCAAACCTGAGGTGATGCTTCGATATCTAAAACTGGTCTCACAGGAAAGTCTCAAATCATAGAAAGTAAGAAGAGTCAGTCCTCTTGTACGTAAGACGACATTGTGACTTTTGTATTTATTTCCGATGCAATTTCTGTGTTTCATCGTTAATAAGAAGGTCCAAGGGATCCAGTAAACCTGAAGTGAAGCATAGATTTCTACAACTGGGCTCGCAGGAAAGTCTCATATCATAGAATGTAAGAAGAGTCAGTCCTCTTGTACTTAAGTCGACATTGTGCCTTTTGTATTTAATTCCGATGCAATTTCTGTGTTTCACCGTCAATAGGAAGGTCCAAGGGATACAGTAAACCTGAAGTGAAGCATCGATATCTTAAACTGGTCTCACAGGAAAGGTTCAAAACATAGACAGTAAGAGGAGTCCGTCTTCGTGTACTTAAGTCGGTGTTGTGCCTTCTGTACTTAATTCCGATAAAGTTTCTGTGTTTCATCGTCAAAAAGAAAGTCCAAGGGATACAGTAAACCTGAAGTGAAGCATCGGAATCTAAAACTGGTCTGACAGGATAGGTTCAATTCATAGAATTTAAGAAGGGTCGTTCTACTAGTACTTAAGTCGGCATTGTGTCTTTTGTATTTAATTCCGATGCAACTTCTTTGTTTCATTGTCAATAAGAAGGTCCAAGCGATACAGTAAACCTGAAGTGAATCATCGGAATCTAATGCTGGTCTCACAGGAAAGGCTCAAATCATAGAATGTAAGTAGAGTCAGTCCTCTTGTACTTAAGTCAGGATTGTGCCTTTTGTATTTAATTCCGATGAAATTTCTGAGTTTCATCGTCAATAAGAAGGTCCAAGGGATATAGTAAACATGAAGTGAAGCATCGGAATCTAAAACTGGTCTCACAGGAAAGGCTCAAATCACAGAATGTAAGAAGAGTCAGTCCTCTTGTCCTTAAATCGGGATTGTGCCTTTTGTACTTAATTCCGATGCAATTTCTGTGTTTAATCGTCTATACAAAGTTCCAAGGGATTCAGTAAACCTGAAGTGATGCATCGATATCTAAAACTGGACTCACACGAAAGGCTAAAATCATAAAATGTAAGAAGAGTCAGTCTTCTTGTACTTAAGCCGGCATTGTGCCATTTGTATTTTTTTCCGATACAATATCTGTGTTTTATCATCAATAAAAAGGTCCAAGGGATCCAGTAAACCTGAAGTGAAGCATCGATATCTGAAACTGGTCTCGCAGGAAAGTCTCAAATCATAGAATGTAAGAAGAGTCAGTCCTCTTGTGCTTAAGTCGACATTGTGCCTTTTGTATTCAAATCCGATGCAATTTCTGTGTTTCATCGTCAATAAGAAGGTCCAAGGGATACAGTAGGGCTGATGTGAATCATCGATATCTAATACTGGTCTCACAGGAGATGTTCAAAACATAGACACTAAGAAGAGACAGTCTTCTTGTACTTAAGTCGGCATTGTGCCTTTTGTATTTAATCCCGGAGCAATTTCTGTGTTTCATCGTCAATAAGAAGGTCCAAGGGATACAGTAAACCTGAAGTGAAGCATCGGAATCTAAAACTGGGCTCACAGGAAGCGTTCTAGGAATAGAGAGTAAGAAGAGTCAGTCTTCAAGTACTTAAGTCCGCAATTTGCCATTTTATTTAATTCCAATGTAATTTCAGAGTTTAATCGTCAATAAGAAGGTCCAAGGGATACAGTAAAAGTGAAGTGAAGCATCAGAATCTAAAACTGGTCTCACAGGAAAGGTTCAAAACTTAGTCAGTAAGAAGATTCAGACTTCTTGTACTTAAGTCGGCATTGTGCCTTTTCTACTTAATTCCGATGCAATTTCTGTGTTTCATCGTCATTAAGATGGTCCGAGGGATACAGTAAACCTGAAGTGAAGCATCGGAATCAAAAACTGGTCTCACAGGAAAGGCTCAAATCATATAACGTAAAAAGAGTCAGTCCTCATGTCCTTAAGTCGGCATTGTGCCTTATGTATTTAATTCCGATGCAACGTCTGTGATATATCGTCCATAAGATGGTCCAAGGGATACAGTAAACCTGAAGTGATGCATAGATATCGATAACTGGTTTCACAGGAAAGGCTAAAATCTAAGATTATAAGATGAGTCAATCCTCTTGTACTTAATTCGCCATTGTGCCTTTTGTATTTAATTCCGAAGCAATTTCTGTGTTTCATCGTCAATAAGAAGGTCCAAGGGATACAGTAAACCTGAAGTGAAGCATCGATATCTAAAACTGGTCTGACAGGAAAGGCTCAAATCATAGAATGTGAGAAGAGTCAGTCCTCTTGTACTTAAGTCGGCATTTTGCCTTTTGTATTTAATTCAGATGCAATTTCTGTGTTTCATCGTCAATAAGAAGGTCCAAGGGAAATAGTAAACCTGAAGTAAAGCATCGATATCTAAACCTAGTCTCACAGGAAAGGCTCACATCAAAGAATGTGAGGAGAGCCAGTACTCTTGTACTTAAGTCGGCATTCTGCCTCTTGAATTGAATTCCGATGCAATTTCTGTGTTTCATCGTCAATAAGAAGGTCCAAGGGATACAGTAAACCTGAAGTGAAGCATCTGAATCTAAAACTGGTCTCACAGGAAAGGTTCAAATCTTGGAGTGTAAGAAGAGTCAGTCATCTTGTACTTAAGTCGGCAATTAGCTTTTATTTTTTAATTTCGAGGCAATTTCTGTGTTTCATCGTCAATAAGAAGGTCCAAGGGATACAGTAAACCTGAAGAGAAGCATCGGAATTTAAAACTGGTCGCACAGGAAATGTTCATAACGTAGACAGTAAAGAGAGTCACTCTTCTTGTACTTAAGTCGGCATTGTGCCTTTTGTATTTAATTCCGAAGCAATTTCTGCGTTTCATCGTCAATAAGAAGGTCCAAGGGATACAGTAAACCTGAAGTGAAGCATCGGAATCTAAAACTGGGCTCACTGGAAGAGTTTAAAACATAGAGAGTAAGAAGAGTCTGTCTTCTTGTACTTAAGTCTGCAAATTGCCTTTTTATTTAATTCGAATGCAATTTCCGTGTTTCATCGTCAATAAGAAGGTCCATGGGATACAGTATATTTAAAGTGAGGCATCGGAATCTTAACTGGTCTCACAGGAAAGGTTCAAAACATAGACTGTAAGAAGTGTCAGTCTCCTTGTACTTATGTCGGTACTGTGCCTTTGGAACTTAATTCCGATGATATTTCTGTGTTTCATCGTCAATATGAAGGTCCAAGGGATACAGTAAACCTGAAGTGAAGCATCGGAATCTAAAACTGATCTCACAGGAAAAGTTGATAATGAAGACAGTAAGAAGAGTCACTCCTCTTGTACTTACGTCGGCATTGTGCCTTTTGTATTTAATTCCGATGCAATTTCTGTGTTACATCGTCAATAAGAAGGTCCAAGGGATACAGTAAACCTGAAGTGAAGCATCAGAATCCAAAACTGGTAACACGGAAAGGCTCAAATCATAGAATGCTAGGAGAGTACATCCTCTTGTACTTAAGTCGGTGTTGTGCCTTTTGTATTTAATTCCGGAGCAATTTCTATGTTTCATCGTCAATAATAAGGTCCAAGGGATACAGTAAACCTGAAGTGAAGCATAGGAATCTAAAACTGGGCTCACAGGAAGGGTTCAAAGCATAGAGAGTAAGAAGAGTCAGTCTTCTTGTACTTAAGTCGGCATTGTGACTTTTAATTTAATTCCAATGCAATTTCAGTGTTTAATCGTCAATAAGAAGGTCCAATGGATACACTAAACCTGAAGTGAAGCATCGGAATCCAAAACTGGTCTCACATTAAAGGCTCAAATCATATAATGTAAAAAGAGTCATTCCTCATGTCCTTATGTCGGCATTCTGCCTTTCGTATTTATTTCCGATATAATTTCTGTGTTATATCGTCAATAAGATGGTCCAAGGGATACAGTAAACCTGAAGTGATGCATAGATATCGATAACTGGTCTCACAGGAAAGGCTAAAATCAAATAATGTAAGAAGCGTCCGTTCTTTTGTCCGTAAGTCGGCATTGTGCCTTTTGTATTTAATTCCGATGCAATTTCGGTGTTTCATCGTCATTAAGATGGTCCAAGGGATACAGTAAACCTGAAGTGAAGCATCGATATCTAAAACTGGTCTCACAGGAAGGTCTCAAATCATAGAAAGTAATAAGAGTCAGTTTTCTTGCACTTAAGTCGACGTAGTGTTTTGTATTTAATTCCGATGCAATTTCTGTGTTTCATCGTCAATAAGAAGGTCCAAGGGATGCAGAAAACCTGAAGTGAAGCATCGGAATCTAAAACTGGTCTCACAGGAAGGGTTCAAATCTTAGACTGTAAGAAGAGTCAGTCTTTTTGTACTTAAGTTGTCATTGTGCTATTAGTATTTACTTCCGATGCAATTTATGTGTTTGATCGTCAATAAGAAGGTCCAAGGGATACAGTAAACCTGAAGTGAAGCATCGGAATCTAAAACTGGTCTCACAGGAAAGGTTCAAATCATAGACAGTAAGAAGAGTCAGTCTTCTTGTACTTAAGTCGGCATTGTGCCTATTCTTTTTAATCCCGATGCAATTTCTGTGATTCATCGTCAATAAGAAGGTCAAAGGGATACAGTAAACCTGAAGTGAAGCATCGGAATCTAAAACTGGTCTCGCAGGAAAGGTTCATAACGTAGACAGTAAGAAGAGCCACTCTTCTTGTACTTAAGTCGGCATTGTGCCTTTTGTATTTAATTCCGATGCAATTTCTGTGTTTCATCGTCAATAAGAAGGTCCAAGGGACACAGCAAACCTTAAGTAAAGCATCGGAATCTAAAACTGGTCTCACAGGAAGGGTTCAAATCATAGAGAGAAACAATAGTCAGTCTTCTTGTACTTAAGTCGGCATTGTGGCTTATGTATTTAATTCCGATGGAATTTCTGTGTTTCATCGTCACTAAGAAGGTCCAAGGGATGCAGTAAACCTGAAGTGAAGCATCGGAATCTAATACTGGTCTCACAGGAAGGGCTCAAATCATAGAATGTAAGAAGAGTACGTCCTCTTGTACATATGTCGGCATTGTGCCTTTTGCATTTAATTCCGACGCAATTGCTGTGTTTCATCGTCAATAAGAAGGTCCAAGGAGTACAGTAAACCTGAAGTGAAGTATCGATATCTACAACTAGTCTCACAGGAAAGGCTCAAATCATAGATTGTAAGAAAAGCCAGTACTCTTGTACTTAAGTCGGCATTGTGCCTTTTGTATTAATTCCGATGCAATTTCTGTGTTTCATCGTCAATAACAAGGTCCAAGGGATAGAGTAAACCTGAAGTGATGAATCGATATCTAAAACTGGTCTCACCGGAAAGGGTCAAGCACAGACAGTAAGAAGAGATAGTCTTCTCGCACTTAAATCTGCAATGTGCCATTTGTATTTAATTATGATGCAATTTCTGTGTTTCATCGTCAGTAAGAAGGTCCAAGGGGCACAGTTAATCTGAAGTGAAGCATCGGAATCTAAAACTGGTCGCACAGGAAGGGCTCGAATCATAGAATGTAAGAAGAGTCAGTCCTCTTGTACTTAAGCGGCATTGTGCCAATTGTATTTAATTCCGGGCAATTTCTGTGTTTCATCGTCAATAAGAGGTTCCAAGGGATACAGTAAACCTGAAGTGAACCATCGGAATCTAAAACAGATCTCACAGGAAAGTTTCAAAGCATAGACAGCAAGAAGAGTAAGTCTTCTTGTACTTAAAGCGGCATTGTGGCTTTTTTATTTAATTCCGATGCAATTTCTGTGTTTCATCGTCAATAAGAAGGTCCAAGGGATATAGTAAAATTGAAGTGATGCATCGGAATCTAAAACTGTTCTCACAGGAATGGTTCAAAACATAGACAGTAAGAAGAGTCAGTCTATTTGCACTTAAGCTGGCACTGTGCCTTTTGTATTTAACTCCGAGGCTATTTCTGTATTTCATCGTCAAGAAGAGGGTCCAAGTGATACAGTAAACCTGCAGTGTAGCATCGGTATCTAAAACTGGTCTCGCAGGAAAGCTTCATAACGTAGACAGTAAGAAGAGCCACTCTTCTTGTACTTAAGTCGGCATTGTGCCTTTTGTATTTAATTCCGATGCAATTTCTGTATTTCATCATCAAGAATAAGGTCCAAATGATACAGTAAACCTCCAGTGAAGCATCGGTATCTAAAAGTGGTCTCACAGGAAGGGTTCAAAACATAGACAGTAAGAAGAGTCAGTCTACTTGTACTTACGTTGGCATTGTACCATTTGTGTTTAATTCCGATGCAATTTCTGTGTCTCATTGTCAATATGAAGGTCCAAGGGATACAGTAAACCTGAAGTAAAGCACCGGAATCTTAAACTGATCTCACAGGAAAGGTTCAAAGCATAGAATGTAAGAAGAGTCAGTCTTCTAGTACTTAAGTCGGCATTCTGCCTTTTGTATTCAATTCCGATGCAATTTCGGTGCTTCATCGTCAATAAGAAGCTCCAAGGGATACAGTAAACCTGAAGTGAAGCATCGGAATCTAAAACTGATGTCACAGGAAAGGCTCAAATTATAGAATGTCAGAAGAGTCAGTTCTCTTGTACTTAAGTCGGCATTGTGTCTTTCGTAATCAATTCCGATGTCATTTCTGTGTTTCATCGTCAATAAGAAGGTCCAAGGGATACAGTAAACCTGAAGTGTAGCATAAGTATCTAAAACTGGTCTCAAAGGAACGGTTCAAAACATAGACAGTAAGAAGAGTCAGTCTTCTTGTACTTAAGTCGGCATTGTGCCTTCTGTATATAATTCCGATGCAATTTCTGTGTTTCATCAACAATAAGAGGGTCCAAGTGATACAGTCAACTTGAAGTGAAGCATCGGAATCTAAAACTGGTCTCAAAGGAAAGGCTCAAATCATAGAATGTAAGAAGAGTCGGTCCTCTTGTACTGAAGTCGGCATTGTGCCTTTTGTATTTAATTCCGATGCAATTTCTGTGCTTCATCGTCAATAAGAATGTCCAAGGGATACAGTAAACCTGAAGTGAAGCATCGGAATCTAAAAGTGGTCTCACGGGATTGGTTCAAAACATATACAGTAAGAAGAGTCAGTCTAGTTGTACTTAAAGTCAGCATTGTGTATTTGTATTTAATTCCGATGCAATTTCTGTGATTCATCGTCAATAAGGAGGTCCAAGGGATACAGTAAACCTGAAGTGAAGCATCGGAATTTAAAACTGGTCTCACAGGAAATGTTCAATTCATACACAGTAAGAAGAGTCAGTCATCTTGTACTTAAGTCGGCGTTGTGTCTTTTGTATTTATTCCGATGCAATATCCGTGTTTCATCATCAATAAGACGGTCCAAGTTATACAGTTAACCTGAAGGAAGTATTGGAATCTAAAACTGGTCTCACAGGAAAGGCTCAACTCATAGAATGTAAGAAGGGTCAGTCCTCTTGTACTTAAGTCGGCATTGCGCATTTTGTATTTCATTCCGATGCAATCTCTGTGTTTCATCGTCAATGAGAAGGTCCAAGTGATACAGTAAACCTGAAGTGAAGCATCGGATTCTAAAACTGGACTCATAGGTAAGGTTCAAAGCATAGACAGCAAGAAGAGTCAGCCTTCTTGTACTTAAGTCGGCATTGTGGCTTTTTTATTTAATTCCGATGCAATTTCTGTGTTTCATCGTCAATAAGAAGGTCCAAGGGATACAGTAAACTTGAAGTGAAGCTTCGGAATCTAAAACTGGTCTCACAGGAAAGGTTCAAAACATTGACAGTAAGAAGTGTCAGTCCAATTGCACTTAGGTCGGCACTGTGCCTTTTGTATTTAATTCCGAGGCAATTTCTGTATTTCATCATCAAGAATAAGGTCCAAATGATACAGTAAACCTCCAGTGAAGCATCGGTATCTAAAAGTGGTCTCACAGGAAGGGTTCAAAACAGAGACAGTAAGAAGAGTCAGTCTACTTGTACTTACGTTGGCATTGTACCATTTGTGTTTAATTCCGATGCAATTTCTGTGTCTCATTGTCAATATGAAGGTCCAAGGGATACAGTAAACCTGAAGTGAAGCATCGGTATCTAAAACTGGTCTCACAGGAAAGATTCAAAACATAGACAGTAAGATGAGTCAGTCTTCTTGTACTTGAATCGGCATTGTGCCTTTTGTATTTAATGCCAATGCAATTTCTGTGTTTCATCGTCAATAAGAAGGTCCAAGGGATACGGAAAACCTGTAGTGAAGCGTCGGAATCTAAAACTGGTCTCACAGGAAAGTGTTAAAAAATAGGCAGTAAGAAGAGTCACTCTTCTTGTACTTAAGTCGGTATTTTTCCTTTTGTATTTATTTCCAAGCAATTTCTGTGTTTCATCGCCAATAAGAAGGTCCAAGGGAACCAGTAAAATTCAAGAAAACCATCGGATCCTAAACTGGTCACACAGGAAAGGCTCAAAACATAGAATGTAAGAAAAGTCAATGCTCTTGTACTTAAGCCGGCATTGTGCCTTTTGTAATTAATTCCGATGCAAGTTCTGTGTTTCAACGTCAAAAAGAAAATTCAAGGGATACAGTAAACTTGAAGTGAAGCATCGATATCTAAAACTGGTTACACATGAACGCCTCAAATCATACAATGTAAGAAGAGTCAGTCCTCTTGTACTTAAGTCAGCATTGTGCCTTTTCTATTTAATTCCAATGCAACATCTGTCTTTCATCGTCAATAAGAAGGTCCAAGGGATACAGTAAACCTGAAGTGAATCATCAGATTCGAAAACTGGTCTCACAGGAAATGTTTAAATCATACACAGTAAGATGAGTCAGTCTTCTAGTACGTAAGTCGGCATTCTGCCTTTTGTATTTAATTCCGATGCAATTTCGGTGCTTCATCGTCAACAAGAAGGCCCAAGGGATGCAGTAAACCTGAAGTGAAGCATCGGAATCTAAAACTGGTGCCACAGGAAAGGCTCAAATTATAGAATGTCAGAAGAGTCAGTTCTCTTGTACTTAAGTCGGCATTGTGTCTTTCGTATTCAATTGCAATGTAATTTCTGTGTTTCATCGTCAATAAGAAGGTCCAAGGGATACAGTAAACCTGAAGTGCAGCATCGGAATCTAAAACAGATCTCACAGGAAAGGTTCAAAGCATAGACAGTAAGAAGAGTCAGTCTTCTAGTACTTAAGACGGCATTCTGCCTTTTGTATTTAATTCCGATGCAATTTCGGTGCTTCATCGTCAACAAGAAGGCCGAAGGGATGCAGTAAACCTGAAGTGAAGCATCGGAATCTAAAACTGGTGCCACAGGAAAGGCTCAAATTATAGAATGTCAGAAGAGTCAGTTCTCTTGTACTTAAGTCGGCATTGTGTCTTTCGTATTCAATTCCAATGTAATTTCTTTGTTTCATCGTCAATAAGAAGGTCCAAGGGATACAGTAAACCTGAAGTGCAGCATAGGTATCAAACACTGGTCTCAAAGGAAAGGTTCAAAACATAGACAGTAAGAAGAGTCAGTCTTCTTGTACTCAAATCGGCATTCTGCCTTCTGTATATAATTCCGATGCAAATTCTGTGTTTCATCAACAATAAGAGGGTCCAAGTGATACAGTCAACCTGAAGTGAAGCATCGGTATCTAAAAGTGGTCTCAAAGGAAAGGCTCAAATCATAGAATGTAAGAAGAGTCGGTCCTCTTGTACTTAAGTCGGCATTGTGCCTTTTGTATTTACTCCGATGCAATATCCGTGTTTCATCATCAATAAGACGGTCCAAGTTATACAGTTTACCTGAAGGAAGTATTGGAATCTAAAACTGGTCTCACAGGAAAGGCTCAACTCATAGAATGTATGAAGGGTCAGTCCTCTTGTACTTAAGTCGGCATTGCGTTTTTTTTATTTAATTCCGATGCAATTCCTGTGTTCCATCGTCAATACGAAGGTCCAAGGGATACAGTAAACTTGAAGTGAAGCATCGGAATCTAAAACTGGTCTCACAGGAAAGGTTCAGAGCATAGACAGTAAGAAGAGTCAGTTTAATTGCACTTAAGTCGGCACTGTGCCTTTTGTATTTTATTTAGAGCCAATTTCTGTATTTCATCATCAAGAATAAGGTCCAAATGATACAGTAAACCTGCAGTGAAGCATCGGTATCTAAAAGTGGTTCACAGGAAGGGTTCAAAACATAGACAGTAAGAAGAGTCAGTCTACTTGTACTTACGTTGGCATTGTACCATTTGTGTTTAATTCCGATGCAGTTTCTGTGTCTCATTGTCAATATGAAGGTCCAAGGGATACAGTAAACCTGAAGTGAAGCGCCGGAATCTTAAACTGATCTCACAGGAAAGGTTCAAAGCATAGAAAGTAAGAAGAGTCAGTCTTCTAGAACTTAAGTCGGCATTCTGCCTTTTGTATTTAATTCCGATGCAATTTCGGTGCTTCATCGTCAATAAGAAGCTCCAAGGGATACAGTAAACCTGAAGTGAAGCATCGGAATCTAAAACTGATGACACAGGAAAGGCTCAAATTATAGAATGTCAGAAGAGTCAGTTCTCTTGTACTGAAGTCGGCATTGTGTCTTTCGTATTCAATACCGATGTCATTTCTGTGTTTCATCGTCAATAAGAAGGTCCAAGGGATACAGTAAATATGAAGTGTAGCATAAGTATCTAAAACTGGTCTCAAAGGAAAGGTTCAAAACATAGACAGTAAGAAGAGTCAGTCTTCTTGTACTTAAGTCGGCATTGTGCTTTCTGTATATAATTCCGATGCAATTTCTGTGTTTCATCAACAATAAGAGGGTCCAAGTGATACAGTCAACTTGAAGTGAAGCATCGGAATCTAAAACTGGTCTCAAAGGAAAGGCTCAAATCATAGAATGTAAGAAGAGTCGGTCCTGTTGTACTTAAGTCGGCATTGTGCCTTTTGTATTTAATTCCGATGCAATTTCTGTGCTTCATCGTCAATAGGAAGGTCCAAGGGATACAGTAAACCTGAAGTGAAGCATCGGAATCTAAAAGTGGTCTCACAGGAAGGGTTCAAAACAGAGACAGTAAGAAGAGTCAGTCTACTTGTACTTACGTTGTCATTGTACGATTTGTGTTTAATTCCGATGCAATTTCTGTGTCTCATTGTCAATATGAAGGTCCAAGGGATACAGTAAACCTGAAGTGAAGCATCGGAATCTAAAACTGATCTCACAGGAAAGGTTCAAATCACTGAATGTAAGAAGAGTCAGTCCTCTTTTACTTAAGTCGGCATTGTGCCTCTTGTATTTAATTCAGATGCAATTTGTGTTTCATCGTCAATATGAAGGTGTAAGGCATACAGTAAACCTGAAGTGAAGCATCGGTATCTAAAACTGGTCTCACAGGAAAGATTCAAAACATAGACAGTAAGATCAGTCAGTCTTCTTGTACTTGAATCGGCATTGTGCCTTTTGTATTTAATGCCGATGCAATTTTTGTGTTTCATCGTCAATAAGAAGGTCCAAGGTATACGGAAAACCTGTAGTGAAGCGTCGGAATCTAAAACTGGTCTCACAGGAAAGTGTTAAAAAATAGGCAGTAAGAAGAGTCAGTCTTCTTGTACTTAAGTCGGTATTTTTCCTTTTGTATTTATTTCCAAGCAATTTCTGTGTTTCATCGCCAATAAGAAGGTCCAAGGGATCCATTAAAACTCAAGAAAACCATCGGATCCTAAACTGGTCACACAGGAAAGGCTCAAAATATAGAATGTAAGAAAAGTCAATGCTCTTGTACTTAAGCTGGCATTGTGCCTTTTGTAATTAATTCCGATGCAAGTTCTGTGTTTTAACGTCAAAAAGAAAATTCAAGGGATACAGTAAACTTGAAGTGAAGCATCGATATCTAAAACTGGGGCCACAGGAAAGGCTCAAATCATAGAATATCAGAAGAGTCAGTCCTCTTGTACATAAGTCGGCATTGTGCCTTTCGTAATTAATTCAGATGTAATTTATGTGTTACATCGTCAATAAGAAGGTTTAAGGGATACAGTAAACCTGATGTGAAGCATCGGAATCTGAAACTGGTCTCACAGGAATGGTTCAATCCTTAGACAGTAAGAAGAGTGAGTGTACTTGTACTTAAATCGTCATTGTGACTATTGTATTTAATTCCGCTGCAATTTCTGTGTTTCATCGTCAATACGAAGGTACAAGGGATACAGTAAACCTGAAGTGAAGCATCGGTATCTAAAACTGGTCTCACAGGAAAGGTTCAAAACATAGACAGTAAGAAGAGACAGTCTTCTTGTACTTCAGTTGGCATTGTGCCTTTTTTATTTAATTCCGATGCAATTTTTTTGTTTCTTCGTCAATAAGAAGGTCCAAAGGATAGCGTGAACCTGAAGTGATGCATCGGAATCTAAAACTGGTGTCAGAGGAAAGGCTCAAATCATAGAATGTAAGAAGAGTCAGTCCTCTTGTAGTTAAGACGTCCATGTGCCTATTGTATTAAATTCCGATGCAATTTCTGTGCTTCATCGTCAACAAGAAGCTCCAACGGATATAGTAAACCTGAAGTGAAGCATCGGAATCAAAAACTTTTCTCACAGGAAAGGTTCAAAACTTACACAGTAAGAAGTGTCAGTCTTCTTGTATTTAGGTCGGCATTGTGACTTTTGTATTTAATTCCGATGCAATTTCTGTGTTTCACCGTCAATAAGAACGTCCAAGGGATACAGTAAACCCGATGTGAAGAATCGATATCTAAAGCTGCTCCCACAGGAAAGGCTCAAAGCATAGACAGTAAGAAGAGATAATCTTCTTGTACTTAAGTCGGCATTGTGCCTTTTGTATTTAATTCTGATGCAATTTCTGTGTTTCATCGTAAAATAAGATCGTCAAAGGGACAGTAAATCTGAAGTGAAGCATCGGAATCCAAAACTGGTCTCACTTGAAAATCTCAAATCATAGAATGTAAGAAGAGTCAGTCCACTTGTACTTAAGTCAGCATTGTGCCTTTTCCATCAAATTCCAATGCAATACCTGTGCTTCGTCGTGAATAAGAAGCTCCAAGTAACACAGTATACCTGAAGTGAAGCATCGGTATCTAAAACTGGTCTCACAGGAAAGGTTCAAACATAGACAGTAAGAGGAGTCAGTCTTCTTCTACTTAAGTCGGAATTTGCATTTTGTATTTAATTCAGATGCAATATCTGTGTTTCATCGCCTATAAGAAGTTCCAAGGGATACAGTAAATCTGAAGTGGAGCATCGGTATCTAAAACTGGTCTCAAAGGAAAGGTTCAAAACGTAGACAGTAAGAAGAGTCAGTCTTCTTGTACTTAAGTTGGCATTGTGCCTTTTTTATTTAATTCCGATGCAATTTTTTTGTTTCTTCGTCAACAAGAAGGTCCAAGGGATAGAGTGAACCTGAAGTGATGCCACGGAATCTAAAACTGGTCTCAAACGAAAGGCTCAAATCATAGAATGTAAGAAGAGTCAGTCCTCGTGCAGTTAAGTCGGCATTGTGCCTATTGTATTAAATTCCGATGCAATTTCTGTGCTTCATCGTCACAAGAAGCTCCAACGGATATAGAAAACCTGAAATGAAGCATCGGAATCAAAAACTTTTCTCACAGGAAAGGTTCAAAACTTACACAGTAAGAAGTGTCAGTCTTCTTGTATTTAGGTCGGCATAGTGCCTTTTGTATTTAATTCCGATGCATTTTCTGTGTTTCATCGTCAACAAGAACGTCCAAGGGATACAGTAAACCTGAAGTGAAGCATCGGAATCTAAAACTGGTCTCACAGTAAAGGTTCAAAAAATTGACAGTAAGAAGAGTCAGTCTGCTTGTACTTATGTCAGCATTGTGCCGTTTGTATTTAATTCCGATGCAATTTCTGTGATTCATCGGCAATAAGGAGGTCCAAGGGATACAGTAAACCTGAAGTGAAGCATCGGAATTTAAAGCTGTTCTCACAGGAAATGTTCAAATCATACACAGTGAGAAGAGTCAGTCTTCTTGTACTTAAGTCGGCATTGTGACTTTTGTATTTAATTCCGATGCAATTTCTTTGTTTCACCGTCAATAAGAACGTTCAAGGGATACAGTAAACCCGAAGTGAAGAATTGATATCTAAAGCTGGTCCCACTGGAAAAGCTCAAAGCATAGACAGTAAGAAGGGATAATCTTCTTGTACTTAAGTCGGCATTGTGCCTTTGTATTTAATTCTGATGCAATTTCTGTGTTTCATCGTCAATAAGATCGTCAAAGGGACACAGTAAATCTGAAGTGAAGCATCGGAACCCAAAACTGGTCTCACTTGAAAATCTCAAATCATAGAATGTAAGAAGAGTCAGTCCTCTTGCACTTAAGTCAGCATTGTGCCTTTTCCATTAAATTCCAATGCAATACCTGTGCTTCGTCGTGAATAAGAAGCTCCAAGTAATACAGTAAACCTGAAGTGAAGCATCAGAATCTACAACTGTTCTCACGGGAAAGGTTCAAACATAGACAGTAAGAGGAGTCAGTCTTCTGGTACTTAAGTCAGAATTTGCATTTTTTATTTAATTCCGATGCAATTTCTGTGTTTCATCGTCAATAAGAAGGTCCAAGGGATACAGCAAACATCAAGTGAACCATCGGAATCTAACACTGGTCCCACAGGAAAGGCTCAAATCATAGAATGTAAGAAGTGTCAGTCCTCATGTACGTTAATCGGCATTGTGCATTTTGCATTTAATTCCGATGCAATTTCTGTGTTTCATCGTCAATAAGAAGATCCAAGGGATACAGTAAACCTGAAATGAAGCATCGGAATCTAAAACTGGTCTCATTGGAATGTTTCAAAACATAGACAGTAAGAATAGTCAGTTCTCTTGTACTTAAGTCGGCATTGTGCCTTATGTATTTAATTCCGATGCAATTTCTGTGCTTCATTGTCAATAAGAAGATCCAAGGGATACAGTAAACCTGAAGTGAAGCTTTGGAATCTAAAACTGGTCTCATAGGAAAGTCTCAAATCATAGAATGTAAGAAGAGTCAGTCCTCTTGTACTTAAGAGGGCATTGTGCCTTTTCTATTTAATTCCAATGCAATTTCTGTGTTCCATCGTCAATAAGAAGATCCAAGAGATACAGTAAACCTGAAATGAAGCATCGGAATCTAAAACTGGTCTCATTGGAATGTTTCAAAACATAGACAGTAAGAATAGTCAGTTTTCTTGTACTTAAGTCGGCATTGTGCCTTATGTATTTAATTCCGATGCAATTTCTGTGCTTCATCGTCAATAAGAAGATCCAAGGGATACAGTAAACCTGAAGTGAAGCTTAGGAGTCTAAAACTGGTCTCACAGGAAAGGTTCAAATCATAGGAAGTAAGAAGTGTCAGTCTTCTTGTACTTAAGTCGGCATTGTGCCTTATGTATTTAATTCCGATGCAATATCTGTGTTTCATCGCCTATAAGAAGTTCCAAGGGATACAGTAAATCTGAAGTGGAGCATCGGAATCTAAAACTGGTCTCACCGGAAAGGCTCAAATCATAGAATGTAAGAAGAGTCAGTCCTCTTGTTCTTAGGTCGGCATTGTGTCTTTTGCATTTAATTCCGATGCAATTTCTGTCTTCCATCCTCAATAAGAAAATCCAAGGGATACAGAAAACCTGAAGTGAAGCATCGATATCCAAAACTGGTCTCTTAGGAAAGTCTCAATTCATAGAATGTAAGAAGAGTCAGTCCTCTTGTACTTAAGAGGGCATTGTGCCTTTTGTATTTAATTCCGATGTAATTTCTGTGTTTCATGGTCAATACGAAGGTCCAAGGGATACAGTAAACCTGAAGTGAATCATCGGATTCGAAAACTGGTCTCACAGGTAATGTTTAAATCATACACAGTAAGATGAGTCAGTCTTCTAGTACGTATGTCGGCATTGTGCCTTTTGAATTTAATTCCGATGCATTATCTGTGTTTCATCCTCAATAAGAAGTTCCAAGGGATACAGTAAACCTAAAGTGAACCATCTAAATCTAAAACTGGTGTCACAGGAAAGGTTCAAAACATAGACAGTAAGAATAGTAAGTTTTCTTGTACTTAAGTCGGCATTGTGCCTTTTGTATTTAATTCCGATGCAAATTCTATGCTTCATCGTCGATAAGAAGTTCCAAGGGATTCAGTAAACCTGAAGTGAAGCTTTGTAATCTAAAACTGGTCTCACAGGAGAGGTTCAAATCACAGACAGTAACAAGAGTCAGTCTCCTTGTACTTAAGTCGGCATTGTGCCTATTGTATTAAACTCCAATGCAATTTCTGTGATTAATCGTCAATAAGAAAGTACAAGGGATACAGTAAAACTGAAGTGAAGCATCGTAATCTAAAACTGGTCTCACAGGAAAGGTTCAAAACATAGACAATAAGAAGAGTCATTGTACTTTTACTTAAGTCAGCAGTGTGCCTTTTGTATTAAATTCCGATGCAATTTCTGTGTTTCATCGTCAATACGAAGGTCCAAGGGATACAGTAAACCTGAAGTGATGCATCGGTATCTAAAACTGGTCTCACAGGAAAGGTTCAAAACATAGACAGTAAGAAGAGTCAGTCTTCTTGTACTTAAGTTGGCCTTGTGCCTTATTTATTTAATTACGATGCAATTTTTTTGTTTCTTCGTCAATAAGAAGGTCCAATTGATAGAGAGAACCTGAAATGATGCGTCGGAATCTAAAACTGGTCTCAAAGGAAAGGATCAAATCATAGAATGTAAGAAGAGTCAGTCCTATTGTACTTAAGTCAGCATTGTGCCTTTTCCATTAAATTCCAATGCAATACCTGTGCTTCGTCGTGAATAAGAGGCTCTAAGTAATACAGTAAACCTGAAGTGAAGCATCGGAATCTAAAACTGGGTTCACAGGAAATGTTCAAAGCATAGACAGTAAGAAGAAACAGTCTTCTTATACTTAAGTCGGCATTGTGCCTCTTTATTTAATTCCGATGCAATGTCTTTGTTTCATCGTCAATAAGCGGAGCCAAGGGATACAGAAAAACTGAAGAGAAGCATCAGAATCTACAACTGTTCTCACAGGAAAGGTTCAAACATAGACAGTAAGAGGAGTCAGTCTTCTTCTACTTAAGTCGGAATTTGCATTTTGCATGTAATTCCGATGCAATTTCGTGTTTCATCGTCAATAAGAAGATCCAAGAGATACAGTAAACCTGAAATGAAGCATCGGAATCTAAGACTGGTCTCACCGGATGGGTTCAAATCATAGGAAATAAGAAGAGTCAGTCTTCTTGTACTTAAGTCAGCATTGTTCCTATTGTATTTAATTCCGATGCAATTACTGTGTTTCATCGTCAATAAGAGGGTCCAAGGGATACAGTAAACCTGAATTGAAGCATCAGAATCTAAAACTGGTCTCACAGGAAATGTTTCAATCACACACAGTAAGAAGAGTCAGTGTTCTAGAACGTTAGTCGGCATTGTGCCTTTTGAATATAATTCCGATGCAATATCTGTGTTTCATCGTCTATAAGAAGTTCCAAGGGATACAGTAAACCAGAAGTGAAGCATCGGAATCTAAAACTGGTCTCACAGGAAAGGCTCAAATCATAGAATGTAAGAAGAGTCAGTCCTCTTGTTCTTAGGTCGGCATTGTGTCTTTTGCATTTAATTCCGATGCAAATTCTGTGCTTCATCGTCGATAAGAAGCTCCAAGGGATTCAGTAGACCTGAAGTGAAGCTTTGTAATCTAAAACTGGTCTCACAGGAGAGTTTCATACCATAGACAGTGAGAAGAGTCAGTCTTCTTGTACTTAAGTCGGCATTGTGCCTATTGTATTTAACTCCAATGCAATTTCTGTGATTCATCGTCAATAAGAAGGTCCAAGGGATACAGTAACCCTGAAGTGAAGCATCGGAATCTAAAACTGGTGCCACAGGAAACGCTCAAATCATAGAATGTAAGAAGAGTCAGTCCACTTGTACTTAGGTGGGCATTGTGATTTTCGTAATTAATTCAGATGCAATTTATGTGTTACATCGTCAATAAGAAGGTCCAAGGGATACAGTAAACCTGAAGTGAAGCATCGGAATCTAAAACTGGTCTCACAGGAAAGGTTCAAATCTTAGACAGTAAGAAGAGTCAGTCTACCTGTACTAAAGTCGTCATTGTGCCTTTTTATTTAATTCCGACGCAATTACTGGGTTTCATCGTCAATAAGAAGGTCCAAGGGATACAGTAAACCTGAAGTGAAGCATCGGAATCTAAAACTGGTCTCACAGGAAATGTTTAAATCATACACAGTAAGAAGAGTCAGTCTTCTAGAACGTAAGTCGGCATTGTGCCTTTTGAATTTAATTCCGATGCAATACCTGTGTTTCATCGTCAATCAGAAGTTCCAAGGGATACAGTAAACCTGAAGTGAAGCATCGGAATGTAAAACTTGTCTGACAGGAAAGGCTCAAATCATAGAATGTAAGAAGAGTCAGTCCTCTTGTACTTAGTTCGGCATTGTGCCTTTTTCATTTCATTCCGATGCAATTTCTGTCTTTCATCGTCAATAAGAAAATCCAAGGGATACAGTAAACCTGAAGTGAAGCATCGATATCTAAAACTGGTCTCATTGGAAAGTCTCAAATCATAGAATGTAAGAAGAGTCGGTCCTCTTGTACTTAAGTCGGCATTGTGCCTTTTCTATTTAATTCCAATGCAATTTTTGAGTTTCATCTGCAATAAGAAATTCCAAGGGACACAGTAAACCTGAAATGAAGCATCAGAATTTAAAACTGGTCTCACGGGAAAGTTTCAAAACATAGACAGTAAGAATAGTCAGTTTTCTTGTACTTAAGTCGGCATTGTGCCTTTTGTATTTAATTCCGATGCAATATCTGTGCTTCATCGTCAATAAGAAGCTCCAAGGTATACAGTAAACCTGAGGTGGAGGTTTGGAATCTAAAACTGGTCTCACAGGAAAGGTTCAAATCATAGACGGTTAGAGGAGTCAGTCTTCTTGAATTTAAGTCGGCATTGTGCCCTTTGTATTTAACTCCAATGCAATTTCTGTGTTTCATCGTCAACAAGAAGGTCCAAGGGATACAGTAAAACTGAAGTGAAGCATCGGAATCTAAAACTGGTCTCACAGGAAAGATTCAAATCATAAACATGTAGAAGAGTCAGTGTACTTGTACTTAAGTCAGCATTGTGCCTTTTGTATTTAATTCCGATGCAATTTCGGTGTTTCATCGTCAATAAGAAGATCCAAGAGATACAATATACCTGAAATGAATCATCGGAATCTAAAACTTGTCTCACAGGAAAGTTTCAAAACATAGACACAAAGAAAAGTCAGTTTTCTTGTACTTAAGTCGGTATTGTGCCTTTTGTATTTAATTCCGATGCAAATTCTGTGCTTCATCGTCAATAAGAAGCTCCAAGGGATACAGTAAACCTGAAGTGAAACTTTGAATCTAAAACTGGTCTCACAGGAGGGGTTCAAATCATAGACAGTAAGAAGAGTCAGCCTTCTTGTACTTAAGTCGGCATTGCGCTTTTTGTATTTAATTCCGATGCAATTTCTGTGTTTCATCGTCAATGAGAAGGTCCAAGTAATACTGTAAACCAGAAGTGGAGCATCGGATTCTAAAACTGGACTCACAGGAAAGGTTCAACTAATAGAATGTAAGAAGAGTCAGTCCTCTTGTACTTAAGTCGGCATTGTGCATTTTGTATTTAATTCCGAAGCAATTCTGTGTTTCATCGTCAATGAGAAGGTCCAAGTGATACAGTAAACCTGAAGTGAAGCATCGGAATCCAAAACCTATACTCACAGAAATGGTTCAAAGAATAGACAGTAAGAAGAGTCAGTCTTCTTGTACTTAAGTCGGCATTGTGCGTTTTTTAATTAATTCCGATGCAATTTCTGTGTTTCATCGTCAATAAGAAGGTCCAAGGGATACACTAAACCTGAAGTGAAGAATCGGAATCTAAAACTGGTCTCACAGGAAAGGTTCAAAACATAGACAGTAAGAGGAGTCAGTCTACTTGTGTCATTTGTGTTCAATTCCGATGTAATCTGTGTGTTTTGTTGTCAATAAGAAGGCCCAAGGGATACAGTAAACCTGAAGTGGAGCATCGGAATCTAAACCTGGTGCCAGAGGAAAGGTTCAAATCATAGAATGTAAGAAGAGCCAGTCTTCTTGTACTTAAGTCGGCATTGTGCCTTTTTTATTCAATTCCTACGCAATTCCTACGCAAGTGAAGCATCGGAATATAAAACTGGTCTCACAGGAAAGGTTCATAGCATAGAAAGTAAGAAGAGTCTGTCTTCTTGTACTTCAGTCGGCATTATGTCTTTTGTATTTCATTCGGAGCAATTTCTGTGTTTCATCGTCAATAAGAATGTGCAAGCGATACAGTAAACCTGAGGTGAAGCATCAGAATCTAAAACTGAGCTCACAGGAAAGGTTCAGAACATAGACAGTGAGAGGAGTTAATCTTCTTGTACTTTAATCAACATTGTGCATTTTGTAATTGATTTCGATGCAATTTCTGTGTTTAATCGTCAATAAGAAGGTCCAAGGGATACAGTAAACCTGAGGTGAAGCATCGGAAACTAAAACTTGTCTCACATGGACGGTTCAAAATATAGACACTCAAAAGTGTCAGTCTTCTTGTACTAAATTCGGCATTGTGACTTTTTCATATAATACGTATTCAATTTCTGTGTTTCATCGTCAATAAGAAGGTCCAAGGGATGCAGTAAAACTGAAGTGAAGCATCGTTATCTAAAACTGGTCACACAGGATAGGTTCAAATCATAGACAGTATAAAGAGTCAGTGTTCTTGTACTTAAGTCGGCATTATGCTTTTTGTATTTAATTCCGATGCAATTTCTGTGTTTCATCGTCAATAAGAAGGTCCAAGGGATACAGTAAAACTGCAGTGACGCATCAGAATCTAAAGCTGGTCTCACAGGATAGGTTCAAAACGTAGACAGTACCAAGAATCAGTCTTCTTGAACTTAAGTCTACATTGTGCATTTTGTATTTAATTTCGATGCAATATCTGTGTTTCATCGTCTATAAGAAGGTCCAAAGGGTACAGTACACCTGTGGCGAAGCATCGGAATCTAAAGTTGGTCTCATAGGAGAATTTGAAAACATAGACACTAAGAAGAGTCAGTCTTCTTGCACTTAAGTCGGCATTGTGCTTTTTCAATTTAATTCCGATGCAATTTCTGTGTTTCATCGTCAATAAGAAGGTCCAAGGGATATTGTAAAGCTGAAGTGATGCATCGATATCTAAAACTGGTCTCACAGGAAAGGTTCAAAATAAAGACAGTAAGTAGTGTCAGTCTTCTTGTATTTAAGTAGGCATTGTGATTTTTGTATTTAATTCCGATGCAATATCTGTGTATCATCGTCAATAAGATGGTAAAAGGGATACAGTAAAACTGAAGTGAAGCATCCATAACTGAAACTGGTCTAACAGGAGGGGTTCAAAAAAAAGACAGTAAGAAGAGACAGTCTTCTTGTACTTATGTCGGCATTGTGCCTTTCATATGTAATTCCGATGCAATTTCTTTGTTTCATCGTCAATAAGAAGGTCCAAGGGATACAGTAAAGCTGAAGTGAGGCTTCGGAATCAAAAACTGGTCTCACAGTAAAGGATCAAAGCATAGACAGTAAGAAGAGTCAGTCTTCTTGTACTTAAGTCTGCATTGTGCCTTTTGTATTTAATTCCGATGCAATTTCTGTGTTTCATCGTCAATAAGAAGGTCCAAGGGATACAGTAATCCTGAAGTGAAGCATCGATATCTAAAACTGGTCTCACAGGAAAGGTTCAAAACATAGACAGTAAGAAGAGTCACACTTCTTGTACTTATGTCGGCATTGTGCCTTTTGTAAAAAAATTCCAATGCAATTTCTATGTTTCATCGTCAATAAGAATGTCCAAGGGATACAGTAAACCTGAACTTAAGCATCAGAATCTAAAATTGGTATCACAGGTAAGGTTTAAACATAGAGAGGAAGAAGAGTCAGACTTCTTGTACTTAAGTCAGCGTTCTGCCTTTTGTATTTAGTTCAGATTCAATGTCTCTGTATCATCGTCAATTAGAAGGTCCAAGTGATACAGTATACGTGAAGTGAAGCATTGGAATCTAAACTGGTCTCACAGGAAAGGTACAATCATAGACAGTAAAGAGAGTCTTCTTAAACTAAATTCGGCATTGTGCCGTTTGAATTTAATACCGATGCATTTTCTGTGTTTCATCGTCAATAAGAAGGTGCAAGGGATACAATAAACCTGAAGTAAAGCATCGGAATCTAAAACTGGTCTCACAGGAAAGGTTCATAGCATAGAAGGTAAGAAGAGTCTGTCTTCTTGTACTTATGTCGGCATTGTGCCTTTTGTATTTAATTCCGATGCAATTTCTGTGTTTCATTGTCAATTAGATGGTCCAAGGGATACAGTAAACCTGAAGTGAAGCATCGGAATCTAAAACTGGTATCACAGGAACGGTTCAAACCATAGACACTAAGAAGAGTCAGTCATCTTGCACTTAAGATGGCATTGTGCTATTTCAATTTAATTCCGATGCACTTTCTGTGTTTCATCGTCAATGAGAAGGTCCAAGGGATACAGCAAACATGAAGTGAAGCATCGATATCTAAAACTGGTCTCACAGGAAAGGCTCAATCATAGAAAGTAAGAAGAGACAGTCTTCTTCTACTTAAGTCGGCATTAGGCCATTTTGTATTTAAATCCGATGCAATTTCTATGTTTCATCGTCAATAAGAAGGTCCAAGGCATACAGTAATCCTGAAGTGATGCATCGATATCTAAAACTGGTCTCACAGGAAAGGCTCAAATCATAGAATGTAAGAAGAGTCAGTCCCCTTGTACTTATGCTGGCATTGTGCCTTTTGTTTTTAATTCGGATGCAATTTCAGTGTTTCATCGTGAATAAGAGGGTCCGACGGATACAGTATAACTGAAGTTAAGCGTCGGAATCTAAAACTGGTCTCACAGTAAACTTTCAACACATACACAGAAAGAAGAGTCAGTCTTCTTGTACTTAAATCGGCATTGTGCCTTTTGTATTTAATTCGAATGCAATTTCGGTGTTTCATCGCCAATAAGAGGGTCCGAGGGATACAGTATACCTGAAGTTAAGCGTCGGCATCTAAAACTGGTCTCACAGTAAACTTTCAACACATAGACAGAAAGAGGAGTCAGTCTTCTTGTACTTAGGTCGGCATTGTGCCTTTTGTATTTAATTTCGATGCAATTTTTGTGCTTCATCGTCAATAAGAAGTTCCAAGGGATACAGTAAATCTGAAGTGAAGCATCGATATTTAAAACTGGCCTCACAGAAGAAGTTCAAAGCTTAGACACTAAGAAGAGTCAGTCTTCTTGTACCTAAGTCGGTATTGTGCCTTTTGTATTAAATTCCGAATCAATTTCCGTGTTTCATCGTTAATAAGGAGGTCCAAAGGATACAGTATACCTGAAGTGAAGCATCGGAATCTAAACCAAGTCTCACAGGAAAGATTCAAAACTTAGACAGTAAGAAGAGTAAGTCTTCTTGTACTAAAGTCTACATTGTGCATTTTGTATTTAATTCAGATGCAATGTCTCTGTATCATCGTCAATAAGAAGGTCCAAGGGATACAGTAAACCTGAACTGAAGCAACGGAATCTAAAACTGGTCTCAAAGGAAAGGTTCAAACATAGATAGTAAGAAGAGTTAGACTTCTTGTACTTAAGTCGGCATTGTGCCTTTTGTATTTAATTCAGATGCAATGTCTCTGTATCATCGTCAATAAGAAGGTCCAAGGGATACAGTATACCTGAAGCGAAGCATTGGAATCTAAAACTGGTCTCACACGAAAGGTACAATCATAGACAGTAAAGAGAGTCAGGCTTCTTGTTCTACATTCGGCATTGTGCCGTTTGAATTTAATACCGATGCAATTTCTGTGTTTCATCGTCAATAAGAAGGTGCAAGGGATACAGTAAACCTGAAGTAAAGCATCTGAATCTAAAACTGGTCTCAAAGGAAAGGTTCAAACATAGATAGTAAGAAGAGTTAGACTTCTTGTACTTAAGTCGGCATTGTGCCTTTTGTATTTAATTCAGATGCAATGTCTCTGTATCATCGTCAATAAGAAGGTCCAAGCGATACAGTAAACTTGAAGTGAAGCATCGATATCTAAAACTGGTCGCACAGGAAAGGCTCAAATCATCGAAAGTATGAAGAGTCAGTCCTCATGTACTTAAGTCGGCATAGTGCCTTACGTATTTAATTCCGATGCAATTTTTGTGTTTCATCGTCAATAAGAAGGTCCAAGGGATACAGTAAACCTTAAGCGAAGCATCGGAATCTAAAACTGGTCTCACAGGAAAGGTTCAAAACATAGACAGTAAGAAGAGTCAGTCTTCTTGTACTTAAGCCTGCATTGTGCCTTTTGTATTTAATTCCGATACAATCTCTGTGTCTAATCGTCAGTAAGAGGGTCCGAGGGATAGAGTATACCTGAAGTGAAGCATCGGAATCTAAAACTGGTCTCACCGGAAAGGTTCAAAACATAGACAGTAAGAAATGTCAGTAGTCTTGTACATAACTCGGCATTGTGCCTTTTGTATTTAATTCGCACGCAATTTCTGTGTTTCACCTTCATTAAAAAGGTCCAAGGGATACAGTAAACCTGAAGTGAAGCATCGATATCTAAAACTGGTCTCTCAGGAAAGGTTCAAAGCATAGCCAGTAAGAAGAGTCAGTCTTCCTCTTCGTGAGTCGGCATTGTGCCTTATGTATTCGATCAGATGCAATTTCTGTGTTTCATCGTCAAAAAGAAGGTCCAAGGGATACAGTAAACCTGAGGTGAAGCATCGGAATCTAAAACTGGTCTCACAGGAAAGGTTCATAATATAGACAGTAAGAAGAGTCAGTCTTCTTGTACTTAAATCGGCATTGTGCATTTTGTATTTAATTCCGATGCTATTTCTGTGTTTCATCGTCAATAAGAAGGTCCAAAGGATACAGTAAACCTGAAGTGAAGCATCGGAACCGGAAACTGGTCTCACAGGAAACTCTCGAATCATAGAATGTAATAAGAATCAGTCCTATTGTACTTAAGTCGGCCCTGTGCCTTTTGTATTTTATTACGATGCAATTTATGTGTTTCGTCGTCAATAAGCAGGTTCAAGGAATACAGTTAACATAAAGTGAAGCATCGATATCTAAGACTAGTCTTATAGGCAATGCTCAAATCATAGAATGTAGGAAGAGTCAGTCCTCTTGAACTGAAATCGGCATTGTGCAGTTTGTTTTTAATTCCGATCCAAATTCAGTGTTTCGTCGTCAATAAGAAGGTCCAAGGGGTACAGTAAACCTGTGGTGAAGCATCGGAATCTAAAATTGGTCTCACACGAGTGGTTCAAAACATATACACTAAGAAGAGTCAGTCTTCTTACACTTAAGTCGGCTTTGTGCCATTTGCATTTAATTCCGATGCAATATCTGTGTTTCATCGTCAATAAGAAGGTCCAAGGGATACAGGAAACCTGAAGTGAAGCATCGGAATCTAAAACTAATCTCACAGGAAAGGCTCAAATCATAGAATGTTAGAAGAGTCCGTCTTCTTGTACTTAAGTCGGTATTGTGGCTTTTGTATTTCAATCCGATGCTATTTCTGTGTTTCATCGTCAATAAGAAGGTCCAAGGGATACAGTAAACATGAAGTGAAACATCGGAATCCAATACTGGTCTCACAGCATAGGCTCAAAGAATAGACAGTAAGAAGAGTCTGTCTTCTTGTACTTAAATCGGCATTGTGCCTTTTGTATTTAATTCCGATGCAATTACTGTGTTTCAGCGTCAATTAGAAGGTCCAAGGGATACAGTAAACCTGAAGTGAAGCATCTAAGTCTAAAACTGGTCACGCATGAATGTTTCAAAGCATAGACATTAAGATGAGTCAGTCTTCTTGTACTAAAGTCGGCATTGTGCCTTCTGTACTTAATTCCGATGCAATTTCTGTGTTTCATCGTCAATAAGAAGGTCCAAGAGATACAGTAAACCAGAGGTGAAGCATCGGAATCGAAAACTGGTCTCACAGGAAAAGTTAAAAACATAGACAGTAAGAAGAGGCAGTATTCTTGTAATTAAGTCTGAATTGCGCCGTTTGTATTAAATTCGCACGCAGTTTCTGAGTTTCACCTTCATTAAAATGTTCCAAGGGATACATTACACCTGAAGAGAAGCATCGATATCTAATACTGGTATCACAGGAATGGCTCAAATCATCGAAAGTAAGAAGAGTCAGTCCTCTTGTTTCCAAGTCGGCATTGTGCCTTTTGTATTTAATTCCGATGCAATTTCTGTGTTTCATCGTCAATAAGATGGTCCAAGGGATACAGCAAACGTGAAGTGAAGCATCGGAATCGAAAACTGGTCTCACAGGAAAGGCACGAATCATAGAATGTAATAAGAGTCAGTCTTACTGTACTTAGGTCGGCATTGTGCATTTTGTATTTAATTCCGATGCAATTTCTGTGCTTCATCGTCAATTAGAAGGACCAAGGGATACAGTAAACCTGAAGTGAAACATCGGAATCTAAAACTGGTCACGCAGGAAATGTTGAAAGCATAGAGAGTTAGAAGAGTCAGTCTTCTTGTGCTTACGTCGGCATTGTGCCTTTTGTATTTAATTCCGATGCTATTTCTGTGTTTCATCGTCAATAAGAAGGTCCAAGGGATACAGTAAACCTGAAGTGAAATATCGGAATCTAAAACTGGTCACGCAAGAAACTTTCAAAGCATAGACAGTACGATGAGTCAGTCTTCTTGTACTTAAGTCGGCCTTGTGCCTTCTGTACTTAATTCCGATGCAATTTCTGTGTTTCATCGTCAATAAGAAGGTCCAAGAGATACAGTAAACCTGAGGTGAAGCATCGGAATCTAAAACTGGTCTCACAGGAAAGGTTAAAAACATAGACAGTAAGAAGAGGCAGTATTCTTGTACTTAAGTCTGCATTGTGCCTTTTGTATTTAATTCGCACGCAGTTTCTGAGTTTCACTTTCATTAAAAAGTTCCAAGGGATACAGTACACCTGAAGAGAATCATCGATATCTAAAACTGGTATCACAGGAATGGCTCAAATCATCGATAGTAAGAGGAGTCAGTCCTCTTGTTTTTAAGTCGGCATTGGGCCTTTTGTATTTAATTCCGATGCAATTTCTGTGTTTCATCGTCAATAAGATGGTCCAAAGGATACAGCAAACCTGATGTGAAGCATCGATATCCAAAACTGGTCTCACAGGAGAGGTTCAAAATATAGACAGTAAGAAGAGTCAGTCTTCTTGTACTTATGTCGACATTGTGAATTTTGTATTTAATTCCGATGCAATTTCTGTCTGTCATCGTCAATAAGAAAGTCCAAGGGATACAGTAAACCTGAAGTGAAAGATTGATATCTAAAACTGGTCTCACAGGAAATGATCAGATCATAGAATGTAAGAAGAGTCAGTCCACATGTACGTAAGTCGGAATTGTGCCCTTTGTATTGAATTCCGATGCAATTTCTGTGCTTCATCGTCAATTAGAAGGTCCAAGGGATACAGTAAACCTGAAGTGAAGCATCGGAATCTAAAACTGGTCTCACAGGAAAGGTTCAAACCATAGTCAGTAAGAAGAGTTAGCCTTCTAGTACTTAAGTCGATATTGTGCGTTTTGTATTTACATCCGATGCAATTTCTTTGTTTCATAGGCAATAAGAAGGTCCAGGGGATACAGTACACCTGAAGTGAAGCATAAATATCTAAAACTGGTCTCACAGGAAAGGCTCAAATAATAGAATGTAAGAAGAGTCAGTCCTCTTAAAGTTACATCGGCATTGTGCATTTTGTATTTCATTCCTATGCAATTTCTATGTTATATCGTCAATAAGAAGGTAAAAGGGATACAGCAAACCTGAAGTGAAGCATCGATATCTGAAACTGGTCTCACAGGAGGGGTTAAGTACATAGACAGTAAGGAGAGACAGTCTTCTTGTACTTAAGTCGGCATTGATTCTTTCGTATGTAATTCCGATGCAATTTCTGTGTTTCATCGTCAATAAGAAGGTCGAAGGGATACAGTAAAGCTGAAGTGAAGCATCGGAATATAAAACTGGTCTCACAGGAAAGGTTCATATCATAGGCAGTAATAAGAGTTAGTCTTCTTGTACTGAAGTCGGCATTGTGCCTTTTGTATTTGATTCCGACGCAATTTCTGTGTTTCATGGACAATTTGGAGGTCCGAGGGATACAGTATACCTGAAGTGAAGCATCGGAATTCCCAAACTGGTCTCACAGGAAAGGGTCAATACATAGACAGTAATAAGAGTCAGTCTTCTCGTACTTAATTCGGCACTGTGCCTTTTGTATTTAATTCCGATGCCATATATGTGTTTCATCGTCAATAAGAAGGTCTAAGCGATATAGTAAACCAGAAGTGAAGCATCGGAATCTAAAACTGGTCACACAGGAAACTCTCGAATCATAGAATGTAATAAGAATCAGTCCTATTGTACTTAAGTCGGCCCTGTGCCTTTTGTATTTTATTCCGATGCAATTTATGTGTTTCGTCGTCAATAAGAAGGTTAAAGGAATACAGTAAACATAAAGTGAATCATCGATATCTAAGACTAGTCTTATAGGCAATGCTCAAATCATAGAATGTAGGAAGAGTCAGTCCTCTTGTACTGAAATCGGCATTGTGCAGTTTGTTTTTAATTCCGATCCAAATTCAGTGTTTCGGCGTCAATAAGAAGGTCCAAGGGGTACAGTAAACCTGTGGTGAAGCATCGGAATCTAAAATTGGTCTCACAGGAGTGGTTCAAATCATAGACACTAAGAAGAGCCAGTCTTCTTACACTTAAGTCGGCTTTGTACCATTTGCATTTAATTCCGATGCAATATCTGTGTTTCATCGTCAATAAGAAGGTCGAAGGGATACAGGAAACCTGAAGTGAAGCATCGGAATCTAAATCTAATCTCACAGGAAGGGCTCAAATCATAGAATGTTAGAAGAGTCCGTCTTCCTGTACTTACGTCGGTATTGTGGCTTTTGTATTTCAATCCGATGCTATTTCTGTGTTTCATCGTCAATAAGAAGGTCCAAGGGATACAGTAAACATGAAGTGAAACATCGGAATCCAATACTGGTCTCACAGCATAGGCTCAAAGCATAGACAGTAAGAAGAGTCTGTCTTCTTGTACTTAAATCGGCATTGTGCCTTTTGTATTTAATTCCGATGCAATTACTGTGTTTCATCGTCAATTAGAAGATTTTCTTGTATTCCGATGCAATTTCTGTGTTTCATCGTCAATAAGAAGGTCCAAGGGATTCAGTAAGCACGACGTGAAGCTTGGGAATGTAAAACTGGTCTCACAGGAAAGGCTCAAAACATAGACAGTAATAAGAGTCAGTCTTCTTGTACTTAATTCGGCACTGTGCCTTTTGTATTTAATTCCGATGCCATATATGTGTTTCATCGTCAATAAGAAGGTCTAAGCTATACAGCAAACCTGAAGTGAAGCATCGGAATCTAAAACTGGTCTCACAGGAAGGGCTCGATTCATAGAATGTAATAAGAATCAGTCCTATTGTACTTAAGTCGGCATTGTGCCCTTTGTATTTAATTCCGATGCTATTTCTGTGTTTCGTCGACAATATGAAGGTCCAAGGGATACATTAAACCTGAAGTGAAGCAGCGGAATCTAAAACTGGTATCACAGGATAGGCTCAAAGCATAGACAGTGAGAAAAGTCAGTCTCCTTGTACATAAGTCGGCATTGTGCCTTTTGTATTTACTTCCGATGCAATTTCTGTGTTTCATAGTCAATAAGAAGGTCCAAAGGATACAGCAAACCTGAAGTGAAGCATCGATATCTAAAACTGTTCTCACAGGAATTGCTCAAATCGTAGATTGTAGGAGGAGTCAGCTCTCTTGTACTGAACTCGGAATTGTGCCTTTTGTATTTAATTCCGATGCAATATCTGTGTCTCGTCGTCAATTAGATGGTCCAAGGGATACAGTAAACTTGTAGTGAAGCATCGGAATCTAAAACAGGTCTCACAGGAAAGGTTCAAAACATAGACAGTTAGAAGGGTTAGTCTTCTTGTACTTATGTCGGCATTGTGCCTTTTGCATTTAGTTCCGATGCAATATCTGTGTGTCATCGCCAATAGGAAGGACCAAGGGATACAGGAAACCTGAAGTGAAGCTTCGGAATCTAAAACTGGTCTCACAGGAAAGACTCAAGTCTTAGACTGTAAGAAGAGTCAGTCTTCGTGTACTTGAGTCGGCATTGTGCCTTTTTTGTATTGAATTCCGATACAATCTCTGTGTTTTATCGTCAATAAGAAGGTCCAAGGGATACAGTAAACCTGTAGTGAAGCATCGGTACCTAAAACTGGTCTCACAGGAAAGGCTCAAATAATAGAATGTAAGAAGAGTCAGTCCTCTTGTAGTTACATCGGCATTGTGCATTTTGTATTTAATTCCTATGCAATTTCTATGTTACATCGTCAATAAGAAGGTAAAAGAGATACAGTAAACTTGAAGTGAAGCATCGATATCTGAAACTGGTCTCACAGGAGGGGTTAAATACATGGACAGTAAGGAGAGGCAGTCTTCTTGTACTTAAGTCGGCATTGTGTCTTTCATATGGAATTCCGATGCAATTTCTGTGTTTCATCGTCAATAAGAAGGTCCAAGGGATACAGTAAACCTGAAGTGAAGCATCGATATCCAAAACTGGTCTCACAGGAGAGGTTCAAAATATAGACAGTAAGAAGAGTCAGTCTTCTTGTACTTATGTCGACATTGTGAATTTTGTATTTAATTCCGATGCAATTTCTGTCTGTCATCGTCGATAAGAAAGTCCAAGGGATACAGTAAACCTGAAGTGAAGCATCGGAATCTAAAACTGGTCTCACAGGAATGGTTCATATCATAGGCAGTAATAAGAGTTAGTCTTCTTGTACTGAAGTCGACATTGTGCCTTTTGTATTTGATTCCGACGCCATTTCTGTGTTTCATGGACAATTTGGAGGTCCGAGGGATACAGTAAACCTGAAGTGAAGCATCGGAATCTAAAACTGGTCTCACAGGAAAGGTTCAAAACGTAGACAGTAAGTAGAGTCAGTCTTCTTGTACTTAAGTCGGCATTGTGCCTTTTGTATTTTATTCCGATGCAATTTCTGTGTTTCATCGTCAATAAGAAGGTCCAAGGGATTCAGTAAGCACGACGTGAAGCTTGGGAATGTAAAACTGGTCTCACAGGAAAGGCCCAAAACATAGACAGTAATCAGAGTCAGTCTTCTTGTACTTAGGTCGGCATTGTGCCTTTTGTATTTAATTCCGATGCTATTTCTGTGTTTCATCGTCAATAAGAAGTCCCAAGGTATACAATAAACCAGAAGTGAAGCATCGGAATCAAAAACTGGTCTCACAGGAAAGGTTCAATTCATAGACTGTAAGAAGAGGCAGTTTTTTTTCATTAAGTCGGCATTGTGCCTTTTGTATTTCATTCCGTTGCAACTTCTGTGTTTCATCGTCTATAAGAAGGCCCAAGGGATACAGTAAACCTGAAGTAAAACATGGGAATTTATAACTGGTATCATAGAAAATGTTCAATCATAGACAGTAAGAAGAGTCAATCTACTTGTACTTAAGTCTGCATTGTGCCTTTGTATTTAATTCCAAGGCGATTTCAGTGTTTCATCGTCAATAAGAAGGTCCGAGGGATACAGTACACCTGAAGTGAAGCATCGGAATCTAAAACAGGTCTCACAAGAAAGGTTCAAAACATCGACCGTAAGAAGAGTCAGTCTTCTAGTACTTATGCCGGCATTGTGCCTTTTGTATTTAATTCTGATGCAATGTCTGTGTTTCATCGTCAATAAGGAGGTCCTAGGGATACAGCAAACCTGAAGTGAAGCGTCGATATCTAAAACTGGTCTCACAGGAAAGGCTCATATCTTAGAATGTAAGAAGAGTCAGTACTCTTGTACTTAAGTCGGCATTGTGCCTTTTGTATCTAATTCCGATGCAATTTCTGTGTTTCATCGTCAATAAGAAGTCCAAGGGATACAGTAAACCTGAATTGAAGCATCGGAATCTTAAACTGGTCTCACAGGAAAGGTTCAAAATGATGTGTTGGTAAACGTGCCAACACCTTGTAGATAGGGGAGGCCGAAGTCTAACGCAGGCGGGCGTGAATTCTGGAACAGGATAAGTAGTGAATTCTAATAAGAAAAGTATGCAGCTCCTCGAATACTTAACTTTATTCTATCCTTGTGGTACATCGTTCTTGATAATACAAATAAGACTATCTTCAGATATGGTTAAAGGCGCCTTGCTAGGTAGTAGCCATGGACTTAGCTGAAGGCTATTCTAACTGTCTCTCGGCAAATGAGAGAAAGGCTTCGTCAGTGTAGTCGCTAGCAAAGTCGTCGTACAACCGGGGTCGAGTGCTATATCGTATCTCGAGACCTGCCTTGTGTAGTGGTGGCGCTCGGTCCGCGATCACACAGTGGCGACACGCGGGTCCGACATGTACTATTTAGACCACGGCCGATTTAAGCTACCACCTAGCAAGCGTGGTGTCTGGCGGTGACACCACATTCCTCCCCCGCAAATCGGCGAACGGTCGTGTTATAAATCTTCCGCCCGCCGTGGGGAGGACCCCATGTTGACGTATGCGATGAGGTGGCGAGGCTGTGCCACCCGCACCCGGCCATTCGGTCCGAGTGGAGCTAGGAAACGCCTGAAAACCTAGTCCAGGGTGCACGTCAACATGCGGTGTAGCCCGTAATGAGACAGGAGGGGCCGAAGGGTCGACCTCCATTGCGTCGGGGTACTTGACGCGCGAAGACGCCATGTGGTCCGGAGCGGGCAAGAGTTCCATGGCGGAGGACAGCTGGTCACGGGAAGCGATCGGCGGCGCGTGACCCAGGGAGGCGCTTGGCGGCTGCAGCGAAGCGTCGAATGCGGGCGGAGCCGGCGGGAGAACAGGCGGCGGCGGCGGCTGCGGCGGCGAGTCGCCATGGGCAAAATGGAAGGCATCGTCGGTAACACCTGGGGATGAGGCGAGCCAGTAGATGGGTCCCCAGGGCGCTGACCGGACGGCACCGTCGCTGAAAGCAGACGGGGAGGGCAGAACCCGTGCGACGACAGAGGCGCAGCTGAGGGAGATGCCGACGCACCTCACCAGAGGCCCCCAAAACCAAATACATCGCGCGGCCGAGGCAGCGACGAATGCGCCCTGCGAGCCAACGCCGTGAACCTCGATAGTTGCGATAGAATGCAACGTCGCCTGGAGCAAAAGCAGAAGTCTGCCGCTGCACTGGAACCTGATGTGGCGGATGAAGCAAAGACATCAAGGTTGGATGAGGACGACCGTGGAGCAACTCAGCCGGCGAGCGACCGTCTCGGGGCTGAGAGCGATACGAAGACAAAAAGAGCAACAACGCGTCCTCCCGAGAATGCGACTCTTTCAACTCTAACATCTGTGACTTGAAAGTCCGGACCAATCGTTCAGCGGCACCGTTTGACCGAGGCGAAAACGGCGCGGATGTCAGATGTTGAATACCATTGGCCTTGCAGAGTGACTGAAATTGTGGGCCATTGTCGGAAACAATAGTCTGCGGAAGACCTTCAATGCAAAAGATAGCAGACAACGCGTGGACGGTGGCGGAATACGTCGTGGAAGACATCCGGACAACAAAAGGAATATTACTGAAGGCATCCACGAGAAGCAACCATCGAGCATTCCAGAATGGACCAGCAAAATCAATGTGCAAGCGTTGCCAAGGGGAAGTGGCTTTTGGCCATGCAAAGACTTTCCACGGCGGTGCTGATTTTTGTTCGGCACACGCCATGCAGGAAGAACACATTTTCGTAATCGCAGCATCGATTCAGAACCAAGTACAGTGCTGACGAGCAAGGTGTTTCGTTCGCACTATACCCCAATGTCCTTGGTGAAGAAGCCGTAAAACAGAGGACTGTAACGAACGTGGGACCACGACTCTGGACTGATCATTATCAGAACGCAACAACAAAACACCACGTCGAACAAAAAGTCTCTCCTTGTGAGCAAAAAATCGGCGAACCAACGGATCCTCGATCCGAGACTTTGACAAAGGCCATTGCGTAGCAACAAAACGCAAAACGGTAGCAAGGACCGGGTCAGCAGCTGTGGCTGTAGCTACACGACGAAAATCAATCGGAAACGATTCGACCACTTCATCGGTTTCCGAATCAATGAACATCCAAACAAGTCGGAAGAATCGAATGCTTTATCCTCAGCAACAGGCAAACGGGACAACGCATCGGCGTTTCCGTGCTTAGCAGTGGACCGATACAAGATATCGTAGCGGTACTGCGAGAGGAAAATAGACCAGCGAATGAATTTCTGCGCTGTACGCGGAGGTACAGGCTTGTTCGGATGAAAAAGCGACGTCAAAGGTTTGTGGTCTGTTATGATGGTAAAGTGACGACCATACAAGAAATCATGGAACTTAGTAACACCAAATACGAGAGCCAACGCTTCTTTCTCTATCTGTGAATAATTTCTTTGCGCAGACCAGAGCAATTTTGTCGCAAAGGCAATAGGGCGATCATGGGAGCCAACTTTGTGCGCAAGCACAGTACCGATCCCGAAATCCGATGCATCTACCATCAACAAAAGGGGTTTCTGGGGATCGAATGGCGTAAGGCGAGTATTTGAAAGCAACGCCGATTTCAATTGGCGAACAGCGCGTTCGCATTCCGCCGTCCAGAGAAACGGAACACCTGTACGGCGTACGCGATGAAGCGGAGCTGAAATGGAAGAGGCATTGCGCACATTCACTCACACCTTGTGATCCTAAATCGTTTAATGTTCTTGCGACCTCATCACGCAATGCGTGGGGAACATTGCGCGCTCGGAAAAATTTCGGTTGCGCGTTTACTTTCAGTTCCAAATGTGCTTCATAGTTTTTAGCGCAACCTAAGCCCGGTGCAAAAATGTCTGCAAATTCTTCGCACAGCCGAGAAACACTGTCGAAGGCACAGTCTGATTCACTGATAGGACCTGATTTACTAGAGACATGTTAAACAATTGAAATAAATCTAAACCAAACAAGTTCACTGCAGTAGGAGAACGAAGAACGTAAAATGACACAAGTTTTGTTTGTCCCTTGTATGTTGCAAGAAGAGTGCACTGTCCTAACACAGGGACCTGCTGTCCTGAATAACTTTTTAACTGAACAGTTGCGGCACGCAACGGAGGTTTGCCCAGTTGTTTGTACGTGTCGTGATTGAGCAATGAAACTGCAGCTCCGGTATCGAGCTGGAATGGTATGACCTTGCCATTAAAGTCCAAATCTACAAAAAGTTTATTGTCCTGCTGATGACAAGAGCGACTGTCTCGTGCAATTTGAACTGATACAGGCACAGCATCACTTGCTAATTGACGTGATTTCCGGCGACGTCGACGCACACTTTTTGTGGGACGAACACTTTCACTGTTAGAAAGAGTGGCACTGGGTGGAGTGGAATTAACTACATGAATGTCCATGGGCGAAGGTTTACGAGTCTGAGTGTCCGTGGTTCGATTCCGGCGCGAAGCAAAAGGCCGGGAATGATCGTGATTGTCTGATCTGAGCTTTTTCTAGCAAACACTTTCAACATGTCCTTTCTTATTACGGAAAAAGCAAATAGCTTGGCGTGACGGGCAATGTTCACGCGAATGTCTAGTAGCACACCGTTTCAATATCTGTTCCCGTATGCAAACATCAGAAACGTTCTGTGCAATTGCATCACGCACCATAGTATCCGAATAAGGAAAGCCACAGTCACATTCTAACGTACAATCCCTACAAAGGCCTTGCAAAGTTGCAACCCACTCCCTATTAGTTTGACCGGCCGTACGTCTTGCACAAAAGAAAGTATACCTTTTTGCAACTACATTAACTGTTCCTTTGAAATAGGCGTCCAATGCCGACAAAATTTCTTCGTAGGACAGAGTTGCTACGTCGCGTCGGGGAAACAATTTCACTATCACACGGTACGTTTGCACCCCTACACACGACAATAAATGAGGCTGCCGCTCGTTACCTTGAATTCTGTAGGCGGCGAGATGAAATCCAAACTGGAGCGACCACTCAGTCCAGGTCTCGCGCTGTGCATCAAAATTGCGAAACTGCGGTGCAACTGCATGTTGTAGCTGCGGTAGCGGCGAAGCGGCGGCTGCCGCATCGGTTTGAATGGCACGTTGACCCTGGACGAGCTGTCCAAGGGCATCCAATAACGCCTGGGTCTGCTGATTCTGCAGGCGATAAAATTCGGACAGTACATCTGGAGATTGTGGCGAAGCCATGACACAAATAAATCGGAGCAAGTTACTATCAAAATGACTGCAACGTTGGCGCGTCACCAATACTCGGCGCCAATGATGTGTTGGTAAATGTGCCAACACCTTGTAGATAGAGGAGGCCGAAATCTAACGCAGACGGGCGTGAATTCTCGAACAGGATAAGCAGTGAATTCTAAAAAGAAAAGTATGCAGCTCTCCGAATACTTAACTTTATTCTATAATTGTGGTACATCGCTCTTGATAATACAAATAAGACTATCTTCAGATACGGTTAATGGCGCCTTGCTAGGTGGTAGCCATGGACTTAGCTGAAGGCTATTCTAACTGTCTCTGGCCAATGAAAGAAAGGCTTCGTCAGTGTAGTCGCTACCAAAGTCGTCGTACAACTGGGGTCGAGAGCTATATCGTATCTCGAGACCTGCCTTGTGGTGGCGCTCGGTCTGCGATCACACAGTGGCGACACGCGGGTCCGACTTGTACTAAATAGACCGCGGCCGATTTAAGCTACCACCTAGCAAGTGTGGTGTCTGGCGGTGACACCACACAAAACATAGACAGTAAGAAGGGTCAGTCTTGTTGTACTAAAGTCGGCATTGTGCCTTTTGTATTTAATTCTGATGCAATTTATGTGTTTCATCGTCAACAAGGAGGTCCAAGGGATACAGTAAACCTGAAGTGAAGCATCGGAATCTAAAACTGGTCTCACAGAAAAGGTTCAAAACATAGACAGTAAGAAGAGTCAGTCTTCTTGTACTTAAGATGGAATTGTGCCTTTTGTATTTCATTCCGATGCAATTTCCGTGTTTCATCGTCAATAAGAAGGTCCAAGGGATACAGTTAACCTGAAGTGAAGAATTGGAATCTAAAACTGCTCTCTCAGGAAAGGTTCAAAACATAGACAGTAAGAAGACTAAGTCTTCTTATACTTAAGTCTGCATTGCGCCTTTTGAATTTAATTCCGATGCGATTTCTGTGTTTCATCGTCAATAACAAGTTCCAAGGGTTACTGTAAAACTAAAATGAAGCATCGGAATCTAAAACTGGTCTCACAGGAAACGTTCAAAACATAGGAAGTAAGAACAGTCAGTCTTATTGTACTTACCTCGGCATTGTGCCTTTTGTATATAATTCCGATGCAATTTCTGTGTTTCATCGTCAATAAGAAGTCCCAAGGGATACAGTAATCTGAAGTGAAGCATCGGAATTTATAACTGGTCACACAGAAAAGGTTCAAATCACGGAATGTAAGAAGACTCAGTCTTCTTGTACTAAGTCGGTATTGTGCCATTTCCATTTAATTATGATGCAATTTCTGTGTTTCATCGTCAATAAGAGGGTCCAAGGGATACAGTAAATCTGAAGCAATTCATCGGAAACTAAAACTGGTCTCACTGGAAAGGTTCAACACATAGACAGTAAGATGAGTCAGTCTTCTTGTGCTTAAGTCGGCATTGCGCCTTTTCCATTTAATTCCGATGTGATTTCTGTGTTTCATCGTCAATAGGAAAGGTCCAAGGGATACAGTAAACTTGAAGTGAAGCAACGGAATCTATAACTGGTCTCACATGAAAGGTTCAAAACGTAGACAGTAAGAAGAGTCAGTCCTCTTGTACTTAAGTCGGCATTGTGGCTTTTACATTTAATTCCGATGCAATTTTTGTGTTTCATCGTCAATATCAAGTTCCAAGTGATACAGTAAACCTGAAGTGAAGCATCGGAATTTATAACTGGTCTCACAGAAAAGGTTCAAATCACAGTCAGTAAGAAGAGTCAGTCTTCTTGTACTTAAGACGGCATTGTGCCTTTTGAATTTAATTCTGATGCAATTTCTGTGTTTCATCGTGAATAAGGAGGTCCAAGGGATACAGCAAACCTTCAGTGAAGCATCAATATCTAAAACTGGTCTCACGGGAAAGGCTCAAATCTGAGAATGTAAGAAGAGTCAGGCCTCTTGTACTTAAGACGGCATTGTGCTTTTTGTATTTAATTCCGAAGCAGTTTCTGTGTTTCATCGTCAATAAAAAGTCCAAGGGATACAGTACACCTGAAGTGAAGCATCGGAATGTAAAACTGGTCACACAGGGAAGGTTCAAAGCATAGACAGTCAGAAGAGTCAGTCTTGTTGTACTAAAGTCGCATTGTGCATTTTGTATTAAATTCTGATGCAATTTCTGTGTTTCATAGTCAATAAGGACGTCCAACGGATACAAATAAATTGAAGTGAAGCATCGGAATCTAAAGCTGGTCTCACAGGAAAGGTTGAAAAGATAGACAGTAAGAAGAGTCACTCTTCTAGTACTTAAGTCGGCATTGTGCCTTTTGTACTTAATTCCGATGCAAATTCTGTGTCTCATCGTCAATAAGAAGATCCATTGGATACAGTAAACCTGAAATGAAGCATCGCAAACTAAAACTGGTCTCACAGGAAAGTTTCAAACCATAGACAGTAAGAAGAGTCAGTCTTGCTGTACTAAAGTCGCATTGTGCATTTTGTATTTAATTCTGTGCAATTTCTGTGTTTCATAGTCAATAAGGACGTCCACGGATACAGTTAACCTGAAGTGAAGCATCGGAATCTAAAGCTGGTCTCACAGGAAAGGTTGAAAAGATAGATAGTAAGAAGAGTCACTCTTCTAGTACTTAAGTCGGCATTGTGCCTTTTGTACTTAATTCCGATCCAATTTCTGTGTTTCATCGTCAATAAGAAGATCCATTGGATACAGTAAACCTGAAATGAAGCATCGCAATCTAAAACTGGTCTCACAGGAAGGGTTCAAACCATAGACAGTAAGAAGAGTCAGTCTTGTTGTACTAAAGTTGCATTGTGCATTTTGTATTTAATTCCGATGCAATTTCTGTGTTTCATCGTCAATAAGTAGGTCCGGGGGAGACAGTAAACCTGAAGTGAAGCATCGGAATCTAAAACTGGTCTCACAGGAAAGGTTCAAATCATTGACAGTCAGAAGAGTCAGTCATCTTGTACTTATGTCAGCATTGTGCCTTTAGCATTTAATTCCGATGCAATTTCTGTGTTTCATCGTCAATATGGAGGTCCAAGGGATACAGTACACCTGAAGTCAAGCATCGGAATCTAAAACTGGTCTCACATGAAAGGTTCAAAACATAGACAGTAAGAAGAGTCAGTCTTCTTGTATTTAAGTCGGTATTGTGCCTTTTGTATTTAATTCTGATGCAATTTCTGTGTTTCATCGTCAATAAGGAGGTCCGAGGGATACAGCAAACCTGAAGTGAAGCATCGATATCAAAAACTGGTTTCACACGAAAAGCTCCAATCATAGACAGTAGGAAGAGTCAGTCCTCTTGAACTTAAATCGGCATTGAATTCCGATGCAATTTCTGTGATTCATCGTCAATAGGAAAGTCCAAGGGATACAGTACACCTGAAGTGAAGCACTGGAATCCAAAACTGGTCTCACAGGAAGGGTTCAAAACGTAGACAGTAAGAAAAGTCAGTCTTCTTGCACTTAATTCGGCATTGTGCCTTTTG
This sequence comes from Schistocerca americana, assembly GCF_021461395.2. Classification (NCBI taxonomy): domain Eukaryota; kingdom Metazoa; phylum Arthropoda; class Insecta; order Orthoptera; family Acrididae; genus Schistocerca; species Schistocerca americana. The sequence continues at coordinate 65,046,781 of NC_060121.1, forward strand.
TATTTTATTCCGATGCAATTTCTGTGTTTCATCGTCAATAAGAAAGTCCGAGGGATACTGTAAATCTGAAGTGAAGCATCGGAATCTATATCTGGTCTCACAGGAAGGTTTCAAAACATAGACAGTAAGAAAAGTCATTTTCTTGTACTTATGTCGGCACTGTGCCTTTTGTATTTCATTCCGATGCAATTTCTGTGTTTCATCGTCAATAAGAAGGACCAAGGGATACAGTAAACCTAAAGTAAAATATCGGAATTTATAACTGGTCTCTTAAAAAATGTTCAATCATTAACAGTAAGAAGAGTCAGTCTTCTTGTACTTATGTCGGCATTGAGCCTTTGCTTTTAATTCCGCTGCAATTTCTGAGTTTCACCGTCAATAAGAAGGTCCAAGGTATACAGTAATCCAGAAGAGAAGCATCGGAATCTAAAACTGGCCTCACAGGAAAGGTTCAAAGCATAGACAGTAAGAGGAGTCGGTCTTTATGTACTTAAGTCGGCTTTGTGCCTTTTGAATTTAATTCCAATGCGATTTCTGTGTCTCATCGTCTATAAGAAGGTCCAAGGGAAACAGTACACCAGAAGTAAAGCATCGGAATCTAAAACTGGTCTCACAGGAAAGGTTCAAAGCATAGACAGTAAGAAGAGTCAGTCCTCTTGTACTTAAGTCGGCATTGTTTCTTTTGTATTTAATTCCAATGCGATTTCTGTGTTTCATCGTCACTAAGTAGGTCCAAGGGATACAGTACACCTGAAGTGAAGCATCGGAATCTAAAACTGGACACACATGAAAGGTTCAAAACATAGACAGTGTGAAGAGTCAGTCTTCTTGTTTTTAAGTCGGCATTGAGCCTTTTGTATTTAATTCTGATGCAATTTCTGTGTTTCTTCGTCAATAAGGAGGTCAAAGGGATACAGCAAACCTGAAGTGAAGCATCGATATCTAAAACTGGTCTCACAGGAAAGGCTCAAATCATAGAATGTAAGAAGAGTCAGTCCTCTTCTACTTAAGTCAACCTTGTGCTTTTTGTATTGAATTCCGATTCAATCTCAGAGTTTCATCGTCAATAAGAAGGTCCAAGATATACAGTATTCCAGAAGCGAAGCATCGGAATCTAAAACTTGTCTCACAGGAAAGGTTCAAAGCATAGACAGTAAGAAGAATCGGTCTTCTTGTACTTAAGTCGGCATTGTGCCTTTTGTATTTAATTCCAATGCGATTTCTGTGTTTCATCGTCTATAAGAAGGTCCAAGGGAAACTGTACACCTGATGTGAAGCATCGGAATCTAAAACTTGCCTCACAGGAAAGGTTCAAAACATAGACAGTAAGAAGTGTCAGTCTTCTTGTACGTAAGTCGGCATTGAGCCTTTTGTATTTCATTCTGATGCAGGTTATGTGACTCATCGTCAATAAGGAGGTCCAATGGATACAGAAAACCTGCAGTGAAGCATCGATATCTACAACTGGTCTCACAGGAAAGGTTCAAATCTTAGAATGTAAGAAGAGTCAGTCCTCTTCTACTTAAGTCAACATTGTGCTTTTTGTAATGAATTCCGATGCAATCTCTGAGTTTCATCGTCAGTAAGAAGGTCCAAGGTATACACTAATCGAGAAGCGAAGCATCGGAATCTAAAACTGGTCTCACAGGAAAGGATCAAAGCATACACAGTAAGAAGAGTCGGTCTTCTTGTACTTAAGTTGGCATTGTGCCTTTTGTATTTAATTCCAATGCGATTTCTGTGTTTCATCGTCTATAAGAAGGTCCGAGGGATACAGTACACCTGAAGTGAAGCATCGGAATCTAAAACTGGCCTCACAGGAAAGGTGCAAAACATAGACAGTAAGAAGAGTCAGTCTTTCTGTACTTAAGTCGGCATTGTGCCTTTTGTATTTAATTCCGTTGCAATTTCTGTGTTTCATCGGCAATATGAAGGTCCAAGGGAAACAGTAAACCTGAAGTGAAGCATCGGAAACTATAACTGGTCTCACAGGAAAGGTTCAAATCATAGACCGTAAGTAGAGTCAGTCTTCCTGTACTTAAGTCGGCATTTTGCCTTTTGTAGTTAATTCCGATGCAATTTCTATGTCTCATCGTCAATATGAAAGTCCCATGGATACAGAAAACCTGAAGTAAAACATCGGAATCGAAAACTGGTCTCACAACAATGGTTCAAACATAGACAGTTAGAAGAGTCAGTCTTCTTGTACTTAAGTCTACATTGTGCATTTTGTATTTAATTTCGGTGTAATTTCTGCGTTTCATCGTCAATAAGAACGTCCAAGGGATACAGTAAACCTGAAGTAAAGCATCGGAATCTAAAACTGGTCTCACAGGGAAGGTTCGAAACATCGACAGTAAGAAGACTCAGTCTTCTTGTACTTAAGTCTGAATTGCGAGTTTTGTATTTAATTCGGATGCAATTTCTGTGTTCCATCGAATATAAGAAGGTCTAAGGTACACAGTACGCCTGAACTGCCGCATCGATATCTAAAACTGGTCTCACTGGAAAGGTCAAAACATAGACAATAAGAAGAGTCAGTCTTCTTGTACTTAAGTCGGCTTTGCGCCTATTGTATATAATTACGAAGCAACTTCTGTGATTCATTGTCAATACGAAGGACCAAGGGATACAGTAAACTTGAAGAGAAGCATCGGAACCTAAAACTGGTCTCACAGGAAAGGTTCAAATCATAGACTGTACGAGGAGTCAATCTTCTTGTACTTAAGTCGGCATTGTGCTTTTTTTGTATTTAATTCCGATGCAATTTTTGTGTTTCATCGTCAATAAGAAGGACCAAGAGAATCAGTAAACCTGAAGTGAAGCAACGGAATCTAAAATTAGTCTGACTGGAAATGTTCAAACATAGACAGTAAGAAGAGTCAGTCTTCTTGTACTTACGTCGGCATTGTGAATTTTGTATTTAATTCCGATGCAATTTCTGTGTTTCATCGTCAATAAGAAGGTCCAAGAGATACAGTAAACCTGAAGTGAAGCATCGGAATCTAAAACTTGTCTCACACGAAAGGTTCAAAACATAGACAGTAAAAGATTCAGCCTACTTGTACTTGAGTCGACATTGTGCCCTTGAATTTAAATCCGATGCAATTTGTGTGTTTCATCGTCAATTGGTAGGTAAAAGGGATACAGTAAACCTAAAGTGAGGCATAGGAACCTAAAACTGGTCTCACAGGAAAGGTTCAAAACATAGACAGAAAGAAGAGTCAGTCTTCTTGTACTGAAGTCGGCATTGTGCCTTTTGTATTTAACTACGATGCAATTTCTGTGTTCAATCGACAATAAGAAGATCCGAGGGATACAGTATACCTGAGGTGAAGCATCGGAATCTAGGACTGGTCTCACAGGAAAGGTTCAAAGCATAGCCAGTATCATGAGTCAGTCTTCTTGTACTTAAGTCGTCATTGTGATTTCTGTAATTAATTCCAATGCAATTTATGTGTTTCATCGTCTATAAGAAGGTCTAAAGGATACAGTAAACCTGAAGTAAAGCATCGGAATTTAAAACTGTTCTCGCAGGAAAGGCACAAACGTAGACAGTAAGAAGAGTCAGTCTTCTTGCACTTAAGTCGGCATTGTGCCTCTTTGTATTTAATTCTGAACAATTTCTGTGTTTCATCGTCCATAAAAAGGTCCAAGTGATACAGTAAATCTGAAGTGAAGCATAGGAATCTAAAACTGGTCTCACAGGAAAGGTTCAAATCATAGACAGTAAGAAGAGTCAGTCTATTTGCACTTAAGTCGGCATTGTGCCTTTTGTATTTCTTTCCGATGCAGCTTTTGTGTTTCATTGTCAACAAGAAGCTCCAAGGGATACAGTAAACCTGAAGTGAATCATCGGAATCTCAAATTGGTCTCACAGGAAAGGTTCAAATCATAGACAGTATGAATAGTCAGTCTTCTTGTACCTAAGCCGGCATTGTGCCTTTTTGTATTTAATTCCGATGCAATTTCTGTGTTTCATCGTCAATAAGAACGCCAATGGATACAGTTAACCTGAAGTGAACTATCGGAATCTAAAACTGGTCTGACAGGAAAGGTTCGAAACATAGACAGTAAGAAGAGTCAGTCTCCTTGTACTTAATTCGGCATTGTGAATTTGTATTTAATTCCGATGCAATTTCAGTCTTTCATGGTCAATAAGGAGGTCCAAGGGATACAGTAAACCTGAAGTGAAGCATCAGAATCTAAAACTGGTCTCACAGGAAAGTCTCAAATCAAAGACAGTAAAAAGGGTCAGTCTTCTTGTACTTAAGTCAGCATTGTGCCCCTTTGTATTCAATTCCGATGCAATTTCTGTGTTTCATCGTCAATAAGATGGTCCAAGGGATACAGTAAACATGAAGTAAACCATCGAAATTCAAAACTGGTCTCACAGGTAAGGTTCAAATCATAGAACGTAAGAAGAGTCAGTCTTCTTGTACTTAAGTCGGCATTGTGCCTTTTGCATTTAATTCCGATGCAATTTCTGTGTTTGATCGTCAATAAGAAGGTCCAAGGGATACAGTAAACCTGAAGTGAAGCATCGGAATCTAAAATAGGTCTAACAGGAAAGGTTCAAAACATAGACAGAAAGAAGAGTCTGTCTTCTTGTACTTAAGTCGGCATTGTGCCTTTTGTATTTAATTCCGATGCTATTTCTGTGCTTCATCATCTATGATAAGGTCCAAGGGATACATTAATACTGAAGTGAAGCATCGTTATCTAAAACTGGTCTCACAGGATGGGCTCAAATCATTGAATGGAAGAAGAGACAGTCCTCTTGTACTTAAGTCGGCATTGTGCCTTTTGTGTTTAATTACGATGGAATTTCTGTGTTTCATCGTATATACGAACGTCCAAGGGATACAGTAAACCTGAAGTGAAGCATCGGAATCTGAAACTGGTCTCACAGGAAAGGTTCAAAACATAGACAGTGAGAAGAGACATTCCTCTTGTACTTAAGTCGGCATTGTGCCTTTTGTATTTCATTCCGATGCAATCTCTGTGTTTCATCGTCAATAAGAAGGTCCAAGGGATACAGTAAACCTGATGTGAAGCATCGGAATCTAAAACTGGTCACACAGAAATTTTTGAAACGATAGACAGGAAGATGAGTCTGTCTTCTTGTACTTAAGTAGGCATTGTGCTTTTGTATTTAATTTAGATGCAATTTCTGCGTTTCATCGTCAATAAGAAGGTCCAAGGGTTACGGTAAACATGAAGTGAGGTATCGGTATCTCAAACTGGTCTCACGGGAGATGTTCAAAACATAGTCAGTAATTAGAGTCAGTCTTCTCGTTCTTAAGTCGGCTTTGTGCCTTTTGTATTTAATTCCGATTCAAATCTAGTGTGTCATCGGCAATAAGAAGGTCCAAGGGATACAGTAAGCCTGAAGTGAAGCATCGGAATATTAAACTGGTCTCACTGGAAAGGCTCAATTCATAGACAGTAAGAAGAGTCAGTCTTCTTGTACTTAAGATGGCATTGTGCCTTTGTATTTAAGTCCGATGCAATTTCTGTGATTTATCGTCAATAAGAATGTCCAAGTGATACAGTAAACCGGAAGTGAAGAATCGGAATCTAAAACTGGTCTCACAGGACAGGTTCAAAGCTTAGACAGTAAGAAGAGTCAGACCTATTGTACCTGAGTCGGCATTGTGCCTTTTGTAATTTACTCCGCTGTGATATCTGTGTTTCATCGTCAATGAGAAGGTCCAAGGGATACAGTAAACCTGAAGTGAAGAATCGCAATCTAAAACTGGTCTCAGAGGAAAGGTTGAAAACATAGACAGTAAGAAGAGACATTCCTTGTGTTCTTATGTTGGCATTGAGATGTTTGTAATTCAATCCTATGCAATTTCTGTGTTCCATCGTCAATAAGAAGGTCGAAGGGATACAGTAATCCTGAAGTGAAGCATCGTAATATAATATTGGTCTGACAAGAAAGGTTCAAAACATAGACAGTAAGAGGAGTCAGTCTTCTTGTACTTAAGTCGGCACTATGCATTTTGTGTTTGATTCCGATGCCATTTCTGTGTTTCATCGTCAATAGGAAGGTCAAAGGGACACAGTCAGCCTGAAGTGCAGCATCGGAATCTTAAACTGGTCTCACAGGAAAGATCAAAACATAGACAGTAACAAGAGTCAGTCTTCTGGTACTTAAGTCGGCATTGTGCCTTCTGTACTTAATTCCGATGCAATTTCTGTGTTTCATCGTCAATAAGAAGTTCCAAGGGGTACAGTAATCCTAAAGTGAAGCATCGGAACCTAAAATGGTCCGACAGAAAAGGTTCAAAACATAGACAGTAAGAAGAGTTAGTCTTCTTGCACGTAAGTCGGCATTGTGCATTTTGTATTTATTTCCGATGCCGTTTCTGTGTTTCATCGTCAATACGAAGGTCCAAGGGATACAGTAAACCTGAAGTGAAGCATCGGAATCTGAAAATGGTCTCACCGGAAAGGCTCTAATTATAGAATGAAAGAAGAGTCAGCCTTCTTGTACTTAAGCCTGCATTGTGCCTTTAGTATTTACTTCCAATGGATTTTCTGTGTTTCATCGTCAATAAGAAGGTCCAAGGGATTCAGTAAACCTGAAGTGAAGCTTCGGAATCTAAAACTGGTCTCACAGGAAATGCTCAATTCATAGCCAGTAAGAAAAGTCAGTCTTCTTGTATTGAAGACGGCATTGTGTTTTTGTATTTGAGTCCGATGCAATTTCAGTGTTTTATCGTCAATAAGAAGGCCCAAGGGATACAGTAAACCGGAAGTAAAAAATCGGAATCTAAAAGTGGTCTCACCGGAAAGGTTCAAAGAATAGACAGTAAGAAGAGTCAGACCTCTTGTACTTGATTCAACATTGTGCCTTTTGTATTTTACTCCGATGCGATATCTGTGTTTCATCGTCAATGAGAAAGTCCAAGGGATACAGTAAACATGAAGTGAAGCATCGGAATCTGAAACTGGTCTCACAGGAAAGGTTCAAAGAATAGACAGTAAGAAGAGTCAGACCTCTTGTACTTGATTCGACATTGTGCCTTTTGTATTTTACTCCGATGCAATATCTGTGTTTCATCGTCAATAAGAAGGTCCAAGGGATACAGTAAACCTGAAGTGAAGCATCGGAATCTCAAACTAGTCTCACAGGAAATGTTCAAAAGATAAACAGTAAGAAGAGTCTGTCTTCTCGTACTTAAGTCGGCATTGTGCGTTTTGTATTTAATTCCGATTCAATTACAGTGTGTCATCGTCAACAAGAAGGTCCAAGGGATACAGTAAATCTGAAGTGAAGCATCGGAATCTAAAAATGGTCTCACAGGAAAGGCTCAATTCATTGACAGTAAGAAGAGTCAGTCTTCTTGTACTTATGACGGCATTGTGCCTTTGTAATTAAGTCCGATGCAATTTCAGTGTTTTATCGTCAATTAGAAGGTCCAAGGTATACAGTAAACTGGAAGTGAAGAATCGGAATCTAAAACTGATCTCACAGGAAATATTCAAAACATAGACTGTAAGAAGAGTTAGTCTCCTTGTACATTAGTCGGCATTGTGCCTTTTGTATTTAATTCCGATGCAATTTCTGTGTTTCATCTTCAGTAAGCAGGTCCAAGGGATACAGTAAACCTGAAGTAAAGCATCGGAATCTGAAACTGGTCTCACAGGAAAGGTTCAAATTATAGACAGTAAGAAGAGTCAGTTTTCACGTACTTAAGTCGGCATTGTGCCTTTTATATTTAAGTCCTATGCAATTTCAGTGTTTTATCATCAATGAGAAAGTCCAAGGGATACAGTAAACGTTAAGTGAAGCATCGTAATCTGAAGCTGGTCTCACAGGAAAGGCTAAAATTATGGAATGTAAGAAGAGTCAGTCTTCTAGTACTAAAGTCTGCATAGTGCTTTTTTTTAGAATCCGATGCAATTGCTGCGTTTCATCGTCAATAAGAAAGTCCAAGGAATACAGTAAACCTGAAGTGAAGCATCGGAATCTCAAACTAGTCTCACAGGAAATGTTCAAAAGACAAACAGTAAGAAGAGTCTGTCTTCTCGTACTTAAGTCGGCATTGTGCGTTTTGTATTTAATTCCGATTCAATTACAGTGTGTCATCGTCAATAAGAAGGTCCAAGGGATACAGTAAATCTGAAGTGAAGCATCGGAATCTAAAAATGGTCTCACAGGAAAGGCACAATTCATAGACAGTAAGAAGAGTCAGTCTTCTTGTACTTATGACGGCATTGTGCCTTTGTAATTAAGTCCGATGCAATTTCAGTGTTTTATCGTCAATTAGAAGGTCCAAGGGATACAGTAAACCGGAAGTGAAGAATCGGAATCTAAAACTGGTCTCATAGGATAGGTTCAAAGAATAGACAGTAAGAAGAGTCAGACCTATTGTACCTGATTCAACATTGTGCCTTTTGTATTTTACTCCGATGCGGTATCTGGGTTTCATCGTCAATGAGAAGGTCCAAGGGATACAGTAAACCTGAAGTGATGCATCGGAATCAGATACTGGTCTCACAGGAAAGGCTCAAATCATAGAATGTAAGAAGAGTCTGTCTCCTTGTAGTTTAGTCGGCAATGTGCCATTTCTATATAATTCCGATACAATTTCTGTACCTCATCGTCAGTAAGAAGGTCCATGGGATACAGTAAACCTGATGTGAAGCATCGCAAACTAATATTGGTCTAACAAGACGGGCTCACAACATAGACAGTAAGAAGAGTCAGTCTTCTTGTACTTAAGTCGGCATTGTGTATTTTGCATTTATTTCCGATGAAATTTCTGTTTTTCATCGTCAATAAGAAGGTCGAAGGGATACAGTAAACCTGAAGTGAAGCATCGGAATCGGAAACTGGTCTCAAAGGAAAGGTTCAAGTTATAGACAGTAAGAAGAGTCAGTCTGCTTGTACTTAAGTCGGGATTGTGCCTTTTGTATTTAATTCCGATGCTGTTTCTGTGTTTCATCGTCAGAACGAAGGTCCAAGGGATGCAGTCAACCTGAAGTGCAGCTTCGGAATCTTAAACTGGTCTCACAGGAAATGTTCAAAACATAGTAAGAAGAGTCACTCTTCTCGTACTTAAGTCGGCATTGTGCCTTTTGTAGTTAATTCCGATGCAATTTCTGTGTGTCATCGACAACAAGAATGTCCAAAGGATACAGTAAACCTGAAGTGAAGCATCGGAATCTAAAGCTGGACTCACTGGAAAGGCTCAAATCATAGACAGTAAGAAGAGTCAGCCTTCTTGTACTTAAGTCGGCATTGTGCCATTTGTATTTACTTCCTATGCGATTTCTGTGTTTCATCGTCAATAAGAAGGTCCAAGTGATACAGTAAACCCGAAGTGAAACATCGGATTCTAATACTGGCCTCACAGGATAGGTTTAAACATAGACAGTAAAAAGAGTCAGTCTTCTTGTACTTAGGTCGGCATTGTGCCTTTTCTATATAATTCCGATACAATTTCTGTATTTCATCATCAATAAGAAGGTCCAAGGGATACAGTAAACCTGAAGTGAAGCATCGCAAACTAAAATTTGTCTAACAAGAGGGGTTCACAACATAGACAGTAAGAAGAATCAGTCTTCTTGTACTTAAGTCGGCATTGTGACTTTTGTATTTAATTCCGATGCAATTTCTGTGTTTCATCGTCAATAAGAAGGTAGAAGGGATACAGTAAACCTGAAGTGAAGCATCGGAATCTGAAACTGGTCTCACAGGAAAGGCTCAAATCATAGAATGCAAGAAGAGTCAGTCTCCTTGTACTTACGTCGGCATTGTGCCATTTCCATTTAATTCCGATGCAATTTTTGTGCTTCATCGTCAATTAGAAGGTCCACGGGATACAGTAAACCTGAAGTGAACCATCGGAATCTCAAACTGGTCTCACTGGAAATGATCAAAACATAGTAAGAAGAGTAACTCTTCTCGTACTTAAGTCGGCATTGTGCCTTTTGTACTTAATTCCGTTGCAATTTCTGTGTTTCATCGTCAATTAGAAGGTCCAAGGGATACAGTAAACCTGAGATGAAGCATCGGAATCTAAAACTAGTCTCACAGGAAAGGCTCAAAACTTAGACAGTAAGAAGAGTCAGACTTCTTGTACTAAAGTCAGAATGGTGCCTTTTGTATTTAATTCAAATGCAATTTCTGTGTTTCATCGTCAACAAGAAGGTCCAAGGGAAACAGTAAACCTGAAATGAAACATCGGAATCTAAAACAAGTCTCACAGGAAATTCTCAAATCATAGACAGTAAGATGAGTCAGTCTTCTTGCACTAAAGTCGGCATGGTGCCTTTAGTATTTAATTCCAATGAAATTTCTGTGTTTCATCGTCAATAAGAAGGTCCAAGGGATACAGTCAACCTGAAGTGCAGCTTCGGAATCTTAAACTGGTCTCACAGGAAATGTTCAAATCATAGTAAGAAGAGTCACTCTTCTCGTACTTAAGTCGGCATTGTGCCTTTTGTAGTTAATTCCGATGCAATTTCTGTGTGTCATCGACAACAAGAATGTCCAAAGGATACAGTAAACCTGAAGTGAAGCATCGGAATCTAAAGCTGGACTCACTGGAAAGGCTCAAATCATAGACAGTAAGAAGAATCAGTCTTCTTGTACTTAAGTCGGCATTGTGACTTTTGTATTTAATTCCGATTCAATTTCTGTGTTTCATCGTCAATAAGAAGGTAGAAGGGATACAGTAAACCTGAAGTGAAGCATCGGAATCTGAAACTGGTCTCACAGGAAAGGCTCAAATCATAGATTATAAGAAGAGTCAGTCTCCTTGTACTTACGTCGGCATTGTGCCATTTCCATTTAATTCCGATGCAATTTCTGTGTGTCATCGACAACAAGTTTGTCCAAGTCATACAGTAAACCTGGCGTGAAGCATCGGAATCTAAAACTGGTCTCACAGGAAAGGTTCAAACATAGACAGTAAGAAGAGTCAGACTTCTTTTACTTAATTCGTCATTGTGCTTTTTGTATTTAATTCCGATGCAATTTCTGTGTTTCATCGTCCATAAGAAGGTCCAAGGGATTCAGTTAACCTGTGGTGAAGCATCGGAATCTAAAACTGGTCTCACAGGAAAGGCTCAATTCATAGACAGTAAGAAGAGTCAGTCTTCTTGTACTTAAGAGGGCATTGTGCCTTTGTATTTAAGTCCGATGCAATGTCAGTGTTTTATCGTCAATAAGAAGGTCCAACGGATACATTAAACCGGAAGTGAAGTAATCGGAATATAAAACTGATCTCACAGGAAAGGTTCAAAGAATAGACAGTAAGAAGAGTCAGACCTCTTGTACTTGAGTCGGTATTGTGCCTTTTGTATTTTACTCCGATGCATTTTCTGTGTTTCATCGTCCATAAGAGGGTCCTAGGAATTCAGTAAACCTGAAGTTAAGCATCGGAATCTCAAACTGTTCTCTCAGGAAATATTCAAAACATAGACTGTAAGAAGAGTCAGTCTCCTTGTACATAGGTCGGCATTGTGCCTTTTGTCTTTAATTCCGATGCAATTTCTGTGTTTCATCGTCAGTAAGAAGGTCCAAGGGATACAGTAAACCTGAAGTGAAGCATCGGATTCTGAAACTGGTCTCACAGGAAAGGTTCAAATTATAGACAGTAAGAAAAGTCAGTCCTCTTATACTTAAGTCGGGATTGTGCCTTTTGTATTTAATTCCGATGCTGTTTCTGTGTTTCATCGTCAATACGAAGGTCCAAGGGATGCAGTCAACCTGAAATGCAGCATCAGGTTCTTTAACTGGTCTCACAGGTAACGTTCAAAACATTGACAGTAAGAAGAATCTCTCTTCTTGTACTTATGTCGGCATTGTGCTTTTTGTATTTAATTCCGATGCAATTTCTGTGTTTCATCGTCAATGAGAACGTCCAAGGGATACAGTAAACCTGAAGTGGAGCATCGGAATCTGAAACTGGTCTCACAGGAAAGGCTCAAATTATGGAATGTAAGAAGAGTCCGTCCTCTTCTACTTAAGTCAACCTTGTGCTTTTTGTATTGAATTCCGATTCAATCTCTGAGTTTCATCGTCAATAAGAAGGTCCAAGATATACAGTATTCCAGAAGCGAAGCATCGGAATCTAAAACTTGTCTCACAGGAAAGGTTCAAAGCATAGACAGTAAGAAGAATCGGTCTTCTTGTACTTAAGTCGGCATTGTGCCTTTTGTATTTAATTCCAATGCGATTTCTGTGTTTCATCGTCTATAAGAAGGTCCAAGGGAAACTGTACACCTGATGTGAAGCATCGGAATCTAAAACTTGCCTCACAGGAAAGGTTCAAAACATAGACAGTAAGAAGTGTCAGTCTTCTTGTACGTAAGTCGGCATTGAGCCTTTTGTATTTCATTCTGATGCAGGTTATGTGACTCATCGTCAATAAGGAGGTCCAATGGATACAGAAAACCTGCAGTGAAGCATCGATATCTGCAACTGGTCTCACAGGAAAGGTTCAAATCTTAGAATGTAAGAAGAGTCAGTCCTCTTCTACTTAAGTCAACATTGTGCTTTTTGTAATGAATTCCGATGCAATCTCTGAGTTTCATCGTCAGTAAGAAGGTCCAAGGTATACACTAATCGAGAAGCGAAGCATCGGAATCTAAAACTGGTCTCACAGGAAAGGATCAAAGCATACACAGTAAGAAGAGTCGGTCTTCTTGTACTTAAGTTGGCATTGTGCCTTTTGTATTTAATTCCAATGCGATTTCTGTGTTTCATCGTCTATAAGAAGGTCCGAGGGATGCAGTACACCTGAAGTGAAGCATCGGAATCTAAAACTGGCCTCACAGGAAAGGTGCAAAACATAGACAGTAAGAAGAGTCAGTCTTTCTGTACTTAAGTCGGCATTGTGCCTTTTGTATTTAATTCCGTTGCAATTTCTGTGTTTCATCGGCAATATGAAGGTCCAAGGGAAACAGTAAACCTGAAGTGAAGCATCGGAAACTATAACTGGTCTCACAGGAAAGGTTCAAATCATAGACCGTAAGTAGAGTCAGTCTTCCTGTACTTAAGTCGGCATTTTGCCTTTTGTAGTTAATTCCGATGCAATTTCTATGTCTCATCGTCAATATGAAAGTCCCATGGATACAGAAAACCTGAAGTAAAACATCGGAATCGAAAACTGGTCTCACAACAATGGTTCAAACATAGACAGTTAGAAGAGTCAGTCTTCTTGTACTTAAGTCTACATTGTGCATTTTGTATTTAATTTCGGTGTAATTTCTGCGTTTCATCGTCAATAAGAACGTCCAAGGGATACAGTAAACCTGAAGTAAAGCATCGGAATCTAAAACTGGTCTCACAGGGAAGGTTCGAAACATCGACAGTAAGAAGACTCAGTCTTCTTGTACTTAAGTCTGAATTGCGAGTTTTGTATTTAATTCGGATGCAATTTCTGTGTTCCATCGAATATAAGAAGGTCTAAGGTACACAGTACGCCTGAACTGCCGCATCGATATCTAAAACTGGTCTCACTGGAAAGGTCAAAACATAGACAATAAGAAGAGTCAGTCTTCTTGTACTTAAGTCGGCTTTGCGCCTATTGTATATAATTACGAAGCAACTTCTGTGATTCATTGTCAATACGAAGGACCAAGGGATACAGTAAACTTGAAGAGAAGCATCGGAACCTAAAACTGGTCTCACAGGAAAGGTTCAAATCATAGACTGTACGAGGAGTCAATCTTCTTGTACTTAAGTCGGCATTGTGCTTTTTTTGTATTTAATTCCGATGCAATTTTTGTGTTTCATCGTCAATAAGAAGGACCAAGAGAATCAGTAAACCTGAAGTGAAGCAACGGAATCTAAAATTAGTCTGACTGGAAATGTTCAAACATAGACAGTAAGAAGAGTCAGTCTTCTTGTACTTACGTCGGCATTGTGAATTTTGTATTTAATTCCGATGCAATTTCTGTGTTTCATCGTCAATAAGAAGGTCCAAGAGATACAGTAAACCTGAAGTGAAGCATCGGAATCTAAAACTTGTCTCACACGAAAGGTTCAAAACATAGACAGTAAAAGATTCAGCCTACTTGTACTTGAGTCGACATTGTGCCCTTGAATTTAAATCCGATGCAATTTGTGTGTTTCATCGTCAATTGGTAGGTAAAAGGGATACAGTAAACCTAAAGTGAGGCATAGGAACCTAAAACTGGTCTCACAGGAAAGGTTCAAAACATAGACAGAAAGAAGAGTCAGTCTTCTTGTACTGAAGTCGGCATTGTGCCTTTTGTATTTAACTACGATGCAATTTCTGTGTTCAATCGACAATAAGAAGATCCGAGGGATACAGTATACCTGAGGTGAAGCATCGGAATCTAGGACTGGTCTCACAGGAAAGGTTCAAAGCATAGCCAGTATCATGAGTCAGTCTTCTTGTACTTAAGTCGTCATTGTGATTTCTGTAATTAATTCCAATGCAATTTATGTGTTTCATCGTCTATAAGAAGGTCTAAAGGATACAGTAAACCTGAAGTAAAGCATCGGAATTTAAAACTGTTCTCGCAGGAAAGGCACAAACGTAGACAGTAAGAAGAGTCAGTCTTCTTGCACTTAAGTCGGCATTGTGCCTCTTTGTATTTAATTCTGAACAATTTCTGTGTTTCATCGTCCATAAAAAGGTCCAAGTGATACAGTAAATCTGAAGTGAAGCATAGGAATCTAAAACTGGTCTCACAGGAAAGGTTCAAATCATAGACAGTAAGAAGAGTCAGTCTATTTGCACTTAAGTCGGCATTGTGCCTTTTGTATTTCTTTCCGATGCAGCTTCTGTGTTTCATTGTCAACAAGAAGCTCCAAGGGATACAGTAAACCTGAAGTGAATCATCGGAATCTCAAATTGGTCTCACAGGAAAGGTTCAAATCATAGACAGTATGAATAGTCAGTCTTCTTGTACCTAAGCCGGCATTGTGCCTTTTTGTATTTAATTCCGATGCAATTTCTGTGTTTCATCGTCAATAAGAACGCCAATGGATACAGTTAACCTGAAGTGAACTATCGGAATCTAAAACTGGTCTGACAGGAAAGGTTCGAAACATAGACAGTAAGAAGAGTCAGTCTCCTTGTACTTAATTCGGCATTGTGCATTTTGTATTTAATTCCGATGCAATTTCAGTGTTTCATGGTCAATAAGGAGGTCCAAGGGATACAGTAAACCTGAAGTGAAGCATCAGAATCTAAAACTGGTCTCACAGGAAAGTCTCAAATCAAAGACAGTAAAAAGGGTCAGTCTTCTTGTACTTAAGTCAGCATTGTGCCCCTTTGTATTCAATTCCGATGCAATTTCTGTGTTTCATCGTCAATAAGATGGTCCAAGGGATACAGTAAACATGAAGTAAACCATCGAAATTCAAAACTGGTCTCACAGGTAAGGTTCAAATCATAGAACGTAAGAAGAGTCAGTCTTCTTGTACTTAAGTCGGCATTGTGCCTTTTGCATTTAATTCCGATGCAATTTCTGTGTTTGATCGTCAATAAGAAGGTCCAAGGGATACAGTAAACCTGAAGTGAAGCATCGGAATCTAAAATAGGTCTAACAGGAAAGGTTCAAAACATAGACAGAAAGAAGAGTCTGTCTTCTTGTACTTAAGTCGGCATTGTGAATTTTGTATTTAATTCCGATGCTATTTCTGTGCTTCATCATCTATGATAAGGTCCAAGGGATACATTAATACTGAAGTGAAGCATCGTTATCTAAAACTGGTCTCACAGGATGGGCTCAAATCATTGAATGGAAGAAGAGACAGTCCTCTTGTACTTAAGTCGGCATTGTGCCTTTTGTGTTTAATTACGATGGAATTTCTGTGTTTCATCGTATATACGAACGTCCAAGGGATACAGTAAACCTGAAGTGAAGCATCGGAATCTGAAACTGGTCTCACAGGAAAGGTTCAAAACATAGACAGTGAGAAGAGACATTCCTCTTGTACTTAAGTCGGCATTGTGCCTTTTGTATTTCATTCCGATGCAATCTCTGTGTTTCATCGTCAATAAGAAGGTCCAAGGGATACAGTAAACCTGATGTGAAGCATCGGAATCTAAAACTGGTCACACAGAAATTTTTGAAACGATAGACAGGAAGATGAGTCTGTCTTCTTGTACTTAAGTAGGCATTGTGCTTTTGTATTTAATTTAGATGCAATTTCTGCGTTTCATCGTCAATAAGAAGGTCCAAGGGTTACGGTAAACATGAAGTGAGGTATCGGTATCTCAAACTGGTCTCACGGGAGATGTTCAAAACATAGTCAGTAATTAGAGTCAGTCTTCTCGTTCTTAAGTCGGCTTTGTGCCTTTTGTATTTAATTCCGATTCAAATCTAGTGTGTCATCGGCAATAAGAAGGTCCAAGGGATACAGTAAGCCTGAAGTGAAGCATCGGAATATTAAACTGGTCTCACTGGAAAGGCTCAATTCATAGACAGTAAGAAGAGTCAGTCTTCTTGTACTTAAGATGGCATTGTGCCTTTGTATTTAAGTCCGATGCAATTTCTGTGATTTATCGTCAATAAGAATGTCCAAGTGATACAGTAAACCGGAAGTGAAGAATCGGAATCTAAAACTGGTCTCACAGGGCAGGTTCAAAGCTTAGACAGTAAGAAGAGTCAGACCTATTGTACCTGAGTCGGCATTGTGCCTTTTGTAATTTACTCCGCTGTGATATCTGTGTTTCATCGTCAATGAGAAGGTCCAAGGGATACAGTAAACCTGAAGTGAAGAATCGCAATCTAAAACTGGTCTCAGAGGAAAGGTTGAAAACATAGACAGTAAGAAGAGACATTCCTTGTGTTCTTATGTTGGCATTGAGATGTTTGTAATTCAATCCTATGCAATTTCTGTGTTCCATCGTCAATAAGAAGGTCGAAGGGATACAGTAATCCTGAAGTGAAGCATCGTAATATAATATTGGTCTGACAAGAAAGGTTCAAAACATAGACAGTAAGAGGAGTCAGTCTTCTTGTACTTAAGTCGGCACTATGCATTTTGTATTTGATTCCGATGCCATTTCTGTGTTTCATCGTCAATAGGAAGGTCAAAGGGACACAGTCAGCCTGAAGTGCAGCATCGGAATCTTAAACTGGTCTCACAGGAAAGATCAAAACATAGACAGTAACAAGAGTCAGTCTTCTGGTACTTAAGTCGGCATTGTGCCTTCTGTACTTAATTCCGATGCAATTTCTGTGTTTCATCGTCAATAAGAAGTTCCAAGGGGTACAGTAATCCTAAAGTGAAGCATTGGAACCTAAAATGGTCCGACAGAAAAGGTTCAAAACATAGACAGTAAGAAGAGTTAGTCTTCTTGCACGTAAGTCGGCATTGTGCATTTTGTATTTATTTCCGATGCCGTTTCTGTGTTTCATCGTCAATACGAAGGTCCAAGGGATACAGTAAACCTGAAGTGAAGCATCGGAATCTGAAAATGGTCTCACCGGAAAGGCTCTAATTATAGAATGAAAGAAGAGTCAGCCTTCTTGTACTTAAGCCTGCATTGTGCCTTTAGTATTTACTTCCAATGGATTTTCTGTGTTTCATCGTCAATAAGAAGGTCCAAGGGATTCAGTAAACCTGAAGTGAAGCTTCGGAATCTAAAACTGGTCTCACAGGAAATGCTCAATTCATAGCCAGTAAGAAAAGTCAGTCTTCTTGTATTGAAGACGGCATTGTGTTTTTGTATTTGAGTCCGATGCAATTTCAGTGTTTTATCGTCAATAAGAAGGCCCAAGGGATACAGTAAACCGGAAGTAAAAAATCGGAATCTAAAAGTGGTCTCACCGGAAAGGTTCAAAGAATAGACAGTAAGAAGAGTCAGACCTCTTGTACTTGATTCAACATTGTGCCTTTTGTATTTTACTCCGATGCGATATCTGTGTTTCATCGTCAATGAGAAAGTCCAAGGGATACAGTAAACATGAAGTGAAGCATCGGAATCTGAAACTGGTCTCACAGGAAAGGTTCAAAGAATAGACAGTAAGAAGAGTCAGACCTCTTGTACTTGATTCGACATTGTGCCTTTTGTATTTTACTCCGATGCAATATCTGTGTTTCATCGTCAATAAGAAGGTCCAAGGGATACAGTAAACCTGAAGTGAAGCATCGGAATCTCAAACTAGTCTCACAGGAAATGTTCAAAAGATAAACAGTAAGAAGAGTCTGTCTTCTCGTACTTAAGTCGGCATTGTGCGTTTTGTATTTAATTCCGATTCAATTACAGTGTGTCATCGTCAACAAGAAGGTCCAAGGGATACAGTAAATCTGAAGTGAAGCATCGGAATCTAAAAATGGTCTCACAGGAAAGGCTCAATTCATTGACAGTAAGAAGAGTCAGTCTTCTTGTACTTATGACGGCATTGTGCCTTTGTAATTAAGTCCGATGCAATTTCAGTGTTTTATCGTCAATTAGAAGGTCCAAGGTATACAGTAAACTGGAAGTGAAGAATCGGAATCTAAAACTGATCTCACAGGAAATATTCAAAACATAGACTGTAAGAAGAGTTAGTCTCCTTGTACATTAGTCGGCATTGTGCCTTTTGTATTTAATTCCGATGCAATTTCTGTGTTTCATCTTCAGTAAGCAGGTCCAAGGGATACAGTAAACCTGAAGTAAAGCATCGGAATCTGAAACTGGTCTCACAGGAAAGGTTCAAATTATAGACAGTAAGAAGAGTCAGTTTTCACGTACTTAAGTCGGCATTGTGCCTTTTATATTTAAGTCCTATGCAATTTCAGTGTTTTATCATCAATGAGAAAGTCCAAGGGATACAGTAAACGTTAAGTGAAGCATCGTAATCTGAAGCTGGTCTCACAGGAAAGGCTAAAATTATGGAATGTAAGAAGAGTCAGTCTTCTAGTACTAAAGTCTGCATAGTGCTTTTTTTTAGAATCCGATGCAATTGCTGCGTTTCATCGTCAATAAGAAAGTCCAAGGAATACAGTAAACCTGAAGTGAAGCATCGGAATCTCAAACTAGTCTCACAGGAAATGTTCAAAAGACAAACAGTAAGAAGAGTCTGTCTTCTCGTACTTAAGTCGGCATTGTGCGTTTTGTATTTAATTCCGATTCAATTACAGTGTGTCATCGTCAATAAGAAGGTCCAAGGGATACAGTAAATCTGAAGTGAAGCATCGGAATCTAAAAATGGTCTCACAGGAAAGGCACAATTCATAGACAGTAAGAAGAGTCAGTCTTCTTGTACTTATGACGGCATTGTGCCTTTGTAATTAAGTCCGATGCAATTTCAGTGTTTTATCGTCAATTAGAAGGTCCAAGGGATACAGTAAACCGGAAGTGAAGAATCGGAATCTAAAACTGGTCTCATAGGATAGGTTCAAAGAATAGACAGTAAGAAGAGTCAGACCTATTGTACCTGATTCAACATTGTGCCTTTTGTATTTTACTCCGATGCGGTATCTGGGTTTCATCGTCAATGAGAAGGTCCAAGGGATACAGTAAACCTGAAGTGATGCATCGGAATCAGATACTGGTCTCACAGGAAAGGCTCAAATCATAGAATGTAAGAAGAGTCAGTCTCCTTGTAGTTTAGTCGGCAATGTGCCATTTCTATATAATTCCGATACGATTTCTGTACCTCATCGTCAGTAAGAAGGTCCATGGGATACAGTAAACCTGATGTGAAGCATCGCAAACTAATATTGGTCTAACAAGACGGGCTCACAACATAGACAGTAAGAAGAGTCAGTCTTCTTGTACTTAAGTCGGCATTGTGTATTTTGCATTTATTTCCGATGAAATTTCTGTTTTTCATCGTCAATAAGAAGGTCGAAGGGATACAGTAAACCTGAAGTGAAGCATCGGAATCGGAAACTGGTCTCAAAGGAAAGGTTCAAGTTATAGACAGTAAGAAGAGTCAGTCTGCTTGTACTTAAGTCGGGATTGTGCCTTTTGTATTTAATTCCGATGCTGTTTCTGTGTTTCATCGTCAGAACGAAGGTCCAAGGGATGCAGTCAACCTGAAGTGCAGCTTCGGAATCTTAAACTGGTCTCACAGGAAATGTTCAAAACATAGTAAGAAGAGTCACTCTTCTCGTACTTAAGTCGCCATTGTGCCTTTTGTAGTTAATTCCGATGCAATTTCTGTGTGTCATCGACAACAAGAATGTCCAAAGGATACAGTAAACCTGAAGTGAAGCATCGGAATCTAAAGCTGGACTCACTGGAAAGGCTCAAATCATAGACAGTAAGAAGAGTCAGCCTTCTTGTACTTAAGTCGGCATTGTGCCATTTGTATTTACTTGCTATGCGATTTCTGTGTTTCATCGTCAATAAGAAGGTCCAAGTGATACAGTAAACCCGAAGTGAAACATCGGATTCTAATACTGGCCTCACAGGATAGGTTTAAACATAGACAGTAAAAAGAGTCAGTCTTCTTGTACTTAGGTCGGCATTGTGCCTTTTCTATATAATTCCGATACAATTTCTGTATTTCATCATCAATAAGAAGGTCCAAGGGATACAGTAAACCTGAAGTGAAGCATCGCTAACTAAAATTTGTCTAACAAGAGGGGTTCACAACATAGACAGTAAGAAGAATCAGTCTTCTTGTACTTAAGTCGGCATTGTGACTTTTGTATTTAATTCCGATGCAATTTCTGTGTTTCATCGTCAATAAGAAGGTAGAAGGGATACAGTAAACCTGAAGTGAAGCATCGGAATCTGAAACTGGTCTCACAGGAAAGGCTCAAATCATAGAATGCAAGAATTGTCAGTCTCCTTGTACTTACGTCGGCATTGTGCCATTTCCATTTAATTCCGATGCAATTTTTGTGCTTCATCGTCAATTAGAAGGTCCACGGGATACAGTAAACCTGAAGTGAACCATCGGAATCTCAAACTGGTCTCACTGGAAATGATCAAAACATAGTAAGAAGAGTAACTCTTCTCGTACTTAAGTCGGCATTGTGCCTTTTGTACTTAATTCCGTTGCAATTTCTGTGTTTCATCGTCAATTAGAAGGTCCAAGGGATACAGTAAACCTGAGATGAAGCATCGGAATCTAAAACTAGTCTCACAGGAAAGGCTCAAAACTTAGACAGTAAGAAGAGTCAGACTTCTTGTACTAAAGTCAGAATGGTGCCTTTTGTATTTAATTCAAATGCAATTTCTGTGTTTCATCGTCAACAAGAAGGTCCAAGGGAAACAGTAAACCTGAAATGAAACATCGGAATCTAAAACAAGTCTCACAGGAAATTCTCAAATCATAGACAGTAAGATGAGTCAGTCTTCTTGCACTAAAGTCGGCATGGTGCCTTTTGTATTTAATTCCAATGAAATTTCTGTGTTTCATCGTCAATAAGAAGGTCCAAGGGATACAGTCAACCTGAAGTGCAGCTTCGGAATCTTAAACTGGTCTCACAGGAAATGTTCAAATCATAGTAAGAAGAGTCACTCTTCTCGTACTTAAGTCGGCATTGTGCCTTTTGTAGTTAATTCCGATGCAATTTCTGTGTGTCATCGACAACAAGAATGTCCAAAGGATACAGTAAACCTGAAGTGAAGCATCGGAATCTAAAGCTGGACTCACTGGAAAGGCTCAAATCATAGACAGTAAGAAGAATCAGTCTTCTTGTACTTAAGTCGGCATTGTGACTTTTGTATTTAATTCCGATTCAATTTCTGTGTTTCATCGTCAATAAGAAGGTAGAAGGGATACAGTAAACCTGAAGTGAAGCATCGGAATCTGAAACTGGTCTCACAGGAAAGGCTCAAATCATAGATTATAAGAAGAGTCAGTCTCCTTGTACTTACGTCGGCATTGTGCCATTTCCATTTAATTCCGATGCAATTTCTGTGTGTCATCGACAACAAGTTTGTCCAAGTCATACAGTAAACCTGGCGTGAAGCATCGGAATCTAAAACTGGTCTCACAGGAAAGGTTCAAACATAGACAGTAAGAAGAGTCAGACTTCTTTTACTTAATTCGTCATTGTGCTTTTTGTATTTAATTCCGATGCAATTTCTGTGTTTCATCGTCCATAAGAAGGTCCAAGGGATTCAGTTAACCTGTGGTGAAGCATCGGAATCTAAAACTGGTCTCACAGGAAAGGCTCAATTCATAGACAGTAAGAAGAGTCAGTCTTCTTGTACTTAAGAGGGCATTGTGCCTTTGTATTTAAGTCCGATGCAATGTCAGTGTTTTATCGTCAATAAGAAGGTCCAACGGATACATTAAACCGGAAGTGAAGTAATCGGAATATAAAACTGATCTCACAGGAAAGGTTCAAAGAATAGACAGTAAGAAGAGTCAGACCTCTTGTACTTGAGTCGGTATTGTGCCTTTTGTATTTTACTCCGATGCATTTTCTGTGTTTCATCGTCCATAAGAGGGTCCTAGGAATTCAGTAAACCTGAAGTTAAGCATCGGAATCTCAAACTGTTCTCTCAGGAAATATTCAAAACATAGACTGTAAGAAGAGTCAGTCTCCTTGTACATAGGTCGGCATTGTGCCTTTTGTCTTTAATTCCGATGCAATTTCTGTGTTTCATCGTCAGTAAGAAGGTCCAAGGGATACAGTAAACCTGAAGTGAAGCATCGGATTCTGAAACTGGTCTCACAGGAAAGGTTCAAATTATAGACAGTAAGAAAAGTCAGTCCTCTTATACTTAAGTCGGGATTGTGCCTTTTGTATTTAATTCCGATGCTGTTTCTGTGTTTCATCGTCAATACGAAGGTCCAAGGGATGCAGTCAACCTGAAGTGCAGCATCAGGTTCTTTAACTGGTCTCACAGGTAACGTTCAAAACATTGACAGTAAGAAGAATCTCTCTTCTTGTACGTATGTCGGCATTGTGCTTTTTGTATTTAATTCCGATGCAATTTCTGTGTTTCATCGTCAATGAGAACGTCCAAGGGATACAGTAAACCTGAAGTGGAGCATCGGAATCTGAAACTGGTCTCACAGGAAAGGCTCAAATTATGGAATGTAAGAAGAGTCCGTCTTCTTGTACTAAAGTCTGCATAGTGCTTTTTTTTAGACTCCGATGGAATTGCTGCGTTTCATCGTCAATAAGATGGTCCAAGGGATACAGTAAACCTGAAGAGCAAGCATCGAAATCTCAAACTGGTCTCACGGGAAATGTTCAAAACATAGACAGTAAGAAGAGTCAGTCTCCTTGTACTTAAGTCGGCATTTTGCCATTTCCATTTAATTATGCTGCAATTTCTGTGTTTCATCGTCAATAAGAAGGTCAAAGGGACACAGTGAACCTGAAATGAAACATCGGAATCTAAAACAAGTCTCACAGGAAATTCTCAAAACATAGCCAGTAAGATGAGTCCGTCTTCTTGCACTAAAGTCGGCAAAGTGCCTTTTGTATTTAATTCCAATGTAAATTCTGTGTTTCATCGTCAATAAGAAGGTCCAAGGGATACAGTAAACCTGAAGTGCGGCAACGGAATCTCAAACTGGTCTCACAGGAATTGTTCAAAACATAGTACGAACAGCCACTCTTCTCGTACTTAAGTCGGCATTGTGCCTTTTGTATTTAATTCCGATGCAATTTCTGGGTGTCATCGACAATAAGATTGTCCAAGGGATACAGTACACCTGAAGTGAAGCATCGGAATCTAAAAATGGTCTCACAGGAAAGGCTCAATTCATAGACAGTGAGAAGAGTCAGTCTTCTTGTACTTAAGACGGCATTGTGCCTTTGAATTTAAGTCCGATGCAATTTCAGTGCTTTATCGTCAATTAGAAGGTCCAAGGGATATAGTAAACCGGAACTGAAGAATCGGACACTAAAACTGGTCTCACAGGAAAGGTTCAAAGAATAGACAGTAAAAAGAGTCAGACGTCTTAAACTTGAGTCGGCATTGTGCCTTTTGTATTTTACTCCGATGCGATATCTGTGTTTTATCGACAATATGAAGGTCCAAGGGATACAGTAAACCTGAAGTGAAGCATCGATATCTAAAACTGGTCTCACAGGAAAGGCACAAAAGCATAGACGGTAAGAAGAGTCAGTCTTCTTGTACATAAGTCGGCATTGAGCATTTTGTATTTAATTCCGATGCAATTTCTGTGTTTCATCGTCAATAAGTAGGTCCAAGGGATTCAGTAAACCTGAAGTGAAGCATCGGAATCTAAAACTGGTCTCACAGGAAAGGCTCAATTCAAAGACAGTAAGAAGAGACAGTCCTCTTGTACTTAAGACGGCATTGTGCCTTTGTATTTAAGTCCGATTCACTTTCAGTGTTTTATCGTCAATAAGAAGGTCCAAGGTATACAGTAAACCGGAAGTGAAGAATCGGAATATAAAACTGGTCTCACAGGAAAGGTTCAAAGAATAGACAGTAAGATGAGTCAGACCTCTTGTACTTGAGTCCGCATTACGCCTTTTGTATTTTACTCCGATGCGATAACTGTGTTTCATCGTCAATAAGAAGGTCCAAGGGATACAGTAAACCTGAAGTGAAGCATCGGAATTTGAAACTGGTCTCACAGGAAAGGTTCAAATTATAGACAGTAAGAGGAATCAGTCTTCTTGTACATAAGTCGGGATTGTGCCTTTTGTATTTAATTCCGATGCTGTTTCTGTGTTTCATCGTCAATACGAAGGTCCAAGGGATGCAGTCAACCTGAAGAGCAGCATCGGATTCTTAAACTGGTCTCTCAGGAAAGGTTCAAAACATTGACAGTAAGAAGAGTCAGTCTTCTTGTACTAAAGTCGGCATAGTGCCATTTGTGTTTAATGCCAATGTAATTTCCGTGTTTCATCGTCAATAGGAAGGTCCAAGGGATACAGTAAACCTGAAGTGGAGCATCGGAATCTCAAACTGGTCTAACACGAAATGTTCAAACGTAGTAAGAAGAGTCACTCTTCTCGTACTTAGGTCGGCATTGTGCCTTTTGTATTTAGTTCTGATGCAATTTCTGTGTTTCATCGTCAATAAGAAGGTCCAAGGGATACAGTAAACCTGAAGTGAAGCATCGGAATCTGAAACTGGTCTCACAGGAAAGGCTCAAATTATGGAATGTAAGAAGAGTCAGTCTTCCTGTACTAAAGTCTGCATAGTCATTTTTTTTAGAATCCGATGCAATTGCTGCGTTTCATCGTCAATAAGAAGGTCCAAGGGATACAGTAAACCTGAAGTGCAGCATCGGAATCTCAAACTGGTCTCACAGGATATGGTCAAAACATAGACAGTAAGAAGAGTCAGTCTTCTCGTACTTAAGTCGGCATTGTGCGTCTTGTATTTAATTCCGATTCAATTTCAGTGTGTCATCGTCAATAAGAAGGTCCAAGGGATACAGTAAACCTGAAGTGAAGCATCGGAAATTAAAAATGGTCTCACAGGAAAGGCTCAATTCATAGACAGTAAGAAGAGTCTCTCTTCTTGTAATTAAGACGGCATTGCGCCTTTGTATTTAAGTCCGATGCAATTTCAGTGTTTTATCGTCAATTTTGAGGTCCAATGGGATACAGTAAACCGGAAGTGATGAATCGGAAACTAAAACTGGTCTCACAGGAAAGGTTCAAAGAATTGACAGTAAGAAGAATCAGACCTCTTGTACTTGAGTCGGCATTGTGCCTTTTGTATTTTACTCCGATGCGATATCTGTGTTTCATCGTCAATACGAAGGTCCAAGGGATACAGTAAACCTGAAGTGAAGCATTGGAATCTCAAACTGGCCTCACAGGAAATATTCAAAACATAGACTGTAAGAAGAGTCAGTCTCCTTTTACATAAGTCGGCATTGTGCTTTTTGTATTTAATTCCGATGCAATTTCTGTGTTTCATCGTCAGTAAGAAGGTCCAAGGGATACAATAAACCTGAAGTGAAGCATCGGAATCTGAAACTGGTCTCACAGGAAAGGTTCAAGTTATAGACAGTAAGAAGAGTCAGTCTTCTTGTACTTAAGTCGGGATTGTGCCTTTTGTATTTAATTCCGATGCTGTTTCTGTGTTTCATCGTCAATACGAAGGTCCAAGGGATGCATTCAACCTGAAGTGCAGCATCGGATTCTTAAACTGGTCTCACAGGAAACGTTCAAAACGTTGACAGTAAGAAGAATCTGTCTTCTTGTACGTATGTCGGCATTCATAGACAGTAAGAAGAGTCAGTCTTCTTGTACTTAAGACGGCATTGTGCCTTTGAATTTAAGTACGATGCAATTTCAGTGCTTTATCGTCAATTAGAAGGTCCAAGGGATACAGTAAACCGGAAGTGATGAATCGGAAACTAAAACTGGTCTCACAGGAAAGGTTCAAAGAATAGACAGTAAGAAGAATCAGACCTCTTGTACTTGAGTCGGCATTGTGCCTTTTGTATTTTACTCCGATGCGATATCTGTGTTTCATCGTCAATACGAAGGTCCAAGGGATACAGTAAACCTGAAGTGAAGCATTGGAATCTCAAACTGGTCTCACAGGAAATATTCAAAACATAGACTGTAAGAAGAGTCAGTCTCCTTTTACATAAGTCGGCATTGTGCCTATTGTATTTTAATCCGATGCGATATCTGTGTTTCATCGTCAATAAGAAGGTCCAAGGGATACAGTAATCCTGAAATGAAGCATCGGAATCTAAAACTAGTCTCACAGGCAGGGATCAAAACTAAGACAGTAAGAAGAGTCACACTTCTTGTACTAACGTCGGCATAGTGCCTTTTGTATTTAATTCAAATTCAATTTCTGTGTTTCATCGTCAATAAGAAGGTCCAAGGGATACAGTAAACCTGAAGTGAGGCATCGGAATCTCAAACTGGTCTCACAGGAAATGTTCAAATTATAGACAGTAAGAGGAGTCACTCTTCTCGTACTTAAGTCGGCATTGTGCCTTTTGTATTTAGTTCCGATGCAATTTCTGTGTGTCATAGACAATAAGATTGTCCCAGGGATACAGTAAACCTGAAGTGAAGCATCGGAATCTAAAACTGGTCTCACAGGAAAGGCTCAAATCATAGACAGTAAGAAGAGTCAGCCTTCTTGTATTTTAGTCGGCATTGTGCCAATTGTATTTACTTCCGACGCAATTTCTGTGTTTCATCGTCAATAAGATTGTCCCAGGGATACAGTAAACCTGAAGTGAAGCATCGGAATCTAAAACTGGTCTCACAGGAAAGGCTGAAATCATAGACAGTAAGAAGAGTCAGCCTTCTTGTATTTAAGTCGGCATTGTGCCAATTGTATTTACTTCCAACGCAATTTCTGTGTTTCATCGTCAATAAGAAGGTCCAAGGGATACAGTAAACCTGAAGTGAAGCATCGGAATCTGAAACTGGTCTCACAGGAGAGGTTCAAATTATAGACAGTAAGAGGAGTCAGTCTTCTTGTACTTAAGTCGGGATTGTGCCTTTTGTATTTAATTCCGATGCTGTTTCTGTGTTTCATCGTCAATACGAAGGTCCAAGGGATGCAGTCAACCTGAAGAGCAGCATCGGATTCTTAAACTGGTCTCACAGGAAAGGTTCAAAACATTGACAGTAAGAAGAGTCAGTCTACTTGTACTTAAGTCGGCATTGTGCTTTTTGTATTTAATTCCGATGCAATTTCTGTGTTTCAACGTCAATGAGAAGGTCCAAGGGATACAGTAAACCTGAAGTGAAGCATCGGAATCTGAAACTGGTCTCACAGGAAAGGCTCAAATTATGGAATGTAAGAAGAGTCAGTCTTCTTGTACTAAAGTCTGCATAGTGCTTTTTCTTTAGAATCCGATGCATTTGCTGCGTTTCGACGTCAATAAGAAGGTCCAAGGGATGCAGTAAACCTGAAGTGCAGCATCGGAATCTCAAACTGGTCTCACAGGAAAGGCTCAAATTATAGGCAGTGAGAAGAGTCTGTCTTCTTGTACTTAAGTCGGGATTGTAGCTTTAGTTTTTAATTCCAATGCTGTTTCTGTGTTTCATCGTCAATACGAAGGTCGAAGGGATGCAGTCAACCTGAAGTTCAGCTTCGGAATCTTAAACTGGTCTCACAGGAAACGTTCAAAACATTGACGGGAAGAAGAGTCAGTCTTCTTGTACTTAAGTCTACATTGTGCTTTTTGAATTTAATTCCGATGCAATATCTGTGTTTCATCGTCAATGAGAAGGTCCAAGAGATACAGTAAACCTGTAGTGAAGCATCGGAATCTAAAACTAATCTCACAGGAAAGGATCAAAACATAGACAGTAAGAAGAGATATTCCTTGTGTTCTTATGTCGGCAATGAGCTTTTTGTATTTCAATCCGATGCAATTGTTGTGTTTCATCGTCAATAAGAAAGTCCGAGGGATACAGTAAACCTGGAGTGAAGCATCGGAATCAGATACTGGTCTCACAGGAAAGGCTCAAATCATTGAATGTAAGAAGAGTCAGTCTTCTTATACTTAAGTCGACATTGTGCCTTTTGTATTTAATTCCGATGCAATTTCTGTGTTTCATCGTCAATAAGAAGGTCAAAGGGACACAGTGAACGTAAAGTGAAGCATTGATATCTAAAACTGGTCTCACAGGATATGCTCAAATCATAGAATGTAAGAAGAGTCAGTCTTCTTGTACTTAAGTCAGCATTGAGCCTTTTGTATTTAATTCCGATGCAATTTCTGTGTTTCATCGTCAATAAGAAGCTCCAAGGGATACAGTCAACCTGAAGTGCAGCATCGGAATCTTAAAGTGGTATCACAGGAAAGGTCAAAACACAGACAGTAACAATAGTCAGTCTTCTGGTACTTAAGTCGGTATTGTGCCTATTGTACATAATTCCGATGCAATTTCTGTGTTTCATCGTCAATAAGAAGGTCCAAGGGATACAGTAATCCTAAAGTGAAGCATCGGAATCTAAAATTAGTCTGACAGAAAAGGTTCAAAACATAGACAGTAAGAAGAGTCAGTCTTCTTGTACATGAGTCGGCATTGTGCATTTTGTATTTAACTCCGATGCAGTTTCTGGATTTCATCGTCAATACGAAGGTCCAAGGGATACAGTAAACCTGAAGTGAAGCATCGCAATCTGAAAATGGTCTCACAGGAAAGGCTCAAATTATAGAATGTTAGAAGAGTCAGCCTTCTTGTACTTAAGTCGGCATTGTGCCTTTCGTATTTACTTCCAATGCAATTTCTGTGTTTTATGGTCAATAAGGAGGTCCAAGGGATACAGTAAACCAGACGTGAAGCGTCGGAGTCTAAAACTGGTCTGACAGGAAAGGTTCAAAACATACACAATTAGAAGAGAGAGTCCTTTTGTACTTATGTCGGCATTGAGCTTTTTGTATTTAAATCCGAAGCGATTTCAGTTGTTCATCGTCAATAAGAAGGTCCAAGGTATACAGTAAACCTGAAGTGAAGCATCGGAGTCTAAAACTGTCCTCACAGGAAAGGTTCAAGTCGTAGAATGTAAGAAGAGACAGTGATCTTGTTCTTAAGTTGGCATTGTGCCTTTTGAATTTAATTCCGATGCAATTTTTGTATTTCATCGTCAATAAGAAGGTCCAAGGGATACAGTAAACCTGAAATGAAACGTCGGAATCTAAAACTAGTCTCACAGGAAATTCTCTAAACATAGACAGTAAGATGAGTCAGTCTTCTTGTACTAAAGTCGACATAGTGACTTTTGTGTTTATTTCAATGTAATTTCTGTGTTTCATCGTCAATAAGAATTTCCAAGGGATACAGTATACCTGAAGTGAAGCATCGGAGTCTCAAACTGCTCTCACAGGAAATGTTCAAACACAGTAAAAAGAGTCACTCTTCTCGCACTTAGGTCGGCATTGTGCCTTTTGTATTTAATTCCGATTCAATTTCGGTGTGTCATCGATAATAAGATTGTGCAAGGGATACAGTAAACCTGAAGTGAAGCATCGGAATCTAAAACTGGTCTACAGGGAAGGCTCAAATAATAGACAGTAAGAAGAGTCAGTCTTCTTGTACTTAAGTCGGCATTGTGCCATTTGTATTTAATTCAAATTCAATATCTGTGTTTTATCGTCAATAAGAAGGTCCAAGAGATACAGTAAACTTGAAATGAAACATCGGAATCTAAAACAAGTGTCACAGGAAATTCTCAAAACATAGACAGTAAGATCAGTCAGTCTTCTTGCACTAAAGTCGGCATAGTGCCTTTTGTATTTAATTCCAATGTAATTTCTGTGTTTCATCGTCAATAAGAAGGTCCAAGGGATACAGTAAATCTGAAGTGAGGCATCGGAATCTCAAACTGGTCTCACAGGAAATGTTCAAAGCATAGTACGAAAAGTCACTCTTCTCGTACTTAAGTCGGCATTGTGCCTTTTGTATTTAATTCCGATGCAATATCTGTGTGTCATCAACAATAAGATTGTCCAAGGGATACAGTAAACCTGAAGTGAAGCATCGGAATCTAAAACTGCTCGCACAGGAAAGGCTCAAATCATAGACAGTAAAAAGAGTCAGCCTTCTTGTACTTAAGTCGGCATTGTGCCATTTGTATTTACTTCCAACGCAATTTCTGTGTTTCATCGTCAATAAGAAGGTCCAAGGGATACAGTAAACCTGACGTGAAGCATTTGAATCTAAAACTGGTCTCACAGGATAGGTTCAAACATAGACAGTAAGAAGAGTTAGTCTTCTTTTACTTAAGTCGTCATTGTGCCTTTTGTATTTTATTCCGTGCAATTTCTGTGTTTCATCGTCAATAATAAGGTCCAAGGGATTCTGTAAACCTTAAGTGAAGCATCGGAATCTAAATCTGGTCTCACACGAAATCCTCAATTCAAAGACAGTAAGAAGAGTCAGTCCTCTTGTACTTAAGACGGCATTGTGCCTTTGTATTTAAGTCCGATTCAATTTCAGTGTTTTATCGTCAATAAGAAGGGCCAAGGTATACAGTAAACCGGAAGTGAAGAATCGGAATATAAAACTGGTCTCACAGGAAAGGTTCAAAGAATAGACAGTAAGATGAGTCAGACCTCTTGTACTTGAGTCGGCATTATGCCTTTTGTATTTTACTCCGATGCGATAACTGTGTGACATTGACAATCAGATTGTCCAAGGGATACAGTAAACCTGAAGTGAAGCATCGGAATCTAAAACTGGTCGCACAGGAAAGGTTCAAATTATAGACAGTAAGAGGAGTCAGGCTTCTTGTACTTAAGTCGGGATTGTGCCTTTTGTATTTCATTCCGATGCTGTTTCTGTGTTTCATCGTCAATACGAAGGTCCAAGGGATGCAGTCAACCTGAAGAGCAGCATCGGATTCTTAAACTGGTCTCACAGGAAAGGTTCAAAACATTGACAGTAAGAAGAGTCAGTCCTCTTGTACTTAAGTCGGCATTGTGCTTTTTGTATTTAATTCCGATGCAATTTCTGTGTTTAATCGTCATTGAGAAGGTCCAAGGGATACAGTAAACCTGAAGTGAAGCATCGGAATCTGAAACTGGTCTCACAGGAAAGGATCAAATTATGGAATGTAAGAAGAGTCAGTCTTCTTACACTTAAGTCGACATTGTGCCTTTTTTATTTAATTCCGATGCAATTTGTGTTTCATCGCCAATAAGAAGGTCGAAGGGATACAGTAAACCTGAAGTGAAGCATCGGAATCTGAAACTGGTCTCACAGGAAAGGTTCAAATTACAGACAGTAAGAGGAGTCAGTCTTCTTGTACTTAAGTCGGGATTGTGCCTTTTATATTTAATTCCGATGCTGTTTCTGTGTTTCATCGTCAATACGAAGGTCCAAGGGATACAGTAAACCTGCAGTGCAGCATCGGAATCTCAAACTGGTCTCACAGGATATGGTCAAAACATAGACAGTAAGAAGAGTCAGTCTTCTCGTACTTAAGTCGGCATTGTGCGTCTTGTATTTAATTCCGATTCAATTTCAGTGTGTCATCGTCAATAAGAAGGTCCAAGGGATACAGTAAACCAGAAGTGAAGCATCGGAATCAGATACTGGTCTCACAGGAAGGGCTCAAATCATTGAATGTAAGAAAAGTCAGTCTTCTTATACTTAAGTCGACATTGTGCCTTTTTTATTTAATTCCGATGCAATTTGTGTTTCATCGCCAATAAAAAGGTCGAAGGGATACAGTAAACCTGAAGTGAAGCATCGGAATCTGTAACTAGTCTCACAGGAAAGGCTCGAATCATAGAATGTAAGAAGAGTCAGTCTCCTTGTACTTAAGTCGGCATTGTGCCATTTCCATTTAAATATGATGCAATTTCTGTGTTTTATCGTCAATAAGAGGGTCAAAGGGACACAGTGAACGTAAAGTATAGCATTGATATCTAAAACTGGTCTCACAGGATATGCTCAAATCATAGAATGTAAGAAGAGTCAGTCATCTTGTACTTAAGTCAGCATTGAGGCTTTTGTATTTAATTCCGTTGCAATTTCTGTGTTTCATCGTCAATAAGAAGCTCCAAGGGATACAGTAAACCTGAAGTGAGGCATCGGAATCTCAAAGTGGTCTCACAGGAAATGTTCAAAACATAGTACGAAAAGTCACTCTTCTCGTACTTAGGTCGGCATTGTGCCTTTTGTATTTAATTCCGATTCAATTTCTGTGTGTCATCGACAATGAGATTGTGCAAGGGATACAGTAAACCTGACGTGAAGCATTGGAGTCTAAAACTGGTCTCACAGGAAAGGTTCAAACATAGACAGTAAGAAGAGTTAGTCTTCTTTTACTTAAGTCGTCATTGTGCCTTTTGTATATAATCCCTTGCAATTTGTGTGTTTCATCGTCAATAATAAGGTCCAAGGGATTCAGTAAACCTGAAGTGAAGCATCGGAATCTAAAACTGGTCTCACAGGAAAGGCTCAATTCATAGACAGTAAGAAGGGTCAGTCGTCTTGTACTTAAGACGGCATTGTGCCTTTTTATTTAAGTCCGATTCAATTTCAGTGTTTTATCGTCAATAAGAAGGTCCAAGGTATACAGTAAACCGGAAGTGAAGAATCGGAATATAAAACTGGTCTCACAGGAAAGGTTCAAACGTAGACAGTAAGATGAGTCAGTATTCTTGTACTTAAGTCGATATTGTCCCATTTGTATTTAATTCCGATGCAATTTCTGTGTTTTATCGTCAATAAGAAGGTCCAAGGAATACAGTAAACTTGAAGTGAAGCATCGGAATCTAAATGTGGTCTCACAGGAAAGGTTCAAATCATATACAGTAAGAAGAGTCAGTCTTCTAGTGGTTAAGTCGGCTCTGTGCCTTGTGTATTTAATTCCGATACAATTTCAGTGTTTCATCGACTACAAGAAGTTCCATGGGATACAGTAAACCTGAAATGTAGCATCGGAATCTAAAACTGGTCTCACAGGAAAGGCTCAAATGATAGACAGCATGAAGAGTCAGTCTTCTTGTACTAAGGTCGGCATTGTGCCTTTTGTATTTAATTCCGTTTCAATTTCTGTGTGTCATTGACAATAAGATTGTGCAAGGGATACAGTAAACCTGAAGTGAAGCATCGGAATCTAAAACCGGTCTCACAGGAAAGGCTCAAATCATAGACAGTAAGAAGAGTCAGTCTTCTTGTACTTAAGTCGGCATTGTGCCTTTTGTATTGATTTCCGATTCAATACTGTGTTTTATCGACAATAAGAACGTCCAAGAGATACAGTAAACTTGAAATGAAACATCGGAATCTAAAACAAGTCTCACAGGAAATTCTCAAAACATAGACAGTAAGATGAGTCAGTCTTCTTGCACTAAAGTCGGCATAGTGCCTTTTGTATTAAATCCAATGTAATTTCTGTGTTTCATCGTCAATAAGAAGGTCCAAGGGATACAGTAAACCTGAAGTGAGGCATCGGAATCTCAAACTGGTCTCACAGGAAATGTTCAAAACATAGTACGAAAAGTCACTCTTCTCGTACTTAAGTCGGCATTGTCCCTTTTGTATTTAATTCCGATGCAATTTCTGTGTGTCATTGACAATAAGATTGTCCAAGGGATACAGTAAACCTGAAGTGAAGCATCGGAATCTAAAACTGGTCGCACAGGAAAGGCTCAAATCATAGACAGTAAGAAGAGTCAGCCTTCTTGTACTTAAGTCGGCATTGTGCCATTTGTATTTACTTCCAACGCAGTTTCTGTGTTTCATCTTCAGTACGAAGGTCCAAGGGATACAGTAAACCTGACGTGAAGCATTGGAATCTAAAACTGGTCTCACAGGAAAGGTTCAAACATAGACAGTAAGAAGAGTTAGTCTTCTTTTACTTAAGTCGTCATTGTGCCTTTTGTACTTAATCCCGTGCAATTTCTGTGTTTCATCGTCAATAATAAGGTCCAAGGGATTCAGTAAACCTGAAGTGAAGCATCGGAATCTAAAACTGGTCTCACAGGAAAGGCTCAATTCATAGACAGTAAGAAGAGTCAGTCTTCTTGTACTTAAGACGGCATTGTGCCTCTTTATTTAATTCCGATTCAATTTCAGTGTTTTATCGTCAATCAGAAGGTCCAAGGTATACAGTAAACCGGAAGTGAAGAATCGGAATATAAAACTGGTCACACAGGAAAGGTTCAAAGAATAGACAGTAAGATGAGTCAGACCTCTTGTACTTGAGTCGGCATTGTGCCTTTTGTATTTTACTCCGATGCGATAACTGTGTTTCATCGTCAATAAGAAGGTCCAAGGGATACAGTAAATCTGAAGTGAAGCATCGGAATCTCAAACTGGTCTCACAGGAAATATTCAAAACATGAACTGTAAGAAGAGTCAGTCTCCTTGTACATAAGTCGGCTTTGTGCCTTTTGTTTGTAATTCCGATGCAATTCCTGTGTTTCATCGTCAGTAAGAATGCCCAAGGGATACAGTAAACCTGAAGTGAAGCATCGGAATCTAGTACTGGCCTCACAGGATTGGTTCAAACATACACAGTAAGAAGAGTCAGTCTTCTTGTACTTAAGTCGGCATTGTGCCTTTTCTATATAATTCCAATACAATTTCTGTATTTCATCGTCAATAAGAAGGTCCAAGGGATACAGTAAACCTGATGTGAAGCATCGCAAACTAAAATTGGTCTAACAGGAGGGGTTCAAACATAGACAATAAGAAGTGTCAGTCTTCTTGTACTTAAGTCGGCTTTGTGACTTTTGTATTTAATTCCGATGCAATTTCTGTAATTCGTCGTCAATAAGAAGCTCCAAGGGGTACAGCCAACCTGAAGTGCAGCATCGGAATCTTAAACTGGTCTCACAGGAAAGGTCAAAACATAGACAGTAACAAGAGTCAGTCTTCTGGTACTTTAGTCGGTATTGTGCCTCTTGTACTTAATTCCGATGCAACTTCTGTGTTTCATCGTCAATAAGAAGGTCCAAGGGATACAGTAATCCTAAAGTGAAGCATCGGAATCTAAAATTAGTCTGACAGAAAAGTTTCAAAACATAGACAGTAAAAAGAGTCAGTCTTCTTGTACGTAAGTCGGCATTGTGCATTTTGTATTTTACTCCGATGCAGTTTCTGTGCTTCATCGTCAATACGAAGGTCCACGGTATACAGTAAACTTGAAGTGAAGCATCGGAGTCTAAAACTGTCCTCACAGGAAAGGCTCAAATTATAGTATGTAAGAAGAGTCAGCCTTCTTGTACTTAAGTCGGCATTGTGCCTCTAGTATTTACTTCCAATGCAATTTCTGTGATTCATCAGCAATAAAAAGGTCCAAGGGATACAGTAATCCTAAAGTGAAGCATCGGAATCTAAAATTAGTCTGACAGAAAAGGTTCAAAACATAGACAGTAAGAAGAGTCAGTCTTCTTGTACGTAAGTTGGCATTGTGCATTTTGTATTTAACTCCGATGCAGTTTCTGTGCTTCATCGTCAATACGAAGGTCCACGGTATACAGTAAACTTGAAGTGAAGCATCGGAGTCTAAAACTGTCCTCACAGGAAAGGTTCAAATCATAGAATGTAAGAAGAGTCAGTCCTCTTGTTCTTAAGTTGTCATTGTGCCTTTTGAATTTAATTCCGATGCAATTTTTGTGTTTCATCGTCAATAAGAAGATCCACGGGATACAGTAAACCTGAAGTGAAGCTTCGGGGTCTCAAACTGGTCTCAGAGGAAATGTTCAAACATAGTAAGAAGAGTCACTCTTCTCGTACTTAAGTCGGCATTGTGCCTTTTGTGTTTAATTCCGATGCAATTTCTGTGTTTCATCGTGAATAAGAAGGTCCAAGGGATACAGTAAACCTGAAGTGAAGAATCGGTATCTAAAACTGGTCTCACAGGAAAGGCTCATGACACAGACAATAAGAAGGGTCAGACCTCTTGTACTTGAGTCGGCATTGTGCCTTTTGTATTTAATTCCGGTGCGATATCTGTGATTCATCGTCAATAAAAAGGTCAAATGGATACAGTTACCCTGAAGTGAAATATCGGAATCTAGAACTGGTCTCACAGGAAAGGTTCAAATTGTAGACAGTAAGAAGACTCAGTCTTCTTGCACTTAAGTCGGCATTCTGCCTTTTGTATTTGATTCCCAGCTATTTGTGTGTTTCATCGTCAATAGGAAGGTGCCATGGATACATTAACCTGAAGTGAAGCATCGGAATCTAAAACTGGTCTCACAGGAATTGTTCAATTTATACACAGTACGAAGAGTCAATCTTCTTGTACATAAGTCGGCATTGTGTCTTTTGTATTTAAATCCGATGAAATTTCTGTGTCTTATCGTCAATAAGAAGGTCCAAGGGATACAGTAAACTTGAAGTGAATTATCGGAATCTAAAACTGGTCTTACAGGAAAGGTTCAAATCATAGAATGCAAGAAGAGTCAGTCTTCTTATACATAAGTCGGCATTGTGCCTTTTGTATTTAATTCCGGTGCAATTTCTGGGTTTCATCGTCAATATGAAGGTCCAAGGGATACAGTAAACCTGAAGTGAAGCATCGATATCTAAACCTGGCCTCACAGGAAAGGCTCAAGTCATAAATTGTAAGAGGAGTCAGTCCACTTGTACTTAAGTCGGCATTGTGCGTTTTGTATTTCATTCCGATTCAATTTCTGTGTTTCATCGTCATTAAGAAGGTCCAAGGGATACATTAAACCTAACGTGAAGCATCGCTAACTGAAACTGGTCTCACAGGAAAGGTTCAAAACTTAGACAGTAAGAAGAGTCTGTCTTCTTGTCCTTAGGTCGGCATTGTTTCTTTTTTATTTAATTCCGATGCTATTTCTGTGTCTCATCGTCAATAAGGAGGTCCAAGGGATACAGTAAACCAGATGTGAAGCAACGGAATCTAAAACAGGTCTCACAGGAAAGGTTCAAAACAGAGACAGTAAGAAGAGTGGGTCTTCTTGTACTTAAATTGGCATTGTGCCTTTTGTATTTAATTGCGATGCAATTTCTGTGTTTCATCGTCAATAAGAAGGTCCAAGGGATACAGTAAACCGGAAGTGGAGCATCGTAATCTGAAACTGGTTTCACAGGAGAGGCTCAAATCATAGAATGTATGAAGAGTCAGTCTTCTTGTAAATAAGTCGGCATTGTGCCTTTCTTATTTAATTCCGATGCAATTTCTGTGATTCATCGTCAATACGAAGGTCCAAGGGATACAGTAAACCAGAAGTGAAGCATCGATATCTAAAACAGGTCTCACAGGAAAGGCTCAAATCTTAGAATGTAAGAGGAGTCAGTCCTCTTGTACTTAAGTCGGCATTGTGCCTTTTGTATTTCATTACGATGGAATTTCTGTGTTTCATCGTCAATAAGAAGGTCCAAGGGATACAGCAAACCAGAAGTGAAGCATCGATATCGAAAACTGGTCTCACAGGAAAGGCTCAAATCGTATAATGTAAGAGGAGTCATTCCTCGTGTACTTAAGTCGGCACTGTGCCTTTTGTATTTAATTCCGATACAATTTCAGTGTTACATCGACATTAAGAAGGTCCATGGGATACAGTAAACCTGAAATGTAGCATCGGAATCTAAAACTAATCTCACAGGAAAGGCTCAAATAATAGACAGTATGAAGAGTCAGTCTTCTTGTACTAAGGTCAGCATTGTGCCTTTTGTATTTAATTCCGATGCAATTTCTGTGTTTCATCGTCAATATGAAGGTAGAAGGGATACAGTAAACCTGAATTGAAGCATCGGAATCTAAAACTGCTCCCACAGGAAAGCCTCAAATCATAGACAGTAAGAAGAGTCAGTGTTCTTGCACTTATGTTGCCATTGGGCTTTTTGTATTTAATTCCGATGCAATTTCTGTGTTTCATCGTCAATAAGAAGGTCCAAGGGATACAGTAAACCTAACGTGAAGCATCAGAAACGAAAACTGGTCTCACAGGAGAGGCTCAGAACATAGACAGTAAGAAGGGACATTCCACTTGCACTTAAGTCGGCATTGTGCTTTTTGTATTTAAATCCGATGCAATATCTGTGTTTCATCGTCTATAAGGAGATCCAAGGTATACAGTAAACCGGAAATGAAGCATTGGAATCTAAAACTGGTCTCACATTAAAGGTTCAAATCATAGAATGTATGGAAAGTCAGCCCTCTTGTACTTACGTCGGTATTGTGCCTATTGTATTTCATTCCAATGGAATTTCTGTGTTTCATCGTCAATAAAAAGGTCCATGAGATACAGTAAACCTGAAGTGAAGCAACGGAATCTAAAACTGGTCTAACAGGAAAGGCTCAAATTAAATACAGTAAGAAGAGTCAGTCTTCTAGTGGTTAAGTCGGCATTATTCCATTTGTATTTAATTCCGATGCTATTCCTGTGTTTCATCGTCAATAAGAAGGTCCAAGGGATACAGTAAACCAGATGTGAAGCAACGGAATCTAAAACTGGTCTCACAGGAAAGGTTTAAAACATTGACAGGAAGAAGAGTGAGTCTTCTTCTACTTAAGACGGCGTTGTGCCCTTTGTATTTATTTCCGATGCGATTTTTGTGTTTCATCGTCAATAAGAAGGTCCAAGGGATACAGTTAACCTGAAGTGAAGCATCGGAATCTAAAACTGGTCTCAGAGGAAAGGTTCAAAACATAGACAGGGGGAAGAGACAATCCTTTTAACTTAAGACGGCATTTTGCCTTTTGTATTTAATTCCGATGCAATTTCTGTGTTTCATCGTCAATAAGAAGGACCCATGGATACAGTAAACCAGAAAAGCATCGGAATCTAAAACTGGTCTCACAGAAAAGATTGAAAACATAGCCAGTAAGAAGAGTCAGTCTCCTTGTACATAAGTCGCCATTGTGCCCTTTGTATTTAATTCCCATGCAATTTCTGTGTTTCTTCGTCAATAAGATGGACCAAGGGATACAGTAAATCTGAAGTGCGGCATCGGAATCGAAATCTGGTCTCACAGGAAAGGTTCAGAACATGGACAGTAAGAAGAGTGAGTCTTCTTGTACTTAAGTCGGCATTGTGCCTTTTGTATTTAATTGCGATGCAATTTCTGTGTTTCATCGTCAATATGAAGGTCCAAGAGATACAGCAAACCTGAAGTGAAGCATCGGAATCTAAAAATGGTCCCATAGGAAAGCCTCAAATCATAGACAGAAGAGTCAGTGTTCTCAAACTTAAGTCGCCATTGTGCCTTTTGTATTTGATTCCGATGCAATTTCTGTGTTTCATCGTCAATAAGAAGGTCCAAGGGATACAGTAAACCTAACGTGAAGTATCGGAATCTAAAACTGGTCTCACAGGAAAGGTTCAAATCGTATATAGTAAGAAGAGGTAGTCTTCTTGTACTTGAGTCGGCATTGTGCCTTTTGTATATAATTCCGATGCGATTTCTATGTTTCATCGTCAAGAAGAAGGTCAAAGGGATATAGTAATCCTGAAGTGAAGCACCGGAATCTAAAACTGGTCTCGCCGGAAAGGTTCAAGACATAGACAGTAAGAAGGGATATTCCTTTTGTACTTAAGTCGGCATTGTGCTTTTTGTAATTAAATCCGATGCAATATCTGTGTTTCATCGTTAATAAGGAGGTCCAAAGGATACAGTAAATCGGAAGGGAGGCATCGGAATATGAAACTTGTCTCATAGGAAAGGTTCAAATCATAGAATATGAGAGGAGTCAGTCATCTTGTACTCAAGTCGGCATTGTGCCTTATGTATTTAATTCCGATATCATTTCTGTGTTTCATCGTCAATACGAATGTCCAAGGGATACAGTAAACCTGAAGTGAAACATTGGAATTTAAAACTGGTCTCACAGGAATGGTTGAAATCATTGAATAAAAAAAGAGTCAGTCCTCTTGTCCTTAAGTCGGCATTGTTCCCCTTGTATTTAATTCCGATGCAATTTCTGAGTTTCACCGTCAATAAGAAGGTCCAAGGGATACAGAAAACCTGAAGTAAAGCATCGGATTCTAAAACTGGTCTCACAGGGAAGGTTCAAATCATAGAATGTAAGAAGAGTAAGTCCTCTTGTACCCACGTCGGTATTGTGCCTATTGTATTTCATTCCGTTGGAATTTCAGTGTTTCATCGTCAATAAGAAGGTCCATGAGATACAATAAACCTGAAGTGAAGCATCGGAATCTAAAACTTGTCTCACAGAAAAGATGCAAAACATAGACAGTAAGAAGAGTCAGTCTCCTTGTACATAAGTCGCCATTGTGCCCTTTGTATTTAAATCCGATGCAATTTCTGTGTTTCTTCGTCAATAAGATGGACCAAGCGGACAGTAAACCTGAAGTGAAGCATCGGAATGGAAAACTGGTCTCACGGGACAGGTTTAAAACATAGACGGAAATAAGAGTCAGTCTTGTTGTAATTAAGTCGGCATTGTGCCTTTTGTATTTAATTCCGTTGCAATTTTTGTGTATCATCGTCAATAAGTAGCTCCAAGGGATACAGTAAATCTGAAGTAAAGCAACGGAATCCAAAACTGGTCTGACAGGAAAGGTTCAATTTATAGACAGTAAGAAGAGTCAGTCTTTTTGTACTTAAGTCGGTTTTGTGCCTTTTGTATTTAATTCCGATTCAATTTCTGTGTTTCATCGTCAATAAGAATGTCCATGAGATACAGTAAACTTGAAGTGAAGCAGCGGAATCTAAGTCTGGTCTCAAAGGAAAGGCTCAAATCAAAGACAGTAAGAGGACTCTGACTTCTTGTACTTAGGTCGGCATTGTGCCTTTTGTATATCATTCCGATGCAATTCCTGTGCTTCATCGTCAACATGATTGTCCAATCGATACAGTATACTTGAAGTGAAGCATCGGAATCTAAAACTGGTCTCATAGGAAACGTTCAAGATGTAGACTGAAGGAAGTGACATTCCTCTTCTACTTTAGTCGGCGTTGTACCTTTTGTAATTAATTCCGAGGCAATTTCTGTGTTTCATCGTCAATAAGAAGGTCCGAGGGATACAGTAAACCTGAAGCGAAGCATCGGAATTTAAAACTGGTCTCAAAGGAAAGGCTCAAATCATAGACAGTATGAGGAGTCAGTCTTCTTGAACTTAAGTCTGCGTTGTGCCTTTTGTATTTAATTCCGATGCAATTTCTGTGTTTCATCGTCAATAAGAAGGTCCAAGGGATACTGTAAACCTGAAGTGAAGCATCGGAAACTAAAACTAGTCTCACAGAAAAGTTTTAAATCATAGAATGTAAGAAGAGTCAGTCCTCTTGTACTTAAGTCGGCTTCGTGCCTTTTGAATTTAATTGCGATGCAATGTTTGTGTTTCATCGTCAACAAGAAGGTCCAAGCGATA
Organism: Schistocerca americana; assembly: GCF_021461395.2. Lineage (NCBI taxonomy): Eukaryota > Metazoa > Arthropoda > Insecta > Orthoptera > Acrididae > Schistocerca > Schistocerca americana. The sequence continues at coordinate 65,088,382 of NC_060121.1, forward strand.
CAGTAAACCAGAAGTGAAGCATCGGAATTTAAAACTGGTCTCACACGAAAGGCCCAAATGAAAGACAGTAAGAAGAGTCAGTCTTCTTGTGCTTAAGTCGGCATTGTGTCCTATGTATTTCATTCCGATGCAATTTCTGTGTTTCATCGTCAATAAGAAGGTCCAACGGATACAGTAAACCTGAAGTGAAGCATCGAAATCTAAAACTGGTCTCACAGGAAAGGCTCAAATAACAGACAGTAAGAAGCGTCTGTCTTCTTGCACTTAAGTCGGCATTGTGCCTTTTGTATTTGATTCCGATGCAATTTCTGTGTTTCATCGTCAATAAGTAGGTCCAACGGATACAGTAAATCTAAAGTGAAGCATCGGAAACTAAAACTGGTCTCACAGGAAAGGTTCAAATCATTGAATGTAAGGAGAGTCAGTTCTCTATTACTTAAGTCGGCATTGTGCCATTTGTATTTAATTCCGATGCAATTTTTGTGTTTCATCGTCAATAAGGAGGTCCGAGGGATACAGTAAAGCAGACGTGAACCATCGGAATTGAAAACTGGTCTCACAGGAACGGCTCAATTTATATACAGTAAGAAGAGTCAGTCTTCTTGTATTTAAGTCGGTATCGCGCTTGTTGTATTTAATTCCGATGCAATGTCTGAGTTTCATCGTCAATAGGAAGGTCCAAGGGATACAGTAAACCTGAAGTGAAGCATCGGAATCTAAAACTGGTCTCACAGTAAAGGTTCTAAACATAGAAAGTATGAAGAGACATTCCTCTTGTTCTTAAGACGGCATTGTGATTTTTGTATTTAATTCCGATGCAATTTCTGTGTTTCGCCGTCAATAGGAGGTCCAAGGGATACAGTAATCGTGAAGTGAAGCATCGGAGTCTTAAACTGGTCTCACAGGAAAGGCTCAAATCATAGACAGTAAGAATTGTCAGTCCTCTTGTACTTAAGTCGCCATTGTGCCTGTTGTATGTAATTCCGATGCAATTTATGTGTTTCATCGTCAATAAGAAGGCCCAAGGGATACAGTAAACCTAACGTGAAGCATCGGAATCTAACACTGGTCTCACAGGAATAGTTCAAAGAAGAGACAGTAAGAAGAGTCAGTCTTATTGTACTGAAGTCGTCATTGTGAATCTTGTATTTAATTCCGGTGCAATTTCTGAGTATTTTCGTCAATAGGAAGGTCCAAGGCATACAGTAAACCTGAAGTGAATCATCAGATTGTAAAACTATTCTCACACTAATGGTTCATAATATAGACAGTAAGAAGAGTCAGTCTTTATGTACTTAAGTCGGCATTGTGCCTTTTTAATTTAATTCCGAAGGAATTTCTGTGTTTCATCGACAATAAGAAGTTCGAAGGGATACAGTAAACGTGAAGTGAAGCATCGGAATCTAAAACTGGTCTCACAGTAAAGGCTCAAATCATAGACGGTAAGAAGAGTCAGTCTTCTTGTACTTAAGTCGGCATTCTGCCTTTTGTATTTCATTCCGATGCAATTTCTGTGTTTCATCGCCAATAGGAAGGTCGAAGTGATACAGTAAACCAGAAGTGAGGCATCGGAATCTAAAACTGGTCTCTCGGGAAAGTTTCGAACATAAACAGTAAGAAGAGACATTCCTCTTGTACTTAATTCGGCATTGTCACTTTTGTATTAATTCCGATGCAATTTCTGTGTATCATCGTCAATGAGAAAGTCCAAGGGATACAGTAAACCTGAAGTGAAGCATTGGAATCTAAAGCTGGTCTCACAGGAAAGGCTTAAATCATAGACAGTAAGAAGAGTCAGTTTTCTTGTACTTAAGTCGGCATTGTGCCCCTTTTATTTATTTCCGATGCAATTTCTGTGTTTCATCGTCAATAAGAAGGTCTAAGGGATACGGTAAACCTGAAGTGAAGCATCGGAATCTAAAACTGGTCTCACAGGAAAGGTTCAATAATAGACCACGAGAAGAGTCAGTCTTCTTGTACATATGTCGTCATTGTGCCTTTTGTATTTAATACCGATGCGATCTCTGTGTTTTATAGCCAATAACAAGGTCCAAGGGATACAGTAAACCTGAAGTGAAGCATCGGAAAATAAATCTGGTCTCACAGGAAAGGTTCAAATCATAGCATGTAAGAAGAGTCAGTCTACACGTACTTAAGTCGGCATTGTGCCTTTTGTATTTAATTCCGATGAAATTTCTGTGTTTTATCGTCAATAAGACGGTCCAAGAGATACAGTAAACCTAACGTGAAGCATCGGAATCTAACACTGGTCTCACAGGAAAAGTTCAAATCAGAGACAGTAACAAGAGTCAGTCTTCTTGTGCTTAAGTCGGCATTGTGAATTTTCTATTTAATTCCGATGCAATTTCTGTGTTTCATCGTCATTAAGAAGTCACAGGGATACAGTAAACCTGAAGTGAAGCATCGAAATCTGAAACTGGGCTCACAGGAAAGGTTCAAAACATAGACAGTAAGAAGAGTCAGTCTTCTTGCTTTGAGTCGGCATTGTTCATTTTGAATCTAATTCCGATGTGATATCTGTGTTTCATCGTCAATAAGAAGTTCCATGGGATACAGTAAACCTGAAGTGATGCAACGGAATCGAAAACTGGTCTCACAGGAAACGTTCAAATCATAGAATGTAAGAAGAGTCAGTCCTCTTGTACTTAAGTCGGCATTGTGCCTTTTGTATTTCATTCCGACGCAATTTCTGTGTTTTATCGTCAATACGAAGGTCCACGGGATACAGTAAACCTGAAGTGAAGCATAGTGATTTAATACTGGTCTCACAGGATAGGTTCAAAACATAAACAGTAAGAAGAGTCTGTCTTCTTGTACTTGTGTCGGTATTGTGCCCTTTGATTTTATTCCGATCCAATTTCTGAATTTCTTCGTCAATAGGAAGGTCCACGGGATACAGTAAACCTGAAATGAATCATCGGAATCTAAGGCTGGTCCCACAGGAAAGGCTCAAATCATAGACATTAAGATGAGTCAGTTATCTTGTACTTAAGTCGGCATTGTGCCTTTTGTATTTATTTCCGAAGGAATTTCGGTGTTTCATCGTCAATAAGAAGGTCTAAGGGATACGGTAAACCTGAAGTGAAGCATCGGAATCTAAAACTGGTCTCACAGGACAAGTTCGAAACATAGACTGCAAGAAGAGTCAGTCTTCTTGTACTTAAGTCGGCATTGTGCCTCTTGTATTTAATACCAATGCGAAATCTGTGTTTTATCGCCATTAAGAAGGTCCAAGGGATACAGTAAACCTGATATGAAGCATCGGAATCTAAAACTGGTCTCACAGGAAAGGCTCAAATCATAGACGGTAAGAAGAGTCTGTCGTCTTGTACTTAAGTCTGCATTGTGCCTTTTGTATTAATTTCACGTGCATTTTCTGTGTTTCATCGTCAAAAAGAAGTTCCAACGGATACAGTAAACCTGAAGTGAAGCATCGGAATCCAAAAACTGGTCTCACAGGAAAGGTTCAAAGCAGAGACAGTAAGAAGGGTCAGTCTTCTTATACTTAAGTCGGCATTGTGCCTATTGTATTTAATTCCCATGCAATTTCTGTGTTTCATCGTCAATTAGAAGGTCCAAGGGATACAATTATCCTGAAGTGAAGCATCGGAATCTAAATCTGGTCTCACAGGAAAGGTTCCAATCATAGCATGTAAGAAGCGTCAGTCTACATGTACTTATGTCGGCATTCTGCATTTTCTATTTAATTCCGATGCAATTTCTGTGTTTCTTCGCCAATAAGAAGGTCCAAGTAATACAGTAAACCTGAAGTGAAGCATCGGAATCTCAAACTGGTCTCACAGGAATGGTTCAAAACATAGACCGTAAGAAGAGTCAGTCTTCTTGTACTTAAGTCGGCATTGTGCCTTTTGTATTTAATACCGATGCGATGTCTGTGTATTATCGCCAATAAGAAGAGCCCAAGGATACAGTAAACCTGAAGTGAAGCATCAGAATCTGAAACTGGCCTCGCAGAAAGGGCTCAAAACATAGACAGTAGGAAGAGTCAGTCTTCTTGTACTTAAGTCGTCATTGTGCCTCTTGAATTTAATTCCGATGCAATTTTTGTGTTTCATCGTCAATAAGAAGGTCCAAGGCATACAGTAAAATTGAAGTGAAGCATCGGAATCTAAAACTGGTCTCACAGGAAAGTTTAAAAACATAGACAGTAAGAAGAGTCAGTCTCCTTGTACTTAAGTCGGCATTTTGGATTTTGTATTTACTTACGATGTAATTTCTCAATTTCATCTTCAATAGGAAGGTCCAAGGGATAGAGTGAAGTTGAATTCCTGCATCGGAATCTAAAACTGTTCTCACAGGGAAGGTCCGAATAATAGCCAGTAAGAAGAGTCATTCCTCTTCCACTTAAGTCATCATTGTGCCTATTGTATTTAATTCCGATGGAATTTCTATGTTTCATCGTCAAAATGAATGTCCAAGGGCTACAGTAAACCGGAAGTGAAGCATCGTAATCTCAAACTGGTCTCACAGGAATGGTTCAAATCATAGACAGTAAGAAGTGTCAGTCTTCTTGTACTTAATTCGCATTGTGCCTTTTGTATTTAATACCGATGCAATTTCTGTGTCTCATCTTCAATAATAAGGTCCAAGGGATACAGTTAACATGAAGTGAAGCATAGGAAATTTAAAACTGGTCTCACAGGGAAGGTCCAAAACATAAACAGTAAGAAGAGACATTTATCTTGTACTTAATTCGGCATTTTGCCTTTTGTTTTTAATTCCGATGCAATTTCTGTGTTTCATCGGCAATACGTAGGTCCAAGAGATACAGTAAACCTGAAGTGAGGCATCGGATTCTAAAACTGGTCTCTCAGGAAAGTTTCAAACATAAACAGTAAGAAGAGACATTCCTCTTGTACTTAATTCGGCATTGTGACTTTAGTATTAATTCCTATGCAATTTCTGTGTGTCATCGTCAAAGAGAATGTCCAAGGGATACAGGAAACCTGAAGTGAAGCATCGGAATCTAAGGCTGGTCTCACAGGAAAGGCTCTTATCATAGACAGTATGATGAGTCAGTTATCTTGTACTTAAGTCGGCATTGTGCCTTTTGTATTAATTTCACATGCATTTTCTGTGTTTCATCGTCAAAAAGAAGTTCCAAGGGATACAGTATACCTGAAGTGAAGCATCGGAATCCAAAACTGGTCTCACAGGAAAGGTTCAAAGCAGAGACAGTAAGAAGAGCCATTCCTCTTGTACTTAAGTCGACATTGTGCGTTTGAATTTAATTCCGATGCAATTTCTGTGTTTCATCGTCAATAAGAAGGTCCAAGAGGTACAGTAAACCTGAAGTGAAGCATCGGAATCTAAAACTGGTCTCACAGGAAAGGTTCAGATAATATACAGTAAGAAGAGTCAGTCTTGTTGTACTTAAATCGGCATTGTGCCTTTTGTATTTAACTCCGATGTAATTTCTGTGTTTCATCGTCAATTAGAAGGTCCAAGGGATACAATTATCCTGAAGTGAAGCATCGGAATCTAAATCTGTTCTCACAGGAAAGGTTCAAATCAGAGCATGTAAGAAGAGTCAGTCTACATGTACTTAAGTCGGCATTCTGCATTTTGTATTTAATTCCGATGCAATTTCTGTGTTTCTTCGTCAATAAGAAGGTCCAAGGGATACAGTAAACCTGAAGTGAAGCATCTTAATCTAAAACTGGTCTCACAGGAAAGGTTCAAATAATATACAGTAAGAAGAGTCAGTCTTGTTGTACATAAGTCGGCATTGTGCCTTTTGTATTTAATTCCGACGCAATTTTTGTGTTTCATCGTCAATAAGAAGGTCCAAGGCATACAGTAAAATTGAAGTGAAGCATCGGAAATTAAAAACTGGTCTCACAGGAAAGGTCCAAAACATAAACAGTAAGAAGAGACATTTATCTTGTACTTAATTCGGCATTTTGCCTTTTGTTTTTAATTCCGATGCAATTTCTGTGTTTCATCGGCACTACGTAGGTCCAAGAGATACAGTAAACCTGAAGTGAAGCATCGGAATCTTAAACTGGTCTCACAGGATAGGTTCAAAGCATAGACAGTGAGAAGAGTCAGTCTTTTTGTACTTAAGTCGGCATTGTACCTTTTGTATTTAATTCCGATGCTATTTCTGTGTTTCATTGTCAATAAGAAGGTCCAAGTGATACAGTAAACCTGAAGTGAAGCATCAAAATCTAAAAGTGGTCTCACAGGAAAGGTTCAAAAAATGGACAGTAAGAAGAGTCAGTCTTTTGAACTTAAGTCGGCATTGAGCCTATTGTATTTAATTCCGATGCAATTTCTGTGTTTCATCGTCAATAAGAAGGTCTAAGGAATACAATAAACCGGAAGTGAAGCAACGAAATCTAAAACTGGTCTCACAGGATTGGTTCAAAACATAGACAGTAAGAAGAATCAGTCTTCTTATACTTAAGTAGGCATGGTACTTTTCGTATTTATTTCCGATGCAATTTTTGTGTTTCATCGTCACTAAGAAGGTCCAAGGGATGCAGTAAACCTGAAGTGAAGCATCGGAATCTAAAACTGGTCTCACAGGAAAGGTTTAAACATAGACAGTAAGAAGAGTACTTAAGTCGGCATTGTGCCTTATGTATTTAATTCCGATGCAATTTCTGTGTTTCATTGACAATAAGAAGGTCCAAGGCATACAGTAAACCGGAAGTGATGCATCGGAATTTAAAACTGGTCTCACTGGAAAGGCTCACATCATAGACAGTTGGAAGGGTGGTCTTTTACACTTAAGTCGGCATTATGCATTTTGTATATAATTCTGATTCAATTTCTGTGTTTCATCGTCAATAAGAAGGTCCAAGGGATACAGAAAAATTGAAGTGAATCATCGGAATCTAAAACTGTTCTCACAGGAAAGGCTCACATCATAAACAGTAAGAAGAGTCAGTCTTCTTGTACTTACGTTGGCACTGTGCGTTTTGTATTTGATTCCGAAGGAATTTCTGTGTTTAATCGTCAATAAGAAGGTTCAAGGGATGTAGTAAACCTGAAGTGAAGAATCGGAATTTAAAATTGGTCTCACAGGAAAGGTTCAAATCATAGATAGAAGAATGGTCGGTCTTCTTGTACTTAAGTCGGCGTTGTGCCTTTGTATTTAATTCCGATGCAGTTTTTGTTTTTCATGTTCAATAAGAAGGTCCAAGGAATACAGTAAACCTGAAGTGAAGAATCGAAATCTAAAACTGGTCTCACAGGAACGGTTCAAAAAATGGATAGTAAGAAGGGTCAGTGTTCTTGTACTTATGTCGGCATTGTGCCTTTTGTATTTATATCCGATGCAATTTTTATGTTTCATCGACAATAAGAAGGTCCAAGGGATACAGTAAACCTGAAGAGAAGCATCAGAATCTAAAACTGTTCTCACAGTTTAGGTTCAAAACATAGACAGTAAGAAGAATCAGTCTTCCTGTACTTAAGTCGGCATTGTGCCTTTTGTATTGAATTCCGATGCAATTTTTATGTTTCATCGTCAATAAGTAGGTCCAAGGGATACAGTAAACCTGAAGAGAAGCATCAGAATCTAAAACTGGTCTCACAGTTTAGGTTCAAAACATAGACAGTAAGAAGAGTCAGTCTTCTTGTACTTAAGTCGGCATTGTGCATTTTGTATTTAATTCCGATGCAATTTCCGTGTTTCATCGTCAATAAGAAGATCCAAGGGATACAGAAAACCTGAAGTGAAGCATCGGAATCTAAAACTGGTCTCACAGGAAAGGTTCAAAGCATAGAGAGTAAGAAGAGTTAGTCTTCTTGTACTTCAGTTGGCATTGTGCCTTTTGTATTTATTTCCCAAGAAATTTCTGAGTTTCATCGTCAATATTAACGTCCAAGGGATACAGTAAACCTGTAGTGAAGCATCGGAATCTCAAACTGGTCTTACAGGAAACGTCCAAAACATAGACAGTAAGAAGAGTCAGTCTTCATGTACTTAAGTCGGCATTGTGCCATTTGTATTTATTTCCGATGCAATTTCTGAGTTTCATCGTCAATAGGAAGGTCCAATTGATACAGTAAACCTGAAGTGAAGCATCGGAATCTAAAACTGGTCTCACAGGAAAGGTTCAAAACATAGACAGTAAGAAGAGTCAGTCCTCTTGTACTTAAGTCCGAATTGGGCATTTTGTATATAATTCCCTAGCGATTTCTGTGTTTCGTCTTTAATAAGAAGGTCCAAGGGATACAGTAAACCTGAAGTGAGGCATCGGAAACAAAAACTGGTCTCACAGGATTGGTTCAAACATAGAGAGTAAGAAGAGTCAGTCTTCTTGTACTTAAGTCGGCATTGCACATTTTGTATTTAATTCCGATGCAATTTCTGTCCTTCATCGTCAATAAGAAGATCCAAGGGATACAGAAAAGCTGAAGTGAAGCATCGGAATCTAAAACTGGTCTCACAGGAAAGTTTCAAAACATAGACAGTAAGAAGAGTCAGTCTTCATGTACTTAAGTCGGCATTGTGCCATTTGTATTTATTTCCGATGCAATTTCTGAGATTCATCGTCAATTGGAATGTCCAATTGATACAGTAAACCTGAAGTGAAGCATCGGAATCGAATACTGGTCTCACAGGAAAGGTTCAAATCATAGACAGTAAGAAGAATCAGTCTTCTTGTACTTAAGTCGGCATTGGGCATTTTGCATATAGTTCAATTGCAATTTCTGTGCTTCATCTTCAATAAGAAGGTCCAAGGGATACAGTAAACCTGAAGTGAAGCATCGGAAACTAAAACTGGTCTCACAGGATTGGTTCAAACATAGAGAGTAAGAAGAGTCAGTCTTCTTGTTCTTAAGTCGGCATTGTACATTTTGTATTTGATTCCGATGCAATTTCTGTCTTTCATCGTCAATAAGAAGGTCCAAGGGATACAGTATACCTGAAGTGAAGGTTCGGAATCTCAAACTGGTCTCACAGGAAAGGGTCAAATCATAGACAGTAAGAAGAGTCTGTCTTCTTGTACTTAATTGGCATTGTGCCTTTTGTATTTAATTCCGATGCAATTTCTGTGTTTCATCGTCAATAACAAGGTCCAAGGGATACAGTATACCTGAAGTGAAACATCGGAATCTAAATCTGGTCTCCCAGGAAAGGTTGAAAGCATAGACAGTAGGATGAGTCAGTCTTCTTGTACTTAAGTCGGCATTGTGCCTTTTGTGTATAATTTCGATGCAATTTCTGTGTTTCATCGTCAATAAGAAGGTTCAAGGGAAACAGTAAACAAGAAGTGAAGCATCGGAAACAAAAACTGGTCTCACAGGAAAGGTTCAAAACATAGACAGTAAGAAGAGTCAGTCTTTTTGTACTTAAGTAGGGATTTTGCCATTTGTATTTAATTCCGATGCAAATTCTGTGTTTCATCGTCAAAAAGAGGGCCAAGGGATACTGTAAGCGGAAGTGAAGCATCGGAATCTCAAACTGGTCTTACAGGAAAGGTTCAATACATAGACACTAAGAAGAGTCAGTCTTCTTGTACTTAAGTCGGAATTTTGCCTTTTGTATTTAATTCCGATGCAATTTCTGTGCTTCATCAGCAACAAGAAGGTCCAAGGGATACAGAAAAGCTGAAATGAAGCATCGCAATCTAAAACTGGTCTCACAGGAAAGGTTCAAAACATAGACAGTAAGAAGAGTCAGTCTTGTTGTACTTAAGTCGGCATTGGGCAATTTGTATATAATTCCATTGCAATTTCTGTGTTTCATCTTCAATAAGAAAGTCCAAGTGATACAGTAAACCTGAAGTGAAGCATCGGAAACTAAAACTGGTCTCACAGGATTGCTTCAAACATAGAGAGTAAGAAGAGTCAGTCTTCTTGTACTTAAGTCGGCATTGTACATTTTGTATTTAATTCCGATGCAATTTCTGTCTTTCATCGTCAATAAGAATGTCGAAGGGATACAGTATACCTGAAGTGAAGCATCGGAATCTAAAACTAGTGTCACACGAATGTTTCAAATCATAGACATTAAGAAGAGTCAGACTTCCTGTACTTAAGTCGGCATTGTGCCTTTTGTATTTCATTCCGATGCAATTTCTGTGTTTCATCGTAAAAAAGAAGGCCCAGGGGATACAGTAAACCTGAAGTGAAGCATCGGAATCTCAAACTGGTCTCACAGGAAAGGTTCAAATCATAGACAGTATGAAGAATCAGTCTTCTTGTACTTAATTGGCATTGTGCCTTTTGTATTTAACTCCGATGCAATTTCTGTGTTTCATCGTCAATAACAAGGTCCAAGGGATACAGTACACCTGAAGTGATGCATCGGAATCTAAAACTGGTCTCACGGGAAAGGTTCAAAAGATAGACCGTAAGAAGAGTCAGTCTTCTTGTATTTAAAACGGCATTGTGCCTTTTGTATTTAATTCCGATGCAATTTCTGTGTTTCATCGACAATAGGAAGGTCCAGGCATACAGTAAACCTGAAGTGAAGCATCGGAATCTAATACTGGTCTCACAGGAAAGGTTCAAATCATGGACAGTAAGAAGAATCAGTCTTCTTGTACTTAAGTCGGCATTGGGCATTTTGTATATAATTCAATTGCAATTTCTGTGCTACATCTTCAATAAGAAGGTCCAAGGAATACAGTTAACGAGAAGTGAAGCATCGAAATCTAATCTGGTCTCACAGGAGTGGTTCAAATATGGATAGTAAGAAGAGTCAGTCTTCTTGTACTTCGGTTGGCTTTGTGCCTTTTGTATTTAATTCCGATGCAATTTCTGTGTTCAATCGTCAATAAGAAGGTCCAAGGGATACAGTAAACCTGAAGTGTAGCATCTGAATCTAAAACTGGTCTCACAGCTTAGGTGCAAAACATAGATTGTAAGAAGAGTCAGACTTCTTGTACTTAAGTCGGCATTGTGCATTTTGTATTTAATTCTGATGCAATTTCTGTATTTCATCGTCAATAAGAAGATCCAAGGGATACAGTAACCCTGAAGTGAAGCATCGGAATCTAAAACTGGTCTCGCAGGAAAGGTTCAAAACATAGAGATTAAGAAGAGTCTGTCATCTTGTCCTTAAGTCGGCATTGTGCCTTTGTATTTATTTCCCATGCAATTTCTGAGTTTCATCATTAATAGGAAGGTCCGAGCTAACAGTAAACCTGAAGTGAAGCATCGGAATCTAAAACTGGTCTCACAGGATAGGCTCAATTCATAGACTGTAAGAAGAGTCAGTCTTCTTGTACTTAAGTCGGAATTGTGCCTTTTGTATTTAATACCGATGCAATTTCTGTGTTTCATCGTGAAAAAGAAGGTCCAAGGGATACTGTAACCGGAAGTGAAGCTTCGGAATCTCAAACTGGTCTCAAAGGAAAGATTCAAAATAGAGGGATTAAGAAGAGTCAGTCTTCTTGTACCTAAGTCGGCATTGTGCCTTTTGTATTTAATTCCGTTGAAATTTCTGTGTTTCAACGGCACCAAGAAGGACCAAGAAACACAGAAATACTGAAGTGAGCATCGGAATCTAAAAATGGTCTCACAGGAAAGGTTCAAATCATAGTCAGTTAGAGGAGTCAGTCTTCTTGTACTTAAGTCGGCATTGTGCCTTTTGTATTTAATTCCGATGTAATATATGTGTTTCATCGTCAAAATAAAGGCCAAGGGATACAGTAACCGGAAGTGAAGCATCGGAATCTCATACAGGTCTTACAGGAAAGTTTCAAAACATAGACAGTAAGAAGAGTCAGTCTTCTTGTACTTAAATCGGCATTGTGCCTTTTGTATTTAATTCCGATGCAATTTCTGTGTTTCATCGTCAATAAGAAGATCCAAGGGATACAGAAAAGCTGATCTGAAGCATCGGAATCTAAAACTGGTCTCACATGAAATATTCAAAACATGGAGATTAAGAAGAGTCAGTCTTCTTGTACTTAAGTTGGCATTGTGCCTTTTGTATTTATTTTCCATGCAGTTTCTGAGTTTCATAGTCAATATTAAGTTCCAAGGGATGCAGTAAAACTGTAGTGAAGCATCGGAATCTAAAACTGGTCTCACAGGAAAGGTTCAAAACATTGACAGTAAGAAGAGTCAGTCTTCTTGTACTTGAGGTGGCGTTGTGCCTTTTGTATTTAATTCCGATGTCATTTCTGTGTTTCATCGTCAATAAGAGGGTCCAAGGGATACAGTAAACCTGAAGTGAAGCATCGGAATTTAAAACTGGTCTCACAAGACATTTAGAAATCATAGACAGTAAGAAGAGTCGGTCTTCTTGTACTTAAGTCGGCATTGTGCCTTTTGTATTTAATTCCGATACAATTTCTATGTTTCATCGTCAATAAGTAGATCCAAGGGATACAGTAAACCTGAAGTGAACCATCGGAATCGAAGACTGGTCTCACAGGAAAGATTCAAAACATAGACAGTAAGAAGTGTCAGTCTTCTTGTACTTAAGTCGGCATTGTGCCTTTGTATTTAATTTCCATGCAATTTTTGTGTTTCAAGGTCAATAAGAAGGTCCAAGGAATACAGTTACCCAGAAGTGAAGCATCGAAATCTAAACTGGTCTCGCAGGAGTAGTTCAAAAAAGGATAGTAAGAAGAGTCAGTCTTCTTGTACTTCAGTCGGCATTGTGCCTTTTGTATTTAATTCCGATGCAATTTCTGTGTTCAATCGTCAATAAGAAGGTCCAAGGGATACAGTAAACCTGAAGTGAAGAATCGGAATCTAAGACTGGTCTCACCGTTTAGGTGCAAAACAAAGATTGAAAGAAGAGTCAGTCTTCTTGTAGTTAAGTCGGCATTGTGCATTTTGTATTTAATTCTGATGCAATTTCTGTATTTCATCGTCAATAAGAAGATCCAAGGGATACAGTAACCCTGAAGTGAAGCATCGGAATCTAAATCTCGTCTCACAGGAAAGGTTCAAAACATAGAGATTAAGACGGGTCAGTCATCTTGTCCTTAAGTCGGCATTTTGCCTTTGTATTTATTTCCCATGCACTTTCTGAGTTTCATCATCAACAGGAAGGTCTGAGCGATACAGTAAACCTGAAGTGAAGCATCGGAATCTAAAACTGGTCTCACAGGATCGGCTCAATTCATAGACTGTAAGAAAAGTCAGTCTTCTTGTACTTAAGTCGGCATTGTGCCTTTTGTATTTAATTCCGATGCAATTTCTGTGTTTCATCGTCAAAAAGGAGGCCAAGGGATTCTGTAACCGGAAGTGAAGCATCGGAACCTCAAACTTGTCTTACAGGAAAGATTCAAAACATAGACAGGAAGATGAGTCAGTCTTCTTGTACTTAAGTCGGCACTGTGCATTTTGTATTTAATTCCGATGCAATTTCTGTGTTTCATCGTCAATAAGAAGATCCAAGGGATACAGAAAAGCTGAAGTGAAGCATCGGAATCTAAAACTGGTCTCACAGGAAAGGTTCAAAGCATGGAGATTAAGAAGAGTCAGTGTTCTTGTACTTAAGTTGGCATTGTGCCTTTGGTATTTATTTCCCATGCAGTTTCTGAGTTTCATCGTCAATATTAAGGTCCAAGGGATACAGTAAAACTGTAGTGAAGCATCGGAATCTAAAACTGGTCTCACAGGAAAGGGTCAAATCATAGTCAGTTAGAAGAGTCTGTCTTCTTGTACTTAAGTCGGCAATGTGCCTTTTGTATTTAATTCCGATGCAATTTCTGTGTTTCATCGTCAAAAAGAGAGCCAAGGGAAACTGTAACCGGAGGGAAGCATCGGAATCTCAAACTGGACATACAGGAAAGGATCAAAACAAAGACAGTAAGAAGAGTCAGTCTTCTTGTACTTAAGTCGGCATTGTGCCTTTTGTATTTAATTCCGATGCAATTTCTGTGTTTCATCGTCAATAACATGGTCCACGTGATACAGTAAACCGGAAGTGAAGCATCGGAATCTGAAACTTGTCTCACAGGAAAGGTTGATAGCATAGACAGTAAGAAGAGTCAGTCTTCTTGTAATTAAGTCGGCATTGTGCCTCTTGTATATAATTCCGATGCAATTTCTGTGTTTCATCGTCAATAAGAAGGTTCAAGGGAAACAGTAAACACGAAGTGAAGCATTGGAAACAAAAACGGGTCTCACAGGAAAGGTTCAAAACGTAGACAGTAAGAAGAGTGAGTCTTCTTGTACTTAAGTAGGCATTTTGCCTTTTGTATTTGAATCCGATGCAAATTCTGTGTTTCATCGTCAAAAAGAGGGCCAAGGGATACGGTAACCGGAAGTGAAGCATCGGAATCTCAGACTGGTCTTACTGGAATGGTTCAAAACATAGACAGTAAGAAGAGTCAGTCTTCTTGTACTTAAGTGGGCATTGTGCCTTTTGTATTTAATTCTGATGCAATTTCTGTGCTTCATCAGCAACAAGAAGGTCCAAGGGATACAGAAAACCTGAAGTGAAGCATCGGAATCTGAAACTGGTCTCACAGGAAAGGTTCAAAACATAGTCAGTAAGAAGTGTCAGTCTTCTTGTACTTCTGTCGGCAATGGGCATTTTGTATATAATTCCATTGCAATTTCTGTGTTTCATCTTCAATAAGAAGGTCCAAGCGATACAGTAAACCTGAAGTGAAGCATCGGAAACTAAAACTGGTCTCACAGGATTGGTTCAAACATAGGGAGTAAGAAGAGTCAGTCTTCTTGTATTTAAGACGGCATTGTGCCTTTTGTATTTAATTCCGATTCAATTTCTGTGTTTCATCGTCAATAAGAATGTGGAAGGGATACAGTAAACCTGAAGTGAAGCATCGGAATCTAAAACTGTTCTCACAGGAAAAGCTCAAATCATAGCCAGTAAGAGGAGTCAGTCTTCTTGTACTTAAGTTGGCTTATGACATTTTGTATTTATTTCCGATGCAATTTCTATGTTTCATCGTCAATAAGTAGATCCAAGGGATACAGTAACCCTGAAGTGAAGCATCGGAATCTAAAACTGGTCTCACAGGAAAGGTTCAAAACATAGAGATTAAGAAGAGTCAGTCATCTTGTCCTTAAGTCGGCATTGTGCCTTTGTATTTATTTCTAATGCAATTTCTGAGTTTCATCATCAATAGGAAGGTCCGAGGGATACAGTAAACCTGAAATGAACCATCGGAATCTAAAACTGGTCTCACAGGATAGGTTCGAACCATAGACAGTAAGAAGAGACAGTCTTCTTGTACTTAAGTCGGCATTGTGCCTTTTGTATTTAATTCCTATGCAATTTCTGTGTCTCATCGTCAAAAAGAAGGTCAAAGGGATGCTGTAACCGGAAGTGAAGCATCGGAATCTCAAACTGGTCTCTAAGGAAAGGTTCAAAATAGGGGCTGTAAGAAGAGTTAGACATCTTGTACTTAAGTCGGCATTGTGCCTTTTGTATTTATTTCCCATGCAATTTCTGAGTTTCATCGTCAATATTAACGTCCAAGGGATACAGTAAACCTGTAGTGAAGCCTCGGAATCTAAAACTGGTCTCACAGGAAAGGTTCACATCATAGACGGTAAGAAGAGTCAGTCTTCTTGTACTTAAGTCGGCATTGCGCCTTTTGTATTTAATTCCGATGCAATTCCTGAGTTTCATCGACAATAGGAAGGTCCAATTGATACAGAAAACCTGAAGTGAAGCATCGGAATCTAAAACTGGTCTCAGACGAAAGGTTCAAATCATAGAAAGTAAGAAGAGTCAGTCTTCTTGTACGTAAGTCGGCATTGTGCCTTTGTATTTAATTCCGATGCAATTTCTGTGTTTCATCGTCAAAAAGAAGGTCCAAGGGATACAGTGAACTGGAAGTGTAGAATCGGAATCTAAAACTGGCCTCACAGGAAAGGTTGAAAGCATAGACAGTAAGAAGAGTCAGTCTTCTTGTACTTAAGTCGGCATTGTGCCTTTTGTATATAATTCCGATGCAATATCTGTGTTTCATCGTTAATAAGAAGGTTCAAGGGAAACAGTAAACCCGAAGTGAAGCATCGGAAACTAAAACTGGTCTCACAGGAAAGGTTCAAAACATAGACAGTAAGAAGAGTCAGTCTCCTTGTACTTAAGTAGGCATTTTGCCTATTCTATTTGATTCCGATGCAAATTCTGTGTTTCATCGTCAAAAAGAGGGCCAAGGGATACTGTAACCGGAAGTGAAGCATCGGAATCTCAAACTGGTCTTACAGGAATGGTTCAAAACGTAGACAGTAAGAAGAGTCAGTCTTCAAGTATTTAAGTCGGCATTGTGCCTTTTGTATTTAATTTCGATGCAATTTCTGTGCTTAATCAGCAACTAGAAGGTCCAAGGGATACAGAAAACCTGAAGAGAAGCATCGGAAACTAAAACTGATCTCACAGGATTGGTTCAAACATAGAGAGTAAGAAGAGTCAGTCTTCTTGTACTTAAGTCGGCATTGTACATTTTGTATTTAATTCCGATGCAATATCTGTCTATCATCGTCAATAAGAAGGTCCAAGGGATACAGTATACCTGAAGTGAAGCATCGGAATCTAAAACTGGTGTCACACAACAGGTTCAAATCATAGACATTAAGAAGAGTCAGTCTTCTTGTACTTAAGTCGGCATTGTGCCTTTTGTATTTCATTCCGATGCAATTTCTGTATTTCATCGTCAAAAAGAAGTTCCAAGGGATACAGTAAAACCGGAAGTGAAGCATCGGAATCTCAAACTGGTCTCACAGGAAAGGTTCAAATCATAGACGGTAATAAGAGTCAGTCTTCTTGCACTTAATTGGCATTGTGCCTTTTGTATTTAATTCCGATGCAATTTCTGTGTTTCATCGTCAATAACAAGGTCCAAGGGATACAGTATACCTGAAGTGAAGCATCGGAAATTAAAACTGGTCTCACAGGAAAGGTTCAAAATATAGACAGTAAGAAGAGTCAGTTATCTTGTATTTAAGACGGCATTGTGCCTTTTGTATTTAATTCCGATGCAATTTATGTGTTTCATCGACAATAAGAAGGTCCAGGCATACAGTAAACCTGAAGTGAAGCATCGGAATTTAAACTGGACTCACAAGAAAGGTACAAATCATAGACAATAAGAAGAGTCAGTCTTCTTGTACTTATGTCGGCATTGTGCCTTTTGTATTTAATTCCGATTCAATTTCTGTGTTTTATCGTCAATAACAATGTCCAAGGGATACAGTAAACCTGAAGTGAAGCATCAAAATCAACACTGTTCTCACAGAAAAGGCTCAAATCATAGCCAGTAAGAAGAGTCAGTCTTCTTGTACTTAAGTCGGCATTGTGCCTTTTGTATTTAATTCCGATGCAATTTCTATGTTTCATCGTCAACAAGTAGATCCAAGGGATACAGTAAACCTAAAGTGAAGCATCGGAATCTAAGACTGGTCTAACAGGAAAGATTCAAAGCATAGACAGTAAGAAGAGTCAGTCTTCTTTTACTTAAGTCGGCACTGTGCCTTTTGTATTTAATTATGATGCAATTTCTGTGTTTCATCGTCAAAAAGATGGTACAAGGGATACCGTAACCGGAAGTGAAGCATCGGAATCTCAAACTGGTCTCAAAGGAAAGGTTAAAAATAGAGGCGGTAAGAAGAGTCAGTCTTCTTGCACCTAAGTCGGCATTGTGCCTTTTGTATTTAATTCCGTTGCAATATCTGTGTTTCATCGGCAACAAGAAGGTCCAAGGGATACAGAAATACTGAAGTGGGCATCGGAATCAAATACTTGTCTCACAGGAAAGGTTCAAAGCATTGACAGTAAGAAGAGTCAGTCTTCATGTACTTAAGTCAGCATTGTGCCTTTTGTATATAAGTCCGATGCAATATCTGTGTTTCATCTTCAATAACAAGGTCCAAGGGACACAGTAAACCGGACGTGAAGCATTGGAATCTAAAACTGGCCTCACAGGAAAGGTTCAAAAAATAGACAGTAAGAAGATTAAGTCTTCTTGTACTTAAGTCGGTACTGTGCATTTTGTATTTAATTCCGATGCAATTGCTGTGTTTCATCGTCAATAAGAAGATACAAGGGATACAGTAAGCCTGAAGTGAAGCATCGGGTTCTAAAACTGGTCTCACAGGAAAGGTTCAAAGCATAGAGACTAAGAAGAGTCACTCTTCTTGTACTTAAGTCGGCATTGTGCCTTTTGTATTTATTTCCCATGCAATTTCTGAGTTTCATCGTCAATATTAACGTCCAAGGGATACAGTAAACCTGTAGTGAGGCATCTGAATCTAAAACTGGTCTCACAGGAAAGGTTCAAAACATGGAGAGTAAGAAGAGTCAGTCTTCTTGTACTTAAATTGGCATTGTGCCTTTTGTATTTATTTCCCATGCAATTTCTGATTTTCATCGGCAATATTAGGGTCGAAGGGATACAGTAAAACTGTAGTGAAGCAGCGGAATCTAAAAGTGGTCTCACAGGAAAGGTTCAAATCATAGTCAGTTTGAAGAGTCAGTCTTCTTGTACTTAAGTCGGCATTGTGCCTTCTGTATTTAATTCGAAGGCAATTTCTGTGTTTCATCGTCAAAAAGAAGGCCAAGGGATACTGTAACCGGAAGTGAAGCATCGGAATCTCAAACTGGTCTTACAGGAAAGGATCAAAACATAGACAGTAAGAAGAGTCAGTCTTCTTGTACTTAAGTCGGCATTGTGCCATTTGTAATTATTTCCGATGCAATTTCTGAGTTTCATCGTCAATATGAGGATCCAATTGATACAGTAAACCTGAAGTGAAGCATCGGAATATAAAACTGGTCTCACACGAAAGGTTCAAATCATAGAAAGTAAGAAGAGTCAGTCTTCTTGTACATAAGTCGGCATTGTGCATTTTGTGTTTAATTCCGATGTAATTTCTGTGTTTCATCGTCAAAAAGAAGGTCCAAGGGATACAGTAAACAGGTAGTGAAGCATCGGAATGTGAAACTAATCTCACAGGAAAGGTTCAAAGCATAGACAGTAAGAGGAGTCAGTCTTCTTGTACTTCATTAGCATTGTGCCTTTTGTATTTACTTCCGATGCAATTTCTGTGTTTCATCGTCAATAACAAGGTCCAAGGGATACAGTAAACCGGAAGTGAAGCTTCGGAATCTAAAACTGGCCTCACAGGAAAGGTTGAAAGCATAGACAGTAAGAGGAGTCAATCTTCTTGTACTTAAGTCGGCATTGTGCCTTTTGTATATAATTCCGATGCAATTTCTGTGTTCCATCGTCAATAAGAAGGTTCAAGGGAAACGATAAACCCGAAGTGAAGCATCGGAATGTGAAAATGATCTCACAGGACAGGTTCAAAGCATAGACATTAAGAAGAGTCAGTCTTCTTGTACTTAAGAAGGCATTTTGCCTTTTCTATTCGATTCCGATGCAAATTCTGTGTTTCCTCGTCAAAAAGAGGGCCAAGGGATACTGTAACCGGAAGTGAAGCATCAGAATCTCAAACTGGTCTTACAGGAATGGTTCGAAACATAGACAGTAAGAAGAGTCAGTCTTCTTGTACTTAAGTCGGCATTCTGCCATTTGTATTTAATTCCGAAGCAATTTCTGTACTTCATCAGCAACAAGAAGGTCCAAGGGATACAGAAAACCTGAAGTGAAGCATCGGAAAGTAAAACTGGTCTCAGAGGATTGGTTCTAACATAGAGAGTAAGAAGAGTCAGTCTTCTTGTACTTAATCGGCATTGTACATTTTGTATTTATTCCGATGCAATTTCTGTCTTTCATCGTCAATAAGAAGGTCCAAGGGGTACAGTATACCTGAAGTGAAGCATCGGAATCTAAAACTGGTGTCCCACGAAATGTTCAAATCATAGACATTAAGAAGGGTCAGTCTTCTTGTACTTAAGTCGGCATTGTGCCTTCTGTATTTCATTCCGATGCAATTTCTGTGTTTCATCGTCAAAAAGAAGGTCCAAGGGATACAGTAAAACCGGAAGTGAAGCATCGGAATCTTAAACTGGTCTCACAGGAAAGGTTCAAATCATAGACAGTATGAGGAGTCAGTCTTCTTGTACTTAATTGGCATTGTGCCTTTTGCATTTAATTCCGATGCAATTTCTGTGTTACATCGTCAATAACAAGGTCCAAGGGATACAGTATACCCGAAGTGAAGCATTGGAATCTAAAAGTGGTATCACAGGAAAGGTTCAAATCTTAGACAGTAAGAAGATTAAGTCTTCTTGTACTTAAGTAGATACTGTGCATTTTGTATTTAATTCCGATGCAATTTCTGTGTTTCATTTTCAACATGAAGGTCCAAGGAATACAGTACACCTGCAGTGAAGCATCGGAATCTAATACCGGTCTCTCAGGAAAGGTTCAAATCATAGACAGTAAGGAGAGACAATCCTTTTGTACTTAAGTAAGCATTGTGCCTTTTGTATTTTATTACGATGCAATTTCTGTGTTTCTTCAGCAATAAGAAGGTCCAAGGGATACAGAAATACTGAAGTGAGCATCGGAATCTAAAACTGGTCTCACAGGAAAGGTTCAAAGCATTGACAGTAAGAAGAGTCAGTCTTCTTGTACTTAAGTCGGCATTGTGCCTTTTTTATTTATTTCCGATCCAATTTCTGTGTTTCATCGTCAATATGAAGGCCCAAGGAATGCAGTAAACCTGAAGTGAAGCATCGGAATCTAAAACTGGTGTCACACGAAAGGTTCAAATCATAGACAGTAAGAAGAGTTAGTCTTCTTGTACTTAAGTCGGCATTGTGCCTTTTGTATTTAATTCCGATGCAATTTCTGTGTTTCATCGTCAATATGAAGGTCCAAGGAATACAGTAAAACTGAAGTGAAGCATCGGAATCTAAAACCGGTATCTCAGGAAAGGTACAAATCATAGACAGTATGGAGAGACAATCCTTTAGTACTTAAGTCAGCATTGTGCCTTTTGTATTTTATTACGATGCAATTTCTGTGTTTCATCGGCAACAAGAATGTCCAAGGGATACAGAAATACTGAAGTGAGCATCGGAATCTAAATCTGGTCTCACAGGAAAGGTTCAAAGCATTGACAGTAAGAAGAGTCAGTCTTCTTGTACTTAAGTCGGCATTGTGCCTTTTGTATTTATTTCCGATGCAATTTCTGTGTTTCATCGTCAATATGAAGGTCCAAGGAATGCAGTAAACCTGAAGTGAAGCATCGAAATCTAAAACTGGTCTCACAGGAAAAGTTCAAATCATAGACAGTAAGGAGAGACAATCCTTTTGTGCTTAAGTCAGCATTGTTCCTTTTGTATTTAATTACAATGCAATTTCTGTGATCCTTCGTCAATAACAAGGTCCAAGGGATACAGTAAACCTGGTGTGAAGCATCGGAATTAAAACTCGTCTCACAGGAAAGGCTCAAATCATAGACAGTCAGAAGTGTCAGTCTTTTTGTACTTAAGTCGGCATTGTTCCTTTTGTATTTCATTCCGATGCACTTTCTGTGTTTCATCGTCAATAAGGAGGTCCAAGGGATACAGTAATCCAGCAGTGAAGCATCGGAATTTAAAACTGGTCTCTCAGGAAAGGTTCAAATCATAGACAGTAAGAAGAGTCAGTGTTCTTGTACTTTAGTCGGCATTGTGCCTTTTGTATTTGATTCCGATGCAATTTCTGTGTATGATCGTCAAAAAGAAGACCAAGGGATACTGTAACCGGAAGTGAAGCATCGGAATCTCAAACTGGTCTTACAGGAAAGGTTCAAAACGTAGACAGTAAGGAGAGTCAGTCTTCTTGAACTTTGGTTGGCATTGAGCCATTTGTATTTAATTCCGATGCTATTGCTGTGTTTCATCGTCAATAAGAGGATCCAAGGGATACAGTAAGCCTGAAGTGAAGCATCGGAATCTAAAACTGGTGTCACACGAAAGGGTCAAATCATACACATTGAGAAGAGTCAGTCTTCTTGTACTTAAGTCGGCATTGTGCCTTTCGTATTTAATTCTGATGCAATTTCTGTGTTTCGTCGTCAAAAAGAAGGTCTAAGGGATACAGTAAAAGCGGAAGTGAAGCATCGGAATCTCAAACTGATCTCACAGGAAAGGTTCAAAACATAGACAGTAAGAAGAGTCAGTCTTCTTGTACTTAATTGGCATTGTGCCTTTTGCATTTAATTCCGATGCAATTTCTGTGTCTCATCGTCAATAACAAGGTCCAAGGGATATAGTATACCTGAAGTGAAGCATCGGAATTTAAGACTGGTCTCACAGGAAAGATTCAAAACATAGTGAGAAGAGTCAGTCTTCTTGTACTTAAGTCGGCATTCTGCCTTTGTATTTATATACCATGCAATTTCTGAGTTTCATCATCAGTAGGAAGGTCCGGTGGATACAGTAACTCTGAAGAGAAGCATCGGAATCTAAATCTGGTCTCACATAATAGGTTCAAACCATAGACAGTAAGAAGAGTCAGTCTTCTTGCACTTAAGTCGGCATTGTGCCTTTTGTATTTAACTCCAATGCAATTCCTGTGTTTCATCGCCAACAAGAGGGTCCAAGGGATACTGTAACCGGAAGTGAAGCATCGGAATCTCAAACTGGTCTCAAAGGAAAGGTTCAAAATAGAGGCGGTAAGAAGAGTCAGTCTTCTTGTACTTAAGTCGGAATTGTGCCTTTTGTATTTAATTATGTTGCAATTTCTGTGTTTCATCGGCAACAAGAAGGTCGAAGGGATACAGAAATACTGAAGTGAGCATCGGAATCTAAATCTGGTCTCACAGGAAAGGTTCAAAGCATTGACAGTAAGAAGTGTCAGTCTTCTTGTACTTAAGTCGGCATTGTGCCTTTTGTATATAAGTCCTATGCTATTTCTGTGTTTCATCTTCAATAAGAAGGTCCAAGGGATACAGTAAACTGGACGTGAAGCATCGGAATCTAAAACTAGTCTCACAGGAAAGGTTCAAAACATAGACAGTAAGAAGATTAAGTTTTCTTGTACTTAAGTCGGTACTGTGCATATTGTATTTAATTCCGATGCAATTGCTGTGTTTCATCGTCAATAAGAAGATCCAAGGGATGCAGTAAGCCTGAAGTGAAGCATCGGAATTTAAAACTAGTCTCACAGGAAAGGTTCAAAGCAGAGAGAGTAGGAAGAGTTACTCTTCTTGTACTTAAGTCAGCATTGTGTCTTTTGTATTGAATTACGATGCAATTTCTGTGTTTCTTCGTCAATAAGAACGTCAAAGGGATACAGTAAACCTGAAGTGAAACATCGGAATTTAAAACTGGTCTCACAGGAAAGGCTCAAAACATTGACAGTAAGAAGAGTCAGTATTTTTGTACTTAAGCCGGCATTGTGCCTTTTGTATTTAATTCCGATGCACTTTCTGTGTTTCATCGTCAATAAGGAGGTCCAAGGGATACAGTAATCCAGCAGTGAAGCATCGGAATTTAAAACTGGTCTCACAGGAAAGGTTCAAATCATAGACAGTAAGAAGAGTCAGTCTTCTTGTACTTATGCCGGCATTGTGCCTTTTGTATTTCATTCCGATGCAATTTCTGTGTTTCATCGCCAAAAAGAAGTCCAAGGGATACTGTAACCGGAAGTGAAGCATCGGAATCTCAAACTGGTCTTACAGGAAAGTTTCAAAACATAGACAGTAAGGAGAGTCAGTGTTCATGTACTTAGGTCATCATTGTGCCTTTTGTATTTAATTCCGATGCTATTGCTGTGTTTCATCGTCAATAAGAAGATCCAAGGGATTCAGTAAGCCTGAAGTGAAATATCGGAATCTAAAACTGGTCTCACATAATAGGTTCAAACCATAGACAGTAAGAAGAGTCGGTCTTCTTGTAATTAAGTCGGCATTGTGCCTTTTGTATTTAATTCCGCTGCAATTTCTGTGTTTCATCGTCAAAAAGAAGGTCCATTGGATACTACAACCGGAAGTGAAGCATCGGAATCACAAACTGGTCTCAAAGGAGAGGTTCAAAATAAAGGAGGTAAGTGGAGTCAGTCTTCTTGTACTTAAGTCGGCATTGTGCCTTTTGTATTTAATGCCGTTGAAATTTCTGTGTTTCATCGGCAACAAGAAGGTCCAAGGGATACAGAAATACTGAAATGAGCATTGGAATCTAAAACTGGTCTCACAGAAAAGGTTCAAAGCATTGACAGTAAGAAGAGTCAGTCTTCTTGTACTTAAGTCGGCATTGTGCCTTTTGTATATATTTCCAATGCAATTTCTGTGTTTCATCTTCAATAAGAAGGTCCAAGGGATACAGTAAACTGTACGTGATGCATCGGAATTTAAAACTGGGGTCACAGGAAAGGTTCAAAACATAGACAGTAAGAAGATTAAGTCTTCTTGTACTTAAGTCGGTACTGTGCAATTTGTATTTAATTCCGGTGCAATTTCTGTGTTTCATTTTCAATATGAAGGTCCAAGGAATACAGTAAACCTGAAGTGAAACATCGGAATCTAAAACCGGTCTCTCAGGAAAGGTACAAATCATAGACAGTTAGGAGAGACAATCCTTTTGTACTTAAGTCAGCATTGTGCCTTTTGTATTTTATTACGATGCAATTTCTGTGTTTCTTCGTCAATAAGAAGGTCCAAGGGACACAGTATACCTGAAGTGAAGCATCGGAATCTAAAACTGGTATCAAACGAAAGGTTCAATTCATAGACAGTAATAAGAGTTAGTCTTCTTGTACTTAAGTCGGCGTTGTGCGTATTGTATTTACTTCCGATGCAATATCTGTGTTTCATAGTCAAAAAGAGGGCCAATGGAAACTGTAACCGGAAGTGAAGCATCGGAATCTAAAACTGGTCTCACAGGAAAGGTTCAAATCATAGACAGTAATTAGAGACAATCCTTTTGTGCTTAAATCAGCATTGTTCTTTTGTATTTAATTACAATGCAATTTCTGTGTTTCTTCGTCAATAACAAGGTCCAAGGGATACAGTAAACCTGGTGCGAAGCATCGAAATTTAAACTGGTCTCACAGGAAAGACTCAAATCATAGACAGTCAGAAGAGTCAGTCTTTTTGTACTTAAGTCAGCATTGTGCCTTTTGTATTTCATTCCGATGCACTTTCTGTGTTTCATCGTCAGTAAGTAGGTCCAAGGGATACAGTAAACCTGAAGTGAAGCATCGGAATCTAAAACTGGTCTCACAGTTTAGGTGCAAAGCATAGACAGTAAGAAGAGTCAGTCTTCTTGTACTTAAGTCGGCATTGTGCATTTTGTATTAATTTCTGATGCAATTTCTTTATTTCATCGTCAATAAGAAGATCCAAGGGATACAGTAACCCTGAAGTGAAGCATCGGAATCTAAAACTGGTCTCACAGGAAAGGTTCAAAACATAGGGATTAAGAAGAGTCAGCCATCTTGTAGTTACGTCGGCATTGTGCCTTTGTATTTATATCCCATGCAATTTCTGTGTTTCATCATCAATAGGAAGGTCCGAGGGATACAGTAAACCTGAAGAGAAGCATCGGAATCAAAAATTGGTTTCACATAATAGGTTCAAACCATAGACAGTAAGAAGAGTCAGTCTTCTTGTACTTAAGTCGGCATTGTGCCTCTTGATTTTAACTCCAATGCAATTTCTGTGTTTCTTCGTCAACAAGATGGTCCAAGGGATACAGTAAACCTGAAGTGAAGCTTCGGAATCTAAAACTGGTCTCACAGGAAAGGTTCAAATCATAGACAGTAAGGAGAGACAATCCTCTTGTACTTAAGTCAGCATTGTGCCTTTTGTATTTAATTACGATGCAATTTCTGTGTTTCTTCGTCAATAAGATGGTCAAAGGGATACAGTAAACCTGAAGTGAAGCATCCGAATTTAAAACTGGTCTCAAAGGAAAGGCTCAAATCATTGACAGTAAGAAGAGTCGGTCTCTTTGTACTTAAGTCGGCATTGTGCCTTTTGTATTTAATTCCGATGCACTTTCTGTGTTTCATCGTCAATAAGGAGGTCCAAGGGATACAGTAATCCAGCAGTGAAGCATCGGAATTTAAAACTGGTCTCACAGGAAAGACTCAAATCATTGACAGTAAGAAGAGTCAGTATTCTTGTACTTAAGTCGGCATTGTGCATTTTGTTTTAATTTCTGATGCAATTTCTGTATTTCATCGTCAATAAGAAGATCCAAGGGATACAGTAAATCTGAAGTGAAGCATCGGAATCTAAAACTGGTCTCACAGGAAAGGTTCAAAGCATAGGGATTAAGAAGAGTCAGTCATCTTGTACTTAAGTCGGCATTGTGCCTTTGTATTTATATCCCATGCAATTTCTGAGTTTCATCATCAGTAGGAAGGTCCGAGGGATACAGTAAACATGAAGAGAAGTATCGGAATCTAAAACTGGTCTCACGTAGTAGGTTCAAACCATAGACAGTAAGAAGAGTCAGTCTTCTTGTATTTAAGTCGGCATTGTGCCTTTTGTATTTAACTCCAATGCAATTTCTGTGTTTCATCGTCAACAAGAAGGTCCAAGTTATACTGTAACCGGAAGTGAAGGATCGGAATCTCAAACAGGTCTAAAAGGAAAGGTTCAAAATTGAGGCGGTATGAAGAATCAGTCTTCTTGTACTTAAGTCGGCATTGTGCCTTTTGTATTTAATTACGTAGCAATTTCTGTGTTTCATCGGCAACAAGAAGGTCGAAGGGATACAGAAATACTGAAGTGAGCATCGGAATCTCAAAGTGGTCTCACAGGAAAGGTTCACATCATAGACGGTAAGAAGAGTCAGTCATCTTGTACTTAAGTCGGCATTGCGCCTTTTGTATTTAATTCCGATGCAATTTCTGTGTTTCATCGTCAATAGGAAGGTCCAATTGATACAGAAAACCTGAAGTGAAGCATCGGAATCTAAAACTGGTCTCACACGAAAGGTTCAAATCATAGAAAGTAAGAAGAGTCAGTCTTCTTGTACTTAAGTCGGCATTGTGCCTTTTGTATTTATTTCCCATGCAATTTCTGAGTTTCATCGTCAATATTAACGTCCAAGGGATACAGTAAACCTGTAGTGAAGCATCGGAATCTAAAACTGGTCTCACGGGAAAGGTTCACATCATAGACGGTAAGAAGAGTCAGTCTTCTTGTACTTAAGTCGGCATTGCGCCTTTTGTATTTAATTCCGATGCAATTTCTGAGTTTCATCGTCAATAGGAAGGTCCAATTGATACAGAAAACCTGAAGTGAAGCATCGGAATCTAAAACTGGTCTCACACGAAAGGTTCAAATCATAGAAAGTAAGAAGAGTCAGTCTTCTTGTACGTAAGTCGGCATTGTGCCTTTGTATTTAATTCCGATGCAATTTCTGTGTTTCATCGTCAAAAAGAAGGTCCAAGGGATACAGTAAACCGGTAGTAAAGCAACGGAATGTGAATCTGATCTCACAGTAAACTTTCAAATTATAGAGAGTAAGAAGAGTCAGTCATCTTGTACTTCATTGGCATTGTGCCTTTTGTATTTAATTCCGATGCAATTTCTGTGTTTCATCGTCAATAACAAGGTCCAAGGGATACAGTGAACTGGAAGTGTAGAATCGGAATCTAAAACTGGCCTCACAGGAAAGGTTGAAAGCATAGACAGTAAGAAGAGTCAGTCTTCTTGTACTTAAGTCGGCATTGTGCCTTTTGTATATAATTCCGATGCAATATCTGTGTTTCATCGTTAATAAGAAGGTTCAAGGGAAACAGTAAACCCGAAGTGAAGCATCGGAAACTAAAACTGGTCTCACAGGAAAGGTTCAAAACATAGACAGTAAGAAGAGTCAGTCTCCTTGTACTTAAGTAGGCATTTTGCCTATTCTATTTGATTCCGATGCAAATTCTGTGTTTCATCGTCAAAAAGAGGGCCAAGGGATACTGTAACCGGAAGTGAAGCATCGGAATCTCAAACTGGTCTTACAGGAATGGTTCAAAACGTAGACAGTAAGAAGAGTCAGTCTTCTAGTATTTAAGTCGGCATTGTGCCTTTTGTATTTAATTTCGATGCAATTTCTGTGCTTAATCAGCAACTAGAAGGTCCAAGGGATACAGAAAACCTGAAGAGAAGCATCGGAAACTAAAACTGATCTCACAGGATTGGTTCAAACATAGAGAGTAAGAAGAGTCAGTCTTCTTGTACTTAAGTCGGCATTGTACATTTTGTATTTAATTCCGATGCAATATCTGTCTATCATCGTCAATAAGAAGGTCCAAGGGATACAGTATACCTGAAGTGAAGCATCGGAATCTAAAACTGGTGTCACACAACAGGTTCAAATCATAGACATTAAGAAGAGTCAGTCTTCTTGTACTTAAGTCGGCATTGTGCCTTTTGTATTTCATTCCGATGCAATTTCTGTATTTCATCGTCAAAAAGAAGTTCCAAGGGATACAGTAAAACCGGAAGTGAAGCATCGGAATCTCAAACTGGTCTCACAGGAAAGGTTCAAATCATAGACGGTAATAAGAGTCAGTCTTCTTGCACTTAATTGGCATTGTGCCTTTTGTATTTAATTCCGATGCAATTTCTGTGTTTCATCGTCAATAACAAGGTCCAAGGGATACAGTATACCTGAAGTGAAGCATCGGAATTTAAAACTGGTCTCACAGGAAAGGTTCAAAATATAGACAGTAAGAAGAGTCAGTTATCTTGTATTTAAGACGGCATTGTGCCTTTTGTATTTAATTACGATGCAATTTATGTGTTTCATCGACAATAAGAAGGTCCAGGCATACAGTAAACCTGAAGTGAAGCATCGGAATTTAAACTGGTCTCACAAGAAAGGTACAAATCATAGACAATAAGAAGAGTCAGTCTTCTTGTACTTATGTCGGCATTGTGCCTTTTGTATTTAATTCCGATTCAATTTCTGTGTTTTATCGTCAATAACAATGTCCAAGGAATACAGTAAACCTGAAGTGAAGCATCAAAATCAACACTGTTCTCACAGAAAAGGCTCAAATCATAGCCAGTAAGAAGAGTCAGTCTTCTTGTACTTAAGTCGGCATTGTGCCTTTTGTATTTAATTCCGATGCAATTTCTATGTTTCATCGTCAACAAGTAGATCCAAGGGATACAGTAAACCTAAAGTGAAGCATCGGAATCTAAGGCTGGTCTAACAGGAAAGATTCAAAGCATAGACAGTAAGAAGAGTCAGTCTTCTTTTACTTAAGTCGGCACTGTGCCTTTTGTATTTAATTCCGATGCAATTTCTGTGTTTCATCGTCAAAAAGATAGTACAAGGGATACCGTAACCGGAAGTGAAGCATCGGAATCTCAAACTGGTCTCAAAGGAAAGGTTAAAAATAGAGGCGGTAAGAAGAGTCAGTCTTCTTGCACCTAAGTCGGCATTGTGCCTTTTGTATTTAATTCCGTTGCAATATCTGTGTTTCATCGGCAACAAGAAGGTCCAAGGGATACAGAAATACTGAAGTGGGCATCGGAATCAAATACTGGTCTCACAGGAAAGGTTCAAAGCATTGACAGTAAGAAGAGTCAGTCTTCATGTACTTAAGTCGGCATTGTGCCTTTTGTATATAAGTCCGATGCAATATCTGTGTTTCATCTTCAATAACAAGGTCCAAGGGACACAGTAAACCGGACGTGAAGCATCGGAATCTAAAACTGGTCTCACAGGAAAGGTTCAAAAAATAGACAGTAAGAAGATTAAGTCTTCTTGTACTTAAGTCGGTACTGTGCATTTTGTATTTAATTCCGATGCAATTGCTGTGTTTCATCGTCAATAAGAAGATACAAGGGATAAAGTAAGCCTGAAGTGAAGCATCGGGTTCTAAAACTGGTCTCACAGGAAAGGTTCAAAGCATAGAGAGTAAGAAGAGTCACTCTTCTTGTACTTAAGTCGGCATTGTGCCTTTTGTATTTATTTCCCATGCAATTTCTGAGTTTCATCGTCAATATTAACGTCCAAGGGATACAGTAAACCTGTAGTGAGGCATCTGAATCTAAAACTGGTCTCACAGGAAAGGTTCAAAACATGGAGAGTAAGAAGAGTCAGTCTTCTTGTACTTAAATTGGCATTGTGCCTTTTGTATTTATTTCCCATGCAATTTCTGATTTTCATCGGCAATATTAGGGTCGAAGGGATACAGTAAAACTGTAGTGAAGCAGCGGAATCTAAAAGTGGTCTCACAGGAAAGGTTCAAATCATAGTCAGTTTGAAGAGTCAGTCTTCTTGTACTTAAGTCGGCATTGTGCCTTCTGTATTTAATTCGAAGGCAATTTCTGTGTTTCATCGTCAAAAAGAAGGCCAAGGGATACTGTAACCGGAAGTGAAGCATCGGAATCTCAAACTGGTCTTACAGGAAAGGATCAAAACATAGACAGTAAGAAGAGTCAGTCTTCTTGTACTTAAGTCGGCATTGTGCCATTTGTATTTATTTCCGATGCAATTTCTGAGTTTCATCGTCAATAGGAGGATCCAATTGATACAGTAAACCTGAAGTGAAGCATCGGAATATAAAACTGGTCTCACACGAAAGGTTCAAATCATAGAAAGTAAGAAGAGTCAGTCTTCTTGTACATAAGTCGGCATTGTGCATTTTGTGTTTAATTCCGATGTAATTTCTGTGTTTCATCGTCAAAAAGAAGGTCCAAGGGATACAGTAAACTGGTAGTGAAGCATCGGAATGTGAAACTAATCTCACAGGAAAGGTTCAAAGCATAGACAGTAAGAGGAGTCAGTCTTCTTGTACTTCATTGGCATTGTGCCTTTTGTATTTACTTCCGATGCAATTTCTGTGTTTCATCGTCAATAACAAGGTCCAAGGGATACAGTAAACCGGAAGTGAAGCTTCGGAATCTAAAACTGGCCTCACAGGAAAGGTTGAAAGCATAGACAGTAAGAGGAGTCAATCTTCTTGTACTTAAGTCGGCATTGTGCCTTTTGTATATAATTCCGATGCAATTTCTGTGTTCCATCGTCAATAAGAAGGTTCAAGGGAAACGATAAACCCGAAGTGAAGCATCGGAATGTGAAAATGATCTCACAGGAAAGGTTCAAAGCATAGACATTAAGAAGAGTCAGTCTTCTTGTACTTAAGAAGGCATTTTGCCTTTTCTATTCGATTCCGATGCAAATTCTGTGTTTCCTCGTCAAAAAGAGGGCCAAGGGATACTGTAACCGGAAGTGAAGCATCAGAATCTCAAACTGGTCTTACAGGAATGGTTCGAAACATAGACAGTAAGAAGAGTCAGTCTTCTTGTACTTAAGTCGGCATTCTGCCATTTGTATTTAATTCCGAAGCAATTTCTGTACTTCATCAGCAACAAGAAGGTCCAAGGGATACAGAAAACCTGAAGTGAAGCATCGGAAAGTAAAACTGGTCTCAGAGGATTGGTTCTAACATAGAGAGTAAGAAGAGTCACTCTTCTTGTACTTAAGTCGGCATTGTGCCTTCTGTATTTCATTCCGATGCAATTTCTGTGTTTCATCGTCAAAAAGAAGGTCCAAGGGATACAGTAAAACCGGAAGTGAAGCATCGGAATCTCAAACTGGTCTCACAGGAAAGGTTCAAATCATAGACAGTATGAAGAGTCAGTCTTCTTGTACTTAATTGGCATTGCGCCTTTTGCATTTAATTCCGATGCAATTTCTGTGTTACATCGTCAATAACAAGGTCCAAGGGATACAGTATACCTGAAGTGAAGCATTGGAATCTAAAACTGGTATCACAGGAAAGGTTCAAATCTTAGACAGTAAGAAGATTAAGTCTTCTTGTACTTAAGTAGATACTGTGCATTTTGTATTTAATTCCGATGCAATTTCTGTGTTTCATTTTCAACATGAAGGTCCAAGGAATACAGTACACCTGAAGTGAAGCATCGGAATCTAATACCGGTCTCTCAGGAAAGGTACAAATCATAGACAGTAAGGAGAGACAATCCTTTTGTACTTAAGTAAGCATTGTGCCTTTTGTATTTTATTACGATGCAATTTCTGTGTTTCTTCAGCAATAAGAAGGTCCAAGGGATACAGAAATACTGAAGTGAGCATAGGAATCTAAAACTGGTCTCACAGGAAAGGTTCAAAGCATTGACAGTACGAAGAGTCAGTCTTCTTGTACTTAAGTCGGCATTGTGCCTTTTGTATTTAATTCCGATGCAATTTCTGTGTTTCATCGTCAATATGAAGGTCCAAGGAATACAGTAAAACTGAAGTGAAGCATCGGAATCTAAAACCGGTATCTCAGGAAAGGTACAAATCATAGAGAGTAAGGAGAGACAATCCTTTAGTACTTAAGTCAGCATTGTGCCTTTTGTATTTTATTACGATGCAATTTCTGTGTTTCATCGGCAACAAGAATGT
This sequence comes from Schistocerca americana, assembly GCF_021461395.2. Classification (NCBI taxonomy): domain Eukaryota; kingdom Metazoa; phylum Arthropoda; class Insecta; order Orthoptera; family Acrididae; genus Schistocerca; species Schistocerca americana. Next base: position 65,120,594 of record NC_060121.1, read on the forward strand.
CCAAGGGATACAGAAATACTGAAGTGAGCATCGGAATCTAAATCTGGTCTCACAGGAAAGGTTCAAAGCATTGACAGTAAGAAGAGTCAGTCTTCTTGTACTTAAGTCGGCATTGTGCCTTTTGTATTTATTTCCGATGCAATTTCTGTGTTTCATCGTCAATATGAAGGTCCAAGGAATGCAGTAAACCTGAAGTGAAGCATCGAAATCTAAAACTGGTCTCACAGGAAAAGTTCAAATCATAGTCAGTAAGGAGAGACAATCCTTTTGTGCTTAAGTCAGCATTGTTCCTTTTGTATTTAATTACAATGCAATTTCTGTGATCCTTCGTCAATAACAAGGTCCAAGGGATACAGTAAACCTGGTGTGAAGCATCGGAATTAAAACTCGTCTCACAGGAAAGGCTCAAATCATAGACAGTCAGAAGTGGTAGTCTTTTTGTACTTAAGTCGGCATTGTTCCTTTTGTATTTCATTCCGATGCACTTTCTGTGTTTCATCGTCAATAAGGAGGTCCAAGGGATACAGTAATCCAGCAGTGAAGCATCGGAATTTAAAACTGGTCTCTCAGGAAAGGTTCAAATCATAGACAGTAAGAAGAGTCAGTGTTCTTGTACTTTAGTCGGCATTGTGCCTTTTGTATTTGATTCCGATGCAATTTCTGTGTATGATCGTCAAAAAGAAGACCAAGGGATACTGTAACCGGAAGTGAAGCATCGGAATCTCAAACTGGTCTTACAGGAAAGGTTCAAAACGTAGACAGTAAGGAGAGTCAGTCTTCTTGAACTTTGGTTGGCATTGAGCCATTTGTATTTAATTCCGATGCTATTGCTGTGTTTCATCGTCAATAAGAGGATCCAAGGGATACAGTAAGCCTGAAGTGAAGCATCGGAATCTAAAACTGGTGTCACACGAAAGGTTCAAATCATACACATTAAGAAGAGTCAGTCTTCTTGTACTTAAGTCGGCATTGTGCCTTTCGTATTTAATTCTGATGCAATTTCTGTGTTTCGTCGTCAAAAAGAAGGTCTAAGGGATACAGTAAAAGCGGAAGTGAAGCATGGGAATCTCAAACTGATCTCACAGGAAAAGTTCAAAACATAGACAGTAAGAAGAGTCAGTCTTCTTGTACTTAATTGGCATTGTGCCTTTTGCATTTAATTCCGATGCAATTACTGTGTCTCATCGTCAATAACAAGGTCCAAGGGATATAGTATACCTGAAGTGAAGCATCGGGATTGAAGACTGGTCTCACAGGAAAGATTCAAAACATATTGAGAAGAGTCAGTCTTCTTGTACTTAAGTCGGCATTCTGCCTTTGTATTTATATACCATGCAATTTCTGAGTTTCATCATCAGTAGGAAGGTCCGGTGGATACAGTAACTCTGAAGAGAAGCATCGGAATCTAAATCTGGTCTCACATAATAGGTTCAAACCATAGACAGTAAGAAGAGTCAGTCTTCTTGCACTTAAGTCGGCATTGTGCCTTTTGTATTTAACTCCAATGCAATTCCTGTGTTTCATCGCCAACAAGAGGGTCCAAGGGATACTGTAACCGGAAGTGAAGCATCGGAATCTCAAACTGGTCTCAAAGGAAAGGTTCAAAATAGAGGCGGTAAGAAGAGTCAGTCTTCTTGTACTTAAGTCGGAATTGTGCCTTTTGTATTTAATTATGTTGCAATTTCCGTGTTTCATCGGCAACAAGAAGGTCGAAGGGATACAGAAATACTGAAGTGAGCATCGGAATCTAAATCTGGTCTCACAGGAAAGGTTCAAAGCATTGACAGTAAGAAGTGTCAGTCTTCTTGTACTTAAGTCGGCATTGTGCCTTTTGTATATAAGTCCTATGCTATTTCTGTGTTTCATCTTCAATAAGAAGGTCCAAGGGATACAGTAAACTGGACGTGAAGCATCGGAATCTAAAACTAGTCTCACAGGAAAGGTTCAAAACATAGACAGTAAGAAGATTAAGTTTTCTTGTACTTAAGTCGGTACTGTGCATATTGTATTTAATTCCGATGCAATTGCTGTGTTTCATCGTCAATAAGAAGATCCAAGGGATGCAGTAAGCCTGAAGTGAAGCATCGGAATCTAAAACTGGTCTCACATAATAGGTTCAAACCATAGACAGTAAGAAGAGTCGGTCTTCTTGTAATTAAGTCGGCATTGTGCCTTTTGTATTTAATTCCGCTGCAATTTCTGTGTTTCATCGTCAAAAAGAAGGTCCAAGGGATACTACAACCGGAAGTGAAGCATCGGAATTTAAAACTGGTCTCACAGGAAAGGTTCAAAACATAGACAGTAAGAAGATTAAGTCTTCTTGTACTTAAGTCGGTACTGTGCAATTTGTATTTAATTCCGATGCAATTTCTGTGTTTCATTTTCAATATGAAGGTCCAAGGAATACAGTAAACCTGAAGTGAAACATCGGAATCTAAAACCGGTCTCTCAGGAAAGGTACAAATCATAGACAGTTAGGAGAGACAATCCTTTTGTACTTAAGTCAGCATTGTGCCTTTTGTATTTTATTACGATGCAATTTCTGTGTTTCTTCGTCAATAAGAAGGTCCAAGGACACAGTATACCTGAAGTGAAGCATCGGAATCTAAAACTGGTATCACACGAAAGGTTCAATTCATAGACAGTAATAAGAGTTAGTCTTCTTGTACTTAAGTCGGCGTTGTGCGTATTGTATTTACTTCCGATGCAATATCTGTGTTTCATAGTCAAAAAGAGGGCCAATGGAAACTGTAACCGGGAGTGAAGCATCGGAATCTAAAACTGGTCTCACAGGAAAGGTTCAAATCATAGACAGTAAGGAGAGACAATCCTTTTGTGCTTAAGTCAGCATTGTTCTTTTGTATTTAATTACAATGCAATTTCTGTGTTTCTTCGTCAATAACAAGGTCCAAGGGATACAGTAAACCTGGTGCGAAGCATCGGAATTAAAACTGGTCTCACAGGAAAGACTCAAATCATAGACAGTCAGAAGAGTCAGTCTTTTTGTACTTAAGTCAGCATTGTGCCTTTTGTATTTCATTCCGATGCACTTTCTGTGTTTCATCGTCAGTAAGTAGGTCCAAGGGATACAGTAAACCTGAAGTGAAGCATCGGAATCTAAAACTGGTCTCACAGTTTAGGTGCAAAGCATAGACAGTAAGAAGAGTCAGTCTTCTTGTACTTAAGTCGGCATTGTGCATTTTGTATTAATTTCTGATGCAATTTCTTTATTTCATCGTCAATAAGAAGATCCAAGGGATACAGTAACCCTGAAGTGAAGCATCGGAATCTAAAACTGGTCTCACAGGAAAGGTTCAAAACATAGGGATTAAGAAGAGTCAGCCATCTTGTAGTTACGTCGGCATTGTGCCTTTGTATTTATATCCCATGCAATTTCTGTGTTTCATCATCAATAGGAAGGTCCGAGGGATACAGTAAACCTGAAGAGAAGCATCGGAATCAAAAATTGGTTTCACATAATAGGTTCAAACCATAGACAGTAAGAAGAGTCAGTCTTCTTGTACTTAAGTCGGCATTGTGCCTCTTGATTTTAACTCCAATGCAATTTCTGTGTTTCTTCGTCAACAAGATGGTCCAAGGGATACAGTAAACCTGAAGTGAAGCTTCGGAATCTAAAACTGGTCTCACAGGAAAGGTTCAAATCATAGACAGTAAGGAGAGACAATCCTCTTGTACTGAAGTCAGCATTGTGCCTTTTGTATTTAATTACGATGCAATTTCTGTGTTTCTTCGTCAATAAGAAGGTCAAAGGGATACAGTAAACCTGAAGTGTAGCATCCGAATTTAAAACTGGTCTCAAAGGAAAGGCTCAAATCATTGACAGTAAGAAGAGTCGGTCTCTTTGTACTTAAGTCGGCATTGTGCCTTTTGTATTTAATTCCGATGCACTTTCTGTGTTTCATCGTCAATAAGGAGGTCCAAGGGATACAGTAATCCAGCAGTGAAGCATCGGAATTTAAAACTGGTCTCACAGGAAAGGCTCAAATCATTGACAGTAAGAAGAGTCAGTCTTCTTGTACTTAAGTCGGCATTGTGCATTTTGTTTTAATTTCTGATGCAATTTCTGTATTTCATCGTCAATAAGAAGATCCAAGGGATACAGTAAATCTGAAGTGAAGCATCGGAATCTAAAACTGGTCTCACAGGAAAGGTTCAAAGCATAGGGATTAAGAAGAGTCAGTCATCTTGTACTTAAGTCGGCATTGTGCCTTTGTATTTATATCCCATGCAATTTCTGAGTTTCATCATCAATAGGAAGGTCCGAGGGATACAGTAAACATGAAGAGAAGTATCGGAATCTAAAACTGGTCTCACGTAGTAGGTTCAAACCATAGACAGTAAGAAGAGTCAGTCTTCTTGTATTTAAGTCGGCATTGTGCCTTTTGTATTTAACTCCAATGCAATTTCTGTGTTTCATCGTCAACAAGAAGGTCCAAGTTATACTGTAACCGGAAGTGAAGGATCGGAATCTCAAACAGGTCTAAAAGGAAGGGTTCAAAATTGAGGCGGTATGAAGAATCAGTCTTCTTGTACTTAAGTCGGCATTGTGCCTTTTGTATTTAATTACGTAGCAATTTCTGTGTTTCATCGGCAACAAGAAGGTCGAAGGGATACAGAAATACTGAAGTGAGCATCGGAATCTCAAAGTGGTCTCACAGGAAAGGTTCAAAGCATTGACAGTAAGAAGTGTCAGTCTTCTTGTACTTAAGTCGGCATTGTGCCTTTTGTATATAAGTCCGATGCAATTTCTGTGTTTCATCTTCAATAAGAAGTTCCAAGGAATACAGTAAACCGGACGTGAAGCATCGGAATCTAAATATGGTCTCACAGGAAAGGTTTAAAACATAGACAGTAAGAAGATTAAGTCATCTTGTACTTAAGTCGGTACTGTGCTTATTGTATTTAATTCCGATGCAATTGCTGTGTTTCATCGTCAATAAGAAGATCCAAGGGATACAGTAAGCCTGAAGTGAAGCATCGGAATCTAAAACTGGTCTCACACGAAAGGTTCAAATCATATACAGTAAGAAGAGTCAGTCTTCTTGTACTTAAATCGGCATTGTGCCTTTTGTATATAAGTCCGATGCAATTTCTGTGTATCATCGTCAAAAAGAAGGCCAAGGGATACTGTAACCGGAAGTGAAGCATCGGAATCTCTAACTGGTTTTACAGGAGAGGTTCAAAACATAGACAGTAAGAAGGGTCAGTCTTCTTGTACTTAAGTCGGCATTGTGCCTTTTGTATATAATTCCGAAGCAATTTCTGTATTTCATCGTCAATAAGAAGATCCAAGGGATACAGTAACCCTGAAGTGAAGCATCAGAATCTAAAACTGGTCTCACCGGAAAGGTTCAAAACATAGAGATTAAGAAGAGTCAGTCTTCTTGTGCATAAGTCGGCATTGTGCCTTTGTATTTATTTCCCATGCAATTTCTGAGTTTCATCATCAATAGGAAGATCCAAGGGATACAGTAAACCCGAAGTGCAGCATCGGAATCTAAAACTGGTCTCACAGGATAGGTTCAAACCATAGACAGTAAGAAGAGTCAGTCTTCTTGTACGTAAGTCGGCATTGTGCCTTTTGTATTTAATTCGGATGCAATTTCTGTGTTTCATCCTCAAAAAGAAGGTCCAAGGGATTCTGTAACCGGAAGTGAAGCATCGGAATCTAAAACTGGTCTCACAGGAAAGGTTCAAAACGTAGACAGTAAGAAGAGTCAGTCCTCTTGTACTTAAGTCGTCATTGTGCCTTTTGTATTTAATTCCGTTGCAATATCTGTGTTTCATCGGCAACAAGAAGGTCCAAGGGATACAGAAAACCTGAAGTGAAGCATCGGAATCTAAAACTGGTCTCACAGGAAAGGTTCAAGGCATTGACAGTAAGAAGAGTCAGTCTTCTTGTACTTAAGTCGGCATTGTGCCTTATGTATATAATTACGATGCAATTTCTGTGTTTCATCTTCAATAAGAAGGCCCAAGGGATACAGTAAACCGGACGTGAAGCATCGGAATCTAAAACTGGTCTCACAGTTTAGGTTCAAAACATAGACAGTAAGAAGAGTCAGTCTTCTTGTACTTAGGTCGGCATTGTGCCTTTTGTATTTAATTTTGATGCAATTTCTGTATTTCATCGTCAGTAAGTGTTACGAAGTATCAGGAGCTAACAAAGCTTAAAAAGCAAAAGCTTTTGCACGTCCCCTAGGATTATCCACATAAGATCTGCTTGATAAACAATTTACTAAGTAGCTGTCCCTAGTCCACCTAAGAATTCGCAATACCTTTGCAAATGTTTGGCAATTACGTAATAGTGCACTTACTTCCAAATGTCGTCCTTTTAAAATCTTTATTTCCCTTATGCCATGTATTTCTCATGCAAGATGACACACTGAGAGAGAATTTAATTTTTTTTACTCCAGGAAAGCCATTCTTCACATAAAAAACAATAACAAATCGTAACTCTAACTTTGCGTTATGAGGTTCCGTGATCAATATTGCAATGAAACAAATCTATTTCCAGCAGCATGTCATTAGCTCTGCTGTTCCATGTCAGTCTTGTGATGCAAGGGCAGCATGAGTTTTCTGTTCTGATTGTGGTGCAGACCAGTACACTCTAGGTTACTGTTTCCCACTATATTGAACTCTAGATTGCTAGAAGGGGGACCATTGCCATTAAAACATAGTCAGTGTTAGGGGAAAAGGGGGCAGGATGGAAAGGCTAAAGTTATCATCAAACAAACTGGACACCACTCTAATTTCCTTTAAATAACTGGTATTTTTTTAGTGTTTAAATTTCATAAACGTCATTTGTGTAACTTGAGACAAAATAACTAAGTGTACATATTTTACAAGCGGCTTAAATCAATTTGCACATTTTCCATTTCTCATGCTTGTAGATGGTATGATGGAAAGCTCATTAGAGCATAATGGAAATTGGTTTTTTATTGCCAATGATATTTAAAACATAAGGAAAACTTAGACTTCAAAGTCTGAAAATTATTTGAAAGGTTAATAATTTCTTACTAAGCATAAACAAAAGATGAAAAAGTTACCATTTTCAAATACATGGTGGAGCAAATTAAAGTGGCATTGAGAACAGAGCTTGAGGGTTAAGAGAAAAACAATAGAGAAAAGGAAATACAATTCTAACCTAACTGTAGCAAAGAGTGAAAGTCTCTTGGCACTTTTGGGCCCTGAGAAGCAAGTCACTGAAGGCAGACTGAAGCTAGACTTCTGGAATCCCATCTAATATGTTCTGCTGCAGTTTTGTTAAGACTCTGAAGGTTGTGGCAATACATTTTAGACTTGAGGGTTCCACATGCAAAGTGATTACCCAGTGACAGATCAGGTGACCTGGGTTACCAGCTAGGACTGCAGCCAGACTGACCCCTGCTAACAACCCTGTCAGATGTGAAGATTGTGTAAATGTTCTCCAAGGTTTGACTGGCTATATGGGCAGTTGCTCCACCTTTTGGATGTAACTATAGGTCTTTCCCTCCTCCATTAATTCTGTCACAGATTGGTTTAAAACTGTTGGCAGTGTTATATGCCAATGTCAGCATCTCATGATAGAAGATGGGACAACCTTCTGATCATGCAATAATATTTCTCGGAAGTTGTGCAGATTCTATACTGCCCAGAACCTATTATCCTGCAGGTTGATATAATCACTCAAGTGAAACCAGGCTTCATTAGATATAAAGAACAGATCCATGCCCAAGTCATTCATTGTTATCTCGGTGAACAGCCACTTGCAAGACTGGATGTGTTGACAAGCATCTGATGGTTGTAATCAATGAACAACAGACATTTGGTAGGGATGCATGTGCAGATCCAGGTGTAGTATTTTTCTGCATGATCAGTGTGGTCTGCCAGTCTCTTGTGATGGGCTCTGGATTGATTTGGTAGGATCTTAAAGCATTTTCTGGTGATCTGAGCAATGTTTTCTGGTGTGTGGGCATGTTCTGGGATGTTTTTTGACTTGTTCAAAACAGGTCATGTATGATGCCATGTTCAGACTGAGCATTGCGTGACACACTTTACTGGCACTTTGATACCATTAAACTTCTCCGCAAGCAACTGGCCATAATATTTCTGTGACTTTGCTGTCACATAACTTTCCATAAAGGCCATCCACTGCTCTACTATGACTACCACTATCCCCTTTGCACTGCTCAACTCAAACCGGCATAACCCATGTGTTCATGATCTGGGCTCAGGCCCAAGACACCCTATCTTTGTTCCTTCACAACTTCAACACCTTCTCTCCCATCCACTTCAGGTGGTCCTCCTCAGCACAGTGTACCGCCTTCCTGTATGTGGACCACCTCATCTCTGATGGCTTCAGCTCCATCTCTGTCCACATTAAAGTCACCAACCACCAACAGTACCTGCATTTTGAGGGCTGTCATCCCTTTCACACCAAAAAATCCTTCCTGTACACCCTGGCCATCCATGGACTGCCTATCTGTAGTGACAAAACCTCCATTGTTCTGTATGCTGATTACCTATCATTGTGCCCTGAAATGAGGGACACCCTCCCTGAGATACCAACCCCTTCTAAAGTAGTGTTTAATCACCCACCTACCCAACTTCCACCATATCCTCGTCCATCCCTATGCAATCCCCTATCCCAACCGCTTACGACAAGGATCTTATTGCTGTGGAAGACCCAGGTGCAAAACCTGCACAATCCACCCACCCAGCACATCCTATTCCAGTCCTGTCACAGGTTTATACTTCCCCATCAAGTACCGGGTCTCCTGTGAGAGCAGCTTCATCATTTAGCAGCTGGGTGGCAACCATTGCACAGATTTTTATATTGGAAAGAGTACCAAACAGCTGTCCAGCAAGATGCCACACTGTGGCTGAGACCGATGTAGAGCACCCAGTGGCACAACAAGCAGCTGAACATAACACACCTAATTTCAATGGCTGTTTCACTACCCCAGCCATCTGGATCATTCCCTCCATCACCAGCTTTTCTGAGCTATATCCTTACAACACAGTCTCTGCTCCTGTAATAATTCCAGCCTCAACCAATGGTAACATACCGTACCAACACCCTCCATGCAATAGTTTTCACCCCCTCTACCCATCATCTCCTCCCCATTCTCATCTCCCATCCTGTTTATTTGCAACCGTCTTTTCCTGCTCTTCTCCTTATTTTGCTCCTTTTTTTATCTCATCGTCCTGACACTGCACCTGTTGGCAGTCTAATCCATGCACACTTCAATAGACAGGTTTCATCACTCTCCCCACTCATACACTACCACCCCTTCCCCTTGCCCACCCTCTCAGATTGATGGTTGCATCCCACATCATAGTTGCATTCCAGCCTGAGACTTTGCACTTGGCTGTCATATGTGCATGAGGTTTGCTTGCTTGTATGTGCTGTGAATGTGTCTCTTACTGATAAAGGCTGTCGTCACATGCTTTATATAAGTGTCTTTTAATTGTGCCTTTCTGCAAGTTGACATGTCCTCTTCATGGTAAATAGCAATCTATCTTTTCCTACATTGTTGATGATGATATCAAATTCAGCTGTGGGAACAAGGCACTATACTTAGTGAATATAATCACACATGGCCAACTTATGTAATGAAACATATTTATTAGATACACTGATACTAATTTAAAATTCACTAGTGACACAGTGGTGAGAACAAATAGAGTTAAAGACAATACCACTGAGCATTGCAGCAGTTTAGGCACTCTCTAGATCAGTGGTTTTCAACCTGGGGTTAATTACTCCCTGTACGTTAAAATGAAATTTTCTGATAGGTAAAAACTAAGCAATTTAAGTGTTTCTATGTGAGTTATTTTCAAAAGATCATTAATATCATCACAATGTTGTAAGACCATAATATTTATTATATAAGATACCAATAATTACTCTTTCTCAATTGCTGGCATTTATGCCGTGGAGGTTACAGGTTCCACACATAGTCGACCCACTACATACATACCCTGTGCTTTGTTGATTACATGGCTTACGAAAAAAGTGAAGACGTATTCATTCATAACAAATGCTAAATATCTCAAGAAATTTTCTTCTTCAAGTTGTAGGTAGTATCTAAGTAGCCCATAAATTGCTTCATTACTCACTTCAGAACAGATAATGAAATAATTTGCAGCACAACACAGCAAAACAGTAGTAACAACATAAGCTGTACTATAGTGCTGTAAACATTATTATTATTATTATTATTATTATTATTATTATCATTATCATTAAAGTGGTTGGACAAAGAGCATTAACAGCCTGAAGTCGTCCAGCATCTGCCAGTTCAGAAGCAAGGGGCACAGCAATCAAGTGGTTTACAAACAGCCATTATAGTGCACACATCTGAATTTGTTTGATTTTAAATGCAGTAGCAGTGCTCAGGTCAAGCAAATGCCACAATGGAGAGGAGTAATAAAGGATAAGTATGACTTGTAACAGTGTCTATGCTCACTGTGGATAGTTAGTTTTCGTATCTGAGAAGGAATTGTGGATATCACTTGTGATGCACCATGAATTCGTATGTTATTCATCATTTTGAAAATAAGTGTTCCAGTGAAAGTATTTCATTTTACAGTTTAGTAAGGTGCTGTAGTTGGTGATAATGTGGGGTGGGGTATGGGGTCAGAAGATGCCAGGGGCCATGGTAGCTAATGTCTGTTTGCACTCAGGGGTAACGGTCTAAGAAAGGTTAGGAACCTGTATTCTAGATAGTCTATCTGCTATTGACAGTCACCATACAATTTACTAAAACTCCTTTCATTTGCTAAGTTTGAAATGGGGATTGTTGCAAAAAAGCCTTTACAAATGAGCCATTGTCACATTTGGATATGCTTCCTGTAGTCCATTTTTAAAAACTGAGGTCAAAATTTTTGCAGAGTTTGTTATTTTCACGGTTGGTAGTAAATTAAGAGCATATTGCAGTTATGTTATTAATTCATCCTTATCAAGGGGGTTATTATTAATGTCCACTAACTTCATTTCCTGAACATTATCATCCTTTAATGTTTGGATTTCCAGAAGGCTTTTGACACTGTACCACACAAGCGGCTCATAGTGAAATTGCGTGCTTGTGGAATATCATCTCTGTTACGTGACTGGATTTGTGATTTCCTGTCAGAGAGGTCACAGTTCATAGTACCTGATGGAAAGTCATTGAGGAAAACAGAAGTGGTTTGTGGCATTCCCCAAGGTAGTGTTATAGGCCCTTTGCATGTCCTTATCTATATAAACGATTTGGGAGACAATCTGAGCAGACATCTTCGGTTGTTTGCAGATGACGCTGTCATCTGTTGACTAATAAAGTCATCAGAAGATCAAAATAAACTGCAAATGATTTAGAAAAGATATCTGATTGTGTGAAAAGTGGCAGTTGACCCTAAATAATGAAAAGTGTGAGGTCACCCACATGAGTGCTAAAAGGAGCTTGTTAAACTTCAGTTACATGATAAATCAGTCTAATCTAAAAGTTGCAAATTCAACTAAATACCTAGATATTACAATTACAAACAACTTAAATTGAAATGAACACATAGAAAATGTTGTGGGGCAGACTAACCAAAGACTGCATTTTATTGGCATGATACTTAGAAAATGTAACAGACCTACTAAGTAAACTGCCTACACTATGCTTGTCCATCCTCTTTTAGAATACTGCTGAACAGAGTGGGGATCCTTACCAGATAGGACTGACAGAGTACATTGAAAAAGTTCAAAGACAGGCAACACATTTTGTATTATTGTGAAATATGGGAGAGAGTGTCACAGAAATGATACATGATTTGGGCTGAAAATCATTAAAAGAAAGGCATTTTTCTTTACAACAGAATCTTCTCACGAAATTCCAATCACCAACTTTCTCCTCTGAGTGTGAAAATATTTTGTTGACACTGGCCTACATAGGGAGGAATGATCACCATGATAAAATAAGGGAAATCAGAGCTGGGAGAGAAAGATGTAGGTGTTCATTCTTTCCGCGTACTACACGAGATTGGAATAGTAGTGAATTGTGAAGGTGGTTCGATGAACCCTCTGCCCGACATTTGAATGTGATTTGCAGAGTATCCATGTAGATGTAGATGTAGATGTAGATGTACATGTAGACAAAACAATTTTGATGAAGTTTTAAGTGATTCTAAAAGTCAGTTTTTCCCCATAGCAGGAACTTAGTGCTGCATGGTGTTTTGTCTCAATAGGAACATGAAACTATAGAAAATCATGAATTTATTTTCCTACAAAATGAAACCCCAAGGGCATCAAGTATTCAGCCTGTATGTGCTGTCTGGGAAGAGTCTTTAGAGAAAGTGTTGTTACTTTTAGCTCTGAGCACTATGGGACTTAACGTCTATGTTCATCAGTTTACCTTTAGCAAAGTGTTAACATTATGTATTGCATTGATTAACCACATGGTGGGTTTTTTCGCAGTCAATATTGTGTATGGTGCACCTTAAGTGGTTTATGGAGGTGCCGTTTAGTTCTTGGGTAGTCCCCGAGAAAATTGAAAAAAGCATTTTCACATTTTTTGCTGTCAGCAATGCAAACTAAAAATCTAACTGCAGCAAATTGTTTAGATTTAAACTGTATCTTATCAGAGAGTTTATCTAGAATTGCTATTTCACCATTTTCAAAAATCACTCTAAAACATCATTTTTGGATACTGGAACTGAGGAACGGTTTCCAAGATGACTATACACAGCAAATGGCTGTAATTCTTACAACATATTCCTAAGATCCCTATGCTGAGTAGCCATATAAATTTCTTGTATGTATTTATCAGATTCTGGGGTAAAGTAGTTCAAAGATACCACAGTAGAAAATGTTAAATAGACATGTAATATCCCGTTTGAGACAAAACTGTAATTTATAATGTGACATAGCATCAATAAGTATGCTGTTAAGTTTCTCCATTACATATCGTCAGGATTCTGGGAACTGAGTGCTGTTACTGAAGCACATGCAGAATTTCTCTGCATGTAAATTTCAGTATGAGATCAAATTAGTTTTCAGTTATTTCAAACAATGGAATATCCATGATGGACTAATGACAGTGTTATGAAAAGGTTAGATTAATACTCACTGTGTAGGGGAGATGTTGAGCTGCAGATAGGGATAACAAGAGAGTGTCAGACAAGTAAGCTTTCAGCCAAAAAGGCCTTCATTGGAATTCTGATGAAGGCCTTTTTGCTGAGAACTTACTTGTTTGAGTCTTTCTTGTGTCTGTCTGCAACTCAGCATCTCCAGTATTTAAGTTATTTCAGTCTCAGATAAATAAACAATCAAAATATTACTGTCCTTTCAAAAGTCACATTCCTGCCTGTAGCAGGGAAAAGAAGAGAACAAGCTGTAGCACTAAAAACGGCAATTGTGCTTCTTCTTAAAAGATTCTGTCAGGAAGGTGGCATTCCAGCTGCCTCATTCTATGTTCCTCAACACCTTTAAAAAATTTACAAAAAATTTTGGTATAAACACATTCATGCTTTTTTATGCTGAGAGGTAGGCAGATAGTGGCAATGGGAAAGAGATGGGAAAGTAGTAAGTACTGAAATATAACAGACAGTGGTTGTTGCATGAAAATAGCATAGGAGACAGGGGCAGTGTTAGAGAAAGAGAGGGACACAATCACAACGGGATACAAAACAGTGCAAGCAAAAGAGTTTAGCAGATAGGGACGGTTGGAGAGGAATGAACAAAATTGGGAAGTGGAAGTAGGTCAGAACCAATGATAATGCTACACAGAGTCTGTGACAATGGCAAAAAAGAAGAGAGATAGTGTGTCAGTGAGAAGATACAGCAGCAGTAGGAAGGAGTGAAACAGATAGCAGCAGTAAGATAGAGCAAGCCAGAGACAGTGACAGCAAGAGGAAATACTAGTAGTAGTAGTAGTAGTACAGAGAAAACGAGACTGCAATTCTGACAGGTAACGGTGATATTTAGAGAGACAAATAGAGTAGGGGTGAGTGAGTGAGTGAGATTGGGCAAGCCGGGGTGCAGGGGTATGAGTGACAGAGTAGTGAGAAGAGAACAAATATATTTATGTACCAAAAGTTTTGGGAAATTTTAGGGAAGATGCTGAGTAAAGTAGGATGAGGCAGCTGGAATCAAATTTTTCAGTCAATTATTTAAACAGGAGCACATACACTTTTTTTGTGTTTGGATAGGAGCATTTTCCCATTGGTAGATGAAACACTCAAAAAATATTGTGTGTAACTGAACCAAGACATCACGTTCTTCCGTTTTCTCCCTATATAACACTTAAAATGCTGGGATGAAATGGGAGATATGATACTGCGCAAAGAGTTTGACAGAGCACTGAAAGACCTAAGTCGAAACAAGGCCCCAGGAGTAGACAAAATTCCATTAGAACTACTGACAGCCTCGGGAGAGCCAGTCCTGACAAAACTCTACCATCTGGTGAGAAAAATGTATGAGACAGGCGAAATAGCATCAGACTTCAAGAAGAATGTAATAATTCCAATCCCCAAGATAGCAGGTATTGACAGATGTGAAAATTACCGAACTATCAGTTCAATAAGTCACAGCTGCAAAATACTAACGGGAATTCTTTACGGATGAATGGAAAAACTTGCAGAAGCTGACCTTGGGGAAGATCAGTTTGGATTCCATGGAAATATTGGAACACGTGCAGCAATACTGACCCTACGACTTATCTTAGAAGCTAGATTAAGAAAAGGCAAACCTGTGTTTATAGCATTTGTAGACTTAGAAAAAGCTTTTGACAATATTGGCTGGAATACTGGGTCGTTTCTGAAAATATTTGTATGGAGTGTAGCCATGTATGCATGTGAAACATGGATGATAAATAGTTTAGACAAGAAGAGAATAGAAGCTTTCGAAATGTGGTGCTACAGAAGAATGCTGAAGATTAGATGGGTAGATCACATAACTAATGGGGAGGTACTGAATAGAATTGGAGAGGAGTTCGTGGCACAGCTTGACTAGAAGAAGGGATTGGTTGGTAAGACATGTTCTTAGGCATCAAGGGATCAACAATTTAGTATTGGAGGGCAGTGTGGAGGGTAAAAATCACAGTGGGAGACCTAGAGATTAATACACTAAGCAGATTCAGAAGGATGTAGGCTACAGTATGTACTGGAAGATGAAGCAGCTTGCACAGGATAGAGTAGCATGGAGAGTTGCATCAAACCAGTCTCAAGACTGAAGACCACAACAACAACAACAACTACAACACTAAAAATCTTGAAAACTGCTTAATGTTTTTCCCATTTGTGTGTTAATATTAGCGTATTGCTGCAGCAATCAAAGAAATAAAAGAGGAAAGTACTCAGTCTTCATCAGTGACCCATTATAAAGTTAGTTAGTTACATATTTCATGGACGATTTTGCATGATAGATTGTAATGATGTGGAAAAAGTCTTTTTACATTTACATTCCAAGTTAATTTGTACATATAATTACTTTCTGATCATTTCCTAGTTTGTGTTTTTTCTTTATTATTTACAAAAAGAAAAAAAATGTGTTCAGATACAGCACAATTCTAGATGTTAATATAACTAATATGAAATTAACATTTTACAATGTGTTTAAAAAATTTCATAATGAACTAATGGATTGGTATTAGATGTGCTCTATAACAATTCTGCCGTACGAGCAGTACACTTCAACGAACAAGAGTATACAAACAATATTTAAAATTTACAATGAGAACAGCATGCTTGAATGACAATGAACAGAAAACAAGAGGTTATTAGTCATCAAGGGATTCAAAATACTCATCCATGATATAGAAACATTAATTTAATATGTAAGTTTTTATCTCTGACTTCAATTTTCTGTCATCTTCAATTCCCTTGATCCAAATTGACAGCTTTATTCCATAATGGCTCAACCTGTTTTGAGTTTTTGTTTTTATAGCTCTTTCTACATGCAGATTCTTGCTGATGTGTGTTGTACTTCTGTAAATCTGAATTCATATGTAAACTACTTGAGTGTGTACTTCTATCAGACATACTTTTGAATATGAACAACAATGGTACTGTAAGTATTATTAACTGCATGAATAAGGGCTTGCAGTGTGTTTGTGGAGAGCTGTATTTAATCATTTTAAAGACTTTTACCCGTCATTTCAAAATATCTGCAAGTGAGGTTTTTTTAACACCCCAGAACATTCTCCCATAAGATACAGTGAACTGGAAATAAGCAAAATACACTAACCTTGTACATTGTTTGCAACATACTCCAGAAATTGTGCTCAGTGCAAAATGTGCAGAATTGAGTTTTTTGGATATGTAAATGCAATGGCTTTTCCAGCTGAAGTCATTGTCAGTGTGCATGCCCAATAATTCTGTAAACTTTACTTTCTCTATTTCATGGTCACTCAATAATACCTGGAGGATGTACTTCTCATTTCCTTTACTGTGCTGTAGGTAATTTGTTTTATTTAAATGAAATGTTAACTTATTAGGAAGAAACCACTGCAGCATGCACTTCACAACCTTTTCAGCAGTAATAGATAAGGATTTTCCATCATCACCAAATTATGGTTGTATGGTCTGCAAATAACATCATTTTTGACAAACTGTTTGGGCTTTTAATGTCAATTATATAGATCAGAAATTATAGGGGGCCATGAACAGTACCCTATGGGGCACCTGTTGCCACCCTCTTAGCATCTGATAGCCACTTCATATTTTGCCTGTTTTGAGACCCTGTAAGTTCCACAACCTGAGTTCTATGTTGTAGATAGGATTAAGTTAGCTCCTTGCCAATTTCTTTGATGCTGTAGCCTCCAGTTTCTCATGGAGTATTTACTGGTTCACTGTATCAAAGGTGTTGATAAGATCTTGGTTGATTCCTACATCACTTTTGTTATGGTCTAAATTCCTTCCGGCTCCTGCACGAGACTTGTATGGCTCCTGTGTTGTAACCTGTACGAAAGCTGTGTTGATTACAATTCAGAAGATTGGAGGTGTCGAGATAGTTTATGATCCTGATTTTCATCAACTTTCTAAAGATTTATGAAATAGATTGAAGGAGGGACATACATCAGTAGTTATCTACCTAGATTGAATATCCATTTTTGAACAGAGTTCTAACCTTAGAAATTTTCATCCTATGTGCGAACACACCTTCACTGAATGAGAAATTGACAGTATGTGAAGCAACTTTTTTATTTGTGACACTTGCACTTTATCCATTTCTGCATACATTTTTGGTGTCAGACTATTAATAACTTCCACATTTCATATTCATTAGTGGAACTTATTCTCATATTGATGACTACTTTGGTGCTGTTATTTTCTTTTGTTTGCTAAAGTTCTTGCTTGGTTTCTCAAGTACACTTAGAAAGTAGTTAATAATGTAATTGAGCAATGCTTCTTTTTTAGTTTAATGTTATCACCAGATATAAGTACAGTCTCCTGTTCCTTACTGCTTTTTCCCAGTTCTCTTTAACAATTTACCACGTTCTTTCATTGTCTGACTCCCTTACCAATCTATAATTATGTAATATGTATGCTACATTAATTATCCTTTTTATACAGTTACATTTGTAGTTTCATACAATTTTATTTTTTTTAGTTAGTGTCAGTAAAAATTTTCACTTCAGTGTTGAGGTTTCTTAAAGTGTGTGTAAGTGTATGTGAGTTGACTTTCATGAATCTTTTTATAAAGCAAATTTCCAAATCTGTCATGGAAAGAGAGAACATGGCATTTGTATTTGTTTGTGACAATACTTATGCCCAGGATTGGTCAGTCAGTGTGGCAGTAAACTGGTGGCAGTTTTCAGGGGAGAAAATTCTTTTGTACATATGATGTACTATTTTTGTATTTACGGGAAGTGTGAGAACCGTAATGAGTGCATTGTGGTCAGATAAGCCTAGGTCAATGTTCATTACTTCTATATCTGAGGTTTCTATATTTGAAGATGTATTGTCTATGAAACTTTTTGAAGAGTTTGTTAGCCATGCTGGGACATTTATACACATGCCAGAAAAAGTTTTCCATCACCCCAGTTCCGAGAACTGCTGAGGATAGACATTGACTGTGGATATTGTATGACAGACACAGTCCCTTTGACTGTTAAGAGATGTCACTAAACCCACCCAAAGATATAAACAACCATGCATGAGCAGCACCTATTACACGGAGGAGCTCCGACAGCCAATAAGTTCGAGTCATTCCACCTGGAAGGAGGTACACAACTCATGTTGTCTGAAGTTCAGCCATGCCTAGATGGACAATGCTGTGGTTTAATCATGTCCACTTAGTTACTTTGTGCTAGGAAGGGCTCTCAACAGGGGAAGTGTCCAGGCATTTCGAAGTGAGCCAAAGTGATAATGTTCAAACATAGAGGACATACGGAGAGACAGGAACTACTGATGACATTCCTCGCTTAGGCCACCCAAGGGCTCCTACTGCAGTGGATTACTGCTACCTATGGATTATGGCTCATAGGAACCCTGACAGCAATGCCAAAATAATGCTTTTTCTGCAGCCACAGGATGTCATGTCATGACTCAAACTGTGCACAACAGGCTGCATGATGGGCAACTCCACTCCTGACATTTTTGCAACCAGGACATCATGCAGTGTCTTACAGATGGGTCCAACAATGTGCTGAAGGGACCACTCAGGATTGGCATCACATTCTCTTCACTAATGTGTATCGTATATGCCTTCAACCACACAATCGTTGGAGACGTGTTTAGAGGCAACCCGGTGAGGCTGAACACCTAAGACACACTGTCCAGCAGGCGTAGATTCATTATGTGGTACTGATGTATGTTGCTGGTGGTCATGGAAGGCATCATAATGGCTGCATGATACGTGTATGCCATTCTCCAACCAATAGTGCAATGATATCGGCAGCATATTGGTGAGGCATTAATCGTTGTGGACGAGAATTCACACCCCCATGAATGACTTCCTTCAGGATAATTACATCATCCGATTAGAGTGGCCAGCATGTTTTCCAGGCAGAACCCATCAAACATGTCTGGGATGGATGGAAAATGGCTGTTTATGGATGACATGACCCGCCAACCACTCTTGGGGATATATGCCGAATCGTCGTTGATGACTGTGACAATCTGGACCAACAGTGCCTTGATGAACTTGTGGATGGTACGCCATGACAAATACAGTCATGCATCAATGCAAGTGGATGTGCTATTGGGTATTAGAGGTACCAGTGTATACAGAAATCTGGAACACCACCTGTGAAGGTATCGCTGTATAGTGGTACAACATGCAGTGTGTGGTTTTTATGAGCAATATAAAGGGCGGAAATATTGTTTATGTAGATTTCTACCCCAGTTTTCTGTATAGGTTCACTACTCTCTAACTCTAGGGAATGAGGTCACGCAAAACGTTTTTGATGTGTGTATAGAATAAAAGTTGAAACTACATATAAAATTAAGGAACTGAATTTTAATTCCTCTGTGTACTAACATATTGACATTATAAAGTCCCCAGATACAATTATTGACTTTTTCTCATCACATAAGATGTTCAGTAGTGCCTCAGTCTTATTTATAAAAATGTCTGGGTCACAGATCTTGTTTCTAGAACACTTTGACAGCTGCCACCCTTTCTATAGCAAGAAGTCCCTTCCATACAGCCTAGCCATCCATACATGTTGCATCAGTAGTGATAAGCAGCTCCTCTCAAAATATGCTGAGGGTCTCACTGAGGCCTTCACAGACTGTTAATACCTTCCCAGCTTTGTACAACAACAGATCCCCGTGCCTTATTTCTCCAGTCACCCACCACCTCGCAAGGTCCCACTGCCTAGCCACAGAGCAGCATTCCACTCATGACACAGTAGCACAATCAGGACTGGAGCAACCATATCATATTCTCCATTCTCCCATGCAGGTCCGGGGGTTAGAGTAGGCCCGAGGTATTCCTGCTTGTTATACAAGGTGATTAAAAGGAGTTTCACATGTTTCGGCCTTTATGTAATGGTCCCCTGTAGGGTTTGACCTCCATTCTTCAAACTTTTCCCAAAGAATGAGCCAACTGGAGAAAGGAGCCTTAAAAGGTACATCGTGTCCATCACTAATTGAGATCTTTAGACCCGAGACCACACAGGGATCGTGCTGCTGATGCCTCCACTGTTAACTCCCCGCATATGCCAAGGGATAGATGCCCATCACCCTAGGGCATCGGGACTCCCAGTAATGGCCATCCTGCCAGATGGCCTTTGCTGCAACTGGGTGGCACACATTGGGAGGGCCCATGGTCGGAGTGGGTGGCATCAGGGTGGATGATAAACGATGAAGTGCAGTCCATCATCTTTTGCTGGTGGTGAAACACCAGCAGTCTCTAAGCGTTAACAAGCTCAATTCAACACACAGAAGTACAACCCTCAAATCGTTCCCCTCCCTGGCCACACCATGGATGGACATTAAGCTAAGGATGGCAGCAGATCTTATTTCCCCAGTACCTTGTATGTTTGAGAGCTGATGGGGAATATTTCATGACAATGAAGCCTCAGGTTTTGTTGAGGATTTAGAGGCCAACTTCAGGGTGGTGGAGGGCTTGTCCAAAATGAGATCTGGGTCAGTCTTGATCAAAACAGCATCCTCTGCCCAGTCATGAGAGTTACTCGCTTGTCACAAGCTCGGGGATGTTTCTGTAACCATCATGCCCCATAAGAGCTTAAATGTGGTCCAGGGTATCACATTTCACAGAGACATTCTTTTGGAGTCCGAAATTGAGCTGCATGCCAATTTAGAGTGACGAGGTGTAAATTTCATCCGGCATGTCCTCCGGGGTCTGAATGATAATGAGGTTGTCAGCGGTGCCTTCATCTTGGCCTTTGAGGGTGATACATTGTTTGAGAAGGTCAAGGTTATGGTCTACTGGTGTGATGTAAAGCCCTGTATCCATCCCCCAATTCTGTGCTTTAAGTGCTGGAAGTTCAGCCATATGTTTTCCCGCATTACTTCCAGTGTCACGTGCCAAGATTGTGGATGCCCATGACATCCCAATACTCCATGTGCCCTGCCTTCAACCTGTGTCAACTGCGGAGGGAACCATTCACCTTGCTCACCTGACTGCTGGATTCTCCAGAAAGAGAGGAAAATCATGGAGTACAAGACCCTGGACCGACTGACCTACACTGAGGCTAAGAGAAAATTTGAACACCTGCATCCTGTGCATATGACATAGTCTTACACCATCACTACAACAATTCTGACACCATCAGCTCTGCCAACCCAGGTCACCTATCAGATCCTGTAGACTACACCTGCCCCATTGATGTTGGAGAGCATTTCCATCCCTGTTGCTCCTGCACCACCTAATTGAGGAGAAACACCCCCCCCCCCCCTCCTCCACCCCCCAACCCCTCCAACCATCAGGGACAGCTATCCACACCTCTGAGCGGGAGAAGTGTAAGTGTTCTTCAGCTTCTCTCGCTAGGAAGTGATTCCTTTGGTCACTCCATTCCCAGGTATCTTCTAGTGGGAAACATGACACCTGCCAGTGCCCAAAGAGCACAAAAGCAGCTGGTTGTAGGACTTCACGCTCATCCTCACTCCTGGAGTCGTAGCCAGTGAAGTCCTCCCAGCCAGGGAAACCCAAGGAGCAGTGACAGAAATCCAAAACAAAAACTGCTAAGACCAAGGAAACGGCGGTCGCACCCACACCACTGCTACCTACAAAGCAGCTGAGGTGGGGTGGAGATTTGGGCGCCTGCTAAGTACCCAGATCTCGCCAGACCCTCACACATGATGGATATAGACCATTCAGGCAATAAAGCAGTGGAAGCAGGTGACTCTGAACCGTACACTGCCTCATTGAACGTTCCGTGCCTTCCCAGTCTCACGATGTCATCGTCCAGTGCAACTGTGGTGGTTTTATCCAATGCATGGGTGAGCTACAGCAACTGTTAAGTTTTACACCTGTTATCTGCAGTGCCCTCCAGGAAACCTGGTTCCCAGCAATGTGGACCCCTGCCCTCCGTGGCTATAAGGCATATTACAGGAACCACATTGACTATAATCGAGTGCCAGGTGTAGTTTGCGTTTATGTTCTAAACTCAGTCTGTAGTGAACATGTGCCCCTTCAAAACTCTCTTGAAGCTGTGGGTGTCACAATAAGGATGATGCAGGAAATAACTGTCTGCAAAGTATATCTTCATCCAGATGGTTCAGTACCCCTGAATGTATTAGCTGCACTGATTGATAAACTGACTAAACCTTTCCTACTTTCGGGAGATTTTAATGCCCATAACCCCTTGTGGAGTGGTACCATAGTTACTGGGCGAGGAAGAGATGTCGAAACTTTGCTGTCGCAATTTGACCTCTGCCTCTTAAATACTGGAGCCACCACACATTTCAGTGTGGCTCATGGGAGTTACTCGGCCATTGACGTATCAACCTGCAGCCCAGAACTTCTCCCATCTATCCATTGGAGAGCACATGACTACCCGTGTGGTAGTGACCACTTCCCCCATCTTCCTGTCACTGCCCCAGCATCAGGCACACAGATGCCTGCCCATATGGGCTTTGAACATGGCCAACTGAGTAACTTTCACCTTTGCTGTCACCGGTGAATATCCCCCACATTGTAACATCGATGTGATGGTTGAGCAGATGAATAGCACAATTGTTTCTGTCACAGAAAACGCAATCCCTCGTTCTTTAGGATGCCCAAGGTGTAAGGCAGTCTCTTGGTGGTCGCCGGAAATCATTGAAGCAATTAAGGGGCGTCTGCAAGCTTTACAGCGGCGTAAGTGGCACCTTTCCCTGGAGCATCTCATAGTCTTTAAATGGCTCCGTGCCAGTGTTCGCTACCTTATCGAACAACGGAAGGAGTGGTGTTGGGAGAGATAAGTCTCCATCATTGGGGGCCACACGTCACCTTCCCAGGTCTGGGAAAAGATCAAATGCCTCTTTGGGTACCAGGCCTCAACGGCTGTCCCTGATGTTACCATAAATGGCGAGTTATGTACCGACGCAAATGCGATTGCCGAGCACTTTGCCGAGCACTTTGCCGAGCACTTTGCCGAGCACTTTGCCGAGCACTTTGCCGAGCACTTTGCCGAGCACTTTGCCGAGCACTTTGCCGAGCACTTCGCCGAGCACTTTGCCGAGCACTTTGCCGAGCACTTTGCTCTAGCCACTGCATTGGATAATTACCCCCCAGGGTTTTGCACACTCGAACGGTGGCTGAAAGGAAACGTCCTCTAATTCACTACATGCTGTGGTGAATCCTATAACACCCCATTTACAAAGTGGGAGCCCTTCAGTGCCCTTGCACATTGCACTGACACATCTCCTGGGCCTGATCGCATCCACAGCCAGATGATTAAACATCTCTCATCTGACTACAAGCGACATATTCTCATCATCTTCAACCGACTCTGGTGTGATTGCTTCTTTCCATCGCAATGCCGGGAGAGCACCATCATTCCTGTGCTCAAATTCGGTAAAAACCCGCTTGATCTTGATAGCTATTGCCCCATCAGCCTCACCAACGTTCCGAAAAAGCAATGCCACAAGTGTGAGAATAAAACGGACGAAACGTGTAACACAAACCGGAAAAAAAGGAAATGCCATAAGAATGAAGGGAACGCTATGAACACTAAAAGGAACAAAAGAGGACAAGAAAACAACAGAAGATAGTAAAACATGAAAGCAGATTACAGTTGCTGGCAACCATGAGAATAGAAATGGAAAGCCAGCGACTCTGCAACACATTAAAACCTCAACCCTAAAGCACTAGGCTGGAGGACACAGAGGGTCAAAGAACACACACTAAACCCTACATAGAAATATAAAACCCAGTCTCAGTAAAACTAAAGCTGCTGTGGAGGCATTGTGTCCAACACCGAAGGCAGGGTGGTGGGAAAGTTGAAAGTCTGCCACAGAGCGGCTAAATGTGAGCAGTCCAGCAAGAGGTGGACGACTGTCATTTGGAAGCCACAGCGACACTTAGGTGGCTCCTCGCAACAGAGTAGGTAACCATGCATTAGCCTCATATAGTCAATGCAGAGCCAGCAGAGGATGACTGATTCCCTGGGAGAGGCCTGCCTGGAAGACGTCCACACATTCATAGTCTCCTTAATGACACACAGGTTGTTGTGCGTGCTGTTATGCCATTCCATCTCCCAAAGCCAGAAAACCCCAAGGTGTAAGACAGAATGTAGGTCAGCTTCAGAGAATGCCTATCTCCAGAAGCAGTCTCCGAGTCGCCTGTTTGGCCAGTCATTCCGTGGTTTTTTGGTGGACCCCTGGACACGTCATTATCCCCGGCCACAAACTTGCTGATAGGCAGATGTGAGAAAACGATAATCAACAAAACGTAAGTAGTTACTCTTTTACTAAAACAAAAAGTTAAGTGAACTGTTTAATAATATAAATCAGGAAAAGGCAGCTTTATTTACAAAACAGATTTTTATATGCTGGCTGCGGAGGATGGCCACACAAACAGACTTGTTATTCACGCCGTGCCAGACATTTCCACGTAGCCCATACCACAAATTCAGAAGATTCATCTGAACATCCATAAAACCATACAACACACAAAATTCAACAACATATGCAAATGTAACAATCTGGTACCCAAATATTCAATGTAAAGATTAAAAACAGTACCCCCACCACCCAAAAAGCAATGCATGCTGCTCAGAAAATATGGTTAAAATACAAGATCAAATCCCTATACTCTAAAAAACAAGAGTTAAATTACAAGTTGTATAAGACACATTTACAACTCGCAGACACCATAAATAATACGAAAGTTTTCTCCCATTTTGTCAACGGGGTCAAAAAGCATACAAAAACTGCTGTACAAAGAATAGAAACAGTTCATAGAAGAAAGATCAACCAACTCAAAAAATTCCAATTACAACATATTACCTTTACACACACATACAAATTCTACCCATGATTAGTGAATCTTACAGACACACAGTTAAACAGTAAAGAAAGACAGCTGTTGGAGAAAGGATGAAAATACAATGTAAATTCAGAAATAGATGAAGATTACTTAGAAAATCTAATTATGGAAGCAGAAAGTGTTTTGACAATGGATGATAGGAATGAAAATAGCAGTGTCAGCATTGGATTAACTAGAGAACTAGTAAAAAAAGAAATCCAGAATATAATAAACAGCATAAAAATGCAGCACAAAGACAACAACAAACTCAGGATCTGCAACACTAGGAAAAATTAGGAGAAAGCTACAAAAATAAAATGTTATCATTTTAAAAGCAGACAAGGGGAACACAGTATTACTGTTACACAAAGAACAATACATTGAAAAAACACAAGAATTTATTTCACAAAATAGCATTACAAACAGATTCAAGACAAAAGTAAAAAACACTCTCAAAAATATTGACATCATACTGGATAACATAGAGAAAAGAAAGTTGTCATAGATCAGTCCCACTGCGCCAGTCCTCCGACGCCAACCAAATATGCACAAACCGAAACTTCTGTGAGGCCAATACTGGATTTCAGAAAATCCCCCACTTAAAAGCTTGCAGGATACATGTTGAAATTACTGTCTGAAAATTTCAAAGTACAAGAAGACAGAACCATTAAAAACACCACTCAGCAAATACAACAAATATAACCCTCGTTTCATTTGATATAGAAAACTCTGAGCACTATGGGACTTAACATCTGAAGTCATCAGTCCCTTAGAACTTAGAACTACTTAAACTTAACTAACCTAAGGATATCACACACAGCCATGCCCGAGGCAGGATTTGAAACTGCGACCGTAGCGGACATGCGGTTCCTGACTGAAGCACCTAGAACTGCTTGGCCACACCGGCCAGAAGTACCAGAAATAATAGAAATTATAGATAAGAACCTGAAAACTTATAGTCATCCTTCTGATGAACAGATTAAGAAAATATGCACACTCATAAATCTCATAACACAACAAAATTACTTCAAATTCGGTAATGAATTTTATTTAAAAGAAGATGGATTACCAATTGGGTCCCCAGTTTCAGAAGCCTTAGCAGATATTTTTGTAAACCACATTTAACAGATCATTTTCACAAAAATGTTAGCAAAAGAATACAACATATTATATTGGTTCAGATACATGGATGACATCCTTTGCTTAATAGATGAACCACAAAGAAAAATTGAAAAACTACATACTGACAACAGCAAGATGCATAAAAATATAAAATTCACACTTGAAAGAGAACAGAACAACCAAATTAACTTCCTGGATATAACAATAAAAAAACAGAACCATAATCATATGTTTGAAATTTACTGTAAACCCACAGCAACAGACAATATGATTCCTCAATCCTTGAACCACCCACACGCACAAAAGCAGGCAGCACTTCAACACATGCTCCATAGACTCAACACAGTACCACTCCCCAAAGAATGCTACCAAAAAGAATTGGACATAATGATGCAGGAGGCACAAAATAATGGTTCCAACAATAACACGGTAACAAAGCCTAACAACAAAATTAAAAGTAAAATAAAAGCAGAAAGCTCCAAACCACAGACAACAACACAACAGAACCAAACACAAACATGCAGTCCCATAACAACTGCACAGGATACTCAGAAAAAGTTGAAAGGAAACACTAGATGGTACACAATGACATACAAACACAAACTCACCCATCAAATCACCAACATTTTCAAAAGACAGGGAATAAACATAGCAGACACAACAGACAGTTCTATACAAAAATGCACCCCAAAATTGACAAATAATAGAGACATATACCCGAAAGCAGGTATATATCAGCTACAGTGTAACACTTGTGAAGGCAGATACATAGGGGAAACAGGGAGTACATTTGATGTCAGATACGAAGAACACATGAGAATTTGGAAGTATGGGACAAACCACATCACACTTGCAGAATGTCTAAGAGAAAATGGCCACAAACCAACCACTAGAGACAGTGACATAAAATAATTAGAATCAACAATAAAAAACACCTCCTAATGATGCAAGAAAATTTCCACATACATAAAACCAAAGCAGAAGGGAAAATCCTGTTGAATGACCAAGTACACATGCCAAGCAATTCATTATTTACAATAATAGATAAAATAATAGAATAACATCTGCAAAAAGTATTAATAAAATAATGCAGTCCAATATAATAATTAGAATCCAAATCTCTACACCCATTCATCCATGAACCCCTCCACATAATATTGAAAGGAAAAGATCAGCTGTCACTGTCACCAAAGTTTTCAACCACTCACTAATAGCTTGTATACCCGCCTTCACTGCCAGTCACCCCCCCCCCCCCCCACCCCAAATTAAAACTCGTCAGCTCTATCCCCCTCCATCTCTCTCAATCATACACACACACACACACAGTATAAACATCATAAATAGAAGTCAGTCTCGAACATATACTTCGTTACATTGGCAACAAATAGGTAAACTTCCCATAAAAGATGAAACACATAATGGAGTTGCAATATTTATTTTGAGAAAAACAGTGTACGACAAAATATTTGCACCGAGTGACAAAAGAACAATAGTCGACCACAAAAAAGAGTGAGAAACATTGTGAACAGTGTGTGGAAGGTGAGAACACAAAGATGTGATTATATGGCAGTGATAAAAGCGGTAGTGTGACCTCCAGACCAGATGTGAGGAAAAGCAAATTAGCAAATCATAAGTAATTATTTTTTTTTAGAAAGTGAACTGTTTAATAATGTAAAACTAACAAAATTGTATAATTATATATCCCACTGATGATGCCTTAGAACAGGAGAAAGCAAAACACATATGGGATAAATAAAGTAACTAGCAGAAGGAAAAGGAAGCTTTATTTACAAAGCAAAAATATATATCATAGTACCCTGGAATGAGGAATGTATTAACCACAATATTTTATGTCCCTTCCACAGTAGTATTCCACTGACCACTGAACCTAGAGAATATCATTGTCCATCACTACTACACAACCCCTGCTCGCTGCCCTTTACCTTGTGGCTCATGCCCCTGTAGTAGACGTAGATGCGAGGCTTGTCCCATACATCCTCCCGCCACCACCTACTCCAGTCCAGTCACAATTGTCACCTGTCCAATCAAAGACAATGCTAGCTGTGAAACCAGCCATGTGGTCAAAGAGCTAAGCTGCAACCACTGAGCTGTATTTTATGTCGACACGGCAACTGACAATATGTATGTTCACATGAATGACAACCAAAAAACTGTGATGAAGAAACAGTTGGACCAATCAGTTGCTGAGCATGCTGTGCAGCATGACATTTGTCATTTCAGTGACTGCTTCACAGCCTGTGCCTTCTGGATCCTTCCCACCAACACCAACTTTTCTGAATTGCACTAGGGGGAACTCTCGCTACAGTATAGCCTACATTTAAGTAACCCTCCCGACCTCAACCTTCATTAGTCACTGTCTTCCACCAAACTATACCATTCCTTGTTCCCATTCCAGCACTCAATTCCACTAATGCACCCACAGTTTTTATAGCTACCTCCTTTTCTGATAGCCCTCCCACCTCCCTGCCGACATCTGTCTAATCTCCCGACTCCAACTAGCTGCCGTACCCTCTCCCCACTTTGTCCCTGTAACCGTCCACAAGCAGCACGTAACTGTCCCCCTACCCTGCTATCTCTCCCTGCCCCAGCCTCCTCCTTACCCCTCCACCACCTGTTTGCTTCTCCCACCATGTGCTGCTGCTTGCAGTCTGGTCTTGGGTGCCAGAGCTTGTGTGTTTTTGTGTTTGTTTTCCTTGCTCTACCGTCAAAGAAAATATCTACAATTGGGTGCACGTCCTTGAAGTAGCTTCTGGCTATGAAGTATTTAAAACATGTGGGTCTCAAACTTATTTCTGTTATCTCTCTCTGAACATAATGCTAATAATCAAGAACGTATATTTAAGATTATTTCTATTTTGTTTCATCTGTCATCAGATTCTACAGATTTCCAAAAATTTACTTCTTTTCAGTTTTAATATATATTGAGCAATAATGACTGTTTACTAGCACTGAACCTCACTAAAACAAAACAATAGTTGTTAGCAATACTATCCCACAAGGATTTTTGTGCATGATCATTCAAATGGCGCTGAAGATGAGTTCCCACTGTCATATTTGCAGTCCTATACTATTTCATGTTGCAGGTTCAGAACCCACTGAATTATTGAGATGTTCATCATCAGGATGATGGTTCAAGTAAGGTTAAACCCTGCAATGGATAGAATGGGAACTTCATTGCAGAAGACAATAGAAAATATACCATAGGTGTTACGTCACTTCAATAGTTTTGATACAAGCCGTTCAGAAGCCTTACAGTTTCAGACAATCAGCACCTGAAATTGCTGTTGATAGTTCTGTCCTTAAAATGGATAGCCAGAAGTTTCTTTTATAAGTTCAAAATTATGAGCTCACGGATCTTTAATCATGTCTTTAAGATCCTATTGGGGATGACCAGATCTCTTACAGTTTCTAATGATGTATGCAGACAGGTACTTAGTATGGACATCTGTGGAGCACAATACTTATTATCTCTTCAGAAAGTAAATGTGCACACAATACAGATGAACTGATCAAAAGTTGTTTCACATGCAGTTAAGTAAAACACGGCAAAGAATGGTTGTTGTAAACACAAATATTAGTAAACAAAACTGAAACACACACATAATGATATGTATTGCTCATAATTGTAAAATAAGTTCTCTCTGCATGACTTAAATGAATGGAGAGGCAACACAAATAGTTCCCAAGAGTGGTCTAGAATGCAGCCTAGCTAAACTGAAGCCATACCTGAAGAAGATTAACAGCAGAATGAACAGAGTGGAGTGAAAGTAGGCCGTAAACAGATTTGTTCTATGGTATTAATGAACTGTGTTAATTTATTATTGTTTGCAAAACCTGTGAGCCAGAAGGCTAATTTTTATTGGCTGTGGATATTGTCATTATATTTTGTTTGTACCAGTATGTTACTTCACATGAGCAGCGTCTATTCAAAAGTTCAATTCTAATTGATGCCTATGCATTGGAAATCAAGGGCTTATTATTATGGGACCCATCTTGCATATTAAAATGTAGTTATTGAGAAATCTGTAATTTTTAATTCAGGACTCTTGCTCATTAGTACTGGTGTCAATAGAAATTAGAAAAATCAGATGATCAAAAGTGTATCAACAGATCCTGGAAATTCACAGTAATATGTCCATTACTGTCACTACAAATCTGGATAAAGTTAAACTTAAAATTATCAATATCTGTTAATGTATATAAAAAACAAATATGCTGTGACTTACCAAATGAGAAAGCACTGGTAGATAGACACAATATAAAATACACAAACACACACACAAATTTCAAGCTTTCGCAACCCAAGGTTGAAGCAATCTTGGGTTGCGAAAGCTAGAAATTTGTATGTGTATTTGTGTATTTTTTATTGTGTCTGTCTACCAGCAATTTATCGTTTGGTGAGTCACAGCATCTTTATTTTTTATGTGTATTTTTACCATGTGGAATGTTTCCCTCTATTATATTCAATATCTGTTAAGATAGTTAAGTTCACTGAAAAGAGGCAAAATAACCCTTTAAATTGAAAGTGATCATTCCTTCAAAATATACCTATTAACTCATAAGACTTTGCATAATGTATGAACTTCATCATCAGAATTTTGAAAATAAAGTTACCAAAAGGCTTATGTGTATCTTAATGTACAATACGGGAGTGGTGCCACCACTCCACACTTCTCTCCAGTGCTAAACTACTGATCCCTTAACGTCTTATAATGTATCCTGTCAACTAATCCTTTCTTTTAGTCAGCTTGCGTAGGAAATTTCTTTTCTCTCCAAGTCCATTTACCCATCTGACCTTCAGCATACATCTATAGCACCACATTTCAGAAGCTTCTATTGTCATCCTGTCTAAGCTGTTTGATATCCATGTTTCTCTTCATATATGACAACAATCCATACAAATGTTTCCAGAAAAATCTTTAACACCTAAATCTGCAAACATCTTGTGAATATTGCAGTTTTCTTTATTTCTGTGTCTAAGAAAATTAGAGAGAAATTTCCCCTTTTTTTTCGGGCATGTTCATAGCTGTGTTTTCACACAAACCTGTTTCAGCATTTGCTGTACTATCTGAAGATAGCAAAAAAAGAAAGTGCTAAAAAATGTCTCACTGAAAACAAGGCTACAAAGGTGTCTTGCATAAGGTGCAATTACTCTACAACCTAAGTTTATATTCGATGCTCCAAAATTTCTCTTCTTCAGAAACACTTTTCTTTCCATTGTCTGCCTAGATATTATATCATCTCTACCTCGAACATTATTAGTGATTTTGCTGCCCAAATAGCAAAAATCATCAACCTTAAGTGCCTTATTCACTAATCTAAATCCCTCACATCACCTAATTTAATTTGACTGCATTCCATTATCTTGTTTTGCTTTTGTTTATGTTCATATCATACTGTCCTTTCAAGAACTGTCCATTCTATTCAACTGCTCTTGCAGATCCTTTGCTGTCTTTGACAGAATTACTGTGTTGTCAGCAAACATCATAGTTTTTGTTTCTTCTCCATGTATTTTAATTCCTATTTTGAACTTTTCTTTTGTTTCCTTTACTGGTTGCCCAATATACAGTTTGAATAACATCAGGGATAGGCTACAACCCTGTGTCACTCGCTCCCCAACCACTGCTTTCCTTTCATGCCCCTCAACTGTTATAGCTGCCATCTGGTTCTGTAAAAATTGTTAATAGTGTTTCACTCGCTATATTTGATCCTTGCTTCATAATTTGAAAGAGAGAAAGCTTTTGACAATGTTGACTGGAATACTCTAAGTCTACAGATGGTAGAAACATAGGTTTGCCTTTTCTTAATGCATTTTCTAAGATAAGTTGTAGGGTCAGTATTGTCTCACATGGTCCTACATTTCTCCAGAATCCAAAGTTATCTTCTATGAAGTCAGTTTCTGCTGCTTTTTTGTTCCTTTTATAAAGAATTTGTGTTTGTATTCTGCAACGACAAATTCCTAAACTGACAGTTTGGGAATATCCACACCTCTCAGCACCTTATTTCTTTGGAACTGAAATTACTACATTCTTTGAGAAATTTGTGGGTATTTCACCTGTTTCGTACATCTAGCACAGAAAATGGAATAATTTTGTCATTTCTGGCTCTCCCAAGGCTATCAGGAGTTTTGACAGAATGCTGTATACCCCTGGGTACTCGTTTCCTTGTTTCAGTGTAGGTCTTCAGTGCTCAGTCAAATGCTTCTCACAGTATATCTCCCTTGTTATCTTCACCTGTCTCTTCTTCCATTTGTATGATGTTGCCCTTAGTTATATCTTGCTTGTATAGATCCCCTATACACAGATAAGCCAAAACATTATGACCACTGCCCACTGTAATGTCGGATGCCACCTGATGGCGTTACAGGCATACGACACTCTAACAACAGTATGTAAGTGGGGAGCAGACGCATATGGGGATCACCCTAATGAAGTTACAGGCTGCCAATGGGGAAATCCATTTAGGTAAATGACTTTCGCAGGTGGCAGTAATCAGGTGAATTATGTTAGTTGGGCTGCTATTTCTAAGTTAATTATTAATTTTGATATTTGACTGTTCAGTACACAGAGGATACAATAAGAGTAGTTTAAAGACTGACATTTTCATTCAGTACACGCCTCAAGATAACCATGTGAGATGTGTCTCATTACAGCATTAGCTGTCCAGCACAGAGCGCGGTCTGGCCACTACTTGGGCTGAGCTGGTGGACTCCCTGCAGCTCAGAAAATCAGAGCTGAGCACCCCAAGGAAAGAGGGCTGATCTGGAAGAGGACTGTACAGATCAAACTCATGTAAGAGCAGCTAACACAGATGGTGAGTAGCTGCAGCAATCTCTATTATGCACAATGTACTGCATCATCAAACTTTAGTTACACAAGAATTGTCAGTCCACCTGCATCTCTGCACAGATAAACCAAAACGTAATTATCACTGTTCAGGATGAGACTGAATGTTGCCTGGTGGTGTTGCTGGCACATAATACAGTGACGGAAGTATACAAGGAGGACAGAGATGAATGGGGAATCATTCTGGCAGTGATAGGGGTCACAAATGAGGGAAATTTTCTGGTGAAAATGACTTTGAAAGAGAGCAGTTTATTATGGCCGGCCCTTGCGACAAATTCTCAGAAACAGTGAAGCTCACAAGCTGTATGTGTGCTGCTGTTGTGAGTGACTTTAGAAAGTGATAGAAGGACTGTGAGACCTCGAGTAGGTGGTGAAGTGTTGCATGTCTTTGCATCTTCACAAAATGTGGAGGTCAGATATTTTCAGATTGTGTTGAAAAAAAGAGGTGGCAAGCCATACCAGATACGATGACAGAGTATAGCATTGGCACAAAGACGAGTTTTTCAGAGCACTCAGTTTGGTGTAGAGTGTCAGGAGAGGCAATTTGTAGCAGACCAACTCTAAAAGCTACTGTGTCAAACCGATGACATGTGGGTTATGACATGCAGTGGGTATGAGATCATAGAGATTATGCTGTAAATTGATGTAAACTTGTTACACAAACTGACATCATTGTTACTTATTACACTGGATTGATATCTGTGTGCAGGTATGTGATCATTACAGTGAGATGGTGCTCACAATAAAGGGTTGTGTCCGCAGGCTAGTGGTAGTGAGATTATGGTATGAGAAATGTTCATCAGAAGAATATTTTCCTGTGTTGAGAGACTAGACTTCTGCTGCAGTTAGCAATTGTGAATTGAGATAATGAACTAACACTGAGATGAATGCCCAAAAATTTGCTGATGTAAAAATGAGTGCCACAAGTGAGAGAGGAGCTTTCTGCAGCTTCCTTCAAAAATAATTCACATAGGGTTATGGATAAAATGGGATGATTGTTGCTTGGTAGGAATTATACCAACAAAGTGATAGTAGTGTGAGATGAGAATTCTGCAGGTTCTTTCAGATATAATTGACATAGGGTTATGGAAGATCTGTGATGAGTGTTGCTTTGTGTAAACTATATGGACAAAGTGACAGTACTAAGAAGGGGAGCTCTCTGTAGCTTC
Source organism: Schistocerca americana (assembly GCF_021461395.2). Lineage (NCBI taxonomy): Eukaryota > Metazoa > Arthropoda > Insecta > Orthoptera > Acrididae > Schistocerca > Schistocerca americana. The sequence goes on from NC_060121.1 coordinate 65,154,640, forward strand.
TTTCAGAAATAATTCTCATAGAGTTATGGATGAAATGCAATCATTGTGGCTTGATAGTAACCATTCCAACAAAGTGATAGTATTGCAAGAGGAGCTTACTGCAGCTTCTTTCAGAAATAATTCACATACTTTCATGGATGAAATGCAATGATTGTTGCTTTGTGTAAACTATATGATCAAAGTGACATTACTGAGAGCGGAGCTTTCTGTGGCTTCTTTCAGAAAGAAATCACATAGTGTTATGGATGAAATGCGATGACTGTGACTTTGTATTAACTATACCAACAAAGTGATAGTATTGTGAGGGGAACTTTCTGCAGCTACGGTCAGAAATAAATCACAAAGGGGTAAGGCTGAAATGCGATGATTGTGGCTTTGTAGTAACTATAACAACAAAAAGATTGTAGTGCGAGATGAGCTTTCTGTAGCTTCTTTCAGAAATAATTCACATAGGATTATGGATGAAATGCGATGATTGTGGCTATATAGTAACTATACCAACAAGTTAACAGAATTGTGAGGAAAGCTTTCTGCAGGTTCTTTTAGAAATACCTCACATAAGGTTATGGATGAAATGTGATGATGTGGATTTGTAGCAACTATCCCAACAAAGTGATAGTATTGTGAAGGGATCTTTCTGCAGCTTCTATCAGAATTATTTCACATTGGGTTATAGATGAAATGCGATGATTGTGGCTTTTTGTTGACGATACCAACAAAGTGATAGTAGAGTGAGAGAAGCTTTCTGCAGTTCATTTCAGAAATAATTCACATAGCATTATGGATGAAATACGATGATTGTGGCATTATAGTAACTATACCAACAAAGTGATAGTGTTGTGAGGGAAGCTTTCTGCAGCTTCTTTCAGGAATAAATCACAAAGAGTTATGGATAAAATGTGATGATTGTGGCTTTGTAGTAACTATACCGTGAAAGTGATTGTAGTGTGAGAGGAGCTTTCTGGAGCTTCTTCCAGAAATAATTATCGTAGTGTTATGGATGAAATGAGATGATTGTGGCTTTGTAGTAACTATACCAACAAAGTGGTAATATTGTGAGGGGAGCTTCCTGCAGCTTCTTTCAGAAATAATTCACATGGGGGTATGAATGAAATGCCATGATTGTGACTCTGCAGTAACTATACCAAGAAAGTGATAGCAGTGTGAGAGGAGCTTTCAGCAGCTTCTTCCTGACATAATTCTCGCAGGGTTATCGATGAAACGTGATGGTTTTGGCTTTGTAGTAACTATACCAACAAACTGATTGTTTTGTGAGAGGAGCATTCTGCTGTTTCTTTCAGAAATGATTTACATAGTGTTGTGGATGAAATGCAATGATTGTGGCTTTGTAGAAACTATACCAACAAAGTGATAGTATTGTGATGGGAGCTTTCTGTGGCTTCATTTGGAAATATATCACAAATAGTTGTGGATAAAACGCAATGATTGTGGCTTTGTAGTAACTGTACGAGCAAAGTGATAGTATTGTGAGTGGAGCTTTCTACAACTTCTTTCAGAAATAATTCACATTGGATTATGGATGAAATGAGATGATTGTGGGTTTGTAGTATCTATACCAACAATTTGATTAAAGAGTGAGAGGAGCTTCATGCAGCTTCTTTCAGAAATATTTCACATCGTGTTAGGAATGAGATGCAATGTTTGTGGCTTTACAGTAACTACACCAAAAAGGTGAAAGCATTTTTAAGGCAGCTTTCTGCAGCCACTTTCAGAAATGATTCTCACACCATTAAGAATGAAATGTGAAGATTGTGGCTTTTTAGTAATAAACCAACAAAGTGAAATTTCCTGGCAGATTGAAACACTGTGCCCAACCGAGACTCGAACTCGGGAACTTTGCCTTTCGCGGGCAAGAACTCTACCATCTGAGCTAACAAAGCAAGACTCATGCCCGGTCCTCACAGCTTTACTTCTGCCAGTATCTCGTCTCCTACATTCCAAACTTTACAGAAGCTCTCCTGCGAACCTTGCAGAACTAGCACTCCTGAAAGAAAGGATACTGCAGATACATGGTTTAGCCACAGCCTAAGGGATGTTTCCAGAACAGTTTTAATCTGCCAGGAAGTTTCATATCAGTGCACACTCCGCTGCAGAGTGAAAATCTTATTCTGGAAACATCCCCCAGGCTTTGGCTAATCCATGTCTCTACAGTATCCTTTCTTTCAGTAGTGCTAATTCTGCAAGGTCCGCAGGAGAGCTTCTGTAAAGTTTGCAAGGTAGGAGAAGAGATACTGGCAGAAGTAAAGCTGTGAGGACCGGGCATGAGTCATGCTTCAGTAGCTCAGATGGTAGAGCACTTGCCCGCGAAGGGCAAAGTTCCCAAGGTCAAGTCTGAGTCGGGCACACAGTTCTAATCTGCCAGGAAGTTTCACATCAACGCACACTCTGCTGCAGAGTGAAAATCTCATTCTGGAAACCAAAAAAGTGATTGTATTGTGAGGGGGCTTTGTGCAGCTTCTTTCCGATAAAGCACTTAGGATTATGGATGAAATGGGATGACTGTTGCTTTGTAGTAACCATACCAACACAGTGTAATAGAGTGAGAGGAGCTTGCTGGAGCTTCTTTCAGAAATAATTCACATAGGGTTTTTGTAACTATACCAACAGGGTGATAGTATTGTGAGGGGAGTTTTCTGAAGCTCCTTTCAGAAATAATTCACATAGGATTATGAATGAAATGTGATGATTCTGGTTTTTTATTAACTGTACCAAAACACATAGTATTGGTCAGAAAGCTTTTTGCAGTTCCTTTCAGAAATAATTCACATAGGGTTATGCATAAAACGCGATGGTTGTGGCTTTGTAGTAGTAACTATACCAACAAGGTGATAGTATTGTGAAGGGAGGCTTTTTGCAGCTTCTTTCACATAGGGTAATGGAAGAAATCTGATGATTCTGGCTTTGTAGTAATCATACCAACAAAGTGACGATGCTGTGGGAGGAGCATTCTGCAGCTTCTTTCAGAAGTAATTCACATAGGGTAGTGGATGAAATTGCGATGACCCTGTCTTTATGGTAATCATATCAACAAAGTGACACAAATGTCGGAAAAACTTCATGCAGCTCCTTCCAGAAATAATTCGCGTAGTAAAAGTGATGAAATGTGATGATTCTGGCTTTGTAGTAATCATACTAACAAAGTGACACAAATGTGCGAGGAGCTTTCTGCAGTTTCTTTCAGAAATATTTCACATAAAGTGACGCAGTTGTGGGGGCGATATCTGCAGGTTCCTTCAGAAATCATTCACATAGTGTAATGGATAATATGAGATGATTCTGGCATTCTAGTAATCATACCAACAATGTGATGCAAATGTGGGAGGAGCTTTCTGCAGCTCCTTTCAGAAATAATTTACCTAGAACAATGGATGAAATCGATGGTGGTGGCTTTATAGCAATCATACCTATAAAGTGAGCTAAATGTGGGAGGAGCTTCCTGCAGCTTCTTTCAAAAATAATTCACTTAGCGTAATGAATGAAAAATGATTATTCTGGGTTTGTAGTAAAAATAACAACATAGTGATGCAGCTGTAGTAGGAGCTTTCTGCAGCTTCTTTCAGAAATAATTCACATACGTAATTGATGAAATGTGATGATCCTGGCTTTGTAGTAATCATACCAATAATGTGATGCAAATGTGGGAGGTGCTACTTGCAACTTTATTCAGAAATATTTTACAGAGGGTAATGGATGAGATGTGATAGTTCTCGTTTAGTAGTAACCATACCATCAAAGTGACGCAAATGTGGGAGGAGCTTTCTGCAGCTTCTATCAGAAATTATTCACATGGGGTTATGGATGTAATGTTGTAGTAATGATACCAACAGAGTGACGCTGCTGTGGTAGGAGCATTGTGCAGCCTACTTCTAGAATATTTCCCATAGGGTAATGGAAGAAATGCGATGATTGTGGCTTTGTAGTAAACATACCATCAAATTGACACCTCTGTGGGTGGAGCTTTCTGCAGCTTCTAGCAAGAAATTAGTCACATACCGTATTGGATGAAATGCGATGATACTGACAGTGTAGGAATCATACCGACGATGTTACACTGCTGTGGGGGGTGCTTTCTGCAGCTTATTTCAGAGACTTTTCCCATAGGGTAATGGACGAAATGCAATGATTCTGGCTTTGTAGTAATCATACCATCAAATTGACGCAAATGTGGGAGGTGCTTTCTGCAGCTTCTTTTCAGAAATAATTCACGTAGGTTTATGACTGAAATGCGATGATTGTGTCTTTCTAGTATCTATACCAACAAAGGGAGAGTAGGGTGAGAGGAGCTTTCTGCAGCTTCTTTCTGAAATAATTCATTTAGGGATGCGGATGTAATGCAGTGATTGTGGCTTTGTAGTATATATATCAGCAAAGTGTTCGAAGTGAGATGGGAGCTTTCTGCAGAATCTTTCGTTTATAAATTCACATAGATTTCATAGTAAAATGCATTGCTTGTTGCTTTATGTAACCTATACTAACAATGTGACCGTACTGAGAGAGCAACCTTCTGCAGCTTCTTTCAGAAATAGTTCTCGTAGAGTTATCAATGAAATGCGATGATTCTGGCTTTGTAGTAACTTTACCAACAAAGGGATAGTAATGTGAGAGGAGCTTTTGTCAGCTTCTTTCAGAAATAATCTTCATAGAGTTACGATAAAATGTAATGCTTGTTGCTTGTTGGGGACCTTTCCTACAAGAGAGTGCAAGAATTAACATACCTAGGGGCACTTTTCACTGTGAACTCGTCATGTGAAGCAGAGATCAATTCCAGCATACAAGCAGGAAATCAATCTTACCATAGCCTAGCACAACTGCTTCGGTCCAAATCTCTCTCCAGACATTTCCAGATTTGACTGTACAAAACCCTGATCCAGCCTGTTGTTCTATATGTCTGTGAGACATGGAGTATCCGGAAACAGGACTTCCATAACCTCCTTGTTTTGAGAGAAAAATGCTTCGGAAATTTTTTGGTACAGTTCTGGATGCAGATACAGGGAAATGGAGGATAAGATACAACCAAGAGCTTGAGGAACCATATCAACAGCCCAACATAGCAGGAACTGTCAAAGCCAAACGAGTGCAATGGGCCGGCCATGTGGCCCGGATGGAGGATCACAGATGGCCTCGGAAGCGCCTGGATTTCACACCTACAGGAAAGAGACTGCCAGGGAGACCCAAGAAGCATTGGAGGGATGGATCCCATGAAGATTTAGACCAAGTGTCAATAGATGTGGACAAATGGCAGATAGCAGCAATGGACAGAATAGAGTGGAGGAGGATACTTGCAGATGTGTGAGGTCTACTGGGCCTGATCACGTAGGAGTAGTAGTAGTAGTAGTAGTAGTAGTAGTAGTAGTAGTGTTGCTTTGTGTAAAATATTGAACAAAGTGACAGTACTGAGAGAGGTGCATTTTGCAGCTTCTTTCAGAAATAGATCACAACTGTACCAACAAAGTGATAGTAAGGTGAGAGAATCTATCTGCAGCTTCTTTCAGAAATAATTTCCACAGGGTTATGGATGAAATGTGAAGATTGTGGCATTGTAGAAACTGTACCAACAAAGTGATAGTAGTGTGAGGGGAGCACTTTGCAGCTTCCTTCAGAAGTAACTCACACGGGGGTATTAATGAAATGCGAAGATTGTTGCTTTGTAGTAACTATACCAACAATGTGACAGTACTGTGAGAAGAGCTACCAGCAGTTCCATTCAGAAATAATTCTCATAGGGTAATGGATGAAATGTGATGATTCTGGCTTTGTAGTATTCATACCACAATGTGGCAGTGCTGTGGGAGCAACTTTCTTCAGCTTCCTTCAGAAATAATTATCATAGGGCAATATATGAAATGCGATGATTCTGGCTTTGTAGTAACTGTACCATCCATGTGATGGTAGTGTGAGAGGAGCTTTCGGTAGCTCCTTTCAGAAATTATTCACGTAGAGGAATGGACGAAATCCGATGATTCTGCTTTTGTTGTAACTGTACAAACAATGTGATAGTATAGTGGGAGGAGCTTTCTGTAGCTTCTTTCATAAATAATTCACATAGGATAATCGATAATAGGCAATGAATCTGGCATTGTATTAATTATACAAACAAAGCGACGCAAATGCGGGAGGAGGTTTCTGCAGCTTCTTTCATAAATAATTCACATGGGGTAATGGAAGAAATGTGATTATTCTTGCTTTGTAATAATCATACCAACACTTTGACGCTGTTGTAGGAGGAGTTTTCCGCAGATTCTTTCAGAAATAAATCACATAGGGTAATGGATAAAATTGTGATAAACTTGGCACTGTAGTGATCACACAAACAAAGTGACGCAGCTGCGGGAGGAACTTTCTGTAGCTTCTACCGGAAACAATTCACATAGGGTAGTGGATGAAAGGTGATGATTCTTGGTTAGTAGTAATCATACCGTCAAAGTGACGCTAATTGAGAAGGAGCTATCTGCAGCCTCTTTCAGAAATAATTCACATAGGGTAATTGCTGAAATGCGATGATTCTGGCTTTGTAGTAATCATACCAACAAAATGATACTGCTGCGTCAGGAGCATTCTGCAGGTTCTTTCAGAAATAATTCACATAGGGTAATGGATGAAATGTGATGATTATAGCTTTCTAGTAATCATACCAACAAAGTGACACTGCTGTGTGAGGATCATTCTGCAAATTATTTCAGAAATATTTCCCATAGTGTAATGGATGAAATGCGATGATTCTGGTTTTGTAGTAATCATATCATCGAAGTGACGCTGCTGCGGTAGGAGCTTTCTGCAGTCTCTTTCAGAAATAATAGTCATAGGGTAATGGATGAAATGCAATGATTCGGGCTTTGTAGTAATCATACCAACAAATTGATGAAAAAGTGTTAGGAGATTTCTGAAGCTTCTTTCAGAAATAATTCACACAGGTTAAAGGATGAAATGCAATGATTCACACTTTGTAGCAATCATACCAAAAACGTGATGTTGTTGCTGTGTGGTGAGCTCACTGCAGCATCTTTCAGAAATAATTGACATAGGTTAGAGGATGAAATGCAATGATTCGGACTTTGTAGTAATCATACCAAAAAAGTGTTGTTGCTGTGTGATGAGCTCTCGGCAGCTTCTTTCAGAAATAATTCACATACCGTAATGGATGAATTGCGATGATTCTGGCTTTGTATTAATCACATGAACAAAGAGACGCAGATGTGGGAGGAGCTCTCTTTAGCTTCTTGCAGAAATAACTTACATAGTGTAATGAATAAATGCGATGTTTCTGGCTTTGTCGTAATCTTACCAACAAAGTGACAGGGCTGTGTTTGGAGCTTTCTTCAGCTTCATTCAGAAATAACACACATACTGTAACGGATAAAACGCGATGACTCTGCATAGTAGTAATCATACCAACAAAGTGACGCAAATGTGGGATGAGCTATCTGCTGCTTCTTTCATAAATATTTCACATTGGGTAATGGATGAAATGCGATGATCGTGGCTTTTTAATAATCATACAAAAAATTTGATGCTGTTATAGGAGGATCTTTCTGCGACTTCTTTCTGAAATATTTCACAAAGTATAATTGATGAAATTTGATGATTCTGGATTTGTAATAATCATTCCAACTATATGATGCAAATGTGGGATGAGCTATCTGCTGCTTCTTTCGGAAATATTTCACATAGTGTATTAATGAAGTGCAATGATTCTGGCTTTCTAGTACTCTTACCAACAATGTGATAGCGCTGTGGGAGGAGCTTTCTGCAGCTTCTTTCAGAGACAATTCACATAGGGTAATGGATGGAATGCGAAGATTCTCGCTTTGTAGTAATCACATGAACAAAATTCCTCAAATATGAGAGGAGCTTTTTGCAGCTTCATTCAGAATTAATTCGCATAGGGTAATGGATGAAATACGATGATTCTGGCTTTGTAGTAATCATACCTTCAAAGTCATGTAAATGTTCTATTAGCTTTTTGCAGTTTGTTTCAGAAATAATTCACATGGGGTAATGGCTGAAAAGCTAGGATTCTGTCTTTGGAGTAATCATATGCACAAAGTGCCACAAATGATGGAGGACCATTCTGAAGCCTCTTTCAGAAGTAATTCACATTGGGTAATGGATGATATGCAATTATCCTATCTTAGTAATAATCATAGGAACAAAGAGATGCTGCTGCATGATGAGCTTGCTGCAGCTTTTTTCAGAAATAATTCACATAGGATAATGGATGAAATGCAATGATTCCGATTTCCCAGTAATTATACAAACAAAGTGACGCAAATGTTGGGCTATCCTTCTACAGTTTAATTCATTAATAATTCACGTTGGGTAATGGATAAAATGCAATTATTCTGACATTGTAGTTATCTTACGAACAAAGAGACACTGCTGCGGGAGGAGGTTTCTGCAGCTCCTTTCAGAAATAATTCACATAGGGTAATGGTTGTAGAGCAATGATTCTGGCTTTGTAGAATTCATATCAACAAGTGCTGCAAATGTGGAAGGAGTTCTCTGCAAGTTCCTTCATAAATAATTCACATAGTTTAATGAATGAAATGCGTTGATTCTGGCTTTGTCTTAATCATACCAAAAAAGTGACGCAAATGTGTGAGGCGCTTTCAGCAGCTGCTTTCAGAAATAGTTCACATAAGGTAATGGATGAAAGGCTATGATATTGTATTTGTAGTAATCATACGGACAAATAAACGCTGCTGCGGGGAGAGCTTTATGCAGCTCCTTTCAGAAATAATTGACATAGGTTAATGGTTAGAGTCCAATGATCCTGGTATTGTGGTATTCGTAACAAGAAGTGCCGCATATGTGGAAGAAGCTTTATGCAGCTTCTTTCAGAAATAATTCACATAGGGAAATTTTTTAAATCCGATGATTCTGGCTTTGCAGTAATCACACAAACAAAAAGTTGTTGCTGCAGGAGGAGCTTTCTGCAGTTTTTTTCAAAAATAATTCACATAGGGTAATGGTTGAAATGGGTTGATTCTGGCTTTGTAGTAATGTTACGAACAAAGAGTCACTGCTGTGGGAGGTGCTCTCTAAAGCTCCTTGCAGAAGCAACTCACATGGGGTAATGAACGAAACGCGTTGATTCTGGCTTTGTAGAGATCATACGATCAAAGAGAGGCTGTTGCAGGAGGAGATTTCTGCAGCTTCTATCAGAAGTAAGTCACATAGGGTAATGGATGAATTGCAATGATTCTGGCTTTGTATTAATTGTAGGAACAACGTGATGCTGCTGCTGGAGGAGCTTTCAGCAGGTTCTTTCAGAAATATTTCACATAGGGTAATGGATGAAATGCGATGATTCTGGCTTTGTATTAATCGTAGGAACAATGAGATGCTGCTGCTGGAGGACCTTCCTGCAGCTCCTATCAGAAATATTTCACATTGTGTACTGGATGAAATGTGATGATTCTCGCTTTGTAGCTATCATACCAACAAAGAGACCCTGCTGTGGGAGGAGATTCCTGCAGCTGCTTTCAGAAATAATTCACATTGGGAAATGATTGAAATGTGATGATTCTCTCTCAGTATTAATCATATGAACAAAGAGGTACTGCTGCCTGAGGAGCTTTGTGCAATTTCTTTCAGAAATAATGCACATAGGGGAATGGATGAAATCCGATGATTCTGGCTTTGTAGTAATCATACAAACAAAGAGGTGCTGCTGCGGGAGGAGCTTTCAGCAGATTCTTTCAAAAACAATTCATATAAGTTAATATATAAAATGTGATTATTCTGGCTTTGTAAAAGTCATGCATACAAAGACACGCTGCTGCTGGATCAAGTTTCTGCAGCTCCTTTCAGAAATAACTCATATAGGGTAATGGGTGAAATATGATGTTTCTGGCTTTGTAGTAATCGTACCAAGAGAGTGACACAAATGTTGGAGGAAATTTCTGCAGCTTCATTCTGACATAATTCACATAGGTTGATCAATGGAATGGCATGATAATGTCTTTGTAGTAATCATATCAACAAAGTGCCGCAAATTTGGGAGGAGGTATCTGCACCTTCTTTCCGAAGTAATTCCCATAGCGTAACGGATGAAATGCAATGATCCCGGCTTTGTAGTAACCATACCAAGAAAGTGACACAAATGTTGAAGGAGCATTCTGCAGCTCCTTTCAGAAATAATTCACATAGGGTAATGGGTGAAATGTGATGATTCTGGCTTTCTAGTAATCATACCAGTAAAGTGACTCAAATGTGGGAGCAGCTTTCTGCAGCTTCTTTCAGAAATAATTCACATATAATTAGGAATGAAATGCAATGATTCTGGCTTTGTAGTAATCATGCCAGCAATGTGACGCAGATGTGGGAGGATCTTTCTGCAGCTGCTTTCAGAAATAATTTACATAGCGTAACAGATGAAGTGCAATGATTCTGTCGTTGTAGTAATCATATCAACAAAAGGACACTGCTGCGGGAGGAGCTTTCTGCACCTTCTTTCAGATATAATTAACATATTGAAAAAGACGAAGTGCGATGATTCTGGCTTTGTATTAATCATACGAACGAAGAGACGCTGCTGTGGGAGTAGCTTTCTGCAGCTTCTTTCAGAAATAACCCACGTAGGGTAATGGATGAAATAGGATGATTCTGGCTTTGTATTAATCATAGGAACAAATAGAGGCTGCCGCTGGAAAGGCTTTCTGCAACTTCATTCAGAAATAATTCACATAGTGAAAAAGATGAAATGCGTTGATTCTCGCTTTGTATTAATCATACGCACAAAGAGATGCTGCTGTGACAGGAGCTTTCTGCAGCTCATTCCCAAAATAATTCACATAGGGTAATGGATGAAATGCGATGATTCTGGCGCTTTAGTAATCGTACCAACAAAGGGACGCTGCTGTGGGAGGAGTTGTCGGCAGTTTCTTTCAGAAATAATTCACATATGGTAATTTTTTTTTATTGATTTCTTTATTAATCCATGTAACAATTTACATTGTGTGGATTTCGTCAGCAAAATCATATACAATATAATATACCTACAATTATACACATAAAATTCGTATTTACACACATTTTTGAGGTATCTTAAATTAGTTTTATATCCTTGTGTAATTTGTAATTTTCTTATAGTACTGTACAATTTTTATTTTATTCATGTATTACAATGCAGGCTACTGTAATTACACTACATGTTTTACTTCAGATAGTCCATTACTGCGTAATAACTTTTATTCAATAAAAAAATTTTAGTTTTGTTTTAAACTGTCCGATTGTGTCAATACCTTTTATTTTTTGGGGTAATTTATTATATAATTTAACAGCATTGTACAACAAGCTCTGCTGAGTTTTAACTTTATTTTTCCTCTCTAGATGCAGATTGTATTGGTTTATAGTTTCATAGCTGTGTACTAAAGAATTTTTCATATAGCAGTCAATATTTTTTTTTACATACATAACACTTTGAAAAATGTATTCACAGGGGACAGTTAGAATTTCCAGCCTTTGGAAATGTACAAGGCAGTGAGCCCTACTGCCACTCTTTGTTATTACACGAATTGCTCTTTTCTGTAATTTGAAAACTATTTGAATATTTTTATTGTTGACTCCCCAAAATATTATTCCATAGGTGATAACAGAGTGGATATCAGAAAAATATACAGATCTGACACATGTAGTATCACAAACTGCAGTCAGAATTCTCAGAGCATAGCATGCTGTAGCGATTCTGTTACTAAGTAGTTTAATATGTTCTTCCCACTTTAACTGACTGACAACATGCATACCAAGAAATTTTGTGTAGTCTACACATTCTATAGTTTCATTGTTTAACGTAAAGTTGTTATAGTGTTGTTTTTTGCAGACATAGAAGTTAACAGCATTTGTTTTTTTTAAGATTTAGTGTTAGTTTATTATTGGATGCCCACTCACGTACGCTGTTTAGTGTTTGTTTGGCCTTTTCTTTTAGTGCATCTGGTGATTTGTCACTGATTAGAACATTTGAGTCATCTGCAAACAATATTGTTTGTCCATGCTTGATGCTCTATGGGAATTCATTTATGTAAATGAGGAATAGTACTGGGCCAAGGACACTACCCTGTTGGACACCTATATTTACATAATTTGGGTCTGAAGTATACTTTACAATATAGTTTGAGCAACTTGAAATATGTGAGATTTCAGTTATCTGTCTTCTATTTTTTAGATATGAAGGAACCATTTGTTCACAAGTCCCCTTATTCCAAGTTCATCTACCTTATTTAACAATATGTTGTGGTCTACTGTATCAAACGCTTTAGTTAGATCAAGAAATATACCTGTTGTGTAGTTCCCATTATCTAATGCTTCTAGAATGTGTTTTGTGAGGTGTGCTGTTGCTGATTCTGTGCTTTTCCCTGATCGAAATCCAAACTGGTCAACAGACAGTAAGTTGTATTTATTTAAATAATTCATTAGCCTATCTTAAATAATAGTTTCTAATATTTTTGCAAAGCATGATAGTAGAGATATTGACCTATAATTTTCAATTATTCCTCCATCACATTTTTTGAAGATAGGTAGTAATTTCACATATTTTAAATAGTCTGGAAAGTAGCCCTGCTTGAAAGATTGATTTATAATATCAACTAAAGGTGGAAGTAGGCTCTTGATACAGTCCTTAATTATAAAAATGGGGACTTCATCCAGACCAGCTGAGTTTTTGTTTCTGAGTTTGCTGACTGCTTTATAGACTTCTTCCTGTGTTGTAGGGAATAACACCATTGAGAGTGACACACCATTATTTGGCTTTTTGACCTGAGGGGCTGTTAGAAAATTTTCCTGTAATTTTATTCCTATACTACTAAAATAATCATTTATATAGTTTGCCAAATATATTGGGTCTTTTATTAGAGTCCCTCCCTCCTTAATTTTCAAGTTTGCAAGATTTATTTTCCTGGTACCAGTTTCCTGCTTCACAATCTTCCATACTGCCTTATTTTTGTTTTCAGCAGAGTGCACTATTTTGGAGTTACGAGCTCTCTTTGCTGCAAGCAATATTTTCCTATATGTTTTCCTATATCTTTTATAAAAGAGTGAGAAAGCAGGATTAATTTGGCTGTGATTAATGAAACTCAGGTACTTTAGTGTTTCAGATGATATTTTGATTCTTTTGTGACCCACTTGCTTTTTCCTGCTGTTGATAATGGACATAATACTTGAGGAAATGTTTCTTCAAAATTTAATGGATGAAATGTGATGATTCTGGCTTTGTAGTAATCATACCAACAAAGTGATGCAAATGTGGGAGGAGCTTTCTGCAGGTTCTTTCAGAAATAATTCTCATATAATAATGAATGGAATGTAATGATTCCGGCTTTGAAGTAATCATTCCAGCAATGTGACGCAGATGTGGGAGGAGCTTTCTGCAGCTTCTTTCAGAAATAATTCACATAGGGTAAAGGATGAAATGTAATGATTCTGGCTTTGTAGAAATCTTACCAAAAAAGAGACGCTGTTGCGGAAGCAGCTTTCTGTGGCTCCTCTCAGAAATAATTCATGCGGGATAATGGATGAAATACGATCATTCTGCCTTTGTAGTAATCAGATGAACAGAGAGACGCTGCTGCAGGAGGAGCTTTCTGCAGCTCCTTTCTAAAATAATTCGCATAGGGTAATGGATGAAATGCGATGATTCTGGCTTTTTAGTAGTCATACCAAGAAAGAAACGCTGCTGCGAGAGGAGCTTTCTGCAGCTTCATTCAGAAGTAATTCATATAGGGTAATTGATGCAATACGATGATTCTGGCTTTCTAAAAGTCATACTTACAAAGACAGCCTGCTGCGGGAGTAGCTTTCTGCAGCTACTTTCAGAAATAAATCACATAGTGAAATGGATGAAATGCAATGGTTCTTGCTTTGTAGTAATCATAACAACATAGGCACGCTGCTGCGGGAGGAGCTTACTGCAGCTCCTTTCAGAAATAATTCACATAGAGTAACGGATGAAATGCGATGATTCTGGCTTTGTAGAAATCACACCAACAAAGAGACACTGTTGTGGGAGGATCTTTCTGCAGCCTCTTTCAGAAATAATTCAAATAGGGTAATTGATGGATTATGAAGATTCTGGCTTTGTAGTGATTATACCAACAAAAAGACGCTGCTGCGGGAGGAGCTTTCTGCAGCTCCATTCAGATATTATCCACATAGGGTAATGGATGAAATGTGATGATTCTGGCTTTGTAGTAATGATACCTACAAGGAGACGCTGCTGCAGGAGGAGCTTTCTGCAGCCTCTTTCAGAAATAATTCAAATAGGGTAATTGATGGATTATGAAGATTCTGGCTTTGTAGTAATTATACCAACAAAAAGACGCTGCTGCGGGAGGAGCTTTCTGCAGCTCCATTCAGATATTATCTACATAGGGTAATGGATGAAATGTGATGATTCTGGCTTTGTAGTAATCATACCTACAAGGAGACGCTGCTGCAGGAGGAGCTTTCTGCAGCCTCTTTCAGAAATAATTCACATAGGGTAATATAATAGATGAAATGCGATGATTCTGGCTTTGTAGTAATCATACCAACAATGAGACGCTGCAGCGGGAGTAGTTTTCTGCAGCTTCATTCAGAAATAGTTCACATAGGATATTGGATGTAATGCAATGATTCTGGCTTTCTAGTAATCAGGCGAACAAAGACACGCTGCTACGGGAGGAGCTTTCTGCAGCTCCTTTCAGAAATATTTCACATAGTGTAATGGATGATATGCGATGATTCTGGCATTGTGGTAATCATACCAACAAAAAGATGCTCCTGCATGAGGTGGAATCTGCAGCTTCATTCAGAAATAATTCACATAGGTTAATGGATGAGATGCGATGATTCTGGCTTCGTGGTAATCATACGAACATCGAGACGATGCTGCGGGACGAGCATCCTGCTGCTTCTTTCAGAAATAATTCACATAGGTTAATGGATGTAGTGGGATGATTCTGGCTTTGTAGTAATCTTACCAACAAAGAGATGCTGCTGCGGGAGAAGCTTTCTGCAGCTTCTTTCAGAAATAATGCAGATAGTGTAATGGTTGAACTGCGATGATTCTGGATTTTTAGTAATCATACCTACAAAGAGATGCTGCTGCGTGAGGAGCTTTCTGCAGCTTCTTTCAGAAATAATTCACATAGGGTAATGGACGAAATGCGATGTTTCTTGCCTTTTAGTAATCATACCAACAGAGAGTTGCAGTAGCATGAGGAGCTTTCTGCAGGTTCTTTAAGAAATAATTCACATAGGGTATTGGAAGAAATAAGATGATTCTGGCTTTGTAGTAATCAGACAAACAAAGAGACGCTGCTGCGAGAGGAGCTATCTGCAGCTACTTTCTGTAATAATTCACATAGTGTAGTGGATGAATTGTGATGTTTCTGGCTTTGTAGTAATCATAACAACAAAGAGATACAACTGCAGGAGGAGCTTACTGCAGCCCCTATTAGAAATAATTCACATAGGGTAATGGATGAAATTCGATGATCCTGGCTTTGTACTACTCATAACAACAAAGTGCTGCTTCTGCATTAGTAGTTATCAGCAGCTTCATTCAGAAATAATTCACGTAGGTTAATGGATGAATGGCATGATTTTGACTTTGTAGTAATCATACCAACAAAGAGATGCAGCTGAGGGAGTAGCTTCCTCCAGCTTCTTTTAGAAATATTTCACACAGGCTTATGGATGAAATGAGATGATTCTGGTTATGTAGTAATCAAACCAACAAAGAGACGGTGCTGCGGGAGGAGCTTTCTGCAGGTTCTTTCGGAAATAATTCACATTTGGTAATGGATGAAACAAGATGACCCTGGCTTTGCAGTATCATACCCACAAAGAGATGCAGCTTCGGGAGTAGAATTCTGCAGCTCGATTCAGAAATAATTCACAGAGGGAAATAGATGATATGCAATGATTCTGGCATTGTGATAATCATACCAGGAAGTGACACTGCTGCATTAGGAGCTTTCTGCCGCTACTTTCAGAAATAATTCACGAGGACTAATGGATGAATTGGGATGTTTCTGCCTTTGTAGTAATCACAGGAAGAAAGAGACGCTGCTGCAGGAAGAGCATTCTGCAGCTTCATTCAGAAATAATAATCATAGGTAAATGGATGAAATGGGATGATTCTGGCTTTGCAGTAATCATATCAACAAATAAACGCTGCTGCAGAAGGAGCTTTCACCACCTAATTTCAGAAATAATTCACATTGGGTAATGGATGGAGTGCGATGATTCTGGCTTCGTTGTAATCAGATGAACAAAGAGACGCTGCTGCAGTAGGAGCTCTCTGCAGCTCCCTCCAGCGATATTTCACATAGTGTAATGGACGAAATGTAATGATTCTGGCTTATTAGTTGGCATGCCAATAAAGACAGTCACCTCCGGGAAGTGATTTTTGCACCTTGTTTCGGAAATATTTCACATCGGATAATGTATGAGTCGCGATAATTGTGGCTTCGTAGTAATCATACCAACAAAGAGATGCTCCTGCGTGAGGAGCTTTCTGCAGCTTCTTTCAGAAATAATTCACATTTGTTAATGGATGACGTGGGATGATTCTGTCTTCATAGTAATCATACGAACCAAGAGACGTTTCTACGGTAAGAGCTTCCTGTAGCTTCTTTCAGAAAAAATTCACATAATTTAATGGATGTAGTGGAATGATTCTGGCTTTGTAGTAATCTTACCAACAAAGAGATGCCACTATTGGGGGGAACTTTCTGCAGCTCCATTCAGAAATAATTCACATAGGTTAGTGGATGATATGGGATGAATCTGGATTTGTAGTAATCATACCAACAATAAGACGCTGCTGCAGGAGGAGCATTCTGCAGCTTCTTCAGAAATAATTCACATAGGTTAATGGATGAAATTGGATGATTCAGGCTTTCTATTAATTATACCATAAAAAGATGCTGCTGCGTGAGGTGCTTTCTGCACCTTTTTTTAGAAATGATTCACATAGTGTAATGGATGAATTGCGATTATTCTGTGATTTTAGTAATCATACCAACAGAGAGACGCTTTTTCGGGAGGAGCTTTTTGCAGGTCCTTTTGGAAATAATTTTCATTGTGTAATGGATGAAATATGATGATTCTGGGTTTACAGTAATAATACCCAAAAAGAGACGCTGCTGCGGGAGGACCTTTCAGCAGCTCCATTAAGAAATAGTTCACAGAGGGTAATGGAAGAAATGCGATCATTCGGTCCTTGTGGTAATCACACCAAGAAAGGGACACTCCTCCATCAGGAGCTTTCTGCAGCTCCATTCAGAAATAATTCACATGGTGTACTGGATGAAATGGGATGATTCAGGCTTTGTAGTAATCATACCAACGAAGAGATGCCGCTGAGTGGGGAGAATTCCTAAGCTTCTTTTAGAAATAACTCACGTAGGCTGATGGATGAAATGGGATGATTCATGCTTTGTTGTAATCATACCAACAAAGAGACGCTCCTGAGTTAGCACCCTCCAGCAGCTTCTTTCAGAAATAACTCACATAGGTTATTGGATGAAGTGGGATGATTCATGGTTTGTAATAATCATACCAACAGAGAGATGCTACTGCGGGAGGAGTTTGCTGCTGCTTCTCTTAGAAATAATTAACATAGGGTAATGGATATATTGCGATGATTCTGGTTTTGTAGTAATCATACAAACAAAGACACGCTGCTGTGGGGGGAGTTGTCTTCAGCTCCTTTCAGTAATATTTCACATAGGGTAATGGATGATATGTGATGATTCTGGCCTTGTAGTATTTATACCAACATAGGCACACTGCAACGGGAGGAGTTTTCTGCAGGTCCTTTCAGAAATAATTCACATAGTGTAATTGATGAAATGCGATGATTCGGGCTTTGAAGTAATCATACCATCAAGGAGGTGTTGCGGGAGGAGCTTTCTGCAGCTTCTTTCAGATATAATTCACATAGGTTAATGGGTGGAATGTGATGATTCTGGCTTTATAGTAATCATATCAACAAAGAGACGCTACTGCGGGAGGAGCTTACTGCAGGTTCTTTCAGAAATTATTCACATCGGTCACTGGATGAAATGGGATGATTCTGGCCTTGTAGTAATGATACCAACAAGAATAGGCTACTGTGGGAGATGCTTTCTGCAGCTTCTTTCAGAAATATTTCACATAGCGGAATTGATGAAATGCCATGATTCTGGCTTTGTAGTAATCATACCAAAAAAGAGTTGCTGTGGGAGGAGCTTTCTGCAGCTTCTTTCAGAAATAATTCACATAGGCTATTGGATGAAATGTGATAATTCTGGCTTTGTAGTAATCATACCAAAAAAGAGATGATGCTGTGGGAGGAGCTTTCTGGGGCTTCTTTCATAAATAACTCACATAGGGTAATTGATGAAATGCGATGAAACTGGCTTCGTAGAAATCATACCAACAAAGAGATGCTGCTGAGTGAGGTGCTACCTGCTGCATCTTTCAGAAATAGTTCACATAGGTTAATGGATGAAATGGGATGATTCAGGCTTTGTAGTTATCATACCAACAAAGTGACAATGCTGAGGGAGGAGTTTTCTGAAGCTTCATTCAGAAATAATTTTTATTGGTTAATGGATGGAAGGTGATGATTCTGGCTTTATAGTATTCATAGCAACAAAAAGACGCTGCTGCTGGAGGAGCCTACTGCAGCTTCTTTCAGAGATTATTCTCATAGGTTAATGGATGAAATGGGATGATTCAGGCTTTGCAGTAATCATACCAACAAAGTGACAATGCTGCGGGAGGAGTTTTCTGAAGCTTCATTCAGAAGTAATTCTTATTGGTTAATGGATGGAAGGTGATGATTCTGGCTTTATAGTATTCATAGCAACAAAAAGACGTTGCTGCTGGAGGAGCCTACTGCAGCTTCTTTCAGAGATTATTCACATAGGTTACTGGATGAGATGCGATGATTCTAGATATGTATTAAAGATACGACCAAAGAGACGCTGAAGCTGGAGGAGCTTTCTGCAGCTTCATTCAGAAATAATTTACATAGGTTGATGGATGAAATGCGATGGTTCTGCCTTTGTAGTAATCATACCAACAAAGAGACTCTACTGTGGCAGGAGTTTTCTGCAGCTTCTTTCAGAAATTTTCACATTGGGCAATGGAAGATATGCGATGATTCTGGCTATGTAGAAATCATCCCAACATAGGCACGCTATGATGGGAGGAGCTTTTTTGCAGCTCCGTTGAGAAATAATGCACATAGGGTAATGAATGAAACGCAATGATTTTGGCTTTGTAGTAACAATACGAACAAAGAGATACTGATGCGGGAGGAGCTTTCTGCAGCTCCTTTCGGAAATAATTCACATTGTGGAATGAATGAAATGTGCTGATTCTGGCTTTGCATTAAACATACAACCAAAGGCAAACTGATGCAGCAAGAGCTTTATGGATCTCATTTCAGAAATAATGCACATAGTGTAATGGATGAAATGCGATGATTCTAGCTTTGTAGTAATCATACCAAGAAAAATATGCTGGTGCAGGGGGAGCTTGCTGCAGCTTTTTCCAGAAATAATTGACATAGGTTAATGGATGAAATGGGATGGTTCTGGTGTTGTAGTAATCATATCCACAAAGAGACAATGCAGCGGGAGGTTCTTTCTGCAGCTTCTTTCACAAATTATTCACATAGGTCAATGGATGAGATGGGATGATTCTTTGTATTAAAGATACGACCAATGAGACGCTGATGCTGGAGGAGCTTTCTGCAGCTTCTTTCAGAAATAATTCACATAGGGTAATGAATGAAATGCGATGATTCTGTTATTGTAGTAATCATACTAAAAAGGAGACACTGCTGTGGGAGGAGCTTTCTGCAGCTTTTTTCAGAAATTTTATACATATGGTAATAGTTGAAATGGGATGACTCTGGCTTTGTAGGAATCATACCAACAAGTAGAGGCTGCTGCGGGAGGAGATTACTGCAGCTTGTTTCAGAAATAAGTCACATAGGTTGATGGATGAAATGCGATGGTTCTGCCTTTGCAGTAATCATAGCAACAAAGAGACGCTGCTGCGGGAGGAGCTTTCTGCTGCTTCTTTCAGAAATAATTCTCATAGGTTAATGGATGGAATGTGATGATCCTGGATTTATAGTAATCATAGCAACAAAGAGACGCTGCTGTGGGAGGAGCTTTCTGCTGCTTCTTTCAGAAATTATTCACTTAGGTCAATGGATAAAAATGGGATTATTCTGGCTTTGTAGTAGTCATACCAAAAAGGAGAGGCTGCTGCTGGAGGACCTTTCTGCAGCTCCTTTCAGAAATAATTAACATATATTAATGGATGAAAACCGATGATTGTGGCTTTATAGAAATCATACCAAAAAAGAGTTGCTGTGGGAGGAGTTTTCTGCAGCTTCTTTCAGAAATAATTCACATATATTAATGGATGAAAGGTGATGATTCTGGCGTTATGGAAATCATACCAATAAAGAGATGCTGCTGTGGGAGAAGCTTTCTGCAGTTTGTTTCAGAAATAATTCACATCGGTTAATTGATGAAATATGATGATTCTGGCTTTGCAGTAATCATACCAACAAAGAGACGCTGCTGTGGGAGGAGCTTTCTGCAGCTTCTTTCAGAAATTATTCACATAGGTCAATGGATGAAACGGGATGATTCTGGCTTTGTAGGAATCATACCAACAAGGAGAGGCTGCTGCTGGAGTAACTTTCTTAAGCTTCTTTCAGAAACAATTCACATTAGTTACTGGATGAGATGAGATGATTCTGGATTTGTATAAAAGATACGACCAAAGAGATGCTGTTGCTGGAGGAGCGTTCTGCAACTTCTTTCAGAAATAATTCACATAGGGTAATGGATGAAATGCGATGATTCTGGTATTGTAGTAATCATACCAACAAAGAGGTGTTGCTGTAGGGGCTTTCTGCAGCTTTATTCAGAAATAATTCACATAGTGTAATGGATGAAATGCGATGATTCTGGCTTTGTAGTAAACATAAGAACATAGAGATGCTGCTGTGGGAGGAGCTTTCAGCAGCTTCTTTCAGAAATAATTCACATAGATTAGTTGATGATATGGGATGATTCTGGCTTTGTAGTAATCATACCAACAAAGAGATTATGCTGTTGGAGGAGCTTTCTTCAGCTTTTTTCAGAAATTACTCACATAGGTTGATGGATTAAATGGGATGCTTCTGGCTTTGTAGGAATCACACCAACAAGAAGAGGCTGCTGTGGTAGGAGATTTCTGCAGCTTCTTTCAGAAATAATTCACATACGTTGATGGATGAAATGCGATGGTTCTGGCTTTGTAGTAATCTTAGCAACAGAGAGACACTGCTGCGGGTGGAGCTTCCCTGCAGCTTCTTTCAGAAGTTATTCACATTTGGTTAATGAATGGAGTGTGATGATTCTGGCTTTATAGTAATCATAGGAACAAAGAGACGCAGCTGTGGGAGCTGCTTTCTGCAGTTTTTTTCAGAAATTATTTACATAGGTCAATGGATAAAAATTCTATGATTCTGGCTTTGTAGTAATCATACTAACAAGGAGAATCTGCTGTGGGAGGAGCTTTCTGCACCATCTTCCAGAAAATATTTACGTAGTGTAATAGATGATGTTCAATGATTCTGGCTTTGTAGTAATCATACCAAAAAAGAGTTGCTGCGGGAGGAGCTTTCTGCAGCTTCTTTCAGAAATAATTCACATTAGGTAATGGATGAACTGCAATGATTCTGGCTTTGTAGTAATCTTACCAACAAAGAGAAGCTGCTGCCTGAGGAGCTTTCTACACCTTGTTTCAGAAATAATTCTCATAGGGTAATGGATGAAATGCGATGATGTTGGCTTTGTAGTAATCATACCAACAAAGGCCACCCTTCTGGTTGGAATAGGCTCAAGGTATTCCTGCCTGTCGTAAGAGGGGACTAAAAGGAGTCCTTCCCCCTTAAGGGGGTAGTTAGCACCTCCGTCCGGAGACGGACTGCTCCACGACCTATATTTGTGGTCATTTTGGTTCTTCACGTCTTCTGGTTTCTTCCTTCCGTTGGTTGGTTCCTTTCTTTGTTCTTCTCCATCTCACTGTCTTACTTTCTTTTTCCCTTGCCTCCTACTCGTTGCCTTCTCTGGTCTCCGCCTTTGCATTTCAGCCTGTCTATCCTTTCTCTTCCACTCTCCCTTCTTTTTCCTCTTCTTCCTTTCTCCCTGTGTGTGTCTGAAGGCCAACCCACGCATTTTTGTTTGTAGCCGGTGATGGGGTTATGCGTAATTCCCCACCCCGTGTAGACAGGTGGGACATGTACGTACCCCCTGGTAACGGCCAGGCCCAGGGAGGAATGATTACCCGAGCTGATACCTTCCGAAAGTGCCGATTGGTCCCTCCATCCGTTTGACGGGAGGTGTGACCTGAGGTGTGAACAATCACCTAAGGTGGGAGTGCCGTCAGAGAGGGCACCCACAAGGGAGGAGCGCGCCATCGGAGACGCCGGTAATCATGGGGGATTCTTCCGCAATGGTTTCCTCACCTTCCACTATGTCTGCTCTCAAGCGTAATTTCACTGAGTCTCATCCACAGACAGTTCTTCCACCGTTGCCACAGTTCCTTGTTGTTTCTCGGTCTGACAAAGGTCACGACTTCTCCACGGTCATCCCTTTCATTATTCAGAAATGTGTTGACGCAATTGCAGGTCATGTAAAGTCTTGATCCAGATTACGGAATGGCACCTCGTTGTTAGAATCAGTCAGTGCCCTCCACGCACAAAAATTGCTGCATACTTCACTGCTCCACACCTTCCCTGTCCGGGTTGAAGCGCACCGCACTTTAAATTCCTCGTGTGGAGTCGTTTATACACGCTCCCTCGATGGATTCTCTGATGAAGAAATTCTGACCAGGGCGTAACGGCTGTTCATAGAGTTATGAAAAGGGTTGACACTAACATCATTCCAACCTGCACTGTCTTCTTGACATTTGACAAAGTTCAACTCCCATCAAAAATCAAAGCAGGCTATGAGATAATCTCCATTCACCCTCACGTCCCCAACCCTACGCGTTGCTATCGGTGTTAGCGATTCAGTCACACCAGCCAGTCCTGTTCCAAAACGGCCAAATGTTTTAAGTGTGGAAAGGATGCCCATGAGGGTGCTTGTCCACCCCCATCCCCTCGCTGCATCAACTGTGTGGGTGACCACGCTGCTTCCTCTCGAGATTGCCCAATTTATAAAGATGAAAAACTCATCCAGGAAATCAGAGTGAAGGAAAAGGTGTCGACCTTTGCTGCTCGAAAATTATTCGCCAGTCGACAGCCCGCCGTGCCTCAGACAGGAAAATACAGCACTGTCCTTGCTTCTCCTGGGCCAACAAAGGAGGCGGCCACGCACTTGCGACCTCATCTTTAGTGCCACGGTCGTCAGATCGGCCAGCGCAATGATCGCCCGTTCAACCTCACCACTTTCGTCTGCCCACTCTATGGCTCACCCTCCATTGGGTTCTACTGAATCTCGAGCCCAAAAGTCAGACACCAAGACTTCGAAAAAAGACCATACTCGTGAAGATTTTTTACGTACACCAACTTCACAACCATCGGTTCCTCCTTCATCTAAACATCATACTTCCAAGAAGGCTACTAAGAAACCCAGTTCATCTCCTTCTCCGCCAAGGCGTGTCCCATCTGCAGCACCACCTGGCGAAAATCGCCGTCGGCCGTGTTCTGTGTCGCCGAGGTGCACTGCTGGCGGCCGACCAACCGGCCGATCGCTGGTGGCAGGTGCTGCTCCTGAACAACCTATCGATCGGGATCTTCTGCCTTCGGCTGAATGCCATTCCATACTGCCGGTCGCAAGCTCAGAGCAGTCGTTGAATTGACAGCGACCTTGGTCACATTCCTCCATTTTCTGTTCACCCTATGTCCATTATCCACTGGAATATCCGCGGCATTCGAGCCAATCGGGATGAATTGTCGATCCTCTTACGATCCTACTTGCCGGTCATCTTCTGTCTTCAGGAAACAAAGAAGCGTCCCAATGACCGCTTTGTTCTCCCCCATTTTCAGTCTGTCCGATTTGATCTCCCCTCTGTTGAAGGCACTCCAGCTCATGGAGGACTCATGATTCTTCTCCATGATACTCTCCACCATCACCCAATCCCCTTGAACACTTCCTTCCAAGCTGTTGCTGTCCATCTTTCCCTTTCTGGATATACCTTTCCTCTTTTTACTGTATACATTCCATCGTCCACACCAATGGCTGATCTCCTTCATCTTCTTGGTCAGCTTCCACCGCCCTATTTGCTGGTTGGGGACTTAAAAGCCCACCACCCGCTTTGGGGATCTCCACATCCTTGTCCGCGTGGCTCACTATTGCTAGATATCTTCCACCAAAGGGATCTAGTTTGCCTCAACACTGGGGTCCCTACATTTTTGTCTGCCTCCATGACGACAAATTTCTCTCATTTGGACCCTTCGGTCGGTACTGTTCCGCTAGCTCGGCGCTTCGAATGGTTCACCCTTAATGATACACACTCGAATGACCACTTTCCATGTGTCCTTAGACTGCAGCCTCAACTGCCGTATATGCACCCGCGACGCTGGAAGTTTGCCCAAGTCGACTGGACACTTTTTTCGTATCTAGCGACATTCGATGACCGTCACTTTCCTAGCGCCGACGATGAGGTCACACATCTTACCGACGTTATTCTTACAACTGCGGAACGTTCAATACCACGCACCTCCGAACTGCCCCGGAGCCCCCCAGTTCCTTGGTGGAACGAGGCATGCCGTGATGCAATACGTGAGTGGCGACGCGCTCTTCGCGTTTTCCGCCACCATCCTACTTTGGCCAACTGTATCTGTTATAAGCAGTCCCGTAAGCGATGCCGTCGCGTCATCCGTGATAGCAAGAAGGCAAGCTGGAAATTCTTTATTAGCTCATTTAACAACTTCACTCCCTCCTCGGAAGTTTGGAGTCGAATTCGACTGTTATCTGGCACGCCTAGTTTCTCAGCGGTCTCTGGCGCATGATACGTTAGTGGACCCCGTCGCAATTTCTAACTCATTGGGTCAACACTTTGCTGAGATTTTGAGCTCCTCAAATTACCCACCAACGTTTCTCCCGAAGAAACGGGCAGCTGAAGTGCAACCTATTGCTTTCTTCTCTCAAACTCGCGAAAGCTATAATACTGTTTTCTCCATGCTGGAACTCCAACATGCACTCTACTATTCTCGCTCCTCCGCCCCAGGACCGGATGGTATCCACATCCAAATGTTGCTGCATTTACTAATCCATAGTCTGCGTTACCTACTTCGCATTTATAATCGAATTTGGACCGACAGTACCTTTCCCAGACGATGGCGGGAAGCTATCGTCGTTCCTGTTCTGAAACCTGGAAAGGACAAACATCTCCCCTCTAGCTATCGCCCCATTTCTCTCACGAGTAATGTATGTAAGGTTTTGGAGCGTATGGTGAATTGCCGTTTAGCTTGGTGGCTGGAGTCCCGCAGTCTTTTAACACCTGCCCAATGCGGTTTCCGAAAGCATCGATCTGTAGTTGACCATCTTGTTTCTCTCTCCACTTCTATCATGAACAATTTTCTCTGGAAACGCCAAACAGTAGCAATATTTTTTGATCTGGAGAGAGCATACGATACCTGTTGGAAGACAGGCATCCTCCGCACACTGTTCTCTTGGGGCTTTCGAGGTCGGCTGCCCCTTTTTCTTCGCGAATTTATGGCAGAGCGCACATTTAGAGTTCGGGTGAACACTACTCTCTCCCATACTTTCTCCCAAGAAAACGGGGTACCCCAGGGCTCCTTGCTAAGTGTTGTACTGTTTGCCATTGCCATAAATCCAATTATGGATTGTCTCCTTCCTGATGTCTCGGGCTCCCTCTTTGTGGACAATTTAGTATTCCACTACAGCTCTCAATGGACCAGTCTTCTTGAACGACGTCTTCAAGGCTGTCTCGAACGCCTCCACTCTTGGAGCATCGAAACTGGCTTCCGTTTTTCTCCCAGTAAGACCGTTTGTGTTAATTTTTGGCGATGTAAGGAGTTTCTTCCACCCTCCTTACATCTAGGACCTGTCAACCTTCCGTTTTCGGACGTCGCTAAATTCTTGGGTCTTACATTGACAGAAAACTGTGCTGGTCCTCCCACGTTTCCTATCTTTCGGCTCGCTTTCTGCGATCCCTCAACACTCTCCTCGTCCTGAATGGTACCTCCTGGGGAGTGGACCGAGTGGTCCTTCTCCGCCTCCATCGCGTCTTAGTGCGCTCGAAATTGGACTATGGAAGCATAGTTTACTCCTCTGCTCGGCCGTCTATTCTTTGGCATCTCTATCCACCACCGTGGATTACGTTTAGTGTCTGGAGCTTTTTACACCAGCCCTGTGGAAAGCCTTTATGCTGAGACTGCTGAATCTCCGCTGTCCAACCGGCGAGCTGTCCTTCTGAGTCGTTATGCTAGCCATCTGTCTTCCATGCCTGCTAATCTGGCCCATGACATTATTTTCGACGCCTCCTTTGATGTAGGGTATGCAGGCCGCCCTTCCTCCCTACTGCCACCGGGAGTCTGCTTCCGTCAACTGCTCCATTCTCTTTCCTTCCGCTTTCTTAAAACCTTCTTGACAACTTGGGGTACAACACCGCCTTGGCTCCGACCCTGGATCTGCCTGCTCCATGACCTATGTGAGTTTCCCAAGGATGGTACCCCTTCATCTGTTTATCGTTGGGCATTTTCTGCTCTATGTGCACAAATGAAGGAAGCCACATTTATTTACACTGATGGCTCAAAAACATTGTTTGGTGTAGGGAGTGCCTATATTGTTGGCGACACCCCAAATCAATTTCAGCTTCCGACCAGTGTTCGGTTTATACTGTGGAGCTTTACGCTGTTCTCCAGGCTGTCCACTACATCCGCCGCCATCAGTGGATACAGTGTGTTATGTGTTCAGATTCTCTCAGCTCTGTCCACAGTCTGCAAGCTCTTTACCCTGTCCACCCTCTAGTCCATCGGATTCAGGACTGTCTGCACTTGCTCCACCTGGGGGGCGTCTCGGTGGCGTTCCTCTGGCTCCCGGGACATATTGGTATCTGTGGAAATGAGGCAACCGATATAGCGGCCAAGGCTGCAGTGTCTCTTCTTCGGCCAGCTATTCAATCGATTCCCTTCACCGATCTACGGAGCGTTTTATGTCGTCGTGTTGTTCTTTTATGGCATGCACATTGGTCGACACTACCACATAATAAATTGCGGGACATGAAAACTCTTCCCTGTGCTTGGACCTCTTCCTCCCGAACGCGTCGTCGGGAGGAGGTAATTTTAGCTAGACTCCGGATAGGGCTCTGTCTTTTTAGCCATCGACATCTTTTAAGCAGCGATCCTCCCCCACTCTGTCCTGACTGCTCTCAGCTGTGGACAGTAAGACACCTTATAATTGAGTGCCCCTATTTTAATCCGTTACGCACCCGTCTACAGCTGTCGCCTTTTATATCATCAATTTTAGCAGATGACACGCGCTCGGCCGATCGCATTCTTGAGTTCATTAGTGCCAGTGAGAAGACGTCAGTCATTTGAAGCTTTTTTTGGGGACAACCAACCCCTTCCTGTACTGGACTTTTAAGCCTTCCTTCTGCTCTTAGTTTCTCCAATTTTTTGAATTTCGTACCCATTGCCGCTGGTTTCCATTTTCGGTTTTTACTGTTTCCTAAGTCACTGACCGGGCGCTAATGACCATAGCAGTTTTGCCCCCTAAAAAAAACAAAAAAAAAACAACAACAAAAAATTCAGTCCTCGCCTCTCCTTGGACTACCAGGGAGGTGGCGACGCAGACATGCGATCTGACATTCAGCACTACAGTTGTCCGTTCGGCCAATGCTAAGATTGCACGGTCGACATCTCCTCTTCCTCCCGTCACCCCTCAGTCACAAACACCTTCATCAGCTTCTGCCAAGACGAAGACCTAGAAGTCAGATCCATGGGCCTTCAAAAAGGAACCTTAGGGTATTGGATGAAATGCGATGATTCTAGCTTTATTTTAAACATACGACCAAAGTACGGTGACGCGAGAGGAACTTTCTGCAGCTTCTTTCAAAAATAATTCAGAAAGGGTAATTGATGAAATGCGATGATTCTGGCATTGTAGTAATCATACCAACAAAGAGGTGCCAGTGTTGGAGGAGCTGTCTGCAGCTTCTTTCAGAAATAATCAACATAGGGTAATGGATGCAATGCGATGCTTCTTGCTTTCTTTTAAACATATGACCAAACAACACTGATAAGGAAGGAGCTCTCTGCAGATTCATTCAGAAATAATTCACATAGGTTAATGGATCAAATGTGATGATTCTGGCTTTGTAGTAATGATAACCAACAAAGAGACGCTGTTGCAGGAGTTGCTCTCTGCAGCTACTTTCAGAAATAATTCACATAGGGTAATAGATGAAATGCGATGATTCTTGTTTTGTATTAAACATAAGACCAAAGGACGCTGATGCGGGAAGAGCTTTCTGCAGCTGCTTTAAGAAATAATTCACAAAGGTTAATGGATCAAATGTGATGATTCTGGTTTTGTAGTAATGATAACCAACAAAAAGACGCAAATGAGGGAGGAGCTTTCTGCAGCGTCTCTCAGAAATACTTGACGTACGATAATGGATGAAATTTGGTGATCTCTGCTTTGTCGTAACCATACCAACGAAGAGACACTAAAGAGGGAGGAGCTTTTTCCAGCTTCTCTCAGAAATACTTCACATACGGTAATGGTTGAAATGCGATGATTCTAGCTTTGGAATAACCATATCAACAAAGAGATGCAAATGAGGGAGGAGCTTTCTGCAGCTTCTCTTAGAAATGCTTGCCATAGTGTAATGGTTGAAATACGGTGACACCTGCTTTGTCGTAACCATACCAACAATGAGACGCAAATCTGGGATGAGCTTTCTGCAGCTTCTCTCAAAACAGAAATTTTGCATTTCACTCATTACCCTATGTGAATTATATCTGTGTAGCAATCGTAAACACAAAGCGATGCAATTGCAGGTGAAGCTTCCTGTAGCCTCTCTCAGATATACTTCACATAGGGTAATGGATGAAATGCAATGATTCTGTTTGTGTAGTAATCATACCAACAAAGAAATGCAAATCCGGGAGGAGCTTTCTGTAGCTTGTCTCAGAAATACTTCACATTGCGTAATGGATCAAATGCGATGATTCTGTTAGTGTAGTAACCATACCAACATAGAGACTCAAATGAGGGAAGAGCTTTCTACAGCTTCCAACAGAAATATTTCACATACGGTAATAGATGAAATGCGATTATTCTGTCTGTGTAGTAATTATACCTACAAAGAACCGCAAATGAGGGAGGAGCTTTCTGCAGCTTATCTCAGAAATACTTCACATAAGAAAATGGAGGAAATGCGATGATTCTGACTTTGTACCAACGATACTAACTAAGAAACACAAATGAGGGAGGAGCTTTCCGTAGCTTCTCTCAAAATTACTACACATCAGGTAATAGATGAAATGCAATGATTCTGTCTGTGTGGTAATCATACCAACATAGAGACTCAAATGAGGGAGGAGCGTTCTGCGGGTTCTCTCATAAATACTTCCAATAAGATAATGGATGTTATGCGATGATTCTCTCAGTGTAGTAATCATACCAACATAGAGACTCAAATGAGGGAGGAGCTTTCTCCAGCTTCTCCCTTAAGTACTTCCAATAGGATAATGGATGAAATGTGATGATTCTGTCAGTGTGGTAATCATACCAACATACAGGCTGAAATGAGGGAGGAGCTTTCAGCAGCTTCTATCAGAAATATTTCACATAGAGTAATAGATGAAATGCGATGAATCTGTCAGTGTAGTAATAATACCAACATAGAGACTCAAATGAGGGAGGAGCTCTCTGCAGCTTCTCTCATAAATACTTCGCATAGGATAGTGGATGAAATGCGATGATTCTGTCAGTGTAGTAATAATACCAAAATAGAGACTCAAATGAGGGAAGTGCTTTTTGCAGCTTCTCTCTTAAATATTTCCAATAGGATAATGGACGAAATGCGATGATTCTGTCAGTGTAGTAATCATACCAACATAGAGACTCAAATGAGCGAGGAGCTTTCTGCAGCTTCTCTCTATATACTTCCAATAGGATAATGGATGAAATGTGATGATTCAGTCAGTGTGGTAATCCCACCAACATAGGGACTCCACTGAGGGAGGAGCATTCTGCAGCTTCTCTCTTAAATCTTTCCAATAGGATAATGGATGAAATGCGTTGATTCTGACAGAGTAGTAATCATACAAACAAAGAGACTCAAATGAGGGAGCAGCCTTCTGCAGCTTCTCACTTAAATACTTCCAATAGGATAATGGATAAAATGCGATGAATCTGTCAGTGTGGTAATCATACCAACATAGAGACTCAAATGAGGGAGGAGCTTTCTGCAGCTTCTCTCTTAAATACTTCCAATAGGATAATGGATGAAATGCTTGATTCTGTCAGTGTAGTAATCATACCAACATAGAGACTCAAATGAGGTAGGGGCTTTCTGCAGCTTCTCTCTTAAATACTTCCAATAGGATAATGCATGAAATGCGATGATTCTATCAGTGGTAATCACACCAACATAGAGACTAAAATGAGAGTGGAATTTTCTGGAGCTTCCCTCTTAAATACTTCCAATAGGATAATGGATGAAATGCGATGATTCTGTCAGTGTAGTAATCATACCAACATAGAGACTCAAATGACGGAGGAGCTTTCTGCAGCTTCTCTCTTAAATACTTCCAATAGGATAATGGATGAAATGCGATGATTCTGTCAGTGTGGTAGTCATACCAACATAGAGACTCAACTGAGGAAGGAGCTTTCTGCAGATTCTCTCTTAAATACTTGCAATAGGATAATGGATGAAATGCGTTGATTCTGTCAGTGTGGTAATCATACAAACATAGAGACTCAAATGAGGGAGGAGCTTTCTGCAGCTTCTCTCTTAAATTCGTCCAATAGGATAATGGATGAAATGCGATGATTCTGTCAGTGTAGTAATCATACCAACATGGTGACTCAAATAGGGAGGAGCTTTCAGAAGCTTCGATCAGAAATATTTCACATAGAGTAATAGATGATATGCGATGATACTGTCAGTGTAGTAATCATACCAACATAGGGACACAAATGAGGGAGGAGCTTTTAGCAGCTTCCATCAGAAATAGTTCACATAGGGTCATAGATGAAATGCGATGATTCTGTCAGTTTGGTAATCGTACCAACATAGAGACTGAAATGAGGGAGGAGCTTTCTGCAGCTTCTCTCTTAAATACTTCCAATAGGATAATGCATGAAATGCGATGATTCTATCAGAGTGGTAATCACACCAACATAGAGACTAAAATGAGGGTGGAACTTTCTGGAGGTTCAGTCTTAGATACATCCAATGGGATAATGGATGAAATGCGATGATTCTCTCAGTGTA
Source organism: Schistocerca americana (assembly GCF_021461395.2). Taxonomy (NCBI): domain Eukaryota; kingdom Metazoa; phylum Arthropoda; class Insecta; order Orthoptera; family Acrididae; genus Schistocerca; species Schistocerca americana. The sequence goes on from NC_060121.1 coordinate 65,186,122, forward strand.
GTAATCATACCAACATAGAGACTCGAATGAGGGAGGAACTTTCTGCAGCTCCTCTCTTAAACACTTCCAATAGCTAGATGGATGAATTGCGATGATTCTGTCAGTGTAGTAATCATACCAATAAAGAGACTCGAATGAGGGGGGAGCTTTCTGCTGTTTCTCTCTGAAATAATTCACATAGGATAATGGATGAAAAGCGATTCTTCTGTCAGTGTAGTAATCATACGAACAAAGAGACTCAAATGAGGGAGTAGCTTTCTGCAGTTTCTTACTGGAAAACTTCACATTGTAGATTGGATAAAATGCGATGATTCTGTCACTGTAGTAATCATACCAACAAAGAGACCCAAATGAATGAGAAGCTTTCTGCAGTTTCTCTCTGAAATACTTCACATAGGATAATGGATGAAATGCGATGATTTTGTGAGTGTAGTAATCTTACCAACATTGGGACTCAAATGAGGGAGGAGCTTTCTGCAGCTCCTCTCTTAAATACTTCCAATAGGATAATGGATGAAATGCGATGATTGTGTCAGCGTGGTAATCATACCAACATAGAGACTCGAATGAGGGGGGAGCTTTCTGCATCTTCTCTCGCAAATACTTCCAATAGGATAATGGATGAAATGTGATGATTATGTCAGTGAGGAAATTATACTAACATAGAGATTCAAATGATGGAGGAGGTATCTGCAGCTTCCATCAGGAATATTTCACATAAGGGTAATAGATGAAATACGATGATTCTGTCAGTGCTGTAATCATACCAACATAGAGACTCAAATGAGAGGACCTTCCTGCAGCTTCTCTCTTAAATACTTCCAATAACATAATGGATGAAATGTAATGATTCTGTCAGTGTAGTAATCATACCAACATAGAGACTCAAATCAGGGAGGATCTTTCTGCAGCTTCTCTCTTAAATACATCCAATAGGATAATGGATGAAATGCGATGATTCTGTCAGTGTGGTAATCAGACCAACATAGAGACTCAAATGAGGGAGGAGCTTTCTGCAGCTTCACTTTTAAATACATCCAATGGGATAATGGATGAAATGCGATGATTCTCTCAGTGTAGTAATCATACCAACATAGAGACTCGAATGAGGGAGGAACTTTCTGCAGCTCCTCTCTTAAATACTTCCAATAGCTAGATGGATGAATTGCGATGATTCAGTCAGTGTAGTAATCATACCAACATAGAGACTCAAATGAGGGAAGAGCATTCTGTAGCTTCTCTCTTCAATACTTCCAATAGGATAATGGATGAAATGTGATGATTCTGTCTGTGAGGTAATCATACCAACATAGAGACTCAAATGAAGAAGGAGCTTTCTGCAGCTCTCTCTTAAATACTTCCAATAGGATAATGGATGAAATGAAATGATTCTGTTAATGTAGTAATCATACCGACAATGAGACTCAAATGAGGGAGGAGGTCTCTGCAGCTTCCATCAGTTATATTTCACATAGGGTAATTGATGCAATGCGATGTTTGTGTCTGTGCAGTAATCATAGCAAGAAAGAAACGCAAATGAGGGGGGAGCTTTCTGCAGCTTCTCTCACAAATACTTCGCATGGGAAAATGGAGGTAAAGCGATGATTCTGGCATTGCACTAACCACACCAACAAAGACACACAAATGTGGGAGGAGCATTCTGCAGCTTCCACCAGATATATTTCACATATGGTAATAGATGAAATACGATGATTCTGTCAGTGTAGGAGTCATACCGACTACGAGACTGAAATGAGGGCGGGGCTTTCTGCAGATTCTTACTGAAATACTTGCAATAGCATAATGAATGAAATGCGATTATTCTGTCAGTGTTATAACCATACGAACAAAGAGACTGAAATGAGGGAAGAGCTTTCTGTAGCTACCCTCTGAAATACTTCACATAGGATAATGGATGAAATGCGATGTTTTTGTCAGTGTGGTAATCATACCAACAAAGAGACTCAAATGAGGGGCAGCTTTCAGCAGCTTCCATGAGGAATATTTCACATAGGGTAATAGATGAAATGTGATGATTCTGTCTGTGTAGTAATCATACCAACAAAGAGAGTCAAATGAGGGAGGAGCTTTCTGCAGCTTCTCTATGAAATACGTCACATAGGATAATGGATGTATTGCGATGATTTTTCCAGTGTAGTAATCATAGCAACAACGAAATGCAAATGACGGAGGAGCTTTCTGCGTCTCCTTTCTTAAATACTTCACATAGGATAATGGATGAATTGCGATAAATTTGCCAGTGTAGTAATCATTCCACAAAGAAATGCAACTGAGGCAGGAGCTTTCTGCAGCTTCTCCCTGAATCACTTCACATAGGATACTGGATGAAATGTGATGATTCTGTCTGTGAGGTAATCATACCAACATAGAGACTAAAATGACTCAGGACCTTTCTGCAGCTTTTCTCTTAAATACTTCCAATAGGATAGTGGATGAAATGCAATTATTCTGTCAATGTAGTAATCATACCATCATAGAGACACAAATGAGGGAGGAGCTTTCCGCAGCTTCTCTCTTAAATACCTCCAATAGGATATTGGATGAAATGCGATGATTCTGTCTGTGTCGTAATCATACCAACATAGAGACTCAAGTGTGGGAGGAGCTTTCTGCAGTTTCTCTCTGAAATACTTCACATAGGATAACGGATGAATTGCGATGCTTCTGTCAGTGTAGTAACCATAACAACAAAGAGACTCAAATGAGGGAGGACCTTTCAGCAGCTTCCATCAGAAATATTTCACATAGTGTAATAGATAAAAATGCGATGATTCTGTCATTGTAGTAATCATACCAACATAGAGTCTCAAATAAGGGAGGAACTTTCAGCAGATTCCAACAGAAATATTTCACATAGGGTTATAGATGAAACGAGATGATTCTGTCAGTGTGGTAATCCTACCAACATAGAGACTCAAATGAGGGAGGAGCTTTCTGCAGTTCTTCTCTGGATTACTTCACATAGGATAATGGACGAAATGCGATGATTCTGTCAGTGTAGTAAGCATACCAACAAAGAGACTCAAATGAGGGAGGAGCATTCTGCGGTTTCTCTCAGAAGTACTTCACCTTGTGTAATGGATGTCATGCAATGATTCTGTTTGTGTAGTAATCATACCAACAAATGAATGCAAATGAGGGAGGAGCTTTCTGCAGCTTCTTTCAGAAATCCTTCACATAGGGTCATGGATTAAATTTGATGATTATGGCTATTAAATAACCTTACCTACAGAGATGCAAATGAGGGAAGAGCATTCTGCAGCTTTTCTCAGAAATACTTCCCATAGATAATGGATGAAATGCGATGATTGTGTCTTTGTGGTAACCATACCACCAAAGAGACCCAGATAAGGGAGGCGCTTCCTGCTGCTTCTTTCAGAAATACCACACATAGGGTAGTGGATAAAATGGGATGATTTTGGATTTTAGAAACCACGCCAATAAAGTGATCCAAATGAGGGATGAGCTTTATGCAGCTTCTCTCAGAAATACTTCACATTAAATAATGGATCAAATGCTATGATTATGGTTTTGTAGTAACAATACCAACAAAAAGACGCAGACGAGTGAGGTGCTTCCTGCTGCTTCTTTCAGAAATTCTTCACATAGGGTAGTGGATGAAATGCGATGTTTCTGTCTTGGTAGTAATCATACCAACGAAGAGACTCAAATGAGGGAGGAGCTTACTGCAGCTCCTGTCTGAAATACTTCACATTGGATGATGAATAAAATGCGATGATTCTGTCAGTGTAGTAACCATACCAACAAAGAAACTCAAATGAGGGTGGAGCTTTTTGCAGATTCTCTCTTAAATACTTCCAATCGGATAATGATTGAAATGCAATGGTTCTGTCTGTGTAGTAATCATACCAACATAGGGACTGTAATGGGGTGGGAGCTTTATGCAGCTTCTCTCAGAAATATTTCACATTGGATAATGGATGAATTGCGATGATTTTGCCAGTGTAGTAATCATACCAACAAATAAATATAAATGAAGGAGGAACTTTCTACAGCTTCTCCCAGAAATACTTCACATAGGATAATGGATGAAATGTGATGATTCTGTCTGTGTAGTAACCATACCAACAAGGAGACTCAAATGACTGAAGAGCTTTCTGCAGCTTCTCTCTGAAATACTTCATGTAACACAGTGGATCAAATGTGATGATTCTGTCAGTGTAGTAGTCATACCAATAAAGAGGCTCAAATGAGGGAGGAGGTTACTGCAGTACCTCTCTGCAATACTTCACATAGGATAACGGATGAAACGCGATGACTCTGTCAGTGTAGTAATCATACCAACAAAGAGACTCAAATGAGGGAGGAGCATTCTGCAGTTTCTCTCTGAAATACTTGACACAGGATAATGGATGAAATGCGATGATTCTGTCAGTGTCGAAATCATACCAACAAAGAGACTCAAATCAGGGAGGAGCCTTCTGCCATTTATCGCTGGCATACTTCACATAGGATAATGGATGAAATGCGATGATTCTGTTAGTGTAGTAATCATACCAACAAAGAGACTCAAATGAGGGAGGAGCTTTCTGCAGTTGCTCTCTGGAATACTTCACATAGGATAATGGATGAAATGCGATGATTCTGTGAGTGTAGAATCATACCAACAAAGAGACTAATAATGAGGGAGGATCTCTCTGCAGTTGCTCTCTGGAATACTTCACAGAGTATAATGTATGAAATGCGATGATTCTTTCAGTGTAGTAATCATACCAACAAAGAGACTCAAATGAGGAAGGAGCTGTCTGCAGTTTCTCTCTGGATTAATTCACAAAGGATAGCGGATGAAATGCGATGAATCTGTCAGTGTAGTAATCATACCAACAAAGTGACTCAAGTGACGGAGGAGCTTCCTGCAGTTTCTCTCTGGATTAATTCACATTGGATTATGGATGAAATGCGATGATTCTGTCAGTGTAGTTATCATACCAACAAAGAGACTCAAATGTGGGAGAAGCTTTCTGCAGTTTCTCTCTGGAATACTTCACATTGGATAACGGATGAAACGCGATGACTCTGTCAGTGTAGTAATCATACCAACAAAGAGACTCAAATGAGGGAGGAGCATTCTGCAGTTTCTCTCTGAAATACTTGACATAGGATAATGGACGAAATGCGAGGATTCTGTCAGTGTAGCAAACATACCAACTACGAAACTCAAATGAGGGAGGAGCTTTCTGTACCTTCTCTCAGAAATACTTCACATCACATAATGGATGAAATGCGATCATTCTGTCAGTGTAGTAATCATACCAACAAAGAGACTCAAATGAGGGAGGAGCTTTCTGCAGTTTCTCTCTGGAAAGCTTCACATACGATAACGGAAGAAATGCGATTATTCTGTCAGTGTAGTAATCATACCAACAAAGAAGTCCAAATGAGGGAGGAGCTTTCTGCATTTTCTCTCTGTAATACATCACATTGGAAAATGGATGAAATGCGATGATTCTGTCAGTGTAGTAATCATACAAACATAGAGACTCAAATGCGGGAGTAGCTTTCTGCAGTTTCTCTCTGGAAAACTCCACATTATATAATGGATGAAATGCGATGATTCTGTCACTGTAGTAATCATACCAAGAAGTAGACCCAAATGAGGGAGGAGCTTTCTGCAGTTTCTCTCTGGATTAATTCACAAAGGATAGCGGATGAAATGCGATGAATCTGTCAGTGTAGTAATCATACCAACAAAGAGACTCAAATGAGGGAGGAGCATTCTGCAGTTTCTCTCTGAAATACTTCACATAGGATAATGGATGAAATGCGATTATTGTGTCAGTGTAGTAATCATACAAACAAAGAGACTCAAAAGAGGGAGTAGCTTTCTGCAGTTTCTCTCTGGAAAACTCCACATTGTATAATGGATGAAATGCGATGATTCTGTCACTGTAGTAATCGTACCAACAAAGAGACTCAAATGAGGGAGGAGCTTTCTGCAGTATCTCTGTGGAATACTGCACATTGGGTAATGGATTAAATGCGGTGATTCAGTTAGTGTAGTAATCATAGGAACTAAGAGACTCAAATGAGGGAGTAGCTTTCTGCAGTCTCCCTCTGGAATATGTCTCATAGGATAATGGATGAAATGCGATGATTCTGTCAGTGTAGTAATCATACCAACAAAGAGTCTCAAATGAGGAGGGAGCTTTCTGCAGTTTGTCTCTGAAATACTTCACATAGGATAATGGATGAAATGCTATTATACTGTCAGTGTAGTAATCATACAAACATAGAGACTCAAATGCGGGAGTAGCTTTCTGCAGTTTCTCTCTGGAAAACTCCACATTATATAATGGATGAAATGCGATGATTCTGTCACTGTAGTAATCATACCAAGAAGTCGACCCAAATGAGGGAGGAGATTTCTGCAGTTTCTCTCTGAAATACTTCACATAGGATAATGAATGAAATGAGATGATTCTGTCAGTGTAGCAATCATTCCAACTAAGAGACTCAAATGAGTGAGGAGCTTTCTGCAGTTTCCCTCTGGAATACTTCACACCGGATAATGGATGAATTGCGATTATTCTGTCAGTGTAGTAATCATATCAACAACGAGACTCAAATGAGGGATTAGCTTTCTGCAGTTACCATCTGAAATACTTCACATAGGAAAATGGATGAAATGTGATTATTCTGTCAGTGTAGTAATCATACCAACAAAGAGACTCAAATGAGGGAGGAGCTTTCTGCAGTTGTTCTCTGGAATACTTCACATAGGATAATGGATGATATGTGATGATTCTGTCCGTGTAGTAATCATACCAACAAAGAGACTAAAATGAGGGAGGATCTTTCTGCAGTTTCCCTCCGAAATACTTCACACAGGATAGTGAATGAAATGCGATGAATCTGTCAGTGTAGTAATCATACCAACAAAGAGACTCAAATGTGGGGGAGCTTTCTGAGGTTTATCTCTGAAATACTTAACATAGGATAATGTATGAAATGCGATGATTCTGTCAGTGTAGTAATCATACCAACTAAGAAACCCAAATGAGGGAGGAGCTTCCTTCAGTTTCTCTCGGAAATACTTCACGTGGGAAAATGGATGAGATGCGAGGATCCTGTCAGTGTAGTAATCATACCAACAAAGAGACTCAAAATAGGGTGGAGCTTTCTGCAGTTTAACTGTGGAAAGCTTCACATAGGATAATGGATGAAATGCGATGATTCTGTCAGTGTAGTAATTTTTGTGGCGGTGTTCGTAGCGACAAACTATTCGCTGTAGAAACGGCTTACGAAGTCACCGCCACACTTTTAATAGCGGGCCGACTGGTACGCTGGAACAGTGAACAGAAAGATGAAAACCCAAACACTCGGATTAAATAAAAGTCGGTACTTATCTTTATTAACGAAGATACAGAACACAGTAGTGAACGTGTCTACAGAGATCTGTCTAGTTCGAGTCGGAGCGGCTAGGTCAGCGTCGGCTGACGACAAACAACAACTCTGCTGCGTTGAACACACAACTGACTAGCAAGTACACAATTCGGTGGCGAGTATACAACTGAGCTGCGAATACAGAACTGTCCTAGCACTCGCTACTCCAGCGCTTAAGAAACCAGAAGCCAGCGGTGGCGCGCGCAGACTTGCGGGGTTTTGCTGTCTCGCTTGCGCTGCTTATGCGGACGGCGTCCGGACTTTGATGCTGCAAACCTTTTGGCAGCGGGCTCAGGTGGCATTACTGGCTAGGATATAGCACTCCTCCCCCCCCCCCCAAATCGCCGCACCGTCGTGGAATAATGACGTGGCGAGCGTCGACGGCGGGGGAGGGGTCTGGCCGCAGGCGTAGCAGAAGAGACCGGGGCGGAGACTGTTGTTGGTGGCAGTCCCCGGTCCGCACTCCAGCATTGGCTGCGCGTGGCCTCGGGAAACACCGACTGAAAACCGAGGTCAGGGTGCACGCCTGTGACCACGGGCGCAGCTTCTGGTACTGGATGCGACGGGGCGTCGGGACCCACGAAGAGAGGCAGCGTCTCCTGACGCTGCGTCGACGGCTGCTGAGTGGGCGCCGGACAAGGCGCTGCGGTGTCAGACTCCTTGGGGGTGCCCAAGGAAAGCGGCTGCAGGACAGGCTGCACAGCCACCGCTTGGGAAGGCGGCCCGGCTGAGGGGTCGACGTCCATCAGCTCCGAAGGCGGTGGCGACTGAAGAGGGCCGCAGGCGCCGGAGCGACCACCTGGGGCGCTCCCGGATGAAGCTGCGCGGGAGGCATCAACGGGACGGGCTGTCGGCGTGGTAGCGGCGACGGCTGCTGCTGCTGCCCTGGGGGCGGCAGCGAAGTCGGAAGGCGCGGCTGGAACCCGCCGCGGACCAAATCTGTGGACAAAGAACGAGCGGCAGAATACGGGCGGCCAGCGCGGCGCAACTGGTTCTGATGCCTCCTGTGCACCCCAGTAGCACCTTGAACAGTATAAAAACCGCGACCCTGGACACTTATCACGGTACCACGTTCCCAACGACGGTGACCGTGATAAACTCTGAAAAAAACGGCGTCGTTGCGCTGAAAACGCGTGCGATGCTCAGAAGCGGCGGGTCGATCCGGGGGGTGCAACAACCGTAGTAGGGTGCGATGACGACGGCCGTGCAGAAGCTCCGCAGGCGAAGGGCCGTCGCGTGGCGTGGTCCGGTTCGACGACAGGAACGTGATGAGGGCCTGCTGACGAGAGTGCGTAGCACGAAGGCGGTCCATATGATCCTTGAATGTGCGTACAAAACGTTCCGCTGCACCATTCGATTGAGGGTGGAACGGCGGAGTAAGAACATGGCGAATGCCATTGGCAGAACAAAAACTTTCAAATTCAGCAGAGGTAAATTGTGGACCTTTGTCAGACACTAAAACTTCTGGAAGACCCTCAATACAAAAAATTGAAGTCAACGCCTGTATAGTTTGTGCAGACGTTGTAGACTGCATGGGCACAACAAACGGAAAATTACTAAATGCATCTATCACGATGAGCCAACGAGAATTCCAATATGGACCAGCGAAATCAATATGTACTCGCTGCCAGGGACCGGCAGGGCGTGCCGACTCAAAATAGCGTTGAGGCGGAGCAGCTTGGTGTTCGGCACACGTCGAACAATCTGTAGACATCTGCGTAATCTGCTTATCAATGCCGATCCATGTACAATGACGGCGGGCAAGCTGCTTGGTGCGGACCACTCCCCAAAGACCTTGATGCAACAAGTCGAGGACCTTGGATTGGAGCACTTGGGGAACCACTACACGAAGCTGGTCATTCTCGGTGCGTAACAGCAAAACTCCATGCGAAACAGACAACAGATGACGTTGCGGATAATAGCGACGAACCACAGGATCCGATATGTCCTTTGCGTTGGACGGCCAACCACGTTGAACAAAACGTAATAGTAAACTCAGATGAGGATCCGTAGCTGTCTCACGTGTCACCTGACGATAATCAATCGGAAAATCCCGGAGGGATTGATGCTCATCGGCGTCAATCTGATGGCAAGAGTCGTCAGAGGAATCGAAGACATCATCCGCAGCAATCGGCAATCTAGAAAGCGCGTCAGCTTTTGCATGCTGAGCTGTAGGGCGATACAGTATCTCATACTGGTATTGTGATAACAAAAGAGCCCAACGTTGTAGTCTCTGAGCTGTCCGCTGAGGAACTGGTTTAGACGGATGAAACAGTGACGTCAGGGGCTTGTGATCTGTTACTAAATAGAATGGTCGACCATAGAGGTAGTGATGGAATTTTGTGACACCGAACACATTAGCCAACGCTTCCTTGTCCAGTTGGCTATAATTACATTGAGCTTTGTTTAGCAATTTAGATGCGAACGCAATAGGACGTTCGGTGTTACCGACTCGGTGAGACAACACAGCACCGAGGCCGAAAGAAGAGGCATCACAAGCTAACACCAGAGGCTTGTTAGGGTCGTAATGGACCAGACAACGATCATTCAATAAAGCCTCTTTAAGCTGCTGAAAGGCTGATTGGCAATCAGCTGACCACACAAACGGAACATTCTTACGGCGGAGACGATGCAACGGTGCAGCAATCTGTGATGCATTAGGTATAAACCTAATATAATACGTCAATTTGCCAAGAACTGCTTGCAATTCATGCAGATTGCGAGGGGCGGGCAAATCACGAATAGCTGCTAAATGTGACTGGGAGGGATGAATGCCTTGAGCATTAATAACATGTCCCAGATACTCCATCTCCGTAAGGAAAAATGAACATTTATCGATGTTGCAACGTAGGCCTGCCTGAGACAACACTTTAAACAAACACTCCAAATTACGGAAATGTTCAGCAGGCGTCCGACCGGACACAACAATATCGTCTAAATAGTTGCAACACGATGGCACATTAGCCAGAAGTTGTGACAAAAAACGCTGAAAAACAGCTGGAGCTGACGCACAACCAAAAGGCAAACGCAGAAAACGGAACAACCCCAACGACGTGTTTATGACAAAATACTGTTGTGATTGCTCGTCGACGGGCAATTGCAAATATGCTTCACGGAGATCAATTTTGGAAAAGAAACGAGCATCCCCTAACTTATCCATCAGCTCGTCCGGTCTAGGCAAAGGAAAAGAATCAATGACAGTCTGAGGATTAACTGTCGACTTAAAATCAGCACACAAACGTAACTTGCCAGACGGTTTCTTTATAATAACTAAGGGAGAAGCCCACTGGCTCGCTGAAACGGGTTGAATAACACCGTTGTTTTGCCAACGACGAAGTTCATCTTCTACAGGTGCCCGGAGGGCGTGAGGCACTGGACGAGCACGACAAAATCGAGGCTGAGCATTATCTTTTAACGTAATATGAGCGGCAAAGTTCGCAGCACAACCTAGTTCGTCTTTAAATATGTCACTGTATCGTTTACACAAATCGGTTATGCTGTCTTGAGGAACAACAGCAGAATTAATTTGCAACACATTGTCTTGGATAGACAGGCCAAACAAGTCAATACAGTCTAATCCGAAAATGTTTACACTGTCTGTAGCGCGGAGCACTGTGAAGGAAACTGTTTTTGTATTGCCACGGAATGTGGCTGGCACGCTACATACACCTAACACAGGAATTTGTTCTCCACTATAAGTAGCCAAAGAATGTTTTGCCGCTGAAAGTTTAGGGCGGCCGATAGCCGCATACGTAGCACTATTTATGAGAGTCACAGACGCACCAGTGTCTAATTGAAAATTGAAGGTCTTATCCTGGATGCGTAGCTTCACAAATAGTTTATTACACTGTCTCTGGATCGGTGCAGTGGAGGCGGAAGACACAAAATCAGCGCGTTTAGCGCGTGTTCGCTGCTTACGACAACTCGTGGGTTGGGCGGGTGGAACAACAACTCCCGCTTCACTTGCAGTCTGTACATTACTTTTTACAGCGTTTGAATTACGCCTGGGTCGCATAGCAGAAGGCTGGGTGGGTGGCTTATTGCGAACAAGTTTATTACCCACACGAACCGTGGAAGAGTCTTTAAACGCGACCTTCTGGGAGGGCTGGCTTTGAAGAACATGAATATCCATGGGCTGGGCTGCACTAGAATTGTTCTTGCGTTTACGCAAACAAACAGTCTGGATGTGTCCTTTTTCCTTTGACAAAAGTGACAAACCGCGTTTCTCAACGGGCAACGTTCACGAGGATGAACAAGAACACACTTAGGGCAAGACTTAACTCTATCATTTTGCACACGCGGCGGACGAATGTGTTTAACATGACGCGGCCGGCTAGTGTTTACAATCTGACTCTGCCGGTGGGGCCGCGGGCGTGACATAACTTGCTTAGCACAGGCAATTTGAGAAATACATGGCTGATCTAACTCACACTCAGCATAGTCAAAAGAATCTTGGGCTTCAATGATGTTCATCACAGTCTCTAATGACGGGTCAGGCAACTTTAAGATATCAGCACGAATACGAGAATCTGCAATGTTTTGAGTAATAGCGTCTCGTAACATGACATCACTGTAGGAAGCTCCACACACACAATTAAATCGGCACTGACGGGTGAGGCCCCGTAAATCTGTTAACCACTGTTTATTAGATTGATGTGGCAGTTTCTTTAATCTGAAGAACTTGAATCTGGCTGCTGCCACATGAACTCGCGACTCGAAATACTCAGCAAGCTTGTGAACAACAACGTCATAGTCTAAAGCTTCTGGCTGGGATTCCGGGAACAACTTACAAAGTAGTCGATAGACTTCCACGCCTGCAGTGGAAATTAAATACAGCTGCCGCTCAGTACCAGTGATTTTAAAGACTGTCATGTGCGCCTGCAACTGCGCGAAATATTCTCGCCATTCTTCTCGTGATGCATCAAAAGCACGGAAAGGTGGTGGTGCCTGTGCTTGTTCCTTTTGTGTTGGAGGATTAGCCGCTTGTTTGGCGATTGCTTCCACCAGACTTTGTATTTGCTGACTCTGTAACAAGATCAACTGTTGTAATTCGGCAGAAATAGTGAACACAAATTAAACCAGCCCCCAAAATTTTATCGCTATAATTAGTATAACCAGAAACAAGTTGAACCAGCCCAGCACACGAGTTCGGAAGTCCTCGTCGCCAGTTTTGTGGCGGTGTTCGTAGCGACAAACTATTCGCTGTAGAAACGGCTTACGAAGTCACCGCCACACTTTTAATAGCGGGCCGACCGGTCCGCTGGAACAGTGAACAGAAAGATGAAAACCCAAACACTCGGATTAAAAAAAATTCGGTATTTATCTCTATTAACTAAGATACAGAACACAGTAGTGAACGTGTCTACAGCGATCTGTCTAGTTCGAGTCGGAGCGGCTAGGTCAGCGTCGGCTGACGACAAACAACAACTCTGCTGCGATGAACACACAACTGACTAGCAAGTACACAATTCGGTGGCGAGTATACAACTGAGCGGCGATTACAGAACTGTCCTAGCGCTCGCGACTCCAGCGCTTAAGAAACCAGAAGCCAGCGGTGGCGCGCGCAGACTTGCGGCGATTTCCTGTCTCGCTGGCGCTGCTTATGCGGACGGCGTCCGGACTTTGATGCTGCCAACATTTTGGCAGCGGGCTCAGGTGGCATTACTGGCTAGGATATAACAATAATCATGCCAACAAACAAACTCATATGAGGGTTGAGCTTTCTGCAGTTTCTCTCTGATATATTTCACATAGGATAATGGATTAAATGCGATTATTGTGCCAGTGTAGTAATCATAACAACAAAGAGACTCAAATGAGGGAGGAGCTTACTGCAGTATCTCTTTGGAATACTTCACATTGGGTAATGGATGAAATGCGATGATTCAGTTAGTTTAGTATTCATAGCAACTAAGAGACTCAAATGAGGGAGGAGCTTTCTGCAGTTTCCCTCTTGAATACGTCACATAGGGTAATGACATGAAATGCGATAATTCTGTCAGTGTAGTAATCATACCAACAAAGAGACTCAAATGAGGGAGGAGCTTTCTGCAGTTTCTCTCTGAAATACTTCACATAGGATAATAGATGTTATGCAATTATTCTGTCAGTAGGGTAATCATACGGACAAAGAGACTCAAATGAGGGAGGAGCTATCTGCAGTTTCACTCTGAATTACTTCACATAGGATAATGGATGAAATGCGATGATTCTGTCAGTGTTGTGATCATACCAACAAAGAGACTCAGATGAGGGAGGGGCTTTCTGCAGTTTCTCTCTGGAATACCTCACATAGGATAATGTATGAAATGCGATGATTCTGGCAGTGTAGTAATCATACCAAGAAAGAGACTGAAATGAGGGGGGAGCTTTCTGCAGTTTCTCTCTGAAATACTTCACATAGGATAATGTACGAAATGCGATGATTCTGGCAGTGTAGTAATCATACCAAGAAAGAGACTGATATGAGGGGGGAGCTTTCTGCAGTTTCTCTCTGAAATACTTCCCATCGGATAATGGATGAAATGCGATGATTCTGTCAGTGTAGTAATCAAACCAATAAAGAAACTCAAATGAGGGAGGAGCTTTCTGCAGTTTTTCTCTGGAAAACTTCACATAGGATATGGATGAAATGCGATGAATCTGTCAGTGTAGTAATCATAGCAACTAAGAGACTCAAATGAGGGAGAAGCTTTCTGCAGTGTCTCTCTGGAATACTTCACATAGGATAATGGATGAAATGAGATGATTCTGTCAGTGTAGTAATCGTACCAAACAAGAGACTCAAATGAGCTAGAAGCTTTCTGCAGTTTCGCTCTGAAATGCTACACATTGGAAAATGGATGAAATGCGATGATTCTATCAGTGCAGTAATCATACCATCAAAGAGACTCAAATGAGGGAGGAGCTTTCTGAAGTTTCTCTTTGGAATACCTCACATAGGATAATGGATGAAATGCGATGATTCTGCCAGTGTAGTAATCATACCAACAAACAGACTCAAATGAGGGAGAAGCTTTCTGCAGTGTCTCTCTGGAATACTTCACATAGGATAATGTATGAAATGAGGTGATTCTGTCAGTGTAGTAATCATACCAACAAAGAGACTCTAATGAGGGAGGAGCTTTCTGCAGTTTCTCTCTGAAACACTTCACTTAGGATAATGGATGAAATACGATGATTCTGTCAGTCTAGTAAACATACCAACAAAGAGACTCAAATAAGGGTTGAGCTTTTTGCAGTTTGTGTCTGAAATACTTAACATAGGATAATGGATGAAATGCGATTATTGTGTCAGTGTAATAATCAAACCAACAAAGAGACTCAAATGAGGGAGGATCATTCTGCATTATCTCTTTGGGATACTTCACATTTGGTAATGGATGAAATGCGATGATTCAGTTAGTTTAGTATTCATAGCAACTAAGAGACTCAAATGAGGGTGGAGCTTTCTGGAGTTTCCCTCTTGAATACGTCACATTGGATAATGGATGAAATGCGATGATTCTGTCAGTGTTGTAATCATACCAACAAAGAGACTCAAATGAGAAAGGAGCTTTCTGCAGTTTCTCTCTGGAATACCTCACATAGGATAATGTATGAAATGCGAAGATTCTGGCAGTGTAGTAATCATACCAAGAAAGAAACTGACATGAGGGGGGAGCTTTCTGCAGTTTCTCTCTGAAATACTTCACATAGGATAATGTATGAAATGCGATGATTCTGGCAGTGTAGTAATCATACCAAGAAAGAGACTGAAATGAGGGGGGAGCTTACTGCAGTTTCTCTCTGAAATACTTCACATAGGATAATGGATGAAATGCGATGATTCTGTCAGTGTAGTAATCAAACCAATAAAGAAACTCAAATGAGGGAGGAGGTTTCTGCAGTTTTTCTCTGCAAAACTTGACATAGGATAATGGATGATATGCGATGAATCTGTCAGTGTAGTAATCATACCAACAAAGAGACTCAAATGAGGGAGAAGCTTTCTGCAGTGTCTCTCTGGAATGCTTCACATAGGATAATGGATGAAATGAGGTGATTCTGTCAGTGTAGTAATCATACCAACAAAGTGACTCAAATGAGGGAGGGGCTTTCTGCAGTTTCTCTATGAAACACTTCACATAGGATAATTAATGGAATACGATGATTCTGTCAGTCTAGTAAACATGCCAATAAAGAGACTCAAATGAGGGTGGAGCGTTCTGCAGTTTCTCTATGAAATACTTCACATAGGATAATGGATGAAATACGATGATTGTTTAAGAGTAGTAATCACACCAACAAAGAGACTTAAAAGAGGGAGGAGCTTTCTGCAGTTTCGCTCGAAAATATTTCACATAGGATAATGGATGAAATGCGAGGATTCCGCCAGTGTACTAATCATACCAACAAAGAGCCTCAAATGAGGGTGGAGCTTTCTTCAGTTTCTCTCTGAAATACTTCACATAAGATAATGGATGAAATGCAATGATTCTGCCAGTGTAGTAATCATACCAACAAAGCGACTCAATTGAATGAGGCGCCTTCTGCAGTTTCTCTCTGAAGAACTTCTGGTAGGGTAATGGATGAAATGCGATGATTCTGACAGTTTAGTAATCATACCAACAAAGAGACTCAAATGAGGGAGGAGCTTTCTGCAGTTTCTCTCTGGAATACTTCACATAGGATAATGGATGAAATGCGATGATTCTGTCAGTGTAGTAATCATACCAACAAACAGACACAAATGAGTGGGGAGCTTTCTGCAGTTACTCTCTGCAATACTTCACATAGGAATATGGATGAAATGCGATGATTCTGTCACTGTAGTTATCATACCAACAAACAGACTCAAATGTGGGAGGAGCTTTCTGCAGTTACTCTCTGTACTATTTCACATAGGAATATGGATGAAATGCGATGATTCTGTCAGTGTAGTTATCTTACCAACAAAGAGACTCAAATGAGGGAGGAGCTTTCTGCAGTTTCTCTCTGAAATGCTTCACATAAGATAATGGATGAAATGCAATGATTCTGTCAGTGTAGTAATCACACCAACAAACAGACACAAATGAGGGGGGAGCTTTCTGCAGTTACTCTCTATAGTACTTCACATTCGAAAATGGATGAAATGCGATGATTCTGTCAGTGTAGTATTCATACCAACAAAGAGACTCAAATGAGGGAGGAGCTTTCTGCAGTTTCTGTTTGAAATACTTCACATAGGAGAATGGATGAAATGCGATGATTCTGTCAGTGTAGTAATCATACCAACAAAGAGACTCAAATGAGGGCGGAGCTTTCTGCAGTTCCTCTCTGAAATACCACACATAAGATAATGGATGAATTGTGATGATTCTGTCAGTGTAGTAATCATACCAACAAAGAGACTCAAATGAGGGAGGAGCTCTCTGTAATTCCTCTCTGGCATTTTCCACATAGGATATTGGATGAAATGCGATGTTTCTGTCAGTGAAGTTATCATACCAACAAAGAAACGCTAATGAGGGAGGAGCTTTCTGCTGTTTGTCTCTGCAATACTTCAGATAGGTTAGTGGATGAAATGCGGTGATTCTGTCAGTGTAGTAATCATACCAACAAAGAAACTCAAATGAGGGAGGACCTCTCTGCAGTTTCTCTCTGAAATACTTTACATAGGATAATGGATGAAATATGATGACTCTGTCACTTTAGTCATCATACCAACAAAGAGACTCAAATGAGGGAGGAGCTTTCTGCAGTTTCCCTCTTAAATACTTCACATAGTGTAATGGATGAAATGCGATGATTCTGTCAGAGTAGTAATCATGTCAACATAGAGACTCAAATGAGGGAGGACCTCTCTGCAGTTCCTCTCTCGAATTTTTCACATAGGATAATGGATGAAATGCGATGATTCTGTCAGTGTAGTAATCATACCAACAAAGAGACTCAAATGAGGGGGGAGCTTTCTGCAGTTTCTCTCTGAAATACTTCACATAGGATAATGGATGAAATGCGATGATTCTGTCAGTGTAGTAATCATACCTGCAAAGAGACTCAAATAAGGGGGAAGCTTTCTGCAGTTTCTCTCTGAAATACTTTACCTAGGATAATGGATGAAATGCAATGATTCTGTCAGTGTAGTAATCATACCAACAAAGAGACTCAAATCAGGGAGGAGCTTTCTGCAGCTTCTTTCTTAAATACTTCCAATAGGATAATGGATGAAATGCGATGATTCTGTCAGTGTAGTAATCATACCAACATAGTGATTCAAATGAGGGAGGGGCTTTCTGCAGTTTCTCCCTTATATACTTCCAACAGGATAAACCCCTCCTGCGGGTCCGGGGATTAGAATAGGCCCGAGGTATTCCTGCCTGTCGTAAGAGGAGACTAAAAGGAGTCTCACCCACTCAAGGGGGTCGTTAGTGCCTGCGTCCGGAGACGGACGGTTCCACGACCTCTATTTGCGGTTATTTTGCTTTTTCACTTCTCGTTTCTTCCTTCTTTTGATTGGTTCCTTTCTTTGCTCTTTTCCACCTCACTGTCTTCCTTACTCTTTCCCTTGTCTTCATCTCCTTGCCTTCTCTTTGCCTTCTTCTCCTTGCCTTCTCATTACCTTCTTCTCCTTGCCTTCTCTGGTCTCCGCCTCAGCGTTTGAGACAATCTGTCCTCTCTCTCCCTCTCTCTCTTCTTTTTCCTCTTCTTCCTTCCTCCCTGTGCGTGCCTGAAGGCCGACCCACGCGTTCGCACGCGTAGCCGGTGACGGGGTCACGCGTAATTCCCCGCCCTGGGTAGACTTGTAAGGCACGCACGTACCCTCTGGTAAAGGCCAGGCCCAGGGAGGGGTGATTGCCTGAGCTGATACCTTCTGACCATGCAGATTGGTCCCTCCGTCTGTTTCTCGGGAGGTGTGACCTGAGGTGTAAACATTCACCTAATGCGGGAATGCCCTCTGAGAGGGTCCCCACAAGGAAGGAGCGCGGCATCGGAGACGCTGGAAATCATGGGGGATTCCTCCGCAATGGAATTCACTCCATCTGTCCCGACTTCTGCCCAAAAACGGAAACGTGACCAGCCACCAGTGACAAAAGTACTACCGCCTGACCCACAGTTCCTCGTCGTTTCTCGATCGTAGGACGGAAAGGATTTTTCCTCTGTCAACCCTTTTGTTATCCAGAAGGGTGTAGATGCCTAGCCGGATCTGTCAAAGCTTGTACCAGGTTGCGTAACGGTACCTTATTACTAGAAACTGAGAGTGCCTCTCAGGCACAAAAACTGCTTCAGGCCACACTCCTGTACACGTTCCCTTTGAATTCGTCTCGTGGTGTGGTTTATACTAGCTCCCTCGACGGATTGACTGACGAGGAGATTCAATGATTCCTCGCTGAGCAGGGCGTGACAGCTGTCCATAGGGTCATGAAAAAGGTCAACAATGGCCTTGTACCGACCCGGACACTTTTCTTGACCTTCGATAGTGTTAAGCTGCCATCGCGCATCAAGGCGGGCTACGAGGTTATTTCTGTTCGCCCCTATGTCCCGACACCTACGCGCTGCCACCAGTGTCAGCGTTTCAATCACACTCGACAGTCTTGTTCCAATGCGGCTAAATGTGTCACTTGTGGCAGGGATGCCCATGAGGGTGACTGTCCACCTCCGTCTCCTTGTTGTGTGAACTGTCAGGGTGACCATGCCGCATCCTCCCGCAACTGTCCTGTCTATAAGGAAGAACGCTGTATCCAAGAAATTCGGGTCAAAGAGAAAGTGTCCACCTCGGCTGCTCGCAAGCTATTGGCTAGTAGGAAGCCCACACTGCTCCTAGGGCGGAAATACAGTACTGTCCTCGCCTCTCCTCGGACTACCAGGGAGGTGGCAACCCAGACATGCGATCTGACCTTCAGCACCACGGTCGTCCGTTCGGCCAGTGCTAAGATCGCCCAGTCGACGTCTCCTCTTTCTTCCGCCACCCCTCAGACACAAGCACCTTCATCAGCTTCTGCCAAGACGAAGACCCAGAAGTCAGATGCACGGGCCTTCAAGAAGGAACCGTCCCGTGCAGACTTCCTATGTACCTCGACCTCCCAGCCTTCGACCGGTACTTCCACCAGACGTCCTTCCAAGAAGGCTCATAGGAAGCACAGTTCTCCTTCTCCGCCACGGCGCATTTCTTCTCCTGCGCCACCCAGCGGTTGCCGCCCCAGGCCGTCATCCGTTTCGCCTGGCCGCACCGCTGGTAGCCGAACATCTGGCCGTTCACCAGCGGAGGAAGCTCCCTTTCCCGGCCATCTTCCCAAGATGGCCGATAAACCTATAGACCCAATGGACGATGACTGTCCACCTACTGATAGCGGTGGCAGTGCTCGCTCGAAGCCAGGCCCTCAGCGGCCTTCGAGGTGACCCCTTCTTTCATCTTCCTTTTCTTCTTACGATGGCACTTATTCACTGGAATATTCGCAGCATTCGCTCCAACCGAGAGGACTTGAAGTTGCTGCTCCGCTTGCACCGTCCGCTCGTCGTAGCCCTCCAGGAAGCGAAGCTAAGCCCATGCAATCAAATTGCCTTGGCACACTACACCTCTGTGCGTTTTGACCTACCCCCTGTGGTAGGTATCCCGGCTTATGGAGGGGTTATGTTGCTGGTCTGGGATGATATTTACTACGATCCCATCACGTTGCACACCGGCCTGCAGGCAATTGCCATCCGCATTACTCTCCCCACTTTTACATTTTCCATTTGTACCGTTTACACTCCATCGTCATCTGCTGTTACCAGGGCAGACATGATGCAACTTATTGCTCAGCTACCTGCACCATTTTTGTTAACTGGAGACTTCAATGCCCACCATCCCCTTTGGGGCTCTCCAGCACCCTGCCCGAGGGGCTCCCTGTTAGCAGACCTTTTCAACCAGCTCAATCTTGTCTGCCTCAATACTGGCGCCCCTACTTTTCTTTCGGACACATCTCACACCTATTCCCATTTAGACCTCTCTATATGTACTCCCCAACTTGCACGCCGGTTTGAGTGGTATGTACTTTCTGATACATATTCGAGCGACCACTTCCCGTGTGTTATCCATCTCCTGCAGCATAACCCCTCTCCGTGCTCCTCTAGTTGGACCATCTCCAAGGCAGACTGGGGGCTCTTCTCTTCCAGGGCGACCTTTCAGGATCAAACCTTCACAAGCTGCGATCGTCAGGTCGCACACCTCACGGAAGTCATTCTCGCTGCTGCTGAATATTCCATCCCTCACCCTACTTCTTCTCCACATCGCGTACCGGTCCCCTGGTGGACTGCAGCATGTAGAGATGCTTTACGTGCTCGTCGACGTGCTTTACGCACCTTTAAACGCCACCCTACAGTGGCGAATTGTATCAATTATAAACGATTACGTGCTCAGTGTCGTCGTATTATTAAAGAAAGCAAGAAAGCCAGCTGGGCTGCTTTCACAAGCACCTTCAACAGTTTTACTCCTTCTTCTGTTGTCTGGGGTAGCCTGCGCCGGCTATCTGGCACTAAGGTCCACTCACCAGTTTCTGGCTTGACGGTCGCGAATGACGTCCTTATGGCCCCTGAGGTTGTCTCCAATGCCTTCGGCCGCTTTTTCGCCGAGGTTTCGAGCTCCGCTCATTACCACCCTGCCTTCCTCCCCCGCAAACAGGCAGAGGAGGCTAGGCCACCTAACTTCCGCTCCTCGAATCGTGAAAGTTATAATGCCCCATTCACCATGCGGGAACTCGAAAACGCACTTGGCCGATCACGTTCCTCCGCTCCAGGGCCTGATTCTATTCATATTCGGATGCTGAAGAACCTTTCTCCTGCGAGTAAAGGTTTTCTTCTTCGTACTTACAATCGCATCTGGGTTGAGGGACATGTTCCCGCATGCTGGCGCGAGTCTATTGTTGTCCCGATTCCTAAGCCGGGGAAGGACAAGCACTTGCCTTCCAGTTATCGACCCATCTCGCTTACCAGCTGTGTCTGTAAAGTGATGGAGCAAATGGTTAACTCTCGATTGGTTTGGCTGCTCGAGTCTCGACGCCTACTTACCAATGTACAATGTGGATTTCGTAGGCGCCGCTCTGCTGTTGACCATCTGGTTACCTTGTCGACCTTCATTATGATAACTTCTTGCGGAAGCGCCCGACCGTGGCTGTGTTCTTTGATTTGGAGAAGGCTTACGACACCTGTTGGAGGGCGGGCATTCTCCGCACCATGCATACATGGGGCCTTCGCGGTTGCCTCCCTCTTTTTATTCGTTCTTTTTTAATGGATCGACAGTTCAGGGTACATGTGGGTTCTGTCCTGTCAGACACCTTTCGCCAGGAGAATGGGGTGCCACAGGGCTCATTTCTGAGCGTCGCTCTCTTCGCCATCGCGATCAATCCAATAATGGATTGTCTCCCAGCTGATGTATCAGGCTCCCTTTTCGTGGACCATTTTACCATCTATTGCAGCGCGCAGTGTACACGTGTCCTGGAGCGCTGTCTTCAGCGTTCTCTTGTGACCGTCTTTACTCCTGGAGTGTCGCCAATGGCTTCCGTTTTTCTGCCGAGAAGACGGTCTGTATTCACTTCTGGCGCTACAAAGAGTTTCTCCCACCGTCCTTACGACTCGGTCCCGTTGCTCTCCCAATCGTGGAGACAACAAAATTTTTAGGTCTTACATTTGACAGGAAACTTAGCTGGTCTCCACATGTGTCATATTTGGCTGCCCGTTGTACCCGTTCTTTAAATGTCCTCCGTGTTCTCAGTGGTATGTCGTGGGGAGCGGATCGAACCGTCCTGCTTCGTCTATATCGGTCGATCGTCCGCTCCAAGCTGGATTATGGGAGCTTCGTATACTACTCTGCACAGCCATCCATCTCACGCCGCCTCAACTCCATACAACATCAGGGTTTACGACTTGCGATCGGAGCGTTTTATACTAGTCCCATAGAGTGTCTTCATGCTGACGCTGGCGAATTGCCACTCAGCTACCGGCGCGATATACTGCTTTGTCGGTATGCCTGTCGGCTACTGTCAATGCCCGACCACCCGTCTTATCGTTCCTTTTTTGACGACTCTCTCGACCGTCAATGCGGGTTGTATGTCTCTGCCCTGCTACCCCCTGGAGTTCGCTTTCGCCGCCTCCTTCAACACCTTAATTTTTCACTCCCTGCAACCTTTCGAGTGGGCGAGAGCCACACGCCACCTTGGCTCCAGGCTCAGGTCCGCGTTCACCTTGACCTCAGCTTGCTCCAAAAAGAGGTTACCCCCGGTTCGGTCTACCACTCCCGTTTTGTTGAACTTCGTTCAAAGTTCATCAATTTGACCTTCATTTATACAGATGGCTCAAAGACCAATGACGGGGTCGGGTTTTCTTTTATTGTTGGGGCACAAAGTTTCAAATACCGGCTCCATGGCCATTGTTCGGTCTTCACAGCTGAGCTCTTTGCCCTCTACCAGGCTGTTCTTTACATCTGCCGCCACCGACATTCTGCTTATGTCATCTGCTCCGATTCCCTGAGCGCCATCCTGAGCCTCAGTGATCCGTATCCGGTTCACCCTTTCATGCACCAGATCCAACGCTCTCTTCAGCAGCTGGTGGACGTCGGTTCTCCGGTTAGCTTTATGTGGGTCCCTGGCCATGTCGGTATCCCTGGGAACGAAGCTGCAGATGCCGCGGCCAAGGCTGCGGTCCTCCAGCCTCGGACAGCTTCTTGTTGTGTCCCTTCATCAGATTGCAGCAGGGTCATTTGTCGACGCATTTTATTGCTGTGGCATGCCGATTTGGCTGCACTTACAGACAACAAGCTTCAGGCATTGAAACCTCTTCCCGCGGCTTGGACGTCCTCCTCCCGCCCTTCTCGGCGGGAGGAGGTCGTTTTGGCCCGGTTACGCATTGGACACTGCCAGTTCAGCCATCGCCATCTGCTGACGGCTGCTCCGGCGCTGTTCTGCCCATGTGGGCAATTACTGACGGTCCGCCACATTTTAATGTCCTGTCCGGATTTTAACACACTGCGTCTAGATCTTAAACTGCCATGTACTTTAGATGCCATTTTAGCGGATGACCCACGAGCAGCTGCTCGTGTTCTTCGTTTTATCAATTTGACAAACCTCTCTAAGCACATTTGATGATGCTGCTTTTAAACCTATGCCCGTCAGTCTGTCTTTTATCGTGTTTTCCCTTTTAGTTGTTGTTTTAAACTTGTGCCTCGCGGTGCATTCTTAATGTAGTCAGGGCGCTAATGACCATTGAAGTTGTGCGCCCAAAAAAAAAAGGATAATAGATGAAATGGAATGATTCTGTCAGTATAGTAATCATACCAACATAGAACTCAATTGGGGGAGGAGCTTTCTGCAGCCTCTCTCTTAAATACTACCAATAGGATAATGGACGAAATGTGATGATTCTGTCAGTGTGGTAATCATACCAACATAGAGACTCAAATGGGGTAGGAGCTTTCTGCAGCTTCTCTCTTAAATACTTGCAATAGGATAATGGATTAAATGCGATGATTCTGTCAGAGTGGTAATCATACCAACATAGGGACTCAAATGAGGGAGGAGCTTTCTGCAGCTTCTCTCTTGAATACTTCCAATAGGATAATGGATGAAATGCGATGATTCTGTCAATGTAGTAATCATACCAACATAGTGACTCAAATGAGGGACGAGCTTTCTGCAGTTTCCATCAGAAATATTTCACGTAGGCTAATAGATGAAATGCGATGTTTGTGTCTGAGTTGTAATCACACCAATAAAGAAACGCAAATGAGGCAGGAGATTTCTGCAGCTTCCCTCTAAAATACTTCCAATAGGATAATGGAAGAAATGCGATGATTCTGTCAGTGTGGTAATCATACCAACATAGAGACTCAAATGAGGGAGGAGCTTTCTGCAGCTTCTCCCTTACATACTTTAAATTGGATAATGGATGAAATGGTATGATTCTGTCAGTGTAGTAATCAAAGCAACATAGAGACTCAAATGAGGGAGGAGCTTTCTGCAGCTTCTCTCTTAAATACTTCCAATATGGTAATGGATGAAATGTGATGATTCTGTCAGTGTGGTAATCATATCAACATAGAGACTTAAATGACGGAGGAGCGTTCTGCAGCTACTCTCTTAAATACTTCCAATAGGATAATGGATGAAATGCTTGACTCTGTCAGTGTGGTAATCATACCAATATAGAGACAAAAATGAGGGAGGAGCTTTCTGCAGTTTCTCTCCAAAATACTTCCAAAAGGATAATGGATGAAATGCGTTGATTCTGCCAGTGTAGTAACCACACAAACATAGAAACTCAAATGAGGAAGGAGCATTCTGCAGCTTCTCTCCTTAATACGTATAATCGGATAATGCATGAAAAGCAATAATTCTGTCAGTGTAGTAATCATACCAACATAGGGACGAAAATGAGGGAGGAGCTTTCTGCAGCTTCCATCAGAAATATTTCACATAGTGTCATGGATCAAATGCCACGATTCTGTCAGTGTGGTAATCATACCAACATAGAGACTCAAATGAGGGAGCAGCTTTCTGCAGCTTTTCTCTTAAATACCCCGAATAGGATAATGGATGAAATGCGATGATTCTGTCAGTTTGGTAATCATACCAACATAGAGACTCAAATGATGGAGGAGCTTCCTGCTGCTTCTCTCTTAAATACTTCCAATAAGACAATAGATGAAATGCGATGATTCTGTCAGTGTAGTAATAATACCAACATAGAGACTCAAATGAGGAAGGAGTTTTCTGCAGCATCACTCTTAAATACTTCCAATGGGATAATAAATGAAATTTCATGATTCTGTCAGTGTAGTAACCATATCAACAAGCAGGCTCAAATGAGGGATGAGCTTTGTGCTGCTTCTCCCTTAAATACTTCCAATACGATAATGGATGAAATGCGATGATTCTCTCAGTGTAGTAATCATAGCAACATAGAGATTCAAATGAGGGAGGAGCTTTCTGCAGCATCTCCCATAAATACTTCAAATAGGATTATGGATGAAATGTAAGTTTTCTGTCAGTGTAGTAATCATACCAACATAGAGACTCAAATGGCGCAGGAGCTTTCTGCAGCTTCGCTCTGAAGTACTTCTCATCGGATAATGGATGAAATGCGATGATTCTGTCTGTGTAGTAACATATCATCAAAGAGACTCATATGAGGGAGGAGCTTGCTGCAGCTTCCATCAGCAATATTTCACATAGGCTAATAGATGAAATGCGATGTTTGTGTCTGTGTAGAAATCATACCAATAAAGAAACGCAAATGAGGCAGTAGCTTTCAGCAGCTTCCATCAGAAATATTTCACATACGGTAATAGATGAAGTGCGATGATTCTGTCAGTGTAGTAATCATACCTACATAGAGACTCAAATGTGGTGGGAGCTTTCTGCAGCGTCTCTCTTAGATACTTCCAATAGGATAATGGATGAAATGTGATGATTCTGTCAGTGTGGTAATCATACCAACATAGAGACTCAAATGAGGGAGGAGCTTTCTGCAGCTTGCATCAGAAATATTTCACATAGGGTTATAGATGAAATGCGATGTTTCGGTCTGTGTAGTAACCAAACCAACAAAGATACCCAAATGAGGGAGGAGCTTTCTGCTGCTCTTTTGTGAAATAGTTCACACAGGATAATGGATCAAATGGGATGACTCTGTCAGTGTAGAAATTGTACTAAAAACGAGACTGAAATGAGGGCGGATCTTTCTGCAGGATCTTACTAAAATACTTCATGTAGGACAATGGATGAAATGCGATTATTATGTCAGTGTTGAACCATACCAACAAAGAGACAGAATGACGGAGGAGCATTCTGCAGCGTCTTACTGAAATACTTCACATAGGATAATGGATGTAATGCGATTATTCTGTCAGTGTTGAACCATACCAACAAAGAGACTTAAATGAGGGAGGAGCTTTCAGCAGCTTCCAACAGATATATTTCACTTAGGGTAATAGATGAAATGCGATGATTCTGTCAGTGTAGTAATCATACCAACAAAGAGACTCAAATGAGGGAGGAGCATTCTGCGGCTTCTCTCAGAAATTCTTCCCATAGATAATGGATGAAATGCAATGATTGTGGCTTTGTGGTAACCATACCACCAAAGAAAGCAAATGAGGGAGGAGTTTCCTGCAGCTTCTCTCAGAAATACTTCATATTGGGTAATGGATAAAATGTGGTGATTTTGGCTTTTTAGATACCATACCTACAAAGAGATGCAAATGAGGGAGGCGCCTCCTGCAGCTTCTCTCAGAAAAACTTCACATAGGGTAATTATTGGAATGATTTAATTTAGTTTTATAGTAACCATACAAACAAAGATAAGCAAATGAGGGGTCAGATACCTGCAGGTCCCCTCAGAAATACTTGACATATGGTTATGGATGGAATGTGATGATTCTGGAATTGTAGTAACCATATCAAATTAGAGATGCGAATGAGGGAGGAGCTTTATGCTGCTTCTCACTGAAATACTTCACATAGGGTAATGGATGAAAGGTGATGATTCTGTCTGTGTAGTAATCATACCAACAAATAGATGGAAATGAGGGAAGAGGTTTCTGCAGGTCTTCTAAGTATTAATCCACTTAGGGTAATTGATGAAATGCGATGATTCTGTCTGTGTAGTAATCATACCAACAAAGAGACTCAAATGAGGGAGGAGCTTTCTGCAGCTCCTGTCTGAAATACTTCACATTGGATGGTGAATGAAATGCGATGATTCTGTCAGTGTAGTAACCATACCAACAAAGAAACTCAAATGAGGGGGGAGCTTTTTGCAGGTTCTCTCTTAAATATTTCCAATAGGATATCGAATGAAATGCGATGGTTCTGTCTGTGTAGTAATCATACCAACACAGAGACTCAAATGAGGGAGGAGCATTCTGCGGCTTCTCTCAGAAATTCTTCCCATAGATAATGGATGAAATGCAATGATTGTGGCTTTGTGGTAACCATACCACCAAAGAAAGCAAATGAGGGAGGAGCTTTCTGCAGCTCCTGTCTGAAATACTTCACATAGGATAATGGATGAAATGCGATGATTCTGTCAGTGTAGAAATTGTACCAATAACCCGACCGTAATGAGGGCTGATCTTTCTGCAGGATCTTACTGAAATACTTCATATAGGATAATGGATGAAATGCGATAATTCTGTTTGTGTAGTAACCATACCAACAAAGAAATGCAAATGAGGAAGGAGCTTTCTGCAGGTTCTCCCTGAAATACTTTACATTGATAATGGATGGAATGCGATTGTTCAGTCAGTGTTGTAACCATACCAAGAAAGAGACGTAAATGAGGGAGGAGCATTCAGCAGCTTCCATCAGAAATATTTCACATAGGGTAATAGATGAAATGCGATGATTCTGTCTGTGTGGTACGCATACAAACAAAGAAATGCAAATGAAGAAGCAGCTTTCTGCAGCTTGTTTCAGCACACTTCACATAGGGTAATGGTTGAAATGCGATGGTTCTGGCATTGTAGTTGCCATATCAACAAAGAGATGCAAATCAGGGAGGAGATTTCTGCAGCTTCTCTTAAACAGAAATTTTGCATTTCTTACAACCCTATCTCAATTATCACTGTGTAGCAATCGTACCAACAAAGGGATGCAATTGCAGGTGAAGCTTTCTGTAGCTTCTCTCAGATGCACTTTACATAGGGTTATGGATGAAACGCGATGACTCTAGCTTTGTAGTAACCATACCAACAAAGACACTCAAATGAGGGAGGAGCTTTCTGCAGCTCCTGTCTGAAATACTTCACATAGGATAATGGATGAAATGCGATGTGACTTGGTGGTCGCCTGAGATCGCTGCAGCGATTACAGATCGCCGGCGGGCGCTACAGCGTCACAAGCGACATCCCTGCATTAACACCTGATCGCCTTCAAACGTCTGCGCGGGTGCCCGCCGCCTTATCCGCCAAAGCAAGCAGGAGTGCTGGGAGCGGTACGTGTCCACCATTGGCCTCCATGTCACTCCATTGCAGGTCTGGGTCAAGACTCGACGCGTCTATAGATATCGGCCACCTGTCAGCGTCCCTGCGCTCTCACTGAATGGAGCAGTTTGTACTCACTCCGACGTCATTGCAAACCACTTAGCAGAGCATTTTGCCATAAGTTCCGCTTCTGCGAATTACCCTCAGGCCTTCCGTTCCATTAAAGAGCGGATGGAACGTCGGAGCCTTTCGTTTCGCACCCACCATCCAGAATCGTACAATGTTCCATTCAGTGAGTGGGAATTCCGCAGTGCCCTTGCCGCTTGTCCTGATACCGCTCCTGGACCAGATAGCATCCACTGCCAGATGCTGAAACACCTCTCAGTGGACTGCCTGGACGGTTCCTCGACCTTTACAACCGTATTTGGGTCGAGGGTGAGTTTCTGTCGCAGTGGCGGGCAAGTATCATTATCCCCATTCTGAAACCAGGCAAGAACCCTTTGGAGGTGGACAGCTACCACCCCATTAGCCTCACCAACGTTCTTTGCAAGCTTCTTGAACGGATGGTGAGCCGGCGCTTGACTTGGGTATTGGTGTCTCGGGGCCTTCTGGCTCCATCTCAAGGTGGGTTCTGTAAAGGCCACTCCGCCGCCGAAAATCTGGTGAGCCTGGAGTCGGCCATCCGTACTGCCTTTGCCCGCCGTCAGCACCTGGTCGCTGTCTTTTTCGACATGCGGAAGGCGTACGATACGACATGGCGTCATCACATCCTTTCTACGCTTCATGGATGGGGTCTTCGGGGCCCTCTGCCGATCTTTATCAGAAATTTTCTGTCGTATCGTACCTTCCACGTGCAAGTCGCAGCCTTATATACTTCCACCCACGTCCAGGAGAATGGTGTGCCACAGGGTTCTGTTTTAAGTGTCTGCCTGTTTTTAATAGCCATTAACGGGCTCGCTGCGGCCGTGGGAAATTATGTCTCTGCTTCCCTGTATGCTGACGACTTCTGCCTTTATTACAGCTCTACTGACATTGCAGCTGTTGAACGTCGGCTACAGGGTGCTATCCGCAAGGCGCAGTCTTGGGCTGTAGCTCATGGGTTCCAGTTTTCGGCAGCCAAGACCTGCGTAATGCATTTCTGCCGGCGACGCACAGTCCACCCGGAGCCGCGGCTTTATCTTGCCGGCTAACTTCTTTCAGTGGTGGAATCACACAAGTTTTTGAGGGTGGTTTTCGATGCCCGGTTGACTTGGCTGCCTCATATCCGGCAGCTTAAACAGGCGTGTTGGTGGCATCTAAACGCTCTGAGATGCTTGAGCCACACCAGCTGGGGCGCCGACCGATTTACCCTGTTGCGGCTCTACTAGGCGTTAATCCAGTCCCGTCTGGATTATGGGAGCCTGGCTTATGGCTCAGCATCCCCCTCTGCATTGCGGGTGCTGGACCCAATACTACACAGCGGGATCCGACTTGCCACTGGTGCCTTCCGCACCAGCCCTGTGGACAGCATCCTTGTTGAGGCAGGCAGCCCTCCACTGCGGTTACATCACCAACAATTACTGGCTGCTTATGCTGCCCATGTTTTTAGCTTGCCGGGGCATCCAAATTACCGTGTCTTGTTCCCACAGTCAGTCGTCCATCTGCCAGTCCGTCGGCCCCGGTCGGGTTGTCTGATAGCCGTACGCGTCAAGGAGCTTCTCTGCGGGCTTGGGTTTTTCCCTGTTCCACCTGTTTTCCGGGCGCGTCTGCGTACACCTCCATGGTGTGTTTCTCGCCCTTGCCTTCGGCTCGACTTGGCACAGTGCTCGAAGGACTCGGTCCCTCCAGAGGCCTTCCGCCGCCGCTTTTATTCCATCCTGGCCACGTATCAGGGCTCTGGAATTGTTTACACCGACAGTTCGAAGGTTGCTGGTCGTGTCGGGTATGCGCTAACGCTAGCGGTCCATTCCGAACAGTGGTCCATGGGGGCTGGCTGCAGCATTTACACTGCTGAGCTAGTCGCCATCTTTCGAGCCCTAGAGTATATCCGCTCCTGCTCAGGTGAGCCCTTCGTTATCTGTAGCGATTCCCTGAGCGGTTTACGAGCTCTCGACCAGTGTTTTCCACATTCTCATCTGGTTATGGCTATCCATGAGTCCCTGCATACTCTTGCGCGATGCGGCCGCTCTGTGGTCTTTGTGTGGACCCCTGGTCCCGTCGGTATCCTGGGCAATGAACATTTTGACCACCTGGCGAAAGAGGCCATGAGACAACCGTCTCTGGATGTTGGCCTCCCAGAGACTGATTTGCGGACAGTCCTCCGCCGAAAAGTTTTTGCGCTTTGGGTCGCTGAATGGCGCGATCGGATCACGCCCAATAAACTCTGTGCCATTAACGAGACGACGACTGTGTGGCGGTCATCCATGCGAACCAACTGCAGGGACTCAGTCGTCCTTTGTCAGCTCCGCATTGGCCACTCCCGGCTAACACACAGTTATTTACTGCGCCGGGAGGACCCTCCTGTACGTTGCTGCGGGACGACTTTGACAGTGGCCCACATTTTGTTGGCCTGCTTCCTTTTAGCTGTGGTCAGGCAGACATTTGCGCTGCCTGATACGCTCACTGCCCTTTTATATGATGACCCTGTTATGGCTGGCTTAGTTTTACGTTTTATTAGGGCAGGGAGTTTCTATTCTTTAATCTGAGTGTTTCTGTTTTATTTTATTGTTTTGTGTAGATCCTGGCCTTTGGCCTACGGTTTTAAAATAAGTTTTTAATCTGTTTTCGGTGGTTAGCTTTTCCCTTTTTTTTTGTTCATATGGTCGGCCCACCACCGTCACACACCGTGTGATTTTATTTCATTTTGTCTGGTCAATGTCTATGTCTCTTTTCTTCTGTGTCGTCTGTCACCTATTCAGTAGAACATTTTTTATTCTCTGTGGATATTCTCAGTATTTGGGAAATAGGGAACGATGACCTCTGCACTATGGTCCCTTTAACCCTTAAACCAACCATCCAAAATGCGATGATTCTGTCAGTGTAGTAATCATACCTACAAAGAGACTCAAATGAGGGAGTAGTTTTCTGCAGTTTCTCTCTGGAATACTTCACATAGAATAATGGATGAAATGCGATGATTCTGTCAGTGTAGTAATTGTACCAACAAAGAGACTCAAATGAGGGAGGAGCTTTCCGCAGTTCCTCTCTGAAATACTTCACATAGGATAATGAATATGATGCGATGATTCTGACAGCGTAGTAATCATACCAACAAAGAGACTCAAATGAGGGAGGAGCTTCCTGCAGTTTCTCTCGGAAATAATTTACATAGGATAATGGATGAAATGTGATGATTCTGTCAGTGTAGGAATCATACCAACAAAGAGTCTCAAATGAGGGAGGGGCATTCTGCAGTTCCTCTCTGGAATACTTCACATAGGATAATGCATGAAATGTGATGATTCTGTCAGTGTAGTAATCATACCAACAAAGAGACTCAAACGAGGGAGGAGCTTTCTGCAGTTTCTATCTAAAATACTTCACATAGGAAAATGGATGAAGTGTGATGATTCTGTCAGTGCAGTAATTGTACCAAGTAAGAGCCTCAAATGATGGAAGAGCTTCCTGCAACTTCTCTCTGAAATACTTCACATAGGATAATGAATGGAATGCAATGATTCTGTCAGTGTAGTAATCATACCAACAAAGAGATACAAATGAGGTAGGAGCTTTCTGAAGTATCTCTCTGAAATACTTCACATAGGATAATGAATGGAATGCAATGAATCTGTCAGTGTAGTAATCATACCAACAAAGAGATACAATTGAGGTACGAGCTTTCTGCAGCTTCTCTCCGAAATACTTCACATAGGATAATGGATGATATGCGATGATTCTGTCAGTGTAGTAATCATACCAACAAAGAGACTCAAATGAGGGAGGAGCATTCTGCAGTATCTCTCTGAAATACTTCACATTGGATAATCGATGAAATGCGATGACTCTGACAGTGTAGTCATCATACCAACAAAGCAAATCAATTGAGGGAGGAGCCTTCTGCAGTTTTTCTCTGAAATACTACACATAGGGTAATGGATGAAATGCGATGATTCTGTCAGTGTAGTCATCATACCAACAAAGAAACTCAAATGAGGCAGGAGCTTTCTGCACTTCCTCTCTGGAATACTTCACAAAGGATAATGGATGAAATGCGATGAATCTGTCAGTGTAGTAATCATACCAACAAAGAGACTCAAATGAGCTTGGAGCTTTCTGCAGTTTCGCTCTGAAATGCTTCACATTGGAAAATGTATGAAATGCGATGATTCTGTCAGTGTAGTATTCATACCAACAAAGAGACTCAAATGAGGGAGGAGCTTTCAGCAGTTTCTCTCTGGAATTCCTCACATGGGATAATGGATGAAATGCGTTGATTCTGCCAGTGTAGTAATCATACCAACAAAGAGACTCAAATGAGGGAGAATCTTTCTGCAGTGTCTCTCTGGAATACTTCACATAGGATAATGGATGAAATACGATGATTGTTTAAGTGTAGTAATCACACCAACAAAGAGTCTCAAATGAGGATGGAGCTTTCTGAATTTTCTCTCGCAAATTCTTCACATTGGAAAATGGATGAAATGCGATGATTCTGTCAGTGTAGTAATCATACCAACAAAGGGACTCAAATGAAGGAGGAGCTTTCTGAAGTTTCTCTCTGAAATACTTCACATTGGAAAATGGATGAAATGTGATAATTCTGTCAGTGTAGTAATCATACCAACAAAGAGAATCAAATGAGGGAGGAGCTCAATGTAGTTTCTCTCTGGCATTATCCACATAGGATATTGGATGAAATGCGATGATTCTGTAGAGTGAAGTAATCATACCAACAAAGAAACGCAAAAGAGGGAGGAGGATTCTGCAGTTTCTCTCTGAGATCCTTCACTTAGAAAAATGGAGGAAATGTGATGATTCTGGGTTTGTACTAACCATACCAACGAAGATACTCATATGAGGGAGGAGCTTTCTGCGGTTTCTGTCTAAAATACATCACATAGGATAATGGATGAAATGCGATGATTCTGTCAGTGTAGTAATCATACCAACAGAGACTCAAATTAGGGTCAAGCTTTCTGTAGTTTCTCTCTGGAAATTTGTACATAGGATAATGGATGAAATTCGATGATTCTGTCAGTGTAATAATCATACCAACAAAGAGACTCAAATGAGGGCGGAGCTTTCTGCAGTTTCTCTCTGAAATACTTCTCATAGCATAATGGATGAAATGCGATGTTTCTGTCAGTGTAGTAATCACACCAACAAAGAGACTCAAATGAGGGTGCAGCTTTCTGAAGTTTCTCTCTGAAATACTTTACCTAGGAAAATGGATGAAATGCAATGATTCTGTCAGTGTAGTAATCATACCAACAAAGAGTCTCAAATGAGGCGGGAGCCTTCTGCAGCTTCTCTCCGAAATACTTCAGTTGGATAATGGATGATATGCCATGATTCTGTCAGTGTAGTAATCATTCCAACAGAGAGACTCAAATGAGGGAGGAGTTTTCTGAAGTTTCTCTCTGAAATGCTTTACCTAGGATAATGGATGAAATGCGACGATTCTGTCAGTGTAGTAATCACACCAACAGACAGACACAAATGAGGGGGTAGCTTTCTGCAGTTACTCTCTGTAATGCCTCACATAGGATGGTGGATCAAATGCGATGATTCTGTCAGTGTAGTAATCATACCAAAAAAGAGACTCAAATGAAGGAGGAACTTTCAACAGTTCCTCTCTGAAATACATCAAATAAGATAGTGGATGCAATGTGATTATTCTGTCTGTGTAGTAAACATACCACAAAGAACCGCAAATGAGGAAGGAGCATTCGGCAGCTCCTCTCAGAAATACTTCACTTAGGATAATGGATGTAATGCGATAAATCTGTCAGTGTAGTAATCATACTAACAAAGAGACTCAAATGAGGGAGGACCTTTCTGCAGTTTCTCTCTGAAATACTTTACATAAGGTAATGGATGAAATGCGATGATTCTGTCTTTGTACTAACCATACCAACAAAGATACTCATATAAGGGAGGAGCCTTCTGCGGTTTCTCTCTGAAATACCTCATATATATTAATGGATGAAATGCAATAAATCTGTCAGTGCAGTAACCATACCAACAAACAGACGCAAATGAGGGGGGAGCTTTCTGCAGTTCGTCTCTGGAATACTTCACATAGGATAATGGATTAAATGCGATGATTCTGTCAGTGTTGTAATCATACCAACAAAGAGTCTCAAATGAGGGAGGAGCTTTCAGCAGATACTCTCTGGAATACTTCACATAGGTTAATGGATGAAATACGATGATGTGTCAGTGTAGTAATCATACCAACAAAGAGACTCAAATGAGGGTGGAGATTTCTGCAGGTGCTCTCTGAAATGGTTTACCTAGGATAATGGGTGAAATACGATGATTCTGTCAGTGTAGTTATCACACCAACAAAGAGACTCAACTGAGGGAGGAGCTTTCTGCAGTTTCTCTCCGAAAAACTTCAGATAGGATATTGGATGAAATGCGATGAATTTGTCAGTGTAGTAATGATACCAACATAGTGACTCAAATGAGGAGGAGCTTTCTGCATTTTCTCTCTGGAATACTTCACATAGGATAATGGATGAAATGCGATGATTCTGTCAGTGTAGTAATCATACTTACAAAGAGACTCAAATGAGGGAGGAGCTGTCTGCAGATTCTCTCTGAAATACTTTACCTAGGATAATGGATGAAATACGATGATTCTGTCAGTGTAGTCGTCATACCAATAAAGAGACTGAAATGAGGGATGGGCTTTCTACCGTTCCTCTCTGGAATACTTCCCACAGGATAATGGACAGAATGCGATGATTCTGTCAGTGAAGTAATCATACCAACAAAGAGACTCAAATGAGGGAGGGGCTTTCTGCAGTTTCTCTCTGGAATACTTCAGATAGGATAATGGGTGAAATGCGGTGATTCTGACAGTGTAGTAATCCTGTCAACAAAGAGACTCAAATGACTGTGGAGCTCTCTGCAGTTCCTCTCTCGATTTTTTCACATAGGATTATGGATGAAATGTATTGATTCTGTCAGTGTAGTAATCATACCAACAACGAGACTCAAATAAGGGAGGAACTCGCTGCAGTTGCTCTCTGGCATTTTTCACACGGGATAATGAATGAAATGCGATGATTCTGTCGGTGTAGTTATCATTCAAACAAAGAGACTCATATGAAGGGGGAGCCTTCTGCAGTTTCTCTCTAAAATACTTCAGGAGTATAATGGATGAAATGCGATGATTCTGTCAGGGTAGTAATCATACCAACAAAGAGACTCAAATGAGGGGGGAGCTTTCTGCAGTTTCTACCTGAAACACTTCACATAGGATAATGGATGAAATGCGATGATTCTGTCAGTGTAGTAATCATCTTAACAGAGAGACTGAAATGCGGGGGGAGCCTCCTGCAGTTTCTCTCCGAAATACTTCAGTTGGATAATGGATGAAATGCGATGATTCTGTCAGTGTGGTAATCATACCAGCAGAGAGACTCATATGAGGGAGGAGCTTTCTGAAGTTTCTCTCTGAAATACTTTACCTAGGAAAATGGATGAAATGCGACGATTCTGTCAATGTCGTAATCATACCAACAGACAGACACAAATGAGGGGGTATCTTTCTGCAGTTACTCTCTGTAATACCTCACATAGGATTGTGGATCAAATGCGATGATTCTGTCAGTGTAGTAATCATACCAAAAATGAGACTCAAATGAAGTAGGAGCTTTCAACAGTTCCTCTCTGAAATACATCAAATAGGATACTGGATGCAATGTGATTATTCTGTCTGTGTAGTAAACATACCACAAAGAACCGCAAATGAGGAACTAGCATTCGGCAGCTCCTCTCAGAAATACTTCACATAGGATAATGGATGAAATGCGATAAATCTGTCAGTATAGTAATCATACCAACAAAGAGACTCAAATGAGGGAGGACCTTTCTGCAGTTTCTCTCTGAAATACTTTACATAAAGTAATGGTTGAAATGCGATGATTCTGTCAGTGTAGTGATCATACCGACAAAGAGACTCAAATGAGGAAGGAGATTTCTGCAATTTCTCTCTGGAATACTTCACATAGGATAATGGATGAAATGCGATGATTCTGTCAGTGTAGTAATCATACCAACAAAGAGACTCAAATGAGGGAGGAGCTTTCAACAGATAGTCTCTGGAATACTTCACATGGGTTAATGAATGAAATACGATGATTCTGTCAGTGTAGTAATCATACCAACAAAGAGACTCAAATGAGGGATGAGTTTTCTGCAGATTCTCTCTGAAATGCTTTACCTAGGATAATTGATAAAATACGATGATTCTGTCAGTGTAGTTGTCATACCAACAAAGATTCACAAATGAAGGAGGGGCTTTCCACAGTTCCTCTCTGGAATACTTCACATAGGATAATGGATGAAATGCGATGCATCTGTCAGTGAAGTAATCGTATCAACAAAGGAACTCAAATAAGGGAGGAGCTCTCTGCAGATTCCCTCTGAAATACTTTACCTAGGATAATGGATTAAATACGATGATTCTGTCAGTGTAGTCGTCATACCAACATAGAGACTCAAATGAGGGAGGGGCTTTCTACCGTTCGTCTCTGGAAGACTTCACATAGGTTAATGGATGAAATGCGATGATTCTGTCAGTGAAGTAATCATACCAACAAAGAGACTCAAATGAGAGAGGAGCTCTCTGCGGTTTCTCTCTTTAATACATCTGATAGGATAATGGATGAATCTCGATGATTCTGTCAGTGTAGTAATCAAACCAACAAAGAGACTCAAATGAGGGGGAGCTTTCTGCAATTTCTCTCTGAAACACTTCACATGGGATAATGGATGAAATACGATGATTCTGTCAGTGTAGTAATCATACCAACAATGAGACTCAAATAAGGGAGGAGCTCTCTGCAGTTGCTCTCTGGAATTTTTCACACGGGATAATGGCTGAAATGCGATGATTCTGTCAGTGTAGTAATCATACCAACAATGAGACTCAAATGAGGGACGAGCTTTCTGCAGTTCCTCTCTGATTCACTTCACATAGGATAATGGATGAAATGCGATGATTCTGTCATTGAAGTAATCATATCAACAAAGAGACTCCAATAAGTGATGAGCTCTCTGCATTTCCTCTCTCGATTTTTTCACATAGGATAATGGATGAGATGCGATGTATCTGTCAGTGTAGTAATCGTACCAAGGAAGAGACTCAAATTATGGAAGAGCTTCCTGCAGCTTCTCTCTGAAATACTGCACATAGGATAATGAATGGAATGCAATGATTCTGTCAGTGTTGTAATCATACCAACAAAGAGACTCAAATGAGGGAGTAGCTTTCTGCAATTTCTCTCTGAAACACTTCACATGGGATAATGGATGAAATACGATGATTCTGTCAGTGTAGTAATCAAACCAACAAAGAGACTCAAATGAGGGAGGAGCTTTCTGCAATTTCTCTCTGAAACACTTCACATGGGATAATGGATGAAATACGATGATTCTGTCAGTGTAGTAATCATATCAACAAAGAGACTCAAATAAGGGAGGAGCTCTCTGCAGTTGCTCTCTGGAATTTTTCACACGGGATAATGGCTGAAATGCGATGATTCTGTCAGTGTAGTAATCATACCAACAAAGGGACTCAAATGAGGGAGTACCTTTCTGCAGTCTCTCTTTGGAATACTTCACATAGGATAATGGATGAAATGCGAATGATTCTGTCAGTGTAGTAGTCATACCAACAAAGAGACTCAAATGAGGGAGTAGCTTTATGCAGTTTCTCCCTGGAATTCTTCACATAGGATAATGGATGGAATGCGACGATTCTGTCAGTGTAGTAATGACAAAGAGACTCAAATGAGGGAGGAGCTTTCTGCAGCAGTTGTTTCTCTCTGAAATATTTCAAATAGGATAATGGATGAAATGCGATGATTCTGTCAGTGTAGTATTCATGCCAACAAAGGGACTCAAATGAGGCAAGGGTTTCTGCAGTTTCTCTCTGAAATATTTCACGTAGGATAATGGATGAAAAGAGAAGATTCTTTCAGTGTAGTAATCATACCAACAAAGAGACTCAAATGAGGAAGGAGCATTCTCCAGTTTCTCTTTAGAATACTTCACATAGGATAATGGTGAAATCTGATGATTCTGTCAGTGTAGTAATCATACCAACAAATGGACTCAAATGAGGTAGTAGCTTTCTGCAATTACTCTCTGAAATACTTCAAATAGGATAATGAATGAAATGCGGCGATTTGTCAGTGTAGTAATCATACCAAAAAAGAGACTCAAATGAAGAAGGAGCTTTCAGAAGTTCCTCTCTGAAATACATCAAATAGGATAATGGATGCAATGTTATTAGTCTGTCTGTGTAGTAAACATACCACAAAGAACCGCAAATGAGGGAGGAGCTTTCGGCAGCTCCTCTCAGAAATACTTTACATAGGATTCTGTCAGTGTAGTAATCATACCAACAAAGAGACTCAAATGAGGGGGGAGCTGACTGCAGTCTCTCTCTGGAATACTTCACATTGGATAATGGATGAAATGTGATGATTCTGTCAGTGTAGTAATCATACCAACAGAGACTCAAATGAGGGAGGAGCTTTCTGTAGTTTCTCTCTGGAATTTCTTACAAAGGATAATAGATGAAATTCGATGATCTGTCAGTGTAGTAATCATACCAACAAACAGTCTCAAATGAGGGGGGTGCTTTTTGCAGTTACACTCTGAAATACTTTACATATGGTAATAGATGAAATGCGATGATTCTGTCATACCTACAAAGAGACTCAAATGAGGGAGGAGTTTTGTGAAGTAACTCTCTGAAATACTTTACCTAGGATAATGGATGAAATGCGATGATTCTGTCAGTGTAGTAGTCATTCCAAAAAAGAGACTCAAATGAGGGGGGAGCTTTCCGCAGTTATATCTGAAATACTTCACATAGGATAATGGATGAAATGCGATGATTCTGTCAGTGTAGTAATCATACCAAAAAAGGGACTCAAATGAGTGAGGAGCTTTCTGCAGTTTCTTTCTGGAAAACTTCACCTAGGATAATGGATGAAATGCGATGATTCTGTCAGTGTAGTAATCATACCAACAAAGAGACTCAGATGAGGGAGTAGCTTCCTGCAGTTTCTCTCTGGAAACTTCACATAGTATAATGGATGAAAAGCGATGTTTCTGTCACTGTAGTAATCATACCAAAAAAGAGACCCAAATGAGGCAGGTGCTTTCTGCAGTTTCTCTCTGAAATACTTCCCATAGGATAATGGATGAAATGCGATGATTCTGTCAGTGTAGTAATCATACCTACAAAGAGACTCAAATGAGGGAGTAGTTTTCTGCAGTTTCTCTCTGGAATACATCACATAGGATAATGGATGAAATGCGATGATTCTGTCAGTGTAGTAATTGTACCAACAAAGAGACTCAAATGAGGTAGGAGCTTTCCGCAGTTCCTCTCTGAAATACTTCACATAGGATAATGAATATGATGCGATGATTCTGACAGCGTAGTAATCATACCAACAAAGAGACTCAAATGAGGGAGGAGCTTTCTGCAGTTTCTCTCGGAAATAATTTACATAAGATAATGGATGACGTGTGATGATTCTGTCAGTGTAGGAATCATACCAACAAAGAGTCTCAAATGAGGGAGGAGCTTTCTGCAGTTCCTCTCTGGAATACTTCACATAGGATAATGGATGAAATGTGATGATTCTGTCAGTGTAGTAATCATACCAACAAAGAGACTCAAGCGAGGGAGGAGCTTTGTGCAGTTTCTATCTAAAATACTTCACATAGGAAAATGGATGAAATGTGATGATTCTGTCAGAGCAGTAATTGTACCAAGAAAAAGCCTCAAATGATGGAAGACCTTCCTGCAACTTCTCTCTGAAATACTTCACATAGGATAATGAATGGAAT
This sequence comes from Schistocerca americana, assembly GCF_021461395.2. Taxonomy (NCBI): domain Eukaryota; kingdom Metazoa; phylum Arthropoda; class Insecta; order Orthoptera; family Acrididae; genus Schistocerca; species Schistocerca americana. The sequence continues at coordinate 65,226,488 of NC_060121.1, forward strand.
GCAATGATTCTGTCAGTGTAGTAATCATACCAACAAAGAGACTCAAACGAGGGAGGAGCTTTCTGCAGTTTCTATCTATAATACTTCACATAGGAAAATGGATGAAATGTGATGATTCTGTCAGTGTAGTCATCATACCAACAAAGAGACTCAAATGAGGGAGGAGTTTTCTGCACTTCCTATCTGGAATACTTCACATAGGATAATGGATGAAATGCGATGATTCTGTCAGTGTAGTAATCATACCAACAAAGAGACTCAAATGAGGGAGTAGTTTTCTGCAGTTTCTCTCTGGAATACTTCACATAGGATAATGGATGAAATGCGATGACTCTGTCAGTGTAGTCATCATACCAACAAAGCAAATCAATTGAGGGTTTAGCCTTCTGCAGTTTCTCTCTGAAATACTTCACATAGGGTAATGGATGAAATGCGATGATTCTGTCAGTGTAGTCATCATACCAACAAAGAGACTCAAATGAGGGAGGAGCTTTCTGCACTTCCTCTCGGGAATACTACACATAGGATAATGGATGAAATGCGATGATTCTGTCAGTGTAGTAATCATACCAACAATGAGACTCAAATGAGGGAGGAACTTTCTGCAGTTTCTCTCTGAAATACTTCAAATAGGATAATGTATGAAATGTGATGATTCTGGCAGTGTAGTAATCATACCAAGAAAGAGACTGAAATGAGGGGGGAGGTTTCTGCAGTTTCTCTCTGAAATAATTCACGTAGGATAATGAATGAAATGCGATGACTCTGTCAGTGTAGTAATCAAACCAATAAAGAGATTCAAATGAGGGAGGAGCTCTCTGCAGTTGCTCTCTGGAAAACTTCACATAGGATAGTGGATGAAATGCGATGAATCTGTCAGTGTGGTAATCATACCAACAAAGAGACTCAAATGAGGGAGGAGCTCTCTGCTGTTTCCCTCTGGAATACTTCACATAGGATAATGGATGAAATGCGATGATTCTCTTAGCGTAGTAATCATACCAGCAAAGAGGTTCAAATGACCTAGGAGCTTTCTGCAGTTTCGCTCTGAAATGCTTCACATTGGAAAATACATGAAATGCGATGATTCTGTCAGTGTAGTAATCATACCAACAAAGAGACTCAGATGAGGGAGGAGCTTTCGGCAGTTTGTCTCTGGAATTCCTCACATGGGATAATGAATGAAAAGCGTTGATTCTGCCAGTGTAGTAATCATACCAACAAAAAGACTCAAATGAGGGAGAAGCTTTCTGCAGTGTCTCTCTGGAATACTTCACATAGGATAATGGATGAAATACGATTATTCTGTCAGTGTAGTAATCATACCAGCAAATAGACTCAAATGTGGAAGGACCTTTCTGCAGTTTCTTTATGAAATACTTCACTTCGGATGATGTATGAAATACGATGATTGTTTCAGTGTAGTAATCACACCAACAAAGAGACTCAAATGAGGATGGAGTATTCTGCATTTTCTCTCGAAAATTCTTCACATTGGAAAATGGATGAAATGCGATGATTCTGTCAGTGTAGAAATCATACCAACAAAGGGACTCAAATGAAGGAGGAGCTTTCTGAAGTTTCCCTCTGAAATACTTCACCTAGGAAAAGGATGAAATGCAATGATTCTGTCAGTGTAGTAATCATACCAACAAAGAGAATCAAATGAGGGAGGAGCTCAATGCAGTTTCTCTCTGGCATTATCCATATAGGTTATTGGATGAAATGCGATGATTCTGTCAGTGAAGTAATCATACCAAGAAAGAAACGCAAAAGAGGGAGGAGCTTTCTGCAGTTTCTCTCTGAGATCCTTCACTTAGGAAAATGGAGGAAATGTGATGATTCTGGGTTTTTACTAACCATACCAACGAAGATACTCATATGAGGGAGGAGCTTTTTACGGTTTCTGTCTGAAATACATCACATAGGGTAATGGATGAAATGCGGTGATTCTGTCAGTGTAGTAATCATACCAACAGAGACTCAAATTAGGGACAAGCTTTCTGTAGTTTCTCTCTGGAAATTTTTACATAGGATAATGGATGAAATTCGATGATTCTGTCAGTGTAATAATCATACCAACAAAGCGACTCAAATGAGATCGGAGCTTTCTGCAGTTTCTCTCTGAAATACTTCTCATAGCATAATGGATGAAATGCGATGTTTCTGTCGGTGTAGTAATCACACTAACAAAGAGACTCAAATGAGGGTGCAGCTTTCTGAAGTTTCTCTCTGAAATACTTTACCTAGGAAAAGGCTGAAATGCTAAGATTCTGTCAGTGTAGTAGTCATACCAACAAAGAGTCTCAAATGAGGAGGGAGCCTTCTGCAGTTTCTCTCCGAAATACTTCAGTTGGATAATGGATGAAATGCGATGATTCTGTCAGTGTAGTAATCATTCCAACAGAGAGACTCAAATGAGGGAGGTGCTTTCTGAAGTTTCTCTCTGAAATACTTTACTTAGGATAATGGATGAAATGCGACGACTCTGTCAGTGTAGTAATCATACCAACAGACAGACACAAATGAGGGGGTAGCTTTCTGCAGTTACTCTCTGTAATACCTCACAAAGGACGGTGGATCAAATGCGATGATTCTGTCAGTGTAGTAATCATACCAAAAAAGAGACTCAAATGAAGGAGGAACTTTCAACAGTTCCTCTCTGAAATACATCAAATAAGATAGTGGATGCAATGTGATTATTCTGTCTGTGTAGTAAACATACCACAAAGAACCGCAAATGAGGAAGGAGCATTCGGCAGCTCCTCTCAGAAATACTTCACTTAGGAAAAGGGATGAAATGCGATAAATCTGTCAGTGTAGTAATCATACTAACAAAGAGACTCAAATGAGGGAGGACCGTTCTGCAGTTTCTCTCTGAAATACTTTACATAAGGTAATGGATGAAATGCGATGATTCTGTCTTTGTACTAACCATACCAACAAAGATACTCATATAAGGGAGGAGCCTTCTGCGGTTTCTCTCTGAAATACCTCATATATAATAATGGATGAAATGCAATGATTCTGTCAGTGCAGTAATCATACCAACAAACAGACGCAAATGAGGGGGGAGCTTTCTGCAGTTCAGCTCTGGAATACTTCACATAGGATAATGGATGAAATGCGATGATTCTGTCAGTGCAGTAATCATACCAACAAAGAGTCTCAAATGAGGGAGGAGCTTTCAGCAGATACTCTCTGGAATACTTCACATAGGTTAATGGATGAAATACGATGATTCTGTCAGTGTAGTAATCATACCAACAAAGAGACTCAAATGAGGGTGGAATTTTCTGCAAATGATCTCTGAAATGCTTTACCTAGGATAATGGATGAAATACGATGATTCTGTCAGTGTAGTTGTCATACCAACAAAGAGACTTAAATGAGGGAGGGGCCTACCACAGTTCCTCTCTGGAATACTTCACATAGGATAATGGATGAATCACGATGATTCTGTCAGTGTAGTAATCATACCAACAAAGAGAATCAAATGCGGGAGGAGATCTATGTAGTTTCCCTCTGGCATTATCCACATAGGAAATTGGATGAAATGCGATGATTCTGTCAGTGAAGTAATCATACCAACAAAGAAACGCAAAAGAGTGAGGAGCTTTCTGCTGATTCTCTCTGAGAAACTTCACTTAGGAATATGAAGGAAATGTGATGATTCTGGCTTTGTACTAACCATACCAACGAAGATAGTCAAATGAGGGGGGAGCTGACTGAAGTCTCTCTCTGGAATACTTCACATTGGATAATGGATGAAATGTGATGATTCTGTCAGTGTAGTAATCATACCAACAGAGACTCAAATGAGGGAGGAGCTTTCTGTAGTTTCTCTCTGGAATTTCTTACAAAGGATAATAGATGAAATTCGATGATCTGTCAGTGTAGTAATCATACCAACAAAGAGTCTCAAATGAGGGGGGTGCTTTTTGCAGTTACACTCTGAAATACTTTACATATGGTAATGGATGAAATGCGATGATTCTGTCATACCTACAAAGAGACTCAAATGAGGGAGGAGTTTTGTGAAGTAACACTCTGAAATACTTTACCTAGGATAATGGATGAAATGCGATGATTCTGTCAGTGTAGTAGTCATTCCAAAAAAGAGACTCAAATGAGGGGGGAGCTTTCCGCAGTTATATCTGAAATACTTGACATAGGATAATGGATGAAATGCGATGATTCTGTCAGTGTAGTAATCATACCAAAAAAGGGACTCAAATGAGTGAGGAGCTTTCTGCAGTTTCTTTCTGGAAAACTTCACCTAGGATAATGGATGAAATGCGATGATTCTGTCAGTGTAGTAATCATACCAACAAAGAGACTCAGATGAGGGAGTAGCTTCCTGCAGTTTCTCTCTGGAAACTTCACATAGTATAATGGATGAAAAGCGATGTTTCTGTCACTGTAGTAATCATACCAAAAAAGAGACCCAAATGAGGCAGGTGCTTTCTGCAGTTTCTCTCTGAAATACTTCACATAGGATAATGGATGAAATGCGATGATTCTGTCAGTGTAGTAATCATACCTACAAAGAGACTCAAATGAGGGAGTAGTTTTCTGCAGTTTCTCTCTGGAATACATCACATAGGATAATGGATGAAATGCGATGATTCTGTCAGTGTAGTAATTGTACCAACAAAGAGACTCAAATGAGGTAGGAGCTTTCCGCAGTTCCTCTCTGAAATACTTCACATAGGATAATGAGTATGATGCGATGATTCTGACAGCGTAGTAATCATACCAACAAAGAGACTCAAATGAGGGAGGCTCTTTCTGTAGTTTCTCTCTGGAATTTCTTACAAAGGATAATAGATGAAATTCGATGATCTGTCAGTGTAGTAATCATACCAACAAAGAGTCTCAAATGAGGGGGGTGCTTTTTGCAGTTACACTCTGAAATACTTTACATATGGTAATGGATGAAATGCGATGATTCTGTCATACCTACAAAGAGACTCAAATGAGGGAGGAGTTTTGTGAAGTAACTCTCTGAAATACTTTACCTAGGATAATGGATGAAATGCGATGATTCTGTCAGTGTAGTAGTCATTCCAAAAAAGAGACTCAAATGATGGGGGAGCTTTCCGCAGTTATATCTGAAATACTTGACATAGGATAATGGATGAAATGCGATGATTCTGTCAGTGTAGTAATCATACCAAAAAAGGGACTCAAATGAGTGAGGAGCTTTCTGCAGTTTCTTTCTGGAAAACTTCACCTAGGATAATGGATGAAATGCGATGATTCTGTCAGTGTAGTAATCATACCAACAAAGAGACTCAGATGAGGGAGTAGCTTCCTGCAGTTTCTCTCTGGAAACTTCACATAGTATAATGGATGAAAAGCGATGTTTCTGTCACTGTAGTAATCATACCAAAAAAGAGACCCAAATGAGGCAGGTGCTTTCTGCAGTTTCTCTCTGAAATACTTCACATAGGATAATGGATGAAATGCGATGATTCTGTCAGTGTAGTAATCATACCTACAAAGAGACTCAAATGAGGGAGTAGTTTTCTGCAGTTTCTCTCTGGAATACATCACATAGGATAATGGATGAAATGCGATGATTCTGTCAGTGTAGTAATTGTACCAACAAAGAGACTCAAATGAGGTAGGAGCTTTCCGCAGTTCCTCTCTGAAATACTTCACATAGGATAATGAGTATGATGCGATGATTCTGACAGCGTAGTAATCATACCAACAAAGAGACTCAAACGAGGGAGGAGCTTTGTGCAGTTTCTATCTAAAATACTTCACATAGGAAAATGGATGAAATGTGATGATTCTGTCAGAGCAGTAATTGTACCAAGAAAAAGCCTCAAATGGTGGAAGAGCTTCCTGCAACTTCTCTCTGAAATACTTCACATAGGATAATGAATGGAATGCAATGATTCTGTCAGTGTAGTAATCATACCAACAAAGAGACTCAAACGAGGGAGGAGCTTTCTGCAGTTTCTATCTATAATACTTCACATAGGAAAATGGATGAAATGTGATGATTCTGTCAGTGTAGTCATCATACCAACAAAGAGACTCAAATGAGGGAGGAGTTTTCTGCACTTCCTATCTGGAATACTTCACATAGGATAATGGATGAAATGCGATGATTCTGTCAGTGTAGTAATCATACCAACAAAGAGACTCAAATGAGGGAGTAGTTTTCTGCAGTTTCTCTCTGGAATACTTCACATAGGATAATAGATGCAATGCGATGACTCTGTCAGTGTAGTCATCATACCAACAATGCAAATCAATTGAGGGTTTAGCCTTCTGCAGTTTCTCTCTGAAATACTTCACATAGGGTAATGGATGAAATGCGATGATTCCGTCAGTGTAGTCATCATACCAACAAAGAGACTCAAATGAGGGAGGAGCTTTCTGCACTTCCTCTCGGGAATACTACACATAGGATAATGGATGAAATGCGATGATTCTGTCAGTGTAGTAATCATACCAACAATGAGACTCAAATGAGGGAGGAGCTTTCTGCAGTTTCTCTCTGAAATACTTCAAATAGGATAATGTATGAAATGTGATGATTCTGGCAGTGTAGTAATCATACCAAGAAAGAGACTGAAATGAGGGGGGAGGTTTCTGCAGTTTCTCTCTGAAATAATTCACGTAGGATAATGAATGAAATGCGATGACTCTGTCAGTGTAGTAATCAAACCAATAAAGAGATTCAAATGAGGGAGGAGCTCTCTGCAGTTGCTCTCTGGAAAACTTCACATAGGATAGTGGATGAAATGCGATGAATCTGTCAGTGTGGTAATCATACCAACAAAGAGACTCAAATGAGGGAGGAGCTCTCTGCTGTTTCCCTCTGGAATACTTCACATAGGATAATGGATGAAATGCGATGATTCTCTTAGCGTAGTAATCATACCAGCAAAGAGACTCAAATGACCTAGGAGCTTTCTGCAGTTTCGCTCTGAAATGCTTCACATTGGAAAATACATGAAATGCGATGATTCTGTCAGTGTAGTAATCATACCAACAAAGAGACTCAGATGAGGGAGGAGCTTTCGGCAGTTTGTCTCTGGAATTCCTCACATGGGATAATGAATGAAATGCGTTGATTCTGCCAGTGTAGTAATCATACCAACAAAGAGACTCAAATGAGGGAGAAGCTTTCTGCAGTGTCTCTCTGGAATACTTCACATAGGATAATGGATGAAATACGATTATTCTGTCAGTGTAGTAATCATACCAGCAAATAGACTCAAATGTGGAAGGACCTTTCTGCAGTTTCTTTATGAAATACTTCACTTCGGATGATGTATGAAATACGATGATTGTTTCAGTGTAGTAATCACACCAACAAAGAGACTCAAATGAGGATGGAGTATTCTGCATTTTCTCTCGAAAATTCTTCACATTGGAAAATGGATGAAATGCGATGATTCTGTCAGTGTAGTAATCATACCAACAAAGAGAATCAAATGAGGGAGGAGCTCAATGTAGTTTCTCTCTGGCATTATCCATATAGGTTATTGGATGAAATGCGATGATTCTGTCAGTGAAGTAATCATACCAAGAAAGAAACGCAAAAGAGGGAGGAGCTTTCTGCAGTTTCTCTCTGAGATCCTTCACTTAGGAAAATGGAGGAAATGTGATGATTCTGGGTTTTTACTAACCATACCAACGAAGATACTCATATGAGGGAGGAGCTTTCTACGGTTTCTGTCTGAAATACATCACATAGGATAATGGATGAAATGCGGTGATTCTGTCAGTGTAGTAATCATACCAACAGAGACTCAAATTAGGGACAAGCTTTCTGTAGTTTCTCTCTGGAAATTTTTACATAGGATAATGGATGAAATTCGATGATTCTGTCAGTGTAATAATCATACCAACAAAGCGACTCAAATGAGATCGGAGCTTTCTGCAGTTTCTCTCTGAAATACTTCTCATAGCATAATGGATGAAATGCGATGTTTCTGTCGGTGTAGTAATCACACTAACAAAGAGACTCAAATGAGGGTGCAGCTTTCTGAAGTTTCTCTCTGAAATACTTTACCTAGGAAAAGGCTGAAATGCTAAGATTCTGTCAGTGTAGTAGTCATACCAACAAAGAGTCTCAAATGAGGAGGGAGCCTTCTGCAGTTTCTCTCCGAAATACTTCAGTTGGATAATGGATGAAATGCGATGATTCAGTCAGTGTAGTAATCATTCCAACAGAGAGACTCAAATGAGGGAGGTGCTTTCTGAAGTTTCTCTCTGAAATACTTTACTTAGGATAATGGATGAAATGCGACGACTCTGTCAGTGTAGTAATCATACCAACAGACAGACACAAATGAGGGGGTAGCTTTCTGCAGACACTCTCTGTAATACCTCACAAAGGATGGTGGATCAAATGCGATGATTCTGTCAGTGTAGTAATCATACCAAAAAAGAGACTCAAATGAAGGAGGAACTTTCAACAGTTCCTCTCTGAAATACATCAAATAAGATAGTGGATGCAATGTGATTATTCTGTCTGTGTAGTAAACATACCACAAAGAACCGCAAATGAGGAAGGAGCATTCGGCAGCTCCTCTCAGAAATACTTCACTTAGGATAAGGGATGAAATGCGATGACTCTGTCAGTGTAGTCATCATACCAACAAAGCAAATCAATTGAGGGTTTAGCCTTCTGCAGTTTCTCTCTGAAATACTTCACATAGGGTAATGGATGAAATGCGATGATTCTGTCAGTGTAGTCATCATACCAACAAAGACACTCAAATGAGGGAGGAGCTTTCTGCACTTCCTCTCGGGAATACTACACATAGGATAATGGATGAAATGCGATGATTCTACAGTGTAGTAATCATACCAACAATGAGACTCAAATGAGGGAGGAGCTTTCTGCAGTTTCTCTCTGAAATACTTCAAATAGGATAATGTATGAAATGTGATGACTCAAATGAGGGTGGAATTTTCTGCAAATGATCTCTGAAATGCTTTACCTAGGATAATGGATGAAATACGATGATTCTGTCAGTGTAGTTGTCATACCAACAAAGAGACTTAAATGAGGGAGGGGCCTACCACAGTTCCTCTCTGGAATACTTCACATAGGATAATGGATGAATCACGATGATTCTGTCAGTGTAGTAATCATACCAACAAAGAGAATCAAATGCGGGAGGAGATCTATGTAGTTTCCCTCTGGCATTATCCACATAGGAAATTGGATGAAATGCGATGATTCTGTCAGTGAAGTAATCATACCAACAAAGAAACGCAAAAGAGTGAGGAGCTTTCTGCTGATTCTCTCTGAGAAACTTCACTTAGGAATATGAAGGAAATGTGATGATTCTGGCTTTGTACTAACCATACCAACGAAGATACTCATATGAGGGAGGAGCTTTCTGCGGTTTCTCTCTGAAGTAATTCACATAGGATAACGGATGAAATGCGATGATTCTGTCAGTGTAGTAATCATACCAACAAAGAGACTCAAATGGGGGAGTAGCTTTCTGCAGTTTCTCTTTGGAATACTTCACATAGGATAATGGATGAAATGCGATGATTCTGTCAGTGTAGTATTCATTTCAACAAAGGGACTCAAATGAGGCAAGGGTGTCTGCAGTTTCTCTCTGAAATATTTCACGTAGGATAATGGATGAAAACAGAAGATTCTTTCAGTGTAGTAATCATACCAACAAAGAGACTCTAATGATAAAAGAGCATTCTCCAGTTTCTCTTTAGAATACTTCACATAGGATAATGGTGAAATCTGATGATTCTGTCAGTGTAGTAATCATACCAACAAATGGACTCAAATGAGGTAGTAGCTTTCTGCAATTTCTCTCTGAAATACTTCAAATAGGATAATGGATGAAATGCGACGATTCTGTCAGTGTAGTAATCATACCAAAAAAGAGACTCTAATGAAGAAGGAGCTTTCAGAAGTTCCTCTCTGAAATACATCAAATAGGATAATGGATGCAATGTTATTAGTCTGTCTGTGTAGTAAACATACCACAAAGAACCGCAAATGAGGGAGGAGCTTTCGGCAGCTCCTCTCAGATATACTTTACATAGGATAATGGATGAAATGTGATGATTCTGTCAGTGTAGTAATCATACCAACAGAGACTCAAATGAGGGAGGAGCTGTCTGTAGTTTCTCTCTGGAATTTCTTACAAAGGATAATAGATGAAATTCGATGATCTGTCAGTGTAGTAATCATACCAACAAAGAGTCTCAAAAGAGGGGGGTGCCTTTTGTAGTTTCACTCTGAAATACTTTACATATGGTAATGGTTGAAATGCGATGATTCTGTCATACCTACAAAGAGACTCAAATGAGGGAGGAGCTTTTTGAAGTTACTCTCTGAAATACTTTACCTAGGATAATGGATGAAATGCGATGATTCTGTCAGTGTAGTAGTCATTCCAACAAAGAGACTCAAATGAGGGGGGAGCTTTCAGCAGTTTCTCTCTGAAATACTTCACATAGGATAATGTATGAAATGTGATGATTCTGTCAGTGTAGTAATCATAGCAACAAAGAGACTCAAAAGAGGGAGGAGCTTTCTGAAGTTTCTCTCTGGAATACTTCACATGGGATAATGGATTAAATGCGATGATTCTGTCAGTGTAGTCATCATGCCAACAGAGAGACTCAAATGAGGGAGGAACTTTCTGCAGTTTCTCTCTGTAAATCATGACATAGGAAAGAGGGATGAAATGCGATGATTCTGTCAGTGTAGTAATCATACCAACAAAGAGACTGTAATGGGGGAGGTGCTATCTGTACCTTCTCTCAGAAATACTTCACATCAGGTAATGGATGAAATGCGATCATTCTGTCAGTGTAGTAATCATACCAACAAAGAGACTCAAATGAGGGAGGAGCTTTCTGCAGTATCTCTGTGTAAAACTTCACATAGGATAATGGTTGAAATGCGATGATTCTGTCAGTGTAGTAATCATACCAACAAAGAGACTCAAATGAGAGAGGATCTTTCTGCCGTTTCTCTCTGGAATACTTCACATAGGAAATGAATGAAATGGGTTGATTCTGTCAGTGTAGTAATCATACCAACAAAGAGACTCAAACGAGGGAGAAGCTTTCTGCAGTTTCTCTCTGGAATACTTCACATAGGATAATGGATGAAATGCAATGATTGTGTCAGTGTAGTAATCATACCAACATAGAGACTCAAATGAGGGAGGAGCTTTCTGCAGTTTCTCTCTGAAATACATCAAATAGGATAATGGATGTAATGCGATTATTCTGTCTGTGTAGTAAACATACCAACAATGAACTGCAAATGAAGGAGGAGCTTTCTGCAGCTCCTCTCAGAAGTATTTCACATAGGATAATGGATGCCTGTCGTAAGAGGTGACTAAAAGGAGTCTCAAATGTTTCAGCCTTATGTGATGTTCCCCTCTCGTGTTTGACCTCTATCTTTCTAGATAATTCCGAAGAGCGAGCCAATTGGGGAAGGGCGCCTTACATGGTGCACTGTATCGGTCGTGCATTGAGACCTTTAGCCGACTTTTTCGTCATTGCAATGGTGTCCCGCACGTTTTCCGTCTCTTTGGCGGGGATACGTCACTGGGTGCGATTACCTCGCTGCACTCTGCAAGGTTGCTTTTAACTGCGACGACGACCTTGGACATTTTTGCACCTAAGATCCAGCACGGTAGCCTGTCCGTTGTGGTAGGGCCGCCATCTACCCACTTGGTTGTAGCCCCCTGACAACACAGGTATCGCTCTACTGATGCCTGTGCTGTTAACTCCCCATTTATGCCAAGGAGTAGATGCCCGTCTCCCTGGGGCATCAGGACTCCCGGCAATGGACATCCTGCCAGGTGGCTATTGCTGCGGCTGGGTGGCGCCCGTGGGGAGGGCCCTAGGTCGGAGTAGGTGGCATCAGGGCGGATGACCCGCAATGAAGCGTGGTACATCATTTCTCGCTGGCGGCCAGCTCGCCAGCAGTCTCTAAGCGCTCTTGTGCTCAATTTAATGCTTTAAAGTACGATCTGAAAACGTTCCCCTCGTTGGCCACGCCGTGGGAGGAGCGTAAGTCTCAGGATGGAGGTAATAGTTATTCGCCCTGATTCTTAGTCTGCACGAGAGCTGATGGGGAGTCTTTTCTATCCACAAAGCCTCAGTTCTTTGTCGAGCATTTAGAGGACAAGTTTGGGGAGGTGGAGGGCTTGTCCAAAATGCGCTCTGGGTCAGTACTGATACAAACGGCATCCTCCGCCTAGTCACGCAGGTTACTTGCTTGTGACAAGTTGTGGGATGTTCACGTTACCATTACACCACATGAGAGTTTAAATATGGTCCAGGGAGTTATTTTCCATAGGGACCTACTTTTGCAGTCTGACGACATGCTGCGCGCCAACTTAGAGCGTAGAGGTGTTCATTTCGTCTGGCGCGTTCATCGGGGTCCGAAGGACGATCAGGTTGCTACCGGTGCCTTCATCTTTGCCTTCGAGGGCAATACATTACCGGAGAAGGTCAAGATGATGGTCTACCGTTATGACGTCAAGCCCTACATCCCTTCCCCGATGCGGTGCTTTAAGTGCTGGATGTTCGGGAATAAGTCCTCTCACTGTACTTCTAACCTCACATGTCGAGATTGTGGACGCCCATCTCATCCTGATACTCCATGTGCCCCGCCTCCCTTCTGTGTCAACTGCGGAGAGCATCATTCCCCTTGCTCGCCTGACTGCAAAGACTTTCAGAAAGAGCGCAAAATCATGGAATATAAGACCCTGGACCGGCTGACCAATACTGAGGCCAAAAGGAAATATGACAGACTCCATCCTGTGAGAATGACATCTTCTTACGCAGCTGCTACAACAACTGTGCTAGCCCCATCAGTTTCGAGACTTCCAGCCAACTCGATAAGCAGTAAGACTCCTCCTACCCCCTTGCCCGTGGTGGTCTCTACCCAACCGGTTGATCCTGCAGCACCTACGTCAGGAGCAACCTCCTCTCACCCGTCGGGGATGTCCGTCCCCGCTTCTCACCCGGAGAAGCATCTAACTTCTTCAGCTACACTCGACCGTAAGAGTTCCCTTGGGACCCTCCCTTCCCAGGGTTCCACCAGCGGGAAGGATGACGGCCGACCGTGGCATAAGTCCTCACCAGCGGCCGGGCGTAGGGCTTCACGATCCTCCTCTCTCCTGGAGACTGAATCGGTGAAGCCATCCCAGCCGGTGAAACCCAAGGTTCAGCAAGAGAAGTCCAAGAGAAAGACCTCTAAGGCTAAAGAACTTGCGGTGGCACCAACCCCACCGCACCTTTCACGCTCTGCGTCTGAGGATGAAGTCGAGATTCTAGCGTCCGCTGAGGACCTTGATCTCGCTGGTCCCTCAGACGCCATGGATGCCTCTCATATTAGTACTGAATTGGTGGCAGTGAGTGAACAAGCGGCGTAAATTGCCTTCCCAGTCCTTTCACGCCTTTCTCAGCCATGGACAATATCATCCTCCAGTGGAACTGCGGCAGTTTTTTCCACCATCTAGCTGAGCTCCAACAACTTATCAGTATTCACCCTTTCTTCTGCACTGCTCTTCAGGAAACTTGGTTTCCAGCAATGCGAACCCCAGCCCTCCGTGGCTATTGGCGTTATTATAAGAACTGGGCAGCATATGAAAGGGTGTCTGGTGGCGTCTGCATATATGTCCTTAACTCTCTTCACAGCGAGTCTGTCCCTCTACAAACACATTTAGAGGCTCTCGATGTTAGACTGTGGCGTCCACCACACCCGGTCACCGTCTGCAGTCTTTACCTTCCACCGGATGATGATGTTGCGCAGCATGTCCTGGCTGTGCTGATAGCCCAATTGCCGCCACCTTTCTTGCTATTGGGCGACTTCCACGCCCATAACCCTCTGTGGGGTGGGTCAGTGGCGCCATCGTTGAGCATTTATTGTCGCAGCTCGATCTCTCGCTGTTAAATGATGGTGCCTTCACACACTTCAGTGTGGCGCATGGCACATACTCCGCCATTGACCTTTCAGTCTGTAGCCCTAGCCTCTTACCGTCTGTCCAATGGAGTGTGCATGATGACCTGTGTGGTAGTGACCACTTTCCGATCTTTCTGTCACTACCACAGCGTCACTCTTCTGGGCGCCCTAGCAGATGGGCTATGAATAAGGCTGACTGGGACTTGTTCTCCTCCACTGCCGCTCTTGAGCCTGTCTCTAATGACGACAATGATGTGGTGGTTAAATCAGTCACCACCGGCATCGTTACTGCCGCCGAATCTGCCATTCCCCGCTCCTCTGGGGCCCCTCGGCGGCGGAATGTGTCTTGGTGGTCGCCTGAGATCGCTGCAGCAATTACAGATCGCTGGCGGGAGCTACAGCGTCACAAGCGACATCCCTGCATTGAACACCTGATCACCTTCAAACGGATGCGCGCGGGCCCGCCGCCTTATCCGCCAAAGCAAGCAGGAGTGCTGGGAGCGGTACGTGTCCACCATTGGCCTCCATGTCACTCCATTGCAGGTCTGGGTCAAGACTCGACGCGTCTATAGATATCGGCCACCTGTCAGCGTCCCTGCGCTCTCACTGAATGGAGCAGTTTGTACTCACTCCGACGTCATTGCAAACCACTTAGCAGAGCATTTTGCCATAAGTTCCGCTTCTGCGAATTACCCTCAGGCCTTCCGTTCCATTAAAGAGCGGATGGAACGTCGGAGCCTTTCGTTTCGCACCCACCATCCAGAATCGTACAATGTTCCATTCAGTGAGTGGGAATTCCGCAGTGCCCTTGCCGCTTGTCCTGATACCGCTCCTGGACCAGATAGCATCCACTGCCAGATGCTGAAACACCTCTCAGTGGACTGCCTGGACGGTTCCTCGACCTTTACAACCGTATTTGGGTCGAGGGTGAGTTTCTGTCGCAGTGGCGGGCAAGTATCATTATCCCCATTCTGAAACCAGGCAAGAACCCTTTGGAGGTGGACAGCTACCACCCCATTAGCCTCACCAACGTTCTTTGCAAGCTTCTTGAACGGATGGTGAGCCGGCGCTTGACTTGGGTATTGGTGTCTCGGGGCCTTCTGGCTCCATCTCAAGGTGGGTTCTGTAAAGGCCACTCCGCCGCCGAAAATCTGGTGAGCCTGGAGTCGGCCATCCGTACTGCCTTTGCCCGCCGTCAGCACCTGGTCGCTGTCTTTTTCGACATGCGGAAGGCGTACGATACGACATGGCGTCATCACATCCTTTCTACGCTTCATGGATGGGGTCTTCGGGGCCCTCTGCCGATCTTTATCAGAAATTTTCTGTCGTATCGTACCTTCCACGTGCAAGTCGCAGCCTTATATACTTCCACCCACGTCCAGGAGAACGGTGTGCTACAGGGTTCTGTTTTAAGTGTGTGCCTGTTTTTAATAGCCATTAACGGGCTCGCTGCGGCCGTGGGAAATTCTGTCTCTGCTTCCCTGTATGCTGACGACTTCTGCCTTTATTACAGCTCTACTGGCATTGCAGCTGTTGAACGTCGGCTACTGGGTGCTATCCGCAAGGCGCAGTCTTGGGCTGTAGCTCATGGGTTCCAGTTTTCGGCAGCCAAGACCTGCGTAATGCATTTCTGCCGGCAACGCACAGTCCACCCGGAGCCGCGGCTTTATCTTGTCGGCGAACTTCTGTCAGTGGTGGAATCACACAAGTTTTTGGGGGTGGTTTTCGATGGCCAGTTGACTTAGCTGCCTCATATCCGGCAGCTTAAACAGGCGTGTTGGCGGCATCTAAACGCTCTGAGATGCTTGAGCCACACCAGCTCGGGCGCCGACCGATTAACCCTGTTGCGGCTCTACCAGGCTTTAATCCAGTCCCGTCTGGATTATGGGAGCCTGGCTAATGGCTCAGCATCCCCCTCTGCATTGCGGGTGCTGGACCCAATACTGCACAGTGGGATCCGACTTGCCACTGGTACCTTCCGCACCAGCCCTGTGGACAGCATCCTTGTTGAGGCAGGTGGCCCTCCACTGCGGTTACGACGCCAACAATTACTGGCTGCTTATGCTGCCCATGTTTTTAGCTTGCCCGGGCATCCAAATTACCGTGTCTTGTTCCCACAGTCAGTCGTCCATCTGCCAGTCCGTCGGCCCCAGTCGGGTTGTCCGATCACCGTACGCGTCAAGGAGCTTCTCTGCGGGCTTGGGTTTTTCCCTGTTCCACCTGTTTTCCGGGCGCCTCTGCGTACACCCCCGTGGTATGTTCCTCGCCCTTGCCTTCGACTCGACTTCGCACAGCGCTCGAAGGACTCGGTCCCTCCAGAGGCCTTCCGCCGCCGCTTTTATTCCATCCTGGCCACGTATCAGGGCTCTGGAATTGTTTACACCGACAGTTCGATGGTTGCTGTTCGTGTCGGGTATGCGCTAACGCTAGCGGTCCATTCCGAACAGTGGTCCATGGGGGCTGGCTGCAGCATTTACACTGCTGAGCTAGTCGCCATCTTTCGAGCCCTAGAGTATATCCGCTCCTGCTCAGGTGAGCCCTTCGTTATCTGTAGCGATTCCCTGAGCGGTTTACGAGCTCTCGACCAGTGTTTTCCACATTCTCATCTGGTGATGGCTATCCATGAGTCCCTGCATACTCTTGCGCGATGCGGCCGCTCTGTGGTCTTTGTGTGGACCCCTGGTCCCGTCGGTATCCTGGGCAATGAACATTTTGACCGCCTGGCGAAAGAGGCCATGAGACAACCGTCTCTGGATGTTGGCCTCCCAGAGACTGATTTGCGGGCAGTCCTCCGCCGAAAAGTTTTTGCGCTTTGGGTCGCTGAATGGCGCGATCGGATCACGCCCAATAAACTCTGTGCCATTAAGGAGACGACGACTGTGTGGCGGTCATCCATGCGAACCAACTGCAGGGACTCAGTCGTCCTTTGTCAGCTCCGCATTGGCCACTCCCGGCTAACACACAGTTATTTACTGCGCCGGGAGGACCCTCCTGTACGTCGCTGCGGGACGACTTTGACAGTGGCCCACATTTTGTTGGACTGCTTCCTTTTAGCTGTGGTCAGGCAGACATTTGCGCTGCCTGATACGCTCACTGCCCTTTTATATGATGACCCTGTTATGGCTGGCTTAGTTTTACGTTTTATTAGGGCAGGGAGTTTTTATTCTTTAATCTGAGTGTTTCTGTTTTATTTTATTGTTTTGTGTTGATCCTGGTCTTTGGAATACGGTTTTAAACTAAGTTTTTAATGCGTTTTCGGTGGCTAGCTTTTCCCTTTATTTTTGTTCATATGGTCGGCTCACCACCGTCACACTCCGTGTGATTTTATTTCGTTTTGTCTGGTCAATGTCTATGTCTCTTTTGTTCTGTGTCATCTGTCACCTATTCAGTAGAACATTTTTTATTCTCTGTGGATATTCTCAGTATTTGGGAAATAGGGAACGATGACCTCTGCACTATGGTCCCTTTAACCCTTAAACCAACCATCCAAAATGCGATGATTCTGTCAGTGTAGTATTCATACCAACAAAGAGACTCAAATGAGGGAGCAGTTTTCTGCAGTTTCTCTCTGGAATACTTCACATAGGATAATGGATGAAATGCGATGATTCTGTCAGTGTAGTAATCATACCAACAAAGAGACTCAAACGAGGGAGGAGCTTTCTGCAGTTTCTATCTAAAATACTTCACATAGGAAAATGGATGAAATGTGATGGTTCTGTCAGTGTAGTAATCGTACCAAGAAAGAGACTCAAATGATGGAAGAGCTTCCTGCAGCTTCTCTCTGGAATACTTCACATTGGATAATGAATGGAATGCAATGATTCTGTCAGTGTAGTAATCATACCAACAAAGAGATACAAATGAGGTAGGAGCTTCCTGCAGCTTCTCTCTGAAATACTTCACATAGGATAATGGATGAAATGCGATGATTCTGTCAGTGTAGTAATCATACCAACAAAGAGACTCAAATGAGGGAGGAACATTCTGTACATTCACTCGGAAATACTTCACATAAGGTAATGGATGAAATGCGATGATTCTGTGAGTGTAGTAATCATACCAACAAAGAGCCTCAAATGAGGGAGGAGCTTTCTGCAGTTTCTCTCTGAAATACTTCACATAGGATAATGGATGAAATGCGATGATTCTGTCATTGTAGTAATCATACCAACTAAGAGACTCAAATGACGGGGGAGCTTTCTAAGGTTTCTCTATGAAATACTTTACCTAGGATAATGGATGAAATACGATGATTCTGTCAGTGTAGTCGTCATACTAACAAAGAGACTGAAATGAGGGAGGGGCTTTCTGCAGTTTCTCTCTGAAACACTTCACATAGGATAATGGATGAATGCGATGATTCTGACAGTGTAGTATTCATGTCAACAAAGAGACTCATATGACTGAGGAGCTCTCTGCAGTTCCTCTCTCGAATTTTTCACATAGGATAATGGATGAAATGTGATGAATCTGTCAGTGTAGTAGTCATACCAACAAAGAGACTCAAATTAGGGTGAGCATTCTGCAGTTTTTCTCTGAAATACTTCACATAGGATAAATGATGAAATGCGATGATTCTGTCAGTGTAGTAATTATATTAACAGAGAGACAGAAATGAGTGGGGAGCGTTCTGCAGTTTCTCTCCGAAATACTTCAGGTGGGTAATGGATGAAATGCGATGATTCTGTCAGTGTAGTAATCATACCAACACTGAGACTCAAATAAGGGAGGAGCTTTCTGAAGTTTCTCTCTGAAATACTTTACCTAGGGTAATGGATGAAATGCGATGATTCTGTCAGTGTAGTAATCATACCAACAGACAGACACAAATGAGGGGGTAGCTTTCTGCAGTTACTACCTGTAATACTTCACATAGGATTGTGGATCAAATGCGATGATTTTGTCAGTGTAGTAATCATACCAAAAAAGAGACTCAAATGAACGAGGAGCTTTCAGCAGTTCCTCTCTGAAATACATCAAATAGGATAGTGGATGCAATGTGATTGTTCTGTCTGTGTAGTACACATACCACAAAGAACTGCAAATGAGGAAGAAGCTTTCGGCAGCTCCTCTCAGAAATGCTTCACATCAGATAATGGATGAAATGAGTTGATTCAGTCAGTGTAGTAATCATACCAACAAAGAGACCCAAATGAGGGAGGAGTTTTCTGCAGATTCTCTCTGAAATACTCTACCTAGGATAATGGATGAAATACAATGATTCTGTCAGTGTAGTCGTCATACCAACAAAGAGACTCAAATGAGGGAGAGGCTTTCCACAGTTCCTCTCTCGGATACTTCACATAGTATAATGGATGAAATGCGATGATTCTGTCAGTGAAGTAATCATACGAACAAAGGGACTCAAATGAGAGAGTAGCTTTCTGCAGATTCCCTCTGAAATACTTCTGATAGGATAATGGATGAATTGCGATGATTCTGTCAGTGTAGTAATCATACCAACAAAGAGACTCAAATGAGGGACGAGCTTTCTGCAGTTTCTCTCTGAAACACTTCACATGGGATAATGGATGAAATGCGATGTTTCTGTCAGAGTAGTAATCATATCAACAAAGAGACTCAAATTAGGGAGGAGTTATCCGCAGTTGCTCTCTGGAATTTTTCACACGGAATAATGGATGAAATGCGATGATTCTGTCAGTGTAGTTATCATACCAACAAAGAGACTCAAAAGAGGGAGGAGCTTTCTGAAGTTTCTCCCTGGAATACTTCACATGGGATAATGGATTAAATGCGATGATTCTGTCAGTGTAGTCATCATGCCAACAGAGAGACTCAAATGAGGGAGGAACTTTCTGCAGTTTCTCTCTGTAAATCATGACATAGGAAAGAGGGATGAAATGCGATGATTCTGTCAGTGTAGTAATCATACCAACAAAGAGACTGTAATGGGGGAGGTGCTATCTGTACCTTCTCTCAGAAATACTTCACATCAGGTAATGGATGAAATGCGATCATTCTGTCAGTGTAGTAATCATACCAACAAAGAGACTCAAATGAGGGAGGAGCTTTCTGCAGTATCTCTGTGTAAAACTTCACATAGGATAATGGTTGAAATGCGATGATTCTGTCAGTGTAGTAATCATACCAACAAAGAGACTCAAATGAGAGAGGATCTTTCTGCCGTTTCTCTCTGGAATACTTCACATAGGAAATGGATGAAATGCGTTGATTCTGTCAGTGTAGTAATCATACCAACAAAGAGACTCAAACGAGGGAGAAGCTTTCTGCAGTTTCTCTCTGGAATACTTCACATAGGATAATGGATGAAATGCAATGATTGTGTCAGTGTAGTAATCATACCAACATAGAGACTCAAATGAGGGAGGAGCTTTCTGCAGTTTCTCTCTGAAATACATCAAATAGGATAATGGATGTAATGCGATTATTCTGTCTATGTAGTAAACATACCAACAATGAACTGCAAATGAAGGAGGAGCTTTCTGCAGCTCCTCTCAGAAATATTTCACATAGGATAATGGATGAAATGCGATGATTCCCCCCTGCGGGTTTGGGGATAAGTATAGGCCCGCGGTAGTCCTGCCTGTCGTAAGAGGTGACTAAAAGGAGTCTCAAATTTTTCAGCCTTATGTGATGTTCCCCTCTCGGGTTTGACCTCTATCTTTCTAAATAATTCCGAAGAGCGAGCCAATTGGGGAAGGGCGCCTTACATGGTGCACTGTATCGGTCGTGCATTGAGACCTTTAGCCGACTTTTTCGTCATTGCAATGGTGTCCCGCACGTTTTCCGTCTCTTGGGCGGGGATACGTCACTGGGTGCGATTACCTCGCTGCACTCTGCAAGGTTGCTTTTAACTGCGACGACGACCTTGGACATTTTTGCACCTAAGATCCAGCACGGTAGCCTGTCCGTTGTGGTAGGGCCGCCATCCACCCACTTGGTTGTAGCCCCCTGACAACACAGGTATCGCTTTACTGATGCCTGTGCTGTTAACTCCCCATTTATGCCAAGGAGTAGATGCCCGTCTCGCTGGGGCATCAGGACTCCCGGCAATGGACATCCTGCCAGGTGGCTATTGCTGCGGCTGGGTGGCGCCCGTGGGGAGGGCCCTAGGTCGGAGTAGGTGGCATCAGGGCGGATGACCCGCAATGAAGCGTGGTACATCATTTCTCGCTGGCGGCCAGCTCGCCAGCAGTCTCTAAGCGCTCTTGTGCTCAATTTAATGCTTTAAAGTACGATCTGAAAACGTTCCCCTCGTTGGCCACGCCGTGGGAGGAGCGTAAGTCTCAGGATGGAGGTAATAGTTATTCGCCCTGATTCTTAGTCTGCACGAGAGCTGATGGGGAGTCTTTTCTATCCACAAAGCCTCAGTTCTTTGTCGAGCATTTAGAGGACAAGTTTGGGGAGGTGGAGGGCTTGTCCAAAATGCGCTCTGGGTCAGTACTGATACAAACGGCATCCTCCGCCTAGTCACGCAGGTTACTTGCTTGTGACAAGTTGTGGGATGTTCACGTTACCATTACACCACATGAGAGTTTAAATATGGTCCAGGGAGTTATTTTCCATAGGGACCTACTTTTGCAGTCTGACGACATGCTGCGCGCCAACTTAGAGCGTAGAGGTGTTCATTTCGTCTGGCGCGTTCATCGGGGTCCGAAGGACGATCAGGTTGCTACCGGTGCCTTCATCTTTGCCTTCGAGGGCAATACATTACCGGAGAAGGTCAAGGTGATTGTCTACCGTTATGACGTCAAGCCCTACATCCCTTCCCCGATGCGGTGCTTTAAGTGCTGGATGTTCGGGAATAAGTCCTCTCACTGTACTTCTAACCTCACATGTCGAGATTGTGGACGCCCATCTCATCCTGATACTCCATGTGCCCCGCCTCCCTTCTGTGTCAACTGCGGAGAGCATCATTCCCCTTGCTCGCCTGACTGCAAAGACTTTCAGAAAGAGCGCAAAATCATGGAATATAAGACCCTGGACCGGCTGACCAATACTGAGGCCAAAAGGAAATATGACAGACTCCATCCTGTGAGAATGACATCTTCTTACGCAGCTGCTACAACAACTGTGCTAGCCCCATCAGTTTCGAGACTTCCAGCCAACTCGATAAGCAGTAAGACTCCTCCTACCCCCTTGCCCGTGGTGGTCTCTACCCAACCGGTTGATCCTGCAGCACCTACGTCAGGAGCAACCTCCTCTCACCCGTCGGGGATGTCCGTCCCCGCTTCTCACCCGGAGAAGCATCTAACTTCTTCAGCTACACTCGACCGTAAGAGTTCCCTTGGGACCCTCCCTTCCCAGGGTTCCACCAGCGGGAAGGATGACGGCCGACCGTGGCATAAGTCCTCACCAGCGGCCGGGCGTAGGGCTTCACGATCCTCCTCTCTCCTGGAGACTGAATCGGTGAAGCCATCCCAGCCGGTGAAACCCAAGGTTCAGCAAGAGAAGTCCAAGAGAAAGACCTCTAAGGCTAAAGAACTTGCGGTGGCACCAACCCCACCGCACCTTTCACGCTCTGCGTCTGAGGATGAAGTCGAGATTCTAGCGTCCGCTGAGGACCTTGATCTCGCTGGTCCCTCAGACGCCATGGATGCCTCTCATATTAGTACTGAATTGGTGGCAGTGAGTGAACAAGCGGCGTAAATTGCCTTCCCAGTCCTTTCACGCCTTTCTCAGCCATGGACAATATCATCCTCCAGTGGAACTGCGGCAGTTTTTTCCACCATCTAGCTGAGCTCCAACAACTTATCAGTATTCACCCTTTCTTCTGCACTGCTCTTCAGGAAACTTGGTTTCCAGCAATGCGAACCCCAGCCCTCCGTGGCTATTGGCGTTATTATAAGAACTGGGCAGCATATGAAAGGGTGTCTGGTGGCGTCTGCATATATGTCCTTAACTCTCTTCACAGCGAGTCTGTCCCTCTACAAACACATTTAGAGGCTCTCGATGTTAGACTGTGGCGTCCACCACACCCGGTCACCGTCTGCAGTCTTTACCTTCCACCGGATGATGATGTTGCGCAGCATGTCCTGGCTGTGCTGATAGCCCAATTGCCGCCACCTTTCTTGCTATTGGGCGACTTCCACGCCCATAACCCTCTGTGGGGTGGGTCAGTGGCGCCATCGTTGAGCATTTATTGTCGCAGCTCGATCTCTCGCTGTTAAATGATGGTGCCTTCACACACTTCAGTGTGGCGCATGGCACATACTCCGCCATTGACCTTTCAGTCTGTAGCCCTAGCCTCTTACCGTCTCTCCAATGGAGTGTGCATGATGACCTGTGTGGTAGTGACCACTTTCCGATCTTTCTGTCACTACCACAGCGTCACTCTTCTGGGCGCCCTAGCAGATGGGCTATGAATAAGGCTGACTGGGACTTGTTCTCCTCCACTGCCGCTCTTGAGCCTGTCTCTAATGACGACAATGATGTGGTGGTTAAATCAGTCACCACCGGCATCGTTACTGCCGCCGAATCTGCCATTCCCCGCTCCTCTGGGGCCCCTCGGCGGCGGAATGTGTCTTGGTGGTCGCCTGAGATCGCTGCAGCAATTACAGATCGCTGGCGGGAGCTACAGCGTCACAAGCGACATCCCTGCATTGAACACCTGATCACCTTCAAACGGATGCGCGCGGGCCCGCCGCCTTATCCGCCAAAGCAAGCAGGAGTGCTGGGAGCGGTACGTGTCCACCATTGGCCTCCATGTCACTCCATTGCAGGTCTGGGTCAAGACTCGACGCGTCTATAGATATCGGCCACCTGTCAGCGTCCCTGCGCTCTCACTGAATGGAGCAGTTTGTACTCACTCCGACGTCATTGCAAACCACTTAGCAGAGCATTTTGCCATAAGTTCCGCTTCTGCGAATTACCCTCAGGCCTTCCGTTCCATTAAAGAGCGGATGGAACGTCGGAGCCTTTCGTTTCGCACCCACCATCCAGAATCGTACAATGTTCCATTCAGTGAGTGGGAATTCCGCAGTGCCCTTGCCGCTTGTCCTGATACCGCTCCTGGACCAGATAGCATCCACTGCCAGATGCTGAAACACCTCTCAGTGGACTGCCTGGACGGTTCCTCGACCTTTACAACCGTATTTGGGTCGAGGGTGAGTTTCTGTCGCAGTGGCGGGCAAGTATCATTATCCCCATTCTGAAACCAGGCAAGAACCCTTTGGAGGTGGACAGCTACCACCCCATTAGCCTCACCAACGTTCTTTGCAAGCTTCTTGAACGGATGGTGAGCCGGCGCTTGACTTGGGTATTGGTGTCTCGGGGCCTTCTGGCTCCATCTCAAGGTGGGTTCTGTAAAGGCCACTCCGCCGCCGAAAATCTGGTGAGCCTGGAGTCGGCCATCCGTACTGCCTTTGCCCGCCGTCAGCACCTGGTCGCTGTCTTTTTCGACATGCGGAAGGCGTACGATACGACATGGCGTCATCACATCCTTTCTACGCTTCATGGATGGGGTCTTCGGGGCCCTCTGCCGATCTTTATCAGAAATTTTCTGTCGTATCGTACCTTCCACGTGCAAGTCGCAGCCTTATATACTTCCACCCACGTCCAGGAGAACGGTGTGCCACAGGGTTCTGTTTTAAGTGTGTGCCTGTTTTTAATAGCCATTAACGGGCTCGCTGCGGCCGTGGGAAATTCTGTCTCTGCTTCCCTGTATGCTGACGACTTTTGCCTTTATTACAGCTCTACTGGCATTGCAGCTGTTGAACGTCGGCTACAGGGTGCTATCCGCAAGGCGCAGTCTTGGGCTGTAGCTCATGGGTTCCAGTTTTCGGCAGCCAAGACCTGCGTAATGCATTTCTGCCGGCGACGCACAGTCCACCCGGAGCCGCGGCTTTATCTTGTCGGCGAACTTCTGTCAGTGGTGGAATCACACAAGTTTTTGGGGGTGGTTTTCGATGGCCAGTTGACTTAGCTGCCTCATATCCGGCAGCTTAAACAGGCGTGTTGGCGGCATCTAAACGCTCTGAGATGCTTGAGCCACACCAGCTGGGGCGCCGACCGATTAACCCTGTTGCGGCTCTACCAGGCGTTAATCCAGTCCCGTCTGGATTATGGGAGCCTGGCTAATGGCTCAGCATCCCCCTCTGCATTGCGGGTGCTGGACCCAATACTGCAAAGTGGGATCCGACTTGCCACTGGTACCTTCCGCACCAGCCCTGTGGACAGCATCCTTGTTGAGGCAGGTGGCCCTCCACTGCGGTTACGACGCCAACAATTACTGGCTGCTTATGCTGCCCATGTTTTTAGCTTGCCCGGGCATCCAAATTACCGTGTCTTGTTCCCACAGTCAGTCGTCCATCTGCCAGTCCGTCGGCCCCAGTCGGGTTGTCCGATCACCGTACGCGTCAAGGAGCTTCTCTGCGGGCTTGGGTTTTTCCCTGTTCCACCTGTTTTCCGGGCGCCTCTGCGTACACCCCCGTGGTATGTTCCTCGCCCTTGCCTTCGACTCGACTTCGCACAGCGCTCGAAGGACTCGGTCCCTCCAGAGGCCTTCCGCCGCCGCTTTTATTCCATCCTGGCCACGTATCAGGGCTCTGGAATTGTTTACACCGACAGTTCGATGGTTGCTGGTCGTGTCGGGTATGCGCTAACGCTAGCGGTCCATTCCGAACAGTGGTCCATGGGGGCTGGCTGCAGCATTTACACTGCTGAGCTAGTCGCCATCTTTCGAGCCCTAGAGTATATCCGCTCCTGCTCAGGTGAGCCCTTCGTTATCTGTAGCGATTCCCTGAGCGGTTTACGAGCTCTCGACCAGTGTTTTCCACATTCTCATCTGGTGATGGCTATCCATGAGTCCCTGCATACTCTTGCGCGATGCGGCCGCTCTGTGGTCTTTGTGTGGACCCCTGGTCCCGTCGGTATCCTGGGCAATGAACATTTTGACCGCCTGGCGAAAGAGGCCATGAGACAACCGTCTCTGGATGTTGGCCTCCCAGAGACTGATTTGCGGGCAGTCCTCCGCCGAAAAGTTTTTGCGCTTTGGGTCGCTGAATGGCGCGATCGGATCACGCCCAATAAACTCTGTGCCATTAAGGAGACGACGACTGTGTGGCGGTCATCCATGCGAACCAACTGCAGGGACTCAGTCGTCCTTTGTCAGCTCCGCATTGGCCACTCCCGGCTAACACACAGTTATTTACTGCGCCGGGAGGACCCTCCTGTACGTCGCTGCGGGACGACTTTGACAGTGGCCCACATTTTGTTGGCCTGCTTCCTTTTAGCTGTGGTCAGGCAGACATTTGCGCTGCCTGATACGCTCACTGCCCTTTTATATGTTGACCCTGTTATGGCTGGCTTAGTTTTACGTTTTATTAGGGCAGGGAGTTTTTATTCTTTAATCTGAGTGTTTCTGTTTTATTTTATTGTTTTGTGTTGATCCTGGCCTTTGGAATACGGTTTTAAACTAAGTTTTTAATGCGTTTTCGGTGGCTAGCTTTTCCCTTTATTTTTGTTCATATGGTCGGCTCACCACTGTCACGCTCCGTGTGATTTTATTTCGTTTTGTCTGGTCAATGTCTATGTCTCTTTTGTTCTGTGTCATCTGTCACCTATTCAGTAGAACATTTTTTATTCTCTGTGGATATTCTCAGTATTTGGGAAATAGGGAACGATGACCTCTGCACTATGGTCCCTTTAACCCTTAAACCAACCATCCAAAATGCGATGATTCTGTCAGTGTAGTATTCATACCAACAAAGAGACTCAAATGAGGGAGCAGTTTTCTGCAGTTTCTCTCTGGAATACTTCACATAGGATAATGGATGAAATGCGATGATTCTGTCAGTGTAGTAATCATACCAACAAAGAGACTCAAACGAGGGAGAAGCTTTCTGCAGTTTCTATCTAAAATACTTCACATAGGAAAATGGATGAAATGTGATGGTTCTGTCAGTGTAGTAATCGTACCAAGAAAGAGACTCAAATGATGGAAGAGCTTCCTGCAGCTTCTCTCTGGAATACTTCACATTGGATAATGAATGGAATGCAATGATTCTGTCAGTGTAGTAATCATACCAACAAAGAGATACAAATGAGGTAGGAGCTTCCTGCAGCTTCTCTCTGAAATACTTCACATAGGATAATGGATGAAATGCGATGATTCTGTCAGTGTAGTAATCATACCAACAAAGAGACTCAAATGAGGGAGGAACATTCTGTACATTCACTCGGAAATACTTCACATAAGGTAATGGATGAAATGCGATGATTCTGTGAGTGTAGTAATCATACCAACAAAGAGCCTCAAATGAGGGAGGAGCTTTCTGCAGTTTCTCTCTGAAATACTTCACATAGGATAATGGATGAAATGCGATGATTCTGTCATTGTAGTAATCATACCAACAAAGAGACTCAAATGACGGGGGAGCTTTCTAAGGTTTCTCTATGAAATACTTTACCTAGGATAATGGATGAAATACGATGATTCTGTCAGTGTAGTCGTCATATTAACAAAGAGACTGAAATGAGGGAGGGGCTTTCTGCAGTTTCTCTCTGAAACACTTCACATAGGATAATGGATGAATGCAATGATTCTGACAGTGTAGTATTCATGTCAACAAAGAGACTCCTATGACTGAGGAGCTCTCTGCATCTTCCTCTCTCGAATTTTTCACATAGGATAATGGATGAAATGTGATGAATCTGTCAGTGTAGTAGTCATACCAACAAAGAGACTCAAATTAGGGTGGAGCATTCTGCAGTTTTTCTCTGAAATACTTCACATAGGATAAATGATGAAATGCGATGATTCTGTCAGTGTAGTAATTATATTAACAGAGAGACAGAAATGAGTGGGGAGCGTTCTGCAGTTTCTCTCCGAAATACTTCAGGTGGGTAATGGATGAAATGCGATGATTCTGTCAGTGTAGTAATCATACCAACACTGAGACTCAAATAAGGGAGGAGCTTTCTGAAGTTTCTCTCTGAAATACTTTACCTAGGGTAATGGATGAAATGCGATGATTCTGTCAGTGTAGTAATCATACCAACAGACAGACACAAATGAGGGGGTAGCTTTCTGCAGTTACTCCCTGTAATACTTCACATAGGATTGTGGATCAAATGCGATGATTTTGTCAGTGTAGTAATCATACCAAAAAAGAGACTCAACTGAACGAGGAGCTTTCAGCAGTTCCTCTCTGAAATACATCAAATAGGATAGTGGATGCAATGTGATTGTTCTGTCTGTGTAGTAAACATACCACAAAGAACTGCAAATGAGGGAGGAGCTTTCGGCAGCTCCTCTCAGAAATGCTTCACATCAGATAATGGATGAAATGAGTTGATTCAGTCAGTGTAGTAATCATACCAACAAAGAGACCCAAATGAGGGAGGAGTTTTCTGCAGATTCTCTCTGAAATACTCTACCTAGGATAATGGATGAAATACATTGATTCTGTCAGTGTAGTCGTCATACCAACAAAGAGACTCAAATGAGGGAGAGGCTTTCCACAGTTCCTCTCTCGGATACTTCACATAGTATAATGGATGAAATGCGATGATTCTGTCAGTGAAGTAATCATACGAACAAAGGGACTCAAATGAGAGAGTAGCTTTCTGCAGATTCCCTCTGAAATACTTCTGATAGGATAATGGATGAATTGCGATGATTCTGTCAGTGTAGTAATCATACCAACAAAGAGACTCAAATGAGGGACGAGCTTTCTGCAGTTTCTCTCTGAAACACTTCACATAGGATAATGGATGAAATGCGATGATTCTGTCAGTCTAGTAATCATGTCAAAAGAGAGACTCAAATGAGGGAGGAGCTCTCGGCAGTTCCTCTCTAGAATTTCTCACATATGATATTTGACGAAATGCGATGATTCTGTCAGTGTAGTTATCATACCAACAAAGAGACTCAAATGAGGGGGGAGCTTCCTGCAGTTTCTCTCTGAAATTTTTCACATAGGATAATGGATGAAATGCGATGATTCTGTCAGTGTAGTAATCATACCAACACTGAGACTCAAATGAGGGAGGAGTTTTCAGCAGATTCTCTCTGAAATACTTTACCTAGGATAATGGATGAAATACAATGATTCTGTCAATGTAGTCGTCATACCAACAAACAGACTCAAATGAGGGAGGGGCTTTCCATAGTTCCTCTCTGGAATACTTCACATAGGATAATGGATGAAATGCAATGATTCTGTCAGTGAAGTAATCATACGAACAAAGGGACTCAGATGAGGGAGGAGCTTTCTGCAGATTCCCTCTGAATTACTTTACCTAGGTTAATGGATGATATACGATGATTCTGTCAGTGTAGTCGTCATACCAACAAAGAGACCCAAATGACGGAGGGGCTTTCTACCGTTCCTCTCTGGAATACTACACATAGGATAATGGATGAGATGCGATGATTCTGTCAGTGAAGTAATCATACCAACAAAGAGACTCAAATGAGGGAGGAGCTTTCTGCAGTTTCTCTCTGAAACACTTCACATAGCATAATGGATGAAATGCGATGTTTCTGTCACTGTAGTAATCATATCAACAAAGAGACTCAAATAAGGGAGGAGTTATCTGCAGTTGCTCTCTGGAATTTTTCACACGGGATAATGGATGAAATGCAATGATTCTGTTAGTGTAGTTTTCATACCAACAAAGGGACTCAAATGAGTAGGGAGACTTCTGCAGTTTCTCTCTGAAATACACTCCTGGAAATGGAAAAAAGTAAACATTGACACCGGTGTGTCAGACCCACCATACTTGCTCCGGACACTGCGAGAGGGCTGTACAATCAATGATCACACGCACGGCACAGCGGACACACCAGGAACGGCGGTGTTGGCCGCCGAATGGCGCTAGCTGCGCAGCATTTGTGCACCGCCGCCGTCAGTGTCAGCCAGTTTGCCGTGGCATACGGAGCTCCATCGCAGTCTTTAACACTGGTAGCATGCCGCGACAGCGTGGACGTGAACCGTATGTGCAGTTGACGGACTTTGAGCGATGGCGAATAGTTAGCATGCGGGAGGCCGGTTGGACGTACCGCCGAATTGCTCAACACGTCGGCGTGAGGTCGCCACAGGACATCGATGTTGTCGCCAGTGGTCGGCGGAAGGTGCACGTGCCCGTCGACCTGGGACCGGACCGCAGCGACGCACGGATGCACGCCAAGACCGTAGGATCCTACGCAGTGCCGTAGGGGACCGCACCGCCACTTCCCAGCAAATTAGGGACACTGTTGCGCCTGGGGTATCGGCGAGGACCATTCGCAACCGTCTTCATGAAGCTGGGCTACGGTCCCGCACACCGTTAGGCCGTCTTCCGCTCACGCCCCAACATCGTGCAGCCCGCCTCCAGTGGTGTCGCGACAGGCGTGAATGGAGGGACGAATGGAGACGTGTCGTCTTCAGCGATGAGAGTCGCTTCTGCCTTGGTGCCAATGATGGTCGTATGCGTGTTTGGCGCCGTGCAGGAGAGCGCCACAATCAGGACTGTATACGACTGAGGCACACAGGGCCAACACCCGCCATCATGGTGTGGGGAGCGATCTCCTACACTGGCCGTACACCACTGGTGATCGTCGAGGGGACACTGAATAGTGCACGGTGCATCCAAAATGTCATCGAACCCATCGTTCTACCATTCCTAGACCGGCAAGGGAACTTGCTGTTCCAACAGGACAATCCACGTCCGAATGTATCCCGTGCCACCCAACGTGCTCTAGTAGGTGTAAGTCAACTACCCTGGCCAGCAAGATCTCCGGATCTGTCCTCCATTGGGCATGTTTGGGACTGGATGAAGCGTCGTCTCACGCGGTCTGCACGTCCAGCACGAACGCTGGTCCAACTGAGGCGCCAGGTGGAAATGGCATGGCAAGCCGTTCCACAGGACTACATCCAGCATCTCTAAGATCGTCTCCATGGGAGAATAGCAGCCTGCATTGCTGCGAAATGTGGATATACACTGTACTAGTGCCGACATTGTGCATGCTCTGTTGCCTGTGTCTATGTGCCTGCGGTTCTGTCAGTGTGATCATGTGATGTATCTGACCCCAGGAATGTGTCAATAAAGTTTCCCCTTCCTGGGACAATGAATTCATGGTGTTCTTATTTCAATTTCCAGGAGTGTACTTCAGTAGGATAATGGATGAAATGCGATGATTCTGTTAGTGTAGTAATCATACCAACAAAGACACCCAAATGAGGGAGGAGCTTTAGGCAGTTTCTCTCTGAAATACTTCACATTGGATAATGGATGAAATGCGATGATTCTGTCAGTGTAGTAATCACACCAACAAAGAGACTCAAATGAGGGAGGAGCTTTATGCAGTTTCTCTCTGAAATACTTCACATTGGATAATGGATGAAATGCGATGATTCTGTCAGTGTAGGAATCAAACCAACAAAGAGTCTCAAATGAGGGTGGAGCTTTCTGCAGTTTCTCTCTGGAATACTTCACATAGGATAATGGATGAAATGCAATACCTCTGTCAGTGTAGTCATCATACCAACAAAGCAAAACAAATGGGCGAGGAGCTTCCTGCAGTTTCTCTCTGAAATACTTCACAAAGGATAATGGATGAAATGCGATGATTCTGGCTTTGTACTAACCATACCAACAAAGATACTCATATGAGGGAGGAGCTTTCTGCGGTTTCTGTCTGAAATACATCACATAGGATTATGGACGAAATGCGATGATTCTGTCAGTGTAGTAATCATACCAACAGAGACTCAAATTAGGTAGCAGCTTTCTGTAGATTCTCTCTGGAGATTTTTGCATATGATAATGGATGAAATTCGATGATTCTGCCAGTGTAGTAATCATACCAACAAAGAGACTCAAATGAGGAAGGAGTGGTGGTGGTGGTTAGTGTTTAACGTCCCGTCGACAACGAGGTCATTAGAGACGGAGCGCAAGCTCGGGTTAGGAAAGGATTGGGAAGGATATCGGCCGTGCCCTTTCAAAGGAACCATCCCGGCATTTGCCTGAAACGGTTTAGGGAAATCACGGAAAACCTAAATCAGGATGGCCGGAGACGGGATTGAACCGTCGTCCTCCAGAAGGCGAGTCCAGTGTGCTAACCACTGCGCCACCTCGCTCGGTCAAATGAGGAAGGAGCTTGCTGTACTTTCTCTCAGAAATACTTCACATAGGTTAATGGATGAAATGCGATGATTCTGTCAGTGTAGTAAACATACCAACAAAGAGTCTCAAATGAGAGGGGAGCTCTCTGAAGTTTCTCTCAGAAATACTTTACCTAGGATAATGGATGAAATGCGATGACTCTGTCAGTGTAGTAATCATACCAACAAAGTGTCTCAAATGAGGAGGGACGTTTCCGCAGTTTATCTCTGAAATACTTCACATAGGATTATCGATGAAATGCGACGAATCCGTCAGTGTAGTCATCATACCAACAAAGAGACTCAAATGAACGAGGAGCTTTCTGCAGTTTCTCCCTGGAATACTTCACATAGGATAATAGATGAAATGGGATGATTCTGTCAGTGTAGTAATCATACCACCAAACAGACACAAACGAGGGGGGAGCTTTCTGCAGTTTCTCTCTGGAATACATCACATAGGAAAATGGACGAAATGCGATGATTATGTCAGTGTAGTAATCATACTAACAAAGAGACTCAAATGAGGCAGAACCTTTCTGCAGTTTCTCTCTCAAACACTTCACATTAGATAATGGATGAAATGCGATGATTCTGTCAGTGTAGTAACCATGCCAACAAAGAGACTCAAATCAGGGAGTAGCTTTCTGCAGTTTCTCTCCGAAAAACTTCAGATTGGATAATGGATGAAATGCGATGATTCCGCCAGAGTAGTAATCATACCAACATAGAGACTCAAATGAGGGAGGAGCCATCAGCAGTTTCTCTCTGAATTACTTTACCTAGGATAACGGATGAAATAAGATGATTCTGTCAGTGTAGTCGTCATACCAACAAAGAGACTGAAATGAGGGAGGGGCTTTCTACCGTTAGTCTCTGGAATACTTCACATAGGATCATGGATGGAATGCGATCATTCTGTCAGTGTAATAATCAGACCAACAAAGAGACTCAAATGAGGTAAGAGCTTTCTGAAGTTTCTCTCGAAACACTTCACATAGGACAATGGATGAAATGCGATGATTCTGACAGTGTAGTAATCATCTCAACAAAGCGACTCAAATGACTGAGGAGCTCTCTGCAGTTCCTCTCTCGAATTTTTCACATAGGATACTGGATTAAATGTGATGATTCTGTCAGTGTAGTAATCATACCAACAAAGAGTCTCAAATGAGGGAGGACATTTCTGCAGTTTCTTTCTGAAATACTTCACATTAGATAATGGATGAGATGCGATGATTCTTTCAGTGTAGTAGTAATACGAACAAAGAGACTCAAATGAGGGAGGAGCTTTCTGCAGATTCTCTCCGAAAAACTGCAGATAGGAAAATGGATGAAACGCGTTGATTCTGTCAGTGTAGTAATCATAATAACAAAGAGAATCAAATGAGGAAGGAGCTGTCAGTAGTTTCCCTCTGGCATTTGCCACATAGGATATTGGATGAAATGCGATGATTCTGTCAGTGAAGTAATCATACCAACAAAGAGACTCAAACGAGAGAGGAGCTTCCTGCAGTTTCTCTCTGGAATACTTGACATAGGATAATGGATGAAAAGTGATGATTCTGTCAGTGTAGCAATCATACCAACAGAGACTCAAATGAGGAAGGAGCTTTCTGTAGTTTCTCTCTGGAATTTTTTCAAAGGATAATGGATGAAATTCGATGATCTGTCAGTGTAGTAATCATACCAACAAAGAGACTCAAATGAGGGGGGTGCTTTTGGCAGTTTCACTCTGAAATGCTTCACATAGGATAAAGCATGAAATGTGATGATTCTGTCAGTGTAGTAATCGTACCAACAAACAGACTCAAAAGAGGGAGGAGCTTTGTGCAGTTTCTCTCTGGAATACTTCACATAGGATAATGCATGAAATGTGATGCTTCTGTCAGTGTAGTAATCATACCAAAAAGAGACAAAAATGAGGGAGGAGCTTTCTGCAGTTACACTCTGGAATACTTCTGACAGGATAATGGATGAAATGCGATGATTCTGTCAGTGTAGTAATCATACCAACAAAGAAACTCAAATGAGGGAGGATCTTTCTGCAGTTCCTCTCTGAATTACTTTATATAGGATAATGGATGAAATGCGATGATTCTGTGAGTGAAGTCATCATACCAAAAAAGAGACTCAAGTGATGGAGGAGCATTTAGCATTTTCTCTCTGGATTATTTCACTTAGGCTAATGGATGAAATGCGATGATTCTGTCAGTGTAGTAATCATACCAACAAAGAGACTCAAATGAGGGAGGAGCTTTCTGCAGTTCCTCTCTGAAATACTTTATATAGGATAATGGATGAAATGCGATGATTCTGTCAGTGTAGTAATCATACCAACAAAATTACTCAAATGAGGGAGGAGCTTTCTGCAGTTTCACTCCGAAAATCTTCAGATAGGCTAATGGATGAAATGCGATTATTCTGTCAGTGTGGAAATCATACCAACAAAGTGACTCAAATGAGGGAGGAGCTCTCTGTAGTTTCTCTCTGGAATTTTTCACATAGGGTAATGAATGAAACGCGATGATTCTGTCAGTGTAGTAATCATACCAACTTAGAAAATCAAATGAGGGAGGAGCTTTCTGTAGTTTCTCTCTGGAATTTTTCAAATAGGGTAATGAATGAAATGCGATGATTCTGTCAGTGTAGTAATCGTACCAACATAGAGAATCAATGAGGAAGGAGCACTCTGCAGTTTCTCTCTGGAATTTTCCACATAGGATGTTAGATGAAATGCGATTATTCTGTCAGTGAAGTAATCATACTAACAAAGAAACGTAAGTGAGGGAGGAGTTTTCTGCAGTTACTCTCTGAAATACTTCATTTCGAAAAATGGAGGAAATGTGATGCTTCTGGCTTTGTACTAACCATATCACCATAGATACTCATATGTGGGAGGAGCTTTCTGCGGTTTCTCTCTGAAATACCTCATATATAATAATGGATGAAATGCGATGATTCTGTCAGTGTAGTAATCATACTAACAAACAGACACAAATGAGGGGGAAGCTTTCTGCAGTTCGTCTCTGGACTACTTAACATAGGATAATGGATGAAATACGATGATTCTGTCAGTGTAGTCGTCATACCAACAAAGAGTCTTAAGTGAGGGAGGGGCCTTCCACTGTTCCTCTCTGGAATACTTCACATAGGATAATGGATGAAATGCAATGATTCTGTCAGTGAAGTAATCATACCCAAAAAAGGGACTCAAATGAGGGAGGAGCTTTCTGCAGACTCCCTCTGAAACACTTTACCTGGGATAATGGATGAAATACGATGATTCTGTCAGTGTAGTTGTCATACCAACAAAGAGACTCAAATGAGGGAGGGCCTTTCTTCTGTTCCTCTCTGGAATACTCCACATAGGATAATGGATGAAATGCGATGATTCTGTCAGTGAAATAATCATACCAACAAAGAGACTCAAATGAGGGATGAGCTTTCTGCAGTTTCTCTCTTTAATACTTCTGATAGGATAATGGATAAATTGCAAAGATTCTGTCAGTGTAGTAATCATACCAACAAAGAGATTCAAATGAGGGAGGAGCTTCCTGCAGTTTCCCTCTGAACCACTTCACATAGGATAATGGATGAAAAGCGATGATTCTGTCAGTGTAGTAATCATATCAACAAAGAGACTCAAATAAGGGGGAAGCCCTCTGCAGTTGCTCTCTGGAATTTTTCACACGGGATAATGGATGAAATGCGATGATTCTGTCAGTGTAATTATCGTACCAACAAAGAGACTCAAATGAGGGGGGAGCCTTCTGCAGTTTCTCTCTGAAATACTTCAGTAGGATAATGGATGAAATGCGATGATTCTGTCAGTGTAGTAATCATACCGACAAAGAGACTCAAACGAGGGAGGAGCTCTCTGCAGTTTCTCACTGAAACACTTCACATACGATAATCGATGAAATGCGATGATTCTGTCAGTGCACTAATCATGACAACAAAGGGACTCAAATGAGGGAGGAGCTCTCTGCAGTTCCTCTCTCGAAATTTTCACATAGGATAATGGATGAAATGCGATGATTCTGTCAGTGCAGTAACCATACCAACAAAGAGACTCAACTGAGGGAATAGCTATCTGCTGTTTCTCTCTGGAGTACCTCAGATAGGATAATGGATGAAATGTGCTGATTCTGACAGTGTAGTAATCATACAAAGAAGAGACAAAAATGAGGGAGGAGCTTTCTGCAGTTTCACTCTGGAATACTTCAGATAGGATAATGGATGAAATGCGATGATTCTGTCAGTGTAGTAATCATACCAACAAAGAAACTCAAATGAGGGAGGATCTTTCTGCAGTTCCTCTTTGAAATACTTTATATAGGATAATGGATGAAATGCGATGATTCTGTGAGTGAAGTCATCATACCAAAAAAGAGACTCAAATGATGGAGGGGCATTTAGCATTTTCTCTCTGGAATATTTCACTTAGGCTAATGGATGCAATGCGATGATTCTGTCAGTGTAGGAATCAACCCAAAAAAGAGACTCAACTGAGGGAGGAGCTATCTGCTGTTTCTCTCTGGAAAACTTCAGATAGGATAATGGCTGAAATGCGATGATTCTGTCAGTGTAGTAATCATACCAACAAAGAGACTCAGATGTGGGAGGACCTTTCTGCAGTTTCTCTGTGTAATACTTCACATAGGATAATGGATGAAATGCGATGATTCTGTCAGTGTAGTAATCATACCAAAAAAGAGACTCAAATGAAGGAGGAACTTTCACCTGTTCCTCTCTGAAATACATCAAATAGGATGGTGGATGCAATGTGATTATCCTGTCTGTGTAGTAAACACACAACAAATAATTGCAAATTAAAACGGAGCTTTCGGCAGCTCCTCTCAGAAATATTTCACATCGGATAATGGATGAAATGCGATGATTCTGTCAGTGAAGTAATCATACCAACAAAGAGACTCAAATGAGGGAGGAGTTTTCTGCAATTTTGTCACTGAAATACTTTACATAATATAATGGATGAAATGCAATGTTTCTGTCAGTGTAGTAACCATACCAACAAACAGACTCAAATGAGAGAGGAGGTTTCTGCAGTTTCTCTCTGAAATACTTCACATAGGATAATGGATGAAATGCGATGATTCTGTCAGTGTAGGAATCAAACCAACAAAGAGTCTCAAATGAGGGAGGAGCTCTCTGCAGTTTCTCTCTGGAATACTTCACATAGGATACTGGATGAAATGCAATGATTGTGTCTGTGTAGTAATCATACCAACAAAGAGACTCAAATAAGGGAGAAGCTTTCTGCAGTATCTCACTGAAATACTTCTCATAGGATAATGGATGAAATGCGATACCTCTGTCAGTGTAGTCATCATACCAACAAAGCAATTCAAATGAGCGAGGAGCTTTCTGCAGTTTCTCTCTGAAATACGTCACATATAATAATGGATGACATGCGATGATTCTGGCTTGTACTAACCATACCAACAAAGATACTCATATGAGGGAGGAGCTTTCTGCGGTTTCTGTCTGAAATACATCACATAGGATAATGGACGAAAAGCGATGATTCTATCAGTGTAGTAATCATAACAGCAGAGACTCAAATTAGGGAGGTGCATTCTGTAGCTTCTCTCTGGAAATTTTTACATATGTTAAAGGATGAAATTCGATGATTCTGAAAGTGAAGTAATCATTCCAGCAAAGATACTCAAATGAGGAAGGAACTTGCTGTACTTTCTCTCAGAAATACTTCTCATAGGATAATGGATGAAATGAGATGATTCTGTCAGTGTAGTAATCATACCAACAAACAGACTCAAATGAGGGGGGAGCTTTCTGAAGTTTCTCTGTAAAGTACTTTACCTAGGATAATGGATGAAATGCGATGATTCTGTCAGTGTAGTAATCATACCAACAAAGAGCCTCAAATGAGGGAGGAGCTTTCTGCAGTTTCTCTCTGAAACACTTCACATAGGATAATGGATGAAATGCGATGATTCTGTCAGTCTAGTAATCATGTCAAAAGAGAGACTCAAATGAGGGAGGAGCTCTCTGCAGTTCCTCTCTAGAATTTCTCACTTATGATATTTGACGAAATGTGATGATTCTGTCAGTGTAGTTATCATACCAACAAAGAGACTCAAATGAGGGGGGAGCTTCCTGCAGTTTCTCTCTGAAATTTTTCACATAGGATAATGGATGAAATGCGATGATTCTGTCAGTGTAGTAATCATACCAACAATGAGACTCGAATAAGATTGGAGCTTTTTGCAGTTTCTCTCTGAAATACTTCACATAGGATAACGGATGAAATGCGATGATTCTGTCAGTGTAGTAATCATACCAACAAAGAGACTCAAATGAGGGGGGAGCTTTCTAAAGTTTCTCTACGAAATACTTTACCTGGGATAATGGATGAAATACGATGATTCTGTCAGTGTAGTCGTCATACGAACAAAGAGACTGAAATGAGGGAGGGGCTTTCTGCAGTTTCTCTCGGAAATAATTTACATAGAATAATGGATGAAACGTGATGATTCTGACAGTGTAGTATTCATGTCAACAAAGAGACTCATCTGACTGAGGAGCTCTCTGCTGTTCCTCTCTCGAAACACATCACATAGGATAATGGATGAAACGTGACGATTCTGACAGTGTGGTATTCATGTCAACAAAGAGACTCAACTGACTGAGGAGCTCTCTTCTGTTCCTCTCTCAAAATTTTTAACATAGGATAATGGATGATATGTGATGAATCTGTCAGTGTAGTAGTCATACCAACAAAGAGACTCAAATTAGGGTGGAGCATTCTGCAGTTTCTCTCTGAAATACTTCACATTGGATAAATGACGAAATGCGATGATTCTGACAGTGTAGTACTTATCTTAACAGAGAGACAGAATTGAGTGGGGAGCATTCTGCAGTTTCTCTCCGAAATACTTCAGGTAAATAATGGATGAAATGCGATGATTCTGTCAGTGTAGTAATCATACCAACACTGAGGCTCAAATGAGGGAGGAGTTTTCAGCAGATTCCCTCTGAATTACTTTACCTAGGTTAATGGATGATATACGATGATTCTGTCAGTGTAGTCGTCATACCAACAAAGAGACCCAAATGACGGAGGGGCTTTCTACCGTTCCTCTCTGGAATACTACACATAGGATAATGGATGAGATGCGATGATTCTGCCAGTGAAGTAATCATACCAACAAAGAGACTCAAATGAGGGAGGAGCTTTCTGCAGTTTCTCTCTGAAACACTTCACATAGCATAATGGATGAAATGCGATGTTTCTGTCACTGTAGTAATCATATCAACAAAGAGACTCAAATAAGGGAGGAGTTATCTGCAGTTGCTCTCTGGAATTTTTCACACGGGATAATGGATGAAATGCGATGATTCTGTCAGTGTAGTTTTCATACCAACAAAGCGTCTCAAATGAGTAGGGAGACTTCTGCAGTTTCTCTCTGAGATACACTCCTGGAAATGGAAAAAGGTACACATTGACACCGGTGTGTCAGACCCACCATACTTGCTCCGGACACTGCGAGAGGGCTGTACAAGCAATGATCACACGCACGGCACAGTGGACACACCAGGAACGGCGGTGTTGGCCGCCGAATGGCGCTAGCTGCGCAGCATTTGTGCACCGCCGCCGTCAGTGTCAGCCAGTTTGCCGTGGCATACGGAGCTCCATCGCAGTCTTTAACACTGGTAGCATGCCGCGACAGCGTGGATGTGCAGTTGACGGACTTTGAGCGAGGGCGAATAGTGGGCATGCGGGAGGCCGGGTGGACGTACCGCCGAATTGCTCAACACGTCGGCGTGAGGTCGCCACAGGACATCAATGTTGTCGCCAGTGGTCGGCGGAAGGTGCACGTGCCCGTCGACCTGGGACCGGACCGCAGCGACGCACGGATGCACGCCAAGACCGTAGGATCCTACGCAGTGCCGTAGGGGACCGCACCGCCACTTCCCAGCAAATTAGGGACACTGTTGCGCCTGGGGTATCGGCGAGGACCATTCGCAACCGTCTTCATGAAGCTGGGCTACGGTCCCGCACACCGTTAGGCCGTCTTCCGCTCACGCCCCAACATCGTGCAGCCCGCCTCCAGTGGTGTCGCGACAGGCGTGAATGGAGGGACGAATGGAGACGTGTCGTCTTCAGCGATGAGAGTCGCTTCTGCCTTGGTGCCAATGATGGTCGTATGCGTGTTTGGCGCCGTGCAGGTGAGCGCCACAATCAGGACTGTATACGACCGAGGCACACAGGGCCAACACCCGCCATCATGGTGTGGGGAGCGATCTCCTACACTGGCCGTACACCACTATTGATCGTCGAGGGGTCACTGAATAGTGCACGGTGCATCCAAAGTGTCATCGAACCCATCGTTCTACCATTCCTAGACCGGCAAGGGAACTTGCTGTTCCAACAGGACAATGCACGTCCGAATGTATCCCGTGCCACCCAACGTGCTCTAGAAGGTGTAAGTCAACTACCCTGGCCAGCAAGATCTCCGGATCTGTCCCCCATTGAGCATGTTTGGGACTGGATGAAGCGTCGTCTCACGCGGTCTGCACGTCCAGCACGAACGCTGGTCCAACTGAGGCGCCAGGTGGAAATGGCATGGCAAGCCGTTCCACAGGACTACATCCAGCATCTCTAAGATCGTCTCCATGGGAGAATAGCAGCCTGCATTGCTGCGAAAGGTGGATATACACTGTACTAGTGCCGACATTGTGCATGCTCTGTTGCCTGTGTCTATGTGCCTGCGGTTCTGTCAGTGTGATCATGTGATG
Source organism: Schistocerca americana (assembly GCF_021461395.2). Lineage (NCBI taxonomy): Eukaryota > Metazoa > Arthropoda > Insecta > Orthoptera > Acrididae > Schistocerca > Schistocerca americana. Next base: position 65,267,294 of record NC_060121.1, read on the forward strand.
TATCTGACCCCAGGAATGTGTCAATAAAGTTTCCCCTTCCTGGGACAATGAATTCATGGTGTTCTTATTTCAATTTCCAGGAGTGTACTTCAGTAGGATAATGGATGAAATGCGATGATTCTGTTAGTGTAGTAATCATACCAACAAATACACCCAAATGAGGGAGGAGCTTTCTGCAGTTTCTCGCTGAAACACTTCACATACGATAATAGTCGAAATGCGTTGATTCGGTCAGTGTAGCAATCATGTCAACAAAGAGACTTAAATGAGGGAGGAGCTTTCTGCAGTTTCTCTCTGGTATACTTCACATAGGATAATGAATGGAATACAATGATTCTGTCAGTGTAGTAATCATACCAACAAAGAGACTCAGATGAGGGAGGAGCTTTCTGCAGTTTCTCACTGAAATACTTTACATAAGATAATGGATGAAATGCAATGATTCTGTCAGTGTAGTAATCACACCAACAAAGAGACTCAAATGAGGGAGGAGCTTTAGGCAGTTTCTCTCTGAAATACTTCACATTGGATAATGGATGAAATGCGATGATTCTGTCAGTGAAGTAATCATACCAACAAAGACACTCAAATGATGGAGGAGCTTTCTGCAGTATCTCTCTAAAATACTTCACATAGGATAATGGATGAAATGCGATGTTTCTGTCTGTGTAGTAATCATACCAACAAAGAGTTTAAAATGACGGAGGAGCTTTCTGCAGTTCCTCTCCGAAATAATTCATATAGGATAATGGATGAAGTGCGATGATTCTGTGAGTGAAGTCATCATACCAAAAAAGAGACTCAAATGAATGAGGAGCGTTCAGAGGTTCCTCTCCGGAATACTTCACATAGAATAATGGATGAAATGCGTTGATTCTGCCTGTGTAGTAATCATACCAACAAAGAGACTCAACTGAGGGAGGAGCTATCTGCTGTTTCTCTCTGGAATACTTCAGATAGGATAATGGATGAAATGCGATGATTCTGTCAGTGTAGTAATCATACCAACAAAGAGACTCAGATGTGGGAGGAGCTTTCTGCAGTTTCTCTCTGTAATACTTCACATAGGATAATGGATGAAATGCGATGATTCTGTCAGTGTAGTAATCATACCAAAAAAGAGACTCAAATGAAGGAGGAACTTTCACCTGTTCCTCTCTGAAATACATCAAATAGGATAGTGGATGCAATGTGATTATCCTGTCTGTGTAGTAAACACACAACAAATAATTGCAAATTAAAGCGGAGCTTTCGGCAGCTCCTCTCAGAAATATTTCACATCGGATAATGGATGAAATGCGATGATTCTGTCAGTGAAGTAATCATACCAACAAAGAGACTCAAATGAGGGAGGAGCTTCCTGCAGTTTCTCTCGGGAATACTTCACATAGGATAATGAATGGAATGCAATGGTTCTGTCAGTGTAGTAATCATACCAACAAAGAGATACATTTGAGGTAGGCGCTTTTTTGCAGATTCTCTCTCAGATACTTCACATAGGATAATGGATGAAATGCAATGATTCTCTCAGTGTAGTAATCATACCAACAAAGAGACTCAAATGAGGGAGGAGTTTTCTGCAATTTTGTCACTGAAATACATTACATAATATAATGGATGAAATGCAATGTTTCTGTCAGTGTAGTAACCATACCAACAAAGAGACTCAAATGAGGGAGGAGGTTTCTGCAGTTTCTCTCTGAAATACTTCACATAGGATATTGGATGAAATGCGATGATTCTGCCAGTGTAGGAATCAAACCAACAAAGAGTCTCAAATGAGGGAGGAGTTTTCTGCAGTTTCTCTCTGGAATACTTCACATAGGATACTGGATGAAATGCAATGATTGTGTCTGTGTAGTAATCATACCAACAAAGAGACTCAAATAAGGGAGAAGCTTTCTGCAGTATCTCACTGAAATACTTCTCATAGGATAATGGGTGAAATGCGATACCTCTGTCAGTGTAGTCATCATACCAACAAAGCAATTCAAATGAGCGACGAGCTTTCTGCAGTTTCTCTCTGAAATACTTCACATATAATAATGGATGACATGCGATGATTCTAGCTTGTACTAACCATACCAACAAAGATACTCATATGAGGGAGGAGCTTTCTGCGGTTTCTGTCTGAAATGCATCACATAGAATAATGGACGAAAAGCGATGATTCTGTCAGTGTAGTAATCATACCAGCAGAGACTCAAATTAGGGAGGTGCATTCTGTAGCTTCTCTCTGGAAATTTTTACATATGATAATGGATGAAATTCGATGATTCTGAAAGTGTAGTAATCATACCGGCAAAGATACTCAAATGAGAAAGGAACTTGCTGTACTTTCTCTCAGAAATACTTCTCATAGGATAATGGATGAAATGCGATGACTCTTTCAGTGTAGTAATCATACCAACAAACAGACTCAAATGATGGGGGAGCTTTCTAAAGTTTCTCTCTAAAATACTTTACCTAGGATAATGGATGAAATGCGATGATTCTGTCAGTGTAGTAATCATACCAACAAAGAGTCTCAAATGAGGGAGGAGCTTTCTGCAGTTTCTCTCTGAAACACTTCACATAGGATAATGGATGAAATGCGATGATTCTGTCAGTCTAGTAATCATGTCAAAAGAGAGACTCAAATGAGGGAGGAGCTCTCTGCAGTTCCTCTCTAGAATTTCTCACATATGATATTTGACGAAATGCGATGATTCTGTCAGTGTAGTTATCATACCAACAAAGAGACTCAAATGAGGGGGGAGCTTCCTTCAGTTTCTCTCTGAAATTTTTCACATAGGATAATGGATGAAATGCGATGATTCTGTCAGTGTAGTACTCATACCAACAATGAGACTCGAATAAGATTGGAGCTTTTTGCAGTTTCTCTCTGAAATACTTCACATAGGATAATGGATGAAATGCGATGATTCTGTCAATGTAGTAATCATACCAACAAAGAGACTCAAATGAGGGGGGAGCTTTCTAAAGTTTCTCTACGAAATACTTTACCTGGGATAATGGATGAAATACGATGATTCTGTCAGTGTAGTCGTCATACGAACAAAGAGACTGAAATGAGGGAGGGGCTTTCTGCAGTTTCTCTCGGAAATAATTTACATAGAATAATGGATGAAACGTGATGATTCTGACAGTGTAGTATTCATGTCAACAAAGAGACTCATCTGACTGAGGAGCTCTCTGCTGTTCCTCTCTCGAAACACATCACATAGGATAATGGATGAAACGTGACGATTCTGACAGTGTGGTATTCATGTCAACAAAGAGACTGAACTGACTGAGGAGCACTCTGCTGTTCCTCTCTCGAATTTTTCACATAGGATAATGGATGATATGTGATGAATCTGTCAGTGTAGTAGTCATACCAACAAAGAGACTCAAATTAGGGTGGAGCATTCTGCAGTTTCTCTCTGAAATACATCACATTGGATAAATGACGAAATGCGATGATTCTGACAGTGTAGTACTTATCTTAACAGAGAGACAGAATTGAGTGGGGAGCATTCTGCAGTTTCTCTCCGAAATACTTCAGGTAAATAATGGATGAAATGCGATGATTCTGTCAGTGTAGTAATCATACCAACACTGAGACTCAAATGAGGGAGGAGTTTTCAGCAGATTCTCTCTGAAATACTTTACCTAGGATAATGGATGAAATACAATGATTCTGTCAATGTAGTCGTCATACCAAAAAACAGACTCAAATGAGGGAGGGGCTTTCCATAGTTCCTCTCTGGAATACTTCACATAGGATAATGGATGAAATGCAATGATTCTGTCAGTGAAGTAATCATACGAACAAAGGGACTCAAATGAGGGAGGAGCTTTCTGCAGATTCCCTCTGAATTACTTTACCTAGGTTAATGGATGATATACGATGATTCTGTCAGTGTAGTCGTCATACCAACAAAGAGACCCATATGACGGAGGGGCTTTCTACCGTTCCTCTCTGGAATACTACACAGAGGATAATGGATGAGATGCGATGATTCTGTCAGTGAAGTAATCATACCAACAAAGAGACTCAAATGAGGGAGGAGCTTTCTGCAGTTTCTCTCTGAAACACTTCACATAGCATAATGGATGAAATGCGATGTTTCTGTCACTGTAGTAATCATATCAACAAAGAGACTCAAATAAGGGAGGAGTTATCTGCAGTTGCTCTCTGGAATTTTTCACACGGGATAATGGATGAAATGCGATGATTCTGTAAGTGTAGTTTTCATACCAACAAAGGGACTCAAATGAGTAGGGAGACTTCTGCAGTTTCTCTCTGAAATACACTCCTGGAAATGGAAAAAGGTACACATTGACACCGGTGTGTCAGACCCACCATACTTGCTCCGGACACTGCGAGCGGGCTGTACAAGCAATGATCACACGCACGGCACAGTGGACACACCAGGAACGGCGGTGTTGGCCGCCGAATGGCGCTAGCTGCGCAGCATTTGTGCACCGCCGCCGTCAGTGTCAGCCAGTTTGCCGTGGCATACGGAGCTCCATCGCAGTCTTTAACACTGGTAGCATGCCGCGTCAGCGTGGATGTGCAGTTGACGGACTTTGAGCGAGGGCGAATAGTGGGCATGCGGGAGGCCGGGTGGACGTACCGCCGAATTGCTCAACACGTCGGCGTGAGGTCGCCACAGGACATCAATGTTGTCGCCAGTGGTCGGCGGAAGGTGCACGTGCCCGTCGACCTGGGACCGGACCGCAGCGACGCACGGATGCACGCCAAGACCGTAGGATCCTACGCAGTGCCGTAGGGGACCGCACCGCCACTTCCCAGCATATTAGGGACACTGTTGCGCCTGGGGTATCGGCGAGGACCATTCGCAACCGTCTTCATGAAGCTGGGCTACGGTGCCGCACACCGTTAGGCCGTCTTCCGCTCACGCCCCAACATCGTGCAGCCCGCCTCCAGTGGTGTCGCGACAGGCGTGAATGGAGGGACGAATGGAGACGTGTCGTCTTCAGCGATGAGAGTCGCTTCTGCCTTGGTGCCAATGATGGTCGTATGCGTGTTTGGCGCCGTGCAGGTGAGCGCCACAATCAGGACTGTATACGACCGAGGCACACAGGGCCAACACCCGCCATCATGGTGTTGGGAGCGATCTCCTACACTGGCCGTACACCACTGGTGATCGTCGAGGGGACACTGAATAGTGCACGGTGCATCCAAAATGTCATCGAACCCATCGTTCTACCATTCCTAGACCGGCAAGGGAACTTGCTGTTCCAACAGGACAATCCACGTCCGAATGTATCCCGTGCCACCCAACGTGCTCTAGTAGGTGTAAGTCAACTACCCTGGCCAGCAAGATCTCCAGATCTGTCCTCCATTGGGCATGTTTGGGACTGGATGAAGCGTCGTCTCACGCGGTCTGCACGTCCAGCACGAACGCTGGTCCAACTGAGGCGCCAGGTGGAAATGGCATGGCAAGCCGTTCCACAGGACTACATCCAGCATCTCTAAGATCGTCTCCATGGGAGAATAGCAGCCTGCATTGCTGCGAAATGTGGATATACACTGTACTAGTGCCGACATTGTGCATGCTCTGTTGCCTGTGTCTATGTGCCTGCGGTTCTGTCAGTGTGATCATGTGATGTATCTGACCCCAGGAATGTGTCAATAAAGTTTCCCCTTCCTGGGACAATGAATTCATGGTGTTCTTATTTCAATTTCCAGGAGTGTACTTCAGTAGGATAATGGATGAAATGCGATGATTCTGTTAGTGTAGTAATCATACCAACAAAGACACCCAAATGAGGGAGGAGCTTTAGGCAGTTTCTCTCTGAAATACTTCACATTGGATAATGGATGAAATGCGATGATTCTGTCAGTGTAGTAATCACACCAACAAAGAGACTCAAATGAGGGAGGAGCTTTAGGCAGTTTCACTCTGAAATACTTCACATTGGATAATGGATGAAATGCGATGATTCTGTCAGTGTAGGAATCAAACCAACAAAGAGTCTCAAATGAGGGTGGAGCTTTCTGCAGTTTCTCTCTGGAATACTTCACATAGGATAATGGATGAAATGCAGTGATTCTGTCTGTGTAGTAATCATACCAACAAAGAGACTCAAATAAGGGAGAAGCTTTCTGCAGTATCTCTCTGAATTACTTCGCATAGGATAATGGATGAAATGCAATACCTCTGTCAGTGTAGTCATCATACCAACAAAGCAAAACAAATGGGCGAGGAGCTTCCTGCAGTTTCTCTCTGAAATACTTCACAAAGGATAATGGATGAAATGCGATGATTCTGGCTTTGTACTAACCATACCAACAAAGATACTCATATGAGGGAGGAGCTTTCTGCGGTTTCTGTCTGAAATACATCACATAGGATTATAGACGAAATGCGATGATTCTCTCAGTGTAGTAATCATACCAACAGAGACTCAAATTAGGGAGCAGCTTTCTGTAGATTCTCTCTGGAGATTTTTACATATGATAATGGATGAAATTCGATGATTCTGCCAGTGTAGTAATCATACCAACAAAGAGACTCAAATGAGGAAGGAGTGGTGGTGGTGGTTAGTGTTTAACGTCCCGTCGACAACGAGGTCATTAGAGACGGAGCGCAAGCTCGGGTTAGGAAAGGATTGGGAAGGATATCGGCCGTGCCCTTTCAAAGGAACGATCCCGGCATTTGCCTGAAACGATTTAGGGAAATCACGGAAAACCTAAATCAGGATGGCCGGAGACGGGATTGAACCGTCGTCCTCCAGAAGGCGAGTCCAGTGTGCTAACCACTGCGCCACCTCGCTCGGTCAAATGAGGAAGGAGCTTGCTGTACTTTCTCTCAGAAATACTTCACATAGGTTAATGGATGAATGCGATGATTCTGTCAGTGTAGTAAACATACCAACAAAGAGACTCAAATGAGAGGGGAGCTCTCTGAAGTTTCTCTCTGAAATACTTTACCTAGGATAATGGATGAAATGCGATGACTCTGTCAGTGTAGTAATCATACCAACAAAGTGTCTCAAATGAGGAGGGAGGTTTCCGCAGTTTATCTCTGAAATACTTCGCATAGGATTATGGATGAAATGCGACGAATCCGTCAGTGTAGTCATCATACCAACAAAGAGACTCAAATGAACGAGGAGCTTTCTGCAGTTTCTCCCTGGAATACTTCACATAGGATAATAGATGAAATGGGATGATTCTGTCAGTGTAGTAATCATACCACCAAACAGACACAAACGAGGGGGGAGCTTTCTGCAGTTTCTCTCTGGAATACATCACATAGGAAAATGGACGAGATGCGATGATTATGTCAGTGTAGTAATCATACTAACAAAGAGACTCAAATGAGGCAGAACCTTTCTGCAGTTTCTCTCTCAAATACTTCACATTAGATAATGGATGAAATCCGATGATTCTGTCAGTGTAGTAACCATGCCAACAAAGAGACTCAAATGAGGGAGTAGCTTTCTGCAGTTTCTCTCCGAAAAACTTCAGATTGGATAATGGATGAAATGCGATGATTCTGCCAGTGTAGTAATCATACCAACATAGAGACTCAAATGAGGGAGGAGCCATCAGCAGTTTCTCTCTGAATTACTTTACCTTGGATAATGGATGAAATACGATGATTCTGTCAGTGTAGTCGTCATACCAACAAAGAGACTGAAATGAGGGAGGGGCTTTCTACCGTTCCTCTCTGGAATACTTCACATAGGATCATGGATGGAATGCGATCATTCTGTCAGTGTAATAATCAGACCAACAAAGGGACTCAAATGAGGTAAGTGCTTTCTGCAGTTTCTCTCGAAACACTTCACATAGGATAATGGATGAAATGCGATGATTCTGACAGTGTAGTAATCATCTCAACAAAGCGACTCAAATGACTGAGGAGCTCTCTGCAGTTCCTCTCTCGAATTTTTCACATAGGATACTGGATTAAATGTGATGATTCTGTCAGTGTAGCAATCATACCAACAGAGACTCAAATGAGGAAGGAGCTTTCTGTAGTTTCTCTCTGGAATTTTTTCAAAGGATAATGGATGAAATTCGATGATCAGTCAGTGTAGTAATCATACCAACAAAGAGACTCAAATGAGGGGGGTGCTTTTGGCAGTTTCACTCTGAAATGCTTCACATAGGATAAAGCATGAAATGTGATGATTCTGTCAGTGTAGTAATCGTACCAACAAACAGACTCAAAAGAGGGAGGAGCTTTATGCAGTTTCTCTCTGGAATACTTCACATAGGATAATGCATGAAATGTGATGCTTCTGTCAGTGTAGTAATCATACCAAAAAGAGACAAAAATGAGGGAGGAGCTTTCTGCAGTTTCACTCTGGAATACTTCTGACAGGATAATGGATGAAATGCGGTGATTCTGTCAGTGTAGTAGTCATACCAACAAAGAAACTCAAATGAGGGAGGATCTTTCTGCAGTTCCTCTCTGAAATACTTTATATAGGATAATGGATGAAATGCGATTATTCTGTGAGTGGAGTCATCATACCAAAAAAGAGACTCAAGTGATGGAGGAGCATTTAGCATTTTCTCTCTGGAATATTTCACTTAGGCTAATGGATGAAATGCGATGATTCTGTCAGTGTGGTAATCATACCAACAAAGAGACTCAAATGAGGGAGGAGCTTTCTGCAGTTTCACTCCGAAAATCTTCAGATAGGCTAATGGATGAAATGCGATTATTCTGTCAGTGTGGAAATCATACCAACAAAGTGACTCAAATGAGGGAGGAGCTCTCTGTAGTTTCTCTCTGGAATTTTTCACATAGGGTAATGAATGAAACGCGATGATTCTGTCAGTGTAGTAATCATACCAACTTAGAAAATCAAATGAGGGAGGAGCTTTCTGTAGTTTCTCTCTGGAATTTTTCAAATAGGGTAATGAATGAAATGCGATGATTCTGTCAGTGTAGTAATCGTACCAACATAGAGAATCAAATGAGGAAGGAGCACTCTGCAGTTTCTCTCTGGAATTTTCCACATAGGATGTTGGATGAAATGCGATTATTCTGTCAGTGAAGTAATCATACTAACAAAGAAACGTAAGTGAGGGAGGAGCTTTCTGCAGTTACTCTCTGAAATACTTCATTTCGAAAAATGGAGGAAATGTGATACTTCTGGCTTTGTACTAACCATATCACCATAGATACTCATATGAGAGAGGAGCTTTCTGCGGTTTCTCTCTGAAATACCTCATATATAATAATGGATGAAATGCGATGATTCTGTCAGTGTAGTATTCATACTAACAAACAGACACAAATGAGGGGGGAGCTTTCTGCAGTTCGTCTCTGGACTACTTAACATAGGATAATGGATGGAATACGATGATTCTGTCAGTGTAGTCGTCATACCAACAAAGAGTCTTAAGTGAGGGAGGGCCTTTCTTCTGTTCCTCTCTGGAATACTCCACATAGGATAATGGATGAAATGCGATGATTCTGTCAGTGAAGTAATCATACCAACAAAGAGACTCAAATGAGGGATGAGCTTTCTGCAGTTTCTCTCTTTAATACTTCTGATAGGGTAATGGATAAATTGCAAAGATTCTGTCAGTGTAGTAATCATACCAACAAAGAGATTCAAATGAGGGAGGGCCTTTCTTCTGTTCCTCTCTGGAATACTCCACATAGGATAATGGATGAAATGCGATGATTCTGTCAGTGTAGTTGTCATACCAACAAAGAGACTCAAATGAGGGAGGGCCTTTCTTCTGTTCCTCTCTGGAATACTCCACATAGGATAATGGATGAAATGCTATGATTCTGTCAGTGAAGTAATCATACCAACAAAGAGACTCAAATGAGGGATGAGCTTTCTGCAGTTTCTCTCTTTAATACTTCTGATAGGATAATGGATAAATAGCAAAGATTCTGTCAGTGTAGTAATCATACCAACAAAGAGATTCCAATGAAAGAGGAGCTTCCTGCAGTTTCCCGCTGAACCACTTCACATAGGATAATGGATGAAAAGCGATGATTCTGTCAGTGTAGTAATCATATCAACAAAGAGACTCAAATAAGGGGGAAGCTCTCTGCAGTTGCTCTCTGGAATTTTTCACACGGGATAATGGATGAAATGCGATGATTCTGTCAGTGTAATTATCGTACCAACAAAGAGACTCAAATGAGGGGGGAGCCTTCTGCAGTTTCTCTCTGAAATACTTCAGTAGGATAATGGATGAAATGCGATGATTCTGTCAGTGTAGTAATCATACCGACAAAGAGACTCAAACGAGGGAGGAGCTCTCTACAGTTTCTCACTGAAACACTTCACATACGATAATCGATGAAATGCGATGATTCTGTCAGTGCACTAATCATGACAACAAAGGGACTCAAATGAGGGAGGAGCTCTCTGCAGTTCCTCTCTCGAAATTTTCACATAGGATAATGGATGAAATGCGATGATTCTGTCAGTGTAGTAACCATACCAACAAAGAGACTCAACTGAGGGAGGAGCTATCTGCTGTTTCTCTCTGGAATACTTCAGATAGGATAATGGATGAAATGCGATGATTCTGTCAGTGTAGTAATCATACCAACAAAGAAACTCAAATGAGGGAGGATCTTTCTGCAGTTCCTCTTTGAAATACTTTATATAGGATAATGGATGAAATGCGATGATTCTGTGAGTGAAGTCATCACACCAAAAAAGAGACTCAAATGATGGAGGAGCATTTAGCATTATCTCTCTGGAATATTTCACTTAGGCTAATGGATGCAATGCGATGATTCTGTCAGTGTAGTAATCATACCCACAAAGAGACTCAAATGAGGGAGGATCTTTCTGCAGTTCCTCTCTGAAATCCTTTATATAGGATAATGGATGAAATGCGATGATTCTGTCAGTGAAGTAATCATACCAACAAAGACACTCAAATGATGGAGGAGCTTTCTGCAGTATCTGTCTAAAATACTTCACATAGGATAATGGATGAAATGCGATGTTTCTGTCTGTGTAGTAATCATACCAACAAAGAGTTTAAAATGACGGAGGAGCTTTCTGCAGTTCCTCTCCGAAATAATTCATATAGGATAATGGATGAAGTGCGATGATTCTGTGAGTGAAGTCATCATACCAAAAAAGAGACTCAAAAGAGGGAGGAGCGTTCAGAGGTTCCTCTCCGGAATACTTCACATAGAATAATGGATGAAATTCGTTGATTCTGCCTGTGTAGTAATCATACCAACAAAGAGACTCAACTGAGGGAGGAGCTATCTGCTGTTTCTCTCTGGAATACTTCAGATAGGATAATGGATGAAATGCGATGATTCTGTCAGTGTAGTAATCATACCAACAAAGAGACTCAGATGTGGGAGGAGCTTTCTGCAGTTTCTCTCTGTAATACTTCACATAGGATAATGGATGAAATGTGCTGATTCTGACAGTGTAGTGGAAATGAGCGTTTGGCGTCATTGGCCGGGAGGCCCCTCGCGGGGCAGGTCCGGCCGCCATATCGCAGGTCTTATTACATTCGGCGCCACATTGGGCGACCTGCACGCCGGATGGGGATGAAATGATGATGAACACAACACAACACCCAGTCCCTGAGCGGAGAAAATCTCCGACCCAGCCGGGAATCGAACCCGGGCCCAGAGGACGGCAATCCGTCACGCTGACCACTCAGCTACTGGGGCGGACGACAGTGTAGTAATCATACAAAAAAGAGACAAAAGTGAGGGAGGAGCTTTCTGCAGTTTCACTCTGGAATACTTCAGATAGGATAATGGATGAAATGCGATGATTCTGTCAGTGAAGTAATCATACCAACAAAGAGACTCAAATGAGGGAGGAGCTTACTGCAGTTTCTCTCTGGAATACTTGTCATAGGATAATGGATGAAATGTGATGATTCTGTCAGTGTAGCAAACATACCAACAGAGAGTCAAATGAGGGAGGAGCTTTCTGCAGTTTCTGTCTGGAATTTTTTCAAAGGATAATGGATGAAATTCGATGATCTGTCAGTGTAGTAATCATACCAACAAAGAGACTCAAATGAGAGGGGTGCTTTTTGCAGTTTCACTCTGAAATGCTTCACATAGGATAAAGCATGAAATGTGATGATTCTGTCAGTGTAGTAATCGTACCAACAAACAGACTCAAATGAGGGAGGAGCTTTATGCAGTTTCTCTCTGGAATTCTTCACATAGGATAATGCATGAAATGTGATGCTTCTGTCAGTGTAGTAATCATACCAAAAAGAGACAAAAATGAGGGAGGAGCTTTCTGCAGTTTCACTCTGGAATATTTCAGATAGGATAATGGATGAAATGCGATGATTCTGTCAGTGTAGTAATCATACCAACAAATAGACTCATATGAGGGTGGAGCTTTCTGCACTTTCTCTCTGAAATTTTTCACATAAGGATATGGATGAAATGCGATGATTCTGTCAGTGTAGTAATCATACCAACAAAGAGACTCAAATGAGGCAGGAGCTTTCTGCAGTTTCACTCCGAAAATCTTCAGATAGGCTAGTGGATGAAATGCGATTATTCTGACAGTGTGGAAATCATACCAACAAAGAGACTCAAATGAGGGAGGAGCTCTCTGTAGTTTCTCTCTGGAATTTTTCACATAGGGTAATTAATGAAACGCGATGATTCTGTCAGCGTAGTGATCATACCAACTTAGAAAATCAAATGAGGGAGGAGCTTTCTGTAGTTTCTCTCTGGAATTTTTCAAATAGGGTAATGAACGAAATGCGATGATTCTGTCAGTGTAGTAATCATACCAACATAGAGAATCAAACGAGGAAGGAGCACTCTGCAGTTTCTCTCTGGAATTTTCCACATAGGATGTTGGATGAAATGCGATGATTCTGTCAGTGAAGTAATCATACTATCAAAGAAACGTAAGTGAGGGAGGAGATTTCTGCAGTTACTCTCTGAAATACTTCATTTCGGAAAATGGAGGAAATGTGATGCTTCTGGCTTTGTACTAACCATACCACCATAGATACTCATATGAGGGAGGAGCTTTCTGCGTTTTCTCTCTGAAATACCTCATATATAATAATGGATGAAATGCGATGATTCTGTCAGTGTAGTAATCATACTAACAAACAGACACAAATGAGGGGGGAGCTTTCTGCAGTTCATCTCTGGACTACTTAACATAGGATAATGGATGAAATACGATGATTCTGTCAGTGTAGTCGCCATACCAACAAAGAGTCTTAAATGAGGGAGGGGCTTTCCACTGTTCCTCTCTGGAATACTTCACATAGGATAATGGATGAAATGCAATGATTCTGTCAGTGAAGTAATCATACCAAGAAAAGGGACTCAAATGAGGGAGGAGCTTTCTGCAGTTTCTCTCTGGAATTATTCTGATAGGATAATGGTTAAATTGCAAAGATTCTGTCAGTGTAGTAATCGTACCAACAAAGAGATTCAAATGAGGGGGGAGCTTCCTGCAGTTTCTCTCTGAACCACTTCACATAGGACAATTGATGAAAAGCGATGATTCTGTCAGTGTAGTAATCATATCAACAAAGAGACTCAAATAAGGGGGAAGCTCTCTGCAGTTGCTCTCTGGAATTTTTCACACGGGATAATGGATGAAATGCGATGATTCTCTCAGTATAATTATCGTACCAGCAAAGAGACTCAAATGGGGGGGGGGGGAGCCTTCTGCAGTTTCTCTCTGAAATACTTCAGTAGGATAATGGATGAAATGCGATGATTCTGTCAGTGTAGTAATCATACCGACAAAGTGACTCAAACGAGGAAGGAGCTCTCTGCAGTTTCTCACTGAAACACTTCACATACGATAATGGATGAAATGCGATGATTCTGTCAGTGTAGTAATCGTACCAACAAACAGACTCAAATGAGGGAGGAGCTTTATGCAGTGCCTCTCTGGAATACTTGACATAGGATAATGGATGAAATGTGATGATTCTGTCAGTGTAGCAATCATACCAACAGAGACTCAAATGAGGAAGGAGCTTTCTGTAGTTTCTCTCTGGAATTTTTTCAAAGGGTAATGGATGAAATTCGATGCTCTGTCAGTGTAGTAATCATACCAACAAAGAGACTCAAATCTGGTGAGTGCTTTTTGCAGTTACACTCTGAAATGCTTCACATAGGATAAAGCATGAAATGTGATGATTCTGTCAGTGTAGTAATCGTACCAACAAACAGACTCAAATGAGGGAGGAGCTTTATGCAGTTTGTCTCTGGAATACTTCACATAGGATAATGCATGAAATGTGACGCTTTTGTCAATGTAGTAATCATACCAAAAAGAGACAAAAATGAGGGAGGAGCTTTCTGCAGTTTCACTCTGGAATACCTCAGATGGGATAATGGATGAAATGCGATGATTCTGTCAGTGTAGTAATCATACCAACAAAGAAACTCAAATGAGGGAGGAGCTTTCTGCAGTTCCTCTCTGAAATACTTTATATAGGATAATGGATGAAATGCGATGATTCTGTGAGTGAAGTCATCATACCAAAAAAGAGACTCAAATGATGGAGGAGCATTAAGCAGTTTCTCTCTGGAATATTTCACATAGGACAATGGATGAAGTGCGATGATTCAGTCAGTGTAGTAATCATACCAACAAAGAGACTCAAATGAGGCAGGAGCAATCTGCAGTTTCTCTCTGGAATACTTCTGATAGGATAATGGATGAAATACGATGATTCTGTCAGTGTAGTAATCATACCAACAAAGAGACTCAAAAGAGGGAGGAGACTCCTGCAGTTCCTCTCTGAAATACATCAAATAGGATAATGGATGCAATGTGATTATTCTGTCTGTGTAGTAAACATACCAACAAGGAACCGCAAATGAGGGAGGAGCTTTCTGCGGCTCCTCTCAGAAATACTTCACATATGATAATGGATGAAATGCGATGTTCTGTCAGAGTAGTAATCATACCAACAAAGAGACTCTAATGAGGAAGTAGCTCTCTGCAGCTTCTCTTTGGAGTACTTCACATAGGATAATGGATGCAATGCGATGATTCTGTTAGTGTAGTAATCATACCAACAAAGAGACTCAGATGATGCAAGAGCTTTCTGGGGTTTCTCCCTGAAATACATCAAGTAGTATAATAGATGAAATGCGATTATTCTGTCTGTGTAGTTAACTTACTAACAAAGAACCGCAAATGAGGGAGGAGCATCCTGCAGCTTCTCTTAAAAATACTTCACATGGGGAAAAGGATGAAATGCGATGATTCTGTCAGTGTAGTATATCATACCGAAAAGGAGACACAAATGAGGGCGGAGCATACTGCAGTTTCCCTCTGGAATACTTGACATAGGATAATGGATAAAATGCAATGATACTGTCAGTGTAGTAATCATACCAACAATGAGACTCAAATGAGGGAGGAGCAATCTGCAGTTTCTCTCTGGAATACTTCACATAGGATAATGGATGAAATGCAATCATTCTGTCAGTGTAGTAATCATATCAACAAAGAGACTCAAATGAGGAAGGAGCTTTCTGCAGTTTCTCTTTGACATACTTCAAATAAGATAATGGATGAAATGCGATGATTCTGTCAGTGTATTAATCATACTGACAAAGAGACTCAAATGAGGGAGGAGCTTCCTGCAGTTTGTCTCTGAACCACTTCACATAGGATAATGGATGAAAAGCGATGATTCTGTCAGTGTAGTAATCATATCAACAAAGAGACTCAAATAAGGGGGAAGCTCTCTGCAGTTGCTCTCTGGAATTTTTCACACGGGATAATGGATGAAATGCGATGATTCTGTCAGTGTAATTATCGTACCAACAAAGAGACTCAAATGAGGGGGGAGCCTTCTGCAGTTTCTCTCTGAAATACTTCAGTAGGATAATGGATGAAATGCGATGATTCTGTCAGTGTAGTAATCATACCGACAAAGAGACTCAAACGAGGGAGGAGCTCTCTACAGTTTCTCACTGAAACACTTCACATACGATAATCGATGAAAAGCAATGATTCTGTCAGTGTAGTAACCATACCAACAAAGAGACTCAACTGAGGGAGGAGCTATCTGCTGTTTCTCTCTGGAATACCTCAGATAGGATAATGGATGAAATTCGATGATTCTGACAGTGTAGTAATCATACCAACAAAGAGACTCAGATGTGGGAGGAGCTTCCTGCAGTTTCTCTCTGTAATACTTCACATAGGATAATGGATGAAATGTGCTGATTCTGACAGTGTAGTAATCATACAAAAAAGAGACAAAAATGAGGGAGGAGCTTTCTGCAGTTTCACTCTGGAATACTTCAGATAGGATAATGGATGAAATGCGATGATTCTGTCAGTGTAGTAATCATACCAACAAAGAAACTCAAATGAGGGAGGATCTTTCTGCAGTTCCTCTTTGAAATACTTTATATAGGATAATGGATGAAATGCGATGATTCTGTGAGTGACGTCATCATACCAAAAAAGAGACTCAAATGATGGAGGAGCATTTAGCATTTTCTCTCTGGAATATTTCACTTAGGCTAATGGATGCAATGCGATGATTCTGTCAGTGTAGTAATCATACCAACAAAGAGACTCAGATGTGGGAGGAGCTTTCTGCAGTTTCTCTCTGTAATACTTCACATAGGATAATGGATGAAATGTGCTGATTCTGTCAGTGTAGTAATCATACCAAAAAGGAGACTCAAATGAAGGAGGAACTTTCACCTGTTTCTCTCTGAAATACGTCATATAGGATAGTGGATGCAATGTGATTATCCTGTCTGTGTAGTAAACACACAACAAATAACCGCAAATGAAAGCGGAGCTTTCGGCAGCTGCTCTCAGAAATATTTCACATCGGATAATGGATGAAATGCGATGTTTCTGTCAGTGAAGTAATCATACCAACAAAGAGACTCAAATGAGGGAGGAGCTTCCTGCAGTTTCTCTCTGGAATACTTGACATAGGATAATGAATGAAATGTGATGATTCTGTCACTGTAGCAATCATACCAACAGAGACTCAAATGAGGGAGGAACTTTCTGTAGTTTCTGTCTGGAATTTTTTCAAAGGATAATGGACGAAATTCGATGATCTGTCAATGTAGTAATCATACCAACAAAGAGACTCAAATGAGGGGGGTGCTTTTTGCAGTTTCACTCTGAAATGCTTCACATAGGATAAAGCATTTAATGTGATGATTCTGTCAGTGTAGTAATCGTACCAACAAACAGACTCAAATGAGGGAGGAGCTTTCTGCAGTTTCACTCTGGAATACTTCAGATAGGATAATGGATGAAATGCGATGATTCTGTCAGTGTAGTAATCATACCAACAAAGAGACTCAAATGAGGGTGGAGCTTTCTGCACTTTCTCTCTGAAATTTTTCACATAAGGATATGGATGAAATGCGATGATTCTGTCAGTGTAGTAATCATACCAACAAAGAGACTCAAATGAGGCAGGAGCTTTCTGCAGTTTCACTCCGAAAATCTTCAGATAGGCTACTGGATGAAATGCGATTATTCTGACAGTGTGGAAATCATACCAACAAAGAGACTCAAATGAGGGAGGAGCTCTCGGTAGTTTCTCTCTGGAATTTTTCACATAGGGTAATGAATGAAACGCGATGATTCTGTCAGTGTAGTAATCATACCAACTTAGAAAATCAAATGAGGGAGGAGCTTTCTGTAGTTTCTCCCTGGAATTTTTCAAATAGGGTAATGAATGAAATGCGATGATTCTGTCAGTGTAGTAATCATACCAACATAGAGAATCAAATGAGGAAGGAGCACTCTGCAGTTTCTCTCTGGAATTTTCCACATAGGATGTTGGATGAATTTGCGATGATTCTGTCAGTGAAGTAATCATACCATCAAAGAAACGTAAGTGAGGGAGGAGCTTTCTGCAGTTACACTCTGAAATACTTCATTTCGGAAAATGGAGGAAATGTGATGCTTCTGGCTTTGTACTAACCATACCACCATAGATACTCATATGAGGGAGGAGCTTTCTGCGGTTTCTCTCTGAAATACCTCATATATAATAATGGATGAAATGCGATGATTCTGTCAGTGTAGTAATCATACTAACAAACAGACACAAATGAGGGGGGAGCTTTCTGCAGTTCATCTCTGGACTACTTAACATAGGATAATGGATGAAATACGATGATTCTGTCAGTGTAGTCGTCATACCAACAAAGAGTCTTAAATGAGGGAGGGGCTTTCCACTGTTCCTCTCTGGAATACTTCACATAGGATAATGGATGAAATGCAATGATTCTGTCAGTGAAGTAATCATACCAAGAAAAGGGACTCAAATGAGGGAGGAGCTTTCTGCAGTTTCTCTCTGGAATTCTTCTGATAGGATAATGGTTAAATTGCAGAGATTCTGTCAGTGTAGTAATCGTACCAACAAAGAGATTCAAATGAGGGGGGAGCTTCCTGCAGTTTCTCTCTGAACCACTTCACATAGGACAATTGATGAAAAGCGATGATTCTGTCAGTGTAGTAATCATATCAACAAAGAGACTCAAATAAGGGGGAAGCTCTCTGCAGTTGCTCTCTGAAATTTTTCACACGGGATAATGGATGAAATGCGATGATTCTGTCAGTATAATTATCGTACCAACAAAGAGACTCAAATGGGGGGGGAGCCTTCTGCAGTTTCTCTCTGAAATACTTCAGTAGGATAATGGATGAAATGCGATGACTCTGTCAGTGTAGTAATCATACCGACAAAGTGACTCAAACGAGGGAGGAGCTCTCTGCAGTTTCTCACTGAAACACTTCACATACGATAATGGATGAAATGCGATGATTCTGTCAGTGTACTAATCATGACAACAAAGGGACTCAAATGAGGGAGGAGCTCTCTGCAGTTCCTCTCTCGAAATTTTCACATAGGATAATGGATGAAATGCGATGACACTGTCAGTGTAGTAATCATACCAACAAAGAGACTCAACTGAGGGAGGAGCTATCTGCTGTTTCTCTCTGGAATACTTCAGATAGGATAATGGATGAAGTGCGATGATTCTGTCAGTGTAGTAATCATACCAACAAAGAGACTCAGATGTGGGAGGAGCTTTCTGCAGTCTCTCTCTGTAATACTTCACATTGGATAATGGATGAAATGTGCTTATTCTGTCAGTGTAGTAATCATACCAAAAAAGAGTCTCAAATGAAGGAGGAACTTTCAGCTGTTCCTCTCTGAAATACATCAAATAGGATAGTGGATGCAATGTGATTATCCTGTCTGTGTAGTAAACACACCACAAATAACCGAAACGAAAGAGGAGCTTTCGGCAGCTCCTCTCAGATATATTTCACATAGGATAATGGATGAAATGCGATGATTCTGTCAATGAAGTAATCATACCAACAAAGAGACTCAAATGAGGGAGGAGCTTCCTGCAGTGTCTCTCTGGAATACTTGACATAGGATAATGGATGAAATGTGATGATTCAGTCAGTGTTGCAATCATACCAACAGAGACTCAAATGAGGGAGGAGCCTTCTGTAGTTTCTCTCTGGAATTTTTTCAAAGGGTAATGGATGAAATTCGATGATCTGTCAGTGTAGTAATCATACCAACAAAGAGACTCAAATCTGGGGAGTGCTTTTTGCAGTGTCACTCTGAAATGCTTCACATAGGATAAAGCATGAAATGTGATGATTCTGTCAGTGTAGTAATCGTACCAACAAACAGACTCAAATGAGGGAGGAGCTTTATGCAGTTTCTCTCTGGAATACTTCACATAGGATAATGCATGTAATGTGACGCTTCTGTCAATGTAGTAATCATACCAAAAAGAGACAAAAATGAGGGAGGAGCTTTCTGCAGTTTCACTCTGGAATACCTCAGATGGTATAATGGATGAAATGCGATGATTCTGTCAGTGTAGTAATCATACCAACAAAGAAGCTCAAATGAGGGAGGAGCTTTCTGCAGTTCCTCTCTGTAATACTTTATATAGGATAATGGATGAAATGCGATGATTCTGTGAGTGAAGTCATCATACCAAAAAAGAGACTCAAATGATGGAGGAGCATTAAGCAGTTACTTTCTGGAATATTTCACATAGGATAATGGATGAAGTGTGATGATTCAGTCAGTGTAGTAATCATACCAACAAAGAGACTCAAATGAGGCAGGAGCAATCTGCAGTTTCTCTCTGGAATACTTCAGATTGGATAATGGATGAAATACGATGATTCTGTCAGTGTAGTAATCATACCAACAAAGAGACTCAAAAGAGGGAGGAGACTCCTGCAGTTCCTCTCTGAAATACAACAAATAGGATAATGGATGCAATGTGATTATTCTGTCTGTGTAGTAAACATACCAACAAGGAACCGCAAATGAGGGAGGAGCTTTCTGCGGCTCCTCTCAGAAATACTTCACATAGGATAATGGATGAAATGCGATGATTCTGTCAGAGTAGTAATCATACCAACAAAGAGACTCTAATGAGGGAGTAGCTTTCTGCAGCTTCTCTTTGGAATACTTCACATAGGATAATGGATGCAATGCGATGATTCTGTCAGTGTAGTAATCATACCAACAAAGAGACTCAGATGATGCAGGAGCTTTCTGGGGTTTCTCCCTGAAATACATCAAGTAGTATAATAGATGAAATGCGATTATTCTGTCTGTGTAGTTAACTTACTAACAAAGAACCGCAAATGAGGGAGGAGCATCGTGCAGCTTCTCTTAAAAATACTTCACATGGGGAAATGGATGAAATGCGATGATTCTGTCAGTGTAGTATATCATACCAAAAAGGAGACACAGATGAGGGCGGAGCATTCTGCAGTTTCCCTCTGGAATACTTGACATAGGACAATGGATGAAATGCAATGATACTGTCAGTGTAGTAATCATACCAACAATGAGACTCAAATGAGGGAGGAGCTTTCTGCAGTTCTTCTCTGAAATACATCAAATAGGATAATGGATGCAATGCGATGATTCTGTCAGTGTAGTAATCATACCAAAAAAGAGACTCAAATGAAGGAGGAACTTTCAGCTGTTCCTCTCTGAAATACATCAAATAGGATAGTGGATGCAATGTGATTATCCTGTCTGTGTAGTAAACACACCACAAATAACCGCAAACGAAAGAGGAGCTTTCGGCAGCTCCTCTCAGAAATATTTCACATAGGATAATGGATGAAATGCGATGATTCTGTCAGTGTAGTAATCATACCAACAAAGAGACTCAAATGTGAGAGGAGCTTTCTGCAGTTCCTCTCTGAAATACTTTATATAGGATAATGGATGAAATGCGATGATTCTGTGAGTGAAGTCATCATACCAAAAAAGAGACTCAAATGATGGAGGAGCATTAAGCAGTTTCTCTCTGGAATATTTCACATAGGATAATGGATGAAGTGCGATGATTCAGTCAGTGTAGTAATCATACCAAAAAAGAGACTCAAATGAGGGAGGAGCAATCTGCAGTTTCTCTCTGGAATACTTCAGATAGGATAATGGATGAAATACGATGATTCTGTCAGTGTAGTAATCATACCAACAAAGAGACTCAAAAGAGGGAGGAGCTTTCTGCAGTTTCTCTCTGTAATACTTCACATGGGATGATGGATTAAATGTGCTGATTCTGTCAGTGTAGTAATCATACCAACAAAGAGACTCAAATGAAGGAGGAGCATTCTGCAGTTCCTCTCTGACAAACATCCAATACGATAATGGATAAACTGTGATTCTTCTGTCTGTGTAGTAAACATACCACAAAGAACCGCAAATGAGAGAGGAGCTTTCTGCAGCTCCTCTCAGAAATACTTCACATAGGATAATGGATGAAATGCGATGATTTTGTCAGTGTAGTAATCATACCAACAAAGAGACTCAAATGAGGGAGTAGCTTTCAGCAGTTTCCCATTGGAATACTTCACATAGGATAATGGATGAAATGCGATGATTCTGTCAGTGTAGTAGTGATACCAACAAAGAGACTCAAATGAGGGAGTAGCTTTCTGCAGTTTCTCCATGGAATACTTCACATAGGATAATAGAAGAAATGCGACGATTCTGTCAATGTAGTAATCATACCAACAAAGAGACTCAAATGAGGGAGGAGCTTTCTGCAGCTGTAGTGTCTCTCTGAAATACTTCAAATCGGATAATGGATGAAATGCGATGATTCTGTCAGTGTAGTATACATACCAACAAAGGGACTCAAATGAGGGAGGTTTTTCTGCAGTTTCTGTCTGAAATACTTCATGTAGGATAATGGATGAAAAGCGAAGATTCTTTCAATGTAGTAATCATACCAACAAAGGGACTGAAAAGAGGAAGAAGCTTTCTGCAGTTTCTCTTTAGAATACTTCACATAGGATAATGGTAAAATGGGATGCTTTTGTCAGTGTAGTAATCATACTAACAAACAGACACAAATGAGGGGGGAGCTTTCTGCAGTTCGTCTCTGGACTACTTAACATAGGAAAATAGATGAAATGCGATTATTCTGTCTGTGTAGTAAACATACTAACAAAGAACCGCAAATGAGGGAGGAGCTTTCCTCAGCTTCTCTTAAAAATACTTCACATGGGGAAATGGATGAAATGCGATGATTCTGTCAGTGTAGTGTATCATACCAAAAAGGAGACACAAATGAGGGTGGAGCTTTCTGCAGTTTCCCTCTGGAATACTTCACATAGGATAATGGATGAAATGCAATGATACTGTCAGTGTAGTAATCATACCAACAATGAGACTCAAATGAGGGAGGAGCAATCTGCAGTTTCTCTCTGGAATACTTCACATAGGATAATGGATGAAATGCATCGATTCTGTCAGTGTAGTAATCATATCAACAGAGAGACTCAAATGCGGAAGGAGCTTTCTGCAGTTTCTCTTTGACATACTACAAATAAGATAATGGATGAAATGCAATGATTCTGTCAGTGTATAAATCATACCAACAAAGGGACTCAAATGAGGGAGGCGCTTCCTGCAGTTTCTCTCTGAACCACTTCACATAGGATAATGGATGAAAAGCGATGATTCTGTCAGTGTAGTAATCATATCAACAAAGAGTCTCATATATGGGGGAAGCTCTCTGCAGTTGATCTCTAGAATTTTTCACACGGGATAATGGATGAAATGCGATGATTCTCTCAGTGTAATTATCGTACCAACAAAGAGACTCAAATGAGGGGGGAGTCTTCTGCAGTTTCTCTCTGAAATACTTCAGTAGGATAATGGATGAAATGCGATGATTCTGTCAGTGTAGTAATCATACCAACAAAGAGACTCTAATGAGGAAGTAGCTTTCTGCAGTTTCTCTTTGGAATACTTCACATAGGATAATGGATGCAATGCGATGATTCTGTCAGTGTAGTAATCATACCAACAAAGAGACTCAGATAATGCAGGAGCTTTCTGGGGTTTCTCCCTGAAATACATCAAGTAGGATAATAGATGAAATGCGATAATTCTGTCTGTGTAGTAAACATACTAACAAAGAACCGCAAATGAGGGAGGAGCTTTCTGCAGCTTCTCTTAAAAATACTTCACATGGGGAAATGGATGAAATGCGATGATTCTGTCAGTGTAATATATCATACCAAAAAGGAGACACAAATGAGGGCGGAGCTTTCTGCAGTTTCCCTCTGGAATACTTCACATAGGATAATGGATGAAATGCAATGAAACTGTCAGTGTAGTAATCATACCAACAATGAGACTCAAATGAGGGAGGAGCAATCTGCAGTTTCTCTCTGGAATACTTCACATAGGATAACGGATGAAATGCAATGATTCTGTCAGTGTAGTAATCATATCAACAAAGAGACTCAAATGAGGAAGGAGCTTTCTGCAGTTTCT
This sequence comes from Schistocerca americana, assembly GCF_021461395.2. Lineage (NCBI taxonomy): Eukaryota > Metazoa > Arthropoda > Insecta > Orthoptera > Acrididae > Schistocerca > Schistocerca americana. Next base: position 65,291,091 of record NC_060121.1, read on the forward strand.
CTTTGACATACTTCAAATAAGATAATGGAAGAAATGCGATGATTCTGTCAGTGTATTAATCATACCAACAAAGTGACTCAAATGAGGGAGGAGCTTCCTGCAGTTTCTCTCTGAACCACTTCACATAGGATAGTGGATGAAAAGCGATGATTCTGTCAGTGTAGTAATCATATCAACAAAGAGACTCATATAAGGGGGAAGCGCTCTGCAGTTGCTCTCTGGAATTTTTCACACGGGATAATGGATGAAATGCGATGATTCTGTCAGTGTAATTATCGTACCAACAAAGAGACTCAAATGAGGTGGGAGCCTTCTGCAGTTTCTCTCTGAAATACTTCAGTAGGATAATGTATGAAATGCGATGATTCTGTCAGTGTAGTAATCATACTGACAAAGAGACTCAAACGAGGGAGGAGCTCTCTGCAGTTTCTCACTGAAACACTTCACATACGATAATGGATGAAATGCGTTGATTCTGTCAGTGCACTAATCATGACAACAAAGGGACTCAAATGAGGTAGGAGCTCTCTGCAGTTCCTCTCTCGAAATTTTCACATAGGATAATGGATGAAATGCGATGATTCTGTCAGTGTAGTAATCATACCAACAAAGAGACTCAACTGAGGGAGGAGCTATCTGCTGTTTCTCTCTGGAATACTTCAGATAGGATAATGGATGAAATGCGATGACTCTGTCAGTGTAGTAATCATACCAACAAAGAGACTCAAATGAGGGAGGAGCTTCCTGCAGTTCCTCTCTGAAATACTTTATATAGGATAATGGATGAAATGCGATGATTCTGTGAGTGAAGTCATCATACCAAAAAAGAGACTCAAATGATGGAGGAGCATTAAGCAGTTTCTCTCTGGAATATTTCACATAGGATAATGGATGAAGTGCGATGATTCACTCAGTGTAGTATTCATAGCAACAAAGAGACTCAAATGAAGGAGGAGCTATCAGCAGTTTCTCATTGGAACAATTCACATAGGATAATGAATGAAATGCGATGATTTTGTCAGTGTAGTAATCATACCAACAAAGAGACTCAAATGAGGGAGTAGCTATCAGCAGATTCTCATTGGAACAATTCACATAGGATAATGGATGAAATGCGATGATTCTGTCAGTGTAGTAGTCATACCAACAAAGAGACTCAAATGAGGGACTAGCTTTCTGCAGTTTCTCCCTGGAATACTTCACATAGGATAATAGAAGAAATGCGACGATTCTGTCAGTGTAGTAATCATACCAACAAAGAGACTCAAATGAGGAAGGAGCTTTCTGCAGCTGTAGTGTCTCTCTGAAATACTTCAAATAGGATAATGGATGAAATGCGATGATTCTGTCAGTGTAGTATTCATACCAACAAAGGGACTCAAATGATGGAGGTTTTTCTGCAGTTTCTGTCTGAAATACTTCAGGTAGGATAATGGATGAAAAGCGAAGATACTCTCAATGTAGTAATCATACCAACAAAGAGACTGAAAAGAGGAAGAAGCTTTCTGCAGTTTCTCTTTAGAATACTTCACATAGGATAATGGTGAAATGGGATGCTTTTGTCAGTGTAGTAATCATACTAACAAATGGACTCAAATAAATGTGTAGCTTTCTGCAGTTTGTCTCTGGAATACTTCACATAGGATAGTGGATTAAATGCCATGATTCAGTCAGTGTAGTAATCATACTAACAAAGGGACTCAAATGAGGGAGGAGCTATCTGCAGTTCCTCTCTGGAATACTTCAGATAGGATAATGGATGAAATGCGATGATTCTGTCAATGTAGTAATCGTACCAACAAAGAGATTCTAATGAGGGAGGAGATCTTTGCAGCTTCTCTTTGTAATACTTCACATAGGATAATGGATGACATGTGCTGATTCTGTCAGTGTAGAAATCATACCAACAAAGGGACTCAAATGAAGGAGGAGCTTCCTGCAGTTCCTCTCTGAAATACATCAAATAGGATAATGGATGCAATGTGATTATTCTGTCTGTGTAGTAAACATACCAACAAGGAACCGCAAATGAGGGAGGAGCTTTCTGCGGCTCCTCTCAGAAATACTTCACATAGGATAATGAATGAAATGCAATGATTCTGTCAGAGTAGTAATCATACCAACAAAGGGACTCTAATGAGGGAGTAGCTTCCTGCAGTTTCTCTTTGGAATACTTCACATAGGATAATGGATGCAATGCGATGATTCTGTCAGTGTAGTAATCATACCAACAAAGAGACTCAGATGATGCAGGAGCTTTCTGGGGTTTCTCCCTGAAATACATCAAGTAGGATAATAGATGAAATGCGATTATTCTGTCTGTGTAGTAAACATTCTAACAAAGAACCGAGAATGAGGGAGGAGCTTTCTGCAGCTTCTCTCAAAAATACTTCACATGGGGAAATAGATGAAATGCGATGATTCTGTCAGTGTAGTACATCATACCAAAAAGGAGACACAAATGAGGGCGGAGCTTTCTGCAGTTTCCCTCTGGAATACTTCACATAGGATAATGGATGAAATGCAATGATACTGTCAGTGTAGTAATCATATCAACAATGGGACTCTAATGAGGGAGGAGCAATCTGCAGTTTCTCTCTGGAATACTTCACATAGGATAATGGATGAAATGCAATGATTCTGTCAGTGTAGTAATCATACCAACAAAGAGACTCAAATGAGGAAGGAGCTTTCTGCAGTTCCTCTTTGACATACTTCAAATAAGATAATGGATGAAATGCGATGATTCTATCCGTGTAGTAATCATACCAACAAAGAGACTCAAATGAGGGAGGAGCTTTCAGCAGTTTCTCTTTGGAATACTTCACATAGGATAATGGATGAAATGCGATGATTCTGTCAGTGTAGTAATCATCCCAACAATGAAGCTCAAATGAGGGATTAGCTTTCTGCAGCGTCTCTCTTTTATATTTCACATAGGATAATGGATGTAATGCGAATATTTTGTCAGTGTAGTAATAATTCCAACAAAGAAACTCAAATGAGGTAGGAGCTTCCTGCAGTTTGTCTCTGAAATACTTCACATACCATAATGGATGAAATGCGATGATTCTGTCAGTGTAGTAATCATACCAACAAAGAGACTCGAAAGAGGGAGGATCTTTCTGCAGTTTCTCTCTGAAATACTTCACATAGGATAATGGATGAAATGCGATGATTCTGTCAGTGTAGTAATCGTACCAACAAAGGGACTCAAATGAGGGAGGAGCTTCCTGCACTTTCTGTCTGGAATACTTCACAGAGGATAATGGACGAAATGCGTTGATTTTGTCAGTGTAATAATCATAAAAACAATGAGACTCAGATAAGGGAGGAACTTTCTGCAGTTTCTCTCTAAAATACTTCAAATATGATAGTGGATGAAATGCGATGATTCTGTCAGTGTAGTAATCATACCAACAAAGAGACTCAAATGAGGGAGGAGCTTCCTGCAGTTCGTCGCTGATATACTACACATTCGATAAAGGATGAAATGCGATGATTCTGTCAGTGTAGTAATCATACCAACAAAGAGACTCTGATGAGGCAGAAGCTATATGTGGTTTCTTTCTGAAATACTTCAAGTAGGATAATGGATGAAATGCGATTATTCTTCCTGGGTAGTAAACATACCAACAAAGAACAGCAAATGTGGGAGGAGCTTTCTGCAGCTTCTCTCAAAAGTACTTCACATGGGGAAATGGATGAAATGCGATGATTCTGTCAGTGTAATAATCATACCAACAAGGGGACTCAAATGAGGGAGGAGCTTTCTGCAGTTTCTCTCTGGAATACTTCAGATTGGACAATGGATGAAATGCGATGATACTGTAAGTGTAGTAATCATACCAACAAAGAGACTCAAATGTGGATGGAGCTCTCTGCGTTTCCTCTCTGAAATAATTCACATATGAAAATGGATGAAATGCGATAAATCTGTCAGTGTAGTAATCATACTAAAAAGGAGCCAGAAATGAGGCTGGAGCTTTCTGCAGTTTCTCTCTGGAATACTTCACTTAGGATAATGGATGAAATGCGATGATTCTGTCACTGTAGTAATCATAGGAACAATTAGGCTAGAATGAGGGAGGAGCTCTCTGCAGTTTCTCTCTGAAGCATTTCACATAGGATAATGGATGAAAAGCGATGATTCTGTCAGTGTAGTAATCGTACCTACAAAGAGATTCAAATCAATGAGGAGCTTTCTGCAGTTTCTCTCTAAAATACTTCACATTGGAAACTAGATGAAATGGGATGATTCCTTCAGAGTAATAATCATACCTACAACGAGACACAAATGAGGGAGGTGCTTTCTGCAGTTTCTCAATGTAATACTTCAAATAGGATAATGGATGAAATGTGATGATTCTGTCAGTGCAGTGTTCATACCATCAAACAGACTCAAATGAGGGAGGAGCTTTCAGCAGATTCTCTCTGGATACTACACATAGGATAATGGGTGAAATGCGATGATTCCGTCAGTGTAGTAATAACGCCAACAAAGAGACGCAAATGAGGTAGGAGCTTTCTGCAGTTTCTCTCTGGAAAACTTCACAGAGGATAATGGACGAAATGCGACGATTCTGTCAGTGCAGTAATCATACCAACAATGAGACTCAGATGAGGGAGGAGCTTTCTGCAGTTTCACTCTGAAATAATTCAAATAGGGTAATGGATGGAATGCGATGATTCTGTCAGTTTAGTAATCATACCAACAAAGGGACTCAAATGAGGGAGGAGCTTTCTGCAGATTCCCTCTGAATTACTTTACCTAGGTTAATGGATGATATACGATGATTCTGTCAGTGTAGTCGTCATACCAACAAAGAGACCCATATGACGGAGGGGCTTTCTACCGTTCCTCTCTGGAATACTACACAGAGGATAATGGATGAGATGCGATGATTCTGTCAGTGAAGTAATCATACCAACAAAGAGACTCAAATGAGGGAGGAGCTTTCTGCAGTTTCTCTCTGAAACACTTCACATAGCATAATGGATGAAATGCGATGTTTCTGTCACTGTAGTAATCATATCAACAAAGAGACTCAAATAAGGGAGGAGTTATCTGCAGTTGCTCTCTGGAATTTTTCACACGGGATAATGGATGAAATGCGATGATTCTGTAAGTGTAGTTTTCATACCAACAAAGGGACTCAAATGAGTAGGGAGACTTCTGCAGTTTCTCTCTGAAATACACTCCTGGAAATGGAAAAAGGTACACATTGACACCGGTGTGTCAGACCCACCATACTTGCTCCGGACACTGCGAGCGGGCTGTACAAGCAATGATCACACGCACGGCACAGTGGACACACCAGGAACGGCGGTGTTGGCCGCCGAATGGCGCTAGCTGCGCAGCATTTGTGCACCGCCGCCGTCAGTGTCAGCCAGTTTGCCGTGGCATACGGAGCTCCATCGCAGTCTTTAACACTGGTAGCATGCCGCGACAGCGTGGACGTGAACCGTATGTGCAGTTGACGGACTTTGAGCGAGGGCGAATAGTGGGCATGCGGGAGGCCGGGTGGACGTACCGCCGAATTGCTCAACACGTCGGCGTGAGGTCGCCACAGGACATCAATGTTGTCGCCAGTGGTCGGCGGAAGGTGCACGTGCCCGTCGACCTGGGACCGGACCGCAGCGACGCACGGATGCACGCCAAGACCGTAGGATCCTACGCAGTGCCGTAGGGGACCGCACCGCCACTTCCCAGCATATTAGGGACACTGTTGCGCCTGGGGTATCGGCGAGGACCATTCGCAACCGTCTTCATGAAGCTGGGCTACGGTGCCGCACACCGTTAGGCCGTCTTCCGCTCACGCCCCAACATCGTGCAGCCCGCCTCCAGTGGTGTCGCGACAGGCGTGAATGGAGGGACGAATGGAGACGTGTCGTCTTCAGCGATGAGAGTCGCTTCTGCCTTGGTGCCAATGATGGTCGTATGCGTGTTTGGCGCCGTGCAGGTGAGCGCCACAATCAGGACTGTATACGACCGATTCACACAGGGCCAACACCCGCCATCATGGTGTTGGGAACGATCTCCTACACTGGCCGTACACCACTGGTGATCGTCGAGGGGACACTGAATAGTGCACGGTGCATCCAAAGTGTCATCGAACCCATCGTTCTACCATTCCTAGACCGGCAAGGGAACTTGCTGTTCCAACAGGACAATGCACGTCCGAATGTATCCCGTGCCACCCAACGTGCTCTAGAAGGTGTAAGTCAACTACCCTGGCCAGCAAGATCTCCGGATCTGTCCCCCATGGAGCATGTTTGGGACTGGATGAAGCGTCGTCTCACGCGGTCTGCACGTCCAGCACGAACGCTGGTCCAACTGAGGCGCCAGGTGGAAATGGCATGGCAAGCCGTTCCACAGGACTACATGCAGCATCTCTAAGATCGTCTCCATGGGAGAATAGCAGCCTGCATTGCTGAGAAATGTGGATATACACTGTACTAGTGCCGACATTGTGCATGCTCTGTTGCCTGTGTCTTTGTGCCTGCGGTTCTGTCAGTGTGATCATGTGATGTATCTGACCCCAGGAATGTGTCAATAAAGTCTCCCCTTCCTGGGACAATGAATTCATGGTGTTCTTATTTCAATTTCCAGGAGTGTACTTCAGTAGGATAATGGATGAAATGCGATGATTCTGTTAGTGTAGTAATCATTCCAACAAAGACACCCAAATGAGGGAGGAGCTTTAGGCAGTTTCTCGCTGAAACACTTCACATACGATAATAGTCGAAATGCGTTGATTCGGTCAGTGTAGCAATCATGTCAACAAAGAGACTTAAATGAGGGAGGAGCTTTCTGCAGTTTCTCTCTGGTATACTTCACATAGGATAATGAATGGAATACAATGATTCTGTCAGTGTAGTAATCATACCAACAAAGAGACTCAGATGAGGGAGGAGCTTTCTGCAGTTTCTCACTGAAATACTTTACATAAGATAATGGATGAAATGCAATGATTCTGTCAGTGTAGTAATCACACCAACAAAGAGACTCAAATGAGGGAGGAGCTTTAGGCAGTTTCACTCTGAAATACTTCACATTGGATAATGGATGAAATGCGATGATTCTGTCAGTGTAGGAATCAAACCAACAAAGAGTCTCAAATGAGGGTGGAGCTTTCTGCAGTTTCTCTCTGGAATACTTCACATAGGATAATGGATGAAATGCAGTGATTCTGTCTGTGTAGTAATCATACCAACAAAGAGACTCAAATAAGGGAGAAGCTTTCTGCAGTATCTCTCTGAATTACTTCGCATAGGATAATGGATGAAATGCAATACCTCTGTCAGTGTAGTCATCATACCAACAAAGCAAAACAAATGGGCGAGGAGCTTCCTGCAGTTTCTCTCTGAAATACTTCACAAAGGATAATGGATGAAATGCGATGATTCTGGCTTTGTACTAACCATACCAACAAAGATACTCATATGAGGGAGGAGCTTTCTGCGGTTTCTGTCTGAAATACATCACATAGGATTATAGACGAAATGCGATGATTCTCTCAGTGTAGTAATCATACCAACAGAGACTCAAATTAGGGAGCAGCTTTCTGTAGATTCTCTCTGGAGATTTTTACATATGATAATGGATGAAATTCGATGATTCTGCCAGTGTAGTAATCATACCAACAAAGAGACTCAAATGAGGAAGGAGTGGTGGTGGTGGTTAGTGTTTAACGTCCCGTCGACAACGAGGTCATTAGAGACGGAGCGCAAGCTCGGGTTAGGAAAGGATTGGGAAGGATATCGGCCGTGCCCTTTCAAAGGAACGATCCCGGCATTTGCCTGAAACGATTTAGGGAAATCACGGAAAACCTAAATCAGGATGGCCGGAGACGGGATTGAACCGTCGTCCTCCAGAAGGCGAGTCCAGTGTGCTAACCACTGCGCCACCTCGCTCGGTCAAATGAGGAAGGAGCTTGCTGTACTTTCTCTCAGAAATACTTCACATAGGTTAATGGATGAATGCGATGATTCTGTCAGTGTAGTAAACATACCAACAAAGAGACTCAAATGAGAGGGGAGCTCTCTGAAGTTTCTCTCTGAAATACTTTACCTAGGATAATGGATGAAATGCGATGACTCTGTCAGTGTAGTAATCATACCAACAAAGTGTCTCAAATGAGGAGGGAGGTTTCCGCAGTTTATCTCTGAAATACTTCGCATAGGATTATGGATGAAATGCGACGAATCCGTCAGTGTAGTCATCATACCAACAAAGAGACTCAAATGAACGAGGAGCTTTCTGCAGTTTCTCCCTGGAATACTTCACATAGGATAATAGATGAAATGGGATGATTCTGTCAGTGTAGTAATCATACCACCAAACAGACACAAACGAGGGGGGAGCTTTCTGCAGTTTCTCTCTGGAATACATCACATAGGAAAATGGACGAGATGCGATGATTATGTCAGTGTAGTAATCATACTAACAAAGAGACTCAAATGAGGCAGAACCTTTCTGCAGTTTCTCTCTCAAATACTTCACATTAGATAATGGATGAAATCCGATGATTCTGTCAGTGTAGTAACCATGCCAACAAAGAGACTCAAATGAGGGAGTAGCTTTCTGCAGTTTCTCTCCGAAAAACTTCTGATTGGATAATGGATGAAATGCGATGATTCTGCCAGTGTAGTAATCATACCAACATAGAGACTCAAATGAGGGAGGAGCCATCAGCAGTTTCTCTCTGAATTACTTTACCTTGGATAATGGATGAAATACGATGATTCTGTCAGTGTAGTCGTCATACCAACAAAGAGACTGAAATGAGGGAGGGGCTTTCTACCGTTCCTCTCTGGAATACTTCACATAGGATCATGGATGGAATGCGATCATTCTGTCAGTGTAATAATCAGACCAACAAAGGGACTCAAATGAGGTAAGTGCTTTCTGCAGTTTCTCTCGAAACACTTCACATAGGATAATGGATGAAATGCGATGATTCTGACAGTGTAGTAATCATCTCAACAAAGCGACTCAAATGACTGAGGAGCTCTCTGCAGTTCCTCTCTCGAATTTTTCACATAGGATACTGGATTAAATGTGATGATTCTGTCAGTGTAGCAATCATACCAACAGAGACTCAAATGAGGAAGGAGCTTTCTGTAGTTTCTCTCTGGAATTTTTTCAAAGGATAATGGATGAAATTCGATGATCAGTCAGTGTAGTAATCATACCAACAAAGAGACTCAAATGAGGGGGGTGCTTTTGGCAGTTTCACTCTGAAATGCTTCACATAGGATGAAGCATGAAATGTGATGATTCTGTCAGTGTAGTAATCGTACCAACAAACAGACTCAAAAGAGGGAGGAGCTTTATGCAGTTTCTCTCTGGAATACTTCACATAGGATAATGCATGAAATGTGATGCTTCTGTCAGTGTAGTAATCATACCAAAAAGAGACAAAAATGAGGGAGGAGCTTTAGGCAGTTTCACTCTGAAATACTTCACATTGGATAATGGATGAAATGCGATGATTCTGTCAGTGTAGGAATCAAACCAACAAAGAGTCTCAAATGAGGGTGGAGCTTTCTGCAGTTTCTCTCTGGAATACTTCACATAGGATAATGGATGAAATGCAGTGATTCTGTCTGTGTAGTAATCATACCAACAAAGAGACTCAAATAAGGGAGAAGCTTTCTGCAGTATCTCTCTGAATTACTTCGCATAGGATAATGGATGAAATGCAATACCTCTGTCAGTGTAGTCATCATACCAACAAAGCAAAACAAATGGGTGAGGAGCTTCCTGCAGTTTCTCTCTGAAATACTTCACAAAGGATAATGGATGAAATGCGATGATTCTGGCTTTGTACTAACCATACCAACAAAGATACTCATATGAGGGAGGAGCTTTCTGCGGTTTCTGTCTGAAATACATCACATAGGATTATAGACGAAATGCGATGATTCTCTCAGTGTAGTAATCATACCAACAGAGACTCAAATTAGGGAGCAGCTTTCTGTAGATTCTCTCTGGAGATTTTTACATATGATAATGGATGAAATTCGATGATTCTGCCAGTGTAGTAATCATACCAACAAAGAGACTCAAATGAGGAAGGAGTGGTGGTGGTGGTTAGTGTTTAACGTCCCGTCGACAACGAGGTCATTAGAGACGGAGCGCAAGCTCGGGTTAGGAAAGGATTGGGAAGGATATCGGCCGTGCCCTTTCAAAGGAACGATCCCGGCATTTGCCTGAAACGATTTAGGGAAATCACGGAAAACCTAAATCAGGATGGCCGGAGACGGGATTGAACCGTCGTCCTCCAGAAGGCGAGTCCAGTGTGCTAACCACTGCGCCACCTCGCTCGGTCAAATGAGGAAGGAGCTTGCTGTACTTTCTCTCAGAAATACTTCACATAGGTTAATGGATGAATGCGATGATTCTGTCAGTGTAGTAAACATACCAACAAAGAGACTCAAATGAGAGGGGAGCTCTCTGAAGTTTCTCTCTGAAATACTTTACCTAGGATAATGGATGAAATGCGATGACTCTGTCAGTGTAGTAATCATACCAACAAAGTGTCTCAAATGAGGAGGGAGGTTTCCGCAGTTTATCTCTGAAATACTTCGCATAGGATTATGGATGAAATGCGACGAATCCGTCAGTGTAGTCATCATACCAACAAAGAGACTCAAATGAACGAGGAGCTTTCTGCAGTTTCTCCCTGGAATACTTCACATAGGATAATAGATGAAATGGGATGATTCTGTCAGTGTAGTAATCATACCACCAAACAGACACAAACGAGGGGGGAGCTTTCTGCAGTTTCTCTCTGGAATACATCACATAGGAAAATGGACGAGATGCGATGATTATGTCAGTGTAGTAATCATACTAACAAAGAGACTCAAATGAGGCAGAACCTTTCTGCAGTTTCTCTCTCAAATACTTCACATTAGATAATGGATGAAATCCGATGATTCTGTCAGTGTAGTAACCATGCCAACAAAGAGACTCAAATGAGGGAGTAGCTTTCTGCAGTTTCTCTCCGAAAAACTTCAGATTGGATAATGGATGAAATGCGATGATTCTGCCAGTGTAGTAATCATACCAACATAGAGACTCAAATAAGGGAGGAGCCATCAGCAGTTTCTCTCTGAATTACTTTACCTTGGATAATGGATGAAATACGATGATTCTGTCAGTGTAGTCGTCATACCAACAAAGAGACTGAAATGAGGGAGGGGCTTTCTACCGTTCCTCTCTGGAATACTTCACATAGGATCATGGATGGAATGCGATCATTCTGTCAGTGTAATAATCAGACCAACAAAGGGACTCAAATGAGGTAAGTGCTTTCTGCAGTTTCTCTCGAAACACTTCACATAGGATAATGGATGAAATGCGATGATTCTGACAGTGTAGTAATCATCTCAACAAAGCGACTCAAATGACTGAGGAGCTCTCTGCAGTTCCTCTCTCGAATTTTTCACATAGGATACTGGATTAAATGTGATGATTCTGTCAGTGTAGCAATCATACCAACAGAGACTCAAATGAGGAAGGAGCTTTCTGTAGTTTCTCTCTGGAATTTTTTCAAAGGATAATGGATGAAATTCGATGATCAGTCAGTGTAGTAATCATACCAACAAAGAGACTCAAATGAGGGGGGTGCTTTTGGCAGTTTCACTCTGAAATGCTTCACATAGGATAAAGCATGAAATGTGATGATTCTGTCAGTGTAGTAATCGTACCAACAAACAGACTCAAAAGAGGGAGGAGCTTTATGCAGTTTCTCTCTGGAATACTTCACATAGGATAATGCATGAAATGTGATGCTTCTGTCAGTGTAGTAATCATACCAAAAAGAGACAAAAATGAGGGAGGAGCTTTCTGCAGTTTCACTCTGGAATACTTCTGACAGGATAATGGATGAAATGCGGTGATTCTGTCAGTGTAGTAGTCATACCAACAAAGAAACTCAAATGAGGGAGGATCTTTCTGCAGTTCCTCTCTGAAATACTTTATATAGGATAATGGATGAAATGCGATGATTCTGTGAGTGAAGTCATCATACCAAAAAAGAGACTCAAGTGATGGAGGAGCATTTAGCATTTTCTCTCTGGAATATTTCACTTAGGCTAATGGATGAAATGCGATGATTCTGTCAGTGTAGTAATCATACCAACAAAGAGACTCAAATGAGGGAGGAGCTTTCTGCAGTTTCACTCCGAAAATCTTCAGATAGGCTAATGGATGAAATGCGATTATTCTGTCAGTGTGGAAATCATACCAACAAAGTGACTCAAATGAGGGAGGAGCTCTCTGTAGTTTCTCTCTGGAATTTTTCACATAGGGTAATGAATGAAACGCGATGATTCTGTCAGTGTAGTAATCATACCAACTTAGAAAATCAAATGAGGGAGGAGCTTTCTGTAGTTTCTCTCTGGAATTTTTCAAATAGGGTAATGAATGAAATGCGATGATTCTGTCAGTGTAGTAATCGTACCAACATAGAGAATCAAATGAGGAAGGAGCACTCTGCAGTTTCTCTCTGGAATTTTCCACATAGGATGTTGGATGAAATGCGATTATTCTGTCAGTGAAGTAATCATACTAACAAAGAAACGTAAGTGAGGGAGGAGCTTTCTGCAGTTACTCTCTGAAATACTTCATTTCGAAAAATGGAGGAAATGTGATACTTCTGGCTTTGTACTAACCATATCACCATAGATACTCATATGAGAGAGGAGCTTTCTGCGGTTTCTCTCTGAAATACCTCATATATAATAATGGATGAAATGCGATGATTCTGTCAGTGTAGTATTCATACTAACAAACAGACACAAATGAGGGGGGAGCTTTCTGCAGTTCGTCTCTGGACTACTTAACATAGGATAATGGATGGAATACGATGATTCTGTCAGTGTAGTCGTCATACCAACAAAGAGTCTTAAGTGAGGGAGGGCCTTTCTTCTGTTCCTCTCTGGAATACTCCACATAGGATAATGGATGAAATGCGATGATTCTGTCAGTGAAGTAATCATACCAACAAAGAGACTCAAATGAGGGATGAGCTTTCTGCAGTTTCTCTCTTTAATACTTCTGATAGGGTAATGGATAAATTGCAAAGATTCTGTCAGTGTAGTAATCATACCAACAAAGAGATTCAAATGAGGGAGGGCCTTTCTTCTGTTCCTCTCTGGAATACTCCACATAGGATAATGGATGAAATGCGATGATTCTGTCAGTGTAGTTGTCATACCAACAAAGAGACTCAAATGAGGGTGGGCCTTTCTTCTGTTCCTCTCTGGAATACTCCACATAGGATAATGGATGAAATGCTATGATTCTGTCAGTGAAGTAATCATACCAACAAAGAGACTCAAATGAGGGATGAGCTTTCTGCAGTTTCTCTCTTTAATACTTCTGATAGGATAATGGATAAATTGCAAAGATTCTGTCAGTGTAGTAATCATACCAACAAAGAGATTCAAATGAAAGAGGAGCTTCCTGCAGTTTCCCGCTGAACCACTTCACATAGGATAATGGATGAAAAGCGATGATTCTGTCAGTGTAGTAATCATATCAACAAAGAGACTCAAATAAGGGGGAAGCTCTCTGCAGTTGCTCTCTGGAATTTTTCACACGGGATAATGGATGAAATGCGATGATTCTGTCAGTGTAATTATCGTACCAACAAAGAGACTCAAATGAGGGGGGAGCCTTCTGCAGTTTCTCTCTGAAATACTTCAGTAGGATAATGGATGAAATGCGATGATTCTGTCAGTGTAGTAATCATACCGACAAAGAGACTCAAACGAGGGAGGAGCTCTCTACAGTTTCTCACTGAAACACTTCACATACGATAATCGATGAAATGCGATGATTCTGTCAGTGCACTAATCATGACAACAAAGGGACTCAAATGAGGGAGGAGCTCTCTGCAGTTCCTCTCTCGAAATTTTCACATAGGATAATGGATGAAATGCGATGATTCTGTCAGTGTAGTAACCATACCAACAAAGAGACTCAACTGAGGGAGGAGCTATCTGCTGTTTCTCTCTGGAATACTTCAGATAGGATAATGGATGAAATGCGATGATTCTGTCAGTGTAGTAATCATACCAACAAAGAAACTCAAATGAGGGAGGATCTTTCTGCAGTTCCTCTTTGAAATACTTTATATAGGATAATGGATGAAATGCGATGATTCTGTGAGTGAAGTCATCACACCAAAAAAGAGACTCAAATGATGGAGGAGCATTTAGCATTATCTCTCTGGAATATTTCACTTAGGCTAATGGATGCAATGCGATGATTCTGTCAGTGTAGTAATCATACCAACAAAGAGACTCAAATGAGGGAGGATCTTTCTGCAGTTCCTCTCTGAAATCCTTTATATAGGATAATGGATGAAATGCGATGATTCTGTCAGTGAAGTAATCATACCAACAAAGACACTCAAATGATGGAGGAGCTTTCTGCAGTATCTGTCTAAAATACTTCACATAGGATAATGGATGAAATGCGATGTTTCTGTCTGTGTAGTAATCATACCAACAAAGAGTTTAAAATGACGGAGGAGCTTTCTGGAGTTCCTCTCCGAAATAATTCATATAGGATAATGGATGAAGTGCGATGATTCTGTGAGTGAAGTCATCATACCAAAAAAGAGACTCAAATGAGGGAGGAGCGTTCAGAGGTTCCTCTCCGGAATACTTCACATAGAATAATGGATGAAATTCGTTGATTCTGCCTGTGTAGTAATCATACCAACAAAGAGACTCAACTGAGGGAGGAGCTATCTGCTGTTTCTCTCTGGAATACTTCAGATAGGATAATGGATGAAATGCGATGATTCTGTCAGTGTAGTAATCATACCAACAAAGAGACTCAGATGTGGGAGGAGCTTTCTGCAGTTTCTCTCTGTAATACTTCACATAGGATAATGGATGAAATGTGCTGATTCTGACAGTGTAGTGGAAATGAGCGTTTGGCGTCATTGGCCGGGAGGCCCCTCGCGGGGCAGGTCCGGCCGCCATATCGCAGGTCTTATTACATTCGGCGCCACATTGGGCGACCTGCACGCCGGATGGGGATGAAATGATGATGAACACAACACAACACCCAGTCCCTGAGCGGAGAAAATCTCCGACCCAGCCGGGAATCGAACCCGGGCCCAGAGGACGGCAATCCGTCACGCTGACCACTCAGCTACTGGGGCGGACGACAGTGTAGTAATCATACAAAAAAGAGACAAAAGTGAGGGAGGAGCTTTCTGCAGTTTCACTCTGGAATACTTCAGATAGGATAATGGATGAAATGCGATGATTCTGTCAGTGAAGTAATCATACCAACAAAGAGACTCAAATGAGGGAGGAGCTTACTGCAGTTTCTCTCTGGAATACTTGTCATAGGATAATGGATGAAATGTGATGATTCTGTCAGTGTAGCAAACATACCAACAGAGAGTCAAATGAGGGAGGAGCTTTCTGCAGTTTCTGTCTGGAATTTTTTCAAAGGATAATGGATGAAATTCGATGATCTGTCAGTGTAGTAATCATACCAACAAAGAGACTCAAATGAGAGGGGTGCTTTTTGCAGTTTCACTCTGAAATGCTTCACATAGGATAAAGCATGAAATGTGATGATTCTGTCAGTGTAGTAATCGTACCAACAAACAGACTCAAATGAGGGAGGAGCTTTATGCAGTTTCTCTCTGGAATTCTTCACATAGGATAATGCATGAAATGTGATGCTTCTGTCAGTGTAGTAATCATACCAAAAAGAGACAAAAATGAGGGAGGAGCTTTCTGCAGTTTCACTCTGGAATATTTCAGATAGGATAATGGATGAAATGCGATGATTCTGTCAGTGTAGTAATCATACCAACAAATAGACTCATATGAGGGTGGAGCTTTCTGCACTTTCTCTCTGAAATTTTTCACATAAGGATATGGATGAAATGCGATGATTCTGTCAGTGTAGTAATCATACCAACAAAGAGACTCAAATGAGGCAGGAGCTTTCTGCAGTTTCACTCCGAAAATCTTCAGATAGGCTAGTGGATGAAATGCGATTATTCTGACAGTGTGGAAATCATACCAACAAAGAGAGTCAAATGAGGGAGGAGCTCTCTGTAGTTTCTCTCTGGAATTTTTCACATAGGGTAATTAATGAAACGCGATGATTCTGTCAGCGTAGTGATCATACCAACTTAGAAAATCAAATGAGGGAGGAGCTTTCTGTAGTTTCTCTCTGGAATTTTTCAAATAGGGTAATGAACGAAATGCGATGATTCTGTCAGTGTAGTAATCATACCAACATAGAGAATCAAACGAGGAAGGAGCACTCTGCAGTTTCTCTCTGGAATTTTCCACATAGGATGTTGGATGAAATGCGATGATTCTGTCAGTGAAGTAATCATACTATCAAAGAAACGTAAGTGAGGGAGGAGATTTCTGCAGTTACTCTCTGAAATACTTCATTTCGGAAAATGGAGGAAATGTGATGCTTCTGGCTTTGTACTAACCATACCACCATAGATACTCATATGAGGGAGGAGCTTTCTGCGTTTTCTCTCTGAAATACCTCATATATAATAATGGATGAAATGCGATGATTCTGTCAGTGTAGTAATCATACTAACAAACAGACACAAATGAGGGGGGAGCTTTCTGCAGTTCATCTCTGGACTACTTAACATAGGATAATGGATGAAATACGATGATTCTGTCAGTGTAGTCGCCATACCAACAAAGAGTCTTAAATGAGGGAGGGGCTTTCCACTGTTCCTCTCTGGAATACTTCACATAGGATAATGGATGAAATGCAATGATTCTGTCAGTGAAGTAATCATACCAAGAAAAGGGACTCAAATGAGGGAGGAGCTTTCTGCAGTTTCTCTCTGGAATTATTCTGATAGGATAATGGTTAAATTGCAAAGATTCTGTCAGTGTAGTAATCGTACCAACAAAGAGATTCAAATGAGGGGGGAGCTTCCTGCAGTTTCTCTCTGAACCACTTCACATAGGACATTTGATGAAAAGCGATGATTCTGTCAGTGTAGTAATCATATCAACAAAGAGACTCAAATAAGGGGGAAGCTCTCTGCAGTTGCTCTCTGGAATTTTTCACACGGGATAATGGATGAAATGCGATGATTCTCTCAGTATAATTATCGTACCAGCAAAGAGACTCAAATGGGGGGGGGGGGGGGGGAGCCTTCTGCAGTTTCTCTCTGAAATACTTCAGTAGGATAATGGATGAAATGCGATGATTCTGTCAGTGTAGTAATCATACCGACAAAGTGACTCAAACGAGGAAGGAGCTCTCTGCAGTTTCTCACTGAAACACTTCACATACGATAATGGATGAAATGCGATGATTCTGTCAGTGTAGTAATCGTACCAACAAACAGACTCAAATGAGGGAGGAGCTTTATGCAGTGCCTCTCTGGAATACTTGACATAGGATAATGGATGAAATGTGATGATTCTGTCAGTGTAGCAATCATACCAACAGAGACTCAAATGAGGAAGGAGCTTTCTGTAGTTTCTCTCTGGAATTTTTTCAAAGGGTAATGGATGAAATTCGATGATCTGTCAGTGTAGTAATCATACCAACAAAGAGACTCAAATCTGGTGAGTGCTTTTTGCAGTTACACTCTGAAATGCTTCACATAGGATAAAGCATGAAATGTGATGATTCTGTCAGTGTAGTAATCGTACCAACAAACAGACTCAAATGAGGGAGGAGCTTTATGCAGTTTGTCTCTGGAATACTTCACATAGGATAATGCATGAAATGTGACGCTTTTGTCAATGTAGTAATCATACCAAAAAGAGACAAAAATGAGGGAGGAGCTTTCTGCAGTTTCACTCTGGAATACCTCAGATGGGATAATGGATGAAATGCGATGATTCTGTCAGTGTAGTAATCATACCAACAAAGAAACTCAAATGAGGGAGGAGCTTTCTGCAGTTCCTCTCTGAAATACTTTATATAGGATAATGGATGAAATGCGATGATTCTGTGAGTGAAGTCATCATACCAAAAAAGAGACTCAAATGATGGAGGAGCATTAAGCAGTTTCTCTCTGGAATATTTCACATAGGACAATGGATGAAGTGCGATGATTCAGTCAGTGTAGTAATCATACCAACAAAGAGACTCAAATGAGGCAGGAGCAATCTGCAGTTTCTCTCTGGAATACTTCTGATAGGATAATGGATGAAATACGATGATTCTGTCAGTGTAGTAATCATACCAACAAAGAGACTCAAAAGAGGGAGGAGACTCCTGCAGTTCCTCTCTGAAATACATCAAATAGGATAATGGATGCAATGTGATTATTCTGTCTGTGTAGTAAACATACCAACAAGGAACCGCAAGTGAGGGAGGAGCTTTCTGCGGCTCCTCTCAGAAATACTTCACATATGATAATGGATGAAATGCGATGTTCTGTCAGAGTAGTAATCATACCAACAAAGAGACTCTAATGAGGAAGTAGCTTTCTGCAGCTTCTCTTTGGAGTACTTCACATAGGATAATGGATGCAATGCGATGATTCTGTTAGTGTAGTAATCATACCAACAAAGAGACTCAGATGATGCAAGAGCTTTCTGGGGTTTCTCCCTGAAATACATCAAGTAGTATAATAGATGAAATGCGATTATTCTGTCTGTGTAGTTAACTTACTAACAAAGAACCGCAAATGAGGGAGGAGCATCCTGCAGCTTCTCTTAAAAATACTTCACATGGGGAAAAGGATGAAATGCGATGATTCTGTCAGTGTAGTATATCATACCAAAAAGGAGACACAAATGAGGGCGGAGCATACTGCAGTTTCCCTCTGGAATACTTGACATAGGATAATGGATAAAATGCAATGATACTGTCAGTGTAGTAATCATACCAACAATGAGACTCAAATGAGGGAGGAGCAATCTGCAGTTTCTCTCTGGAATACTTCACATAGGATAATGGATGAAATGCAATCATTCTGTCAGTGTAGTAATCATATCAACAAAGAGACTCAAATGAGGAAGGAGCTTTCTGCAGTTTCTCTTTGACATACTTCAAATAAGATAATGGATGAAATGCGATGATTCTGTCAGTGTATTAATCATACCAACAAAGAGACTCAAATGAGGGAGGAGCTTCCTGCAGTTTGTCTCTGAACCACTTCACATAGGATAATGGATGAAAAGCGATGATTCTGTCAGTGTAGTAATCATATCAACAAAGAGACTCAAATAAGGGGGAAGCTCTCTGCAGTTGCTCTCTGGAATTTTTCACACGGGATAATGGATGAAATGCGATGATTCTGTCAGTGTAATTATCGTACCAACAAAGAGACTCAAATGAGGGGGGAGCCTTCTGCAGTTTCTCTCTGAAATACTTCAGTAGGATAATGGATGAAATGCGATGATTCTGTCAGTGTAGTAATCATACCGACAAAGAGACTCAAACGAGGGAGGAGCTCTCTACAGTTTCTCACTGAAACACTTCACATACGATAATCGATGAAAAGCAATGATTCTGTCAGTGTAGTAACCATACCAACAAAGAGACTCAACTGAGGGAGGAGCTATCTGCTGTTTCTCTCTGGAATACCTCAGATAGGATAATGGATGAAATTCGATGATTCTGACAGTGTAGTAATCATACCAACAAAGAGACTCAGATGTGGGAGGAGCTTTCTGCAGTTTCTCTCTGTAATACTTCACATAGGATAATGGATGAAATGTGCTGATTCTGACAGTGTAGTAATCATACAAAAAAGAGACAAAAATGAGGGAGGAGCTTTCTGCAGTTTCACTCTGGAATACTTCAGATAGGATAATGGATGAAATGCGATGATTCTGTCAGTGTAGTAATCATACCAACAAAGAAACTCAAATGAGGGAGGATCTTTCTGCAGTTCCTCTTTGAAATACTTTATATAGGATAATGGATGAAATGCGATGATTCTGTGAGTGACGTCATCATACCAAAAAAGAGACTCAAATGATGGAGGAGCATTTAGCATTTTCTCTCTGGAATATTTCACTTAGGCTAATGGATGCAATGCGATGATTCTGTCAGTGTAGTAATCATACCAACAAAGAGACTCAGATGTGGGAGGAGCTTTCTGCAGTTTCTCTCTGTAATACTTCACATAGGATAATGGATGAAATGTGCTGATTCTGTCAGTGTAGTAATCATACCAAAAAGGAGACTCAAATGAAGGAGGAACTTTCACCTGTTTCTCTCTGAAATACGTCATATAGGATAGTGGATGCAATGTGATTATCCTGTCTGTGTAGTAAACACACAACAAATAACCGCAAATGAAAGCGGAGCTTTCGGCAGATCCTCTCAGAAATATTTCACATCGGATAATGGATGAAATGCGATGTTTCTGTCAGTGAAGTAATCATACCAACAAAGAGACTCAAATGAGGGAGGAGCTTCCTGCAGTTTCTCTCTGGAATACTTGACATAGGATAATGAATGAAATGTGATGATTCTGTCACTGTAGCAATCATACCAACAGAGACTCAAATGAGGGAGGAACTTTCTGTAGTTTCTGTCTAGAATTTTTTCAAAGGATAATGGACGAAATTCGATGATCTGTCAATGTAGTAATCATACCAACAAAGAGACTCAAATGAGGGGGGTGCTTTTTGCAGTTTCACTCTGAAATGCTTCACATAGGATAAAGCATTTAATGTGATGATTCTGTCAGTGTAGTAATCGTACCAACAAACAGACTCAAATGAGGGAGGAGCTTTCTGCAGTTTCACTCTGGAATACTTCAGATAGGATAATGGATGAAATGCGATGATTCTGTCAGTGTAGTAATCATACCAACAAAGAGACTCAAATGAGGGTGGAGCTTTCTGCACTTTCTCTCTGAAATTTTTCACATAAGGATATGGATGAAATGCGATGATTCTGTCAGTGTAGTAATCATACCAACAAAGAGACTCAAATGAGGCAGGAGCTTTCTGCAGTTTCACTCCGAAAATCTTCAGATAGGCTACTGGATGAAATGCGATTATTCTGACAGTGTGGAAATCATACCAACAAAGAGACTCAAATGAGGGAGGAGCTCTCGGTAGTTTCTCTCTGGAATTTTTCGCATAGGGTAATGAATGAAACGCGATGATTCTGTCAGTGTAGTAATCATACCAACTTAGAAAATCAAATGAGGGAGGAGCTTTCTGTAGTTTCTCCCTGGAATTTTTCAAATAGGGTAATGAATGAAATGCGATGATTCTGTCAGTGTAGTAATCATACCAACATAGAGAATCAAATGAGGAAGGAGCACTCTGCAGTTTCTCTCTGGAATTTTCCACATAGGATGTTGGATGAATTTGCGATGATTCTGTCAGTGAAGTAATCATACCATCAAAGAAACGTAAGTGAGGGAGGAGCTTTCTGCAGTTACACTCTGAAATACTTCATTTCGGAAAATGGAGGAAATGTGATGCTTCTGGCTTTGTACTAACCATACCACCATAGATACTCATATGAGGGAGGAGCTTTCTGCGGTTTCTCTCTGAAATACCTCATATATAATAATGGATGAAATGCGATGATTCTGTCAGTGTAGTAATCATACTAACAAACAGACACAAATGAGGGGGGAGCTTTCTGCAGTTCATCTCTGGACTACTTAACATAGGATAATGGATGAAATACGATGATTCTGTCAGTGTAGTCGTCATACCAACAAAGAGTCTTAAATGAGGGAGGGGCTTTCCACTGTTCCTCTCTGGAATACTTCACATAGGATAATGGATGAAATGCAATGATTCTGTCAGTGAAGTAATCATACCAAGAAAAGGGACTCAAATGAGGGAGGAGCTTTCTGCAGTTTCTCTCTGGAATTCTTCTGATAGGATAATGGTTAAATTGCAGAGATTCTGTCAGTGTAGTAATCGTACCAACAAAGAGATTCAAATGAGGGGGGAGCTTCCTGCAGTTTCTCTCTGAACCACTTCACATAGGACAATTGATGAAAAGCGATGATTCTGTCAGTGTAGTAATCATATCAACAAAGAGACTCAAATAAGGGGGAAGCTCTCAGCAGTTGCTCTCTGAAATTTTTCACACGGGATAATGGATGAAATGCGATGATTCTGTCAGTATAATTATCGTACCAACAAAGAGACTCAAATGGGGGGGGAGCCTTCTGCAGTTTCTCTCTGAAATACTTCAGTAGGATAATGGATGAAATGCGATGACTCTGTCAGTGTAGTAATCATACCGACAAAGTGACTCAAACGAGGGAGGAGCTCTCTGCAGTTTCTCACTGAAACACTTCACATACGATAATGGATGAAATGCGATGATTCTGTCAGTGTACTAATCATGACAACAAAGGGACTCAAATGAGGGAGGAGCTCTCTGCAGTTCCTCTCTCGAAATTTTCACATAGGATAATGGATGAAATGCGATGACACTGTCAGTGTAGTAATCATACCAACAAAGAGACTCAACTGAGGGAGGAGCTATCTGCTGTTTCTCTCTGGAATACTTCAGATAGGATAATGGATGAAGTGCGATGATTCTGTCAGTGTAGTAATCATACCAACAAAGAGACTCAGATGTGGGAGGAGCTTTCTGCAGTCTCTCTCTGTAATACTTCACATTGGATAATGGATGAAATGTGCTTATTCTGTCAGTGTAGTAATCATACCAAAAAAGAGTCTCAAATGAAGGAGGAACTTTCAGCTGTTCCTCTCTGAAATACATCAAATAGGATAGTGGATGCAATGTGATTATCCTGTCTGTGTAGTAAACACACCACAAATAACCGAAACGAAAGAGGAGCTTTCGGCAGCTCCTCTCAGATATATTTCACATAGGATAATGGATGAAATGCGATGATTCTGTCAATGAAGTAATCATACCAACAAAGAGACTCAAATGAGGGAGGAGCTTCCTGCAGTGTCTCTCTGGAATACTTGACATAGGATAATGGATGAAATGTGATGATTCAGTCAGTGTTGCAATCATACCAACAGAGACTCAAATGAGGGAGGAGCCTTCTGTAGTTTCTCTCTGGAATTTTTTCAAAGGGTAATGGATGAAATTCGATGATCTGTCAGTGTAGTAATCATACCAACAAAGAGACTCAAATCTGGGGAGTGCTTTTTGCAGTTTCACTCTGAAATGCTTCACATAGGATAAAGCATGAAATGTGATGATTCTGTCAGTGTAGTAATCGTACCAACAAACAGACTCAAATGAGGGAGGAGCTTTATGCAGTTTCTCTCTGGAATACTTCACATAGGATAATGCATGTAATGTGACGCTTCTGTCAATGTAGTAATCATACCAAAAAGAGACAAAAATGAGGGAGGAGCTTTCTGCAGTTTCACTCTGGAATACCTCAGATGGGATAATGGATGAAATGCGATGATTCTGTCAGTGTAGTAATCATACCAACAAAGAAGCTCAAATGAGGGAGGAGCTTTCTGCAGTTCCTCTCTGTAATACTTTATATAGGATAATGGATGAAATGCGATGATTCTGTGAGTGAAGTCATCATACCAAAAAAGAGACTCAAATGATGGAGGAGCATTAAGCAGTTACTTTCTGGAATATTTCACATAGGATAATGGATGAAGTGCGATGATTCAGTCAGTGTAGTAATCATACCAACAAAGAGACTCAAATGAGGCAGGAGCAATCTGCAGTTTCTCTCTGGAATACTTCAGATAGGATAATGGATGAAATACGATGATTCTGTCAGTGTAGTAATCATACCAACAAAGAGACTCAAAAGAGGGAGGAGACTCCTGCAATTCCTCTCTGAAATACAACAAATAGGATAATGGATGCAATGTGATTATTCTGTCTGTGTAGTAAACATACCAACAAGGAACCGCAAATGAGGGAGGAGCTTTCTGCGGCTCCTCTCAGAAATACTTCACATAGGATAATGGATGAAATGCGATGATTCTGTCAGAGTAGTAATCATACCAACAAAGAGACTCTAATGAGGGAGTAGCTTTCTGCAGCTTCTCTTTGGAATACTTCACATAGGATAATGGATGCAATGCGATGATTCTGTCAGTGTAGTAATCATACCAACAAAGAGACTCAGATGATGCAGGAGCTTTCTGGGGTTTCTCCCTGAAATACATCAAGTAGTATAATAGATGAAATGCGATTATTCTGTCTGTGTAGTTAACTTACTAACAAAGAACCGCAAATGAGGGAGGAGCATCGTGCAGCTTCTCTTAAAAATACTTCACATGGGGAAATGGATGAAATGCGATGATTCTGTCAGTGTAGTATATCATCCCAAAAAGGAGACACAGATGAGGGCGGAGCATTCTGCAGTTTCCCTCTGGAATACTTGACATAGGACAATGGATGAAATGCAATGATACTGTCAGTGTAGTAATCATACCAACAAAGAGACTCAAATGAGGGAGGAGCTTTCTGCAGTTCTTCTCTGAAATACATCAAATAGGATAATGGATGCAATGCGATGATTCTGTCAGTGTAGTAATCATACCAAAAAAGAGACTCAAATGAAGGAGGAACTTTCAGCTGTTCCTCTCTGAAATACATCAAATAGGATAGTGGATGCAATGTGATTATCCTGTCTGTGTAGTAAACACACCACAAATAACCGCAAACGAAAGAGGAGCTTTCGGCAGCTCCTCTCAGAAATATTTCACATAGGATAATGGATGAAATGCGATGATTCTGTCAGTGTAGTAATCATACCAACAAAGAGACTCAAATGTGAGAGGAGCTTTCTGCAGTTCCTCTCTGAAATACTTTATATAGGATAATGGATGAAATGCGATGATTCTGTGAGTGAAGTCATCATACCAAAAAAGAGACTCAAATGATGGAGGAGCATTAAGCAGTTTCTCTCTGGAATATTTCACATAGGATAATGGATGAAGTGCGATGATTCAGTCAGTGTAGTAATCATACCAAAAAAGAGACTCAAATGAGGGAGGAGCAATCTGCAGTTTCTCTCTGGAATACTTCAGATAGGATAATGGATGAAATACGATGATTCTGTCAGTGTAGTAATCATACCAACAAAGAGACTCAAAAGAGGGAGGAGCTTTCTGCAGTTTCTCTCTGTAATACTTCACATGGGATGATGGATTAAATGTGCTGATTCTGTCAGTGTAGTAATCATACCAACAAAGAGACTCAAATGAAGGAGGAGCATTCTGCAGTTCCTCTCTGACAAACATCCAATACGATAATGGATAAACTGTGATTCTTCTGTCTGTGTAGTAAACATACCACAAAGAACCGCAAATGAGAGAGGAGCTTTCTGCAGCTCCTCTCAGAAATACTTCACATAGGATAATGGATGAAATGCGATGATTTTGTCAGTGTAGTAATCATACCAACAAAGAGACTCAAATGAGGGAGTAGCTTTCAGCAGTTTCCCATTGGAATACTTCACATAGGATAATGGATGAAATGCGATGATTCTGTCAGTGTAGTAGTGATACCAACAAAGAGACTCAAATGAGGGAGTAGCTTTCTGCAGTTTCTCCATGGAATACTTCACATAGGATAATAGAAGAAATGCGACGATTCTGTCAATGTAGTAATCATACCAACAAAGAGACTCAAATGAGGGAGGAGCTTTCTGCAGCTGTAGTGTCTCTCTGAAATACTTCAAATCGGATAATGGATGAAATGCGATGATTCTGTCAGTGTAGTATACATACCAACAAAGGGACTCAAATGAGGGAGGTTTTTCTGCAGTTTCTGTCTGAAATACTTCATGTAGGATAATGGATGAAAAGCGAAGATTCTTTCAATGTAGTAATCATACCAACAAAGGGACTGAAAAGAGGAAGAAGCTTTCTGCAGTTTCTCTTTAGAATACTTCACATAGGATAATGGTAAAATGGGATGCTTTTGTCAGTGTAGTAATCATACTAACAAATGGACTCAAATAAAAGAGTAGCTTTCTGCAGTTTGTCTCTGGAATACTTCACATAGGATAATGGATGAAATGCCATGATTCAGTCAGTGTAGTAATCATACTAACAAAGGGACTCAAATGAGGGAGGTGCTATCTGCAGTTCCACTCTGGAATACTTCAGATAGGATAACGGATGAAATGCGATGATTCTGTCAATGTAGTAATCATACCAACAAAGAGATTCTAATGAGGCAGGAGATCTTTGCAGTTTCTCTTTGTAATACTTCACATAGGATAATGGATGAAATGTGCTGATTCTGTCAGTGTAGTAATTATACCAACAAAGAGACTCAAATGAAGGAGGAGCTTCCTGCAGTTCCTCTCTGAAATACATCAAATTGCATAATGGATGCAATGGGATTATTCTGTATGTGTAGTAAACATACCAACAAGGAACCGCAAACGAGGGAGGAGCTTTCTGCGGCTCCTCTCAGAAATACTTCTCATAGGATAATGGATGAAATGCGATGATTCTATCAGAGTAGTAATCATACCAACAAAGAGACTCAGATGATGCAGGAGCTTTAAGCGGTTTCTCTCTGAAATACCTCATATATAATAATGGATGAAATGCGATGATTCTGTCAGTGTAGTAATCATACTAACAAACAGACACAAATGAGGGGGGAGCTTTCTGCAGTTCGTCTCTGGACTACTTAACATAGGAAAATAGATGAAATGCGATTATTCTGTCTGTGTAGTAAACATACTAACAAAGAACCGCAAATGAGGGAGGAGCTTTCCTCAGCTTCTCTTAAAAATACTTCACATGGGGAAATGGATGAAATGCGATGATTCTGTCAGTGTAGTGTATGATACCAAAAAGGAGACACAAATGAGGGTGGAGCTTTCTGCAGTTTCCCTCTGGAATACTTCACATAGGATAATGGATGAAATGCAATGATACTGTCAGTGTAGTAATCATACCAACAATGAGACTCAAATGAGGGAGGAGCAATCTGCAGTTTCTCTCTGGAATACTTCACATAGGATAATGGATGAAATGCATCGATTCTGTCAGTGTAGTAATCATATCAACAGAGAGACTCAAATGCGGAAGGAGCTTTCTGCAGTTTCTCTTTGACATACTACAAATAAGATAATGGATGAAATGCAATGATTCTGTCAGTGTATAAATCATACCAACAAAGGGACTCAAATGAGGGAGGCGCTTCCTGCAGTTTCTCTCTGAACCACTTCACATAGGATAATGGATGAAAAGCGATGATTCTGTCAGTGTAGTAATCATATCAACAAAGAGTCTCATATATGGGGGAAGCTCTCTGCAGTTGATCTCTAGAATTTTTCACACGGGATAATGGATGAAATGCGATGATTCTCTCAGTGTAATTATCGTACCAACAAAGAGACTCAAATGAGGGGGGAGTCTTCTGCAGTTTCTCTCTGAAATACTTCAGTAGGATAATGGATGAAATGCGATGATTCTGTCAGTGTAGTAATCATACCAACAAAGAGACTCTAATGAGGAAGTAGCTTTCTGCAGTTTCTCTTTGGAATACTTCACATAGGATAATGGATGCAATGCGATGATTCTGTCAGTGTAGTAATCATACCAACAAAGAGACTCAGATAATGCAGGAGCTTTCTGGGGTTTCTCCCTGAAATACATCAAGTAGGATAATAGATGAAATGCGATAATTCTGTCTGTGTAGTAAACATACTAACAAAGAACCGCAAATGAGGGAGGAGCTTTCTGCAGCTTCTCTTAAAAATACTTCACATGGGGAAATGGATGAAATGCGATGATTCTGTCAGTGTAATATATCATACCAAAAAGGAGACACAAATGAGGGCGGAGCTTTCTGCAGTTTCCCTCTGGAATACTTCACATAGGATAATGGATGAAATGCAATGAAACTGTCAGTGTAGTAATCATACCAACAATGAGACTCAAATGAGGGAGGAGCAATCTGCAGTTTCTCTCTGGAATACTTCACATAGGATAACGGATGAAATGCAATGATTCTGTCAGTGTAGTAATCATATCAACAAAGAGACTCAAATGAGGAAGGAGCTTTCTGCAGTTTCTCTTTGACATACTTCAAATAAGATAATGGAAGAAATGCGATGATTCTGTCAGTGTATTAATCATACCAACAAAGTGACTCAAATGAGGGAGGAGCTTCCTGCAGTTTCTCTCTGAACCACTTCACATAGGATAGTGGATGAAAAGCGATGATTCTGTCAGTGTAGTAATCATATCAACAAAGAGACTCATATAAGGGGGAAGCGCTCTGCAGTTGCTCTCTGGAATTTTTCACACGGGATAATGGATGAAATGCGATGATTCTGTCAGTGTAATTATCGTACCAACAAAGAGACTCAAATGAGGTGGGAGCCTTCTGCAGTTTCTCTCTGAAATACTTCAGTAGGATAATGTATGAAATGCGATGATTCTGTCAGTGTAGTAATCATACTGACAAAGAGACTCAAACGAGGGAGGAGCTCTCTGCAGTTTCTCACTGAAACACTTCACATACGATAATGGATGAAATGCGTTGATTCTGTCAGTGCACTAATCATGACAACAAAGGGACTCAAATGAGGTAGGAGCTCTCTGCAGTTCCTCTCTCGAAATTTTCACATAGGATAATGGATGAAATGCGATGATTCTGTCAGTGTAGTAATCATACCAACAAAGAGACTCAACTGAGGGAGGAGCTATCTGCTGTTTCTCTCTGGAATACTTCAGATAGGATAATGGATGAAATGTGCTGATTCTGTCAGTGTAGTAATCATACCAAAAAAGAGACTCAAATGAAGAAGGAACTTTCAGCTGTTCCACTCTGAAATACATCAAATAGGATAGTGGATGCAATGTGATTATCCTGTCTGTGTAGTAAACACCCCACAAATAACCGCAATCGAAAGAGGAGCTTTCGGCAGCTCCTCTCAGAAATATTTCACATAGGATAATGGATGAAATGCGATGACTCTGTCAGTGTAGTAATCATACCAACAAAGAGACTCAAATGAGGGAGGAGCTTCCTGCAGTTCCTCTCTGAAATACTTTATATAGGATAATGGATGAAATGCGATGATTCTGTGAGTGAAGTCATCATACCAAAAAAGAGACTCAAATGATGGAGGAGCATTAAGCAGTTTCTCTCTGGAATATTTCACATAGGATAATGGATGAAGTGCGATGATTCACTCAGTGTAGTATTCATAGCAACAAAGAGACTCAAATGAAGGAGGAGCTATCAGCAGTTTCTCATTGGAACAATTCACATAGGATAATGAATGAAATGCGATGATTTTGTCAGTGTAGTAATCATACCAACAAAGAGACTCAAATGAGGGAGTAGCTATCAGCAGATTCTCATTGGAACAATTCACATAGGATAATGGATGAAATGCGATGATTCTGTCAGTGTAGTAGTCATACCAACAAAGAGACTCAAATGAGGGACTAGCTTTCTGCAGTTTCTCCCTGGAATACTTCACATAGGATAATAGAAGAAATGCGACGATTCTGTCAGTGTAGTAATCATACCAACAAAGAGACTCAAATGAGGAAGGAGCTTTCTGCAGCTGTAGTGTCTCTCTGAAATACTTCAAATAGGATAATGGATGAAATGCGATGATTCTGTCAGTGTAGTATTCATACCAACAAAGGGACTCAAATGATGGAGGTTTTTCTGCAGTTTCTGTCTGAAATACTTCAGGTAGGATAATGGATGAAAAGCGAAGATACTCTCAATGTAGTAATCATACCAACAAAGAGACTGAAAAGAGGAAGAAGCTTTCTGCAGTTTCTCTTTAGAATACTTCACATAGGATAATGGTGAAATGGGATGCTTTTGTCAGTGTAGTAATCATACTAACAAATGGACTCAAATAAATGTGTAGCTTTCTGCAGTTTGTCTCTGGAATACTTCACATAGGATAGTGGATTAAATGCCATGATTCAGTCAGTGTAGTAATCATACTAACAAAGGGACTCAAATGAGGGAGGAGCTATCTGCAGTTCCTCTCTGGAATACTTCAGATAGGATAATGGATGAAATGCGATGATTCTGTCAATGTAGTAATCGTACCAACAAAGAGATTCTAATGAGGGAGGAGATCTTTGCAGCTTCTCTTTGTAATACTTCACATAGGATAATGGATGACATGTGCTGATTCTGTCAGTGTAGAAATCATACCAACAAAGGGACTCAAATGAAGGAGGAGCTTCCTGCAGTTCCTCTCTGAAATACATCAAATAGGATAATGGATGCAATGTGATTATTCTGTCTGTGTAGTAAACATACCAACAAGGAACCGCAAATGAGGGAGGAGCTTTCTGCGGCTCCTCTCAGAAATACTTCACATAGGATAATGAATGAAATGCAATGATTCTGTCAGAGTAGTAATCATACCAACAAAGGGACTCTAATGAGGGAGTAGCTTCCTGCAGTTTCTCTTTGGAATACTTCACATAGGATAATGGATGCAATGCGATGATTCTGTCAGTGTAGTAATCATACCAACAAAGAGACTCAGATGATGCAGGAGCTTTCTGGGGTTTCTCCCTGAAATACATCAAGTAGGATAATAGATGAAATGCGATTATTCTGTCTGTGTAGTAAACATTCTAACAAAGAACCGAGAATGAGGGAGGAGCTTTCTGCAGCTTCTCTCAAAAATACTTCACATGGGGAAATAGATGAAATGCGATGATTCTGTCAGTGTAGTACATCATACCAAAAAGGAGACACAAATGAGGGCGGAGCTTTCTGCAGTTTCCCTCTGGAATACTTCACATAGGATAATGGATGAAATGCAATGATACTGTCAGTGTAGTAATCATATCAACAATGGGACTCTAATGAGGGAGGAGCAATCTGCAGTTTCTCTCTGGAATACTTCACATAGGATAATGGATGAAATGCAATGATTCTGTCAGTGTAGTAATCATACCAACAAAGAGACTCAAATGAGGAAGGAGCTTTCTGCAGTTCCTCTTTGACATACTTCAAATAAGATAATGGATGAAATGCGATGATTCTATCCGTGTAGTAATCATACCAACAAAGAGACTCAAATGAGGGAGGAGCTTTCAGCAGTTTCTCTTTGGAATACTTCCCATAGGATAATGGATGAAATGTGATGATTCTGTCAGTGTAGTAATCATCCCAACAATGAAGCTCAAATGAGGGATTAGCTTTCTGCAGCGTCTCTCTTTTATATTTCACATAGGATAATGGATGTAATGCGAATATTTTGTCAGTGTAGTAATAATTCCAACAAAGAAACTCAAATGAGGTAGGAGCTTCCTGCAGTTTGTCTCTGAAATACTTCACATACCATAATGGATGAAATGCGATGATTCTGTCAGTGTAGTAATCATACCAACAAAGAGACTCGAAAGAGGGAGGATCTTTCTGCAGTTTCTCTCTGAAATACTTCACATAGGATAATGGATGAAATGCGATGATTCTGTCAGTGTAGTAATCGTACCAACAAAGGGACTCAAATGAGGGAGGAGCTTCCTGCACTTTCTGTCTGGAATACTTCACAGAGGATAATGGACGAAATGCGTTGATTTTGTCAGTGTAATAATCATAAAAACAATGAGACTCAGATAAGGGAGGAACTTTCTGCAGTTTCTCTCTAAAATACTTCAAATATGATAGTGGATGAAATGCGATGATTCTGTCAGTGTAGTAATCATACCAACAAAGAGACTCAAATGAGGGAGGAGCTTCCTGCAGTTCGTCGCTGATATACTACACATTCGATAAAGGATGAAATGCGATGATTCTGTCAGTGTAGTAATCATACCAACAAAGAGACTCTGATGAGGCAGAAGCTATATGTGGTTTCTTTCTGAAATACTTCAAGTAGGATAATGGATGAAATGCGATTATTCTTCCTGGGTAGTAAACATACCAACAAAGAACAGCAAATGTGGGAGGAGCTTTCTGCAGCTTCTCTCAAAAGTACTTCACATGGGGAAATGGATGAAATGCGATGATTCTGTCAGTGTAATAATCATACCAACAAGGGACTCAAATGAGGGAGGAGCTTTCTGCAGTTTCTCTCTGGAATACTTCAGATTGGACAATGGATGAAATGCGATGATACTGTAAGTGTAGTAATCATACCAACAAAGAGACTCAAATGTGGATGGAGCTCTCTGCGTTTCCTCTCTGAAATAATTCACATATGAAAATGGATGAAATGCGATAAATCTGTCAGTGTAGTAATCATACTAAAAAGGAGCCAGAAATGAGGCTGGAGCTTTCTGCAGTTTCTCTCTGGACTACTTCACTTAGGATAATGGATGAAATGCGATGATTCTGTCACTGTAGTAATCATAGGAACAATCAGGCTAGAATGAGGGAGGAGCTCTCTGCAGTTTCTCTCTGAAGCATTTCACATAGGATAATGGATGAAAAGCGATGATTCTGTCAGTGTAGTAATCGTACCTACAAAGAGATTCAAATCAATGAGGAGCTTTCTGCAGTTTCTCTCTAAAATACTTCACATTGGAAACTAGATGAAATGGGATGATTCCTTCAGAGTAATAATCATACCTACAACGAGACACAAATGAGGGAGGTGCTTTCTGCAGTTTCTCAATGTAATACTTCAAATAGGATAATGGATGAAATGTGATGATTCTGTCAGTGCAGTGTTCATACCATCAAACAGACTCAAATGAGGGAGGAGCTTTCAGCAGATTCTCTCTGGATACTACACATAGGATAATGGGTGAAATGCGATGATTCCGTCAGTGTAGTAATAACGCCAACAAAGAGACGCAAATGAGGTAGGAGCTTTCTGCAGTTTCTCTCTGGAAAACTTCACAGAGGATAATGGACGAAATGCGACGATTCTGTCAGTGTAGTAATCATACCAACAATGAGACTCAGATGAGGGAGGAGCTTTCTGCAGTTTCACTCTGAAATAATTCAAATAGGGTAATGGATGGAATGCGATGATTCTGTCAGTTTAGTAATCATACCAACAAAGGGACTCAAATGAGGGAGGAGCTTTCTGCAGTTTTTCACGGAAATACTTCACATAGGATAATGTATGAAATGTGATGATTCTGTCAGTGCAGTAATCATACCAACAAAGACACACTTATGCGGGAGGAGCTCTCTGCAGTTTCTCTCTGAAATACCTCACATAGAATAATGGATGAAACTCAGTGATTCTGTCAGTATAGTAATCGTACCATCAGAGAGACTCAAATGAGGATGGAGCTCTCTGCAGTTCCTCTCTGAAATAATTCAGATATGAAAATGGATGAAATGGGATGAATCTGTCAGTGTAGCAATCATACTAACAACGAGACTGAAATGAGGATGGAGCTTTCTGCAGTTTCTCACTTTAATACATCACACAGGATAATGGATGAAATGCGATGATTCTGTCAGTGTAGTAATCATAGCAACAAAGAGACTAGAATGAGGGAGGAGCTTTCTGCAGTTTCTCTCTGTGACACTTCACATAGGATAATGGATGAAATGCGATGATTCTGTCGGTGTAGTGATCATACCATCAAAGAGACTCAAATGTGGCTGGAGCTTTCTGCAGATTCTCTATGAAATACGTCACGTAGGATAAGGGATGAAATGCGATGATTCTGTCAGTATAGTAATCATACCAACAAAGAGACTCAAATAAGGGAGGAGCTTTCTGCAGTTTCTCTCTGGAATACATCACATGGGATAGTGGTTGAAATGCGATGACTCTGTCAGTGTAGTAATCGTACTTACAAAGAGACTCAAATCAGGGAGGAGCTTTCTGCAGTTTCTCTCTAAAATACTTCACATCGGAAACTGGATGAAATGGGATGATTCTTTCAGCGTAGTAATCATACCTACAAAGAGACACAAATGAGGGTGGAGCTTTCTGCAAATTCTTTCAGGAGTTTTTCACATCGGATAATGGATGAAATGCGATGATTCTGTCAGTTTAGTGATCATACCAACAATGAGTCTCAAATGAGGGAAAAGCTTTCTTAAGCTTCTCTCTTTTATATTTCACATGGGATAATGGATGAAATGCGATATTCTGTCAATGTAGTAATCATGCCAAGAAAGAGGTTCAAATGAGGGGGGAGCTTTCTGCAGTTTCTGCCTGGAATACTTCACATACGATAATGGATGAAATGCGATATTCTGTCAATGTAGTAATCATGCCAAGAAAGAGTTTCAAATGAGGGGGGAGCTTTCTGCAGTTTCTCTCTGGAATACTTCACATAGGATAATGGATGAAATGCGATGATCCTGTCAGTGTAGTAGTCATATCTACAAAGGGACCCAAATGAGGGAGGAGCTTTTTTGCAGTTTCTCTCAGGAGTTTTTCACATAGGATAATGGATGAAATGCGATGATTCTGTCAGTGTAGTAATCATACCAACAAAGTGACTCAGATGAGGCAGGAGATTTCTTGGTTTCCTATCTGAAATACTTCAAGTAGTATAATAAATGAAATGCGATTATTCTGTCTGTGTAGTAAACATACCAACAAAGAGACTCAAATGAGGGAGGAGCTTTCTGTAGTTTCTCTCTGGAAATGCGATGATTCTGTTAGTGTAGTAATCATACCAAGAAAGAGACTCAATTGATGGAGGAGCTTTCTGCAGTTTCCCTCTGGAATACTTCACGTAGGATAATGGTGGATATGCGATGATACTGTCAGGGTAGTAATCATACTAACAAAGAGACCCAATTTAGGGAGGAGCTTTCTGCAGCACCTGTCTCATATATTTCACATAGGATAATGGATGAAATGCGATGATTGTGTCAGTGTAGTAATCATACCAACAAGGAGACTCAAATGAGGTAGGAGCTTTCTGCAGTTTCTCTCTGAAATACTTCACATAGCATAATGGATGAAATGCGATGGTTCTGTCAATGTAGTAATCATACCAACAAAGAAACTGAAATGAGGGGGGAGCTTTCTGCAGTTTTTCTCTGGAATACTTCACATAGGATAATTTATGAAATGCGATGATTCTGTCAGTGTAGTAATCACACCAACAAAGAGACTCAAATGAGGGAGGAGCTTTCTGTAGTTTCTCTCTGAAATACTTTACATTGCATAATGGATGAAATGCGATGTTTATGTCATAGTAGTAATCATACCAACAAAGAGACTTAAATGAGGCATGAGCATTCTGGGGTCTCTCTCTGATATACTTCATGTAGGATAATGCATGAAATGCGATTATTCTGTCTGTGTAGTAAACATACCTACAAAGAACCGCAAATGAGGGTGGAGCTTTCTGCATCTTCTCTCAGAAATACTTCACATGGGGTAATGGATGAAATGCGATGATTCTGTCAGTGTAGTAATCATACCAACAAATAGACTCAAATGAGGGATGAGCTTTCTGCAGTTTCTCTCTGAAATATTTCACATAGGTTAATGGATGAGATGCGATGATTCTATCAGTGTAGTAATCATACCAACAAAGAGACTCAAATGAGTGAGTAGCTTTCTGCAGCATCTCTCTGAAATACTTCATGTAGCACAATGGATGAAATGTGATGAATTTGTCAATGTAGTAATCATACCAACAAAGATACACAAATGAGGGAGGTTCTTTCTGCAGTGTCTCTCTGGAATACTTCACATAGTATAATGGATGAAATGCTATGTTTCTGTCAGCGTAGTAATAATACCAACAAAGAGACTCAAATGAGGGAGTAACTTTCTGCAGTTTCTCTCTGAAATACTTCAAATAGGTCAATGGATGAGATGCGATTGTTTTGTCTGTGTAGTAAACATACCAACATAGAACGGCTAATAAGGGAGGAGCTTTCTGCAGCTTTTCTCAGAAATTCTTCACATAGGATAATGGATGAAATGCGATTATTTTGTCTGTGTAGTGAACATACCAACAAAGAACCGCAAATGAGGGAGGAGCTTTCTGCAGTTTCTCTCTGGAATACTTCCCATAGGATAATGGAATAAATGTGATGATTTTGACAGGGTAGTCATCATTCCTACAAAGAGACTCAAATGAGGGAGGAGCTTTCTGCAGTTTGTCTGTGAAGTACTTCACATACGAAAATGGATGAAATGGGATGATTCTGTCTGCGTAGTAATCATACCAACAAAGAGACTCAAATGAGGGAGGAGCTTTCTGCAGTTTCTCTCTGAAATACTTCAAATAGGACAATGGATGAAATGCAATTGTTCTGCCTGTGTTGTATTCATACCAACAAAGAGGCTCAAATGAGGGGTGAGCTTTCTGCAGTTTCTCTCTGAAATATGTCACATAGGATAATGGATGAAATGCGATGATTCTGTCAGTGTAGTAATCATACCAACAAAGAGACTCAAATGAGGGAGGAGCTTTCTGTATCTTCTTTCAGAAATACCTTACATCGAGTAATGCATGAAATGCGATGATTCTGGCTTTGTAGTAACCATACCATCAAAGAGATACAAATGAGGGAGGAGCTTTATGAAACATCTGTCAGAAAGTGTTCACATAAGGTAACGGATGAAATGTGATGATTATGGCTTTGTAGTAACCATAGCAACAAAGAAATGGAATTGAGGGCGGAGCTTTATGCAGTCTCTCTTAGATATACTTCACATAGGGTAGTGGATGAAATGCGATGATTATCGCATTGTAGTAACCATACCAACAAAGTGATGCAAATGATTGAGGATCTTTCAGCAGATTTTGTCACAAATACTTCACTTAGGGCAATGGATGAAATGCAATGATTATGTTTTGAAGTAACCATACGAAAAAGAGATGCAAAAACAGTAAGGAGCTTCCTGCAGGTGTTTTTAGAAATGCTTCACACAGTTTAATGGATGAAATGCGATGATTCTGGCTTTGTGCTAACCATACAAACAAAGAGATTCAAATGAGGGGGAGCTTTATGCAGTTTCTCTCAGAAACATTTCACATAGGGTAAGGGATGAAATGCGATGATTCTGGCTTTGTAGTACCGATCCCCCCAAAAAGATGCAAATGAGGGATGAAATTTATGCAGCTTCTCTCAGAAATACTTCACTAGGGTAATGGATAAAATGCGATGATTCTGGCTTTGTAGTACCCTACCTACAAAGAGATGCAAATGAGGGATGAGCTTTACGCAGCTCCTCTCAAAATACCTCACACATGGTAATGGATGAAATGCGATGATTATGGCTTTGCAGTAACCATACCAGCAAAATAGATGCAAATGAGGGAGGAACTTTATGCAACTTGACTCAGAAATGCTTCACATAGGGCAATGGATGACATGCAATGATAATGGCTTTGTAGTAACCATACTAAATATTTATGCAAACGAGGAGTATCTTTATGCATCATCTCCCAGAAATACCTCACATAGAGTAATGAATGAAATGCGATGTTTATGGTTATGTGGTAACTATACCAACAAAGAGATGCACATGAGGGAGGAACTTTCTGCAGTTTTTCTCAGAAATATTTTACATAGATAATGACTGAAATGCGACGGTTCTGCCTTCGTAGTAACCATACCAACAAAGAGACGCAAATGAGGGAGGAGCTCACTGCAGCTACTTTTATATATACTTCACATAGGGTTCTGGATGAAATTAGATGATTATGGCTTTGTAGTAACCGTACCAAAAAAGGGATGCAAATGCGGGAGCAGCTTTCTGCAGGATTCCTCAGAGATACTTTACATTGGGTAATTGATGAAATGCGATGATTATGGTTTTGAAGTTACCATACCGACAAAGAGATGCTAATTAGGGAGGAGCTTTCTGCAGGTTGCCTCAGAAATACATCGCATAGGGAAATGGATGAAATGCAATGGTTATAGCTTAGTAGTAACCATACCAACAGAGAGATGCAAATGAGTGAGGAGCTTTATGCAGCTTCTCTCAGAAATTCCTACAATAGGGTATTAGATGAATAACGATGATTCTGGTTTTGTAGTAACCATACGCAGAAAGAAATACAAATGTGGTAAGAGCTTTATGCAACATCTCACAGAAATAGTTCACATAGAGTAATGGATAAAATGAGATGATTAAGACTTTGTGGTAACCATACCAGCAAAGTGATCGAAATGAGGGAGGATCTTTCAGCAATTTTTCTCTGAAGTATTTCACATAGGGTAATATATAAAATGCGATGTTTATGGCTTTGTAGTAAGCATACCACCAAAGAGAAGCAAATAAGGGAGGCACTTTATGCAGCTTCTCTCAAAAATCATTCTCGTAGGATAATCGGGGAAAAGCGATGATCCTGGCTGTATAGTAACCATACCAACAAAGAGCTGCAAATGAGGAAAGAGCTTTCTGCAGGTTTTCTCAGAAATACTTCACATAGTGTAATGGATGAAATGCGATAATTCTGGCTTTGTAGTAACCATACCAACTAAGGGATGCAATGAGGGAGGAACTTCCTGCTGCTTCTTTCAGTTACACTTCACATTGGTTAATGGATGAAATGCGATGATGTTGTCTGTGTAGTAATCATAACAACAAAGAGACGAAAATGAGGGAGGTGCTTTGTCAGGTTTTCTCGTAAATTCATCACATAGTGTAATGGATGAAATTCCATGATTATGGCTTTGAAGTAACCATACCAACATAGAGATGCAAATAAGAGAGGAGCTTTCTGCAGGTTTTCTCATAAATACTTCACTTATGGTAGTGGATGAAATGCGATGATTCTGGCTTTGTAGTAACCAGACAAACAAACAGATGCAAATGAGGGAGGTGCTTTATGCGGCCTCACTCATATCTACTTCACACAGGGTAATGGATGAAATGCGATGATTATTGCTTAGTAGTAACCATACCAACAAAGAGATGCAAATGAGGGTTGAGCGTTATGCAGCTTCTCTCAGAAATACTTCACAGAAGTTAATGGATGATATGCGATGATTCTGTCTGTGTAGTAATCATACCAACAAAGAGACGCAAATGAGGGAGGAACTTTCTGCAGGTTTTCTCAGAAATACTTCACATAGGGTAATGGACAAAATAAAAATACTTCACATCGGGTAATGGATGAAATGCGATGATTGTGGCTTAGAAGTAACCATACAAACAAAGAGATGCAAATGAGTGAGGAGCTTGCTGCAGGTCATCTGACAAATACTTCGCATACGGAAATGTATGAAATGAGATGATTATGGCTTTGTAGTAACCATACCAACAAAGAGACGCAAATGAGGGAGGGGCTTTATGCAGCTACTCTCAGAAATACCTCACATAGGGTAATAGATGAAATGCGATGACTCTGGCTTTGTAATAAACATACCAACAATGAGATGCAAATGAGTGCGCAGCTTTAAGCAGCATCTCTCAGAAATACCTCATATAGGGTAATGGATGAAATGCGATGATTATGGCATTGTGGTAACCATACCAACAAAGCGATGCAAATGATGGACAAGCTTTAAATGCAGCTTCTCTCAAGAATACTTTACATAGGGGTATGGATAAGATGCCAAGATTCTGGCTTTGTAGTAACCGTAGCAACAATGAGATGCAAATGAGGGAGGAGCTTCATGCAGGGCTTCTCAGAAATACTTCACGTAGGGCAATGGACGAAATGCGATGATTATCGCTTTGTCGTAACCATACCAACAAAGAGATGCAAATGAGGGATGAGCTTTATTCAGCTTCTCTCAGAAATACATCACAAAAGTTAATGGATGAAATGCGATGATTATGTTTTGTAGTAATGGTAACAACAAAGAGATGCAAATGAGGGAGGAGCCTTATGCAGCATCACTCAGAAATATTCACATAGGGCAGGGGATGAAATGCGATCAGTATGGCTTTATGGTAACCATATCAACAATATTTCACATAGGGGAACGGATGAGAAGCGATGATTCTGTTTGAGCAGTAATCATACCAAAAAAGAGACGTAAATGAGGGAGGAGCTTTCTGCAGGATTTCTCAGAAGTTTTTCACATAGGGTAATGGATGAAATGCAATGATTATGGCTTTGTAGTAACCATACCAAATAGGGATGCAAATGAGGGAGGAGCTCTCTGCAGCTTCTCTCAGAAATACTTTACATAGGGCTATGGATGAGATGCCATGATTCTGGATTTGTTGTAGCCATACCAACAAAGTGATCCAAATGGAGGAGGAGCTTTCTTTAGGTTGTCTCAGAAGTACTTCACATAGGGAAATGGATGAAACGTGATGATTTTGGCTTTGTAGTAACCATACCAACAACGAGATGCAAATGAGGGAGGAGCTTTATGCAGTTTCTATCAGAAATACTTGACATAGGGCAGTGGATGAAATGCGATGATAATGCCTTTGTAGTAACCATACCAACAAAGAGATGCAAATGAGTGAGGAGCTTTATGCAGCTTCTCTCACAAATACTTCACATAGGGCAATGGATGAAATGCAATGATTATGGCTTTGTAGTGACCGTGCCAACGAAGAGACTCAAATGAGGGAGGAGGTTGCTGCAGTTTCTCTCTGGAATACTTCACATAGGGTAATGGATGTAATGTGATGATTATGATTTTGTTGTAACCAAGAAAAAGACAAAAAGATGATTTTTGTTGATGATATGGTAATAGGGGGTGATAAAGATGTAGATGTACAGTTACAGCTGTATGCATGGAAGTAAATAATGAAAAGGTACGGATTAAAAATAAAGAAAAATAAGAGTGAAATAAATGTTTTTGGAAGAGAGAAAGGAGTCAATTGAAAAATTACCTTGAATGGAGAACCCCTCAAAGTGGTAGAAAGGTTCACTTATTTAGGGAGTGAAATATCTAGGGATGGAAGAATAACTAACGAAGTTAATAGGAGATTACAGGAGGGAGGCAATTTCTGCCAAGAAATAAAACATCTGATTTGGAATAATGAAGTTTCAGAAAGAGCAAAACTCCTGATGTTAACGAATTATTACTTCCCTATTGTCACCTATGGTGGAGAAACATGGACAATGAAAGTAAGGGACTGGAACAGACTGCAAGCAGGGGAAATGAAACTTCTCAGAGCAGTTAAGAGAAAAATGAGAATGGACAGAGTAAGGAATGTAGAGATTAGAAAGGACCTCAAACAAGAAAGCTTTCTGCAGGTTTTCTCAGAAATACTTCAAATAGGGAAATGAATGACATGTGATGATTATGGCTATTAAGTAACTATACCAACAAAGAGGTGCAAATGAGGGAGGAGCTTTCTGCAGGTTTTTTCAGATATACTTCACATTGGGTAATGGATGAAAAGCAATGATTATGGCTTTGAAGTAAGCATACCAACAAAGAGACGCAGATGAGCAACAAGTATCCTGCTGCTTCTTTCAGCAATACTTCACATAGGGTAACGGATGAAATGCGATGTTTCTGTGTGTGTAGTAATCATACCAACAAAGAGACGCAAATGAGGAAGGAGCTTTCTGCAGCTTCTCTCAAAAAAATTTCACGTAGGGTAATGGATGAAATGCGATGATTCTGTCTGTGTAGTAATCATACCAACAAAGAGATGCAAATGAGGAGGGAGCTTTATGCAGCTTCTTTCAGAAATACTTCACATAGGGTAATGGATGAAATGCGATGATTACGGCATTGTAGTAACCATACCAACAATGAGACGCAAGTGAGGGAG
This sequence comes from Schistocerca americana, assembly GCF_021461395.2. Taxonomy (NCBI): domain Eukaryota; kingdom Metazoa; phylum Arthropoda; class Insecta; order Orthoptera; family Acrididae; genus Schistocerca; species Schistocerca americana. The sequence continues at coordinate 65,332,595 of NC_060121.1, forward strand.
GAGCTTTCTGTAACGTCTCTCAGAAGTTATTTACAAAGGGTAATGGATGAAATGCAATGAATCTGTCTGTGTAGTAATTACACCAAAAAGTGATGCAAATGACGGGGAAACGTTATGCAGCTTCTCCCAGAAAAACTTCACATAGGGTAATGGATGAGATGCGACAATTCTGCCTTCGTATTAACCATACCAACAAAGAGATGCAAATGAGTTAGGAGCTTACTGCAGCTACTCTCAGAAATACTTCACATAGGGTTATAGATGAAATGCGATGATTCTGGCTTTGTAGTAACCATACCATCAAAGAGACACAAATGAGGAAGGAGCTTCCTGCAGCTCCCCACAAACTACTGCACATAGGCTAATTTAAGAAATGTGACGATTCTGCCTTTGTAGTTACCATGTCAGCAAAGAGACGCAAATGACAGAGGAGCTTTCTGCAACATCTCTCTGAAGTACTTCACAAAGGGTAATGGGTTAAATGCGATGATTCTGGCTTTGTAGTAACCATACCAACAAAGAGATGCAATTGAGAGAGGAGCTTTATGCAGCTTCTCTCAGAAATACTTCAAAGAGTTTAATGGATGAAGTGCAACGATTCTGGTCTTGAAGTAACAATGCCAACAAAGAGACGCAAATGAGGGAGGAGCTTTCTGCAGATTCTCTCAGATACTTCACATAGGGTAATGGATGAAATGCGATGGTTCTGGCTTGGTAGTAACCAGACCAACAAAGAGATGCAAATGAGGGAGGAGCTTTCTGCTGCTTCTTTCAGAAAAACTTCACATAGGGTAATGGTTGAAATGCGATTATTCTGGCTTTGTAGTAACCACACCAACAAAGTGATGCAAATGAGTGTGGAGCTTTCTGAAGCTTCTCTCAGAAATACTTCACATTGGGTAATGGAAGTAATCCGATGATTCTGTCTGTGCAGTAATCATACCATAAACAGACGCAAATGAGGGATGAGCTTTCTGCAGCTTCTCTGAAAAATATTTCACATTGGGAAATGGATGAAATGTAATGATTATGACTGTGTAGTAATCATTCGAACAATGAGAAGCAAATGAGGGAGGGGCTTTCTGCAGCTTCTCTCAGAACTACTTCACATAGGGTAATGGGTGAAACGCGAAGATTCTGGCTTCTTGCTAACCATACCAACAGGGAAACACAAATGAGGTCGGAGCTTTCTGCAGTTTCTCTGACAAATATTTCACATAGTTTAATAGATTAAATGGGATGACTCTGGCTTTGAAGTAACCATACCAGCTAAGAGATGCAAATGAGTGAGGACCTTTCTGCAGCGTCTCTCGGAAATAATTCACATAGGGTAATGCATGAAATGCGATGATTCTGGCTTTGTAGTGCCGGCCGCGGTGGTCTAGCGGTTGTGGCGCTGCAGTCCGGAACCGCGGGACTGCTACGGTCGCAGGTTCCAATCCTGCCTCGGGCATGGGTGTGTGTGATGTCTTTAGGTTAGTTAGGTTTAAGTAGTTCTAAGTTCTAGGGGACTTATGACCTAAGATGTTGAGTCCCATAGTGCTCAGAGCCATTTTTTTTTTTTTGGCTTTGTAGTAACAATACCAACAAAGAGACGCAATTGAGGCAGGAGCTTACTGCAGCTACTCTCAGAAATACTTCACACTGGGTAATGGATGAGATGCGATGATTCTGCCTTCGTAGTAACCATAACAACATAGAGATGCAAATGAGGGAAGAGCTTACTGCAGCTACTCTCAGAAATACTTTACACAGGATAATGGACGAAATGCGATTATTCTGCCATTGTAGTAACCGTATCAACAAAGAGACGCAAATGAGGCAGGAACTTTCTGCAGCTTCTCTCTGAAATACTTCACATAGGGTAATGGATGTAATGCGATGATTCTGTCTGTGTAGTAATCATACCAACAAAGAGATGCAAATGAGGGAGGAGCTTTCTGCTGCTTCCATCAGAAATGTTGTGACTTAGCAAGACAGACAAGTCACAACGAGAGGTAGCCGAAATGCACGCGTTAAGCTCACGCAGATTGGCGTGAGGTCTGGAACAGTTAACAGGAAATGAGAACTTAGAAAATGGACGCAGTTGCTGTAATACTTAACTTTAATCCACATTTGTAGAACATCGCTCTTGATGATACATGCTTCACAATATTAATTATCAAAGCTATGGCGCCTTGCTAGGTCGTAGCCAATGACTTCGCTGAAGGCTATGCTAACTATCGTCTCGGCAAATGAGAGGTATTTGTCAGTGTGGCTTCGCTAGCAAAATCTGCTGTACAACTGGGCGAGTGCCAGTACGTCTCTCTAGACCTGCCGTGTGGTGGCGCTCGGTCTGCTATTACTGACAGTGGCGACACGCGGGTCCGACGTATACTACCGGACCGCGGCCGATTTAAAAGGCTACTACCTAGCAACTGTGGTGTCTGGCGGTGACACCACATTCCTCCCCCGCAAATCGGTGAACGGTTGTGTTATAAGGCATGCCCGCCGTGGGGAGACCCCATGTGGACGTATGCGACGAGGTGGGGAGCCTAACAACAGGCGAGGCTGTGCCACCCGCACCCGGCCATTCGGTCCGAGGGGAGCTAGGAAACGCCTGAAAACCTAGTCCAGGGTGCACGCCAACATGCGGTGTGTGCGCCCGTAAAGAGACAGGAGGGGCCGAAGGGTCGACCTCCATCACGTCGGGGTACCCGACGGGCAAAGACGTCATCTGGTCCGGAGCGGACAAGAGTTCCATGGCGGAGGACAGCTGGTCACGGGAAGCGATTGACGGCGTGTGACCCAGGGAGGCGCCCGGCGGCTGCAGTGACGCGTTCACTGTGGGCGTCGCCGGCGAGAGAACAGGCGGCGGCGGCGTGTCGCCATGGGGCAAATTGGAATGCATCGTCGGTAACACCTGGGGAGGATGCGAGCCAGTAGGTGGGTCCCCAGGGCGCTGACCGGACGGCACCGTCGCTGAAAGCAGACGGGGAGCGGCAGAACCCGTGCGACGACAGAGGCGCAGCTGATTGAGATGCCGACGCACTTCACCAGAGGCCCGCAAAACCAGATACATAGCGCGGCCGAGGCAGCGAAGAATGTGCCCTGCGAGCCAACGCTGTGAACCTCGATAGTTGCGAAAGTATACAACGTCGCCTAGAGCAAAAGCAGGTGACTGCCGCTGAACACGAACCTGATGCGGCAGATGCAGCAAAGACATCAAGGTTCGACGAGGACGACCGTGGAGCAACTGAGCCGGCGAGCGACCATCTCGGGGCTGAGAGCGATACGAAGACAAGAAGAGCAATAACGCGTCCTCCCGAGAATGCGACTCTTTCAACTTCAACATCCGTGACTTGAAAGTCTGGACCAATCGTTCAGCGGCACCGTTTGACTGAAGCGAAAACGGAGCAGATGTCAGATGTTGAATACCAGTGGCCTTGCAGAATGACTGGAATTCTGCGGCCATGAATTGTGGGCCATTGTCGGAAACAATAGTCTGGGGAAGACCTTCAACGCAAAAGATAGCGGATAACGCTTGAATGGTGGCAGATGGCGTCGTGGAAGACATCCGTACAACAAGAGGAAAATTACTGAAAGAATCTACCACAACCAACCATCGAGCATTCCAGAATGGACCAGCAAAATCGATGTGTAAGCGTTGCCAAGGGGAAGTGGCGTTTGGCCATGCAAAGAAATTCCGCGGTGGGGCGGATTGTTGTTCGGCACACGCCATGCAAGAAGAGCACATATTTGTAATTGCAGCATCGATTCCGAACCAAGTACAGTGCTGACGAGCAAGTTGTTTCGTCCGCACTATACCCCAATGTTCTTGTTGGAGAAGCCGTAAGACAGAGGACTGTAACGAACGTGGGACCACGACCCGGGACTGATCATTATCAGAACGCAACAGCAAAACACCACGTCATACAAAAAGTCTCTCCTTGTGAGCAAAAAGTCGGCGAACCAACGGATCCTCGATCCGTGACTTTGACAAGGGCCAATGCATAGCAACATAACTCAAAACGGTAGCAAGGACAGGGTCAGCAGCTGTGGCTGCAGCTACACGACGAAAATCAATCGGAAACGATTCGACCACGTCATCGGTTTCCGAATCAATGAACATGCAAGCAAGTTCGGAAGAATCGAATGCTCTATCCTCAGCAACAGGCAAACGGGACACGCATCGGCGTTTCCGTGCTTAGCAGTAGACCGATACAAGATATCGTAGCGGTACTGCGAGAGGAAAATAGACCAACGAATGAATTTCTGCGCTGTACGTGGAGGTACAGGCTTGTTCGGATGAAAAAGCGATGTCAAAGGTTTGTGGTCCATGTTGATGGTAAAGTGACGACCATACAAGAAATCGTGAAACTTAGTAACACCAAATACGAGAGCGAAAGTTTCCTTTTCGATCTGTGAATAATTTCTTTGCGAAGACGAGAGCAATTTGGACGCAAAGGCAATAGGGCGATCATGCGATCCATCTTTGTGCGCAATCACAGCACCGATCCCGAAATCCGATGCATCTACCATCAACAAAAGGGGTTTCTGGGGATCGAATGGCGTAAGGCAAGTATTTGAAAGCAACGCCGATTTCAACTGGCGAAAGGCGCGTTCGCATTCCGTCGTCCAGACGAACGGAACACCTTGACGGCGTAAGCGATGAAGCGGAGCTGAAATGGAAGAGGCATGGGGAATATACCTGTTATAATAGTTAATTTTTCCCAGCACAGTGTGTAGCTGCTTCAAATCCTGCGACGAATGCAAGTCCTGTGTGGCACGGAGGTGCTCTGGACTCGGAGGTATGCGTTGGGCATTGATTACATGTCCCAAATATGGTAAGTCACGAGCAAAAAACACACATTTGTCCTTCCGCAAGCGAAGACCATTTTGGCGCAAGACCTGAAATAATGTTCTGAGATTGGCTAAATGTTCGTCTTCCGTCTTTCCGGAGATCACAATATCGTCCAGATAGTTTGCTGCAGTAGGGACCGAGGCACAAACAGTTTGTAGATATTGCTGAAACAATGCAGGGGTGGATGCACACCGGAATGGCAGTCTTTTGAATCGATACAAACCAAAATGCGTGTTAACCACCAAGACGCGCTGGGATTCGTCGTCCAATGGTATTTGCAAGTACGCATCTGCTAGGTCCAACTTCGAAAAATATTTACCCGGGCACAGTTTGTCAAAAAGATCTTCCGGGCGGGGTAAAGGAAATGTTGCAATCACTAATTGTGGATTCACTGTAGCTTTGAAGTCCACACAAAGTCGCAGTTTTCCGGAAGGTTTCGGCAAAATTACTAAGGGTGATGCCCAGAGAGAAGCCTGCGCACGTTCAATCACACCTTGTGGCTGTAAATCATTTAATGTTCTTGCGACCTCATCACGCAATGCGCGAGGAACATTGCGCGCTCTGAAAAATTTCGGTTGCGCGTTTACTGTCAGGTCCAAATGTGCTTTATAGTTCATAACGCAACCAAGGCCCGGTGCAAAAATGTCTGCAAATTCTTCAAATAGACTAGAAACACTGGCTGAAGGCACAGTCTGGTTCATTGATAGGACCTGATTGACGATAGACAAGTTAAACAACTGAAACAAATCTAAACCAAACAAGTTCACAGCAGAAGAAGAACGAAGGACGTAAAAAGACACGAGTTTTGTTTGTCCCTTGTATGTTGCAAGAAGGCTGCACTGTCCTAACACAGGGATATTCTGACCTGAATAACTATTTAACTTAACATTTGCGGCACGCAACGGAGGTGTGCCCAGTTGTTTGTACGTGTCTTTATTGATCAATGAAACTGCAGCTCCGGTATCGAGCTGGAAAGGGATCACGTTGCCATAAATGTCCAAGTCTACAAAAAGTTTATTGTCCTGCTGACGACAAGAGCGACTGTCTCGTGCAATTTGAACAGACACTGGTACAGAATCACTTGCTAATTGACGTGATTTCCGGCGACGTCGACGCACACTTTTTGTGGGACGCACACAGTCACTATTACAAAGAGTGGCACTGGGCGGAGTGGAATTAACTACATGAATTTCCATGGGCGAAGGTTCACGAGCCTGAGTATTCTTGGTTTGGTTCCGATTCCGGCACGAAGCAAAGGGCCTGGAATGGTTGTTACTGTCCGATCTGAGCTTTTTCTGGCAAACACTTTGAACATGTCCTTTTCTATTACAGAAAAAGCAAATAGCTTGGCGAGACGGACAATTCTCACGCGAATGTCTAGTAGCACACCGCGGGCATGATTGTAGCACTGCATTTGCGTGCTGGCGCGGCACACGCGGCTGCGCGGATGGGCACGAGGGCTGTTTACTGTTCCGTGCAGCTCGCTCGGCGGGCCGGTTAACGTGACACACTGCTGGCGAAGTTTCAAATGATGCCTGAGCAAAGTCAAGTGTGTCTTGCCTATCCAATATGTCTATCACTTGTTGAAGGGAGGGATTGACTAGTTTCAAAATTTGCTCCCGTATACGAACATCAGAAACGTTCTGTACAATTGCATCACGTACCATAGTATCTGAATAAGGGAGTCCACATTCACACTCAAAAGCACAATCCCTTGTAAGGCCTTGCAAAGTTGCAACCCACTCACTATTAGTTTGACCGGCCATACGTTTGGTACGAAAGAAAGTATACCTTTTTGCAACGACATTGACGGATTCCTTGAAATAGGCATCTAATGCCGACAAAATTTCTTCGTAGGACAGAGTTGCTACGTCGCGTCGGGGAAACAATTTCACTATCACTCTGTACGTCAGGACGCCGACACACGATAATAAGTGAGGCTGCCACTCATTACCTTGAATTCTGTAGGCGGCGAGATGGAATCCAAATTGGCGTGACCACTCCGTCCAGCTTTCCAGTGCCGCATCAAATTGACGAAAAGGTGGTACAACTGCGTGTTACGGCTGCGGTAGCGGTGGAGCGGCGGCTGCCGCATCGTTTTGCATTGCACGTTGACCCTGGACGAGCTGTCCAAGGGCATCCAATAAGGCCTGCGTCAGCTGATTTTGCAAGCGATAAAATTCGGACAGTACATCTGGAGATTGTGGCGAAGCCATGACACAAGTAAATTAGAGCTATACGACAGTTAAATCCTCTTTTGGGACTCGTCGACAAATATGTTGTGACTTAGCAAGACAGCCAAGTCACAACGAGAGGAAGCCGAAAGGCATGCGTTAAGCTCACGCAGATTGGCGTGAGGTCTGGAACAGTTAACAGGAAATGAGAACTTAGAAAATGGACGCAGCTGCTGTAATACTTAACTTTAGTCCACATTTGTAGAACATCGCTCTTGATGATACATGCTTCACAACATTAATTATCAAAGCTATGGCGCCTTGCTAGGTCGTAGCCAATGACTTCGCTGAAGGCTATGCTAACTATCGTCTCGGCAAATGAGAGCGTATTTGTCAGTGTGGCTTCGCTAGCAAAGTCTGCTGTACAACTGGGCGAGTGCCAGTACGTCTCTCTACACTTGCCGTGTGGTGGCGCTCGGTCTGCTATTACTGACAGTCCCCCCTGCGGGTTCGGTGGTTAGAATTGGCCTGCGGTATTCCTGCCTGTCGTAAGAAGCGACTAAAAGGAGTCTCACATGTTTCGGCCTTATGTGATGGTCCCCTCTCGGGTTTGACCTCCATCTTTCTAAATTATTCCGAAGAGCGAGCCAATTGGGGAAGGGCGCCTTACATGGTGCACTGTATCCATCGTGCAATTAGACCTTTAGCCGGCTTTCTCGTCGTTGCAATGGTGTCCCGCTCGTTTTCGATCTCTTGGGCGAGGATACGTCCCTGGGTGCGATTACCACGCTGCACTTTGCAGTGTTTCTTTTAACTGCGACGACGACCTTGGACATTTTTGCACCTAAGATCCAGCATGGTAGCCAGTCCGTTGTGGTGGGGCCGCCATGTACCCTCTTGGTTGTAGCCCCCTGACAACACAGGGATCGCGCTACTGATGCCTGCGCCGTTAACTCCCCACGTATGCCAAGGAGTAGATGCCTATCCTCCTGGGGTATCAGGACTCCCGGCAACGGCCATCCTGCCAGGTGGCCTTTGCTGTGGCTGGGTGGCGCCCATGGGGAGGGCCCTTGGTCGGAGTAGGTGGCATCAGGGCGGATGACCCGCAATGAAGCGTGGTACATCATCTCTCGCTGGCGGCAAGTCGCCAGCAGTCTCTAAGCGTTCTCGGGCTCAATTTAATGCTCAGAAGTACGATCCGAAAACGTTCTCCTCCCTGGCCACGCCGTGGGAAGAGCGTAAGTCCCAGGATGGGGGTAACAGTTATTCGCCCCGATTCTTAGTTTGCACGAGAGCTGATGGGGAGTCTTTTCTCTCCACAAAGCCTCAGTTCTTCGTCGAGCATTTAGAGGACAAGTTTGGGGAGGTGGAGGGCTTGTCTAAAATGCGCTCTGGGTCAGTACTGATACAAACGGCATCCTCCGCCCAGTCACGCAGGTTACTTGCTTGTGACAAGTTGGGGGATGTTCACGTTACTATTACACCACATAAGAGTTTAAATATGGTCCAGGGTGTTATTTTCCATAGGGACCTCCTTTTGCAGTCTGATGACGAGCTGCGCGCCAACTTAGGACGTAGAGGTGTTCATTTCGTCCGGCGCGTTCATCGGGGTCCGAGGGACAATCAGGTTGCTACCGGTGCATTCATCTTGGCCTTCGAGGGTGATACGTTACCAGAAAAGATCAAGGTGATGGTCTACCGATGTGACATCAAGCCCTATATCCCTCCCCCGATGCGGTGCTTCAAGTGCTGGAAGTTCGGCCATATGTCTTCGCGCTGCACTTCCAGCCTCACGTGTCGAGATTGCGGACGCCCATCTCATCCCGATACTCCATGTGCCTCGCCTCCCATCTGCGTCAACTGCGGGGAGCACCATTCACCTTGCTCGCCAGACTGCAGAATGTTCCAGAAAGAGCGCAAAATCATGGAATATAAGACCCTGGACCAACTGACTTATACTGAGGCCAAAAGGAAATACGACCGATTACATCCAGTGAGACTGACATCTTCCTACGCCGCTGCTACAACACCTGTGCTCGCCCCCTCAGTTTCGCGACTTCCGGCCGGATCGACGAGTGGTACAACTCCTCCTGCCCCCTCGCCAGTGGGGGGCTCTACCCACCGGGCTGCTCCTGTGCCACCTACCTCAGGAGCAACACCATCCCCCCCATCGGGGACGTCGGTCCCCGCTTTTAAGCCGGCGAAGTGTCCAACTTCTTTGGCTTCTCACGCTCGCAAGGGGTCCCTTGGGTCCCTCCCTTCCCAGGTTTCCACCAGCGGGAAGGCTGACGACCGACAGTGGCGTAAGTGCCCACAATCAGCTGGTCGACGGGCTTCACGATCCTCCTCAGTCCCAGAGACTGAATCGGTGAAGCCCTCCCAGCCAGTTAAACCCAAGGAGCAGCATGAGAAATGAAAGAAGAAGAGCTCTAAGCCCAAAGGACCTTGCGGTGGCAGCCACCCCACCGCAACCTTCCAGCTCTGCGTCTGTGGACGAGGTGGAGATTCTGGCGTCCGCTGAGGACCTCGATCTCGCCGGTCCCTCAGACACCATGAATGGCACTAGCGCAGGTGCTCAATCGGAGGCAGCAGGTGACCCATAGGTGTAATCTGCCTTCCCTGTCCCGTCACGCCTTTCCCAGCCATGGACAACACCATCCTCCAGTGGAACTGCAGCGGTTTCTTCCACCATCTAGCTGAGCTCCGCCAACTTATCAGCCTTCACCCTTTCTTCTGCATTGCTCTTCAGGAAACTTGGTTTCCAGCAATGCGAACCCCCGCTCTCCATGGCTATCGGGGTTATCATAAGAACCAAGCAGCTTATGAGAGGGTGTCTGGTGGCGTCTGCATATATGACCTTAATTCTCTCCACAGCGAGTCTGTCCCTCTCCAGACACCTTTAGAGGCTGTCGCTGTACGGGTGTGGACGCCACAGGCAGTCACCGTCTGCAGTCTTTACCTTCCATCGGATGGTGATGTCTCGCAGCCTGTCCTGGCTGCACTGGTAGCCCAATTGCCACCACCTTTCTTGCTATTGGGCGACTTCAACGCCCATAACCCTCCGTGGGGTGGGTCAGTGGCAACAGGTCGAGGCGCCATCGTTGAGCATTTATTGTCGCAGCTCGATCTCTCACTGTTAAATGATGGTGCCTTCGCACACTTCAGTGTGGCGCATGGCACATACTCCGCCATTGACCTTTCAGTCTGCAGCCCTAGCCTCTTACCGTCTGTCCAATGGAGTGTGCATGACGACCTGTGTGGTAGTGACCACTTCCCGATCTTTCTGCCATTACCACTGCATCACTCTTCTGGGCGCCCTAGCAGATGGGCTATGAATAAGGCTGACTGGGACTTGTTCTCTTCCACTGCCGCTCTTGAGCCTCTCTTTACTGATGACATTGATGCGGTGGTTCAATCGGTCATCACCGGCATCGTTACTGCCGCCGAATCTGCCATTCCCCGCTCCTCTGGGTCCCCTCGGCGGAGGACTGCGCCTTGGTGGTCGCCTGAGATCGCTGCAGCGATTAAAGATCGCCGGCGGGCGCTCCAGCGTCACAAACGACATCCCTGCATTGAACACCTGATCACCTTCAAACAGCTGCGTGCGTGGGCCCGCCGCCTTATCCGCCAAAGCAAGCAGGAGTGCTGGGAGCGGTACGCGTCCACCATTGGTCTCCATGTCACTCCATCGCAGGTCTGGGTCAAGACTCGACGCGTCTACGGCTATCGGCCACCTGTCAGCGTCCCTGCGCTCTCACTGAATGGAGCAGTTTGTACTGACTCCGACGTCATTGCAAACCACTTAGCAGAGCATTTTGCTATGAGTTCCGCTTCTGCCAATTACTCTACGGCCTTACGTTCCATTAAAGAGCGGATGGAACGTCGGAGCCTTTCGTTTCGCACCCACCATCCAGAATCGTACAATGTTCCATTCAGTGAGTGGGAATTCCGCAGTGCCCTTGCCGCTTGTCCTGATACCGCTCCTGGACCAGATAGCATCCACTGCCAGATGCTGAAACACCTCTCAGTGGACTGCCAGCGACGGCTCCTCGACCTTTACAACCGTATTTGGGTCGAGGGTGAGTTTCCGTCGCAGTGGCAGGCAAGTATCGTTATCCCCATTCTGAAACCAGGCAAGCACCCTTTGTAGGTGGACAGCTACCGCCCCATTAGCCTCACCAACGTTCTTTGCAAGCTTCTCCAACGGATGGTGATCCGGCGCTTGACATGGGTACTGGAGTCTCGGGGCCTTCTGGCTCCATCTCAGGGTGGGTTCCGTAAAGGCCTCTCCGCTGCCGACAATCTGGTGAGCCTGGAGTCGGCCATTCGTACTACCTTTGTCCGCCGTCAGCACCTGGTCGCTGTCTTTTTCGACATGCGGAAGGCGTACGATACGACATGGCGTGATCACATCCTTTCTACACTTCATGGATGGGGTCTTCGGGGCCCTCTGCCGATCTTTATCAGAAATTTTCTGTCGTATCGTACCTTCCGCGTGCAAGTCGCAGCCTCATATAGTTCCACCCACGTCCAGGAGAACGGTGTGCCACAGGGTTCTGTTTTAAGTGTCTGCCTGTTTTTAATAGCCATTAACGTGCTCGCTGCAGCCGTGGGAAATTCTGTCTCTGCTTCCCTGTATGCTGACGACTTCTGCCTTTATTACAGCTCTACTGGCATTGCAGCTGTTGAACGTCAGCTACAGGGTGCTATCTGCAAGGCGCAGTTTTGGGCTGTAGCTCATGGGTTCCAGTTTTCGGCAGCCAAGACCTGCGTAATGCATTTCTGCCGGCGACGCACAGTCCACCCGGAGCCGCGGCTTTATCTTGCCGGCGAACTTCTTTCAGTGGTGGACTCACACAGGTTTTTGGGGGTGGTTTTCGATGCCCGGTTGACTTGGCTGCCTCATATCCGGCAGCTTAAACAGGCGTGTTGGCGGCATCTAAACGCTCTGAGATGCTTGAGCCACACCCGCTGGGGCGCCGACCGATTTACCCTGTTTCGGCTCTACCAGGCGTTAATCCAATCATGTCTGGATTATGGGAGCCTGGCTTATGGCTCAGCATCCCCCTCTGCGTTGCGGGTGCTGGACCCAATACTGCACAGCGGGATCCAATTTGCCACTGGTGCCTTCCGCACCAGCCCTGCGGACAGCATCCTTGTTGAGGCAGGTGTCCCTCCACTGCGGTTACGACGTCAACAATTACTGGCTGCTCAGGTCGGGCCCGGTCAGGTTGTTCGATCGCCGTATGCGTCAAGGAGCTTCTCTGCGGGCTTGGGTTTTTCCCTGTTCCACCTCCTTTCCAGACGCCTCTGCGTACACGCCCGTGGCATCCTAATTACTGTGTCCTGTTCCCGCAGTCGGTCGTCCATCTGCCGGACCGTCGGCCCCGGTCGGGTTGTCCGATCGCCGTATGCATCAAGGAGCTTCTCTGCGAGCTTGGGTTTTTCCCTGTTCCACCTCCTTTCCAGGCGCCTCTGCGTACACCCCCGTGGTATGTTCCTCGCCCTTGCCTTCGGCTCGACTTGGCACAGGGTTCGAAGGACTCGGTCCCTCCAGAGGCCTTTCGCCGCCGCTTTTCTTCCACCCTGGCCACCTATCAGGGCTCTGGAATTGTTTACACCGACGGTTCGGTGGTTGCTGGTCGTGTTGGGTATGCGCTAACTCTAGGGGACCATTCCGAACAACGGTCCTTGGCGGCTGGCTGCAGCATTTACACTGCTGAGCTAGTCGCCATCTTTCGAGCCCTAGAGTATATCCGCTCCTGCTCAGGTGAGTCCTTCGTTATCTGTAGCGATTCCCTGAGCGGTTTACGAGCTCTCGACCAGTGTTTTCCTCGTTCTCGGCTGGTGATGGCTATCCATGAGTCCCTGCATACTCTTGCGCGTTTCGGCCGCTCTGTGGTCTTTGTGTGGACCCCCGGTCATGTCGGTATCCCGGGCAATGAACATGTTGACCGCCTGGCGAAAGAGGCCACGAGAGAATCGTCTCTGAATGTTGGCCTCCCAGAGGCTGATTTTTGGGCAGTCCTCTGCCGAAATGTTTTGGCGCTTTGGGACGCTGAATGGCGCGATCGGATCACGCCCAATAAACTCCGTGCCATTAAGGAGACGACGACTGTGTGGCGGTCATCCATGCAAGCCAACCGCAGGGACTCAGTCGTCCTTTGTCGGCTCCGCATTGGCCACTCCCGCCTGACACACAGTTACTTACTGCGCCAGGAGGACCCTCCTGTATGTCGCTGCGGGGCGGCTTTGACAGTGGCCCACATTTTGTTGGCCTGCCCCCTTTTAGCTGTGGTCAGGCAGACATTTGCGCTGCCTGATACGCTCCCTGCCATTTTATCTGATGACCCTGTTATGGCTGCCTTAGTTTTACGTTTTCTTAGGGCAGGGGTTTTTTATTCTTTAATCTGCGTGTTTCTGTTTTATTTTATGGTTTTGTGTTGATTCTGGCCTCTGGCCTCCGGTTTTAAACTGATTTTTTAATGTGTTTTAAGTGGTTGGCTTTTCCTTTTTTATTTCTATGGTCGGCCACCCACTGTCACACTCTGTGTGATTTTAGTTAGTTTTGTCTGGTCTTTGTCTCAGTTTCTCTTGTTCTGTGTCGTCTGTGCTCTATTCTGTTAATCATTATTATTCTCTGTGGGTTTTTTTAGTACTTGGAGAAAGGGACCGATGACCGTAGCAGTCTGGTCCCTTTAATCCCACAAACCAAACCAAACCATTACTGACAGTGGCGACACGCGGGTCCAACGTATACTACCGGACCGTGGCCGATTTAAAAGGCTACCACCAAGCAAGTGTGGTGTCTGGCGGTGACACCACCAGAAATACTTCACATCGGGTAACGGATGAAATGCGATGATTCTGTCTGTGAAGTAATCATACCAACAAAGCGACGCAAATGAGGGAGGAGCTATCTGCAGCTTCTCTCAGAAATACTTCACGTAGGGTTATGGGCTAAATGCGATTATTATGTCAGTGTTGTAATCATACGTACAAAGACGCAAATGAGGGGGAAGCTTTCTGCAGCTTCTCTCAGAAACACTTCACATCGGGTAATGGATGAAATGCGAAGATTCTGTCAGTGTAGTAATCATACCAACAAGGAGACGCAAATGAGGGAGGAGCTTTCTGCAGTTTCTGTGACATATACTTGACACAGGGTAATGGATGAAATGCGACGATTCTGGCTTTGTAGTAACCATACCAACAAAGAGACACAAATGAGAGTGGAGCTTTCTGCAACTTCTCTCTGAAATCTTCACATAGGATAATGGGTGAAATGCGATGATTCTGGCTTTGTAGTAACCATACCAACACAGAGATGCGAATGTGGGAGTCGCATTCTGCAGCTTCTCTCAGAAATACTTCACATATGGTAATGGACGAAATGCGATGATTCTGTCTGTGTAGTAATCATACCAACAAAGAAATGCATATGAGGGAGGAGCTTTCTGCAGCTCCTCTCAGAAATACTTCGCATACGGTAATGGATGTAATGTGACGATTCTGGCTTTGTAGTAACCATACCAACAAAGAGATCCAATTGAGAGAGGAGCTTTATGCAGCTTCTCTCAGAAATACTTCACATAGGTTAATAGATGAAATGCGATTATTCTGGCTTTGTTGTAACCATACCAACAAAGAGATGCAAATGCAGGAGGAGCTTTTTGTAGCTTCTCTGTGAAATACTTCACACAGTGTAATGAATGTAATGGATGATTCTGTCTGTGTAGTAATCATACCAACAAAGAGGCACAAATGAGGGAGGAGCTTTCTGCAAGTTCTCTCATAAATAATTCACATAGGGTAATGGATGAAATGCGATGATTTTGGCTTTGTAGTAACTATACCAACATAGTGATGGTAGTTTGAGATGAGCTTTCTGCTGTTCCTTTGAGAAATAATTCATATAGTGTGAAGTATGAAATGCGGTAATTCTGGCTCTGTTTTAACCATACCAATTAAGTGAAGTAGTGTGAGAGGAGCTAGGAGCAGCTCCTTTAGAAATTATTCGCATAGGTTTATTAATGATATTCGATGATTCTGGGCGTGATGTTATGGTTACTACAAAGTGACAGAACTGTGGGAGGAACTTTCTTCAGTGTCTTTCAGTAATAATTCTCATAGCGTAATGGATGGAATGCAATGATTTTGGCTTTGTAGTAACTATACCAACAAAGTTATAGTAGTGTGAGGAGAGTTTTTTGCAGCTCCTTTCAGAAATAATTTACATTGGGTATTGGATAAAATGCGATAATTCAGGCTTAGTTAGAACTTTACGAACAAACTGATCATAGTGTGAGAGGAGCTATCAGCAGCTCCTTTCATAAATAATTCCCATAGGTTAATGGATGAGACGTGATGATTTTGACTTTGTAGTAACCATACC
This sequence comes from Schistocerca americana, assembly GCF_021461395.2. Lineage (NCBI taxonomy): Eukaryota > Metazoa > Arthropoda > Insecta > Orthoptera > Acrididae > Schistocerca > Schistocerca americana. The sequence goes on from NC_060121.1 coordinate 65,348,007, forward strand.
TAAAAGTGGCAGTACTGTTGGAGTAGCTAACTGCAGCATCTTTCAGAAGTAATTCTCATATGGTAATGGATGGAATGCAATGATTGTGGCAGCGTAGTAAATATACCAATAAAGTGGTAGTGTAGTGAGTGGAGTAATCTTCTGTTGTTTTCAAAAAAATTCACATGGGGTAACGGATGAATTGCGATGACCTGGCATTGTGGTAACTATATTAAGAAAGTTATAGAAGTGTGAGAGGAGCTATCTTCGTCTCTTTTCATAAATAATTTACTTAGTGTATTGGATGTAATATGATGATTCTGGCTTTGTAGTAACGATACCAACAAACTGATAGCAGTGTGAAAGGTGCCATCGGCAGCTCCTTTCAGAAATAAGTCACGTAGGCTTATGAATGCAATGTGATGATTGTGGCTTTGTAGTAACTACACCATCAAAGTGATAGTAGTGTGAGAAGAACTATCTGCAGCTCTTTCCAGAAATAATTTACATAGAGTAATGGATGAAGTGCGATAATTCAGGCTTTGTTAGATCCATACCAACAAACTGATAGTAGTGTGAGATGAGCTATCTGCAGCTCCTTTCAGAAATAATTCACATGGGGTAATGGACGAGAGGTGATGATTTTGGCTTTGTATTAACAATACCAACAAAGTGCCAGTACTGTGGGTGGAGCTTTCTGCAGCTTCATTCAGAAATAATTCACGTAGGGTAATGGATGGAGTGCAATGATCGCGGCTTTCTGGTAACTATAGCAACAAAGTGATAATAGTGTGAGAGGAGCTTTCTGCAGCTCCTTTCATATAAAAATTCGCATAGGGTAATGTATGAAATGCAATGATTCTCACTTTGTAGCAACTATACCAACAAAGTGATAGTAGTGTCAAAGAGCTTCCAGCAGCTTCTTTCAGAAATAATGCTCATAAGTTTACGGATAGAATGCAATTATTCAGGCTTTGTTGTAACTTTACCAACATAGTGAGAGGAGTGTTGTGCAGTCCTGTCAGAAATAATGCACATAGGGTAACGGAAGAAATACGAAGGTTCTGGCTTTGTTAGAATTATACCAACAAAATGGCAGTACAGTGGGAGGAGCTTTCTCCAGAAATATTTCTCATAGGTAAATGGTTGGAATGCAATGATTGTGGCTTTGCAGTAACTATACCAACAAAATTATAGTAGTGTGAGAGGAGCTTCCTCCAGCTCCTTTCAGAAGTAATTCACATAGGGTAATGGATGAAATGTGATGGTTTGCAAATGTACTTGGCTTGTTCACTACCTATTTTTCATGTGGCTTATCTGCAAAGGGGGTTGATAGTGAACAGTTGCATTTGTGCCCCTATCATTGAGTCATATATTGGTTAGCTTTTGAACAGCAATGAACTGAACTATACATGTTCAGATTGTACCGTAGTTATTTAAAAGAAGAACTTTAACTCTTTGCCATATATTTTTAAGTTCACAAATGAATCCGATCTTTACGAATAATAATCGATGCAATTCATACACTGTTTGTCCCACACCTTCACAGTTTCACATTGTTTCTTCACATACCATGGCCTCCACGCTTACACTCGTGGCACTTTGTTCATTGTCCATTGATGTGGCAAGTTGGGATCGGAAAGACCAAATTTTCCCACTCATATCCACTGTCCTGAGTCAGGTCACGTGACACCACATTAGTCAAAATAATCCCTGAACATGGCCACAGTTCGATTACAATATTTTATAATATTTAATTACTTAAATCTAAATTCATTATATAATTTTACATATTTATCACCAGACTTTTATAGTTTGTTTCAATTAATAGAAAACCAAAACACTGTGCAACGGAAATACAATGCCCATCAAAACACAAAACAAGTATTTTCCGGTCTATTTTGCCCAGCATATTATCTCTGCAGCTGTGCTTTAAATTGAAATTATGAACTACTTGGAAGAGGTCCATATTATCCCCCGTTCTCTTACATACCCCCACTTCATGGAGACATTACCTTAGTAACGGCAACATGAATTTGCACCAAACTGAGCAAACCCTTATTACTTTATATTTTAAACATTTTAATAGTAACTATTATGCCACGAAATCATATAGAACAGTGTTATAGTGGTGAGTTAATTAGTGTAAGTACTGTCATGAGAAAACATACACACATTATCCAACAATGCATCCAAGTCAATTATACAATTAGACAGTCTCCTATTGAGTCCAAGGCAAAATGCAAAGAAATTTATATTATATAAATGCCCATGTTAATCTATAATGTAGGTTGCACACTTGCAGCACATTAACACTTCCTCTTTTTACACAGTTGTTTCTGTAAGTTGCACGAGGTTGTTGTATCCAGATCCTTGTGTTCACTGGTTTATGCTTTGGAATGCAGGCTTTACAAACTTGTCAGTCAGCAGTGCTGTGCTTCCTCTGTTAGCCAAGCCATCCTACCTAAATTTAATCAGATCCTCATAAATCTTGCCTAGACATGCAAACCCACATTTCCCAGGAGGTAGGCTATCCAAACCCTGCCTGGAATATCCTGTGTTCACTGATCAGCTCTTATTGAGGTTTATACAAATGACAGACATGCACACAAATCAAACACAAACATGGCATTCTTAAATATATTCTATTTCCCCCTTCAAATGTTCCCAAATCAGCAGCTCCAACATTTCTACCCCCTGCACCAAGAGAGTTTATTCCCAGATGCAAATTCTTATATTTTTTAAGTACCCATACAGCTACATCACTGTACATGAATAAGCTCAATTTTCTTTTCATGAATTCCGATATTAATTTTCACATAATATTTGGCAATATCTTGAAACTCATTCTTTTCTGCCATTTCCATGGCTAACTAGATTCAATCACAAATGGCAAACAAACTCACTAAGATCATAAAACTTATACAAGCATCCACTTAGCCATTATTGTTGTTTCCTCCACTTTCCTCATGAACATCTTATAATATGCAAGTTAATTATTTCCCATATGCCTCTACAATTTGCTTATTTAGTGAGTGCCCTACATGACTGTCTCAGCAACAGTCCTACTCCCATGCACCAGTATCAAATCCAGATGCCACAGATACATTAGAAATTTTAATAATATCTCAACTATTTTTAAACAAACTATTTGCAGATTTCCTCCCTCCTATACTCTCCACACATTTATACAGAAATAGTGACTGTATATACAGTAGGTTGCAGTTCCTGTATGACCTTTTCAAAAAGGCTTCCATCACATCCACACCAGTAGTGCAAAAAATCCATTGGACAACAGATTCCCTTATTGCAAATACATTCAGTATAATGAAGGTTGTTGACCACCAACAATGGCGTCGCAACATACACAGTAACACAAATAATATTCAAATTATAAATACATATATACATAGCCCCAATAATTTTTTTAACTAGACAAAAGTATACATGGGAATCTCACTTCCTTACCGTTTAATCTTTCACCACATATTTTTTCAACTCCATTACATTTCTCAGTCCTAATGGCTTTTTGGACACTGGATATGCTAACCTATATGCATTAGGGTGTGGACAACCAATTATCTCAAAGGGTCCATGGTATAATTCCAGTAACTTTTTGATTTTGCCATCAATGTCACTGGATTTTTTCTTGTTCCTCACCAGAACCTTATCTTCCTCCTTGAACTTTGTTGTCTTATATCTTTGTCCATGCCTCCTCTGTCTCTCATATCCTTTCTTCAACATTTGCTGTCTGGCCATCTGCATCTTCTCTTGACTTGTCAAGCCTTGAGATGGAGGAAAATCTATGTGTTCTGCTATTAGATTGTCTGGCTTGATATTTTTCATAATAGGGTGAGAATCCTGTTGCCCAACTCTCCACTGCGTTCACAAGATCCTCAAAGACAGTTATATATTCTGCCCAAGTACTATGCTTTTTAGTGCAATATGTCCTACATAGCCTACCCAGCTCTGTTATATACCTCTCAGCCAGGTGAACCGCAGGGTGATACACTGAAATCCTTATATGCTTTATCCCAGATCTTTGCATAAACTTCCCCCACACACTAGATGCAAATTGTGCTCTGTTATCAGACAGAAGATTCTCTGGTTTTACAACATCCACAAAGCAATCTTTTCCCCCTGCGGGTCTGGGGGTAAGAATAGGCCCGAGGTATATCTGCCTCTCATAAGAGGTGACTAAAAGGTGTCCCTCCCCCTCAAGTGGGTAGTTTGCGCCTGCGTCCGGAGACGGATGGTTTAACGACTTACATTTGTGGTCATTTTGGTTTTTCGCTTCTTCTGGTTTCTTCCTTCCTTTGTTTGTTTCCTTTTTTTCTTCTTCTCACTCTCTTACTGTCTTCCTTACTTTTTACCTTGCCTTCTTCTCCTTGCCTTCTTCTCCTTGCCTTCTTGCCCACCCTATGGTCTCTGACTCGGCGTTTGAGACAGTCTGTCCTTTCTCTCCCTCTCTCCCTTTTTTTCCTATTCTTCTTCCCTCCCTGTGCACGCCTGAAGCCCAGACCCACGCATTCGCTCGCATAGCCGGTGATGGGGTAACTCGTAATTCCCAACCCTGGGTAGACAGGTAAGGCACGCATGTACCCCCTCATAAAGGCCAGGCCTGGGGAGGGGTGATTACCTGAGCTGACACCTTCCTACCATGCCGATTGGTCCCTCTGTCGATTTCTCGGGAGGTGTGACCTGAGGTATAAACATTCACCTAAGGTAGGAGCGCCCTCTTAGAGGGTCCCCACAAGGAAGGAGTGTGCCATCGGAGACGCTGGCAATCATGGGGGATTCATCCGCAATGGATTTCTCTTCTTCTTCTTCTTCTTCTTCTTCTTCTCTCTGGACTTCTGGCCAAAAACGGAAGCATGACCAGCCACCAGTGACAAAAGTATTACTGCCTGCCCCGAAGTTTCTAGTACTTTCTAGATCTGAGGACGGAAAGGATTTTTCATCTGTCAACCCTTTCGTTATTCAGAAATGCATAGATGCCATAGCCAGACCTGTCAAGTCTTGTACCAGGATGCATAACGGTACCTTGTTGTTGGAAACTGAGAGCGCTTTTCAAGCACAAAAACTCCTTCGGGCCACACTCTTGTACACGTTCCCTATTCGGGTGGAGGTTTACCACATGTTAAATTCGCCACATGGTGTGGTATATACCAGATTACTCGATGGATTGACTGACGAGGAGATTCAGTTTTTCCACAATGAGCAGGGTGTGACAGCTGTCCGTAGGGTCATGTAAAAGTCGACAATGACCTTGTACCGACCCGGACACGTTTTTCGACCTTTGATAGTGCTCAGCTGCCGTCGCACATCAAAGAGGGCTATGAGGTTATCTCTGTTCGCCCCTACGTCCCGACACCTACGCGCTTCTACCAGTCTCAGAGTTTTAATCACACCCGCCAGTCTTGTTCTAATGCGGCTAAATGCATCACTTATGGCAGGGATGCCAATGAGGGTGACTGTCCACCTCCATCTCCTCATTGCGTGAACTGTCAGGGTGACCATGCAGTGTCCTCCCGCGACTGTCCCATCTACAAGGATAAATGCTGTATACAGGAAATTCGAGTCAAAGAGAAAGTGTCCACCTCGGCTGCTCACAAGCTATTTGCTAGTAGGAAGCCCACGCTGCTCCCAGTGGGGAAATAAAGTACTGTCCTTGCCTCTCCTCGGACTATAAGGGAGGTGTCGACGCAGACATGCGATCTGACCTTTACCGCTACGGCCGTCCATTCGGTCAGTGTTAAGATCACCCGGTCAGCGTCTCCTCTTCCTCCCGTCACCCCTAAGACACAAGCACCTTCATCAGCTTCTGCCAAGACTAAGACCCAGAAGTCAGATGCACGGGCCTTCAAGAAGGAACCGTCCCATGAAAACTTACTACGTACCCCGAACTCCCAGCCATTGACCAGTACGTCGACTAAACGACCTTCCAAGAAGGCTCACAGGAAGCAAAGTTCTCCTTCTCCGCCATGGCGCGTTTCTTCTCCTGCGCCACCCAGCGGTTGCTGCCCCAGGCCGTCATCCATTTCGCTTGGCCACACTGCTGGTAGCCTAACATCTGGCCGTTCACCGGCGGAGGAAGCCCCCCCCCCTCCCGGCCATCTTAACAAGATGGCTGATGAACCTATTGAACAAATGGACGATGACTCTCCGTCTATTGATAGCGGCAGCTGTGCTCGCTTGAAGCCAGGCCCTCAGCAGCCTTCGAGGTGACTCCTTCTTGCTTATCCTTTATCTTTTTCTTCTCACGATGGAACTTCTTCATTGGAATATTCGCGGCATTCGTTCCAACTGAGAGGACTTAAAGTTGCTGCTACACTTGCACCGACCGCTTGTCGCAGCTCTCCAGGAAACGAAGCTACGCCCATGAAATCAAATTGTCTTGGCACACTATGCCTCTGTGCGTTTTGACCTACCCCCTGAGGCAGGTAAGCCGGCTCATGGAGGGGTTATGTTGCCGGTACGGGATGATATCTACTACGGTCCCATCACATTGCACACCGACCTGCAGGCAGTTGCCGTCCGAATTACTCTCCCCACTTTTACATTTTCCATCTGTACCGTTTACACTCCATTGTTGTCTGCCATTACTAGGGCGGACATGATGCAAATTATTGCTCAGCTACTTGCACCATTTTTGTTGACTGGAGACTTCAATGCCTACTATCCCCTTTGGGGCTCTCCAGCATCCTGCCCGAGAGGCTCCCTGTTAGCAGACCTTCTCAACCACCTCAATCTTGTCTACCTCAATACTGGCTCTCCCCTACTTTTCTTTCGGACACAACTCATACCTATTCCCATTTATACCTCTCTATATGTACTACCCAACTTGCAAGCCAGTGCGAGTGGTACGCACTTTCTGATATGTATTCGAGCGACCACTTCCCTTTTGTTATCAATCTCCTGCATCATACCCCATCTCCAAAGCAGGCTGGGGGCTCTTCTGTTCCGGGTGACTTTTCAGGATCAAACATTCGCAAGCTGTGAAAGTCAGGTCGCACACCTCATGGAAGTCATTCTCACTGCTGCTGAATATTCCGTCCCTCATACTACTTCTCCATGTTGTGTACCGGTCCCCTGGTGGACCACAGCATGTAGAGACGCCATATGTGCTCGTCGACATGCTTTACGCACCTTTAAATGCCACCCTACGATGGCGAATTGCATTAATTATAAACGATTACATGCGCAATGTTGTCATGTTATTAAATAAAGCAAGAAAGCCAGCTGGGCTGCTTTCACAAGCACCTACAACAGTTTTACTCCTTCTTCTGTTGTCTGGGTTAGCCTGTGCCGGCTGTCTGGCACTAAGATCCACTCACCAGTTTCTCGCTTGACGTTCGCAAATGATGTCCTTGTGGCCCCTGAGGATGTCTCCAATGCCTTCAGCCGATTTTTCACAGAGGTATCGAGCTCCGTTCATTACCACCCTGCCTTCCTCCCCCGAAAACAGGAAGAGGAGGCAAGGTTGCCGAACTTCCGCTCCTCGAATCATGAAAGTTATAATGCCTTGTTCACCATGTGGGAACTCGAAAATGCACTTGCCCGGTCATGGTCCTCTGCTCCAGGGCCTGATTCTACTCATTTTCTGATGCTGAAGAACCTTTCTCCTGCGGGTAAAGGTTTTCTTCTTCGAACTTATAATCACATCTGGATTGAGGGTCATGTTCCCACATGCTGGTGCAAATCTATTGTTGTCTCGATTCCTAAGCCGGGGAAGGACAAGCACTTGCCTTCCAGTTATCGACCCATTTCCCTTACCAGCTGTGTCTGTAAAGTGATGGAACAAATGGTTAACCTTCATTTCGTTTGGCTGCTCGAATCTCAATGCCTGCTTAGCAATGTACAATGTGGATTTCGTAGGCGCCGCTCTGCTGTTGACCATCTGGTTACCTTGTCGACCTTCATTATGAATAACTTCTTGCGGAAGCGCCCGACCATGGCTGTGTTCTTTGATTTGGAGAAGGCTTACGACACCTGCTGCAGAGTGGGCATTCTCCGACCCATGAATACATGGGGCCTTTACGGTCGCCACCATCTTTTTATTCGTGCCTTTTTAATGGATCAACAGTTCAGGGTACGTGCAGGTTCTGTCCTCTCCGATGCCTTTTGCCAGGAGAATGGGGTGCCACAGGGCTCAGTTTTGAGCGTCGCCATAGCGATCAATCCAATAATGTATTGCCTCACAGCTGATGTATCAGGCTCCCTTTCCGAGGACTATTTTACCATCTATTGCAGCGTGCAGCGTACATGTTTCCTGGAGCGCTGTCTTCAGCGTTGTCTTTACCATCTTTACTCCTGGAGTGTCGCCAATGGCTTCCGTTCTTCTGCTGAGAAGACGATCTGTATTAACTTCTGGCACTACAAAGAGTATATCGCACTGACCTTACATCTCGGTCCCGTTGCTCTCCCATTCGTGGAGACAACATAATCTTTAGGTCTTACATTTGACAGGAAACTTAGCTGGTCTCCACATATGTCATATTTGGCTGCCTGTTCTCTAAATGTCCTCCGTGTTCTCAGAGGTATGTTGTGGGGAGCAGATTGAACCATCCTACTTCGCCAATATCGGTCGATTGTCCACTCAAAGCTGGATTATGGCAACTTTGTATACTACTCTGCCCGGCCATCCATCTTACGACACCTCAATTCTATACAACATCGGGGTTTACGTCTTGCGATCGGAGCATTCTCTACTAGTCCCGTCGAGAGTCTTCATGTTGAAGCCGGTGAATTGCGACTAACCTACCGGCGCAATATACTGATTTGTTGGTATGCCTGTCGGCTATTGTCAATGCCCAACCACCCGTTTTATCATTTCTTTTTTGACGACTGTCTCGACCGTCAATACAGGTTGTATGTATCTGCCCTGCTACCCCCTGGAGTTTGCTTTCGTCGCCTCCTTCAGCACCACGATTTTTCACTCCCTGCAACCTTTCAAGTGGATGAGAGCCAAACGCCAACTTGGCTCCAGGCTTAGGTTCGCGTTCACCTTGACCTCAGCTCACTCCCAATGGAGGTTACCCCAGCTTCGGTATACCACTCGCGGTTTGTCGAACTTTGTTCGAAGTTCATTAATACGATCTTCATTAATACAATCTTCATTAATACAATCTTCATTTATACAGATGGCTATAAGACCAATGACAGTGTCAGGTGTTCTTTTATTGTCGGGGCACACAGTTTCAAATACCAGCTCCATGGCCGTTGTTCAGTCTTCACAGCTGAGCTATTTACCCTCTACCAGGCTGCTCTTTACATCCGCCGCCACCGACATTCTGCTTATGTCATCTGCTCTGATTCCCTGAGTGCCATCCAGAGCCTCAGTGATCTGTATCCGATTCACCCTTTCGTGCACTGGATCCAACGCTCTCTTCAGCAGCTGGCGGACTACGGTTCTCCGATTACCTTTATGTGGGTTCCTGGCCATGTTGGTATCCCTGGGAATGAAACTGCAGATGCCGCAGCCAAGGCTGCAGTCCTCCAGCCTCGGACAGCTTCTTGTTGTGTGCCTTCATCTGATTTTAGCAGGGTCATTTGTCAGTGCATCTTATCGCTGTGGCATGCCGATTGGGCTACACGTACTGAAAACAAGCTTCGGGCCTAGAAACTTCTCTTTCTACTTCACTCCTGCTTTCCTCTTGCATAATGCAAATATCTTTAGGTGCTTCTCCAAAACATACATCAGTATCCCCTTCAAACAGATCCTTAATAGCAAATCCAACATTCTCTTCTTCACTTAATTCTTCCAATTTTCAGGCAATTGTAATTTTACTTTACCCCATTTTTCAGGCGTAAAAGCTTTATGATTTGGGTGATTGGGTGTCCTATGCAAAATTACTTAATCAGCCTCCTCCTTTCCTAACCATCCACAATTAACAACTTTCAGGCTTGCATCATCAGTTAAGAAAACATAGGTTTCAATTTTATCTTCTGGGCAACCTACAGCAACATTCTCCGTATAATTACACATTTCCATATCGACATTGAAGTCATTATCACCACCACAGTTAACACCTGCACCCACAATCACAGTAACATTATCAGTAGGTAATTTACCAGTATTTTCCACATTGTCAAATACACCACTCATATTATCCTCTACATCACACTAAATAACCCTCTCCTCACGTTTTCCACAATTCTCCAACTATTTCCCATTCGTCACATCCATTATTACTGTGAACGTTGCCCCTTAATTCCATATCCACTTCTGTTCCCCCTTTTGATGACACTACCTCTGTCTCTGATCTTTCAATGAATTTTACTGCACACAAACCAATATTGTCCTCCTCTGCTTGTAATTTCTCTTCCCTTTTAAACAAGTCGTCAATGCTAAACTCAACCTGTTCATTGCTGATATTAGCCTTGTTCCATTTTTTCCTCTTATACCTTTTATCTGTATTTCTATAATTGTTAAAACCTCCCCACAGATTTTCATTTCCTAAGACAGCATCCATATGACACAACCCAATTTCCCTATTTTCCTTGTTGACTTTATTACTCATCCCATCATGTCCTTGTCTGGCCCTGTTCACATAATTACCAGCCCCCCTGCGGACCTTAAGTGAGGCATCAATTAGTTTTTTGATTGCCTACCCTGTCCATTTGCATCTGGCATTCCTATTTCATACCTTCTCTATCACTCCTCATCTGATCAAAATTGTCTCTTCTCCCCTCAAAATTTCTGTTATATCTTTGTGGCCTGGTTCTCCAATCTCTATCCTGATTATTCTGATCACTTCTATCTTCTCTCCACCTGTTATGATTATTACTGTACTCATAATTAATACTGTTTCCCCTTTCATGATACCTTCCGCTCGCCCTCTGTTCCATGTATTTAGGTCTGTAACACAATGCCCTATCCATATTATCCACAAAATTAAGAAATTCTTCCACTGAATCTGTTGCACTGTGAATCAAATCCCATTGCAAATGCTCTGGTAATCTTCTTTTTAGTGGAAATATTTCTGTTAATACACCCAGTGGCCTATCCAGATGATTTAATTTATTCAGTTCTCTAACACAGAACCCTGTCATACTTTCCTTTCCACTCTTGTAACTGGGTCCATTCAAAAATCGTTTTGCAATCTTAATTGTTTTGCCTGGCCCCAGTATTTGCTCAAGAACAAGTTTTCAAAAGTTTTAAAATCGCAAAATTTATCATCATTTTGGTTCGCCCAGGTTCGAGCAGGCAAAAATTAAATATGTTAAGAGGTAGTTGGAAGGGGGAGCTCTCACCCCTGTCTCAAAGTTATCCTTACACATAGCTAGAAAGTCAACTCCACGGTATTTATTCTTCCCACTAAAAGGTTTTGACTGAAATCCATGCCTCATAGGATATCCCAACAATAAATTTCCATTCCCTGCTGCCACAGTATTAAGTGTTTCCCTCAAGACATTTATTTCCCCTCCTAATTCTTTCTTATTGTCAGTAATCCCCTTATGGCAATACAGCACTCCTATCTTATTGGATTCAATGTCTGCCTCTGTTTGTTTTTGAAATAATGTGCATTTCTGTTCCTGTACCTGAATCTGCCACACAAGATTACTTTGCACAATGTCCACCTTGGCTGCTAGTCCTCTTTCAACCTCAGCAACTCTCTCAATAATCAAATTTTTCATTCACTGTCTTTATTTTAACCATAAGCCTCAATTCCATATCCCCTATTTTCGAATCCATTTCTCCAACTATTGCAGTTTTTATATTCCCTATTTTTGAATCTATTTCTCCCAATTTACTAGTAAGTTTTACAAAAAATGTACTCAGGTCACTTCCTGGTATCAAGCCTATTTCTTTTGGCATGGTGGGGCTACTACAGTTACTCCTAACATCCATTGATTCGCCTTCACTTTGTGATTCATGCATCTCATCGGCCATGGCTAATGAAAGGGCACAATTTTGCAATGCAGCTGCTAGTTGTACTTATCTTTTATATCCTCATGTGACGCGACGTCTGCAGTGAGCTCCGGAGCACAGGTATGCATAGAACCGCAGTCGGCGGCGTGGACACGCAGCAAACTCGATCAGGAGTGAGAACACGTTGCGTGGGCCCATGGCAGCATGTAGTCATGTTGGTCGGTGGCACAGACAATGGTGTTGATCGTCGGGAGCACGTGGATATAGCTTAGACTGCTTTACCCGTAGCAACATATGGACATGGCATGGACGACTGATTTACCCGCGGCAATACGTGGTCGACTCATCAGGCTGTGTAAATGACTGCCTCACAATCGTGTGGCCTTATATCGGCATAACCAAGGGACAGCAGCACGTATCTTGTCCAGCACACACTCCAGTACTGCTAATGCACCGATTTAGCTCAGAGCCCTCACACTGACTGTTCAAAAGCCTAACCATCAGATGGACACCCGATTCCGAAATACTATGGAATGGAGAAGAAAGTCCTGTCCCAGAGCAGACCCCAATTGCAACTGTACTCCGGCTCGTTCACTACCTATTTTTCGTGTGGCTCATCTGCAAACGGGGTTGGTGGTGAACAGTTGCATTTGCGCCCCTATTATTGAGTCATATATTGCCTAGCTTTCGAACAGCAGTGAATTGAACTATACACGTTCAGATTGAAACTTATTTATTTAAAAGAAACGCTTTAACTCTGTGGTCATGCATTTTTAAGTTCACAAATAAATCCGATCTGTACAAATAATAATCGATGCAATTCGTACACTGCTTGTCCTGCGCCTAAACACTTTCACGTTGTTCCTTCACATACACTGGCGTCCATGCTTACACTCGCGGCACTTTGCTGCTCCCAACTTGCCACAACAACGGACAATGACCAAAGACCCAATTTTCCCGCTCATATCCACAGTCCTAGTCTGGTCAAATGACACCACATTAGTCAAAATAGTCCCTAAACATGGCCACATTTCGTTTACAATATTTTATAATATTTAAATACCTAAATCTAAATACATTATATAATTTTACACATTTATCACCACACTTTTATAATTCGTTCCAATTAATAGAAAACGAAAACCCTATGCAACAGAAATAAGACGCCCATTAAAACACAGAACAAGTATTCTCCGGTCTATTTTGCCCAGCATATTACCTCTGCAGCTGTGCTTTCAATTTTAATTATGAACTACTTGAAAGAGCTACATATTATCCCCTGCTACCTTAAAGATTCTAACTTTGTAGTAACTATACCGTCAAAGTCATTGTAGTGTGATTGGAGCTTTCTACAGCTCCTTTCAGAAATAACACACATAGGGTAATAGACGAAATCTGATGATTCTGGATTTGTTGTAACTATACCAACAAATTGATAGTAGTGTGAGAGGAGCCATTTGCAGCTCCTTTCAGAAATAATTTACGTACCGGTGGTGATATGGACGGATTGCCTTGATTCTGACTTTGTAGTAACTATACCAAAAAAGTGATAGTAGGAAAGAGGAGCTTTCTGCAGCTCATTTAAGAAATAATTCACATAGGGTAATGAATGAAACGTGATCATTCTGTCTTTGTTGTAAATATACAAAGTGATAGTAGAGTGAGAGGAGCATTCTGCAGACCTTTCAGAAAAAATTCACGTATGGTAATGGATGATATGCAATGATTCTGGCTTTGTTGTAACTACACCAGCAAAGTGCTGCTGCTCCTTTCAGAAATAATTCTCATAGGGTAAAGGATGAAGTGCGATTATTCTGGCATTGTAGTAACTATACCAACAAAGTGATAGTAGTGTGAGAAGAGCTATCTGCAGCTCCCTTCAGAAATTATTCACATATGGTAAAGGATGAAGTGCGATTATTCTGGTATTGAAGTAACTATACCATCGAAGTGATAGTAGTGTGAGAAGAGCTACCTGCAGCTCCTTTCAGAAATAATTTACATAGGGTAATGGATGAAATACGATGATTGTGGCTTTTTAGTAACCATACCAACAAAATAGGAGGAGAAATGTGTACTATCACGTTTCCGACTTTGATAAAGGTCGGATTGTAGCCTATGGCAATTGCGGTTTATCGCATCGCGATATTGCTGCTCACGTTGGTCGAGATCCAATGACTGGGTTCAGGAGGGTAATACGGAACGCTGTGCTGGATCCCAATGGCCTCGTGTCACCAGCACTCGAGATGATAGGCAACTTATCTGCATGGCTGTAATGGATAGTGCAGCCATATCTCGATCCCTGAGTCAACAGATGGTGACGTTTGCAAGACAACAACCATCTGCATGAACAGTTCGACAACATTTGCAGCAGCTTGGACTAGCGACTCAGAGACTACGGCTGCGGTTACCCTTGATGCTGCATAACAGACAGGAGCTCCTGCAATGATGTACTCAATGACAAACCTGGGTGCACGAATGGCAAAACGTCGTTTCTTCGGATGAATCCAGCTTTTGTTTACAGCATCATGATGGTCGCATCCATGTTTGGCGACATTGCGGTGAATGCACATTGGAAGCGTGTATTTGTCATCGCCATACTGGCGTATCACCTAGCGTGATGGTATGGGATGCCATTGGTTACACGTCTCGGTCACCTCATCTTCGCATTGACGGCACTTTGAACAGTGGTCGTTACACTGTAGATCTGTTACGACCCGTGGCTCTACCCTTCATTCGATCCCTGCCAAACCCTGCATTTCAGCAGGATAATGCATGACCGCAGTTTGCAGGCCCTGTACGGGCCATTCTGGATACAGAAAATGTTCGACTGCTGCCCTCGCCAGCACATTCTCCAGATCTCTCAGCAATTGAAAACGTCTGGTCAATGGTGGCTGAGCAACTGGCTCGTCACAATACGCCAGTCACTACTCTTCATTAACTGTGGTATCGTGTTGAATCTGCATGGGCAGCTGTACCTGTACAAGCCATCCAAGCTCTGTTTGACTGAATGCCCAGGCGTATCAAGGCCGTTATTAAGACCAGAGGTGGTTGTTCTGGGTACTGATTTCTGAGGATCTATGCACCCAAATTGCATGAAAATGTAATCACATGTCAGTTCTAGTATATTATATTTGTCCAATGAATACCCATTTATCATCTGCATTTCTTCTTGGTGTAGCAATTTTAATGGCCAGTAGAGTAGTAACTATACCAACAAAGTGACAAAAGTGTGAGTGGAGATTTCTGCATCTTCTTTCAGAAGTAATTCACGTAGGGGTATGAATAAAATGCGACGAGTGAGGCTTGTGGTAACTATACCAACAAAATGACAGAAGTGTGACCGGAGCTTTCTGCAGCTCCTTTCCGAAATAATTCCCATAGGGTTATGAATGATATGTGGTGATTGTGGCTTCTTAGTAACTATACCATCAAAGTGACAATAATGTGAGTGGAAATTTCTGCATCTTCTTTCAGAAATACTTCACATAGCATTATAAATTAAATGCAATGTTTGAGGCTTTGTAGTAACTATACCAACAAAGTGACAATGTGTGTGATACAGGTTCTACTCTGAAAGCAAACCAAACTACACTGATTGGTGCCGTTCATACACGATCATTCACTAACAGACATCCCCACACAAAGTAAGCCACATTTATCAAATTCATGAAAAAAAAACTGAGGAAAAAAGGTATGATTAGTCGTAGTAACAAACACTATGAGATATGTTATTTGCTCTCATTTTGCCTAATAATAACAAAATCCTTACATAACACACCAAGCAATCTATTTTATGACTGTAACAGAAAGTGGGCGAAAAGGAAGAGTGAGAACAACAAAGCTGCGTGTCCTTGTTCGCTTAAATTACATAAATAATCCATTTACAGAAATATTAATTTCATTGTAATCGTAGTGTCTGTTGTCAGCGATAAAATACTCTCAGCGCTACTGTGCGAAAACACGCAGTCATGTCTCCATTAACACTTGGCGAAACGTTTTCACCCTGTCTTGGGAATTGCTACGATCTTCGCGTGTTTCCAGGTCGTTGGGTAGCTTACTGTGCTTACGACGATGTTAGCAGTGGGATGGCTATCGGTGGCATTTTCTGGATCAGCATGTTGGTGAGGAGATCTGATCCGCCAGCCTTCCTTGTGTTGAGGCAGCGTATTTGCGACGTCACTACTTCTGGTATATGTTTTATTCGGTCCTCTTCGTCACGGTTGATTAGGAAGGCTGGCAGTCGTTGGGACTACTAGTTCCAGGTGTGCCTGGTCAACTCGTCGGTTAACGGGTTGGAATTTAACCGCGAACACGTCCGCTAGTGCGTTTGCCTTAGCGTCCGGTTCGCAGACTATGTTGTTCCCGACTGAGAGAGGTGGTGTTCGGTTGGTCTGGCTCAGAATGTGCTTCACCGTCTTCCAGTCCGACTGGTCCCGCTAGTTTAGTGTGGTGACTGCTTGCCCACTCCGTTTCAGTACTGCTGTACTGCAGCCTCGATTTTCCCGGTTTATGGCGGAGAATCTCGTGGTCTGCCCCTCCCTGTTAAGTCTGTTCTTTCTGGTAATCATGTCAAGCACTTCGTGGGATAGTTGTCTCTGTGGTTATCCCTCGATCGCTGTTCTCTTTGTGGAGCTGCTGCAGCTTCCAGTGCATGGATTACGTGCATCAGTGTGGCTTGGGTTCCTGCCGTTCCCGGGTCTGGGACTGTGCTTAGTGTGTCTTTGTATGCTAGCCAGTAAATTCCCTTCCGTGAAGATCTGTGTCGAACACGACAGGGGCACGGTTGGAACACAGCACTCTGACTGGTATGACTGCTGCGTACAGTTGCAGGCCCTTAAGTGAAGCGAAATCTACGACATCAGGAAACGCTCTGTCGGATAGACAGTGGGCTCTGAAGGGGCGGCAACGCTGGCGTTGTTCTGTATCGCGGCTCCGAATAATCTTCTGCCATTCACATTTGTTAGACGACTGTTCCAGGGGTGGTTTTCGCGTTGAAGTCTCCGGCGACAAACACGTTTCCTGGTATTGAGAGTAGCGCGTCGAAGTCCTGTTGAACGAGATTTCCTGCGGATGGCCTGAGAAGGATATAAAGTTTATTGTCCCACGCGTCATTTTGGTAGCTACTCCGCTAGCTTTTGTTGTCAGTTGTGGGAGGTTGGTGGAGTGGTGCTGTAGTGTTGTTCCGACGTACGCTGCAGTTCCTCCCCTGCAGTTTGCCTGTCGGTCCTGTAACAGTTGTAATTTCTGCACTCACATTAACCCTGAGTTTCGATGTGTCACCGCCTCTCGGGCCGTATTTATATACGGGCGCAGCGGACGGCTGAAAGGAACACGGGGCATCGTCCGCTCTATGCGCTGGTAGCAGCATCTAAATGGCCGCTTTCTCGCATACATTTTATAACACATATTTTATAACACATGTGTGTATCAATTTACAATGTTCGTAATATTTGTATGAATGGAGTTAAGTTGGCTTCAGTCACAGAAAAAGTTTTAGCTCGACTGCTTTTAAACTTTGCCGACTAGAATTCTCAGAATAGAACCGATAGTAGAACATGACCTCTGAAGTAAAACTTAGACCTATTGATTGGTATTTACATCAAAGTCGTGAAACTAGTTATAGTTTTACCATTTGATGGATTTCAACAGGTACTTTAGTCAGAACTATCTGTAATTAATGTAAATGATACGTAATCTATTACAAATAAGGACGTTTTTGTTCGAAATTTAGTTTGCAGTAAATTACTCAAAAAAATAGTTGGAAGAGGGAAAAAGTGTAGTTGGGATAAATCTAGATTTGTCAAAAGCCTTTGACACTGTTGACCACAGTATACTTTTGAAAAAGCTTGAAGCTGTAGGTATCAGAGGACTGGTAAAAAAGTGGTTTGAATCTTATCTATAAAAGAGGATGCAGGTGGTTGAAATTACAGCACTAAATATTAATCATAAAATTAAACTAAGATCAGATCCAAGGGAGGTCACAGTAGGAGTACCCCAAGGAAGTGTATTAGGCCCCTTGCTGTTCCTCATTTACATTAATGATATTCAGGTGTCAGAGAGAAAAGCTAGAATCATTTTATTTGCTGATGATACTAGTTTAATAGTTAGTGATATGACCCAGTCATTGCACAGTACTGTGGACCATGTCCTACAAGATATACAAAAATGGTTTAGTGCTAACAATCTAACACTGAATGCAAAAAAAACTAATTATGTGCAATATGGAAAAATAAGTGAACAGGACGACCTAAATCCCACGATGGAGGGCTAACAACTTGAAAGAGTACAGTGTGCAAAATTCCTGGGTATGTACATTGATGAGAAGATTAATTGGAAGGACCATGTGGTGAGCTTAGCACTAAAACTAAATTCAGCATGTTTTGTGCTTAGAATAATTTCAAGAGTTTGTAGTAATGACTGTACCAGATTAGTATATTTTGGCTATTTTCAGTCCATTGCATCCTATGGGATAGTATTCTGGGGAAAAACAAATTGTCATCTAAATGAGATTTTCAAATTACAAAAACGTGCTATTCAGATAATGACCCACAGACCACCTCAAACACACTGTAGGCCCCTTTTAAAGCATTGAAAATTTTAACAATTCCGTTATTATACATTCTGAAATGTCTGTTGGTGATCAAAAGAAATCAGGACAAAATGAAAACCAATACAGACTTCCATAATTACGATACACGGCAATGTAAAGATCTCCACATACAAGCTGTAACAAGGACCCGAAGCCGGAAACATGTATGTAATCAAGGCATCAAACTTTTTAATGCACTACCAAAACATATCAAAGAGCTGGAAAACGAGGATAAATTTAAAACTGTTAGAAAGAACCACATGCTTGACAAATGTTATTACAGCATAAGTGAATATCTCTGCGCCAATGTATAATAATATATGTTTAAGTTAATGTGACAAATGAAATTACATCAGTGCATAAGAAATTATGTTATAAAAACACTTATTAGTTGTATATTGTATTAAACATAAGATAGATTAATATGAATTCACTGCAGATACAAATTTTGTAAAGATATTATATAGTTGTTAAAATGTACCCTGACAAATCCTATATCACAAATGTGATCATTGGGATGATAATAAATAAATAAATAAATAAATAATTAGATGTAGCTTAATGGGGTCACATAGTTAATGATTTTATATCCAATTGATGCTTCATACCAATTTTCATCTTTCTAAGTCTAATATTTAGCGCCTTTAATGTTTCGTAAAAAC
Organism: Schistocerca americana; assembly: GCF_021461395.2. NCBI lineage: Eukaryota > Metazoa > Arthropoda > Insecta > Orthoptera > Acrididae > Schistocerca > Schistocerca americana. Next base: position 65,367,115 of record NC_060121.1, read on the forward strand.
GGCGACCAAAAATGTTTCTCCAATCAAGTTGAATCTTGTAATTGTAGACTTTGACATATATTTGCACATTCTCAACAGCTTTTGGCTTTCTAACTTTATTGAGCGCCAATTTTTTTTCTTAAAACGATGTGTTTAGCGAAATGTATTTATCTCTTTGAACATGTTAAGCCAAATTAAATTATGTAGGCATTCATTCGAATTCTGTGTTTCCCCGTGAAGAACATTGATGAGTAAATCTGCGTTTTCAAGAAACCTAATTGTCAGCTTAGTTGTGTTCACAACAAGTGATGGTAGTGAGTACCTGTATGCATAGGCATCATTTTTATGATGTACCTAACACCAATCATGTACACGCACGGATCATGTCGATATTTTGCTCATTCACTCACTGTGTACCAAATGCGTTTGTGTCACCAAAACTTAAATGAACCATATTCAAGGAAGTTATCGGCGAAAGATAGTGATTTCGGGGAAAAATATCGAAAAGAAGGAGCCTTTACACCCAAATTCCACTGAAGCCAGCAGTTTCCCATACATCTGAAAAGATGTGCACATATAAGTGCATAGTTAAACATTTTAATATTTTAAAGTCATTTCTAATGCTGTTGTCAAGATAAAATTTGCACGCAATGTAAATTAATGTACGTACGTTAAGCAAAGCGTTTTCGCCATCCTCCCTCGGCAGTACACGTTGCTGAAAGTACAGTACGTTGGTGCTGCCAAGAGTCTGCTGAAAGATATTTTCAAGTTCTCGACCCTACTGACACATCAGTACATTTATAAATCTTTTTTAGTATAAAACAACAATTAACAATTTTTAAAACTTTTTTAATTTGGGCATAATCTTTTTTTATGATTGACAAAAGAAACTACGAATAACGAACTGAAACAGAGTGAATAATAAATGACGAAATTTTTACTTGAACCAGGAAGGCAGCAGCGAGAATTGCTAGACTTGAGCAAAGACAGGTATTGATCTGATTTGATATGATGTATTGATACATCGTTGAGCATTTTCCATACAGTTGATGCTATTTTACGCTCCTTGTATAATTACATAAAAAGACATATGTTTTAACCGTGTTGAAGGAATACATATGGTTTATGCAGAACACAAAAAATTCCGCCTTATGGAAGACACCTTTCAGTTTCAGCACTTTTGTGCTATCTTCAACGGGTTATTTCATTTTCTTACCTACATGAAGCTATTGGGTATTTATAGTGCTAGCTAGTCTGTTACACAATCTACAACTTGTCACGGCCTTGATGTTGTAGTGTTTTTGTCGAGGTGAATACGCTGATTTCTGCGACTTACGGTCTTTAACAATGCCTATGTCTGAAAATTCTTAGAAAGTGCAGAGTTTTCGCCGCCGTTACGGGTTGACAACGTGCCGTGCTGTTAGCATAGGCACTCACGTCTGTCGCCTGCTGGCATAGCCCATCAACGCCAAATTTCCGCGCGCCGTCCCAGCTGATACATGCCGCGTTTCGTGTCTGTTAGCACTGACAAACGCCGCCTCTCGCGGCCCTTTAGTGAAGACTGTCGGCCATCGCATTGTCTGTGGTGAGAGATTAGGCCTGAAATTTGGTATTCTCGGCACACCCTTGACAGTGTAGATCTGGGAATATTGAATTATCTAACGATTTCCGAAATGGAATGCCCCATGCATCAATCTCGAACTACAAAGTTCAGTGTGTGTCAGCTCCTGTCGTGCGGCCATAACCGTGTCAGAAACATTTTCACGTGTATCACCCGAGTACAAATGACAGTTCCATCAATGCACTGCCCTTTTATATGTTGTGTACGCGTTTATCCCAGCCTCGTTATACATTCTTGTCGCTGTCCCATACCTTTTGTCACTCAGTGTGTGAGAGACCATGACACTTATAATTTGCAGTTAAGGTAATGCTTCCCTCCTTAATACTCACAGCCAGTCTATGGATCTGAATTATTCTGGCAATCCTCTCTTCGTCAGGCTATTGGCCCTCCCAGACAGACAAAGTTCCTCGATTGATGGATAGGGTCCTGAACACAACTGTCAACTCTAATATTGACTTTAGCAAAAAATAAGTGTTTTAGGGTTTTGAGGAGCGCCTCGAAATACATGTTTGTGTTGAGGCCGAACCCTGCTCAGAAGCAGTAAATATAATTTCCTGCCTTGTTGCGTACTATTTCCTAAAATAGGTACCGAATGCCTGTGCCTGGTGGTCTTCTGCTCACCATCGTAGGAAAATTTGTAGCATTAGACAGACTTTATCTATTTTGGTTTCAAAGTGTAAGGTCTTGGAAGCTTTGTACAAGTTACATTTTATCGTAGTATCTTTTAGTTTGTTCCTCAAGGCCCATCTCCACACTTGAGAAACATGCTAAGACCAGAAAAATCTATTACTACACTGGCCCATTCACTCAATACTCAATTCTGTTTTTTTTTTTTTTTGGTGTGGGGGTAGAATATAAAATCGTCAAATATCTCGACTGTTTGATTTTTCGTCTCAATAAATTCAGAGCAGGTTCTTGAAGTGAAAGTGCCTAGACAACCCACCAATAATTGTTCCTGTCTTGAACAAACTTCACGACAGTTTCAATATCTTTCTTATGGCTCTTCCCCCACCTGATGCCCAACTTATTCCTAGGCATGTTGGAATGTCTTCCAACCATCTCAAACGAAGAACTGTTGTAATAAAAGACCCAAATATGAAAGTAACAGACATTCTGAATTAAAAATTAAAAATATGGAAAAACCAAATTTTATTAAATAAATGTTAAGATACCATCTTAAACTATTTTTCTGTGTAATTGCCCTTCAAACTGAGGCACTTATCATACCATTGTACAAGTTTTTCAATACTGTGTCTGTAGAAATCTGGTTTGTACCAGCCTGCAGTTCGGTGTCAGTACCAAAGCGTTGTGTAGCGAGCCAAATCTTCATTGCTGGGAAGAGATGGCAATCGCTCAGTGCCAAATGTGTGCTGTATGGTGGATGATCAAACACCTTCCACCCAAAATTCGGCATGAGCTCTCGAGTACGATTGGCGGTGTGTTTTGTCAGTGTTTGACATACTTCATTTTGTTTGCAGTTTTTTGCCAACCAAAACCTAATCACAGAACGCATCTCAGAAGTATTGTGATTTTCTATTGCAGCGTACATTTTAAGACAATACAGAAAGCAAATTGACATGGACCACATGCTACCATTAGACTACTACTGGATGTGTACTGAGTGTAGGACATTATTGTATCAATATGATGGCTATTGCTCTGTTCACCAACATGTGGACCAAAACATGTTACTTTCTGATATACCTTGTAATTTGACACAGAATTATGTATTAACCTACTCAAAAGTAAAATCACTTGTGTTGTTTGGTCATATGTACAACATACTGTTGGCATCTTTTTAAAATTACTTAACTTCGGAACAGAAGCTACAAAGTTTTTGTCATACATCTAGAATACTTCATAATCCGTTTGCTTTTATTTCAGTAGCAAACATTGAAAAATATTGATATGCAAAAAGAAAAAAACTATTTAGATTAAAAATAAGAAAATATGGCAATTTTCTTAGAAAATGTTTAAAATGACACAGTTATTTGTTCAACATTTTGTCCATTTATAATGTTTGTATCGATTGCAGGGACCAAATCTTCAAATGATATGTCGTATGTTTTAATTGTTGAAAAAAGACTCCTTTCAGAAGCTGCTCTCAGAATGCTGCAATGTGATTTAAGAGTGATGGCTCCCTTAATATTGATTTGTGTGGCTTGGCTGCCAGACAAGTTTCTTTTTCAGAGTTACGGTGAAGGTTGTAAGTTGGACCAAGGGCATGCAACCCCTGCTCCAGGACCTGCTACACAGAGCAGCTGGAACCCAAGTTTCAATGTGGCAGATCTTCTCCATATCCTTAATAACAATAATTCATGCTAAAAACAGACCGCCTCAAGCTCAACTTGAATTTACGAATTTATGATCCACGTAGGTGTGGAGCATTGGACGGCAAAGAATACCTCTTAGGTTAAAAATCAGAGGCCGTGGTCAATGTACAGAAATCTTCTCTGATGTTTTGTCTCTGATGGTTCATCTGCAGGAAACACCTTTGGAGATAAAATGGAAACTTCCAAGGATGTCTCCCTCAGTCGGAGATGAAACGTCAGAAATAATTTTATTTATCGACCGTGCCGTCCTCCCACAAGCCAGTCCAGAAGTTTTGACTAAAGTGAACAGTGGCTGTGAAAGCCTATGTTGTGTAAATGAATGCTAGGTCTCCTGAAGTGTATCTTGTGAGAGGAGGAGTAGGAGGTGGGTTAATGCTCGTGGTGCGAGTAGCTTCGCAGTATTTTCTATCCTTCACTTAACCTGTGTTTTCATTCTCGTTGCTCATGTATTTAGAGGAAACAGCACTGTCATGCCCTACATGTTTCATTGGGATTGAACAAGAATGTCATGAATTTCAGCCACAGTCTCCAACCGTTGTCACTATTTAACTTAAATTATTGTAGGACCTGTCTGAGGAAATGTGTGTCAAGTAATGTACTTCACAAGGTCTTTCTGCTGTGCTCTAATTCCTCATGTTCATATACAGGATTGAAGCAGTTGAGGGTTGAGAAACATTATGGGTTTGGGAAAGAATAAGATCTTTAGTCAACGTGAAAACACAGACAATGCTATTGTGGTAAAGTGCAGTATTAAAAATTCTGCAACTTCGCAAAAGGTCTAAAAAAATCAGTAGAATCAGCTGTGACTGGTAAACCATCTTTTTTCAGTTGGTATACATTTTTTTCTTTTTCATTTATAAATGTACATCTATCTGTTCCAGGAGATACATTTTCCTGCCACTGGAATGAATACGCAGGTTTTTCTGTGTGTCACTAACAATGTGTTTTTTGTAGATCATGTCTTCCACAGTGGCCGACTTTGAAAAATCATTTGACTGAAAGCCATTTCCTTGTGCAAATGGGTGTCCCGTGACTGTGTCGTAAGGCAGCCCAACCTGGCCATTGTATTTTATATTCTGTACCGTTGCAAGTTGAAATCAAACTACACACACACACACACACACACACACACACACACACACACACACACACTATGTAGATCTTCTTTTGTTACATCTGAGCTCCCAGTGCATGTAATTCATATTTATGCATTATTTTTAGCAGATGGGCAAACATGTGCAAACTCAGTTGATGAGAAATAAAGGATATAATGCAACTACCTAATTCATTTTTCACCAAATTAAATCTCTTCTCATTTTCAGGTGGAAAGCCTTAATCTGTGTCACAGTACAAGGTGCAACCCCTGGGGGGACCAGATGATCTGGCGTAATTGTGAGGTTGATAAGATCTGCAACAGCCCAAATTGATTGGAACTGAACAGCTGGTATAATGAATGAACGTGCGAAATCTGTGGCTATTACTCCCTATAAAGGTGCCCAGGAGGTAGACAAGAGAAAAGGTGAAAAGGACGAATCCAAGAGTCTTGCTGCAGATCTGCATAGAGGATAATTGGCGACAAAAGCTAGGAAATAGAATCCGGTGGGAGAGGAACCTAGTGGCTGCATATGGTCCTCTGGACCTATCACGTAAACCTTAAAGTATGTAAGTAAATAAGTTTTCACCACTAGTTGAAGAGACACTCAGTGAAGGATGTTCAGTAGCTGACTGTGGTCATGTCATGTAGTTACTTGCAAGCAATTATGCAAAACACGAACAAAGCCCCCGTCCCAAACATACAAGGCGTGACCAAAAAATAATGGGATTTTTTTGTATTCTTAAAGAGTTTTGTTTGTTTATCTCCACTACCTCTGTTCCATTGAAAGCAACCCCCTTCATAAATAATATGCCTGTGCCAGCACTTTTTCCGATGTTGGAATCTCTTCTGGAACTCACTTTTTGTTATGGCATTCAGCTTCTTCAGCGATTATTTTTTTACGTTATCAGCTGTGGCAAAACGACGTCCTTTCACAGTTCTCTTCAGCCTTGGGAACATGGTGGCTGGCCGGCCGAAGTGGCCGTGCGGTTAAAGGCGCTGCAGTCTGGAACCGCAAGACCGCTACGGTCGCAGGTTCGAATCCTGCCTCGGGCATGGATGTTTGTGATGTCCTTAGGTTAGTTAGGTTTAACTAGTTCTAAGTTCTAGGGGACTAATGACCTCAGCAGTTGAGTCCCATAGTGCTCAGAGCCATTTGAACATGGTGGCTGAGACAAGATAAGTTTTGTTTTTTGCCAAAAAATCATGATGTATTAAGGAATAGGTGGTTAGTATTACCATGATGCAGCTACCACCAGTGGTTTTGCCACAGTTCTGGTCGTTTTCTTCAGATTGCTCCACACAAACAGTGCTTAACTCGCAAGTAGTGTTCTTTATTGGCCATACGGCCATTAAGCAGAAACTCTGATGCACTATTGAATTGTAATCAAAAAACTCAGTAACATGTACTTTCCTTTCACATGTGATCGACTTGTCGACTGTTTTTTTGGTCTTGATTTTTCATGCAGTTTCCATTCTGACAGTTGGACCTCAGTTTCAACATCATACCCTTACACACATGTTTTGTCACCTGTTATAACCTCCTTTAGATGCTCTGGATCGTTGTTCACTGCATCGTTCTGCAATTGCTGAGTGATGTCTACACCAGACATCATATCTGGTGTAAATTCAGCAATTTTGGAACCAGCTTGGTGCTACAGATTTCATTCCCAAACATCCTAAAAATTGTTTGACAAGAGCCAGAGGTTATGCTAACTTCATCAGCATCCTCTCTGATGGTGATTGTGTAATTTTCCAGAACAATTTACTTCACTCCTACCACATTGTCGTCAGTAATTGCAGTAGTCATTTTCAACGTCTTCTCAACCATCTTTGAAACATTTGTACCACTTGTAAACTCTTGTACTTGTAGTAGAGTCGCGAAAAGCCACACTTGATGTTTCGAATGCGATACTGCACTTAGCTCCATTTTCAAGCAAAATTTAATGCAAACTCTTTGATCCATCTTTTTCGAAAGTAAAAATTCTCTGAGCTCTCAAAAACATGCACATCCTTTTCCACTGTCAACAATGAACTAAATATTGAAAATAGATGTAAATATATGTACAGTACATCAGGAACACGTGTACTAACAAGAAAAGAAAAAAATGCATACAGCCCACAACATTAAATTCCTGTTACTTTTTAAACACACCTCGTATGCAGTGTCTGGAAAAAAGGAAATAAAGCACCCATAACAGTGTAACTTTGTACAAGTACAAACTATTAGCGGGCATGTAAACAATTAGAGCAGCAATTCTCAGCGAAGGTAGAAAGGCCACTAGTGTTGATGGTGGATGGTATATAAGAGGTGTAAGCACCCTCGGATAGACTACTGATAAGAGGTGTCACATTGTGTTCAGTGTTGAATCATGGTTCTGCACCATCCCCGATGACCACTGTCAGCACGTGTGGCGGCAGCTTGGGGTAACGTTCCATTCTTCCAGTGTTTTGGAAAGGCACAGTATGGCCAGCCAATGGTTATGACTGTAGGTTGCAGTTGATAGTGATTGAGGGAACTGTGACGGAACAACAATCCTTCAGATATCGATCATCCTCGTGTTACGTCTCGTACGACAGTATCGTGATGTTATTTCCAACACAACAGTGCTCATCCACACAGTGGAATGTGTATGCATCAATTGTATGCACGGTGTTAGGTGCTCCCATGGTCATCAAAATCCCTAGGTATGTTCCCTGCAGAGCATATGTGGCACCAGCTTGGACATAAACTCTGCCCCAGTGTCAGTATCCAGAATATTGTGGACCATTACAACAGTTTGAGGCCAGATTGCCCGAGGAAGGAATGCAGTGGCTTTACGACACCCTTCCAACCGAACGAGAGTATGTAAGCAGTGCAATTGGGTGCATGTCATATTGATAAGTTAGCTCATACTGCCAAGTTCTTTGTAAATTTAACTCGATTTTGTAATCACTAATGTAACGCCACATACCCTCTGAATCCACAGCATTTCTTTTCTTTCGGTGACTTTCACTTTCTTAGTCGGACAGTGTTTATGAACATCTTGGACTGAAAGAAAACTAGCATGATACAGAGAAGTAAAACTATTAGAGACGTAATTAAATGTAAAAGTGTCACTAAAAACACATTTAAAGGGAAAAACCTGAAAAAACTCCAAGTTGTGTGTCCAGAAAAACTGTATTACTAAGGGTTAACAGTGAGATAAGCTGCAGCAACTGCAACCAAATGGGAAAAATATCTTCTTCCCGTCCAGGCTGTTGTGGCAGCTTTTCTGCAACTTCATATTCCTAATGCTTCTGTATATTTTTTCCTGTTTCTACAAAGTCCATTCTTGGCAACTATAATTTAAAATGATCCAAGTCACTGTCTTTCTTCTTTGTATACTAAGGTGTCTGTCTGTAAATAATTTACTCTTTTTTCTGAAGGCTTGGTCATTGCAATTCTTCTCTTAATATCCACTAGCGTTTTCCCTCAACTAAGTTGGCACCTATCTTGAACCTGCGTGAATTTTGAGTACCCCTGAAGCTTATTATCCATGGGAAAAATGGATATAAAAAACTGAAAGTGAAGTTGTCAAAAGGATGCAATGGTAAAGAATTGATATGTTTGTAAGCACAGATACAGATATTTGAAACTTAGCATATAGTATTTAATGAAATTACAAAAAATTAAAGAATCTGTAGTTACAAATAAGTCAGTTCTTTACTGTTGCACCCTTTTGACAGCGTCACCTTCAGTTTTTTATATCTGTTTTTCTTGCTAATAAGCTTCAGCATATTTATGAAAATTCATGCCGATGAAGTCGTTTGCTTAATAAGCTTATCAGTGACAATACTTACAGTAATTTGAGAATGAATTCAAGAATGTCTATCGGTAATGGAATTAAACTGTTAACATTAGTATTATGATGATGAAACTTTCCAAAATATTACTGTTTACTACTTTTTACTGATTTTTCTCATTTCTGGTCCTGGTTTGTTATGTTTAGTTTTATAAAACTTCCGCTGTCCCGATGTTTTTTCTTCCAGTATAGTGAAATGATGCTTATATAAAACTGAGTTGATCCACATAAAGCACTTGCAGTCTCTTGCAGGCCTGCATACAATAAAAAGTATTTAATACTGCATTTTTTTGTAATCAGTTCAGCATGCAACTCTGTATACATAACCTGTCAGTAACTGCCCACAGAGCTATTTTCAATTTTCCTGTAACTAAATAATATAAAACATGATAAATAGATGTAAAACCTTTTTATAATATGTAAAAATTACTGTACACCATTATTATTTGCAGTATGTAGATAGTCACAGGATATGTGATGCATTCTCTTCAGGATCTGAGTTACTGGGCACACATTTGTTTCCATACTATTCCGGCCCACGTAGTTAAATGTACAGTTCAGTTTATCATGTTTTATAGATAAACTCACTTCAAAATTTCTCTGAGGGCTGAAATGTTTTTATAAATATGTAATGTTGGACCATTGGTTGTTGTCAGCTTAGCATATAATTTTAGTGTTCTTTTATCCATTCTGGATCTTGCTGAACTCAACAGCTGTGAACAAATGTTGGTTAAGAATGCAATCAACCATGAGTACTTCTAAAAGTATTTATTTAAATGCCATTACCAGTCCCAAGCTATTAAGTCCATCTACAGATTTTTATGTTATTTACTTACTATTTTTAAGTAATAGCAACAATGTACTAATATACATGCATTTGATAGAATATAAAATTAAATACTTACACACCCTAGATTTTTTTGTGGATATCATTTAGGCTTTCTTTGGTCCTTAAGCATTTTCAGGATGACATGTGAAGTGTTAAGAAGCATAGACAATGTACTTATTCTAAACAAACCACTGTGTTGTGCACACACTTCACAGTATTTCTCATCAGTTGCTGCCTTTGACAAGTACTTCACATGTAATGATTTTGTTTACAGTGAAAAGTCAATCCACTGAGCAAAGATATCACTCATTTCTCAACAAGGAAAGATCTCATCTACTGTACATTAAGTAAAGAATGTGTGGGTGATGCAAATCTAAATAACAGAAAAATGCTTTGTCCAGAAAAGTTCACTCCTTAAAAATGAGGAACTCCAATTGTAGCATGTCATAGTAGAAATTAACAAGAAGATTTATCAGGCTACTCTAGAGAGGCAATGGGATGTGTTTTGATTTTGGTCCCTGACCATTTTCTTTAATGGATGTTAAATTGGGCAGCTAGCGGAATAAGGATAGCCTTGTTCAGAGTCCTAACCCAGACCAATCATGTTTAATTTGTGTGAAAAGTGCAATGAACATCTTCAGGATTGTTTGTTATCCAGCTGTAGTTGCTCATTTAGAATTAGCTGAGATGAATTGAAGGTGTGAATGTATATTTCTAGTTATCTTAAGAGACCCATTTTCCTCCATAAGTTAGTTGTATTTTTTTTTTTTTTTTTGTAGATTATGTTTAGTGTTTGAAATGGTGTATCTATATTGAGCCATGTGAGTGGCAGTTGCAGATTTACTTAAATTTTTTTAGTCTAAAAGCATCCCTGTATTTGTGGTATCTTGAAGTTGCTGCCAGTCAGGCCAAGATAAAATCTGATGCAATAGTCACAATCAGTACTGTGTATTCCTCAGTTTTTAGAGACCCAGCCCAATGGTTTTGGTTTTATGCACTATGTTATGTTGCAGAATTTAGTGTGTATCTATGGGCTTAAAGTTGAAATTGTGCAGAAAATATTAGTAAGTTATTTTATTCAACCGTAGATTATTTATGAAATATTAGATATGTCATGGTCATTGAAAGAGGAAACAGTTTTTTAATTAACTAATCCACGTTTAATATATTTATTTTGCGGGATCTAAAATTTTAAAACCTCTCTCACACCGGCCTGCTTTAGCTTCACTGATCAGGATAGTAAAAAGATGCGTATATTAAGGAAATTTTCATTGACAAAGCAGGCTTATCACATTCACACAGTTCAGTACTGTTCTATCCTGATTAAATTGAGCTTAACTTAAATTCCATAAGGCAGTGAAGCAATTTTGAAGTCTCGGTGCGACGTAAATTGTCAGTCGTTCTCCTGGAAACATTTGTAATAATTATTAACTTTCGGTGATCACGTGGGGAAGACCGGAGATCTGCTGGTAAGACCGTGTTAGCCTATTTATTTGAAGTAACTGGATATCTTGAGCATACAAAACGGCAGGTTCGTCCAGTGTAAATCAGATGTTCCCCACTAATCCCGTGCAACACAGCGCAGTAAGCAGACACTGTCAATAATAAACAGTTAAATAATACACGAACACACTTACTTTAGCTTAATTCATGTATTAAATTCCCCCTCGTACACAAGCCCAACAATACATACATATACACCCTCCTTTCACGGCTAATCGGCAAGAAGTCCTCTTTCTTTTCATAAGAGAAAACATAGATAGCAGAGAAACTATTTCATGGAGTAAATGGACGCTCCAAGGAATAATTGGGCTTGAAACTACTTTGCATTGATAATCGGTAAGATAAGAAGAGATATTTCGAGATATGTACTGAGTTATATAATTTATAAAACTTCTGAAAATATCGCGGAGAGACCGCTGAAAGAGACATTACACATGCATATAGTAATAACATCTTGTACAGTTGCAGATGATGATGATATGCTGTTAATTCTGAAGTGTTGTGTACATTTTTTATACATATTGCCAAACAAATTTACAATTAATGTTAAAAAATTGCAGTTTGTGTCACATAACTACACACTGGGTGAGTGAATGTTTGTAGTTTGGGCACTGCCTTTCATCTGTCTTAAGTACCTTGACAATACTTTAAGCATCCCCTTGTATTCTTTTTGTTGTCTCTTTAGCCCATTTGAAAAAGCAGAGTCATCAGCTCACCACAATGTTAAGGTGACAAAAATGGATCAAGTATGGAAATTATCCATCACAGACATTGGGTATAGGATTTCACATTATTTCTAATTAAATAATAATAATAAGTTTTTCAATGCCTGCTCAATGTTACATAAATAATCTTTGACTTTTTAGTATGAACTGTTTGAGAGGTATGCTTCATTTTTTTAATATCAGGATTTTAATGGATTCAAAAATTTATGGTGCAGTTTTATTCCTTTGTAGAAAATACTGGTCGTTGTTTTGTTTATCTTGGAACATGAGTTGGACAAAACTGACATTCACCCAGATTGTGTGAATACTTCTGTTTGTGAGATAACTGCTTATGTTCTGTATATGCCAAAAATATTTTTATTCAATCTGATATTATGTAATTGCCCAAACTATGAGGTTTGTGATGGGATTATTTGGGACAGATATGCTACAGATTAGTATGTTGTGCAAACAACAATGTAAAATGAATGAGTTACAGGGGATGATGTGAAGTTTGCGCTGTGTGCAGATTCAGTTAGACTGCTCAGCTACAACTAAACCTGCGATCATATGAATTTGCACTGTATAAAAATCTGATGACCTATAGCTGCCAAGTGAAATGCTTCACTGAAATTTATTTCATGTACTTACCAAATGTTGAAAATTGATCTTTTACCTTAAACTTATAATGACCCCTGATGATTTACATTCTGCATGTAGTAAACATCACTATAGAAATCTGCCATTGTGCTGCTTGTAAAAGTTATAACTGTTTGATACTAATTTGGAATGTTTCTAGCTATGTAAGTACTTTTATTCATGTTATATAGTAACCTGTTTTTACATTATGTATGTAAATGTTTATTGTTCACTAGGAAACTTAAGTTGGGGTCAACAGAATTCCCAGCACACAGTTATAATTTGAGATAATAATTAAAATAGTTTGTGCACAATTATCTTAAAATATTCAAAATTAAATGTGAACTTAGTAACAATCAGATTAATACTTAAAGACATTCTTCCCTTTCTTACTGTACATTGATTTCTGCAGGCATTTTTAAGTGTAAAGATGCCTTGCTGGTCCTTGGTACTTTATGCTGTAAATGTTAGCTCTGTTAGCTTCCGTTTTGCTTGGTTGTACGCATCATATGGAACAAGTCAAAACAATACTATTTTTGTGTAAAACAAATGAGCTCTGTATTTGCATGATAACAATACTATCAGAACTAAATGAAGTTACAGATTTTAATCATATTGTTACAGTGAAAGGCATTATTTGTCTCTCACTCTTTTTTTTTTAGGATAAATTTCGGTCATCAGTTGCAAATAAATTTTATTATGCTTTACTGGTTTCGAAAAATTATTTTTTTGTATTCAGCAGCTTTGTTTAGCACAATGAGTGTCACTTTCATAAGGATAATGTCATTGTATGTTCAGAAATTTACTTATAGTGTGTGATTATTTCAAACATTCTTTGAAATTTACAGTAACTGAATCACGTCTGTGTATCTGTTCAGTACTTGATAATGTAAAAATGTATCTTTCCTTTGTTGTTCACTTTACTGCCAACATCCCTTGGGCATTATCATCATCATCTAATATTCTGTCAGTTTGATAGTAAACTTTGTTGTGACCTTTTTTTGTAAATATGGCTCTCCTTGTTAAGCTATTTCCAGTTTGTGTTGTTCAGTTCCTAATGATATAGCTGAAGTTTGGCAGTAGGCATTTATTTATATTTTATTTTGTTGGTGTCATAAATATGATGATTTTTTTGTTTCTTTTTTCTTACTGTCAGATGTATATACCTCTGTGTTAAAAGTAGTAATATTTATTGAAATTCAGTGAGTCTTTACACATATTAGTATTGCAAGTATTGTTAATTTACCTCAAACCACAAATGCCATCACATTTGTTACAGCACTTGAAACATAATTGCTAGCTTGTGTATAATTTGTTATGGTATATTAGTAGGTTCCTATTGTTTCCTCCTTTAAAATTTGTTGTTGATGTTGTTGTTGTTAATAATGATGCACATATAATGTTCTTACAAACCTATAGGTGTATTTATGAACAAATAAGTCAATGGAATGGACCAGCAAGCAGAGCACTAGCATGTTTATCTATCAACAATAGTCACAGCAGCCCATTTGAGCAATGATCTGTGCCACAAAGAACCTGTCTCGAGTGCTTGCAATCTGCTGTACTACTAGTGCTAACAAAACTAGTACATATGGCAAGAGTATGAGAGGCAGTGTACCTGACAGTAACACTGGAGTGTTTTAAAGAATTTTCAGCAGGAACTATTAGTGTAGCAACATTGGAAGATACCACTGAGCCTCGCCTTTATAGGATAGAATGTGACAGTCAGGGACTGGAATACACTGGATAGGAGCTCTACTGACACACTTCCACAAGGACGTCACCAAAAGATGTGGTCGTGCTTGTGGGAAATACTTTACTGTGTCATTATTACGAGATCAATCTGCAATGCTGGAGACCGCTGAACTACTCTCAGATGACCAACCAGTGGTTAGCCGTGGGAACCAAATGGTTAAATGTTGTAGCCCTCAACATCACTTCACAGCTTCCAGAGCCATCAAGAACCTAAGCTGATGACATCCTGTGATCATCAGAAAAGTCATTTCTAAGATGTTCCTAGATGTAACAGCATAACTAGTGCTGCGATGGGGCTGATATGACAATGGGACTAGTGCTATGATGGGACTGGCGCAATGATGAAAACCGTCTTGAGTGGATGAGCATCTCTGGGGTGCAAGAATTTCTTCCGATAGGTGTGCAGCCACCAGGATTACGCTCTGTTCCTAGCTATACAAGACATTCCATATTTCTTAGACTCCTGGATCAATCTGTACTGATATCACGCTGTCTACCACACCCTGTTCTCTGTACCTCCCTTTGCAGGTGCAGTGGGTAACATGGCACTAGTGAAGACACTTCAGTTTTCTTTCCCAGAGAAATTTGATCCTATGCAGACCCATCCTGACTCCACTCATAAACAACAGTTCTCAAATTTTGGATTTGACATCAGGTTTACAGGGGAAAACAACATTCCACAAAGAGCTAAAATTTAAGGACTTCGAAACCAGTGAATATGAATCTGGATGTGCATGAAAGCCTTTCTTGTAGAGCACAAGACATGGGTAGCCGACATATGTTTGTGGCACTGTGAACTGTGACTCGACAGCTTACCACTACCTTATCCAAGACTGCTTCTAAAGTAGTGGCGATACAGGCTGTGCATATGTGCAGTGGACTTTGGTGTGAGAACATCCATCAGGGGTTTCAGAATAGGTAATTCTACAGCATGGAATGAGTCACAAAGTGCTCTGTGACCCAGTTAAGTTATAACATTACATGAATAACGCACAGCACAGTGAACAGTATTAATGATGATGATAACGACACCGACGACATCATCAAAAATGATAATAGTCTATTCACTGGACAGTAAATGTGTAATTACTTATGTACTGTATTAGACGAGTCAATTGTTAATCAGTGGGATGATGACTGCATTACCATCTGAAGCAAGACTGAATAAAGCAGAAATTTGTATTAAGCAATCAATTTTTGGTGTGCACATATGTTCCTGCAACAATAAAGTAAAATTAAATGATATGATTGAATTGTTCTTTTGATTGAATTCTGTATTCATTTGGATGTTAAGTACACCAGTGTATCATTTCTTTAATACCGCATCTGAATCCTTGCCACTTTAGCAATTTTTATCTCAAATTTACATATGGCATTGCCCAACACTTGTTTGTAATTTAGTTTTCAAAGCTATAATTGCAAGCAACAATAGGGGATAACTTTAAAGAATATTACTAACTGTCCTGAAATACATTATTAATGTTCAGAACATACTAACAGTGAAACAACATATTAAACTTAAACAACATATTAAACACAAACAACCTGTGATTTTTTTTACAGTGTTTTGTTAGTCAATATAATACACTCCTGGAAATTGAAATAAGAACACCGTGAATTCATTGTCCCAGGAAGGGGAAACTTTATTGACACGTTCCTGGGGTCAGATACATCACATGATCACACTGACAGAACCACAGGCACATAGACACAGGCAACAGAGCATGCACAATGTCGGCACTAGTACAGTGTATATCCACCTTTCGCAGCAATGCAGGCTGCTATTCTCCCATGGAGACGATCGTAGAGATGCTGGATGTAGTCCTGTGGAACGGCTTGCCATGCCATTTCCACCTGGCGCCTCAGTTGGACCAGCGTTCGTGCTGGACGTGCAGACCGCGTGAGACGACGCTTCATCCAGTCCCAAACATGCTCAATAGGGGACAGATCCGGAGATCTTGCTGGCCAGAGTAGTTGACTTACACCTTCTAGAGCACGTTGGGTGGCACGGGATACATGCGGACGTGCATTGTCCTGTTGGAACAGCAAGTTCCCTTGCCGGTCTAGGAATGGTAGAACGATGGGTTCGATGACGGTTTGGATGTACCGTGCACTATTCAGTGTCCCCTCGACGATCACCAGTGGTGTACGGCCAGTGTAGGAGATCGCTCCCCACACCATGATGCCGGGTGTTGGCCCTGTGTGCCTCGGTCGTATGCAGTCCTGATTGTGGCGCTCACCTGCACGGCGCCAAACACGCATACGACCATCATTGGCAACAAGGCAGAAGCGACTCTCATCGCTAAAGACGACACGTCTCCATTCGTCCCTCCATTCACGCCTGTCGCGACACCATTGGAGGCGGGCTGCACGATGTTGGGGTGTGAGCGGAAGACGGCCTAACGGTGTGCGGGACCGTAGCCCAGCTTCATGGAGACGGTTGCGAATGGTCCTCGCCGATACCCCAGGAGCAACAGTGTCCCTAATTTGCTGGGAAGTGGCGGTGCGGTCCCCTACGGCACTGCGTAGGATCCTACGGTCTTGGCGTGCATCCGTGCGTCGCTGCGGTCCGGTCCCAGGTCGACGGGCACGTGCACCTTCCGCCGACCACTGGCGACAACATCGATGTATTGTGGAGACCTCACGCCCCACGTGTTGCGCAATTCGGCGGTACGTCCACCCGGCCTCCCGCATGCCCACTATACGCCCTCGCTCAAAGTCCGTCAACTGCACATACGGTTCACGTCCACGCTGCCGCGGCATGCTACCAGTGTTAAAGACTGCGATGGAGCTCCGTATGCCACGGCAAACTGGCTGACACTGACGGCGGCGGTGCACAAATCCTGCGCAGCTAGCGCCATTCGACGGCCAACACCGCGGTTCCTGGTGTGTCCGCTGTGCCGTGCGTGTGATCATTGCTTGTACAGCCCTCTCGCAGTGTCCGGAGCAAGTATGGTGGGTCTGACACACCGGTGTCAATGTGTTCTTTTTTCCATTTCCAGGAGTGTATGTTGGTACTGATTTACACTTTTATGGCCATTTACCATTATTTTGTTACTGATCTCTTATAAAAGCAAATTATTGATTTATATACTTCATCTATTCTTATATCTTTCTTGCCTGTTGCGGAAAGTGGATGTTAACAATTTGTTCAATTATAGTGTAAGCAGCTATGCCTTCATGCAGAAAGAAATAAGACACATTTGGCATGTATAGGTGTTTTAATTCATGTCCCTAAGGATATCTCCTTTTAACTTGTTTCATCTCTGGCAGTGTTTATTAATTTGATGTGGTAGTCAGGAAGCAACCTCAAGACATAAAACAAACTCTTGCAGTGTTTTTGTCCATAAAATTCGGAATTCAGAAGAAAGATAATGGAGGTAAATGCTGTTATCAAATACACAACACTGAAATGATTGTATTTGTGTGATTATACACTACATTAAAACAGAATTTTCCAGTAATCAAAATTTCTTTTGTGACAGCATTATGGAATAAGTTTCTCCTATTCCCATGTGAGGATGCACAGATAGCTTGAGTGTTCGGGAGCTTGTTCCATACTCACTGGCAGAGCTCTCTCTCCTAACTAACACTGTGGCAGTTTTTTTATGTGCACAGGATGACAGTGTGGGGTTCAACAGGCAGTTCCTGCTGATGACAGGGAAGCTGTTGAAAACTTGATTCTCCCTAAAATCTGAAGGGGAAAGTAAACCTGAAAAACAAATATATAAATTTCCTAATCTTGTTATGATTGTGTAGAAACATTTGGTATTCCTAAGTAACACTCATACACAATACAGAAGCCCTGTTGTGGTAAATAAATTGACGCCCATATTTAGGGTACGCTAATTATCACATTCATGTAGGGAGTGACTCTTTATCACGTTAGTGCAACATTTTCAAAACTTTAAGTGGTATGTAAAATCTTGTGGCTTTTGAAAACAGAAAAAGAGGCACTTGCAGTTTATTCCATGCCTTCCACAGCATGACTGTGAAGGCCTAATGATGTAAACAGAAAGGTATACTAGGGTTTAACCTCCCATTCTTAATGCTGCTTTCACAGTGCTCTCCCAGAAAGTGGTTGATCACTAGTGCATGGCATACTGTCTCATCTGTTCCAAAACATGAATGTTAGAGTATGAGATTGATAACCATTTACCATTTATTGTTCCACAGTGAGAAAGATTTATCGGATTTTTCCCATTGGTGCAACAGGTAAATCAAATATACTGGTGCCCGTTACAATCTATTGCATCAAAATGCTTATAGAAACAGAAGTACAGAGAGATGACAAACCAAAGATTGTCGTTACTTAAACTGTAAATAAAAAATGTAATTCTGTGTGAGAACTCCCACAATTACCCGGTTTAGGCAGTGCACGATCCACATCTCCATTCAACAACCTGTAGTAGTATTCATGGAGATCCATAGGAAACCCAGCATTCCATAGTAACCCTCTTGTCTGTCATGTGTTGTGAATAGATCTTTAATATTTAGTGCTGTACTTTGTACTTTCTTGATGCAGTGGACCTGCTGTGCAGTTCCAATACTTCTGGCCACATAATTTTGTTTCTGTTTGCAGAGGATCAAGGACTGCAAGAAAGCACAAATCTACTCCGACTCTTAATGAAATAATGTAACCACTCTTAACAGACTCCTCTAAAGTGACGAGTTTTCATCGGAAACAATGGTATTGTCAGGAATACCACTAGGGAAGTGTTTTCTGTACACATAATGATTTGGCGGACGGGGTGGGGAGCAATCTGCGGTTGTTTGCTGATGATGCTGTGGTGTACAGAAAGATGTGGAAGTTGAGTGATGGTAGGATGATACAAGATGATTTAGACAACATTTCTAGTTAGTTTGATGAATGACAGCTTGCTCTAAATGTAGAAAATGTAAGATCTTTTAAATATCTGGGCAGAATGTTGCAAAGGGATGTGAAATGAATAGAGCATGTCAGGATTGTGGTAATGAAGGTAGATATTGGGTTCATGGGAGACTTTTTGGAACGTGTGGTTCATCTGTAATGGAGACCGCATGCAGGATGCTAATGCAATCTATTCTCGAGTACTGCTAGTGTGTGTGTGTGATGTGCATCAGTTTCGATGAAAGGAAGGTACTGAAGCAATTCAGAGGCTGGCTAATGGATGTGTTAACGGTATGTTCAAATGACATGCAAGTTCTACAGTGATGCTTCGGGAACTCGTATGGGAATCCCTAGAGGGAAAGCAATATTCTTTTTGAGGAACACTGTATAGAGAAATTTAGAGAACTGGCATTTGAAGCCGATTGCAGAATGATTCTACTGCCATCAGCATACATTTTGCATACGAATTATAAAGATAAGCTGTAAGATACTGGGGCTTACACAGAAGCATATAGATATTCATTTTTCCCTCGCTCTTTCTGCGAGTGGAACCGGAAAGGGAATGACTAGTAGTGGTACAGGGTTCCATCAGACACGCACACTGCAGTTGCTTGTGGAATATGTATGGAGATGTAACCAGGCTCATAACAGGAGCTCTCATTCAATCTTGTTGTGACAGAAAAGTTTCTGGATCATTGTCACCAGTGTCCAGTTTCTCCTCGAGTTCAAAGACACTACCAAGCCATCACGACTTCAACCCATAAGTGGACCTCCACAGCATGGTGAGAAGCACAAACACTGCCGTGCCTTGCTGATGTTAAATGGTTAACTCCACTTTTCACAAATCTATACATACATGACAAAGGGCACACACGGTTGTTTGGCCCACACTTATTGATTACTTAAAATACCTTTTTAACACCACGAATGTCGTTCCTTGGCGTGAGAGATAATACATGCATTTCAAGTTCTTTTTAAGATTAATTACACTTATAACATTCCCAGTTAAGTGATAGTATGTAATTACTTCATAAGCACATAGTTTTTCACTATATTTAGGTGGAAAGAGTTTAACTGTTCTTTACCATAAGGAGTCACATGCTGATGCTGGGCTCTGCACTGCACTCCATTACTTCAAATGTGATTTGTGAGAAGTCAACATGTACAGAAACACCATTTAAAATTTGTCATTTTCCAGGCAAGTCTCTTTACTTTTTAATATTTTGGAGAATATGTCATTACTGTGATTCAACATCACAGTGCAGCTTAATATCCTTGTAGCACCAACATTTACAACTCAATTTTTGGACAAACACTATGTACATATATTATTTTTGTGATGATAGTGTCCCTTCTTTTATACCTCCATACAAAAATAGTATAGGTAATTTCCCCTATGTATCTACCTGACCCCAGGTAAGACCACCCCTCATATGGGCACGTCTATGCACCCTCACTTCCATACATAAAATGGGGTTCACTGACCTTAAAAATTGAAACTATATCCCTTTCTGTGTCAAAAGTGTCTACATAGCCTATTTAAGTTATACTTAATACACGGGTTTCCTACTACTTTCCATTCTATCACTCTTACTGTGCTTTTCACTAAACCATACCTCCCATCTATGTTATATTAACATTTAAATCGTGCTTTCTCTCATACAAACTTAAGATTAACTACAGACTGTTCATTAAGACCTTATTTGCTGCTACTGGATAATAATATTTTAATGTGATTGTTCTTATCAACAGAGTTGTGAACCACTCATTTTGAAATCGTCAAGTAGTACTGGGAATACAGAAGTTTCCTTTAATTTGTTACTTTTCCTTTCAACTACTTTGTCATATACTAGGTATATATGTGATACAGTAGCTTTTCACTTTCCACTGAGGACACGTCTATCTTTTTGTTAATCCCAATTGAAAAAAAAATCATAAAATTATCAAACTCAAAACCTTCATTTATTGTGAGTCAAACACTTTACACTCAATTATGTAACATATGTATAAGTATCAGCTTTTTCATACTCTTTCACATAAGGTTGACACACAAGTTAATAGCATTTCCATTTTGCATGTTGTTATGGGTTTATTAATCGATTACCGTTTTAGTTTGTAGTTCACTGTTCCTATCTCAGTTTACATTTTTCCATTTGGAGATAGTGAGTGGAGCTGTGGACACTGGAAAGTGGAGTGCCAATTGGAATAATCTGAACATTTTCTACTTGGGTTCAGTAGAGGGGTGACAGCAGCAGAGGCAGCCAGAAACATATGCACCATGTATGGGGATAATGCTATTTGACAGAGCACAGCAAGAAAATGGTTTTCCCGTTTAAAGGAGGACCACGTTGATATTATTGACCCTCCAAGTTCAGGAAGGTCTTCGAATTTTTATGAAGATCACGGAACATTAATCCACAATGATGCACGCCAGTGTATTCGAGAACCGGGCCATGGGATGATCATGATCATTCCACCATTGTGCAAATTTTGCATGCAACAGAAAGGTTAAAAAATGAGGTGTACGAGTACCGCATGTCCTAAGTGAAAATCGGAAAAATCAGTGGGTGGCCATAGCTATCTCTATTTGCTCATCATCAAGTGGCTCATGAAATACTGACCATTACAACTGTTGCAGGGTTGGGGGTCAAACCTGGGACTCCAGATGGTGTTCAAGAATTTCGAGGGTGCAGAGTAATACAGCGGTATGCAGTAACATTGCTTTATTCAGCTAATTTACAGTATTTGATGGTGAAGCGTAGTGTCAGCATGCTGCCCGCCTGATGTCCTGCAAGTCTAGCCGGCTCAGCAGACTCCTGGTATGCCGACGCCGCTGCTGTCGTTATCAAGACTGCCCGCCGAGGGAGTCGGCCGCCGCCCTCCCGCTCACCACCCACCGATGCGTAGCGACTTGCGCCGCGCTGCTGCCCGCGATTCCGGAGACTGCTACAGGCCCTGGTCCTCACTGCCCTCCGCCCCTTTTGACCTGCTCTGTCCGATAGTGGGATGAGTGTGGATGTACTGGTCAGCCACGGCCCTCAGGGCGCTGCTGCTCCCAACACGTGACCGGACTCAAACCCACGCCCATCTGGATACTGTGCTGATGTTGCCACTAATGTCGCTTGCCGGATGGCAACACCTGCCGCCATTTCTGGCGCTGTCGCAGTGCTGCTGTGCTACCCGCAGGGTACGCCTCGCCCAGACCCCAGGTGGGAAATTGGGAAATGAAGTTGACCAGTAGACTGGAGTGGAACTGAGCCCCTTCTGGACCGGATGCAGACTGCTGTCACTGCCCTCTTTCAGGCAGACCATGCTATCTCCAAGTTCCAGGCTGCCGTTCCACCCTCCCCTGGTGTTGATTCCCCGGATGCGGAATAGAGCTCGAGCGACTACATAGAAACAAAGTACAAGTTTATGCAGAATGCTTGTAACATTGTTGCCAGACTGACCCCTATAAGCGTAGACCAGTACAGGTCTGTGCCAACACTCAACTGACCTGGTACACCCTGTCAATCTAAACTTGCCTTTCTATTTATATTGGTTTCTCCGTTGCTTCTGACATAGTGTCAGAGAGAGACAGAAGCTATGGCAGGGATAAATTCTTACAGGTCAGCCATTTACAAATCGCCACTCCTGGTTGTGGCCTAGTGCCCCGCCTCATACATCCAATAACTTAGATCAACGCTGCAGTTTCCTTCCTTGTTGTTGCTCCACTCAAATCAAATCGTGCGTACAATACCGCTGTCGCAGCTCTGCGGCTGCAAGTGCCATGTTTACATTGCCTGGCCTGCTGGCTGTCGTCCGTTACGACACTCTGCCAGTGGCGCCAGATTTCATCGCCCAACCGCGCCTTCATTGAATTTCGATAAAATTTCCCTTTCCCTTGACTAGACTGACACTAGCGCACCACTATCCTGGTGATGAAAAATTGTGTCTTTATGATAACATAAGGAAAAGAAAGGATTGGTTGAGGCCAAACAAAGGAGCAACATCCCATACAATAAACTGCATGCATCCACAAATGCGACGACGATGGTGGGTTGTATTATGAATTACTTCCGCAAGATGTAACCATCATTGCTGACATTTCCTGTCAACATAAAAGTACAACCAGGAAGTACACGTGAAGCAATACTGATCCACGTAAATGCCTGCCTGCATTCCGTACAGTATTTTTTTTAATTTTTTTTTTGTCAGTCTAGCAGAAGTTGGGTTGGGAAGTCATGTCACACACACCTTATTCACCTGATCTTTTGCCTCAGATTTGAACCTTTTCCACACTCTATCGAATAACCTTCATGGAACTTCCTTTCCGGATTAAAAATGCACTCTGAACATGACTCAATGAATTCTTCACCTAAAAACCATGCCATATCTACTGTCGCAGAATCGAAAACTTCCGCAATGTTGGCTGTCTATCGTAAACACTGAAGGATGATATATTATTGTACACTGAAGTCTCTGTTATTTTTATTAAACTTATGGAAAAATTATACGAACTTATGCACCAGCTACGTACTTGTGTTGGGACCTAGCGCAATGGTTGTCATATAAACATGATGTAGAAGGTTGTAGGATCAAAAAACTTCCGCAATGTTGGCTGTCTATCGTAAACACTGAAGGATTATATATTATTGTACACTGAAGTCTCTGTTATTTTTATTAAACTTATGGAAAAATTATACGAACTTATGCACCAGCTACGTACTTGTGTTGGGGCCTAGCGCAATGGTTGTCATATAAACATGATGTAGAAGGTTGTAGGATCAAAAAACGACAAATGAAACTTTTTTTTTCAATTTATAAATCTGATCAAAAGAATGCGATTATTATTTTTATGCAATTAATTCGTATAAATGCAATTTTTGATCTTATTGTTTGTTTTATTTGCCCTTATTTTTCTTCCTGTCATACTTTTTTCTCCTGGAATCTGCCTGTGTCACCTATAATCTGCAACCAATTGTAAATGAGGACTGCTCATTGGTTAGTAGCTCATGTAGCCAGTGCGACAATCATTTCAGGTAACCAATGGCGGTGACAGATTAGTTTGCTTCAGTGCTAAAACTTTTTTTCCTCTCTCTCTCTCTCTCTGTCTGTCTGTCTCGAGTTGCTTCGTAGAGGTTAGCTTTAACGACCATAACAATCTGCGGCAGATCTAAAAATTGCAATCGCTTTGTTTGATTGCTGTTTTCTCTGATGCACTTCACATCATGAGGTTGTGGTTATCTTAGGACACGAGTTTGAATTCAAGGCTTTGTCTGCTGTGGTTGTCATTGGTTACTTAGAATCAGCTGTCCATAGAGCATCTCGCATTTCCAACGTACCTGGCAGTGGCTGCCTCCGACATTATTCTGCATTACACATTAACAGCATTTATGGAGTGACGTACCGTGTTTATGTGTCACCTGTAACCAAGCGGTAGCTGGTAGCCGATGTGGTAATATTGTTTCTGTAAGTGGAAGATGTCAAATAACGAGTAATTTAATTGGTCCATAGTCATCAAGTAAAAAAATAATATTGCTACTTTGACAGTTCTCTCCAAATTATTGCATAATTTGGTAAACCATACTGTTGTTTATGCCATGCTCTGGCGGTTTCCGGTGATTAAGGGTGACAGTGTGGTACTGGTGTGCGAGACTCACACTCCCTCTTGGCTATCGAACTTACTTGGAGTTGCTTCGACGATCTTCACTTCAGGATAGCCGGCTGTGATGTCCTGCACAACTTCTTCTCCGAATATAAGATGCTACTTTGGAGGAAATTTTGTATACTTTTAAAATAACTCCGTGCGCTCGAGAATATTTTGAACTCAATCACACTGTATTTTCATCACACAACAGTTTTCGTACAACTAAAATATTTTTTGTAAGTTCGGAACCGTCCTGTATGTCAGAAACTATCACATTCATTTTTCCATAAATACAGTCTACAAATTTCTCAAAGTTTATCAAGACAATCGTCTGGACCTTACGAAAGTAAGAGAAACAATGAATAAGTAATAGTCCCTTCTCTTCTTTCAACAACATTCAAATGTTCACACAGTAATGTTTGACGTCGCACGGAGTACAGCGCGTTTATTCCTTGAGCAGGACGTGTAACTCCTTAGGCGGGATCGGCGACTACCTGCCCCCGCCGATCATCCGTCCCATACACGTCCGTCCTGCACACACATACTTGTGGTGCAGTAGACACAGTTCTACTTTACTACACTCATCTCTAAAATAACGCGTGTTCAAGACGGTGCAAATACGAGGGTCTCTAGAATTTACCACGAAATTCTCGCACCGCTACAATGCCTTCCAGAATGCTGAAAGTTAGCAAAGTATAATTATTAAATTGTCATTACTTCAACACCCCCATCAATTTAATAAATTCCTTAATTACCCGTAAAATTCACTATCGCCAACTTTTGATATAGTCTATTGAAATGTTCACTCCTAGCTGCTTTTGGTAAAATATCTGCCATTTGTTCCTCGGGGCTAATGTATTGAATATTCAGATGGCCTCACCCTGTATAAAGAACAGCCGTCCTACCACTCTTCGTTGTCTCTGATGAACACTCGCCGTCGAGGACAACATACTTGGTTCTATTATTCAAGAAGTTTTCGAGGCATTCACATATCTGTGAAATTATTCGATATGCTCGTAGTTTCTTTAACAGTCTACAATGGCGTACGTTGTCAAATGCTTTCCGGAAATCTAGAAATATGGAATCTGCCTGTTGCCATTCATACATAGTTCTCAGTATGCACGTGACGAAAGGGCAAGCTGAGTTTCGCACTTACGATGCTTCCTAAAACCATGTTGATTCGTCGACATAAGCTGCTTAGCCTCAAGTAAGTCTATTATAATCGAACTGGGAATGTATTCAGGAAGTCTGCAGCAAACAGAAGTTTGGAATGTTGGTCTATAATTTTACGGGTCCGTTTCTTTACCTCTCTATATACTGGAGTCATTTGCGCTTTTATCCAGCCGCTTGGAACTTTGTACTTGGCGAGGGATTTACGACAAATGCAGGTAAGGGGGCAATGACGTAGAATACTCTTTATAAAATCCAAAACCTATAACAATATTAATATACAGAACAAACACGCTGCGATCTTAGGCACCATCCTAATACTTTGCGATCTCAGAATTCGCGGCATGAGGCACCGTCACACGTCGCGAGGGCCAGGGAAGACCACCCTCCCTTCGAAAAAGCACTCGCATTATCGTGCCTGTAGACTAGACTTGCTGTCCTTACGACACCCGCTTTCTACGTGGCGCTCACATTCCGCCAGTAGCAGGGTTATCGCCTGCTAGTTAGGCAGCCAGCTACACACGCCAGCTCCTATCTAGCTCCGCGCCACCTGTGTGTCAAAGCAGCGCGCATATAGCCACGACCGTCTCTCATCCTCTCCGCGAGCAACCTCAACATTTCTTCTTTTAAAATATGTAAAATTAAATAAATAAGCTTTTTAGTTTACTGCGAATATTACTTTTTGAGGCTCTGTAAACATTTCCTTTGTTTAATTACAAAGAGTGGGGATAATATAGAAAATGTTCTCAAACATAATTTTGAACGTCGAATGTGGAGTATATATACGAGATTCCTAATACCAAATGCTGATTGGAAGTATCTTGCATGTAGTGTGCAGGTTGACAGAAACTGTTACGTCTATTTGGTAAAACATCCACACCACATCTCCGTACGACATATCGCCAGCCACGGGTGGGTCCTGAACCGGTCCTGGACAGTGGAGGCAGGTTTCAGCCCGAATTAATGGAGCGCTCTGTTAGTTCAGAGACAGGTCTCCGTGCCGGCGCTGACGTACGGCGTGGTAGGAGGTCCACAAAACCTCAGGCGTGGTGGGGATGTTTTGGACTTTGCGACGGCAATAAGGAATCAACTTTTACACTAGTATGGCCAGTGTGGTGAGCTGTATGCAGCTTTCTTATCATGAGAAACTGCAACTCTATTGGAATTTTCGGAAGAATCCTTAGATAATTCTGCAGAACTGATATTTTCATGTTCATTAGTGAAGGACTGCACTTCTGTTATTACGCAGTTTAATCTTTGCTTCATCAAACAACAAAAAATAAACCCACATTATATGAGCTAAATCACTGTTTAATTAAACAGTAATAAAGTACCCAGTATCATTCTGGCAACATCCCCCAGGCTGTGGCTAAGCCATGTCTCCACAATATCCTTTCTTCCAGAAGTTCCACTTCTGCAAGGGTCGCAGAAAAGCTTCGGTGAAGTTTGGAAGGTAGGAGACGAGGTACTGGCACAATTGAAGCCGCGAGGACGGGTCGTGAGTCGTGCTTGGGTATCTCAGACGGTAGAGCACGCCGTGAGGCAAATATCCCGAGTTCGAGTCTCGGTCCGGCACACAGTGTTAATCTGCCAAGAAGCGCCAGTAATAAAGTAAACTTTCATTAGATCAGACTGTTGCTGCGTACAAGTGTTACTCCTTGGTAATGGCCCATACGAAGGAATAAACACCGCAGCTGCAACAAATCCCAGCCACCAGCTTATTCGATGAAAGCTGCCTCGTTGTGGGATTGTGCTTCTGGCTCGAAACCTGGGTCATTTTCTTGCAGGTATCGCCAGTTTTTCTTATCCAGTTCGTTGCCCGGGTCAGAATGTATGGCATGGGACCAGCCATGAGTAGCGTTCTAGATATGAGATTCACACAGACGTATATCTCATTAAATAAGTTATGAGTGCAGTTATCCTGTTAGTTTGGTCGCGGTACGTGGTAGTGGCTGAGTGAAGTAGGCAAAATCCGCGAAATATGGAGCAATAAATACTCATAGGTAATACTAAATAATATGCACCGAAGCGCCAACGAGACTGCTATGGGCATGCGTATTCAAATACAGGCTGAATACGGCGCTGCGGTCGGCAACGCCTGTATAAGGGAACAGGTGTCACGCTCTGTTGTTAGATCGGTTACTGCTGCTACAAGGACAGGTTATCAAAATTTAACTGAGTTTGAACGTGGTGTTACAGTAGGCGCACGAGCTATGGGACACAGCATCTCCGAAGTAGCGACGAAGTGAAGATGTTCCTGTATGATCATTTCACGGGTGTACCGTGAATATCAGGAATCCGGTAAAATATCAAGTCTCCGACATCGCTGCGTCCGAACCATTTAACGAAACATCATCGATATGGGCTTTCGGAGCTGAAAGCCCACTCGTGTATCCTTGATGACTGCACGACACAAAGCTTTACGCCTCGCCTGGGCCCTTCAACACCGACATTGGACTATTGGTGACTGGGAACATGTTGCCTGGTCGGACGAGTCTCGTCCGACAGAACAGACACCATTGGTGACCTCATGCCGTCTAGAGCGAAATGAGAATGATATTTATACCTTCAGATGCTGACGAGCGACAGGTGAAACATGTGTGCCCCGGCCGGTACTCGAACCCGGGATCTCCTGCGTAAATGGCAGACGCTCTGTCCATCTGAGCCACCGAGGGCACAGAGGATAGTGCGACTGCAGGGACTATCTCGCGGATGCCTCCCGCGAGACCTACATTCTCACCTTGTATGTCCACACACTACATTCGTAGTGTCCCACCTCAACACACTCATTACTCGTGGAAGACATTCTTACCAAGCCCCATAAGAAATCGGGGAATATGTGTGCATTCCCTATAGAAGAAGAAGGTCATGACCAGGATTTCCAAAACTATATACGTATGTGGATATGGTGTCTGTTCTTTCGGACATGCCCGAAAGAGCAGACACCATTGATGACCTGCAGACGTCTAGAACTAAATTAGGATTGTATTAATACCTTGAGCTGCTGACGGGCATTGATATATAGCAACGGGGACTGGTGAAAATGTGTGCCCTGACAGGGATAGAGCGTCCTTCATGTAAGCAGGAGATCCTGTTGTTCGAGTCTCGGTCGGGGCCCACATTTTCAGAAGGGGCCGTTGATATATATTGATATATATCAACGCCCGTCAGCAGCTGAAGGTATTAATATAACTTCAGACACTAGCCGAGCCATGCCACGTCGAGTTGCGGTACTTCCGCGTACTCATGGGGGCTTTACACGATGTTAGGGTGGAGTGCCAGTTTCTTCGGCTCTTGAGTGTATATGACTTACAACCAAAACATTTTTACATATATGGTAATGTTCGTATCACTTATGGTGCAATTTAATGGTGATAGAGTCTTCAACGTGTTTCATCAGTACTGTGGTGTATCGAGGTGAGTGAATGTGGTTGGCAGATACCTCAGTGTACTGCGGGTTGTAGAACACTTAGTTCTCTTAGAAAAGGCTGTATTCTCTATGACCTTTGTATAAGCGAGTATATTAAGTAATACGGTAAAGTTCAATCCTCTCCCTGTTCCATCCATACTGGCATTAACGTGGCGTTTCGCGACATATTTAACCGCAGTAATACTCTCTTAACATAATGCTATTTAAATTAAGCTCGAAATGCGCGGAAGTTGCTTTATTTCATTAGGCATGTACTTTTCATTGCATATATGTAATATATAGTTTTCACAATACTTGCTTACAGACTATATTTGCAGTTACTGACGAAAACGCACTAAATCGTGGAAAGGATTATACATACGAAGAATAAGCGAAATTCTTATGCGAAATCACTGTAGAGAAACGTTCGGTTACCCATTTGTTACTTACCAGTGGTTGTACCTTGTAGTCTATCTGGATTTTTTTTCTTTGTGACTGTTGATTGTCGGCAAAGTGCAGTTAACGAAAACGCACTGGGACATTACAAACTGATATATTTATTAAAGTTTGAATGACGAAACTGCGCAAGCATCATATGTCCGACGAATGAAACAATAAACGCATTTTCACAGAGTATGTAGCTTTTCCTAAGGGTATTTGTTGCTCAGTATTTCGCAAATTTCTGTTCGCCACACTTATCCACTATCACGCACCAAGAGAAAAGTCGCTTACCGACAGCGTGAGACCAAGCGGTAGCTACGAACATATCAACGAGTCGGTGGCAGTCGGTCATGCCGGAAAGTCTGTCAGTAAAAAAAAAGAACAGCCCTACGGCCTACCCAAACCATTGTTTCCCATTCCGGGTAGATGGCGCTGTAATCGACAAATATCAGCTGTGCCTGTTTTTGCATTTAAGACACAAAGCATTTTATTCTACGTTTCATTTACAAAGTAAATGTAAACCTTTCTATTCAAAAGGTACATACTGATCTTCAGACGTTGCTTGAGTGTGTTGTAAATGTGTACGGTGCAAATAAAAGAGATTTCTAGCAAATAAGCTACCTGTATGGTAACGTAGTTATCCGTTTACTACGGGGTTGGCTGTGATAAGTGCCCAAACCACGTGAATGCTTCGCCATGCGTTGTGGCCGAGCGTTTCTAGTTGCGTCATTCTGGAACCGCGCGATCGCTACGGTCGCAGGTTCGAATCCTGTCTCTGGGATAGATGTGTGTGATGTCCTTAGGTTAGGTAGGTTTAAGTAGTGCTGAGTTCTAGGGGACTGATGACCTCAGATGTTAAGTCCCATAGTGCTCAGAGCCATTTGAACCATTTGAAGCTGAATGCTTCACTTCGGTCGCCTCCCTCGAACGCCGCCAACAGGGTGACCGATTTAGATGTGCGTTTCCGCCCAACCGTTGTAAATCTCACGCTGGCCGCTACGCGGAATACAAACCACAACTACTGTAATAAGCCAAAATGCCCATGAGGTGATAATGATTGGCTCACCTGCCACGGATACTCAACGAAATCAAGCATTCCAATGATGAGTGGCATGGGTGCTCAGCGATAGTAAGCATCCCGATGCGAACAAAATACTATTACATCAAAACCTTGTTCCTGGATCACGTTAAACGTCGATTCTAACCAGACACTGAAACCGCTAACCATTTTACACTCTACAATCCAATTTGGAACAGTCAAGTTGGTATCCCACTGCTATCCAGGGCGTCTCCAGACTCACCTTCGCTAAGCATCAGCGCTCAGTTCGAAGAGGGACTCAAGACTGAAGACAGCTATACCCCAGCCAAAGAGATTCCAGGCCGAAGGCGTCTGTGGAGACGTCATGGACCGTGGTGGTATACCGAGCTGTATGTCGCCCACCGTATGACCCGACAACCAGGAGTCATGCTCTGGGGTGCCATTACTTTTCACAGTAAGGCCCCTTTGGTTGTCAGCCGCGATATCCTTACAGCACAGTGGTACGTGTAAGACACTGCACGTGCTGTTTTTTTTTTTTTTTTTTTTTTTTTTTTTTTTTTTTTTTTTTGTGAGAAGCCATTCCGGTCTGACATTTCAACAAGACAACGCCTTCCAGCATACGGCGACAGTTTCTACTGCTTGTCTTCGTCCTGGCCAAACCTTACTTTGGCCAGCAAGGTCTCCTGGTCTCTCCCCAACTGAGAACGTTCGGAGCATTATGGGCAGCACCTCATCTACATGGATACTCTGCAAATTGCATTTGAGTGCCTGGCAGAGGGATCATTGAACCACCTTCACAATCCTGTATTATTCCAATCTCGTGTAGCGCGTGGAAAGACCAAACACCTATATCTTTCTGTACGATCTCTGATGTCCCTTATTTTATCGTGGTGGTCGTTTCTCCCTATGTAGGTCGGTGTCAAAAAAATATTTTCGCATTCGGAGGAGAAAGTTGGTGATTGGAATTTTGTGAGAAGATTCCGTCGCAACGAAAAACACCTTTCTTTTAATGATGCCCAACCCAAATCCTGTATCATTTCAGTGACACTCTCTCCCATATTTAGCGATAATACAATACGTGCTGCCTTTCTTTGAACTTTTTCCTTGTACTCAGTCAGTCCTATCTGGTAAGGATCCCATACCACGCAGCAGCATTCTAAAAGAGGACGGACAAACGTAGTGTAGGCAGTCCCCTTAGTAGACCTGTTACATTTTCTAAGTGTCCTGCCAATAAAACGCAGTTTTTGTTTAGCCTTCCCCACAATATTTTCTTTGTGTTCCTTCCAATTTTGGTTGTTCGTAATTGTGATTATTAGGTATTTAGTTGAATTTACGGCCTCCATATTTGACTGATTCATCGTGTAACCGAAGTTTAACGGATTCCTTTTATCACTCGTGTGGATGACCTCACGCTTTTCGTTATTTAGGCTCAATTGCCCATTTTCGTACCATACAGATATATTTTCTATATCATTTTGCAATTTGTTTTGCTCTTCTGACGACTTTGCTAGTCGATAAACGACAACTTCATCTGCATACAATCTAAGACGGCTACTCAGATTGTCTTCCAAATCGTTTACAAATATAAGGAACAGAAAAGGGCCTGTAGCACTACCTTGGGAACACCAGAAGTCACTTCTGTCTTACTCGATGGCTTCCCGTCGATAGCTACGAACTGTGACCGCTCTGACAGGAAATCACAAATCCAGTCAGCTGAGACGATATTCCAAAGCACGCAATTTCACTAAAAGTCGCTCATGTGGTACAGCGTCAAAAGCCTTCTGGATATCCAGAAATACTGAATCGATCTGAAATCCCTTGTCAATAGCAGTCAACACTTCATGAGAATAAAGAACTAGTTGTGTTTCATAAGAATGATGTTTTCTAAACCCATGTTGATCGTGTGTCAATAGATCGTTTTCTTCGAGGTAATTCATAAAGTTTGAACACAATAGACGTTCCAAAAACCAGCTGCATATCGACGATAACGATATTGGCCTGTAATTTAGTGGATTACTCCTACTACCTTTCTTGAATATTGATGTGACCTGTGCAACTGTCCAGTCTTTGGGTACGGATCTTTCGTCGGGAATTCGACGATGTAACGCCCCGGTTGGACAGAATTTTGGCACGATATCCCTCAGGTGAACATCCAACAACTGTATTTGTCAATGCCGAACCGAATAAATGCCTGAATAAGCACCAGAGGTGGACCAAAGTGTTACTTATTTGTTCGGTTTCTGAAGCTCTTTCTGTTGGATAAATCATCCAGATTGTTCTGTACATGTACTACACATCGACCGATTTTCGTCTCATTCGCAATATTCCTTCATGGCGTATAGTTTTGTGTCTTAGAATGTATATCCATATTTCCAGAATGACTACGGAAGATGCTTTATAAATAAAAGCGAAGCGCTTCTGGTGAAAGTACTCTTTAATTATTTGCAGTACCCTTAATATGGGAAAACCATACATAATTATTCTACAACTGATTGCAAAAAGTTATGACAGTCCTTTTTTAACAGCAAAGCCTTTTCAGAAGAGAACGCTTCTGCTCAGATAATGCGTTTACCTTTAATCAGTTTCAGTAGATGGTTCAAATTGCTCTAAGCCCTATTCGACTTGACATTTGAGGTCATCAGTCCCCTAGACCTGGAACTACTTAAACCTAACTAACCTAAGGAAACCACACACATCCATACCCGAGGCAGGATTCGAACCTACGACCGTAGTAGCAAAGCAGTTCCGTAAGGAAGCTCCTAGAAACTCTCGGCCACAGCGTCTGGCCAATTTCAATAGATAATCGAACATTGAGGACAGCTGAAATCTCTCAAATTGAATGAAGCTCCATGGCTCTACCGAATCCCTTAATACGCTGCATGGTATGTGCGGCTGTGTTAGCACTTCTGTTAACTATAATCCATCGTACATCGCACGAACAAAAAGCCCTGCCCAGTAGTTGGAAGAAATCACAGGTCGCACCCACCTACGAGAAGGGCAGTACAAGTGATCCTCAAAACTACCGTCCGGTATCCTTGATATCGATTTGTTACAGATCTTCTAATATATTCTAAATTAAAAAATAACGCGGTATCTCTAACGGAACGACCTCCTCGGCAACCAGTATGGATTCCGAAAAACATTGATCATGTGAAACCCAACTCGCAATTTTCTCAGATGACTGCTAAAAGTAATGAATGAAGGCAGATAGTTGCAGTATTTTTCGATTTTCGAGAAGTATTTGACTCAGTACCACGGCTATACTATCATCAAAACTAAGACAGTATCGGCTATCAATGGAAATTTGTGACAGTTGAGGACATTTGATAAGGAGAATGTAGCTTGTAATCTTGGATGGAGAGCCATCATTAGGTATCAAAGTAACTTAGAGTGTGCCCCAGGGAAGTGTCTTGGGGGGCCTTGCTCTTCATATTGTGCAAGGTGATGCAAAAGTCCATATTATTTCAAAAG
This sequence comes from Schistocerca americana, assembly GCF_021461395.2. Lineage (NCBI taxonomy): Eukaryota > Metazoa > Arthropoda > Insecta > Orthoptera > Acrididae > Schistocerca > Schistocerca americana. The sequence goes on from NC_060121.1 coordinate 65,401,424, forward strand.
TCAATACTTCACGGAATAATGCAGGTAGAGAGAGCCGCACGGGGTAGCCGCATTGTCTTAGGCGCCTTGCCACTGTTCGCGCGGCTCCCCCCCGTTGGAGGTTCGAGTCCTCCCTCGGGCACGGGTGTATGTGTTGTCCTTAGTGTAAGTTAGGGAGCGATGATCTCACCAGTTTGGTCCCATAGGTACTTACCACAAATTTCACCAATTCAGGTTTTTACTGAAACTAAACAAAGTGCAAATGACAAATAATCCTGAGATAGTAACGAGCATCAAAACCGATATAGGGATTAGTGAACACAGGGTTGTCGTAGCGAGACTGTATATTCTGATCCCCAAATCCTGGAAAAATAAGCGAGAAATATACTTGTTCAAAAAAGCACATAAAACTTCACTTGACGCCTTCCTGAGAGACAGTCAACACCCATTCCAAATTAATAATATAAGTGTAGACCAGAACTGGCTTGCATTCAAAGAAATAGTATCGGCAGCAATTGAGAGATTTATACTAAATAAACTAACAATGGAGCTGATTCTCCTTGCTACACAAAACGGGTTAAAACACTGTTGCAGAATCAACGAAACAAACATGCCAAATTTAAACAGACGCAAAATCCCCAAGATTGGCGATCCTTTACAGAAGCTCGAAATTTAGCGCGGAGTTCAATGCGAGATGCCTATAACAGTTTCCACAACCAAACTTTGTCTCGAAACCTGTCAGACAAACCCAAGAGATTCTGGTCGTATATGAAGTATGTTAGCGGCAATTTACAATCAATGCCTCCTCTGCGAGATAACAATGGAGATACTATCGAAGACAGTGCCACCAAAGTAGAGTTTCTAAACACAGCCTTCCGAAATGCCTTCACAAAAGAAGACGAAGTAAATATTCCAGAATTCAATTCGAGAACAGTTGCCAACGAGAGTAACGCAGAAGTAAATATCCTTGGAGTAGTGAAACAACTCAAATCACTTAATAAAAGCAAGTCTTCTGGTCCAGACTGTATAAAAATTAGGTTCCTTTCCGAGTATGCTGAAGCATTAGCTGCATACTTAACTATCATATACAACCGTTCGCTCGACGAAAGATCCGTACCCTTAGACTGGAAAGTTGCACAGGTCACACCAATATTCAAGAAAGGTAGTAGAAGCAATCCACTAAATTACGGGCCCATATCGTTAACGTCGATATCCAGCAGGATTTTAGAACATATATTGTGTTCGAACATTATGAATTACCTCGAAGGAAAAGGTCTATTGACACACAGTCAACATGTGTTTCACAGGAACGATCTTTCCTAAACCCAACTAGCTCTTTATTCACATGAAGTGCTGAGTGTTATTGACAAGGGATTTCAGATCGATTCCGTATTCCTGGATTTCCGGAAGGCTTTTGACACTGTACCGCACAAGCGGCTCGTAGTGAAATTGCGTGCTTATGGAATATCGTCTCAGTTATGTGACTGGATTTGCGATTTCCTGTCACGGAGGTCACAGTTCTTAGCAATTCATGGAACGTCATCGAGTAAAATAGAAGTGATTTCAGGCGTTCCCCAAGGTAGTGTTGTAGGCCCTTTTCTGTTCCTTATCTATATAAACGATTTGGGAGACAATCTGAGCAGCCGTCTTCGGTTGATTGCAGATGACGCTGTCGTTTATCGACTAATAAAGTCATCAGAAGATCAAAACAAACTGCAAAACGATTTATCTTAATGGTGCGAAAAGTGGTAGTTGACCCTAAATAACGAAAAGTGTGAGCTCATCCACATGAGTACAAAAAGGAACTCTTTAAACTGCGGTTACACGATAAATTGGTCTAATCGAAAAGCCGTAAATTCAACTAAATACCTAGGTATTACTATTACGAACAAGTTAAATTGGAAAGAACACATAGAAAAAGTTGTGGGAAAGGCTCACCAAAGGCTGCGTATTATTTTCAGGACGCTTGGAAAATGTAACCGACCTACTAAGGAGACTGCCTACACTAAACTTGTCCGTTCTCTTTCAGAATACTGCTGCGCGGTATGGGATCCTTACCAGATAGGACTGACGGAGTACATCGGAAAAGTTCAAAGTAAGGCAGCACATTTTGTATTATCGTGAAACATGTGAGAGAGTCTCACAGAAATGATACAAGATTTGGGTTAGACTTCATTAAAAGAAAGGCATTTCTCGTTGCGTCAGAATTTTCTCACGAAATTCCAATCACCAACTTTCTCCTCCGGATGCGAGAATATTTTGTTGCCACAGACCTACATAGGGAGAAAATATCACGGAGATAAAATAAAGGAAATCAGAGCTCGTACGGAAAGATGTAGGTGTTCATTCTTTCTGCACGCTATAGGAGAGTGGAATAATAGAGAATTGTTAAGGTGTTTCGATGAACCCTCTGCCAGGCACTTAAATGTAATTTGCAGGGTATCCACGTAGATGTAGACCAACAGATGGCTCTTTATATGATACAGAAGCAATATTTAGCATAGCAATTGAATTTTGACGATGTTCCTTATAACAAATTCTCAGTATGTCGGCCGTCATTCATCAACAGCGCTTGTAGTCAGACGACAAAGTTGTGAAAAGCTCTGTACAACTTCCCAGTAGGCATGGTGAGAAACTGCCGTCGAGTGTTGTCTTTTAGGATCGCTAATGTTGTCTGACGATCGTGGGTGACTTGAGACTTCAGGTAAGCCCACAACCAATAATCACACGTACTGAGGTCTGGGGACCCGGGAGTGGATGCTCAGCACGCGATCCTCACTAAATAATGTGCGCGAGACATCTTTCACACGTGTATCAATGTGGGGTGGAGCGCCATCCTGGATAAAAGTCGCACCTTCCGGCGAGTGTTTATTAGCCAGACATGGGACGATGACATTTTGAAACTTCGGCTTACCTCGCACCCGTCACGCTGACAGTTTGAAAAGTTGCCCGTCTGTTGCCCAGTTTTACTGTCGTTTTCCGTTTCAATAAAAGCCGATGTCATTTCAGGCATTTGTTTCACTTTTTACCACTCGACCTAAGTTGTTCCGTGAATTAGGCTACAGGAAAATTAAAGAGGTCTTCGGGGAAAAAGAGAAGCAGCTGTACGAATATAAGGAGCTCACATGGAGAACCAGTCTTCAGCAAAGAAGGGAAAGGTGGGAGGTCGAAGGAGTAAGTAGAGGGTCTATACAAGGTGCGGGATGGCGGGTTAATAGTAATAATTGTAATCAGTCATGTTGTTGTTGATGTTTTGGTCTTCAGTCCTGAGACTGGTTTGACGCAGCTCTGCCATGCTACTCTATCCTGTGCAAGCTTCTTCATCTCCCAGTACTTACTGAAACCTACATCCTTCTGAATCTGCTTAGTGTATTCATCTCTTGGTCTGCTTCTACGATTTTTACCCTCCACGCTGCCCTCCAATACTAAATTGGTGATCCCTTGATGCCTCAGAACATGCCCTACAAACCGGTCCCTTCTTCTGGTCAAGTTGTGCCACAAACTCCTCTTCTCCCCAATTCTGTTCAATACCTCCTCATTAGTTGTGTGATCTACCCATCTAATCTTCAGCATTCTTCTGTAGCACCACATTTCGAAAGCTTCCATTCTGTTCTTGTCCAAACTATTTATCGTCCACGTTTCACTTCCGTACATGGGTGCACTCCACACAAATACTTTTAAATCTACACTCGATGTTAACAAATTTCTCTTCTTCAGAAACGTTTTCCTTGCCATTGCCAGTCTAAATTTTATATCCTCTCTACTTCGATCATCATCGGTTATTTTGCTCCACAAATAGCCAAACTCCTTTACTACATTAAGCGTCCCATTTCCTAATCTAATTCCCTCAGCATCACACAACTTAATTCGACTACATTCCATTACCCTCGTTTTGCTTTTGTTGATGTTCATCTTATATCCTCCTTTCGAGACACTATCCATTCGTTCAACTGCTCTTCCAAGTCGTTTGACGTTCGCCGATGACATTGTAATTCTCTCAGAGACAGCAAAAATTTTTATTTCTTCTCCATGGATTTTAATACCTACTCCGAATTTTTCTTTTGTTTCCTCCACTGCTTGCTCAATATACAGATTGAATAACATCGGGGAGAGGCTGCAAACCTGCCTCACTCCCTTCCCAACCACTGCTTCCCTTTCATGTCCCTCGACTATTATAACCACCATTTGGTTTCTGTACAAATTGTAAACAGCCTTTCTCTCCCTGTATTTTCCCCCTGCCATCCAAGCCCTCTATATGCTCCTTCCACCTTTCTGTTTTCCCTTCTTTGCTTGGAACTGGGTTTCCATCTTGATATTCATACAAGTGGTTCACTTTTCTCCAAAGGTCTCTTTAATTTTCCTGTAGGCAGCATCTATCTTACCCCTAGTGAAAAAAGCCTGTACATCCTTACATTTGTCCTATAGCCATCCCTGCTTAGCCATTTTGCACTTCCTGTCGATCTCATTTTTGAGACGTTTGTATTCCTTTTTCCCGCTTCATTTACTGCATTTTTATATTTTCTCCTTTCTTCAGTTAAATTCAATATCTCTTCTGTTACCCAAGGATTTCTATTATCCCTCGTCTTCTTACCTACTTGATCCTCTGCTACCTTCATTATTTCATCTCTCTAAGCTACCCATTCTTCTTCTACTGTAATTCTTTCCCCCATTCCTGTCAATTGTTCCCTTATGCTCTCCCTGAAACTCTGTACAACCCCTGGTTTAGTCAGTTTATCCAGGTCCCATCTTCTTAAATTCCCAGCTTTTTACAGTTTCACAGTTTTAATCTACAGTTCATAACCAATAGATTGTGGTCAGAGTCCACATCTGCCCCTGAAAAGTCTTACAATTTGCCGGTTAGAGTGCCGAGCGGTTCTAGGCGCTACAGTCTGGAAACGCGCGACCGCTACGGCCGCAGGTTCGAATCCTGGCTCGGCCATGGATGTGTGTGATGTCCTTAGGTTGTTAGGTTTAATTAGTTCTCAGTTTTAGGGGACTGATGACCTCAGATGTTAAGTCTTATAGTGCTCAGAGTCATTTGAACCATTTTTTTTTGTCTTACGATTTATAACCTGGTTCCTAAATCTCTGTCTTACCATTATATAATCTATCTGTTACCTTCTAGTATCTCCAGGCTTCTTCCATGTATACAACCTTCTTTCATGATTATTAAACCAAGTTTTAATCACTCATAGGAGAAAATATTTGAAATATTAGAATTATTTTGAATTTCTGTAAATATTGTTCGCCGTCGTTTACGAGAGCCTGGAACATTTCGATGTTGACAATGCAGTTGGAATATTTAAACAATTGTGGCGCTTTTTAATCCCAATTGTGCAAGGAATGCCATCAACATAACTCACTAAGCGTAATTACACTGTTAAAATCCTTTTCACCCACCTCATAGCACTGTGCGACCACACCCCCAACCGCTTCGCCAGGCTGGCCATTTCGCCTATTCCTTCAAGCGGAGGCCACACTACTCCCACTCAGGTCCATGACTGGCTACTGGCAGAGCGGAAGTTGCACTGATCCCTACACAAAAGCTTCAGATGGTGGCAAACTTTCGATATTTGATACCTGAGAAATTCCTGTTGAAGCACATGCTCTCTCTCTCTCTCTCTCTCTCTCTCTCTCTCTCTCTCTCTCAGGCAGTCACGTCGTGTAGTGTGCCACTGCCAGGACTGTACGCACCGTTCTCCATGGTTGGTTAAAACCACAAACAAAGCAGCATTTACCCAGTAAACCCCAGCTGTGGACGTCTTGGAAATATTCCTTCACTCTATCTGACTGATTGACTAATTAATTAAATCGATACCCTTTTTGTGGACAGTTTTTCCTTGCTTCCTATTGGTGGATAATAGAACTGGAATATTTGATGGTATTTAATCCTACAACCTCCCAGTATCCAAACCCTACTGTTTTTTTCCTTGCCTCCTATCTGTCGATACTAGTACAGTTACGTCATTTGGTAGAGAGTCCATTAAGTTGAAGGTAACGGAAAATTTCTAACTTCAGTTCAGTTGCATGCTCTGTCTATAAACAATCTGTGGAGGGTTTGTACTGGTGCCACAATGAGATGGAGATGGAGGAGATCTCTGCGACCGCTGACCTTGAACTGCGGTAGGTATGACAGAAGTGGCAGAGGGCCGCTCAGTAAGGTCCTCTCTTCTGCCTCTGAGAGTTTACAGTAACGGAGCGTATCCGGTGTTGGAGCATCATTGTTGTTTCTTTCGTGTCAGAAGCGCTACTTGAAATTTCTCTATAGAGCGTAAGAACACGTTTGCAAGGAATTGTTGGTCCACTTTATCAGTTTAGATGCAATTTTTGTGATGGCGTAGTGGCGCTATCACAGGTCTAAAACGACACACTCAGAAACTGTTCGTTAAAAAAAAATCATTAGTAATGCGAGCGGTATCGTTTCTTTTTTGCGAGTTAGTAGTATATCAGTGAAATATAGTAATGGAAATCCTCTGCACTTACAGTCCTGACCATTAACTCTCGCAATACCAAGGACGGAGGAGGGGTACTTTGTGCCCACCTTTTGAAAATATTGAAATCTACTCTGGTACTTTATTGTTTTATATTTTGTAAAAAATGTTTATTGTCTTTGATGAAGTCTTCTTCCAGATTCTGTGATTATGTTACATTTTTCGTTTAATCTTAATCGGAAAAGGGGGGTGTTTATAAAGTCTTACCCCCTTGGTAGTAGATGCGACTTCCCACAATGTTTGTCTTACTCCACAAATAATAGCATTACATGGCCTTAGAAAACATGGACATTATATTTCTATGGACTGATATGGACTCAACAGTAATTCATTTTCCTTTGGTTCTTTATTGTTTCCTGTTCAGTGGCACTTAGTTCAGTCTTAATACAACTGTGCTTCAAAATGTATCGACAGTCACTTACTGATGGAGAAATATCACAGATTTTGGAAGAATCTACAGTTTCTCAAATTGAATCTGATGAAACTGAAGATGTAGTGAATGAACCTGAAGAGGATTGTGTTGTGCGCGAGGATGTGGACAGTTATAGAGTGCCTACAAAAGCTGGAGATGAACTCTGGATGCGTGAAACTGATGACGACGCAGTCTGCGAGGTTAGTGACAAGGATATTACAAGCACTGGAAAAATTTATACCACCAAACCTCCTCAAATTAGAAGACGAGTAGCACAAAACACAGTGACAGAAAGAGAAGGTATAAGAGACGAAGGTAAACTAGCAACAATAACAGAACTATTTGAAGAGTTTTTGTCTCCAGAAATTGTCAACATCATAATAAAGCATACCAATGAAGAGGCATTGAGGCAGAAAATACCCAAGACAGACAGACAGACCTGAATTCATGGCTAATATAGGACTATTTATTATTATGGGGAAGGAAAACGACAGTAAGTCACCTGTTACAGATTTATGGTCCTACCTTTAAGGAAGGTTTGTTTATACTGCTACCATGAGCCGAACCAGATTCGAGCAGCTTACTAAAATAATAAGATTTGATGACAATGAGTCGCGAAGCGATCGCAAGAAACGTGATAAGTTTGCTGCAATACGAGAAGTTTTTGATAAAATGAATGAATTGCTGCCAAAACGTTATTCTGTTGGGATGCACACTGTTATTGATGAAAAGTTGCCATTGTTCCGTGTCAGGTGTCCCGTTAAGGTCTTCGTGAAGGAATAACCTGGTAAATACGGTGTACTTACACGCATGCTCACAGACGCTAGAACCAGATATGTTATCTGCACGGAGTATCATGCTGGGAAAAGAAATAATGGTACACAGCACTCAAATTCCGCTGCAGCTGTGGTCAAACGCCTGATGGCGTTACATACACAATTCAGTGAAAAATGTCACCACACATAGATATTACACTTCAATTGATTTGGCCGAAGATCTATGGAGGAATCACAAGCTGACTCTCGTGGGAACATTACAAGCTAATAGGGAACACATACCTCAAGAACTGAGAGACATCTCAAGATGAGAATTACATATTAGTGCTGGAAATATTCCAGTCACAATTGTATCCCCCGTGAAAAATCTAAAAGAAATCTGCTGTTTCTATCATCTCATCATAAATTTATACTATAATGAGACTAAACGTGGCGTTGACACGACAGATCAAATGGTGAGGAAATATTCAACTAAGAGGGCTACAAGAAGGTGGGCGCTCTATGTTTTCTGTACTCTTGTGGACATAGCAGTGGTGAATAATTTTATACTATTTTTGTTGAACTTGCCGGACTGGGATAAGAAGAACCTAATAAGTGACGACTTTGGTTTCGTGAGCTGTAGTCCCATTTCTTGATGCAATACACTGAAGAGAGGGCTACAAATATTTCAGGACTGCCAAAGCCTGTAGTTTCAAGTATAGAGGGTATTCTCAGAGGAAAATCAAGCAGGGCTTCGGTGCAAAGGAAGCTCATGAAGGTAAAGGTAGATGTCTTTTGTGTATTAGTGAAAGCCTTTCAAAAGCAAAAAAGTAAAACAAAGTGAACAAAACAACAATAGTCTGCAACAATTTTAAGAGATACATATGTGCCAAACACAGCAAAAAACTGTTGTATGTTCCAAGCCCAAGAAAGTCGTGAATAATTACTCTCACATCACTATGTTATGTACCTTAGTTATTTGTATATTACCTCAGGTGTTTGTAACTTTTTCAATTATAGTAAAGTGCACTTCAATAGTACTATAACGACTTTTACTACTAATTTTTCTCAAGATAATTAGACTCACTAAACTTAAAAATGAAGTGAGTGAAAGATATAAAATGCATTTTTGAAAACAGTTTAAAAGAAATATTCAGGCTCTGGATCCTGATTATGTTCAATATTTCTTTCAAAAGTATGCTATTAACGCAATTTAAGAACAATTAATCAACTGTATTTTTTTAAATTGTTTTACGGTGGGCACAAAGTACCCCTCCCCCCACCCCCCTCTTTGGTAATACACGTTACTGAAAATGGCTTGGTATTGCGAGTGTTAAAACTGCACCAGTGGAAGGACAGCAAATAACTAAACTTTCACACTGTGTACTCCACACAAATTATAAAAATGTGGAACGAACATACATACATACATACAAACAAATTTACATACATACATCTCTTCCTAAACCACCTGACGAATTTCAACCAAACTTGGTGCACGTATCATTTACTGTCTGGAAAGGATTACTGTGGTGGTAAGGACGACCCACCTGTGAAAGGGGTGGGGGTGGGAGTGCAAAAGCAACGCAGCCGACGAGCGAGAACACCCACCGTTCGGGCATCCAGCATTTGTAACTCAGAGTACTTATAGACTTGCCTTAAACTTAACACGTAATTTCAAATCTTTAAGAAACTTTTTCTCTCTGATAACCTAAAAAAATGATGAAAAGAAAAAAACTGTCGCTTACTACAGCAGTATTGCTGTACACGCTGCAACGCTGCCACGTGGCACGTGAGGTTTTAATTAATTACATCCTTGTTGCTAACGTATTAGTGACATTTTTTATGCAGACAGTATTCACCTATACCACTGAATGTAGTAGAAAAATTACATCGTGGAACGACATTTAGTTTAGGCGACAAGACTTCATACACACTGACTGCGTGGAAAACTACTACATCAATTCAATTGGCTCTGAGCACTATGGGACTTAACTTCTGAGGTCATCAGTCCCCTAGAACTTAGAACTACTTAAACCTAACTAACCTAAGGACATCACAAACACCCATGCCAAATGCAGGATTCGAACCTGCGAGCGTAGCGGTCGCTCGGTTCCAGGGTGAAGCGTCTAGAACCGCTCGGCCACTCCGGCCGGCTACTACATCATGCAAGACGTTTAAATCAATTACTTAGTTGCTACTAATTCTATTAGCAACACTTTTGGCAGATAATTTCCACATTTGTCTCTGAATGTACCTACAAAAATATATCGTTATAAGACACACAGTACAGGACTATGGCGTCAAATACTGAAATGCGACAAAAAAGACTGCCGCACCATTCATGAGGTTTTAATTGATGACTTGTTTGCTGCGAACTCTATTCACAACGCACATCACAGAAAATATCTACATATGTCGCTGAATGTACCTACAAAAATATATCATTCTTCAACTCATGGTTCGGGAGACATGTCAAACACTGAGATGAGTGAAAAACGTCAGATCATGCATGACGTTTCAATTTATCACTTCTTTGCAAAATGTTTTGCAACTAGAGATGGTTGCAGACATCATCCATATATGCCGCTCAACTTACCTAGAAAAATATATAAACAAATAGTTCAAAAGATATGACGTCATAAACAGTTCTCACGCATCTCACTGCCACATGATGTGTGACGTTTTAATTTATTACTTCTTTACTGCCAACTGTGTTCACAACGCATTTCGCAGATAGTAGCCACGTATACCGCTGGATCTACCTGGAAAATTATCTCATTGTACAACACATATTTCAGGACATACGACGTCATAAACATCTAGCTGTATGAAAATACAACAGCAGGGTGAAAATTCGCTAGGCATACAGGTGAAGTATGCGTACAAATACGATTGAAGTTTGTTTGAAATATAGGTGACGTTCACGTATACGAGCAAACTAGCAGTAAAATGCTCATCCTAAACCCTGGAACGACTTCAGTCATATATGGCACACATATTAGTCGCTGTCTAGAATGAAATGCTGTAGAGCTAAAAACCACCAGCTTCCTGCTGGGGTGAGCGTGATAGCGTGGAGAGAGACGAGGGGAGGAGGAGGAGGAGGAGGAGGAGGAGGATGACATGGACAGCAGAAGAGAGGAAATGGACAGAGACAGGGGAGAGGACGAGGTTGACAGGAATCGGAAAGAGGAGGAGACGGCCAGGGAGAGGATTTGGAGCAGATGCACAGAGAGAGGGGTAGAAGCAGATAGCAGATGGACAGAGAGGGCAGAGGGGGAGATCGCAAGAGAGAGGGGAGGTGTGGAGGCGATGGATAAAGGAGGGACGGGAGAGGAGAGTGGATAAAGAGAGAGAGAGGATGGCTAGAGAAAGGGGGAGGAAGGAGGTGGACAGAGAGAAGCGGGAGGAAGAGATGGACTAACGGAAGACTAGAGGAAATAAATAACTAGACGAGAAACCAGGCATTGGACAGGTAGAGTACTCGAGTTAATTTTCTGTTCATTCAGGCTTCGAAATTTAATAGACAGTGAAGCTACATCTGACAGTGACAAGCGGCTGCACATAGAGTCGAACTAAGCTCGTGTGACAGACAGGGGTGCCGCCAGGCACTCCACGCTCACGCTGATACCGCTCTGTATCGTAGTGAATGAGGGGTGGTGACCCGCCACAGAGAATACCAAAATATCAGAAGAGTAACGACATTGTTAACGTACGGTCGCAGAGGCCGGCACTAGCGCTCCAAATGGCCTGGCGGTGAACTTCGAATTCGGGAAAATATGACGAGATAATCTGTGTTCTTGCTCTGAAAAATGCGAGAACTATGTGATAATATTCTTCATTTATATGAGTGGGTCTGGTGCCAAAGTGCATTTATTTTAAAACCCAATACTGCAATTTCTACCGTTTGGCTGTAATCAAGTTGAAATTATGTTCCCAGTTAAGACCTCTCTACCGCGCGACCGCCACTGTCGCAGGTTAGAATCCTGCCTCGGTCATGGATGTGTGTGATGTCCTTAGGTTGGTTGGGCTTAAGTAGGTCTAACTTCTAGGGGACTGATGACCTGAAATGTTAAGTCCCATAGTGCTCAGAGCCATCTGAACTATTGGAAGACCTCTCTGTGTGTATTGCACTCTTTGAATTGCATTGTAAATACGTTGCTCGTATTCTGCTTAATTTTTGCTGTCATCCGTAACATGGGGTGAGGTAAATGATTCCGCATTTGTTTTTGTTGCATATTAAAAGGACGCTGGTTTTGTCGCACGGTGTTCTGCAGACTCACGTATTTTTGTTACAGCTTAAGAACCTCGATTGAAGTGCATTGTTAGTATACTGTTTGTAATCTTTGTTATTTTTGTTCCCATCCGTTTTTCGTACTCCACCAAAATTTTCATTGACTTCTGCTAAAATACACTATTTGCACTGCCTGTTAATAACGAATGAAAACATTTGCTAGTTACTGAGACTACGACACATACACATCTACACCTACATCGACACACTTCGAGCCATTGTGAAACGCATAGTATTCAGTGACGAGAAGCAACAGCACTCAACGCAGAATTAGATACACATTCCGCAACAGATGTAATAAAATGCAATAGCAACACTGTCGACACCCGCTAAGATGGAGTTCTTCATTAAATGCGAGAAAGTACAGGAAACGTATGTAAACAGATATAAAGTATAATAAAATCAGTGTTCTTACTGATCTGTGTGTTAAGTACGCGATTTAGACGATTGTTAAGTGGTAACAAATACCAAAAATATCAGAACATCGTGTGACGAAACCAGATCCTGTTTTATATGAACCAAAACCAAATATGGAATCATTTACCCCACCCAGTATTACTGATGTCAACAGAACTCAATCATAATATGAGCAACATACTAACAATGCAACTCAAAGAGTGCAAAACACACAAGAAGGAATGAGAAGCACAATGTTTTGAAACCAGCTTCTGTAAGTTCCGTTCACTACTAAACGAAAACAAACAGAGATCACTAGAGATGACCCAATAAGAAAGCGACATGATGCACTAATAAACTTGCAGCACTGCAAGTGGCCTGACAGCGAACCAAAGTCGTGTTACGGGCAGCCCCTACACGAGTTTCACCGCCTGGTGTGACTGTCTCTGCACAGGTCGTAGCCAGCGTCTTTAGTGTGCTCAAAGCAACAGTCTGGATTCCTCTGTCTCGACGCAAAGAGAATTATGTACCGAGCAAGGTGGTGCAGTGGTTACCACACTGGCCTCAAGTTCGGGAGAACGACGGTTCAATCCTGCGTCCGCCATCCTGATTTAGGTTTTTGGTGATTTCCCCAAATCGCTTCAGACAAATGCCGGGATGGTTCCTCTGAAAGGGCATGGCCACCTTCCTTCCCGATCCCTCCCTAATCTCAGGGGCCGATGACCTTGCTGTTTGGTCCCATCCAACAATTAAACCAACCAACAGTAGATTACATGTACCGAAATCCTGGTCAAAATTATTTTTGATAGTTTCAAACGTTTAAAGCACTCCCTTTCACTACTAGCTTAACTGTAGTTGTGAATACCCCTAAACTACTCCACTGCCAGCCTTAGAGAGGGGCCTGGGATGACTCGGCGTGCACTTGTTAGTTTTTCTGCCTGTCTTTCAGTTTGTACCATGCCACTTTCCACAATTTCGTATCCTTTTGGACTTGAAAACTTCAAAGTAGATTCGTGTGATACCCTTAATTTGCTGCACCGATTTTACTGGCGACGTGATAACAGGAATGCTTGTATTAGGGCATCGATTTGATCGTCACGTATATGATTGCGAGAAATTATGGCAAACCAACTACTTATGCAACAATTTTTTTTAATGCGCTTTCAAGCTAATTATAGCTGTGTACTGTGTAATATATGTGTGTATTGAGGAGTATATGTTAGTATGTGTAATTTAGGTTGGTTCTGTTACGTTCACTCGTCTAATGTTACCAATCACAGCAGGCGATTGTCCCAGGCCTCTCGCAAAGTTCTTTTCAATTGCAGTTTGGTGTTTTTTCTTACTTCTCGTAGTTCACAACCTGATGTGATGGATGGTGCTGCAAGCAGCGCTAGATTGGGAGCAAAATCTATCGACGTAGGGGGGCACCACCTCTGTACGCTCCATCGTGACGTAATCCAGCAAATCAGATGCCTTCCTATGAGTATGAAAGAGGGAACCTTGCCAGTTCACGACAGTCAGTTTTAGTCCCTGACGACGATGATGGAGGGTATCATCGAAAGCTAGGAACTTTCTCAAAGTTTGACAAGGCAAGTGAACCGAGGACCTGTTATGCACTTGCTACAATAGTTGAGCAAACGTCCATTTCTGCAATTTTGGCCAGAATTACGGTAAATATACTCCGGTGTGCGGCACAGATCAGCACAGCATGGGCAACATGCGGTCTTGCTGTAATGCGTTGAAAGATAATGTCACGAAGATCTGGAAGAAGGGTCATAGCCACCGTCCTTAAGGCGTCAGAAATGTGGTACGTGCAGTCCAAATTACTATCAGTGTGGACAAGACTTGATCATCTTATTTACCCAATGGTACCCCATACCAACAAGTCAGATGCTGAGCTCATGTGACGTTGACGAAAGCAGTCTGGCAACGTTCGTCCTCCTCAGAGCCTACACGCGTGGATACGTCCACTGTGGTGTTGTACACAGGACTGGGACTCGTCTGAAGAGACGACATGGAGCCGCTCTGGTAAGTCCAGTCTCGTCGTTGGGAGTACCGCTGTCGGCCGCCTCGGTCTGCTGCCGCGTCGAGGTGGGCTTCGACAACAGTTCGCGCCGGTCTGGACGTCATCGCACAGTCCGTGAGGGCGCTCGTCTGGTCACCAGTGAGCGCGCTGCGTTCCCTGACACGGGGAATCTGATGTGGCTGTGCGCTCCTGCACAGCCAACCAAACAACACGTCGAGCCTCTCAGGCGCTAGTCACGTAGGGCCATTAACATCGTACATAGCGCTGAATGTGACCCTCGCGAACCGATAGGCACCGTATTCACGTGACAGCGAGAGCAGCTTAACGACAAACTGCAGTCTCGGATTTTTGTACATGCTGGTAGACGTTTCCCCTTCGTACACAAGGCGTCACACAGTCTTCTCAGAAACAAACAACACTCAGATGCGATTTCTGAACGACAAAACCGCTTCGAAATCTTTACTTACATACAGAGTATAGTGGCAGCTGTGAAAAAGCACTGGTCCACATCTACGCTATACCCTGCAAGTCACATAACGTGGTGTGGCGGATGGTGGAGTCCGTGCGGGATACAGTGGCGGATGCGCAGAGAACACTTCTCGTCGTAGCACCGGGCGAGTTCATTTGTTTCTTTAGGAGAGGCCGACCTTGTCTGGCCTCTTCAAGCCGGCTGGCGACACACTGCGATGGCAGAGCCGCACGTCCTGCGTTCTTCCTCAAACGATTTTACAGAAACTATAAAGGGTGGCGCACGAAATGTGTTACCAATTGTTTCTTTCACAATTTACGACGCACATTAGATATCCCGCTGGGATCTCTACAGCAGTATCCGCAGAGCTTGGAAAAACAAATGAGCTATGAAATGACCTGTAATTCATGATACTGCCGCCAGGAGACTAGTAAGCAGCAATGGCTGACAAAGGAAGACTGACGACACAGCGACGATCGGCAATTGTGTAACTTTTTCATGAAAGTAAAAGCCATATTGTGACTCAGAGGCGTTTTCGACAACAATTTAACACACGATGGGTCCCATGCAAGAAGACCATCCACAGGTTGTACGATAAATTAGTACAGGAAGGAACAGTATTGGAAGCGAAGCGACCTCGGCCTAAGCCTGTTTGTTCGCCGGAGAATGTTGAAGCGGTACGAGTTGCTGTACAGACAAGTCCCGGGAAATCGTCTAGAAATTCAGCAGTGCAACTGGGAATATCCAGACACTCCGTTCACGCATTCTTAAAAGTGACCTCCATATGTGCCCATACAAGATACCTGTGCACAGAAGCTCACTGAAGAACATAAGCAGCAGAGACTACTATTTGCTCAGTGGGCGGAGGATAGGGAAGAAACACTCAGCAACGTTTGGTTTTCAGACGAGGCGCATTTTCATTTAGACGATGTGGTTAACGAACGAAATGTACGCATTTGGGCCACTGAAAACCCACAAGTGCTTCATGAACGACAACATTATGCTCCGAGGATTACAGCATGGGCAGCAATTTCGTCACGGACTTATTGGACCCTTTTTCTTCGAAGAAACTGTGAACAGCGAGCGTTATTTGAACATGCTTCGTAATAGCTTCGTAATAGCTTCATTCCACAGCTTCTTGCTACTGCCTTGCCCTTCAACACGCAGTGGTTCATGCAAGATGGAACAAGGCCACATACTGCAAACACTGTGTTGGAGTTTTTACACGAGCATTTCGGAGCTCAGAAGACTTATTCTTTAAGCTTGCAGCGAAATTACGGAAGACATGTGCCGTAGTGTAATCACTAACTTCAGTGTTCGTTTGAAGGAAGTTAGGAAATTAAATAGTGTGCATATTGAGCATGTGCTGAGTTAGAACAAATCTCCATGGACGGCTCTTCATTGTAGTATATGTTCCTTTCAGAGTGTATTGACAATAAAGTTTTTATTCAAAAAAAAAAAAAATGGTAACACATTTCGTGCGCCACCCTGTAGCTTTATATGCCAGCTTCATGTTACGTGCCCATCATTTCGTTACCGGTGACAGTTATTACGGTATTTCGATTTAAGTAAGACACTGCATGAAATACGAAAAAGTTTAAAATAGAAAATAGGGGTTGCTAAGATTTTGCGTTTGGTACATATTATTTAATGTGTTGCTGCGTATAAAATTCAGCTGAGATACTGAATTTTCCTTTAGATTTGGGTGGAAGTCTCTATCTGACACGAATAACGGGAAAATTAATTTGATGTAGCGCACTCATCTGCAACCGTACGCGCCAGCGAAAAAGCCAGAACGACATATTCTAAAGATTCCTCAAATCTCAAACGGTTTGAGATATGCAAACAAGATTTTGGCAAATGACAGCACGCAAAGAGAAGAGTGCTTTGCCGCATCGTTAACATGCAAAACTTCATTATTCACGGCGTTATACGATGAAACGACGTAATTATCAAGGGCATCGATAGCTGGTGAAACAAGATATACTGTGGGATACAGAACAACATAAGTGAAGACATTACAAACTCATTTTTGTACCGAGTATGTGCGTTTTTATAAACTTTTCCTCCTTATTTTTCCTCACTTAAAAAAACTTCATAACCACTGTCCATTTTCAACTTCTCGCAGCGTAATGAATAGTCCATTAAATTTCGGGCATGCAGCCGCGCAAATAAAATTTCCTCCGCTGATGTTTCGGCCGCGTATCGTCCGGCCATCCTCAGAGTGAGTCTCAAGACTGACAAGATGCCAAGCGCGGCCTTATATGCTCCACCGCGGCGGTACCGCGCATGCGGGTCACAGATGCCGGCAAAGAAATGCGCTTACACATGTACCGCCTGTGGCGAAGGCGTAGGGACATTCGATTCGCTTATCGATGTATGATCGGCGGCGGTGGCACCGTGACGACTTCTCTGCAGTTTAATTACCCCAAGAGCCGGATTCCATGCTTTGTCCAAATTAAAACCATTATCTCCAATTATTAAATTATTAGCTAATCTAATCTCTATATCTTCCTCGAAGAAAGATTCCCAAAAGGAAGAGGTGGATGTTAAAATCTTCACATCACCGTAATTCATGGAATGACCTGTACCAATACAGTGTTCGGCCACAGCTGACTTGTCTGGCTGTGATAAGCGTGTGTATCTTCAATGCTCCACACATCTCTCATGAACGGTGCGTCTTGTTTGATCTATGTACGATTTCTCACAATTTCCGCAAGAAATCTGATACACACCCGCTTTACGAAGCTGTAAATCGTCCACAGAGCCGAGTAAAGCTGCAGTCTTCGTGAGAGGGGGGAGGGGGGGGGAGGCGGAAGATTGCCATAACACAGAGTTTCTCAAGCATACACCCACATAGGGCAAAAACGCACTATATCTGAAGGAATTACTATCTTCTTCCCCATTACATACCTGCATTCTAGGTTTGCAATGAATGCTCTACGAATTTGTTGCGGAGAAAATCCATTCGATTTAAATATGCTCTTGAGGTACGTGAGCTGTTCTTGCAAATTGTCTTTATCGGATATACAGCGCGCCCTATGCACTAAGGTCTTAAGAGCACCTATGGTCTGTGAAGGGTGATGGCAGCTACTGGCATGAACATATAGATTTGTATGCATTGGTTTCCGATATACGGCATGTCCTAATGTGCCATCAACTTTACGGTGAACGACAACATCCAAAAATGGAAGGTAGAAGTCTTTTTATATTTCCATGGTAAATTTGATACTAGAATGGATGGAATTCCAATGTTCAAGAAATCGATGTAATTCATTCATCCCGTGCAGCCATACTACAAATGTGTCGTCCACGTACCTCCAGAAGACCGTTGGTTTAAAACTTGCTCAGTCCAGTGCCTTGTCCTCGAAGTCTTCCATGAATAAATTAGCAACCAGAGGGGAGAGGGGGCGTCCCATGACATCACTATCGATCTTGTATGAATGCATGGTTTCGCGGCGATATGAATTAATAAAACTTTCTCGGGCTTCCAGCGGCGTCAGGTGGTTAAAATCCCACGAGCTTCCGTCCGTGCTCTTTCCGGTCATTGTCAAATGGTAAGACTGACTGCTGTGTCGCCGTGGCTGCGTCGTTATATAGCCGCACTGCTGGCTGTGACGTCACTGGAGGTCTGTTCCTCGACATATATGGTCATGTTTTCATTCCGCGTCCGTCGCGCCCGTTTTAACATCGCGATAGCCGGGTCCCGTCCTTGTTGATGGTGTTTTCAGCGGTTTTTATTTCAATAGCTTCTTTTATGACGCTGTCGCAAAATCCCATCGTCTTCATGACGACAGATGTTTCGTCGAATAGAATTCGCTGTCCATTTTCTAAGGCGTGATCTGCCACGGGTGAATTTTCTACCTAATGTAGGCGTAAGCACCTCTCGTGTTCCGTCCGGCGCTGCTCCACAGTGCGTACTGTTCGGCCGACGCAGTAACAGCCACACTGACATGGTACTTTGTACACTCCAGGCGTTCTGAGCCCTAGGTCGCCCTTTACAGGCCGCATGAGCTGACGAATTTTTGCTGGGTGCCTGAACACCGATGAAATGTTATATCTCTTCAGAAGCAAGCTAATCTTTCCCGACACTGTACCACAGAAAGGCTAAAACACAAGTTTCTTGTTTCTTCTTCGGTAGTGTTCTCTACTCTGTTGGTGTGTTTCTTGCGTGTCACGCCAGATTTAGCCTGTGACACCTGTTCGTAGCTGTAGCCGTTTTGCCGGAAGACTTTTCGGAGGTGATTCAGTTCTAGTGGCTGACTTTCAGCGCCTGAGACGACTTTAGCACGATGGACGAGGGTATTCAGAACGCCATGTTTTTGTGCGGGATGGTGGAGGCTGAGAGCGTGCAGATACCGATCTGTGTGAGTCGGTTTCCTGTAGACACTGCGGCTAAGGTGCCCGTTGGTTTTCCGTCGAATAAGGACGTCAGGCGAGGGCAATGCACCATCTGTCTCGACTTCCATCTTGATGTGGCCGGGAAGAGCTCGGTCGAAAGCTCGTAGGATTTTAACGACCTGACTCGGCTGGAAGCCGAGAAAATCTTATTAATTCATATCGCCACGAAACCATGCATTCATACATGACGTACCTCTACGGGGAGGAAACGTGTCGCTGCATTAAACGCCTATGGAACCTGCGTGTTAACCTGGTAAGCTCTCTAGCCTTCCTGCTACGCTGTCGAGATTAGAACGTGATTCCACGATTTACCATGGTGAGCCATCACATCAACACCTCGGCAGCCAGTAGAATCTACCGTTGAGCCAGCTCTGCCCTGTTGCGGGGAAGGATACACTTCACTAGAAGGCACCTGGATTTAAACGGTCGCGAGCCGCTGGCTATACATCTGCAGTTGATAGAGGGACTCTCACAAGTAGATTTGGAGTGGTTCGACGCGGACACCACAGCACAACAGGTGTCATCGCAAAAGAAGACCACAGAGAAACAGACAGGGAAGTTCACGCGGCTATCTCATCAACAACACGGTGCAGAACGGAAATCAGCGGAACAAACTATCATCAACATGACGGAGAAAGAGATCGACGCGGGTGTCATTTCGGCGCTTAAGAAAAGTCTTAACTTCGTACCAACGCCTCAGAGCATCCCCATCTGTTATATTATGAGTGGGGTTGAACAAGCAATCCGTAAGATGCCTAGTGAGAATGCTGACGAAATTCGTCGCGAAACGTGTCGCATCATTTCAAAATCTAAACCACCGAGGTCTAACTTGACTAGGGCTAAACGCAATGGTCTTCACGCACTCCGCAACGACGCCGTCAACGTGGTTCTGCCAGCTAACAAGGGCAATGCATCCGTCATTCTCAATAAAGCTGACTACGACGCCAAAATTCAGTTGATGCTTGAAGAGGATACATAGCGGAAACTGCCATGGGACCCGACGTCAAGAATAATGAGGAAGACATCAGAGCTTCTAAAACAGTCAACACTAGAAGAGAGCGTTATTAAGAATCTCTTCCCTCAGGCGGCGAGACCACCTACTCTTTATGGATTACCAAAAATCCACAAACCGGATTCTCCTCTTCGCCCTATTGTGAACACCATTGGGTCATCCACTTATAGACTGGCAAAACATCTGACCAGCTTCCTTGCACCGCATGTGGGTCGTTGTGTGCATCACATCAAGAACACCGACGACTTTCTCAACAGAATTAAACAACTGCGTCTTAGTGAAGGAGATATATTTATTTATTTAATTTATTTATTTATTTAACCTGATCAGATTAGGGCCATCGGGCCCTCTCTTACATCGGACCAGTGTTCCACACATGCAGCATTTCACACATCACAGCTACATCATGACAATAGTTTAAATGAGAAAATTAGATTACTCTAGTGACTGTATGAATAAAGAGTAGTGGCTAAGACCTAATAAAGTAAATGAGGCAGTATTTTTACAACAGGTGCTATACATACAGATTATGATAAAAGCAATAATAATAACAGTAAAAAAATCAAATAATAATGATAAACATGACTAAGACCTAATAAAGTAAATGCTGGCAGTATTTTTACAACAGGTGCTATACATACAGATTATGATAAAAACAATAATAATAACAGTAAAAAAAAGTCAAATAATAATGACAAACATGAGAAAAATTGGCAATAGTAATGAAGGTTTGTGCAGATGTACATTAATATCTTGGTGTGTAAAGTAGATGTTTACTAGTATAGCGAGTTTTGGGGAAGCGAGATTTAAGGAGGGGGAAAGAAGGAAGTAATGTGGTGAAGTGCATTCATGTACAGAGAAAGGCATTACTGTTGCTTAAGTAGATACGTCATTAACTGTTTTTTGAAGCTGGACATGTTTTTAAGTTCTCTGACATAACGAGGGAGGTTATTCCAGAGTCGGGTTCCCGCTACTGTAAAGGCTTGGAGAAGGTGACAGCGATGCAGTGGAACGGAGAGGATTTTATTATAATGGGAACGTGTGTTTCTGTCATGTTGTTCCGACATGAGCGTTAGGGACGAGGAGAGATATGAGTGACAGTGTACATTTATAAGGCAGTAGATCAGAGAGAGTGTATGGAAATCTCTGCGTTTGTCTGCACGCAGCCAGGACAATTTTGCATATGCTGGTGAAATGTGGTCAAAAAGTCGAACGTCACAGATATATCGGACGCAGGCATTCATGACCAGTTCTAGACGTCGCGAATTTTCCTGAGAGAGGCCTTGTAGGATAATATCGCTATAGTCAATGATTGGGAGTATAAGCGTTTGTATTAATTTCTTTTTCAGATAGAAAGGGAAGAGTTTTTTTATATTTTTCTAGGACATGAAGGGATGCCGATGCTTTTTTGCACACTGCAGTTACATGCTCTGTCCAATTTAGATTTTCAGCTATTATTACTCCCAAACTCTTTGCTGAGGGAGAGAAGTTAATATTTGTTCCATTTAGAATAAGAGGTGGTACGGATCCCCGATGTTTTGGGCTAATGAGCTTAGAGTGACCAACAAGTACCGCTTGAGTTTTAGATGGGTTCAATTTTAGACCTATGTCCTGTGCCCATTTTGACAGTGCATCGAGGTCAGTATTGAAATTTTCGATAGCTTTCTTGCTTGGTTTCGCACTTCGACACAACTGAAGGTCATCAGCATACATATGATATTTGCAATAGGTCAGAACCGATGACACATCATTTACATACAGAGAGAAGAGTATAGGACCTAATACTGAGCCTTGGGGAACGCCTGACACTACCTGCCGCCATTGTGATTTTATATTTCCAGACAGGATTCGTTGCTGACGAGACGTCATGTATGAGCGAAACCATTGCACTGCACTTGGTGAGAAATTTAGACCGCTAAGTTTGGCTAGTAAGATGTCGAAATCGACAGTATCAAATGCTTTGCAGAAATCTAAGAAGCAAATGATAGTCGCTTCTTGTCTGCCAATGGCAAGTTTCAGGTCATCTGTCACCTTTATCAGTGCGGATGTTGTGCTTCGATGTTTATGGAAACTTGATTGGTATTCGACTAGTAGGTTGTTAGTAGTTAAGTAGTTTGTGAGCTGGTCATGAACTATATATTCTAAGGCCTTTGACAGTGCAGGAAGAATGCAGATGGGGAGATAGTCAGAGGGTGCTGTGGCGATGTCCTTTTTAGGCAGTGGCTTAATTTGTCCCAGTATCCAGGCCTCAGGGAAAATACTTGTGATTAATGAATCGTTGAAAATGTCTATTATAGAGGGCAGTACTTGGTCAATAATAAGTTTTACCATCTGGATAGTGATGCCATCATGTCCAGTAGATGCTGATCTAATCAGCATTATGGCTTTCTTGACAGTACTGCAAGTGACGTGCTGTAGATAGAATTTTTCTTTGCTACAGTCGTTCATCGACATGAAGTAATCAATGATTCTCTGCTTTTTTGTGGTTCAATTTTGGTTGTAGGTAATGTGAAGAATCGGTTTAGTTCTTCAGTTGGGACCATGGGATTTTCTGCAACTTTTATTTTGCCTAAACCGAGACTACGGAGATTTTTCCACAGAACAGCTGGTCTACATCTATTGTCAGCTAATGTACGGGCATGTCTGAGCTTAGCGTTTCTCACCGCTTGACTGACTTTGTTTCGTTTCTGCTTGTATACAGTATAATTTTCAGGTGTAGGGTGTATCTTGCATGCTTGATGTGCAGCGTCTCTGAGATTCATGAGCTGTTTAAGTTCATCAGTCAGCCAAGGTGCAGGTTGCCTTTTTACTTTTCTGGTCTTTATTGGAGCATATTTGTCATAAAGTTCAGTAATTTTGCTAGCGAAATCCTAGAGTTTGTCGTTCATGTCCATGAGGGGAGTAGAGGTCATCCCCCAAACTATTTCTTGTGCCTCAGTTTCGAGTTCTGGCAAATTTATGCGTTTGAGGTCTCGGTATGTAGATAGTTTTTGTTTCCTTATAGGACATTCTAGTGAATACGTCATGAAAATTATGTCATGGGCAGACATGCCAGGCGCAGATATTTGACAGGTGCGGTTTATTCTGTTTGGAGATTTGGTTGCGAATATATGTATGAAAGTGTGACGTAGTCGTGTGATGAGTAGGTGCCAGCTGAAGTAGCGTCATATTTGAGGAAGAAAGCATCCTCTTAAATTTCCCAGTGGAAGGACTATTGCACAGAAAATTAATGTTAGTGTCACCTGCTATAATTACATGTTCATATGTCGATTCGAGACTAGAGAGGGCAGTTTCGAAGCAGATGAACCCACCTACTTTAGGGGGTTTGTAAAGGACACATATTAAGCACTTTCTGTTAAGTGATTTGATCTCTATGAAGATATATTCCTCTTGTTTATCTACATTGTTGACGGATGTGTGTAGTACTCTAGGTGACAAATCAGAGTGTATGTACACCCCTACTCTGCCCCCTCGTCTGTTGCACCTGTCGTGCCTGAGAAAGATATAGCCATCTAGGTTTACGGAAGTTGTAGGAATACTTGGTTTGAGTCAAGTCTCTGACAAAAACGTGTATATCAGCAGTTTGAAATATATATTTGAACTCGTCGAAGTGAGCTGGCAGAGACTGGACATTTGCATGTGCAATATGCAGCTTGGTGCGTTCGGGTGTTGATTGCCCGAGGAGGTTGCCGACCGATGTTTGTGGGTCGTGGTTAGTGGTGACAAGAGGGTCTGGCATGAGGAATGCGGAAGGCGTGTGAAGGAAAGGGGGGGGGGTGAGGGAGTGTCCTCCCAGTTCTGTGCAGTGAAAGCGGCCCGGAGGGGGAGGGGGTGGGTCCCCGGGGAGGCAACGGGAACTGCGGCCAAGGGCAGCAAGGTCTGCAACGGTTCTGGAAGTAGCTGTGGGCCGACAAGGGAAGGAATTTCGCTAAAAACAACGGGAGTAATCTGCACGTAACGTAGAGTGTGATATTAATTGAGTTTGTGAGGATAACAACTAAAGTATGATGCAGGGTTGCTAATTAAGGATGGAAGTGAGACTACCTTATGTAATAATTAACAAAATTACATGAGAAAAACGATTAAAGATGAAAATAGTTATGTGGAGAAACGAAAAGTTGATAATACAAATAATAACAAAATTACACGAGAAAAAATAATTAGAGATAAAAAAAATAGTTATGTAGAGAAACGAACAATGTCCTAATACATTAGTTAAGATATGGTTGACAGTGTAAACAATATAAACATACAGGTTAGTGGCAGCAAGATTAGACATGATTTAGCTTCTAAAGCACAGGCTTCCGTGTTCATTAACACTGCAAATTGTTTTCTTTCCGTTTTCGGTCTTAACCATTATCCTGCCGTCATTTGTCCATACGTTCTGTAGCCCAAATTTCGAAATCGCGCTCTTCAAAATGTTTAGTCTTTCAGAGGTCAAACCCTCGCATACTGTCAGACCCGACTTCGCGAGATTCTTCTTAGCTCTGAAGATTTCAGATCTTTTCTTATAGGACATAAATTTCACTATTATAGGTCTTGGTTTTGTAGAACCTGGCGACCTACGACCCACTCTATGACTTCTGTCAATGTCACTCAGAGTCACCTGCACGCCTAGCTTCTCTTGGACAAGGTTTATCACTAGTTCATCTGTGTTCTCTCTGCTGCTCTCTGGAATGCCGAACAGTCTGAGATTATTGCGTCTCTGATATTGTTCGAGCTCGTCCGTCTTCTCGATCAATTTCTGTTCGAGCAGTCGTACTTTCTCCTCACTTGCTTTTAACGATGTGTCCAGTGCACGGATCTCACTCGCATTCGCCTCCTGAGTTTTCTGTATTTTGTCCGTCACTGCTGCAGTGACGGCATCAGTGATGGTTTGAACAACGAGCCCGAGCGTATCCGTAGCCTGCAGCGCGGCACTCACCTCACCTCAGCCTTCACGAGTGCGGCGGTGTCAGCGATGCCGGGCGGGGCGGCCGCTACTCCACGCCTGCGCTGTCTCCGGCCTGGCCGTTGGTTGCACTGAGCGTTGTTCGGCGATTTTCCATTTTAAGTGCGATTCCGTGTAATTGGTGCTCAGTATGTGATGTAAAATACGACACTCGGCAGTAGATATACGGCTTTAGTATATGTAGACTGGCCTAACTGCTTAAACCACCTCCAGATTTCACGTAAACTTGCGAGCCAAGCTAACGCAAGTCACTCACTCGCCACCATGTTGGTCACACACCAATATATAATGATTGGTTTTGATGTGGTCTCACTGTTTACACGTGTTCCGGTCAAAGACTGTATAGATCTCCTTTCCCAATTATCTGATAGTACAATTGTGGGACTGTTTAATCACACGTTGACATTGTCGTACTTATTACATGGCGGCCAGTATTTCGACCAGTTGGACGGCGTGGCTCCATCCATAGCCAACCTTTTTATGGCAAAATATGAAGACATCGCCTTGGATACGGCTCCAGCAAAGCAAAGGTGCTTTTATCGCTACGTCGATGACACTTTTATCATCTGGCCCCATGGTCGTGAAAAACTGGGAGAATTTTTAGAACACCTGAACAGCATTCACGGCCACATCAAGTGTATGATGGAAGTCGAGACAGATGGTGCATTTCCCTTGCTTGACGTCCTCGTTCGACGGAAAACCAACGGGCACCTCAGCCACAGTGTCTACAAGAAACCGACACACACAGATCGGTATCTGCACGCTCTCAGCCACCACCATCCGGCACGAAAACATGGCGTTCTGAATACCCTCGTCCATGGTGCTAAAGTCGTCCAAGACGCAGAAAGTCTGCCACTAGAACTGAGCCACCTCCGAAAAGTCTTCCGGCAAAACGGCTACAGCCACGGACAGGTGTCACAGGCTATATCTGGCGTGACATGCAAGAAACACACCGACAGAGAAGAGAACACCAACGAAGAAGAAAGCAAGAAACCTGTGTTTTGCTTTCCTGTGGTACAGTACGTACAGGGAGATGAAGCAGCTTGCACAGGATAGAGTAGCATGGAGAGCTGCGTCAAACCAGTCTCAGGACTGAAGACCATAACAACAAAGAAAGTGTCGCGAAAGATTAGCCGGCTCCTGGAGAGATATAACATTTCATCGGTGTTCAGGCCCCCAGCAAAAATTCGTCAGCTCTCGAGGCCTGTTAAGGACGATCTAGGGATCTAGGGGTTAGAACGCCTCGAGTGTACAAGATACCATGTCAGTGTGTCTGTTACTACGTCGGCCAAACAGAACGCACGGTGGAGAAACGCCGGACGGAACACGAGAGGTGCTTACGCCTACGCTATCCAGAAAAATCAGCCGTGGCAGAACACGCTTTAGAAAATGGACACCGAATTCTATTCGACGAAACATCTGTCGTTATGAAGACGAAGGGATTTTGCGATAGCGTCATAAAAGAAGCTATTGAAATAAATACCGCTGAAAACACCATCAACAAGGACGGAGGTTTGCAGCTCAGCACAGCCTGCGACCCGGCTATCGCGATGTGAAAAAGGGCGCGACTGACGCGGGGTGAAAACATGACCATATATGACGAGGAAGAGAGCACCAGTGACGTCACAGCATGCCGTGAGGCTATATAACGACGCAGCCACGGCGACACAGCAGTGACAATGACCGGGGAGAGCTCGGTCGAAAGCCTGTGGGATTTTAAGCACCTGACGCGGCTGGAAACCCGAGAAAATTTTATTAACCATCAACCTTCTCATAAAATTCACCATCAAACTGAAAATAAGATGTTAAAGCACATGTTCAAATAAGGCCATAATGTTTTTATCAAAATGTTGGCTGATAAAAGATAAAGAGTCCTTTAAAGGTACCTTGGTGTATAATGATAACACGTCAAAACTAACAAGCACATCAGTATTATTTAGCCTGACGTCTCTGAATAAAATCCATAGAATTACGAATGTGGTGACTACATTTTCCTACCAATTCTTTTAATTAGGAAGCTAAGTATTTGGCAGGAAAATACGTTGGTGAACCAATAGTGCTCGTTATAGGTCTCATAGACCTCTAGACGCTCATCCTTACCCATTTTGTGAACCTTAGGAAGACCATAAAATCTCGGTGGTACTGCACCTCGCACTTCTTTGACTTCCTTCGGTAGTGATGAAGCGTTCAGCAAGGCAGCAGTCCTTATTGCCACCTTGTTAGTAGGATCTTTTTTAATCTTCCGGTATGCACCAGAACTAAGTAGACCACATAGCTTTCCCTTGTAGACTTCCTGAGGCAAAAGGACGGTAGCATTACCCGCACACGGCGCAGCCGGAAAACTATAAGCACGACGCCAAAGATAGTACAAGGGTACGAATACCGATACACGCTGCTGCTGCGATTCACGGATAGAGAGGATAACAGAATAAACGCGATAACCGCGCTAGACTAATCACAGAATAGCAACCAAGGTTTAATGCAAAGCATAACACGAGCCAGCCACGGCTCAACCTCCCACCCTCAAACACGATGCCTGGGGGGGGGGGGGGGGGGTCAACCATCAGACGGAGTGGTTATCCTTAACCAGCAGATTCACCGGGCCTAAAATGCGCACAATGGTGCAAGGCCCCAGAAAACGAGGAGTAAATTTACTCATATTTCCTACACGCACCTGCCTAATGGGGAAATTACGGACATAGACCTGATCTCCTGGCCTCCCTCTAAAGGTTCGCCGATGGCGATTGTAGCGCTCAGCTTGATTATTATGGATTCTGAGTATATTACGGCACGGTTCCAGTTTTCCTTGATAACTTGAGGAGTAATATCCGCCGCAGCTAGATCTTGAATCCCCCACAAGTTCGAAAGAGGGGAATTAACAGGATAGGAAAGGATCAAAGAGGCGGGAGTAGTTCGCAAGGCTTCTTGATTGGCGGTATTAAAAGCAAAACTAAGCCAAAGAAGACTGGAGTCCCACTTACTAGGCGTTTTCTGATGATAAATAATCAAAGCGGATTTAAGATTTCGGTTAACCCTCTCCGCAAAGCATCCCTGCGGATAATACGGTGTAGTCGTGATATGCTTGACACCGTTCTGAAAATAGAACGCCTTGAAAGGAGCCGAAAGGACGGCGGTGCATTATCACTAACAATTTTATTAGGGGAGTCAAAAACACTGAAAACATTAGTAAAGTGAGAAATAGTGGTGGTAGCAGTGACGTTAGGACTCGGAAGGAGCCAAGTGAATCTGAAGAACGCATCAGTAATAACTAACACGTATCGGTGACCGTTCTTAGTACGAACTAAGGGTCCTAGATAATAGATACAGAGTTTGTGCATAGGACAGGACTCGCCCTCAGAGCTCAGCAAATCCTTTGAAGAGCATTCTTCGGTTTGGCTACATTACGCAAGCGATGTTGCGATACCATCTCTCTGACATCTCGTTCCATGGAGGGCCAAGTCAAATGCTCCTTATAAGTTCCTAAGTGGCTACCCACCAACGTGTCATGAAAGTAACGAAAAACCGGGCGCACCAGAGCTACTGGCAAACAGATCTTGAACTGCTTCGCATGCCCCACCCTTTTACGCAGAATGCCACTATTAGTAATATACTAATGCGACAGTTCCCCAGCCAAAAAGCGTTGCTTAATCGGCCCCCAAATAGGGCCCTGGTCCTGCTCCTGAGCGACATCATCAAACAAAAGAGGAATTTCACCCAATATTGCCTCCATCTGTCTCCCGGGTTCCCACACTAGGTGTAGATTCGGCGAACATCCGGCTGAGGACATCCACAAGGATATTTTCAGTGTCTCTTCACGTGTTTAACTTCAAATTGAATTGCGTACCGCCCATCTGGCACTACGGCCAATTTTACGCGGTCTAGCCAACACCCAGCTCAAAGCCTGATTGTCGGTTTCTAACTGAAATAGCCGATGCTCAGGGTAGAAGTGGTACTTCTCCAATGCAAACAAAACGGCCAACGCCTCGCACTCGTAGACGGAGTACTTAAGTTCGGCACCAGTTAACCGATGAGACGCGTAAGCTAATGGCTGCCTCTGACCTTCGAACTCCTGGAGGAGGACAGCTCAAATACCAGCATTAGATGTGTCAGTTTGGACAATAAACCTTTTATTAAAGTCTGGTACTCCGAGAACCGGAGGATTGGCTACAGCTGCCTTAATATACTCAAACGCGGCCTCCTGGACAGGTCCTCATTCAAAATGCACTCCCTTCCGGCGCAGTTCGTTCAAGGGCGCCGCCAACTAAGCTAAATTAGGGACAAAACACGTAAAATAGTTCGCCATGCCTATGAATCTAGCAATTCAGCGTTTATCAGTAGGCGGAGGCAACGCCCGTAAGGTCTTAGGTCAGAGTATTCGCATCGACCAAGAGCGAACTGACACTACTATTGACACCTGCTGCCTGGCTACCGTCATCTTACTGGGTTTAGCTGTCAGCCCGGCTCCCTGCAACCTCGAAAGAACTTGCTGGATATGACCCAAATGGTCCTGAAACGAAGGACTATAGATGACTAAATCGTCCAAATAATTACACACACACACTAATTTCAAGTCCCCGAGGATGTTTTCCAGCAAACGAGTTGCCAAACCAAAGGGAACTCTGTTAAACAGATGCCAATCAGTACAAAATGCGATAACATGTTTACATTTTTCAGCCAATGGAATATGATAATAGGCTTAGTTCAAATCAGGAACAGTAAACCAATTAGCACCGGCAAACCAGGTAAGAGTTATGCAGATCAGAGGCAGAGGCACATTCGAAGACAACCTTAGTGTTCAAGCACCCGGTAGTCAACCACAGGTCTGAAATCGCGCCCCTGATCCTTGGGAACATGGAATATGGGGGAAGCATAAGTAGATGTAGAAGGCCTAATAACTCCTTGTTGGAGCATTTGTGATATTTTCGCCTTCAGTTCTTCACCTTAGGAGGTGAGAGGCGATATGGGGACTGCCTGACAGGACTATCGTCGGATAGACGGATATGGTAATTAAGAACATTAGTGACACCCAAGTTATCACTAAGACGCTCAGGAAAACTCTGTAACAAATCCCGTAATTTAGAAGCCTGATGCGTCGAGAGATGGGTAGGATCAAACTCATTAGCCACAGCCTCAACGGCCAATGCATCTGCACTTCGATGCACAATACGTTTAGCGCACTTACAGAAACGAAACTTCTCGACAGGAGCGAACTTAAAGAAAAAGGTGTGGCCAGAATAATCCAAGACTAACCCAGTCATAAGTGAAATCACATCCGAAAATTAGATCGACCGGCAGCTCCTCGACCAAGGGCCAGGAAAAGTCCCCCACCGATATACTTCCTCGGACCCAATCATGCAGAGGCAACACCTGGCCATTGGCCACCCGACATCTCTGCACTGGAGAAAGCACCGACCGAAGTTTCGTAAGATGATCAACTTCCAAAAACCACTCGTAGCACAATAATGAAAAGGAGCTACCAGAAACGGAAAGAGCACAAGTCGGTTCGCCACACACCAAGTGAGCCGCGCTGCCGCACCTGAAACAACCCCGGGGTTCCCTTCTTACTGCTTCAGCTGATGCAGACACTTGGAATTTCCCTTGCCAGTGCCGGCGGCCTGCCCCTTAACTTCGTGACACACATCGTATCCAAGCGGCAACGCCGACATCGCTACAACCGCGGCACGGAGCTCTTCCCAAGTTGAAGGCTGATTACGGAAGACAAAGTGCTACTTATCCGCGACGCATATTGCCTTAAGAACAACGGACACCAGCTCTTGTTCAGGCAAATCGATTAGCAAAACCAAGGACGCCGTCTGAACTCTGTCCACATACTGATGTAACTGCTCTTTATCCCACTGCATTTCCCAAATGTAACGACACTCAAGATATTTTCGAACTCCGGTGGTCAGTCTCTGGCTAATGACGAGCTCTCTCAATTGCTGTAAGGAGAGCCCTTCTGCCATGGCTCGAGAGAGGAGGTTCTGCAACTCACCTCCAGCTAACGGGTACAACAGTGACAAAATTACTTGGTGTGGAACCACGAAAGGGAGCAGCATGTTGTTCAAGACGAATCAACAACCATAATAACTTTTCGACCCGTTCAAGCCGCTCCACGACTAATTCAGTAGTATCACGAAAGAAATACACCAGAGGATTAGGCAACTTGGCAAACATTGAGTCTAACTTCACAGAGGATGTAACAGTGCCGCCCCCGGGCTGGCTCTCGCCCTCTCCCTAACACAGCAAGTCCCGCTCTTCAATCCTCTTCCCATCCCATTCTAAACACGTAGGCTTAAACTTCAATACGCTAACCAAAGATCCCAATTCGACGGTTAATTTTGTATGATGATCTTCCAAAGCTAACATGCCCAAATCCGCTATCCGATTAGTTAAATGCATTAACTGCGCCCACACTCTATCCATTTGACTGACAATAGGTTGAGTGCCTTCCAATACACAAATAGTGTCCTCAAGGCCCCTAACAGCCTTCAACAAAAATTCAGTGACCGCTCCTGTCTCACCCACCACCGCCAGCGTGACGTCAACCGGCTGAAAAACGGCAGCACGTAAACGGGCCACTAAATCCGGAACACTGCCCTCGATGGGTTGGCGCCTTATTGCCAACTCGTAAAGAAGAGGAAGAGAGATTAAAACTCGACTGAAGGCCACACGCCATGGAGAAAACAATTTTACGGCTTAAGGCCTACAGGGAAGAGCTTCTGAACTTCAACTAAAATAGACTAAAGGCTTTATCCTCGGATGAAGGCCACATATGAAACCCAAAAAATCTCACGGCTTAAATCTCAGACAAAGAAATTTCCAATTTTTACTTTCAGCTGGAAAACTTGGCTGAAGGCCACACAAAAACTAGAAAATATCTCTTACGGCTTAAAGCCTAGACAAAATTTTCAACTTTTGAAAAGGCTGAAAACTCGGCTGAAGGCCACATACCAACTTGAAACCAATTTAGGGTTTAAGGCCTAGGCTCAAAAAATTTTCAATTTAAATTTTGAAAGGCTGAAACTCGGCTGAATGCCACATACCAGTCAATAAATTTTTTTTACGGCTTAAGGCCTAAGAAGAAAAGCCTTGCAATTTCAATAAGCAAAAACTCCGCTGAAGGTCACACAGAGTACTTAAGACTAAAAAGTAAATCACTATGTAAAACACTAGGACCGGCCCTCAGAAGGTTCCAAGGATCGACCTTGGGAGGTAACTACAACGCACGTTTAGGTGGGACAGGCAGCCAGACCGATAACTTCTTAATAAGAAGGCAACCCAACCGAAAGCCAGCCGACGAACCAACCAACAAGATCAGTTCTACTTCACCCGAACAGCAAAACAACAACAAGATGTCAACAGCACAACGTTCTGGATACTGGTGGCCGATCCAGCCAAGTCAGAATAAACGCATAAAACTACCAACAACACCTCAGCTGTCGAACTACACGCTGTACTGGACAGTATCAACACGATGTGGAAAATACACTGCCAAAAAGTACGTCAACAACCAGGGCAGGTCACCGGAACATCAACGGCCGCAAGGCAGAAGATACCTCTGGTACACTTCATTAATGAAGGAATGAATTAAATTAAGTTAAACACCACACAGGAAGACGGCTGCAATTCTAGCCGACTTCAATGCACACATGTTGTTGCTCGCGGGAATCTCTGAGAAAGCAACAACCAGGATCAAACGAAGAGATGTGATGGCATGATAGTGTCCAGTTTCGGTGGCTAACGAACTTCGTAACTCTCGCAAGAAGCGCTTCACAACTCCAACCGCGCGTGCACGCCGCCAGCGGCTCCGGCCTGACTATGCGCCACGGAGACCTCCTCGTTGCTCTGCCCCAACCGACCGACTGCCACACACAGCACACCCGGAAAACATATCCGCCACACCAAAGATAGTACAGCAGTACTAGTATCGATACACGCTGCTGCTGCCGCTCACGGAGAGAAGACAGCAGCGTTATGGCGGTAACCGAAGAAGAAATAAGACACCACTGGACTACAACCAATGATTAAAAAAACAAGGCTCCACTCCAGCCAGCCATGGCTCACATACGTTGTAAAGAGCAACGGTCCTGTCACACTTCTTTTCAGTACTCAATACTGCCTTCTCACGTTTCCATCCTGATAAGTCAATGTTGATTTTTATAGAAGAGGTTTTATTTGTAAGAATTGCGATGTTTTTGGAAAATGAAAATATGTTCCTTAATTGTACAACAGTTTTTGTTTCCATACAGACTACACTTTAATGCTTCTGCCAAGAACTGAATTCTGTTTGCGTATTTAACTGGTCAAATTTTTCAGTGAAACGAAAATATGATTCCCTATAAATTGCGCAGTGGGGTTTTGTTCGAAATTTAATAGTCAGACAAAGAATAGGATATGACCAAATGAGGAGTCAAATAGACCAGCGTGAGGCCTAGTTTTGCGAAAAACGATTTAACTTCTTAAAAAAAATCAGGGTAGCTGAGAAAAACTTAAATCTTTCGTTGGGATACATCTGTCATACTGAAGTCATACGCAGTGTTTAGAATTGTGACGTCCATGTCTCATATCTGCCTAGTGTTAGTGTATAGCGAGATGCTTTAGGAACTTGAAGTAGAATGCTACGGACCACAGGGAGTACTCAAAAAATGTCTGTAGTAATTAATTGTATTTTCTTATACATCATAGATATTGTTTTGCAACACTACTATACATCTCACAAATTCTGCAGGTTTGTACATAATGCGGATGTAGTGGAACATAGATGCCCCAGAAAATGGCGTAGAATGTACAAAATATTGATTTGTGTTATGTGAAAACCATCTCTAAATATTATGTCGAAATTTTGTGAGCAATATTTCAGGATTTGTCATACTTATTGTGGTGTCACCGTGAAACGTCCCCTTATTGAAGAATTATACACGACTGTGCTTAAACTGACACACAATATTTTTAGCGCAACGCAATCTGACTTTCAAAAATCCCTACAAAAGAATGGCCCTGACTAACATTAAACTGTACCTTTCAGAAATCACTTACCTCACAAAAATCTTCATTACTCGAACTACTGCAATACAGCGAGCGCCACTACTGCCAGCTAAATAAAAGATTCAAACTACGGAAGGCACTAACTACTGATAGGCATAGTTAGCAAATGAAAGATTTAAATAGAGAACAAACAATGTATTTACCTTACTAGTCATTATATATATAGCAGTTCATGACAAATTACAAAACTCCGCCATCTCTCTCCCCACATCCACCACTGTTGGCGGCTCACCTCCAACTGCGCAATGCTACGTGCTGTTCGCATCCAGCTGCTCCTGCCCAACACTACAATGGCGAGTATTACAACAATGCAAAGCAGCCACAGACTGCACACAGAACAGCCAGTGATTTTCATACAGAGTTGGCGTTACCAATAAAGAAACCTAAACAGCCTACTTACATAGCCCCCATGCTCCCCACAAAAAATTTTACAAATTGTTTTGGGTAGTGGCCAATCATGATTTGATAAAATTTTTCATAATTACAATAACAAAGATATCAAATGCACACACTTATTGATACAATGTTGGTCAAAAGCTAAAATTTCCTCACAGTCTATAAAGACGGGCCTGATTCATCACAGTATTAATTTCAATTTTATGCACAAAGTTTGAGCAGTAAAAGAAAATGCACACGGAAGTAGTGGATTTCCATGCAGTCTTGAAGAAGTAGTGTTGTCCTTCCAATGGAAAGACAGTGCTGACTCTTGACATGCAGACAGGTAATGGGCCACAACAGAGCAAACCCACAGCAGAGTCATTCGACGTTTTGAAGAATATTGGTAGGTAGGTCATCACAGAGTAGACCCACTGCAGTCCTGGTAGAGAGTATGGTATTGGTGGGCCACCAAAGATGCAGACCCACTATAGCCCTTGTAGAGATAATGGTATTGGTGGGCCATCAAAGATGCAGACCCACTGTAGTCCATGTAGAGACGGCCAGCAGCCATCTGTTGCGACTGTGCAGGTGCACAATCACCATCGAAGAGTTTTGCAGAGAATATAGCAAGTCCATAAACCACCACTTGTGCACTCACAAAGTTTTAGAATTGTCCTGAGAACCAGCAGTGCTGTTATCCAGTCCCTTGCTGAATTATTAACACACGTGCAAACACTAACAGTCCCTACTTCTCACATATTGTCCATATACTATGACCAACAGAAACGTGTGCAGTGAAATGTAACTTACAAGTTACTTAATTTGATAAACTGGTGTCAATTACAATTTTATAACATAAAAATACAATTACAATGGTACAAAATACATCATTAAAGAACACAACGATACAAATAACATTTGTGGTACAGGCTTTACAAAAGAATCGAACTAACATATATATCAGTGTTACAGGAATCATGACATAAGTAAATACATAAAAGATCAGAATAACTTTTGGAACATCAACTTTACACATGAGCATTAAAACAAAACAGAATAAATAATGTCTAAACATATTTACAAGGTAAATAAAATATTATTAATGTCAATTATATTTGAGGATAACAGTATTCCTCATCATAGTGAATGTAGCTTAGTATTAGAAGGAAAAAAAATTCTATGAAACTACACAGAGACAGGAAGAAAACAAATACACAAGGGTACACAAACACATAGTGGGATAATACAAAAGGGAAGGACAGGGTTTGTTTTACTGCAGTAGTTTGCATGGAGATCTCCCTTGGTTCATCATTATTCCCAAAAGTCCTATCTATACCTGCCATCTGTACTTTTTTCGTATAACTTCTCAATGCATTTCTTCCAATTCATTGCAATTCATTCTCTTATATAGTCTACCCCCTCTTAAGCTAACTTAAATCTACTGAGCTCAGATGCTAAACTAAGGGACGAGGCAATGCAGCAGCACAAAACTAGTAACACAAACATCAATGACAAAAAATTCAAATTGGCACAGCTATTGCAATATTACAACTAATATAAGGCAACGTGCAGCAAACAAGAAAAATAAATCTGGCTTAGCAGAGTAACACAAATTAAAATTCAGTATCACCATGCCTGGCAAACAGCAGCAGTAAATGCTATAACGTATACCTAAGCATGACTAAGCTCAAGCAGAAAAAATAGTACACTAAAGATAACAATGCAGACAAGGGAAATGTATAATCACATCTTAATGTATATGTAATTAAAGTGGTGCACCACAACAACTTATTGTAAAAAAAAATATTACCATGTACTTGAAAAGAAAATTATGTGTGCAGTTACTGTTACTAGTCCCTTCTTATTGATCTTTCCTTTCCAAGTGCTCCTTTTTTTTTTAAGAATGTGGATTACAAAATTATTATTTAATAGATCTGTTGACAGAAAGTGTTCACATTAGCAAATGCATTTTATTTTATAAAAGCAATGCTGCAACACAGCTGGAAACTATATATCAAATGAAATAAGCAACTATGAAAATCAAAGCATAAAAATATCATTCAATAGTCATGTGACATTTCATAAGTTAGTAGAAATTCTCTCAACTCTCGTAGAAAGACGCTTGTCATAATCAGGCGTGCAGATGTATCTTTCCAAGTAATGAGCGTGTCGTATTTGCGATGCTTTCTCTAAAGAAATGTCAATGGCGAGGATAATGGCCTCTTTTTTTCTCCACCTAATGGCTTTCTTTTGTCAGACGACTACCTCTCAGCTGGGCGCCAAAAACGCATTACGTCAAGGTCACTTACCTTTCTTAATGAAATATTTACGACAGCAGTTTCCGCTACAGTGGCAGTCTCATATAAAAAATTTCACACGTCAAGAATTTGCGTTACAAATCTGTAGAAACAAAGTCTTATTGATATAAGTGTCCAAAAAAAATTTGCGTCGGCATTGTGATACATTCACGCATTTACACACATTTCATAACCCTTAAAGTACGATTCTTGGTTTCCAACATCCTTTTCCACAAATCAGAGTCCCTAACCACTACTCATTATTCATATACTTATTTGTCGACACTTCTTCAATATTTCATCAAAATAAACACGTAGCATAATCAAATTCCTAAACGTACCTCAACAGCATAATACAAATCGTCGTCGTAAAAATAACATCATAACACCTCAGTCAAATCTCAAAATCGTAGTAGCTTCCTCCAATAGTGTCAAAACCTAAAAATAATTCTCTGCTCATTTCAATAGTGTCGTCTACATCAAACGTACTTTAAAAATCATGATCTCATACCAAATATAACATTCAAAGCTCTCATAGTATCACAATGGTTCCGAAAAAAATATGAACAGTTCACAAAGTACAGACAAAATACAATTTCGTAAGTGTGAAGTAATCCAACTCCGTAATTGCGTAAACATGTGTCACTGACATAATAAAAAAAATGTTTATCTCTCAGTTAAATGATCAGATAGCTGTGTATAATTTGTGTGTTAGAGGAATATGGTACCGATGTGTAAAGTTGTATAAGCAAATACCATATTAGCTAGGGCTCCTTGTGCTTGCCAAACACATGGTACACAAAGTGAGCGTGTACCCCCCTGAGGATTAATGTAATTATACCCTCAGGTGTTACAGATTACAGCAATGGAATGAAATGTATCACGGAAAACCTTTGTATCATTGTACACTCCTGGAAATTGAAATAAGAACACCGTGAATTCATTGTCCCAGGAAGGGGAAACTTTATTTACACATTCCTGGGGTCAGATACATCACATGATCACACTGACAGAACCACAGGCACATAGACACAGGCAACAGAGCATGCACAATGTCGGCACTAGTACAGTGTATATCCACATTTCGCAGCAATGCAGGCTGCTATTCTCCCATGGAGACGATCGTAGAGATGCTGGATGTAGTCCTGTGGAACGGTTTGCCATGCCATTTCCACCTGGCGCCTCAGTTGGACCAGCGTTCGTGCTGGACGTGCAGACCGCGTGAGTCGACGCTTCATCCAGTCCCAAACATGCTCAATGGGGGACAGATCCGGAGATCTTGCTGGCCAGGGTAGTTGACTTACACCTTCTAGAGCACATTGGGTGGCACGGGATACATGCGGACGTGCATTGTCCTATTGGAACAGCAAGTTCCCTTGCCGGTCTAGGAATGGTAGAACGATGGGTTCGATGACGGTTTGGATGTACCGTGCACTATTCAGTGTCCCCTCGACGATCACCAGTGGTGTACGGCCAGTGTAGGAGATCGCTCCCCACACCATGATGCCGGGTGTTGGCCCTGTGTGCCTCGGTCGTATGCAGTCCTGATTGTGGCGCTCACCTGCACGGCGCCAAACACGCATACAACCATCATTGGCACCAAGGCAGAAGCGACTCTCATCGCTGAAGACGACACGTCTCCATTCGTCCCTCCATTCACGCCTGTCGCGACACCATTTGAGGCGGGCTGCACGATGTTGGGGCGTGAGCGGAAGACGGCCTAACGGTGTGCGGGACCGTAGCCCAGCTTCATGGAGACGGTTGCGAATGGTCCTCGCCGATACCCCAGGAGCAACAGTGACCCTAATTTGCTGGGAAGTGGC
The DNA here is from genome assembly GCF_021461395.2 of Schistocerca americana. NCBI lineage: Eukaryota > Metazoa > Arthropoda > Insecta > Orthoptera > Acrididae > Schistocerca > Schistocerca americana. The sequence goes on from NC_060121.1 coordinate 65,440,153, forward strand.
GGTGCGGTCCCCTACGGCACTGCGTAGGATCCTACGGTCTTGGCGTGCATCTGTGCGTCGCTGCGGTCCAGTCCCAGGTCGACGGGCATGTGCACCTGCCGCCGACCACTGGCGACAACATCGATGTCCTGTGGAGACCTCACGCCCCACGTGTTGAGCAATTCGGCGGTACGTCCACCTGGCCTCCCGCATGCCCACTATACGCCCTCGCTCAAAGTCTGTCAACTGCACATACGGTTCACGTCCACGCTGTCGCGGCATGCTACCAGTGTTAAAGACTGCGATGGAGCTCCGTATGCCACGGCAAACTGGCTGACACTGACGGCGGCGGTGCACAAATGCTGCGCAGCTAGCGCCATTCGACGGCCAACACCGCGGTTCCTGGTGTGTTCGCTGTGCCGTGCGTGTAATCATTGCTTGTACAGCCCTCTCGCAGTGTCCGGAGCAAGTATGGTGGGTCTGAACCACCGGTGTCAATGTGTTCCTTTTTCCATTTCCAGGAGTGTACTTCAAATATCTTTAAAAATAAATGTTTTAAGTGCGAAATTAATCACTCAAATACGTGTCCTGTAGCGCTAAATGTGCGTCTTGCTGTAAGATAATCTCTGTGGAAGTGTCGTAGTTATCGTCTTCCGAAAGCTAAGTTCTGCAGAAGCCAATGTACTTACCTCATGATACACCAAATTTCAAGTAAACCAAAATGTTGCATTAAAATCTCATTAGCAGTACTGGTAAATGTTCTAAGTATGTGAGCCTTATAGTCATTACGTAATCGTGCAACTAACAAGCAAGAATGTACACACACAATAACACTGTGACGTCTGTTCACTATAACAATGCATTCGTAATTTCTGTTTAAACATGTTCCCTAGGTTATAGACTGGATATTTAACTTCCAACATTGTTGCATGTTAACAGTTTCTTAAGTCTGACAAAGCATACTAGAAATGTGAAGTGAAAAGTTTTATACCAAAGACTAAGTTAAAAAGCAGATTATCTCTCAATAAATGGTTTTACATGTGAAATGTGATGTAAACCTTTACTCTTCCTAGTACGCAGACTTTCAACTGAAAAGCAATTGTCATGTTTTATATGTCGGTAAGGAATGCTAAAATTTTTCTCAAGGTTAGCGTCTATGTTATTTTTCTCTGAGCCAGCCGGCGCACGCGGCTGCCTGTGGTGCGAGTCATTGTCTGTCTCTTTGTTGGCGCGCACCGTTATTGGGATTAGGAGAGCTAACTTCTACAAATTCACCGTGACGAGAGGGCCCTGCCCTGTTTAAATCCCGCCAGTTCTGATGAAATTCAGGTCTGTCGTTATGATTATCTCGTTTGTCGTCATGTCGGTAGATTTTATAATTTCTTTCTTGTCGGTCATGTGGTGGAGAATTTCTTCCTGAATCGTAACTGCCCGCTGAACTGTTGCGTCTGAAGTTATTCTGTCTCCCTTGATAAAAATAGTTCTGGTTACCATATTGTCTGTTTCTATGATTGTCTCTGTCATATTCATTACTACGGAAATGCGATCTTTCTCTGTAACTATTATTACTCTGCCAGTGGTTGTCATATGGGTGGTGTCTGTTTGGGTCACGATTTTCGTTGTAAGAATAGCCTTGTCGTGTCCAGTTATTGTTTCTGTCGTCACGGAATTGTGACGTATGTGACCTGTAGTGATTATTTTCCTGTTTGCGCATCCGGCGACTGTCTGTGTCAATTTCTAATTCTTGTAAGAGTCCTTGAAAAGCTTCAATGTCGTCTTTTCAACGTCCTGCCAAAATAATATGTCGTAAATGTTCAGGTAATTTGATTAAGCAAATGCGGATGAGTTCTGAGGGGCTGTATGGGTTTGTCAGGTACTGATTCTTGCGCAACATGTCTTCAAAATATTTGACAAGACTGGAAAATTCAGATTGTTCAAAGTGTTTCATCATCATGATGCTATGTTTTACTCGGTCTTGTGTAGCTTGAGACCAATATGCTGAGAGGAAGGCATGGTCAAATTCTCCTTCACTGTGGCAATTGTGAATGACCGATCGCATTCTCACAGCTGGTTCATTCTCTAAGTAGCCACACATAAATTCTAATCTGTGTTCTAACGACCAGTTGGGAGGAAAACAATGAGAGAATTGATGGAGCCATGCTTGTGGATGAATGTCGTTGCCAGAATTCTTAAATGTTTTGAATTTACGTGTAGTAATGAACAGCTTATAGTCAAAATCATCATGTCGGCGAGTCGCATATTAGGTCGTGTCGGCCGTTCCATCTCAAAATTCGGTGCACATTGCCAATTTCTTTCATAACTTCCGAAATGCCCTGTGTTATTATTTTGTGGCTGTTCTGTATTTCTATGTCCCTCTTCCCGTACTGGAGCGCGAGTGTCCTCTGAAATATGTAATTCTTGTATTACCTGCGTCAACTGATCTTGTACTTCCCGGATTTCTCTTTTGCACTGTGTATTGATTTGATTTTGATTTTGTTTGAATTTTCTAATTTGTTCATACTCTTCTGTGTCAGTGAAGGCTACAGTTCTTGTGTCATTCAGATCATCATCTACCTTTGCAGATAAGTTAGTGACCTGATCCGAAAGTTCGGCTACTTTCTCCAATAGTGAACACATTTCCTCAGTGTGTTTTTCTGAACCAAGTTTCAGAGTGTCCATTTGTGTTGAAATCGAATCTACTGTGTCCTTTAAGTTTTCCTGAGTTGTTGCAAGTTGCGTAACCGAATCGGTAGATGCAACTGAGTCAATTTTAGCCCACAAGGTCTCATGATTTTCATGAACAATGGTTTGCAGTTCTTTTATGGCTGCTTCGTGATTCTGTAATGCATTTTCATGGCGCGAAAAAATAGGTTGAAAATGCTCACAAATTTGTATTTTTACGTCATTACAGACTTTTTGACATTGCGATTCAATGTTATGTAACTCGGTAGTTAAATCTTGACGTGTTTGTTCAAGTATGGTGTCTAACTTTTGAAGATTTTGTTCCATTGTGTCTAACTTTTTAAGATTTTGTTCCACTGTGTCTAACTTTTGAAGATTTTGTCCCATTTGTTTCTGATTTTGTTCAAGCGTTGTGTCTAACTTTTGTAGCCTTTGTCCCATTTGTTGCATTAACTGTAATAACAATGCACTGGTGTCTGAAACATGTTCCTCAGTGCTTTCCGGCAGTGAAGTTGCACCGGCAACATTTACATTTTGACAAGCAGAAAATGTGTCTTGACTTATTTGCGAAAACGGTGAAGACTCAAAACCTGAATGTACAGTATTTGCAAAATTGTGTCCTGTCATTTCGGAGTCCTGAGGCGAGCTGTTGCCGACTGATCTATCGATAATCATTCCCTGTTCACTACCTGTTTCACTGCCTACGCCATTGTTTGCCGCCCGCTCCATTTCCCTATGCACAGTTACCAAATTACTACTTTGAACATTAGTTAATTTATTACTCGGTGGCGCTAACACACTGCTTTCGTCTTCACTGTCATTTCTCAGTTTACTTTGAAGCCTAGTATTACGTTTTTCACACGCCATTATTGTCACAATATTTCACACGATAACACAGAAAAGCACAATTTGAAGAGCAAAAATAAGAGATCACATTAACATAGCACTGAAAATAATATCTAGTTAATTGCAGCTGCGAAATACTTGGTGCAAATCTACATGCATGCCACAACTGTTTTACTGTACAACAATGAAAAACTACAACTACAAAGGAAATTCTCTCTATGATTACGCGCTAACAATAAACAACAGCTACACTAATTACACAAACTACAAGAAAAAATCAGAAGATTCCAGTGCAGTATCCTCGGCTAAGGGTCGACATATGAAACGTCCCCTTATTGAAGAATTATACACGACTGTGCTTAAACTGACACACAATATTTTTAGCGCAACGCAATCTGACTTTCAAAAATCCCTACAAAAGAATGGCCCTGACTAACATTAAACTATACCTTTCAGAAATCACTTACCTCACAAAAATCTTCATTACTCGAACTACTGCATACACAGCGAGCGCCACTACTGCCAGCTAAATAAAAGATTCAAACTACGGAAGGCACTAACTACTGATAGGCATAGTTAGCAAACGAAAGTTTTAAATAGAGAACAAACAATGTATTTACCTTACTAGTCTTAATATATATAGCAGTTTATGACAAATTACAAAACTCCGCCATCTCTCTCCCCACATCCACCATTGTTGGCGGCTCACCTCCAACTGCGCAACGCTACGCGCTGTTCGCATCCAGCTGCTGCTGCCCAACACTACAATGGCGAGTATTACAACAATGCAAAGCAGCCACAGACTGCACACAGAACAGCCAGTGATTTTCATACAGAGGTGGCGTTACCAATAAAAAAAACCTAAACAGCCTACTTACAACCGCCAGACACCACACTTGCTAGGTGGTAGCCATTAAATCGGCCGCGGTCCGTTAGTATACGTCGGACCCGCGTGTCGCTACTATCAGTGATTGCAAACCGAGCGCTGCCACACGGCAGGTCTAGAGAGACTTCCTAGCACTCGCCCCAGTTGTACAGCCGACTTTGCTAGCGATAGTTCACTGCGTACTTACGTTCTCATTTGCCGAGACGATACTTTAGCATAGCCTTCAGCTACATCATTTGCTACGACCTAGCAAGGCGCCATTATCAGTTACTATTGATATTGTGAATCATGTACCGTCAAGAGCGACGTTCATCATTAATGGATTAAAGTTAAGTACGTCCGTTTTTCTAAATTCTAATTTCCTTGTCCTGTTCCAGACCACACGCCAGCCTGCATGAGCTAAAACGCGTGCCTTTCGGCCTCCTCTAGTAACACGGTGTTGGCTCTCCTGCCAACCACAACATTGCCCGGATTTACTTGTGTAATGGCTTCGCCACAATCTCCAGATGTACTGTCTGAATCTTATCGCTTACAGAATCAGCAGACGCAGGCCTTACTGGATGCCCTTGGACAGCTCGTCCAGGGTCAATGTGCAATGCAAAACAATGTGGCAGTAGCCGCTCCACCGCTGACGCAACCACAACACGCTGTTGCACCAACTTTTCGACCTTTTGATGCTGCACTGGAAAGCTGGACGGAGTGGTCACGCCAATTTGGATTCCATCTCGCCGCCTACAGAATTCAAGGTAACGAGCCGCTGCCTTATCTCTTATCATCGGTCGGCGTACAAATGTACCGTGTGATAGTCAAATTATTTCCCCGACGCGACGTAGCAACTTTGTCCTATGAAGAAATTTTGTCTGCATTAGATGCATATTTTAAAGAATCAGTCAATGTAGTTGCGAAACAGTATACCTTCTTTCGTACAAAACGTACGGCAGGTCACACTAATTGGGAGTGGGTGCAAGGCCTTACTAGGGATTGTGCTTTTGAGTTTCAATGTGGACTCCCTTATTCAGATACTACGGTACGTGATGCAATTGCACAGAACGTTTCTGATGTTCGTATAACGGAACAGATTTTGAAACTAGTCAATCCCTCCCTTCAACAAGTGATGGACATATTGGATGGGCAGGACACACTTGACTTTGCTCAGGAATCATTTGAAACTTCACCAGCCGTGTGTCAGGTTAACCGGCCCACAGGGCGAGCTGCACGGAGCACTAAACAGCCCTTGCGCCTGGCCGCGCCGCTGCCGCCAAGCTCTCAGACCCGTGTGCCACGCCAGCAAGCAAATGCAGTGCTAAAATCATGCACGCGGTGCGCTACTAGACATTCGCGTGAGAATTGTCCGTCATGACAAGCTGTTTGCTTTTATTGTAATAGAAAAGGACATGTTCAGAGTGTTTGCCAGAAACAGCTCAGATCGGAAGCTCAAAACCATTCCAGGCCCTTTGCTTCGCGCCGGAATCTGAATCGAACCGAGGATACTCAGGCTCGCGAAACTTCGCCCATGGAAATTCATGTAGTTCATTCCACTCCGCCCAGTGCCACTCTCTCTAACAGTGATTGTGTTCGTCCCACAAATAGTGTGCATCGACATCGCCAGAACTCCCGTCGAGTTGCAAGTGATTTTGTACCAGTCTCAGTTTACGTTGCACGAGACAGTCGCTCTTGTCGTCAGCAGGACAATAAACTTTTTGTGCACTTGGACATTAACGGCAAAGTGATACCAATCCAGCTCGATACCAGGGCTGCAGTTTCACTGACCAATCAAGACACTTACAAACTGCTGGGCACATCTCCGTTGTGTGCCGCACACGTTAAGTTAACTAGCTATTCAGGTCAAAAGATCCCTGTGTTAGGACAGTGCAGCCTTCTTGCAACATACAAACAAAACTTGTGTCATTTTACGTCCTTCGTTCTTCTTCTGCAGTGAACTTTGTTGGTTTCGATTTATTTCAGTTGTTTAACTTGTCTATAGTTAATCAGGTCCTATCAGTGAAACAGACTGTGCCTTCAGACAGTGTTTCTCGTCTATGTGAAGAATTTGCAGACATATTTCCACCGGGCCTTGGTTGCGCTAAGAACTATAAAGCACATTTGGAACTGAAAGTAAACGCGAAACCGAAATTTTTCCGAGCGCCCAATGTTCCCCACGCATTGCGTGATGAGGTCGCAAAAACATTACACGATTTGGAATCAAAAGATCTAATTGAACGTCTGCAGGCTTCTCTCTGGGCATCACCCTTATTAATTTTGCCAAACCATTCCGGAAAATTGAGACTTTGTGTGGACTTCAAGGGAACAGTGAATCCACAAGTAGTGATTGCAACTCTTTCTTTACCCCGCCTGGAAGATCTTTTTGACAAACTGTGCCTGGGTAAATGTTTTTCGAATTGGACCTCGCAGATGCGTCCTTGCAAATACGAGTGGACGAACAATCCCAGCGCGTTTTGGTGGTTAACACGCATCTTGGGTTGTATCAATTCATACGACTGCCATTCGGGTGTGCATCCGCCCCTGCATTGTTTCAGCAATATCTACGAACTGTTTGTGCGTCGGTCCCTACTGCAGCAAACTATCTGGACGATATTGTGATCTCCGGAAAGACGGAAGAAGAACATTTGGCCAATCTCGGAACTTTATTTCAGGTCTTGCGACAAAATGGTCTTCGCTTGCGGAAGGACAAATGTGTGTTTGCTGCTCGTGATTTGCCATACCTGGGACATGTACTCAATGCCCAAGGCATACATCCCAGTCCCACGCACCTTCGTGCCATACAAGACTTGCCTTCGCCACAGAATTTGAAGCAGCTACAGAGTGTGCTGGGAAAAATCTACTATTATCACCGATATGTTCCACACGCCTCTTCCATTTCAGCTCCGCTTCATCGCTTACGCCGTAAAGGTGTTCCGTTCGTCTGGACGACGGAATGCGAACGCGCCTTTTGCCAGTTGAAATCGGCGTTGCTTTCCAATACTTGCCTCACGCCATTCGATCCCCAGAAGCCCCTTTTGTATATGGTGGATGCATCGGATTTCGGGATCGGTGCTGTGCTTGCGCACAAAGATGGCTCGCACGATCACCCTATTGCCTTTGCGCCCAAATTGCTCTCGTCTGCGCAAAGAAATTATTCACAGATCGAGAAAGAAGCATTGGCTCTCGTATTTGGTGTTACAAAGTTTCATGATTCCTTGTACGGTCGTCACTTTACCATAGTCACAGACCACAAACCTTTGACATCGCTTTTTCATCCGAACAAGCCTGTACCTCCACGTACAGCGCAGAAATTCATTCGCTGGTCTATTTTCCTCTCGCAGTACCGCTACGATATCTTGTATCGGTCCACTGCTAAGCACGGAAACGCCGATGCGTTGTCCCGTTTGCCTGTTGCTGAGGATAGGGCATTCGATTCCTCCGAACTTGATTGCATGTTCATTGATGCAGAAACCGATGACGTGGTCGAATCGTTTCCGATTGATTTTCGTCGTGTAGCTACACTCACAGCTGCGGACCCTGTCCTTGCTACCGTTCTGCGTTTTGTTGCTACGCAATGGCCCTTGTCAAAGTCACGGATCGGGGACCCGTTGGTTCGCCGATTTTTTGCTCACAAGGATAGACTTTTTGTTCGACGTGGTGTTTTGCTGTTGCGTTCTGATAATGATCAGTCCAGGGTCGTGGTCCCACGTTCGTTACAGTACTCTGTCTTACAGCTTCTCCACCAAGGACATTGGGGTATAATGAGAACGAAACAACTTGCTCGTCAGCACTGTACTTGGTTCGGAATCGATGCCGCGATTACGAATATGTGCTCTTCTTGCATGGTGTGTGCCGAAGAACAATCAGCACCACCGCGGAAATTCTTTGCATAGCCAAACGCCACTTCCCCTTGGAAACGCTTACACATCGATTTTGATGGTGGATTCTGGAATGCTCGATGGTTGGCTGTGGTAGATTCACTCAGTAAGTTTCCTATTTTTGTCGGGATGTCTTCCACGACGTCATCTGCCACCATCCAAGCGTTATCTGCTATCTTTTGCATTGAAGGTCTTCCACAGACTATTGTTTCCGAGAATGGCCCACAATTCATGTCCGCAGAATTTCAGTCATTCTGCAAGGCCAATGGTATTCAACATCTGACGTCCGCGCCGTTTTCGCCACAGTCAAACGGTGCCGCTGAGAGATTGTTCAGGACTTTCAACTCACAGATGTTGAAGTTAAAATATTCGCATTTTCGGGAGGACGCGTTATTGCTCTTTTTCTCCTCGTATCGTTCTCAGCCCCGAGATGGTCGCTCGCCAGCTGCGTTGCTCCACGGTCGTCATCATCGAACCTTGATGTCTTTGCTACTTCCGCCGCATCAGGTTCCTGTGCAGCGGCAGACACCTGCTTTTGCTCCAGGCGACGTTGTCTACTATCGCCACTATCGAGGTTCTCGGCGTTGGCTGGAAGGGCGAATTCTTCGATGCCTCAGCCGCGATATATATCTGGTTTTGGGGGCCTCTGGTGAGGCGCGTCGGCATCTCAATCAGCTGCGCCTGTTCTCCCGCCTGTTCTCCCGCCGGCGACGCCCGCAGTGGACACTTCGCTGCAGCCGCCGGGCGCCTCCCTGGGTCACGCGCCGCCGATCGCTTCCCCGGGTCAGTTGTCCTCCGACATGGAACTCTTGCCCGCTCCGGACCATATGTCGTCTTCGCCCGTCGGGTGCCCCTATTGTCTCTCTGCGGGCGCATACACCGCATGTTAGCGTGCACCCTGGAGCAGGTTTTCAGACGTTTCCTAGCTCCCCGCGGTCCGAAGGGCAGGGTGCGGGTGGCACAGCCTCTCCTGTTGTTAGGCTCCCCACCTCGTCACATGCGTCAACATGGGGTCCTCCCCACGGCGGGCGGAAGCCTTATGCCACAACCGTACGCCGATTTGCGGGGGAGGAATGTGGAGTCACCACCAGACACCACACTTGCTAGGTGGTAGCCTTTAAATCGGCCGCGGTCCGTTAGTATACGTCGGACCAGCGTGTCGCCACTATCAGTGATTGCAGACCGAGCGCCGCCACACGGCAGGTATAGAGAGACGTCCTAGCACTCGCCCCAGTTGTACAGCCGACTTTGCTAGCGATAGTTCACTGCGTACTTACGTTCTCATTTGCCGAGACGATACTTTAGCATAGCCTTCAGCTACGTCATTTGCTACGACCTAGCAAGGCGCCATTATCAGTTACTATTGATATTGTGAATCATGTACCGTCAAGAGCGACGTTCATCATTAATGGATTAAAGTTAAGTACGTCCGTTTTTCTAAATTCTAATTTCCTTGTCCTGTTCAGACCTCACGCCAGCCTGCGTGAGCAAAAACGCGTGCCTTTCGGCCTCCTCTAGTAACACGGTGTTGGCTCTCCTGCCTACCACAACACTTATTCCACAACTGGTGTCCAGATACAAACGCTCTAAAACAAAAAATTTAACTCTGAAAATCCTAGGTTCACTTGAAAACATGTATCTATTAGGCGGGTGCAGAAGTTCATAGCGTTTTTGTTTTGCAAGCTTGTATTCGGGTTGCTATGGGTTTATTTATCGATTCTCAATTTTTATTTGTAGTTCACTGTTGCTTTTTGAGTATACGTGTTGAAATTTTGTTGTTTGAAGATAGTGAGTGGAGCTGTCGACGCTACAAAATGGAGTACAAACAGGAGAAATTGGAACATTTCCGACATTTTTCGCGGTCTGAGTTCATTCGAAGGGCGACAGCAGCGGAGGCGCCCAGAAACATGTGCACCGTGTGTCGGGATAATACTACTGGACAGAGCACTCTAAGCAAATGGTTTTCTCGTGTTAAGGAGGATCGTGTTGACGTTAATAATTTCGGTGTTTGATGAAAGTCGTTTACACTCGTGAACCCACAATGATCCATACGAGTGTACTTGAGAGCAGGTAAATGTGATGAACTGCTTCACTACCGTACGAATTTACATGCAATGGGAAAGACTCAAACATCAGTTGTACGGGTGCCGCATGCTCTAAGCCAAAACCACAAAATCAGCGTATACCACTGCTTGGCTCGTGAGCAACACCGATGATTACTACCCTGTACCGCTACTGGTGACGAGAAATGGAGTTTTTATGCTAACACAGGGAAACGAAAGGAATGTTTAAGCCCAAACAAAGCAGCAACGACCTGCAATCATCCACAAAAGACAATGTTATGCAGCTGGTGCGCTACGAATTGCTTCCACGAAGTGTAACCATGACTGCTGACGTTTATTTTCAACAACCGAGACGTCTTGCAGACGCAATCTAAGAACGACAAGCAGGAAGATCGCGTGAAGTGGTGCTACTCCACGATAACGACCACCCGCATTTTGCTGGACTGACAGAAGACAGTATACGGGAGTTGTGTTGGGAAGTCCTTCCCCAACCACCTTATTCAGTTGATCTTGCGTCGCCATACACAGATACAACCTTGAATTAACTTCCCTTTGCAATGAAAATGCTCTATGAACATGGCTAGACGAGTTCTTCTCCCAAAAATCACGTGATTTCCACAGTCGCGGAATAGAAAACGTACACCAGCGTTGGCAGACTGTTGTAAACAAAGAAGGAGAATGTATTATTGATGACAAAAGTCTGTGATATGTTTGAACTTATGCACCAACCAAATACCTTTTCTGCAGTCCGCAGAGCTTACCTGTGTGACGGGATGCCGCAGCGTCAGGGGAACGTGCAGACGGCCATGAGGTTGCCCCGCTGATGAACAATAGAAGGCGTAGGACAGTATCTGACAACTTCTCGAGCGTGAAACTACCCATTTCAGTGGTAGTATTGATCGTCACGTGAATAGTTTTCAGTCTCAGTTTTTTGACGTTATAACAACAGCAGCTGCTGAAGAGCACTGAAAGACATAAATCAAAAGAAGGCAGCTGTAGTAGACGAAATTTCTTCAGAATTGTTGAAAACCTTGGGTGAACTTACCTTCGTACCACCATTCCACTAGGTAAGCGAGATATATGTATCGAGTAACACAGACTCTGACATCATTAAAAAATATAATAACTGCAATTCGGAAGAAGCTGTCATCAGTGAAGAATATTACGGTTACGAAGACGGCTCGGACGCAATATCAGCAGAGGTCAGTTATTGGATGCAGCTGTATTCCGAGCACTTTATTCACCGTGGTCGTTTCTTTACATTTGATCAGCCAGATAGGATTCTACAAGCAGTCAGCTGAATTACTTCTTAGCAGCTTCCCTTACGGTTGGGCAATGCCTTTGCCACACACTAAAAAAAAGACGTATTACCCAAAAAAATTTTCAATGTAAAAGGATTCCTTTCCGGGTTAATGGTTGGTTTAACGATATCTCTCAGCATTCGCAACCACTGTGTCCTGATGAGTAGTAAATCTTCTTCGCCTCAGTATCATCCACGGGGAATTATCCTCCTAACTTACAGGCAAAGCAAGTGGAGGTCCTTTCTGTACATAGAAAAGCTTGGTGAATGTTGGGCGGTCACATCATTGTCTGGCGAGTTGCCATACCTACCTGTCACTCTGGGAATGATGGGATTCCCTCAAATATATATATATATATATATATATATATATATATATATATATATATATATATATATATATGAAATACTCCTTCAGATGTACGCGTGAGACATCTAGCAGTTGACGCCTAAATGTGGTTCCTTAGGTATCGGAATACCACCTTCAGCCGTCTTAATTTATTTGCAATGGATTTCGGTGTTACTCCATCTTCTTGCATGTCTACGGCACCATATGACCATGCGTGTACTGGCTAATAATCATTATACACACATCTCATACAGGGTATAACACTGAAAATGCACACAAAGTACCTCCTGCAACATTCAAAATTTTCGCCGTTTAATTTTCGTCGATAACTTGCACTATACTCTTGATTCTGAAGGTATACGCTGTACTACAGAAACTAAATACATTAGTACTTCGATTACGTATTAAATACAAATTTGACTGTATATAATTGATTGTAATTATAATAGAAATATTGTAAATTGCTGGGTAATAGCCAAGGGAACTTTATTGAAATGTATCCATAGCAACGACGAAATGATAATAGTTGTACCGATGTTTACCTTTGCGTATGGAGAGTCTCTGTCGCGTTGCGTGCAGATGGGAGGCAGAGCAGCTTGTGTCGTGAAAGAGTGCGGAAGTGTTTGTTGGGCGCTCCGGCGGACCCGGTGTGCACCTATACTCGCGCCAGTATAGATATCCCGGACTCGTTAACCTATGATTATTGAGAGCACGGCAGGAGTGGACAGGCGGAGGAAGCTGCAGTTTCAACTGTTGCCTGTCCCATATTTATCCGTGGCTCTGGAGACGACTCGGTGTTCCTCTCATCAAGCAGCAGCAGCAACAACAACAACGGCAGCTCAGCATTGTCGTCGGCTACATTCTTGTCGTCCGCACAGCTACAATATCGTAAGACTGTTAACTGACAAACATTGTAATATAAAAGCTTCACCCAGCAACATTTCATTCACAGAGTATGAATAACCTGAATAATAACTTGCAAAAGTTAAAACTTCTAGGGCATCTGTGTTGTATTGTCTTCAGACAATATTACCATGCGGGGTTCCTTTCCATTCAATGCAATCATCGAGTGTCATAAGAATATGAAAACTGGTTAAATATTTACTGCTAGTTTCGTGTATTTCGTACTGACCAGTTTCAGTCTACATTTTCTGCCTCAGTAACTCTTCATTCTCGTATTGCTTAACAGAGGCTATTTACAGTAAAGTAAATTTTGCTGGCAAAACTAATAACTACAGATACAATATAAATTAAGAGAGAGCAATTTCATTTATTCTGTATTAACCTTAGTGAGTGACCTCTGCTGGCTTGATATTTATTTGATTGTTGTTTTTTGAAAAGTGAAACCGATTGCTCATTGGCTTAAAGGTAATTCGGTTCAATCTTTCAATAATCAAAAATAAATTGCTTGCCGTTTTCTAAATTTTGCATTAAGTTACACTGAGGTTACTCACTGATATTTTTTCTTCTCTTTTTTTTTTGCATAACAAACTTTTACTTAACCAGTAATTACATTTAACGTTCCTTTCAAAATTTAGTGTTTCAGAGTGAGTAACTGCAAGTAGTGGGGCAACAAGGACGTGGCCGCAAAGTACCGTTATCCAAGACGGCGGGCGTCACCCCAAGTACCGTTATCCAAGACGGCGGCCGTGACGGAAGTACGTGATGTCAGCTGATCACGCGATTGACGTCAGCTGATGACTCGAGTACCGTTATACAAGATGGCGGCTTTTGGAGGGAAGATAGCAGATTTGTGCTACCTCTACTAACCTAAGAAAGTAAAACGCCACCCTGACAGCACGTTTGAATTTTGGAGGGAAGATAGCTCAATTGCGCTACCTCTACTAACGTAAAAAAATTGGGGGAAAGACTGGGCTACTTCCACTAACCTGAGTCAACTCTCCTAGGAACTAGGTATAAGTGTTTATTTAAACAATTAGAGGTTGAAACACCATCAAGTGTTTTCGCCATCCTCTTGTAAAATGTTCACGACTTTTCCTCTAAGAGCTTACTCCTGCAGCTGAGGCCAGTTAGTATGGTATTCCGTTCAATTCGAATATAATTTTTATAAATTTGTTTAAATTTGCTTAAATTTGTTGAGATAAGTTTAAATTTGATTAAATTTGTTTAAATTTATTATCTACCTGCACCATTAGTGTCATGTTAGCACCACAAGAGGCTGAGATATAGGTTGTCGGTATGTTACATGAAACAATTCTGCTCTACACATAAGTCCTTATTTAAGCAGTTAGAGCGAAATAAACGTGCATTTTCCAAGAGGATTGTGGTACTACCTCTAAGAACTTACTCCCGCAAATCATGGGAGTTAGTATAGTGTTGCCTCCACTAGATCCTGCTCATTCAATTCGGAAATACTTTGTTTCAATTTATTATCTACCTACAGCATTAGTGTCGTGTTACCGCCATAAGAGGCAAAGATATCGATAGCTCTATTACTTGCACTGGACATAAGTCCTTATTTAAACAATTAAAACCACTACAACCATCAAATGTGTTCACCACCGTGTTTTAGAATGTTCACGAAATTTGCTCTGACAGTTTATTCTTGCAGCTGATGAGAGTTTGTATGGTGTTTCCTACCAATTCGAATATAATTTGTTCAAATTTTTATAAATTTATTACCTATCTACACCATTAATTTCATGTTACCTCCAGAATAGGCTGAGCTATCGATAACTGTATTATATGCGCTAGATATAAATCTTTATTTAAACGATTAGACCACTAGAACCACCAACTCCGTTCACGAAATTTGCTCTAACAGCTGATGGGAGTTGGTATCGTGTTTTCAATTCAGTTTGACTATAATCTCTATAAATTTGTATAAATTTCTTTAAATTTGTATAAATTTCTTTAAATTTGTTTAAATTTATTATCTACCAACAGCATCAGTGTTGTGTTAACGCCATAAGAGGATTAGATGTCGGTGTTTGAATAGCTGTATTACATGCACTGGACCTAAGTCTTTATTTAAACAGTTAGACCCACTATCAAGATCAAATGTGTTTGCCATCCTCTTGGAAAATGTGCATGAATTTTGCTGAGGAGGAGGGGGGGAGGGGGGGGGGCGTTAGCATGGTGTCGCCCGCACTAGAGACTGCTCGTTCATATAGGCAACAAAATGTGTTCACTACGCTTCTAAATACCTCGTTTCAACAACTTTTCAAGGTCATCCAACCACATTTTCTACACGTATGGAATTACGGATCTCACCTAGTTTATTACGCTGATACAAAATACTCACCATGCCAGCCGTCTGGAGGGGAGAAAAATTGGTGTGAAAAAAGGAATCACCCTGTTCTGGGCTGCTGGAGAGAGGAGGGAGTGTACTTTATTTATTTTTTTGAACAACTTATTTAGCTACGGATTTCACCTAATTTATTTATCACGCTGATGCAAAACACTCACCCTAATGTGCAATATACAGTTTACAGACCACGAAACTACTTGTAAATAATAATACATTGCACTGATGTGCCGAGAAGCAAGCAACTCGTAAATTACGAAGTCGCGCAGTGGCTAACACACTGGACGTGCATTCGGGAGGACGACGGTTCAGTCCCGCGTTCGGCCCGATCCTGATTTAGGTTTTCTGTGATTTCCTTAAATTGCTTCAGGCAAATGCCAGGATGGTTCATTGGAAAGGGCATGGTCGACTTCCTTCTGTGTCCTTCCCTAACTCGATGAGACCGATGACCTCGCTGTCTGGTCTCCTTTCTCTAACAACCCAACTCCTAAATTACCGAAATAGTCAAGTACATACCATGCAGACGTGCAATCTACTCGTAGCTAACCAAAATGATGCACGCAAACACGCTTAAAACGCTTAACCGCCCGAAAATAATTCAATGCACAACACTCGCTGCAAGTAAAAATTCCAACTTATCAACCACTCGAACCCTGATTCTACTGCATTGAAAGTGTTGTGGGTTGGCAGGAGAGCCAACACCGGGTTACAAGAGGAAGCCGAAAGACACGCGTTTTAGCTCACGCAGGCTGGCGTGGGGTCTGGAACAGGACAAGGAAATTAGAATTTAGAAAAAACGGACGTAACTGGTGGAATACTTAACCTTAATCCGTTAATGAAGAACGTTCGTCTTGACGGTACATTATTACAGTATCAATAGTAACTGGTAATGGCGCCTTGCTAGGTCGTAGCAAATGACGTAGCTGAAGGCTATGCTAACTATCGTCTTGGCAAATGAGAGCGTATTTTGTCAGTGAACCATCGCTAGCAAAGTCGGTTGTACAACTGGGGCGAGTGCTAGGAAGTCTCTCTAGACCTGCCGTGTGGGCCGGCCGGAGTGGCCTAGCGGTTCTAGGCGCTGCAGTCTGGAACCGAGCGACCGCTACGGTCACAGGTTCGAATCCTGCCTCGGGCGTGGATGTGTGTGATGTCCTTAGGTTACTTAGGTTTAATTAGTTCTAAGTTCTAGGCGACTGATGACCTCAGAAGTTAAGTCGCATAGTGCTCAGAGCCGACCAACCTGCCGTGTGGCGGCGCTCGGTCTGCAATCACTGATAGTGGCGACACTCGGGTCCGACGTATATTAACGGACCGCGGCCGATTTAAAGGCTACCACCGAGCAAGTGTGGTGTCTGGCGGTGACACAACAGAAAGCCAAAGTGCACACACGCCCCTCCAATTGCAGGAGAGATAAGCTAAGTTATTGTATACACTCTGGAGCCGAGCGACCCCTATGATCGCAGGTTCGATCCTGCCTCGGGCATGGATGTGTGTGATGTCCATAAGTTAGTTAGGTTTAATTAGTTCTAAGTTCTAGGCGACTGATGACCTCAGAAGTTAAGTCGCATAGTGCTCAGAGCCATTTGAACCATTTTCAAGTAATTGTTCTTGAATTATTTTGCTCGGGAAACTGACCCAAATATCCATCCTAATTACGTAATTAATCACAATTACGCAACTATGTGCATAGCGCTGCAGAAGGACGGCTTAAATTGGTTAAAATTAACTATACAACTCACCTTATCCTGCTTTAATTACACAAGTATATGGATAACACTGAACAAGGACAGCAATAAACCCGCAAATACTGACAACTCGTGTTATCGTGTTCGGGAAAAATATTGTACCACTCGAAACCAGCGACAGTAACACACAAACTCTACCCTACACCTACAAGCTAGGGGAAAAACGTTCAACTCACTAGATCCTGCTGTTCGACAGACATTAGTTTAAAAACAGTCTATTAGCTCCAAGCATATATCATCTATCCCTGTTTGACGTCAGAGTTCACTACACATGCCTACTAAAAAATTACCCTAACCGAAGCTAGTGCGAGATCTTCGTCTTAAAAGGCTACCTTCTCATCCACATACAATCACAAACTATGAGATCGCGTTACTACGCCAACAGTCTCACGGTGCCTGCCTCGCCAAAACGGCTCGCCGCGAAAGTCCCACTTTCCCTCCAAATGCATCCTGTTCCTCTAAAAGTGCACAGACCTAATGGCTACGAAGCACCGCATTCACAGCTCCAGAGCGCCTCGCGTTCCCAGACTTTGTTTCACGTCACGTAGTATGCTCGAGCAGGAATGGACGAGAGCTACCATTCAGCATTCGATTGTTAACGATTTAACATCAACTTCGCTCTTATAATAAAGCAAAACATTTCTGACCACAATAAATGTCCTATTTTTCACGAAAATAGACAAAGTCCAGTTTTATGAGCAAAAAATCTATATAGTTTTTCGCCTTCGACTTAGAAACTTATCACCTCTGCAAACAGATTTACGTCTAAACTGATATTTCCACTCACGAATAAAGATTTCTGTCATTTAGCAAATTCCAAATCACGCCAAGTCAAATAACTTCTTTCTCATATCTAGACAACCGTCGTACGTACCTTCCCCCTGCTAGATGCACACATCACAATCGTCCTCCTCTCACCAAAATAAGATGTCAAATGCGAAGAAGCACTCGACCAAACTATTTACATGATAACGGAATAATAAATGACCCAGTGCAAACACACATCCATATTCAGTCTTGTCATATTTCCACTTGATCACGAAAGCTGTCCAACACATACTATTATTAGTATTAGTATTAGTAGTAGTATTAGTAGTATTAGTATTAGTATTAGTTCGCTATTCGGTCGTCTAGACGACTACACGGTTAAGTCAAATATATTTCCGCATTGCTACAGCCCTCTCCATATGGATAGCCACCTGCCGTTAGCGCGAGACTTGAATCATTCCCACCACAGGCCACGCATTGACATAATCATCCTACCAAATCGAACACATATATATTTGTTCGCTGTACTTGCAAGTGAATGACATTCGACCATGAGCGAAGTATCCGAAATACACCACTGTCTTCAGTTAGGCTGATTTTTTAATAGACGTGTGTAGTGAACTCTGAAGTCAAGCAGGGATAGATGGTATATGCTGGGAGCTAACAGACTTTTTTAAACTCATCTCTGTCGAACAGCAGGATATAGTGTGTTGAAAGTTTTTGCCCTAGCTTGTAGATGTAGGGTAGGGTTTAAGTGTTACTGTCGCTGCTTTAGAGTGGTATAATTTTTTTCCCGATCAGGATAATATGAGTTGTCACTGATTGCGGGTTTATTACCGTTCTTGTTCAGTGTTATGCATATAGTTGCGTAATTAGGACCGATCTTCGTGATCAGTTATGTAATTAGGATGGATATTTTGGTCAGTCTCCAAAGCAAAATAAATGAAGTACAATAACGTAACCTTTCCTCCCGTTATTGGAGAGTTTCCATGCGTTAGAGGGCGTGTGTGCACTTAGGCTTTCAATGCAGTAGAATCAGGGTTCGAGTGGTTGATAAGTTGGGCTTTTTACTTGCAGAGAGTGTTGTGCATTGAATTATTTTCTGGTGATTAAGCGTTGTAAGCGGGCTTGCATGTTTTATTTTTGTGATCTACGAGTAGATTGCACGTCTGAATGGTATGTACTGGATTATTTCGGTAATTTGGGATTTGGGTTGTTTGACGGATGATACCAGACAGCGCTCCCCCATGAACCATGGACCTTGCCGTTGGTGGGGAGGCTTGCGTGCCTCATCGATACAGATAGCCGTACCGTAGGTACAACCACAACGGAGGGGTATCTGTTGAGAGGCCAGACAAACGTGTGGTTCCTGAAGAGGGGCAGCAGCCCTTTCAGTAGTTGCAAGGGCAACAGTCTGGATGATTGACTGATCTGGCCTTGTAACAATAACCAAAATGGCCTTGCTGTGCTGGTACTGCGAACGGCTGAAAGCAAGGGGAAACTACGGCCGTAATTTTTCCCGAGGGCATGCAGCTTTACTGTATGATTAAATGATGATGGCGTCCTCTTGGGTAAAATATTCCGGAGGTAAAATAGTCCCCCATTCGGATCTCCGGGCGGGGACTACTCAAGAGGATGTCGTTATCAGGATAAAGAAAACTGGCGTTCTACGGATCGGAGCGTGGAATGTCAGGTCCCTTAATCTGGCAGGTAGGTTAGAAAATTTGAAAAGGAAAATGGATAGGTTAAAGTTAGATATAGTGGGAATTAGTGAAGTTCGGCGGCAGGAGGAACAAGACTTCTGGTCAGGTGACTACAGGGTTATAAACACAAAGTCAAATAGGGGTAATGCAGGAGTAGGTTTAATAATGAATAGGAAAATAGGAATGCGGGTAAGCTACTACAAACAGCTTAGTGAACGCATTATTGTGGCCAAGATAGATACGGATCCCACACCTACTACAGTAGTACAAGTTTATATGCCAACTAGCTCTGCAGATGACGAAGAAATTGAAGAAATGAATGATGAAATAAAAAAAATTATTAAGATAGTGAAGGGAGACGAAAATTTAATAGTCATGGGTGACTGGAATTCGAGTGTAGGAAAAGGGAGAGAAGGAAACGTAGTAGGTGAATATGGATTGGGGCTAAGAAATGAAAGAGGAAGACGCCTGGTAGAATTTTGCACAGAGTACAACTTAATCATAGCTAACACTTGGTTTAAGAATCATGATAGAAGGTTGTATACATGGAAGAACCCTGGAGATACTAAAAGGTATCAGCAAGATTATATAATGGTAAGACAGAGATTTAGGAACCAGGTTTTAAATTGTAAGACATTTCCAGGGGCAGATGTGGACTCTGACCACAATCTATTGATTATGACTTGTAGATTAAAACTGAAGAAACTGCAAAAAGGTGGGAATTTAAGGAGATGGGAACTGGATAAAGTGAAAGAACCAGAGGTTGTACAAAGTTTCAGGGAGAGCATAAGGGAACAATTGACAGGAATGGGGGAAAGAAATACAGTAGAAGAAGAATGGGTAGCTTTGAGGGATGAAGTAGTATAAGCAGCAGAGGATCAAGTAGGTAAAAAGACGAGGCCTAGTAGAAATCCTTGGGTAACAGAAGAAATATTGAATTTAATTGATGAAAGGAGAAAATATAAAAATGCAGTAAATGAAGCAGGCAAAAGGGAATACAAACGTCTCAAAAATGAGATCGACAGGAAGTGCAAAATGGCTAAGCAGGGATGGCTAGAGGAAAAATGTAAGGATGTAGAGGCTTATCTCACTAGGGGTAAGATAGATGCTGCCTACACGAAAATTAAAGAGACCTTTGGAGATAAGAGAACCACTTGTATGAACATCAAGAGCTCAGATGGAAACCCAGTTCTAAGCAAAGAAGGGAAAGCAGAAAAGTGGAAGGAGTATATAGAGGGTCTATACAAGGGCGATGTACTTGAGGACAATATTATGGAAATGGAAGAGGATGTAGATGAAGATGAAATGGGAGATACGATACTGCGTGAAGAGTTTGACAGAGCACTGAAAGACCTGAGTCGAAACAAGGCCCCCGGAGTAGACAACATTCCATTGGAACTACTGACAGCCTTGGGAGAGCCAGTCCTGACAAAACTCTACCATCTGGTGAGCAAGATGTATGAAACAGGCGAAATACCCTCAGACTTCAAGAAGAATATAATAATTCCAATCCCAAAGAAAGCAGGTGTCCACAGATGTGAGAATTACCGAACAATCAGTTTAATAAGCCACAGCTGCAGAATACTAACACGAATTCTTTACAGACGAATGGAAAAACTAGTAGAAGCGGACCTCGGGGAAGATCAGTTTGGATTCCGTAGAAATACTGGAACACGTGAGGCAATACTGACCTTACGACTTATCCTAGAAGAAAGATTAAGGAAAGGCAAACCTATATTTCTAGCATTTGTAGACTTAGAGAAAGCTTTTGACAATGTTGACTGGAATACTCTCTTTCAAATTCTAAAGGTGGCAGGGGTAAAATACAGGGAGCGAAAGGCTATTTACAATTTGTGCAGAAACCAGATGTCAATTATAAGAGTTGAGGGGCATGAAAGGGAAGCAGTTGTTCGGAAGGGAGTGAGATAGGGTTGTAGCCTCTCCCTGATGTTATTCAATCTGTATATTGAGCAAGCAGTAAAGGAAACAAAAGAAAAATTCGGAGTACGTATTAAAATCCATGGAGAAGAAATAAAAACTTTGAGGTTCGCCGGTGACATTGTAATTCTGTCAGAGACAGCAAGGGACTTGGAAGAGCAGTTGAATGGAATGGATGGTCTCTTGAAGGGAGGATATAAGATGAACATCAACAAAAGCAAAACGAGGATAATGGAATGTAGTCGAATTAAGTCGGGGATGTTGAGCGTATTAGATTAGGAAATGAGACACTTAAAGTAGTAAAGGAGTTTTGCTATTTGGGGAGCAAAATAACTGATGATGGTCGAAGTAGAGAGGATATAAAATGTAGACTGGCAATGGCAAGGAAAGCGTTTCTGAAGAAGAGAAATTTGTTTACATCGAGTATAGATTTAAGTGTCAGGAAGTCTTTTCTGAAAGTATGTGTATGGAGTGTAGCCATGTATGGAAGTGAAACATGGACTATAAATAGTTTGGAAAAGAAGAGAATAGAAGCTTTCGAAATGTGGTGCTACAGAAGAATGCTGAAGATTAGATGGGTAGATCACATAACTAATGAGGAGGTACTGAATAGGATTGGGGAGAAGAGGAGTTTGTGGCACAACTTGACCAGAAGAAGGGATCGGTTGGTAGGACATGTTGTGAGGCATCAAGGGATCACCAATTTAGTATTGGAGGGCAGCGTGGAGTGTAAAAATCGTAGGGGGAGACGCAGAGATGCATACACTAAGCAGATTCAGATGGATGTAGGCTGCAGTAGGTACTGGGAGATGAAGAAGCTTGCACAGGATAGAGTAGCGTGGAGAGCTGCATCAAACCAGTCTCAGGACTGAAGACCACAACAACAACAACAACCAGACAGCGAGGTCATCGGTCGCATCGAATTAGGGAAGGACGTGGGAGGAAATCGCTCGTGCCCTTTCCAAGGAACCATCCTGGCATTTGCCTGGAGCGATTTTTGTAAATCACAGGAAACCTAAATCAGGATGGGAACGAACGCGGAATTGAACCGTCGTCCTCCCGAATGCGCATCCAGTATGCTACCCACTGACCGGCTTCGTAATTTACGAGTTGCTTGCTTCTCGGCACATCAGTGTAATGTATTATTATTTAGGAGTAGTTTCGTGATCTGTAAACTGTATATTGCACATTAGGGTGAGTGTTTTGCATCAGCGTGATAAATAAATTAGGTGAAATCCGTAGCTAAATAAGTTGTTCAAAAAAATAAATAAAGTACACTCCCTCCTCTCTCCAGCAGCCCAGAACAGGGTGATTCCTTTTTTCACACCAATTTTTCTCCCCTCCAGACGGCTGGCATGGTGAGTATATTGTATCAGCGTAATAAACTAGGTGAGATCCGTAATTCCATACGTGTAGAAAATGTGGTTGGATGACCTTGAAAAGTTGTTGAAACGAGGTATTTAGAAGCGTAGTGAACACATTCTGTTGCCTACATGAATGAGCAGCGTCTAGTGCGGGCGACACCATACTAACCCCCCCCCTTCCCCCCCCCCCCTCTCAGCAAAATTCATGCACATTTTCCAAGAGGATGGCAAACACATTTGATCTTGATAGTGGCTCTACTTGTTTAAATAAAGACTTGCGTCCAGTGCATGTAATACAGCTATTAAAACACCGATATCTAAGCCCCTTATGGCGGTAAGACGACACTGATGCTGTAGATAGATAATAAATTTAAACAAATTATATTCGAATTGAATGAACAGGCTCTAGTGTAGGCAACACAATACTAACTCGCCTCAGCTGCAGGAGTAAGCTCTTGGAGCAAATTTAACATCCAGTTTTTGAAGAGGATGGCGAACTCACTTGATGGTGGTACTACCTCTAATTGTTTAAATAAAGACTTATGCCTAGTTCCTAGGAAGAGTTGACTTAGGTTAATGGAGGGAGCCCTTTCTTTACTGCCATTATCATATTTTAGTAGAGGTAGCACAGTTGGGCTATCTTACCTCAAAAAGCCGCTATCTTGGATAAGGGTTCTCACGTCATCAGCTGACGTCACATGACGTCACGTACTTGCGTCACGGACACCATCTTGCTTAACGGTACTCGGAGTGACGGCCGCCATCTCGGGTAACGGTACCTTGGGGCCACGTCCTTGTTGCCGCACTACTACTGCAAACTCAGTGCTTTGCGATTCATTCAGTTTCTCGTGGACTGTTTTGCTGTGAAAACGAGTGGCAATGTTGTGTTGCCACAACAGCGATTATTTGCTTAAATTTTTCTGCCGTTACCTTTCTCAAGATTCTGGAGGTTCGTTTCACTAGCGAGCTGGCAACCGTTTAATTATACTTTTTTCTAAGCGAATCAGTGTGTGCTTTGTGTTATCAGTGATTTTTATAGTAAACATTACGTGGTTCCCTTTTTCCCCTAGGCGGTTCGTGAGCGATTGCGCTATATTCCACCCATTTGACAATTATCATCAGTGTTAGGCTTCAGTTTAGATTAGAGTCTTTCCTCAGAAGAATCTGTTGTACACTCTCCTTGGATAATCGGGGTTATTTTCGTTCGGTAACGATAGCCTTACTAACTGCAAAACTTCAGTAGGCACATGCGATCACAATCCAGTAGGCCGGTCAGGAACGTGGAGGTTACAAAGGTACAGAGAATGGTGTAAACGGAGGCAGAACATTGACCGGGTGGTGTAATGTAACAGCGAAATCGATTGCCAATAAAATGAGACCTATGAATACAGACGTACTGCGTAATGGTATAGAAACAAATCTCACATTGTGCCCTATAGGAAGATGGATGGACAAATGCGTTAAATAGTGTAGGTATCCAGTGCAAAAGTAATGAAAGGGACGGTGGATTAGTTACGGTTCGATGCTACTCCCTCTCGAATTGTCAGTGACCACTTTTGTGAGATTTGTTGATATTTTCATAAGAGCTTATGTGAAGTTAATGGGGCACTTTACCAATATTAACGCTGTAATGACTATCCCAAATACTGTCACTTTAATGAGTTAAACCGCTCTTCGAGATGCACAGAAAAATACTAAAGCAGACATTCTATTCGTCTTTCGGGCGATGTGGACTTTGTTTAGGAGCCATTGTTGAGCCTATTTCTCACTGCCTCAAATCGCGATTTACTGTGCGTGGTGGAACAGTAGTTAAGACACTGGACACGAAACCTGGAGAAGCAGTGCTCTACCTGTATCGATACCACCCCAGGGGCGTCGTGACTCTGGGAACAGAACTGCAAGTTTCCGCCAGATGCCGACAGCGGCCGCGCAGGACCTGTCGGAGCGCTCTGGGCCACGCCCCCACTGGCCCTGCACCACGGGCGCCGCTGTCCAGTCGCCGCTCCGACTCCGGCGTCGGCGCTTCAGTACAGAGGCCCTCATCCTCGTCCACACAGTGTGAGCTGTAGTGTATTTCTTGCCGCATTACCTGCAATGAGTCTTCACGCGCTCGAAGCAATACAAGTTGAGTAAACCTTCTGTTTACTCGTTCGCTCATCGTTTCTGCTTCTGCCCGGCTGCAGCCCACCTTTCCTATACGAAGTCGTGCGCGGCACCAGCATCTGAGAACCCTGAATGCAGGCTATAAACGACTGAACTGAAGCTGGCTGTTGTGTGACGAGGCTAATCAGCGCCTCGTGCTCTACACGTACTGACGGCTGCGCTTGTGCGAAGAGGTGGACCACGTCTCGTGTTGTGTTCACCGTGGTCCACAATGTGTCCTTGATTGTTGTGCGTGGCAATTAGATATCTTTTAGTCATTACACGAGAATATTTCTGTCACTTTGAGAGAATTAATTACGAAGGCTTGAGTTTTGCTGTCACGTTAGAACGTTCATTTAGAAGTAGCTGGCTGTCGCGTAGTAAACGTACCTGATATACGGGTGGGTTGATTTTTATTAATATTTATTGAGCCGCTGAGCATAGACTGATCGAGATTGCTTCCTGCATAATATGTAATTAAATTTTCCGCGAGACATTTAAGATCACCTGAGGTCCAGGACTTAGCCGTTACATCCAACGCTGGGGTGCCATTACAGTGATGGAGAGCCCTGGCAATAGTGTCGATTTAGGGGGAAAATAAGCTGAAGATATTAATTTAAGTTTGTGCTGGGGAGGGCACTAGACTTTTCTAGTGCGTGCAGCACCGTTGACCCCAATGCTGCGGTGGTGTAACGGTGAGTATTTCTGCCTAGTAAGCGAGGAGACCCGCGTTCGAGTCCCGGCCGTAGAGGGAATTCTTATTCATTTCTTCTGCTTCTATCGTAATCCTGCAAAATAGCTGGGCTCGTCATGTGACTGCGATGTCATCAGATGTTGGCCAACCGACAGTGTGACACGTGAGTGCAGTGTGGGCTGAATCCCTGACCTCAGTGCAACTGAGTACTTCCACACTGGCGGTGCTCGATGTATGTGTTTCCTGTGTCACAGCGTCTGGCGTTTCGTTCTACATATGGAAAACGTGGTGGTAGTCAGTTGTACATAAACCTTTTTCTGTTGTCTTTCCGCAACGATAACATTCACCAGTAGCATGAAATTTCAGCTGTTAATATTGCCAGTATTTTGTATGGCGTATGAGGACGACACCCACAATTTCTGCTCACAAATTCCTACTAAAGTGTACCTCATCCCTTGCTTTGAAAGCCTATCCCGTTTTGTAAAATTTAAAGTGTAATAGATCTTACATTTCCCTGAGACATTTAAGTCTCTTTTTATTATCTACGTTAATGATCGATGCACACGAAAAGAATTAAAATTTGTGCTGCGGCCGGGACTCTGAGAAGACCCGGGCTCGAGCCCCGGCCGCAGCATAAATTTTAATTCATTTCGTCTGCTTCGATTATTTAAAGTGCAGGTTCATACAAACTCTGAACAAGTTTCGCCCTGAATTCTATACCATATTTTCAAAAATAGAACCCTGGATAATGCAACCTGTCTTTCAAAATTTAAGTAATTATGCGGTAGAACCTTTTCACGCGCAGCTGGGATTTTTA
The DNA here is from genome assembly GCF_021461395.2 of Schistocerca americana. Lineage (NCBI taxonomy): Eukaryota > Metazoa > Arthropoda > Insecta > Orthoptera > Acrididae > Schistocerca > Schistocerca americana. The sequence goes on from NC_060121.1 coordinate 65,466,557, forward strand.
TGTTGAGCGTTTCTCATTAGCGTAGATCGAATATTATGTACACCCACTGCCTAAACAAAGACGAGACTTGTAACGCATCTCGCCTTTAAGGGGGGTAGGACGTCAAACGGGCTGACTTGGAGAAGGAGAGGCATCAAAGGACATTTTAATTTCCAGTAAAATACTTTTAGAAATAAATTCATAAGACTTTGTCAGCATCACCAGGAAGGATTCAGCATTCACACTCATTGCAGTGGAAGTTAGAAAATATAACAAAATATTTTTTACGTGTGAAATTTCATCATTTTTTCACTTGCTAATGGCTGCATTTGTTGCTATAGGTACACTTTTTTTCATAAGTTAGAGAGATTCTTCGATGAATTTTGCACAGCATACATACCATACTTACAGGTGTATGAAACTCTTACAATTTATTTAATTTATGAAAAAACGAATGATCTGTTGTATTTTAAACTTCATGTTTAGAAAAAACACAAATTTTGTAGTTGATTACCTCAATTTTTACCACAGTTTTTAATAGATTTGGAAAATTCTAGAGTTTCATACACGTTTAAGTATGGTTTGTATGCTGTGCAAAATTCATCGAACCATATCTCTTACTTATGAAGAAAAGTGTACCAATAGCAACAAATGCTGCCAATTGTAAGTGAAAAAAATGATGAAATTTCACATGTAAAAAAAATTACTTCGTTTATGTTTTGGAACTTCCACTGCTATGAGTGTGAATTCTGAATCCTTCCTAGCCATGCTGACAAAGTTTTATGAATTTATTTGTAAAAGTATAGACAGTGGAAATTAAAATGTCCTGTGGTGCCTCTCCTGCTCCAAGTCGGCCCGTTTGACGTCCTACCCCCCTTAAGGACAAATCTGGTCGCGATCTGTTGTAGATAGTACTTCGAAATTACAAAACGGTGAGTTGTGGTGGTAAGCCGCATCCCTGGATCTTAATACGGTATCCTTACCTGACTGCTGAAAAATCTTACCAAAGCCAGCTGGCGTGTCTGTTGCAAAGGGAAAATGGCTTTCGTTTCAAAATAAAAGAATTAAAAAATGGCCCAGGTGCGACGAGACCACATCGTATCAGTGTGAAGCCGAGCAGCACGCGGCTCCACGGGAGTGGAGTGCCGTACGCTGACGTCACAGGGTGGCGGCACCCCTCGCCCCTATCCCCGCTCCACCACACCCTCGCTGCGAACGCTGGAGAGCCTGCAGGGCGCCGGAACAACGAGCTGATGAGACGCGTTGTTGACGATGTCTTCACGTGTAAATGACATATGCCTATATGCCGAATGACAAAAAAAGTGCCGGCCGCGGTGGTCTAGCGGTTCTAGGCGCTCAGTCCGGAACCGCGCGACTGCTACGGTCGCAGGATCGAATCCTGCCTCGGGCGTGGATGTGTGTGATGTCCTTAGGTTAGTTAGGTTTAAGTAGTTCTAAGTTCTAGGGGACTGATGACCACAGATGTTAAGTCCCATAGTGCTCAGAACCATTTGAACCATTTTGAACAAAAGAAGCGAGCACCCTACAAGGGGAGAACGAAACGAAATGAAACCTCACAGGCTGGGAGCGTACGCGACTTTATTCCGGGGGTTACAAAATCGAGTCAAATCTACAAACAACCTGCCGGTATGAACACAATTACGAAAATGACGTTGTATTCTCTCTGGCCGGTATTCAGGCACTAATTCGTTCTGAAAGGCTGTCATGCGGCTTTGGATGCTCTCGTGAGCCAGTGTGGCCCACAACGGTTGTGTCTGGTCCTCAGCCCGGACACTGGCGTTGGGATGGAGTTGACTTCCGAACAGGTGTAACTATTTAAAAAAAAATTATTCAAATGGCTCTGAGCACTATGGGACTTAAAAATCTGAGATCATCAGTCCCCTAGAACTTAGAACTACTTAAACCTAACTAACCTAAAGACATCACACACATCCATGCCCGAGGCAGGATTCGAACCTGCGACCGTAGCAGTCACGCGGTTCCGGACTGAGCGCCTAAGACTACTAGACCACCGCGGCCGGCTAACTTTTTCACTGAGGTTTATTTTCGTGAACGGGGAAAACAGCTGTCGCTTATGCTCGTGCATCTGTGTCGGTGTCCTGACAACACAGGTGGTGTATTAAGTTATCCAGTTTGGTTCGAGGACACTGCAGCTGTTTTCCTGAATCACACTGCGGCTCATTGCTGTACAGGGTAAAAAAGTGGTTCAAATGGCTCTGAGCACTATGGGACTTAACATCTGAGGTCATCAGTCCCCTAGAACTTAGAACTACTTAAACTAACATAAGGACATCACACACATCCATTCCCGAGGCAGCATTCGAACCTGCGACCGTAACAGTCGCACGGTTCCGAACGGAGGCGCCAAGAACCGCTGTACAGGGTAAGAAGTGGTGTAATTACAGAATCGCTATCTGATAAAAAAAAGTCCCCAAAACTAGCTTTATAAATGTATTTCTAATTAACTCTGCCGAGGTGATTCGAAAAGTTAACTATAAATGAAATTAGCAATTCTGTGAAATTCTATTCTGCAATACAATTTGCGACGTCACAATACGTGACTTGCAATTCCAACACAAAAAAAAACACAATGAAAAAGTCATTCTTTCAAAATTGGACTGGTAATTTTGTATAAGGAACGAAAATTTTTCGTGTAAATTTAAGTACGTAGTCAGGCTGGCCAGATTCTACACTCAGAATAATCCACATGCAACTCTGCACTGTCAAAATAAAACTGCCTGCATACGAAATGTTGTATGAACTTTAGCTATACTGACTTGACAATGAATTTAGGAAACTAACTCTAGCTGTGAATGATCTATCTTACTATAATACAAAACTGGCCCTAACAAGTTTCATGTGCCTTACGTGTGGAACAGAATCCTGGTACTGCTCGAAGTTATGATCGTATGTGCAACAGCAGCAGCAAGCAGCCTAAATAGGAGAGAAGACGTTTTGGAGTGCCGTGCAAGCACGTGCAACTCTTCCGAACTGATCACGCTTTGCTTTTTCGCTGCCGACCTATCTTCCATTCCGTGCAATGTGGCGACACACATAACCAAAAAATAAAGTTTGTTTGTGAGGAAACGCTGCTGGAAATGAAGTTGTTAAATGATTGAAGGAAAAGTAGAGCTTTAAAAACAATATTCGCAACAAAAAAAGTCATTATCTAACTCTAACAGTCATCTTTAGAAACGTTATCACTTGTAACAAATCATACACTGCCAAGTTCAGTTTCTGAAAATAGTAAACTTTCCACAGAGATGTAGGTTTTATCGCTCTTTTACCACCTCTCGTCGGAAAAATCAAACCAACTAACCTATACCAATAAAGAGAGATGCCACTAAAACCATCCGTTATTCACACACACTACAATTCGTGCAAGCAAGCAATGCAGCAGCGCTTTACCTCCTCGTTTGACCAATTAATTTTTACATAATGATAATTCATCCTTTTCTGTATCTCTGTGTCTGTGTTCTCCAAGCTGTTTCCGCCCGTACTCTCAGTACTGCCAGTATCCGAATCTCTCTCTCTCTCTCTCTCTCTCTCTCTCTAGCTGCTCTTAGAACGCCTACTGCAACGACAGTGCTACCAGCAAACATCACAGTCTTGCACTCAGAGCTTCTGTGGCGTAACATATACTCGAAAATTACTGTTTGAAAAATATCCAGTATAGAATGTGACATATGACACATCGAATGAAAATCGAGCTTACGTCACTTTCCTTGAATACTAGAAATAAAGCACAAACCTTACACTGGTCCAACACCTGCTCTATTGGGGACAGATCTGGCAGTCTCGTAGGCCAGGAGAATAGTTCGACATTGTACGGCATACGTGCCATGTGTGGACGAGCATTGTCCTGTTGAAAAAGGAGACCATCATACCGCCGGATGGGAGGTAATGCAAGAGAACGCAAGAAGTCCGTAAAGTATTGTTGTGCCGCCAGAGTTCCCTCAGTATCTTTATCTTTTGAACAGAGTTCCCTCAGTGACTGTCAGCCTTGACCTGAAGTTATACTCGATGTCTTTGTATACCACGACCCCAGGAGTAGCGCCGCTGTGCCTCTCACAAGCATTGGAACAACGGGACAACGCACCAGGTCGCCGCCATGCCCGCTGACGATGGTCTTCCGTGGCAGTGCAGAACCCCAAATTGTCACTGAAAGAAGTCGACAGAATTCAACGGCAGTTCCTGCTTTTCGCTTACGGCAGCTTACGCGCGGGATGGTAATTCCCCAGTCTGCTGCTGCTGGTCTCTCACCAATGGTGCATGGTGACACAGAATGTTGCTGGGAGTCCATTACTTGTTCTCGTGTGGCACGCGCAGACGCGAATGTCTTAGGAACGACGTGGTCAGACGTGATGGATTCGAACCTTGACGACGAGTAGGTCTACCCCCACGCCCCAATGGAGTCCAGCACCGGGCCACCGTCCCATTCCAGTGCCCACAAACCTGCATGTCGCGTGATTCGACCAGTCGGCCAGGTGGAGACCCACAATGAGGTCCCTCCCTTTCAGTTTATGACCGATGCAGATAACGCTGTCTCACACGAGTGCGAGACAACTCCGTGACGTTCACGGTGATCATTCAACTTCTGGCGCTGTTCACGCCCCTTACATACAATACCTAGCCTGGCACCGACACTAAACACGAACAACAATAACGCTCTCAGTAGGCCATTCTAGCTGTCACAGAGAATTGGTTGGTTGGTTGGTTTAAAAGAGGGGGCGGGGTGGAGGGAAGGGGGTAGGGACCGAATTACGAGGTCATCGGTCCCTTGTTCCGAATAAAACAGTGCCACAGGGGTGAAAATAAAACAAACGAGACTTACAACACAAAACGGAATGAAAGGAAGAACCACAACAACGACGGAAGGGCAGCAAACACTAAAATGGACAAAATTGGACAAGAAAGCCATAGAGAGACGCAAGAAATAGGTAGAAGGGATAAAAACAAGAAAGCAGATTAGCATGGCTGGCTGACTGTAAGAATGAAAAGGAGAAGCCAGCCACTCTGCAACACATTGGAACCTCCACCCTAAAAGCACTAGTGTGGAGGACACAGAGGGACAAAGGACATGGCTAAAACTTACATCAAGTGATAAAACCTACCCTCACGAATAAAAAACTAAAGCTGCTGTTGAGGTATTGTCGCCCAACACCGAAGTTAGGGTGTTAGGAAAGTTAAAAGTCCGCCGCAGAGCGGCTGAATGTGGGCAGTCCAGCAAGAGGTGGACGACCGTCATTTGCGAGCCCACGGCGACACTGAGGTGGGTCCTCGCGACGAAGGAGGGAACCGTGTGTTACATTGACATCTGACCGTGTCTGCTGGGTGCTTCACGTTTCTTGTGAGGCAGTGTACAATGACAGACAAAAAGATCACACGGCTCGAATAATTCAGAGTCCGAGAACAGAGCGTTGCCAATGCCCAAGTCCAGAAGAGCCAGTGTTCACAACTCAGGCGGTTTTTGGAGCTTCAGCTTGGTGTTTATATCGTCAAATAGAAGCAAAATAATAGTTAGGATACAGTATTTATCGAAACTCATTGCAATTTAACTCATCGTATCATTTCTTTTGAAAATCATTAGTCGAGCATGTAGACACGATTGAAATATGAGTACTCCACGTCGGTAGATTTACTATCTCGACGAATGTTTGGAATCTGTTTCGATGGCTCAGTTTACAGCCTCGTGGTTTACGAACATAAAGGACGAGCGTTCGAATCTAACTGGAGTCAGCTGTGTTTTATTTGTTTGTTTTATTTACACCTGTGCAGATAATACTTTAAACCTTAATTCGCTACAAATTGTGGAGCTGTAGGCTTTTCTATGTTCCGCAATCTTTCAAAAGATTCCGATTTTATAACAGTCTAATATTTAAACAAACAGACGAATGGTCATAGTAAAAATATTAAAAATGGACGTATTAATTGTAATTACCCTCAACCGCCACCAGGTGTCTCTATAGTTTTCAGCTAAGAGGAACGTATCAGCTGACTGGTATACGTCATAGGCACCAGTGGTCGTTGAAATAATGCGTAAACACTGGCAACATAGAGTTACGCACGTTTAGACTGTGAAACAATACTTGGACGACTAGAACTATATCTGTACTGCATATTCGTAAAGAATAAGAAAGAGGAAATTAAAGCATGGAGAATGAATTGGTCTGAAACAGACGTGGCGATGTTAGGCGGTCATTTTTTTAAATGGTTCAAATGGCTCTGAGCACTATGGGACTTAACATCTGAGGTCATCAGCCCCTAGAACTTAGAACTACTTAAACTTAACTAACCTAAGGACATCACACACATCCATGCCCGTGGTAGGATTCGAACCTGAGACCGTAGCGGTCGCGCGGTTCCAGACTGAAGCGCCTAGAAACGCTCGGCCACACCGGCCGTTTAAGTCCCATATTGCTCAGAGCCATTTGAAAAATTTTGTAATAATAATAATAACAGTAATAATAATAATAATGATAATAATAATTTCTCTATTAGTTTGTCTACCAGCTCAGAGAAAAGTGGAAGCATTGATACATTGTTAACTGTTTCCACAAGCATCGACTGAGTTCACAGGCTAATCACACAAGTAAATTACGCTTGACGTGGTTGTAAATCGCCGAAATTACCAAATGAACCTCAAAATCACCAGAAATATACACATCGCTTTACTATTGAGGAAGGATGTAATATAACGAGGAGCCCACAAAAACATTAAATCAATCTTTTAAAGGTTAGTGGATAGTGAGGAGTTGTTGCCATAAATCCAGAAAAATCGCCCGTGTTGGCGAAATTATTTAACTAGCTCATAAAGATCTGAGAACTGGAGGCACTCGACAACCGGGAACGAAAACGCATAGTTGGACACAAGTCATATTACCAAGAAAATGAGTAAATTATTCAGCCTGTCACCTAAATCAGCAGTGGAAAACAATAAGAAAATCTACTCCCACGATTTATTTATGTTAGTTGTTCTGGACAATCACATGGGATAATGACAAATGTGAAACAAATTGCAAATACATGTGACTCCGAACTGTACCGAATAAAAGCGTCAGGAGCTGATCAACGATCTCCAGTGCCAGACAATGCAAGAAAACCATTCTTCACCGCGGTGTGGCTTGCTGTTAAAGAGAGCGTACGTTCCTAGAACAGGCAAGAAATGTATTATTTTCTCCTATGTGTATCCCGCAAAAGAACCGTGAACATAAAATTAGAGCGACTCGCGTCCAATCGGAGACTTATCGGCCATCAATCTAACCGCGAACCATTCGTGAGTGGACCGGGAAAGGTGGGAAGTGACAGCGGCACACAAAATAGCCTCCACCACGCACTCCAAGGTGGACTGCGGGGTATACATGTGGAAAAGCTTTTCACCGAACATCATGACAAAGGATCTCGTCTGCAAGTGAGAGGTTGCTCTCTTTTCTTTATGAATGAGGAACGTTTGACTAGATAAAAATTTTGGCGAAAAAAACGAATGGATACTCTAATCCACGTGGTCACCTAGCGGAAAACCACTCAGAGAATGTTTGAGTCTCAGACGCATATAAAGTGGTACGTAACGTTCTCGTAGAGGGCTACTGGAATCAGGAAACCGGTTATTAAGGCCAGCCAAAATATCTGCTGCAATGCCTTTCGCGCAAAATGCACCACTAGATCTCACCGAAGATAACTGCACACGAGACCATCGAGGTCAGCGTCCCTCACCTCCAGACCCTACAACCTGCCCCCAAACTCTTAACACAGCCCCACTGAACACGTCCTTGCGCGCCACGGTAACTCTCGACACGTATAGACTATTTTCACAAGTACACGAGAAGTCAGCGAAATTCATGAGCTGATGCTGTAATAGGAAGTTCATAGGTCACTGCTGAATATCACTGATACTCACCAAAAGCATTTGATATGAGTATGAAAACTGCAGGATTTCTGCACCAAGGTTAACTGTGCCATGTCAGTCAATAGTAACAAAATATCTTTCTACTGAAATGTTATTCTTCATGGTGTCTATGCACTATGTGTAACTCAACAACTCGTAACTGGTTATGAAGTATAAAACGCAATTATCGTGATATTTCGCCTATATTTCTGCAGATCGCGTGAAGGAAAATAATTACATTGTTAATGTCACGCTAAAGTGCCGCATTAAATAAAATATATCAACAGTGTTGTTACCAGTTGTGTATCGGAATCTTTGCAGATGGGTGTCGCACGTTAACCTACAATTTCATTCAGTTCCTGATCAACTGCGTGTAGGGAACTATACTTCAAACTGGTTGCAGCATTGACTATCACTGATCGCCTTTAAGACACAGAACAGCTTTTACAAGATAGACTGCCGTTGAGAACTGCATTAAATCAGACCACGTGCTTAGAACCACTACAACAATCCAGCAACAAGAGAAAATAAAATAACGCGAGGAAATAATTATGCAACACATTTAAATAAAGAGAATCAGTGACATAGAAAACAGTGATTAAAAATATCCGCAGCTCGTGGTCTAGTGGGAGAAGATAGTGTCGCATTGCGCGTCGAGCGAGCAGGTCGTAGTGAACTTCCGCCTGTGCCGCAGCGCCGCTTGTGTCGAAGCTACTCAGTCTTGTCGGTGTATCGGCAGGAGTCACATCGTAGTTGCGTAGCGGAGCTTGTTGTCGTTTTCCTCTTGGCGACGGTGTTTTCTCCCCGCGCCATGGTGTCTGTCGAGTCTCCTAAATATGTTCCTCGTCGAGCTACTGTTAGTTTCAGTTTTGACAAGAGTACGCGTCGTGTTCAACCTGACTCCTTACAAATTCACGATTGGTTGGCTGATGTTATCCCTGTTACACCTGATCAGGTAGATACTGCTTGCTTTGTGAAGATTTATGATCCCGTTCAAGTAGAACGGCTTCTCTCTCGAACTGGTTCTAAAGTGTCGTTTACACATCGCGATTGTTACGTTAGTCAAGTCCTCCTCGAAAATGCGCCACTCGAGTATACACCGGTTGGAATTCATAACCTTCCTCTTGAAATGGACGATTCATTTCTTAAAACAGCGTTGCTTCCGTTTGGAGTAATACGGCATATCCGATGTGAACGCTGGTCAGCACAACATCGTTTCTAGTGCTATAATGGTACCGGACTGTGGACATGTGCGTTAAAAGGAATATTTCTTCGCACTTAACTGTTTCTGACTACCGAATCCATATTACGTGTTGTTGTTGTTGTTGTTGTGGTCTTCAGTCCTGAGACTGGTTTGATGCAGCTCTCCATGCTACTCTATCCTGTGCAAGCTTCTTCATTCCAAGTACCTACTGCAGCCTACATCCTTCTGAATCTGCTTAGTGTATTCATCTCGTGGTCTCCCTCTACGATTTTTACCCTCCACGCTGAGCTCCAATGCTAAATTTGTGATCCCTTGATGCCTCAGAACATGTCCTACCAACCGATCCCTTCTTCTAGTCATGTTGTGCCACAAACTTCTCTTCTCCCCAAATCTACTCAGTACCTCCTCATTAGTTATGTGATCTACCCATCTAATCTTCAGCATTCTTCTGTAGCACCACATTTCGAAAGCTTCTATTCTCTTCTTGTCCAAACTATTTATAGTCCATGTTTCACTTCCATACATGGCTACACTCCATATAAATACTTTCAGAAACGACTTCCTGACAAATCTATACTCGATGTGAAGAAATTTTTCTTCTTCGGAAACGCTTTCCTTGCCATTGTCAGTCTACATTTTATACCCTCTCTACTTCGACCATCATCAGTTATTTTGCTCCCCAAATAGCAAAACTCCTTTGCTACTTTAAGTGTCTCATTTCCTAATCTAATTCCCCCAGCATCAACCGACTTACTTCGACTACATTCCATTATCCTCGTTTTGCTTTTGTTGATGTTCATCTTATACCCTCCTTTCAAGACACTGTCCATTCCGTTCAACAGCTCTTCCAAGTCCTTTGCTGTCTCTGACAGAATTACAATGTCATCGGCGAACCACAAAGTTTTTATTTCTTCTCCATGGACTTTAATACCTATTCCGAACTTTTCTTTTGTTTCCTTTACTGCTTGCTTAATATACATATTGAATAGCATCGGGGAGGGGCTACAAACTTGTCTCACTTCCTTCCCAACCACTGCTTCAGTTTCATGCCCCTCGACTCTTATAACTGCCATCTGGTTTCTGTACAAATTGTAAGTAGTCTTTCGCTCTCTGTATTTTACCCCTGCCACCTTCAGAATTTGAAAGAGAGTATTCCAGTCAACATAGTCAGAAGCTTTCTCAAAGTCTACAAAAACTAGAAACGTAGGTTTGCATTTCCTTAATCTTTCTGCTAAGATAAGTCGTAGGGTCAGTATTGCCTCACGTGTTCCAACATTTCTACGGAATCCAAACTGATCTTCCCCGAGGTCGGCTTCTACCAGTTTTCCCATTCGTCTGTAAAGAATTCGCGTTAGTATTTTGCAGCTGTGACTTATTAAACTGATAGTTCGGTAATTTCCACAGCTGTCAACACCTGCTTTCTTTGCGATTGGAATTATATATTCTTCTTGAAGTCTGAGGGAATTTCGTCTGTCTTATACATCTTGCTCACTAAATGGTAGAGTTTTGTCAGGACTGACTCTCCCAAGGCTGTCAGTAATTCTAATGGAATGTTGTCTACTCCCGAGGCGTTATTTCGACTTAGGTCTTTCAGTGCTCTGTCAAACTCTTCACGCAGTATCGTATCTCCCATTTCATCTTCATCTACATTCTCTTCCATTTCCATAATATTGTCCTCAAGAACATCGATCCTGTGTAGACCCTCTATATACGCCTTCCACCTTTCTGCTTTTCCTTCTTTGCTTAGAACTGCCTTTCCATCTGAGCTCTTGATATTCTTACAAGTGGTTCTCTTTTCTCCAAAGGTCTCTTTAATTTTCCTGTAGGCAGTATCTATCTTACCCCTAGTGAGATAAGCGTCTACATCCTTACATCTGTCCTCTAGCCATCCCTGCTTATCCATTTGCACTTCCTGTCGATCTCATTTTTGAAACGTTTGTATTCCTTTTTGCCTGCTTCACTTACTGCATTTTTGTATTTTCTCCTTTCATCAATGAAATTCAGTATCTCTTGTTAACCAAGGATTTCTACTAGCCCTCTCGTCTTTTTACCTACTTGATCCTCTGCTGACTTCACTATTTCATTCCTCAAAGCTACCCATTCTTCTTCTACTGTATTTATTTCCCCCTTTCCTGTCAATTGTTCCCTTATGCTCTCCCTGAAATTCTGTACAACCTTTGGTTCTTTCAGTTTATCCAGCTCCCATCTCCTTAAATTCACACCTTTTTGCAGTTTCCTCAGTTTTAATCTACAGTTCATAACCAATATATTGTTGTCAGAGTCCACATTTGCCCCTGGAAATGTCTTACAATTTAAAACCTGGTTCCTAAGTCTCTGTCTTACCATTATATAATCTATCTGATACCTTCTAGCATCTCCAGGGTTCTTCCATGTATACAACCTTCTTTCATGATTCTTGAACCGAGTGTATGCAGGGCAAAAAGGAACACGGTTTCTCTGTAACGAAGGCGGTCATCTCAGATCTGATAAATGGCACAGTGCTACTGTTCTGACGTAGTCTTATCAAAAACGTCTTCCTTTAACGTTAGCTGACATTGTATCTTCGCAGTCAACTGTCAGTCAATCTCCAGCTTTAAGCGATGTAGGGGCGACATTACCCCCTACTCCTCGCGAATTTCCACTGTTACGGCGCGTCTCAGGGGGAACGACGGCTCCTGCAGCGCATGTCAAACCCCGCGCCGGCGGACAGAGGGTGCAACTTAGCTACATAGTTGTCTTTCTTCTTTGATTAGGTTAAGAATACGTGTAGGAAGATTTTGCATGTCGTCGCTTGCTGTAATGATAAATATACACACGAGTGATGCTAAATCTTATTATCTTTACGCAAAGAAATGCATTATCTTCGCTATAACCTTCAAATCGTGAGCGACATCCATAATTTTGTATATGAAATTGGTGAATTTTCTCATGGAAGTTTTGTTGACTAGGCCTCCTGGACACTTTCACAACTCAAACTAATCATCAAATTAATTAGTTTAAGAAGACTTAGCCTTAAATTGCTTGTGTACCCATGTACGACCACAATGAACTAAAAACAGTGAAGCGTGGAGGAAGTATGAATGAGAACAGTGGCGTATTTAAGATTACAAATTAATGACAAGTTTTATTAATCCTTTTGTAAGTACAACTAGCTGATAAAGTTTATACAAAAATCACAAACACAAATCAGAAAAGGCAATAGTATTTGCTTGGCAAAGCATTCATTGGGATGGAAGCAATACAAAGTCTCCCTTGAATCAATCCTTTTACAACACAATATGACTTTGTTGACATATCCTTGAATCCACTGCGAGGCCCAACTTTATTCAAATGGAATAAACTACGACCAAGTATACCACAAACTGTGGTTCACCTGATACCAGGAAGCTGCGAATAACATTTAACAAACTTCCACCGGCGCAGCAGTGTTTCGCCCTTTGACTTTGATTCAGGCGGCAGCAGGAAACGGCGCGCTGTGGACGGGGAGCGGTGCGCTAGGCAGCTGTAGAGTTCTGACGTGTCCACGAAAATGTGAGAACTGAGCGGTCTGCCGTTCTGATTATCAGAACGCGGGAAACTTCCCTTTCAGATCACTGAAATCGCGGCAGATTTCAGTGTGAGGTGCACCCGTTGACTGTTCTGGCCAAATCAATCTGACTCACAGGCACCACGGTGTGTGCTGGAATTATCAAACGCCAGACGGCCGACTCAGGACTAATAATTTCACCTTCATGACCCACGATATGTGCGATGTGATATGTAGTTCCACTGTCAGTACAGGTGGAAACTGCCACTGGCTCTTAGTCCACCACAAGATGCAGACAATGGGTCTCATCCATTAGGGAAAGGCCGGACGACGACGAAGGTAGAGAACCGCAACCAATTTCCGCCAAGCCCCGCTACGGGAGCCGAATTAGCAAAACCCAAACCGCCCCACAGTGCAGAAACCAATGGGACTATCCTCTGTTCATTGAATCTCCCCTCTTGACTGTTCTATTGGCCTGGTAACCAATCCATACGCAGCTAGGGCGCTCCCGCACTTGCTGAGCAAGCCTCCATTTTGCACATGACGAGAGGAACCAATCAGCGACTCCAAATTTCTCTTGTCCGAAAAAAGAAAATTTTACACTAGGGTAGTGTCGTTCTCATGGTAAGCATGCCCATGTTTTGGCGTAACAGCATCTGCATAGACGAGGTCATATCCCTCATTTACGAGGAGGTCTAATCTTTCCACGCTAACCAATTCCAATTTCTGAATGAATGGTGTTAAGCTTCCCAAATAGTCGTGCCCATCAAATATATTTCTGGCGCTGACTAAATGAACATGGCGACTTCCTGGTGTCAGGGGGGCTTACAGTCTTGCCTCCTCTAGACAGGTACACCAGCTGTTCTGTCCGTATCGTCCCAGGATCTGACATGAGAATGCACAGACCTTTATGACCTTCACACCGTTTGCACATTAGCTCAGTTTACAGCAGTCTTTCTTACATGGCTTCCTCCACCCACTTTCTGCCACCCGGTCGCCGTCACAGGTGGACCTAGGGATGTTTACAAGTGTGGAAATCTCGCGTACAGACGTGTGACACAAGTGACACCCAATCACCTGACCACGTTCGAAGTCCGTGAGTTTCGCGGAGGGCAATGGGGAGATCGCCGTTTTTGTTCTTGGTTCCTTCACCAACAACAGTTGATCTGGCATTAAGCTCTCCTGTGATGATTTCTGGGCCAAGTACAGCAATTTAATGAGAGATATATTGGTAGATCCCTAGTGGAAGGTACATATACAGTTGCGAAGAAGATTGGTTTCCTATGTTTTTTTCCTACTTTTTACGACAATAGCTTGTTGTGTTTTCAGTTTTTCCAGTAAACCAAGTCTTATAGCAGCCAGTTGATTTCTATGAAAGAAGGTAACTCTTCCTTGTGAACATCTTCCTCTGCCTGTTTTGGGGTTGTGTAAAGCGTGACATACGTAAACGAGAAGACTTACGTCTTTGATGATGCATTTTTTTCATTAATTCCAAAAAATGTAATGTTTTATTCTAGAATCAACTTCTAGGAGCTCATCTTTAGCACAGAAAGATCTTTAGCACGCCCATATCACAAAGAAACGGAGAAGAAAAGAACTAGAACTGATATGTGATTACATTTTCATGCAATTTGGGTGCACAGATCCTGAGAAATCAATACCCAGAATAACCACCTCTGGCCCTAATAACGGCCTCAATAAGCCTGGGCATTGAGTCAAACAGAGCTTGGATGGCGTGTACAGGTACAGCTGCCCATGCAGCTTCAGCACGATAAAACAGTTAATCAAGAGTAGTGACTGGCGTATTGTGACAAGCCAGTTGCTCGGCCACCATTGACCAGATGTTTTCAATTGGTGAGAGATCTGGAGAATGTGCTGGCCAGGGCAGCAGTCGAACATATCTTCTGGTAAACCTTGCGGGATATAAGGTCGTGGTCCATGAAACTCTTCAGCTCCTAACGTTTCGTCCAGAGCTGCGCTGGACACCTTCAGAGGGGTGTTTCTCCTCCGGAAAGTCTTGCCGACTGACGGGTCGGACGTCTGAGAGCGACTTATGTATCGTAGAAAGTGGGCGTGACCAGAGTTACACGCGATATGCAGCGATGTTGTTGTTTGGGTGCAGAATTCTGCTTACTTCTTTCTTTGAGTAGCCAGTAAGCAGAATTCTGAACCCAAACAACAAAAAGCTTAAGGACAAGTCCGAAAAACGATGGAAGAATACAGTCTCTCTCCCTTTTATAAAGAAAATAACGGACCAGATTGGAAAGATTTTAAGTAAACATGATATTAGACCTGTTTGTAGACCAACGAAGAAAATTTGTCATGTTCTTCGGTCTGTAAAAGATAAACGCGCTCCTCTATCAGCCAGTGGCGTATATAAAATTCCGTGTACATGTGGTAAAGTTTATGTTGGAACAACGAAAAGAAGCGTAAATACACGGTTAAAAGAACACAGAAGTCTTTGCCGATTAGGAAAAACAGATAAATCGGCTGTAGCAGAGCACGCTTTTCAACCAGGAAATCATCAAGTGAAGTTTTCCGAAACAAAAATTTTATCTACGACGACGAACTATTACCCACGGCTTTGTAGAGAAGCAATTGAAATATATAAACATAGGGATAATTTTAATCGGAAAGAAGAGACCATGAAACTTAGTGATATTTGGACAGTAGCATTACCGAATTGCTAGACAGTTTTATCCGTGACAAGATTACGATCGATAGTTAAGTTTTATCTCTGACAAAGGTTATCGCTGCATATCACGTGTAACTCTGGTCACGCCCACTTTCTACAATACATAAGTCGCTCTCAGACGTCCGACCCGTCAGTCGGCAAGACTCACCGGAGGAGAAACACCCCTCTGAAGATGTCCAGCGCAGCTCTGGACGAAACGTTAGGAGCTGAAGAGTTTCATGGACCACGACCTTATATCCCGCAAGGTTTACCAGAAGATATGTCATCCGGTCGTGAAAGCCTTCATACTATGAGCAGTCGAACATTTTCTGTATCCAGAAAGGCCCGTACAGGACCTGCAACATACGGTCGTGCATTATCCTGCTGAAATGTATGGTTTCGCAGGGATCGAATGAAGGATAGAGCCACGGGTCATAACACATCTGAAATGTAACGTCCACTGTTCAAAGTGCCGTCAATGCGAACAAGAGGTGACCGAGACGTGTAACCAATGGCACCCCATACCATCACGCCGGGTGATACGCCTGTATGGCGATGACGAATAGACTCCTGCAATGTGCGTTCACTGCGATGTCGCCAAACACGGGTGCTACCATCATGATTCTGTAAACAGAACCTGGATTCATCCGAAAAAAAGGACATTTTGCTATGCGCGCACCCAGGTCCGTCGTTGAGTACACGATCGCAGGCGCTCCTGTCTGTGATGCAGCGTCAAGGGTACCCGCAGCCATGGTCTCCGAGCTGATAGTCCATTCTGCTGCAAACGTCGTCGAACTGTTCGTGCAGATGGTTGTTGTCTTGCAAACTTTTATCAAAGTCGGAAACGTGATGTTACGCATTTCGCCTCCTTACACGAGGCATCACAACAACGTTTCACCAGGCAACGCCGGTCAACTGCTGTTTGTGTATGAGAAATTGGTTGCAAACTTTCCTCATGTCAGCACGCTGTACGTGTCGCCACCGGCACCAACCTTATGTGAATGCCCTGAAAATCTTTTCATTTGCATATTACAGCATCTTCTTCCTGTAGGTTAAATTTCGCGTCTGTAGCACGTCATCTTCGTGGTGCAGCAATTTTAATAGACAGTAGTGTATTTTTGCTACTAGATGACTGTTCCTAATGACCTCAGTGTTAATTGGAAGGTAAACACTAGTCTTAGAATCTATAGAATTTATGCAGGGTCAAGTGCAGACCTCGGTGTGTAGATGTGTGAAGGTACTGTATTTTCTGATGGGGTATCTAGCATAACATATCTAGTTTCTACGTTTCTTTTTGTAACTCGGTTCTTTCCATGTGTTGTCTTTTGAGTATATTTTCACGTTTTAAAGAATTTTTTTTGCATGAGTGAGGTATTAGTCACGTTTCTAGCTAGCTTCTTCTGTACGAGTGGCAATATATCTAGTGGTCTTGCCACATCAAATCTCACACGATGAAGAAAGTTCAGCAGTGTCTGGCCTGGTTAGTAATTGGATGGATTATATTCTGGATATTGAAGGTGCCATTGGATTTGAGGGACTTGTACTCAGCTGTTTCACAGTATGAATATTATTACTATAGATACAACAAGTGTTAAATAATGCAGTATTCTTGAGGAATAGTATTGATGGGAGAATTTTGTGAGGTAATGGGTGAGATATGGCGCCCTGTAAATATATTAAGTTTGGAGTTGGCGTGGCCACACGGGCTGTTCAGTAAGTCGGGGATCGTCAGCAACAGCGTGGTGCTGAACAGTAGCTGGAGCAAGTGGGGTAGCCCCAGCGCGTGGTCCAGGCCGACCGCGTAGCAGAGAATTCTATGTTGACGCTGTGTCCAGGAAGGTGCTTTGTGTTGATGAAGGAGATTTGTATGCCGGGAGTGCCAAAGATGGCGGACTCTGTGAAACCATAATGGCAGACATTTCACAGTTAGTGTAGAAATTAATGGTAGCCAGAGGAATCATGATACCTCAAAAGAAATATGTACGGTACCATTATTTGCACGACAATCAGATTTTTAATATCTTTATTAGTATCTGATTGTAAATTATACAAGTAACATCCAGCAACGAATTTCCAAAATCTACACGGTTCATTCGATTTTGTCGATCAATGTGTCTTTAGGAAGCTATTAGTGTAAACCTAAATTAGTATGAATTACAGGCGTGTAACTCGAATAATACATGAGTTATTGGAGGTCAAAGTGGCCGATTACTATTGGTCACGTCAGGCTATAGGTACCCAACAGTTACATGAAAAACGGTAGCTGCATGCATATAAATATATATTGAACGAAACTTCCTGGCAGATTACTTGCCCGCGAAAGGCAAAGGTCCCGAGTTCGAGTCTCGGTCGAGCACACAGTTTTAATCTGCCAGGAAGTTTCATATCAGCGCACACTCCGCTGCAGAGTGAAAATCTAATTCTGGAAATATATATTTCCTAGTCTATGTCTTTGTTTATATCTGATTTATACTATTCATGAAGAAATTGGTCAAATATATACTGTGTTTCAGAAGGCACAGAGACATTAGGCTACTGGCCTACTTTTGCTCCTATTCCTTTGACGTGTGTTCATGTACTTTCTTTATGTAGTTAATAATGTCTGTTAGAGCGTGTTTATGGCCCAGCCATAGGAAATTTAATTCAATTTCAAGTTATTTAAGTGTAAATCCAGTATTTCATACGTGTTTTAATATTTTTGTGACTGTGCATTGGCTTGGAGACATTGCGGGGGTGCTCTAACCAATCACAGCGCTCGTTACAATTGTAGGCGACTACTGAAGACAATGTAGAGACTGTAGTGCAGTGGGGGAGGAGCATCAGGTCGCACAGGATACGAGGGGCTCTGGACGGGAAGGCACAACGAAGGGTCGCATGAAAAACTTGAAAAGTGTTGAGAAGTTTGCACGTGGTCACGGGACACAGAAATATTTCGTATTGCCGATTTGTGCACTTGTGAGATTTCCATGGCTTCTGGAGTGAAGACGTAGTATGCGTTTAGAAGTGAATATCTCGTGAGCTACGTTGTTGTTCAAAACTAAATACATGAAGTAGAAATGTATTGTTTCCCTGTTACTCAACTTATATTTTATTTAACTGCTGGACCATCGACATCAATAAGTGTTTTGCAGAAAAAAACAGCATTCTTAAACGCACTGCTGATATCGTATTCAACATTTAAAGTCGTTAAAATGGAACTTGTAAATTTTATTTAATAGCAAACTTTCATTTATAAATTTCTATGTTACATTCACAACACGCAGTTGCCGAGTGAAAGGAATCTTTGACCATTCGATTCATATGTGTATTCATATTGTATACTGTAGACTCAGTATTATTTGGAATGTAATGCGGGAACTACGTATCCCACCCCTTAGACAACGAAAATAGCCAAAACTTTTAATATTTCAACTCTGAGGTTGAGGGTACGTACGTAATTGAGGACCAAATTTTTTTTTCTTTTTTGAAAGGCCGCAGAGTACATGATTTTCTTGAGTATAATGACGAGTGAGATAGTTTGAAGTGCTCTTACACCATGTAAAATATATAATTTCCTAAAATATTTGAATAAAAAGTACTAATGTTCCACAATAATACTTATTAGTTCGTTATGAACTGGCTTTCGGGTTCTACGGTCATCGTCAGGTAACTTAATGCTACATCGGGACTCTAATAAAATAAATCTGATATTGCAGCATATTCGAATATAAAACTATTTGAGTATACAAACAGAAATGTTCTACAAGTTAGTAATTGCATGGGCTACTATGTAATCTGGGCAACTGGTGAATGTAATGAACAGACCAAATAAAGAGAAGGGAAGAAAGAAGTCTATGGGATGTGGGCGTGGAACACTTATAACAAGCATATTAGCTAATGATGAGAGGAATAATAACTGGATGCTACTTTAATAAGGGTGAGTAATGGGACTGTGTTTGGTTATTAAGGATCAACTCAGGGTTCTTTGAGTGTGGTTTATTATTGGCCATAATTCAAAGTAATATTAGTTTTCTCCCCTTCGTTACTTTATGGAGAACATCACATGTCATGACATGAATCACATTTACTCAAAGCATCTTCAGCAAAGGTGGAATCTTTCTTTCTCAGTCTCCAGCTCCCTTCATGCTCAGTTATTTTAGTACTTATAGACCTACTTGATTGACCAACATATAATTTGAAATTCTATGAATTCCACTCCGTTCTATAAGTTGATGATCTTCTCCCAAGTCCATTGTAAACTTGATTTTACTGTGGTGTGAATTCAGTTGTTGAAAAAATTTACTCAGTTGTATGGGGGTACCTGTCCACAATCTGGGAGGAGACTCTATCAACTGTTTGGACCTGGCCATTGACATCAGGAACCAACAGCAAGGATTTAAGATGTACAGGAAAGGCACCTCACCATCCACAGCAGTATCAGATAGTTCCCAGCATCCCTTAAGACATAAACATGCAACCTTCCACTCCATGGAGGACCACATGCTATCTGCAATTAAAACCAATCCAGACTTTAAAAATGAATTGAAAATAATTAAACAAACAGCATAAAGTACATCTACATCTACACTTAAACTCCGCAAGCCACCCAACGGGGTGTGGCGGAGGGTACTTTACGTGCCACTGTCATTACCTCCCTTTCCTGTTCCAGTCGCGTATGGTTCACGGGAAGAACGACTACCGGAAAGCCTCCGTGTGCGCTCGATTCTCTCTAATTTTACATTCGTGATCTCCTCGTGAGGTATAAGTAGGGGGAAGCAATATATTCGATACCTCATCCAGAAACACACCCTCTCGAAACCTGGACAGCAAGCTACACCGCAATCCAGAGCGCCTCTCTTGCAGAGTCTGCCACTTGAGTTTGCTAACCATCTCCGTAACGCTATCACGTTAACCAAATAAAGCTGTGACGAAACGCTTCTCTATCTCCTCTGTCAACCCGACCTGGTACGGATCCCACACTGATATGCAATACTCAAGTATAGATCAAACGAGTGTTTTGTATGCCACCTCCTTTGTTGATGGACTACATTTTCTAAGTACTCTCCCAATGAATCTCAACCTGGCACCCTCCTTACCAACAATTAATTTTATATGATCATTCCACTTCAAATCGTTCCGCACGCATACTCACAGATATTTTACAGAAGTAACTTCTACCAGTGTTTGTTCTGCTATCATATAATCATGCAATAAAGGATCCTTCTTTCTATGTATTCGCCATACATTACATTTGTCTATGTTAAGGATCAGTTGCCACTCCCTGCACCAAGTGCCTATCCGCTGCAGATCTTCCTGCATTTCGCTACAATTTTCTAATGCTGCAACTTCTCTGTATACAACAGCGTCATCCGCGAAAAGCCGCATGGAAATTCCGACACTATCTACTAGGTCATTTATATACATTGTGAAAAGCAATGGTCCCATAACACTCCCCTGTGACACGCCAGAGCTTACTTTAACGTCTGTAGACGTCTCTCCATTGAGAACAACAAGCAGTGTTCTGTTTGCTAAAAATTCTTCAATCCAGTCACACACCTGGTCTGATATTATATAGGCTCTTACTTTGTTTATCAGGCGACAGTGTGGAACTGTATCGAACGCCTCCGGAAGTCAAGAAAAATGGCATCTACCTGGGAGCCTGTATCTAATATTTTATGGGTCTCACACGATCGCTTTTTCCGGAATCCATGTTGATTCCCACAGAGTAGATTCTGGGTTTCCAGAAATGACATGATATGCGAGCAAAAAACATGTACTAAAATTTTACAACAGATGGATGTCAGAGATATAGGTCTACAATTTTGCGCATCTGCTCGACGACCCTTCTTGAAGACTGGGACCACCCGTGCTCTTTTCCAACCATTTGGAACGTTCCGTTCCTCTAGAGACTTGCGGTGCATGGCTGTTAGAAGGGGGGCAAGTTCTTTCACGTACTCTGTCTAGAAACGAATTTGTATCCCGTCAGGTCCAGAGGTCTTTCCTCTGTTGAGTGACTTCAGTTCCTTTTCTATTCCTTGGACAATTATTTAGATATCAGCTATTTTTTCGTTTGTGCGACGATTTAGGGAAGGAACTGCAGTCTTCCTCTGTGAAACACTTTGGGAAAAGGTGTTTAGTATATAAGCTTTACGCCTGTCATCCTCTGTTTCAATGCCATCATCATCCCAGAGTGTCTGGATATGCTGTTTCGAGCCACTTACTGACTTAACGTAAGACCAGATTTTCTTTCAAGTCGGTACTTAGAATTTTACTTTAGAATTCACTGAACGCTTCACGCATACCCCTCCTTACGCTAACTTTGACATCGTTTAGCTTCTGTTTGTCTCAGAGGTTTTGGCTGCGTTTAAACTTGCAGGGAAGGTCTCTTTGCTCTCGCAGTTCTTTCCTAACTTTGTTGTTGAACCACGGTGGGTTTTTCCCGTCCCTCACAGTTTTACTCGCCACATACCAGTCTACAACGCATTTTACGATTGCCTTGAACTTTTTCCATAAACACTCCACACTGTCAGTGTCGGAACAGAAATTTTCGTTTTGATCTGTTAGGTAGTCTGAAATCTTCCTTCTATTACTCTTCCTAAACAGATAAACCTTCCTCCCTTTTTTTATATTCCTATTTACTTCTATATTCAGGGATGCTGCAACGGCCTTATGATCACTGATTCCCTGTTCTGCGCTTAGAGAGTCGAGAAGTTCGGGTCTGTTTGTTATCAGTAGGTCCAAGATGTTATCTCCACGAGTCGGTTCTCTGTTTAATTGCTCAAGTTAATTTTCGGATACTGCACTCAGTAAAATGTCACTCGATGCTCTCGCCCTACCACCCGTTCTAAACATCTGAGTGACTCAGTCTATATCTGGTAAATTGAAATCTCCACCTAAGATTATAACATGCTGTGAAAATTTATATGAAATGTACTCCAAATTTTCTCTCAATTCTTCTGCCACTAATGCTGCTGAGTCGGGAGGTCGGTAAAAGGAGCCAATTATTGCCCTAGCTCGGTTATATACCTTTATGGTTATAGGTCTACACCTCATTGACAATATACTGAGCAAGGAGAAGAAACAGAGGGTAACAACTCTCCTTTACCCACTTCAGATAGTACAAAACCACACTGATAACAAATGGGACCTCTATGCTATATATAGACTTCATAGGCTCTTGCCAGAATCCAAATTCCAGGAAATATATTCAAGCTCCATACATTAGGAATACTGTTGCCCACCTTGTGTTCAACAGCAAGAATCACGTTCCACCTATAGAAAAGGATGGAATTTGTAGAATTTTCTGCAGTCTATGCGGCAATTTATGCGTAGCTCAATCAGATAGGGCTATAACCACTAGACTAACTGAGCATGAAGGCAGTTGGAGACTGAGAGAGACCTTCCACCTTCACTTAACATGCTTTGAATGAATGTCATTCATATGATGGAAAATGTGTCCTTCATAATGGACCTAAAGGGAGAAAACTAACATTATTTGAAATTTTGGCCATTAATGAACCCAGTCACAGAATGCTGATTTGGTCCTTTGTGACCAAACACAATTCTATTACCCATCATTATTAAAGTTGCAGCCAGTTGTTATTCCTCTCACCATTGGCTAATAAGCTTTCCATAACTTTTTTCTTCTTCTCTCTCTTTCTTTTGTCTGTTCATCACTTTCACCAGTTTGTCCATAAGACGCAGCTGTCTGTGCCATTACTCATTTGCAGAACATTTCATTTTATACACTCAAATAGTTTTAATGTTTGAATATACTGTAATATAAGATTTATTTATTCAGAGTTTCTTTAGGTGTTACATAATGCCTGTTTCGTATTGATATAGTCCTTAAATGTCACATATCTTTGTACAGCATTCTTTGTACAGCTATAAATTCTCGCTGAAGTTGTGTGGAGTAACTGTATAGCGTTAGGTTATCTGACGATGGCCTCAGAAGCTGAAACGCTGTTCATAAAAACAGACTAACAAATATTCTTGTGTATCATTAATACTTTGTATTGAAGTTATTAATATGTCTATGTTTCACCAAGAACTGACAAAATATTTTCATAAATATTGATGTTTGTTTTATATTTGGTTTATTCCTTAATGAGGTAATTCGCTACATCCATTGTGCAGCTTCTTCTCTGAGTATCAGATCTGATTTGATGCATGTCCTGTTTCATCATATGTTTCTCATGAATATTTTGGTATAGTGTATTGGATTTATGTGAATAATGTATGATGCAATGAGAAGATACAGGCAAGAACTTGTTTGTTGTGGATCTCAAACGGTGACACGTGATTATGAGTGGATATTTTCTATGAAGTAAGGTTCAGTATATGCTGTCAATGTTATGTAGGAGCATTTATGCCAGTTATTTTTAACTTTTATTTGATATTATATTTGATGTATCCCTGAATACATGACCTTCTTTGCTAGAAATCAGGCTTGATGGAAGATAAGTGTAGGCACCATCTCATATGTTATGCGTATTCGTATTTTTCAAAAGATTTAGTTACAGCTGTATGATTCCACAGTTGTCTAGATGAAGAGATGGTCCTGCCATAGTATGTTGAAAAGTGAAATTTTATTTGCAGTGACCGTCTCTCGATCTGTGTCAGATGTTTATACAATGTGAAAGATGCCTCGTTTGGTCGATATTTGAGCCATAGTGAGTATCCTGTGAGGATGAAAGGGAATCTGATGTGTTACAGCTAGCCATCTTAACGCTGACTATGCATGTGATGAGTGTAGCAGGCTCAGCGTCACTCCTGCCGAGGCCGTGCGTATTTCGTCTCTCATTTTCTATGCTGTTTCCGACTCCTGCTCTGCACTGTGTCTGTGTGAGTGTAGATCTGTTACAATCACTGGACTTTCTGTGAGAATTGTTTAAAAAGGTTGGCCATCTAAGAGAAAATTTGTATGTCCACATGATACAAAAGTGGAATAATCCTTTCGTGTAGCGTGAGAAATAGTGTATTTTATGGAGAGAAATAATAATTGTGATTAAGGTCTCGGTATGGATCTCATTTTACTAATGCTCGATTAAGATTTACGATGATTATTCCAGACTGTCGTGATATTTAAGACGGCGATGGCCCCATTTCTCTATACAACAAAGCAAGTATCAGTCAACCTTATGTCCGACCGAGCGAGGTGGCGCAGTGGTTAGACACTGGACTCGCATTCGGGAGGACGACGGTTCAATCCCGCGTCCGGCCATCCTGATTTAGGTTTTCCGTGATTTCCCTAAATCGCTCCAGGCAAATGTCGCGATGGTTCCTTTCAAAGGGCACGGCCGACTTCCTTCCCCGTCGTTCCCTAATCCGATGAGACCGATGACCTCGATGTCTGGTCTCCTCCCCCGAAACAACCAACCAACCAACCAACCTTATGTCCGAGATTCACACTAGTATAATTTTGATAGCGATAGCTTTTTCATCCTGCAATAACTCATTTTTAATGTCTGATTGAAGACAGTGAAGTAACGCCGTTTACATTCGCCTACTTCAGGTAGTGTTTGTGATCTTCTTCTGTTGCCGTACGCTGTTTTTGCTTCCTGTAACTCTGGATCGCATTTGAAACTCCTTGTCAACCCTCCGTCTTCTACTGAGGAACGCAGATTCCCTAGAGTCTCTTGCGACCCTCTGTCCCCGATAAAAAACATTCCAGTTGTTCCTGAAATTTTATCTTTCAGTTAAAGCAATAACTCATCATGTGCCTTAAGAATTTTAAATACGTGCAGTTTACATCTAAGTAAACCATTTCAGTCAATCTATTAATAATTACCAATTGCGTGAAAGTTTGACGTAGTGATGAAAGTGCAGCACTTTTAATTTTTCTGCTATGTTTTCCACATATGGTAGGTTATATGTTGGTTTCAGTGAAGGTAGCCACGTTGTAACTGGATATACTGCACAACAGACTTGAATACGTTTATCTCTCTACCCTTCGGCCGTGTTGTGCATTGCTAAGCAAGAAAAAATTTTAAACAGGACGTGCTCACCATTTACAAAACTAGAGTCTTTTAATGCCTGCTTGTGGTGCATGTGAAAATTAATGTAATAGGAGTGTATTCTACAAGCTCATTATCATAGCAACACCGCTATATAATTATAGCTCAGAACAGTCCATGTTCACCAATGTTGCTGTGATAACATTTAGCACACTCTACTTCTTTCTTCACAAAACTTCCCAGACCGTTAACAAAATCACGGTACAAGTTGTAATGAAGGACAAGGACGCCACCAACATCTGAATATCCAAGGGAACGAAGCCGTAAAGTTGATGAGTGGGACTCTGACTATGGGCCAGGCGGCAGAAGCGGCGCAGCTCTATCGTTTCTGCGCTGCGGAGAGTCGAACCCAGGAGTAGTCGGTACAGGACAGGAGCTGTCTGCGCCGCCTCTCTGGACAGCGCGTGCGAGGTCGCTATCACCATTAACACCTGCGATGACTGCCACGATAGAACCAAAATCTGTATCACCACTGGTTGTTTCTGCTGCTGTGTTAAGACTGTGGCAACTGCATTCCAAGAAGTACCGCACAGTACTGCCATCATGAATAAAGCTAGCAGTACCTGGTGCGCTGTAAGAACCTCCTGGGACAGGTGGCACAGTGCTGAGTAGACTCTCCTCAGCTTGCGGTAGCGGTCTGCAAGTGGTCGCCGCTGGCATCTCACTTGGGCTGTAGCTCTCAGACACTGGTTGAACTGGCGCAAGTCACTCCGCACAAGAAGAACGAGCCCCGCATACCTGGAAACAGCTGTAGGTATTATACCACTGGAGAACAATGATAACATATATGCCCAGTTCATGACGTGCCACAGATATTCCAACGTCACAGCAGCTACATGTAGCACGAAACACCCTGCATACACCACTTGGCAGAATATCCTCACCGCCCAGCTGGATAAATGGCGCGACTCCAGGACGCCACTGTCCCGATAAGACAACAGAGTGACGAACCTCTGGTAGTCGTGGGGGTTCCAAAACAGGTCTGCGGCGACCGCCATCACCACGGAGACGCAGTGTATCACCATGTAGGTTACCAACCACAGAAAAGTGATGGAATCATTTTTTTTTTAGCGTTCACAGCTTGCAACCTGTTTACCGTAAGCGCTGTTATTGCCAGGCTCATGACGAGAATAGCAGCTGCGTACAGAGTACCAGCACGTGTCCTCCGTATTTCACACCTGTCAGTGTCCACTGTGAATGGCGTCAGCCCGAAAATCCTGCAGATAGCGTGGTATGGTGCTGCAGATCTTAAGAGATCTCTTCTACTGGCCAGTTCAACGTCGGCTACCATTCCAGGATACCTTCGTTACCAGTCATGAGAGAAAAAAGTTCCCGAGTTATAGCTGCTTGCATTACACACAGAATTAATCTAAAAATCTCAAGATAGATTTGATTAATAGAGTAAACTCAGTCCTGAGGTACCACTTCCTAAATAAATGTGTTTTCCTTAACAAATGTTTTCACAAACCATGATGAAATTGAGTGACGATAGACATGATTAATAAGCGCTGTCATAATTATTCTTTTCCTAAATGTAACATCAGTACAAAGGTATAGCCAACGTAAAAACACAAAAAGTAGACCATCCAGTATAGTTGCCGCATCTCTGGAAACTGCAAATATTGAAAACTAAGATGACTCGAAAAAAAAATGGCTCTGAGCACTATGGGACTCAACTGCTGTGGTCATTAGCCCCGTAGAACTTAGATCTACTTAAACCTAACTAACCTAAGGACATCACAAACATCCATGCCCGGGGTAGGATTCGAACCTGCGACCATAGCAGTCGCACGGTTCCTGACTGCGCGCCTAGAACCGCGAGACCACCGCGGCCGGCTAAGATGACTCGAATCACTCACAAATTGTTGAGTATGATGTGTAAGTAAATCTTGGTTGTTTGGTCATATGTTCATTTAACAAAATTGAGAAGACTGACTTTGCTATAATACGTTTATTAAGTACTACAAGTATTTTTACTGGTTCGTAAAAACCACCTATAAAGCACATTGCAAAGTTTATTGTTTTGAGTAACTTTGAGGTGTCTTGGTTATATAAGAGACAGAACATGAAAGATTTAAACATTCTGGATAAAGTAACTAAATAAAAGAAGGTAAATAAGACAGTAATGAAAGAAAGTTACGTGGAAATATTTTATCACAATAGGGAAAATTACATCTCCTTGGAGATGGAAGCAGTGGTTGCCACTTGAAGGAGCAGTGTCCACAGTCATAAAGATAACCCAAGCAAACCTAAATCATCTGGAAGAATGGAAATGCATACAACATTTCTCCCATATACGAGTTTAGATCCCCACCCCCATCCCCCCCGTCCCTCCCCCCCCCCCCCCCCCCGCCCACCCTCTTAGTTTGATGCAGCTCTCCATGCTACTCTATCCTGTGCAAGCTCCTTCATCTCCCAGTACGTACTGCAGCCTACATCCTTCTGAATCTGCTTGGTGTATTCATCTCCTGGTCTCCCTCTACGATTTTTACCCTCCACGCTGCCCTCCAATACTAAATTGGTAACCCTTTGATGCCTCAGAACATGACTAGAAGAAGAGATCGGTTGGTAGGACAAGTTGTGCCTCAAACTCCTCTGCCGGCCGCTGGTGGCCGAGCGGTTCTGGCGCTACAGCCTAGAACCGCGCGACCGCTACGGTCGCAGGTTCGAATCCTGCCTCGGGCATGGATGTGTGTGTTGCCCTTAAGTTAGTTAGGTTTAAGTAGTTCTAAGTTCTATGGGACTTATGACCTCAGCAGTTGAGTCCCATAGTGCTCAGAGCCATTTGAACCATTTTTTTCAAACTCCTCTTCTCCCCAATCCTATTCAATACCTCCTTATTAGTTATGTGATCTACCCATCTAATCTTCAACATTCTTCTGTAGCACCATATTTCGAAAGCTTCTATTCTCTTCTTGTCCAAACTATTTATCGTCCATGTTTGACTTCCATAGATGGCTACACTCTATACAAATACTTTCAGAAACGACTTCCTGACATTTAAATCTATACCCGATGTTAACAAATTTCTCGTTTTCAGAGACGCTTTCCTTGCCATTGGCAATCTACTTTTTATATCCTCTCTACTTCGACCATCATCAGTTATTTTGCTCCCCAAATAGCAAAACTCCTTTAATACTTTAAGTGTCTCATTTCCTAATCTAATTCCCTCAGCATCATCATACTTAATTCGACTACATTCCATTATCCTCGTTCTCGTTTTGCTTTCGTTGATGTTCATCTTATATCCTCCCTTCAAGACACTGTCCATTCCGTTCAACTGCTTTTCCAAGTCCTTTGCTGTCTCTGACAGAATTACAATGTCATCGACGAACCTTAAAGCTGTTATTTCTTCTCCATGTATTTTAATACCTATTCCGAATTTTTCTTTTGTTTCCTTTATTCCTTGCTCAATATACATATTAAATAACATCGGGAGAGGCTACAACCCTGTCTCACTTCCTTCCCGACCACTGCTTCCCGTTCATGCCCCTCGACTCTTATAACTGCCATATGGATTCTGTACAAATTGTAAATAGCCTTTCGCACCCTGTATGTTACCCCTGCCATCTTCACAATTTGAAAGAGAGTGTTCCAGTCAACATTGTCAAAAGCTTTCTCTAACTCTACAAATGCTAGAAACGAAAGTTTGCCTTTTCTTAATCTAGCTTCCAAGATAAGTCGTACGGTCAGTATTGCCTCACGTGTTCCCATATTTCTACGGAATCCAAACCGATCTTCCCTGAGGTCGGCTTCTACCAGTTTTTCCATTCGTCTGTAAAGAGCTCGCGTTAGTATTTGGTAGCCGTGACTTATTAAACTGATAGTTCGGTAATTTCCACATCTGTCAACGCCTGCTTTCTTCGGGATTGGAATTATTATATTCTTCTTGAAGTCTGAGGGTATTTCGCCTGTCTCATTCATTTTGCTCACCAGATGGTAGTGTTTTGTCAGGAATGGCTCTCCCAAGGCCGTCAGTAGTTCTAATGGAATGTTGTCTACTCCCGGGGCCTTATTTCGACTTAGGTATTTCAGTGCTCTATCAAACTCTTCACGCAGTATCATTTCTCACATTTCATCTTCATCTACATCCTCTTCCCTTTCTATAACATTGCCCTCAAGTACATCACCCTTGTATAGTCCCTCTATGTACTCCCTCCACCTTTCTGCTTTCCCTTCTTTTTGCTTAGAACTGGGTTTCCATCTGAGCTCTTGATATTTATACAAGTTGTTCTCTTTTCTCCAGAGGTCTCTTTAATTTTCCTGTAGGCAGTATCTATCTTACCCCTAGTGAGATAAGTCTCTACATCCGTACATTTGTCCTCTAGCCATGCCTGCTTAGCTATTTTGCACTTCCTGTCGATCTCATTTTTGAGACGTTTGTATTCCCTTTTGCCTGCTTCACATACTGCATTTTTGTACTTTCTCCTTTCATCATTTACATTAAGTATCTCTTCTGTTACCCAAGGATTTCTACTAGCCCTCGTCTTTTTACATACTTAATCCTCTGCTGCCTTCACTTCTTCATCCCTCAGAGCTACCCATTCTTCTTCTACTGTATTTCTTTCCCCCATTCCTGTCAATTGTTCCCTTATGCTTCCCTGAAACTCTGTACAACCTCTGGTATAGTCAGTTTATCCAGGTCCCATCTCCTTCAATTCCCTCCTTTTTGCAGTTTCTTCAGTTTTAACCTACAGTTCATAATCAATAGATTGCGGTCAGAGTCCACATCTGCCCCTGGAAATGTCTTACAATTTAAAACCTGGTTCCTAAATCTCTGTCTTACCATTATATAATCTATCTGGAACCTGTCAGTACCTCCAGGCTTCTTCCATGTATACAACCTCCTTTTATGATTCTTCAACCAAGTGTTAGTTAGCTATGATTAAGTTGTACTCTGTACAAAATTCTACCAGGCGGCTTCTTCTTTCATTTCTTACCCATAATCCATAATCGCCTACTACGTTTCCTTCTCTTCGATTTCCTACTATCGAATTCCAGTCACCCATGACTATTAAATTTTCGTCTCCCTTCATTATCTTATTAATTTTTTGTTTTATTTCATCATACATTTCTTCAATTTCTTCGTCATCTGCAGAGCTAGTTGTCATATAGACTTGTACTACTGTCGTAGGCGTGGGCTTCGTGTCTATCTTGGCCACAGTAATGCTTCCATATGCTGTTTGTAGTAGCTTACCCGCACTCCTATTTTTTTTATTCATTATTAAACTTACTCCTGCATTACCCCTATTTGATTTTATATTTATAACTCTGTACTCACATGACCAAAAGTCTTTTTCCTCCTGCCACCGAAATTCACTAATTCCCACTATATATAACTTTAAGCTATCCATTTCCCTTTTTAAATTTTCTGACCTACCTGGCCGATTAAGGGATCTGAGGTTCCACGCTCCTATCCGTAGAACGCCAGTATTCTTTCTCCTGATAATGACGTCCTCCTGAGTAGTCCCCGCCCGGAGATCCGAATGGAGGACTATTCTACCTCTGGAATATTTTACCCAAGAGGACGCCAACATCTTTTATCCATACAGTAAAGCTGCATGCCCTCGGGAAAAATTACGGCCGTAGTTTCCCCTTGCTTTCAGCCGTTCGCAGTACCAGCACAGCAAGGCCGTTTTGGTTAGTTTTACAAGGCCAGATCAGTTAATCACCCAGACTGCTTCCCCTGCAACTACTGAAAAGGCTGCTGCCCCTCTTCAGGAACCATACGTTTGTCTGGCCTCTCAACAGGTACCTCTCCGTTGTGGTTGCACCTAGGGTACGGCTATCTTTATCGCTGAGGCACGCAAGCCTCCCCACCAACGGCAAGGTCTATGGTTCATGGGTTAACCACTACGCCAAAGTTTCACTCGCCGCTTCAGTCAGTAAGCTATTGACAAAGTTCTTTGGAATGTGCTGAAAACAGTATATGTAACTTACACGTTGCATGAAAAGTAACTGGTGTGGAATAGTACACACCAGAGGTAATCTGACTCTGCAGTGCTGATACCACTGATGAGTAATATGTGTCCCAATTGCAGTCTGTAATTAAATAAGAATAATATCTATTGGACAGTTTCTGGATGTCAGCCTAATTCTGTCACCAATCATGCACAAGTTCCGTTTAGCTGCACATTCAACTTATCTTTCGTATCCCACTACTTTAAAGACTTTTTCCATTTCAGTTTTATTGATGTCTACCTCACAAGGTATAAAGTAATCCCAGAGAGCAACCCATCGCAACTTTAACGTAGCACACTCACTCCATCAGAAGTGAAGTCTCCAACTCATTCTCTTCCCGCAGAGCTGAAATATTACGTATCTCCTACTTGTTCTTCGTCACTTTTGCGTTTTCCCAGTCCCATGCAGTATCGACATTGTTATATAGATTGAAGCAATGTTAGTGACTGCTGGCGATCGGATTCCCTTCCTGACCCCATCGCTCCCTTTGGGACAGAGTGTGCGTATCAAATCTGACTGTGTCTAGTGTACAGCTCATGCGAGAACATTCTTCTAAATGTTTACGTAGCAGGTATCTGACGCGGGACGGAGGTTACAGCGCAGTATCTACACAGGTGGATGTGGGAATTCGCATAAAAGCCACCTCTATGCTGGCTGGCTGAAGAGTGCTCATAGGTAATCCATTAGGAAAATTGTACCTGAGCAAGTGTCACCTCCCCGAGTCAGCAAAGCAGTGCGTTAACTCACTCGGATATC
Organism: Schistocerca americana; assembly: GCF_021461395.2. NCBI lineage: Eukaryota > Metazoa > Arthropoda > Insecta > Orthoptera > Acrididae > Schistocerca > Schistocerca americana. The sequence goes on from NC_060121.1 coordinate 65,498,561, forward strand.
TGAGCAGGTACGTACCTCCTACTTACTACATTCCAGGTTAACAGCTATTCCCAACGTAAGCATCGCACATCCGTTTTCAAGCAACATTCCTCCCAACACTTTCCTAATCTTGACTCCTTACCTATAGTTTCGATCAGCCCCGTTACCACCAGCCAGTTATGGAAGATATCAGGACTAAGTGGAAGAAAGATAATATGTTTAGGCAACGTGAAACTCGAAGAATCTTGAGTGTGAAACTCATACTGTCGATAGATTTATCACTTCTGGATTCCATAATTTTCATAATGAAAGGTATTTTGTGACTAGGAAAATGTTTGTGGTCCGAGTCGGATATTCGATAGAATTTCATGTATACTCCCTTGGAGGCACAGAATGTATTCGTTAACTTAATATGGAGTTCATCGAAGATTAGTACTTTTTTTGACCTAAAAATAATCCTTTACAGTCAAGTGAAGAATCTTTACTGAAAATAGTGTCCACTTGCAGTCAGCATGATTTATTACTCCATGCTATGAAAGTCAGTTAAATTCGTTGTAATATTATCACCTAACTGTTTCTGTTACTAAGCATTTGGGTCTTGCAGTGTTTACCAATCTCATTGTACATCAGTATATCTATCTCGCTGTGCTTGCTGAGAGTAAGTTGCTCCTATTCAGATCAATGCAATCATGACGACAAAAATTAGTCTGAAAGTGAGTCGTGAAACATACTTTTCAAGAAATAGCTGGATAAAAATCTTCAGTACTAACATAAATTCAGTGCAACAGTATTTAAATGCAGTCTGTAGTACAAGATACATCGGTGTAATAACAAGTGAGGTCCGCAGCTCGTGGTAGTGCGGCAGCGTTCTCGCTTCCCACGCCCGAGTTCCCGGGTTCGATTCCCGGCGGGGTCAGGGATTTTCTCTGCCTCGTGATGACTGGGTGTTGTCTGATGTCCTTAGGTTAGTTAGGTTTAAGTAGTTCTAAGTTGTAGGGGACTGATGACCATAGATGTTAAGTCCCATAGTGCTCAGAGCCATTTGAACCATTTTGAACAAGTGAGGAAAATGGCGCTTGTAGAAAGTTACGTCAACACACAAGTTTCAGAGTAGAGAAAGATAAAGGTAGAAGATATAATGTCATGCCAAGAATGGCTGTTATGTTAGAAGCTGATGGAAGTTTTAATAACTGTTTCTCAATAAATGTATAGGAAAAACAAACAACCCTGACAACATGAAGTGCTGGTAAGAAACTGTGGTCGAATCCTTTTAGGTATTAAGAACTAATTGTGTCATGGCTGTATCCCATGTACAAAAGAACGTCACTGGCCGTTAAAAATACAATGACAGGAAGAATACGAAGTAGCTGAGTTGTACTTATTGTGCATGTGCAGTGTAACAGGAGAACATGTGATACTAGAGCTCTAACAGCAACGAAATCGGCAGAGCACCGATTCTAACTGTGCTTCCATGACACATACAGGTATGTCAGTAGCGTAGCAGTGGGCATATACGAAGCAGAAAATCACTGGCATCAGCAGTGTCAGGTTTCAGCAGATAACATTGTGCTTACTGTGTATATTTAAGGTCATCCCTGTGGAAGGGGGGAGGGGACAGGAGTGGTGCGGAGCAAATGGGAGTGGAGGTCTGGCAATTGTGTCGTCATGTTCTAGGTCAATAACCTCATGACTCCACTGTTCTTGGACAATAGGGCTCTTTAGGTTGTGGGTCCTCTATGTACTAATAAATAAGCAAAAGACTGAGAAGCGACTCTTCTCAATATTTTTAGCCTCTGGGTCTCATGTGATCGACTGACAACACAATTGTATTGAGCAAGTTGAACACAGAAGACTTTAACAATTGTATTTGCAGTTATAAAATCTATCAGAGAAGTGTACACAGAGACCTCTCGGGGGACCTTAGTATGACTAGCTAACAGAAACTCTTTTAAGTTTTCCATTGTGGTTTGACCTTCTTCTGGTCATTGAAACTCCAGATCTTTATTCAACAAGTGAATGAGTGGTCATGGCATAATAGGAAAACTCAATTTTATTTTCCTACAGCAGTTTGTTAATCTTGAAAGCCACTGTATCTCTCTCGTCATTGGAAGTGTTGGATACTTCACACTGCCTCCACTAACCTCAGTTCTGTTTTCCACACTCGCTAATTACATGCTCCAAATAATTTACTTGCTTCAATGCAAAATGTCCCATTTCTATGCTTAATGTGAGGCATGATGAATGAGACCTTTTAAAAACTTCCTTCTACCACTGAATTTTTTGATTTATATCCTTTGCGAATTCCGTAATGTCATCGAGATTCACTGTACACTTCTATCGCCTCAATCTCCTCAAAACTCCATCCAACAGTCGTTGAAACGTGATTGGTCATTTTTCGAACCACATGGCACTCACTGATACTGGGAATGATTCAAATGAACTATAACCGTAGTTTTTGCTCGGTTCTCCTGTCCTACACGATTGATAATATTCATGTGGAGAAATATTTACAATGTGCATAGTTCTCTAAAGTTTCCATAACTTTCGGTACTGTAATCGTACCTGCAGTGAGGTACCGGTAGTCATACGAGATGCGATATTTACTTTCCTATCTGAAGATATCTGAGACACTGTTACGAATGGTGTACGCTACAGACTTGCAGTTTCCTCAGTGATTGCTGGTGAACAACCCTTCCATTACTAGCTATAAGTGGGGTTAACCTATATGGCTTCTGATGCACAGGTGATTGGTTTCAGACTGGAATCCTATGCTTCGCCAAAGTTGCTGGTAGTGGACCGAAAGGATTAAAAAGCTCCTTGAATTCCACAAATTGCTTTCTGCTTTTTCCAATCATTCAAAATTTGCCACTTGTGTGCATCATGAATTTATATCAGTGGCTTGCCCGTGGATGGAGTTTGAACTTATCCTGTCTATATCTTCATTGTCTAGAACATCCAAACAGGCAATCGATAATCTTTACAGAGAATCAAGGCCTCAATATCAAAATTATCTACATTGATCAGCATTACTTCTTCACCATTTGTTTCACATACATACTACTGCATATAAAACAACGTTATCTATACAGCTCATCATTCTTATATAGTGCTTCTAATACACCCAAGAACTTTGCAGGTAATTCTGTTCCTACATTTACCTGAAGTATCTATCTTGTACCTTGTGGTACTTTGTCACATAAACTGAGCCTTAATGACTTTGCAATCCCACATTTCTTACACTATAGTTGGCAACACTCCCTTCACATATGACCCAAACGTACGCAGCGATGGAAATTCACATTTTTAGAGGATACAGTCCTCCTATTGAGACCTTAATCGCTATACCAATTTCATCCAATACACTGGCTTGGGGACCGATGACGGTAGCAGTCCGGTCCCTTCAATCCCACAAACCAACCAACCAACACTGGGTTGACGTTCAGAATCAGCCAGGTTCTTCAGAAATTCTTCACTGACATTAGAGAACCTCTATTGCACTGTGTTCTGCTTCCTGTAAAATGGTTTCATTTGCTCAACATATCGCTGCACTGGTAGGTATTAACATTCCTACTTAATATTATATATACAATATTTTCGACAGACTCATTTTGCTTTCATGCTACGACATTGAAATGTTTTCGATAGAATCTAACAGTATCTTCTTTCTGAATACGTTGTACCAGACCCTTCTTGAGTCCCTCAAACCCAGTTTCTTAAGCCATCATGTTAACGGAACGTGATGCTCTGTAATAATTGCTTATCTCTCCAGAATCCCGTCTTTGGCGTTGTTGATATATTATCCTCTCCTGCCTCTCCAGAAGACGATTAAGCAATTCAGCGATAGCTGAATCTACATGGCAGCAGTCAAAAAGACTAAATTATATCCTCTTTCACAGCCCTAAACCCTCTGTGCATATCTGTCTTATCTGTTCTCTGATGAGCTACCTATTGCTACAAGAACTGATCTGCTCTCTGAGTGTGTTCTTCACTCATACACTGAGTGGTTTTTATACAATAAAGAAATCAAAAAACGAAAGGAAAAAAGGTAAATATGCCGGAAGGTAACACTGAAACACTACTTCTAATGCTTGTGTCTGATCATAAGCCTCTTGGACTCAAATTGCTGCCTAGCATTGTGACCATACGTAGAACACGTACAGCAAATCGGCGGGGCTGATTGTGTACAGGAAGCTCTGTTGACTAACAGTTTAGATTGTGCACACCATACTGATTGCATGCCTCCGCAGTCCTCCTGAGTATTCCCCGAAGTTGAGCCACTTCTGCAAGTGACTCCGTCACTCTACGAGAAGCTACACACAAATTCCAATACCAAGCGAGGCGTTTCACTGTCGCACTTGCCAACCCCTCATGAGAAGGGGAAAGAACAGCCTCAGGACAGACTCTACTGTGATGGTGACGATGTACGTTGTTCCTTCCGCCTGTATTCGCCAAAAACTACTTATATCATCAGTTGTGACGAAGGCTCCAGCACCCCTCATGCCAACTGCAGTGAAGCATTGGGATGGTGCTTAAATCAAGTACCCCACTAACAGCTGCAGTGATTATGAGCGTTGTTTACACGAGTGGAGGACCTGAAGCTAGTAATATGTCCACTGATAGTAACTTTTCTCGTATGTTAAAGCCTGCTAAGATATTTAGTAATAACTGTATCTCACTGAAAGTGTCAGAGAAACTCAGAAGCCACAATAATGTAATGAGGTAGTGAAGAAAGCAAGATCAAGTCTTATTAGATATTAAGAACTCATTGTATCGTGAGAATACACAAAGTGAAGTGGGAAAAGTATACTGCAGGACTTTAAAAAGAGAGTAACCCAAAGCATAAGAAAATATTTAATTGTGTTTATAGTGCGACAGTACGTATACAGTACGGCAGAGGAAAACCTGATTAAATTTTTTCATTGTTCGAGGACTGACAGAGTGCAGTATAGCCTCAGTACGGCGCTTGTACTCAGGTACACCAGTGCCGATTATGGTAATACTGAGTGCAGTTTGGCCACGCAGCAGAACTGGAACCATGTGCATACCAGTTAGTACGTCTGAAAGTTATTTGCTGTGAATAGATCGTTCTCACATAAAAAGATTCCAGCATAATCAGTAGCAACAGCACAGCATGAATAAATCGTGCCAGCAGAAATATGCTAAAGTAAAACTAAACCACTGGGACAAATATTGGGATGATTTCCTAATACTAAAAAATCGTCTTACTTGAAATAAAAATGCTAATCCATTCATTATAATGACAATGCTCTATTTGAAACTTTCGCAAGAACAAAAAAACTGCCAGGAAACCAAAAGCTTTACATTCTTCGCAAAAGTCATACGATTCAATCATTTTACTCTTACGCAAATTGAAATGAATTAAACGGAAGTTACCTAAACTTATTCCATGTCCGACAAACGACTACTCTCCGCTCTATATCTGAGCCAAAGATTCATAATTTCAGTGATACCGCTGTCACTGTCGTAAGTCAGCTATTTCACACATGTCACAGACGACTGCTTCACCCTCGTAACATGAAATTTCCACTCGTTCTGAAACAATCCGCAAATAAATGTCCAGCCCACCTATAAAAGTCCATCTTTTAAGTGAGGGAAATGTTGAAGAAACATTAATTTATTTATTTCATTAGTTATAGCATTTGTGTATTTGCCATCATTAGCGAGTGTCAGACATCGGCTTCGGAGTGTCAGTAAAGTGCTGAACTCAGTATGCAGCCTGCACAGACTCGACAGTTTACACCAGTGGCAGGCTGAAGTGAGGTGTCACGGCGTCAGTACTCGGGCAGGTGGAGAACTGCGAGGTCAGGCCTCTGGGCCACCACCATCAAGCTCCTGTGGAGGCGAGGAGAAGTAGGCACGATGTTGTGAGTGTGCTGAGATATTCCAGTGTGGACAGGAGCGACAATGGCCTGCAGAACTAGCGTGTGTCGGCACAAGACAGCACAAGACAGTGTGCAACAGGGATGCAACATCTCTCCGGAGTGAGCCAGTGAGTGCTCCTCAGGCTGCAGGCAACAGTTCGACACTCTGCAGCATCAAGCCTAGGTCCTGCTAGTAGCAGCTGGTGGAGGCCACGTCTAGTAGCGGCAGCTAGATGAACCATACTAGGACGGTGAGTGGCATGGAGCATTTCTCCAACTCTGCTGGCAGTGGCTGATACTGCCTGGCCAAAATTTGCGGGGGTTTACCTACGAAAGGTTTGCTGAGCCAGCATACCTTGTCTGACAGGACAGACAATAGCCTAGTTTTGGGCTAGGACATGTGCTAACTCTGGTAAGCGTTATTACAGCCTGGCTCCTTTACTTCTGCTGTGTCATCAGTGTTTGGCCGTGGTGGAAGCAGTGAATACTAGATGCGTGGTAACTTTGTATATAACAACGCCTGGATGGTGATTTTTGCTTCGTTAGCCCAGGCCATCCAAAGCTTCCAGCCACAGAACATCTAAGCACCCTCCTCTCTCCAGCTATTCTGAACCTTCTTGCGTCAAGGAATGATACATTATCTCTCCCATAAAAGTACAAATAAACCGTGGCACAAAAAAGTTTGATATTTAGAACACTGAGCTTCCTCCTCTGGCGGTAACAATGGCTCTAAACACGCGGGGTATGGAGTCGATATAGAGTTTGATTAAGGGTATGGTTACGACATATCATTGTGCTTCTACACTGTCCTGGACTTCATTACCACAGTGGTTGGTTACTAATGACGGAATGCCAATGTCTAGGGAACTTATTACTAGATAATTTAACTGGATGACTCATCTGCAGATTATGGTAAGCTGGGTGAGCGTTGAATATCAACAGTATCAAGGCAGATCATGACGGGACTGGCAGCCTGTGGCTTCGTAGTGACTTCTTTCTGCATGTTGTTATGTGGCCACCGGCTCGAGCAAAAATACAATAATTATTCGTCATCTTATCGACTATGCGAACCAGAAATTATCGTGTAGGTTACCCAGCAACACCTCATAACAATACGCCGTGTGCTGCGTCCAGTGACAGTATCGTCTTCATTTCAGAGCCTTCCACACACGGATACGTCTCTCGTGACACTATATGTGGAACAGAGAGTCGTCTGAAAAGATGCCGTGGTGCCACTCCTGTCTCCGTTACTGCCATACGTCAGCTGGTGAGCCTCCCTCTGCTCCTCCAAGAGTGGTCGCCATGCCGATATTCCGTGGTGGTCCGCACGTCGTTGCACTGTGCTTGCTGCAAGAAAGCATTTCCTGACTCAAAGCAATCATTTCCTGACTCAAGGTAATGATACTACACGATGTTGTAGGGACTCTAGTTCCCTGTGACCATTGAGATCCTGCCTGACACGCTCGCTACCCTCTTAACAAATGACACTGCCATGGCTGGCTTAGTTTTGCGTTTTATTCGGGCAGGTGGTTTTAATCACGTAATCTGAGTGTTAGATATGTTATTTTTGTTTTGAGTGCGGCCTTTGGCCTACGATTTTAGACTGAGTTTTAGTGTGTTTCTTGGTGGTCGGCTTTTCCTTTTTTTTATCTCTATGGTCAGCCAACCACTGTCACACTCTGTGCGATTTTAATTCGTTTTGTCTGATCTCTGTCTGCGTCTTTCTTGTCCTGTGTCGTCTGTTGTCGTCTTCATCCTTCGTTAATATTCTGTGTGGGTGTTTGCAGTTCTGGAAAAAACGGACCGATGACCATCGCCGTCTGGTCCCTTCAGTCTCACAAACCAACCAACCATTGAGATCCGTGGTGTTGAGTATAGCCCTTCCGAAGCTATCAGTTTCATATTTACCCGGCAGTCGTTGGATGCCAATCGATGCGTGCAGCAACATTGCGGAATGATAAATTGCAGACCCGATAGATCACCATATTGCTGCAGTCGAACTCCCAAATTTGTTGGTCCTTCCAAAATAACTTTTGACAACTAACATTCACAGGCAATTTATGAATGAGAAACGCGCTATGTAACCTTTCCTTGCATACAGAATGTAGATGGCGTTAGTTTTACCTATTCCAGGTGGTTCTGCTGAAAAGACAACTACTTGCATAGCCAAGTCTGTAGTACAAATACACTTCATGCCAAATGGTCGTTTATTGCATGCCATCTTCATGTTCGTGTTGTTTCTATTTTAATGTGCAGCGGCGTACAAACATTTCTTATGTATTAAAATTCAAGGCGATCGTTTGCCATTATTGTCATACGTTAGTCTGTCTGAAAGATACTAACCTGTTAAACCAAAAAAAAAAAAAATACTAGGATGACTAGAACTATGTCTCAGCAGCTGCACATACTTAAACAACAAGAAGAGGAAGTAAATTCAAGGAGAAGGGGTTCGCCTGAGCCATTTGTGTACAAGCGACAACCATTTTAATATCCTGTCTAAGGTAACATGGAATCGATACGGACTTTCTTTCCAGTCCGGAATAAAACACATTAACGGTTAATGTGATGAAAGGGAATTCAGACGTATGCCAAAAAATTACATTTTATCTTATCGATTTTCTTAACTTCACAATTTATTTGTTTGTGCAATTTCTGCAGATCATTTAAGTAAATCTATTGTTCAAGCCTACCTGAGATCCTCTATGTTAATGGTCAATTATTTAATAAACTGCGAGTGGTTGGATTCAGTAAAAAGTCACTACAGAAAGAAAGCTGCACAAGGAAACAGAAACTGCTTACGGCATTGTGGACGTATGAAAGAGCACAACAACACCCCTTGTTGTGTACGGGCTGTTTTTCGTTAACTGACTGGCGGAGGATGGCACTTTGAATGCGAACATTTAGAATTTGTTATAGCGTAGTACGACTAGAACGCATTCAGAAGTACTCATACGAACCTACAAACTGAATTACTATTTAGACAATCTTGACAGGAGTTTCTAAGTGAGAAGCAACTATCTAGAATAATTAGTTAATGTGGTGACTCCGTTAATACTGATGGTTCTTGCAGACGCATACATATTAACCTACTAAATGAATTATTAGTTAGACAATACTGACAGGAGTTTTTGAGTGATAGGCATCTACGAAAACTGATTGAATTTAGTAACTGAATTAATAGTGGTGCTTGTCGCCAAGTGAATGCCATATCTTAAGTTTACCGAGTTAATCATTCAACTTCTGCTGTGATAAACAGACTGGAGACCAAACAGGCCAATCTAAAGCTTAATCTTTGGAAAATTACTAAATTATGAAAGTAATTAATTGTGGGAATAACCGGTGGAAAGCACATATTTGTATTGAATGAATGAAAATAGTGTTGTCCCATTGAGGGCAAAGGCCTTAATTGTGTTATTATCATGGCGTCACATGCGTCGCAGGTGATTCCACCCATAGGAAGGCCACAGGACGTCGAATATCTAAATTCTAGTGTCTTTCTCACAAACCCTACTGGAGGCTCAGTGTAAGACGTTCATCAATCCTACTGACATGGAGCTGACTGACGTCGCGGTTTCAGTTCTGCAGAAGGGGCTTGAGTTTGCTGCCACAGCTAAGTTCACACCGGTCGCCGTCATCATCAGCGCAATTGAACTGGTTGCGGGGCGACTACCGCCTGAAGCAGCTGAATAAGTACCTCGTGAAACTTGGCGAGATCTGGCGAGAATAAGCCTACGCACTGGAACGTTAACAGCAGAGAAAGGGTAGCTACTCCAGACCTGAGAGACTCCCATGAGATTGTTGTCTTACACGCTGACAAAGGCAACGCTACTTGACACACACAGTGGTTACGGTTACTACAAGCCACACCACAAGTTGGGAAACGGGGCCAAATTTCTAGTAGTTTACTGTCGAGTTGAGATTTTCAAAAATGTTTTATTCGTATCTTACAGAAACTAGCAGTACGTCAATAAACAGCCGCTAACAGCAATCAATTAATTTATAGCAATACAAGAATTTTAAAAAATTTAAAAAGAAAAACACAGAAGCTAGCAGTACGGCTATAAACTACCTTATAAAACACGCTGCTAACGCCAATCAAAGTAATTTGTAGCAATGCAACAATTTAAAAAAAATTTAAGATCATTAGTAAACAAGCTACTAAAGTAAATACAGAACTTTGCTAATAAAGTACGGTGAGGTAGTGAAGCTACCAACATCGCCATTAAAAAATTAAACAGTTCTCAGCAAACACACGATTAATGGCAGTAAAAGGAAGTTGCAAACTTGGAGGAATTTTAAAAAATGTTAAACAAAAGTGTCCTGGAATATCATTAGAACATAACAGATATGACGAACCCGTGTAAGGCGACCACAAATCACCCACTCAGGGATGCTCAGGCTAGAGAGAATACTGACCAATTTAAATACGCCCGTAAACACAATTGCCACTCTCAGGCTGGTCACTGCACCAATTTTTAGCCAGCGAAAACTTGTTATAAGATGGCTTAACTTGCTGACAGAATTAGAGCTAACCTCGTGCAAGGAAACATTACACCACACTGTTCTGAATGAGTGACCACATGATCAACCAACAAGGAGCATGAATTTACTCATAACCCACGACAGAATAGCGAAACAATTAAACTGCCAAAACTACACCTCCCATCGGACGGTAACGAGAGGAGGAGGAAAGATCACTGTCTTCAATTACACCGGTGCCAGGGACAGGAAACCCGGTCGCCGGAGGTCACAAGGCAGAAGAGACGCTGGTTATACAAAATTATTACTTAAGGATTAAACCTTCCAAGAACTTAACTTGAAGTTATGCTCGAACAGGCAGTACACGACCTCCGACGGCAAGGATCCACACATTCGACCGCGCAAGCATCGCCAGCGCACCCAACACGCCACGGTCACGCGACAGCACGCTCTGTCACCGGAGTTCACGTCTTCTCTGCAACGTTGACGGGTAGTGACAACTCCTTCATTTTAGGTGTCTGCTTTTAAACTCCAGTGTTGAAACGGAGGATTTAAAGTAGCTTGTTAACGTCCCACCAAGGCGAAATGAATAGCAACTACTCGTGGGACGATTCTGTATACAACCAACACACGGGGAGCTCTTCCGTCCACTCGACCCGCTCGTTACACACATCCGACATACATCACGTGACAACTCGGTACAACCGACCACGCCTGCTTCGCGCTGGAGAGCCACACTGCCATCCCGTGTCCACCACATTCTCTGCGCGCAACGCCCTACTTCCGCGCCACCACACGAGGTTACAACCGGTCAAAGATCTCACTTCCTCCATAGTAGTTTCCCGGAAGCAAAAACGCAGATATGGATAGCAGAGGGAAAGACAACCAAGCACCCACTTAATGACAAACAACATATCAAACAAACACGTCAGGGGAAGAAAAGGAAAAGCAATGCAATCTAGACACAAGGAGTAGCACGTGTCGATACACGGCTCACTACTGTTGTTCTTTCCCACAAGGACTACACTGAGAAGATGCAGAGCCTATTAGATGACGACTTCTGCCGGAAGATCAACAATGACTCGACAAAGGAGGTGGAGAACAGGAATAGGGTTCTTCTCAAGGACGCGGATTTACCAGAGGTGGTCGCCAAGAAACTGTTACCTCTAGGATTTGTACCGAAAAGTCTTTATGGACTCCGTAAAGTCCACAAAGATGGGATGCCATTGCGTTCCATTGTCAGCAATATTAGTGCCTCTACATATTTTCTTGCGAAATACCTGACGGAAAGGCTCAGAGCTTATGTGGATTAATGCCCTCATCGCATTCACAATACTGTGGATTTTGTAAACTGCCTCCACAACTTCCGCGTGAAAGACTCAGACATCCTGGTGAATTTTAACTGCGTTTCCTTATATGATAGGATGCCTCTACGAGAGGCTACAGAGCTTATTGATCAGAAATTTGACGAGAAGACCACCGACTTCCTCAGACGTATTCTTACTTGCACGTTTTTTTTGTGTTATGAAGAATATTGTGAACAAATGAAAGGAATCGCAGTGAGCAGCCCACTGTAGCCTGTGGTTACGAATTTGTACATAGAGTACTTCGAGTATATTTGAATGCACCTTCACAAAGGAATGCGGTACTAAAAGCACTAGTACACAGGGTGCGCAATCTCAGACGCAGAGAATCTACCACAGGTAATGGAACACCACAAAACTATATTCCGAAATAACCGTCACTCAGAATGGCAGATTAGGAGAGTTCTCCGCCCAACCACAACAATACAACTTGTGGAGACGGAAGTAGTTACTGTGAAAGAGGCAACTACAACTTTTATACTGCATATTGGTGCACCACGGAAAAAATCGGACGCATATTGAATCACATAGTAAAAACTGTCTTTCGCCCTCCCAATAAAACACGAACATTGTTTTGAACCGTCAAAAATGATCTCGGTTTGCGGAAAGCCGACATATACCGGATTCCAAGTCAGTGTGGAAAAGTATATATTGGACAGACAGTGCGCACCGTCGAAGATCGTTGCCGAGAACACCAGAGGCACACTCCAATGACATATGTCAACAAGTTAGTGGTCGCAGACCACATCCTGTCCGAGACTCACGCAAAGGAGAAAGAACGTACCAGGTTCATGGCGCACACATCCAAACACTGGTACAGCGCTGTTAGAGAGGCCACAGAAATTCGCACCAGGGACAATCGCATTAATCGAGATTGCGGCTTTAATTTGAGCAAGGCTCGGGAGCCAGCACTGAGTTTAACTAAGAAGACTGTTAGCAAATGAATCGATCTGGCGACCATGGTGGGCAGAGTAGCTATATCAACGCCATCATAGACGCCGACGCTAGTGTCTCCGCGAGTGCTGACGCTCTGCCGCCGGCGGATACCCCGGAGGGAACGGCAGGGGTATAAGACAGCCCCACACCCTCAGGAGCTCAGTTCATCAGCGTGACTGACGGTGGCGACATGTCAGACCGCTGAAATATTGTGCCCGCTGGACTCTATGTGGTGGTCACAAAGTATCCCCCACGTCCTTGGTAGTAAGTGTGAGTTATTACTGCCAAATGTGTATGCTAAAAGACAGTTGCAGGTGCTGGACCATACTTACACATCTGTACTTCTTTAAAAGGTATGTTTCTATTACAAACGAACGATCATAAAATGTTGGGGCAGCGCTGTGTACCTGGCGAACAGATCTTTTGCTTCTAAGTTCTGCCTGACAGAATTTAAAATGGAAGTGTTCGAAAACAGTGAGATAATTAAGCTTTCAATAGCCTACAGCGTCTTTCAAGATCATTGTAATAATGAGGATAATGACCTGTGTTAGACGTAAATACCAAGGCACCGAACAGCGCCGAGATTAGGTAACACCTGGTCCTCCGCTAAATCAGAATTAAATGTAGTCAGTTTGACCATAATCATCAGTAACTGTTATCAGTGCTAGCGAGTGGAATTAGTAACAGTCGGTTATTTTACAACACGCTGAGCATTCGTGCAAGTGTCAAAACTACAAACTAGTAATACTTTAGCTAACCACATGTTGTGCGAGTTTACGCAGTCAACACTGAATTCCTCATGTGAAAGAACATGTCGAAGCAAAGTAAAAGATCTAGCAAATGGACTCAATGATAGATTACCGAAAGGACACTTCTGTCTCAAATGAAAATCCTGTTAAGTAAGAATGTACTTTCTTTAAAATGAAATTGGCACTTCGGTGAAAGAATGGCCTAGTTAAACACTAGGACAACGAGCAGTTCCTAACTAAAACGAACCAACCTATTAAAGGTTTGGAAAGCGATTGTCTGAAGTGTAACGCATTTCAGCTGCTCTAACGGGATGGAATATCCGATATTCATATCTACGACGCACTAAGTCACTTCAGCTCAAAATGATGTGTCCCTTGTAACACTATATGCCGCAGTAACAGGTTCATCGTATTTATAAGAAGGTTGCACACTACCTGTTTAAGCTGGGCACAAGATGGTGGGTTGGTTTGGGTGACGGGACCAAAGAGCGAGGTGATCGGTCCCATCGGATTAGGGAAGGATGGGGAAGTAAGTCGGCCGTGATCTTTCAACGGAACTATCCACAATTTTCCCGAAGCGGTTTAGAGAAATCACGGAAATCTTAAATCAGGGTGTCCGGACACGAGTTTGAACCGTCGTCCTCCGGAATGCGAGTCCAGAGTGCTGACCACTACGCCACCTCGATCTATCTGATCACACGTTTCTCGCGCTCGCTTTCTTGCGTTCGTTATTTCCCACATTTTCTGATGGAATAATTAATGTATACCGAGCCCTTTCAATAAATCAATGCACGAGTGCTGGAGTAATAACCGCACGACGCATATCGTTAGCGCTGTCGTGTGTTCTGTGGTTGTTCCCTTGGACCTGTTCTCCTGATCACAACTTTGTTGCCAGATTATTCTTCTCCGAGGTCAACATACACTAATTCCGGACCACTGGCATTGCTTGACGTTCACATTTTCATTTGCTGTACGTAATGCTACTGTCCGCAGCAGAAGGTGTAATGCGTGAACTTTGTTGCACTTGGCTATACCGTTTCAAAAATATTTCAAATTATTCTCTTTCTTTACGAAGAACAGTTTATAACAAACAAATCACAAATTAACGTTCACTCGGTAGCGATTACAAGGGTTCAAAAAATGGTTCAAATGGCTCTGATCACTATGGGACTCAACTTCTGAGGTCATTAGTCCCATAGAACTTAAAACTAGTTAAACCTAACTAACCTAAGGACATCACAAACATCCATGTCCGAGGCAGGATTCGAACCTGCGACCGTAGTGGTCTTGCGGTTCCAGACTGCAGCGCCTTTAACCGCACGGCCACTTCGGCCGGCTACAAGGGTTCCATCGAAGTAATACAAATGTTCAAATGCGTGTGAAATCTTATGGGACTTAACTGCTAAGGTCATCAGTCCCAAAGCTTTACACACTACTTAACGTAAATTATCCTAAGGACAAACACACACACCCTTGCCCGAGGGAGGACTCGAACCTCCGTCGGGACCAGCCGCACAGTCCATGACTGCAGCACCTCAGACCGCTCGGCTTATCCCGCGCGGCGAAGTAATACAAAGCAAGTACATCCACGTAAATTACTTATATCTTTGGGTCACACTTTATCGAGATAGGGATACAAAATACCAGTTTTTTCATTTAGTAGACTCTAGTGGTAGCTACAGTATTGTTCTAATCTCTCCATTTACCCACAGTAAAGTACAGGATGAGGCAGAAAAATGAACTATTTTAATTAATCTCTAAGAGTGGAATGTTATTATTGGTGACACTTAATATCAGTCACACGATCCAGGCAGGACCGCCATTTGCCGAGAGGGAGCAGTGGAGAGGGTCTGGACGTGCTGTGGTTGTGAAGGCCTCTCACGAGGACGGTGGCTGTGTGTTGCTGTTGCTAGACGGGAATACCGCCGTCCATCCGGCGTTAGACGGAGTGCTTTACCGTCGGCACATGAAATCATGGTATGGGTGAAAAACATTGAAGTTACAGGAAGCGCTCTAAGCTGAAATCGCTAGGAAGGCCCAGAAGTTGTCACTGACAGGAACGGATAGAGGACGTTACTGTCGCGAGGATAATGCTCAACAGCACCACAACGGCCCTTACACAGCCAAAAAGCCACAGGTTGGTGCGCTGCTTCCTCAATGACATAATAAATACTTTCTTTTTTCAGGACGAACATGAACTCGCGACCACAGCCACATCTCAGCGGTATGCTGCCATCGGTGCCACATACCTCGCACCTCAACTTGAACAGTTTCCCGCCAATGAGTATTGGTTTCGGCAAGATGGTGCTACGTCCCAATGTCCGGTTTGGCAACCACATCCTTTCAAGGATTAGAGACAATTTGTGGCTTTCAAGGCCTCCCGACTTATCGATCTGTGACTATTTCTTTTGTGAGTCCCTTAAACAAAGGGTGCAAGATAGAGTTGTACACACAATTGCCGAAATGAAAGACAGCATTCACGCTGAAATCTGAATCATTCCTATAGAGTTGCTTGTACGTCCCATAAACGATTTACAGCGAAGATTGCAAGGGTCAATGTAACAATGGTGCCCATCTACGAAACATCATTTCCCAAACTTGAACGGTGCGTGAAATGGCAATACGGAAGGGTTTCGTTGTTGTGACAGAGAAATATACTGTAAGACATTTTCAAACTGTTTTGCTACATCCAAATCTGCAAGCTTTACTTCTACACACTGTATTTGTTAACAGTTACAGATTTCTCCCGAATACGCTTACAACCGCTACATTTCTCTCTACGCGCTTAGTACCCCGTTTACTGTAATCAATAATTCTTGAATCAGTGTCTCGATCATACACACCTCCCTACAACTATTTGTCTGCGTCCCCCGCTACAGACTTCTACGCCAGCTACTCTTATTGTTACGTTCTGTGAACGCAGCACAGGTCCGTTGCTAGGCAATGTTCTTTTGAACTGGTCAACCCAGCTGCTCTAGCTGCATTTAGAAGAAGTTTCGCTGCTATACATCGCCGTACTTTTACAACCTGGGGGACACCGGGCGCCTACTAATGGAGGTAAAGAACATACTTCTTCTCTGTTATACCTTATATATCCAGTATGCCGTCCTTTTCACGCTGAAAGGTGTGGATTACGGAAGGTCGTGAAGTAGCTGAAAATGAAAGCTCACTTTGGTGTATAAAAATGTACAAAAAGCAATAAATTACAATTCTAGTGTCCGATACCACCCGTCGGCTTTGACCAATGACGTAATGTGTGCTGTTATTTTGTTTGTGCCGCGTATTGCTGTCAATCAACGTTAAACGATTTCTCTCGATTTCCTCGTTTAGCGCGTATGTTAAAAATTCGATGTACATTGTTTTGTTTTAATCTCGTAATTTTTTTTCGGCATCTTTTGTTGATGAAAGTAGTCGTGATTTATAAGTAGTCGTGATTTATACGGTCTTGATTTCTCACGCTGTTTGTTATGGATGAGTCAGTTGTTTTTACTGCGCTAATTCTACTTCAGAAAATGAGTGACCGTAAATCAACTATAAAACGTTTTCAATCATTCGGCGTCATTGTGGGGTAAGAGAAGGATTTCAGTGTTGCAAGGCCATTTAGATGAATACTTTTGAAGGAAGAGTATTCCTAAAGGTTATTGTTAATTTTTGCATTTATGAAAGTAGTCAGCAAAAGGTACAGGCCTCGTTTTGTTAGTTAGATGTTGGTGAGTCTGATACTTTTTTCTTGTTTTACGTTGCGTTTTTTATGTTACTGTATTGTGCGAATGCTACTTTTTTGGTTTCTCTCGAGGGAGGTTTTTCTGTCGCTTAAATATTTTCTGGTTACAATGGTGGGCCGAAGGGTATTACTGGGTCTTTGCCGGAGGGCTTATGTGATTGACTCGTGGTTTCATTTTTTTCATTATTTTAAAATTTTGCGTCTGATTGAGGGCGGGAAGAACTGATTTGAGTGGTACCTCATTCGTGCCTGGAGTTTGTGTTTCTTATTATTTTTTCATCAGGTTTTCTGGATTTTGTTTCTTTCGTTACAGTTTGACCTTCTGAGATTATTATTTCTTGCTACGACCTTATTTCATTCTTGTCAGGCTCGGTCTTTTACTCTTTTGGAAGTTCACATGCGGTAAGTTTCTATTTATGTAGCCACTTTTACGTTTTCCTTTTCGATGTTTTTGTTACATTTGCCTTATTTTTAATGTGACTCCTAGTGTATCGACTTTACTGAGTGTTATTTCGAGCTACTGCAGCTGGTGTGACTTTCGTGTAGCATACTTATCGGTTGCCAGGTTTGGTCTTTTTGCGTTTTATTTCTTTGCGTGTGCAGTGATGTGTGCAAAGTCTAGTCGTATTCTGTATTTCACAAACAAGATCATTTTTTACGCACGTTTCTGATATAAGATTTTTGTACAGATAGTAATATTGGAATTGGTAACTAGAAATGATCTCCTACATAGGTTGCTTCTACTTACCGATTCCAACTATTCGACAGTTCATTATTTAGATCGTTTTTGCAGTACGTGTGGAAAATATAATAGAACAAGCTCTGCTAACGTTATACTACGCCTTCCACATCGCTGGCAACAGGTTTTACACAACGCTGTTCTATTATATTATATAATATATGCACTAGTAATTGCTCTTGTGTTCTTTTTTATTTCAGTCATCTTCAACTCTTTTAAATGAAATTCGCGCGTAAATAGTAGTCGCGTTAAATGTATTATTTTATGGCGTGCTACATTCGTTTGTTTACGAGTATAATCCGTTCCATTCATGGATTATCCATTGCAGCATCTTTGCCTTACGTATGATGTCATTGGTCAAAGCCGACGCGTGCTATCGGACACTAGAATTTATCCGTAGAAAAATGTACAAAAAGCAAAAAATTACAAAAGAATTGTTTGGGTACAGTAAATAATGAAGATTCGTTTGTCTGACACATGGTCAATATTGGTGGTTGGTTGACGCGCTTTTTATCGTGACGGTTCTAAACAGTTTACCATTAATTACTTTTGCGTCAAAATTGTGTTTCGTTATTAAACTAACTTGACTGAAAGTCTGTTCGATTAGCTCCTCCAGCCTACACTGGGAAATGTTTGTCTTTTGGTGTTTAATATATCAATCATGTATAAAGTGAGATAATCAATGTTCCCTCGAATAATGATATATGTGAAACAGGCCGATTAAACGCCATGCCTAAGATTAGGCTAGTCTAACTATATAGCTTATGGTCCTCTTCGTCGTTCAGAAACTAATCTATTAGGTCTACAACTTTGTTTTTGCCACTTGCAATAGATGGCAGCAGCGGAAAGTGGTGGTGCAGGTGGCAGAGTAGTAAGTGTCACAAAATAAGCTGATGCATCTGTGAGCATAGCGCCATCAGAATATTTGTCTGTTTGTGATGGAAACGTAATGTTAATCTCGACGGAATATATCAACTTCCATGCGCAGTTCTAGTCGCCTGCTAGAAGTATTAATTTTCTGCGTTAACATGAAGAAATTTGCGGCAGAGGCTCATCAAATGCTGGATAAGATTTATGGTGAGTTTCCTGTTAGTGAAATAACTTGCAGAGAATCTGTGCTTCAGAAACGGTGATTTTGACATCGAATACCGGAGCGGTGGTGGAAGAGAAAAGATTTTCGTAGCTATTGGAACAGACGGAAACAATCACAGGAGATATTTCTCGAAAGCAATTGATGCATTTGAGCCCAGTCCTGGAAGACAAATGGCCACAATACAGTGACAGTCATGAAAATGTGATTTTGCAGCATGACTGCGTCACGGTTTGATGATGCCAAGTTAAGAAATGATGAAAATACAGAACAATAATGTAAAACTATTTTGGCAAATAGATTGCGTAGGAGAGGTTACTGAAGAAAGATGCAAACGGTCAGTGAGACTGCTGTAACTATGCAGGCTAGAAAGAAGCAGTCGAGATCCCAGGTCTGGTTTCATGAAGATTGTAGGATGAAGACAGAAGGCAGAAGAAAGGAATCAGGCAATGAAAAGAATGCTGGAGAGGAGAACAAGAATTACTGTAAAAGAACACCAGGAAAAGAGTAGTACATAAAGAACATAGGAGGAAAAAGAGAGAATTTCAAAAACGGTGGACTGATGAGTTAGAAGAGAGAAAGACTTCTCAGAAAATAAGGAAATTATATAAGTGGATGAAAGATGTAAAGAAACGATCCGAACTCAGAGCAGTTATCTGTAACTGGAGGAAATCTAATTAGAGGAAAAAGATCAAATTTAGACAGATGGGTGAAGTATTCTAGTGTACTGAATACAGAAACGGAAAACGAAGGTGAGGTTGATGATAGTATCGTAGAGGAGCTGCAACAAGAAGTAAACAAAGGAGAAGAGTATCAGGTATCAGCCGATGGACCTACACTGAAGAAGTTAACGGTAGTATCAAGACTCTTAAAAACAATAAAGCTCCGGGAGAAGACAATACTACAACATAAATGAGAACATATGGCGGAGAAAAACTAATAAGGGTTTTTTATGAGATTATAGTGGAAAGAAAATATGGCTGAACAGTGGAATACAGTAATAAAAATATGGCTGAACAGTGGAATACAGTAATACTCTACCCTATGCAGAAGAAACACGACAAAGCCGACCGTTCGAGTTATAGAGAAATTACAATTTTGGATATAGTACATAATGTATAAGGAAAAATCACGGTTGGCCCTCTAACAATGTATGTATAAGAGTATCTAAGAGACTAACTGTGTGGTTTCAGAACTAATAGGTCAACTACAGATAAGATTTTTAATATCACGCAGATCCTTGAAAGATTTTATGAGCATAACATCGATGTCTACCAGCTGTTCATTTATTTCAAACAAGCTTATGATAAAATCAAAAGGGATGAACTCTCGAATGCAATGCAAGAGGCAGGCGTACCCAACGAACTGGGAAGACTAGTTCAAGTGACTTGAGAAAAATAGTATCTAAAGCAAAGATTGAGGGAGCATCATCAAAGGCATTTGAAGTTAACCGAGGACTGCGGCATGGTAATGTGCTCTCCACTATTCTGTTCAATGTCGCCTTGGACAGGGTAATACGAAAGACACAAAGTGGCAGCACTGGGGTACCAGTATTTAATAGAGGGACGTAACGATCTTGAATACACTCAAAAACGGTGGATTGATCAGTTAGAAGAGAGAAAGACTGCTCAGGAAATAAGGAAAATGTATATGCGGGTGAAAGATATAAATAACGGATCCGAACTCAGAGGAGTTACACTGAAGAGCCAAAGAAATCGGTACACCTGCGTAAAATCGTGAAGGGCTCCCACCAAGTGCTGCAACACGACGTGGCATGGACTTGACTAATGCCTTAAGTAGTGCCGGATGGAATTGACACCATGGATCCTGCAGGGCTGCCCATAAATCCGTAATAGTACGAGGAGGTGGAGATCTCTTCTGAACAGCACGTTACAAAGCATCCCAGATATGCTCAATAATGATCATATCTGGAGATTCTGGTGGCCAGCAGAAGTGCTTAAACTCAGAAGAGCGCTCCTAGAGCCAAGGCACTCTGTTGCAATTCTGGACGTTCGGGGTGACGCATTGTCCTGATCAAATTGCCCAAGACCGTCGGAATGCACAATGGACATGAATGGATGCAGGTGTTCAGACAGGATGCTTACGCACTTTGTCACCTGTGAGAGTCGTATCTACACGTATCAGGCACGAATACAGAGCTGCACACTCTCCACACCATTACAGAGCCTCCAACAGCTTGAGCAGACCGCTGCTGACATGCAGAGTCCATGGATTCATGAGGTCACCTCCATACCCGTACACGTCCATCCGCTCGATACAATTTGCAACGAGACTCATGCGATCAGGCAAAGTGTTTCCAGTCATCAACAGTCCGATTCCGGTGCTGAATGGCACAGGCGATGCGTAAAACTTTCATCAAGGGTACAGATTGGGCCTTTGGCTCCGAAAGTCCATAATCGATGATGTTTCGTTGAATGGTTCGTACGCTGACACTTGTTGATGGCCCAGCAATGAAATCTGCAGCAATTTGTGAAAGGGTTGCACATCTGTCATACTGAACGACTCTCTTCAGTCGTCGTTCGTCCCGTTCTTGCAGGACCTTCCCACCCCCCCCCCCCTCCCCCTGCCCCGCAGTGATATAGGAGATTTGATATTTTACGGGATTCCTGTATACACGGTATGCTCGTGAAATTGTCGTACAGAATAATCCCCATTTCGTCGCTACCTCGGAGATGCTGCGTCCTATTCCTTTTGCACCGAGTATAACACCACGTTAAAACTCTCTTAAAACTTGATAATCGGCCATTCTAACAGCAGCGACCGATCTAACAATTACGCCAGACACATTTTGTCTTATATAGGCGTTTCCGACGGCAGCGCCGAATTCTGCCTGTTTACATATCTCTGTAATTGAATATGTATGCCTATACCAGGTTTTCTGGTGTTGCAGTGTATAATATTTTGTTATCCAGGAGGAAATGGGACCTGGGAGAAAAGGTTAAAAAATTAAAAAGATATGGAGCGGAGATGTGACTGACAATTAATCAGCCAAAGACCAAGTGTATGTTAACATCTAGGAAAAGGTATGGTGAAGGAGAAAGAAGCATGACTTTGAATGGCGAGGAATATGAGCACTGTGAGAGCTTCAAATATCTTGGGCCACTAATAACTGAGAATAATGATATGAGAAAACAAATGCGTACATGAATTGCAACTGGTAACAGGAGTTACTTTGGATGGATTAAAGTGTTAAAAGAAAGAAGTCTTAGTAGGAATCTGAAGCTGACTGTGTATCCTAGGGCAGTGAGACCTGTAGTGATGTATGTTTCGGAGACTTGGACGACAAGGCAAAATGGCGAGGAGTTGTTGCATGGATAGGAAAGGAAGATACTTAAAAAAACTTTTACGGACCAATTGATGATAGGGGAGCTTTGGCGAATCGGAAATAATGAGATCAGATAGGTGTATAACAAAGCAGGTATCGTGAACAAATAAAGAGTAATAGACTGCGTTAGTTGGGACGTATACAAAGACTGATGGAGAACAGCACAGCCAAGAAAGTTTTCAAAGGAAAACCAGGGGGACGCCGTATAAGAGGCAGATTAAGAACCACATGGATAGACGACGTGGAGGAGGAATTGAGAAGAATGGGAGTCAGAAGATGGAGAGTCGAGGCACCCAGCAGAGTAGATTGGGCGTAGATTGTCGAGGACGCCAAGGCCCTACATGGGCTGTAGCGACAAGGAGTAAGTAAGTAAATGAGATCTATGGTGACGTACTTATTAGTGAAAGTACTTGTAGAGAATGGTTACAGCGCTTCAAGAACGGTGATTTTGACGTCGGAAACAGGCAGGGTGGTAGAAGTGGGAACCTTTTTAAAGCGACTGACACCGAGTGGAAACAATGACAGGAGATACGTTTGGCAATCAATTGACACGTTTGAGCCGAACACTGAAGAGCAGATGGCCACAGTACAGCGCCAGATATGAAACGCTCATTTTGCAGCATGACTGTGCTCGACCGACTTACTGTCGCAAAACGCGTCAAAACTACCCGGAAACCTTGAAATGGGAAGTGATATCCCACTCGTCGTGTTTTGCAGACATTGCTCCCTCTTATTACCACCTTTCTTGGAAAATTACTCAAGGCCTGGCTGACCAGTGCTTCCGGTCTTATGAGCAAGTGCAAAATAAGGTCGACCCATGGATCTCCACAAACGACGCCAAGTTCTTCCGCCGCGGGATTCCTTTGCTACCCGAAAGACGGGAGAATGTGGTAGCCCGCGATGACCACTTCGAATCGTCAGTTTTTATAAGCTTTCCGTAATAAAGTCACGAACATCGAGAAAAAACATACGAAGCTAAGTTGTAGTAACATTTAAATATTCTCTCGTACATCTGTCACCCTTTTCCTTTGTAACTACCTGCATGTGGAAAATTATTATTATTATTCTCGTATTTTCAAGAGACGGATTTTATAGTTCAATGTCATTAAGTGCTCAGTAGTAAAGGCACAAACGATTTGGCAATGTGACGAGATCTGACATTTTAAAAAACTTCTAGAAAGATATTTTTGGTTACAGTTGCATAATTTCTTGAACAGCACATGGTTGGCTGTTCTTGAGATCTGTAAGCGTACCTGGCGCTGTACAAACATCAGCACGCTGCCAAGGCATTTACTAGCGCCACGGAGCACTGAACTGCGTACAGTGACATCTTCTGGCGAAAACGTCGTTAATAATGCTGCACACAGTTCAGAGACATATCACGCTAGAAGAAAGCTTTCCTGTGTGCTGCTGTTCGTACGGAATCGGTTATCATTGCTACAGCTGTCAAACCCGACCAGTGACGGAATACTCATGAAATTATATGACTTTATCCCGACACATATGTGTTTAACGAGTTTAACATTATACTGAAAGTGCCTACAAAGAGGAAACATCGTGTTATACAAAGTAAAACTAAAACAGATATAAAAAAACAACCAAAGCAGGGAATCAATTTCTTTCAAGAAGTTACCATTGGCGAGGGACCTGTTGCAAATAAAAGCTATTAAATGAGAGTGTAGCCTAATCGGATTTTGAGCTTTATTTTTTTAAAATATTGTTGTTTGTTCCTTATAGTGTGTCAGTGAGCATAGAACGCTATTTGTCACTTATCGATTAATATCTAATTGCTTTGTATATCTTCAATACTACATTACTTTACGAAAATATGTGATATTGTAGTTCATTTCCTTTTATGTTTTAGTCATGCTGAGCTATGGTCCTTCACGTTACCATTCTCTCATTCTTGTACGTATCCCAGTATTCTGTTTCTTACAGCAACTTTGTAAGTCAACTGAAGCTTACGTATACCTTTTGCTTTTCTCGCTGGTGTGATACTGATTCCATCTCATTGATCTCCTAACGACTATCTTGCTGCGGTACCATCTGCTGCTACCTGCATCCCCCTAGTGCAATAAATTTGGTATTTAATTTAGGTCACGACTCTTCTCGATTCTGGTTCCTGTTTAGGTGCGTATTGATACAAATATCAATACAGAGCCTGTTTCTGACGCATATATATTACCGTGGAAAGTTTTGAATCCTTTTCCACGTATTATGCTAAATTTTCTCCACAAATTTAACGTTAAGAATTCCTATCAAGAGAAGCAAATGAGATTCTGGCAAAAATTAATGTAATAGCCATGTATTCTACAATTTGGTAATGATAGCAACGCTGAATAGAATTTTAGTGCAGAACAACCCATACTCACCAATACTGCTGTAATAATTTTTAGCTCACTGTTCATTTTATTTTTTTCAGAGCAATTCCCAGAAAATTAACAAAGTAATGGTGCAAGTTGTAACGAAAGGTGATGAGGCCAATAGCATCCGCGTATCCAAGGGAACGATGCCGTAAAGTTGATGATTGGGACTCTGGTTGCGGGTGAGTCGGCAGAAGTGGTGCAGCTCTAATGTCTCTGAGCTGCGGAGAGTCGAACCCAGGAACCGCCGGCACAGGACAGGAGCCGTCTGCGCCGCCTCCCTGGACAGCGCGTGCGAAGCCGCCGACACCATTAACACCCGTGACGACTGCCACGATATAAGCAAAATATGTGTCACCACTAGGTGTTTCTGGTGCTGTAATAAAACAGCGGCAACTGTATTCCAAGATATAATGCACAGCGCTGTCACCATGAATAAAACTAAAAATATCTGGTGGACCGAAATGACCTCCTGGGACAGGTTGCACAGTGCGGCGTAGACTCTCCTCAGCTGGCGGTAGCGGTCCGCAAGTGGTCGCCGTTGGCATCTCACTCGGGCTGTAGCTCTCAGACACTGGTTGAGCTGGCTAAGTCACTCCTCACAAGGAGAACGAGGCCCACATACCTGGTAACAGCGGTAAGTACAATACCACTTAAGAACAGTGGTGACATATATGTCCACTTCATCTCGTTCCTTGGACATTTCAACGGCACAGAAGCTACACGTTGCGCGACAGAGCCTGCATACACCACTTTGCAGGAGATCCTCACTGCCGCAGTGGAGAATTGGCGCGACCCCATGATGCCACTGCCCCGATAAGACAACAGACTGAGCATCCTCTGGTACTTGTAGGTGTTTCGAAACAGGTCTGCGGCGATCGATATCGCCGTGGTGGCGTAGTGTGTCGTCATATAGCCTACCAACCACACGAAGGTATTGGAGTCCTTTTTTCTTGCGTTCATAGCTTGCAACGAGTCCTCCACATGTGCTTTTTTTGCGGGGTTCATGCCGAGAACATCATCTGCGTACAGTGTACCAGCACGTGTTCTCCGTAGCTCACACTTCTCAATGTTGGCTGTGAACGGCGTCAACCCGAAAACCCTGCAGATGGCGTGGTGTCGCCTATTCGCCATTTCAACATCGGATAGCACTCCAGGATGCCTAAGTTACCTTTGCTGAAAGAAAAAAGTTCCCCAGTTATGGTAAGCAAGATGCTTGCATTACAAAGAGATTTAATCTAAAATTAACGACATACGACTGATTAACAGAGTAAACTTAGACTTAAGACAGCACTTCCTACATAAATAAGTCCACAAATCAATAGGAGAACAATGCAGTCAACATAGCCATGATTAAAAATCTCCTTCATAGTCAACATTTTCCGGCATCTGAAATCGATACAGAGGTACGACCATTGTAGCAAAACAAAACTTGACCATCCAGTACAGTTGCTGCATCTTACAGACAGCAAATAGTAAAAATTGAGAACTCGAATCACTCACGTATAAGTTCTTGTGTAGACCTACATTCAACAAAGTCAGTAAGACTGACCTTGCCGTAATATATTTATTAAATACTACAAGTATTATTATTGTTACCCAAAAACCACCTATCAAACTCATTGCAAAGTTTACTGATGCGAGTATCATTAAGGAGTCTTGCTTACATTTCAAAATTTTGGTTAAAGTAAGAAAATAAATGAAAATAAATAATACAGTAAAGACAGTGAGTTAAGATAATGTATTGGATCATAATCGGAACCATTACAGGCTGCGCACTAAACTAGCTGGAATGGGAAATGGTTGTTGCCACTTGAAGGAATAGTGTCGACAAGCAAACCTACATCATTTGGACAAATGGAAATTCGTATTCCGTGTCCCCTATACATGAGTTTAGTATCTCAAATTTTATCGGAAGTTTTTCTGCCAATATAGTATTTCAGTAAACTGATCTTCTTTGTTATCGTATTCCTCGTTAGTGTAATGCTGCCTTTAATTTATTTGCCTTCCATTTAGGTGTAGCATTTTAATAAAAGTTTTGTCGTGCAAACTCTAGTAGTAGCCATAGTTTTCTTCTGTTTTTTGGTAATTAACTTAGATCTAAAAAGTTTATTTTATTATGGTGTTCATCCTCGATTGTACATACATTTTTGTGTGAAATAAGATAATGGAGTAACAATATGGGAAGATCAGATTGCTGCTCATCACACAGGCGAGGCATTCAGCTGCAGACAGGCACAATGAAAAAACAGCTTAAATCCTGAGTTTCAAGACAAAGTCCTTCTTCAGAAATAGAAAACACACATGTATACAAACAAGCGCAGTCCACACAGACATGGCCATTGTCTCTGGACACTAGGACCTGACTCATGCTATGTCGTGCTCCGGCGCATAAGGACAGTGGTTATGTCTGTGTGAGTTGTGCTCATGTGAATGCGTGTGTGTTACTTATTTCTGAAGAGGAATTTTGCTCTAAGGCTCATTTCTGTAACAGTCTGTTTGATCTGGCCTGTATGTGACTCAATGGCTACTCACATGGTGAGCAGCAATCTATCCTTTCCATATTGCTTATTTTATTGGATAATTTGTTCGATTCAGTGGAATTTAACTATTTATTTTACTGATCGGCCTTGTAATGGTAGGTGTTATCTGCATACCTGTACAAGAAAGAAATATCATTAATCAATGTGAGATGGTGTAAGGAAATTAGATCTCAGTGTGGTGTAGTAAAATACTAGCTAGTGTACCAACAAGGTAGTTTCCCTTTACTAAACCGTATCCTAGTACATATAGTTCAATGGTCTCATCAACTGCTCTGTTGGTGAACATCTTCATTACATTCCAGAAATTGTTTTAAAAGATGTAGAATGTCGATGTCTATAATTTTTTGTATCATTTCACTCAAACTATTCACTGTATACTGACTTCTGCATATACAGTCTTGAGTAAGTATATACACTGTCTTGTTTCTTTTTTAGTCAGATTGCAGAGGTCTTATGCAGCTTATTACTAGATTAATAGGGCTGCTACCTATATGAATTTTTGGTAGTGACTGCAATGTATTTGCGGATGGGTTCATTATGGAGCAATATGTATTCTTCTCTTTTGTGAAATAACTGTTGAAAACTATTTAGAGACTTTTAATTTTTTATACAAATGAAACTCGAAGATTCTTTTTCTACAGACCGTCTTCAGCATGACTTCTACTGTATTCCCTTGTCAGTTACTATTGCGTTGTTTATTTTCTCACAAATGGTACTGATGGTTTACATATTGGGGAAAGTCTCAGATATTATCAATGTTCATGTCAAAAGTCCAAGTTGAGAATAAGCATCAGAATACGCAACAGAAGGCAAACTTGTCATTCTATGGAACAACCCTGTAAATTCACACATTCAGGAGTGTATAAGTTAAAATGCGGTTGCCGTGTAATAACAACCATAGGACTAACAGGAATATTTCAAAACACTATTCATGGAAATTGCGAACTTCATTAACATGAAACTGTCTTCACTTAGTTCACACCTAAAGCTACAGAAACCCATTCAGTCACGTAACACAATGCCTGGAAGGCCCAGCGACTGCTGAAAAACCGTAGGCAAGGAAATATTTTAGATGAAAACATGAAGTTTTACATATCTGGCGAAACATCTTGCGTTGCTTTCAACAGAGAGACGGAGTTAAAAAAAACAAAAAAATGCATCGAAAATTTCACGAATTCTCTTACAAATGTCTACTGTTCAAGTACATTCCTTTGTAAGATATTCTGTTAACAAAGATAATGTAATGTACAAATGATTAGGTATAAACTGTGATAAGTAGCCGGCCGGTGTGACCGAGCGGTTCTAGGCGCTTCAGTCTGGAACCGCGGGACCGCTACGGTCGCAGGTTCGAATCCTGACTCGGGCATGGTTGTGTGTGATGTCCTTAGGTTAGTTACGTTTAAGTAGTTCAAAGTTCAAGGGGACTGATGACCTCAGATAGGTCAGGAGTCCACTACACGCAACAAGCGGCTACACGGGTATCAGGGGTTGTGTGGCGTGGGCTGGGCGGTTTTTTAGGTTAGATGGCCTTGGGCAAGTACAGAAAGGGCAACAGCCTCAACGGGTGCGGGCCAAAGTCAGGACATGCGGGGACCAAGCAGCAATCGGTGTTGTAATTGTCAACTGTCGAAGCTGCGTTGGTAAAGTACCGGAACTCCAAGCGCTGATAGAAAGCACCGAAGCTGAAATCGTTATAGGAACCGAAAGCTGGCTGAAGCCAGAGATAAATTCTGCCGAAATTTTTACAAAGGTACAGACGGTGTTTAGAAAGGATAGATTGCATGCAACCGGTGGTGGGGTGTTCGTCGCTGTCAGTAGTAGTTTATCCCGTAGTGAAGTAGAAGTGGATAGTTCCTGTGAATTATTATGGGTGGAGGTTACACTCAACAACCGAGCTGGGTTCATAATTGGCTCCTTTTACCGACCTCCCGACTCAGCAGCATTAGTGGCAGAACAACTGAGAGAAAATTTGGAATACATTTCACATAAATTTTCTCAGCATGTTATAGTCTTAGGTAGAGATTTCAATTTACCAGATATAGACTGGGACACTCAGATGTTTAGGACGGGTGGTAGGGACAGAGCATCGAGTGACATTATACTGAATGCACTATCCGAAAATTACCTCGAGCAATTAAACAGAGAACCGACTCGTGGAGATAATATCTTGGACCTACTGATAACAAACAGACCCGAACTTTTCGACTCTGTATGTGCAGAACAGGGAATCAGTGATCATAAGGCCGTTTCAGCATCCCTGAATATGGAAGTTAATAAGAATACAAAACAAGGGAGGAAGGTTTATCTGTTTAGCAAGAGTAATAGAAGGCAGATTTCAGACTAGCTAACAGATCAAAACGAAAATTTCTGTTTCGACACTGACAATTTTGAGTGTTTATGGAAAAAATTCAAGGCAATCGTAAAATGCGTTTTAGACAGGTACGTGCCGAGTAAAACTGTGAGGGACGGGAAAAACCCACCGTGGTACAACAACAAAGTTAGGAAACTACTTCGAAAGCAAAGGGAGCTTCACTCCAAGTTTAAACGCAGCCAAAACCTCTCAGACAAACAGAAGCTAAACGATGTCAAAGTTAGCGTAAGGAGGGCTATGCGTGAAGCGTTCTGTGAATTCGAAAGTAAAATTCTATGTACCGACTTGACAGAAAATCCTAGGAAGTTATGGTCTTACGTTAAATCAGTAAGTGGCTCGAAACAGCATATCCAGACACTCCGGGATGATGATGGCATTGAAACAGAGGATGACACGCGTAAAGCTGAAATACTGAACACCTTTTTCCAAAACTGTTTCACGGAGGAAGACCGCACTCCAGTTCCTTCTCTAAATCCTCGCACAAACGAAAAAATGGCTGACATCGAAATAAGTGTCCAAGGAATAGAAAAGCAACTGGAATCACTCAACAGAGGAAAGTCCACTGGACCTGACGGGATACCAATTCGACTCTACACAGAGTACGCGAAAGAACTTGTCCCCCTTCTAACAGCCGTGTACCGCAAGTCTCTAGAGGAACGGAGGGTTCCAAATAATTGGAAAAGAGCACAGATAGTCCCAGTCTTCAAGAAGGGTCGTCGAGCAGATGCGCAGAACTATAGACCTATATCTCTGACGTCGATCTGTTGTAGAATTTTAGAACATGTTTTTTGCTCGAGTATCATGTCGTTTTTGGAAACTCAGAATCTACTCTGTAGGAATCAACATGGATTCCGTAAACAGCGATTGTGTGAGACCCAACTCGCTTTATTTGTTCACGAGACCCAGAAAATATTAGATACCGGCTCCCAGGTAGATGCTATTTTTCTTGACTTCCGGAAGGCGTTCGATACAGTTCCGCACTGTCGCCTGATAAAGTAAGAGCCTACGGAATATCAGACCAGCTGTGTGGCTGGGTTGAAGAGTTTTTAACAAACAGAACACAGCATGTTGTTCTCAATGGACAGACGTCTACAGACGTTAAAGTAACCTCTGGCGTGCTACAGGGGAGTGTCATGGGACCATTTCTTTTCACAATATATATAAATGACCTAGTAGATGGTGCCGGAAGTTCCATGCGGCTTTTCGCGGATGATGCTGTAGTATATAGAAAGTTGCAGCGTTAGAAAATTGTAGCGAGATGCAGGAAGATCTGCAGCGGATAAGCACTTGGTGCAGGGAGTGGTAACTGTCCCTTAACATAGACAAATGTAATGTATTGCGAATACATAGAAAGAAGGATCCTTTATTGTATGATTATATGATAGCGGAACAAACACTGGGAGCAGTTACTTCTGTAAAATATCTGGGAGTATGCGTGCGGAACGATTTGAAGTGGAATGATCATATAAAATTAATTGTTGGTAAGGCGGGGACCAGGTTGAGATTCATTGGGAGAGTGCTTAGAAAATGTAGTCCATCAACAAAGGAGATGGCATACAAAACACTCGTTCGACCTATACTTGAGTACTGCTCATCAGTGTGGGATCCGTACCAGATCGGGTTGACGGAGGAGATAGAGAAGATCCAAAGAAGAGCGGCGCGTTTCGTCACAGGGTTATTTGGTAACCGTGATAGCGTTACGGGGATGTTTAATACACCCAAGTGGCAGACTCTGCAAGAGAGGCGCTCTGCATCGCGGTGTAGCTTGCTCGCCAGGTTTCGAGAGGGTGCGTTTCTGGATGAGGTATCGAATACATTGCTTCCCCCTACTTATACCTCCCGAGGAGATCACGAATGTAAAATAAGAGAGATTAGAGCGCGCACGGAGGCTTTCAGACAGTCGTTCTTCCCGCGAACCATACGCGACTGGAACAGGAAAGGGAGGTAATGACAATGGCACGTAAAGTGCCCTCCGCCACACACCGTTGGGTGGCTTGCGGAGTATAAATGTAGATGTAGATGTAGATGAAGATGTTGAGTCCCATAGTGCTCAGAGCCTGTGATCAGTCAAGTTAATCACCTTTCGATTTAAATTTCATCACATTTGACATTCATCTACCATATCTACAGGGTGAGTCAAAATTATGTGAAGAATTTTAATTCTGTTTCGTTTTTTACTCCAGTTTGTTAGAACCGATGTCTGATAGACTCACACTTGAGCAGAAAAGAATGATTGCAAGCTTACTGTAAGTTGTGCTGCCGGCGAGAAAAGTGTGGCGAAGGCTTACAGAACGATTTTCAGGTAGATGCTCGTTAACCAGAAGGTTTGTAGCAATTGGATTAGTAGCAGACAGTTATCACTAAACTGTATTGCTGAAAGTTGAGTGCATTAACTGTGTTCATCAGGTTGAGACTCTGTAAAACGAAAACTCGGAGCAAGTCCTTTTTCTCAAATAGTATTCACATAATTGTAACTCACCCTGTATGTGCTGAATACCAGTGGCATACGCTAAAGTAATAATATGTAAATTATTGGCAAAAGTTATTGGCATGTGCAAAGAAAAATATGCGTAACCTGTGCGTTATATGAAAAAATAACTGATATGGGGCACTATGCACCCGAGGAAAATGTCTTGTGTACTGCCGATACCGCTGGAGATTAGTATGTATCCCAGTTCTGATTTGGAAATAAGTAAATAAGAATATTATCTACAGGAAAATTTACGACAGCCAGCCTCAATCTATCACCAATCCCTGACAGTTGCGCTCGTTATATCTGCATATTCCTTCTGTCTTCCGTATCCCAATACTTAAGAGTCTTTTTTGCAGATCACTTTTTATAATCTGCACCTCACAGGGTATAAACAAGTTTCCAGAGATCAAACCAACGTATTAACTCTCATATAGCACACTCGTCCCCTCAAAAGTGAAGACTCCAAATCATTCTCTTCCCACAGACCTGAAATACTACGTGTCTCCTAGCTGTTCCTCTTCACCTTTGCCGTTTACCAGTTACCTACGGGATCGAAATTGTTATATGTGCTGAAGCTATTTTGGTGACTGTTGGCAACCAGATACCGCTCCTGACGCGACCACTCCCCGTGGCACAGAGTCTGTGTACCTCATCTGTCGGCGCCTGGTGTACAGCTCATGTCTGAGTGCGAAAGCTTCCTTCTGAATGTTTGTGCAGCAGGTATCTGGCGCGGGGTGGAGGCTACAACCCAGTATTTACACTGAAGGCTGAGGGAAAGTGCATAAAAGCCACCTCTAGACCGAGTGGCTGAAGAGCGCTCATCGTTAATCCGAGAAGAGAATTTACGCGACACGAATCTTCAAATATTTCTCAGTGAAGAGTCTCAAAAAGTGTGTGTAGTGAATACTCAATAGGGCTTGTTTAAATATTTGCGTTTGCCTCGTGGCAGTGCTTCTGCACCCGCCATTTTCCAACGGTATTTTGAACAGCTGACTGCTCAAGGTCCTAACTGTTCAAACTATTTTGACGATACTGTCGTAGCAGGTCGTACACCTGAAGAACAGTTGCTAATTTTCGTGCTTTGTTTCGTGTCTTATCTGATGCAAGACTGAGGTGTATACTGGACAAGAGTTATTTTTTTAAAACCTGAACTGAAATACCTTGGTCATGTCATAAACCGTCAAGGTGTAAATCCTCTTAAGTCGCATTTGTTAGCTATACGAGGTTTGCATGTTCCTCGCAATGTTACAGAATTGCAGTCAGTTTTAGGGAAAATGAACTATTATATCTGGTTCATACCGAATGCTGCACAAATTACAGCTCTATTGCACCGCTTGCGTCGGAAGAACCTCCCCTTTGTTTGGACAGTTGAGTACCAAGTAGCTTTTCAACAACTTAAAGATGCATTGTGCAGGGATCGATACTTAGTTCACTTTGATCCAGAAAAACCATATGTGATGCAAGTTAACGTTTCGTGTTACGGCATCGGTTCCGTGCTTTCGCACAGAACTGGTGATATAGAGAGGCCTATTCCTTTCGCATCAAATGAGTTGTCCAGAGTTCAGTGTAACTACTCACAAATTGAGAAGGACGCTTTGGCTGATGTGAATGGCGTCACCAAATTCTACCACTATTTGTACGGCACAAAATTCTACTAAATAACAGATCACAAGCTTTTTCAGTCCTTGTTTCATCCCACGAAACCGGTTCCTTTCCGAACTACCCAAAAATTGCACAGATGGGCCTTGTTTTGTCTCAGTACCAGTACGAGACTGTGTATCGTCCGACTGCTCAACATGGCAATGCGGACGCACATTCACGTCTTCCGATTGGCTCTGATACAGATTTTCTGCTGCATCTCGTTGCCACATCGATGCTCAGGTTTCAATCTTTTCCGCTGAACCATAGGAAAATTACACAGGTCACGGAACCTGATCCAGATTTGTACATTTTTCTAACATACAATGGCACGTCTTGGCCTCATTCCATGTGTAGCATAAAGAACTCTGTCGTGCGCCGATACTTTGCATGTCGACGTAGCCTCGCTATACAGAAATGGGTGATTTTTTTTCAAAATGACAGTGGACACCCATGTGTGTTGATCCGTAAAGCTTTGCAGAAAGGAGTGTTCAACTTACTTCACCAATGGGGATTTTCGGACGAAACATTTAGCGCGTCGACACTGTACGAGGCAGGGTTTGGACGCCCAAATAGAACAGATGACGTCACAGAATGACGCATGTGCGGAAAATCAGTCCTCTCCGCCACAAACATCACCATGGCAATGTGTGCACATAGATTTTGCAGGACCTTCTTGGAACACTCGTTGGTTGATTGCGGTTGACTCTGTAACGTTCCCTGGCAAACTCACGTTATTAAAAAAAAAAAAAAAAGAGTTTATTTGTACCATATACGCCGCTCTGGGCAAGTTGTATATATCGTAATTATTGAACAAAAATATTACTGAATGTGGTGTAAAAGACATTTGTTATTCTCCTTATATTTTTTGTTGTAATATTTGTCTGTATTTAGGATAGGAATTTTTTCTGTATTTATTATGTGATTGTAAAATGTGTCAGTATTTGCGATAGCAGAGATATGTTGCCAGAAGAGAATAATATCGTCAATTTGCAAAGAAATGTTAATAGTCAGCAATACTATTTAAGCACAATGCATTATGTATTCTTTGGTCTTCTCTGTTCAGAAGTCATTGCGGTAGGACACTGTGAAAGAGTTTTTTACGAATGGGTAGACTTCTTTTGTCTCTGTCTGGACTTAGCCGCCATTAGACGATGCGTTACGAATTAATGTGAGTTGTATTGTTGTTTGATCTAAATATATTAGAGTTTATCAAAAGTGTGAATTATTTATGTAAATTAGCTTGCCCACGTCATCTATAAAATTCCTTTAAGAATTTTTCAGCATTTTTTAGCGGTGTTGCTGGGCTGTGCCGCGACCAACAATAGCAAACCCGTAAATCGGGAACAGGTGCATAAAAATTAATGGTGAATTAAGAAATTGTTCTTCCTTTTCAGTGATCCTGTGGCTGATAAAATTTGAATTAATTATACGTTTGTGCATTCGTAGGCGGATAGCTAATGTTAGTTAACATTGAAATTTAAACAGTTTGGTTCTTTCAAAATATCTTAAATGTGCAATGAAGTAGGTTTGATCAGTGATAAATGTCGGCTTGGCAATAATTAAAACATTTTCTGCTAATAGAGGTAATCTTGTGTTCTATGGCTAGTGCCGGGATAAAATTCAGTAAAAATATTTAACAAAAAATCCACTGCATCAGGAAAGTGTATGCCAAGGCCGAATGATTTAAAGGACCCAATTCTCAACCTAATATTCTTAACCAGTTCATATGAGTTCACGTAAATATTATTTTTTCTTTAAATGTACGTAATAATTAAGTAAGTAAAATTTTTTTATTACCACACGAAAATAAGAGAGTGGTTCTACAACAAAGTTCGCACGAAAGAAAATTAACTTAAAAACAACAGATAAATTTTATTATTCTTCTTTAACGAAATTTCAAATCAATCCCATTCATTACGACCGATTTCGTTAAAACTCGTATGGCAAGTTAACTTTTGCTGTCGCAATGAACTCGACAACGTCACGTAGTACAATTCAGATGTTGTCCTCTATTTTTTGCCTCGAAGTTTAACTGAAGTAATAGTGTCAGACAACGGACCTCAGTTCACGTCACATGAAACTTTCTGTGCACGCAATGGCATACAGCATGTAACTAGCGCACCGTTCCGTGCACAGTTAGACGGCGAGATGCAACGTTTTGTCAGAACCTTCAAACAGTAAATGGCCAAACTTCGCTCCGCACTCACCAGGGATAAAGCATTGCAGCTGTTTCTCGCCTCCTATCGTTCGCATCCACGAGACGGACCATCGCCGGCGGAATTGCTTCACAGCCGCCGCCATCGGACACTGCTCCACCTGCTCCAGCCTCCTCAACGTCTGGCGCCGAAGGGAGGCTGCAAGTATCGCTTCGCGTCGCATGTTACTGTCTTTTAATGGGTGTTTACCGGCAGCACATGGTGGGCGCGAGGCGAGATCGTCCGTCGACTAGGCACATGCATGTATCTTATTTCAGGTCCAGACGGTATGCAGCGCCGCCATCACAATCATCTTCGCCACGGTGATCTTTCTGAGCCTCTTGCCCCAGATTCATGTATCCCGAGGACAGCGGGGCCACATCGGCCGCCAGAGAGTGTCATCACGACACCGCGGGACGATCCCATGGAGACGAAGCCTCCGCCTCCTCCGCCTTCTCTAGTCCTACCGATGGAGCTGGATCCGGCCACACAGCAGCAGTCGACACCTTCCACGTCAGTTTCTCGGCCTCTGGAGGTGGATGCGTACCCTTCTGGTTGTTTTCCGGGGGACGTTTCCACCAGAGCGGAGGCCGGACGGAGCGGTACGAAGCTTGACGCCCCCTGCAGCCACAGCGTAGCGTCCACTCTCCGGCCTCCCCTGCCGCTGCCGCGCTCTCTACCCGATGATGGTCCGTCTCTTGGAGGGGGGGAAGTAATTTTCCGGCGTAACATCAAGCGCCGGCACGTCCGCATGGAAACTCACAGTAGAGAAGGCTGTGAGACGACGTCAGCCAATAGAACGCTGACTAGGACGACACCACTATAGGAACGGCATCTATACGAAGAGAATGTAAGTGCTGCTCCAGCTAGCCTCGATCGCACAAGAAGGGCCGCACTAGAAGACGAGCTGTGATATAAACTTTACAGCAGTGACTTATGAGCTTGTGTGATCTGCTTGCGTGGAAATTGTATACATAGAGAGATATTGTTTATTTGCATGTCGCCATTTGCTTGCGGCCCATCTTTGTAGAAACGCAAGTTAAGTATTGTCAATTTAACATATCGTAATAAACCCTATTAATAGGATTTGCCTGAATTGTTTTTTAGCTTTCCGGGAAAGGAGATTCCTAGGCATCCTACATTACACGATTGGGCAGGATCCCACAAATAGGATCAGTCAGGTCCTTCGGAAATTCTTCAGTCACCTTCCTTGGCACATCAGTCATTGGTCCCCATAAGAGACCGTCTAATTTTCGGTGTTCTTGCTGTAGAATGATTCTACTTGCCTCAACACTATCTCTCCACTGATAGGTATTAACATTGATCCACCATATTATATCTAGAAAGTTTTCGACAAACTCATTCTCCTTTTGTGATACAACATTGAAGTACTCTCGATAGAATCTAGCGTTGTCCTGTTTCGCATACGCTGTCCTGTTCCTTATACCACTGTACCCACCTCTCTTTGTTTCCTCAAACCTACTACATTCCAAATACGAAGACTACACTGCTCGACATTAAAACAGAGCAACAAGAAGCATAGTAGATCATTTAATTCTATTTGTAGTGCAACAGTGTGTAACAGTATGGCGCAGAAGTACCTTAGTAATTTTTTTCATTGAAGATGTACAAGGTGCATAGTGGTGTCAGAATGGCGCTTGTATTCAGGTGTCCAGCTTCTGATAATGGTGACTGTGAGTGTTGTTTAGCCGGGTAGTGGAACTGCAGCCAAACGGATGCCAGTTAGTAAGTCAGGGATGTGTGAAAGAAAGATTAATTTATCTATCGTATTAGTTGATTTGTTGCCCTCAGCAGCGAGTGTCAGACGTCGGTCCTGGATGTAAGTGAAGTGCTGAACTCAGCTAGCAGCCTCCACAGACCAGCCAGTTTACAGCGGTAATAGGCCAAGGAGAGGTGTCAATGGCGTCAGTGCTTTAGCAGGTGGAGAAGTGTCAAGTCAGGCCCCTGGGCCAGCGTCAGGCTGCTATGGAGGCGAGGAGATGCAGGCACGATGCTGTGAGTGTGCTGGGGTAGGCAGTGTGGGCGGGAGCGACAGTCGCCTGCAGAACTAGTGTGCCAGCAAGAGACAGCAGTCGAGTGTGCATTAAGTAGGGATGCAATGACTCGTCGACCGGTGAAGCTGAGGTGCGAACCCTAACCCACTGTCAGCCAGTGACTGAAGGTACCAGGTCGACACTATGCAGCATCGGGCCTAGGTCCTGACGGTAGCAGCCAATGCAAGTCACGACTAGTTGTCCCAGCTAGATCAATCATATAAGGTCGAAATGGCATGGAACATTTCTCGAACTCTGCTGGCGGTGGCTAATGCTGCCTGGCTAAAATGGGCAGTATTAATGTGAGTTTCACCCACGAAAGGTTTGCTGAGGCAGCATATCTTGTTACATAGGAAAAATAATGGTCAGATGTTGGCCCAGGACGTGTGCTAACTCTGGTCGACCTTACTACATTCTGACTTCTTCACTTTCACTGTGTCACCAGTGTTCGGCCCTGATGGAAACGGTGACTCCTAGAAGTATGATAGCTTTGTATATGGCAAGGCCTGAATGGTAATTTTTGCTGTGTCAGACCAGTCCATTCAGAGTTTCTTGCCAAAGAACGCCTAGGCGCCCTCCTATTTTCTGCTGTCCTGTACCTTCTTCAGCCAAGTCATGATGGCTACTGACATCAATCCGGCCGAACCAAGTACAAATAAACTGTGGCACAACAAAAGAGTGACGTTCATGACACAGAGCTTTCACCTCTGACGGCACCAGCTCCGTTTCGACTAGGTACCCTGCGAGTTTAGAGCCATTTCTAAACACGCAGTATACGTAGTCGAAATGAAGCTGGATCACAGATATGGGCACGTCATTCGATTGTGCTTTTACTATGTCGTGGAGATGGTTGGTTTTGATGATGGCATTCCAGTAACTCTATAACTCATTACCAGATAGTTTCACTAGATGACACATCCCACAATAAGCTGAGTTGGGCAAGAGTTGAATATCAGCAAAATCAAGGTAGGTCATATTAGGATTGGCAGCCAGCAGCATTGTAGTGTCTTGTTTAGATGTAACGTCATGGGGCCACCGGCCTGAGAATAAATATATTAACTGTTGTTCATCTTATCGACTATGCGAACCAGAACTGATCGTGTAGTGTACCCATTGACACCCCACACCAACACGCCATGTGCTGTGTCCATATGACAGCCTCGTGCTGACTTTAGAGACTTGCACACACGGATACGTCTCTCGGCACGCAATACGTAGAGGTGAGACTCGTCTCAAGAGATGCTGTAGTGCTACTCTAGTGTCCATTGTTGCCGTACCTGTGCTGGTATACCTCTCTCTGTTGCTGAGATTCCGTGGTGCTCCACTCGTCGTTGCACTTCGCGTTACATGCTTGCCTTGCTGGAAGCAAGCCCATTTCCTGACTCAAGAAAAGTGACGTTACTGTACGATCCTGTATGGCCGAGCCAGTCCTCTCGCACTCTAGTCACGTGTGATCATTGAGGCCTTGCGTGGTTTTCAGCAAAGTCAGTATGAACCCATAAATTTCATATTTACGTGGCAATCGTGGCATTCAAACCATCACGTGCAGCCACATTGTGGAACTGCAGACCCGATAGGTCATGATACTGCTGCAGTCGAATACCAGAATGTGTTGGTAGACAGTCCTCGTTCTTATACAAATTACAATAATCAACATTCACATGCCATTTATGAATAAGAAACCCTCTGTGTAACCTTTTATTTTATACAGAATGTGGTGCAAGTAGTATTCACGCCCATTGCTCGTTTGTTGCATGCCATCTTCATGTTCATGTTGTTCCACTATTAATGCGCAGAAATTTACAAACACTTCTCAATGCATTAAATTTTAAGGCACGCGGATGCCATTGTTATTACACATTAGTTTGTCTGAAAGACATTAACCTGTTTACCCTGAACTCGCAGACCATGCGTGTACAGGTTCGGTTGCGAGTCCTTCTTCTACCGGCCATGGCAGCTATTATCGCTGAAGTAATGCGTAAACACAGGTAACAGAAAGTTACGTATCTTTCGACTGTGAAAAAATACTTGGATGACTACAGCTGTGTCTGCATTCGTAAAGAACAAGGAAGAGAAAATGACTGCACGGAGAATGAATTGGCCTGGAACAGACTTGTTCGTTATAGGTATTCATTTGTTTCCAAGCGAGAGCCACTTTAATACCCTCTC
This sequence comes from Schistocerca americana, assembly GCF_021461395.2. Lineage (NCBI taxonomy): Eukaryota > Metazoa > Arthropoda > Insecta > Orthoptera > Acrididae > Schistocerca > Schistocerca americana. The sequence goes on from NC_060121.1 coordinate 65,538,658, forward strand.
CGAGGTAAAATAGAATCAACACGGACTTTTCTTCCCAGTCCCGAATAAAAAGCATTAGCCATTAATGTCATGAACGGGAATTCAGGATTATAACAAAAAATTACATTTTGTCATATACATTTTCTTAGCTTCACAATTTATTTGCGCGCGTAATTCGCACCATAGGCCGTATTTCTGCAAGCAATTATAGTATATGTAATGTTCCAGTCCGCTTGAGTTTCGCGATATTAATAATGAGTTATTAAATAAAATGCGAGTGGTTTGGTTCAGGAAAAGTTCGCAAGAGGTACAGAATTGCATAAGGAAGTAGAAACTGATTCACGGCATTGTGGACATACAGAAGATCACTCACCCCTTGTTTTGTGCAGGCTATTTGTGGTTAACTGACTGACCGAAAGTTGGCACTTTGAATGGGAGCAGCCAGAACATGTGTTTCCATAGTACGACTGGGACGCATTGAAACATATGCATATGCCCACCAGCTGAAATATTAGGCAGACAATTTCGACGGGAGTTTCTAAGTGACAAGCATCTATAAAGCATTTCTTTTTTTAATTCTTTCATTCCATCTTAAAGGAGATGTTGGGTTACAGGCCTTTCCAGCCAAGATATTGTTCATTAAGTTTCTTTCGTGCCAAGGTCCTGCATATGCCTTACGTCTGAGAGAAAAACCTCTCTGTCGATAAAACCCCTGTAGAAATTGGTTGCCTGTTGTTTGTCTTACGTACGCACATATTGTCTCAGTGGTCTTGATAAAGCTATAGTGTGATTTTGTAATTCGTTGGTCTAGAAACGTCTCTGTCTAATTCTGTGGAAGACGAGAAACTTTAAAATCTTGCCGCTGCAGAGAATATTATCTTCTGCTATAGGAGTTGATTGAAGTAATTTGGCTCAGTAAGTTGTTCTCCTCTATATCAGGCCGCTATATCTTCCCAAATACTTGCACGTGCTCTTGGTTTGTGGACGGTTTCATTGAGTTTTCCAGAGGATTCTGTTGGAGTGAATTGGATACTGCTTCGAGAAAAATATAGGGGGAAAATGAACTTTTGAATTTCAGAAAATTAAACGTTGTATGATAGGGCTACAAGAGTGATTTTGTGAGTCTGTTGTTACGTAGTCTGTTGAGCCCAAATCAGGTGATTTCTTGTTTTATTCTGTATAGTATTTTCTTGGTTTTAAGTGTTCCGTGAAGGGAGTTTGTTTGAAAGCTACGCCGTATATCTTCAGCTAATCGAAGCATCCGATGTCAGCAGACAGAGTTTATTTTTTCTTTTCGTTAGAATGTAAGAAGAGAAACTGGTCGCTTCAGTCCACGTGTTTGATATTTCTGAGACGTACAAAATTATGTCGGCTTTCAGTTTATTCAATCTTTGCAGTCGTTTTTCTGGCTACTTAAGAGGTCATCTAGACAGATGTAGACAAGGTATTTACGTTTAGTTGTGTAGCAATTTCTTGTAGACAAAGTCGAATGTGGAGTTTTGGGGTATCCTGTAGTTGGCGATTTAAAAAAATGGCTCTCAGCACTATGGGACTTAACATCTGAGGCCATCAGTCCCCTAGAACTTACATGTACTCAAACCTAGCTAACCTAAGGACATCACACACATCCATGCCGGAGGTAGGATTAGAACCTGCGACCGTAGCTGTCGCGCGGTACCAGACTGAAGCGCCTAGAACCGCTCGACACCCGCGGCCAACCAGTTGGCAATTAGCAAGATTGCTATGTCTGAATAGTAAAAGTTTACTTTTAATTGGATTAGATCATATTCTCCTTTTACTGGGCTACGTTTCAAGTTTGCTGATGTGGCTGTTGACTTGTTCATTGATTGCATTCGAGGTGGGCGCATGACACCAATAAGTGGTGTCATCTGCGTATAGGACCATGTCTTCATTCCACTACGCGGGTCTTGGGATATCCGCTGTGTATATCGTACATAACAAAGTTGATATGACGGCAGCGTAAGGTACTCCCGGTCTGCGACTTTTACCCCCGTCTCCTAGTTGTACTTTTCAGTTTCAAACGAGGTAAGCTAATAATTGTACTACTGAAGGTGGGAAGTTGTGCTTTAGCACTTTGTGAAGATGTCTGTACCTTATCAAAAGCGCGTTCTGTGTCCAGAAAGAGGGTAGCAGTTGCACCTGTGAAATTGCAGGCTTACGCTGCATTGCTAATTAGCCTTAATCATGTATCAGCGGGATTTTGTTTCTGAAACCAGCTTGTTCATATGATGCAATGCTGTTGTCCTCTGCAAAATGTTGTAGTATGTTGTCAATTATTTCTTTCAAAGTCTTGTCAGTTATTGGTAATTATTTTTATATTTTTAAGTTCGGTTACAAAGTCGGTTTGCTGAGTGGTGAGTTCGACACGGATCTTTCTAAAGTTCATGTCACTCACAAATTGTACAATATTTAATTCTTCGAGTCCAGGTATGAAAAAACTTACCGGTCTCCTTCGGGTCCAGATTTTCAATGATCACAATTCTGCTTAGAACATTCAGACCAATCTTTACTGGGTTCTCACCGGATTCTGTGGACATGCTGGAGTTCCATGTCGAGTTACCCCTGGAGCGTACGCATCTCGTGGTCGTGTGGTAGCGTTCTAGCTTCCCACACCTGGGTTCCCGGGTTCGATTCCCGTCGGGGTCAGGGATTTTCTCTGCCTCGTGATGGCTGGGTGTTGTGTGATGTCCTTAGGTTAGTTAGGTTTAAGTAGTTCTAAGTTCTAGGGGACTGAAGACCATAGATGTTAAGTCCCATAGTGCTCAGAGCCATTTGAACCATTTGAACCCTGGAGCGTACCTTTTATTATCCTTCGCCGTCATGTATCGCAAGAGATTCCGTTTCATGAGGAGAATCATTTGTTTAGCAATGAGTAGCTGGTTGCTGGACGCACTGAGATTCCTGAGGCTCCTGAGGTTGTTGGGGACGATTGGTGACTGTTGAGATTCGACCGGTGTCGTTGCGTCAGATCTGATCATTTTCTGACGTTTTTTGTTTGGCATGAAGAACGTTGACTCTGCATCGTGGAGATGGGATGGCTCCGTAGACTGAAAAACCTATTAACTTTCTGGTCCTAAACACTGTGGCTTAGCCTCGGCACGCGCAGGCGCGTTGTCCATAAGTCTGGCTGTCCGGGCTATTAAGCTTAGTAGCAGAGGGCAGTAGCTTAGCAGAGGGCACAACAGTTTTGATTTTTCCTTAGAGGGCGGTGAAAGCGGAGATGTGTACTGAGCGAGAGCTTCGCTGCGCTTCTGAGACTACGCAGCCGACATATATCCCCTTCGCCGCGAGTCGGTCCCTCCGCGGTTCGCTCCCGCGGCCGCGCGTCACATCGAATCTTTGGCAGCCAGGAGAATTAAGAAGCGGGACAGTCTTGCCCTGGTATGTGAGAGTGTGCACTCTTACCTTCCGGAGCTTTGAGTACAGCTCCTAGGAACTATTTAGACAGCATTTACAACTGACCAATCATTTTAATTCCTGGATCTGGGACTGCACTGATGGTGTTACGCGGCTGGCAGCCTATTCCGCCCTTAGGAAGGCCACAGGACGTCGAATATCAAAATTCCTACGTCTCTCTGACAAACCATCACTGGAGGCCCTATGCCAGACGTTCATCAATCTGAGTGACATGGAGCTGAGTGACGACGCGAACGCAATTCTGGAAAGGGACTTAGCTTTGCTGCTACCCCTACCCTTTCCGGACATCGTCAAAGCAGTTGAACAGGATGCGGCGCGACTATAGCCTGAAGCAGCAGAAGAAGTACGTCGTGAAAATAACTGATGAGAACTAAGCCTGCGAAGTCGAGTGTTAGCAGCAGAGAAAGGGCATGTATTCGGCACCCGAGAGACTGCTCTGTGATTGTTGTCATACTTGCTGGAAAAAGCAACGCTGCTGTTGCTATTTCCCACAAGGACCACATAGAGAAGATGCAGAGCCTAACATATGACGACTCCTACAGGAAGAAGGAGAACAAGACTAGGGTTCTTCTCGAGGACACGGATTTACCACACGGGGTCGCCTAGAACCTGTTGCCTCAAAGACGTGTACCGCCATTTCTTTATGGACTCTCTACAGTCCACAAAGATGGGGTGCTGTTGCGCTCCAAGTTAGTAGTATTAGGGCACCAACATACTTTCTGGAAAAATACCTGACGGAACCACTAAGCTCTTGTGGCGGTAAATGCCCTCATCACATTCGTAATTCTGTAGATTTTGTAAACCGTCTCGAAGACTCAGATAGCCTGGTGAATTTTAAAATCTTTTCGTTATTCACCAGGGTGCCCTTACAAGAGTCACTGGAGCTTATTGATGAGAAATTTGACGAAACGGACACCGAACTTTTCAGGCATACCTTGACCTCCACGTGTTTTCTATCTAACAGAGACTATTACGAGAAACTGGAGGGAGTCACAATGGGGAGCCCACTCTCGCCTTTGGTCGCAAATCTGTATACGGAGTGCATCGATGGAAACCAAAGTGTTTTTTCCGTTATGTTGATGACACGTTCGTCATCTGGTCCCCTGGAAGGAACAAAGTCCTTGGGTTCCTTGCACATTTGACCTCCGTACATGCGAAAATCAAATGCACTAAGCAAACCGAATAAGGAGGAAGATTACCTTTCCTTGACGTCATGGTCAGACAAGAACTGATGGCACTCTGGGTCAGGGAGTCTATCGGAAGAAAACGAATACTGACCAATATTTTGGTGCAGTCAGCTGCCACCATCCTTCGCAGAGGAATGCCGTACTAAAAGCACAAGTACAAAGGGCCTGCTATCTCAGACCCAAAGAGACTGCCCCAGAAACAGGAACACCACAGAACTGTATTCCGAGACACACAGCTACGCAGACTGGTAGATTAGGCGTGCTCTCCGCTCCACCACAACAGTAGAACCTGTGGATGCGGAAAAAGTTGTCCAGGAAGATGCAGCTACTGCGTTTATACCGTACAATGGCGCACTGTCAGGAACAACTGGACGCAACTGAAGAACTACCGGTTAAAAACTCTCTTTTGCCCCAGGTCCTTTCCAAATAAAAAACTAGCATTATTGGGAACCGTCAAAGATGATCTCGGTTTGCTGAAGACTGGTGTGTACCAGATTCAGTGTCTGTGTGGAAATTTTATGTTGAGCAGGCAGCACGCACCTTCGAAGGCCATTCCCGATAACAGCGGAGGCACACTCCAATGGCGTATCCAAAGAAGTCAACGGTCGGAAAGCACTGTTTTTCCGACAATCAGGTGATAGAAAACTAACGTACCAGAAACGTAGCCCTGACTTCCAAATACTGGGACAGCGTCGTTGGAGAGACCACAAAAATTCGCACTAGGAACGATCTCACCAACCGAGATTGCGACTGTAATCTTAACAAGGCTCGAGAACCAGCAATGTGTTTAGTTAAGAATACTGTCTGCAAACGGAACGATCTGGATACCATGGCGGAAAGAGCTCCATCAAAGCTATCACAGACGCCGATGGTAGTGCCTCCGGGAGTGCGGAGGCTCGGTTGCCGGCGCGAACCACGGAGGGAACGGCTTGAGGACGGCGGTGGTATAAGTCGGCCACACATCCACAGGAGCTCAAATCTTCACGCTCGACGCACAGAGTGCTGCTCGAGAAGTCGATGAGAGAGGTGACTTTGCATGCGAAGGGTGTGACGGATCGTCGTCCGTTGGGACTGAGCTGATCCCGGTGGCGGCCCCGTCCGATCCCCACCTATGACGAACCAGCTACCGACTCCTGACTATACTAAGGATGACTCTTTTACTTCTGACGCGCACTCTCGTGACCGAGCGTTCATTCTTATGAACAAGCTCGCTCACGGGGGGGGGGGGTCCCATCTTTGCCGAGAAGATGACGAAGCGGCCATACTTGCCTTCTGTACCATTCTGAAGGCAGCTACACTACCGCACACGAGGCAGCAAGAGTCGGGTGTGCCATCGAGAGCCTCGCCGGCCGCACTGCAAGAGTTTGCGGGCCCGGCGGCTGTGGCCTCGGTGGGTGCTGCGCCGCTGGATTCGACCATTCGAGAGGTTGATGTGCCCCCGTTTGCCCCTCTGGCCCCGGAGACACAGGAAGAGCCCGTGGCTGCGCTAGTTGATGCCCCGTCCTGCGCTAGGGGAATGTCCGCGGTCTGGACGGGGGCACAGTCTGCTGCAGAGGCCACCAAGATGGACGCCATCGAACTGCCGGACGCAAATCTTGGTGAGGCGATTGCCGAGGCAGAGCGTCGCGACATCGACCCTGACGATGCCCGCGCGCCCCGAAAGCGCCGGGCTGTGACGCACGACGATTCCGACAACTCCTCCCTGACCTCTGACACCGCGAGCCCGCGGAAGAAGGCGTCTAGGGCCTCCCGCGCCTCCACCACAGAGGTTGTGAAGACGGTCGCGGGCTCCTCCCGGAGCACCGCCAGGCCGAGACCGAAAACGATGACGTAGCGACCCCCTCGTTCACATTCTGTCTCCTGGCAGCCTAATGCGGACGACTTTGTTGCCCCACCCAAACGGCACACCGCCAGGACTGATGCGCTGCAGCAAACGCAGCCGCTGCCGACCGCAAACACCTTCACGGGCGCCGGCGTAGACGCTCTGGAGGACGGCGACGCGCCTCTGGCGCCGCCCCAGAAGAAGCCGCCACCCCCGCCGGCTATCGTCGTCCAATGGGACGGCGTCTTCAAGAACTTCCAGCAGAAATTTGAAAGAGTGGCCACGTCCACTACTATCAAGGCCACCGGCCGTGACCTCTACAAGGTCACAGTGACGTCCAATGGAGAGTACCACGCGGTGGTGGACACCATCAGCAAGGATGGCCTCCCGTGCTACACGCACCCTTCCCAGCCGCTCAAACTTCTAAAGGTGGTTTTCCGCCACCTTCCCCGCAAGTTTGGCACGGACTACCTCCGAGAGGAGCTCGAGGACAGAGGCTTTGGCATCCGGTCCACCAGCATGATGAAGTCCCCTCGAAGGTTGTCTTCGTTGACAACCTGGAAAACCGGAAGATTTTCCAGATGCACCTGGTCGGCCGTGTCAAGGTCGCGGTAAAGCCGCTTTGGACCAAAGGCAAGAACGGCCCATTGCTTATCATTCCAGGATCTGGACCACGTCTTCCGTTGCTGCTCCATGCTGCCCCGCTGCGTAAAGTGCGCGGGACAGCACGAGAGCAAATCCTGTCAGCTCAACCGAGAAGAAAAACCGACGTGCAGCACGTTGTCAGTTACAGAGGCTGTTCGGCCTCCAAACTGGGCCTAAACCAGTAACGGGGCGTGGCTGTTCCTTCTCGTAAAGTGCACCCGTCCACCAGCTTTGCTACGGCCACCGAGGGCGGACCGTCTGCTTCCTCCACCCAGCGTCCGGAGCAGGCAGCTGGCGAGCGGCATCAGCCGACTGCGCCGTCTGCGGCTTCGCCTGGAAGTGTGGCAACCCCGGTAACCACGATTGACGCGCGGTATGCCGCCCGACGCAGGCGTAGCCAGCGCGCGGGCCATGCCACCCCTGCCCGCTGCGCAACGGACCGCCGGCGTCACCCTGTCGCGGCAGCAGCCGGCAACTCATCCTGCACCGCTACTCCAACTAGCTGCCGATGTTCCACGGCAGAAGTATTATACGGAGCTGTCGCAACGAGCCGCCCCGTAGCGGAGGCCGCCCCAGCGGCCCACGCCGCCCCTCGGCTCCCATCGTAGCAGTGCTCCGGTCGCTTTTTCGGTCGATGAGCCAGATGCTCGAGCAACTCCCAGTGCTCGTCACCGCGATCACGACGGCCCTCCAGGCCGGCGTTGCTGCTTCTCCTCGCCACGGATAATCGCCACATCCGTGAACTCACCGTTTTAGCCTTCAACGCGAACAGCTTGGTCCCCTAGCAAGGGGAATTCAGGGCGTTCTTACGCGACGAGGCATTTGACATTTGCCTCATGTGGCAGACATTCCTGAAACCGGGAACTCATGTGAAGGCGGCAAACTATCGGTGCTACCGCACCGACAGGCTGACCCACGGTCGCAGGACTGCTGTCTATGTCAAGACTTCCCTCAAACATCACGAAGTCCAGCTAGCGCAGCTCACTGCGGTGGAGGCCACTAGTGTGGCGGTCACCACTACGGCGGGGGTTATCAGCTTCGTTGCGGCCTACAGGCCGCCTAGGGGACTGTTCCAGGAGGCTGACTTCTACGCACCGCTGACGTTGCGCGGGAAGATCTTCATTGCGGGCGACTTGAATGCCAAGCGTACAAATGGAAGTCCCGCATCACCAACGCCAGCGGCCGCCGCCTCCTTCGCGCCACACCACGACATGGCGCGATAGTCCTGGGGCCCTACGACCACACCGTCTTCCCCCATCGCGGCCAGCCTGACGTGCTCGACACCGCCGGACTGAAACGTGTCGGACACTTCACGTCTGTCACCGTTAGATGCGCCATGTCGTCCGACCTCCTTCCGGTGGTCTTCGACATGGACGTCATCGGTGCCTCTCTGCCGACCGACCGCCGCAACTTCCTCGGCATAGATGAGGCCAGATTTCGTGCCGAGATCTTGGATCGCCTCGAAGGCGCGCCCGACGCGGATGTACAGGGAGCCGACGCAGGGTTGGCCTTCTTCACCCGGCACGCTCTCGGTGCAGCAGAGGCCGCCACTCCCAGGCGGCCGGGACAGCCGCGAGAAATGTCGTTCCAATTCCCGCCGCACATCTTAGAGGCGATCACGCACAACAATCGCCTCTTTCGAGAGTGGCAGTTCACGCGGCTGGCCGAGACGAAGCGCCGACTCAACAGGGCGCGACGCGAGATTCGGGCCTCCATAGTTGACCACCAGAATCGTGAGTGGGTGGGCCTTGTGGCCACCCTAACGACGACGGGTGGCAGTGCTTGGCGGGCGACCAGGCGTTTCTTTCGCCGTCACCAGAGAGTCCCGCCTCTCCGTGTGGATGCGGACGTTGTCTGCGAGCCGGGTGCGAAAGCCATCATCCTTGCGGACACGTTCGCGGAAAATTTCCAGCCCACCGATGGCGTGTTCGATGCTGACCACGTCCGCCTAGTGGAGGACAGCATCCCGGTTTTCGTCACTGTGCGTGAGCAGGACGACACGATAGAGGAAATCACGGCACCAGAAGTCGATCTGCAGCTGCTTCACCTCAACTCCAAGAAGGCGGATGGCACGGATGGTGTCACCAACTGCCTGTTGAGATTGCTACCGCCAGAGGTGCACCAGTCTCTGTCGGACATCTTCAACAGCATCCTCCGCTCTGGGACTTTCCCTTCCGCGTGGAAACACGCGGAAGTGGTTGCCATCCCAAAGAGCGGCAAGCACCCACGTCAGGCAGCGAACTACCGGCTGATCAGCCTGCTCCCGTCCTTCTCAAAAGTCTTTGAGACGTTGTACGTGGAGCGGCTGCTACGCCATGTGACGGAACAGCAGCTCATCCCCGAGGGACAGTTCGGCTTCCGGAGCGGCCACTCTACCACCCAGCAGCTCTTGCACCTCTTGCCGACGCACCGCGGGTGGCATGCGTGGGGTTAGCGCTTTATGCTGACGACATTGCGTTGTTCACCCGCAGCACGGATACGGCCGAGATGCGCCGCTGCCTGCAGCTCGAATGTGACGTCCTGGGCGCCTGGTCCACGAAGTGGCACCTAAAGTAGAACGCTGCAAAGAGCCATGCTGTCGTCTTCAGCAGGAAGAGGCTACCTCCGCACCTGCAACCGGTCAGGATCGTGGGGGGGGGGGGGGGCATCCCACGGTTGCGGACCGGCAAGTACCTCGGGGTCACACTGGACAGGCAGCTGACTTGGCTGCTCCACGTCCGCGACGTCAGAGGGTGAGCGGTGGGGAGACTACGTGCGCTTTACCCGTTGCTCAACCCTTCGTCTACACCACCTCCACGCCACGGCCTCTCCATGTACCTGGCCTCGGTACGGCCAGTTCTGGAATATGCAGCCGTGGTGTGTAACGCAGCAGCGACGCACATTGCGACGCTCCAACGCGTCCAGAATAGGGCGCAGTGACGTGCGCTCCACAAGCCTCCTCGCTACCCCACGAGGCTGCTCCGTGATGAAGCAGGCATCCCTTTCCTGCGGGATCGCTTCCGGCAAGTCGCCAGGTTGCTCTACAACGACGCAGAACACTCTGACAGCCGTCTAATTCGTGCGCTGGGCAACAGGTCCACCACAGGCCGACAACACGCTGGTCGGAGCTACTGCGAGAGTAGTTCTCTCCCGCAGTTCCGATGAAGATACAAAGAGCGCCTCTATAGCCAGCGGCGCTCACTGAGGACAGCTCGTCAAGACAGGCCCCACTTCCAACACCATAGGTCGGCGCAGGAACACCAGCTCCGCTGCTTACACTGCCTCCACACCTGGCATATGTCGCCAGTGTTTTACAGCGAGCGAGCAAGCGACAAGAGCTCAGCTCGTCAGCGTACCTGACGATGGCGACATGTGTGAATGCCGAAATATTGTGCCCATCTAACACTATGAACCGGCAGTAGACTTCCAGACTGTTAAACTAAGCAAAGAGATTGTTACGACCACCCAGCCTCAGAGGCGCAATGCGCCGTGATGGTTGAGAGATGTGGTTTGGAAGAGATCTGTGAATCACGGCTGGGTGTACAGAGATACACAGACAAGTACGGAATTGACTTTTATGTCTATAACATAGACTCTCTGGAGGGTATGAGTGGAATTATAAAATCTTCTTTATGTAGTCCACTTTAGCCTCATCATACAAGTACTTGGGCGCTGTTGTATTTGTTTTCCATAACACGTCATTACTCCGTATTGCATATGATGACTTCATCCTTGTCTCCACAAATGTTTATAGCGTCTGTCACGCCATACTTCCTCGTCTGTGAGTGGTTCCATAAACCTGCCACGTCGAAACCTTCCCGTAATAACAACATTGCCAGGGCCTGCTATCTGATGTGTCCATCTGTCGCCTAACTTCTACCTTCCGGAAATAGCTGCCCAAAATTTTCAAGAAGTCTCTAAATCCATTCCTCATCTCGTCCGAGAAGACTCGTTCTGAATTTTTGATATCTGGGTCCCACTAAATTACCTTAACCTTACTTATTTATATGTTGAGGACAATCCCCCTAATTCGCAGTGTAGCATGCCCACACTCAGCTTCTCCCCACACTTGTATTCCATCCTTAACTAACTACCACGTAGCCCTAGAACTATCACCCCCCTATTAAGTGCTCAAAACTAATTGCTTCCCCGGCCAATGCTCGTCAATCATTCTGCTGGCAACTAATTTGTTGGCACATCTACAGCGTGTGCTTGCTTGCGTGTTACACAGAAATTTAGTGCGCAAAAGCCTGCTAGAAACACACACCATTCGTAGCTGAAACGCTTACTACAAACACTGCGTGTTGCTGCTGTTCCGGGAAATGGTGAATATGCTGCCACATTTGTTCGATCGAAATCCTCGCTTGCTGGGACTCTATTAATTTCTCCGACGAATGCATTAACTGTGGATTGAGTGTGTTATTTAAATATGTTGCATTTTGAATTGGAAATTCGCAATTTCTGTGCCTTTCATACTCACTGAGTTAAGGCAGCAGTGTTTGCGGTAGCAGATGTTTCTACGATTTTGTGTATTGTAGTTCTACCCTAATTCAAGTGTTTAGAAAAACACACACTTTCCCGTTTAACTAACTCAGACACAAAATTTTACGCACAAATTAATTCTTACAGCGACTTACAGCACTTAGTACAGTTATTATACAGGTAACATATTCGCCTAAAACAGAAAAAGGCTAAATATTTTACAAGAAATAGAAAGTTTCTTATATATGATGAAACATCAAGACATTATTTTGAACGTACAGGTTGAATAAAAAAGTTCGTTGTAAATTTCACCAATTTCATTCTAAATGTTACATGTTGAAACACGTTCCTTTGTTTAGATAACGTGTTAACGTAGATAACACTATTTAGGAGTGAAATTATATAGTCTGCGGAATAGCAAAGTTAATCATTATCTTTGTATGTAAAGCAGTTACCATTGAAACTTACACAATAACCAAACATATGTGCTGATTGCCACTGGTTTATTATCAGATAATATTATATATGTCACTGGCTAACGTCTGCTTTGTATGTTGTGTGAAAAAACATTTGTCATGTTAACTAGTAAGAAACAGTAGTCACTCGACGTAAATCTGCCTGGAAGGATATTTCGTCTCCTCTAATGCTAGTTGTGCTACTGATGGACATTTGCTTTTGTTAATATCCCAGCAATGTATAAATAAAGGAATTCTCTGTTGTTCAGTTTACGTGAGTCAACCTCAGTACCAACAGCCCTGGTGCCTCGTACTTTTCGTAATCCAACACAAAAGCTCTTTTTCCTGGTTTATTTTTAATAATCACTATCTCCCAACGTATAAAATAGTCCCAGAGTCCTACCCATATTTTAAACTGCAATGTAACGCACTCATCACATCAAAAGTGAAAGCTCAAAATGATTCTCTTCCAGCAGAACTGAAATATTAAATACCTCCTAGTTCTTACATAGTACAAATTAGTTCCTGCCCTCAGAAGTACAGAAAATATTTTTTCTTCTAACACTATTCAAAATATTGTCCTGATCATGATTCCTTACGTATAGCTACGAGCAGTCCCCAGTATCGTCAGCTTCGTTCACTAGATAAATGACTGGAATAACTAGGTGAAAAAATGCAGGTGTACAAGCTATGAAAGCAATACAAAACTGTTGATACTTTTTAAGGTATGGGCCTCGCTAACTCATAAACCTGGCATCTGTATTCAAGCCAGGGTCGCACAAAGGCCTTATAGAGTTGGTGCAGACGCGCTTTGTCGGCTACCGAAGGCCTATGACTGACACTTTTAAGGATGTTTAACCCTTTGAGACATCTCAGTTTCAGTTCTTTAAGTTGTGGCAACCATGTTAACTTCTCATCAAAGATACGATGCAGATACTTCACCTTTCACTTAAAAGTGAGAACAGTGGCCCCCAGTTTTAAAAAGGGGGAAATTAAACAGACTCCAGGAACGATTAAAATCAACACAATCCGTTTACTCTAATGAGAACTTAAAACTTGTGATGCAAGACCATTCCTCCAACCGCCTGATCGTCAGTTGCAATCGTCGAGTAGCCGTGGTGAGGCTGGAGGATGCACAGAAGATGGAGAAGTCGTACACAAACAAGGAACATAGTACTGGACCTCCCACTGTGGTTGTACCACTATTGACTGCGATGGCGAAAGCCGTGACACTTAAAACAGTCCCTTGAGGGACACCATTCACCTGCTTAAAACGTTCAGACAGGACATTGCCAACCCTGTATCTAAAATATCTGTCCGAGAGAAAGGACGGTATGAAGGTAGGTAGACATCCACGGAATCCTCACTAATGGAGCTGCGACAAAATATTATGCCACCAGGTAGTGCCATTGGCCTTTTCCATATCTCAGAAAACAGCGATAAGCTGTTGCTTACGAAGGAAAGCTTGTTGAATTGCACCTTCGAGCAGGGTCAGGTTATCGAGAGTGGAGCGATACCTCCTGAACCCACACTGGGAACGACTGAGCAAGGACCTGGTTCAAATGGTTCAAATTGCTCTGAGCACTATGCAACTTAACTTCTGAGGTCATCAATCGCCTAGAACTTAGAACTAATTAAACCTGACTAACCAAAGAACATCACACACATCCATGCCCGAGGCAGGATTCGAACCTGCGATCGTAGCGGGCGCTCGGCTCCAGATTGTAGCGCCTAGAACCGCACGGCCACTCCGGCCGGCCAGGGACCTGGTTTCCAGAATCCACACTAGGCGCCGATTGACCATACGCTCCAGTATCTTTCCTATGCAGCTTGTTAGCCTAACACTGAGATAACTAACAGGGTCTGTCCAATCCTTTCCTGGTTTTAAAATTGGGATTAAAATACAGTCCTTCCAAGAGTTAGGAAAGTCGTCAGTTATCTAAATTTTATTGGAGAGCTGAAGGAGGACTTCCTTCTACTGACAGTCCAACTGTTGCAACATGCTGTAGGTTATCAGGACGCTTCCAGGATTCGTATCACAAGCAACTGACAATGCAGAATCCATCTCCCACAGAGAGAATGGCTGGTTGTATTCTTCCATGATGATAGAACGGAAATCAAGATCGGCCTTCTCCCGTGTCTCCCGATATCGACAGAAGTGTAATCCTGGCTGAAATCGTCCGTAATGGATTTATATGATTCAGCTATTGTCTGCGCTATATTCCTTGTCAATGTTACAACAGACCCGTGTATTCGTACAGCTGCTATTGACATTCGAGGGTTGTGCCTTGAGATCCTCCTAATGGCTTCCCATACTTTACATGTGAGTGTGGACCTATTGATGTAGTTCAGGAACTCTTGCCAATACCTCTGTTTGCTCTCCCGAATTATTCTCCTTGCCTCTGCATGCACCATTCGAAAGTTTTCAAGATTCTCATCTGTAAGGCAAAGACTAAATTTGCACATCGCTGCCCTCCTGATTGCAAAACGGCACTCATCGTTCTACTAAGGGACAGGTCAATTCCTAGGCTTTTCTGCGGCTGTAATGCGATCCACCCAGTCATGGATGCCGTCACATTGCTCCAAAACAGCTAACTACCTGTAAAGAATACAGTTAGCCTTTCTGAACAACCATCTCGGTGGCTTTCTTTCAGGATCTTCTCAATCAGGCATATGGATCCAGATAAGGAAATCGTCACTACCAGGAAGTTCATCGTCCACTGCCCACTGAGCAGTGTCTCCAAGTGCAGGCGAGCAGAAGGAGAGGTCTATGGCCGCAGGCGAACCTGTAGTGTTGCCATAATCTGTAACTTGACCCATATTCAACAGTATGAGATCTGTTGTGTGCAGTAGATCCTCAAGTGACCGACGCTTTGGCCAAGTGGTATGAGAACCCCATAGTGCAGTGTGTGCATTGAAGTCCCCTAAAATGAGGAATGGGTGGGGGAGTTCATCAAGAAGATGAGTGATGACCCCACTGTCAAGAGGTGGTAGGTAAAAAGAGCACACAGTAAAGTCAACATGGACCATTATCCGAACAGCAACCGCTTGTAGTGGTGTTGTTAAGGAAATAGGTGAGGAGTGAAAAGTGTCCCTTACGAACACTGTAACGCCACCTGTTGTCCTATCGCCAGTAAGGTCTTCTTTTCTGTAAAGGTGATACCCTCCAAGTACAGGTGTGTCAGTTTCGTTAAAATGAGTCTCTTGAAGGCAAGGGCAAAAGGGTCTGTCCTGTACAAGCAGTGTCAAGTCCTCCAGATGAGTCCTGTGCCCATTGATATAACATTGGAGTATGGGAGCCATTTCATCAATGTGGTCTTGATTTACCCCTGTCTTAGCGCCGAGGTGGTGAGGCGCTTGTAGAGCGAGGCAGGGTGATGGGGCTGACTTTGATGATGAGGCATCAAAATCCATGATGTCCTCATCATCAGTCAGACATGTCAGAATGACACCTGATGGCGCCCGGATCAGCTTTTGACCCTAATGTTGAGTTCCTTTCTCCACTCCCTTTCACAGTAAGAATAAGGGGGAAGGGGCTGGTGAGAGTCATCTTTCTTTGAAGAAAGTTGGCGTTGAGGGGCACCCTGCTTTTGGGGTTCCTTTGGGCTGCGCCCTGCGGAATCATTACTGGTGTCTTCTATTGTAGCTGCCTGGATCACTATGTCTTCACTCGGGTTTACAGGTGCTGGTGGTGGATAAAGGCACACTGTACGTCATTTGAGTCGAAGTGTCGACCTTAATGACAGGTTTCTTCAGTATAAGAAGTGGCAAAGACAGGGGGTTTCATTGCCTGATACTCCTTCTTGGCTTCTGCGTAGGGGATCCGCTTGGTCACTTAGATTTCCTGAATTTTGCGTTCCTCTGCAAAAAACAGGGTGGGCTCGGATCCAGATTGGGTGGCTCTCAGAGCAGTTAATGCAGACTTCTGGAGACGGATAGTCAGTCCGAGCTTCATGGGCTGCCTTTCTACACTTCCCACAAGTCGCTTCACCTCTGCAACTTAGCGTTGTATGGCAAAAACGGTGGAATTTGAAGCCTCGCATGGGGTTAGGTACATAGGATCAAACCCTAAGTCGGAGTAAAACTGCCATGATGTGTCCAGGTAGCGTTGGAGAATTTAAGGTCACAATAAAAGTGGCAGTCTCCTCAGTCTCTCCATTGGTCTTGTGTGGCTTTTTTTCCACATCCATGATCCCCTGTGGTGCCCGTTCATGTTTCAGTTCAGCAACATCTATGTCCATAATATCACCGTAGGTTACCACACCTTGGCTGGACTTAAGGGAGTTATGCAGCTCAACAATGATTTCTTACTCGCCCAATATCTGTGACTTCATAAGAAGTTCCAACTGCTTTGCCTGGTTAGTCTCGACAAGCAAGGAACCATTTTGCAACTGTTTAATAGCCAACCAACCAACCCTTCTAAGCCTATATGGATATAGGAGGGGGACACTTTTTCAAGCGCCCCCTCCTTCCTCTTGATCACTACAAAGACGTTGGGATTCATGACTCCTTGAGCCGCATTACTAATAAAAAGTTGATTATCAGGAGGACTAGCCTCCCTCATTCTTTCTGATGAATGGGCGAGAGAACTCCCAGGCGGTAGACCCTGCCCGCTGGGAGGAGGAAAAGAAGATTTCGAGGGTTCCATTTCGGTCCCACGAGCAGCTAGGGAAATAAGGATCCACTCAGACAGAGCCCCGCCTTCCTGAGTAAGCCTTTATACAACTGAGGTGCGACAGGTTCCCCAGAGGTTGCCCGCTAACGACTGTTCCACCTCAACAGCCATGGATCTCATCGGCGAGCCGCACACCTTGAGATTGAGGGTTTCTTATAGCGGTGTATTCCATCCTAGCGATCCGGTCAGTGAAGCCAAGATCCCCATTCCCTGAGACTCACTACGTTCCACCACCGCGCCGCTTGGTGGTCGCTGAAGCGTGGCCAGAGCTTGCGGTGGCAGGGGACTGGTGGCGCTTTCCAGTTCGTAGCTGTGGAACCCCGGAGGCGCCAAGCCCGTACTCAACAAAGAAATGCTGAACCCTTGAGATCGTCGACATTCGGTAGGTACTGGTATATCTACTTCTTACACGAGGCATATCTTTGTCATCTCAGAAACAAATAACGTGGAAATACTATTTGTGAATGAGAAACACCATGCTTGTTCTTCAGTTTATTCAATATGCATGTGGTGTTATTCCTATCCACGTTGTGCTGACGCTGATATTCAAACCGTTCGCATGTAAAAGCATATAGTGCACTTCAGCTAATTTGCCGCTTATTGCATGTCGTCTTCAAGGTCAAAGTCCCACAGCTTTAATGACCATTGGTGTAGATGTGATTCTTCTGTGCTAAATTACGAACTACTCAGGTGGCAGCCATTCGTCATTGAATATTATTACTTATGAAAGCACTACCCTGTTTCCCAAGAGCACGGAGTTCACTTGCCTTGGCAGCTGCAGCTGAGAGTTCCTACTGCGCCTTCCTCGGCATTTGAGGTCGCTGAAATAACATCTGGGAGGTGACAGATCTGTACACTGCATCTGTGTCAAGCGATGCAGAATGTCTGGGCTATCTCTCAACAGTAATAAACGAGAAACACATTGATTAAAACATGAAAAATGAATGGTATGACATTGATGTAGCCTAGGAAGGAAGTAATATTTTGAGTAAGTAATATTTTTTAAGGGGGCTGTCATTTCAATAGCTACTGCAGGAACCGTCGAATCAATACAGAACACTAATAGCCACATTCTTTTTTCTGCTCCATAATTTATTTGTTTGTCTACTTCAATATTTCGTATATTCTCAAACCCTTTGGTGTCCATTTTATATTTTATCGTGCTTCATACTATCGGAATTAACTATCTAACCATTATGTAGCACCGCGTAGGTTCATCTTCATCTAATGAGAGAAACGCACTCGTGCTGCAAACTAACTAGTAAGCAGTTAGTACTTTGAATACATGCAGCCTCTAGACTGACGATTATTACGACAGTTTTTTATTAGTTATTTTTTTGACTATATTTAGTGAGTTATTTTAGCTCTAAAATACAACATACATTACTTGTGAAAATCCTCATGTAACACTTTATATACACTGTGTAAGACGTCGTGGTCTCCTTACCTTCATTGCTTACATATTCCGCCCCCACAATCACATTCCACACATCAAGATGCTTCATTCGAACCCAAACTCGATAAGATGAAGTCAGTGTTGTATGAATTCATGTAAACGATATGCAAATAACTAACAAATCGCAAGTGCGCACCGTGGTTGAAATACTCTAGGCTGGCATACACACACACATTCAAGACACGACGGTCAGAAAAGCTTCTAGTTCGGGAGAGGCAAAAACCGCACGCCAGGACGCCGGTCCCTTCAGAGGTATTCACAGGGAGCTATCTACGTCGCTAGGCCGCCGCCCGTAGAGCGGACAGTGTGTGCGTTAGTGAAAGGGGGAACGAACCCATGTTCGGCTTAAAAGCAAATTCCGCTACATTGTGTGGGAGCGCCCAACCTACGCATTCTTTACAAACATAGCACGCAGTTTCAGAGATTTTCACAGGGAGACAGCAAACGCCAAACGCCGATGTTACAGATTTCCAGATTGGTCGCCTTAAACGAAACGTCGTTCTCCCGTTTTAGAAGAGCAGTGTTGATTGGCAGACGATATTTCTGACGCCTTGAGCTGAAGGAGTAATGGAAGGGACCAAAAGATATACCCCTTCACGTCTGGCGTGGAGAGGGGCCGTTCCGTTGTCACTCTTGGAGCGAGAACACATAATGAGAGCGTGTGCGCTCGTACGTGTACTCAAAGAGTGAGGAACAAGTCTCTCCTCAGTACTTCACTTGGAGAGCACCTCTGTCGAGAGCGAATCGGAGAGTGACTCTGTATCGAGTCCTGTGTTGGCCACCACACTTATTGTGTGGTGTGAACGGACAGAGTAATAGGTAAACGCCTGCGAGCGAACTTTTGAGTGGCATCGCGGTGGACTGGTTATCTGACCGGTGTACCACGCCAATAGTTAGACTAGGGGCTAATAGGAGTCCTCGACTTCATCAAGGCATAGGGAGAGTTTTATTGGCGAAGGTCAATCCAGATAGAGTTATCTTATTTGTCAGCAGCGAGCGGGGCAGACAGCAGTCATTGCAGCTTACGGTATTGTGCGCTACAGCTCTTGCGAGCCCCATATTTCCTCCACAACAGTACACTTCACTGCATTTCACATGCGACAGCCTCGACCGTACCTAACAACATTCTAACGGATAATTATTCAAGTTCAGTAGGCACGGCTCTCAGCCACTCTGACAAGTCAATACGAATCTTAAACTTTGTATAGAAATTTCATTCCGAAATGAACCCGGAAATAACTTCAGTTCATAACTAAAGGTGCCATTGTGATTTCTCAGAATTTTTGCAAAATAAATAATAATTTTCGTTAGTTTCATGTTTTTCTTACACTAACTAGCACTACTCCAGTACCCAATATCCCACTAGTTACGTAAGAAATTTTGTGAATTTTTGTGTCATTTCCTTACAGCGGACGACTCCAGAAGATATTTACTGCTGAAAGTTTTTCAGGCATTTCTCCTTACAACGTTAGGAGCGACTCTCTGACTCTGTAGTAGTGTGGGGGTGGACATCGCATCTTGCAGGAGCCACTGGGTAAAGGGTACATTTCAGATTAATCCGTTGCACAGAATGACGGAATAGCAACCCCATACACTCACAACTGAAGCGCCGAAGAAACTGGTATAGGCACGCATACTCAAATTCAGAGATATGTAAACAGGCAGAATACGGCGCTGCGGTCGGCAATCCCTGTATACGACAAGTATTTCGCACATTTGCTAGATTGGTTACTGCTGCTACAGTAGCAGGGTTATCAAGATTTAAACGAGTTTGAATGTGGTGTTACAGTCAGCGGATTAGCGATGGGACACAGCGTCTCAGAGGCAGCGATGAAATGGGGGATTCCCCCGTACGACGATTTCACGAGTATATCGTGAATATCAGGAATCCTGTAAAACATCAAATCTCCGACATTGCTGCGACCAGAAAAAGATCCTGTAAGAACGGGACCAACGACGACTGAACAGAATGTCCTTCAGAAAATAAACCAGGTAACCCTTCAGTCAATTGAGTAGTACTGCCTTTTGGGTTGAAGACAGAAAGAGAAAGTACATTGTCGTGAATCGGAAGACCAACCAAATGAAATGAATCAAATCCAAAAATATTTTCACAGGGACGTGAACGCAGAAATGTAAATGTCCTCGTTTTGGTGTGAGACTGGAATGTGGCAGGTAAACTACACGTACCAAGTAGCGGAATGTCCTGACCGCTACCCGCAGTAAGTCGCGTGCAAGATTTTCTGAACTGTGCCGAGCCCAGCTGTCCATAAGTGGCACGATTAAGCAGCGAAACGGAAGTGTCAAGTGTCTAACTGAAGTCGCACAAAGCGTCTGACATTGACTAAGTTCTGAAACAGTTTATCTCACTGTCGTTGCACAGCATTTTGGCGGGGTGAAGGCACATCCTGTATTTAATCACTACTAGTACCGGTAGGCGGATGGAGAAAACTAGATTCTCTGAATGTGAAGGTGCTTCACACTTATGGAAGGGAACGTGGGTAGAGTTCTTTTTCTGATGCAAGCATGCAGACTGCACATGAGCTGGCATTCCAGAACCAAAGCAGGTCACGTTCCAAGAGAGGAAATATTGTCTTGACATGGTTTGACAGCAGAAACATGCTTAACGCTTGTTTACTCTATCCATGACGCGCTGGCCCATTTGCGTGTGGTGGTTGGTGGCACCGTATTTGTTTGTCACTTTGTGTTACACTGCAAATGGGCGCTACCTCAAAGTTTTCCACGGCATTATAACTTGAGTCCTGATATTCAATATTTTCTAACACTTGTTTCAAAGTAGGATCTGTCACACTGTACATAGCTGCATCACGAACCATTGTGTCACTATATTGCCGTCCACAGCTACATTGCAAACGCAGGGACGAAGGTCAGTGACCTATGGATGGCATGTCTGTTCTGACCTTCCCCACAATCGAAATTACTTGTAACGAGCTGCAGCAACCTGCACCTGATCCTCGTATTACTTAGTGAGGGCAGAAACTAATTCTTCAAAAACTAGCAACTGTAGGCTACTAGCGAGAATAACTTCTGAGGGAGTTGATAAACACCTGTACCACCCATTGACAAGAAATGAGAAAGTTTCACAGTACACAGCACTTGACGTGTAGCAGACTGGGCGTCGAAATGAACGTAGTGCTCGTTCCATAGCTCTTGTTGTTCACTGAAAGTTCGGTACGGTGGAATAGTACAGAGACTCTGTCGCGGATGTGGCTGGCTGTTGTGGCGGAGTTGATACAGCACCTGCTTGTGTATTAAGTTATAAAAAATACTTATTTACTTCGTAAACTTTGATTCGATAATACGAAAACCCTCCGTGTCTCCACATAGGGTGGGGTTTGAGAGAGAGCAATTTGTTATTTATCCGTAACAATTTTCCACACAAAAATGAGAACATGGATTTTCTTGAATTACAGCGCCAACTGCCAAGAATCGAAACAAATAATTAAAATGTAGTTAGTTTTTATGCAGAATCTGATTCTGCAATAAAAAATGGGGGTTCCCATTTGAAATTTTAAAGTTGCCTCCCGCCCCACCCACAGGGGTCGGGGGGGAGGGCCTAATTTCAGCACCGGCAGATGTCCTCCTCGAAAATAATCATCTTTGGATTCTGCTCATTTTTTCGTGTGAAGCGTATTTTTCGATTATTCTGGTTTGTCAACTTAAAATTTACACCTTGTATATACAAATAACTGATCTTCTTGATATTTTTATATGAGTCTTTGCATGGAATGGAAACTTGAGCGCTGCCAGCCCACCGTTGTTCTTGAAGACAGCTGAGCCTATGATATGGGGTGCGATTTCATATGACAACAGGAGCACTGTCCTGGTTACCCCACGCACACTGACTGCGAAATTCTACGTCAGTCTATTGATTCGACCTGTTATGCTGTCATTCATGAACTGCACTCCAGGGGGTGTCTTTCAACAAGATAACGCTCGCCTGCATACTGCTGTTGTAACCTAACATGCTCTGCAGAGTGTCGACATGTTGTCTTGGTCTCCTCGATCACCAGATCTCCACTTGAGCATACATGGAACATCATCAGACGAGATATATTCCCGAATTTTCATTACTCTGCGTAAATTATTTTTTGGTGTTTAGTTTTTTCCGTCAGTGTATTTTAAAATTTTGAAATAAATATTTGTGTTTGTAATGAAATATTTCATGAGAGCTTCAAGGAGGAGCATCTAGTTTAGGGACCATTGTTAGACATAAAGATCTCTTTAAAAAGTATGCTGTGAGAAATTAACTAAATTTGTATTTACTTTTGCGTGTGTGTGTGTTAAAAGATAGTTAGAAGTTCTAGACCCTACTAAAACATTAGTACCTATTTAAAAAGTATGATGTTGATATATGTCAACAACAATTTAAAAATTTTGTTTTTTCTTAGTTTTTTACGGTGCGCAAAAGTCCTCCTTGAAAAACGTTGGTAATGAGAGTATTAATATTACAGGTGTTTGAAAATGATGTCTTCATTACCAATACACTGAGTTGTTCGAGTTTTGAATTTCCGTACGTATGCACGCCTGTTGTAACCAAACATGTGCGGGCTATTGCTGAGAATATATTGTCCTACCAGTGTGCAAGAGTCTTCGGACAATCGGTGCACAGAGTGGATTCTGGAAAGCCCCTAAGAAACGTCCCAGGGGCCTAAATCGATGAGGCGACTGTCACGGATGACCAGATGAGCTGCCCGGAGAACTTCCCTGTAAAACACGCAAATCAGTTCGCACTGTATGCGCCGTCGTCCCACCTACGTGCAACTACGCAACCACCATATTAATTTGTCCAAGAAGAGGCAAAAAACATTCCTCAATCATGCTGAATACTCTCTGAGAATTCACATTTAGTGTATTCTCAACACTGCACACCAAAGTGCTACACGTAATGAATGCCTAAGAGCTGTGTGGTCCTCTCGTGGAGTTGTCCGGGTTTGTTAGCCCACTAGCACGGCGTGTCTTGTTTATTAGCGCACTCAGATAGGTCAAAGTGTGCCTCATCACTAAATAACAGCAGCGCACTGTGTGGCAACTGTTCAAACAACTCTCCACATGCAATTTTTCGCAGCAATAAAATCGCATTTTGCACCACACCCAGTTTATATGGGTTAAAATTGAAGGCGTGGTGAAAAAATCGTCTCACAGAATGATAGTAAAGTATAAGGACAGCGGTGTGTGTGCCTTCCGAGCAACGACGACACCATTTGCTTCTACGTTTTGCTGTAAAATGGAAATTTTCAGGAACAGAATAGTAATTAAGTTTACAATAACATGTATTCTTTTTGAAAATCAGTGTACTAATGAAGTTAATGACCCGCGTTGGACGTAATTACCAAGGCATTGTACAGTGCCGAGATTAGGTAATACCTGGGCCTCCACTGATTCAAAATAGAATATAATCAGTTTGATCATAAACATCAATATTCAGTAGGTACAGCGTCATCGAATATCCCGCATTCACACCTATGACGCACTACTCACTTCAGCTCAAAAGCTTGTAACGTTAAACACCGCAGTATCAGATTCATTGTATTTATATGAAGGCTGCACACTTCCTGTTTATTCTGGGCACGTTGCTCGCTCTCTCTTTCTTGCCTTGGTTATTTCTCACACTTTCTGATGGAATAATTAATGTATTTTGATGACATTCCGTACGATGTTATACATTTCAGTTGTCCGGAGAGGCCGGCCGGAGTGGCCGAGCGGTTCTAAGCGCTAGAGTCTTGAACCGCGCGACCGCTACGGTCGCAGGTTAGAATCCTGCCTCGGGCGTGGATGTGTGTGATGTCCTTAGGTTAGTTAGGTTTAAGTAGTTCTCGGTTATAGGGGACTGATGACCACAGAAGGTAAGTCCTATAGTGCTGAGAGCCATTTGAACCATTTGTCAGGAAAGCTGGACACAGCCAAAAGTAATATGTGGGGATACAAGAATATGAAGTTTGGATTAATAGACAAATATTTATTATTATTTAACATTATGGCTTAATTTTAAGGAGATATCACAGTCGGTAAAGAAACATACAAGAATACTGAGTCCTTTTAATAAGTCACCACGCGAGTGATGGGGTATTAACTGCACCACGCATACCGTTAGCGCCGTAGGCGAACCATTTCTTCTGTGGTTCATTTGCTTGGAACTGTCCTGATCACATTTCTTTGGCAGGATTATTCTTCTCTAAAGTCAATTCATTAAGTCAGGACCACTAAGTTCACTTCAGGTCTATCTTTTCATTCACCAACCAAACCACTGAGCCGATAAAACAAACGTTCTTCACATCATGTTTCCACACACCCATGTCTCCAGTACGCGCCAGAACTTCGCAAGTATCTTTCTTGATATATGTGGTACCATTACTCACAACCTAAACTGTGTTGCGTGAGATTCTGTTTCAGCACCTTATATAAATTCAAACATATTTCAAATGATCCTCTCTTTTTTTACGAAGAACGGTTTAAGGTGCAAAAGCACATATTAATGCAGGCTCAGTAACGATTACAATGCATTCCAACGAAATAATATAAGAGAAATACTTGTATATAAATGTCTTTGGGTCCTGTTTTAATCGAGTTACGATATAAAATACCAGTAGTTCCATCTAGTAGATTTAAACGATAGCTACAGTGTTACTCAAAACTCTCGTAGCCACATAAATTACAGGTAATGGCAGAAAACGGGCAGTTTTAATAAGTCTCTAAAAGTCGAACGGTATTATTGGTCACACTGAATGTCTGTCATGTCTTTCGGATAGGTCCGCTTTTTGCCGAGATGGAGTGCTGGAGTGGGCCTGAAATTGCTATGGCTGTGGAGGCCTTTCACCTTTCACAGGAACGTTGAGCGCTTGCTGCTGCTACACAGGAATACCGTTGTCAGTTCGACCTTAGACGGAATGATCCTGTACCACGTAATAGGTGAGAAATTATGAAGCAACGGGAAGTGCCCTTAAGCTGAAATCGCCTGGAAGAACTAGAAGTTGTCAGTCAGAGGAACGGATAGAGGAAGTGCAAAATGTTGTCACCGAGCGAGGCGGCGCAGTGGTTAGCACACTGTACTAGCATTCGCCCATCCTGATTTAGATTTTCTGTGATTTCCCTAAATCGCTTCAGACAAGTGCCAGGATGGTTCCTTTGAACGGTCACGGCCGACTTCCTTCCCCATCCTTCCCTAACCCGATAGGACCGATGACCTTGCTGTTTGGACCACTCCCCGACCAACCAAGTAATAGTCCAATGCATTCTGTGAGACACATTGTGGTCCTAGTGGGATTGTTCAACCGTAGTGTGCACAGAATTTTACGGAACAATTTAACGTTACAAATATACAAGATAGAGGTCGTGCATCAGTTAGGAGAAAATGGTTACGAAAAGCAAATACATATGTCTGTTGAACTGTTTACTAAAAGTAGGGACAACGAAGTTCTTAAATTTGCTATGGCTGAATTACAACGCACATTCTTATCGCAGCGGTTGTGTCACCAAACAAAACTGTCGTTACTGGTGCGACGATAGTCCTCAGTAACTTCATCAACGCCCCTCACACAGCCAGAAAGTCACAGCAATGGGCGCCGCCTCCTCAGTGGACATAATCGACGCTTTCTTTTTTGAGGGTGAACATTTACGTGCAGTGCGCAGAGGGTTTGTTAACCACATCGTTCCAAGGAAGGGGGATATTTCGTTGCCTTAAAGGCCACAAAGGGTGCGTGCTACAAGACTACACACGGTTGCGGTACTGAAAGACACCATTCGGGCGGAAATCAGAAACATTCCTATAAATATGCTCGTTCGTGCCCTAAACGATTTGCATCACAGATTCTCCGTCATTGTGACAATGTTGGCCATCTAGGAGATATCATTTCCATAACACGAACTGTGCGTGAAATGGCAATACTCAAGGGTTTCGTTGCTGTGTATGAAAATGTTTTACAATATATTTCTCGGCCTGTTTCGTCACATCGAAATCGGTCCGTACTTCTGCTACAGTTTTCTCCCGAATAGGCTCACAACCATTACAACGCGTATTTAGGCGTGTAGTACCCCGTTACTCCCACTCCTCTTCTTTGCACACTTCCAGTTCCTCTGCGAGTTTTGATCCAGGATACAACTGATTGCCGGCCAGCAACAGGACGTGGGTTCCCACTATAACTTCCTTTCTATGTCAGGGCTGCCCCTTCCCTCCTGCTTCTCCATTTCTCCCCACCACTTCAGCTCCTGGTGTGAGGGCTCTACACACCCACCAAATCTATCCTTCATATCCGTGTTCCCACTATTCATCCTACCACCTTCATTTTCAATATCATCCAACGGCTTATATACTAACTCGCGCACTCTAACCCACTACATAACAACCAAAGTTTAATCTTCCCACAACTTTTTTAACCAGCGCCGGTCCTTCATCTTTTTAAACGGTAGATGTTGCTCCTTTTTAATCAACATCACCATTTTTTCAACTTACTTTAAATATCTATTTTGTCTTTTTATTCTTGTCTGTTGAACTGTTTATTGCTATTTTTATTTGAAAGGAAGGAAACAACATTGTATTTTGTAAGTATCATCGAATAATCAGCATTATATAATCTTTAAAAACATTTTTAAATTCTCCACCTATAAACCTTGCTGTAATGTCCGTACTTACATTTTGTAAAGGCATTTGGCTCAAGAGCGATATATTGTAGTGGAGGGAGACCACCTCCAGCACATGTGGGGCGCGAACGACGAAATAACAATAAACAAAAAATCAGAAGTTGGGTCGAAAATTCTGAAGTGCATACATGATGTACGCTGCTCTGCCATGATCCGTCAACCGTTAGAAAAGCGAGCCTCTACGACAACGGCACGTTGCTCCTTCAGCGAATGCATTGTTCCTACTGGTAAACAAACTTTCCGAACAACTGCTTCCAATGAGACCATTCCCATCCTCTGCCTACCATTGCTCGCTTCACCCCACCTCACCCCCCCCCCCCCTGAATAAA
This sequence comes from Schistocerca americana, assembly GCF_021461395.2. Lineage (NCBI taxonomy): Eukaryota > Metazoa > Arthropoda > Insecta > Orthoptera > Acrididae > Schistocerca > Schistocerca americana. The sequence continues at coordinate 65,565,760 of NC_060121.1, forward strand.
AGCAGTAACCTTCGTTGCCACATCCTTTGCGGAAGAAGAGGCAGGATTGGAAAAAATCTACCTTCATCGCGATAGCGCACCTGGACAAAGACGTGCTTTGGCAGTGGCAAAACAGACATTTGAACTATGAATGGTTGCAACCTCCATCCTGCCGTTTTGACGCCTTGACTTTTACCCGTTCCTACGTATAGAAAAATCTGTGAATGAATTTTTTTAGAATTAAATGGGATGCACACACAGAATCAGACTTCGAAGATCAAAGCTACCAACTGAAAGGTATTGGACAATGGAAAATGTCTTAAGAAGAGCATTTACTAACTAGTTTCTTGCGTTAATTATACACTCCAATACGACTGTGAAGGAATTATGTAAATGGAACGTAAATACAGTAGTAGACGTGCTGTACATGTACAGACAAATAAACGTTCACCATTTCAGAAAAATTGAGCATATCAGTAACCCGTTGGTCCACCTGTGGTCCTTATGCAAGCACTTATTCTACTTGGTATTAACTGACAGAGTAGTTGGATGTCATCCTGGTGGATATTGTGCTAGATTCTGTACAAATGGCTCGCCGGGTAACCAGAATCACCATATGGTTGGAGTGTCCTGCCCACAACGCTCCAGACGTTCTCAATTGGGGAGAGATTCTGAGGCCTTGTTGGCCGAGACTGAATTTGACAAGCACAAAAGCAAGCTGTAGAAACTCTCGGCTTGTTCAGCGGGCATTATCTTGCTGAAATGTGAGGCCACGATGGCTTGCCATGAAGGGCAACAAAACGGGGTGTAGAGTATCGTCAACCAACGGATATGCTGTAAGGGTGCCATGAATTAGAAGCAAAGCAGTCCTCTTAGAAAAGAAATGACACTCGAGACAATCACTCCTGCTTGTCGGACCAAATGGCGAGGGACACTCAGGTTGGTATTCCACTGCTGTCATGGGCGTCTCCAGACCCCTCTTCTGCCTGAAATGGCACTGGTTGGTGAAGATTTGTCTTCAGTGAAGAGTCTCGGTGACCAGCGGAGACCTGTCTGGAGACGATCCAGGTAGTTGTGGGATACCAAACTGTCTGTCTAAGTGGACGAGTTAAATGCTCACACCTGCCACATAGAATCGTAAAGACAAAGGGAAAATCCACTACATTGTCTGTTAAGACATGTTTCGAAAGGAAATAGAAATGTCATCATTGATGCTGGCTGGCAGGACGGTTTTGTACTGAATGTGTACATGAGGTTTAAATCCGGCCAGACAACAGGGGCTTATCACAGCGACATACATTCCTCAACTTATGAAAAATGTTTCAGGGAGAAATTGATACCTAATCTACTTCCTCATACTGTCCTTGTTAGATATAACGCCCCTTATCGCAGTAATTATCTGCCTCGTGCTACAACATCAAAGTCCACGAGGAGTGAAATGACAGAAAAGGAAATTTCTTTAAAGAAGAATGTATTGGGGCCCTAGTTGCATTTATTGATAAAATGAACAAACCATGGTACATCACTTATAAAACAGACAACATTTTAACCGAACATGGTCATACTGACGTACGAATTCCTCCATACCACCCCTAATTGTATCCTACAGTGCAGATATGGGCAAGAGTCATGGACGGTGTTTCTGAACGTAATATGCCATTCAGAATGAACACGTTATTAACACTTATAGATGAACAAATTGCTCCCGTAACAGAAGAAGACTGGAAGAGACGCTGTGAGCACGCAAGTAAAATTGGAGAGCAGTATATTTCAGGTGGAGGCTTGCTGGACCGAGCGCTGGAGACAATCGGAAATGTGGAAAGTGGAACAGATTCTAACAGTGATAATCATAGTCATGCAAGCAGTACTGATTCGGCAATTGAAGATGAAAGTGAATCAGCTGACACTGCCAGTGGAAGTGAAACAGACGTGGCTACTGAAAATGAAGAAACGTGGGGTGGAGCGTTTCCTAAATGTGTTTTGTGTGTGGAAACAGTGACAGTGAAATATCTATAGTATTATGTCAGTCGACAAACTTATTATTTCTAATGTGGAATTTCGTCTGCAATTAGTCTAAAAATCCTTGAACGTGTTCTCAACAGTGCAGCTACCACATGTGACCAAATCGTACGTTTCACACGCCAATGCTTGTGAAACAAATCCTCTTAACGCCTCCTGCCCCAGTGGTCGTCCACCCCACAGCGGTACGTCTTGCCCCCTCTTGCACTGGAACTCCGGCGCAAAGGAATGTCCTCCGTTTGCAGGAAGTGCGCAGGGATGCTCATGTGTGGACGATACGTTGTGTATTGCCACGTTTATATTTTTTGTGGCCAATAACTTACATGCTCGTCTGGTTGTAACACAAGACTTATGTACCTGGATGATTTAATAATGAAAAGGCTGTCCGAAACTAATCAATAAATAAGTCTTCCCGTGCAGTTTAAAGTGGCCCCCTAAATGTTATTGCAATCAATAACTCTTGAAATGGTGCCTCGTTCATACTCACCTTCCTACAACTATTCTTTCTGACTTCGTCCCACCACACTGCAGTGTTCCAAGCCAGCTGCTGTCATTGTTACGCAGCTCTCGTCCGTTGCTGGGCAACGTTCTTCTGAACTGGTCAACCGAGCTCTTCTCGCCGCGTTTAGAAGAAGCTTTGCTGCTATACACCGGCGTATTTTAGCAATATGGTGGACACCGGGTGCCTGCTGATGAAGGTAAAGGACATACTTCTTCTATGTTATAAGAATAAGGTATGTAAACTGTGTATAGTACTTTTTACGCTAAAACGTAAGGATTACGGAAGGCTAATGCGTACTTCCTTAGACATGAAAATAAAAGCTCGATTCGGTGTATAAACCTTTAGAGAAAGCAAAAAATGACAAAATAATTGTTTGGTTGCACTAAAGAATGAAGATTTCCTGTTTTGACAGTTGGAAACAGTTCAGCATCAATTACTTTTTCGTCACCATTGTGTTTCGTTATCAAACGAACTTGACTAAAATTCTGTTGCATTAGCTCCGCATGCCTGTATTGTGACTTTTTTGTCGTTTGGTGGTTAACGTAACAGTCAGGCATAGAATGAAAAACTCATCGATCCCTCGAATAAAGACTCAAGTGAAACAGATCGGTGCCGTGCGGAGTGACCGCGAGGTTTGAGGCGTCCTGCCACGGGCTGCGTGGCCATTCCTGCCGGAGGTGCGAACCCTCCCTCGGGCATGCGCGTGTGTGATGTTCTTAGCATAAGTTAGTTTAAGTAGTGTGTAAGATGATCTCACACACATCTGAACATTTCAGACAGATCGGTCAAACACATCACATAAGATTGGTCTAGTCTAACTGTATAGCTGTGAGTACTTTTGTGTCTGTTTCTTGTCTGTGCCGTTTCAAACTGATGTCTTATGGCCCTCTTCGTCGTTCATAAACAATTGCATTAGGTCTACAGCTTTGCTTTCGCCGTTAGCAGTAGATGGCAGTGGCGACAATCATTAGTGCGGGTGATAAGTCGTAACTGTCATAAAGCAATCTTAAGCATTTGTAAACATAACTCCGCCAAAATATTTGTCAATTTGTGATTGCGTTATAAAATAATTCTCCATTGAATATGTCAAATTGCGAGCTCACTTCTCGTCGTTTACTGAATGTTGCAATTTTCTGCATTAACATAAAGGAATCTGCGGTTGAGATTCATTAAATATTGGGCAAGATCTCTGTTGAAGTATCTGTTAGTGACAGAACTTGCACAGAATGATTTCAGTGCCTTAAGAAAGTTTCACATCGAAGCCTGACATGGCGGTGGAAGAGAGAATATTTTCGAGGTGAGTGAAACGGACGCAAACAATCACAGGAGACAATTATCGAAAGCACTTGACGCCTTTGAGCCGAACACTGGAAGACGAATGGCTACAATACAGCGACAGAAACGAAACCGTGATTTTTCAGCATGACCGTTCTCTACCTACTGTCGCAACACACGTCGAAATATACCTGGGAATGTTGAAATGCGAAGTCCTGCCCCATTCACCTTACTCACCGGACATTGCTCCCTCTAACACGTTTCTGGATCGGTGGCACAAGGCCTGGCTGACCAGCACTTCCGGCCTTATGAACAAGTGCAAAATTAGATCGATTCATGGATCTTCTCAAAAGATGCCCAGTTCTTCCGGCGCGGGACTCGTATGTACCCGGAAGATGGGAGAAAGTAGTGATCCGCGGTGGCCAATACTTTCAATCGTAAATTTTTTGTAAGTTTTTCACAATAAAGTCTCTATCTTCGAGAACAAACAGCGCTGGCAAAGTTGTGGATCTAAGAAGTAACATTCAGATATCTACTCCTACATCTAACATCCTTTTTCTTTCTTACAGTCTTGATGTGCAAAATTATTATTATTATTGCCGTATGTTCAGTTAGTGGCCTATAAGAGGCGGATTTTATATTTTAATGTCATTAAGTGTTCAGTAGTAAAGGCGCAAACGATTTGGAAATGTAACGAGGTTTGAAATATTAAATATCTTGTTGAGATAAATTTTTGGTTCCAGCCATATAATTTCTTGAACAACACATAGTTGACAGAGCTTGAAAGCTGTAAATATGTTCTAACAGTAGTATACAGCCAGGGGAGCGCTGAACTGTGTACATCGGCACCTCGTGCCAAACAGTTCGTTTGTAATGTTGCATACAGGTCAGAGCCAGCCCACACTAGTAAACGGCTTGGCTGTGAGCTGCTGTTCGTGTCAAACCGATTGCCATTGCAACAGCTCTCAATCCCGACCAGTTACGGACAGTTCATGAAATTATAAGGCTGTATCGCAAAATATATATGTTTAACGCGTTCAACATTATACTGAAAATTGCTACAAGGAGGAAACGTCGTGGTGTACAAAGCAAAAATAAAATGGATATAAACCAACAACCAGTGGACGAAATAAATAGCTTTTAAGAAGATTATCATTGGCATGGAGCCTGTTGAAACTAAAAGCTATTAAATAAGCTTCTACCATAATTGCGTTTTGGACTTTATTTTGATGTAACATTATGTCTGTTACCTTACAGCTTTTCAGCGAGAGTAGAATACTATCTATCTCGTATCGATTAATATATAATTGCTTGGTATATCTTTAGTTCTATATTATTTTTCGAAACTATGATGCGACATTGCAGTCCGTTTTTTTTTATGTTTCAGTCGTGCTGAGCTGCAGTCCTACATGTTACCATTCTCTCATTTTTTGACGTATCTAAGTATTTTGTTTCTTACTGCAACTGTAAAAGTCAACTGAAGGTCTTGCTTTTCTCGCTGGTGTGGTATTGATTCCATCCCACTGATGTCCTAAGGAATGTCTTGTTGCGCCACCATCTGTTGCTAAGTATATACCTCTGGTGGAATGCAGTTGATATTTAATTGAGGACACATATGCTCGTGATTTTGATTCCTATTCAGATGAATAGAGCTATCTATCGACAAAAATATCACTGTGGAATCTGCTACGCTACCATGTGTAATGCAGCGAAATGTCTGAAACGTTTTGCACATATTGCGACAGTTTTCTCCACAAATTTGAAGTAATAAATTCTAATAAAAGGAAAAAATAAATTAAGTGCTAATCTGCAGTTTGGCGTCTACAATTGACATATGTAGGAGAGAGGTGCCTTTGTTTTACGAGGTCCCAATGCATACCACTACTACAGAATACTACCTCTAGCACTGTCCGACATCTTGTGATGTCGGAGTGAAATACGTGCTTCTTGGTGCCATATTATCGGCTACGTGTTGAGGAACATGTCTTCTGACGGCAGTGTTCATTTTGTTGTGGTTTTCATCGACTGTAACCGTTCTCTTGTGCACGTGCCGAAGAGAATTAACGTTAAAGATAATGGGAACATAATGTTTTATTTTTGGTTAACGTACATGAAACAGCTTTAATTTAGAGACATTGATGACTCCGTATTCGTTGCGGTTCGTTTGTAGGAAACTGACAATAGCGACGTTGCTTATAATCTACCGCTAGAAGCTTCCTATATTCCGCTGGTACAATTTATGAAACTTTTGCGTATAATGAGCTTTAAAAATGTGTTCCGCTTTATTAGTGCAACATAATGTTTAGAAACCACGTGGTGAGTCGTATCATCCGTTCTTTATGCTAAGTTATTAATCGAATAATCATTGTGTATTATAGTACGAAAACAGATAGGCGTTATGGCAAGTGAGGCGTAGAAGAATTGCATGTAGTTGTAACAGTATATTTAACTGGCAATCACGGATTGAATGTATGTGAACGAATATAAAATGTTCCTAAGCTAACTATGGAGAGGCATGCTGAAAATGAAAAGAAAATTGCTAACGGGGATACTAAAATGTTTTCCAGCGAAACTGAAAACGAATCGCAGTGATATGTTCTTACATTTCAAAATATAATGTTGGATTCACGCTTTTCGGACGTAAGAAAACTTGCGTTAGACTTTGCACAACGAGTCGGTTTGCCCCAGAATTTCAGTGCAGAAGAAGCAATGGCAGACAAAAAGTGGGCTGAAGATTTCCGTCTAAGCAAAGGAGAATACGAATGGAGCTACAGCTCGACCTGTGAAAAGGAAGTATTTTCGAGACTCTGTGCGGAGACCCCCACAGAAAATCATTCCTAAAATACAGGAATGGTGCAGTGAGTCTTTTAGAAACAGCGAAAGGAAGAAGTGACCAGACGCATGAAGTAAAGAAATGTGGACTCCTGCACTCCTGCGAAGTGGACAGGGATGGGAAAAGGAGGGAGGAAGTTGTGTCGTGATGGCAGCAAATGGTGTTGTGAGAACTAAAACATGGGACATTTCCTTAAACTTAGACTGACAGATATCTTTCAGGTCAGGGATATAGATTATAAGGATGTTAAAGTTCATGCGCACACTTACACATATTAAGAAACCAGATACTTAAGTTGTATCATTTGCAGATGTTTAGAAAATTAGATGTAGTGTGTTTTAGTTTTCCAAGATTTTTAGTTCCTTAAATCTGATACCGAGAACAGCGTCCCACAGTTGAGCATGGCATTGTTTAAATATCTTTATAACTGGCTGTTTAGACTATAGTAAACCAAATCTCAAAAATGATTAAATTTTGGCAACTCTTCCCTAGTCGTGTAGGTTATTGTATGCAATAGTAAGGAAAAGATTGTCTTAATAGTTACGAAATAATTTCTCTCTCTACCTTTATTCAATTTCATTGTTTTAGCTATGGACGATACTATTTGTTACAATTACCACGATTGTAATTTCGACCTTCGGTCTTTTTAAAGTGGCTAAATGTGCTGAAAATACAACAACTGTCAAGAAAGTAGATAAAATGGATTTAAGCCTACGTTCATTTCATTAACGTTGATTATTGCTGTGTTGTCAGTACCTTTAACGACTATAAAATGACCGAAGTTGGAAATTACAACCGTGGAAATCATAGTAAATAGTACAGTAGATGGTGACTGTGATGCCATTAAACAAATTCTATGGCACTGCCATCCCACAACAAATACAACTGTGAAATTTTAAGTTTATTTCGGTGGTATGGAAGTCAGGAAGAAATGCGAGACCGCAGAGCAGCTTAAGACTTCTCAAAGATTACGTCTGGAAAATTTATTCGTTTTGTGTGAAACATATTAGCAGGTAACATGAAGCGGCCCAAAGAAATGTACATCTACATCTGCATCTACATAGTATTCCGCAACCCACCGTACGGTCAGTAGCGGAGGGTTCTCTGTACCACTACTAATCATTTCCCTTCCTGTTCCACTCGCAAATAGAGCTAGCCAAAATCAATTATCTACACAATGACGAGCCAAAACGTTATGAACACCTGCATAATAGCTTTCTGTCTGTCTCGGGACGAAATACATAACCGATTCTGCGTATCAGGGAGCCGATAGTTTTTTGGCAGGTTTGTGCAAGTACGTCGCATTATGTGTCTACGCACAGGTCATGTTATTCTCGTAAATAACAGGTCGCTGATGTATGTACGCGGTCATGACGCCCGATAGCGACTCATACGGGTTGCATAGGATTTATATCAGGTGAATCTATTCGCAGAGACATCAACGTGAGTTCACTACAATGCTGCCCAAACCACCGCAGCGCGGTTCTGGCTCCGAGTCACGGGCAGTCATACTGTTTAAAGGTGGCATCGTCATCGGGGAAGACATCAAGCATGAAGGGCAGCAGGTGGTTTGCAGCTGGCTGCGTGTCTTCGGTTACTACCACAGGTCCTACGCAGGACCAGGAGAATGTCTCCCATAGCTTAATACTGCTCCCCTCGGCCTGCGTCCGTGGCGCACTGCACATTTCGAGCCACCCTTCACCACGTTGACGGCGTTTGTGGAGGTGACCACCGACCTAGTGTAGCAAAAATGTGATTCACCCGAAGAGACTACATGTTTCTGTTGATCGGCCATCGAATCCCGATGGCCCCGTGCTCACTGGAAGCGTAATCGACGATCCCTTTGGGTCAACATGTGAATACGTAGGGGTGGACTGCAGCGGAGATCCATGTTCATCAGTGTGCGATGCACGGTGTGCTCCGAAACACCTGTGCGTGCACCAGCACTGTGCTATTTCGGCGGAGATGCCACGGATCACCATCTATCCTACTTTACAGAACAGACAACCCACCGAACCACACGTTCTTTGAAGAGTCGCGGACGTCCAACCATTTAGCACCTAGTTGTAGTTTCGCTGTCCTCCCTCTTTTCCGTAGCCGCAAGTGAACAGTCAATCAGCTTCGCCGTTTTCGAGATACACTTTCACAGGCTCTTCGTAATAATAAATTGCCGTTTGTCAAAGTCGCTTACTCAGCGGATTTCCCATTTTCAGCCCATATCTTGGCTAGGGTGATCTAGCGTCCGTGTCTGCTCCGTTTACATACTTTTGTTATCGCGTCACGTGCCCGCAACGACACCAGCCGGTGTCGTAAGTAGCGGTGGGCGGAGGTCCAAACGTCCTGGCTGCTCACTGTACGTATCCGCACGAGCCCTGCTCTCTCTGACCTTATCCTCATAGTCCTTACGCGAAATGTACGTGGGTGGCAGTCAGCTTCAAATGCCGGTCCTCTAAGCTTACTCAGAGTGTCCCTTGAGAAAAAAGTCGCCTTGCCCCAGGAATTCCCATTTGATTAATGAATACTTCTGGGCTGAATTGCCGTGGTCCATATATAAAACTTCTTCTCCTTCCTCACGTTTCGTTGCCTACAGCGGTCAACATCTACCGTGGTGAGTCGGCGACTGGCTTCTAGGCTCGCTCGCTCGCTGTAAAACACTGACGACGTATTTCAGGTGTAGAGGCAGTGTAAGCAGCGGAGCTGGTGTTCCTGCGCTTACCTGTGGTGTTGGCAGTGGGACCTGCCTTGACGAGCTGTCCTCAGTGAGCGTCGCTGGCTATAGAGACGCTCTTTGTATCTTCATCGGGACTGCGGGAGAGGACTACTCCCGCAGTAGGTCGGGCCAGCGTCTTGTAGGCCTGTAGCGGACCTGTTGGCCCAGCCCACGAATTAGACCGCTGTCAGAGTGTTCTGCGTTGTTGTACAACACCCTGGTGATTTGCCGGGATTGATCCCACAGGAAAGGGGTGCCTGCTTCCTCGTGGAGCAGCCTCGTGGGGTAGCGAGGCGGCTTGTGGAGCGCAAGTCGCAGCGCCCTATTCTGGATGCGTTGGAGCGTCGCAATGTGTGTCGCTGCTGTGTTACCCCACTCCACGGCCGCATATTCCAGAACCGTCCGTACCGAGGCCGGGTGCATGGAGAGGCCGTGGAGTGGAGGTAGTGCAGACAAGGGGTTGAACAACGGGTACAGCGCACGTAGTCTCCTCACTGCTTTCCCTCTGACGTCGCGGACGTGGGGCACGCACGTCAGGAAGCTGTCCAGTGTGACACCGAGGTTTCCAGAATGAGATTTTCACTCTGCATCAGAGTGTGCGCTGATATGAAACTTCCTGGTAGATTAAAACTGTGTGCCGGACCGAGACTCGAGCTCGGGACCTTTGCCTTTCTCGGGCAAGTGCTCTACCAACTGAGCTACCCATGCATTACTCACGCCCCGTCCTCACAGCTTTACTTCTGCCAGTATCTCGTCTCCTACCTTCCACACTTTACAGAAGCTCTCCTGCGAACCCTGCAGAACTAGCACTCCTGAAAGAAGGAAGTTTCATATCAGCGCACACTCCGCTGCAGAGTGAAAATCTCATTATGGAAACATCCCCCAGACTGTGGCTAAGCCATGTCTCCGCAGTACCCTTTCTTTCAGGAGTGCTAGTTCTGCAGGATTCACATGAGAGCTTGTGTGAAGTTGGTCGGCGGTGTACAGAGAGTATAGCAGGGGTCCGAGAACCGACCCCTACGGCACTCCCGCTCGAATCTGCCGGATTTGCCACCATCTGCTCGGACGTGGAATGTGCTGCACGATAGATACGAGCGCTGTAGGACCACGTGCGACGTCGGTACCCCGTGTACATAAAGTTTGTACACGAGGCCGTCGTGCCACACACAGTCTTAGACCTCGGAGACGTCGAGAAGCACCGCCCCTGGGTACTCCCGCGTCTCCAGCGCTCGCATCGCCTGCTCCAGGAGGCGCAACAGCTACTGGGTGGTCGAGCGGCCGCTCCGGAACCCGAACTGTTCCTGGGGGATGAGTTGCTGTTCCGTCACCTGGCGTAAAAGCCGCTCCACGTACAACCTCTCAAAGACTTTTGAGAGGGACTGGAGCTCGCTGATCGGCCGGTAGTTGGCTGCCTGATGTGGGTCCTTGCTGCTCTTGCGGATGGCAACCACGCGGAAGGGAAAGTCCCAGAGCGAAGGATGCTGTTGAAGAGACTGGTGTACCTCTGGTGGTAGCAATCTCAACAGGCAGTTGGCTACACCATCCGTGCCACCCGCCTTCTTGGGGTTGAAGCGACGGAGCTGCAGATCGACTTCTGCAGCCGTGATTTCCTCTATCGTGTCGTCCTCTTCACGCGCAGTGAGAAAAACAGGGAGGCGGTCATCCACTGGCGGACGTGGTCGGCATCGAACACGTCATCGGCGGGGTGGAAATTTTCCGCGAACGTGTCCGCGAAGATGCTGGCTTTCGCATCCGGCTCGCAGACAACGTTCGCACCCACGTGGAGGGGCGGGACTCGCTGGTGACGGCGAAGGAAGCGCCTGGCCGCCGCCAAGAACTGCCATCTGTCGTCGTTAGGGTGGCCACAAGGCCCGCCCAGTCACGATCCGGTGATCATCTATGGCGGCCGGAATCTCACGCCGCGCCCTGTTGAGGCGGCGCTTCGTCTCGGCCAACCGCGTGAGCTGCCCCTCTCGATAGAGGCGATTTTTGTGCGTGATTTTCTCTAAGATGTGCAGCGGGAGTTTGCGCGACATTTCTCGAACCCCTCCTACAACCTCTGGATGGAATTGTCGCCTACGCAGACGACGTATTAGTTGTAGTAACTGCAAACAACAGAGCCCAGTTAGAAGAGGAAGCCAGTGGAATACAACAAACAACTACTCAGTGGTGTCACAACAACAAACTCAGGATAGCCGAAAACAAAACAACATACAGTTTACTGAAAGGATCGCTCCAAAGGAATCCTTCGGTTAAAATTAGGGACACAAACATCAAACGAGCACGCATTACGCGCTATCTTGGGGTACACATAGATAAAAATTGAATTTCCACGAACACATAAGGCTAACAACAGACAAAGCAGAAAAAATACTGCACAAACTGGTGAGGCTAAATTCAAAACAGTACAGACTACCTCTACCAGTCATACGTACATACCACTGTGCACTCTTCGGATTAGTACTCAGCTTCGGAGCTAGCACGTGGGCACATAGACTGAACGTGGTCACCAACAAAGCACCCGACAGACGAGGGCAGAGAAGGGTCCTACTTAGGCTATACATGGCAAGGTGAGTGGGATGTAAGCGATAAGGGACGTAGACTGCACGACTTCCTTCCTGACGTAAGGGAGAGGTTGAGAATGAAACATATGGATCCCAGCCGCGGTATGGTACATTTCTTAACTTGACACGGACCTTGTCCCACGCACTTAAACCGCGTGAGTCTGAGGCAGACACCTACATGCACATGCGGGGAAGAAGGTTCCCCAGAACACATTGTCTGTTTCTGCGGGCAATAAACAGACAATAGACATACACTACATTTAGATTACACAAATACAGACATAGATCTATACACAGCAATAAAAGACGAAGAACAATGGGAACAATTAAACGCACTGACAAACAGTATTTCAAAAACAAAACGTGAAGAGTATATGCAGACACGAGATTACGGACATGCCTATGTGCAGCGTAACAGTAATCTCCAGAGGATGGACGGCGATACCCACAGTGACAACGAAAATAGTGACAATGAGGAGGAACAGGAGGAGGAAGGTGAGATGTGACAGTAAATAAGCAAAAGTGCTGGCAATCTAGCCAAGAAAACACCAAATGGTGTACATGGATGGGCACCCAAAGTAGTTAATACGTAGGATTAGTAATAAATAGGATAAGCAACATAATTTCTCTACTAATAACCATTCGTGAGTGTATGTGTGTGTGTGTGTGTGTGTGTGTGTGTGTGTGTTTGTGTGTGTGTGAGTGACTGGCGGTTAACGGTTCGAAGAAACCATTCCGAGGTATTCACCGTCAGTCACATTCGGTGATGGTACTAACAAATCTCTCATCTCTCCTATCTTCCTTTTATTTTCTTCTTAAGAAACAACAAAATTTTATTTATATTTCAACCTTAAATTATTGTTATTTTGAAAAGTATCATTCTGTGTAAATGTTGTAGATAAAACAAAAGGAAAGAAAACTGTAAAAAGATGAAAAACGAAAATTGTAAGATGTACGACCTGTTATAAACATCCGGTAACAGGTCTATACTTTGGCAATAAATAAATAAATGAAATAAATAAAAACAAATCTAACGGTGACAGACGTGAAGTGCCCGACACCTTTCAGTACGGCGACGTCGAGCACGTCAGGCTGGCCGCGATGGGAGAAGGCGGTGAGGCCCAAGGGCCCCAGTACTATCGCGCCCTGCCGTTGTGTGGCGCGAAGGAGGCGGCGGCCGCTGGCGTTGGTGATGCGTGTGCTTGCGTGTGCTTGGCGTTCAAGTCGCCAGCAGTGAAGATCTTCCCGCGCAACGCCAGCAGGGCGTCGAAGTCAGCCTCCTGGAACAGTCCCCTCGGCGGCCTGTAGGCCGCAACGGAGGTGAGGACCCCCCGCCGCAGTGGTGACAGCCACCCCAGTGGCCTCCACCGCGGTGAGGGGCGGTACATCTACATCTGCATGATTACTCTATAATTCACATTTAAGTGCTTGGCAGAGGGTTCTTCTCCCTACCATTCCACTCCTGAACAGTGCGCGGGAAAAACGAACACCTAAACCTTTATGTTCGAGCTCTGATTTCTCTTATTTTATTTTGATGATCATTCCTACCGATGTAGGTTGGGCTCAACAAAATATTCTCGCATTCGGAAGAGAAAGTTGGTGACTGAAATTTCGTAAATAGATCTCGCCGCGAGGAAATACGTCTTTGCTTTAATGACTTCCATCCCAGCTCGCGTATAGTATCTGCCACACTCTCTCCCCTATTACGTGATAATACAAAACGAGCTGCCCTTTTTTGCACCTTTTCGATATCCTCCGTCAACCCCACCTGGTAAGGATCCCACACCGCGCAGCAATATTCTAACAGAGGACGAACGAGTGTAGTGTAAGCTGTCTCTTTAGTGGACTTGTTGCATCTTCTAAGTGTCCTGCCAATGAAACGCAATCTTTAGCTCGCCTTTCCCACAATATTATCTATGTGGTCCTTCCAACTGAAGTTGTTCGTAATTTTTACACCCAGGCACTTGGTTGAATTGACAGCCTTGAGAATTGTACTATTTACCGAGTAATCGAATTCCAACGGATTTCTTTTGGAACTCATGTGGATCACCTCACACTTTTCGTTATTTAGCGTCAACTGCCACCTGCCACACCATACAGCAATCTTTTCTAAATCGCTTTGCAACCGATACTAGTCTTCGGATGACCTTACTAGACGGCAAATTACAGCATCATCCGCGAACAACCGAAGAGAACTGCTCAGATTGTCATCCAGGTCATTTATATATATCAGGAACAGCAGAGCTCCCAAGACGCTTCCCTGGGGAACCCCTGATATCACTTCAGTTTTACTCGATGATTTACCGTCTATTACTACGAACTGCGACCTTCCTGACAGGAAATCACGAATCCAGTCGCACAACTGAGACGATACCCCGTAGGTCCGCAGCTTGTTTAGAAGTCGCTTGTGAGGAATGGTGTCAAAAGCTTTCCGGAAATCTAGAAATACGGAATCAACTTGAGATCCCCTGTCGATAGTGGCCATTACTTCGTGCGAATAAAGAGCTAGCTGCGTTGCACAAGAACGATGTTTTCTGAAACCATGCAGATTACGTATCAATAGATCATTCCCTTAGAGGTAATTCATAATGTTTGAATATACACTCCTGGAAATGGAAAAAAGAACACATTGACACCGGTGTGTCAGACCCACCATACTTGCTCCGGACACTGCGAGAGGGCTGTACAAGCAATGATCACACGCACGGCACAGCGGACACACCAGGAACCGCGGAGTTGGCCGTCGAATGGCGCTAGCTGCGCAGCATTTGTGCACCGCCGCCGTCAGTGTCAGGCAGTTTGCCGTGGCATACGGAGCTCCATCGCAGTCTTTAACACTGGTAGCATGCCGCGACAGCGTGGACGTGAACCGTATGTGCAGTTGACGGACTTTGAGCGAGGGCGTATAGTGGGCATGCGGGAGGCCGGGTGGACGTACCGCCGAATTGCTCAACACGTGGAGCGTGAGGTCTCCACAGTACATCGATGTTGTCGCCAGTGGTCGGCGGAAGGTGTACGTGCCCGTCGACCTGGGACCGGACCGCAGCAACGCACAGATGCACGCCAAGACCGTAGGATCCTACGCAGTGCCGTAGGGGACCGCACCGCCACTTCCCAGCAAATTAGGGACACTGTTGCTCCTGGGGTATCGGCGAGGACCATTCGCAACCGTCTCCATGAAGCTGGGCTACGGTCCCGCACACCGTTAGGCCGTCTTCCGCTCACGCCCCAACATCGTGCAGCCCGCCTCCAGTGGTGTCGCGACAGGCGTGAATGGAGGGACGAATGGAGACGTGTCGTCTTCAGCGATGAGAGTCGCTTCTGCCTTGGTGCCAATGATCGTCGTATGCGTGTTTGGCGCCGTGCAGGTGAGCGCCACAATCAGGATTGCATACGACCAAGGCACACAGGGCCAACACCCGGCATCATGGTGTGGGGAGCGATCTCCTACACTGGCCGTACACCACTGGTGATCGTCGAGGGGACACTGAATAGTGCACGGTACATCCAAACCGTCATCGAACCCATCGTTCTACCATTCCTAGACCGGCAAGGGAACTTGCTGTTCCAACAGGACAATGCACGTCCGCATGTATCCCGTGCCACCCAACGTGCTCTAGAAGGTGTAAGTCAACTACCCTGGCCAGCAAGATCTCCGGATCTGTCCCCCATTGAGCATGTTTGGGACTGGATGAGGCGTCGTCTCACACGGTCTGCACGTCCAGCACGAACGCTGGTCCAACTGAGGCGCCAGGTGGAAATGGCATGGCAAGCCGTTCCACAGGACTACATCCAGCATCTCTACGATCGTCTCCATGGGAGAATAGCAGCCTGCATTGCTGCGAAAGGTGGATATACACTGTACTAGTGCCGACATTGTGCATGCTCTGTTGGCTGTGTCTATGTGCCTGTGGTTCTGTCAGTGTGATCATGTGATGTATCTGACCCCAGGAATGTGTCAATAAAGTTTCCCCTTCCTGGGACAATGAATTCACGGTGTTCTTATTTCAATTTCCAGGAGTGTAGTATATGTTCCAAAACCCTACTGCAAACCGACGTCAATGATATAGGTCTGTAGTTCGATGGATTACTCCTACTACCCTTCTTACACACTGGTGCGACCTCCGCAATTTTCCAATCTGTAGGTACAGATCTATCGGTGAGCGAGCGGTTGTATATGGTTGCTAAGTAGGGAGCTATTGTATCAGCGTAATCTGAAAGGAACCTAATCGGTATACAATCTGGACCTGAAGACTTGCCCGTATCAAGCGATTTGAGTTGCTTCTAAGAAACGCATGGTAGCAGATGTTCGTGTTTCAAATTCTGGAATATTCCATTCGTCTTCCCTGGTGAAGGAATTTCGGAAAACTGCGTTCAATAACTCCGCTTCATCGGCACAGTCATCGGTAACAGTACCATCGGCACTGTGCAGCGAAGGTATTGACTGCGTCTGGTGGCAGAATTTCTTCGGATTTTGTACCAAATTTCGAGACGATGTTTCGTTGTGGAACCTATTAAAGGCATCTCGCATTGAAGTCCGTGCCAAATTTCGCGCGTCTGTAAATTTTAGCCAATCTTCGGGATTTCGCGTTCTTCTGAACTTCGCAAGCTTTTTCCGTTGCCTCTGCAACAGCGTTCGGACCTGTTTTGTGTACCATGGGGGATCAGTTCCATCTCTTACCAAGTTATGAGGTATGAAACTCTCAAGTGCTGTTGCTACTATATCTTTGAATTTGAGCCACATCTCGTCTACATTTGCACAGTCAGTTCGGAAAAATGGAGACTGTCTCTTAGGAAGGCTTCTAGTGACACTTTATCCGCTTTTTTAAATAAAATTATTTTGCGTTTGTTTCTGGTGGATTTCGAAGAGACGGTATTGAGCCTAGCTAAAACGACGTTGTGATCACTAATCCCTGTATCAGTCATGATGCTCTCTATTAGCTCTGGATTGTTTGTGGCTAAGAGGTCAAGTGTGTATTCGCAACCATTTACAATTCGCGTGGGTTCGTGGACTAACTGCTCGAAATAATTTTCGGAGAAAGAATTTAGTACAATCTCTGAAGATGTTTTCTGCTTACCACCGGTTTTGAACAAGTATTTTAGCCAACATATCAAGGGAAGGTTGAAGCCCCCACCAACTATAACCGTATGAGTGGGGTATTTATTTGTTAAAAGACTCAAATGTTCTCTGAACTGTTCAGCAACTATATCATCGGAGTCTGGAGGTCGGTAGAAGGAGCCAATTGTTAACTTAGTTCCGCTGTTAAGTACGAGGGCTATCCACAAAGTACATAACGTTTTGGAATTAAAAACAAATAAAGTATTGGAAATTTTTTTTATTATATACAGATGAAAGCCACACTTCTATACTACTTTTCTACATAGTTGCCATTTAAATTAAGGCACTTATCGTAGCGATGGGAGAGCATGGAAATTCCTTCGTCTTAAAATTCGGCCGCCTGCGCCTTCAACCACGTGGTTACCTCTTCTTGAAGCTGTGCGTCGTCATAAAAGCACTGCATAGCCAACCACTTCTTCATTGCTGGGAATAAGTGGAAGTCACTTGGTGCCAGGTCGGGACTGTACGGCGGATGAGGAAACAACTCCCACTTAAAAGATTCGCGAACTTCACGAGTGGCATTTGCCGTGTGGGCCTGGGCGTTGTCGTGAATCAGCAAGATCTTTGAGCCCAACTTTCCCTTGCGCTTGTTTTGTATAGCTCTTCTGAGGTTGTGCAGAGTTTGGTAAAACCTTTGAGAGTTTATTGTAGTGCCTCTTTTCAGGAAATTCACAAAAATTGTATTTCTACAGGGTTACTGATTAACCACGTGGTTGAAGGCGTAGGCGGTCGCATTTTACGACGAAGGAATTTCCAAGCCCGTCCATCGCTACGATTAGTGCCTTAATTTAAACGGCAACTATGTAGGAAAGTAGTATTTAAGTGTGGCGTTCATCTGCATATAATAAAAAAAATTTCCAATACTTAATTTATTTTTAATTCCAAAACGTAATGTACTTTGTGGATAGCCCTCGTATAACCTCCACCCATACCAATTCGCACGGAGTATCTACTTCGACTTCACTACAAGATAAACCACTACTGACAGACACAAACACTCCACCACCAATTCTGTCTAATCTATCTTTCCTGAACACCGTCTGAGACTTCGTAAAGATTTCTGCCGAACTTATTTCAGTCTTTTGCCAGCTTTCTGCACCTATAACGATTTCAGCTTCTGTGCTTTCTATTAGCTGGCCTTCGTGATGTTTGAGGGACGCTTTGACGTAGATGGCCGTCCCGCCACCAAGGGTCAGCCTGTCGGTGCGGTAGCACCGATAGTTGGCCGCCTTCACACGAATTCCCGGCAGCAGGAATGTCTCGCACACGAGGTAAATGTCAATTGCCTCGTCGCGCAAGAACGCCCTGAATTCCCCTTGCTGGGAGACCGAGCTGTTCGCGTTGGAGGTGCAAACGGCGAGTTCACGGATGTGGCGATTATCCATGGCGGGCAGAAGCAGCAAGGCCGGCCTGAAGGGCCGTCGTAACCGCGGTGACGAGCACCGGGAGTTGCTCGAGCAGCTGGCTTAACGACCGCAAAAGCGATCGGGAGCCGAGGGTGCCGCTGGGGCGACCTCCGCTACGGGGGCGGCTCGTTGCGACCACTCCGTAGAAGGAGACTGCCGTGGAACACCGGCAGCTAGCTGGAGAGGCGGCGCAGCACGAGTTGGGGAGTGCTGCCGCGGCAGAGTGTCGGCGGCAGTCCGTTGCGGAGCGGCAGGGGTGGCCCGGCCCGCGCGCCGGCGACTCCTGCGTGGGGCGGCATCCCGTATGCCAGGCGTGGTTGCCACGGTTGCCACTCGACCGGGGGAAGCCGCGGACGGCGCAGTCGGCTGTTGCCGCTCGCCAACGGCCTGCTCCGTTCGCTGGGTGGAGGAGGCAGACGGTCCGCCCTCGGTGGCGGCAGCAAAGTTGGTGGACGGGTGCACTTTACGAGAAGGAGAAGCCGACGCGACGTTGCTGGTTTAGGCCCGGTTTGGAGGCCGAACAGCCTCTGTAACTGGCAATGTGCTGCCCGCCGCAGTTGCAGCACGTCTGTTTTTCTTCTCGGGTGAGCCCACAGGATTTGCTCTCGTGCCGCCCGCGCACTTTACGTAGCGGGGCATCACGGAGCAGTAGCGGGAGATGTGGGCCAGCCTCTGGCACGAGAAGCACTGGACCCTCTCGCCTTTGGCCCGAGGCGGCTCCACCGCGACCTCGACACGGCCGACCCGCTGCACCTGGGAAATCTTCCGGTTTTCCAGGTTGTCAACGAGCATAACCTGGTACAGCGGCATGTCTCGGTGAGTTCTAGGGGACTTCATCAGGCTGGTGGACCGGATGCCATATAGCCCATGTGCTCGAGCTCCTCTCGGTGGTAGTCAGTGCCGAACTTGAGGGGAAGATGGCGAAAAACCACCTTCAGAAGTTGGAGCGGCGCGGAAGGGTGTGTGTAGCACGGGATGCCATCCGTGAAGATGGTGTCCATCACCACGCGGTACTCTTCATTGGACGTCACTGTGACCTTGTAGAGGTCACGGCCGGCGGCCTTGACAGTAGTGGACGTGGCCACCCTGTCAAGTGTCTGCTGGAAATCCATGTAGGCGCCGTCCCATTCGACGACGATGGGCGGCGGGGGTGGCGGCTTCTTCTGGGGCGGCGCCAGAGGCGCGTCCGCATCAGGCTGCCGGGAGGCAGCAGGCGAAGGACTGGGTCACTGCGTCATCGTTGCCGGCCTCGGCTTGGCGGTGCTCCGGGAGGAGCTCGCGACCGTCTTCACAACCTCTGTGGTGGAGGCGCGGGAGGCCCTAGACGCCTTCTTCCGCGGCCTCGCGGTGTCAGAGGTCAGGGAGGCGTTGTCGCAATCGTCGTGCGTCACAACCCGGCGCTTTCCGGGCGCGCGGGCATCGTCAGGGTCGATGTCGCGACGCTCTGCCTCTGCAATCTGCTCAGCAAGCTTTGCGCCCGGCAGTTCGATGGCGGCCACCTCGGTGGCCTCTGCAGCGGACTGTGCCCCCGTCCAGACCGCGGGGTTTCCCCTAGCGTAGGACGGGGCTTCAACTAGCGCAGGCACGGGCTCTTCCTGTGTCTCTGGGGCCAGAGGGGCAAACGGGGGCACATCAACCTCTCGAATGGTCGAATCCAGCGGCGCAGCACCCACCGAGGCCACAGCCGCCGGGCCCGCAAACTCTTGCAGTGCGGCCGGCGAGGCTCTCGATGGCACACCCGACTCTTGCTGCCTCGTGTGCGGTAGTGCAGCTGCCTTCAGAATGGTACAGAAGGCAAGTATGGCCGCTTCGTCATCTTCTCGGCAAAGATGGGACCCCCCCGTGAGCGAGCTTGTTCATAAGAATGAACGCTCGCTCACGAGAGTGCACGTCATAAGTAAAAGAGTCATCGTTAGCGTAGTCAGGAGTCGACTGCCGGATCGTCATAGGTGGGGGGCAGGACGGGTCCACCTTCAGGATCAGCTCAGTCGCCTGAGCTGGCCCCACGGACGACGATCCGCCAACCCTTCGCATGGCGAGACACCTCTCTCATCGACATCTCGAGCAGAACTCGAGTGCGTGCGTAAGCGCGTGTGTCGTGCGTGCGTCGTGTGGCTGCTAGGCGCTGGAGGTCCCGCTTATACAGAGAGCTTAGATGGCGCCACCTCTCATCACGTGCTTTCGCCTTTAAAACTATCTCTGGCTAGTGCCATCTCTCTCGACTACAGGTAATCGATTGTCACTTCGTTGGTGCAAAGTCGACCGCCATATCTTGTCTAGTTTTATACCTTCTTATTTTTATTAAAATTATTTTCGTGTTTGCAGGTCTCTATAGCTTCTCTATACATGCGTGTATAATAATGTGAGGTCGTAGCTATCATCACCGTCTTTGAAAACGTGTTCCGTTACATCTGAATTGTCAATTTGTCCCAATCTACAGTTCCTTTTGTGTTCTGTTAGGCTGGTATTAACACTCCTTCTAGTTGTTCCAATATAAACCATGCAACAGTTACACGGAATTTTATACACACTTGGGGTAGCTAACGGGTGTCGTGCGTCTTTCACCGATCTTAAACTTTCTCTAATTTTCTTGGTAGGTCGAAAGATTGTCTCCACTTTCCCACTATGATCCGTGGTGTTATGAATAAATGGAAGTAAAACTTTTCCAGACGACGTTTGTTGTTGTCGTGTATTTTCGGACACTTTTCTTCTAGGGTGGAGTGCTCGATCTATCTCGTGGTCAGTGTACTCATTTCTCTTGAAAGCCGTTCGCAAGTGGCTTAATTCATATTGCAAATAAATAGGCTCACAGATTTTACTAGCCCTGTCCACAAAAGTTTTTATGACTGCTCTCTTCTGGCTAGGATGATCATTCCGTGTAGTTGTGGCATGGTTTATATTGGAACAACTAAAAGGAGTGTTGATACCCACCTAACGGACACAAAAGAAACTGTAGATTGCGACAAATTGACAAATCAGCTGTAGCGGAACGCGTTTTCAAAGACAGTGATCACGAAATAAAATTTACTGAGACAAACGTGATAGCTAGGACCACACAGTATTATACCAGCATGTGTAGAGAAGCTATAGACATCTACAAACATGAAAATAATTTTAATAAAAAATAAGAAGGATTAAAACTAGACAAGATATGGCGGTCGACTTTACACCAACGAATTGACAATCGATTACCTGTAGTCGAGAGAGATGGCAATAGACAGAGATAGTTTTAAAGTCGAAAGCACGTGATGACTGGTGGCGCTATCTAAGCGCTCTATACAAGCGGGGCCTCCAGCGCCCAGCAACCAGTCCCCGACTCACCTCGGAAGATATTGCCCGGAGTAGGCAACGAAACGTCAGAAGGGAGATGAAGTTTTATATATCGACCACAGCACTTCAGCCCGGAAGTTTTAATTAATGACGACGCCGGCCGTGAAAGCTTACATGTTATGATTAATTCCTATTTGAGTTACATAAGCATCTCCGTAATACTTGCGTGTATTTCGCACCTATCGATAACAAATCTAGCAGCGTGCCTCCGAATTGCTTCGATGTATTCCTTTAATCTGACCTGGTACGTATCCAAACCACTATAGCAGTATTCAAAAATACGAAGCACTAGTGTCCTATATGCAATTTCCTTTACAAATGAATCACACTTTCCCAAAATTCTCCCAATTAACCGAAGTTTACCATTCACCTTCCCTATCACACTCCTCACATAATCGTTCCATTTCATGTCGCTTTGCAACTTTACTCCTATATATTTAAACAATGTGATTGTGTCAAGCAGTACACTACTAATGCTGTATCGAACACTACATGTTCGTTTTTCCTTTTCATCCACATTAACTCACATTTTTCCTCATTTAGAGCCAGCTGCCTTCCATCACACCAGCTAGAAATTTTGTCTTATTCATCTCGTATCCTCTTACAATCAATCGACTTCGACAGCTTCTCCGAATCTGTACTAACCTTTACTGTCGTCATTGCGCATTCCATTTTGAACCCAGAGTGCAACAGCCTCTGCCTCTACATCACTTTCAGAAGTTTGTTGTTAAAAAATGATTAGTCTTTTCCGTCCTTAATCCACCTACTACGTTCATAGTTCTCCAGACCACGATTTACAGTCCGCTTACACTTTGTCCATAAAAATTTTACATCGATCTTACTGGAACTACATGATGTCAGATCACTCTCTAAGTGAGATGCTTACGACTGTTTATCTGCTGTTTGTAGCAGAAATACTCTCCTAGCCTTCTTGACTGATTAAATAACTTTCGTAACCATAGTCGTTATGATGTCATCATGATCCCCGTTTCTATACTAACGCCATCGGCAAGGTCCGGCCTGTTTGTACCTACAGGGTCTGAGAGATCTCCATCACGTGTGGTCTGCCGAGGTAGGTGCTCAAGACAGTTTTCAGAAAACATGTTCAATAGTCTGACGTGTGGTATTCTAGGCACACTCTTGACACTGAGGGTCACGGAATATTAAATTCCCTGACAGTTTCCGAAATGGAATGTCCCGTGTTTCTAGCTCCAGCGTTCAAAGTCTGTTAATTCTTGTCGTGCGGCCATAATCACGGCGGAAGCCTTTTCAGATGAATCACGTGACTAAAACTGACAGCTCCGTCAAAGCATTGCCATTTTATACCCTGTGTGCTTGATATTACGGCCATCTGTATATATGTATATCGCTACTCCAGTTTTGTCACCTCAGTGTAAACGAGTCTGAGGTGAGAATATTCATAAATGACTGTAATATGATTTTTATTAATTAACTCAGGACTTATAGTCGTACAGAAGTAATTGAAACATCCAGAACCAATTCGATCAGCAGAGCACGGTATTTTGGTAGAAACACCTGAAAACCAGTCCTCCATTTGTTCCATACAAACGTAACGTAATTACTAAATTGCACTTAACCTTGTATTGAAATGGAGAGCTTTTGTCTTAAAGAGAAAGTTGTTATGGTGCGCTATACTAATAATATAGGTTGATAGCTTACAATGTTGGTCAAGTTTGCTTGCGCTTAGAAAAGTTATCATTTGCTTCTTACATTTGCTTTCAGTATGAAGTTAGTGTTGGATCTTTAAAGCATAGACTATTTCCATACATGCAGCGTTTCGTTCTTAATAAGAAAAGCTTAGAAATAAATAAGCAATCAATACGTTTCGGCGGCTCCGATATTATCGAGGTATCGCATCTATTCTGGTTCCGAACACCTACAACTGAAGTCAGGGCTGGCCTGAATCACAGTGCCGAATGAACAATAATTTGTCGTTCACAGTACATTAATCGTATTCCATTGACATCACGAGGAAGGTTCTGGGACCCGCAAATAAGTCAAGAAATTTCATTTTGTGTAATTGTAATACAATGAAATTACTAAACATTGTGAAACAGTACATATTCTAGGCTCGAAATGGCAAACTTATTGACGTCGTGGTTTTCTTGGGCCCACATTGTTATGATGTTTATGTGTAGTGGAACAGTTGTTACCTCACTTTTGGAAGCTGTTTCTGTTGTGACGTATTTATCCCATTAGACAGAATGGAAAGTTTAACTGCTGCAGTAACATAACGGCTGCACTAGTTGCACCAATGTTATACACGGACATTATCGCTGCATTTATTTCCTCGAAATCTATCTATTTCGGCCATGACTGTATTGACTGTGACTATCCTTTAGACGACTACTAACTGATTCTGGTCGTCTCCCCACTTGTTAGTGAGTGCTACGTTGCTAGGTTGTCAGGACCTGCCCTCTTCAATCTCTTTTTCAAATCATTTAACACGCAAGTGGCACAATACTGCAGCGTAGCTAACAGCATTTCGTGCTGCAGATCACAAGTTCAAACACAGCCACTAGCATTAATTTGCTATTAAGTATTTATAAGTTAAGGAAGGTTCTTGAAATGTGTAATGTTTGTGATACTTGTGTATTATGGAATATTCGATGTAAGTATGAATACCAGCATTCTGAAGTATTCGCTGTTAATATCAACACCAGCATTCTGCAATATTTGATGTCTGTATAAATAGCTACACTCTCCGTGCAGGAGTTCACTTCTGTTGTAGCTCCACGTTGACGTCAGTAATAAAAATTGCTTTAGTTCTAAGTGGTCTATTAAGCTGATGACCCTACCTACGGATTTGGACTTGACTATGGTTTCGACGTGACAACATTACGAAACATTAGTGTCAAATTGCACTCTTAAAGTAATTTGCAGCGAAGCAATATGTCAATAGAACATTGCTCTAGCATTATTCCGGTTACTAATATGTGGGGTTTTACTAGCCATGCAAGATGTTGTCAAATCCAGTTTGAAAATATCGGGACTTACGAACTTGAGAATAAAAGATGTCTTTGTGACAAGGATCTAAGATTCGGAACATAAGAAGCACGTAAATTAATATTTTCTTATAATACATTAATACAGCTACACTTGCATACAAAAGATAGGTTCTTTATATATATATATATATATATATATATATATATATATATATATATATATAATCAGTCATTACCTTTCACCACAGACAACGCTGTGGCCGACAGCCTTCACTGAACGACCGACAGCAGCGGCGTTTCCGTAGAGTTGTCAATGCTGACAGACACACAACACTGCGTGAAATAACCGCATAAATCAATGTGGGACGCACGACGAGCGTACCCGCTAGGACAATACGGCGAAATTTGGCCTTAATGGGCTATGTGCAGCAGACGACCGACGTGAGTGCCTTTGTTAACAACACGACATCGCCTGCAGCGCCTCTCCTGTGCTCTCGACCGTATCAGTTGCACCCTGGATAACTGGAAAACTGTGGCCTGCTCAGACGAATACCGATTTCAGTTGATAAGAGCTCGTGGTAGAGTTCGAGTGTGGTGCAGACGCTACGAATCCGTGGACCCAAGGTGTCAACAAGTGTTAGCTGTTGGTGGCTCCATAATAGAGTGGTTTGTGTTTATATGGAATCGACTGGCTACTCGGCTATGTTCGGCTACTTGGAAAACATTAGCAGCCTTTCATGAACTTCATGATCCCAAACAGCTACGTAATTTTTATGGTAGACAATACGCCATGTCAGCGGGTGACAGTTGTTTGCGATTGGTTTGAAGAATATTCTGGGCAATTCAAGCAAACGATTTGGCCACCCAGATAGCCCGACATGAACTCCGTCGAACACTTATGGTATAGAATCGAGAGGTCAGTTCGTGCACAAAACCCTGCGTCGGCAACACTTTCGCAGTTGAGTCGATGCTACGTTGAGTTGCTGCACTACGCCGAAGAAAAAGAGCTGCGACCAGACATTAGGAGGTACGCCATGTCTTAAATCGCTTGCTTGCGTCCGTCTGCGTAGGTAGACTTGTCTCACGAAATTCTTTGGCGCTTTTTACCCGATTTTTACTAACAGATACGCTGATTCGTGAGGAAGGTTTAAGCGTGTAGTTTATATACATTTGATACATACTGTCTGAATTATGACGAATTGAAATGGAATTGTGAAAACGATACCATTGTCACCTAGCAAACAGCCACCTTAACCAGACACAGCTGCAGTGTCTCGTGAATGCAGCAAGCAGGACCTAATTCGTAATATCTCATGTGGTGGTGTAGCGGGCAGTAGAACGTTTGGCTGGAAGCGGAAAGGTTGTGGGATCATATCCCGGAAGAGTTCCCTTTCTCCACTCTGTGTCTTAACCTAGTATCACCTCTGAAAGATCTGGCGATACGCATTTCGAAATATGGCTACAATTTCAATCTGCCAATTGCTGCTTCCCTCAGATTCGCACGTTCAATTCACTGCAAATTCCTTGAACAATGGGCAGTCAGTTACTCTACACTAAAGTATCGTAGTAAATATGGGCAATGACGGAAAGGTAACCACTTCATTATCAGGCTGTGATGAGACACAGTTGGAAATAATGAACCAATAAATCCCCTCCAATCATTTGAGAACAATTGCATTGCGAAGAAAACACGCGAATCCAAAATATGTGATGTTTAATTTTTTTTTCTAGGAGTAAAATTTTTTACAAAAAGCAACTTTGCTTCGTTGACTGGCTAAAACCGGTACGGATATTTTTCGGTATTTGTTTGGCCTTTGTCATATCAGGTGCTTTTATTTTTTATTAATAGCCGGATAAAATAGTCGCAATATCAATTACCCATTGCAACAATGCTAAACCCGTCCGTTTTTAAACAAAACGTTTTTTAAGGTTCAAATGGTTGAAATGGCTCTGAGCACTATGGAACTTAACATCTGAGGTCAACAGTCCCCTTAACTTAGAACTACTTAAACTTAACTAACCTAAGGACATTACACACATCCATGCCCGAGGCAGGATTCGAACCGGCGACCGTAGCAGCACCACGGTTCCGAACTGAAGCGCCTAGAACCGCTCGGTCATAGCGGCCGGCTTTTGTTAAAGCAACGAGTGTTTTTTATTCGTAAAATTTGCATTGCTTTGAAATATTGTGTTATAATATAAAACGAGAGGAACGGTCAGTTCTATGTTAATAACAATACCGACAGAAACGGACATCAAACGAATAGTATAAGAATCGGTATAGCTTTACTGGGTCTATAATGTACCAGTTACCATGTGGCGTGGGCTATCAGATGGTATGCGTGTAGAAGCGGTGTGCAAGAATTGGGCTATCAGGTCTATACGGCAGTTTCTCACTGTCATAGTCGAACATCACTCGTATTACAAAATGGAATCATTCCTCATCTGAGGTATTGAAGTGTGGTATCAGTGAATTACGCTAGTCCATTACTTTAAAAGATTAAAAATGGGAGAAGTCACAACAAAATTGCGACATCATATAAGGGGAAAACTTGGAACTTAACAATTGACTCTCAGTTTAAAATAAAACCACAAACCAACTCATCTACTGCCTGTATACACAACATGCCTTTATCTGCTTTTAACAAATGAAAACGGACAAATTAACACGAAAAATAGAGTTCTTCAACCTCAGTTTTTACCCTATAGCACAGACTGTTTGCAATGCCCAAGAAGTGGTATGAACCGCTATTACAACACGATTTTTGAGCAGAGTTACAAAAATTTCGAATAACTTGGAGGATGTTTAGAGAATGAATTTTCACTTGCAGCGGAGTGTGCGCCGATATGTAACTTCCTGGTAGGCTAAATCTGTGTGCCTGAACGAGGCT
The DNA here is from genome assembly GCF_021461395.2 of Schistocerca americana. Lineage (NCBI taxonomy): Eukaryota > Metazoa > Arthropoda > Insecta > Orthoptera > Acrididae > Schistocerca > Schistocerca americana. The sequence continues at coordinate 65,593,357 of NC_060121.1, forward strand.
TGAACCTGGGATCTTCGCCCTTCACGCACAAGCACTCTACCAACTGAGCTACCCAAGTACGATTCATGACCAATCGTCTCAGTTGGTAGAGCACTTGCCTGTCGAAGGTAAAGGCCTCAGGTTCCAGTCTCACTCCAGCACACAGTTTTAACCTGCCAGGAAGTTTCATATCAGCGCACACTCCACCTCAGGGTGAAAATTCATTCCATAAACGAGCTAAACTTGTATTGTCATGCGTGGTTTATTATTATTATTTATTTGCGTCACCTCTGCCAGCCTCTGACACAAATTGAATCATTCACACACACATACACCCATGATTGGCATACAGTTTTTGCATTCGTTGTAAACATATTTCTAACATCACGTTGTGCTCCCATTATTGCCATGAGATATCACTCCCTCTCCAGTCCAATATGGAACACATAGCATTCATGCCTCCAGTCAACTTTCCTGTCGCGTACCACTTACATTGCATAAGTTATATGGAAGTGACGATATTTAATCAGTTAACGTTGTTCTCTGAAATTTATTCATAACCCCACGCAGTAGCCTGCTAGCAAAATACGCTACGCCACACAAGCTGTCTGACTGTACATACTTAATGCTACCTGTGCGTAGTCGGGCTGGGTCACTCGTGTGCGAAGGCAAATCAGAAAGTCTTTGCCCCTATTTTCTATAAGCTACGTAGTTCCCACACCGATTCATACATTTGTCCCATTGCAACACTAAATTTGATGTGCCCCTGGAAAAGAATTTGTCTGGCCGATTATGGAACCACCTTCGGACTGCTGTCTTCGTTCATTATTACTTGTGAATGGCTGTTCTACCAGGAACTTCTTCAGTGGTGCTAAAACGTGGAAATCAGTAGGGGCGAGGTCTGGACTGTATGGTAAGTGGTCCAGAATGGCTGGAGCTTTTTGGCAGTTCTGAGTGCCACATGTAGTCTCGCATTGTCGTGCAGGAGAATAACGTTGGCCACATCGAGAATCCCTCGGCCTTCACCTGACTGCAGCTCTTGGATGTGACAGTGTGGAACAAATACTGTCGACATTGACGGTTGAACCTTGTGGCGTGAAATCCATTAGGAGCAGTCCACGTCTATCTCAAAAGGTCGTTAAAAAGGCTCTGAGCTCTATGCGACTTAAATTCTGAGGTTATCAGTCGCCTAGAACTTAGAACTAATTAAATCTAACTAACCTAAGGACATCACACACATCCATGCCAGAGGCAAGATTCGTACCTGCAACCGTAGCGGTCGCTCGGCTCCAGACTGTAGGGCCTAGAACCGCACGGGCACTCCGGCCGGCAAAAGGTCGTTAACATCACTTTCCCAGCAGATGGCGCTGAACAGATTTTTTTATTTTATTTATTTATTTATTTTATTTATTTATTTATTTATTTATTTTATTTATTTATTTATTTTGTCAGAGGCGAACCTAGACGTTTCCACAGCATGCTCTGGTGCTTGAATTCCGCTATGAAATGCAATATCCACGTTTTATCGCCAGTAATATTGGGGTCCAGGAAACTTTGACCCCCCTTGGAATACCATTGCAGATGATTCAGGAAAGACACACTGGGCAACAAAAAAAGATTTTTTTAAAAAAGTCTAGGGTTTTCCCGCTGAATTAGACTAATTTTGATGCCCTGAGTCCGAAAATGACCTTGGTTTTGTTCTATCATGTCAGGATTTTTTGCTACAGAAATTTTTAAAAATCGAGTTTTCGTAAAAAAACAAATTTCTTTGTATCATCTGCTGAGAAACCCCGGAAGATTTTTTCCGTTTTCCTCAAGAAATAAAAGTCAACGTATGCAAATTCATTAAGTTTTTATTTACTCCATCGAATTAAGTAAGCATATTTATCATAATATTAGTATAACAATGAGCGTTACGTGACACAAAAGTTCAGAGTTCACGGCATGAATCGGCGTTTCTTCGATTCCCGTTTGTGAGCAGCTGCTGGGTTGTCTCTCTTCAGCATCCAGCAGTAGTCCGCCATCATGACTGCGTCCCACCTCCCCTGGTACCTATCCTCCATTTGGCTCATGTCCTGATGGAACCTTTCTCCCTGCTCGTCGCTCATCGCCCCAAGGTTTTCAGGAAACTTCTCCATGTGTGAGTACAGGAAGTGCACCTTTATACTCATCAAACACCCGAGCTTTTGAAAGGCCTCTATCATGCTGCTGATGAGTTTGGCGTCGTTTGCTGCCTTCGTGTTCCCCAGGAAGTTGTTCACCACCTGCACAAACGATTTCCACGCGGCGCACTCTAACGTGTTCATGGAGTTTTCGAACGCTGTGTCCTTTATGAGCTGCCGTATCTGTGGCCCATCGAAAATGCCGGCCTTCAGCTTCTCAATGGTCAGTCGCGGAAAGGCTCGGCACAGGTAGTGGAAGCACCTCCCATCCTTGTCCAGAGCACGCGTGAACTGTTTCATTAACCCAAGCTTCATGTGTAGCGGTGGGATCAATATCTTCTTCCGGTCAACAAGAGGTTCGTTTATGATGTTTCTCGCACCAGGTACTAACTGCTCTCGTTGTGGCCACACTTTCTTTACATAGTGCTGGGCTCTGTCTCGACTGTCCCACATACATATAAAGCATGGGTATTTCGTGAACCCGGACTGCTGACCAAGTAGAAAGTTCACCATCTTGAAGTCGACGCAGATGATCCATTGGTGCTGCTCATATTGGATTTTGTCGAGCACGTACTTCACTGCTTCATATTTCTCTACGAGAGTTGTGGAGTGAGCAAGAGGGATTGAGGCGAACTCGTTCCCGTTGTGGAGGAGCACACACTTCAAAGAGCGCTTGCAGCTGTCAATAAAGAGTCGCCAATCTCTCGGATCGTATGTAGGAGCCCCGAGTTGAACAAGAAGACCGGCGACATCTCGGCAGTACACTAGGTCTTCCTCCTGGCAGAAGTAGCCCATGTAGTCCTCATGCCTTCTACGAAAGAAAGTGATACGCGCGTCCTCGCCAAGTAGATTTTTCTCTTTGAGTCTGGAGGCCAACAGCTCGGATGAAGTCTTCGACAAGCTGAGATCCCGAAGAAGATCATTAAGCTCACATTGTGAAAAGAGCTGCCGACCATCTTGTGCTTCATACTCCTCGTCTGCTATATATCCTCCCTCGTCTGCAGTGGTGGCCTCGTCGTCGATGTTAGGAAGCTCTGTGAACGCTGGTACAGGAATTTCTTCGCAGTGAGCAACTGGACGGCGGGCAGATGGAAGGTCGGGGTACTGGAGGCTGTGCCGATTCTTCCGGTTGATGCCAGTAGTATTGATGGCGCAGAAGTAACAATCCGATGCATGGTCCAATGGGTCCCTCCAAACCATCGGAATCCCAAACTTCAGTGAAGTTTTCGTGCCCTTCGTCCACCGCCGGAGGTATTCCACGCACTTCTTGCAGACCGTGTGCGGTGCCCAGGGCTTATCTTGGTCACCCAGCTTGACTTGAAAGTAAGCCAGGTAGGCGTTCTTCACAAATCCCGTGATGTTCTTCCTGTCCACTGAAAGCGTGTATTCTCCGCAGATGTAGCAGAAAACGTCTGGATTATTTATGCATGAACGTCGCGCAGAAGCCATATCAATCTGAAATAGTAATAGAAATATGCAGTTGACTGTCAGACAATAAAAATTAGAATAAATTTTATACTATAGTAAGAAAAAAAGGCATCTATTGGAATGATTAACTGTTACAATCTTAAAGGCTTCTTTTGTTTTCATATGTCCTGAATAATCCCATTAAAACCCCTAATATTAGCATATTGAAGCCTATAAAAAGGCTTACATTTCAGCGAAAAATGGTCATGTAGGCCTATGGCTGTATCTCAAAAAGTTGACATGATAAAGCAAAATCAATGTGATATTCGGACTCAGAACACCAAAATTAGTCTAAATCAGCTGAGAAACCCATGACGTTTTTTTGGTTGTTGCCCAGTGACATCATTCGCTTGCCTTCCATCATGTCGTCCAACTGCTTAGGCACCCACTGACATGAAACCTTCCGGTACCATAGCGCTCCTGGAACGATGTCGTAAGCACTCCCATACAATACGCCAAGACGTCGGGAAATGGCCGTGATTTGCACGCACCGATCTGCTTCCAACATTGCATCCGCTCGGGATTATGGTCATTAGTCAGCAAGAAACGCGGCCTCCACGATCGCTCATTGAGATGCTAGACTTCATGGCCTTTGTCGAACTAACAACACCACCACGACCTCACAATTCTCAAAACGAATCAGTTTTCCCCACATGTGGGCTGCATTTCCCTGTAGATCTCGATGGGTGTTCGTCACTTGCTCCATAGAAATCAACTCAAGCTTCGTTGCTCTAACGCCACGGACGTGTGAACCACAACCGCCGTGCGGCGGAGCTACCGGAAGATAAGGTCGGAACGAACCAAGATGGGTCCAACGCTGGGAATGGATATGTCGACTTCGCATTTATAACCTAATTTGGCTACAAAAAGTAGGGGCTAGGACTTGCTGATTTGGTCTCACACATGTAGTGTCCCCCGTCGCGTTTTTCAATCTGTATCTGAAGGATAATTTCGAGAACCACTGTAGGTATTTTGATACGGTTCTCACTGATACTACCGCTGCGCAAGACAACTCGTCCGGCTGCAGGCACAAGGGAAACCCGCCGTAGGCGGCTCTCTGACACAGTGGAAACTTGGTAGGTTGAAAGAGGAGCGAAAATAAAGGGACACGTACTTCGACTTACAGTCAATATTTTTCGAGAGACTCACACTCCAGCTTTCGACGCGACTTCGTCAGTCCACTAGCGCATCGTACACTACTGACCATTAAAATTGCTACACAACGAAGATGAGGTGCTACAGACATGAAGTTTAACCGACAGGAAGAAGATGCTGTGATATGCAAATGATTAGCATGCAACATTGTGCACTCACACAAGGTTGGCGCCGGTGGCGGCACCTACAACTTGCTGACATGAGGAAAGTTTCCAACCGATTACTCACACACAAACAGCAGTTCACCGGCGTCGCCTGGTGAGACGTTGTTGTGATGCCTCGTGTAAGTAGGAGAAATGCGTACCATCACGTTTCCGACTTTGATAAGGGTCGGATTCTAGCCTATCGCAATTGCGGTTTATCGTATCGGGACATTGCTGCTCGCGTTGATCGAGATCCAATGACTGTTAGCATAATGTGGAATCAGTGTAACGGATCGTGCAGCCACGTGTCCATCCCTGAGACAATAGATGGGGACGTTTGCAAGACAACAATCATCTGCACGAACAGTTCGACGACGTCTGAAGCAGCATGGCCTATCAGCTCGGTTACCATGGCTGCGGTTACCCTTGACGCTGCATCACAGACAGGAGCGCCTGAGATGGTGTACTCAACGACGAACCTGGGTGCACGAATGGCAAAACGTTATTTTTTCGGATGAATCCAGGTTCTGTTTACAGCATCATGATGGTCGCATCCGTGTTTGGCGACATCGCGGTGAACGCACGTTGGAAGCGTGTATTCGCCATTGCCATACTGGCGTATCACCCGGCGTGATGGTATGGGGTGCCATTGGTTACACGTCTCGGTCACCTCTTGTTCGCACTGACGGCGCTTTGAACAGTGGACGTTGCATTTCACATGTGTTACGACCCCTGGCTCTGCCCTTCATTCGATCCTTGCGAAACCCTACATTTCAGCAGGATAATGCACGACCGCATGTTGCAGGTCCTGTAAGGGCTTTTCTGGATACAGGAAATGTTCGAATGCTGCCCTGGCCAGCACATTCTCCAGATCTCTCACCAATTGAAAACGTCTGGTCAATGGGTACCGAGCAACTGGCTCGTCACGATACGCCAGTCACTATTCTTGATGAACTGTGGTATCCTGTTGAAGCTGCATGGGCAGCAGTACCTGTACACGCCATCCAAGATCTGTTTAACTCAATGCACAGGCTATCAAGGGCGTTATTACGGCCAGAGGTGGTTGTTACGGGCACTGATTTCTCAGGATCTATGCACCCAAATTGCGTGAAAATGTACTCACATGTCAGTTTTAGTATAATATATTTGTCCAATGAATACCCGTTTATCATCTGCATTTCTTCTTGGTGTAGCAATTTTAAAGGCCAGTAGTGTACTCATCCTAAATTATACTAAGGACAAAGACACACACCCATATCCGACCGCTCATCTAATCCCGCGCGGCTGTAGTTAACTGCCAAAGCATTTGCAGCGAAACGCCAGAGTTCGATGTGCATCTGGAAAGCAATGAAGCCTACGGAATCTGAGGTACAGAAACAAGGTTTCGCCTGACATTGATAGCTATAACGTTTTGGGGAAAATTTAACTTACTGTAAAAAAGATAGGGTAGTGGGAAATGCGGTTGTTGTATTTTTTTTAGTAAACAAGGAACTCAGACCCACCGAGAAAGAATTTGAAGCTGAATGAGAGATTCTTTGGGCAAGACTCTTTGGGAAAAATGGCAATTGTATCATTCGATCGACCAGCAGATTCACGTCCTAAGTTTAGAGGAAACCTCATTTGTTTGCACGTAAGTTCCCCAATCATACCGTAATCATTGATGGAGATTTTGGTCATGCAGCAACCCAATTGTAAAATTACAATTTTGGTAGAAACGATCATGACAATTCATCCTTGGAAATGTTATGCAATCCCTTCTTCGAAAACTACTTAGAACATAAAGATTGGAAACGAACTCTTGTACACCAACTTTTGTGTACAGTCACTCGTGAGTGAGACAGGAACTGAAATTTAGGCTACCGAAGCAAAGGGTAAAATGTTTAACTCCAGTTCATATATTCCTCTGCAAAGAAAAAACCCAGAAGAATTATCCTACTTTAATTTTCGTAGCATGTATAACATACCCTGAGCCAAAATATAATGAGATATCTCGAACAAAAAGCCAGCCAGCATCGTTTCTGTATACATCGAACATGGAAGACCCAGCTCACACATTAACCATGTGATATAGTCAGAGTTTTGATCAAAGCAGTCTGACTGATGCAGTATTTCCTGATTTCCGAAAATTATTTGACCCAGTACAACATCTGCACTTCCTATCAAAACCAATTCTAGAATATTGCTCATTTGTGGAACCTGTACGAAACAGGAGAGCTTTAAGAGTCCGAGGAGTGTAGTTCACATAGTAACACTGTCAGCAGGGGAGTAAGGGTGGCGGCACCCGACATTCAGGGCAGAACACCAAGAGAGATGGTGCTGGTTCATCTGAGGGCCGCAAGGTATATCTCCCATGAAGAATTTCGACCATCAGTCCCGCTAAACAACACTTCCTCAACGGTGGTAAAGTGTGCATAGTATGTCATGTAAGAGGGAATAACACATATACAGTCGATTTTGAAACTGTTCTTCCGTATTTTTTTGTGAAAAAAGTGACAGTTTCCCTTCACAAAGTATCATACAATGCAAAGATAAGAGATGTTAATATAAAACCTCTAAAAACAAGATTTATGTGGCTGCTTGCTATATTCGCAACAGCTTCTCAGATATAAAATCATTGGTAGGCTAAAAGCTCTTAGAGAAGTCAGTGAGCACGTAAGGCAATAACTTCAGGGACAGTGCTTTGCCGATTCCGAACACTACGTTGTTTTAGAAATATACGGTAGTTACGAATGGCAGACCACTTTCTGTTGCAGTATAAATAACTACTTGATAGCTGCATTAAGATACGTTATTCGTGATGTGCACAGTTTGCCCGTAAAATGCTGTTCAGCTGTGTTTCAATTTTATTAAGGTAGATTCAGCAGTGAAATCATGGTTGTCTAATGGGGTTGTTTTGAATATGATCTCAAATTGAAAAAAAAAAACTACTGTTTACAACAGACAGTGATGAGAAAGATGTGGAAAACGATATAGAATGTCCATGAGATTGGTATGTCTCCACAGTATAAATTGCAGTAATTATCAGATCAAGTTTTATATTGTAAAATTGTTAACTTTCCAATTTATTGTTTATTCCTCACTATTATATTATAAAATAATGAAGTAATTATGAAACAGATTGTGTCCGTGTCTGTATGCGTATGTTCGTGTGTGTATGTGTGTATGTGTGTGTGTGTGTGTGTGTGTGTGAGAGAGAGAGAGAGAGAGAGAGAGAGAGAGAGAGAGACAGAGAGAGAGAGAGGAAGAGAAGAAATTATTACTTTGGATAAGAGGCAATACAAGGTTGTACAGTATTTTGGAGCTTAGAGGTTTAGATATACAAATACGTCTGTACATAAATGATGCATAGTTGTAATCCTAGAATCACTTTTCACATTATTACGGAGGTATGGTAATGTATACAGTCAACACTGTGTTTCACAGAAATAACTAAAACACCATTTCCATCTGTCGTAAAGTTCTAGAGATCTGTAATTATAACTGCATATAGCAATAGCGCTTAGCGTTCATCATTTAGCTTTCACCATTTAGCGTTAACTATTTGGTGTTTACCGTTATTTATACAGCATTTACTGTCTACCATATAGCACTTACCATTTAGTGTCTACCATTTAGCTTTTAGTGTTACCTGTTCATTGTTTAAAGTCAAGCATTTAGTGTTTACGATTAGCTTTCAGCATTTACTCTTTAGCGTTTATCAGTTATGGTAGTATTTAATGTTTAGTTTTTATGGTACCGTATTTACCATTTACCATTATATGTTTTATGTTTACCTTTTAGCATTCACTGGAGGTTATGTGGGGCATAAAGAACAAAACTCATCTATTTACATCATATTGGAATTTTGTTACTTCTCTATGACTGGTCCGAAAAAATAGAGGTAAATTATAAAGGATACATTCGCTCTCTAAGTATGTTATGTAACTTGAATACCATTTTATATTGGAAATAATGCATATATTTGGCTTTCAAATACATAACGAATATTTTTGACTTTCAAGTGTAGGCTGCACGTTTTACTGCATTTCTGACACGTCATTTAAATATTACAATAAATGGGAATGAGCGTATGGCACCGTTGGCCGAGAGGCCCCCTCTGGGGAAATTCGGCCGCACAGTGCAAGTCTTACTTCAGCAGAAGCCACACTGGGTGTCTTGCCCGCCGGTGATGAGAATGAAATGAAGGGGGGGGGGGGGTGAGGCAAGCACCCAGCGAAGCAGGTGGACATTTAAATATTACTCTCTCACTGGTTGGAAAGATGAGAGAATTGTTCTGTTTCCGTCATCTTGGAATTCTAGTATTGTGATGGAGGTAAGGAGTACTACACTGTGAACGGTTGGAGATACAGTGGACTGGGAGGGGAGAGGGCAGGGGAGAGTGTTTTCAACTTTCTGTTTACAGGATGTCTTGTGTTAATACTTTTCTCCGATTCCTTGGTAAATGGCAGGAGAGATGTCGGGGAATGAAGCACAGCTGAGCTAGCTACTTCACGCCGAGTCACACTTTGTCGCTGTGTTAGCGGTTTTATGTGCCTCACCCGTCGCTGTTGTCGCAAACCTCATGTGTACGGAGTGTTTTGGCAAAATGTCAACAGTACTGCCCATTGGCTTATTTCATTACCACACTGTTTGTGCTGGTGCCCACTGCGTATATGTGAGTTGCAAAAACTTTAAAAAAAAAATTTGCCTTCCAGCGACTAAATAATCAATGCACTGCCGTTTATTGATTCGTACTACACTGTGCAATAGAAGACATCAGTCATTAGTATGATGTACAAGAATCCTCCAGGTGTTATTCCGTCATATACTTTTTCTACATTCATATAATGAGTTCCATACGCAAATTTTCTTACAAGGCTTTACGCCGGTGTAATATTTTACCCTTGTGTATACTCTTTCGTAAACTAATGTATGATGAAGAAATATAGCGCTATGACTAGGCCTAGGTCGTTGTCACCATTTAAAAACAATTGCATTAGAAATTACAAACGACGTCGTTTATGAGCTAAAGAAGACAACAGCTAGCCTTGTTGATTACAGACGGTATGCTAACGGCAGTTTGCGATCTTGAACCGTGTGGCTGGCTGTGGATAGGATGTAAACAATAAGTTTATTTCAACTAGCAAGCTGCTGCACGCACACATTTTGAGGTGGTTCTACAATGAAGCTAATAAACCTTGCCTTATTGGCGTCTTGCTTGAAAACAAAATGTGGGGGTGCAGCAACGTGTAGTCAGTCGTCAGTTTTTCTGCAATCATAATATCGTCTGGCGAAAGGGCGGTCAAGTTCTAATCTTGCGGAAGCGTTACAGCATCAAGGAACCGTGCAGGATTTGAGGAAGAATATTGTTAGGCATAAATTTCTCCACATACGAAAAATGAATTGACCAACATATACTACCTCCCCGTTCAGGATTTTGCGGAGATGTTTTTAATGTATCAACAGAGTGGCTGGCTCACCCAAGATTTTTGTAAGCGGTCAGCCGGTTACATTTCCCTGTGTTGTTATTTTAGCTCTTCTGTGTTTTGTTTTCACTCTGTTTTACTTTCTATATCTTTCTTGATCTTCCCTCCTCACTGGTTTTAGTGCATGTGAGATTGCCTGTGCGATCGGGAGATTGTCTGGTGATTTCGAGGGCACGTTTGTACGACAGTTTTAGTTCTTATCCACATTCGTTTGTTTCAATAAATGTCAGGGCGCTGATAACCTCGCTGTTGGGCGCCCATTAGATGCCAAAACACACACATACACCTTTCAGGAATGTATAGAAGGGGTTCGTAACGCCGTTATGGCTTCGGAGCTTCAGTGATGAGGAAGCGAACGAAACTGCTGTATTCTGCAAGGGGCTAAGCTCGAAGACCGATCGCGCTTGATATTTTTTAATAAGCCCGTGACTTTTGCCGAATTACACAGATTAGTGCATCAGGTTGATTCGATTCGTTTCACCGATACTAAGCGGGAAGGTGCGAGGTGCTTTTCACAAAAACCGAGAGTTGGACAGGGCGCGGAGAGTAGTCGAGATGCCACGTTGGTTAAAGCCACATTGGTGTTTCCGATGCGGTGATCCTGGACTAATGGTGAGCCGGTGTCTTGCGCCACGGAACCAGCGTCTGACCAGCTGACACCGAAAGCGTGCGGGTGCGTTGAAGTTTAAATCTCCTATTTAATGCAGCAGCCGCATTCGACGTTCTGTAAATTCACTTTTGCCCCTTGTTTGTGCTGCAGTAAACCATGAATTCGTGTGTGCTATAATTGATTCAGAAAGTAGCCTTTAACTGCTTGATTATTACTTGTATATTTTCAGTCGCAGCAGTTGTGAGTTTCCTAGTCTAAAGTCGGTCTTGCAGGGAGGTCGTACTGCCAATGGGCAGGTGTTGCCTCTGACTGGTAGCTATGAGTTTTCTTGGCCCGTCCAATTCGAAATTGTCAAGAATTTTTTGCGTTAATGGCCTTGTGTTGCGACTGGATTCAGCGTAGTAGTTTTATCATGAATTATGTGGGTAGGGCGTTTTCTTTTAAATTTTACCCCAAAAAGAGCTACGAATTGTGCCAGTGTATTCCGGTCACAGGGAAAGACAGCGTTACTGCGCGTGGTGTAAGTGTAAGGTAGGTCATGTTTGTGATCCTGAGGTCAGTGATTCCGGTGTCAACCTGTGGTTGATTATAGGCTATTAAATGAGAAGTTGGTCTTTGAATCTGTGCCGCTGTCCGATTTGCTCCACTGTTTCACCTGGTTTTCTGGTTCTCGTTCTTTTTCTATTTTCGATCTTAATCAGGCTTACCACGAGATCCACTGACTGAAAATTCTAGACAACTGACAGCGTTTCGTCCGGATTGCATTATGTTCGAATTTAGCCGTGTACCATTTGGCTTATGGATTGGGGTTGCTGTTCTCTCCAGACTTCGGGCATAATATTGGGGGATGTAAAATTTAAATGCCGGCCGGAGTGGCCGAGCGGTTCTAGGCGCTACAGTCTGGAACCACGCGACCGGTACGGTCGCAGGTTCGAATCCTGCCTCGGGCATTGATGTATCAGATGTCCTTAGGTTACTTAAGTTTAAGTAGTTCTAAGTTCTAGGGTACTGACGACCTCAGAAGTTAAGTCCCGTAGTGCTCAGAGCCATTTGAACCATTTTTGTAAAATTTAAATCAGGTTGTTATTACTTAGATGACATGGCAATTTATAGTACTACCTTCCAACGACATTTACAATACCTGGAGGAGGTTTTAGCCACTTTCTTGCCACTTGTCTTACTGTAGAGCCTTCGAGAACTAATTTAGCTGAGTAGGAGTTTTATTCCCCTGATCATTTGGTATCTGCTGGCCGGATCCGAGAAGATCAAAAAAGGAGCACGTACTTACAGATATTTTCCCCACCTAAGACCAAGAAGGGTGTCGTCCGGTCCATTATGACAGCGAACGACGAAAGTTCATCCCTAATTTTGCCCCCCTTGAACCAGATGCATAAGAAGAATCAGACATTTGAGTGCAGGGTGTCACAGCTGTCTCCCTGATTAACCGTCCAGTGCTAGCCATTTCTGACTACGCATATCTGTTTTGTCGTGCAGACCGACGGTTCAAAATTGGGTATCGCTGCGGTACTATTCCAGGAAATCAGGGAGAACGTAGACCAATTGCGTGCGCTTCAAGGTCCCTTTCGCCAGTAGGACTTCAATATTATGTTTACAAGTGTGAGGCCCTGGTGGTAGTGTTCCCCCTCGAAAAGTTTGTTCGACGTCCATCTCCGGGAACTTTGTCTTGAAACAGACAACCAAGCCTTAAGTTGGGTACTCGCCAGCCCAGGAACACGGGACGAATTGTCCAGCGGGCCGTGGCCGTGGGCATTTCTGCGTTTCGCTTTACCATCAGGCATATTAGGGGAACTGACAACGCTATTGCAGAAGCACTGAGTCGAATGTTCGAGCAGAGGTGCAGTCACCACAATAAGGAACAGGGAATAAGGGAACCAGCTTGGATTGCTGAGGTACTAACTGTGGTGTCACCGCCAGACACCACACTTGCTAGGTGGTAGCTTTAAATCGGCCGCGGTCCATTTAGTACATGTCGGACCCGCGTGTCGCCACTGTGTGATCGCAGACCGAGCGCCACCACAAGGCAGGTCTCGAGATACGGACTAGAATTCGCCCCAGTTGTACGACGATTGCTAGCGACTACACTGACGAAGCCTTTCTCTCATTTGCCGAGAGACAGTTAGAATAGCCTTCAGCTAAGTCCATGGCTACGACCTAGCAAGGCGCCATTAGCCTTACATAGTTTGATAGTTATCGTATGAAATGTCTCATCAAGAACGTTGTAAACCAATGACGGATTAAAAGTTAAGTATTCCCAAAGCAACGCACTTTTCTTTATAGCAATTCATTGAGCGTCCTGTTTCAGACTTCAAGATATTCTGCGTGAGCTTATAGCGTGCCTATCGGCCCCCTCAAAATAACACTGTGTCGGCCCTTCTGTCGACACATCACTAACCATGGTCCAGAAGTTATTTTGTAATTTGGAACACCATCAAGACCAAGACCCTGCTCTGTCTAAGACTGAACAAAATTTATTAAGCGGCAAATCATTGCCGAATATAACATGCAAAAGGGAATATTCTGTTATTAGAGCAAGCGGGATAAGCAGACCAAGATTTGTGTTACGGAAGACTTGGTTGCCGCAATTTTCCATGGCTTTCATAAGTCTGTGATTGGAGGGCATTTACCAATCTGTTGGATCCTTGGCCGGGTTAGGGAACTTCTTAGTTAACCTTGCTTGTATCAAGATATATAGCATTTGGTGGGACAGTGCCATGAATGTAAAATTGCTAAACCCAGTTCCAATATACAATGAAGGCTTTCACGACCAGATGGTACTATTGTTGATAATTCTTCCGGGTTATATGGCCGTGGTCCATGGAATTCTTCTATTCCTAACGTTTCGTCCAATACTACGTTGTACATCCTCAGAGGTATGGCTGGTCCTGCCGAGTGCGATTACTCCTACGCATGCACCAGTGGAAGAGATTGTAGTGAATGTGGAAGCAGGGATTCGAACCCTCCCTAAGGCAACTGCTAATGCAATTCGTTTTGAAATCACAAGGGTCTTATGCCATATTAAGCCATTGGAGAGTAATTTAACTAAGGAGGAGGAAAAGGCTCTCAGGGATTTAAATGCGGACGAAGAGATAGTTGTTGTTCCATCTGATAAAGGGAATGCCACTGTGGTGATGAACAAAGAGGACTACAGAAGTAGGATTTTGGATCTATTAGTGGCGGGACATTACAATAAACTTAGAAGAGACCCGACGGCTGTTATTTTGAGGAAAAATAATACGTTGATAAAGTCTTCTACTTCCATTCCACAGAAAGCTAAAAACGTTTTGCTAAGGAGTGAAGCTAAGAGTCCCAGACTTTATGGTTTACCTAAAGTTCACAAAATAAATCTCCCTCTGAGACCCATTGTTAGTGCGATCGATTCCCCTACGTATCAAATATCTAGGTATCTAGGTACTCTTCTACAACCATACATTGGTAAGACTGATTCTTATGTGAGGGATTCACGTCATTTTATTGGGAAATTGAAACTCTAACCTTGGCTCCTGAAGACATTCTTGTCAGCTTTGATATTGTATCTCTGTTTACTATGATTCCGGTCAATGAAATTATGGTTCACATAACGGAAGTTTTCCCTGAAGATTTGACCGCTCTATTTAGACACTGTCTCACATCTAGCCAGTTTCAGTGGGATGAGGAGCTTTATGAGCAAGTGGATGGTGTTGCCATGGGTAACCCGTTAAGTCCTGCGATTGCCAATTTTTACATGGAGAAATTTGAACAATTAGCTTTGAATAAAGCAAATAAGAAACCATGTTGTTGGTATCGTTATGTAGACGACACTTTGGTGGTTTGGACACACGGTAAAAATGCCTTAGACGATTTTTTTCATTATCTTAATAGCATAAACCCTAAAATTCAGTTTACCATTGTAGTGGAAAAAGACCAGAATATTTCGTTTCTCGATGTGTTAGCCATGAGACAGACCGATGGCAGTCTAAAACATAAAGTGTTTCGGAACAGCACACATACTGATAGATAATTACATAAGAACTTCATTCATCACGCCAACAAAAAAGATGTGTAATCAAAAGTTTACTGGACAGGGCAAAACGGATTTGTACGCCGGAACATCTGGATACGGAACTGAATCATCTGAAACAGGCCTTCGAAAAGAATGGATACTCAAACAAAGAAATTAATAGAGTGTTAAGATCTAATAACAGCAAACCAAAGGACAAGCATGGTACACTGCAATGGAAGAATACGGTGTCTTTACCTTTCATTAGTAAGGTTACAGATCGATTCGGCAAAATTTTGCTGAATCATAAAGTGAAACCGGTATTCAAACCTACCAGCAGAATACGACAAGTACTTCGTTCTGTTAAAGATAGAAGGCCACCATTATCATCTAGCGGTGTGGATAAAATTCCGTGTACTTGTGGCAAGGTCTAAATTGTTACTACGAAAAGATGTGTGAATACGAGGGTAAAGGAGCATAAAAGTCTTTGCCGACTGGGAAAAACAGATAAATCAGCCGCTGCGGAACGTGCACTTCAGTCAGGTGACCATGTAGTTAAGTTTTCTGAAACTACAGTTTTAAGTGCTACCTCGAACTATTATCCACGACTGTATAGGGAGGCTATTGGAATTTATAAACATGAAGATAATTTTAGTAGAAAAGAAGAGGCCTTGAAATTAAGCGAGATATGGACAGTGGCGTTACAGAATCGATAAGTGATTTTTATCTATGACGGACTATTATCGATAGTTATATTTTATCCTTGACTAGTTTTCTCTCTGCTGCTATGTGCAAGATAGACCACGCCCACTTTCCTCGGTATTTAGGCCGCTTTCCGACGGCCGACTCGTCAGTCGGCAGGACTCAGCAGGACCAGCCATACCTCTGAGGATGTCCAACGTAGTATTGGACGAAACGTTAGGAACAGAAGAATACCATAGACCTCGGCCATATAACCCGGAAGAATTTTCAACAGCAGTTCCAATACTTGCAGGGGATTTTTGAAATCGTCAAGTGATCACTTTCTCATGAATACGCTCTTTGTTGATTACGTCCGCTCCTCCCATGTAATAGTGACACCAACCGGTACATTCTGTTCATGTGTTGATGCCTTCTCAGATTAGCCTGGTTGGTACCAAGAAGTAGGGTGACTGTTGGGTGAACTGTTCTTCACTTGTCACCGATGTTTTTCATAGTTGTCACTCCCTGTACCATTACCGTGCAATGCTCCTGTCTTCTTTTCTACAACTGGTTACAGATTCTGCTTCGACAACGCACGATCTCATTCGACGACTATACCATACTGACCGAAACCATGATTTGTTGAAGGAGTGAACTACAATCTGCAGGCAGCCATTATTATTTTCCATTCTCATTCACTCCACAAGTGTTTTCCTTATGTACCATGGTTTAATTTGGCTGTTAATTACATCTACCATAAAGTCCTTAAAACCACCCCACTTCCTTGATGTTTGCTCATGGTCTCAACTTCCCTTGGCCAATCTGTGGTCAGTTAATGCCCTGCTCCCTGAGAAATGGACTCGTGACCTAATTTAAGAGAACTGGAAACAAGTGTGACGAAATATTAGTATCACACACTAGAGGCAAGTGCGCCGTTACAGTCAGGGGCAAAATGAGTTAAAGGTGCCTGTTGGTGATAAGGTTTCATCTAAAACCTTTCTGCCGGGCGTGAAGATATGGCCCCAATTTCTCATAAATTGGCACCGTGCTTTGCAGCACCTTGTGAGGTAATCCAGGTTCTTAAGGCAGTCACCCAAATGGTACGTAACATTGATACTGGGAAGTTTTCTAGAGTACATATCTCCAAGGTCAAGGGATGGACCTAAATTCTCTGTTCCTCGTTTGACATAAATTAGCGGACGAGCGTTGTGCAGATTTTGATGGGGAATAATGAGCTCTGGCGCTTGATTCGATATATCACTAGTGGGCTGGCTCCCGATCCTTGCATGGCAAATTGTGTGGCTGATGGTATGAAGCAAGTCCCACAAATGACGCGAGTGGTATGTCGGCATCGAGTGAGTCCACAGAATGAGGAAGCGGAGCTGCGCTATGGAGCGCAGCAGCAGTTGCGAACTTAGAGATGGTGCCGCGAGTGGCGTGTGTGGAGTCAAGGAGAGGGACTGTGTTGTGCCCTGGTCGGTGAGGCTGCCTGCCTGTGTGGTGTTTGGACGCCGGTCTCACTACTGGGAGGAGCGAAGACCTTCAGCTGCTGATTTTCATCCAGCACCTCTCGGTGACCCATGTGAACAATTCCAGTTTCTGAATGATAATGGCATGTTTACTTGTAAAGGACAACGTCCTGCGGTGCTTTAAATTTATAGTGAAACTTGTGGACAAGAGTTCCAGCATTTGTTGAGGCGTAATTAGGCTCCACTTAAGACAGCTAATGTTCTGAAGCAGTGTGCTAACGAAAGTGTTATGTAGTTGTGACTGTTAGAAAGATCGCTTTGCTCTTATTAGCCTAATATTCTGCCGTGAGTTGGGTGGCTATTATTGATGTTCCAGTAATAATATTCATTGCCTGACTTTTGGTTGAGTACCCAGTTTTTTGCAGCTTCAATTAAAAGCTGTTGCTAATGTGAACAGGCAGTGTTTGCATAGACTAATGTAGGAACGTTACTCTCACTTCCCTTAGGTGGAATTGGTTTGTTCCCCCTTTGTAATTTTTCATCCTTGTGTGCAACAATACGTTCATTTAGAGTTTTAGTGTGCCGTAGTTGAGTCCATCTGGGGGGCCTGGTGATGTGGGTAGTTAACAGGCGGCAGTTTAGGGCAGATCTCCGCTGCCATGGCCGGTCACGGATGTGGTGCTGCTCCCTTAGCGACTGATGCACTGAGGTGCCGGTGTCAGAAAAGGCCGAGCCCTCTCATGTCGGTCTGCTGGCAGTTGGAGGTAGGAACTGTGAAACAGTAAAACGTTTACTGTGTGTGTCTTACTCTGTTATACACATATGGCTTTATTCAGATGGCTACGAACGGTTAAATTCGGACTTTACTTCGCACTGATCTCTTGGTGTTTAATGAATCATTTGTTGAGCGCCTTGGGGCGTTTGGTCTTAAATATCTTAGACTTCGTGAGCACGGTGGTGCATGTTCCTTAATTACAAGTGCTACGAATACACTAAGCAGATTCAGAAGGTTGTACGCTGCAGTAGGTACTGGGAGATGAAGAAGCTTGCACAGGATAGAGTAGCATGGAGAGCTGCATCAAACCAGTCTCAAGACTGAAGACCACAACAACAACGACAATGGGAGGGTTATTAACATAGTGTAGTAAGAGCCAGGCGCGTATTTTTCAGAAATTGCAAATATTATTCAAATTGTTTTGAAAAGATAAATTGTTATTTACAGGTCGTTTAGTTAACGTTAGGCGCATATTTTTTTAAGTCTAAAATTCATTTCTATTCTTATGAACATCAAAATTTTGGAGTATTGTGACGTGTATAAACTACAAACTGTTTACTGTGTAATCAGTACTTCATTGGTGTATTTCAAGCAGGAAGATATTTGCTGCATTGGTCCACACACTCACTGGTTAAACTCGTAAAAATAAATTATCGAGCAAACCGTGAATGAAATTGCCGTTGCTGCGCTAACCATCCCACTCCACAGCCTTGTATGCTGAAATGTCTCTATGACAGCCCCCCTCCCTCCCCACCCACAGGGCACACCACTCTTTGGTCAGTTCGTGCTTCGCTACCATGGAGCCTCAGCCTTTGCAGCATCTTTTGCCTTCTGTGCTGCATGTCTTTCCTCCTGCTATCCTGTTTGCGCTGCTTTGGAGGACCTGTCTAGGATATTTTTGGGAATGTGTTCTGAATTTTCAGTAGCCTCACATCAGAACAGGCCCCACAATATTTTTTTTTTCTTTCTTTCCACTTCGTACTCAATCTCCTATTATTCATCCGCTTCAACGCTTGAGGTTCCTCTTTATTTGTTTCTCCTCCATCCCTGGGTGCTCCTGAAAGCTAGCCCATGCATCCGCCACATAACAGGTGACTGGGTAACACGTAATTCCCAGCCCTGGGTAGAGAGGTAGGGTCCGCATGCACTCCCTGGTACAGGACAGCCCCAGGGAGAGGTGACTGATTGCCTGAGCTATTACCTTCCCAAATTTCCAACTGGCCACTCTGTCAGGAGCTTGGAAGGTGTGACATGAGGCGTGAACGATCACCTGAAGTGGGTATGCCACCCCTCTGAGAAGGGGCCCAGTTGGAAGGAGCACGCCATTGCGTTTGAGACGCTGGCAATCACGGGGGATTTTCTCACAATGATCCAGTCACCATCTCAGTCTACATCTACTAAATGCAGATAGAATGAAGATAAACATTCCCAGACTCTCTCAGCTTCACGTCGGGTCCTTGTGGTCTCATATACCGAAGAAGGTCAGTCCTTTTCTACAGTTAATCCATTCAGAGAGGTGCTGATGCCGTTACCGACCCTGTGAAATCCTGCTCTCCTTTATGTAATGGCAATTTGCTTAGGAAGACTAATGGTGATACTCAAGCCCAACGACTGCTGGCAGCTTCGCTCCTCCATGACTAACCTGTTCATGTTGAGGCCCATCGAAAGCTGGATTTTTCGTGTGTCGTTATTTGCACATGGTTGCTCGACGATCTGACCGTCGTGAATGAAGTCCATCGGGTAATGTAAAAGGTTGATGCAACCTTAGTGGATAAATGCACTCTTTTTCTCCCGTTCGATAGGATAGTGCTCCATCAATGATCAGAGCAGGCTATAAAGTCATCAACGTCCAGCTGTACATTCCAAGCTCGATACAGTACTACCAGTGTCAACCTTACAATCACACTCGATGGTCCTGTCGAATCAGAATCAAATGTGTTACTAGTGTTAGGGATGCTCATGAGGGCGATGGCCGACCTCCTTCTTCCCACTATATCAACTGCAATGGCAACCACGCAGCATTATCCCAAGGATGTCCCGTGTGTCTCGACGAGGGGAGCGTCTGGGAGATCTGGGTAAAGAAAAAGTCCTTATATTGTCTCTCCCAAGCTGCTGGTTACTAGAAAGCCCTGCGTTTTACAATCTGGCACTTACACTACTGTTCTTGCTACACCTCGATCCACGAAAGACACAGCGACGCAGGCTTGAGACGTCAAATTCTGCACCAGAGTTGTAAAATCGCCCAGTGTCACGGTAGCATCCCCATCTCCTGCAGCTGTGCAAGAAGTAACTGTATCTCCACCTTTGGGGCGAAATCACCTGCTACACACCGGGAAGCTGGAAAGGACAGACGGAAATCTCCCATGAACACTTCTTCCATCCCTCTGGCCAGCAAACATGCGGTCTTCCTCCGCCAACCGCAAAGGCTCCCAGAAATGATACAGAGGTAAATGGTCTCTTTTGCCGAATCAACGATCCTCTACAACGGTGTCGATGGTGCGCACCGCCTACCGTTTACCCGCCCTGGAATCCGCAGGACAACCCAGTTAGGATGCTGATGTCTTCGTAGATCTCATGGAACAGGATCCTCCAGCCTCTGAACCCTGTAGCAGTGAGTCTTGGAAGGCTGGCACTCGGCGACTGCATAGGTGACAACCCTTCACTTTTTTCCCTTCTCCGCTTTCCCTGTCGTGACTCTTCCCCAATGGAATGTTCACAGCATTAGATCCAACAAGTAGAAATTACGTCTGCTCTTGAAATCATGGCGTTCACTTCTTTTCTGCCTCCGGAAAACAAAATTGCGTCCTCCCGACTGTTTTGACATCTCGCATTCCTTTCCAGCTGGCTTACACCTTCCCCCGAGGACGGCATTCTGTCTGATCCTGGATGAGCAGCATTGCTTATCCAGGATTACATTTATAGTCAAACCGTCTCAACTGCTGTTGCAGTCCACATTTTCCTTCCTCATTTCAACTTTTCTCTTTGTAATGTCTACATCCCTCGATCATTGGGTGTTGATCCACGCCGATTTTGCAGCTATCGATATCCGTTCCGAGATGTTAACTTTTCGGCGCTTGTGTTCGGTTGCGAGGTGGCTCGGCGGTGAGAGGATCGACGGGCGAGCGAGAGAGGTTGTTTCAAGGTGGGTAGAAGACGGTGCGATTGCCCGAGGAAGGGAGGTAACCCGGTCGGTGAAGAGGTGTTTTGAAAAGGCATTCTACAGGTGACAGTTGTAACGCTTGTGTCTTGAAGTTGTCTGCACAGCCAAGCAGTTGGTGGCCGTTAACCGATTACATTCTATTGGAAGACTGCACTGGCGACCTACTTCTCTGACGATTATTTGGCTAACGTGATAAGGTGACATCATTCTATTTAAGTCTTTCACTGGCCATGCACTTTCTGCCTTCCATATTGCAAGTGCTCAGTTATGAAAATCTGTTGGTAATCCATGTTGTGGTCGGACACTACGCAATTTGTTGCACCATTCTGTCGAACTGTTGTTACTTGGTGTCTAGCAACGTCGGCATTCTGCCTTAACACCGAAGCCGTGGGGATCCTACATCTATATCAACATCTACATGGTTACTCTGCAATTCACACATAAGTGCCCGGCAGAGGGTTGATGGAACCATTTTCATACTACTTCTCTACCATTCCAGTCTCGAATGGCGCGTGGGAAAATGGAACACCTAAATCTTTCCATTGGAGATCTGATTTCTCTTATTCTATTATAATGATCATTTCGCTCTACGCAGGTGGGTCTCAACAAAATATTTTCGCATTCGGAAGAGAAAGTTGGTGATGAAATTTCGTAAATAGATCTCGCCGCAAAGAAAACCGCCTTTGTTTTACTGACTGCCTCTCCAGATCACGTATCATATCACTTACACTTTCACCCCTATCGCGCAATAACACAAAAAGAGCTGCCCTTCATTGCACTTTTTCCATGTCCTCCGTCGATCCCACCTGGTAAGGATCCCATACCGTGCAGCAGCATTGTAGCAGAGGACGCACAAGAGTAATGTAGACTGTCTCTTTAGTGGGTTTGTCGCATCTTCTAAGTGTTCTGAAACAAAGCGCAGTCTTTGTTTTGCCTTCCACACAATATTATCTATGTGGTAATTTCCAATTTAAGGTGCACGTAGTTGTAATTCCTAGGTATTTAGTCGAATTGACAGCCCTTAGATTTGATCGATTTATCGTATACCCAAAGTTTATCGGATTTCTTTTAGTACCCAAGTCGATGACCTCGCATTTTTCTTTGTATAGTGCCAATTGTCACTTTTCGCACCATACAGAAATTCTCTCTAGATCATTTTGTAATTGGAACTGATCGTCTGATGATTTTACAAGACGGTAAATTGCAGCGTCACCTGCAAGCAATCTAAGGGGGCTGCTCAG
The DNA here is from genome assembly GCF_021461395.2 of Schistocerca americana. Lineage (NCBI taxonomy): Eukaryota > Metazoa > Arthropoda > Insecta > Orthoptera > Acrididae > Schistocerca > Schistocerca americana. Next base: position 65,615,661 of record NC_060121.1, read on the forward strand.
ATTATCACCTAGATCATTTATATAAATCAGGAATAGCAGAGCGCGTATCACACTACCTTGCGGAACGCCAGATATCACTTCTGTTCCATTCAATGATTTACCGTCTATCACTACGAGCTTATTGTGTATAATGTTTTAAAACTGAGTGTTTAGTTTGTTCCAGAGAGTGTTGTAGGTCTTGAACTGTATGATGTACCAAAGTACGCTAACTCCGTGAGATACTTGTGCGGAGGTTTGAATTTCGGCACCAACCAAGGGCTCGATTACCGTAAGGACTGAATATCGTTTGGTGTTTATTTGGGATCATCATGTGTAGAAGTGAGCTCAATCGGTGACTTAAGAAAGGCTCAAGATTGAGATACTTTAATTGTTGCTTGTAAGCTATATCTAGCAGTCGCAATTTGTTTTCATTCTTGCGATACTGCTACCGTGCCTTTTTATTTAAAGTTGTTTTAAGTGATTGATTTTGGTTTTATTAACATAGCACTGTTTCAGACATTTGGTTGTAGCGAGTTGTTGGTGCACCAGCACACGCGATTGCTTGGACTATAATTGTTGACAATTTGTTCTACATCTGTGCCTAGGTGGTGGGTCTGGGCTACACCTCCCAGGTGCACACAACGAGATCTCTCTGAGTTAACCGTTTGGGGAAGCGGCACCCGGGAAGTGAAGTCGGACGCACCCACTGTGCTCCGTGCCCTCCGTCGGTCCGATAAATCGGGCCCGAGCGGCACAACCACGTGTGGCCCGCGTTAGACGCTCCGACGGACGTTCATATCCGCACTTGGTCGATGCCGTGAGCTGGGAACTATTTGTAAGAGAAGTGTCTGATGTATATTATTTCCTGTCTTGTTGGGGGCCCGTGTTTCTTTTAAACGAATATATTTCGGGAAGGTTTTAAAAATGTCTGTAAGTCTACAAGTGAACTTACGATAGCCTTTTTGGCCTGCAGTGTTTTCTATAAAAAGGGTATTACCTTCCTCATTTGAAAAATTGTTATGCATTCATTGGTAACTAAATCCAGCTGATAGGCTTCATGTATAAATGAACTCCCACTTGTAGTTTATTATTATAAATGTTATTTCTTCACTATTTTGTTAATACAAGCCCGCATCTCGTGGTCGTGCGGTAGCGTTATCGCTTCCCACGCCCGGGTTCCCGGGTTCGATTCCCGGCGGGGTCAGGGACTTTCTCTGCCTCGTGATGGCTGGGTGTTGTGTGGCGTCCTAAGGTTAGTTAGGTTTAAGTAGTCCTAAGTTCTAGGGGACTTATGACCACAGCAGTTGAGTCCCATAATGCTGAGAGCCATTTGAACCATTTGTTAATACAAAATATAATTACCCTTTCTTTTAAAAACGAATATATTTGGGAAAGGTTTTAAACTGTCCGTAAGTGAACTTACGGTAGCCCCTTAGGCGTTCAGTGTACTCTACATTTTATAAAAGGGTTTAATCTTTCTAATTTGAAAAGTTGTTATACTTTCTTTGGTATTTATAGCCAACTGAGGGGCTTCATGTACAAATGTTCTCCCACTTGTAGTTTGTGACAATTGTTATTTCTGTTGATTGACTTCAATAAATACTGTGAACAATAAAAGGTGAATGCTCCCCTGCCCTAAGGTCCAGTCCTTCCACTTAGCCCTTTGGGCGTTTTGTGATACGCCGAGGTAATGCCGGTATCAGGTGTCACTGGGGAAGACTTCCTCCAGCTTATTGGTCAGCTCCCTCACCCCTTGTGCTGCTCAGTGACTTCGGTGCACACCAACTCCTCTGGGGCTCTTCCAGAACCTGTCCGAGGGCAGTCCTCTTGGCTGGCCTTCTCAGTTAACTCGACCTCATCTGCCTTAAAACTAAAGCACTCACGCTCCTATCAGACTCCACGTACTCTTACTCCCATTTGAACCTCTCGTTCTGCAGCACCAGCTTGCCTCTCGTCTCGAGTGGTCTTTTCTCTCTGACATGTACTCGAGTGATCATTTCCCGTGTGTTATCCATTTACTTCTCCTACCCCACCAATGTGTAAACCCAACTACCAGCTTTCTAGGGCTAAATGGAGGCATTACTCCTCCCTGGCTATCTTCGCCGAACGGTACAATACCTTACAAACGTTATCCTTACCGCCACAGAAAGCTCTATTCCTTGCACTTTATCTTTACCTCACCGTGTCCCGGTCTCTTGGTGGACAGAGGAGTGTCTCGACGCCGGCTGCGAGCAGAGACGTGCTCTCTGCTTTTCTGATCCTCATCCTACAATGAGGAACTGCATCCTTTATAAATAGTTAGGTGCGGAGCGTCATTCTGTTCTTCGGGACAGCAAAAAAGCTAACTGTATTTCATTTACTAGATCTTTTGGCAGTTCCACTTCCTCTTCACCTTACGTCACCATACGCTTTTACTCTCAGAATTGTGAACACTACAGTGCTGCCTTTACTACGAAGAAGCTAAACCATCGCAATCTTCTGCATCAGGACTGGACGATGTTCTCATTCAGACGTTGCAGCACCTTTCTCTTGTGGGCAAGCACTTTCTCCTTCATACATAAAATCGCATCTGAGCAGATTGCACGTTTCCCAGACACTGGCGTGAGGCCACTGACATACCCACACCTAAGCCCGATAAGGGCGAACGCCTTCCTCCTACTTACCGCCCCATGTCCCTCACCAGGTTTGTTTGCAACGTGGTGGATCGTATGATTCACGCCCAGCTGGTATGGTTTCTCGTATCTCGCAATTTATTAACCACTGCCCAGTGTGGGTTCCGAGAGAGTCGTTCAGCATTCGACAATCTCATCACTCTGTTGATCTATTTCAGTAACGTTTCTCTGCTGAAGCACCAGACTGTGGCTGTGTTTTTTGATTTGGAAAAAGCCTACGAGACCTGCTGGACGACTGGTATCCTCCGTGCTCTATACACTTGGGACTTCCGACGTGGCTTGTCCTGTCTCCGTCAGGAATTTTTAAAAGACGGAATTTTCAAGGTCTGGGTGGATTCTGCCTTGTTGGACATCTCCATGCAGGAAAATTGGGTGCTTCAAGGCTCTGTCCTGAGCGTCGTCCCCTTTGGTGTAGCCATTAAAGCTGTTTTGAATTGTCTCCCAATGGACATCTCTTTCTCCTCTTCCGTCGACGATTTTGCTATCTGTTGCATTTCTCCACGGACCTGTCGCCTTGAGCGTCGTCTTTAGCGATGTCTTTACTCGTGGAGTATCGACTACGGTTTTCGCTTTTCTACTGACAAAACAGTTTGTATGAATTTCTGGCGGCTCAATGGGTTTCTTCCAGGGTGTTTTCACCTTGGGCCCATTGCCCTTACGTTCGCTGAAATTACGAAATTCCTGTGACTCATTCGGGATAGAAAACGTTCTTGGCCCTCTCATGTATCTGATCCGACCGCCCGCTGCACCCGCTCTGCAGTGTCCTACACGTCGTAAGCGGTACTTCCTAGGGAGCGTATCGGACCACAAATCTCCATTTGCATCGATCCATTGTCCGTTAGAAACTATGCTATAGGTGTTTCGTCTATGCATCTGCACGTCTTTCCATCTTACACCGTCTGATTACACTCCACAATCGTGGAATCCGTTTGGGCTTTTACACTAGCCTGGTTGAGAGTCTCTGTGCAGAAGCTGCTTAACTACCGTGGTCCTACCGCCATTGACTTCTCCTCTGCAGATGCGCATGCCGTTTGTGTGCCGTGCGTAGCCACCCATCCTGTGCCACCTCCTTCGATGACTCCTTTGACTGCCAGTATGCAGCACGTCCCTCCTCTCTGCTACCTCCCGGAGTTCGCTCTCGGCTATTGCTCCAGCACCTTAACATCACACTACTTGCCACTTTCCCGATTGGAGTGAACCCTTCACCACATTGCCTTCGTACGACAGCCCGTGTTCCCCATGGGCTTCATTCACTTCATGAGGAAATAACTCCAGATTCGATCTATCGCTGTAAGTTTCTCAACAGTTCTACACAACATACAGATAGTACATTTGTATACACTGATGGCTCTCGTACCGACTATGGTGTCGGGCGTGCCTTTGTCATTGGCACCGACGATTTTCGGAACACTACTCACTATTTACAGAAGCACTCTTCACCCTGTATCAGGCCACACAGTACATCAGGCGACACAGAATTTCCAGTTGTCTCATCTGCTCTGACTCCTTGTACCCTTCAGAGCTTCTGCGTGCTGTGCACAGTCCACCCTTTAGTGCAACGGGCCGAAGAAAACTTCCACTTGCTTCCACTTGCTCCCTCTTGAGGGAACCACCGTGATGTTTATGTGGGTTCCTGGTGCGTCGTCCGCAGCTCGTGGTCGTGCGGTAGAGTTCTCGCTTCCCGCGCCCGTGTTCCCGGGTTCGATTCCCGGCGGGGTCAGGTATTTAATCTGCCTCGTGATGACTGGGTGTTGTGTGATGTCCTTAGGTTACTTAGGTTTAAGTAGTTCTAAGTTCTAGGGGACTGATGACAATAGATGTTAAGTGCCATCGTGCTCAGAGCCATCTGAACCATTTGAACATGGTGCGTCGGTCTGACGGGAAATAAGGCCGCTGACGCTGCTGCCAAGCCTGCAGTCCCCCTACCCCGCGCCGCTAGCTCTTCCATTCTTTCCGATGATATCCGTGTTGCCATCTGTCAGCAGTTGGTGTCACTTTGGCACCACCACCTTCATGGTAGCAAGCTCCGGGGAACAAAAATTATCCTAACGTGCTTGGCCGATGTCCTCTCGGCCCTCTCGCCGTGAGGAGATCATTTTAGCCAGATTCCGTATTGAACTCTGTCGTTTTAGCCATCGCCATTGGTTAAGTGGTGACCCCCCAATGCTTTGTGCTTGTTGTCATCAGCCTTTGTCAATTCGCCATTTCCTGACCAAATGCCCCCTTTTTTAAACACTTACGTTCTGATGTCTGTATGCCGTCTGAATTACCGGCCGTTCAACCGAGCGACGCGCGAGATGGCGCCTGTTTATTACTTTCTATCCTTCGTAGCAGCATAGCGAAGGACATTTAATCTTTAGTTCGGAACCTCTATTGTATTGCGTATTTTATGGAACTTTCTCCAAGAGTAAGTCCTTCTTCTTAACGCTCTTTTCTCCAATCGAATGGGCTTAACGTTTAATCGTTTTTAACTCCTTTTTCGTATTTGTGTTCTCAGGATCTGACATGGTCGCATATGACCTTAGTTGTTTTTGCGCCCTAAAATGAAGCAAAATAAACTTATGACCGTCCTTTCATCTAGCAATTGTGAAACATTGCCGGGTTCACTAGGCCATTATATATGTAATCATTTCTGGACGTCATTCTAGTATTTACAGTGCCAGATCTGCACATGGTGACCAAATTGGAACAAGTTTTTTTCAATCAACATTGAATAACCGTTGAAATCGTTGTTTTTTGATTTTATCCTTACACAGCTTCTGATGTTACTGACTTTTTTCTCTATTGCTCATTAAATACTGACACATTAATTGATAAACATGCATACGTACTTCTGTTCTCCGCTGTTAGTCGAGTCTGTTGAGTAAACTCTGATCGGAATGTTACATTCAAATTTGGCGAAGTGCAATTACGCCGCTTATTACTGTCTTTCTGTTCTTTTGTGGTACCATACGTACCAGTATATCAGTACATAAATTACTATCTATCAGGGATGACATATCAACACGTTGGGTTAATTTCATGAAACAGGTTTGTGGATGGTACTGAAGTGGTAAGTGTGTACTGGGATATTTTTATGGTTTCTATTTGTGTTTAATTGGGAGATGCAAATGTTCGTGTGCTTCCCTGCAAAAAGAACTTGTAGTTCTATTGAGTGGTCATTTGTGAGTTGCTAGGTCACTAGTTCCCGTAGAGAAATCCTTCGTCAGGTTGGTGGCATTTAAGATGCTTTTGAATGTTATTAGGAGTGTGATATTTCGATCTTGTGGAATCAGAACTAACTTAGTTATACATTAAAAAAGCATTTCTGAACAATAATTTTTGGAACTGCACACTGCATTTAATGTTGGTGTTTGCTGTGCGGATACCTATATTGAAGATCTGCTTGAAAAAACTTTTCTTCTGCTAATTACATGAACTATTGAAATGGAAATGAAGTCCCATGCTCCTTTACAGAGCGTAGGGGAACGATGCGGGAGACCCGCACCGCTTTACTATGCAAGGTCCTAGTGGTGGTGGTTTGCCATTGCCTTCCTCTGACCGTGATGGGGATGAATGATGATGATGAAGACGACACAACATCACCCAGTCATCTCGAGGCAGGAAGAATCCCTGACCCCGTCGGGAATCGAACCCGGGACCCCGTGCTCGGGAAACGAGGACACTACCGCGAGACCACGAGCTGCGGACGATATGAACTATTACTGTGTATTAAATGTTTATAATTGCACGGAATCTTAGTCTAAAACTTTGGACGATTATTGACTGTAGATATTGTAACAGTTGTGATACTAAATGTGACACTTCTGTCACTAAATGTAACTGGGTTTTCTCTTTTGATGCTGTCAATTGTCAGGATGAGCATTCTAAAGCATTCTGTCAGGGTGAAGATATTAAATAAATTAACTTTTCTCTCTTAACAACATGTGGGCAGGGTGGGTTCTTCCTTAGCTCGGGTATGAGGTCGAATGAAACATCATTTTTACATAAGATAACTTTAATTGATGATTTGTACAACTGTATCTTACTGAATGTTCTGGTTCGGAGAGCGGCTGCTATGTCGTTTGTGAAGTCTTCCGCTGCGGCAGCGGTGGCGGCGGCGGCGGCGGCGGCGTCTGATAACGCGTAGCGGTGTGTATCTCGTGTCGCCGTCTCGCCCAGTTGACTGGAGACGCGCAGCGCGAGGTGGCCCGTTTAATTATTGCGAGCGAAGTCGTGCATCGGATGGTGATGCCTTGGATGTGGCGTCCCAGTGTTTATCTTCTCTAAGCGGCCGCGTGTGTTGTGCGTCGACCAGCGGAGCGGCGCGGCGGGGCAAGGCCAGTGTCCCGGACTCGAACCACGGACTCCCGCTTGCCAGTCTTCGGCTGTCAGGTCTTCATCCCAGCTCACAGGTGACTACTGATGTGAGGCCGTCTCCTTCCCGTCCTCACGAGTGACCCGGGTATGTAAAAATCCGACTTCAAATACCTTTTAACTTCTGTTTTCTGGCGCTTGCTACTCCATTACAGCGGCGGACTTGGTGCGTCTGTGCATGATGCAGTCTCTTCTTGCATGACGGTCTTCAGCACTGAAACTGACTGAAAACTTCTTCGTCTTCTTCGTCTCTCCTCTCTGTCTCCGTCTCCGTCTCCGTCCCCGTCTTCGTCTCCGTCTCTGTCCGCGTCTTCATCTCCGTCTTCGTCTGTCTGGCCCACTGCGTCTCGCGTATTTATTCACTTCAATTTACTGGAGGTGAACGACTTTACGGTCATTGCCTCTTCTGTCACGTTGAGAAGCTCCTCGAAGAATCTTCTTAACGTCGGTCATTGGCTGTTGGAATGTAGGCGAGGGCCTTTGCTAACACGCGACGACTGAGAGACACGTGAGCCGGTCGGGCGATGCCCTGACGGCTGAATTGACAGCGCCCGCTTATGTGGAACTTGCTGACTTCACGGTCATTGTCTCTTCTGCTCTGCTGTTGTGCCCGCTGTGTGCCAGTATGTAACACTCTAAACTATACCAAGTTTTTCATTTATATTCTAATTTCTAGTTCTCTTTGATTTCACTGATTTATTTACTTAAGTACCACTCAACATTCCTCCACCCTTCGGAGAAATTCGCCCTCGAATTTACTACTCAACAATATGTTTATCCTGGTTGGGGGCCTTAAGTATCTGTAATGAAACTTGTTCTGTGTTTCTGTGGACTGTTGTAATAGGCAGTTTAATTAGAATGGAATACTATGAGTAACTTTGATTGCCAATTTCATCTTTGTACTTTGCAGTGATGACAAGTCGTAGTTAGAATAGTGGACCAATTCCCATCCTTGAAACCTCTCGCCTTCCCACCACCCTCCCCTCACGATTATGTTAACTGTAATTTTGACAGAGTGGAGTGTATAATCATTTTCATATTTCTTAAGAATACTAAATACTTTGCAATCCATGGATCTGATGATTTTACTGGATTCATTTGCTTGGATAAAGTGTATACTGCACCCTGTAAATGTTGCCTCATGAGCAACTTAAAGCCACAAATCTGAATTGTTTCAGATTTCTAATACTAATTGTCTACTGCTTGTGTTTAATACTAACGCCTTTCTGAATTATTAAGCTGCCCTTTAGTGCGCACTTGCAGTGAAACTGATGCTATGTTGTTGTGAGACGTTGGGTTGGATTCAGCTCAATGTACTTCATGTTACTTCAGTCCCCAAGTTACCCCTCATTAGAACTTTGTTTGCAAAATTTATGCACTCCACAGGGGATGACATTCCCATGTTACAACAGACAGCATAGGACTAAAAGGAAGTGTTTTATCCAAACAGATTAATAGCACTTGAGGACGACAATCTTAGGCAATTATAACTGTCATAGACTAGTAGACAAGAAGTGAATGACCAGGAAGATAGATTCAATTGAAGAAGGGAACAATCTGAGTTACATGATAGGCTAGAAACTGCTCCAAGACAGACTCTTGCGAGTCAGGTCAAGGAGCAAGTAGCTAGTCATACAACAATTATGGCAAATCATGAGGAGGGAGTAGAACTACTGAATGTCAACAGAGAAAATAATGTTTGAGGAAACAGAAACGGCTGATGAAGTTGTTACCGTTGTAGCCCAACTGGCTACTTGCTATAAGCAGAGCTTGGATAGCCCAGTAATCTGTAATCCAGTGTTTGTGACTGAGCTCACAGTGTGTTGGGAGCACCTGCCGACCACAAGGCACATGTCAAACCAATGTTGAGAGATGAATCCGAGGTAAGATTATTTTCATTAAATATACAACATGTTTATGTCACGTCTTTGTATGAAGCATTTTTCCGAACAACTGCTTCGAATGTGACCATTTCCATCCTCTACCTACCATTTCTCGCTTTACCCCCACCTCACTCTACCCTGAATAAAAGCAGTAACCTTAGTTGTCACATGCTTTGCGGAAGAAGAGACAGGAATGGAAAAAATCTACCTCCCTCACGATAGCGCACCTGGACAAGGAAATGCTTTGTCAGTGGTAAAACAAACATTTTAACTATGAATAGTTGATACTTCCATCCTGCCGTTTTGACGCCTTATGAATTTTACCCGTTCCTACGTATAAAAAAATCTGTGAATGAAATTGTTTTAGAATGAAATGCGATATTATGCACACACAGAATCACACTTCGAAGATGAAAGCTAGCCGCTGAAAGGTATTGGACAATGTAAAACGTCTTAAAAAGAGCATTTACTAACCAGTTAGTTTCTTGTTTTAAATATGCACGCTCAAAAAAAAAAAACAAAAAGAAACATGACTATGAAGGAATTATCTGAATGAGACGTAAATACAGTAGTAGATGTGCTGCACATGTACAGACTAATGAACGTTCACCATTTCAGAAAAACTGAATGATTTATTCAGGACATAGAGCATCACAAATTGAGTAGTAACCCGTTGGTCCACCTGTGGTCCTTACACAAGCAGTTATTCTACATGGCACTGACTGACAGAGTAGTTGGATGTCATCCTGGTGGATATTGTGCCAGATTCTGTAGAAGTGGCGCACTGGGTAAGAAGAATCACCAGATGGCTAGGGTGTCCTGCCCATATCACTCCAGACGTTCTCAATTGGGGAGCGACCCTGAGGCCTTGTCGGCCAAGACAGGATTTGACAAGCACGAAGGCAAGCATAAGACACTCTCACCGTGTTCAGCGGGCGTTATCTTGCGGAAATGTAAGGCCAGGATGGCTTGCCATGAAGGGCAACAAAACGGGGTGTAGAGTATCGTCGACCAACCGCAATGCTGCAAGGGTGCCGTGAATTAGAAACAAAGCAGTCCTCTTAGAAAAGAAATGACACTCGAGACAATCACTCCTGCTTGTCGGACCAAATGGCGAGCGACACTCAGGTTGGTATTCCACTGCTGTCATGGGCGTCTCCAGACCCCTCTTCTGCCTGAAATGGCATTGATTGGTGAAGAATTGTCTTCAGTGAAGAGTCTCGATGACCAGCGAAGACCTGTCTGAAGACGATCCAGGCCGTTGTGGGATACAAAGCTGACTGTTCACATGGATGAGACAATTGTCACACCTGTCACACATAATCGTATAGAGGTAGGGACAATCCACTACACGGTCTTTTAAGACGTGTTTCGAAAGGAAGTAGATTTGTCATCATTCATGTTGGCGGGCGGGACGGTTTTGTACTGAATGTGTACATGCGGTTGAAATCAGTCCAGACAACAAGGGCTTATTACAGCGACATAGATTCCTCAACGTATGAAAAGTGGTTCAGGGAGAAACTGATACCTAATCTACTTCCGCATAATGTCCTTGTTAGATATAACGCCCTTTATCGCACTAAGCATCTGCCTCGTGCTACAACATCAAACTCCACTAGGAGTGAAATGACGTCTTGGTTAACAGAAAAGGAAATTTCTTTAAAGAAGAATGTATTGGGGCTCTAGTTGCATTTATTGATAAAATGAACAAACCGGGGTACATCACTTATAAAACAGACAATATTTTAACCGAACATGGTCATACTGACGTACGAACTCCTCCATATCACCCATAGTTGTATCCTACAGTGCAGATATGGGCAAGAGTCGTGGACGGTGTTTCTGAACGTAATATGCCATTCAGAATGAACACGTTATTAACACTTATTGATGAACAAATTGCTCCCATAGCAGAAGAAGACTGGAAGACACGCTGTGAGCACGCAAGTAAAATTGGAGAGAAGTATATTTCACGTGTAGGCTTGCTGGACCGAGCGCTGCTGACGATCGGAAATGTGGTAGGTGGAACAGATTCTAACAGTGATAATCATCGTGATGCAAGCAGTACTGATTCCGCAATTAAAGATGAAAGTGAATCAGCTGTCACTGCCAGTGGAAGTGAAACAGACGTGGCTACTGAAAACGAAGGAACGTGGGGTGGAGCGTTTCCTAAATGCGTTCTGTATGTGGAAATATTGACAGTGAAATATCCATAGCATTATGTCAACTGACGAACTTATTATTTATAATGCAGAATTGCGTCTGCAATTAGTCTAAGAATCTGTGGACATGTTCTCAACAGTGCAGCTACCACATATGCCCAAATCGTAAGTTCCTCACGGCGATGCTTGTGAAACAAAGCCACTTAACGCCTCCAGCCCCAGTGGTCGTCCGCCGCTCTTGACCTCCCTTGCAATGGAACTCCGGCGCAAAGGAATGTCCTCTGTTTGCAGGAAGTGCGCACCGACGTTCATGTGTGGACGCTATGTTGTGTATTGCCCCGTTTGTATGTTTTGTGGCCAGTAACTAAGATACTCGTCTGGTTGTAACGCAAGACCTGGGTGATTTAATGATGAAAATTCCGTCCGAAACTAATGAATAAATAAATCTTCCCGTGCAGTTTAAAGTGGCCCTCTAAATGTTACTGCAATCAATAATTCTTGAATCGGTGCCTCGTTCATACTCACAGCCTACAACTAGTTGTCTGTGTCCCAAACTTCAGTCTTCTGCGCCAGCTGCTGTCATTGTTACGCAGCTCTCGTCCGTTACTGAGCAACGTTCTTCTGAACTGGTGAACCGAGCTGTTCTCGCCGCATTTAGAAGAAGCTCGCTGTTATACGTCGTAGTATTTTTGTCAACTGGTGGAAACCGGATGCGTACTGATGAAGGTAAAGGACATACTTCTTCTGTGTTATAAATTATGTAAACTGTGTATCGTTCTTTTTACGCTAAAACGTGCAGATTATGGAAGGTTAGTACGTACTTTCTTAGACGTGAAAATAAAAGCTCAGTGCGGTGTATAAACCTGTACAGAAAGCAAAAAATGACAAAATAATTGTTTAGTTGCACAAAAGAACGAAGATTCGTTTCTGTGACACATGGCTAACATTCCTCGTCACTTGGTGTGCTTTCCTGTCTTGACAGTTGGAAACAGTTCCCCATCAATTACTTTTTCGTCACCATTGTGTTTCGTTATCAAGCTAACTTGACTAAAATTCTGTTAGATTATCTCCGCCTGCCTGTATTGTGACTTTTTTGTCGTTTGGTGGTTAACGTATCAGTCAAGCATAAAATGAAATACTCAGCGATCCCTGGAATAAAGACATGTAATTGAAACAGATCGGTGTCGCGCGGAGTGTCCGCTTGGTTTGAGGCGTCCTGCCACGGGCTGCGCGACCACTCCTGCCGGAGGTGCGAGCCTTCCCTCGGGAATGAGTGTGTGTGATGTTCTTAGCATAAGTTAGTTTAAGTAGTGTGTAAGATGATCTCACACACATCTGAACATTTCAGACAGATCGGTCAAACACGGCGCATAAGATTGGTCTAGTCTAACTGTATAGCTGTGAGTACTTTTGTGTCTGTTTCTTGTATGTGCCGTTTCAAACTGATGTCTTATGGCCCTCTTCGTCGTTCATAAACAATTGCATTAGGTCTACAGCTTTGCTTTCGAGGTTTGCAGTAGATGGCAGTGGCGACAATCATTAGTGCAGGTGATAAGTCGTAACTGTCATAAAGTAATCTTAAGCATTTGTATACATAAGTCCGCCAAAATATTTGTCAATTTGTGATTGTATTATAAAATAATTCTCCATTGAATATGTCAAATTACGAGCTCACTTCTCGTCGTCTGCAGTAAGATGGGATTTTCTGAATTAACATAAAGGAATCTGCGGCTGAGATTCATTAAATACTGGGCAAGATATATGTTGAGGTATCTGTTAGTGAGAGAACTTGCACAGAATGATTTCAGCGCTTGAGGAAGATTTGACGTCGATCCCGACATGGCGGTGGAAGAGAGAATATTTTCGAGGTGACTGAAACCGACGGAAACAGTCACAGGGGCATTGCTCCCTCTGACTAGCATGTTTCTCGAACAGTGGCACAAGACCTGGCTGACGAGCACTTCCGGCCCTATTACCAAGTGCAAAATTAGATCGATTCATGGATCTCCTCTAAAGACGCCCAGTTCTTCTGCCAAGCGGCTCGTATGTACCTGGAAGATGGGAGAAAGTAGCGATCCGCGGTGGCCAATACTTCCAATCGTAAATTTTTTGTAAGTTTTTCACAATAAAGTCTCTACCTTCGAGAAAACACAGCGCTGGCAAAGTTGTAGACCTAAGAAGTAACATTCAGAAATCTACTTCTACATCTAACAATGTTTTTCTTTCTTACAGTCTTGATGTGCAAAATTATTATTATTATTATTATTATCGCCGTATGTTCAGTTAGTGGCCTATAAGAGGCGGATTTTATATTTTAATGTCATTAAGTGTTCAGTAGTAAAGGCGCAAACGATTTGGAAATGTAACGAGGTTTGAAATATTAAATATCTTGTTGAGATAAATTTTTGGTTACAGCCATATAATTTCTTGAACAGCACATAGTTGACAGAGCTTGAAAGCTGTAAATATGTTCTAACAGCAGTATACAGCCAGGGGAGCGCTGAACTGTGTACATCGGCTCCTCGTGCCAAACAATTCGTTTGTAATATTGCATACAGCTCAGAGCCACCCCACACTAGTAAACGGCTTGGCTGTTAGCTGCTGTTCGTGCTAAACCGATTGCCATGGCAACAGCTCTCAAGCCCGACCACTTACGAACAGTTCATGAAATTATAAGGCTGTATCGCAAAATATATATGTTTAACGCGTTCAACATTATACTGAAAATTGCTACAAGGAGGAAACGTCGTGGTGTACAAAGCAAAAATAAAATGGATATAAACCAACAACCAGTGGACGAAATAAATAGCTTTTAAGAGGATTATCATTGGCATGGAAGCTGTTGCAACGAAAAGCTATTAAATAAGCTGCTACCTTAATTGCATTTTGGACTTTATTTTGATGTAACATTATGTCTATTACCTTACAGTTATTCAGCAAGAGTAGAGTACTATCTATCTCGTATCGATTAATATCCAATTGCTTGGTATATCTTTAGTACTATATTATTTTTCGAAACTATGATGCGACATTGCAGTCCACTTCATTTTATGTTTCAGTCGGGCTGAGCTGCAGTCCTACACGTTACCGCTCTCTCATTATTTGTAGGAAACTGACAATAGTGACGTTGCTTATAATCTACCGCTAGAAGCTTCCTGTATTCCACTGGTAGAATTTATGAAACTTTTTCGCATAATGAGCTTTAAAAATGTGTTCCGCATTATTAGTGCAACATAAGTTTTAGAAATCTCATGGTGAATCTTATCATGCATTCTTTATGCTAAGTTATTAATCGAACAATCATTGTGTATTATAGTACGGAAACAGATAGGCGTTATGGCAAGTGAGGCACAGAAGAATTGTGTGGTGTCACCGCCAGACACCACACTTGCTAGGTGGTAGCCTTTAAATCGGCCGCGGTCCGGTAGTATACGTCGGACCCGCGTGTCGCCACTATCAGTGATTGCAGACCGAGGGCCGCCATACGGCAGGTCTAGAGAGACTTCCTAGCACTCGCCCCAGTTTTACAGCCGACTTTGCTAGCGATGGTTCACTGACAAAATACGCTCTCATTTGCCGAGACGATAGTTTGCATAGCCTTCAGCTACGTCATTTGCTACGACCTAGCAAAGCGCCATTATCATTTGTTGAAGGGAGGGATTGACTAGTTTCAAAATCTGTTCCCGTATACGAACATCAGAAACGTTCTGTGCAATTGCATCACGTACCATAGTATCTGAATAAGGGAGTCCACATTGACACTCAAAAGCACAATCCCTAGTAAGGCCTTGCAAGGTTGCAACCCACTCCCTATTAGTCTGACTTGCCGTACGTTTTGTACGAAAGAAGGTATACCTTCTTGCAACTACATTGACTGATTCTTTAAAATATGCATCCAATGCAGACAAAATTTCGTCGTAGGACAGAGTTGCTACGTCGCGTCGGGGAAATAATTTCACTATCACACGGTACGTCTGGACGCCAACGGCGGAAAGGAGAAAAGGCTGCCGCTCATTACCTTGAATTCTGTAAACGGCGAGATGGAATCCAAATTGGCGTGACCACTCCGTCCAGCTTTCCAGTGCAGCATCAAAAGGGCGAAAAGTTGGTGCAATAGCGTGTTGTGGCTGCGGTAGCGGTGGAGCGGCGGCTGCCGCATCGTTTTGCATTGCACGTTGACCCTGGACGAGCTGTCCAAGGGCATCCAATAAAGCCTGCATCTGCTGATTCTGCAAGCGATAAAATTCGGACAGTACATCTGGAGATTGTGGCGAGGCCATTACACAAGTAAATCAGTCTGTATAGATACGAACGCATTTTCCATCCTCGTGGCCAAACTGTTGTGACTTGGCGAGACAGCCAAGCCACTACGAGGTAGCCGAGAGGCACGCGTTTAAGCTCACGCAGGATGGCGTGAGGTCTGGAAAATGACAAGGTCTTTATAGTAGCAAAAATAGTACGTAGCTTCTGGAATACTTAACTTTAATCCATAATTGGTGAACATCGGTCTGACGGTACATGCAAATGGCTCTGAGCACTATGGGACTCAACTGCTTAGGTCATTAGTCCCCTAGAACTTAGAACTAGTTAAACCTAACTAACCTAAGGACATCACACACATCCATGCCCGAGGCAGGATTCGAACCTGCGACCGTAGCGGTCTCGCAGTTCCGGACTGCAGTGCCCAGAACCGCACGGCCACTTCGGCCGGCGACGGTACATGCATCACAAGATAAATAGCAAATGATAATGGCGCTTTGCTAGGTCGTAGCAAATGACGTAGCTGAAGGCTATGCTAACTATCATCTCGGCAAATGAGAACGTAATTTGTCAGTGAACCATTGCTAGCAAAGTCGGCTGTACAACTGGGGCGAGTGCTAGGACGTCTCTCTAGACCTGCCGTGTGGCGGCGCTCGGTCTGCAATCACTGGCAGTGGCGACACGCGGGTCCGACGTATACTAACGGACCGCGGCCGATTTAAAGGCTACCACCTAGCAAGTGTGGTGTCTGGCAATGACACCACAATATCTACACTGCATAGCGATAGATGCAATTGCGATCACGAACTTGCCCGCCTGCTCACAGTGTGTCGTCTGAGCCGCACACTGGGGCACCTGGCACACAGACTAGCAGTGCGTGTGACTCGCAGACAGGGCACTTTGCTTGTGTACAGCGCGGGGACAGGAAATTGTTTGTGCGTGCGAAAATGACGTGCGTTTGCAGTTAGACACTGGTTCTTCAGTTTCCTTGTGAAGTCATAGCACATATGACTTACTAGGCAGACGTCAGTCGCAAAGGTATGTGTTGATCCATTGTGGAAGTGGGACAGCAGCTGGTAAAATGTTTAACAAAGAATTTCGCCGACCAGCTGTGCAGATTGAGAAACTATTTTATTTTGTTTTCGCTACAAGTTTCAGCAGTTCATCACGCCATCTTCAGGCCCCATATGCACCAATAAAAAAATTATCTATACTGGCATACTGGTGTCATCATCTCAGTCGCAGTCAACTCTTCGAAGCAAGCACTTGAGAAATCGCGACATCGAGAAACAGATTTTGTATTGGAGCAGCAAGGTCTGTCTGCTTACTCTGTTTTTCTCGGCAACACACATGCATTCATAACAATGAAGCGCCAGAGAAACTGGTATAGACTTGAGTATTCAGATACAGAGATATGTAAACAGGCAGAATACTACGCTGCAGTTGGCAATGCCTAAAATGGACAACTAGTGTCTGATGCAATTGTTAGATCGGTTACTGCTTCTACATTGGCAAGTTATCAAGATTTAAGTGAGTTTGAACATTGTATTATAGTCGGCGCACGAGCGATGGGACGGAGCATCTCCGAAGTAGTGCTGAAGTGGGGATTCCGTTTCACGTGTGTACCGTGAATATCAGGAACCCGGTAAAACATCAAATCTCCGACATCTCTCCAGAAAAACATCCTGCAAGAACGTGACCAACAACGACTGAAGAGAATCGTTCAACGTGACAGAAGAGCAACCATTCCGCAAATTGCTCCAAATTTCAATGCTGAACCATCAGCAAGTGTCAGCATGCGAACAATTCAATGAAACAACATCGATATGGGCTTTCGGAGCCCAAGGCCCACGCGTGTACCCTTGATGACTGCACGACACAAAGCTTCGCGCTTCACCTGGGTCCAACACCGACATTCCATTGTTGATGGCTGGAAACATTGCCTGGTCGGACGAGTCTCGTTTCATATTTTATCGAGTGAGTGGTCGTTTACAGGTACGAGGGAACCTCATGAATTCATGGACCCTGCATGTTATCAGAGGACTATGCAGTCTGGTGGAGGCATGTGCAGTTGGGCTGACATGGGACCCCTGATACGCCTAGATACGACTCTAACAGGTGATCCGTACGTAAGCATCCTGTCTAATCATCTGCCACCATTCATATCCTCTGCATTCCGACGGACTTGGGCAATTCCAGCATAACAATGAGACACCCCACACGCCTAGAATTGCTGTAGAGTGGTTGCAGGGACACTCTTCTGAGTTCAAACACTTCCGCTGGCCACAAGCTCCGCAGACGTGAACATTATTGAGCAAAAAAGCTTTGAGGAGTATGTGGAAGAAAAAAGTATGTTCAGGCTACGTGAATATCGAAAAATCTTGAGTCCGAAACCCATCCTGTTCGACAGACTTCTCAGTTCCATCAATTTCATTACCTAAGGAATGTTGTGACTAGGAAACAGTCTGTGAAGGTCAGAGACGGGTATTTGGTAGAATCTCATGTGTTCCCTTGAAAGAATAGAATTTATTCGTTAACTGAATATGTAGATTCACCGAAGGCAAGTACCTTTTTGACCTAAAAATCTTTTATAGTCAGGTGAAGAACGTTTCACATTATGTTCATCCCTATATGTACCCATATAAATTCTGAAAATAGTGCCCTGCTGCATGCTATGAAAGTCTGTTAAATTCGTTCTAACATTCTCACCTCATTGCTTATGTTACGAGACATTCCAGTCTTATGGTGTTTACCCCTATCGATGTACGTCAGCGTATCTGTGTCGCTGTGTCTGCTGACAATAAGCTGCTTAAATTCAGATCATGGCAACCACGACCACAAAATTAAAACCTGAACGTTATTCGCATGATACGTTTCCCATGAAGAAGCTCCATGAAAACCTCCACTAATCACATTAAATCAAGTCAACAGTACTTTAGTATAATTTGTAGTATCAAATACATTGGTACAGTAACAAGTGAGGAAACTGGTACTCAGAGATAGTTATGACAACAAACAAGTCGCAGAGTAGAGAAAGATAGAAGATAGAATATCATGTCAGCGAATGGATGTTCTCTAAGTTAATAGTCGATGAGAGTTTTAATAATAACTGTTTCTCAGTAGACGCCTAGAAAAAACAAACAAGCCAAACAAGATAATGTGGTGGCCAAGAAAGGAAACTTGAATCCCGTTAGATGTTACGAACTCGTTGTGTCACGACTGCGTTTTACGTGCAAAAAGAACGTCAATGGACGTTAAAAATACAGTGACGGAAGAATAGCAAGTAGTTCAAGCAAACTTACTGTGCGTGTGCAGTGTACTAGAAGAATATGTGAATATAGCTCTAGGTGATTCAGGGTTATGCAAATTGGGACATCTAAAAGAGACAGCTGTAACCTCTAACACCTACATTGGTTCAAAATCGGCAGTGTATCGACTTCAACTGAGTTTCGATGACAGATACAGGTACGTCAGTAGTGTAGCAGCGGGCGGATACGAGCCCTAATACCGCTGACATCAGCATTGTCAGATTACATCTGACACAGTTGTGTTTATCAAATTCAAGGTCACTCCTGGGCAAGGGACGGGACATGAGTCGTGGGGAGGGGATGGCAGGGGAGGTCAGCCAATAGTGTCCCTGGACTCCACTGCTCTTGGTCAAAAGGGCCCATTCGGTTGTGGGTACTAATAAATATAAAAGTCTGAGAAATGACAGTTCATCTTCTTAGCGTTTTAGCCTCTGCTTCTCGTATGCTCGACTGACAATACACTTTTGTTGAGCAAAGAAGACTTTAACAGTTGTATTCAGTGTTAAAATCTATCAGAGACCTCTATGGGGACCGTTACGTGAGTAATTGGTAGCAACCCTTTCAATTTTTCAAATGTGGTTTGACCTCCTGCTGTCAATTCGAACTCGAAACTCTTATTCAACAAATTAATGGGGTGGTCGTGGCATAATAGCAAAACTCAAAGTGAACTTATATTAATTTGCTAATCTTGAAAAGGACTCTACCACCTTAGTCATTTGCAGTGCTTGGAAAACTTCACACAGCTCGCACTAAGCTCAGGTATGTTCTCCATACTCGATAATTACATGTTCCAAGTAATTCATTTGTTTCAATGCAAAATGGCACATTTCTATGCTTAGGATGAGGCATGGTGAATTTAACCTTTTATAACTGCCTTCAACCATTGAACATGTTGCTTTATATGCTCAGCAAATACAATATCATCAAGGTACGCTACACACTGAAATGGTTTTAATCTCCTCAAAACTTCATGCAAAAATCTTCGAAACATGATTCGCCAGTTTTCTCCAATACTGGGAATGATCCCAAGGAACTGTAAAAGCAGTTTTTGGTCGGTCCTTCTGTACTAACTGATTAAATCCATGTGGAGCATTATTTATATTATGCCGAGTTCTCCAGGGTTTCCGTATTATTGGGTACTGGATATTCATCAGTACCCATACGCGCATTGAAGGTACCTGTTATCACAGTAAAAGCGATATTTCATTTTCTATCTGAAGACATCTTAGCCACATTTACTAGTGATGTACCCTACAGACTTGCCAGACTTGCCCAGGAGTGACAGCTGATTAATAACACTTCCATTTCAATGTGTGGATGGGGGGGGGGGGATAACCTGTACGGCTCATGGTACAAAGGTGACTGGTTTCCGACTGGAATCCTATGCTTCACCAAAATTGCTGGTAATGGATCGCCAGGATTAAAAAGTTCTTCGAATTCTGCCAATAATTACTGGATGACTACTTCTTCCGTTCATTCAAAATATGTGACATGTGTGTAATGCAGTTGTATCAGTGGCTTGCGCATGAATGGAGTCTCAACGTATCCTGTCTAGGTCATCCTTGTCTAGAACATCCAAAATGGCAATCAATAATCCTTAAAGAGCCTTAAGTCTTCGATATCAAAATTATCCACATTGGTCGACACTACTTGTTCACTCTCTATTTCACATACACATTCTTACAGATATAATTATTTTTATGTATCCAACTCATGGTTCTTCCACAGTGTTTCCACACACAATAACTTTGCAGGTAATTCTGTTCCTACATTGACCCAAAGTAGTTTACTGGTACCTTCCAGTATTTGGCCACACAAACTGAGCTTTAATGACATTGCGTGGAAGTTAATTCGTTTGTCGTTCATCATAGATGAATCTTGAAACAATACATTACTGACAACAGCTTCCTCTATTCGGTCCCCAATTTCCATCAAGTATTTCCATACATCTACTTTAACATGATACTTATAAATGAAAAGCAACTCTAAGATTGCACAATACCCTTTACCTAAGCACCCTCCCCCCCCCCCCCCCCCTCAATCCTCTGATTCTTTCCACTCCTACCTAGAAACTTAACATTGCTGATCCTTGTGACTGCAAATCGCCACACCACGTAATCTCTAATGCGGAAGTTCTAACTGTCTCTAGACTTGCCACAAACATACGGACTTCCTGTCTAACATGCCAATCGAAACACATCACTTCTACATTGCCTCTTGTAGTATCAAATATTGCTAGTAATACCGTTTGGTGGTTTTGAAGTGGTCATCGTCATCAGTTGATTATTTGCACTTCATCTCTTACCATTATACCCCTTACTTCAACAGTCACACTCCAGTGTTCCACTTTCACACATTTCTTACACAATGGCAGGTCACACTCCACCAGTTGCAGTGGTGCACGAGGATGGCGCTTAAATCAGGTATTGCACTACTAGTTGTAGTGGTTATGAGCGTTGTTTACCTGGTTGGGAGATTTGAACCCAGTTGAATGTCCACTGATAATAATTGTTTCCATTTTAAAGCCTGCTAAGAGATTTATAATAACTACAATAATGTAGTGAGCTGGTGAAGGAAGTAAGGTCGAGTCCTATTAGATGTTAGAAACTCATTGTATCGTGACTATATTTTAAGTATGAAAAATATACTGCAGAACATTAAAAACCAGGTAACACAAAGCATACAAAATAATTTACTTCTTTTTATAGTGCAGCAGTGTGTATACAGTATGGCAGAGAAACACTTCATTAAATCTGTTAATTGATGACGTACAAGTTTCAGAGTGGTAGCAAGATGGCGCTTGTACTTAGGTACCCTACTACTGATTGCGGTGATGCTGAGTATTGTTTAGACAGCAGAAGAGTAAGAGCCAAGTGGACGCCAGTTAATACGCGAGGGAAGTGTGAAAGAAGATTAATTTATTTACTCTATTAGTTATAGCAGTTGTTACCATTAGCAGCGGGTGTCAGACATCAGCCCAGAGTGCTGAACTCAGCAAGCAGCCTTCACAGACCAGCCAGTTTACAGCAGTGGTAGGCCGAGGTGAGGTGCCATGGAGTCAGTACTTGGGCAGGTGGAGAAGTGCAAAGTTGGCTTCCAGCCTAGTTTCAGACTGTTATGGAGGAAGGAGGTGCAGGCACAATGCTGTCAGTGCACTGAGGTAGCCCTGTGTGGGGGCGGCACAACTGTAGCCTGCAGAACTAGTGTGCCTGCACGAGACAGCAGCCAAGTGTGCATATAGTAAGGATGCATTGACTCATCAGCTGGTCATGCCAAGGTGCGTAGACTGGACTACCAGCTGGGTGTTGTTGAGTCAGCAGCATTCAGCCAGTGAGTGGACCCCTGGTTGAAGGCACCAGTTCGACTCTCTGCAACATCAGACCTCGGACCTGCCAGTAACAGCTAGTGGAGCCACATCTAGAAGTGGCAGCTAGATGAACCATATCAGGACGGTGAGTGACATGGAACGTTTCTCGAAATCTTCTGGCAGTGGCTTATACTGCCTGGCTAAAATGGGCAGCATTAATGAGAGTTTTACCCACGAATGGTATTTGAGACAGCATATTTTGTCACTTAGGATACAGAATAGTCAGGTGTTGGACCAGGAGGTGTAGCAACCTCAGTTGACACTACTAAAGCCTGGCTTCTTTCCTCTGCTGTCTCAGCAGTGTCCGGCTCTGATGGAGGCGGTGAGCCGTATATGTGGGGTAAGGCGTGGGTGGTGATTTTTGCTGTGTCAGCCCAGGCCACCCAGAGCTTCTTGCCAAAGGACGCCTAGGCGGCCTCCTCTCTCCTGCCACCCTGAACCATCTTGTGTCAAGTAATGATGGGTACTGACATCAACTTTGCTACAAGAAATGTTGAGAAATGCTCACACAACACAAGTGTGACTTTTAGAACACCGAACTTCCACCTCTGACGCAACAATGGCTCTAGACTCGCAGGGTTTTGAGTCGTAATGGAAGTGCATCACAGGTACGGGTATATTATTGTGCTTCTACTCTGTCATGGACTCCATTACCGTAGTGGTCAGTGATAACGGCATGCCAATCTGCCGATAACTTCTTACCAGATAATTTCACTGGATGATGCATCCGCAGGACGTGCTGAACTGGAGAAGTGTTGAACATCAAGAGCATCAAGGAAGGTCATGGCAGGTTTAGCAGCCTGCGACTTTGTAGCGTATTTTTAAGATACGATATCATGGTGCCACTGGCTTGAGCAGTTACACAACTATTGTTCTTTTTCACTATGCAAACCAGTAATGATTGAGTAGTATGCCCAGTCGCATCCTCCACCAACACGCCAAAGGCTGTGTGCATATGACGATATTATGTTCACTTCGGAGCCTTCCACACGCGGATACGTCTCTCGTGATACTATACGTAGGAGAGAGACACGTCTGAAAAGCTGCCGTGGCACAATTCTTGTGTCCATTGTTGTCATACCTCTGCTGGCGTAGCTCTCTGTGCTGCTTACTGTGCTGCAATGCCATGATACTTCAGATGTGGTCGAGTATACATACTTGCCTTGCTGCAAACAAGCCCATTTCCTGATTCAAGATAAGTGACGTTACTGTACGATGCTGTAGGCCCGAGCAAGTCCACTTGGACTCTAGTTGTGTGGGGCCATTGAGACCTTGTGTGGTACTGAGTATAGGCCTCCTGAACCTATCAATTTCATATTTACGTGGCAATCGTGGTATGCCAATCAATGGCCAAACAAGATTGTGGAATGATAAACTGCAGACCCGATTGATCACGATTCTGCTGCAGTCTAATTCCAAAACCGATTTACGAATAAGAAACCTGCTCCGTAACCTTTCCTTGTATACAGAATGTAGATGGCGTTAGTTCTACCTAATCTGTGGGGTTGTGCTGCAGTAATAATCACTTGCATAACCAGTCACGTGGTACAAGTACTCTTCGTTGCAATTGATCATTTGTTGCATGTCACCTTCGTGTTCATGTTGTGCTAGTTTTAATGTCCTGCTATCTACAACCATTTTTTATGTATTAAGTTTAAAGGCACGTGGGTGCTGTTATTGTGACACATTAGTTTGTCTGAGAGACACAAAACTTTTTACCCAGAAGACGCAGACCCTGTGTGTACAGGTTCGGTTGCGACAAGCTTATTCCGCAATCCTAGGGACCTGTGCTCGCTGAAATAACGCCCAAACACTGGCAACATAGAGTTACGCACGGTTAGACTGTGAAAAAATACTTGGACGACTAGAACTATATCTGAACTGCATATTCGTTAAGAAAAAGAAAGAGGAAATTAAAGCATGGAGAATGGATTGGTCTGAAACAGACGCGGCGATGGTAGGCGGTCATTTGTTTACAAGCGACAGCCACTTTAGTACCTACAGTCAATATAGACTTTTCCCAGTCCCGAATAAAAAAAGTTTGCCATCAATGTAATGAAAGCGAATTGAGAATTATACCAAAAATGTGTCATGTAGATTCTCTTAACTTCACAATGTATTTGTTCGTGTAAGACGACCCACTGGCCATACTTCTGCAAATCATTTTAGTAAATGTAATGTTCAACCCTCCTTGAGTATTCGATACTAGTGATCAATTATTTAATAAACTGCGAGGGGCTGAGTTCAGAAAAAGATCACAACAGAAACAAAACTGCTTACGGCATTATGAGAGTACGGAAGAGCACGACAGCACCCCTTTTTGTGTACAGGACATTTGTCGTTAACTGACTGGCCGAGAGTTGGCACTTTGGAAGCGAGCAGCCAGATTTTGTTATTGCATAATAAGACTGGAACGATCAGAGATGTATTCATATGAACCTAGTAACTGATTTATTAGTTAGACAATCTTGACAAGAGTTGTTAAGTGGCAAGCGTCTACACAAAATAATAATTGAATTTAAAAGCTCTATTAATACTGGTGGTTCTTTTAAACGTATATAAATAAATCTACTACCTGAATTATTTGTTAGACAATCCTGACAGGAGTTACTCAGTGGCAGGCACCTACAAATATTGACTATCTTAACAGCTGAATTAATACTCATGCTTGTTACCAAGAGAAAGCAATATATTAATCTTACTAATTTAGTCTGATAAACAGACAGGTGACTAAACACGTGAACTTGAAGGTTCATCTCTGGAAAGTTACTAAATTATGCTTTGGTGTAAAAAGGTAAATACTTCTGGAACAATCGGTGCAAAACACATACTTGTGTTACAGTATTAGACCAGTAATTATACATGATAATAACCACAAGTTCGTTTAAATGGCCACCTTCCACAAAAAGGACACATACATTTGTTTTGTAAATACGAGGGTAACTCAATTATTATCCACAACTTAGTTACATTTTTGTTTATTTTGGTAGTATTCTCGTTTTACGTTGATGAGGCATGCATTGTTTATTTTTTGTTCTATCTTTTCAATTTTCAAGCTGCTAGATTAGCTTCGCTATCGCTCCCGTGCTGTTAATCATGGCTGCTCCGCTGTCTATTTGCACCAAAGAAGAGCAACGTTCAGTAAACCGTTTTTTGTGGTCGGAAGGCATATCAGGAGCCGAAATTCATCGAAGATCTTCGGTACAGTTCAGGAACAGTGTTTTGCCACGACGGAGTGCCTAAGAATGGATTGAAAAATTCCGAAATGGTCACACAAGTGCTACGTACAATGAAGGAGCCGGACGACCGTTTACCGCCACAAATTAAGAAACAATTGAGCGTTCAAATGAAATGATTCTCTTGGACAGACGATTAACTATTGATGAATTGCACATCGTCTGCAGATTAGTGACGATTCTACCAACGAAATTAATCACAACGGACTTGGGTTTCATAAAGTTTGTGCAAGATGTGTCTCAAAACTATTCACACAGTTGCATAAACAAACGTGCTTGGAAATCTGCAAAAAAACATTTGGATCGCTATGGTAAAGAAGGGTACAAGTGCTTAGTCAGGACATTACTGGTGGCGAAACATGGATCCATCATTACGAGCAGGAGAGTAAACGGCGGAGTGTGGGATGGAAACATCCAAATTCGCAGTGCAAGAATTAGTTCAAGGCCCAACCGTCCGCAGGAACACTTATGCTCATGGTTTTTTGGTACGCCCAAGGTTCAGTACTGGAACATTATGTGGAAAGGGACACAACAATAAACAGCGTACGTTACAGTGAGATGTTTACTGCCAGGCTACACCCTGCAATTCGAAGCAACCGCCGAGAATTGCTGTCAAAAGGTGTTGTGTTGTTGCACGACAATGCGCGTCCGCATACTGCTACCCACACTGCTGAAACGCTCCAGAAAGGTCAAATTTGAAGTACTGGATCATCCTCCACATAGTGCCGATCCTGCCCCTTCTGACTATCACTTGTTTGGTGCACTCCAGCAGGTATTAAGGGACCATCAATTTGCCTCGGACGAAGCAGTGAAAGAAGCGGTGCATTTCTGGCTCGCAGCTCAATTGAGAATCTTCTTTTATGAGGGCATCAGGAAGCTTGTACAACGATGGACCAAGTGCGTTGTAAAGAAAGGAGACTATGTCGAAAAATGATGTTCTTGTTCGTTTCGTATTTGATTACAATAAATTTATATAATTACTTAGCGGATGATAATTGACTTACCCTCTTATAACCGCCTTACAGTGCAGCAAGAAAAGGCGGGGTTGTTTACAAAACAAATATATATGAAAATACATATGTCTGAGTACGAGAATAATATCCATTTCAATATGTCTTCAAACCCACAAGTGATGATCATAAGCATTCAGAAATGAGAAAATTATGTTCTGCATCTGACTGTAATAATAAAATAATAATAATAACAATAATTTCTCTATTACTTTGTCTACCAGCTCAAAGAAAAGTGGGAGCATTGATGCATTGTTAACTGTTTCCACAGGCATCGACTGAGTTCACAGGATAATCACACAAGTAAATTACGCTTCACGTGGTTGTAAATCGCCAAAGTTACCATAAGGAAGCTCAAAATAACAAGAAATATACACATCGCTTTACTACTGAGAAAGGATGTAATATAACGAGGAGCCCACAAAAACATTAAATCAGTCTTTTAAAGGTTAGTGGATAGTTATGAGTTGTTGCCATAAATCCTGAAAAATCACCCGTGTTGGCGAAATTATATAACCAGCTCATAAAGATGTGAGAACTGGAGGGACTCGACAACCGGCAACGAAAACGCATAGTTGGACGTAAGTCATGTTACCAAGAAAATGAGTAAATTATTCAGCCACTCACATAAATCAGCAGTGGAAAAAATAAGAAAATCTACTCCCACGATTTATTTATGTTAGTTGTTCTACACAATCACAAGGGATAATGTCAAAAGGGCAACAGACTGGAAATATATGTGAGTCCCAACTGTACCTAATAAAAGCGTCAGGAGCTGATCAACGAACTCCAGTGCCAGACAATGCAAGAAAGCCATTCTTCAGCGCGCTGTGGCTTGCTGTTAAAGAGAGCGTACGTTCCTGCAACAGTCAACAAATGTATTGCTTTCTCCTACGTGTGCCCCGCAAAAGAGCCGTGAACATAAAATTAGAGCGACTCGCGTCCAATCGGAGACTTACCGGCAATCGAGCTAAGCTCGAATCATTCGTTGCTGGACCAGGAAAGGTGGGATGTGACAGCGGCACACAAAACAGTGTCCACCAAGCACCCCAAAATGGACTGCGGGGTATACATGTGTAAAAGCTTTTCACCGAACATCATGACAAAGGATTTCGTCTGCAAGTGAGAGGTTGCTCTCTTTTTTATACGAATAAATAAAAATTGTGACAAAAGAAAATCGAATGGATAGTCTCATCCACGTGGTCACCTAGTGCAAAACCACTCAGAGAATGTCTGAGTCTCAGACGCATACTAAATGGTACACAAACGTTCTCGAAGAGGGCTACTGGAATCAGGAAGCTAGTTATGGAGACCAGCCAAAATATCTGCTGCAATACTTTTGGCGCAAAATGCACCACTAGTTCTCACCGAAGATAACTGCACACGAGACCATCGAGGTCAGCGTTCCTCACCTCCAGACCCTACAACCTGTGCCCAAACTCTTAACACAGCTCCACTGAACACGTATGGGCGCGCCACGCTAACTCTCGACACGTATAGACAATTTTCACAAGTACACGAAAAGACAGCGATATTCCTGAGCTGATGCTGTAATAGGAAGTTCATAGATCACTGGTGAATGTCATTGATACTCGCCAAAAGCATTTTATTTGAGTATGAAAACCGCAGAACTTCTGTACCAAGCTTAACTGTGCCACGTCAGTCAATAGGAACAAAATATCTTTCTTCTGAAAAGTTATTCTTCATGGTGTCTGTGCACTACGTGTAACTGAACAACTCGTAACTGGATATTAAGTATAAAACGCCATTATCGTGATATTTCGCCTATATTTCTGCAGATAACGTGAAGGAAAATAATTACGTTGTTAATGTCACGCTAAAGTGCCGCATTAAACAAAATATATCAACAGTGCTGTTACCAGTTGTGTATCGGAATCCTTGCAGGTGGGTGTCGCACTTTAACCGACAATTTCATTCAGTGCCTGATCAACTGTGTGTACGGAACTATAGTTCAAACTGGTTGCACAATTGATTATCACTGATCATCTTTAAGACACAGACTGCCGTTGAGAGCTACATTAAATCAGACCACGTGCTAAGAACCAGTACAGCCACCCATCAACGAGAGAAAATAAAATAACGCGAGGAAGTAATTATGCAACACATTTAAATAAAGAGAATCACTGACGATCCGCTCACGGCGCAGCAAACAGTGATTAAAAATGTCCGCAGCTCGTGGTCTAGGGGGAGAAGACAGTGTCGCATTGCGCGTCGAGCGAGCAGGTCGTAGTTAACTTCCGCCTGTGCCGCAGCGCCGCTTGTGTCGAAGCTACTCAGTCTTGTTTGTGTATCGGCCGGAGTCACATCGTAGTTGCGTAGCGGAGCTTGTTGTCGTTTTCCTCTTGGTGGCGGTGTTTTCTGCCCGAGCCATGGTGTCTGTCGAGTCTCCTAAATTTGTTCCTGGTCGAGCTACTGTTTGTTCCAGTTTTGACAAGAGTACGCGTCTTGTTCAACCTGGCTCCCTACAAATTCACGATTGGTTGGCTGATGTTATCAATGTTACACCTGATCAGGTAGATACTGCTTACTTTGATTCTGATTTGTATACATTCCTTGTGAAGTTTTATGATCGCGTTCAAGTAGAACGTTTCTCTCTAGAGTTAGTTCTAAAGTGTCATTTACACATCGCGATGGCTGCGTCAGCCAAGTCCTCCTTGAAAATGTGGCACTCGAGTATACTCAGGTTAGAATTTATAACCTTCCTCCTGAAGTGGACGAATTATTTCTTAAAACAGCATTGCATCCGTTTGTAGTAATACGGCATATCCGATGGGAAAGCTGGTCAGCATAACATCGTTTCCAGTGCTATATTGGTATCCGGACTGTGGACATGTGCTCTGAAGAAAAATATTCCTTGCCACTTAACCGTTTGTGATTACCGCATCCATGTTACGTATGCAGGGCAAGAAGGAACACGTTTCCTCTGTAACGAAAACGGTCATCTCAGATCTGATTGTTCGCGCCGTGCTACTGTTCTGACGTAGTCTTATCAAAAACGTGTTCCTTTAACGTTAGCTGACATAGTATCTTCGCAGTCTACTGTCAGTCAATCTCCAGCTTTAAGCGTTGTATGGGCGACATCACCCCCTACTCCTGGCGAATCACCACAATTACGGTGCGTCCCAGAGGTGACGACGGCTCCTGCAGTGCAAGTCAAACGCCGCACACAAGGCAAAATGACCACTTTAGGCGGCCAAAATTCAAATACGTTAAATAATGTGCATTTATACTTAGAAAGGCTTAGGGTTGATGTGTATTCAGACTTGACAAGATTCTGGAAGTACCTAGCAACCTTAAAGATCATTTATAGGTAGCTAAAAATGAAAAAGTAGAATAAAAATCAAATTAGTATATTTTACTTAAAGTTTACAGACAGTAAGACAGTTAGTATCCCTCATCATCATCCATTGTTTCTTCGTCACCATTATCTTCAAGCATTTTCACAACAGGTTCTTCTAACTTTAGCAGTACCTCCTTAGGAAAGGGTTTTCTTTTTTTAATGTGCCTCCTCTTGGACGCAGTGATAGGATCTGAAGCTATCAGCATCCAGTTGTCAATATCCGTATATTCTTGAAGTTTTCCTTGCACGGAAAAGTCTTAAACCTTTATATTCTTTTTGACTAGATTCCAAGACATCTTCTGATGCTCCTTTATTATGTCTGCACGATGTATTAGCAGCTTGCGCACAGATGCACTCATTTTGAACCACTTGTAAATTTCTATACAGATTTTTGCTGTTTCGAGGCAATAATTTTTAAAATTGCTGTAATTAACATTAAATCCGCAACACAAACGCTTAGGATGTTTGAAAATCTTTGTATAATTTCGGGCTCTAGACCTGTTATAATCGCAGATTTCGTGGGCTCTGCAAAAATTTTCTTGCAGTGTTCCCGTCACTGGAGTTACCTCCTCCTTGCATGGGCTGGTCTACCACTAATCCCATTTCACAATAGAATTTAGTGGTTATTTCTTCTTTTCTTCTTTTTATATTTTCTTTGGCTTCTTTACCTCTTGCTTGCCACTGCTTCAGTTCCAATTTATATGATATATGTAACAAGTACTCGTAAAATCTAAGATATGAGTGTAAAGCTGATATCCCAAACTTAAATGAACTAGTCGTAGAATATTGCTTTTACAAAAGTAAGTCAAGGTTGTTGAGTTCTTTGGGTGTTGCCTTGCACACGTTTCACGCTTGTGCTGACGTTGTGTCTGAGCACATTACACGTTTTTCCGTCCATCATTGTACATACAGCACGATGTTTAAATGTGTAAGATTTATCCCCAAGGGTCTCCTCAGTAGGCTGCAAACTTGATATTTGTTCCTCAATTGCTTCGCAATGGAGTTTTGGTGATTCCTTTGCCTCCTTTTCAATCTGCAGGCGAATGACGCCATTATATCTCGACGAAGGACGACTCGGGTTTTCCCAGAAAATCTGTTTACCATTCGTTGTGAACTCTGACATTTGCAGTGGAACTATAGCACATAGAATTATGTTGGTATCTCCATACAGTGAGTTGTTGGCAACACATTGTTCGAAAATGGAATGTCCACCACTACCATCAAGGTCCCACTTGTAGATGACTTCAATCGCTGAGTTTGAAGTGTGATCGTGGTGTAACAAAAGTACATCCTGCTCTACAAGAGCAAGTCTTTTGATTGTGTGGTCCAAAATATCTTGAACTGCTATTTGCACTTCGGTCTCCGTAATTGTTATGTTACTCGGGTAACATTCTTTTTTTGTTTCTGCTATGACATAAGGTGGATAGAAGTTCGCGCCTCGAGATTTCGCCCCTTTCCATCAATAAATATAATCTTCTTTTCCCATGTCAGAGTCAATAATGAGGACTAAGGCTTCTTCGGGTGAGTAAGGTTTCACAACCAAATATGATGGCTTTTCGTGAATGTTTCATGCGTTTGTATCTGTGAGGGCTTGCGATTAGGGCTAAATTTACTACTTGTGCAGCTGTTCTTTTTCCACTCTTATTAAGGCTGCTTTGAGCAGTACACAAAAGCTCTGGGGTTGAATCAGCAGTAATTGGTTGCACTATTCTTCATTCTGATCGCTGAGAGCTCTCTTCAAAAGATTTTGCATGTCTTCCTCTGGGTTTTTTCACGTGGAAATCTTCGTTTGTGGTTCTAGTGCTTAGATGTGGCAAGACCAAGTCGTTTTTTAACCGTTCTAAATTGGATTTGGTAAATCTCTCCATATTCCAATTGGATTTTTTCCACTTTTGTAGCAATTTTGGGTCAAACACTTTTAAAATTGACTTAATTTTACATACACTGTCTTTTGACTGTGTATATTCACTAAATTTATCCAATATGTGAGTCGTTAATCGTTCTATACACTTAGACTGTGATTGTTTGTAAAAGTTCTCCTTTTTTAACACTAAAACTACATCCATTTTCCTCATATTTAATTCAGAGTGACTTGATCCACTTCGACTACGTGTAAAGAAAAGAGTCTGGTGTCACAATGCGTTGGTTTGAGTTCCTAGAATTTACAATACTAATAGTCAACAAATGCACAAGTGTAAATATTTAGGACAGAAAGCGGTACTAAGCGTAACTGTTTTGAAAGTCTAAGGAAAAGTATTTTTCATAAAATCGTCATTTACTATTAACAAGGGGAAAAAATGAATTGTAACGTTGTCTATTTAATGAACACACCTGTGGCTTCCACCTCCCTGATAAATATTGAGATTTTCGCACGAGATGATCAAAAAATTCACGTTATAATACTTTCGAGTTTAGAATGCAACTTGCCTCTCAGATCCTCACACGCCTTTATTATCAACATAACTAAGGATATTTTACGGGAGTGCGATGAACCAGTTACCTGAAGTGAAGAATACAAGGACGTTTAGACCTAATCTGTAAGTGTGAAAATCGATTTTTGGCCGCCTAAAGTGGTCATTTTGCCGTGTGTGCGCCGGCGGACTGAGGGTGCAATTTAACTACATAATTTTCTTTTTTCTTTGATTAGGTTAAGAATACGTGTAGGAAGCCTGTGCATGTCATCGCTTGCTTTAATCATAAATATACTCATGAGTGATGCTAATTCTTAATACCTTTACGCAAAGAAATGTGTTGTCTTCTCGATAACCTTCAAATCGTGAGTGACATCCATAATTTTGTATATGAAATTAGTGCATTTTCTCATAGCAGTTTAGTAGCCTAAGCCTGCTGGACACTTTCACAATTCAAACTAATCATCAAATTACTTAATTTAAGAAGACTTAGCCTTAAATTGCTTGTGTACCCATGTACGACCACAATGAACTAAAAACAGTGAAGCGTGGAGGAAGTATGAATGAGAACAGTGGCGTATTTAAGTTTACAAAATAATGACAAGTTTTATTAATCCTTTTGTAAGTACAACTAGCTGATAAAGCTTACACAAAAATCACAAACACAAATCAGAAAAGGGAATAGTGTTTGTTTGGCAAAGCATTCATCGAGACGGAAGCTATACAAAGTCTCCCTTGAATCAATTCTTTTACAGTGCATTATGACTTTGTTGACATGATTCCACTGTGAGGCCCAACTTTATTCAGATGGAATAAACTACGACCAAGTATACCACAAACTGTGGTTCACCTGATAACCGCAAGCTGTGAACACCATTTAACAAATTCACGCCGGCGCAGCAGTGTTTCGCCCTTTGACTTTGATTCAGGCGGCAGTTGGAAACGGCGCGCTGTGGGCGAGGAGCGGTGCGCACGGCAACTGTTGTGTTCTGACGTGTCCACGAAAATTTGCGAACTGAGCGGTCTGGCGTTCTGACTATCAGAACGCGGGAAACTTCCCTATCAGATCACTGAAATCCCGACAGATTTCAGTGTGAGGTGCAGCCGTTCACTGTTCTGGCCAAATCGATCTGACTCACAGGCACCACGGTGTGTGCTGGAATTATAAAACGTCAGATGGCTGACTCAGGACGAATACGTTCACCCTCATGACGCCCGATATGTGGGGCGTGATATACAGTTCCACTGCCAGTACAGCTGGAAACTGCCACTGGCTCTTAGGCCACTACAAGGTACAGACAACAGGTCTCACCCTCTAGGCAAAGACCGAAAGTTCTCCATTCGGGGAAGACCAATTTCCGCGAAGCCCCGCTATGGGAGCCGAATTAGGAAATACCAAACCGCCCCCACAGTGCAGAAACCAATGGAACTATCCTCCATTCAGTGAATCTCACCTCTTGACTGCTCTATTGGCCAGGTAATCAATCCACACACAGCTAGGATGTTCTCGCGCTTGCTGAGCAATCCTCCATTTTGCACATGCCGAGACGAGCCAATCAGCGACTCCAAATATCTATTGTCCGAAAAAATATGATTTTAGACTACGGAGGTGTCGTTATCAGGGTAATCATGGCCATGTTTTGGCGAAAAAGCATGTGCCTAGACGAGGTCGTATCCCTCATTTACGGGGAGGTCTAATCTTTCCACGCTGCCGGCCACGGTGGCCATGCGGTTCCAGGCGCTGTAGTCCAGAACCACGCGACTGCTACGGTCGCACGTTCGAATCCTGCCTCGGGCATGGATGTGTGTGATGTCCTTAGGTTAGTTAGGTTTAAGTAGTTCTAAGTTCTAGGGGACTGATGACCTCAGATGTTAAGTCCCATAGTGCTCAGAGCCATTTGAACCATTTGAATCTTTCCACGCTAAACTCTTCCAATTTCTGAAAGAATGGTGTTAAGCTTCCCAAATAGCCGTGCCCATCAAATATGATTCTGGCGCTGGCTAAATGAACATGGTGAGCCTACAGCCTTTCCTCCTCTAGACAGGTACACTAGCTGTGCTGTCCGTATCGTCGCAGGATAATAACATGAGAATGCACAGACCTTCACACCGTTTGCGCAATAACTCAGTTTACAGCAGTCTTTTTTACATGGCATCCTCCACCCACTTTCTGCCACCCGGTCGCCGTCCCAGATGGACCTAGGGATGTTTACAAGTGTGGAAATCTCGCGTACAGACGTGTGACACACGTGACACCCAGTCACCTGACCACGTTCGAAGTCCGTGAGTTCCACGGAGGTCCCCATTCTGCTCTCCCACGATGTCTAACGACTACTGAAGTTGCTCATATGGAGAACCTGGCAGTAGGTGGCAACACAATGCACCTAATATATATATATATATATATATATATATATATATATATATATATATATATATATATATATATATATATATATATGGGGTGTCCGGATACTTTTGATCGCATAGTGTATTAACATAAAATCTCATCTAGACATATAGGCATTCACCTACTATTAAAAAAGTCATGGGAAGTACTTTCGTTACAAAAAAAGTAAATAAGTAAAATTTATAAGGCGTGCACATTGAATGAGAATGCAGTCCATGTCTTTCAACGTCAAGGGGAGATGGGACGCTCCTACTGTACGTCACCTCAAATGACAAGTCCATTGCGGTATGGACCTTCGAATTATAGGCGTACAGGACGTAGGGAAGATAGATGTACCAGTCATCGTCCCTGGAATGAACGTAATAAATTAACATGTTTCCAACTGTCTTGTGCACGCATTCGGTTCTAACGTAGGTCTACATGCAAACAGACTCGTCTGTAACTGGCCGAAGAAAAATGTTTTATGAACCGGCGCCCTTCTGTCTGACCCTGAGTAGTAGGAGGAGAGGGCTTGGGCCAGAAATCTCTCTGCAGGTACGACTCAGTGGCGCTGCTTCCCAGAGTCACTCACAAAGGCAGGTCACTGCACTCAGCATTTTGGTCCCCAACTCATCTCTCCCCTGTTCTCCGTCACCTCCACTATGGCCGCTTGAGTACATGTTCTCTACAGGCTACACATGCAATGATAAGAACATTGTGCCCACAATTTCCCCGTGTACAACAGTCATAAACCACACATAGAAAATGCAGTACTGGGGAACACCGAAATCATGACCTAAATTATGAACGTTAATTTGACTGACAGTGTTTTTAAAGTGTGAGAGTGGCATGCCACCTCTCAGCCTCTCCTGACGTTCTATGATGGTTTTATTTGGTGCATTATTAATAAAAGCAGATTGCTCTGTTTCAACGATTATCTGGTTATATGTGACAAGGTCTTAATTGCTGTCATGTTGGATTTCTTGCTTACAAATTTCTGTCTTAAGGTTTCTAGAGTCGATGAAAGTTTTCCAGTTGTGGTTTTCATTTTTGACGTCGGTAATAGATGTTTTTTTATGATGAGGGGGTGGTACCTGGTAATTCTATGACCTATTTCAACGTCATTGCAGTGACTAGCCATTTGCCTTGTGCAAATAATATGATCTACTATGGAGGTTTCACCGTAATTGACGAAAGTAGTTGAATTATTATCAAAGTGGATCACACTGTTGTTTAGAGGTGCAATGGGTACATCGCCTTTTTTGTTGTTGATTCCTTCGCCAACAACAGTGGATTTGGCATTAAGCTCTCCTGTGATGATTTCTGGGCCAAGTATAGAAATTTAATCATATATTGGTAGATCCCTAGTGGAAGTTACGTATACAGTTGCGAAGAAGATTGGTTTCCTATGTTTTCCTACTTTTTACGACAATAGCTTGTTGTGTGTTCAGTTTTTCCGGTAAATCAAGTCTTATAGCAGCCAGCTGTTTTGTGTGAAAGAAGGTGACTCTTCCTTGTGAACATCTTCCTCTACCTGATTCGGGGTTGTGTAACCCGTGATATACGTAATCTAGAAGACTTACGTCTTTGATTATGCATTTGGTTTCATTAATTCCAATAAATGTAATGTTTTATTCTGAATCAACTTTTCTAGGAGCTCATCTTTAGCACAGAAAGCATTGGCGTGGACAAAGCATATAGTACCACTGCCTTTTCTGAAAGTGAATGTGAAAAGGTTACCAAATTTGTAGAGTGTAACAATATCTTAGACTTGGCCAGATGAGTCTGACGCGTTGCAGAGTTGCTCCACACCTGCATAATTTTCATATACACACATCAAAAAAAGTTTTCCGTCACCTCGATTCCGAGAGTTCCGGATCCTCCACAGAAAACTGGAATAGAGGTCAATATAAACATCATTTCCACCCTTTTTATTGCTCATTAAAACCACACATTGCATGTTGTACCACTATACAGCGAGACCTTCAGAGATGGTGATCCAGATTGCTGTACACACAGGTACCTCTAATACCGAGTAGCACCAGCTCTTGAACTGATGCATGCCTGTATTCGTCGTGGTATACTATACACAAGTTCATCAAGGCACTGTTGGTCCAGATTGTCTCACACCTCAACCGCGATTCGGCGTAGACCCCTCAGAGTGTTTGGTGAGTCACGTAGTTCATAAACAGCCCTTTTCAATCTATCCCAGTCATGTTGTATCCTGAAGGAAGTCATTCACAAGACGGGCACGATGGGGTTGCCAATTGTCGTGCATGAAGACAAATGGCTCGTCAATATCCTGGCGATATGGTTGCACTGTCGGTCGGAGGATGGCATTCACGTATCGTACAGCCGTTACGGGGCCTTCCATGACCACCAGCGGCGTACGTCGGCATCACATAATGCCACCCCAAAACAGGAGGTAACTTCCACCTTGCTGCACTCGGTGGAGAGTGTGCCTCCAAACACGTCTCCGACAATTTTCTGCTGCACTCATCAGTGAAGAGAACGTGATGCCAATCCTGAGCAATCCATTCGACATATTGTTGGGCCCATTTGTACCACGCTGCATGGTGTCCTGATTGCAAAGACGGTCCTCCCCGTGGACGTTGGGAGTGAAGCTGACCATCATACAGTCTATTGCAG
Organism: Schistocerca americana; assembly: GCF_021461395.2. Classification (NCBI taxonomy): domain Eukaryota; kingdom Metazoa; phylum Arthropoda; class Insecta; order Orthoptera; family Acrididae; genus Schistocerca; species Schistocerca americana. The sequence continues at coordinate 65,652,704 of NC_060121.1, forward strand.
ACAGTTTGAGTCGTAACAGGACGTCCTGTGGCTGCACGAAATCCATTATTCAACATGATGGCGTTGCTGTCAGGGTTCCTCCGAGCGATAATCCGTAGGTAACGGTCATCCACTGCAGTTGCAGCCCTTGGGTGGCATGAGCGAGGCATGCCATCGACAGTTCCTGTCCCTCTGTATCTCCTCAATGTCCGAACAACATCAGTTTGTCTCATTCCGAGACGCCTGGACACTTCCCTTGTTGAGATCCCTTCCTGGCACAAAGTAACAATGCGGAAGCGATCTCACCGCGGTATTGACCGTCTACGCATGGCTGAACTACAGACAACATGAGCCGTGTACCTCCTTCCTGGCGGAATGACTGGACTAACAGGCGCTGAACATGCGTACTTGTTTACATCTTTGGGTTGGTTTAGTGACATCTCTGAACAGTCAAAGGGACTTTGTCTGTGATACAATATCCACAGTCAACATCTAACGTCAGGACTACTAGGAACAGGGATGATGCAAAACTTCTTTTGAAGTGTGTGTTTTCGCAGAAACGTTCTGAAAATCGTTTTTATCGTTTCAGTAATGAGGGATATACGTTCCGGAAGAATTTTGAGTAGTGCAGTGGTGAATGCACGCAGAAAGTTTTCAGCTTGTAAGCATTCAGCACGAGGTACGGTGGTTCATCAGTTCACTTGATCTTATCTGTTCTGCGAGTGGAGATGGATTGCTCCTGCCATTTTGAGCAATTTAGATCGTTAGCGAAGTTAGTATCATTGCAATTGCGCAGTCAGGTTATTAGAATCAAATTTGCGCTGAAAATCAGCTGAGATACACTGCATTTCCCACATTTGGATACGTTGCGACAGTTTTCGAAGGTGTGCTGAAAATTGTTGCATTCTTTGAATTGTTTGAGTTGCGGAGGTAGTGGATTGGATGGTTGAAACTTATGTAGTACGCAGTACATCCTGAAATGCTATGAAAGCAGTTTCTCTATGGATTCGTTGTATTCGTAGATGACACGTAATTTTTTGCTGGGTCGTTTGGTGAGTCGTGAGTAGATGCGGGCTGCTTTTTTTGAATGGGTGTCCCCGCATCTTTAGTTCCTCTTCAACTTCTTCATTGATGACGTCATGATCGACACTAGTGGTGACGCCACTTCGGAAGGGTCCACGTGGTTTCCAGTCAGGTTGCGGTTTACTGCGTGAGTTCGTTGACTTGATAGTTGCTTCCAGTCTGGTGCCAGTTGTTTTCTTGAGTTTGATTTCAAAGTCAGTTGGTAAGTGCTGAGTCTGACGTGGTTCCTTCTAAAGTTCGTGTCAGTCACAAATTATGCTAGGTTGAATTGTTTTACTGAAGGTGTGAAAAGACTTAGTAGTTCCCTTGGGGACAGATTTTTAATGATAACAATTCCAGATTGAATGTTCATATCAAACTTCAGAATAGTTTGTTTGACAGTGAGTACCTGGCTGTTGGTCGGACTGAGAATGTTGAGGTTGCTGAGATTGTTGAGGGTAAGTTGGTGACTCTTGAGAATGGCCTGTGTGCTTGTGTCACATCTGTTGTTTTTTGTCAGGTTTCTTGTTTGGCGTGTACAGCGTTGATTCTGCATGGTGGAGATGGGATGACTCAGTAGCCTGCAAAACCTGCTCGCGTTCTGTACTTCTAGACTTAAACTCTGTGCCTTAGCTTTGGTACACGAGGGCTGAGTGTCCTTGGGATAGGACCGAGGCCTGCAGTAGCTGTAACTATTCGTCCCTAGGTCTAGCACATCTTATGGGACGCGCCACTGTGCTCCTCCAACCACTCCATCAGACTTCTGGCCCTGTGACTTGGCACATTATATTGTTGAAAAATGCCTCTGCCATCAGGAAAATCGATCGCAATGAAGTGGTGTACGCGGCCTGCAACCAGTGTACGATACTTTATGGGCATCATGGTGTCTTTTACGAGCTCTACTGGACCCATGGATGCCGATGTGAATGTTCCCCAGAGCATAATGGAGCCGCTGCGAGCTTGTCTCCTCCTGCAGTACAGGTGTCAAGGAGCTGTTATACTGGAAGACGAAGGATTCTCACCCATCCATCGTCATGATGAAGTTATCGCTATTCATCAGGTATTTATGCCACTGCTCCAACGTCCAGAGCTGATGGTCGCATTGCCATTTCGGTCGTAGTTGGCACAAGCATGGGTCATAAACTGCAGAGGCCCATTGTTAGGGATGTTCAAAAAATGTTCAAATGTGTGTGAAATCTTATGGGACTTAACTGCTGAGGTCATCAGTCCCTAAGCTTACACACTACTTAACCTAAATTATCCTAAGGACAAACACACGAACACAAACCCGAGGGAGGACTCAAACCTCCTTTGGGACCAGCCGCACAGTTTATGACTGCAGCGCCTTAGACCGCGCGGCTAATCCCGCGCGGCTGGGAGTGTTCAATGCACTACGTGTTCAGACATGCTTGCAATCTACCCAGCATTAAAGACCTATGTCAGTTCCGCCAGAGTTCGCCACTTGTCTTGTTTTACCTTTCTGCCCAGCCTATGATGTCCAACATCTGTACGAGGGGCGGCCGGCCAACCCAACAACGTCTGCGCGTGGTCTCCCCTCGGTCCCACCACCTGCTGTAGATATTCATCACAGATCTCCTCCAACAACTGCCAAGTCGTTTAGTTTCCAAAATGCTTATGCCTAACCTCCGGGCCAGCACAATCTGCCCTCAGTCAATCTCGGTAGATCACGCGCATTCCCCTATCCTACACATGGACAGCAAACTCACTGATACTATGTGCACCATGCGTGTCTGACTAGCAGCCAATTCTCGACAGGTGACGCTGCTGTCACCTGGATGGGTTTATAAGTACAGTAGGTCACTGGTCATAATGTCCTGGCTGATCGGTGAATACTCTCTTATACACTCACCCTAAACACCCCCAACAAATCAGTCATATAGCTTACATACGTGACCTTGACCTATATGGCACATGATGCACCATATATGTGTCACCAATTCCAGGTCCCTGCTTATTACCTATTGTAGCTTTCTTCTCCTGGTTGGTTGTCGATAAGTGCAGTATCCCCTTCAACATTCCTTTAAATGGCGTTATGCGACACACTTATATAAGAGACGTTTTTGTGGAAACTGTATCTTCACGTTGACCAGTGAGATCGTTTCTACAATCTAGTAAGATCCTTCGTACTTAGTTAAAAATTTCTTTATGTTAGTGTCTGGTATACAGGGATTTGTAACTATTATCCATTGTCTCGCGCAATGCTAAGACAGCTTGTCTATGCCTCTGTTCACCTTTTCGTGTCGTTCTAGCACCTTCCTGTTTGCCTTCTGTACATTCCTACAAACTTCCCTTATCCAGCCTTAATTTAGGAGACAAGACGTTAAAAGTAGTGCCTAATCTCTATGATATGCGAAATAATGAGAAATCTTGTAGTAAATTAACCAAATACGGAAGGATTTTTTCGATTTAGCATTTTCGCCGTATGCGTCTATAAAAATGTTCCCAAATGGATAACCCTAATACTCACTACCACGTATTCAGAATAAGTCATCGTACTTTTACCACGTCGAGGGTAATTTTATTCATGACCTCTCTTGCAGCAAGGGGGAAGTTCCAGATTAGGCTATTAGCGGTAACGCAATAGCAATGCCAGTATCGGATCTGCATAAACCAACCCAGCCGTAACATGAAAAAATGCAAAATCCTTCCCACCTTACTCAGACCGCCGACATAATGCATTTATTAATTAATTACCTTGCTAATCATAATTATTTTACAGGGGACTTGCAAACTATTCCCAGGTGAGGGGGTAAATTTCAAGTGAATGAAATAAACGTAAATTGATACTAGTACTGCATCTTCATTAACAAAAGATGAGAAAAAGGATCTTTTACAAGTACAAAAAGTGAACCTAGTTATTCTTACTCGCTCTGGTGGGTTTAGAACATGACCCTATGAAAGGGCGGGAGGCGGGAAGTTGAAGTGTGGGAGATGGTCCAGCATGACGAGGAAAGAAAGGGATGGCGGGCAAGGAAGCGAGGAATCTGGCTATTGTGACTACACTTTACGTTACTTTTTAACGACAGAATGAAGTTACCTCCATACGATCGCTGCTACTGTAAACTAAACAGAACAAGTGCTGAGTATTAGAATAAGAAGTCGCCAAAGTGGCCTCCCGTCGTGAATCAAGTAAGTCTCATCAGTATCTATGATAACTTTCGCCTGAGCGAAGAGGGTCAGAGTGTGAACCTTTGAAACGGAATCAACAGAACGAAAGGCCAGCCGCTCACCCCATGGCCACAATCTAGCACGTAAACCAAGCCCGTTTTACAAAGGTTACAATTAAACGAATCTTAATTCAACGCCCATGTCACAAACAAACGGAGAAGAAAAGCCCTAATACGAACAAGAACCAATTTCGCACGCTTAACGGCGCAGGTTGGGTACAAAACACAGAATGATAAAGAAATCCTTAGATTTGGGGACATAACATTGGAAAAAATAATTACGAGTGTGCTTCAATGAGAAATTTTCTAACTCGCTCGCGATATTGTAACCAATGAAGCTGGAGTTCACAAAGAACACTCATGGTTACCGATACGGGACCTCGCCGTCGGACCTTCAGCCATGAGCAGCAGCAGACCAGCACTGACCGACGACACCTTGTCTCCAGAGGGGCACTGGGGGTGTCAGGTAGCGAGCACTGGCGCCCTCCTACACTGGCCAGTCAGGGGGCACAGTGAGTGAGAAGAGAAATTTCAGAGTTGATACGACAGCTTGAGAGACTAAGAAGAAGAACAACATTGGTCATCACCTAGCATTCAAACTGGTCGCACGTGCTCCCCATAGAACAACGATCGAGAGGGAGATGTGGCGCCATCGTGGCTACAGTGAAGCTGCTGAACTGACTGCACAAATAAAGGAAAATACCCTGCACCCGTCCTCTCTCACTAATCAGAGTGATACACTATGTGATCGAAAGTATCCGGACACCTAGCTGAAAACGACATACGAGTTTGTGGCGCCCTCCATCCGTAATGCTGGAACTCGATTTGGTGGTGGCTAGCCCTTAGCCTTTAAGACAGCTTCCACTCTCGCAGGCATACGTTCAGCTAGGTGCTGGAACTTTTCTTGGGGAATGGCAGCCCATTCTTCACGGAGGGTTGCATTGAGGAGAGGTATCGATATCTGTCGGTGAGGCCTGGCCCGAAGTCGGCGTTACAAAACATCCCAGAGGTGTTCTGTAGGATTCAGGTCAGGACTCTGTGCAGGCCAGTCCATTGCAGGGATGTTACTGTTGTGTAACCACTCCGCTACAGGCCTTGCGTTATGAACAGGTGCTCGATCGTGTTGAAAGATGTAATCGCCATCCCCGAATTGCTCTTTAACAGTGGGAAGCAAGAAGGTGCTTAAAACATCATTGAGGCCTGTGCTGTGATAGTGCCACGCAAAACAAGAAAGTGTGCATGCCCCTTCCATGAAAAAAGCGACCACATAATAACGCCACCGCCTCCGAATTTTAATGTTGACACCACACACGCTGGCAGATAACGTTCACCGGACATTCGTTGTACCCACACCCTACCATCAGGTCGCCACAATGTATACCGTGATTCGTCACTCCACACAACGTTTTTACATTGTTCAATCGTCCAATGTATACATTCCTTACACCAAGCGGGGCGGTGTTTGGCAAATACCGGCGTGAGGTGTGGCTTATGAGCAGCCGCTCGAGCATGAAATCCAAGTTTTCCCACCTCCCACCTAACTGTCGTACTACTTGCAGTGAATCCTGATGCAGTTTGGAATTCGTGAGTGATGGTCTGCATAGATATCTGCCTATTACACATTACGACCGTCTTCAACTGTCGGCAGTCTCTGTCGGACAACGGATGAGGTCGGCCGGTACGCTTTTGTGCTGTACGTATCCCTTCACGTTTCCACTTTTCAGATCAGAAACAGTGGACCTACGGAAATTAAGGAGTGTGGGGATCTCGCGTACAGATTTATGACACAAGTGACACCCAATCACCTGACCGCGTCCGACGTCCGTGAGTTCTGCGGAGCGCCCCATTCTGCTCTCTCACGATGTCTGATGACTATTGAGGTTGCTGATATGGAGTACCTGGCAGTAGGTGGCAGCACAATGAACCTAATATGAAAAACGTATATTTTATGGGGTATCTGAATACTTTTGATCGCATAATGTTTTAAAATAAAACTCATCTAGCCATATAAGCTTTCACCTAGTATTAGAAGAGAGTGATTGAATGTACTTTCGTTACAAAAAAATAAGTAAGATACGAGGGCTATCCACAAAGTACATTACGTTTTGGAATTAAAAATAAAGTATTGAAATTTTTTTTTATTATATACAGATGAAAGCCACACTTAAATACTACTTTTCTACATAGTTGCCATTTAAATTAAGGCACTTATCGTAGCGATGGGCGAGCTTGGAAATTCCTTAGTCGTAAAATTCGGCCGCCTGCGCCTTCAACCACGTGGTTACCTCTTCTTAAAGCTCTGCGTCGTCATCAAAACGCTGCATAGCCAACCACTTCTTCATTGCTGGGAATAAGTGGAAGTCGCTCGGTGCCAGGTCGGGACTGTACGGCGGATGAGGAAACAACTCCCACTTAAAAGATTCGAGAACTTCACGAGTGGCATTTGCCGTGTGGGCCCGGGCATTGTCGTGAATCAGCAAGATCTTTGAGCCCAACAATCCCCTGCGCTTGTTTTGTATTGCTCTTCTGAGGTTGTGCAGAGTTTGGCAATACCTTTGAGAGTTTATTGTAGTGCCTCTTTCCAGGAAATCCACAAAAATCACACCTTTTCTGTCCCAAAAGACAGTCGCCATCGCCTTCCTTGCCGACATTGTCTGCATGCATTTCTTGGGTTTTTGGGGGGAATTTGTGTGCCCCTTCTGTATTGACTGCAATTTTGTCTCGCAGTTCACATGCTTAACCCATGTTTCGTCACCAGTAACGATGCGATAGAGTAATGAGTCGGCATCTTTCGCGTAAGCGTCCAAAAACGTTAACGCTGCAGCCATTCGCTGATTTTTGTGAATCTCTGTCAAGATTTTTGGTATCCATCTTGCACAAAACTTGTGGTAACCAAGCTTTTCGGTGATGATTTCGTGCAACAAACTTCGTGAAATTTGTGGAAAGCTCATAGAGAGTTCCGTTATTGTGAAATGATGATTTTCACGGACCGTGGCATCGACTTTTTCGACACGTTCGGCAGTCACTATGCTCGGTCTTCCACTTCGCTCTTCGTCGTAAACTTTAGTTCGGCCATTTTTAAATTTTATGACCCATTGACGCACTCCACCTTCAGTGATTATGTTGTCCCCATACACTTCACAAAGCTGCCGATAGGTTTCTGTCAGTGTACAGTTTTTTGCAGTCAGAAACTTTATTACAACACGCACTTCACACTTCGCGGCATTTTCAATTAGCGCTGACATTTCAAACTGTCACGGTAACTCAACGGAGTACAGCACGAACCTTCCACTAGCACGGCAGGATGCCGACTGAGCGGCGGAATGCCATGACACCAAGATGGCCACGATAGCCCCGCCCCTAACGGACACAAACGAAAACGTAATGTACTTTGTGGATAGACCTCGTATATATGGCGTGCATAGTAAATGAGATTGAAGTCCATGTCTTTCAACGTCAAAGCGAGATGGGACGCTCCTACTGTACGTCACCTCAAATGGCGACAAGTCCATTTCGGTATGGACCTTCGAATTGTAGGCGCACAGGACGTAGGGAACATAGATGTTTCAGTCATCGTCCCTGGAGTGAACGCAATAAATTAACATGTTTGCAGTTGTCTTGTGCACGCTTTCTGTTCTCCCGGTGGTCTGCATACAAAGAGACTCGTCTGTAACTGCCGAATTCGTAGCACTTGGCATAGTCGTTTCTTTAAATCTGAGGCAGATATGGTACTCTGATCTTTAACTATGGTATGGGGTACCCCAAACGCCAGTATCCCACTGTTTAATAACGCCTGTGCCACGGTACTCGCCAGTTAGTCTGGCATCGATACGATTGCCAAAACTCGAGATAAGTGATCGACGATCGTGATAAAATACCTATTCCCTGCAGGTGTTGTATTAAATGGCCCTGAGGATATGCGTCCCCAACATAGAAAACGCTCTGGACGCATCTGGTAGTCTCTGAAATGGAACTTCGCGATGCCAAATGTCGGCCCTTTGCACGCGTGGCACACAGTTCTTAAATCTATCCGTCGCACGTAGCTCTCCAATACGTGATAACAAATGCTCATAAGCTTGCTGCGAAACGTCCTTCTTAAAAGCAGCCGAAACCACCACAGGCGGTCTACACATCGTCTTCCTAGACAATAGGCCAACGTGGTTGTAAAAAGTGTGGCCGTGACTGAGATATGTGGCACTCCTTATCTTTTGCCTGTGCCCCCTTCCAACTTTCCATGCCCCTCCCTAACGTCCTCAACAACGCTACTCAACCACTTAATGCATCTATGTCTGCATGTGATCTCGCTGGCTTATTAATTGCATTGGACATGAATTCACCGAGCTTAATTGTCCACAAAATTAATACGCTAGACGCATTTTTGAAACCAAGCAACCATTTAAATAAGGCGTAGTCTGTCGTGACCTTAAACTTCCTACCATACAGGTAGAATCGAAAATACATAATGCCTAATATGACCACCAGCATCTCATTTTTAGTCACTGCGTAGCTACGCTGTTTCTGCACTATTTGATAGAGTTACCTCCATTATACCAATGCCATCCACACTAACCAGAACCATCCATTACCCGTGAATGTCACTCACAAGTGCATAACTCCAGCGGGCGATCCAAACTAACCAGAACCATCCATTACCCGTGAATGTCACTCACAAGTGCATAACTCCAGCGGGCGAAACAATGTGATCCATCTAACTCTTTACTGCTTAACAGAGGCTCAATCACATTATGTGTCCCTCTACGAATCAATATCGTCTGAAAGCCGCACTATCTCCCCAATACCTGCTGGTATTTTGTCCTGCTATTCAATCTATACTGAAAACGTACACAGTTCATTTGGCGTCGCCCCATGATAAGTGAACCGTGCGCCATTGCCTTAGTTGCAATTGTTTCTCCCAACTGAAACAAAGGTCCACTGAATTGTACATTGTGTTGCCAAAGATCAATCTTTGTCAAGAAAGTGTAGCGCAAGAATCACTGAATAATCTTCACCTATGCACAGCAATACCTCCATGCGTTCCTTGGACTTGGTTTCCCCAACTTCAGTACTGCTGTACCCAATGAGTTCACAATTTTATCGCCAATATCTCCTCTTCCCAATAAGGTGCGGATTGATAACGGACACAAGAGCTCTTGTCTATCAACAATCTGTTCTTGCCACTCACCAAACTTATTAAGCAGCATTTCATCTGTGAACCAACTTGTGCCATGTTACGGTCTATATTGATTGCCTTCCAATGGCTGAACCACTCTCGTACGTGTTTAACAGATGCTTCCCTTTCCAGTTCTCACCATCTTTTCCACCTCTACAGTCAGATGCCTGATGACCCACTCCGCCAGGGAACACTATGGTTGTCTACATTGCTTCCCTATAAGCCCCTCCTGACAGCATACATAACTCCAGATTTCAGAAGCGAACACTCAGTGGTCCACTCTTTTTTTTTTTTTTTTTTTGCAATATATGACTGATCTATACGTGTTGTGATTTTAAAAGTTCTTGGTAAGTCCTCCAGATACCCCATTAATACCTCCGTGACATCTCTGCTGGTATATCACGCAGAAAAACGTCAACTCCTCTATTTCTGCCTCATGCAATGACACCGTATTAGCTTCCACACTGTGGCACCGCGCATATATCTTGGCACTCAGTTTATGGACTCTATTAGAGAACGCATCCACCGACTCGTTGCTCTACATTGATAAAGTCCTTAGTCTCCCTGTTAAAACCGTCCACTAGTTTGCTTTTGGTTCCACTGGCACAGTCCAGCGGCCACTTCTGAAACGGCTGTGCTTTGCTCAAGGGCTCGTGGTGTACAACGTGTGCTTTGGCGTCCCTGCCAAACGCAGATTCATCTGAACTCCCGTGCTCTGCGGCAGCACACCTGATCTCTTTAATAAAAATTGTCACGTCCTCTGTGGTCTTGTCAGAGAAGGAATTAATTAAGGTGACCACTGCCGGGTCGTTTTGGACAGGAAGCACTCTGCATTTGTATCTTTTTTCGTGCAATTGCGGCTGAATCTGACTCGCTTTCTCAGCTTCTAATTCACGATTAATTTCGTATTTTCTCTGCCTCTCATGCTCCAGTTCTTCTCTTAACACGTGCACTCGCTGAGTTAAAGTACCAGCTGCTTTCATGTATTTCTACCGTTTGGAGTACTCTACGTCTACCTTAATTAAACTGTTCAAAAAAAAAGAAACACGTAGGAACTACCATTTATGCACATTACACGAAAAATTGAAACGCAAATTAATATTTCCGGCTAATCATCACCCATCTACGCTCAGCAGAGATACTAGCCAGATGATGAATTCACCCACACACAGAACAACCAGGTGCTACAGCACTGGTACATGGCAGTTCGAGCCCAGACAAATCACAGAATAAACACCTAAACGGCACTACATTATCATGTTTACCATTACCCCTAAACGAAGGTAAGTAAATGGGTTCCTGTGGGTTCACAAAAGTAACTCTAAACATCTCATACTGTAAGAAACTTCCTGGCAGATTAAAACTGTGTGCCCGACCGAGACTCGAACTCGGGACCTTTGCCTTTCGCGGGCAGAGTGAAAATCTCATTCTGATCTCATACTGTAGCTGACAACATTAATTCTGACACCAAGTGCTACCGCCCAATGCAACGCAAAAAAAAACTAGACTCACTGAACGACATTGTGCTAAACTGATACCACCGAACCTACATGAAGTGCCACTGCCTCACTCACCACTCACTAAACCTCGCTCTCCCCAAACCATAGTGTTTTACATCGAGAAACACTTTCTGACATTACTTGTTACGTTGCTAAGCAAAACGACCAATCTGACAACAAATTCTTACGATCCCTTGGTCTCAGAGGGTTCAATGTACCAGGATGTCTGAGAGATATGTTTTGGTAGAGAAGGGTGAATCGGACCAGCCCGTGCAAACATGCATAGATAAGTTTGGCACTGACCTTTATTCCGCCGAAGAATGCATAGTGCCTATGTTGATTCAGACGACGGCGACTTGACGTTCATAAGTCTTTCAGCGCAAACACGAACGCCGGAGTCTGCTGTTACGGCACCTGACGTTCCGCCCCCTTGACGTAATGGCTCCTGTCCTCGCCGAGGCGGTGTGGCCGGCAGCGCGTGTCGGCTGACACGAACCACTGTGCCTGCCCTCCGGTGTACTCTCTCAAGTGCTGCTTATGGCCACCGTGCAGGGTGCGAAAGGGTAACAGCCAGCAGCCTTAGTTGTGGAAGAGGCACAGCACGTCCAGTCGCCCGCTCAGGGTGACTGTCGGTGGTTGGGGACAGCCTAGGGACCGCGAGGCTGCGAGGCCGTGATCCAGCTCCATCCTTGCAGACGGCAGCTTGCAGCCCGCCGACGACGTCACATAGAGACTGGGGACTGGTGGCCACCTGCTCACAGCACCCCTCCTACCCACATACAGTTACACACTGTTGTGACTACAGGGTATAGGTTTTTCATGGCACACAACAGCCCTGTGTTGTGTCTGATTACTCTACACCTTGTCACCACATCAATTGCTTATAATGCCTGCCGGGCCATGCTTCCTCACCTGCGAGTGGTGTCGCAAACCTGCCTAGCAGAACTGATTGCTTAATAAGGACCTTGCCCGTGCGCACTAGCCAAATATCTGAAGGCCTCTTAACTTCTACCTTCCAGCCACAGCTGTGCAAAATTTTCACGAATTCCGCAAATTGTGGCGCAGTAATAGCAGCAACAAGCAGAGTACAAACCCGTCTTAACCGTTTGCATTAACATACAAACTTCTGCATACACTGCATACAGTGGTACTAGACTAGTAACTTAGTCACGAAATTGTATGATATACACGAATATTAGTGGGCCTAGTAGTATGTGGCCTCTTCAGAGCTGTATGCATACTAACTGCCTATGGATTTTTTGCACTGATATCTCTGTGCTTCCCTTAAGCCTTGTATACCTTAATACTTTCTCTTAACAGTATGTGCCATTAATTTATTGAGATCCATCACTTACAAGAGTGTCCCTGATGCACATATTATCTTAGCCTCATTTTACAAGCAGACACTACATATCTCTTTATAACCAGTATCGAATTAAAACAGTGCTTCTCTTATTAATGTTTGTTACTATGGTTTAGGTCGATATGGTTATTCAAAATAAAGTGAATTTTTCTGTTTCTTCTAAAATATTTACTAGACATATTTCCTCAGTTGGCACTCATATTGAAAGGCGTTGTGCTATCTATTGCTTGTGCATTTCTGTTGTTTTAGGTGTAAGGGAGATAAAGACAATTTCATGATTTTGAGATTTTAGATGATCTGTGAACAAAAAAAAAAAAAAAAAAATGGTTCAAATGGCTCTGAGCATTATGGGACTTGACACCAGAGGTCATCAGTCACCCAGAAGTTAGAACTACTTAAACCTAACCAACCTAAGGACGTCACACACATCCATGCCCAAGGCAAGATTCGAACCTGCGACCGTAACGGTCGCGCGCTTCCAGACTGAAGCGTCTACAACCGCTCTGCCACACCGGCCGGCGGTCTGTGAACACTTTCTTGGGACTTCATATCTATCCATGGCATGTGTCCACACATCAACTTTTAAAAATCTTAAAGGCTAAATTTACAAGACTGTCTGAGGAAATGACAAATCCATGGTCGTACTGTGTTATGTACTGCGAAAAATATTCTAAGGTTGGTTTTTATGCAGTACAGTTGTAATCTGGCATCAAATTTTTTCCAGTATGTTATGACAGTGCACAGACATTTTTAAAATGAAGTATTCTGGTTTATGTAAAGCTCTCTTATAGTTCCTTTTTATTAATGTATAGCGCAATGTCTATTTTTATTAATGTATATAGAAATTATATATATTAATGTATAGAATGTATATGAGTGTAGATATTTTGACTAAGATGTCATTGTAACCACATGAAGTTTGCTATTTCTTCTGTTTTTAGTTCAGGTATTCTGTTTCCTTCGTTAAGTAAGTATTTTTTTCTCCATACAGGTTTTTAAATATGTCAACGGACATTATTTTGGGTGACAAGAGCAGTTGTTGATTATGCAGTCTGTGGTTGTCTGGTGTGTGTACTCATGTCAACGTTTTGTAATTTAGAGGTGTATAAAGTTTATTTTTTCTGTTGCCCTTGCTGAATACGAATTCAATAACCTTTGCTCTATCCTTGTACATGTAATTAATTGTATATACAATAATGAGCCAGTGCTAATGTATGATGTGTTTGCAAATTATGTTTAATAACTTAATTAGATTTGTCAACTCGTCCACTGGTGTACAAGTTTGTTACCTCGAAGAAAATAACTGTTGGCCTGTCTTAATGTGATACCTGTAATGTGTTGCATCACAAGACTCGAACTCTTTATTGGACACTGATTTCTCAATACATAGTTCTACGTAAATATGTAATCGATCTTTTTCATGGTAAGAATGCAAGTTTAATCGCGTTCTTTACTATTGGGTTGATAGGACTGTTTTCTTTATGAATTTTTGTTGGGTCTGCAGTATGTGTGGAGTTGGATTGCATTTTTCTTTTGTTAAATAGAAATACGGTTTTAGTTAGCAATAGTTTAATTAGGGTGTTTTCCATGTGGACTTGTTTCTTTTCACCCAGTCCGGTTTGTTCATGATTACTGCTATATTCCCTTTGTTATTATTAAATTATTTCCCTTTATAGTTCCTGATTTCTCTCAAGTGGTAGAAATATTTCCCATATTGAGGAAAAACATCGGATCAGATTAAACTTCCACTTTAACAATAACTAATTTGAGAAAAAGCAAGAGAATACACGACCTAACATGATCACAAATTTATCTTTCTCTAGCTGAATCCCATACATTTACTCTATCGGGTATTAATATGTTGAAATGTGTCAGGGGAAAGAAAATATACATTGGAGTAGGCAGAAGGAATTTTCAAAACAACATTTAAACCACATCTGAATTTCACTGGAATGAAATTATCTTCATTTTCTCACAGTTAGAACAACAAGTTTGGTGACACTACACAATGGCTGCCGGTTCCACCCACCAGGGAAAAAGGATATATGGAAAACATTTTACAAGAAGCTGAAATTTACATGTGTGTTACGAAACATCGAGACATTATTTTGAACGAACAGATGGAACTACAAAAAGAACCATTGAAGATTTCGCCAATGTTAATCTAAATGTTTAATTTTGAAACAGATTACTTTCTTCACATAATGTTTTAACATTGGTGAAATTATCTACAGGTGAAATTCTGCAATCTGTTTTACAGTCAAAGTAATCATTATCTTTGGATATAAAACTCACTGCCACTGAAAACTACACAATAACCAAATTTATACACTGATTGCCACTGGCACATAAGAAGATAATTATACAACTTACTTAAAAATGTCTTTGATATATACTAAGAAGTCAGTTTGTGTAACCTGGAGGAAAATACAGTCGTGTGTTAACCAACAAGAAACACTAATCACTCAACTTCAATCTATTTGGAAAAATATTTTGTCTTCTGTAATGCCAGTAACGCAAATGATGGAGAGCTGCGCTCATTAGTATCCCACCAAAGAGTAAATAAAGAAATACCCGACTGTTTATTCCAGTGAGACCCAGTCAGTCACCAGCCCGGATGCCCCATACGTTTCGTAACCCAACGCAAAATATCTTTTTGGCAGTTCAGTTTTTACGATCACCATCTAATAGTATTTACATAAAATAGTCCAGGAGGCCTACCCATTTGTTAAATTTAAATGTAGCACAGTAGTTATAATACCACTGAAGGCTCCAAATTATTCTCTTCCCATAGAATCCAAGATCTTACGCGCCGAAAATTAGTTCCTTGCCTCACAAATATCGGAAATTTTTTTCTTCTAACTTTATTCCTGATTCTGTCCTGATCATGATTCCTTACCTGTAGCTGTCAGCAGTCTCCAAAATCAGCAACTTCCTTCATTACGCAAATAACTGTAATAACTGGATGAAAAATGGATGTGAAGAATCTGAACGCAATACTAAACTATTCTTACTTTTGAGTAATGCACGTACGCCGAAAGATGTTTAAGCAACATAAAAATCAAAGAATCTTAAGTGTAAATTGATGTAAAACCCTTTAAGGTCGGTAGGTTTATCGATTCCGATCTCAATCAATTTTTACGTCTAACAAATTTTGTGGCTAGGAAAAGCATTATAACAGTGATACTTGAGAATCAGGTACAATTCCATGAATTATGCCCCAAGGACATGAAACGGGAAAACTGATAAATCCAGGTCCATCGATAATAGGTACTTTTTTGACCGCAAAATTCTCTTATTATCAAATGAAGAACGTTTCTCATTAAGTCCGTCCTTATGTTTGTATACTCGTGAGATAAAATCCGATCTCTGTCTGCATGATTGCTTGCTTTGTACGATAAAAGTTAGTTAAATTCGTACTATATTTCCACCTCGATGTTTCTGTCATCAAGCGTTTGGACCTTACGACGTCCGTCACTGTCAATACAACTCTAGAACTACTGTTTACTGATAACCAGTTGCTCCAGTTCAGATTCTGGTATTCACAAGCACAAAAATTCAATTTTGGTAGTAAATAGTGCGATAAAATTACCGCTAAAAAGGTGGACATAAAACCTCAAATTCTGACATTGACTGAAGCTAGCAGCACATAAATATGCAACACAACATCAACTGAACTGGCGTAATAACATCAGGAAACTGGCACTGGGAAAAAGTTACGTCAGTACAAAACATGTGGAGCAGAAAAAATTTTCAAAAAAGAAGATAGAATGTCGTGTAAAATAATGATGTTCCTTAATGTGACTGGCTGCTAACATTGTTAATAATAACTGTTCCTCAGTAAAGCTGTAACAGAAACAAGTAAGACACAATACCGTTATTATGTGGCGAATAATATTTGGTCTAATCTCGTTAAACAGTCAGAACTCACCGTGTCATAATTGTGTTTCAAGTACAGAAAGTCCCACTTCTAACGTCCAGCTGTGTTGTTTTCTGATTTTTTAGACTCGGTTTCTCATCCAGGCCACAACCAAAACATTTGCTGCAATGCTCTTTTAATCTTCTTAGTATCATTTTCACAGATTGCAGACAGTATTTAAATATATGAGCCAAAATCTAAACAATATTCTCAATTCACTTCGGGTATCGTATAACGCAAGTACGTTTATTGCTTCCTCTTTGAGGTCGAATTATCACAATAGGGCTAAAGCTTCTCGAATTTATTGGCTGAAATTGTGCACCACATTACCGAGCATGTATTCCCAGAAAACTACCAAAGATTCTTCTAAGACCTGTCGCCTGTGTTCAAACTTAAAAGGTTCCACAGTAGATAAACTTCGTGAAATTATTCTATGTTCAGCTCACGCTAAGATTGTTCAACATGCAAATACTTGCAACTCCGAACACTCGCTAACTCGTGGAAATATTCTATGCTAAATCTGTCCAACTTGAGAGAATTATTACAACTTCAAAATGCATACAAATTCATGAAAATACCGTATACTATTCTGTGATTGTCCCACTTGCAAGAATTATTGAAAGTTCGAAAACCCGCTAAATCGCGACAATATTCTAAAACTACATGATCTGTTTATCAACAATTTTGCATTTGCGCTGATATGCTAAGCATCTGCATATAAAAGCATGTAGTACAATTCAGCCAATTTGCCGTTTGTTGCGTGCCCTCTTGCTAGACAAGATCCTGAAATTTTTAATGGCAGTTGTGTACATTTGTTTCTTCAGTGTTAAGTTACAAATTAGGCGAGTGGCAGTTATTCATCATTGAATATTACAGACTTAAGCACTAACCTCTTTCCCAAGAGCAAGTAGTTTCTTTGCCTCGGAAATTACGTCTAAGAATTGTTACTGCGCCTTCCTTGACAGTTGCGATCCCTGAAATGACTGGGGGGACAGGTATGTATGTTGCGTCTGCGAGAAACGCCGAAGAAAGTGTGGGCTATCTCTCGACTGTACGCTCGTGATGAGCAAGAAAGTGAGAAACATATGAATTGGTCTGAAATCGACATGGTGTAGGAGGAAAGTAATATTTTTTAAGGTGGCTGTTATTTTAATGGACATTGCAAGTACTGTCGAATCAATACAGAAGGGTAAATGCCAGTCGTTTCCTCTGCTCCAAAATGTTTTTGTTTGTGTACTTCAGTATTTCGTATTTTCTTAATCCTTTGCTGTCAATGTAATATTTTACCGTGTTTCATGCTATCAGAATTAATTGTCTAATGATTACGTAGCACCACACATGCTGGTACTCATGTCACGAGAGAAACACAATTGGCAAGGAAACAGGTTGAGAGGTTTCAGTGCATGCGATGAGAACCTCTTACTGGGTCACAGCGACGATTGTTACGACACTTATTTCGTTGTTATTTATTTGCTGGCTATATTTACTCAGTTATTTTAGCTCTAAAATACAACATGCATTACATGTAAAAATTCTCATTTAACATGTAATGTATTAAGATACAGTGTAAAATGTATTCATTTTTGTATCCACCCTTATTACAGAACAGCGAAAGGTCTCCTGGCCACAGTTGCAGTGTGTCTATCCAAAGGTTTCCAGTGGTAATAAATATCGATTACCAACGTTTAATACAATTATTGACATATGTATGTAGTATAAAATGCTAACACGTTATACTTATTAAGAAGGATATGAGTATTGTTACATTAAATATTTAGCGCAGTAAGTCAAGCATTAACTCCTTTGTAAAGTAAAATTACTTGTTATGAAAATAAATTGGTTTACTTACTAT
Organism: Schistocerca americana; assembly: GCF_021461395.2. NCBI lineage: Eukaryota > Metazoa > Arthropoda > Insecta > Orthoptera > Acrididae > Schistocerca > Schistocerca americana. The sequence goes on from NC_060121.1 coordinate 65,670,736, forward strand.
GGATTGCTCCTCTGACACGCAATTTTTCAGATCAAAAACTTAGAAAGCGCACTACGTGCTAACGTTCTACAGTACTCTCCCACCATTGCTACACCACAGTTACTATTTAGAATGCCGGCCGGAGTGGCCGTGCGGTTCTAGGCGCTACAGTCTGGAACCGCGAGACCGCCACGGTCGCAGGTTCGAATCCTGCTTCGGGCATGGATGTGTGTGATGTCCTTAGGTTAGATAGGTTTAAGTAGGTCTAAGTTCTAGGGGACTGATGACCTCAGAAGTTGAGTCCCATAGTGATCAGATCCATTTGAACCAACTATTTATAATTCTACATCACGCTGATCTTCATTGCTGTAGTTAGTAATTTAACATCTCGTTAATGTTGACCTATTTTAAAGTCACATTTTTTATATTTAAGCAACTAACTTTCTGGTGTATTTACTAAATCTCTTTATTTTACAGAATAACATTACGTCAACGATTTGTCTGAAAATAAATATGCTTACTTGCCCTTTTTCTGTCTTGACCTTTTAATGTGCCATGCTCTTGCGTGAACGTTATTGGCACTGATGAAATCTTCAGTTTCTATCTCTGTGGCTTCGTCGAAATTCTGCGACGTTTCGATGAATGCCACTTCCATCATCTTCTGGCGAAATGTCGAGGTTGTGTGGGTGTCCCATTTAGTGAATGTAACGTATTTAAGTGCAGATATTTTTATATGTGATACCTTAATATTTACGCTTATCACTGCCTTGGTTGTTTTCCTGCGTCGAACTGTCTTCTTGCAACCATGTCACGAATTTTCGACGTGATGTTTTCTGCATGGTCGTGAGTACACCGCTAAGCAGACAACGCCTTTCGTTATAGACTAACCGTTTTCCGACCACGTGTCCACACTTCAATCCCTGACCATCTTCCCAGGGGAGAATAGACATTAATGGATTGTTCTTGCCACACCTACTTGAAGGTACCATGCAACCTACAAATAGACGTCTTGTAACATCTATAATTTTTGTTTTGCAAATGACGTGAATACTGTTGTAATGTCGATCGACATGCCGTCCTCAGTCAACAGCACAAAAATCGGCACTTAACAGCCGTTACACCTTGTATATAACTGAGAGGTGACCGACTTTCCTCAGGTCTGGCGTGTGGTGGGGGTTTTGGACCGCCATTCGACTCTCGGTGCATTCAGTGCCCAGACTCGCAAGGAGTCAACTGCTGCTAGAACAGGGTCCCTTGCCGAACTCAGGTGACAGCTGTCGTCCCTGCTGACGAGATTATCATGGAGCCTTATCTCACTAAATTCTTTGATTATTCTCTCCCAAAATCCACTAGCTCGGCACAACAAATTCGCTTTCTCAAATTTGAACATATGCCCCTCGTTGAGGCTGCGTTTTCCAGTACTGATTTGTCTGTATTTCCCAAATGTACGCATCTAGTATTGAGGGATGCTGTGCTATGTTTGGCTGATCTATTGGAAGCCACACTCTCAGGGAATGTCATATATACCCGGTATTCGCAAGTGTATATTGTCCTTTACTGAACCGAACACATTATTCGTTTCTCGTGCTGATCGGAAGGTGGCGCTGATGTTATCTTTTTTCGAAGATTCTTCCAGTTTTGACTTAAGCGAGGCTATGTTCATCTTTCTGTACCTCTGATTTCCTGATGGATGTATCATTCGTTTTCTTCGATGCACGTTAGTCTGTTCTTCGCTCTACTTTTTTGGCAACATACAGTTCTATGGTGTTGCAGAGCACCTCTACATCGGCTGATGCTAGCTCGTTGCATGAGAGTACAGATTTGAGCGAGCCTTTTTCATGGATTGCATGTCCTAGTGTCTTCTTTCTTTTAGTGTTCAACCCTGACGTTGGTTTGCAGCAGAGCTCTATCCTGTCTGCCTTCCTCTTCATTTCCACGTGTGTTACATCCAGCGTCGTTCATGATCTGTTGCATGTATGATATCCTTGGTCGCCGCCGCCGATTCTTTCCCTCAACAGCTCCTTCTGCTATTGTCCCAATGATGTTGTTGTGCACTACAAGTTTGTCTATTCTTGTTTTGATGTGCCTCCACAGAGATCTGGTTTCCTTTACTCTTCTAAGCACCTCTTTATTTGTTACTTTGTCTCTCCAGCTGATCATCATCCTCCTTCTATAGCACCACATCTCCAGGGTCCAAGTTTCACATTCATATAGGGCCACACTCCAAACGAAACCTTTCATGACACGTTTCCTTATTTTCAGACTGATGTTGTTGCTGGTGAGTAAGTTCCTTCTCCGATTTAATGCAACTTAGATAATTCATAAATCAGAAACTACATCTATTCTGGAGGTCATGTTTACAAGCCCACATTGGTCTTCCCCCTTCTGTAAATGTGTTTACATATGTTATAGCTTTCTTGGATCAGGGCTTAGAGGATATTGATCTACTTAGCAAGTGTTAGTAGTCTCTCCTTTCCACCATGGTGGCTAGAACGTCACGTTCCTCTCCAGTGATTAAATGCACCTGGGTTTTCTCAGCCTACCGGTTTATCTGCTCCCTGAAACCGTAACGCCCTCCTCCTACCGAGGATACCCTGAAAGATGTCGGATATGGACCTGCTGATACTATCAGTTCCATCGTCCCATGACGGTCGAGGGATTCCGATTAACGCCAACAGCAGTCTTGATAAACAAAGTTTCTGATACTGTCGACATTCGGCAGGTACTGGTGTTTCTAATTTTTACACGAGGCATATCTCAGCCATCTCAGAAACAAATAACGTGGAAATACGGTATATGAACGAGAAACTCCATGCTTGTTTTTCAGTTATATTCGATATCTAATTTGCGTTATTCCTACTCACGTCGTGCTCTTGCACTGATATGCAAACCATCTGCATGTAAAGCATGTAGTACACTTCAGCTAATTTGCCGTTTATTGCATGTCGCGTTCAAGATCAAAGTCTTGCAGCTTTAATGAACATTGGTGTAGATTTGTTTCTTTGGTACTGAATTACAAAGTGCGTGGATGACAGTCGTTTGTTATGGATTACTATTATGTAATGGATTACTATTACCTAAAGCACTAACCTGTTTCCCAAGAGCATGTAGTCCAGTTACGTCTGAGAGTTCTTACTGTGCCTTCCTCGGCGTTTCTTGTCGCTGAATTAATGCTTGGTAGGTGACAGATAAATATGTTGCGTCTGTGAGAAACGACGCAGAAGGTTTGGGCTGTCACTCTATAGTACGTTCGTAGTGAAAGAGAAACACATTGATTAGGACATGAAAAAGGAAGTGGTCTTAAATTGACATGGTGTAGGAAGGAAGTCATATTTTTAAGGAAGTATTATTTATTATGGTAGCTGTCATTTTAATAGCCACTGCAGGAACTGTCGAATCAATACAGAAGACTAAAAGCCACACGTTTCTTTTCTGCTGCAATATTTATTTGTTTGTCTATTTCGTATTTTTTCACACCCTTTGGTGTTAATGTTATATTTTATCTGCTTCATACTCTCGGAATTAATTATCTAACGACTATGTAGCACCATGCAGTCTCATATTCATCTCATAAGAGAAACACAGTTGGGCAGGAAACTAACAGATAGGGAGATAGCACTTTGGATGAATGCAGTGAGAACCCGTTACTGGATCACATAGCTGGAGCGACGACTGTTACAACAGTTTTTATTATTATTTACTTGTTGACTATTTTTAGTCAATTACTTCAGCTCTAAGATACCACATACACTGCATGGTAAAATTCTCATATAGCATGTGATATTTTAAGATACAGTTATCAATGTATTCTTTTTTCCCAATCTTTTTTGCAAAACATCAAAAGGTCACTGGGCCCAGCTGCAGTCTGCCTATTCACCGGTTTCCAGGGGCAACAAAAAATTGGTTATGATTATTCATTATAATTATTGACGTATGTAGGCAGTTTAAAATGCTGCCAAATTATAATCATTAAGTGTTTAGCACAATGTGTCCAATATTTATACATTTGTAAAGTAATTTTGAAGATTTTTCATGCATGGGAGGCTGATTCTTTAAATAATTATTACTTTTTTGGGGAGTTGCAGTGGGGGGGGGGGGGGGGGAGGGGAGACATAACGGGTTACCTCTATGAAAAAAAGTATTTATAATCAAGGAGGATCAAGGGGAATAAGGTAAATTACTTGTTATGGAAACAAATTAGTTTACTTTCTATGTTTTATTCCTGTGACAAGTGAAAATACTCACTTGTAATTTTTCTCTCTTGACCTTTTAAATGAGCCGTGTTAGTGCGTGTACGTTGCTAGTGGCACTGATGAAATATTCTTGGGTTTCCCTTCGTACGGGCCCGCATCTCGTGGTCGTGCGGTAGCGTTCTCGCTTCCCACGCCCGGGTTCCCGGGTTCGATTCCCGGCGGGGTCAGGGATTTTCTCTGCCTCGTGATGGCTGGGTGTTGTGTGCTGTCCTTAGGTTAGTTAGGTTTAAGTAGTTCTAAGTTCTAGGGGACTGATGACCATAGATGTTAAGTCCCATAGTCTCAGAGCCATTTGAACCCTTCGTACGGCTTCGTCGAAATTCCAGGACGTTTTGATGAATGTCACTCCCACCACCTCCAGGTGAAATGTTGAGGTTGCAATGGTGATCCATACACAGGGTGAGACGGGTATAAGTGCAGTGGTATCTTAATAAGTACACTCATGAATGTGTTGGTTGTCTTTTCTCTCCATCGTACAGTCTTCACACAAAGACGTCACAATCTTTACTGCTTGATGTTTTCTGCGCGGTCTGAACCACACCACTTCGATATAGCCTGACCGTTTTGCGTCTACGTGTCCACGCTTCAACACCTGAGCTGCTGCCCAGCGGGTAATAAGCATCAATGGCTTGTTATTGCCACACATACTTGGAGATGCTAACCAAACTACAAGCATACGACTTGTGTTAGCTATAATTATGAGTCTGCAAATGGCGTGAATACGGATGTAATGTCGTTCAATACACTGTGCTCAGTCAACAGTAGGAATACCTGCACTTATAAACGTTACAGCCTGTATATATGCGAGAGGTGTTGGACTCTCACCAGGTGTGTCGTGTGGTGGGGGCGCTGGCCGCTATTCGACTCTTAGTGCATTCAGTGTTGCCCAGACTGGCGAAGTGTCAACTGTTGGGTGCGCTCTTGGCGTAAGGCTGCCAATACAGGGTCCCTCGCCGAACTTAGCTGATGGCCCTCGGCTACTGACGAGACTGTTATGGAGTCGTATCTCACTAAATTCTTTGATGCTCTCCCAAAATTAAATAGCTCGACACAACATATTTGATGTCTCAAATCCTAACGTATGCCTCTCGTTGAGGCTGTGTTTAGCCAGTGTTCATTCGTCTTTATGCCCCAGGTGTACGCTGACACTGAGAAGGAATGCCATATACACAATGTGTTCGGAAGTGTATTTCTTCCTTTACCGAGCTAAACATATTTTTCCTTTTTCGTAATGGTCGAAAGACAGCCAGTATTTTTCCCAAAGTTTCTTCCAGTTTGCATAGGGACTGCCAATACAGGGGATAAATATCTGTTCCTGTTTCCCTACCTCTTATTTACGGATGGCTGTATCATTCGTTTTCTTCACTGCAAGTCAATCTGCGCTGTACAATATTCTTGGCAGCAAACATTCTAAGCTGTCGCAGAGTATCTCTGTACCAGTGACGTCAGCTTGTTGCATGAAGGTACAGATCCCAATGAGTCTTTTTTCTATAGACAGCGTGTCCAGGGGACCATCTGTACTTCCTCTTATTAGCATCTCTAAAACTGGAAGATATTTCTTACTTTCTAGCTCCATTGCCAATTGTATGTTTTCATGGACACTGTTCAGGCAGTCCAGTAACTCAGTCAGGGCCCGTCTGCCACGTTCCCACTTGACGAAGGGTCATTCACGAAAATTACTTGCTCTCGTTTTGGAAATGTTTGCATTGAAAGTGATATAAACCGTCGAGCTAAAATGTATGAAGTCGCTAGAAGAAACGGTTCGTTTATTAACCCGTTCACTACCACTGGGATATATGTGTCGCGTGATATGTTGCCAGAGGACCGTTGGGCATTTGCTGTGTGTTATTACTTTGTGTAATACGGGCTGACAGCAAATATTAGAGACTGCAACTGAAGGTTACGCTGTCTTATTACCTAGAGTTGGGACTGTATGGCAGATGTTCCCTTTATATTTTTTTGGGATGCGATTGCTTTTCCACTATTGAGTATCTCAGGACGTCTATCACGGAGCTCTTGTAACAACTTTACAGAATATGGGACTCCTTCCAAAACTAAATTAATAGCACTTACTCTAACCATCGCCAAATCGAAAGTTAAGTTCAGAGGAGAAATTTCTGAAACGTTTCCTTACAAAAACACACTTAAGTCATGACGACTATCACCATTGCTGTTCAACTATACGCTGGAATACACAGTATAAAATGGTACAAGCATCTCCCAATGAAAATAACTGGAAGTGCTAAAAATAATATAAGTTTAAACCACTTGGGATTTGCTGATGATCTTAGTCTCCTAGCCAACAACGTTCAGTAAACCAGGCAACGAGTTAAATCACTACAAGAAATAGTACAGAAAAATTGCCTCAGGCTGTCATTAAAAAAAAAAACAGAGGTTATGCTAACTAATCCACCACTTGCAAACAGAATTACATGAGGAGAACAATAAATCAAAATGTTGATCAATTTAAATATGTCGGTGAAATCGTAACTTACAAGCTAAATGAGAACCCATGATGGAAAAATGGAATAAAAAACTTAAAAAAACAAATTACATTACCAAAACGAAATACGACGAAAGAAGCCTCCCCATTGATGCTAAATTAAAACATTAAACAATACTTAAATGACCAAAAATAACTTATGCAACTGAAACTATCTTCAAAACAACTAACAGATCATAAATTGATAAAATACTAAAGACAAAAAGAAGAATAATTAGGATATTTGCTCATAAACACTATCAAGTAAGTGGGCATTGGAGAACAGCTTCAAGTGAAAGAGTGTACAAGAAACAGCAATGTGCATAATCAGGAAGAAGAGTTTCTCGTTCTATGGACATCTCATGAGAACACCAGCAAACAGATTTAGCAAGGGAATTATTAAAAAAAATTGTGCAACAATAAGAGTAACACTGAATGGACCACATAAATTAAGGAAGATATAAGAGAACTCCAAATTACAATGAACGAAATAAAAAATTAAACAGAGGAAATCAGAATACTGCAAGACACACAAGCCAGACTACAAATGAAGACCAATAAAAGAGCTATGGAAGAGTGATCTCAGACGGAGGAAGAAATAAAATATCAGAAACTCTTTCCATATCACAATAAATTTAAATAATCCCTAAATAACCACTGCACTATTGGAGTATATTATTGCATTATTATTATTGAATTTCACTGTATTACTGAAAAGCAACAACCTGTATAAACCTTTGTATAACTGGCTACAATGTTCCAGTGAAGACCACAAGATAAAAAAATGAAATAAAAATAAGTTCATCGTTTTAATTTCACCTCTTGTGTTTCTGCATAAATGCAAACTTTACTCACACAATCTAATGGGCTGAAGGTGTTCACCTTTAGAAAATATTGTACTCTGTTCAGGCACTTTATACACTGATTGAAAAACAGTCGCAGCACCAAGAAGGACTTGTGTCATATAAACGTTCCGACTTCTGAAAGATGATGTCTGTTCAAATTTCCCGCCAGTCCTATAAGAGGAGTGCCAGGAGCACCGCTATGAGGATGCAGTTTTTTATTTATTCGTATGGTTGACATGCACTTTAAAATTATAGGTATATAACATTAGTAATACTATATATAACAGGAATATGAAAATACAAAACTAAATAAATGTCAATATAGGAACGCAAGGGGCATTCATCTCTAATGTGCTTGATTGTCTGTTTCGGAGCCCCACAGTCACAAACAGGAAACTTTGTAGCAGCCCATTTGTAAAGAGAGTCTGCGATTCCCAGAGTACGAACTCTGTTCAGTTTGAGCCACAGTTTTCTGTCGAGTTCCGTGCCAGCAGTATTACAATTATACTTTCGAAACCACTCACGCTCTTCAGGATTTTCAATGATTTGACAGTTCTGGTTCCACAGGTCTCTCACCCCAGTATTACTGGCATGTAACTTTTCTGCTTGCCGTAATGGTGGGTTTCTTGATCAGAGTCTATTTCGTCGTAAACTTGGTACATCTTCCTCTATGGGTAATTCCAGGTTCCCCCGTAACTTGCGGTATTCCCTAAGCAAGACCTCGCTTCTGCGGATTGCGATTGGACAGATGTTTCTCAGGAGAGGGAGGGCAATAAATCGGCGTTGTCGGATTGCCCCAGTTATTAACAGCATAGTGTTGTTCAATTAAACGTCGATCAAGTTGGTGTGGCAGCTGTTTAGCCACACAGGAGCACAATACTCGGCTGCTGAGAAGATAAACGCAATGGCAAAGAGTGTTTCCGTGAAGTTTCACTCTGAGATCCGCGTTAGCTTGTTTGTTGTTCAGATGGAATGTACATACTTCAGTTTTACTTGTACTGGGATTAAGTCACCATTTTTTAAAAAAATGAGAGCTCGCAATGGCTACATCTTCTGTGAGAATTGTCTCCGCTCATCCAAGGTTCTTGGTTCTACAAGCAAGAGCAATATCGTCCGCGTAGCAGAATTTTGCTGACCTGGTACTGGGGAGAGCGCAGATATATAGGTTGAATAATAGGGGGGCTAAGGCGGAGCCCTGTGGTAGACCATTACTTAACTTCCTCTGCTTGCTCACATGTTCTCAAAAGTAAACACGGAAATATCTGTTGTTTATCATGGTATTGATGGGAGTTACAGTTTTTCGGCAATGGATTGTTTATAAATACAGCTCAAAAGGGAAATTGCTCTGAAGCTTTAATGTTGGTCAGCTGGTTCACCTGGTTTCAAAACTGCCACTGTTTTTGTTCTCTTTAGCTCGTTGGGCAGTGATCTACTGTCTAGGATGTTGGAGAAGAAACGAACCAACCATTTTGTTCCACCATTACCCATGTTTATCAGAAATTCCGGTGCTTTACCATTTTTCGTTTGTTTCATGGCTTCATAGAATTCAGTCAGTGTAAATGGCGAAGAGAATTTGGATTCGTTTGTATTCTGAGCCTTTAGAGAGGTGAGTTCTTGTTTAAGTTTAGAAGCATATTGTTTGTCACGGGATGATCTAGATGTTTCCACCATATGGTTAGCGATTTGGTTACCTGAAATACCAGGTTTCTGCCCGGATTTATTGGAGGCTCCGCCAAGTTTACACAGAAGGCTCCATGCCTTTCTACTCGAATGTCTGAAGTTTACTTTTAGTACGATCACACGCCATAGCATTCTTCTAGCAGTGTCAAGACCTTGGAGGAGGTCGTCTGCAATATCGCTGTCGCCAGTTTCGCTATACTGTTCATAAAGTTGTCCACAATGTTCATTCCAGCCTGGTATGTATTCCTTTCTATACCCACGAGGACTAAACTTCTTCACAGTAGTAAGAACAGCCCCGACGAATCGTGGGTATTTTTTAGGTTCTGATAGAATAAAACAGATACATTTATCTAGGTGGTCAGCAAAACTCCGCCAATCAGCCCTGCGGAAATTCCATCTTGGTTGTGCTACAGACCTAGCTATTGGGACAGAGAGCCCCATATCCAAGATTACTGCACTGTGCTGGCTGTGTGGGAAATTAGGTATGACCTCTCTGGATATAGGCACTGGGTGGCCTCTGCATTCCCGGGACACAAAGCAGAGATCCGGGTTGTAATCTCTTCGCCAAGCTGCCGATCTCAAAGTTCCCAAATCCTTGTCATCATAAACCAGGTATAGATTTTCATTTTCAGCCCAGTCGTTGAGTGCAACACCACACTCATTGTCACGTGCATAGTTCCAGTGACCGTGGTGACCATTAAAAACTCCAGCATAAAACGATGGGTGGACAGTAATTGGCAGAACATCCAGTGGTCATGGCACAATTGGTGGAATGTAAATATTGTTTATAATGGTCTCCTCCACTTGCGTAGAGACATAGTGGATTTCATTTTCTGTATCCGTTGACATCAGAGGAGATGCTCGATATTGCCACGTGGTACTACCGAGAGGGAAAGCCATCGTGTTCGGCGTATGGCTATGCCGTGCCGGGGCACAGAGCCCAAACCACCGCGAACTGCGACTTCAGTGATGTCAAGCGAGAGCTCCTTGGATAGCTGGATGGACGTCTGCTGTGTTTTCTGATGAACGTTGGTTCTGCCACAGTGCCAATGATGGCTGTGTGTTGGTTAGGAGGCCAGTGCTGGGTCTGCAGCCAATCTGTTCTCGTGCTAGACACACTAGATACATACTTGGAGTTATGGTCTGGGGTGCAATTTCATATGAGAACGGGGGCACTTCACCCCCACTGCGAAACTTTACATCAGTCTGGTTATTCGACTTGTCGTGCTGCCGTTCATGAATAATATTCCAAGGTATGTTTCCCAACAGAATAACGCTCACTCCATTTGAGGGAATATGGGACATCATGGACCGACAAACGTATTTACGAAATTTCATTATTCTACATAAATTATTTTTTGGTACTGCAATTTTTTTGCATCAGTGTATTTTAAAATTTTGAAAACAGTTTTGTTTTTAATGAAATATTCTACGACATTCCACAGTTTCCAGTTCAGGGACCTAAGTTTGACATAAATCTCTTTAAAAGGTTTGCTGTGAGTATAAGTAATCAGTAACTAACGAAATTAGTATTTTTAAAAATTTTTTGTGGTGGTCACAAAGTATAACCCACGTCCTTGGTAGAACGTGTGAGTTATTATTGCTAAGTGTATATGCTAAAAGATAGTTTCAGTTACTGTACCCTAGTTACAGACCTGTACCTCTTTAAAAAGGGTGTTTTTATTATAAACGAACGATCATAAAATGCTGGGGCAACGGTGTGTACCTAGCGAAGATATCTTTCGCTTCTAAGTTTTGCCTGCCAGAATTTAAAATGGAAGTGTTGGAAAACAGTAAAATAATTAAGCTTTCAATAGCATACAGCGTCTTTCAAGATCATTGTAATAATGAGGATAATAACCCTTGTCAGACGTAAATACCAAGGTACCGAACAGTGCCGAGTAAAGGTAACACCTGGTCCTCCGCTATTTTAGATTTAAATATAGTCAGTTTGACCATAATCATCAGCAACTGTTATCAGTGCTAGCGAGTGGAGTAAGTAACAATCGGTTATTTTACAACACGCTGAGCATTCGTACAAGTGCCAAACTGCAAACTAGTAATACGTCAGCTAACCACACGTTGTGCGAGTATACACAGTCAACACCGAATTCCTCACGTGAAAGAACATGTGAAAGCTAAGTAAAAGATCTAGCAAATGAACACAATGATAAATTAGAGAAAGGACACTTCTGTCTCAAATAAAAATCCTGCTCAGTAAGAATGTACTTTCTTTAAAATCGAACTGACCCTTCGGTAAAATAATGGCCTCATTAAACACTAGGACAGCCAGCAGTTCCTTAGCAAAACAAATCAGTCTACTAAAGGTTTGGAAAGCGAGTGTCTGAAGTGTAACGTATTTCAGCTCCTCTAACGCGATGGAATATCCGATATTCATATCTACGATGCACTAAGCCAAAACATGGTTCAAATGGCTCTGAGCATTATAGGACTTAACATCTGAGGTCATCAATCCCCTACATCTTAGAATTACTTAAACGTAACGAACCGAAGGACATCAAACACATCCATGCCCGAGATAGGATTCGAACCTGTTACCGTAGCAGTCTCGCGGTTCCGCACTTTTCATTTATTTATTTATTTATTTTTTTTTTTTTTTTGTAATGCCATTTTGTTCGTAATAGTTCGTTGCAATTGTTTGTGGCGGACGTCCCTTGACGCCCGTTGAATTTCATTATTGATTCAATCACTCAGTTCTTTTATTACAGAGCGCACCTTACCCTCTGACCGAACACGCTGAGCTACCGTGCCGGACTGAGCGCCTAGAACCGCTCGGCCACCTCGGCCGGCTGCACTAAGTCATTTCAACTCAAACTTATGTGTGCCTTGTAACACTATACGCCGCAGTAACAGGTTCATCGTATTTACACTACTGGACATGAAAATTGCTACACCAAGAAGAAATGCAGATGATAAACGGGTATTCATTGGACAAATATATTTTACTAGAACTGACATGTGATTACGTTTTCACGCAATTTGGGTGCATAGATCCTGAGTAATCAGTACCCAGAACAACCACCTCTGGCCGTAATAACGGCCTTGGTACGCCTGTCCATTGAGTTGGATGGCGTGTACATGTACAGCTGCCCATGCAGCTTCAACACGATACCACAGTTCATCAAGAGTAGTGACTGACGTATTGTAACAAGCCAGTTGCTCGCTCACCGTTGACCAGACGTTTTCAATTTGTGAGAGATCTGGAGAATGTGGTGGCCAGGGCAGGAGTCGAACATTTTCTGTATCCAGAAAGGCCCGTACAGGACCTGCAACACGGTGGCGTGCGTTATCCTGCTGAAATGTAGGCTTTCGTAGGGATCGACTGAAGGGTAGAGCCACGGGTCGTAACACATCTGAACGGTTACCGTTCACTGTTCGAAGTGCCGTCAATGCGAACAAGAGGTGACCGAGACGTGTTACCAATGGCACCCCATGTCATCACGCCGGGTGATACGCCAGTATGGCGATGAGGAATACAATCTTCCAATGTGCGTTCACCACGATGTCGCCAAACACGGATGCGACTATCATGATGCTGTAAACAGAACCTGGATTCATCCGAAAAGATGACGTTTTGCCATTCGTGCACCCAGGTTCGTCGTTGAGTACACTATCGCAGGCGCTCCTGTCTGTGATGCAGCGTCAAGGGTAACCGCAGCCATGGTCTCCGAGCTGATACTCCATGTTGCTGCAAACGTCGTCGAACTGTTCGTGTTGATGGTTGTTGTCTTGCAAACTTCCCCATCTGTTGACCCAGGGATCGAGAGGTGGCTGCACGATCCGTTACAGCCGTGTGGATAAGATGCCTGTCATCTCAACTGCTAGTGATACGAGGCCGTTGGGATCCAGCACGGCGTTCCGTGCCGGCATGTGTGGCCGTGCGGTTCTAGGCGCTTCAGTCTGGAACCGCGTGACCGCTACGGTCGCAGGTTCGAATCCTGCCTCGGGCATGGATGTGTGTGATGTCCTTAGGTTAGTTAGGTTTAAGTAGTTCTAAGTTCTAGGGGACTGATGACCGCAGATGTTACGTCCCATAGTGCTCAGAGCCATTTCAACCAATTTTGAACGGCGTTCTGTACTACCCTCCTGAACCCACTGATTCCATATTCTGCTAACAGTCATTGGATGTCGACCAACGCGAACAGGAATGTCGCGAAACGATAAACGGCAATCGTGATAGGCTACAATCCGACCTTTATCAAAGTCGGAAACGTGATTGTACGCATTTATCCTCCTTACACGAGGCATCACAACAACGTTTCACCAGGCAACGCCGGTCAACTGCTGTTTGTGTATGAGAAATCGGTTGGAAACTTTCCTTATGTCAGCACGTTGTAGGTGTCGCCACCGGTGCCAACCTTGTGTGAATGCTCTGAAAATCTAATCATTTCAATATCACAGCATCTTCTTCCTGTCAGTTAAATTTCGCGCCTGTACCACGTCATCTTCGTGGCGTAGCAATTTTAATGGCCAGTAGTGTATAAGAAGGTTGCGCACTACCTGTTTAAGCTGGGCACAGGATGGTCGGTTGGTTTGGATGAGGGGACCAAAGAGCGTGGTCATCGGTCCCATCGGATTAGCGGAGGATGGGGATGTAAGTCGGCCGCGATCTTTCAAAGGAATTATCCACCATTTTCCCGAAGCGGTTTAGAGAAATCACGGAAATCTTAAATCAGGGTGGCCGGACACGGGTTTGAACTGTCGTCCTCCCGAATGCGAGTCCAGTGTAATAACCACTGCGCCACCTCGATCGGTCTGAGAAAACAATTCTCGCACTCACTTTCTTGCTTTCGTTATTTCCCACATTCTCTGATGGAATAATTAATGTATACCGAGTCCTTTCAATAAATCAGCGCACGAGTGGTGGAGTAATAACTGCACGACGCATATCGTTAGCGTTGTCGTGATTACTGTGGTTGATTTTTTGGACCTGTACTCTTGATCACAATTTTGTTGCCAGATTATTCTTCTCCGAGGTCAGTATACATTAATTCCGGACCACTAGCATCGCTTTAGGTTCATAATTTCTTTTCCTGTACGTGGTGCCACTGTCTGCAACTGAAGGTGCAATGCGTGAACATTGTTTCACTGCGTTATACACATTCAAAAATATTTCAAATTATTCTCTATTTTTACACAGAACGGTTTATAATACAAAATCACAAATTAACATTCACTCAGTAGCGATTACAATGGATTCCAACGAAGTAATACAAAACAAATACATCCACGTAAATTACTTTTATCTTTGGGTCCCACTTTATCGAATTAGGTACACAAAATGCCAGTATTTTCATTTAGTAGACTTTTCCTGTAGCTACAGTATTGGTCCTAACTCTCCATTTACCCACAATCAAGTAAAGTACAGGATGAGGCAGGAAAATGAACTATTTTAATTAATCTCTAAAAGTGGAATGTTATTATTGGCGACACTTAATACCAGTCACGCGTTTCAGGCAGGTCCACTATTTGCCGAGATGGAGCTGGTCAGGACGTGCTGTGGCTGTGAAGGCCTCTCACGAGGACGGTGGCTGTGTGTCGCTGCTGCTAGACGGGAATACCGCCGTCAATTCGGCGTTAGACGGAGTGATGCCATACCGTCGGCACATGAAATCATGTTGTGGGTGAAAAACTATGAAGCTATGGGATGTGCACTTCAGTTTAAACCGCCAGGAAAGCCCAGAAGTTGTCACTCACAGGAACCGGATAGAGGACGTTACTGTCGCGAGGATAATGCTCAACAGCTCCACAAGGCCCCTTACACGGCCAGAAAGCCACAGTTTGGTGCACTGCCTCCTCAATGGACGTCATCGATCCTTTCTTTTGTCAGGACAAACATGAACTCGTGACCACAGCCACATCTCAGCGGTTTGCTACCATCGTTGACGTATTCCTCGTTCCTGAACTTGAGCAGTTTCCTGCCAATAAGTATTGATTTCGACAAGAAGGTACTACGTCTTATTGTGCTCAAATTTCAGTGACATCAGTGAACAGAGGGTTTGGGAACCACATCATTTCAAGGACAAGGTACATTTTGTGGCTTTCAAGGCCTCCCGACTTATCTATCTGTGACTATTTCTTTTGTGAGAACCTTAAACAAAGGGCCTAAGATAGACTTCTGCACACAATTGCCGAAATGAAAGACAGCATTCACGCTGAAATCTGAATCATTCCTATAAAGTTGCTTGTATGTCTAATAAACGATTTACAGCGAAGATTGCAAGGGTCAACGTAACAATAGTGTCCATCTATAAAACATCATTTCCCAAACATGAACGGTGCGTGAAATGGCAATACGCAATGGTTTCTTTGTTGTGATTGAAAATTTCTTACAGTATATTTCTCTACCTGATTCGCTATATCCAAATCGGCCCGCTTTTCTATTACACTCTTTATTTGTTTGCAGCTACATATTCCTCCCGAATACGCTCACAACCGCTACAACTCTCTCTACGCGCTTAGTACCCCGTTTACTGTAATCAATAATTCTTGATATAGTGTCTCGTTCATGCACACCTCCCTACAACTATTGTTTGTCTGCGTCCCCCGCTACAGATTTCTACGCCATCTACTCTCATTGTTACGTTCTGTGAACGCAGCACTGGTCCGTTGCTAGGCAATGTTATTTTGAACTGGTCAACCGAGTTGCCCTTGGCGCATTTAGAAGAAGTTTCGCTACTATACATCGCCTTACTTTTGCAACCTGGTGTACACCGGGCGCCTACTAATGGAGGTAAAGAACATACGTATTATTTGATATACCTTAAACAGTCTGTGTACCGTCCTTTTCACGCTGAAAGGTATGGATTACGGAAGGCCGATACGTACTTTCTTAGCAGTGAAGTAGCAGAAAATAAAGGTTCACTTGGGCGTATAAAAGTGTAAAAAAGCAAAAAATTACAAAATAATGGTTTGGGTACAGTAAAGAATGAAGATTCGTTTCTGTGACACATGGCCAATATTGGCGGTTGGTTGACCCGCTTTTTATCGTGACGGTTCTAAACAGTTTACCATTAATTACATTTGCGTCAACATTGTGTTTTTTATCAAACTAACTTGACTGAAAGTCTGTTGGATTAGCTCCTCCTGCCTACACTGGGAAATTTTTGTCTTTTGGAGTTTATTGTATCGATCATGCATAAAGTGAAATAATCAATGCTCCCTCGAATAATGATATATGTGAAACAGGGCGATTAAACGCCATGCCTAAGATTAGGCTAGTCTAACTTCATAGCTTATGGTCCTCTTCGTCGTTCATAAACTAATTTATCAGGTCTACAACTTTGCTTTCGCCACTTGCAATAGATGGTAGCAGCGGAAAATGGTGGTGCAGGTGGCAGCTAGTAAGTGTCACAAAATAAGCTGATGCATCTGTGAGCATAGCGCCATCAGAATATTTGTCTGTTTGTGATGGCATCATAAAGATAATCTCGACGGAATATGTCAACTTCCGTGTGCAGCTCTAGTCGTCTGTTATAAGTAATAATTTTCTGCGTTAACATGAAGAAATCTGCGGCAGAGGACCATCAAATGCTGCGTAAGATGTATGGTGAGTTACCTATTAGAGAATGGTTTCTGTAATTCAGAAACGGTGTTTCTGACATCGAATACCGGAGCGGCGATGGAAGAGAAAAGATATTCGTAGCTATTGGAACCGACGGAAACAACCACAGGAGATAGTTCTCGAAAGCAATAGATGCATTTGAGCCCAATCCTGGAAGACAAATTGCCACAATACAGTGACAGTCATGAAAATGTGATTTTGCAGCGTGACTGTGCCACGGTTTGATGACGACTAGTTAAGAAATGATGAAAATACAGAACAATAGTGTAAAACTATTTTGGCAAATAGACTTAACGAAGCCAAAGATTGCGTAGGAGAGGATACTGAAGAAAGATTGAAACGGTCAGTGAGACTGCTGAAACTATACAGGCTAGAAATAAGAAATCGAGATCCCAGGTCTGGTTTAATGAAGATTGTAGGATGAAGACAGAAGACAGAAGAAAGGAATGACGCAATAAAAAGAATGCTGGAGAGAACAAGAAACACTGTAAAAGAATACCAGGAAAAGAGAAGTGCATAAGGAACATAGGAGGAAAAAGAGAGAATTTGAAAAACGGTGGACTGATGAGTTAGAAGAGAGAAAGACTGATCAGGAAACAAGGAAAATATATATGTGGGTGAAAGATATAAAGAAACGATCCGAACTCAGAGGAATTACCTGTAACAGGAGGAATTCTGATTAGAGGAAAATATCAGTTTTAGACAGATGGGTGGAATATTTTAGTGTACTGAATACAGAAACGGAAAACGAAGGTGAGGTTCATGCTAGTATCGTAGAGGAGCTGCAGCAAGAAGTAAACAAAGGAGAAGAGTACCGGGTATCAGCAGACGGACCTACACTGAAGAAGTTAACGATAGTATCAAGACTCTTAAAAACAATAAAGCTCCGGGAGAAGACAATACTACAACAGAAATGAGAACATATGGCTGAGAAAAACTAATAAGGGTTTTGTATGAAATTATAGTGGAAAGAAAATATTGCTGAACAATGGAATACATTAATACTCTGCTCTATGCAGAAGAAACACGACAAAGCCGACCGTGCGAGTTATAGAGGAATTTCAATGCTCGATATAGTATATAATGTAATAGGAAAAAACATGGTTGGCCCTCTAACAAGATATGTATAAATCTAAGATACTACTAGTGTGGTTTCAGAACTAATAGATCAACTACAGATAAGATTTTTACTATCAGGGAGATCCTTGAAAGATTTTATGAGTATAACATCGATGTCTACCAGCTGTTCATTTATTTCAAACAATGATAAAATCATAAGGGATGAACTCTCGAATGCAATGCAAGAGGCAGGCGTACCCAATAAACTGGGAAGACTAGTTCCAACGACTTGAGAAGAATAGTATCTAAAGCAAAGATTGAGGGAGCATTATCCACGGCATTTGAAGTTAACCGAGGACTGCGACATGGTAATGTGCTCTCCATTACTCTGTTCAATGTCGCCTTGGACAGGGTAATACGAAAGACACAAATCGGCATCCCTGGGGGACCACTGTTTAATAGACTGACACAACGATCTTCCATATGCAGATACACTGAAGAGCTGAAGAAATTGGTACACCTGCCTAAAATTGTGAAGGGCCCCCATCAGCACAAACAAGTGACACAACACGACGTGTCATGGACTTGACTAATGCCTGAAGTAGTGCCGGATGGAACAGACACCATGAATCCTGCAGGGCTACCCATAAATCCGTAATAGTACGAGGAGGCGGAGATCTCTTCTGAACAGCACGTTACAAGGCATCCCAGATATGCTCAATAATGATCATATCTGGAGATTCTGGTGACGAGCGGAAGTGCTTAAACTCAG
Source organism: Schistocerca americana (assembly GCF_021461395.2). Lineage (NCBI taxonomy): Eukaryota > Metazoa > Arthropoda > Insecta > Orthoptera > Acrididae > Schistocerca > Schistocerca americana. Next base: position 65,689,391 of record NC_060121.1, read on the forward strand.
AAGAGCGCTCCTAGAGCCAAGCACTCTGTAGCAATTCTGAACGTTTGGGGTGACGCATTGTCCTGCTCAAATTGCCAAAGACCGTCGGAATGCACAATTGACATGAATGGTTGCAGGTGATCAGACATGATGCTTACGCACTTTGTCACCTGTGAGAGTCGTATCTAGACGTATCACGCACGAACACAGAACTGCACACTCTCCACGCCATTACAGAGCCTCCAACAGCTTGAGCAGACCGCTGCTGACATGCAGGGTCCATGGATTCATGAGGTCACCTCCATACCCGTACACGTCTATCTGCTCGATACAATTTGCAACGAGACTCATGCGATCAGGCAAAGTGTTTCGAGTCATCAACAGTCCAATTTCGGTGATGAAGGCCCAGGCGAGGGGTAAAACTTTGTGTCGTGCAGTCATCAAGGGAACAGATTAGGCCTTTAGCTCCGAAAGTCCATAATGGATGATGTTTCGTTGAATGGTTCGTACGCTGACACTTGTTGATGGCCCAGCAATGAAATCTGCAGCAATTTGTGAAAGGGTTGCACTTCTGTCACACTGGACGATTCTCTTCTGTCATCGTTGGTCCCGTTCTTGTAGGACCTTTCCCCAGCCGCAGCGATGTCGGATATTTGATGTTTTACGGGATTCCTGATACACACGGTATGCTCTTGATATTGTCGTACAGAATAATCCCCACTTCGTCGCTACCTCGGAGATGCTGCGTCCTATCGCTCTTGCACCGAGTATAGCAACACGTTCTCACTCACTTAAAACTTGATAGTCTGCCATTGTAGCAGCAGCAACCGAACTAACAACTACGCCAACACATATTGTCTTATACAGGTGTTTCCGACCGCAGCGCCGTATTCTGCCTGTTTACATATCTCTGTAATTGAATACGTATGCCTATACCAGTCTTATTTTAGTGTTTGAGTGTATAATGATTTGTTATCCAGGAATAAACGGGACCTGAGAGAAAAGGTTAAAAAATTAGAAAGATATTGAGCGGAGATGTGGCTGATAATTAATTAGTCAAAGACCAAATGTATGTTAACATCTAGGAAAAGGTATGGTGAAGGAGAAATAAGCATGATTTTGAATGGGGAGGAATATGAGCACTGTGAGAGCTTAAAATATCTTGGGCCCCTGGTAACTGGGAATAATCTTATGAGAGAAGAAATACATACATGAATTGCAGCTAGTAACAGGAGTTATATTGCATGGATTAAAGTATTAAAAGCAAGAAGCCTTAGTAGGAATCTGAAGCTGACTGTGTATCCTACAGCAGTGACACCTGTGGTGATGTATGTTTCGGAGACTTGGACGATAAGGCAAAACGATGGGGAGTTGTTGCAGAGATAGGAAAGGAAGATACTAAGCAAAATCTACGGACAAATGGATGATAGGGGAGCTTTGGTGAATCGGAAATAATGAGGAGATCAGAGAGGTGTATAACAAAACAGGTATCGTGACACAAATAAAGAATAATAGACTAAGTTAGTTGGGAAGTACACAAAGACTGGTGAAGATCAGGACAGCCAAGAAACAGCCAAGAAAGTTTTCAAAGCAAAACCAGGGGGACGCCATCTAAGGGGCAGCCCAAGAATCACATGGCTAGATGACGAGGAGGAGGACTTGAGAAGAGTGGGAGTCAGGAGATGGAGAGCCGAGGCACCCAGCAGAGAAGATTGGGCGTAGATTGTCCAGGGGGCCAAGGCTCTACATGGGCTGTAGCACCAATTAGTAAGCAAGTAAGTAAGATGTATGGTGATGGACCTTTTAGTGGAAGTACTTGTAGAGAATGCTTACAGCGCTTCAATAACTGTGATTTTGACGTCGGAGACCGGCATAGCGGTGGAAGTGGGAAGCCTTTCAAAGCGACTGACACCGAGTAGAAACAGTCACAAGAGATACTTGTCGAGAGCAATTGATATTTTTAAGCGGAACACTGGAAGGCAAACGGCCACAGTACAGAGAAAGGCATGAAAAGGTGATTTTGCATCATGACAGTGCTCGACCTACTGTCGCAAAACCCGTCAGAACGTGCCTGGAAACGTTGAAATGGGAAGTAATAACCCACTTTCCGTATTCTGCAGACATTGCTCCTTCTGATTACCACCTTTCTTGGACATTTACACAAGGCCTGGCAGACCAGTGCTTCCGGTCATATGAGTAAATGCAAAATTAGATCGATTCATGGATCTCCTCAAAAGATGCCCAGTTCTTCCGTCGCGGGATTCCTATGTTATCCGAGAGACGGGAGAATGTGGTGACCCGCGGACGATTTTCGAATGTGACGAGACCTGAAATGTTGAAAAATTTATGGAAAGAATTTTTGGTTAAAGTTACATAATTTATTGAACAGCACAAGGTTGGCTGTGCTTGAGATCTGTAAGCGTACCTGGCGCTGTACAAACATCAGCACGCTGCCGAGGCATTTACCAGCGCCAGGGAGCACTGAACTGTGTGCAGCGACATCTTCTGGCAAAAAAGTCGTTTGTAACGCTGCCCAGCGTTGACAGCCATCTCACGCTGGTAAAAAGCTTTCCTGTGTGCTGCTGTTCGTACCGAATCGATTATCATTGCTACAGCTCTCAAACCCGACCAGTCACGGAATACTCATGAAATTATATGACTGTATCCCGACACATATGTGTTTAACGAGTTTAACATTATACTGAAAGTGCCTACAAAGAGGAAACATCGAGGTATAGAAAGTAAAAATAAAATAGATATAAAAACAACCAAAGCAGAAAGCCAATTTATTTCAAGCGGTTTCTCACTGGCGAGGAACCTGTTGCAACTAAAAGCTATTAAATGAGATTGTAGCCTAATCGGATTTTGGGATTTTTTTTAACATTGTTGTTTGTTATCTTCTAGTTTTTTAGTGAGCAGAGAGTGCTATTTGTCGCTTATCGATTAATATCTAATTGCTTGGTATATATTTAGGACTATATTATTTTACGAAACTGTGATATGATATTTCAATTCATTGCCTTTTATGTTTAGTCTTGCTGATCTGTGGCCCTACCCGTTACCACTCTCACATTTTTTTACGTATCCCAGTATTTTGTCTCTTATAGCAACTTCGTAAGTCAACTGAAGCGTATGTATATCTTTTGCTCTCTCGCTGGTGTGGTACCTATTCCGTCCCACTGATCTAACGAACATTTTGCTGCGGTACCAGCTGTTGCTACGTGCGTCCCTCTAGTGCAATACATTTGGTATTTAATTTAGGTCACGTCTCTTCGCGATTTTGGTTCCTGTTTAGGCACATATCGATAAAAATACCAGCACAGTGTCTGTTTCTGACGTATATGTATCACCGTGTCCGACATTTTGTGACTTCAGCGTGAAATACGTGCTTCTTGGAGCCATGTTATCCGTTGCTTATTGAGGAACAGGTCATCTGAAGACAGCTTTCATTTTGTTGTAGTCTTCTTCTACCGGAACCTTTTTCTTTTGCACACGTGGCGAAGAGCATTACCATTGCAAGGCAAATGGTCACATAATGTTTTATTTTTCATTGATGTACATGAAACAACTTTAATTTGCAGACGTTCATGGCTCTGTATTCGTTGTGGTTGATTTGTAGGGAACTGACAAGGAAAAGGCGACGTTGCCTATAATGTCCCGCTATAAGTTTCAGTTACAATTTAAGAAACTTCTTCCTATACTCGAGTTGAAAAACTTGTTTAGCATTATTAGTGCAACATAATTCTTAAATATGATGTGGTGCATTTTATCACGTGTTTTTATGCGAAGTTATTAATCGAACAATAATGTTGTATTATAATATGGTAACATAAAGGCGTTATGACGAGTGAAACGCAGATGAATTGGACATAGTTGTAACAATATATCTAAATGGCAATCATAGATTAAATGTATATGAACAAATATAAAATGTCCCTAAGCTAAATATTTTGAGACATGCTGAAAATGAGAAGGAAAACGCCAACGGGCATGTTAAAATGTTTTCCAACAAAGCTGAAAACGAATTGTCATGATGTACTCTTAAATTCTAAGAGATTATGGTCCATTTAAGCTTCACGGACGTAATAAAACTTGCGTTAGACTTTGCAGAACGAGTCTGCTTGTCCCATAGTTTCGATCCGAAAGGAGCAACGACGGACAAAAACAATGCTGAAGCTGTCCATCAAATCAAAGATGGAGAAAATTAGAACTACAGTTCGACCTGTGAAATGGAAGTGTATCGGAGATTGCGGGAGGCCATTACAGCGACTCATTCCTAAAACACAGAAATGGTGTAGTGAGTTTTTGATGAAGACCAAATGGAAGAAGTGACCAGACGCATGAAATAAGAAAATGTGGGCTCCTGCCAAGTGTAAAGGGGCAGGGAACACAGGGAAGAAGTTGTATCCCGATGCATACAAATAGTGTTTTAAGAACTAAAACTTCGAACATTTCCTTAAACTTTGACTAATACGTATCTTTAAGTACAGAGATATAGTTTACAAGGAAATTACAAATTAAGATACCCGATTCTCAATGTCTTCAGCCTGTAGATGCTTATAAAATTAAGTGCAGTGTGTTTAGCTTTCCAAGAGTTTGAGTTCCTTAAATCAGACAACGAGAACAACATCCTACAGTTGAGGATGACAATGTTTAGATAATTTTATAACGCAATTTTCAGTCTATAGCGAATAAAATATCCAATGTGGTACAATTCAGACAACTCTCATGTACTTGTTCAGGTTATTGTGTGCAGTCGTAAGGATAAGATTATTTTAATAACTACGAAATAATCTATCTCTCCTTTTGCTTAATTTCAGCAGATTCGCTATCAATTGTACTATTTATTACAATTTTCACGATTGTAATTTCGACTTTCGATCATTTTAATGTGGTTGAATGTGCTGAAAATACAGCAACTATCAGTAAAACGAATAAAAATAATTTAAACCTGTGTTCACTTTATTAATGTTGACAACTGCTGTGTTCTCAGAACAAACAAAGATTTATGGTTTCTGTTTCGTTGGTACGGAACTCAGTAAGAAATGCGAGACTGCGTTGCAGCTTACGTCTACTCACAGGTACATCTGGAATACTTATTTGTTTGTGTGAAACACATCAGCAGGTAACCTTAAGTGGGACAAAGGAACATACATATAGCGCAAACCACCGTGCGGTGCGTAGTGGAGAGTACCCTGTACCAGTACTACTCATCTCCATTTCTGTTCCACACGCAGACAGAACGAGGCGGCTGTGCTCCGATGAACCGAAAGTTGCGACCACGTGCTCAATAGCGTGTCTGTTCGTCTCTGGAACGAAATACATCACTCATTCTGCGTATCAGGGATCCGGCAATTTGTTGGTAGGTTTGTGGATGTATGTGGCATTCTATGTCTACGGACAGATCATGTAACTCGCACAAATAACGAGCCGCTGCTTTACATACAGGATGATGGGGCCAGATATCGATTCGGATGGGTTCCATGGGATTTACATCACGCAATTTTGGTCGTCTAGACGTTTACGTGAGTTCGCTCCTCAAACCATTGTAGTAAGGATCTTGTTCCGAGACACGAGCAGTTATACTGCTGGAAGATGACATCGCCGGCGGGAAAGACATCAAGCGCTAAGGGATGCAGTGGGGAATGTCTTCCACAGGAAAATACTGCTCCCACCAACCTGTGTCCGTGCTGTGCTGCACGGTTCACTTCGATGACGGCACGTGTGGAGACAACCAGTGCCTCAGTGTGGCAAAAATGTGATTCACCGTATGGGTCGAGGCGTTTATATTAATCGGCTGTAGAATCCCAATAGCCCTTTGCTCATTGCAATCATAACTGACAATGTCGTTGGATCAACATGCGAAAATGTAGGCGTGATCCGCTGCGGAGCTCCATGTTGAACAACATATGATGAACGGGGTGCTCCGAAATACCTTTGCGTGCACCAGCATTCTACTCTTTCCGCAGATATGTCACAGATCGTCATTTATCATACTTTATAGAACACGCTTTAAAGTTCCTCCATGAGAAGAAAGTCGCTTTCCCTCCAGGAAGCATCTCCGTAATACTAGCGTATTGTTCGAACCTAGCAGTGACAAATATAGCAGCGTGTCTCTGAATTGCTTCGATGTCCTCGTTTTTCATCCGACCTACGTATCCAAACGAAATAAGCAGAATTCAAGAGTAGCTCGTACTAGTGTCCTACATGCGGTCGCCTTTAAGGATGAATCACAATTTCCCAAAATTCTCCCAATGAACCGAAGCTATATATATAGATATTTAAACATCAATGTCTCAAGCAGGTCACTAGTAATGCTGTATCCGAAAATTACAGGTTTGTTTTTCCTACTCATCCGTATTAACTTACATTCAGCTCTAGATGTTATTCATCACATCAACTAGAAATTTCGTCTGAGTCATCTTGTATCTTCTTACAGTCAGTCAACTTCGACACCTTCCAGTACAACACAGCATCATCACCAAACAACTGCAGATTGCTGCTCACCCTCTTCACAGATCATTTACGAATATAATAATTAACAATGGTTCTGTCTCACTTCCCTGGGGCACTCCTTACGATGCTCTTGTCTCTGATGAAAATTCGCCGTTGAGGACGACATACTGGGTTCTATTAGTCTTCGAGCCACTCGCATATCTTGGGATCTATTCCATATGGAATCTGCCTGTTTCCCTTATTCGTAATTCACAGTATTGCACGTGAGAAAAGAGCAAGCTGAGTTTCGCATGAGCGATGCTTTCGAAAACCATGCTGACTCGTGGACATAAGCTTGTCGGCATCAAGAAAATTTATTGTATTCAAACCGGGAATACGTTCACAGATTCTGCAGAAAGCCGATGTTAGAGATATTGGTATGTAAGTTTGCGAGTCCTTTCGTCTGCCCTTTTTTTATAGTGTAGTCAAATTCACAAATCATCCATTAACCCATATCTTACCCAAAACCACCTTCCATTCAACAGCAGATTGAAGCTTAACATGTTACCGTCGGCATAGCTTCCTTCTCGGTATATCCCTGCTGTCTTTCTTCCGTCCACCGGGGAATCAGTATTTCTGGCTCATAGTCAAGACTGTCCCAGATTCCCTCCAAACTACCCATTTCTTTAATTATTCCCTTAAACTCATCTGCTAACTTTTCAATATTATTTCTTTCTCTTCCCTGGAGCGGTCATCTTGATCCTCCGATATTACTGCATCATAACTAGTTGACTTGTACTACTGTTTGTTTATCATTGTTTCCATTCGAAAGGAATGAAACATTAGGTGATAATTATTTAACACAATTTTGATAGCACCGGCTTTACTGTAACAGCATACATTCACTTTCTTTAGTATTGGTAGTAGCAGTATTGGTAACATTAGTATTATGAGGTGCAATTCATGAACTAGGCAAAGTTCAGCGTTAACTCCCCTAAGACGGTGTAGATGTTAGAAAGGGCTGAATTCCTTACTATTGCCTCGTAAAATAAGTATGTAAATAAATTAATTAACAAATAATTCAGTTTTCTGTAGAAAATATCCTATAATTGTAGTTATAGCACGTAAGTTGTTAGCTGCACCAAAAATTCCTTACACAGGTATATCTCGAATGATATATGTTGGCCTACAGCCATATAATCACTAGAAATCTTAGGACAATCAGCGTTACAGTTAATGATCGTCAGTTTTCCATTTTCGGTATTCTTAGTTACAAAAAATCGCTATCGAACATTGTACAAATTTTGATATCAGATAAATTCATCCCCTAAGCCTGGAGGTATTATTAAATTTATCTGCTTAGTAACAGACTTTTCGAACGTTCACTAGCGCGTACAACTAAGTACTGCTCTTCACAGAACTAGTTTTCAGGGCTTTCTGCCCCAAACTATGTTTTACATAAACATGTGGTTATGGGGGGCTCAGTTACTTCAGTACGAAAATAGCACCTATGTTCAAGAAAGAAAATCGTATCAGAGTCATTTAAAAATATTCTCAACTCAGCTTCATTAATACTGAGGTGACAAAGGTCACGGGTTAGCGATATGTACGTACAGAGACGGTGTTAGTGTGGCGTGCACAAGGTGTAAAAGGGCAGTGCATTGACGAATCTGTCGTTTGTACTCAGATGGTTCATGTGAAAATGCTTCGTTTTGAACATGGGATAGTAACTGGTGATTCACGTATGGGATATTCCACTTCGGTAATCTTCAGGGAATTCCGTATTCAGAGGCCCACAATTTGCTGGAGTTCGCCTTCGCCAGCACACCGGTCGGCACTGGCAAACACTGTACAGCAGGCTCTGAACTAGGCGTCCCCATGAGGACAGGAGACCAGGACACGCCCCCAGGGAACGCGCCGATGACGCCCCCTGGGGCGCGTGCATATAGGCAGCCGTCGACGACCGACCTGTCTCCCTCGTCAGCCCCCCTTTTCTCCCCTCATCAGTCCGGGTCCACCCCCCACCCCCCTCCCTCCATCGGCCATAGGTTGTGGTGTGTCATCCCTGTGATAAATTTTTAGTGCAGTGTTTACGTGAGTGTTCAGTGTTGAATTTCCGCCATTTCAGAATTTAAAAGGTCACCGTTTCTATCGCCTGCTTTTATTGTTTATTATCTTCTTATCACATTTTCAAATATTTTGTAGGCTGAAGAGCGACGTACTAAGCTGCTACCAGCCCACTCCATGCAGGGGGGGGGGGGGAGATCGAAACCCAATTCAGAAAAAAAAACAGCTCTCCCATTCTCTCATCTAGGTATACTGCCTTGTTATGTCGCATCGAGACTCAGCTGGCATTGCGCCTCTATATGCCACACTGTGCTCTAGTCTTACACAGCAATAGTCGTCGTCTCGCACCTTCGCTAGCTATGATAATCGTTAGACATAGTATTTTGATTGCTGCTAACCAAAGAACTTCAGATTGGACATCATTGAAATTAAGCACCACGTGTGCATTTTTTGTTGTAGTGAGAGGAAACCGTCCACTCACCTATCATTCCACCCTCTCCTCATGCAGCCAGGAATCACGAAACATCACGGGAGGGCACAGCCGCAATAAGTGGCGACGATTCTGATCAACAAGTTTTATTTAATTATCATGTGTTCTAGGTTGCTGCCGGGGAGCTGTCGTTAATGATTCTACACGCAAAAAAGAGTTTTGCATCACCCTCGTTCCCAGGACTCTTGAAGATAGAAGTTGACTGTGGATATTTTATCACAGACACAGTCCCTTTGACTGCCATTAAACTCGGCCAAAGATCTAAAGAACCATGCATGAGCAGCGCCTATTAGACGGAGAGGGTCTGACAGCCGATCAGTTCCAGTCATTCCACCAGGAAAGAGGTACACGGATCGTGTGGTCTGTAGTTCAATCATGCCTACACAGTAAATATTGCAGTCCGACTACGTCCGCATTTTTACTTTGCGCCAGGAAAGACTCTCAACAAGGGAAGTGTCCAGGCGTCTCGCAGTGAACCAAAGTTATGTTGTTCGGATGTGGAGGAGATTCAGAGAGACAGTATCTGTCGATGACATGCCTCGTTCAGGCCGGCCAAGGGCTACTACTGCAGTGGATGACCGCTACCTACGGATTATGGCTCGGAAGAACCCTGACAGCAACGCCACCAAGTTGAATAATGGTTTTCGTGCAGCCACAGGATGTCGTGTTACGACTCAAACTGTGCTGCATGATGCGCAACTTCACTTCCGACGTCCATGGCGAGGTTCATCTTCGCAACCACGACATCATGCAGCGTGGTGCAGATGGGCCCAACAACACGCCGAATGGACCGCTCAGGATTGGCATCACGTTCTCTTCACCAATGAGTGTCGCATATGCTTTCAACCCGACAATCCTCGGAGACGTGTTTGGAGGCAACCTAGTCAGGCTGAACGCCGTAGACACACCGTCCAACGAGTGCAGCTAGGTGGAGACTCCCTGCTAAAATTAAATGTCATGTAACTAGGGTCTCCCGTCCGGTAGACCGTTCGCCGGGTGCAAGTCTATCGATCTAACGCCACTTCGGCGACTTGTGCGTCGATGGGGATGAAATGATAATGATTAAGACAACACAACACCCAGTTCCTGAGTGGAGAAAATCTCCGACCAAGCCGGGAATTGAACCCGCACCCTTAGGATTGACATTCTGTAGCGCTGACCACTCAGCTACTGGGGGCAGACTATTCCCTGCTGTTTTGGGGTGACATTATGTGGGGCCGATGTACGCCGCTGGCGGTAATGGAAGGCGCCGAGAGGCTGTACGATACGCGAATGCCATCCTCCGACCGATAGTGCAGCCATATCGGCAGCATATTGGCGAGCCATTCTTCTTCATAGACGAAAATTCGCGCCCAGATCGTGCACATCTTGTGAATGGCTTCCCTCGACTAGAGTGGCCAGCATGTTCTCCAGACATTAACCCTATGGAAAATGCCTGGAATAGATTGAAAAGGGCTGTTTATGGACGAGGTGACCCACCAACCACTCTGAGGGCTCTACTCAGAATCGCCGTTGAGCAGTGAGACAATGAGGACCAACAGTGCCTTGATGAACTTGTGGATAGTATCCCACGACAAATACAGGCAAGCATCAATGCAAGAGGACGTGCTACTGGATATTCGAGGTACCGGCGTGTACAGCAATCTGGGCCACCACCTCTGAAAGTGTCGCTGTCTGGTTGTACAACATGCAATGTGTGGTTCTCATGATCAATAAAAAAGGCGGAAATGATGTTTATGTTGATTTCTATTCCAATTTTCTGTACAGGTTCGCGAACTCTCGGAACCGAGGTGATGCAAAACGTATTTGATGTGTGTAGATCGATTACAAGTACAGGATATAGTATGACAGTTGTTTGAATAGGTTGGCCGTCTACGAGAAAGTGTGTATCTCTACATGACACAACGTGAATTGATTCATTTGGGTTGAGTGAGACATGGTGGACTCTGTCATGGGAAGCATGGAGGTCTCGATATGGATACCGTTTCATTGATGCTTCGCTGTGTTTAATGATGGTTTCTCCAACTGACTTGGTGTTTAAGACTGTGTTGGTCCCATTCCTCTACGCAGCAAAGCAACTAGCAGTCATTTTCATGTCCGAGATTAACTCTAGTATAATTTTTGTGAATAGCTTCTTTGAGCTGCAGTCACTCATGTTTGACGTCCAACTGAAGACAGTGACGAAACATCGCTTACTACGTCAGCTAGGGGCCATGGCCTACTTCTGTTGACGCATGCTGTTGGTTCCTGTACTTCCATGTAACATTTGAACCTCTTCGTCAACCTTCCGTCTTCTTCTGACGAACACAGCTTCTCTGTCGTCTCTCTAAAAACATTCGAGTTTTTGTTTCTAATCTTTACTCTGTCACTTAAATGCAATAACTTATTGTGTGCTTTAAGAATTATAAATTTCCTACAATTTGTATCTTCGTTTAAGTAAATCATTTCAGTCTTGCTATTAACAGTTACCATTTGCGTGAAAGTTTAACTTAGTGAAGAAAGAAGAGTAGGTTTGATTTATGCCCTTCGGTTTCCAGCGATGGGGGGTTACATGTTGGTTTTGAGAGAAGCTGACCGAACTGTAACTGGATATACTGCACAAGAGACTGGAATAGGTCCACCTTTGTACGCCTTGGCTGTATTGTACAATACTAAGCAAGGTAAAATTTTGAAGAAATGAAGTCCCATTCTTTGCATCACTAAGACTTTTAATAACTACCTGAGACTCTGGTAAAAATTAATGTAATAGCCATGTATTCTACAAGTTCGCAATCATAGCAACACTTATAGAATGTTAGTGCCGGACAACCAATAATCACCAATACTGCTGTCATAATATTTAGTTCACTGTTCATTATATTTTTTGTTCAGAGAAATTCCCAGAAAATTAACAAAATAATGGTGCAAATTTTAACGAAAGACGATGAGGCCAATAGCATCCGCGTATCCAAGGGAACGACGCTGCAAAGTTAATGAGTTGGACTCTGGCTGCGAGCCAGTCGGCAGAAGTGGCGCAGCTCTACCGTTTCTGAGGTGCGGAGAGTCGAACCGAGGAGTAGCCGGCACAGGACAGGAGCTGTCTGCGCCGCCTCCCTGGACAGCGCGTGCGAGGCCACTGTCACCATTAACACCAGTGACGACTGCCACAGCATATGCAAAATAAGTCTCACCACGAGCTGTTTCTGGTGCTGTAATAAAACACCGGCAACTGTATTCCAAGATATACTGCACAGCGCTGTCACCATGAATAAAACTAAGAACATCTGCTGGACCGAAACGACCTCCTGGGACAGGCGGCACAGTGCGGAGTAGACGCTCCTCAGCTTCCGGTAGCGGTCCGCAAGTGGTCGCCGCTGTCATCTGACTCGGACTGTAGCTCTCAGACACTGGTTCAGCTGGCGTAACTCACTCCTCACAAGGAGAACGAGGCCCACATACCTGGCAACAGCGGTAAGTGCAATACCACATGAGAGCAGTGGTAACATGTATGTCCATTTCATTTCGTTCGTCAGACATTTCAACGTCACAGCGGCTACACGTTGCGCGAGAGAGCCTGCATACACCACTTTGCAGGAGATCCTCACTGCCGCAGTGGAGAATTGGCGCGACCACAGGATGCCACTGTCCCGATAAAACAACAGAGTGAGCATCTTCTGGTACTTGTAGGTGTTTCGAAACAGGTCTGCGGCGATCGATATGGCCGTGGTGGAGTCGTATGTCGTCACATAGCCTAACAACCACGTGAAGGTAATGGAGTCCTTTTTTCTTGCGTTCGTAGCTTGCAACCAGTCCTCCACATGCGCAGTTATTACTAGGTTCATGACGAGAACAAAAGCTGCGTATAGCGTACCAGAACGTGTTCTCCGTAGCTCACACTTCTCAATGTCGACAGTGAACGGGGTCAGCCTGAAAACCCTGCAGACGGCGTGATATCGCGCCACAGAGCTTGAGAGGTCTCCTCTATTCGCCATTTCAGCATCGGCTACCACTCCAGGATGCCTAAGTTACCTGTGATGAAAGAAAAAAGTTCTCCAGTTATGGTAAGCAAACTGCTTGCATTACAAAGAGATTTAATTTAAAAGTAACGACATACGACTGATCAACAAAGTACACTCAATCTGAGTTAGCACTTCGAACGTAAATGAGTCATAGTTCCACAAATCAATAGGAGATCAATGGAGTAAACATAGTCATGATTAAAAAACTCCTTCATAGTCACGATTTTCCGGCATCTGAAATCGATACAAAGGTACGATCATTATAGCAAAACAAAACTTGACCATCCAGTTCAGTTGCTGCATCCTGCTGGACTCCGGCAGGACTCAGCAGGACCAGCCATACCTCTGAAAATGTCCAACGTAGTACTGGACGAAACGTTAGAAATAGAAGGAGTCCATGGACCACGGCCATACAACCCGGAAGAATTATCAACAACAGTACCATCCGGTCGTGAAAGCCTTCATTGCCGGCGGAATTGCTTCACAGCCGGCGCCATCGGACACTGCTCCACCTGCTCCACCCTCCTCAGCATCCGGCGACGAAGGAAGGCCGCAAGTATCGCTTCGCGTCGCATGTTACTGTCTTTTACAGGGTGTTTAGCGGCAGCAGATGGTGGGCGCGAGGCAAGATCGTCCGTCAGCTTGGCGCATGCATGTACCTTATTTCAGGTTCAGACGGCATGTAGCACCGCCATCAAAATCAACATCGCCACTGCCATGTGCACGGTGATCTTTCTGTGCCTCTTGACCCAGATTCATGGATCCCGAGGACAGCGGGGCCACATCGGCCGTCAGAGAGTGTCATCACGACACCGCGGGACGATCCCATGGAGACGGAGCCTCCGCATTGAGTTGCAGACCGACATAATGAAAAAAGAGCCTAAATACTGAGCTTCAAGACGAAGTCCTTCTTCAGAAACCGAAAACACACACATATTTAGACAAGCACAATTCACACAGACATGGTTACTGCCTGTGAGTACCGGAGCCCGACTCATGCCAAACCAGGCTCCGTCGCCCAGAGGCAGTCGCCACGGCTGTGTGAGTTGTTCTTGTGTGAATGTGTGTGTGTTTTCTATTCCAGAAGAAGAATTTTGTGCTAAAATTCAACATTTTAGCAGTGTTTTTGAGTGAGCATCTTCTTCATGTTGTGAGTAGCAATATAGATGACACGGTGGTAGGTGAAGCACGGCCAGAGCTTACGGTGACAGGGGACTGGCGGCACTTACCAGTTCGTAGCTCAGGAACCCCGGGGTCGCCAAGCCCGTACTCACCAAACAAATGCCCTTGAGATCGTCGACATTCGGCAGGTGCTGGTATATCTACTTCTTACGCGAGGCATATCTTTGTCATCTCAGAAACAAATAACGTGGGAATACAATTTGTGAATGAGAGACACCGTGCTTGTCCAGTTTATTCAATATGCAGGCGGCGTTATTTCTATCCACGTCGTGCGTCAGCGCTGATATTCAAACCGTCTGCAAGTAAAAGCATATAGTGCACTTCAGCTAATCTGCCGTTTACTGCATGTCATCTTCAAGGTCAAAGTCCCGCAGGTTTAATGCCCGTTGGTGTAGATGTGATTCTTCTGTACTAAATTACGAACTACTCGAGTGGCAGTCATTCGTCATTGAATACTATTACTTTTGAAAGCACTAACCTGTTTCCCGAGAGCACGGAATCCACTTACCTTGGCAGCTACGGCTGAGAGTTCCTACTGCGCCTTCCTCGGCATTTCTGGTCGCTGAAATAACATCTGGCAGGTGACAGATATGTACACTGCGTCTGTGTGAAGCGACGCAGAATGTTTGGGCTGTCTCTCAGCTGTAATGAACGAGAAACACATTGATTAAAACATGAAAAATGAATGGTCTGAAATTGATGTAGCGTAGGAAGGAAGTTATATTTTAAGCAAGTAATTTTTTTTAAGGTGGCTGTCATTTTAGTAGCTACTGCAGGAGCAGTCGAATCAATACAGAACACTAATAGCCACATTTATTTCAGTTCCATAATTTGTTTATCTACTACAACATTTCGAATTTTCTCAAGCCCTTTGGTGACACTGTTATATTTTATTGTGCTTCATACAATCGGAATTAATTACCTAACCATTATGTAGCACCATGTAGGCTCATATTCATCTGAAGAGAGAAACACAGTCGGGCAGGGATCTATGAAGTAAGAAGTCAGTACCTTGAATGGATGAAGTCAGAACCTCTTGACTGACCATTGTTACGATAGTTTTTTATTATTATTTATTTGTTAACTATATTTAGTCAGTTAGTTTAGCTCTAAGATACCACATCCATTACATGTGAAAATTCTCATATAACACGTAATATACACTGAAGCGCCAAAGACACTTGTATAGGCATGCGTACTCAAATACAGAGATATGTAAACAGGGAGAATACGGCGCTGCGGTCGGCAATCGCTGTATAAGACAACAAGTATTTCGCGCATTTGCTAGATCGGTTACTGCTGCTACAGTGGCAGGTTTATCAAGATTTAAATGAGTTTGTACGTGGTGTTACAGTCGGCGGACGAGCGATGGGACACAGCGTCTCCGAGGTAACGAAAAAGTGGGGATTTTCCCACACGATCATTTCACGAGTATACCATGAATATAAAAGGTCCGACATCGCTGCGACCAGAAAAAGATCCTGTAAGAACGGGACCAACGAAGACTGAAGAGAATGTCCTTCAGAATATAAATCAATTGAGCAGTACTGCCTTCTTGGTTGAAAGCAGAAACAGAAAGTACATTGTCGTGAATAGGAAGACCAAACAAATGAAATGAATCAAACCCAAGAATATTTTCACAGTGACGTGAAAGCAGAATTGTAAATGCCCTTAATTTCGTGTCAGACTGGAATGTGGCAGGTAAACAACGCGTACCAGGTAGCGGAATGTCCTGACCGTTACCCGCCGTAAGTCGCGTGCAAGATTTTCTGAACTGTGTCGAGCCCAGCTGTTCATAAGTGGCTCGAATAAGCAACGAAACAGAAGTGTCAAGTGTCTAACTGAAGTCGCACAAAGCGTCTGACACTGACTAAGTTCATAAACAGTTTATCTGACTGTCGTTGCACAGAATTTGGGTAGGGTGAAGGCACATCCTGTATTTAATCATTACTAGTACCGGTAGCCGCATAGAAAAAAACTAGATTCATTGAATGTGAAGGTGCTTCACACTTACGAGAGCGAACGTGGGTAGAGTTCTTTTCTGGTGCAAGCATACAGACTTCACATGAGCTGGCATTCCAGAAGCAAAGCAGGTGACGTTCCACGAGGGTAAATTTTGTTTTCACATGATTTTGTGGTGTCACCGCCAGACACCACACTTGCTAGGTGGTAGCCTTTAAATCGGCAGCGGTCCGTTAGTATACGTCGGACCCGCATGTCGCCACTATCAGTGATTGCAGACCGAGCGCCGCCACTCGGCAGGTCTAGTCTAAAGAGACTCCCTAGCACTCGCCCCAGTTGTACAGTCGACCTTGCTAGCGATGGTTCACTGTCTACATACGCTCTCATTTGCCGAGACGACAGTTTAGCATAGCCTTCAGCTACGTCATTTGCTACGACCTAGCAAGGCGCCATATTGAGTTACTAACTGATAATATTGTGAATCATGTATCGTCAAGAGCGACGTTCATCATTAATGGATTAAAGTTAAGTACCAAACTAGCTACGTCCGCTTTCTGAATTCTAATTCCTTGTCATGTTCCAGACCTCACGTCAGTATAGTTCTTCCCTCCTCACACCAGCCTGCGTGAGCTAAAACGCGTGCATTTCGGCCTCCTCTAGTAACACGATGTTGGCTCTTCTGCCAACACAACAGATTTCACAGCAGAAACATGCGTTAACGCTTGTATACTCTATCCACGACGTGTTGGCTAGTTTGTGTGTGGTGGTCGGTGGCAAGACCGTATCTGTTTGTCGCTTTGTGTTACACTGGAAATGGGAGCTACCTCACAGTTTTCCACGGCACTGTCGCATGAGTCCTGATGTTCAATAACTTGTAACACTTGTTTCAAAGTAGGATGTGGCACATTGTACATAACTGCATTACTAATCATTGTGTCACTGCAGTGCCGTCCACAGCTACATTGCAAGCGACACTGCCGTGTCAAAGACTGAAGTTCAGTGACCTATTGATGGTATGTCTGTTCTGACCTTCCCCACAATCGAAATAACTTGTAACGAGCTGCAGCCACCCGCACCTGGTCCTCGTATTACTTAGTGAGGGCAGAAATTAATTCTTCAAAAACCAGCAACTCTAGCCTACTAGTCGAGAATAGCTTCTGAGGAAGTTGGTAAACACCTATACCACCCATTGACGTGAAACGAGAAAGTTTAACAGTACACTGCACTTGACGTGTAGCACATTGAACGTCGAAATGAACGTAGTGCTCGTTCCATTGCTCTTGTTGTTCACTGAAAGTTCGGGACGGTGGAATAGCACGGAGGCTGTGTCGTGGATGTGGTTGGCTGTTGTGGCGAAGTTGATACAGCACCTGCTTGTGTATTAACCTATGAAACACACTTATTTAGCTCGTAAATTTTGATTCGCTAACACAAAATCCCTCCGTCTCCTCACATAGGGTGGGGTTTGAGGCGAGCAATTTGTTATTTATCAGTAACCATTTTCCACACAAAAATGAGAACATGAACTTTCTTGAATTAGAGCGCCAACTACCAAGAATCAAAACAATTAATTAAGACAAAATGTAGGTAATTTTTTATGTAGAATCTAATTCTGCAATAAAAAGAGGGTTCCCATTTCTAATTTTGAATTTGCCTCCCGTCCCAACCCCAGGGGGCTGGGGTGGTGGGCTGATTTTAGCACCAACAGATGTCCCCCTCGAAAATAATCATCTTTGGATTCTACGCATTCTTTCGTGTGAAGCGTATTTTTCGAGTTAATCTGGTTTGCCAACTTAAAATTTACACCCTGTATATACAAATAACTTATCTTCTTGAAATTTTTTTATGAGTCGTTGCATGGAATGGAAAGTTGAGCGCTGCCAGACCACCGTTGTTCTTGAAGACAGCTGCGCCTATGATGTGGGGTTCGATTTCATATGACAGCAGGACCACTGTCCTGGTTACCCCACGCACACTGACTGCGAAATTCTACGCCAGTCTGTTGATTCGACCTGTTGTGCTGTCATTCATGAATGGCATTCCAGGGGTGGCTTTCAACAAGATAACGCTCGCCTGCATACCGCTGTTGAAACGAAACATGCTGTACAGAGTGCCGACATGTTGCTTGGCATGCTTGAGTACCGGATTTGTCTCCACTTGAGCTGATATGGAACGTCATCAGACGAGATATATTCCCGAAATTTCATTACTCTACGTAAATTATTTTTTGGTGTTTGGTTTTTTCCGTCAGTGTATTTTAAAATTGTGAGATAAATATTTGTGTTTTTAATGAAATATTCTACGAGATTCCATAGCTTCTAGTATAGGGACCATTGTGAGACACAAAGATCTCTCTAGAAAGTATGCTGTGAGAAATTAACGAAATTTGTATTTACTTTTGTGTGTGTGTGTGTTAAAAGATAGTTAGAAGTTCTAGACCCTACTTAAACATTAGTACTTCTTCAAAAAGTATGATGTTAATATATGTCAACAACAATTAAAACTTTTGTTTTTTCTTAGTTTTTAAGGTGCGCATAAAGTACCCCCGCCTCCTTCAGAAACGTTAGTAATGCGAGGATTAATATTATAGGTGTTTGAAAATTATGTCTTTATTGTCAATACACTGAGTTATTCGAATTTTGATCTTACGTTTGAATCTGGCTGGCATAGAGATGGATGTGCGGACTACTGCTGAGAGTATATTGTCCTTCCAGTGTGCAAGAGTCCTTGGACGATCGCTGTACGGAGTGGATTCTGGAAATCCCCTAAGAAACGTCACAAGGGTATAATTCGATGAGGCAACTGTCACGGAAGATCAGATGAGGCGCCCGGAGGACTTCCCTGTAAAACACGCAAATCAGTTCGCATTGTATGCGCCGTCGTCCAAGCTACATGCAACTAAGCAACCACAATATTAATTTGTCCAAGAAGAGGCAAGAAACAGTCCTCAGTCATGCTGAATACTCTCCGAGAATTCACATTTAGTGTATTCTCAACACTGCACACCAAAGTGCTACGCGTAATGGATCCGTATGAGCTGTCTGGTCCTCTCGTGAAGTTGTCCAGGTTTGTTGGCCCACTAGCACAGCGTGTCTTGTTTATTAGTGCACTCAAATGAAAGTGTGCCTCGTCACAAAAGAACAGCAGCGCAGTGTGTGGCAACTGTTCAAACAACTCTCCACGTGCACTTTTTCGCAGCAATAAAATCGCATTTTGCATCACACCCAGTAAATATGGGTTAAAAATGAAGGCGTGGTGAAAAAATCGTCTCACAGAATGATAGTAAAGTGTAAGGACAGCGGTGTGTGTGCCTGCCGAGCGACGACGACATAAATAGCTTCTACGTTTTCCTGCAATCAGAACGTAAAATGGAAATTTTCAAAAACAGAGTAGTAACTAAGCTTACAATAACATGTATTATTTTTGAAAATCAGCGTAATAATGAAGTTAATGACCCGCATTGGGCGTAATTACCAAGGCATGTACAGTGCTGGGGTTAGGTAACACCTGGTCCTACACTGATTCAAAATAAAATATAATCAGTTTGATCATAAACATCAATATTCAGCAGCTCCATCGTAATCGAATATCCAGCATTCACATATATGATGCACTACTCACTTCTGATCAAAAGGTTGTTACGTTAAACACCGCAGTATCAGGTTCATTGTATTTACACGAAAGCTGCACACTGCCCGTTTATGCTTGGCACGTTACTCGCTCTCTCTTTCTTGTCTTCGTTATTTCCCACACTTTATGATGGAATAATTAACGTACTTTGATGCCATTCCGTAATTTGTTATACATTTCAGTTGTCCGGAAAGATGGACACAGCCCAAATTAATATATGGCAATAAAAGAATATGAAGTTTGAATTAATAGACAATTAGTTATTTTTATTTAACTTCCTGACTTGGTTTTAAGTACATATCACAGTGGATAAAGAAACATACAAGAATACTGAGTCCTTTTAATAAGTCACCACGCGAGTGATGGGGTATTAACTGCACCACGCATATCGTTAGCGCCGTCGTGTTGTAGGCGAACCATTTCTGCTGTGGTTCATTAGCTTGGAACTGTCCTGATCACATTTCTTTGGCAGGATTTTCTTCTCTAAAGTCAGTTCATTAAGTCAGGACCACTAAGTTCACCTCAGGTCTATCTTTTCATTCACCAACCAAACCACTGAGGAGGTAAAACAAACGTTCTTCACATCATGTTTCCACACACCCATGTCTCCAGTACGCGCCAAAACTTCGCAAGTATCTTTCTTGATATATGTGGTACCATTACTCACAACCGGAACTGTGTTGCGTGAGAAAAATATAAATTCAAACATATTTCAAATGGTCCTCTCTTTCTTTTTTTTTTTTTTACGAAGAACGGTTTAAGGTGCAAAAGCACATATTTATGTAGGCTCAGTAACGATTACAATGCATTCCAACGAAATAATATAAAAGAAATACATGTATATAAACGTCTTTGGGTCCTGTTTTAATCGAGTTACGATATAAAATACCAGTAGTTCCACCTAGTAGATTTAAACGATAGCTACAGTGTTACTCAAAACTCTCGTAGCCACATAAATTACAGGTATTGGAAGAAAACGGGCAGTTTTAATTAGTCTCTAAAAGTCGAACGGTATTATTGGTCACACTGAATGTCTGTCATGTCTTTCGGATAGGTCCGCTTTTTGCCGAGATGGAGTGCTGGAGTGGGCCTGAAATTGCTATGGCTGTGGAGGCCTTTCACCTTTCACAGGAACGTTGAGCGCTTGCTGCTGCTACACAGGAATACCGTTGTCAGTTCGACCTTAGACGGAATGATCCTGTACCACGTTATAGGTGAGAAATTATGAAGCAACGGGAAGTGCCCTTAAGCTGAAATCGCCTGGAAGAACTAGAAGTTGTCAGTCAGAGGAACGGATAGAGGAAGTGCAAAATAATGTCACCGAACGAGGCGGCGCAGTGGTTAGCACACTGTACTAGCATTCGCCCATCCTGATTTAGATTTTCTGTGATTTCCCTAAATCGCTTCAGACAAGTGCCAGGATGGTTCCTTTGAACGGTCACGGCCGACTTCCTTCCCCATCCTTCCCTAACCCGATAGGACCGATGACCTTGCTGTTTGGACCACTCCCCAACCAACCAAGTAACAGTCCAATGCATTCTGTGAGACACATTGTGGTTCTAGTGGGATTGTTCAACCGTAGTGTGCACAGAATTTTACGGAACAATTTAACGTTACAAATATACAAGATAGAGGTTGTGCATCAGTTAGGAGAAAATGGTTACGAAAAGCAAATACATATGTCTGTTGAACTGTTTACTAAAAGTAGGGACAACGAAGTTCTTAAATTTGCTATGGCTGAATTACAACGCACATTCTTATCGCAGCGGTTGTGTCACCAAACAAAACTGTCGTCACTGGTGCGACGATAGTCCTCAGTAACTTCATCAACGCCCCTCACACAGCCAGAAAGTCACAGCAATGGGCGCCGCCTCCTCAGTGGACATAATCGACGCTTTCTTTTTTGAGGGTGAACATTTACGTGCAGTGCGCAGAGGGTTTGTTAACCACATCGTTTCAAGGAATGGGGATATTTCGTGGCCTTAAAGGCCTCCACACTTATTGATCTGTAACTATTTATTTTGTGGGTCCCTTAAACAAAGGGTGCGTGCTAGAAGCCTACACACGATTGCGGTACTGAAAGACACCATTCAGGCGGAAATCAGAAACATTCCTATAAATATGCTCGTTCTTGCCGTAAACGATTTGCATCACAGATGGTCCGTCATTGTAACAATGTTGGCCATCTAGGAGATATCATTTCCAAAACAAGAACTGTGCGTGAAATGGCAATACTCAAGGGTTTCGTTGCTGTGTATGAAAATGTTTTACAGTATATTTGTCGGCCTGTTTCGGCACATCGAAATCGGTCCGTACTTCTGCTACAGTTTTCTCCCGAATAGGCTCACAACCATTACAGGGCGTACTTAGGCGTGTAGTACCCCGTTACTCCCACTCCTCTTCTTTGCACACTTCCAGTTCCTCTGCGAGTTTTGATCCAGGATACAACTGATTGCCGGCCAGCAAGAGGACGTGGGTTCCCACTATAACTTCCTTTCTATGTCAGGGCTGCTCCCTTCCTTCTGCCTCTCCATTTCTCCCCTCCACTTCAGCTCCTGGTGTGAGGGCTCTACACACCCACCAAATCTATCCTTCAATTCCGTGTTCCCACTATTCATCCTACCACCTTCATTTTCAATATCATCCAACGGCTTATTTACTAACTCGCGCACTCCAACCCACTACAGAACAACCAAAGTTTAATCTTCCCACAACTTTTTTAACCAGCGCTGGTCCTTCATCTTTTTAAACGGTAGTACGTTGCTCCTTTTTAATGAAAATCACCATTTTTTCAACTAATTTTAAATAACTATTTTGTCTTTTTATTCTTGTCTGTTGAACTGTTTATTTCTGTTTTTATTTGAAAGGAAGAAAACAACATTGTATTTTGTAAGTATCATCGAATAATCAGCATTTTATAATCTTTAAAAACATTTTTAAATTTTCCACCCATAAACCGTGCTGCAATGTCCGTACTTACATTTTGTAAAGGCATTTGGCTCAAGAGCGATATATTGTAGCGCAGGAAGACCACCTCCAGCACATATGGGGCGGGAACGACGAAATAACAATAAACAAAGAATCAAAAGTTGGGTCGAAAATTCTGAAGTGCATACGCGATGTACGCTACTCTGCCATGATCCGTCAGCCGTTAGAAAAGCGAGCCTCTGCGACAACGGCGCGTTGCTCCTTCGGCGAATGCAATGTTCCTACTGGTAAACAAACTTTCCGAACAACTGCTTCGAATGAGACCATTCCCATCGTCTGCCTACCATGGCTCGCTTCACCCCACGTCACCCCACCCTGAATAAAAGCAGTAACCATCGTTGCCACATCCTTTGCGGAAGAAGAGGCAGGATTGGAAAAAATCTACCTTCATCATGATAGCGCACCTGGACAAAGACGTGCTTTGGCAGTGGCAAAACAGACATTTGAACTATGAATAGTTGCAACTTGCATCCTGCCGTTTTGACGCCTTGACTTTTACCCGTTCCTACGTATAAAAAAATCTGTGAATGAATTTTTTTAGAATTGAATTGGATGCACACACAGAATCAGACTTCGAAGATCAAAGCTACCAACTGAAAGGTAATGGACAATGTAAAATGTCTTGAAAAGAGCATTTACTAACATGTTTCTTGCTTTAATTATACACTCTAATACAAAAAAAGAAGACTGTGAAGGAATTATCTAAATGGAACGTAAATACAGTAGTAGACGTGCTGTACATGTACAGACAAATAAACGTTCTCCCTTTCAGAAAAGTTGAGCATATCAGTAACCCGTTGGTCCACCTGTGGTCCTTATGCAACCACTTATTCTACTTGGCGTTGACTGACAGAGTAGTTGGATGTCATCCTGATGGATATTGTGCCAGATTCTGTACAAATGGCTCGGTGGGTAACCAGAATCACCAGATGGTTGGAGTGTCCTGCCCACAACGCTCCAGACGTTCTCAATTGGGGAGAGATCCTGAGGCCTTGTTGGCCAAGACTGAATTTGACAAGCACGAAGACAAGCTGTAGAAACTCTCGGCTTGTTCAGCGAGCATTATCTTGCTGAAATGTGAGGCCACGATGGCTTGCCATGAAGGGCAACAAAACGGAGTGTAGAATGTCGTCGACCAACCGCTATGCTGTAAGGGTGCCGTGAATTAGAAACTAAGCGGTCCAGTTATTAAAGAAATGACACTTGAGACCATCACTCCTGCTTGTCGGACCAAATGGCGAGCTACACTCAGGTTGGTACTCCACTGCTGTCATGTGAGTCTCCAGACACGTCTTCTGCCTGAAATGGCATTGATTGGTGAAGAATTGTCTTGAGTGAAAAGTCTCGGTGACCATCGAAGACCTCTCTGAAGACGATCCAGGCACTTGTGGGATACCAAACTGTCTGTCTAAATGCGTGAGTTAAACGCTCACACCTGTCACACAGAATCGTAAAGAAGGAGGGACAATCCACTACATGGTCTGTTAAGACATGTTTCGAAAGGAAGTAGAATTGTCAACATTCATGCTGGCGCGTAGGACGGTTTTGTATTGAATGTGAGGTTAAGACAACGGGCAGACGACAGGGGCTTATCACAGCGACATACATTCCTCAACTTATGAAAAGTGGTTCAGGGAGAAATTGATACCTAATTTACTTCCTCATACTGTCCTTGTTAGATATAACGCCCCTTATCGCAGTAAGTATCTGTCTCGTGCTACAATATCAAAGTCCACGAGGAGTGAAATGACGTCTTGGTTAAAAGAAAAGGAATTTTTTTTAAAAAAAGAACGTATTTGGGCCCTAGTTGTATTTATTGATAAAATGAACAAACCAGGGTACATCACTTATAAAACAGACAATATTTTAACCTAACATGGTCATACTGACGTACGAATTCCTCCATACCACCCCTAATTGTATCCTACAATGCAGATATGGGCAAGAGTCATGGACGGTGTTTGTGAACGTAATAGGCCTTTCTGAATGGACACGTTACTAACAAATTGATGACCAAATTGCTCTCATAGCAGAAGGAGACTGGAAGAGATGCTGAGAGCACGCAAATAAAATTAGAGAGCAGCACATTTCAAGTTTAAACCTTGCTGCACCAAGCGCTAATGACGATCATAAATGTGGAAAGTCGAACAGATTAATATTATTTTGTATCATTGTATTACGTTCATCAAAGCCTAAATTAGTTCAGCTAAAAGGTAACACGACATTCATTGACTGTTAGGCGGTACGAAGTTCGCCAGGTCAGCTAGTATAAAAATATATAAGAATGTAATTATACGAAAACGAAAGAGCAGTTCTTTATAACAGGTCTTCAAAAAGATCATGAAAATGTTTTTCCCTAAAGTCTAGCTGTTCATTGAGTAGAGCTAGGGGTTCACTTTTACGATGTGCAAAGATTTCCATTTTCTCTAATGCATTAAGTAAAGGTCCTTTTGCGGCAAAATGAAGGACTATTAAATTCGTATGAATTAATCCTTCGGAATAGTTGCAGTTATTCAAATGTTGGCCAAACAAGGATTTACTACGACTGGTACCAGCCACATGTTCTTTAAAACGAATAGCAAAGTTACGGACAGTTTGTCCGCTACATTGTTTTTCGCAGCCATCACATTGTATTTTATACATTCTTGAATTTTGATATTTAGAGTTGTTTTCTGATTAATATTGTGTCTGAGTCTATTCTGAAGATGTTTATTGGTGACGAATGCTATTGTGAGCTCAGTATTTTTAAATAATTCATTTATTTTATCGGAGAGATACCCCATGTATGTAATTTTGGAACATTTTCGATTACCAGATTCAGGTGCACTATGTGTCTGGTACCGCGCGCCGCGGAATTTGAATCCACGCCAGACGTCATGGACGCCGAAGACCCATAGAGGTCTCTGCACCATCGCCCCGTAAGCTGTTGCGGCGCGCGCCTTCTGGCCCGCTTTTAGTGTGGGGGCGCCACAGTGGAACACGTGGTCACAGCGGCCAATAGCGGCGCCCCCGATAGAGTACTTAAGCGCCGGCCACTCGCCCATTAATTCACCCTCCAGATCCTTGAGCGTCATGCACTCCGCCTCGCCTTCCGTATATGCCTCTCGTCCCCCACGCGGATCCTCTATGATCTCATTCCTTTCCCCCATCTGCTCCTATTCCTCGATCATATCCACATCCTCTACACCTCCCGCCGTCTTGAACCCTCTCACCCCCTCGTTGGTCCTCTCCTCTCCGATCCCCGCCCCCTGCCACGTCTTCACCGTTGTGTCACCCCTACCCTCCATCTCTACACGCTACATCTCCTTTCCCAAGGTGGCTTCCATCAACTCCCCCTCCTGGATGATACCCTCTCTCCCTCCATTTATCCCTCCTATCAACTCTGATCCTCACTCCCCCTCATTTCCTCTGTCCTTTTCCCAGGCTTCCTCTCCCCTCACCTCCATCCTCTTTCTTCCCCACCTCCCCTCTCTTTGCCCCTTTCTCACCCCCGAGTCCTTTTACATTTCCCTCCTCTGCCTCCTCTCATTCCCTCTTGCATCTGCCCTTCTCCCCCTTTATTAGTCCTCTCCGTCGTTGGTTCGCCCCCCTTTTCGTTTTTTCCTCTCCTCCCTCCTTGTTTTTCCCCCTACTCCAGGTCCCCCATCTGCCTTGGATCGGGAGTGCCATCTTTGTGCCGCCATTTTCGTGCAGTGTTTTACGGTGTGTTTTTCCAGTGAGTTCTCCGTGTTGTGTCTTTTGGGAAGTGTAGCGAACAGCCATCATACTGTCACTGGGTGTGCTTTTTTTTATCTCTCGCGAACAGAGACCAGACTGTCGCCATGTTTTTTAATTGTGTGTCTACTATGTTACTTGTCTGATTCCTGTGTATTTTATTAACCTTGCTAACCCCTTTTGCCTTCTGTTTTAACTTTCCGCATTTTTACGTCATTTTACACTTTAAATTACCATTTTGTCGCCTGTTTTTCCTTGTTTCTTTTTTCATCCTTTTTTAAACAAAAGTCTGTAGGCTGTAGAGCAGCGTAGTAAGCTGCTGCCAGCTCTCCCCCTTCGGGGGGAATTGAAAATCAATAAAGGAAAAAAAAAACCATTAATTCAGTCTTATCGTGCTTACGTCGGTTTACACGTCGCTTGCGCTAGACTGCTTTCTTCCTGGTCGTGTACGAGTTTGTTTCCTCGTGACTGTTGTTCGGTCTTGTCGTATTCGTTCTGTCCTACGCTGGTCGTGTCCCTCCTCTCCCGTTGTGTTGTTGTACGCGGGCCTCTCCGCGGGTCCCGCCGCGCCTTTCGTCAGTGCCAACCCCGACTCTCCTGGTCGCAGTTACAACAATGTGTACCCTGTATCTTATAAAACATGAAGTCAATGTCATTGGGATTGAAATCATTTACACTAGCAATCTGCTTCAATATTAGTCTCTCTTTCTGTAGTTCCTGTGTTTTGAGTGGTGATTTATACAGTCAGCAGTTACATGAGCGTCGAGGGCCGACTGAACTCATCGAGCAGTGTCCATCCACCGCTCTGGGTAAGATTTATTATTATTTATCTTATTTTTATATATATTTTATATGCTTATTATAGCGTCTATACTACTTTGGCAGTATATCTTTACAGAGTCTGAAGATGACTCTTTCATAGAGTCGAAACCGGTCACTCACTCCAATAAAAAAATATTTTACACGTTTGCAATCCAGAATGTCGTAAACTTTAATTTTAAGATTCATGGTGTCAGTTCCCCACAGCATTCCTTCAGACATTAGTCAAGTCCATGCCACGTTGTGCTGCGGCACATCTGCGTGCTCGAGGAGGCCCTACACGGTATTAGGCAGGTGTGCCAGTTTCGATGGCTCGTCAGTGTAAAAGTGGTTTGTAATGGCACTTGATTTGTCTGAGGAGGAGGAGGCGATAGGAGCTACTGCATTCTGGAAAGCGGCTAAGCCAGAATATCGATTGCGCTTGAAAGCTCTGAAATAAGCCGATGACTTTTGCGCAATTAGACGGATTAGTGGTTAACATATTTTTTTTTCGTTATGTCGATACGAAGTGGGAAGGAGGGCAGGGATCGGTTGTCAGAAAAACTGACCGGTGGGCAGGGAGCAGAGTGTAGTCGGTATGCTGGGTTGGTTAAGACCAAGCAGGCATTCCGTTGAGGTGATCCCAGACAGTCGGTGAGTCGGTGTCCTACACCATTTAACGCGTGTGTGGCCAGCTGACGCCAGACGCGTGCGGGCGCTTTGAAATTCAAACCTCCTATTGGATGCAACGGCGGGATTAGACCTTCAAAAAAATCAAATGGCTCTGAGCACTATGGGACTCAACTGCTGTGGTCATAAGTCCCCTAGAACTTAGAACTACCTAAACCTAACTAACCTAAGGACAGCACACAACACCCAGCCATCACGAGGCAGAGAAAATCCCTGACCCCGCCGGGAATCGAACCCGGGAACCCGGGCGTGGGAAGCGAGAACGCTACCGCACGACCACGAGATGCGGGCAGACCTTCCGTCAGTTCATTTTTACCACGTGTTTACAGTGTAGTAAATCAGGAACTGATTCAGGCAGCAGCCTCTCACTGCTTGAGTATGATATTTGTAATAGCAGCATTTGTAAGTTTCCTAGCGTACAACCGGTCTTGCAGGGATGTGTTACTGCCAATGGGTAAGTGTTGCTTACGAATGGTCTCTGTAAGGCGAGTATTTCTGTGCAATGGTTTTCTCGGCCCGTTTAGTTCGTTATTGTCAAGCATTACTGAAATGGTGTTTCACTTTTCCTTGTTTATTTTATTCCTCTAAATAAAGCCTGTAGAATTTCACTATTTGTCACACAAAATCACATACTTCTTTGCGATTTTTAAAATAATACACATAAATGGAGTGTTAGAGAACTGATTTACTCTTTCTGAAACCTTATACGAGTCTGTAGCAAGTAAATTTCCATACAAAACTAAATTCCAATGCTTAAATTTGGACGTAAAATATCTTCTCGATAGGTACAAAAACAAAGTCTACAAAATAGTTGAGGTGATGGTACTTACAACTTCAGAGAGTAGCCCACCACAATCGATAATTCTCTCTCGGAACACTCTTAGTGCACCAGCTGTATGGGTTGGTACTACACCGAGAACTGCCATTGGCCGCAGATTTCATGTGTGGACAGAGATTGGTCGGTGCCTCGTTAAACACCGGGGCACTGAGCTATGGCAGCCGGGACTCCATTGCCTCACAGGTCGAAAGCTACACTCTTACCTTTCACCGCCCCACTGACATCACACATGCCTCTTCCTTCCTCCAGAAGGCCATCACTGACGCTGTGGAGGCCAAAGTCCCTATCAAACTCACCTCCCTATTTGGCCTCCACAGGCCGCCCTTCTTCTTTGTGAATCCGCAGGCTTTAATGCTCCTTCCTCCACACCTACGACAAGGATACACTCCTCCCCCAGTGGCAATTACAGCGACACATCTGGAACCTTCTTACAGCAAAGAAACGTCGGGACTGGCGCCACACACGTACACACCTCGACTCCACCCTCCCTCTCAACTCCTCCAAGTGCCGCTCAGTCTTCCACTGCCTTACTGGTAGCCATTCCACCCCACATTACCCTATTCTCCATGACTGAGGTCTTCTCCATTCCTGATGATTCCCATTTTGATTACTCCCTCTTCCCCACCGTCCTTGAATGCACTGATATCTCTGTCCCACAGCTCACTCCTAGTTTCCAGTTCTTGGATCAGTTACCCTCTCAGATAGACACTCCCATCACCGCACATGATGTTACACTCGGCCTCTGCTCAAAACGCAACACCACCCCTGGTCACGATGCTGTCACCTCTTGCCACCTCAAGGATTCCCCCCATTTTCCTGGCTGCCCTTGCTATCCTGTACAACGTTCTCCTCTCCACTGGCTTTTACCATGACCTGTGGAAGAGTTCCCATCTCCTGTTGTTCCCTAAACCCAACAACCCCCCCCCCTCCAACACCTCTTCCTATCGTTCCATATGCCTCACTGCTGTGTTCAGTAAGGTCTTCAGGTCCATCCTGTCCTACCAGATTCATCGCCACCTAAACTAGCACCACCTACTTCCCCTTATCCAGTCTGGCTTCTGGGCCTCCTTCTCAGCAAACACCCAACTCCTTAACCTTACCAATCTTCTTTCCCTCAAACGTAACTCTCATCGCTCCAGTATCTTCAGTTCCCTCGACCTCCAGAATACCTACGACCATGCTGGAATCCCAAACTTATCTTCAGACTCCATACCTCTGCTCTCCCTATAAATGTCGTCTGTCTCGTTGCTTCCTTCCTCTCCCTACGTCCCACCTATGTCAATATTCACAATTCCCACCCCTGTACTTTCTAGCCCACTGGCGTGCCCCGAGGCTCCATCCTTTCTGCTCTCCCCTATTTCCTGTATACTGCCAATATGCCCAAACCTTCCCTACCTGTCTATCTCCTCCAATTTGCTGATGACACCACCTTCTCGCCATTTATCTTAACCTTCAAAGGAAAAGATCTCAGTGTACACTCGAAACTCACCTTGACCAGTTCACTGCTTGGTGCAACCAATAGTTCCTTCGTATCAACCCCTCCAAGGCATAGGCAATCTTCATTGGCTGCACCACCCCCTCTTTCCATCACCATGATTTCTACCTAACTATTTATGATCGTACTATTCACCTCACTCCTACCCTAAAATACACTGGCCTCAGTCTTGACCGCGACCTAACCTGGACTCCCTATCTCCTTATGATCCAACACAAAGCCCACAATAGATACCTGTCAGGCCGGACGTGGGGGCTGCACCCTTCTATCATCCTTCACACATACATGTCCTCGATCCGCCCCATCCTTTGTTATGCCAGTGTCGCTTGGATTTCCGCACCCCCCTCCCCCCCCCTCAGATTCCATAAAGCCTTCCAAATCCTGGAACACCATGCACTTCACAACGCCTTCCGTCACCCACGCGCATCGTCTATGACACCTTACCCCACCTTCTTCATTTCCTTGAACACATCCACACCCTGTACATTGTCCACTGACTCGATACCCCTATCCTCTTGTGTCGCCCTGTACAAGTTAAAAGTATAAAAATCACACAGAGCGAGCCACTTAAGAAAAGAAAAGAAAACAAAACAAAACAAAAGAAAAAGAAAAACACTGGAAACGATGGCGCACTCATGTAGAATAAAAACCGCTGATAGGGACCTACCGAGGGACTGGAGGCCAGAAAGAGGGGGAAGAAAGCAATAGCAGGCATAGCAGGTAGTTCTCTTCAGTGCACCGCGTCGTGTGAAGCTTCCAGTTACCGGCGAGTCTACTAGCTGCAGTGTTCGTCCATCATTTCCAAAGGCATCATAGGCCACTTCTAGACTCTACATGGGCATCACTCAGAGGCATAGAGACAGAACTTTAATATTTTACAGGACATGCAATAATTTCAAACGTATGATTGTGCTGGACATTTCACAAGAAGAAGCATCATTTAAGTCGAGTATTTCTTCATATTTAATAAATACCATTTTATTACTATACGTCGGGAGTCTTTCTGATCAAAGATAACCTACGCCTCCTTCTTGCAGTCCCAACGATGAATATTAAATGCTGGGTTCTACGGAACTGCATTTGACTTTAACTGACACACTAAGTATTTTATTGGAGAAACAAATCCCCGCCATAGTTTTCCTGAGGTTCTTCCTCTGAATAATGCTCTTGTTCCACAGCAGAATTGTGATCACTGGCTATTGTACAATCATCTTTTTCGTCTCTTTCTTGACCTGTATCAATGACACATTTCTCTATCGACCGAGTAACAATTTCATCAGACTCGAGGAAATTACAAGTGTCACGTTCCTGCGACCAAATTTTGTAATACACTGTACTGAAGAAAACAGGCACTTAGTTCACGAGGCGAGATCTAGGAGACCCTAACACCTGTCAGTAACATGTGTAAAAACAATTAAAGAACGCAATGACGCAACCGACTGTAAAACATTGTAAAGTTGGCAATCTATGGAGGGTTGGGAACAGTATAGAAGCATTCCATCACAGCTGAACTTACAGAGAGAGTTCGAAAATTTTCACGCCATTGAGAGACCACACCTTGTGAGCTGAGGGTTAAGGATCTTTTGGGCGGCGACTGAATTCAGCGTATTGGTTCTGTCTTCTATTATGTAGAAAGGAAGTTTCTTTTAAATTTTACCCCAACTAAAACTTCAAGTTGTACTAGTGTTTTCCTGTCAAAGGAACCAACGCCGTTACTGTGCAGGATTGTAAATTTAAGGCAGGTCATTTTGGTGATTGTGAGGCTGAGGCCATGCTGCTCCTTCTGGCCGAGTTCCCGGATGCCGTAACTGACAAATCAGGTGTTAACAACACGACAAAATATAGGATCTGCCTTGCTGACGATTTTCAGTGCGTCAACCCCCATATAGATTGACACCACCTGAAATGAAAATATTGCGTCAGCTGGTGGAGCGGATGCTCTGTGACGGGGTTATTAGGTCTCCTACATCAACTTATCCCTCTCTTATCTTTCTAGTTACAATGGTTGAAGAATGCGGTTATCGACTGGTGGTTGAGTAGACTATTAAATAAGAAGTTTGTTCGTGAATCTATGCCACTATCCAACTTGCACCACTGTTTCACCTGGTTCTCTGATACACGTTTTTCTTCTATTCTCGATCTTAATCAGGCTTACCACCAGACCCCCTTAGCCAAAACTGTAGACAGATGACAGCATTATGTATGGATTGGAATTTATTCGAATTTATCCGTGTACTAATTAGCTTATCAACTTGAGCTGCTGTTCCCTCTAGACTTTTGGACAACGTTTCCAGAGATGTAAAATTTAAGTCTTACGTGACGTTGTAGTTTGCGGTATTACCTTCCAACAAGATTTACAACACCCAGAGGAGTTTTTGAGCCGAATTCTTGCCACTGGTCTTGCCGTTTAGAATTCCAACATTAATTTAGCTAAGCAGAAGACTTCTCTTATTGGTATTTGGTTTCCGCTGGCGGGACCCGAGTGGATAGAGAGAGGACCAAGGCCTTACACAAATAAAAACAAAGACAGTTGTTGCCGAGTTCATTATACAGTACTTTGTGTAGAAATACTTCCACAGTAGAGGGAGGCGACCATTCAGATTTGGCACAACTTTGAAATGTAGAGAAGTCCTGATCGCACAATTCTTTATTAGGCAAAATGGCAATTGTATCATTCGATCGACCAGCAGATTCACGTCCTATTGTATGCGAAAAGTTCAGAGGAAACCTCATTTGTTTGCACGTAAGTTCCCCAATCATTCGGTAATCATTGATGGAGATTTTGGTCATGCAACAACCCAATTGTAAAATTACAATTTTGGTAGAAACGATCATGACAATTCATCCTTGGAAATGTTATGCAATCCCTACTTCGAAAACTACTTAGAACGTAAAGATTGGAAACGAACTCTTGTACACCAACTTTTGTGTACAGTCACACGTGAGTGAGACAGGAACTGAAATTTAGGCTACCGAAGCAAAAGGTAAAATGTTTAACTCCAGTTCATATATTCCTCAACAAAGGAAAAACCCAGAAACATTACCCCACTTTAATTTTCGTAGCATGTAGAACATATCCTGAGCCAAAATATAATGAGATATCTCGAACAAAATGACAAAATGACCTACTTCATGCCAGCCAGCATCATTTCTGTATACATCGAACATGGGAGACCCAGCTCACACATTAACCATGTGATATGGTCAGAGTTTTGGCCAAAGCAGTCTGACAGATGCGGTATTTCCTGATTTCCGAAAAGTATTTGACCTAGTACAACATCTGCACTTCCTATCAAAACCAATTCTAGAATATTGCTCATGTGTGGAACCTGTACGAAACAGGAGAGCTTTAAGAGTACGAGGAGTGTAGTTCACATAGTAACACTGTCAGCAGGGGAGTAAGGGTGGCCGCACCCGACATTCAGGACAGAGATGGTGCTGGTTCATCTGAAGGGCCGCAAGGTATACCTCCCATGAAGAATTTCGACCATCAGTCCCGCTAAACAACACTTCCTCAACGGTGGTAAAGTGTGCATAGAATGCCATGTAAGAGGGAATAAGACAGATACAGTCAATTTTAAAACTGTTCTTCGGTATTTTTTTGTGAAAAAAATGACAGTTTCCCTTCACAAAGTATCATACAATGCAAGGATAAGAGATGTTAATATCAAATCTCTAAAAACAAGATTTATGTGACTCCTTGCTATATTCGCAACAACTTCTCAGATATAAAATCATTGGTAGGCTAAAAGCTCTTAGAGAAGTCAGTGAGCACGTAAGGCAATAACTTCAGGGACAGTGCTTTAACGATCCCGAACACTACGTTGTTTTAGAAGTATACGGTAGTTACGAATGGCAGACGACTTTCTGTTCCAGTATAAATAACTGCTTGATAGCTACATTAAGATACGTTATTCGTGATGTGCACACTTTGCCCGTAAAATGCTGTTCAGCTGTGTTTCAATTTTATTAAGGCAGATTCAGCAGTGAAATCATGGTTGTCTAATGGGGTTGATTTAAATATGATCTCAAATTGAAAAACAAACTACTGCTTACAACAGACAGTTCAAATGGCTCTGAGCACTATGGGACTCAACTGCTGAGGTCATTAGTCCCCTAGAACGTAGAACTAGTTAAACCTAACTAACCTAAGGACATCACAAACATCCATGCCCGAGGCAGGATTCGAACCTGCGACCGTAGCGGTCCAGCGGTTCCAGACTGCAGCGCCTTTAACCGCATGGCCACTTCGGCCGGCCAACAGACAGTGTTGAGAAAGATGTGGAAAACGATATAGAATGTCCATAAGATTGGTATGTCTCCACAGTAGTTGCAGTAATTATCTGATTAAGTTTTATATTGTAAAATTGTTAATTTTCCAATTTATTGTTTATTCCTCACTAATATATTATAAAATAATGAAGTAATTATGAAACAGATTGCGCCCGTGTCTGTATGCGTATTTTCGTGTGTGTGTGAGAGAGAGAGAGAGGGAGAGAGAGAGAGAGAGAGAGAGAGAGAGGAAGAGAAGAAATTATTACTTTGGATAAGGGGCAATACAAGGTTGTACAGTATTTTGGAGCTTAGAGGTTTAGATATACAAATACGTCTGTACATAAATGATGCATAGTTGTAATCCTAGAATCACTTTTCACATTATTACGGAAGTATGGTAATGTATACAGTCAACACTGTGTTTCACAGAAATAATTAAAATACCATTTCCATCTGTCGTAAATTTCTAGAGATCTGTAATTATAACTGCATATAGCAATAGCGCTTAGCGTTCATCATTTAGCTTTCACCATTTAGCGTTAACTATTTGGTGTTTACCGTTATTTATACAGCATTTACTGTCTACCATATAGCACTTACCATTTAGTGTTTACCATTTAGCTTTTAGAGTTACCTGTTCAGTGTTTAAAGTCAAGCATTTACTGTTTACGATTAGCTTCCAGCATTTACTCATTAGCGTTTATCACTTATGGTAGTATTTAATGTTTAGTGTTTATGGTACCACATTTACCATTTACCATTTACCATTATATGTTTTATGTTTACCTTTTAGCATTCACTGGAGGTTATGTGGGGCATAAAGAACAAAGCTCATCTATTTCCACCATATTGCAATTTTGTTATTTCTCTGTGACTGGTCCGAAGAAATAGAGGTAAATTATAAAGGATACATTCCCTCTCTAAGTAAGTTGTGTAACTTGAATGCCATTTTCTATTGGAAATAATGCATATATTTGACTTTCAAATACATAACGAATATTTTTCACTTTCAAGTGTAGGCTGCATGTTTTACTGCATTTCTGACACGTCATTTAAATATTACAGAAAATGGGAATGAGCGTGTGGCGCTGTTGGCGGAGAGGCCCCATCTGGGGAAGTTCGGCCGCCAAGTGCAAGTCTTACTTCAGCAGAAGCCACACTGGGTGTCTTGCTCGCCGGTGATGAGGATGAAATGAAGATGAGGACAACACAACAGCCAGTCCACGAGCGCTGATAAATCTCCCATCCGGCCGGGAATCGGACCAGGGTCCGCTTGCACGGTGTAAGGGGGGGGGGGGGGGTGAGGCAAGCCCAGGGAAACAGGTGGACATTTAAATATTACTCTCTCACTGGTTGGAAAGATGAGAGAATTGTTCTGTTTCCGTCATCTTGGAATTTTAGTATTGTGACTGAGGTAAGGAGTACTATGCTGTGAACGGTTGGAGATACAGTGGACTGGGAGGGGAGAGGGCAGGGGAGTATGTTTTTAACTTTCTGTTTACAGGATGTCTCGTTTTAATACTTTTCTCCGATTCCTTGGTAAATGGCAGGAGAGATGTTGGGGAATGAAGCACAGTTGAGCTAGCTACTTCACGCCGAGTCACACTTTGTCGCTGTGTTAGCGGTTCTATGTGCCTCAACCGTCACTGTTGTCGCAAACCTCATGTGTACGGAGTGTTTTGGCAAAATGTCAACAGTACTGCCCATTGGCTTATTTCATTACCACACTGGTCGTGCTGGTCCCCACTGCGTATATGTGCCTTGCAAAAACTTAAAAAAAAAAAAATTAGCCTTTCAGCGACTAAATAATCAATGCACTGCCGTTTATTGATTCGTACTACACTGTGCAATAGAAGACAGCAGTCATTAGTATGATGTACAAGAATCTTCCAGGTGTTATTCCGTCATATACTTTTTCTACATTCATATAATGAGTTCCATACGCAAATTTTCTTACAAGGCCTTATGCCGGTGTAATATTTTACCCTTGTGTATACTCTTTCGTAAACTAATGTATGATGAAGAAATATAGCGCTATGACTAGGCCTAGGTCGTTGTCACCATTTAAAAACAATTGCGTTAGAAATTACAAACGACGTCGTTTATGAGCTAAAGAAGACAACAGCTAGCCTTGTTGATTACAGACGGTATGCTAACGGCAGTTTGCGATCTTGAACCGTGTGGCTGGCTGTGTTTAGGATGTAAACAATAAGTTTATTTCAACTAGCAAGCTGCTGCACGCACTCATTTGGAGGTGGTTCTATAATGAAGCTAATAAACCTTGCCTTATTGGCGTCTTGCTTGAAAACAAAATGTGGGGGTGCAGCAACGTGTAGTCAGTCGTCAGTTTTTCTGCAATCATAATATCCTCTGGCGAAAGGGCGGTGAAGTTCTATCCTTGCGGAAGTGTTACAGCATCAAGGAACCGTGCAGGATTTGAGGAAGAATATTGTTAGGCATAAATTTCTCCACATACGAAAAATGAATTGACCAACATATATAACCTCCCCGTTCAGGATTTTGCGGAGATGTTTTTAATGTATCAACAGAGTGGCTGGCTCACCCAAGATTTTTGTAAGCGGTCAGCCGGTTACATTTCCCTGTGTTGTTATTTTAGCTCTTCTGTGTTTTGTTTTCACTCTGTTTTACTTTCTATATCTTTCTTGATCTTCCCTCCTCACTGGTTTTAGTGCATGTGAGATTGCCTGTGCGATAGGGAGATTTGTCTGGTCATTTCGAGGGCACGTTTGTACGACAGTTTTAGTTCTTATCCACATTCGTTTGTTTCAATAAATGTCACGGCGCTGATAATCTCGCTGTCGGGCGCCCATTAGATGCCAAAACACACACATGCACCTTTCAGGAATATATAGAAGGGGTTCGTAACGCCGTTATGGCTTTGGAGCTTGAGTGATGAGGAAGCGATCGAAACTGCTGTATTCTGCAAGCGGCTAAGCTCGAAGACCGATCGCGCTTGATATTTTGTAATAAGCCCGTGACTTTTGCCGAATTACACAGATTAGTGCATCAGGCTGATTCGATTCGTTTCACCGATACTAAGCGGGAAGGTGCGAGGTGCGTTTCACAAAAACCGAGAGTTGGACAGGGCGCGGAGAGTAGTCGAGATGCCACGTTGGTTAAAGCCAAGTGGTGTTTCCGATGCGGTGATCCTGGATTAATGGTGAGCCGGTGTCTAGCGCCACGGAACCAGCGTCTGACCAGCTGACACCGAAAGCGTGCGGGTGCGTTGAAGTTTAAATCTCCTATTTAATGCTGCAGCCGCATTCGACGTTCTGTAAATTTACTTTTGCCCCTTGTTTGTGCTGCAGTAAACCATGAATTCGTGTGTGCTTTAATTGATTCAGGCAGTATCCTTTAACTGCTTGATTATTACTTGTATATGTTCAGTCGCATCAGTTGTGAGTTTCCTAGCCTAAAGTCGGTCTTGCAGGGAGGTCGTACTGCCAATAGGCAGGTGTTGCCTCTGACTGGTAGCTATGAGTTTTCTTGGCCCGTCCAATTCGAAATTGTCAAGCATTTTTGCGTTAATGGTCTTGTGTTGCGACTGGATTCAGTTTAGTCGTTTTATCATGAATTATGTGGGTAGGATGTTTTCTTTTAAATTTTACCCCAAAAAGAGCTACGAATTGTGCCAGTGTATTCCGGTCACAGGGAAAAACAGCGTTACTGTGCATGATGTAAGTGTAAGGTAGGTCATGTTTGTGATCCTGAGGTCAGTGATTCCGGTGTCAACCTGTTGTTGATTATAGGCTATTAAATAAGAAGTTGGTCTTAGAATCTGTGCCGCTGTCCGACTTGCACAACTGTTTCACCTGGTTTTCTGGTACTCGTTCTTTTTTATATTCTCGATCTTAATCAGGCTTACCACGAGATCCCACTGACTGAAAATTCTAGACAACTGACAGCGTTTCGTCCGGATTGTATTATGTTCGAATTTATCCGTGTACCATTTGGCTTATGAATTGGGGCTGCTGTTCTCTCCAGACTTCGGACATAATATTGGGGGATGTAAAATTTAAAGGCCGGCCCGAGTGGCCGAGCGGTTCTAGGCGCTACAGTCTGGAACCGCGCGACCGGTACGGTCGCAGGTTCGAATCCTGCCTCGGGCATGGATGTGTCTGATGTCCTTAGGTTACTTAGGTTTAAGTAGTTCTAAGTTCTAGGGTACTGATGACCTCAGAAGTTAAGTCCCGTAGTGCTCAGAGCCATTTGAACCATTTTTGTAAAATTTAAATCAGGTTGTTACTACTTAGATGACATGGCAATTTATAGTACTACCTTCCAACGACATTTACAATACCTGGATGAGGTTTCGAGCCACTTTCTTGCCACTTGTCTTACTGTAGAGCCTTCGAGAACTAATTTAGCTGAGTAGGAGTTTTATTCCCCTGATCATTTGGTTTCTGCTGGCCAGACCCGAGAAGATCAAAAAAGGAGTACCTAAGACCAAGAAGGGTGCGGTCCGGTCCATTATGACAGCGAACGACGAAAGTTCATCCCAAATTTTGCCCAGATAGCGGCCCCCCTTGAACCAGATGCATAAGAAGAATCAGACATTTGAGTGCAGGGTGTCACAGCTGTCTCCCTGATTAACCGTCCAGTGCTAGCCATTTCTGACTACGCATATCTGTTTTGTCGTGCAGACCGACGGTTCAAAATTGGGTATAGCTGCGGTACTCTTCCAGGAAATCAGGGAGAACGTAGACCAATTGCGTGCGCTTCAAGGTCCCTTTCACCAGTAGGACTTCAATATTATGTTTACGAGTGTGAGGCCCTGGTGGTGGTGTTCCCCCTCGAAAAGTTTGTTCGACGTCGATCACCGGGAACTTTGTCTTGAAACGGACAACCAAGCCTTAAGTTGGGTACTCGCCGGCCCAGGAACACGGGACGAATTGTCCAGCGGGCTGTGGGCATTTCTGCGTTTCGCTTTGCCATCAGGCATATTAGGGGAACCGACACCGCTATGGCAGAAGCACTGAGTCGAATGTTCGAGCAGAGGTGCAGTCACCACAATAAGGAACAGGGAATAAGGGAACCAGCTTGGGTTGCTGAGGTACTAACCATGGTCCATAAGTTATTTTGTAATTTGGAGCACCATCAAGACCAAGACCCTGCTCTGTCTAAGACTGAACAAAATTTATTAAGCGGCAAATCATTGCCGAATATAACATGCAAAAGGGAATATTCTGTTATTAGAGCAAGCGGGATAAGCAGACCAAGATTTGTGTTACGGAAGACTTGGTTGCCGCAATTTTCCATGGCTTTCATAAGTCTGTGATTGGACGGCATTCAGCAATCTGTTGGATCCTTGGCCGGGTTAGGGAATTTCTTAGTTGACCTTGCTTGTATCAAGATATATAGCATTTTGTGGGACAGTGCCATGAATGTAAAATTCCTAAACCCAGTTCCCATATACAATGAAGGCTTTCACGACCAGATGGTACTGTTGTTGATAATTCTTCCGGGTTATATGGCCGTGGTCCATGGAATTCTTCTATTCCTAACGTTTCGTCCAATACTACGTTGTACATCCTCAGAGGTATGGTTGGTCCTGCTGAGTGCGATTACTCCTTCGCATGCACCAGTGGAAGAGCTTATTGTGAATGTGGAAGCAGGGATTCGAACCCTTCCTAATTCAACTGCTAATGCAATTAGTTTTGAAATCACAAGGGTCTTATGCCATATTAAGCCATTGGAGAGTAATTTAACTAAGGAGGAGGGAAAGGCCCTCAGGGATTTAAATGTGGACGAAGGGATAGTTGTTCCTCCATCTGATAAAGGCAATGCCACTGTGGTGATGAACAAAGAGGCCTACAGAAGTAGGATTTTGGATCTATTAGTGGCGGGACATTACAATAAACTTAGAACAGACCCGACGGCTGTTATTTTGAGGAAAACTAATACCTTGAAAAAGTCTTCTACTTCCATTCCACAGAAGGCTAAAAACGTTTTGCTAAGGAGTGAAGCTAAGTGTCCCAGACTTTATGGTTTACCTAAAGTTCACAAAATAAATCTCCCTCTGAGACCCATTGTTAGTGCGATCGATTCCCCTACTTATCAAATATCTAGGTATCTAGGTACTCTTCTACAACCATACATTGGTAAGACTGATTCTTATGTGAGGGATTCACGTCATTTATTGGGAAATTGAAGCTCTAACCTTGGCTCCTGAAGACATTCTGGTCAGCTTTGATATTGTATCTCTGTTTACTATGATTCCGGTCAATGAAATTCTGGTTCACGTAACGGAAGTTTTCCCTGAAGATTTGACCGCTCTCTTTAGACACTGTCTCACATCTTGCCAGTTTCAGTGGGATGAGGAGTTTTATGAGGAAGTGGATGGTGTTGCCATGGGTAACCCGTTGAGTCCTGCGATTGCCAATTTTTACATGGAGAAATTTGAACAATTAGCTTTGAATAAAGCAAATAATAAACCATGTTGTTGGTATCGTTATGTAGACGACACATTCGTGGTTTGGACACATTGTAGACGATTTTTTTCATTATCTTAATAGCATAAACCCTAAAATTCAGTTTACCATTGAAGTGGAAAAAGACCAGGCTATTTCGTTTCTCGATGTGTTAGCCATGAGACAGACCGATGGCAGTCTAAAACATAAAGTGTTTCGGAACAGCACACATACTGATAGATACTTACATAAGAACTTCAATCATCACCCACAACAAAAAAGAGGTGTAATCAAAAGTTTAGTGGACAGGGCAAAACGGATTTGTACGCCGGAACATCTGGATACGGAACTGAATCATCTGAAACAGGCCTTCGAGAAGAATGGATACTCAAACAAAGAAATTAATAGAGTGTTAAGATCTAATTACAGCAGGCCGAAGGACAAGCATGGTACACAGCAGTGGAAGAATACGGTGTCTTTACCTTTCATTAGTAAGGTTACAGATCAATTCGGCCAAATTTTGCTGAAACATAAAGTGAAACCGGTATTCAAACCTACCAGCAAAAGAGGACAAGTACTTCGTTCTGTTAAAGATAGAAGGCCACCATTATCATCTAGCGGTGTGGATGAAATTCCGTGTACTTGTGGCAAGGTCTACATTGGTACTACGAAAAGAAGTGTGAATACGAGGGTAAAGGAGCATAAAAGTCTTTGCCGACTGGGAAAAACAGATAAATCAGCCGCTGCGGAACGTGCACTTCAGTCAGGTGACCATGTAGTTAAGTTTTCTGAAACTACAGTTTTAAGTGCTACCACGAACTATTATCCACGACTGTATAGGGAGGCTATTGAAATTTATAAACATGAAGACAATTTTAATAGAAAAGAAGAGGCCTTGAAATTAAGCGAGATATCGACAGTGGCGTTACAGAAACGATAAGTGATTTTTATCTATGACGGACTATTATCGATAGTTATATTTTATCCTTGACTAGTTTTCTCTCTGCTACTATGTGCAAGATAGACCACGCCCACTTTCCTCGGTATTTAGGCCGCTTTCCGACGCCCGACTCGTCAGTCGGCAGGACTCAGCAGGACCAGCCATACCTCTGAGGATGTCCAACGTAGTATTGGACGAAACGTTAGGAACAGAAGAATACCATGGACCATGGCCATATAACCCGGAAGAATTATCAACACCAGTTCCAATACTTGCAGGGGATATTTGAAATCGTCAAGTGATCACTTTCTCATGAATACGCTCTTTGTTGATTACGTCCGCTCCTCCCATGTAATAGTGACACCAACCGGTACATTCTGTTCATGTGTTGATGCCTTCTCAGATTAGCCTGGTTGGTACCAAGAAGTAGGGTGACTGTTGGGTGAACTGTTCTTCACTCGTCACCGATGTTTTTCATAAATGTCACTCCCTGTACCATTACCGTGCAATGCTTCTGTCTTCTTTTCTACAACTGGTTACAGATTCTGCTTCGGCAACGCACGATCTCATTCGACGGCTATACCATACTGACCGAAACCATGATTTGTTGAAGGAGTGAACTACAATCTGCAGGCAGCCATTATTATTTTCCATTCTCATTCACTCCACAAGTGGGTTCCTTATGTATCATGGTTTAATTTGGCTGTTAATTACATCTACCATGAAGTCCTTAAAACTACTCCACTTCCTTGATGTTTGCTCATGGTCTCAACTTCCCTTGGCCAATCTGTGGTCAGTTAATGCCCTGCTCCCTCAGAAATGGACACGTGAGCTAATTTAAGAGAACTGGAAACAAGTGTGACGAAATATTAGTATCACACACTAGAGGCAGGTGCGCCGTTACAGTCAGGGGCAAAATGAGTTAAAGGTGCCTGTTGGTGATAAGTTTTCATCTAAAACCTTTCTGCCGGGCGTGAAGATATGGCCCCAATTTCTCATAAATTGGCACTGTGCTTTGCAGCACCTTGTGAGGTAATCCAGGTTCTTAAGGCAGTCACCCAAATGGTACGTAACATTGATGCTGGGATGTTTTCTAGAGTACATATCTCCAAGGTCAAGGGATGGACCTAAATTCTCTGTTCCTCGTTTGACATAAATTAGCGGACGGGCGTTGTGGAGATTTTGATGGTGAATAATGAGCTGTGGCGCTTGATTCGATATATCACTAGTGGGCTGGCTCCCGATCCTTGCATAGCAAATTATGTGGCTGATGGTATGAAGCAAGTCCCACAGATGACGCGAGTGGTATGTTGGCATCGAGTGAGTCCACAGAATGAGGAAGCGGAGCTGCGCTATGGAGCGCAGCAGCAGTTGCGAACTTAGAGATGGTGCCGCGAGTGGCGTGTGTGGAGTCAATGAGAGGCACTGTGCCCTGGCCGGTGAGGTTGCCTGCCTGTGTGGTGTTTGGACGGCGGTCTCACTACTGGGAGGAGCGAAGACCTTCAGCTGCTGATTTTCATCCAGCACCTCTCGGTGACCCATGTGACCAATTCCAGTTTCCGAATGATAATGGCATGTTTACATGTAAAGGACAACGTCCTGCGGTGCTTTAAATTTATAGTGAAACTTATGGACAAGAGTTCTAGCATTTGTTGAGGCGTTATTAGGCTCCACTTAAGACAGCTAATGTTCTGAAGCAGTGTGCTAACGAAAGTGTTATATAGTTGTGACTGTTAGAAAGAGCGCTTTGCTCTAATTAGCCTAATATTCTGCCATGAGTTTGGTGGCTGTTACTGATGGTCCAGTAATAATATTCATTGCCTGACTTTTGGTTGAGTCCCCAGTTTTTTGCAGCTTCAATTAAAAGCTGTTGCTTATGTGAACAGGCAGTGTTTGTATAGACTAATGTAGGAACGTTACTTTCACTTGCCTTAGGTGGAATTGATTTGTTCCCCCTTTGTAATTTTCCATCCTTGTATGCAACAATATGTTCATTTAGAGTTTTAGTGTGCCGTAGTTCAGTTCATCTGGGGGCCTGTGTGATGTGGGTAGTTAACAGGCGGCAGTTTAGGGCAGATCTCCGCTGCCATGGCCGGTCACGGATGTGGTGCTGCTCCCTTAGCGACTGATG
Source organism: Schistocerca americana (assembly GCF_021461395.2). Classification (NCBI taxonomy): domain Eukaryota; kingdom Metazoa; phylum Arthropoda; class Insecta; order Orthoptera; family Acrididae; genus Schistocerca; species Schistocerca americana. Next base: position 65,733,434 of record NC_060121.1, read on the forward strand.
CACTGCGGTGCCGGTGTCAGAAAAGGCCGAGCCCTCCCATGTCGGTCTGCTGGCAGTTGGAGGTAGGAACTGTGAAACAGTAAAACGTTTACTGTGTGTGTCTTACTCTGTTATACACATATGGCTTTATTCAGATGGCTGCGAACGATTAAATTCGGATTTTACTTCGCACTGATATCTTGGTGTTTAATGAATCATTTGTTGAGCGCCTTGGGGCGTTTGGTCTTAAATATCTTAGACTTCGTGAGCACAGTGGTGCATGTTCCTTAATTACAAGTGCTAAGAATACACTAAGCAGATTCAGAAGGCTGTAGGCTGCAGTAGGTACTGGGAGATGAAGAAGCTTGCACAGGATAGAATAGTATGGAGAGCTGCATCAAACCAGTCTCAGGGCTGAAGACCACAACAACAACAACAACAATGGGAGGGTTATTATCATAGTGTAGTAAGTGGCAGGCGCGTATTTTTCAGAAATTGCAAATATTATTCAAATTGTTTTGGAAAGATAAATAGTTATTTACAGGTCGTTTAGTTAGCGATAGGCGCATATTTTTTTAAGTCTAAAATTCATTTATTTTCTTATGAACATCAAAATTTTGGAGTATTGTGACGTGTATTAACTACAAACTGTTTACTGCGTAATCAGTACTTCTTTGTTGTATTTCATGCAGGAAGATATTTGCTGCATTGGTCCACACACTCACTGGTTAAACTCGTAAAAATAAATTATCGAGCAAACTGTGAATGATATTCCCGTTGCTGCGCTAACCATCCCACTCCACAGCCTTGTATACTGAACTGTCCCTATGACCGCCCCCCCCCCCCTCCCCGCCCACAGGGGACAACACTCTTTGGTCAGTTCGTGCTTGGCTACCATGGGGCCTCAGCCTTTGCAGCATCTTTTGCCTTCTGTGCTGCATGTCTTTCCTCCTGCTATCCTTTCTGCGCTGCTTTGGAGGACCCGTCTGGGAAATTTTTGGGAATGTGTTCTGAATTTTCAGTAGCCTGACATCAGAACAGGCCCCACAATATTTTTTTTTCTTTCTTTCCACTTCGTACTCAATCTCCTATTATTCATCCGCTTCAACGCTTGAGGTTCCTCTTTATTTGTTTCTCCTCCATCCCTGGGTGCTCCTGAAAGCTAGCCCATGCATCCGCCACATAACAGGTGACTGAGTAACACGTAATTCCCAGCCGTGGGTAGACAGGTAGGGTTCGCATGCACTCCCTGGCACAGGACAGCCACAGGGAGAGGTGACTGATTGCCTGAGCTATTACTTCCCAAATTTCCAACTGGCCACTCTGTCAGGAGCTTGGGAGGTGTGACATGAGATGTGAACGATCACCTAAAGTGGGTATGCCAGCCCTCTGAGGGGGGCCCAAGTTGGAAGGAGCACGCCACTGCGTTTGAGACGCTGGCAATCACGGGGGATTTTCTCACAATGATCCAGTCACCATCTCAGTCTACATCTACTAAATGCAGATGGAATGAAGATAAACATTCCCAGACTCTCTCAGCTTCACGTCGGGTCCTTGTGGTCTCATACACCGAAGAAGGTCAGTCCTTTTCTACAGTTAATCCGTTCAGAGAGGTGCTGATGCCGTTACCGGCCCTGTGAAATCCTGCTCTCCTTTATGTAATGGCAATTTGCTTAGGAAGACTAACGGTGATACTCAAGCCCAACGACTGCTGGCAGCTTCGCTCCTCCATGACTAACCTGTTAATGTTGAGGCCCATCGAAAGCTGCATTTTCGTGTGTCGTTATTTACACATGGTTGCTCGACGATCTGACCGTCGTGAATGAAGTCCATCGGGTAATGTAAAAGGTTGATGCAACCTTAGTGGCTAAATGCACTCTTTTTCTCACGTTCGATAGGATAGTGCTCCCATCAGTGATCAGAGGAGGCTATAAAGTCATCAAAGTCCAGCTGTACATTCCAAATTCGATACAGTACTACCAGTGTCAACCTTACAATCACACTCGAAGGTCCTGTCGAAACAGCATCAAATGTGTTACTAGTGTTAGGGATGCTCATGAGGGCGATGGCCCACCTCCTTCTTCCCACTATATCAACTGCAATGGCAACCACGCAGCATTATCCCAAGGATGTCCCGTGTGTCTCGACGAGGGGACCGTCTGGGAGATCTGGGTAAAGAAAAAGTCCTTATATTGTCTCTCCCAAGCTGTTGGTTACTAGAAAGCCCTGCGTTTTACAATCTGGCACTTACACTACTGTTCTTGCTACATCTCGCTCCACGAAAGACACAGCGACGCAGGCTTGAGACCTCAAATTCTGCCCAGAGTTGCAATACGCCCAGTGTCACGGTAGCATCCCCATCTCCTGCAGCTGTGCAAGAAGTAACTGTATCTCCACCTTTGGGGCCAAATCAACTGCTACACACCGGGAAGCTGGAAAGGACAGACGGAAATCTCCCATGAACACTTTTTCCATCCCTCTGGCCAACAAACATGCGAGTCTTCCTCCGCCAACGGCAAGGGCTCCCAGAAATGATACAGAGGTAAATGGTCTCTTTTGCCGAATCAACGATCCTCTACAACGGTGTCGATGGTGCGCACCGCCTACCGTTTACCCGCCCTGGAATCCGCAGGACAACCCATTTAGGATGCTGATGTCTTCGTAGATCTCATGGAACAGGATCCTCCAGGCTCTGAACCCTGTAGCAGTGAGTCTTGGAAGGCTGGCACTCGGCGTCTGCAGAGGTGACAACCCTTCACTTTTTTCCCTTCTCCGCTTTCCCTGTCGTGACTCTTCCCCAATGGAATGTTCACAGCATTAGATCCAACAAGTAGAAATTACGGCTGCTCTTGAAATCACGGCGTCCACGTCTTTTCTGCCTCCGGAAAACAAAATTGCGTCCTCCCGACTGTTTTGACCTCTCGCATTCCTTTCCAGCTGGCTTACACCTTCCCCCGAGGACGGCATTCTGTCTCATCCTAGATGAGCAGCATTGCTTATCCGGGATTACATTTATAGTCAAACCGTCTCAGCTGCTGTTGCAGTCCACATTTTCCTTCCTCATTTCAACTTTTCTCTTTGTAATGTCTACATCCCTCAATCATTAGGTGTTGATCCACTCCGATTTTGCAGCTATCGATATCCGTTTCGAGATGTTAACTTTTCGGCGCTTGTGTGTCGGTTGCGATGTGGCTCTGCGGTGAGAGGATCGACGGGCGAGCGAGATAGGTTTTTTGAAGGTGGGTAGAAGACGGTGCGATTGCCCGAGGAAGGGAGGTGTTTTGAAAAGGCATTGTACAGGTGACAGTTGTAACGCTTGTGTCTTGAGGTGGTCGGCACAGCCAAGCACTTGGTGGCCGTTAACCGATTACATTCTATTGGAAGACTGCACTGGCGACCTACTTCTCTGACGATTATTTGGCTAGCGTGATAAGGTGACATCATTCTATTTAAGTCTTTCACTGGCCATGCACTTTCTGCCTTCCATATTGCAAGTTCTCAGTTATGAAAATCTGTTGGTAATCCATGTTGTGGTCGGACACTACGCAATTTGTTGCACCATTCTGTCGAACTGTTGTTACTTGGTGTCTAGCAACGTCGGCATTCTGCCTTACCACTGAAGCCGTGGGGATCCTACATCTATATCAACATCTACATGGTTACTCTGCAATTCACACATAAGTGCCCGGCAGAGGGTTGATGGAACCATTTTCATACTACTTCTCTACCATTCCAGTCTCGAATGGCGCGTGGGAAAATGGAACAACTAAATCTTTCCATTGGAGATCTGATTTCTCTTATTCTATTACAATGATCATTTCGCTCTACGTAGGTGGGTCTCAAAAAAATATTTTCGCATTCGGAAGAGAAAGTTGGTGATGAAATTTCGTAAATAGATCTCGCCGCAAAGAAAACCGCCTTTGTTTCACTGACTGCCACTCCAGCTCACGTATCATATGACTGACACTTTCACCCCTATCGCGCAATAACACAAAAAGAGCTGCCCTTCTTTGCACTTTTTCCATGTCCTCCGTCGATCCCACCTGGTAATGATCCCATACCGCGCAGCAATATTGTAGCAGCGGACGGACAAGAGTAATGTAGACTGTCTCTTTAGTGGGTTTGTCGCATCTTCTAAGTGTTCTGCAACAAAGCGCAGTCTTTGTTTTGCCTTCCCCACAATATTATCTATGTGGTAATTTCCAATTTAAGATGATCGTAATTGTAATTCCTAGGTATTTAGTCGAATTGACAGCCCTTAGATTTGTTCGATTTATCGTATACCCAAAGTTTATCGGATTTCTTTTAGTACCCAAGTCGATGACCTCGCATTTTTCTTTGTATAGTGCCAATTGTCACTTTTCGCACCATACAGAAATTCTCTCTAGATCATTTTGTAATTGGAACTGATCGTCTGATGATTTTACAAGACGGTAAATTGCAGTGTCACCTGCAAGCAATCTAAGGGGCCTGCTCAGATTATCACCTAGATCATTTATATAAATCAGGAATAGCAGAGCGCGTATCACACTACCTTGCGGAACGCCAGATATCACTTCTGTTCCATTCAATAATTTACCGTCTATCACTACGAGCTTATTGTATATAATGTTTTAAAACTGAGTGTTTAGTTTGTTCCAGAGAGTGTTGTAGGTCTTGAACTGTATGATGTACCAAAGTACGCTAACTCCGTGAGATACTTGTGCGGAGGTTTGAATTTCGGCACCAACCAAGGGCTCGATTACCGTAAGGATAGAATATCATTTGGTGTTTATTTGGGAGCATCACGTGTAGAAGTGAGCTCAATCGGTGACTTAAAATATCTCAATCCTGAACCTTTCTTAATTGTTGCTTGTAAGCTATATTTAGCAGTCGCAATTTGTTTTCATTGTTGCGATACTGCTACCGTGCCTTTTTATTTAAAGTTGTTTTAAGTGATTGATTTTGGTTTTATTAACATAGCACTATTTCAGACATTTGGTTGTAGCGAGTTGTTGGTGCACCACCACACGCGATTGCTTGCACTATAATTGTTGATAATTTGTTCTACATCTGTGCCTAGGTGGTGGGTCTGGGCTACACCTCCAAGGTGCACACAACGAGATCTCTCTGAGTTAACCGTTTGGGGAAGCGGCACCCGGGAAGTGAAGTCGGACGCACCCACTGTGCTCCGTGCCCTCCGTCGGTCCGATAAATCGGGCCCGAGCGGCACAACCAGGTGTGGCCGGCGTTAGACGCTCCGACGGACGTTCATATCCGCACTTGGTCGATGCCGTGAGCTGGGAACTATTTGTAAGAGAAGTGTCTGATGTATATTATTTCCTGTCTTGTTGGGGGCCCGTGTTTTTTTTAAACGAATATATTTCGGGAAGGTTTTAAAAATGTCTGTAAGTCTACAAGTGAACTTACGATAGCCTTTTTGGCCTGCAGTGTTTTCTATAAAAAGGGTATTACCTTACTCATGCCGGCCGAAGTGGGCGTGCGGTTAAAGGCGCTGCAGTCTGGAACCGCAAGACCGCTACGGTCGCAGGTTCGAATCCTGCCTCGGGCATGGATGTTTGTGATGTCCTTAGGTTAGTTCGGTTTAACTAGTTCTAAGTTCTAGGGGACTAATGACCTCAGCAGTTGAGTCCCATAGTGCTCAGAGCCATTTGAACCATTTTGAACCTTACTCATTTGAAAAATTATTATACATTCATTGGTAACTAAATCCAGCTGATAGGCTTCCTTATAAATGATCTCCCACTTGGAGTTTATTATTATAAATGTTATTTCTTCACTATTCTGTTAATACAAAATATATTTACCCTTTCTTTTAAAAACGAATATATTTGGGAAAGGTTTTAAACTGTCCGTAAGTGAACTTACGGTAGCCCCTTAGGCGTTCAGTGTACTCTATTTGTTATAAAAGGGTATTATTTTTTTCATTTGAAAAGTTGTTATACTTTCTTTGGTATTTATAGCCAACTGTGGGGCTTCATGTACAAATGTTCTCCCACTTGTAGTTTGTGACAATTGTTATTTCTGTTGATTGACTTCAATAAATACTGTGAACAATAAAAGGTGAATGCTCCCCTGCCAAAAGGTCCAGTCCTTCCACTTAGCCCTTTGGGCGTTTTGTGATACACCGAGGTAATGCCGGTATCAGGTGTCACTGGGGAAGACTTCCTCCAGCTTATTGGTCAGCTCCCTCACCCCTTGTGCTGCTCAGTGACTTCAGTGCACACCAGCTCCTCTGGGACTCTTCCAGAACCTGTCCGAGGGCAGTCCTCTTGGCTGGCCTTCTCAGTTAACTCGACCTCATCTGCCTTAAAACTAAAGCACTCACGCTCCTATCAGACTCCACGTACTCTTACTCCCATTTGAACCTCTCGTTCTGCAGCACCAGCTTGCCTCTCGTCTCGAGTGGTCTTTTCTCTCTGACATGTACTCGAGTGATCATTTCCCGTGTGTTATCCATTTACTTCTCCTACCCCACCAATGTGTAAACCCAACTACCAGCTTTCTAGGGCTAAATGGATGCATTACTCCTCCCTGGCGATCTTCGCCGAACGGTATTTCCCCGGTTGTCATGAACAGGTACAATACCTTACAAACGTTATCCTTACCGCCACAGAAAGCTCTATTCCTTGCACTTTATCTTTACCTCACCGTGTCCCGGTCCCTTGGTGGACAGAGGAGTGTCTCGACGCCGGCTGCGAGCAGAGACATGCTCTCTGCTTTTCTGATCCTCATCCTACAATGAGGAACTGCATCCTTTATAAATAGTTACGTGCGGAGCGTCATTCTGTTCTTCGGGACAGCAAAAAAGCTAACTGTATTTCATTTACTAGATCTTTTGGCAGTTCCACTTCCTCTTCACCTTACGTCACCATACGCTTTTACTCTCAGAATTGTGAACACTACAGTGCTGCCTTTACTACGAAGAAGCTAAACCATCGCAATCTTCTGCATCAGGACTGGACGATGTTCTCATTCAGACGTTGCAGCACCTTTCTCTTGTGGGCAAGCACTTTCTCCTTCATACATAAAATCGCATCTGAGCAGATTGCACGTTTCCGAGACACTGGCGTGAGGCCACTGACATACCCACACCTAAGCCCGATAAGGGCGAACGCCTTCCTCCTACTTACCGCCCCATTTCTCTCACCAGGTTTGTTTGCAACGTGGTGGATCGTATGATTCACGCCCAGCTGGTATGGTTTCTCGTATCTCGCAATTTATTAACCACTGCCCAGTGTGGGTTCCGAGAGAATCTTTCAGCATTCGACAATCTCATCACTCTGTTAATCTATTTCAGTAACTTTTTCTGCTGAAACACCAGACTGTGACTGTGTTTTTTGATTTGGAGAAAGCCTACGAGACCTGCCGGACGACTGGTATCCTCCGTGCTCTATACACTTGGTACTTCCGACGTTGCCTGTCCTGTCTCCGTCAGGAATTTTCGAAAGACGGAAGTTTCAAGGTCTGGGTGGATTCTGCCTTGTTGGACATCTCCATGCAGGAAAATTTGGTGCTTCAAGGCTCTGTCCTGAGCGTCGTCCCCTTTGCTGTAGCCATTAAAGCTGTTTTGAATTGTCTCCCAATGGACATCTCTTTCTCCTCTTCCGTCGACGATTTTGCTATCTGTTGCATTTCTCCACGGACCTGTCGCCTTGAGCGTCGTCTTTAGCGATGTCTTTACTCGTGGAGTATCGACTACGGTTTTCGCTTTTCTACTGACAAAACAGTTTGTATGAATTTCTGGCGGCTCAATGGGTTTCTTCCAGGGTGTTTTCACCTTGGGACCATTGCCCTTACGTTCGCTGAAATTACGAAATTCCTGTGACTCATTCGGGATAGAAAACGTTCTTGGCCCTCTCATGTATCTGATCCGACCGCCCGCTGCACCCGCTCTGCAGTGTCCTACACGTCGTAAGCGGTACTTCCTAGGGAGCGTATCGGACCACAAATCTCCATTTGCATCGATCCATTGTCCGTTAAAAACTATACTATAGGTGTTTCGTCTTTGCATCTGCACGTCTTTCCATCTTACACCGTCTGATTACACTCCACAATCGTGGAATCCGTTTGGCCTTTTAGACTACCTTGGTTGAGAGTCTCTATGCTGAAGCTGCTAAACTACCTCTCTCCTACCGCCGTGACTTCTCCTCTGCAGATACGCATGCCGTTTGTGTGCTGTGCGTAGCCACCCATCCTGTGCCACCTCCTTCGATGACTCCTTTGACTGCCAGTATGTAGCACGGCCCTCCTCTCTGCTACCTCCCGGAGTTTGCTCTCGGCTATTGCTCCAACACCTTAACATCACACTACTTGCCACTTTCCCGATTGGAGTGAACCCTTCACCACATTGCCTTCGTACGACAGCCCGTGTTCCCCATGGGCTTCATTCACTTCATGAGGAAATAACTCCAGATTCGATCTATCGCTGTAAGTTTCTCAACAGTTGTACACAACATACAGATAGTACATTTGTATACACTGATGGCTCTCGTACCGACCATGGTGTCGGGCGTGCCTTTGTCATTGGCACCGACGATTTTCGGAACACTACTCACTATTTACAGAAGCACTCTTCGCCCTGTATCAGGCCACACAGTACATCAGGTGACACAGACTTTTCAATTGTCTCATCTGCTCTGATTCCTTGTACCCTTCAGAGCTTCTGCGTGCTGCCCACAGTCCACCCTTTAGTGCAACGGGCCGAAGAAAGCTTCCACTTGCTCCCTCTTGAGGGAACCACCGTGATGTTTATGTGGGTTCCTGGTGCGTCGTCCGCAGCTCGTGGTCGTACGGTATCGTTCTCACTTCCCAAGCCCGTGATCCCGGGTTCGATTCCCGGTGGGGGCAGGGATTTACTCTGCCTCGTGATGACTGGGTGTTGTGTGATGTCCTTAGGTTAGTTAGGTTTAAGTAGTTCTAAGTTCTAGGGGAATGATGACAATAGATGTTAAGTCCCATAGTGCTCAGAGCCATTTGAACCATTTGAACCTGGTGCGTTGGTCTGACGGGAAATAAGGCCGCTGACGCTGCTCCCAAGCCTGCAGTCCCCCTACCCCGCGCCGCTAGCTGTTGCATTCCTTCCGATGATATCCGTGTTGCCATCTGTCAGCAGTTGGTGTCACTTTGGCATCACCACCTTCATGGTAGCAAGCTCCGGGGAACAAAAATTATCCCAACGGGCTTGGCCGATGTCCTCTCGGCCCTCTCGCCGTGAGGAGATCATTTTAGCCAGATTCCGTATTGAACTCTGTCGTTTTAGCCATCGCCATTGGTTAAGGGGTGACCCCCCAACGCTTTGTGCTTGTTGTCATCAGCCTTTGTCAATTCGCCATTTCCTGACCAAATGCCCCCTTTTTTAAACACTTACGTTCTGATGTGTGTATGCCGTCTGAATTACCGGCCGTTCAACCGAGCGACGCGAGAGCTGGCGCCTGTTTATTACTTTCTATCCGTCGTAGCAGTATGGCGAAGGACATTTAATCTTTAGATCGGAACCTCTATTGTATTGCGTATTTTATGAAACTTTCTCCAAGAGTAAGTCCTTCTTCTTAACTCTCTTTTCTCCAATCGAATGGGCTTAACGTTTAATTGTTTGTAACTCCTTTTTCGTATTTGTGTTCTAAGGATCTGACATGGTCGCATATGACCTTAGTTGTTTTTGCGCCCTAAAATGAAGCAAAACAAACTTATGACCGTCCTTTCATTTAGCAGTTGTGAAACATTGCCGGGTTCACTAAGCCATTATATATGTAATCATTTCTGTACGTCATTCTCGTATTCACAGTGCCAGATCTGCACATGGTGACCAAATTGGAACTAATTTTTTTCAATCAACATTGAATAACTGTTGAATTCGTGGTTTTTTGATTTTATCCTTACACAACTTCTGATGTTACTGACTTTTTTCTCTATTGCCCATTAAATACTGTCACGTTAATTGATAAACATGCGTATGCACTTCTGTTCTCCGCTGTTAGTCGAGTCTGTTGAGTAAACTCTAATCGGAATGTTACGTTCAAATTTGGCGAAGTGCAATTACGCCGCTTATTACTGTCTTTCTGTTCTTTTGTGGTACCATACGTACCAGTATATCAGTACATAAATTACTATCTATCAGGGATGACATATCAACACGTTGGGTTAATTTCATGAAACAGGTTTGTGGATGGTACTGAAGTGATAAGTGTGTACTGGGATATTTTTATGGTTTATATTTGTGTTTAATTGGGAGATGCAAATGTTCGCGTGCTTCCCTGCAAAAAGAACTTGTAGTTCTATTGAGTGGTCATTTGTGAGTTGCTAGGTCACTAGTTCCCGTAGAGAAATCCTTCGTCAGGTTGGTGGCATTTAAGATGCTTTTGAATGTTATTAGGAGTGTGATATTTCGATCTTGTGGAATCAGAACTAACTTACTTATACATTAAAAAAGCATTTCTGAACAATAATTTTTGGAACTGCACACTGTATTTAATGTTGGTATTTGCTGTGCGGACACCTATATTGAAGTTCTGCGTGAAAAATCTTTTCTTCTGCTATTTATATGAACTATTGAAATGGAAATGAAGTCCCATGCTTCTTTACAGAGCGTAGGGGAACGATGCGGGAGACCCGCACCGCTTTACTAGGCAAGGTCCTAGTGGTGGTGGTTTGCCATTGCCTTCCTCCGACCGTGATGGGGATGAATGATGATGATGAAGACGACACAACATCACCCAGTCATCTCGAGGCAGGAAGAATCCCTGACCCCGTCGGGAATCGAACCCGGCACCCCGTGCTCGGGAAACGAGGACACTACCGCGAGACCACGAGCTGCGGGCGATATGAACTATTACTGTGTATTAAATATTTATAATTGCACGGAATCTTAGTCTAAAACTTTGGACGATTATTGACTGTAGATATTGTAACAGTTGTGATACTAAATGTGACACTTCTGTCACTAAATGTAACTGGGTTTTCTCTTTTGATGCTGTCAATTGTCAGGATGAGCATTCTAAAGCATTCTGTCAGGGTGAAGATATTAAATAAATTAACTTTTCTCTCTTAACAACATGTGGGCAGGGTGGGTTCTTCCTTAGCTCGGGTATGAGGTCGAATGAAACATCATTTTTACATAAGATAACTTTAATTCATGATATGTACAACTCTATCTTACTGAATGTTCTGGTTCGGAGAGCGGCTGCTATGTCGTTTGTGAAGTCTTCCGCTGCGGCAGCGGCGGCGGCGGCGGCGGCGGCGTCTGATAACGCGTAGCGGTGTGTATCTCGTGTCGCCGTCTCGCCCAGTTGACTGGAGACGCGCAGCGCGAGGTGGCCCGTTTAATTATTGCGAGCGAAGTCGTGCATCGGATGGTGATGCCTTGGATGTGGCGTCCCAGTGTTTATCTTCTCTAAGCGGCCGCGTGTGTTGTGCGTCGACCAGCGGAGCGGCGCGGCGGGGCAAGGCCAGTGTCCCGGACTCGAACCACGGACTCCCGCTTGCCAGTCTTCGGCTGTCAGGTCTCCATCCCAGCTCACAGGTGACTACTGATGTGAGGCCGTCTCCTTCCCGTCCTCACGAGTCACCCGGGTATGTAAAAATCCGACTTCAAATACCTTTTAACTTCTGTTTTCTGGTGCCGCGGCTCCTGCTTGCTATTCCATTACAGCGGCGGACTTGGTGCGTCTGTGCATGATGCAGTCTCTTCTTGCATGACGGTCTTCAGCACCGAAACTGACTGAAAACATCTTCGTCTTCCTCGTCTCTCCTCTCCGTCTCCGTCTCCGTCCCCGTCTTCGTCTCCGTCTCTGGACGCGTCTTCATCTCCGTCTTCGTCTGTCTGGCCCACTGCGTCTCGCGTATTTATTCACTTCAATTTACTGGAGGTGAACGACTTTACGGTCATTGCCTCTTCTGTCACGTTGAGAAGCTCCTCGAAGAATCTTCTTAACGTCGGTCATTGGCTGTTGGAATGTAGACGAGGGCCTTTGCTCACACGCGACGACTGAGAGACACGTGAGCCGGTCGGGCGATGCCCTGACGGCTGAATTGACAGCGCCCGCTTATGTGGAACTTGCTGACTTCACGGTCATTGTCTCTTCTGCTCTGCTGTTGTGCCCGCTGTGTGCCAGTATGTAACTCTCTAAACTAAACCAAGTTTTTCATTTATATTCTAATTTCTAGTTCACTTTGATTTCACTGATTTATTTACTTAAGTACCACTCAACATTCCTCCACCCTTCGGAGAAATTCGCCCTCGAATTTACTACTCAACAATATGTTTATCCTGGTTGGGGGCCTTAAGTATCTGTAATGAAACTTGTTCTGCGTTTCTGTGGACTGTTGTAATAGGCAGTTTAATTAGAATGGAATACTATGAGTAACTTTGATTGCCAATTACATCGTTGTACTTTGCAGTGATGACAGGTCGTAGTTAGAATAGTGGACCAATCCCCATCCTTGAAACCTCTCGCCTTCCCACCACCCTCCCCTCACGATTACATTAACTGTAATTTTGACAGAGTGGAGTGTATAATCATTTTCATATGTCTTAAGAATACTAAATACTTTGCAATCCATAGATCTGATGACTTTACTGGATTCATTTGCTTGGATAAAGTGTATACTGCACCCTGTAAATGTTGCCTCATGAGCAACTTAAAGCCACAAATTTGAATTGTTTCAGATTTCTAATACTGATTGTCTACTGCTTGTGTTTAATACTAACGCCTTTCTGAATTATTAAGCTGCCCTTTAGTGCGCACTTGCAGTGAAACTGATGCTATGTTGTTGTGAGACGTTGGGTTGGATTCAGCTCAATGTACTTCATGTTACTTCAGTCCCCAAGTTACCCCTCATTAGAACTTTGTTTGCAAAATTTATGCACTCCACAGGGGTTGACATTCCCATGTTACAACAGACTGCATAGGACTAAAAGGAAGTGTTTTATCCAAACAGATTAATAGCACTTGAGGATGACAATCTTAGGCAATTATAACTGTCATAGACTAGTAGACAAGAAGTGAAAGACCAGGAAGATAGATTCAATTGAAGAAGGGAACAATCTGAGTTACATGATAGGCTAGAAACTGCTCCAAGACAGACTCTTGCGAGTCAGGTGAAGGAGCAAGTAGCTAGTCATACAACAATTATGGCAAATCATGAGGAGGGAGTAGAACTACTGAAAGTCAACAGAGAAAATAATGTTTGAGGAAACAGAAACGGCTGATGAAGTTGTTACCGTTGTAGCCCAACTGGCTACTTGCTATATGCAGAGCTTGGATAGCCCAGTAGTCTGTAATCCAGTGTTTGTGACTGAGCTCACAGTGTGTTGGGAGCACCTGCCGACCACAAGGCACATGTCAAACCAGTGTTGAGAGATGAATCCGAGGTAAGATTATTTCCATTAAATATACAACATGTTTATGTCACGTCTTTGTATGAAGCATTTTTCCGAACAAATGCTTCGAATGTGACCATTTCCATCCTCTACCTACCATTGCTCGCTTTACCCCCACATCACCCTACCCTGAATAAAAGCAGTAACCTTAGTTGTCACATGCTTTGCGGAAGAAGAGACAGGACTGGAAAAAATCTATCTCCCTCACGATAGCGCACCTGGACAAGGAAATGCTTTGTCAGTGGTAAAACAAACATTTTAACTATCAATAGTTGGAACTTCCATCCTGCCATTTTGACGCCTTATGAATTTTACCCGTACCTACGTATAAAAAAATCTGTGAATGAAATTGTTTTAGAATGAAATGCGATATTATGCACACACAGAATCACACTTCGAAGATGAAAGCTAGCCGCTGAAAGGTATTGGACAACGTAAAATGTCTCAAAAAGAGCATTTACTAACCAGTTAGTTTCTTGTTTTAAATATACACGCTTAAAAAAACAAAAAAAAACAAAAAAAACATGATTATGAAGGAATTATCTGAATGAGACGTAAATACAGTAGTAGATGTGCTGCACAGGTACAGACTAATAAATGTTCACCATTTCAGAAAAACTGAATGATTTATTCAGGACATAGAGCATCACAAATTGAGCAGTAACCCGTTGGTCCACCTGTGGTCCTTACGCAAGCAGTTATTCTACATGGCACTGACTGACAGAGTAGTTGGATGTCATCCTGGTGGATATTGTGCCAGATTCTGTAGAAGTGGCGCACTGGGTAAGAAGAATCACCAGATGGCTAGAGTGTCCTGCCCAGATCGCTCCAGACGTTCTCAATTGGGGAGCGACCCTGAGGCCTTGTTGGCCAAGACAGGATTTGACAAGCACAAAGACAAGCAGTAGAAACTCACACAGTGTTCAGCGGGCATTATCTTGCTGAAATGTAAGGCCAGGGTGGCTTGCCATGAAGGGCAACAAAACGGGGTGTAGAGTATCGTCAACCAACGGCTATGCTGTAAGGGTGCCATGAATTAGAAGCAAAGCAGTCCTCTTAGAAAAGAAATGACACTCGCGACAATCACTCCTGCTTGTCGGACCAAATGGCGAGCGACACTCAGGTTGGTATTCCACTGCTGTCATGGGCGTCTCCAGACACTTCTTCTGCCTGAAATGGCATTGATTGGTGAAGAATTGTCTTCAGTGAAGAGTCTCGGTGACCAGCGGAGACCTGTCTGAAGACGATCCAGGCCGTTGTGGGATACAAATCTGACTGTTCAGATGGATGAGACAATTGCTCACACCTGTCACACACAATCGTAAAGAGGGAGGGACAATCCACTACACGGTCTTTTAAGACGTGTTTCGAAAGGAAGTAGAATTGTCATCATTCATGTTGGCGGGCGGGGCGGTTTTGTACTGAATGTGTACATGAGGTTGAAATCAGGCCAGACAACAAGGGCTTATCACAGCGACATAGATTCCCCAACGTATGAAAAGTGGTTCAGGGAGAAACTGATACCTAATCTACTTCCTCATAATGTCCTTGTTAGATATAACGCCCTTTATCGCAGTAAGCATCTGCCTCGTGCTACAACATCAAAGTCCACGAGCAGTGAAATGACGTCTTGGTTAACAGAAAAGGGAATTTCTTTAAAGAGGAATGTATTGGGGCCCTAGTTGCATTTATTGATAAAATGAACAGACCAGGGTACATCACTTATAAAACAGACACTATTTTAACCGAACATGGTCATATTGATGTACGAATACCTCCGTATCACCCCTAGTTGTATCCTACAGTGCAGATATGGGGAAGAGTCAAGGATGGTATTTCTGAACGTAATATGCCATTCAGAATGGAGACGTTATTAATCGTAAGTTCCGCACGGCGATGCTTGCGAAACAAAGCCACATAACGCCTCCAGCCCCAGTGGTCGTCCGCCGCTCTTGCCCTCCCTTGCAATGGAACTCCGGCGCAAAGGAATGTCCTCTGTTTGCAGGAAGTGCGCACCGACGTTCATGTGTGGACGCTATGTTGTGCATTGCCCCGTTTATATGTTTTGTGGCTAGTAACTAAGATGCTCGTCTGGTTGTAACGCAAGACCTGGGTGATTTAATGATGAAAATTCCGTCCGAAACTAATGAATAAATAAATCTTCCCGTGCAGTTTAAAGTGGCCCTCTAAATGTTACTGCAATCAATAATTCTTGAATCGGTGCCTCGTTAATACTCACAGCCCACAACTAGTTGTCTGTGTCCCAAACTTCAGTCTTCTACGCCAGCTGCTGTCATTGTTACGCAGCTCTCGTCCGTTGCTGGGCAACGTTCTTCTGACCTGGTGAAGCGAGCTGGTCTCGCCGCATTTAGCAGAAGCTTCGCTGTTATACATCGTAGTATTGTTGTCAACTTTTGGACACCGGATGCGTACTGATGAAGGTAAAGGACATACTTCTTCTGTGTTATAAATTATGTAAACTGTGTATCGTTCTTTTTACGCTACAACGCGCGAATTATTGAAGGCTAATACGTACTTTCTTAGACGTGAAAATAAAAGCTCTGTGCGGTGTATAAACCTGTACAGAAAGCGAAAAATGACAAAATAATTGTTTAGTTGCACAAAAGAACGAAGATTCGTTTCAGTGACATATGGCTAACATTCCTAGTCACTTGGTGTGCTTTCCTGTCTTGACAGTTGGAAACAGTTCCCCATCAATTACTTTTTCATCACCATTGTGTTTCGTTATCAAACGAACTTGACTAAAATTCTGTTAGATTATCTCCGCCCGCCTGTAGTGTGACTTTTTTGTCGTTTGGTGGTTAACGTATCAGTCAGGCATAAAATGAAATACTCAAAGATGCCTCGAATAAAGACGTAAGTGAAACATATCGGTGTCGCGCGGTCCAACACGGCGCATACGCGACTGCTACGGTCGCAGGTTAAATCCTGCCTCGGGCATGGATGTGTGTGATCTCCTTAGGTTAGTTAGGTTTAAGTACTTCTATGTTCTAGGGGACTTATGACCACAGATGTTGAGTCCCATAGTGCTCAGAGCCATTTGAACCAGGGCGCAATTGTCTAGTCTAACTGTATAGCTGTGAGTACTTATGTGTCTGTTTCTTGTCTGTGCCGTTTCAAACTGATGTATTATGGCCCTCTTCGTCGTTCATAAACAATTGCATTAGGTCTACAGCTTTGCTTTCGCCGTTTGCAGTAGATGGCAGTGGCGACAATCATTAGTGCAGGTGATAAGTCGTAACTGTCATAAAGTAATCTTAAGCATTTATAAACATAACTCCGCCAAAATATTTGTCAATTTGTGATTGCATTATAAAATTATTCTAAATTGAATATGTCAAATTACGAGCTCACTTCTCGTCGTTTGCAGAAAGATGGAATTTTCTGAATTAACATAAAAGAATCTGCGGTTGAGATTCATTAAATACTGCGCAAGATATATGTTGAGGTATCTGTTAGTGAGAGAACTTGCACAGAATGATTTCAGCGCTTTAAATATGTTTGACGTCGATCCCGACATGGCGGTGGAAGAGAGAATATTTTCGAGGTGACTGAAACCGACGGAAACAGTCACAGGGGACAATTATCGAAAGCACTTGACGCCTTTGAGCCGAACACTGGAAGACAAATGGCTACAATACAGCGACAGAAACGAAACCGTGATTTTTCACCATAACTTTTGTCGATCTTCTGTCGCAAAACCCGTCGAAACATACCTGGAAAGGTTGAAGTGGGAAGTCCTGCCCATTCACCTTCATCGCCGGACATTGCTCCCTCTGACTAGCATGTTTCTCGAACAGTGGCACAAGACCTGGCTGACGAGCACTTCCGGCCCTATTACCAAGTGCAAAATTAGATCGATTCATGGATCTCCTCTAAAGACGCCCAGTTCTTCTGCCAGCGGCTCGTATGTACCTGGAAGATGGGAGAAAGTAGCGATCCGCGGTGGCCAATACTTCCAATCGTAAATTTTTTGTAAGTTTTTCACAATGAAGTCTCTACCATCGAGAAAAAACAGCGCTGGCAAAGTTGTAGACCTAAGAAGTAACATTCAGAAATCTACTCCTACATCTAACACCCTTTTTCTTTCTTACAGTCTTGATGTGCAAAATTATTATTATTATTATTATTATCGCCGTATGTTCAGTTAGTGGCCTATGAGAGGCGGATTTTATATTTTAATTTCATTAAATGTTCAGTAGTAAAGGCGCAAACGATTTGGAAATGTAACGAGGTTTGAAATATTAAATATCCTGTTGAGATACATTTTTGGTTACAGCCATATAATTTCTTGAAAAGCACATAGTTGACAGAGCTTGAAAGTTGTAAATATGTTCTAACAGCAGTATACAGCCAGGGGAGCGCTGAACTGTGTACATCGGCTCCTCGTGCCAAACAATTCGTTTGTAATCTTGCATACAGCTCAGAGCCAGCCCACACTAGTAAACGGCTTGGCTGTGAGCTGCTGTTCGTGCTAAACCGATTGCCATGGCAACAGCTCTCAAGCCCGACCAGTTACGGACAGTTCATGAAATTATAAGGCTGTATCGCAAAATATATATGTTTAACGCGTTCAACATTATACTGAAAATTGCTACAAGGAGGAAACGTGGTGTACAAAGCAAAAATAAATTGGATATAAACCAACAACCAGTGGACGAAATAAATAGCTTTTAAGAAGATTATCATTGGCATGGAACCTGTTGCAACTAACTGTTGCTACAATAATTGCATTTTGGACTTTATTTTGATGTAACATTATGTCTATTACCTTGCCGTTATTCAGCAAGAGTAGAGTACTATCTATCTCGTATCGATTAATATCCAATTGCTTGGTATATCTTTAGTACTATATTATTTTTCGAAACTATGATGCGACATTGCAGTCCACTTCATTTTATGTTTCAGTCGGGCTGAGCTGCAGTCCTACACGTTACCATTCTCTCATTATTTGTAGGAAACTGACAATAGTGACGTTGCTTATAATCTACCGCTAGAAACTTCCTATATTCCACTGGTAGAATTTATGAAACTTTTTCGCATAATGAACTTTAAAAATGTGTTCCGCATTATTAGTGCAACATAAGTTTTAGAAATCACGTGGTGAATCTTATCATGCGTTCTTTATGCTAAGTTATTAATCGAACAATCATTGTGTATTATAGTACGGAAACAGATAGGCGTTATGGCAAGTGAGGCACAGAAGAATTGTGTGGTGTCACCGCCAGACACCACACTTGCTAGGTGGTAGCCTTTAAATCGGCCGCGGTCCGGTAGTATACGTCGGACCCGCGTGTCGCCACTATCAGTGATTGCAGACCGAGGGCCGCCATACGGCAGGTCTAGAGAGACTTCCTAGCACTCGCCCCAGTTTTGCAGCCGACTTTGCTAGCGATGGTTCACTGACAAAATACGCTCTCATTTGCCGAGACGATAGTTAGCATAGCCTTCAGCTACGTCATTTGCTACGACCTAGCAAGGCGCCATTATCATTTGTTGAAGGGAGGGATTGACTAGTTTCAAAATCTGTTCCCGTATACGAACATCAGAAACGTTCTGTGCAATTGCATCACGTACCATAGTATCTGAATTAGGGAGTCCACATTGACACTCAAAAGCACAATCCCTAGTAAGGCCTTGCAAGGTTGCAACCCACTCCCTATTAGTCTGACCTGCAGTACGTTTTGTACGAAAGAAGGTATACCTTTTTGCAACTACATTGAATGATTCTTTAAAATATGCATCCAATGCAGACAAAATTTCGTCGTAGGACAGAGTTGCTACGTCGCGTCGGGGAAATAATTTCACCATCGCACGGTACGTCTGGACGCCAACGGCGGAAAGGTGAAAAGGCTGCCGCTCATTACCTTGAATTCTGTAGGCGGTGAGATGGAATCCAAATTGGCGTGACCACTCCGTCCAGCTTTCCAGTGCAGCATCAAAAGGGCGAAAAGTTGGTGCAATAGCGTGTTGTGGCTGCGGTAGCGGTGGAGCGGCGGCTGCCGCATCGTTTTGCATTGCACGTTGACCCTGGACGAGCTGTCCAAGGGCATCCAATAAAGCCTGCATCTGCTGATTCTGCAAGCGATAAAATTCGGACAGTAAATCTGCAGATTGTGGCGAAGCCATGACAGAAGTAAATCAGGGCAAAATAGTTACGAACGCAGAATTCTCGTCGCCAACTGTTGTGGACTGGCAAGACAACCAATCCACTATGACGGGAAGCCGAAAGGCACGCGTTTAAGCTCACGCAGGCTGGCGTGAGGTCTGGAACAGGACAAGGTATTAAGACTATCAAAAAAGGTACGTAGCTTCTGGAATACTTAACTTTAATCCATAATTGGTGAACATCGGTCTCACGGTACATGCATCACAAGATAAATAGCAAATGATAATGGCGCCTTGCTAGGTCGTAGCAAATAACGTAGCTGAAGGCTATGCTAACTATCGTCTCGGCAAATGAGAGCGTATTTTGTCAGTGAACCATCGTTAGCAAAGTCGGCTGTACAGCTGGTGCGAGTGCTAGGAAGTCTCTGTAGACCTGCCGTATGGCGGCGCTCGGTCTGCAATCACTGATAGTGGCGACGTATACTACCGGACAGCGGCCGATTTAAAGACTACCACCTAGCAAGTGTGCTGTCTGGCGGTGACACTACAAATTGCATGTAGTTGTAACAGTATATTTAACTGGCAATCACGGGTTGAATGTATGTGAACGAATATAAAATGTTCCTAAGCTAACTATGGAGAGGCATGCTGAAAATGAAAAGAAAAATGCAAACGGGGATACTAAAATGTTTTCTAGCGAAACTGAAAACGAATTGCAATGATATGTTCATACATTTCAAGAGATAATGTTGGATTCGCATTTTTGGGCGTAAGAAAACTTGCGTTAGACTTTGCTCAACGAGTCGGTTTGCCCCAGAACTTCAACGCAGAAGAAGCAATGGCAGACAAAAGGTGGGCTGAACATTTCCGTCCAAGCAAAGGAGAATAAGAATGGAGCTACAGCTCGACCTGTGAAAAGGAAGTATTTTCGAGACTCTGTGCGGAAACCCCCACAGAAAATCATTCCTAAAATACAGGAATGGTGCAGAGAGATTTTTAGAAACAGCGAAAGGAAGAAGTGACCAGACGCATGAAGTAAAGAAATGTGTACTCCTGCACTCCTGCGAAGTAGACAGGGATGGGGAAAGGAGGGAGGAAGATGTGTCGTGATGGCAGCAAATGGTGTTGTGAGAACTAAAACATGGGACATTTCCTTAAACTTAGACTGATAGGTATCTTTCAGGTCAGGGATATAGTTTATAAGGATGTTAAAGTTCATGCACACACTTACACATATTAAGAAACCAGATACTTAAGTTGTATCATTTGCAGATGTTTAGAAAATTAGATGTAGTGTGTTTTAGTTTTCCAAGATTTTTAGTTCCTTAAATCAGATACCGAGAACAGCGTCCCACAGTTGAGCGTGGCATTGTTTAAATATCTTTATAACTGGCTGTTTAGACTATAGTAAGCAAAATCTCAAAAGTGATTAAATTTAGGCAACTCTTCCCTAGTCGTGTAGGTTATTGTATGCAATAGTAAGGAAAAGATTGTCTTAATAGTTACGAAATAATTTCTCTCTCTACCTTTATTTAATTTCATTGTTTTAGCTATGGACGATACTATTTGTTACAATTACCACGATTGTAATTTCGACCTTCGGTCTTTTTAAAGTGGTTAAATGTGTTGAAAATACAACAACTTTCAATAAAACAGATAAAATGGATTTAAGCCTACGTTCATTTCATTAACGTTGATTATTGCTGTGTTGTCAGTACCTTTAACGACTATAAAATGCCCGAAGGTGGAAATTACAACCGTGTAAATCATAGTAAATAGTACAGTGGATGGTGAATGTGATGCCATTAAACAAATTCTATGGCACTGCAATCCCACAACAAATACAACTGTGAAATTTGTCGTTTATTTCGGTGGTATGGAAGTCAGGAAGAAATGCGAGACCGCAGAGCAGCTTAAGACTTCTCAGAGATTACGTCTGGAAAACGTATTCGTTTTGTGTGAAACATATTAGCAGGTAACATGAAGCGGACCAAAGAAATGTACATCTACATCTGCATCTACTTAGGGGCAGTCAGCTTCAAATGCCGGTCCTCTAAGCTTACTCAGAGTGTGCCTTGAGAAAAAAGTCGCCTTGCCCCAGGAATTCCCATTTGATTAATGAAAACTTCTGGGCTGAATTGCCGTGGTCCATATATAAAACTTCTTCTCCTTCCTCACGTTTCGTTGCCTACTGCGGTCAATATCTACCGTGGTGAGTCGGCGACTGGCTGCTAGGCTCGCTCGCTCGCTGTAAAACACTGGCGACATATGCCAGGTGTAGAGGCAGTGTAAGCAGCGGAGCTGGTGTTCCTGCGCTGACCTGTGGTGTTGGCAGTGGGACCTACCTTGACGAGCTGTCCTCAGTGAGCGTCGCTGGCTATAGAGACGCTCTTTGTATCTTCATCGGGACTGCGGGAGAGGACTACTCCCGCAGTAGGTCGGGCCAGCGTCTTGTAGGCCTTTAGTGGACCTGTTGGCCCAGCCCACGAATTAGACTGCTGTCAGAGTGCTCTGCGTCGTTGTAGAACACCCTGGCGATTTGCCGGAAGCGATATCGTCAGGAAAGGGATGTCTGCTTCCTCGTGGAGCAGCCTCGTGCGGTAGCGAGGTGGCTTGTGGAGCGTCGCAATGTGTGTCGCTGCTGCGTTACCCCACTCCACGGCCGCATATTCCAGAACCGGCCGTACCGTGGTCAGGTGCATGGAGAGGCCGTGGAGTGGAGGAAGTGTGCACGAGGGGTTGAGCAGCGGGTACAGCGCACCTAGTCTCCCTACTGCTTTCCCTCTGACGTCGCGGACGTGGGGCAGCCACGTCAGGAACCTGTCCAGTGTGACACCGTGGTTTCCAGAATGAGATTTTCACTCTGAAGCTGAGTGTGCGCTGATATGAAACTTCCTGGCAGATTAAAACCGTGTGCCGGACCGAGACTCGAACTCGGGACCTTTGCCTTTCGCGGGCAAGTGCTCTACCAACTGAGCTGCCCAAGCACGACTCACGTCCCGTCCTCAAAGCTTTACTTCTGCCAGGATCTCGTCTCCTACCTTCCATACTTTACAGAAGCTCTCCTGCGAACCCTGCAGAACTAGCACTCCTGAAAGAAGGAAGTTTCATATCAGCGCACACTTCGCTGCAGAGTGAAAATCTCATTCTGGAAACATCCCCCAGGCTGAGGCTAAGCCATGTCTCCGCAGTACCCTTTCTTTCAGGAGTGCTAGTTCTGCAGGTTTCACATGAGAGCTTTTGTGAAGTTGGTCGGCGATGTACAGAGAGTATAGCAGGGGGCCGAGTACCGACCCCTGCGGCACTCCCGCTCGAATCTGCCGGATGTGCCACCATCTGCTCGGACGTGGAATGTGCGGCCCGATAGATACGAGCGCTGTAGGACCACGTGCGACGTCGGTACCCCGTGTACAAAAGGTTTGTACACGAGGCCGTCGTGCCAAACACATTCTTAGGCCTCGGAGACGTCGAGAAGCACCGCCCCTAGGTACTCCCGCGTGTCCTGCGCTCGCATCGCCTGCTCCAGGAGGCGCAACAGCTACTGGGTGGTCGAGCGGCCGCTCCGGAACCCGAAATGTTCCTGGGGGATGAGTTGCTGTTCTGTCACCTGGCGTAAAAGCCGCTGCACGTACAACCTCTCAAAGACTTTTGAGAGGGACTGGAGGTCGCTGATCGGCCGGTAGTTGGTTGCCTGACGTGGGTCCTTGCTGCTCTTGCGGATGGCAACCACGCGGAAGGGAAAGTCCCAGAGCGAAGGATGCTGTTGAAGATGACCGCCAGAGACTGATGTACCTCTGGCGGTAGCAATCTCAACAGGCAGTTGGTGACACCATCCGTGCCACCCGCCTTCTTGGGGTTGAAGCGACGGAGCTGCAGATCGACTTCTGCAGCCGTGATTTCCTCTATCGTGTCGTCCTCTTCACGCGCAGTGAGGAAAACAGGGAGGCGGTCCTCCACTGGGCGCACGTGGTCGGCATCGAACACGTCATCGGCGGGGTGGAAATTTTCCGCGAACGTGTCCGCGAGGAAGCTGGCTTTCGCATCCGGCTCGCAGACAACGTTCGCAACCACGTGGAGGGGCGGGACTCGCTGGTGACGGCGAAGGAAGCGCCTGGCCGCCGCCAAGAACTGCCATCTGTCGTCGTTAGGGTGGCCACAAGGCCCGCCCAGTCACGATCCGGTGATCATCTATGGCGGCCGGAATCTCACGCCGCGCCCTGTTGAGGCGGCGCTTCGTCTCGGCCAGCCGCGTGAGCTGCCGCTCTCGAAAGATGCGATTTTTGTGCGTGATTTTCTCTAAGATGGTCGGCGGGAGTTGGTGCGACATTTCTCGAACCCCTCCTACAACTTCTGGATGGGGATGAGAGGTAAGACGTAATTGTCGCCTACGCAGATGACCTATTAGTTGTAGTAACTGCAAACAACAGAGCCCAGTTAGAAGAGAAAGCCAGTGGAATACAACAAACAATTACACAGTGGTGTCACAACAACAAACTCAGGATAGCCGAAAACAAAACAACATACACTTTACTGAAAGGATCACTCCAAAGGAATCCTTCGGTTAAAATTGGGGATACAAACATCAAACGAGCACGCATTACGCGCTTTCTTGGGGTACACATAGATGAAATATTGAATTTCCACGAACACATAAGGATAACTACAGACAAAGCAGAAAAAATACTGCACAAACTGGTGAGGTTAAATTCAAAACAGTACAGACTACCTCTACCATTTATACGTAGATACCACTGTGCGCTCTTCGAATCAGTACTCAGCTTCGCAACTAGCACGTGGGCACATAGACTGAACGTGGTCACCAACAAAGCATCCGTCAGACGAGGGCAGAGAAGTGTCCTACTTAGGCTATACATGGCAAGGTGAGTGGGATGTAAGTGATAAGGGACGTAGACTGCACGAATTCCTCCCTGACGTAAGGGAGAGGTTGAGAATGAAACATATGGATCCCAGCCGCGGTATGGTACATTTCTTAACTTGACACGGACCTTGTCCCACGCACTTAAACCGCGTGAGTCTGAGGCAGACACCTACATGCACATGCGGGGAAGAAGGTTCCCCAGAACACATTGTCTGTTTCTGCGGGCAATAAGCAGACAATAGACATACACTACATTTAGATTACACAGATACAGACATAGATCTATACACAGCAATAAAAGACGAAGAACAATGGGAACAATTAAACGCACTGACAAACAGTATTTCAAAAACAAAACGTGAAGAGTATATGCAGACACGAGATTACGGACATGCCTATGTGCAGCGTAACAGTAATCTCCAGAGGATGGACGGCGATACCCACAGTGACAACGAAAATAGTGACAATGAGGAGGAACAGGAGGAGGAAGGTGAGATGTGACAGTAAATAAGCAAAAGTGCTGGCAATCTAGCCAAGAAAACACCAAATGGTGTACATGGATGGGCACCCAAAGTAGTTAATACGTAGGATTAGTAATAAATAGGATAAGTAACATAATTTCTCTACTAATAACCATTCGTGAGTGTATGTGTGTGTGTGTGTGTGTGTGTGTGTGTGTGTGTGTGTTTGTGTGTGTGTTTGTGTGTGTGTGAGTGACTGGCGGTTAACGGTTCGAAGAAACCATTCCGAGGTATTCACCGTCAGTCACATTCGGTGATGGTACTAACAAATCTCTCATCTCTCCTATCTTCCTTTTATTTTCTTCTTAAGAAACAACAAAATTTTATTTATATTTCAACCTTAAATTATTGTTATTTTGAAAAGTATCATTCTGTGTAAATGCTGTAGATAAAACAAAAGGAAAGAAAACTGTAAAAAGATGAAAAATGAAAATTGTAAGATGTACGACCTGTTAGAAACGTCCGGTAACAGGTCTATACTTTGGCAATAAATAAATAAATGAAATAAATAAAAACAAATCTAACGATGGCAGACGTGAAGTGCCCGACACCTTTCAGTACGGCGACGTCGAGCACGTCAGGCTGGCCGCGATGGGAGAAGGCGGTGAGGCCCAAGGGCCCCAGTACTATCGCGCCCTGCCGTTGTGTGGCGCGAAGGAGGCGGCGGCCGCTGGCGTTGGTGATGCGTGTGCTTGCGTGTGCTTGGCGTTCAAGTCGCCAGCAGTGAAGATCTTCCCGCGCAACGCCAGCAGGGCGTCGAAGTCAGCCTCCTGGAACAGTCCCCTCGGCGGCCTGTAGGCCGCAACGGAGGTGAGGACCCCCCGCCGCAGTGGTGACAGCCACCCCAGTGGCCTCCACCGCGGTGAGGGGCGGTACATCTACATCTGCATGATTACTCTATAATTCACATTTAAGTGCTTGGCAGAGGGTTCTTCTCCCTACCATTCCACTCCTGAACAGTGCGCGGGAAAAACGAACACCTAAACCTTTATGTTCGAGCTCTGATTTCTCTTATTTTATTTTGATGATCATTCCTACCGATGTAGGTTGGGCTCAACAAAATATTCTCGCATTCGGAAGAGAAAGTTGGTGACTGAAATTTCGTAAATAGATCTCGCCGCGAGGAAATACGTCTTTGCTTTAATGACTTCCATCCCAGCTCGCGTATAGTATCTGCCACACTCTCTCCCCTATTACGTGATAATACAAAACGAGCTGCCCTTTTTTGCACCTTTTCGATATCCTCCGTCAACCCCACCTGGTAAGGATCCCACACCGCGCAGCAATATTCTAACAGAGGACGAACGAGTGTAGTGTAAGCTGTCTCTTTAGTGGACTTGTTGCATCTTCTAAGTGTCCTGCCAATGAAACGCAATCTTTAGCTCGCCTTTCCCACAATATTATCTATGTGGTCCTTCCAACTGAAGTTGTTCGTAATTTTTACACCCAGGCACTTGGTTGAATTGACAGCCTTGAGAATTGTACTATTTACCGAGTAATCGAATTCCAACGGATTTCTTTTGGAACTCATGTGGATCACCTCACACTTTTCGTTATTTAGCGTCAACTGCCACCTGCCACACCATACAGCAATCTTTTCTAAATCGCTTTGCAACCGATACTAGTCTTCGGATGACCTTACTAGACGGCAAATTACAGCACCATCCGCGAACAACCGAAGAGAACTGCTCAGATTGTCATCCAGGTCATTTATATAGATCAGGAACAGCAGAGGTCCCAAGACGGTTCCCTAGGGAACACCTGATATCACTTCAGTTTTACTCGATGATTTGCCGTCTATTACTACGAGCTGTGACCTTCCTGACAGGAAATCACGAATCCAGTCGCACAACTGAGACGATACCCCGTAGGCCCGCAGCTTGATTAGAAGTCGCGTTGTGAGGAACGGTGTCAAAAGCTTTCCGGAAATCTAGAAATACGGAATCAACTTGAGATCCCCTGTCGATAGTGGCCATTACTTCGTGCGAATAAAGAGCTAGCTGCGTTGCACAAGAACGATGTTTTCTGAAACCATGCTGATTACGTATCAATAGATCGTTCCCTTCGAGGTGATTCATAATGTTTGAATGCAGTATATGTTCCAAAACCCTACTGCAAACCGACGTCAATGATATAGGTCTGTAGTTCGATGGATTACTCCTACCACCCTTCTTAAACACTTGTGCGACCTGCGCAATTTTCCAATCTGTAGGTACAGATCTATCGGTGAGCGAGCGGTTGTATATGATTGCTAAGTACGGAGCTATTGTATCAGCGTAATCTGAAAGGAACCTAATCGGTATACAATCTGGACCTGAAGACTTGCCCGTATCAAGCGATTTGAGTTGCTTCGCAACGCCTAAGGTATCTACTTCTAAGAATCTCATGCTAGCAGATGTTCGTGTTTCAAATTCTGGAATATTCCATTCGTCTTCCCTGGTGAAGGAATTTCGGAAAACTGCGTTCAATAACTCCGCTTTAGCGGCACAGTCGTCGGTAACAGTACCGTCGGCACTGCGCAGCGAAAGTATTGACTGCGTCTTGCCGCTTGTGTACTTTACATGCGACCAGAATTTCTTCGGATTTTGTACCAAATTTCGAGACAATGTTTCGTTGTGGAACCTATTAAAGGCATCTCGCATTGAAGTCCCTGCCAAATTTCGCGCATCTGTAAGTTTTAGCCAATCTTCGGGATTTTGCGTTCTTCTGAACTTCGCATGCTTTTTCCGTTGCCTCTGCAACAGCGTTCGGATCTGTTTTGTGTACCATGGGGAATCAGTTCCATCTCTTACCAATTTGTGAGGTATGGAACGCGCAAGTGCTATTGCTACTATATCTTTGAATTTGAGCCACATCTCGTCTACATTTGCATAGTCAGTTCGGAAGGAATGGAGACTGTCTCTTAGGAAGGCTTCTAGTGACACTTTATCCGCTTTTTTAAATAAAATTATTTAGCGTTTGTTTCTGGTGGATTTGGAAGAAACGTAATTGAGCCTAGCTACAACGATCTTGTGGTCACTAATCCCTGTACCAGTCATGATGCTCTCTATTAGCTTTGGATTGTTTGTGGCTAAGAGGTCAAGTGTGTTTTCGCAACCATTTACAATTCGCGTGGGTTCGTGGACTAACTGCTCGAAATAATTTTCGGAGAAAGCATTTAGGACAATCTCTGAAGAAGTTTTCTACCTACCACTGGTTTTGAACAAGTATTTTAGCCAATATATCGAAGGAAGGTTGAAGTCCCCACCAACTATAACCGTATGAGTGGGGTATTTATGTGTTACAAGACTTAAATTTTCTCTGAACTGTTCAGCAACTATATCATCGGAGTCTGGGGGCCGGTGGAAGGAACCAATTATTAACTTAGTTCGGCTGTTAAGTATAACCTCCACCCATACCAAATCGCACGGAGTATATACTTCGACTTCACTACAAGATAAACCACTACTGACAGACACAAACACTCCACCACCAACTCTGCCTAATCTATCTTTCCTGAACACCGTCTGAGGCTTCGTAAAGATTTCTGCCGAACTTAATTCAGGCTTTAGCCAGCTTTCTACAGCTATAACGATTTCAGCTTCTGTGCTATTTTATTAGCTGGACTTCGTGATGTTTGAGGGGAGCCTTGACGTAGATG
The DNA here is from genome assembly GCF_021461395.2 of Schistocerca americana. NCBI lineage: Eukaryota > Metazoa > Arthropoda > Insecta > Orthoptera > Acrididae > Schistocerca > Schistocerca americana. Next base: position 65,761,963 of record NC_060121.1, read on the forward strand.
GCCGTCCCGCCACCAAGGGTCAGCCTGTCGGTGCGGTAGCACCGATAGTTGGCCGCCTACACACGAATTCCCGGCAGCAGGAATGAGTCGCACACGAGGTAAATGTCAATTGCCTCGTCGCGCAAGAACGCCATGAATTCCCCTTGCTGGGGGACCGAGCTGTTCGCGTTGAAGGCGCATACGGTGAGGCCACGGATGTGGCGATTATCCATGACGGGCAGAAGCAGCAAGGCCAGCCTGGAGGGCCGTCGTAACCGCGGTGACGAGCACCGAGAGTTGCTCGAGCAGCTGCCTCAACGACCGCAAAAGCGATCGGGATCCGAGGGTGCCGTTGGGGCGCCTCCGCTACGGGGACGGCTAGTTGCGACCGCTCCGTAGAAGGCGACTGCCGTGTATCACCGGCAGCTAGTTGCAATGGCGCCGCAGCACGAGTTGCCGGCTGCTGCCGCGGCAGAGTGTCGGCGGCAGTCCGTTGCGCAGCGGCAGGGGTGGCCCGCCCCGGGCGCCGGCGACTCCTGCGTGGGGCGGCATCGCGTATGCCAGGCGTGGTTGCCGCGGTTGCCACTCGCCCGGGGGAAGCCGCGGACGGTGCAGTCGGGTGCTGCCGTTCGCCAACGGCCTGCTCCGTTCGCTGGGTGGAGGAGGCAGACGGTCCGCCTTCGGTGGCGGCAGCAAAACTCGTGGACGGGTGCACTTTACGAGAAGGAGCAGCCACGCGCCGTTGCTGGTTTAGGCCCCGTTTGGACGCCGAACAGCCTCTGTAACTGGCAACGTGCTGCCCGCCGCCTCTCGCCTTTGGCCCGAAGCGGCTCCACCGCGACCTCGACACGGCCGACCCGCTGCACCTGGAAAATCTTCCGGTTTTCCAGGTTGTCGATGAGGACAACCTGGTACAGTGGCATGTCTCGGTGAGTTCCAGGGACTTCATCGGGCAGGTGGACCGGATGCTAAAGCCCACGTCCTCGAGCTCCTCTCGGAGGTAGTCCGCGACAAACTTGAGGGGAAGGTGGTGGAAAACCACATTCAGAAGTCAGAGGGGGTCGGAAGGGTGCGTGTAGCACGGGGGGCCATCTTTGCAGGTGGTGTCCATCACTCGTGGTACTCTTCATTGGACGTCACTGTGACCTTGTAGAGGTCACGGCCGGAGGCCTTGACAGTAGTGGACGTTGCCACCCTGTCAAGTTTCCGCTGGAAATCCATGTAGGCGCCGTCCCATTGGACGAATGATGGGCGGCGGGGGCGGCGGCTTCTTCTGGGGCGTCGTCGTCCTCTGCCACGTCCGCATAAGGCTGCCGGGAGGCAGCAGGCGAACGACTGGGTCGCTGCCTCTTCGTTGCCGGCCTCGGCTTGGCGGTGCTCCGGGAGGAGCCCGCGACCGTCTTCACAACCTCTGTGGTGGAGGCGCGGGAGGCCCTAGACGCCTTCTTCCGCGGCCTCGCGGTGTCAGAGGTCAGGGAGGCGTTGTCGGAATCGTCGTGCGTCACAGCCCGGCGTTTTCTGGGCGCGCGGGCATCGTCAGGGTCGATGTCGCGACGCTCTGCCTCTGCAATCTGCTCAGCAAGCTTTGCGCCCGGCAGTTCGATGGCGGCCACCTCGGTGGCCTCTGCAGCGGACTGTGCCCCCGTCCAGACCGCGGGGTTTCCCCTAGCGTAGGACGTGGCTTCAACTAGCGCAGGCACGGGCTCTTCCTGTGTCTCTGGGGCCAGAGGGGCAAACGGGGGCACATCTACCTCTCGAATGGTCGAATCCAGCGGCGCAACACCCACCGAGGCCACAGCCGCCGGGCCCGCAAACTCTTGCAGTGCGGCCGGCGAAGCTCTCGATATCACACCCGACTCTTGCTGCCTCGTGTGCGGTAGTGTAGCTGCCTTCAGAATGGTACAGAAGGCAAGTATGGGCGCTTCGTCATCTTCTCGGCAAAGATGGGACCCCCCCGTGAGCGAGCTTGTTCATAAGAATGAACGCTCGGTCACGAGAGTGCACGTCATAAGTAAAAGAGTCATCGTTAGCGTAGTCAGGAGTCGACTGCCGGATCGTCATAGGTGGGGGGCCGGACGGGTCCACCTTCAGGATCAGCTCAGTCGCCTGAGCTGGCCCCACGGACGACGATCCGCCAACCCTTCGCATGGCGAGACACCTCTCTCATCGACATCTCGAGCAGAACTCGAGTGCGTGAGTAAGCGCGTGTGTCGTGCGTGCGTCGTGTGGCTGCTAGGCGCTGGAGGTCCCGCTTATACAGAGAGCTTAGATGGCGCCACCTCTCATCACGTTCTTTCGCCTTTAAAACTATCTCTGGCTAGTGCCATCTCTCTCGACTACAGGTAATCGATTGTCACTTCGTTGGTGCAAAGTCGACCGCCATATCTTGTCTAGTTTTATACCTTCTTATTTTTTATTAAAATTATTTTCGTGTTTGCAGATCTCTATAGCTTCTCTATACATGCGTGTATAATAATGTGAGGTCGTAGCTATCATCACCGTCTTTGAAAACATGTTCCGTTACATCTGAATTGTCAATTTGTCCCAATCTACAGTTCCTTTTGTGTCCTGTTAGGCTGGTATTAACACTCCTTCTAGTTGTTCCAATATAAACCATGCAACAGCTACACGGAATTTTATACACACTTGGGGTAGCTAACGGGTGTCGTGCGTCTTTCACCGATCTTAAACTTTCTCTAATTTTCTTGGTAGGTCGAAAGATTGTCTCCACTTTCCCACTACGATCCGTGGTGTTATGAACAAATGGAAGTAAAACTTTTCCACACGACGTTTGTTGTTGTCGTGCATTTTCGGACACTTTTCTTCTAGGGTGGAGTGCTCGATCTATCTCGTGGTCAGTGTACTCATTTCTCTTGAAAGCCGTTCGCAAGTGGCTTAATTCATATTGCAAATAAATAGGCTCACAGATTTTATTAGCCCTGTCCACAAAAGTTTTTATGACTCCTCTCTTCTGGCTAGGATGATCATTCCGTGTAGTTGTGGCATGGTTTATATTGGAACAACTAAAAGGAGTGTTAATACCCGCCTAACGGACACAAAAGGAACTGTAGATTGGGACAAATTGACAAATCAGCTGTAGCGGAACGTGTTTTCAAAGACACTGATCAAAAAATAAAATTTACTGAGACAAAACGTGATAGGTAGAACCACACATTACTATTCCCGCATGTGTAGAGAAGCTATAGAGATCTACAAACACGAAAATAATTTTAATAAAAAAGAAGAAGGATTAAAACTAGACAAGATACGGCGGTCGACTTTACACCAACGAATTGACAATCGATTACCTGTAACTGAGAGAGATGGCACTAGCCAGAGATAGTTTTAAAGTCGAAAGCACGTGATGAGTGGTGGCGCCATCTAAGCGCTCTATACAAGCGGGGCCTCCAGCGCCTAGCAGCCAGTCCCCGACTCACCTCGGAAGATATTGCCCGCAGTAGGCATCGAAACGTCAGAAAGGAGATGAAGTTTTACATGTGGACGACGGTAATTCAGCCCGGAAGTTTTAATTAATGAAGACACCGGCCGTGAAAGCCTACATGTTATGATTAATTCCCATTTGAGTTACATAAGCATCTCCGTAATACTTGCGTGTTTTTCGTACCTATCGATAACAAATCTAGCAGCTTGCCTCCTAATTGCTTCGATGTATTCCTTCAATCTGACCTGGTACGTATCCAAAACACTCTAGCAGTATTCAAAAATACGAAGCACTAGTGTCCTATATGCGGTTTCCTTTACAAATTAATCATACTTTCCCAAAATTCTCCCAATTAACTGAAGTTAACCATTCACCTTCCCTATCACAGTCCTCACATAACCGTTCCATTTAATGTCGGTTTACAACTTTACTCCTATACATTCAAACAATGTGATTGTGTCAAGCAGTACACTACTAATGATGTATCCGAACACTACACGTTCATTTTTCCTTTTCATCCACATTAAGTCACATTTATCCTCATTTAGAGCCAGCTGCCTTCCATCACACCAGCTAGAAATTTTGTCTTATTCATCTCGTATCCTCTTACAACCAATCGACTTCGACAGCTTCTCCGAATCTGTACTAACCTTTAGTGTCGTCATTGCGCACTCCACTTTGAACCCAAAGTGCAACAGCCTCTGCCTCTACATCATTTTCAGAAGTTCGTTCTTAAAAAAATTGTTAGTCTTTTCCGTCCTCAATCCACCTAATACGTTCATAGTTCTCCTGACCACGATTTACAGTCCGCTTACACTCTGTCCATAAAAACTTTACATCGATCTTACTGGAACTACATGATGTCAGATCACTGAGTAAGTGAGATGCTAACGACTGTTTATCTACTCTTTGTAGCAGGAATACTCTCCTAGCCTTCTTGACTGATGAAATAACTTCCGTAACCATAGTCGTTATGATGTCATCATGATCCCCGTCTCTATACTAACGCTATCGACAAGGTCCGGCCTGTTTGTACCTACAGGGTCTGAGAGATCTCCATCGCGTGTGGTCTGCCGAAGTAGGTGCTCAAGACAGTTTTCAGAAAATATGTTCAATAGTCTGAGTTTTGGTATACTCGGCACACTCTTGACACTGAGGGTCACGGAATATTAAATTCCCTAACAATTTCCGAAATGGAATGTCCCGTGTTTCTAGCTCCAGGGATCAGAGTCTGTTAATTCCCGTCGCGCGGCCATAATCACGGCGGAAGCCTTTTCACTTTAATCACGTGACTAAAACTGACAGCTCCGTCAAAGCATTGCCATTTTATACCCTGTGTGCTTGATATTACGGCCATCTGTATATATGTATATCGCTACGCCAGTTTTGTCACCTCAGTGTAAACGAGTCTGAGGTGAGAATATTCTTAAATGACTGTAATATGATTTTTATTAATTAACTCAGGACTTATAGTCGTATAGAAGTAATTGAAAGATCCAGAACCAATTCGATCAGCAGAGCACGGTATTTTGGTAGAAACACCTGGAAACCAGTCATTCATTTGTTCCATACAGACGTAACATAATTAATAAACTGCACTTGACCTTGTATTGATATGGAGAGCTTTTGTCTTAAAGAGAAAGTTGTTATGGTGCGCTATACTAATAATATAGGTTGATAGCTTACAATGTTTGTCAAGTTTGCTTGCGCTTAGAAAAGTTATCATTTGCTTCTTACATTTGCTTTCAGTATGAAGTTAGTGTTGGATCTTTAAAGCATAGACTATTTCCATACATGCAGCGTTTCGTTCTTAATAAGAAAAGCTTAGAAATAAATAAGCAATCAATACGTTTCGGCGGCTCCGGTACTAGTTAACTTTTCCGATATTATCAAGGTATCGCATCGATTCTGGTTCCGAACACCTATAACTGAATTCAGGGCTGGCCAGAATCACAGTTCCGAATGAACAATAATTTGTCGTTCACAGTACATTAATCGTATTCCATTTAAACCACGAGGAAGGTTCTGGGACCCGCAAATAAGTCAAGAAATTTCATTTTGTGTAATTGTAATACAATGAAATTACTAAACATTGTGAAACAGTACATATTCTAGGCTCGAAATGGCAAACTTATTGACGTCGTGGTTTTCTTGGGCCCAAATTGTTATGATGTTTATGTGTAGTGGAACAGTTGTTACCTCACTTTTGGAAGCTATTTCTGTTGTGACGTATTTATCCCATTAGACAGAATGGAAAGTTTAACTGCTGCAGTAACATAACGGCTGCACTAGTTGCACCAATGTTATACACGGACATTATCGCTGCATTTATTTCCTCCAAATCTATCTATTTCGGCCATGACTGTATTGACTGTGACTATCCTTTAGACGACTACTAACTGATTCTGGTCGTCTCCCCACTTGTTAGTGAGTGCTACGTTGCTAGGTTGTCAGGACCTGCCCTCTTCAATCTCTTTTTCAAATCATTTAACACGCAAGTGGCACAATACTGCAGCGTAGCTAATAGCATTTCGTGCTGCAGATCACAAGTTCAAACACAGCCACTAGCATTAATTTGCTATTAAGTATTTATAAGTTAAGGAAGGTTCTTGAAATGTGTAACGTTTGTGATGTTTGTGTATTATGGAATATTCGATGTAAGTATGAATACCAGCATTCTGAAGTATTCGCTGTTTATATCAACACCAGCATTCTGCAATATTTGATGTCTGTATAAATAGCTACACTCTTCGTGCAGGAGTTCACTTCTGTTGTAGCTCAACGTTGACGTCAGTAATAAAAATTGCTTTAGTTCTAAGTGGTCTATTTCGCTGTTGACCCTACCTACGGATTTTGACTTGACTATGGTTTCGACGTGACAACATTACGAAACATTAGTGTCAAATTGCACTCTTAAAGTAATTTGCAGCGAAGCAATATGTCAATAGACCATTGCTCTGGCGTTATTCCGGTGACTAATATGTGGGATTTTATTAGCCATGCAAGATGTTGTCAAATCCAGTTTGAAAATATCGGCACTTACGGACTTGAGAATAAAAGATGTCTTTGTGACAAGGATCTAAGATTCGGAACATAAGAAGCACGTAAATTAATATTTTCTTATAATACATTGATACAGCTACACTTGTTTTTTATTCGTAAAATTGCATTGCTTTGAAATATTGTGTTATAATAGAAAACGAGGAAAACGGTCAGTTCTATATTAATAACAATACGACAGAAACGGACATCAAACGAATAGTATAAGAATCGGTATAGCTTTGCTGGGTCTATAATGTACCAGTTACCATGTGGCGTGGGCTATCAGATGGTATGCGTGTAGAAGCAGTGTGCAGGACCTGGGCTATCAGGTCTATACGGCAGTTTCTCATTGTCATAGTCGAACATCACTCGTATTACAAAATGGAACCATTCCTCATCTGAGGTATTGAAGTGTTATATCAGTGAATTACGCTAGTCCATTACTTTAAAAGATTAAAAATTGGAGAAGTCACAACAAATTTGCGACATCATGTAAGGGGAAAACTTGGAACTTAACAATTCACTCTCAGTTTAAAATAAAACCACAAACCAACTCATCTACTGCCTGTATACACAACATGCCTTTATCTGCTTTTAACAAATGAAAACGGACAAATTAACACGAAAAATAGAGTTCTTCAACCTCAGTTTTCACCCTATAGCACCGACTGTTTGCAATGCCCAAGAAGTGGTATGAACCGCTATTACAACACGATTCTTGAGCAGAGTGACAAAAATTTCCAATCAGTAGGATAACACTGGGGATTTTTAGTAGTACCCAACCACGTCTCACTTTTCGAGAAAAGCGGCTTTTTTGTTTGACTATTAGCTCAATATTGTGATTCTTTGTGTTTTGAAATTGAGGGAGAAAAAATGTTTCAATCTTTGATCGATTTCCATCCTTATTTACAGAACATAAACGGAAGAAAAAACCGTATATCGGTTATTTCTTAAACCAGTTATTTTGAGCGCTTTTCACAGTTCAGTTAAACTGGCATTGAAAAAGCCGATATAACCGAAAACCCGTCGTTTCAGCAAAATAATCGCCATCGTTACTCTCAGCTTTCTACCTTTCTTTAATCAAACCCGTATATGGACGCAGTTCTCTATGCGGTATAGAGAGTCCACGACAAACAAATGCAGCAATGAGCGTCTACAATGCATCACACTGCGTGTTAAGCTTCACAGAGGAAGTACTGTAACACAAAATAAACAACTTCATTTCGCCAGTACTTCATCTCCTTCCTTCCAAACTTCACAGACGTTCTCCTGCGTAACTTGGAGAAAGTGTACTGCGGAGAAATTGCTAAGCTAAAACTTGGAGGACGTTCACTCTGCAGTTGAGTGTGCGCCGATATGTAACTTCCTGGCAGGTTAAAACTGTGTGCCTGAACGAGGCTTGAACCTGGGATCTTCGCCCTTCACGCAAAAGCGCTCTACCAACTGAGCTACCCAAGTACGAGTCATGACCAATCGTCTCAGTTAGTAGAGTACTTGCACGTCGAAGGTAAAAGGCCTCAGGTTCCAGTCTCACTCCAGCACACAGTTTTAACCTGCCAGGAAGTTTCATATCAGCGCAAACTCCACCTCAGGGTGAAAATTCATTCCATAAACGAGCTAAACTTGTATTGTCATGCGTGGTTTATTATTATTATTTATTTGCGTCACCTCTGCCAGCCCCTGACACAAATTGAATCATTCAAACACACATACACCCATTATTCGCATACAGTTTTTGCATTCGTTGTAAACATATTTCTAACATCACGTTGTACTCCCATTATTCCCATGAGATATCACTCCAACCTCCAGTTCAATATGGAACACGTAGCATTCATGCCTCCAGTCAACTTTCCTGTCGTGTGCCACTTACATTGCATAAGTTATATGGAAGTGACGATATTTAATTTGTTAACGTTGTTCTCTGAAATTTATTCATAACTCCACGCAGTAGCCTGCTAGCAAAATACGCTACGCCACCCAAGCTGTCTGACTGTACATACTTAATGCTACCTGTGCGTAGTCGGGCTGGGTCAGTCGTGTGCGAAGGCAAATCAGAAAGTCTTTGCCCCTATTTTCTATAAGCTACGTAGTTCCCACACCGATTCATACATTTGTCCCATTGCAGCAGCAAATTTGATGTGCCCCTGGAACAGAATTTGTCTGGCCGATTATGGAACCACCTTCGGACTGCTGTTTTCGTTCATTATTACTTGTGAATGGCTGTTCTACCAGGAACTTCTTCAGTGGTGCTAAAACGTGGAAATCAGTAGGGGCGAGGTCTGGACTGTATGGTGGGTGGTCCGGAATGGCTGGTGCTTTTTGGCAGTTCTGAGTGCCACATGTAGTTTCGCATTGTCGTGCAGCAGAATCACGTTGTCCACATCGAGAATCCCTCGGCCTTCACCTGACGGCAGCTCTCGGATGTGACAGTGTGGAACAAATACTGTCGGCATTCTTGTGGCGTGAAATCCATCAGGAGCAGTCCACGCCTATCTCAAAAGGTCGTTAAAAAGGCTCTGAGCACTATGCGACTTAACTTCTGAGGTTATCAGTCGCCTAGAACTTAGAACTAATTAAACCTAACTAACCTAAGGATATCACACACATCCATGCCCGAGGTAAGATTCGAACCTGCGACCGTAGCGGTAGCTCGGCTCCAGACTGTAGCGCCTAGAACCGCATGGCCACTCCGGCCGGCAATAGGTTGTTAACATCATTTTCCAAGCAGATGGCGCTGAACGGATTTTTTTTTATTTTTTTTATTTTTTAATTATTTAATTTAATTTTATTTTATTTTATTTTATTTTGTCACAGGCGAACCTGGATGTTTCCACAGCATGCTCTGGTGCTTGAATTTCGTTATGAAATGCAGTATCCACGTTTTATCGCCAGTAATATGGGGGTCGAGGAAACTTTGACCCTCCTTGGAATACCATTGCAGATGATTCAGTGAAGACGTCATTCGCTTGCCTTCCATCATGTCGTCCAACTGCTTAGGCACCCACTGACATGAAACCTTCCGGTACCATAGCGCTCCTGGAACGATGTCGTAAGCACTCCCATACAATACGCCAAGATGTCGGGAAATGGCCGTGATTTGCACGCACCGATCTGCTTTCAACATTGCATCCGCGCGGGAATATGGTCATCAGTCAGCAAAAAACGCGGCCTCCACGATCGCTCATTGAGATGCTAGACTCCATGGCCTTTGTCGAACTAACAACACCACCACGACCTCACAATTCTCAAAACGAATCAGTTTTCCCCACATGTGGGCTGCATTTCCCTGTAGATCTCGATGGGTGTTCGTCACTTGCTCCATAGAAATCAAATCAAGCTTCGTTGCTCTAACGCCACGGACGTGTGAACCACAACCGCCGTGCGGCGGAGCTACCGGAAGATAAGGCCGGAACGAACCAAGATGGGTCCAACGCTGGGAATGGACATGTTGACTTCGCATTTATAACCTAATTTGGCTACAAAAAGTAAGGGCTTGGACTTGCTGATTTGGTCTCACTCATGTAGTGTCCCCCGTCGCGTTTTTCAATCTTTATCCGATGGTTAATTTCGAGAACCACTGTAGGTATTTTGATACGCTTCGCACTGATAGACAAACTGTTTTATTTACAAGGAAGGCTTGTGTCTAACATTTATTACCGCTACGCCAGACAACTCGTCCGGCTGCAGGCACAAGGGGAACCCGCCGTAGGCGGCTCTCTGACACAGTGGAAACTTGGTAGGTAGAAAGAGGAGCGAAAATAAAGGGACACGTACTTCGTCTTACAGTCAATAGTTTTCGAGAAAACCACACTCCAGCATTCGACGCTGTTTCATCAGTCCACTAGCGCATCGTACACTACTAACCATTAACATTGCTCCACAACGAAGATGAGGTGCTACAGACATGAAATATAACCAACAGGAAGAAGATGCTGTGATATGCAAATGATTAGCTTTCCACATTGTGCATTCACACAAAGTTGGCGCCGGTGGCGACACCTACAACGTGCTGACATGAGGAAAGTTTCCAACCGATTACTCACACACAAACAGCAGTTAACCGGCGTTGCCTGGTGAAACGTTGTTGTGATGCCTCGTGCAAGTAGGAGAAATGCGTACCAACACGTTTCCGACTTTGATAAGGGTCGGATTCTAGCCTATCGCAATTGCGGTTTATCGTATCGGGACATTGCTGCTCGCGTTGGTCGAGATCCAATGACTGTTAGCATAATATGGAATCAGTGTAACGGATCGTGCAGCCACGTGTCCATCCCTGAGACAACAGATGGGGACGTTTGCAAGACAACAACCACATGCACGAACAGTTCTACGACGTTTGCAGCAGCATGGACTATCAGCTCGGAGACCATAGCTGCGGTTACCCTTGACGCTGCATCACAGACAGGAGCGCCTGCGATGGTGTACTCAACGACGAACCTGGGTGCACGAATGGCAAAACGTTATTTTTTCGGATGAATCCAGGTTCTATTTACAGCATCATGATGGTCGCATCCGTGTTTGGCGACATCGCGGTGAACGCACATTGGAAGCGTGTATTCGCCATCGCCATACTGGCGCATCACCTGGCGTGATGGTATGGGGTGCCATTGGTTACACGTCTGGGTCACCTCTTGTTCGCACTGACGGCACTTTGAACAGTGGACATTACATTTCAGATGTGTTACGACCCGTGGCTCTGCCCATCATTCGATCCTTGCGAAACCCTACATTTCAGCAGGCTAATGCACGACCGCATGTTGCAGGTCCTGTACGGGCCTTTCTGGATACAGGAAATGTTCGACTGCTGCCCTGGCCAACACATTCTCCAGATCTCTCACCAACTGAAAACGTCTGGTTAATGGGTACCGAGCAACTGGCTCGTCACAATACGCCAGTCACTATTCTTAATGGACTGTGGTATCGTGTTGAAGCTGCATGGGCAGATGTACCTGTACACGCCATCCAAGCTCTGTTTGACTTAATGCTCAGGCTATCAAGGCCATTATTACGGCCAGAGGTGGTTGTTCTGGGCACTGATTTCTCTGGATCTATGTACCCAAATTGCGCGAAAATATACTCACATGTCAGTTTTAGAATAATATATTTGTCCAATGAATACCCGTTTATGATCTGCATTTCTTCTTGGTGTAGCAATTTTAATGGCCAGTAGTGTACTCATCCTAAATTATACTAAGGACAAAGACACACACCCATGTCCGACCGCTCATCTAATCCCGCGCGGCTGTAGTTAACTGCCAAAGCATTTGCAGCGAAGCGCCAGAGTTCGATGTGCATCTGGAAAGCAATGAAGCCTACGGTATCTGAGGTACAGAAACATGGTTGCGCCTGACATTGGTAGCTATAACGTTTTCGGGAAAGTATAACTTACTGTAAAAAAGATAGGGTAGTGGGAAATGCGTTTGTTGTATTTGTCTTAGTAAACAAGGAACTCAGACCCGCCGAGACAGAATTTAAAGCTGAATGAGAGATTCTTTGGGCAAGACTCTTTGGGCAAAATGGCAATTGTATCATTCGATCGACCAGCAGATTCACGTCCTGTTGTTGTTGTGGTCTTCAGTCCTGAGACTGGTTTGATGCAACTCTCCATGCTACTCTATCCTGTGCAAGCTTTTTCATCTCCCAGTACCTACTACAACATACATCCTTCTGAATCTGCTTAGTGTATTCATCTCTTCGTCTCCCTCTACGATTTTTACCCTCCACGCTGCCCTCCAATACTAAATTGGTGATCCCTTGACGCCTCAGAACATGTCCTACCAACCGATCCCTTCTTCTGGTCAAGTTGTGCCACAAACTTCTCTTTTCCCCAATCCTATTCAATACTTCCTCATTAGTTATGTGATCTACCCATCTAATCTTCAGCATTTTTCTGTGGCACCACATTTCGAAAGCTTCTATTCTCTTCTTGTCCAAAATATTTATCGTCCATGTTTCACTTCCATACATGGCTACACTCCATACGAATACTTTCAGAAAGGACATCCTGACACTTAAATCAATACTGGATGTTAACAAATTTCTCTTCTTCAGAAACGCTTTCCTTGCCATTGCCAGCCTACATTTTATATCCTCTCTATTTCGACCATCATCAGTTATTTTGCTCCCCAAATAGCAAAACTCCTATACTACTTGAAGTGTCTCATTTCCTAATCTAATTCCCTCAGCATCACCCGACTTAATTAGACTACATTCCATTATCCTTGTTTTGCTTTTGTTGATGTTCATCTTATATCCTCCTTTCAAGACACTGTCCATTCCATTCAACTGCTCTTCCAAGTCCTTTGCTGTCTCTGACAGAATTACAACGTCATCGGCGAACCTCAAAGTTTTTATTTCTTCTCCATGAATTTTAATACCTACTCCGAATTTTTCTTTTGTTTCCTTTACTGTTTGCTCAATATACAGATTGAACAACATCGGGGAGAGGCTACAACCCAGTCTTACTCCCTTCCCAACCACTGATTCCCTTTCATGTCCCTCGACTGTTATAACTGCCATCTGGTTTCTGTACAAATTGTAAATAGCCTTTCGCTCCCTGTATTTTACCCCTGCCACCGTTAGAATTTGAAAGAGAGTATTCCAGTCAACATTGTCAAAAGCTTTTTCTAAGTCTACAAATGCTAGAAACGTAGGTTTGCCTTTTCTTAATCTTTCTTCTAAGATACGTCGTAAGGCCAGTATTGCCTCACGTGTTCCAGTGTTTCTACGGAATCCAAACTGATCTTCCCCGAGGTTGGCTTCTACTAGTTTTTCCATTCGTCTGTAAAGAATTCGTGTTAGTATTTTGCAGCTGTGACTTATTAAACTGATAGTTCGGTAATTTTCACATCTGTCAACACCTGCTTTCTTTGAGATTGGAATTATTATATTCTTCTTGAAGTCTGGGGGTATGTCGCCTGTTTCATACATCTTGCTCACCAGATGGTAGAGTTTTGTCAGGACTGGCTCTCCCACGGCCGTCAGTAGTTCCAATGGAACATTGTCTACTCCGGGGGCCTTGTTTCGACTCAGGTCTTTCAGTGCTCTGACAAACTCTTCACGCAGTATCATATCTCCCATTTCATCTTCATCTACATCCTGTTCCATTTCCATAATATTGTCCTCAAGTACATCGCCCTTGTATAGACCCTCTAAATACTCCTTCCACCTTTCTGCTTTCCCTTCTTTGCTTAGAACTGGGTTTCCATCTGAGCTCTTGATATTGATACAAGTCGTTCTCTTATCTCCAAAGGTCTCTTTAATTTTCCTGTAGGCGGTATCTGTCTTACCCCTAGTGAGATAGGCCTCTACATCCTTACATTTGCCCTCTAGCCATCCCTGCTTAGCCATTTTGCACTTCCTGTCTATCACATTTTTGATACGTTTGTATTCCTTTTTGCCAGCTTCACTTACTGCATTTTTATATTTTCTCCTTTCATCAATTAAATTCAATATTTCTTCTGTTACCCAAGGATTTCTACTAGCCCTCCTCTTTTTACCTACTTGATCCTCTGCTGCCTTCACTACTTCATCCCTCAAAGCTACCCATTCTTCTTCTACTGTATTTATTTCCCCCATTCCTGTCAATTGCTCCCTTATGCTCTCCCTGAATCTCTGTACAACCTCTGGTTCTTTTAGTTTATCCAGGTCCCATCTCCTTAAATTCCCACCTTTTTGCAGTTTCTTCAGTTTTAATCTACAGGTCATAACCAATAGATTGTGGTCAGGGTCCGCATCTGCCCCTGGAAATGTCTTACAATCTAAAACCTGGTTCCTAAATCTCTGTCTTACCATTATATAATCTATCTCATACCTTTTAGTATCTCCAGTGTTCTTCCATGTATACAACCTTCTTTCATGATTCTTAAACCAAGTGTTAGTTATGATTATCTTGTGCTCTGTGCAAAATTCTACCAGGCGGCTTCCTCTTTCATTTCTTAGCCCCAATCCATATGCACCTACTATGTTTCCTTCTCTCCCTTTTCCTACACTCCTATTGTAAGCGAAAAGTTCAGAGGAAACCTCATTTGTTTGCACGTAAGTTCCCCAATCATACGGTAATTTTTGATGAAGATTTTGGTCATGCAACAACCCAATTGTAAAATTACAATTTTGGTAGAAACGATCATGACAACTCATCCTTGGAAATGTTATGCAATCGCTTCTTCGAAAACTACTTAGAACATAAAGATTGGAAACGAACTCTTGTACACCAACTTTTGTGTACAGTCACACGTGAGTGAGACAGCAACTGAAATATAGGCTACCAAAGCAAAAGCTAAAATGTTTAACTCCAGTTCATATATTCCTCAACAAAGGAAAAACCCAGAAGAATTACCCCACTTTAATTTTCGTAGCATGTAGAACATATCCTGAGCCAAAATATAATGAGATATTTCGAACAAAATGACCTACTTCATGCCAGCCAGCATCATTTCTGTATACATCGAACATGGGAGACCCAGCTCACACATTAACCATGTGATATAGTCGGAGTTTTGACCAATACAGTCTGACAGATGCAGTATTTCCTGATTTCCGAAAAGTATTTGACCCAGTACAACATCTGCACTTCCTATCAAAACCAATTCTAGAATTTTGCTCATGTGTGGAACCTGTACGAAACAGGAGAGCTTTACGAGTCCGAGGAGTGTAGTTCACATAGTAACACTGTCAGCAGGGGAGTAAGGGTGGCGGCACCCGACATTCAGGACAGAGATGGTGCTGGTTCATCTGAAGGGCCGCAAGGTATACCTCCCATGAAGAATTTCGACCATCAGTCCCGCTAAACAGCACTTCCTCAACGGTGGTAAAGTGTGCATAGTATGTCATGTAAGAGGGAATAACACAGATACAGTCGATTTTGAAACTGTTCTTCGGAATTTTTTTGTGAAAAAAATGACAGTTTCCCTTCACAAAGTATCATACAATGCAAGGATAAGAGATGTTAATATCAAATCTCTAAAAACAAGATTTATGTGACCCCTTGCTATATTCGCAACAACTTCTCAGATATAAAATCATTGGTAGGCTAAAAGCTCTTAGAGAAGTCAGTGAGCACGTAAGGCAATAACTTCAGGGACAGTGCTTTACCGATCCCGAACACTACGTTGTTTTAGAAGTATACGGTAGTTACGAATGGCAGACCACTTTGTTTCAGCATAAATAACTGCTTGATAGCTACATTAAGATACGTTATTCGTGATGTGCACAGTTTGCCAGCCGGCCGCTGTGGCCGAGCGGTTCTAGGCGCTGCAGTCCGGAACCGCGGGACTGCTACGGTGGCCGGTTCGAATCCTGCCTCGGGCATGGATGTGTGTGACGTCCTTAGGTTAGTTAGGTTTAAGTAGTTCTAAGTTCTAGGGGACAGATGACCTAAGATGTCAAGTCCCATAGTGCTCAGAGCCATTTGAACCATTTGAACAGTTTGCCCGTAAAATGCTGTTCAGCTGTGTTTCAATTTTGTTAAGGCAGATTCAGCAGTGAAATCATGGTTATCTAATGGGGTTGTTTTAAATATGATCTCAAATTGAAAAAAAAAAACTACTGTTTACAACAGACAGTGTTGAGAAAGATGTGGAAAACGATATAGACTGTCCACAAGATTGGTATGTCTCCACAGTAATTGCAGTAATTATCTGATCAAGTTTTATATTGTAAAATTGTTAATTTTCCAATTTATTGTTTATTCCTCACTAATATATTATAAAATAATGAAGTAATAATGAAACAGATTGCGCCCGTGTCTGTATGCGTATGTTCGTGTGTGTGTGTGTGAGAGAGAGAGAGAGGGAGGGAGAGAGAGAGAGAGAGAGAGAGAGAGAGAGAGAGAGAGAGAGAGAGAGGAAGAGAAGAAATTATTACTTTGGATAAGAGGCAATACAAGGTTGTACAGTATTTTGTAGCTTAGAGGTTGAGATATACAAATACGTCTGTACATAAATGATGCATAGTTGTAATCCTAGAATCACTTTTCACATTATTACGGAGGTATGGTAATGTATACAGTCAACACTGTGTTTCACAGAAATAATTAAAATACCATTTCCATCTGTCGTAAATTTCTAGAGATCTGTAATTATAACTGCATATAGCAATAGCGCTTAGCGTTCATCATTTAGCTTTCACCATTTAGCGTTAACTATTTGGTGTTTACCGTTATTTATACAGCATTTACTGTCTACCATATAGCACTTACCATTTAGTGTTTACCATTTAGCTTTTAGAGTTACCTGTTCAGTGTTTAAAGTCAAGCATTTACTGTTTACGATTAGCTTCCAGCATTTACTCATTAGCGTTTATCACTTATGGTAGTATTTAATGTTTAGTGTTTATGGTACCACATTTACCATTTACCATTTACCATTATATGTTTTATGTTTACCTTTTAGCATTCACTGGAGGTTATGTGGGGCATAAAAAACAAAGCTCATCTATTTCCACCATATTGCAATTTTGTTACATCTCTATGACTGGTCCGAAGAAATAGAGGTAAATAATAAAGGATACATTCGCTCTCTAAGTAAGTTGTGTAACTTGAATGCCATTTTCTATTGGAAATAATGCATATATTTGACTTTCAAATACATAACGAATATTTTTCACTTTCAAGTGTAGGCTGCATGTTTTACTGCATTTCTGACACGTGTGTCCAGGTGTTATTCCGTCATATACTTTTTCTACATTCATATAATGAGTTCCATACGCTAATTTTCTTACAAGGCTTTATGCCGGTGTAATATTTTACCCTTGTGTATACTCTTTCGTAAACTAATGTACGATGAAGAAATGCAGCGCTATGACTAGGCCTAGGTCGTTGTCACCATGTAAAAACAATTGCGTTAGAAATTGCAAACGGCGTCGTTTATGAGCTAAAGAAGACAACAGCTAGCCTTGTTGATTACAGACGGTATACTAACGGCAGTTTGCGATCTTGAACCGTGTGGCTGGCTGTGATTAGGATGTAAACAATAAGTTTATTTGAACTAGCAAGCTGCTGCGCGCACTCATTTGGAGGTGGTTCTATAATGAAGCTAATAAACCTTGCCTTATTGGCGTCTTGCTTGAAAACAAAATGTGGGGGTGCAGCAACGTGTAGTCAGTCGTCAGTTTTTCAGCAATCATAATATCCTCTGGCGAAAGGGCGGTCAAGTTCTAATCTTGAGGAAGTGTTACAGCATCAAGGAACCGTGCAGGATTTGAGGAAGAATATTGTTAGACATAAATGTCTCCACATACGAAAAATGAATTGACCAACATATACTACCTCCCCCTTCGGGATTTTGCGGAGACGTTTTTAATGTATCAACAAGGTGGCTGGCTCACCCAAGATTTTTGTAAGCGGTCAGCCGGTTACATTTCCCTGTGTTGTTATTTTAGCTCTTCTGTATTTTGTTTTCACTCTGTTTTACTTTCTATATCTTTCTTGATCTTCCCTCCTCACTGGTTTTAGTGCATGTGAGATTGCCTGTCCGATAGGGAGATTGTCTGGTCATTTCGTGGGCACGTTTGTACGACAGTTTTAGTTCTTATCCACATTCGTATGTTTCAATAAATGTCAGGGCGCTAATAACCTCGCTGTTGGCCGCCCATTACATGCCAAAACACACACATACACCTTTCAGGAATATATAGAAGGGGTTCGTAACGCCGTTATGGCTTTGGAGCTTGAGTGATGAGGAAGCGATCGAAACTGCTGTATTTTGCAAGGGGCTAAGCTCGAAGACCGATCGCGCTTGATATTTTGTAATAAGCCCGTGACTTTTGCCGAATTACACAAATTAGTGCATCAGACTCATTCGATTCGTTTCACCGATACTAAGCGGGAAGGTGCGAGGTGCGTTTCACAAAAACCGAGAGTTGGACAGGGCGCGGAGAGTAGTCGAGATGCCACGTTGGTTAAAGCCAAGTGGTGTTTCCGATGCGGTGATCCTGGACTAATAGTGAGCCGGTGTCTTGCGCCACGTAACCGGCGTCTGACCAGCTGACACCGAAACCGTGCGGGTGCGTTGAATTTTAAATATCCTATTTAATGCTGCAGCCGCATTCGACGTTCTGTAAATTTACTTTTGCCCCTTGTTTGTGCTGCAGTAAACCATGAATTCGTGTGTGCTTTAATTGATTCAGGCAGTATCCTTTAACTGCTTGATTATTACTTGTATATGTTCAGTCGCATCAGTTGTGAGTTTCCTAGCCTAAAGCCGGCCTTGCAGGGAGGTCGTACTGCCAATAGGCAGGTGTTGCCTCTGACTGGTAGCTATGAGTTTTCTTGGCCCGTCCAATTCGAAATTGTCAAGCATTTTTGCGTTAATGGTCTTGTGTTGCGACTGGATTCAGTTTAGTCGTTTTATCATGAATTATGTGGGTAGGACGTTTTCTTTTAAATTTTACCCCAAAAAGAGCTACGAATTGAGCCAGTGTATTCCAGTCACAGGGAAAAACAGCGTTACTGTGAATGATGTAAGTGTAAGCTGGTCATGTTTGTGATCCTGAGGTCAGTGATTCCGGTGTCAACCTGTTGTTGATTATAGGCTATTAAATAAGAAGTTGGTCTTAGAATCTGTGCCGCTGTCCGACTTGCACCACTATTTCACCTGGTTTTCTGGTACTTGTTCTTTTTTATATTCTTGATCTTCATCAGGCTTACCACGAGATCCCACTGACTGAAAATTCTAGACAACTGACAGCGTTTCGTCCGGATTGTATTATGTTCGAATTTAGCCGTGTACCATTTGGCTTATGGATTGGGGCTGCTGTTCTCTCCAGACTTCGGACATAATATTGGGGGATGTAAAATTTAAATGCCGGCCCGAGTGGCCGAGCGGTTCTAGGCGCTACAGTCTGGAACCACGCAACCGGTACGGTCGCAGGTTCGAATCTTGCCTCGGGCATGGATGTGTCTGATGTCCTTAGGTTAGTTAGGTTTAAGTAGTTCTAAGTTCTAGGGGACTGATGACCTCAGAAGTTAAGTCCCGTAGTGCTCAGAGCCATTTGAACCATTTTTGGAACATTTAAATCAGGTTGTTATTACTTATATGACATGCAATTTATAGTACTACCTTCCAACGACATTTAAAATACCCGGAGGAGGATTTGAGCCACTTTCTTGCCACTTGTCTTACTGTAGAGCCTTCGAGAACTAATTTACCTGAGTAGGAGTTTTATTCCCCTGATCATTTGGTTTCTGCTGGCCGGATCCGAGAAGATCAAGAAAGGAGCACGTACTTACAGATATTTTCCCTACCTAAGACCAAAAAGGGCGTCACCCGGTCCATTATGATAGCGAACTTCTGTCGACGAAAGTTCATCCCTAATTTTGACCAGATAGGGGCCCCCCTTGAACCCGGTGCGTAAGAAGAATCAGACATTTGAGTGCAGGGTGTCACGGCTGTCTCCCTGATTAACCGTCCAGCGCTAGCCATTTCTGACTACGCATATCTGTTTTGTCGTGCAGACCGACGGTTCAAAATTGGGTATCGCTGCGGTACTCTTCCCGGTAATCAGGGAGAACGTAGACCAATTGCGTGCGCTTCAAGGTCCCTTTCGCCAGTAGGACTTCAATATTATGTTTACGAGTGTGAGGCCCTGGTGGTAGTGTTCCCCCTCGAAAAGTTTGTTCGACGTCGATCACCGGGAACTTTGTCTTGAAACGGACAACCAAGCCGTAAGTGGGGTACTCGCCGGCCCAGGAACACGGGACGAATTGTCCAGCGAGCCATGGCATATCTGCGTTTCGCTTTACCATCAGGCATATTAGGGGAACTGACAACGCTATGGCAGAAGCACTGAGTCGAATGTTCGAGCAGAGGTGCAGTCACCACAATAAGGAACAGGGAATAAGGGAACCAGCTTGGGTTCCTGAGGTACTAACCATGGTCCATAAGTTATTTTGTAATTTGGAGCACCATCAAGACCATGACCCTGCTCTGTCTAAGACTGAACAAAATCTATTAAGCGGCAAATCACGCCGAATATAACATGCAAAAGGGAATATTCTGTTATTAGAGCAAGCGGGATAAGCAGACCAAGATTTGTGTTACGGAAAACTTGGTTGCCGCAATTTTCCATGGCTTTCATAAGTTTGTGATTGGAGGGCATTTAGCAATCTGTTGGATCCTTGGCCGGGTTAGGGAACTTCTTAGTTGACCTTGCTTGTATCAAGATATATAGCATTTGGTGGGACAGTGCCATGAATGTAAAATTGCTAAACCCAGTTCCAATATACAATGAAGGCTTTCACGACCAGATGGTACTGTTGTTGATAATTCTTCCGGGTTATATGGCCGTGGTCCATGGAATTCTTCTATTCCTAACGTTTAGTCCAATACTACATTGGACATCCTC
The DNA here is from genome assembly GCF_021461395.2 of Schistocerca americana. Taxonomy (NCBI): domain Eukaryota; kingdom Metazoa; phylum Arthropoda; class Insecta; order Orthoptera; family Acrididae; genus Schistocerca; species Schistocerca americana. The sequence goes on from NC_060121.1 coordinate 65,782,772, forward strand.
AGAGGAATGGCTGGTCCTGCTGAGTGCGATCACTCCTACGCATGCACCAGGGGAAGAGATTATTGTGAATGTGGAAGCAGGGATTCGAACTGTCCCTAACGCAACTGCTAATGCAATTCGTTTTGAAATCACAAGGGTCATATTCCATATTGAGCCATTGGAGAGCAATTTAACTAGGGAGGAGGGAAAGGCCCTCAGGGATTTAAATGCGGATGAAGGGATAGTTGTCCTTCCATCTGATAAAGACAATGCCACTGTGGTGATGAACAAAGAGGACTACAGATGTAACATTTTGGATCCATTAGTGGCGGGACATTACAATAAACTTAGAACAGACCCGACGGCTGTTATTTTGAGGAAAACTAATACGTTGATAAAGTCTTCTGCTTCCATTGCACACAAGGATAAAAACGTTTTGCTAAGGAGTGAAGCTGAGAGTCCCAGACTTTATGGTTTACCTAAAGTTCACAAAATAAATCTCCCTCTGAGACCCATTGTTACTGCGATCGATTCCCCTACTTATCAAATATCTAGGTATCTAGGTACTCTTCTACAACCATACATTGGTAAGACTGATTCTTATGTGAGGGATTCACGTCATTTTATTGGGAAATTGAAGCTCTATCCTTGGCTCCTGTAGACATTCTTGTCAGCTTTGATATTGTATCTCTGTTTACTATGATTCCGGTCAATGAAATTATGGTTCACATAACGTAAGTTTTCCCTGAAGATTTGACCGCTCTGTTTAGACACTGTCTCACATCTCGCCAGTTTCAGTGGGATGAGGAGTTTTATGAGGAAGTGGATGGTGTTGCCGTGGGTAACCCATTGAGCCCTGCGATTGCCAATTTTTACATGGAGAAATTTGAACAATTAGCGTAGAATAAAGCAAATAAGAAACCATGTTGTTGGTATCGTTATGTAGAAGACACATTCGTGGTTTGGACACACGGTAAAAAAGCCTTAGATGAATTTTTTCATTATCTTAATAGCATAAACCCTAAAATTCAGTTTACCATTGAAGTGGAAAAAGACCAGGCTATTTCGTTTCTCGATGTGTTAGCCATGAGACAGACCGATGGCAGTCTAAAACATAAAGTGTTTCGGAACAGCACACATACTGATAAATAGTTACATAAGAACTTCAATCATCACCCACAACAAAAAAGAGGTGTAATCAAAAGTTTAGTGGACAGGGCAAAACGGATTTGTACGCCGGAACATCTGGATACGGAACTGAATAATCTGAAACAGGCCTTCGAGAAGAATGGATACTCAAACAAAGAAATTAATAGAGTGTTAAGATCTAATTACAGCAGGCCAAAGGACAAGCATGGTACACAGCAGTGGAAGAATACGGTGTCTTTACCTTTCATTAGTAAGGTTACAGATCGATTCGGCCAAATTTTGCTGAAACATAAAGTGAAACCGGTATTCAAACCTACCAGCAAAAGAGGACAAGTACTTCGTTCTGTTAAAGATAGAAGGCCACCATTATCATCTAGCGGTGTGGATGAAATTCCGTGTACTTGTGCAAGGTCTACATTGGTACTACGAAAAGAAGTGTGAATACGAGGGTAAAGGAGCATAAAAGTCTTTGCCGACTGGGAAAAATAGATAAATCGGCCGTTGCGGAACGTGCACTTCAGTCAGGTGACCATGTAGTTAAGTTTTCTGAAACTACAGTTTTAAGTGCTACCACGAACTATTATCCACGACTGTATAGGGAGGCTATTGAAATTTATAAACATGAAGACAATTTTAATAGAAAAGAAGAGGCCTTGAAATTAAGCGAGATATCGACAGTGGCGTTACAGAAACGATAAGTGATTTTTATCTATGACGGACTATTATCGATAGTTATATTTTATCCTTGACTAGTTTTCTCTCTGCTACTATGTGCAAGATAGACCACGCCCACTTTCCTCGGTATTTAGGCCGCTTTCCGACGCCCGACTCGTCAGTCGGCAGGACTCAGCAGGTCCAGCCATACCTCTGAGGATGTCCAACGTAGTATTGGACGAAACGTTAGGAACAGAAGAATACCATGTACCATGGCCATATAACCCGGAAGAATTATCAACACAAGTTCCAATACTTGCAGGGGATTTTCGAAATCGTCCAGTGATCACTTTCTCATGAATACGCTCTTTGTTGATTACGTCCGCTCCTCCCATGTAATAGTGACAGCAACCGGTACATTCTGTTAATGTGTTGATGCCTGCTCAGATTAGTCTGGTTGGTACCAAGAAGTAGGATGACTGTTGGGTGAACTGTTCTTCACTCGTCACCGATGTTTTTCATAAATGTCACTCCCTGTACCATTGCCGTGCAATGATCCTGTCTTCTTTTCTACAACTGGTTACAGATTCTGCTTCGACAACGCACTATCTCATTCGACGACTATACCATACTGACCGAAACCATGATTTGTTGAAGGAGTGAACTACAATCTGCAGGCAGCCATTATTATTTTCCATTCTCATTCACTCCACAAGTGGGTTCCTTTTTTACCATGGTTTAATTTGGCGGTCTACCACGAAGTCCTTAAAACCACCCCCTTCCTTGATGTTAAGTTTTCTAGAGTACATATCTCCAAGGTCAAGGGATGGACGTAAATTCTCCGTTCCTCGTTTGACATAAATTAGCGGACGGGAGTTGTGGAGATTTTGATGGGGAATAATGAGCTGTGGCGCTTGATTCGATATATCACTAGTGGGCTGGCTCCCGATCCTTGCATGGAAAATTGTGTGGCTGGTGGTATGAAGCAAGTCCCACAGATGACGCGAGTGGCATGTCGGCATCGAGTGAGTCCACAGAATGAGGAAGCTTAGCTGCGCTATGGAGCGCAGGAGCAGTTGCGAACTTAGAGATGGTGCCGCGAGTGGCGTGTGTGGAGTCAAGGAGAGGGACTGTGTTGTGCCCTGGTCGGTGAGGTTGCCTGCCTGTGTGGTGTTTGGACGCCGGCCTCACTACTGGGAAGAGCGAAGACCTTCAGCTGCTGATTTTCAACCAGCACCTTTCGGTGACCCATGTGACCAATTCCAGTTTCTGAATATGGTAAGACACTTCGCCTGATAACGGCATGTTTACATGTAAACGAGAACGCCGTGCTCTGCTTGAAAGTTCTAGTGAAACTTATGGACAAGAGTTCCAGCATTTGTTGAGGCGTAATTAGGCTCCACATAAGACAGCTAATGTTCTGAAGGAGTGTAATATGTGATAGTCAAAATGTTATATAGTTGTGGCTGTTAGACAGATCGCTTTGCTCTTATTAGCCCAATATTTTACTTTGAGTTTGGTGGCTATTATTAATGTTCCAGCAATAATATTCATTGCCTGGCTTTTGGTGGAGTCCTCAGTTTGTTGTAGCTTCAATTCAAAGCAATTGCTAATGTGAACAGGCAGTTTTTGTATAGAGTAATGTAGGAACTTTACTCTCACTTCCCTTAGGTGGAATTGGTTTGTTCCCTCTTTGCAATTTTTCATCCTTGTATGCAACAATATGTTCATTTAGAGTTATAGTGTGCCGTAGTTGAGTCCATCTGGGGGCCTGGTGATCTGGGTAGTTGACAGGCGGCAGTTTAGGGCAGATCTCCGCTGCCATGGCCGGTCACGGGTCTGGTGCTGCTCCCTTGGTGACAGTGAGGTGCTGGTGTTAGAAAAGGCCGAGCCATCTCATGTCGGCCTGATTGCAGTTGGAGGTAAGAAGTGTGAAACAGTAAAAAGTTTACTGTATGTACCTTACTCTCTTATACACATATGGCTTTATTCAGACGACCGCCAACGTTTAAATTCGGACCTTATTTCGCACTGATGTCTTGGTGTTTAATGAATCATTTGTTGAGCGTCTTCAATATCTTACACTTCGTGAACACAGTGGCGCATGTTTCTTAATTACAATTGTTAATGGGAAGGTTATTAACTTAGTCTAGTAAGAGACAGGCGCGTATTTTTCAAAAATTGCAAATATTGTTCAAATTGTCTTTAACAGATAAATTGTTATAGACAGGTGGTTTAGTGAGCGCTAGGCGGATGTTTTCTTAAGCCTAAAATTCATTTATATTCTTACGAACATCAGCTTTTTGGAGTACTGTGAAGAATATTAACTACAAACGGTTTACTGTGTACTAAATACTTCACTGGTGTATTTCATGCAGGAAGAAATTTGCAGCATTGATCCACATATTCACTGGTTAAACTTGTACAAATGAATTATCGTCCAAACTGTGAATGATATGGCCGTCTCTGCTCTAACCATCCCACTCCATAGCCTTGTATTCTGAACTGTCCCTATGACCGCCCCCCCCCTCCCCACCCACTGGGGACAACACTCTTTGGTCAGTTCGTGCTTGGCTACCATGGGGCCTCAGCCTTTGCAGCATCTTTTGCCTTCTGTGCTGCATGTCTTTCCTCCTGCTATCCTTTTTCTGCATCTTTGGAGAACCTGTCTGCGATATTTTTTGGAACGTGTTCTGAATTTTCAGTAGCCTGACATCAGAACAGGCCCCACAATATTTTTTTTTCTTTCTTTCCACTTCGTACTCAATCTCCTATTATTCATCCGCTTCAACGCTTGAGGTTCCTCTTTATTTGTTTCTCCTCCATCCCTGGGTGCTCCTGAAAGCTAGCCCATGCATCCGCCACATAACAGGTGACTGAGTAACACGTAATTCCCAGCCGTGGGTAGACAGGTAGGGTTCGCATGCACTCCCTGGCATAGGACAGCCACAGGGAGAGGTGACTGATTGCCTGAGCTATTACCTTCCCAAATTTCCAACTGGCCACTCTGTCAGGAGCTTGGGAGGTGTGACATGAGGTGTGAACGATCACCTAAAGTGGGTATGCCACCCCTCTGAGAAGGGGCCCAAGTTGGACGGAGCACGCCACTGCGTTTGAGACGCTGGCAATCACGGGGGATTTTCTCACAATGATCCAGTCACCATCTCAGTCTACATCTACTAAATGCAGATGGAATGAAGATAAACATTCCCAGACTCTCTCAGCTTCACGTCGGGTCCTTGTGGTCTCATACACCGAAGAAGGTCAGTCCTTTTCTACAGTTAATCCGTTCAGAGAGGTGCTGATGCCGTTACCGGCCCTGTGAAATCCTGCTCTCCTTTATGTAATGGCAATTTGCTTAGGAAGACTAACGGTGATACTCAAGCCCAACGACTGCTGGCAGCTTCGCTCCTCCATGACTAACCTGTTCATGTTGAGGCCCATCGAAAGCTGGATTTTTCGTGTGTCGTTATTTACACATGGTTGCTCGACGATCTGACCGTCGTGAATGAAGTCCATCGGGTAATGTAAAAGGTTGATGCAACCTTAGTGGCTAAATGCACTCTTGTTCTCACGTTCGATAGGATAGTGCTCCCATCAGTGATCAGAGCAGGCTATAAAGTCATCAAAGTCCAGCTGTACATTCCAAATTCGATACAGTACTACCAGTGTCAACCTTACAATCACACTCGAAGGTCCTGTCGAAACAGAATCAAATGTGTTACTAGTGTTAGGGATGCTCATGAGGGCGATGGCCCACCTCCTTCTTCCCACTATATCAACTGCAATGGCAACCATGCAGCATTATCCCGAGGATGTCACATGTATCTCGATGAGGGGACCGCCTGGGAGATCTGGGTAAAGAAAACGTCCTTATGCTTTCTCTCCCAAGCTGTTGGTTACTAGAAAACCCTGCATTTTGCCATCTGGCACTTACACTACTGTTCTTGCTACACCTTGCTCCACGAAAGACACATCCACGCTGGCTTGAGACCTCAAATTCTGCACCAGAGTTGTAAAATCGCCCAGTGTAACGGTAGCATCCCCATCTCCTTCTCCTTCCAGCTGTGCAACAAGCAACTATACCTTCACCTTTTGGGGCGAATTCACTGCTACACAATCGAGAGCCTGGAAAGGACAGAAGTAAATCTCCCATGAGCACTTTTTACATCCCTCTGGCCAACAAACATGCGAGTATTCCTCCGCCAACCGCAAAGGCTCCCAGAAATCTTACAAAGGCAAATGGTCTCATTTGCCTAATCGACTATCCTCTACAACGGTGTCGATGGTGCGCACCGCCAACCGCTTTTCCGCCCTGAAACCCGCAGGCCAACCCAGTTAGGATGCTGATGTCTTTGTAGATCTCATGAAACAGGATCCTCCAGCCCCTGAACCATGTAGCAGTGAGTCTTGGAAGGCTGGCACTCGGTGACTGCCGAGGTGACAACTCTTCATTTGTTTCCCTCCTCCGCTTTCCCTGTCGCGACTCTTCCTCAATGGAATGTTCACAGCATTAGATCCAACAGGAAGGAATTACGGCTACTCTTGAAATCACGGGGTCCATTTCCTTTCTGCCTCCAGAAAACTAAATTGCGTCCTTGCAACTCCTTTGACCTCTCGCATTCTTTTCCAGTCGGCTTACACCTTCCCCCAAGGACGGCATTCTGTCTCATAGGGAAGTCATGCTGCTCATCCAGGATTACATTTATAGTCAAACCATCTCAATGAACACCCAGTTGCATGCTGTTGCAGCCCATATTTTCCTTCCTCATTTAAACTTTTCTCTTTGTAATGTCTACATCCCTCTATCGTCAGGTGTTGAGCCATGCCGGTCTTGCAGCTATCGATATCCGTTCAGAGATGCTGACTTTTCGGCGCTTGTGTCTCGGCCGCGAGGTGGCGCGGCGGTGACTGGATCGGCGGCCGACCGGGAGAGGTTCTTTGGAGGTGGAGAGAAGGCGGTGCGACCGCCCGTGGAAGGGAGGTAACCCGGTCGGTGAAGTGGTGTTTTGAAAAGTCATTGTACAGGCGACAGTTGTAACGGTTGTGTCTTGCGATGGTCTACACAGCCAAGCAGTTGGTGGCCGTTAAGCGATTACATTTTATTGGAAGACTGTACTGGCGACCTACTTCTCTGACGATTATTTCGCTGGCGTGATAAGGTGACATCATTCTGTTTATGTCTTTCACTGGTGACTCACTTTTCACCGTCCGTATTGCAAGTGCTCAGTTATGAAATTCTGTTAGTAATCCATGTTGTGGTCGGACACTACGAAATTTGTTGGACAATTCTAATCGAACTGTTATTGCTCGGTGTCTAGTGACGTCGGTATTCTGCCTTACCACCCGGGCCGTGGGGCTTATTGTGTATAATGTTTTAAAACTGAGTGTTTAGTTTCTTCCAGACACTATTGTAGATCTTGAACTGTAGGATGTACCAAAGTACGCTAACTCCGTGAGATACTTGTGCGGAGGTTTGAATGTCGGCACCAACCAAGGGCTCGATTTACGTAAGGATATAATATCATCTGGTGTTCTTTTGGGGCATCACGTGTGCAAGTGATCTCAATCGGTCACTTGAAATATCTCATCCGGAGTCCTCTTTAATTATTACTTGTAAGCTATATTTAGCAGTCCCAATTTGTTTTAATTCTTGCGATACTGCTACCATGCCCTTTTATTTAAAGTTGTTTTAAGTGACTGATTTTGGTGTTATTAACATAGCACTGTATCAGACATTTGGTTGTGGCATGTAGTTGCTGCATCAGCACACGCTTGGACTATAATTGTTGACAATGTGTTCTACACCTGCGCCTATGTGGTTGGTCTGAGCCACCCCTCCCAGATGCACACAATGAGATCCGTCTGAGTTAACCGTTTGGGGTGGGGGGGGGGGTGGGGAGGGTCACGCGTAAAGTGAATTCGGACGCACCCACTGTGCTTCGCGCCCTCCGTCGGGCCGACAAATCGGGCCCGAGCGGCACAACCAGGTGTGGCCCGCGTTAGCCGCTCCGACGGACGTTCATATCCGCACTTGGTCGATGCCGAGAGCTGGGAAATATTTGTAAGAGAAGTGTCTGATGTATATTATTTCCTGTCTAGTTGGGAGCCCGTATGTAAGGTTACTGTTTGTTTTAAACGAATATATTTCTGGAAGGATTCAAAAATGTCTGTAAGTGAATTTACGATAGCCCTTTGGGAGGGCAGTATTTTCAATTTTCTATAAAAAGGGTATTACATTTCTCATTTGAAAAGTTGTTATACATTCATTGTTAACTAAAGCCAAGTGATAGGCTTCGTGTATAAATGATCTCTCACTGGGAGTTTATTATTATAAATGTTATTTCTTCACTATTTTTAATACAAAACATAGTTACCCTTTCTTTTATAAACGAATATGTCTGGGAAAGCTTTTAAATCTGTCTCCAAGTGAACTTACGGTAGCCCTTTGGGCGTTCAGTGTATCCTATTTTTTGTAAAAGGATATTATCTTTCTGATTTGAAAATTTGTTGCACTTTCTTTGGTGTTTAAAGCCAACTGAGGAGCTTCATGTACATACGTTCCATTTGAAGTTTATGACAACTGTTATTTGTGTAGATTGACTTCCATAAAAGCTGTGATCAATAAAAGGTGAATGCTCCCCTGCCAAAAGGTCCACTCCTTCCACTTAGTCCTTTGGGTGTTTTATGATACGCCGAGGTAATACCGGTATAAGGTGTCACCGGGGAAGACTTCCTCCAGCTTATTGGTCAGCTGCCTCACCCCTTGTGCCTGTCGTCTCGAGTGGTCTGTTCTCTTTGACATGTACTCGAGCGATCATTTCCCGTGTGTTATCCATTTACTCCTCCTACCCCACCAATGTGTAAACCCAACTGGCAGCTTTCTAAGGCTAAATAGGGGCTTTACTCCTCCCTGCCGATCTTCGCCAAGTAATATTTTCCCAATTCTCATGAACAGGTACAATACCTTACAAACGTTATCCTGACCGCCACAGAATGCTCTATTCCTCTCACTTTCTCTTTACCTCTCCGTGTCCCGGTCCCTTGGTGGACTGAGGAGTGTCACGACGCCATTTGCGCGCGAAGACGTGCTCTCTGCTTTTCTAACCCTCATCCTACATTGGAGAAATGCATCCATAATAAGCAGTTGCGTGCGCAGTGTCATTCTATTCTTAGGGACAGCAAAGAAGATAGTCGTATTTAATTTACTAGATCTTTTGGCAGTTCCACTCCCTCTTCTGTCGTGTGGGCCAACCTCCGGCGGCTCTCTGGGACCAAGGCCCATTCCTCAATTTCCGGCCTGACCGTAACGGATCTCACTGTGGACCGCATTGCTCTCTGGAACACCTTACACCTCTATTTTTCGGAGATTTCGAGCTCTACCCATTACCGCCCTGCCTTTCTCCATCGGAAACGAGTGGAGGAGGCCCGGGTGATACCCATTTCTTCTCAGAATCGTGAACACTACCATGCTGCCTTTACTACGAAGAAGCTAAACCACCGCAACCTTCTGCCTCGGGGCTGGACGATGTTATCATTCAGATGTTGCAGCACCTTTCTCTTGTGGGCAAGCACTTTCTCCTTCATACATAAAGTCGCATTTGAGCAGACTGCACGTTTCCCAGACACTGTCTTACCAATATCTAATACCTGTAAGGACAAACACCTTCCTCATACTTACCGCCCCATTTCTCTCACTAGGTGTGTTTGCAAGGTGACGGAACATATGATTCATGCCCAGCTGTTATGGTTTCTCGTATCTCGCAATTTATTAACCACTGCCCAGTGTGGATTCCGAGCGAGTCATTCTGCATTCGACAATCTCGTCACTCTGTCAGTCTATTTCATTTACGGTTTTCTGCTGAAACACCAGACTGTGGCTGTGTTTTTTGATGTGGAGAAAGCCTACGAGACCTGCTGGACGACTGGTATCCTCTGTACTCTATACACTTGGGGTTTCCGACGTTGCCTGTCCTATCTCCGTCAGGAATTTTTTAAAGACGGAGTTTTCATGGTCCGGGTGGATTCTGCCTTGTTGGACACCTTCATGCAGAAAAATTGGGTGCTTCAAGGTTCTGTCCTAAGCGTCGTCCCCTTTGCTGTAGCCATTAAACCTGTTATGAACTGTCTCCCACCGGACATCTCTTTCTCCCTTTACGTCGACGATTTTGCTATCTGTTGCATTTCTCCACGGACCTGTCGCCTTGAGCGTCGTCTTTAGCGATGTCTTTACTCGTGGAGTATCGACTACGGTTTTCGCTTTTCTACTGAAAAAACATTTTGTATGAATTTCTGGCAGCGAAATGGGTTTCTTCCAGGGTCTTTTCACCTTGGGCCCATTACCCATACGTTCGATGAAATTACGAAATTCCTGTGACTCATTCGTGATATAAAACGTCCTTGGTCCTCCCATTACCTGATCCGACCGCCCACTGCACCCGCTCTGCAGTGTCCTACATGTCGTAAGCGGTACTTCCTAGGGAGCGTATGGGACCACTAAACTCCATTTGTATCGATCCATTGTCCGTTCGAAACTAGACTATAGGTGTTTCGTCTATGCATCTGCACGTCTTTCCATCTTACACCGTGTGATTACACTCCACAATTTTACACTACCTTGGTTGAGAGTCTCTAAGCTGAAGCTGCTAAACTACCTCTCTCCTACCGCCGTGACTTCTCCTCTGCAGATGCGCATGCCGTTTGTGTGTCGTGCGTGGCCACCCATCCTGTGCCTCCTCCTTCGATGACTCCTTTGACTGCCATTATGCAGCACGTCCCTCCTCTCTGCTACCTCCCGGAGTTCGCTCTCGGCTGTTGCTCCAGCAGCTTAACAAGACGCTACTTGCCTCTTTCCCGATTGGTGTGAACCCTTCACCACATTGCCTACGTACGGCAGCCCGTGTTAACCTTGGACTTAATTCACTTCGTAAGGAAACTACTCCAGATTCGATCTATCGCTGTAAGTTTCTCAGAACTCACAGATAGTGCATTTGTATACGCTGATGGCTCTCGTACCGGCCATGGTGTCGGGCGTGCCTCTATCAGTGGCACCGACGACTTTCGGTATCGGCTTCCAGAACACTACTCACTATTTACAGCAGGACTCTTCGCCCTGTATCACGCCACACAGTACATCAGGCGACACAGACTTTTCAGTTGTGTCATCTGCTCTGACTCTCTGTGCCCTTCAGAGCTTCTAACTGCCGTCCACCGTCCACCCTTCAGTGCAACCGGTCCAAGAAAGCTTCCACTTGCTCCCTCTTGAGGGAACCATCGTGACGTTAATGTGGGTTCCTGGTACGTCGGTCTGACGGGAAATGAGGCCGCTGACGCTGCTGCCAAGCCTGCAGTCCCCCTACCCCGCGCCGCTATCTCTTCCATTCCTTCCCATGATCTCCGCGTTGCCATCTGTCAGCAGTTGGTGTCACTTTGGCACCACTACAAGTCTTCCCTTCATGGCAACAAGCTCCGGGGAATAAAAATATCCTAACGGGCTTGGCCGACGTCCTCTCGGCCCTCTCGCCGTGATGAGATCATTTTAGCCAGATTCCGTATTGAAGACTGTCGTTTTAGCCATCGCCATTGGTTAAGTGGTGATCCCCCACCGCTTTGTGCTCGTTGTCATCAGCCATTGACAGTTCGCCATTTCCTGACAGAATGCCCCCTTTTTAAACCACTTTCGTTCTAATGTATGTATGCCGCCTGAATTACCGGCCGTTCAACCGAGCGACGCGCGAGCTGCCACATGCGTATTACTTTCTATCCGTCACAGCAGTATGGCGAAGCACATTTAATCTTTAGTTCGGAACCTCCACTGTCTCTACTGAGCATTTTATGGACCTTTCTCCTTCTTCTTAACGTTCTTCCCTCAATCGATTGAGCTTAACGTGTAGTCATTTTCAAGTCCTTTTTCGTATATGTGTACTAAGGTTCTGACATGGTCGCGTATTACCTTAGTTGTTTTATCGCCCTAAAATAAAGCAAAAGAAACCTATCACCGTCCTTTCATTTAGCAATTGTGAAGCATTGCCGGGTTCACTAGGGCATTATACACTCCTGGAAATGGAAAAAAGAACACATTGACACCGGTGTGTCAGACCCACCATACTTGCTCCGGACACTGCGAGAGGGCTGTACAAGCAATGATCACACGCACGGCACAGCGGACACACCAGGAACCGCGGTGTTGGCCGTCGAATGGCGCTAGCTGCGCATCATTTGTGCACCGCCGCCGTCAGTGTCACCCAGTTTGCCGTGGCATACGGAGCTCCATCGCAGTCTTTAACACTGGTAGCATGCCGCGACAGCGTGGACGTGAACCGTATGTGCAGTTGACGGACTTTGAGCGAGGGCGTATAGTGGGCATGCGGGAGGCCGGGTGGACGTACCGCCGAATTGCTCAACACGTGGGGCGTGAGGTCTCCACAGTACATCGATGTTGTCGCCAGTGGTCGGCGGAAGGTGCACGTGCCCGTCGACCTGGGACCGGACCGCAGCGACGCACGGATGCACGCCAAGACCGTAGGATCCTACGCAGTGCCGTAGGGGACCGCACCGCCACTTCCCAGCAAATTAGGGACACTGTTGCTCCTGGGGTATCGGCGAGGACCATTCGCAACCGTCTCCATGAAGCTGGGCTACGGTCCCGCACACCGTTAGGCCGTCTTCCGCTCACGCCCCAACATCGTGCAGCCCGCCTCCAGTGGTGTCGCGACAGGCGTGAATGGAGGGACGAATGGAGACGTGTCGTCTTCAGCGATGAGAGTCGCTTCTGCCTTGGTGCCAATGATGGTCGTATGCGTGTTTGGCGCCGTGCAGGTGAGCGCCACAATCGGGACTGCATACGACCGAGGCACACAGGGCCAACACCCGGCATCATGGTGTGGGGAGCGATCTCCTACACTGGCTGTACACCACTGGTGATCGTCGAGGGGACACTGAATAGTGCACGGTACATCCAAACCGTCATCGAACCCATCGTTCTACCATTCCTAGACCGGCAAAGGAACTTGCTGTTCCAAGAGGACAATGCACGTCTGCATGTATCCCGTGCCACCCAACGTCCTCTAGAAGGTGCAAGTCAACTACCCTGGCCAGCAAGATCTCCGGATCTGTCCCCCATTGAGCATGTTTGGGACTGGATGAGGCGTCGTCTCACCTGGTCTGCACGTCCAGCACGAACGCTGGTCCAACTGAGGCGCCAGGTGGAAATGGCATGGCAAGCCGTTCCACAGGACTACATCCAGCATCTCTACGATCGTCTCCATGGGAGAATAGCAGCCTGCATTGCTGCGAAAGGTGGATATACACTGTACTAGTGCCGACATTGTGCATGCTCTGTTGCCTGTGTCTATGTGCCTGTGGTTCTGTCAGTGTGATCATGTGATGTATCTGACCCCAGGAATGTGTCAATAAAGTTTCCCCTTCCTGGGACAATGAATTCACGGTGTTCTTATTTCAATTTCCAGGAGTGTATATGTAATCCTTTCTGTACGTCATTCTCGTATTCACAGTGCCGGATCAGCACACGGAGACCAAAATTGGAACAAATTTTTTTCAACCAACATTGAATAACTGTTAAATTCGTGGTTTTTTGATTTAATCCTTAGATAACTTCTGATGTTACTGACTCTATTGCCCATTAAGTACTGACACATTAATCGATAAACATGCGTATGCACTTCTGTTCTCCGCTGTTAGTCGAGTCTGTTGAGTAAACTGTAAGTGGAATGTTACATTCACATTTGGCGAAGTGCAATTACGCCGCTTATTGCTAAACTATTGTATATCTGTTCTTTTGTGGTAACATACGTTTATCAGCAGATAAATTACTATCTATCAGGGCTGACATATTAACACGTTGGGCTGACTTCATGAAACCAGGTTTCTAGATGGTACTGAAGTGATAAGTATGTACTGGGATATTTTTATCGCTTCTATTTGTGTTTAATTGGGAGAGGCAAATGTTCGTGTGCTTCCCTGCAAAAGGAACTTGTAGTTCTGTTGAGTGGTCAACTGTGAGTTGCTAGGCCACTAGTCACCGTAGAGAAATCCTTCGTCAGGTTCGTGGCATTTACGATGGTTTTGAACGTTATTAGGAGTATGGTATTTCGATCTTGTGGAATCGGTACTAACTTAGTTATACATGAAACAAGCACTTGTGATCAATAATTTTTGAAACTGAACACTGTATTTAACGTTGGGGTTCGCTGTGTGGATATCTGTATTGAAGTTCTGCAGGCGAAATCCTTTTCTTCTGCTGATTATATGAACTATTACTGTGGATCAAACGTATATAATTGTACGGAACCTTAGTCTAAAACTTTCGACGATTATTGACTGTAGATATGTTTTTCCCCGTTGGTGGCTATAGCATCTGTAATGAAACTTATTACTGGGTTGCTGTGGGCTGTTGTAATAGGCAGTTTAATTAGAATGGAATACTATGAGTAACTTTGATTGCCAATTTCATCGTTGTAATTTGCAGTGATGACAAGTCGTAGCTAGAATAATGGAGCAGTCCCCATCCTTCAATCCTCTCCCCTTCCCAGCACCCTCCCATCTCGATTATGTTAACTTTAATTTTGACAAAGTGGAGTTATTAATCATCTTCATATTTCTTAAGAATATTAAATACTTTGCAATCCATTGATCTGATGACTTGATTCATTTGCTAGGAGAAAGTGTATACTGGACTTTGTAAATGTTGTCGCATGAGCAACTTAAAGCTACAAAGCTGAACTGTTTCAGATTTCTAATACTGATTGTCTACTACTTGTGTTCAATATTAACGCCTTGCTGAATTATTACGCTGCGCTTTAGTGCGCACTTGCACTGAAACTATTGCTATGTTGTGGGACGTTCAGTTGGATTCAGCTCAATGTACTTTATGTTACTTCAGTCCCCAAGTTATCCCTCATTAGAACTTTGTTTGCAAAATTTCTGCATTCTACAGGGGATGACGTTCCCATGTTACAACAGACTGCATAGGACTACAAGGAAGTGTTACAACCAAACAGGTTAATAGCACTTGAGGACGACAATCTTAAGCAATATAACAGTCATAGACCAGTAGATAAGAAGTGAAAGACCAAGAGGATAGGATCTATGGAAGAAGAGAACAATTTGAGTTACATCATAGGCTAGAAACTGCTCTAGAAACAATGTTTGAGGGAACAGAAACGGCTGATGAAGTTTTTTACTGTTGTAGCCCAACTGGCTACTTGCTGTAAGCAGAGCTTGGATAGCCCAGTAATCTGGACTCCAGTGCTTGTGACTGAGCTCACAGTGTGTTGGGAGCACCTGGCGACCACAAGGCACATGTCAAACCAGGGTTGAGAGATGAATCTGCAGTAAGATTATTTTCAGTATATATACAACATGTTTACGTCACGTCTTTGTATGAAGCATTTGCATAACGATTGGAATTCACGATACCCCGTATTTTATGGCGCTATACGGTAAGTTCGTTTATTTGGATAAAAGCGTGTGGGTCCTGAATGTGGCAAAATGATTCGCCAAGACCAGTTGCTTTCAGAATAAAATAAAATATCTTAAAGTCTACGGGTGTTGGTGAAGTTTATTGACACTGAAATGTCATTGGTGTTGTTGAAAGAGGATTATTAATAAATTAGGAGCCAGCAGTCCAAAGTTCAGTGAGGAGATGCGACTCCCCACCTACAGCTGTTTCGTGCATGCTGTCCCAACAAGGAGTAACGTTTCAAAACCGAAATTTTATTCCTGCAAACTAACATGTATCTGTTTCTGTTACGAGATGACCATCTCCGGTGACCTCAATGTCAATGGCAAGTTAAACGCTAGTGTTAGAACCTTTAGAGCTTACGCATGACCAAGTGAAGACCTCAGTGTGTGGTAGTGTGGAGGTACCACATTTCCTGATATTCAGTTATGCAGTGTAAAATATCTAGTGTTCCTGCTTATGTGTTAGTTAAGTTTCTTTGATTAATATTACCACAAATTTACAATTTTTTTCTGGTATTCCAGGCGCCAGTGGATTTGGTAGACTTGGACTCGGCTGTTGCACAATATAATTATTGTTATTATAGTGGCAACTTGTAATGAGGGATTTAGTATTCTTGAGGAGTACTATGGATGAGAGTGTACAATGATGTTAATTATGAGGACGAGTGAGACAGTGTGCAGCGCTGGAAAGATCACGATGACATTAGAGATGTAGTTACCATATGTAATACACATATACATATATTTTCTTACATTTCGTTTATACTGTTGTGACTTGGCAAGACAGCCAAGCCACTAGGAGGTGAAGCCGAAAGGCACGCGTTTAAGCTCACGCTGGCTGGCGTGAGGTCTGGAACAGTTAAAGGATTTGAGTCTAGCAAATAAAGTACGTAGCTGTTGGAATACTGAACTATCGTCTCGGCAAATGAGAGCGTAATTTGTCAGTGAACCATCGCTAGCAAAGTCGGCTGTACAACTGGGGCGAGTGCTAGGAAGTCTCTCTAGACCTGCCGTGTGGCGGCGCTCGGTCTGCAATCACTGACAGTGGCGACACGGGGGTCCGACGTATACTAACGGACCGCGGCCGATTTAAAGGCTACCACCTAGCAAGTGTGGTGTCTGGCGGTGACACCACATGTACACTAATGAGGTAATTTTCTACATACATTGCGCAGTTTCTACTTTGAGTGTCAGGTCTGATTTGATGAATGACAAGTTACATCGTATGATTTTTGAGAATATTTTGATGTAGTGGTATTAGACTTATATGAATAATGTATGTTATAATGAGATGATGCAGGGAAACAACTTTTGTTTGTTGTGAAGCTGACACAGTGACACTTGTTTAAGAGTGCATTTTTTCTATTAGTCAGCAGCTCCAGTACATGCTGAGAATCATATGTAAGAGGATTTAGGCAAGTTATGTTTAGCCTTTAACGGATGTTTTATTTAATGATGTTTTCCTTGAATGAGTGACATTCTTCTTTGATAGAATCCAATCCATTTGCAAGTCGTGTATGCACGATCTGACATGTTGTGGATCTTATATTTTCCAAAAGTTTCAATTAGAGCTGTGTGATTACACAGTTTTCTGCTTGAAGAGAAGCTGCAGTCCTAGTAGGCTGGAAAGTGAGTTTTGATTTGCAGTGGTTGTCTTGGTCTGTGAGATTAGTATATGATGTGAAAAATACCTCGTTTGGTCGATACGCTCTGAGGATGAAAGTGAATGTAATGTGTAGTGAGTTTATCATCTTAGCGCCCAGCGGCTCATTCTGACTGTGTGCATGATGAGTGTAGCAAGCTCAAGGTCACTCCTGCCAAGGCAGTGCACATTTTGACATTCATTTTCTGTGCTGTTTCCTGCTCGGGTTCTGTCCTATGTTTAAATGTATGTAGCTTCATTACAATCACTGTCTTGGTGTGAGAGTTGTTTAAAAAGGTTGGACATCTACGGGAAAATCTGTACGTCCACATGATACAAAAGTAGAATGGTTCATTCGGTTGCGTGAGACACGTTGGGTTGTATCAAGGGAAGTAATAACTCTGATTAAGGTCTCGATATGGACGTCGTTTCACTGATGCTTGACTATGTTCTACGATGGTTTCTGCAGGCCGTCGTGGCGTATCAGACTCTGATGGTCCCATTTCTCTATGCAACAAAGCGAGTAGTAGTCATCTTTATGTCCGAGATTAACACTAGTATAATTTTTGTAGCGGTAGCTTTTTCGAGCTGCAGTAACTCATAATTGCCGTGCGATAGAAGACAGCGACGAAACACCGTTTACATTCACCTAGGACAGATAGTGTTTGTGGCACTCTTGTGTTGCCACGTCCTGTTGTTGGTTCCTGTAGCTCCGTGTCGTATTGCCACCGCTTTGTCAAACTTCCGCCTTCTTTTGAGAAACATAGCCTCTCTTGCAACATTCTGTGCCCACTAAGAACATTCCAGTTGTTGCTCCAGAACTTTTTTCTCTTTCACTTAAATGCAGTGACTTTTTATGCCTCAATATTTACAAATTCGTGCAATTTACATCTTGATCTAAGAAAAATCATTTATCTTGCTATTAATAATTACCCCTTTCGTGAAAGTTAAACGTAGTGAAGAAAATATTGCAGTTTTGTCTCCTTCAGCTTCCACCGTTGGGAGGATATATAGACTTGAATACGTCCATCCTCGTACCCCTTGGCTGTGTTGTGCAATAGTAAGCAAGGAAAAATTTTCAAGCAGAGAGGTCTCATCATTCACAATACTACAGAGTTTTAATAGCTATCTATGATAAAGGTAAAAGTTAATTTAATAGGCATGAATTTTACAAGCTCGTAATCATAGCAACACAGTTACCGATCTTAGTGTAGAACAGTCCATATTCATCAACACTGCTGTAATAATTATAGCACACTGTTTTCTTTTTCAGAACGCTTCCCAGAAAGTTAACAAAACCACGGTATAAGTTGTAATGAAAGACAATGAGGCCACCAACATCCTCATATCCAAAGGAACGACACCGTAAAGTCGGTGAGTGGGACTCTGGCTGCGGGCCTGGCGGCAGAAGTGGCGCAGCTCTACAGTTTCTGAGCAGCGGAGAGTCGAACCCAGGAGTAGTCGGCACACGACAGGAGCTGTCTGCGCCGCCTCCCTGGACAGCGCGTGCGAGGCCGCTATCACCATTATCAATTGCGACGACTGCCACGACAGAACCAAAATATATACCACCTCTGGCCGTCTAGCGGCAGTGATAAGGTTATCGCCACAACGTCCCAACAAATAGTGCACAGTGCTGTCACGATGAATGAAACCAAGAATGTCTCATGTGCCGAAAGAACCTCCTGGGACAGGTGGCACAGTGCGGAGTGGACTCTCCTCAGTTTCCGGTAGCGGTCTGCAAGTGGTCGGCTCTGGCATCTCATTTGATCCGAACCTCCCAGACACTGGTTGAGTTGACTTAAGTCGTCCTTCACCAGAAGAACAAGTCCCACGTACCTGAAAACAGCTGTTCGTACAATACTATTTGTGAACAATATGGGGAAAAATGACCAGAGGGTGCCGTTGCTCGGACAATCCAGCGTAACAACAGCTATAATCAGAGCAAGAGACATGACGTATACCGCAACGCAGGAGATCTTTACCGCCCCACTGGAGGAAAGATGAGACTCCAAGACGCCACTGTCCCGATAAGACAGCAGAGTGAGGATCCTCTGGTACTTGCGGGTGTCCAGAAAAAGATCTGCGACGACAGCCATCACGGTGGTAGCGAAGCGTGTCGTGATATAAGCAGCCAAGCACACAAAGGTGATGGAATCCTTTTTTCTCGCGTCCACAGCTTGCAACCGGTTTTCCACAGGCGCTATTATTACTAGGCTCATGACAAGAACAAAAGCCGCGTATAGCGTTCCAGCACGTGTCCTCCGTAGCTCACACTTCTCAGTGTCCACTGTGAACGGCGTCAGCCCGGAAACCCTGCAGATGGCGTGGTATGATGCTGCAGATGTTAAGAGGTCTCTTCTATTCGTCATGTCAACATCGGCTAGCACTCCAGGATACCTCTGTTGCCTGAGAAGAAAGAAAAAGTTATGCAGCTGTAGTAGGCAAGATGCTCGCGTTACATAGAGAATTAATCTATAATTCTCTACATAGAACTAATTAACAGAGTAAACTCAGCCATTAACACTTCTACGACAAATGATTTTTCCTGAACTCTTGTTTTCACGAACGATTAGGAGAATGATGGAGTAACCATAGGCATGATTAAAAACACCGTCATAGTCATTATTTTCCGACATCTGAAATCTGTACAAAGCTACAACAGTTATGACAAAACAAAAACTTGACCAACCAACACAGTTGCCGCATCTCTGCACATCGCAAATTGTGGGAATTGAGAACTCGAATCACCCATAACTTGTTGAGTATGACAAGTATGTAAGTATTGGTTGTTTTATCGCAAAATACTTATGTTCATTTAATAAAATTAATGAGAATGGCCTGGCCGTAACACGTTTATTAATTACTACAACTATTATTATTCCTACATAAAAACCACCTATCAAGCACATTGCAAAGTCTACTGTTATGAATGTCTTTAAGGAGTCTTGCTTGCATCTCAGACAGAACCTTAAGTATTTAATAATTGTGGGTTAAGTAACTAAATAAATAAGTAAGACAGTAAAGAAGGAAAAATAAGAGGAAATAATGGATAGTTATGGGGAACAGTAGAGACCTCGCATTATACACGTTAGAGATTGCCACTTGAAGGAGTACTGTCGACAGTCATCAAGATAAGCCTAGCAAACCTAAATCATCTGAAAGAATGAAAATTCATATTCCGTTCCTCCCATGTACAAGTTTAGCAACTCAAATTTTTCCTGAGCTTTTTTATTATCATGTTTCTTTGTTACCGTAATGCTGTCTTTTATTTTACTTCTACTTACATGTAGCTTTTAATATCCGTTTAGTCATCTAAAGTGCTATTTAAGTTAGATCTAAATAGTTTATTTTATTATGATGTTCACTCTCAGTTGTAAATCTATTTTTGCATGAAATCAAATAATGGCATAACAGCAGTACCATATAGAAGAGGCATTGAGTTGCAGACATGCACAATGAAAAAATAGCCTAAATACCGAGCTTAAAGACGAAGTTCTTCTTCAAAAATAGGAAACACACACATACTCACAGAGCCACAGTTCACACAGTAATGGCCATTGTCTCTGGACACTGGAGCCTGACTCACGTTAAGTCGTGCTCCAGCGCCTGTAGACAGTGGCCATGTCTGTGTGGATTGTACCTGTGTGAACGTGGGCGTGTTTCCTATTACAGAAGAAGAATTTTGTTCTGAAGCTCAGTATGTTAGCAGTCTTTCGGATGAAACCTCTCTGTGACTCATCGCCTCATAATGTGGTGAGTAGCGATGTATCCTTTCCATACTGTTCATATTTTTGGATTATTTATTCAATTCAATGGAGTATATTTATTTTTCTCATCGCTCTTGTAATATTTGTGTGTCATCTACAAAGAATTTTTTATCCATTTGGGATTGTTATAAGGAAATTAGTTCTCAATATGATGCAGTAAAATATGAGCTAGTGGACCAGCAAGATAGTGTCACTTTACTGAACCATATTCTAGTACATGTATTTGGTTATTTAACTTGGAATAGTTATGGGAGAGTTGTAATCCTAGTAAAGCAATAAAATTCGTCTACTACTATTGCGTTCCTCTTATGATACGTCGGTGTATTATGTTCGACAACTTGAATGGTCTCTTCAATCGTTCTGTTGGTGTACATGGTGATAACATCCAAAAAATTGTTTTAGGTGCGATAAGATGTCGACGTCTGTAGCTTTTTGAATCACTTCACTCAAACTTTTCACTGTATGCTGACTTTTGTATGTACAGCCTGAGTAGGTGTATACAATACCCTACATTTGTGGGTCGGTTCATCATGGGGCAATACTTTTTTCTCTTTTCTCAAGTAAATATTTAGTACTGTTTAGGGATTTTTAATTATGACAGGTGTCAATTGGTTGAGTGTATTTGTTTTCTTTGCAAATGATGTTACTTTCGCTGGAGACTCGATGATTCTTTTTATACAGACTATGTTGAATACTACTCTTCCATTCTCTTGTCAGTTACTATTGCACTGTTAGTGTGTATTTTTTCACAAATCTACTAATATTTTTAATATTGGGAAATTATCAGATAATATCAAACGTTCTTCTCAAAATTCCAAGTTGAGAATAAGTATCAGAGCTCACAATAAAACACAATTTTGTCATTCTAGGGGAAAACGCTGTAAATTCACCAATTCAGGAGTGCATAAATTAAAATGCGGTTGCCATGGGATAACATACACAGGACTAACAGAAATATTTCGAAACAGTATTCATAGAAGGCGTGAAATTCACTGGCACGAAACTGTCTTCATCTGGTTCACACCTTCAGCTACAGAAACTCAGGCAGTGACATAACACAATGGCTGGCAGTCCAAGCCACTGGTGAAAAACATAGGCAACTAAATATTTTAGATGAAATATGAAGTTTCACATGTTGGACAAAACATCCTGTCATTGCTTGCAACAAAGAGACGGAGTGAAAGAAATTCATCGAACTTTTTCGAATGCTTTTATAAATGTCTGTTGTTGAAATACATTCCCATGTAAGATATTGTCTTAACAAAGATAACATACAAATGATTTTGTAGAATCCGAGATCATTCAAGGTAATCTTTACCTTTGTATATAAAGTACTTCACGTTTGACAATTAAATATTAACCAAATCTATAGGGTGAGTCAAAATTATGTGAAGAATCTTAAAAATGGTTCAAATGGCTCTAAGCACTGTGGGACTTAACATCTGAGGTCATCAGTCCACTAGACTTAGAACTACTTAAACCTAAGTAACCTAAGGACATCACACACATCCATGCCCGAGGCAGGATTCGAACCTACGACCGTAGCAGCAGCGCAGTTCCGGACTGAAGTGCCTAAAACCACTCGGCCACAGCAGGCGGTGAAGAAGCTTAACTTTGTCCCGTTTTTTAATCCAGATTGTTAGAGCCTATTGCTGATAGACTCTCATTTTTGCAGAGATGAATGTTTGCAAGCTTACTGGAAATTGTGCTGCCGGCGAAAAAAGTGTGGCGAAGGTTTGCAGAACGATTTCGAAGTAGACGGTCACCAACTCGTTTACCAGATGGTTTGTAGTAACTGGATTAGTAGCAGACAATTATCACTAAACTGTACTGTTGAACGTTGAATGAGTGCCTTAATCGTGTTGATAAGGTTGGGACCCTATTCTCCCAAAAAGTATTCACATAGTTATGACTCACCCTGTATATTCTGAATACCACAGACATGTGCTAAGGTGATAACATGTAAATTATTAATATAGGTTTTTGGCATATGCTAAAAAGTATACATAACTTGATTCTCATATGAAAATTAACTGATATGGGACACTGTACCCCAGAGGTAAATGTATTCTTCAGCGCCAGTGCCACAGTTAGTGGGTGTGTGTCCCAATTCGAGTCTGGAAATAAATAAATAAGAATACAATATATTGGACAATTTATGACAGTCTCGTTCTCTTACCAGTCCGTGACATGTTTGTTCTTCTACCCTTATTATATTTGCACATTCCATTCATCTTTCGTATCCCGACAAACAACAAACTTTTTCCAGTTCAGTTTTATTACTCTGCGCCTTACAAGATAAAAAGTAATTCCACAGGGCAAAGCATCATATTAACTTTAATACAGCACACTCGTCCCGTCAAGAGCGAAGACCTCAATCACTTCTCCTGCACAGAACTGAAATACCGCGTATCTCCTAGTTCTTCCTCTTCACTTTTTCCATTTACTAGTTCCCTAGGGGATCGACATTGTTACGTTGGTTGAAGCAATGTTGGTAACTGTTGGTGACTGGATACCCTTCTTGACGCCACCACTCCCTGTGGACAGAGTCTGCTTACCAGATCTGTCTGCATCTAGTGTACAGCTCATGTTCAAGTGTGAGAAGTTTCTCCTAAATGCTTAC
Source organism: Schistocerca americana (assembly GCF_021461395.2). NCBI lineage: Eukaryota > Metazoa > Arthropoda > Insecta > Orthoptera > Acrididae > Schistocerca > Schistocerca americana. The sequence continues at coordinate 65,806,071 of NC_060121.1, forward strand.
GTAGCAGGTATATGGCGCGGGACAGAGGCTGCTGGCCAGTATTTATCTCGGTGGATGTGGGGAACCGCATAAAAGCCACCTCTGGGCTGGCTGGCTGAAGAGCGAGGAGCATTCGATCTGAGACTGGGTCACCTTCCCGGCAAACTGAAGCGGTGCATTAACGCACTCGGATATCCGGGTGGGTACATTTCTCCTTGTTACTACACGCTAGATATCTATTATTACCGGCATAAGTATCGCACCTTCTTTTACAGGCAAAATTTATCCCATGACTTTTCTACATCATCATTCCATACCCATAGCTGTCCACACTGTTTGTAGCACACACAATAATTTTGCAATTAGCTCTGTTCCTACATTCATTCAAAGTAGCTCCCTTGTATTATGTGGTACCTTACCACATAAACTGACCTTAATGACTATGCATGGAATTTAATTCGTTTTTCCTTTATGACAGATAAACTCTGAAACTACACATCATTGACAATAGTTTCCTCTAATAGTGACAATGGTTCCCAGTTTCCACCATGCGTCTCCAAATATCAACTTTAGCATGATGTGGAGGACCCTTCACCTCTGTGGGGCTACACTCCCTGATCCCCAAACTTTCCATCGTTCCACTCCTACCTAAAAACATAACATTGCTGATTCTCGTGATTGCACATTATAATCCTCAAACCACAGAACGTATAACGTGTAAGGTCGATTCGCCACTGACATATGAACCTTCTGTCTGTTGTGCTAGTCAAGAAACGCCCCATTTCTTACAGCATCAAATATTACTGGGAACGTCACTCAGTGGATTTGAAGTTGCCACTCTCATTTAACAGTTGATTATTTGCACTTCATCTTCTACCATTGTAGGTCTTACTCCTTCAGTCCAACTTCCAGTGTTCCACTTGCCCACATTTTATACGTTGTGGCTGGCGACATTCCTTTCACATATGACCCAAACGTTCTCAGCGATAGAAATTCACATCAGTAGAGGATGCATATCTCCTATCGAGGACCTTTGTCGCTATACCTATTTCTTCCAGTATACTGGGTACGTGAACAGGATTAGTCAGGTCCTTCGGAAATACTTCACTCACCTTCCTTAACGCACTACGTGGTAGTCTGCATAAGAACGCCACTATTTGTTTATGTTCTGCTTGCTTTTGAATGATTCCATGTGCCTCAACATTATCTCTACACTAATAGGTGTGTGTGCGTGTGTGTGTGTGTGTGTGTGTGTGTGTGTGTGTGAAATCTTATGGGACTTAACTGCTAAGGTCATCAGTCCCTAAGCTTACACAATACTTAACCTAAATTTTCCTAAGGACAAACACACCCATGCCCGAGGGAGGATTCCAACCTCCGCCGCGACCAGCCGCACACTCCCAGACCGCTCGGCTAATCCCGCACGGCACTGGGAGGTATCAACATGGATCCTCCATATTTTATCTACAAGTTTCGACAGACTCCTTCTGCTTTTGTGATACAACGTTGAATGTCTCTGGTAGAATCTCGTGTTATCCAGTTTCTTATACCATTGTACCCACTTTTCTTGAGTTCCTCAAACCTAGCTTCTTAAGCCATCGTGGTAACGCAACTTGATGATCTTTAACAACTGCGCATCAGTCCAGAATTCCGTATTTGCAACCGCTAGTAGATTACCTACAAATGCCAGTACATCCTCTCCTGCCAGGAGCAGTCCAAAAGACGAGATTATTTCCTCCTTTGCTGTACTCAACTCTTTATGTACTTCTTTATTCTCTTCTCTTAAATAAGCTAGGTACTGCTACAAGAACTGATGTGCTTCCTCAGTGGTAACTGTCTGTGTTCCTCATTCAACCATTGCGTGGTTTTTATACAATAAAGATAACAAAAATCGATCGGAGAAAACAGTAAATACCAACATGAAGACTTAATATATAGGTAATAGTAAGATTCAAGCACTATTTCCAATGCTTGTTGCGGGCCATAAGCGATTCAGACTGATGTCGCAGCCATTGCGACCATGCCTATGGCATGTACAACACATCACCGGGGCTGATAGTGTACAGGAAGCACTGTAGCCTAACAGTTTACTTGGTGCACACCACACAGGACACATGCCTTGATGTTCCTCCACAGTATTCTCCCAAAACTAAGGCACCCTAATGTGTGACTCTGGCATACTATACGCTACCCTTAAATTCCAATGCCAACTAAAGTTTAACCATCACACTTGCCATCAACCCGAGAAGGCGAAAGAACAGTCTCTGGACTGGCGCTACAGTCGTGATGACGACGTGTGATGCGACTGTAGACATGTTCCAATAATTCTGTCATCATTTGTGGCGGTGGCTCCAGCACTTCTCACAAGAGTTGTAGTGGAACATGGGTATGGGGCTTGGATCAAGTACCTCACTACCAGTTACAGTGATCATTAGCGTTGTTTACCCAGATGGAGGATTTGAAGCCAATTCGATGTGAACTGGTAACTGCTTCCATACGTTGAAGCCTGCTAAGAGTCTTAGTAATGACTGTTTCTCAATGAAAGTATCAGAGAAACATACAAGCCACAATAATACAGTGAGGCGGTGAAGAAAGTATGGTCGTTTCTTATTAGATATTAGGAACTCATTGTATCATACCTATACTGGTTGAGTTGCTTTAGGGGAAGAGAGAAAACAGCGAGGTCATCGATCTCATCGGATTAGGGGAGGATGATGATGGAAGTCGGCAGTGCCCTGTCAAAGGAACCATCCAGGCACTTGCCTGAAGCGATTTAAGGAAATTACAGAAAACGTAAATCAGGAATGAACCGCCGTCCTCTCGAATGCAAGTCCATTGTGCTAACCACTGTACTAACTCGGTCGGTTGGCTATATTCGAAGTACTACTAATATGCTGCTGGGCATTAAAAACAGTAGAACAGGAAGTATAGCAAATCATTTAATTCTGTTTGTAGTGAGACAGAACGAATACAGTACGGCAGAAGAATATTTGATCAAATTTGTTCATTATTTGAGGACACACAAGCTATAGAGTGGCGACAGGATGGGGCTAGTATTCTTGTACCCTGCTACCGATTATGGTGATGGTGAGTATTTTTTGTTTGGACAGCAGAATTAGAGGCAAGGGATGCCAGTTGGTAAGTCAGGGAAGCGTGGCAGAAACATTCATTTATTTATTCCATTAGTTATAGCGGATGTGTTGTCGCTCTCAGCAACGAGTGTCAGACGTTGGCCCCAGAGTGTTAGTAAAGTGCTGAACTCAGCAAGCAGCCTTCACAAACAGGCCAGTTTACAGTGTCGTTAGACCCAGGTGAGGCGTCGTGGCGTCAGTACTTCGGCAGGTGGAGAAGTGCAAAGTGAGGCTCCTCGCCCAGGGGGTCACTCTCCTAAGGAAGCAAGGAGACGCAGCCGCGGTACAGTGAGTGCGCTGAGATACCCCAGCATGGGCAGCAACACAGTGGCCTGCAGAACCAGCGACCCAGCAAAAGAGAGCAGCCGAGTGTGCAGGCAGTAGGGACGGAGTGACTCATCAGCCGGTCAGTCTGAGGTGAGAACCCTGATCTCTCGGATGGGCGTCGTAAAGTCGGCAGCAATCAGCCAGTGGGTGGTCCCCTGGCTGAAGATGCCAGGTCGACGCTCTGCAGCATCGGACCTAGACCCGGCCTGTAGCAGCCAGTGGAGGCGTCCATTAGTGGCAGCCAGATGAACCATATCTGGCTGGTGAGGGGCATTGACGATTTCTCGAAATCTGCCGGCAGTGGCTAATGCTGCCTGGCTAAAATGGGCAGCATTGTTGGGGGTTTTACCCACGAATGGTCTTCTGAGGCAGCATATCTTGTCATTTAGGACAGGGAATAGCTAGGCGTCGCGCCGTGACATTTGGTAACGCGGGTCGGCATTGCTATAGACTGTCTCCTTTGCTGCAGCAGTGTTCGGCTCTGATGGAGGCAGTGAGTCCTAGATGTGAGGTGAATTTGTATATGGCAAGGCCTGAATGGTGACTTTTGCTGTGATACCAGGCCATCTAGAATTTGTTGACAAAGAACGCATCGGCGGCCTTTTTTCTCCAGCTAATCTGACAAATACTCTGCCACAAGACATGCAATGAAATCGTGACACAACAAAAGAGTGACATTTAGAGTACAGAGCTTCCACCGCTAATGGCAACAATGGCTTTAAACTCTCAGGTTACCGGGTCGAAATGGAGTTGGATGACAGATGTACGTCATTCCACCGTGCTTCCACTTTGTCCTGGAGTTCATTACCACTGTGGTTGGTTAATGACGACGGCATGCCAGTCTCTCGGTAACTCATCACTGAGTGACGCATCCCAGACCATGCTGAGCTGGACAATTGTTACATTCGAACAGTATCATCGTAGGTCATGATGGAACTGGCAGACTGCAGTTTTGTAGTATCTTGTTTAGATACAACGTCATGGGGCCACTACACGTAGAATAGAGACTCGTATCAAAAGATGCCGTAATGTCACTCTTGTGTTTATTGCTGCCATACCTCTACTGGCGTATCCCTCTCTGCTGCTCCAACCATGGTCACAGTGCTGCAGTCCCATGATGCTCCAGATGTCGTCGCAGTATGCTATACTTTCTTGCCTTGCTGGAAGCAGGCCCGTTTCTTGACTCGGGGCACGTGATGTTGCAGTGCGATGCTGTAGGGTCGCGCAAATTCTCTCGCGCTCTAGTCCCATGCTACCATTGAGATCTTGCGTGGTGTTGAGTAAAGACGTACTAATTTCATATTTACGTGGCAATCGTTGAATACCAACCAATGTGTGCAGTAACACTGCGTAGCTGCAGACCCGATAGGTCATGATACTGCTGCAGATGTGTTGGTAGGCAGTCCTTCTTGTTGTACGACGTACAGCAACCAACATTCGATATTTGGATAAGAAACCGTTTGCATTACCTTTCCTTGTACACAGAATGCAGCTGGCGTTTGTGCTATTTACATTGTATTTTTGCACTGTAATGGTAATCAACTTCATTTAAAAGCAGCAATTCAAAGTGCCAGAGGCGAACATTTGATCTAAAGTATTCAATTAAACGGAACATGGGTGGTAATTATCGCTGAATATTACTTCTTACGAAAGGCACTGACCTGTTTCCAGAGAGCCCCTTTACTCCTCAGTTAGAGGTTTTGTGTCCTTACTCCATGCTCCTCGGCAGCTGTGATCGCAGAAATAAGGCATAAAAGCTGGCGGCAGATAGATATCTATGTTTCGATTGGCCAACGACGCTGGTCGTTTGGGCTATCACTCAGCTGTACATTCGTAATGAATGAGAATGATTTATACAGAAAGTGGAAATAGTCAGAAACTGACATGGCGGAGAACGGAGGTCATTTTTTTTCAGGCGACTGTTATTTTAACAGCCTTCGCACAGACTATGGAATCAATACGAAGAGGTAAACGCCTTTCCATACGTTTTCTCTGCTATTCAATTCATTTGATCGCGTTCTTTACTCCATACATCATCTCTTCTCAAAGACGTTACCTTGAGTCAGGTATTTAACCCAGCAGCATACTACCGGAAATATAACCGCCCAGCGAAGTACCCAGTAGAGAGTTTGCACTTTTAACGCATAGAGCGACAACCTTCTACTAGAACACATAACGAATGTGTGACTGGCATGACACTTCTAAATTTTCATTTATTTCTTTAAACTAAAATTCCCATATTACACTAATATACTAATAAAAAGTTTAAAATGTATCCATTTATTTAATAGTAAAGAAGAAAAAGAAGAGTGTTTAAGAATAAGGGAATCAAGATTACTTTCTGGTAATGACAGTTAATTAGTTTACTTATTATGGGTTGCGCTTCGACATGCAGACACATGCGCGTCAAGAATCTGGAAAGCAGAGCACATGCCAGGATGCTGCAGTGCCCTCCCACTCTGCTGCGCCAAAGATTTTTAAGTTTACGATTCTACGTCACACTATAGGTGACTGCAGTAGCGAGCTGAGTAGTATCAGGCTGAAGCAGGCGTATTTTTAAGTCTAAATTTGTTGCGTTTCCATTTTAGATAGATGTTTGACAGTTTCATTGCAATTTTTATTTTCCTACGTATTTGTCACAAGTTTTTATGTTACAGTATAAAATTACTGCAGCCACGCAGTTGCTTGAGAATATTTACTTGCATTTCGTCTGTCTTTCCCTTTTAATGGGCCACGCCAGTTTGCGTTATACGCGATATCTACCTTCTATCTGGCAAATGTGAATGCGTCCAGAGAGAATGGTTGTGTTCTTAAGTCCGTTTTGGGTCATTTCTCCGACAGTATGGGTTATGTTAGTATCCTTCACTTTTAGTTGTAATCTAACTGGATTAACTAATGTAAATACGGAAGCATACTGGTGGTAGGTATTTCATTACATGATTACAAGTTTTGCAGCCTATAGAGAAGGTTTCTGGAAAACTGACATCAATGAACATTTTTGGTGATCAGCCACCTTAAGCTGATGGTATCCTCTTATAGCTGATAGCCCTCGCCTATTGACGAGACGGTTCTGAAGTCATATTTCACTAAATTCTTTATTGATACTCTCCCAAAACCCACTAACTCTACACAACATATCTGATTTCTCAAATTCGAACGTACGCCCCTCGTCGAGGCTGTGTTTAGCCGCTGCTGATTTGTCTTTATGCCCCAGGCGACGGCGCATAATGTGTTCCATCCACCATTGCGAGATGCTGTGCTGCATTATAGCGACCTATTGGTGGCGACGCTCTGAAGGAATGTCACACACTGAAGCGCCAAAGAAACTCGCATAGACATGTGTACTCAATTACATAGATATGTTAACAGGCAGAATACTGCGCTGTGGTCGGCAACGCTATATATAACAACAAGTGTCCGGCGCAGTTGTTAGATCTGTTACTGCTGCTACAATGGCAGGTTATCAATATTTAAGGGGGGGGGGGGGGGGGTAAGACGTCAGACGGGCCGACTTGGAGCGGGAGAGGCACCACAGGACATTTTAATTTCCACTGTCTATACAAATAAATTCATAAAACTTCGCCAGCATGACCAGAAAGGACTCAGGATTCATACTCATAGCAGTGGAAGTTCAAAACAGTAACAAAATAATTTTTTTTAACATGTGAAATTTCATCATTTTTTCACTTACTGTTGGCTGCATTTGTTGCTATAGGTACACTTTTCTTCATAAGTAAGAGAGATTCATCGATGAATTTTGCACAGCATGCAAACCATACTTAAGGGTGTATGAAACTCTACAATTTATTTAATTTATGAAAAACTGAACGAGCTGTTACATTTTAAACTTCATGTTTAGAAAAAAAGCCAAATTTTATAATTAATTATCTCAATTTTTCACAGTTTTTAATAGATTTGGAAAATTCTAGAGTTTCATACACCTGTAAGAAAGGTTTGTATGCTGTGCAAAATTCATTGAAGAATCTCTCTTACTTATGAAGAAAAGTGTACCTATCCTAACAAATGCAGCAAATGGTAAGTGATAAAATTATGAAATTTCGCATGTTAAAAAATTTATTTTGTCACTTTTTTGAACTTCCTCTGCTATGAGAATGAATCCTGAATCCTTTCTGGTCATGCTGGGAAAGTTTTATGAATTTATATGTAAAAGTATAGACAGTAGAAATTAAAATGTCCTGTGGTGCCTCTCCTGTTCCAAGGTGTCTGACGTCCTACCTCCCTTAAGTGAATTTGAACGTGGTGTTATAGTTGGAGCGCGAGCAATGGGACACAGCATCTCCGAGGTAACTACGAAGTGAGGATTTTCCCGGACGATCATTGCACGAGGGTACCGTAAATATCAGGAATGCAGTGAAATATGAAATCTCCGTTATCGCCGTGGCTAGAAAAAGATCTTCCAAGAATGGGACGAACAGCGACTGAAGATAATCGTTCAACGTGACAGAAGTGCAACCGTTCCCCATGTTGCTGCAGATTTCAGTGCTAGGCCATCACGAAGTGTCAAACTGCGAACCACTCAACGAAAAATCGTTGATATGGGCTTTCGGAGCCGAAGGCGCTTCAGTTTGGAACCGCGCGACCGCTACGGTTGCAGGTTCGAATCCTGCCTCGGGCATGGACGTGTGTGATGTCCTTAGGTTAGTTACGTTTAAGTAGTTCTAAGTTCTAGGGGACTGATGACCTCAGATGTTAAGTCCCATAGTGCTCAGAGCCATTTGAACCATTTGAAGCCGAAGGCCCACTCGTCCACCTTGATGACGTCTCACCTGGGCCCAAAAACATCAACAATGGGTGTTGATGACTGGAAACATATTGCCAAATCGGACTAGTCTCGTTACAAATTTCACCGAGCAAATGGACGTGTACAGGTATGGACAGAGCCTCATGAATCCATGGACCCTGCATGTCAGCAAGGGACTGTTCAGGCTATTGGAGGGTCTGTAACGGTGTGGGGCGTCTGCAGTATGAGTGGTATGGGACACCTGATAAGTCAAGATACCTCTCTGATTGGTGAAACGTACGTAAACATTCCATCTGATCACCTGCATCAATTCGTGTCCATCGTGCATCCCGATGGACTTCGGCAATTCCAACAGGACAACGCGACATCCCACATCTCCAGAATTGCTACAGAGTAGCTACAGGAACAGTCTCATGAGTTTAAACACTTCTACTGGCCACCAGACTCGGCAGACAAGAACATTATTGAGCATATCTGGAATCCTTGCAACGTGCTGCTCAGAGGAGATCTCCATCCCCTCTTACTCTTACGGATTTATGGACAGTCCTCCAAGATTCATGGTCAGATTTTAGAAAACATAGTCAGCGATCTTGAAAGTAGTTAAAATTAAAATTTACAACAGTCTTGATCGCAGTCTTATTAAAATACTTATTAATTGGAGTGAATAACCGGTTTCAACTCTATGGAAGAGTCATCTTCCGACTCTGTAAAGATATATTGCCAAAGTAGTATAGACGTTATAATAAGCATATAAAATATATATAAATATAAGATAAATAGTAATAAATTACACCCAGAGCGGTGAATGGACACTGCTCAATGAGTTCCGTCGACCCTCGACGCTCCTGTAACTGCTGACTGTGCATGGAGGGAACGGATATTAATAGGGCTGGTCACACACACCGTTCTGAGTAGGACATCATCAGAAAACACGTTCAAGATTACATAACTTAAAACATAACTACAAAGGAACATTTACAGTTGGAGTAAATCGTAATGTAAATTATTGATAATTAATCGTCAGTGAATATAAATTATGCTATTAAAATGGTTCATTGGTATGAAATAAGTCTTAGAGCATGCTGCCTGCCTTCTAAACTCAGAACTACAAAATCTGCACCAAAAACTGTCGTTGCCCCAGCGTTTACGTGGATTTTGTAGTGTTGGCAGAAGAGCCAACACTGTGTTGCTAAAGAAGGCCGAAATGCACGCGCTTAAACTCACGCAGGCTGGCGTGAGGTCTGAAACAGGATACGTAATGAATGCTATAAAGAAAAGTACGTAGCTGCTGGAATACTTAACTTTAATCCATAATAGGTGTACATCGCTCTTGTACAGATATAATCTCCATTTTAATATAACTTGGTGATGGCGCCTTGCTAGGTCGTAGCAAATAACTTAGCTGAAGGCTATGCTAACTATTGTCTCGGCAACTGAGAGCTTATTTGTCGGTGAACTGTTGCTAGCTACGTCGGCTGTACAACTGGGGCGAGTGCTAGTAAGTCTCTCTAGACCTGCCGTGTGGTGGCGCTCGGTCTGCAATTACTGATAGTGGCGACACGCGGGTCCGACGTATACTAACGGACCGCGGCCGATTTAAAGGCTACCACCTAGCAAGTGTGGTGTCTGGCGGTGACACTACAGATTTTTGCTCTCTTCTGATGTCAGCGCCATGGAAAATAATTGTACTATCGCGGAACCACACCAACTTTTCTGTAATAACAGTGGAACGACGTTACTGAAGTGCATCGATAGTTGCCGTGGAAACGGCGTCCTAGCCCGGTGAGGTAGATATCAGATGATCAGAGATTATTGCGTACTGCGAAAGATATCTCAAGGGTTGACAATTCGACAACGAAAACAGTGTTTGCGTAGATATGTCGGCGGTTGCCATGGAAATAGCGTCTAATTCTCACTGCGACAATCTATGGTGCTGTAACAAGGTTATAATTGCCGGAATTTGACGCCTTTTATCATTATTAGCGTAGTATACGTCATAATGACAAAATTATACGTCATAAAAGCTTAAAATTACGTTTTTTTTCTAAAATCTGTTCACAATAAATTGCCTATGTCAGGTTGGACATAGTATAGGTTGTAATATTGGCAACAGGATGCTAATGAATGCGTATGGTGATCGGCGGAAACCAGGTGCCTGATTTCACTATGGCAAAGTACAAAGTGGACATCAAAAATAAGCGACGACTAGCATCCTTTGATGGTAAAATATGGATAACAAAATAAAAATAAGAAAAGTGTGAAGTGACATTTTACATGTTGTTGTGTTGTGGTTTTTAATATAAAAACCATTAGAAAAATGAGATCCACATAGTTAAAAACGTAGTTGTAAAATACTAATGATAAAACAAGCGTCAGAAGTGAAACTTGGACGGTAAATAGTTTGGACAAGAAGAGAATAGAAGCTTTCGAAATGTGGTGATGCAGAAGAATGCCGAAGATTAGATGGGTAGATCACATAACTGATGAGGAGGTACTGAATAGAATTGGGGAGAAGAGGATTTTGTGGCACAACTTGACAGGAAGAAGGGACAGGTTGGTAGGACATGTTCTGAGGCATCAAGGGATCACAAATTTAGCATTGGAGGGCAGCGTGGAGGGTTAAAATCAGAGATCGAGACCAAGAGATGAATACATTAAGCACATTCAGAACGAGGTAGGTTGCAGTAAGTACTGGGAGATGAAGAAACTTGCGCAGGGTAGAGTAACATGGAGAGCTGCATCGAATCAGTCTCAGGATTGAAGACCACAACTACATCAATACGAAAACAAAAGAGCAGTTCTTTATAATAGGTCTTCAAAAAGATCATAAAAATGTTTTTCCCTAAAGTCTAGCTTTTCACTGAGTAGAGCTAGGAGTTCACTTTTACGATGTGCATAGATTTCAATTTTCTCTAATGCATTAAGTAACGGTCCTTTTGGGCCAGAGTGAAGGATTTTTAAATTCGCATGAATTAATCCTTCGGAATGGTTGCAGTCATGCAAATGTTGGCCAAACAAGGATTTACTACGACTGGTACCGGCCACATGTTCTTTAAAACGAATAGCAAAGTTACGGACAGTTTGTCAGCTACATTGTTTTTCGCAGCCATCACATTGTATTTTATACATTCTTGAATTTTGATATTTAGTGTTGTTTTTTTATTAATATTGTGTCTGAGTCTATTTTGAAGCTGATTTTTTGGTGACGAATGCTATTGTGAGCTCGGTATTTTTAAATAATTCATTTATTTTATCGGAGATATACCCAATGTATGTAGTTTTGGACTATTTTCGATGACCGGATTCAGGTGCACTAAGTGTATCCTGTATCTTATTAAAGATGAAGTCAATGTGATTGGGATTGAAATCATTTACACTAGCAATCTGCTTCAATATTAGTCGCTCTTTCTGCAGTTCCTCTGTAGCGAGTGGTAATTCATACACAGTCAGCTGTTACACGAGCGTCCAGGGTCGACGGAACTCATCGAGCAGTGTCCATCCACCGCTCTGGCTATAATTTATTACTATTTACCTTATTTATATATATATTTTTATATGCTTATTATAACGTCTATACTACTTTGGCAATATATCTTTACAGAGTCTGAAGATGACTCTTTCATAGAGTCGAAACCGATCACTCACTCCAATAAAAGATATTTTAACAAGATTGCAATCTAGACTGTTGTAAACTTTAATTTTAAGATCCATAGTCTCAGTTCCCCCCAGCACTGGTTCACACATTAGTCGAGTCCATGCCACGTCGTGTTACGGCGCTTCTGCGTGATAGAGGAGGCCCTACACGATATTAGGCAGATGTGCCAGTTTCTTTGGCTCGTCAGTGGAAAAGTGGTTTGTAATGCCACTATGGATTTAGAGGTTGATGTGAGTGAGGAGGAGGAGGCGATTAGAGCTACTGCATTCTCGATGGGGTTAAGCCAGAAGATCGATTGCACTTGAAAGCTCTGAAATAAGCCGATGACTTTTGCGGAATTAGACGGATTAGTGGTTAACATAATTCTTTTTTTTCTTTTCGTTATCTCGATACGAAGTGGGAAGGAGGGCCGGGATCGGTTGTCAGAAAAACCGACCGGTGGGCAGGGAGCAGAGCGTAGTCGGTATGCTGGCTTGGTTAAGACCGAGCAGGCACTCCGTTGCGGTGATCCCAGACAGTCGGTGAGTCGGTGTCCTACACCATTTAACGCGTGTGTGGCCATCTGACGCCAGAACCGTGCGGGCGCTTTGAAATTCAAACCTCCTATTGGATGCTACAGCGGAATTAGACCTTCCGTCAGTTCATTTTTGCCCCGTGTTTACACTGTAGTAAATCAGGAACTGATTCAGGCAGTAGCCTCTCATTGCTTGAGTATGATATTTGTAATCGCAGCGTTTGTAAGTTTCCTAGCGTACAACCGGTCTTGCAGGGATGTCGTACTGCCAGTGGGTAAGTGTTGCTTATGAATGGTCGCTGTAAGGCGAGTATTTCTGTGCAAGGGTTTTCTCGGCCCGTTTAGTTCGTTATTGTCATGCATTACTAAAGTGATGCTTGACTTCTCCTTGTTTATTTTACTCCTCTAAATAAGGCATGTAGAATTTCACTATTTATCACACAAAATCACATACTTCTTTGCGATTTTTAAAATAATACACATAAATAGACTGTTAGAGAACTGACTTAAATTTTCTGAAACCTTATACGTGTCTGTAGCAAGTAAATTTTCATACAAAACTAAATTCCAATGATTAATTTGGACGTAAAAATTCTTCTCGATAGGTACAAAAACAAAGTCTACAAAATGGTTGAGGTGATGGTACTCACGACTCCAGAGAGTAGCGCATCACAATCGATAATTCGCTCTCGGAACACTCTCAGTGCACCAGCTGTATGGGTTGGCACTACACCGAGGACTATCACTGGCCGCAGCTGCCACACATGGGCATCACGTGTGTGGATGGAGATTGGTCGATGCCCCGTTAAACACCCGAGCACTGAGCTGTGGCAGCCGGGAATCCATTGCCTCACAGGTCGAAAGATACCCCCCTACCTTTCACCGCGCCACTGACATCACCCATGCCTCTTCCTTCCTCCAGAAGGCCATCACTGACGCTGTGGAGGCCACAGTTCCTGTCAGACTCATTCAAGCTCACCGCCCTATGTGTCCTCCACGGGCCGCCCTTCTTCTTTGTGATTCCTGCAGGCTTTACCGCTCCTTCCTCCACACCTGTGACAAAGATACACTCCTCCGCCAGTGGCAATTACAGCGACACATCTGGAACCTTCTTACAGCAAAGAAACGCCGGGACTGGCGCCACACACGTACACGCCTCAACTCCACTCTCCATGTCAAGTCCTCCAAGTACTGCTCAGTGTTCCACTGCCTTACTGGTAGCCATTGAACCCCACATTACTCTGTCCTCCACGAAAATCACAACACCTCAATAAGGCTAACCATTTTGCTTCCCACCTATCTGAGGTCTTCTCCATTCCTGTTGATCCCCATTTTGATTACTCCCTCTTCCCCACCGTCGGTGAATGCACTGATATCTCTGTCCCACAGCTCGCTCCTAGTTTCCAGTTCTTGGATCAGTTACCCTCTTAGACATAAACACTCCCATCACCGCACATGGCGTCACACTCGGCCTCTGCTCCAAATGCAACACCACCCCTGGTTACGATGATGTCACCTACAGCCACCTCAAGAAATCCCCCCCATCCTTCCTGGTCCCCTTGCTACCCTGTAAAACGTCCTCCTCTCCACTGGCTTTTACCCTGGCCTGTGGAAGACTTGCTGTGTCCTGCTGTTCCCTAAACCCAACAAACCCCCCTCTGACGCCTCTTCCTATCGTCCCATATGCCTCACCTCCTTGTTCAGTAAGGACTTAGAGTCCATCCTCTCCTGCCAGATTCATCGCCACCTAAACTAGTAGCACCACCTCCTTCGCTCTACCCAGTGTTGCTTCTGGCCCTCCTTCTCGGCCAATGACCAACTCCTTAACCTTACCAATCCTCTTTCCCTCCAACTTAACTCCCGCTGCTCCATTGTCTTTGTTTCCCTCGACTTCAAGAAGGCCTATGACCATGCCTGGGACCCCAAGCCCATCTTCAGACTCCATACTTATGCTTTCCCTATCAATTTCGTCTGTCTCGTTGCTTCCTTGCTCTCCCTTCCCCCCATCTATGTCAATATCCACAATTCCCACTCCTGTACTTTCTAGCCCACTGGAGTGACCCAAGGCTCCATCCTACCCCCTCTCCTCCATTTCCTGAATTCTGACAACATGTCCAAACCTTCCCTACCTGTCCATCTCCTCCAATTTGGTGATGACACCACCTCCCTGGCCCTTTATCTTAACCTTCAAAGGTAAAGGTCTCAATGTACACTCGAAACCCACCTTGACCAGTTCACTACTTAGTGCAACCAGTAGTTCCTTCGTATCAACCCTTCCAAGACATGGTCAATCATCATTGGCTGCACCACCGTCTCCTTCCGTCTCCATGATTTCTACCTAACCTTTTATGATCATACTATTCACCTCACTCCTGCCCTAAAATACCTTGGCCTCAGTCTTGATCGTCATCTAAACTGGACTCCCTATCTCCTTATGATCCAACACAAAGCCCACAATAGGTACCTGTCTGGCCGGATGTGGGGGCTGCACCCTTCCATCATCCTTCATACCTACAAGTCCTCGATCTGCCCCATCCTTTGTTATGCCAGTGTCGCTTGGATTTCTGCACCCCCCCCCCCCCCCCATATTCTATAAAGCCTTCCAAATCCTGGAACACCATGCACTTCGCAACGCCTTCCGTCCCTCATGCGCATCCTCTATGACCTCATCCCCTTACCCACCTTCTTCTTTCCCTTGAACACATCCGCACCCTGTACATTGTCCACCGATTCGATATCCCTACCATCTTGTGTCCCGCTGTACAATTGAAAAGTGTAAATATCACACAGAGCGAGACAGTAAAAAAAAAAAAAAAAAGGGAAACACTGGAAACGATGGAGCACTCATGTAGAATAAAAACCACCGAGGGACTGTATGCCAGAGAGGAAGGGAAAAAAAGCTATAGCAGGCAGTTCTCTTCAGTGCGCCGAGTCGTGTACAGCTTCCAGCTACCGCCGAGTCTACAAGCTGCACTGTTCGTCCGTCGTCTCCGGAATTTAGGCTCCAAAAGCATCATAGGCCACTTCTGGACTCTACATGGGCATCACTCAGAGGCACAGTGACAGAACTTCAATATTTTACAGGACTTGCAATAATTTCAAATGTCTAATTGTGCTGGACATTTCACATGAAGAAGCATCATTTAAGTCGAGTATTTCTTCGTATTTAATAAATACCATTTTATTACTATATGTTGAAAATCTTTCTGATCGAAGATAACGTACGCCTCCTTCTTGCACTTCCAACGATGGATATTAAATGCTGGGTTCTACAGAACTGCATTTGATTTTAACTGACACACTAAGTATTTAATTGGAGAAACAGACAAATCCCCGCCACAGTTGTCCTGAGGTTCTTCCTCTGAATAATGCTCTTGTTCCACAGCAGAATTGTGATCATCTTTTTCGTCTATTTCTTGACCTGTATCAGTGACACATTTCTCTATCCACCGACTAACAATTTCATCAAACTCGAGGAAATTAAAAGTGTCACGTTCCTGCGACCAAATTTTGTAACGCACCGTACTGAAGAAAACAGGCACTGAGTTCACGAGGCTAGATCTAGGAGACCCTAACACCTGTCAGTAACACGTGTAACAACAAACAAAGAACGCAATAACGCAACCGACTGTAAAACATTGTAAAGTTGGCAGTTTATGTGGGATTGGGGACAGAATAGAAGCATTCCATTACAGCTGAACTTACAGAGAGAGTTCGAAAATTTTCACGCCATCTGGGAGACCACACCTTGTGAGCTGAGGATTAAGGATCTTTTCGGCTGGGACTGAATTCAGCTTATTGGTTTTATCCTCTATTATGTAGACAGGACGTTTTCTTTTAAATTTTACCGCAACTAAAACGTCAACTGTACCGGTGTTTTCCTGTCAAAGGAATCAACGCCGTTACTGTGCAGGATTGTAAATTTAAGGCAGGTCATTTTGGTGATTGTGAGGCTGAGGCGATGCTGCTCCTTCTGGACGAGTTTTCGGAGTCTTTAACTGACAAACCAGATGTTATCAACACGATACAATACAGAATCTGCCTTGCTGACGATTTTCAGTGCGTCAACCCCAATATAGATTGACACCACCCGAAATGAAACTATTGCGTCAGCTGGTGGAGCGGATTATCTGTGATGGGGTTATTAGGTCTCCTACCTCACCTTACGCCTCTCTTATCTTTCTAGTTCCAATGGGTGACTGGTGGTTGATCATACTATTAAATAAGAAGTGTGTTCGTGAATCTATGCCACTATCCAACTTGCACCACTGTTTCACCTGCTTTTCTGGTGCTCGGTATTCTCCTATTCTCGATCTTAATCAGGCTTACCACCAGACCCCATTAGCCAAAACTGTAGACAGGTGACAGCGTTTTGTATGGATTGGAATTTTTTCGAAATTATCGGTATACTAATTGGCATATCAACTTGGGCTGCTGTTCTCTCTAGACTTTTGGATAACGTTTCCGGATATGTAAAATTTAAACCTTAGATGGCGTTGTAATTTACAGTATTACCTTCCAACAAGATCTGAAACATCTGGAGGAGGTTTTGTGCCGAATTCTTGCCACTGGTCTTGCTGTTAAACCTTCCAAAATTAATTTAGCTTAGTAGAAGATTTCTTTTCTTGGTATTTGGTTTCTACTGGCGGGACCCAACTGGATAGAGAGAGGACCAAGGTCTTACACAAAAAACAAGCAAAGACAGTTGTTGCCGAGTTCATTATCCATTATTTTGTTTAGAAATACTTCTATAGGAGAGGGAGATGACCATTCAGATTTGGCACAACTCTGGAAAGTAGAGAAGTCCTGATCGCACAATCCTTTATTAAGCGTCATGCGTTTAAATATTTTATCGTCAGACTGAAGCTGTGGAATGAACTGTACAAGAAAGTAATGACAGAAAATATACATAAGCGTGTATCTAAGTACGTATTCCAGTACACAGATATTCCAAATAGTATCGTACTTACATAAAAAACAAATTTTAGTTCAAGTTCACGAAAGCGAGTACATAAACTGAATACAGTAGAAATCTCATGTCATGTAGGCATATTTTTCAGTCCCATCGTCTATAGAATCGAACCAGTGCCAAACAGTGTGTGGCGACTGAACTTACGAGAGGTAAACGATGGCCTGTAGGTGGTGCTAGCATTGACTGAAGAATGCAAATCAAACAGTAAGTTTACTTACTAATGCGATTAAATACATGCCAGCATCGCGTGAACAAATTTGACAAAAAAATTGTAACTCTTATAGAAGAGGTACTCATACTAACGCCATGAAAAGTGCGTCGTTAGGTAACATCGTAAAAAACGTTGCAGAGGTAGTCTTTAGTCAGTAATCGAAATAGAAGACAATTTTAGCCATTAACTCGTGAGGTAAAATATAAATGTAAAATCAATATGAGCAATAAGTAAAGAAGGAATAATAACGAATAAGTTCACAAGCATCACAAAGTAAATGTACGTAATTGTCACAAATTGTAATGAAATGACATAACAGACTCATTTATATGAGCTAAGATTAGTGGTTACAACTTGAAATGAAAGAAGTATTACGCAATAAATGGGTATTTTTTGTTTTTTAATACTATTTAACTTAGTGTTAGATCGTGCATGTATAACAACTCTCCTTAAGCTGACGGCTGAGGATATCCAAAACGTCCTAGCATATTCTGACCAAAGATGTAAAGTTAGGATCATTTGGTGACAAAAACTGATGCCCAGGCAATCGTAATATTGGTCATACTGTTTCGGACTTATACGGAATGCATTGCGATCGTGTGTAACAGTATGGGATTGTAGAGCTATACATAACAAAATAAGCTTTTTGAGTTGCTAGCGAAACCCAAAACTTCACCTTTCGTAATTTTTTTTCTATACTGTAATTTCATTCCTACGGCCCCATATGGGTAAGGGAGGGCTGGTAGTGGCACAATCCGCTGCTCTCCAACCGAATGATACAGTTAAGAAGGATAAAACATACAAAAGGCGATGAGATGGGAGATATAAAAACATAATAAGGAGAGACAATGGGGGTTAAAATATACACTTACACAGAGACGTTAATTGTAGGACAGCTAAAAAGGTCCACATAAAGATAAAATAGCACAGTTGGCGATTTTTGTAACACATAAAAATACACGGTAGTCACACAAACAAGTCAAAAGTTGGCCACAGTATTACAAAACGCCAGAACGACGACACTTTAACAACAGCACGAGATGAAGGACACACGACAAAGATTAAACAGTGCCAGGAGGATTCGGCCGAGGGAGGGGACATCCTGAGAGGAGGGAAAGATGGGACAAAAGAGAGCAGTGGTAGACGGCGTCTAGAGAAGGTAGTGGAAAAGGAAATTGGTTGCGGGGCGTACCAAGGGCCAGGAGACGAGCGGGATAGGAAGGGAGAGAGAAGGCAAGTCAGGAGGGAGTGCAGAGATGCGGAAGAGATGCACTAGAAAGGGAGAGGTCGTGGCAGGGAGGAAAAAACTACTCATGGGAAGGCAAAAGAATGGGAGTAGGAGCCATGAGGAGGGGGTGGATGGTGAAGTTAGAGTTCGTAGGAGGAGTAGACATAAGGGCGAAGCTTATCATCTGGGAGGGGTATGCACTGGAAGGCACGTCAATAAAGGAGGCTGAGAACGTGGAGATGGAGAGAGGTTGGCACAAAACAGTAAAGGCACAGCAACAGGCTCTGGGTAGGGAGGATAAGAGACAACAGGGGGTCCGAGCAATCCAGTCTGTGGACAATGTACAGGGTGTAGATGTGTTTGAGGAAAAGGAGAAGATGTGGGAAGGGGTCGATGTGATAGAGGATTTGTATCGGGGACGGGAGACTGATGTGGAAAGCAGGGCGGAGTGCATGGCGTTCAAGAATTTAGAAGGCTTTATTGAATATGGGTGTGGTAGAGATCATGGTGACTCTGGTATAACGAAGGATGTGGCTGATCAAGGATTTGTAGGTGTGGAGGATAATGGAAGAATGCAGGCCCCATGTCCAGCAAGACAACAGTTTCAGAATGTGGAGTCTGTTGTGGGCTTTGTATTGGATCATAAGAAGATGGGGCGTCCACGTGAGGTGACGGTGGAGGGTGAGGTATGAGGGAGGTGGATAGGACAACCATAAACGTGTGGTAAAAACTGTGGAGCCAGAAAGTGCGGGTGGTATGACCTGGGTCTTGGAAGAGTTGATGTGAAGAGCCACTCGTTGCACCAGGCAGTGAACTGATTGAGGTGGGTTTGAAGGAATACTTTGGCCCTGTTCAAGGGGAGGATACAGGTCCAGAAAGACGGTGTCATCAGCAAATTGGCAGCAAATTGGTAGAAGATGTGAGGCAGGATAGGTTTGGGTATATCTGCAGCATAAAGGAGATAGAGGAGAGGGAAAAGGATGGAGCCTTGGGGCACGCTCATGGAGGGATAGAATGCATAGGTGTTGGTATTGTGGATAGTGACATAAGAGGGACGACAGGAGAGGAAGGAAGCAACGAGACAGAGAAAGCCCTGGAGTTTAAGGAGTAGCCTGGGATGCCAGACATGGTCAAAGGCAGTCTGGAGGTCGAAGGAGACATAGAAAGAGGAACAATAGGATTTACGTTGGAGGGAAAGAAGACTGATAAGATTAAAGAGCTTGTCATTGGCTAAGGAAGAGGATTGGAAACCACACTGGGTAAGGGGAAAGAGGTGGTGCTGATTAAGGTGGTGATGAACACGTCAGGAGAGGATAGACTCAAAGACCTTAATGAACATGGAGGTGAGGGAGGCGAGATGAAAGAGGGTGGTCTGTCGGGATTAGGGAACAGCAGGATGTGGGAAGTTTTCCAAATGTCAGGGTACCAGCCAGTGGAGAGAATGATGTTGTCAAGGTAGCAAGGACAGCCAGGACGAAGAGGGGGGATTTCTTGAGGTGGCAGTAGGTGACACTGTTGTGACAAGTGATGGCATTGCACTTGGACTGGAGTATGAGTTTGATGTCATTTGCTGCAATGGGAATGTTTATGTATGATGAGGGTCCAAATACTAGAAACTGTAGGCGAGTGGCAGAACGGAGGCATCAGAGTGTTCATGGCTGGTGGGGAAGAGGGAGTAATCAAAGTGAGGATCGTTGGGAAAGGAGAAAAACTTGGAGAGATGGGAAGCAAAATGGTTAGCCTTACTGAGGTTGTCATAGAAAAGGAGGTCATGGTGGAGAAGGGTGTACTGTGGGGCAGGATGACTACCAGTTAGGTGGTGGAAGACAGAGGAGGAGTTGACAGGGATGGTGGAGCTGATTCATGTACATGTGTGTCGCCAGTCCTGCTGTTTCTTTGCTGTTCAGAGGTTGCAGATGTGTACTTGCCAGTGTCTGGGAGGGTATCTTAGTCACAGGTGCAGAGGAAGGAGCAGTAGAGCCTGTGGAATCCATGGAGGAGAAGGACAGCGTGTGGAGGAAGTGTAGGGTTGTGACGGTGGATAAGTTTGTTAGGAACATGGACCTCTATGGCATTAGTGGTGGTCTACTGAAGTAACGAAGAGGCATGTGTGATGTCAGCAGGATGGTGGTAGGCAAGATGGTGGTTTTTGACCTGTGAGGCAATGGATTCCCAGTATGCATCCCAGTCAGCTCGTTGGTAGTCATGGACTTGGCAGGGCAGCTAGCAAGGGGCTGGATTGAGGCAATGTGCTGAGGAGATGGTGTGAACCACTGGGAGGTGATTGGTACCAAAAGGGTCAAGATTATCCATGGCAACACGACCAAGGAGGTAAGGGCAAGTGATGATGACACCTGGGATGGAGTTACTTTTCGAATGGGTGATCTGTAAGAGGGGAACTAGATTACCATGGAGGGTAGTGAGGAACTGATGCCACCACTGAAGGTATCAGGGTCACAGTTGACGATGTTGAGGTATGTGGTAATAACATTGTTGTAGAAGGTGGGCCATATTGGGAGATGAATTCATAGGGAAGAGGAGCTGTGGGTTAGATGTAGATAGTGGATAGTTGCACAGGTGATGATGGGGGGGGGAGGAGGAGAAAGATGTTGAGGATGAGGTGTTCGGTTGTCACTGAGCAGGGGTTGTGGTAGGACAGGGACATATATATATAGGAGTTGACCTGGTGATGGGACAGGGTACGCATGAAGAGGTATTTGTTGGCAGGGAGGGAGCAAATGTTGATGCATAGGAGATGATACTGTTGGCGCGCCATGGGGGCAAGGTGGAGAGTGAGTGGAGGTAAGAGAGGGGCTCAAATGAGGGTGTCTGGGTGGGTGAAGATGAAGTGGGCCTGGTTGTGGGAGTATGTAGTGTAGGTATTGAAATGAAAGATGGATCAGGTGGCAAGGGAGATCTGCTGGAGGGTGTGGGGGCATTGGAAGGGGTGGATATTCTGGAGTATGATGGTCAGGAAACAGATGATGTTGTCAGCTGTCTGGAATGGGCAGAGGGAATTGATGGATTGGATGGGCTGATCGATGGTGTGAATGGGAACAGTTAGTTTGGGGTTGGTGGGAAGGAGTTTGGCCTTGCATTTGGAGGTGTATATGGGGTGGGATTCGTTGCAGGTGTTGCAGGAAGGAGGGGAGGCGAGGTTAGGACATTGTTTGAGGAAGTGGGAGACTTTACAGTAGGGGCAGATGGGGGAAAGGTGGTTGAAGCTTTGGGTGATGCGGCCATCATAGAGGAGACAGCATTGGCGGTGATAGCATTGAATAGGAGAAAGGAAGGAATTAATGGGGTGGCAAAAGGTGATGTATGGAGGAGGTGGACTCTGTGAACACATGTGCCAAAAGGGTAGGGCTGGAGTTGTTACAGATACATCAGGCTGAGCAGATTTCCAGGGCAGGGTGGGCATTCAATTCTGCCAATAAGTTCACCTTAATTATCACAAGGATTAGCTTTGCAATCACAGTGGTGAGGGTTTCTGGATGATGAGGGCCTTAGGATTGACAGGAAAAGGAGGAGGTAAGTAAAGATGTGAGAGACATGTGGGCTAAAGGTGATATGGAGAAGTCTCCAGAAGAGGTCAGTGTGGAATGAGAAGGGGAGTGGATAAGGACAGAGCCTCTGTGGGGCATAAGCTGAGCAATAGGGGCACTGGGGTATACTTGCAGATTTCTAGTGTTTAGGCAGTGAGGGTTTGGAAATGACGAATGTATGTATGGTGGGGGCTGGGCATGCAAGAGGGGTGGGCAGTGGTTTCTTGGAAGAGGGGGTGGAGGTAGGGTCAGCACTTGGGCGTTTGGAGGTTTCTTGGCAGGTGTGGCCTGGAAGGAGGGTGAGGGACTGGGAGAGGTGGCGGAAGGCAGGGCCCTCATGAGAGGTGGAAGCACTTTGAAGGGAGGGTGGGTGTCTGTGGTGGCGACTGTGGAGCGGTGGTCTATGTCATGGGCAGGGGAAGTAGAGGAAGTCATAGCAGGGCGAGTGGGGAGTTCATGAGAGTCATCCCTACACGTGGTAGTGGCGGGAATGGCGGCAGGAGCATGAGCAGGAGCAGGGGGAGGAGCAGAAGCAGAGGCAGTAAACAGGTGGGGATACAGGGGATAGGTGGATATGGCAGGGATGAAGCTGTGAAGAGAAGAGGTGGGGCAGATGGGGAAAGCTGGGAGGAGGGACTTACGGAGGTAATGCTGGGGGCAGAGGAAGGAGGGGTGTATATAATCGTGGTGGTTGGGGTGTCCATGGTGGACTTGCAGCCTAGCGGCAACAGGTGGCACGAAGATAGGGAAAGTGAACTTAGCAGGAGCATCTTCCGTAATTGTTTTGTCTTTATTGTAATTTCATTTCCCGCCCACTTATGGGCAGGTGACGGCTGTCAGTGGCACAGTCCGCCACTCTTCAGCCAAGTGACACTACGAATAAAAAGATGAAATGACACACATGAAATGTGATAAAAAGTGGGACATAAGAACCGAAGTAAGTGGAGACAGTGGAGATTAAAATATACACTTACTTGAAGATGTTCATTGAAGGACAGGTAAAAAATTTCGAAGAAAGTTAAAAAAACACAGTTGGTGTTTCGTGGAGCACAGAAAATACACATGCACAAGTTAAAAGTTGGCCACTCCAGCATGAACACACTTAAAAAAACCAGCGTAAGTGATTAGACACATGTAACGAGGGATAGAATCTGTCAGGATGGGCCTGCCAAGGGTAGGCGGCCTGAGAGGAGGGAAAAAGAGGGTCGGTGGAATGGGGGGGGGGTGGCTGGGTGGGGTGGGATGAAAATAAAAAGGGTGGTTGGGGAGCGCACCAAGGTGCAGGAGTCAGGAAGGATGGGAGTTGGAGGGGGGAAGGCAAGTCAACAGGTGACACAGAGACACAGAATGGCAGCATGGTAAAGGGGGGGCGCTCAGGGGAAGGGAAAAGGAGGGGAGAGGAAGCCCTGAGGAGTAGGAAGGGGAACGTAGGGTTAGAGTTGGTAGGAGGGGTGGAGATCAGGGTGAAGCTTATCACCTGGAAGGGATAAGTGCTGGACGTTGTGTTGGGAAAGGAGGTGGAGGGTGTGGACATGAGAGAGGGTGGCTAAAGGCGCGACAACAGGCTGAGGACAAGAGACAACAGCGGATATGGGGGATCGAGTTGGTGGATGATGTACAGGATGCAGATGTGTTTGAGGAAAAGGAGAGGGTGTGGGAAGGGAATGAGGTCACAGAGGATCTCTGTGGGGGACATGAGGTGGAAACAAAAGGCAAGGCGGACTGCATGGTGTTCAAGGATCTGGAGAGCGTTATAGAATCTGGCAGGGGCGGAAATCCAGGCAACGCTGGCATAACAAAGGATGGGACTGATCAAGGATTTGTAGGTGTGAAGGATTGTGGAAGAATCTTAAAGTTTACTGAAATTCTATTTTACAGTGTGTCGTGACGTATTGTTCTTAGCTAAAAGATGTTTACTGTGTAGTTCGAAGTTCATACAGGAAGAAATTTGCTTTTTTTGTGTCCATGCACTCACTGGTTAAATTGGTACAAAAAAATTTTCATCATGCAAACTGTCAATGATAATGCTGTTGCTGGGTTAACCCTCACACTACACAGCATTCTGTGTTGACCTGTCCCAATGACAGCCATTCCATTTAGCAATTGTGAGGCATTGCCAGATTCACTACTCCATGGTATATGGAAACGTTTCTACAAGTCTTTCTCGCAATCACTGTCCCACATTTGCACCTGGAGACCAAAAGTGGAACTAATTCTTTTTCCGACGTAAGTCAGTTCGATGTAAGCGCATTAGATTATCTCACAAGTTTCACCGCCGTACGATAATTACAGTCCACACTGCACCTGAACGGGCAGCTGCACTTTAGTTATGACCATCTGGTGTTCTCCACTCAATATTTCCACTGCTTTAGACAAGGAAACATAAACTTCATAAATGTAAGGTATCTAATAACACAACGAAAATTTGTAGAACTTACTATAGTAATATTGTGCTATAATTAAATTATTGAATACTTTAGAATTTACTATTAGTGATAGAGTTAATTTGCTTTTACGTATAGGCTTTTAAATTTTATCTAATTTTTGTCTCTGAAATTGGGGATGTATTTACGTGAATAACAATGCGCGATACAAGTTCGCCGAGTTGACGATTGCCGTTGTTATTCATTTTCTTTTTTCTCGTAACTTGAGTGCGAAATAATATTCGGAAGATTGCAGCTTCTAGTGTAGACGTCGATCTACTCGAAAACAATTATTGTAACCCACTAAACATACGTAATAATATTTTAAAATACAATGATTCTGCACCTACAAGAAGAACAATTTTTGTGAAAAAAATATCACAGAACATCTCCCGTTTATTCGATGCAATACATAGTTTACAATATAGCGTTTCTCTTACAGTGCATTCTTTTTTCATCTGATGTTTGAAACTCATTTTAGTTGGTCTGTGTTAGTGAAAGGTAATTTATACACCTTGAAATATACTCTAGTCAATAACTGTTACATTCAAGCATCTTAATTCGATCCTTACACTACTTCTCATGTTAGTTATGTCATTATTGCTATGTTGCTCATTAAATACTGACACAATAGCTGATACACATGTGCATGGACCCCTGTTCTCAAGTTGTTAGAGGAGTCTTTCGAGTGCACGCTAAGGGGAATGTTACATTCTCATCTGACGAAGTGCAATTACGTTGCTTATTGATAAAGTACTGTCTTTCTCTTCATTTGTGGTACCATTTTTTTGTGTGTAGAGAAATTACTATCCAATACGGTTGACATATTAATATGTTAGGTTGATTTCATGAAACGAGGGTTGTGCATAACACTACTGAAGTGGTAAGTGTGTACTGGTATATTTTTATGTTTTCTACTTGTGTTCAGTTGGGATGGGCAAATGTTCCTGTGCCTTGCTGCAAAAGGAACTTGTAGTTGTACTGAATTGTCAGATGTGAGTTGCTAGCTCACTACGTCCTGCAGAGATTCTTTGTCAAGTTGGTGGACTTTAAGATTTTTTGAATGTTTAGTACGAAAGTGATATTTTGGAACTGTGAATGGCTCAAGGAATTTATTAGGATTAGCAAAGTTAGTGGTACTGGTAGGTGAAGTTTGTCAGATAGTGATGTTTCGATAGGTGGAACTTGATGAGTGATACTACTGACATTGGATTATACTTTCTGAATTTCTAAAATCACAACTATCTTAGTTTCGCACTACGAAAAAGTTTCTGGTATACATTTCTGGAGCTGCACGCTTCATTGGAGATCTATATTGATGTTATGAGTGCAAAAACTTGTTTCTGGAAATTGTATGAAATGTTGCTGTCTTTGAAATGTACCCAACTGTATGGGATCCTATCCTAGAAAGTTTCCAAACTGATTTGCTGCAGCTGTGTCTATGCCACTGAGCATTCTTATGGACCTGCAGTTCATCTGATGCCTGTTGGAGATTTTAGTACATGTAACGAAACTTATTACTAGCTTTCTGCTGGCCGTTGAAACACACCAGTTTAATTAGAATTGAGCAGTAGGAGTAAGTGTGACTGCCAATTTCATCGTTTTACTTTGCAGCGGTAAAAGTTTCAGCATAGTAGAGTGGAGAGTTGGACCAGTCCCCACCCTTCTATCCTTTGGCCCTTCCGCCTCCCCACCCTCACTATGATATTAACTGTGAAATTGAAGAGTTGAGTTCATAATTTTCAAATTTCTTAAGAATGCTAAATGCATACATTGCGATACATGGATTTAATGACTTCATTAAATTTACTTCTCCAGAGGAGTTGTATACTGAACTTTGTAAGTGTTGTCAAATAAGCAAGTTAATGTCAGAAATCTAAAACGTCTCAGGCTACTTTACTTGCTGATTTATTACTCTGCCTTTTACTGCGCACCTGGGGAGAAACTAATATTGTTTTGTTTTGGGTAGGTGGCCTGGATTCAACTTAGTGTGGTTTATGTTACTTCACTCCCTCAGTTATCCCTCTTCAGAAGTTTTTTTGGAAATTTTTATGGGATGAAGGTTCCATGTTACAATAACAGACTGCACTGGACTACAAAGAAATGATAAAATTAAACAGATTCATTGCACTTGAAGGGAGAAATCTTAGACAATTATAACTGTCAATAACTAGTCGAAAACAAGTGCTAGAACAGGAGAATAACGTTTGTGGAAAAAGGAAAAAACGTGAGTTACAGGATAGGCTAGGAGCTCCTCCAAGTCAGACTATAGCGAGTGAGGTTAACAAACAAGTAGTCATGCAACAGCGTTTTAATAGCTTGAACTTGAAGCAGGTCTACTGAAGGCCAACACAGAAAGTAGCATTTCAAGAAACAGAGAATTTTGATGAACTTTCTACCGCTGTAGCCAAACTGGCTGCTAGTTGTAAGCAGAGCTGAGGTATACAGCGTGGTCCATTGATAGTGACCGGGCCAAATATCTGACGAAATAAGCATCAAACGAAAAAACTACACATAACGAAACTCGTCTAGCTTGAAAGGGGAAACGAGATGGCGCTATGATTGGCCAGCTAGATGGCGCTGCCATAGGTAAAACGGATATCAACTACGTTTTCTTTAAAAAAAAAAAAAAAGAGGGGAACCCTCATGTTTTATTACATATTCGTAAAGATATATGAGTGTTTCAGTTAGACCACTTTTTCCGCTTTGTGATGATGGCGCTGTAATAGTCACAAACGTATAAGTACGTGGTATCACGTAACATTCCGCCAGTGCGGACGGTATTTGCTTTGTGATACATTATCCGTGTTAAAATGGACCGTTTACCAATTGCGGAAAAGGTCGATATCGTGTTGATGTATGGCTATTGTGATCAAAATGCCCAACGGGCGAGTGCTACGTATGCTGCTCGGTATCTTGGTTCAAAATGGTTCAAATGGCTCTGAGCACTATGGGACTTAACATCTGAGGTCATCAGTCCCCTAGAACTTAGAAACACTTAAACCTAACTAACCTAAGGACATCACACACATCCATGCACGAGGCAGGAATCGAACCTGCGACCGTAGCTGTCGCGCGGTTCCAGACTGTAGCCTCTAGAACCGCTCGGCCACATCGGCCGACTCGGTATCCTGGACGACATCATTCAAGTGTCCGGACCGTTCGCAAGATAGTTATGTTATTTAAGGAAACAGGAAGTTTTCAGCCACATGTGAAACGTCAACCACGACATGCAACAAATGATGATGCCCAAGTAGGTGTTTTAGCTGCCGTCGCAGCTAATCCGCACATCAGTAGCAGACAAATTGCGCCAGAATCGGAAATCTCAAAAACCGTCGGTGTTGAGAATGCTACATCTACATCGATTGCACCCGTACCATATTTCTGTGCACCACAAATTTCATGGCGACGACTTTGAACGTCGTGTACAGTTCTGCCACTAGGCACAAGACAAGTTACGGGACGATGACAGATTTTTGCACGCGTTCTACTTGGCGACGAAGCGTCATTCACCAACAGTGGTAACGTAAACCGGCATAATATGCACTATCGGGCAACGGAAAATCCACGATGGCTGCGACAAGTGGAACATCAACGACCTTGGCGGGTTAATGTATGGTGCGGAATTATGGGAGGAAGGATAATTTGGCCCCCATTTTATCGACGGCAATCTAAATGGTGCAATGTATGCTGATTTCCTACGTAATGTTCTACCGATGTTACTACAAGATGTTTCACTGCATGACAGAATGGCGATGTACTTCCCACATGATGGAAGTCCGGCACACAGCTCGCGTGCAGTAGAAGCGGTATTGTATAGCATTTTTCATGACAGGTGGATTGGTCGTCGAGGCACCATACCATGGCCCACACGTTCACCAGATCTGACGTCCACAGATTTCTTTCTGTGGGGAAAGTTGAAGGATATTTGCTATCGTGATCCACTGACAACGCCTGACAACATGCGTCAGCGCATTGTCAATGCATGTGCGAACATT
Organism: Schistocerca americana; assembly: GCF_021461395.2. Taxonomy (NCBI): domain Eukaryota; kingdom Metazoa; phylum Arthropoda; class Insecta; order Orthoptera; family Acrididae; genus Schistocerca; species Schistocerca americana. The sequence continues at coordinate 65,834,816 of NC_060121.1, forward strand.
ACGGCAGGCGAAGTACTCGCTGTTGAGAGGAATGTCGTTACACCTATTGCCATATGCATTCAGGTTGACGGACATCATTTTGAGCATTTATTGCATTAATGTGGTATTTACAGGTTATCACGCTGTAACACCATGCGTTCTCAGAAATGATTGGTTCACAAAGGTACATGTATCACATTGGAACAACTGAAATAAAATGTTCAAACGTACCTACGTTCCGTATTTAATTTAAAAACCTACCTGTTACCAACTGTTCGTCTAAAATTGTGAGCCATATGTTTGTGACTATTACAGCGCCATCTATCGCAAAGCGAAAAAAGTGGTCCAACTAAAACATTCATATTTCTTTACGCACTACACTAATGTGTAATAAAATGGGGGTTCCTATTTTAAAAAACGCAGTTGATATCCTTTTGCCCTATGGCAGCGCCATCCAGCGGGCCAACCATAGCGCCATCTGGTTTCCCCCTTCAAGCTAGACGAGTTTCGTACTTCGTAGTTTTTTCATTTGACACTTATTTCGTGAGATATTTGGCCCGGTCACGACCAGTGGACACCCCCTACATGATAACCACATCTGCAATCAAATCATGTGTAAGAACACAGCACACTGTCTCACTCATCCTGATGATTAAGAAAATCACTGTACACTCTTTCATCAATAGTATTACTGAAGAGTACCAAATTCTTCATCACATGTTGCGACTAAAGTAATAATAGTCACATTGTGCAACAACCAAGTACCAGTCTTTCAAATCCAATAGCACCTGGAATATCCAGAAGATAACCCACCCAAGTACTAACCAGACCTGACATTGCTGAACTTTGTTGGCTGTGTGAGATCCAATGTGGCAAGACTGTTGGATATTGTGGTGTCACCGCCACACACCACACTTGCTAGGTGGTAGCATTTAAATCGGCCGCGGTCCGTTAGTGTACGTCGGACCCGCGTGTCGCCACTGTCAGTAATTGCAGACCGAGCGCCACCACACGGCAGGTCTAGAGAGACTTACTAGCACTCGCCCCAGTTGTACAGCCGACGTAGCTAGCAACAGTTCACTGACAAATAAGCTCTCATTTGCCGAGACGATCGTGACATAGCCTTCAGCTACGTCATTTGCTACGACCTAGCAAGGCGCCATAGCATTTGATATTGAGATTATAACATGTACCGTCAAGAGCGATGTACACCAATTGAGGATTAAAGTTAAGTATTATATCAACTACGTACTTTATTTGCTACTATTAATTCCCTTAACTGTTCCAGACCTCGCGCCAGCCTGCGTGAGCTTAAGCGCGTGCCTTTCGGCTTCCTCTCATTGTGAATTGGCTGCCTTGCCAAGTCACAACAGATATATTGTCACTCATATGGAAGAAACCATCTATACACTTGACTAATACCTCACTCATGCAAAGTAACCTTAAACGTTAAAATATACTCAAAAGAGAACATCCTGGTCACACAAAGAAACTTAACTAGAACATAAGCACAAACACTAGATATGTTACACTAGGCACCTGAACATCACGAAATATGGTACCTCCAAAGTACCATACACTGAGGTCTCCATTGACCCTGCATGAATTCTATCTGGTCTAAGACAAGAATAACTCCTCACTGATTTTGAGGTAATTAGAGATGGCCATTTAGTAACAAAAAGAGATATATGTTAGTTTTCAGGGAAAATTTCTGATATATATATATATATATATATATATATATATATATATATATATATATATATATGATTATGGAAAATCTCATATAAAGATGTGAAAAATTAGTATTTGTTTTATATATATATATATATATATATATATATATATATATATATACAGGGTGTTACAAAAAGGTACGGCCAAACTTTCAGGAAACATGCCCCACACACAAAGAAAGAAAATATGTTATGTGGACATGTGTCCGGAAACGCTTACTTTCCATGTTAGAGCTCATTTTATTACTTCTCTTCAAATCACATTAATCATGGAATGGAAACACACAGCAACAGAACGTACCAGCGTGACTTCAAACACTTCGGTACAGGAAATGTTAAAAATGTCCTCCGTTAGCGAGGGTACATGCATCCACCCTCCGTCGCATGGAATCCCTGATGAGCTGATGCAGCCCTGGAGAATGGTGTATTGTATAACAGCCGTCCACAATACGAGCACGAAGAGTCTCTACATTTGGTACCGGGATTGCGTAGACAAGAGCTTTCATATGCCCCCATAAATAATAGTCAAGAGGGTTGAGGTCAGGAGAGCGTGGAGCCCATGGAATTGGTCTTCCTCTACCAATCCATCGGTCACCGAATCTGTTGTTGAGAAGCGTACGAGCACTTCGGCTGAAATGTGCCGGAGCTCCACCGTGCATCAACCACATGTTTTATTGTACTTGTAAAGGCACATGTTCTAGCAGCACAGGTAGACTATCCCGTATGAAATCATGATAACGTGCTCCATTGAGCGTAGGTGGAAGAACATGGCGCCCAATCAAGACATCACCAACAATGCCTGCCCAAACTTTCACAGAAAATCTGTGCTGATGACGTGATTGCACAATTGCGTGTGGATTCTCGTCAGCCCACACATGTTGATTGTGAAAATTTACAATTTGATCACGTTGGAATGAAGCCTCATCCGTAAAGAGAACATTTGCACTGAAATGTAGATTGACACATTGTTGGATGAACCATTTGCAGAAGTGTACCCGTGGAGGCCAATCAGCTGCTCATAGTGCCTGCACACACTGTACATGTTACGGAAACAACTGGTTCTCCCGTAGCACTCTCCATTCAGTGACGTGGTCAACGTTACCTTGTACAGAAGCAACTTCTCTGACGCTGACATTAGGGTTATTGTCAACTGTACGAAAAATTGCCTTGTCCATTGCAGGTGTCCTCGTCGTTCTAGATCTTCCCCAGTCGCGAGTCATAAGCTGGAATGTTCCGTGCTCCCTAAGACGCCGATCAATTGCTTCGAACGTCTTCCTGTCGGGACACCTTCGTTCTGGAAATCTGTCTCGATACAAACGTACCGCGCCACGGCTATTGCCCCGTGCTAATCCATACATCAAATTGGCATCTGCCAACTCCGCATTTGTAAACATTACACTGACTGCAAAACAACGTTCGTGATGATGACTAACCTGTTGATGCTACATACTGATGTGCTTGATGCTAGTACTGTAGAGCAATGAGTCGCATGTCAACACAAGCACCGAAGTCAACATTACCTTCCTTCAATTGGGCCAATTGGCAGTGAATCGAGGAAGCACAGTACATACTGACGAAACTAAAATGAGCTCTAACATGGAAATTAAGCGTTTCTGGACACATGTCCAAATAACATATTTTCTTTATTTGTGTGTGAGAAATGTTTCCTGAATGTTTGGACGTACCTTTTTGCAACACCTTATATATATATATATATATATATATATATATATATATATATATATATATATATATATATATATTTGTCTCCTATGGTTTTCACCGATGGAATGCTACATGTTGGTTTTGAGTGAAGGTAGTGACACTGTACCTAAATATACTGCACAACAGACTTGATAACATCCATTTTTGTACCCCTTGGCTGTGTTGCGCAATACTGAGGAAGGGAAAATTTTGAAGATATAGGGTCTCATTATTTACAACACTACACACTTTCAATAATTACCTGAGATTCTGATAAAAATTCATGTAATATGCATGTATTCTACAAGCTCGTAATCATAGCAAAACTGTTATAGAATTTTATTGCAGAACAACCCATGTTCACACTACTGTTGTAATAATATTCAGCTCACTGTTCTTTTCATTTTCTTTTTTAGAACACTATCCAGAAAGTTAACAAAACCACGGTGCAAGTTGTAACGAATGAGAAGGAGGCCACCAACATCCGCATATCCAAAGGAACGACGCCGTAAAGTTGATGAGTGGGACTCTGGCTGCGGGCGAGTCGGCAGAAGTGACGCAGCTCTACCGTTTCAGAGCTGCGAAGACACGAACCCAGGAGTAGCCGGCACAGGACAGGCGCTGTCTGCGCCGCCTCCCTGGACAGCGCGTGTGAGGCCGCTGACACCATTAACACCTGTGACGACTACCACGATGTAAGCAAAATATGTCTCACCATTAGGTGTCTCTGGTGCTATAATAAAACAGCGGCAACTGCATTCCAAGATATAATGCACAGCGCCGTCACCATGAATAAAACTAAGAATATCTGGTGGGCCGAAAGGACCTCCTGGGACAGTTTGCATAGTGGGGAGTAGACTCTCCTCAGCTTTCGGTAGCGGTCCGCAAGTGGTCGCCGCTGGCATCTCACTCGGGCTGTAGCTCTCAGACACTGGTTGAGCTGGCGTAAGTCACTCCTCACAAGAAGAACGAGGCCAACATACCCGAAAACAGCGGTAAGTACAATACAACTTGAGAGCAGTGTGAACATGAATGTCTATTTCATTTCGATACTCAGAAATTTCAACGTCACAGCAGCTACAAGTAGCGCGAGAGAGCCTGCAAACATCACTTTGCTGGAGATCCTCACCGCCGCACTGGAGAAATGGCGTGACTCCAGGGTACCACTGTCCCGATAAGACAAAAGACTGAGGATCCTCTGGTACTTGTGGATGTTTCGAAACAAGTCTACGGCGGCCGCCGGCACCTTGGTGGCATAAAATGTCATCATATAGGCAAACCAGCCACACAAAAGTGATGGAATCCTTTCTTTCTCACGTTTATAGCTTGCAACCAGCTTACCACATGTGCTGCTATTGCCACGTTAATGACGAGAACAACAGCTGCGTACAGTGTACCAGCACGTGTCCTCCGTAGCTCACACTTCTGTGTCCACTGTGAACGGCGTCAACCCGAAAATCCTGCAGGTGGCGTAGTATGGTGCTACTGATCTTAAGAGGTCTCTTCTACTCGCCATTTCTACATCGGCTAGAACTCCAGGATACCTTCGTTACCTGCTATGAAAGAAAAACTTTCTCCACTTATAGTAAGCAAGACGCTTGCATTAGAAAGAGAATTAATCTGAAAACATCGACATGTGACTGATTAACAAAGTACATTCAGCCTTAAGATAGCACTTCAACGACAAATGAGTTTTCGTTGACTCATGGAGTAAACATAGGCATGATCAAACAGCGCCTTGATAGCCTCTATTTTTCGACATCTGAAATCGATACAAAGATGCAACAGTTATTACAAAACCGAACTTCACCATCCAGTACAGTTGCCGCACCTCTACAACCGAAAATAGTGAACAATGAGAACTCAAATCACTCATAATTTCTTGAGTATGATGTGTAGGTAAATTTTGGTTGTTTGATCGTATAAGTTCTTATGTTCATTTAAGAAAGTGCGCTATCTGACCTTGCCGTAATACATCTACTAATTGCCGCAAGTATTTTTATTGTTACGCAAAAGCCATCTATCAACCTCGTTGCAAAATTTACTGTTACGAATATCTTTAAGAAGTCTTGCTAACACCTATGACAGAGCCAGAAAGATTTAAACATTTTGGGCAAAGTAACAAAATAAATGAAAATAAATAAGTCAGTAAACAAGAAAAAGTAAGAGGAAATATTGGATCGTAATCGGGACCGTTACAGACGGCGCACTAAATCAGCTGGAGAGGGAAGTGATGGTTGCCACTTGAAGGAGTAATGTCGACAATCATGTAGTTAAGCCAAGCAAATCTAAATCATGTGGCAGAATGGAAATTCATATTCAGTTTCGGCGATACACGAGTTTAGTAACTCAGATTTTGTAGAAAATTTTTTTGCCAATATGGGATGACGGTAAACTAAGCTTTTCCGTTATCATGTTTCCATGTTAACGTAATGCTGCCTTCACTTTTTAATATAAGTTTTTTTGTGTAATGTGGGATAGTAGCAATCGTTTTCTGCTATTTTTTGCTATGACAGACAGACGTAAAAATTTATTTTATTATTGTGTTTATGCTCGAGTGTAAATATATGTTTGTGTGAATTCAAACAATGGAATAACAATATGGGAAGAACAGATTGCTACTCACCATATAGAGGAGGCACTGAGCTTCATACATGCACAATGAAAAACCAGTCTAAGTACTGAGCTTTAAGACAAAGTTATCCTTCCAAAATAGAAATCATACACGTATTCAGCCAAACACAACTCCCGCTGACATGGCCATTGTCTCTGGGCACTGAAGAAATGAGAGAGGGGAACGACTAATTAGTTCCTGTAAATAAAGTTCATAAGCAATGGGTAACACATTATTTGAACACCACAAAAGGAAACTTTACACTTAGAGAGGGAAAGATATCAGTTGGACTGAGGTTTAGGAACTGTTTGAAGAATGCCAAAGCTTATCCAAGAGCGGATATAAATTCAGACCACAATCTAGTAGTGTGATAAATACAAGTAAAGTTGAGGTGAAGCAAAAGAAAGACAAAAATAGAAAGACACAAAGAGGTAGGAAAGGCATCAGATTTGGAAAAAAGATCCATGGAAAAATGTGAAAGAGGTAGTGTTGGTGAAAGTGTTGATGACAAATGGAAAAAAATGTGAAGGACTCATGGACTGAGCCAACTAAGTACTAAGAATTAGAGTATCCCAAAGTACCAGGAAAGAATGGATAGCAGAAAACATGTTGAAAAAGATAGAAGAGCGGAGAAAGTACAAAAATGTAGAAACTCAAGAAGGCAAAAAGGGGTACAGGAAACTGAATAATGAATTAAGAAGAGAAACTAACAAAGCAAGGGGAAATGATGTATAGACTGGCAGTAAGATAGTTTTTCAACGTAAAAGAAAGAGGAACAACATGGAAATAGAAAGAGCGGATGGTACTCTAACGGAACAACCACAGGAACTTTTGAACAGATGGCAAGAATATACTGAATGTCTGTACAAGTGGGATGAAATACGAAGCGAAATTAATGTTGAAGATGAGCAATATGTACCGGAAGATGGAGAGGGATTCACCATCTAGGAAGCAGAAGTAGAAAGGGCGCTGAAGGAGATGAAGAATAGAAAGCCATGTGGAATTGATGATATGCCGGCATAACTGGTGAAGAGACTGGGAAACAATGCAAGAAAATAAGTAGTCTACCTCTGTAATTAGATATATGACAGAGGGGAATGGCCTGAGGACTTCCTGACAACAGTTATGATACCAACAGAGAAAAAGAGAAACACTAAAAAATATGAAGAGCATAGGACCATCAGTCTAATTTCTCATGCAGCTGAAGTGTTGCTGACAGTGTTGAGTAGAAGGCTATATGGCAAGCTGGATAGAGGGATTGCAGAGGAGCGGTTCGGATTTAGAAGAGGAAAAGGAACAAGAGATGCTATTGGCCTGTTAAGAACTACATGGGAAAGATATATGGAGAAAAGTAGAAAAATCTTTGCTGTTTTTACACATTTAGAAAACGCTTTTGACAGATTTCAGTTGATGGTTGTATTGAAGAGGAACGGAGTAGAATGGAAAGAGAGTTGGCTGATACAGAATCTATACGTACACCAGAAATTAAGGATAAGGACTGGAAATCAACTGTCAGAAGCAAGCAGCATTGTACGACGAGTTAGTCCCCACTGTTGTTTAATGAATTCCTTATTGCGAAAAGCTTGAATGGGAAAAGAGGAATATGTATTGGTGGAAAAAGAATAGAATATCTGAATGAAGCTTGTGTGGAACATGGAAAGCAAATACACACAGCAAAAAAAAGAGAATGGTCATCAGATAGAAGACGCAGACTCTCCAGTATTAAAATAGGACAAGCTACCATTAGCCAAGTAAGTGCATGCACGATAAGACTAGAGGAAGAAAAATGGTCAGAAGCATTTGAGATGTGGATGTGGAGGAGAATGGAGAGGATAAGCTGGATGGAAAGATTAACAAAAGAGTATTGGCAAGGGTTCGTGAGAGATTATTGCTGGAAGTCATAAGGGAAAAAGAGAAAGGAAAAAGAACTGGTTGGGACTTTCACTGAGCAGGGACTGCTTGCTAGCTGAAGCTTTGGAAGGACTGAGAGGAAGAAGGAGATGCAACATGATAGACGACATGAAGTGAAGATGAATTATGTGGACCTGAAGAGGATGGCAGAAGACCAGACAGCCTGGAGAACTACCAGGTGAAAACCTGCCTTTTGGCAGAACACAAATCATGATGACTGGGGCCTGAGTCATGCTAAGTTTTACTCCAGCGCCTAGAGACAGTGACCATGTCTGTATGGGTTGTGCTTGTGTGAATGCGTGTGTGTTTATTATTCTGTTGGACCTGATTCCTCCACACCTTTCTCCACATTTGATTATAGTGCCTGCAATGCTTCCTCCCCTGTGAGTGGTGTCGTAAACCTGCCTCGCAGAACCGGTTGTTTAATAACAACATTGCCAATGCCTCCTACCTGACGTGTCTGTCGCTCCCGTAAGCTCTGCCTTCCGGCCATGACTGACCAAAATTTTGAATAGTTCCCTAAATACATGACTAAACTTATTCGTGGCGCAACATTCCTCGTCCTTTCCGAGAAGATTCGTCACGAGTCTTTAGTAAACGGCTCCCACTAAACTACCTAAAAAATAATTAGTTACACGTTGAGGATATTCCCCCCCCCCCCCCCAATTCATAGTGTAGTGTCCCCACACTCAACATCTCCCCACCCATTTATTCCAGCCTTAACTAACTGCCACGTAGCCCTATTATGCCCTTACACACTAATTAAGTGCGAACTAATTGTTTCCCCAGCCAAAGCTGGTCAACAATTCTTCACGTAATTGGTGTGTTGGCGTGGTTCAGAGTATTCCTTCTTGCATATTATCCAGTAATGCAGTACGCAAAGGCCTGCAAGAAAAACGCCACAAATGTCAGTCGAAACGCTTAATACTAACACTTCGTGCTACTGTTGTCCTGGGAAATGGTGTAATACGCTGCCACATTTGTTCCATCGAAATTCTCCCATGCTGGGACTCTATTAATGTGTCTGACGAGTGCATGGGTAGTGGAGTGAGTGTGTTATTTAAATACGTTAAATTTAGAATTGGGAGCTGTTTCTGTCTAGTTGCGATTGAACCTGAATCGCGTTCCCAGCTTCTACCTCACTATAAATTTCCAAATTTCTCTGCCTCTCGTGCTCCATTTCCTCTCTTAACCTTTGCACTCGCTGATTTAAGGCAGCAACTGCTTTCGTGTTAGTGGTAGCTCGTGTTTCCACCAATTTTTGTACCGTATTTGTACCGTAATTCAAGTGTTTAGAAAACCACACACAGGAATCTAACCACAAATTTATTCTTCCAGCGAATCATGTACGATTTGCACTTAGTACAGTTACTATCGAGATGACAAATTCGCCTACATTCAGGACAAGTAGCTTCTACAGCTGTGGTATATGGCTATGTGTGCCCAGAGAAATTACAAAATGGGCACCTTAAAGGCACTAAATTATCATGCCCAACATTACCCTTAAACAAAGATAAGTAAATTGGGTTCAGTGGTTTCACAAAAGGAACTCCAAACATGGTGTACCCTAGCACACACAATCAACTCTGACACCGAAAGCAAACACCAGAATAACATACATAAAACTTGTTAGTAATGCAAGTTTATGGTGTTTTTTACTTTTGGATTGATAGGGCTGCTTTCATATCTATTTTTGGTTGGGTCCACAGTTTAAGTGAAGATGGATTCAACATGTTCCCTTAAGTTCCTTTTTCAAATAAGATGGAATCGACTTTCTAGGTATCATTTTACGTGAATTATGTTTTTTGCCAAATAACCTTAGCATTCTTTTCATACAGTCTTTTTTGGACATGTACCTGCCATATTCCATTCGTTGGTTCTACTAATTTGTCATTTGAAGTTCCTATTTTTTGTCAAACAGTGAGAATATTTCCTATGTTGAGGAAAAATAGCAGTGCAAATTAAACTTACAGCTCAAAAAAACAAGTCTGAGAAACAACATCATTATACACAACATAATATGATCACAAATTTGCCATTCTCTAGGTCAGCCCTGTAAATTTACTCGACTGAGTGTTTATAAGCTAACATATGTGGGATAAAACCAAATATACATCAGAATAGGCATAAGGAATTTTCAAAACAATATTTATAACACATCTGAATCTCATTGGCATGAAATTCTCCCCATTGGCTAAATAACAAGTTTAGTAAAATTACACAACGCTTGTCAGTTCAACCGACCAATAAAAAAAGATATGTGCTAAATATCTTACATGAAATAGGAAGTTTCATATATATGATGAGACAACCAGACATTATTTTGAACGAACAGATTAAACCAGAAATATTCATAGTAAATTTCACCAATGTTATTCTATATGCTTCATGTTGAAATAATTTCCTTTCTCTAGATAATGTGTTAACATAGATAGCATTGTTTGGGATTGAAATTATGTAATCTGTGATATCGCAATGTTAATCATTATCTTTGTATGTAAAGCACACTGCCATTGAAAATTACATAATAACCAAATCTAATTGCCTCAAGATTACATATGTTACTGGCTAATGTCTATGAAATGTGCTAAGAAGTCAGTGTATGTCGGATGTGTGAAAAAACAGTTGTCATGTTAACTAATAAGAAACACTAGTCACTTGACATAAATATGTCTGGAAAGATAATTTGACTTCTCTAATGCCAGCAGGGCTAATGATGTACATTTGCGCTTGCTACTATCCCAGTAACATGTAAACAAAGTAATTCTCTGTTGTTCAGTTTATGTCAATCAACCCCAGTACCAACAACCCTGATGCCACACACTTTTCATAACTCAATACAAAACCTCCTTTTCCTGGTTGAGGTTTAGTAATCACCATGTCCCAATGCATAAAATAGTCCCAGAAACCTATGAGTATCGATATTTTAACTTTAACGTGACACACTCGTCACATCACAAGTGAAGCCTCAAAATTATTCTGTTCCTACAGAACTGAAATATTACACAAATACCTCTCAGTTCTTACATACTAAAAATTAGTTTCTTTTCTCATAAGTATGGAAAATCTTTTTTCTTCTATCTTTATTCCCAGTGCTGTCTTGTTCATGATTCCTTATTTATGGGTACAAGCAGTCCCCAGTATCATCAACCTCATTCACTTCATAAATGACTGGAATAATTAGAAGAAAAAACGCAGGTGTACAAAATTTGAAGGCAATCACATCAAAGGTGTGGTCAGACAAAATCATTCTATTAGTATAACAGACATTACCCATGAACCACCTAATGGTACCAACAAATTGGAAATGTTATAACGACCAATTGTAGCCTTCCAAGACTTGTCGCACAGGCAGAGGGAAGCAATTTACAAAACATGTTGCTAGTGATCAGACAGGTGCCGGCGAGAAGATTCAAGATGTGTTGAGGATAAATCTGATAATAAGATAATCCAAGCTGTAATTAAAGCTCATACATATGATATACCTGTTGATATTACTGTTCATACTGGTGCCACTATGTCCATGGTAGATTGTAAGCTATAGAAACAAATGAATACGCTAAGAAAGATTCCAATATGGCCTATTTAGAAATGTAATGTTACTAGCTCGTTTGGGAGGCAAATTCAATTAATTAAGTTCCAGATCATGGTCGATATTAAAGTCTAGAAGCATGAACTACAGTGAAACTTCCTGGCCATGAATAAATTATCAGTTCAGTGTATCTGGGGATCAGAATTCTTATCTAAAATGAAAGCGGTGACAAACCTATATTTAGGTACTATTACAGTAGATAACAGTGGTAACATGATTACATTCAATCTGGTAAGCAATGTGTATCATCTTTTAAAGTTTGGCATTGGCATAAATATAAAATATATCATGCCTAATAGTGTAGATTAGTGTGATGAAATGCATACTCAGTCCATTAATGCAATGAACACAGAGCTCAGTGATCACATTAATGAAAAAGTAGCTGAGTCTACTTATCTTACAGAACACCAACAGATATAGTTAAGTCATTTATTAACAAGGTATATCAGTATTTTTTTATAGTAAATCATTTGTGATAAAAGATTATGTTTGTCATCTGGAAATATATCATAAAACATTTTGTATGTCATCATATTCCATACATTGGTCTAAGAAAGAAGCTGTATCCAAAGAAATTCGTAATATGTTTGAATGGAATATTGTAGAACCTTCAAATTCCCCCTCAGCCGTCCTTTGTTAGCTATAGCAAACCTGACAGTAGCATTAGACTCATGATGAATGTTTGAGATATAAATAACATTATTGTGCCTGTTAGAACACGACTAGAGAACTGAGAAGAGTTGTTACAAAAATTTTATAGTATAAAATGTGTACGTTCCATAGACTTAAGACCTCTTTCTGCCAAATAAAGCTTCATGAATAATTCAGAAAATGTACAGCTTTTAAATTTTCTGGAAGATGCTACCAGTTTCAGGTAATGCCTTTTGTGCTCAACATAAGCGGTGGAGTTTTCATAGCACTCTTCGATACAGTGCTAGGACCTGAGTTAGTAAATCAATTACATCATATGTAGATGATATTCTACTCACTGCTGAACCTTGAGAAGAACATATCGAAGTCTTAGAAAAGGTATTTAAGAAATTCAATGATTATGGTGTAATTTAAAAAAGTGTAAGTTTGGTAAGAATCAAATTAAATGTTTTGGTCACATTATATGACCTATGGAAATCAAACCCAATCCAAAAAAACTGGATGCATTAAGAAACATACCACATGCAACAAACAAATTGCAATTGAAATCATTTCTAGGTTTGGCCTCGTTTCTTAGAAAATTTGTACCCAACCATCTACTGGGTAATGATAATATACTAAATTTGTTTCTGAAAAATACTCCTTGCTACTGTTCAACAAATTGTGCAGAAGTATATAAACAGATCAAAAATATTTTGGCTAACCCTTGTATTTTGTACCATCCTAATATAACTGAAGACTTTAGTTTATTCACTGATACAGCGTTAGCTGGGTTGGGCGCTCCTTCATTCCAGGCTATAGTGGATGAGAAAGAAATTAGAGTAATTGAATTTGTGAGTCAAGTTCTGTCATCCAGCGAACATAATTATACTCTAACAGAACTGGAGGTGTGGGCTGTAAAATGAGGCCTGCATCTCGTGGTCGTGCGGTAGCGTTCTCGCTTCCCACGCCCGGGTTCCCGGGTTCGATTCCCGGCGGGGTCAGGGATTTTCTCTCTGCCTCGTGATGGCTGGGTGTTGTGTGCTGTCCTTAGGTTAGTTAGGTTTAACTAGTTCTAAGTTCTAGGGGACTTATGACCACAGCAGTTGAGTCCCATAGTGCTCAGAGCCATTTGAACCATTTTTTTGTAAAATGGGCATTGCAAAAGTGCAATTATTTCGTATATAGAAGACACTTGAAAGTATATGCACACCACCAGTCAGTATGCTTTCTAATGACCTGTAAATTACTTCATGTTAGACTTGCAAGATGGGCATTAGTGCTTCAGAGTTATGATACAGAATTAATACACATTAGCAGAAAAGATAATGTAGTGCCTGATCCTCTATCGTGACTGCCACACAGCCTAAATGGTTTAAATGAAACTGTTGAACAATCATCTGCTTTTAGAACACTGATAGTTAAGAATTCTCCATTCAAAAGTCAATATCTGTCTATGTGTAAAAATATAGGGCCGTTACAAAAGGGAGACATGTACTAGAAACAAATAAGAGATCGAATGATAAATGAAGAGAAAACTGTTCTGTTAAATATAAGTTGTATAATGATACTTTATAAGAGGAACAACAACTTTAGGATATGGAAGGCATGTATTCCTGAAAATTACTTATTGCACATAATATTATCTGATAATCCTTCATATTTCATTAGAAATAAATGGAAACACTATATGACAGGGAATAAGATCAAACACGTGTTAATAAGTTGACTGCATCCAGCGTAGTCGAGAGAGTGTTTAGAGAGTTCAATCGATTTATTTGGTCATGTGCTCCCAGGCAACAATATAAGTGGATAGACCATGTATCCGTATTCGAAAATGTACAGAATAACCTACCGCATATATCTACCAATCATACACCTAATGAATTGATGCTTAATGAACCTGAAAAGAACGAGTGCATTACTCCCATACCCGTAGTTCCTGAAATGGCAAGACGCAAAGAAGACACTATCCAACTAGTCTTAGAGGAGTTAAAATCTGCTGCTCTAAAAAGAAAGGCAAAATATAATACTGAAATGGGTACTCTTTTAGTATATAGTATTGCAATAAGATAATGTTAAAAAACGACCTGAAGTCATCTTTAATGAAGATACAGAATAAGAAGTGTCAAAAAGTTTATTCTGGACCTTACATAATAAGTAATAAACTACATGAAGGTAGCTATTTATTACAAGACCCTGAAACTAGAAAGGTGAAGGGATTATATCATCGTAAGGACCTGAAAAAGTTCTATGAGTGATGCCTTATATTCAATAATAATATTGTAAATTTTTGTGTGAATATCTTTGTGTGTGGGGGGGGCCTTAATTTTTTGTGTATAATAAATATCTAAGTTTGACTTCTTTTAATGTGTTTTCTTAGATGTAAGTTTTGTTCTGTTAGAAGTAAGGTAATGCTTCGATTTTGTCATGTTCCACTGCGAGCTAAAGTTATAGTCTGGCAAGTTATTACCAATTAATAACGAAAATGTTACAATATGCGGAATGTAATCAGATTTATTAAACAGTTGCAGTTAGAGTACTGTAATTTATCACTTTTATGTTGTTCTTTCAATTAGCTAGTAATTATAGTGTTATTAGGTATAGTATTAACGAAATGTGCACACATAAACCCATTTGTGCACTATCACCAAATTCGCATATGTAGTTAACTCTTTATAATAATAATAAAAAAAACAGAAAATCCTGTAAACTGACCCAATTACAAGTTGAAATCGTCTTACCCAAAAAAAGACGGTATATTTCAGCCTCTCGCGATTTCATCAGGAATAAACTTCCTTTTTAAAAACCGCAGTTAGTGGTTATCGTATGGTTGAGGCAAGAACCAGATGCAGTTGTCAGTAACAGCTAAGCTCTCACTAAATACTTATAATACCACTATTACTATGGGTACTCACCATATGATTATGTGAAAAGTATCCACTCATGTATATTTGATATCATGTCAAGGAAATCGTGATATGTAATGAACTGTAATTAATGCTTGTAGTGTGATTGTGTGATGGGACTCTGATGATAAAATATCTGCACAAAAGACAATATTGGACTATTCTATTGAGAGATATATACGAACTGTAATTACATTGATAGAATGTCTGTGAACAGTGAGTATAGTGATACACAACAATAAATAAATTCACGATACACAACAGTTGTCATTAAACATGAATTTGACGAATCATAATAGTGAGAAGTGCACACCTGGAACACAGAGGAATTAACAAACATCTACTTTGTGTTTCTAGGAACAATATGTCAGTAATAAGTGTCTTATATATGTTACTTATATTGTTTCATGGCAAATCTCGAGACATTGTCCTACTAGGTTTTGGGTTTTTCAACCCACCAGCTACAAACCTAGTAGGTCATGCCATGTGGCCATCAAAACATCTCCAACATAACAGCTACAGCAGTCGATCATGAAGACAACAAAATAAAATTTGTCGAAAGACAAGATGTAAATTTTGTTATTTTATTAATTGAGCAATTATGTTAGGCTCAGAGCAATTACTTGCATAAATTTCTTTAAAATACTGCATGAATAATTTTTTGAATTATATATATGAGCCTTCCTGTTCAGCTCTTCACTAAAATATTTAAGTAATTTTTTTTCAAAAAATAATTATTGGTATTAATTACTTAAAAGTTTATCAAATATTTTCAAAGAGCAGAATTTTTAGGGTCATATAGTTTAGAGCACTCAGCGATATTCATTTTTTTGTGCCTCTCCTGAACTAAGTTTGCTAATGTAATTCGCAAAATTTACTTCAAGGGGGCTATTGAAGGCACTCTTTCATAGTATAGTAACTGAAATACTCATTTTTGTTTGAGTTATTATGTCGATTTTTGTTTTAAATTTGTAAGTTTATTAATATAATTGTGGTGTCATCACCAGACACCACACTTGCTAGGTGGTAGCCTTTAAATCGGCCGCGGTCCGTTAGTATATGTCGGACCCGCGTGTGGCCACTATCAGTGATTGCAGACCGAGCGCCGCCACACGGCAGCTCTAGAGTGACTTCCTAGCACTCGACTCAGTTGTACAGCCGACATTGCTAGGGATGGTTCACTGACACATTACGCTCTCATTTGCCGAGACAATAGTTAGCATAGCCTTCAGCTACGTCATTTGCTACGACCTAGCAAGGCGCCATTACCGGTCACTATTGATGCTGTAAAACATGTACCGTCAAGAGCGATGTTCACCAAATATGGATTAAAGTGAAGTATTCCAGCAGATACGTACGTTCTTTGCTACTATATATTCCGTGTCCTGTTCCAGACCTCACGCCAGCCTGCGTGAGCTTAAATGCGTGCCTTTCGGCTTCCTCATAGCGGGTTGGCTGTCTTGCCAATCCACAACAGTTGGCGATGAGGCCAACTCGCGTTCGTAACTATACTGCCCTCATTTACTTGTGTAATGGCTTCGCCACAATCTCCAGATGTACTGTCCGAATTTTATCGCTAACAGAACCAGCAGATGCAGGCCTTACTGGATGCCATTGGACAGCTCGTCCATGGCCAACGTGCGATTCAAAACGATGCGGCGGCCGCTGCTCCACTGCTCATGCACCCACAACACGCAGTTGCACCACCTTTTCGTCCTTTTGATGGGGCACTGGAAAACTGGACGGAGTGGTCACGCCAATTTGGATTCCATCTCGCCGCCTACAGAATTCAAGGTAATGAGCGGCAGCCTTATCTCCTTTCCTCCGTAGGCATCCACACGTACCGTGTGATACTCAAATTATTTCCCCGACGCGACGTAGCAACTCTGTCCTACGACGAAATTTTGTCTGCATTAGATGCATATTTCAAGGAATCAGTCAATGTAGTTGCCGAACGATATACGTTTTTTCATACAAAACGTACGACCGGTCAGACTAATAGGGAGTGGGTTGCAACTTTGCAAGGCCCTATTAGGGATTGTGCTTTTGAGTGTCAATGTGGACTCCCTTATTCAGATAGTATGGTGCGTGATGCAATTGCACAGAATGTTTCTGATGTTCGTATAAGGGAACAGATTTTGAAACTAGTCAATCCCTCCCTTCAACAAGTGATGAACATATTGGATCGGCAGGACACACTTGACTTTGCTCAGGAATCATTTGTAACTTCGCCACCCGTGTGTCAGGTTAACCGGCCTGCCGGGCGAGCTGCAGGGAACAGTAAACAGTCCTCGCGTCCGGCTGCGCCAAAGCCGCCTCGTTCTCAGCCACGTGTACCGCACCAGCACGCAAATGCAGTGAAATCATGCCCACGGGGTGCTACTAGATATTCGTGAGAGAATTGCCCATCACGCCAGGCTATTTGCTTTTTCTGCAATAAAACAGGACATGTTCAGAGTGTTTGCCAGAAACAGCTCAGATCAGACACTCACAACCATTCCAGGCCCTTTGCTTCGCGCCGAAATCGGACCAAGGATACTCAGGCTCGTGAAATTTCGCCTAGGGAAATTCATGTAGTTCATTCCACTCTGCCCAGTGCCACTCTCTCTAGCAGTGACTGTGTTCGTCCCACAAATAGTGTGATTCGACATCGCCGGAAATCCCGTCAAGTCGCAAGTGATTCTGTACCAGTGTCAGTTCACATTGCACGAGACAGTCGCTCTTGTCGTCAGCAGGTCAATAAACTTTTTGTGGACTTGGAGATTCACGGCAATGTGATACCGTTCCAGCTCGATACCGGAGCTGCAGTTTCTCTGATCAATCACGACACGTATAAACAGCTGGGCACACCTCCTTTGCATGCCGCAAATGTTAAGTAGTTATTCAGGACAAGCGATCCCTGTGTTAGGACAGTGTAACCTTCTTGCAACATACAAGGGACACACAAAACTTGTGTCATTTTACGTCCTTCGTTCTTCTGCTGCAGTGAACTTGTTTGGTTTCGATTTATTTCAGTTGTTTAACTTTTCTATAGTAAATCAGGTCCTATCAGTGAACCAGACTGTGCCTTCAGACTGTGTTTCTCGTCTATGTGACGAATTTGCAGACATTTTTGCACCGAGCCTCGGTTGCGCTAAGAACTATAAAGCATATTTGGAACTGAAACTAAGCTCACAACCGAAGTTTTTCAGAGCGCGCAATGTTCCCCACGCATTGCGTGATGAGGTCGCAAAAACATTACACGATTTGGCATCACAAGGTGTAATTGAACGTGTGCAGGCGTCTCTCTGGGCATCAAACTTGGTAATTTTGCACGAACCTTCGGGAAAATTGAGACTTTGTGTGGACTTCAAGGCCACAGTGAATCCACAACTAGTGACTGCAACTTTTCCTTTACCCCGCCCGGAAGATCTCTTTGACAAACTGTGCCCGCGTAAATATTTTTCGAAGTTGCACCTAGCAGATGCGTACTTGCAAATACCGGTGGACGAAGAATCCCAGCGCGTTTTGGTGGTTAACACGCATCTTGGTTTGTACCGACTCAAACGACTGCCATTCGGGTGTGCATCCGCCCCTGTATTGTTTCAGCAATATCTACAAACTGTTTGTGCGTCGGTCCCTACTACAGCAAACTATCTGGACGATATTGTGATCTCCGGAAAGACGGAAGAACATTTAGCCAATCTCAGAACATTATTTCAGGTCTTGCGACAAAATGGTCTTCGCTTGCGGAAGGACAAATGTGTTTTTTTTGCTCGTGACTTACCCTACCTGGGACATGTACTCAATGCCCAAGGCATACATCCCAGTCCAGAACACCTCCGTGCCATACAAGACTTGCCTTCGCCGCAGAATTTGAAGCAGCTACAGAGTGTTCTGGGTAAAATAAATTATTATTATCGCTATGTGCGCCACGCCTTTTCCATTTCAGCTCCGCTTCATCGCTTACGCCGTAAAGGTGTACCGTTCGTCTGGACGACGGAATGCGAACGCGCCTTTCGCCAGTTGAAATCGGCGTTGCTTTCCAATACTTGCCTTACGCCATTCGATCACCAGAAACCCCTTTTGTTGATGGTGGATGCATCGGATTTCGGGATCGGTACTGTGCTTGCGCACAAAGATGGATCGCACGATCGCCCTATTGCCTTTGCCTCCAAATTGCTCTCGTCTGCGCAACGAAATTATTCACAGATCGAGAAAGAAGCATTGGGTCTCGTCTTTGGTGTTACTAAGTTTCATGATTTCTTGTATGGTCGTCACATTACCATCATCACAGACCACAAACCATTGACATCGCTTTTTCATCCAACCAAGCCTGTATCTCCACGTACAGCGCAGAAATTCATTCGCTGGTCTATTTTCCTCTCGCAGTACCGCTATGATATCTTGTATCGGTCCACCGCTAAGCACGGAAACACCGATGCACTGTTGCTGAGGATAGAGTATTCGATTCCTCCGAACTTGCCTGTATGTTCACTGATTCGGAAACCGATGACGTGGTCGAATCGTTTCCGATTGATTTTCGTCGTGTAGCTACAGCCACAGCTGCTGACCCTGTCCTTGCTACCGTTCTGCGTTTTGTTGCTACGCAATGGCCCTTGTCAAAGTCACGGATCGGGGATCCGTTGGTTCGCCGATTTTTTGCTCACAAGGAGAGACTATTTGTATGACGTGGTGTTTTGTTGTTGCGTTCAGATAATGATCAGTCCAGGGTCGTGGTCCCACGTTCGTTACAGTCCTCTGTCTTACAGCTTCTCCACCAAGGACATTGGGGTATAGTGCGAACGAAACAACTTGCTCGTCAGCACTGTA
The DNA here is from genome assembly GCF_021461395.2 of Schistocerca americana. Classification (NCBI taxonomy): domain Eukaryota; kingdom Metazoa; phylum Arthropoda; class Insecta; order Orthoptera; family Acrididae; genus Schistocerca; species Schistocerca americana. The sequence goes on from NC_060121.1 coordinate 65,854,703, forward strand.
CTTGGTTCGGAATCGATGCTGTGATTACGAATATGTGCTCTTCTTGCATGGCGTGTGCCGAACAACAATCCGCACCGCCGCGGAAATTCTTTGGATGGCCTAAAGCCACTCTCCCTTGGCAACGCTTACACATCGATTTTGCTGATACATTCTGTAATGCTCGATGGTTGGTTGTGGTAGATTCATTCAGTAATTTTCCTTTTGTTGTCCGGATGTCTTCCACGACGTCATCTGCCACCATCCAAGCGTTATCCGCTATCTTTTGCATTGAAGGTCTTCCACAGACTATCCTTTCCGACAATGGCCCACAATTCGTGTCCCCAGAATTTCAGTCATTCTGCAAGGCCAATGGTATTCCACATCTGACGTCCGCTCCGTTTTCGCCACAGTCAAACGGTGCCACTGAGCGATTGGTCAGGACTTTCAAGTTACAGATATTGAAGTTGAAAGAGTCGCATTCTCGGGAGGACGCGTTATTGCTCTTTTTGTCCTCGTATCGCTCTCAGCCCCGAGATGGTCGCTCGCCGACTGAGTTGTTGCACGGTCGTCATAATCGAACTTTGATGTTTTTGCTACATCCGCCGCATCAGGTTCCTGTGCAGCGGCAGACACCTGCTTTTGCCCCAGGCGACGTTTTCTACTGCCACAACTATCGAAGTTCACGGCGTTGGCTCGAAGGGCGCATTCTTCGCTGCCTCGGCCGCACTATGTATCTGGTTTTGGGGGCCTCTGGGGAGATGCGTCGGCATCTCAATCAGCTGCGCCTCTGTCGTCGCACGGGATCTGCCACTCCCCGTCTGCTTTCAGCGACGGTGCCGTCCGGTCAGCGCCCTGGGGACCCATCTACTGGCTCGCCTCAGCCCCAGGTATTACCGACGCTGCCTTCCATTTTGCCCAATGGCGACACGCCGCCGCCGCCTGTTCTCCCGCCGGCGACGCCCGCAGTGGACGCGTCGCTGCAACCGCCGGGCGCCTCCCTGGGTCACGCACCGCCGATCGCTTCCCGCGACCAGTTGTCCTCCGCCATGGAACTCTTACCCGTTCCGGACCATATGTCGTCTTCGCCCGTCGGGTGCCCCAGCCCGATGGAGGTCGACCCTTCGGCCCCTCCTGTCTCTCTACGGGCGCATACACCGCATGTTGGCGTGAACCCTGAAGCAGGTTTTCAGGCGTTTTCTAGCTCCCCTTGGTCCGAATGGCAGGGTGCAGGTGGCACAGTCTCGCCTGCTGTTAGGCTCCCCACCTCGTCGCATAAGAAAACATGGGGTCCTTTCCACGGCGGGCGGAAGCCTTATGCCACAACCGTCCGCCGATTTGCGGGGGAGGAATGTGGTGTCACCGCCAGACACCACACTTACTAGGTGGTTGCCTTTAATTCGGCCGCGGTCCGTTAGTATACGTCGGACCCGCGTGTAGCCACTATCGGTGATTGCAGACCGAGCGCCGCCACACGGCAGCTCTAGAGTGACTTCCTAGCACTCGCCCCAGTTGTACAGCCGACTTTGCTGGGGATGGTCCACTGACAAAATACGCTCTCATTTGCCGAGACGATAGTTAGCCTAGCCTTCAGCTATGTCATTTGCTACGACCTAGCAAGGCGCCATTACCAGTTACTATTGATGCTGTAAAACATGTACCGTCAAGAGCGATGTTCACCAAATATGGATTAAAGTTAAGTATTCCAGCAGATACGTACGTTCTTTGCTACTATAAATTCCGTGTCCTGTTCGAGACCTCACGCCAGCCTGCGTGAGCTTAAACGCGTGCCTTTCGGCTTCCTCATAGCGGGTTGGCTGTCTGGCCAATCCACAACAATAATAAAATAATTTAGATTTTTCAAAGAAGCTAACGGCTTCAGAATAACAAGTAGGCGTTACATTGTTCAGTGTTTTGATTTTGGTAGTATAAGTGTATATTTTAGACTGCAGCGATATGTTTTGTTCTATTAGCACTCTCCCAGTTAGAATGTCAGTTACATTTATGTTTGTTGTTAAAAAATGTTATTTGTGGAAGTTTCGTTACATATGAGCTACAAATAAAACAGAATCAAAAGTAATCTCTGGTTCAGCTTCGTTGTTTATGGATTTTAATATGTGCTGTTATTGAAGTGCTACGATTTTACATCTGAGGCTGTTTGCTTTAAAAATACTAGACTTCACCTACAATTATTTTGAATTCATTCTCAATTCAACAGCAGTTAAACAAGTTTCAGCACAGAGCGATCGGCGACTGTCATTTGTTTGAAGCTACGTTATGTATGCTATTACTGTTTCATGAGATTATAATGAAGTTCTGATACGTACTCCCAGTTTTAAACAAAAATAAACTGAACATGACCCTGGAGATCGAAGACATTGTGGGAGTCGCCAGAAGAACATCTGGGAATGCACAATGAAATGCAGCATTATTCTGTGGCGACGAATACACTGACAATCTGCTTTACACTTTGATTCTTATAAGTATTCTTTGTGTTGAGTAATGTTCTTTCAGTTGATTGGTATTCGAACTTTGGTAAATAAAAAAAAAATTGTTTGCCTACTGCTTCAGCAGATGGAGATAAGCTTTAGTTGACGAAAACATCGTCGCCTGCCAACTCAATAAACTCAAATTTAGCACCCGCAAAGGACTACAAATAGGAAGAGAAGCCACATTACTCGTTATTGAATATTGTTATCCATGGAAGCACTAACCTATTTCACAAGAACGCGTAGTCCATTTGCCTCGTCAGTTATGGGTGAAAGTTCTTATTGCGCTTTGCTCGGCATTCCTGATCACCACAATAACATCTCGGAGGTGACAGATATGTAAATTGCGATTGTGAGAAACGACGTAGAATGTTTGGCCTGTCTCTCAGTTGTAGGTTCGTAATGAACAAGAAAAACATTGATTAAAACATTAAAAAATGAAATGGTCTGAAATTGATGTAGCGTAGGATGGAAGTAACATTTTAAGGAAGCAATATTTTTAAGGTGGCTGTCAGGTTAACAGCCACTGCAGGAACAGTCGAATCAATACAGAAGACTAAAACCCACACAATTTCTTTCTGCTCCATAATTACTTTGTTTCCGTACTTCAGTATTTTGTACTTTCTCAAACACTTTGGTGTCAATATTATACTTTACTATGCTTTGTACTATCGGAATTAACTATCCAAAGATTATGTATCACCACATAGGCTCATATTCATGTCATGAGAGACACACACTCGAGCAGGGAACTACCAGGGAGTTAGCACTTTGAATGCCTGCAGTGAGAACCTGTTATTGGGTGACATAGCAGGAGCAACGATTGTTATGGCAGTTTTTTTATCATTATTTATTTCTTGATTATTTTTAGTCAGTTATTTTAGCTCTAAGGCACAATGTACATTGCACGTGAAAATTCTCATAATATACACAAAAAACTGATTACGAATATTCAGTGTAATTATTGAGATATTTAAAATGCTGTCATAATAAAGTCATTAAGGCGTGTACGACTATTCTTACATTAAATGTTTAGCACAATATGGAAAATATTAACTCATTTGTAAAGTAATGATGAAGATGTTGTATACATGGGAGATTCAATCCTTAACTAATCAGGGGTTGGGGTGGGGGAAGGGACAGTGGGACGTTAAATCTGTGAAGAAAAGTATTTAGAATCTAAGAGAAACAATACATATATGATAAATTACTTATTACGGAAAGAAATAAGTTTACTAACAATGGACTGTTCCTGTGACACTTATTCAGATGTAGGACCCAGAAAGCATCCTACTTTCTAGTATACTACAGTACTCTCCCTCATTGCTATACCATAGGTTCCTAAATTTAGAATTTTGCAACACTAAATATCACTGTGGTAATGAATAATTTAATATCTCGTTGAAGTAGACCTATTTTAAAGTCCAATTTTTTTATTGTTTCGTGGCAGATTCAAATGAATTTTTACTTTTTTCTGTTGTTATCAAAGCTCTTTACGTTACAGAATAACATTACGAGTTTCAAATATCTGGCTGGGAATAATAATAATACGTACTCGTCATTTTTCTCTCTTGACCTTCTAAATGTTTTGTACCAGTGCGTGAATGTTACTGGCACTGATGAGGCTTCGTCGAAATTTCGCGGCGTGTTGATGAATGCCTATCCAATCATTTCCTGGCGAAATGACGAGATTGCGTGGGTGTCCCACATACAGGGTCTAATGTGTATAAGTGCAGTGGTACCTCAAAAATTACACTCATGTATGTGTTGGTTGTTTTACGCTCCGTCGTACGGTCTTCTCATAAAGACATCACAAACTGTATGACTAGGTGTTTTCTGCACAATCCTAACAACACCACTAAGTCGACTACACCTTTCGGGATAGACTAACGATTTTGCGTCCTCATGTCCACACTTCAACATATGTGATTCTTCCCAAGGGAAAATAAGCATTAATGGCTTCCTCTTGCCACACATACTTGAAGAGGCTAACCAAATTACAAACATATCACTTGTATTAGCTATAATTATGTGGCCGACTCTCCCCGAGTGTGGCGTGTGTGGTGGGTGGGGGGGGGGGGAGGGAGGAAGGTGGGGGGGGAGGGGGGAGGAAACGACGCCCGCCGTTCAATCCTAGGAGCATTCAGTCTTGCCCACACTTGCGAAGCGTCAACTGCTGGGTGCGTTCCTGGTGTAATGTTGCCAGTAAAGGATTCCACGCCGAACTTAGTTGATGGCGCTCGACTAATATCGAGACTGTTATGAAGCCTAATCTCACTAAATTCTTTGATGATGCTCTCCCAAAATTCACTAACTCGGCACAACTTATTTGCTCTCTCATATTCCAACGTATGTCCTTTGTTGAGCCTGCTTTTAACCAGTGGTGATTTGTCTTTATGCCACATGCGTACACATCTAATGTGTTCCATCCACCGTTGCGAGATGATGTGCTGCGTTTTCCGAATCTGTTGGCGGCGACACTCTCAAAGCATGAGTACAGTCTTGCAGCACAACATCGAAATACCAATTACGATGGATATAAAAAAGGAATTCAAAAAGAAAAGTAATAAATTGTGTCAACCACTCATAGACGACTGTTGCACCAACCGGGAAAATTAAGCACACACGCTAGACTCTCTGGATGACTTTTTTTTTGGAAGAGTATCAATCAACCTCGAATCCCCACTCCATAACTCTGCACGATCATTACAGTCAGGCATTTACCTTCAAGCACTACTCAGGATCCCCTTGGAGCAGGGACTGATTTGTGCTCAGAGTTTTCCCACATCGCTGCTCATTAATTTATTTTCATTCACTCATCATGTTCCGTATATCCCTACCCTTCGAATCTGGTACACACAAATGTGTGAGTGTGGGTTATTTGTGGTGTAGCGTCATATTAAGTTTTAATGGCACATTTTGCTTCTACCTGGGGCCATTTGCTACACAGCAGCTCCATGACATCATACTTAAACCCTCTGTGGAGTAAAACAATTTTTTGTGTCTCCTGGAAAATTTACCCTCTGGGACATGAGCCTTTTTCCAATTCACCAATTCAGTTGCAGCAACATGCAAATATTTCGCAGACAGATACTAGCCGGCCGATGTGGCCGAGCGGTTCTAGGCGCTTCAGTTTGGAACCGCGCGACCGCTACGGTCGCAGGTTTGAATCCTGCCTCGGGCATGGATGTGTGTGATGTCCTTAGGTTAGTTACATTTGAGTAGTTCTAAGTTCTAGGGGACTGATGACCTCAGATGTTAAGTCCCATAGAACTCAGAGCCATTTGAACCTTTTGAGCAGATATTAGTTTCAGAAATTCAATCACAAGGTTACAAAAACCATTAGCTTGCTAGAAGAGCACTTCTTGGTTATGCTGATTAACTTGAGTCGTTAATTCTGTATCCTGAGAAAGGTAAATATGTTGAAGCAGTAGGCACTGATAAAAATTGTGATAAGCAAATGACCTCTAATTACATCTTTTACAGTCCTAACTTTTCCTATTATTGAGAATGTGTCCTACTATGAAGTACTGCCCAACTTTAATGAGAAAATGTTGCTAATGTCCTCTTAGTTTTCTTTTGTAAAGAATTTTGTGCTGAAAAAGCAATAGATGAGCTCAGAAATTAAATCCTGGAAGAGAAAACAGCACAGATTATACTAGTTTTATTTTTTGCGACAAACTGCATCACAAGAGTATTATTACATTTAAATTGGGGGAGTGTGAAATATGGAATACCACAAGGCTTGGTATTCGATCCATTCCTGTTCTTCAATTAAGTGAATAATTTCCAAAATACTTCAGATCATCATTTGTAAATGAGGATGTTCGCTAATGACAACCAATTTGATAAAGGCTAAAATCCAACGATGTGAGACAAGATTCAGTTGATAGTTGAACAGGCCTGCAATTGATCATATCAAATCTCTGGAAATCGGTTTCAAATGAGAAATTGTATCTTACTGAAAATATATTGGTTGACAAAAAACGAAGTGTAGCAGCCAGAAGACATGGTCGGATGTCAATACCACTTTGCAGATTGACATATAAGGGAATGATTACAGTTGCAGTTCTCTTTGACAGGTACAATGGCCACCAGAGTCCATTGGTTTGTTCAAGACGAAGACCCTGCTCTGTGTAAGATTAAGGAAGCGTTGTTAAACGGCAAATCAGTGCCGGGATGTAACCCACAACAGGATGTGTTGTGTTATCAGGGCAAGCAGGATAACCTGGCCAAGATTTGTCTTCTGGGAAGCTTGGTTCGCGCCATTTTCCATTACTTTCCTAAGACTGTGTTTGGAGGCCATTTAGGAATCGGTAGAATCCTTAGCAAGGTTAGGGAATTTCTTACCGGATCTACCTTGTACAGGATAAATGGCGTTTGGAGGGGGAAGTGCTGTAACCGTAAAATTCCTAAACCCTATTTCAACACTCGTAGGGGATTTTTACTGTCTTCTGTTAATTATTTCGAGCCCCTGCCATGCACTCGTGACGGCAGTCATTATATCCTGGTCGTGGTTGATGCCTCATCCAGATTTGTCAGGTTCGTATCCAGTAGCAGGCTTATCGCTAGGTTCATTATTCGTCATTTGTCTGGGATATTTTTCATGTTTGGCGCTCCCTGTACCGCTGTCACTGACTACGCTGCTCACTTCCTCTTACAACAGTTTAAAAGATTTTGCTACGACAGTGTGATAACTCACTCCATGCCTATGCTGAACTGTCTGCAAGATTCATTTACAGAGAGACTGAATTGCAATCTGAAGGCAGCCTCAATTATTTTCCACTCTCATTCACGCCACAAGTGCGATTATTCAGTACGTGGCATTTTTGACATTTAATTCCGCCAAACATGTAGCCCTTGAAAGTACCTCCACTTCCTTGATGTTTGATCATCGTCTCATGTTCCCCTTGCCCAACCTGTGATCTCTTAATGACCTGCTCCTTGAGGAAATGACACCTAGCCTGATTAAGACGACGAAATATTAGCATCACATACAAGAGGCGGGCTTGCCATTACAACCTTGGGGAAAGCGAGTTTAAAGTGAGTGTTGGTGATAAGGTTTCGACCAGAACCTTGCTCCCAGGACTCAAGGAACGGCCCGAATTTCTGATAAATTGACAGCTTGCTTTGTAGGACCTTGTGAAGTTATCCAGGTTCTTAACCCAGTCACCCTATTGGTACGTAACATTGCTACTGGAAAGTTTTCTAGAGTGCATGTCCCCATGATCAAGGGAGGAAGCTAAATTTTCTGTTCCCTGTTCGAGATAAATTGGTGGATGGGGTGTGATGAGGTTTTGGTAGGGAAGGATGAACCGTGGCTCTCGATTCGATATATCGCTAGAGGACCGGTTCGCATTCCTTGCAAGCCAAACTCAAAACCGGCTGATTGATTGTATGAGAGAAGTGCGAGAGAGGGTGTGAGTGGTACGTCGGCAACGAGTGAGGCCGCGGGGTACAGAGGGTGCGCCACACTGTGAAGAGCAGAGGCAGTGAGGAACTTGGGAGTCGACGCTGCGAGTGGCGGAGGAGACGGCCTGTGCCCTGGTCTGTGGGGCTGCTGTCTTCGTGTTGGCGCGTATGGCGGTTGGACGCCGATGTCACTGCTGGGAGGAGCGACAACCTTCAATCGCTAATTTCCATCCAAGACTTCTCGGCGTCCTATGTGGTCAATTCCAGTTCCTGAATCTGGAGAGACGTTTCGTCTGATAAGCACTTGTTTACACGTGAAGGACAAAGTACTGCGCTGCTTTGTAGTGGAGCTTACCGACAAGAATCCTACAATTTTTTGAGGCGTAATAAGCCAGCACTTATGGCAGCCGATGTTCCAAAGCAGTATAGTATGTGATAGTCAAAATGTTATAAATTTCGGACTGTCAGACAAATCGTTGCACCTTCTAAGCCTCATATTCTACCTTGAGTTTAGGGGCGATATTGATGTTCCGGAAACAATGTTTACTGCCTGACTTGTGGCTGAGTTCCCAGTTTCTTGTAACTTTAATTCAAACCATTGCTATTGTGTACAGACAGTATTTGTGCGGACCAACGAAGGAACCTCACTCTCATTTCGCTCCAGTGGAACTGGTTTGTTGCGCATTTGTAATTGTTCTTCGTTTTGTTTAACAGTTTGTTGATTTAGAATTTTATCCTACGTCATCTCCCCAGTTCACAGACGAGAGTTTAGGCCAGGTTTCCGCTGCCCTGGTCGGCCGCGGGTCTGGCGCTGCTGTCTTAGCGACCACCGACGGACCCGTGCGAGTGTTGGAAAAGGCCGAACCACCTCATGTCGGTCTGCTGACAGTTAGAGGTCGGAGCTGTAAAACAGTAACAACTTTATTGTATGTACATTCTAAAAACACATCTGGCTTTATTCTGATGGCTGTTTCCGTTTAAGTTGGGAGATTACTTCGCACAAACCTGTTGGTATTTAATTAATCATTTAATGAGCGCCATGGCGCGTTTTGATCTGAAATACCTTGTAACCACAGTTGCTATCAATTAAAGACTTAGTGAGCGCTGTGGAGCATGCTCCTTAGTTACAGTTATTAATTCGAAGGTTATTAATAATTTGCTAAGCGCCAGGTGCAATTTTTCTGAAATTGCAAATATTATTGAAATTGTTTTAAAAAAATAAGTTGTTTTTGACAGATAGTTCAGTAAGCACTAGCTGCATGCTGTCTTAAATCAAAAGTTTACTGAAATTCTTACTAACACCTGTTTTACAGTGTGTCGTGACGTATTTTTCTTAGCTAAAAATGTTTACTGTCTAATTAGAATTTCATTCATGTATTTCATACACGAAGAAATTTGCTTTTTTTGTGTCCATGCACTCACTGGTTAAACTGGTACAAACAAATTGTCATCATGCAAACTGTCAATGATGATGCTGTTGCTCGGTTAACCCTCCCACCCCACAGCATTGTGAGTTGACCTGTCCCAATGACAGTAATTCCATTTAGCAATTGTGAAGCATTGCCAGGTTCGCTACTCCATGATATATGGAAACGTTTCTATAAATCTTTCTCGCATTCACAGTCCCAGACTTGCGCCTGGAGACCAAACGTGGAACTAATTTTTTTTCCGACGTAAGTCAGTTCCCGGTAAACAAATTAGAACACCTACCAAGTTTCACTGCCGTACGATAATTACAGTCCACACTGCGCCTCTACGAGCAGCTGCACTTTAGTGATAACCATCTGATAATTTCCACTCAATATTTCCACTGCATCAGACAAGGAAACATGAACTTCACAAATGTAAGGTATATAATAACACAACGAAAATTTGTAGAACTTACTATAGTGGTATTGTGCTATAATTAAATTATTTGAATACTTTGGAATTTACTATTAGTGATAAATTTACTTTGCTGTTACGTATAGGCTTTTAAATTTTATCTACACTACCGGCCATTGAAATTGCTATACCAACAAGAAATGCAGATGATAAACGGGTATTCATTGGACAAATATATTATACTAGAACTGACATGTGATTACATTTTCACGCAGTTAGGGTGCATAGATCCTGAGAAATCAGTACCCAGAACAACCACCTCTGGCTGTAGTAGCCGGCCAGTGTGGCCAAGTGATTTTAGGCGCTTCAGTCTGGAACCGCGGGACCGCTACGGTCGCAGGTTCGAATCCTGCCTCGGGCATGGATGTGTGTGATGTCATTAGGTCAGTTATGTTTAAGTAGTTCTAAGTTCTAGGGGACTGATGACCTCAGATGTTAAGGTCCATAGTGTTCTGAGCGATTTGAACTTTTATTTTTATTTTTTTTATTTATTTTTTGTCCGTAGTAACGGCCTTGATACGCCTGGGCATTGAGTCAAACAGAGCTTGGATTTGGAAGATTGCAGCCTCTAGTGTAGACGTCGATCTACTCGTGAAACAATTATTGTAACCCACTAAACATGCGTTTTAATATTTTAAAATACAATGGTTCCGTACCTACAAGAAGAACAATTTTTGTGAAAAAAATATCACAGAACATCTCCCGTTTATTCGGTGCAATACATAGTTTACAATATAGCGTTTCTCTAACAGTCCATTCTTTTTTCATCTGATGATTGAACTTCATTTTAGTCGGTCTTTGTTAATGAAAGGTAATTTATACATTTTGAAATATACTCTAGTCAATAACTGTTACATTCAAGCATCTTAATTCGATCCTTACACTACTTCTCATGTTAGTTATGTCATTATTGCTATGTTGCTCATTAAATACTGACACAATAGCTGATACACATGTGCATGGACCCCTGTTCTCAAGTTGTTAGAGGAGTCTTTCGAGTGCACGCTAAGGGGAATGTTACATTCTCATCTGACGAAGTGCAATTACGTTGCTTATTGATAAAGTACTGTCTTTCTCTTCATTTGTGGTACCATTTTTTTGTGTGTAGAGAAATTACTATCCAATACGGTTGACATATTAATATGTTAGGTTGATTTCATGAAACGAGGGTTGTGCATAACACTACTGAAGTGGTAAGTGTGTACTGGTATATTTTTATGTTTTCTACTTGTGTTCAGTTGGGATGGGCAAATGTTCCTGTGCCTTGCTGCAAAAGGAACTTGTAGTTGTACTGAATTGTCAGATGTGAGTTGCTAGCTCACTACGTCCTGCAGAGATTCTTTGTCAAGTTGGTGGACTTTAAGATTTTTTGAATGTTTAGTACGAAAGTGATATTTTGGAACTGTGAATGGCTCAAGGAATTTATTAGGATTAGCAAAGTTAGTGGTACTGGTAGGTGAAGTTTGTCAGATAGTGATGTTTCGATAGGTGGAACTTGATGAGTGATACTACTGACATTGGATTATACTTTCTGAATTTCTAAAATCACAACTATCTTAGTTTCGCACTACGAAAAAGTTTCTGGTATACATTTCTCGAGCTGCACGCTTCATTGGAGATCTATATTGATGTTATGAGTGCAAAAACTTGTTTCTGGAAATTGTATGAAATATTGCTGTCTTTGAAATGTACCCAACTGTATGGGATCCTATCCTAGAAAGTTTCCAAACTGATTTGCTGCAGCTGTGTCTATGCCACTGAGCATTCTTATGGACCTGCAGTTCATCTGATGCCTGTTGGAGATTTTAGTACATGTAACGAAACTTATTACTAGCTTTCTGCTGGCCGTTGAAACACACCAGTTTAATTAGAATTGAGCAGTAGGAGCAAGTCTGACTGCCAATTTCATCGTTTTACTTTGCAGTGGTAAAAGTTTCAGCATAGTAGAGTGGAGAGTTGGACCAGTCCCCACCCTTCAATCCTTTGGCCCTTCCGCCTCCCCACCATCACTATGATATTAACTGTGAAATTGAAGAGTTGAGTTCATAATTTTCAAATTTCTTAAGAATGCTAAATGCATACATTGCGATACATGGATTTAATGACTTCAGTAAATTTACTTCTTCAGAGGAATTGTATTCTGAACTTTGTAAGTGTTGTCAATTGAGCAAGATAATGTCAGAAATCCAAAGCGGCTCAGACTACTAATACTTACTGGATACTGCTTGTGTCTGATATTAACGCCATACTGATTTATTACTCTGCCTTTTACTGCGCACATGCGGAGAAACTAATATTGTTTTGTTTTGGGTAGGTGGACTGGATTCAGCTTACTGTGGTTTATGTTACTTCACTCCCTCAGTTATCCCTCTTCAGAAGTTTGTTTGGAAATTTTTATGGTATGAAAGTTCCATGTTACAACAACAGACTGCAATGGACTACAAAGAAATTATAAAACTAATCAGATACATAGCACTTGAGGAGGGAAATCTTAGACAACTATAACTGTCAATAACTAGTCGAAATCAAGTGCAAGAACAGGAGGATAATGTTTGTGAAGAAGGGAACAATCTGAGTTACATGATAGGCTAGGAGCTGCTCCAAATCAGACTATAGCGAGTCAGGTTAACAAACTAGTAGTCATGCAACAGCTCTGTAATAGCTTGAACATGAAGTAGGTGTACTGAAGGTCAATGCAGAAAATAGTATTCTAGAAAACAGAGAATTTAGATAAACTTTCTACTGCTGTAGCCAAACTGGTTGCTAATTGTAAGCAATTATGCAAGGTGGTCCATTGGTAGTGACCGAGCCAAATATCTGACGAAATAAGCATCAAACGAAAAAACTACAATGAATGAAACTCGTCTAGCTTGAAGGGGGAACCAGATGGCGCTATGGTTAGCCCGTTAGGTGGCGCTGACATAGGTCAAACGGATATCAACTGCGTTTTTCCTAAAAATAGGAACCCCATTTATATTACATATTCGTGTAGTACGTAAAGAAATATGAAGGTTTTCGTTGGACCACTTTTTTCGCTTTGTGATAGATGGCGCTGTAACAGTCACAAACGTATAAGAACGTGGTATCACGTAACATTCCGCCAGTGCGGACGATATTTGCTTTGTGATACATTACCCGTGTTAAAATTGACCGTTTACCAATTGCAGAAAAGATCGATATCGTGTTGATGTATGGCTAGTGTGATCAAAATGCCCAACGGGCGTGCGCTATGTATGTTGCTCGGTATCCCGGACGACATCATCCAAGTGTCCGGACCGTTCACCGGGTAGTTACGTTATTTATGGAAACAGGAAGTGTCCAGCCACGTGTGAAACGTCAACCACGACCTGCAACAAATGATGATGCCCAAGTTGCTGTTTTAGCTTCTGCCGGGGCTAATCCGCCCATCAGTAGCAGAGAAATTGCGCGAGAATCGGGAATCTCAAAAATGTCGGTGTTGACAATGCTGCATCAACATCGATTGCACAAGTACTATATTTCTGTGCACCAGGAAATTACGGGACGATGACAGATTTTTTGCACCCGTTTTATTTAGCGATGAAACATCATTCACCAACAATGGTAAAGTAAACCGGCATAATATGCACTATTGGGCAACGGAAAATCCACGATGTCTGCGACAAGTGGAACATCACCGACCTTGGCGGGTTAATGCATGGTGCGGCATTATGGGAGGAAGGATAATTGGCCCCCATTTTATCAACGGCAATCTAAATGGTGCAATGTATGCTGATTTCCTACGTAATGTTCTACCGATGTTACTACAAGATGTTTCACTGCATGACAGAATAGCGATGTACTTCCAACATCATGGATGTCTGGCACATAGCTCGCGTGCGGTTGAGGCGGTATTGAATAGCGTATTTCATGACAGGTGGATTGGTTGTCGAAGCACCATACCATGGCCCGCACGTTCACCGGATCTGACGTCCCTGGATTTCTTTCTGTGGGGAAAGTTGAAGGATATTTGCTATCGTGATCCACCGAAAACGCCTGACAACATGCGTCAGCATAGTCAACGCATGTGCGAACATTACGGAAGGCGAACTACTCGCTGTTGAGAGGAATGTCGTTACACGTATTGCCATATGCATTCAGGTTGACGGACATCATTTTGAGCATTTATTTCATTAATGTGGTATTTACAGGTAACCACGCTGTAACACCACGCGTTCTTAGAAACGATAAGTTCAGAGAGGTACATGTATCACATTGGAACAACCGAAATGAAATATTCAAACGTACCTACGTTCTGTATTTTAATTAGAAGAAACCTACCTGTTACCAACTGTTCGTCTAAAATTGTGAGCTATATGTTTATGACTATTACAGTGCCATCTATCACAAAGCGAAAAAAGTGGTCCAACTAAAACAATCATATTTCTTTACGTACTACACGAATATGTAATAAAAAATGGGGGTTCCTACTTTAAAAAATGCAGTTGATATCCGTTTGACCATCTAGCGGGCCAACCATAGCGCCATCTGATTTCCCCCTTTAAGCTAGACGAGTTTCGTTCTTTGAAGTTTTTTCGTTTGACGCTTATTTTGTGAGATATTTGGCCCGTTCCCGATCAATGGACCACCTGTACATGATAACCACATCTACAATCAAAGCATGTGTAAGAACGCAGCACACTCTCTCAATCACGCTCATAATGTTGAAAATCACTGTACACTCATCAATAGTATTACTGAAGTGTACCAAATTCTTCATCACATGTTGCAACTACAGTAATAATAATCATATTATGCAACAACCAAATACCAATCTTTCAAATCCAAGAGCACTTGGAATATCCAGAAGATAACTCACCCAAGTACTAACCAGACCTGACACTGCTGAACTTTGTTGGCTGTTTGAGATCCAGTGTGGCAAGACGGTTGGATATATTGCCACTCATATGGATGAAGCCATCCATACACTTGACTAATACCTCACTAATGCAACGAAACCTTTAAAACGTTAAAATATACTCAAAAGAGAACATCCTGGTTACACAAAGAAACTTAACTAGAATATAAGCACAAACACTAGATATGTTACACTAGACACCTGAACATCAGGAAATATGGTACCTCCAAAGTATCATACACTGAGGTTTGCATTGACTCTGCGTAAATTCTATCTGGTCGAAGACTAGAATAACTCGTCATTGATATTGAGGTCATTAGAGATGGTCATTTAGTAAGAAAATTCGATATATGTTAGTTTTCAGGAAAAAATGTCTGTTGTATATATATTTTTCTACATGCATTGTGTAGCTCCTTTGTGTCAGGTCTAATTTGATGATATTTGATGATTGTCTACCTTCATCATATGATTTTCGTGAGTGTTTTGATGTAGTGATACTGATTTACCTGAATAACCTATAGTGTAGTGAGAAGATACAAGGTAAGAACTTGGGTCTGTTGTTAGTCAGAAAATATCGACTCATAATCACATGTCACAGTTTCAATGTTGTGAGGTTCAGTATGTATGAAGGAGGATTTATGACTTTACTTGGTATTTTAGTTGACGTTTCCTTCAATGCGTGATATTCTTCTTTGACAGAAACCAGTCTTTGATGTGCAGGCACGATGTGACATGTTGTGGATATTTATATTCTTCAAAAGTTTCTATTACACCTGTAGGATTCCACAGTTGTCAGGATGAAGAAGTGGTTCTGTCATAGTATATTGAAAAGTGAGTTCTGATTTGCAATGGTTGTCTCTTCGTCTGTGTCAGATGAGTATATGATGCTATTTGCCTCGTTTGCTCGATATTTGAGCCAGAGTCAGTACATTGAGAGAATGAAAGTGAATCTTATGTGCAGTGAGGTTACCATCTTAACGCTCAGCGGCTTACACTGACTGAGCATATGACGAGTGTAACAAGGTCAAGGTCACAACTGACGAGGCAGTGCATCTTTTGTCTTCCATTCCAATGATGAATTCGGGTCACCTGAGACATGGAGGGTTGGATCAAAGGAAGTAATAATTGTGATTAAGGCCTCGATATGGTCTCAGTTTCACTGATGCTTGATTATGTTTAATTACGGTTTCTCCAACTGACGTGGTGTTTAAGATTGTGTTGCTCCCATTTCTCTATGGAACAAAGCAAGTAGTAATCCGAGATTAACACTAGTATGATTTTTGTAGCGGTACGTTTTTCGAGCTGCAGCAACCCATATTTGACGTCCGTGTGAAGACAGTGTCGAAACATGCTATACACTCGCCTACGTCAGCTACTAATCGTGGCCTTTTGCTGTTGACCCATCTTGTACCTCCATTTAGCATTTGAAACTCTTTGTTAATCTTCTGTATTCTTCTGAGGAACACAGATTCTCTGTCGTGTCTTGCAACACTCTGTCCCCTCTAAAAACATTCCAGTTATAGTTCCTGAACTTTTCTCTTACACTTAAATGTAATAACTTAGTATGTGCTTCAAGAATTATAAATTGGTGCAATTTATATCTTTGTCTAAGTAGATCATTTCAGTCTTTCTATTAATAAGTACCAATTGCGTGGAAGTTTAATGTAGTGAAAAAAGTGCAGCAGTTTTGATTTGTCTCCTATGGTTTCCACCGATGGGATGCTACATGTTGGTTTTGATTGAAGGTAGCAACACGATAACAGGATATACTGCACAACAGACTTGATAACATCCATTTTTGTACCCCTTGGCTCTGTTGCGCAATACTAAGCGAGATAAAATTTTGAAGAAATAAGGTCTCATCATTTACAACAGTACACACTTTTAATAACTACCTGAGATTCTGACAAAAACTCATGTAATAGGCAAGTATTCTACAAGCTCGTAATCATACCGTTATAGAATTTTACTGCAGAACAACCCATGTTCAGAGAACTGTTGTAATAATGTTCAGCTCACTGTTCTTTTTATTTTATTTTTTAGAACACTGTCCAGAAAGTTAACAAAACCACGGTGCAAGTTGTAACGAATGACAAGCAGGCCACCAACATCCGCGTATCCAAAGGAACGACGTCGTAAAGTTGATGAGTGGGACTCTGGCTGCGGGCGAGTCGGTAGAAGTGACGCAGCTCTACCGTTTCAGAGCTGCGAAGACACGAACCCAGGAGTAGCCGGCACAAGACAGGCGCTGTCTGCGCCGCCTCCCTGGACAGCGCGTGCGAGGCCGCTGACACCATTAACACCTGTGAGGACTGCCACGATATAAACAAAATATGTCTCACCACTAAGTGTTTCTGGTGCTGTAATAAAACAGCGGGAACTGCATTCCAAGATATAATGCATTCCAAGATATATAAGCTGTCACCATGAATAAAACTTAGAATATCTGGTGGGCCGAAAGGACCTCCTGGGACAGGCTGCACAGTGCACAGTAGACACTGCTCACCTTCCGTTACCATTCCGCAAGTGGTCGCCGCTGGCATCTCCATTGCACTGTGGCTCTCAGACACTGGTTGAATTGGCGTAAGTCACTCCTCACAAGAAGAACGAGGTCCACATACCTGGCAACAGCGGTAAGTGCAATACAACTTGAGAGCAGTGTTAACATGTATGTCCATTTCATGTCGATACTCAGAAATTTCAACGTCGCAGCAGCTACAAGTAGCGCGAGAGAGCCTGCAAACACCACTTTGCTGGAGATCCCCACTGGTGGGGAGCGCCAAAGATGACCTCTGTTTGAGGCAGGCCGGGGTGTACCAGATTCCATGTCAATGTGGCAAGTCGTATATTGGTCAGACCATGCGTACCGTCGAAGATCGATGCCGTGAACACCAGAGGCACACCGACTGATGTATCCGAGCAAGTCGACGGTCGGTGAACATTGTTTGTCGGAAAATCACGCCATGGAGTATGAACGCATGAGGATTATGGTACAGACGTCGAGATACTGGGACAGCGTTGTTAGAGAGCACATCGAAATTCGCACCAATGACGACCTCATATACCGTGTCTGTGGCTATAACCTTAGCAAGGCTTGGGAACCAGCGAATGGGTTAATCAAGAGTAAATCGAGCAAACGTTTAGTTGTGACGACCACGGCGGACAGAGCCATCACACCGACGTCATCTCAGACGCCGTCGCAATCTGTTCCACTGCGCGAACGTGACGTGCGGCGCGGACAGCGGAGGGAGCGCGCCGCGGGCGGAGGGTATTTAAATCAGCCGCCGCCGCGACCGAACCCACTTCCCTCTGACCAGCAATAGCATACGAATCTCCGTGCCGGCACGTTCACAGGAGCTCAGTCCGTCAGTTCACCTGATGATGGCGGCATGTATTGAAACACGTATACATTGCCGGCGATGGGCGAGGCATGACAGAATCTCTGACCAGAGAGTAGTTTATCGTTAGCTGTTGCTAGTCTGCGCTTGACCGCGCGAGTCGACAGTAGTCGTTGTCAGTCGACAGTAGTAGTAGTCAGTCCGTGCTAGTCGGCGGGAGTCGGCATGCGTCGGTTGTGGGCTCTGCTCGCGACTCTGGTCAGGACTCTGGTGGAGGAGTATTGTTGTAGAAGGTAAAGAAGCAGCCTTGCGCATATTTAATAATGTATGTTAACTGTAATTTTATTTGTTCCAAAAAATGCCCCAATAATAATTTTTGTAATATAAAGCAACTCTTTTAAAGAAAAGCGTTCATTTCAATTTAAAGAATATTTCAAATGCATGATCATTCCTTCCAATAATTTAAAAAAAATATATACGCCAGCATTGCACGAAGCTGTGTCGAAAAATTCCAACTGAAGAGCAGATATAATTGCGGTTTTTATTGAGGTAAGAATTTTTGCTTTTTTATTCAGAATACAGCGCCGAAGGGCAGCGCTGCTGTCCTCATAAAATTTATCAGGTTACTAAACTTTTTTATTATTTTTAGTGTTTAGGAATTTTTCTATTCCGAACTTGACATTAAATGAGAAAGGAATTTTGTGGGAATATTAAGTGTGAATGCATTCTTTGCACAGAGACTATAAATGGGAGCCCATTTTGTTCAGATGTTACATTAAAATCAATATTGTTCAGAGGTTACAATATTTAAAAATTCATTTAATTGTAGGTTATTGTATTTTGTGGGAATGTTACTCTTGGCTCACATTTTCATTTACATTCTTTGCGGGGAGGTTACTCTTGGCTCACATTTTTAAATATAAGCAATTTTGTGGGAAGGTTACTCCTGGCTCACATTCACACACATTTTACATTTTTTGCGGGGAGGTTACACTCGGCGACATCTGGCCAGGATCGTATTTCTTTGGAATCTTCTGATAAGTAGTCATATATCTGCTCTTATTTACTTAAATGTAGTTTGCATCTGGCGCAGCGCATTTACTAATTTGTTACTCTTTCTTTCATATATCATCGGCAATTTGTTGCTCTTTCTTGTGATTGTGTTTGTTGCATTTTGCATTGTCTTTGTTTCATTTTTGTGCTTAATTGTGATTTGTGAAAAATGCCGCGAAAAACTATTAACAGCACATCGCGATGTGCAATGAGCGAAATAGCCGATTCTAATAATTTGACCGATAGTATTTGGGACACTCAGTGTAATGATGACAATCCTCCATTTACAGACAATCAGTGCGTACTGACCACTAATATTGATTTTGATCCTAATGATGAGCAAACCAATTCAGTTGTATCGTCTGTTAATTTAACGACAATTGATGGCGCGGGACGTTCTGTTATAATGAACGCTGCCCAGCTTGAAACACCCGGTTTGCATAATTTACGTAATTAACAGATAAATTTTTCTAATGAAAATGAACAGTGTAATCAGAGTACGACAGATTTATTTAATTCCGGTGTAGTGATTAACAGTGCACATCCGATTGGCAAACCTTTTCGAGAATCACAGAATGACCAAATGGTTACACAAAGCGTGACACATGCAGATACACCATCACACAGCACAGAGGATACAGTAGCTAATTTTGGCATGGATCGAGTTATAGCATTAATGCTACAACTTAATGAAAAACAAAACGAGAATTTCAAACAACTTAGTGACAGAACAAACAACAACTTAATGAAAAAAATGAAAATCTCAAACAACAACTTAATGAAATTAATGAAAAATTAGACAACAATTCCAGGCAGCTTAGTGAAGAGATTACAGCCGTTGCCGCGCAATGTCATGATACAAAAGAACAATTACGTGAAGAAAGTAAGGCTTGTGCTAGGAAAAGTAGTGAAGAAATTAGATCTGTTGATCAAAAATTAAATTATAGACATGCAGCTACAACAGAATCACTTAGAGCCGAAATTAGCGCAGTTGGTAAACAATGCTCTGAAAAAGCAACACAGTTACGCGACGAGTTTCAATTAATGTCAGCAGAACTTTCGTGCACACTGGATGCAAAAGTAGACGCGAAATTCGACCAACAGAACAGTCAAATTGACGAACGATTTCGTCACCACCTACAAAACAGTGAAACGCGTTACCGTAAATTTATACAGGAACAGAATAAAGTAAAGCGACAAGTCATGGAAACAATTACCGCACAGAGACAGGAAGATAAACGTAAATTGTTTACGAAAGCAAAAACATACGTAAACAACAATATTGCTACAGTATCAGACGAAATTAATACCATCAAGCAGTTGAACACCGAATTGCGTGATGGAATTTCCGATCTAAAATCAAAAACAGATACACACACAGTAGACTTTCAGACAGTGACAGACAGACTCGAACAATTAGAAGTAATACAGGATTCCGATGTCATCAAAGCAGACATTAAAGAATTGAGCGAAACCACACGTAAAATACAAAAACAAATTAATGCTTGTGACACTAAAACCGATGATCAGGTAAAAATACTGACTGAAAAATATGATGAATTGGCCAGTCGTATTGACGTTATTTAAAGTAATAATGACAGCAAATTAGATGATGCTTCACCAATTTCGTTTAATCAAACACGTGAATTCCAAAATTTACAGCAGACTATCAGTGAGATAGATTCGTCTAATAATACATTACGTAGAAAATTGTCAACTTTACAGCAAGAGGTAACACAGATGAAAAATGTTTCAGCGTTTAACACATCACATCAGACGCCACTTTGCGAACATTTGTCAGACTGACGCAGCCAGTATAATTTAGGTAATTTACAGAGAGTACGTGAGTTAGATTCCGAACAGTCACAGACAAATAGAATCTCATACAATCGTGAACCTGTTCAGACGTACAGAGACGATAATTTTGATTACAAACATTTTCTATCAGTGACAAAATTTAAAGTATTTAAAAATGACAGAACACAGATCCACCCCCTGGATTGGATACAACAATTTGCTTTTGCCTTTTTACCGGCATTGCCTGTAACGCAGAAGCTAAAATTTATTTGCAGTGCGTAATTGACCTCAGGGGTTCATTACAGTTTGATGAATATGTGCCGTAGCGTGCACAGGGCCCCGAGCTGTAGTAGTGCTGTTTCATCTTTAGTTTTCTGCACTGCTGCCTTCTCTTCTACTATCCTTTATATTTATCAAAACAGCTCTTTAACTATCGCCCTATCTAGGATTAAGGAAGAGTAAAGAAAACCCGATATGACAAATTTTACCGAAAGTGACAGTTCTCTTTAGACACTGCCGAAATGACAACTATCGCCGTAACTTTAATAACACATAAAATTGTAATCATCAGTATGTACAAAATTTACAGCAGTCGCAAACACATTTTAGTAACAATAGAGGTTTTTCTCCGCAACAGCAACAAAACCAACCGGTTAGCATACCTAACCAACAATGTAATGTACAAGGTCAACCAAGCTTTAATGTTTCGCCGCCTGCATGTATAGCATCAGCTCCAACAAATAGTAATGCACAGCAACAAGGAAATAACTACGTACAGAAAATACACTATTTCAGTTCCTATCGCAATGCGCCGTATAGAAATGACTATCATGACAGATGTAAAAATAATGAGTACAATTTTCAGCCTTATCAGCAGCAAGAACATCAGCAACAACGTATTATCATGAATGAACCACACAGTAGGTATCATCCAGAACGTAATACGTCTGGAAGAAATATCAGAACAGTTTAAATAGTCGAAATGCCACAGCATCCTCCTGAAAATAATAACACGTCAGATAGAATTTGACTAGATACAGTACAGGTTGCATTTTCCAGTAACGCAAGCAATACTTTTGACACACAGAATCTTGTTCACGAAATGTTATTTGATACATGCTTTGTTGAATGCACCACTTTTATCGCACTCAGATCTTACTAGATATTTTTCCATTGCCACCGACAGTTCTAACACCGCTTTAGGCGTACATATTTTTCAGGAAATTGAAGAAGATGGTTCTACAGTAATTAAAAACATCGCTTTTGCAAGTCGCATTCTGTTACCTGCTGAACGAAATTATTCTGTTACAGAACTGGAAACATTATGTGTTGTTTTGGCATTTACGAGATTTCGGCATTTTCTTTATGGAAGACATACCACCGTTTATACAGACCATAGAGCGATACAGTTTTTCCTTTCGGCTAAATTTACACACGACAGATTAAGTAGATGGAAACTTTATTTGCAGGAATTTAATTTCACAATTGTTCACATTCCCGGCGCACAAAATGTTGTAGCAGACGCTCTATCTCGTTCTCTCAGCAACAATCAGCAAGACATCGCAACCAACTTCTGCAAAGCAAATTTCAGCGTCATGTACATTCAACAAGTTGCATTTGAAAATTTCATTTCGTCGTCATTACAAGACATAGCACAAGAGCAGGGTAAAGACAACGTGTGGAAAGAAATTAAACACCTTTGGCAAGATGAGAATAATGTTACCATTAGAAACCATTACACTGTACACAATGACATTCTGTTTCACCGCTCTCATCCTGACAGCAACAATTGGTTATTATGCATTCCTGACGAGCTTGTTAACAAATTAATCTGGTATACTCATTTAAGTTACGCACGTTACGGAGCCAGAAAATGTTTTCTTATACTGAGACTGAACTGTTATTTTGCCAACATGGAGAAACGTATTCGACAAGTTTTAGCGTCATGCAAAATCGGCCAGAAAGCTAAGTCAGACACGACTTCACATGTTCCTCCATTACATCCCATTGTACCTGTTAAATTGAGACATATGGCCGCTGTAGACATTTTTGGTCCGATTCCCAGAACTAATAGAGGTTTTTGCTACATCTTTGTCGCTGTTGAACTCACTTCAAATTTTATTACCTTCACTCTGTTACGCAAAGCTCCTGCTAAAACTGTTTCGAAAGCATTTGTAAAACATTTTCTATTTCATGTAGGACATATATTGAAAGTAATTTCCGACAATGGATCACAGTTTCGATCTGCTATATGGACACCTATGTTACGAGCTAGAAACATTTCTCCGATCTATATATCCAGGTATCATGCTTCTTCGAACCCTTGTGAACGATTAATGAAAGAAAGTGGTAAACTGTGTATAATATACTGCCATAAAAGACATATTGATTGGGACACACACATACTCTCATTCCAAGATGTAATTAATTCCATACCAAATGAATCGACTATGCTATCTCCGTCTGTTATACTGAAAAATACTAACAAAATTAAAGAATTAGTAACCTTTCCTACGTCTCGTCGACGACGACACCATGAAATAATTGATATTGCGCTGAACAACATCAAACGTGCCCTAGAGCGCCGGAGAAGACAGCAAAAACAGATTTGTACACGTCGTGACTTTCACATTGGACAGAAGATTTAGTACGTACACACTATTTATCCAACAGAGGAAGGAGTAGATGCAGTAAGTTTGAGCTTCTATACGCAGGTCGATATCGGATTCGCAGCATTCCTTACCCCAATGTAGTACACGTCGAAGCTTTGAGAACCAGAAAAACCAAAGGGAACCACCACGAGTCCAACATCAAACCTTTTATTGAATGAACATACTTTATGATTTATCATACTGTAATGCCATTTGCTAATTTTTTTTATGATCACTTATGCAATTATATTCACATGAACACTTACTGATGATTATCGTATTTTTTCTTGGCAAGTGCCCGGCAAGGTAAGGTTAGCAGGTCGCTCTTCTTGTCGTTACACATCAGACTGTGCACATTTTTCCAGATAAACTTACATATCTTATGAATAATTATGCAATTTTATCTAGTGACATATTAATTTTACTAAATTCTCTCTCCATTAAAGTCTTCAATTCTCGGCTCTATTAACTACATAATATACAAGCTGAACACAAAGAAGGTCACATTTCTTGTCATCATTTTTTATGTATGTATGATTGTTTTCCTGTTTTGTTTGTATGCACTATGAAATATTTAAGATATAATAAACACTAGTTGACTTTAACATTTTTGCCCTATAATATCTCAACATCGTGACTACTGTTTTTTTTTTTTTTTGTTTTTTTTTTTTTTTTTGCTGCTACATTGTGATACACTGTGTACGTTTTTGCCTCTGAACACTGTCTATGTTTTTGACATATTACGTTTTCTGTCATGCTATGCTCTATGCTCAATTATGTTACTATAAACCAGTTTTTATTTAGTGGGTATGTGATTTAAATCCAAGACATTAATCCTTGTTCATCATTTTCCGAAAGCAATAACGTGTAACAAAAATATAAATTAAAAAGACATGGGAATTTCACCTTCGGAATGAACGAAAGAAGATGCAATACCTCGTGAGGAAGAGTAAATGGATCAGAATTAACAAGCATTAACAAGAATATACTATACACATCGTAGAATAGCAGTTTTAACTAATTTTTTCTTTCAGAATACTAGGCTATTGATGCAGGCTGTCAGACAGAACTACACATCTTAGTTTTAGTGAGGAAATATGCTAGAAATAAGGAATAGTTGTATAATGATTAATGAAGTGACTTTTTTGCGGATGATAATGAATAGTGATGAATAATCATGAAGAATATGCTACTATGGATAATGAAGTTTTTTTTTACAGGTGATGATAATAATGGAGTTATGATAATACGGATAACAAAGTTTTTTTTTCTTTACAGATGAGGATAATGTTGAAGTTTATGTATTTATGCTATGTAGTTATTTAAGTATTTGTTGCAGTTCGTTTTGACAGTATGTCTTATATCGCATAGTATGATGACTGAAGGTTTTGGAAAGGACAGCTAGAGAACACATATATTTTTTATACACATTTCACTACCTGTTAATTCGAAGTTCACTACTTTTCAGCATAATATGCGTTTCTTCTATCAGTTTAATAATCAATTTTTGTATATTTTGCAGGAGAAATTATTCATGAAATTAATGTGCTATAAGCAGTTGTTCATTAAACCTATGTCATTTATGAATGTGATCACATATACTCTACTTGTTTCATAACCTTGATACAGCTGATTCATGACGAATGACGTTACACATCTTCATTTGCAGCAATAACTCAAAAGCAAATATTGTTATTAATTATCGATCCCAACGCAATGCATTGCTAGCACAAAAAAAAAGAAAATGCTTTGTAACTGGCCAATGAATACCACTGATTACTGTAATAAGATGACCTATGATGCCAATGTTTACTATAATTAGATTAAATATGTATAAATGCTATGCCAATAATTAACTCATTTTGAATGATCACTTCTGAATAATATACAAAAAATGCTTCTTTAAATGGCCAATGAATGCCACTGATTACTGTAATAAGAGGACCTAGGATGCCAGTGTTTACTATAATTAGATTAGTTATGTATAAATGCTATGCCAATAATTAACTCATTTTGAATGATCACTTCTGAATAATACACAAAAAAAATGCTTTGTAACTGGCCAATGAATGCCACTGATTACTGTAATAAGATGACCTATGATGCTAATGATTACTATAATTAAGTGAATTATGTTAATACTATGCCATTTATTAGCTCCTGTTTTGAATGATGACTTCTGATGGTTTGTAGCTGGGCAGTGAGTGCCAATGTTCTCTGTAAACAAACGATTTATGAACATTATTCTGTAATACTATATACATGGTACAGAAATGTTCAGTAACTGGGTGATGAGTGCCACCAATTACTCATATCAGTTGTTAGACTAGTGTAATTCTCAATGAAGACTACTATGTGACTTAATGTCCTTCACCTTCTGACCTAATTACCATAAATTACTGCTATATCCATTTGTCCTGTCTATCCTCATGATCGTGGAGCACTATATTTGGTATTTGCACTAATTCTACGTTGGTGTACTCTACAAGAATGTGGTGTTGACACGACATGCTGTCCACCACCTTGAGCGATGGAGATGTTATAATAATCGCACTGTTTGGTGTACCTAGTGTACTACCAAAATGATAGCATGGAATATTATTGCGACATTTCAGTGTCTTGGCTACACTGATTAATACTGCAAGGAAAAGAACTTCAGATTGTCTCACTTGGTGTTGTGCTTCTATAGAAAGATATGGACTTTCAGTGCAGCTGCGTGCAACCTAAAGTGCTACAACCATTACGCAATCCTTCCCATTCCTTTCCTAGTTCTTGTAAAATGGTAAACGCTTATACAATGCGTTTAAATTCTTGTAAAATGATAAAGACTTATACAGTGCGTGTGCACTTTATTTCACTCAATGACGTGTTATGTAAAAATGCTAAAGACTTATACAGTGCATGTGCGCTTTATTTCATTCCATGATATGTTATGTAAGAATGCTAAAGACTTAACAATGAGTGTGGACTTTATTTCACTCCTTCATATGTTTATTGTTGTAAAAATGTTTAAAGACTTCTACACTGCGTGTGCACTTTATTTCATTTTTAGGGTAATCAGTTCTTGTAAAATACTTAAGATTTTTACAGTGTGTGTGCACTTCATTTCATTCGTTAATAAGATTAGTTGACCTAAATATGATAAAGACTTCTACAGTGCGTGTGCACTTTATTTCACTCCTTGATATGTTTATTTGTTGTAAAAAATGCTAAAGAGTTTTACAGTGCGTGTGCACTTTATGCCATTTGCACTCATTACGTACACGTTTTGTAATTCCCAGATATGTTCTGTACTACAGAGTGTGTGCACTTTCGTCATTTTGTTAACCTGATTTGTATTCATTGTATATAGATTTTTGTGATTTGCTGATATGTTCTGAACTACAGTGCGTGTGCACTTTTGTCATTTGTCAAAATGATTTGTACTCATTATGTTTATTTGTTGTAAAAATGATAAAGAGTGTTACAGTGCGTGTGCACTTTTGCCATTTGTGAATATGTTTTGTAGTCATTGTGTATATATTTTGTCATTGCCTGATATGTTCTGTACTCAGTGCATGTGCACTATATTTTATTTCATGTTCTACACCTATATATATGTATATATTCTGTGATTGTAAACTTAGTTAAGAAAATTTGTTGCTCATGGCAAATCCAATTGACTCACAATCGCTGCCAAATTTTTGACCCCCCCCCCCCCCCCCCCAGTGGAAGGTTATGAAAGACATATCCATTGCCGGCGATGGGCGAGACATGACAGAATCTCTGACCAGAGGTTAGTTTATCGTTAGCTGTTGCTAGTCTGCGCTTGACCGCGGGCACGACAGTAGTAGTTGTCAGTCGACAGTAGTAGTAGTCAGACCGTGCAGGTCGGCGGGAGTCAGCATGCGTCGGCTGTGGGCTCTGCTCGCGACTCTGGTCAGGACTCTGGTGGATGAGTATTGTTGTAGAAGGTAAAGAAGCAGCCTTGCGCATATTTAATCATGTATGTTAACTGTAATTTTATATGTTCCAAAAAACTGCCCCAATAATAATTTTTATAATATAAAGCAACTGTTGTAAAGAAAAGCGTTCATTTCAATTTAAAGAATATTTCAAATGCATGATCATTCCTTTCAATAATTTAAAAAAAAAATACGCCAACATTGCACGAAGCTGTGTCAAAAAATTCCAACTTAAGAGCAGATATAATTGTGGTTTTTATTGAGGTAAAAATTTTTGCTTTTTAGTTCAGAATACAGGGCCGAAGGGCAGCGCTGCTGTCCTCATAAAATTTATCAGGTTACTAAACTTTTTTATTATTTTTGGTGTCTAGGATTTTTTCTATTCCGAACTTGACATTAAATGAGAATGGAATTTTGTGGGAATATTAAGTGTGAATGCATTCTTTGCACAGAGACTATAAATGGGAGCCAATTTTGTTCAGAGGTTACATTAAAATCAATTTTGTTCAGAGGTTACATTATTTAAAAATTCATTTAATTGTAGGTTATTATATTTTGTGGGAATGTTACTCTTGGCTCACATTTTCATTTACATTTTTTGCGGGGTGGTTACACTTGGCTCACATTTTTAAATATAAACAATTTTGTGGGAAGGTTACTCCTGGCTCACATTCACACACATTTTACATTTTTTGCGGGGAGGTTACAGTATGATCGCCGAAATTTGTGCACGTTGGACACTGTAGACCGACAGTACACCCGTGGATATTTTGATTATCAAATACGCCGGGAGAAACTCAAGAATCACCAAAGACTGAGGATCCTCTGGTAGTTGTGGATGTTTCGAAACAAGTCTGTGGTGACCGCCGTCACCGTGGTGGCATAAAATGTCATCATATAGATAACCAGCCACACAAAAGTGATGGAATCCTTTCTTTCTCGCGATTATAGCTTGAAACCAGCTTACCACATGTGCTGTTATTGCCACGTTAATGACGAGAACAACAGCTGCGTACAGTGTACCAGCACGTGTCCTCCGTAGCTCACACTTCTGTGTCCACTGTGAACGGCGTCAACCCGAAAATCCTGCAGGTGGCGTAGTATGGTGCTACTGATCTTAAGAGGTCTCTTCTACACGCCATTTCTACATCGGCTAGAACTCCAGGATACCTTCGTTACCTGTTATGAAAGAAAAAATTTCTCCACTAATAGTAAGCAAGACGCTTGCATTAGAAAGAGAATTAATCTGAAAACATCGACATGTGACTGATTAACAGAGTACATTCAGCCTTAAGATAGCACTTCAACGACAAATGAGTTTTCGTTTACTCATGGAGTAAACATAGGCATGATCAAACAGCTCCTTGATAGCCTCTATTTTTCGACATCTGAAATCGATACAAAGATGCAACAATTATAACAAAACCGAAATTGACCATCCAGTACAGTTGCCGCACCTCTACAAACCGAAAATAGTGACAAATGAGAACTCGAATCACTCATAATTTCTTGATTAGGATGTGTAGGAAAATTTTGGGTGCTTGATCGTATAAGTTCTTATGATCATTTAAGAAAGTGAGCTATCTGACCTTGCCGTAATACATTTATTAATTACTACAAATATTATTATTGCTACGCAGAAGCCATCTATCAACCTTATTGCAAAATTTACTGTTACGAATATCTGTAAGAAGACTTGCTTACATCTCAGACAGAGACAGAAAGATTTGAACATTCTGTGTAAAGTAACAAATTTAAATGAAAATAAATAAGGCAGTAAACAAGAAAAGTTAAGAGGAAATGTTGGATCGTAATCGAGACCGTTACAGACGGCGCACTAAATCACCTGGAGAGGGGAAGTGATGGTTGCCACTTGAAGGAGTAATGTCGACAATCATGTAGTTAAGCCAAGCAAATCTAAATCATAAGGCAGAATGGAAATTCATATTCCGTTTCACCCATACACGAGTTTAGTAACTCAGATTTTATCGGAATTTTTTTTTGCCAATGTGGGATGACAGTAAACTGAGCTTTTCCGTTATCATGTTTCCATGTTAAGATAATGCTGTCTTTTATTTTATTTTACTTCCACTTAGGTACAACTTTTTAATATATATTTTGTCGTGTAATGTGGGATAGTAGCAATCGTTTTCTGCTATTTTTGCTATGTAAGATAGACGTAAAAATTTATTTTACTATGGTGTTCATGCTCCATTGTAAATTCATTTTTGTGTGAATTCAAACAATGGAATAACAATATGGGAAGAACAGATTGCTACTCACCATATAGAGGAGGCACTGAGCTTCATACATGCACAATGAAAAACCAGTCTAAGTACTGAGCTTTAAGACAAAGTTCTCCTTCCGAAATAGAAATTACGCACGTATTCAGCCAAACACAACTCCCGCTGACATGGTCATTGTCTCTGGGCGCTGGGGAAATGAGGGAGGGGAAAAACTAATTAGTTCCTGTAAATGAAATTCATTAGCAGTAGGTAACACATTATTTGAACACCACAAAAGGAGACGTTACACATGGATATCAAATTTGAATAGGGAAGCACATCAGTTGGACTGAGGTTTATGAACTGTTTGAAGAATTCCAAACCTTATCCAGGAGCGGATATAAATCCAGACCACAACCTAGTAGTGGGAGAAATACAAGTGAAGTTGAAATAAGTCTCGATAGGTAAATCAAAAGAAAGACTAACCATAGACAGACTCAAAGAGGTAGAAAAGGCATCAGATTTGTAAACAGATCCATGGAAAAATGGGAATGAGGTAGTGTTAATGAAAGTGTTAATGACAGATGGAATGACAAAGGTAAGGATTCATGAACTCTGCCAAAGAACTACTAGCAATTATAGTATGCCAAAGTAGCAGGAAAGGTTGGGTAACAGAAAACATGTTGCAGAAGATGGAAGAGCGGAGGAAGTGCAAAAATGTAGAAACTGAAGAAGACAAAAAGAGGTACAGGAAACTGAATAATGAATTAAGAAGAGAAACTGAAGAAGCAAGGGGAAAATGTATGAAACAGAAATAGAGAAAATGGAGAAAGAGGAAAACTATGAAATGATGTATATACTGGCAGTAAGATAGTTTTTGAACGTAAAAGAAAGAGGAATAACATGGAAATAGAAAGAGCGGATGGTACTCTAGCAGAACAACCACAGGAGCTTTTGAACAGACGGCAGGAATATATTGAATATCTGCGTAAGTGGGATGAAAAATGAAGCGAAATTAATCTTGAAGAGGAGCAATATGTGCAAGAAGATCGAAAGGGATTCACCATCTTGGAAGCAGCAGTAGAAAAGGCGCTGAAGGAGATGAAGAATAGGAAGGCATGTGGAATTGAAATGCCAGCAGAACTGGTGAAGAGACTGGGAAACAATGCAAGAAAATAAGTAGTCTACCTCTGTAATGAGATATATGACGGAGGGGAATGGTCTGAGGACTTCCTGGCAACAGTTATGATACCAACAGAGAAAAAGAAAAACACTAAAAAATGTGAAGAGCATAGGACCATCAGTCTAATTTCTCATGCAACTAAATTGTTGCAGAGAGTGTTGAATAGAAGGCTATATGGCAATCTGGATAGAGGGACTGCAGAGGAGCAGTTCAGATTTAGAAGAGGAAAAGGAACAAGAGATGCTATGGGCCTGTTAAGAACTATATGGGAAAGATATATGGAGAAAGGTAGAGAAATCTTTGCTGTTTTTAAAGATTTAGAAAAGGCTTTTGACAGATTTCAATGGAACGAGTTGATGGATATATTGAAGAGGAAAGGAGTAGATTGGAAAGAGAGGCGACTGATACAGAATCTATACGTGGACCAGAAATTGAGGATAAGAATTGGAAATCAACTGTCAAAAGGAAGCAGCACTGGACGAGGTGTTAGTCCCCACTGTTGTTTAATGAATACCTTGACGAGATTATTACGAAAAGCTTAGATGGGAAAAGAGGAATATGTATTGGCGGAAAGAGAATAGAATGTATACGATTTGCTGATCACACAGTACTAGAGCAGAAGGTGAGCGAACACTGAATAACATGCTGAGAGATCTGACTGAAGCCTGTGTGGAATATGGGATGCAAATAAATATAGCAAAAACAAAGAGTATGGTCATCAGTAGAAGAGGCAGACTGTCCAGTATTAAAACAGGACAAGCTAACATTAGGCAAGTAAGTGCATTTACATGTCTTGGAAGCACTACAACTGAAGACTTGAGATGTTACCAGGAGGTGAAAACTCGAACTGCCATAGCGAAGGAGGCATTCAACAGAAAGAGGAGACTGTTATGTGGCATATTAGATAAAGGTCTAAGGAATAGGCTTGGCAAATGTTTTGACTGGAGTACAGCACTATATGGGGCAGAAACATGCACGCTCACACGAGAAGATGAATAAATGTTAGAAGTATTTGACATGTGGATATGGAGGAGAATGGAGAGTATAAGCTGGATGGAAAGAGTAACGGAAGAGTATTGGAAAGGGTTTGTGACAGAAGATGACTGCTGGAGGTTATAAGAGAAAGGAAAAAGAACTGGTTGGGACATTCACTGAGAAGAGAGTGCTTGCTAGCCGATGCTTTGGAAGGACTGAGAGGAAGAACGAGATACAAGATGATAGACGACATAAAGGGAAGATGAAATTATGCGGACCTGAACATGATGGCAGAAGACCAGACAGCCTGGAGAACTACCAAGTGAAACCTGCCTTTTGGCAGAACACTTATCATGGTGATTGGGGCCTGAGTCATGCTAAGCTGTACTCCAGCGCCCAGAGACAGTGGTCATGTCTGTATGAGTTGTGCTTGTGTGAATGCGTGTGTTTCTTATTGGACCTGATTACTCCACACCTGTCTCCACATTTGATTATAGTGCCTGCAATGCTTCCTCGCCTGTGAATGGTGTCGTAAACCTGTCTCGCAGAAGCGGTTGCTTAATAACAACATTGCCAATTCCTCCTACCTGACGTGTCCGTCGCTCCCGTAAGCTCTACCTTCCGGCCACGGTTGACCAAAATTTTGAATAATTCCCTAAATACATGACTAAACTTATTTGTGGCGCAACATTCCTCGTCCTTCCCGAGAAGATCAGTACCAAATCTTTAGTAAATGGCCCTCACTAAACTACCTAAAAACTAATTAGTTACATGTTGAGGACATTCCGCCCCCAATTCACAGTGTAGTGTCCCCCACACTCAACATCTCCCCACTCATTTATTCCATCCTTAACTAACTGCCACGTAGCCCTATTATGCCCTTACATACTAATTAAGCGCTTAAAACTAATTGTTTCCCCAGCCAACGCTGGGCAACTATTCTTCAGGTAATTGGTGTGTTGGCGTGTCTTCAGAGTATGCCTTCTTGCGTATTATCCAGGAATGCAGTACGCAAAGGCCTGATGGAAACACGCCACAAATGTCAGTAGAAACGCTTACTACTAACACTTGGTGCTTCTGTTGTCCTGGGAAATGGTGTAATACGCTGCCACATTTGTTCCATCGAAATTCTCCCATGCTGGGACTATTAATTTCTCTGACGAGTGCATCATTTATGGAGAGAGTGTGCTATTTAAATACGTTAAATTTAGAATTGGGAGCTATTTCTGTCTAGTTGCGACTGAACCTGAATCGTGTTCCCAGCTTCTAACTCACGATAAAGTTCGAAATTTCTCTGCCTCCCGTGCTCCATTTCCTCTCTTAACGTGTGCACTCGCTTAGTTAAGGCAGCAACTGCTTTCGTGTTAGTAGTAATTCGTGTTTCCATCATTTTTTGTACTGTATTTCTCCCATAATTCGTTTAGAAAAACACACACATTTTCATTTAACCATCCCAGACATAAAAATCTAACCACAAATAATTCTTCCAGCGAATCATCTACGATTTGCAATTAGTACAGTTACTATCAAGATGACTAATTCCCCTACATTCAGAACAAGTAGCTTCTACAGCTGTAGTAAATGGTTATTTGTGCCAAGGGAAATTACAAAAAGGACACCTTAATGGCACTAAATTATCATGCCCACCATTAACACTAAACAAAGATAAGTATATTGGGTTCTGTGGTTTCACAAAAGGAACTCTAAACGTGTTGTACCCTAGCTCACACAATCAACTCTGACACCGAAAGCAAACACCAAAAATAATACACATAAAACTTGGTAGTAATGCAAGTTTAATGAGTTCTTTTACGTTTGGTTTGATAGGGCTGCTTTCATATCTACTTTTGGTTGGGTCCACAGTTTAAGTGAAGATGGATTCAACATGTTCCTTTAAGTTCCTTTTTCAAATAAAATGGAATCTACTTTCTGTGTATTTTTTTATGTTAGTGATGTTTTTTGCCAAATAACCTTAGCATTCTTTTCATACAGTCTTTTTTGGACATGTCCCTTCCATATTCCAGTTGTTAGTTCTACAAATTTGTCATTTAAAGTTCCAAATTATTGTCAACCAGTGAAAATATTTCCTATGTTGAGGAAAAATAGCAGCGCAAATTAAACTTACAGCTTAAAAAAACAAGTCTGAGAAAAAACATGAATATACACAACATAATGTGATCACAAATATTTTCTGGAAGAAGCTACTAGTTTCAGATAGAGCCTTTTGTGTTAAATGTAAGTGGTGGAGTGTTCATAGCAGTCTTGGATACAGTGCTAGGACCTGAGTTACTACATGTAATTACATCATATGTAGATGATATTCTACTCGCTACAGAACCTTGGGAAGAACAAATCGAAGTCTTAGAAAAGGTATTTAAGAAATTCAATTATTATAGTGTAACACCACATTTTAAAAAGTCTAAGTTTGCTATGAATCAAATTAAATGTTTTAAGTCACATTATATCACCTATGGGACTCAAACCCAATTCAAAAAAAACTGGACGCATTAAGAAACATACCACATGCAACAAACAAATGGCAATTGAAATCTATTTCTAGGTTTGGCCTTGTTTCTTATAAAATTTGTACCCAACAACCTACTGGGTAACGATCTTTTATTAAATTTGTTTCGGAAAAATACACCTTGGTACTGATCAACAAACTGTGCAGAAGTATATAAACACATCAAAAACGTTTTGGTTAACCCTTGTGTTTTGTACCACCCTAATGTAACTGAAGACTTTTGTTTATTCACTGTGCAGCTTTAGCTGGATTAGGCGCATCTTTATTCCAGGTAATAGGGGATGAAAAACAAATCAGAATAATTGAATTTGTGAGTCACGTTATATCATCCAGCGAACATAATTATACCGTAACAGAGCTGGAGGTGTTGGCTGTAAAATGGGCATTGGAAAAATGCAGTTATTTCATTTATAGAAAACACTTTAAAGTATACACACACCACCAGTCCGTATGCTTTCTATTGACCTGCAAATTAGTACATGCTAGACTTGCAAGATGGGCGTTAGTGCTTCAGGTTTATGATACAGAATTAATACACATTAGCGGAAAAGATAATGTAGTGGCTGATCCTCTATCGTGACTGCCATAAGGCCTAAATGGTTTAAATGAAATTGTTGAACAATCATCTGCTTTTAGAACACTGACAGTTAAGAATTCTCCATTCAAAAGTCAATATCTGTCTATGTGTAAAAATCTAGGGCTGTTACAAAAGGGAGACATGTACTAGAAACAAATAAGAGGTCGAATGATAAATGAAGAGAAAACTGTTCTGTTAAATATAAGTTGTATAATGATAACTTATTTTATAAGAGGAATAACAACGTTAGGATATGGAAGGCATGTATTCCTCAAAATTACTGACTGCACATAATATTATCTGATAATGCTTCATATTTCTTTAGAAATAAATGAAAACACTGTATGACAGGGAGTACGATCAAACACATGTTAATAAGCTGACTCCATCCAGAATCCAGCCGAGTTGAGAGAGTGTTTAGAAAGTTCAATCGATTTATTAGATCATATGCTCCAAGGTAACAATATAAGTGGATAGACCATGTATCTGTATTCGAAAATGTAGTCAATAACCTACCGCATTTGTCTACCAATCATACACATTTTAACTGATGCTTAATGAACCTGAAAAGAAAGAGTGGATTATTTCCCACACCTGTAGTTCCTGAAGTGGCAAGACGCAAAGAAGACACTATCCAACTAGTCTTAGAGAAGTTAAAATTTGCTGCTCTAAAAAGAAAGGCAAAATTATAATACTGAAATGGGTAACCTTTTAGTATATAGTATTAGGATCATATAATGTTAAGAAACGACCTGAAGCCAGCTTTAATGAAGATACAGAATAAGAAGTTGCTAGAAGTTTATTCTGGACCTTACATAATAAGTGATATACCACATGAAGGTAGCTATTTATTACAACACCCTGAAACTAGAAATGTGAAGGGTTTATATCATCATAAGGACCAGAAAAAGTTCTATGAGTGATGCTTTATATTCAATAATAATATAGTAGATTTTGGTGTGAGTATCTTTATGTGGGGGCTTAATTTTTTCTTCATAATAAATATCTACATTTGTGTTCCTTTAATGTGTTTTCTTAGATGTAAGTTTTGTTCTAATAGATGTAAGGTATTGTCTCAATTTTGTCATGGTCCACTGTGAGTTAAAGTTATAATCTGGCGAGGTGTTAGTCTCGCAATTGAAAAACTGAATTCGTAATATTTAAGTAAAAGGCTTCATTACGGTGTTTGAAGTTAATTTTTTTAATTTTTCTGATTAAATAATATTTAGTATTATTCGTTATAATGAGTTATTTCATGAAAGTTTGAAAGGTCTGTGTTGGATTCCTTTCATCTTAATTTCTTAAATCTGTTGTCATTTATAGCATAAATTCCTCTTCTAAATTTACTGTGGTGTTTCTGACTATCTGGGAGGAGGCTGAGCAGTGAAACGTGTTACTACACATAAACAAGAACGATCTGTCACATTACTACACTTTAAAACACAGTTTATATGTAATTCGTGTCACACAGTCTCATACGGAACCTACATCCGCTTTCTTTTATAAACTGTATATGATAAGATACTGTCATCCCCCTTCCTTTCTGTGTGTGAGGATGAACGAGCAAATGTATTTCTAGTTGCATGCTTGATGGTAGCAGAGAAGCCTGTCTGCTAGAGAACAGTAGGACCAACGTCGGAACAGGTAGCTATGCTTTCTAAAAGTAGAGAGGTTTCTATTCTTAGTATGGTCCTGTTCGTCCCGTGTCATGTTGGTACAGGAAGCTGCCTCTCTGGTCGCTTCCGTTTGTATCTGTTAAGCACGCTTGGTAGGGGCCCAGGTCAGTCGGTCAGCGGCGAGCGTCTGAAGTGGTAAGATCTCCAGCTAAGCGCGTCTCTGCTAAGTCCGTAGGACAATGGATTTCTTAAGTTCTGCCTAACTGAAAATTTAATCACCTTTATTTCAGGTATAGCTCTAAAACATCTAATGTTATCTTAAATTGCAACGCAGTGCAATTCGAGTGTGAAGTACAGAGTATCTTCTGGTAGTTGCTTTGTCACTACTTTGTGAGTAACGTGGAACCACGTGTTGATCTGTAACTCTAACTAAGATCATCAATCTTAAATGCGAATGTGTGTGAGATTATAGCGTCTCGTGTTGACAATATTTTTCAATATAGCAACTTTTCTTTATGTTCAACCCACATGGGGTGTACTTTGTGAGACCAGTACCACGTGCGTATACAATTGTTTGACCCATCAGGTTAATAGTAAGACGATAGTAACCAGTCCGAGGTTTTTCTTTTGTACATTGCGTTTCGATATAATTTATTTTAATTATCAAAATTATTGTGGAGTTACATTCTTTGTGTAAACCAAGTTGACCACGTGAAGCATGTAGTGTGAGCATGAAAGTAGCCCTCAGTTATTCTTTTCGCGAAGATTTCACAGAGAGTTAGTATGAATTTAGTATACGAGTGTGTGGTAATTTCATGAAGGACAGGATTGCGCTACGAATGTAGCTTCTTTGGGTGAAAATTGAATCAGTTGGTTGTGGTTAATTTCCTCTTGCATTTGTTTCAACGTTCTTCATGTGTTATTTTATGAATGCAGTGATGTATGTAGGCTCCCAATCTTGGTTCTCTATTTGATTTGTTCCGTAAGATTACAAACTCACATTTACACAATCCTAAATAAGGCACCAGTTTAGTTATGGATCAAGTTTGATATGCTGACATTTTAAAGGAACAATGAAAAAATGTTAAAATAAATGTCCAAATATAAACTGATTTATTTCTTTTTATTTAAATTGTCTTTTTATATATGTATCACCGGTTATTGTAAGATGACTACTAAAAGATTATAATTAATGTTAATCTGGTTGGGAATTTCGTAAGCTAGACTGGATACCTGGTGAAACAGTTGCGCAATAATGCAAGGTTAACTTCCTCAGATAGCTCACAGCTTTTAACCCACTTTTATGGTCTTGAATATCAGCACCGCTTTCAGAACAAATTAATGCATTAATATTAGACATGGCGACACTGTTCTATGACTGCGCTACACTCTGGAATCTCTGAAACGTTAGATTGCGAGCGTCAACTTTTTTCCGTGTGGCGCTCAAACAACTTCTGCGTTGTTTCTGACCTTGCCGTTGGTGGGGAGGCTTGCGTGCCTCAGGGATACAGATAGCCGTCCCGTAGGTGCAACCACAATGGAGGAGTATCTGTTGAGAGGCTAGACAAACGCGTGGTTCCTGAAGAGGGGCAGCAGCCTTTTCAATAGCTGCAGGGGCAACAGTCTGGATGATTGACTGATCTGGCCTTGTAAAACAAACCAAAACGGCCTTGCTGTGCTGGTACTGCGAATGGCTGAAAGCAAGGGGAAACTGCGGACGTAATTTTTCCCGAGGGCATGCAGCTTTACTGTATGGTTAAATGATGATGGCGTCCTCTTGGGTAAAACATTTGGAGGTAAAATAGTCCCCCATTCGGATCTCCGGGCGGGGACAACTCAAGAAGATGTCATTACCAGGAGAAAGAAAACTGGCATCCTATGGATCGGAGTGTGGAATGTCAGATCCCTTAATCGGGCAGGTAGATTAGAAAAATTAAAAAGGGAAATGGATAGGTGAAAGTTAGATATAGTGGGAATTAGTGAAGTTTGGTGGCAGGAGGAACAAGACTTCTGGTCGTGTGACTACAAAATCAAATAGGGGTATTGCAGGAGTAGGTTTAATAATGAATAGGGAAATAGGAATGCGCTCTAAGCTACTACAAACAGCATAGTCAACGCATTATTGTGGCCAAGATAGGCACGAAGCCCATGCCTACTACAGTAGTACAAGTTTATATGCCCAATAGCTCAGCAGATGACGAAGAAATCGAAAAAATGTAAGATGAAATAAAAGAAATTATTCAGATGGTGAAGGGAGATGAAAATTTAATAGTCATGGGTGACTGGAATTCGTCAGTAGGAAAATTGAGAGAAGGAAACGTAGTAGGTGAATATGGATTGGGGGTAAGAAACGAAAGAGGAAGCCGTCTGGTAGAATTTTGCACAGAGCACAACCTAATCGTAGCTAACACAAGAATCGTAAAAGAAAGTTGTATACATGGAAGAAGTCTGGACATACTGACAGGTTTCAGATAGATTACATAATGGTAACACAGAGATTCAGAGATTTAGGAACCAGGTTTTAAATTGTAAGACATTTCCAGTGGCAGATGTGGACTCTGATCACAATCTATTGGTTATGAACTGTAGATTAAAACTGAAGAAACTGCAAAAAGATGGGAATTTAAGGAGTTGGGACCAGGATAAACTGACTAAACCAGAGGTTGTACAGAGTTTCAGGGAGAGCATAAGGGAACAATTGACAGGAATGGGGGGAAAAAATACAGTAGAAGAAGAATGGGTCGCTTTGAGGAATGAAGTGGTGAAGGCAGCAGAGGATCAAGTAGGTAAAAAGATGAGGGCTAGTAGAAATCCTTGGGTAACAAAAGAAATATTGATTTTAACTGATGAATGGAGAAAATACAAAAATGCAGTAAATAAAGCAGGCAAAAAGGAATACAAACGTATTCATGTATCGACAGGAATTGCAAAATGGCTAAGCAGGGATGGCTACAGGAAAAATATAAGGATGTAGAGGCTTATTTCACTAGGGGTAAGATAGATACTGCCTACAGGAAAATTAAAGAGACCTTTGGAGAAAAGAGAACCACTTGTATGAATATCAAGAGCTCAGATGGAAACCCAGTTCTAAGCAAAGAAGGGAAAGCAAAAAGGTGGAAGGAGTATATCGAGGGTCTATACAAGGGCGATGTGCTTGAGGACTATATTATGGAAATGGAAGACGATGTAGATGAAGATGAAATGGGAGATATGATACTGCGTGAAGAGTTTGACAGAGCACTGAAAGACCTGAGTCGAAACAAAGCTCCGGGAGTACACAACATTCCATTACAGCTACTGACAGCCTTGGGAGAGCCAGTCCTGACAAAACTCTACCATCTGGTGAGCAAGATGCATGAGACATGCGAGATAACGTCAGACATCAAGAAGAATATAATAATTCCAATCCCAAAGAAAGCAGGTGTTGACAGATGTGAAAATTACCGAACTATCAGTTTAGTAAGCCACGGCTGCAAAATACTAACGCGAATTCGAAGCAGACGAATGGAAAAACTAGTAGAAGCTGACCTCGGGGAAGATCAGTTTGGATTCCGTAGAAATATCGGAACACGTGAGGGAATACTGACCCTACAACTTATCTTAGAAGCTAGATTAAGGAAAGGCAAACCTACGTTACTAGCATTTGGAGACTTAGACAAAACTTTTGACAATGTTGACTGGAATACACTCTTTCAAATTCTATGGGTGGCAGGGGTAAAATACAGGGAGCGAACGGCTATTTACAATTTGTACAGAAACCAGATGGCAGTTGTAAGAGTAGAGGCACATGAAAGGGAAGCAGTGGTTGGGAAGGGAGTGAGACAGGGTTGTAGCCTCTCCCCGATGTTATTCAATCTGTATATTGAGCAAGCAGTAAAGGAAACAAAAGAAAACTTCGGAGTAGATATTAAAATCCATGGAGAAGAATTAAAAACTTTAAGGTTCGCCGATGACATTGTAATTCTGTCAGAGACAGCAAAGGACTTGGAAGAGCAGTTGAACGGAATGGACAGTGTCTTGAAAGGAGGATATAAGATGAACATCAACAAAAGCAAAACGAGGATAATGGAATGTAGTCGAGTTAAATCGGGTGATGCTGCGAGAATCAGATTAGGAAATGAGACGCTTAAAGTAGTAAACGAGTTTTGCTATTTGAGGAGCAAAATAACTGCTGATCGTCGAAGTAGAGAGGATATCAAAAGTAGACTGGCAATGGCAAGGAAAGCGTTTCTGAAGAAGAGAAATTTGATAACATCGAGTGTAGATTTAAGTGTCAGGAAGTCTTTTCTGAAAGTATTTGTATGGAGCGTAGCCATGTATGGAAGTAAAAAACATCGACGATAAATAGTTTGGACAAGAAGAGAATAGAACCTTTCGAAATGTGGTGCTACAGAAGAATGTTGAAGATTAGATGGGTAGATCACATAACTAATGAGGAGGTATTGAATTGAATAGGGGAGAAGCGATATTTGTGGCACAATTTGACTAGACGAAGGGATCGGTTGGTAGGGCATCTTCTGAGGCATCAGGGGATCACCAGTTTAGTACTGGAGGGCAGCGTGGACGGTAAAAATCATAGAGGGAGACCAAGAGATGAATACACTAAATAGGTTCAGAAGGATATAGGTTGCAGTAGGTACTGGGAGATGAAGGAGCTTGCACAGGATAGAGTAGCATGGAGAGCTGCATCAAACCAGTCTCAGGACTGAAGACCACAACAACAACAACAGTTTCATGTACTAAGTTAATGTTACTTATGAAGTAATACACTTATACCTATGTTAATGAATTATTACATATCTGTCCTCACCTGTATACCTATAAAAATACATGTTCATTAGTTGTTTATACAATAATATAATTAATCCTCACCAAATACCAATGTCAGTAGTTGCAAATACTACTTGTTAAACCATTTGTTAAACTACTTGTTAAACTACTGGCCAATAGGATGTTTGTGCTAGTCTACCTGTCGTGGGTATCACAAGATCGTCCGATTTCATGGTTCTTGCGTCCGTCGTGGCTGTCGTCGTGAATATCTGTGAACACTAAAGTGCACGTCTGCACACACAAACATATACAAATGAATGATTAGGTGGGCCACTTCTTCATTTCATGCTCCTGGAGTGCTTCCTGTGAACCATCATACTACGTAGCAAGTTAGTGCAATTGCTGACATCTTTTATTTGAATCACGCTTTCATGGTTTTACTCAGTAATACCTTCTCTTCTCTGTCCCCCTTTTTCGGATCTGTTGCTCTTAACTTTCTCTGGTGATATTTTTATCTTAATTAAAATGGTTCAAATGGCTCTGAGCACTATGGGACTCAACTGCTGAGGTCATTAGTCCCCTAGAACTGAGAACTAGTTAAACCTAACTAACATAATGACATCACAAACATCCATGCCCGAGGCAGGATTCGAACCTGCGACCGTAGCGTATCTTAATGAAGTTACATTTTATTTTATTAGTAGTACCTGGAAATATAAAGATTTTAG
This sequence comes from Schistocerca americana, assembly GCF_021461395.2. NCBI lineage: Eukaryota > Metazoa > Arthropoda > Insecta > Orthoptera > Acrididae > Schistocerca > Schistocerca americana. The sequence goes on from NC_060121.1 coordinate 65,896,721, forward strand.
AACATTATATAAAATCATACCACTGGCATGTCCTTATGTATTACCCTCTGTGTAAAGTGCTTTGAACATACAGCTTCGTACTTTATTACATTTTACGTGTCTATATGACCTTATTACACTTCTTTTTCAAGTCCTTCTAACACTCAAATAATCTTTCGGTACACAATTATTCCGTCTATTTGAACAGCATAAGAACAACATTCTCATACAAATAACGGTGCGCTCTCGCATAGACACGTGGAGCTTGCCACCTAGTGAACTCCCTTTTCTCTGAATGGAGACAAATCGTACTTGGACGACACACCTGTGTGTCACCGCAAACCCTACTAGCAAGTCACTCATTTATGATCGCATTGCTAAACATATAAAATAGACACTCATTTCTAAAAAATTTTTAATGGCGTTCTCTCCTAATACGTTCCACATCAATTGGTTAACAATTTCTTTTATTCCTACATCTTCTCAACATTTTTGCAGTACTACACGTTTCTCAATTTCACTTTATTCCTTCATGGACAGATAGCACATCTTAAACTCTAAACACTTTCTGAAATTGTACACTCAGCTTGCTGTGCACATAGTTATAGCGTACACAAAGAAACATACCCTAGTTTTCCTACCCACAACATCCAGCTCGTTTATGTACTGTAGTACCTCTTTTAACATGATAACATTACAGAAAATTTAATAAATCTACAGATCCCCTCAGTGAATTACTTAACTAAATTGCTAACTATATACAATACTATACTTTTTCCATACAAGCTCCCTTCAATTATCCCTACTTATTCTATAAATGGTTTGAGATGGCTCACATGATGGAGTCCCAAAGATTTTCGTGTTTTCACAGACTCAATTTCAACCGCATTTGCGTGCGCTAGTCTTGTACGTACAGGCCGCTGTATCTCTTGAAGAACTTTTGACACAGCTTCAATTGCTTGTTGGACAACCTATAAGACTTAACTAAGACTTTTTATCCCACTACAAATTCCCTCGACTCGAATACTGCACAAAACCTCCTCCAGTATGACTTTATGATGTCGGCGCATCCTTTGTGGAAAATCGACCAGTCCTCGAATTTTATCTGGAGGGTCCCTGTTCTTCGGAACCGTCATAGGTGGCATCAGTGTAGTACTGTGGGGAAGCTCGTTTATCACATCCTGAAAATCTTTAAGAAACACATCCCAGCTAGCATGATTCTTTCCACAGTATAATCTACATAAATTGCCCAAATCTTTCATCGTTCTCGCTGCGGGGTTCGAACTCGGGTGAAACTTACTAATAAAGGCATTATCTTATACCTTCTTAGTGTTCTTTTCCATACCTCAGATTTATATTGTGGTCCATTGTCTGAAATGATACAGTCTACAGTTCCCACTTGGTTTATGAAGTCTCTACACAAGGCTCTAATTACAGTTGCACCAGTCTCCCTTTTTAGTAGTGTCAAATTTTGATGTCAGCTCCAATACTACCGATAAATATTGGTGGCCCCTCGGTGTCTTGGGTAATGGTCCCATCAAATCTATCACTGCCATATGCCTTAGCTTCTCAGGAATAACTGGGTATAAAGGAGCCTGGGTTCCCACATCTATGGATTTCGCCTTTTGGAACTTTTTACAGATGGCTAGTACTTTCCGTATGCGTTTCTCCATGTTTTTAAAGAAGCAGACACTCTTCATTTTCATAAAACATCTTCGTGGACCGAAATGTGTGTAACTTGGGTGTGTATACAATATAAGCTTATGTATTAAATCATTTCGTATGCACACCACACACAACGAATCATTGACATTTGCCCTATAAAACAGAATCCCTTTTCTCAAGAGGAAGTTCTGTCTTATGCAGGTCTGCATCCGATCCTTCCATTTTTCCTTTATTTTGACTAAATCTGGGTCCTTGACCTGCTCATTCTGAATATTCCGCATCGTTCCAGTAACGAAGTTTTGAAATACCACGCCCTTGAGGTAGAACAACGAAAAGTGCTCTTGATCTAATGCTTCATCCGTCTCTTCTGTTTCGCTAATAATTGAGCGGGACAGGGCATCAGCAGTGGCGTTTGTCAGAACAGGCACATAGACTGTTGAAAACTGGTATTCCTGAAGCACCGCTACCCATCTAGGTAGTCTTCCACGCACAAGTTTGGCGGTTAGCAGAAACTCTAGGGGCCTATGGTCCGTATAGACTATTGTTTCTCTCCCAAACAGAAAGTATCTGAACTTTTTAAATCCCCATACTATTGCAAGGGCTTCAAGTTCTTTCACTTTTGGGTAGTACCCTGCCACCAAAGGCGATTGTTATGTGTACTAATTTGCCATCTTGTTCAAATTCTTGAAATACCCTGGCTCCCAGACCGATCTTCGCGCTGTCAGTAGTCAAACAAAAATCCTGAGATATGGTAGCGTTTTGAATTGAAAACTCCTTCCGAAGACAATAAATGCCGTGTATTTTCGGCATTCGGGATCGAGCTCTATTTGCCAAAAGCTCGAGTGCAAATGAAGCGAGGAAAACACCGAAACCCCGTGAGATCTTTGAAACAGCTCCTCAAACCTTTCAGGGCGATCGGTCTCTGACACAATAATGGTATTTATTTGCAGTGAGTCTAACACCAGTCGAATTCCACCGTCCTTTTTGTCTACTATACGTAGTGATCTATTGTACTCAGATCTAGAGGCCTTAGTTACACCTTCGTCCTCCATTCTTCGTAGTTCACTTAGAACCCTTTCCCGGTAAGACCATGGGATGGCATAAGGAGGTACCCGAAATGGTCTATGTTTCTTTACCTCAAATTTATGCTGACACCCCTTAATGCATCCGGTTTTGGGTACAAAGAACTCAGCGTTATTTTTTAGTGCAAGCTCCAACCCTTTCTGTCTTTATTATCTATGTTATCCATATTCTCAAGTTTCGAATCAATCCTACTGCTAATTTCATTAATATGTTCACGTTATGACTTGAACTCTGCTCTATTGTCATGATCTTTTTTACACTCTGCCCTCTGAACTGCATGCTGGTCCGTGAATTGTAGTTTTAAACAGCTCGCCGGAATTTGACCTTTTATTGCCTTCTCATCAAATTTGATTTTTATTTTATTCTCTTTCCCTAACGTTAGCTCCCCTCTTCTAGATCGATGTTAGCTTTCTGTGCTGAAAGAAAATCTACACCGATTATTATATCAGCTGTTAGTTTCGGTATTATCAACAGATTTGCCTCATATAGTGTCCTTAGCAATCAAAGTCTAGACGTGTTTGTTGCGACATTTCCATACCCTTTCCAACTAATGCACCTCGTTTCTTAGTTTTTTGTACTGTGACCACCTGTGGATCAACTTAATCTTTGCATTTAGCATACAGTCTATCTGAAATAGCTGAGAGTTCACTTCCACTATCTATTATCGCAGTACCCCTAATTCCTCCAATTTGTATTTTTACCACCGGATAGATGTCCTGTTTGGGTAACGTTTCCTTTTCATCAAGTAACATTTTCCTCATATTCTATAATATTTTCATTATTACTTCTGAGATTGTTTATGGGCACATTTTCTCTAGTGCCCGTCGTCTGGCCTAGTCATTGTTCGTTTTCCATGTCATTTTGTCATACTCTCCCAGGGTCAGGTGGTTTAATCTCAATCGATTGTTCCCAATTTCTGTTGTTGTTCATTCCACCCCATCCTTGGTCAGACCGTTGACGAGTTTCTCTATTGTCGCCCCATGATGCGCCATTATTTTGTGCCTCCCATCACCGATCATTTTGTTACCTATATTCTCTGCCATAGATGGTCCACTGTTCATTAATTCAACTACGATCTCTCTGGACCATGTTTTTGTGAGGCGGATGATTTACATTGTTTTGCCAATTATTGCCTCTATTATTCCCTCCGTTGTTCTTCCTTCTTTCACATTGCACGTCTCTCTGCCTACGTTTTTCTGGCGCCTGCTGCTCTTTGAAGGTGAACTCCAACTCTCTTAGGATACCTTCGAACCCTTCTACATCACTTCCACATCGGCCGACGAGCGTTTGCTGGTAGGAAATTGGCAACTTCGTGTAACAATCTTTTGATCTCAGCCGGTGTGCATGGGTCGACCAAATACTAATTTTTCGTGGTCAAGTTTTCGAAAAACTTCACCGGACTAAGGAACCCTGAACTTTCCAAGTCTCTGCACATCATTATTTCCTGCTTGATCCTATCTTGTCTCCTTGGACCAGTATTTGTTTAAAAATGCGTCACGAAACTCTTCGTATGACGTGCCAGTGAAGAGGTAATGATAAATCAAACTGACCAATAAAGGTTTTCGGGTGTAAAACATTACCCTCGTCTTTGCAATGCTGAAATTTTCGTACAGAGATAAAATGCTTAAAATCGAAAAGTTCATTAGAGTTTCTTTCCGCTCGGCGTATCACATTCTCATTTGGTGCTAACGTTTTCGGTCTACCATTTCTTTGGGCATCCTCTCTTCAACTCCCTGTTACGTTTTCATCAGTGGAGAAATGTTTCGTGGCGCGCATTATTGGGTAACAATTATGCATATGAGATATTTCATTGCTGTTCTCTGTATTCGCAATTTGCGACCCAGTTGTGCCCTGAGTAGCCGCGGGGCCCATATCTCCAGCGGTATTTCGTTGCTCTGCATACACGCTTTCAGTCTGTAGTTGACGAGCAACTCTTACATTCGAGCACATTCTAATATCGTCTGGGCTTGGACATGATCGTGAAGAGTTTGAACTGGCTCTTTCGGTTTCTGTTGTTTCCAAATCGCCTAATACTTTTTTTCTGAGAGGTGATTTTTGCTTTGATTGCGATCTGACTTCCTGAGATAATTGCCTAATTTTGTTCTCTATGTTCTGTTTAAATTGGGTGAGCTCCCTGGCCAATGCCTTATTTGGTGCAAATTCCGTCTTTTGCAGCTGCGGTATTTCTACCTGTTTCACGCGCCTTTGCAACTTCGTTAATGCACATCTACCTATCTCGGTCGTATTTTCTGTTTTCTCTAATGTTTCAGTAGCAATCTGCTTTGCACCCCTCGCTAGTAATCGCGCCTGGCTCGCGGTTCTTCGGTCTTCCGCAATCTAGTTTTGTTTGGAGCTTCACTACCTCATTTTTAATTCCCTTGTCTAATGTTTTACTGATTCAATTTCGACACCAACGTTTTGAATTTTACTCCCCATTTAGGCACAAATGTTTTGAATTTTATTTCCCATTTCTGAGCTGACCTTCTGCATTCTGGCACTAACGTTTTGGATTTTACTTCCCATTTCACTTCCCATTGCTTTTAGGTGTGTAAGGATGTCCAACACACCTGTGTTACCTAAAGCTCCTGTCCTGTTGTGACTTTCAATTACTCTTAGGTGATCTACCATTTTTCCTTTCCATTTCCTGGTATTCAAAAAAAGTCATCACCACCGTCTGTGGTATCGTCATGAGGCAGCATATCATATGGTGCCTCGTGACGATGCCACATACGGCGATTTAAATTCTTAGTTGTTCTGCATTCACTTGAACTCCCTACATTATATTCCCGTATCTTTACGATTGCCTCAGTGTATCGCTGTTCCTCATCTTCGCTATCAGATTGCCCACCACAGTCTTCACTGTGTCTATCATCATCAAAAAATTCCCTTGGATCGGTATTCTCCTCACCTGTGCCTCGTGCTGCTAACATAGCTAACTCTTTCTCATCCCACAAGCTTTCTTGACTACCCCGTGTATCTGCAATTTCTATGTTGTTACAAATCATGCCCTGTTGAGCTACTAAGCACACTTTCGCCCTAATTAACATGGACTGATCCCTGATAACGGTTGTCTGCTAAAATACACTCAATTTACAATACCACATTTATTATGTAATGGCACATAAGATAAATATCTTAGCTTAACTAATGGCAACATCGTGAATGAGCAGTGTCATTACAATACACGCAAAAAACAACAATAAATACATTACATGAATATCAATTAATTACAGACATTGGACTGGAGTGCAACACCTCTGAAAATAAATTCATTAAAACACACAAATATTATTTTTAATGTTATCTCATAACTTTACCACTGCAAACTACACACACAAGATGGTGATCACCATCAATAACACCTAAACAGTACATGGGAAAAATTTATTTGAAAATTTCCAAGGATTCAAACCACTTTATGACTACTATCAGAAGACTCCAAGTAGGATCCTGGCAGGGTCGCTATATCCAAGATGCTACTTCAGGTAGTTGTAAAATCAACGTGTGCAATGGAAAATAATAAACGCTAAAATTATGATTTGGTCCTGTTTGACTACCCCCTCAAGATCTTAGGATCTCTATTTCTATAAATTACAATCTAAACATAAATGAATGAAGAAGGCAACTAATACTACTAAATGATAAACGTTGTTGTTGAATATATTTATTTATTATAGTTTAAAATCAACCCTTTAAGTACAGTTGCCTATATTTCCTAACTAAAATTATTGACCAATTGCCCAAGTCTTCCCCTTACTATAACTGCGCGGTCTAATATCAATAATGCGGAATGACTGACATCATCTACGTACCAAACACTGGAAGACATTACTTTCAAAGATGATCTACGGTGATGTGGAACCTCAGTGGAAATAAACTAACGTGATCACAGCTGTTTAGCTTTTATAACCCTAATAAGCAAAAGCAATTTGCGATATCACCATATGTACTGCGTCCGGTGTGTCGAAGTGATGGTTCTCGTACTTGTCTGTGACGATGGAAGAACTCCAGTCACAAATAACCTCTTTCAAACGCTAGGACGGCAGAAGGTGGTTCTCTGACTAATATACTCTAATACTGTCTTCTCCTCTCTGTGTTCAACAGATGAGAAACGCGAACTCCCAACCACAAGGACGTAGTTCAGATAACGTCTCAATGTAAGTATGGGCAGAGGAAGTGCTCACAATTACTGAACGCTGCATACTCAACGACGACTTCCAACCCGGATGTGAAGTCCAGAACCGTATAGGTTCCACATAGTACAGTTCCTAACTGTTCTATCTACAAACTCTACTGAGAGCAAAGACAGCAAGTCCGCCTGTACCAGTAAAAGCTGAAATAGAGCGACCATCACACACAGGCGCTCACAACGGAAGACCACGTCTCTCCAGCGCTGGCTTCCCAGCAAGGCTTATCTCCCCACCAATGAATCATATTCCCGAAACCACGGGATATTCTCCCTCTCTCCAGATTCTTCCAAACGCTGACCAACCGTATTTTAGTCTGTTGTCGTCCAGCGCGAATAGTTTGTGAGGAAAAACCTATAACGTACAATGGTATGCATCTGAGTAAAAATCCTTGGAAATAACCCAGCCTGCATGGTTTCCGAGGTGCCGCTTCTTCTTTCTTCTCACCTACGTCCAATATTTTCAGAGTTCGCAAGTATTATCCGGTTATCCTTCCGGCCCCTACTACAATAGCGGCCGGCCGTCCCCCCTCTGTGCTTCAGAGCTCAGGTGCCACGACATGTGTCTAGCTACTTCCTGTGTTTAAGCAGGACCAACACCTGTGCAGGCCTTCCACCCAGAGCTTGAGTTCTGCTTGCCATTTCATTTCCAATGGCGTTCCAACCTCTACTAGTATAGGCAATCATTCATTACGCCGTTTTTATTATAAAGCCACTCTGTCACCTTTCATGAAATAAGCGTTAACAATTATTCACCAGACGTACGTGACTATGTCAGTCTCCTTTATATACTCATATATACGATGCACAACCTATCACGTGATCCCTAACTGTGTTTGTAGATCACGGCAAAGTATGTGGATGAGTTCTTGTAAGGTGCTAAATTATAGCTACCTCACACGTAAACATGATTTTACGAATGCAAGGTTAGTATTAGGGAGTAGAAAGGATAATAGGCATTTGGGGACAATCAAAGGCCAAGAAATAAGGTCGAGGTCATGGGTCACCGTTCTAAGACAAGTCTCCTTCTAGGCTGACTGTCAAAGTTCTCAGACATTGTCCTCCTCCAAGGTCTCAGATCATTGTGGTCATTGCTCAAAGTACTCACGGCACAAGTGCTCTAATGTTCTTTAAAAGTTATCCACTTGACTTTATCACTAATGTTAATAATCTGTCATAATTAGTGAAATAAATCACTTGTCACTTTGTCACCATTATCAACCAATTGAACCTGAAGTCCTTCTATAACGATTAAACACATTCCTGAGTGGTTAATATCCTCATCAATTTATTTCAATAACCAAATTCAATTTTAATGTTTACTGTTGAGATCTGTATAATTTCAATAGCTGTTCTATTATTGTTATTTTGTATGAATAGTGTAACGTTCAATGTGTAGCTGTAATGGATGGGATGGCAGACATAGGTCTATTATTGTAATAAGTATTTAATGTTCACTGTGTATAAAATATTAGGAATTTTATGTTTGTTGTTGCAACCGCGACAGAAACAGTCACAGGGTTGTTGCTAACGAAAATGTAGCAGGACCGAACGGGAGCAGCCTGCAAACGAACAAGACAGACGAACAGGAATGGAAGAACAGGCAAAACAACAGACAACCAAGCAAGACACCAAGATCAACAACAAAGTATTAAGCTATGGGGTCACAAGAGATAACCGCACAAAATCAAAACAATGTCCACTCGTGAATGGGAAGTAAGCACATGCAATGTAAACATGATGTCTGTAAGTGAGATATCAACTGACCCAACACGAATAGCAGACTACCTCACTAAGTGAGAGGCAGCCGCCTAAATACATGACAGGGTACGTCGCTATTGACTACTGGGACCATGTGCTCCACAGTGGTGTCCTCATGTTAGACTCAAGGCCAGGAGCGCGTGCAGCCAAAGCTTATGGTGCAACTGCTGCAGAGACCTCTAATTGTCATAGAGTTCCATGCTTTCTGGCGAGAATTCAAAACCCATGGCACTTGGTACCAGATCCTTCCCCCCCCCCCCCCCCTGAAACTTGCATTTAGGGGCGAAATCGCCCCAGACAGTGCCGCGGTGGTCGGCAGATGGGAGAAGACCTGGGCTTATCAACTGCCATTGTCGGGGAGGAAGGGATGTATGAGGTGTCGAGATGGCGGCCAACACAGAGGCCAGGGTCTCAGAGGGAGCGTCCGATCCACCTGGGGGTGGGGAGTGCCAGCAGGAAGCTCACAGGGAGGAAGCAACCAGGGGCAGTGGCGGCAAGCACCACGTCTGTACCTGAAGGAGGTAGTGTAGGAGGAGGTGGTGGCAGGATTCCCACGGAGGTATGCAGGCGGAGCTGGTTATGATGGCGGCGCTCCAACCCTTTCAGCATCTGCACTGACATCACAGGCCACCCATGGGCCGCGACGATGGTAGCAGGCATCCAACCTGCCTTCCTCCCATACATGCTGGCCCACATAGCCGCGCCAAAGGTGTAACTCTGAGAGGGCAGGGAGTGTGGGTGGGAGGGTGACGGCTTCAGCAAATAGAGCAGGGCCGCAGCTGTCGCCCATGGAGGAGCTTCACCATACTATGTCCATCAATCGGCAAGGTGCGATATGTGCTCAAGAACAGGGTGAGGGCCGACATGGTTGGAGATGTTGTGACCATCTTTGTCAACTGTTGTTTAAATGTGTGGACAAGCCGCCCTGCTAAGCCATTGGAGGAAGGGTGCAAAGGTGGGAATATGGATATGTTTGATACCGTTGGCCTGACAGAAGTCACAGAAGGAGGATGCTGTGAATTGAAGGCCATTATCAGAAACCAGTGAGTGAGGCAGGCCCTCAATTGCAAGACCCTGGGCCAGGGCCATGAGTGTAGCCTCTGTGGTGGCAGATGCAATACAGATGACATATGGGTGTTTGGAGTAGGCATCAACGATAAGTAACCACATGGACCCCAAAAATGAGCCCACAAAATCGAGATGGATGCGATTCCAGGGCCAGCGAGGCACAGGCCAGAGTGCGAATGACTGAGGAGTGCTTACTTGCCTGGTGATGCACACACACAGTGCACCCACAGACCATGCAGCCAATATTTCCATCGATGCTGGGCCAATAGACATGCCAGCGAGACAGAACTTTCATGCCGGACATACCCCAGTGCCCGCAACGTAACAAACTGAGCACGTGATGTCTAAAATTTGGAGGGATCACCACCCGATGGGCATCCGACTCCATGGCCAACGGAAGGACATCATCAGCCACGAATAGCCTGTGGGACAGGTGACGCCAGGGGCTGAAGTCGGTCTGGATCTGACGAGTAATATAGGAGGACCAACTGTGGACCTTGTAGCGGAGAACCTGCCACAAGATAGGGTCTCACCATGTAGTCATGGAAATGTGAACAGCCATAAAAGGCTGACCATCCAGTGCGTCCCAGCAGGATGGGGGCCTGCTGGGAGACGTGGAAAAGCGTCTGCATTAGCATGGTGGGTGGTGGGCTTATAGCAGATGGTGTAAATGTAATTCCATAAAAATAACGCCCAGTGCTGGAGGCGTTGAGCCATTTTCTCTAGTAACTACAGGTTTATGGTCTGTCAGGAGGGTGAACTTTGCCCGAAAGAGATGGATGTGAAATTTTGGGATGGCAAACACTATCGCCAGGGCCTCCTTTTCAATCTGGGAGTAGTTCTGTTGTGCTGCGGTAACGTCTTAGAGGCATAAGCGAGACATTGGTATTCCGATGTGAAGGGACTGCCCCAATGCCGTACACCGACACATCAGCTACCACAACCAAGTGGCGATCTGGAGAGAAGGGAATAAGGCTACGGGTGGGCTTCAGCATCGTCTTTAAATGGAGAAAAGCCTGGTCACAGACAGGAGTCCAATCAAAAGGCACTCCTTTGTGAGACAAGTGATTTAGGTGTTGAACAACAGAGGTGAATGGGGTAAGAACTTTAAGTAATAAGTAAGCTTCGTCAAAAACACCTGGAGTTCAGGTAAGTCCTTGGCACGATGAAGGGCCTCAATGGTCATGACATTGCGATCCGAAGGGTGAATGCCATCTTTGCTAAGCCAGTGACCTAAGTATTCCACTTCCAGTTGAAAAAAACAACAATTGTCCAGCCAACAGGGTAAACGTGCAGACTGTATAGCGAGAAATAAGGCACTGGGGTTGTGCAACTGTTCCTGGCGGGAAAACCTGGTGACCAAGATGTCATCCAGATAATTCATGCAGGTTGGGATAGGTTGCGTAAGCTGCTCCAGGAACTGCTGGAAAATTGCCGGCGTCGAAGAGACACCAAATGGAAGGCGCTAGTACTTGTATAATTCGAAAGTTGTGTTGATAATCACGATGTTCTGGGAATCAGCATCCAAGGGGAACTGATGGTATGCCTCACCCAGGTCGATCTAAGAAAAGTACTAGCCCCCCACAAGCTTGGCAAGAAATTCTTCCTGTCGGGGAATGTGGTAAGTGTCTACTAAGGACTGACCACTGACAGTAGTGCTGAAGTTCCCACACAGCCGAAGGGACCCATTGGGTTTCCGCATGACCACCAATGGTGTCGGCCAAGGATTGTATGTCACGGGCTCTAGGACGCCATCAGCCTGGAGCCGATCAAATCCCTGCTTGACTGCTGGCTGTAAGACCACCGGAATGGTTCTGGCCCGGAAAAAGCGAGGCTGCACATCCAGAGGAAGTGCGATCCGCGCCAGAAAACGTGAAGCACGCCCGAGATCCGTTGCAAACAATGATACAAAAGCTGAGCACAGATCGTCCAAGTCCTGAAAAGGAACAGCCGTGGAAATGACCTTAACTTCATCGGAAATTGAAAACCAAACAGCTGAAACGCATTCAGGTCAAAAATGTTCGAAGCCGACGGATGGTCGACGACAAATAGGGTAAGGAGCCACGGAACATATTCCCCATGAAGGGGAATGAAACCGTTGACATAGGCGACCAAACGCCGAGAGGGAGGTGACAACGCAGGGGAGCCCATGCGGGTATATGTCGCCATATTAATCAGGGAGACGGTGGCCGCAGTGTTGACTTGAAAACTGACGTCCTCAGTAAATAGGCGGAGCGTGAGGAACAGCTTCGGTCCTGATGGATCCTACAGCGGGACGACTGATTGCAGAGCATGTACTGTATATCCTGAGGCCCAGTAGGGGCAGTACGGGAGCGAGTCGAGAGACTGCAACCAACAGATTGGATGTGGCCCTCCTTCGCACACAGTGTGCACGTTTTCCAGTGCAATCAGCTCGAGAGAGTGCGCTAAAGCACTGTGGGCAACGTGGAAGGGGGCCGCGCGACCGGAGTGAGTGTCGACCGGAGGCTCTGATGCCACGGAGACGTCGGACAACGACGAGTCCCGACGGCGCTGGCCCCGTCGGCCATGCCACGTCTACGTCGCGAGGGCGGAACCAGCAGAGACGCATCGATCGCCGCCACCTGCGGCCGCGACAAGAGACGCTCGTCGGCCGCCTGAGCAACTTCAAAGGAGTGGGCAATGCGGAGAATCTCTTCCAAGGAGGGATTGTCGAGTTTCAACAACGCAGTGCAGACCTCAGGATCGGGAGCCAGCTGAACCACCACATCCCAGATCAGGGAATCCGCATACGAAGTCTTACACTGCTGATTGGTGCACGTAAAGTCGCATCGACGGCTGAGACCTGCAAGTCCTTGACCTAGGAACGATACGCTGTACAAGGCTGTTTATGGCACTGGTGGAACTCCAGCCGAGAGGCGACCTCGTGGCAGCGCTGTGAATAATAGTTTGTCAGCAAAAGGCGTATGTCCTGGAAAGAGAGAGCCACAAGATTGGACAAGGGTGCCAACTTGCGGAGAAGAAAGAATGTGTCTGGGGAGGCCCAAGACAAAAACAACGACGGCTGCAAGGTGTCATCCGTGACTCGAAAAGCCGTGAAATGTTGTTTCAGCCGATGTACGTATGTTTCCCAGTCTTCCTAAGCGTCATTAAATGGAGGGAACGACGGCAGACACGGGAAAGCATCGAACACCCGTGGACTCGGAATCTGTTGTGGTAATGCGTCTTGGGCATCGACTTTGTCCGTTATCAACCGCATCAACTTTAGTAAGATGTCTAACTGGAGCTGGTGCTGCTGCTGCATGAGCTGCTGCTGTTGTTCCAGAAGACAGACCAACTTAGCCTCCATGCCAACTACTACTACCGTTTACCAAGTCGCCGAAATGTTGTAAACACGACGGGAACGGTCGCGGGGTTGCCGCTAACGAAAACGCGGCGGGAACGAACGGGAGCAGTAAGACACCAAGAACGACAACAAAGTACTAAGCAACGGGGTCACAAGAGATAACTGCACGAAATAAAAACAACGTCCACTCATAAACGGGAAGTAAGCACACGCAACATAAACACAAAGTCTGTAAGTGAGATATGAACCAACTCAAGGCGAATACTAGACTGCCTCGCTGAGTGAGAGGCAGCCGCCTAAATACACGACAGGGTATGTCGCTATTGGCCGCTGGGACCACGTGCTCCACAGTGGCGCCCTCACGTTAGACTCAGGGCCAGGAGCGCGTGCAGCCAAAGCTTACGGCGCGACAGCTGCAGAGACCTCTAGTGATCATCGAGTTCCATCCCGTCTGGCGCAGATTCGAAACCCATGGCGCTCGGTACCAGATTATTATCCATGTCTATGGCAATAGTATTGACATTTGTCTTGTAATCCTTCCAGAACGACCTTAAGAAAATAGGACATGAATTTATTTGAAGGCAGGAAATGAAATACTTTAAATGACCTGTGCAAAATACTGTACAGTACTGATGATGTGCCTGGAAATGGACTAGATGTGACACCTTTCCCACCTAATAATCAACTGATGACCTGTGAGATGAAGATCCTTGCCTCAAGGACAACCTTTGTCTTCAAAATTTATCAGTAAACCGACTGAATTCCAGTGTTTTCATAACATACTCTGATATTAGTAATACAGCCTTCAATGGCAATACAAATAAGAATGGAACATCATCATCTTCAACTTCTATTGCTCCCAGACCATCTGAATCGTCAAACAATCATGTATCACACTCTGTGTGTTTATCTCCTCTTGAATGTAGAAGAAGGAGAAAAAATTATGTTCAGTATGAATCGAGGATGGGTGATTCAACTCTGTCTCATACTGAAAGGCCCCTCACGTGATCGGGGAAAAGTCCATTAGGATCGTAGTTACACAGCAACCTCTCCAAGGTGACATTAAACAGAATATTGGACAGTACATCACCATGCCGCAATCCTCGGTTGCCTTCAAATGTGTTTAACAATGCGCCGTCAACCCAACGGTATCCCGTTCTTCTCAAGTCATTTGAACCAGCCTTATTAGTTTGTTGGGTACTCCTGCTTCTTGTATTGCCTTCTAGAGTTGATTCCCTTCGATATTATCATAAGCTTGTTGGAAATCAATAAGCAGGTGGTGGAAATCTCGTCGCTTTTACTCAAGTTATTAGTCGGCCAGCAATGAATTTTCCTAATACTTTATATACCGTGCAGAGCAGTGCAGTTCCTCTATAATTCGCACAGTCAGCTTTGTCATGTTCCTTATGAGTAGAGCAGAGTGTTGCTGTATTCCATTATTCCGCCACATTCTCTTTGCACCATATTTCCACTATAATCCCATGTAAAACCCTTATTAGTTTTTCTCCGCCATATTTTATCATTTCTGCTGTAACATTGTCTTCTCCCGGAGCTTAACTGTTTTTAAGAGTCTTAATACTACCTCTAACTTCTTCCATTGTATGTTCTCGACTGATTTCTGATACTCCTCTCCTCTGTTTAACTCCTGCTCCACCTCTTCCACGATACCAGCATAAACATTACCTTCGTATTCCGTTTCTGTATTCAGTAGTTCACTAAAATACTTCACCCATATCATTAAAAGCTGGTTTTTTCCTCTAATCAGAGCAGTTTCCCGTAATGATAAAGAGGGAAACCTGAGTTAGAAACCTTTCTTTATATCTTTCACCCTCATATAGATTTTCCTTGTTCCGTGAGCAGTTTTTCCTGTTCTGACCAATCAATCCACTGTTTTTCAAATTCCCTCTTTTTCCTCTTGCATTACTTACGTGCTTCCCTTCTCTTGTCCTGGTGTTCTTTTGCAGCATTCTTGTTATTGTCTCATTCCTTTCTTCTGTCTTCCTCCTACAATCCTCATGAAACCAGTCCTGGGATCTCGACTGCTTCTTTCTACTCTGTACAATTCCAGCTGTCTCATGTGGTACACCTCTGACCATTTCCGATCTTTCTACAATACCCTCTCTTGCCTGATCTTTGGTTTCATTAAGTCTATTTGTCAAAATAATTTTGTACTATTGTATTGTCTTTTCATCATTTCTTAACTTGGCGTCATCAAATCTTGGCACAGTCAAGCTGCAAAATACCATTCGATGACCGTCGCTGTATTGTCGGCATTTGCCTTCCAGGGTTGGGTTCAAACGCATCAATTGCTTTCGATAACTATCTCCTGTGAGTGTTCCGTCGGTTCCAGTAGCTACGAAAAGCTTCTCTCTCCTTCGGCGTCCTCGCAATCGACGTCAAAATCACCGTTTCTGAAGCGCTGAAACCATTCTCTGCGTGTATTTCAAAGAGTTGCTTTTGTAGGAAGAAAAGAAACGTTTGTAACTCAAAATGTGATGACAGTTTGCCTTGCAATAAATAATAAAAATTTAATTGTTAAATTTTTTGGTACGTTTCTCTTTTATTAAGATTGTAGCAACTTTTCTCAAATGTATGAGTAATTAATATACTTTTACTGTACGATTATTTTCTTTCCACTTTCGTAACTAACACTGTTAATACGGCTCTGTAATGTTCGATAAAATATTTCTTCAGTGTATGGTTATTTTTGTATTGCTGTATTTAATATTAATGACTTACGTGTATGATCAATATTCTCAATAAATATAGCATCGCACAATACGAAAATGCTGTTTTCTTATTTCAAACAACTCGTAATTGCTCTTAATTTTAATATTTGCCACTAAATAAATTTAGTGAAAACTAGTTCTGTCTAGTTTCAACTAGTAAGAACGCGTTCTAACTAGTTGATACTGATCGCCTCAGTTACAATTCTAATTTACTGCCGGTCAAAAGCGAAAGTCAGTTAAAACTAATTTTAACTAGGCAAAACGCGTTTTGACGAAGTGGCTCAGTATAAACTAGTTTTAACTAGTAAGACGCGTTCTAACTAAAAACCAGTTTTGACTGTAACATATATATACCTATGTAGTTCAGAGTCCATCAGAATTGTTGCTGTAAAAATCTTTGCAATTGGAGCTGTTGAATTTAAACTCTAAGTGCGCACAGTCGATCAGAATTATTGTCAAAGCAATGCTACCGGGACTGTGGAATTTAATGTGGAGATACTTTCTTCACTACAACTAGTTTTTAGCGTAGATTAAAAAAAAGTTCCAGTGTTACTGGTAAAAAATTGTAAAAAAATATTCTCAGCCATGTTACTGTTGTAGCATGTAAATCTGCATCGGAATAGAAGAGTCAAATTGTACCTATCGAATACTATATTGTACCTCAAAAACTACTCTGTACCTCAAGAATTATATTGTACCTTAACAACTATGTTGTATTGTGTCAATTGAATAAACGCCAAAACTTCGTCACCATACCTCTTTATTGTTATTATTTACAAAATAAAACATAAAACGGCTGTCTGGCCACAAATGACATATGTTTTGCTGAATATGAGTTTTATTAAGGAGGTGAAGTTTAAGACGGAAGATAACAAAATATATTGAATATCTGCATGGAATTATGCCTTTCACGCAGCACGAATTGGGTTATGGGAGCAGGAGGCACGCTAGCCCCTACCACGCCGTAGCGGAGATGCGAGGCAACTGTCCCCCAATTGAAGCAGCTGATCGCCGCCATTTGCAGGGATGAATCCTTAGTACTGGGGTTGTGATTTGAAGTATATGAGACGCAACAAGAGCAAATTGAAGCACAAATTAAACACATGTTTGTTTAAGAAAGTACTGAGTATTCGAGTCTATTTTAAAAGTATGCTTAAATGAATGAAGTTTCTCAATTTCCGAAATACGTCTGCATAGAGACGCGAAATTTAAGAATGTAAGGCTCTTTCCTCACAAGGTGGAGCGAGTTTACATCGAGTTATTTGCATTTGATAATTACTGAGACTTTTAAAGTAGCAGAGAGGACGATTATCATTTAATTCACGTAATTTTCCTGTCAGGTCCTGTTTGCTTTTTGCCGATTACTGTCTACATTTTGCACGCTTACTTTTGTTTAGCACAGTATTGTCTACACTCGAATTTTGGTATGATTAATTGTAGTAACCTATATCACTTTAAATACCGTAGGAATTTCATTCGCACATTAGTTTTTAACACTGATAGAACCTCTGAAAGTGGTTGAGTTTGCAACATTTGATCAAATATTTGACCATTTACGAAGTATAATCACCACCTGACAACACATGTTAAGTATCAAAACGCAATTATTCGACCTACCTCTGATTCATACTTAATATATACTTGATTGCCTTGGTAACCTGGAAAACGAACTTTCAAAATTATACACACTGACAGTATTTCCACACTATTCAACCTAGGCCTCTATTGCACGATTTCCAGGACACCATACCTTTTTCAAATGAGCTGGAAATCCAAATACTGTCGGTATAGCATCGTTCGTCAGTTGACATCTATTTACATAACTTTCCATGTAACAATTCTCTTCAAAATGGAGAGAGCACACCAAATAATTTGCTGTCGGTTGGAAGTTCTCTCTCAGAGTAGCAACTATCCATTTCCGATTTAGAAAATCATTTCTAAAGGGAAACCTAAACAAAAACAAACGCTCATGATGTATACAGTATTTTCATGCAGAAACAATACAGGTAATAGAAAGTAACAAACAACCAGAAATGACTGACCTGTGAAATGTAACATTGTTTCCGTCTTCGTCTTTGCTTCCATTATACTGTTACAATTAAATGCATCACACCGACGAACCATGTTTACGCACTGTTTCCTGCAAATGGCGGCTTCTATCACGTTCAATGTGAGGACGCGACACTAGCGCCAATACGGGGTCTAGTTTTTATTTAGTAAGTCCATGGAGTCTATGGAGGCACGTGAACCTGTCCGATTCCAATGACATACAGCAGACATGTCTAAAATTATATCTTTGGTGCTTGAAGAAACTCACAGACGTAGTATCTGCTTAAAAATGTACACTGTCAAAGCGGGAACAGTGTTGAAAAAAGAACACAGAGGTTGTAAAGTAAAAAATCATCTATTTCTCATCCAACTTAAAAGTAATTTTACATTTCCATAAGCAAACACATCTTCTTCTGCTTCTTGAGTCGATGGAGAGCAGGACACCCGTAGAATTCCAGGTCTTGAATAGCAACAAACTTCAGGATTCGGCGCATCCATGAGATCTTATCCTACCCCTTCAAGCAGATGATGGTATCTGTGTGGCTGAATAATAGAAGCGACGTCACCATATCTTTATAGGCTATGCCAGGATCATCCCACTAAATTCCAATGGTGAAAACGTGTTAACTGCTTTGCACTGTTCTGTGTCTTAGCGCACTTCACACCCTTGAAAGACCTCGGTGACGCTTTATTTGCTGAGAATGTCTCTACTGTTACTGCATCTTCTCTGTCTGCTACGAATGCAACGTCTTTAAATATGAACTGTCTACTGTCACCATCATAGAAACCCTGAGTGTCTGCAGTGATGTTCACGCCTTCAGATGCCATTTTGGAATGCTCTAGGTATGGTGCAGCACCTGTTCATTTATACAGCTCGTTGCACAACGCCTGTGAGCGGGCAGTAGTTGATCACACAGTCATGTGGAACTAGTGCATACACTGCAGTGTGTTCTGGGAAATCTGCTGAAGATTTAAATTCAATACATGCATCTGGTCGAGATGTAATTACCTCGTTCTGTTTCGAGCGGTCTATTACGATGATCGGTGATAGCTCTTTGAACTTCTGTGGACTGAGTAGACATTCCCTTCTTTTAATAGTAAGAAACCTAATACACATGTGCTATGCTAGACTGTATAAATTTCGTCCCACTGCAGGTGTAAATTGTCATATGGGTAGAATTCTAAATTCAGGTAGACTATGGCGTTAGTTAACCAGAAGTTGCCCAGTGCAGTGGAATCATTTGATATATTCCCTCTTCTGTCAGTATGAAAATCAAGTATGATGAATCTAGGTGTCTGTAGATGTGAACAAATTTTAATACCCCATTTAGTCTGCTTGCAGTCGGTAGAACTGGATACTCGAAAACCTCCCAAGAGAGAAATATTAGTGACAGAAATGTATTGGAATTCAGGACTTTTAAAAACTTCAAACGCTCCTCGTCTGATACACTGATGTGGGGTATTTTCCATGTTATCTTGCTAATTGTGATCATATTCTCCTCTTGACCTCCTTGAATGTATGAGTTATTATCCGATGCACTCCGTACCAGAATGAGTTCCTGTTTAGCATTATAATAATCTGCCTCATGTCCTAAAAGTAGCCCATAAGCAGTTTTAGAGGAATGCATGCGGAAAATCGCTTGTACTCTGATCAGGACTTCACTGCAGTGCATCGAGTAATGAAAAAGATTGATGCCATCTTAGTTCCAATGTGCACCCCCTTTTCTCACTTTTGGTCGAGTATTGCTTCCATTGAAGATCGAAGTAGGCTATAAGGTCATTACAGTCAGACAGTGTATTCCAAACCCGATGCTTTGCTGCCAGTGTCAACGTTACAACCACGCTCGAATTTCCTGTAGAAACACAGCCAAATGTGTTACTTGTGGTAGCGATACACACGAAAGCAGTTGCCCGCCTCCTTCTCCCTACTGCATCAGTGGTAACAGAGACCGTGTCGCCTCATCCCGAGAATTTTACATATATCTCGATGAGCGGGTAACCCAGGAGATATGGGTGGAGTTTACCCTGTGACATGCAAGATGTTGGCTACTCGGAAGGCCTGTGTTTTAGCATCTAGCACTTACAGTACTGTTCTTGCTACACCTCGTTGCACCAATGATATCCCATGCAGCCCTTTCGACCTCAAATTCAGCAGTGCGGTTACCAAGTCGCCCAGTGGCGCGGTAGCGTCCCAGTCTCCTCCTCTTCCAGCTGTGCACCAAGTCACCAAAACTTCGCCCACGGCAGTGAAAACGCACTCCTCATAACCAGCACGCCAGAAAGAACAAAAGGAACACTCCCGCAAAGACTTCTTACCTCCTTCCAGCCACAAAACCGATTCATCTACGTATCGCAAAGGCTCTAAAAAAAATCAGACAACGGTCTTCCCTTCACCGACTCTAAGGTCGTCTTCAAAGGTGTCGGCGCGAGATAGCCTCACCCGGCCGACCTCTGTTTCGCCGGTACGCACCACCAGAAGTTTTTCTGCCCTGGAATCCGCAGGCCGACCCAGAGAGAATGCCGATGACTCTGTAGAACCACCATCCTCTGCACCCTGGAGCAGTGAGTCTTCTGAGACGTAGTGCGCCTTTTATCGCACACCAGCTCTTTGGCGCCACATTATCGATTACCTGGCTGTACTAGGATCTTCGGTTCTGTTGTGATCTCGCGGGTGTTTCTCACGCTCGTGGCAGTTGGTGTTGGACTCGCGGCGAGGCGCAAGGACGTACTTGCGTGAAGGAGGAGGAGGAGGTTAGTGTTTAACGTCCCGTCGACATCGAGGTCATTAGAGACGGAGCGCAAGCTCGTGTTAGGGAAGGATGGGGAAGGAAATCGGCCGTGCCCTTTCAAAGGAACCATCCCGGCATTTGCCTGAAACGATTTAGGGAAATCACGGAAAACCTAAATCAGGATGGCTGGAGACGGGATTGAACCGTCGTCCTCCCGAATGCGAGTCCAGTGTGCTAAGCACTGCGCCACCTCGCTCGGCTACTTGCGTGAACGAAAGAGGAAGACATGCGTGCTCGGCCAGCAGCGGGACGGCGGGTCTACCTCGTAAGGCGTCCCGAGTTTGTGGCGGACCTGCCTGATGTCAACTCCGGGCACTGTTCGTCGCATCGCTTTGGTGCCTGATTTCTCGGAGAGACCTATCCCTGCAGACCATCTCGAACAACGCTCTCCATCGAAGGTGTAAGTGATTTTGGTGCCTTCGTTTCGTTGAACGATTTGCGTTGCAGCGAGTGTACTTGTTGCTTGGTAGTCCTCATGTACGTCTTGTTGAAGTACGAGCAGCCGGCAGAGTGTGTAACTGCATGGAGACCAGCACCTACTATTTCCTTTTAAAAAACCGCTAGTTGGATTACCATTAAGAAGGTGATTAGCTGGAAGGTGTGTTTATTTTTATTTTTATTTTTTTTTTATTTATTTATTTATTTTTTTTTTTTTTTTTGGGACAGTATACAGAAGTTTGTGTATTGTCTCTATCAGATTTTCACTGTATTTTGATTGCCATCAAATCGACGTACCTGTGTATTGCTGGAAAATTTGAGTCACTTCTATTGAAAGGGCTTACTCAATTATTAGTAAACACTCGTATCTTGTAAAGCTAGTCATTTGTACGTAGTTCCTTTATATACGTGCATTTATTTGAAAGCCTTCACTCAGTTATTAGTAGACCTACATCTACATCTACTTGGTTATTCTGCTATTCAGAATAAAGTGCCTGCCAGAGGGTTCAATGAACCACCCTCAAGCTGTCTCTCTACCGTTCAATTCTCGAACGGCACGCGAGAAAAACGAGCACATAAATTTTCCTGTGCGAGCCCTGATTTTACTTATTTTATTGCGATGATCATTTCTCCGTATGAAGTTGGGTGCCAACAGAACGTTTCGCAATCGGAGCAGAAAACTGGTGATTGCCGTTTCATGAGAAGTTCCCGTCGCAACGAAAAACGCCCTGTTTTAATGATTGCCACTCCTATTCTCTTATCATATCTGTGACACTATCTCACCTATTTCGCGATAACACAAAAAGAGCTGCCCTTCTTTGCACCTTTTCGATGTCATCCGCCAGTCCCACCTGATGCGGATCCCACACCGCACAGCAATAGGGTGGACAAGCGTTGTGTAAGCAGTCTCTTTAGTCGACCTGTTGCACCTTCTAAGTGTTCTGCCAATGAATCGCAGTCTTTGGTTTGGTCTACCCACAATATTATCTATGTGATTGTTCCAATTTAGGTTATTTGTAACTGTAATCCCTCAGTATTTAGTTGAATTTACAGCCTTCAGATTTGTGTGACTTATCGCGTATTCGAAATTTAGCTGATTTCTTTTAGTACTCATGTCGATAACTTCATACTTTTCCTTATTCATGGTCAATTGCCACTTTTCGCACCATACAGATATCTTATTAAATTATTTTGCAAGTCGTTTTGAGCATCTGATGACTAAACAAGACGGTAAATGACAGCATCATCTGCAAAAAAACTAAGACGGCTACTAAGATCGTGTCCTATGTCGTTAATATAGATCAGGAACAATAGAGGCCCTATAACACTTCCTTGGGGAACGCGAGATATTACTTCTGTTTTACTCGATGATTTTCCGTCTATTACTACGAACTGTGACCTTCCTTACAGGAAATCACGAATCCAGTCGCACAACTGAGGCGTTACTCCGTAGGCACGCAGTTTGTTTAGAGGACGCTGGTGAGGAACGCTGTCGAAAGCCTTCTGGAAATCTAAGAATATGGAATCAATTTGACATCCCCCGTCCATAGCACTTATTACTTCATGAGTATAAATAGCTGGTTGTGTTTCACAAGAACGATATCTTCTGAAAACGTGCTGACTATGTGTCAATAAATCGTTTTCTTCGAGGTACTTCGTAATGTTCGAATACAGTATATGTTCCAAAACCTTACTGAAAATCGACGTTAGTGCTATAGGCCTGTAATTAAGCGGATTACACCTACTTCCCTTTTTGGGTATTGGTGTGACTTGAGCAATTTTCCAGTCTTTCTGTGAGCGAGTGATTGTATATCATTACTAAATATGGAGCTATTTTATCAGCATACTCTGAGAGGAACCTGACTGGTATATAATCTGGACTGGAGGCCTTGCTTTTATTAAGTGATTTAAGCTGCTTCGTTACTCCGAGGATATCTACTTCTATGTTTCTCATCTCGGCAGTCATTCTTGATTGGAATTCAGGAATATTTGCTTAGTCTTCTTTGGTGAAGGAGTTTCGGAAAACCGTGTGTAATAACTCTTCTTTAGTGGCTCTGTCATCAGTGACTTCACTGTGAAGGTATTGATTGCGTCTTGCCACTGGTGTGCTTTATGTACGACCAGAATCTCTGTGGGTTTTCTGCCAGATTTCGAGACAGAATTTCGTTTTGGAAATTATTAAAAGCATCTCGCATTGAAGTACGAGCCATATTTCGAATTTCTGTAAAACTGTGCCAATCTTGGGGATTTTGCATTCATTTGAATTTGGCATGCTTTTCTCGTTGCTTCTGCAACAACGATCTGACCTGCTTTGTGTACCATGGGGGATCAGTACCATCACTTACTAATTTATGTGGTATATCCCTCTCAATTGCTGTCGATACTATCTCTTAGAAAACATTCGACAACTTTTCTACACTTACATGATCAGATCGGCTCGGCAGTAAAGGCTCGTATTCTATAAAAGGCCATCATTTGTACGTAGAATTTTATATGCGTGCATTTATTTAAATGTTTATTCATCTCTTAAGTTATATTAATTGATGTTTGGTTGGTGTTTGCATGTCTTCTGCGGTCTGTTTGTGTTACAGTTTTCTGCGAGTTGGGGTGGGTGGAAGCTGTGACGTGCCGTCTAATGGGAAGTGACTCCCGGTTGGGCCCCGGGCTTTAGATGTGGTTTTGGACGGCTGCTCTGCTGCTTCCAGCATTTTAAGTTAAGTCATGTTTTGCCCAGGGCAACCTGGCGTCACTGCCCGTTTGGTAAACATTTAACGTGTTTCATTTATATTTAAAGAAATAGGTTTTTTAACTTGCTTGGAATTAATTGTATTAAATTGTAACTTTGATGCTGCTTGTGTTATTTGGCTTCTTAACGAACTGGTCTGCGTTTCATAAATCACTTTTATATTGCAAATTATTGCTCCTTTAAATAACTTATCTGTGCCACATTTCTTTAAATCACCTTCTGATTGTAATTCATTGTTCGTTTAAGTATTGAAAGTTCTGTGGCTCATTTCTTTAAGTCAGTTTTCATAACTGTAATTTGTTGCCTTACTTGAGAAGCAAGCTATCTGTGATATTTTGGTATTCTCTTTAAGATGGCCACGTGTTGATTGTCTCTAAGCTGTTATAAATATCGTCTTTGTATAAATTGTTAATTTGTTGATTAGGTAGTTGTTGTGTTTAAGGAGTGACATTATAGGGGCCTTGACCTTCCGTGCTAAGTGTAGCCCTCATCCCCACTTCGTCAGTCACACCTTTGAAGGCTGGCACTCGGTAGTCGCTGAGGTGATAACCGTTCACTTTTTCCCTCTCCCCTTTCCCCATCATAACTCTGCTCCAATGGAATGTTCGAGGCTTTAGATCCAACAAGGAGGAATTGTGACTGCTCTTTGAATCCCAGCATCAACTTGTTTTCTGCCTCTAGGAAACAAAATTTCGACCTCGCGAATCTTTTGATCTCTCACGCTTCTTTCCGGGTTACTTTGACCTTCCCTCTGAGGATGGAATTCCATCTCGTAGGGGAGATACGCTTGCTCATCCGGGATGACGTTGACAGTCAAACCATCTCACTGAACACCTGATTACAAGCTGTTGCAGTTCGCATTTTCATTCCTCGCCTCACCTATTCTCTTTGCACGTCTACATCCCTCTGTCATTCGGTGTCACAAGGGCAGACTCCCTCCAGCTTATTGGTCAACTCCATCACCCCTTATTGCTGCTCAGTGGCTTAAACGCACACCATCCACTATGGGGCTCATCCAGAACCTTTCCAAATGCTGCCTTCTCGGCTGACCTTCTCAATCACCTCAACCTCATCTGCCTTAACACTGGAGCACCCAAGTTCCCTTCAGAACCTACGCACACCTATTCCCATTTCGACCTCCCGTTCTGCACTGCCGAGCTTTCTCGTCGTTTCAAACGGTCCGTTGTCTCTGATACGTAATTTGTGCGTGCTATCAGTTTGCTGACTTCTACCCCACCTATACGTAACCATAACTGGCAACTTTCTAAGGCTTAATGGAGGTTTTACCGCTCCCTGGCGACATTGGCCAAATAAAATTTCCCAGTTGTGATGATCAGGTAGAATACCTTACAAACGTTATCCTTACCGCCGCAATTCGCCATCCTACGACGGCGAATTGTATTCGTTAAAAACAGTGGGGTACGCAGTGTCGTAATCCAGCTAGCTTTTCTTTCTATCTCCAAGAATATGACATTTATTAATTAATAGTTCCTCTTCCGTCACGTGGGCCAACCTCCGGCGGTCCCCTGGGACCAAGGTCAATTCCTCACTTTCCGTCCTGAGCGTAGGAGATGTCATTGTGTACCCCACCAATTTCTCCAACACCTTAGGCCGCTATTTTGAGGATATTTCGAGCTGTATCCACTATCGTCCTGCCTTTATCCATCGGAAATGAGTGGAGACGGCGATGGTGATACACTTCTCCTCTCAAAATCGTGAGTGCTACAATGCCGCCTTTACAATGAGGGAGCTAGATCATGTTCTCACTTAATCCCGATCTTCCGCCCAAGGGCCGGATGATGTTCACGTTCAGATGTTGGAGTACCTTTCTCTTGCAGGCAACCTCTTTCTCCTTTATTCAATCGCGTCTGGGAAGACGTCAAACTTCCCAGACGCTGGCGTTAAGCGACTGTCATACCAATACCAAAGCTCAGTAAGGGCAAACACCCTCCTTCTAGCTCCCACCCAATTTTTCTCACCAGCTGTGTTTCCAAGGTGATGGAACGTATGGTTCATGCCTGGTTGGTCTGGTGGCTGGAGTCTCGCAATTTACTAACGACTACAATATGTGGATTTAGAGTGCGCCGTTCTGCAGTTGAACATCTCATCAAGTTGTCAAACTACGTCATGACTGATTTTCTGTGGATATACCAGACTGGCTGTGTTTTTTTTTTTTTTTTTTTTTTTTTTAATTTTATTTGGAGAAAGCCCACGACACTTTATGGAGGGCTGGTATCTCCTTACTTTATACACGTGGGGCCTCTGAGGTCGCCTGCCCCCATTCCCTTTGGGAATTTTTCAAAGATAGAGTTCTCACGGTCCGTGTGGGTTCTGCCCTGTCAGACACGTTTATCCAGGAAAAAGCAGTGCCTCAGGGCTCCTCCGGAGCGTCGTCCTCTTCACTACAGCCACTGACCCCAGCATGGCCTCTCTCCCGCCCAGCATTTCTGGCTCCACTTTCGTCAACGACTTTGCGATTTGTTGCAGTTCTCCACCCACCTGTCTCCTTGAGCGGCGTCTTCAGCGATGTTTCAGTCGTGGAGCATCGACAATGTCTTTCGCTTTTCCACTGACAAAACCGTTCGTACGAATTTCTGGCGGCGCAACGAGTTTCTTCCACCGTCTTCACATCTTGAGCCAGTTGCCCTACCATCCGCTGAATCTACCAAATTCCTGGGGCTCATGCGAGACAGAAAACTTTCCTGGTCCTCCGACACGTCTTACCTGGATGCCTGCTGCTCCGCAGTGTCCTAGGTGTCCTCAGCAGTACTTCCTCGGGAGCGGATCGGACGACCCTACTCGATTTGTGCCGATCCCTTTGTCCGTTCGAAACTAGATTACCGGTATTTATGCATCTGCACATCCGTTCAACTTACGCCGCCTAAATACAATCGACCATCATGGAATCCGTTTGATCAATGGCGTCTTTTACACTAGGCCGGTTGAGTGCGTCTGTGCAGAAGCTGGCGAACTACTGCTGTCATACCGGCGTGATCTGCTACTCAGCAGATACGGGTGCCCTTTGTCTACCATGCCCGTCCACCCTTTCTATGGCTCCTTCTTCGATGACTTCTTCGACTACTAGTATGGGGAGCATCCCACTTCTCTTACCTCCTGAAGTTCACTTTCGGCTAGTGCTCCGGCAGCTTAACTTCACGCTCCCTGCCACTTTCTCGATGGGTGTGATCCCGTAACCACCTTTGTTTCGTATGGCGTCTCGTGTTCACCTTCAATTTTATTCGCTTTCTAAGAAAACCACTCTGGAATAGCTGTAAGTCCCTCGACTTTCGCCCAGAACATTGTGTACACTTTCTCTCGGACAGACCATGGTGTCGGGTGTGCCTTCGTAATGGCCACCGACGATTTTCGGTATTAGCTTCTGGAACAGTTCTTAACATTTATAGCAGCGCATCCGGTGACAGGCTTTTAACTGTGTCACTCCTCAGACTCTCTGTGCCCTTCAGAGCCTCTGTGTGCTGTACACAGTCTATCCCTTAGAGCAATAGGTCCAAGAAAGCCTCTACTTGCTCACTCTAGATGGGGCCCTGTGATGCTTGTGTGAGTTCCTGGTCACGTCGGTCTGACGAAAACGAGCCTGCTGACACTGCTGCCAAGGATGCAGTCCTCCTACCTGGGCCCGCTGGTTCTTCCATTCCTTGTGACGGTCTCCGTGTTGCCATCTGCGAGCAGGTGGTGTCCCTGCGGCATCACCGCTGGTCTTCACTTCACGGGAACAAGCTTCGGGGAATTGAGCCTCTCCCAGCGGCTTGGGCGACCTCCTCTCGGTACTCTCTTCGTGAGGAGATCATTTTAGCTGGGTTGCGTTTCAGGCACATATGACCTTCGATTGTGTTTTGTTTCATGCCGCAAAAACAAATGTCAGTATCACAATCAGCTGCCACATCGCCTATTCCTACAATCAAGCTGATTTGCATCAGCTCTATCTCGTTACAAAACACACATCTGCACCGACACACGTCATCTGAAAATATTACGTTGACTTTACACAAGATAACTGCAGCTTCTAAAACAACCACAGCCAGTGTGTGATTCTAGAATATGTCGTGTAAAAATTTCACTAGTTATTCTCCATGAGTGTGATTCACATTGTAGTTCCCCACAGATACTGGTAATCTACCGTTATATATAGTTACCAAAATCAATTTGTCACAACACCCTCTAGTGAATGCCACAACACGGTCTAGAAAGCAGTCCAGTATGCTAATATTGACATAGTAGTACTTAATTCTCGGACTGTAATCCTTTGGCAGCACTTTGCATTCCGTAATTTTCACACAAGTCGAGTCTAGTCACAATTGCAGCTGATCCACTTCCCATAACGTGTCGAAGAGATAGGTTTGACCAAAGTCGCCATGAAATATTCATGTTACATACGCATTAGATTTGGCACAAAAGCAGATACGGAGCCATTCAGGTCAGAAAACGCTATCCAGCTTCAAAGTATCAGGAAAGGGAACAAACATCACGAACTACCATTTCTTCCACATGGCAGCAGTGACCATTCAGGTTTAGAATTTGAAAGCGGTTAATAAATATCCGTTCTAGTTTTGCACTACAGTATCTATCTAACTGTGTGACAACTGATCAGCATTATCACTCGCAAACAACTACAGTTACCAACACACAACCTAACCTGCTTCCTCAATTCATATAGTCCCTGAATACGGTTTTTCTCGTGATCATTCATGCATGTACATCACAGTATAATACTAATGTCGAGTAAAGCTGTCCTATATACCCATGGATCAGTCACAGCTCTAACTCTGGCTACTGTGCTGAAAGTGGCGCAATGTCCACCGTAAATAAAATCTCAGACAACTCTGCAAAACCATCCATGCCTGATATGGCACTACACTGGCGTGTTTCAAAGTGTACTATACGAATGCTGTTGTTGATCGTTTATGTGGCGATTATGTCTCTTCTCGCAATTAAGATTCTCTTCTATTCTGGTGGAGATACATCAAGTACACCACATGTAAATTCTTGAGTATCAGATAAAAAGTGCCCTACATAGAACATCACATATTCTCTGCTCAAAGACTGAATCGTACAGTATCGTTTACAAAGTACCATTGCTATAGTAATGAAATTTGTGTTAGATTTTGAACACTTTCTAAACTGGTGCATAATTTTGCAGAGCCATCAGTAATGCTGACACCAGCCACAAACAGATTCATTCATTTCGCATACTGGAGACGTGTGTTTCGTAGGCATGCCTATGACACTAAGGTGCAGATGTGAGCACTATGCCAACGTTGGTGCTGCCACCCATTGGCAGCTCTGTGAAACTGCAGCTACTCTGGGCGGATGCTGAGAGTATGCTACACTACAATCTAAGTTTTGCGTAACCACTTACTAACAATCATATTTCACAGTAGTTGATTGACAGATTAGCGCTTGGTAAATCTTGTGCCGTTTGTCACGGCACAGCAAAGCTAAACCCGAGTCGAGACATGTTTGAAGCGATATAATAACGACAGATGCAGCTTCTCAGTGTCCCTGGCATGTACTTGCTTCGGCAGTACGTATACTAAAATTCAAAGGATACAGAGAAGATTAGCATGGCCTCTATCGGAGGCGCAAAATCTTGAACCGTTCCACATTGTTTTCGCAACGTCACTCTCTGACGTTAAGATGTCTGAGGATATAACTAGGTGATGAGAGACAAGTTTTGCTTCATATTTGCACTCATTTGTGACTACCTACGCCCTACATTTACGCAGGTCTCGTCTACTTACCTTTATTCACAATGTATCATGACAATACTGCCAGCCAACCTTTCACTCACCACAGTGTGCATTACGAACTCGTACTCTAATGGCAAGACAGGAAGCGCTACAAAACCGCAGTTACACTGTGCGCACCGACACAGCTACTCGTCATTGGCTGCACCGAGCTGTGTGGGGGCAGTCGTTCCGTGGGTTATCGCTCAACAGATTTGATTTTTCGGGTGGTGGAGAGGCGTACACAGTGCGTTTGTGGTAAGGAGGCGTACAAAACAGGTTTCGGTAGTGTTGATAGAGCATTATATTGAAAAGGTTCTCCTATTATTTGTCTTCATGTAGGGGACTGCTGTCAGCTGACAGGTAACCATGGTACTGATTTTAAGAATTATTCGACATAGACATGAACACATACGACTGAGGAATACTGGGTGAGCCAATTTATTTGTTATAGGATGGGGGAAGAGGCCCACTTCGAATCAGCTGTATCGTCTTGAGTACTGTTGGAGTGGAAGTGTACCTGAGGGCTATTTTTATGTGGTGTGTAGTGTTTCTTCATATGGATATTGGGGTGTGGTTTGTTGGGGAAGGGGGTTGTGGTGTTGCGTGAGGTAGTTTGTGTGTATTTTTGTTTGTTTGTTTGTGGTTTTATGCGTCTGTATGCACTGCTTTCTGGGCGGGAAGGCGTGCCGGTCCCTGGCACGAATCCTCCCGGCAGATTAGTATCGAGGTCCGGTGTGCCGGCCAGTCTGTGGATGGTTTTTAAGGTGGTTTCCATCTGCCTCGGCGAATGTGGGCTGGTTCCGCTTATTCCGATTCAGTTACACTGTATCGGTGATCGCTGCGCAAACACTGTCTCCACGTACGCGTACACCACAATTACTCTACCACGTAAACATTGGGATTACACTCGTCTGGTGTGAGACGTTCCCGGGGGGGGGGGGGGGGTTCCACTAGGGGCCAAACCGCACAATAACCGTGGGTTCGGTGTGGGGCGGCGGTGGGGTGAGTGGACTTCTGTAGCCTGTTGTGGGGTTGTGTACCACTGAGGGCTGCGGCGGGGACGGAGCCTCTCCGTCGTTTCTAGGTCCCCAGTTCCATACAATACAATGCGTCTATATATATGTGTATTTGTTGGAGTGTGAGAGTGAGGGAGGGGGGGACAGGGTGGGAGGGAGAGAGAGAGAGAGAGAGAGAGAGAGAGAGAGAATAAAAGAATGAACTCCCTCCTACATCTAGACTGACTCCCCCAATGTCTAAGTGTAATAAGTTTTGGTTTTTTATGTATATTTTATTGATTTTAAGTGTGGGATTTTTGTTTACTGTTCCTTTCAGTATTTTAATTTTGTTGGTGTTTGGGGTACGAGCTGTTGTTATTGTGGGGGAAGCGTTATTGGTATCCTGGTACAGAGGAGAAGGGGGGGGAGGGCTTTATTGATATCCTGTGCTGGTGCTCAAAGGTGCTGTTCTAGTTTTAATAAACATTGATCCACGTTCCTCCTCCCATGATCTAATTAAGAAACATAAATCACAGCAAGAGATAGATCTAATTAATTTACTTTGATCGACTTACGCAATGTTCTAGTTTTTATGGCGTTGTGAGGTTTTAATTTTTGGCAGTTTTGAGTGGTCTTTCCATATGTTGCGTACTAATCGTTGTTCTTTCTATTAGTGAATTTTTAATTTCTCCCCGCCCAAAGCCTCCTGTTTCCCGCATTTGTTTTACTAGTTTTATTAGGATTTGTGAATGTTGTGGACCGGATTTTATTTGTAATTTGGCATGTGTTGTTGTAAATAATATGGTCGCCATCTTGGATACGCTCGAAATGTGTGTTTCCAGCATGATGATGACGTCAATGGTCATAGCACATCGATGCTATCCCTGTCTGTAGTAATATCACTTAAGCATATCTGCCTGTGTCTTCAGTCACTACCCTTCACCTAAGACCGACTGTTACAGTAAATCCGTTGTCCAGGAGCATATTAAAGTGTCCCAGCTTGGGTCACTTCCACAGTAAGTCAGTTGATTATACTCAAACTGATTGTGACAATAAATTGATTTTTATGTTCACAAATATAAGTTTTGCGATCGGTTAGCAGTTCAAAACAAATACAAAAAAAGTGCTTATTGAAAATGAAGGAATGACTTCTTTGACAATTTAAAGTTCATGGAAAACAACAAAAGCAAACCTCTGTGTGAGATTATCTTCGGGAAAGTTTACAGCTCACGGCCTAGTGGTTAGCATTGCTGCCCCTGGATCACAGTGTCCCTGGCTCGATTCCCGGGCGGGTCAGGGGTTTTCTCCGCCCGGGGACTGGGTGTTTCTGTTGTCCTTATCATTTCATCATCATTCTGGAAGTGCCGAGACTGGAATTGAAAGGATTTGGAACTTGTACTGGCGCTGATGACTACCTATGTTAAGCGCCCCACAAACCAACGTCATCATCATCGTCTTCTGGAAAGTTCTCTGCAGACGAGACAGACTACCTTCTTAGACATCAATGGTAGGCATCTCACGAGTGGTTCCCGGAGTTCCAACCGGAGCTGCAGGTTATGATGCGCAGTCGTCGCTGGTGGCAAGGGCTGCGTCGAGTCCAGTTGGTGGCGTGGTGCTGGCGACCTCGTTACTCTGCTGGCGGTGATGGAACTGCGAGGACAGCTGTACCCATGTGGGTGGCTAACTACCAGATAGCTACTGGTCTAGCAGTGTGTGCCCGAATTGGCGGAGGAAAGGCGTGGCGGATGCAGCAAAAGATCCGTAGATGGGGGCGGCCTCTACTGTTCTTACACGTGACCTCTGAAGTAGCCTGCTTCTTGCAGCTCAGGCGATATTCGGCTGACTTTGGCTGGTGCACCTACGGGGCTGGAGCGATACCCGCATAGCGATGGCATTTTGAGGGTTGGCGGTGTTGCAGGAGACCGTAGAAACACGCCACATATCATGTTTAAATTTCACTGGTTACTCTCCACGAGTGTCATTCACATAGTAGTTCCCACAGATACTGGCAATCTACCACACTACTCGGTTGCCAAAATCTGTTTTTTACAACACTCACCCAATGAATGCCACAATATTCTCTGGAAAATAGTCCAGTAAGCTACTATTAACGTAGCAGTTCTTAGTCCTCAGACAGAAATCCTTTGGCAGCAGTTTGCATTTCATCAGTGTCATCCAAGTCGAGTCTAGTCACAACTGCAGCTGATGAACCTCTCATACCGCGTCGAAGATAAAGATCTGACAGAACTCCGCGTCCAATATCCGTGTGTTACAAATGCATAAGCTCTGTGACAAAAGCAGCCATTCAAGTCACAAAACGCAACCCAGCTTCAAGGTTTCAAGAGAGGAAACAAACAACATGAACTACCATTTCTGGCACATGCCACACGTAGCCTCTCAGTTATGAACCGGTTTCAAATACTAAACCTACCATTCTCCAGTTTTCACATAATGTGGCAGTACTCAAAACAAGTGCTAATAGCATACGAACATAGGGAACAAATACGACACAGATCTGTAAGTCCACAGTATTGGTGATAAGTTGAGAAAACGGTCCCGAAACACATGTGCTACGAAACGCCACTTTTTCCTGCGCATGTACCCCGACATCAATATGGGATATGATCACCATGCACAAGTACACAGGCCACACAACGTGTTGTCCTACTCTGGATCAGGTGGTCGAGCAGCTGCTGGGGTATAGCCGCCCATTCTTGGACCAGTGCCTGTCGGAGCTCCTGAACTGTCGTAGGGGTTTCAAGACGTGCAGCGATACATCGACCGAGAGCATCCCAGACATGCTCGATGGGGTTTAGGTCTGGAGAACAGGCAGGCCACTCCATTCGCCTGATATATTCTGTTTCAACGTACTCCTCCACGATGGCAGCTCGGTGGGGCCGTGCGTTATCATTCAACAGGAGGAAGGTGGCACCCACTGCACCCCTGAAAAAAGCAGACATACTGGTGTAAAACGATGTCCCAATGCACCTTACCTGTTACAGTTCTTGCCTGGCCAGCCGGTCCTAATGAATCTGAGAAGTTTAGATAGGACTTTGTCTTGAGCTGTACGTTTGACGATGAGTTTTGCATCCAGCGGAAGCTGAGCCAGTGGTTCCTTCTAGTTGGCAGCAGATGGCCGGCGTCCACGTCAAATGCTGGATCGTCCTCTGCCGGGAACCGAGGCATGAAGTCCGCGTTCACGTGTCGTGCTGATGAGCGGTACTGTATGTCGTAGTTATACTCCGCCAGGAATAGGGCACAGCGCTGAAGTCGGCGAGCCGTTCTGGTGGGTATGTCGGCAGACGTTTGGAACAGTGGTACCAGAGGCTTGTGGTCCGTCTGCAACACAAAATGTCGTCCATACAGGTATTCGTGGAACTTTTTCACTCCGAATACTATAGCCAAAGCTTATTTCTCTGTTTGGCTGTAATTGTGTTGTGAGAGACTGTGAGACAAACGCTATGGGTGTTTCCAGACCATTGATCACATGGGAAAGGACTGCTCCGACCTCATAATCGGAGGCTTCTGCTGCTAGTACCAGCTGGTGTGTCGGATCGTATGCACAAAGACATGTAGTTTTCAAGAGTGCCTTCTTTAAAGCCTGGAAAGCATTGTCACACTAAGATGACAAGTGCCATTTTACGCCCTTGCGGAGAAGGTGGTGTAGTGGTTCCGCTATTGCAGCAGTGTGGGGAATATACCGCCTGTAATAATTAATTTTCCCCAACACTGATTTAAGTTGTGTGGTATCCGTGGGTGGCGCCAGTTTCTGGAGATCCTCTATGTACGCCGGATTGGGTTGTATGCCTGAAGAACTAAATATGTGACCTAAGTATTCCACTTGTGGCACCCCAAAAACGAACTTCTCCAAGTTACATTTGAGATTTGCCTCTCGAAATACCGCAAATACTTCCGAAAGGGTCCATATGAGCTCCATTGTGTTCCGGTCTGTGACAATGATGTCGTCCAAATAATTTTCCGTGCCCGAGTGTGGTGGATCAGTTGTTCGATGAACCGCTGGAAAATCGCCGGAGCACTAGAGATTCCGAATGCGAGGCGATTATGTCCAAAAAACCCAAAGGGCGTGTTTATTACTAGTTTTTCTTGTGTCTCTTTCTCGATCGGTAGCTGTAGGTATGCGTCTTTTAATTATATTTTCGCCAAGATTTTTCCTCCAACGAGTCGAGTGACAATTTCTTCGATCGTAGGAATAGGGTAGGATTCGATGACTGTCTGTGCGTCGATGGTGCGTTTGAAGTCACCGCAGATTCTGATCGCCCCATTCGGTTTCTCTTTTGTGACGATTGGCGATGCCCATCCCCTGCTTGCTATGGGAGATACGATTCCTTCATCCTGTAGTCTCTGTAGTTCCAGTTTCAGTTTTTCGCGGAGTGCGTATGGTACTGGGCGGCTTTTCCAGAATTTCGGAACCGCCTGGGGTTTAAGCGCAATGCTTGCTTGAAAATTTCGTACCCTGGCTGTTGAGAGTTGAAAAACAGAAGGAAACTTTTCCTGAAAGTGCGTGGTCAGTTCTTGGTGTGGGACGACATTAATTGACGGCTCCGCGTCGTGAATTTGCATTCCGAGGGCGTGAAAGATGTCCAGACCAAGAATGTTCGTGGCAGTTGAGCTGGGAACCACCAGAATGCGGCCTGTGACTGTTTGACGTCCGTAGCTGATCTGCGTTGTGAAAGCGCCATTGACCGGAATGGTATAGTTAGTGAAGCTCTTGAGCGTAATCGTAAATGAGCTGACAGCAGGGGAGCCTAATTTTTCATACGTCGGTTCATTGATGATTGTTACTGCCGGGCCTGTGTCGGTTTGCAGCTTGATGTCCTGCTCGTGAACTTTGACATCTTGTGAGGCGAGGGTGGCATCAGTGCGTTGACTATCGCGACGTCCTGTGGTTCCGAACCCATGTCAGAAGCAGTATCATGCGTGAGGTCCACATCCATCTTATCCAGTGAACCACAGACTTCTGCCTTGTGACCTGTACGTCCGCATGCTGTACATCGAACTCTGCGGAACCTGCAGTCTTGTCTACTGTGCTTGATAAAGTAATACTTGCAGCACGGGAGAGGCTGTCTGCGCTGTTCTAATTGTGGTCTGCGCCTAACATTAGTCGTTGTGACGCTGTTACTTCGATGCGGAGGAACCGATGTGCTGAAATAAACTAATGCCGGTTCCTGTGTGGCCCCAACCGAGCGCTGCGATTGCTCAAAGGCTCGCATGATTGCTAGGCAAGTTTCTAAGCTTGGGTGCCTAAGTGAGCCGTGTATCGACTCGCGCTACACCTTGTGTTTAGATTGCATTGGTTTTCCTTTTCTTCCCCTGACATTTTTGTTTGAAATGTTGTCTGTCATTAAGTGGCTGCTTGGTTCTCTTTTCCCTCTGCTATCGATATCTGCGTTTTTGCTTCCGGGAAACTGCTATGGAGGAAGTGAGATCTTTGACCGGTGGTAACTTCGTGTGGTGGCGCGGAAGTAGGGGCGTGGCGGCAGAGAGAGTGTGGTGGACACAGGAGGGCAGTGTGGCTCTCCAGCGCGAAGCAGGCGTGGTTGGTTGTACCGAGTCGCCACGTGATGTATGTCGGTTGCGTGTAACGAGCGTGTCGAGTTGACGGAAGAGCTCCCCGCGTGTTGGTTGTATACAAAATCGCCCCACTAGTAGTTGCTGTTCATTTCGCCTCGGTGGGACGTTAACAAGCTTCTTTACGTCCTCCGTTTCAACACTGGCGTTTAAAAGGAGACGCCTAACATGAAGGAGCGGTCACTACCCGTCAACATTGCAGGGAAGACGTGAACTCCGGTGACAGAGCGTGTTGTCGCGTGACCGCGGCGTGTTGGGTACGCTTGCGACGCGTGCGCGGTCGGATGTGTGAATCCTTGCCATCGGAGGTCGTATACTTCCTGTTCGAGCATAATTGTAAGTTAAGTTCGTGGAAGGCTTAATCATTAAGTAGTAATTGTGTGTAACCAGCGTCTCTTCTGCCTTGTGGCCTCCGGCGACCGGGTTTCCTGTAATTTAAGACAGTGATCATTCCTCCTCCTCTCGTTACTGTCCGGTGTAGTTTTGGCAGTTTAATTGTTTCGCTATTCTGTCGTGCGTTACCAGTAAATTCATACTTCTTGTTGGTTGATCATGTGGTCGTTCATTCAGGACTGTGTGGTGTAATGTTTCCCTGCACGAGGTTAGCTCTAACTCTGTCGCAAGTTAAGCCATCTTATAACAAGTTTTCGCTGGCTAAAAGTCGGTGCAGTGACCAGCCTGACAGTGCCAATTGTGTTTACGGGCGTATTTAAATTGGTCAGTATTCTGTCTAGCCTGAGCATCCATGAGTGGGTGATTTGTAGCCGCCTCGATATTCCAGGACACTTTGTTTGAATTTTTTTAAATTCCTCCAAGTTTGTTAATTCCTTTTATTGCCATTAATCGTGTGTTTGCCGACACCTGTTTAATTTTTTTTAATGGCGGTGTTGGTAGCTTCACTACCTCACCGTACTTTGTTAATAAAGTTCTGTATTTACTTTAGTAGCCTGTTTACTAATGATCTTTAAATTTTTTAAAATTTTGTATTGCTATAAATTACTTTGATTGCGGTCAGCGGCGTGTTTTAAAAGGTTGTTTATTGCCGTACTGCTAGTTTCTGTAAGATACGAATAAAATTTGTGAAAATCTCAACTCGACAGTAAACTACTAGAAATTTGGCCCCGATTCCCAACTTGTGGTGTGGCTTGTAGTAGCCGTAACCATTGTGTGTGTCACTAAGTTTAAGTAAATCATGCGTTAAAGACTCATCTGGTGCGTGAACCAGAATCGTGTCCCTTACGAGAGAGGCTGAGCAGGACTTTTCACACATTTAATTGGTTCATGCAAACTTGCAGTCCCGTGATAATCCTTGCAAACGGGCTATCCATTTTCTGTAAGTTTCGTGCTGGCCCTTATGGTAGTTAAACTTGTGACGAGCTCCTGCTGCATGGATTTGCGCGTCGAAATACTCTGCTAAACTGTTCTCTATCCGCCCGTACCTCAAATTGGGTGGATCCTCATCCGGGTGGAGTTGCGATATAAGTTGATAGATGGCAGGGCTTGCGTGAGTCAATAGAAAAGCGCGTTTCTGCGTTTCACCCTGTGAGGAATAATTTTATATATATAAATTTTCGGTGCCTACAGTGTCACGTGTTACAGTGTCACGTCTTTCAGTGTCACAGAAATTTTTATTTTTAAAGGGGATCACTTAAGACTATTTCCATGGGTTCGCCCGTCAATTTTCTCCCTCATATCACAAAATTGTCGTCTGATGTAGTACAAACTGAAAAAATAAATTCCTTTTAAAGCACAGTTTCGTATATAATTTATATTCAAAACCGTACACCTGTGACACAGAACAAATCCCACATCGAGAATACTTTACACAAGTTTAAGGGAAGAAACGCTTCCGATAATTATTACACTATTTAAAGATCATGAAAATATGAACAGGCTGAAATTAACAAACAGTACATGAGACTATGTTAATTAATTCAACTGTAAAAAGCTAAGGAGCATATTATTAGCAAAATCAGAAATTTGCAAAAGTGAAATGCCAAAATGAGCACTTCTCAATTGGAAGTAAATCAAAACAATCAGAATGGCTGAAAGAGAGCACAATAACATGAGCCATAAACGAACTCCGTCGGCCCTTATATAAGGTTGCGCTCGTGGCGGCACCTCGCGGCCCATACGCAACACGCGCGCCTGCGATCGCAATGCACTCTTAGCGCTCGCGGCGGGGTCTAGCGGCCCGTACGCAAGGTGTGCAAAGCAAAAACTGACAGATCACACCCTGCAATAGAAAAACCAAATATGTCCAAACTGTAACGAACATTCTGATGTGGAAGGATACAGAAGCCCCACATACTACAGTCTGTTTTCTCTGAGTTAGCATGCACCCTACAGTTTTCAAACACGCTTACAAATCTAACACATCAATATGCCTGTACCAATTATTTTCTGCTTTCAACATATCATGAAGATACGTTCTTACACTATGTTTTAAATCAGAACGAGAAATAATACTGAAACGGTTGTGGATTAGCCAGAACGCCAACCCACAATTGAGGAAGCCGAAAGGCACGCGTTTAAGCTCACGCAGGCTGGCGTGAGGTCTGGAACAGGTAAAGTAATTATACTATCAAGAAAAATACTTAACTTTAATCCATAATTGGTGAACATCACTCTGACGGTACATGCATCACAAGATAAATAGCAAATGATAATGGCGCCTTGCTAGGTCGTAGCAAATGACGTAGCTGAAGGCTATGCTAACTATCGTCTCGGCTAATGAGAGCGTAATTTGTCAGTGAACCATCGCTAGCAAAGTCGGCTGTACAACTGGGGCGAGTGCTAGGAAGCCTCTCTAGACCTGCCGTGTGGCGGCGCTCGGTCTGCAATCACTGATAGTGGCGACACGCGGGTCCGACGTACACTAACGGACCGCGGCCGATTTAAAGGCTACCACCTAGCAAGTGTAGTGTCTAGCGGTGACGCCACAGAAACATCTAATGGAAGAAGCCGACCTTATGGTAAGTCTAAGCGGCAGTTTGTGAAGGTAATGACAAGAGGCATTACACAAAGATGACGTATATCTTAGACACGACGGATGCAACTGTTTCTGCCAATACAATTATCTCAAATCAGTGGACGATAGAATCCTGACTCTTTTCTTTGGGATAATTAACGGTAATTAATATCTTTTCTATTTCTGCCTCTATCCTGTCTGTATAAGCCTATGGTGTTGGTTAGAGCTTGACAATGAACTTGCTATGCTCCTGTCATATAAACTGATAAGAAGAATATGTAATCACATCTGGGTACTTTGAAGATATTAATGAATGACGCTGCAGTACATTAAATAAATACATTTTGCCCCTTTCCGTGCCAGCTTGACACAATGACCTCGGTTCTGTATTTCTTGCAATGTACGAACATGTCTTTGTTAATACAACAAAAGTATTGCATTAGCACAACTCTCACTTCATGTGGCTTGAGATCAAGTGACAGCTCACATCTGGTGAGAAATTCGGCACTATTAATACCAACGAATTTCCATAACGCGCTTTACCAAGGGCGGCGGGTTTGGCGTACTTAATGTCCACCCTAAAATAAAATCGAAATAATTATTGAAATTCGTTATTTATTTTTGAGCTGTATCAGCAACGTACTTTATAAAGACATACTAATGTTAAGTAGGCTCCACAACCTAGCACACTTAACAATAACAACACACCTTCAGTAAAGTGTACTACAAACGGGATGTGGGGGTACTTTATGCTCACTTAGAATAAGTATTTTTGAAACGCAAATTTGAATTTTACTCACAACTTAC
This sequence comes from Schistocerca americana, assembly GCF_021461395.2. Taxonomy (NCBI): domain Eukaryota; kingdom Metazoa; phylum Arthropoda; class Insecta; order Orthoptera; family Acrididae; genus Schistocerca; species Schistocerca americana. The sequence goes on from NC_060121.1 coordinate 65,936,648, forward strand.
TATTTAAAGAGGTACAGACGCGTAAGTGATGTCCTCAACTTGAAAATAGATCACAGTAATGACTTCCACAATTACAGATTAAATTTTTAGGTTAACTTTAACTGAAAAATTTTAAAAAAGTGTAATCTGGTACGACAATTAAATAAAAACAACAATTTTTATCAAAATTTTAAAATGTAAAGTAAATGATTGTTGTTGTTGCGGCCATCAGGCCTGAGACTGGTTTGATGCAGATCTCGATGCTACTCTATCCTGTGCAAGCCTCTTCATCTCCCAGTACCTACTGCAACCTACATCCTTCTGAATCTGCTTAGTGTATTCATTTCTTGGTCTCCCTCTACGATTTTTACCCTCCACGCTGCCTCCAATATTAAATTGGTGATCCCTTGATGCCTCAGAAAATGCACTACCAACCGATCCCTTATTCTAGTCAAGTTGTGCCACAAATTTCTCTTCTCTACAATTCTATTCAACACCTCCTCATTAGTTATGTGATCTACCCATTTACAGCATTCTTCTGTAGCACCACATTTCGAAAGCTTCTATTCTCTTCTTGTCAAAGCTATTTATCATCCATGTTTCACTTCCATACATGGCTACACTCCATACAAATATTTTCAGAAACGACTTCCTGACATTTAAATCTAAACTCGATTTTAACAAATTTCTCTTCTTCAGAAACGCTTTCCTTGCCATTGCAGGTCTACATTTTATATCCTCTCTACTTCGATCATCATAAGTTATTTTGCTCCCCAAATAGAAAAACTCCTTTACTACTTTAGTTGTCTCATTTCCTAATCTAATTCCTGCACCATCACCCGATTTAATTCGACTACATCCCATTATCCTCGTTTTCCTTTTGTTGGTGTTCACCTTATATCCTACTTTCAAGACAATGTCCATTCCGTTCAATTGCTCTTCCAGGTCCTTTGCTGTCTCTGACAGAATTAGAATGTCATCGGCGAACCTCAAAGTTTTTATTTCTTCTCCGTGGATTTAATACCTACTCCGAATTTTTCTTTTGTTTCCTTTACTGCTTGCTCAATATACAGATTGAATAACATCGTGGAGAGGCTACAACCCTGTCTCTCTCCCTTCCCAACCACTGCTTCCCTTTCATGTATTTCGACTCTCATAACTGCCATCTGGTTTCTGTACAAATTGTAAATAGCCTTTCGCTCCCTGTATTTTACCCCTGCCACCTTCTGAATTTGAAAGAGAGTATTCCAGTCAACATTGTCAAAAGCTTTCTCTAAGTGTACACTAGTCTAGTAAATGACTAGGTAGCAATATTTCGAAAAAGCGGGCATAAAGTGCCTCTCGTTCACCACCACCCCTCCTCCTCCCTTGCCTTTGATCCAGTATTAATTAATATATCTTCGTTGAAACACAAGTTCATCACTACTTGCGGCATCATCAAGAAAATCACTTTAACTATGATCTGCCCAACAACGCTTCGACTGAAAGGCGCGTAGGTACGTCGAATTGCGAAGCTGGCTTACCGAACAACTTGATCTGACGGTATTAGATTCTCTTTGTGTAAAGATTTGAGAACGAGTCCGTCTGTGTGCCTTTCCGGTGAACTATTTTGGGCTTATTGCGATGCTGTGTAGCAACCAGGGGGAATGAAGTCCTGACAAGATAGGAGGTCTAAGATGCGTTTGCATATCGATTCTGTGTTTGACTTATAAGTGGTGGCGGGAATATTTAAACTAGAGGAAGGATCACTTCAAACTTGTATCAGAAACGTAATCGTAGAACGTAGCGCATGGTTGTACGTCGATGCCCTTGTAAAACAATCAAACGTCTGTGTAGTACACGCAGAACTCTGTTGAATGCACTCAGTAGCTTGAACTAGTCAGACTTGTAGATTTTCTCTTACGTAAATAACCAGGGTCATTAAATAGCTGCCGGCCGAAGTGGCCGTGCGGTTAAAGGCGCTGCAGTCTGGAACCGCAAGACCGCTACGGTCGCAGGTTCGAATCCTGCCTCGGGCATGGATGTTTGTGATGTCCCTAGGTTAGTTAGGTTTAACTAGTTCTAAGTTCTAGGGGACTAATGACCTCAGAAGTTGAGTCTCATAGTGCTCAGAGCCATTTGAACCATTAAATAGCTGTTCTCGCCGTCAAATGCTTTGCGCTGCAGAAGATGTAGTACCTCACTTTCCTCGAATGACATGCCGAGCATTTGTACTGAAATGAAATCGTTGGAACGTTGGAGAGAAAAGCCATTTATTGAAGTGGTCATTAGTCCCCTAGAACTTAGAACTAGTTAAACCTAACTAACCTAAAGGACATCACAAACATCCATGCCCGAGGCAGGATTCGAACCTGCGACCGTAGCGGTCTTGCGGTTCCAGACTGCAGCGCCTATAACCGCACGGCCACTTCGGCCGGCTGTACATTACAAAATTCCCTTGTGAGTATAGTTCCTTTTCTGTACAATCACAGTTCTCACGCTGACGTGTACTTATCATTTAATATCTTACTTCCGATTCACACAATCATTCAGATTAATAAACAAATTAACAATAATTAATGACAGCTGTAATAAGCATAATAACTACAGTTTTGTTTCCAAAATATGTTTAAACTACTTCCTAACTTCGTAGTCCATAGGAAGCTGACGCCTTTCGGTGACAGTCGTAACCACCTCCATCTAGCTGCATCAGAGTGTATCTGTCATGCGGAAACCGTGACTCGTGGTCTGAAGCTGTCTTCTCGCAACCGTCACTTTCCTAACAAGGGTGCGGTACAAAGCACTAAGTCTCATGGTCATTCTTGTTTTATTTTTTTCTAATTTTTTAGAGAGAACTGCTCTTACAGAACATGGTGATTCAGTTAATTGTGCAACTGGCGAAAATAACAACAGAATACAGGTAGCGACACCTTCAATGTAAATAATGACGATCCTAGAGAATTCATATAAAAAGTTACCCTGACGGCTTCAGCGTATAGTAAAAAAATTGGCATCAGAATGAAAAAGTAACCACACTCGGGCACGGAAAATTATTTGGACGACATCATTGTCACAGACCGGAACACAATGGAGCTCATATGGACCCTTTCGGAAGTATTTGCGGTATTTCGAGAGGCAAATCTCAAATGTAACTTGGAGAAGTTCGTTTTTGGGGTGCCACAAGTGGAATACTTAGGTCACATATTTAGTTCTTCGGGCATACAACCCAATCCGGCGTACATAGAGGATCTCCAGAAACTGGCGCCACCCACGGATACCACACAACTTAAATCAGTGTTGGGGAAAATTAATTATTACAGGCGGTATATTCCCCACACTGCTGCAATAGCGGAACCACTACACCACCTTCTCCGCAAGGGCGTAAAATGGCACTTGTCATCTTAGTGTGACAATGCTTTCCAGGCTTTAAAGAAGGCACTCTTGAAAACTACATGTCTTTGTGCATACGATCCGACACACCAGCTGGTACTAGCAGCAGACGCCTCCGATTATGGGGTCGGAGCAGTCCTTTCCCATGTGATCAATGGTCTGGAAACACCCATAGCGTTTGTCTCACAGTCTCTCACAACACAATTACAGCCAAACAGAGAAATAAGCTTTGGCTATAGTATTCGGAGTGAAAAAGTTCCACGAATACCTGTATGGACGACATTTTGTGTTGCAGACGGACCTCAAGCCTCTGGTACCACTGTTCCAAACGTCTGCCGACATACCCACCAGAACGGCTCGCCGAATTCAGCGCTGTGCCCTATTCCTGGCGGAGTATAACTACGACATACAGTACCGCTCATCAGCACGACACGTGAACGCGGACTTCATGCCTCGGTTCCCGGCAGAGGACGATCCAGCATTTGACGCGGACGCCGGCCATCTGCTGCCAACTAGAAGGAACCACTGGCTCAGCTTCCGCTGGATGCAAAACTCATCGTCAAACGTACAGCTCAAGACAAAGTCCTATCTAAACTTCTCAGATTCATTAAGACCGGCTGGCCAGGCAAGAACTGTAACAGCTAAGGTGCATTGGGACATCGTTTTACACCAGTATGTCTGCTTTTTTCAGGGGTGCAGTGGTGCTACCTTCCTCCTGTTGAATGATAACGCACGGCCCCACCGAGCTGCCATCGTGGAGGAGTACGTTGAAACAGAATATATCAGGCGAATGGAGTGGCCTGCCTGTTCTCCAGACCTAAACCCCATCGAGCATGTCTGGGATGCTCTCGGTCGACGTATCGCTGCACGTCTTGAAACCCTTACGACAGTTCAGGAGCTCCGACAGGCACTGGTCCAAGAATGGGCGGCTATACCCCAGCAGCTGCTCGACCACCTGATCCAGAGTAGGACAACACGTTGTGTGGCCTGTGTACTTGTGCATGGTGATCATATCCCATATTGATGTCGGGGTACATGCGCAGGAAAAAGTGGCGTTTCGTAGCACATTTGTTTCGGGACCGTTTTCTCAACTTATCACCAATACTGTGGACTTACAGATCTGTGTCGTATTTGTTCCCTATGTTCGTATGCTATTAGCACTTGTTTTGAGTACTGCCACATTATGTGAAAACTGGAGAATGGTAGGTTTAGTATTTGAAACCGGTTCATAACTGAGAGGCTACGTGTGGCATGTGCCAGAAATGGTAGTTCATGTTGTTTGTTTCCTCTCTTGAAACCTTGAAGCTGGGTTGCGTTTTGTGACTTGAATGGCTCCGTATCTGCTTTTGTCACAGAGCTTATGCATTTGTAACACACGGATATTGGAAGCGGAGTTCTGTCAGATCTTTATCTTAGACGCGGTATGAGAGGTTCATCAGCTGCAGTTGTGACTAGACTCGACTTGGATGACAGTGATGAAATGCAGACTGCTGCCAAAGGATTTCTGTCTGAGGACTAAGAACTGCTACGTTAATAGTAGCTTACTGGACTATTTTCCAGAGAATATTGTGGCATTCATTGGGTGAGTGTTGTAAAAAACAGATTTTGGCAACCGAATACTGTGGTAGATTGCCAGTATCTGTGGGAACTACTATGTGAATGACACTCGTGGAGAGTAACCAGTGAAATTTAAACATGATATGTGGCGTGTTTCTACGGTCTCCTGCAACACCGCCAACCCTCAAAATGCCATCGCTATGCGGGTATCGCTCCAGCCCCGTAGGTGCACCAGCCAAAGTCAGCCGAATTTCGCCTGAGCTGCAAGAAGCAGGCTACTTCAGAGGTCACGTGTAAGAACAATAGAGGCCGCCCCATCTACGGACCTTTTGCTGCATCCGCCACGCCTTTCCTCCGCCAATTCGGGCACACACTGCTAGACCAGTAGCTATCTGGTAGTTAGCCACCCACATGGGTACAGCTGTCCTCGCAGTTCCATCACCGCCAGCAGAGTAACGAGGTCGCCAGCACCACGCCACCAACTGGACTCGACGCAGCCCTTGCCACCAGCGACGACTGCGCATCATAACCTGCAGCTCCGGTTGGAACTCCGGGAACCACTCGTGAGATGCCTACCATTGATGTCTAAGAAGGTAGTCTGTCTCGTCTGCAGAGAACTTTCCAGAAGACGATGATGATGACGTTGGTTTGTGGGGCGCTTAACATAGGTAGTCATCAGCGCCAGTACAAGTTCCAAATCCTTTCAATTCCAGTCTCGGCACTTCCAGAATGATGATGAAATGATAAGGACAACAGAAACACCCAGTCCCCGGGCGGAGAAAATCCCTGACCCGCCCGGGAATCGAGCCAGGGACACTGTGATCCAGGGGCAGCAATGCTAACCACTAGACCGTGAGCTGTAAACTTTCCCGAAGATAATCTCACACAGAGGTTTGCTTTTGTTGTTTTCCATGAACTTTAAATTGTCAAAGAAGTCATTCCTTCATTTTCAATAAGCACTTTTTTTGTATTTGTTTTGAACTGCTAACCGATCGCAAAACTTATATTTGTGAACATAAAAATCAATTTATTGTCACAATCAGTTTGAGTATAATCAACTGACTTACTGTGGAAGTGACCCAAGCTGGGACACTTTAATATGCTCCTGGACAACGGATTTACTGTAACAGTCGGTCTTAGGTGAAGGGTAGTGACTGAAGACACAGGCAGATATGCTTAAGTGATATTACTACAGACAGGGATAGCATCGATGTGCTATGACCATTGACGTCATCATCATGCTGGAAACACACATTTCGAGCGTATCCAAGATGGCGACCATATTATTTACAACAACACATGCCAAATTACAAATAAAATCCGGTCCACAACATTCACAAATCCTAATAAAACTAGTAAAACAAATGCGGGAAACAGGAGGCTTTGGGCGGGGAGAAATTAAAAATTCACTAATAGAAAGAACAACGATTAGTACGCAACATATGGAAAGACCACTCAAAACTGCCAAAAATTAAAACCTCACAACGCCATAAAAACTAGAACATTGCGTAAGTCGATCAAAGTAAATTAATTAGATCTATCTCTTGCTGTGATTTATGTTTCTTAATTAGATCATGGGAGGAGGAACGTGGATCAATGTTTATTAAAACTAGAACAGCACCTTTGAGCACCAGCACAGGATATCAATAAAGCCCTCCCCCCCCCCCCTTCTCCTCTGTACCAGGATACCAATAACGCTTCCCCCACAATAACAACAGCTCGTACCCCAAACACCAACAAACTTAAAATACTGAAAGGAACAGTAAACAAAAATCCCACACTTAAAATCAATAAAATATACATAAAAAACCAAAACTTATTACACTTAGACATTGGGGGAGTCAGTCTAGATGTAGGAGGGAGTTCATTCTTTTATTCTCTCTCTCTCTCTCTCTCTCTCTCTCTCTCTCCCTCCCACCCTGTCCCCCCCTCCCTCACTCTCACACTCCAACAAATACACATATATATAGACGCATTGTATTGTATGGAACTGGGGACCTAGAAACGACGGAGAGGCTCCGTCCCCGCCGCAGCCCTCAGTGGTACACAACCCCACAACAGGCTACAGAAGTCCACTCACCCCACCGCCGCCCCACACCGAACCCACGGTTATTGTGCGGTTTGGCCCCTAGTGGAACCCCCCCCCCCCCCCCCCGGGAACGTCTCACACCAGACGAGTGTAATCCCAATGTTTACGTGGTAGAGTAATTGTGGTGTACGCGTACGTGGAGACAGTGTTTGCGCAGCGATCACCGATACAGTGTAACTGAATCGGAATAAGCGGAACCAGCCCACATTCGCCGAGGCAGATGGAAACCACCTTAAAAACCATCCACAGACTGGCCGGCACACCGGACCTCGATACTAATCTGCCGGGAGGATTCGTGCCAGGGACCGGCACGCCTTCCCGCCCAGAAAGCAGTGCATACAGACGCATAAAACCACAAACAAACAAACAAAAATACACACAAACTACCTCACGCAACACCACAACCCCCTTCCCCAACAAACCACACCCCAATATCCATATGAAGAAACACTACACACCACATAAAAATAGCCCTCAGGTACACTTCCACTCCAACAGTACTCAAGACGATACAGCTGATTCGAAGTGGGCCTCTTCCCCCATCCTATAACAAATAAATTGGCTCACCCAGTATTCCTCAGTCGTATGTGTTCATGTCTATGTCGAATAATTCTTAAAATCAGTACCATGGTTACCTGTCAGCTGACAGCAGTCCCCTACATGAAGACAAATAATAGGAGAACCTTTTCAATATAATGCTCTATCAACACTACCGAAACCTGTTTTGTACGCCTCCTTACCACAAACGCACTGTGTACGCCTCTCCACCACCCGAAAAATCAAATCTGTTGAGCGATAACCCACGGAACGACTGCCCCCACACAGCTCGGTGCAGCCAATGACGAGTAGCTGTGTCGGTGCGCACAGTGTAACTGCGGTTTTGTAGCGCTTCCTGTCTTGCCATTAGAGTACGAGTTCGTAATGCACACTGTGGTGAGTGAAAGGTTGGCTGGCAGTATTGTCATGATACATTGTGAATAAAGGTAAGTAGACGAGACCTGCGTAAATGTAGGGCGTAGGTAGTCACAAATGAGTGCAAATATGAAGCAAAACTTGTCTCTCATCACCTAGTTATATCCTCAGACATCTTAACGTCAGAGAGTGACGTTGCGAAAACAATGTGGAACGGTTCAAGATTTTGCGCCTCCGATAGAGGCCATGCTAATCTTCTCTGTATCCTTTGAATTTTAGTATACGTACTGCCGAAGCAAGTACATGCCAGGGACACTGAGAAGCTGCATCTGTCGTTATTATATCGCTTCAAACATGTCTCGACTCGGGTTTAGCTTTGCTGTGCCGTGACAAACGGCACAAGATTTACCAAGCGCTAATCTGTCAATCAACTACTGTGAAATATGATTGTTAGTAAGTGGTTACGCAAAACTTAGATTGTAGTGTAGCATACTCTCAGCATCCGCCCAGAGTAGCTGCAGTTTCACAGAGCTGCCAATGGGTGGCAGCACCAACGTTGGCATAGTGCTCACATCTGCACCTTAGTGTCATAGGCATGCCTACGAAACACACGTCTCCAGTATGCGAAATGAATGAATCTGTTTGTGGCTGGTGTCAGCATTACTGATGGCTCTGCAAAATTATGCACCAGTTTAGAAAGTGTTCAAAATCTAACACAAATTTCATTACTATAGCAATGGTACTTTGTAAACGATACTGTACGATTCAGTCTTTGAGCAGAGAATATGTGATGTTCTATGTAGGGCACTTTTTATCTGATACTCAAGAATTTACATGTGGTGTACTTGATGTATCTCCACCAGAATAGAAGAGAATCTTAATTGCGAGAAGAGACATAATCGCCACATAAACGATCAACAACAGCATTCGTATAGTACACTTTGAAACACGCCAGTGTAGTGCCATATCAGGCATGGATGGTTTTGCAGAGTTGTCTGAGATTTTATTTACGGTGGACATTGCGCCACTTTCAGCACAGTAGCCAGAGTTAGAGCTGTGACTGATCCATGGGTATATAGGACAGCTTTACTCGACATTAGTATTATACTGTGATGTACATGCATGAATGATCACGAGAAAAACCGTATTCAGGGACTATATGAATTGAGGAAGCAGGTTAGGTTGTGTGTTGGTAACTGTAGTTGTTTGCGAGTGATAATGCTGATCAGTTGTCACACAGTTAGATAGATACTGTAGTGCAAAACTAGAACGGATATTTATTAACCGCTTTCAAATTCTAAACCTGAATGGTCACTGCTGCCATGTGGAAGAAATGGTAGTTCGTGATGTTTGTTCCCTTTCCTGATACTTTGAAGCTGGATAGCGTTTTCTGACCTGAATGGCTCCGTATCTGCTTTTGTGCCAAATCTAATGCGTATGTAACATGAATATTTCATGGCGACTTTGGTCAAACCTATCTCTTCGACACGTTATGGGAAGTGGATCAGCTGCAATTGTGACTAGACTCGACTTGTGTGAAAATTACGGAATGCAAAGTGCTGCCAAAGGATTACAGTCCGAGAATTAAGCACTACTATGTCAATATTAGCATACTGGACTGCTTTCTAGACCGTGTTGTGGCATTCACTAGAGGGTGTTGTGACAAATTGATTTTGGTAACTATATATAACGGTAGATTACCAGTATCTGTGGGGAACTACAATGTGAATCACACTCATGGAGAATAACTAGTGAAATTTTTACACGACATATTCTAGAATCACACACTGGCTGTGGTTGTTTTAGAAGCTGCAGTTATCTTGTGTAAAGTCAACGTAATATTTTCAGATGACGTGTGTCGGTGCAGATGTGTGTTTTGTAACGAGATAGAGCTGATGCAAATCAGCTTGATTGTAGGAATAGGCGATGTGGCAGCTGATTGTGATACTGACATTTGTTTTTGCGGCATGAAACAAAACACAATCGAAGGTCATATGTGCCTGAAACGCAACCCAGCTAAAATGATCTCCTCACGAAGAGAGTACCGAGAGGAGGTCGCCCAAGCCGCTGGGAGAGGCTCAATTCCCCGAAGCTTGTTCCCGTGAAGTGAAGACCAGCGGTGATGCCGCAGGGACACCACCTGCTCGCAGATGGCAACACGGAGACCGTCACAAGGAATGGAAGAACCAGCGGGCCCAGGTAGGAGGACTGCATCCTTGGCAGCAGTGTCAGCAGGCTCGTTTTCGTCAGACCGACGTGACCAGGAACTCACACAAGCATCACAGGGCCCCATCTAGAGTGAGCAAGTAGAGGCTTTCTTGGACCTATTGCTCTAAGGGATAGACTGTGTACAGCACACAGAGGCTCTGAAGGGCACAGAGAGTCTGAGGAGTGACACAGTTAAAAGCCTGTCACCGGATGCGCTGCTATAAATGTTAAGAACTGTTCCAGAAGCTAATACCGAAAATCGTCGGTGGCCATTACGAAGGCACACCCGACACCATGGTCTGTCCGAGAGAAAGTGTACACAATGTTCTGGGCGAAAGTCGAGGGACTTACAGCTATTCCAGAGTGGTTTTCTTAGAAAGCGAATAAAATTGAAGGTGAACACGAGACGCCATACGAAACAAAGGTGGTTACGGGATCACACCCATCGAGAAAGTGGCAGGGAGCGTGAAGTTAAGCTGCCGGAGCACTAGCCGAAAGTGAACTTCAGGAGGTAAGAGAAGTGGGATGCTCCCCATACTAGTAGTCGAAGAAGTCATCGAAGAAGGAGCCATAGAAAGGGTGGACGGGCATGGTAGACAAAGGGCACCCGTATCTGCTGAGTAGCAGATCACGCCGGTATGACAGCAGTAGTTCGCCAGCTTCTGCACAGACGCACTCAACCGGCCTAGTGTAAAAGACGCCATTGATCAAACGGATTCCATGATGGTCGATTGTATTTAGGCGGCGTAAGTTGAACGGATGTGCAGATGCATAAATACCGGTAATCTAGTTTCGAACGGACAAAGGGATCGGCACAAATCGAGTAGGGTCGTCCGATCCGCTCCCCAGGAAGTACTGCTGAGGACACCTAGGACACTGCGGAGCAGCAGGCATCCAGGTAAGACGTGTCGGAGGACCAGGAAAGTTTTCTGTCTCGCGTGAGCCCCAGGAATTTGGTAGATTCAGCGGATGGTAGGGCAACTGGCTCAAGATGTGAAGACGGTGGAAGAAACTCGTTGCGCCGCCAGAAATTCGTACGAACGGTTTTGTCAGTGGAAAAGCGAAAGACATTGTCGATGCTCCACGACTGAAACATCGCTGAAGACGCCGCTCAAGGAGACAGGTGGGTGGAGAACTGCAACAAATCGCAAAGTCGTTGACGAAAGTGGAGCCAGAAATGCTGGGCGGGAGAGAGGCCATGCTGGGGTCAGTGGCTGTAGTGAAGAGGACGACGCTCCGGAGGAGCCCTGAGGCACTGCTTTTTCCTGGATAAACGTGTCTGACAGGGCAGAACCCACACGGACCGTGAGAACTCTATCTTTGAAAAATTCCCAAAGGGAATGGGGGCAGGCGACCTCAGAGGCCCCACGTGTATAAAGTAAGGAGATACCAGCCCTCCATAAAGTGTCGTGGGCTTTCTCCAAATAAAATTAAAAAAAAAACAAAAAAAAAAAACACAGCCAGTCTGGTATATCCACAGAAAATCAGTCATGACGTAGTTTGACAACTTGATGAGATGTTCAACTGCAGAACGGCGCACTCTAAATCCACATATTGTAGTCGTTAGTAAATTGCGAGACTCCAGCCACCAGACCAACCAGGCATGAACCATACGTTCCATCACCTTGGAAACACAGCTGGTGAGAAAAATTGGGTGGTAGCTAGAAGGAGGGTGTTTGTCCTTACTGAGCTTTGGTATTGGTATGACAGTCGCTTAACGCCAGCGTCTGGGAAGTTCGCCGTCTTCCCAGACGCGATTGAATAAAGGAGAAAGAGGTTGCCTGCAAGAGAAAGGTACTCCAACATCTGAACGTGAACATCATCCGGCCCTTGGGCGGAAGATCGGGATGAAGTGAGAACATGATCTAGCTCCCTCATTGTAATGGCGGCATTGTAGCACTCACGATTTTGAGAGGAGAAGTGTATCACCATCGCCGCCTCCACTCATTTTCGATGGATAAAGGCAGGACGATAGTGGATACAGCTCGAAATATCCTCAAAATAGCGGCCTAAGGTGTTGGAGAAATTGGTGGGGTACACAATGACATCTCCTACGCTCAGGACGGAAAGTGAGGAATGGACCTTGGTCCCAGGGGACCGCCGGAGGTTGGCTCACATGACGGAAGAGGAACTGTTAATTAATAAATGTCATATTCTTTGAGATAGAAAGAAAAGCTAGCTGGATTACGACACTGCGTACCCCACTGTTTTTAACGAATACAATTCGCCGTCGTAGGATGGCGAATTGCGGCGGTAAGGATAACGTTTGTAAGGTATTCTACCTGATCATCACAACTGGGAAATTTTATTTGGCCAATGTCGCCAGGGAGCGGTAAAACCTCCATTAAGCCTTAGAAAGTTGCCAGTTATGGTTACGTATAGGTGGGGTAGAAGTCAGCAAACTGATAGCACACACAAATTACGTATCAGAGACAACGGACCGTTTGAAACGACGAGAAAGCTCGGCAGTGCAGAACGGGAGGTCAAAATGGGAATAGGTGTGCGTGGGTTCTGAAGGGAACTTGGGTGCTCCAGTGTTAAGGCAGATGAGGTTGAGGTGATTGAGAAGGTCAGCCGAGAAGGCAGCATTTGGAAAGTTTCTGGATGAGCCCCATAGTGGATGGTGTGCGTTTAAGCCACTGAGCAGCAATAAGGGGTGATGGAGTTGACCAATAAGCTGGAGGGAGTCTGCCCTTGTGACACCGAATGACAGAGGGATGTAGACGTGCAAAGAGAGTAGGTGAGGCGAGGAATGAAAATGCGAACTGCAACAGCTTGTAATCAGGTGTTCAGTGAGATGGTTTGACTGTCAACGTCATCCCGGATGAGCAAGCGTATCTCCCCTACGAGATGGAATTCCATCCTCAGAGGGAAGGTCAAAGTAACCCGGAAAGAAGCGTGAGAGATCAAAAGATTCGCGAGGTCGAAATTTTGTTTCCTAGAGGCAGAAAACAAGTTGATGCTGGGATTCAAAGAGCAGTCACAATTCCTCCTTGTTGGATCTAAAGCCTCGAACATTCCATTGGAGCAGAGTTATGATGGGGAAAGGGGAGAGGGAAAAAGTGAACGGTTATCACCTCAGCGACTACCGAGTGCCAGCCTTCAAAGGTGTGACTGACGAAGTGGGGATGAGGGCTACACTTAGCACGGAAGGTCAAGGCCCCTATAATGTCACTCCTTAAACACAACAACTACCTAATCAATAAATTAACAATTTATTCAAAGACGATATTTATAACAGCTTAGAGACAATCAACACGTGGCCATCTTAAAGAGAATACCAAAATATCACAGATAGCTTGCTTCTCAAGTAAGGCAACAAATTACAGTTATGAAAACTGACTTAAAGAGATGAGCCACAGAACTTTCAATACTTAAACGAACAATGAATTACAATCAGAAGGTGATTTAAAGAAATGTGGCACAGATAAGTTATTTAAAGGAGCAATTATTTGCAATATAAAAGTGATTTATGAAACGCAGACCAGTTCGTTAAGAAGCCAAATAACACAAGCAGCATCAAGGTTACAATTTAATACAATTAATTCCAAGCAAGTTAAAAAACCTATTTTCTTTAAATATTAATGAAACACGTTAAATGTTTACCAAACGGGCAGTGACGCCAGGCTGCCCTGGGCAAAACATGACTTAACTTAAAATGCTGGAAGCAGCAGAGCAGCCGTCCAAAACAACATCTAAAGCCCGGGGCCCTACCGGGAGTCACTTCCCATTAGACGGCACGTCACAGCTTCCACCCACCCCAACTCGCAGGAAACTGTAACACAAACAGACCGCAGAAGACATGCAAACACCAACCAAACATCAATTAATATAACTTAAGAGATCAATAAACATTTAAATAAATGCACGCATATAAAATTCTACGTACAAATGATGGCCTTTTATAGAATACGAGCCTTTACTGCCGAGCCGATCTGATCATGTAAGTGTAGAAAAGTTGTCGAATGTTTTCTAAGAGATAGTATCGACAGCAATTGAGAGGGATATACCACATAAATTAATAAGTGATGGTACTGATCCCCCATGGTACACAAAACGGGTCAGATCGTTGTTGCAGAAGCAACGAGAAAAGCATGCCAAATTCAAATGAATGCAAAATCCCCAAGATTGGCACAGTTTTACAGAAATTCGAAATATGGCTCGTACTTCAATGCGAGATGCTTTTAATAATTTCCAAAACGAAATTCTGTCTCGAAATCTGGCAGAAAACCCACAGAGATTCTGGTCATACATAAAGCACACCAGTGGCAAGACGCAATCAATACCTTCACAGTGAAGTCACTGATGACAGAGCCACTAAAGAAGAGTTATTACACACGGTTTTCCGAAACTCCTTCACCAAAGAAGACTAAGCAAATATTCCTGAATTCCAATCAAGAATGACTGCCATGATGAGAAACATAGAAGTAGATATCCTCGGAGTAACGAAGCAGATTAAATCACTTAATAAAATCAAGGCCTCCAGTCCAGATTATATACCAGTCAGGTTCTTCTCAGAGTATGCTGATAAAATAGCTCCATATTTAGTAATTATATACAATCACTCGCTCACAGAAAGACTGGAAAATTGCTCAAGTCACACCAATACCCAAAAAGGGAAGTAGGTGTAATCCGCTGAATTACAGGCCTATAGCACTAAAGTCGATTTTCAGTAAGGTTTTGGAACATATACTGTATTCGAACATTACGAAGTACCTCGAAGAAAACGATTTATTGACACATAGTCAGCACGTTTTCAGAAGATATCGTTCTTGTGAAACACAAACAGCTATTTATACTCATGAAGTAATAAGTGCTATGGACGGGGGATGTCAAATTGATTCCATATTCTTAGATTTCCAGAAGGCTTTCGACAGCGTTCCTCACCAGTGTCCTCTAAACAAACTGCGTGCCTACGGAGTAACGCCTCAGTTGTGCGACTGGATTCGTGATTTCCTGTAAGGAAGGTCACAGTTCGTAGTAATAGACGGAAAATCATCGAGTAAAACAGAAGTAATATCTCGCGTTCCCCAAGGAAGTGTTATAGGCCCTCTATTGTTCCTGATCTATATTAACGACATAGGACACGATCTTAGTAGCCGTCTTAGTATGTTTGCAGATGATGCTGTCATTTACCGTCTTGTTAAGTCATCAGATGCTCAAAACGACTTGCAAAATAATTTAATAAGATATCTGTATGGTGCGAAAAGTGGCAATTGACCATGAATAAGGAAAAGTATGAAGTTATCGACATGAGTACTAAAAGAAATCAGCTAAATTTCGAATACGTGATAAGTCACACAAAGCTGAAGGCTGTAAATTCAACTAAATACTGAGGGATTACAGTTACAAATAACCTAAATTGGAACAATCACATAGATAATATTGTGGGTAGACCAAACCAAAGACTGCGATTCATTGGCAGAACACTTAGAAGGTGCAACAGGTCGACTAAAGAGACTGCTTACACAACGCTTGTCCACCCTATTGCTGTGCGGTGTGGGATCCGTATCAGGTGGGACTGGCGGATGACATCGAAAAGGTGCAAAGAAGGGCAGCTCTTTTTGTGTTATCGCGAAATAGGTGAGATAGTGTCACAGATATGATAAGAGAATAGGAGTGGCAATCATTAAAACAAGGGCGTTTTTCGTTGCGACGGGAACTTCTCATGAAACGGCAATCACCAGTTTTCTGCTCCGATTGCGAAACGTTCTGTTGGCACCCAACTTCATACGGAGAAATGATCATCGCAATAAAATAAGTAAAATCAGGGCTCGCACAGGAAAATTTATGTGCTCGTTTTTCTCGCGTGCCGTTCGAGAATTGAACGGTAGAGAGACAGCTTGAGGGTGGTTCATTGAACCCTCTGGCAGGCACTTTATTCTGAATAGCAGAATAACCAAGTAGATGTAGATGTAGGTCTACTAATAACTGAGTGAGGGCTTTCAAATAAATGCACGTATATAAAGGAACTACGTACAAATGACTAGCTTTACAAGATACGAGTGTTTACTAATAATTGAGTAAGCCCTTTCAATAGAAGTGACTCAAATTTTCCAGCAATACACAGGTACGTCGATTTGATGGCAATCAAAATACAGTGAAAATCTGATAGAGACAATACACAAACTTCTGTATACTGTCCCAAAAAAAAAAAAAAATAAATAAATAAAAAAAAAATAAAAATAAAAATAAACACACCTTCCAGCTAATCACCTTCTTAATGGTAATCCAACTAGCGGTTTTTTAAAAGGAAATAGTAGGTGCTGGTCTCCATGCAGTTACACACTCTGCCGGCTGCTCGTACTTCAACAAGACGTACATGAGGACTACCAAGCAACAAGTACACTCGCTGCAACGCAAATCGTTCAACGAAACGAAGGCACCAAAATCACTTACACCTTCGATGGAGAGCGTTGTTCGAGATGGTCTGCAGGGATAGGTCTCTCCGAGAAATCAGGCACCAAAGCGATGCGACGAACAGTGCCCGGAGTTGACATCAGGCAGGTCCGCCACAACCTCGGGACGCCTTACGAGGTAGACCCGCCGTCCCGCTGCTGGCCGAGCACGCATGTCTTCCTCTTTCGTTCACGCAAGTAGCCGAGCGAGGTGGCGCAGTGCTTAGCACACTGGACTCGCATTCGGGAGGACGACGGTTCAATCCCGTCTCCAGCCATCCTGATTTAGGTTTTCCGTGATTTCCCTAAATCGTTTCAGGCAAATGCCGGGATGGTTCCTTTGAAAGGGCACGGCCGATTTCCTTCCCCATCCTTCCCTAACACGAGCTTGCGCTCCGTCTCTAATGACCTCGATGTCGACGGGACGTTAAACACTAACCTCCTCCTCCTCCTTCACGCAAGTACGTCCTTGCGCCTCGCCGCGAGTCCAACACCAACTGCCACGAGCGTGAGAAACACCCGCGAGATCACAACAGAACCGAAGATCCTAGTACAGCCAGGTAATCGATAATGTGGCGCCAAAGAGCTGGTGTGCGATAAAAGGCGCACTACGTCTCAGAAGACTCACTGCTCCAGGGTGCAGAGGATGGTGGTTCTACAGAGTCATCGGCATTCTCTCTGGGTCGGCCTGCGGATTCCAGGGCAGAAAAACTTCTGGTGGTGCGTACCGGCGAAACAGAGGTCGGCCGGGTGAGGCTATCTCGCGCCGACACCTTTGAAGACGACCTTAGAGTCGGTGAAGGGAAGACCGTTGTCTGATTTTTTTTAGAGCCTTTGCGATACGTAGATGAATCGGTTTTGTGGCTGGAAGGAGGTAAGAAGTCTTTGCGGGAGTGTTCCCTTTGTTCTTTCTGGCGTGCTGGTTATGAGGAGTGCGTTTTCACTGCCGTGGGCGAAGTTTTGGTGACTTGGTGCACAGCTGGAAGAGGAGGAGACTGGGACGCTACCGCGCCACTGGGCGACTTGGTAACCGCACTGCTGAATTTGAGGTCGAAAGGGCTGCATGGGATATCATTGGTGCAACGAGGTGTAGCAAGAACAGTACTGTAAGTGCTAGATGCTAAAACACAGGCCTTCCGAGTAGCCAACATCTTGCATGTCACAAGGTAAACTCCACCCATATCTCCTGGGTTACCCGCTCATCGAGATATATGTAAAATTCTCGGGATGAGGCGACACGGTCTCTGTTACCACTGATGCAGTAGGGAGAAGGAGGCGGGCAACTGCTTTCGTGTGTATCGCTACCACAAGTAACACATTTGGCTGTGTTTCTACAGGAAATTCGAGCGTGGTTGTAACGTTGACACTGGCAGCAAAGCATCGGGTTTGGAATACACTGTCTGACTGTAATGACCTTATAGCCTACTTCGATCTTCAATGGAAGCAATACTCGACCAAAAGTGAGAAAAGGGGGTGCACATTGGAACTAAGATGGCATCAATCTTTTTCATTACTCGATGCACTGCAGTGAAGTCCTGATCAGAGTACAAGCGATTTTCCGCATGCATTCCTCTAAAACTGCTTATGGGCTACTTTTAGGACATGAGGCAGATTATTATAATGCTAAACAGGAACTCATTCTGGTACGGAGTGCATCGGATAATAACTCATACATTCAAGGAGGTCAAGAGGAGAATATGATCACAATTAGCAAGATAACATGGAAAATACCCCACATCAGTGTATCAGACGAGGAGCGTTTGAAGTTTTTAAAAGTCCTGAATTCCAATACATTTCTGTCACTAATATTTCTCTCTTGGGAGGTTTTCGAGTATCCAGTTCTACCGACTGCAAGCAGACTAAATGGGGTATTAAAATTTGTTCACATCTACAGACACCTAGATTCATCATACTTGATTTTCAGACTGACAGAAGAGGGAATATATCAAATGATTCCACTGCACTGGGCAACTGCTGGTTAACTAACGCCATAGTCTACCTGAATTTAGAATTCTACCCATATGACAATTTACACCTGCAGTGGGACGAAATTTATACAGTCTAGCATAGCACATGTGTATTAGGTTTCTTACTATTAAAAGAAGGGAATGTCTACTCAGTCCACAGAAGTTCAAAGAGCTATCACCGATCATCGTAATAGACCGCTCGAAACAGAACGAGGTAATTACATCTCGACCAGATGCATGTATTGAATTTAAATCTTCAGCAGATTTCCCAGAACACACTGCAGTGTATGCACTAGTTCCACATGACTGTGTGATCAACTACTGCCCGCTCACAGGCGTTGTGCAACGAGCTGTATAAATGAACAGGTGCTGCACCATACCTAGAGCATTCCAAAATGGCATCTGAAGGCGTGAACATCACTGCAGACACTCAGGGTTTCTATGATGGTGACAGTAGACAGTTCATATTTAAAGACGTTGCATTCGTAGCAGACAGAGAAGATGCAGTAACAGTAGAGACATTCTCAGCAAATAAAGCGTCACCGAGGTCTTTCAAGGGTGTGAAGTGCGCTAAGACACAGAACAGTGCAAAGCAGTTAACACGTTTTCACCATTGGAATTTAGTGGGATGATCCTGGCATAGCCTATAAAGATATGGTGACGTCGCTTCTATTATTCAGCCACACAGATACCATCATCTGCTTGAAGGGGTAGGATAAGATCTCATGGATGCGCCGAATCCTGAAGTTTGTTGCTATTCAAGACCTGGAATTCTACGGGTGTCCTGCTCTCCATCGACTCAAGAAGCAGAAGAAGATGTGTTTGCTTATGGAAATGTAAAATTACTTTTAAGTTGGATGAGAAATAGATGATTTTTTACTTTACAACCTCTGTGTTCTTTTTTCAACACTGTTCCCGCTTTGACAGTGTACATTTTTAAGCAGATACTACGTCTGTGAGTTTCTTCAAGCACCAAAGATATAATTTTAGACATGTCTGCTGTATGTCATTGGAATCGGACAGGTTCACGTGCCTCCATAGACTCCATGGACTTACTAAATAAAAACTAGACCCCGTATTGGCGCTAGTGTCGCGTCCTCACATTGAACGTGATAGAAGCCGCCATTTGCAGGAAACAGTGCGTAAACATGGTTCGTCGGCGTGATGCATTTAATTGTAACAGTATAATGGAAGCAAAGACGAAGACGGAAACAATGTTACATTTCACAGGTCAGTCATTTCTGGTTGTTTGTTACTTTCTATTACCTGTATTGTTTCTGCATGAAAATACTGTGTACATCATGAGCGTTTGTTTTTGTTTAGGTTTCCCTTTAGAAATGATTTTCTAAATCGGAAATGGATAGTTGCTACTCTGAGAGAGAACTTCCAACCGACAGCAAATTATTTGGTGTGCTCTCTCCATTTTGAAGAGAATTGTTACATGGAAAGTTATGTAAATAGATGTCAACTGACGATCGATGCTATACCGACAGTATTTGGATATCCAACTCATTTGAAAAAGATATGGTGTCCTGGAAATCGTGCAATATAGGCCTAGGTTAAATAGTGTGGAAATACTGTCAGTGTGTATAATTTTGAAAATTCGTTTTCCAGGTTACCAAGGCAATCAAGTATATATTAAGTATGAATCAGAGGTAGGTCGAATAATTGCGTTTTGATACTTAACATGTGTTGTCAGGTGGTGATTATACTTCGTAAATGGTCAAATATTTGATCAAATGTTGCAAACTCAACCACTTTCAGAGGTTCTATCAGTGTTAAAAACTAATGTGCGAATGAAATTCCTACGGTATTTAAAGTGATATGGGTTACTACAATTAATCATACCAAAATTCGAGTGTAGACAATACTGTGCTAAACAAAAGTAAGCGTGCAAAATGTAGACAGTAATCGGCAAAAAGCAAACAGGAATTGACAGGAAAATTACGTGAATTAAATAATAATCGTCCTGTCCGCTACTTTAAAACTCTCAGTAATTATCAAATGCAAATAACTCGATGTAAACTCGCTCCACCTTGTGAGGAAAGAGCCTTACATTCTTAAATTTCGCGTCTCTATGCAGACGTATTTCGGAAATTGGGAAACTTCATTCATTTAAGCATACTTTTAAAATAGACTCGAATACTCAGTACTTTCTTAAACAAACATGTGTTTAATTTGTGCTTCAATTTGCTCTTGTGGCGTCTCATATACTTCAAATCACAACCCCAGTACTAAGGATTCATCCCTGCAAATGGCGGCGATCAGCTGCTTCAATTGGGGGACAGTTGCCTCGCATCTCCGCTACGGCGTGGTAGGGGCTAGCGTGCCTCCTGCTCCCATAACCCAATTCGTGCTGCGTGAAAGGCATAATTCCATGCAGATATTCAATATATTTTGTTATCTTCCGTCTTAAACTTCACCTCCTTAATAAAACTCATATTCAGCAAAACATATGTCATTTGTGGCCAGACAGCCGTTTTATGTTTTATATTGTAAATAATAACAATAAAGAGGTATGGTGACGAAGTTTTGGCGTTTATTCAATTGACACAATACAACATAGTTGTTAAGGTACAATATAATTCTTGAGGTACAGAGTAGTTTTTGAGGTACAATATAGTATTCGATAGGTACAATTTGACTCTTCTATTCCGATGCAGATTTACATGCTACAACAGTAACATGGTTGAGAATACTTTTTTACAATTTTTTACCAGTAACACTGGAACTTTTTTTTAATCTACGCTAAAAACTAGTTGTAGTGAAGAAAGTATCTCCACATTAAATTCCACAGTCCCGGTAGCATTGCTTTGACAATAATTCTGATCGACTGTGCGCACTTAGAGTCTAAATTCAACAGCTCCAATTGCAAAGATTTTTACAGTAACAATTCTGATGGACTCTGAACTACATAGATATATATATGTTACAGTCAAAACTGGTTTTTAGTTAGAACGCGTCTTACTAGTTAAAACTAGTTTATACTGAGCCACTTCGTCAAAACGCGTTTTGCCTAGTTAAAACTAGTTTTAACTGACTTTCGCTTTTGACCAGCAGTAAATTAGAATTGTAACTGAGGCGATCAGTATCAACTAGTTTCAACTAGTAAGAACGCGTTCTAACTAGACAGAACTAGTTTTCACTAAATTTATTTAGTGGCAAATATTAAAATTAAGAGCAACTACGAGTTGTTTGAAATAAGAAAACAGCATTTTCGTATTGTGCGATGCTATATTTATTGAGAATATTGATCATACACGTAAGTCATTAATATTAAATACAGCAATACAAAAATAACCATACACTGAAGAAATATTTTATCGAACATTACAGAGCCATATTAACAGTGTTAGTTACGAAAGTGGAAAGAAAATAATCATACAGTAAAAGTATATTAATTACTCATACATTTGAGAAAAGTTGCTACAATCTTAATAAAAGAGAAACGTACCAAAAAATTTAACAATTAAATTTTTATTATTTATTGCAAGGCAAACTGTCATCACATCTTGAGTTACAAACGTTTCTTTTCTTCCTACAAAAGCAACTCTTTGAAATACACGCCGAGAATGGTTTCAGCGCTTCAGAAACGGTGATTTTGACGTCGATTGCGAGGACGCCGAAGGAGAGAGAAGCTTTTCGTAGCTACTGGAACCGACGGAACACTCACAGGAGATAGTTATCGAAAGCAATTGATGCGTTTGAACCCAACCCTGGAAGGCAAATGCCGACAATACAGCGACGGTCATCGAATGGTATTTTGCAGCTTGACTGTGCCAAGATTTGATGACGCCAAGTTAAGAAATGATGAAAAGACAATACAATAGTATAAAATTATTTTGACAAATAGACTTAATGAAACCAAAGATCAGGCAAGAGAGGGTATTGTAGAAAGATCGGAAATGGTCAGAGGTGTACCACATGAGACAGCTGGAATTGTACAGAGTAGAACGAAGCAGTCGAGATCCCAGGACTGGTTTCATGAGGATTGTAGTAGGAAGACAGAAGAAAGGAATGAGACAATAACAAGAATGCTGTAAAAGAACACCAGGACACGAGAAGGGAAGCACGTAAGTAATGCAAGAGGAAAAAGAGGGAATTTGAAAAACAGTGGATTGATTGGTTAGAACAGGAAAAACTGCTCACGGAACAAGGAAAATCTATATGAGGGTGAAAGATATAAAGAAAGGTTTCTAACTCAGGTTTCCCTCTTTATCATTACGGGAAACTGCTCTGATTAGAGGAAAAAATCAGCTTTTAATGATATGGGTAAAGTATTTTAGTGAACTACTGAATACAGAAACGGAATACGAAGGTAATGTTTATGCTGGTATCGTGGAAGAGGTGGAGCAGGAGTTAAACAGAGGAGAGGAGTATCAGAAATCAGTCGAGAACATACAATGGAAGAAGTTAGAGGTAGTATTAAGACTCTTAAAAACAGTTAAGCTCCGGGAGAAGACAATGTTACAGCAGAAATGATAAAATATGGCGGAGAAAAACTAATAAGGGTTTTACATGGGATTATAGTGGAAATATGGTGCAAAGAAAATGTGGCGGAATAATGGAATACAGCAACACTCTGCTCTACTCATAAGGAACATGACAAGGCTGACTGTGCGAATTATAGAGGAACTGCACTGCTCTGCACGGTATATAAAGTATTAGGAAAATTCATTGCTGGCCGACTAATAACTTGAGTAAAAGCGACGAGATTTCCACCACCTGCTTATTGATTTCCAACAAGCTTATGATAATATCGAAGGGAATCAACTCTAGAAGGCAATACAAGAAGCAGGAGTACCCAACAAACTAATAAGGCTGGTTCAAATGACTTGAGAAGAACGGGATACCGTTGGGTTGACGGCGCATTGTTAAACACATTTGAAGGCAACCGAGGATTGCGGCATGGTGATGTACTGTCCAATATTCTGTTTAATGTCACCTTGGAGAGGTTGTTGTGTAACTACGACCCTAATGGACTTTTCCCCGATCACGTGAGGGGCCTTTCAGTATGAGACAGAGTTGAATCACCCATCCTCGATTCATACTGAACATAATTTTTTCTCCTTCTTCTACATTCAAGAGGAGATAAACACACAGAGTGTGATACATGATTGTTTGACGATTCAGATGGTCTGGGAGCAATAGAAGTTGAAGATGATGATGTTCCATTCTTATTTGTATTGCCATTGAAGGCTGTATTACTAATATCAGAGTATGTTATGAAAACACTGGAATTCAGTCGGTTTACTGATAAATTTTCAAGACAAAGGTTGTCAATGGTTCAAATGGCTCTGAGCACTATGGGACTTAACTACTGAGGTCATCAGTCCCCTAGAACTTAGAACTACTTAAACCTAACTAACCTAAGGACATAACACACATCCATGCCCGAGGCAGGATTCGAACCTGCGACCGTAGCGGTCACGCGGTTCCAAACTGACGCGCTTAGAACCGCACGGCCCCACCGGCCGGCCAAAGGTTGTCCTTGAGGCAAGGATCTTCATCTCACAGGTCATCAGTTGATTATTAGGTGGGAAAGGTGTCACATCTAGTCCATTTCCAGGCATATCATCAGTACTGTACAGTATTTTGCACAGGTCATTTAAAGTATTTCATTTCCTGCCATCAAATAAATTCATGTCCTATTTTCTTAAGGTCGTTCTGGAAGGATTACAAGACAAATGTCAATACTATTGCCATAGACATGGATAATAATCTGGTACCGAGCGCCATGGGTTTCGAATCTGCGCCAGACGGGATGGAACTCGATGATCACTAGAGGTCTCTGCAGCTGTCGCGCCGTAAGCTTTGGCTGCACGAGCTCCTGGCCCTGAGTCTAACGTGAGGGCGCCACTGTGGAGCACGTGGTCCCAGCGGCCAATAGCGACATACCCTGTCGTGTATTTAGGCGGCTGCCTCTCATTCAGCGAGGCAGTCTGGTATTCGCCTTGAGTTGGTTCATATCTCACTTACAGACTTTGTGTTTATGTTGCGTGTGCTTACTTCCCGTTTATGAGTGGACGTTGTTTTTATTTCGTGCAGTTATCTCTTGTGACCCCGTTGCTTAGTACTTTGTTGTCGTTCTTGGTGTCTTACTGCTCCCGTTCGTTCCCGCCGCGTTTTCGTTAGCGGCAACCCCGCGACCGTTCCTGTCGTGGTTACAACATTTCGGCGACTTGGTAAACGGTAGTAGTAGTAGTTGGCATGGAGGCTAAGTTGGTCTGTCTTCTGGAACAACAGCAGCAGCTCATGCAGCAGCAGCACCAGCTCCAGTTAGACATCTTACTAAAGTTGATGCGGTTGATAACGGACAAAGTCGATGCCCAGGACGCATTACCACAACAGCTTCCGAGTCCACGGGTGTTCGATGCTTTCCCGTGTCTGCCGTCGTTCCCTCCATTTAATGACGCTTAGGAAGACTGGGAAACATACGTACATCGGCTGAAACAACATTTCACGGCTTTTCGAGTCACGGATGACCCCTTGCAGCGGTCGTTGTTTTTGTCTTGGGCCTCCCCAGACATATTCTTTCTTCCCCGCAAGTTGGCACCCTTGTCCAATCTTGTGGCTCTCTCTTTCCAGGACATACGCCTTTTGCTGACAAACTATTATTCACAGCGCTGCCACGAGGTCGCCTCTCGGCTGGAGTTCCACCAGTGCTATAAACAGCCTTGTACAGCGTATCGTTCCTAGGTCAAGG
Source organism: Schistocerca americana (assembly GCF_021461395.2). Classification (NCBI taxonomy): domain Eukaryota; kingdom Metazoa; phylum Arthropoda; class Insecta; order Orthoptera; family Acrididae; genus Schistocerca; species Schistocerca americana. The sequence continues at coordinate 65,961,833 of NC_060121.1, forward strand.
ACTTGCAGGTCTCAGCCGTCGATGCGACTTTACGTGCACCAATCAGCAGTGTAAGACTTCGTATGCGGTTTCTCTGACCCGGGATGTGGTGGTTCAGCTGGCTCCCGATCCTGAGGTCTGCACTGCGTTGTTGAAACTCGACAATCCCTCCTTGGAAGAGATTCTCCGCATTGCCCACTCCTTTGAAATTGCTCAGGCGGCCGACGAGCGTCTCTTGTCGCGGCCGCAAGTGGCGGCGATCGATGCGTCTCTGCTGGTTCCGCTCTCGCGACGTAGACGTGGCCCGGCCGACGGGGCCAGCGCCGTTGGGACTCGTCGTTGTCCGACGTCTCCGTGGCATCAGAGCCTCCGGTCGACACTCACTCCGGTCGCGCCGCCCCCTTCCACGTTGCCCACAGTGCTTTAGCGCACACTCTCGAGCTGATTGCCCACACCACTGGAAAACGTGCACACTGTGTGCGAAGGAGGGCCACATCCAATCTGTTGGTTGCAGTCTCTCGACTCGCTCCCGTACTGCCCCTACTGGGCCTCAGGATATACAGTACATGCTCTGCAATCAGTCGTCCCGCTGTAGGATCCATCAGGACCGAAGCTGTTCCTCACGCTCCGCCTATTTACTGAGGACGTCAGTTTTCAAGTCAACACTGCGGCCACCGTCTCCCTGATTAATATGGCGACATATACCCGCATGGGCTCCCCTGCGTTGTCACCTCCCTCTCGGCGTTTGGTCGCCTATGGCAACGGTTTCATTCCCCTTCATGGGGAATATGTTCCGTGGCTCCTTACCCAATTTGTCGTCGACCATCCGTCGGCTTCGAACATTTTTGACCTGAATGCGTTTCAGCTGTTTGGTTTTCAATTTCCGATGAAGTTAAGGTCATTTCCACGGCTGTTCCTTTTCAGGACTTGGACGATCTGTGCTCAGCATTTGTATCATTGTTTGCAACGGATCTCGGGCGTGCTTCACGTTTTCTGGCGCGGATCGCACTTCCGCTGGATGTGCAGCCTCGCTTTTTCCGGGCCAGAACCATTCCGGTGGTCTTACAGCCAGCAGTCAAGCACGGATTTGATCGGCTCCAGGCTGATGGCGTCCTAGAGCCTGTGACATACAATCCTTGGCCGACACCATTGGTGGTCATGCGGAAACCCAATGGGTCCCTTCGGCTGTGTGGGAACTTCAGCACTACTGTCAGTGGTCAGTCCTTAGTAGACACTTACCACATTCCCAGACAGGAAGAATTTCTTGCCAAGTTTGTGGGGGCTAGTACTTTTCTTAGATCGACCTGGCTGAGGCATACCATCAGTTACCCTTGGATGCTGATTCCCAGAACATCGTGATTATCAACACAACTTTCGAATTATACAAGTACAAGCGCCTTCCATTTGGTGTCTCTTCGACGCCGGCAATTTTCCAGCAGTTCCTGGAGCAGCTTACGCAACCTATCCCAACCTGCATGAATTATCTGGACGACATCTTGGTCACCAGGTTTTCCCGCCAGGAACACTTGCACAACCCCAGTGCCTTATTTCTCGCTATGCAATCTGCACATTTACCCTGTTGGCTGGACAATTGTTGTTTTTTTCAACTGGAAGTGGAATACTTAGGTCACTGGCTTAGCAAAGATGGCATTCGCCCTTCGGAGCGCAATGTCATGACCATTGAGGCCCTTCATCGTCCCAAGGACTTACCTGAACTTCAGGTGTTTTTGGGGAAGCTTACTTATTACTTAAAGTTCTTACCCCATTCACCTCTGTTGTTCAACCTCTAAATCACTTGTCTCACAAAGGAGTGCCTTTTGATTGGACTCCTGTCAGTGACCAGGCTTTTCTCCATTTAAAGACGATGCTGAAGCCCACCCGTAGTCTTATTCCCTTCTCTCCAGATCGCCACTTGGTTGTGGCAGCTGATGTGTCGGTGTACGGCATTGGGGCAGTCCCTTCACATCGGAATACCAATGTCTCGCTTATGCCTCTAAGACGTTACCGCAGCACAACAGAACTACTCCCAGATTGAAAAGGAGGCCCTGGCGATAGTGTTTGCCATCCCAAAATTTCACATCTATCTCTTTCGGGCAATGTTCACCCTCCTGACAGACCATAAACCTGTAGTTACTAGAGAAAATGGCTCAACGCCTCCAGCACTGGGCGTTATTTTTACGGAATTACATTTACACCATCTGCTATAAGCCCACCACCCACCATGCTAATGCAGACGCTTTTCCACGTCTCCCAGCAGGCCCCGATCCTGCTGGGACGCACTGGATGGTCAGCCTTCTATGGCTGTTCACATTTCCATGGCTACACGGTGAGACCCTATCTTGCGGCAGGTTCTCCGCTACAAGGTCCACAGTTGGTCCTCCTATATTACTCGTCAGATGCAGACCGACTTCAGCCCCTGGCGTCACCTCTCCCACAGGCTATTCGTGGCTGATGATGTCCTTCCGTTGGCCATGGAGTCGGATGCCCATCGGGTGGTGATCCCTCCAAATTTTAGACATCACGTGCTCAGTTTGTTACATTGCGGGCACTGGGGTATGTCCCGCATGAAAGTTCTGTCTCGCTGGCATGTCTATTGGCCCAGCATCGATGGAAATATTGGCTGCATGGTCTGTGGGTGCACTGTGTGTGTGCATCACCAGGCAAGTAAGCACTCCTCAGTCATTTGCACTCTGGCCTGTGCCTCGCTGGCCCTGGGATCGCATCCATCTCGATTTTGTGGGCTCATTTTTGGGGTCCATGTGGTTACTTATCGTTGATGCCTACTCCAAACACCCATATGTCATCTGTATTGCATCTGCCACCACAGAGGCTACACTCATGGCCCTGGCCCAGGGTCTTGCAATTGAGGGCCTGCCTCACTCACTGGTTTCTGATAATGGCCTTCAATTCACAGCATCCTCCTTCTGTGACTTCTGTCAGGCCAACGGTATCAAACATATCCATATTCCCACCTTTGCACCCTTCCTCCAATGGCTTAGCAGGGCGGCTTGTCCACACATTTAAACAACAGTTGACAAAGATGGTCACAACATCTCCAACCATGTCGGCCCTCACCCTGTTCTTGAGCACATATCGCACCTTGCCGATTGATGGACATAGTATGGTGAAGCTCCTCCATGGGCGACAGCTGCGGCCCTGCTCTATTTGCTGATGCCGTCACCCTCCCACCCACACTCCCTGCCCTCTCAGAGTTACACCTTTGGCGCGGCTATGTGGGCCAGCATGTATGGGAGGAAGGCAGGTTGGATGCCTGCTACCATCGTCGCGGCCCATGGGTGGCCTGTGATGTCAGTGCAGATGCTGAAAGGGTGGGAGCGCCGTCATCATAACCAGCTCCGCCTGCATACCTCCGTGGGACTCCTGCCACCACCTCCTCCTACACTACCTCCTTCAGGTAAAGACGTGATGCTTGCCGCCACTGCCCCTGGTTGCTGCCTCCCTGTGAGCTTCCTGCTGGCACTCCCCACCCCCAGGTGGATCGGACGCTCCCTCTGAGACCCTGGCCTCTGTGTTGGCCGCCATCTCGACACCTCATACATCCCTTCCTCCCCGACAATGGCAGTTGATAAGCCCAGGTCTTCTACCATCTGCCGACCACCGCGGCACTGTCTGGGGCGATTTCGCCCCTAAATGCAAGTTTCAGGGGGGGGGGGGGAGGATCTGGTACCAAGTGCCATGGGTTTTCAATTCTCGCCAGAAAGCAATGAACTCTATGACAATTAGAGGTCTCTGCAGCAGTTGCACCATAAGCTTTGGCTGCACGCGCTCCTGGCCTTGAGTCTAACATGAGGACACCACTGTGGAGCACATGGTCCCAGTAGTCAAAAGCGACGTACCCGTCATGTATTTAGGCGGCTGCCTCTCACTCAGTGAGGTAGTCTGGTATTCGTGTTGGGTCACTTGATATCTCACTTACAGACATCATGTTTACATTGCATGTGCTTACTTCCCATTCACGAGTGGACGTTGTTTTGGTTTTGTGCGGTTATCTCTTGTGACCCCATAGCTTAATACTTTGTTGTTGATCTTGGTGTCTTGCTTGGTTGTCTGTTGTTTTGCCTGTTCTTCCGTTCCTGTTTGTCTGTCTTGTTCGTTTGCAGGCTGCTCCCGTTCGGTCCTGCTACTTTTTTGTTAGCAACAACCCTGTGACTGATTCTATCGCGGTTGCAACAACAAACATAAAATTCCTAATATTTTATACACAGTGAACATTAAATACTTATTACAATAATAGACCTATATCTGCCATCCCATCCATTACAGCTACACATTGAACGTTACACTATTCATACAAAATAATAATAATAGAACAGCTATTGAAATTATACAGATCTCAACAGTGATCATTAAAATTGTATTTGGTTATTGAAATAAATTGATGAGGATATTAACCACTCAGGAATGTGTTTAATCGTTATGGAAGGACTTCAGGTTCAATTGGTTTATAATGGTGACAAAGTGACAAGTGATTTATTTCACTAATTATGACAGATTATTAACATTAGTGATAAAGTCAAGTGGATAACTTTTAAAGAACATTAGAGCAATTGTGCCGTGAGAACTTTGAGCAATGACCACAATGATCTGAGACCTTGGAGGAGGACAATGTCTGAGAATTTTGACAGTCAGCCTAGAAGGAGACTTGTCTTAGAACGGTGACCCATGACCTCGACCTTATTTCTTGGCCTTTGATTGTCCCCAAATGCCTATTATCCTTTCTACTATCTAATACTAACCTTTCATTCGTAAAATCATGTTTACATGCGAGGTAGCTATAATTTAGCACCTTACAAGAACTCATCCACATACTTTGCCGTGATCTACAAACACAATTGGGTATCACGTGATAGGTTGTACATCGTATATATGAGTATATAAAGGAGACTGACATAGTCACGTACGTCTGGTGAATAATTGTTAACGCTTATTTCATGAAAGGTGACAGAGTGGCTTTATAATAAAAACGGCGTAATGAATATTGCCTATACTAGTAGAGGTTGGAACGCCATTGGAAATGAAATGGCAAGCAGAACTCAAGCTCTGGGTGGAAGGCCTGCACAGGTGTTGGTCCTGCTTAAACACAGGAAGTAGCTAGACACATGTCGTGGCACCTGAGCTCTGGAGCACAGAGGGGGGACGGCCGGCCGCTATTGTCGTAGGGGCCGGAAGGATAACCGGATAATACTTGCGAACTCTGAAAATATTGGACGTAGGTGAGAAGAAAAAAGAAGCGGCACCTCGGAAACCATGCAGGCTGGGTTATTTCCAAGGATTTTTACTCAGATGCATGCCATTGTACGATACAGGTTTTTCCTCACAAACTATCCGCGCTGGACGACAAAAGACTAAAATACGGTTGGTCAGCGTTTGGAAGGATCTGGAGAGAGGGAGAATATCCCGTGGTTTCGGGAATATGATTCATTGGTGGGGAGATAAGCCTTGCTGGGAAGCCAGCGCTGGAGAGACGTGGTCTTCCGTTGTGAGCGCCTGTGTGTGATGGTCGCTCTATTTCAGCTTTTACTGGTACAGGCGGACTTGCTGTCTTTGCTCTCAGTAGAGTTTGTAGATAGAACAGTTAGGAACTGTACTATGTGGAACCTATACGGTTCTGGACTTCACATCCGGGTTGGAAGTCGTCGTTGAGTATGCAGCGTTCAGTAATTGAGAGAACTTCCTCTGCCTATACTTACATTGAGACGTTATCTGGACTACGCCCTTGTGGTTGGGAGTTCGCGTTTCTCATCTGTTGAACACAGAGAGGAGAAGACAGTATTAGAGTATATTAGTCAGAGAACCACCTTCTGCCGTCCTAGCGTTTGAAAGAGGTTATTTGTGGCTTGAGTTCTTCCATCATCACAGGCAAGTACGAGAACCATCACTTCGACACACCGGACGCAGTACATATGGTGATATCGCAAATTGCTTTTGCTTATTAGGGTTATAAAAGCTAAACGGCTGTGATCACGTTAGTTTATTTCCACTGAAGTTCCACATCACTGTAGATCATCTTTGAAAGTAATGTCTTCCAATGTTTGGTACGCAGATGATGTCAGTCATTCCGCGTTATTGATATTAGACATTCCGCGTTATTGATATTAGACCGCGCAGTTATAATAAGGGGAAGACTTGGGCAATTGATCAATAATTTTAGTTGGGAAATATAGACAACTGTACTTAAAGGGTTGATTTTAAACTATAATAAATAAATATATTCAACAACAACGTTTATCATTTAGTAGTATTAGTTGCCTTCTTCATTCATTTATGTTTAGATTGTAATTTATAGAAATAGAGATCCTAAGATCTTGAGGGGGTAGTCAAACAGGACCAAATCATAATTTTAGCGTTTATTATTTTCCATTGCACACGTTGATTTTACAACTGCCTGAAGTAGCATCTTGGATATAGCGACCCTGCCAGGATCCTACTTGGAGTCTTCTGATAGTAGTCATAAAGTGGTTTGAATCCTTGGAAATTTTCAAATAAATTTTTCCCATGTACTGTTTAGGTGTTATTGATGGTGATCACCATCTTGTGTGTGTAGTTTGCAGTGGTAAAGTTATGAGATAACATTAAAAATAATATTTGTGTGTTTTAATGAATTTCTTTTCAGAGATGTTGCGCTCCAGTCCAATGTCTGTAATTAATTGATATTCATGTAATGTATTTATTGTTGTTTTTTGCTTGTATTGTAATGACACTGCTCATTCACGATGTTGCCATTAGTTAAGCTAAGATATTTATCTTATGTGCCATTACATAATAAATGTGGTATTGTAAATTGAGTGTATTTTAGCAGACAACCGTTATCAGGGATCAGTCCATGTTAATTAGGGCGAAAGTGTGATTAGTAGCTCAACAGAGCATGATTTGTAACAACATAGAAATTGCAGATACACGGGGTAGTCAAGAAAGCTTGTGGGATGAGAAAGAGTTAGCTATGTTAGCAGCACGAGGCACAGGTGAGGAGAATACCGATCCAAGGGAATTTTTTGATGATGATAGACACAGTGAAGACTGTGGTGGGCAATCTGATAGCGAAGATGAGGAACAGCGATACACTGAGGCAATCGTAAAGATACGGGAATATAATGTAGGGAGTTCAAGTGAATGCAGAACGACTAAGAATTTAAATCGCCGTATGTGGCATCGTCACGAGGCACCATATGATATGCTGCCTCATGACGATACCACAGACGGTGGTGATGACTTTTTTTGAATACCAGGAAATGGAAAGGAAAAATGGTAGATCACCTAAGAGCAATTGAAAGTCACAACAGGACAGGAGCTTTAGGTAACACAGGTGTGTTGGACATCCTTACACACCTAAAAGCAATGGGAAGTGAAATGGGAAATAAAATCCAAAACGTTAGTGCGAGAATGCAGAAGGTCAGCTCAGAAATGGGAAATAAAATTCAAAACATTTGTGCCTAAATGGGGAGTAAAATTCAAAACGTTGGTGTCGAAATTGAATCAGTAAAACATTAGACAAGGGAATTAAAAATGAGGTAGTGAAGCTCCAAACAAAACTAGATTGCGGAGGACCGAAGAACCGCGAGCCAGGCGCGATTACTAGCGAGGGGTGCAAAGCAGATTGCTACTGAAACATTAGAGAAAACAGAAAACACGACCGAGATAGGTAGATGTGCATTAACGAAGTTGCAAAGGCGCGTGAAACAGGTAGAAATACCGCAGCTGCAAAAGACGGAATTTGCACCAAATAAGGCATTGGCCAGGGAGCTCTCCCAATTTAAACAGAACACAGAGAACAAAATTAGGCAATTATCTCAGGAAGTCAGATCGCAATCAAAGCAAAAATCACCTCTCAGAAAAAAAGTATTAGGCGATTTGGAAACAACAGAAACCGAAAGAGCCATTTCATACTCTTCACGATCATGTCCAAGCCCAGACGATATTAGAATGTGCTCGAATGTAAGAGTTGCTCGTCAACTACAGACTGAAAGCGTGTGTGCAGAGCAACGAAATACCGCTGGAGATATGGGCCCCGCGGCTACTCAGGGCACAACTGGGTCGCAAATTGCGAATACAGAGAACAGCAGTGAAATATCTCATATGCATAATTATTACCCAATAATGCGCGCCACGAAACATTTCTCCACTGATGAAAACGTAACAGGGAGTTGAAGAGAGGATGCCCAAAGAAACGGTAGACCGGAAACGTTAGCACCAAATGAGAATGTGATACGCCGAGCGGAAAGAAACTCTAATGAACTTTTCGATTTTAAGCATTTTATCTCTGTACGAAAATTTCAGCATTGCAAAGACGAGGGTAATGTTTTACACCCGAAAACCTTTATTGGTCAGTTTGATTTATCATTACCTCTTCACTGGCCTCTGATGTACAAACTGGACTTCATATGTTCACATATCGAGGGAACAATGGCCGAATGCATGTGGAACATTGCGAAAACGTGCACGTTATACGAAGAGTTTCGTGACGCATTTTTAAACAAATACTGGTCCAAGGAGACAAGATAGGATCAAGCAGGAAATAATGATGTGCAGAGACTTGGAAAGTTCAGGGTTCCTTAGTCCGGTGAAGTTTTTCGAAAACTTGAACATGAAAAATTAGTATTTGGTCGACCCATGCACACCGGCTGAGATCAAAAGATTGTTACACGAAGTTGCCAATTTCCTACCAGCAAACGCTCGTCGGCCGATGTGGAAGTGATGTAGAAGGATTCGAAGGTATCCTAAGAGAGTTGGAGTTCGCCTTCAAAGAGCAGCAGGCGCCAGAAAAACGTAGGCAGAGAGACGTGCAATGTGAAAGAAGGAAGAACAACGGTGGGAATAATAGAGGCAATAATTGGCAAAACAATGTAAATCATCCGCCTCACCAAAACATGGTCCATAGAGATCGTAGTTGAATTAATGAACAGTGGACGATCTATGGCAGAGAATATAGGTAACAAAATGATCGGTGATGGGAGGCACAAAATAATGGCGCATCATGGGGCGACAATAGAGAAACTCGTCAACGGTCTGATCAAGGATGGGGTGGAATGAACAACAACAGAAATCGGGAACAATCGATTGAGATTAAACCACCTGACCCTGCGAGAGTATGGCAAAATAACATGGAAAACGAACAATGACTAGGCCAGACGACGGGCACTAGAGAAAATGTGCCCATAAACAATCTCAGAAGTAATAATGAAAATATTATAGAATATGAGGAAAATATTACTTGACGAAAAGGAAACGTTCCCCAAACAGGACATCTATCCGGTGGTAAAAATACAAATTGGAGGAATTAGGGGTACTGCGATAATAGATAGTGGAAGTGAACTCTCAGCTATTTCAGATAGACTGTATGCTAAATGCAAAGATTAAGTTGATCCACAGGTGGTCACAGTACAAAAAACTAAGAAACGAGGTGCATTAGTTGGAAAGGGTATGGAAATGTCGCAACAATCACGTCTAGACTTTGATTGCCAAGGACACTATATGAGGCAAATCTGTTGATAATACCGAAACTAACAGCTGATATAATAATCGGTGTAGATTTTCTTTCAGCACAGAAAGCTAACATCGATCTAGAAGAGGGGAGCTAACGTTAGGGAAAGAGAATAAAATAAAAATCAAATTTGATGAGAAGGCAATAAAAGGTCAAATCCGGCGAGCTGTTTAAAACTACAATTCACGGACCAGCATGCAATTCAGAGGGCAGAGTGTAAAAAAGATCATGACAATAGAGCAGAGTTCAAGTCATAACGTGAACATATTAATGAAATTAGCAGTAGGATTGATTCGAAACTTGAGAATATGGATAACATAGATAATAAAGACAGAAAGGGTTGGAGCTTGCACTAAAAAATAACGCTGAGTTCTTTGTACCCAAAACCGGATGCATTAAGGGGTGTCAGCATAAATTTGAGGTAAAGAAACATAGACCATATCGGGTACCTCCTTATGCCATCCCATGGTCTTACCGGGAAAAGGTTCTAAGTGAACTACGAAGAATGGAGGACGAAGGTGTAACTAAGGCCTCTAGATCTGAGTACAATAGATCACTACGTATAGTAGACAAAAAGGACGGTGGAATTCGACTGGTGTTAGACTCACTGCAAATAAATACCATTATTGTGTCAGAGACCGATCGCCCTGAAAGGTTTGAGGAGCTGTTTCAAAGATCTCACGGGGTTTCGGTGTTTTCCTCGCTTCATTTGCACTCGAGCTTTTGGCAAATAGAGCTCGATCCCGAATGCCGAAAATACACGGCATTTATTGTCTTCGGAAGGAGTTTTCAATTCAAAACGCTACCATATCTCAGGATTTTTGTTTGACTACTGACAGCGCGAAGATCGGTCTGGGAGCCAGGGTATTTCAAGAATTTGAACAAGATGGCAAATTAGTACACATAACAATCGCCTTTGGTGGCAGGGTACTACCCAAAAGTGAAAGAACTTGAAGCCCTTGCAATAGTATGGGGATTTAAAAAGTTCAGATACTTTCTGTTTGGGAGAGAAACAATAGTCTATACGGACCATAGGCCCCTAGAGTTTCTGCTAACCGCCAAACTTGTGCGTGGAAGACTACCTAGATGGGTAGCGGTGCTTCAGGAATACCAGTTTTCAACAGTCTATGTGCCTGTTCTGACAAACGCCACTGCTGATGCCCTGTCCCGCTCAATTATTAGCGAAACAGAAGAGACGGATGAAGCATTAGATCAAGAGCACTTTTCGTTGTTCTACCTCAAGGGCGTGGTATTTCAAAACTTCGTTACTGGAACGATGCGGAATATTCAGAATGAGCAGGTCAAGGACCCAGATTTAGTCAAAATAAAGGAAAAATGGAAGGATCGGATGCAGACCTGCATAAGACAGAACTTCCTCTTGAGAAAAGGGATTCTGTTTTATAGGGCAAATGTCAATGATTCGTTGTGTGTGGTGTGCATACGAAATGATTTAATACATAAGCTTATATTGTATACACACCCAAGTTACGCACATTTCGGTCCACGAAGATGTTTTATGAAAATGAAGAGTGTCTGCTTCTTTAAAAACATGGAGAAACGCATACGGAAAGTACTAGCCATCTGTAAAAAGTTCCAGAAGTCGAAATCCATAGATGTGGGAACCCAGGCTCCTTTATACCCAGTTATTCCTGAGAAGCTAAGGCATATGGCAGTGATAGATTTGTTGGGACCATTACACAAGACACCGAGGGGCCACCAATATTTATCGGTAGTATTGGAGCTGACATCAAAATTTGACACTACTAAAAAGGGAGACTGGTGCAACTGTAAGTAGAGCCTTGTGTAGAGACTTCATAAACCAAGTGGGAACTGTAGACTGTATCATTTCAGACAATGGACCACAATATAAATCTGAGGTATGGAAAAGAACACTAAGAAGGTATAAGATAATGCCTTTATTAGTAAGTTTCGCCCGAGTTCGAACCCCGCAGCGAGAACGATGAAAGATTTGGGCAATTTATGTAGATTATACTGTGGAAAGAATCATGCTAGCTGGGATGTGTTTCTTAAAGATTTTCAGGATGTGGTAAACGAGCTTCCCCACAGTACTACACTGATGCCACCTATGACGGTTCCGAAGAACAGGGACCCTCCAGATAAAATTCGAGGACTGGTCGATTTTCCACAAAGGATGCGCCGACATCATAAAGTCATACTGGAGGAGGTTTTGTGCAGTATTCGAGTCGAGGGAATTTGTAGTGGGATAAAAAGTCTTAGTTAAGTCTTATAGGTTGTCCAACAAGCAATTGAAGCTTTGTCAAAAGTTCTTCAAGAGATACAGCGGCCTGTACGTACAAGACTAGCGCACGCAAATGCAGTTGAAATTGAGTCTGTGAAAACAGGAAAATCTTTGGGACCCCATCATGTGAGCCATCTCAAACCATTTATAAAATAAGTAGGGAGAATTGAAGGGAGCTTGTATGGAAAAAGTATAGTATTGTATATAGTTAGCAATTTAGTTAAGTAATTCACTGAGGGGATCTGTAGATTTATTAAATTTTCTGTAATGTTATCATGTTAAAAGAGGTACTACAGTACATAAACGAGCTGGATGTTGTGGGTAGGAAAACTAGGGTATGTTTCTTTGTGTACGCTATAACTATGTGCACAGCAAGCTGAGTGTACAATTTCAGAAAGTGTTTAGAGTTTAAGTTGTGCTATCTGTCCATGAAGGAATAAAGTGAAATTGAGAAACGTGTAGTACTGCAAAAATGTTGAGAAGATGTAGGAATAAAAGAAATTGTTAACCAATTGATGTGGAACGTATTAGGAGAGAACGCCAGTAAAAATTTTTTAGAAATGAGTGTCTATTTTATATGTTTAGCAATGCGATCATAAACGAGTGACTTGCTAGTAGGGTTTGCGGTGACACACAAGTGTGTCGTCCAGGTACGATTTGTCTCCATTCAGAGAAAAGGGAGTTCACTAGGTGGCAAGCTCCATGTGTCTATGCGAGAGCGCACCGTTATTTGTATGGGAATGTTGTTCTTATGCTGTTCAAAGAGACGGAATAATTGTGTACCGAAAGATTATTTGAGTGTTAGAAGGACGTGAAAAAGAAGTGTAATAAGGTCATATAGACACCTAAAATGTAATAAAGTACGAAGCTGTATGTTCAAAGCACATTCCACAGAGGGTAATACATAAGGACATAGCAGTGGTGTGATTTTATATAATGTTCCAAAATCTTTGTATTTCCAGGTACCACTAATAAAATAAAATGTAACTTCATTAAGATACGCTACGGTCGCAGGTTCGAATCCTGCCTCGGGCATGGATGTTTGTGATGTCATTATGTTAGTTAGGTTTAACTAGTTCTCAGTTCTAGGGGACTAATGACCTCAGCAGTTGAGTCCCATAGTGCTCAGAGCCATTTGATTCATTTTTATTAAGATAAAAATACCAACAGAGAAAGTTAAGAGCAACAGATCCGAAAAAGGAGGACGGAGAAGAGAAGGTATTACCGAGTAAAACCATGAAAGCGTGATTCAAATAAAAGATGTCAGCAATTGCACTAACTTGCTACGTAGTATGATTGTTCACAGGAAGCACTCCAGGAGCATGAAATGAAGAAGTGGCCCACCTAATCATTCATTTGTGTATGTTTGTGGGTGCAGACGTGCACTTTAGTGTTCACAGATATTCACGACGACAGCCACGACGGACGCAAGAACCATGAAATCGGACGATCTTGTGATACGCACAACAGTTAGACTGGTACAAACATCCTATTGGCCAGTAGTTTAACAAGTAGTTTAACAAATGGTTTAACAAGTAGTATTTGCAACTACTGACATTAGTATTTGGTGAGGATTAATTATATTATTGTATAAACAACTAATGAACATGTATTTTTATAGGTATACAGGTGCCGACAGATATGTAATAATTCATTAACATAGGTATAAGTGTATTACTTCATAAGTAACATTAACTTAGTACATGAAACTGTTGTTGTTGTTGTGGTCTTCAGTCCTGAGACTGGTTTGATGCAGCTCTCCATGCTACTCTATCCTGTGCAAGTTCCTTCATCTCCCAGAACCTACTGCAACCTATATCCTTCTGAAGCTGTTTAGTGTATTCATCTCTTGGTCTCCCTCTATGATTTTTACCGTCCACGCTGCCCTCCAGTACTAAACTGGTGATCCCCTGATGCCTCAGAACATGCCCTACCAACCGATCCCTTCGTCTAGTCAAATTGTGCCACAAATATCGCTTCTCCCCTATTCTATTCAATACCTCCTCATTAGTTATGTGATCTATCCATCTAATCTTCAGCATTCTTCTGTAGCACCACATTTCGAAAGCTTCTATTCTCTTCTTGTCCAAACTATTTATCGTCCATGTTTCACTTCCATACATGGCTACGCTCCATACAAATACTTTCAGAAAAGACTTCCTGACACTTAAATCTACACTCGATGTTAACAAATTTCTCTTCTTCAGAAACGCTTTCCTTGCCATTGCCAGTCTACTTTTGATATCCTCTCTACTTCGACGATCAGCAGTTATTTTGCTCCTCAAATAGCAAAACTCGTTTACTACTTTAAGCGTCTCATTTCCTAATCTGATTCTCGCAGCATCACCCGATTTAACTCGACTACATTCCATTATCCTCGTTTTGCTTTTGTTGATGTTCATCTTATATCCTCCTTTCAAGACACTGTCCATTCCGTTCAACTGCTCTTCCAAGTCCTTTGCTGTCCCTGACAGAATTACAATGTCATCGGCGAACCTTAAAGTTTTTAATTCTTCTCCATGGATTTTAATATCTACTCCGAAGTTTTCTTTTGTTTCCTTTACTGCTTGCTCAATATACAGATTGAATAACATCGGGGAGAGGCTACAACCCTGTCTCACTCCCTTCCCAACCACTGCTTCCCTTTCATGAGCCTCTACTCTTACAACTGCCATCTGGTTTCTGTACAAATTGTAAATAGCCGTTCGCTCCCTGTATTTTACCCCTGCCACCCATAGAATTTGAAAGAGTGTATTCCAGTCAACATTGTCAAAAGTTTTGTCTACGTCTACAAATGCTAGTAACGTAGGTTTGCCTTTCCTTAATCTAGCTTCTAAGATAAGTTGTAGGGTCGTTATTCCCTCACGTGTGCCGATATTTCTACGGAATCCAAACTGATCTTCCCCGAGGTCAGCGTCTACTAGATTTTCCATTCGTCTGCATCGAATTCGCGTTTGTATTTTGCAGCCGTGGCTTACTAAACTGATAGTTCGGTAATTTTCACATCTGTCAACACCTGCTTTCTTTAGGATTGGAATTATTATATTCTTCTTGATGTCTGAGGTTATTTCGCATGTCTCATGCATCTTGCTCACCAGATGGTAGAGTTTTGTCAGGACTGGCTCTCCCAAGGCTGTCAGTAGCTCTAATGGAATGTTGTGTACTCCCGGAGCTTTGTTTCGACTCAGGTCTTTCAGTGCTTTGTCAAACTCTTCACGCAGTATCATATCTCCCATTTCATCTTCATCTACATCCTCTTCCATTTCCATAATATTGTCCTCAAGCACATCGCCCTTGTATAGACCCTCGATATACTCCTTCCACCTTTTTGCTTTCCCTTCTTTGCTTGGAACTGGGTTTCCATCTGAGCTCTTGACATTCATACAAGTGGTTCTCTTTTCTCCAAAGGTCTCTTTAATTTTCCTGTAGGCAGTATCTATCTTACCCCTAGTGAGATAAGCCTCTACATCCTTATATTTGTCCTCTAGCCATCCCTGCTTAGCCATTTTGCACTTCCTGTCGATACATGAATACGTTTGTATTCCTTTTTGCCTGCTTTATTTACTGCATTTTTATATTTTCTCCTTTCATCAGTTAAAATCAATATTTCTTTTGTTACCCAAGGATTTCTACTAGCCCTCATCTTTTTACCTACTTGATCCTCTGCTGCCTTCACCACTTCATCCCTCAAAGCTACCCATTCTTCTTCTACTGTATTTTTCCCCCCATTCCTGTCAATTGTTCCCTTATGCTCTCCCTGAAACTCTGTACAACCTCTGGTTTAGTCAGTTTATCCTGGTCCCAACTCCTTAAATTCCCATCTTTTTGCAGTTTCTTCAGTTTTAATCTACAGTTCATAACCAATAGATTGTGATCAGAGTCCACATCTGCCACTGGAAATGTCTTACAATTTAAAACCTGGTTCCTAAATCTCTGAATCTCTGTCTTACCATTATATAATCTATCTGAAACCTGTCAGTATGTCCAGGCTTCTTCCATGTATACAACCTTCTTTTACGATTCTTGTGTTAGCTACGATTAGGTTGTGCTCTGTGCAAAATTCTACCAGACGGCTTCCTCTTTCGTTTCTTACCCCCAATCCATATTCACCTACTACGTTTCCTTCTCTCAATTTTCCTACTGAGGAATTCCAGTCACCCATGACTATTAAATTTTCATCTCCCTTCACCATCTGAATAATTTCTTTTATTTCATCTTACATTTTTTCGATTTCTTCGTCATCTGCTGAGCTAGTGGGCATATAAACTTGTACTACTGTAGTAGGCATGGGCTTCGTGCCTATCTTGGTCACAATAATGCGTTGACTATGCTGTTTGTAGTAGCTTAGAGCGCATTCCTATTTTCCTATTCATTATTAAACCTACTCCTGCAATACCCCTATTTGATTTTGTAGTCACACGACCAGAAGTCTTGTTCCTCCTGCCACCAAACTTCACTAATTCCCACTATATCTCACTTTCACCTATCCATTTCCCTTTTTAAATTTTCTAATCTACCTGCCCGATTAGGGGATCTGACATTCCACACTCCGATCCATAGGATGCCAGTTTTCTTTCTCCTGATAATGACATCCTCTTGAGTTGTCCCTGCCCGGAGATCCGAATGGGGGACTATTTTACCTCCAAAATGTTTTACCCAAGAGGACGCCATCATCATTTAACCATACAGTAAAGCTGCATGCCCTCGGGAAAAATTACGTCCGCAGTTTCCCCTTGCTTTCAGCCATTCGCAGTACCAGCACAGCAAGGCCGTTTTGGTTTGTTTTACAAGGCCAGATCAGTCAATCATCCAGACTGTTGCCCCTGCAGCTATTGAAAAGGCTGCTGGCCCTCTTCTGGAACCACACGTTTGTCTAGCCTCTCAACAGATACTCCTCCATTGTGGTTGCACCTACGGGACGGCTATCTGTATCCCTGAGGCACGCAAGCCTCCCCACCAACGGCAAGGTCAGAAACAACGCAGAAGTTGTTTGAGCACACACGGAAAAAAGTTAAGATTATACAACACTCGCAATCTAACGTTTCAGAGATTCCAGAGTGTAGCGCAGTCATAGAACAGGGTCGCCATGTCTAATATTAATGCATTAATTTGTTCTGAAAGCGGTGCTGATATTCAAGACCATAAAAGTGGGTTAAAAGCTGTGAGCTATCTGAGGAAGTTAACCTTGCATTATTGCGCAACTGTTTCACCAAGTATCCAGTCTAGCTTACGAAATTCCCAACCAGATTAACATTAATTATAATCTTTTAGTAGTCATCTTACAATAACCGGTGATACATATATAAAAAGACAATTTAAATAAAAAGAAATAAATCAGTTTATATTTGGACATTTATTTTAACATTGATCATTGTTCCGTTAAAATGTCAGCATATCAAACTTGATCCATAACTAAACTGGTGCCTTATTTAGGATTGTGTAAATGTGAGCTTGTAATCTTATGGAACAAATCAAATAGAGAACCAAGATTGGGAGACTACATACAACACTGCATTCATAAAATAACACATGAAGAACGTTGAAACAAATGCAAGAGGAAATTAACCACAACCAACTGATTCAATTTTCACCCAAAGAAGTTACATTCGTAGCGCAATCCTGTCCGTCATGAAATTACCACACACTCGTATACTAAATTCATACTAACTCTTTGTGAAATCTTCGCGAAAAGAATAACTGAGGGCTACTTTCACGCTCACACTACATGCTTCACGTGGTCAACTTGGTTTACACAAAGAATGTAACTCCACAATAATTTTGATAATTAAAATAAATTATATCGAAACGCAATTTACAAAAGAAAAATCTCGAACTAGTTACTATCGTCTTACTATTAACCTGATGGGTCAAACAATTGTATACGCACGTGGTACTGGTCTCACAAAGTACACCCCATGTGGGTTGAACATAAAGAAAAGTTGCTATATTGAAAAATATTGTCAACACGAGACGTTATAATCTCACACACATTCGCATTTAAGATTGATGATCTTAGTTAGAGTTGCAGATCAACACGTGGTTCCACGTTACTCACAAAGTAGTGACAAAGCAACTACCGGAAGATACTCTGTACTTCACACTCGAATTGCACTGTGTTGCAATTTAAGATAGCATTAGATGTTTTAGAGCTAAACCTGAAATAATGGTGATTAAATTTTCAGTTAGGCAGAACTTAAGAAATCCATTGTCCTACGGACTTAGCAGAGACGCGCTTAGCTGGAGATCTTACCACTTCAGACGCTCGCCGCTGACCGACTGACCTGGGCCCCTACTGAGCGTGCCTAACAGATACAAACGGAAGCGACCAGAGAGGCAGCTTCCTGTACCAACGTGACAAGGGACGAACAGGACCATACTAAGAATAGAAACCTCTCTACTTTTAGAAAGCATAGTTACCTGTTCCGACGTTGGTCCTACTGTTCTCTAGCAGACAGGCTTCTCTGCTACCATCAAGCATGCAACTAGAAATACATTTGCTCGTTCATCCTCACACACAGAAAGGAAGGGGGATGACAGTATCTTATCATATACAGTTTATAAAAGAAAGCGGATGTAGGTTCCGTATGAGACTGTGTGACACGAATTACATATAAACTGTGTTTTAAAGTGTAGTAATGTGACAGATCATTCTTGTTTATGTGTAGTAACACGTTTCACTGCTCAGCCTCCTCCCAGATAGTCAGAAACACCACAGTAAATTTAGAAGAGGAATTTATGCTATAAATGACAACAGATTTAAGAAATTAAGATGAAAGGAATCCAACACAGACCTTTCAAACTTTCATGAAATAACTCATTATAACGATTAATACTAAATATTATTTAATCAGAAAAATTAAAAAAATTAACTTCAAACGCCGTATCGAAGCCTTTTACTTAAATATTACGAATCCAGTTTTTCAATTGCGAGACTAACACCTCGCCAGATTATAACTTTAACTCACAGTGGACCATGACAAAATTGAGACAATACCTTACATCTATTAGAACAAAACTTACATCTAAGAAAACATATTAAAGGAACACAAATTTAGATATTTATTATGCATAAAAAATTAAGCCTACACATAAAGATATTCACACCAAAATCTACTATATTATTATTGAATATAAGGCATCACTCATAGAACTTTTTCTGGTCCTTATGATGATATAAACCCTCACATTTCTAGTTTCAGGGTGTTGTAATAAATAGCTACCTTCATGTGGTATATCACTTATTATGTAAGGTCCAGAATAAACTTCTAGCAACTTCTTATTCTGTATCTTCATTAAAGCTGGCTTCAGGTCATTTTTAACATTATATGATCCTAATACTATATACTAAAAGGTTACCCATTTCAGTATTATAATTTTGCCTTTCTTTTTAGAGCAGCAAATTTTAACTTCTCTAAGACTAGTTGGATAGTGTCTTCTTTGCGTCTTGCCACTTCAGGAACTACAGGTATGGGAAATAATCCACTCTTTCTTTTCAGGTTCATTAAGCATCAGTTAAAATGTGTATGATTGGTAGACAAATGCGGTAGGTTATTGACTACATTTTCGAATACAGATACATGGTCTATCCACTTATATTGTTACCTGGGAGCATATGATCTAATAAATCGATTGAACGTTCTAAACACTCTCTCAACTCGGCTAGATTCTGGATGGAGTCAGCTTATTAACATGTGTTTGATCGTACTCCCTGTCATACAGTGTTTTCATTTATTTCTAAAGAAATATGAAGCATTATCAGATAATATAATGTGCAGTCAGTAATTTTGAGGAATACATGCCTTCCATATCCTAACGTTGTTATTCCTCTTGTAAAATAAGTTATCATTATACAACTTATATTTAACAGAACAGTTTTCTCTTCATTTATCATTCGACCTCTTATTTGTTTCTAGTATATGTCTCCCTTTTGTAACAGCCCTAGATTTTTACACATAGACAGATATTGACTTTTGAATGGAGAATTCTTAACTGTCAGTGTTCTAAAAGCAGATGATTGTTCAACAATTTCATTTAAACCATTTTAGCCTTATGGCAGTCACGATAGAGGATCAGCCACTACATTATCTTTTCCGCTAATGTGTATTAATTCTGTATCATAAACCTGAAGCACTAACGCCCATCTTGCAAGTCTAGCATGTACTAATTTGCAGGTCAATAGAAAGCATACGGACTGGTGGTGTGTGTATACTTTAAAGTGTTTTCTATAAATGAAATAACTGCATTTTTCCAATGCCCATTTTACAGCCAACACCTCCAGCTCTGTTACGGTATAATTATGTTCGCTGGATGGTATAACGTGACTCACAAAATCAATTATTCTGATTTGTTTTTCATCCCCTATTACCTGGAATAAAGATGCGCCTAATCCAGCTAAAGCTGCACAGTGAATAAACTAAAGTCTTCAGTTACATTAGGGTGGTACAAAATACAAGGGTTAACCAAAACGTTTTTGATGTGTTTATATACTTCTGCACAGTTTGTTGATCAGTACCAAGGTGTATTTTTCCGAAACAAATTTAATAAAAGATCGTTACCCAGTAGGTTGTTGGGTACAAATTTTATAAGAAACAAGGCCAAACCTAGAACTAGATTTCAATTGCCATTCGTTTGTTGCATGTGGTATGTTTCTTAATGCGTCCAGTTTTTTTTTTGATTGGGTTCGAGTCCCATAGGTGATATAATGTGACTTAAAACATTTAATTTCATTCTTAGCAAACTTAGACTTTTTAAAATTTGGTGTTACACCATAATAATTGAATTTCTTAAATACCTTTTCTAAGACTTCGATTTGTTCTTCCCAAGGTTCTGTAGCGAGTAGAATATCATCTACATATGATGTAATTGCATTTAGTAACTCAGGTCATATCACTGTATCCAAGACTGCTATGAACACTCCACCACTTACGTTTAACACAAAAGGCTTTATCTGAAACTAGTAGCTTCTTCCAGAAAATATTTGTGATCACATTATGTTGTGTATAATCATGTTTTTTCTCAGACTTGTTTTTTAAGCTGTAAGTTTAATTTGCGCTGCTATTTTTCCTCAACATAGGAAATATTTTCACTGGTTGACAATAATTTGGAACTTTAAATGACAAATTTGTAGAACTAACAACTGGAATATGGAAGGGACATGTCCAAAAAAGACTGTATGAAAAGAATGCTAAGGTTATTTGGCAAAAAACATCACTCACATAAAAAAATACACAGAAAGTTGATTCCATTTTATTTGAAAAAGGAACTTAAAGGAACATGTTGAATCCATCTTCACTTAAACTGTGGACCCAACCAAAAGTAGATATGAAAGCAGCCCTATCAAACCAAACGTAAAAAAACTCATTAAACTTGCATTACTACCAAGTTTTATGTATATTATTTTTGGTGTTTGCTTTCGGTGTTAGAGTTGATTGTGTGAGCTAGGGTACAACACGTTTGGAGTTCCTTTTGTGAAACCACAGAACCCAATTTACTTATCTTTGTTTAGTGTTAATGGTGGGCATGATAATTTAGTGCCATTAAGGTGTCCTTTTTGTAATTTCCCTTGGCACAAATAGCCATTTACTACAGCTGTAGAAGCTACCTGTTCTGAATGTAGGGGAATTAGTCATCTCGATAGTAACTGTACTAATTGCAAATCGTAGATGATTCGCTGGAAGAATTATTTGTGGTTAGATTTTTATGTCTGGGATGGTTAAATGAAAATGTGTGTGTTTTTCTAAGCGAATTATGGGAGAAATACAGTACAAGAAATGATGGAAACACGAGTTACTACTAACACGAAAGCAGTTTCTGCCTTAACTTAGCGAGTGCACACGTTAAGAGAGGAAATGGAGCACGGGAGGCAGAGAAATTTCGAACTTTATCGTGAGTTAGAAGCTGGGAACACGATTCAGGTTCAGTCGCAACTAGACAGAAATAGCTCCCAATTCTAAATTTAACGTATTTAAATAGCACACTCTCTCCACAAATGATGCACTCGTCAGAGAAATTAATAGAGTCCCAGCATGGGAGAATTTCGATGGAACAAATGAGGCAGCGTATAACACCATTTCCCAGGACAACAGAAGCACGAAGTGTTAGTAGTAAGCGTTTCTACTGACATTTGTGGCGTGTTTCCATCAGGCCTTTGCGTACTGCATTAGGGCTACGTGGCAGTTAGTTAAGGATGGAATAAATGAGTGGGGAGATGTTGAGTGTGGGAGACACTACACTGTGAATTGGGGGCGGAATGTCTTCAACATGTAACTAATTAGTTTTTAGGTAGGTTAGTGAGGGCCATTTACTAAAGATTTGGTACTGATCTTCTCGGGAAGGACGAGGAATGTTGCGCCACAAATAAGTTTAGTCATGTATTTAGGGAATTATTCAAAATTTTGGTCAACCGTGGCCGGAAGGTAGAGCTTACGGGAGCGACGGACACGTCAGGTAGGAGGAATTGGCAATGTTGTTATTAAGCAACCGCTTCTGCGAGTCAGGTTTACGACACCATTCACAGGCGAGGAAGCATTGCAGGCACTATAATCAAATGTGGAGACAGATGTGTAGTAATCAGGTCCAATAAGAAACACACGCATTCACACAAGCACAACTCATACAGACATGACCACTGTCTCTGGGCGCTGAAGTACAGCTTAGCATGACTCAGGCCCCAATCACCATGATAAGTGTTCTGCCAAAAGGCAGGTTTCACTTGGTAGTTCTCCAGGCTGTCTGGTCTTCTGCCATCATGTTCAGGTCCGCATAATTTCATCTTCCCTTTATGTCGTCTATCATCTTGTATCTCGTTCTTCCTCTCAGTCCTTCCAAAGCATCGGCTAGCAAGCACTCTCTTCTCAGTGAATGTCCCAACCAGTTCTTTTTCCTTTCTCTTATAACCTCCAGCAGTCATCATCTGTCACAAACCCTTTCCAATACTCTTCCGTTACTCTTTCCATCCAGCTTATACTCTCCATTCTCCTCCATATCCACATCTCAAATACTTCTAACATTTATTCATCCTCTCGTGTGAGCGTGCATGTTTCTGCCCCATATAGTGCTGTACTCCAGTCAAAACATATGCCAAGCCTATTCCTTAGACCTTTATCTAATATGCCACATAACAGTCTCCTCTTTCTGTTGAATGCCTCCTTCGCTATGGCAGTTCGAGTTTTCACCTCCTGGTAACATCTCAAGTCTTCAGTTGTAGTGCTTCCAAGACATGTAAATGCACTTACTTGGCTAATGTTAGCTTGTCCTGTTTTAATACTGGACAGTCTACCTCTTCTACTGATGACCATACTCTTTGTTTTTGCTATGTTTATTTGCATCCCATATTCCACACAGGCTTCAGTCAGATCTCTCAGCATGTTATTCAGTGTTCGCTCACTTTCTGCACTAGTACCGTGTGATCAGCAAATCGTATACATTCTATTCTCTTTCCGCCAATACATATTCCTCTTATCACATATAAGCTTTTCGCAATAATCTCGTCAAGGTATTCATTAAACAACAGTGGGGGCTAACACCTCGTCCAGTGCTGCTTCCTTCTGACAGTTGATTTCCAATTCTTATCCTCAATTTCTGGTCCACGTATAGATTCTGTATCAGTCGCCTCTCTTTCCAATCTACTCCTTTCCTCTTCAATATATCCATCAACTCGTTCCATGGAAATCTGTCAAAAGCCTTTTCTAAATCTTTAAAAACAGCAAAGATTTCTCTACCTTTCTCCATATATCTTTCCCATATAGTTCTTAACAGGCCAATAGCATCTCTTGTTCCTTTTCCTCTTCTAAATCTGAAATGCTCCTCTGCAGTCCCTCTATCCAGCTTGCCATATAGCCTTCTATTCAACACTCTCAGCAACAATTTAGTTGCATGAGAAATTAGACTGATGGTCCTATGCTCTTCACATTTTTTAGTGTTTTTCTTTTTCTCTGTTGGTATCATAACTGTTGCCAGGAAGTCCTCAGGCCATTCCCCTCCGTCATATATCTCATTACAGAGGTAGACTTTTTCTTCTTTTGCATTGTTTCTCAGACTCTTCACCAGTTCTGCTGGCATTTCAATTCCACATGCCTTCCTATTCTTCATCTCCTTCAGCGCCTTTTCTACTGCTGCTTCCAAGATGGTGAATCTCTTTCGATCTTCTTGCACATATTGCTCCTCTTCAAGATTAATGTCGCTTCATTTTTCATCCCACTTACGCAGATATTCAATATATTCCTGCCGTCTGTTCAAAAGCTCCTGTGGTTGTTCTGCTAGAGTACCATCCGCTCTTTCTATTTCCATGTTATTCCTCTTTCTTTTACGTTCAAACACTATCTTACTGCCAGTCTATACATCATTTCCCCTTGCTTCTTCAGTTTCTCTTCTTAATTCATTATTCAGTTTCCTGTACCTCTTTTTGTCTTCTTCAGTTTCTACATTTTTGCACATCCTCCACTCTTCCATCTTCTGCAACATGTTTTCTGTTACCCAACCTCTCCTGCTACTTTGGGATACTATAATTGCTAGTACTTCTTTGGAAGAGTTCATGAATCCTTATCTTTGTCATTCCATCTGTCATTAACACTTTCATTAACACTACCTCATTCCCATTTTTCCATGGATCTGTTTACAAATCTGATGTCTTTTCTACCTCTTTGAGTCTGTCTATGGTTAGTCTTTCTTTTGATTTACCTATCCAGACTTATTTCAACTTCACTTGTATTTCTCCCACAAGTAGGTTGTGGTCTGGATTTATATCCGCTCCTGGATAAGGTTTGGAATTCTTCAAACAGTTCATAAACCTCAGTCCAACTGATGTGCTTCCCTATTCAAATTTGATATCCATGTGTAACGTCTCCTTTTGTGGTGTTCAAATAATGTGTTACCTACTGCTAATGAATTTCATTTACAGGAACTAATTAGTTTTTCCCCTCCCTCATTTCCCCAGCGCCCAGAGACAATGACCATGTCAGTGGGAGTTGTGTTTGGCTGAATACGTGCGTAATTTCTATTTCGGAAGGAAAACTTTGTCTTAAAGCTCAGTACTTAGACTGGTTTTTCATTGTGCATGTATGAAGCTCAGTGCCTCCTCTATATGGTGAGTAGCAATCTGTTCTTCCCATATTGTTATTCCATTGTTTGAATTCACACAAAAATGAATTTACAATGGAGCATGAACACCATAGTAAAATAAATTTTTACGTCTATCTTACATAGCAAAAATAGCAGAAAACGATTGCTACTATCCCACATTACACGACAAAATATATATTAAAAAGTTGTACCTAAGTGGAAGTAAAATAAAATAAAAGACAGCATTATCTTAACATGGAAACATGATAACGGAAAAGCTCAGTTTACTGTCATCCCACATTGGCAAAAAAAAATTCCGATAAAATCTGAGTTACTAAACTCGTGTATGGGTGAAACGGAATATGAATTTCCATTCTGCCTTATGATTTAGATTTGCTTGGCTTAACTACATGATTGTCGACATTACTCCTTCAAGTGGCAACCATCACTTCCCCTCTCCAGGTGATTTAGTGCGCCGTCTGTAACGGTCCCGATTACGATCCAACATTTCCTCTTAACTTTTCTTGTTTACTGCCATATTTATTTTCATTTAAATTTGTTACTTTACACAGAATGTTCAAATCTTTCTGTCTTTGTCTGAGATGTAAGCAAGTCTTCTTACAGATATTCGTAACAGTAAATTTTGCAATAAGGTTGATAGATGGCTTCTGCGTAACAATAATAATATTTGTAGTAATTAATAAATGTATTACGGCAAGGTCATATAGCTCACTTTCTTAAATGATCATAAGAACTTATACGATCAAACACCCAAAATTTTCCTACACATCATACTCAAGAAATTATGAGTGATTTGAGTTCACATTGTTCACTATTTTCGGTTGTAGAGGTGCGGCAACTGTACTGGATGGTTAATTTCGGTTTTGTTATAATTGTTGCATCTTTGTATCGATTTCAGATGTCGAAAAATAGAGGCTATCAAGGCGCTGTTTGATCATGCCTATGTTTACTCCATGAGTAAACGAAAACTCATTTGTCGTTGAAGTGCTATCTTAAGGCTGAATGTACTCTGTTAATCAGTCACATGTCGATGTTTTCAGATTAATTCTCTTTCTAATGCAAGCGTCTTGCTTACTATTAGTGGAGAAATTTTTTCTTTCATAACAGGTAACGAAGGTATCCTGGAGTTCTAGCCGATGTAGAAATGGCGTGTAGAAGAGACCTCTTAAGATCAGTAGCTCCATACTACGCCACCTGCAGGATTTTCGGGTTGACGCCGTTCACAGTGGACACAGAAGTGTGAGCTACGGAGGACACGTGCTGGTACACTGTACGCAGCTGTTGTTCTCGTCATTAACGTGGCAATAACAGCACATGTGGTAAGCTGGTTTCAAGCTATAATCGCGAGAAAGAAAGGATTCCATCACTTTTGTGTGGCTGGTTACCTATATGTTGACATTTTATGCCACCACGGTGACGGCGGTCACCACAGACTTGTTTCGAAACATCCACAACTACCAGAGGATCCTCAGTCTTTGGTGATTCTTGAGTTTCTCCCGGCGTATTTGATAATCAAAATATCCACAGGTGTACTGTCGGTCTACAGTGTCCAACGTGCACAAATTTGGGCGATCATACTGTAACCTCCCCGCAAAAAATGTAAAATGTGTGTGAATGTGAGCCAGGAGTAACCTTCCCACAAAATTGTTTATATTTAAAAATGTGAGCCAAGTGTAACCTCCCAGCAAAGAATGTAAATGAAAATGTGAGCCAAGAGTAACATTCCCACAAAATATAATAACCTACAATTAAATGAATTTTTAAATATTGTAACCTCTGAACAATATTGATTTTAATGTAACATCTGAACAAAATGGGATCCCATTTATAGTCTCTGTGCAAAGAATGCATTCACACTTAATATTCCCACAAAATTCCATTCTCATTTAATGTCAAGTTCGGAATAGAAAAATTCCTAAACCCCAAAAGTAATAAAAAAGTTTAGTAACCTGATAAATTTTAGGAGGACAGCAGCGCTGCCCTTCGGCCCTGTATTCTGAATAAAAAAGCAAAAATTTTTATCTCAATAAAAACCACAGTTATATCTGCTCTTAAGTTGGAATTTTTTGACACAGCTTCGTGCAATGTTGGCATATATTTTTTTTTAAATTATTGAAAGGAATGATCATGTATTTGAAATATTCTTTAAATTGAAATGAACGCTTTTCTTTGAAAGAGTTGCTTTATATTATAAAAATTATTATTGGGGCAGTTTTTTGGAACAAATAAAATTACAGTTAACATACATCATTAAATATGCGCAAGGCTGCTTCTTTACCTTCTACAACAATACTCATCCACCAGAGTCGCGAGCAGAGCCCACAGCCGACGAATGCCGACTCCCACCGACCTGCACGGACTGACTACTACTACTGTCGACTGACAACTACTACTGTCGCGCCTGCGGTCAAGCGCAGACTAGCAAGAGCTAACGATAAACTAATCTCTGGTCAGAGATTCTGTCATGCCTCGCCCATCGCCGGCAGTGAATATGTCTTTCATAACCCTCCACTGGGGGAGGGGGGGGGGGGGGCGGGGGCAAAAATTTGGCAGCGATGGTGAGTCAATTGGACTTGCCATGAGCAACAAATTTTTCTGAACTAAGTTTACAATCACAGAATATATACATATATATAGGTGCAGAACATGAAATAAAATATAGTGCACATGCACTGAGTACAGAACATATCAGGCGATGACAAAATATATACACAATGACTACAAAACATATTCACAAATGGCAAAAGTGCACACGCACTGTAACACTCTTTAGCATTTTTACAACAAATAAACATAATGAGTACAAATCATATTGACAAATGACAAAAGTGCACATGCACTGTAGTTCAGAACATATCAGCAAATCACAAAAATCTATAAACAATGAATACAAATCATGTTAACAAAATGACGAAAGTGCACACACACTGTAGTACAGAACATATCTGGGAATTACAAAACGTATACGTAATGAGTACAAATGGCATAAAGTGCACACGCACTGTAGAAGTCTTTAAACATTTTTGCAACAATAAACATATCAAGGAGTGAAATAAAGTCCACACTCATTGTATAAGTCCTTAGCATTCTTACATAACATATCATGGAATGAAATAAAGCGCACACGCACTGTATAAGTCTTTAGCATTTTTACATAACACGTCATGGAGTGAAATAAAGTGCACACGCACTGTAAAAGTCTTTATCATTTTACAAGAATTTAAACGCATTGTATAAGCGTTTACCATTTTACAAGAACTAGGAAAGGAATGGGAAGGATTGCGTAATGGTTGTAGCACTTTAGGTTGCACGCAGCTGCACTGAAAGTCCATATCTTTCTATAGAAGCACAACACCAAGTGAGACAATCTGAAGTTCTTTTCCTTGCAGTATTAATCAGTGTAGCCAAGACACTGAAATGTCGTAATAATATTCCATGCTATCATTTTGGTAGTACACTAGGTACACCAAACAGTGGGATTATTATAACATCTCCATCGCTCAAGGTGGTGGACAGCATGTCGTGTCAACACCACGTTCTTGTAGAATACACCTACGTAGAATTAGTGCAAAAACCAAATATAGTGCTCCACGATCATGAGGATAGACAGGACAAATGGATATAGCAGTAATTTATGGTAATTAGGTCAGAAGGTGAAGGACATTAAGTCACATAGTAGTCTTCATTGAGAATTACACTAGTCTAACAGCTGATATGAGTAATTGGTGGCACTCATCACCCAGTTACTGAACATTTCTGTACCATGTATATAGTATTACAGAATAATGTTCATAAATCGTTTGTTTACAGAAAACATTGGCACTCACTGCCCAGCTACAAACCATCAGAAGTCATCATTCAAAACAGGAGCTAATAAATGGCATAGTATTAACATAATTCACTTAATTATAGTAATCATTGGCATCATAGGTCATCTTATTACAGTAATCAGTGGCATTCATTGGCCAGTTACAAAGCATTTTTTTTGTGTATTATTCAGAAGTGATCATTCAGAATGAGTTAATTATTGGCATAGCATTTATACATAATTAATCTAATTATAGTAAACACTGGCATCATAGGTCATCTTATTACAGTAATCAGTGGCATTCATTGGCCATTTAAAGAAGCATTTTTTGTGTATTATTCAGAAGTGATCATTCAAAATGAGTTAATTATTGGCATAGCATTTATACATAATTAATCTAATTATAGTAAACATTGGCATCATAGGTCATCTTATTACAGTAATCAGCGGTATTCATTGGCCAGTTACAAAGCATTTTCTTTTTCTTTTTTTTTTGTGCTAGCAATGCATTGCGTTGGGATCGATAATTAATAACAATATTTGCTTTTGAGTTATTGCTGCAAATGAAGATGTGTAACGTCATTCGTCATGAGTCAGCTGTAGCAAGGTTATGAAACAAGTAGAGTATATGTGATCACATTCATAAATGACATAGGTTTAATGAACAACTGCTTATAGCACATTAATTTCATGAATAATTTCTCCTGCAAAATATACAAAAATGGATTATTAAACTGATAGAAGAAACACATATTATGCTGAAAAGTAGTGAACTTCGAATTAACAGGTAGTGAAATGTGTATAAAAAATATATGTGTTCTCTAGCTGTCCTTTCCAAAACCTTCAGTCATCATACTATGCGATATAAGACATACTGTCAAAACGAACTGCAACAAATACTTAAATAACTACATAGCATAAATACATAAACTTCAACATTATCCTCATCTGTAAAGAAAAAAAACTTTGTTATCCGTATTATCATAACTCCATTATTATCATCACCTGTAAAAAAAACTTCATTGTCCATAGTAGCATATTCTTCATGATTATTCATCACTATTCAATATCATCCGCAAAAAAGTCACTTCATTATTCATTATACAACTATTCCGATATGGACCTGCGTATAGAAGCTCAAACTAACTGTATCTACTCCTTCCTCTGTTGGATAAATAGTGTGTACGTACTAATATCTTCTGTCCAATGTGAAAGTCACGACGTGTACAAATCTGTTTTTGCTGTCTTCTCCGGCGCTCTGCGGCACGTTTGATGTTGTTCAGCGCAATATCAATTATTTCATGGTGTCGTCGTCGACGAGACGTAGGAAAGGTTACTAATTCTTTAATTTTGTTAGGTGCTTCAACATTTTTCAGTATAACAGACGGAGATAGCATAGTCGATTCATTTGGTATGGAATTAATTACATCTTGGAATGAGAGTATGTGTGTGTCCCAATCAATATGTCTTCTATGGCAGTATATTATACACAGTTTACCACTTTCTTTCATTAATCGTTCACAAGGGTTCGAAGAAGCATGATACCTGGATATATAGATCGGAGAAATGTTTCTAGCTCGTAACATAGGTGTCCATATAGCAGATCGAAACTGTGATCCATTGTCGGAAATTACTTTCAATATATGTCCTACATGAAATAGAAAATGTTTTACAAATGCTTTCGAAACAGTTTTAGCAGTAGCTTTGCGTAACAGAGTGAAGGTATTAAATTTTGAAGTGAGTTCAACAGCGACAAAGATGTAGCAAAAACCTCTATTAGTTCTGGGAATCGGACCAAAAATGTCTACAGCGGCCATATGTCTCAATTTAACAGGTACAATGGGATGTAATGGAGGAACATGTGAAGTCATGTCTGACTTAGCTTTCTGGCAGATTTTGCATGACGCTAAAACTTGTCGAATACGTTTCTCCATGTTGGCAAAATAACAGTTCTGTCTCAGTATAAGAAAACATTTTCTGGCTCCGTAACGTGCGTAACTTAAATGAGTATACCAGATTAATTTGTTAACAAGCCCGTCAGGAATGCATAATAACCAATTGTTGCTGTCAGGATGAGAGCGGTGAAACAGAATGTCATTGCGTACAGTATAATGGTTTCTAATGGTAACATTATTCTTATCTTGCCAAAGGTGTTTAATTTCTTTCCACACGTTGTCTTTACCCTGCTCTTGTGCTATGTCTTGTAATGACGACGAAATGAAATTTTCAAATGCAACTTGTTGAATGTACATGACGCTGAAATTTGCTTTGCAGAAGTTGGTTGTGATGTCTTGCTGATTGTTGCTGAGAGAACGAGATAGCGCGTCTGCTACAACATTTTGTGCGCCGGGAATGTGAACAATTGTGAAATTGTGTAAATTTAGCCGAAAGGAAAAACTGTATCGCTCTATGGTCTGTATAAACGGTGGTATGTCTTCCATAAAGAAAATGCCGAAATCTCGTAAATGCCCAAACAACACATAATGTTTCCAGTTCTGTAACAGAATAATTTCGTTCAGCAGGTAACAGAATGCGACTTGCAAAAGCGATGTTTTTAATTACTGTAGAACCATCTTCTTCAATTTCCTGAAAAATATGTACTCCTAAGGCTGTGTTAGAACTGTCAGTGGCAATGGAAAAATTTCTGGTAAGATCTGGGTGCGATAAAAGTGGTGCATTCAACAAAGCATGTTTCAAATAACATTTCGTGAACAAGATTCTGTGTGTCAAAAGTATTGCTTGCGTTACTGGAAAATGCAACCTGTACTGTATCTAGTCAAATTCTATCTGACGTGTTATTATTTTCAGGAGGATGCTGTGGCATTTCGACTATTTAAACTGTTCTGATATATCTTCCAGACGTATTACGTTCTGGATGATACCTACTGTGTGGTTCATTCATGATAATATGTTGTTGCTGATGTTCTTGCTGCTGATAAGGCTGAAAATTGTACTCATTATTTTTACGTCTGTCATGATAGTCATTTCTATACGGCGCATTGCGATAGGAACTGAAATAGTGTGTTTTCTGTACGTAGTTATTTCCTTGTTGCTGTGCATTACTATTTGTTGGAGCTGATGCTATACGTGCAGGCGGCGAAACATTAAAGCTTGGTTGACCTTGTACATTACATTGTTGGTTAGGTATGCTAACCGGTTGGTTTTGCTGCTGTTGCGGAGAAAAACCTCTATTGTTACTAAAATGTGTTTGCGACTGCTGTAAATTTTGTACATACTGATGATTACAATTTTATGTGTTATTAAAGTTACGGCGATAGTTGTCATTTCGGCAGTGTCTAAAGAGAACTGTCACTTTCGATAAAATTTGTCATATCGGGTTTTCTTTACTCTTCCTTAATCCTAGATAGGGCGATAGTTAAAGAGCTGTTTTGATAAATATAAAGGATAGTAGAAGAGAAGGCAGCAGTGCAGAAAACTAAAGATGAAACAGCACTACTACGGCTCGGGCCCTGTGCACGCTACGGCACATACTCATCGAACTGTAATGAATCCCCTGAGGTCAATTACGCGCTGCAAATAAATTTTAGCTTCTGCGTTACAGGCAATGCCGGTAAAAAGGCAAAAGCAAATTGTTGTATCCAATCCAGGGGGTGGATCTGTGTTCTGTCATTTTTAAATACTTTAAATTTTGTCACTGATAGAAAATGTTGTAATCAAAATTATCGTCTCTGTACGTCTGAACAGGTTCACGATTGTATGAGAATCTATTTGTCTGTGACTGTTCGGAATCTAACTCACGTACTCTCTGTAAATTACCTAAATTATACTGGCTGCGTGAGTCTGACAAATGTTCGCAAAGTGGCGTCTGCTGTGATGTGCTAAACGCTGAAACATTTTTCATCTGTGTTACCTCTTGCTGTAAAGTTGACAATTTTCTACGTAATGTACTATTAGACTGTGCAGGGAGGAGACCCCCAAGAGGGATCATTGCCGACAAAATTTTATTTAAATAAATTTTCAATGCATAATGTTCGGCCGTAGCCGGCTTGGGCATACTGTGGTGGAAGGTGCTGGCCGGAAGACCATGGTCGGCACATTCCTGCCACGTGCTCCTCGGTCAGACTCAAGTCCCACGGGTTGGTTGCGCTGACGGGGGCACGCTACTAGCAAGGCGCGTTGGCGGAATCAATCCTCCAATCAGAGACTAATCGTGTGATCACGTGGGGACGCGGCCGGGAGCGGCGAGGGCGGCTTGGAAACAGCTCCGCGCTCTCTTAGCTTCTGACCTCGGCCCCGAGTAGTCGCTCCTCTAGCCTCTGCCTCTCTGATGAGCAGACGGCAACCCCTCTTGGGGCTGCTCAGCCCTACGTAGGCACCACTGTACCATCATTACAAGAATAAACTGGGTCCATTCCACTCAATTAATTTTCATTTTACAACGCCCTCCGCTCCTGACTTCTATCCTGACGAACAAGACGAATCTATCTCACTGATAGTCTGCTGTAAATTTTGGAATTCAGGTGTTTGATTAAACGAAATCGGTGAAGCATCATCTGATTTGCTGTCATTATTACTTTAAATAACGTCAATACGACTGGCCAATTCATCATATTTTTCAGTCAGTATTTTTACCTGATCATCGGTTTTAGTGTCACAAGCATTAATTTGTTTTTGTATTTTACGTGTGGTTTCGCTCAATTCTTTAATGTCTGCTTTGATGACATCGGAATCCTGTATTACTTCTAATTGTTCGAGTCTGTCTGTCACTGTCTGAAAGTCTACTGTGTGTGTATCTGTTTTTGATTTTAGATCGGAAATTTCATCACGCAATTCGGTGTTCAACTGCTTGATGGTATTAATTTCGTCTGATACTGTAGCAATATTGTTGTTTACGTATGTTTTTGCTTTCGTATACAATTTACGTTTATCTTCCTGTCTCTGTGCGGTAATTGTTTCCATGACTTGTCGCTTTACTTTATTCTGTTCCTGTATAAATTTACGGTAACGCGTTTCACTGTTTTGTAGGTGGTGATGAAAACGTTCGTCAATTTGACTGTTCTGTTGGTCGAATTTCGCGTCTACTTTTGCATCCAGTGTGCACGAAAGTTCTGCTGACATTAATTGAAACTCGTCGCGTAACTGTGTTGCTTTTTCAGAGCATTGTTTACCAACTGCACTAATTTCGGCTCTAAGTGCTTCTGTTGTAGCTGCATGTCTATTATTTAATTCTTGAGCAACAGATCTAATTTCTTCACTACTTTTCCTAGCACAAGCCTTAATTTCTTCACGTAATTGTTCTTTTGTATCATGACATTGCGCGGCAACGGCTGTAATCTCTTCACTAAGCTGTCTGGAATTGTTGTCTAATTTTTCATTAATTTCATTAAGTTGTTGTTTGAGATTTTCATTTTTTTCATTAAGTTGTTGTTTGTTCTGTTAACTAAGTTGTTTGAAATTCTCGTTTTGTTTTTCATTAAGTTGTAGCATTAATGCTATAACTCGATCCATGCCAAAATTAGCTACTGTATCCTCTGTGCTGTGTGATGGTGTATCTGCATGTGTCACGCTTTGTGTAACCATTTGGTCATTCTGTGATTCTCGAAAAGGTTTGCCAATCGGATGTGCACTGTTAATCACTACACCGGAATTAAATAAATCTGTCGTGCTCTGATTACACTGTTCATTTTCGTTAGAAAAAATTGTCTGTTCACTACGTAAATTATGCAAACCGGGTGTTTCAAGCTGGGCAGCGTTCATTATAACAGAACGTTTCGCGTCATCAATTGTCGTTAAATTAACAGACGATACAACTGAATTGGTTTGCTCATCATTAGGATCAAAATCAATATTAGTGGTCAGTACGCACTGATTGTCTGTAAATGGAGGATTGTCATCATTACACTGAGTGTCCCAAATACTATCGGTCAAATTATTAGAATCGGCTATTTCGCTCATTGCACATCGCGATGTACTGTTAACAGTTTTTCGCGGCATTTTTCACAAATCACAATTAAGCACAAAAATGAAACAAAGACAATGCAAAATGCAACAAACACAATCACAAGAAAGAGCAACAAATTGCCGATGATCTATGAAAGAAAGAGTAACAAATTAGTAAATGCGCTGCGCCAGATGCAAACTACATTTAAGTAAATAAGAGCAGATATATGACTACTTATCAGAAGATTCCAAAGAAATACGATCCTGGCCGGATGTCGCCGAGTGTAACCTCCCCGCAAAAAATGTAAAATGTGTGTGAATGTGAGCCAGGAGTAACCTTCCCACAAAATTGTTTATATTTAAAAATGTGAGCCAAGAGTAACCTCCCCGCAAAGAATGTAAATGAAAATGTGAGCCAAGAGTAACATTCCCACAAAATATAATAACCTACAATTAAATGAATTTTTAAATATTGTAACCTCTGAACAATATTGATTTTAATGTAACATCTGAACAAAATGGGATCCCATTTTAGTCTCTGTGCAAAGAATGCATTCACACTTAATATTCACACAAAATTTCTTTCCCATTTAATGTCAAGTTCGGAATAGAAAAATTCCTAAACACCAAAAATAATAAAAAAAGTTTAGTAACTTGATAAATTTTATGAGGACAGCAGCGCTGCCCTTCGGCCCTGTATTCTGAATAAAAAAGCAAAAATTCTTACCTCAATAAAAACCGCAATTATATCTGCTCTTCAGTTGGAATTTTTCGACACAGCTTCGTGCAATGCTGGCGTATATATTTTTTTTAAATTATTGGAAGGAATGATCATGCATTTGAAATATTCTTTAAATTGAAATGAACGCTTTTCTTTAAAAGAGTTGCTTTATATTACTAAAATTATTATTGGGGCGTTTCTTGGAACAAATAAAATTACAATTAACATACATTATTATATATGCGCAAGGCTGCTTCTTTACCTTCTACAACGATACGCCTCCACCAGAGTCCTGACCAGCGTCGCGAGCAGAGCCCACAGCCGACGCATGCCGACTCCCGCCGACTAGCACGAACTGACTACTACTACTGTCGACTGACAACTACTACTGTCGACTCGCGCGGTCAAGCGCAGACTAGCAACAGCTAACGATAAACTACTCTCTGGTCAGAGACTCTGTCATGCCTCGCCCATCGCCGGCAATGTATACGTGTTTCAATACATGCCGCCATCATCAGGTGAAGTGACGGACTGAGCTCCTGTGAACGTGCCGGCACGGAGATTCGTATGCTATGGCTGGTCAGGGGGAAGTGGGTTCGGTCGCGGCGGCGGCTGATTTAAATACCCTCCGCCCGCGGCGCGCTCCCTCCGCTGTCCGCGCCGCACGTCACGTTCGCGCAGTGGAACAGATTGCGACGGCGTCTGAGATGACGTCGGTGTGATGGTTCTGTCCGCCGTTGTCGTCACAACTATACGTTTGCTCGATTTACTCTTGATTAACCCATTCGCTGGTTCCCAAGCCTTGCTAAGGTTATAGCCACAGTCACGGTTTATGAGGTCGTCATTGGTGCGAATTTCGATGTGCTCTCTAACAACGCTGTCCCAGTATCTCGACGTCTGTACCATAATCCTCATGCGTTCATACTACATAGCGTGTTTTTCCGACAAACAATGTTCACCGACCGTCGACTTGCTCGGATACATCAGTCGGTGTGCCTCTGGTGTTCACGGCATCGATCCTCGACGGTACGCATGGTCTGACCAATATACGACTTGCCACATTGACATGGAATCTGGTACACCCCGGCCTGCCTCAAACCGAGGTCATCTTTGGCGCTCCCCACCAGTGGGACAGTGGTATCCTCGAGTCGCGCCATTTCTCCAGTGCGGCGGTGAGGATCTCCAGCAAAGTGGTGTTTGCAGGCTCTCTCGCGCTACTTGTAGCTGCTGCGACGTTGAAATTTCTGAGTATCGAAATGAAATGCACATACATGTTAACACTGCTCTCAAGTTGTATTGCACTTACCGCTGTTGCCAGGTATGTGGACCTCGTTCTTCTTGTGAGGAGTGACTTACGCCAACTCAACCAGTGTCTGAGAGCCACAGCGCAATGGAGATGCCAGCGGCGACCACTTGCGGAATGGTAACGGAAGGTGAGCAGTGTCTACTGTGCACTGTGCAGCCTGTCCCAGGAGGTCCTTTCGGCCCACCAGATATTCTTAGTTTTATTCATAGTGACAGCTCTGTGCATTATATCTTGGAATGCAGTTCCCGCTGTTTTATTACAGCACCAGAAACACTTAGTGGTGAGACATATTTTGCTTATATCGTGGCAGTCCTCACAGGTGTTAATGGTGTCAGCGGCCTCGCACGCGCTGTCCAGGGAGGCGGCGCAGACAGCGCCTGTCTTGTGCCGGCTACTCCTGGGTTCGTGTCTTCGCAGCTCTGAAACGGTAGAGCTGC
This sequence comes from Schistocerca americana, assembly GCF_021461395.2. NCBI lineage: Eukaryota > Metazoa > Arthropoda > Insecta > Orthoptera > Acrididae > Schistocerca > Schistocerca americana. The sequence goes on from NC_060121.1 coordinate 65,998,824, forward strand.
GTCACTTCTGCCGACTCGCCCGCAGCCAGAGTCCCACTCATCTACTTTACGGCGTCGTTCCTTTGGATACGCGGATGTTGGTGGCCTCCTTGTCATTCGTTACAACTTGCACCGTGGTTTTGTTAACTTTCTGGACAGTGTTCTAAAAAATAAAATAAAAAGAACAGTGAGCTGAACATTATTACAACAGTTCTCTGAACATGGGTTGTTCTGCAGTAAAATTCTATAACGGTATGATTACGAGCTTGTAGAATACTTGCCTATTACATGAATTTTTGTCAGAATCTCAGGTAGTTATTAAAAGTGTGTACTGTTGTAAATGATGAGACCTTATTTCTTCAACATTTTATCTCGCTTAGTATTGCGCAACAGAGCCAAGGGGTGCAAAAATGGATGTTATCAAGTCTGTTGTGCAGTATATCCAGGTATCGTGTTGCTACCTTCAATCAAAACCAACATGTAGCATCCCATCGGTGGAAACCATAGGAGACAAATCAAAACTGCTGCACTTTTTTCACTACATCAAACTTCCACGCAATTGGTACTTATTAATAGAAAGACTGAAATGATCTACTTAGACAAAGATATAAATTGCACCAATTTATAATTCTTGAAGCACATACTAAGTTATTACATTTAAGTGTAAGAGAAAAGTTCAGGAACTATAACTGGAATGTTTTTAGAGGGGTCAGAGTGTTGCAAGACACGACAGAGAATCTGTGTTCCTCAGAAGAATACAGAAGATTAACAAAGAGTATCAAATGCTAAATGGAGGTACAAGATGGGTCAACAGCAAAAGGCCACGATTAGTAGCTGACGTAGATGAGTGTATAGCATGTTTCGTCACTGTCTTCACACGGACGTCAAATATGGGTTGCTGCAGCTCGAAAAACGTACCGCTACAAAAATCATACTAGTGTTAATCTCGGACTACTACTTGCTTTGTTCCATAGAGAAATGGGAGCAACACAATCTTAAACACCACGTCAGTTGGAGAAACCGTAATTAAACATAATCAAGCATCAGTGAAACTGAGACCATATCGAGGCCTTAATCACAATTATTACTTCCTTTGATCCAACCCACCATGTCTCAGGTGACCCGAATTCATCATTGGAATGGAAGACAAAAGATGCACTGCCTCGTCAGTTGTGACCTTGACCTTGTTACACTCGTCATATGCTCAGTCAGTGTAAGCCGCTGAGCGTTAAGATGGTAACCTCACTGCACATAAGATTCACTTTCATCCTCTCAATGTACTGACTCTGGCTCAAATATCGAGCAAACGACGCAAATAGCATCATATACTCATCTGACACAGACGAAGAGACAACCATTGCAAATCAGAACTCACTTTTCAATATACTATGGCAGAACCACTTCTTCATCCTGACAACTGTGGAATCCTACAGGTGTAATAGAAACTTTTGAAGAATATAAATATCCACAACATGTCAGATCGTGCCTGCACATCAAAGACTGGTTTCTGTCAAAGAAGAATATCACGCATTGAAGGAAACGTCAACTAAAATACCAAGTAAAGTCATAAATCCTCCTTCATATATACTGAACCTCACAACATTGAAACTGTGACATGTGATTATGAGTCGATATTTTCTGACTAACAACAGACCCAAGTTCTTACCTTGTATCTTCTCACTACACTATAGGTTATTCAGGTAAATCAGTATCACTAGATCAAAACACTCACGAAAATCATATGATGAAGTTAGACTATCATCAAATTAGACCTGACACAAAGGAGCTACACAATGCATGTAGAAAAATATATATACAACAGACATTTTTTCCTGAAAACTAACATATATCGAATTTTCTTACTAAATGACCATCTCTAATGACCTCAATATCAATGACGAGTTATTCTAGTCTTCGACCAGATAGAATTTACGTAGAGTCAATGCAAACCTCAGTGTATGGTACTTTGGAGGTACCATATTTCCTGATGTTCAGGTGTCTAGTGTAACATATCTAGTGTTTGTGCTTATATTCTAGTTAAGTTTCTTTGTGTAACCGGGATGTTCTCTTTTGAGTATATTTTAACGTTTTAAGGGTTTCTTTGCATGAGTGAGGTATTAGTCAAGTGTATGGATGGCATCTTCCATATGAGTGGCAATATATCCAACCGTCTTGCCACACTGGATCTCAAACAGCCAACAAAGTTCAGCAATGTCAGGTCTGGTTAGTACTTGGGTGAGTTATCTTCTGGATATTCCAGGTGCTCTTGGATTTGAAAGATTGGTATTTGGTTGTTGCACAATATGATTATTATTACTGTAGTTGCAACATGTGATGAAGAATTTGGTACACTTCAGTAATACTATTGATGAGTGTACACTGATTCTCAAAATTATGAGCGTGATTGAGAGAGTGTGCTGCGTTCTTACACATGATTTGATTGTAGATGTGGTTATCATGTACAGGTGGTCCATTGATCGTGAACGGGCCAAATATCTCACAAAACAAGCGTCAAACGAAAAAACTACAAAGAACGAAACTCGTCTAGCTTAAAGGGGGAAATCAGATGGCGCTATGGTTGGCCCGCTAGATGGTCAAACGGATATCAACTGCATTTTTTAAAGTAGGAACCCCCATTTTTTATTACATATTCGTGTAGTACATAAAGAAATATGATTGTTTTAGTTGGACCACTTTTTTCGCTTTGTGATAGATGGCGCTGTAATAGTCATAAACATATGGCTCACAATTTTAGACGAACAGTTGGTAACAGGTAGGTTTTTTCTAATTAAAATACAGAACGTAGGTACGTTTGAATATTTCGTTTCGGTTGTTCCAATGTGATACGTGTACCTCTCTGAACTTATCGTTTCTAAGAACGCGTGGTGTTACAGCGTGGTAACCTGTAAAAACCACATTAATGAAATAAATGCTCAAAATGATGTCCGTCAACCTGAATGCATATGGCAATACGTGTAACGACATTCCTCTCAACAGCGAGTAGTTCGCCTTCCGTAATGTTCGCACATGCGTTGACTATGCTGACGCATGTTGTCAGGCGTTTTCGGTGGATCACGATAGCAAATATCCTTCAACTTTCCCCACAGAAAGAAATCCAGGGACGTCAGAACCGGTGAACGTGCGGACCATGGTATGGTGCTTCGACAACCAATCCACCTGTCATGAAATACGCTATTCAATACCGCCTCAACCGCACGCGAGCTATGTGCCAGACATCCATGATGTTGGAAGTACATCGCTATTCTGTCATGCAGTGAAACATCTTGTAGTAACATCGGTAGAACATTACGTAGGAAATCAGCATACATTGCACCATTTAGATTGCCGTTGACAAAATGGGGGCCAATTATCCTTCCTCCCATAATGCCGCACCATGCATTAACCCGCCAAGGTCGGTGATGTTCCACTTGTCGCAGCCATCGTGGATTTTCCGTTGCGCAACAGTGCATATTATGCCGGTTTACTTTACCATTGTTGGTGAATGATGCTTCATCGCTAAATAAAACGGGTGCAAAAAATCAGTCATCGTCCCGTAATTTCCTGGTGCACAGAAATATAGTACGGGTGCAATCGATGTTGATGCATTATTATCAACACCGACGTTTTTGAGATTCCCAATTCTCGCGCAATTTCTCTGCTACTCATGGGCGGATTAGCCCCGGCAGAAGCAAAAACAGCAACTTGGGCATCATCATTTGTTGCAGGTCGTGGTTGACGTTTCACACGTGGCTGAACACTTCCTGTTTCCATAAATAACGTAACTACCCGGTGAACGGTCCGGACACTTGGATGATGTCGTCCGGGATACCGAGCAACATACATAGCGCACGCCCGTTGGGCATTTTGATCACACTAGCCATACATCAACACGATATCGATCTTTTCTGCAATTGGTAAACGGTCCATTTTAACACGGGTAATGTATCACAAAGCAAATACCGTCCGCATTGGCGGAATGTTACGTGATACCACGTTCTTATACGTTTGTGACTATTACAGCGCCATCTATCACAAAGCGAAAAAAGTGGTCCAACGAAAACATTCATATTTCTTTACGTACTACACGAATATGTAATATAAATGGGGTTCCTATTTTTAGGAAAAACGCAGTTGATATCCGTTTGACCTACGTCAGCGCCACCTAACGGGCTAACCATAGCGCCATGTGGTTCCCCCTTCAAGCTAGACGAGTTTCATTCTTTGTATTTTTTTCGTTTGATGCTTATTTCGTCAAATATTTGGCCCGGTCACTACCAATGGACCACCTTGCATAATTGCTTACAACTAGTAGCCAGTTTGGCTACAGTAGTAGAAAGTTTATCAAAATTCTCTGTTTTCTAAAATACTATTTTCTGCATTCACCTTCAGTACACCTACTTCATGTTCAAGCTATTACAGAGCTGTTGCATGACTACTAGTTTGTTAACCTGACTCGCTATAGTCTGATTTGGAGCAGCTCCTAGCCTATCATGTAACTCAGACTGTTCCCTTCTTCCACAAACATTATCCTCCTGTTCTTACACTTGTTTTCGACTAGTTATTGACAGTTATAGTTGTCTAAGATTTCCCTCCTCAAGTGCTATGTATCTGATTAGTTTTATAATTTCTTTGTAGTCCATTGTGAATTGTTGTTGTAACATGGAACTTTCATACCATAAAAATTTCCAAACAAACTTCTGAAGAGGGATAACTGAGGGAGTGAAGTAACATAAACCACAGTAAGCTGAATCCAGTCCACCTACCCAAAACAAAACAATATTAGTTTCTCCGCATGTGCGCAGTAAAAGGCAGAGTAATAAATCAGTATGGCGTTAATATCAGACACAAGCAGTATGCAGTAAGTATTAGTAGTCTGAGCCGCTTTGGATTTCTGACATTAACTTGCTCAGTTGACAACACTTACAAAGTTCAGAATACAATTCCTCTGAAGAAGTAAATTTACTGAAGTCATTAAATCTATGTATCGCAATGTACGCATTTAGCATTCTTAAGAAATTTGAAAATTATGAACTCAACTCTTCAATATCACAGCTAATATCATAGTGAGGGTGGGGAGGCGGAAGGGCCAAAGGATTGAAGGGTGGGGACTGGACCAACTCTCCACTCTACTATTGTGGAACTTTTACCACTGCAAAGTAAAACGATGAAATTGGCAGTCAGACTTACTCCTACTGCTCAATTCTAATTAAACTGGTATGTTGCAACGGCCAACAGAAAGCTAGTAAAAAGTTTCGTTACATGTACTAAAATCACCAACAGGCAACAGATAAACTGCACTTCCGTAAGAATGCTCAGTGGCACAGACACAGTTCCAGTAAATTAGTTTGGAAACTTTTTAGGATAGGATCCCATACAGTTGGGTACATTTCAAAGAAAGCAATATTTCATACAATTTCCAGAAACAAGTTTGTGCACTCAGGATATCAATATAGATCTCCAATGAAGCTTGCAGTCCAAGAAATATTTACCAGAAACTTTTTCTTCGTGCTAAACTAAGTTAGTAGCGATTTCACAAGATCAGAAAGTATAATCCAATGTCAGTAGTATCACTCAGAAAGTTCCACCTACGAAACATCACTATCTGACAAACTTCACCTACCAATATCACTAACTTTGCTAATCCTGATAAATTCCTTGAGCCATTCACAGTTCCAAAGTATCACTTTCGTACTAAACATTCAAAAAATCTTAAAAGTCCACCAACCTGACAAGAATCTCTGCAGGGCGTAATGAGCTAGCAACTCACATCTGACCATACAGCACAACTACAAGTTCCTTTTGCAGCAAGGCACAGGAGCAGCTGCCCATCCCAACTGAACACAAGTAGAAAACATAAAAATATACCAGTACACACTTACCACTTCAGTAGTATTATGCACAACCCTCGTTTCATGAAATCAACCTAAAATATTAATATGTCAGCACTACTCGGTAGTAATTTCTCCACACATAAAAAATATGGTCCCACAAAGGAAGAGAAAGACAGTGCCTTATCAATAAGCAACGTAATTGCACTTCGTCAAATGTGAATGTAACATTCCCCTTAGCGTGCACTCAAAAGACTCCTCTGACAACTTGAGAGCAGGGGTCCATGCACATGTGTATCAGTTATTGTGTCAGTATTTAATGAGCAACATAGCAATAAAGACATAACTAACATGGTAAGTTGTGTAAGGATTAAATTAAGATGCTTGAATGTAACAGTTGTTGACTAGAGTATATTTCAAAATGTATAAATTACCTTTCATTAACAAAGACCGACTAAAATGAAGTTCAATCATCAGATGAAAAAAGAATGGACTGTTAGAGAAACGCTATATTGTAAACTATGTATTGCATCGAATAAACGGGAGATGTTCTGTGATTTTTTTTTTCACAAAAATAGTTCTTCTTGTAGGTACGGAACCATTGTATTTTAAAATATTAAAACGCATGTTTAGTGGGTTACAATAATTGTTTCACTAGTAGATCGACGTCTACACTAGAGGCTGCAATATTCCAAATCCAAGCTCTGTTTGACTCAATGCCCAGGCGTATCAAGGCCGTTACTACGGACAAAAAAAAAATTAAAATAAAAAAAAAGGTTCAAATCGCTCAGAGCACTATGGACCTTAACATCTGAGGTCATCAGTCCCCTAGAAATTAGAACTACTTAAACATAACTGACCTAATGACATCACACACATCCATGCCCGAGGCAGGATTCGAACCTGCGACCGTAGCGGTCCCGCGGTTCCAGACTGAAGCGCCTAAAACCACTTGGCCACACTGGCCGGCTACTACAGCCAGAGGTGGTTGTTTTGGGTACTGATTTCTCAGGATCTATGCACCCTAACTGCGTGAAAATGTAATCACATGTCAGTTCTAGTATAATATATTTGTCCAATGAATACCCGTTTATCATCTGCATTTCTTGTTGGTATAGCAATTTCAATGGCCGGTAGTGTAGATAAAATTTAAAAGCCTATACATAACAGCAAAGTAAATTTATCACTAATAGTAAATTCCAAAGAATTCAAATAATTTAATTATAGCACAATACTACTATAGTAAGTTCTACAAATTTTCGTTGTGTTATTATATACCCTACATTTGTGAAGTTCATGTTTCCTTGTCTGACGCAGTGGAAATATTGAGTGGAAATTATCAGATGGTTATCACTGAAGTGCAGCTGCTCGTAGAGGTGCAGTGTGGACTGTAATTATCGTACGGCAGTGAAACTTGGTAGGTTTTCTAATGCGTTTACCTGGAGCTGACTTACGTCGGAAAAAAAATTAATTCCACGTTTGGTCTCCAGGCGCAAATCTGGGACTGTGAATGCGAGAAAGATTTATAGAAACGTTTCCATATATCATGGAGTAGTGAACATGGCAATGCTTCACAATTGCTAAATGGAATGACTGTCATTGCGACAGGTCAACTCACAATGCTGTGGGTTAACCCAGCAACAGCATCATCATTGACAGTTTGCATGATGACAATTTATTTGTACCAGTTTAACCAGTGAGTGCATGGACACAAAAAAAGCAAATTTCTTCGTGTATGAAATACATGAATGAAATTCTAATTAGACAGTAAACATTTTTAGCTAAGAAAAATACGTCACGACACACTGTAAAACAGGTGTTAGTAAGAATTTCAGTAAACTTTTGATTTAAGAGAGCATGCAGCTAGCGCTTACTGAACTATCTGTCAATAACAACTTATTTTTTCAAAACAATTTCAATAATATTTGCAATTTCAGAAAAATTGCGCCTGGCGCTTAGCAAATTATTAATAACCTTCGAATTAATAACTGTAACTCTGGAGCATGCTCCACAGCGCTCACTAAGTCTTTAATTGATAGCAACTGTGGTTACAAGGTATTTAAGATCAAAACGCGCCATGGCGCCCATTAAATGATTAATTAAATACCAACAGGTTTGTGCGAAGTAATCTCCCAACTTAAACGGTAACAGCCATCAGAATAAAGCCAGATGTGTTTAAGAATGTACATACAATAAAGTTGTTACTGTTTTACAGCTCCGACCTCTAACTGTCAGCAGACCGACATGAGGTGGTTCGGCCTTTTCCAACACTCGCACGGTGGTCGGTCGGTAGTCGCTAAGACAGCAGCGCCAGACCCGCGGCCGACCAGGGCAGCGGAAACCTGGCCTAAACTCTCGTCTGTGAACTGGGGAGATGACGTAGGATAAAATTCTAAATCAACAAACTGTTAAACAAAACGATGAACAATTACAAATGGGCAACAAACCAGTTCCACTGGAGCGAAATGAGAGTGAGGTTCCTTCGTTGGTCCGCACAAATACTGTCTGTACACAATAGCAATGGTTTGAATTAAAGTTACAAGAAACCGTGAACTCAGCCACAAGTCAGACAGTAAACATTGTTTCCGGAACATCAATATCGCCCCTAAACTCAAGTAGAATATGAGGCTTAGAAGGTGCAACGATTTGTCTGACAGTCCGAAATTTATAACATTTTGACTATCACATACTATACTGCTTTGGAACATCGGCTGCCTTAAGTGCTGGCTTATTACGCCTCAAAAAATTGTAGGATTCTTGTCGGTAAGCTCCACTACAAAGCAGCGCAGTACTTTGTCCTTCACGTGTAAACAAGTGCTTATCAGACGAAACGTCTCTCCAGATTCAGGAACTGGAATTGACCACATAGGACGCCGAGAAGTCTTGGATGGAAATTAGCGACTGATGGTTGTCGCTCCTCCCAGCAGTGACATCGGCGTCCAGACGCCATACGCGCCAACACGGAGACAGCAGCCCCACAGACCAGGGCACAGGCCGTCTCCTCCGCCACTCGCAGCGTCGACTCCCAAGTTCCTCACTGCCTCTGCTCTTCACAGTGTGGCGCACCCTCTGTACCCCGCGGCCTCACTCGTTGCCGACGTACCACACCCTCTCTCGCACTTCTCTCATACAATCAATCAGCTGGTTTTGAGTTTGGCTTGCAAGGAATGCGAACCGGCCCTCTAGCGATATATCGAATCGAGAGCCACGGTTCATCCTTCCCTACCAAAACCTCATCACACCCCATCCACCAATTTATCTCGAACAGGGAACAGAAAATTTAGCTTCCTCCCTTGATCATGGGGACATGCACTCTAGAAAACTTTCTAGTAGCAATGTTACGTACCAATAGGGTGACTGGGTTAAGAACCTGGATACCTTCACAAGGTCCTACAAAGCAAGCTGTCAATTTATCAGAAATTCGGGCCGTTCCTTGAGTCCTGGGAGCAAGGTTTTGGGCGAAACCTTATCACCAACACTCACTTTAAACTCGCTTTCCCCAAGGTTGTAATGGCAAGCCTGCCTCTTGTGTGTGATGCTAATATTTCGTCGCCTTAATCAGGCTAGGTGTCATTTCCTCAAGGAGCAGGTCATTAAGAGATCACAGGTTGGGCAAGGGGAACATGAGACGATGATCAAACATCAAGGAAGTGGAGGTACTTTCAAGGGCTACATGTTTGGCGGAATTAAATGCCAAATATGCCACGTACTGAATAATCGCACTTGTGGCGTGAATGAGAGTGGAAAATAATTGAGGCTGCCTTCAGATTGCAATTCAGTCTCTCCGTAAATGAATCTTGCAGACAGTTCAGCATAGGCATGGAGTGAGTTATCACACTGTCGTAGCAAAATCTTTTAAACTGTTGTAAGAGGAAGTGAGCAGCGTAGTCAGTGACAGCGGTACAGGGAGCGCCAAACATGAAAAATATCCCAGATAAATGACGAATAATGAACCTAGCGATAAGCCTGCTACTGGATACGAACCAGACAAATCTGGATGAGGCATCAACCACGACCAGGATATAATTACTGCCGTCACGAGTGCATGGCAGGGGCTCGAAATAATTAACAGAAGACAGTAAAAATCCCCTACGACTGTTGAAATAGGGTTTAGGAATTTACAGTTACAGCACTTCCCCCTCCAAACGCCATTTATCCTGTACAAGGTAGATCGGGTAAGAAATTCCCTAACCTTGCTAAGGATTCTACCGATTCCTAAATGGCCTCCAAACACAGTCTTCAGAAAGTAATGGAAAATGGCGCGCACCAAGCATCCCAGAAGACAAATCTTGGCCAGATTATCCCGCTTGCCCTGATAACACAATACATCCTGTTGTGGGTTATATCCCGGCACTGATTTGCCGTTTAACAACGCTTCCTTAATCTTACACAGAGCAGGGTCTTCGTCTTGAACAAACCAATGGACTCTGGTGGCCATTGTACCTGTCAAAGAGAACTGCAACTGTAATCATTCCCTTATATGTCAATCTGCAAAGTGGTATTGACATCCGACCATGTCTTCTGGCTGCTACACTTCGTTTTTTGTCAACCAATATATTTTCAGTAACATACAATTTCTCATTTGAAACTGATTTCCAGAGATCTGATATGATCAATTGCAGGCCTGTTCAACTATCAACTGAATTTTGTCTCACATCGTTGCATTTTAGCCTTTATCAAATTGGTTGTCATTAGTGAACATCCTCATTTACAAATGATGATCTGAAGTATTTTGGAAGTTATTCACTTAATTGAAGAACAGGAATGGATCGAATACCAAGCCTTGTGGTATTCCATATTTCACACTCCCCCAATTTAAATGTAATAATACTCCTGTGATGCAGTTTGTCGCAAAAAATAAAACTAGTATAATCTGTGCTGTTTTCTCTTCCAGGATTTAATTTCTGAGCTCATATATTGCTTTTTCAGCACAAAATTCTTTACAAAAGAAAACTAAGAGGACATTAGCAACATTTTCTCATTAAAGTTGGGCAGTACTTCATAGTAGGACACATTCTCAATAATAGGAAAAGTTAGGACTGTAAAAGATGTAATTAGAGGTCATTTGCTTATCACAATTTTTATCAGTGCCTACTGCTTCAACATATTTACCTTTCTCAGGATACTGAATTAACGACTCAAGTTAATCAGCATAACCAAGAAGTGCTCTTCTAGCAAGCTAATGGTTTTTGTAACCTTGTGATTGAATTTCTGAAACTAATATCTGCTCAAAAGGTTCAAATGGCTCTGAGTTCTATGGGACTTAACATCTGAGGTCATCAGTCCCCTAGAACTTAGAACTACTCAAATGTAACTAACCTAAGGACATCACACACATCCATGCCCGAGGCAGGATTCAAACCTGCGACCATAGCGGTCGCGCGGTTCCAAACTGAAGCGCCTAGAACCGCTCGGCCACATCGGCCGGCTAGTATCTGTCTGCGAAATATTTGCGTGTTGCTGCAACTGAATTGGTGAATTGGAAAAAGGCTCATGTCCCAGAGGGTAAATTTTCCAGGAGACACAAAAAATTGTTTTACTCCACAGAGGGTTTAAGTATGATGTCATGGAGTTGCTGTGTAGCAAATGGCCCCAGGTAGAAGCAAAATGTGCCATTAAAACTTAATATGACGCTACACCACAAATAACCCACACTCACACATTTGTGTGTACCAGATTCGAAAGGGTAGGGATATACGGAACATGATGAGTGAATGAAAATAAATTAATGAGCAGCGATGTGGGAAAACTCTGAGCACAAATCAGTCCCTGCTCCAAGGGGATCCTGAGTAGTGCTTGAAGGTAAATGCCTGACTGTAATGATCGTGCAGAGTTATGGAGTGGGGATTCGAGGTTGATTGATACTCTTCCAAAAAAAAAGTCATCCAGAGAGTCTAGCGTGTGTGCTTAATTTTCCCGGTTGGTGCAACAGTCGTCTATGAGCGGTTGACACAATTTATTACTTTTCTTTTTGAATTCCTTTTTTATATCCATCGTAATTGGTATTTCGATGTTGTGCTGCAAGACTGTACTCATGCTTTGAGAGTGTCGCCGCCAACAGATTCGGAAAACGCAGCACAGCATCTCGCAACGGTGGATGGAACACATTAGATGCGTACGCATGTGGCATAAAGACAAATCACCACTGGTTAAAAGCAGGCTCAACTAAGGACATACGTTGGAATATGAGAGAGCAAATAAGTTGTGCCGAGTTAGTGAATTTTGGGAGAGCATCATCAAAGAATTTAGTGAGATTAGGCTTCATAATAGTCTCGATATTAGTCGAGCGCCATCAACTAAGTTCGGCGTGGAATCCTTTACTGGCAACATTACACCAAGAACGCACCCAGCAGTTGACGCTTCGCAAGTGTGGGCAAGACTGAATGCGCCGAGGATTGAACGGCGGTCGCCGTTTCCTCCCCCCTACCCCCCCCCCCCACCTTCCTCCCTCCCCCCCCCACCTACCACAAACGCCACACTCGGGGAGAGTCGGCCACATAATTATAGCTAATACAAGTGATATGTTTGTAATATGGTTAGCCTCTTCAAGTATGTGTGGCAAGAGGAAGCCATTAATGCTTATTTTCCCTTGGGAAGAATCACATATGTTGAAGTGTGGACATGAGGACGCAAAATCGTTAGTCTATCCCGAAAGATGTAGTCGACTTAGTGGTGTTGTTAGGATTGTGCAGAAAACACCTAGTCATAAAGTTTGTGATGTCTTTATGAGAAGACCGTACGACGGAGCGAAAAACAACCAACACATACATGAGTGTAATTTTTGAGGTACCACTGCACTTATACACATTAGACCCTGTATGTGGGACACCCACGCAATCTCGTCATTTCGCCAGGAAATGATTGGATAGGCATTCATCAACACGCCGCGAAATTTCGACGAAGCCTCATCAGTGCCAGTAACATTCACGCACTGGTACAAAACATTTAGAAGGTCAAGAGAGAAAAATGACGAGTAAGTATTATTATTATTCCCAGCCAGATCTTTGAAACTCGTAATGTTATTCTGTAATGTAAAGAGCTTTGATAATAACAGAAAAAAGTAAAAATTCATTTGAATCTGCCACGAAACAATAAAAAAATTGGACTTTAAAATAGGTCTACTTCAACGAGATATTAAATTATTCATTACCACAGTGATATTTAGTGTTGCAAAATTCTAAATTTAGGAACCTGTGGTATAGCAATGAGGGAGAGTACTGTAGTATACTAGAAAGTAGGATGCTTTCTGGGTCCTACATCTGAATAAGTGTCACAGGAACAGTCCTTTGTTAGTAAACTTATTTCTTTCCGTAATAAGTAATTTGTCATATATGTATTGTTTCTCTTAGATTTTAAATACTTTTCTTCACAGATTTAACGTCCCACTGTCCCTTCCCCCACCCCAATCCCTGATTAGTTAAGGAATGAATCTCCCATGTATACAACATCTTCATCATTACTTTACAAATGAGTTAATATTTTCCATATTGTCCTAAACGTTTAATGTAAGAATAGTCGTACACGCCTTAATGACTTTATTATGACAGCATTTTAAATATCTCAATAATTACACTGAATATTCGTAATCAGTTTTTTGTGTATATTATGAGAATTTTCACGTGCAATGTACATTGTGTCTTAGAGCTAAAATAACTGACTAAAAATAATCAAGAAATAAATAATGATAAAAAAACTGCCATAACAATCGTTGCTCCTGCTATGTCACCCAATAACAGGTTCTCACTGCAGGCATTCAATGTGCTAACTCCCTGGTAGTTCCCTGCCCGAGTGTGTGTCTCTCATGACATGAATATGAGCCTATGTGGTGATACATAATCTTTGGATAGTTAATTCCGATAGTACAAAGCATAGTAAAGTATAATATTGACACCAAAGTGTTTGAGAAAGTACAAAATACTGAAGTACGGAAACAAAGAAATTATGGAGCAGAAAAAAATTGTGTGGGTTTTAGTCTTCTGTATTGATTCGACTGTTCCTGCAGTGGCTGTTAACCTGACAGCCACCTTAAAAATATTGCTTCCTTAAAATGTTATTTCCATCCTGCGCTACATCAATTTCAGACCATTTCATTTTTTAATGTTTTAATCAATGTTTTTCTTGTTCATTACGAACCTACAACTGAGAGACAGCCCAAACATTCTGCGTCGTTTCTCACAATCGCAATTTACATATCTGTCACCTCCGAGATGTTATTGTGGTGATCAGGAATGCCGAGCAAAGCGCAGTATGAACTTTCAGCCATAACTGACGAGGCCAATGGACTACGTGTTCTTGCGAAAGAGGTTAGTGCTTCCATGGGTAACAATATTCAATAACGAGTAATGTGGCTTCTCCTCCTATTTGTAGTCCTTTGCAGGTGCTAAATTTGAGTTTATTGAGTTGGCAGGCGACGATGTTTTCGTCACCTAAAGCTTATCTCCATCTGCTGAAGCAGTAGGCAAACAATTTTTTTGTTTGTTTACCAAAGCTCGAATACCAATCAACTGAAAGAACATAACTCAAAACAAAGAATACTTATAAGAATCAAAGTGTAAAGCAGATTGTCAGTGTACTCGTCGCCACAGAATAATGCTGCATTTCATTGTGCATTCCCAGATGTTCTTCTGGCGACTCCCACAATGTCTTCGATCTCCAGGGTCATGTTCAGTTTATTTTTGTTTAAAACTGGGAGAACGTATCAGAAACTTCATTATAATCTCATGAAACAGTAATAGCATACATAACGTAGCTTCAAACAAATGACAGTCGCCGATCGCTCTGTGCTGAAACTTGTTTAACTGCTGTTGAATTGAGAATGAATTCAAAATAATTGTAGGTGAAGTCTAGTATTTTTAAACCAAACAGCCTCAGATGTAAAATCGTAGCACTTCAATAACAGTACATATTAAAATCCATAAACAACGAAGCTGAACCAGAGATTACTTTTGATTCTGTTTTATTTGTAGCTCATATGTAACGAAACTTCCACAAATAACATTTTTAACAACAAACATAAATGTAACTGACATTCTAACTGGGAGAGTGCTAATAGAACAAAAGATATCGCTGCAGTCTAAAACATACACTTATACTACCAAAATCAAAACACTGAACAATGTAACGCCTACTTGTTATTCTGAAGCCGTTATCTTCTTTGAAAAATCTAAATTACTTTATTATTGTTGTGGATTGGCAAGACAGCCAACCCACTATGAGGAAGCCGAAAGGCACGCGTTTAAGCTCACGCAGGCTGGCGTGAGGTCTGGAACAGGACACGGAATTTATAGTAGCAAAGAACGTACGTATCTGCTGGAATACTTAACTTTAATCCATATTTGGTGAACATCGCTCTTGACGGTACATGTTTTACAGCATCAATAGTAACTGGTAATGGCGCCTTGCTAGGTCGTAGCAAATGACGTAGCTGAAGGCTAGGCTAACTATCGTCTCGGCAAATGAGAGCGTATTTTGTCAGTGGACCATCCCCAGCAAAGTCGGCTGTACAACTGGGGCGAGTGCTAGGAAGTCACTCTAGAGCTGCCGTGTGGCGGCGCTCGGTCTGCAATCATCGATAGTGGCGATACGCGGGTCCGACGTATACTGACGGACCGCGGCCGAATTAAAGGCAACCACCCAGCAAGTGTGGTGTCTGGCGGTGACACCACATTCCTCCCCCGCAAATCGGCGGACGGTTGTGGCATAAGGCTTCCGCCCGCCGTGGAGAGGACCCCATGTTGGCGTATGCGACGAGGTGGGGAGCCTAACAGCAGGCGAGACAGTGCCACCCGCACCCTGCCATTCGGACCGAGGGGAGCTAGAAAACGCCTGGAAACCTGCTTCAGGGTGCACGCCAACATGCGGTGTATGCGCCCGTAGAGAGACCGGAGGGGCCGACGGGTCGACCTCCATCGGGCTGGGGCACCCGACGGGCGAAGACGACATATGGTCCGGAACGGGTAAGAGTTCCATGGCGGAGGACAACTGGTCACGGGAAGCGATCGGCGGTGCGTGACCCAGGGAGGCGCCCGGTCTTTGCAGCGACGCGTCCACTGCGGGCGTCGCCGGCGGGAGAACAGGCGGCGGCGGCGTGTCGCCATTGGGCAAAATGGAAGGCAGCGTCGGTAATACCTGGGGCTGAGGCGAGCCAGTAGATGGGTCCCCAGGGCGCTGACCGGACGGCACCGTCGCTGAAAGCAGACGGGGAGTGGCAGATCCCGTGCGACGACAGAGGCGCAGCTGATTGAGATGCCGACGCATCTCCCCAGAGGCCCCCAAAACCAGATACATAGTGCGGCCGAGGCAGCGAAGAATGCGCCCTTCGAGCCAACGCCGTGAACCTCGATAGTTGCGGCAGTAGACAACGTCGCCGGGGGCAAAAGCAGGTGTCTGCCGCTGCACAGGAACCTGATGCGGCGGATGTAGCAAAAACATCAAAGTTCGATTATGACGACCGTGCAACAACTCAGTCGGTGAGCGACCATCTCGGGGCTGAGAGCGATGCGAGGACAAAAAGAGCAATAACGCGTCCTCCCGAGAATGCGACTCTTTCAACTTCAATATCTGTAACTTGAAAGTCCTGACCAATCGCTCAGTGGCACCGTTTGACTGTGGCGAAAACGAAGCGGACGTCAGATGTGGAATACCATTGGCCTTGCAGAATGACTGAAATTCTGCGGACACGAATTGTGGGCCATTGTCGGAAAGAATAGTCTGTGGAAGACCTTCAATGCAAAAGATAGCAGATAACGCTTGGATGGTGGCAGATGACGTCGTGGAAGACATCCGGACAACAAAAGGAAAATTACTGAATGAATCTACCACAACCAACCATCGAGCATTACAGAATGGACTAGCAAAATCGATGTGTAAGCGTTGCAAGGGGAAGTGGCTATAGGCCTTCCAAAGAATATCCGCGGGGGTGCGGATTGTTGTTCGGCACACGCCATGCAAGAAGAGCACATATTCGTAATCACAGCATCGATTCCGAACCAAGTACAGTGCTGACGAGCAAGTTGTTTCGTTCGCACTATACCCCAATGGCCTTGGTGGAGAAGCTGTAAGACAGAGGACTGTAACGAACGTGGGACCACGACCCTGGACTGATCATTATCTGAACGCAACAACAAAACACCACGTCCTACAAATAGTCTCTCATTGTGAGCAAAAAATCGGCGAACCAACGGATCCCCGATCCGTGACTTTGACAAGGGCCATTGCGTAGCAACAAAACGCAGAACGGTAGCAAGGACAGGGTCAGCAGCTGTGGCTGTAGCTACACGACGAAAATCAATCGGAAACGATTCGACCATGTCATCGGTTTCCGAATCAATGAACATACAGGCAAGTTCGGAGGAATCGAATACTCTATCCTCAGCAACAGCGCATCGGCGTTTCCGCGCTTAGCAGTGGACCGATACAAGATATCGTAGCGGTACTGCGAGAGGAAAATAGACCAGCGAATGAACTTCTGCGCTGTACGTGGAGGTACAGGCTTGGTCGGATGAAAAAGCGATGTCAAAGGTTTGTGGTCGGTGATGATGGTTAAGTGACGACCATACAAGAAATCATGAAACTTTGTAACACCAAAGACGAGAGCCAATGCTTCTTTCTCGATCTGTGAATAATTTCGTTGCGCAGACGAGAGCAATTTGGAGGCAAAGGCAATAGGGCGATCGTGCGATCCATCTTTGTGCGCAAGCACAGCACCGATCCCGAAATCCGATGCATCTACCATCAACAAAAGGGGTTTCTGGGGATCGAATGGCGTAAGGCAAGTATTGGAAAGCAACGCCGATTTCAACTGGCGAAAGGCGCGTTCGCATTCCGTCGTCCAGACGAACGGAGCACCTTTACGGCGTAAGCTATGAAGCGGAGCTGAAATGGAAGAGGCGTGGCGCAGAAGGCGATGATAATAGTTAATTTTACCCAACACACTGTGTAGCTGCTTCACATTCTGTGGCGAAGGCAAGTCTTGTATGGCACGGAGGTGATCTGGACTCGGATGTATGCCTTGGGCATTGATTACATGTCCCAGATAGGGTAAGTCACGAGCAAAAAAAACACATTTGTCCTTCCGCAAGCGAAGACCATTTTGTCGCAAGACCTGAAATAATGTTCTGAGATTGGCTAAATGTTCTTCTTCCGTCTTTCCGGAGATCACAATATCGTCCAGATAGTTTGCTGTAGTAGGGACCGACGCACAAACAGTTTGTAGATATTGCTGAAACAATACAGGGGCGGATGCACACCCGAATGGCAGTCGTTTGAATCGGTACAAACCAAGATGCGTGTTAACCACCAAAACGCGCTGGGATTCTTCGTCCACCGGTATTTGCAAGTACGCATCTGCTAGGTGCAACTTCGAAAAATATTTACCCGGGCACAGTTTGTCAAAGAGATCTTCCGGGCGGGGTAAAGGAAAAGTTGCAGTCACTAGTTGTGGATTCACTGTGGCCTTGAAGTCCACACAAAGTCTCAATTTTCCCGAAGGTTCTTGCAAAATTACTAAGTTTGATGCCCAGAGAGACGCCTGCACACGTTCAATTACACCTTGTGATTCCAAATCGTGTAATGTTTTTGCGACCTCATCACGCAATGCGTGGGAAACATTGCGCGCTCTGAAAAACTTCGGTTGTGAGCTTAGTTTCAGTTCCAAATATGCTTTATAGTTCTTAGCGCAACCGAGGCCCAGTGCAAAAATGTCTGCAAATTCTTCACATAGACGTGAAACACAGTCTGAAGGCACAGTCTGGTTCACTGATAGGACCTGATTTATTATAGAAAAGTTAAACAACTGAAATAAATCGAAACCAAACAAGTTCACTGCAGCAGAAGAACGAAGGACGTAAAATGACACAAGTTTTGTGTGTCCCTTGTTTGTTGCAAAAAGGTTGCACTGTCCTAACACAGGGATCGCTTGTCCTGAATAACTACTTAACTTGACATTTGCGGCATGCAAAGGAGGTGTGCCCAGCTGTTTGTACGTGTCGTGATTGATCAGAGAAACTGCAGCTCCGGTATCGAGCTGGAACGGTATCACATTGCCGTGAATCTCCAAGTCCACAAAAAGTTTATTGTCCTGCTGACGACAAGAGCGACTGTCTCGTGCAATGTGAACTGACACTGGTACAGAATCACTTGCGACTTGACGGGATTTCCGGCGATGTCGAAACACACTATTTGTGGGACGAACACAGTCACTGCTAGAGAGAGTGGCACTGGGCAGAGTGGAATGAACTACATGAATTTCCCTAGGCGAAGTTTCACGAGCCTGAGTATCCTTGGTCCGATTTCGGCGCGAAGCAAAGGGCCTGGAATGGTTGTGAGTGTCTGATCTGAGCTTTTTCTGACAAACACTCTGAACATGTCCTGTTTTATTGCAGAAAAAGCAAATAGCCTGGCATGACGGGCAATTCTCTCACGAATATCTAGTAGCACACTGCGGGCATGATTTCACTGCATTTGCTTGCTGGTGCGGTACACGTGGCTGAGAACGAATCGGCTTTGGCGCGGCCAGGCGCGAGGAGTGTTTACTGTTCCCTGCAGCTCGCCCGGCAGGCCGGTTAACCTGACACACGGGTGGCGAAGTTACAAATGATTCCTGAGCAAAGTCAAGTGTGTCCTGCCGATCCAATATGTTCATCACTTGTTGAAGGGAGGGACTGACTAGTTTCAAAATCTGTTCCCTTATACGAACATCAGAAACATTTTGTGCAATTGCATCACACACCATAGTATCTGAATAAGGGAGTCCACATTGACACTCAAAAGCACAATCCCTAATAGGGCCTTGCAAAGTTGCAACCCACTCCCTATTAGTCTGACCGGTCGTACATTTTGTATGAAAAAATGTATATCGTTTGGCAACTACATTGACTGGTTCTTTGAAATATGCATCTATTGCAGACAAAATTTCGTCGTAGGACAGAGTTTCTACGTCGCGTCGGGGAAATAATTTGAGTATCACACGGTACGTGTGGATGCCTACGGAGGAAAGGAGATAAGGCTGCCGCTCATTACCTTGAATTCTGTAGGCGGCGAGATGGAATCCAAATTGGCGTGACCACTCTGTCCAGTTTTCCAGTGCCCCATCAAAAGGACGAAAAGGTGGTGCAACTGCGTGTTGAGGCTGCATGAGCAGTGGAGCAGCGGCCGCCGCATCGTTTTGCATCGCACGTTGACCATGGACGAGCTGTCCAAGGGCATCCAGTAAGGCCTGCATCTGCTGGTTCTGTAAGCGATAAATTTCGGACAGTACACAAGTAAATCAGGGCAGTATAGTTACGAACGCGAATTGGCCTCACCGCCAAATGTTGTGGATTGGCAAGACAGCCAACCCACTATGAGGAAGTCGAAAGGCACGCGTTTAAGCTCACGCAGGCTGGCGTGAGGTCTGGAACAGGACACGGAATTTACAGTAGCAAAGAACGTACGTATCTGCTGGAATACTTAACTTTAATCCATATTTGGTGAACATCGCTCTTGACGGCACATGTTTTACAGCATCAATAGTGACCGGTAATGGCGCCTTGCTAGGTCGTAACAAATGACGTAGCTGAAGGCTATGCTAACTATCGTCTCGGCAAATGAGAGCGTAATGTGTCAGTGAACCATCCCTAGCAATGTCGGCTGTACAACTGAGTCGAGTGCTAGGAAGTCACTCTAGAGCTGCCGTGTGGCGGCGCTCGGTCTGCAATCACTGATAGTGGCGACACGCGGGTCTGACGTGTACTAACGGACCGCGGCCGATTTAAAGGCTACCACCTAGCAAGTGTGGTGTGTGGCGGTGACACCACAATTATATTAATAAACTCACAAATTTAAAACAAAAATCGACATAATAACTGAAACAAAAATGAGTATTTCAGTTACTATACTATGAAAGAGTACCTTCAATAGCCCCCTTGAAGTAAATTTTGCGAATTACATTAGCAAACTTAGTTCAGGAGAGGCACAAAAAAATGAATATCGCTGAGTGCTCTAAACTATATGACCCTAAAAATTCTGCTCTTTGAAAATATTTGATAAACTTTTACGTAATTAATACCAATAATTATTTTTTGAACGAAAATTAGTTAAATATTTTAGTGAAGACCTGAACAGGAGGGCTCATATATACACTCCTGGAAATTGAAATAAGAACACCGTGAATTCATTGCCCCAGGAAGGGGAAACTTTATTGACACATTCCTGGGGTCAGATACATCACATGATCACACTGACAGAACAACAGGCACATAGACACAGGCAACAGAGCATGCACAATGTCGGCACTAGTACAGTGTATATCCACCCTTCGCAGCAATGCAGGCTGCTATTCTCCCATGGAGACGATCGTAGAGATGCTGGATGTAGTCCTGTGGAACGGCTTGCCATGCCATTTCCACCTGGCGCCTCAGTTGGACCAGCGTTCGTGCTGGACGTGCAGACCGCGTGAGACGACGCTTCATCCAGTCCCAAACATGCTCAATGGGGGACAGATCCGGAGATCTTGCTGGCCAGGGTAGTTGACTTACACCTTCTAGAGCACGTTGGGTGGCACGGGATACATGCGGACGTGCATTGTCCTGTTGGAACAGCAAGTTCCCTTGCCGGTCTAGGAATGGTAGAACGATGGGTTCGATGACGGTTTGGATGTGTGCCTCAGTCGTATGCAGTCCTGATTGTGGCGCTCACCTGCACGGCGCCAAACACGCATACGACCATCATTGGCACCAAGGCAGAAGCGACTCTCATCGCTGAAGACGACACATCTCCATTCGTCCCTCCATTCACGCCTGTCGCGACACCACTGGAGGCGGGCTGCACGATGTTGGGGCGTGAGCGGAAGACGGCCTAACGGTGTGTGGGACCGTAGCCCAGCTTCATGGAGACGGTTGCGAATGGTCCTCGCCGATACCCCAGGAGCAACAGTGTCCCTAATTTGCTGGGAAGTGGCGGTGCGGTCCCCTACGGCACTGCATAGGATCCTACGGTCTTGGCGTGCATCCGTGCGTCGCTGCGGTCCGGTCCCAGGTCGACGGGCACGTGCACCTTCCGCCGACCACTGGCGACAACATCGATGTACTGTGGAGACCTCACGCCCCACGTGTTGAGCAATTCGGCGGTACGTCCACCCGGCCTCCCGCATGCCCACTATACGCCCTCGCTCAAAGTCCGTCAACTGCACATACGGTTCACGTCCATGCTGTCGCGGCATGCTACCAGTGTTAAAGAGTGCGATGGAGCTCCGTATGCCACGGCAAACTGGCTGACACTGACGGCGGCGGTGCACAAATGCTGCGCAGCTAGCGCCATTCGACGGCCAACACCGCGGTTCCTGGTGTGTCCGCTGTGCCGTGCGTGTGATCATTGCTTGTACAGCCCTCTCGCAGTGTCCGGAGCAAGTATGGTGGGTCTGACACACCGGTGTCAATGTCTTCTTTTTTCCATTTCCAGGAGTGTATAATTCAAAAAATTATTCATGTAGTATATTAAAGAAATTTATGTAAGTAATTGCTCTGAGCCTAACATAATTGCTTAATTAATAAAGTAACAAAATTTACATTATGTATTTCGACAAATTTTATTTTGTTGTCTTCATGATCGACTGCTGTATCTGTTATGTTGGAGATGTTTTGATGGCCACATGGCATGACCTACTAGGTTTGTAGCTGGTGGGTTGAAAAACCCAAAACCCAGTAGGACAATGTCTCGAGATTTGCCATGAAACAATATAAATAACATATATAAGACACTTATTACTGACATATTGTTCCTAGAAACACAAAGTAGATGTTTGTTAATTCCTCTGTGTTCCAGGTGTGCACTTCTCACTATTATGATTCATCAAATTCATGTTTAATGACAACTGTTGTGTATCGTGAATTTATTTATAGTTGTGTATCACTATTCACAGACATTCTATCAATGTAATTACAGTTCGTATATATCTGTCAATAGAATAGTCCAATATTGTCTTTTGTGCAGATATTTTATCATCAGAGTCCCATCACACAATCACACTTCAAGCATTAATTACAGTTCATTACATATCACGATTTCCTTGACATGATATCAAATATACATGAGTGGATACTTTTCACATAATCATATGGTGAGTACCCATAGTAATAATGGTATTATAAGTATTTAGTGAGAGCTTAGCTGTTACTAACAATTGCGTCTGGTTCTTGCCTCCACCACGCGATAACCACTAACTGCGGTTTTTAAAAAGGAAGTTCATTCCTGATGAAATCGCGAGAGGCTGAAATATACCGTCTTTTTTTGGGTAAGACGATTTCAACTTGTAATTGGGTCAGTTTACAGGATTTTCTGTTTTTTTATTATTATTATAAAGAGTTAACTATATATGCGAATTTGGTGTTAATGCACAAAAGGGTTTACGTGTGCACATTTCGTTAATACTATACCTAATAACACTATAATTACTAGCTAATCGAAAGAACAACATAAAAGTGATAAATTACAGTACTCTAACTGCGACTGTTTAATAAATCTGTTTACATTCCGCATGTTGTAACATTATCGTTATTAATTGGTAATAAAGATCTTTAATTGTGAGATTAATGACTCAAAATTGAAATTCTTAAACTGTCACAAAATAACTCATTATAAGGAAGAATTCTAAATTTAATCAGAAAAATTAAAAGATTAACTTCAAAACATGTATTGCAGCCCTTTTGTTAAATATTACGAATCCAGTTTATCAACTGCGAGAATAACAACTTGCCAGACTATAACTTTAGCTCGCAGTGGAACATGACAAAATCGAAGCATTACCTTACTTCTAACAGAACAAAACTTACATCTAAGAAAACACATTGAAAGAAGATTAACTTAGATATTTATTATACACAAAAAATTAAGGCCCCCCCACACACAAAGATATTCACACAAAAATTTACAATATTATTATTGAATATAAGGCATCACTCATAGAACTTTTTCAGGTCCTTACGATGATATAAACCCTTCACCTTTCTAGTTTCAGGGTCTTGTAATAAATAGCTACCTTCATGTAGTTTATTACTTATTATGTAAGGTCCAGAATAAACTTTTTGGCACTTCTTATTCTGTATCTTCATTAAAGATGACTTCAGGTCGTTTTTTAACATTATCTTATTGCAATAATATATACTAAAAGAGTACCCATTTCAGTATTATATTTTGCCTTTCTTTTTAGAGCAGCAGATTTTAACTCCTCTAAGACTAGTTGGATAGTGTCTTCTTTCGTCTTGCCATTTCAGGAACTACGGGTATGGGAGTAATGCACTCGTTCTTTTCAGGTTCATTAAGCATCAATTCAACAGGTGTATGATTGGTAGTTATATGCGGTAGGTTATTCAGTACATTTTCGAAAACAGATACATGGTCTATCCACTTATATTGTTGCCTGGGAGCACATGACCAAATAAATCGATTGAACTCTCTAAACACTCTCTCGACTACGCTGGATGCAGTCAACTTATTAACACGTGTTTGATCTTATTCCCTGTCATATAGTGCTTCCATTTATTTCTAATGAAATATGAAGGATTATCAGATAATATTATGTGCAATAAGTAATTTTCAGGAATACATGCCTTCCATATCCTAAAGTTGTTGTTCCTCTTATAAAGTATCATTATACAACTTATATTTAACAGAACAGTTTTCTCTTCATTTATCATTCGATCTCTTATTTGTTTCTAGTATATGTCTCCCTTTTGTAACAGCCCTAGATTTTTACACATAGACAGATATTGACTTTTGAATGGAGAATTCTTAACTGTCAGTGTTCTAAAAGCAGATAATTGTTCAACAATTTCATTTAAACCATTTAGGCCTTATGGCAGTCACGATAGAGGATCAGCCACTACATTATCTTTTCCGCTAATGTGTATTAATTCTGTATCATAAACCTGAAGCACTAACGCCCATCTTGCAAGTCTAGCATGTAGTAATTTGCAGGTCAATAGAAAGCATACTGACTGGTGGTGTGTATATACTTTCAAGTGTCTTCTATAAACGAGATAATTGCACTTTTGCAATGCCCATTTTACAGCCCACACCTCCAGTTCTGTTATAGTATAATTATGTTCGCTGGATGATATAACTTGACTCACAAATTCAATTACTCTAATTTCTTTCTCATCCACTATAACCTGGAATGAAGGTGCGCCTAACCCAGCTAACGCTGTATCAGTGAATAAACTAAAGTCTTCAGTTATATTAGGATGGTACAAAATGCTAGGGTTAGCCAAAATATTTTTGATCTGTTTATATACTTCTGCACAATTTGTTGAACAGTACCAAGGAGTATTTTTCGGAAACAAATTTAGTATATTATCATTACCCAGTAGATGGTTAGGTACAAATTTTCTAAGAAACGAGGCCAAACCTAGAAATGATTTCAATTGCAATTTGTTTGTTGCATGTGGTATGTTTCTTAATGCAACCGGTTTTTTTGGATTGGGTTTGATTTCCATAGGTCATATAATGTGACCAAAACATTTAATTTGATTCTTACCAAACTTACACTTTTTTAAATTAGGTGTTACATCATAATCATTGAATTTCTTAAATACCTTTTCTAAGACTTCGATATGTTCTTCTCAAGGTTCAGCAGCGAGTAGAATATCATCTACATATGATGTAATTGATTTAGTAACTCAGGTCCTAACACTGTATCGAAGAGTGCTATGAAAACTCCACCGCTTATGTTGAGCACAAAAGGCATTACCTGAAACTGGTAGCATCTTCCAGAAAATTTAAAAGCTGTACATTTTCTGAATTATTCATGAAGCTTTATTTGGCAGAACGAGGTCTTAAGTCTATGGAACGTACACATTTTACACTATAAAATTTTTGTAACAACTCTTCTCAGTTCTCTAGTCATGTTCTAACAGGCACAATAATGTTATTTATATCTCAAACATTCATCATGAGTCTAATGCTACTGTCAGGTTTGCTATAGCTAACAAAGGACGGCTGAGGGGGAATTTGAAGGTTCTACAATATTCCATTCAAACATCTTACGAATTTCTTTGGATACAGCTTCTTTCTTAGACCAATGTATGGAATATGATGACATACAAAATGTTTTATGATATATTTCCAGATGACAAACATAATCTTTTATCACAAATGATTTACTATAAAAAAATACTGATATACCTTGTTAATAAATGACTTAACTATATCTGTTGGTGTTCTGTAAGATAAGTAGACTCAGCTACTTTTTCATTAATGTGATCACTGAGCTCTGTGTTCATTGCATTAATGGACTGAGTATGCATTTCATCACACTAATCTACACTATTAGGCATGATATATTTTATATTTATGCCAATGCCAAACTTTCAAATATGATACACATTGCTTACCAGATTGAATGTAATCATGTTACCACTATTATCTACTGTAATAGTACCTAAATATAGGTTTGTCACCGCTTTCATTTTAGATAAGAATTCTGATCCCCAGATACACTGAACTGATAATTTATTCATGGCCAGGAAGTTTCACTGTAGTTCATGCCTCTAGACTTTAATATCGACCATGATCTGGAACTTAATTAATTGAATTTGCCTCCCAAACGATCTAGTAACACTACATTTCTAAATAGGCCATATTGGAATCTTTCTTAGCGTATTCATTTGTTTCTATAGCTTACAATCTATCATGGACATAGTGGCACTGGTATGAACAGTAATATCAACAGGTATATCATATATATGAGCTTTAATTACAGCTTGGATTATCTTATTATCAGATTTATCCTCAACACATCTTGAATCTTCTCGCCGGCACCTGTCTGATCACTAGCAACATGTTTTGTAAATTGCTTCCCTCTGCCTGTGCGACGAGCCTTGGAAGGCTACAATTGGTCGTTATAACATTTCCGAGTTGTTAGTACCATTAGGTGGTTCATGGGTAATGTCTGTTATACTAATAGAATGATTTTGTTCTGACCACACCTTTGATGTGATTGCCTTCAAATTTTGTACACCTGCGTTTTTTCTTCTAATTATTCCAGTGATTTATGAAGTGAATGAGGTTGATGATACTGGGGACTGCTTGTACCTATAAATAAGGAATCATGAACAAGACAGCACTGGGAATAAAGATAGAAGAAAAAAGATTTTCCATACTTATGAGAAAAGAAACTAATTTTTAGTATGTAAGAACTGAGAGGTATTTGTGTAATATTTCAGTTCTGCAGGAACAGAATAATTTTGAGGCTTCACTTGTGATGTGATGAGTGTGTTACATTAAAGTTTAAAATATGGATACTCATAGGTTTCTGGGACTATTTTATGCATTGGGACATGGTGATTACTAAACCTCAACCAGGAAAAGGAGGTTTTGTATTGAGTTATGAAAAGTGTGTGGCATCAGGGTTGTTGGTACAGGGGTTGATTGACATAAACTGAACAACAGAGAATTACTTTGTTTACACGTTACTGGGATAGTAGCAAGCGCAAATGTACATCATTAGCCCTGCTGGCATTAGAGAAGTCAAATTATCTTTCCAGACATATTTATGTCAAGTGACTAGTGTTTCTTATTAGTTAACATGACAACTGTTTTTTCACACATCCGACATACACTGACTTCTTAGCACATTTCATAGACATTAGCCAGTAACATATGTAATCTTGAGGCAATTAGATTTGGTTATTATGTAATTTTCAATGGCAGTGTGCTTTACATACAAAGATAATGATTAACTCTGCGATATCACAGATTACATAATTTCAATCCCAAACAATGCTATCTATGTTAACACATTATCTAGAGAAAGGAAATTATTTCAACATGAAGCATATAGAATAACATTGGTGAAATTTACTATGAATATTTCTGGTTTGATTTGTTCGTTCAAAATAATGTCTGGTTGTTTCATCATATATATGAAACTTCCTATTTCATGTAAGATATTTAGCACATATCTTTTTTTATTGGTCGGTTGAACTGACAAGCGTTGTGTAATTTTACTAAACTTGTTGTTTAGCCAATGGGGAGAATTTCATGACAATGAGATTCAGATGTGTTATAAATATTGTTTTGAAAATTCCTTATGTCTATTCTGATGTATATTTGGTTTTATCCCACATACGTTAGCTTATAAACACTCAGACGAGTAAATTTACAGGGCTGACCTAGAGAATGGCAAATTTGTGATCATATTATGTTGTGTATAATGATGTGTTTTCTCAGACTTGTTTTTTTGAGCTGTAAGTTTAATTTGCACTGCTATTTTTCCTCAACATAGGAAATATTCTCACTGTTTGACAAAAAATAGGAACTTTAAATGACAAATTAGTAGAACCAACAAATGGAATATGGCAGGTACATGTCCAAAGAAGACTGTATGAAAAGAATGCTAAGGTTATTTGGCAAAAAACATAATTCACATAAAAAGATTCCTAGAAAGTCGATTCCATCTTATTTGAAAAAGGAACTTAAGGGAACATGTTGAATCCATCTTCACTTAAACTGTGGACCCAACCAAAAATACATATGAAAGCAGCCCTATCAATCCAAAAGTAAAATACACAATAAACTTGCATTACTAACAAGTTTTATGTATGTTATTCTGGTGTTTGCTTTCGGTGTCAGAGTTGATTGTGTGTGCTAGGGTACACCATGTTTGGAGTTCCTTTTGTGAAACCACTGAACCCCATTTCCTTATCTTTGTTTAAGGGCAATGTTGGGCATGATAATTTAGTGCCTTTAAGGTGCCCATTTTGTAATTTCTCTGGCCACACATAGCCATATACCACAGCTGTAGAAGCTACTTGTTCTGAATGTAGACGAATTTGTCATCTCGATAGTAACTGTACTAAGTGCAAATCGTACATGATTCGCTGGAAGAATAAATTTGTGGTTAGATTCCTGTGTGTGGTTTTCTAAACACTTGAATTAGGGTACAAATACGGTACAAAAATTGGTGGAAACACGAACTACCACTAACACGAAAGCAGTTGCTGCCTTAACTCAGCGAGTGCAAAGGTTAAGAGAGGAAATGGAGCCCGAGAGGCAGAGAAATTTGGAACTTTATAGTGAGGTAGAAGCTGGGAACGCGATTCAGGTTCAATCGCAACTAGACGGATACAGCTCCCAATTCTAAATTTAAAGTATTTAAATAACACACTCACTCCACTACTCATGCACTCGTCAGACACATTAATAGAGTCCCAGCACGGGAAAATTTCGATGGAACAAATGTGGCAGCGTATTACACCATTTCCCAGGACAACAGTAGCACGAAGTGTTAGTATTAAGCGTTTCGACTGACATTTGTGGCGTTTTTCTTGCAGGCCTTTGCGTACTGCATTACTGGATAATATGCAAGAAGGCATACTCTGAACCACGCCAACACACCAATTACGTGAAGAATTGTTGACCAGCTTTGGCTGGGGAAACAATTAGTTCGCACTTAATTAGTGGCTGGAATAAATGGGTGGGGAGATGTTGAGTGTGGGGACACTACACTATGAATTGGAGGGGGGGGGAATATCCTCAACGTGTAACTAATTAGTTTTTAGGTAGTTTAGTGGGAGCCGTTTACTAAAGACTCGTGACGAATCTTCTCGGAAAGTACGAGGAATGTTGCGCCACGAATAAGTTTAGTCATGTATTTAGGGAACTATTCAAAATTTTGGTCAGTCTTGGCCGGAAGGCAGAGCTTACGGGAGCGACGGACACGTCAGGTAGGAGGCATTGGCAATGTTGTTATTAAACAACCGGTTCTGCGAGGCAGGTTTACGACACCACTCACAGGGGAGGAAGCATTGCAGGCACTATAATCAAATGTGGAGAAAGGTGTGGAGGAATCAGGTCCAACAGAATAATAAACACACACGCATTCACACAAGCACAACCCATACAGACATGGCCACTGTCTCTGGGCGCTGGAGTAAAACTTAGCATGACTCAGGCCCCAGTCATCATGATTTGTGTTCTGCCAAAAGGCAGGTTTTCACCTGGTAGTTCTCCAGGCTGTCTGGTCTTCTGCCATCCTCTTCAGGTCCACATAATTCATCTTCACTTTATGTCGTCTATCATGTTGCATCTCCTTCTTCCTCTCAGACCTTCCAAAGCTTCAGCTAGCAAGCAGTCCCTGCTCAGTGAAAGTCCCAACCAGTTCTTTTTCCTTTCTCTTTTTCCCTTATGACTTCCAGCAATCATCTTCTCTCACGAACCCTTTCCAATACTCTTTCGTTACTCTTTCCATCCAGCTTATCATCTCCATTCTCCTCTACATCCACATCTCAAATGCTTCTGACCATTTTTCTTCCTCTAGTCTTATCGTGCATGCACTTACTTGGCTAATGGTAGCTTGTCCTATTTTAATACTGGACAGTCTGCGTCTTCTATCTGATGACCATTCTCTTTTTTTTGCTGTGTGTATTTGCTTCCCATGTTCCACACAAGCTTCATTCAGATATTCTATTCTTTTTCCACCAATACATATTCCTCTTTTCCCATTCAAGCTTTTCGCAATAAGGAATTCATTAAACAAAAGTGGGGACTAACTCGTCGTACAATGCTGCTTGCTTCTGACAGTTGATTCCAGTCCTTATCCTTAATTTCTGGTGTACATATAGATTCTGTATCAGCTGTCTCTCTTTCCTTTCTCCTCCTTTCCTCTTCAATACAACCATCAACTGAAATCTGTCAAAAGCGTTTTCTAAATGTGTAAAAACAGCAAAGATTTCTCTACCTTTTGCATATATCTTTCTCCTATAGTTCTTAACAGGCCAATAGCATCTCTTGTTCCTTTTCCTCTTCTAAATCCGAACTGCTCCTCTGCAATCCCTCTATCCAGCTTGCCATATAGCCTTCTACTCAACACTGTCAACTACACTTCAGCTGCATGAGAAATTAGACTGATGGTCCTATGCTCTTCATATTTTTTAGTGTTTCTCTGTTGGTATCATAACTGTTGTCAGGTAGTCCTCAGGCCATTCCCCTCTGTCATATATCTAATTACAGAGGTAGACTACTTATTTTCTTGCATTGTTTCCCAGTCTCTTCACCAGTTATGCCGGCATATCATCAATTCCACATGGCTTTCTATTCTTCATCTCCCTCAGCGCCTTTTCTACTTCTGCTTCCAAGATGGTGAATCCATCTCCATCTTCCGGTACATATTGCTCATCTTCAACATTAATTTCGCTTCGTATTTCATCCCACTTGTACAGAAATTCAGTATATTCTTGCCATCTGTTCAAAAGTTCCTGTGGTTGTTCCGCTAGAGTACCATCCGCTCTTTCTATTTCCATGTTGTTCCTCTTTCTTTTACGTTCAAACACTATCTTACTGCCAGTCTATACATCATTTCCCCTTGCTTTGTTAGTTTCTCTTCCTAATTCATTATTCAGTTTCCTGTACCCCTTTTTGCCTTGTTGAGTTTCTACATTTTTGCACTTTCTCCGCTCTTCTATCTTTTTCAACATGTTTTCTGTTATCCATTCTTTCCTGGTACTTTGGGATACTCTAATTCTTAGTACTTAGTTGGCTCAGTCCATGAGTCCTTCCTCATTTTTTTTCCATTTGTCATTAACACTTTCATCAACACTACCTCTTTCAAATTTTTCCATGGATCTTTTTTCCAAATCTGATGCCTTTCCTACCTCTTTGTGTCTTTCTATTTTTGTCTTTCTTTTGCTTCACCTGAACTTTACTTGTATTTATCACACTACTAGATTGTGGTCTGAATTTATATCCGCTCTTGGATAAGCTTTGGCATTCTTCAAACAGTTCCTAAACCTCAGTCCAACTGATATCTTTCCCTCTCCAAGTGTAAAGTTTCCTTTTGTGGTGTTCCAATAATGTGTTACCCATTGCTTATGAACTTTATTTACAGGAACTAATTAGTCGTTCCCCTCTCTCATTTCTTCAGTGCCCAGAGACAATGACCATGTCAGCGGGAGTTGTGTTTGGCTGAATACGTGTATGATTTCTATTTTCGAAGGAGAACTTTGTCTTAAAGCTCAGTACTTAGACTGGTTTTTCATTGTGCATGTATGAAGCTCAGTGCCTCCTCTATATGGTGAGTAGCAATCTGTTCTTCCCATATTGTTATTCCATTGTTTGAATTCACACAAACATATATTTACACTCGAGCACAAACACAATAATAAAATAAATTTTTACGTTTGTCTGTCATAGCAAAAAATAGCAGAAAACGATTGCTACTATCCCACATTACACAAAAAAACTTATATTAAAAAGTTAAGACAGCATTACGTTAACATGGAAACATGATAACGGAAAAGCTTAGTTTACCGTCATCCCATATTGGCAAAAAATTTTTCGACAAAATCTGAGTTACTAAACTCGTGTATCGCCGAAACTGAATATGAATTTCCATTCTGCCACATGATTTAGGTTTGCTTGGCTTAACTAAGTGATTGTCGACATTACTCCTTCAAGTGGCAACCATCACTTCCCTCTCCAGCTGATTTAGTGCGCCGTCTGTAACGGTCCCGATTACGATCCAATATTTCCTCTTAATTTTTCTTGTTTACTGACTTATTTATTTCTATTTATTTTGTTACTTTGCCCAAAATGTTTAAATCTTTCTGGGTCTGTCATAGGTGTAAGTAAGACTTCTTAAAGATATTCGTAACAGTAAATTTTGCAACGAGGTTGATAGATGGCTTTTGCGTAACAATAAAAATACTTGCGGCAATTAGTAGATGTATTACGGCAAGGTCAGATAGCTCACTTTCTTAAATGAACATAAGAACTTATACGATCAAACAACCGAAATTTACCTACACATCATACTCAAGAAATTATTAGTGATTTGAGTTCACATTGTTTACTATTTTCGGTTGTAGAGGTGCGGCAACTGTACTGGATGGTCAAGTTCGGTTTTGTAATAACTGTTGCATCTTTGTATCGATTTCAGATGTCGAAAAATAGAGGCTATCAAGGCGCTGTTTGATCATGCCTATGTTTACTCCATGAGTAAACGAAAACTCATTTGTCGTTGAAGTGCTATCTTAAGGCTGAATGTACTCTGTTAATCAGTCACATGTCGATGTTTTCCGATTAATTCTCTTTCTAATGCAAGCGTCTTGCTTACTATAAGTGGAGAAAGTTTTTCTTTCATAGCAGGTAATGAAGGTATCCTGGAGTTCTAGCCGATGTAGAAATGGCGAGTAGAAGAGACCTCTTAAGATCAGTAGCACCATACTACGCCACCTGCAGGATTTTCGGGTTGACGCCGTTCACAGTTGACACAGAAGTGTGAGCTACAGAGGACACGTGCTGGTACACTGTACGCAGCTGTTGTTCTCGTCATTAACGTGGCAATAGCAGCACATGTGGTAAGCTGGTTGCAAGCTATAAACGCGAGAAAGAAAGGATTCCATCACTTTTGTGTGGCTTGTTTGCCTATATGATGACATTTTATGCCACCAAGGTGCCGGCGGCCGCCGCAGACTTGTTTCGAAACATCCACAAGTACCAGAGGATCCTCAGTCTTTTGTCTTATCGGGACAGTGGTACCCTGGAGTCACGCCATTTCTCCAGTGCGGCGGTGAGGATCTCCAGCAAAGTGGTGTTTGCAGGCTCTCTCGCGCTACTTGTAGCTGCTGTGACGTTGAAATTTCTGAGTATCGAAATGAAATAGACATACATGTTCACACTGCTCTCAAGTTGTATTGTACTTACCGCTGTTTTCGGGTATGTTGGCCTCGTTCTTCTTGTGAGGAGTGACTTACGCCAGCTCAACCAGTGTCTGAGAGCTACAGCCCGAGTGAGATGCCAGCGGCGACCACTTGCGGACCGCTACCGGAAGCTGAGGAGAGTCTACTCCCCACTGTGCAACCTGTCCCAGGAGGTCCTTTCGGCCGACCAGATATTCATAGTTTTATTCATGGTGACGGCGCTGTGCATTATATCTTGGAATGCAGTTGCCGCTGTTTTATTACAGCACCAGAGACACCTAATGGTGAGACATATTTTGCTTACATCGTGGCAGTCGTCACAGGTGTTAATGGCGTCAGCGGCCTCACAGGCGCTGTCCAGGGAGGCGGCGCAGACAGCGCCTGTCCTGTGCCGGCTACTCCTGGGTTCGTGTCTTCGCAGCTCAGAAACGGTAGAGCTGCGTCACTTCTGCCGACTCGCCCGCAGCCAGAGTCCCACTCATCAACTTTACGGCGTCGTTCCTTTGGATACGCGGATGTTGGTGGCCTCCTTCTCATTCGTTACAACTTGCACCGTGGTTTTGTTAACTTTCTGGATAGTGTTCTAAAAAAGAAAATAAAAAGAACAGTGAGCTGAATATTATTACAACAGTAGTGTGAACATGAGTTGTTCTGCAGTAAAATTCTATAACAGTTTCGCTATGATTACGAGCTTGTAGAATACATGCATATTACATGAATTTTTATCAGAATCTCAGGTAATTATTGAAGGTGTGTAGTGTTGTAAATAATGAGACCCTATATCTTTAAAATTTTCTCTTGCTCAGTAGTGCGCAACACAGCCAAGGGGTACAAAAATGGATGTTATCAAGTCTGTTGTGCAGTATATTTAGGTACAGTGTCACTACCTTCACGCAAAACCAACATGTAGCATTCCATCGGTGAAAACCATAGGAGACATATATATATATATATATACATATATATATATATATATATGTATGTATGTATAAGGTGTTGCAAAAAGGTACGTCCAAACATTCAAGAAACATTCCTCACACACAAATAAAGAAAAGATGTTATTTGGACATGTGTCCAGAAACGCTTAATTTCCATGTTAGAGCTCATTTTAGTTTCGTCAGTATGTACTGTGCTTCCTCGATTCACTGCCAATTGGCCCAACTGAAGGAAGGTAATGTTGACTTCGGTGCTTGTGTTGACATGCGACTCATTGCTCTACAGTACTGGCATCAAGCACATCAGTATGTAGCATCAACAGGTTAGTCTTCATCACGAACGTTGTTTTGCAGTCAGTGTAATGTTTACAAATGCGGAGTTGGCAGATGCCAATTTGATGTATGGATTAGCACGGGGCAATAGCCGTGGCGCGGTACGTTTGTATCGAGACAGATTTCCAGAACGAAGGTGTCCCGACAGGAAGACGTTCGAAGCAATTGATCGGCGTCTTAGAGAGCACGGAACATTCCAGCTTATGACTCGCGACTGGGGAAGACCTAGAACGACGAGGACACCTGCAATGGACAAGGCAATTTTTCGTACAGTTGACGATAACCCTAATGTCAGCGTCAGAGAAGTTGCTTCTGTACAAGGTAACGTTGACCACGTTACTGTATGGAGAGTGCTACGGGAGAACCAGTTGTTTCCGTAACACGTACAGTGTGTGCAGGCACTATGAGCAGCTGATTGGCCTCCACGGGTACACTTCTGCAAATGGTTCATCCAACAATGTGTCAATCTTCATTTCAGTGCAAATGTTCTCTTCACGGATGAGGCTTCATTCCAACGTGATGAAATTGTAAATTTTCACAATAAGCATGTGTGGGCTGACGAGAATCCACACGCAATTGTGCAATCACGTCATCAACACAGATTTTCTGTGAAAGTTTGGGCAGGCATTGTTGGTGATGTCTTAATTGGCCGCCATGCTCTTCCACCTACGCTCAATGGAGCACGTTATCATGATTTCATACGGGATGGTCTACCTGTGCTGCTAGAACATGTGCCTTTACAAGTACAACAAAACATGTGGTTGATGCACGGTGGAGCTCCGGCACATTTCAGCCGAAGTGTTCGTACGCTTCTCAACAACAGATTCGGTGACCGATGGATTGGTAGAGGAAGACCAATTCCATGGCCTCCACGCTCTCCTGACCTCAACCCTCTTGACTTTCATTTATGGGGGCATTTGAAAGCTCTTGTCTACGCAATCCCGGTACCAAATGTAGAGACTCTTCGTGCTCGTATTGTGGACGGCTGTTATACAATACACCATTCTCCAGGGCTGCATCAGCTCATCAGGGATTTCATGCGACGGAGGGTGGATGCATGTACCCTCGCTAACGGAGGACATTTTTAACATTTCCTGTAACGAAGTGTTTGAAGTCACGCTGGTACTTTCTGTTGCTGTGTGTTTCCATTCCATGATTAATGTGATTTGAAGAGAAGTAATAAAATGAGCTCTAACATGGAAAGTAAGCGTTTCCGGACACATGTCCACATAACATATTTTCTTTCTTTGTGTGTGGGGAATGTTTCCTGAAAGTTTGGCCGTACTTTTTTGTAACACCATATATATATATATATATATATATATATATATATATATATATATATATATATATATATATATAGTATTTGTTTCATATATATATATATATATAAAGATGTGAAAAGTTAGCATTTGTTTCGTATATAATACTAACTTTTCACATCGTTATATGAGATTTTCCATAATCATATATCTCTTTTTGTTACTAAATGGCCATCTCTAATTACCTCAAAATCAGTGAGGAGTTATTCTTGTCTTAGACCAGATACAATTCATGCAGGGTCAATGGAGACCTCAGTGTATGGTACTTTGGAGGTACCATATTTCCTGATGTTCAAGTGTCTAGTGTAACATATCTAGTGTTAGTGCTTATGTTCTAGTTAAGTTTCTTTGTGTGAATAGGATGTTCTCTTTTGAGTATATTTTAACGTTTAAGGTTACTTTGCATGAGTGAGGTATTAGTCAAGTGTATAGATGGTTTCTTCCATATGAGTGGCAATATATCTGTTGTGACTTGGCAAGGCAGCCAAGTCACAATGAGAGGAAGCCGAAAGGCACGCGCTTAAGCTCACGCAGGCTGGCGCGAGGTCTGGAACAGTTAAGGGAATTAATAGTAGCAACTAAAGTACGTAGTTGATATAATACTTAACTTTAATCAACAATTGGTGTACATCGCTCTTGACGGTACATGTTATAATCTCAATATCAAATGCTATGGCGCCTTGCTAGGTCGTAGCAAATGACGTAGCTGAAGGCTATGCCACTATCGCTACGGCAAATGAGAGCTTATTTGTCAGTGAACTGTTGCTAGCTACGTCGGCTGTGCAACTGGGGCGAGTGCTAGTAAGTCTCTCTAGACCTGCCGTGTGATGGCGCTCGGTCTGCAATTACTGACAGTGGTGACACGCGGGTCCGACGTATACTAACGGACCGCGGCCGATTTAAAGGCTACCACCTAGCAAGTGTGGTGTCTGGCGGTGACACCACATTCCTCCCCCGCAAATCGGCGTACGGTTGTGTTATAAGGCTTCCGCCCGCCGTGGGTAGGCCCCATGTTGACGTATGCGACGAGGTGGGGAGCCTAACAACAGGCGAGGCTGTGCCACCCGCACCCTGCCATTCGGTCCGAGGGGAGCTAGGAATCGCCTGAAAACCTAGTCCAGGGTGCACGCCAACATGCAGTGTATGCGCCCGCAGAGCGACAGGAGGGGCCGAAGGGTCGACCTCCATCGTGTCGGGGTACCCGACGGGCGAAGATGACATCTGGTCCGGAGCGGGCAAGGGGTCCATGTCGGAAGACAGCTGGTCACGGGAAGCGATCGGCGGCGCGTGAACCACGGAGGCGCTTGGCGGCTGCAGCGAAGCGTCCACTGCGGGCGGCGCCAGCGGGAGAACAGGCGGCGGCGGCGGCAGTGGCGGCACAGCGCCATGGGGCAAAATGGAAGGCTGCGTCGGTAACACATGGGGATGAGGCGAACCAGTAGATGGGTCCCCAGGGCGCTGACCGGACGGCACCGTCACTGAAAGCAGACGGGGAGCGGCAGAACCCGTGCGACGACAGAGGCGCAGCTGATTGAGACGCCGACGCACCTCACCAGAGGCCCCCAAATCCAGATACATAGCGCGGCCGAGGCAGCGAAGAATGCGCCCTTCGAGCCAACGCCGTGAACCTCGATAGTTGCGATAGGAGACAACGTCGCCTGGAGCAAAAGCAGGTGTCTGCCGCTGCACAGGAACCTGATGCGGCGGATGTAGCAAAAACATCAATGTTCGATGATGACGACCGTGCAACAACTCAGTCGGCGAGCGACCATCTCGGGGCTGAGAGCGATACGAGGACAAAAAAAGCAATAAGGCGTCCTCCCGAGAATGCGACTCTTTCAACTTCAACATCTGTGACTTGAAAGTCCGGACCAATCGTTCAGCGGCATCGTTTGACTGAGGCGAAAACGGCGCGGATGTAAGATGTGGAATACCATTGGCCTTGCAGAATGATTGAAATTCTGCGGACATAAATTGTGGGGCATTGTCGGAAACAATAGTCCGTGGCAGACCTTCAATGCAAAAGATAGCAGATAACGCTTGGATGGTGGCAGATGACGTCGTGGAAGACATCCGGACAACAAAAGGAAAACTACTGAATGAATCTACCACAACCAACCAGCGAGCATTCCAGAATGGACCAGCAAAATCGATGTGTAAGCGTTGCCAAGGGGAAGTGGCTTTTGGCCATGCAAAGAATTTCCGCGGTGGTGCGGACTGTTGTTCGGCACACGCCATGCAAGAAGAGCACATATTCGTAATCGCAGCATCGATTCCGAACCAAGTACAGTGCTGACGAGCAAGTTGTTTCGTTCGCACTATACCCCAATGTCCTTGTTGGAGAAGCTGTAAGACAGAGGACTGTAACGAACGTGGTACCACGACTCTGGACTGATCATTATCAGAACGCAACAGCAAAACACCACGTCAAACAAAAAGTCTCTCCTTGCGAGCAAAAAATCGGCGAACCAACGGATCCTCGATCCGTGACTTTGACAAGGGCCATTGAGTAGCAACAAAACCCAAAACGGTAGCAAGGACAGGGTTAGCAGCTGTGGCTGTAGCCACACGACGAAAATCGATCGGAAACGATTCGACCACGTCATCGGTTTCTGAATCAATGAACATGCAAGCAAGATCGGAAGAATGGAACGCTCTATCCTCAGCAACTGGCAAATGGGACAACGCATCAGCGTTTCCGTGCTTAGCAGTGGACCGATGCAAGATATCGTAGCGGTACTGCGAGAGGAAAATAGACCAGCGAATGAATTTCTGCGCTGTACGTGGAGGTACAGGCTTGTGTGGATGAAAAAGCGATGTCAAAGGTTTGTGGTCTGTGATGATGGTAAAGTGACGACCATACAAGAAATCATGAAACTTAGTAACACCAAATACGAGAGCCAAAGCTTCTTTCTCGATCTGTGAATAATTTCTTTGCGCAGACGAGAGCAATTTGGACGCAAAGGCAATAGGGCGATCATGCGATCCATATTTGTGCGCAAGCACAGCACCGATCCCGAAATCCGATGCATCCACCATCAACAAAAGGGGTTTCTGGGGATCGAATGGCGTAAGGCAAGTATTAGAAAGCAACGCCGATTTCAACTGGCGAAATGCGCGTTCGCATTCCGTTGTCCAGACGAACGGAACACCTTTACGGCGTAAGCGATGAAGCGGAGCTGAAATGGAAGAGGCGCTGCGGACATATTTGTTATAATAATTTATTTTTCCCAGCACACTCTGTAGCTGCTTCAAATTCTGCGGCGAAGGCAAGTCTTGTATGGCACGGAGGTGCTCTGGACTCGGATGTATGCCGTGTGCATTGATTACATGTCCCAAATATGGTAAATCACGAGCAAAAAACACACATTTGTCCTTCCGCAAGCGAAGACCATTTTGTCGCTAGACCTGAAACAATTTTCTGAGAATGGCTAAATGTTCTTCTTCTGTCTTTCCGGAGATCACAATATCGTCCAGATAGTTTGCTGCAGTAGGGACCGACGCACAAACAGTTTGCAGATATTGCTGAAACAATGCAGGGGCGGATGCACACCCTAATGGCAGTTTTTTGAATCAATATAACCCAAGATGCGCGTTAAGCACCAAAACTCGCTGGGATTCTTCGTCCACCGGTATTTGCATGGTCGCATCTGCTAGGTCCAACTTCGAAACATATTTACCCGGGCACAGTTTGTCAAAGAGATCTTCCGGGCGGGGTAAAGGAAAAGTTGCAGTCACTAGTTGTGGATACACCGTAGCCTTGAAGTCCACACAAAGTCTCAATTTTCCCGAAGGTTTTGGCAAAATTACTAAGGGTGATGCCCAGAGAGAAGCCTGCACACCTTCAATCACCCCTTGTGATTCTAAATCGTTTAATGTTCTTGCGACATCGTCACGCAATGCGTGAGGAACATTGCGCACTCTGAAAAATTTCGGTTGCGCGTTTACTTTCAGTTCCAAATGTGCTTCATAGTTCGTAGCGCAACCAAGGCCCGGTGCAAAAATGTCTGCAAATTCTTCACATACACGAGAAACACTGTCTGAAGGCACAGTCTGGTTCACTGATAGGACCTGATTTACAATGGACAAGTTAAACAACTGAAATAAATCTAAACCAAACAAGTTCACTGCAGAAGAAGAACGAAGGACGTAAAATGACACAAGTTTTGTTTGTACCTTGTATGTTGCAAGAAGGCTGCACTGTCCTAACACAGGGATATTCTGACCGGAATAGCTATTTAACTTATCATTTGCAGCACGCAACAGAGGTGTGCCCAGTTGTTTGTACGTGTCTTTATTGATCAATGAAACTGCAGCTCCGGTATCGAGCTTATTGTTCTGCTGATGACAAGAGCGACTGTCTCGTGCAACTTGAACTGACACGGGTACTGAATCACTTGCGACGTGACTTGATTTCCGTCGACGTTGATGCGCACTTTTTTTGGGGTGAACACAGTCTCTGTGAGAGAGAGTGGCACTGGGCGGAGTGGAATTAACTACATGAATTTCCATGGGTGAAGGTTCACGAGCCTGAGTATTCTTGGTTCGATTCCGATGCCAGCGTGAAGCAAAGGGCCTGGAATGGTTGTGAGTGTCCGATCTGAGCTTTTTCTGGCAAACACTCTGAACATTTACTTTTTTATTACAGAAAAAGCAAATAGCTTGGCGTGACGGGCAATTATCACGCGAATGTCTAGAAACACACCGCGGGCATGATTTTAGCACTGCATTTGCGTGCTTGCGCGGCACACTTAGCGGAGAGCTTGGCGGCAGCTGTGCGGACGTGCGCGAGGGCTGTTTACTGTTCCATGCAGCGCGCCCGGCGGGCCAGTTAACTTAACACACAGCTGGCGAAGTTTCAAAGGATTCCAGAGCAAAGTCAAGTGTGTCCTGCCTATCCAATATGTCTATCACTTGTTGAAGGGAGGGATTGACTGTTCCCTTATACGAACATCAAAAACGTTCTGTGCAATTGCATCATGTACCATTGTATCTGAATAAGGGAGCCCACATTCACACTCAAAAGCACAATCCCTAGTAAGGGCTTGCAATGTTGCAACCCACTCCCTATTAATCTGACCAGCCGTACGTTTTGTACGAAAGAACGTATACCTTTTTGCAACGACATTGACTGATTCTTTGAAATATGCATCTAATGCAGACAAAATTTCGTCGTAGGACAGAGTTGCTACGTCGCGTCGGCGAAACAACTTCACTATCACACGGTAGGTGGACGCACCTACACATGCCAGCAAAAAAGGCTGCCGCTCGTTACCCTGATTTCTGTAGGCGGCGAGATAAAATCCAAATTGGCGTGACCACTCCGTCCAGCTTTCCAGTGCCGCATCAAAAGGACGAAAAGGTGGTGCAACAGCATGTTGTGGCTGCAGTAGCAGTGGAGCGGCGGCTCTCGCATCGTTTTGCATTGCACGTTGACCCTGGACGAGCTGTCCAAGGGCATCCAATAAGGCCTGCGTCTGTTGATTCTGTAAGCGATAAAATTCGGACAGTACATCTGGAGATTGTGGCGAAGCCATGACACAATGAAATCAGTCTATCAAGATACACAAAATCCTCTTTTGAGACTCGTCGCCAAAAATGTTGTGACATGGCAAGGCAGCCAATTCACAATGAGAGGAAGCCGAAAGGCACGCGCTTAAGCTCACGCAGGCTGGCGCGAGGTCTGGAACAGTTAAGGGAATTAATAGTAACAACTAAAGTACGTAGTTGATATAATACTTAACTTAAATCCACAATTGGTGTACATCGCTCTTGACAGTACATGTTATAATCTCAATATCAAATGCTATGGCGCCTTGCTAGGTCGTAGCAAATGATGTAGCTGAAGGCTATGCCACTATCGTCTCGGCAAATGAGAGCTTATTTGTCAGTGAACTGTTGCTAGCTACGTCGGCTGTGCAACTGGGGCGAGTGCTAGTAAGTCTCTCTAGACCTGCCGTGTGGTGGCCCTCGGTCTGCAATTACTGACAGTGGCGACACGCGGGTCCGACGTACACTAACGGACCGCGGCCGATTTAAAGGCTACCACCTAGCAAGTGTGGTGTCTGGCGGTGACACCACAATATCCAACAGTCTTGCCACATTGGATCTCACACAGCCAACAAAGTTCAGCAATGTCAGGTCTGGTTAGTACTTGGGTGGGTTATCTTCTGGATATTCCAGGTGCTATTGGATTTGAAAGACTGGTACTTGGTTGTTGCACAATGTGACTATTATTACTGTAGTTGCAACATGTGATGAAGAATTTGGTACTCTTCAGTAATACTATTGATTTTCTTAATTATCAGGGTGAGTGAGACAGTGTGCTGTGTTCTTACACATGATTTGATTGCAGATGTGGTTATCATGATCGTGACCGGGCCAAATATCTCACGAAATAAGTGTCAAATGAAAAAACTACGAAGTACGAAACTCGTCTAGCTTGAAGGGGGAAACCAGATGGCGCTATGGTTGGCTGCTGGGTGGCGCTGCCATAGGGCAAAAGGATATCAACTGCGTTTTTTAAAATAGGAACCCCCATTTTATTACACATTAGTGTAGTACGTAAAGAAATATGAATGTTTTAGTTGGACCACTTTTTTCGCTTTGCGATAGATGGCACTGTAATAGTCACAAACATATGGCTCACAATTTTAGACGAACAGTTGGTAACAGGTAGGTTTTTAAATTAAATACTGAACGTAGGTACGTTTGAACATTTTATTTCAGTTGTTCCAATGTGATACATGTACCTTTGTGAACTCATCATTTCTGAGAACGCATGGT
Source organism: Schistocerca americana (assembly GCF_021461395.2). Taxonomy (NCBI): domain Eukaryota; kingdom Metazoa; phylum Arthropoda; class Insecta; order Orthoptera; family Acrididae; genus Schistocerca; species Schistocerca americana. The sequence goes on from NC_060121.1 coordinate 66,041,678, forward strand.
GTTACAGCGTGATAACCTGTAAATACCACATTAATGCAATAAATGCTCAAAATGATGTCCGTCAACCTGAATGCATAGGGCAATAGGTGTAACGACATTCCTCTCAACAGCGAGTACTTCGCCTGCCGTAATGTTCGCACATGCATTGACAATGCGCTGACGCATGTTGTCAGGCGTTGTCAGTGGATCACGATAGCAAATATCCTTCAACTTTCCCCACAGAAAGAAATCTGGGGACGTCAGATCTGGTGAACGTGTGGGCCATGGTATGGTGCCTCGACGACCAATCCACCTGTCATGAAATATGCTATACAATACCGCTTCTACTGCACGCGAGCTGTGTGCCGGACTTCCATCATGTGGGAAGTACATCGCCATTCTGTCATGCAGTGAAACATCTTGTAGTAACATCGGTAGAACATTACGTAGGAAATCAGCATACATTGCACCATTTAGATTGCCGTCGATAAAATGGGGGCCAAATTATCCTTCCTCCCATAATTCCGCACCATACATTAACCCGCCAAGGTCGTTGATGTTCCACTTGTCGCAGCCATCGTGGATTTTCCGTTGCCCGATAGTGCATATTATGCCGGTTTACGTTACCACTGTTGGTGAATGACGCTTCGTCGCCAAGTAGAACGCGTGCAAAAATCTGTCATCGTCCCGTAACTTGTCTTGTGCCTAGTGGCAGAACTGTACACGACGTTCAAAGTCGTCGCCATGAAATTTGTGGTGCACAGAAATATGGTACGGGTGCAATCGATGTAGATGTAGCATTCTCAACACCGACGGTTTTTGAGATTTCCGATTCTGGCGCAATTTGTCTGCTACTGATGTGCGGATTAGCTGCGACGGCAGCTAAAACACCTACTTGGGCATCATCATTTGTTGCATGTCGTGGTTGACGTTTCACATGTGGCTGAACACTTCCTGTTTCCTTAAATAACGTAACTATCTTGCGAACGGTCCGGACACTTGAATGATGTCGTCCAGGATACCGAGTCGGCCTATGTGGCCGAGCGGTTCTAGAGGCTACAGTCTGGAACCGCGCGACCGCTACGGTCGCAGGTTCGAATCCTGCCTCGGGCATGGATGTGTGTGATAGCCTTAGGTTAGTTAGGTTTAAGTATTTCTAAGTTCTAGGGGACTGATGACCTCAGATGTTAAGTCCCATAGTGCTCAGAGCCATTTGAACCATTTTGAACCAAGATACCGAGCAGCATACGTAGCACACGCCCGTTGGGCATTTTGATCACAATAGCCATACATCAACACGATATCGACCTTTTCCGCAATTGGTAAACGGTCCATTTTAACACGGGTAATGTATCACAAAGCAAATACCGTCCGCACTGGCGGAATGTTACGTGATACCACGTACTTATACGTTTGTGACTATTACAGCGCCATCATCACAGAGCGGAAAAAGTGGTCTAACTGAAACACTCATATATCTTTACGAATATGTAATAAAACATGAGGGTTCCCCTCTTTTTTTTAAAAAAAAAACGTAGTTGATATCCGTTTTACCTATGGCAGCGCCATCTAGCTGGCCAATCATAGCGCCATCTCGTTTCCCCTTTCAAGCTAGACGAGTTTCGTTATGTGTAGTTTTTTCGTTTGATGCTTATTTCGTCAGATATTTGGCCCGGTCACTATCAATGGACCACGCTGTATACCTCAGCTCTGCTTACAACTAGCAGCCAGTTTGGCTACAGCAGTAGAAAGTTCATCACGATTCTCTGTTTCTTGAAATGCTACTTTCTGTGTTGGCCTTCAGTACACCTGCTCCATGTTCAAGCTATTAAAAAGCTGTTGCATGACTACTTGTTTGTTAACCCCATTCGCTATAGTCTGACTTGGAGGAGCTCCTAGCCTATCCTGTAACTCACGTTTTTTCCTTTTTCCACAAACATTATTCTCCTGTTCTAGCACTTGTTTTCGACTAGTTATTGAAAATTATAATTGTCTAAGATTTCTCCCTTCAAGTGCAATGAATCTGTTTAATTTTATCATTTCTTTGTAGTCCAGTGCAGTCTGTTATTGTAACATGGAACCTTCATCCCATAAAAATTTCCAAAAAAACATCTGAAGAGGGATAACTGAGGGAGTGAAGTAACATAAACAACACTAAGTTGAATCCAGTCCACCTACCCAAAACAAAACAATATTAGTTTCTCCCCAGGTGCGCGGTAAAAGGCAGAGTAATAAATCAGCAAGTAAAGTAGCCTGAGACGTTTTAGATTTCTGACATTAACTTGCTCATTTGACAACACTTACAAAGTTCAGTATACAACTCCTTTCGAGAAGTAAATTTAATGAAGTCATTAAATCCATGTATCGCAATGTATGCATTTAGCATTCTTAAGAAATTTGAAAATAATGAACTCAACTCTTCAATATCACAGTTAATATCATAGTGAGGGTGGGGAGGCGGAAGGGCCAAAGGATTGAAGGGTGGGGACTGGTCCAACTCTCCACTCTACTATGCTGAAACTTTTACCTCTGCAAAGTAAAACGATGAAATTGGCAGTCAGACTTACTCCTACTGCTCAATTGTAATTAAACTGGTGTGTTTCAACGGCCAGCAGAAAGCTAGTAATAAGTTTCGTTACATGTACTAAAATCTCCAACAGGCATCAGATGAACTGCAGGTCCATAAGAATGCTCAGTGGCATAGACACAGCTGCAGCAAATCAGTTTGGAAACTTTCTAGGATAGGATCCCATACAGTTGGGTACATTTCAAAGACAGCAATATTTCATACAATTTCCAGAAACAAGTTTTTGCACTCATAAAATCAATATAGATCTCCAATGAAGCGTGCAGCTCCAGAAATGTATACCAGAAACTTTTTCGTAGTGCGAAACTAAGATAGTTGTGATTTTAGAAATTCAGAAAGTATAATCCAATGTCAGTAGTATCACTCATCAAGTTCCACCTATCGAAACATCACTATCTGACAAACTTCACCTACCAGTACCACTAACTTTGCTAATCCTAATAAATTTCTTGAGCCATTCACAGTTCCAAAATATCACTTTCGTACTAAACATTCAAAAAATCTTAAAGTCCACCAACTTGACAAAGAATCTCTGCAGGACGTAGTGAGCTAGCAACTCACATCTGACAATTCAGTACAACTACAAGTTCCTTTTGCAGCAAGGCACAGGAACATTTGCCCATCCCAACTGAACACAAGTAGAAAACATAAAAATATACCAGTACACACTTACCACTTCAGTAGTGTTATGCACAACCCTCGTTTCATGAAATGAACCTAACATATTAATATGTCAACCGTATTGGATAGTAATTTCTCTACACACAAAAAAATGGTACCACAAATGAAGAGAAAGACAGTACTTTATCAATAAGCAACGTAATTGCACTTCGTCAGATGAGAATGTAACATTCCCCTTAGCGTGCACTCGAAAGACTCCTCTAACAACTTGAGAACAGGGGTCCATGCACATGTGTATCAGCTATTGTGTCAGTATTTAATGAGCAACATAGCAATAATGACATAACTAACATGAGAAGTAGTGTAAGGATCGAATTAAGATGCTTGAATGTAACAGTTATTGACTAGAGTATATTTCAAGGTGTATAAATTACCTTTTACTAACACAGACCAACTAAAATGAAGTTCAAACATCAGATGAAAATAGAATGCACTGTAAGAGAAACGCTATATTGTAAACTATGTATTGCATCGAATAAACGGGACATGTTCTGTGATATTTTTTCACAGAAATTGTTCTTCTTGTAGGTGCAGAATCATTGTATTTTAAAATATTATTACGTGTGTTTAGTGGGTTACAATAATTGTTTTCGAGTAGATCGACGTCTACACTAGAAGCTGCAATCTTCCGAATATTATTTCGCACTCAAGTTACGAGAAAAAAGAAAATGAATAACAACGGCAATCGTCAACTCGGCGAACTTGTACCGCGCATTGTTATTCACGTAAATACATCCCCAATTTCAGAGACAAAAATTAGATAAAATTTAAAAGCCTATACGTAAAAGCAAAGTAATTCTATCACTAATAGTAAATTCTAAAGTATTCAAATAATTTAATTATAGCACAATATTACTATGGCAAGTTCTACAAATTTTCGTTGTGTTATTAGATACCTTACATTTATGAAGTTTATGTTTCCTTGTCTGAAGCAGTGGAAATATTGAGTGGAAAATACCAGATGGTCATAACTAAAGTGCAGCTGCCCGTTGAGGTGCAGTGTGGACTGTAATTATCGTACGGCGGTGAAACTTGTGAGATACTCTAATGCGCTTACTTCGAACTGACTTACGTCGGAAAAAGAATTAGTTCCACTTTTGGTCTCCAGGTGCAAATGTGGGACTGTGATTGCGAGAAAGACTTGTAGAAACGTTTCCATATACCATGGAGCAGTGAACCTGGCAATGCCTCACAATTGCTAAATGGAATGACTGTCATTGGGACAGTTCAACACAGAATGCTGTGTAGTGTGAGGGTTAACCGAGCAACAGCATTACCATTGACAGTTTGCATGATGAAAATTTATTTGTACCAATTTAACCAGTGAGTGCATGGACTCAAAAAAAGCAAATTTCTTCCTGTATGAACTTCGAACTACACAGTAAACATTTTTTAGCTAAGAACAATACGTCACGACACACTATAAATTAGAATTTCAGTAAACTTTAAGATTCTTCCACAATCCTTCACACCTACAAATCCTTGTTCAGTCCCATCCTTTGTTATGCCAGCGTTGCCTGGATTTCCGCCCCTGCCAGATTCTATAATGCTCTCCAAATCCTTGAACACCATGCAATCCGCCTTGCCTTTTGTTTCCACCTCATGTCCCCCACAGAGATCCTCTGTGACCTCATTCCCTTCCCACACCCTCTCCTTTTCCTCAAACACATCTGCATCCTGTACATCATCCACCAACTCGATCCCCCATATCCGCTGTTGTCTCTTGTCCTCTCTACCCTCAGCCTGTTGTCGCGCCTTTAACCACCCTCTCTCATGTCCACACCCTCCACCTCCTTTCCCAACACAACGTCCAGCACTTATCCCTTCCAGGTGATAAGCTTCACCCTGATCTCCACCCCTCCTACCAACTCTAACCCTACGTTCCCCCTTCCTACTCCTCAGGGCTTCCTCTCCCCTCCTTTTCCCTTCCCCTGAGCGCCCCCCCTTTACCATGCTGCCATTCTGTGTCTCTGTGTCACCTGTTGACTTGCCTTCCCCCCTCCAACTCCCATCCTTCCTGACTCCTGCCCCTTGGTGTGCTCCCCAACCACCCTTTTTCTTTTCATCCCACCCCACGCAGCCACCCCCCCCCCCATTCCACCGACCCTCTTTTTCCCTCCTCTCAGGCCTCCTACCCGTGGCAGGCCCATCCTGACAGATTCTATCCCTCGTCACATGCGTCTAACCACTTACGCTGGTTTTTTTAAGTGTTTTCATGCTGGAGTGGCCAACTTTTAACTTGTGCATGTGTATTTTCTGTGCTCCACGAAACACCAACTGTGTTTTTTAATTTTCTTCGAAATTTTTTACTTGTCCTTCAATGAACATCTTCAAGTAAGTGTATATTTTAATCTTCATTGTCTCCACTTATTTCGGTTCTTATGTCCCACTTTTTATCACATTTCATGTGTGTCATTTCATTTTTTTATTCGTAGTGTCACTTGGCTGAAGAGTGGCGGACTGTGCCATTGACAGCCGTCACCTGCCCATAAGTGGGCGGGAAATGAAATTACAATAAAGACAAAACAATTATGGAAGATGCTCCTGCTAAGTTCTCTTTCCCTATCTTCGTGCCACCTGTTGCTGCTAGGCTGCAAGTCCACCATGGACACCCAAACCACCACGATTATATACACCCCTCCTTCCTCTGCTCCCAGCATTACCTCTGTAAGTCCCTCCTCCCAGCTTCCCCCATCTGCCCCACCTCTTCTCTTCACAGCTTCATCCCTGCCATATCCACCTATCCCCTGTACCCCCACCTGTTTACTGCCTCTGCTTCTGCTCCTCCCCCTGCTCCTGCTCATGCTCCTGCCGCCATTCCCGCCACTACCACGTGTAGGGATGACTCTCATGAACTCCCCACTCGCCCTGCTATGACTTCCTCTACTTCCCCTGTCCATGACATGGACCACCGCTCCACAGTCGCCACCACAGACACACACCCTCCCTTCAAAGTGCTTCCACCTCTCATGAGGGCCCTGCCTTCCGCCACCTCTCCCAGTCCCTCACCCTCCTTCCAGGCCACACCTGCCAAAAAACCTCCAAACGCCCAAGTGCTGACCCTACCTCCACCCCCTCTTCCAAGAAACCACTGCCCACCCCTCTTGCATGCCCAGCCCCCACCATACATACATTCGTCATTTCCAAACCCTCACTGCCTAAACACTAGAAATCTGCAAGTATACCCCAGTGCCCCTATTGCTCAACATACGCCCCACAGAGGCTCTGTCCTCATCCACTCCCCTTCTCATTCCACACTGACCTCTTCCGGAGACTTCTCCATATCACCTTTAGCCCACATGTCTCTCACATCTTTACTTACCTCCTCCTTTTCCTGTCAATCCTAAGGCCCTCATCATCCAGAAACCCTCACCACTGTGATTGCAAAGCTCATCCTTGTGGTAATTAAGGTGAAGTTATTGGCAGAATTGAATGCCCACCCTGCCCTGGAAATCTGCTCAGCCTGATGTATCTGTAACAACTCCAGCCCTACCCTTTTGGCACATGTGTTCACAGAGTCCACCTCCTCCATACATCACGTTTTCCCACCCCATTAATTCCTTCCTTTCTCTTATTCAATGCTATCACCGCCAATGCTGTCTCCTCTATGATGGCCGCATCACCCAAAGCTTCAACCACCTTTCCCCCATCTGCCCCTACTGTAAAGCCTCCCACTTCCTCAAACAATGTCCTAACCTCGCCTCCCCTCCTTCCTGCAACACCTGCAACGAATCCCACCTCATCTACACCTCCAAATGCAAGGCCAAACTCCTTCCCACCAACCCCAAACTAACTGTTCCCATTCACACCATCGATCAGCCCATCCAATCCATCAATTTCCTCTGCCCATTCCAGACAGCTGACAACATCATCTGTTTCCTGACCATCATACTCCAGAATATCCACCCCTTCCAACGCCCCCACACCCTCCAGCAGATCTCCCTTCCCACCTGATCCGTCTTTCATTTCAATACCTACACTACATACTCCCACAACCAGGCCCACTTCATCTTCACCCACCCAGACACCCTCATTTGAGCCCCTCTCTTACCTCCACTCACTCTCCACCTTGCCCCCATGGCGCGCCAACAGTATCATCTCCTATACATCAACATTTGCTCCCTCCCTGCCAATAAATACCTCTTCATGCGTACCCTGTCCCATCACCAGGTCAACTCCTTCATCCTTAGTGAAACCTTCCTCCAACATCATCATGTTGTCCGCACCTCTCTGTACCTCATTCTCTCCACTGACAATCCCCTTTTGCTAGAGGGAGGTGGGGTCACTACTGGACACCTGAAGCATATATCTATGTCCCTGTCCTACCACAACCCCTGCTCAATGACAACTGAACACCTCATCCTCAACATCTTTCTCCTCCCCCCCCCCATCATCACCTGTGCAACTATCCACTATCTACATCTAACCCACAGCTCCTCTTCCCTATGAATTCATCTCACAATATGGCCCACCTTCTACAACTATGTCATTACCACATACCTCAACATCGTCAACTGTGACCCTGATACCTTCAGTGGTGGCATCAGTTCCTCACTACCCTCCATGGTAATCTAGTTCCCCTCTTACAGATCACCCATTCTAAAAGTAAGTCCATCCCAGGTGTCATCATCACTTGCCCTTACCTCCTTGGTCGTATTGCCACGGATATCCTTGACCCTTTTGGTACCAATCACCTCCCAGTGGTTCACACCATCTCCTCAGCACATTGCCTCAATCCAGCCCCTTGCTAGCTGCCCTGCCAAGTCCATGACCACCAACGAGCAGACTGGGATGCATACTGGGAATCCATTGCCTCACAGGTCAAAAACCACCATCTTGCCTACCACCATCCCGCTGACATCACACATGCCTCTTCGTTACTTCAGTAGACCATCACGAATGCCGTAGAGGTCCATGTTCCCAACAAACTTATCCACCGTCACAACCCTACACTTTCTCCACACGCTGTCCTTCTCCTCCATGGATTCCACAGGCTCTACTGCTCCTTCCTCTGCACCTGTGACTAAGATACCCTCCCAGACACTGGCAAGTACACATCTGCAACCTCTGAACCGCAAAGAAACAGCAGGACTGGCGACACACATATACATGAATCAGCTCCACCATCCCTGTCAACTCCTCCTCTGTCTTCCACCACCTAACTGGTAGTCATCCTGCCCCACAGTACACCCTTCTCCACCATGACCACCTTTTCTACGACAACCTCAGTAAGGCTAACCATTTTGCTTCCCATCTCTCCAAGTTTTTCTCCTTTCCCAACGATCCTCACTTTGATTACTCCCTCTTCCCCTCCAGCCATGAACACTCTGATGCCTCCGTTCTGCCACTCGCCTACAGTTTCTAGTATTTGGACCCTCATCATACATAAACATTCCCATTGCAGCAAATGACATCAAACTCATACTCCAGTCCAAGTGCAATGCCATCACTTGTCACAACAGTGTCACCTACTGCCACCTCAAGAAATCCCCCCTCTTCGTCCTGGCTGCCCTTGCTACCTTGACAACATCATTCTCTCCACTGGCTTGTACCCTGACATTTGGAAAACTTCCCACATCCTGCTGTTCCCTAATCCCGACAGACCACCCTCTGTCATCTCGCCTCCCTCACCACCATGTTCATTAAGGTTTTTGAGTCTATCCTCTCCTGACGTGTTCATCACCACCTTAATCAGCACCACCTCTTTCCCCTTACCCAGTGTGGTTTCCAATCCTCTTCCTTAGCCAATGACCAGCTCTTTAATCTTATCAGTCTTCTTTCCCTCCAACGTAAATCCTATTGTTCCTTTTTCTATGTCTCCTTCGACCTCCAGACTGCCTTTGACCATGTCTGGCATCCCAGGCTACTCCTTAAACTCCAGGGCTTTCTCTGTCTCGTTGCTTCCTTCCTCTCCTGTCGTCCCTCTTATGTCACTATCCACAATACCAACACTTATGCATTCTATCCCTCCATGAGCGTGCCCCAAGGCTCCATCCTTTTCCCTCTCCTCTATCTCCTTTATGCTGCAGATATACCCAAACCTATCCCGCCTCACATCTTCTACCAATTTGCTGCCAATTTGCTGATGACACCGTCTTTCTGGACCTGTATCCTCCCCTTGAACAGGGCCAAAGTATTCCTTCAAACCCACCTCAATCAGTTCACTGCCTGGTGCAACGAGTGGCTCTTCACATCAACTCTTCCAATACCCAGGTCATACCACCCGCACTTTCTGGCTCCACAATTTTTACCACACGTTTATGGTTGTCCTATCCACCTCCCTCACACCTCACCCTCGACCGTCACCTCACCTGGACTCCCCATCCTCTTATGATCCAGTACAAAGCCCACAACAGACTCCACATTCTGAAACTGTTGTCTTGCTGGACATGGGGCCTGCATTCTTCCATTATCCTTCACACCTACAAATCCTTGATCAGCCCCATCCTTCGTTATACCAGAGTCACCATGATCTCTACCACACCCATATTCAATAAAGCCTTCTAAATCCTCGAACGCCATGCACTCCGCCCTGCTTTCCACATCAGTCTCCCATCCCCGATACAAATCCTCTATCACATCAACCCCTTCCCACATCTTCTCCTTTTCCTCAAACACTTCCACGCCCTGTACATTGTCCACAGACTGGATTGCTCGGACCCCCTGTTGTCTCTTATCCTCCCTACCCAGAGCCTGTTGCTGTGCCTTTACTGTTTTGTGCCACCCTCTCTCCATCTTCACGTTCTCAGCCTCCTTTACTAACGTGCCTTCCAGTGCATACCCCTCCCAGATGATAAGCTTCGCCCTTATGTCTACTCCTCCTACGAACTCTAACTTCACCATCCACCCCCTCCTCATGGCTCCTACTCCCATTCTTTTGCCTTCCCATGAGTAGTTTTTTCCTCCCTGCCACGCCCTCTCCCTTTCTAGTGCATCTCTTCCGCATCTCTGCACTCCCTCCTGACTTGCCTTCTCTCTCCCTTCCTATCCCGCTCGTCTCCTGGCCCTTGGTACACCCCGCGACCAATTTCCTTTTCCACTACCTTCTCTAGACGCCGTCTACCACTGCTCTCTTTTGTCCCATCTTTCCCTCCTCTCAGGATGTCTCCTCCCTCGGCCGAATCCTCCTGGCACTGTTTAATCTTTGTCGTGTGTCCTTCATCTCGTGCTGTTGTTAAAGTGTCGTCGTTCTGGCGTTTTGTAATACTGTGGCCAACTTTTGACTTGTTTGTGTGACTTCCGTGCATTTTTATGTGTTACAAAAATCGCCAACTGTGCTTTTTTATCTTTATGTGGACCTTTTTAGCTGTCCTACAATTAACGTCTCTGTGTAAGTGTATATTTTAACCCCCATTGTCTCTCCTTATTATGTTTTTATGTCTCCCATCTCATCGCCTTTTGTATGTTTTATCCTTTTTAACTGTATCATTCGGTTGAAGAGCAGCGGATTGTGCCACTACCAGCCCTCCCTTACCCATATGGGGCCGTAGGAATGAAATTACAGTATAGAAAAAAAATTACGAAAGATGAAGTTTTGGGTTTCGCTACCAACTCAAAGAGCTTATTTTGATATGTATAGCTCTACAATCCCATACTGTTATACACGATAGCAATGCATTCCGTATAAGTAAGAAACAGTATGACCAATATTACGATTGCCTAGGCATCAGTTTTTGTCACCAAATGATCCTAACTTTACATCTTTGGTCACAATATGCTAGGACGTTTTGGATATCCTCAGCCGTCAGCTTAAGGAGAGTTGTTATACATGCACGATCTAACACTAAGTTAAATAGTATTAAAAAACAAAAAATACCCATTTATTGCATAATACTTCTTTCATTTCAAGTTGTAACCACTAATCTTAGCTCATCTAAATGAGTCTGTTATGTCATTTCATTACAATTTGTGACAATTACGTACATTTACTTTGTGATGCTTGTGAACTTATTCGTTGTTATTCCTTCTTTACTTATTGCTCATATTGATTTTACATTTATATTTTACCTCACCAGTTAATGGCTAAAATTGTCTTCTATTTCGATTACTGACTAAAGACTACCTCTGCAACGTTTTTTACGATGTTACCTAACGACGCACTTTTCATGGCGTTAGTATGAGTATCTCTTCTATAAGAGTTACAATTTTTTTGTCAAATTTGTTCACGCGATGCTGGCATGTATTTAATCGCATTAGTAAGTAAACTTACTGTTTGATTTGCATTCTTCAGTCAATGTTAGCACCACCTACAGGCCATCGTTTACCTCTCGTAAGTTCAGTCGCCACACACTGTTTGGCACTGGTTCGATTCTATAGACGATGGGACTGAAAAATATGCCTACATGACATGAGATTTCTACTGTATTCAGTTTATGTGCTCGCTTTCGTGAACTTGAACTAAAATTTGTTTTTTATGTAAGTACGATACTATTTGGAATATCTGTGTACTGGAATACGTACTTAGATACACGCTTACGTATATTTTCTGTCATTACTTTCTTGTACAGTTCATTCCACAGCTTCAGTCTGACGATAAAATATTTAAACGCATGACGCTTAATAAAGGATTGTGCGATCAGGACTTCCTTACTTTCCAGAGTTCTGCCAAATGTGAATGGTCATCTCGCTCTCCTATAGAAGTATTTCTAAACAAAATAATGGATAATGAACTCGGCAACAACTGTCTTTGCTTGTTTTTTGTGTAAGACCTTGGTCCTCTCTCTATCCATTTGGATCCCGCCAGTAGAAACCAAATACCAAGAAAAGGAATCTTCTACTAAGCTAAATTAATTTTGGAAGGCTTAACAGCAAGACCAGTGGCAAGAATTCGGCACAAAACCTCCTCCAGGTGTTTCAGATCTTGTTGGAAGGTAATACTGTAAATTACAACGTCATCTAAGGTTTAAATTTTACATCTCCGGAAACGTTATCCAAAAGTCTAGAGAGAACAGCAGCCCAAGTTGATATGCCAATTAGTATACCGATAATTTCGAATAAATTCCAATCCATACAAAACGCTGTCACCTGTCTACAGTTTTGGCTAATGGGGTCTGGTGGTAAGCCTGATTAAGATCGAGAATAGGAGAATACCGAGCACCAGAAAAGCAGGTGAAACAATGGTGCAAGTTGGATAGTGGCATAGATTCACGAACACACTTCTTACTTAATAGTATGATCAACCACCAGTCACCCATTGGAACTAGAAAGATAAGAGAGGCGTAAGGTGAGGTAGGAGACCTAATAACCCCATCACAGATCATCCGCTCCACCAGCTGACGCAATAGTTTCATTTCGGGTGGTGTCAATCTATATTGGGGTTGACGCACTGAAAATCGTCAGCAAGGCAGATTCTGTATTGTATCGTGTTGATAACACCTGGTTTGTCAGTTAAAGACTCCGAAAACTCGTCCAGAAGGAGCAGCATCGCCTCAGCCTCACAATCACCAAAATGACCTGCCTTAAATTTACAATCCTGCACAGTAACGGCGTTGGTTCCTTTGACAGGAAAACACCGGTACAGTTGACGTTTTAGTTGCGGTAAAATTTAAAAGAAAACGTCCTGTCTACATAATAGAGGGTAAAACCAATAAGCTGAATTCAGTCCCAGCCCAAAAGATCCTTAATCCTCAGCTCACAAGGTGTGGTCTCCCAGACGGCGTGAAAATTTTCGAACTCTCTCTGTAAGTTCAGCTGTAATTGAATGCTTCTATACTGTCCCCAATCCCCCATAAACTGCCAACTTTACAATGTTTTACAGTCGGTTGCGTTATTGCGTTCTTTGTTTGTTGTTACACGTGTTACTGACAGGTGTTAGGGTCTCCTAGATCTAGCCTCGCGAACTCAGTGCCTGTTTTCTTCAGTACGGTGCGTTACAAAATTTGGTCGCAGGAACGTGACACTTTTAATTTCCTCGAGTTTGATGAAATTGTTAGTCGGTGGATAGGGAAATGTGTCACTGATACAGGTCAAGAAATAGACGAAAAAGATGATCACAATTCTGCTGTGGAACAACAGCATTATTCAGAGGAAGAACCTCAGGACAACTGTGGCGGGGATTTGTCTGTTTCTCCAATTAAACACTTAGTGTGTCAGTTAAAATCAAATACAGTTCTGTAGAACCCAGCATTTAATATCCATCGTTGGGAGTGCAAGAAGGAGGCGTACGTTATCTTCGATCAGAAAGATTTTCAACATATAGTAATAAAATGGTATTTATTAAATACGAAGAAATACTCGACTTAAATGATGGTTCTTCATGTGAAATGTCCAGCACAATTAGACATTTGAAATTATTGCAAGTCCTGTAAAATATTGAAGTTCTGTCACTGTGCCTCTGAGTGATGCCCATGTAGAGTCCAGAAGTGGCCTACGATGCTTTTGGAGCCTAAATTCCGGAGACGACGGACGAACAGTGCAGCTTGTAGACTCGGCGGTAACTGGAAGCTGTACACGACTCGGCGCACTGAAGAGAACTGCCTGCTATAGCTTTTTTCCCTTCCTCTCTGGTATACAGTCCCTCGGTGGTTTTTATTCTACATGAATGCTCCATCGTTTCCAGTGTTTCCCCCCCATTTTTTTTTTTTTTTTTTTTTTTTTTTTTTTTTTTTTTTTACTGTCTCGCTCTGTGTGATATTTACACTTTTCAATTGTACAGGGGGACACAAGATGGTAGGGATATCGAATCGGTGGACAATGTACAGGGTGCGGATGTGTTCAAGGGAAAGAAGAAGGTGGGTAAGGGGATGAGGTCATAGAGGATGCGCATGAGGGACGGAAGGCGTTGCGAAGTGCATGGTGTTCCAGGATTTGGAAGGCTTTATAGAATATGGGGGGGGGGGGTGCAGAAATCCAAGCGACACTGGCATAACAAAGGATGGGGCAGATCGAGGACTTGTAGGTATGAAGGATGATGGAAGGGTGCAGCCCCCACATCTGGCCAGACAGGTATCTATTGTGGGCTTTGTGTTGGATCATAAGGAGATAGGGAGTCCAGGTTAGATGACGATCAAGACTGAGGCCAAGGTATTTTAGGGCAGGAGTGAGGTGAATAGTACGATCATAAATGGTTAGGTAGAAATCATAGAGACGGAAGGAGGGGGTGGTGCAGCCAATGATGATTGACCGTGTCTTGGAAGGGTTGATACGAAGGAACTACTGGTTGCACTAAGTAGTGAACTGGTCAAGGTGGGTTTCGAGTGTACATTGAGACATTTACCTTTGAAGGTTAAGATAAAGGGCCAGGAAGGTGGTGTCATCACCAAATTGGAGGAGATGGACAGTTAGGGAAGGTTTGGACATGTTGTCAGAATTCAGGAAATAGAGGAGAGGGGGAAGGATGGAGTCTTGGGTCACTCCAGTGGGCTAGAAAGTACAGGAGTGGGAATTGTGGATATTGACATAGATGGGGGGAAGGGAGAGCAAGGAAGCAACGAGACAGACGAAATTCATAGGGAAAGCATAAGTATGGAGTCTGAAGATGAGCTTGGTATCCCAGGCATGGTCATAGGCATTCTTGAAGTCGAGGGAAACAAAGACAATGGAGCAGCGGGAGTTAAGTTGGAGGGAAAGAGGATTGGTAAGGTTAAGGAGTTGGTCATTGGCTGAGAAGGAGGGCCAGAAGCCACACTGGGTAGAGCGAAGGAGGTGGTGCTACTAGTTTAGGTGGCGATGAAACTGGCGGGAGAGGATGGACTCTAAGACCTTACTAAACAAGGAGGTGAGGCATATGGGACGATAGTAAGAGGCGTCAGAGGGGGGTTTGTTGGGTTTAGGGAACAGCAGGACACAGTAAGTCTTCCACAGGTCAGGGTAAAAGCCAGTGGAGAGGAGGACGTTTTACAGGGTAGCAAGGGGACCTGGAAGGACGGGGGGGATTTCTTGAGGTGGCTGTAGGTGACATCATCGTAACCAGGGGTGGTGTTGCATTTGGAGCAGAGGCCGAGTGTGACGCCATGTGCGGTGATGGGAGTGTTTATGTCTGAGAGGGTAACTGATCCAAGAACTGGAAACTAGGAGCGAGCTGTGGGACAGAGATATCAGTGCATTCACGGACGGTGGGGAAGAGGGAGTAATCAAAATGGGGATCAACAGGAATGGAGAGGACCTCAGATAGGTGGGAAGCAAAATGGTTATCCTTACTGAGGTGTTGTGATTTTCGTTGAGGACAGAGTAATGTGGAGTGCAATGGCTACCAGTAAGGCAGTGGAAGACTGAGCAGTACTTGGAGGACTTGACATGGAGAGTGGAGTTGAGGCGTGTACGTGTGTGGCGCCAGTCCCGGCGTTTCTTTGCTGTAAGAAGGTTCCAGATGTGTCGCTGTAATTGCCACTGGCGGAGGAGTGTATCTTTGTCACAGGTGTGGAGGAAGGAGCGGTAAAGCCTGCAGGAATCACAAAGAAGAAGAGCGGCCCGTGGAGGACACATAGGGCGGTGAGCTTGAATGAGTCTGACAGGAACTGGGGCCTCCACAGCGTCAGTGATGGCGTTCTGGAGGAAGGAAGATTCATGGGTGATGTCAGTGGCGCGGTGAAAGGTAAGGGTGTAACTTTCGACCTGTGAGGCAATGGATTCCCGGCTGCCACAGCTCAGTGCTCCGGTGTTTAACGGGGCATCAACCAATCTCCATCCACACACCTGATGCCCATGTTTGGCAGCTGCGGCCAGTGATAGTCCTCGGTATAGTGCCAACCCATAAAGCTGGTGCACTGAGAGTGTTCCGAGAGCGAATTATCGATTGTGATGCGCTACTCTCTGAAGTCGTGAGTACCATCACCTCAACCATTTTGTAGACTTTGTTTTTGTACCTATCGAGAAGAATTTTTACGTCCAAATTTAAGCATTGGAATTTAGTTTTGTATGGAAATTTACTTGCTACAGACACGTATAAGGTTTCAGAAAATTTAAGTCAGTTCTCTAACAGTCCATTTATGTGTATTATTTTAAAAATCGCACAGAAGTATGTGATTTTGTGTGATAAATAGTGAAATTCTACATGCTTTATTTAGAGGAGTAAAATAAACAAGGAGAAGTCAAGCATCACTTTAGTAATGCTTGACAATAACGAACTAAACGGGTCGAGAAAACCCTTGCACAGAAATACTCGCCTTACAGCGACCATTCATAAGCAACACTTACCCACTGGCAGTACGACATCCCTGCAAGACTGGTTGTAGGCTAGGAAACTTACAAATGCTGCGATTACAAATATCATACTCAAGCAGTGAGAGGCTACTGCCTGAATCAGTTCCTGATTTACTACAGTGTAAACACGGGGAAAAATGAACTGACGGAAGGTCTAATTCCGCTGTAGCATCCAATAGGAGGTTTGAATTTCAAAGCGCCCGCACGGTTCTGGCGTCAGCTGGCCACACACGCGTTACATGGTGTAGGACACCGACTCACCGACTGTCTGGGATCACCGCAACGGAGTGCCTGCTCGGTCTTAACCAAGCCAGCATACCGACTACGCTCTGCTCCCTGCCCACCGGTCGGTTTTTCTGATAACCGATCCCGGCCCTCCTTCCCACTTCGTATCGACATAACGAAAAGAAGAAAAAGAATTATGTTAACCACTAATCCGTCTAATTCCGCCAAAGTCATCGGCTTATTTCAGAGCTTTCAAGTGCAATCGATCTTCTGGCTTAACCCCATCGAGAATGCAGTAGCTCTAATCGCCTCCTCCTCCTCACTCACATCAACCTCTAAATCCATAGTGGCATTACAAACCACTTTTCCACTGACGAGCCAAAGAAACTGGCACATCTGCCTAATATCGTGTAGGGCCTCCTCTATCACGCAGAAGCGCCGTAACACGACGTGGCATGGACTCGACTAATGTGTGAACCAGTGCTGGGGGGAACTGAGACTATGGATCTTAAAATTAAAGTTTACAACAGTCTAGATTGCAATCTTGTTAAAATATCTTTTATTGGAGTGAGTGATCGGTTTCGACTCTATGAAAGAGTCATCTTCAGACTCTGTAAAGATATATTGCCAAAGTAGTATAGACGTTATAATAAGCATATAAAAATATATATATAAATAAGGTAAATAGTAATAAATTATAGCCAGAGCGGTGGATGGACACTGCTCGATGAGTTCCGTCGACCCTGGACGCTCGTGTAACAGCTGACTGTGTATGAATTACCACTCGCTACAGAGGAACTGCAGAAAGAGCGACTAATATTGAAGCAGATTGCTAGTGTAAATGATTTCAATCCCAATCACATTGACTTCATCTTTAATAAGATACAGGATACACTTAGTGCACCTGAATCCGGTCATCGAAAATAGTCCAAAACTACATACATTGGGTATATCTCCGATAAAATAAATGAATTATTTAAAAATACCGAGCTCACAATAGCATTCGTCACCAAAAAATCAGCTTCAAAATAGACTCAGACACAATATTAATAAAAAAACAACACTAAATATCAAAATTCAAGAATGTATAAAATACAATGTGATGGCTGCGAAAAACAATGTAGCTGACAAACTGTCCGTAACTTTGCTATTCGTTTTAAAGAACATGTGGCCGGTACCAGTCGTAGTAAATCCTTGTTTGGCCAACATTTGCATGACTGCAACCATTCCGAAGGATTAATTCATGCGAATTTAAAAATCCTTCACTCTGCCCCAAAAGGACCGTTACTTAATGCATTAGAGAAAATTGAAATCTATGCACATCGTAAAAGTGAACTCCTAGCTCTACTCAGTGAAAAGCTAGACTTTAGGGAAAAACATTTTTATGATCTTTTTGAAGACCTATTATAAAGAACTGCTCTTTTGTTTTCGTATTGATGTAGTCGTGGTCTTCAATCCTGAGACTGATTCGATGCAGCTCTCCATGTTACTCTACCCTGTGCAAGTTTCTTCATCTCCCAGTACTTACTGCAACCTACCTCGTTCTGAATGTGCTTAATGTATTCATCTCTTGGTCTCGATCTCTGATTTTAACCCTCCACGCTGCCCTCCAATGCTAAATTTGTAATCCCTTGATGCCTCAGAACATGTCCTACCAACCTGTCCCTTCTTCTTGTCAAGTTGTGCCACAAAATCCTCTTCTCCCCAATTCTATTCAGTACCTCCTCATCAGTTATGTGATCTACCCATCTAATCTTCGGCATTCTTCTGCATCACCACATTTCGAAAGCTTCTATTCTCTTCTTGTCCAAACTATTTACCGTCCAAGTTTCACTTATGACGCTTGTTTTATCATTAGTATTTTACAACTACGTTTTTAACTATGTGGATCTCATTTTTCTAATGGTTTTTATATTAAAAACCACAACACAACAACATGTAAAATGTCACTTCACACTTTTCTTATTTTTATTTTGTTATCCATATTTTACCATCAAAGGATGCTAGTCGTCGCTTATTTTTGATGTCCACTTTGTACTTTGCCATAGTGAAATCAGGCACCTGGTTTCCGCCGATCACCATACACATTCATTAGCATCCTGTTGCCAATATTACAACCTATACTATGTCCAACCTGACATAGGCAATTTATTGTGAACAGATTTTAGAAAAAAACGTAATTTTAAGCTTTTATGACGTATAATTTTGTCATTATGACGTATACTACGCTAATAATGATAAAAGGCGTCAAATTCCGGCAATTATAACCTTGTTACAGCACCATAGATTGTCGCAGTGAGAATTAGACGCTATTTCCATGGCAACCGCCGACATATCTACGCAAACACTGTTTTCGTTGTCGAATTGTCAACCCTTGAGATATCTTTCGCAGTACGCAATAATCTCTGATCATCCTATATCTACCTCACCGGGCTAGGACGCCGTTTCCACGGCAACTATCGATGCACTTTAGTAACGTCGTTCCACTGTTATTACAGAAAAGTTGGTGTGGTTCCGCGATAGTACAATTATTTTCCATGGTGCTGACATCAGAAGAGAGCAAAAATCTGTAGTGTCACCGCCAGACACCACACTTGCTAGGTGGTAGCCTTTAAATCGGCCGCGGTCCGTTAGTATACGTCGGACCCGCGTGTCGCCACTATCAGTAATTGCAGACCGAGCGCCACCACACGGCAGGTCTAGAGAGACTTACTAGCACTCGCCCCAGTTGTACAGCCGACGTAGCTAGCAATAGTTCACTGACAAATAAGCTCTCAGTTGCCGAGACAATAGTTAGCATAGCCTTCAGCTAAGTTATTTGCTACGACCTAGCAAGGCGCCATCACCAAGTTATATTAAAATGGAGATTATATATGTACAAGAGCGATGTACACCTATTATGGATTAAAGTTAAGTATTCCAGCAGTTACGTACTTTTCTTTATAGCATTCATTACGTATCCTGTTTCAGACCTCACGCCAGCCTGCGTGAGTTTAAGCGCGTGCATTTCGGCCTTCTCTAGCAACACAGTGTTGGCTCTTCTGCCAACACTACAAAATCCACGTAAACGCTGGGGCAACGACAGTCTTTGGTGCAGATTTTGTAGTTCTGAGTTTAGAAGGCAGGCAACATGCTCTAAGACTTATTTCATACCAATGAACCATTTTAATAGCATAATTTATATTCACTGACGATTAATTATCAATAATTTACATTACGATTTACTCCAACTGTAAATGTTCCTTTGTAGTTATGTTTTAAGTTATGTAATCATGAACGTGTTTTCTGATGATGTCCTACTCAGAACGGTGTGTGTGACCAGCCCTATTAATATCCGTTCCCTCCATGCACAGTCAGCAGTTACAGGAGCGTCGAGGGTCGACGGAACTCATTGAGCAGTGTCCATTCACCGCTCTGGGTGTAATTTATTACTATTTATCTTATATTTATATATATTTTATATGCTTATTATAACGTCTATACTACTTTGGCAATATATCTTTACAGAGTCGGAAGATGACTCTTCCATAGAGTTGAAACCGGTTATTCACTCCAATTAATAAGTATTTTAATAAGACTGCGATCAAGACTGTTGTAAATTTTAATTTTAACTACTTTCAAGGTCGCTGACTATGTTTTCTAAAATCTGACCATGAATCTTGGAGGACTGTCCATAAATCCGTAAGAGTAAGAGGGGATGGAGATCTCCTCTGAGCAGCACGTTGCAAGGATTCCAGATATGCTCAATAATGTTCTTGTCTGCCGAGTCTGGTGGCCAGTAGAAGTGTTTAAACTCATGAGACTGTTCCTGTAGCTACTCTGTAGCAATTCTGGAGATGTGGGATGTCGCGTTGTCCTGTTGGAATTGCCGAAGTCCATCGGGATGCACGATGGACACGAATTGATGCAGGTGATCAGATGGAATGTTTACGTACGTTTCACCAATCAGAGAGGTATCTTGACTTATCAGGTGTCCCATACCACTCATACTGCAGACGCCCCACACCGTTACAGACCCTCCAATAGCCTGAACAGTCCCTTGCTGACATACAGGGTCCATGGATTCATGAGGCTCTGTCCATACCTGTACACGTCCATTTGCTCGGTGAAATTTGTAACGAGACTAGTCCGATTTGGCAATATGTTTCCAGTCATCAACACCCATTGTTGATGTTTTTGGGCCCAGGTGAGACGTCATCAAGGTGGACGAGTGGGCCTTCGGCTTCAAATGGTTCAAATGGCTCTGAGCACTATGGGACTTAACATCTGAGGTCATCAGTCCCCTAGAACTTAGAACTACTTAAACGTAACTAACCTAAGGACATCACACACGTCCATGCCCGAGGCAGGATTCGAACCTGCAACCGTAGCGGTCGCGCGGTTCCAAACTGAAGCGCCTTCGGCTCCGAAAGCCCATATCAACGATTTTTCGTTGAGTGGTTCGCAGTTTGACACTTCGTGATGGCCTAGCACTGAAATCTGCAGCAACATGGGGAACGGTTGCACTTCTGTCACGTTGAACGATTATCTTCAGTCGTCGTTCGTCCCATTCTTGGAAGATCTTTTTCTAGCCACGGCGATAACGGAGATTTCATATTTTACTGCATTCCTGATATTTACGGTACCCTCGTGAAATGATCGTCCGGGAAAATCCTCACTTCGTAGTTACCTCGGAGATGCTGTGTCCCATTGCTCGCGCTCCAACTATAACACCACGTTCAAATTCACTTAAGGGAGGTAGGACGTCAGACACCTTGGAACAGGAGAGGCACCACACGACTTTTTAATTTCTACTGTCTATACTTTTACATATAAATTCATAAAACTTTCCCAGCATGACCAGAAAGGATTCAGGATTCATACTCATAGCAGAGGAAGTTCAAAAAAGTAACAAAATAAATTTTTTAACATGCGAAATTTCATAATTTTATCACTTACCATTTGCTGCATTTGTTAGGATAGGTACACTTTTCTTCATAAGTAAGAGAGATTCTTCGATGAATTTTGCACAGCATACAAACCATTCTTACAGGTGTATGAAACTCTAGAATTTTCCAAATCTATTAAAAACTGTGAAAAATTGAGATAATTAATTATAAAATTTGGCTTTTTTTCTAAACATGAAGTTTAAAATGTAACAGCTCGTTCAGTTTTTCATAAATTAAATAAATTGTAGAGTTTCATACACCCTTAAGTATGGTTTGCATGCTGTGCAAAATTCATCGATGAATCTCTCTTACTTATGAAGAAAAGTGTACCTATAGCAACAAATGCAGCCAACAGTAAGTGAAAAAATGATGAAATTTCACATGTTAAAAAAAATTATTTTGTTACTGTTTTGAACTTCCACTGCTATGAGTATGAATCCTGAGTCCTTTCTGGTCATGCTGGCGAAGTTTTATGAATTTATTTGTATAGACAGTGGAAATTAAAATGTCCTGTGGTGCCTCTCCCGCTCCAAGTCGGCCCGTCTGACGTCTTACCCCCCCCCCCCCCCCCTTAAATATTGATAACCTGCCATTGTAGCAGCAGTAACAGATCTAACAACTGCGCCGGACACTTGTTGTTATATATAGCGTTGCCGACCACAGCGCAGTATTCTGCCTGTTAACATATCTATGTAATTGAGTACACATGTCTATACGAGTTTCTTTGGCGCTTCAGTGTGTGACATTCCTTCAGAGTGTCGCCACCAATAGGTCGCTATAATGCAGCACAGCATCTCGCAATGGTGGATGGAACACATTATGCGCCGTCGCCTGGGGCATAAAGACAAATCAGCAGCGGCTAAACACAGCCTCGACGAGGGGCGTACGTTCGAATTTGAGAAATCAGATATGTTGTGTAGAGTTAGTGGGTTTTGGGAGAGTGTCAATAAATAATTTAGTGAAATATGACTTCAGAACCGTCTCGTCAATAGGCGAGGGCTATCAGCTATAAGAGGATACCATCAGCTTAAGGTGGCTGATCACCAAAAATGTTCATTGATGTCAGTTTTCCAGAAACCTTCTCTATAGGCTGCAAAACTTGTAATCATGTAATGAAATACCTACCACCAGTATGCTTCCGTATTTACATTAGTTAATCCAGTTAAATTACAACTAAAAGTGAAGGATACTAACATAACCCATACTGTCGGAGAAATGACCCAAAACGGACTTAAGAACACAACCATTCTCTCTGGACGCATTCACATTTGCCAGACAGAAGGTAGATATCGCGTATAACGCAAACTGGCGTGGCCCATTAAAAGGGAAAGACAGACGAAATGCAAGTAAATATTCTCAAGCAACTGCGTGGCTGCAGTAATTTTATACTGTAATATAAAAACTTGTGACAAGTACGTAGGAAAATAAAAATTGTAATGAAACTGTCAAACATCTATCTAAAATGGAAACGCAACAAATTTAGACTTAAAAATACGCCTGCTTCAGCCTGATACTACTCAGCTCGCTACTGCAGTCACCTATAGTGTGACGTAGAATCGTAAACTTAAAAATCTTTGGCGCAGCAGAGTGGGAGGGCACTGCAGCATCCTGGCATGTGATCTGCTTTCCAAATTCTTGACGCGCATGTGTCTGCATGTCGAAGCGCAACCCATAATAAGTAAACTAATTAACTGTCATTACCAGAAAGTAATCTTGATTCCCTTATTCTTAAACACTCTTCTTTTTCTTCTTTACTATTAAATAAATGGATACATTTTAAACTTTTTATTAGTATATTAGTGTAATATGTGAATTTTAGTTTAAAGAAATAAATGAAAATTTAGAAGTGTCATGCCAGTCACACATTCGTTATGTGTTCTAGTAGAAGGTTGTCGCTCTATGCATTAAAAGTGCAAACTCTCTACTGGGTACTTCGCTGGGCGGTTATATTTCCGGTAGTATGCTGCGGGGTTAAATACCTGACTGAAGGTAACGTCTTTGAGAAAAGATGATGTATGGAGTAAAGTACGCGATCAAATGAATTGAATAGCAGAGAAAACGTATGGAAAGGCGTTTACCTCTTCGTATTGATTCCATAGTCCGTGCGAAGGCTGTTAAAGTGACAGTCGCCTGAAAAAAATGACCTCCGTTCTCCGCCATGTCAGTTTCTGACTATTTCCACTTTCTGTATAAATCATTCTCATTCATTACGAATGTACAGCTGAGTGATAGCCCAAACGACCAGCGTCGTTGGCCAATCGAAACATAGATATCTATCTGCCGCCAGCTTTTATGCCTTATTTCTGCGATCACAGCTGCCGAGGAGCATGGAGTAAGGACACAAAACCTTTAACTGTGGAGCAAAGGGGCTCTCTGGAAACAGGTCAGTGCCTTTCGTAAGAAGTAATATTCAGCGATAATTACCACCCATGTTCCGTTTAATTGAATACCTTAGATCAAATGTTCGCCTCTGGCACTTTGAATTGCTGCTTTTAAATGACGTTGATTACCATTACAGTGCAAAAATACAATGTAAATAGCACAAACGCCAGCTGCATTCTGTGTACAAGGAAAGGTAATGCAAACGGTTTCTTATCCAAATATCGAATGTTGGTTGCTGTACGTCGTATAACAAGGAGTACTGCCTACCAACACATCTGCAGCAGTATCATGACCTATCGGGTCTGCAGCTACGCAGTGTTACTGCACGCATTGGTTGGTATTCAACGATTGCCACGTAAATACGAAATTAGTACGTCTTTACTCAACACCACGCAAGATCTCAATGGTAGCATGGGACTAGAGCGCGAGAGAATTTGCGCGACCCTACAGCATCGCACTGCAACATCACGTGCCCTGAGTCAAGAAATGGGCCTGCTTCCAGCAAGGCAAGAATGTATAGCATGCTGCGACGACATCTGGAGCATCATGGGACTGCAGCACTGTGACCATGGTCGGAGCAGCAGAGAGGGATACGCCAGTAGAGGTATGGCAGCAATAAACACAAGAGTGACATTACGGCATCTTTTGATACGAGTCTCTATTCTACGTGTAGTGGCCCCATGACGTTGTATCTAAACAAGATACTACAAAACTGCAGTCTGCCAGTTCCATCATGACCTACGATGATACTGTTCGAATGTAACAATTGTCCAGCTCAGCATGGTCTGGGATGCGTCACTCAGTGATGAGTTACCGAGAGACTGGCATGCCGTCGTCATTAACCAACCACAGTGGTAATGAACTCCAGGACAAAGTGGAAGCACGGTGGAATGACGTACATCTGTCATCCAACTCCATTTCGACCCGGTAACCTGAGAGTTTAAAGCCATTGTTGCCATTAGCGGTGGAAGCTCTGTGCTCTAAATGTCACTCTTTTGTTGTGTCACGATTTCATTGCATGTCTTGTGGCAGAGTTTTTGTCAGATTAGCAGGAGAAAGAAGGCCGCCGATGCGTTCTTTGTCAACAAATTCTAGATGGCCTGGTATCACAGCAAAAGTCACCATTCAGGCCTTGCCATATACAAATTCACCTCACATCTAGGACTCACTGCCTCCATCAGAGCCGAACACTGCTGCAGCAAAGGAGACAGTCTATAGCAATGCCGACCCGCGTTACCAAATGTCACGGCGCGACGCCTAGCTATTCCCTGTCCTAAATGACAAGATATGCTGCCTCAGAAGACCATTCGTGGGTAAAACCTCCATCAATGCTGCCCATTTTAGCCAGGCAGCATTAGCCACTGCCGGCAGATTTCGAGAAATCGTCAATGCCCCTCACCACCCAGATATGGTTCATCTGGCTGCCACTAATGGACGTGGCCTTCACTGGCTGCTACAGGCCGGGTCTAGGTCCGATGCTGCAGAGCGTCGACCTGGCATCTTCAGCCAGGGGGTCACCCACTGGCTGACTGCTGCCGACTTTACGACGCCCAGCCGAGAGATCAGGGTTCTCACCGCAGACTGACCGGCTGATGCGTCACTGCATCCCTACTGCCTGCACACTCGGCTGCTCTCTTTTGCTGGGTCACTTGTTCTGCAGGCCACTGTGTTGCTGCCCACGCTGGGGTATCTCAGCGCACTCACTGTACCGCGGCTGCGTCTCCTTGCTTCCTTAGGAGAGTGACCCTGGGCCAGGAGCCTGACTCTGCACTTCTCCACCTGCCGAAGTACTGACGCCACGACTCCTCACCTGGGTCTAACGACACTGTAAACTGGCCTGTTTGTGAAGGCTGCTTGCTGAGTTCAGCACTTTACTAACACTCTGGGGCCAACGTCTGACACTCGTTGCTGAGAGCGACAACACATCCGCTATAACTAATGGAATAAATAAATGAATGTTTCTGCCACGCTTCCCTGACTTACCAACTGGCATCCCTTGCCTCTAATTCTGCTGTCCAAACAAAAAATACTCACCATCACCATAATCGGTAGCAGGGTACAAGAATACAAGCCCCATCCTGCCGCCACTCTGTACCTTGTGTGTCCTCAAATAATGAACAAATTTGATCAAATATTCTTCTGCCATACTGTATTCGTTCTGTCTCACTACAAACAGAATTAAGTGATTTGTTATACTTCCTGTTCTACTGTTTTTAATGCCCAGCAGCATATTAGTAGTACTTAGAATATAGCCAACCGACCGAGTTAGTACAGTGGTTAGCACAATGGACTTGCATTCGAGAGGACGGCGGTTCATTCCTGATTTACGTTTTCTGTAATTTCCTTAAATCGCTTCAGGTAAGTGCCTGGATGGTTCCTTTGACAGGGCACTGCCGACTTCCTTCATCATCCTCCCCTAATCCGATGAGATCGATGACCTCGCTGTTTTCTCTTTCCCCTAAAGCAACTCAACCATTATAGGTACGATACAATGAGTTCCTAATATCTAATAAGAAACGACCATACTTTCTTCACCGCCTCACTGTATTATTGTGGCTTGTATGTTTCTCTGATACTTTCATTGAGAAACAGTCATTACTAAGACTCTTAGCAGGCTTCAACGTATGGAAGCAGTTACCAGTTCACATCGAATTGGCTTCAAATCCTCCATCTGGGTAAACAACGCTAATGATCACTATAACTGGTAGTGAGGTACTTGATCCAAGCCCCATACCCATGTTCCACTACAACTCTTGTGAGAAGTGCTGGAGCCACCGCCACAAATGATGACAGAATTATTGGAACATGTCTACAGTCGCATCACACGTCGTCATCACGACTGTAGCGCCAGTCCAGAGACTGTTCTTTCGCCTTCTCGGGTTGATGGCAAGTGTGATGGTTAAACTTTAGTTGGCATTGGAATTTAAGGGTAGCGTATAGTATGCCAGAGTCACACATTAGGGTGCCTTAGTTTTGGGAGAATACTGGGGAGGAACATCAAGGCATGTGTCCTGTGTGGTGTGCACCATGTAAACTGTTAGGCTACAGTGCTTCCCGTACACTATCAGCCCCGGTGATGTGTTGTACATGCCATAGGCATGGTCACAATGGCTGCGACATCAGTCTGAATGGCTTATGGCCCGAAACAAGCATTGCAAATAGTGCTTGAATCTTACTATTACCTATATATTAAGTCTTCATGTTGGTATTTACTGTTTTCTCCGATCGATTTTTGTTATCTTTATTGTATAAAAACCACGCAATGGTTGAATGAGCAACACAGACAGTTACCACTGAGGAAGCACATTAGTTCTTGTAGCAGTACCTAGCTTATTTAAGAGAAGAGAATAAAGAAGTACATAAAGAGTTGAGTACAGCAAAGGAGGAAATAATCTCGTCTTTTGGACTGCTCCTGGCAGGAGAGGATGTACTGGCATTTGTAGGTAATCTACTAGCGGTTGCAAATACGGGATTCTGGACTGATGCGCAGTTGTTAAAGATCATCAAGTTGCGTTACCACGATGGCTTATGAAGCTAGGTTTGAGGAACTCAAGAAAAGTGGGTACAATGGTATAAGAAACTGGATAACACGAGATTCTACCAGAGACATTCAACGTTGTATCACAAAAGCAGAAGGAGTCTGTCGAAACTTGTAGATAAAATATGGAGGATCCATGTTGATACCTCCCAGTGGCCGTGCGGGATTAGCCGAGCGGTCTGGGACTGTGCGGCTGGTCGCGGCGGAGGTTGGAATCCTCCGTCGGGCATGGGTGTGTTTGTCCTTAGGAAAATTTAGGTTAAGTAGTGTGTAAGCTTAGGGACTGATGACCTTTGCAGTTAAGTCCCATAAGATTTCACACACACACACACACACACACACACCTATTAGTGTAGAGATAATGTTGAGGCAAATGGAATCATTCAAAAGCAAGCAGAACATAAACAAATAGTGGCGTTCTTATGCAGACTATCACGTAGTGCGTTAAGGAAGGTGAGTGAAGTATTTCTGAAGGACCTGACTAATCCTGTTCACGTACCCAGTATACTGGAAGAAATAGGTATAGCGACAAAGGTCCTCGATAGGAGATATGCATCCTCTACTGATGTGAATTTCTATCGCTGAGAACGTTTGGGTCATATGTGAAAGGAATGTCGCCAGCCACAACGTATAAAATGTGGGCAAGTGGAACACTGGAAGTTGGACTGAAGGAGTAAGACCTACAATGGTAGAAGATGAAGTGCAAATAATCAACTGTTAAATGAGAGTGGCAACTTCAAATCCACTGAGTGACGTTCCCAGTAATATTTGATGCTGTAAGAAATGGGGCGTTTCTTGACTAGCACAACAGACAGAAGGTTCATATGTCAGTGGCGAGTCGACCTTACACGTTATACGTTCTGTGGTTTGAGGATTATAATGTGCAATCACGAGAATCAGCAATGCTATGTTTTTAGGTAGGAGTGGAACGATGGAAAGGTTGGGGATCAGGGAGTGTAGCCCCATAGAGGTGAAGGGTCCTGCACATCATGCTAAAGTTGATATTTGGAGACGCATGGTGGAAACTGGGAACCATTGTCACTATTAGAGGAAACTATTGTCAATGATGTATAGTTTCAGAGTTTATCTGTCATAAAGGAAAAACGAATTAAATTCCATGCATAGTCATTAAGGTCAGTTTATGTGGTAAGGTACCACATAATACAAGGGAGCTACTTTGAATGAATGTAGGAACAGAGCTAATTGCAAAATTATTGTGTGTGCTACAAACAGTGTGGACAGCTATGGGTATGGAATGATGATGTAGAAAAGTGTTGGAATAAATTTTGCCTGTAAAAGGAGGTGCGATACTTATGCCGGTAATAATCGATATCTAGCGTGTAGTAACAAGGAGAAATGTACCCACCCAGATACCCGAGTGCGTTAATGCACCGCTTCAGTTTGCCGGGAAGGTGACCCAGTCTCAGATCGAATGCTCCTCGCTCTTCAGCCAGCCAGCCCAGAGGTGGCTTTTATGCGGTTCCCCACATCCACCGAGATAAATACTGGCAAGCAGCCTCCGTCCCGCGCCATATACCTGCTACGTAAGCATTTAGGAGAAACTTCTCACACTTGAACATGAGCTGTACACTAGATGCAGACAGATCTGGTAAGCAGACTCTGTCCACAGGGAGTGGTGGCGTCAAGAAGGGTATCCAGTCACCAACAGTTACCAACATTGCTGCAACCCACGTAACAATGTCGATCCCCTAGGGAACTAGTAAATGGAAAAAGTGAAGAGGAAGAAGTAGGAGATACGCGGTATTTCAGTTCTGTGCAGGAGAAGTGATTGAGGTCTTCGCTCTTGACTGGACAAGTGTGCTGTATTAAAGTTAATATGATGCTTTGCCCTGTGGAATTACTTTTTATCTTGTAAGGTGCAGAGTAATAAAACTGAACTGGAAAAGTTTGTTATTTGTTGAGATACGAAAGATGAATGGAATGTGCATATATAATAAGGGTAGAAGAACAAACTTGTCACGGACTGGTAAGAGAACGAGACTGTCATAAATTGTCCAATATATTGTATTCTTATTTATTTATTTCCAGACTCGAATTGGGACACACACCCACTAACTGTGGCACTGGCGCTGAAGAATACATTTACCTCTGGGGTACAGTGTCCCATATCAGTTAATTTTCATATGAGAATCAAGTTATGTATACTTTTTAGCATATGCCAAAAACCTATGTTAATAATTTACATGTTATCACCTTAGCACATGTCTGTGGTATTCAGAATATACAGGGTGAGTCATAACTATGTGAATACTTTTTGGGAGAATAGGGTCCCAACCTTATCAACACGATTAAGGCACTCATTCAACGTTCAACAGTACAGTTTAGTGATAATTGTCTGCTACTAATCCAGTTACTACAAACCATCTGGTAAACGAGTTGGTGACCGTCTACTTCGAAACCGTTCTGCAAACCTTCGCCACACTTTTTTCGCCGGCAGCACAATTTCCAGTAAGCTTGCAAACATTCATCTCTGCAAAAATGAGAGTCTATCAGCAATAGGCTCTAACAATCTGGATTAAAAAACGGGACAAAGTTAAGCTTCTTCACCGCCTGCTGTGGCCGAGTGGTTTTAGGCACTTCAGTCCGGAACTGCGCTGCTGCTACGGTCGTAGGTTCGAATCCTGCCTCGGGCATGGATGTGTGTGATGTCCTTAGGTTACTTAGGTTTAAGTAGTTCTAAGTCTAATGGACTGATGACCTCAGATGTTAAGTACCATAGCGCTTAGAGCCATTTGAACCATTTTTAAGATTCTTCACATAATTTTGACTCACCCTATAGATCTGGTTAATATTTAATTGTCAAACGTGAAGTACTTTATATACAAAGGTAAAGATTACCATGAATGATCTCAGATTCTACAAAATCATTTGTATGTTATCTTTGTTAAGACAATATCTTACATGGGAATGTATTTCAACAACAGACATTTATAAAAGCATTCGAAAAAGTTCGATGAATTTCTTTCACTCCGTCTCTTTGTTCCAAGCAATGACGGGATGTTTTGTCCAACATGTGAAACTTCATATTTCATCTAAAATATTCAGTTGCCTATGTTTTTCACCAGTGGCTGGGACTGCCATCCATTGTGTTATGTCACTGCCTGAGTTACTGTAGCTGAAGGTGTGAACCAGATGAAGACAGTTTCATGCCAGTGAATTTCACGCCTTCTATGAATACTGTTTCGAAATATTTCTGTTAGTCCTGTGTATCTTATCCCATGGCAACCGCATTTTAATTTATGCACTCCTGAATAGGTGAATTTACAGCGTTTTCCCCTAGAATGACAAAATTGTGTTTTGTTGTGAGCTCTGATACTTATTCTCCACTTGGAATTTTGAGAAGAACGTTTGATATTATCTGATAATTTCACAATATTAAAAATATGAGTAGATTTGTGAAAAAATAGACACTAACAGTGCAATAGTAACTGACAAGAGAATGGAAGAGTAGTATTCAACATAGTCTGTATAAAAAGAATCATCGAGTCTCCAGCGAAAGTAACATCATTTGCAAAGAAAACAAAAACACTCACCCATTTGACACCTGTCATAATTAAAAATCCCTAAACAGTACTAAATATTTACTTGAGAAAAGAGAAAAAAGTATTGCCCCATGATGAACCGACCCGCAAATGTAGGGTATTGTATACACCTACTAAGGCTGTACATACAAAAGTCAGCATACAGTGAAAAGTTTGAGTGAAGTGATACAAAAAGCTACAGACGTCGACATCTTATCGCACCTAAAACATTTTTTTGGATGTTATCACCATGTACACCAACAGAACAATTGAAGAGACCATTCAAGTTGTCGAACATAATACACCGACGTATCATAAGAGGAACGCAATAGTAGTAGACGAATTTTATTGCTTTACTAGGATTACAACTCTCCCATAACTATTCCAAGTTAAATAATCAAATACATGTACTAGAATATGGTTCAGTAAAGTGACACTATCTTGCTGGTCTACTAGCTCATATTTTACTGCACCATATTGAGAACTAATTTCCTTATAACAATCCCAAATGGATAAAAAATTCTTTGTAGATGACACACTAATATTACAAGAGCGATGAGAAAAATAAATGTACTCCATTGAATTGAATAAATAATCCAAAAATATGAACAGTATGGAAAGGATACATCGCTACTCACCACATTATGAGGCAATGAGTCACAGAGGTTTCATCCGAAAGACTGCTAACATACTGAGCTTCAGAACAAAATTCTTCTTCTGTAATAGGAAACACGCCCACGTTGACACAGGTACAATCCACACAGACATGGCCACTGTCTACAGGCGCTGGAGCACGACTTAACGTGAGTCAGGCTCCAGTGTCCAGAGACAATGGCCATTACTGTGTGAACTGTGGCTCTGTGAGTATGTGTGTGTTTCCTATTTTTGAAGAAGAACTTCGTCTTTAAGCTCGGTATTTAGGCTATTTTTTCATTGTGCATGTCTGCAACTCAATCCCTCTTCTATATGGTACTGCTGTTATGCCATTATTTGATTTCATGCAAAAATAGATTTACAACTGAGAGTGAACATCATAATAAAATAAACTATTTAGATCTAACTTAAATAGCACTTTAGACGAATAAACGGATATTAAAAGCTACACGTAAGTAGAAGTAAAATAAAAGACAGCATTACGGTAACAAGGAAACATGATAATAAAAAAGCTCAGGAAAAATTTGAGTTGCTAAACTTGTATATGGGAGGAACGGAATATGAATTTTCATTCTTCCAGATGATTTAGGTTTGCTAGGCTTATCTTGATGACTGTCGACAGTACTCCTTCAAGTGGCAATCTTTAACGTGTATAATGCGAGGTCTCTACTGTTCCCCATAACTATCCATTATTTCCTCTTATTTTTCCTTCTTTACTGTCTTATTTATTTTCATTTATTTAGTTACTTAACCCACAATTATTAAATACTTAAGGTTCTGTCTGAGATGCAAGCAAGACTCCTTAAAGACATTCTTAAGAGTAGACTTTGCAATGTGCTTGATAGGTGGTTTTTATGTAGCAATAATAATAGTTGTAGTAATTAATAAACGTGTTACGGCGAGGCCATTCTCATTAATTTTATTAAATGAACATAAGTACTTTGCGATAAAACAACCAATACTTACATACTTGTCATACTCAACAAGTTATGGGTGATTCGAGTTCTCAATTCCCACAATTTGCGATGTGCAGAGATGGGGCAACTGTGTTGGTTGGTCAAGTTTTTGTTTTGTCATAACTGTTGTAGCTTTGTACAGACTTCAGATGTCGGAAAATAATGACTATGACGGTGTTTTTAATCATGCCTATGGTTACTCTATCATTCTCCTAATCGTTCGTGAAAACAAGAGTTCAGGAAAAATCATTTGTCGTAGAAGTGTTAATGGCTGAGTTTACTCTGTAAGTTAGTTCTATGTAGAGAATTATAGATTAATTCTCTATGTAATGCGAGCATCTTGCCTACTACAGCTGCATAACTTTTTCTTTCTTCTCAGGCAACAGAGGTATCCTGGAGTGCTAGCCGATGTTGACATGACGAATAGAAGAGACCTCTTAACATCTGCAGCATCATACCACGCCATCTGCAGGGTTTCCGGGCTGACGCCGTTCACAGTGGACACTGAGAAGTGTGAGCTACGGAGGACACGTGCTGGAACGCTATACGCGGCTGTTGTTCTTGTCATGAGCCTAGTAATAATAGCGCCTGTGGAAAACCGGTTGCAAGCTGTGGACGCGAGAAAAAAGGATTCCATCACCTTTGTGTGGTTGGTTGCTTATATCACGACACGCTTCGCTACCACCGTGATGACTGTCGTCGCAGATCTTTTTCTGAACACCCGCAAGTACCAGAGGATCCTCACTCTGCTGTCTTATCGGGACAGTGGCGTCTTGGAGTCTCATCTTTCCTCCAGTGGGGCAGTAAAGATCTCCTGCGTTGCAGTTTACGTCATGTCTCCTGCTCTGATTATAGCTGTTGTTACGCTGGATTGTCCGAGCAACAGCACCCTCTGGTCATTTTTCCCCATATTGTTCACAAATAGTATTATACCAACAGCTGTTTTCAGGTACGTGGACTTGTTCTTCTGGTGAAGGATGACTTAAGTCAACTCAACCAGTGTCTGGGAGGTTCGGATCAAATGAGATGCCAGAGCCGACCACTTGCAGACCGCTACCGGAAACTGAGGAGAGTCCACTCCGCACTGTGCCACCTGTCCCAGGAGGTTCTTTCGGCACATAAGACATTCTTGGTTTCATTCATCGTGACAGCACTGTGCACTATTTGTTGGAACGTTGTGGCGATAACCTTATCACTGCCGCTAGACGGCCAGAGGTGGTATATACACTCCTGGAAATGGAAAAAAGAACACATTGACACCGGTGTGTCAGACCCACCATACTTGCTCCGGACACTGCGAGAGGGCTGTACAAGCAATGATCACACGCACGGCACAGCGGACACACCAGGAACGGCGGTGTTGGCCGTCGAATGGCGCTAGCTGCGCAACATTTGTGCACCGCCGCCGTCAGTGTCAGCCAGTTTGCCGTGGCATACGGAGCTCCATCGCAGTCTTTAACACTGGTAGCATGCCGCGACAGCTTGGACGTGAACCGTATGTGCAGTTGACGGACTTTGAGCGAGGGCGTATAGTGGACATGCGGGAGGCCGGGTGGACGTACCGCCGAATTGCTCAACACGTGGGGCGTGAGGTCTCCACAGTACATCGATGTTGTCGCCAGTGGTCGGCGGAAGGTGCACGTGCTCGTCGACCTGGGACCGGACAGCAGCGACGCACGGATGCACGCCAAGACCGTAGGATCCTACGCAGTGCCGTAGGGGACCGCACTGCCACTTCCCAGCAAATTAGGGACACTGTTGCTCCTGGGGTATCGGCGAGGACCATTCGCAACCGTCTCCATGAAGCTGGGCTACGGTCCCGCACACCGTTAGGCCGTCTTCCGCTCACGCCCCAACATCGTGCAGCCCGCCTCCAGTGGTGTCGCGACAGGCGTGAATGGAGGGACGAATGGAGACGTGTCGTCTTCAGCGATGAGAGTCGCTTCTGCCTTGGTGCCAATGATGGTCGTATGCGTGTTTGGCGCCGTGCAGGTGAGCGCCACAATCAGGACTGCATACGACCGAGGCACACAGGGCCAACACCCGGCATCATGGTGTGGGGAGCGATCTCCTACACTGGCCGTACACCACTGGTGATCGTCGAGGGGACACTGAATAGTGCACGGTACATCCAAACCGTCATCGAACCCATCGTTCTACCATTCCTAGACCGGCAAGGGAACTTGCTGTTCCAACAGGACAATGCACGTCCGCATGTATCCCGTGCCACCCAACGTGCTCTAGAAGGTGTAAGTCAACTACCTTGGTCAGCAAGATCTCCGGATCTGTCCCCCATTGAGGATGTTTGGGACTGGATGAAGCGTCGTCTCCCGCGGTCTGCACGTCCAGCACGAACGCTGGTCCAACTGAGGCGCCAGGTGGAAATGGCATGGCAAGCCATTCCACAGGACTACATCCAGCATCTCTACGATCGTCTCCATGGGAGAATAGCAGCCTGCATTGCTGCGAAAGGTGGATATACACTGTACTATTACCGACATTGTGCATGCTCTGTTGCCTGTGTCTATGTGCCTGTGGTTCTGTCAGTGTGATCATGTGATGTATCTGACCCCAGGAATGTGTCAATAAAGTTTCCCCTTCCTGGGACAATGAATTCACGGTGTTCTTATTTCAATTTCCAGGAGTGTACGTACCGAAGAATACGAAATAGAGACATATGAGGAAAACATTCTGTGGAAGACCTTGAAGATGGGACAGTTTACTAACAAGGAAACCTTGAGTACGAGGTCGCAAATGGCCTATGATGTTTACGGCAATCGACGCTCCACGTATTGTCTACCATGCAGCCACAATATCGGCTTCTAATGGCAATAGAGGGCGGAAATGGAGGGGAGTATCCAATGGTGAGTATAGGATGAGGTCACGGAGCTTAGTTGAACTGCTTAGCCGAAGACTAAATCACAACAGTGCTGCAGTGTTAACGGTGTCGATGCAAAGCAGAGCAATGGCAGCGTGTAGCGAAGCAAACATTGCATTATATCGACATCAACATTTGCCGAAGTTGACTTTAGTCACAAAGGAACCCATGGAATTTCGCAGAGTGAGAAAGAAGTGGCAGATGAAATATTAGCGTTTCTGCAAGATGAGTCGTGGAATGCGTGCTGTCGTATATGCTCGACTGTGGGGACAGTGCACATGATAAGTACAATGATGACGATACGTGCTTAAAATGTGAAACGTGTTTTGGGCCATGTGCTTCATCATCCATGAGGGGCAGTGAGCGACAAATCCCGTCTCCAGTGAAACACAGTAAGGGGCAATCGTTGTCTCCAGTAAGTTCGCAGCGGTATGACAGTGTAGTGCGTAAGAAAAACCACCGATATTAAAGAGAGGACAAGATACACTTGGTACAAAAGCGGGCCTTCGCGCTGTTCAAGGATGTGAGATACTATTTACAGGATGTGCATGGCAGTGCCCTACTGCGTTGTGCACGTCAAATTGCGCACGACATTGATTACAGTGATTTCAGGAGAAGCAGTAGATGGCTGCATAACTTCAAACAGTGCTATAGAACAGGAAGACGTAAGTGAACAACATTTCAAACTAAGCGTCAGCTTGACGATGCAGAGCAAACTGCGGAATTGGCACAAAAATTTGTAGAAAACTTTATTCAACTCAGACCAAACGGA
Source organism: Schistocerca americana (assembly GCF_021461395.2). NCBI lineage: Eukaryota > Metazoa > Arthropoda > Insecta > Orthoptera > Acrididae > Schistocerca > Schistocerca americana. The sequence goes on from NC_060121.1 coordinate 66,077,940, forward strand.
ATTTGAACAAGAAATACATATGAAAGGAACACTGTAAATTAGAGCCACCGAGCGAGTTTTATCCAGCTCTACTAACATCGATTCTTTAACACATTTATATTCAATTACGCCGACAGTAAATCTGGATAGTAGATTATCTGGAAAGTTTTTTGTTGCGCTGCGAGAAGTTGCAGGTGCTCTGCTCGCTACGGTTCTTTCTCGTGTGCGTATGCTTGCAAGAGCAGTAGGGAATATTTACGTTACAGCAAGCGACGGCGGAGAAATGGTGTAAGAGAACCAGCTATGGTATGAACATTGCTTTTGGCCAAGGGCTGGTCAAAATAACTTGTTGTTTATTGATTTCTGCTTTGCTTATAAAAATCATCCTCCTTTAAAGCGTAATATCACTCCTGAAAAATGTACTACATTGGAGTTCTACCACCTGGAACCGTTGGAAAAATTCAGACTCTGTATGTTTGCTTTTTCCGTGATGTAAAACAAGAGTGGCTCCTAGCTGAACGTTCCGCACGGCTTTTAACTCCAAAGAGCTCGCCATCGATCTTGATGGTGCAAACCATTGTCATCACTGTGGTGCGCCATGTTTCGTTCTGTGCCCATGATGCAAGTTAATTGTTTGTTTTGAACGTTTCTTGAATGTTTATGACGTCCATTTGGTAAAGTGTAATACATACGTCCCATAGAAGGTTGATGTCCACACCTCTAGGACACTGATTTTCTGTCTCCGTTCCGATGTATATGGTGAGCCATCACCAGCTAATATTTTTCCTGTCATCATTGTGAACACAACACGTTGAAACGAGTTTTACTAAAGACTGAACTTGCGACCACTCAGCCAGTGGGTTGCTTGAGAGACAACTGCTACGGCGTCCATCAGTACACATCGTGGCGCTAAGAAAGCAGTAGAGGAGGACGTCGAGTGTATTAGATAGGTATAAATGCAAAATATAGGACAAGATGAAAAGAAATGTAGCAGTAGTAGTAGAGGGGTTTTTGGGCGCCCGACAGCAAGGTCTTCAGCGCGAAAAGAAATGGTGGAGAGCATAAACCAGTCGAAGTTTGACTACATTTAAAACAACAAAAGGCTGGTCAGAGATTCAACTGGAAGACCGGTCGAAAGCATGAGCCAACAGACCAATTGGTAACTCAGAGTGGCGGGCAGTGCATTCTGTCCCATATTCTTCACCTCCGAGAATACGATGCCCGACGAAGAAAGTGAAGGGCCCAGGAGGGGAGGTGGAAGCGAAACGAAAAGTCGCAGGTTGAGGAGGTGTGTTTTGTTATTTGAAAGATTACAGAACCGAATCAAATTTACGAAGAAGTTGCCAGTACGAGCCAGCTTATAATTATGGCCTTGCATCACCTCTAGCCTGGATGCACGAACTGAGTCCGTGGGGTCGGGTGTCATAAGCCCCTCCTGCCCTCTCCTGAGACTAGCTGGCCCACAACTGTTGCAACTGGCCAGTGATACCCAGGAAACGGCACTGGGACGGACTTGCGTCCGACCTGGTCCATCACGTGCTCTATTGCGCGCCGATCGTGGGATCTCGATCACCACGGGTGTGCCTCAATGTCACTCAGACAGTTTATGAAGGCACGTGCCACTTATGGATGAACATTGCCCTGTTGGAAAACGGTGCCACAACCACTGCGCGACAGACGTTACACGTCAGGACGCAGGATGTCCGTGACGTACTGTTAAGCCGACAGAGTTCCCTGCATCACTACCAGCCGTGATTGAAGCCTGACCCGACGGATCCCCACATCACGAAGCCAGGAGTGACACCACTGTGCCCCTACTGAATGAATGGGACTTCTCCCCAGGCCGCCGCCATGCTCGTCGACGATGGTGATCCCGGGTAATGTAGACTCGCGTTTCGTCTCTGAACACAGTGCGACGCCGTTCGTCTGATGGTCAGGGCGCCGTGCCGAATGCACCCGTTCGTGCTTTGGTGCCGACAGCAGCCAGTGGAGGCAACGGTAATTCCCCGGTCTGGCTGCTGTCAGTCTCCTATCAGTGGTGCGGTATGACACAGAGAACTTCTGGGAGTCCATTACTTGCTCTCGGATGGCAGGCCCTAATGTGAAGCGGTTACTCTGTGCTTAGTGTACAACACGGCTAACCTCCATTCTTGTGGCGTGATGTGGTCGACTGGAACCGTGACGACGAGTACGTCTACCCTCCAGTCCAACACAGGGCCACTGTCACATCCAGCTGCCACACAAATCAGGATGTTGCGTGAAATGTAGACGCGCCGTGAGGATCCCTTCAAAGTTTGTCAGGTGCTGATAACGCTGTCCCAAAAGCGTGCGCCGCCTCTGTGTCCCTCACAGTGATCACCCCCCATCTGACCCTGCTCAGGCCTTTCGTATACCCTAGCACGACCAGTAATTGCGCCAAACACGAAAGACACTAATGCCTAATACACTCTGCTGCCGTTTCTACCTGTCACACAAAAGTGGAACAGTAACACGCTACATTTACATATGTTTCTTCAAGTTTTCCCGGTGGTTCGAATGTTCCGTAAGTTTTCGGGAGTTCACCTCGGAATTTATTGCCTCTTGTAACGATATTTCGGCAGACAACCTTTTAGCCACTCTCGACGTGAGTCGCCTGCAAGGTTCTTAAAGCACTCTGCACTGTGAAATAAACGCGCGTGCGTAAAATATAACATTCTTTGTTCGAAGAATGTCAGTTACAGATTAATCTTTGCGCGTCTAAGATCAAAACAAAGCTAGCGCAGAGTCAGCGAATCCACAGTACTTACGAAATATTTGGTTTATTCGATGAAATGATGAAATTACGAGACACTGGTTTCTAGTGGCTGAATAGCCGAAGCAGTGACTTTTACTGGCTGAGAACACATGCTGTAGTAAATAAAAGGTGGATAAACCTTTGAAAATAACTGAATGTACAGAAAGATGAAAACAATAGTGGAATGGGTACGTAAGTTTCATTTTATTTCGTTATAAATTAAAAGAGAAATAAACTGTTACGCACTGTGCAAAACAAAAGACCACCTCCGCCGCACGCAAATGTCCTCGAATTAAACAAAAATTTTCTAAAATTACATTTCTCGAATGCACGTCCATCTACCCGCTAAACATCAGCCCTTCAATTCGTCGGTTTAACTGATGTTTTCCATTCGAGCGTACAACTTCCTATGTCCACCTATTGTCCGTTCAATTGCCCACATGTGCAGCGTACCTAGAACTCATTTTCATTACACGAGCTAAGACATACTCAGCTCCATTATATTCCTAGACGGTATGTGTGTTCATCTTATGTAACTTACGAGTAATTGTACACTGTGAATAACGAGTGAAATATCAGCAAATAATTGTACCAAGGATACTCAAGTGTCATGTCAACGGTGAAAGTAATAAAGTGAAATGTCATCCAGAATAACAACCACAATTACTGACACGTGTTGTGTGGCTCTAATGCAATATACAGCGTGGTCCATTGATTGTGACAGGGCCAAATATCTCATGAAATAAGCGTCAAACGAAAAAACTGCAAAGAACGAAATTTGTCTTGCTTGAAGGGGGAAACCAGATGGTGCTATGGTTGGTCCGCTAGATGGCACTGCCATAGGTCAAACGGATATCAACTCCGTTTTTCAAAATGGGAACCCCCATTTTTTATTACATATTCGTCTAGTACGTAAAGAAATATGAATGTTTTGGTTGGACCACTTTTTTCGCTTTGTGACAGACGGCGCTGTAATAGTCACAAACATATGGCTCACAATTTTAGACGAACAATTGGTAACAAGTAGGTTTTTTAAATTAAAATACAGAACGTAGGTACGTTTGAATATTTCATTTCGGTTGTTCCAGTTGTGATACATGTACAGTCGTGTTCAAAAGTATCCGAACGACCTGAATTGCATATCGCCTGAATCGCATGCAACCCGCATAACGCAGCTGTCTAGCAGGTCCTCTAATCGTTCCTCGGTATAGTCATTGGACTATTGAAAATCGTTCCAACAAGCCACCACTAGAAAACACAGCCCTGCATCGCAATAACTCAAGATGTAAAGTAATACTACGATACTACAAATATCAGGGAACACCTTATCACAGATAAGACTGTCCTTAAGGCATGTAATCTCACATTTATTACAATAAATGACATACCTCAAATGTTACCACTCTCATTACTACGTCAGATAGTAAGTTCGTCGTATTCGTGATTTCCTCTTCAAATTAACATACCGTACTTATTACTTAACACAAAATGACATTAAAAATTTAAGTTATTCACGACCAGCTAATTGAGCATTGTATGAACTTCAAATGACACGACGGACCGTCTAGTTGTGCACATGGATTCAAACCAAGATCAAGCAGACTAAGCAAAGATTTCGTGACTGACGGAAACTAGCAGTCATTCCTGAATGGGCATACAGAGAGTGATATACTTCGATTTTAGATAATATCAGATAGCAAATATCAACTTTAAAATTAAAAAAGGTAAACATTTTTAACGTACGTGAATTCCACCCACCAACTGTTGTCACTGTTAATGAATTATGACAGATGTTAAATATTACTTCTTCACAAGTGACTTACTTGAAATGCCGTGAGGTAAAGCTTTGTGTTGGACAGGGATTCGAACCCAGAACCTATTCGGATTGTTATCGAAGCACAATCAACTGTGACATATCGGATTTTCTCGGCAGTAGCGAGATGTTTTAACTGAAATGATGAGATTAAACATTAATTTTTTCCTCCCCAGGACACTAACCCGGCACCTATCGCTGTTATATTCTAGAGAAAACGAACGTTAAATACGGGTTTGTTACGCCAGCAATCACATGTTAGCATGTTTGAACTAGAAATAATCTGACGAAGAGTTCTGTGCTTACTGGTAATCGAACCCCACACATATCGTTGTTGACTACACACAAAGAGACGTAGCTACCGAATTTTTCTCCACCAGCAGCTCAGAATCACATCCTTGAACTTACAGTGATCTCGCAAATAGTTCTGTGTCTCACTGGGAATCAAATACGTCAGATATCTTTAGTGTTGACAACGAATGAAAATATGTTAAAAATCAAAATTATTGTCCACCAGCAGAGTAGTGTTCTCATTTTAAGAGCTTGATAATACATAATGAAAACTTTAGTGCCGGGCCAGGATTCAAACCCATTCACGCGAAATATGTGAAGATGCTGAAGAATCTACAGTTTTGAACAAACAACAAATTGTAGTCGAGCTGTATTGTCACGAAGAAGTCAAAATCTGCGTTAAAGGCGGTCTGAGTTGTATCCCCAGTTCAGAACCAATTTTATCGACATACAGAAGCTCAAATAAAAGATGGAATAATCGTCCTGTGACCCTACACAGCGTTTGTTTCGTAACTAGAAACAAATAACTATTATAAGCAAGGTTACTGGTGATAAGAGTTTCTACATGTCGCCACTCCTGGCTCTATTGTGGTTGAACCTAATGTCTACTTGGTAGAGAAGGAATATCACGTTTAATGTGTATTTCAGACCACAATGCCATTATACCTTCATCACTTGGCGTAGCCAGAAGAGGATAGAATCTCTCTCTCCCTGTCAAAATTCATCAGCAGAAGCTGGAATCCAACCCGGACCATGAGTACATGAATCTATCAGCAATCCAACAGACCATCCTCGGTGACTCATTTTTCTATTGTAACGCCGTCGCGCGACACTGGATTAGAATTCTGACACACCGGCTCCCTGTAGTGGTTTGCACCATGTTGAGTACATTCATTTATTTGGTTGATCGAATCGCCATGAACTAGCCGCCTCGGCTATCCAGTGCATACATTCGACTCTATCTTGTAATCGCCGAAATAAAATCATGTAACTGCCACCTACACAGAACTGCCAATACTGTAGGATGCAGAAATTTAAATGGGAAGTGTTCTTTTCCACTTGAGCTACTCTATTACGCTACTTGTTTGTCGAAAACGTCGTGCAGTGCAACAGAAAAGGTGTAACTGTCTGTCTCTCAGAAGTCTAGGTCCGTCCATATGCATTATCTCACAGCACGGAGGAATGTAGAAGTTCTGGAGGAATTGTTGTTGACTTCTGGAGCTACCGTAGCTGTGTGTCAGCTGGTAGCGTCATGGTAAGTGTCGCATTCGAATACATTCACTGCTGCATTTCTTAAAACGCAATTCTGCTGTCTGCTGAAGTTATCAATCTAATGGAACTGTGAACATAATTCCCTTCACTTCTAAACCTAAAATAGCTCCATTTGGATAAAGGGCTAACATCTGCGACATTTTGTTCTTTTCAGGTTTAATAGATGGCCAGGCAGCAGATGCAACTCCAAACTTTTGTATTAAGTATGGGGAGAGCGCATCGTGCCAAAATACGCCAGAAAAGTATTTCCTGCATTAGCTGTCGTGTGGTAGTAGAATTTTATTCTTCTTCAAACCTTGTTTGACAGCCTTAACTCAGAACAAGTTTTCTATATGCATGTAATCAATAAACTGCATGTGTATTGTCAGACAGTTATAGATAACATCAGAGAATTCGCATATATCGTTGACGATTAATTTGTCTCTCGGGTTTACTATTGTTTTAACAACACTAAAAGAAACCTTACGAAAACTGCGCACTGTGGCATTTCATAAACAAAGTTATGTAATCCTGGAAACCCAAAATTTGCTTCGCAGTAGCGGAATGAGGAGTTACCTGTTGTGCAGCATTGTATGATTTTCACCATTGCACTATGAACCGAAAGTATTTTCTTACGATTTCCTTATCGATGTTTGATCTGACTGCTTGTAGATCTTTCACAGGAAGGATAAAAACTTCACAGTCAGTGTGACTAGAACCGGGAAGCATATCAGATGGTTTTTCACAGGTCAGTACATTACCACAGAACTAGCAACTATATGCCTTCACTTCCTCTTACGAGGCGAATAGTGGCTAGAACTCGTAAACCGCTATTTAAAGGACGATATTAGTTGCGATTTCAGAGTACTATGACTTTCGTGGACTGAAAACCGCAAATTTACAATGTCTTGTTGCACCTCAAATAATAATAACTCAGATTATTCAATGGAAATGACCGGAAAACTAAAGTGAACTTTGAGGATTAATTCCGTGCACACCAGTAAGTAACTCGTCGATCACAGAGTTGCCAAACATACCTTGCCTTGTTGCCAAATCTCAGTTACAGTACCAACAGAAAGAGGACGAACAGATGTGTGGCTCCAGCGAGCTGGTAAGTGACCATAGCTGGCGTCTCAAAGATACGTAATGCATCTGATTCGCATTTCTGTAACTAGTTTTAGGGACTGGAGTAGAGTTACTAATAATTCTCAGAACTGACTGCAAACTAAGCATCATAAATCAGTAACTCTCATAGTTGTTTTTATATTCCTTTCATAAGTGTACTCAAAACTAAGAAATTCATTCATGGACAATTCGTGCCTGGCCGATAGTCGAGCACAACAAACAAATAAAATTAAAAAAAGAATGTGTGTGTGTGTGTGTGTGTGTGTGTGTGTGTGTGTTTGTGTGTGACAAGAGAGAGAGAGAGAGAGACATAAATATAAAAAAGAATGAGAGAGAGTAAAAAGTAGTTGTAAAGAAATTGAAACATGGTATGTAAAGAAACCTTTCATAAAAATGACACGTTCCACATCATTACGAAATGTCGTATTCATGATCTGTGGAACAAGTATTAATCTAATAACATCTAATCTAATTTAATCATATCATATTGCTGACTAGCCATGACGAGTCAGGAATTACCGAAATTTTCGCCAATATCAGTAACCAAATCTAAGCTTGAAAATAAAAGACAACTGTTTTTGTAATAAACCGGGACTCCAATCAAGACTCTTTCGTCCCTGTTAACTAACCACGAAAGATGTCTAATATACTTCCATTCAGAAGTAAAAAGTGTGCATGCTTTTTAAGATGAAGCGCATGATGAGAAGTTCTGTGATGGAAATACGAACCCAACTCATAATCGGGTTGTTAATTAAGTAAAATGAAATGTTATGTATCGGTTTTTCTTACCAGCTGCTAGGTTTTTGAATCTAAAATAAGGATACAAATTTTTGTGCCTGAGCGACAATCGAACCGCACACCTACCGTCCTTCTTTATCATCCACGAATATAGCTTAAGTATCAATTGCTTAGTCATCAACAGTAAGAGGTGTGCGTGTTTGACCAGAAATAACGACGCCTATAGCGATTGTTGACAACACATGAACAGACATTAAAAATCCACACTAATTTTCACTAGCAGGCTGGTCTGCACGTGAAAATGAAATTATGAATTTTTTTGTACTGGATCAGGATTCGGAGCCACATATTTACCTTTGCAGGAGACCTAGGGAAAAGTGCAGTCTTGGGAAAAGGAACGAAATTATTGAACTATACTGTTCCGAGAGATTCAGATCCTCAAAAGAGGAGATACGAATTCGAATCACAGTCAAGCACCAAATTTTTCAACGTCTCTAGTTCAATCAGGTACAAATAAAATAAGAGCTCAAAAATGGTTCAAATGGCTCTGAGCACTGTGGGACTCAACTACTGAGGTCATTAGTCCCCTAGAACTTAGAACTAGTTAAACCTAACTAACCTAAGGACATCACACACATCCATGCCCGAGGCAGGATTCGAACCTGCGACCGTAGCGCTCTCGCGGTTCCAGACTGCAGCGCCAGAACCGCGTAAAATAAGAGCTCTGTTCCTTTAAATGGCTATCGGTTCATGAAACAAAATGAAATTTTCTGATGTATGTAAGTTTACTGGCGACAGTATTTCTGTTTATCATGACATCCGCCTATGTCATTTCCCAACGTAAACAGCCTCTGCCCAGTTGGTAATGAAGGAACGTGATGTTTAATGCGGATTCTGAATTATAACGTCTTGCTCTTGAGGTTACCAGAGGTAAAGTAAATCTGTTTGTGCGTCTCAAAAGTAAAAATCTGAACCCACGCGCTGTACCTGTGATAGTTCGTTCCACGAGACCATTGTGGCCACATATCCCAGCCCAAGGATTGTGCTGTAAAGGAATATGTGCTTAACTTACAAAATTAGTCACGGTGGAAAAAATGCCAGTCTATAAAATTCTTAAGTAGAAGCAAGCTTCTGACGCGGAGGTTCTGCTATTCTCATTTCAGCAGGATGTAAGGACTTCTCTAGGCATCATAGCCTCAATGTGAAGTCATTTTGAAATTTTCACTAATTTAGGAAATGTCTTAGTTCGAGAAAATCCAGTGTGAAGTGTGAAGTTGCCGGAAATTTCGATTATTACCATCATTATTACTATCATTTTCTTCATACCGCTGATGGAACACATTTGCTTGAAGATCATTTAATTCCTTTTGGTGATTATAGAAGCAGTTGCCCAAGAACAGGTTTTTTCCCTGTCTACGGAATCCTTTTCATGTTAATATCAAACATCAGCAGTTACTCGTAGATTACATTAAAACTAAAGTAATTGATAAAGTCGTTGCTTGATAACAAAAACGCTCTGCCCTTCTTCATTTACTTGCGCCTAGAAATGGCTGTCGAATAATGACAAACAAAAAGCCAAGGGATCTTACTGCCTTCCGATATACGTCGCTGTCAGTTCTTCCATAGGATTTGGTCGACGTGACCTGTTTCAAGTTGTGTATGACAGAGAATGTTTTAGATAGTCAATTGTTTTCCTTTGCAATAAACAGAAAGATTTACATTCTAAGCTATGCAAGTTCAAACTTTTCGCTATATTAGTTAAAATTTAATATTCGCTTTTATAATGTAGGGAAGAATTTCACAGTTGCAAAAACCGCATCCGACTCATTGACCTTACACTTAGTCGCTGACCATAAATTCTAGCTCAGAGTGCCACCAGTTTAAGTAACATAATGTAGCAAAGACTGTTTGCCATTGCTCTTTCTCACCGGAAAATAGGCAGATCACTCCCTGGGCTCCATAAGTACACTGTTACAGCAATTTCTGTGTGTATGCATACGGATTGTAGACTTTAGTGGTACTTTGCCTTCTACTTCTTTATACAACATGCCTGACGTAAATGGGCCATTTCTCATTACAGGCCCCGGGCAGTACAACATCATACTGACAACAGTAATGTGCTTATACTGACAACCTCACAGTTGGTTTTACCTGATTTTGTAATCATTTAAATAAAACAACATGACCTTCCAGTGGGAGACGTTTCGTCCCCGTTTTCCTTCTGTGAAATTTGTCAGTAAGCTTTTTGCCTTCCAACCAGCGAAATGCGGCTGAGGACGGTCGGTGAACGATTCACAAACCACGATTTAGTGCCGTTAAGACGATTTCTTTAAACTTTGTCGTAGCTGAAGGAATATAGTTTCTTCTTAACTCGCCTTATGCAGCAACGTTCACAGACATCTCAAATAGGAAAAGCTCTTTATCCATGTACGAAGGTTGTAAAACAAACTTCTCACAGTTTGTGTCAGGTTGATCTTTTCGTCTGATAGCACCGCATTAGTATTTTGTCTAAGAGGTATCACAAGTAGTTTTCCTGTAACTGTAGGAATCATAGTTTGAAAACGAGTTTTAACACCAATGGGTACAGTACTGCTAAATATTCAAAATGATTATCAACCTAACAGAATTTTTTATGTAAATTAGCAGCTCCATTACATAAATCAGAAAAAGAGCTTTCACATGCTGACCCCTACCACGGTTATAACTGACGACTAAGTGAGCCGTTGCGACACGAGACACGGGCGGTACCATGGGGCTACGGACACACAGCTGCCAGCATGCCACTCTCGCAATTATATTGGTCGCTCAGACTAATAACGCATCGTGAAAGATAATAAAATTTGTCACTTACGTAAAGAATAGAATTTCTTCAACCAAAAAAATTGAATTTTCATTCTCAGCGTCTTAGTTTACGTGAGGATTATATAGCACGAATCATTCAAATGGAAAGGGAATATCAAGTGAATTTAGCAAGTCAGTTCAGTACCATACACGGAAGTGATTGCACTGTCACAGTGTTGCCAAATGTTTGTGACGATGTTGCCAATTCTCAGCTGTGGTAGGACCAGCACATAGAGGCATTCGACTGAAACATAGCCATGACCAAGATTGTAACTGTGGTCGACAGCATCGTCGTCTACCACCTTGACAAATCGAACGGTGATAGTGCTCGGCCGGTTACTTACGTTTACTGGTATCAAAATTACTACATTAAAACACAAAAATGTTAATATCCCAGAGATCATTTGCTTTGAAACCCATAGTAAAGTAAAGCAGTCATCAGTCGGAAGATTGGTTTGGACACCACAGTGCTTTAATAGGCGCGGTCTTGTTGGAGGTGGTATGCCGTTGCTATCCTCCGACCTTTGAGTTGACTTACCTTACTAGTTAATAGTGGAACCTACAGTTTAACGAGGCTTTCGGACCACAGCGCAACTCGGCATTTTTCACATCAACAAACACTGCACGAGGTGAAATAAGTGTATAGTGGCACATGAAAATCGTGGTACTGATCAAGGTTCACCCGAGACCATTGTAGTCTTAGTCTTGCTCTTTTCCACTCCGCCACCATGTAACGGCTGGAAGCTCTAACGTACTAATGATATGTTTTATTTGTAGTCGCTCTTTCGGTGTACAGCAATCAAAATACGATTGTCCGTCCTCAACTTTGTCCTCGATTTTTTCAGATGCTAGGGAGTATATAGCACAAAGCTAGAACATCCATGCAATATTTGACAAAAATCGGTAGCGCACTTGTCAGACCCTCTCCTTGTGAAACTTATTTGCAAATCGGATGTTTGTGGAGACTGTTTCCCCCTGATCTCCACAACGAGCGTTCTAAGTGACATACAGCAATGTATGCAATACCTCGAATACACTGAACGCCACAGTTTACTTTAGTCTTCCGTACTAAAACATGTTCGTTCCTTCGAAATAATAGTTACGACTAAAACATATTTCTGTTTACCTGAATTTTGTTGGACAGGTATGAATTGTCATCTAACACAGCTCATAAAAATTTGAGACTAGTGATTTTGGCTGATGTACCCATAAACCCAACACACCTATCAGTTGTAACTGGATCGTCTGCAATAGCATTGATTTAATGATATTGCTCTAAACGTTCCAGTGAAATCGTGAATATAATCCGCGTGTCACAGTATTGAAAGCTTGAAATCGGGAACGAATTTGACGTCGGTGCTCGTGCAAGTGCTCTGCGTCCTGTGTGCCACTTCGTTTCCTGTTGCCTTGTGAGTCGGTTCTTAGTTCTGTCAGGGCGACATGTCACAGCTCAGTGAGTTTGATAAAGGTCGTATCGTTGCGCTTTATGAAGACAGTTACTGTATCAGTGCCATTTCCCGTGTTCTGGGATACAGCAAATCCACTATTCATCTCTGGGTGAAGAGGATGGAGCATGAAGGCCACGTAAACCTTCGTCGTCACTCTGGACGCCTACGGAGCACCACAAAGAATGAAGACAGGAGTATACTCCGCTGCAGTGTTGAGGACCCTTTCAGGAGTGCCAGAGAAATTAATAACATCCTACAGCTAACAGTGAGCAGGTCTACGATACGTCATCGGCTCAACGAGGATGGATGATATGAACGGAAAACGGCTGTTAAGGAAATGCTGAACGAGCAACACAGGACTGCCAGGTTAAATTTCGCACTGGCCTGTAGGATGAAGCCGCTTTCGGACTGGGACCGAGTTATGTTTACCGACGAGAAGGTATTTTCAACTGATCCAAATAGCTCTGTCCATGTGTAAAGTTTAACGAGATACGACCGTAAATATGTCCAACAGGGGCAAAGGCGTCGCCGGACGTCTGTCACAGTTTGGGGCTGGATATCAGCAAATGGTTGCGGCGTGTTGTGGGAACTTGTGCGTCCGCTTTGTAGTGCTTATTAGTGCGAAATACTGGAAGAAATCATACTTCCTTCTGTTCGCCAGCGATTTCCTGGAGGTAGATTCATTATCCAACATGACCATTCCCCAATTCATACAGCCAATCGAGTAAGACACTGGTTTCAGATGAAAGGAGACGTTGAGCTGTTAGACCGGCCTCCAAAAGCTGCTGACCTGAATCCCATAGAGCACGTGTGGGCAGAGATGGAGAAAATTATTAGGAGGAAAAGACCTGCTTCAACATCCAAGGCAGCGTTGTCGGAAGCAGTTCACGCTGCGGGGAAGAGATGTCACAGAGTGACAGATGCATCAGAAAAGCTTGTTGCCTCTGTTCCCTGGCGATTAAATGCATTTGTAGAAGAGGACGGGACTGAACGCGGTACTGACCCTACTGTGTTAACAGGAAGAAGACTTTGTTTAAAGCACATATTGTTTAATTTCAGCTCAACTTCTCTTCAGTGATTAAGATGCTGTGAACAAAAGGAAAACGTCTCCTATTTTAATTTTCTTAGTAAAACTTTAATGTAAAATAAATCGCAAATATTTGCATAACAAGACGCAGGTGTTTATTTCGATGAAGAGTACGTTTTTTCTCATAAGACGCATAATGGCAATGAAGATTAAGGCATCAAAGAGAGACCATTTATGTTGTTTAATTTTTCTCCATTTCTGTTTAAGCCAACTTGGAGGTACTACATTCAATTCAGTTCTATTTACTTTGGTGCAGGGACACGCAAGTGCCAAGGCACAAACGAGAGATTCTTAATGTTAAGGCCAAGCAAAAGCCACAGTGGTGGCTACGTGGTGGCAAAGTGGTAAAGAGCAGACAGCTGTGGGGCAAGGTCGTCGTGCCTGTGTCCCCGTGTGTTTACTTGTTTACCTTCCGGTGCGGCGAGTGTCACGCGTTCGTGTCTCGGTAATGCCAAGGCGCACTCGTACCGCAAGTCCACAATTAAGATCACATTTCAAGCGGACTACGCAAGACATCGAGCACTTGACATTGAACGTTTCATCCGGGAAGAACTTCAATTGCACCTCAATACATCATTGGGATCCACTATTCCATAACACAAGGTGATCAATGAAAAGGCGTCCACTGATGTTGTGCGCCGACACACTCATGGCCACATAGGAACTGTCACGATCGACCGCGCTGGATTAGGCCTTCGCATTTTGAGGGTCTTCGAGCTGCCATTGGAAGTCCCGCCAGATGTTGTGATGACAGCTTTCAAACCATACGGCAACGTGCTAAGTCACTTGGCTGAAAAATGGCAAACGTCTGAGACGTACCCCGTCTTAAAGGTATTGCGACAAATTAAGATTGAACTGACGAAGCATGTGCCATCCTATTTAGTAATTGGCGTCTGCAGACCCATTGTCATGTACGACGGACAACCGCGTACTTGCGCCGGCTGTGGCCAGGAAGGACATGTCCGTTCGGCCTGCATTCAACGCCGACTGACCCAGACACCGGTTGGTGAAGTTCCATCCCCGGCGACGCCTACTTCACTCCCCATCACGTATGCAGCGGCTGCAACCGCAGCAGCTGTTCCTGCCCATGATCGTAACACCGTATTGCAGTCAGTGGTCGATGACAGTGTGGCGGACAGCATATCCCCCCCTACGACGTCATCGGCAGACCTGCCTCAAGACGGTGATCAATTGTTCCACCGAGACGAGACTAAAGAGAAGGTGGAAGCAGAAACGGAAATTGTCCCGACCCCTGCCTTCCTACCAACGGAAACCGCATCAGATGATTGTCACCCGCACTCTGACACAGAACAACATGTCCGAAAACAACGGACCCCTCGAAAACGCAAGAAACGGTGCCATACGCCATCCGATGATTGCCTGCTTCGGATGTGTGACCCGGACGAATATCCGGCGTCGGGCGACACTCAGGACTCTACCACCACAGCTCACCCTTCCCGTCACGATTCTACAGCGAATAGAGTTCCTGAGCCTCGGTCTGACAACACCACTTCTGCTACTGAACATGCGCGTGAGCTCTCTACTGACGGCACTAGTCAACAGTTACCAATTGCTGCATCTGATTCTTGGGCGGATGATGTCGAGGATGAGCCACAGCACCAGGATGATGCCGAGGGCAGAGATGCTCCCTCGCCTGTACCCATCACCGACCAACCACAGTGACTACGGCTGTATCGTCAGCCTCTGTGGGGCCCCCTGCCGCCCACACCTGGCCTCCTAAATAACCCAGTTGCCGACCTGGCGACCAGACATATCGTCTAGCAACGATTAACATCAACAACATACGTGCCCGACATAAACTAGCGATGCTACAGGTTCTGCTCAACGCAGCAGACACCGACATTGCGCTCCTTCAAGAGGTGTATAGGTGTATGTCGCAGGCTTCAAGGAACCCTATGGCTACAAGACGTGGGTCTCACATGCGTCGGACAATGGCAGTGGCTTGGCGATCCTCCTCCGTGAAGGTATATCCGCAGAAGATGTCGAGTATCTCCCTGACGCCAGAGGCATGGCTCTTACTATCCAAGGAGTCAAACTTATTAACATCTATACACCGTCAGGATCTGGTCGGCGTCGCGAACGATCCACCTTTTTCGCTCATACAATCACGCCCCTCTTTATGGCCCGTCAGGATGCCTTGATATTCGGATGGGACTTCAGCAGTAGCCAAGATCAGTTACCACATTATCATCCCTGCACAGAACTTGTGACAATTATAAATAATCTTCAATTGGTGGACTCGTGAGAACATGTTTGTGGCGATCGGTCCGGATTTACTCACTACACCAGCCATTCCTCCAGCCGTATCGACCGAATTTACATCTCGCGCTCCATAGCTGTGGGGACAAGGGCTGCCGAAGTTTGGCCCACAGCGTTTTCTGCCCACGAGGCCTACATCTACGCCATTACCCTCGGCCGTCAGAAGGTATGGCACAGCTGTGGTCCTTGGATGTTGAACGTCACTCACCTAGCCTCTCAGGAATGCCGCCGCCTTATAGAGAACACGTGGGATTCCTGTAGCCGCCGGCGTGGAACCTACCGGTCTACACTGTCGTGGTGGTTACTCTGCACCAAACCAGCCCTCCGGAAGATGTTGATAGGCGACGGCCGAGATGTTGCAGCATGGAAGAGACATACCATGGTCTTTTACTGCAGCACGTTAATGGAATGTACAACATTGCGGTACTCACGTGCACGGCAGGTGACAGTGAAGCGTGCCAAGGCACAGATCATCAGATTAACACGTTGCCACCTTGAGGGTGCGATAGTCTGAGCGCGTACTCAAGACAGAGTGGCCCAGGAGGAACAGTCCATGTATCACGTCATTGCAGAACGACGGCGCCGACGCAGGACACTGATCCAAGCTATCACGACGGAAGACGGACGACGCCTTGATACCCAGCGCGATACAGGAAACGCCCTTCATGCTCACTACACTAGGCTGTACTCAGAACATCGACATCCCCTAGAGGTAATCGCCGAATTTTCTCAACTCACTTACGCCACGATCTCTCCGATAGCGGCAGCGGATTTGACTGCAGATGTAACGGAAGAGGAAATCATTGAAGCAATACAGGCGGGGCTGCTCATAAGTCCCTGGGACCTGATGGCCTTCCTCTGGAATTATACCGGACATATCAACAATTGCTGGCACGAGCATGGACTGATATTTGCCGCGATCTTATGTCTCCCACGTCGCAGATCGCTGGGGCTTTCCTAGAAGGACTGATTGTGTCCATACACAAACCACGAGGCGGATCCAGGATCAGTGATTATCGCCCCTTGGCTTTATTCAACAGTGACTTGAAGATTTTCACCCGGCTTCTGGCGGCACGCCTAAAGCGATCGGTACAATGTGTTGTGTCGCAGGACCAGGCATCGTTAGTTGGTGACCATAATATTCGCACTGCACTGTGCCGATATCGAGATATGATCACGCTAGCCAAAGCTCGCCAACTGCCAGGAGTTTTGGCCTCACTCGACTTTAGCCAGGGCTTTGACAGAGTCGACCACACATTTTTGATGGAGGTACTGCGACACATTGGGTATCCGGACATCACAGTTAATGTACTGATGCGTCTCCTAGGCGGCGCGACGTCCAAGGTGTCATATAGTAGCCGTCTCACGCCGCCGATACAGATCCAGCGATCGGTGCGACAAGGCTGCCGTCTTTCGGCGATATTGTACGCCCTCGTCTTGGAACCACTCCTCTGCGGCCTCCGGCAACGCGTGACTGGCATGTCCCTTGGTGGACACACTTTTTGCTGCACTGCCTATGCGGATGATATGGTACTCCTTCTTCGCAGTAATGACGATGTTTGTGCAGTACTGGCGTGGGTGGCGACCTACGGCGCGGTATAGGGGAGCAATCTCAATCTCCACAAATCGCACGCCCTGTCTATAGGCAGAGGTCTACCCGACGAGAGCGTCGCACCGCTACGAATCAGTGACTGTCTTGGCACGAATTTACATCTGACATGAAGCGTTCAACAGTCCTTAACTACAGACGTTTATTGAATCAGATGAGAGCAGGAATAAGTGACCACCGTCTGAGACATCTAGACCTCCTGCAGCGAACACGATATGCTAACATCTATTTGGTGTCACGTATCCCCCATTTTGCACAGGTACTCCCGATACCACCTACCCTGCCCGCATCTCGTGGTCGTGCGGTAGCGTTCTCGCTTCCCACGCCCGGGTTCCCGGGTTCGATTCCCGGCGGGGTCAGGGATTTTCTCTGCCTCGTGATGGCTGGGTGTTGTGTGCTGTCCTTAGGTTAGTTAGGTTTAAGTAGTTCTAAGTTCTAGGGGACTGATGACCATAGATGTTAAGTCCCATAGTGCTCAGAGCCATTTGAACCACCTACCCTGGCTCACCGCATGTTGGCGGTTTTGGGATCCTTTGTTAATAGGGGCATGTTATTTAAGATTCGTTACGAGTCCCTAACCTTCCCGAGGAGTAGAGGGGGTTTAGGCCTTTGTCATGTTCAGAACAGAGCGAAGGCCCTGTTCGTCAGGTGTCACCTGCAACTGTGGCGACGAAGTCCGACGTGCCTCACAAGTCTCTTACTGGAGGCCTTACGACCAATCTCACTGGCACCCCCTGTGATGATATCGGACATCCCAGCACCTTTCTTCTACATTAGCCAATTCTTCCTTGAAATAAGCTACATCCGCACCGCACTACTACCCACACGCTTGATGATAACGAGGGCGATATATGCTGCCGTGCAAATGAACAGGACGCCGAATGTGATTGAAAGCAAACACCGCCCTACAAAGTGGCGTGCTGTGAGGCACGCAGTGAATGCTATCACCCTTGATAGCGACGTTCAGTCTGCATGGAACGTAACTGTTAATGGGAAACAGTTGTGCCAGTCCCGCCTACATCTCATCCTAGTCACCGATTCACCCTTGTGTGCCACACGCCAAGTGACTGACACGGATGAACATCGTTTGGAATGCGGGTCGGCAAAGTACGTTTGGTATTTGGTGCGTCAGATATTGGCTTTTCTCACACGCAATACTCCCGACTGGATAACTACCCGATCACTTCTATTGCCCGATGAGATGTATTTCCAGAGAGCAAAAACGAACTCTATGACGTGGATTAGCGGCCACGCTGTTCACTACCTGTTCGGTAATGGTGAAAAGACAGTACCCGATTTTTGGTATTACCTTAACGAACGACATTTTGCGAACGTCAAAAACCCTAAATATAGGCGATATTTTTCTAATTTTCTTTGGAGCGCATTCCATAATCCGCCTCACAGCTGGATTATTGATGAAATGAGAAGATAACCATTGCACCTCTTCCCAGTTCCTTTTTTTATGAGATTGAACAAACAACGGAAACAACACAGCAACGAGACGACAGTCATCGAAAAATTCGCAGCGGGCTAAAGTATGGAGCATCCTTTATCGTCACGGGACGACTTCCCATTATTCTGCTTTCCTTTCATCCATTCGTATAAAAATAAAATAAAATAAAAATAAAAATCAAGCAGAAAAACAAACCTTCAAAAATCCTTTTTCCTTTTTATAAAATAAATAGATAAATAAATTAGACATTGAAAAAAACAAAAAATAAATAAAAAAGAAGAAAACTAAAAAAGTGGTAAAGAGCAAGACTAGGAATATGAAGTTCTCAGGTTCGATCCCTGGTCAAACCCCCAAAATATTTATGTACCATTTTACACATAATTCCCCTCGGGCAGTGTTTGTTGATGTGAAAAATGCCGAGCTTCACTGTGGTGTGAAAGCCTCGTTAAACAGTAGGTTCCCCTATTAACTGGCTAGGTAAGACAACTCAAACGTCGGAGGAAAGCAATGGCATATGGCCTCCAACAAGACCGTGCCTATTAAAGCACTGTGGCGTCCAAACCAATCTTCCGACTGATGACTGCTTTACTTTACTATGAGTTCCAAAGTTAATAATCTCTGGGTTATTAACATTTCTGTGTTTTCACGCTGTAGCTTTGATACCAGTAAACGTAAGTAACTGTCCGAGCACTGTCACCGTTCGATTTGTCAAGGTGGTAGACGACGATGCTGTCGACCCCAGTTACAATCTTGGTCATGGCCATGTTTCAGTCTAATGCCTCTATGTGCTGGTCCTAGCGCAGCTGAGAATTGGCAACATCGTCACAAACATTTGACAACACTGTGACAGTGCAATCACTTCCGTGTATGGTACTGAACTCACTTGCTAAATTCACTTGATATTCCCTTTCCATTTGAATGATTCGTGCTATATAATCCTCACGTAAACTAAGACGCTGAGATTGAAAATTCAATTTTTTGGCTAAAGAAATGCTATTCTTCACGTAAGTGACAAATTTTGTTATCTTTCACGATGCGTTATTAGGCTGAGCGACCAGTACCATTATAAGAGTGGCATGCTGGCAGCAGTGTGTCCGTCGCCCCGTGGTACCGCCCTTTTCTCGTGTCACAACGCTTCAATTAGTCGTCAGTTCTAACGGTGGTAGAGGCCAGCATGTGCAAGCTTTCTTTTCTGATTTATTTAATGGAGCTCCGAATTTCCAGAAAAAATTCTTTAACGAAATAGGAACAAAACCTTTACACATCAAGTCCTCTTGGTAGGTCGACTGAGTAAGTTGTGTTAATGGTAATAGATCTCGGCTTTATGACTGCCAAGCTGCTTCACAATCTCGGAAGAAATTCGAATCGACCGTCAACAATACGAATATCAATATTGTTCTTCCCTTAAGACTCTCATGCCACGGTGATAAGTATGAAGGAAATGAACCTCTTGATTATTATAGGGCCTCTATGCTAAATTTCCACAGCAGCAATTAGGAACTCTCTGCAGACATTTGCTAACAGGGGCTCTAGCAACTTACTGTTTCTCTGGGTAGGTTCTAATATGTACAATTTTGTCGCCTTAAATCCAATTGAATATTTTAAATAACACTTTTGAACAGCGTTCACTTCTCCATTAATTAATGTATGAACCTGAAAACAAGCAATTTGACTGAGTAGCTATAGAGCGCATCCATTTACCATAGGGAATCAAAGAAAGAAACCAAACACGTTACATTGCATTTACTCTCTTTGCCTTGACTAACACATATGAACCCATGATAAAAATAAATTATTTGAAGAATCTCCTGTGAAAGGAAAAAGAACAGGATGTGAGCCTTTAATTATAGCGCGCTGGATCAGAAACAATTAAATTAATTCTGTGTCACATTGACGTATTGCATACTAGTATAATAAAATACTCATCAAATAAAAAGGGTTTGGTGCCGCCGTTGCTATCGAGTGTGAAACACTAATCGTAGACAATTTTATGGATCACCACTCAACAACATTATCCTCTTAACATATGAATTATTTACAATATGATGGTTCTTTTTTTAAGTAATTCTTTTATTTCCAAAATTAAATATTCAGTGAAGCACAATAATGACAGTAACAATGAAATTATTTTTTAGGTGCTTAACAATGGAATTTCATCTCTAAATAGCACCTGGTTTAAAATCACGAGTACACTCGTGATAGGCTTAACGTTTTTTTTTTTTTTTTCTTCTTGAAATGACAGTAATTCTGTGCATCAGAGCACTAAAAGTGAACTGCAACACTAACCATTAAAATTTAGAGCCATTGTTTATATGTTTGCGGCTGTGTGAAATACCCTGAAGCTAGGATCAATACACGAAGCTACACCACAGTCTTTACACATGTATCTTGATTCCCTCCGTGCCTTCTTCCCTCTGGCCTCACGCACAGTACTGCACATGCTACACGTTCTTGTTAGATTCTGCTTCTTCTCGGTCAGAGGAATCGTAGATGGAAAATGACGTCCAACATGTCGCATTGGGGTTGATTTTGCTGATGGACGGCCCACTGCTTTGGGTGAACATTCCTCCCCCTGATGTTTGGCAATGAGCTGTTCAGCGACAGCCACACGAAAGTCAAGGGCAGTGAGCTTTCCTCCATGTTTTTTGTATAGGACAAAGGCATTCCATTCTGCTAATTCCAATAGATGAAAAAATATCTTCTTTTAATACTTTTTACCCTCTTGCATGGCAATGGATTGTTTGCGATGTGCTGATCAACTTTATCCACACCCCCCATTGTGTCATTATAAGCAAATACAGCCACTGGTTTAGCAATATATTTGTTTCTTACCTTCCGTGTTTGTATTTCTGCATTGTGGATAGTGGACAGCATGCAGACGTCTCTCTTATCTTTCCATTTCAGTGCAATCAGTTCACCTCGCTGGAATGCAGCAAACCTCCCCTTTCTTCAGTTTCTTGGTCCGGAAAGAAGGCGGCATTTCTTTTCTTTTAGGATGCAAGATGCCATACATATCTGTTCTTTTTGTTAGCAGAAGGTCAGCAAGCTGGGTTGCATTAGTGTCATTACAATTTCGACGACATTGGCAAATCCTTGTATTCTTCCTCGAATGTAGTGCCCTTGCCAACGTAAATAATTAGGGACAATACATATCCAATCCGTGACTCACACAACATGAATGTTTTTGTGCCAAACCTAGCTCTCTTGAGCAGCAAGTACTGAATCCATCCCACTCGCCCTTTATATAACAGCAGGCTTTCATCTACGGTGACATCTCTTTCTGGAACACAGCTGTTTCTAAATTTAGCCGACAGGTATCTCACAATAGGTCATACTTTATTCAGTTTGGGTTGTGGATGGCTTTCTGCATTATAGGTTGCATTGTCCAAAACATGAAAGTTCTTCTTCAAATTGACAAACCTCTTGAATGGTAGAACCTCTCTAAAAATTGGTGTGGCTAATGTAGCCCTTTTTGTCCAGTACATATGATATGTGGGTTTTTTCACAATGCATTGTAACAGTATTACAGCAACAAATATGTACATCTCATCAATTGTTGTTGGCTTCCATGGCGGGACATTTGTTTGTGCTGCATATTTGTTGGGCTCGGTAACGAAAATTTGCACGTATCCGTGATCAATGAACTGTCTAAAATAATGCAAGACATCTTGAATACAGGGTTCACAATTAATATGAGGTTTACCTGTAAAAGGAAAATGTGGTGGAGTAGGTGACAGTGACTTAGATGGATCTATCTCGTACCACACTCTGGCACTCGCAATGTAACACTCAGAAGAAATTGATTCATCACTTCCTTCTTCTGAACTCTCTTCATAGCTATCTTCAGAACTCTCAGACCCACTAAATTCAATATCAAACTCACCTTCACTCTCCATTTTCATAAAACGTGTGGAAATAACAGGCAAACTGCAAGAACAGATTGTAGAGTCACCGCTAGTACAACTGCCTGATGCAGAGACATCTCTTGCCAGAAATATACACTTCAGAGTTACACACCACAGTGACATCTACCGAAAATATCAAGGAACTGCCAAAACACGAGATAGAACGAGTAAATTCGGCCTTTTAAAACGTGTGCCAGTCAGAAATGATAAGCCGAGTATACTCTGCACTTTATTATTTTGTCAGAATTAAAAAAAAACGAGTATACTGGGGATTTTATGTTAAGCGGTTAAAGCACTTTACACCGTCGAGAATGAGGAGTGGAGCAGACGTTGTCGGCAGAAGGTGAGGCAGGGCGGTGCCTCAGCCCCCGCCGGTAGGCAGCAAATGAGTCCCAGAGAACTCAGATGCATGCGATGTTCAGAGGCAGATGGTCGGCCAAGAAATGTCTCGCTAAAATATTGTTAAACTAAACTGTTATTACCAATGCGACAGAAAGCAAAATATACTGTTGATTCACTTGATTTACATTCATAGCTTCAGCACCGAGATGAAAAGGCGATAAAAATTTTGTCGCCGTGTGCCTTCGGTTGCCAGACGTCGTGTTAGCTAGTCCCACGTTTTACCTCAAGACTATGGTCATAGTCACTGGTGATGTACGCAGACAGCTGTCAAGATTTCCTTCGAGAAGTGCCTCAGTCTACAATGTTGCCAGATCGAGCATATAACCAGACATAAAATTCTGAGGGGAGCATGACTGTATTGTCCACCTTAAGTGAACGACTCGGCGGTCAATGTTTTTGTCTAAGACTGTATCTACAACACATATTGCACGCTCAAGACCCAGAATAATTTACAAAAAATCCGTTTATGAGATCAATATTAATTATAGCGTTCGAAGTATTCATAGTATTGTATACGTGTGTGTAAACGCCTTCCAATGCCCACTCAAGGAAGACAAGGATACACAGTCTAGCTTCAGTATTATAAATACGCCTCAGTTTGTGGATGAACTCAGACTTAGGTTGATTATCATTTTGAACATTTAGCAGTACTGTACCCATTGGTGTTAAAATCGTTTTCAACCAATGATTCCCACAGCTAAACGAAAACTACTTGTGATACCTCTTGGACAAAATACTTACGCAGTGCTATCAAACGAAAAGATCTATCTGACACAAACTGTGGGAAGTCTTTTTTTACAACCTTCGTATCTGCATAAAGGGCTTTTGTTGTTTGAGATATCTGTGAACGTTGCTGCATCCTTATGCAGCATCCTTAAGAAGAAACTAAATTCCTTCAGTTACCACTATGTTTAAAGAAATCGTCTTAACGGCACTAAATCGTGGTTTGAGAATCGTTTACCGGCCGTACTCTGCCGCATTTCGCTGTTTGGAAGGCTAAAAGCTTACTGACAAATATCACAGAAGGAGAAGGGGGACGAAACGTCTCCCACTGGAAGGTCATGTCGTTTTATTTAAATGATTACAAAATCAGGTAAAACGAATACTGTCACAGTCTACTTATGGAGCCCAAGGAGTGAACTGCCCATTTTCCGGTGAGAAAGAGCAATGGCAAACAGTCTTCGCTACATTACGTTACTTAAACTGGCGTCACTTTGAGTTAGAATTAACGGTCAGCGACTAAGTGTGGGGTCAATGAGTCGGATGCGGGTTTTGAAACTGTGGAATACATTATAGAAGCGAATATTAAATTTGAACTAATATTGCGAAAAGTTTGAACTTGCATAGCTTAGAATGTAAGTCTTTCTGTTTATTGCAAAGGAAAACAATTGACTATCTGAAACATTCTCTGTCATACACAACTTGAAACAGGTCACATCGACCAAATCATATGGAAGAACTGACAGCGACGTATATCGGAAGGCAGTAAGATCCCTTCGCTTTTTGTTTGTCAGTATTCGACAGCCATTTCTAGGCACAAGTAAATGAAGAAAGTCAGCGCGTTTTGTTATCAAGTAACGTCTTCATCAGTTACTTTAGTTTTAATGTAATCTACAAGTAATGGCTGATTTTTGATATTAACATGAAAAGGATTCCGTAGACAGGGAAAGAACCTGTTCTTGGGCAACTGCTTCTATAATCACCAAAAGGCATTAAAAGATCTTCAAGCGCGTGTGTTCCATCAGCGGTATGAAGAAAATGATAGTAATAATGATGGTAATAATCGAATTTTCCGGTAACTTCACACTTCACACTGGATTTTCTCGACCTAAGACATTTCCTAAATTAGTGAAAATTTCAAAATGGCTTCACATTGAGGCTATGATGCCTAGAGAAGTCCTTACATCCTGCTGACATGAGAATAGCAGAATCTCCGCGTCAGAAGCTTGCTTCTACTTAACCATTTAATAGACTCGCATTTTGTAAGCTAAGCACATATTCCGTTACAGCACACTCCATGAGCTGGGAAATGTGGCCACAATGGTCTCGTGGAACGAACTATCACAGGTGCAACGCGTGGGTGCAGACTTTTACTTTTGAGACGCACAGACAGATTTACTTTGCCTCTGGTAACTTCGAGAGCAAGACGTTATAATCCAGAATCCGCATTAAACATCACGTTCCTTCATTACCAACTGGGCAGAGGCTGTTTACGTTGGGAAATGACATAGGCGGATGTCATGATAAACAGAAATACTGTCGCCAGTAAACTTACATACATCAGAAAATTTCATTTTGTTTCATGAACCGATAGCCATTTAAAGGAACATGGCTCTTATTTTATTTGTACTTGATTGAACTAGAGACGTTGAAAAATTTGGTGCTGGACTGTGATTCGAATTCGTATCTCCTCTTTTGAGGATCTGAATCTCTCGGAACAGTATAGTTCAATAATTTCGTTCCTTTTCCCAAGACTGCACTTTTCCCTAGGTCTCCTCCAAAGGTTAAATATGTGGCTCCGAATCCTGATCCAGTACAAAAATATTCATAATTTCATTTTCACGTGCAGACCAGCCTGCTAGTGAAAATTAGTGTGGATTTTTAATGTCTGTTCATGTGTTGTCAACAATCGCTATAGGCGTCGTTATTTCTGGTCAAACACGCACAACCTCTTACTGTTGATGACTAAGCAATTGATACTTAAGCTATATTCGTGGATGATAAAGAAGGACGGTAGGTGTGCGGTTCGATTGTCGCTCAGGCACAAAAATTTGTATCCTTATTTTAGATTCAAAAACCTAGCAGCTGGTAAGAAAAACCGATACATAACATTTCATTTTACTTAATTAACAATCCGATTATGAGTTGGGTTCGTATCTCAATCACAGAACTTCTCATCATGCACTTCATCTTAAAAAGCATGCACACTTTTTACTTCTGAATGGAAGTATATTAGACATCTTTCGTGGTTAGTTAACAGGGACGAAAGAGTCTTGATTGGAGTCCCGGTTTATTACAAAAACAGTTGTCTTTTATTTTCAAGCTTAGGTTTGGTTACTGATATCGGCGAAAATTTCGGTAATTCCTCACTCTTCATGGCTAGTCAGCAATATGATGAGATTAAATTAGATTAGATCTGATTAGATTAATACTTGTTCCACAGATCATGAATACGACATTTCGTAATGATGTGGAATGTGTCATTTTTATGAAAGGTTTCTTTACATACCAGGTTTCAATTTCTTTACAACTATTATTTACTCTCTCTCTCATTCTTTTTTCTGTTTATGTCTCTCTCTCTCTCTCTCTCTCTCTTGTCTCACACATGCACACGCATACACACATTTTTTTTTAATTTTATTTGTTTGTTGTGCTCGACTCTCGGCCTGGCAAGAAAATGACCATGAATGAATTTCTTAGTTCTGAGTACTCTTATGAAAGGAATATAAAAACAACTATGAGAGTTACTGATTTATGATGCTTAGTTTGCACTCAGTTCTGAGTATTATTAGTAACTCTACTCCAGTCCCTAAAACTAGTTACAGAAATGCGAATCAGATGCATTACGTATCTTTTTCGTAAGGATTCTTTTAGTGTTGTTAAAACAATAGTACACCTGAGAGACAAATTAATCGTCAACGATATATGCGAATTCACTGATGTTACCTATAACTGTCTGACAATACACATGCAGTTTATTGATTACATGCATATAGAAAACTTGTTCTGAGTTAAGGCTGTCGAACAAGGTTTGAAGAAGAATAAAATTCTACTACCACACGACAGCTAATGCAGGAAATACTTTTCTGACGTATTTTGGCACGAGGCGCTCTCCCCATACTTATTACAAAAGTTTGGAGTTGCATCTGCTGGCTGGCCGTCTATTAAACCTGAAAAGAACAAAATGTCGCAGAAGTCAGCCCTATATCCAAATGTTGCTATTTTGGGTTTAGAAGTGAAGGGAATTATGTTCTAAGTTCCATTAGACTGATAACCTCAGCAGACATCAGAATTGCGTTTTAAGAAATGCAGCAGTGAATGTATTCAAACTCGCGACACTTACCATGACGCTACTAGATGACACATAGCTACAGCAGTTACAGAATTCAACAACAATTCCTCCAGAACTCTGCATTCCTGAGTGCTGTGAGATAATGCATGTGGACGGATCTAGACTCCTGGGAGACAGACAGTTACACCTTTTCTGTTGCACTGCACGACGTGTTCGACAAACAGATGGCGTAATAGAGTAGCTCAAGTGGAAAGGAACACTTCCCATTTAAATTTCTGCATTCTATAGTTCAAATGGTTCAAATGGCTCTGAGCACTATGGGACTTAACATCTGTGGTCATCAGTCCCCTAGAACGTATAACTACTTAAACCGAAGTAACCTAAGAACATCACATACATCCATACCCGAGGCAGGATTCGAACCTGCGACCGTAGCAGTCCCGCGGTTCCGAACTGAGCGCCATAACCGCTAGACCACCGCGGCCGGCCATTCTACAGTGATGGCAGATCTGTGCAGGTGGCAGTTACATGATTTTATTTCGGCGATTACAAGATAGGGTCGAATGTATGCACTGGGTAGCCGAGGCAGCTGGTTCATGGTGATTTGGTCAACCGAGTAAATGAATGTACTGAACATGCTGGAAACCACTACAGGGAAGCTGTGTGTCAGAATTCTAATCCAGTGTGGCGCAACGGCGTTACGATAGAAAAATGAGTGACTGAGAAGAGGATTTGGCGGTCTGTTGGATTGATGATAGGTTCATATACTTGGGTCTGGGTTTGATTCCAACTACTGCCAATTATTTTTGACAGGGAGAGAGAGATTCTAGCCTCTTCTGCCAACGCCAAGTGAAGAAGGTGTAATGGCATTGTGGTCTGAAATACACATTAAACATGATATTCCTTTTCTACCAAGTAGACGTTAGGTTGAACCATAGTAGAGCCAGGAGTGGCGACATGAAGAATTATCACCCGTAACCTTCCTTATAATAGTTATTTGTTTCTAGTTACGAAAGAAACTCTATGTAGGGTCACAGGACGCTTATTCCATCTTTTATTTGAGCTTCTGTACGTCGATAAAATCGGTTCTGAACTGGGACTGCAATTCAGACTGCCCTCAACGCGGAATTTGACTTCTTCGTGACAATACAGCTCGACTACAATTTGTTGTTTGTTCAAAACTGTAAATTCTTCAGCATCTCCACATATTGCGCATGAATGGGTTTGAATCATGGCCCAGCACTAAAATTTTCATTATGTATTATCAAGCTCTAAAATGAGAACACCTATCTGCTGATGGATAATAATTTTGACTTTTAACGTATTTTCATTCGTTGTCAACACTAACGACATCTGACGTTTTTGACTAACAGAACTATTTGCGAGTTCACTGTAAGTTCAAGGATGTGATTCCGAGCTGCTGGTGGAGAGAAATTCGGTAGCTGACGTTTCTATATGTGTAATCAACAACGATATGTCACAGTTGATTATGCTTTGATAACAATACGAATAGGTTCTGGGTTCGAATCCCTGTCCAACACAAAGCTTTACCTCACGGCATTTTAAGTAAGTCACTTGTGAAGAAGCAATATTTAACATCTCTCGTAAATTCGTTAACACGAACAACAGTTGATGGATGGAATTCGAGTACGTTAAAAATGATTTCGTTTTGTAATTTTAAGTTGATATTTCCTAACTGATACTATCTAAAATCGAGGTATATCACTCTCTGTGTGCCCAGTCAGGAATGACTGTTAGTTTACGTCAGTCACGAAATCTTTGCTTAGTCTGCATGACCTGAGTTTGAATCCATATGCAGAACGAGACGGTTCGTCGTGTCATTTGAAGTTCATACATATTCCCAACTATCTGCTCGTGAATACCTTAAATTTTTAATATCATTTTCTGTTAAATAATAAGTACGGTATGTTACTTTGAAGAAGAAATCATGACTACGACGAAGTTACTACGTGCATTACCTATCTGACGTAATAATAAGAGTGGTAACATTTCAGGTATGTCATTTATTGTAATACATCTGAGCTTACAAGCCTTTAAGGACAGTCTTATCTGCGATAAGGTGTTCCCTGATATTTGTAGTATCGTGGTATTACTTTACATCTTGAGTTATTGCGACACAGAGCAGTGTTTTCTAGTGGTGACTTGTCGGAACCATTTTCAATAGTCCAACGACTATACCGAGGAGCGATTAGAGGATCTGCTAGACAGCTGCGATATGCGGGTTGCATGCTAATCAGGTGATATGCAATTCAGGTCGTTCGGATACTTTTGAGCACAACTGTACATCCCCTACCACTATTAAATTTGACATTTTAATTCTGTATTTTTACTAATCTTGAAAGTTTAAAATTGCTATCCTAAAAAAATTATCCTAATGTGACTTAGCCTGTTTTCCTTTGGGCTGTTCATCTCTGTGCTATTTTGCTGTGGGCAGTAGCGACGTTTCAATGCCAGGCCCCAGGCTTGTGTTTTGGACGGCTGTTAACTCGCTGAGTAATTCCGGCACTTGTGGCACTGTGTTGGTAAGGTGAGCTGATATAAGTTTCTGATGGCTCTCTGGCTGTTTTATTACGAGAGATACTTTTAGACCCGTTAATTGTTTTAAAATCACGTCAGATCAAATAACGGCTAGCGACCAATTTATCTCTCCTACAGTGTAATCTGTTTAATATTTGACAGGTGTAGCTCCCGGTTTTGCTTGATTAGACTCTTTTTGTCACTGAAAAGTCTAGTTGCCACTTTACATTCCGCATATTGAAATTACATTAATATTTGAAGGGGCTAGACCCCTGCATCTATTTTCTGATTTTTCTGTATTAATTGTTAATTAAAAGGGGATTGCTCCAGTTTTATCTCCTTTAATTGAAATTAGTTTAATATTTGAACGAACTAGTACCTGACATCCTCATCTAAAGTTCCTCTAACACCTTTCAGGGACCCGTGTCCGTTTACCGTTTGCTATGTTCAAACAGTTTTTGACACTTTAAGGAGGTAGATGCCGACCATTATTAATTATGTTTCTTGTCTTGGGTTTCAGTGTAAGGAAAGATCGAAACTTGTCTTTGGTTCAAAAATGGTTCCAATGGCTCTGAGCGCTATGGTACTTAACTTCTGAGGTCATCAGTCCCCTAGAACGTAGAACTACTTAAACCTAAGTAACCTAAGGACATCACACACATCCATGCCCGAGGCAGGATTCGAACCTGCGACGGTAGTGGTCGCGCGGCTCCAGACTGTAGCGCCTAGAACCACTCGGCCACTCTGGCCGGCCCTCCACTGCAAAACGAACTCCCAAGCTTTAGTCAACACTAATCATATTGGATATTTCATAAATGGTATACTTTCAGACGTGATTGAAACCAATGAATCTGCCACTTCGCAGTTCTTAGAAATAATAAACGTGAACAAGTGCACGATACAAAGACAGAGGCAGAATGCGGCGCACCAGATGCGACAGGCTGGCCTCACGAGTAACCACGGCATCCTCCGTCACAGTCCCCAGAAGTAAACCCACTGACTGCTGGGCTGGCAGGGTACTGCGCGTGTGTAGGTGGGACAGCAGTGTCTGAAGCCGTACTGAGAAGGAGGCAACCAAGTCGGGTCGCTACTGGCAGCTGTGGCGTATACATGACTTGCATTTGGCCCTGCTGATATGAGTTACATGTTAACGAATGATCTTAGTTCGATCTTTGTACCATGTATTGAAGAAGTCAAGGAGTGTTTGTATTATTTGTCAAAGTATGTAGAAAATTGTTTTATAGCATCATAAACACACATGACACAACTACTGGTCTAAGTTACTGTTAGAGTGCACTAGTGTATCTCGCGTCCGTCGGCCGTCGTAATTTAATATATTATTATTATTATTATTATTTTTTATTGTTGCCGACTTACGTGGTGGGCCTTAATAAAAATTATATTTCATTCAATTTTGATTTACGATTAAATGCTTTTGTGGAGTTCTCCTTTTTAACAATATTAATCTTAAATTATTTGTTACGTTGATGAACGTTAGACTCGCTGAATCTTAAAATATGAGAATATAAGCTGAACAATGTAATAAACTTTTCCTATTAATTTCCTCGGCTAGTCAGCTCACATTAAAACAAAAGATCTTTAGTTATTAATTACAATTACGGCCCACACACGCGCGAGAGTATTTTTTCTTACCTCCGTTAACCATTGTATTGTAGTCGGAGTCCTGGCTCTGGCTCGCGGCTATGGTACTGAAAATGAGAATCTTAAAGCTACGCATTTTCTGCAACGTCGGGCGGCTGTGGAGAAAAATGAATATTATGTTAATAGCGGGCGAGTTTTTCGCTTCCACTAATTTTTTATAAGTTAATATCGCCACGTAATGGCGCCGTTGGCTGCATCGGCCGCTGCGATTGTTGAACTGTAAATTACTTGAATGCAGGTTAATTCAAGGAAGGCGGACATGAAATCGGGATCACCTCTTACAAATTAAAAGTGCACAATAATATTAAATAAATATATTATATGCTTAATTATTACAAATATGCTTACATTTGCCAGCACACGAAAGATGTCCGTCTACACACAACCAAGACAAGAGAAGAAGTGAAGACGACTAACAAAATTAACAAAAGAGCGTATCTTGTCGTCTCTTTAGATAATTTTGTTACATTTCTTTGCACTCGAAAATTACACAGAGAAATTATTATTTTACCGATACATTATTATTATTATTATTATTATTATTGGTGTTTTGCCCTTAAAGAGCGCATTTGAACAAAATTACATGGCCAGTTCCTTTTGCTGCCTTCCTTGCTGCCCAAACTTCCCTCATTCGCTCGCTGTGTTTCTGTTTCCGGTCCTCTGTCCATGCTTCTTGTCGGCTTTGTGTCTTCGGCTTCATCTTGATTGCCTTTTTGGTTGCCCACATTTCTTTCATCTTCTGGCTGTGATCTTGCTTGCGTTCTTCGGTCCATTTTATGCCTGTTCGTTTGTCGCATTGTATCTCATGTAGTTTACTTTTCTTAATGATGTTTCTGAACTTTATTCTGTCGTTTATTGTGTCTGCTGTTATGTTGAGCTGGTTCAGGTCGCTTTCTACCTCTGCCACCCATTTGTTGTTTCTAGTGGTTACCCAGTCAAAGATCTGTTTGGTCAGCCTGTGTGATGGCATTCTGTATAGGTGTCCATAGAATTGTAGTCTGCGTTTTCTAATCTTCTCTGAGATTGTCTCCGTATGTTTGTACAGTTCCTCTGTAGGTTTCTTGATCCATATTCCATTGTTGTTAGTTGCGCTAAATATTTTCCTAAGTACTTTCCGTTCTACTTTTTCTAATTGTCTGATACGTGTATGCCCTAGGATTAGTGTGGTCTCTGCTGCATATAGTGCCTCGGGGAGCACCACCGTGTCGTAATAGCGTAATTTGGCTTTTTGTGAGATAGACTTCTTGTTGTAATGATTCCACACTACTTTGTATGCCTTGTCCAGTTTAGTCTTTCTTTCTTCGTTTGAGTCTCTGTTATGTCCACTCACTTGTAGTGTTTCACCGAGGTATTTGAAGTTTGCCGTTTTGTAAATCGTGCCATACTGTGTGTTCAGAGATGAGAGTTTCTTTGTGCTCATAAACTGTGTCTTTTCGTAAGAGATCTGTAGTCCAGTTTTGGAAGCGATTTCATGTAGTTTTTCAATAGCGTCTTTTGTTTCCTTTATACCTTTCATGACAATCGCCAAATCGTCTGCAAAAGCCAGGCATTTAATCTGTAGGTTTCCTAAGGTTATCCCCTGTTGTAATGTTTCCCATTCTTTTATGACCTTATTTAACACCAGATTGAAAAGGAGAGGTGAGAGGCCATCACCTTGTCGGACACCTGTGCGAATTTCAAAGGGCTCTGATAGTTCCCCACAGAATATATATATATATATATATATATATATATATATATATATATATATATATATATATGGCTCCGGACACTGCGAGAGGGCTGAACAAGCAATGATCACACGCACGGCACAGCGGACACACCAGGAACCGCGGTGTTGGCCGTCGAATGGCGCTAGCTGCGCAGCATTTGTGCACCGCCGCCGTTAGTGTCAGCCAGTTTGCCGTGGCATACGGAGCTCCATCGCAGTCTTTAACACTGGTAGCATGCCGCGACAGCGTGGACGTGAACCGTATGTGCAGTTGACGGACTTTGAGCGAGGGCGTATAGTGGGCATGCGGGAGACCGGGTGGACGTACCGCCGAATTGCTCAACACGTGGGGCGTGAGGTCTCCACAGTACATTGATGTTGTCGCCAGTGGTCGGCGGAAGGTGCACGTGCCCGTCGACCTGGGACCGGACCGCAGCGACGCACGGATGCACGCCAAGACCGTAGGATCCTACGCAGTGCCGTAGGGGACCGCACCGCCACTTCCCAGCAAATTAGGGACACTGTTGCTCCTGGGGTATCGGCGAGGACCATTCGCAACCGTCTCCATGAAGCTGGGCTACGGTCCCGCACACCGTTCGGCCGTCTTCCGCTCACGCCCCAACATCGTGCAGCCCGCCTCCAGTGGTGTCGCGACAGGCGTGAATGGAGGGACGAATGGAGACGTGTCGTCTTCAGCGATGAGAGTCGCTTCTGCCTTGGTGCCAATGATGGTCGTATGCGTGTTTGGCGCCGTGCAGGTGAGCGCCACAATCAGGACTGCATACGACCGAGGCACACAGGGCCAACACCCGGCATCATGGTGTGGGGAGCGATCTCCTACACTGGCCGTACACCACTGGTGATCGTCGAGGGGACACTGAATAGTGCACGGTACATCCAACCCGTCATCGAACCCATCGTTCTACCATTCCTAGACCGGCAAGGGAACTTGCTGTTCCAACAGGACAATGCACGTCCGCATGTATCCCGTGCCACCCAACGTGCTCTAGAAGGTGTAAGTCAACTACCCTGGCCAGCAAGATCTCCGGATCTGTCCCCCATTGAGCATGTTTGGGACTGGATGAAGCGTCGTCTCACGCGGTCTGCACGTCCAGCACGAACGCTGGTCCAACTGAGGCGCCAGGTGGAAATGGCATGGCAAGCCGTTCCACAGGACTACATCCAGCATCTCTACGATCGTCTCCATGGGAGAATAGCAGCCTGCATTGCTGCGAAAGGTGGATATACACTCTACTAATGCCGACATTGTGCATGCTCTGTTGCCCGTGTCTATGTGCCTGTGGTTCTGTCAGTGTGATCATGTGATGTATCTGACCCCAGGAATGTGTCAATAAAGTTTCCCCTTCCTGGGACAATGAATTCACGGTGTTCTTATTTCAATTTCCAGGAGTATATATATATATATATATATATATATATATATATATATATATATATATATATATATATACTCAATTTTTAAAGGTCTCTTCTTTATAAATACCGTTTTTTAAGCCTTTTCGTAATATAGCACTGGGGACGCTATATTGCCCCCGGAAATGTTTATGTCATACAAAATGACATAAATATTTCCTATTTCATGTCCACAGCGTCCACACGCAAATTTTTCTTTCACAGTCTACATGTGTCACATCGTATATTTTAGTCATTGGGCTTAATGATGTTTCTTGCACACAAAGTAATACAGATGAAGTTATTTACGTAACAATATAATACACAATTGGTTACGTATACAGTCATGTACAAAAGAAAAGGACATAGAATACAATTAGTTTGACAGTTATGTTGTACATTCATTTTGGCTGATTTTTTTTGGGGTGCAGCTTCTGCAGTGTTCAAAGGTATACAATGACGAGTTAGTCTGTAATTTTAGCAGTCCCAGGGGTGTCAACTGTTCGCTCCCCATTTGGCGCTGCCGTAGGGAAACCCTGGCGAAAACTTCGGCGGAGCGACAGACTAACTGCTTTGGTTACTTTCACTTAATTGTTTCTGGAATGTCGTTGGAGTACAGGATGTGCATACGTTACGAACAATTTTTCGTTGCACTACGCAAAGAAATGAGGTCGTTATAACAATTTATATATCGCCGTTATTGATTGCGGTGTCGTTGATGATCTACGCCGCGACGTTTAGCTCGCGACGGCGCCGGTTGGTGTGTTCGGTGCTCGGCGTTCGCGGCGGCTGCGGAGAGGTCAACGCCCGCTCGACGCCAGCGTGTCTCTCGCCGTCGCTGAACGTCAGAATCAGCTGATCGGCTGCACGGTTGGCGATGCGCTTCTGTCTCGGCCGGGCGTGGCGGAGTGAGATGATATCCGCCCCCCGCGCTTGTTGGCAGGAGTCAGCTCCGCTACGCATCTCCAACGTAGTACATGAAACATACACGCAACAAACGTAATATTCCCCTCCCGCTGCAGATGGTTACGCTAGTGGGAAAGAAGCATTTATTAGTGCGGCAGTTGTTAAGTTTTCGCCAGTTTCCTAGTGTCAAGCCAGCATTGTCCTGCAGAATACATGACATGGACCTTCTCCCGTGAATGCAGTTTTGATGCGATACTGTTCCCATTACACGTCAGTTTTTGTCTTGATAAAATTATTTATGTTTTCGCCGCATTCGCGGGCACTGGTGAGTGTCCCAGTACGAGCTTAGCACAAACATTCGCCGTTCCTGCGGTCGCTGTTTATAACAGTCCACGCATCGCATTCCAATCTCCCATTATTGTACTCACTGAAATTACAGTCTGTCTCAAAAATATTCACTGTGGGTTCACTGTACGTTAACAGTTCACATTTATAAGTAAATACACAGTTTTTCGTGCGTAATGTTGGCGTTTGGCGTCTTCACCGCCGTTGAACGTTCAGTACTAGCACTTCACTGTTCTTATCACAGTTTCACCTTCACAGTTTTTCGCACTGCTGAAGGTAACAGTTTCGATTAGTTCACAAACACTAATGTATTTCATTCAGTCCGAACTGGGCTTTGGGTCGTGCTGGATTTTGCCAGTCTCTGGCACTAACTACCTCTTTGCATTTTCCACTTACGGAGTTGTACTTGCCTTCAGACTTTTGTATTTCCGTCTCATCTGAGGTAAGTCCCCATGTCATGTCTGCCTACTCATTGCGTACTTGCCCTCCAGAGCCAGGCTCGACTTTACAAAACTTTGCCTCTCGCATTATTTTACACATTTTGTAATCCAGGCCTAGCGTGCCAGTTCCTAGATTAGTATTAGATTTGAGACTTTTGTTTACACGATAAATTCGTGCAAATCTCTGCCTCAGCAGATGGCAATATATTTTAACAGTGCTTAGCGACAGTCGCGTTTACTGATTTCCTTTTTACCTTGTCCACAACACATGAGGTACCTTGGGTGATGTACACCCTGCACTCATACTGTTAAGTAAATTATGATTGAGAATGCTTCAGGATCGGTATAGACATAAATACATGAAACAACATATACACTATAATATTGAATTTTCATAAGTTTCATTACTACTACAGTTCAAAAATATTCATAACACACTAATGAAAAATTGTTTCATCATCACACGCTGTTGAATTTCTTTTTTTTAATATTTTTAAAGCATTTTTAAAAATGAAATTTGTAAAGTATTCTATGTTCATTTTTCTTTCGAAATGCAGTTACTTAAAAACACTGTTATTCTTTAACATCTACAAAATTGAATTACACTAATCTTCTGTGCCTCATTGTCTTTAAATGTTACGCTAAAATCTGAACATTTACACACAGAAAAAAATACACTCTAAACTTAACCTGCTACTCACATATGTAAACGTTGCTCTACTGACCGAACTACTTTAAGTCTTTGTATGGATAGAGTACTGATCTCTTCCGATTCTACGTCACCCAACAAATAACTACATCCATGTGGTATGTTGCATGGGGGCTTAATTAAATAAAAGATTGAAAATGATTTTTCTTTTTTTTTTTAGTTAAGCTGTATGTCCGATTACGCTGTGTTTCATAATCGGTTGGCCCTGACTAGAATTATTACGCAATCTGACTGCAACAAACAATGTAAGAAAATTTTCGTAAACACAGTTAATTAATTAAGTCCCTAGCAACTATAAAATCTACGAAATCCAAGCACAAATGTAACTGTTCTGTATGTGGGAGTGTGACTCAACGACCACATCTGGCACGGTTCTTTCCAACAAGACAAAAATTTTTAAATACCAACTATACTGAGGTGACAAAACAAAATTAGAAAAACTATAATTACGCAAGAAAACCAGAATTACACTCTAATGCAAGAACACAAACCAGATGCTTTGTTGACTGAACCTGTAGTGATGCATTATTTCAGATACACAATTAATAAAAGAACATTGTAGTTTTTACCTTCATATATATTGACGAAATGCACTCATTACAATAACATCTGCTATCTCTCCCATCAAATAACTGCATAAAACATGGAACAACACTCTTTACTACCACATCTCACTCCGACTTCACGACAAGCAGTGCCCACTAGCACATCTCGGCACGAACTCTTAACACACACTGCTCTCTACGAGCTCTCTACTAGCACTGACTTCTACGATCTCTTAACACGCACTGTGGAGGCGGCTTAATAGTACTCTTTGGCGCACTCTCTGGCGCAGTGGCACAGTGTAGCCACCTTTCATATGCCCCTCCTCCACAGGCCAGAATTTGATGGTATTTTTGCCAGCATTGGTGGTGAAAATACCACCAAATTCGTCCAGAAAAATAGAGACAAAAATAAAAGATAATATTAATACCTAAGTATCACATAATTAGTTAAAAATTTTGGCTTTGCACTGACCTTTTACTAACCTAATATATAAAGTACAGTAAGCAATACAACTTCTTTTCATGCATGTGGCTTTACATAATAGTTTACACAATATACAAAAAATCAGTTTATACAAATGTTCCCATAAAATGCTTTCAATGATTAGTTTATACAAAAAAAAAAAAGACACTAACAGGTGACATCTCTTCAGTAGAAGCAGTTCATCAGTTGCACCCATTAAAGTTTAGCAGGTACACCCAGCAACAAGTCACATTAGTTCAGTAGAAGCAATCCATCAGAGGTACCCAGCAATGTTGAGTAGGTGCAGACAGCAACAAGTGACTTCATTTCAGTAAAAACAGTTCATCAGTTGCACCCAGCAATGTTGAGAGCAGGTGCAGACACCAACAAGTGACACCATTTCAGTAGAAGCAGTCCATCAGAAGCACCCAGCAATGTTGAGTAGGTGTAGACAGCAACAAGTGACTTCATTTCAGTAAAAACAGTTCATCAGTTGCACCCAGCAATGTTGAGTAGGTGCAGACAGCAACAAGTCACATCTCTCAGCAGAAGCAGTTCCATAAAATTCACTAGCACTGATCACACTGTTCATCAGAGTTTATGAGCACAAATTAAACATGTCCTAGTGGCACCAATCATGTTGAAAAGTGCAGGTAACAGTTCAGAATATTTATCTTCACTAATCAGACAGTTCAGGCATGAACAATAGTTTGAATGCACATGCAAATGCTTTTACAGTAACATATAAATCATAACAAACACACAAATGATATCAGATAATTGTCCTATTAACTATCACAATACACAAATACCAGTAAACCTATAATATTTATGGGTGTCAGTGCAAGCCACTAAAAACAAATAAAATAATATTTAGGAGATAGGTGGGTAGGATTAGTAAAAGAAAACACACAGAACACACTCACTCATCTCTCATCCACATTAAGTACTACTGTGTAACTGAATAGTGTTAATTGTGTAAATGTAATTCTGTCAAAATCTGATGTTCATCATGTGTATCAAGTAGTAGTGGCAGCAATGTATAACAGTCAATAATAGTTAGGTCAACGTCATAGTCATCATGTCAAGACCAATGTTTGCCAAGCCAGATCAAAATGTACTGTTGTTGAACAACTGTCAGTGAGCCACGATATGCAATTACTTCCTCTCTTCAAAAAAAAGTACATACTGCTTAGTGATTTAACAAAGTGTGTGTATAGACTATCTTCCTTCTATTTTAGTGTTCTAGTCTGCTATCTTCATCCTCCTTGTTCCATAAGACCAACAAAAAAAATATGCTCCTCACTTACTTTACCTCTTATATACCAAAACTCCAATAATCATCAACTTAATCTCAATACGTCACTAATACTTCTTCAATACGTCGATACATATAACTCTTATCATCAATATCATTCACCTTACCTCTTGTCCACAAAAACTCCAATAATCATCAACTTCATATACTCTCAATACCTCAATAATACGTCGCTACATATAAACCTCAGCACCAATATCATTTCACTTCCATAACAACTCTTTTCTCTAGTCAGTCTCCTCGAACAAGTACAGATAAAATCCTAATGCAACTTCAATTCAGCATCCCATACAATCCGAAGACACACTGTCAACACACAACCTCTGTGTAATCCATCTGAGCCCAATCTTCTACTCATTATGAATTATAAACAAAAAAATGCATACATGACCTCTAACAGACTTAGTTCGAATAACTCTCAGTAATTAAGTACGATTACGGAGTGTGAATAATCATAATGTTTCACAGTGTGTACACCACTTCAAGAATTATGGCAAACAGAAGCAAACATGTGGAGTATTTCTTGTGTCAAGTGTCACTTCCTATTTCAATTGCTCACGAAAAATGCAGTGTAATAATTGTTAATGGTCTAAACCTAGTTTTGGTCTGTCATGTCGTTAGCTTCCTTCCTATTAGCATAAATTTATACAGCTTCCATAAAACCTCAGCTCATGTGACTTCAATGACTTTCTTGTACTAATGTCGTTCGTCGTATTATAGCAGTTCATTTTCTTATCTTAAAATATAAGGCACTGAGCGTAAGCAAAACTTGCAATAGCGAGTAAATATACCAGTAGAGAACAGAATGTCAACCAGTGGCTGCAGCACAATTCTTACAACGAGGCTCTGCCAAGCGAACAATCTATAATTAATACCATAGTGTGACCTAAACTCTATGTTTGTACACCTTATATCAGCATTTCTATATACCAAATTAAAGAGCAGTTATGGCAACAAAACAGAAATGTGTAAATATGTAATCCATACAAAAAGCAGCAAACATATATCTTACGTAATAAACAGGTCATTAGCATCATATCAGCATAAGCAAATAAATGTTCATATGTCATCTTAATAAGTAAACATGAAGGCGCAAGCAGATAAATCACAAAGTATAACTTCCATACATAATCACATCAACACAATAAATCAGGTGACAATTATAATTTAAATAAATAAGCACAGCAGGCACATAATAGAAAAATATGACATCAGTGAAAAAGCAGTGCAGCCAAGCGATGCATAATATACGCAAGTTACAACCCAGTTCATTAATAATCATTGTCAAATTCAGTTAACGTACGCAAGCACGTCGCTTCACACGTAAATTCATAGAACATGAAATTTAGCACAAAGTCTGAATCACGTAATCGCGAGCAGCAAATTACTTCTAAAGTACGTACCTAAGTGGAAATTTGTTACCCGAAAAATGAACTCAATTAATAGTTACCCTTTTTAGTTTATTAGTTTCTTCTTCGAAATTACATTCTTCCTGAAAATCTCTCGATAGCAAGTCCTCTTAACGTCGGAGACACACAGAATTTACCTGAAGTTCTTAAATATTTTATACAACCGTATCCTGAAAAATACTGAGTGTTAATAACATAATTCATCAAGTCACTATAGCTTTATACTGAATTTAGTCGGAGAAATTAGACTGTGTATTTGTTTACGGCTGTCAGTGCATTCGCACTGAGCGCTCGATCAGCTGTGGGCGCGTGACGTCGGAAGCTATTGTTCGCGGTCAACGACTGCCTTGTGCGGCGCGCAGACTTGACTGTTGCTTTGAGTATGTGCCGCCGCCAAAACACAGCGCGGTATCCTTGTACTCTCTGCGTGTTTACATCTAGCTGTTAGTTTCTCACAAGTATGTCATTCCACAAAAATTTTTCAAAGTATATCATTCCACAAAAATTTTGGAAACTACGAACCTCACGTTTTGTGGTAAGAACAGCATAATTACGAATAGCGTCTAGTTTCTCTGGATCAGGGAGAATACCTTCTGTAGAAATAATGTGACCGAGAAATTTCACCTGTGAACGACCAAATTCAGATTTTTCTAAGTTCACTGTAATGCCAACTTTTGCAAAAATACGTAATAATGAATCCAAAATTTTGTTGTGCTCACTCCAAGAACGTTTAGCGATAAGAATGTCGTCAACATAAGAAGTAATGTTGTCACGAAGATAAACAGGTAACATTTCGTTTAAACTACGAATAAATGCTGCTAAAGATACAGTAAGTCCAATCGGTAATTTCCAAAGTCACTTTTGGGTACATTAGTCAAATCCGGTTATTGTTCACTTACTCACTAGATAGATTGATAGTCGAAGAGTTGTTTTGACAGATGCAAAGAATAGTAAAAGAGTAGGCAGCGGTACAGAAAACTAAAAGAGAAATAGCACCACTACAGCTCGGGGCCCTATGCTCGCTACGGCACATATTCACTTAGAGTAGTGAATCCCCTGAGGACATTAATAACTGCACATAATTTCTAGTTTGTGACCTTGTGGCACATCTGGCGGAAGTGCGTACGTAAATTGATCTAACCATGCACATGGATGTATGTCATTCTTCGAATTGCGGAAGATCTTAAATTTCCGGACAGTCAAAAAGTGTTTATAATCAAAGTTTTCGCCTCGTGGCGACAAAGACCTACCGCGTCTGTCCCAGTCACAATGACGACTATTGTTAAATTCACGCGCCTGGCGCTCTCTTGTTGCTTCTCGTAAATGAAATAAATTATTTTCTTCAAAGCCTTCCGCTAAACTAACACTTCTCAATTTATCTGAGATCTCTTCGACTCTTTCCGATGAGTCACTTAATTGTCCTTTCTGTTTATTTACGTCATCCGTAAGTGTCGCGACTCGGGTTTCGGTATTGTCACATTTAGTAGTTAAGTGTTCACACTGTTGCGTTAAGTTATTTATTCTGTCATTTGGTACGGATTCCTCGGTTCCTTCAATTATTTCTTCCTTATCTAGTGCACGTTGTAAATTTAACTCTGAAAATTTCTGTACTATCACGCGATCTCTTTCTTCCTGTTCTCTGTCCTGTTCCTCTTGTCTAATTTCTGATGAAATTAAACTATTATTGTGAGAATTCAAAATCGGTTGTACTTCTTCTCTAATTTCTTTCTTTGATTCATCATTCGTGTATTTGAAACATGTCCCTATTCTTGAATCTAACCGTGTTTCCAAAGTTCCCATCTCTGTTTTAATTGTTCCTATCTCTGTTTTAAATTCAGATCGTAACTGTGATCTCACTGCTTTCAACTCGGTTATAATTGTTCCTAGTTCTGATCCCTGTGAGTCTAACCGTGTTTCCATACGTGCTCCCAAATTTAATATAGCACTCATCAACTGCTCCATAGTAACTGTTTTAAAATTCTTTTCACCCCTCACATTTCCCACAAAACCAGCTTCCTTCTGCATGGCTGTAAAGCTATCTGTGTTCGATACTATTCCAGAATCTTCTGTCGTTAATCTTGGATTCTGTGAATTTTCTGATTGAGAAAAATTTTGAAATGGTTCCGGACTATTTTCCCAACTTATTACATTGTTTTCCACCTCATTATCCATCATACTGTTTTCCTCTGTTGGTGAGTTCGCCATATTAACAATTTCGTCATTCTCACTATTCATCATTTTCGCCTTTTTCATCGATCGCGTAATCATTTACAAAACATTAAAAAAAATACGTCACTGTACGAAAATTACACACAATGACTCTTTATCTCCAACAATACTATTCACACGAGATGTTTCCTTCAAACACGATTAACGAACAATTGAAATAATTGCACAAAATTGTCAAACGCGTATATAAGGCAATAAGAATTAAATTTTGAAAAATACCATTAGAAGAATGCCAATTACCAAATCTACACATGCAAAATAGACTACAATTAATAAACTACAAATTACTACAACAATACTACGGTCTACTATTTTTACAATCAGAACAATTCCAAGGGACGATCCGAAGCAGCGGTCGCCACGTGCATGGGGGCTTAATTAAATAAAAGATTGAAAATGATTTTTCTTTTTTTTTTTTAGTTAAGCTGTATGTCCGATTACGCTGTGTTTCATAATCGGTTGGCCCTGACTAGAATTATTACGCAATCTGACTGCAACAAACAATGTAAGAAAATTTTCGTAAACACAGTTAATTAATTAAGTCCCTAGCAACTATAAAATCTACGAAATCCAAGCACAAATGTAACTGTTCTGTATGTGGGAGTGTGACTCTACGTCCACATCTG
This sequence comes from Schistocerca americana, assembly GCF_021461395.2. Lineage (NCBI taxonomy): Eukaryota > Metazoa > Arthropoda > Insecta > Orthoptera > Acrididae > Schistocerca > Schistocerca americana. The sequence continues at coordinate 66,121,261 of NC_060121.1, forward strand.
GCACGGTTCTTTCCAACAAGACAAAAATTTTTAAATACCAACTATACTGAGGTGACAAAACAAAATTAGAAAAACTATAATTACGCAAGAAAACCAGAATTACACTCTAATGCAAGAACACAAACCAGATGCTTTGTTGACTGAACCTGTAGTGATGCATTATTTCAGATACACAATTAATAAAAGAACATTGTAGTTTTTACCTTCATATATATTGACGAAATGCACTCATTACAATAACATCTGCTATCTCTCCCATCAAATAACTGCATAAAACATGGAACAACACTCTTTACTACCACATCTCACTCCGACTTCACGACAAGCAGTGCCCACTAGCACATCTCGGCACGAACTCTTAACACACACTGCTCTCTACGAGCTCTCTACTAGCACTGACTTCTACGATCTCTTAACACGCACTGTGGAGGCGGCTTAATAGTACTCTTTGGCGCACTCTCTGGCGCAGTGGCACAGTGTAGCCACCTTTCAATGTCTATGATTTTGTAGGGCCCGGCATACACCGGTTGCCATTTCTTATTCTTTCTCGCTAACAGAGATGGCTTGGGATGAGTCCTTATTAGCGCCAAGTCACCTGGTTGTTACACTGTTAACTTCTTTATCTTCTTGTCATGCTTCTTCTTTCGGCGCTCCGCGCACCTCGTTAAATTGTTTAAAGTCTCAGCTATAATCTGTGCGTGAGGTAAATCTTGTCGTGGTACAGTCGGTAATAGTGACAGCCAGCTGTCGGTTTCGTTCTTTCCCAACATGACTTCTAGGGGAGTATAACCGGTGGCTGAATGTGGCAATCTATTGTGGAGTTTCTCAAAAGTCGAAACGTATTTTGCCAACTTGGTGTGGCGATTCGGAATGTAAGTTCTCATGAAGCTGTTCAAGTCTTTAAAAGTACGCTCTACAAGACTGCTCTCAGGGTGAAATCGAGCGACAAAAATGTGTTTAATACCTAGGAACAACAAGGTGCAATTCACTTACAGTGGGCAGATTTGTAGGTTTCGTCCTTTGACAAAATACACAAGTCCTTACAACATTCTGAATTATTCTTTTCATATTCTTAAAATAACATTGTCTTGCGAGAAGTGCTCTACATTTTTCAATGCCCACGTGTCCCCACGAAAGGTGCACGTGCCACATTAAATCACTGATACATACTTCCGGTACACAGTAACACCACAAGTCCTTGTTAACATCCTTCCGGTAATATAATACCCCATTTTGCACAGAATAATGGCTACCTATCTAATTTCCACCCGAAGCTAGGAGTTCTTGTTTGATTTTTCCCAAGGCGGGATCTTCGTCGTGTAACCTAGGCAGTTGCTTGCACGCCTGCAGGAACTTTGTGCGAGAAGTAGTGTCTCATGACTAAAATTTTTTACTCTGTTGCCTGTTCTAGTATTGTTGTTAGCTCAGGCAGACCTGCCGGCCGAAGTGGCCGTGCGGTTAAAGGCGCTGCAGTCTGGAACCGCAAGACCGCTACGGTCGCAGGTTCGAATCCTGCCTCGGGCATGGATGTTTGTGATGTTCTTAGGTTAGTTAAGTTTAACTAGTTCTAAGTTCTAGGGGACTAATGACCTCAGCAGTTGAGTCCCATAGTGCTCAGAGCCATTTTTTTCAGGCAGACCTTGCGGCAACCATTACAAAGCATCAGGTACTACGTTGTCACAACCTTTTATATACATTATTTGAAATTGATATTCCTGCAGAGCTAGCACCCACCTAGTCAACCTGTCGTGCATTAACTTGCATGTCAGCAAAAGACTTAAGCCCTGATGATCATAGAAAATTTTTACATTTTTTCCGTGCACATAATATCTGAACTTCTTCACGGCCCATACTACTGTTAGTGTTTCGAGTTCTGTGACTGTATATGATCGTTCACAACTTGACAACACTCGACTTGCGAAACCGATTATTCTTACGTTCTTGTTTCTACCTTCCTCATCAATTTGGAATAAAGAAGCGCCTAGTCCAACAGTGGAAGCGTCTGTAGCAAGGCAAAATTCCTTTGACATGTCAGGATGTGACAGTAGATTAGCATTTAGAAGGGCTTGTCGTATTTGCTCAAATGACTGCTGGCACAGTTCATTTCATATCCAGGGAGTATTCTTTCTCAACAAGTTTAACATGGTATTATCATTTAAAAGCTGGTCAGGTATGTATCGTCTGAAAAATGACACTAGACCCAGAAATGCCTTTAACTGTTTCTTGGTTCTAAGAGGGGGGAAGTTCTCAATTGCTGCCAGTTTCTTCAGATCGGGCACAATACTTGTAGGCGATATTACATGACCAAGAAATTTTATTCTCTCCCTGCCAAATTTGGATTTTGCGAGGTTTGCGGTTACGCCCACCTCAGAAAATCTTTTTAGTACGCATCTCAGCGTGTCCATGTGGCTTTCCCAATCGGGAGTAGCTATTAATAAGTCATCGACATACAACGTTACTCGGTCCAACAAATCTGGTCCTAATACTGTATCGAGCGCTGCAATGAAGACACCTGCACTAACATTTAATCCAAATGGTAAAAACTTTAAATTGGTAACTTCTGCCAGCAAACACAAAGGCAGTGTACTTTCTTGATGTTTCAGTTAGTGGGATTTGCCAATACGACGAACGCATATCGACAGAGATCAGATATTTAACTCCATAAAACTTCTGTATCTGTTCATCCAGGTTTTCTGGTCGCGTTGTGACAGGTACAGTTATTTTGTTAATATCGCGCGCATGAAGCACAAGACGTATACTTTCGCTACTGCCACGAGCGGACTGCTGTACGGGGAGAGAGATGGTTCAATTATCCCCCAATCAAGCATTTTTCTTATTTCCTTCCTAACTGCCTCCTTCTTTGACCACGGGATGGTGTAGTTTGCGTGACAGAAAGTATCGTGAGGTACCACTTCGATGTTATAGGTGTAGCCCTCGATAACACCGGGTTTTTCGGAAAACACATTCTCATAATCTGTAAGTAGCTGAGTCAATTCGTTTTGTTGTGCTTCAGTCAAATGTTCTGACTCCATGACTTTCATGGCTATCAGTTTCATTTTTTCCTCTCTGTCTTCAGTAATAAACTCTTTATAATATGCTTGTCTTGTACTTAGTGGACGCGAATCAGGACCTCGAACTAATGTGGGGAAACATCCAGAGCTCAGTTAGGGATACAGCAAAGGAAACACTCATGGGAAACCCAGTGGGCAAGAAGATCTGGTTTGGAAAGGAATGTGCAGAAGCCCTGGAAAGGAGAAAGGAAGCCAGGAACAAATGGCTGAAGGGGACAAATCTGGCACAGGCCAAAGCACAATTTGAAGAGGTCCGAAAGACTACACACGCAATTCCGAGGAGATCAAAGAGGAAATACATAAGGAATATCATCACTGAAGCAGAAACAAACTTCAGAGGACAAAAGAGGAGGGAAATGTTTCTGAGGGTGAAGTACCTCTGCAAAGGTCACCAGTCCAAGCAGAAATTTGTCAAAGATTCCCGTGATAAGATCCTGACGAACGATAGGGACATAGCTGAGAGATGGAAAGAGTACTTTCGACAGCTGCTAAATTGTGATGAACCCGAACTGCAGTGTGATTTCCAGTACCCAATTACAGCCGATGCAGACTTTCCCCCACCTACCCTGGATGAGATAAAAACCAGAATCAAACACGTTAAACAGAATAAGAGTCCAGGTGAAGATGGAATACAGGCTGAAATGATCCTGGCAGGAGGAGAGAAACTTGCAGAAAAAAACCGACTGATACAGGCAATATGGACCAAAGAAGAACTACCAGGAGAATGGAAAATAGCTCTGATTTGTCCGATACATAAGAAGGGCGACAAACTGAAATGTGACAACTATCGCGGAATCGCCCTGCTTAACATCTGCTATAAGATCCTGTCCAATTGCCTCATACATAGAGTTCAGCCAGTGGCAGAATCGGTGATTGGGGAGTACCAGGGAGGTTTCCGGCCAGGACGGTCAACAGTACATCACATCTTCAGTCTCCGGCAGCTCACTGAGAAACTGGGTGAATATGGTAAAGATTTGCATATTTTATTCGTTGATTTTAAGAAGGCCTATGATTGCATACATCGCAAGAGCCTGCTCAACTGTTTAAGGGAGTTTGGCATAGCAGAGAAACTCATCAATCTGATAAAGATCTGTCTCAACGAAACACATGCAAAGGTGAAGATGGGAAATCGCGTAACTGAGGAATTTGAAACTGTGACAGGACTCAGGCAAGGAGATGGGTTGTCCCCTATCCTGTTCAACTTTGCCCTCGAGAAAATCGTACGCGAGACCTTCCAAGAGAACGGATTGAAATCGAAGGAAAGAGACTGGCATACTTAGCCTATGCAGACGACATCTGTTCACTCTCTAGGTCGGAAGAGGAGTTGGAGCAAATGACCAAAGCACTAAAGGAGGCTGCCAGCAAATTTGGGCTAAACATAAACGAAGCTAAGACAGAGTACCTCGTTATGACGCGTGGTCATTGTCAGACTGCTGATCATCTACAATAACTGCAGGTTTGGGATCATTCCTACAAGAGAGTGCAAGAATTCAAATACCTAGGGGCACTTTTCACTGAGAACTCGTCTTGTGAAGCAGAGATCCATGCCAGAACACAAGCAGGAAACCGATCTTACCACAACCTAGCACAACTGCTTCGGTCCAAATCTCTCACCAGACAGTTCAAGATCCGACTGTACAAAACCCTGATCCAGCCTGTTGTTCTATATGGCTGTGAGACATGGAGTATCCTGAAACAGGACTTCCATAAGCTCCTTGTTTTTGAGAGAAAAGTGCTTCGGAAGATCTTCGGTCCGGTTCTGGACGCAGATACAGGGGAATGGAGGATCAGATATAACCAAGAGCTTGAGGAACTACACCAGCAGCCCAACATAGCAGGAACTGTCAAAGCCAAACGAATGTAGTGGGCCGGCCATGTGGCCCGGATGGAGGATCACATATGGCCTCGGAAGCTCATGGATTTCACACCTACAGGAAAGAGACCGCCAGAGAGACCCAAGAAGCGTTGGAGGGATGGACTCCACGAAGATTTAAAACAAATGCCAATAGATGTGGACGAATGGCGGATAGCAGCAACGGACAGAATACAGTGGAGGAGGAAACTTGTAGATGCGTGCGGTCCACTGGGCCTGATCACGTAGTAGTAGTAGTAGTAGTGTCTTGTACTTAAGTCAGAATATAAATTCATTACCTGTATTCCTTCGAATCTAGACTGAAAGCTCCGGCAATATTTACCGTGCACTTCCCGTGTCCTCAACAATGGCAAAATAACACGTCTACCCTCATTCATAAGGCTTACTTCTCCGCACAAGAGGTCGATTTTTGCGTCCCTCTGGCGTAAAAATTCCATCCCCAGGATGCAAGCAACACCTAATCCCTTAACTACTAGGAACGAGCTTTTCATTGCTTCAATTCCTACCGTAAACTCGACTTGAACCTGGTGCTTTATGACATGAGATTGTGCACCTATTGCACCTGTTACACGACAATTCTCCACTGGCAATACTGGTATTCTATTATTTTGACTCAAGTACTTGTAAAAATTTGCACTCATGACATTGGTTGACGCACCGGTATCGACTATTATCTGTATTGGTGCTTCGTACATATCTGCTTGCAATATAGCCTGTACAACACTTTTGTCGGTTCGGTTACACTTCTGTGGTATGCCTACAAGTTCCTCTTCTGTTGTTATTCCCTCATTGTATCTGCATACAAAGTTTGTGGCTGTCATCCGTGAATGTGCCGTCACTACACCATGCTGGAGCCAACAACGAAGAGCGTATTGTGGCTTTTTTTTTTATTGAGTTTAATGGATGAGCATTAGTGGGTTGACAGTTGTCTGTCACTTCCACTAACCTCACATTGTGGTTCTGGTTGTTGTTGTTGCTACTGTTGGGTTGGCCGCCCTGCCTCCCCGATGGCGTATTTTGATATTGTGTATGGCTCTGGTTTGGCGGTGGTCGGTTGTAACTTCCTGACATGTTCTGTGATGGACCTGGGTTGGCGTTCCATTGTGGCGCTGTGTTTTGTTGCCACTGTGGTGTCGGTTCATTACTACCACGCCGCTGGTTTCGGTTGTTCCGCCATTGCGGATTGCCGTTACCATTATATCCATTAGTCATGCGTCCATCATGATGTCTCTTCCGATTTTGACGATTATAACCGTTGCCGTTATAACCATTGCCATTGTTTGTGCCTCGATTCTGTTGCCGGTGCTCTTGCCTATTCCCGTTACCATTTGGTACTAAGTTACTATCGTTACTGTGGCTGCCATTGTAATCGGCTTTTTGTTGATTACAGCCTGCATGGTTCCACTTGTTTTCGGTTTTCATGTCATCGATCAATAAGTCAACAGAATCCACTATTTCCATGAATTGTTCTATATCATATTCCGGCACATTGATAAAATATCTTTTAATTTCGCTGGACAACTTCATTTTTATTAATCTGATTATGTCACGATCGGACATGGGCTCGTCCGAGTACCTGGTTTTGTTTATATACTTTTCAAAATATTTGCATAACGTTCCCATCTCAGGATTGTACATTTCTGGACTGTACAACTCCTTGCGTAGTCTTTCTTGGACGCTATCGGACCAGAATTTTTGCAAGAAAGAACTTTCAAACTGTTGCATCGTTAGACATTTTTCGGACACGTCGGTGGCCGACAGTGCCGCGTCACCTTGAATAAAGGAGACCACGAACTGTATTCTTTGTCTTTCCGTCCATGTCCTGGGAAATACATTCCTGAAGCACTTAATAAATACCACAGGGTGGACATTTCGTTTTTCGCTATTGAAGGATTGGAATGTCCTGTGTTTTATCACATTCTCCTCCTTTTTGCACATCTGATTGCTACATTCTGTGGCATTCATTACTTCGTGATGTGCGCTGCACGGTATCGCATATTGTTCGTGCCCGTAATTCCCATTAGGTTGCGGTTGGGCACTCGCACCCTGCCTACCGTCAGCGTTATTATAATAATCAGTAGGCGGAGTCGGATTCATTACCTGTCCGCCACTGTTTACCTTGCTTTCCAACGCAGATAGTCTCCACGCGACCTCCTGTTGCCAATTCGGCAACTCCGCTGTCACACGGGCTTTGATCTGTGTTAATTCGGCGTGTAGTGCGGCAGCGTTAGCGTCAGTATTTACACTCGCGGCCGCGGTCGCTTGTTCTACAGTCGTTTTTACGTCGCTTTCAATCTTCACAGATATCTCGCGATCCTTTACTTCTAGATATTCATTAAATTCTTTTTCGACTTTTTGAGCTTGCACATCCAAATATGTATCAATACCTTTCCGTGCATCTATCTCCACATTATCCACGCGGGTGGTTAAAGTTTGGATATTGTCTTCAAGCCTAGTCTGCAATATCTGTAATTTTTGCATCTCGCCGGCTAAGCTTTGCACAAGATCGGGTATTTCTTTGCAAGCGTCCCGCATCTCGGCAAGTTCGCTTCGGATAGTGTCTAGTTTCGCTTCACTGCACTGCTCTTGCTCACTTAGCATCTGAGCCAGTTTTTCGTCTCTTTCTTTTTCCCTCTGTTCTAACATTCTTTCTTTTTCCCTTTCTTTCTGTTCTCTTAGTTGCTCTTGCTCAAAGAGCAGCTGAGCAAATTTCTGATCTCTCTCCCTATCTCTTTCTTCTAACCTGCGCAGAAATTCTGCAAATGGGTCTGAAATCGTTGAGCATACTGGTGCCCCGTTTAATGTAGCACTCGATTGGCGCCCCCCTGACCAGGCAGTGGAGCTTGTTACTCTGCTGTGGAGCGTCATTCACCGTCCACAGATCCTCGCCCCCCGCTCGGAAATTATGTTATTCGAGGCGGTGGCTTGGGATTCGTTTAAGTTTTGCAAATGATCCTCACTTTCCATATTAACAAAATTTTGTTCGTCTGGTACGGATGCTTTAGCTTGTCCTATCTTACCTATAATAAATTCACTTTAAGCGACTGACAAATCTTTAACACTGATACACACACGAATAATTATCCCCTCGAAAAATAAACATATGAATACACAAATACAATTTAAAATTGCACTTTACTTACTATTTTTGCACCGAAGGTATCTCATGCGCACATGGGTTCGATATTCCTCACAGAGCTACACAGGATGCTTGCACAATAGGCCTTACCTTTGTTATTTTTCTTTATCGAAATCCTTTTCCTTTCTACACTTTTTCTTCTCCAGATCTCCTCAGGGAGTGTTTTTGTTGTTGTACATGTAAAAGAATTCATATAGGCATTAATATTTTACAACAATTAGGCATATACATATTTACATTCATTACAATAGAATCAGATTTAATAAATTCCGCCTATTCTTTGATCGGGCCCAACGTTGGGCGCCAATCTCGCGTCCGTCGGCCGTCGTAATTTAATATATTATTATTTTTTTTTTATTGTTGCCGACTTACGTGGTGGGCCTTAATAAAAATTATATTTCATTCAATTTTGATTTACGATTAAATGTTTTTGTAAAGTTCTCCTTTTTAACAATATTAATCTTAAATTATTTGTTACGTTAATGAACGTTAGACTCGCTGAATCTTAAAACATGAGCATATAAGCTGAACAATGTAATAAACTTTTAATATTAATTTCCTCGGCTAGTCAGCTCACTTTAAAACAAAAGATCCTTAGTTATTAATTACAATTACGGCCCACACACGCGCGAGGGTATTTTTTCTTATCTCCGTTAACCATTGTATTGTAGTCGGAGTCCTGGCTCTGGCTCTCGGCTATGGTACTGAAAATAAGAATCTTAAAGCTACGTATTTTCTGCAACTTCGTGCAGCTGTGGAGAAAAATGAATATTATGTTAATAGCGGGCGAGTTTTTCGCTTCCGCTAATTTTTTATAAGTTAATATCGCCACGTAATGGCGCCGTTGGCTGCATCGGCCGCTGCGATTGTTGAACTGTAAATTACTTGAATGCAGGTTAATTCAAGGAAGGGGGACTTGAAATCGGGATCACCTCTTACAAATTAAAAGTGCACAATAATATTAAATGAATATATTATATGCTTAATTATTACAAATATGTTTACATTTGCCAGCACACGAAAGATGTCCGTCTACACACAACCAAGACAAGAGAAGAAGTGAAGACGACTAAAAAAATTAACAAAAGAGCGTATTTTGTCGTCTCTTTAGATAATGTTGTTACATTTCTATGCACTCGAAACTTACACAGAGAAATTATTATTTTACGGGTACATTATTATATATATATATATATATATATATATATATATATATATATATAATTCAATTTTTAAATGTCTCTTCTTTATAAATACCGTTTTTTAGGTCTTTTCTTAGAATAGCACTGGGGACGTTGTATGTATTAGACTTTTCTTGATTTTTGCACTAAACTAAACAACGTTATCCCCACTTCAAAACTCTTTATTTGTCAAAACTGGTCTTTGTCTCATCTCAATATGATGGTCATCTAAGCGTTATAGTGACCACCAAGATGGGGAGTCAACATTATCTTGCAGTATAAAACATTTGCCATCCTTTGCTGATAATGCTGACATGTCATCGCACAGTGGAGACTACAAAACATTTCTCACATAATACTTCGTCATTTTACATAAACCTATCGTAAGTCGTGTTGACTTCATGGTACAATAAGTAGTAAAATGCTACATGGCGATGTGTAGGGTATTTTACAATGGTTTTCGAGTAGCACATTGAAGTATGCCACAAGTTATTATTATTTAGGTGGAGTATGTGTATTTGTAGAGCAGTTAGTTACAATTTGGCGTAGCTTGTTACGATTTGTTATAACACGTTGAAGTATAAGGTATTTTCTTATATTGAAACGGTACAGTAGTTTCCGCTCTATAAATAGCAAGTTTCGCTGCTCGCTCGCACCGGGAAATAGAAACAGAGGCGGCTCCGCAGCCAATTTTATTACACGACGCGGCCGGCCGCGGGTGCAACAGAACCCATGTGGACGGGTGGAAAGAAATGTGTCAGGCTTCATAATACGTATTCCTATGTGTCGTGTATTATGCATTTCTTGTACGTGGATGTGAATCTGCACATGAACTTTCCTAATCCCCCTCACACCTTTCCGTAAAGCGTGGCCAAATCTTTGTTGGGAAGTAGTTCTGTAGTATAGTAGTGCCAACCTTACTCCTGGCTATGGGATCAGAGAGACAGCACAGGCAGGTAAAAGTCAAAGACTTTCCAGTGTCACAAGATTTGGGGTGGAGAGGTTGGCCACGGCCAAGTGGTTCGACCACCCCCTCCACCGGGGCCCAGGAAGACCTCCGGGTGCCCGCCATATTCTGGAGTGTTACAGAAGACGGGTAAGTGAGCAGACGTGCCCTCAGTGCGTCTGTCTCAATGTTCACGCACGGAAGAGAGGTATTTGAATATTTGTGCTAATTCTTTTATTTCCAGCTTCGAATTGTGTAAGGAAATGAATGATCTCGTCAATTTAGCAAAATTGACCTCCTGTGTAAAAGTATCTGGTCCCCAGTTTGCCAGTTATCCTCCTCACATAGTGAATGTCCTATGTAGAATATTGAGAGACTTTGGTGGTAAACATTTGGCCAACGCAATTCCGTCTTACCCGTAGAAATGTGCGTGCAGATTAGTATATAATATACCCGAGCTATAAGTTGAAAAATTGTAATATCTGTAAACTGAAACAATTGCTGCTATAGCTGTAAAGTCGAGTGATAATGTTTAAAATAAACAGGAAATCAACTGTCATCAATCTTTAACATACCTTAAAAATCACAAAGAAGTCAAGCTAGAGGAATTTATTTAAAATAAAAGCTATAGAATGCAGGGACCCACACATCAGCGTGTGAGCCCTCTAGCCCCTTGCCTAATATCGTACAGAAAGGACACGCTCTCTAGGTAGCGCTCTCAAGCTCTTCCCCCAGTTATCCATTTCGCAATTTTGATTCAGGGCTTGTCGACACAACTTTCATCTGGCGTCCCTAGGCAAGGAGGTATGGCGGTAAACTTTCAATATATTGGGCAATATGTTACAATTTTGTTGTAATATTGCATAATTTTCTTACAGTTTTGCTGTGGCAGAGCGGATTTTGAGGTAACATCCTACAATTTTGCTGTAATGACATAATTTTTGGAGCACTTTGTGACAACTTTGCTGTAAATAAGGCGATGTAAGGGGCAATTTCTTACAGTTTTGCTGTGACATGGGGTAATCTATTACAAATTTGCTGAAACGTAGTAATACATGAGGCTATTTGTTATAATTGTCGATTGGGAGATACAGTTGATTCCTTTGTTTGAGGCTTACTAACACATTTAAGTGACTTTGATATTGGTTTTAGTTGATAAGTTTTAGCAACTAATGCACACGATTTAGCTGTGGGAATATAATGTTTACTTGCATAGAAACATCAACATATTCCCACTCACAATGCACTTTAACCTCTGAGTCAGAGCATGTGCCATGTGTGCTTTGTATTCTTCTAGGAAACAGTTCTACGTATTTTGATAAACAACATATACAACTCTTGCTTTCTTTAATCTGTGGTACAAAAGTCGGCATGAAATCGTTGATAAACATGCATGGTATATCACTGATGCCAACATATCAGCCAAAAGTACTGTGAAGAATAATACAGACAAATACACGTGGAAATATCGAATTTTAGGATCCATTGTGCCTGGTAAAAGTGCTTTAGTGATCAAAATGTTCAGGTTATAAATTTTATTTATCCGTCAAGTATATCAGCATTTCCTTTCATAATTTCGTTTCTTTACACGTCATAATACTGCAGTGCAAAGTTACACTTCGGTACTATGCAAATACGTAGTTTTACCGTTAAAGTGCATTAAAAGTCTTGACATGAGACGGTAATCTTCTCCCCTAAAATGATGCTTCATCACCTTTATTTTTGCCCACAGTCTCTTGTATAGCTAACAAAAGCTATGAGCTGCGAGCTTAGCAATTTATTTTAGTACATCACGTGTTATATCACAGTTATGTATGTAGATGTATTATTACTGTTCAGTTACTTTGAGAATACGCGTTTAGGGTTTTAGGCCTCAGGTGGGAGTTACACGATCCTATCCTTTGGTCATGTTGGGTGTTTGCATATTGTATTGGGAACATGATAAAACTTCCTTTGTAGAAAGTGATACAAGGCAATAGATATCACGTCACAAAGTATCATTCCTGTGGTAGCGTCTGTACTTAAGTACCACAAAAATATAATGGTGACGGTTAGACACGTTACCGCATGCATGTTAAAGTTCTAAAGTAATACAAACAATATTAGCGTTCAGTAACATCGATTACATTTAAGCGTAAAACTTCCATCCCCTCCCCCTCTATTAGAGTGCTTAACAATATGTCAGGTGATGAACATTCGATCTTTGTACAGAGAGTTCATTGCCTCAGGTAGATCTAAAATAGCAATGCCAATATCCTTTCGTAATTTCTTAATTACCACAGATAATTAAGGAGATGTGTACAATAACCAATTTTGCTATTTAATCAGCTATAGTGAAATGTGCATTTCCATAAATAATAAATATATTTTAGACACTGAAGTACTGTAAGGTACACTAATATTATCAATATCTTAACACAGTGCATTAAAAAATACAGGTAATACTTAATTTGGAAAATTGTTGTCTATTAGAAGGTACAGAGAACATGGAGAGCGACTGGTAGTTTCGTTTTAAAGGCAAGTTTAGTACTGTACTCTCACTGGCTGTTTCGGTTTTCATGGCTGGTAAATTACTTGCGTGAGACTGGAGCGCTGAGACATTATGAAATGACAGAAACAGGCACGGCTTAGGCAGGGACATGACCTCCACCTGCCACAGTCGGAGTCTCTACCTACCATCTTCGGAGGAAGGAATGGCGTACACACTTGACCCTTAAACCCCTTACATTCCTACTGATGAAGAGTGCAGGTGAGGCGTACGCAGGCAACCTCACTTTAATTTTAAACGATTGGCAAGGTGAGATCAGCACAGTTGGTATACCCAACGAATAAATAAGATCTAGCTGAACCATAATATCTCGATACATCAGTCTGTATCGAACTACGACTCAATTCTGTATCTCGGTAATAGTGAGTTTGTATACAGTGGATAAAAATCACCATTTAGCCATGATCATGGAAGGAGGAGGTTCATTTAATCAAAACATTAATTTACCCACTCATTTGAGATCTGTATAAGATGATAGTTACAATATTACATTAATGCTGACAGGCTACCATATGTACCGTTACATTACAGCGGCTTTTGGTATTACTTGCATTATACGAGGGTCGGTCAAAAAGTAATGCCTCCCATTTTTTTTCTACTTAAAGAAATTAAGTTAAGTGAAAAATTTGAATTTGGCGCCATTCCTCAAACCTTCTTCTGCAATCCACTGCAGTAGTAACTTTCTGTGTCAACAGGTGGCAGCACAGCAGAAGTTTGTAAGATGGCCGACATCGATGTTCGTTTGAGACAGCGTCGTGTGATTGAATTCTTGAATGCAGAAGGTGAAACGCCCATACGCATTCATGAAAGACTGAAGAAGGTGTATGGTGTTGTGACAGTGGATGTCAGCACTGTTAGACGATGGGTTTGTCGTTGTAAGGAAGCTGAAGGGCAAACACCGTTGACTGACGAAAAGCGGAGCGGCAGGCCGGTGAGTGCAGTGACTCCACACAACATTCAGCAAGTTGATGACATCATTCGTGGTGACCGTCGGGTGACTGCAGATGAAGTGTGTCGCATTATTTCTCTTAGTAAAGGCAGTGTGATCACGATTATTAAACAATTGGGGTACTCAAAAGTTTGTGCACGGTGGGTTCCAAGAATGTTAACCGATCAGAATAAAGAGGCAAGGAAAACAATAGCCTCCCAACACTTTCGGGCCACTAAAAGCAGCTCATCGTGGGATTCATTTTGAAGATGAGGAGGCCGTCAAAACATCCGTGCGTCAATGGCTTAGGAAGCAGAGCTGTGATTTTTACCGTGCTGGGATACATGCCCTTGTTCAAAGATGGACCAAAACTGTAGAGATGGGCGGAGATTACATTGAAAAATGACAAAATGATCCTCAATGTTGTGGTTTTCAACCTATGTAATTACATTTAAATTTCCTGACAATTAAACGTAGAAAAAAAAATAGGAGGCATTACTTTTTGACTGACCCTCGTACAAGTGCTACTTCATTTTTAATTGTATCAGTAGAACTATATTTTCAATAACTTTACCTATCCAGTGTACCAGAAGACTCTTGAGGAAGATAGTGGACAACAGGTTTAGTTATTAATTAGTGCACATACCCCCTTTTTCCATTATGTGCCCGCATTTTATTACCATGTAGATAGCGTGGAGTGAGTCAAGAGCATGAATGATTGCTGATGCATCCATAAATGGATGTGTAATGTCAAGCTGTTAACTACCTATGTTTCTGGGAAAGAATGCGAACAAAATAGGTATGACGGAGATATACAGCAGTCTGAAATGTGTTGTGCCATGCTTGGTCACGGAAATAATTCAATTTATTCTACCGTGGAACAGAAAGTCGATGCTGCCTCATCTGTATGCCACGTTCGGCATCGTATCTTCGTCTTTTAAGTGAACGGTCGCTCCGTCAGAGCGTCACCTTCAGGTACGAGAATGAGTTATTTACAGAAGTAACTGATTAATCACTTTTTTTGTAAGTCTGTTAATAGTAGCGAAGTGTTATAATGCACATTAATTTTTATACTTCTGGTAAATTCAATACGGAGAGCAAAGTCTGATGGAATTTCGATCGTGCAATCATTGAATCATCAACCTTTAGCCTTTAGCCTTTAGCTTTAGGACTGCTGATGTTATCATTATTTAATTACAGGTGCTCCTTTCTTATTTTTCCAGCAATTTGTATAGGATCAACTGATGTTTTCTTTGTGTGAAACGTATCAGTCACTGCCTTCCATGGGCTGTCGTTGATGGCCGCACAGACAATTAGCTTTCACTGTAACTCGGACATTTCGTACCGAATAAGTAGCGTGTTTTCGTGTGTACTGTGTATAAGTATTATCGTGTGAACGTTCTTCCAATGAAGAAAGATCTCACAGTCAGTAAACTGTATGCCACTGTTCTCCATGTACGACGTGGCCATGGCTACACATAAAATGAGCTCTCATCGTTCATGAATGACTCTCATTTAAGGCAGCATGCGTGTGAAAACATACATTGAGAAAGAATATTACTGTGTGAATTTTATCGGAATCAAGATCTATTAAATGGTGCGTAATGTGTATACCATCGTCTCAAAAAGCCATGTGCACATGACTGTACAGACAATGGGCAACCGCTCCTTTTGCATAGCTTTCACATCAGGCAGTGTGCGTGTGTTAACGTGAATTTGATATAAATCTTTTGTGTGTGTTATAGTCGATGCGTGGACGATGCAGCTGTGAGTAAGGTATATGAAATATCCCTACTACGCTCGCACGTGGTCACAACTACATAGACGGCGAGGTTTCTTCTTTCTTGGCCTCTGCGATGTTGTGCATTCTGTTACGCTGATACATCGATGAGCTCACCTTCTTTCTGTTATTACGCTTACTTGTTTAACTTCTACAATCAGTGGGTAGGTGTACTCTCTCTGTGTACCGTTTTTAAATATTCAGTCTCCGTTCTGATTGCCCACAATTTCTGGTAGGCGTATGGTGCCCCAATTGATTTCTTAAGACTTTTAAAGTGATTGCATTACGGCCCAGCTATAAACCCGACCAATTAATTACTGAGGACACTTACCTTCCATATCCATTGCGCTAAATTAAATATTAATGAGACTGTTTAGCATACTGAGATTGTACACCACGGCCTGCACCTACTGTCTGTACTTACAAAGTTGTATGCTTTGTTTTCACGTTGGTGCAGCATACGGAAAAAAATTCTGTTGCTCACACACGTAGTTTCGTAGCCCATTAGCCGTAAATAATTGGGTCCTTTGGCATACTAGTGATTAGCACATAGTGCAAGAATAGTCATTGAGGATAGGAATGAGTGGCATAATTAAGCTGAGTGGCATACGATACATTTCTTTCACGTTATAGCGTATCATATTACAGTGCTACGCAGATGAGAAGCTGGTCAGAGAAGGACACGTGCTCTAATTTGGACTTGTCCCCACAGCACCACTCCTACTCTATTTCTCCTCTTCAGGGATTTTCCCGAATTAAAACGAGAGGAAAACTGAAACAACCCAATTTATTGCGCATGTATCATTAGCGCATAATCATATAAGAAAATAATGAGACTATGGCAGCTCGACTACAGTTTGTCTATTCCAGCATGTCATGACAGTATTTTTAGACAAGCTACAAAGAAACTCAGTGGAGAAGCAGGGAGGATCACAAACAAAATGTTGCAAATCTGTCAACTCTCAGATTGAAGGATGTACGCTTCTACGAAAAAGAAGTTAGCTATATAGGGGAGAACAGATTACAGAAATCTCTGCAGTATTCTCCCACACGTGTCGCAGCCATGAAATACACTCACAGAAATTGGTCACAAGTGCGGACAATTGTCCAGGCCATGATCCCACCCAGAGTCATTAGAGACATCGGACCAACGATATTACGGCTGATTACCTAACCCTCTCTAACAACTATAAAATCATACTACCTAAATCGGCATTATGTGATGTTTGCAATACAGAAGTGAATGTAGCACTTACTGATGACTATTATCGTGTATATATCACAGACCTTTCAGTGTCACTGAAATGAGCTTCATAAATGCCTTAGCCTGAACCCTGGGTTTAGTCTATTGTTGATTTCATTGAAACGACAGAGAGAGAGTGACCTACAGAATAAACTGAAAATAAAACGTAGTTTCAATTCGGCAACTATTATTGTTGCAGATGTACAGTAAAAAACAAGAGAACAGTTGGTAAAATACGTAGAATTTATTTTTTTGTTTTAAATAAAACAAGGATTGTTAATGAAAATTAAAAAATGAATAAACACAAACAACATTAAATGAACACAGCAAAAAACGAAAGAACGACAAACAGAACAAAATCTGAACACAAACAAGAACTTAAAGGAACAAACGAACATTTTTTCAGTGGGTGCAAGCGGCAACCGAGGGTTGGTTACAGGGTCTCTCAGCTGCCCCCTCCACCACTACATGGACTTCCTCCATCTTGGCATCACCCATGACACTCTCGGCTGCATTCTCCTCTAAATCTCTAGGGGCTTGTTCCGTCTTAGCAACATTCACGAGAGTCTCAGCTGACCACTCTTCCTCATCTTCACAGTTTGCATCCATCTGGGCAGCACCCATGAGACTCGCAGCTGCCTCCTCCTCTAAGTCTTGATGGGCTTGTTCCATCCTGGCAGCATTCACGAGACCCTTAGCTGCCCTTCCCTCCACATCTCCACACGCAGGGGCAATCTCAACAGTATCCATGACACCCTCATCTGCCCCTTCCTCAATTTCACCACACGCTTGAACCACCTTGGCAGCACCCATGACACTTTCAGCTGCCGCCTCCTCTAAATCTTGATGGGCTTCCTCCATCCTAGTAGCATTTACTACACTCTCACCTGCCCCTTCCTCCTCATCACCACAAGCTGGGTCAGTATCAGAAACGTCCACGACACCCTCATTCGCTCCTTCCTCAGTGTCACTACATGCTTCACACATCTTGGCAGCACCCATGATACTTTCAGCTGCCTCTTCCTCTAAATCTTGATGGGCTTCTTCCATCCTAGCAGCATTCACTACACTCTCAGCTGCCCCTTCCTCCTCATCTCCACAAGCTGGGTCAGTATCAGAAACGTCCACGACACCCTCATTCGCTCCTTCCTCAGTGTCATTACATGCTTCGCCCATCTTGGCAGCACCCATGAGACCCTTGCCTGCCTCCTCCTCTAAATCTTTACAGGCTTGTTCCATCATGGTAGCATTTACGAGGCCCTTAGCTGCCTTTTCCTCCTCATCTCCACATGCTGCGCCAATCTCAGCAGCATACACGAGACCCTCATCTTCCCCTTCCTCAATCTCTCCACAAGCTTCACCCATCTTGGCAGCACCCATGAGACTCTCAGCTGCCTCCTCCTGTAAATCTTGATGGGCTTCTTCCATCCTGGCATCATTCACTACACTCTCAGCTGCCCCTTCCTTCTCATGTCCACGTGCTGGGTCAATATCAGAGACGTCCACGATACCCTCATTTGCCCCTTCCTCAGTGTCACTACATGCTTTGCCCATGTTGGCAGCACCCATGAGACTTTCAGCTGCCTCCTCCTCTAAATCTTGATGGGCTTGTTCCATCTTGGCGTCATTCACGAGACTTTCAGCTGCCCCTTCCTCCTCATCTCCACACCCTGGATCAGTCTCAGCAGCATCCACGAGACCATCATCAACCCCTTCCTCAATCTCTCCACATGCTTCACTCATCTTGGCAGCACCCATGAGACTCTCGTGTTCCTCCTCCTCTAAATCTTGACAAGTTTGTTCCATCTTGACAGCATCCACGAGACACTGAGCTACTCTCTCCTCCTCTTGATCCATCTTGGCACCGTCCACCTAGGCAACCAAGATAGTGTTAGGTGCTTGGTTAAACTAGAAACAACATTATACACTAGCACTTACATTATGAAATAATAGTAATTGGTAAGAGTTTTCAGAAATTACGGTGAACAAGAGGTTTATATGGAGCATCAGTGTTTTACTTCAGAGTCAAAAGAAATTCAGAATTTGAATAGTAGTGATAATGTTTAAGAGGTAGTAAGTAAGATATTGGAATATTATTACTGCACAGCTGATGACTTATGTATGGTATGGGAAAGAGGGTCTTCCATTATCACCGACTTCACAATAGTGTAGCGCTAAGATTCTCATACTGACAGCATGTCTGTAACTAAAAAGTCTCAGGCCAACTGGAGAACGGGATGCAACCCGTCCGCTCTGACCAATGACGTCAGAAATTTCCAGAGATGATATACTACACAGATTTAACAGGTGAGACAAGTGTTCATAAACTAAGGAACGCAGGAGAGAGAAACAGGTGGTAGACATACATAACGTCCAGTAATATTTCGACCATAATGTTAAGGATATCGCTTGTTTGAGTCCTGGTACTTCTGTAAAAAATAAAGGAAAAAAAGGATAGAAGTAGTTGTAGCATAGAATACCTCAGTTGACATATGTATGAGTTGTATCTCGAAATTCAGTCGATATGTATAGGTTAATTGCAGTATGGGATACGAATTTAACGTACGTCGATTACTTCGTTTTCGTTAGCATTGGTATCCTATTCTTCAGTTGAACTGTATAGGTCAAGTGAAGTACGGGATACAAATTTTAAAGGTGTTTCTTTCGTCTCCGCTACTACTAACATAATGTTCTTACGTAGATAGTGTTACTGTCGAAGCATACATGATACTTGCATTCCATTCTGCAGTTGACCTATATAGGTCAACTGAAGAAAAAGATACTACTGCTAATGAAAACAGGGAAATCTACGTACGGAAAATTGGCTACCTGTTGACCGATGTAGGTCAAATGAAGTATGGGATACAATCTTTTTTGGTTTCGATACTAATAGTATCGACTGAAATTTATCACAGTTTTGCTATCGACGTCAAGAAAACCAATAGCAGTTAAAATTGTATCCCATTCTTCAGTTGAGCTATATAGGTCAACGGAAGAGTATGATACTAATTAGTATTAGCGAATGGGAAATAACGACAATTATAACATGTGTATTCTGTACTTCAGTTGAAGTACGGGATACAAATTTTACGTATGTCGGTCTTTTCGCCTTCAGTAGTGCTAGTATAGACTCATAAAATGATAGTACCACCCGACGAAGAACTGTCTCAGTTACAAGCGTTATGTGGTTTGGGGATTCGCAAATGTCGTAGAATTCCCCATTTGCTCATTCCCTCTCAGATTGTGCATTAACAATATAGAGATTTGAAAACCAGATTGTAAACTCGTTTTTCTTTCCAGCAGCAGTTATGGCCTATATTCCATACTTTTTTGAATATAAACGGCTAATTGAAATTGAAGAAGCTGCAGAAAGATTTAAATCTGGAAAAATGGTCCGAGGTAAGTCCAAAAGCCACTGAGTAATGGGAAGCATTGCATTACAAGACGAATGGAAAACTTGAACACATGAAATAGAGAGGGCAGTAGAGAAACAAATGGGCAAAAATATTATTTCCAATATAATTCTTGCCTAATTCACCAGCTGCTGCTTTGAACTGTTTAAAGAAGAAAATTAAAAAAAAAAAGAAATGAAGCCTCAAACGTGAATACACACGCTTAAAAATAAGTTTTGCAGCAATCTGAAAACGGGAAAACAAGGCTGGATGCAGAAGAAATGTGAAACAATAGAAGCGTGTGTAACAATCGGAAAGCTAGATACCATATATGGGAAAATTATGGAAACCGTTAGAGGAGAGAGATTCAGATGCATAAATATCAGACGCTTATCTGGCAAGCGGACGGAGGTCTGGAAGCTGGATTTAACGTATGAATTGGTCCTACAAAGTAAACCAACTTAAAAAGGGAAGTGGATGAAGATTCGAAGTGAAATATGGTACACTAAAAAGAGTTTCTCGCAGCAGTAAAGAACCAATTCAAAGAAAGACTCTTGGCGTACACTACAGTGTTTCAAAATTGTTCAGATCACTGGTAGGGAACCTGAAAAACGTGTTCCACGTGATATGTAAAACATCCTAAGCAGGCGAAATACACTCAGACTTTCAAAAAAAAGGAATAATCCCATACCCAGACAGACCAAATGCTCACGAGTTTCAAAGTTA
This sequence comes from Schistocerca americana, assembly GCF_021461395.2. Classification (NCBI taxonomy): domain Eukaryota; kingdom Metazoa; phylum Arthropoda; class Insecta; order Orthoptera; family Acrididae; genus Schistocerca; species Schistocerca americana. The sequence continues at coordinate 66,142,088 of NC_060121.1, forward strand.
ACGGAATAGTCACGAATAATCTAATACGAATCAATGAAGACATTGGTAGCGGAGGTTTCGCGGAAGTATGGGGACGAGAAAGTCATTTCCGACCTTAGGACTCTGAAGACAGACTGCTGCAAGGCAAAAGCAAATCGGTAGGAATTCCATGTCTGAGCATCACAGGGATAAAATACAGGGAGTGATGTGGTCCAAAACTTGTGCATAAAACAAAGTGCAATTATAAAGGTTTCAGGATCTCGCAGGCATACGGCAGCTGGAACGGGAGTGAGATACGTTTGTAACCTAGCAATTCAGCAAGCAGTACGGAAAGTAGACAAAAATTAGGTATGGGGATTGAAGCTCAGGGAAAAAAAATAAAACTTTAAGTTGAGTTCATGACATTACAGTTCTGTAAGATACACCAATTTCCTTTGACTATCAGTTGAACAAAATGAGTAATGCCTTGAAATGAAATTATCAATGAATACTAGCAAAAGTAAAAGTAGGATAGTAAAATGCGGTAGATTGAATTAGGAGTTGAAGGTGGAAAAATATTGACAAATGACACTGAGAGAAGTAAACTGAGCTTTGTTGTTTGGGCAAAAGTAACAGATTATTAGCAAAGTAGAGGACATGTAAACATCACGACGTCAATAGCAAGAAAGACGTTTCTGAAAAGCAGAAATTAGTTAACCTATAATATAAATTTCAGTTCTAGGTAGTCTTCTCGAGGTATTTGTCTATAGTGTAGCCATGTACATGAGTGGAACGCATGAAGATAGACAGTTCAGAAAGAATGGAATATATAGTTTTGATATATTTCTCCAGGAGAGTACAGAAGATAAACTGGGTACAGCGAGTAGCTTGCGAGGAGGAAATGAATCGAAATGGAGGAAAAAGTCTTTTATCACACAATTCGCTGATAGCTGGGATCAGTTTCTAGTATACATCGTGCGGATACATAGGATCTTATGTTGTTAACAGGGTGATGCGAGAGGGTGAGTGGAGAGAGGAGGTGGAAGGGTTGTAAGATTTGTACAGGTAGAGGATGACTTGAACACAGTAAGAAGATTGAAATGAATGTCGGCTGCTGCACTTATGGAGAAGCAAAGAGCCTCTCACAGGACAGACTACCGTGGGAACCTGCATCTCATCATACTTCAAACGGGAGACCGCATCATCAATAACACCACCACGTGAAGATTTTCTAACAGTTGCCTGGACCTTACTTACCAAGGGGAAATGGCCATATTGATGTTATTCATTGATGAAGAGGGGCCTAGACTCACGCGAAAAAAGTTCTGTCGTGGTGCATTCTGGTAGCAGTTCTTAACTCACTGGAAGTAATAAAACAGCAGTTCCTATAACTCCACATTCAATAGCTTCATTACCCTTCTAACAATCAGCACACTTTCTTTTTCTAATCTTCTGTAACTGATTATTCTAGACTGTTATTGTCATGGCATTTGATAATAAGTCTATTTTATTTTTTGTTTTATGTCGCGCACGATGTTTGGTGTAACAAGGGGATACTTTCACTCTGCCACTACGTGAACGTGTTATATCTGTTTCAATAAGTGGATTATATGTTCGTAACCCTTTAATGTATTTCAAGCTACCTGCTACGCCCTCATCTGGTTCTTGTTCTGTGATCATAAAGATGTACTAGAATGGTGGAACTAATGCCTTGAAAAGCCGTATGCAAGAAATAGAGAAGATAAGGAACTGGAGAACGCTGAGGCAAGCAATCCGGAAGAGGTGGGAGTTTGTTCCCCACGTGATCAGTTTTATCTCGTAGTCAAGCAGCTAAAAGATGGGAAAGCCGCTGAAGATGGTGATAAACCAGCAGAACTCGTCAAGGCTGCTTAACAACAGCTACATGAGGAACTGTTCTATTTCATACAAATTACATACGAAACCAGGGAACACCGAACAGACTTCGAAGAATAGTTACAGGGGCCAACACAAAAGAATGTATCTGCAAACAAATGTGAACAATATTGCACCCTCAATTTAATAACACAAACCACTCAGATCTTGACCTCTATCATTGTAACTCGGACTGAAGAAAGGACAGGTGTACAAGATACGGAACATCAATTTCGCTTTAGAGCAGCTTTAGGCACACGGGAAACAGTACTCGGGTTACGGCTAATACCTGAGACAAGACTAAGCAAGAGCCAAGAATGCAGCAGAGTGTCGTAGGAGGAATTGTCAGTATTCAGGTGTATGACAGGAACGATCATTCGAAGCTTAACCGTCTACTAAACATGGGTTCTAAAATGCAGCAATGAGCACTTCTTCTTCGATAGTGTAACAAAATCTCTTGGCCTTCTATATTTTGAGGGGCGTAAGTATGGCCCTAATCACGAAAAAAATTTCCTGTAAATATGGGCTGTAAAGTGCTCACTTTCAAACTTTGGGCTCTTGTGCTGATTCATTGTTGTGGAACACATCTCTTCCACAAAACATGTGCTTACAGATCTTAAGCTACGAATAGAGTTTATGTTTACTAGTCTCTTTTGCTTCGAATGACCGTTCCTGTCGCATCTCTGCATATTGATCATACCTCACAGGACACTGTATATTACGTCGACAAATAAAAAGTATTAGACGGTGTAGTCTAGCGACAGATTTTTGAGATGCTGAGAGAGGGAATGCCGTAATGTATCAGAACAGAGGAGTACTGCAGTAACTTTACAGAGAAAAGGTGACTGTGATAAGAAGCGGATAGCATCAAGAGCAAAGCGCTGTTAAATAAGGTGTACGACCGGATTGTTCACTTTCTGCTATCTTATTCAGCGGATACATCCAGAGGACTCTAGATGAATTTAGGGACATACTAGGAGTTGTAGTAGGAATTAAAATTGAAAGTGAGATAACAGACATGTTGAGATTTTCTGATGATACTACAGTGTTAAGTGAATGTGCGGAACTACAGAAGCGAGATGCAGATGAAAGCCCCATTTCTTCCTAAGATGCAAATTAATTAAGTTAAGACAAAAATCTTGATAAGTAGACAAAATACCGTTGCCCAGCGCTCATTTAACAATGAGGGATTGGAGACCGTAGAATGCTTTTGCTTCCTATGGAGTAAAACCGCCCTCAGACGGATCAAGGAAGGATATTGCAAGCCAAATAAAACAGGCAACAGCTGCTTTTAACAAGAGCAGGAACCTTACACATCTGCTTTCACAGGCCAATACCTGAGGAAAGACCTCATGAAGATTTTGTGTGGAGTGTGCCGCTGTACAGATGTGAAATACGGACAATCGAGGAGGCGAAAAAAAAACTAATAGCCTTCGAGATGTGGTTCTATCGTAGCAGAACAAGATTTTCTGTGAAAAGAACGTATTAAGTGAACTGAAGCTCTGCAGGGTAGATAACGTGCAGCTATGTCTCCTAAAACTTATTGAACGCCACATGTGTCAGCCACATACTGAGATATAATGGTGTCATTAAAGGTGTTGCTGAAAGGACAGCAGAAAGGAAGAACACAAGAGACAAAGCTAGTCTAGTATACATCAACCGTATCATGGACGACACAAGTTCCACCACCTATACTGCACTCAAGACAAAGGCCGGAGACGGAAATGCTTGGCAAGCTGCTGATAGCCAACCTGATAGTTAAAGACCAAAGAAGAAGAAGGAGATCATGATAAGTTATGAAAGTGGAACAATTAATGGCAAGACGCTTTAAATGTTCGGAAATGGGTACATGTTTGAGTAATTAGCCTGTGCTAAATGTGAGGAGAGAAATGCACCTAGACCGTGTGGTCAGAAGCATCCGGACACCCCCAGAAACATACGTTTTCCATATTAGGTGCATTGTGCTGCCACCTACTGCCAGCCACTCCATGTCAGCGACCTCAGTAGTCATTACACATCGTGAGAGAGTAGAATGGGGCGCTCCGCAGAACTCGGGGATTTCGAACATGGTCAGGTGATTGGGTGTCTCTTGTGTCATACGTCTGTACGAGACATTTCCACACTCCTAAACATTCCTATGTCCACTGTTTCCAGTGCCACAGGGAAGTGAAAACGTGTAGGGACACGTACAGCACAAAAGGGTACAGACTGGCCTCGTCTGTTTGACAGAGACCGCTGGCATTTGAAGAGGGTCGTAATGTGTAATAGGCTGACACTATCCACACCCTCACACAGGAATTCCAAACTGCATCAGGATCCACTGCCATTACTATGACACGCGGGAGGTGAGAAAGCATGGATTTCATGGTCGAGCGGCTGCTCATAAGCCACACATCACGCCGGTAAATGCCATACGACGCCTCGCTTGGTGTAAGGATAGTAAACAATGGACGATTTAACAATGCAAAAATTTTGTGTGGAGAGAAGAGTCTCGGTAGACAATGTGGCCATTCGATGGTAGGGTGTGGGTATGGCGAATGCCTGGTGAACGTCATCTGCCAGCGTAAAATTCGGAACCGGAGGTGTTAGGGTGTGGTCGGTTTTCTCACGGAGACGGCTTGCACTCCTTGTTGTTTTGCGTGGCACTATCACAGCACAGGCCTACATTGATGTTTTAAGCACATTCTTGCTTCCCACTGTTGAAGAGCAATTCGAAGATGGCGATTGCATCTTTCAACACGATCAAGCACCTGTTCATAATGCACAGTCTATTGCGGTGTGGTTACACGACAACAACATCCCTGTAATGGACTAGCCTGCACAGAGTCCCGACCTGAATCCTATAGGACACCTTTGGGATGTTTTGCAACGCCGACTTCGTGTCAGCCCTCACCCAACGACATCGATACCTCTCCTCAGTGCAACACTCCGTTAATATTGGGCTGCAATTCCCCAAGAAACCTGCCAGCACCTGATTGAACATATGCCTGCGAGAGTGGAAGCTGTCATCAAGCCACCATATTGAATTGCAGCATTACCGATGGAGGGCGCCATCATTTTCAGCCAGATGTTGGGATTCTTCTGATCACATTATGTATCTCGCACACGCTGCTCTGTTAACCTCATTCTATGAGTAAAGTTTTTGTTAATCCGCGACAGATGTGTCAAAGTAATTTTTTTTAATACATCAAATCGTAATTTGTACACTTTACCTCAAACTTGTTGCTCAGTCTGGAACAGAGTATAATCCTCACTATTGTTCTAGCTGTAAGTCAATCAGCTTAATTTTAAAGCAGCCTACATCTATAGAAAACAAAGTAATTCCACTTTATAGACTAACATCCATTAAGGATGTGGTAATACCCTGTTAATTATCTTTATGGTTCCAAAACCTAAGCATTATGGTGTTGAAAACTAATGTGGGCATAGTATCTCTAGCAGAATCTGCATGGATACACGTGGGAAACCTATTACTCTCCTCAATGAGAGACAGTAATACTTGAAAGGTATGTGCTGAGATTCGATCAGGATAGAGCCAGTGAAAAATGTCGATAGTTCCCAACAGCAAGGTTGGACGAGTAGTACATCTTCGAGTAGTAAGATCTTTGACAGCTAACAGAGCTAGGTGCACGCGGTAAAAGTTTGAGTAGTGGTGAGGAGATGCGCAGACATAGCAGACGTGTTTCGAGTCGCAGCTAGATGCCTGCAGGAGGCAGCCGAGTCGTGACATAATCAAAGTAAGAATTGGCGCTACGCACATAATAAGCTATATATTGAGCGAAACTCGGCACATACCTGGGGAAACTAGAAAGAATAATTAATAAAATAGGTTTTCTTTGGTTAAATAATGTCTAAAAGCTAGATAGAAATCCCATTGTTGATGCAATAAGCGTTTTGTGAAACTTTCTCGTAAATCCATGCTATAGAAGTTTTTTTTTAGTTTTTCACATGTGCCTTAAAAGTTTGAACAATAAATATTTTTTAGATAAAATTAGAGTTTCATCTCACACCCTATGTCGTCCTCCGCATCCTGTGCTTGCATTTAACCAAAAGGTGCATTAAAGTAAAGTTCCCATGAGTAAAGCTAATAATTTCATTTATCAGAGTAAAATAATCTATATGCCATTGCACAGTTGCCAAATTATTCAGATCAGGACAGAATTTTTATTAAGTAACAAACAGGGCCAAAATGAATAAAGTTATCTAGAATGACAATTTTATGCCATTGCACTACAGCTGAGTTGAATATATGTTTTATTATCGGCTAAACGGGAAGGAGTGCACGAGCTAAGTCCACAGACGCAGTCAGATGCAGGTTGGTGACTTTCATTTATTTTTACCACTAAACATTCATGCAGTCAGATGTGTATTTTGAGTATTAATTTTCCAACAATATTTTCATGCAGTCAGATAAAGTTCAGTTAAATACGCAGTCAGATGCAAGTTGTATTAAAGACTAAAACAGTCACATGCAGTTCAGTCTAGTTTAAATAGAGAATTTTTATTAACAACACTTTCATACTTTCTCATAATCTGGGCCACTGCACTTCTTATCAAGCTAAATTGGTAGTATGGACTGACAATCCTTTTACAAGATCACGTTTGTTTCAGTGTTCGAAGAAGTGTCGTAACAGAGCAAACCCCACGAAATTGCATCGAACTGTGCTCTCATTTTGTGAGCAGTGTTGGAAGAGAGATGACTATGTTCTTTAGGTGAGACGATCACTTATTTACACAGATGGAATGTTTATGAGGCCGAATATATCCTACTCAGTTGTTTCCAGAGATCATACTAAAGTACCGTTATCAAGATGTAGTAATTATACCATTTCAAACATGTGGATTAGATGGGATATAATAACCTTCTTGAAGGCAGCAATCGTTGAAGTGTTGTAACTGTTGTGACTGCATTATCCGTCCTCTACCGTTTCACGTGTTCTTTGGTGGTATTCCTGGCATCAATTATTCCCAGCTGCTGGTTTCACATCCACTGACTCTTGCGTAGCACGCACAAGTGCTCTGCTCCACTAAGAGGATTGCCTACTTGTACTTATTTGTATATAAGTACATAGGAAGTTTTGCTTTTTATTGTGATATTTCTTGGCGCTAATGTGACTGTTGAAGGTGTGACTGACCAGACGAGTGTATGCTGCTGTGGTCGAGATTTGCATTATCCTTGATAGCAAACGACAACGGCAGCAGTCGCACTGTAGCCAGACGTTCGTACCCTCACTAGCAACAGTATAATTTTTCAGCTATGATTCAGTAGAATATTTTCCGAAGTCTTACATCTCTGCAAGAGACAAGTCAATCATAAATGATATTCGCAAACTGAAGTTCAGCTGCTGATCTTACAGCATTGCCTGGTACGTGCAGTACTGCTAAACGGATGTGTCTCCGACTGGTAGCAGCCATCGGGCCGTTGAGACCCATACTGACGGAGTTCTACAGTTGGCGGACTCACAATCGCTGAAGGCTAGCGTCTGTAACACGAGTAATATTTGCCGAACCCGTGACAGTTTTACAACGGAACCTTACATTCCATGAGTAGTACTTTATATTTACATTTGGGTCTTCGAACCAACAGTTGCTATATTATTGGATTCTAATATCGTGATTCAGTCTGTTAATACTGAGGGACAACTGCATTTTACAGTCATGGAGATGTGTGCAAACCATGAGATTATCTAGGCTGATATCACCTGTGTAATTTGCTAATTCTGCAGTGTGTACAATCAAAGACGCAGCTGTTTCCTCGTCGCTCTCACACGCTTACTCTTAATGTTAGTAACAATGTCGACTTACCTCAAAGGGGCCCTCCTGCGGCGCGTCGACCAGTATTACATCTCGTTCCTTGGGGCAAATCTCTCTTTGAGTAGTCAGGTCGTTATCTTGATCCTTAAAAGGTGGATTGTCTTCTACGACCTTATTCACTTTGAAGCGCCCAATAACGTTGACCTGTGGGTCGTTTGATCTTATAGTTATTTATTCAGCTAGGATGGCATATATCAATCATAGATAAAGCTTTGGATACTTCACTTAGCATTCTTAAACAGATTATATGTTAAATTAGCAGCCCTTAAATGTAGGCTATAAGAAGACGTCAGTTAAAAACTAAGTTATTAAATAAGTTAGAGAACTGTGCGATACAAGAATGAAAGGTCGATGATTAGTCGTAGGTTGACACGACTATTTCTATCTCATCCATGAATAGTTACGCAGGCACTTGATAGAAGAAGCTGAGACGATGTGCCTAGATTTGGATATAAGAAACTATTTACTACCGAAGCAGTGCATAATGTGCGAGAAGACATAAAGAGGCCACCGCCGTGGTCGAGCGGTTGTAGGCGTTTCAGTCTGGAGCCCCGCGACCGCTACGGTCGCAGGTTCGAATCCTTCCTCGGGCATGGATGATGTGGTGTCCTTAGGTTAGTTACGTTTAAGTAGTAGTAAGTTCTAGGGGACTGACGACCTCAGATGATAAGTCTCATAGTGCTCAGAGCCATTTGAACCATTTGACATGAGTTTAGCTCCCACAGAAGAATGAAACCAGCCTCTTAAGTGATATATCTAACCACATGAGACATTTTTCGTGGCTTGTTTTGTAGGTAACGTTCGTGAAGGTTTTTTCTTTACTACTTACCACAGTACAGCACAAACTTATGAACGCCAAATACACAGTAAAGTAAGCATGTATCTCTAACCAGGGTGTTGTGCAAACGTTTTCGTAGACCCTGTCTGGTGCCATAGTCAAACTCCGTTAACTTCACTAACTTGATACGCCTGTGCAGTAAGTCAAACAGAGCTTGGATGGCGTGAACAGGTACAGCTGCCCATGCAGCTTCAACACGATACCACAGTTCATCAAGAGTAGAGACTGGCGTATCGTGACGAGCCAGTTGCTCGGCCACCATTGACCAGACGTTTTCAATTGGTGAGACACCTGGAGAATGTGCTGGCCAGGGCAGCAATCGAACATTTTCTGTATCCAGAAAGACCCGTACAGGACCTGCAACATGCGGTCGTGCATTATTCTGCTGAAATGTAGGGTTTTGCAGGATTCGAATGAAGGGTAGTGCAACGGGTCGTAGCACATCTGAAATGTAACGTCCACTCTTCAAAGTGCCGCCAGTGCGAACAAGAGGTGACCGAGACGTGTAACCAATGGAACACCATACCATCACGCCGCGTAATACTCCAGTATGGCGATGGCTAATACACGCTTCCAATGTGCGTTCACCGCAGTGTCGCCACACATGGATGCGACCATCATGATGCTGTAAACAGAACCTGGATTCATCCGAAAAAAATGGCGTTTTGCCATTCGTACATCCAGGTTCGTCGTCGAGTACATCATCGCAGGCGCTCCTGTCTGTGATGCACCGTCAAGGGTAACCGCAGCCATGGTCTCCGAGCTGATAGTCCATGCTGTTGCAAACGTCGTCGGACTGTTCGTACAGATGGTTGTTGTCTTGCAAACGTCCACATCTGTTGACTCAGGGATCGAGACGTGGGTGCACGATCCGTTACAGCCATGCGGATAAGATGCCTGTCATCTGTACTGCTAGTGATACGAGGCCGTTGTATCCAGCACGGCGTTCCGTATTACCCTCCTGAACCCACCGATTCCATATTCTGCTAACTGTCATTGGATCTCGACCAACGCGAGCAGCAATGGCGCGATACGATAAACCGCAATCGCGATAGACTACAATTCGATCTTTATCAAAGTTGGAAGCGTGACGGTACGCATTTCTCCTCCTTACACGAGGCGTCACAACAACGTTTCACCAGGCAACGCCGGTCAACTGCTGTTTGTGTATGAGAAATCGGTTGGAAACTTTCCTCATGTCAGCACGTTGTAGGTGTCGCCACCGGCGCCAGCCTTGTGTGGATGCTCTGAAAAGCTAATCATTTGCATATCACAGCATATTCTTCCTGTCGGTTAAATTTAGCGTCTGTAGTACGTCATCTTCGTGGTGTAGCGATTTTAATAGCCAGTAGTGTACTTAATGAACATAATAGTTCTCTGTTCGTGTGCGTTTATGTTTAACATGACGTCTGTAGCGAAGTTTAATATATACAGCCCTATAGTAACCACTGTTTCATTCAGTAGTATCATAAACCCCCTATTTATATACTTATAACGCCGCTGGGTCCAAAATTTGTTAAATAAATTCAATTTCTTAATTTTGGCCTTGCCCAATACCTTTAACTAAACGCCTGTGATCCTCTAGGAAGCAATTTGTTAATCGGTAAGGTCACCCGGTACAGATACTTCTGACTTCGTCGTAACCTCACAAAGGGAGCTTCCTAACGAAAACGTAATTTATTTTTACATTATTATGCAGAATCGTCGCCAAAGAAAAGTGTTCCTTTCAATTAAAAGTGAATCACGTGGAGTTGTTAATTACCTATATGTCAGCTGCCCTGATAAAACATTACTCGTAATACTGAAAGGATTTAGTGACACGTAGCAGATTTTCGCGCTGTTCCTGCATAGTATCAGAGCCCCTATATCTGCTGTAAGATTATTAACGCAGCACAATTTTATCAGCACCTGTCATATTAGAGCCCTTTATATCTGTGTACACTGTCCTTGCCCTTAATTAGTATCTTTGCGTGCTAAAACTTCAGTTATTAAGCTAATCGCAGACGAAGTGGACATACAGATGTGATGACATCTGGTTTCGTCTTCGGAGTAATCCTATCAAAACCTGCACCAAGGCTCCTGGGCCATCTCTGATTCGCTCCAGTGATAGGCAGTAACACATTTTTGCGACTTGTGCCATTCACGTCGCGTGTGCTGTTATTACTACTATTTCACACAAATAGTCTGGCTAAGTTAAGTAGTTGTAACTCACGCTTATCTCATCACGTGAACAATTGTTGATGTAATTATAATAAACCAGAAAAGACTGCACTGATGCTCTTCATGTGTCAGGGCTGTTTTAAGAAATTTAAGTTGCTCTCGGTATGCCATTTGTGTCAGTCGCAGAGGATTTCATTAATACAGCTGGAATGTATTCGAAATCTGATTAACTTCGACTAATTCTTACCAAGTTTTCTGCTATGTTAAGGTAGTCACTTCGTTTCTACCACGTACGTTAGATGAGTCATCACTTTCTTGCAGGCATAAATCGCCGAAATGTTGTAATTGATTCCGGGTGCTTTATTGGTTCCCTACTGTCTCATAAGTGCCACTGATTGTACTGGTATTCAGCTTGTGGTTTCGTACGAGGGTATCCTACTTAAGTGTGCAGTTCCGTTAACAGTCTGGGCTAATATCATTTGTACCTATATCTATACGTACATGGCAGTTTTCTCTTTGATGTGATAGGTCCTGGCGCCAGTATTTGTGCTCAGTTAAATTCAAGTCAGCCAATCGAATTGCGGTTCTCCGTGTTTAGATAAATCACATAAAACGGTTATCGGCATACTTGCGTTTAAAATGAGTCAAACGGTTTCATTCCCCGTCATTCCACACTCCGAACTACATCTATAATGAATTCATCGACACTAGATGCCGTTCACTAGTCTTACACCATTACCTCAAATCTGCGGCGATACTGATGGACGGATGTGTCTCCGACTGGCAGTAGTCACTGGCCAGTTGTGACTTGCACAGCTGCAGATCTATAATTTATGCACATGAAGCTGTTTGAAGCTGCTTTGTTTCACACAAGTGTTATAATCGTAACCCGTGGATATTTTACACCGGGCCTTACTGTCCCACAATAATAATTATCCGTACGACCCAAGATTTACATCATTATCTTGTAACCAATCGATCATTTGACTGTAATAAACTGAACCCCTTAAACTATCCTTCCGGAATTTACAGTCGAGGAAGCATGTCTGGAGCATCAGATATACTCGATAGACATGATCAGGCAGAGTGGCTGATTCTGCAATGAGTGCAGTTTAAGAAGCACCTGTTGTTTCTCAGCTCTCAACTTGTCTGTCCGCCTCTTCCTGCCTGCTCTCCATCGCAGTAATGACGCTGACTTACCCCAGCAGGGTCCTCCTGCGGCGCGGCGACCAGTTTATTCTCACGTCTCTTGCGGCGACGGCGACGCTGTTCAGTGTGTTTGCGCTCGCGGTCATCAGACGGTGGTATTTCTTCGGTTACCTTTCTCTTCTTGACGCGCCCAACAGCATGGCCCTGTAGATGGTTTGGTTTTACTATCGCTTATTCAGCTAGGATGCCATATGTCTAGCAGAAGGAAACTTTAGACAACTGACTTAGCTTTGTTAAACAGATGGTATATTAAGTTAGCAGACCATAATTGTGTGTAATAACGAATGTGAAATGTGATGCTATAGGCGTTTGTCAAAAAATAATATATCAAATAGATATAGGGAACTGAGAGGCATGCGAATGAAAAGGGTACAGAATGTTTTAATGGGCCACACTTAACAAAATAAAGGTTGGTTGACACGAATAATGATAAGGCATCTAGGAATAATGAACCCCGCACCTGAAAGGGGAAGAAAGTGAAGGTGTGCAAAGTGTATAAACACCAGATTTTAGTCCGCGCGCTGTGTAGTACACAACATATGAAGAAAGCTGAAACAAGTCAATAGATATATGACTCGAAAAACATAGACATTGTCTGTGATCCGTTTTGTGTACAACGTTTGTAATGCATCTTTGTTCACTAATTGCGACAGTAGTGCAGAAGTATACGTACAGCAAGGAGGTAGTAAAATACGCAGGCAATTGCAAACAAGAAAATTTGCTAGCGAGAACCTACATTTATTTTTATAATACTCTCTGTTACCACCTGAATTTCTCTCACTTGATCCTCTGATCGTCAGGTGAATATACGTGTAAAGCTCTATGAGGCCGCCTAGTCTACCCCGAATTCACATTCTGGAAGACTACACAAAGAGATTACGACAACATCGTTACCTTGTATTTAAGAGCCTCTGACACTATACATCTCTGTGTTATATCTTCGTGTGGTTTGGTCGGGTTATTTGTATTCTTATTAACTATTCTTCATGTTTCAAAATCTTATTCTGCATGTCCCATTGATGTGGGCCACAAGCACTGGAACCGTAAACCATATTACGTCGCACTGGTATCGTGTCTGTTTCTCCTGCAGCTACTGAATAGAAGCTGAAGTCGGATTTGTGCCCCTTATTATCGATAGCATATGCCCACTGCAGTTCATAGCAGCACTTAGTTTCATGAACAGGTATTGAAGCTAACACTCCGTATGGTCGTACATCCTGTACTGGACACTTGAGGTAGCATGTCGAATGCACATGGGAAACCATGTAAGTCTGAATCGACCGTTAACATGCGTTTTTAGCTTGTGTTTCAAACAAGTGGTGTATTCCGCATCCTTGTAATTTTACAACGGAAGTTTACTTTCCACAGAAATATCATTCCGTTGTATGTTACATTTATTTTAGGACATTGTAACCGCTGCTATTTTGTATTAATGGATTATAACAAAGTGAATTCCTTACCTAGTCCCACGTGTAAAAATGAGAGAGCTGTCTGGGAGAGTGACTGATTCTGTGATGTATACCCGGTAGTACTGATGTTTGCTCACCTCTGCACGGCCGTCCTTCCGAGTATCGTCCTTACTATTCTCTTCTTTCTTGATGCGAGGGGCAGGTCCTGGAGTCGGTTGACAGGGAAAGATCTCGAAGATGGACGGATATTCTGGCTCCCTTCTCTCTCTGAAGCGTCCGTACTCCATAAACTGTGGGTGTTTTGTTTTTGTATTACTGACTCATGTAATATTGCATATATCTAACGCATAGGAATACACTAGAGATTCGACTTACCACACTTGAATGGATTTTATATCACATAGGCAGTTCGTAAGTGTAAAGTCTGAAGAATGTGTTACATAGTGTTACAGGGAGTAGTTATAAATTAAGAAATCAAATAAAGTAGAGAAATGAGAGGTACAAGAGTGAAAAGGTGAGGTAAGCCTTTAATGGAACATGCTCAACAGGATTGGACGCAGGTGAATGGGACTGCTGCTAGGAAATGCTAGACTAGTTAACGGCCACTTGAAACCAAAACTTTTGTGTAGATGCTAGCTGTAGAAGATATTAAGCAGATTTTGCCAATGCAGTGTGGTAAACACACTGAGATAAAAAGATTAGCCCATGAAGAAGAATGAAACTAGTCAAGAGTCTCATGTTCCCCAACCATAATTGATTAACTGTGGCCCAGGGTTTGTATAACGTTTATGATTATGTTTTGTTTAATAATTACAGCAGTACATGTGTATGCATAGATGTGAACACTAAGTACATAGTAAATTTTGAATGCAAGTATAAACATGAAACTTGGAAATAAAAATATAAAGTTATGCTAATAATACTACCCTAAATCGTCTGCAAATTAAATTAATTAATGTAATACCTTGTTAATATCATACAAATTAGGTGTCCTGATAAATTATTAGATGGAATAAATTTAGCCACATATAATAATTCAGATTCATCGCACGGTGTAATAGTTTCTGAAATTGTATAGTTGCTCTAAAGTTACTATATGATCTTTTTTTCTTTAATGATTCACACCCACAATATTACTCCCCATGTACATCGTTATTTTTTTAATTATTGTTTTATTATAGGGCAATTGTTTCATTTAGGTACCTCCCTAAGTAAACATACTTGATCTACCGTTACAGAATCTCTTTCAATGGCTTAAATGGTTTCCAGTTTTTTGGTAACGTCTATGTTTCATTGGTAATTGCTCTTGTATGTTTATAGTTCCAAAACCTCCGCTTTGATGCAACAAAGGCAGTATTTCTCCAACGAATAATGTAGCAGTGTTATCAAATGGAAAAACAAGCAAGTGCTCGTAAGCGCCAATGCTTTAAATCAAATTTTCCCTACTAATAAATTCAAGGAGCGTTCTAATGCAAACCAGACGAACAATTAGCCATTAGATCGGACCCAGGGGCCATCAATCCGAAATACTTTCGATTTCCACAGGGTGTCCCATAATCACTGTTCTACCATGCACAAATGGTATTCTTTAAGGGAGTAATCTTAACTGTCACTCGTGCTACGGCTCCTTAACAGCACTTATGCTGACGCATTGACGATGATATTATGGTTATAGTACAAGACTATTTGGGGATACGTATTGACTGACAAAGTCAGTGTTCTTTTTGTGACGAAATATCCTGTGTATTGCCTTTGAGTAGAGCATGACAATTCCGAAACAGTGACTCTTTTGCACGGTTTACGCTTTTGATGTTGAAACTGGTAACTCAGAATGCTTGTCTGAGACATAGGTAAGGCTTTCATCAGGGGAATAAGCCGACAAACTTTTTATTGTACTGGTTCGCCATCTTCAGACGTCGTGGGTCGAGATTTCCAACACACTATGTGATACGTGTGGCTAGGAAAGAGCATATGGTCTAAAACATTTCCTGTCTGTCTCCATTCTTGAATCACATTTCTATCGTTAAGCTCAGCTCAAACAGTGATAAAATAACTACTACTGCAAGCAACGCCTTCAGCAGATTTCAGGGTCGTCAATTAGGTCTGGCTTAACCTGAGACAGAAAGTAATTCACCCAATGTCCCATTCGTTCATTAAAGAATTCACCCTCGAAGGAGCTTACTGCTGTCGTGAGCCGAAAAACAAAATTCCACAATTCTGGTTACAGTTTGCCATCAGACACTAACGTGTTCATATCATGGTGCCTTTACTTAGATTCAGTTTCTGATTACGTGTAATAGGTGTAGGATGCCGCTTGGTCCACACAATATCTTGACAGGAAAATGTACCGTGAAACATTCGCCACCTCTGGTCCTCTCTAATGAAGCGCATTATTTTTCACGATTTATCCCATACAGTTCATGTTAGATACGTTTTCATACAAACTGTGCAAATAAACAATCTGCTTACAGGATCACACTTGTCTCAACGGGTCACTTGGGCTATTATTATTAAGGTAATCGGAATTATCCTCCATAACGGTTTCGAGAGAAAGAATATAGGGGTCTTGTAACCAAGCATATGGAATCGCAGAAGCACTCTCCTTCCTTTTACGATCAACGTTCGTCTAGCTGTCACTTTCTTCGACGCATTAGTCGTTGGACGTTGTGTACTCACAACTCTCTGTCCATGATGCCGTTGAAGTGCAAAGTCAGTGCAGGCGGGGGTTGGAAAAGGGAACCGCCAACCCACATAACAATTAAATGCATCATTGACAAGTTTGAATTGCACGGAACTATTTGTGATATTCATAAAGGAAGATCAGGAAGACAGCGTACAGCTACAAGTCCTGCATCGTCGGCACTTGTGTTGGAATTTATTTTGTAAATTCTACTCGGAAGTCTGCTACGCAACGTGTACGTGAAGTGAGGGTTAGCAGTACAAGTGTACGAAGAATCCTGAAAGCTGCAAAGTTGAAAGTTTACGTTACACGATTATTGAACGCGATTTATGATGACGATCCTGATCGCCGAATGCAATTTTGCGAATTGTATCAGAAAATGGCAACGGATGACGAACAATTTGTGACGAAGGTAGTGTGGAGTGAGGAGACGCAATTTAAACTTAATGGAACTGA
Organism: Schistocerca americana; assembly: GCF_021461395.2. Taxonomy (NCBI): domain Eukaryota; kingdom Metazoa; phylum Arthropoda; class Insecta; order Orthoptera; family Acrididae; genus Schistocerca; species Schistocerca americana. The sequence continues at coordinate 66,158,505 of NC_060121.1, forward strand.
GAATCTGCATGGCAGTGTGTGCTGGACAGCGGAAAATCCGCATGTTTTATGTGGATAAAGCGCTCAATCCACCAGGGGTCCATTTGTGGTGTGGACTATCAACCAGGGGCTTAGTAGAACTCCCTTTCTTTGATGTTACTGTCACTGGAGAAATGCACCTGGAAATTTTACACAGATAAATTTTTGCAGGTATATGTTCTCTTTATGGAGCTGATGAAGAGCTCTTCTACCAACACGACGGGGCGCCAGCACACTACCACCTAGGCACACGAGCTTTCCTGAATGATAATTTTCCGGGGCATTGGACTAGACGAAGAGGGCCCATTGAGTTCCCTACCGGCCGGTGTGGCCGAGCGGTTCTAGGCGCGCCAGTTTGGAACCGCGTGACTGCTGCGGTCACAGTTTCGAATCTTGCCTCGGGCATGGATGTGTGTGATGTTAGGTCAGTTAGGTTTAACTTGTTCTAAGTTATAGGGGACTAATGACCTCAGATGTTAAGTCCCATAGTGCTCAGAGCCATTTGAACCATTTTTTGAACTTCGCCAGGACATTACAGCGACATGTGCAGCGATCTCCACTGTAACATTGACTGAGATTGTTGCGGCGACAGCTCGTCTTTCTGTTATGTGTATAGCCGCCAACGGTAACATTTTGAACAATTACAGTAACAATGTGAGAAACTGTAGGTTGTAAAACATGTGTGATAATTATTAAATGTAAAATAACACATAAGTAATACTTTTCGTTCCTTAAAGTGTGTATAAATTTTACTTGCGGACTCCGTATTTAACGTGTGTTTGTAGATATATTTTGCCTGTATCTCTAACGAAGTTAGTCTTGCAGATTCATTTCCTCACAGCTCACTATTTATGACATCAAATCTCCTGAATTACACTCCTGGAAAATGAAATAAAAACACCGTGAATTCATTGTCCCAGGAAGGGGAAACTTTATTGACACATTCCTGGGGTCAGATACATCACATGATCACACTGACAGAACCACAGGCACATAGACACAGGCAACAGAGCATGCCCAATGTCGGCACTAGTACAGTGTATATCCACCTTTCGCAGCAATGCAGGCTGCTATTCTCCCATGGAGACGATCGTAGAGATGCTGGATGTAGTCCTGTGGAACGGCTTGCCATGCCATTTCCACCTGGCGCCTCAGTTGGACCAGCGTTCGTGCTGGACGTGCAGACCGCGTGAGACGACGCTTCATCCAGTCCCAAACATGCTCAAGGGGGGACAGATCCGGAGATCTTGCTGGCCAGGGTAGTTGACTTACACCTTCTAGAGCACGTTGGGTGGCACGGGATACATACGGACGTGCATTGTCCTGTTGGAACAGCAAGTTCCCTTGCCGCTCTAGGAATGGTAGAACGATGGGTTCGATGACGGTTTGGATGTACCGTGCACTATTCAGTGTCCCCTCGACGATCACCAGTGGTGTACGGCCAGTGTAGGAGATCGCTCCCCACACCATGATGCCGGGTGTTGGCCCTGTGTGCCTCGGTCGTATGCAGTCCTGATTGTGGCGCTCACCTGCACGGCGCCAAACACGCATACGACCATCATTGGCACCAAGGCAGAAGCGACTCTCATCGCTGAAGACGACACGTCTCCATTCGTCCCTCCATTCACGCCTGTCGTGACACCACTGGAGGCGGGCTGCACGATGTTGGGGCGTGAGCGGAAGACGGCCTAACGGTGTGCGGGACCGTAGCCCAGCTTCATGGAGACGGTTGCGAATGGTCCTCGCCGATACCCCAGGAGCAACAGTGTCCCTAATTTGCTGGGAAGTGGCGGTGCGGTCCCCTACGGCACTGCGTAGGATCCTACGGTCTTGGCGTGCATCCGTGCGTCGCTGCGGTCCGGTCCCATGTCGACGGGCACGTGCACCTTCCGCCGACCACTGGCGACAACATCGATGTACTGTGGAGACCTCACGCCCCACGTGTTGAGCAATTCGGCGGTACGTCCACCCGGCCTCCCGCATGCCCACTATACGCCCTCGCTCAAAGTCCGTCAACTGCACATACGGTTCACGTCCACGCTGTCGCGGCATGCTACCAGTGTTAAAGACTGCGATGGAGCTCCGTATGCCACGGCAAACTGGCTGACACTGACGGCGGCGGTGCACAAATGCTGCGCAGCTAGCGTCATTCGACGGCGAACACCGCGGTTCCTGGTGTGTCCGCTGTGCCGTGCGTGTGATCATTGCTTGTTCAGCCCTCTCGCAGTGTCCGGAGCAAGTATGGTGGGTCTGACACACCGGTGTCAATGTGTTCTTTTTTCCATTTCCAGGAGTGTATATATGACGTACAAATAAATAATTTTCTAAGTACGCTCTACAGGATTTGTGGATACGTCTGTGACAAGTGTTGCGAATGCAGTTGATAGTAAAGAACCAATAGATTAATAAGCCATGCATGATGTGTCAGTATTACACGCTTCTTATTCTTTGATATCATGCCTCCTCAGTTATATGTGGTACAACGATGGTAGACTCTGTGGTATTGTGAACACAGCGTGCAAAGAGGTGTCTCGTACACAGTAGTACAGAAGTAATAAATTAAAACTTGATGCTGTGCGAGCAGCGAAAATGTAGAAACGGCAAACTAATTTCCTTTCTTCATTTCCTGGAGTTGTCAACGAGAGACACTGAGTGCTCTCATTCTCAGGTCAAATACTGAAAGCATGGTGTACGGTTATTCGCGTGTTATGGGTTACAGTGCTGTTTTTCTGTGTGTGTCAGAATGTGTTCCAGGGGGTATATGAGAGAGGAGCGACGAGGGGAGAGACAGTCGGAGAGGGAAAGAAAGACATGGACATCGAGATATGGCAGAGGAGACGGAGAGAGTGAGGGGAAGAAGAGATGGAAGTGATAGAAGAGAGACAGGCGCACTGGACAGGAGATATTGTGAGAAAAAGATGAATAGAGAGAAAGGGGGAGGAGTACATGAACATAGTGTGGGAGGAGGAAGTGAACGGAGCAAGACTGGGTTAGTAGATGGCCAGAGAGAGGTGGAAAGAGGAGATGGGAAGAGAGAAGTGGTAGAAGTAGACAGACAGAGGGAAGGGGCGTTTGGGAAGTGTGCATGAGGAAGATGGTGACGTAGTGGTCAATTGGAGAGGGAGAGTGTGTGAGTTAGCAGATGGAAGAGAGGAAACAGAAAACGTGTGTATTTCTTCCTTTCTAGTAGTAAACTGGGAGAAATAGATACTCGGGCGCCCCCGTGTACTCAGCCAATAAATATATAAGAAACGGCAACTGGCTCTCAAAACTTAACTAATATCGTACTAAAATAAGCAAATCATAATTCGCACAGGTCAAATACGTTGTTCTTTAAAAGTTAACTTTAAGAGAGCAACGAAAGTAGACAAACGGGTGGACATAGAACGAAAAGATTATAATACCGCAGAGTGACCAGAAATTTTGATGAGTTAGTATGACTCCATTCTTGCGAAAAGAAAATTGTGTAGTTCAATCTTTAAAAGACTTATGGAGTGGACAAGTGTGAGTGTATGTAAAGAATACAATAAAATAAGCGGACAATAATCTGTGATGGGTATAACAGGTTGACAGTCATAAGAATATTACCGAATGAAGCAATATGAAAAAGCAGAAAGTCTGATGACCTAAAAATATCATGGAGTTATGGTATTGCGTAGGTGACGGTTTTATATTTAGTTCTTACCACAGCAGAAGTCACATGCACTGATCAGTCAGAACATTATGACCACAGACCTACTATACATATAAACACGTCCAGTCAATAGCGGCGTCACACGGCAAGGAATGACTGCTAGTCTGACACACGCCTGTGCATGTACTATCAGTGACAATGTTGTTCGTTTGTAGAATGGGGAAGGCGCGCGGTCTATCTACGTTGGGCTGAGGTCAGATTGTGATGGTCCAGAGGCTCGGCATGACCGTGCCGGGAACTGCACGACTTACCGATTTTTCGAGAAGTGCTGTGATGAATGACTTCAAGATGCAGCGAAACCAAGGTAAAACCATGTCCTCACGTCGTGGGGTTGGGCGGCAACAACTCATTACAGAAGTCAGACTGCAAAACCAGGACAGGTGGCGAACTGTGACGACACTAAGATCTGACTTTAAGGCTGCGCACAGTTCAAGTGTATCTGAGTACATAGAGCATCGAACACACCTAACGAATGGCCTCCACAACCGTCGACGCATCCGTGGGCCAATGTTAGCATTTGACTTCCGCAGCTACGACTCAAATGGGCACGTGAGCATCGTCACAAGACTGGCACAGTGGCAGAGCGTTTCATGGTCCGATGAATCCCAACAGATTCTTCATATTGCCGATGGGAGGGCGCCAATCCATCGTCTTCCAGGTTAACAGCGCCTTGACACCTGTACTGCGGGATGGAGATAAGATGGCGGCGGCTCCATTATGCTCTGGAGAACATTCACGTGAGCATCCGTGGGTCCAGTCTAGCTTCTGCAAGGCACCTTAACGGCAGGGAGTACACTGTTTGGAGACCAAGTACATCCCATCATGATGATTACGTTTCCTGACAGCTGTGGGATTTTCAGCAAGGTAATGCACCATGTCACGAGACCAGGAGTGTGGTGGAGTGGTTTCACAAACACCCCAACCCGCCAGATCTGTACCCTACCGAACACACGTGGGATGTGACCGAACGTGGCTTCAGAGCTTATCGCTCCCCTTCCCAGAATTTACGGGAATTGGGTGATTCGTGTGTGCAGATGAACTCCAGTGACCTATCAAGGTGTCACTGCTTCCTTGCCACGACGTGACAGCGCTGTTATCCGTGCCAAAGGTAGACATACCGGCTATTAGATAGGTCGTCATATGTTCTGTCTGATCAGTGTATGTGTAAAGCCCGTATGAAGCAAAGTTCATGGGCAACTGAAGCCAAATATATTCAAAACGTATGTTTATGATAATACTGCTGTACAAATTAATAATGAAAGCGAACATACATTGTATGATTTGCAATTATTAATAATACACCCACTACTTGATTTATACGGATTTATTTAATTGTTAGTATTTGTCCTGTTATAAGACAAATATTTCGACTATATAATACTACGCCCCTCATTTAAATATATGTTCATTAGCTATGAAAATATAGTTGCTTCATAAAGGCGTAAAATTATCTTAAGGTGAGATCTGAAACTCTTCATTGGAAATGATCGTGCATGGATGAGGGCAATGAGATTTGGACAGTGAACCACCAACGATAAAGGACAGCGTCTCCTTGAGTGTTCAGATGAACATAACATGATACAACAATCATAATCTTTCAAGTGCATAAAATAAAACACTGCACCTGGAAAGTCAATGTTATAATGACAGCCATCTCATCGATTTTATATTAACGTTGAGAGCGTAAAGATATCAAATAAAGTCTAACAACAGTTCTCCAGAACTAGACGTAGACACCGAAAATGAGTGTATGTTTGTAAGGTCTAATTTAAGATTTAATATAAACCAGAAAACTAAAACAAATAGTTGGAATATTGAAAAAAACTGGAAGTTAAAAGAACAGATTTTGCTACTAGAGTAAGCATTGTTACTAATTTCAGTAATGCTTTAACATCGCTGTGCCGTTTTTGATACATCTTGGAGTTGCTCACCATGTTCAGATCCATTATTCCAGCATCAAGGTCTTTCTTCCACTCTCTTCTACTTGTGTAGCGCTCCACATAAGGTGTCGCTTCCTTCGTTTTCTTCCTGCAGGGAAGACACGAACAGCACAAGATGCTGCGTAGCACCTAAGAAGCCAAAAAAAAAATTACTATACGCGTAAACCAGTGCCCATACATTAAGACAAATGCATGTGTTTTCGAATTAGTTTTAAGTTACATCAAGTGAGCAGTTGTGAGATACAATGGAGGCTCACTCAGTATCCTCCTGCTTCATTTATCCCAGGCGGACTGGAATTCCATATTACCAAGCCGTAACACAGTGTCAGTGTTCAGGACGTCCACGACGACTGGCAGCTGCAGTTAACTCCGAGATAATATCTGGAGTATCATATTAACAAATGAGGTATATTTCCTTATCCGAGCAGAGTTAGACATGAGAGACGTAAGAATTTTAACTCTAATCATTATTTCCAGTCATAATTTTCATTGTTCTTCAGTGGCATAGTCGGTCAGCCGTAGACAACAGAGATAGCCTGCTACAAGAAATCCATCTAAAAAATGTGTGTGGTGCTTCGATTTCCGAAACATGATCCAAACTAGATAGGCATATCACCTGTAGAAGGTACTTTGTTATTAGGTCAGGCAGACGCGACTCTAAAGGGGGTGCCGCTGTCCTGCTGCGGCAGGAATTACTTTCTCGGATATACACATCAGTTCCCCTACCGCAGGACTGCAGATATCGGTAGCACGAATTAAATTACGTTCTGTATTATCCAACCCGTTAGCCGGTTTTTAATACCCGAGAACTGACATAGGTGAAGTACGAGTGGAAAGTACTGTTGCTCCAAATTGAGCAACCGCTGGTGCTCTGCGTGAATTTCAGCGCTCACACCTCTATTTAGGGAAATTCGTGTACGGGAGACCCAGGACAGAGCTCACCTGATGTAATGGAAGGCAGTCACCACACAGTCCTCAACTACGGCTCTCCTGTCCTGGAGTCTCTCACGTAAATCTTGCCACCAAAAGTGAATATTTATACTCGGTAGATATTGTATATTGCATCAAAAATCAGGATAAGGTAACTTTTCCTGTTATTTGGACGATGGAAGCGACAACAAGAGACGTTGAATTCTTTCCTGTAAGTCATTGGAACATAAATAACAAAAACTGACACTTCTTCAAAAAGTAATAATACAGTTGCTGAAGTAAGTTTACCAGAGACCGGCTCAGTGTAAGTATCTTACTACACATTCTTTAGAGTATTAAATGCGAAAGACTTCTAGTATCAAAAGCTACATTTAACTTGTGGTGTCACCGCCAGACACCACACTTGCTAGGTGGTAGCCTTTAAATCGGCCGCGGTCCATTAGTATACGTCGGACCCGCGTGTCGCCACTGTCAGTAATTGCAGACCGAGCGCCACCACACGGCAGGTCTAGAGAGACGTACTAGCACTCGCCCCAGTTGTACAGCCGACTTTGCTAGAGATGCTACACTGACGAAGACTCTCTTAATTGCCGAGAAGATAGTTAGCATAGCCTTCAGCTAAGTCAATTGCTACGACCTAGCAAGGCGCCGTATTCAATTGATATTTATTATATGAAGCATGAATCATCAAGAGCGATGTTCTACAATTGTGGATTAAAGTTAAGTATTCCAGAAGCTACGTACTTTTCTTTATAGCATTCATCACGTATCCTGCTTCAGACCTCACGCCAGCCTGCGTGAGTTTAAGCGCGTGCCTTTCGGCTTCCTCTCATTGTGTCTAGGATGTCTTGTCTAGACACAACATAACTTACTTACATGTTAAGAACTCCGTGGTACGGTGGAATACGGAGTACTCAGCAGTGACTGTCGAACGTCGTCTAGAACGTAAGAAGGGTAAATTCTTCTCATCTATGGGAGATCACCCGTGAAACTGGGATGTAAATGCTCGAACTAACATGTTTTAAAAATTGTGAAAACTTCTTAACTGGATAAATTCTCCCCAGCAGTCATCGCATATGATCATTTCCTAAGACCCCCGTTCCAGATGTTGTTGTGGTTGTTGTGGTCTTCAGTCCTGAGACTGGTTTCATGCAGCTCTCCATGCTACTCTATCCTGTGCAAGCTTCTTCATTTCCCAGTACCTACTGCAACCTACATCCTTCTGAATCTGCTTGGTGTATTCATCTCTTGGTCCCCCTCTACCATTTTTAGCCTCTACGCTACCCTCCAATACTAAATTGGTGATCCCTTGATGCCTCAGAACATGTCCTACCAACCGATCCATTCTTCTAGTCAAGTTGTACCACAAACTTCTCTTCTCCCCAATTCTGTTTAATACTTCCTCATTAGTTATGTGATCTACCCATCTAATCTTCAGCATTCTTCTGTAGCACCACATTCCGAAAGCTTCTATTCTCTTCTTGTCTTAACTTTTTATCGTCCATGTTTCACTTCCATACATGGCTACACTCCATACAAATACTTTCAGAAACGACTTCCTGCCACTTAAATCTATACACGACGTTAACAAATTTCTCTTCTTCAGAAACGCTTTCCTTGCCATTGCCAGTCTACATTTTATATCCTCTCGACTTCGACCATCATCAGTTATTTTGCTCCCAAAATAGCAAAAGCCCTTTGCTAAATTAAGTGTTTCATTTCCTAATCTAATACCCTCAGCATCACCCGACTTAATTCGACTACATTCCTTATCCTCGTTTTGCTTTTGTTGATGTTCATCTTATATCCTCCTTTCAAGACACTATCCATTCCGTTCAACTGCTCTTCCAAGTCCTTTGCTGTCTCTGACAGGATTACAATCTCATCGGCGAACCTCAACGTTTTTATTTCTTCTCCATGGATTTTAATACCTACTCCGAATTTTTCTTTTGTTTCGTTCACTGCTTTCTCAATATAGAGATTGAATAACATCGGGGAGAGGGTACAACACTGTCTCACTCCCTTCTCAACCACTGCTTCCCTTTCATGCCCCTCGACTCTTATAACTGCCATTTGGTTTCTATACAAATTGTAAATAGCCTTTCTCTCCCTGTGTTTTACCCCTGCCACCTTCAGAATTTGAAAGAGAGTATTCCAGTCAACATTGTCAAAAGCTTTCTCTAAGTCTACAAATGCTAGAAACGTAGGTTTGCCTTTCCTTAATCTAGCTTCTAAGATAAGTCGTAGGGTCAGTATTGCCTCACGTGTTCCAATATTTCTACGGAATCCAAACTGATCTTCCCCTAGGTCGGCTTCTACTACTTTTTCCATTCGTCTGTAAAGAATTCGCGTTAGTATTTTGCAGCCGTGACTTATTAAACTGATAGTTCGGCAATTTTCACATCTGTCAACACCTGCTTTCTTTGGGATTGGAATTATTATATTCTTCTTGAAGTCTGAGGGTATTTCGCCTGTCTCATACATCTTGCTGACCAGATGGTAGAGTTTTGTCAGGACTTCACGCACTATCATACCTCCCATTTAATCTTCATTTACATCCTCTTCCATTTCCATAATATTGTCCTCAAGTACGTCGCCCTTGTATAGATCCTCTATATACTCCTTCCACCTATCTGCTTTCCCTTCTTTGCATAGAACTGGGTTTCCATCTGAGCTCTTAATATTCATACAAGTGGTTCTCTTTTCTCCGAAGGTCTCTTTAATTTTCCTGTAGGCAGTATCTATCTTACTCCTAGTGATATAAGCCTCCACATCCTTACATTTATCCTCTAGCCATCCCTGCTTAGCCATTTTGCACTTCCTGTCGATCTCATTTTTGAGACGTTTGTATTCATTTTTGCCTGCTTCATTTACTGCATTTTTATATTTTCTGCTTTCATCAATTAAATTCAATATCTCTTCTGTTACCCAAGGATTTCTACTAGCCCTCGTCTTTTTACCTACTTGATCCTCTGCTGCCTTCACTACTTCATCCCACAAAGCTACCCATTCTTCTTCTACTGTATTTCTTTCCCCCATTCCTGCCATTTGTTCCCTTACGCTCTCCCTGAAACTCTGTACAACCTCTGGTTTAGTCAGTTTGTCCAGGTCCCATCTCCTTAAATTCCCACCTTTTTGCAGTTTCTTCAGTTTTAATCTAGATTGTGGTCAGAGTCCACATGTGCCCCTGGAAATGTCTTACAATTTAAAACCTGGTTCCGAAATCTCTGTCTTACCATTATATAATCTATCTGAAATCTGTCAGTATCTCCAGGCTTCTTCCATGTATACAAATTCTTTTATGATTCTTGAACCAAGTGTTAGCTATAATTAAGCTTTGCTCTGTGTAAAATTCTACCAGGCGGCTTCCTCTTTCATTTCTTAGCCCCAATCCATATTCACCTACTACGTTTCCTTCTCTCCCTTTTCCTACTACCGAATTCGAGTCACCCATGACTATTAAATTTTCGTCTCCCTTCACTATCTGAATAATTTCTTTTATTTCGTCATACATTTCTTCAATTTCTTCGTCATCTGCAGAGCTAGTTGCCATATAAACGTGTACTACTGTAGCAGGCGTGGGCTTCGTGTCTATCTTGGCCACAATAATGCGTTCACTATGCTGTTTGTAGTAGCTTACCCGCATTCCTATTATTAAACCTACTCCTGCATTACTCATATTTGACTTTGTATTTATAATCCTGTATTCGCCTGACCAAAAGTCTTGTTCCTCCTGCTACCGAACTTCACTAATTCCCACTATATCTAACTTTAACCTATCCATTTCCCTTTTTAAATTTTCTAACCTACCTGCCCGATTAAGGGATCTGACATTCCACGCTCCGATCCGTAGAACGCCAGTTTTCTTTCTCCTGATAACGACGTCCTCCTGAGTAGTCCCCGTCCGGAGATCCGAATGGGGGACTATTTTACCTCCGGAATTTTTTACCCAAGAGGACGCCATCATCATTAACCATACAGTAGAGCTGCATGCCCTCGGGAAAAATTACGGCTGTACTTTCCCCTTGCTTTCAACCGTTCGCAGTACCAGCACAGCGAGGCTGTTTTGGTTAGTGTTACAAGGCCAGATCAGTCAATCATCCAGACTGTTGCCCCTGCAACTACTGAAAAGGCTGCTGCCCCTCTTCAGGAACCAAGCGTTTGTCTGGCCTCTCAACAGATACCCCACCGTTGTGGTTGCACCTACGGTACGGCTATCTGTATCGCTGAGGCACGCAAGCCTCCCCACCAACGGCAAGGTCAATGGTCATCTCTTTCAGATGAATGAGATAAATTAATACGGAAGTCCTCTATGAATTCAGTCCTTGTAATGTGTTATGCTCACTGTCCTCTGCTCTCTCTCGTGACAAATCGTCCCTTCACGACTTTTCTACGAACCTTATCGACATCTGAGTTAGAGTCTGCTACCTCCCTGAACAGTTCAAATAATGGTTCCAGTTCCCTAATCTAATTCGTATCTGGAAGTCCAACTTCCTTCATACATATCCCGTTGTCAGCTTGTCGGCGTTTACTAAAAGAGCTCTTGAAAAACTTATTTTGTTTTGTGTTCATATCTTTCCAAAGCGCAGTACCAAGTGTGTAAGAATAAAAAAAATTACTCTACAAACTCAAGAGGACTCCCTAAACGCTCAGATCAGCGCGCTACTCTGTTTTTAATACACACACGAGATATGAAGGACATCATTACACCAGATGTTAAATCTCTCCAGTATGCAAATGATTTATCGCTTTTCTTCTACACTTAAACACCAAATCTCTATACCTAATGCCAAGCAGAGCCATTTACACCTTCAATGACTGTATGACTGCCAACGACCTAACAGTTTGACTAAGAAATTTTCTACAGTTGTCATCAGCCCACTATGTAACCACGAAAAGAAGCAACATTAACGCAATGAGACCTGCAGCTGGAACTTGACGGTCTGACCACTGTAAGTCTGTCTTCGTCCGCTGCATCATCGATTAGAATGTTCGTTGTACCATACCGTTGCGAAAGGTGCACTTCATCAGTTTGTTTGTAGAATTCGGGTGCAGGCTTGTGGGCCTTGGAGAACTGCGATCAACTTACAAGAATGTCTTCCTAGGAGAAGTTGTCGAAGCCCTGCTGCATGACGACGTCAGTACTTGGAGAGATATTTTAATAGCCAAGTAGGGCAGCAGCCCAATACAGATTAATCATGCTCCTGCGACAAATGAGGGTGTATTCCACACACAAGGTCTGCATTGGAAATGAGGAGTGTTTGCCCTCTGCTAGTGAAAGCACTAGGTTCAGTGCACAGTATCTACAGTTAGGTTCAAACAGATAAATCCATAGACCAACTTAGAAATCCATTCCGGTATCAGACGTAAAATCTCGGTAGTCACTATTTACAGCACGATGAAAAATTGCTTTGGCACAATGAGTTCCAGTTTCATTGCCTACTTTAAACTTGACTGACGCACTTTGTTCACTTTTATATTGATTGCTTTTAATTTCATGGGTCTTCAGCAGAAAGATGCGTATTACTTCTCCCGCAGCTGAAGTATTCCTAAGAACTGCGTCTGCCGCCACCTTGTTAATATTTTACTGCAGAAGCGGCAGCGATTCGAAAGGCTCTGACATTAGGTATTTATGTGAGGCTCCAGAACCTGCTGTAGTCTAGGAATCAAAAAGCGTGTTCCATTCTATTCAGACTAGAGTGAAACAGTAAGATGAATATTCAGGTATTTGAAATTTTACTATAAGCATTGAGAAATAAACGAAAAGGCATGAGAATTTCATTCCAATGGGCCCCAGATCATGTATGGCTGGCTTAGGAGACTTAGTCTCAAAGCTGGCGAAGAATTCCAATGATTCTGGATGTGCGATGAACGTCGTTCTACCATCCTCAGATTTCCAGCTGTGGGCGACACTGCGATCCAGCCAGTAATTAGAAGGTTCTTCTGTCTTCGAGACTTTCAGCCTAGCAGGAAGCTGAAAACTATCTTGGCACTTATTCGTATAAACCATTAAGTTCATCCTAACCACTTACATTTGGTAGATGTCAGGGATATCCGTTTCTACGAGTGTCAGAACACACAAGAAAGAAGGAGACGCAAGTTACCATCTGTTTACCTACAAGTACTTGGAAATACATCAAAACTCTTTAGTGTAAAACCTTGTGAAATTGATGATTCCCATTCCAACAAGTGCTCATGTTTTGTTATATCATAGAGATCCTCAAATATCTTCCCCACTCCTTCTGATGCGTTTAAACTACATAGTAATTTTATTTTCTTCTAGCTCAGAAAAGTAAGTAAATTCGCTGTCCTCGATTGTGGCTTGTACTTCACACCACGTGCTTTCTGTTCATCACGTACTTTCGTTTCTGCAAGCTCCCAGTAGGTCGACTGAAGAAACATGTTTATCGCAGCGTTAGCATGGTTTTAAGAAATACAGGTAATTTCTGTACTTTTGGACTGGATTGATTATAGAAAATGCTTCAAAATATTAATATACCCTGCGCTATAGCGAAAGAGATCATTTATTTCCTCAAATCAACACAGCGATGCTGTTTATAGGTGTAGCGCTATGTCTCCATTCGGCACATTCACAGTAGAGAATACGAGACGTAGAAGAGAGCGAAGAAGAAAAGGCAGAATATGACGACAAAGATTACGCATTTCCAATGAGGTAACGCACCAGAACATTAAAGCCCATGCCAACGGAACATTAAGCATGTTTCATATAGTACATCTACCTGAGATGTCGAATAAAACTTGTAAAAGTTGATTCTGATTGTTTTGCCTGGTTTTAACGATACCTGTCTGAAGTCAGGCATAGAGACTTGGCCTATAAGTGTAGAAAAAGGCATAAATCATCTGCATACTGGAGAGTGTTAACCTCTGGTGTAATGATGTTCTTCATATCACATTTGTGTAATTTGTGTAGTGCAATAAATGCAAAATACGTTTTCGTTTCAGAGAAAGAGAAACAAGGAACTATTCTTCCAGTTCCATAACAAATAGAGTCAACGACCTTGTCGCAGTGAAGACACCGGTTCACCGAAGTCAAACGCTGTCGGGCTGGGCTAGCACTTGGATGGGCCACCATGCAGTTTCCCGTTCGCTGTTGGCAAGCGAGATGTACTCAGCCCTTGTGAGGCAAACTGAAGAGCTACTTGTTTGAGAAGTTGCGGCTTTGGTCTTATAAACTGACACACGGCCGGGGGAGCGGTGTGCTGACCCCATGCCCCTCCATATCCGCATCCAGTAACGCCTGTGGTCTTAGGATGACACGGCGGCCGGTCGGTACCGTTGGGCCTTCATAGCCTGTTCGGATGGAGAGAGAGAGAGAGATAGCAAATAGAAGAAACAGTATAAAGGACCATATACATAGGGACTTGCAAAAGTAAGTGACACATGTCGGCCCATGCTTGTGCAACAAGTGTGACGCATTGTCAGAAGACAGTACATACTCTGGGTATCTTGCAGACACAGTTCTCCAGTAATACAGATAATAAGTGAGAGTGAAATCACGAGACAGCTGGACACGTACTCCAAGTTTGAATTACGCGGGACAGTACGATCATTGTGGGCATAACGTCTGACACACAGGTTAGCCGTGAATTCTGACGCTGTATGGACTACATTCAATATCGCGTTCAGCAACAGTGAAATTCTGCCAACAGTTTGACCAAAGCCGGACAGATGAGGGTCATGCTGATTGCCAATGGAGGCCATCGACTTGTACGTCTACCATAGACGGCAATGTGAAGGTATCGAGGAACTGGTTCACACCAGTCACAAATTTTCCGACGATGAAGACATTTACACAGCTGTTCTACAATGGCTGCGTGGCAGGAGCGGGTTTCTATAGTCAAAAAAGTGAGCGACTGTTAAAACATTTCGAGTCTTGCTTACAGAGCTTTGATGACTGTGTTGCAAAACATTGTCACGTATCTGTGTTTGTTTGAAGTTTAATGCAGCAATCAATATAATGTACTTGGCGTGACATAACAACGTGCAACGTTCTTTCTGAAGGCGCTGGAGTGAACAATTTTCTGATAGTATTTTATGACATAATAATTAACTAACATTTTGCGGTACTTACGTAAAAATGTGTATCTATTTCAGTTGTCAGATTACAAATAAAATATCTAAAGATAATCCGTGAAAATATGTTATTATGAGGATGTAAAACGAGTTTGATGATGATGTAGCATATATGAGTATACTTGCCCTAATACTTTTATGATTCATAATAATTTTTTAAAATTTGTTATTTCAGTCTCATTCGGTCCCAGAACATTTAATTGACAACCAATACAAAATTTTCGTTCGCAAAACCAAAGCTCAGAACCGAGGAGAATAAATAAAGCTCCTGTTTGAAATTTTAGGCTTTCCCGGAGTAATCAGAATGGGAAGTCTGTCAGAGACCTGTATACTACGAAGACCTGCAACCTTGGCATCAGTTTTCAACAGGACTCAGCAGCAGCCACTCTGGCCGGCTCTGTGGTCTTTCAGCACTTTTTGTGTAGGCATAGATCATGTAATTTATATGCACATCACACTTAAGCACGTTTACATAACTATATTTCAATTGCGCCTTTCATGTTATTGATATATCACTGCATCCAAATTAGCACACTGAAGATTGTAAACTTGGCAACACGCAAATACAAGTTAGAAAATCTAAATTGTGTCGTTATTACTCATACTTACTCCCAAACCTCCGATATCAGACACTCAGATCGGTACCAAACGTTGTGTGTCAATACCAACCAAAACGCCGATTTAGTTCGTGCTGGGTGCTGTCGTCCAATTGAACATTCATAAACGATAATTAAAAGTAACACCAGCACAGTGGAGTATAGGAGAAGCGTATCTGTGATAAAACGCCACAGAGAGCTACGATAGGTGAGTGGGTAAGGCGTTAGCTCCTCGTCTTAAACGTCCCGAGTTCGAAGCACACTGATGGCGACATTTTTAAAACAGTTTACGCGTGAAATTGTTATAAGGGATAATATATGCCTTGCATGTAACAGGACGTTTCGGAGTCTGTAGCAATGTTATTTTTGCTGGCCACCATATCCCGTTATTAGACTCCAGGAACGAAGGAAAGCGTAGGGGGTGCAACGAACATAGTTTATTTATTTTCCTTTTCTCTCATTAATACCACCGAGAATAGCAGGTTGATATTCTATCGACACACAACGTTTGGTATTGATCTGCTTCACATCTGGAGGTTTGGGTGTTAGTGCTAAAATGCTATGAAAGGCGGGAGGATCATCACATAGAGCCGACGACGATGTAGTTTGGCTACACATGTTGCAAGGTATTGACTTCCAACGCCTAAAAAAACATATGTGACATATTTTCCTGAACCTGTAAACCACTATAACACGTTCCGAAATACTTCACGTTAATGATAATGCTAAGCCAAGAATCACAGCCAGTATGAACGTTCTTACTACGGACTATTTCAGTTTTGTCTCTCACTACGTATGGTCGTAAGTAGTGGAAAACAAACTACTGATACTGTCAGGGAACAGTGATGATGATACAACAACTGTGTTTTTTTTATTTACCTCTTCTTAGCATTCTTCTCACATGCATCTGACAACGTATTTGCATTCCCTTCCACTTTCTTTTGGAATGAACCCAATCACTTACGGTAATGAGGCAAGTTGGTTCGTACATGCAGAGAAAACTGTTTATTTAATTTGGATGCTCGTTTAGCTATTGCAGTTTTACATTTACGTTGAAAAGGATTCCATAATTACTGGACATAAATCGGTTAGTTCTGATCCTTAAAAAAAAAGAAAGAAAAAAAAGACATAGGACATGAGTCTGCAAGTTGTACTCCATTGAAGATGCGTAAGTTGATTGCAAATTCGCTTAAATAATCGGAATTATCTATCAGTCACTTCGTTGGCCATACTGGCACAGAAATGCAAGACGATAAGAGAAGACCATATTGCTGAATTCGATTTTCCGAAAATCACAAAAGATCGTAATTCGGATGCTACTTTCAGTCATTGCACAAACGTGGAAGTGTTAGTTTCGAGACAAGTATTCAGGATATAGGAAATCAACTGAAATCCCTTGCCAGAGGAAACGCATCAAGGTCGGATGAGAAGGCTGGAACATTCTACAGAGTCACTCAAAGAAGTTGCACCCCTTCGATTACCAGTTTATTATAGGTCGCTGGGTAACTAGGTATCTGGAGCAACTGACGGTACCAAGCGATGGGAAAAGAAGCGTAGGTCAATCCAGATTTTAGAAGAAGTCGTCGGGCAGATTCACATGATAATACGGCGCTACTGACAACGTCCGTCTGTTGTAGATCTGTGGAACAAGTTTTATGCTCACTCATTTGGACTTTTCAGCACAAAGAAAATCTGTAAAAGAGTCTTCTGCAGACAGAGATCTTGACCGACTTAACAAATAGTTCGGAAGCTGACTCAACCTGTAATTATATACCATCGGGATTTTTCTCATTACGTAGGCGTTAACTGATGCATGCTATTTAAAAAGTTTCAGATATTCTTGCAGGATGTAGTATTATTCAAAACTGAAAGAAGAAAATAATGACGTGTTCGGAAACAAGAACATTTTGAGATATAGGTCGTTAAATATCCCCAGTTCACTGTCTCCGTATATTTACAAATAACGCGGCATTCTCACGTGATGGCACAGTAAATTACGGCGGTACGGTCGTGAGGGTTGCTGCAAACGTGGCTTTGTGGGGTCATGATTGCTTCAGCATCAGTTAATGCACAGCAGTTGCAGGCGACAGACTCACTGAGCGAGACACTTATCCAAACAGGTGAACAAGTGCTTTGTATTACCGATTACCGGTCCTATTGCAGAACTGTGCACAGCGGGGCACCATACCGCACCGTTTCTTAGGCGATATCCTCGCCGAGTAGGTACGGTATCATGTCCCCATCATTCACCGGAGACGAATGTGCCGGATTTCTGGCTGCGGAGGCATTTAAGGTCATCGCTGTATGCCCAGTCCATCGACAAAGTGCGAACGTAACAGGAGCGTGTGACCAATGCACGTAACGCAATCCGGACAGAGGCAGGTGTATTTGAAAGAGAGAGTGCTTAACAGAGAAGGATGACTATGATACGATAATATCACATGCCGCCCTACTTATTATGTCTAGCTGAGAATTACCTGGACTGTTGAGATAAGTAATAAAGAGTTGAAACGTCCTGGCGGATCATACCTGTGTGCCGGACCGAGACTCTAACTCGGGACCTTTGCATTTCGCGGGTAAGTGCTCTACCGTCTGAGCTACCCAAGTATGACCGAAGTTTGGAAGGTAGGAGACGAGATACTGGCGGAATTAAAGCTGTGATGACGGGTCGTGTGTCATGCTTGGGTACCTCAGATGGGTTTACTCCCACGTCTAGCAGTCGCCTCGATCGCTTTTACCTGTTCGACTCCTTGTGTGGGCAGCTTCTGGATGTTACTGTGATACCAGCCTGTTTTACTGATCACTGAGCCGTAGCCGTCACGTTTAATTACGAGCGGCAACCGGTTAAATTGTTTCGTCCTCACTGGTTGCTCAGTATAGCCTATTTGCAGGATACCTCTCTTGGTGTAGTCCTGGAGGACGTATGGGTTCGTTGTTCTCGCGCTATGGACCGATACTCGTCTATTGTGGCATGGTGGACACTGCATGTCAAACCACAAATCCGTAGGGCTCTCGTGCGTTTTGGAGCTGCGAAGGTGGCAGACGATCGACGAACGCCAGAATTATACTACTCAGTCTTACGTCAACTGTACGATAGTGCTACGCATGCTCCTCTACGGGTTACTGATACACAGTGCATCAAAGCCAGATTGCTGCAGCTCAAACGCATTGAAATGGAGGGACTGCAGATGAGGTCTCGACCACGTCCCCTTTTACAAGACGAATTGACGCCACTATACCATCTAGTGCGTTTACTGGCGCGCCGGAAACGTGTGTGCCTTGCCTATCTCACGACCGCTGACGTCCGCATGTTCACCTCTCACCGTGACATTTCCGACTTTATTTACACCTATTTTACTGATCTGTACCAGACCCATGTCCCGGCTGAAAACTCTCTCGACGACTTTACATCCTTGATGCATCGCGTCGTCACTCCTCAATTAAATGACGCTTCTGCGTCCCTTTCACAAGGGCGATGTATATGATGTTGTTACAGGATCTCAGTCGCACAAGTAGAGTGGATTAGGTGGTATTCCCAAGGAGTTTTATGTTCAATTTTGGCCACTCATTGGTGACACCTTAACGTTAATGGTAAATGAAGTGATGCGGTGAGTCTCACTTCCTGCTCCTTTTCAGGAAGGTAAACTGGTGCTCCTCCGAAAACCACAGATTTTGATTCCCTCCGTCCTATTACTCTCCTGAACTCCAATTATAAAATCGTCGCTCGAGCGATTAATATCCGTTTCTCTAAGCTGCTCGATACTATTATTGCCACCCACCAAAGCTGTGTGCCTGGACGCACGATACTGACTTCTGCTCTCGAATGTCGCGATGTAATTTCGGTGGCCGCTCTCGCTAATATCCCATGAGCTTTGCTTTTTCTTAATTTCTAAAAAGCGCTTGATCGTGTCAGCCATGCTTTTCTAACGAGAGTGCTCACTGTCGGCTTTAATAATGATCCTCGACATGTCTTAACTCGCCTTTTTACCGGTATCAGGGTCTCGGTGATTGTGAATGGTCACCCTACCCCCCCCCCCCCCCCCCCGGATATCGATCAGACGGGCTTTACCCCAGGGAAGCCCCTTATCCATGTCCCTTTTTGTCTTGTTCTTACAGCCCTTACTTCGCCGCCTCAACATGCAATTACGTGGCAGGACTATATTGGGGGAACTTTTTCGGTCCGTGCATACGCCGATGACGTCATGGTTTCAGTACGACATGTCCAGGACATACCGAGGCTTAAAGATACCTTGGATTCATTTTGTCGTCTTGCTGGTGCTCGCAATAATGATCGTAAATGAACGTTCCTACTGTTGAGAGGATTCAATAATGTCGTCATTCCTTAGGCGAAAGTCGTCAATCGCCAAGACCTTAGGGATCTTAGTGGATCGCAATCCGATCAAAATGACGACACTAAATTGGCGTGAGGTTGCGAGTCGTGTTCATGGGGCGATCGTTGAACGTGAATGCCGTTCGCTTAGCCTCCTTCACAAGGTACGGGTTTTAGAAACCTATGTCTTCAGTAAACTGTATTAAGTTGCGCAGATCTTCCCGCTTCCCGCGATGATGGTCCGCAGACTGAAACAGGTGTCTGGTCGATTCCTGTGGCGCCGCCATATCTTTCGTGTCCAGTACGAAGTAGTGGCCAGGCCTCGAAAGCTTGGAGGATTCGCTCTTTCCGATATCAAAATGAAGACATCCCTCTTATTTGCCTGCCGCAACGTTTTAACCTGTACGCGGGGGGCTCTGCATTCAGTTACCTCTCGTTTACTTTTCCGCCTCCGGCCAGTCTGTCTGACCCCTCCTGTTGATGTTGGACGGATTAATACTAAATTACGGAACATTCGTGAATATTGTCTAATTATCGGTGCTGACATACTTTCTATGACGCACATTAATACGAGCATGCTGTCACTTTGTTGGGGTGCACCATTTTCCCTTTCTTTTGTTCTACTTGCTTCCCCATTAACGTGTTGGAAAACCATCTCCTCTCATCTTAGTCTTCCTGTATTTCGGATGGAGATGGCTTCAACGTGGTATAAGGCCATTCACAGTCTCATACCTTACTGGTGATCGTCTTTTTGGTATTGGGCTTCGTCCGACTGATCAGTGCGAGGAATGTCATCAGACTGACGCCTTACTTCACAGGTTTGTTGTTTGCAGACGGGATCATTGGCTCTGCTTCCGCCGTCAATTAGCTTTCCCTTACTCGAGGGCCTGAAACTGCTTTCCCAGACGACATTCTCCTACATCCGGACATTTCCTTTTTTCCTTTCCTTCAGACGAAAACAAACATGATTGTCTGGCTCTTGGATTACTATGTTCACAATGTCGTTGAAGGTGGGAATGACCCAGATCCCCGCGTTTTTCACCATTATCTGAGAACAGCAGTTGCCGCGATTCCGAACGCTTTTTGCGAATATGCTTTTTCTCGCGTTTAACCGTCCGGGTGTTGGTTAAGCTCCCCTGTGATCCCTGTTTCTCCCCTGAGCTTGAGTCCCCTCCCTTGTAACTTTGTTTTGTCACTTTTTTTCTTCCACGTGTATATAAAAATCTGACAAGAAGGGTGTGATAATGGGCTAGTCTTCCCCTTTAGAATTTAATAATTGTTTGTGCTTGAACTAATTTGTTGATTTGCTTTTTGCAGCTGATATTAAATCATGATTAGACTATGGTTGTCTCATTTTCCTGAAAATACCAAGTCAATCTGAAATTAAAAAAAAGATCGTAAGAACTTCCCGCGAAAGGCAAAGGTCCCGAGTTCGAATCTCGGTCCGGCACACTGTTTTAATCTGACAGGAAGTTTCATATAAGCGCACACTCCGCTGAAAAGTGAAATTTTCATTCTGGGATGAAGAGTTTCTCTGCAGAAGGCGTCCGGACAGGAATATGTGGAAAACAGAGGCCATAAGAAGAGACACATTGATAGAACGTGTGTTGAGACACCAGGAAATAGTTTTCTTGACACTAGGCGGATCTATAGAGGTTCAAAACTGTAGGGGAAGACAGAGCAAGGAATATGTACGACAGATAATGGAAGACGTTTCATGGAAGTACCCGTCTGCTATGAAGAGCTTCGCAAAGAGAGAGGTAAGTGGCGTTCTGCATAAACTCAAGCAGCAGACAAATGATATAAAATAATAGAAACTAAAATTAATATTATGTGATTATACAACAGTTTTGAAGAATCCGTTTCAGAGTTCAACCAGCCAAAAAATACCATCCGAAACAACAATCGCCAACCAAGGCGTAGTAGCAATAGATGTATTTGGGTATAACAATAAAGAGAGAGAATAATAAACACACATTTGACTTCTTCAGAAAGTCAACAGCCACAGACATTATTATACCTGCTTCATCCAGCAACCCGCCGAATCAAAAATTAGCTGCCCTACGACACATGTTAGACAGACTAAATAACATCCCACTCAGCAAAGAGAACTACGACAAAGAATTACAAACAGTACAATTCATAGCCACAAAAAATGATTACAGCACCCATATAATACAATAACGCAATCAAAAAATTAAAACACAGCTAAAGAGAAATCAAGACATGCAGAGAGCACAGAAACCCACGTACAATACATTACACATGGAAAAACAAAACAATGACACCTATGACATTAATAACAAAAATCAACACACAGGATAGCAAAAATACTACGGAAACAGGGATTACAAAGAGCTTACAGAACAAGAAACACACTCCAGTAACATTTACAAACAACAGACAAACCAGATAAATACCAAGGATCAGGTATATACCAGCTATAGTGCCAAGAATGTAAATCAATACATCTAGGGATGACAAGCAGGAACCTCAAAGCTAGATATAAAGAACACACAAGAAATTTAAAACATGAAGATAGCCATTCTACCTTCGCTAAACACCTTATAAAACATGGACAACAACCATCCAACATGGAATGTGACATGACAGTTATGAGAGTGAATATCTACAACGCAAAGCTCCTGACATTGCAAGAAAACTATCACATAAAATGAGCCATTCCAATAGAAGAGACGGTACTTAGCGACCAAATCCATATAAACCATAACTCTCTCATCATGGTAGCCACCAAAACTATAACAAACAGAGATGTAACCAGGGTACATTATTAATGAATATCCTTCCCTCACCTCTCTCTCTCTCTCTCCCTCTCTCTCTCTCCCACACCCCACCCCACGCGCACACACACACACACACACACACACACACACACATACAGAAACATGTACTCATATTTATTAAGAATAATAATAATACATTTACACAACATGGACTGTGACATGACAGTTATCAGAGTGAATAATCACAACAGAAAGCTCCTGACATTGCAAGAAAACTGTCACATACAATGAGCCATTGCAATGGAAGAGAAGGTATTCAACGACCAAATCCATATAAACCATAACTCTATGATCATACTAGCCACCAAAACAATAACAAACCGAAATGTATTCAGGATAAATAATTAATGAATATCCTTCCCCTCACCTCCACCCCCCCCCCCCACACACACACACACATACAGAAACATGAACTCATACTTATTAAAAATAATAATAATACGTTTACACACAGCAAACCACACACACACATATATTTACTATAAAAAATTACAGTACACACAGAAAAATAGATACACACACGTAATCTCGTATCTATTTAAAAAAATTACATTTACACACAGCAGAATACACACACACGCCCCCCATCCCCCGGGCGCGCGCTCACACACACACACACACACACACACACACACTCACAGAGAGAGAGAGAGAGAGAGAGAGAGAGAGAGAGAGAGAGAGAGAGAGAGAACAAATGAAAACATGAAACACAACACAAACAAAAGACGGACAAACACACAACAACAGTTGGCAAGGCTACATACTCGTACCATAAACCGCACATATGTTTATCTGCAAATGCAAATTGAAAGTGAAACATCCGATGTGACAAATGTGGAACGCCAGAAATCGGCCAGCTGGAGTACGGAAACTGACAAATACATCTCCAGGACCACACACATGTGTTAACACAGCTGGAAATCGTAAATAACACCGAACGATACTTTCACAATACGCATCTTATGCTACAGAAGTTATTTCTAGCCTAAAAATCAAGAGAAAAACAAGACAAAATGTAATATAGCAGCATATTATATCCATCATATAATATGTTCATTGTTGTTGTTGTTGTGGTCTTCAGTCTTGAGACTGGTTTCATGCAGCTCTCCATGCTACTCTATCCTGTGCAAGCTTCTTCATCTCCCAGTACCTACTGCAACCTACATCCTTCTGAATCTGCTTAGTGTATTGATCTCTTGGTCTCCCTCTACGGTTTTTAACCTCCACGCTGCCCTCCAATGCTAAATTTGTGATCCCTTGATGCCTCAAAACATGTCCTACCAACCGATCCCTTCTTCTAGTCAATTTGTGCCACAAACTTCTCTTCTCCCCAATCCTATTTAATACCTCCTCATTAGTTACGTGATCTACCCATCTAATCTTCAGCATTCTTCTGTAGCACCACATTTCAAAAGCTTCTATTCTCTTCTTGTCCAATCTATTTATCGTCCATGTTTCACTTCCATACATGGCTACACTCCATACAAATACTTTCAGAAACGACTTCCTGACACTTAAATCTATACTCGATGTTATCAAATTTCTCTTCTTCAGAAACGATTTCCTTGCCATTGCCAGTCTACATTTTATATCCTCTCTACTTCGACCATCATCAGTTATTTTACTCCCAAAATAGCAAAACTCCTTTACTACTTTAAGTGTCTCATTTCCTAATCTAATACCCTCAGCATCATCCGACTTAACTCGACTACATTCCATTATCCTCGTTTTGCTTTTGTTGATGTTCATCTTATATCCTCCTTTCAAGACACTGTCCATTCCGTTCAACTGCTCTTCCAAGTCCTTTGCTGTCTCTGACAGAATTACAATGTCATCGGCGAACCTCAAAGTTTTTACTTCTTCTCCATGGATTTTAATACCTACTCCGAATTTTTCTTTTGTTTCCTTTACTGCTTGCTCAATATACAGATTGAATAACATCGGGGAGAGGCTACAACCCTGTCTCACTCCTTTCCCAACCACTGCTTCCCTTTCATGCCCCTCGACTCTTACAACTGCCATCTGGTTTCTGTACAAATTGTAAATAGCCTTTCGCTCCCTGTATTTTACCCTTGCCACCTTCAGAATTTGAAAGAGAGTATTCCAGTTAACGTTGTCAAAAGCTTTCTCTAAGTCTACAAATGCTAGAAACGTAGGTTTGCCTTTTCTTAATCTTTCTTGTAAGATAAGTCTTAAGATTAGTATTGCCTCACGTGTTCCAACATTTCTACGGAATCTAAACTGATCTTCCCCGAGGTCCGCTTCTATCAGTTTTTCCATTCGTCTGTAAAGAACTCGCGTTAGTATTTTGCAGCTATGACTTATTAAACTGATAGTTCGGTAATTTTCACATCTGTCAACACCTGCTTTCTTTAGGATTGGAATTATTATATTCTTCTGGAAGTCTGAGGGTATTTCGCCTGTGTCATACATCTTGCTCACCAGATGGTAGAGTTCTGTCATGACTGGCTCTCCCAAGGCCATCAGTAGTTCTAATGGAATGTTGTCTACTCCTGGGGCCTTGTTTCGACTCAGGTCTTTCAGTGCTCTGTCAAACTCTTCACGCAGTATCTTATCCCCCATTTCACCTTCATCTACATCCTCTTCCATTTCCATAATATTGTCCTCAAGTACATCGCCCTTGTATAAACCCTCTATATACTCCTTCCACGTTTCTGCCTTCCAATCTTTGCTTAGAACTGGGTTGCCATCTGAGCTCTTGATATTCATACAAGT
Organism: Schistocerca americana; assembly: GCF_021461395.2. NCBI lineage: Eukaryota > Metazoa > Arthropoda > Insecta > Orthoptera > Acrididae > Schistocerca > Schistocerca americana. Next base: position 66,183,647 of record NC_060121.1, read on the forward strand.
GGTTCTCATCTCTCCAAAGGTCTCTTTAATTTTCCTGTAGGCAGTATCTGTCTTACCCCTAGTGAGACAAGCCTCTACATCCTTACATTTGTCCTCTAGCCATCCCTGCTTAGCCATTTTGCACTTCCTGTCGATCTCATTTTTGGGACGTTTGTATTCCTTTTTGCCTGCTTCATTTACTGCATTTTTATATTTTCTCCTTTCATCAATTAAATTCAATATTTCTTCTGTTACCCAAGGATTTCTATTAGCCCTCGTCTTTTTACGTACTTGATCCTCTGCTGCCTTCACTACTTCATCCCTCAGAGCTACCCATTCTTCTTCTACTGTATTTCTTTCCCCCATTCCTGTCAATTGTTCCCTTATGCTCTCCCTGAAACTCTGTACAACCTCTGGTTCTTTCAGTTTATCCAGGTCCCATCTCCTTAAATTCCCGCCTTTTTGCAGTTTCTTCAGTTTCAATCTGCAATTCATAACCAATAAGTTGTGGTCAGAATCCACATCTGCCCCTGGAAATGTCTTACAATTTGAAACCTGGTTCCTAAATCTCTGTCTTACCATTATGTAATCTGTCTGATACCTTTTAGTATCTCCAGGATTCTTCCAGGTATACAACCTTCTTTCATGATTCTTGAACCAAGTGTTAGCTATGATTAAGTTATGCTCTGTGCAATATTCTACAAGGCGGCTTCCTCTTTCATTTATTAGCCTCAATCCACATTCACCTGCTATGTTTCCTTCTCTCCCTTTTCCTATCGACGAATTCCAGTCACCCATGACTATTAAATTTTCGTCTCCCTTCACTACCTGAATAATTTCTTTTATCTCATCATACATTATTAAACCTATATAATTATTAAACCTACTCCTGCATTACTCATATTTGACTTTGTATTTATAATCCTGTATTCGCCTGACCAAAAGTCTTGTTCCTCCTGCTACCGAACTTCACTAATTCCCACTATATCTAACTTTAACCTATCCATTTCCCTTTTTAAATTTTCTAACCTACCTGCCCGATTAAGGGATCTGACATTCCACGCTCCGATCCGTAGAACGCCAGTTTTCTTTCTCCTGATAACGATGTCCTCCTGAGTAGTCCCCGTCCGGAGATCCGAATGGGGGACTATTTTACCTCCGGAATTTTTTTACCCAAGAGGACGCCATCATCATTAACCATACAGTAGAGCTGCATGCCCTCGGGAAAAATTACGGCGGTAGTTTCCCCTTGCTTTCAGCCGTTCGCAGTACCAGCACAGCAAGGCTGTTTTGGTTAATGTTACAAGGCCAGATCAGTCAATCATCCAGACTGTTGCCCCTGCAACTACTGAAAAGGCTGCTGCCTCTCTTCAGGAACCACATGTTTGTCTGGCCTCTCAACTGATACCCCTCCGTTGTGGTTGCACCTACGGTACGGCCATCTGTATCGCTGAGGCACGCAAGCCTCCCCACCAACGGCAAGGTCCATGGTTCATGGGGGGGATGTTTATTGTATGTATACAAAAAATGTATTTCCTGCCACTGATGATGCTTCCCAAATAATAGGAGCGAAATGCGTATGGAAATAAACAAACTGCCTTCATTTAGTTGCATAGACCATACATACCTCCACGATCGTAGAGGTAAAATTAAAATAAGTAAGAGTAATTAAATCAGCAGTATGATTGTCTACAAATGTCTTTGAGAAACACAATGATAAAATTCACTATTGCATCATCAAAATTAAGCACCTAATATGGGTACATGAAGAACAAGCAAATTTTGATATATAGGAGAAGGTATTCGGACCAGTGGAAGAGAAAGAATGCTACCAGAATACGATTAACGAAGATGGACTTAGCAATCTACTTAACAACACTCGTTCATAACAAAAAATTGTCTAGAAGGCAAATGTTCAAAAACTCCCCACTACCAAAGATTGAGTTGGCCATAATGCCATATGCAACAGAAACACTGAGCTAAAAATCAATAAAGGAAAATAAAGAAATGAGGGAAATGGAAAGAAAGAGTGTTACAAAAAGTAAAAACATTTAAAGTAACATGTAATACAAAAGTATACAATTATGCAGAATTATTTATTTTTTACTTTTTGTTACACTCTTTCTTACGGACTAAGTCTTACGGACTAAATTAGGAAAAGAAGACTAACGTTCTGTGGGTGCGTACAGAGAGTAAGCTTATAAGAACAACTGAACAGCTTCTTTCTTTCTCTTATTTCCCCAGCATTTATTGCCATCTGCTACGAAGTCCCCTATTCGACGACTTAGTAATTTTTTTTAATTATTTATCTCTGTGAACGACTGCTCTTCCTGATGCCACAGTTGTCACAGTAACATAAAGGAGGAAAGCAATGTGCGCCATTTGTCTGTGAATCGCTTAAACTTTGTTCTGTATGTTATCGTATTTGAACAGCTTATGTGTTACGTCATGTGATACGGAATTTGGGTACAGCATATCATTCGTCTAAACGAGCGTGGAAACCACCTAAAACACACCGTCAGGCTGATCCGTGTACCAGCCCAACGTCGTTACTCTGCCGCGCGATTTCGATTAGAGTCTGGATCAGCTTCTTGTGCAGGAAGCTAGTGTGCTGCTTCTTATTCAATTTCTTTAGAGTACCTGTGATGTTTCAGATTTCAAATCTGTACTGTTCTGAGCATCATCTGTTTCTACGTCCGTCATCTTCAAACGTCATCTGTCATTCCTGTTTTCTTCCTACCTCTTCCTCTAATTCCTTCCACTTTTCCCTATGTAATTCTTTGTTGCAGGCAACTGCTATGCATTCTTTTCAGATTCCTTCGATAAATTTTCTTTCATCACCTATTTTCTTCAAAACTTCCTCATTCTAAAGTCGGTTTCAGAATTCTTCTCCATAGCTACATTTCGAAACTTCCTAATATTTTTTCTTCCTTTTTAACCATCCATGATTCACTGCTGTATACACTACAATCCAGATACAAAATTGAGCAAATCCCTTCCTCAACTGCGTTGGAATTCCTCTAGATGTTACTAACTGCTTCACTTTTACAAACGCTCTCTTTCCTATGGATATTTTACTCCTCATTTCGTCCGTATAACTTCAATTCCATGATAAAAAACTTTCACGTGTAGAAAGACTCTTACTTGTTCTCTCTTTTTTCTCTCTGAGAATACGTTTACTGGAGCTTCCTTTATGCCTGTTCTCAGCACTTCCTCTTTCCAGTATTTATCTTCATCCTATACTCTTTGCTCCTTCCTGCAATACTCTTCAACATTTTCTGTAGCTTCTCTTTTTATTCCGCCAGCACTGCTGGCCCATCCGCTTATTTTATAGTCATTCTCCTTTCTCTTCTAATTACAATAACTCTTGTATCCTCTATGGCCCTACCTAACAGTTTTTCTCCACATATGTTGAATAGCTTCGGTGACAGTGAGCATCTTTGCCTTACAACTCTTTCAGTGCACGTATATTCCGTCACCAGATTGCCTATACTATCACCTTTTGCTCTGTACACGTCTCCTATGTTAACCTTCCATCATTCCACCTTCCACTTCTTTTAAAAATATCAGCCGTATACTCCAGCTGACAATACCAGAAGTCTTCTTCCAGTCGACAATGCAAATATACACCACCTTGTTCATTTCTGTCACTCTTTATCTTATCATCCTCATACGACCTATGGCACCTCTTGTTCTTTTACCTTTGTTGAACCAAACCTGGTTGTCCCCATTATTTTCCTCAATTTTCCTTTCGAGTCTCTGTAGGATGACTCTCGTTATAGCCTTTGTTACTGGACAGATGAAAGTAACTGTCTTATATTCTTTGTATTCTTTTGTATAGTACTTTTTTGGTAAATGTAGTAGAATAGTCTTAAGTAAATCTTGATACTAGATTCCGATGTCATAAATTCTGTTTACTACCACAGTCAATGTGGATATCGAATTTACACCTAAGATTTTCAGTGTCTCAGATGGTATTTTGCTAGGGCCCAATGGTTTCTTTTCCCGGAGCTCCTGTTTCATTTTCTCCAAAACACATTTCAATATGTTAGGACTTCGTTTTTTTTTCATTTTCTTCCCCTTCATCTTCCAAATTCAATCTGCTGTTATCAGCTTATACACCATACACCTCTTCCACGTAATCCACCCAAACGTCTATACAAACCATACTCACGCGAAACTGAAAGTTGGCAAGATTTCTAAGACAAAACTGTTCGAAAAAGACATTTAAGAAAATGCAGAGCAGGAGAGAAGAAAGAAAGCGTAACGCAAATTTAATTTGCTAAAAATGGTCCTCAGATCGTCTCTAACGAAAGAAGCGTGTGAAATTTAATATGTTCGAGTAACATTCATGTACGACATCTGAATATGGAAGTAACTATGAGATGTGCTTCGTGTCTTTCCGTTTAGACAGCCATCAAATGGCGAACAGGCGGTCAAACATGTCTGTGTGGAAGTTAGCGGAAAGACGTCAGGTGGTAAGTAATGCTGTAAACGACGGAAGAAACGTTGAGCTGGAAGTGTGTAGAAGCCCACCTAGTAGAAACTGAATACTGCTGAAAAGTTGCTTTTATTGGGACTCCTTTATTACCGTGAGTTCGTATAAGCAATAAAATGACCAGAGATGTGTGCACGTGTCGATCAATGGCAGAACTCACACAGTTCTCTCTGAGCTGACCTGTGGCTGGGCTACATAAAACTTTTTCAGGGTTTTTGGTGTGGTGCAAACCAGGCCTTGGCCGAAACGTGATTGAAATATGCAGTTTCTGATTTTTAACTCTTGCGGTGAAATTTAGGAGCTGACCGGACGAACGTCTAGGCAAGTCCACATGCTGCTTTAATCGATGGGGTCGCATGGTGCCCTTGCAAGTTGGGAAGATATTAATATTAAAATTGTCTGCGTAAACTTCAGTCTGCTTCCGACGTTTCTTTCAGACGTGATGAATTCAGTCACTTTATTGGCGACTCATATGAACCAGGATGCAGTCTACCATACAAACTAAACTTGTTTTAGAATTAGAATAATAAAATCATCTGCACAATCACATTTATATCTAATAAAATATCCTGTTTCGGCTGACATTAGCAACGCTCAGGTCATAAAATACAGTGCGTGGTTACGTCCCACCACTGACAACATGGTTTCCGCAGTCGTGGAACGGAAGCACAGCCTATATTTTAGTATCACTGGAGGCCGATGTCGACCGAAACCGGTTACTTCGTTAGGAATAAATGCGATTGTGCCAGATAATTATATTACTCTAAAAATAATCAGTCACTGTATTCCCTTCTAAATACAAATGGCGGTCTTCCCATTGTTTGTAAACTTTTACGGGTCAAATAAAGAGAAACTAAAACTGCCCTCTACCCAGTGTGAATAGCTTTCCCAGCGGTTTATTCCCGTTTCCTTCGCTCACCAGTTACCACATGTTTCCATAACCCTATTGCTTCCATTCCGTATTAGCTGTCCTATCCTACATTGCTCCGAAATATCTAAGGAGGAAGGCAGCTAAGGTAAACCTGCTCTCCCATGTACGAAGCGCTACAAGATCCACCAACAATCCCTATGAAATGACGTGAACCACACTAGGCTGGTTCAGAAGGTATCAGTTCCTTCGACGTGACATTCGGGTGGCGCCAACGCAGGAACGAACGTACGTACACTCAACAACGGTCAGCTATCTCAAGACCCAACGAAAAAAGTTGATGATTTAAACCACCGTGCCAAATTTGATCTAAGATCAATGGCAATAGGACGGGTTAATGAAGATGTGGCTACGCTTTGACGAAGTGGGGTTTCCTCTAAACTGTTGGTGCCGAATGTGGAACAAAGGAGGAAATTATGAAATCGTAGTTAATGAGTCAGCACTTGCGGTATTCCATGGCGATCTGATGACTCGGCACCAGGTGACTCCGAGTGTTCTGAGCTGGTTGTCAAGTTTAGACATTTGCATTTTAGAGTAGACACTATTCGGTGCAAGGAAACCGACACACACAGAAACACGTACACACACTTATGGGCATGCAGATGTGTGTGTGTGTGTGTGTGTGTGTGTGTGTGTGTTTGCTATCCGTATGACAGTAATTTAATGAAAATTTCTGTCCAGAGGTCATTCACTAGTTGCTGTGAAGCTAAGTAATTTAATCACATGTAATTTTAAGTTCTCAGTGTAATTAGACGAGCAGCGTACCCAGTGACCACATACAGTACATTTCCTTGGTACAGAATGAAATAACCTGTCCTTGTGTGCCGAATTAATCCATATATTTTATAAAAACGGATAATTGTATCGTTGCCTATATTCCACATCCGCTATTAAACCACTGGCTCGATTTGACCCAAACTTCGCACTGTCTGGAAAGAAGCGCTGTGGTGTGTAAGAACCACCCACCTATCAAAGAGGTGGGGGTGCAGTTGAAAAAGTAGCGTAGCCCACGACTGACAAATATCTGGAATTTATTCATTCAACATTTAAGAGTGGGAGCACTGAGTCACTTGGAACAAACTCTATACGTAATTTCAATGTTTATCCCTTACTGCATTTTCATGTAGTGCAGTAAAACAGCTGCATCAAGAATTACATTTCAATTTATGGCTTTTTTTGATAGAAACTCTATTCGTCACATATATCGCGTACAGTATTCACATATCATCGACTGCACTTGCAAAATACAGGGTGATTCAAAAAGAATACCACAACTTTAAAAATGTGTTTTTAATGAAAGAAACGTAATATTACCTTCTGTTATACATCATTACAGAGAGTATTTAAAAAGGTTTTTTTTCACTCAAAAACAATTTCAGAGATGTTCAATATGACCCCATCCAGACACTCGAGCAATATCAACCCGATATTCCAACTCGTTCCACACTCTCTGTAGCATATCAGGCGTAATAGTTCGGATAGCTGCTGTTATTTCTCGTTTCAAATCATCAATGGTGACTGGGAGAGGTGGCCGAAACACCATATCCTTAACATACCCCCATAAGAAAAAATCGCAGGGGGTAAGATCAGGGCTTCTTGGAGGCCAGTGATGAAGTGCTCTGTCACGGGCTGCCTGGCGGCCGATCCATCGCCTTGGGTAGTTGACGTTCAGGTAGTTACGGACAGATAAATGCCAATGTGGTGGCGCTCCATCCTGCTGAAATATGAATTGTTGTGCTTCTTGTTCGAGCTGAGGGAACAGCCAATTCTCTAACATCTCCAGATACTGTAGTCCAGTTACAGTAGCACCTTCGAAGAAAAAGGGACCAAAAACTTTATTGGCTGAAATGGCAGAGAAAACGTTCACCTTAGGCGAGTCACGTTCATACTGAGTTGTTTCCCGCGGATTCTCAGTGCCCCAGATACAGACATTGTGACGGTTGACTTTCCCGTTAGTGTGGAAAGATGCTTCATCACTAAACACAATCTTTGAAACGAAAGATTCATCTGTTTCCATTTGAGCAACGATAAAATCACAGAAATCGATTCTTTTAATCTTATCAGCTGCAGACAGTGCTTGAACCAATTTCAGACGATAAGGTTTCATAACTAACCTTTTTCGTAGGACTCTCCATACAGTTGATTGTGGAATTTGCAGCTCTCTGCTAGCTCTGCGAGTCGATTTTCCTGGGCTGCGAACAAATGCTTGCTGGATGCGTGCTACATTTTCATCACTCGTTCTCGGCCGTCCAGAACTTTTCCCTTTGCACAAACACCCATTCTCTGTAAACTGTTTATACCAACGTTTAATACACCACCTATCAGGAGGTTTAACACCATACTTCGTTCGAAATGCACGCTGAACAACTGTCGTCGATTCACTTCTGCCGTACTCAATAACACAAAAAGCTTTCTGTTGAGCGGTCGCCATCTTAGCATCAACTGACGCTGACGCCTAATCAACAGCGCCTCAAGCGAACAAATGTACAACTAAATGAAACTTTATAGCTCCCTTAATTTGCCGACAGATAGTGCTTAGCTCTGCCTTTTGTCGTTGCAGAGTTTTAAATTCCCAAAGTTGTGGTATTCTTTTTGAATCACCCTGTATACCAATGTACGGCACATAGTTTGGAAATATGATGTCATATAAACTGACGTGCGTGAAAAGCATGACGTTTTAGTTTATTGCTACTATAGAACCAACTCTACTCCCAACACACTTTGCGGACAGTGCGCACAAATACCGTTGAATGAATCTGTAACATTATATAATAGTACGACTCATTGTTCAGAAGATAAGACGTCAAAACATTGAATTTCGTGGAAAGGAAACTGCGGGGTGAAATTCACTAGGGGTACAAGTCAAATACGGGTACCAGTTTGTATGAAATATGTTAAATATATTTGAAATGTATGTGACACAAGCTGCAAGTAAAAACTGCTCCTAAATCCAATGTCAACCAAACTTGGTACACATGTTACTTATGTATTATCTCGAAAAAATATTGTGGGCCTAGGAATCACCTACTATTTTGAGGAGTGCTCACGGAGAGAGAAGGATGGAGAAAGAGGAGATGGAGAAACAGTCAGGGGTAAGGAGTAAAAGGACATAGTTAGAGGACGAGAAGGGCAGACAAACGGAGAGGATGAGATTGAGGGCGTGGGAGATGGGTGAAAAGGGAAGCGGGAGGAAACGGAGAGAGTGAGGGGGTGAATAATGTGAGGAGTAAGAGGGGGAAGGAGGAGATGCGTAGAAAAAGGGGGGAGAGGAGGAATCTGAGATGTACGGAGATAGGTGCAGAGAAAGTGGACGCAGAAGTGGAGGAGGAGTGGTCTAACAGAACACTAGAATAAATACATAGCCAGGCATTTCGAGGTGTTCAGTTTGTATGATTAAAATTCGCTGTCATTGGCGTATCTCGTTTTGTTTGATCTTCAGTATGTTAATATTGGACTGCATGCTAAACAGACTACAGACACATATGCACTGCACATGTGATTCCTATAAGGACCAATATTCACAGATGCAACGTTGTTCTTTTCCATGTCAGTAACCTTTCAGTTGACCTATCCTGCTAACATTAATCATATCACGTAACATAATATCTAATGCTGCCTTACAGTTGGCTGACTATGCCCGGATATTTTAACTAGCAATTCAATAAAAGTGAATAATAATCTCACTGTGTGTACTAGAAGAAAAATGATATTTATAAATAAGTAAGCTCCATTCACTACATGTATGCCTCATACTGCATAGGAGCTATCAAAGCTGGATGAACTGCTTGAATGAACATGGGCCGGTAGAATGTCGCGGGTAAAATGAGAAGACCTGACAGTTTATAGATTTAGCTGTAACGACAAAGGGGATCTGGTATCTAGAAGTGGTTAACATGTAATGGTTAACATGTAAAGGACATTGGAATATTGAAGGGAGAGCGAGTACAAGTTACTTTCAGGTAGTTTACAGGTTGAGTGCGTTGTGAGACGTGGATAGAACGGTCTAAGAAGTTCCGCAGAGGAAATCGCCACTGCCGACCCTTGAAACAGCACAGTGGCTCCTGGCAGCCACCTGTTGCTAGCTAATACCACACGTCAGGAATAGATCGCTTCTGCTGATCGTTTGACTCACCACACAGCTCATTAATTTACAAAACTCGTGTGCCTTTTGTGTAGCCAGCTAGAAAAATGAGTCGACACGTGTAATGTCTCAATGTCGTACTTTCACAGGCATTCTTTGAAGCAGGGAATTAAATGCTTTACTCCGTGCGATCCATTAATGGTTTCTGAACTGAAGAAAAACCGGCAGTAACGCATTGTACGTAAGTTGAGACACGGACTCATTGTGCCTAGCTCATCTGACGCAATCGCGACTAGTAACGTAACTTCGCTGGCCATTAGAATTGCAACAGCAAGATGATTAGCAATTATCGAGACCTTACTACTTGTGCGGAATGATTAATTAATTAATTGGAGTGTTTCTGTTGATCTTGTAAGTCAGCATTATTCAAGAAAAGGATAACAAGGGTTCACACACTCGTCCGACCACCCTCGTTATGCTCCTCTGTTTGGTACCTTACAACGACTGAGGTCAATGCCTGGCGGGGCCCACTGAAGAGGTTCACAGTTCACTCCGTTAACCAACATTGTTCAATTCGTGCTTGTGATATTTCTCCGAAGATATGGTCTTTAATTTTTCTATGAGGAAATGTTGCAGAAATACTGATACATTTATACGTATATTACGAGACAAGTGTATTACGAGAAAAGGGAAATTAAATGCCCATTGGTAAGCGTTCCTCTGACATAAGAAGATACAGTCTTAAGAACACATAACACGAATGATAAAACCAACACTTTTCATCTAGAGGTTACAGAGTTTAGAGCTACCTTTCTAATTCCTGCTTTAGTGTATCCTTTTAATGGTAAATCAACCACCCAAAAAGGTGTACTTCTGGCCATTAAAATCGTAACACTAGGAAGATTAACCAGTAACGAAGCTGTACTCATTGCGTGTATATGCAAGAGCAGCATGAATACACGTTTAAATTTGCATGTGATCTGGGGGTGTACAGAGTGTGACATACACACAACTGCCTCCTCACTCAGGGATATTAATTTTAATTCGGTCGTCCATCGTGCTGAACTGAGCCTAGAGGGGAGATACGGACACAGCACCCAGAGTTGCTTCAGCTCACTGCCACAGTCCAACCACTGTAGTGACTGGCAAGTGCTAGCGTGCTAGCCGTTCAAGAAGGCACTACCAGACGTTTTCAATCTAGAGAACGCGTTGGCCAAGGCAACAAACTGACACTCTCACTCTCATATCATGTATTAACTGAGAGGACACCACATGTCGTATCTACTGCTTTATTTTCGTCTCCTTTCAAACATATAAGTATTACAGAGATGAATCGCAAATACAGAATTTATTTAATCCTCAACAGCCTCACCACCTGGTCAGTATCAAGTGGGATGACACGTTGCACCAGCCGACTAATATTTCTTCCTTCTAGGGTATGAAGCTTTAAGGTTCTGCGCGTCGAATACATAACACACGGATACAACACAAACAAAGCAACTGGGGCAGTGTTCCTGGACATCGAAAAGACCTTTGACCGTCTGTGGCACAACGGCCTCATACGCAAACTCAGCGACGGACGGTTCCCCGACGGGCTCTTACTTCTCATACACTCATATCTCGCGGACAGGAATTTCAACACCGACGTGGAGGGCAAACAATCAACACGACACGGTATCCAGGCTGGAGTACCCCAAGGAAGCATCCTAGGGCCCATACTGTCTAACCTCTACATTAATGACCATCCAGCTACACGCAACACGATGGTGGCAATCTACGCGGATGACACTGCCATCCTCGAGCAAGACTGGAAACCGTCCAACATTAACTCACGACTACAGACTGCACTCAGAGAGGCAGAGCCTTGGTTTGTAGAATGGGGTGTTAGAATAAACTTCGACAAGTGCGAAGCCGTTCTGTTCACTACAAGACCGAAACTACTGCGAAAACATCAACGCTGCAACCCAATAACACTAAATGCAATCCCAAAATGTTTCCGTGAAAAGGTCAAATACCTTGGTGGCTAGCTGGACCGGAAACTACTCTGGGGGGACCAACAAAGCAAACGCGAGGCTCAAACTATCCTGTGCTTAACAGACGTAGCACTCTGAACAGGAGGGTGTCCAGGTCCATGTACATCACACTTATTAGACCTCTGATGACGTATGCTGCCGCCATCTGGGGATACGCTCCGCCCACAGGACTGCGCCGTCTGCAGCTCATACAAAACAAAGTACTCAGAATCATAAGCAATGCACCGCGTTACACACGCGCCGCGGATCTTCACCGGGAATTTCGACTAGATACCGTCTTGCAGGTATTCCAAATACTCTCCACACGACTTTACAGAAACATGAGACACTCGCGTAACCCGTTTATTCTTTCTCTGGGGAACTACGACCGCAACAATAGATGGAAACAAAGACACTATTGGCGAGGAACTAAACATCTATGGGCAATAGTACGCTAACACAATAGTACTGGCGATCCCCTGCAACATAGCTACCACTGGCAACCCCAGATGCTCGACCCGCCGAAAAACAGGCAATCGCAGGGAAGCCGTACTGTACACAACACGCAAACCAGCCACACACACATCCCCAACAGTGTGAGCTGATCTATGGCCGATCGCCCACTAATGTGTGACGACCTCGAACTGTTACAGGGACGCAACCGCTGCAGCAGGCCCTACAACGAGTACCCGCAACGATAAAGGTAACAATGCACGATGCCTCGCACTAACGTAACATCACCTTGTATGCTCTGTCGCAGTTAGCAAGCCGCTACTGCTCTTACTACCAGTCCTACTGTCGCAGAGGTTTTTTTCTCTTGGTGCTTGCCTTGGCACTTTCTTCTCCTCTGCCCTTACAAACCGATACCCTTCGATCGCTTTCGTTATCTTCCTGTCTCGTGATGGACCATGTCAGTGAGTAATCCTACCCAGAAGCATGAACAACATCACAGCCCGCATCCTGTGACTCCTGATTCGAAAACTAACATGTTACATGGTGGTGTCAGTAGAACTTTTTGGTTGGTCATCACGTCGGTGTGGGCGTGGAGGGGCACCATCCTATAGGGAAAAAAAGGCGGAGAAACTGACTGAAAGGGAAGGAAATATTGATGTCAGCTGCATCCGGGAATTTATACAGAGTCAGCGACGACGAGTGAAGATGTGTGTCGGACAGGTATTCGAGACCGGGATCTCCTGCTTGCTAGGCAGTTACGTTAACAACTGTGCTGCCCCGACCCGCGCTGACAATCTTGGCGCTTCTCCCAGCAGTGTGTCGTGGGCTTTCCTACCGTGGGCTTTCCTACCGGGTGGTTTCCTACGAGCAGTGGCACACTAAACCTGTCAGAGGCCCGGGCCGGCAAAACAAATCGAGGCTCCCCTTGCTGCTCTCTCCCACCATCCTCACAGGATTTCTCCGAGAGTTTCAAACGCAAACGGAAGGAAGTCCCACATTGCTTATCATCTTCATTTTGTGTCGTGATAATTTACAAGGTATAACGTTATTTTACGTAACACTGAAAACATAGAGCGAGCGGGGTGTATAAAAATGAATTCCTATTTCCCAAACCAAGAGGAAGGTCACTGTCTACATAAAACTTCGTTCAGTGCATGGTGGAGTGTACTTTGCTTACGGATTTCAACAAAAGCCACAGTGTCGCTCCGACCTTGATGAAATTTTGTACATTTGATCTTAAAAACAAGAGGAACCTCACTGTCTACGTGAAAGTTCATGCGGTGTATGGCGGAGGGTGCCTTACAACAGAATTACGCACCATTTGACTGATCAGCTTGGGAATTGGCTCATGTATGTATGTTTTCGTGGTGAAGGCATTTACACAAACCAGCGTATGGCGGATGGTTGGTCTACCTTTAAATAAATTCAACGTCGTCTCGTCAGTCAGCATGAAAGTTGGCAGATATACGTATTTTTTCATAGACGGGGAAAGAGAAGATGGCATGACGGAGGCGGAGGACGAGATCTACGGAGAGAGGAGAACGTGTTGGGGGTGGGGAGGGGGCAGCAGGTGCATCCAGAGAAATGAGAGAAACAGATTAAAAGAGAGAGGGAGCAGCAGGTAAACAGAGAAAGGGGGTAGGTGATGAATGGCTAATGGAACACTGTAATAAATACATAAATTAGGGGTGTTATTGTGAATTTGACGTCTTATTAGAAAAAGCGGACGAGGAGGTGGACAGAGACGGGAAGACGGATGGAGGTGGATAGAGAGACGAGATAGGACTAAATGGACAAGAGAGATAAGGGAAGAGGGGATGAACTGACATAAAACTGGGATGAATAAATATCTGGGCAACGCCCGGTTTACAGTTAGTAATTAGGTAAAGATTTACGCAACAATGGGCGTGTTAATCTGAAAGAAATTACAGAATATTTCCCTATGGTTAAATGCGGCGCATTAAGTCTCGATAACTAGAGTGTTGTTCTTGATGTCTACAGATGATAAAATTTAGTTGCCTAATATATATATGACTCCACCAATGTCACTCTAGTTGGAATTTCATCTTTATAAAATGAACTGCATAATAATCAGCTGAAAAATGCTCCTGTTGGAGCACAATAAAGGCAAATATCATCGTGTTTAAAAGTCTCTGGCAGAAAAGTGGGCAACCAGCTGTCTGCGTCCTCATTCTGCCTTCCACACCAAAAATTCTGGAAGCTTCACAGTACGAGTGACCATTTTATGTAAGAAATTTACCAAGTAAAATTTCAGTTATGTTGAGATAAAAATTCAATAAATAGCAGATTGTGTATTAGAACTTTAAAAATACCGATAAAAGCGTACTTTTGTGAATGCGATCCGCCAAATACAAATAGTTAGTTTCGTATGACGTATATGACGAAACTCCAGAATCAGCAAGTTAACTTTGCGAAATTATTGATGCTGATCAACGACGACACTGTCTGAGAAACGGTGACAACACCTACACCGAGGGTGAGAGACTGGGGTAGAGAAGCAGTGGGGGAGGCTCAAATACCAAACACCTCGTTAGGGAACCGGTTGCTCTGGACAGCTTCGCTACCTGCTGCACCCTTGTAGGAAACCCCACGTTAGGAAACCCCACGTAGCCCCCAGCAGTACCACATTCCTGTCTGGCGCCACCTAACTGCAGTCCCCTCCCATGTCCTTCATGCTGGCGACTTCGAGATTCCAGCTGGGAGTCGAACGTGTTTGTGCATCCGCGCTGAAGCAAGTGCTGACGGATGCAAACAATACCGAACTATCAGTTTAATTACACATGGTTGCAAAATACTAACGCGAATTCTATACAGAAGAATGGAAATGCTTGCAGAAGTCATCCTCTGGGAAGATTAGTTAGGATTCCTTAGAAAGGTATAACAGGCAACCCAATACTGACCCCACGACCACTCTGAGAAGATAGATTATGGAAAGACAAACCTATAATATTTGTAGAGGTATGAAAAACTTACGAAAAAGCTGACTGGAACACTCTCTTTGAAAATTTCAAGGTAACAGGAGTAAAATAAAGGGAGTGAAAGGGTATTGACAACTTGTACAAAAGCCAAGACCGCGGTTATAAGAGTCGAGGGGCGGAAATGGGAAGCAGTGGCTGAGAAGGCGGTAAGACAGAGTTGTAGCTTATCCCCGATGTTATTCAGTATGTACAATGAGCAGGCAGAATAGAAAACTAAAGAAAATTTTCCAGTAGGAAATAATGTGCAGAGAAAAGAAATCAAGACTATCGGGTTTCTGACGGTTGTTCGCCGCTCTCTTGTACCGATATTTCAACTGCGAGGCTCGCAGTCTTCTTCAGGTGTTGCCTGATACTGATTCCAGTGTGGAACGAGTCCGGTATTTATGACTGTGTTGTGCCATGCGCTCCGTCTGCGGCCCGCCCCGCGTCATGCACCGACCAATAGCAGCGACTGTAGTGCTCTCCTCTGGCCGCGGCAGTCCCGAACGCTGTGGTCAATACCCGTTGCCAATCTCGCTGTTGCAGTTCTGAACGACGTCCAAGTCGTGCTAGACATTTTATCTTCCGGTTGTCGTCACCTGTGATCTTGGTAGGACGTTCTGTGACCGTTGCGTGCCGTGTCAGGCGTTCCGTGCGAGGTCCGTGCCCACCAGGGGCGGCTGCAGTGTTGTTTTCAGGCCGCTGTTGCTCAAACTGTCGCTCGAGACCCGGTAGAGCGTCCTCAGGTATTGATCTGTTGTCTGAGGTACCATTCCGTGTGCGTCCTATGCTACATGCACCGAACAGTTTTCTCTAATTCCGTCTTCATATTTCTGTCCCATGGGGTCCTCATGTTGTTCCCGCTGAGGCTTCATGAGACCGAGTCCCGAATTCGAGGCAGAACTCAACTGGAAACAGGTTTTGCGGTTAATAATACTCTCCGTGACCTTAATCTCAATAGATTGCTGCCCCAATATCTCGATGTATATGTTAGAATCTTGGCATCGTTATAGTTCACAGAATGATTGAATTTTAAACAGTGCACGACAATCACTATCCTGGTTGCCTGTGTCAGTATGGTGTGCCATTGATATTCTTTGCACCTATGGCAACGGCACTAGTCGTCTGGCCGATATATTCCATCCCACATTCAAAATGTATGTGGTAAAAGCCTGGTTTCTGCACATCCACGTAAACCTTAACACTCCCAGGAACAGCCTTAAGCTTGGTGGGTGGATAGAATACGCTCTTGGTGTTATGTTCGAGGAGAATTCTACTGATTTTTGCAGATATCGGCCCGACATATGGCAAATATCCAACTTTCTTCATTTCATCTTTTACCTCTTAACGAACCTCTGATGGATAAAGAGACCGCGGTGCCTTTTGAACATATCTAGAACACAGATTACAACTGTTCTGTCTCCGTCGTCAAATTATTCGTGTCTGTTCAACCAGTTCTGAGTAAACTATTTTTCTATGTCGGATAGTGGTAACCGCTGGCGTGCAGTTACAAGTCGGAGTGTGTTTGGGGTAGGCCTACGCTCTGTGACTGAAGATACCATCTGCCTTCCTCTTGACTAGTACACCTAGGAATGGGATAGCCCATCCATCCCCATTTCCATGATAAATTTAATGTTAGGATGGCGTGACCTCCTAAGAGGTCCAAGAAAACGTGGAGATTTTCCCTCCCGTGATGCCATATAACAAAGGCGTCTTCCATGTACCTGAAAAAGCATTGCAGTTGATCTGGGGCCGATGTAAGGGCCTCATCTTCAAATCTCTCCATAGGGAGATTGGCCATCATCGGTGAGAGAAGGCTACCCATTACCACCCCTTTCATTTGCACGTACAATTGAGCCCCATATAGGAGGTAAGTCGAGGTAAATGTGTGTCTCAATAAGTGTAGCAGAGAACCGTTGAACGTTTCCCTATCAGATCAAGTGAATCATTCAGTGCTACGCGGGTGAACAGGGGCACCATGTCGAAACTGACCGTGATGTCAGATACCTTGACCTGTAACTGCCTCAGCCGTTATAGGAAATCCTCTGAGTTACGAATGTGACGGGCACACTTTCCCACATATGGGGAGAGCATCCTCTGGAGGTGTTGAGCAGTGGGGTAGGTGGCTGCGCCCGTGTTGCTGACTACTGGACGTAGAGGAACGCCTGTTTTTTAAACCTTAGGCAGACCATAAGGTCTTGGCGTCACTGGTGCTTTTGCTCTTAGTTGCTTAACGATCTTTTCTGGAAGGCAGATTTCCTTTAGAAGAGCCCAGATCTTCTTATCCACCTTGTCTTGTGAAGTCGCTGTCCACTGGTCTTTATACCGGGTCGTCCAAAAGTTGTCGCACTTCACTGTCATAATCTGCCTTCTGTAGGACGACGGTAGCATTTCCCTTCATCTGCTGGTATCACCGCAACTCTATCATCTTCTACATCGAAATCTACATCTACATCTACATCCATACTCCGCAAGCCACCTGACGGTGTGTGGCGGAGGGTACCCTGAGTACCTCTATCGGTTCTCCCTTCTATTCCAGTCTCGTATTGTTCGTGGAAAGAAGGATTGTCGGCATGCTTCTGTGTGGGCTCTAATCTCTCTGATTTTATCCTCATGGTCTCTTCACGAGCTATACGTAGGAGGGAGCAATATACTGCTTGACTCTTCGGTGAAGGTATGTTCTCTAAACTTTAACAAAATCCCGTACCGAGCTACTGAGCGTCTCTCCTGCAGAGTCTTCCACTGGAGTTTGTCTATCACCTCCGTAACGCTCTATCTCTTCCATCAACCCTATCTGGTACGGATCCCACACTGCTGAGCAATATTCAAGCAGTCGGCGAACAAGCGTACTGTAACCCCTACTTCCTTTGTTTTCGGATTGAATTTCCTTAGGATTCTTCCAATGAATCTCAGTCTGGCATCCGCTTTACCGACGATCAACTTCATATGATCATTCCATTTTAAATCGCTCCTAATGCGTACTCCCAGATAATTTATGGAATTAACTGTTTCCAGTTAATGACATGCTATTTTTTAGCTAAATGATTAGGGAACTATCTTTCTATGTATTCGCAGCACATTACACTTGTCTACATTGAGATTCAATTGCCATTCCCTGCACCATGCGTCAATTCGCCTCAGATCCTCCTGCATTTCAGTACAAATTTCCATTGTTACAACCTCTCGATACACCACAGCATCATCTGCAAAAAGCCTCAGTGAACTTCCGATGTCATCCACAAGGTCATTTATTTATATTGTGCACAGCAACGGTCCTATGAGACTCCCCTGCGGCACACCTGAAATCACTCTTACTTCGGAAGACTTCTCTCCATTGAGAATGACATGCTGCGTTCTGTTATCTAGGAACTCTTCAATCCAATCACAAAATTGATCTGATAGTCCATATGCTCTTACTTTGTTCATTAAACGACTGTGGGGAACGGTATCGAACGCCTTGCGGAAGTCAAGAAACACGGCATCTACCTGTGAACCCGTGTCTATGGCCCTGTGAGTCTCGTGGACGAATAGCGCGAGCTGGGTTTCACACGACCGTCTTTTTCGAAACCCATACTGATTCCTACAGAGTAGATTTCTAGTCTCCATAAAAGTCATTATACTCGAACATAATACGTGTTCCAAAATTCTACAACTGATCGACGTTAGAGATATAGGTCTATAGTTCTGCACATCTGTTCGACGTCCCTTCTTGAAAACGGGTATGACCTGTGCCCTCTTCCAATCCTTTGGAACGCTACGCTCTTCTAGAGACCTATGGTACACCGCTGCAAGAAGGGGGCCAGTTCCTTCGCGTACTCTGTGTAAAATCGAACTGGTATCCCATCAGGTCCAGCGGCCTTTCCTCTTTTGAGCGATTTTAAGTGTTTCTCTATCCCTCTGTCGTCTATTTAGATATCTACCATTTTGTCATCTGTGCGACAATCTAGAGAAAGAACTAAAGTGCAGTCTTCCTCTGTGAAACAGCTTTGGAAAAAGACATGTAGTATTTCGGCCTTTAGTCTGTCATGTTCTGTTTCAGTACCATTTTGGTCACAGAGTGTCTGGACATTTTGTTTTGATCCACCTACCGCTTTGACATAAGACCAAAATTTCTTAGGATTTTCTGCCAAGTCAGTACACAGAATTTTACTTTCGAATTCATTGAACGCCTCTCACATAGCCCTCCTCACACTATATTTCGCTTCGCGTAGTTTTTGTTTGTCTGCAAGGCTTTGGCTATGTTTATGTTTGCTGTGGAGTTCCCTTTGCTTCCGCAGCAGTTTCCTAACTCGGTTGTTGTGCCACGGTGGCTCTTTTCCATCTCTCACGATCTTGCTTGGCACATACTCATCTAACGCATATTGTACGATGGTTTTGAACTTTGTCCACTGATCCTCAACACTATCTGTACTTGAAACAAAATTTATGTGTTGAGCCGTCAGGTACACTGTAATCTGCTTTTTGTCCCTTTTGCTAAACAGAAAAATCTTCCTACCTTTTTTAATATTTCTATTTACGGCTGAAATCATCGATGCAGTTACCGCTTTATGATCGCTGATTCCCTGTTCTGCGTCAACTGTTTCAAATAGTTCGGTCTGTTTGTCACCAGAAGGTCTGATACGTTATCGCCACGAGACGGTTCTCTGTTTAACTGCTCAAGGTAGTTTTCAGATAAAGCACTTTAAAAAAATTTACTGGATTCTTTGTCCCTGCCACCCGTCATGAACGTTTGAGTCTCCCAGTCTATATCCGGCAAATTGAAATCTCCACCCAGAACTATAACATGGTGGGGAAATCTACTCGAAATATTTTCCAAATTATCCTTCAGGTGCTCGGCCACAACACCTGCTGAGCCAGGGGGCCTATAGAGACATCCAATTACCATGTCTGAGCCTGCTTTAACCGTGACCTTCACCGAAATTATTTCACATTTCGGATCTCCGTCAATTTCCTTCGATACTATTGCACTTCTTATCGCTATAAACACGCCTCCCCCTTTACTGTCCAGCCTGTCTCTGCGGTATACATTCCAATCTGAGTTTAGGATTTCGTTACTGTTTACGTCTGGTTTCAGCCAACTTTCTGTCCCTAGTACTATATGGGCGTTGTGACCGTTTATTAATGAGAGCAGTTCTGGGACCTTTCTATAGACGCTCCTGCAGTTTACTATTAGAACATTAATATTGTTATTCCCTGTTGCATTTTGCCTATTCCTACCTTACCGCGTCTCAGGAGGCGTCTTTTCGGGTCTAGGGAGGGAATTCTCTAACCTAAAAAACCCACATGTGCACTCCACACGTACTCCGCTACCCTTGCAGCCGCTTCCGCCGTGTAGTGCACACCTGACCTATTCAGGGGGACCCTACATTTCTCCATCCGATAGCGGAGGTCGAGAAATTAGCATCCCAGATCTCCGCCGAATCGTCTGAGCCTCTGGTTTAAGCCTTCCACTCGATTCCAAACCAGAGGACCGCGATCGGTTCTAGGAACGATACAACAAATAGTTAGCTCTGATTCCACCCCGCGAGCGAGGCTTTCCGCCTTCACCAGTTCCGCCAACCGCCTGTACGAACTGAGGATGACCTCTGAACCCAGACGGCAGGAGTCATTGGTGCCGACATGAGCAACAATTTGCAGTCGGGTGCACCCAGTGCTCTCTATCGCCGCCGGCAGGGCCTCCGCATCTCGGATGAGAACCCCCGGCAAGCAGAGAGAGTGAACACTGGCCTTCTTCCTCGACCTTTCCGTTATTTCCCTAAGGGGCTCCATCACCCGCCTAACGTTGGAGCTCCCAATAACTAATAAACCCCTCCCCCCGTGTGCCTGCTCGGATCTTGCTGAAGGAGCGGCCGCATGTCCACTCACAGGCAGAGCAGGCGATGCCACACGGCCAGCCTCCACATTGACCCTCCGCTTCGTGCGCCGCGAACGCCGCTGAACCCGCCAGTCCCCTTGGGGAGAGGGTGGCCCAACCGCGCCCGGTACCCGCGAAGATGTCTCGACAGCAGGGACAGTTGGTGAAGCATGTAACACCTGGGGTGTACCATGCGACGCACCAGACTCCCCACTGCCGCTACACTCCGAGGCAGCAGTCTGAAGACGGCTGACCGCGGCCATCAACACGTTCAGCTGTTCGCGAACAGTGGCCAGCTCCACCTGCGTCCGTACACAGCAGTCACATATCCTATCCATGCTAAGAAATCAGTTTACTGTAGAGAGTTAATCTACTTTTAACTAGACTGCTAATTCACTAAAAGCGGCTGATTGTTGACTAAACTGTGGTTGCTAGCCACTTCTTGTAGAAAACAATGAAAATAGCACTACCTGTCTCTGGACTGTATTGAAGACACTAGCACTACTGAGACTACAGCTGACTAAAGGGACTCGCTCTGAATGTATTCAAAACAAACACGAAATCTATGGAACACTGTTACTAGCACTCGAAAATTAAAGCTTCCTAAAAGCAAAATCACACGGAAGAAGAAGTGACAAGTAAGAAAAATACAGTTAATACTTAAATCAAGGTAGCTCGCTGCACGGCAGACGTGAAGCAGACGGCAGTTACGACGACACTGACACTTCCCTGAATTGTTTAAGAGAAAACATCACATCTCCAGAGATGTTTCGTGAGTGCTCTGCGAATCTCCCCTCGCACTTCTTCAGCATCATTGGCACTAAATTTCAGGGCCACCTGCTCCATTGCACTAACGAAGGACGCCGCAGGAACATTTATGGGGGTAACTGAGAAATTAAGACCCTTGCTGAGCACTTTCAATGTTGTTGCGTCGAATCCCTTCTCACTCAGGTTGACGACCGTGTGAGCGTCCTCGTTCGGCTGCGCCTTGTTATTAAGACGTTCAAAGTTGGCTAGTTGACAGGACGCTGATTTCCTCCTTGTGTACTCCGCTAGTGATCAAAAGATGCCATCAAATCGGTCCAAGACTTGTCTGGTTAGAAGGTTTGGTATAAAATAGTGTAGAGACAGCAACACTCTGGACGTCACATTTAGTCGGTCACATATGTCACGTACTCTCTCCCTGACCAATGCTGAGCTCGCTCGATGGTCAATTCTGTTGATCAGTCTAGAATTGACGTTATGTTTAATTTTAGCAAACACTGGAACCACGTGCTCTTCTCGGTGTCTAGGCCGGAAACAGAGAGAACAGAGCTTTCTCACCTTCCCTTGTCAAAACTTATCCAGCGTTCTAATTATGACATAGAGGGAGAAGTACCCACATCTTGTCGAGCAAGAAGAGATATTCAGAATGCAAGGACACTCATTCAGTATGCTCATACTGCAGGATGTGCCACCCACAGTCTCTAAAAACCGAGGCCGGAACTCCTTAGAACAGTGTCGGAGCAGCTGAAAGCGCTTACCAGGTGAGAAAACCAGGACCAATGAAGTCGTTAAAGATAGGTGCTCCAGTGTCTTATGATTTCTGAGCTGACCTGCTGCTGTAGGGATAACGTCGTGGAACGTTTGAGGGTGAGGGTCTAAATTAGGACCCTCACTTTCAAACTTTCGTTGTATACATCTACATCTACATCTTCATGGATACTCTGCAAATCACACTTAAATCCCTTGCAGAGGCTTCATCGAACCACCTTTACAATAATCCCCTGTTATTCCACTGTGGAGCAATGCGCAGAAAAATCAAACAGATATACCTTTCCGTACGAAATCTAATTTTCCTTATTTTATAAACATGATCTTTTCTCCCGATGTATGCCGGCGTCAACAAAATATTTTTTTCACTCGGAGGAGCAAACTGGTGACTGAAATGTCGTGATAAGGTCCCGCCGCAACGAGAAACGCTTGTGATTTAATGATGCCCATCCCAAATCCCGCATCATGTCCGTGAAACTCTGCCCCCTATATAGGGAAGGATGGGGAACGAAATCATCCATGCCCTTTCAAAGGAATCATCCCGGCATTTGCCTGAAACGATTGAGGGAAATTACAGAAAATCTAAATATGGATGGCCGAACGCGAGTTTGAACTGTCGTCCTCCCGAATGTGAGTCCAGTGTGCTAACCACTGCACAGTCTCGCTCGGTCTACTACGAACTGTGACTTCTCTGACAGAAAAACACGTATCCACTTGCATAAGTGAGGCCATATCAAGTAAGCACGCTATTTGATTACAAGCCACTTGTGAAGTACGGTGTCAAAAGCCTTCTTGTTGAGTGGTACTTAAGATAGGTAAATAAATTAGTGAAATCAATGTGAAGTGAAGTAGAAATTTGAAAATAAATGAAAAACTTAGTTTAGTTTAGAAGAGTTACACACTGGCAAATAGCGCGCAGTGCAGCAGAGGCAATGACCATGAAGTCGACACGTTCAGGAGAAGCCATCGCCCTCTCCACATAAGCGGAAGCTGTAGATTCAGCCGTCAGGGCATCACCCGACCGGCTCACGTGTTTCTCAATTGTCACATGTGATCAAAGGCCCTCGCCTACATTCCAAGAGCCAATGACCGACGTTAAGAAGATTCTTCGAGAAGCTTTTCAAGAAGAGGCAATGACCGTGAAGTCATTCACCTCCAGTGAACTGAAGTGAATAAATACGCGAGACGCAGTGAGCCAGACAGTAGTAGTTTGCAGTTCAGTTTCGGTTCGAGTTCAGTTCCAGTACAGTTCAGTCGGTGCTGAAGACCGTCATGCAGGAAGAGACTACATCGTACACAGAAGCACCAAGTCCGCCGCTGTAATGGAATAGCAAGCAGCAACCTCGCCGCCAGAAGACAAAAGTCAGAAGGTATTTGAAGACTGATTTTTACGTACCCGGATTACTCGTGAGGACGGGAAGGAGACGGCCTCACATCAGCAGTCACCTGTGAGCTGGTGATGAAGATCTGACAGCCGAAGACTGGCAAGCTGGAGTCTGTTGTTCGAGTCCGGGACGCTGGCCCTCGCACAACACTGACACACGCCGCCGCATAGAGTAGAGGAACACTGGGACGCCACATCCGAGGTATCGCCATCCAATTCACGACTTCGTTCTCAATAATTAAACGGGTCACCTCACGATGCGTGTCTCCAGTCAACTGGGCGAAACAGCGACACGAGATACACACCGCCAGACATAATCAGACGCCGCCGCTCACACAGCAGAGGCTTCGCAAACGACACAGCTGCCGCTCTCCCAGCCAGAACAATCCAGTAAGGAAACCATTGTACAAATCTTCAATAAAAGTTATCTTATGTAAAATGCTGTTTCATTATACCTCATACCCGAGCCAAGGAAGAACCCACCATGCCCACGTATTGTTAAGAGAGGAAAAGTAATTTATTTAGTGTTTTTCACCCTGACATAATGTTTTGGAATCAAATGCCCTTTGCAGTAATGCTCATCCTGACAATTGACTAGCATCAAAAGACATCACCCAGTTACATTCTGGAAATCTAGAAAAACGGAATCAATACGAAATCCTTTGTAGATTCCACTCAACACATCTTTGAGTATACAGCTACTTCTGTTTCATAAGAACGATGTTTTTTAAGTCTTCGAGGTAAAAGTTTGATCACAATATATGTTCCAAAATCCGACTGCATATAGACGTTAATGCTAGGGTTCTGTAATTTAGTGGATTACTCCTATTGCCTTTCTAGAGTATTAGTGTGACCTGTGAAATTTTCCTGTCCTTGTGTACGGATCTTTCGACGAGCGAGCTGCTGTTTATATTGTTAATTGTGAAGCTATTGCATCAGCGTACTCTCATAGGAACTTAATTCACATACATTCCGGACCGTAAAACTTGCTTTTATTAAATGATTCGAGTTGCTTCACTACTCCGAGGGCATTTAATGCAAAATTATTCTTGTTGGCAGCTGTTCTTGATTCAAATTATGAAATATTTGATACGTCTTCTTTGTTGAAGGAATTTCGGAGAGCTTTGTTTAGCAAATCTGCATTGCTAGTACTGTCATCGATATTATTTCCTTTGTTATCACGCAAGAAAGCGCTGATTGTGCCTTCTCGCTACATATATAACATACGAGCAAAATCTCTTTGGATTTTCTACCAGGTTTCGAGACAAAGGTCCTTTATGGTAAGTAATAGAAGCATTTCATGTTGATATCCGCACTAAATTTCGAGCTTTTGTAAAAGATCGGCAATTTTGGGTGTTTTGCGTCCGTTTAAGTTTGGCATGCTTTTTCGTTTTTTCTGCAGCGGTGTTACGATCTGGTTTGTGTAGTCGTTTTTTAATTTGTTTGGTATAAATCTTTAAATTGCTGTCGATACTAGTTGTTTGAATTCAAGCTATATCAGGTTACATAGTTAATTAAGGAGGAATGGAAATTGTCTCTCAGGAAACAGTGAAGCGAATTTTTATCTGGTTTTTTGAATAGAAGTATTTTTAGTGGATTTTGGAGTTACGGTACTTACGCTCGCTACAACAACCCTGTGTTGCTGTATCCGTTTTGATGCTCGTTACTCGCTCAGGATAATTTGCTCCTATGAGATCAACAGTGTTTTTACAATCATTTAGGATTCTAATAGGTTGGTCAACTAATTACTTGAAATAATTTTCAGAGAATGCGTTTAGCACAATTTCGCATGATGTTTCATGGATACCTTCGGATTTAAACACGTATTTTCACCAACATATCGAGGGCAAGTTAAAGTCACCACCAACTATAACAGTATGAGTCGGGTACGTGTTTGAAATTAGACTGAAGTTTTGTTTCAACCTTTCAGCAAGTGTATTATTTCAGCTGGGAGGTCAGTAAAATGATCCAGTTATTATTTTATCCGGTTGTCAAGAATGACATGTACCCATACTAACTCACAGGAACTATCTACTTCCATTTCGGTACAAGATAAACTGCTTCTAACAGCAACAAACACGCGACTGCCAGCTGTATTTAGCCTATCCTTTCTGAACACCGTTAGGTTCTTCGCAAAAAATGTCGCCCAAGCATAATTTTAAGTACCTATAACGATTAGAACATCAGTACTTTCTATTAGCCACCTGCAGTTGGCTCCACCCTGTGCTCTTCATGGCAGCCGGAAGGACCCGTTCCACATCAGGATTGGCCCCACCGGGTATGCACACGGGCTTTCTTCCCTTCCTTGGCAGCCATATCCCTAAGGGTCTCCATAACGCGCCTGACATTGAACCTCCCAGCTACCAATGATCCAACCCTTTGTGAGTGCCCGGATCTTGCAGGCCGAGAGGTTTCCTTTGAAATAGGGCAAGCGACTGCATCTGACTGAGGAACATTGTCTGTTGTGGGTTGGCAGGAGCCAATCCACGGGGTTTGGAGGAAGTCGAAAGGCACGCGTTTAGCTCACGCAGGCTGGCGTGAGGTCTGGAACAGGTAAAGTAATTATACCATCAAGAAAAGTACGTAGCTGCTGGAATACTTAACTTTAATCCATAATTGGTGAACATCGCTCTGACGGTACATGCATCACAAGATAAATAGCAATTGATAATGGCGCCTTGCTAGGTCGTAGCAAATGACGTAGCTGAAGGCTATGCTAACTATCGTCTTGGCAAATGAGAATGTATTTTATCAGTGAACCATCGCTAGCAAAGTCGGCTGTACAACTGGGGCGAGTGCTAGGAAGTTTCTCTAGACCTGTCGTGTGACGGCGCTCGGTCTGCAATCACTGATAGTGGCGACACGCGGGTCCGACGTATACTAACGGACCGCGGCCGATTTAAAGGCTACCACGTAGCAAGTGTGGTGTCTGGCGGTGACACCACATTGATATATCGTTGTATCCGAATAAGAATGCTGAAGATAGTAGTTTCAGAAACACGCAAACAAGTTGTTGAAATATAAATTGTCATCTTATGTCTCGTACTTAGATGCAAAATCCTGCGGAATGGAGGAAGATTAATAGGTGCATCCCATGGTGACATGCACGGTGCAGTGTCTTTACCTTCAAATGCTTAAGAAAACTTATGTAATACATACTTTAATGAACATGTAAACTTCAATAAAATGTTAAGATAAACCTCAATGGTAAAGTTAATGCTAAGATGATAATGACATTCAGTATGAACGCTGTCCTACGAAACACTTCAATTCCGTACCACATAATGAATGGTTCTAAGTAGTGGAACAGTAAATTGCGATAATGAGAGGCAATAGCGAAAATAATTCCGTATCTGGGATTATTTTTTAACTATTTATTCCTAAAATTCTTTTCAGATGTATCTAACCACATATTTTAATTCACTTCCACCTTCATGTGTACTGAGCATAAAGGACTTAATGGTAATCAGACAAATAGGTTCGTACGTAGTGACAAAACACGTTATTTAATTGGGATGCTTGTTTTACTACTGCAGTTTTACATTCACGCTACGAACGCAAAACAAATCGAAATCGATCTCTCTTGATTCTCTAAGAAACTTAATTCGATTGACAACGGATATAAGGCGATCTGTTTTGCTTAGCATATATCCCGAAGAATTAATCTAAGATGGCGAAGGGTCGGAGGGTTGCAGATGAACCGTTTAACAGACCTGTTTCCTTCGACCGTATATTTACTGCTCGTAGGAACATGCACACACCTGCACTGGAGTTAAAATTTAGCAGCGTGCACTCTCGATTACTGCATCTACGCTAGTTTCACGTGGTTTAGAGGAGAGGTATCCGCTGCTCGTTTTGTCAGTCTCATGAGGCTCAAGCTGAGAGCATCGTAAGTGTAGATCCACTGAATGTGTGTGTGTTCATCGCAAGTCCGGTTAAAGGATCGAAGTTTTCTAATTAGTTGCTGCGTTAGCCCTACTGGCCCAAAAATAGAATACAATAAAGGTCGAATTGCTGTATTTGACTGTCCCAAAATATTACGCCACGAAGCTTAACAATTATTGCTCCTTTGAATCATCGCAAAAATTCCGAAGAGCTAGTTTTGAAACAAGCGACCACGAAATAGGAAATCAACAGAAATCGTTCATCAGAGGAAGCACGTTGTTGATGCATGAGACAGTGCGCATTCTACACAGATTACTCGTATCAAGCGATTGGAAAAGAAGTGCAAGGCATCACCGTATTCAAGAGGGGTCGTCGGCTACATGCACATAATTGCAGGCCAGTATTACTGTAATTCATTCACGAGAGAGGTGGCTTACAAAAATTTTGTTCGACAGATTTTTAAGAATTGCTGATCACTCTGGAGCCTTTGTCTGGTTTGAGTAATATAAGTGAGTGAGAAGATTCAACTAAGGTCGGTACGTTTCGTCGAAGGATTCTCGAGTTGTCGCGAGAACGTTACGGTATGCTCAAAATACGTACTCTAGTCGCAGACGCCGCAAGATGTTGTACATCACGAAGAAGGTACTGCAGAAATTTCAAGAGCATACATGTCGAAGAACGATGGGCAACATATTCTCACGAAATGCTAAATACTGGGAAATCAGAACAACTGGATTCGTTACGATGGTTTGTTTACAGGAGACCTTCCCTGTACCATGTGCGAATACAAAAGGGAAGGCAGAAGTGCTGAAACACTCTGTGCCACACACCGTAAAGCGTTTTCGGAGCATATGTGTCGAAGCTGAGTGATGCACGATTCACAGGAGACTCCCAAGCTAAAATACTAAGGAAATACGCGTATAAACTTTGGAAGTGGTTTTGACAATGCTCGGATTCACGCTGTATCTTACTCTCATTAGCACACACAGCATTCAGTAGTAGCAGCAGCTTTTGAAATTGTTGCCTACAGTATCAGATTTCAGCGTGGACTTGTTATGATGGTTGAATATGGATTGGTCACTTACCTCCATTGTTTTTCGTCACAAGTCTGCTTCTCTTCAACAGTTAACCTTCTTTCAAAACCTTATTTAACTTCTAAGTGCTAAGAACGACAGCAAACTCTGTAATCACTGTATTCCTCTCGAAGAACTCCGACACACGCCCGGATGACTTGAGCTCACAAAGCAGACAGGTGCTAAGCAACGGCAGAGTCACGTCGCGCGATTTTCTCATTGTTGTGAGCCTGCCCTGGAAATAATATTGGTGATGATGACAAGCGCCCGCATTATTGGGTTTTGTAAGACTGATTTTAGCGTTTTTGGACTCCTTCAATTGAAAGTGTAATGGACTCCCATATTAACATAGAAACGGTTATTATATTTTTGACAGGGCCATTCTAGTTCTTTGTGGCAAATGAGCTACTAATTAGTAGCTTATTTGCCACAAATGCCGTACAGTCTAGAATCGGTATGCCGATCAGGAAAAATCGCCGTGGCCATTCAGGAAATCATCCCACCGACGCATCAGACTGGAGATAACTGTTAGCTAAAACAACAAGTCTGCTGGTTGACGAAGTCCGTAACTACCCGATACACATCCTCCGACAGGTGCAGCTGATTTGTCAAGGTCTTATTTTAAGAGAGCGCTGGCGTGATAATCCATCGGGATGAGATCAGTACTACAGGCCGGGTGTTCAAGTGGCTCCCACTTACCTTGGCGTGACTTGTACATTACGACATTTTCAATGTGGGGACGTGCGTTATCATGAATCAGCAGCTCCGTATGAAACTTCCTGGCAGATTAAAACTGTGTGCCGGACCGAGACTCGAACTCGGGACCTTTGCCTTTCGCGGGCAAGTGCTCTACCAACTGAGCTACCCAAGCACGACTCTCGCCCCGTCCTCACAGCTTTACTTCTGCCAGTACCTCGTATCCTACCTCCCAAACTTTACAGAAGCTCTTTTGCGAATTTTTTCCATAGTATTGGATCAGAAATTCTATTTAAAAATCATGTTTTGTAGCAACAAGTCCTTTTAGTCCCCACTTTTTCTGTGTAAGTCCAATTTAGCTCCCTTTGTGACCTTTAAGAAAGATTTAAGCGTTTTTAGGTATGTTGCACAGTGGAATAGTAAGTAGTGCACGGATAATATTTTGTTAAGAACCGACAGAGACGGCTAACTGGGCCGCAGCTGCTACCGGCTTCGTAACAGTGTTGTAACTGAATGTCAACGTTGGAGGCCAAAAGTACAAACAATCTACGAGCGCATTTCATCAGACTGTCATAAGAATACCTTTAGGGATGCAAAGTTCACATAAAGGAACTCTCTGAAACCCTGAAGTTAAACACTAGAGCAGACGAGAGCGCTTACAGGCTTGGAAAGAGAGGATATTCAGTCATCTCAGTCACCAGTATGCGCGAGGGGGAGGGGGAGGGTGATAGTTCCACTTCATCCCCAATTTACAGGATGCTATGGTGAATTCAACTACCATCTACAAGCTTCCGGTAACTTGGAGTCCACTGCTGCAAATCTACAGCCGTCTTGCCTCACAGGGGACTTCTGATACACGATCCGCTTTCCTGCCGACCACAACAGTAACTGACTGGAAATGGTGGGGGGGAGCCTGTCTTTCGTCGATGAAGAGCCGATCTACCTCTCTCCGAGCTGTTCAGCTTAGGCTGGGTGCCCGTGTCACCGCTACTGGGGCAGTACAAGTACAGCCTTACCGGCTGTGTGTTGCTGCTGAGTCTCCTGCCTAAACACCACCTCGACAACCGACAACAGGCACGAGCAGATTCCTGGGACCGAGCCTCGGTGCGGCTCCACTCGTCGAGGACGCTGAGGCTCTGAAGGACGTCCACGGCCACGCCGGGCTGCGGGACGCAGTCTCCTGCGACGTAGCCGCAGCGCTGACAACGGGGAACACGGGACCTGTGTTTGGCAAGTTCCTCCTTGCCTGGCACTGGCGCGCTACCTCTCGCGCTTTCAATCAGCGTGGACTCGGCACGTTCGCTGCTAGACAGCACAGGGAGGAAGACTGAGTGACTGCAAAATTCCCGCCGAGAAATGATTTTAATTTAATGACGTTTCGTTAGCGCCTTGGCGTTCTGCAGGATCACTCAATCTCGCTCTCCGCTCGACCTCCTGATAACAACACGACAATTGCTCAGATCGTAATGGGGTGAATAAGGATAAGACCTTTAAATCAGGACCCTACTAATGATAACTCAAAATTGATTTTCGTAATCTGTTTAACTCGATTGCGGGTGTTCATTATAATAATGGTGTTAGAAAGGAAAATAACGTTATCGAATCATAGGGTTATAAAAATTTTAGTTCCAGTTCAAAACGCTGTAAACAGCTAACCACTTCTCAGAACTGTTTATAACTTGAACGGATTTTTATCGAAAAAGGCGGAAACGCTACAGGAAAAGAAATACGAAAGGTTTGCCAACAGATGTCGCAGTAAAGGGGAAAATGTGCAAAATACAAGACACATGGTAAACGACTGTTTTTCAGTTTGCGTCTGATATACTCAGAGTAACTATCTCAATGCAGGATCGCAAGTTGCTTGTAAAGCTCTTTTACAAGAACGGTGACTGTGCGCCAGCAGCTCTGCAGAAGTTCTGGACACTCAGTGGTATGGAAAAGATTGTTGGTCCGATGTCTGCCAAGGGTCTGGAGTAAATGATAACGATATTCCTGATGAAATATTCTGCATTGCCAGGGGTCTCGAGCAGAGGTGTGTAAACATGGAGTGCACGGGGAATTACCCGAACTTTGGACATGCCTGTGAGACCAGTGCATAAAATTCTGCGAAACATCATGTATCCATATCCGTGCAAAATTACTCATTTTCAGGACTTGCTTCATGCTCGCGTGGAGTTAGATAAACGTTTGCTCTAGGATTCGTTACTCGCATGGCAGTGTACAATGAGCGACCATGGAACATTCTGTAGACGAACACCGTTTTACGAGTATTCCAAGGATCTGTCAACCGGTGGAACAATGCTCCTATGGGAGTACAAAAAATTCGAATAAGTTCCTGTTTATTTAAAGGACTCTGACTGAAAAGCACGTTACCAGCTCCCTCAGTTTACCTTTTTCAGTGCCTTTAAAAACTTTCCCAAAAATTGTGTCATGCGAACGTACTCGGGCTTTTCTTAGCATGCAACTCACCTCAGAGTCCCACCAGCTACCCTAAACAAACCCATTAGTCCATCGCTGTAAGTCACTCAAACCCATCCATTTCTGCCGACTGATATTTTTCCCGAAGTCACACTGTAAATCACTAGTCTCATTTATTCTACACACCAACGTGACTAGTCGTTTTGTTGCCACACCCCCGAATAATTTTAGAAATTCTGACTGAATGTTATCCATCCCCTCTCCATTACGTGACCGCAACTCATCGAAAACTCTCTTAAATTCTTACTCTAATGCTGCTTCTCCATGCCCTTCCCTGTCGACTTCCGTTACTTACTTATTCCATGATGTCATCAGGCAAGTCCTCCCCCTCACAGAGGCCTTCAATGTACTCTTTCCACGCATCCGTTCTCCCGTATTCATTTAGTAGAGGAATTTCCATTGCACTCTTAATGTTAATGCCTTCGTTTTACTTTTCTACATGCTGAGTCAGTCCTTTCGACAGTAATTTATTGTCCGATTGCTTCATATTTTTCATGTAGTCATTTCGCCTTTGCTTCCCTGGATATCCCATTTAGTTCCTACGTGTTTTGCACGTCTATATTCCTGAACATGCCTGAACATTTTTGTAGTTCCTTCTTTCGTCGGCCAGCTGAAGTATTTCCTGTTAGACATGGTTTTTTCGCAGTTACCTTTCGTGTATTTACGTTTTTCTTTCGAACGTTTATGACTGCCATTTCCTTCATCTGAACTGCCTACTGACTAATATATTTTTCGCAGTATCTATAGCTTCAGAGAACTCAAAGCCTATCTTTTCATTCCTTAGTACTTCCGTAACCCACTATCGTACGCACTGAGTCTTTCTAAATGGTTTCTTGATCTTCAGCCAACTCTCCATCAATACCAAATTGCGGTTTGAATCTATATCTGCTCCTGGGTAAGCCCTACAATTCAGTATCTGATTTCTGATTTCGGAACTTATGACTTATAAAAATGTAATTCAGCTGAATTCGCCCTCTATTTCTGGCCTATTACAGGTATGCCTCCTCCTCTTGTGAGTTTTGAAGACAATATTCGCTATTAGCACCTAAAAATTTATTGCAAAACTCCGTTAGTCTTTCTCCTCTGTTATTCCTAGTACCTAGCTCGTATTCTGTCCTAAACCCATCTTCAAATCCATCCCCCACAGTCTCATTGCAATCTCTGCCTGTGAAAGATGTTGTGTTCAGGGCTCCCATTACGAGTGTAGCTCAACTGAAGGCACAAATTGCCCAACGCATTCTCAACGTGACCCCTGACATATTCTGATCTGTTGTGGAACATGTTTTTTCTCAATCTCAACTTGTGCAGAAAACGTTGGGCAGCATGTTGAACATACCTTGGAACAGTCTCGCGACAGGTAGAAGCCAATTGTTTGTTGCTTTTCATGGAATTTCTGGCCTCACAACAATGAAAAACAGATTTTTCATCTTCTGATGATGTCCTCAGTTACTATTCCAGTGGCTAGCGTTGCTGCCTCTGGATCACGGGGTCCCGGTTTCGATTACCGGTTCCCAAGGTTTACTTCCGCCAGCACCTCCCTCCCACATTCCAAACGTCGCAGCAGTTGCCCAGCACTGTCACTCCAGGAAGATGGGGCACTGTGACTCCTGTAAGATGGGATATTTCAGAGAAAGGCGCTAACTAAAGCCTAGAAACTGACAACAATAACAAACAGATGTCCCAAAAGCTATGTAACTGCAACAAAGTCGTGAAAATGTGTAAAAGAAAACATTGTGTAGAAAGTAAAAATTCGAAATTTCATCATTACAAAATATTAATTGGGACAGATCGCACATACGCAACAGAGACATTGAATTGAGGATTAATAAAGGAAAATAAATGTATCACGAAAATGGTATGAAGGAGTATGATAGACAGTAAAAACATTTAAAGTAACAAGCAATAGAGATGAATTGTTACTGCGTTGAAAAGGCCACGCACGAAATTGTTTTTTTGTGGGCTCTTGGTGTTAGGTTCCTATTTGACCTAAGAACATAGAGTAGAAATATTTTTCGTTCGCCCGGACCTGCGGCCATTTTTATATACGTTCTGACATCGGTTTTGCTGTGGCTTATTTACAGTATAATAAGCAGCGTTTGATCGACGACCCGGAGCTGGCGCTCAGGAAAAATGGATGACTCGATTAATTCCATTTGCAAAAGATTGTAATTGGGCTGAAATTAAAGCTCAGTTAATGATACCATTTGTATGTGAACCATTCGGATTTGATGAGGAAAAACAGTCGCCCTTAAATAACTGCTGACTGGAGTGAGACTGATGGTTCAAATTTGGTCCACTCATGTGTCGGACCTTCGTCCAAGATAAGATTCAACAGTTTCGAAACAATCTTGCTTCGTTTGGATTTTACGTACAAGAAACACCTTTTCCTGTGAGGTTTCTGAACCGCGGCACTTCTATACTTTAAACTGATACAAAACGGCTCAAACACTGCACAAATGTAGATAAATAGAGTCAAAACAATTTTGTTTTAATCCAATAATGTTGATCCGTTATCGAGATAAGATGATTTAGATTCGAGGTTATTGTAGTACATAAAATTCGTACTTACTTGAATCGAATGCGCGTAAACGGTTTCAAGTAAATCAAACAAATACAAAACGCCTTACTACGGTAAAATTGAAAACTTGCTTTCAAAAATTTAGATAGAGTGGGATTTTATGTGCAAAATACACGTTTCTGTGAGCCTTTCTAAGCACGCCACGCCACTTCTATGTTCCCAAATTGCGCGAATCGGTTCAAATGTTGTAAGAAGTTAGACAAAATCGTGTAATTAACGGCTATCCTATTGTTTTGTGAAAGCTTTATCCCTTGACACGATATAGCGGTCTACGTTTGCACACAAATGCAAGTGAAATTCGGTTTTATGTGAATAGCACAAGCTGAGACCGTTGAAGGCGATAATAATAAATTCAGACTTACTGTAAATGTACGAAACGTTTGCCAAAATCTTTTATCATTCGTCTTTCACTTACGTAAAATCATGTGCTTTTACGCGAAATTGTGTTTCGTAGAAATGCGTTTCATTTTTGGCTGTGCATTTGGACATAATTAAAATAACTTTTATTACAGTTGATTATCATTTCCTTGTTAATGCGTTTACATTTTATTCACCAGTGGCTTATAACTCTCGAAAAATCTTTGGACATCAAAATAAAGCATGTAACAAACCATAATTATGCCCAGCCCTGTATAAAATGATATATTGTTTGCTAGAGCATTTAAAGCTTTGTCGACGACCCCTCAGACAGTTAAACTAACCTACGAATTGGTACAAAAATAAGTGTCAGAAAAGAGGTCACCTTACTTCTAACCAGTAGATAAGGTTTTTCTGTGTTTTCTTAAACACTAACGTGCTGTCTTACAGAAAATTTATTTTCGGACACAACACGCTTAATTTCGTCATTTTTCGTACAGGATTGAAAAGTTGATAGTATTTTGTCGTGCATAGGATATTTCGCTGTTCGTCTATTTATTTCAGCCAATCATACTCACTGCTAATTCGGTGTGGTTGTTGCAACATTTCGTGGCAAAATTAATTATGTGAAATTTTCTGGCGATGGATTTTTAACGTTCAATTTTCGTTATTATTGCAAGATCCTGGCAATCACAGAGTGTCGGATTATTGGTAATTGGGACCTCCAATCTTAGACGTGTTATGGGGCTTATTAGAGACGTGACTGGCAAGGAGGGGAAGAAAGCCAGTATGCACTCTGTATGCATACTGGGCGGAGTCATTCCAGAAATGAATCGGGTCCTTCCGGATGCCGTGAAGAGAGAGGTTAAAGCGAACTGCAGGTGGTGGCTCAAGTCGGTAGCATTGATGTGTGTCGCTTTGGATCGAAAGAAATTCTCTCTGGTTTCGAGCGGCTAACAGAGTGGCAAAAGCTGCTAGTCCTGGTGGCGAGGTGAAAGGAGAGCGCAGCGTTTGCAGCATAGTCGACAGGACCGATGGCGGACCTCTGGTAGAGAACCGAGTGGAGGGTCTAAACCAGAGGCTCAAACGGTACTGTGACAGTGTAGGCTGCAGATACCTCGATTTGCGCCATAGGGTGCTTCGCTGAATAGGTCAGCGGCATTACCGGGTAGTAGGTGCTGTGTGGCGTGGTCTGGGCGGTTTTTAGGGTTACAGAGTCTCGGGGAAAGACAAAAAGGGGTTCTGTCTCAAAATGTGCAAGATGAACGTAGTTCTAGGAATCATCGGTTCAACAGTTGTAAATTGCTTGTAACTGTGTTGGGAAAGTACCAGAGCTTCAAGTGGTAATAGATAACACTGACGCTCAAATCGTCATAGGCACTGAAAGCTAGCTGAAGTCGGAGATAAGTTCAGCCGTAATATTTGCAAAGAATCTAACGGTATTACGAAAGGATAAGGTAAACACAGTGAGCGTTGTTTAGTTTGTTGCTGTTAGAAGTAGTTCATCTCGTAGCGAAATTTAAGTAGGTAGTTCCTGCGAGTTAGTATGGGTGGGTGTCATTCGTAGTAACTGGAATAAAGTAATAACTGGATCGTTTTATAGATCTCCCAACTGAATTAATACAATTGCTGAAAGGTTCAAAGAAAACTTCAGTCTAATTTTGAACACGTACCTGACTCATACAGTTATAGTTGATGATGACTTTAATGTACAATGGATATGTTGTCAAAAATACGTGTTTAAATCCGGAGGCATGCGTAAAATATCATCCGAAGCTGTGATAAACGCATTCGCTGACAATTATTTCGAGCAGTTAATTCATGAGCCCATGCCAATAGTAAACGGATGCGAAAACATTGTTGACCTCTTAGTAACAAATAATCCTCCGCTAATAACGATCATCAAAGCGGATACAGGGATTAGTTTACACAGGGTTGTCGTAGCGAGACTAAACACCAGAAGAAGGAAAATTATCAGCCAGCTTCAAAGAAATTTAAATGGAAACGTCTTGACATTTTCACTCTTTTTTGAGTTATCCCTACATCCTCAGGGCAGTGAGCTATCTGAGCTGCAAGGTGTTGGTACACCTGATCTTGGAAAAGTTCCTCATCCTGTGCCAAAATCCAGAATATTCGTCAGCCATACTAAACAGTATATAATCCCATACCCCTGAAGAGCATACGTGTAATTTCTGAGAAAGTTTTTCTACAGGGACAAAATTTCTGGGGTTGGATTTGCTACTGTTTGGGATGAAAAAACATTTTATTCTTATTTTTGGGGTGGGGGTGTTGATTTTTTTTCCTCAAAGGGACAATTTCACCCCAAGCCCACCACCTGTTACTTGTACGGTAAGAGAAGTAAGAACAAACTTGTGTGCTTCTAGGGAGTGGGATGTATCTACAATAGGAAGTATCCAAGATAAGTGTTTGCTTGTACGAGTATATAGGATATATCCCCTAGTGGGGATGCATGCATCCTAAACTTCAATGACCAGTTGTATCATACCGCACGACAAGGCAAATGCCATTCTGGTAGACATGATGACATGTTTCATGTTATATGATATCATGTATGATGTTACTGGACTTAACATGGCACATGGCATGTGTACTAATACTAACAAGCAAAAATTGCAGGTATGTCAAGATATTTTGATTTAAATGTCTCTGAATGTGTCAGACAAGTAGAAAAGCTAGTTCCCTTCTTTTACATCTTTAAGTCTCCACAGGCCTTCCTTGCCTTTTTTGTACTATGATAGCATTTTTCATTCTGGCATTGTTATGTAACATATCGTTCAGTCTTCCAGTCTTCCATCAATCGTCCTTGTATAATGTTTACGTCGCCCCTCTCGGATGCAAGCAACTAAAGTCAACATGTAAGAATAATAGGTAGACGTATTTTCTTAACCCGTAAACTACTGTTTCATGAATAATGTATGCTGTTACATCTTAATATCCCCATTGCTAGTCTATTTTGTAATTCACTTGATGGGTTTTGTAGATTTTTAATTCATAAGTCTACAATCTGGATGACTGAGGGATCTCGCTTTATAATATCAACCAAAACGATATTGCAGTGCTCGTACTGCTAAAGGCTGAAAGCAAGGGGAAACTAGATACGTAATTTTTCCCGAGGGTACGGAGTTTTACTGTATTGTTTAATGATGATGGCATCCCCTTGGGTAGAAAATTCAGTAAATAAAATAGTCCCCCATTCGGATACTGAGGAGAGGACTATTCAAGTGGATGACGACATCAGGAAATACAAAACTGGCGTTCTACGGATCGAGAGAGGTACGTTAGATCCCTTAGTGGGGGGAGGTAGGTTAGAAAACCTGAAAAGGGAAATGGAGCGGCTACAGTTAGATATTGTGAGAATAATTGAAGATTATTGGCAAGTGGAACAGGACTTTCGGACAATTGAATACATGGTTATAGGTACAAAATCAAGCAGGGGTAATGCAGGAGTCAGCTTAATAATAAATAAGAAAATAAGAATGCTGGTAGGCAACTATGAACCGTGCAGTGAACGCATTATTGTAAGCAAGATACCAAGATAGACACGAAGCCCACACCCACCCCAGTAGTACAAATTTATATGCCAACTAGCTCCGCAGATGGTGAAGAAATCGCAGAAATATACGATGAGATAAAAGAAATTATTCAGATAGATTAGGGAAACGAAAATTTTGTCATTGGAATTCGGCAGCAGGAAAAGGAAGAGAACGAAAACTTGTAGGTGAATATGGACTGGGCTAAAGGAACGGAAGATGAAGCCGCCTGATAGAATTTTGCGCATAGCACAATTCATTTAGCACCAAGACCTGGTTAGAGAATTTCTAGGTGAAAAGTTAATATTAGTAAAGGGGACATTTGTCTGTGCTAAAACTAGCCACTTCTAACCACCTCTCTTGTTTGTGAGGAATCTAGTTTACATTTCCAATTAACCCCCCCCCTCCCCCCTTTTTATTTCCTATTCGGATTGTAAACCAAAAAAATACTTGCGGTTTTTTTTAAGCCATTGTTTCCCATACGTGGTAGACGGCGCTGTAATCGACAAATATGAAGTGTGCTGTTTTGCTATTACTTGGTCATACATTTCATTTACGGTGTAAATGAAAACCTTTGTGTTCTAACAGTTCGTATTTATGTTCGAAATTTACTCATGTGTTCCATGTTTGTTTGTGCAGTTCAATACGGTTAGCCGTTCCAAAGTCTGCCTAGAAGCTAAGTTTAGCATGATCGCGGAACAAAGAAGTGAATGTAATAGTTCTCTGTTCCCATCGGAATGTTTGATTTCGGTGAATCCCCATGCCTCTTACCATTGCGTTGCCTCATTTCGTTGAGTATCCACGGCACATGAGCCTGTCAAGTTCACTTCATGGACATTTTACGTTATTTCAGAGGATGTGGTTCGTATTCCACCGATAGCAACACAGCTGGCAGTGCGAGAGTTACGGGGATTGGATGGAAACACACCGGTATCAGTCACTCTGGTGATGGGGTTCGCAGGCGGTCTCCCAAATCAATCATTCCCATGGTATCGGTACTCACCAAAACCAACCCTACAGGAACATAAAACTACGTCACCATACAAGTAGCTTACCTGCCAGAAATTTCAAGGCCTAACCTTACTATTTGTGCTGTACAATCACAAATGCAACTCTCAAGTAACATTGAACACAAACGTCAACCAATAGAACATACAGGTTTACATTTACATCGTAAACGAAATGTTGAATCAAATGCATCGGTTCCTAACTGCAAAAACAGGCACACATGATATTTTTCGATTACGGCGCCATCTACCACGAATGGTAAACAATCCTTTCAGTAAGCCGTACATATTTTTTGGCGTAGAATCCGAATGTGTTAAAAAATGGGATTTCTCATTTGAAAATATGAAGTTGACCCCTCACACGTAGGAAGAGCGATTAGGAGAAAGCCAATTGCACCAGAGATAGACGTCAACATTACAAATAGAAACTTTTAACCTAGAACACGTTTTTCGTGCGATGGGTCGTTTCCAAGATACTTAGTTTTCTCAAGTTAAATTAAAACGGAAAAAATGGCAATACCAAGAAGGAATTTGCGACATAAACGAAAGTTAGAAGGCGTGTTTCTACATCTGAAAGATGATATTTATTCTAAATTTCGCGCCAGTCGCTTAGGAGTGGCGCTACTAACGCCACTGTAAGGATGCAAATCAGTTTTAGCTGCTGGTAAACCTTTCGGGACGTGGGGTCGTGGCCCCAGAAACTCTTGTGTTCCTAAAGTTTCGTCCAGGACTGCGTTTGGTTTGCTCAGGTTTGCTTTGAATACACGCTGTAACGGTCATGGGCGTTAGTTGCCATTGAGATTGGACGTGCTGATTCGATGTTTATCATTGATGCCTTTAAGGCGACTAACATTCCATTGTCATCACTTCTTTGTTTTTGAACGAGGGTGTGAAATAGGGCTAGGAGAAGCTGAATGTTCATCGCTGATGCTCAGGAAGACTTGGCAAGAATGTGGCCACTGCACATGATGGCTGACTGCGGTGGTCACGGGAAGACCGGGTGCTGGATGGCCGCGTGGCGTTGTCGAGAGGGAAGACAACCGTGTTCGGCTTATGGCTCTGGCGCACCATGCTACATCTGCAGCAGCAACTTCAGCAGCAGTTGGCACGAAGGTGACACAAGGAACTGTTACTTATCGGTGCTCCCTGCCGCCGTTGGATAAGCAGCTGCAGCAGCAAGTCGTATACTCCTAGCTCACTCATTTGTTACATAGTTTAATTCTTAATTTCTTTGCGTGTTTTTGGTACTTCCATTGTTTAATTCAAAAATTTCGGGCGTATTATAGTATTTGAGAGTTGCAGCATCGCGTTTTAGTACGTGAATAGTGTAAAATCGCGTAGTCTCCTTCCGCCGCCGAGCAGTGTGTCAGCAGTGCGCAAGTAGCAGCATTACTGCATTTACTAGGCAATCTTGTATTTTAATAACCGTTTAAATTTTGTGTCGATTTGTTTGCGCTCTCTGTTGATTAGTTCAGACGATCTTTGCACAACAGTTTTTAGCATGGATAGGGACTGCGACTGCTGTGTTCGGATGCAGGCTGAGTTGGCATCCCTTCGCTCCCGGGTTCAGGCAGTGTTGGCTTCGGTCACACAGCTTGAGGCTGTTGCCAATGAGCATCACTGTGGGGGTCCGGATGGGGGTTTGTCGGGGACGGCCAGCTCGTCCCACGCATCCCCCGATCGGACTACGACTGTGGTTGCCCAGGATACTGCCCGCATTGAGGCTGATCCCTTACCTGTGGTAGAGTGGGAGGTCGTCTCAAGGTGTGGCAGGGGGCAAAAGACATTCCGGAGGGCTGAACGGAAGGCCTCTCCAGTTTGTCTGACGAACCGGTTTCAGGCTCTGTCTCAGGCTGGTACTGATCTTCGGCCTGACATGGCTGCTTGTCCTGTTCCAGAGGTTGCCCCTCAGTCTGCAAGATCCGGGCGGTCGCAGAGGGTGGGCTTACTGGTAGTTGGGAGCTCCAACGTCAGGCGCGTAATGGGGCCCCTTAGGGAAATGGCAGCAAGAGAGGGGAAGAAAACCAATGTGCACTCCGTGTGCATACCGGGGGGAGTCATGCCAGATGTGGAAAGGGTCATTCCGGATGCCATGAAGGGTACAGGGTGCACCCATCTGCAGGTGGTCGCTCATGTCGGCACCAATGATGTATGTCGCTATGGATCGAAGGAAATCCTCTCTGGCTTCCGGCGGTTGTCTGATTTGGTGAAGACTGCCAGTCTCGCTAGCGGGATGAAAGCAGAGCTCACCATCTGCAGCATCGTCGACAGGACTGACTGCGGACCTTAGGTACACAGCCGAGTGGAGGGTCTGAATCAGAGGCTGAGAAGGTTCTGCGACCGTGTGGGCTGCAGATTCCTCGACTTGCGCCATAGGGTGGTGGGGTTTCAGGTTCCGCTGGATAGGTCAGGAGTCCACTACACGCAACAAGCGGCTACACGGGTAGCAGGGGTTGTGTGGCGTGGGCTGGGCGGTTTTTTAGGTTAGATGGCCTTGGACAAGTACAGAAAGGGCAACAGCCTCAACGGGTGCGGGGCAAAGTCAGGACATGCGGGGACCAAGCAGCAATCGGTATTGTAATTGTCAACTGTCGAAGCTGC
This sequence comes from Schistocerca americana, assembly GCF_021461395.2. Classification (NCBI taxonomy): domain Eukaryota; kingdom Metazoa; phylum Arthropoda; class Insecta; order Orthoptera; family Acrididae; genus Schistocerca; species Schistocerca americana. The sequence continues at coordinate 66,225,573 of NC_060121.1, forward strand.
GTTGGTAAAGTACCGGAACTTCAAGCGCTGATAGAAAGCACCGAAGCTGAAATCGTTATAGGTAAGTTCAAGGCAATCGTAAAATGCGTTTTAGACAGGTACGTGCCGAGTAATACTGTGAGGGACGGGAAAAACCCACCGTGGTACAACAACAAAGTTAGGAAACTACTGCGAAAGCAAAGAGAGCTTCACTCCAAGTTTAAACGCAGCCAAAACCTCTCAGACAAACAGAAGCTAAACGATGTCAAAATTAGCGTAAGGAGGGCTATGAGTGAAGCGTTCAGTGAATTCGAAAGTAAAATTCTATGTACCCACTTGACAGAAAATCCTACGATGTTCTGGTCTTACGTTAAATCAGTAAGTGGCTCGAAATAGCATATCCAGACACTCCGGGATGATGATGGCATTGAAACAGAGGATGACACGCGTAAAGCTGAAATACTAAACACCTTTCTCCAAAGCTGTTTCACAGAGGAAGACCGCACTGCAGTTCCTTCTCTAAATCCTCGCACAAACGGAAAAATGGTTGACATCGAAATAAGTGTCCAAGGAATAGAAAAGCAACTGGAATCACTCAACAGAGGAAAGTCCACTGGACCTGACGGGATACCAATTCGATTCTACACAGAGTACGCGAAAGAACTTGCCCCCCTTCTAACAGCCGTGTACCGCAAGTCTCTAGAGGAACGGGGGGTTCCAAATGATTGGATAAGAGCACAGGTAGTCCCAGTCTTCAAGAAGGGTCGTCGAGCAGATGCGCAAAACTATAGACCTATATCTCTGACGTCGATCTGTTGTAGAATTTTAGAACATGTTTTTTGCTCGCGTATCATGTCGTTTTTGGAAACCCAGAATCTACTATGTAGGAATCAACATGTATTCCGGAAACAGCGATCGTGTGAGACCCAACTTGCTTTATTTGTTCATGAGACCCAGAAAATATTAGATACAGGCTCCCAGGAAGATGCTATTTTTCTTGACTTCCGGAAGGCGTTCGATACAGTTCCACACTGTCGCCTGATAAACAAAGTAAGAGCCTACGGAATATCAGACCAGCTGTGTGGCTGGATTGAACAGTTTTTAGCAAACAGAACACAGCATGTTGTTATCAATGGAGAGACGTCTACAGACGTTAAGGTAACCTCTGGCGTGCCACAGGGGAGTGTTATGGGACCATTGCTTTTCACAATATATATATAAATGACCTAGTAGATAGTGTCGGAAGTTCCATGCTGTTTTTCGCGGATGATGCTGTAGTATACAGAGAAGTTGCAGCATTATAAAATTGTAGCAAAATGCAGGAAGATCTGCAGCGGATAGGCACTTGGTGCAGGGGGTGGTAACTGTCCCTTAACATAGACAAATGTAATGTATTGCGAATACATAGAAAGAAGGATCCTTTATTGTATGATTATATGATAGCGGAACAAACACTGGTAGCAGTTACTTCTGTAAAATATCTTGGCGTATGCGTGCCCAACGATTTGAAGTGGAATGATCATATAAAATTAATTGTTGGTAAGGCGGGTACCAGGTTGAGATTCATTCGGAGAGTGCTTAGAAAATGTAGTCCGTCAACAAAGGAGGTGGCTTACAAAACACTCGTTCGACCTATACTTGAGTATTGCTCATCAGTGTGGGATCTGTACCAGATCGGGTTGACGGAGGAGATATAGAATATCCAAAGAAGAGCGGCGCGTTTCGTCACAGGGTTATTTGGTAACCGTGATAGCGTTACGGAGATGTTTAGCAAACTCAGGTGGTAGACTCTGCATCGCGGTGTAGCTTGCTGTCCAGGTTTCGAGAGGGTGTGTTTCTGGATGAGGTATCGAACATATTGCTTCCCCCTACTTATACCTCCAGAGGAGATCACGAATGTAAAATTAGAGAGATTAGAGCGCGCACGGAGGATTTCAGACAGTCGTGCTTCCCGCGAACCATACGCGACTGGAACAGGAAAGGGAGGTAATGACAGTGGCACGTAAAGTGCCCTCCGCCACATACCGTTGGGTGGCTTGCGGAGTATAAATGTAGATGTAGATGTAGATGTTCCTTCAAAGACGCCTCTGCGCCACTCAGCCTGTATCGTGCATTTTACTGACCCCTAACGTCCTCCATCAGCGACTTCAGTTGCGTTAAACGGGAGCTCATTGGAGGACAGGGTGGAGGTCAGGTGTGTTTCCTGATGAAAGCTGGTTCTGGCTCGGTGCAACCACCCTGTCTCTGTGCTAGAGAGACTGGATCTACACCTGGAGCTATGATCTGGAGTGCGATTTCTAACGACAGCAGGAGCACTCGCGTGGTTATCCCACGCACCAAGACTGCAAATTTGTAAGTCCGTGTGGTGATTCGACCTGTTGTGCTGCCACTCATGAGCGCATTGCAAAGACGCTTTCCAACAGGATAACGCTCGCTCACACACCGTTGTTGTAACCGAACACGCGCTAAGGAATGTGGACGCGTTGCCTTGGCCTGCTCGATCGACAGATCTGTCTCCAGCCGAGCACATGTGGTCCACCAATTGACGACAACTGCAGCGTCATTCACAACCAGCGTTAACCGTACCTATATTTACGGATCAAGTGCAGCAGACGTGGATCTCAACATCGCAAACCAACAATCGGCACCTGTAAAACGCACTGCAGGTACGTTTTCATGCTTATATTCAATATTATGGAAGGTACACCGGTTATTAATGTACCAGCGTTTCACTTTTGCAGTGGCTTATCTCATGCGTACATTAATTTGTTGTTTTGCGTTGTTAATCACTTACATGCCATGTTGTTGTTGTTGTTGTTGTGGTCTTCAGTCCTGAGACTGGTTTGATGCAGCTCTCAATGCTACTCTCCTTCTGAATCTGCTTAGTGTATTCATCTCTTGGTCTCCCTCTACGATTTTTACCCTCCACGCTGCCCTCCAATACTAAATTGGTGATCCCTTGATGCCTCAGAACATGTCCTACCAACCGATCCCTTCTTCTGGTCAAGTTGTGCCACAAACTTCTCTTCTCCCCAATCTTATTCAATACTTCCTCATTAGTTATGTGATCTACCCATCTAATCTTCAGCATTCTTCTGTAGCACCACATTTCGAAAGCTTCTATTCTCTTCTTGTCCAAACTATTTATCGTCCATGTTTCACTTCCATACATGGCTACACTCCATATGAATACTTTCAGAAATGACTTCCTGACACTTAAATCAATACTGGATGTTAACAAATTTCTCTTCTTCAGAAACGCTTTCCTTGCCATTGCCAGTCTACATATGACAAATGTATTCCCTATAACTTTCAGTTCTCTGCTTTAATTACTTTTCGGTGTTGTGATTTTTTCCCTTTACCATATATAGTGTGTGAGTGTGCCACACATATGATAATGACGCGCCGAGTATCCGCGCGGTCTGAGCGCGTCTTGCCACGGTCCGCGCGGCTCCCCCCGTCGGAGGTTCGAGTCCTCCCTGGGGCATGGTCGATGTGTGTCGTCCTTAGCGTGAGTTAGATTAAGTTAGATTAAGTAGTGTGTAGGCTTAGGGACCGATGGCCTCAGCAGTTTCGTCTCATAAGATCTTACCACAAATTTCTAATTTTTCCATATCATACTAATTTATTGGACATTCCATTCCAGATGTCATGCACTGGTAGCTGCGTACGTAAGTATTTTAATCACGTGTAATTTTGAACCTCGGGATGTAAGACGACGTGCAGTGGATCGAGTGACCACAGAACGAAATAGAGTCCCTTTACATGCTCAGTTAACATGCTTATAATTTGCAATTATTTGGGTATCCCTTTTTAATTGCTTTTCAATATATTAATGTAGGTTTCATACTGTATACACTCCAGACACATCCACATTACACGGGTGATTCCTATAAGGAACAAATTAAAAATGTTAATAAACTCCAATGCTGCACTGTTGCAACAGTTACAGATTAGTAACTGTGGTGTCACCGCCAGACACCACACTTGCTAGGTGGTAGCTTAAATCGGCCGCGGTCCATTTAGTACATGTCGGACCCGCGTGTCGCCACTGTGTGATCGCAGATCTAGCGCCACCACAAGGCAGGTCTCGAGATTCGATATTGCACTCGCCCCAATTGTACGACGACATTGCTAGCGACAATACGGACGAAGCCTTCCTCTCATTTGCCGAGAGACAGTTAGAATAGCCTTCTGCTAAGTCCATGGCTACGACCTAGCAAGGCGCAATTAGCCTTACCTAGTTTGAGAGTTATCGTATAAATGTCTCAAGATGAACGCTGTATTCATCAAAGAATAAAAGTTAAGTATAAAGCAGCTACGTACTTTTCTTGCTACCATTCAATAGATATCCTGTTCCAGACTTGACGCCAGTCGGCATGTGTGTACGCGTGCCTTTCTTTCGGCTCCCTTCCCAGTGTGGCGTAGCAAACTTGTTACGCCACAACAGTAACCATCCAGTTAGGTTACCCTGCGAGCATTAGTTATGTCACAAGATATAAAACCTAGTTCTATCTTAGAACTGGCTTACCATGCCAGGACACGTCAACTAGCAGTTCAATACAATTAAAACACTACACTTTCAGTTTGCGTCAGAATGAAAATCTTTTTATAAATAAGTTATACAAAACTGCAACCAGTCACTTTTTGGAATAATTATGTTTTATTCCTTGAACCGGTTTTCGAACCTTTTCAGGTTCATCTCCAGATGGTTTCAAGAAGTTACATCATTATTGCTAGCATAATGCTGGGTGCTGGATCTATGACAAAAAGATGGAATTCACTTTAATGTATCGCCATGACTATAACTTATCTGTCGATACGGATTTAAATTTAGTTTTTTACTTACTGCGACAGTATAGGCAGCTTTTCTCGGTTAGTGTCCATCTGTCTGCCTCCATTTTGATGTCCAGTTGTTGTATCACTACACACAATTGCACACAAACTATATTAATTACACTCTGACAGCGAGACTTTTCCAGCACCCAGCATGCGCTTTACAACTGTTGCTTGTAACAAAGATCTTGAAAGAAAGATATGGCATAGGCCTACTTTGCACAGAGATGTAATTTGTTCTTCTTTATATGTATTAAGGTCCATTTAAGGGCAAATATTTTAATCAGACTGGCGATAACATGAGAGCAGAAAATAAAATAAATAAATAAACTACTACAAGAACAAGACTGGGACCAAGACATAAGAATTAGACTGTTTAGCATTTGCTGATGACATGGCACTGATCGCACAAGACATTGCCGATGCACAGAAACAGCTAGAATTATTACAAGAACAGGCAGCTAAAATAGGATTACAAAATTTCATTTGAAAAACAAAATTTATGACTGACATCAAAGATGCACCTTCTGATCTCAAAATTGGTAATAACTACATCTCTCGAGTAAAAGAATTTAAATATTTAGGTGAATGGATAGCAGAATATTGTAATGAAAAGAAATCTGTCAGATCAAGAGTCCAGAAAATGGAGACGGCGTTTCAGTTAACAAAAAACATTTACAACAAAAAGAGTCTCTCGTGGAACTGCAAAATACGACACTACAACAGTAATTAGACTCGAAGCTCTCTACGCATCTGAGACACTAAACCTTCAACACAGAACAGTAAAAGAGGAATTAGAAGTGAATGAACGTAAGATAATGAGGAAAATCCTAGGACCAAGAACTAAAGATGGGGTACATTATCCAAAACCCAATGCAGAAATAAATAAAAATATCTCCAAAATAACAGACACAATGCGCATGAGAAGAATCCAATTCATGGGGCACTTAGAAAGAATGGACTCAAACAGGTTAACGCACAAAATCCATACATTTTTAAAGAACAAAACTACAAGACCGAACTGGTACAAACAGACGGAAAAAGACCTGAGAGAATTAGAGTCTCCAAATCTACGTGATAGAAATGAAATCAGAAAAATCACAAACATACGGAGTTTTGAGGAAGAAGAGAGAAAATCTAACCGACATACATGGTCTACGCAACGAAAGCTAGCCCATTCGTTGTTTATGAAGGAATGCTGGGAGAAAAGGAAGGCCAACAAATGTTGATTACGCGTGGTCCTAAGTGATCCATCTGCGAAGAAGAAGAAAGAAGACAACAAGAACAAACTTCAGGTGATCTGATATTTTATTTCTATTTGTATATTATGTACTATACAGGCAGTTTATAGCGTTTATATTTCTTGGTTTATTTTTTATTTTTATTTCATTATGTGATTGGCCTTAACATGAATGTCCATGAATCAATGCTACAGAGTTATTGTATCGGCAGTGAGATGCAGCTGTCTGTTAGACTACGACCTTTATATTTTAATTTAAATTGATGACTAACCTTCAGATGAACTGTTGACTTATTTCTGTTGTTATGTTAACATGATCTGTGGTATTAGCAAGAGTAGATTCTGTTTATTTTAGCTAAAGGTATATGTATAAATGTTACAGTGATTGTAATGGACTAAAATTGTTTGTATGGCTGTACACTTTATATTTAAAAACTATGAACAAAAGTTCTTTAACTGTTGACTTATTTTTATTCTAACATTAAAGTGATCTGGAATATTTTGGTAAAGGCAGCTTCTGTTTGTTCCAGCTAGAAGTAACATGTATAAAAGTACTGGTTTATGTTAGCAGTAGAGGGCTTTAACATTTAGAAATATAGTACAGGTTTTATTCTGTGGTAGGATATTACATTGGCACCGGTCTAGTTAGGATGTGAGGAGGGGGAGGGGGAGGTGGTTGGAGGGGGTGGGGTTGGAGAGGCAGTGTAGGGTTCGTTGAGTGGTTACTTGTTTTGAACTAGTAGATCTTCAAAGTTCTGAAGGAAAAATTTGTTCCTCAGTTCAGTTTGAAGGTCAAGTATTGTGCCTTTGTTGGCAAAATTGAGGCAATTTATTTAATAATTTCTGTTTCTTTTTGTCTTTCATTAGTGTCCATTGAGATTTTAAGCATGCGATTAACCATTGTTCTGAAGAACGCTTTTTTATTTTGGTGTGGATGGCAAGAGGATTTGTGTATGATAACATTGGTCGTTGTTGGTTTTCTGAAAATTTGAAATTTATGCTTTTGATTTTTATTTGAGATTGTTAGATCAAGATAGTAAATGCCTTCTGGTGTTTCATGTTCTACTGTGAATTGAATTTTATTGTGTATTTTGTTAAGTTCTTTGGCTAGATTATCTATTTCTTCTGTTGTTCCATTGAACAGAATGATAGTGTCATCAACATAGCGTTTGTAATAAAGCACCTTATCTTTTAGTTGGGTTTGGGATCTAAAAAAGTTGTTTTCAAGGTTATTGATATATATGTTTGCTATCAAGCCTGCAAGACTACTGCCCATTGCCAATCCATCTTCCTGAATGTAAAACTTGTAGTTGAACAGGAAGTAGTTGTGATATAATATAAGCTCCAGGATCTCTAAGAGTTCATAGATTTCATCTCTACCCATTGTCCCATGTTTGAGTAAGTTATTTCTTACTAAACTAATTGTTTCTTTCACAGGTATGTTTGTATATAGGTTGACTATGTCAAGAGATGCAAATTTAGCTGTGACAGGGATGGGGATATCTTTTATACTATTGATGAGCTCATAACTGTTTTTGATGGAGAAGTTATTTTCAAATACGTCTTACGGATAATATCATTAAGTTTCTTGGTGATTTTGTAGCTTGGACTATTGATGGAGTTCACAATGGGACGTATAGGACATTCTGGTTTGTGGATCTTAGGCTGTGCTCTCAGTTTTAGTGCTGATGGGTTCATCACTATACAGTGCTTTGCTTCTAATGGTGTCAATAAGAAGTTGCAGTTTTTAAGCAATTTTTTAATTTTATCATGGAATTAAAAAATTGCTTAAAAACTGCAACTTCTTGTTGACACAATTAGAAGCAACAGCCTTAGTTGTCTTAGCATTTTCTGAATTTCGTTGTTAAACCACGGTTGCTCTTTTCTGTCCTTATTCCACTTACTAGGACCATAATTCTCCAGACTACGGTTTACAAACTGTTTAAGCTTCGGGGATAATTTTTCTACGTCTGTCTCACTAGAACTAAGTGATTCCAGTTCACTGTCTAAGTGAGATACTGACAACTTCTTATCTGCTCTTTCTAGAAGAAACATTCTCCTAACTTTCTTGACTAATTTATTAATTTTTGTAACCATAGCTGCTATAATGACATCTTGCTTATTAATTTCTACCTCTATATTGACGCTTCCGTTGAGGTCCGGCCTAGTTGTAGCTACGATGTCTAATAAATTTCAACTGCGTGTGGGCTATCAGATTAACTGCTCAAGAATGATTTCAGCATACGTGATCAAAAGTACTTCGCAAGACTGTCTGTCTGTACCCCACGCAATGAACCTATAGACGTTTCAATCTGCACTCGATAGGTCAAAGTCGCCTCCTACTGTTATTGCGTGATCTGGGTATTTACGTGCAACTGGCCGTAGACTGTCTTTGAATGACTCTAGAACTGTCTCAGAAGAATTCGATGGCCGGTGAAACATATAATAAATAACATGGTTTCACCTCGACCTCTAATACGCGACCAGATAACGTTACTGTCACACCCAATTTTGACCTCAGTAGAGACAGTATTTTCGTGAACTGCATTAAATACTCCCCCTCCTATGGCGTCTAATCCACTTTTCGATATATGTATCATTATTCGCTAAATATCTCAGAGGCTTCTACTTCAGGTTTCAGCCAACTCTTGGCCCCAAGAATGATCTGAGTGCGACAACTTTACAGAAAATAAAACAGACAATCCTTGAGACCACGTGTAGTGCTTACTGATTTATTTTCGTATCCATTCAGAGATATTTATAATACAGAGATAAATAACAAACAGAGAACTTATTCAGTCATCAACAGCCTCCCCAACCTAGTCACTCTCAAGTTGGGTGACCGTCTGCACCGGCCGACCAAAGTTTGAAGGATTAAGGTCCGCCCTATTCCACATTTCGTTGGACTTCTTTCAATAGTGCGGGTTCTCTTCCACATATGCTTCAACTGTCAGCTAAAGAGTACAATATCGCCAGATCTGTATTTCTCAGTTTTGCTGTGAGGACGGTGGTATTCATAAACTTTCCTCAACTCGAGGAGATAATGTTTCTTCCATCTCTTCATGAAGTTATTTTGCAGTTTTTCTATTAGGTTCGCATCTTATCCAAGATTATTGAGTATACGAGATTCAAGAGCAGAGGTTAATGAAGTCAACCGTTCTCCAGTGCAGAAATGGCTTCGTGTCAGTATTTCCCAGTCGCACCGTGTGGTCGATCGCGAGCTGATGGCGACATCTACACTGAAGCGCCAAAGAAACTGGTGTAGGCATGCGTATTCAAATACAGAGATACGTTAATAGGCAGAATACGGCCATATGGTCGCCAACGCCTGTATAGGGCAAAACGTGTCTGGCACAGTTGTTACATCGGTTATTGCTGCTGCAATGGCACGTTATAAGACTTAAGTCAGTTTGAACGTGGTGCTACAGTCGGTGCACAAGTGGTGGGACACAGCATCTCAGAGGTAGCGATGAAATGTGAATTTTCGTGTGCGACCATTTCATGAGTGTACCGTGAATATCAGGAATCGAGTAAAATATCAAATCTCTGGCAGCGGTCCGGCCAGAGAAAGATCCTGCAAGAACAGGACTAATAACGACTGAAGAGAATCGTTCAAACTGACAGGAGTGCAATCCTTCCGCAAATTGCTGCAGATTTCAATGCTGGGCTATCAACAAGTGTCAGTGTGCGAACCATTCAACAAAACATCATCGATACGGGCCTGTGGAGCCAAAGGCATACTCGTGTACCCTTGATGACTACACGGCACAAAGTTTTACGTCTCGCCTGGGCCCATCAACATCGACATCAGTATTGAAATCAAGATAAATGGAATAAAAGTAGAATGTACAATACTATTATTGGCTCTAACGATGAAAACTAACAATAATAGGCGATTGTTGATGACTGGATATATGTTGCCTGGTTGGACGACACTCGTTTCAAATTGTATCGAGCGGATGGACGTTCATTGGTGTGGAGAAAACCTCATGAATCCTTGGACCCTGCATGTCAGCAGGGGACTGTTCAATATGGTGGGTGATCGCAGTTGGAGTGGTATCGGACTCTTGATACGTCTAGATATGACTCTGACAGGTGACACGTACGTAAGCACACTGTCTGATCACCTGCATCCATTCATATCCACTGTGCTTTCCGACGGACTTGGGCAATTCCAACAGGACAATACGACAACCCACTCGTCCAGAGCTGCTACAGAGTGGCACCAGGAACACTCTTCTGAGTTTAAACACTTCCGCTGGCCACCAAACTCCCCAGACATGAACATTATTGAGAATATCTGGTATGCCTTGTAACGCACTGTGTAGAAGAGATCTCCATCCCATCGTACTCTTGAGGATTTATGGACTTCCCTACAGGATTGATGGTGTCAGTTCCCTCCAGCAATAGTTCAGACACTAGTCGAGTTCCTACCACGTCGTGTTGCGGCACTTCTGCGTGCTCGCGGTGGCTCTACACTAAAAGACAGGTGTACCAGTTTCTTTGGATCTTCAGTGTATTTCTACCAATAAAGTCCTAAAAGTTTCTTCCTCTACTATCGTTTTCCAAAATCCTTCTCAGATAGTGTTTCTCAGTTCGTACCGTACGCTCACCACCAAGGCGCAAGTAGTACAATAAACTTCAAAGAAACACCTTTGTGAGTCAAGTTCTGATAGGTCTTCGTGTTCTCGAAGAGGTGAGTGAGGTATTTTAGTTCTGTGCGCGACATAAAATATAGTCCCTGGCAGTCCCCTTCTCGCCGGAAACATGGGAAAGGCACCATACATTTGCTTGTTTTCATATTTAACATTAGTTCAAATTGAAGAGTTGTTGTTATAGCAAATCTAAAAAGAAGGTTGTAGCAACGAAACAAGTTATCGAGCTTGACGAAAAGTGGACCTACGAAATCTACGCCTGTTACAGAAAACAGCTTGGTGATTTCAATACAGTCAGATGGTAGAGGACCTTCTACCTCGGATACGCGGACACTTCTGTTTAGTTTCCAAGGAGACACGTACGTATGATCATTTTTACCGTTTCTCTTACCTTCAAGATTCAAAAGTCGTTACGTATTTCAGACTGCGCTATAGCAGTTCATAGGTGGTGTAAATGTACATCCCTCTGTCGAATGAGTAGTTTTGTGAATGGGTGGGTATACTCTATGAGTAGTGGGTGCTTTTCTTGTATCTTAGACTCTGCAAAGTGAACTCGCCTTCCAAGTCGTACAAGTTCGTTACGAAGGAGCTTGTTATAACATTAAATTTCATATTCCGTTGGAAGCTGGGTATTTGTCAGGGAAGCTATGATGCTGGACCATCCGCACCCAACTGCGTTTTTCTGATTCTAACTCTTGGAAAGTGAATTTGCTCTTAACATTTTCTGAGCGTCGAACATTATAGATCAAAGGCAATAATCCATGGCGTTATGTGTAATGTTTCCAGTATCCTCTATATTTTGACGTCTCAATGGAACACACCAAAGCATTAATAATGAAAGAATGTTCGATATCTTTCGCATCTCTGGAAGGGAATCGTCAGAGATTTTTTCCAGAGACCACATGTGAAGTGGCTGACTTTAACACGGAGGTCCATTCCATCATAGTACAGAAGACCGGTATATGGCCATTGATGTTCCACGTAATACCAGATCTGCAGGATCATATGTGATGGGACAATGTCACCACTGCAATGGCGTCAAACTCTCTTAGGTATCAATTACTCTACGGACAATCGTATTCTGGCAATTTCGGTGTCTCCGTATCTAGTCCAGAGTCACCATAGGATCGCTCCACATTCTGGCGTTTGCGATGTCAATTACTGAGAACTGGTGAAAAAATCTCAGAAGTCGCGAACTCAGGAAGGCGTATACTTAGTCAAGGCGCGGAAGTGTCACCATTTTAATAAAGGTACACTGCTTTTACTTAAAATGAAAATAACAAATGTGTTTTTAGTCTGGGAGATTCTGATGTACAGCACTGCTCCATGAACCCTCCCCAAGGCATCACATACCCTAAAAAATAATTTTTTCTACAGCGGATGTTGATGACAAGATACCAAGAAAATCATAGAATTTCGCAGTCACGTGTAGTAACTTTCCTTTAATTAGCAGGTACATACTGCAGTTTATCGGTTACGGGACGGTAATCATAGAAAACTTGTGTGTCCCAATCAATGCCTAACTCTGCTGTGTGTTCTTCAACTCTTCGCTGATCCGTTTTCCATATGACCTCTAGTATATTATAAGTACCATCCCATTTTGTCATTGGAAGTATTTTCTGTTTCAGCAGACTTGTCAGCTGCTTTTGTAAGGATATCAGATTATTGTCGCCCTCGCAACAGGCGGCAAAGTCGTCCACGAAAGTACTTTCAAGCAGAAGTTCTGCTGCAGTAGGATATGTGCCCCTAAGTCCTGTAGCCAAATCACGCAAAGTTGCGGAAAGGAGAACCTTGGTGTATGTGAGGCCAAACTGTAAACGTGTATTAAACCTGTGAATGATGAGGTCATCATAGTTTGCCAAACTGCATCTTTTTTCTCGACATGAAACCAGGGGAATCTCGTATCTCTATCCTTTTCGTTCTACGTCAGTTGTAAATATACCTGAGTGCCATCTCCAATGATTGTCGTCTGGAACATCCTGAAGCAAATTCATGATGACAATATTTCACACAACGGATTCGAGCCTGTGTCCAAAATGTCATTGAGTGATGGTGAACTGTTTTTCCGAGTTGAAGCATCAAATAATTCTACGTTTTGTAAATTTCAGTCATTCTTTCCTCACAGCCTGATGAGGAAGGTAGTATACATAATTTATAGTATCCAACGTACTGATCGTTTCGCCCTGCTGGTTTGGGAATGACACATCTCACAAAACTGAACGTTTTTAGAAAATTTTCATTGTAACGATGTGCTACGTTTACCTGCGTTGCAACGATTCGAATAAAGGACTCCTTTCGTCTCGAACGGGCTACTTTGGTTTTGTTGCTACATTCGTTAATCTTACTACCACTTAACAATCGTAAAATTCCATTAGCTTCCTCACGTGCCTTTCTGCGTTCTATTGTCTTGTAGCATACATAAACCAGTGTTGAGCAATATCTGCAGGTAACGCACGCAGAATTTTGGGTGCCATCATGCTGCTATAATTGTTCACGTTTTTCCCTTTGGCTCCTAAGGCTTATCGCGAAATTTAGAGGGTGACCTTCACAGCTTAAAATCCTGCTGAACTTTATTTATATTGTGTTTGTCGTGTACATTTTGCGAAGAAATTTCGTTCATTTTATGTGTTAGATGTAAAAAAATGCTATGCTTTAAGAATTTGTTCACAGATTATCACTAAGGTAATGATTTTACATCATAATAATCAGTTACTGATTGTTATCAGTTAACAAAATATATCTATGTGAAATGGTAAAATTAGAGGAAAGAAGGACATAAATGTGAAATGTAAAATAACAATTTAAAACTTAATATTTAAATATTCTGGCAGCGCATAGTGACAGCTTATCTTCCAAAAATGGGATTTTAGAAACCACCTGTAACGTCGCGAGTCAATACGCAATAGCATTTTATTGCAGTAACCTACTTTGAAGTACGGGCTCGTAGCTTTGGAGCCATTGGCGGTGGCAACATACGGCCGCTGGTGTCTTAGCGTGACTCACTCGCACCGGTCGCTAGCCTAGCCGTGGGAAGCGGAACCTGTGTTAGTTCGAGCGACAGATTATTCAAGTCCCTAAGTATTAAATATTATTCAGTTTTGTTAAAAGTCAATATACAGCACTTTGTTATTGAAAGAAAGGTTGTGTTAAAATCTCAGCTATCTAGCTGAGATACTTTCAGATTCAGACACAATTACCTAAAACACCAAAAACCGACACTTATATGATTAAAGTTAGTTAGGATTCACAGCAGTTTGTCTCTTGGCATCATTTGGAATTATTACTGAAGTTCACTAAATGGCAGAACAATTTATTTAGATGTTTTATAATTAAAAACGTCCACTATTTTTCATATTAGTAACATAGAATTCAGAAAGGGTTAATATTTATTTAATAACTATTTCTTTTGTTGTATGAATAAATGAGAGTGAGTAAGAGTGTATATGTGGGACATACGTAAAGATTGAATATTATCTGATGTTAAACTTTACGTAACTATGTCATGGGAAAGTGTGAAGCAAGCAGTTGCAATGAAACTTGTAATTTCCCTACCTTGCTGATGACGTATGTCCAAGAGTACCTGCTTTTGTAAGAAGGCAGCCAGAATAGCCATTTTCACAGTAATGATTTTCTAAAGTCACTTCAAGATTAGTTTTCTTTTCGTTTGGTTTTGTTAAACATTTTATTAAGATTTGGATGATGAAGTGACGTAAATGCATATGTGAATACTGATTGGCGTTGGACAGTTTTGACGCGAGAAAGAACTCGAAGGATTGTTTTGATAGGCTGGTCATTTTGAACAACCAATCAGCGTTAAGCATTTCCCGTGCTCTATTAAGCAGTTATAAGACGTGGAAGGAACGGCAGGGATTCAGTCGTTGGCTAGTTATTGGACGTACAGGCCACGTAGGACGTGTCCGTCTATGTTATGAGTAAAATGAAGAAGTTAGGGGTATTTCGCGTCCGGATGGTATTGCCGTGAAAGCAGTTTCATTTACAGACAGACTGTGGAAATTTGAGTTTTCTGAAGTGTTTAGTTGGGACGAGAAACGCGTTCGAACTTTCGGCCTCTGTAGAATTCCACGTGGCATGTTTCATATTTCCAGAATGAAATTTTCACTCTGCAGCGGAGTGTGCGCTGATATGAAACTTCAATTGGCTTATACTGGCAGAAGTAAAGCTGTGAGTACCGGGCGTGAGTCGTGCTTCGGTAGCTCAGATGGTAGAGCACTTGCCCGCGAAAGGCAAAGGTCCCGAGTTCGAGTCTCGGTCGGGCACACAGTTTTAATCTGCCAGGAAGTTTCATGTTTCATATTCATCTATGGAAAAGTTGGCGAGCAGTTTTTTTTACTAATCCACTGAAAAAAAGACCGAATGTGAAACTCATATATTGTAGCAAAGCATCGACCGTAGATCACGTAATATTTCGGGTAGGACTTAAGTACATTTCTTATACTGGGTTGTATGAACTGTGAGCTGAGGAAATTTATATTAGTCGTTTAAATAAATACGGGCTGATGGCTGATTCTGTAATTTTGAACCTAAAGAAATAAAGAACTTGTTGCCGAATTTTGACACTTTTTCTAAAAGAACGAAGCAATCGCCCTCCACCCGAAAAACGTTGTAAGATATTACAGGATAACTTGCTACCAGAGTTTAGGCGGACTTTGCAAACGTAAGTATTGATGTTTTTCTTCAACGCTGCTGTTAAAATCGTCTGCACAGTGTCAACGTATTCAGAGAAACGGGCTGGTGACCAGATGCCGCACTGAGGTAGGTGGAACTTTTTGTAGAGCACAGCACGACGAAAGACAGTGGTCATACAATTACGCAACCAAACGCGACTTTTAACCCGCCTAGCCGCACAGCTTCATTACGCCTGGATCTACGTGGTTTGAAAATTTCTCGAAATTATATTGTAACAAAAGTTATAATTTTTCAAAATTATTAATTGTGGTGCAGTAGTCTGCAAAATTTCAGATTATTACAATAGCTGTATATAATTTTCAAGAACGTTAATTACAAGTCAACTTTTATACGAAAAACAATATATCATAATTTACAAGATATTCCCTCTAAATCTAGATTACATTATGGGCTGCGCTCTACTTCTTAATAGTGGAACTAGGTAGAAACAAAGCTATACTCCCAGATTTCATCAACATCGTTTATTTACACTTGGGAACGTTGACTTGTTAGTCTTGCCCCATTTTTATTGAACAGTTCTTTACCGTATTATTGTTGTTTCTCATCGTTAGAGCCAGTAATAGTATTGTACATTCTACTTTTATTCCATTATCTTGATTTCAGTACTGTTGTTAACAGATTATTCTAGCTCTGTATGGGGATTTTATTTTCTTGTCGCCTCTCGGCTGTTTAACGACTACTGCTAATCTCTGTGGCGTTGGCCATAAGACCTCCTTCGTTCCTAAAGATACCCAGCGCTTTCACTTCCTAGAGCCTGCACTGCCCCGCCTTCGCGTATTCTGTTATAGTCTGCTCATTGCTTACTCAGTGCCGCAAGTGTCCATTAGCGTTTATAAAAAAAAATGTGCTCCCCTACGACCAAAAAAATAAGGAGGAAATCTGCACGTTGTCCAATTGAAGAAATAAAACAGCTCATGAGTCTGAGAGATTCGGGACATCGATGATACAATCTATGCCCTAAGCCGGATAATCGTCTTGCCTACAAGCAGAACAGTAATAATCAGTCAAGCCGTGAGAAAGAGAAAACTCAGGAATGCCCATACATTGACCGATAACAGAAACAAACTAGCTGCCCTATGGAAAAACTTGCGTTCTCTTGGTATATGGAAAGTTAAAGCGGCAGCTGATTTCATTGTCGCAGCTGAAGAACTCAACCGATACTTCACATTGACAACAACCACAATTGAACGGCAACGAAACGGAAAGCATTTCACTTGGTGCCCAATGGCAGACTGTTAAAGATCCGAGCACATGTGTTAGGTTTCGAGATATGCAAGTGGCTTGAAAGCTTTTTAAGTAGTAGAACCCAGCACAGAATTTTCAACGGCGTGTGTTCAGGGCATCTTCGGGAGTGTGCCTGGGAACTGTGATAGGAACGTTTTCATTCTCCATGTACATAAATGGTCCAACGAACAGGGTGAGCAGCAACTTACGGATGTTTGCTGATGCCACTGAGGTGTTCGGGTAGGTATCCTAGCTGAATCACTATGGGAACATGCCAGATGATTTAGATAAAAGCGGATGAATAAGAAAGACAGTCTTGTAACCTTCAAATACAGCATTATTAGGGTAAAGCTTCGATTGAATATCCAGGCATAACGTTGCAAAGCGGTATGAAATGTAATGAAAACATCATTTCGGTAATACGTAAGGTTGATGCTCGACTTCGATTTATTGGGAGAAGTATGGGAAAGAGTAACTCATCCATGAAGGAGACGTCGTTTAGAACGCCAGTGCGACGCATTCTCGTGTACTGTTCGAATTTTTGGGATCCCAGCAGAGGACAAATTAAAGTAAGGCATCGAAGCAATATAGAGGCGGACTGCTAGCGTTGTTAACGACAGTTTCAATAGGTACATGAGTATTACGCGGATGCTTCGTGAACTGAAATGTTAATCCCTGGAGGGGATACGATGCTCTTTCCTCAAGATACTACTGCACAAGTTTAGAGAACCGGCATTTGAGGCTGACTGCAGAACGATTCCACTACCGCCAACGTACATTTCGCGTAAGGACCATGAAGATAACATGCGAGAAATTAGAGTTCATACAGGGGCTTTTAGGCAGTCGTTTTCCTCTCGCTCTATTTGCGACAGGAATAGGAGGACAAGTAGTGGACAAGATACCTTCCGCCATGCAGAGTACGTTGGTTTGCGAAGTATGGGTTAGATGAAGGGGCAGGTATCTAACACCACTCCTTAACCATAAGTGTCTTCACTGAGGCCTGAAAACATGGACTAGTTTAGGAACTACCTAAAATTGGCGCTGCAACAGTACCCTCTGATTACGGACCTATTTGCAATCTTCTTGCGGCGCGAAGGTCTTAGAATAAACATTATGAGGCCAGCTAACAAATTACCTAACTACGGTCAACCTACTAGAGGAATAACAATCGTGCATCCGTAAACATCGAAGCACAATATCTGCCTTAATAAAGTTAACATACAGTATGACCTGAAGCTAGTCATGGATGCATAAGAGGCAACTATCACGTGCTGCTCGGACTTCAGCAAAGCATTTGACATTGCCGACGTTTAGTTTCCGAACTTTTTTTTTTTTTTTGTCATCAGTGTACTGACTGGTTTGATGTGATGCGGCCCGCCACGAATTCCTTTCCTGTGCTAACCTCTTCATCTCAGAGTAGCACTTGCAACCTACGTCCTCAATTATTTGTTTGACGTATTCCAATCCCTGTCTTCCTCTACAGTTTTTGCCCTCTACAGCTCCCTCTAGTACCATGGAAGTCATTCCCTCATGTCTTAGCAGATGTCCTATCATCCTGTCCCTTCTCCTTATCAGTGTTTTCCACATATTCCTTTCCTCTCCGATTCTGCGTAGAACCTCCTCATTCCTTACCTTATCAGTCCACATAATTTTCAACATTCGTCTATAGCACCACATCTCAAATGCTTCGATTGTCTTCTGTTCCGGTTTTCCCACAGTCCATGTTTCACTACCATACAATGCTGTACTCCAGACGTACATCCTCAGAAATTTCCTTCTCAAATTAAGGCCGGTATTTGATATTAGTAGACTTCTCTTGGCCAGAAATGCCTTTTTTGCCATAGCGAGTCTGCTTTTGATGTCCTCCTTGCTCCGTCCGTCATTGGTTATTTTACTGCCTAGGTAGCAGAATTCCTTAACTTCATTGACTTCGTGACCATCAATCCTGATGTTAAGTTTCTCGCTGTTCTCATTTCTACTACTTCTCATTACCTTCGTCTTTCTCCGATTTACTCTCAAACCATACTGTGTACTCATTAGGCTGTTCGTCCGTTCAGCAGATCATTTAATTCTTCTTCACTTTCACTCAGGATAGCAATGTCATCAGCGAATCGCATCATTGATATCCTTTCACCTTGTATTTTAATTCCACTCCTGAACCTTTCTTTTATTTCCGTCATTGCTTCCTCGATGTACAGATTGAAGAGTAGGGGCGAAAGGCTACAGCCTTGTCTTACACCCTTCTTAATACGAGCACTTCGTTCTTGATCGTCCACTCTTATTATTCCCTCTTGGTTGTTGTACATATTGTATATGACCCGTCTCTCCCTATAGCTTACCCCTACTTTTTTCAGAATCTCGAACAGCTTGCACCATTTTATATTGTCGAACGCTTTTTCCAGGTCGACAAATCCTATGAGAGTGTCTTGATTTTTCTTTAGCCTTGCTTCCATTATTAGCCGTAACGTTAGAATTGCCTCTCTCGTCCCTTTACTTTTCATAAATCCAAACTGATCGTCACCTAGCGCATTCTCAATTTTCTTTTCCATTCTTCTGTATATTATTCTTGTAAGCAGTTTCGATGCATGAGCTGTTAAGCTGATTGTGCGATAATTCTCGCACTTGTCAGCTCTTGCCGTCTTCGGAATTGTGTGGATGATGCTTTTCCGAAAGTCAGATGGTATGTCGCCAGACTCATATATTCTACACACCAACGTGAATAGTCGTTTTGTTGCCACTTCCCCCAATGATTTTAGAAATTCTGATGGAATGTTATCTATCCCTTCTGCCTTATTTCACCGTAAGTCCTCCAAAGCTCTGTTAAATTCCGATTCTAATACTGGATCCCCTATCTCTTCTAAATCGACTCCTGTTTCTTCTTCTATCACATCAGACAAATCTTCACCCTCATAGAGGCTTTCAATGTATTTTTTGAACCCATCTGCTCTCTCCTCTGCATTTAACAGTGGAATTCCCGTTGCACTCTTAATGTTACCACCGTTGCTTTTAATGTCACCAAAGGTTGTTTTGACTTTCCTGTATGCTGAGTCTGTCCTTCCGACAATCATATCTTTTTCGATGTCTTCACATTTTTCCTGCAGCCATTTCGTCTTAGCTTCCCTGCACTTCCTATTTATTTCATTCCTCAGCAACTTGTATTTCTGTATTCCTGATTTTCCCGGAACATGTTTGTACTTCCTCCATTCATCAATCAACTGAAGTATTTCTTCTGTTACCCATGGTTTCTTCGCAGCTACCTTCTTTGTACCTATGTTTTCCTTCCCAACTTCTGTGATGGCCCTTTTTAGAGATGTCCATCCCTCTTCAACTGTACTGCCTACTGCGCTATTCCTTATTGCTGTATCTATAGCGTTAGAGAACTTCAAACGTATCTCGTCATTCCTTAGTACTTCCGTATCCCACTTCTTTGCGTATTGATTCTTCCTGACTAATGTCTTGAACTTCAGCCTTCTCTTCATCACTACTATATTGTGATCTGAGTCTATATCAGCTCCTGGGTACGCCTTATAATCCAGTATCTGATTTCGGAATCTCTGTCTGACCATGATGTAATCTAATTGAAATCTTCCCGTATCTCCCGGCCTTTTCCAAGTATACCGAACTTAGCAGACTAAATTTCTCGCCGAGTGTAGTGTAATGGTATCGCTCATACATGTCGCATCGCCAGCAATGTGTCATGCTGGGTACTATGAAGACTCAAAGGAGGCAGGCAGTTTTAGACAGGGCCTACGGTTCTTTATTAGTTTCTATAATCTGTTCATTGAATGCCATTGATGTGTCATCAGTTTTGTCCTGCTGAAAATACCACGTGACGAAGCTGTATCTAAGTACAAAACCAATAGGCCTGAAGACAGAAATCGAGAATGTCAATACCGACCTTTGCTCGATACCAAAATGTAGGCAGTCTGTCGGGTTAAAGGGCAACCCACCCTAAATCCCAGCAGTACTGACTCGTCATTCTAGCCTCATTAGCCCGAATTATCGGGAATTCCTACCACCTTCAGTCCTAATTGGAAATAAATATCGACTTATCTATCTCAGCATATGTTCTAGAAGAAATAATAGATGAAAATATAGACTTGGACGAGCACGTAACTGCTCTGTACAAGACGGCATCAGCATTTCTGCATGTCCTACAAAAATATACCATAAAAACATCTTCCCTCTTGATCAGAACAAGAAATTAGTGCGAACACATATACTTACAGTTATTGATTAGACTGAATGTACCCTGAAAGGTCTCTCTCAGGAAAGCACAAAAACCTGTAACTGGTCATGGACGCCTGTGTTCGTTGCATCTGTGGTGTTCGACTCCTTGATCATATTTCACCATCATATACATATCTATACTGACTGCGTGCAGACTAGTACAGATTTTTTCCATGTCCTTCGGGTTCTCTACTGTCTTACCAACGTACGCAGTCCTTCATATCTCTCCTAGACCTTAACGTTCTTGTCTCAACAACATTTCAGAAATACCCATTCCTATCAGAGAAAAGTGCTTTCTACACCACTCCATGGCTGAGCCACTTTCACGAAGTCCTTCTCAGAAGCAGGAACTCGACTCTGGCATAACCTCCTGCACTATACTAGATAAATGAATAACATTTACAACTTCAGAATAGAGCTGGTGACATATCTACTGAAGCATAAATAATGGATACAAATGTTCCTGAACGCACTCGTTAGCGCCAAACATACTTAAATTTCCTTTCCCCAGCATTCGCGGTATCGAAAAACATCTATTATGCACACCTACACATTCTTTTTACATCTGCCACTATCGGCATTGTCATCGCTGTCTTGATTACCATTTTTTATTGTTATTAACGTTATTAGTGGCGGCGGCAGCGGTAGTAGAAGTACTGCCAGTATTAACCTCTCAGCTCATAGTATTACTCACATTATTTGTATTGATACTATAACCATTTTGATACTATTTATCATATTAAAACTTCTATTTTTTAGGTAAATATGACATAAAAATGTACTTCATATGTGAAACTTTGGTCAGATGCATGACAAGGCCCGATGGCCCTAAGCTGTTCAGGTTGAGAAATAAATAAATATTTATCTTGAAAGTAGCTCTAAGCTGATGGCTGGGAGTTTAACGGTGTGTGTCACAGCTGCAGCTGCTGATGTCGCGGCTGAAGGTGGAGTCAGTTTCACGTTTACAACCGATTAGGATGCAGTATCTGCTATCGTTCATGTTCCTTTCAAAACTGTCCTGTTAGCAATGTCGACATATTCTTCGCAGTTCTTTACGTCAGCGTGTTAGAAAGCAGATCCTGAATTGTGTCATCTCGGGCTCTCGAACGGTCTAACACCTCTTTCAGTCGCGTTTGAAAGTACTCATAATCTGTATCTTTGTTTTTACCTCCCTCATCAGTTGCCGTACTGAACAGCGTTACTAGCTTTCTTTCAATGATTCGTTTCTTATTGAAATTGCACAAACGTATTTCTGTATCCGTCTCCATATCATATCCTGACATGATGTCACATGCGAATAACCAGAGAGTATAGTACAAGAAACTGCTGTGTTGGCAGAAGAGCCAACACAGTGTTGCTAGAGGAGGCCGAAATGCACGCGTGCAAAGCACGCAGACTGGCGTGAGGTCTGGAACAGGACAATGTCTTGAGAATTGCAATACAGTACGAAGATCTTGGAATACTTAACTTCAATCCATAATTGGAGAACATCTCTCGTTACTGTACATGCTTCAATATATTACTTATCAAAGGCTATGGCGCCTTGCTAGGTCGTAGCAAATGACGTAGCTGAAGGCTATGCTAACTATCGTCTCGGCAAATGAGAGCGTAATTGTCAGTGATCCCCTTCTGGCAAAGTCGTCTGTACAACTAGGGCGAGTGCTAGTACGTCTCTCTAGACCTGCCGTGTGGCGGCGCTCGGTCTGCAATTACTGACAGTGGCGACACGCGGGTCCGACGTATACTAATGGACCGCGGTCGATTTAAAGGCTACCACCTAGCAAGTGTGGTGTCTGGCGGTGACACCACAGAAACTGTCTATAGATCGCGCTATCGCGAATTGGTGCTACGCTGGAAAATTCAAAGATTATAGCAATATAAACAAACAATAGAAAGCGCTGCCTGCGGTTAAATATTTTATCATTACACGACTTTGTTTAAACTGTTACTATCCAGCCTGTGAATGAACCTCACAATACTTGCAGAGGTTACTTAATATACGTTTGCCACAATAGTAAAGCGTACAACTCAATTGCTGTGCCGAGGCTATGCGACTGCTGAGTACTCTGCTATATGCTGTCTCCGTTCTTACCTCGACTCGAGGGCGTGAAGTAAGTGGACGTCGATTTTCGTCTGACAGCTAGACTCCCACTCCACTGCCATACTATCCTAGTCACAGGTTCCCGGGTTTCGGCACCATATTATGCACCGTGCATTAACAAACGTATAATGTTTACAGCTTTATTTTCGTCTCCAATCATATATATATATATATATATATATTACAGAGATGAATAAAGATCAGAGACATTCACGATGAAGATCATGTCGAACATGTATTCGATGTAGATGGCTGAGGAATCACTGATGACTAAATGTAATGCCAATTATGGAACATAAAAAACTTTATTTGCCTTGATTCTGTGGAACCAGGAACTAGGGCTTAAAGGATATGTTTGGCTATGTTTGTCCATAGTATTTCCATTTACTGCTCCTTGATGACTGATATTCGAGTGCCCACTAGTCTTCTTCTTCTGTATAATGCAATCTTTCGGTGAGATGGCATATTTTAAAGAGCCATTTTTATCAGCGATCCCCACTTACTCATCCACCACTTCATTAAATATAATGTTAGCGTCTCCCTTGATCCACGTAAACGTTAACTTCTACGCGTGAGTACAGACCTTTTTTGTGGCATTCTTAGTGTCCGCTACCATTAGATTAGCTTTCCTGAGAAGAGCTCACGTCTGAATGTCTTGGAACAACATTCTACAGTACAGTAAAAGCGCAATGTTTATATTGTGAGTTTCCGCAACTAATTTAAAGCTTCACGCATAGTTCGTTGGCGCTTCTATGGAAAGTCTCCCTGGGAAGTGCAATCAGATTCTTTGCAACATGTGCTTGGCCACAGGAACACGCAACAACCCCCGCCATTAGCTGTGGTTTTGGAACCGTCATTATATACACTACCGGACAAAAGTTTTCGGTTACCTATCACAACTATGGATTTTTAATTAAAACAGAGAATTCATTCTAAATATTTTATCACATCCCCAATTCTGATAATAAAACAGTTATAATCATGTAAAGTTGGAAGCACCTGTACTGTGTATTTGACTGGTTGTTCACCTAGAGGGGCGCTGATGAGCACCCACTACAACACTGACGTACCTTAACCTAAGCTGGTTCCCTTCTAGTAGGCCTCATTCCTTCAGTTCACGTCAGTGTACAGTACAGAGGGTGAATCTGACAGTGTGCTTGTATACCTAGTGAGGTTCATAACGTATTATCTCCTAATGAGACAGAATCAGAAGACTGGAATTCAAAAAACGTGCTGTAATTTTAGCCCTGCAACAGGAACGCTACTCTAGAAAGACAGCAGCAACAAAAGTTTGCATAACCCCATCTACAGTGATATATACGTTGTAGCGGTTCAAGTAAACTAGTGTCAATGTAAGTGTGTCTGGAAAACACCGAGTAACATCATACAGGAAAAATCAATTCCTATGTGCACAGACTAATCACCAGAGGACGCGTACTGCACCTTAAATTCCCGAGAAAGTAAATACTATGCGAGCAACTCCAATCGCTGTCCCAATAGCGCAATCCCTTCTCCGTGACAAGTTTTAAAGTGGTGTATAGCGGCCATAAAACGGTTATTATGTGAACAAAATGGTGTAACTATTACGACGGGTACAGCGAAAGCAGTGGTTTTCACGGACAAATCTAAATATGAAGTATTTTAGAAGCCATCGTCGACTTCGTGGATAACGTATGAGGAGTCATGTTTGGCGGCAACGGCGGATGGTCGGCCATGGTGGTGGGATATTTTATGGTCGATAAAGTCAATGGTCTAATGAGAATCAATAAAAAATTAGAGAAGGAGTAATAGTACAAGGATACTCATCAACAATGCAATTCCATCTGGCAAGTGACTTACATTTCGTGGATTAGTTCATTAGCGGGACAACGATCCCAGACATGCATCTAAATTGTGCAGAGGGTCTGTCAATAGGAAAGAAAAATGTGGGGAACAGAAGAATATGATTTGGCCAAGTCAGTCTCCTGCTTCAAATTCCATCAAAGTCTTAAGGGCTGAACTTGACAGGGACAATAGATAATTGAGGTTATCTAATGTTGAAGGTGTGTGGAATAATTTACGGATGTGTTGGACTACAGTATCTGCAGAAACACTACAAAATCATATCTCCAGAATGACAAGAGTTTGTGTAAATGTACTGAGGGCACAGTGTTGGCACTTTGAAGACGCTAAAATCTAAACTATGTTGAACTGTACTTAATCACAGAGAGAGAAAATATTTATTTTGTTGGTGTATTTAGTTTGTATGTTGTGTTTGAACACTGAAACAAAGTATATAGCTTTTTTCGTAAGGGATCGAAAACTTCTGACCGGCAGTGTATCTCGAAATACTACAGGAAATTATCAGTAATGCTGTTTTTTGCGAAGTGCGCTGCTCCGACGAAAGTTTTTGTTGGAAAGTAGAAAAGGTCTGCTGCTAAACTCTATTTGTTGTAATGGTAATTGGCATTATAAAATGCACACATTCTAACGGGTGCCGGCCGAAGTGGCCGTGCGGTTAAAGGCGCTGCAGTCTGGAACCGCAAGACCGCTACGGTCGCAGGTTCGAATCCTGCCTCGGGCATGGATGTTTGTGATGTCCTTAGGTTAGTTAGGTTTAACTTTGGGCATGGATGTTTGTGATGTCCTTAGGTTAGTTAGGTTTAACTAGTTCTAAGTTCTAGGGGACTAATGACCTCAGCAGTTGAGTCCCATAGTGCTCAGAGCCATTTGAACCAACCATTCTAACGGGGTTTCCAATGTAGTTGTTGCACACTCAGTTACGAGTTGGTATTTCATAGAGACCGTCCTCCTCACGGTAATTTGCTAGCACTGCCCCTCCAGCTGCAATTTTCGACTGTATATGCCGTGCAAACAACAAAGGTTGTTTAACAATAATGGACGCCTTTGAAATAGTTACGTCAGTTCCGTTAGTGAACGTTGAAGATAAGCGGAGAACATAGCGGAGAATATTGTGGACATGTCGGTAGAATTAACAAAGAATTGTAACGCGTATTTAGAGAACTGCTTTGACATTCCTTTGGAGTATTAACTCCTGCCTGACGCATTCTACTTTTTCACATGCGTAAGAAAGCGTCTCGAATTGGCGTTGTTTATTGTTCTAATTGATAATATCCACTCTGAACTAACACTGCCTCTCTTTCACAGTGTATATTAAAGCGAATATTTGCTCCTTTATCAAGATGACGGTCATATCGATGCGCCTGTAGGACACACTGTACTGAACTGTGAGGTAGTCAGGGAGTGACACAGACAGAAATTTTTGCAATTAAATGGTCGATGTTCCGTACGGCGTTCCAAAATGGAACAAATGCAGCCCCGAACTTATATATAATTTATACACTTATATAAAACATCGAATATTCCAGAATATGCTTCTATTAAATGTAGAAGGAAGTCACAGATGCCGAAAGAATATACACAAACGACTAAAAAATGACTCGCTGAAAGGAGATCCTAGCCAGAAACCGCTTCGTTCTCAGCCCGTACGCATATGCGTAACACTATTTTTCAAAGACGTAATGTATATCCATTTATTTGATTTTACGATGTTGTCAAAGCCTTATCTATCGAGATGTCGTTAACTGACATTTAATTACAATAAATTATACAAAGAAGGCGCGATTTTGATAAACTTCTAATGCGCTGGTGTCTTGAAACGAGATCCACCAAATAACGATACGAAAAACACCAAGCACGAAAAACACTAAACAAGAATATTTTTAACCAACAATACTTCGCTACCTACATTTTATTACGAAGAACCGTACCAAAAGCGGCTCTTTTTTCTAGGGATCATCAATATGATAGCATTACATCAGATCATATTCAGAGTATTTAAGCAATAATGTAGAAACACCAGCAATAAGGGCCAAAACTACAAATATGGTGGCTCCTAAACTGCGTTTGTTAGGCAGAAAGCCCTTATGCATCTCATCAGTCACATTTCTCTCCATGAAGCAAAAATCTGCGGCATCTGATTCTACCTGCCACGGTCGATGTGCTGCTCGTTGTGAAATTCCCCGTTGTGACGCCATATATAATGACCTGCTTCTCGTCCAAGTTCGCTTTCGCGCCTTGAGTGAGGACTGCTTGACCCTTTGTTTACTACCAATGAAATCTGTGTACAGTGAATTACAAAGGCAAACTAATAAAAGGGCCAGAACAAACAGAAAACTGTTTTACAGTATTTTTGTTGTATGTCATTTCAGAGCAAAATTATTAGAAAAACCTACGTTAAGTGTTTGGGAAATTCTGCGAACTGTTGTTATTACTCATGCAGAACGCCGTGATCCACTGTGCTGCACAATATACCATCTCGATGTTCCCTCTGTAGGCGTATGTTGCTGCTTCATTTAGCCGTTCGTCGTGTGGAACGCGGGCTTTAAAATAACTAATGCTTTGTGATTATTGCTGTTATTGGTGTCGAGAGCGTTGAATTCCCCACGACCCATAGAATCATAGAAATTGTAACCTTTATCAAACTCAATCCTCGTTGTGAATTAATTTCGCCGAATATTATGCTACACTGACTATAGCCACTTGACGAACAATCCCGTTATTCGTTGTCAGTGTTTCGCTTTGATTGTCGTTGACATTACTGACTTCTGATAGCTTCACAGTGGCCAGATCAGCAGCGCACAGATTCCATTGTTCCGTGATTCTATGGCTGAGCGGACGAGACGACTCAACCCTTATTTGCCAATGGTTACACACTGAAGCTATGCATGACTCTCTTGCTCAGGACGAAAGGTGACTCGTAGTAATGACTCAGGGCACAAAAAATGTAAATTAAAGGCGCCTCAGCAAAACCTGAAGTCCTCCGAACTGTGTAACCACAAACTCGATACACACAGTTTACTGTGGCCGCTGTTAGAGTTCAGATGTGATCCACCCTTAAGACAGGGGTTCATAGGGTTCATAGAACCACCTTCACACTATTTCTCTACAGTTCCACTCCCGAACGGTGCGCAGGAAAAACAAACGCTTAAATATACTTAAATCTTTCTTTGCGAATACTAGTTTCTCTTATTTTATTTTTACGTTCGTTTCTCTCTACAGGTGGGGGTGCAGCTCCAGTACAAGCTAAGTGGGGAGCATTGTTCTGTTATGGAACCAAACTGGCCAGTTGCCTTAGTACCACTTATATAAATAAAGCTAACATTTAGGTCCTTCTTTTGCTCATTTAGGAGGTGATCTATAACTATCATGACAGTTACTATTAATTTATGGCCATGGTAGCTGTCGAGTAGCCTATTTGCGTTCATGTTTACACAGGAATTCGATTACTGTCGGTGTGAAGCGGCAACTCGGTAGATACGTGGTTAGCGAGGCGAAGTGCTAAGTGAGGGGTCTCAGGTTCAGTTCCTGCTAGGTCGGAGATTTTATCCGTTTTCGGACCGCATGTTGCGTTGTCCTTACTTTGGTATGAGAAGGCTGAATGGGCATGGCCCAGAACCCCGTAAAAATTGCAAAATAAAAAAGGAGTATCATAATGATGACGGCAACTTATGACCCACAACTGATACCTCTCCTCTAAAACTGGAGCATTGTGCTCTTTCTCCTATCAACAACGTTGTCGTGTGTTCGCGTTGGTCCTCCCACCACCGCCACCCCCACCCTCCCTAGTGCCTCCATCATGCTGAGACTCTTAGTCTGTACCTCCACTGGGCAACTGCATGAAACATCTGCAATTTCCAGCATGGTAATGCATCCTCAATGCTGGTTGCCTATTATTTGAGGAACGTGGTTGTAAATATGGAACTTAACATCAAAAGACACCAAAAAATGCACAATTGCTGCTCTCATATTACAGAAAATAACATTCCTACATAAGAAGGAAATAGGACTTTGTAACTAACATTACGGCACATAAATGGCAATCATGCATAAAAATGTGTAGTTAACGTCACTCTGCATCAACAAAATACTCACTTTCTACTTTGATAGTACAATACTATGGAAAATAACAGTCGTATACGGTATCAACGTAGTTCATTATATAACTCTGCACACTGGTACTGCACTCGGTTGGGGATACTTGAGAGAGCAGATCAATGCAATCCATCTCCTCCTTCTCGTCCGCTCCAGTAATAACATGGATACACTGCCTGATGTCTCTCTTGCAGCATGATTTGCATCAAATTCAAAATGCTTAAGGATGTGCTGCTGGTTTAGCACAACCAAGAGGGTACTTGCTAATAGAGAAAGGGAGTAGCCCTCATTACCAACGAGTCCGCAACCCGTGGACTAGCGACTATCGTTGCTACCTCTGGATCACGGGGTCCCGAGTTCGATTCCCGTCCGGGTTGTGGATTTTCCCTGCCCGGGGACTGGGTGTTTGTGTTGTCCTCATCATTCCATCATCATTCATGAAAGTGGCTAGACTGCACTGTGTACAGATTGGGAATGTGTACAGGCGCTGATGAACGAGCAGTTGAGCGCCCGACAAACCAAACATCACCATCATTACCAACTGGTTCCGCTAAACCAGCCATAAAATTTATACAGAAGAAGAGCATAAAACTTTTTTTAAAAAAAAAACGCCATTTTTATTCGAACCTTCGTTTGCTACCTTCACAGCGCAGTTTAATGGAAGATGTGCCATCAACATAGCAATTTACATCGAACCGTAAATGCTTATCACAGAGTCATACTTGGAAATAACATCACTATGAAACACAGGTGTTAGCTTCTGAAATTTCTATGTTCTATTACACAAAGCAGATATTAGTTTTTAGGAAACAGACAGTAAGTATTCTACTGCATTCAAATTATAGCGGTCATCCATAATTCTTTTATAAACTTCATGAATAACTTTATACACTTTTCAGATACAAGTAGGTAGAGAATATATATTGCTATCTTTTCGCCCCAAAGAGAAAATACAATTGTAAATGTCATTACCGGTCGAGACGCATCAACACTTGTACTACGAGAGCTGGTCCAGATAAGCATCTGACTTATTGTTCCACGTAGGAACCGGTAGATGTGGAAATGACAATTGAAAACAAGAGATACCAGCACGAGGAGCGTTGCCCCTTCACAGCATACACTGACTTTAAATGTCTACTCATTCTTATCGCGCTCTGTAAGGGAGACTGCACTGATACATATGTAACCTTTATGGTGGTATGACTCAGGTAAGAATCGTTTGATATCATTTGTCAGGGATAATTCTGGGAGGTGGCTGCTCAGTGAGGTAGAGCAACTTGCGTGGTATTTTGATCACAATAATGCCACCAACATCTCCATGATCATCCCACAGGGGAAGTTCTGCAGCACAGCATACACTGCAGGCAACTTTAATAACTACATGCCGTGACTCATACTCACATCCTTCCACAATTTGAGCAGTTATAATGAAGATTTCATACCTGTGCACTTGGGTGCTTTTAGTTTGCACAAAGACCAGATCGTGTCCTGCATGAGAGCATTAAGACACACATCTCGTTCTCCAGGCGAATGACGTCAAACATTACATCACAGTTCCTGGACTTAATTCGATTTATGCAAGCGCTGCTTTAGAAATATGTTAGGAGGACACGTAAATCTCTAAAACTGCATTTGCCGATGATGCGAACTTCCACTCATGACGAATAATATTGTCTTTCCTTATAAATATCTGAATTTCAAAGAAACACTCAACTAAGTCACATTGCCTGACATACCCACATTCACCAATAATCTTACAGGCAATACCATAACGAATTCCGAGTATAAACATCTGGTGAATGTTTAGCAGCAATTCAGCGTCTATGATTTAAGGGAGTATGGAAAGCTATATATGGGCATGGACGTACAACTACTTGCAGATATTTTCGAGAAGTTCTGGATAGTATGCATGACCACATACACTTTGAATTCCACGTTATATTACATGTCGACATTGAATTTTTGATCAATGTCAACATGGTTTTCTTTTTGGAATGCAGCATGCACGTGGACTTTGGCAATGTGTGCACAGCCACGCAAAGGCAAACAAGACGTGAATGGGCGGACAAATGGCTCTGAGCACTATGGGACTTAACTTCTGAGGTCATTAGTCCCCTAGAACTTATAACTACTTAAACCTAACTAACCTAAGGGCATAACGCACATCCATGCCCGAGGCAGGATTCGAACCTGCGATGGTAGCGGTCGCGCGGTTCCAGACTGTAGAGCCTAGAACCGCACGGCCACTTCGGCCGGCAATGGGCGGACAGTTTAATGCATACGAGTATGAGAGTTACATACGTATCTTCGTGTTAACAACTTATATGGATATGCCACGCAACATAATCTGTCTGTTGGGAAGTTTCGATGGCTGTCTGAGGAGGACAGCCATATATTAGGTGATTTCAAATGTGTGGCAGCTGGTCTGGTAAAGGATATGGTGTGGAAGGTAGACTTGGCATATCCTGCCAGTTTGCATGATACGCACAGCAATGGAGCACCTCGTCCCATAAAATGACTCCACACTCTGTCCAATGACGGCACTGGGTCGAAAACAGATATGCATTATGCACTGCAGATGTCTCCAGCAACGTACCCACTTGGAATGGTTCTGATTAGCGTCACCCATGGCATCTCCTTCAAGTGAAATCGCTGGTTGAGGAAGTATATTGACGTTAAAATGGAACGCAGGGCTCTTGTGACGCGTGACTTAGAGCAATATATTTTTTAAAAATTGATGAATAATCCTATTTTCAAGAAAAACGCCGACAAAATTAAGAAAACACCACGAAATTCATTAAGTTTACTGCTGGGAGAGGCGTTATGGCGGCATTATTATGTCGCTTGGCCACATTCTTCAGCCAAGGTTTAGTCGTTCTGGAGATGGATACGTTTTCGATGGAGTTCATGAGAGCTCTTTATGTTTGTATGTGTATATCGTACATTTCCTAACTTCGTGTGCAGAAATTTCACTATGCCTTTCTGAAGACCAAATTCACTGACAGAGAGTTACTTTATATGGATGAAGACTGTTTCATCAACTGGATGAAAGACTGCAACCCATATAAAGTAACGATATGCAGTCCGGAGGATTTCGACACGTCTGGATATTCGACCAATAATACGGTTTACACCTCATAACAAGAGGGTTATCAGAATCAAGTATTCTAGGTTGTCAAGCCGCGTCAGTTGGAATAAAATTCTCAAGATTTATCTCCACCATCGTTGTCAGGAGCAGGGGATAGCACTATGTTCTGATTTTGTAACCACGAATGTGGCTGCTGGCACCAGTGACAGAGGACCGAAACGATGCGAGCTAGGAAGGTGAGGTGGACAGCTCGTAGCAACTCCGGCCCGCCGCGCGACAGGGTGACATCAGGTGGCGCAAGAGCCCGGCGACACGTTTCGAACTGCCTCCCTGCAAGCGTTAAGCATCCGCAGTGGTTTGCTTTCGACACCCAGAGCCCACCCCCACCCGCTACTCACTGTGTGCCTCTTGTCTCTGTTATAAGTGTTGTTGTTCATTCTAATCTCGGCCGTCTATTTTACAACGGAATCCCATTACGTTCGCGCACAATCCAAGACTCTCGTTTCTCAATCAGTATTTTGTATCCGTTTACCAGGCAATGCTCAGCTACGGCCGACTTTTCAAACCTTTTTAAGGGGTCTGTCGTGCTCGGTAAGATTTGCTGAATTGTCTGACCTACGTAAATGCTGATGCACTCGCAACGGCACCATACGCACGGGGCACACGAAGAGCTTTGTCGTTTTTAAGATGGCGCAGCACATCTTTTATTTTGGGCCTGGCTGGAACTCTGGCGTCCATCCGTGTCGCTACAATACACGTCCTAGCTTGCTGCACATTGTCCCACAGTGTGTCTCCTACTCTGCTCCAAACATTTTCTTAGCCTGTTTTTTCTCTGCTTGTTTACACATTGTGGTAAGCAACGGAAACTACAGTACGTTTAAAGTTAGTTGCGACTTTTGACAGTTCAGTACGGATCGAGTGGAGGAAAGCGTAGTTGCCAGCATGTGCTGAACGCGTCAGCATGCGAAGATAACGCCAGGCCTGCTCGGTACGTAAAATGCAGATGGAGCAGCTTGCGCGGCCGACAATCTTTTTCAAACGATTTTGCAGAAACTATACGGTAGTAAACTGTGAGCTTCATTCCTCAGCTTCATGATCAGTTACCTATTACTTCGTTAATGGTCATAGTTATTGTGATATTTCGGTATTAGCCAAACTACTGCGAGAAATTCTTAAAGTTTGGAGTGAAAAATAGGTATCGCTACGAATTTTCGTGTGATGGGATATGTCATATTGTAACCTCCCCGCAAATTTTTACAAGACAATATAAATGTTACTGTGAATAGATCCAAGTGTAACTTCTCAGCAAAAATAAAAGAAAAGTCTATGATAATAAAAATGTCAAAAATGTTAAGTCCCTACAAAATTAACGCTAAAATGAACCTGATAAATTTTATAAGGGCAGCACCGCTGACCCTAGGCCCTGTGCAATAATTAATCTGATAAATTGATTCAGGGAGGAAAAGCATAGGAAATATTGTTTCAATTGGAATGATTATTTTCTTAAAACGATTGCTTTGAAAACAAAATTATTATTGGGGCATTTCTTGAACAAATTAATTACAATTAACATACATTACATTATCAGATGTGCGCAATGCTGCTTCATTACCTTGTTTAACAATATACCTCGTCCCGAACCTTGACCAGAGACCCATGTCCACGCCCGCCGACTCCTCACACACAACTCCGATTCGCAACTGCGTCCAACTCGCAACTGAACTCTCGCGCAGTCAAGCGCAGACAAGCAACGATAAACAACTCTCTGGTCAGAGATTCTGTCATGCCTCGCCATCGCTGCTACTGAATACATACGTGTTTCATAACCATCCACTGGGGGGCAAAAATTTGGCAGCGATGGTGAGTCATTTGGACTTGCCATGAGCAACAAATTTTTTTTTAACTAATTAATTTTACAATCACAGAATATACAGAAGTAGAACACGAAGTAAATGTGGTGCACATGCACCGAGTAGAAAACATATTAGACAATAACAAAATGTGAGTACAAAACATGTTAACAAATGACATAAGTGCACACGCACTGAAAAACTATTTAGCATTTTCACAACAAATAAACATAATGGCAAAAAAATCATGTTGACTAGCGACATAAGTGCACATGCACTGTAGTTCAGAATATATCAGCTAATCAAAATGTACATACAATGAGTAGTAATCATGTTAGAAAATGACAAAAGTGCACTTGCACTGTAGTTCAGAATATATCAGCAAATCACAAAATGTATATACAATAAGTAGAAATCATGTTAGAAAAATGACAAAAGTGCACAGGCACTGAAGTTCAGGATATTTCAGCATATCAAAAAAATGTATAGGCCATGAATATAAATCATGTTAGCAAAAATGATTTTCACTATGTTACAAGAATTAGGATAGGAAAGGGAAGGATTGCATCATGGTTGTAGCACTTTAGGTTGCACGCAGCTGCACTGAAAGTCCCTATCTTTCCACAGAAGTACAACACCAAGTGAGACAATCTGAAGTTCTTTTTCCAGAAGTGTTTATCAGCGTAGCCAAGACACTGAAATGTCGTAGCAATATTCCATGTGATCATTTTGGCAGTACATCAGGTACACCAGACAGTGGGACCATAATAACGTCTCCATCGCTCACAGTGGTGGACAAGCATGTCGTGTCAACACCACGCTCTTACAAGGCACACCAACGTAGAATTAGTGCAAAAACCAAATATAGTGCTCCATGATCAAGAGGATATACAGGACAAATGGATATTGCAGTAATTCAGGGTAGTTAGGTCAGAAGGTGAAGGACATTAAGCCACATACTAGTCTTCATTGGGAATTAAATTAGTAGTTTGCGGCATTCATAGCCCAGTTATTGAACATTTCTGTACCATGTATGTAGTATTACAGAAAAATGTTCATTAATTTGTTGTGCAGACAACATTGGCATTGGTCATTTCAATACAGTAATCAGTAGCATTCATTTCCTAGTTACAAAGCATTATTAATCATTGGACATTTCAATACAGTAATCAGTAGCATTCATTTCCTAGTTACAAAGCATTATTAATCATTGGTCATTTCAATACAGTAATCAGTAGCATTCATTTCCCAGTTACAAAGCATAATCAATAGCATTCATTTCCTAGTTACAAAGCATAATTAATTAATCATTGTTCATCTCAATACAGTAATCAGTAGCATTCATTTCCCAGTTACAAAGCATTGTCAGTAGCATTCATGTCCTAGTTACAAAGCATAATTAATTAATCATTGTTCATCTCAATACAGTAATCAGTAGCATTCATTTCCTAGTTACAAAGCATAATTAGTAGCATTCATTTCCTAGTTACAAAGCATTATTAGTTAATCATCATCTCAATACAGTAATCAGTAGCATTCTTTTCCCAGTTACAAAGCATAATCAGTAGCACTCATTTCCTAGTTACGAAGCATTATTAGTTAATCATTGTTCATCTCAATACAGTAATCAGTAGCACTCATTTCCTAGTTACAAAGCATTATTAATCATTGGTCATTTAAATACAGTAATCATCTCAATACAGTAATCAGTAGCATTCTTTTCCCAGTAACAAAGCATAATCAGTAGCATTCATTTCCTAGTTACAAAGCATTATTAATTAATCATTGGTCATTTAAATATAGTAATCATCTCAATACAGTAATCAGTAGCATTCTTTGCCCAGTTACAAAGCATAATCAGTAGCATTCATTTCCTAGTTACAAAGCATTATGAATCATTGTTCATCTCAATACAGTAATCAGTAGCATTCTTTTCCCAGTTACAAAGCATAATTAGTAGCATTCATTTCCTAGTTACAAAGCATTATTAATTAATCATTGGTCATTTAAATACAGTAATCATCTCAATACAGTAATCAGTAGCATTCTTTCCCCAGTTACAAAGCATAATCAGTAGCATTCATTTCCTAGTTACAAAGCATTATTAATCATTGGTCATTTCAATACAGTAATCAGTAGTATTCATTATTCAAGTGACATATTATTCATAGCTGATCAGCATTACTCAGAACTCTCTTAAACTGGTATCATTATTTATGACTGGTAATACATTTTTTTTTTGTTAGCAATGCATTGCGTTGGGTAATTACAGGGGAAAGAAAAAAAAATTTGCTTTTGGGTTGTTGCTGTAAATGAAAATGTGTAACGTCATTCGTCATGAGTCAGCTGTGGCAAGATTATGAATCAAGTAGAGTATATGTAATCACATTCATAAATGACATAGATTTAATGAACAACTGCTTATAGCACATTAATTTCATAAATAATTTCTCCTGCAAAAATATATAAAAAAATGGATTATTAAGCTGAAAGAAGAAACGCATTTTATGCTGAAAAGTAGTGAACTTCGAATTAACAGGTAGTGAAATGTGTATAAAGATGTGTTTCATAACTGTCCTTTCCAAAACCTTC
Organism: Schistocerca americana; assembly: GCF_021461395.2. Classification (NCBI taxonomy): domain Eukaryota; kingdom Metazoa; phylum Arthropoda; class Insecta; order Orthoptera; family Acrididae; genus Schistocerca; species Schistocerca americana. The sequence continues at coordinate 66,262,009 of NC_060121.1, forward strand.
AGTCATTATACTATGCAATATAACACCTGCTGTCAAAGCAAACTGCAACAAATACTTAAATAACTACATAGCATGAATACGAAACTTCCACATTATCCTCATCTGTAAAGAAAAACTTCATTATCCATCACTTCATTATTTATATTATCATAACTCCATTATTATCACCAACTGTAAAGAAAAACTTCATTATCCATAGTAGCATATTTTTCATCATTATTCATCAACATTCATTATCATCTGCAAAAAAGTCACTTCATTACTCATTACATAACTATTCCTTATCTCTAGCACATTCCATCACTAAAACTAAGATGTGTAGTTCTGTCTGACAGCCTGCATCAATCGCCTTGTATTCTGAAAGAAAAAATTAGTTAAGACTGCTATTTTGCGATGTGTATAGTATATTCTTGTTAATGCTTGTTAATCCTGATCCATTTACTCTTCCTCACGCGGTTTGCATCTTCTTTGGATCATTCCGAAGGTGAAATTCCCATTTCTGTTTAATTTATTTCTTTCACGCATCGTTTCTTTCTGAAATTGATGAACACAGATTAATGTCTTGCATTTAAATCATATACTCATTAAATAATGACTGGTTTATGGTAACATAATTAAGCATACAGCATAACATGACAGAAAACGTAATGTGTGAAAAACATAGATAGTGTTCAAAGGCAAAAATGTACTCAGTGTGTCACAGTGTAACAGTAAAGTAGTCACGATGTTGAGATGTCATAAGGCAAAATGTCAAAGTCAACTGGTGTTTGCTATATCTTAACTATTTCATAGTGCATACAAACAAAACATGAAACAATCGTATATACCTAAGAAAGACAAAAAATGTGACGTTCGTTGTGTTCAGCTTATATGTTGTGTAGTTAATAGAGGCGAGAATTAAAGACTTTAATGGAGAGAAAATTTAATAAAAATTAATATGTCACTATATAACATTGCATAATTATTCATAAGATACGTAAGTTTCTCTGGAAAAAATGTGCACAGCCTGATATGTAACGACAAGAAGAGCGACCTGCTAACCTTACCTTACCGGGCACTTGCCAAGAAAAAATACGATAATCATCAATAAGTAGTCACATAAATATAATTGCAGAAATAGTCATAAATGTGTAAATTCATCTGGAAAAATATGCATGGTCTGATGTGTAACGACAAGAACAGCGACCTGCTAACCTTACCTTGCTGGGCACTTGCCAAGAAAAAATACGATAATCATCAGTAATTAGTCATGTGAACATAAAAATTAGTAAATGGCATCATAGTATGTTAAATCATAAAGTGTCTTCATTCAATAAAGGGTTTAATATTGGAGACATGGTGGTTGCCTTTACTTTTTCTGGTTCTCAAAGTTTCGACGTGTACAGCATTGGGGTGAGGAATGCTGAGAATCCGATATGGACCTGCGTATAGAAGTTCAAATTTACTGCACTTACCTTTTATTCTGCTGGATAAATAGTGTGTACGTAATAATATCTTCTGTCCAATGTGAAAGTCACGGCGTGTACAAACCTGTTTTCGCTGTCTTCTCCGGCGCTCTGCGGCACGTTTGATGTTGTTCAGCGCAATGTCGATTATTTCGTGGTGTCGTAATCGACGAGATGTAGGAAAATTTACTAATTCTGTAATTTTGTTTGGTGGTTCAACATTTTTCAGTATAACAGACGGAGATAGCATATCGGATTCATTTGGAATGGAATTAATTACATCTTGGAATGAGAATACGTGTGTGTCCCAATCAATATGTCTTTTGTGGCAGTATATCCTACACAGTTTACCAATTTATTTCATTAATCGTTCACAAGGGTTCGAAGAAGCATGGTACCTGGATATATAGATCGGAGAAATGTTTCTAGTTCGTAACATACGTGCCCATATAGCAGAACGAAATTGTGATCCATTGTCAGAAATTACTTTCAACACATGCCCTACATGAAATAGAAAATGTTTTACAAATGCTTTCGAAACGGTTTTAGCAGTAGCTTTGCGTAACGGAGTGAAAGTAACAAATTTTGAAGTGAGTTCAACAGCGACAAAGATGTAGCAGAAACCTCTATTAGTTCTCGGAACTGGACCAAAAATGTCTACAGCGGCCATATGTCTCAATTTAACAGGAACAATTGGATGTAATGGAGGAATATGTGAAGTTGTGTCTGACTTAGCTTTCTGGCAGATTTTACATGACGCTAAAACTCGTATACGTTTCTCCATGTTGGTAAAATAACAGTTCTGTCTCAGTATAAGAAAACATTTTCTGGATCCGTAATGTGCGTAACTTAAATGAGGATACCAAATTAATTTGTTAACAAGCTCGTCAGGAATGCATAATAACCAATTGTTGCTGTCAGGATGGGAGCGGCGAAATAGAATGTCATTGCGTACAGTGTAATGGTTTCTAATCGTAACATTATTCCTATCTTGCCAAAGGTGTTTAATTTCTTTCCACACGTTGTCTTTATTTTGCTCTTTTGCTATGTCCTGTAATGACGACGAAATAAAATTTTCAAATGCAACTTGTTGAATGTACATAACGCTGAAATTTGTTTTGCAGAAGTTGGTTGCGATTTCATGCTGATTGTTGCTGAGAGAACGAGATAGTGCGTCTGCTATAATATTTTGTGTGCCGGGAATATGAACAACTGTGAAATTAAATTCCTGTAAATAAAGCTTCCATCTGCTTAATCTGTCGTGAGTAAATTTAGCTGAAAGTAAAAATTGTATCGCTCTGTGATCTGTGTATACGGTGGTATGTCTGCCATAAAGAAAATGCCGAAATCTCGTAAAAGCCCAAACAACACATAATGTTTCCAGTTCTGTAACGGAATAATTTCGTTCAGCAGGTGACAGAATGCGACTTGCAAATGCAATGTTTTTAATCACTGTTGAGCCATCTTCTTCAATTTCCTGAAAAAAATGTACGCCTAAAGCGGTGTTGGAACTGTCGGTGGCAATGGAAAAATTTCTGGTAAGATCTGGGTGCGATAAAAGTGGTGCATTCATCAAAGCATGTTTCAGGTTCATAAATTCAGAATGTGCTTGCTTATCCCAGGACCAAATAGTGTTTTTACCCGTCAATTGGCATAATCTAGGTGTGTCTAAAGCAGAGTGATGAATAAATTTACGAAAAACGTTAATTAAGCCCAAAAAACTGCGTAGTTGCTTCTTCGTTGTAGGAACAGTAATATCACGTAGAGCTTGAAGTTTTTCCGGATCAGGTGCAATGCCTTCTGCCGAAATTACGTGTCCAAGAAATTTTATAGAAGTTTTGCCAAAGTGCGATTTACTGAGATTAACTGTGAGTCCTTGAGCATGAAAATTTTGCAACAGTCGTTCAACAATCATATTGTGTTCAGACCAGTTAGCTTCTGCGATAAGAATGTCATCTACGTACGTCGTGATTCTGTCTTTAAGTTCTGTCGGAAGTATTGTGTTCAAACCGCGAATAAAAGCTGCTGAAGAAATAGTTAAGCCGAACGGTAATTTACAAAATTGATAACAGTCACCAAAACAGAGAAACGCTGTGTACTTTCTGCAATTCGGATGAAGCTGAATTTGCCAAAATCCCGATTTTAGATCTAATGTAGAATAAATAGCAGTACCGTGAAATTTCTGTAGAAGTTCCTCTAATGTCTGCGGTCGATATGTTTCATTAATAATTATGTCATTGATGTGACGTGAATCAAGTACGAGGCGAAGTGAGCCATCTTTTTCCTTAACAATATGTAGCGGATTTATGTACGGACTAACTGCCGGTTCAATAATTCCTTGGTCAAGCATATCCTGCAATTCTTTTTTAACTTGTTCTCTATGGATATATGGAATGGGATAATGCTTGGCTTTAAATGTGTTGTGCTGTTTGACTTGAAATTCATACATAAAACCGGACATAGTGCCAGGAATGTTGTCAAAAACTGGAGCTTGCCGTAAAAGAATTTTGTGTAGTTGCGTGCGTTCGTCGTCTGTATTTGCACTGCTTTGTTTAACTTTATCAGAAATCATCTGCATTACGTCGTAGTCAGCTTCGTCTGGAGTGTTATAGTTATGTACGTACGTATCTGTGAACAATGTGGAATTACAGTCTATGCCACGAGATACGGAAATGACCTCTGTACGATTAATTGTTAGTTCTTCCGCAGATAAAGAGTGCTGAAATTCTAAAGCCAATTGCACATTTTCATCCTTCAACATTAAATAGGAATTTTGAAAGTCAATAACTGCGTCGTGTTGTACCAGAAAATTAGTTCCTAAAATAACGTCTGTTGTCAATAAAGGAACAATCCAAAAATTTGAGTGAAAAGTATGACCTGCAATACAAAATGATAAATGCGTCTGTAATTTAACGTCTACTCCTTTACTCGATACTGCTCCTTTCACTTTCGTTTTGCCTAATGTTAATGTAGGATACGTGTTCTCTTTGTTACACTCGTTGAAAGTTTCTTCATTTATTACTGACATAGGTGATCCAGAATCGATTACTGCTGAAAATTTCGATGAACCAATTTTAATTTCGATGACAGGATGTGAAATGGTTTTCTGAACAGCTGGTCTTTCCTGTTAAAGAGTGTCTCGGATGTCGTCGAAAGTAATAACATTTTCGTGAACAACATTCTGCGTGTCTAAAGTAGTGCTTGTGTTACTGGAAGATGCGATCTGTACAGTATCTAGTCAGATTCTATCTGACGTGTTATTATTCTCTGGAGGATGTTGTGGCATTTCGACTATTTGAACCGTTCTGTTATTTCTTCCAGACGTATTGCGCTCTGGATGATATCTACTATCGGGTTCATTCATGAGAATATGTTCTTGCGGATGATTTTGCTGTTGGTAAGACCGACTGTTATTATATGTACGCTGAAAATTTTGCTCATTATTTTTACGTCTGTCGTGATAGTCATTCCTATACGGTGCATTGCGATAGGAATTGAAGTACTGTGTTTTCTGCACGTAGTTATTTCCTTGCTGCCGTGCGCTACTATTTGTTGTACCAGGGACTATACGTCCACGCGGCGAAACATTAAAGTTTGGTTGACCTTGTGCATTACATTGTTGGTTAGGTATGTTAACCGGCTGGTTTTCATGCTGTTGTGGTGGAAAACGTCTATTGTTACTAAAATGTGGTTCCTGTTGCTGAAAATTTTGACGATATTGATAATTAGAATTTTGTCTGTTCTTAAAGTTCTGTTGGTTGTCATTCCTAAAGCGTCTATTACCTTTACTATTGAAATTACGTGCCTGGTCGTAATAGCTGTATGTATGTCGACCTTGGTTATTATATGAAAAATTTTTGTTTACAAAGGAATAATCCGATTGCTGTACTTCCAAAAGCTGTAACAAATCTCTGAATGTCGAAATGTTTTCTTTTTGCTGACCCGTTAAAAGTGATACTCTTAATGACCGTGGTAATTTAGAGATACATAATTTAATAAGTGCAGATTCACTGTACGGTTCACTTAGGTACTGGTTTTGTTGCACCATGTGCTCAAAAAATTGCGTCACACTGGGAAAATTTGAGTTCTCATAATTCGGTAAACTAATTAACTGATCTTTAATTCCGCGCTGTGTCATCTTCGACCAATACGCTGATAGAAAAGCATTCTGAAACTCTTCTACCGAATAGCAATGTCTCGCGATCGGTCTCATACGAGTTGCCGGTTCGCCTTCCAAAAAACTGCAAATAAATTCAAGTTTATGCGTTATGGGCCAAGTCGGTGAAAAAGCAAAGCTAAATTGTTGTACCCAATCCAGTGGGTGAATCTGTTTTCTGTCATTTGTAAACACTTTAAATTTTCTCTCTGACAGAAAATGTTTGTAATCAAAATTATCGTCTCTGTATGATGGAACAGGTTCAGGATTGTAAGAGAATCTGTTTGACTGTGACTGTTCTGAATCTAACTCACGTACTCTCTGTAGATTACCTAAATTATACGCGCTGCGTGAGTCTGACAAATGTTCGCAAAGTGGCGTCTGCTGTGATGTGTTATTAACTGAAATATTTTTTATCTCTGTTACCTCTTGCTGTAAACTTGACAATTTTCTACGTAATGTGTTATTAGACGAATCGATCTCATTGATTGTCTGCTGTAAATTTTGGAATTCAGGTGTTAGGTTAAACGAAATCTGTGCAGTATCGTCTGATTTGTTGTCATTATTACTTTCAATAATATCAATACGACTGGCCAATTCATCACATTTTTCAGTCAGTATTTTTACCTGATCATCGGTTTTAGTGTCACAGGCATTAATCTGTTTTTGCATTTTACGTGTGGTTTCGTTCAGTTTTTTAACGTCGGCTTTGACGACATCGGAATCCTGTGTTAGTTCTAATTGTTCGAGTTTGTCGGTCACTGTTTGAAAATCTGTTGTGTATGTGTCTGTTTTCGATTTAAGATCGGAAATTTCGCCACGTAATTCTGTGTTCGACTGTTTGATGGTATTAATTTCATCGGACACTGAAGCAATATTGTTGTCTACGTATGTTTTTGCCTTCGCGAGCAATTTACGTTTGTCTTCCTGTCTCGGTGCAGTGATTGTTTCCATGACTTGACGTTTTACTTTATTTTGATCCTGTATAAATTTGCGGAAACGCGTATCACTGTTTTGTATGTGGTGATTAAAACGTTCGTCAATCTGAGTGTTCTGTTGGTCGAATTTCGCGCCTATCTTTGCATCCATTGTGCGCGAAAGTTCTGCTGTTGCCGGCCGAAGTGGCCGTGCGGTTAAAGGCGCTGCAGTCTGGAACCGCAAGACCGCTACGGTCGCAGGTTCGAATCCTGCCTCGGGCATGGATGTTTGTGATGTCCTTAGGTTAGTTAGGTTTAACTAGTTCTAAGTTCTAGGGGACTAATAACCTCAGCAGTTGAGTCCCATAGTGCTCAGAGCCATTTGAACCATTTTTTAGTTCTGCTGTCATTAATTTAAACTCGTCGCGTAATTGTGTAGCTTTTTCAGAGCATTGTTTACCGACTGCACTTATTTCGACTCTAAGTGTTTCTGTTGTGGCTGTTTGCATATCCCTTAATTCCTGAGCAACAGATTTAATTTCTTCGCTACTTTTCCTCGAACAAGCATCAATTTCCTCGCGTAACTGTTCCTTAGTATCATGACACTGCTTGGCAACAGCTCTAATCTGTTCACTAAGCTGTCTGGAATTGTTGTCTGATTTTTTATTTAACTGTCTGGAACTGTTGTCTAATTTTTCATTAAAGTATTGTTTGATTTTTTCGTTATCTTGTTTGTTATCTTCACTCTGTTGTCTGACCTGTTCACTAAGTTGTTTGAGATCTTCTTTAAATTGTTTGGAATTGTTGTCTAATTTTTCATTAAGCTCTTGTTTGAGATCTTCTTTAAGTTGTTTGGAATTGTTGTCTAATTTTTCACTCTGTTGTTTACCCTGTTGTAGCAATATTGCCATAATTTGTTCCAAGGTAACATTACCTACTCTATTCTCTGTACTGTTTGATGGTGTATCTGCAATTGTCGTGTTTTGTGTGACCATTTGGTCATTCTGCAATTTACAAAAAGGTTTGCCAGTCGGATGTACACTGTCAGTCACTATTTCGGAATTAAATAAATCTCTCCTACTTTGAGCATCCTGTTCATTTTCATTAGAAAAATTCGTCTGTCCGTTACGTGAACTTTCCAAACCGGGTGTGTGAAGCTGGGCAGAGCCCATTGCAGCAGAACGCCCCGCTTCATCAATTGTCGTCAAATTAACAGAGAACACAAATGAGTTCGTTTGTTCATCATTAAGACAAAAATCATCATTAGTGGTTAGAACGCACTGATTGTCAGTGAATGCAGAATTGTCATCATTACACTGCGTGTCTCAAGTCCTATCGGTGAAGTTGTTTAAATCGGTAATTTCGTTCATTACACCTCGCGATGTACTATCAATAGTTTTTCGCGGCATTTTAACACAAATCACAATTATTCACAAATGAGACAAGACAATGCAAAATCCAACAAATACAAATACAACAAAGAGCAACGAATTGCCGATGATCTGAGGAAAGAAAGTCACAAGATTAGCAAAAGCGTTGCGCCAAATGCTAATTATATTTTATGACATAAGAGCAGATATCTAACTACTTCTCAGAAGATTCTCAACGAAATACGATCCTGGACCGGATGTCGCCAAGTGTATTCTCCCCGCAAATTTTTACAAGACAATATAAATGTTACTGTGAATAGATCCAAGTGTAACTTCTCAGCAAAAATAAAAGAAAAGTCTATGATAATAAAAATGTCAAAAATGTTAAGTCCCTACAAAATTAACGCTAAAATGAACCTGATAAATTTTATAAGGGCAGCACCGCTGACCCTAGGCCCTGTGCAATAATTAATCTGATAAATTGATTCAGGGAGGAAAGGCATAGGAAATATTGTTTCAATTGGAATGATTATTTTCTTAAAACGATTGCTTTGAAAACAAAATTATTATTGGGGCATTTCTTGAACAAATTAATTACAATTAACATACATTACATTATCAGATGTGCGCAATGCTGCTTCATTACCTTGTTTAACAATATACCTCGTCCCGAACCTTGACCGGAGACCCATGTCGACGCCCGCCGACTCCTCACACACAACTCCGATTCGCAACTGCGTCCAACTCGCAACTGAACTCCCGCGCAGTCAAGCGCAGACAAGCAACGATAAACAACTCTCTGGTCAGAGATTCTGTCATGCCTCGCCATCGCTGCTACTGAATACATACGTGTTTCAATATGTTGCTGCATATAAAATTTAGGTAACATATTGAATTATTTATTAAACCTCGAAGGATATCGTTATTTATCTCCAACGTCCAGAAAATGGAATGTGTGTAAACGTTTCCGTCACGAACGCACAAGCCACTGAAAAAGGCAGAATGAAATATTCATAAAGCCCTCGTAAGTCATAAACGGTCTGAGATATCCAAACAAGATTTTGGCAAATGATAGAACGCAAAGAGCAGAGCATTTTTCCATATGATTAATATGCGCAACTTCCATGTCTACCACGGTATTCAAGCAACTACAGAAGTTTTTAAAAGAAGTAATGCAATGTTCAAGGAACATCAGTAGCCTGCGAACGAAAATTGCTGTGGGTTTTGGAACAATGTAAATGAAGAAGCTGCACATTTATTTTTATACTGACAATGGGCTTTCTCATAACTAATGATACGTCTCGCCCTCTGTTGCTAGTTTAATAATACGCTGTTTTATGACTCTACCACTATTTCAACTGCAGTAGAATCTTAGTGAGATGTATATCTGTAAATTCCGCTGAGTCTAGGTAAAAGAGGTAGTTGCTAACACAACAAGAGAAGGGAAGTATTACTCAAACTTCGACACAGTCCTTCATGAATCCGTGTCTCCTTAAATACATTTTTTGGTATGGGTGCCAACTTGACACCAGCCCTGTTATGTAACATTTGCAATGACTTCTTTTGTTAGCATTTCAACCCCAATGAGCGTAAATTTCTTATTCCTGCCACCTTACTTTTCATCTAGGCCTACATATTCTCAGTCGGATTTAAATGTGGACGATACAGGGGAAGCCTGATTAAACTATGCCCTTTAGCGTTAGCCTGTTCGTTGGCCTGGTAGCGAGGAGTTTTTGGTTTGTACAGTACTACAAGTTCCATTAACTTCGCCTTACACAAGCTAGGTTCAATTTATCCAGTCGAATATTCCTTTGCACCTAGACAAAAATAGCCGCTTTCCTTCGCTGCATTGCTGGAGCTTTATCCATCACAACAGAGTGATATTGGGCATTGTCCATTGCTTTGTGGAATCCGGAGAAATAGTTTGCAGCAGAACATTATTATCACAGCCGATGATCGTATTCTAGGACGAGCGCCTTTACTGTGAATCTCGTGTTCACACGTGCTCTACTGTTGTTATTAATGAAGCGCCAACACGAAATACTCCTTCACAACACCTGACGACTGTAGTACACTTTAACGCCAGAAAACATCACTTTACTACAAGAGCAAACAGACGCGACACCACGTGGCACTGTTTATCCATGGCGTGGCAACAGAAGCGCTGTACCAAGCGAACTGCTGCTGGCGTGGTAGGGGAAGCCGGCTCACCATTCGTGTTACCTGGGCAACAGCGTCATGTCCCCACCGGTGAGCGAAACGTCAAAAGTCGCAACTATTATTAAACGCACTATAGTCATCAGGCTTTAATTCTATAAAAAAAATTACCGTCTAAGTACAAAATGATTTTTGCATCTAAATATTTTATTTACTAATATAAAAATTTGTGTGATTTATTGTGTATGTGAAAGACCTTACACATTTTATTATTTAGAACGAACATCCACTTTTCGCACCATGCAGACATTTGTCTAAATCAGTCTGCAATTCGTTCTCATGCTCTGATCACTTTCCTAGCTGGTAAACTACATTATGATCTCCAAACATTCTAAGAGGGCTGCACAGATTGTGTCCTAAATCATTTACCGGTACATAAATTAAGATCAGCAGAGAGTCTATAACGCTCCCTTAGGGATCCCCAGATGTCACTTCGTTTTCACTAGATGACTTCATATCAGTTATTACGAACTGTGCTCTCTGTGACAGGAAATCGCAAATCCAGGAGCAAAACTGATACGATACTCCGAAAACAACCAATTTGGTTAGAAACCTTTCATGGAACGAAGTCGAGGAATCTGCAACCCACACGGTCGCAGAACCGTCTCAGCCTCTGATTCAGACCCTCCACTCGGCTCTGTACCAAAGGTCCGCAGTCAGTCCTGTCGACGATGCTGCAGATGGTGAGCTCTGCTTTCATCCCGCTAAAGAGACTGGCAGTCTTCACCAAATCAGATAGCCGCGGGAAGCCAGAGAGGATTTCCTTCGATCCATAGCGACACACAACATTGGTGCCGATATGAGCGACCACCTGCAGATGGGTCCACCCTGTACCCTTCATGGCATCTGGAAGGACCCTTTCCTCATCTAGAATGACTCCTCCCGGTATGCACACGGAGTGCACATTGGTTTTCTTCCCCTCTCTTCTTGCCATATCCCTAAGAGGCCCCATTACGCGCCTGACGTTGGAGCTCCCAACTACCAGTAAGCCCACCCTCTGCAACCGCCCGCAGACTGAGGGGCAATCTCTGCAACAGGACAAGCAGCCATGTCTAACCGAAGATCAGTATCAGCCGGAGACAGAGCCCGAAACTGGTTCGTCAGACACACTGGAGAAGCCTTCCATTCTGTTCTACGGAATGTCTTTCGCCCCCTGCCACACCTCGAGACGACCTCCCACTCTACCACAGGTGAGGAGTCAGCCTCAATGTGGGCAGTATCACGGGCAGCCACAGCCGTAGTCCGACCGGGGGGATGCGTGGGACGAAATGGCCGTCCCCGACAAACCCCTGTCCGAACCCCCACAGTGATTCACATTGGCAACAGCCTCAAGCTGTGTGACCGAAGCCAACACTGCCTGAAGCTGGGAGCGAAGGGATGCCAAGTCAGCCCGCATCCGAACACAGCAGTCGCAGTCCCTATCCATGCTAAATACTGCTGTGCGAAGAACGTCTGAACTAATCTACAGGGAGCACAAACAATTCGAAATAAAATTTAAATGGTTATTAAAATACAAGACTGCCTAGTATATGCAGTCATGCTGCTACTTGCGCACTGCTGACACACTGCTCGGCGGCAGAAGGCTTCTTGAGCAGCTATGTTTTGTAACTTCATTTGCCATTGTACCCATCAATTGGGATCTAATTCAACATTGCTTATACCTGGAATTTTCTGCATATCACCACTCGGTGGCGTCGTTAAGGACTCAGTGTTTTCTACATGATTGTCAGTTAACTGTAAGATGCAGGACTGACCTCCATATTATATAACGATTGTACATTTAACATTTCTTAGATATTAATTTTGATTTGCAAAAGTTTGCCTCGCATTAAGCAACTATCTCACTACACTAAAACCAAAAAATATTAAATAACACGATAGTGCACGCACAATATGTTCTAGCACTGATGATGAGTGTATGTCTACCTACAAATCAGGAAGAGATTACTGAAGATAGGATAGATCTACTTACAAAATTTTGAAATTTGTGTAAGTTCCTATGGGACCAAACTGCTGAGGTCATCGGTCCCTAGGCTTACACAGTAGTTACTCTAACTTAAACTAACTTACACTAAGGACAAAACACACACACCCATGCCTGAGGGAAGACCCGAGCCTCCGACGGGGGGAGCCACACGAACCGTGCCAATTCGCCTCAGACTGCGCAGCTTCTAATTACACATGAGAGATCGTAGGGCACTCTCACTTCTGATATGGGGTCATGCCACTCAATGGTGTTAGGGAAGATGATCTTTATTACTTGGTTGCTATACCTGGATACGAAATGACTTCATTCATATGATGAAATGGTTGGCAGTAGTTAACACTCTTGCTTGTGTGCTCTAGTGAAGCAATAGCGGTGAGCTTTACCTGCGTTCAAAGGAAGAGGGTGCCTATTTAAACGACTCAAGTAAAAGGAGTGAGGGAAGCGTTTTTTCTGCGGGACCTGGGTGAAAATATTTGCGGACTGCCGACTTCCTCGGTCTCATTGTGCAGACATGTTGGATGGCGCCGGTCGGTCGGTGGCCGCGACCAGGTAGGTTGAGTAGCGCCAAGGAGTCGCCGCTGCAATAGGCAGAGCATTGAATACCGGCAATAAAGCAGAGGATGGGCCCTGGTTAAGGAGGAAGCCGACGAGACGACTGTGTGTTTTTGCGAATTTCCGTAGGACAGGTCACTGGCGCCCAGACGTCCATACTCTGTTACAAAACATACTTGCCAAGGCACGAGGCTTTTAGCGAGTTTATGGCTGTTGTTTGGAATGTTCGAAATGGACGCAACAGGGGAGATAACGATCTTTTTATGGTTGGACTGTGGTTCCATCCAGGTCATGCTTTAGCAACGACACTGCGTAAATGCGTAAATACGAAGCTGAATCTTTTTTCCTTTTCTCGCTGGTTGGTCATATCTGTGTTTGCTGAGCAAGGGGCCCTCTTCCAACTTCGAATGCCGCGCTCCGGCTCGTGATTGGTTTGTGCTGAAGTGGGAGTGGTCTAAGATGTAAATGTGCTATGCTACCAAGGTGGCGAGGAAAGCTGAGAGAAAGAGAAGACACTACAGCACTGGCACTTCGCTAGTAAAGAACTGCGGGCCTTTATCTAAACCGTGAGACTTGTGTCCTTTGCTAGTGTGCCTCTTAGAGCCTATACCAGTCACCATCTGAACAGTCCGAGGTACTGCTTCTAGAATCACGCACACAACTAGTGATGCGTGGGTGTACTTATTTGTTTTGAGTCGCCCATCTAAACATTTGACATATTCTGTCACGCATAGTCGTAGCAAGGGGTCAAATTGGTTTGGCAGACCAGCAAACGGGTCCACCTGCACAATGGAATCCACCGGGGTTTAACAGGCTCATAGGGAAGTAACTGCATTCCGAATTAGCTGAACATGAGACATTTTTCGGGCGCGCACCATTAACAACAGACTGCTGCCGTCCTTGACTCAAGTCTCCGAGTGCATCGTTGCGTGTCGCCCTGACCAGCAGGAGTGTAAAGTATTCGCTGCAACGGCGTAGGGATCCAATATATGCTTCTCAGCACCCTGTTCTTTGGAACCATATTTTTCTTTATGGAATAGTAGAATAAAGATGCTTGACAGAGCGTAGTTTTAGGGCCATACCACGGATTCTCATGTATGAAGACAGGTAAAGCGATTAGTTGTCGTTCGTGTCGTGTGATGACCCCCAGCTTATCACTTTGTTCGCCATAGACCACATAAGAGTGAAATCGTCTGTCAAATAAAAATATTAATGTGACGTTTCTGTAACCATTTTTTTCTTGTGATGTTAAGAATGAATAAATTTATTGTTATTTAGACCACAACTCCTCCCAGTGTTTTGATTAACATTACCTATTCCACTTTTCATTAAAAGTCTTGATTACAATATAAGGTAGGAAGCTTGCACTCTAGCATAAATTATTCAGTCGCATGTGTACCAGCGAACGTAGCCACAGTCTAGAAGTAATGTTGATGATGCATTCATACACTGACACAGTTAAAAGCGTTAATAGTAAATTCAAACCCTTTTCTTTAATTAACTTCATGGCTGCGAGAAGTAGGCTGTGACACAAATGCTGGTCTCCTGGCAGATTCAGTTGTCGGTTCTCACTGCAGTCATGGACTGTGCGGCTGGTGCCGGCGGAGGTTCGAGTCCTCCCTCGGGCATGGGTGTGTGTGTTCGTCCTTAGGATAATGTAGGTTAAGTAGTGTGTCCGCTTAGGGACTGATGACCTTAGTAGTTAAGTCCCATAAGATTTCACACACAGTTAAACAGTTGCCGTTCTCAAAATCACTTTCAAGAGCATGCAACAAACATCAAGAGTAGCTTCGTGCACAAAGTATTTTTTACAGTGTACAAGAACGAATAGAATAACAACAGTTCGCTAAAAAGAGCCCTAGTCTATTATACATGTTCACTCATCACATTCGTCCTGTCACTAGTCGGCACGTACGTTATCTACCTCTGCACTGAAGTACATGTGGACGGATCTGTCTATTTGTTAGTTTGTTGTTGGGGAGCTGAACTGCATATGACAATGAGTATACCAAAGTACATGTGACGCGTAATGCCAAGTGGTTTGGATTAGCAAGTGATTTATTGTAATGACTTCGGACTATACAGATCGCACTCACACAGACGCGCCGTTTAATGTTGAGAAAATTATAAAGTTCTAACTACCTGGATATTTCAACTCTTGAATGAATAGTTCACTAACTAGCAGTGCCAGTTAGCAGGTTTGATCTTTAAAGCAGCTCTTGAGTATGAACCTGACTTTTACGTGATAGCAATCATTGTCATGTATCACAATTAATTACATTGAATGTCCAAAGATAAAATTCGGAACTGATATATATATAGATGCAATTATCGATCCTAGAATTATTTTTACTGCATAATCTGCTGATATAGCTTTAACTCTCGATCAGTCACAACGCACACACTGTTTTCACTTACCTGATGAAGTCTGGTCACCTTCTAAACGGATTTCACTAAGCCGCTGCGCTCCCTGAAATTCTTTAGTACGACACATACAGAAATACACTCCTGGAAATGGAAAAAAGAACACATTGACACCGGTGTGTCAGACCCACCATACTTGATCCGGACACTGCGAGAGGGCTGTACAAGCAATGATCACACGCACGGCACAGCGGACACACCAGGAACCGCGGTGTTGGCCGTCGAATGGCGCTAGCTGCGCAGCATTTGTGCACCGCCGCCGTCAGTGTCAGCCAGTTTGCCGTGGCATACGGAGCTCCATCGCAGTCTTTAACACTGGTAGCATGCCGCGACAGCGTGGACGTGAACCGTATGTGCAGTTGACGGACTTTGAGCGAGGGCGTATAGTGGGCATGCGGGAGGCCGGGTGGACGTACCGCCGAATTGTTCAACACGTGGGGCGTGAGGTCTCCACAGTACATCGATGTTGTCGCCAGTGGTCGGCGGAAGGTGCACGTGCCCGTCGACCTGGGACCGGACCGCAGCGACGCACGGATGCACGCCAAGACCGTAGGATCCTACGCAGTGCCGTAGGGGACCGCACTGCCACTTCCCAGCAAATTAGGGACACTGTTGCTTCTGGGGCATCGGCGAGGACCATTCGCAACCGTCTCCATGAAGCTGGGCTACGGTCCCGCACACCGTTAGGCCGTCTTCCGCTCACGCCCCAACATCGTGCAGCCCGCCTCCAGTGGTATCGCGACAGGCGTGAATGGAGGGACGAATGGAGACGTGTCGTCTTCAGCGATGAGAGTCGCTTCTGCCTTGGTGTCAATGATGGTCGTATGCGTGTTTGGCGCCGTGCAGGTGAGCGCCACAATCAGGACTGCATACGACCGAGGCACACAGGGCCAACACCCGGCATCATGGTGTGGGGAGCGATCTCCTACACTGGCCGTACACCACTGGTGATCGTCGAGGGGACACTGAATAGTGCACGGTACATCCAAACCGTCATCGAACCCATCGTTCTACCATTCCTAGACTGGCAAGGGAACTTGCTGTTCCAACAGGACGATGCACGTCCGCATGTATCCCGTGCCACCCAACGTGCTCTAGAAGGTGTAAGTCAACTACCCTGGCCAGCAAGATCTCCGGATCTGTCCCCCATTGAGCATGTTTGGGACTGGATGAAGCGTCGTCTCACGCGGTCTGCACGTCCAGCACGAACGCTGGTCCAACTGAGGCGCCAGGTGGAAATGGCATGGCAAGCCACTCCACAGGACTACATCCAGCATCTCTACGATCGTCTCCATGGGAGAATAGCAGCCTGCATTGCTGCGAAAGGTGGATATACACTCTACTAATGCCGACATTGTGCATGCTCTGTTGCCTGTGTCTATGTGCCTGTGGTTCTGTCAGTGTGATCATGTGATGTATCTGACCCCAAGAATGTGTCAATAAAGTTTCCCCTTCCTGGGACAATGAATTCACGGTGTTCTTATTTCAATTTCCAGGAGTGTACTTTCCATGCCGTGCAGATAGATCACGGGCTCACCTGGGGGAAATGATGGATTGCTACATATAAATTCGGAGTTTTTGGAGCGGAGCGGATGCGATTTGCAAGTTAAACTGGCCATAGATGACAAGAGGAATATTATGAGCGTGTAAAATTCGCCGGTTCTCCCACGCAACCGACTTACATACAATCCAAGCCTGTTGGTTAACAGTTACTCAATGATAACTGCTCTCAGTAATTAGTTTTGAAGACGAAATTTCATTCGTGTATTGAGTAATTTTCTTACAGCACTCTCCATACGTTTGACATCATACTTTCATTTCCGTTTAACTTCAAACATGAAATTTCTCTTATGTGCTTAAGATGGCTCACTACAATTAAGAAGAAACACTCCAGTGTCGAAAATCTCTACCTTCATGCACGAGTAAAGCCACAGTTGCTCCTTCTAAGTCTTATTACACTTAGCAATTATATAAAAACTAATAATAATGAAGAAGTCACCGACAGTTTTGCTAAGAGCGGAGTCTGCCTAATTACTTCGTCCTGACGCTTGCAGGTACACATTTTGCATTCAGTTGTTCAGGCGTGCGTTGGACTAGAACTCGAAATCAATTGCTTGGCGCTGACTTCACACCTCAATACAGCGTCATCTGCACTTACTAACAGTTTACACATGAAATAAAAGGAGATCATGCACTGCATTATCGTGAACCTGGTTATCAAACTATTTAGCTTTCCCGTCTGCAGCGTTCGGTAGTAAGGCATACGATCAAATGATTTTTAAGCAAATTCTGTAAACGATATGAAGCAAACAATATTCCGCAGAATCAGATCAAATGTGTCACTGAAGGGTCGGACAGTACGTAAAATTTTATGTCAGTGGTCTATAATTTCCACTGCTGCGTAATCATGTGCACGTAATAGCACACATTATTACTATTTTCAATTCAGCCCGCCCGGCTAGCCGCTCGGTCTAACGCGCTGCTTCCCGAGCGGGAAGGCGTGCCGGTCCCCGGCACGGATACGCCCTGCGGATTAGTGTCGAGGCCCGCTGTGCCGGCCAGCCTGTGGATGGTTTTTAAGGCGGTTTTCCGTCTTCCTCGGCGAATGCGGGCTGGTTCCCCTTATTCTGCGTCAGTTTGTAAGTAGGCTGTTTATGTTTTCTCTATGTAAGTAGGCTGTTTAGGTTTTTTTATTGGTAACGCCACCTCTGTATGAAAATCACAGGCTGTGCTGTGTGCAGTCTGTGGCTGCTTTGCATTGTTGTAATACTCGCCATTGTAGTGTTAGGCAGTTGGAGGTGAGCCGCCAGCAGTGGTGGATGTGGGGAGAGAGATGGCGGAGTTTTGAAATTTGTCATGAACTGCTATATTTGTATATGATGATATCAAGGTAAATACATTGTTTGTTCTCTATTAATATCTTTCATTTGCTAACTATCCCTATGAGTAGTTAGTGCCTTCAGTAGTTTGAATCTTTTATTCAGCTGGCAGTAGTGGCGCTCGCTGTATTGCAGTAGCTTGAGCAGCGAAGATTTTTGTGAGGTAAGTGATTTGTGAAAGGTATAGTTTAATGTTAGTCAGGGCCATTCTTTTGTAGGGAATTTTGGAAGTCAGATCGCGTTGCGCTAACAAAATATTGTGTCAGTTTAAGCACAGTCATGTATAATTGTTCAAAGGGGACGTTTCAAGTTACACTGTGTCAGCAGTTGCTGATCAAATACCATTTGCATGTACGTGTACACTGTAATTACTCTACCACACAAACATTTGGGGTTACACTTGTCTGGTATGAGACGTTACCGGGAGGGGGGGAGGGGGAAGGGGCGTCCACTGGGGGCCGAACCACACAATAACGCTGGGTTCGGTGTGGGGCGGCGGTGGGATGGGTGGACTGCTGTGGCCTGTTGTGGGGTTGTGAACCTCTGAGGGCTACGATGGGAAGAAGCCTTTCCATCGTTTCTAGGTCCCCTGTTCATTACATACATACATTTTCAATTCAAAGCGCTTATGGTTAATTTCTGCTGAAATCTATGGCAGTGCACCTTACGGGCCCTTGAAGTCGTAGGGCCCATAGCATATGCAACATGCGCTGTGTAGATAAACTGCCTGTAGTGTGGTGCAGTCTTCGTGAGTAGTGGGGCAAGACCTGTGCCACCCCACTTTCCATTGTTGCCAAATTTATTCAAGATGATGTCATCCAAGATGGTGGTGTGTAGACTTGGCAACATTGCATAACATCATCAAAGATGGCGGATTTTGGCTGGAAAATAGGCCAATTACGCTAGGTCCACTAACCTAACCCCCAAGAAAATTGGCGCCAAATTTCAATTTTGGCGGGAAAATACGTCAATTGTGCTATGTCCACTAACCTAATCCTCCAGAAAAAATTGGCCCCAAATTCAAATTCCAACACGATAATGTCTGCAAAAACCGTACTTGTCTTTATTATTATTCATTATTATTCATTATCATTGATTATCATTTATTATTATTTGTTCCTATTCGCCTACCCCCACTAGAAAATTGCTCCAAATTCAAATTCCAACACGATAATGGCTGCAAAAACAGTACTTGTATTTGTTGTTATATATTATTATTCACTATCATTTATTATCATACATTTATCATTTATTATTATTTACATTATTATTATTTATTATTATTATTGGCCTACCTCCACTAGAAAATTGCGCCAAGTTCGAATTCCAACACGATAATCTCCCGAAAACTGAATTTCTATTTATTATTATTATTATTATTAATATCATTTATTATTTATCAAGATGTCCGATGTCGGCGGGAAGAAAGCCATTTCCTTTACATCCATAAAAAAATCTGTAACAAGTTCAAATTCCAACACAATAATCGATCACACGTACGAAATAGTCCACATCCTACGGACTTTGACTGTCACTTATCTTTTTTCACTGCTAACCTCTCAAAATCGCGTCGAATAATAAACTGCACATGTACTAATGTAAGTCACATCCTCTGATTTTGCAATGAAAAAGGACTGAAGTTTTTAATTCAAGCAGTACAGTCATCACGTGTTCTCCAACAGACTTAGTACACATCCTCGAGATCACAGCAACACCCACTGCACTCGCCACGAGGTCCAGACTCCAACAGACTTAGTTGAAATCGTCGCCAGCAGAGGGGGCTGCCCCTAGCCGGCTGGGGTGAGTTGTTCGTGTGCCGGCTGACGCACACTCCCCTGGTCCACGTCACAGCTCCCCGGCCCGCAGGCGCTGGCCCACGCTAGCCGCTGGACCCTGTAAACGTGTTTTCGCTGGAACCAGTCGATGCCTACGTCGCAACAGGCGGTCCAGCACGTGTGTTCGCCACGAAGTCCGTCTATAAGATAACAGATCACGCTAGTCTCATTATTCAATCGACATAGTGCTATTACCTAATCCAAATTCGACCCAAAAAACACGCGCGTATGCGTGAACCATCGCTTGCCCAAACCTAAATACCTCCGCAATTTAACCTAACACAAAGTTCACATCACTACTTAATTAAATTGATCAATTAATTAACCTCGCTGCTGCGGAAAGGCCGGCCGGAGTGGCCGAGCGGTTCTAGGTGCTTCAGTGTGGAACCGCGCGACCGCTAAGGTCGCAGGTTCGAATCCTGCCTCGGGCATGGATGTGTGTGATGTTCTTAGGTTAGTTAGGTTTCAGTAGTTCTGCGTTCTAGGGGACTTATGACCTCAGCAGTTGAGTCCCATAGTGCTCAGAGCCATTTGAACCATTTGCTGCGGAAAGCACCACGTCCACCAGGAACTGGAATGAATTTTCGCGAGTGCCACACTCACCTGGACTTCGAATCAAATAGTTAAAGTCTCTACCACGATCCTCAACCGACCGCCACATCCCCTTACCAAGCCATGTTCATGCACTGAGCTGTATTAACGTTTACTGATGTACACTAACTTACATGAGATTTTCTCTATAGAAATATGTGAACTTTGAATTTTGGCGGTCACTTTGTGTTTTGCTACCAACATAAGAAAATTGTGGCAAACAGAACTCACCTCCACTAACCTGTCACCTGACCCCACCTCCTCCTAGGGACTGGTGGTAAAAGGACTCAGCTTGCACTAGACTGATCGAGAGAAGAAGGACTTTAGTTTATTTTCCAGCACTTTATTTACCGATTAATCATATTTATCACACAATACACGCTTTGACATGTCCTGCAGCATACTGACCTACAAACTACTCCTACATACCTCATGTATAAGGCTCTACACATACGCTTGCTAATTGTAAACCGTATGTATGTAATGTATGGACCTCAAAACAAGCAATTAGCCTGAGTAGCTATAGAGCAGGCTCTGAAAGGTAATGACACAATGTTTTGCATCCATTTACCATAGGAAATCAAAGAAAGAAACCAAACAAATTACATTGCATATACTCTATGTGCATTGACTAACACATATGAATTCATGACAAAAAATTATTTGAAGAATCTCCTGTGAAAGGAAAAAGATACAGATGTGAAGCTTTAATTATAGTGCACTGGATCAGGAACAATGAAATTAATTCTGTGCCACATTGATGTACTGCATACTAGTGTAGTAAAATACTCATCAAATAAAAATTGTTTTCTGCCTCCGTTGCTATCGATTGTGAAACACAAATTGTAGACAGATTTTATGGGTCACCACTCAACAACATTAAAGAATTTTACACCATGGAGAGTGAGGAGTGGAGCAGACATTGGCGGCAGAAGGCGAGACTTCGCAGTGCCTCAGCCCCCGCCGGTAGGCAGCAAATGGGTCCCAGAGAACTGAGACGCTTGCGGTGTTTAGAGGCAGATGGTCGGCCAACAAATCTCTCGCCAAAATATTGTTGAGCCAAACTGTTATTACCAAGGTGAGAGAAAGCGAAATATACTTGAATTACACTCATAGCTTCATCACCGAGAGGAAAGGGGCAATAAAAATTTTGTCGATGTGTGCTTTTAGTTGCCAGACGTCGTCTTAGCGATTCCTGCGTATTACCTCAAGACTATGGTCGTAGTTAAGGGTTATCTACTCAGACTGCAGTCAAGATTTCCTCCGGGAAGTGCCTCAGTCTACAATGTTGCCAGATGGAGCATATTGCTGGATATAGAGTTCTGAGAGGAGCACGACTGTATTGTCCACCTTACGTGAACGACTCGGCGCTCAATGTTTTTGTCTAAGACTGTATCTACAACACATATTGCAAGCTGAAGACCCAGAAGAATTTACAAAAAATCAGTGTATGAGATCAATGTTAACTATAGCGTTTGAAGTATTCATAGTATTGTATATGTGTGTGTAAACGCCTTCCAATGACCACTCAAAGAAGCCAAGGATACACAGTCTAGCGTCAATATTATAAATACGCCTCAGTTTGTGGATGAACTCAGACTTAGATTACTAATCATTTTGAATATTTAGCTGTACTGTACCCATTGGTGTTAAACTCTTATTCAACCAATGATTCCTACAGCTACAGGAACACTACTTGTGATACCTCTTAGACAAAATACTAATGCAGTGCTATCAGACGAAAAGATCAACCTGACACAAGCTGTGGGAAGTTTGTTTTACAACCTTCGTACCTGGATAAAGAGCTTTACCTGTTTGAGATATCTGTGAACGTTGGTGCATAAGGCGATTTCAGAAGAAACTAAATTCCTTCAGCTACGACAATGTTTAATGAAATCGTCTAAACGGCACAAAATCGTGGTTTGTGAATCCTTTACCGGCCGTACTCTGCCGCATTTCGCTGGATGGAAGGCAAAAAGCTTACTGACAAATTTCACATAAGGAAAATGGGGACGAAAAGTCTCCCACTGGAAGGTCATGTTGTTTTATTTAAATGATTACAAAATCAGGTAAACCGAACAGTGAGGTTGTCAGTGTAAGCACATTACTGTTGTCAGTATGATGATGCACTGCCCAGGGCCTGTAATGAGAAACGGCCCGTTTAGGTCAGACATATTGTATACAGAAGTAGAAGAGAGAGCACCACTAAATTTTACAATCTTCATGCATTGCGTACACACAGAAATTACTGTTACAGTGTACTTGTGGAGCCCAATGAGTGACCAGCCTATTTTCCGGTGAGAAAGGGCAGTGGCAAACAGTCTTTGCTACATTATGTTACTTAAACTGGTGTCACTCTGAGCTAGAATTTATGGTCAGCGACTAAGTGTAAGTTCAATGAGTCGGATACTGGTTTTGCAACTGTGAAATACTTCACTACATTATAAAAGCGAATATTAAATTTGAACTAATATTGCGAAAAGTTTGAACTTGCATAGCTTATGTAAATCTTTCTGTTTATTGCAAAGGAAAACAATTGATTTTCTAAAACATTATCTGTCATACACAACTTGAAACAGGTCACGTCGACCAAATCTATGGAAGAACTGACAGCGACATATATCGGAAGGCAGTAAGATCCCTTAGCTTTTGGTTTGGCAGTATTCGACAGCCATTTCTAGGCGCAAGTAAATGAATAAAGGCAGCTCGTTTTGTTATCAAGTGACGTCTTCATCAATTACTTTAGTTTTAATGTAATTTACGAGTAATTGCTGAAGTTTCATATTAACATGAAAAGGATTCGGTAGGCAGGGAAAGAACCTGTTCTTGGGCAACTCCTTCTATAATCACCAAAATGCATTAAATGATCTTCAAGTGCATGTGTTCCAGCAGCGGTATGAAGAAAATGTTACTAATAATGACAGTAATAATCGAATTATCCGGTAATTTCATACTTCACAGTGGATTTTCTCGAACTAAGAAATTTACTAAATTAGTGAAAACTTCAAACTGACTTCACATCGAAGCTATGATGCCTAGAATAGTCTTTACATCCTGCTGACATGAGAATAGCATAATCTCCGCGTCAGAAGCTTGCTTCTACTTAACTATTCCATAGACTCGCATTTTTTCCACCGTGACTAATTTTGTAAGCTAAGCACATCATCCGTTACAGCACACTCCTGGGGCTGGGAAATATGGCCACAATGGTCTGGTGGACCGAACTATCACAGGTGCAACGCGTGGGTTCAGGCTTTTACTTTTGAGACGCACAAACAGATTTACTTTACCCCTGGCAACCTCACGAGAAAGACGTTATAATCCAGAATCCGCATTAAACATCATGTTCCTTCATTACCAACTGGGCAGAACCCGTTTATGTTGGGGGATGACATTGGCGGAGATCATGGTAAACAGAAATACTGTCGCCAGTAAACTTACTTACATTAGAAAATTTTATTTTATTTGATGAACCGATAACCATTTAAAGGAACAGGGCTCTTATTTTATTTGTACTTGATTGAACTAGAGACGTTGAAAAATTTAGTGCTGGACTGTGATTCGAATTCGTATCTCCTCTTTTGACGATCTGACTCTCTCGGAACAGTGTAGTTGAATAATTTCGTTCCTTTTCCCAAGACTGCAGTCTTCTCTAGGTCTCCCCCAAAGGTTAGTATGTGGGTCCGAATCCTGATCCAGTACAAAAATATTCATAGTTTCATTTTCACGTGCACACCAGCCTGCTAGTGAAAATTAAAGTGCATTTTTAATGTCTGTTCATGTGGTGTCAACAATCGCAATAGGCGTCGCTATTTCTGGTCAAACACGCACACATCTTACTCTTGGTGACTAAGCAATTGATACTTAAGCTATATTTGTGGAGAAGAAATAAAAACTTGGAGGTTCGCCGATGACGTTGTAATTCTGTCAGAGACAGCAATGGACTTGGAAGAGCAGTTGAACGGAATGGACAGTGTCTTGAAAGGAGGGTATAAGATGAACATCAACAAAAGCAAAACGAGGATAATGGAACGTAGCCGAATACATGGGGTGATGCTGAGGGAATTAGATTAGGAAATGAGACACATAAAGAAGTACAGGAGTTTTGCTATTTGGGGAGAAAAATAACTGATGATGGTCGAAGTAGAGAGGATATAAAATGTAGACTGGCAATGGCATGGAAAGTGTTTCTGAAAAAGAAAAATTTGTTAATAACGCGTGTAGTTATAAATGTCAGGAAGTCGTTTCTGAAAGTATTTGAATGGAGTGTAGCCATGTATGGAAGTGAAACGTGGACGATAAATAGTTTAGACATAAAGAGAATAGAAGCTTTCGAAATGTGGTGCTACAGAGGAATGCTGAAAATTAGATGGGTAGATCACATAACTAATGAGGAGGTATTGAATAGAATTGGGGAGAAGAGGAGCTTGAGGCACAACTTGACTAGAAGAAGGGATCGGTTGGTAGGACATGTTCTGAGATATCGAGGGATCACCAATTTAGTACTGGAGGGCAGCGTGGAGGGTCAAAATCGTAGAGGGAGACCAAGAGATGAATACACTAAGCAGGTTCAGAAGGATGTAGGCTGCAGTAGGTACTGGGAGATGAAGAAGCTTGCACAGGATAGAGCAGCATGGAGAACTGCATCAAACCAGTCTCAGGACTGAAGACCACAACAACAACAACAAATTCGTGGATGATAAAGAAGGACGGTAGGTGTGCGGTTCGATTGTCGCGCAGGCACAAAAATTTGTATCCTTATTTTAGATTCAAACGCCTAGCAGGTTGTAAGAAAAACCGATACGTAACATTTCATTTTACTTAATTAACAATTATGACTTGGGTTCGTATCTCCATCACAGAACTTCTCATCATGCGCTTCATCTTAAAAAGCATGAACACTTTGTTACTTCTGAATGGAAGTATGTCAGACATCTTTCATGCTTATTTAACAGGGACGAAAGAACCTTGATAGGAGTCCCGTTTTATTACAAAAACTGTCGTCTTTTATTTTCAAGCTTAGATTTGGGTTCTGATATTGGCGAAAATTTCGGTAATTCCTGACTCTTCATGGCTAGTCAGCAATATGATATGATTAAATTAGATTAGATCTCATTAGATTAATACTTGTTCCACAGATCATGAATATGACGTAATGATGTGGAACGTGTCATTTTAATGAAATGTTTCTTTACAGACCATGATTCAATTTCTTTACAACTATTTTTTACTCTCTCTCTCTCTCTCTCTCTTGACACACACACACACACGCACACACACACTCTTTTTTTTATTTTTATTTGTTTGCTGTGCTCGAGTATGGGCCAGGTACGAAAACGACAATGAATGAATCTCCTAGTTTTGAGTACACTTACGAAAGAAATATAAAAATATCTCTGAGAGTTACTGATTATGATGCTTAGTTTGCAGTCAGTTGTGAGTGTTGTTAGTAACTCTACTCCAGTCCCTAAAACTAGCTACAGGCATGCAAATCAGACGCATTACGTATTCCAGCCCGTGGCAGCCGTATCTTTGAGACGCCAGCTATGGTCACATTCCAGCTCGCTGTAGGAACACATCTGTTCGTTCTCTTCCTGCTGGTACTGTAACTGAGACTTGGCAACAGGGCAAGGTATGTCTGGCGACTCTGTGATCCACGAGTTACTTCCTGGTGTGCACGGAATTAAGCCTCAAATTTCACTTAATTTTTCCTGTCATATCCATTGAATAATTTGAGTTATTATTGAAACTTCCTGGCAGATTAAAAATGTGTGCCCGACCGAGACTCGAACTCGGGACCTTTGCCTTTCGCGGGCTAGTGCTCTACCATCTGAGCTACCGAAGCACGACTCACGCCCGGTACTCACAGCTTTACTTCTGCCAGTATCTCGTCTCCTACCTTCCAAACTTTACAGAAGCTCTCCTGCGAACCTTGCAGAACTAGCACTCCTGAAAGAAAGGATATAGCGGAGACATGGCTTAGCCACAGCCTGGGGGATGTTTCCAGAATGAGATTTTCACCCTGCAGCGGAGTGTGCGCTGATATGAAACTTCCTGGCAGATTAAAACTGTGTGCCCGACCGAGACTCGAACTCGGGACCTTTGCCTTTCGCGGGCAAGTGCTCTACCATCTGAGCTACCGAAGCACGACTCACGCCCGGTACTCACAGCTTTACTTCTGCCAGAACCTCGTCTCCTACCTTCCAAACTTTACAGAAGCTCTCCTGCGAACCTTGCAGAACTAGCACTCCTGAAAGAAAGGATATAGCGGAGACATGGCTTAGCCACAGCCTGGGGGATGTTTCCAGAATGAGATTTTCACCCTGCAGCGGAGTGTGCGCTGATATGAAACTTCCTGGCAGATTAAAACTGTGTGCCCGACCGAGACTCGAACTCGGGACCTTTGCCTTTTGCGGGCAAGTGCTCTACCATCTGAGCTACCGAAGCGCGACTCACGCCCGGTACTCACAGCTTTACTTCTGCCAGTATCTCGTCTCCTACCTTCCAAACTTTACAGAAGCTCTCCTGCGAACCTTGCAGAACTAGCACTCCTGAAAGAAAGGATATAGCGGATACATGGCTTAGCCACAGCCTGGGGGATGTTTCCAGAATGAGATTTTCACCCTGCAGCGGAGTGTGCGCTGATATGAAACTTCCTGGCAGATTAAAACTGTGTGCCCGACCGAGACTCGAACTCGGGACCTTTGCCTTTCGCGGGCAAGTGCTCTACCATCTGAGCTACCGAAGCACGACTCACGCCCGGTACTCACAGCTTTACTTCTGCCAGAACCTCGTCTCCTACCTTCCAAACTTTACAGAAGCTCTCCTGCGAACCTTGCAGAACTAGCACTCCTGAAAGAAAGGATATAGCGGAGACATGGCTTAGCCACAGCCTGGGGGATGTTTCCAGAATGAGATTTTCACCCTGCAGCGGAGTGTGCGCTGATATGAAACTTCCTGGCAGATTAAAACTGTGTGCCCGACCGAGACTCGAACTCGGGACCTTTGCCTTTTGCGGGCAAGTGCTCTACCATCTGAGCTACCGAAGCGCGACTCACGCCCGGTACTCACAGCTTTACTTCTGCCAGTATCTCGTCTCCTACCTTCCAAACTTTACAGAAGCTCTCCTGCGAACCTTGCAGAACTAGCACTCCTGAAAGAAAGGATATAGCGGATACATGGCTTAGCCACAGGCTGGGGGATGTTTCCAGAATGAGATTTTCACCCTGCAGCGGAGTGTGCGCTGATATGAAACTTCCTGGCAGATTAAAACTGTGTGCCCGACCGAGACTCGAACTCGGGACCTTTGCCTTTCGCGGGCAAGTGCTCTACCATCTGAGCTACCGAAGCACGACTGACGCCCGGGACTCACAGCTTTAGTCTCGGTCGGGCACACAGTTTTAATCTGCCAGGAAGTTTCATATCAGCGCACACTCCGCTGCAGGGTGAAAATCTCATTCTGGAAACATCCCCCAGGCTGTGGCTAAGCCATGTCTCCGCTATATCCTTTCTTTCAGGAGTGCTAGTTCTGCAAGGTTCGCAGGAGAGCTTCTGTAAAGTTTGGAAGGTAGGAGACGAGGTTCTGGCAGAAGTAAAGCTGTGAGTACCGGGCGTGAGTCGTGCTTCGGTAGCTCAGATGGTAGAGCACTTGCCCGCGAAAGGCAAAGGTCCCGAGTTCGAGTCTCGGTCGGGCACACAGTTTTAATCTGCCAGGAAGTTTCATGTCAGCGCACACTCCGCTGCAGGGTGAAAATCTCATTCTGGAAACATCCCCCAGGCTGTGGCTAAGCCATGTCTCCGCTATATCCTTTCTTTCAGGAGTGCTAGTTCTTTAAGGTTCGCAGGAGAGCTTCTGTAAAGTTTGGAAGGTAGGAGACGAGATACTGGCAGAAGTACCGGGCGTGAGTCGTGCTTCGGTAGCTAAGATGGTAGAGCACTTGCCCGCGAAAGGCAAAGGTCCCGAGTTCGAGTCTCGGTCGGGCACACAGTTTTAATCTGCCAGGAAGTTTCATATCAGCGCACACTCCGCTGCAGGGTGAAAATCTCATTCTGCGTTATTATTGCTTGAGGTGTAACAAAAGATTGTAAATTTACGGTTTTCAGTCCACGAAAGTCGTTGCACTCTGAAATCGCAACTAATCTCGTCTTTGAGATAGCGGTTTACGAGTTCTAGCCAGTATTGGCCTCGTAAGAGGAAATTAAGACACATACATCTTTGCTAGCTCTGTGGTAATGTACTGATCAGTGAAAAAGTATCCGTTATGGTTCCTGGTTCCAGTCGCACTGACCGTGAAGTTTTTATCCCTTCTGTGAAAGATCTACAAGCAGTCAGATCAAACACAGAAAAGGAAATCGTAAGAAAATACTTTCGGCTCATAGTACAATGGTGAAAAACATACAATGCTGCACAACAGGTAACGCCTCTTTCCGCTGCTGACAAGCAAATTTTGGGGATCCAGGATTACATAACTTTCTTTATGAAATGCCACAGTGCGCAGTGTCCATAAGGTTCCTTTAGTGTTGTTAAAACAATAGTAAACATGAGACACAAATTAATCATCAACGATATATGCGATTTCTCTGATGTTATCTATAACAGTCTGACAATACACATGCAGTTTATTGATTACATGCATGTAGAAAACTTGTTCTAAGTTAAAGCTGTCAAACAAGATTTGAAGAAGAATAAAATGCCACTACCACACGATAGCTAATGCGGGAAATACTTTTCTGACGTATTTTGGCACGATGCGCTCTCCCCATACTTAATAGAAATGTTTGGAGATGCATCAGCTGCCTGGCCGTCTATTAAACCTGAAAAGATCAAAATGTCGCAGATGTTAGTCCTTTATTATTAGCGGCTATTTTGGATTTAGAAACGAAAGCAATTATGTTCAAAGTTCCATTAGATTGATAACTTCTGCAGAGAGCAGAATTACGTTTTAAAAAATGCAGCAGTGAACGTATTCGAACTCGTGACACTTACCGTAACGCTACCAGCTGACACATCATTGGCACTGCACGACGTTTTCAACAAACAGATAGCGTAATAGAGTAGCTCAAGTGGAAAGGAACACTTCCCATTGAAATTTCTGCACCCTACGGTGTTGGCAGTTCTGTGTAAGTGGCAGTTACATGATTTTATTTCGGCGATTACAAGATAGAGTCGAATGTATGCACTGGATAGCCGAGGCAGCTAATTCATGGCGATTGGGTCAACCAAGTAAATGAATGCACTGAACATGCTGCAAACCACTACAGGGAGTCTGTGTGTCAGAATTCTAATCCAGTGTGGCGCTACGTTGTTATGGTAGAAAAATGAGTCACCGAGAAGAGGATTTGGTGGTCTGTTGGATTGATGATAGGTTCATATACTTATGGTGTGGATTTGATTCCAACTTCTGCCGATGATTTTTGATAGGGAGAGACAGATTCTTTTCTCTTCTGGCTACGCCAAGTGAAGAAGGTATAATGGCATTGTGGTCTGAAATTCACATTAAACATGATATTCCTTCTCTACCAAGTAGACGTTAGGTTGAACCACAATAAAGTCAGGAGTGGCGACATGTAGAAACTCTATCACCAGTACCCTTTCTTATACTAGTTATTTTTTTCTAGTGACGATACAAACGCTATGTAGGATCACAGGACACTTATTCCATCTTTTATTTGAGCTTCTGTATGTTGATAAAATTGGTTCTGAACTGGTAATGCAACTCAGACTGCCCTTAATATGGAATTTGATCCCTTCGTGACAATACAGCTCGACTACAATTTGTTGTTTGTTCAAAACTGCAGATTCCTCAACATCTCCAAATATTGCGCGTGAATGGGTTAGAATCCTGGCCCGGCAATAAAGTTTCCATTATGTACTAATAAGCTCTAGCATGAGAACACCTATCTGCTGGTGGATAATAATTTTGATTTTTAATGTATTTTTATTCGTTGTCAACACTAACGATATCTGACGTTTTTGACTCCTAGTGAGACACAGGACTATATGCGAGATCGCTGTTAAGTTCAAGGATGTTATTCCGCGGTGGTGGTGGAGAAAAATTCGGTAGCTGACGTCTATTTTTTTTTTTTTTTTGTTTTATTAACCACAAAATCGATTTTCGGCCACTTAGTGACCATCCTCAGAGCTGTAATATATAATTTAAATTGGTAGGCACTGGTGTCAACAAGCTTAGAGCGATCACATAAACTGAGAACTGAGGCCGCTGTAAACAGCAATATTTAACATCTCTCGTAGTTCGTTAACAGTGACAATAGATTCTGAGTAGGAATTCGCGTACGTTAAAAATGTTTACGTTATGTAATTTAAAGTTGATATTTCCTAACTGATACTGTGTAAAATCGAGGTATATCACTCTCTGTGTGCCCAGTCAGGAATGACTTAGTTTCCGTCTGTCACGAAATCTTTGCTTAGTCTGCATGACCTGGGTTTGAATCCATATGCAGAACGAGGCGTTTCGTCGTGTCATTTGAAGTTCATACATATTTTCAGTTAGCTGCTTGTAAATAACTTACATTTTTAATGTCATTTTGTGTTACATAATAAGTACGGTATGTTACTTCGAAGAAGAAATCATGACTACGACGATCTTACTACGTGCATTACCTATCTGACGTAATAATGAGAGTGGTAACATTTCAGGTATGTCATTTATTGTAATAAATGTGACGTTACAAGCCTTAACGACAGTCTTATCTGTGATAAGGTGTTCCCTGATATTTGTAGTATCCTGGTATTACTTTACGTCTTGAGTTATTGCGATACAGAGAAGTGTATTCTAGTGGTGACTTGTTGGAACCATTTTCAATAGTCCAACGACTATACCGAGGAGTGATTAGAGGACCTGCTAGACAGCTGCGTTATGCTGGTTGCATGCGATACAAGCGAAATGCAATTCAGGTCATTCGGATACTTTTGAGCACGACTGTACCTTTGTGAACTTATCATTTCTGAGAACGCATGCTGTTACAGCGTGATATTACCTGTATGCCGCACCATACATCAAAATGATGTCCGTCAACCTCAATGCATTTGGCAATACGTGTAATGACATTCCTCTCAACAGCGAGTAGTTCGCCTTCCGTAACGTTCGCACATGCACTGACAATGCGCTGGTGCATGTTGTCAGGCGTTGTCAGTGGATCACGATAGCAAATATCCTTCAACTTTCCCCACAGAAAGAAATACGGGGACGTCAGATCCGGTGAACGTGCTTCGACGACCAATCCACCTGTCATGAAATATGCTATTCAATACCGCTTCAACCGCACGCGAGCTATGTGCCGGACATCCATCATGTTGGAAGCACATCGCCATTCTGTCATGCAGTTAAACATCTTGTAGTAACATCGGTGGAACATTACGTAGGAAATCAGCATACATTGCACCATTTAGATTGCCATCGACAACATGGGGGCCAATTATCCTTCCTCCCATAATGCCGCACCATACATCAACCTGCCAAGGACGCTGATGCTCCACTTGTCGCAGCCATCGTGGATTTTCCGTTGCCCAGTAGTGCATATTATGCCGGTTTTGCGTTACCGCTGTTGGTGAATGTCGCTTCGTCGCTAAATAGAACGCGTGCAAACAATCTGTCATCGTCCCGTAATTTCGCTTGTGCCCAGTGGTAGAACTGTACACGACGTTCAAAGTCGTCGCCATGCAATTCCTGGTGCGTAAAAATATGGTGCAGGTGCAATCGCTGCTGATGTAGCATTCTCAACACCGACGTTTTTGAGATTCCAGATTCTCGCGCAATTTGTCTCCTACTGATGTGCGGATTAGCCGCGACAGCAGCTAAAACTCCTACTTGGGCATCATCATTTGCTTCAGGTCGTGGCTGACGTTTCACATGTGGCTGAACACTTCCTGTTTCCTTAAATAACGTAGCTATCCGGCCAACGGTCCGGACAATTGGATGATGTTGTCCAGGATACCGAGCAGCATACATAGCACACGCCCGTTTGGCATTTCGATCACAATAGCTACACATCAACACGATATCGACCTTTTCCGCCATTGGTAAACGGTCCATTTTAACACGGGTAATGTATCACGAAGCAAATACTGTCCTTACTGACGGAATGTTACGTGACACCACGTACTTACACGTTTGTGTCTATTACAGCGCCATCTGTCACAAAGCGAAAAAAGTGGTCCAACTAAAACATTCATATTTCTTTACGTACTTCACGTATATGTAATAAAAATG
Source organism: Schistocerca americana (assembly GCF_021461395.2). Classification (NCBI taxonomy): domain Eukaryota; kingdom Metazoa; phylum Arthropoda; class Insecta; order Orthoptera; family Acrididae; genus Schistocerca; species Schistocerca americana. Next base: position 66,294,612 of record NC_060121.1, read on the forward strand.
GGTGTTCCTATTTTTAAAAACGCAGTTGATATCTGTTTGACCTATGGCAGCGCCATCTAGTGGGCCAACCATAGCGCCATTTGGTTTCCCCCTTCAGGCTAGAGGAATTCCGTTCTTTGTAGTTTTTTCGTTTGATGCTTATTTCGTGAGATGTTTGGCCCAGTCACTATCAGTGGACCACCCTGTATATGAAGGGGTCAAGATATTTTCTGGTATTTAAACAAGAGTTCTTGCGTGAAAACCTACAAAAGAGGTGCCACATGGTATACACTGTGTATGTCCTTATATTTTTGGCACGATCACAACCAGTAACCATCATAACTGGTTTAAATTGTACTGCATAAAAGAAGATGACAGTCTGTACTAACATTTTTTTATTTGTTTTTTGTCATTTCTATCAATGACACGTAAATCAAAACGTATGTCGTACTGTACATGGTAACGGGTAAAAATGGTAAAAACTTTTTATTGTATTCTACTTCCATCATTTTAACTTAGCCCAAGACAGTGGCGTTAGCTGTTACGCGAACTATCCGCAGTACTTTTGGCCGGCTCGCACGCTTTTACGCTGAGCTAGGGGCGCCACCACGGTGTTGCCAACTTTCTGCCTCAAACACGCCAGCGGGAGGACCGGGTTCGGCCACGTGAGGGTCGGCGAGGCAGCGGCTGCAGCAGCGGGTCGCTTTCTTGCCTGCCAGCTTCCTTATCCTCCAGACGTGTCTTCCAGGTCTTCCTATTGAGGTCGAAACGCTTTTTCCGTACCGTGTACGTTCTTGCACTAGAAGCACTCGTCTTCTAATTGCCAAAATAACGCAGAACTCTAAGACTCATTCTAACTTTGCTATATTTTACGATTATTGTATCGAATCCGCCCTGCAGGTTAACGGTGAGGTCTCTACATCTACATCTACCTCCATACTCCGCCAGCCATCTGACGGTGAGTGGCGGAGGATACCCTGAGTACCTCTATCGGTTCTCCCTTCTATTCCAGTCTCGTATTGTTCGTGGAAAGAAGGATTGTCGGTATGCTTCTGTGTGGACTCTAATCTCTCTGATTTTATCCTCATGGTCTCTTCGCGAGATATACGTAGGAGGGAGCAATATACTGCTTGACTCTTCGGTGAAGGTATGTTCTCGAAACTTTAACAAAAGCCCGTACCGAGCTACTGAGCGTCTCTCCTGCAGTCTTCCACTGGAGTTTATCTATCATCTCCGTAACGCTTTCGCAATTATTAAATGATCCTTGTAATCTCCCCACGGAAAATTACCCTCTACCACGCAATGGTATTTTCCGGCACGTTTATTCTTTGGAATAACAGAGAGACATATGAGAGACATACATGTATTCTCCATGGTTATTATAGACGGGTAACGAGGACAGCTTCGGAAGTATCTGTTGGAAGATTGTCGGGTTTCTAAAAGAGACATATTTGCTCTTCTTCTTGCTAAAGCGAGCTATTAACGTTTGTGCCACTAGCGGGTTATTTGAAGAGAGAGAGAAAAACTGTAAATGCAAATTAAGTAAGACTTGGAATCAACAGAAAACGGAACATGTAATGGAGATGGATTGAATATACAATTTTCCTCAGAAATAAAGTTTGTGACCCTTTTATTCTAGAGTGAATGACGAATGAGTTCTTTGTCTGAATCATTGATGATTGTCTTGGCCCTGTAATTAGTGGGGAAGTTTCAGTTGTGACGAAGAGAGCCTGCAATCGACAAGTCTTTATAAAATCGTCCAAAAAGGCTTCGGACACATCTGAAATTCGAAATCTGTCGTAAAAGGAACGAATTGTTCAAACGATCGATTTTCCCAACTGAATGCAGCGCTTAATAATAATAATAGATATAAAGATCTTTTACAGCAAGCCAGCCGCTGAATTTTAAGACGAAGGGCTCCACCAGAGATTCTATTGGGCTGATTTCACGTAATGAAATATTATATTTAAAATCGTACAGAGAAAAGAGAGAGAGAGAGAGAGAGAGAGAGAGAGAGAGAGTGAATGAAATTAGAGAAAATACTCAGAATCCTCCATTAGTATAATTGTTTGCCTGTCTTATCACGGATCAGCCTAAAGATAAAACAGGAGGCTCTTACTTTACTGTACAGGTTTATGTGTGAGAGACATTACACCAAGTTAGCGGCAAGCTGCATTCCCAATAACATTATATAATTCATTATAATGGCCAATCCGTGACAGGGCACATTTTTGGACGTTGCTAAAATAATTTTGTTCTCTGTTTCATGTGAACTACGACGAGCCAACTTAACTGACGCTTGGAAAAGAGATGAAATACTCGCAGTCAAATTAAGTGGATCTACAAATAAGAACATAAAACATTTATAATTAAAGCTTGCTAGTATAGATGAAGTATACGCTTTTCTATTTAGTATCATTGGATATTTGAACATTGATTAATTGTGTTCATACTAGATGTAGTTTGATTGACCGGCCCCAGTTGCATTTATCTGTATAAGTACAGTAAGAAACTAGCCACAGAAGTACTCTTGTGTGAACGGAGTTACATATAGTGACAGTAGAAGGAAGATGTATGTATTGACGGTAGAACATTTATATGGTTTTAACTAGGGCAATGTTTAAGATGAGTCAAGCAGAGCAGAGCAGCACGCAACAGCCTTCAGCTGTTAGCACTGATAATAATGACGCAGTAAGAAGTGTTGTAGAACCGATGGCTACAGATAGCGAAATAGAACGCCCTGTAGATACGGAGGGACATGTAACGGCAAGTACGCAACATGGATTAGATCCATTAGTCATTATCATGAGACAGATGCAGATGATAAACGAGAGCATGAATAATATGAATACAAAATTAGCCTCAGTTACTGAAGGGCAGGAAAATTTGAAAACCGTCATGAACGCGAAATTAGCCTCAGTTACTGAGGGGCAAAATGATTTGAACGCGAAATTAGCCTCAGTTACTGAAGGGCAAAATGATTTGAATACAAAATTAGCCTCAGTTACTGAAGGGCAAAATGATTTGAACGCGAAATTAGCCTCAGTTACGGAAGGACAGGAAAATTTGAAAACTGAGATTAAGCAGCAGTTACAAGACAGTTTTTCCGAAAAGAGCAGCGGATAGAGGCGAAGACCAAGGAACTTAAAGATCAGGCCGAAGAGACGGAACGAAAATTAACTGCACAAATAGAATTGGTGAAAGCTCAATGTGAGGAATCTACTCACCGCGTACGTGTAGAAATGAAGGAGTATGTGGCTATTAAGATAGATACTGTACGGGAACAGGTGTAAATGGTTCCGCAATTAGTACAAAAGCAAGATGCCATGTCATGTGCAATTGCGCAACTTCCTGAATTGGCACGTACGCTGACTAACCTAAAAGAAAGTGTTGAACATCTGACAGAGCGTCAAGACGTTATAGACCACCAAATTAATGTATTAACGGGTAAATTATCCGAAATCACATTAGAAAATAAAAGGCTAATGTGTGAAAACGTTGAGCAAAATGTTAAGGCAGCATTCCAGAGTCTATCTGGCAAACAGGAAGAGAATTTGTTTGCGAAAGGACTTGAGGAAGTGCGACGGCAGTTAGGTGCTGATTTAGAGCATTGTAAACAAACGATAGAAGAGTCGATGCGCGTTTCACAAGGCTCAGAACAAACGAATACAGGCCAGCAGCAGAAGCTGGCAGCGACTATAGAGCCAGTTACTACACATTCGCACACGATACCGACTGGTGTAAGTAACTCAAACATTAAATTGCCACGAGCTAGTTGTTCGCGTGAATTTTTATCTAACGGAGCTTACGAAAGCCTTTGCCATGCCGAAGAAAAAATGATAAAGCATCGGCAATTCCAGATTTTTAACACTAACGAAAGGGGGGTCCATCCAATTGTTTTTATTCGAAGTTTCAGAGGAGTGCTACCCAGAAATTGGTCGGAGTGGCAGAAGATCAGTTTCGTTACAGGATATATACAAGGTTCGGGGGCGATCTGGGCTTCGGACATGACTTCTGTTTGCTTGACATATGACGATTTTGAGAAGGCGTTTTTAGCGTAAGTTCTGGTCAGAAGGGGTACAGGAACGCCTGAGGCAGGAGGTGCTCTACCCAGAGCCTTTCTCCTTTTCAAAAGGAAGCCTTAGGAAGTATTTTGAAAAATATATAAATAAAACTAGATACTGGGACAGACCTATGCCCTTGCCAGACATAATAAACATACTTAAGGCAAGACTACCAACTAGCATCCGGAATCAATTAATTTACGGCAACGATAAAGACTTGGAGTCGTTCCTCACGACGTTAGACAATATAGATATTATCGAAGAGAACAACCAGAAAGGCCGGCCGCGGTGGTCTCGCGGTTCTAGGCGCGCAGTCCGGAACCGTGCGACTGCTACGGTCGCAGGTTCGAATCCTGCCTCGGGCATGGATGTGTGTGCTGTCCTTAGGTTAGTTAGGTTTAAGTAGTTCTAAGTTCTAGGGGACTGATGACCACAGCAGTTGAGTCCCATAGTGCTCAGAGCCGAGCCAACCAGAAAGCCCGTAATAACAGATTCCAATATCGGGAGATAGAACCTCCGCCAAACGATAGGCAAGGGAATGCACAGAGATCGTTAAGTAGTGGAGAAACCCCTCAAAATCTCAATAGTAATACCGGCTATAGTCTTGCGAGGGGCGATCCAAGGAACAACAGGAATGGGAAAAGATACAATCCCGTGTGGGGGAACGAAAGGAATTTCAGACCCCAAGCCTGGAATAATAACAGTAATAGAAAGTGGAATCAAACCGGGGGGAATGAATTCAAATAATCAACATCAGTGGGGACGGACATCTACGAATCAACCGGTAATTACCGAAGTGACGGATGATGTCAACCAGCAGGCAAGTCAAAATCCAACAAACTTGTAAGGACCCACTCGTGTCTCGGAGGAGCGGTCAACAATTGGTTGAGGGGCAACAGGATATGTGTACCCATGCTAACGCATAATGATGGACGATTACTGGCAGATGAATTGACCGAGGACTTAGAACCCCAAGATGAGGATAAGGAACAGGTGGCAGTAGCCGAAGTGCAAGTCATTTTGGAGACTGTACCTATAGTGGCGGTTTTAGACACAGCTGCAACCACAAATGTTATTTCGGAGGCTCTATTCAACAAGATCAGAAATATAAGACGAGTACCAATTTTTCCAGTTCAAAATTGCAGAATAATAGGCGCCGTTGGGGCTAGATCGGCTAATGTAAAAGTGCAGTCACTACTTAGTGTAGAAGTCGGAAATGTAGCAATATTAAGCACATTCCTTGTTGTGAAAAATTTGGTGGTAGATTGCATTATCGGAGTCGACAGCCTACGTCAATACGGATGCAGAATAGATTTTAAAACAGGAAAAATTTGGTTAAATGTAAATAAACAAGAAATTGAGTTGGACTTGTTGAAAAAAGAAAGCCTTACCAGAAAATATAATTGTGGGATCAGTGTGCAAGTAATCAGGACGGCACAAAATTCGAAACGGCACGTAATAAATGAGTTCCAAGACAAAGGAGATTTCGGTCAATTAGTGTATGAGAAGTTAAATGAATCCGACTGCATTATTGAAGATCAGAAGAAGCAGCTCAAAGAATTATTATTAGCGTATAAAAACGTGTTTGATGAAAGGCCAGGAGTGATTAAAGGATACATATGCCATCTCTACGTTAAGCCGCACGAAACGTATTGTAGAACTTTCTATCCTGTTCCCTGGAGGTTAAAGGCTCAAGTTCAAAAAGAAATAGATCGCATGTTGAAATGGGGTTTAATCGAACCCTCTACAAGCCCATACTGCTCCCCATTGCTGGTCGTGCCAAAAGCAAATGGGACTGTGAGACTGGTACTCGACGCCAGAGAAATAAATAAGATCATAATTCCAGTGAGAACACATCCGGAAAACATAGACGAACTTATACAACGATTCCAGGATGTCCAATATTTGACGAGCATTGATTTGCGGAGTTCTTATTGGCAAGTCAAGCTGGATGAGTCATCAAGGAAATATACGGCTTTTATTTATTCCGGAAGAAGTTACCAATTTAGTGTAGTTCCTTTCGGACTCAACATTAGTGCTGGAATCTTTATAGCAGCTCTAGATTATGCACTATGCCCAGAACTAAGAAGCACGATAACAGTGTTTGTTGATGATTTGCTTATAGCATCGAAGACTTGGGAGGAGCATATTACCTTACTGAGTCGGGTGTTGGACGTGTTCAAAACCATGGGAATAACTGCTAACCTACAGAAATCCCATTTTGCACTAAACAGAATCAAGTTCCTGGGGCATATAATTGACGCAAAGGGAATTTTACCAACCAAGGAGAAGCTAATTGCGATTAGTAAGTTTCCAACACCCAGAAATAGGAGGCAATTAAAAGGGTTTATGGGTCTTGCCTCATTTTTTTGAAGATTTATAACAAATCAGGCCATGAATGCAGCAGCTCTAAATAGTTTGCTGAAGAAGGATGTGCCCTGGCTCTGGACATTAGAGTGTCAAGAAGCATTCGAGGAGATAAAGAAGCAATTAGTAAATGCACCGCTTTTGTACCATCCGGACATGCAAGAAGAATTTTACTTGTCAACAGATTCGTCGAATGTGGGTCTTGGAGCGTGCCTTTTCCAAGTACGCAAGATAAATGGACAACTCACCTTCTGTCCTATTGCGTTTGCCAGTCGTGTTTTGTTCAACTGTGAACGAACTTACACGACGACAGAATTAGAGGCTCTTGCGGTAGTCTGGGGTTTTAAAAAATTTCATTATTATCTATATGGGTCAAAGACTATCGTATATTGCAATCATCCATCATTAACGTTTTTACAAACGTGTAAACTGTTACACCCCAGACTGGCTAGATGGACTCTCGCTCTGCAACAATACCAATTTAAGATCGTACATGTCTCAGGGCAGCAAAACATTATTGCTGACGCTCTATTAAGGTCACCGCAGGGTTTAACCAAAGAGATTGAAGTAAATAATAACTCAGAATTCCCTGTATTGCTGCTGCAGGAAAATCCATTTAAGACGTACTACGTCAATTTGTGTGCGCATATGGCCCAGTTACAGAAAAGAGATGCTCAATGGGGAAGTGTCATTCAAAGGTTACAACAGCAACCTTCGGATCAGATGGCAAATTATTACAAGCTGGTAAATGGCGTATTATTTTTCCGCTATGGAAGGACAAACAAAGTCCGTTGGTGTGTTTGTATACCTGAGGCGCAAATAGAGAAACTTGTATGGTTCACTCATTTAACCTGGGGACATTTCGGTGCGACAAAACGTGCAGACAAGATAAGTAGGTACTGTTATTTTCCCAACATAAAGCGCAGAGTGCATGAGGTCTTAAAGAGATGCATAATCTGTCAAAAAACAAAGCCGGATTCAAAAGGGACTAAGCACCCATTATGCTCTATATTAGTCCAAGAACCAAAAGAATTAATTTCGTGCGATCTGTGTGGACCGTTGCCTACTTCAAGAGGTGGTGTTAGATATGTGTTGGCATTTCTCGATGTGTGTACGAAATACGTAAAGCTATACCCGATAAAGGCGGCTACAGCTAGAGTAATTGTACTAAGATTGATAAGAGATTGTCTTCCACATGTTGGTACACCTAAAGTGATCCTAACAGACAATGCTAAGATATTCACGGGACTCCGATGGAAACATGCTTTGTCTCAAGTCGGTGTGAAACACATACTAACATCATTTTACCACCCACAAGGCAATTTGGTTGAGAGAATTTTTAGAGAATTCAATCGATTTATGAGGACGTATTGCCATAATAAGCAGACTGCGTGGGCAAATTATGTGGCAGAGTTTGAGCAGATATACAATAACATGCTCCACTCCTCAACTGGATTACACCTCGTGAATTGATGTTCGAAGCAAAAGAGGAAAACTTCTGGACTGACCATATGCCCAAAACTCAGGAAACTGAGATGCCTTGGGAAGAAAAAATATGACGAAAAAGGCTGATCAGAGAAAACAACAATATGACAAATTAATCAAGAGGGTACAGACATACCGTGTAGGAGAAAAGGTACTAGTCAAAAGACATACCAAATCATCCTTAATAAAGAAGAGTATAAAGAAATGGGAGTTACTATATACTGGCCCATACATTATCCTACAAATTCCGAATCCTGGGGCTTATCTGTTAGCATATCCGGGATCGAACAAAATAAAAGGATTATTTTCCCATAACGACTTGAAAAAATTTGATGAAGATTAGGAGACAGGGAAGAATGGTGTTGCGAGTGACAGAGATGAACGCTCGTAAAATCATAACAATAAACTGTGTGTGCAGTGTTAGAAAACTTTAAACTGAAATCATTAATCAGTGACATAGATTATAGAAATAGTGACTAACAATTACTATCGAGTGCTACAAAGAAGATAGTGGAGATAGGCTTCACCTGTGGTTTGGGTGAACATGGAACTTTTCACGTCCAACCCTCTCGCGGATTGTAAAATTGTTGCTCTTTGGTTTATTTATTCTCTTTGTAACAACACATTTACGAAAAGAGTTACGTGAAATACTTTTAGCAATGCTGTGCTTTGCTTTTCTTTATCGTCATTACCTTTTAGCGGAATAAAATGTATATATGGAAGCCTTATTGTTCTGTATCCGGCCTACAATTTAAGGAACGATTTTTCATAACTGCAACTCATGCCAAGAATCAATATATCTTCCCTACTTCATAGTGATTAAAAGTTGAAATTACTTTGTTATGAACACTGATGTTACAGTTCGTGTGATCGTTCAAAAACACAAGTTCGCAGTGGATTTTATTTCTCGTTAAAATGCTATTTCATACCACGACTAGCCCAAGAACATGAGACTCTCATTAAAAAATACGTTGTCACTATAAAGTTTGCCAGATCAGAACGGAGCACAGCAAGATTCCTATCAGATTCTGAAGGTACATTAAATTATTTGCACTGTAAATTATATCCTATCAGCAGCCCGCGTCAATCTGCAACACATCATAAAATCTGCTGATCTTCACTGCCAGTCTGGGAGCTAAAAGAAATAATATTATTTTTACTATTATTTTACCGCTTCCTTGCGGTATGCTCGACTATATTGTAAGTCGTTTAAATACGCCGCGGCAGCGGCTCTTCGTTCTCCACGCAGCTCAGCACCACAGATAATATTTATATAACTGAAAAATGTCTCAACAGGATGGGATAATATGCAAGCAAGCTTAACAATAAATAATACAAGTTTTCATTTAAACACCTCTATTAAAACCTTTAAATATCTCAGTGATTACAGACCTTTGTGAATTCACACGTAATGGCGTACATTGCTTAGTCTCGACAAAAGAATGCTACATTGGCGTTCTCTACGACAACAACAGGAGATCTTACTCGCACAACTTCCAAATTAAGACGACAAAGACATTCATATTCAACACGTATTATATACTAGTTCCTTTTTTAATCTCTGTTTAACATTTATCTTCTGTGTCGGTTTTATTACTCGCCGACGCAGACGTTTTCAGAAATAAATAATTAAAAAAAATACATAATTTTATACAATGATACAATATGATACATCTAATTCTCTAATTACTACATAATATATTGTTTTTGTTTCTCTAGACGTTACAATGCCCCCAGGCAGCAATTGACTAACGTTGGAAATGTTCGGCAATATGCTGCCACTAACGTCTGTTTGGTTATTGTCTGTTACCTTGGTTGGATCATTCACTTTACACTTTTTAGTTCTTTTACACTGTAGGTTTAATTACACTTTTTATACTGTTCTTTCACTTTGCGAGGTGACCGTCAACCTAGTCCCAGGGTCATTACATTTATTTGGCTCCCCCATTCGGGCTACGTGCGATCAGAAAACCTGGGAAAACTGCGCCGGAGCCATAGTCATCTCGTCTGGTTTGTTTTAATACCCAGTTTGATCACAAAAAGTTCAAATTCTATCCAATGTTCACATATAACAAAGGCTATTTGTGAGAGCATGTTAAACCTTTAGTCTCTTTGTTACCCATATAATATTTGTGTTTTGTATTGTAATGAAAGTCACTTGTTACACATTTTTACAGTAGTATCATGAATCGTCCTTGCATTTACTCGCGACAATTGGTTTAAAATGTCCAGCATTCATGCGAGTATACTTCATTAACATGACGAAAACATATTATATCTATATATCACTGAACCAATGAATACTTTGAGTCCGTATTGAATAACTCAAGAAAAAACAAATGTTTGTCACGTCATTTCGTGTCCACTAAACCCTATTCATGTTAGTGCATTAAACACATATTTGATAGTTCATTTGAATGACAACAATGTTGTACGGAGCTGGCGGCGCGAAGCAATTGTTGAGTAGCGTCGTCTGGAACGCCGCGTGCCGACGGCCGCTGGGTTCGACGACCGGCTCTCAGTAACAGCGACGTCGTGCTGACGTGGCGCCCAAGCAGTCGCGAATCGCGGCGACCCATTCGCTGATGTCGGCGAGTGGCAGTAGTTTACCGCGACCGCCTGGCTGGCGGCACGGCACTTGTCTCGGCTTCTCCGCATGGCTCCCCGTTGTAGCGCATGAAACAAACATTCCACAACGGTGTACTGTCTTTAAGGACACAGATTACTAGCTGTGGAAGAAGATGCAACTTGTTAAAAGCGTTTATTGTTCAGTAAGCCGTCGCTTCACTGGTACGCACAGGATGGTTTGGCGTGATAACAGGTTTCTTGTGGCATTGTGACACTGGTATTCAAGGTTCGTCACACGCACGTTGTACTACACATTTTCACTCACTCCACGGTTGGTACACTGCCAGAGCGTCTTTCAACACGTGAAAATGTTTCGTAACACACATACTAAATGTCCCCGTCGATCGATGTTCGTTTAACTCGACTCCGAACGAATCAATAACTACTGTTTTTATACACTGTCTATTGTTCGTTGAGCACTGCACTAGGACAGTCTGTCACTCAACACTAGACTTATCGACGTATATATTGGTGCAGATACAACAGTCATTTTCTGTCCCTGCTACACACAATATTCCGTCCTTTCCTCCATTGTTTATGCACACAGTTTATTTTTTAATACCTTTTAACTGTTCTTCGCATACTCACTCTCATCTACATGGCGTCTATTTGTTTTTACCTTATCACAACACACTTTTCATATTGTTACTAGGCGTATACAGCCCTTTTGTAAAAAATTTTTAATTTTCTTATCAGTGTAGCTTGCCTGGTTATCACCCATCTATCAAACAGATTTTACCATGTGCATGACAGCTTGACTTGGGCATATTGATCAATAAATACTTCATTTGGCACTAGCATTATTTTTAATAATTTTTCCTATATGACCACAGTGTAGGTTCCACATTGGTTGACTTAATTCGCGTATCGCGTAATGAATATTCAAGGGCGTGTACCAAGTACACAGGCTTCAATTGAAGCATTGTTATATACAAAGCGGATTTTCCACGGAACGGGCTTGTTTTTTGATTAGCTTATGCTCCAGTGTCGTTCTCATATCACTACTGGCAGCAAACATCACATAACTGTTGCATATTACAGAGTCCATGTTTGGCTAGTCAAGACTCTCTCTCTCAGGGTTCCTTATCCTAATACAATTGCAACAGTTACCTTACTATATTAGATTGCATCATTAATTGCACTTACATACTACACATAGAAAATGGTTCAAGAAATTAATCCTTTGTATAATGATTCGAGAAATTAATCCTCACTTTATCAACAAGAAGATTGTTCGTTGCTTAATGAGCTTATAATTTTTAAATGGCTCTAATTGTCTGTAAACAAAATCTTTCCCGTGTAAGCTATTGCCTACTTTCTGAATCCACTTCCTCCAAGTTTCATTACACACAAATTTCTTTCTTAATACTAACATACTTATATTCTAAAACACAATTAAAATCTTCTTACAACTATTACTCTTTATATGTGATATGTCACTGAATAAATAACTTCACATCTTTACGTGGATACAATCCTTTGATCTTCCCCCTATGGGGATGTGCTAACAAATAGCTACATTCGTGTGGCACGCTTATTACTTCAAAAGGCCCTGAATATAGCAATTGCCACTTACTATTCTGTTTTAAGGTGGCTGAGGATTTAGCGTGGTTACGAATAAGTACTAGATCCCCTACATTATATTTCTGTTCGTTAGTTACACCTCGGTCGTACTTCCTTTTCCTCTTTGCCGCACAGCTGGTTAGTCTGTTCCATATCTTTTTCATCTTTTCCTCCCTTGTTTCTGCCTTGACTGGTAGTCTCGGCAAAGGCATGAGCCATTCGTTCGGTGTCTCACTAAATCCCTTCAATATCTCTACCGGTGGATAGCCTGTACTTGAATGGGGTGTTAAATTGTGTATTTCTACAAATTTCGGTATTAGCCCTGGCCATTTTGTATGTTGGTTCCCTATGTAGATTCTAAGGAACTTATTCAATTCTCTGAATATTCTTTCAACTAGACTGGCTTCGGGATGGAACCGGGATACCAGAATATGCTGTATATTTTGTTCCCGTAGGTAATTTTTCCAAGTTCGACCCGTGAAATAAGAAGCATTATCAGTCGTTATGGCTTCGGGTTTTCCCACTTGAGGCAAGTATTCTTGACTGATCCGCCTGACCATGGTTTTGGCAGTAGCTGATTTTATGCAATAAATTGCCAAGTATTTGGAAAAAATATCGTACATGGCCAGTATATATTTCATACCTCCTCTGGCCATGGGATAAGGACCGGCTACATCCACAGATACTATTTGAAGCGGCCTGAGTGGAACTATGGGATGTAGCTCAAACTTAGTGGATCTATTATAATGTTTTGCTTTTTGACATATCACGCAAGTTCTAACTGTTGCCTGAATCTGGTGTTTCATACGGGGAAAGTAGCAGTATCTCGCCAGGATCTCTGCACACTTTCCAATCCCTGCATGGCCCCATGCCAAGTGCGTGTGCCATATCATAACTTTTACCGACTGGTTAGGTATACATACTGCCCAGCAGTCTTCTTTCGTACTAAGTTTATGATACAAAATATGGTTCACTACTTTAAAACCTTGCTCACCTCTATTGTTAACACTATCTTCAATATTATTAATGATTTTTTTCCACATCGGATCTGCCCTTTGTAATTCGCGCATATTTTTACATATATATAAAAAATCCTTCATGTAAGTATTGTCACACACTAACAGCACTTTATACTCCGCGGATTGCTCTAACATTTCTGCTAAATCCGGTAATCCTACCGGCAGTCGCGACAGAGCATCCGCTATTACGTTATCTTGGCCTTTTATGTACATAATCTTTATCCGGTATTCTTGTAAGACAAGCATCCATCTCCTCAGTCTGGTATGGAATAGTTTGCATGACATCAAAAAACTTAACGCCTGGTGGTCACTATACACTTTAATCTCCTTCCCTTGTAAATAATAATTAAACTTTTTCACAGCCCAGACTACTGCAAGTGCTTCCAGTTCGGTTGCCGAGTAGGCTCTCTCGCAGCTAGTTAAAGTCCTACTGGCGAAGCCGATAATCTTTATTGTTGTCGGGTCGTTTCCTTCCTCCCACTGAAATAAGCACGCTCCCAGGCCATAGGAACATGAATCCGTCGCAAGACAAAAATCTTTTGACAGATCTGGGTGCTGCAAAATATTTGCATTCAGTAGGGCGGTTTTAATCGCTTCAAAAGCTTGTTGACATTTGTCAGTCCAAACCCACTGCACACTTTTTCGTAGCAGATTTAGTAGCGACGCGTCATTTAACAACTGATTGGGCACGAACCTTCTGAAAAAAGACGTGAGCCTAAGAAACGCTTTCAATTGCCTCTTAGTGCGGGGGCTTGGAAATTCTCGGATCGCCTCTAGTTTTTTGTTGTCTGGGCGTATACCAAGTGGTGTAATAAGATGGCCTAAAAATTTAATTTTATTTCGTCCAAATTTTGACTTTTCTAGGTTTGCTGTCACACCTGCTTGCTTAAATCTCTCTAGTACTCTACGCAACAATTCCATATGTTCGTCCCAAGTAGCAGTAGCGATTACCAGATCATCAACATATACAGTGATTTTTTCTAATAAGTCTGGACCCAGTACCGTGTCTAGTGCAGTAATAAACACTCCAGCACTCACATTCAATCCGAAGGGAAGTACCTTGAATTGGTAACTCCGCCCTCCGAATATGAAAGCTGTGTACTTCCTGGATTCCAGTGTAAGGGGAATTTGCCAATATGAACTTTTCATATCGACTGAGGTCAAGTACTGTGCTCCATGAAATTTTTGTATTTGCTCATCTAAATTCTCAGGGCGAGTCCGGACAGGTATGATAATTTTGTTAATGTCCCTCGCATCTAACACTAGCCTGATTTTTCCATTGGCTTTCGCCACTGCTACAAGAGGACTACTGTATGGAGAGAAGGAGGGCTCAATGATATCCCACTCTAACATCTTCCGAATCTCTTTAGCTACTAATTCCCTCCTCGACCAAGGGATGGAGTAAGTTGCGCGACAGTATGTTTTGTGGGGCATCACCTCTATGTGATAGTGGTACCCTTTGACTATTCCTGGTCGGTCGGTAAATACCATAGTGTATTCCGATAGCAGCTGCGTCAACTGTTGCTTTTGTTTACCGCTTAAACCTTCAGATTCCTGCACTTTGGTTTGAAATGCCTCAACATTTGTTTCAAAATTTCGATCCTCTAAATTCGGGTAATAGAGGTCTGCTGCATGTGACAAATCATCAAGGTGTAGTACCCAAGGGTTCCTACCCTTGATATTGATTCGATTACAACACGGCACAAGTACCTCCTTCGATTTCATCATAGATAACTCAATCCTCCTACCCCTATTAACTATGCTTAATTTCCCCAAGGAGAGGTCGATCAATGCGTCCCTCTCACGGAGAAAATCTACTCCCAGAATGCAGGCCACCTTCAATCCTTTAACAACGAGGAACGAGCTCACTATGGCTTCGCCCTCCTTACAAATCTCCACCTGCACCTGGTACTTAACTGATTGGCTCTGTGCACCAATGGCTCCAGACACCTTACAATTATTAACCGGGAAAGTCGGAATGCTATGTCCTTTTCCCAGTGCCTTAAATAACTCCATACTCATTACACTTACTGAGGCACCTGTGTCGATGATTATATTCACTGCAACATCATTGATTTTCGCTTCGATAATAGCTTGCACATTTTCGTTACTATCTTTCTTACATTCGTGTGGTTCGTTCAGTAGATCTTTATCCATACTGACACCATCGTTGTATCGCAGCATACGTATCCCAGGTATAATATTATCACTCGTGTTGCTCTCACTCCATCCCTCGGCCATCGATGGAGAGCATATCGAGGCCGATTCTAGTTTGTTGGATTAGTTGCTTGTGAAGTACTTGGAAGGCTATTGTCCGCGACCTCCACTATATGTACACTCTGATTTGTCGGCCGCCACGGCTGCGCAATAGGCGCGTTTTGCGGCGGTGGTCTATTGTTGTCATACCGGTCATTACCCTGTCGCTCTGGGCTTCTTCGCTGATTTTGCTGCCAATTTCGATTACTATCACTATAATTGCTCTGCCACTGACCTCGCGCATTTTTCCAGCGGTTGGTCCCTGACATTCCAGATTCGTACCGGTCGTCAAATCGACGCCTTTTGTTATAGGTTGTTTGTCCATACCCGTTCTGGCCTCTACCATTACTACCATTTTGCGAATGTTCTTGCCGCTTGTTACCCCCCCCCCCCCCCCCACCATTTCCATGGTTGTGGTTTTGTGCACTACTATTTCTGTCATGTTTACATCCTGACCCATTATTCCGCGAGTGATCACACGCTGATTTTGCGTCTTCCTGTATCAAGTCTATAGAATCTAGAACAGACAGGAAGTTTTCCATATCGCTTTCTGGTACGTGTATTAATTTCTCTTTGATATGAATGGGTAAATGTGATTTTAGTAGTCTTATTATGTCTCTTGGTGATATAGGCTCGTCCCAGTAGCGTGTTTTGTTTATATATTTTTCAAAATACCGTCTCAAATTCCCCAGACGAGGTGAGTACGGTTCGGGATTATATACTTCTTTTCTTAGCCGCTCTTGTATACAAGGCGACCAATATTTCGATAGAAATGCCCTTTCGAACTGTTCATATGTCATGCAGCTGTCTGCTACTTCTGTAGCCCACAACGCTGCATCACCTTGAATGTACGACATTACGTATTGAATTTTCTGTGTTTCGTTCCACACACTGGGCAAGATATTTTTAAAGCTTTTTATGAATACTACTGGGTGTACTGATTTCCGTTCAGTAGTAAACGTTTGAAATTGTCTATTTTTGATTAAACTTTCTTCCACTAATATTTTTGAACTACATGGTTTTGCTCCTTGGACATATGCTGTGTGCTCCGAACCGAAGCTACAGCTCTTCGCATTATCGACTACAGATTCCCCATTGTTGTATCGCGTATAAGTTTGTGCGTTGCCAAAACCATGGACTGTTGGCGACAGAGGTTCCTGTTCCAAATGTTTTCTGCTTTGTGCTAAACCCTTCTCCAGGTCGGATATCCGTTTGTTCATATTCACTTGCCACTGCGGAATATCCTCACTGAGTATTTGTTTGATGGTTTGCACGTCGTTCTGTACCTGACTATTCACTGCGGTACTGAACGATTCGGATCCTCTATTTGCTATGGCTGCTTGTACTTTGGAATTAATGTTCTTGTCAATCTCACACTCCTTCACTTCTAGCCATGAGTTGAATTCTGTTTCAATTTTAGTTGCTTGTTCGTTCCACTTCTGCTCTACAAGCTGCGTGGAATCTGTTTCTAGCTTTTCTACTCGATTGGCTAATACACCTATTTCGTCTACCCTGTTAGTGTTTGCTACTTGCAGGTTGTTGACCTGTTCAGTCAGCTCCTGCACGGCCTTAGGTATCGACTCATAATTCTGTTTCATATCTGCAATCTCTTTTTTCATGTTTTCTAACGATTGCACAAGTTGCTGGTCCCGCTCAGCTTGCCGGCGATCTCGCTCAGCTTGCTGGGCAAGTAAATTTTCTGCTAGCCTACGATCTCGCTCAGCTTGCTGGCGGTCTCGCTCGACTTGCTGTTGCGCAAATTCTGCCTGGTAATTCAGCACGCGCTCTAATATAGCCTGAAGCGAATACCCACCAGGCAGATTACCACTCTCTGGTTCCTGCTTTTCTGGTGGTGGTACAACTTCTTTCTCTACATCCCCTTGAGGACTAATGGGCGGCGGCACCACTTCCTGTGCCCCTGCCCCCACATTCTCACATGTTATATCCTCAAAGAGAGTACTAGTACTACTTGAGGTACCCGGTTCCACATTTCCTGCACTAACTAATTGTTGTTCCTCAGTATCCATATTGCTCGGACGTTGACTACGCAACTTAACCATATTCATAAATTGCTTACTAAACCACAAAGTCTGACAGTTTTGCCCCTTGCACACAAAATGCGTTAATTTATCTACACTAACTGCACACTAAAAATTACTATCTACCATCAACTTTGTCCTGTCACAAACACTAACATCAAACTACGCACAATATGCACACCACTAGCGAAATGAGATCACTTCACTGGAGCTCGACTTCTACAAACAGGACAACTACACTGTAGTCTTACCTTTAGTTTATCTTATCTCGGGGTTCGGCTGCCCCCGGATTACGTAGTCGTTACAGCTTCTCAGTACTATCAGGATCGTCTTCTCAGACTCGTTTGCAGTAGTACGGTTTGTCATGAAAGAGTATTTACACATTCATTAAAACATAGCATTGATCATGATATACATACATACATTTATCACTAAATACATATATATCTACACATACATAACAATCAACACTGAAAGAAAAATACATAAAATTTTATATTTGTGGCCACTGCAAATTCGGGCCCCGCGTTTTTGGGCGCCAGTTTCGCGTTTTTTATTATCGCATATACGAAAAGAGCCGCGAAATATCTGTTAATAATGCTGTGCTTTGCTTTTCTTTATCGTCATTACCTTTTAGCGGAATAAAATGTATATATGGAAGCCTTATTGTTCTGTATCCGGCCTACAATTTAAGGAACGATTTTTCATAACTGCAACTCTTGCTAAGAATCAATATATCTTCCCTACTTCATAGTGATTAAAAGTTGCAATTACTTCGTTATGAACACTGATGTTACAGTTCGTGTGATCGTTCAAAAACACAAGTTCGCAGTGGATTTTATTTCTCGTTAAAATGCTATTTCATACCACGACTAGCCCAAGAACATGAGACTCTCATTGAAAAATACGTTGTCACTATAAAGTTTGCCAGATCAGAACGGAGCACAGCAAGATTCCTATCAGATTCTGAAGGTACATTAAATTATTTGCACTGTAAATTATATCCTATCAGCAGCCCGCGTCAATCTGCAACACATCATAAAATCTGCTGATCTTCACTGCCAGTCTGGGAGCTAAAAGAAATAATATTATTTTTACTATTATTTTACCGCTTCCTTGCGGTATGCTCGACTATATTGTAAGTCGTTTAAATACGCCGCGGCAGCGGCTCTTCGTTCTCCACGCAGCTCAGCACCACAGATAATATTTATATAACTGAAAAATGTCTCAACAGGATGGGATAATATGCAAGCAAGCTTAACAATAAATAATACAAGTTTTCATTTAAACACCTCTATTAAAACCTTTAAATATCTCAGTGATTACAGACCTTTGTGAATTCACACGTAATGGCGTACATTGCTTAGTCTCGACAAAAGAATGCTACATTGGCGTTCTCTACGACAACAACAGGAGATCTTACTCGCACAACTTCCAAATTAAGACGACAAAGACATTCATATTCAACACGTATTATATACTAGTTCCTTTTTTAATCTCTGTTTAACATTTATCTTCTGTGTCGGTTTTATTACTCGCCGACGCAGACGTTTTCAGAAATAAATAATAAAAAAAATACATAATTTTATACAATGACACAATATGATACATCTAATTCTCTAATTACTACATAATATATTGTTTTTGTTTCTCTAGACGTTACAAACTTTAGCATTGCTAATGTCATCAAGATTTATAAAGGATCTAACTAACCTTCAAGAAGAATGAAATGTTTCCCGCAAATGACGCTGAATAATCAAAAGAGGTTCCGAGTGAATGTTCATATATAGTTTCAAGTGCATGCTTAGATGTGTAAACGTGTGAAGGGATGTGCTGTGGCAGTGAATCGTGAGTGACGGTTAACGCCGCAAAGATAATTTCCCGCGCAAAACAGTTGACGTCGGCGCGAGAGTTAGAATCGATATAGACGACACAGATATGCTTTGTAAGAGACAGCATCAAACGCGAGGGTAAACTGATTCATGTTGAACTTTAAAAAGAAAATGTGTTATAATTAGAAGTTAAGAGTTTTCAATTTATTAACGAATGTTTAAGGAAAGTAATATTCATAGAATTAGTGGTTATTTAATGGTTCGTGTTCGTTTTGGAATTGTGTTTGAAAATCCATTTCCATATATGTGCATGTATGAACGCCATATGAATCAGAGAATAAATGAAAGAAGTGAATCCGCATTCCTCAATGCTAATAACTTTTACATTACAGCAATCAAGCGGAGAAATATATGTATTTAGGATAAAAAGTTTTTGAGTATAGATAAATTATATGACTTTTCAAGGAAATGATGGATTATGCCTTTGTATAAAATGAACCACACTTTCCATTATTCGACGATTTGAATCCAAAATCTATTGTAAGTAGCATGAATCCTTTAAATTACGAAGAACAAATTAGTGATAGAAAATGTGTCAGAACTTTTGGACTTATAAGCACAAGTAGGGATGCAAAGTCAAAAATAATATTCAAATGAGAGTAAATATGATGATGTTTTTGGCAACATCATTAGTTAATGCCTAAATTCCTTGAAGTACGTCGTAAGAAAAAGAATGCATGAAGTCATAAAGATTTTGCTTTCAAAAAGGTAAATCTTGGACGGTGCAACCTAACCAGTTCTTTTACAGGAAGAGTTTCCCTTTTGGTCATTACTAATTCTTTTGGAATGAATGTTGCATGTGAATTCGAGTATCCCTGTCCCTTCTACTCTTCCCATTGTGGGCCGCGTAGAAGACCGACTACAAAGTGGGCCGCGTAGAAGACCGACTACAAATGTGGACGTCGGGGACATGCAAGACCCGAGGGAGTTTTAGCACCGCAAGATATTGTCCTAGGAACAAGATTGTAAAACGAAAACTTACGTTATTTATTGTGAAATGTTTTTTTTTTTTTTTTTTTTTTTTTTTTTGCGAGAGGCACAAATCACTCTTCTCCAAATCGTGATATAAATTGATCCCTGTCTTTCCTTTAGAGATCTATTTCAAAATTATTTTTTTTTTCTTCTATAGGCTTTCCTGTCTTCTACGTACCGTAGGCTGGGGGTCTAGGCTTAAGAGGTTTTCCAAGGTCTCCCTGCTTAAGAAAGTTCCCGAATGGGTAGACCCTGATAACAGTTTCATGAAAGATCATCTTCCTTGGTTGTGCACAGCAAACATAACACCTAGATGCACGTAAAAGCAATACAGCTGCGGTACCTGTCTCTTCATTTCTTCTGTTTTCAACATTTCTTTTCTTCGTCTGTCTTAAACATAATATTCTCTTTCAGTCGGAGGATTGACAATCATCACTTCCGGGTTATCCACACTAATAGACAGCTCACGAAGTGTGTTCGGTAAATCAAAAGTGAGCTCACAAACTTCGCTCGCTGCGAGGGGCATTGTAATCTCCCCACGGAAAATTACCCTCTACCACGCAATAATTAATAATGGTCAATCAAATCATCCACATTTATTCGCTTTTGAAAAGCATCTGATCGGATTTTCTAGTAATATATGCGCCGACAGCTCGTCGACGCCAAGGTATTTTCCAGCACGTTTATTCTTTGGAATAACAGAGAGACATATGAGAGACATACATGTATTCTCCATGGTTATTATAGACGGGTAACGAGGACAGCTTCGGAAGTATCTGTTGGAAGATTGTCGGGTTTCTAAAAGAGACATATTTGCTCTTCTTCTTGCTAAAGCGAGCTATTAACGTTTGTGCCACTAGCGGGTTATTTGAAGAGAGAGAGAAAAACTGTAAATGCAAATTAAGTAAGACTTGGAATCAACAGAAAACGGAACATGTAATGGAGATGGATTGAATATACAATTTTCCTCAGAAATAAAGTTTGTGACACTTTTATTCTAGAGTGAATGACGAATGAGTTCTTTGTCTGAATCATTGATGATTGTCTTGGCCCTGTAATTAGTGGGGAAGTTTCAGTTGTGACGAAGAGAGCCTGCAATCGACAAGTCTTTATAAAATCGTCCAAAAAGGCTTCGGACACATCTGAAATTCGAAATCTGTCGTAAAAGGAACGAATTGTTCAAACGATCGATTTTCCCAACTGAATGCAGCGCTTAATAATAATAATAGATATAAAGATCTTTTACAGCAAGCCAGCAGCTGAATGTTAAGACGAAGGGCTCCACCAGAGATTCTATTGGGCTGATTTCACGTAATGAAATATTATATTTAAAATCGTACAGAGAAAAGAGAGAGAGAGAGAGAGAGTGAATGAAATTAGAGAAAATACTCAGAATCCTCCATTAGTATAATTGTTTGCCTGTCTTATCACGGATCAGCCTAAAGATAAAATAGGAGGCCCTTATTTTACTGTACATGTTTATGTGTGAGAGACATTACACCAAGTTAGCGGCAAGCTGCATTCCCAATAACATTATATAATTCATTATATCCTGTAACGAAGCGCGCTGCTCTCCGTTGGATCTACTCTATCTCTTCTATCAATCCTATCTGGTACGGATCCCACACTGTTGAGCAGTATTCAAGCAGTGGGCGAACAAGAGTACTGTAACCTACTTCCTTTGTTTTCGGATTGCATTTCCTTAGGATTCTTCCAATGAATCTCAGTCTGGCATCAGCTTTACCGACGATCAACTTTATATGATCATTCCATTTTAAATCACTCCTAATGCGTACTCCCAGATAATTTATGGAATTAACTGCTTCCAGTTGTGACTTGCTATTTTGTAGTTAAATGATAAGGGAACTATCTTTCTATGTATTCGCAGCACATTACACCTGTCTACATTGAGACTCAATTGGCACTCCCTGTATCATGCGTCAATTCACTGCAGATCCTCCTGCATTTCAGTACAATTTTCCATCGTTACAACCTCTCGATACACCACAGCATCATCTGCAATCTCGTGTGCCAGCCAGCCTGCATGTAGCTTCTACTCGGTTTTCCACACCCGACTGCTTGACCAACGGGGCGGCGCCCTTGAATGGCCCACCACACGATTTGGAAGCATTCAGAAAGCGTCCACACACTCTGACGCGATGTAGATCGATGGGGTGGGCAGTTTCCGTCTCCGGAGAGCGGGTTACGGCAGGAGGGCACCTGGCCACGCTCTGCCACTGCCACTGCCGTTGCCAAGAAGGACAGACATTACAGGATTTGCCACATCAGGGACGTGAGCATCTAGCGTAAAGAGCAAGGATATCAAAGCTCACCAATATATTTCCTTGATCTTTCTGATTATGTTTAGTTCGACAACACGTGCAATGATCGTATTCTTCACTAAATGCATCCCATGACCAGCGGATATGAACCACATGTATTTTACTTGTAGGCCTACTTTAGGTAACTCAGAAGTAGAATCGGGAATTTAAAAAAAAAAAAAAAACATGTTTTAAGATTTGAATATACGTTTTTCCCTTATTTCCATTTTTAGCGTATGAACACAGTGATTTTCGGACAGGAACACCTGTTGAATATGTTGTAGAATTTGAGTGCGTCTCAGATAAATATAATTAGACAATATGCCAATAACTGATTCACTTCGACCGAATGTCGTTTTTCCCATACAAATTTCTGGACAAACGTCTTCAAATTTAACAATTTAGTCGAATATTTCGGCTCAGTCACGTTTACAACGTTAATTACCTCAAAATGTAAGCACATAAAAACAGACGTACTTTGGAAGACTAAGGTTTGATATGCAGAATGACACCAATACGAAACTCTGACTTAGTCAACCAACGAGAGCTTCACATCGGTCCATTAATAACAAGAAAACCAGGACTAAGTTGTCTTTTTGTGCATCCTTTGGCAGGTCTACACCATTACCTCACGGTATATCAATCTGCACAGCGTAAATATTCAGTAACATATTATTCTATCTGTTGTCACGGCTTCCTGTAGGTGCTCTTCAGCACGTTCAATATACCTGGACTAACGTGCGGGAAGACAATCTGCTGGAAGCCGTGGCAACATGTCGCATAATACACTCATGCTTACAAACAGTAAAACACATTGAACAATTAGAGATAGGTCATTCATATTCACAGGACATGTACATTAGTATGTCCTAGTAGCATTTGATCCGTGTGGCCCATTAAATTCGAGGTCAACATCGATATCACAGCGAACACCACTACCGGTAAAATGTGCTTGCGGGTCTCATTGTCGTTATAAACCAAAGGTAACGGATTAGTTTTACTTGAGCAGACGTTCAGGACGCCTCACACTCTTATGAGCGAACGGTAACGTCCAATCAGTGAGTTTGAAAGAGGGGGCGTTATTGGCATGAGAGAATGTGATGCATCCATGTGGCAAACTGCTGCTCATGTGGGACGAAGTGTTTCGGCCGTGCAACGGGTACGTACAGAATGGTTCACGGAATGCCATGGAGCACGGAGAGATGCGTCAGGTCACACCACCCAGACCAACCTCCGAGAAGATCTACACCTCATCCGAATGGCACTGCAGGACAGACCTGCGTTCTCCACGGCTCTGGCACGGCAGTAGAACAGTGTAACACATCGTGCACTGTCATGGGAGACAGTGTCACCGTTTATTACGATATGTGTTACGTGCGTGTCGTCCACTTCTCCGCCTACCACTGACGAATGTGCAGAAATAAGCTCGAAGGCGATGGTGCGTGGAACGACGTCAAAGGGAATACGAATGGCATCAGTTAGTGTTTGCTGACGAATCAAATTCTGCCTGTTTGAAAATGATAGCCGCATTTTATTTCGCAGCAGACAGGAACGGCTTTACAGTGACAGCATTCGGACAAGACATACTGTAAAATGACTCCTTTTTTTATAATAATATTTATATATGTGTTTGTAGAGAGAGAGATTGATTTTTGATTGAGATTTTTACTTTAAGTCGTAACTAGTACCTGAATTTTGGTTGCTGCCTCCTTGAATGATCGGCTTCTGCACCAGTTGTTGACGTATTGCAATTTGGAGGAAGTTATTGTTCTTTAAAGTTTAAAATACGACGGTGTTAGTTTCTTGTCCGTATTGTGGATAGCTTCGAGCCCAAGTTTTCATAACTTTTCATACCTAAGGAACCACTGCTGTAAGTAAGTAAGATCAAACAGCAATCTGATTTTCGTGAGAAAAGGAGATTGCTTGACACACAAACTTCCTTCAAACTACACGTCCTGCTATATCAAAATTGGTCAGTGGATTTCAGCACCATACTACTGTACAAGAACATAATCCAATTACTTTAATTAAGAAATTGTGAGACGTTGTTACTTATTGAATGAAAACTATAGAGAATGCGTTTCTTTTCCTATATTTTAGTGAATTTTGTACACTTACAATTCTGTCGATTCATAGACGGCAACGACAATGAATGTCACCTCCTTTTCCAAAAACAAGATATTTCTATTCTTCACTTCCAGAAAATTTGTACATATAATTGTTTGGCAATTCTTACACGTACTTCACTCGGTTTTATCACTAGAATATCAATTTTCATTAAATGTAACAATGTGTTCTGAGCGACGGCCTAGTAACACGACCTCTCTCCACAATATACAGAGTAACAGTCTTTTTTTTAATAAAATCAATTCTCTTTTGTTTAGATTCCATACTCAAAGATTCTCTAGTACTATCGTTGCGAGGATTGCGCGTTAAAGAGTTTCTTGCTGTCCAGTTGCGCTTCACTTCACTTCAAGTACTTTTTGAATCACATTTACATTTTCGGTATTTACATACATTACTGAGCTTCTCAGAATAAAATCAGGCACAAATTAGTTAAAGAAAAAAAGCAGTGAGGCACTTATAACACTACATTACCTCCAATTGAAGCATGACAGTTTCTTTTATGAACTGTCAGGTTTCAATTTCCTATGCAATATCATGTGCTTAACTTCTGCTGTTTACAATACAGCTAAGAGAATGAATACATTTGACAGGTAATATACCATTATGAAAATAATATATCAAAATAATCAGAAAAACTTTTCGTCAAGCAGACATCGATAAACAAAAAACTTATTTACATGGCAATTATCGTCTCACGGGCAAAGAGATTTTCATTAGTAGTTCATTTCATAGTTCAGAGTTGTTATTGTTGGTTGTATGCTAAGAATCATGAAATAACAAGAAAATATTTACAATATTGAACGAGGTGTTATTCACTCGAGTTTGTACGCAGAAGTCTGGTACATATCTTACTTTAGAAAAATGAATCAGCGAGGCGATACACTGCACTGTCACTGACTGTAATATCATAGTCGGTTTCTTCTGTCATGATGCATCAGTGTATCAAGCGTTCATGACTAAGACGTCATCTTCTTCAACTCCCGCAATAATACTCGTAATACATAGTACATGGAACAGAAAATACACAGGATTAATTAAGTGCTAAAAAAATTGTCTAAGGTTTTATGGTCAAAGGATGGGATTTCTGGAGTTGTGATATTACTTACACCGAACTTTTGAAAGCATCGAGATCAGCTTCTAGTCTTTCATATATTGTAGTTACCGTTTTGACTACAGTAACTGTCTCTTTCGTATCATCATGGGAAATAAAATGTCATTTGGTTTACATTTGCGCTCCTCCTGAGCGTTCGTAGAACTGTTTATACTCTGGCAATGTTTTGACATTCGGAAATTTTGTTGACGTCTACCCCGTGAGCTAAGCACGAGGGCAGATGCGCGGAGGTAGCTGCGCATGGCTAGTGGCGTGCTGCTGATGAGTGCACGTGACCAGTTGCGCGCGCACCTTAGACCATTTTTTTTTGTACGGACCTTGCCTTCGACGACTGGCGGTTACTTACATGTGACGGTCGTAATTTCTTTCGCTGTGATGTGTTGCTCATGAAGACTTAGTGAAGTGAAAACTCGATTGGATCCACTACACTGTAAACACATCGAGTCATATCTGCAGAAACAGTGAGCTCCAAAAGGTAAACCCAAGTTGTCGCAAAATCATGCTACTGAACGATTCACTTGTCACCACTTAGCTGATTGAGCACACGGGGGTTAAAACTTGTCACAGGCAATGTTATGTGCTGAATTCGCCGATTATTCGTGGTACTGCGGTATTAAACAGTGAATACTAAATTTATCCGTTGCACGTATGCATTTATTGAAACAACACTACCGTGCAACTATCGGATACCATTGTCATTTTAATGTCGTCTTTATAAACGTAATGTTCCTGGCTTTCTTTCCATATCAGTCTACCATTGTGTCATGGATTGTTCTTTAACTAATATCAGTTCGTGAATGACTTTCTCTGAGCTCAAAATAATGCAGTCTCATTTGCAGTTCTCTCTTACTAACTTGTCCTCTCATTAACCTTGCAAAATTACCGTTACTCAGCAATACTGTTACTCATTAACAAAACTGCATATTTAACTTCTGATAAGCTTACGACATTACAGAAATAGTATCTCTCTTTTAAAATTTAAACATTAGATTGCATTTAAACACAAGAAATTCAAATCACATAAGAATACTTTCTGGTATTTTAATAAAAGAATATAGTCATTGCATTCAAATGTTGCTCTCCAAAATTGCACCTCGCAAGCTTTCTCAGCGATGCGAGTGTGTCTCATTCAGTCGTGTACTAGTCAGCGATAACATCTGTCAAAACTCGAATGCGAGGGTGTTACCTAGATTTATTCTCCCACAAAAACATCTAACTTACATACATATCTCAAGGGCGTTGCTTTTCAGAATCACCGCACTATTCTTATATAGATCTAAGTTTTACCATCTTGTACTGTTATTCTAAAGCGCATCTCATGGAATTGTATACATCACTTTTAGTTGAACACATTAACTTATTCTCATTTTAAGCGCTTGCTCTAAAGTGAATCGTCAAACTCATGTTTACTCTTTCAATTGACGTTAGCCCGAATATTTCCTGTGAAGTATGTATTAATCTGTTGTGATGAATTCGTGTCTCTGTTGTTCAGACAACTAAGAAAAGTTTTACGCTGCGCATTTATCCATTGTTATTCTTAGAGATACTTCGTTCCTCAAACATTGGGCACCTTATAACTAACAAGAAGTCGGCGCGTCGGCTCGTCCTCTTCTTTTGTAGACCTACCTGGCTCTTCAGCTCAGCGTAATCTGAAATTAACTTATAACTATGACCTAAATCTAAATGTCATTCAGATACGAAGCTTCCCTTAAATTTTCTGACGTGCTTGGCGTTTTTCAATTAACAATACGTATGCTTCCGATTTCCACCTTAGGTTACTGTGAAGATCAGTATTTCAGGTGTACTTACTGTACTTGTCATGACTTGTCTCTTGTAAACACGTTATCACAGTGAGTTTCTTAATGTTCTTTTTCTGCTATATATCTTCAGTGTATGTGTGTTGTATATATTTTAAGTTGAACAGTGATACTTTTTGAGGTGATGGTAAAGGCCTTTTACGCGGCCGGTAATCGGATCGGCGATGAGATTACACCCTGTATGCGGTTTTCTGAGAATAATGTATGGGCCTTGAAAAAGTTCTCTCCATTTCTTGTTTCGCTTGTGTAAAAGAGACGGCTTAAAATGCGATCTTATTAGAATTCTTTCACCTTGTTTGTATTCTACTACTTTTTTAATCTTAGAATCAAATGCTTTCTTTCGGAGTTGTGCTTGGATGGTGAGGTTGTGTAATGCCTGTCTTACTTTGGCTTCAAAATCAGCTTCTTGATTAGGGATTTTGGGAATTGGTGTTGCCCATTCATTACTTTCCGGTCGCTGCATCATTAACTCATAAGGAGTAAATCCGGTCGAAATGTGTGGTAAGTGATTTACAATTTCTTCAAAGGCTGAAATGTAATCGACCCATTTTGTGTGATGGTTAGGTACGTATGTTCTTATAAATCTATTCAGCTCTTTAAAAACTCGTTCTGAGGGGTTGCTTTGTGGTCTAAACTTCGAGATCAAGATCTGTTGTATGTTGTTGCTTAAAAAATATCTCCAAAGTTTACTAACGAAGTTGGGACCATTATCTGACAACATTTTCTAAGGAATGCCAAATATTGGAAAGTAGTCACTTTCTATACGCTTAATAAGTTGCTTGGTGTTTGCTGTATTCATTGCATGTAGTCTTACATGTTTTGTGAAGAGATCAAGAATACACGCAACATACTGTAAGCCTCCACGTCCACGAGGATACGGACCGGCAAAATCAATTCCTACGATCTCTATGGGTTTCATGGTTAAAATTGGATTCAAAGGCAATGCATTGGATAAATTATAGGGTTTGGCCTTTTGACAAATCACACCGTTTCGCAGTAGCTTGTGTATTTTAGCATGAAGACTTGGAACATAACAATATTGTGCGACCTTGCGCTTACACTTTTCAGAACCAAAGTGACCCCATGCAATGTAGGTATGCCATAATAAATGCTCTTCATATTCTATTGGAATACAAACTAACCAACTCTCCTTTTGCGGTGATGTGCGATGAAATAACACATTATTAAATAATTTGTAAAACTGGCACAGAGAATGTTGAGGATTAACTGATATGAGCTGCTTTACTGCCTTCCACTTAGGATCGGTATCTTGGAGTGGGACTATTTGTTTGCATAGCTGCAAAAAGTACTTACGATGTATCGGATCCTTCATGGGTAGAATTCTGTAGTTGGACATTTGCTCAATTAATTCATTAGTATTAGAACATCCGCCTGGCATTCTCGATAAGGTGTCAGCTATTATATTGTCTTTGCCCTTTATATGTACAGTTTTAAGTTGTACTCCTGAAGAAATAGACACCAACGTGTCAATCGAGGATGAAATAGTTTGCATGACAACAGAAAACTTAAAGCTTGATGATCAGAAAAACTTTTATCTTGCGTCCATATACATAATAATTAAAACATTTGAATGCCCAAACAATAGGAAGAGCTTCCAGTTCTGTCACGGAGTAAAATTGTTCTGCTTCAGTGAGGACTCTGCTCGCAAAACTGATAATTCGGATTTCTTTTTGTTCATTCCTTTCCTCGAATTGAAACAAGACTGAACCGATGCCCTGGCAAGAGGCATCTGAAGCGATAAAAATTCCTTGTTCATATCAGGATGATGTAAGATGGGACTATTTACCAAGGCATTCTTGATTGAATCAAAAGCTTGTTAACAATCGTCGTTCCAGTTCCAATGGACATTTTTCTTTAGCAATGATAACAAAGGTGTACTATTTAAAATCTGTCTAGACAAAAATTTTTGAATAAATGAGCACATGACAAGGAATCCTTTTAGCTGCCTTTTGGTAGGGTAAATCGGGACTTTTGAAGATTTGCAGTCACTCCAAATTCTCTGAATTTCTGAAATATACGCTGTATAAGGTGATGATGCTCTTCCCAAGATTTTGTGGCACTGAGGAGACCGTCAACATAAATTGTAACTTGATCAACTAAGTCATCTCCTAACACATGATCCAAAGCGGATATGAATACACCTGAACTAACGTTCAATCCAAAGGGCATAACTCGGAATTGGTAAGAACGTCTTGCAAAGATGAATACAGTATATTTTCTAGATTCTTTATGTAGTTACACCTGCTAATATAACAATTTTAGGTCAGTGCTGGTCAGATATCTCACATCATAAAATTTCTACAGGTGTTTGTCTATGGCTTCAGGACGAGTTCTGACTGGTACAATAATTTTGTTTATATTCCTAGCGTCAAGAACTGATCGTACAGTATTATCAGTCTTGGATATAGTTAGCAAAGGGCTACTATACGGTGAATCGGATGGTTCAATCACCTTCCACACTAACATTTTTCTAATTTTACTTTTTACAGCCTCCCTTCTCGAAAATGGTATCGAATAGGAGGCGCGACAGAAAGTGAGATGGGGTATAACCTCCATTCGGAATTGAAAGTCTCGAATTATTCCAGGTCTCGTCGATAAAACAGATCTGAAGTCAATAAGGATTTGAAATAATTCTTGTCTCTGTTCATCTGTCAAATTGGTGGATTCTGCCGCTTTAGTTGTAATTTCGTCTCTGTCTGGTAAGTAATGTGCTTCATCTGGTCCTTGTATGTCGCAGTCAGAACTGTTCCAGCCGTTGTGTATTGGTGTGCTTTTTCTAGTAAGTTTATGTATTCTAAAAATGTTTCCCGAGTAATAATTACGTACTTTCTCACGTGTGTGTCTGATAGTGATTACTTGTTCATTTAGAGTGCAAGTTCCTTCGGCGAAATCAATCTTGGCCTTCGTCTGTTTGAGAAACTCAATACCTAACAAGCTGGGTATTGACATATTCTTTACTACCAGGAAAATACATTCACGTTTTACTGTTTATGTAATAACAGGGATCAAAGCTTGCATCTGCACTTTCTGTGTGTGTGAACTAATAGCTCCTGTAATGCAACATCCTTGTACGGGTAATGTGGGTGTTTTTTGTGTGGCTGTTATCGGTTTGAAAAAACATAGTGAGATTGCATTTACGTTTGCACCAGTATCCAGTATTGCCGTAGCTACATATCCTGCTAGTGTGATTTCGGTTGTCACCTGAATTTGGTCATCTTGTCGGTATAAGTTGGTTACATTATTCTCGTGTAGTAACTCGTCACGAATGTCAGTACTGTCGTTGTAAGCACTGTATTCAGGTCTTCGTCATTAATGTAGTTACTCTCTTCCTGCCGCACAGCACCTTGTAGGGAGTGATAAGATGCTGTGATTAGTTTTCCGGTGTTGAATACTTGGTGGTACAGCCATTGTTATTCCTATCAGGCTGTACACTCATTTCAGTTGATTACGGCGAATAAAACTGAGTGTTGTGAATTACTCGGGTATCAAACTGTGGTGGTTCATTTACTGGATTAAAAGTCGGAAGATTGTGAGCTTGAGTGAAAAATACCGGTGTTTTGTACCGTTTCCTCTGCATTTGGTTATTTCCTCTATTCTGAGGTTCAAATTGCGTCTGAAATTCTCGTTTATACATTTGTTGTTTGTTTGGAGCCGATGTTTGAAATTGCTGTTTATTCGGCTTGAATTTTCGCTGAGTATTATTTAGGTTTGTATGTTTGTAGTATACGTTCGCGTTCCGCGCTCCAGGATTCCATTCTTGCGCTTGCTGTGGGAATCCGCGCTACCAACTTTTGTTGCCGTATTCATTGCCATACGCAGTGTGCGGTGGCTTGTTGCCGTAGTTAAAATTGTTTGCCTATTTTTTCGGGTGACATCTCGCTCTGTAGTAGTTCTTATTACCTTTGAATTGTCCATTTCCATTCTGCTGGCCATAATACTGATCGTGCCCGTTAAAATGCCCTTTTTTATCTGAAATATGTGTACCACTGTGGTTACTCGTACTTGAGGAATTCCACCTGTTATTATGCGATTTCTGCTTATTGCTTGATCTCTGTTCCTCATGTATAAGGTCAAATGAGTCTAATATGGAAATAAATGTTTCTTCGTCATCATCATTGAAGTTCATTAATTTTTCTTGAATTGACACCGGTAATTTCGACTTCAAGATCACAATCCCATCCTTACTTGAGATTGGTGTATTCCAGTAATTTTGCCCAAATACTTTTCGAAATGTTTCCTTAAGCCTCCATTTCTCGGATCGAAAGGTTCAGCTTGATATACCTCTTTCCTCAGTCTTTTCTGAACTCCTTCGTTCCAAAACTTGGCTAAAGATGCCTGTTCAGAATCACGGTAAGTAAGGCATCGGTCGACCATTTTGGGTGCAAACTGTATTTTTTGCCTATCAGACCAACTAGGCGCAAAATTCTGGAAAATGATCGGAGAAAAACGATCGGGTGAAGGTTTCTCTTTTCGGGATTAAATAACTGAAAGTTTTCTGTGTTTCAATAGGCTTTCGTCTTTCATTAACTGCACTAATGAATTAGAGTCATTTACTGGAATTTTTTGTGTTCTGGGTCGTGAATATTCTCTGCTTTGATGTTTTGTGTTTTGCTGCTCAGGACCATCACTGCTTATATCACTGAGTGAAAACATAGAGTGTGGGTAGCTGTCACATATTTCTCTGTCTTTGTTTTGAAATTGTTGCTCCAAGATTTGTATACTCTGAGTAATCTCTTCTTTCCAAGCAGGCAAGTCTGTCGTAAATACTTTTCTGATGATACCTTATTCTGTTAAAACAGTATCTCCAGAGGTACTTGGTGCCGCTAATATGTTAAAAGTGGCATCCTTAACAGTGCCCTGTAACTCGGTTTTTATTTTGATTTCGATCATTTCATCTTACTCCGCTAACCAGCCTGTACATTGTTCACTAAAGTGTTGTTTTTGGTCTTTTTCCTTTTGTTCCACTTTTTTTTCTCCATTCACAGCCAACTGAGAGAATTTGTCAGTCAACTGTTTTACTTTGTCATTCATTGTATGTAAAGTGTCTTTACAGGTAACAACTTGTTTTTCAACTAGCTCGAGTTCTAATTTTACTTCATATACGTCCTTCTGATAATGATTTACGTTATCCTCCGTCTGCTTTGCAAGTTCGTCATAACTTTTCTGAATCTTATCACCAATGTCTTGCTGTTTCTTATTACTCCATGTCTCTAACATCATCTGATGAAGTTCAGTGGTTACCTCTTGTTTTGCACCTAGAACTGTAGTAACTACTTTAGTCTCAAGGTCACCTTTCACAGCTGTTACAATGCTATCAAGTTCAGTCTTTGTTACTAGGTTTGTTAACTTTTCATCGAGGCTTTTCGTTAGCGCTTCTAATTTAGAATCTAACTTTGAATCAAGCCTTTCGTCAAAACTTTTGGTTTGCGCTTCGAACTTATCATCTAAACTATGGATAAATTCTCGTCTTTCGTGTTCCCTTTGTGTTCGTTCCTGCTGTTTCTCATGTTCCCTTTGTGTAACCAGGCGCGCAAACAAGGCTTCGATTAAATTTGAAACATCATTGTATGTTGAAGTCTGTATTATCTGAGTGGTATGTAGTTCCTGCACGTTGCTGGGCGATACGTCTACTGCAGTACTGTGTGTGGTGTTTATTTCATCTAGCCTATCAGGTGGTAGTTCATTCCTGGTCGGCACGATTCGCGATCTAAGTTGGTATTGTGTGTCAACCATTTTTTCACTGTCATCTACAACGGAATGTGTTCTGCTCTCTGCCATTGTTTCTTGGGTTCGCGCACGGGGTTGTATGAAATTCCTGCGCGAGAATATTACGCAATAGCTTTGCTAAGCCTTCTGGGATGCACTGACGTAATGATGACGTATACCAAACAATTGCCTACGCTCGCACAAAATGACACGATGGATGCTACTGATCAGAGAGAACTGAATGCCAACGCCGTTTATGCAATATGGAGATGCAGACAAATTATTTTTATTTCTTTTAAGCTAATACTGACTATAACACTACCTGAAATTATACAATGCTGTTAAATGTCTACCTACAAAATACCTCCATGCACTTTCTACTGGATTTGGATAGGTTGATGGAAAAAACACAGAAGCTTGCTACATGAGAGGGCATTAATGAAGCTTCTCAACGGAAATAAAAAGGTAGTCACTCTTGCGTGTCTGCAACTGCTGAAGAATTTTTCAAAGTCCAAATGTTCTTTTCACGGCAACATTTATCATCCGTTCCGCTTTTTATTTAGCAGCTAAGCAAATGAGTATTAACAAATACAAGACAATTACAAAGTCTTTCGAACAGCAGCATGAAATATTTTTAATTTCGTTTCGCGTCCCTGTTCGGGCGCCAATGTAAAATTACTTCTTTTTTTGATAATAATATTAATATTTATATATGTGTTTGTAGAGAGAGAGATTGATTTTTGATTGAGATTTTTACTTTAAGTCGTAACTGGTACCTGAATTTAGGTTGCTGCCTCCTTGAATGATCGGCTTCTGCACCAGTTGTTGACGTATTGCAATTTGGAGGAAGTTATTGTTCTTTAAGAAAATGGTTCAAATGGCTCTGAGCACTATGGGACTTAACTGCTGTTGTCATCAGTCCCCTAGAACTTAGAACTACTTAAACCTAAGTAACCTAAGAACATCACGCACATCCATGCCCGAAGCAAGATTCGAACCTGCGACCGTAGCAGTCGCGCGTTTCCAAACTGTAGCGCCTAGAACCGCACGGCCACTCCGGCCGGCTATTGTTCTTTAAGGTTTAAAATACGACTCTGTTAGTTACCTGGCCGTATTGCGGATAGCTTTGAGCCCAAGTTTTCGTAGCTTTTCATACCTAAGGGACCACTGTTGTAAGTAAGATCAAGCAGCAATCTGCTTTTCGTGAGAAAGGAGATTGCTTGACACACAAACTTCCTTCAAACTACACGTCCTGTTGTATCAAAATTGGTCAGTGGAGTTCAGCACCATACTACTGTAAAAGAACATAATCCAGTTACTGTAATTAATAAATTATGAGAAGTTGTTACTTATTAAATGAAAACTATAGAAAATGCATTTCTTTTCCTGTATTTTAGTGAACTTTGTGCACTTACAATTCTGTCGATTGATAGATGGCAACGACAATGAAGTTCACCTCCTTTTCTAAGAAAAAGATATTTCTGTTCTTCACTTCCAGAAAATTTGTTTATATAAATGTTTGGCAACTCTTACACTTACTTCACTCGGTTTTATCACTAGAAATCAATTTTCATTAAATGTAACAATATGTTCTGAGCGACGGCCTAGCAACACGCCCTCTTTCCACGAGATACAGAGTAAGTCTTTTTTTTTTAATAAAGTCAATTGTCTTTTTTTTAGAGTCCATACTGAAAGATTCTCTAATACTATCGGTACGGGGATTGCGCGCTAAAGAGTTTCTTGCTGTCCAGTTGCGCTTCACTTCACTTCAAGTACTTTTTGAACCACATTTACATTTTCGGTATTTACATACATTACTGAGCTTCTCAGAATAAAATCAGGCTCAAATTAATCAAAGAAAAAAAGCAGTGAGGCACACATAACATTACAATACAGCGCGCCAACTCGAAAGCCTAGTGACATGGCGTGCTACTGGGTACAACGAAAAACCACAGTTGGTCTGTGTCCAAGGCACTGTGACGAGTGTGACCTACGTGAATGACGTCCTGCGACCCACAGCCATACAGTTTCTGCACAAAATCCCAGAAGCTATTTTTCAGGAAGACAATGCGCTATCACATATTTCTACACAGACACGTGCCGTCTTGGTATTACAGAATGTCAGCCTTTTGACCTGTCCTGCCAGGTCACCAGACTTGTCAGTCGGAAACGTGTGTGATATGGTGAAACGACTGGAGCACCACTGTGACCCAGTGCCAACCGCCACAGGTGAAATTTGGAACAAGGTGAGTGAAGCACGGATGGTTATACTACAGAACGACATTCGCGCCTTATACGCGTCGATACCATCACGCATAGGACAGGTTCACCGGGTACGTGGCGGGCGCTGGGCCAACTAGGCAACGGGACCCGTGCTGAAGCGAGGTCACTGAAATGCTAATTATTCCTGCAGAACATACGAATGTACGTGCCCTGTGAGTATGAACGTCCTATCTCTAGTCGTTCGAGGTGTTCTGTTTTTGCTGAACATGAGTGTATATGACGTTGATCAGGGGCGCTGCATGGTTCAGCATACCGTACGGTCACGTCGGAGACGCTGGCCCACCAGAGGATAATGTACCGACTGGCAGCTTGCGTTACCACTGACTGCCGCGAATGCGGACAATGGCTTTCAAAGTCCTGTTTCACTGCAAACGTTGGCATGACGTTTCAGAATGTTTTTAGTTGTTTTTTTTTTAATTTAATTTAATCGTACGTCGACGCTCTGGCACGTGTGACTACGAACCGTGCAATCATTCGTGAAGCCATCGCCATGTGCGTAACTAGCAGTTTGTTGCAGTCTGCAGTTACTTCTACTCATGAGTAGATGCCGAGATGGTTCATCAAAACATTTCAGATGACACTTCTGCCCTTACCGAATATTAAGAGCAAAATTGCCACTCCTTACGAACTTGCCTGCACCGGCACACACGGATGCTTCTTTGGGACCTTTGTGGTGACGCGACTCGTGAAATAAGTCCGTAGTTGATGAATTTTTGGTAGATCCGCATTTACTGGTCTACCATAGTCAGCGTGCGAATCGAGACTTGGGTTTTCCGGGAAGAGGCAGTCGTCTTGTGACTGTAGCTCCTCTTAAGTACTAGAACTATATAAAAGTGAGTGACAGACATTTAATGGTCGATGATCTGACTGATGTACAGGCGAAGGCTAAACGGTCATCCCATTGCTCAGTATATTGTTCATTTACTGTCGAAAATCTAAGCTGAGTGCGGGATAAGGCTGGCGGAAAAACATTGTCCTCGACAGTGCGCAACTGCAATGCACGAAATAAAATCATTTACGACTTGCTACCATCATGACAGTTTGACTGGCTCTCTCGTTTTAAAACCATTCTGCGTTCGACTTCAAGCTGCGTAATTTTATAAAATGCAGTATAGGAGGCAGCTGTCCCTCATTGTCTCTGGGATTCTCTTGTCTTGGAGTAGGACTCGTCGCATCGCGTTGACAGAGTGCCCATTACTCTTCAAGGCTGACCGTAAGTTACTGACCTCTTGAAACGAAACTACTTATTCTTAAAAGCTGACAATAAGTAATTGTGTTCACCTTGTAGATAAGACGGCTTGCATATTTCAATAGTTATTTCACGCAAGTTTGAATTATGCCTCATTTTTGTCTTGGATGAAGGGTAGATGATTCCTAATGGAAAGATCATTCGTTGTGCGTTTTATTTGTGCAGACTTGTTTGCCCAAATGTACGACCTCCTGTTTGATTACTGATCACCAACAAAATTAAGCTCTCTTCTCCATAGTCGAAAAAAAAACAGTAATTCATGGCTACAGAGCTACCGATGATTACACGCATGTTGGGTAGGAACAGGAAACAAGCAGACGTTTCCAGGAGCGGACAGGAGTGGAAAACGGAATTGTGACAGCAACGGGACTGAG
Organism: Schistocerca americana; assembly: GCF_021461395.2. Taxonomy (NCBI): domain Eukaryota; kingdom Metazoa; phylum Arthropoda; class Insecta; order Orthoptera; family Acrididae; genus Schistocerca; species Schistocerca americana. Next base: position 66,331,885 of record NC_060121.1, read on the forward strand.
ACGGAGATCGGCAAGCCATGTAGTCAGACGAATGGACGGTTGACTGATCATGATAGTTTGTTGGTGTACTCCGAGAAGTAAGTAACAAACGAGAATGTGAGGACATGGAAGGCTAGCGAAATTAGTGGAAACATCTGGAACGAAACATGTTTAGAAGAAACTACTTGCAAAGGAAGGTAACTGAAAGATGAAAAGAAAAGAGAAAAAGAAGAGGGTACGCAATCTATATTACATTAAAAAATCTTGGCAGTGAGTTAAGGAAATGGCAATAAGAAGTGGGTAGTAGAGAGCGTCCGGACATAAACCTGATGTAAGACAGACGACAGCAGAGAGGTATGTTTCATATGGTATTAGAAAACGTGGACAGATATCGGTATATAAAGTTAATTAAAATCACAACCAGCCAAAATTATGCTTTACACCAGTTTATATACATCAAACCAATACCGGTTTCGAATTTATTACAAATTCATCTTCAAATTGCTCTTAGAAACTTTATTGTTTTTCTGTCGGGGCGTTATTTTGTATTTGTTACTGGTCTGATGCACCAACATAACAAAACGTTTATCGCTCACAATTCGGTAAACTTACAGCAGATTTTTTGTTTTTATACTTAACAGAATTAATCATGATAAAATATTTTAATGTTTATGAAACATGAAAAGCGGTGAAAAAGTATGTCATATCTCCCGAAAATAATTCAGGAAGGCGGTGCTAGATGACTATTTATTCATCCAGAATTTTAAACCAACATATTACCTTAGTCCAAGACGAACAAAGAATATCTTCATTCGTGTTTCATTTAATATTTTTACCTATTTTCTATGAATATAATGTTAACTAAGATACCTTTTCTGTAAAATTCACTTTTATACCACGTTCATAGTATAATATATTAAAACATTATAACTTATTTCTTACATTATACCTGGCGAATAAATAAAATGTGTCACATTACTATTTGTAATGTAGACTGCAACTTTAACTTCGGTGTTCCAAGTCAGTTCAATCACTGTAGCAAAATACAGGTCTTATTGTGCTTTTGCACTGTACACTGTGTCAGTTATCTAATTCACACGTCCAGCAGCGGTTCTCTTCAATGTACTGATATCTCACCAGTTCGCAATCTGTTACACGCGTTAGCTTTACGTCGCTGGTCTACATTTATAAATACTTCGTCGCTTATAGAAATGTATGTGTGCGCAATATTACCCATTCAATAGAATACCATATTAGAATTTAATGTACATAATTTTACTTCTCTTTTTGAATTTTAAAATTAATTTATCACTTTAGCAAAGATGTATACAGTATCTGTAACTTAACATCTTTACCCCTCTAACATCTTTGAAACTACTGTTTTTGTCACTCTAGAGAAGCTGGGCTGCGTTTTGTAAATGCTGAGCACGTGTGCTGCCATAATATGTAGAATGATGAGTGTTAAATCAGCTTCCAGAGAATTAAACAGTACTCACATAATGCATGTGCAAATATGTGTTAACTTTAAATTTCAGAACACAAATAGAATACAAGTTCGTCCCACAGAAATATACACCACGCCAGCTTTCAACACATTGAATGTTTTATTAACTTTAAAATCATGTCATGATTGTTTCAGTGTAGAACAAAGAGAAAAAAATCTCTTCTAAATTTACCGAATTGTGAACGAAGCTTTTATTTGCAATGCATCAAACCGGTGATGAGTACAAAACTCCAGCACGAAAGTAAGGAAGATTATAAGAAGCATCCGAAGATAGGTTTGTGATAAATCCAAAATGGGCAATGGATTGATGTAAACAAACTGTTTTAAGCCATACTTGGGGCTGGTTGTGTTAAAGCCATAAATCTTCAATTATAATGCAGCCACGGTTCTCAAACTGTCTGCTTTCGACAAGACAGCAGGCTGTGTATAAGTGAAGAGAATAAATGCCTGAGAGAGTGTGGAGGATATTCGGTGGTGGAGGTTACCACTAGCGGCCGCGCACACGTGCCAGTGAGGTAGCGCGCCCCCTGTAATTGGGCCGTACTGTCAGGCTGTGGCAGTCCACTGTGCGGAGACATCTAGCAGAGGCCGGCGGCGGCCGGCAGGGCAGGCCGTTGTCCCCCTCCCCAGACCCACCCAGCAGGGGAGAGTGCTGTCGCCAGAGGGCAGTGTTCCTAGGACAACACCGTGTTTTCAGGTGAGTGTCTTAGAATCACATTAACGAATGTGCACTAGAGACCACGATAAGCACTTTTCGCCAACTTCTACAAATGGTTCAAATGGCTCTGAGCACTATGGGACTCAACTGCTGAGGTCATTAGTCCCCTAGAACTTAGAACTAGTTAAACCTAACTAACCTAAGGACATCACAAACATCCATGCCCGAGGCAGGATTCGAACCTGCGACCGTAGCGGTCTTGCGGTTCCAGACTGCAGCGCCTTTAACCGCACGGCCACTTCGGCCGGCCCCAACTTCTACAGTTGCTTCTCTTGTTAGTCACGAGGTTATGTTTAGTGCAGCATTTGTAAATATTTCCTGTTCTATAAATTTAAGTTATGTGTGATACATTGAAACTATTTGGAATATATAAATTCTTCACGAACTGAATTTCATGATGCGTAACATGCTAATGTGTGGATCGTTAATCTGAAAATACAGTCTAAACAAATACACAACATGTAGGCCTACTTCAAAGTTTCTTTTAAGTGCTTTAGCAAATGCATTTTAACTGTCAGCTGTTTTGTCTAACCTATATATCGTCTACCAATTTCGGTCATAGATCATATCACTGGATGTCTCTCAACATGGTAATTAAAAAAAATAAATGAAAATGACATCTTCGGTTGTCGGGTGTTCTACCAGATATCAATGTCGTACTTGCACGATATTTCGGTAGCGTAGCTCGTTACCTTCATCAGGTGCGACCTCAGAATAATCCTCGAGTGGACCTGGTCCAGTGTTTACACCTGTGCCCTTCCCCTATCACCAGGCGCTCCCACTGCGGTCAGCGCCCGCTCGTTGCGATCTTCTGGAGCATTGCCTTTCCCTTTTCCGTCCGCTGCAATCGTGGGTGTTCTCTTTGCGGTTCGCGCCCGCCAGAAACGTTACTGGGTGTTCCATTTTCGGCCTGGTGCGTTTGGAATCCCGTCTGTGGTACCAGGCATTTCCCCTGTGGTCCTCTCCTGCTCACTGTGACCTGCTGGAGCGTTGCAGTTTCATTTTCGGTCCGCTGTGATTCTACATGTTCCCTCTGTGGTCGGCGCCCGTCAGACCCGACGCTGGGCGTTCCATCTTCGGTCTGGCGCGCCTGGAACTCTGTAAGGGGATCGTTCTCCATGTCCACGTCTTCAGTTCTTCTATTTGTGGACTGCTGCAGCTGTCCCCATTGTTTCTACAGCAATTCCAGAGCAGGATCGCAGGCTCTACTTAACTGGTACCCCATTAAAAAACTATGTCAACTTCTGGAGGACCCAGGATATAGAACTTTGGAGTGTGATCCCACTGACAAGGTGGACAAGAAGACCAGGATTCTCCTGAAGGAGACAGGGATGCCTGAGAAGATCATCAGACAACATCGTGCAAAAGCACCAGTGCCATCTAGACTGTATGGTCTGCCTAAAATACACGATAAGGGTGTCCCTCTACGCATTATTGTCAGTAATATTGGGGAAGCTACGTATGCAACAGTCAAGTATCTGAAAAATCTGCTGTCTCCGTATGTGGGGAAATGTGTTCACCACATCCAAAACTCAGAAGACTTCCTGCAACGCCTCAAGCAACTACGCATCACAGATTCGGACATCAAGGTTAGTTTTGATGTGGTATCACTCTTCACCAGAGTCGCACTACGAGACTCACTAGAACTGATTGCAGAAAAAATCTGACGGTGTTCTTAGCCTACCCCTGTTATCCAACTGGGGAAAGGGCACCTACAGTTTAGCGTGGAATAATTAGAACCATTTGTTGTTTCTGGCGACTCTTCACATGGTCGAGAGTTGAAGGCCATGTAAACATCAAGACAGAAGAAGCCTGTTGCCTTAGCGAGATTCGATCCTGCGATCACTTGGTTTTTCAAGATACCTCTACCTGTCCCTGAGAAAAAGACAGCCAGACGGACAAATAATGGCAAGAAACATTTGTATATGGCTTAATTACAAATGAACCAATTTCGGACGAAACCTTGCGTCTTGTCACATTTCGAGTTTCTGGATCAACGGGGAGCGACGAGTGAGTGAGCAAGCATACGAAATATGTGACACAAATGGCCGTGTCTTTTGATTGCATTGACTTGGCTTACATTTTTCACACCGGCAAGTGACTGTTGAACCTAGTACATGACATAAACTTCGAACTGATACCTCTACCCGTTTCTGAGAAAGCGGGTGTTAACAGTCGGGCAGGCAGAAATACAGACAGCAAAATGATACTGTAAGGGCTTCGTTTTTACCTATAGAGATACAGAAACCTAAAAATTACTTTTTAAATGTTTTGAATCTAGAGGATTCTTATGATGTAGTTTAATTACAATCCCCTAACTCAAGTGTATTACCTTAATTTTAATTTTAATTTCATTTATGAACTTTACATTATTAATTATTTTAATTAATTTGTCACTTACTGCGATCAAGTGTATTATTTGTTAATAACAAATTGAATTTCCTTAAATGAGGTTATCAGAATGTATCGATTAATAAGTTACCCAGACTGCAGAAGATGACAGAAACTCAACTAGGTACAGTTCCGCAATAATTTCATTTATCTGCACGCTCTGATGAGGAAATTACATTCTCGAAAATAATTCAAATTAATGTCAGCAGCTTCCATGTAGGTATCACGCAGTAAAATTTAGTTCCAGAAGTATTTCAAAAGCCAAGATCGCTTAAACACTCAAACCTGTCATGTTATATCTTCACAGATCCGATGATGGCACCTTCAGTGTGTTGAAACTGGTCATCTAGTAAACAGTGTTTAAGCGATCTTGGTTTTTGAATTACTTCTACAACAGAGTGATCCCCCACAACACACTATGTGTTCACTGCTAAATTTAGTTCCATATTACACATTCATACAATCCTCATGTTTTTCAAATCACAGAATATTCTTGCGGGTAGATTCCCATGAGTCTCGATAGGTGCCCCATAAGTAAGACTTCACACATGACCTCACAATAGACTATGGAGTTCAGCTACATCAACTGAACGACCTAGATATGAAAGCGTATTACCATTTGGTACCGACTGCCCAGCCCCCAGGGGGCTCCATGGCGGATTCGTGCTTGGCTACCACGGGACCCCAGTCTTTGCAGCATCTCTTCCATTCCGTTCTGCATGTCTATCCTCTTGCTATTCTTTTTCTACTCCCTTGAACATGTCTGGATTATCTTTGTGACTTTGTTCCGTATTTTCAGTAGCTGACATAAGTACAGTCTCACCACTGTTTTTCGTTCCTTTTTCTCCTTTCTTCGTCCACTTTCTCCTGTCCTTCCTCAGCTTCAGCGTTTGTGACTCCTCTTTTTCTTCTTCCTCCTTGTGCGCTTCTAATAGCTATCCTGTTCATGATGAGTCCCATAGACCGCTGAATTCTTCCCATGGTGTGATTTACGCTTGGATGCTCTATGGTCTGACCGAGGCAGCAATCCAAATCTCTGGTCAGGGTGTCATAGCAGTCCATTGGGTGATGAAAAAGGTAGCTGCATCCCTAGTGCCCACACACTATCTTTTTCTCATCTTTGATAGACTGGTACTTCCATCCAAGATCAAAGCATGCTATGATATTATCACAGTCTGACCATACATTCCTAACCCAATGCGCTGCTACCAGTGACATCGTTTCTACCACACTAGAATGTCTTGACACCGAGCCAAATGTGTAACGTGTGGTAGGGATGCACATGAGGGCGACTACCCGCCTACTTCTCCACGCTGTATCAACTCCAAAGCGTCCTCTAGAGATTTCTCTGTGTATCTCGATGAGTGGGCGATCCAGGAGATCCGGGTAAAGGAAAGAGTGGCTTAACTGACCGCTCGCAAGTCGTTGTCTAGTCGCAAACCCTGCATTCTACCATCTCGCACCTACAGTACAGTACAGTCATGGCCACGCAGACATGCGACTTCAAATTCAGCACTGCGGTTGTGAAATCGCCCAGTGTCATGATAGTGTCGCTGTCTCCACGTCCAGCTGTGCAACAAGCCACCAAACATCGCATCCAATGGCGAAGTCCACTGCTACACAACTAGCAGGACAGAAAGGACAGAAGGAATACTCTCGTGAAGACTTCCTAAGTCCCTCCAGCCAGCCATCATCCTCTATCAACCGGAAAGGCTCCAAGAAGTCAAACAAAGGCAAACGGTCTTCTCCTATGCCAACCCGGAGATCCTCTTCAACGGTGTCGCCACGTGATACCCTCGCCCGGCCGATCTCCGTGTCGCCGGTCGGTGTGCACCACGAACCGTTTTCCTGCTCTGGACTCCACAGATCGACAGAATGAGAATGCCGACGCCTCTGTGAATGTCATGTAGCAGGCTCCTCCATCCTCTGCACCCTGTAGATTTGTGTCTTTGAAGGCCGGGACTCGGCAGTTGCTGTGGTGACACCCCTTCACATTTTCCTCCTCCACTTTCCTCGTTATGACTCACCTTCAATGGGACATCCACGGTCTTCGATCAAAGAGGATTTATGGCGAGAGATTTCCCCGTTTTGTGATGCTTGTGGTATGCACATCTCTATCTGCCAAATTTTAACGGAATGCATTTTACATCGTGATGCAAGAGGGCAGAAACAAATATTGGTGGGGATCTGCCAACATTTTAGCTGACGGGGAGACGAGTGTGACTAAGGTTATAAAGTTTTGTCATGTGTCTGCACACTGAGCTTAACTTTTAGGCTGGAGGTTTTAGTGTGTTACAGAGTGACTAGTTTCTTCTTTCATTTTTTACTCTTGTGGTTAACTAGTCATGTCCATCTGCTATATTGTCCTATGTGCACGCCAAAATGGCAGCTTAATAAGGCCAATTGGAGGCTTTATTTCTCCCTGGCGACCTCTGATGGAAAAGATTTCCCCAGGTGTGGTTCCCAGGTAGAAAATCTTACAATCGTCTTTCTTGTTGTTGTTGTGGTCTTCAGTCCTGAGACTGGTTTGGTGCAGCTCTCCATGCTACTCTATCCTGTGCAAGCTGCTTCATCTCCCAGTACCTACTGCAGCCTACATCCTTCTGAATCTGCTTAGCGCATTCATCTCTTGGTCTCCCTCTACGATTTTTACCCTCCACGCCTTCAGTACTAAATTGGTGATCCCTTGACGCCTCAGAACATGTCCTACCAACCGATCCCTTCTTCTGGTCAAGTTGTGCCACAAACTCCTCTTCTCCCCAATTCTATTCAATACCTCCTCATTAGTTATGTGATCTACCCATATAATCTTCAGCATTCTTCTGTAGCACCACATTTCGAAAGCTTCTATTCTCTTCTTGTCCAAACTATTTATCGTCCATGTTTCACTTCCATACATGGCTACACTCCATACAAATACTTTCAGAAACGACTTCCTGACACTTAAATCTATACTCGAAGTTAACAAATGTCTCTTCTTCAGAAACGCTTTCCTTGGCATTGCCAGTCTACGTTTTACATCCTCTCTACCATCATCAGTTATTTTGCTCCCCAAATACAAAACTCCTTTACTACTTTAAGTGACTCATTTCCTAATCTAATTCCCTCAGCATCACCCGACTTAATTCGACTACATTCCATTATCCTCGTTTTACTTTTGTTGATGTTCATCTTATATCCTCCTTTCAAGACACTGTCCATTCCGTTCAACTGCTCTTCCAAGTCCTTTGCTGTCTCTGACAGAATTACAATGTCATCGGTGAACCTCAAAGTTTTTATTTCTTCTCCATAGATTTTAATACCTACTCCGAACTTTTCTTTTGTTTCCTATACTGCTTGCTCAATATACAGATTGGATAACATCGGGGATAGGCTACAACCTGTCTCACTCCCTCCCCAACCACTGCTTCCCTTTCATGCCCCTCGACTCTTATAACTGCCATCTGTTTTCTGTACAAATTGTAAATAGCCTCTCGCTTCCTGTATTTTACCCCTGCCACCTTCAGAATTTGAAAGAGAGTATTCCAGTCAACATTGTCAAAAGCTTTCTCTAAGTCTACAAACGCTAGAAACGTAGGTTTGCCTTTCCTTAACCTAGCTTCTAAGATAAGACGTAGGGTCAGTATTGCCTCACGTGTTCCAATATTTCTACGGAATCCAAACTGATCTTCACCGCGGTCGGCTTCTACTAGTTTTTCCATTCGTCTGTAAAGAATTCGTGTTAGTATTTTGCAGCCGTGACTTTTTAAACTGATAGTTCGGTAATTTTCATATCTGTCAACACCTGCTTCATTTGGGATTGGAATTATTATATTATTCTTGAAGTCTGAGGGTATTTCGCCTGTCTCATACATCTTGCTCACCAGATGGTAGAGTTTTGTCAGGACTGCCTTTCCCAAGGCTGTCAGTAGTTCTAATGGAATGTTGTCTACTCCGGGAGCCTTGTTTCGACTCTGGTCTTGCAGTGCTCTGTCAAACTCTTCACGCAATATCATATCTCCCATTTCATCTTCATTTACATCCTCTTCCATTTCCATATTATTGTCGGCAAGTACATCGCCCTTGTATAGACCCTCTATATACTCCTTCCACCTTTCTGCTTTCCCTTCTTTGCTTAGAACTGGTTTTCCATCTGAGCTCTTGATATTCATACAAGTGGTTCTCTTTTCTCCAAAGGTCTCTTTAATTTTCCTGTAGGCAGTATCTATCTTACCCCTGGTGAGACAAGCCTCTACATCCTTACATTTGTCCTCTAGCCATCCATGCTTAGCCATTTTGCACTTCTGTCGATCTCATTTTTGAGACGTTTGTATTCCTGTTTGCCTGCTTCATTTACTGCATTTTTATATTTTCTCCTTTCATCAATTAAGTTCAATATTTCTTCTGTTACCCAAGGATTTCTATTAGCCCTCGTCGTTTTACCTACTTGATCGTCTGCTGCCTTCACTACTTCATCCCTCAGAGCTACCCATTCTTCTTCTACTGTATTTCTTTCCCCCATTCCTGTTAATTGTTCCCTTATACTCTCCCTGAAACTCTCTACAACCCCTGGTTCTTTCAGTTTATCCAGGTCCCATCTCCTTAAATTCCCACCGTTTTGCAGTTTCTTCAGTTTGAATCTGCAGTTCATAACCAATAGATTGTAGTCAGAATCCACATCTGCCTTACAATTCAAAACCTGGTTCCTAAATCTCTGTCATACCATTAAATAATCTATCTGAAACCTGTCAGTATCTCCAGGCTTCGTCCATTTATACAACCTTCTTTTATGTTTCTTGAACCAAGTGTTAGCTATGATTAAGTTGTGCTCTGTGCAAAATTCTAGCAGGGCGGCTTCCTCTTTCATTTCTTCCCCCCAATCCATATTCACGTACTACGTTTCCTTCTCTCCCTTTTCCTACTACCGAATTCCAGTCACCCATGACTATTAAATTTTCGTCTCCCCTCACTATCTGAATGATTTCTTTTATCTCATCATGCATTTCTTCCATCCCTTCGTCACCTGCGGAGCTAGTTGGTATATAAAGCTGTACTATTGTGGTAGGCGTGGGTTTGGTGTCTATCTTGGCTACAATAATGCGTTCAATATGCTGTTCGTAGTAGCTTACCCGCGCTCCTACTTTTGTATTTTAAACCTACTCCTGCATTACTCCTATTTCATTTTGTATTTATAACCCTGTATTAATCTGATCAAAAGTCTTGTTTCTCCTCCCACCGAACTTCACTAATTCCCACTATATCTAACATATCCGTCTCCCTTTTTAAATTTTCTAAACTACCTGCCCGATTAAGGGATCTGACATTCCACGCTCCGATCCGTAGAACGCCAGTTTTCTTTCTCCTGATAACGAGTAGTCCCCGCCCGGAGATCCGAACGCGGGACTGTTTTACCTCCGGAATATTTTACCCAAGAGGACGCCATCATCACTTAATCATACAGTAAAGCTGCATGCCATCGGGAAAAATTACGGCTGTAGTTTCCCCTTGCTTTCAGCCGTTCGCAGTACCAGCACAGCAAGGCCAGATCAGTTAATCATCCAGACTGTTGCCCCTGCAACTACTGAAAAGGCTGCTGCCCCTCTTCTTGAACCACACGTTTGTCTGGCCTCTCAACAGATACCCCTCCGTTGTGGTTGCTCCTGCGGTACGGCTATCTGTATCGCTGACGCCCGCAAGCCTCCGCACCAACGGCAAGGTCCATGGTTCATGGGGGGATTTGTCTGATAACAAATTGCAATATATTCATAGTCAATATCACCACAAAAAGCTTCAGCTCCAATAAGTTTCTCAACCAGAATAACAATTTCCCCCGAGTCTTGTAGCAAGAGTCAGCCATCCCTATCACATGTTAAATTTTGATTCACTCTTCCGACTTTCGTGGAAGTCTCCAGTTTCCTCTATTAGTGTCTGACATGATTTAGAACCGTTGTGGAGGCATAGCACTAGAAGATATTTGAACTGCCTTAGACACACACATACACACACAGGCACACACACACACACACACACACACACGCGCACACACACACACACACAGATATCTCACGTGGTACACCAGAAGTCGCAAACATTGCCGCTAGAAACATACACCAAATTTTTATTTTCTACCAGTTGCAGTGTAAATATTTTTCCATGTTACCTGACAAATGATAAAAATGGAATATCGATGATTAAGTTGTAGTTTAAAATTAAAATTGCGGTGTGTCGAGTATCGAGAGCGGCGCAAGAAGTATCGACCACCGCAGGGGTACTGCCCAGCAAAGCGATATCACGAAGCGCCAGTAAGATGGTAGGAAGAGACCGAGAGTTCCAAGGAATTGGCGCCGCGTTTCTACCCTGAAATAGTGTCCCCAGAGGCGGAGAGGTCGGATCCTGCCCACTTCCAGGAATTTCCTTTAGTAGTAAAGTCGTCGTGCTGCCCACTCACCGAGACGCAACCCTCGTCAACAGTCGGGGAGTGGAGGGACTCCCGCCTCCTGAGAACTGTGCCTACGCGCGGCGTCCACGAGAAAGGCAGCCCGTGACACAGCAGGTCGTACGAGGGCCAGCAGCCGTCTACGGCGGGGGGAGAGTAACTATTTCACACGAGTTTAATAATTCTTGACTGCGTGTTTAAATACATGTACGCTCTGTTTAGCACACGACAAAATTAAGAACTTTAGTGGATATCGTTCCAATTAAATACTGATTACCCGTGTGCCCTGCACGCAGCCGAGTGTTCGCCAAGTGTGGCGGACCAGCCGACTAGCGTGACGTCACAAAACCGTTGCAGGGCCAATACATCTCGTTCGCTCCGCTACAGGCCAAAGCTATCAGAACTAGGTCAACAAATGTCTAAGAACTTGTATTTTCTAGTGACTGTAGTGAAGCTACAGTACGGCCGTTCTGAACATGTATAATTTACCACTTTGTAACCGTGGTTCATTTAGTGTGTTCTGAACGCCAAGTCCACGTGCGTAGTTTTTTGGCTACAGCTGAGCCCGGCTTACTCAGGGCGTTCTAACCAACTGAACTATTACCAGCCACTTCAGTGTCCAAGGAGTTCAAATGGTTCAAATGGCTCTGAGCACTATGGGACTTAACATCTTAAGTCACCAGTCCCCTAGAACTTAAAACTACTTAAACCTAATTAACCTAAGGACAGCACACAACACTGACTCATCACGAGGCAGAGAAAATCCCTGACCCCGCCGGGAATCGAACCCGGGAACCCGTGCGTGGGAAGCGAGAACGCTACCGCATGACCACGAGCTGCGGACGTCCAAGAAGTCGTCAACAAAAGTAACCCTTATGCAGGTTGGTAACTGTAAGCAGATGAACAGTAAAGGAATAGGCGTTCAATGTCTCTATTGGTTTTATCGTCAGATACGCACACAACTAATACACCACACTAATACTTGCTATAACCACCGTGAAAGAGAGGAAGACATATATAATAGGATCCATTGAATCTGGTCAATGTGATGATAATTATGATGATTAATTTATCGAGATCACCGACCAAACCGAGTAATTCCTTGGTGTACTGCACATTAACATTCGACATAGATACCAGCCATTAGACATCCAAAATCTTTTACCGCAAAAGAGATAGTGGTGATTTCTGTGTAGATTGTTTTACTTTCATAATGAAGCGATTGGAGACAGAAGGCTGACAAAGATTGAAATATCGCGTGCATAAAGTCTTTGGATTATTACTGTAACTATGGCATAGATTATTACTGTCACAAGCTTTTGAGATTCATCCCAAGTGATATTAGACAGCTTCGATCGAAAGAATCCTTATCATGCAACACATACTTGTTACAGCTGCCTGTATGGTATCACAATTACGGCATCCTCAGTAACAAAAATAAAATTATAAGAAAGGTAACGTATCACCATCATCAAGAGGAAAGTGCATTCAAACAACTGAGTTGTCTCAGTACGTGACCATTTCTAATGGTCCTTTCTGGTATGCAGAGAGCATTCGACAGTCCGCAGCTCGTGGTCGTGCGGTAGCGTTCTCGCTTCCCGCGCCCGGGTTCCCGGGTTCGATTCCCGGCGGGGTCAGGGATTTTCTCTGCCTCGCGATGACTGGGTGTTGTGTGATGTCCTTAGGTTAGTTAGGTTTAAGTAGTTCTAAGTTCTAGGGGACTGATGACCATCGATGTTAAGTCCCATAGTGCTCAGAGCCATTTTTTGAACCATTCGACATTTTATTCTTTTTTATTATTGACGTTGCGGTAAGAGTGATGCGATACAGGCTGGAGTAACAGTTATCTGTTGTTTGATGACGAAGTTTGTACACTAATAGCTAGCAAATAAAGTTCCATTAATTACTTTGTTTGCAGAAAGTTTAATTTTATTGGCTTTTGGTGTACGTATTATGGAGTTAGCTCCATATTACACAGTAGTACATCAGATTTTTCGTACAAATTTCTAAGCATGCAAGGAGTTGCTGATAATTTCATCTGTAGTTTACAATCTCTTATAAGTCTATGTCTGTTTTGTATGTTTTTCTGTACTACAAATGAAGGAAATTGGCAATATTGTTATGATGTCTCTCGCATGAAGTTACTTGCTGATCACCATTGCACTCACACGAACGTATATGTGATTTAAAACAACTTACGATGCTGAGTTGCTATGGAGGTAACTGAGCAAGTTTTAGAGATACACCCTTACGATTACCCAAGCCGTATGATGTCCAGTCAATGAACGACGCCCATCTGGAAAAGAGGACAAGGCATTGTACAGGTTGTACATTAGTGTACTGGTGGCTTTTAAGTACATGGTTGGTTGCACTGACACCGGAGAAAATCAAGGACCCGTTATTTCCGTCATTAGCAGATCCACATACTCGATTTCTTCGAGGCCATAGTACAGTGGTATCCAAAGCAAGGCTGCAGAAATTTCCATATCGCTGCATGTTAACATGCAGCTTTTTCTATAAGCTGTCGCTTCATGAAGGCAGGAGGAAGCCACTGCAATTGTGTCGGAAACCTGGGTTTTATTAAGTGACAGTTATGTTAAAACGTGACGCGGCACCGTACTCAGAGCACTTTTACATTCATTGAAGCCCACGCACGTGCGTTAGGGCCACTTAATTACCAGCACGTTGGTACATATTTTGAACGCAATACCACAGCGATTCAGCGTGTCGCAGATTCGACGAACACATTTCCAGAGATACACGGCAGTAGAGGGAGACCTGCGTGACCGAGTAAGCGATCGCAAAATGCGAGACGCGTCGAGCCTAACTGGGTAGCCTACGTACACGAGTACTTTGGCCGGCCATAGAAGCCTTCAACGAGTCCTAGGTAAGGACAGTAAGACCGAGACCAGTGCATAGACACTGTAGAAAGAGGAGGGTCTAGAAAGCGAACTATGGAATATGTTTCTGCTGGCTGTAGGAGTAAATTTAAGTCCAGTTATAAGGACGCCCATACTGGTACAGCTCTTTCAGGAGCACAGGAAATAATAAAACAAATTGTAACAGTAAATGTCTCGCAGTATGTGCCAAAGACAGGAAAACTGTTGATGCTGTTTGTGGTGAAGGTTTCCTAGAACTAGGCCATGACGAATTATGGCTCAAATGGCTCTGAGCACTATGGGACTTAAAATCTGTGGTCATTAGTCTCCTAGAACTTAGAACTACTTTTACCTAACAAACCTAAGGACATCACACACATCCATGCCCGAGGCAGGATTCGAACCTGCGACCGTAGCAGTCGCGCGGTTCCTGACAGTAGCGCCTAGAACCGCTCTGCCACCGCGGCCGACATGACGAATTAGAGGCACATTATGGAGAAGTAAGCGTTTCAGATGTCATGCTACGTCGCCCTACCATAAACAGACATGTCAAATAACAGGTTGATACATGTTGAAACAGCACAAGGCCTTCTAAAATTTAGGAAGTTCTTTAAAAAAAAACATGTGCTGAAGGAATTGATATGTGGACTGATTCACAAAACCAGATCCGTTGTTTGACGTTTACAGCACTTAACATAAATGCGTATTGGAACCTTGTGAATATTGTTTAATTTGCAAAATGAAGAAGATGAGTGAAAATGTTAAAAAAGGACGAAGAGTGAGTATGGCTGACTGGAACATTTCGCCGGACATGTTGCATAATTTTTCATCTGCGACCCTTTTATTACCAAGTGAAAAAAACGTGGTGTTCATTGTATTAACACTTTCGATGAAGCTTCTTGTTAAATGACTCCCCGAAGATTGCAGCAACAATAAATATTGCAAAATCTGTTGTGCGGGCCCGCATCTCGTGGTCGTGCGGTAGCGTTCTCGCTTCCCACGCCCGGGTTCCCGGGTTCGATTCCCGGCGGGGTCAGGGATTTTCTCTGCCTCGTGATGGCTGGGTGTTGCGTGCTGTCCTTAGGTTAGTTAGGTTTAAGTAGTTCTAAGTTCTAGGGGACTTATGACCACAGCAGTTGAGTCCCATAGTGCTCAGAGCCATTTCTGTTGTGCGGTACAAGAAGAAAAGTGCTCTCTCCTTATCTTGGAATAATATTCGGAACAAGAGGTCAGTACACACTGGAACAACTTATACACTATGCTAGGGCGTTAACACTCGATACAAGGAAGTTGCTGTTGTAATGACGGAAAACAATTCATCTCACAGGTTACAGGATCATAATAATGTGCTGTGGATTTTCTGAAACCATTTAAAGACGACACAGGTGAAGTAAATAGCTGAAACGAACCTACAATCTAAGTAGTTCTGCTTTAGTTTGACAACAACCTGCTGCGTCAATCAATATACGTGAGGTGAGTTACATTGGTGCAGCTACAAGTACTGTTTCATCATCATATGAGAGAGGTTGGATTTGTGATTAACTAGCAAAGTTAATATATGCTAACAGGAATGTGTTTTTTAATAAGTGGAACAAGTGATTAAAAATAGAGCCTTGAGTTTTCTAAGTAAGGAGGTTGTAATTACTATCAACAGTAATCGTTCATGTACAGCTGGTGCATATTGTACTATAGCCAGACGAAAGTTCGCACAACACTTTATCCAAGTGAAATACCTTTGTACCGGGTGTATCTTTAAATAGTTTTATATCACTTTCCTCTCTGTTGTTTATTAACATACAACCGGAAAGTACACTGTCATCGACACCTAGAGAAAGAGACAGAGAGAGAGAGAGAGAGAGAGATCGTTTCAAGAACTGGGACAACAGATTCCACGCTGCGGATGAAGAATACCTCTAAAGTTTGATACACGTCAGAAATGAAGATCACATCTTGAAGTCGTGGAACAGATATTAAAAATATCTGCCAGGGATGGTTGCAGTTGCAAAGCACATTTTATGTGTTCCAGTAACAAACGCACCTAGGGAACGGTGCTTTAGTAAACCTGGCATATTATTGACAAAGAAAGAAGGACTGCGACAAGCACTTTCCCAGGCTCCGAACCGTGACAGACCTTCCTTACAACGGCTCCGCGTCTACTCGACATCATCGACTTCGTCCGAATATACAGTATGGAAATAAGTATTCACACACTGGAGCGTGGAAAAGTAAACTGCCTTTATTGACAATACGAAACCAAAAACACTAATTGGATATCACTGAACACAATGGCTAGTCGCCAATGCAGCTATGCTGGTATATAGAACGAGAATGAACAAGCCTTTACAAAACAAAATACAAAAACGTCCGCCAAGTTCTCTACTGCGCTGGAAATTAGGTATTGACACACCAACAGAAAATGAGACTTCTAACAAAGCCAGAACATGTTTAATACTTCGTATGCATACCCTTCCGATGTATTACTTCTCGCAACCTCCGTGGCATGGAATTGACCAATTTTCTTGTAGTTTCCGACGCGATACCTTTCCATTCTCGAAGGAGAGCCTCTTTCAAAGAGGCCTTACTACGGATGTCGTGTTTTCTCACTCGTGTTTCCAACTCACTCCACAAGTGTTCGATGGGATTCAGGTCCGGACTCTGAACTGGTGTTTTAAGAGTGTGTGGAGTGTTGTAGAGCAACCACAGCGGGACAATTTGCGCCGTATGTTTGAGATCATTGTCCTACTGGAAGTAATAATTCCTAGGAAGACCCAAGGCGTCAACACTCTGTTGTAAGTTCTGTTCGAGAATGTTTATATACACAAATCTGCCCATGGTACCTTCCACAAACACTAACTTTCCGACTCTGGAGGCTGGCATACAGCCCATCACTCCACCACCTCCGTGCTTCACTGTGGGTTAAATGTTGTTTCGGTCGAGGTCTGTATTCGGTCTTCTCCAGACCAAGATCCTACCATAATTGTGCACGATATTAAATTTGCTTTCATTACTAAGCAATACAATATTTCAGAAGTCTTCTGTCTTGGATAAATGCTGTTTCACGAATTCCATTCGCCACTTCCTGTTCTTTTTGCTGATATAGGGCTTTCGTCTCGGGACCCTGGCTCTGATGCCCGAACGATTGAGAATGGTACGTACTGCCCTTGGAATGATGTCCTTTCGGAAGTAGTCACGTACATATGCGGATAGTGCCGGCGCTGTCGTTTTCGGATTTTTCTTGATAATTCTTAGTAGAATTCTGGTCTCTCTTGTTGTAAGCTTCTGTGGACGACCGTGTCGTTCACTGTTTATTACTACATGTCTGTCCTTATATCGCTTAATGATAGATTGCACAGTCGTTCTGGCTTCGTCCTATGATGTTCGCAATTACGGCATACGACTTGTGTTGAAGATATTGGGAGACCACGATGTTTCGTTCCTCAATGGTCGTTTCCTTCCCATTGCGGCCATTCTGCTTTTCCACGGTACCCAAGTCCGACGTGCTGTTGCTTCACGGCTGCCACACGACTACACAAGTGTGGCATGCACTCCGGGGCTGCGTCAGCCGTTTGTTTATTTTCCCAGAATAGATTTATGGCATACGAGAAGCTTCATTACCAAGAACATGGTTATCTGACGCTACATCATCGTACTTATTCGTATCGGCGCTGTGGGTGATTTACTATCGCAACACACCATCCTAGTTTGTCACCACCTACTGTATGAATATTTATTTCCATGACTGTAAGGCAGTCAGTGGCTGACGTCACTCCCGTTCCGCACGCGTCACGGCAGAGCCTCTGGAGAGAACACTTGGAGGGCACTGGAACGGTCGTTCAGGAAACGCGAAATGGTCTGCTCACTCGCCAAACTTAACACTACCATGTCTTCATACGCGGCGAAAATTAAAACAAGTGTTCCATTAGGAAACACCGATGACTCCCAAAGACACGAAATGCCTTGTAACACGGGCCTATGCTGCCACTAACTCCACATGTAACTCAACGTGCAGTACTGTTTCTCGAAAATCATTTAAGAGCAATGGTCGAGATCAACGTTTTGAGCACTTTGTATGACAGCCGTGATAATAAACACACGACCGTACGTGGGTTACGGGTTTGCTTACATCTAGTGTAATGGGGCATACATTTGTGGACTCTGTTCCCCTGACGGTGGGCAGTGGTTTGCGGGCACTTATTCTGGTGAGTGAAAGATTTTTTAAATACGATTATATACTTTTTTAGCAGCATTCGAAAGCGCTTGAAGAGACGAGTACAATGATATAATGACTATTAATTTTGAAGCTGAAACTTTTCGCAAAATAATCCGAGAAATATTCTAAGACTGATAAGGAAATCGGCCAGACTCGGCTATTGCGTTTAAACACCCTCGTCCTAGACAGCCTGGTCGTGTAAGCATTTCCACTGTTTACTCGCCTGCACTGCTGGACCAGCAGGAACTGTGTCGTCTGTTGGCAGGCCACTTCCGCTTTAAGTCTCCTCGCACGCAGGTACGTTGTGTGATGAAAAGTGTCCGGACACCCGGATGAAAATGACTTACAAGTACATGGCGCCCTCCACCGGTAATGCTGGAATTCAATATGGTGTTGGCCCATCCTTACCCTTGATGACAGCTTCCACTCTCGCAGGCATACATTCAATCAGGTGCTGGAAGGTTTCTTCGGGAGTGGCCGCCCATTCTTCGCGGAGTGCTGCACTGAGGAGAGATATCGATGCCTGGTCGATGAGGCCTGGCACGAAGTAGCGTTCTTAAACATTCCAAAGGTGTTCTGTTTGATTCAGGTCAGGACTCTGTGCAGGCTAGTCCATTACAGGGATGTTGTCGTGTAACCACTCCGCCACAGGCCGTGCATTATGAACAGATGCTCGACCGTGTTGAAAGATGCAATCGCCATCCTCGAATTGCTCTTCAACAGTGGCGAGCAAGAAGGTGCTTAAAACATCAATGTAGGCATGTGCTGTAATAGTGCCACGCAAAACAAGAAGGGGTGCAAGCCTCCTCCACGAAAAACACCACCGCCTTTGAATTGTACTGTTGGTACTACAGATGTTGGCAGATGACGTTCACTGGGCATTCAGCATACTCACACCCTGCCATCGGATCCCCACATTGTGTACCGTGATTCGTCATTCCACACAACGTTTTTTCACTGTTCAATAGTCCAATGTTTCCGCTCCTTACACCAAGCAAGGCGGCGTTTGGCATTTACCGGCGTGATGTGTGGCTTATGAGCAGCCGCTCGACCATGAAATCCAAGTTTTCTCACCTCCCTCCTCACTGTAATAGTACTTGCAGGGGATCCTGATGTAGTTTGAAATTACTGTGTGATGGTCTGTATAGTTGTCTGCCTATGTACACATTACGCCCCTCTTCAACTGTCGGCGGTTCAAAAAAAATGGTTCAAATGGCTCTGAGCACTATGGGACTTAACATCTGAGGTCATCAGTCCCCTAGAACTTAGAACTACTTAAACCTAACTAACCTAAGGACAGCACATACATCCATGCCCGAGGCAGGATTCGAACCTGCGACCGTAGCGGTCGTGCGGTTCCAGACTGAAGCGCCTAGAACCGCTCAGCCACTCTGGCCGGCCTGTCGGCGGTCTCTGTCAGTCAAGAGACGAGGTCGGCCTGTACGTTTTTGTGCTGTACGTATCCCTTCGCTTTTCCACTTCACTGTCACATCGGAAACAGTGGACCTAGGTATGTTTAGGAGTGTGGAAATCTCGTGTACAGACGTATGACACAAGTGACACCCAATCACCTGACCACATTTCAAGTCCGTGAGTTCCACAGAGCGCCCCATTCTGCTCTCACACGATATGTAGACTACAGAGGTCGCTGATATGGAGTACCTGGCAGTAGGTGGCAGCACAATGCACCTAATGTGAAAAACATATGTTTTGGGGGGTGTCCGGATACTTTTGATCACATAGTGTATTTACGCCAATGAGGAGAAGTTGGACGTGCTACTTTTATACGGCGAATGTCAATGAAATGCTGTCGAAACGGTAGGGACGTCAATCACGATCGGCGCCGCCTGTCGCTCAAGGGACCCGCTCGAATTATGAGGCCACCAATGCAAAAGTGGTTCAAATGGCTCTGAGCACTATGGGACTTAACATCTGAGGTCATCAGTCCCGTAGAACGTAGAACTACTTAAACCTAACTAATCTAACGACACCACAAACATCCATGCCCGAGGTAGGATTCGAACCTGCGACCGCAGCGGTCGCGCGGTTCGAGACTGAAGCGCCTAGAACAGCTCGGCCACACCGGCCGGCGCCACCAGAGCGAACAGGCCGATCCAGCGTCGAACAGAGACTGCAAGCGACTGAGCTCACGAAGAAGCCGTTCCTACTGCGGCGGTTATTCAGTCCGCAGCGTGTCGTGCCGAGGAATGCGGAATCAGCCAGACGAGTGTCATTCGTATCTCGCATCGATATAAATTCCAACCTCGTCATCTGTCACTGCATCGGGCGTCCAGAGGACGTGATTGGAACGTAGTACAGAACTTTGTCGCTTTGCTCTGCAGCGCCTGGGACGCGACACTGCGATTTTCCAACGTGTGCCCTTTACCGACGACGCATCGTTTACGAATGACAGTAATGAAAATTTACGTAAAGTGCGCTACTGGCCAGCTGAAAATCCACGCTGGCTTCGTCACGGAAAGCACCGACGACCGTGGAGCGTAAACGTTTGGTGCAGCACCATGGGAA
The DNA here is from genome assembly GCF_021461395.2 of Schistocerca americana. Lineage (NCBI taxonomy): Eukaryota > Metazoa > Arthropoda > Insecta > Orthoptera > Acrididae > Schistocerca > Schistocerca americana. The sequence goes on from NC_060121.1 coordinate 66,352,507, forward strand.
ACTCCATTGTGAGTTCTTCTGTCATCGCAGGGGTGTTAAATGGAAAGACGTAAGCACCCTTTCTTACGAACATGCCATCTGTTGTTTTGGAAGACGGACCACCGGATAAGAGGCACAGTACGTGGTTCCGACACGACGGCTGCCCAGCTCAGCTCGGTCTCCCCGTGGTGCACCGCAATTACGGGTGAGATGTCTCCTGACCGTCGGACAGGACGCAGTGCTACACTACAGCGGCCGGCCACGTGGCGCCATTTGACTACTCTCCATTAAGGGCAGCACTGAAAGGTGCAGCCTGCGACGAAGCCCCAGTCACACCAGACGGTGTGCGCCGTCGCATCCCCCAGGAACGCAACGACGTAACATCCAGTCTAGTGTTAGCTGTTCATCTTTCTCTCGAACGGCGGTTGCAAGCGTGCAGGTGATGGTAAACCATTTGAACACGTAGTTAAGTAAAGTGCAAAACTACGTTTCGTTAAGAAAAGTATTAATTTTGTGGCTGGCATGTCGTCAGTCATTGTGAGTAAAATGTTTATTTTAAGTGTGTTTCGATTGACTACAATTTCACGTAGTATCAGTATACACATTTGTTCAACAACAGGCGTTTTGCCTTCAAGAAGCACTCAGGCGTCTGCTGCGAACAACGGGTCAGGCATTCTTCTTCTTCTTCTTCTTCTTCTTATTATTATTATTAGTGCTAATAGGCCATCCGGCGATTACATTCCAATTTCAATTCTTCGTTCCTTGTTCTCTTTTTTTCTCCCAGTATGCCTTCATCTGCTCACTATGTTTCTTCTTTCTGTCTTCAGATCCTTTCGAACCAATCTTTTTAGCTACTCTACCTCAGAATCCTTTCATTTACAGTACATTTTCCCAAAACGCTTTTATATCTTCCACTTTCATATTGTTCCTTTCTAAATCCTGTTTCACTTCGTCGACCCAGCTTGCTGTGGGCTTCCGAAAATCTTATTAGATAATCTACTGTCTTGCATTCGAAACAGATGTCCAAAAAACACCAATCTTCTTTTTCTCATTACGTTTGAAACATATTCTATGTATTGGTATATTCCAGCATTACTTCACAATTTCCAACCTTTTGCTGCGTCTTGTGGTCCTAATATTTTCCTTGTAATTCGCCTTTCTGGTACTTCTAAATTATCTAAATTAGAGTTTAATGCCAGGCATTCGATTGCATATAGGCATTCGGGCTTGACTACTGTGTTGTAATGCCTTATTCTTGCATTTTTGGATAGACACTTTTTATTGTAGATGTCTTTGGTGATACTATACGCTTTCCCCATGTTATGCAACCCTTCCTCTATTGCAGAGTTTTTCAAAGCATTTTGTTGCATTATCTCACCTAGATACTTCTTACCCTCTCTATTTGGCCAATATCTGTTTTGAGAAATTTTGGAGCATCTTTAACATTTGATAGAAAATTTGTTTTTTCTGCAGAAATTCTTAAGCTGGTTCTGCTGGATATTTCTTCCAAGAGATTTACTTGTGTTATAGTAGATCCCACATTTTTGGAAAGTATAACAAAATCATCTACAAATGCTTCCTCTTCCTAACCTTACAGGTGAGATGCTGAGTTCAATAAGTTTTACCTTCCAAATAGTTACTATTTTCTCTAACACACAATTAATAGTAATTGGGGACAGGCCGTCACATTGGCGTACGCCTGTTTTTATATTGAAAGACGGTGAAATTTGTCCAATAAATTTTACGTTACAGAAGGTATCTTTAAGTGTTTTGCGGATTAGGTTTGCCAGTTTAGACTTTACGCCGAATTCTCGAATTATTTGATCTATAGTTTCTCTGTCAACAGAATCAAAAGATTTTTTGAAATTCAAGGACATACCAATAATATCTTTTGAATTAAGTAGTCTGTGGCGACCCCCATGATCCGTGGACCTTGCCATCGGTTGGGAGGCTTGCGTGCCTCAGCGATACAGATAGCCGTACCGTAGGTGCAACCACAAAGGAGGGGTATCTGTTGAGAGGCCAGACAAACGTGTGGTTCCTGATGAGGGGCAGCAGCCTTTTCAGTAGTTGCAGGGGCAACAGTCTGGATGATTGACTCATCTGGCCTTGTAACACTAACCAAAACGGCCTTGCTGTGGTGGTACTGCGAACGGCTGAAAGCAAAGGGAAACTACAGCCGTAATTTTTCCCGAAGGCATACAGCTTTACTGTATGGTTAAATGATGATGGTGTCCTCTTGGGTAAAGTATTCCGGAGGTAAAATAGTCCCCCATTCGGATCTCCGGGCGGGGACTACTCAAGAGGATGTCGTTATCAGGAGAAAGAAAACTGTCGTTCTACGGATCGGAGCGTGGAATGTCGGATCCCTTAATCGGGCAGGTAGGTTAGAAAATTTAAAAGGGGAGACGGATATGTTAAAGTCAGATATAGTGGGAATTAGTGAAGTTCGTTGGGGGAGAAACAAGACTTTTGGTCAGATTAATACAGGGTTATAAATACAAAATCAAATAGGGGTAATGCAGGAGTAGGTTTAATAATGAGTACAAAAATAGGAACGCGGGTAAGCTACTACGAACAGCATAGTGAACGCATTATTGTAGCGAAGATAGAAACCAGACCCACGCCTACCACAACAGTACAGCTTTATAAACCAACTAGCTCCGCAGGTGACGAAGAGATTGAAGAAATGTATGATGAGATAAAAGAAACCATTCAGATAGTGAGGGGAGACGAAAATTTAATAGTAATTGGGGACTGGAAAACAGTAGGAAAAGGAAGAGACGGAAAAGTAGTAGGTGAATGTGGAATGGGGGTAAGTAATGAGAGAGGAAGCCGCCTGGTGGAATTTTGCACAGAGCATCACTTACTCATAGCCAACACTTGGTTTAAGAATCATGATAGAAGGTTGTATACATGGAAGAGGCCTGGAGACACTGGAAGTTTCAGATAAATGACGAGGGTTGGAACTTAAACATCGGCAACTATTTATTCACAACCGATACAAAAGAGTTACATGTTTGCACCTGTTACTGTCCTTCAAAGTAGTCACCAGCGCTGTGTAGAACCCCTTGCCAACGATGTGGAAGGCATAGTATACCGTTAGCGGAGCCTGTTCTGTTGATGGTGCGAATGGAGTGGTCTACTGCCTGTCGAATCTCTGGAATAGTTCTGAAGGGAATGCCACAAAGTGGTTGCTTCATTTTGGGAATCAAATCAAAGTCACAACGACTTAAGTCCGGAGAGTATGGTGGATGGTACAGTACTTCCCCGTCCCATCGACCGAACAGAGCAGCCACAGCTTGGTGCCCGCGCATTGTCGTGCAAAATGATGGGTGGGCAGAAAGTGTCGCCGCTTCATTCGCAAAGCTGGTCGCAGGTGATGCTCCAAAAACGAACAGTAATACTGTGCATTGACGGTCTGCCGTGGAGGAACGTAATGCGTTAGGATAACACCATCACAGTAGTACACGAGAATCACCATAACTTTAGACCGCACCATTCGCACCATCAACAGAACAGGCTCTGCCAACGGTGTACTACGCCTCCACATCGCTAGCAGCGAGCTCTACACAGCGCTGGTGACTACTTTGAAGGGCAGTAACAGGTGCAAACATGTAACTCTCTTGTATCGGTTGTGAATAAATAGTTGCCACTAAATAAGTTCCAACACTCGTATATAATGTTAAGACAGAGATTTAGGAACCAGTTTTAAATTGTAAGACATTCCAGGAGCAGATGTGGGCTCTGACCACAATGTATTGCTTATGAACTGTAGACTAAAACTTAACAAACTGCAAAAAGGAAGGAGTTTAGGAGTTGGGCCTGGATAAACTGAAAGAACCAGAGGTTGTATAGAGTTTCAGAGAGAGCATTAGGGAACGACTGACAAGAACGGCGGAAAGAAATACAGTAGAAGAAGAATGGGTAGCTTTGAGAGATGAAATGGTGAATACAGCAGAGGATCAAGTAGGTAAAAAGACGAGGGCTGCTAGAAATCCTTGGGTAATAGAAGAAATATTGAACTTAATTGATGAAAGGAGAAAATATAAAAATGCAGTAAATGAAGCAGGCAAACAGGAATACAAACGTCTCAAAAACGAGATCGACAGGAAGTGCAAAATGGCTACGCAGGGATGGCTAGAGGACAAATGTAAGGATGTAGAGGCACATCCAACTAGGGGTAAGATAGATACTGCCTAGAGGAAAATTAAAGAGACCTTTGGAGAAAGGAGAACCACTTGTATGAATTTCAAGAGCTCAGATGGAAAACCAGTTCTAAGCAAAGAAGGGAAAGCAGAAAGGTGGAAGGAGTATATAGAGGGTCTATACCAGGGCGATGTTCTTGAAGATAATATTATGGAAATGGAAGAGGATGTAGATGAAGATTAAATTCCCTTAGAACTACTGATAGCCTTGGGAGAGCCAGCCCTGACAAAGCTCTACCAGCTGGTGAGCAAGATGTATGAGGCAGGCGAAACCCTCAGACTTCAAGAAGAATATAATAATTCCAGTCCCAAAGAAAGCAGGTGTTGACAGATGTGAAAATTACTGAACTGTCAGTTTAATAAGGCACGGCTGCAAAATACTAACACAAATTCTTTGCACACGAATGGAATAACTGGTAGAAGCTGACCTCAGGGAAGATCAGTTTGGATTCCATAGAAATGTTGGAACACGTGAGGCAATACTGACCCTACGACTTATCTTAGAAGATAGATTAAGGAAAGGCAAACCTACGTTTCTAGAAATTTGTAGACTTAGAGAAAGCTTTCTACTATGCTGACTAAAATGTTCCCTTTCAAATTCTGAGTGTGGCATGGGTAAAATGTAGGAAACCAAAGGCTATTTGCAATTTGTACATAAACCAGATGGCAGTTACAATAGTCGAGGGCACGAAAGGGAAACAGTAGTTGAGAAGGAAGTGAGACAGGGTTGTAGTCTATCCCCGATGTTATTGAATCTGTATATTGAGCAAGCAGTAAAGAAAACAAAAGAAAAATGTGGAGTAGGAAGTAATATCCTTGGAGAAGGAATAAAACTTTGAGGTTTGCCGATGACATTGTAATTCTGTCAGAGACAGCAAAGGACCTGGAAGAGCTGCTTCACAGAATGGGCAGTGTCTTCAAGGAGGATATAAGATGAACATCAACAAAAGCAAAACGAGGATAATAGAATGTAGTAAATTAAATCAGGTGATGCTGAGTGAATTAGATTAGGAAATGAGACACTCGAAGTAATAGATGAGATTTGCTATTTGGGGAGCAAAACAACTGATGATGGTCGAAATAGATACGATATAAAATGTAGACTGACAATAGCAAGGAGACATTTCTGAAGAAGAGAAATTTGTTAAAATCGAGTGTAGATTAAAGTGTCAGGAAGTCTTTTCTGAAAGTATTTGTATGGAATGTAGCCGTGTATGGAAGTGAAACATGGACGATAAATAGTTTAGACAAGAAGAGAATAGAAGCATTCGGAATTTGGTGCAACAGAAAAATGCTGAAAATGAGATGGGTAGATCTCGTAACTAATGAGGAGGTATTGATTAGAATTGGGGAGAAGAGGAATTTGTGGCACAACTAGACTAGAAGAAGTGATCGGTTGGTAGGATGTGTTCTGAGGCATCAAGGAATCACCAATTTAGAATTGGAGGGCAGCGTGGAGGGCAAAAATCGTACAGGGAGACCAAGAGATGAATACACTAGACAGGTTCAGAAGGATGTAGGTTGCAGTTATAAGTAGACTGTTTATGTTTTCTTATTGGCAACGTTACGTAGCGCTCTGTATGAAACTCACTGGCTGTGCTGTGTGCAGTCTGTGGCTAGTTTGCATTGTTGTCTGCCATTGTAGTGTTGGGCTGTTGGCTGTTAACAGCGCATAGCTTTGCGCAGTTGGAGGTGAGCCGCCAGCAGTGTTGGATGTGGGAAGAGAGATGGCGGAGTTTTGAAATTTGTAAGACTGGATGTCATGAGCTGCTATATATATAATGACTATTAAGGTAAATACATTGTTTGTTCTCTGTCAAAATCTTTCATTTGCTAACTATGCATATCAGTAGTTAGTGCCTTCCGTAGTTTGAATCTTTCATTTAGCTGGCAGTAGTGGCGCTCGCTGTATTGCAGTAGTTCGAGTAACGAAGATTTTTGTGAGGTAAGTGATTTGTGAAACATATAGGTTAATATTAGTCAGGGCCATTCTCTTGTAGAGATTATTGAAAGTCAGATTGCGTTGCGCTAAAAAAAATATTGTGTGTCAGTTTAAGCACAGTCCTGTATAAATTGTTCAAAGGGGACGTTTCATATGTCGACACTTAGCCGAGGATACCTCACTGGAATCTTCTGATTTTTTCATGTAGTTTGTGTAATTAGTGCAGCCTTTGTTTATTGCTAGCGCGTAATTATAGAGAGTATTTCCTTTGTAGTTGTAGTTTTTCATTGTTGTACAGCAAATCAGTTGTGGCATGCATGTAGATTTGCACCAAGTATTTCGTAGCTGCAATTAACTAGATATTATTTTCAGTGCTATGTTAATGTGTGCTTTTATTTTTGCTCTTCAAATTGTGCTTTTCTGTGTTATCGTGTGAAATATTGTGACAATAATGGCGTGTGAAAAACGTAATACTAGGCTCCAAAGTAAACTGAGAAATGACAGTGAAGACGAAAGCAGTGTGTTAGCGCCACCGAGTAATGAATTAACTAATGTTAAAAGTAGTAATTTGGTAATTGTGCATAGGGAAATGGAGCGGGCTGCAAACAATGGTGTAGACAGCGAAACAATTAGTGAACAGGGAAGCATTATCGATCGATCGGTCGCCAACAGATTGCCTCAGGAATTCGAAATGACAGGACACAATCTTGCAAATACTGTAGATTCAGGTTTTGCGTCCTCACCGTTTCTCAAATAAGTCAAGACACATTTTCTGCTTTTTAAACTGCGAATATTGCCGGTTCAAATGCATGGCCGAATAGCACTGAGGAACATGTTTCAGACACCAGTGCATTGTTATTACAATTAATGCAACAAATAGGACAAAAGCTTCAAAAGTTAGACACAATGGAACAAAATCAGAGACAAACACAGCAACAGCTTCAAAAGTTAGACACCACACTTGAACAAACACGTGAAGATTTAACTACTGAGTTACATAACATTGAATCTAAATGTCAAAAAGTCTGTAATGAAGTAAAAACACAAATTTGTGAGCATTTTCAACCTATTTTTTCGCGACATGAAAATGCATTACAGAATCACGAAGCAGCCATAAGAGAACTGCAAACCATTGTTCATGAAAATCACGACACCTTGCAAGCTAAAATTGACTCAGTTGCATCTACCGATTCGGTTACGCAACTTGCAAAAACTCAGGAAAACTTAAAGGACACAGTAGATACTCTGAAACTTGGTTCAGTAAACACATTGAGGAAATAAGTTCATTATCAGAGAAAGTAGTTGAACTTTCGGATCAGCTAAATAATTTATCTACGAAGGTAGATGATAATCTCAATGACACAAAACCGATAGTCTTTAATGACACAGAAGCGTGTGAACAAATTAGGAAATTCAAACAAAATCAGAATCAAATTAATACGCAACACCAAAGAGAAATCCGGGAAGTACAAGATCAGCTGACACAGGTAATACAAGAATTACATATTCCAGAGGACATTCGCGCTCCAATACGGGAAGAGGGACATAGAAATACGGAACAGCCACAAAATAATAACACAGGGCACTTCGGAAATTATGAAAGAAATTGGCAAGGTGCACCGAATTTTGAGATGGAACCGCCGAAACGATGTAACAATGACAGACATGCGACCCGCCGACATGATGATTTTGGCTATAAGCTGTTCATTACTACACGTAAATTCAAAACATTTAAGAATTCTGGTAACGACATTCATGCACAAGAGTGGCTTCATCAATTCTTTCATTGTTTTCCTCCCAACTGGTCATTAGAACACAGATTAGAATTTATGTGTGGCTACTTAGAGAATGAACCAGCTGTAAGAATGCGATCGGTCATTCACGATTGCCACAGTGAAGGAGAATTTTACCATGCCTTCCTCTCAGCATATTGGTCTCAAGCTACACAAGACCAAGTAAAACATAGCATCATAATGATGAAACATTTCGAACAATCAGAATTTTCCAGTCTTGTGAAATATTTTGAAGACATGTTGCACAAGAATCAGTACCTGTCATACCCATACAGCCCCTAAGAACTCATCCGCATTTGCTTAATCAAATTGCCTGAACATTTACGACATATTATTTTGGCAGGACGTTGCAAAGACGACACTGAAGCTTTTCAGGGACTCTTACAAGAATTAGAAACTGACACTGACAATCGCGGAACGCGAAAACAGGAACACAACAATTATAGGTCACATCCGTCGCAATTCCGCGATGAAAGAAATAATAACTGGACGCGACAAGGCTATTCTCACAACACAAATCGTGACCAAAACAGACATCACCCGTATGACAACCGTTGGCAGAGTAGTAATAATTACAGGGAAACATCACCTCTCCGCAGTAATGACTATGACAGAGACAACCATAGAAACAGACAATTTGCGAACCAAAATAATTATTATCAAGGGAGACAGAATAACTTCAGACGCAACCGTCCACCACGCAGTTACGATTCCGGGAGAAATTCTCCACCACATGACCGACAAACAAGAAACTATGTAAACTACCGACAAAACGACAGACCTGAATTCCATCAGAACTGGCGAGCTTCAAACAGGGCAGGGCCTTCTCGTCAAGGTGAATTTGTAGAAGTTAGGTCTCCTAATCCCAATAACGACGCGCGCCAACAAAGAAACAGACAATGACCCACCCGCACCGCAGGCAGCCACGTGCGCCGGCTGGCTCAGAGAAAAATAACATAGACGCTAACCTTGAGAAAAATTCCAGTGTTCTTTACCGACGTATACCGCATGACAATTGCATTCAAGTTCAAACTCTGAGTACTATGAAGAGTAAAGGATTTCACCACACTTCACATACAAAGCCGCTTATTGAGTGATAATCTGTTTTTTTAACTTTGTATTTGCCATATAACTTTTCACTTTATGTTACTAGTATGCTTTGTCAGACTTAGAAACTGTTAACATGCAACAATGTTTGACGTTAAATATCCAGTCAAGAACCAAGAGAACATATTTAAACAGAAATTACGAATGCATTGTTATTGTGAACAGACGACACAGTGTTATTGTGTGTGTACATTCTTGCTCGTTAGTTGCACGATTACGTAACGACTATAAGGCTCACATACTTAGAACATTTACCACTACTGCTAATGAGATTTTAATGCAACATTTTGGTTTACTTGAAAATACATTCTGGATTTAAAGTACTTTCTGTGAGATACCAGATGACACAGTGGTAGTTATGTGACAGCTACACGATTTTATCACGACGCTACTAATGAGTGACAATTTACAATGTTGCTTTTGCGGTGTTTTTGTTGTATGCCTGCACAGTTTTATGTATTATTCTGGAAAGTAAAACATGTTTTAGTAGTAACTTTTGTGGTATAGCTACATGGAGACAGCCTTTTCCGTAGCACAACAATACGTTACAGCACAGTACTTTCTTCATCATGGCAATAAGCGTAATAACTAAGATATCTATACGCAAAGCATTTCACATTTGTTTATCATGAGGTAAGTACATTGACTTCTGCAGAACGTAGGTTTCGGAGAACGATAACTACGACACTTCCACAGAGATTATCTTCCAACAAGACGCACAGTTTAGCGCTACAGTACACGTATTTGAGTGATTAATTTTGTACTTAAAACATTTATTTTTAAAGATATTTGAAATACACTCCTGGAAATGGAAAAAAGAACACATTGACACCGGTGTGTCAGACCCACCATACTTGCTCCGGACACTGCGAGAGGGCTGTACAAGCAATGATCACAAGCACGGCACAGCGGACACACCAGGAACCGCGGTGTTGGCCGTCGAATGGCGCAAGCTGCGCAGCATTTGTGCACCGCCGCCGTCAGTGTCAGCCAGTTTGCCGTGGCATACGGAGCTCCATCGCAGTCTTTAACACTGGTAGCATGCCGCGACAGCGTGGACGTGAACCGTATGTGCAGTTGACGGACTTTGAGCGAGGGCGTATAGTGGGCATGCGGGAGGCCGGGTGGACGTACCGCCGAATTGCTCAACACGTGGGGCGTGAGGTCTCCACAGTACATCGATGTTGTCGCCAGTGGTCGGCGGAAGGTGCACGTGCCCGTCGACCTGGGACCGGACCGCAGCGACGCACGGATGCACGCCAAGACCGTAGGATCCTACGCAGTGCCGTAGGGGACTGCACCGCCACTTCCCAGCAAATTAGGGACACTGTTGCTCCTGGGGTATCGGCGAGGACCATTCGCAACCGTCTCCATGAAGCTGGGCTACGGTCCCGCACACCGTTAGGCCGTCTTCCGCTCACGCGCCAACATCGTGCAGCCCGCCTCCAGTGGTGTCGCGACAGGCGTGAATGGAGGGACGAATGGAGACGTGTCATCTTCAGCGATGAGAGTCGCTTCTGCCTTGGTGCCAATGATGGTCGTATGCATGTTTGGCGCCATGCAGGTGAGCGCCACAATCAGGACTGCATACGACCGAGGCACACAGGGCCAACACCCGGCATCATGGTGTGGGGAGCGATCTCCTACACTGGCCGTACACCACTGGTGATCGTCGAGGGGACACTGAATCGTGCACGGTACATCCAAACCGTCATCGAACCCATCGTTCTACCATTCCTAGACCGTCAAGGGAACTTGCTGTTCCAACAGGACAATGCATGTCCGCATGTATCCCGTGCCACCCCACGTGCTCTGGAAGGTGTAAGTCAACTACCCTGGCCAGCAAGATCTCCGGATCTGTCCCCCATTGAGCATGTTTGGGACTGGATGAAGCGTCGTCTCACGCGGTCTGCACGTCCAGCACGAACGCTGGTCCAACTGAGGCGCCAGGTGGAAATGGCATGGCAAGCCACTCCACAGGACTACATCCAGCATCTCTACGATCGTCTCCATGGGAGAATAGCAGCCTGCATTGCTGCGAAAGGTGGATATACTTTGTACTAGTGCCGACATTGTGCATGCTCTGTTGCCTGTGTCTATGTGCCTGTGGTTCTGTCAGTGTGATCATGTGATATATCTGACCCCAGGAATGTGTCAATAAAGTTTCCCCTTCCTGGGACAATGAATTCACGGTGTTCTTATTTCAATTTCCAGGAGTGTACAATGACACAATGGTTTTCCGTGATACATTTCATTATATTGCTGAAATCTGTAACACCTGAGGGTATAATTACATTAATCCTCAGGGGGGTACACGCTTACTTTGTGTACCATAGTTTGGCAAGCACAAGGAGCCCTAGCTAATATGGTATTTGCTTATACAACTTTACACATCGGTACCATATTTCTCTGACACATAAATTACACAGCTATCTGATCATTTAACTGAGAGAGACATACATTTTTTTTACTACATCAGTGACACATGTTTATGCAATTACACCGTTGGATAACTTCACACTTATGAAACTGTATTTTGTATGTACTTTGTGAACTCTTCATATTTTTTCAGAATCACTTTGATACTATGAGAGCTTTGAATGATGTATTTGGTATGGGATCTTGATTTTTAAAGTACGTTTGAGGTAGATGACACGATTGAAATGAGCAGAGAATTTTTTTTAGGTTTTGAAATTATTGGAGGAAGCTATGACGATTTTGAGATTTGGCTGAGGTTTTATGATGTTATGATGACGATGTGTATTACGCTGTTGCGGTATGTTTATGATCAATAAGCTGATGCTATATCAGGAATTTGATTGTGCTACGTATTTATTATGATGAAATATTGAAGAAGTGTCGATGAATATGTATATGTCTAATAAAGCAAGGAATAATGAGTAGTGGTTAGGGACTCTGGTTTGGAAACCGAGAATCGTACTTTAAGAGTTATGAAATGTGTGTATATGCATGAATGTATCACTATGCTGGCGAAAATTTTTTGGACGCTGTTATATTTACAGGATTTTGTTTCTACACGTTTGTAACGCAAATTCTCGACCTGTGAAATTTTTTATATGAGACTGTCACTAGTGCAAACTGGTGTCGTAAATATTTCGGTAAGAAAGCCAAGTGACCTTGACGTAATGCGTCTTGAGCGGCCAGCTGTGTCAGACGCCTGGAGAAAAAGCCATTAGTGTGTTTACTTTCTTTATTTTCGCAAAGTTATGACCTGTCCATCGTTCATTGACGTCTCTGTTCACTGTAATAAGTTTAGTGTCTATGTTTTGCGACCGCACCGCAAAACCGTGCGATTAGTAGACGAAAGGACGTGCCTCTCCAATGGGAACCGAAAACATTTAATCGCAAGGTCATAGGTCAACCGATTGCTCCACAGGAAAACACGTCTGATATATTCTATACGACACTTGACAGGAATATGTTGTCGACCCACCTAACTTGTAAACTTGGTGAATGGGTAAAAAGATTTTTCTACCTTGCCCGATTTAGGTTTTCTTGTGGATGTGATAATCACTCCCAAAAAAGTGATGAAAACACAAGAGTTTGTCTCATAAACTGCAACAAATGAATGCAACAGTTTCACAGTCGCACAGTTTTCCCTGTGCTCTGGCAAAACATATGTTTTTAACGTTTTCAAATTTTTCCGTGTGTACACCGTTAAATCCTGCATATGTCCAAGCAAATCTGAACATGTCCTGGAACTTTGGAGAGCGAAGTTGATTGTGTGTGTGTGCCTGAACTTTGATAATTGCCTGAAAATAAGAAATTAAAATTTTCACTCGTGAGAAGACTTGAACCAAGGATCTCTCGTTCCACAGCTGCTCACGCTAACCACAGCGCTACTGAGCTGCTATTGTCCTTAATATTGCCTATGTTAAGCATGGACCACTCAGTCTGTATATTTTGCTTATTTTTTTCATAGTTCCACACAACTTCTTCCTGTTTTCTCGATTGATCTGTGTTCAGTTTCTCAAGGCCTATCCACTGTACCAACTTATAACTAAATCTGAGGGGGGTGCGATGGGGAGGTTCCCTTGTCAGAGCCGAGCCGACTGTCGTTATGTATCCGATTCCCGGCAACCTCACAATCACCAGACTCACGGCTGCTGGTCGACTTACTGCCAGCGTTGTATTGCAACAAGTTTAATTTAATATGCTGCTCTTTGTTACAATAAATTAAGTACTGGATTTGAAGATAGCAGTCTCCATTACGTTCATTCACGAACTCCTGTGACTTCAGCGTTCGATACATGATGGGGATTTCCAACTTTAGCAAGACAAACGCTATTTTTTTCACAGAGGAGTTCAGATGCATCATACAATTTCACCCTCTAACGGTAAAGTGAAGTTTCCTAACATAAACGGTAAGGTGGGGTTGGATCAGACCCCCCCCCCTCCAAATATCGATTTTTCGGGGTAAAATAAAAAATGAATAATGGGAAAAGTTTTACTGTCAATTAAACACACATAATATTTGTTATAACAACATGTGTTTTCATTTTTATAGTCAATAATTAAGAATATAAAGTACTTTGGGAAAAAATATGAACTAGATTACAAAAAAAATACCTTAATAGAAGTATTCTCTATAAAATTATTGAAAATAGTAAAAACCAATAGATTCAGTCATCAACTAGGAACCTGAGTGCTTTAGAAATTCTAAAGATAGGAACTAAATGAGAAACATCTATTACTAATTGTAGAAAATAATTATAGTGTCAGCAGTTTCGAAATATAAAGTTCTCAATAATAAACGTTTTTTCACACATAATATAATAGGAACAAATAATAAATGTATAATGTTATCCTGGAAACGATCACATACAGCCCTGAAAATACATACTTATCACATATCAGTTTCTTTACAGCCAGGGCATATAATAACTTTATGCTCCCCACATATAGAACGATTAGACTTACTACAAAAAACATTCCCCTTCCTATCTTTTGATCTGTCACAAAAATCACATCTTTTCTTTAGTGGCTGTGCTTGAGTAGGCTTGTCTAATTCTATTGGTTCTTTTTCTGAAAGTTTTCCAATAGACGAACGGAGCTCATGGGGACGACGTGTGTTATTCAACCTCTTTTCCATAAGAAGTTTTGTCAAAGAGAGCGCAAGATTTTTGAGAAATTCTCTCGTCATTTGAAAAGCTGTCCATTTTGCTATTGCTTTTGTAAATGATAGAACTATTTATAGCAGCAATGTCTAAAATAGCATAAAAGTACCGCATGGGCCATCTTCTCGATTTTCTTTTTGTGGTCCTGCTGTGGCAAAGCGTATCTAATACATCGACCCCTCCTTTAGTTAGATTGTAGAACTCCACAAATTCAGGCTTATTTGATTTTTCATTTATCTCTCCAGAGAAATGCATAGACGATATCAGTAAAACTTTTTTATTTCTGCTTGGGGTGAATGTCGTCCAGATACACAAATGTTGAAGAGCCTACTGGAGCGGAAAGCAGCATTGATGGTGGCATTTGCGGTTTGTTCCTCCTCAGTGCACCTACAAATGTGAGTTTCTTTTGGAGGAGGGCGTCAGTCACCTCCAGTCAGGAGAGCCAATTGTCCGCTGTAATGTTTCTATTAGAACCCCTGATAGATTCCGTCAGGCGCAAAACATACTGGGCAGGTAAAGGCAAATCTCCAGGTCTCCTCTTTATTCTGTTGTCCTTGCCAGTGTATGGAATGCCACGCAAAAAATAGAATGTCCTTGTGTCGCATAGTGACATTATTTTCAATCCATTTTTGTCGGATTTCGATGGGATATACGTTATGAATGGGCAGGCACCCCGAAAACACAGTAGAGTCTCATCTACTGTGACATATTCAGATGGACTATAATTTTTTTCACTGTTAGATTCATACATGTCCCACACTTCTCTGAAAGCCGCAAATTTGTCGCTGATTTTTCTGGCCTCTCTGGTGGCTTTATCATCGAAGCGGAGGTTTTCTAGAAGAAATGCAAACCTTTTCTTGCCCATAGTGCAACGGAATACCGGAGGCCCACAGGTTGCTGAGATCATCTCATCTACGCTGAGCATAGACACCACTCATGAAGAGAAGGCCCTTCAACCCTTTTATTTCAACGCTCTCTGTTGGTGAATGAAACCACTGGACCGTATTGTACTTTTGCCTAGATTTCTCGATTTCAAGATTTGTGTACAAAAAATTTTTTCTACAATTTTCGAATTATAAATAATAAAATATTTCCAATTCACTAGTGACCCCCCTTGCTTGCCCAGGTGGACTAGGGGGATGAGTAATAATATTTGACGCTGGTGTCCTAGAAAATTTGGAATGGATGGGTTTGTTGGTCCATATTGTCTCTAAGTCTTTACCTAGCTCAAAATTTCGCTCATCATCTACATCTGACTGAGAATTATCAAACCCGACTTCTCCTGGCGCACAATGCAATACATCATCCTCGTCATCAGTATTTGATAATATATCATCCTCGGTTTCTGAACAGTTTTCTGCATCGGTATTGACGCCATCTTCTGACTCAGTCTCCTGCCGGAGAAGCTCGTTGTATACCTCCTCAGGAGTTCTAAGGAGTTGAGGCGCCATTTTAGTAAGATACTAGAAGAGAAACCAAAAGATAGATGTAATATAAACATCAATATGAGGTTGAATCCTTCCCACAAAAGAAACTAATAAGTGTGACGTAAACAGTAAGGTGGGGTCGGATCCCACCCGAGCGCGGGTATTGTAGGTTTCGGATAGAGAGGATAGCTGCACGTCACTCACCAGACTGACGTTGCCTCCTCGGCGTTCTCGGGACGACTGGCTGGCAGGGTAGCTGGAACCACAGCGCTCTCAGAAAAGGGAGTGGGGAGTTATAGGCAAAACAGACTCGCTGGGGTCGGATCCAACCCCAAGGCTGTGTTCACTGGCGGGACCGGAAATCAGCGACAGGATGTTGTTCGATTACAGGAGGTAAGAGAATAACTTACTCAAACAATGAAATCAATTAATTTACGTCGGTTCAAAAGACACGCGCTTATTGGAGCACCAGTCACCAGTAACCGGAAATCGTCTCTCCGATGAGAGGGTGGGTGCTGTCGTGGACCCCGCTTATGGTGCCGTAGTTATCGGAGAGAGTCGTCTGCTGAACGTAACTCTGAGCCACATTTCTGGATGCGGAGAGAGAGAGAGAGAGAGAGAGAGAGAGAGAGAGAGAGAGTGTCACGTGCGGCCCTGAGAGCTACGAACTTGGAGTTGTCTGTTCTCTCTGCTCATCTAGGTCAAGTTCACCATACTCGAAATACAGCTATTCACAGTAGCCTCAGAATTATCGTGTAATCAACGCCGTAGCTCTACGTTCACTCACACATGCTGCATATTTTAGGTTTTAAGGTTTTTCCACACAGTGACTCTTGGTGTACAATGCAGTAATAATTTAGTACAGGATGAGCTAAAAAGTTTTCGAGCAAGCGTACACCCCGTCGACTTAAGCCATCATTGACTTTACTGTAATCTTCCTTTATATTTTTGTAGGCATAATATTACTTTTGAAATGTTTCTAATCCTCATGTTTTAGCTCCAATGTCTCCAGACTGGCAAGATCTGCAAAGACATTAAAATTACTAATTGCAATTATAAAAGTTGTGTACTGGGGCAACATCGCGCACGTCCGTTGATCCATCAGAAGCTAGAGAAGAGAAAGTACGAGGTAGGACAGTTGCTGACATATGTCCTGAGAGAATTCCTCGTTTCGTCTCGTAACTGGCTGCCTCGATACAGCAGTTTTTTTAGCTTTCATTTCAACACCCATATAACCAGACAGCGTGCAAATAGTTGGACACCAAGTATAACAGTACCTTCCCCATCAGAAAGAAGTTTATCTTATTTCACTAATGGTAAAGAAGATTCATATGTCGCTTATGTCATCGTCAACTGTTCGCAACTTACATATAATTTGTCTTTTTCTGGCCCTCCATTTTTCTAAGTCACAAATTCTTACCGTACGTCAGACACAAGTACAAGCTTCAAATCTTCCTTGTTAGTCTGATTTTGTGCTCTGTAGTGTCTATCAGAGTCATGTCTTCTGTTATGTGAAAGAGTATATAAGGAGACAACGAAAAGTCTGTTCCCAGCGGATGCGATATAAAAAAAAATAAGGATCTCCAAACTATGAAGTGAAGTCCTCGAAAAATTCTGCTATAATTAATTTCTGGCGTTCAATACGCAGCAGACATTTCCTAGAGCTAACATCATTTGCACATAGTTTCTCTCTCTCTCTCTCTCTCTCTCTCTCACACACACACGCACACACACACACTGTCTTCGGATCTCACTCTTCGCATCCTAGCGTGTGTCATACTAAAAGTTGGAAAATCCCAGTATGTATCGAACACTGCAGTAAGAGGAATTCGTGAAAGCACGTTACAGAGACTGCTATATTCAGATCCGGTACTTAATTTATTGTAGCAAAGAGTATCAAATTAAGTTAAAGTCGTTGTAATACAACGCAATAAGTAGACTAGAGGGGCCAGGTGCCGTTAGACCGCTGTGGTTGTCTGTCGGCAGTCGGGCGCACAACGACAGAGGACGCGACGTGCGCCCACGTGCACCTGCACGCAGGGACCACAGCTAGGGCAGCGGCGCTCAGCTTCCGATCCAAAAGCTGTATAACAGTGTATCGTGTCCCACATAAACGCAATCATAAATATGTTGACAGGAAATTGCTCTTGGGGTGCTCCACAGAACCGTGATAACAATTTTATTTTCACAAATCGTCAAATAAGTTTTTTTCAGCATTAAAATTTTCCAAGTTACTAGTGTTTTCTTCGCGAAATTCTACAGAACCATTTGCAAAGAGAACTTGAAAACATATCAAGAACTTTGGAAAAAAATGTAGATTTCTCGAAAATCTGTTGCCAGTTTCACAGCTGTTAGTTCAGCTATTCATAATTTTTTCGCAAAATTCTGCAGGACTATTAAACAATTTTACAGAGAACTCTAGAGTTACAGCATACGTTTCAAAAACTATGAAACAATGGGGTGGCAACTTCAGATGACTCAGGCAGAGGGCTGGAAGAGGCATCCCCAGCAGCACGCTCACTGCGGCCAAAACTGAAATACGTAGTACTTAACAAAACACTAAATTCGTTTCAAAAAGAGCTGCAGGAAATGTAAAGACGGCGTTGAAGCAGCAATCGAGGCACGATTACAACAAGACACACCTACGTACACAGTCCGCAAGCCGCTGTACTGTGCAAGGCGGAGGGTACCTTGTACCACTACTAGCCATTTCTTTACTGCTCCACCCACAACCTACTGGTAGCAAACCTAGCAGCACGCCAGTGAGCTGCTTCGATGTCTTCCTTTAATCCGGCCTGGTAGGGACCCACGCAAGCGAACAGTACTCGAGAATGGGTCGCACTACCGCTCTATACGCTGTCCCTTTTATTGAAAAGTTTAGCTGATAAATAAGAGAGACAGCGTATAGAACAGTAGTGCGACCCATTCTCGAGTACTGTTCGCTTGTGTGGGTCCCTACCAGGTCGGATTAAAGGAAAACATCGAAGCAGCTCAATGGCGTGCTGCTAGGTTTGCTACCAGTAGGTTGTGCCCGTTCCATTCCATACCAGTTTCGAACGGTACGCCCAGATATTTAATCGTCATAACAGTGTCAAGCACACAAATTATCTCGTAGTTGGCGTACAGAGTAGAAAGTTCAGTTCAGACGCCAGCTAGAGATAAGACGTTCTCAACAATCAGTCACCCACTTGCGGATTTCGAAACATGTTTGCCAACAGGATCCGTGTCTTTGTTGTAACTGAGTCATTAGTTGTTCAGTCTTCGTCACAGATGCTTCAGTGACGTTTATTGTCAACTGTCTTCTATTTTCCTCTTAAAATGGCTGGCAGTAGAAGGAAACTTAGTGATGTAGGACTTGAACATCTAGCTAACACGAAAGAATCGGAATGGGACGAGTTTATGGACGAATTCGAGGATGGCAGAAGCCTCTGCGATCCATCTTCACGTGACCATTCGAGTCGGGATTCAGGTGCCGACTATAATAACTGCAATATTGAAGGCGAGCAGGTTGGTCCAGTATATTACGAATAACAATTACGACTGGAGTGACATTACTCAAGATCCACCACTATTTTTGTTCAACGACGCTGTCGGATTGAATTAGACATACAAATTTTGACATCAATGGACTTGGTGATTTTTTTCCCCGAAGAGTTCGTAACGTCATTATGTGAACAAACAAATGCGAGCTAGGAAGAAGAAAAACGTAGGAGGAGAAGATCAGCCAGGCTCTGGAGAAGGTGGATGGCCCACAGATGGGACCTTGTTGTTTTCCACCGACAGAACATCGCTGGAGTGCAACTCCTTTTTACAGTGTCACGTTCGGGAGATCTATTACGAGTAGAGACAGATTTCAGCTGTTACTTAGATATCTACAGTCCTTAGACAACTCATTGCAATTCACTGATCGACTCTAGAAAATTAGACAAGTACTAGACCATTTCAATTGCATCACGAGCAGTAATTACGTTCCAGAGTCTCTACACTGACAAATCAATAGTGGAGTGACATTACTCAAGATCCACCACTATTTTTGTTCAACGACGCTGTCGGATTGAATTAGACATAAAAAATTTGACATCAATGGACTTGGTGACTTTTTCCCCGAAGAGTTCGTAACGTCATTATGTGAACAAACAAATGCGAGCTAGGAAGAAGAAAAACGTAGGAGGAGAAGATCAGCCAGGCTCTGGAGATGGTGGGTGGCCCACAGATGGGACCTTGTTGTTTTCCACCGACAGAACATCGCTGGAGTGCAACTCCTTTTTACAGTGTCACGTTCGGGAGATCTATTACGAGTAGAGACAGATTTCAGCTGTTACTTAGATATCTACAGTCCTTAGACAACTCATCGCAATTAACTGATCGACTCTAGAAAATTAGACAAGTACTAGACCATTTCAATTGCATCACGAGCAGTAATTACGTTCCAGAGTCTCTACACTGACAAATCAATAGTGGAGTGACATTACTCAAGATCCACCACTATTTTTGTTCAACGACGCTGTCGGATTGAATTAGACATAAAAAATTTGATATCAATGGACTTGGTGATTTTTTTCCCGAAGAGTTCGTAACGTCATTATGTGAACAAACAAATGCGATCTAGGAAGAAGAAAAACGTAGGAGGAGAAGATCAGCCAGGCTCTGGAGATGGTGGGTGGCCCACAGATGGGACCTTGTTGTTTTCCACCGACAGAACATCGCTGGAGTGCAACTCCTTTTTACAGTGTCACGTTCGGGAGATCTATTACGAGTAGAGACAGATTTCAGCTGTTACTTAGATATCTACACTCCTTAGATAACTCATTGCAATTCACTGATCGACTCTAGAAAATTAGACAAGTACTAGACCATTTCAATTGCATCACGAGCAGTAATTACGTTCCAGAGTCTCTACACTGACAAATCAATAGTTTGTGGCACGGCTGTATGTTTTTCAGCCAATATATAAAGAACCATAACGCCAAGTCTGGTGTAAAAAACTTGTTAACTCTGTGAATTTAATGGTGTGATTCTGATAATAAAAATCTCTTGCGGCATGGGTCGTCCATCTAAAGTTGTTTTACACCTGAGGGAAACCTTCTTGTACAAAGGATTCGTGCTTCATCTGGACACTTTTTATGAGTCTGTATCACTTACGAAACTGTTGTCGACTTGCAAACCCTATGTGTGTGGAACATTATATAGCGACAGAAAGGAAATCTCAAAGTCGTTGGTTAGTATGAAACTGAAGAAAGGTGAGGTGGCGTGGAAAAGAAATGACAATGTCGTTGTTTGCAAATCGAAGGACGAAAGAGAATTCCCGATCATTTCTAATATGCAACGTTCCAAAATGGTGGAAATTCGAAACGGGAAAGTTGCCTCGAAAACGAACAAAGCCAGTGACTACGGCAGTGGCGCGGCAGGTGTCGATCAGTCAGATCAAGTGCTGTCGTATCGTTCAGCCTTGCGAAAACTATTAGACGGTTTAGAGAAAAATTTACCCGGGCATTGACAGGGAGTGAGATGCCAGACACTCATATGGAAATCGCGGCAGGCGGCAGCTTTCAGTATTTAGAGGCAATGCCCGCCACCGAGAACAAAGTGCGGGTGTGCCCGCAACAAAACAAACGCCGTGAATCGCGGTACTTTTGTCCCGTTTGTGAAGAACCGCCCGATCTCTGCGTGGAAGGATGGTTCGAGACATCTCATCAATAAAAAAACTTTATTTTTATTTCCATCAGCGACACGAAGGATACATTTTACTTCTAAAACTAAAATGTTTGTACCAACTTCCGTATGTACATTTCTGGAAATAAAAATTCTGTTCCACCGTGCTTATCCCTGACGCTCGAAACCTATAAATAGCACGTATTTGCAACGAAAGTCTGAGTTTAGACGGGAACTCGTAGTGGGCGCCAGTGGGCAGGCCGCCAGTCAGTGTGTTAACAAGTCTCCGTCTGGGAACCCACCCCGTGTGCTCGGTAACAGTCTGCAGCGGGCCACCGTGTCAGGCGCTCACCGGAAACCTAGGAACGTGGCGTCCGCACGTTGCTCTTCATCCACGGTTCGCAGGATTTCATAAGAGCTGAGTTCCGCACGAGCGATGCTTACTAAATCCGTCCTGATATGTGGACACAGCTCTTCCGTCTCAAATGTAAAGTCGAAGGCAACCAGTATGAGGACGGCTTTCAACTGCGGTAGCAAATACGAGCTTTAAATACAGAATCAGTAGTTGTTTTATTTTTTATTTTTTATTTTCGGTCATCAGTCTTCTGACTGGTTTGATGCGGCCCCCAACGAATTCTTCTCCTGTGCTATCCTCTTCATCTCAGAGTAGCACTTGCAACCTACATCCTCAATTATTTACTGGATGTATTCCAATCTCTGTCTTCCTCTACAGTTTTTGCCTTCTACAGCTCCCTCTAGTACCATGGAACTCATTCCCTCATGTCTTAACAGTTGTTCTATCATCCTGTCCCTTCACCTCTCCTCTCCTATTCTGCACAGAACCTCGTCATTCCTTACCTTATCAGTCCACCTAAGTTTGAACATTCGTCTGTAGCACCACATCTCAAATGCGTCGATTCTCTTCTGTTCCGGTTTTCTCACAGTCCATGTTTCACTACCATACAATGCTGTACTCCAGATGTACATTCTCAGAAATTTCGTCCTCAAATTACAGCCGGTGTTTGATATTAGTAGACTTCTCTTGGCCAGGAAAGCCCTTTTTGCCACTTCTAGTCTGCTTTTGATGTCCTCCTTGCTCCGTTCGTCATTGGTTAATTTACTGCCTAGGGAGCAGAATTCCTTAACTTCATCTACATCGTGACCATCGATCCAGATATTAAGTTTCTCGCTGTTCTCATTTCTACTACTTCTCGTTACATTAGTCGTTCTTCAATTCACTCTCAGTCCATACTCTCTTCTCATTAGACTGTTCATTCCATTCAGGATGTAATTCTTCTTCACTTTCACTCAGAATAGCAATGTCATCATCGAATCGTACCATTGATACCCTTTCACCTCGAATTTTGATTCCACTCCTAAATCTTTCTTTTATTTCAATCATTGCTTCCTCGATGTACAGAGTGAACAGTAGGGGAGAAAGACTACATCCTTGCCTTACACCTTTTTTAATACGAGCACTTCGGTCTTGGTCGTTCACTCTTATTATTCCCTCTTGGCTGTTGGTACATATTGTATATGACCCGTCTGTCCCTATAGCTTACCCCTATTTTTCTCAGAATTTCGAACATCCGGCACCATTTTACATTGTCGAACGCTTTTTCCAGGTCGACAAATCCTGTGAACATGTCTTGATTTTTCTTTAGCCTTGCTTCCATTATTAACCACAACGTCAGAATTGCCTCCCTCGTGCCTTTACCTTTCCTAAAGCCAAACTGATCGTCATCTAGCGCATCCTCAATTTTCTTTTCCATTCTTCTGTATATTATTATTGTCAGCCTCTTGGATGCATGCGCTACTAAATTGATTGTGCGATAATTCTCGCACTTGTCAGGTCTTGCCGTCTTCGGAATTGTGTGGATGAAGTTTTTCCGAAAGGCAGATGGTATGTCGGCAGACTCATACATTTTACACACCAACGTCAATAGCCGTTTTGCTGCCACTTCCTCCGACGATTTTAGTAGCAGTTATAATGTGAAAAAACTGTAGTTTTTGGTGTAAGCAGTGGGGGCTACTAGCTAATACCTCGTTACACTCCGGGGTAACGCTCACAGAAAGGACGGGAACCACTGGTCAAGGCTAAGACTGTGGTCACAGTGGCGCCGGTAACGGACGATCCGAAGGTGTATTGAAACTAACTGGTAGGCAGAATCTTTATCGGAAATTTCAGGCGTAAATTATAATCTCAAAAAATAATTTGTCGGAGTAAGGTCGGCGTATCTTTTTCGTATAGTTATTGTACTGGATCTTTTTTGGGTTGTAGTAGATGTCTACAAATTGTTGTTCCGCTTACTAGCGTGTTTGTTTCAGTAGGTTAGTGATTTTGTTATGCGAAGTGATTTGCATGTGTGGTGCACGTGTTTCCACTTTTCAGTGCTTTATGTGCACGGAGTAAGTTATTGTAAAGTTTATGTATGTCTCACACGCATGCGAAATGACAGTCATTGAACGTTAATTGACGTAGCTGCTCATCAAATACACAAACAGAGTGTCGTCATTTTGCTTTTCAAGCTCAGCATGTGTCATCCCGAGAATGCAACAGACCGTTTATCCCTTCGTCTCACATGTCCATAAAACTTGCCTGGATATCCGACTGCCGAGGGCGGAGTGTACTGTACTCGGCACTTTGCTTTCCAGGCGGGTGCAGCTCGTGCACATGCGCCCGGCGTCTTTAGTGGCAAAAGCCGCGCAACGCAGTCTCGCCTCCGAGCACACACGCATCGTGACATCGGTCTCGCTCTCGGAAGCTAAAATACTGTATATTCTAACCGCCTTCACAGAACAAACCTAACCTATGAATGTATAACCTCGTCCATCCCGCCGAAAACTGGCGGAGGACACACCGTCACCGAACTGTCTGCCGATGTTATCGGCCGATCTCAGGCGACGGCATCTGGCGTTCATTCTCGGTGCCGCTGTGAAGGCAACCTAAGTTAAACTGGCCAATTTGAGGGGAACGCTAATTGTACCGAACTCATGTTAGTGTGGCCTCAGCAGCTGGAGCCTGCGGTCATGTGCGTGTGAGTTGAATTTGTGTGTGTGTGTGTGTGTGTGTGGGTGGGTGTCTGTGTTGGCCTTATCGGCCGAAAGCACATTTTCACACAGCCCTTTTGTTGTGCCTATTTGCGACTCAGCATCCCCTCTATACGGCGAGTAGCAACTATCCATTTCATAATGTTATTGAATTCATTTTAGAGTAAGTGACGAAGGGGATTAAAAAGAAAGTATCTGCGAGTGTGGACTTGCTGAGGTGCATATTACTGCAGAACAGTCAATACTGTCAACGAATTTTTTATTTCAGTATAATGGTGATATGATAATGTTTTGCTTTAGTCATTGAGTGTAAATATCAGGTTGAAGCGGAAATGTATTTGTGGCTTTAGAGATTTGAAGCTACTCTTGACCCAAATTAAAATTACGCAATTATAAAAGTGTTCGTACTGGCGCTGTGATCGACCAACGAGTGCTTTGCACAGTAGGACAGAGTTCGGTTACAGGTTTCGTTACTTATTGGAACTGTGGTCGTCAGTATTGGTGCGGCCCGCGGCTCACAGCCACATTTTATAACAATTCTAGCGACCCGCCCTGGTTTCGCACAGGCAACACCGACAGTCTTACTGCCAGACCAAACGTCAGCCGTAGCCGTAATAGTGATTGCATACGGTGGGAGATCCGCAGTGAACAGTTGTCGTCCAAAGCGCTGGGCGAGTTCATTCGTTTGTTCAGAAGGGGAGGCCGTTGCCATCTTTCGGTCGGTCGGCGATGACAGAATCGACGCGTACGCCGTGCAGTCTTTCTCAAACGTTTTTCCAGAAACTATTGGGTAAAAAGTTTCATTTTTATTTACTTGTAGCTTTATATGTCAGGTTAATTATGCCCATCATTTCGTTAATAGTCACAGTTATTGTGATATTCACGTGGAAGTTAGACACTGCGTGAAAAAGTTTGCAATGAAAAATAGGGGTCGCTATGATTTTGGGTCTGGTCCATATTACGTAGTATGTTGTTGCGTACGGAATTTAACTAACATATTGAATTTTTCTTTAGACTTGGTTGGAGCTCTCTGTCTGTCACCAATCTCGAAAAAAATTACATGACGTAGCGCATTCATTTGCGATCGCACAGCGCCAGCGGTAAAGCCGGAGTGAAACATCCACAACATTTTTCTCAAATTTCATAAATTGCCTCAGATATCGAAATGAGATTTTGGCAAATGATAGCACACAAAGAGGAGAGTATTTAGCCGTTTGGTTATTAGCAAAACTTCATTATTTACTGTGCTGTACCACTAACTACAGACTTTTTCGATGAAAGAATGTAATTTTTAAGGGGCATCGATAGCTGGTGAAGCGAGAAATGCTATGGGTTTTGGAACAACATAAGTGAAGTCATTACGCGTTTACTTTGTACCGTGGATGTGCTTTTTCATAAGGTGCTGACCTTACTTTTCCTCAGTTCCTCACTTAATAAACCACTGTTTCGGAATTCTCACGCAATTGCGTCTGCGCAACGTGTTAGTGGAGTAATACTTTGTAAACTCCGCTGAGTTTTGGCAAAATATTGAAGTGTGGTGTTACAGAAGAATGCTGAAGATTAGATGGGTGGATCCCGTAACTAATGAGGACGTTCTGAATAGAATTGGGGAGAAGAGACACTGCTGCGAAAGCAGAGTTACTAAACAGAGCCTTCGGAATGTCCTTCACCGAAAAAGACGAAGTAAATATTCCAAAATTCAAATCAAGGACAGCTGCCAACATGAGTAACGCAGAAGTAGATATCCTCGGAGTGGTGAAACAACTTCAAACACTTAATAAAAGCAAGTCTTCTGGTCCAGACTGTATACCAGTTAGGTTCCTTTCGGAGTGATGCATTAGCTCAATACTTAACAGTCATGTACAACCGTTCACTCACGAAATATCCGCACCCAAGGACTGGAAAGTTGCACAGGTCACACCAGTATTCAAGAAAGGTTCCGTATCATCAACATCGAGATGCAGCACGATTTTGGAACATATATTGTGTTCGAACATTATGAATTACCTCGAAAAAAACGGTCTATTGACACACAGTCAACACGGATTTAGAAAACATCGTTCTTGTGAAACACGACTAGCTCTTTACTTGCACGAAGTGTTGTGGGCCATTGACAAGGGATTTCAAATTGATTCCGTAATTTGGATTTCCGGAAGGCTTCTGACAATGTACGAAAAAAGCGGCTTGTAATGAAATTCCGTGGTTATGGTATACCGTCTCAGCTATGTGACTGGATTCGTGATTTCCTGTCAGAGAGGTCACAGTTCGTAGTTCTCGACGGAAAGTCATCGAGGAAAACAGAAATGATTACTGGCGTTCCGCAAGGGTGTTATAGGCCCTTTGCTGTTCCTTATCTATATAACGGTTTGGAAGAGAATCTAAGCAGCCCTCTTAGGTTGTTTGCAAATGATGCCGTCGTTTATCGACTAATAAAGTCATCAGAAGATCAAAACAAATTGCAAAACGATTTAGAAAAGGTATCTGCATGGTGCGAAAATTGCCATTTGACCCTAAATAACGAAACAAGTGAGGTCATTCACATCAGTGCTAAAAGGAATACGTTAAACTTCGGTTAGACGATAAATCAGTCAAATCTAAAGGCCGTAAATTCAACTAAATACCTAGGTATTACAATTACGAACAACTTAAATTAGAAGGAACACATACAAATGTTGTGGGGAAGGCTAACCAAAGTTGCGTTTTATTGGCAGGACACTTAGAAAATGTAACAGGTCTACTATGGAGGCTGCCTACACTACGCTTATCCGCCTTCTTTTAGAATACTGCTGCGGAATACTTACCAGATAGGATTGACGGAGTACATCGAAAAAGTTCAAAGAACGGCAGCCCGTTTTGTATTATGGCGAAATAGGGGAGAGGAAAGAGTATCAAGGACAAGATACAGGATTTGGGGTGGCCATCACTAAAACAAAGGCGTTTTTCGTTGGGGTGGAATCTTCTCACGGAACTCCATTCACCAACTTTCTCCTCCGAATGCGAAAACATTTTGTTGACGCCGACCTACATAGGGGTTAGCACAATAAAATAAGGGAAATCGGAGCTCGCACGGGAAGACACAGGTGTTCGTTCTTTCCGCACGCTTTACGAGATTGGAATAATATAAAATTGTG
Organism: Schistocerca americana; assembly: GCF_021461395.2. Taxonomy (NCBI): domain Eukaryota; kingdom Metazoa; phylum Arthropoda; class Insecta; order Orthoptera; family Acrididae; genus Schistocerca; species Schistocerca americana. Next base: position 66,379,935 of record NC_060121.1, read on the forward strand.
AAGGTAGTTCGTCGAACCATCTGCCAGGCACTTAAATGTGATTTGCAGAGTATCAATGTATGTGGTACAACCTGACCAAAAGAAGGGATCGGTTGGTAGGACACGTTCTGAGACATCGAGGGATTACCAGTTTAGTACTGGAGGGAAGCGTGTGGGGTAAAAATTGTAGAGGGAGACCAAGAGATGAGTGGTAGGCAGATTCAGGAGGATGTAGGTTGGAGTGGTTACTCGGAGATGGAGGGGCTTGCACAGGATAGAGTAGCATGGAGAGCTGCACCAAACTTGTCTTCGGACTGAAGGCCTCAACAACAAGAAGCGAAGTTTAACACGACAACAAGAGAAATGTGTAAGTTTAACTCAAAATTCCCTACTCGTGACGCTTCTCTGAAAGTTACAAATGGTTACCAAACCAGGCGAAAATAAATCGCTGCATTTTCGGCAGAATTATTTTTAGATACTAACCAAAGAAGAGGTGAGAGATCTTTTTGAATGGTCACCATTCAAGTGTGGGCGTGGAGGGACCGCGCTTGATATTTACCAATACATATCCGCCCCTTGCGGGGGTCGCCCGCACACGCTATTCGTTCGTTTCTTTCGCCAGTCGACTCAACTGAATCGAGTCGTTGTACTTCCCTACGTAGCACGCGCGTCCGCGTCGTCGTATTTTAGACGTTTCTGTCTGGCACATAGATACGAGGGGGGGATCAAATATTAACTGAAATTTTGTTACCGAGCATCAACAGTTGGCAGGAGCGACCCCGCGCTTCTGGGACCCTTAAGCTGCGTTTTCCTAGCGGCGGGAATTTCCTGCAGCGTGTTGCGTAAAACGCGTGCGCGACGCCGCTGCCCACTCAACATACGAGACCGTTTTCCTAGTGTGCGTACATCGCAGTGCCGCAGCGGGCTCCGCCTGCGAGAAACGCTCGCGTGTCACGCTCAGGAGTCTGTCCCGCAAGTCGCAGCGACTTACTTGGCCAGAGGAGTGGGGGTATTCAGACTGGACACCCACTGACACGACAGCTGCACAGGCGCGCACAGGCAACAGCAGACAATTTTTGACAGAGTTGTCACAGAAACAATCTCCAGAAATGTCGGCTGACCGCTTTTCTAGCTCAAAGGATGAGCAACTTATCGAACTGGTTTCCGAAAAGCAAAATTTGTGGAATATGGCCGACGCCGATTGGAAAAATCTAATGAAAAAGAGCTTAATTTGGGCATAAGCAGGAGGAAAAGTGAATAAAATAAGTAAGTAGAAATGTTACTCGGTTACAGGAATTACTTCTCGGTTTGCCTTCAATTAACGAAAGAAGATAATGAAACTGGTCGTGTGTGAATCTGAAAAATGCCATAAACTTCTCCGCATCGTCGAGCAAATGTTTTGTAACTAAAATTTTATATGCTCCTTCTTCTTCACGATGCAAGAACATTCGTCTCACTGCTTTGCGCTTCATGAGTACTCTTTCCAATAGCATACAGTCCCCCTCCTGTTCCCTAACTTCCACGTACTTTCGGAGTACCAAAATTAACAGTTTTCTAGCACGAGCATGTACTGCAATATTTGGCCTTCACTGCCTCCGCTGCAACTGTCGCCCAGCAGAAAGCGCTTCGCAGCGCGCAGGAAATAGCGCCAATGAACCGCAAGGAACTGCTCTCGTCTAGGAGAGCACCCACCAATATCTAGCAAACTGCAAAAATTATGTCAAAGCTTTCCGAAACTTTTTCTCGCTTTCACCCCCAACAAAAAATGTAATGGGGAAAAGTTTGTCGCCTACTGCATTTTGTACGTTGGTTTGATAAAAGTTCCGCACCAGACGTTACATTTTATTTGTCCACTATTAGGGATTCTATTGGCCAGAACTTTTGCAGACGTTATCGACATATACTACTGAAGGCAACTATTAAGTTATGTCTTTGTACGACTCTCTGTTTAGGAGATACGGCATGATAAATATCGAGTAGCGCGAAAAATGAGCTTTTCTTAAAATCTTAAGTATTTATCTATTTCAGTAGCACAAAAGTTTCATTGAGTTATGAAAAAGGTATCAGTAGGTAGCACACGTATCACTCTATCAGGTGCAGTTGCCAAATTCTAAAAAACCCAACTTTCATTTTTTAGGTTCTGACGCGCACCGCTCCGCGCCTAGGAAAACGTTTCATGCAGCGCCCCGCGACCCGCATCGCACAGCGGAAGATGGAAGCGTATTTCGCAGCACGCTGCCACAAATTCCCGCGGCTAGGAAAACGTAGCTTTAGAAGTGAGCAGAGCGTGCTGTCAGATATTTCCCGCCGTTTCGTCAGTAACGCTCACGATGTCCGAGCAACAGGTGCACCCCTCCATTGCGCAACGCATAATTATCAAATTTCTTTTTGTCGAAGGAGTTACAGCGGTGGAAATTTGCCAAAGACTGACTGCACAGTTCGGTGGTAAAACATTATCAAGGACGCGTGTGTTTGCCCGGCATAAAAAGTTCAAGGAAGAACAACGACGTGTGGAAAATCAGCAACACGATCGCCGCCCTGGGACCAGCATAACAGACATAAACATTCGTGCGGGTAAAGACATTATTGACGACGATCGACGGGCGATAGTATCAGAAATTGCAAAAAAGTCGGAAAATCAGTTATGGGATGTGTCAAGCAATCATCATAAATGACCTACAGTTCCGTAAAGTGTGTTCCTGATGGGTCCCTAAACTTTTGACCGAAAATCTGTAGTTGAGACGCTTGGAGGTCTGCCAGAGGCTTACAGAAAGGTTTTCGGAAGAAGGTGTTGCATTTTTTAGTCGGATCGTCACTTGCGACGAAACATGGGTCCACCACTACACTCCAGAATCCAAACAAGCCAGTAAGGAGTGGCGGAGGAAAGGGGAGGCAACACCAGTGAAAGCCAAGACTCGAATGTCAGCTGGCGATGTTTTTCAACGGTTTTCTTCGAGCAGCGAGGCATTTTGCTGATTGAGTTTTTGCATGAGCGACGCACAATTAATGCTGCTTACTGCTGCGAACTGTTGAACAAGGCGAGAGTTGCACATCGCCGCCAAAGACGAGACCAGTCGATTCGACAGGTCATCCTCCTCGGTCATCCTCCTCCACGACCATGCGCGACCCCATACTGCAGCTCTGAGGCTACGGCCACACTTGAGTTTTTTGAAGCTGGACGCTCAGCGCCTAAAGAAGCAGCTTCAAAACTCGCCTGGTTGTGGCCACACTCGACAGTGTATATAGCAACGCGTCCTACCGACGGAAGACGTGAATGTGGCCATATATGGCTCAGTAGCGTTTCAGACCTGCCTGGGTGACATCACAGCATTGAGAAATGAACGTATTAAGTAAACAATCTGCAACAATAATATGTGGTGCATTGTTACTGATTCGACAGAGACGACGTAGACAAAAAGACGTTTTTGGACTCATCCAATAATGGAGGACAGATCAGAGAGGGGAACATGCAGTCTGCTGCACAACAAACTTAAAGAAAACCCTGAATTGAGTACTACAGGATGTCTATTAGTCTGCTGTCCAATGTGTCGAATGTTGTTACTGGAAGAAACACTCGACTACGTGATCGTATTAAGGGCTGAAGAAAAACTATAAATTACTCCGAGGTAAATGAACTTTTATTAGTTATTGTTTTATTTGTTTACAATGCATGAAAGGACAGGATTGAATCTTCTGATTTTTTCCTCGAAGATCATTGTAGGTGTGCAGCTTGTGGACTGAGATGATTGTTGGTAACTTTCAGATGTAATTCTGGACGGCTGTGCATGTGTGTAGGACTGAACCAATTGTAAATATTTCAATTGAAAATCCATCTTGTCAGCTGGGCTAAAGTTCTTAATAAGGGGCATTTGCGAAAGTAAGAACATTTCATTTGGATCGTTAGTTCTAGGTTCTTTTGTATGTGATTGTTGCGAACTCGTTTCCAAAACGCTTAACAACTTTTTTTCAAACCTGTCCTGTTTTCGTTTCTTCGGAAATGGACTTTCTTTCTCCCTTTGTGCTGTGCGAGCAGGGGGAGAGGCTTTGCATGTAGTATGTTGTATTTCAGGTGTCGCTTTTGCTTCTTGTTGTGCAGTGTTGTTGCAGCGTCTTGCGTACTTTCTGTTAGATCGACAGCCATATTCCCAGATGTACTGTGGTGAAAAGAGAAAACTGTAATTGTCCACAGTAAAATTTTATAATTTGTGACCATGCATGGCTCAGCCTGGAACTTAAAAATGCACGAACATTATAAATATGGAATACTCACTCAATTTCTACACATAAAGATTGGAGAAATGACAACTGTTTGTGATAAATATAATGTTTCCTGGGTTTTGATGAATATCCACTTTTGCCATCGTGCATTTTCACATTTTTGTAGTAGCAATACTTAATGCTCTTCCACTTTTTATGCACATCGTTAAAAAAAAACCACTTAATATAAATATTGGTTCTACTTTTAACCCATTATCAATGTTTCATTGTAGATATCTCGCATCTGGCAATTCCATCAGATCTCTACACTTCCAGTTTCTACTTGGACGTTAAACAATTTCAAAGCTTATTCGAGAGACATGCAATCTGGAAACTATGCCAGGCCAATATATGAAACAATTAATTGCTGAAGATTGGTTGAATATTAGTTTACAGTTTGAAAAAAAAAAAAGCCAATTTTCCACATTGCGTGGGATGTGTAGATGGTAAGCATATTAGAGTGATCACTCAGTGGGGATCGAGTAGTGAATACTACTACAAGAAGTATTTTTCAGTAGTTTCAATGGCACCTTTGGACACGAGGGAGATTCAAACATCCTGAAAAGTACTAATTTTGGCAAGGAACTCAATTCCAACAATTTACCATTACCATCACTAGCTCCCTTACCAAATGGTACATCTGATCGATTACAGCTATATGCGTTTGTGGCAGATGAAGCCTTTGCTTCGTGTGAAAACCTTCTGAGACCATACCCCGGTAAGGAGATGACTTAACATTCAAAGAATTTTTAACTACCGTTTACCGAGTGCCAGGCAGTACGTGGGATGTGCATTAGGTATTTTAGCCAATAAATGGCGCATATTCCACCGTCCGATTGACGTCATTATCGATTTGGTTGTCTGCACAACTTTGTGAGGGAAAACGATGAGTACAACTTTGAAGACACGCTATCGTGTCCTTTGGACAGCGTTCCGGCCCAGGGGACAAGAGGGACCGTGAAAGGAACACACACAAGATATCAGTTTGTACTCTGGCAAGAACGATACGCAAACATTGCTGAGTGAAAAAGACTGCTGGCATAACAAGACACCTCTAATATTCTACAATAAAGCGCATATATTGTGACTTGTACTTACTTGATTTAACAAATGTAGTTCACCAGATGTCTTTCATAAAATTTAAATGTTTTATTGTATTTTTGATCTTTTATACTACCCATATTAAATGTTTTTACTTCTTTTGTTTCTTTGCTCATATTGTACCAACCTTCACCAACAACATTATGTCACAGCTAGCCAACTGTCTCTTCTTTTTTGTCTGTTTTTATAATCCGCATTTTGAATGTCGCATAAAAAAGGTCGAGCTTGAACTTCTAAAATAATGCGTTCGCTATCAAGCTCAATTTTTTCCATCTAACACATCGAAAAAACTGTAATGAAACTCTTGACTACACACACTACTTTGTGTTGACACACTGCAAAGTTACTGCTGAGTTCACGTGGAAACACAATGTGAGAAGCGTCTTTTGACACAGGGAATGCACCCCGGTCCATCCGACTAGCGTCGGACCTTAAGGATGCGCCTTTCCGTCGTAAGTTGGCAGAAAAAGACGCTGTGTGTGGCCACTACTGGCCTTCTCCAGCCTGCCTAGAACTGTGGCGTCTTTTGACGCTGAGCGTCCAGCTTCAAAAAACGCAAGTGTGGCCGTAGCCTAACTGCCTCCGAGCTACAGGAAATGCGCTGGACTACACTCGATTATCGTCCTTACAGTCCCGTACTTAACGCCCTGCGATTTCCATTTATTCGGACCAACCAAAAGAGCTCTAGGCGAGCGACGGTTTGAAGATGGCGAGAGTGTGGAGGACTTCGTGCGCAACTGGCTGGTGACACGACACAGTTCTTTTTATGATGAGGGTATCAAAAAGCTGCCCATACGCTGGAACAAATGCGTTTCCAAAGCAGGAGACTATGTGGAAAAACAAATTATAATTGCCTCGCGTTTTTCAATAATTGAATTTAAATAAAAAATAAAGTCTCGTTTATATGTGATCCGCCCTCGTAGCTAAGGCATGCCTACGAGAAAGGTCGCGACCATTCTAGTGATCTGTCTGCCATTCGTTCGAGAAAAGTCGCGAATATTCGACTGTTTCCTTGTTCAGAGACCCTTCGACACGTAGCATTATAAATACGGACTATTCACCGAATAGGAAGCTAGTTTACATTCAGAAGCAGAAATATTAAGACTGAAGAATGAATAAGTAAGAAGTCCTAGTTGTAGCAAGTGCAATTGTGAAGATTAGTCAAGATTGAGAGTAATTAGTTGATTGTGAAGTATTAATAATAGTAATTCATATTAATTTCTTCGTAAAATAGTGTTACGAGACTCGTAACAATCGGTATGCAACTCTCGCCTTGTTCAACAATTCGCAGTAGTAAGCAGCATTGATTGTGTGTTGCTCATTCAAAAAATTCGACCCGTTTGGAACGTTCATTTGTCTACACCCTCCCCTACCGCCGCCCTCCCCCCTCCCTGTGTTTTTCCAGCCTACTGGGTACTTTAGCGCGCAGACATTGTCATTGTGAGTCAGTCGTACCATTGGGCGCTACTAAGGGTAAGAACCATTTCTTTATGTAGATACTTGGATTTGATCCATTAGATATTGTCTGTGTAAGGTCGTGACAATACATTTGTTTTAACTATTGTTTTACTAGTCAGGATATTATTTTGTTGATATTTTACGCAACGCGTTTCGAGAAATGATTCACAAATGAGTGTATGTGTTTATTCGTAACATTTTTTTATGTGACGTTTTGCTTCCTTCCACAGACTTTACTGTAATATATATATAAAAACAAAAAATGCGCAACTTTTAGTCGATCGGTATTTAAAGGCAGCGGCGAAATTTGGATACCGCCAAGTTACACAATTTTCTTATGGTCCGTTTGTGCAGTCTCTCACTAATAATTTTCTCAGCGCTGGTATGGTCCTCATTAGAACAGAGGGCAAATAAAAATAGCTATTTTGCCCGGTAGCTTGTCACAGCACATTATTACCTGTGAAGGATCAGTTTTCACGTAGTTAAAACATCTTTGTTACGTTGCATTCAAAGGATGATCTTTTGGAGATCTATCATCAATAACCACGTTTCTCACACCTCCTGTGTTTCCTACATAATTTCATGTGTCATGAAAAGAAACTGGTATTCAATGCTGCGGGTATATTCCATTCCTGAGGTGCGACGGCAAGATTTGCGAATCGGTCCTCGGCAGGGACGTTAATGAGCATCCGTCCAAAATTCAGTACTTTATTTATGTAGTGCATCTTGTAGCGTCTCCTGGCCAGTCGTCATAAAAAGCGTGTGACAGAATTTTTTCCGTGTGTGTAAGACCAGTTAACGTGTATCAATATAGTGCCACGCACACGGCGAAAGAGAAATAATTTAAACACGAATCAACACGAGCAAGTGAAGCAATAAAGCAAGACTATGTAAACATTTCACGAATATATTATGTGTATTTGTAGAACATTCATAATTATTTGACGTTTTATGCATTTTCAACTTTGAATCCATGACATATTATTATCTTTGAAAATCGTATTCTTGTTAAATGAATTAGTGATTATGATATGTGCCCAGGATAAAAAGGACAATTCAGTACATGTATAAATAGTAAAAAGCATTGTAGTAATCTCTCTGTTCTCCTTGGATTTCATGACGAGTAACACTTGCGTCTTAAGCAAATGTGTATGGTGGCCGTGAGTCTCTTGTTCATGAAGTTTGAGATCCGCCATTAGGCGAGTTTTTGTAAAAAGGTGTGTAAAATTATTGCATTTTTGTTTTAATATATAGAGTTTGAGCAAATATGTTTTTAAAATAATTTATTAAGTTGCCAGCCACTCGTCCCGTAAATAAATTAGACATTTTCAGCATTTAATTTAGCGGAAGCCGCAGTACCAATCTGCGAGGCCAACGGCCGCAGACGCGCCACATTTAAAATATACTTATTTCAGGCATCGCATCCGCCTCGCCGGTAAAGTGAGGTAACATAATAATATTTAACATTTTCTTACAGCTTACAGCAGTGCCGGCGGACTATATTATATTATTCAGTGCATTTCTCAGTTTGATTTTGAAGGTACTGTGCAACATGTTCTATGCGGGCACAAAAATATAACGAATAACTGTGTGTTATGACTTTATCATTTTCACATTTTGTGGCAAGGTGTGTTCTGTGAAACTAAACCAATATTCTACATTTTTTTCCCTAATATGAAGAGAACGCGGGCTAGCTGCGCGGCTGGTCTAATTAACAGTATTCAAAAATCCACTGCATAATGTAACCAACATTCAGTGCTGTAACGATCATTTGAATTTCATTACTGACTTTTCTGAAAATGTGGCAAGGTAGTGAGTTCAGATACAGTTTTCTTTCTTTCTTGTTTACGTTGCAGTAGCAAGTGAATGTTCCCTACATCATTATCCAGAGCAGATGTGGAAAAGCAGTAATTTGATCCATGGTGTGCCACATTTATAATAAAAGTGTTTATTCCCCGTCCTACTCCATGTCTGAACTTAACATATGTGTGCTAATGTGACTCATACAGTCAAAGTGAAATATTTACTCATCATTACTCGAAGTTAATTGCTTTTATGAAGAAAGAATGAACCAAATAAAGAGAGTGTGATAACACTGAATGAGAACCATAGCAACTTGTTACAAATACACTCCTGGAAATGGAAAAAAGAACACATTGACACCGGTGTGTCAGAACCACCATACTTGCTCCGGACACTGCGAGAGGGCTGTACAAGCAATGATCACACGCACGGCACAGCGGACACACCAGCAACCGCGGTGTTGGCCGTCGAATGGCGCTAGCTGCGCAGCATTTGTGCGCCGCCGCCGTCAGTGTCAGCCAGTTTGCCGTGGCATACGGAGCTCCATCGCAGTCTTTAACACTGGTAGCATGCCGCGACAGCGTGGACGTGAACCGTATGTGCAGTTGACGGACTTTGAGCGAGGGCGTATAGTGGGCATGCGGGAGGCCGGGTGGACGTACCGCCGAATTGCTCAACACGTGGGGCGTGAGGTCTCCACAGTACATCGATGTTGTCGCCAGTGGTCGGCGGAAGGTGCACGTGCCCGTCGACCTGGGACCGGACCGCAGCGACGCACGGATGCACGCCAAGACCGTAGGATCCTACGCAGTACCGTAGGGGACCGCACCGCCACTTCCCAGCAAATTAGGGACACTGTTGCTCCTGGGGTATCGGCGAGGACCATTCGCAACCGTCTCCATGAAGCTGGGCTACGGTCCCGCACACCGTTAGGCCGTCTTCCGCTCACGCCCCAGCATCGTGCAGCCCGCCTCCAGTGGTGTCGCGACAGGCGTGAAAGGAGGGGCGAATGGAGACGTGGCGTCTTCAGCGATGAGAGTCGCTTCTGCCTTGGTGCCAATGATGGTCGTATGCGTGTTTGGCGCCGTGCAGGTGAGCGCCACAATCAGGACTGCATACGACCGAGGCACACAGGGCCAACACCCGGCATCATGGTGTGGGGAGCGATCTCCTACACTGGCCGTACACCACTGGTGATCGTCGAGGGGACACTGAATAGTGCACGGTACATCCAAACCGTCATCGAACCCATTGTTCTACCATTCCTAGACCGGCAAGGGAACTTGCTGTTCCAACAGGACAATGCACGTCCGCATGTATCCCGTGCCACCCAACGTGCTCTAGAAGGTGTAAGTCAACTACCCTGGCCAGCAAGATCTCCGGATCTGTCCCTCATTGAGCATGTTTGGGACTGGATGAAGCGTCGTCTCACGCGGTCTGCACGTCCAGCACGAACGCTGGTCCAACTGAGGCGCCAGGTGGAAATGGCATGGCAAGCCGTTTCACAGGACTACATCCAGCATCTCTAGGATCGTCTCCATGGGAGAATAGCAGCCTGCATTGCTGCGAAAGGTGGATATACACTGTACTAGTGCCGACATTGTGCATGCTCTGTTGCCTGTGTCTATGTGCCTGTGGTTCTGTCAGTGTGATCATGTGATGTATCTGACCCCAGGAATGTGTCAATAAAGTTTCCCCTTCCTGGGACAATGAATTCACGGTGTTCTTATTTCAATTTCCAGGAGTGTAATTTTGTGTACTGCCATCAGCTCTCAGTTTCAGTTTTATATCAGTCCGAATATTGCAAATCCAAACTTTAATATCGTAAAGCAAAGTTACTAGTTACCATGCACCAACGTACTTGCTGCTACACATATATAATCATATCTTAATAAATAAAACCACAAACCGAATAAAATTAACTCCAGTAGTAAAAAAGTGAGAGGTGGAGTAGGGGAGACAAGAATAACTGGCGCCCAACTTGGGGCACGGACAGTTGCAGTGGCCACTATATATGTGCACAATAACTAATCCGATATACTTCTTGTACAGAGGATAATTGATAAATATATATATGTATTTGTGTAATTCTCGGGGCGGTTAGTAGACCCGCAACCGAGCGCCTCCCCAGGTGGCGGATAGGGGAATGCCTCCTAGATATAGGTGGTACCGAGGAAATGAAATACTCGGGGCGGACCAAAACTACTAGTAGCGTCTGTTCCCACAGTGGGCGGCTCCAAAATGCGTCTGCTCCACATGTCAGTGGCGGCCTCAACCAACCTCCTGATCTGGAAAGTCAGGTTGTACTCGGCAGCATGCCATACATCCAACTACTAAACATCATGATGGTACAACGAGAAAAATCTCATTACCCCGGGCCCCAGTCAATAGACTGGGATTGTCGTGAGCATCGGATTCCAGGGGCTCACGGACATCATGAGAAGAATCGGAGCTTCTCAAACTCCCTCAAGACCAAACGCAAACACTACATCGGCACACTCAACGTGAACACACTGATGAAAACAGGAAAGATGAAACAACTGACAGACACTCTCGAAAAATTTCAAATCAAAATATGTGCACTGCAAGAAACACGATTCACAGACGAAGACCATTTCAACACGGAGAATTTCAGAATATACAAAGGAAAACCATCGAGACAACTGAAAAACCTAAGGCTTTTTGGCACAGGATTTGCAGTACACAGGTCCATCACGGACAGCATAATCGACTTTTCGTCACCAAACGAAAGAATCAGCACCATCACAGTGAAATCAGCCAATAAATCCTACACAATAATCAACGCACATGCACCAACTAATGACAACAACAGGAAAAACCCGGACGAAATTGATGACTTCTGGACGACAATGGAAGAAACTATCAGAAAAATTCCTGCACATAGAGTCAAAATAATACTGGGAGACTTCAACGCCAAACTCGGAAAAGAAAAGATATACAGACATATCACAGGAAAACATACTCCACACAAGGACACCAACAAAAACGGAAAACATCTGATAGACTTTTGCAAAAGCCACGACCTCGCCATTATGTCAACAAAATTCAAGAAACCAACACGAAAACTTACCACATGGAAATTCCCCAGCGGAAAGCAAGAACTACAAATCGACCACGTAATAGTGCAGAAAGACTCACAAAAAGAAATTTTGAACATAGACACCCGTAAAGGCTACTTCGACTCAGACCACCACCTACTACAGATCAGGATTCGTCCTTTGCCCAAGAAAAAGCTCCAGAAGAACAAAATTGTTAGACCAGATCCAGAACACGTTACTTTAAACCAGACACAAATATTACACAAAATTAAAATGGAGAAAACGACAGACTGGACACAACTTTCACGAAGAATCCGAGAGGCCATGAAACTAGCACAAGCACCACGAACACGGAAACACCGTTGGTGGAACCACACATGTGACCAAGCTATTGACCAACGAATCAGTGCATGGAAAAAATTTGGTTGCCATAAATCCCAAGAGAATTGGATGAACTTCTTGAAAACACAGAAGCAATCAAGCAAAATCATTCGCAGTGAAAAACGACAGTATGACAAACGGCGACTGACAGAGATCGAATCAGACTTCATGAAGAACAATACAAGAAACTTCTACAGAACGTTCAGAGAAAATATGACTGGATATCAACCACCCAACTTGTGCTTCAGAAGACCGGATGGAACCCTAGAAACCAATACCAAAAACAATTGTGACATTCTGGCAAAGTACTTTGAAAAACTGCTCAACACGGACCCCCCCATGGAAGAAATGATGACAGAAACGAGCACATACAATCCAGATAGTGAACCTCCAACTCTAGAAGAAGTTAAAGAAATAATAAAGTCACTCAAGAATCGTAGAGCACCAGGAGAAGATGGCATCATCGCGGAAATCTGGAGGTTACAAGACCCAGAACTCACCAAAGACATCCACAGGATCTTGGGAGACATCTGGAAGACCATGAAAATTCCTGACGACTGGAAAACTGCCCTGATACACCCACTACACAAAAAAGGTGACAAGACTAACCCGAACAACTACAGAGGAATATCCCTACTACCGGTCACATACAAGATCCTCTCTAAAGCTTTACTGAACAGACTAGAATGCCAAACCGACCACTTGATTGGGGAATACCAAGCAGGCTTCCGTAAAGGGCGGTCTTGTGCGGAACAAATTTGGAACCTGAAAATGATTTTACAACACAAACAGAACCTGATCATTACCTTTGTTGACTTCAAAAAGGCGTACGACTCTATCGACCGGAAAACTCTCTTCAAAATTCTAGCAGAATACAAAGTAGACAACAAAACACGGGCTATCATAGAGCAAACTTTAACCAACACGACCTCCAAAGTAAAGTTCTGTGGGGAACTATCAGAGCCCTTTGAAATTCGCACAGGTGTCCGACAAGGCGATGGCCTCTCACCTCTCCTTTTCAATCTGGTGTTAGATAAGGTCATAAGAGAATGGGAAACATCACAACAGGGGATAACCTTAGGAAACCTACAGATTAAATGCCTGGCTTTTGCAGACGATTTGGCGATTGTCGCGAAAGGTATAAAGGAAACAAAAGACGCTATTGAAAAACTGCACGAAATCGCTTCCAAAACTGGACTACAGATCTCTTACGAAAAGACACAGTTTATGAGCACAAAGAAACTCTCATCTCTGAACACAAAGTATGGCACGATTTACAAAACAGCAAACTTCAAATACCTCGGTGAAACACTACAAATGAGTGGACATAACAGAGACTCAAATGAAGAAAGAAAGACTAAACTGGACAAGGCATACAAAGTAGTGTGGAATCATTACAACAAGAAGTCTATCTCACAAAAATCCAAATTACGCCATTACGACACGGTGGTGCTCCCCGAGGCACTATATGCAGCAGAGACCACACTAATCCGAGGGCATACACGTATCAGACAATTAGAAAAAGTAGAACGGAAAATACTTAGGAAAATATTTGGCGCAACTAACAACAATGGAATATGGATCAAGAAACCTACAGAGGAACTGTACAAACATACGGAGACAATCACAGAAAAGATTAGAAAACGCACACTACAATTCTATGGACACCTATACAGAATGCCATCACACAGGCTGACCAAACAGATCTTTGACTGGGTAACCACTAGAAACAACAAATGGGTGGCAGAGGTAGAAAACGACCTGAACCAGCTCAACATAACAGCAGACACAATAAACGACAGAATAAAGTTCAGAAACATCATTAAGAAAAGTAAACTACATGAGATACAATGCGACAAACGAACAGGCATAAAATGGACCGAAGAACGCAAGCAAAATCACAGCCAGAAGATGAAAGAAATATGGGCAACCAAAAAGGCAATCAAGATGAAGCCGAAGACACGAAGCCGACAAGAAGCATGGACAGAGGACCGGAAACAGAAACACAGCGAGCGAATGAGGGAAGTTTGGGCAGCAAGGAAGGCAGCAAAAGGAACTGGCCATGTAGTTTAGTCCAAATGCGCTCTTTAAGGGCAAAACACCAATAATAATAATAATTTGTGTAATTAACTTGTATGTATTTGTGTAATTGTGTAACCATTATTGTGTACTGATGTGCATATTTACATGTAATCTTCAACCATGGAGAGGTACCAGACTGACTGTATGAGTCAGAGCACAGTATGACCTGCCACAGTAAAATCCTGGGAAAGCTGCACCCAGAATTACAGAGCAAAAAGGTAAGACTGCAGTGTAGTCAGTTTGCGTGCAGAGTGTGTGATACTTGACCACTTTCAGGTCGTGTCTGGTGTGTGTTTGTATGTATAATTGTTGTAGAATAGAAAGTAGTCTATTAGTGTTTACTTCTTTTTTGCAAGTGTTTATTGTGTTGTGCATAGAATTTAGTAAATATTTTGTATCATTTCGTGTGTTGAAAGTGATTGATAGTATCTTTGTTTGCGGTTGAAACCATAATTATGGTAGTAAATCTGAGAAGTCAGCATACAGAAACCATGAACACAGAAGAACAGCAACCCCACCACGTTGTGCAACTAACCCCCAGAGTACTGATGACGAAAGGTTTACATAAGATGCGGGGGTGGCAGCACAAGAGACTGTGCCACCGTCTACCAGCACCTTAAATGTAGAACCATTGCAAATACCAAGCCAGATGGTGGCAATGGTTTGGGTAGTAATTCTGTTCAAAGTTTATTAGAGAGAATTCTAAATTATCAAACTCGATTTGCGGAAGAGCAAGTTGAGAGGGAACGCAAACTTGCACTTGAATTAGCAGAAAGCGACTGCAAGCTGGCCGAAGATTTGGCCGAGCGCGATTGCCAACAGGCTGAGAGAGACGAGTATGTTATGAATTCATTGCCAGCCATGCAAAAAGAGATGGCGATGTTAAAGTCAACATAGGAGTCGATTCCCAAATCTGTACAAGAGCTATCTGAATACGTTGGCAGTTTGCAGTTGGCGAACACCACCCTAGTAGGAGACGTTAGCATGTTATCCAACCGTATGGAGAAACTTGAAATAGACGCTGAGCAAATTGTAGAACAAAAGTTAACTGAACAAGCCACAAAACTAGAAACAGAGGTTACTTCGTGGCTAGAAACTAAAGACAAAGACATCGAGTCTAAAATCGAGTCTCAGCTCAAGGCCTATGTAAATGAAGCAACAGTAGAATGCGTAGGTACTGGTGTTACCAAACAGATTCAAAGTGACGTGCAGTCTCTTAAGCAAGTGCTTAAGGATAACATACCGAGTTGGCAAATGTCTGTGACAAAAAGGTTAGCCGACTTGGAAAAGAGTTTGTCAGGTGTGCACAAGACTAGTGAAAGTGATTATGTGCCACACGCAACTAATGTTTTTGGTACCACAGTTGTTTATGCTGGGCGTAGCAATAATGCTGAATAAAACTTCGACAATGCCAGAAGCTGCAGCACACCTTCTGAGCATGTAGCCTACGCGCCAGACGCGCCTACGGCTAATTGAAAAATGTTAATCAGAGAGAGCTTGATTAAAAATCACCAATTTCAAACATTTACTACAGACCGGAAATCAGTGCACCCAGAAGTATTCATTAAGAGCTTTCGCAACATATTGCCTAGCATGTGGAACGACCAACAAAAGATCCATTATGTAATATCGTACATACAAGGGGATGCTGCGCTCTGGGCTTCAGATGCAACGGATAGCTGCAAAACTTACGAACAATTTGAAAAGGCTTTCTTTTCAAAATACTGGTCCTCTTGTATGCAAGAGCGCCTAAGGAAGGAAGTATATAACCTGGAACAGTATTCGCCACGCCTTGGCAGTTTACGAAAGTAGTTCGAGAAGTACATTAATAAAACCCGATACTGGGATGAACTGATCCCACCGAGAGACATTATCCGGCTGTTGAAATCTCATTTGCCGACTAACGTTAAAGAGAAGCCAATCCATGTGCCAGAGACCGACATGGAGTACTTCTTGTCCATCTTAGACTCTATCGATGTAATTCAAGAGGATGCTAGAAAAGCCTATGAGCACAGTAAAAACAATGGCTCTAATGGAAAAGCCGATAGGAATGGCAACGCACCGCGCCTAAGCCAAGCTAACGCGGGGGCGGAGGCAAGGCGACAAGAATATAATACAAACAATAAGCGCAACCCAGATGGTTATAGTTCACCACCGAATGGCAAAAAACGGAGGTACGATGACCGGTTTGAGCCCGGACCATCCAACGCAAATAGGTGGCGGAATGATGGAGGTCAGTGGCAGAACTATTCTGAAAATAACAGGAATTGGAATGCCAGTCCACGTCGCTACCCAGAGCGTCCAAACCAGCAGGGCTACCAAACAAATAGGCAACCACAAAAAAAACGTGCCTATAGCACAACCCTGAAGGCCTAGTAAGTCACATGTAAACATTGTTGAGGTAACGGAGGAAGCACATCCGTGCACTTCACAACAACAACAACATCCAACAAACTAACTGTGGCCGCGATATGCTCTCCGTCGTTGTCCGTGGTTAAGGGAGAGAGCACAACCACATACATTCCGGGAGTAAACATGATCCAATACAATAATGGTATGAAGATAGAGCAAGAACTGTTAGACGAGCCATGTGTGTGTGGAAGGTGTAGATAACTCGGTGCAGGCTGTGATGGCAGCATGTGTTTACGACGTAGCCGTAAACATTATCATTTATACAGGGGCATCAGTAAGTGTCATAAGTTTCGACTTCGAAGGGGCAAAGAGTGCCGACCTTCCCAGTCAACAATTGTCATGTATCCGGAGCAATCAGTGCAAAAGCCCAATCAGTTGCGCACCAGGTGCAGGTACAGATAAACATTGAGAATGTTGCCATAACGAGCATGTTTCTCGTAGTTAAACGTTTACGTGTGGACTGCATACTGGCCGTCGATTTCTTAGCGAAAGGGACGCAATTATCGACCTGTCTGCTGGGATGCGGAGTATTATTGATAAGGGGGAGAGGATTGAATTGCCTATGGTGCAGACCGAGGAAATATCAAAACCGCGCTGCAACCGTATCAATATTAAACATAAAAGCCGATATGTGTTGCACATAAATAGTGACTTCACAGCTAACGACCTGTACTACTCAAACAAAAAAGATAGCGATTTTGACGTAAATATAGATGCTTTTGCTCGTAAGGTACGGGACTCAGGAAAGTTAGATGCTGTGCAACAACAACAGTTTACAAAGTTATTGCTGGAATATACTGATGTATTCTCTGAACGCCCCGGAATAATAAGAGGTTATCAATACACTATAGAAGTGAAAGCCCACAAAACTTATTGTTGTGCTGCGTACTCCATACCATGGTCAAAGAAGGAAGCAGTGGCGCAGGAAATCCGTAAGATGCTGGCATGGGAAATAATAGAACCATCCCTGTCCCCGTATAGCAGCCCTTTAGTAGCTGTTGCTAAAGCAAATGGAAAAATACGTCTCGTACTAGATGTGCGAGACATAAACGAAATAATTGTGCCAGTACAGACCCACCCCGAGAACCTTGAAGAACAAATTCAGAAGTTCCACGGTGTACAGTACCTTACATCCTTTGATCTTCATCTCGTTGAATGAATGTTTGCCAAGCTGAATAAGTTTTTAAGAATATGTGCTACAGCCTAACCAACTGTGCACACAAGAGGAAACAAATAAACGACAAAGATGTGAGTATTCACCAACCTATAATATAGGGGATTTAGTCCTACTGTGGACCCATCCTAAGTCATCAGCTACATTAAAACAGAACAGCAAATGGCAGCTGGTATATCAGGGACCATTTGTTGTAATACAGGTTCCACACGGGTTGCAATTACTTGTTGACACACCCGCAAACAGGTAAGATTAAGGGACTGTACCCCTGCAAAGATGTCAAGTTGTTTATACAATAAACCTTGTAAATAGTAATTATAGGATCATTTATTTTGTGCTTTAGATGTTAAGGATTATGTATTGTAAGGGTAACGTAAGATGAAGCCACCCTGTTATAGAGGATGGTTAACCAATTTCCTATGAAATGTGTTGTACAAGAAGGTATTAACATATTCAAAACCTATAGCTCCTCAAGCCAGAATTTTATTGAGAAAGTAAACTTTTGAGCCTTGAGTAAAAGACTATTTAAGTGCCTTATAGGCATATTCACTACTTAAAGATTTTTAAACTATCTTGCCGTAGTAATAGGAAGGAAATCAATAATATAAGATTCAAAAACTTGAAAATTATTGTGTTCATTTTACTATAAAGGTACTAAGATGTTTTGTTTTTATTTATGTGATATGCCAAGATATGCCTTCATACTCTGAATAAATGTACTATCACCACCAGAGGCGGTTTGAAAGAAGGGAACTAAGCATATTTTACTATGCATGGTACTGAACTTGATAGCATACATTATAGTGTGCACCTTGTGCTTCAATTGAAGTTGGTGTCTTTGACACAGTAAGGATAATTTCATACGCAGGCAACAAATATTTGATCTGCACTAACGACTACATTGTAGTCAACATAAAGACAATGTGCCAAAAAGTCATATTAAATAAGTTATTGCACAAATACGCCCAAGTCAAATTGAATGCACACTAAGTGACTCGTTAGCGGATGATTTTCTGGCAACTACACAATTCTTATAAAAATCACACACGTCGACTAATGTAAAAGTATGTAATGAAATCATTGTAGCTGTAAATGTTACGCTCAATGAACTTTACAAATTATATGGACTCCCAATGATGAGCATTTAACTGTGGTAACAATATTGTTATTGGTTAAAAAAGAATTGTATGTTGTAATGCCAGTGATGTAAATATTAGGCATTATATGTGTAGCAGGGACAGACAAGACTGTTGTGTCTACACCTTGTGCAATAAGAAAAAAGGTTATCATTTTGATAACGAACTGTGCACTTGGGGCACTTCCAAACTGAAAAAAAAAAAGAACTGATTATGTATGTGAATATAAAGTCGCGGGAAGATATTTGTGTCGATCGGAAGGAGAAAGTGTGTATGTTCAATGGATCTTCGCGTGTTGACAGACAGCAATAGGTACTTCAACTGGGAATGCAATCGAAATATGTGTAGTGCAAATCCGCATTTGATGTACTTTGAGAAAAGTGTTACAGTACATGTGAGGTGTCAGGTCAGATGGGTGTTATGAACACAATTTTGACAGAAAGCAGTTCAATAGGCTGTGGAGTGGAAGGGGTAGGCTAGCAATAGAACAGTGCATCACCATTGACTAGACACTCATTTATTGAACACATAAGTCAGGTATTACCCAAAAGGAACAATCGGTACAAATTACAAATAATATTCTTTTCCTTTAAGTCACTCAAACATTTAAACAGGCAAATGGCAATCATTTAACTGAAAGCCTTTTAAGAAAGCAAGACTAGAAAATTTTAATGATGAGTTAAAATCATATTCAAATAGGCTCTGACTGAGCACATATTTTAAAACGAAATACTCCCTTTGAGGAACATTCTTTACAACATAACCATAAATACAATAGCAAATTACTCAAACGTGTACTCCCCCAAGATTCCGATTCACAAAGCCATAGACAAAACGTGGAGAACGTATCACTTAGACCAACATAATGTTGCTCCCTCAGTTACCCCAAATAACGGACTCCCTTAGTTGCACAGCAAAGAACCAGACCTAATGAAACCACCACAGTTTTCGCCTCTAAATTGTCACAGTACAAGTGAGACTCAATCACAAATGTAATTTTACATCACCAGTTCCCGTATAGTCAATACAAGTGCCTGATTTTCACCCGTTTATAACGGCAGGCAGCAACATTGTACAGAAAAGAGCATAGACACAAGCTCTTACCAATTCTGTTCTTCGAAAGCAGCCACCACAACTCTCGGGAACCACTGGGACATCCAATGCAAAAATCGTTACTCCTTCACACAAATTACAGGATGCCCACTTCCCGCTGCTTGCTACGGTGCCTTGTGTTCAGAGCCAACTTGTGTATCTCCGTGCGATCGGTCCGGTCCCACACTCGCTGCGTCAACCCGACAACCGTCTTCCACCACGTCCCGGAGCACACCCCCCACTGGACCTCGCCTTGTTACTCCTCCTGTAGGCTGCAGAAGGCGCTGCTTACTGCCCTGACCATGGCAGGAAAGATAAACCACCAGAGTGGCACTATCGATATGAGCCGCCACGGCTCAATGTGCGGTTGTATAGACCAGGGAATCCTTAACCGTGAACTACCCTGTGCAGTTAACTCGAAGGAAGGCATACTTGGACAGTAGTTCTGTGTTTAACCACGTGTATTTCTCCCCACAGCTAAAAAGTAGCCACGTAAAGTGCTACACTGTGTTTGACATTATGTTTCATGCTTCCATCGGAGAGTGGGGTGGACCAACAGCCGCCGCGTGACGTGACCCAGACGGTCAGCAAATGGCCGACCTAAACAGTTGCCGGTCGGAGTCGAATCAGCTGATCCGGTACCTACTGCGCCTGCACAAGCGCCGGCTATGTCAACACTGTAGCCACTGCGCCAGCTCCGGTGCTGCGCACATCAACGCCTCCGCTGCCGCTTCACCTGCTGTGTGCTGTGTCGCCCGCATCGGGAATCTGCATGGTGCAGCCGACGCGCCGTCACGCCACGTACTCACCGCCCGACACCTGTAACGACCGACGGCTACAACCAACCTCAACAACGTGCTGACGATCATCGTGCTAACACATCAGCATGGAATCACATGTTTGAACTTAACCTCAGGCGGGCACACAAATATTCTTTCCTACCGTGACAAAATAGATATAAACTGAGCATTTGTTATGCAACACAACATTATTTTTCTCGTACAAGTGAACTAGATCTTGTGACTCAAAACAAATATTTTGACTTTCAAGTGAACCTTAATCTCATTGAGTAACATGCTGGATGTGTGCCTTGAACACATTAGACGTTGTGTGTTTAAATTTTTGCACACACAATAGAAGTGAAATCAGCGTTAACGCACGGTAAGACTTTGGAGTGTGAATAATTTTAACTGTTGTGAGTAAAGATAAAATAATAGACAGTGGGGCAGACTTGTATATGCCAACATTAGGATCTATACTTGGACAGTGTGATAAACCAATGCAATCTAAGTTCCCCCAAATATTACAATCGTAGTAGGCCACTAACATTTTATCCGTGCCAACTACGTAGGACAATTATATTGTGAACATTGTGTCGTGTGACTGAATATGTGTTGAACATTCATGCAGACACGAATCTGGGAAACTCGCGAGACGACCTGGGCCCAGTGTGGTTTTCCCAGGTTTCCCGATCACCCTGTGCCTGGATAGGGGGGGGGGGGGGGGGGGGGGTGGGGCTCAACAAGTTAGTTCCTGGGACTAGGTGAGGTCATCTCGCAATGTGGAGGAAGTGTCATATCATCAGAAATGTGAAAGACTACAAAACACTACCATGTAATGAAGGAACTGTGACTAGCTGATAGCCTGTGGGATTATTATTATTATATAAAGTGATGCACTTTTATTTGTCGACGCAAGTGGCATCAGACAAACATGTGATGTTCACCGTGTGATGCCAGGGGGCGATGTAGCATCTCCTGGCCAGTCGTCATAATAAAGCGTGTGATAGAATTTTTTCCGTGTGTGTAAGACCAGTTAACATGTATCGATATAGGGCCACACACATGGCGAAAGAGAAATAATTTAAATACGAATAAACATGACCAAGTGAAGCAATAAAGCAAGACTGTGTAAACATTTCACGAATATATTATGTGTGTATGTAGAACAATCATAATTATTTGACGTTTTATGCATTTTTTAACTTTGAATCCATGACATATTATTATCTTTGAAAATTGTATTCTTGTTAAATGAATTAGTGATTATGATCTGTGCCTCAGATAAAAAGGACAATTCAGTACATGTGTAAATAGTAAAAAGCATTGTAATAATCTCTCTGTTCTCCTTGGGTTTCATTACAAGTAACACTTGCGTGTTAAGCAAATGTATATGCCGGCTGTGAGTCTTTTGTTCATGAAGCTTGAGATCCGCCATTAGGTGAGCTGTTGTAAAAAGGTGTGTAAAATTAATGAATTCTTGTTTTAATATATAGAGTTTGAGCAAATATGTTTTTAAAATAATTTGTTAAGTTGCCAGCCATTCGTCCCACAAATAATTTAGACATTTTCAGCATTTAATTTAGCGGAAGCCGCTGTACCAATGTGCGAGGGCAACGCCCGCAGACGCGGCACATTTAAAAAATACTTAATTTAGGCATCGCATTCGCCTCGCCGGTAAAGCGAGGTAACATAATAATATTTAACATTTTATTACAGCTTCCAGCAGTGCCGGCAGACTATATTATATTATTCAGTGCATTTCTCAGTTTGATTTGGAAGGCACTGTGCAACATGTTCTATGCGGGCACAAAAATATAACGAATAACTGTGTTATGACTTTATCATTTTCACATTTTGTGGCAAGGTCTGCTCTGTGAAAGTAAAGCAATATTTTACATTCTTTCCCTGAGATTAAGAGAACGCGGGCTAGCCGCACCTGGTCTAATTAACAGTATTCAATAATCCACTGCATAACGTAACCAACATTCAGTGCTGTAACGATCATTTGAATTTCATTACTGATTTTTCTGAAAATGTGGCAAGGTAGTGAGTTCAGATACAGTTTTCTTTCTTTCTTGATTATGTTACAGTAGCAAGTGAATGTTCCCTACGTGATTATCCAGAGCAGATGTGGAAAAGCAGTAATTTGATCCATGGTGTGCCACATTGATGATAAAAGTGTTTATTCCCTCTCCCACTCCATGTCTGAACTTAACATATGTGTGCTAATGTGACTCATACAGCCAAAGTGAAATATTTACTCAAAATTACTCAAAGTTACTTTCTTTTATGAAGAAAGAATTAACCAAATAAAGAGAGTGTAATAACATTGAATCAAAACCATAGCAACTTGTTACAAATAATTTTGTGTACTGCCATGTGCTCTCAGTTTCAGTTTTATATCAGTCTGAACATTGCAAATCCAAACTTTAATATCGTAAAGCAAAGTTACTAGTTACCATGTACCAACGTACTTGCTGCTACACATATATAATCATATCTAAATAAATAAAACCACAAACCGAATAAAATTAACTCCAGTAGTAAAAAATTGAGAGGTGGAGTAGGGGAGACAAGAATAACTGGCGCCCAACTTGGGGCACGGACAGTTGCAGTGGCCACTATATATGTGCACAATAACTAATCCGATATACTTCTTGTACAGAGGATAATTGATAAATATATATATGTATTTGTGTTTATCAAATGACTGAATGCTTGTGCAGTTTTTTTCTTTTTGATAAAGTCAACTTGCTGAGCTCTGTAAAAGTAATTGGGAAAGTGCCAACCATTTTAATGGCAGGTAATACTTTTTCATCTCTTTTCCTGGTACTTGACCCTTGATTTTCTTGAACCAACATTGCTGACTTGTGGATGTGGAGAGGTCTTATTGTGTGTTTCAGGTAGAGTTCGCTGTGGTGTTTACAGAATTCAAATGGAGGGGGAGGGCAGAGGCCGGTGAAAGACGGGACTAATAGAGATGTGGGCTGTGAATGCTGGCCAGACAATGTCCTTACCAGCTCCATCACTGGTACTGGGTATAGCTATTACACATCGATCCACTGTTACAACACCTCGTCTGTATTACTTTGTCTATCCTCACACCATTTGGGGTGGGAATAAGCCTTTTAAAAATTTTCACTGTTTGTTATAGTTACTGATTGATAATTGATTTCAGTTGATTTTCATTTATTCAGGTGCTGAAATTCCTTTTTTATTGTGTTTTTATTTATTTAATTACTATTATTACTTTTGTTATAGGAAATGAAAAGATCGTCCAAAGGGACAGAATCCTCGGTGAGGAGAAAACACAAGCAGAGCTATGAG
The DNA here is from genome assembly GCF_021461395.2 of Schistocerca americana. Taxonomy (NCBI): domain Eukaryota; kingdom Metazoa; phylum Arthropoda; class Insecta; order Orthoptera; family Acrididae; genus Schistocerca; species Schistocerca americana. The sequence continues at coordinate 66,403,978 of NC_060121.1, forward strand.
AGTAAGCTGTTTACATCCTTGTTTTGCTTAACCTTTTATTCCCCTGACCTAAGCATGTTACACTTTTGCCAGTTTTGCTGTGATAGAGATGTATTCTCTTAATAAGTTTAACCTTATAACCGTGTTTTAGTTAACTTTCTATGAAAATTTATTACATGTATTATAAGAAAAGCCCTATTTAACTATAACTACAAAATAAGTTGCAAGATGGAAAGTTAAAGTCTTACAATAAACGGCTGCTCCTCTCGAAACTGCTTTATACAATACAATACACTAGACTGTTGCTAATCTGGCCATTCCTGGCACATATGCCTGTTGGATTAACGGAAGTGCCAGATTATTGTGTGTCTGAAATTTATTTAATGCACTTATGTTGTATTTTCCTTATTTACTCGTATCTAAGCCACACTTTTTTTCCGGTTTTTGTAATCCAAAAAACTGCCTGCGGCTTAGAATCGAGTGCAAAGCAAGTGGAAGTTCTGAAACATTTTGGTGGGTGCCGCCACAACTAACTTCTGCTGTTGAATATATGTAGCTCTACACAGGCTTGCTTTGTAGGCACAAAGATAAATACTGGCGCCAAAACCTTTGCATCAGTTAATGTACTACGAAAATCCGACTGGCAAGACTATTTGGGATGTTTGTGAATATGGCCAACTCTACGTTCTGAATTTTTTCCTACCTGTGAGAAGAGATGGTTGCTAACAGGAACTTTTATGAATTGCGAATCACATGCAGTATTTTCTTCAACATAAGAATAATACGGATATAAACATTTTGCCATGTATTCTCTCGTGTTTGCTGCTATCTCATTTAAATCCTGTCTACCTAATAACCTACGAAACTAGTGTGAGACAGCAGCAAATGCGGAAGTATATACATATCATGTCATGTTTATATTCATATTATTCTGATGACTAATAGTGATACAATCAGAAATGAAGCACGGCAATTTACTAGATTTTTAAATCTAAGATGACTAATTTCTGTGCAGAATGTAATGTACAAAAGAGGCGTCTGCAAAGATTTTCAAACGGAGAAAAATTTTAGCTAAACTGTCGTTCAGAACATCTATCATACCCAGTCTATTATTTGGTTCTTGTTGATCATTATCAAAGAAAGCAGCAGTATAATTAACAACAAATAGCAGTCTCTTGCCATTGTTTCGCTAATGAGACAATTCCTTTCCTTTTTTATTGTAAGCGGCGGTAGCGCGCACGTAAGCAAGCCATGCCACGAGTGGCGACAGGTCGTAAACACTTACTATCAGAATGTGACAAACAATACATGACACAGTACAATAATGCATTTTCAGCCTAGAGTGACGTAAACACCTATAACAAAGAGAACGGCACTTATCAGATCAAAGAAAAATAAGCAACCCATTCAAACCAGACGAAGCACGCCTGATGCATAGCAATGGCTACCTGGTAAAGCTTAACTGCAAAGCTTACGACTCGAACCAAACTACTGTAGCTGTATCGTCATTTATTCTACCTAAATTGTGTCTCATATTACAATAGACCAACTTTGTTTAGATTTGGAGGTGCGGCCTAAAACTTTTCTCTCCCCTTGAATTTCGAGTCTCAAATTTCAGGTGCGGCTTAGATTCGGGAATTTTTTTTTTCCATGATTTCGAGTCTCATTTTTCAGGTGTGGCTTAGATTCGAGTGCGGCTTAGATTTGAGTAAATACGGTAGTTGGATTGAAAAAAAAATCTACTCAACAAGTGGCGGCAGGTATTCTCTTACTGCCGCTCGGTGAGCTGACTTTTTATCTGTCCAGTTAAATTATATTGTCAATAACAGATTATTTTCATTCTTAAATAACTTGTTTTAAATATATTTTGTGTCATTATCTCAAGTTTTGCTTGTCTATTTCTATTTTTCTTTAAGTTTTTAGATATCGCTTATATAGCTTTGATAGTTTCCTAACACGTGAATCTATTTGCTGTGTTGGAATCCTTGCATGCTTACATATTGAAACTGCAGTTTCACAGATCAGTTTATAACTGTAAGGGAAACTTCGGTGTTCATCAAAGTTATTGAACTGGACACATCTAAGCATGTCTAATGCACGAGGTAGTGTTGAGGTTGACAACGGTGATAGTGGCTTCCCGAGGAGCCAGTCGCAAGAGAAGATATTAGGCTAGTAACAGTAGCAGACATATTCAGTTATTCATTTGCCTGAGATATAACAGATATTATCGACCTTTAAATATAATTGCATTAAGCTCAAAGTGTACACAACAATTACACTACTCATTAGGACAAAAATAAGGTGTGTGGAGCAAAGGTTTCAGTTTTATAACACAGCTGTGGTAAGAGTCCAGGTCTTGTATTATATCAATTTATGTGAGCTGTTCAGTGAAAAATGATTGTAACCTTTTGAAAGGTCCCTCGGAATTGGCTCCAGTCTTCACTGCTGCTTGTGATGACAGGAAAGGCTTCCCATCAAGGTAGCTTTTCGTGTTAGGGAATAGAAAATAGTTAATGGGGGAAAATCTCTACCGTAGGCGGTGTGAGGTAATGCACTTCCCATTGTTTTTTGCATTATTTTTAATAACATAACTTGAAGTATGTGACTGTGCATTATTGTGGTGCATGATGTGGCCAGTTTCGTGAATAAGTGATCTGTAGCTGATGTAAGTGTGGGAACAGAAGGAAGTACTTTTTTTTTGTAATGGTTTGTGACACCGTAGATTTCCACACTGAGCCTTGCTGTTCGCTCTCAGTATCAAAATGACATAGCCAAGTTTCATCAGCATTGATTACATCTGAAAGAAACTACTAATCCACATGTAATGTCAACTCAAACTCCACACAGACCTGCACGTGAATGCCTCTGTTTGAAAATCGAGTGACGGAACCTGCCTCACATAGACACAACTTGTGTGTAAACATTCTTTCAAGGACTTGTCTGTGGCAGGCAACAAAATTTTCAGTATTTTTGGAATTGTCCCTAAGGTTATTCGTCGATCCTCCCTGATGACAACACCGGCGTTGTATTCTTCCTTAAGGCCGTAACTGGAGTGCCAGTACAGTCATTGTTGTTTCCCTCTTTAAACAATTTAACCATCTTTTGAGTTCTGCTGTAGGGAAGAGCAAACTTTCCATAGGCCTCTTGTAACATTGCATAGGCCTCAACTAAAGATTTTCTGAGAAGAAAGAATAATTTCAGAGAATCAGAACTGCATGTTGTTCATCACGTGTCACTTCCACTGTTGTGGCAGTCGATAGTGAATGTTGTGAATGTGCCTCATCTTGCCCTCTGTCATTGGTGGAAACTGGGAGTGCCAAAAATCTTCTAAGTACAGTGTGTTTGTTACACATGACAGTAACAGAAAACGGTGCAAAGAAGTTGTAGCACAAGAAATTATGACTGTAAAAAAATTATGTAGTCCTGTATTGGATAGTTGTCGTGTATCTATATGAAATCTAGCAGTGTCTCCACGTCTCTTTCACATGTGTAATCGTATTCCATGATTCTTTAAGTGAAATGTTAGGAAATTGTGTTGTGTGCAGAATTCTGTCAAGTGACTTCCCACGTAATTCCTTTCTCCCAGTCCGTGCTTTCCTACAGTTTTTCCTATTCCTACTGTCAAATTCCATTCCCCCTTCAGAATTAGTGAAATGTGGTGGCAGGAGGAACAAGACTTTTTGTCAGGTGATTACAGGGTTATAAATACAAAATCAAATAGGGGTAATGCAGGAGTAGGTTTAATAATGAATAAAAAATTAGGAGTGCGGGTTAGCTACTACAAACAGCATAGTGAACGCATTATTGTGGCGAAGATAGACACAAAGCCCATGCCTACTACAGTAGTACAAGTTTATATGCCAACTAGCTCTGCAGATGATGAAGAAATTGATGAAATGTATGACGAGATAAAAGAAATTATTCAGGTAGTGAAGGGAGACGTAAATTTAATAGTCATGGGTGACTGGAATTCGTCAGTAGGAAAAGGGAGAGAAGGAAACATAGTAGGTGAATATGGATTGGGGGGAAGAAATGAAAGAGGAAGCCGCCTTGTAGAATTTTGCACAGAGCATAACCTAATCATAGCTAACACTTGGTTCAAGAATCATAAAAGAAGGTTGTATACCTGGAAGAATCCTGGAGATACTAAAAGGTATCAGATAGATTATATAATGGTAAGACAGAGATTTAGGAACCAGGTTTTAGATTGTAAGACATTTCCAGGGGCAGATGTGGATTCTGACCACAATCTATTGGTTATGAACTGCAGATTGAAACTGAAGAAACTGCAAAAAGGTGGGAATTTAAGGAGATGGGACCTGGATAAACTGAAAGAACCAGAGGTTGTACAGAGTTTCAGGGAGAGCATAAGGGAACAATTAACAGGAATGGGGGAAAGAAATACAGTAGAAGAAGAATGGGCAGCTCTGAGGGATGAAGTAGTGAAGGCAGCAGACGATCAAGTAGGTAAAACAACGAGGGCTAATAGAAATCCTTGGGTAACAGAAGAAATATTGAATTTAATTGATGAAAGGAGAAAATATAAAAATGCAGTAAATGAAGCAGGCAAAAAGGAATACAAACGTCTCAAAAATGAGATTGACAGGAAGTGCAAAATGGCTAAGCAGGGATGGCTAGAGGACAAATGTAAGGATGTAGAGGCTTCTCTCACTAGTGGTAAGATAGATACTGCCTACAGGAAAATTAAAGAGACCTTTGGAGAGAAGAGAACCACTTGTATGAATATCAAGAGCTCAGATGGCAACCCAGTTCTAAGCAAAGAAGGGAAGGCAGAAAGGTGGAAGGAGTATATAGAGGGTTTATACAAGGATGAAGTACTTGAGGACAATATTATTGCAATGGAAGAGGATGTAGATGAAGACGAAATGGGAGATAAGATACTGAGTGAAGAGTTTGACAGAGCACTGAAAGACCTGAGTCGAAACAAGGCCCCGGGAGTAGACAACATTCCATTAGAACTACTGATGGCCATGGGAGAGCCAGTCATGACAAAACTCTACCATCTGGTGAGCAAGAATTATGAGACAGGCGAAATACCCTCAGACTTCAAGAATAATATAATAATTCCAATCCCAAAGAAAGCAGGTGTTGACAGATGTGAAAATTACCGAACTATCAGTTTAATAAGTCACAGCTGCAAAATACTAACGCGAATTCTTTACAGACGAATGGAAAAACTAGTAGAAGCGAACCTCGGGGAAGATCAGTTTGGATTCCGTAGAAATGTTGGAACATGTGAGGCAATACTAACCTTACGACTTATCTTAGAAGAAAGATTAAGAAAAGGCAAACCTATGTTTCAAGCATTTGTAGACTTAGATAAAGCTTTTGACAATGTTAACTGGAATACTCTCTTTCAAATTCTGAAGGTGGCAAGGGTAAAATACAGGGAGCGAAAGGCTATTTACAATTTGTACAGAAACCAGATGGCAGTTGTAAGAGTCGAGGGGCATGAAAGGGAAGCAGTGGTTGGGAAAGGAGTGAGACAGGGTTGTAGCCTCTCCCCGATGTTATTCAATCTGTATATTGAGCAAGCAGTAAAGGAAACAAAAGAAAAATTCGGAGTAGGCATTAAAATTCATGGAGAAGAAGTAAAAACTTTGAGGTTTGCTGATGACATTGTAATTCTGTCAGAGACAGCAAAAGACTTGGAAGAGCAGTTGAACGGAATGGACAGTGTCTTGAAAGAAGGATATAAGATGAACATCAACAAAAGCAAAATGAGGATAATGGAATGTAGTCAAATTAAATCAGGTGATGCTGATTGAATTAGATTAGGAAATGAGACACTTAAAGTAATAAAGGAGTGTTGCTATTTAGGGAGTAAAATAACTGATGATGGTCGAAGTAGAGAGGATATAAAATGTAGACTGGCAATGGCAAGGAAATCGTTTCTGAAGAAGAGAAATTTGTTAACATTGAGTATAGATTTAAGTGTCAGGAAGTCGTTTCTGAAAGTATTTGTATGGAGTGTAGCCATGTATGGAAGTGAATCATGGACGATAAATAGTTTGGACAAGAAGAGAATAGAAGCTTTCGAAATGTGGGGCTACAGAAGAATGCTGAAGATAAGGTGGGTAGATCACGTAACTAATGAGGAGGCATTGAATAGGATTGGGGAGAAGAGAAGTTTGTGGCACAAATTGACTAGAAGAAGGGATCGGTTGGTAGGACATGTTTTGAGGCATCAAGGGATCACAAATTTAGCATTGGAGGGCAGCGTGGAGGGTAAAAATCGTAGATGGAGACCAAGAGATGAAAACACTAAGCAGATTCAGAAGGATGTAGGTTGCAGTAGGTACTGGGAGATGAAGAAGCTTGCACAGGATAGAGTAGCATGGAGAGCTGCATCAAACCAGTCTCAGGACTAAAGACCACAACAACAACAACATTCAGAATTAAGTTTATATTTCCTTCAAATATCTGAATAATTTTTAACTCCAGTATTGCACATTTCAATCGCTTACCCACATTGCTACTTTTTTTATTCATTATCAGCCTTACTCCTCCCTGATGCATATTTGATTTCATGTTTATAACCCTTAACAGACCTGACCAGAAATCCTTTACTTCCAGCCATAGCATTTCAATTATTTGCACTATATTTAACTTGAATTTGTCCATATGTCTTTTTAAATACTCTAACCTACCAACTCTGTTACGTGCTCTAGCATCCTGCGTACTGGTCTGTGGAGTGCCAGTTATATTTTTTTCTATGATATTATTGTCTGAGCAGTCACTGACCACAGATCTGAATTCTGTGTGGGGAGTGGCAACTATTTTCTCTAAGGAATATTTTCCACAAGACGATGCCACAGTTATTAAGCCGGATGTCCTCGGCAAGTACGACTACTCGAGTTGTATGTCAGTAACAGCCATTCGCAGTACTGCTATAGTGAGACCACGTCAGCTAATGTTAAAAGGACAGACCAGCCGAGCGTCCGAGCCGTTGCCACTGCGGCTACAGTTCCCCTCTCTGGGGAATGTGGATTTATGCGGTCTCGCCACACGTACGGGTCAGATGTGCTCGTGGCTACAGTACAGCTGATTTACTCGAGACAAATACCTTGACAGTTCCCTCACAGGGGCTACTGTTAGAAGCGCTCCGTTGTAAATCCATTCCTCGCGTTCAATCTCTGTTGTGAACTGGACATTATATTTCGATTCCACAAATCCCGTTCCTCTAGACATAATTTTTTTTCTATCTGTCACAACTTGTATCAGTAATTTACTGTCCATTAATATATTAGAGAGCACAGGAGTGGGACAACAAATGTGTCTGTTTGCAGATCCATACGCTCATCAGAGGGCTTCACTGGCAGCTGCCACTGGCAGTGGCCCGTGCCGATGCCTGTGTGCAGCATATGCAGGAGCTGGTGCACCTGCCCCAGCCACAGTAGCTGACGATCGCCTGACAGCAGGTGCTCCGGCCACAGTTGACACCGACGCTGTTGCTGCTCTGGCCACAGTTGACACCGACACTGTTGCTGCTCTGCCTAACTCTTCGGCTTGCCCTGATTATCTTACTCTCTGATCCCACAACAGATAGAGTTGAATGTAAATGACTACAGGTGTGGTGACAGTTACCTCATTTTCTTTGCATCGAACAATAACTCTGCGAAGACACATTGACTAGACATCAGTAATACGGGATACGGAACAGGCTGAGCACTCGTTTGGGCTCGCTTAAATAATACTGTTTCTTTTCCAGCTCACCAGAGCACACTGTGGAGCCTTTATAAGCAGTCGTGTGAGCTGTACAGACACACTGTCACTGAAATTGCGCACATTGTGAGTGGAGATGTAATCTGTTGCTGCTCCCTTCTAGGGTTGGGAAAACCACAAACATACATAAAATCTATAGGCACAGAAAAATTTGTGATACAGAAAAATTCGTGGGACTGGAAAACAGCACTGGTACTGTAAAGGAGCAACGGTACTGTGAAGAAGGGGGAAAAAAAGCACTGATCTCGCAAGGCACAGAGATTACTAGTAATGGAAAACACCGACGAAGGTGCTGACATCCGTTTTGTCACCCGACGTCAGCTGCTGCTGCAGCGTGTGGTGGGCAGGCATGGGCGAGTAGGGCTGGTAAGTCGTCCCTCTTCTTATGAGAGGTCGTAGGTCATAATGTCCAGTTCGAGGTCAGTGGTCAGCATCAAAAGTTTCGGCGGGGAGTGCATCACGTGACCCAGTGACAGATGCGTCGCTAACTGCGGCATCCGGTGCAGTGGGAACACACTGGCGATGTCAGTCGAGGAGTGGGGATGGAGACGGTGACTCCGGATGGCCACCTGTCTGGCAGTGACCCCCGCTACAGCACGAACCGGACCATCTGAGACGTGGGAACGGCGATAGGCGGAGGCGGGTAGGTGAAAGGTGGTGGGACCTCCTCGACAGAGCCTGCCGCGTGCGGGCGAGGCCGGTTAGAGTGATCGGACATCCTGCCGTCAGGAGTGTGGATGCCGCTTGGGCGTCGGCCCCGTGACACTCGGCGGTGGTGAGTTCGGCCTGCAGCCAAAACTGTGAGCTGAGATACGCGCATCCAGCTGGAACCGTCACTTAGCTGGCAATGCGGCATCAGATGCGGCAGGTGAAGGAGGGTCTGTGGTTGGCATCCGTGTGGCAGCTCCACCAGGCTCTTGTCTCCAACCGGAGTTAAATTATACAAATGAAAAAAATTATCTAAAGCAGCTTCAGGCCCCTGCCAGTTACGGACTTCTGCATCTGAGTTTTAAACATGCTAAGTGTGTGTTCGGCTTCACTATTAGATTGAGGATCAAGTGGTGGAGCTGTGTGGGATGGCAGACCCCACTAGCCAGACAAAAATATGTAACTTACCAAGAAACAAACTGGGGGCCGTTATCAGTAACCATGGTACACAGAAGTCCCTCAATTGAAAAATCTTAAATAGGGTCTAACATAGTGGCTGCCACGGATGTGGATGGACCGTGAACCACGTAGGGAAACTTGGAATAGAATACCAGTGCCGAGTGAGAGTTAACATCTCAGTAGTGTAAGCAATAGGTTGTTCAAACGCATCCGCTAATTTGTGCGCTAACACTGCGGCGAGACCGTGCTGAGAGGCATCTGCAGCCGCCACGAGCTGCTGATCTGGCTGTAAAGTGGCCAGACGTGAGCAGATTGAAGCAAAGTGAATGCTCGGTCGCAAGCTGGGGACCAGAAAAAAGGCACATTTTTATGGAAAAGGTCTGCAGTGGCCGAGCGACAGTGGTCACACCCTGTAAATATGTTTAGCTTTACCTAGAAATGCTTGCCTCATTGGAAATTGGCTGTGGCAAAACCACAGTTGTGTCAACGTGGTGATGTAATGGCTCGACACCCGTGTGAGAAACCTCAAAACGTAGGTACTCAATTGAAGGCTGGAAAAACTGCAAGTTTGTGTGGTCGCACTCGACACTAAAACAAAAAGCAATGAACGAAGAGGTAATTGGTGCAGTCAGGTACAGAGGGTGTCAGGAGTTTTAAAACACATTGAAAAATTGCAGACAACGGTCAGTATCGGTACAGGCTGAAAGGCGTATTGACAGCGAGAAGGCGCGTAACGGCCTCCTCGGAGGAGAGCTGCAAGTAGTCTTCCAACAAATCAATCTTGGAAGCGGTGATCGCCTGTCAATTTTTCGAAAACAGAGATGAAAACTCAGAGGGGGGAGACTCTATTTGCCAATACGGAAACGTTAAACGCATCTAACCCAAACCGGTCAGTGGTATGGAAATGATCCCCAACTAGGAAGGTGAGAGGGCGAATGGCAGATTTATAACAGACAAGATCAAAGAACTGACATTGGATTGGAATCTGCCATTTTCGTAGCTAACCAGCTTTCATGAAACTTTCGTGGGGGGAGAGGAACCCGAGTACATGTGCATTTGTGAGTTTACTAAAGTCACTGCTGCTCGTGTGGCCGTTTGCATTTTTAGTAGTTTAGTAAACACACAATTCAGTAAACAATTTTTTGGGCAAATAGTCATGGTGGGGGGGGGGGGGGGGGGGAAATTGAAGAATTGAGGTAGCCAAAATGAGGTTTCTATAATATAATTTAGAGTACATTTGAGCTAATGACAGCTGAAATGGAGATAATAGATGTGAAGAGTACACTGGAAAAATCTGAAGTACTTTTAGTTAATGGGGTTGAATTGCATTGAAAGAATGGCTGTTAATAGGTACCCAAAAATAAAGTACATGTAATGCGCAATAATGATGGCACATCAGTAGTGAACAGTTTACCATGTGGAACTGTGATTACATCATCTTGTTTGGCACTTTTCATTTTGATGAAACGTAAAAAGCTGGGTGTAGCAACCTTTTCAAGAAGTCCACAGACATCTGGGAGTTAATGGAGTCCACTATTTATGATTTCAACTGGTAGGAAGTATTTTCCTGGAAATCGCCTAAGGGGGTAATGCAGATAGTGCAGCACACATGAGCGAGATACGAGAACCCGCAGTATGTGCACTTGTTGCAAACCGTTGTCGTGCATCTGTCATTGCTTTTAAGAGTTTAACAGGTCTTCAGTTTTGAATAATGAAATCTTTTGGATGCAGTATCAGTGCTTATTCTCTTCTGATCCTTGTGCAAGGTAAAGAAACTAGTAGTGTTGTGTCATATTGTAATTTCCTGCCCCGTGGCAGTCTTGGGTGTACTAACAACTAAAGTATGTTAAGTTATATATAAAAACAAAGATGAGGTGACTTACCGAACGAAAGCGCTGGCAGGTCGATAGACACACAAACAAACACAAACATACACACAAAATTCAAGCTTTCGCAACAAACTGTTGCCTCATCAGGAAAGAGGGAAGGAGAGGGGAAGACGAAAGGAAGTGGGTTTTAAGGGAGAGGGTAAGGAGTCATTCCAATCCCGGGAGCGGAAAGACTTACCTTAGGGGGAAAAAAGGACAGGTATACACTCGCACACACGCACATATCCATCCACACATACAGACACAAGCAGACATATTTAAAGACATATTCGGTCTTTCAATATGTCTGCTTGTGTCTGTATGTGTGGATGGATATGTGCGTGTGTGTGAGTGTATACCTGTCCTTTTTTCCCCCTAAGGTAAGTCTTTCCGCTCCCGGGATTGGAATGACTCCTTACCCTCTCCCTTAAAACCCACTTCCTTCCGTCTTCCCCTCTCCTTCCCTCTTTCCTGATGAGGCAACAGTTTGTTGCGAAAGCTTGAATTTTGTGTGTATGTTTGTGTTTGTTTGTGTGTCTATCGACCTGCCAGCGCTTTCGTTCGGTAAGTCACCTCATCTTTGTTTTTATATATAATTTTTCCCACGTGGAATGTTTCCCTCTATTATATTGAAAGTATGTTAAGTGATGAACTTGTATCCCTTCACCATTTTGTGAGGGCGGTCCACAACAAAAAAAATTTGTAGCCAATAATTATGTGAAATACTGATAGTCAACTTATTTTGTCCGTTGGAAGTCTTTAGATAGGCAACATTCATCTGAGTTCTGGAATCCTTAGTTTGTCTTTTGGTCACTTTACTTTTTGATGTGAAGCTGTTGACCTTGTCATACAGTAACTCTTTTTTTTTTTTTTTTTTTTTGTTCTCTGTCAGTCACGAGAAATTGTTTGGTGAACCAGCAGGAGCAGGCACAGCAGCAGCAGCGGCGGCAGTGTCGGGGCTCCTCAAGTGAGTTCAGTTGGTTGTTGTGGTTGTGCTGGTGGTGTGGGTGATGGTGGTGGTGGAGCAGCAGCAGCAGTAGCTTTATATTGACATGCCATCAGAAAAGTTTTAGTTCTGTAGGATGGAATTCTCTCACTATCCCTCCTTTTCCTCCCCCCAGGGGTCACCAGGTTTCATGCACACAGTGCTCTAGCCATTACAGTACTCTGCCTTTTCTAAAACTTAATGGTCCACTGCAGAAATGTTTTACTGCTGATAAATCTCACAGTTTATTTCATCAAATAATCAACCTCCAGTGTTATCCAAATTTCATAGAAGTACAAGCCATCTTGAGTGGGTCACTCCAAGTAGTACAGAACTGACTCCACATAGCTTAGGTTTGCTTTAAAACTATTGCGAGGCACCCAACATTTCCTACGTTTTATACAACACATTCTGCACGGTTGGGAGTGGTAGGGGGGCCGGTATCAAGTCGTCGTGTACCCTCACAGATATAGCCACTTGACAACTCGTGGACTGCACCAGATTGGACTATTTGGGTTGGCAATAATAGTTGCTCCTTTCAGAGTATGCGCTATTGTTGCCCAGTGCAACATAATTGAATACTGAGGAACTTTTACCACAGATATTTGCTTGTACTGACAGGGAGAATGACGTAGACCACTACGTGTGCAATGCAGCAGCTGGACCAACAGCATCAACCTTGACAGCATGGACCAACACTAGCCAGATCCGAGTGCACCAACAGCTTCGCACTGTCGTTGGAGAAGTTATCGATTTCAGTATCGATGGTGCTGGAGTGCTTTGCCGAGGCTGCTATCTTGCACTGAACCGCATCAATAGACTTGAACACGAGTTGAAAATGCTGAATCGTGATACTGACAACCTTAAACCTAGAGCTGTTCTAGCTTCTGTAGAAGATCACAGAAAAAACTCTGCAGGTGAGTCATGGTATGTGATTTTTAGTGTATGATATCATTTTGTTTGATATTGATTTGATAAATGAAGAGTCTCTAAACAAATTTTCTGGGACTTCAGTGCAACATTGGGAATGAAAAGGGTGGGGGATGGGATGACATGATCTTTCTAGCCCATTGAGTATTTTATGGTGGTTGTAATAAACCTTCCACATTCTGGTTGTTGAGGGAAAGTCTTTCTTGTTTTATATGTTATAAGGAATAAGATAGATTGCTACTCACCATAAAGATGACCCGTTCAGTTGCAGACAGGAACAACGATAAGACCGATTGCAGGTAGCATCCAAAGCCTTCCTCAGGCAAAGAAAACATACACAAGAGCGAGCACACCTCGTGCATGCACGGCTGCTGCCACGGCAGCTCTGACCCAAACTCCAGTTGGAGTGCCAGTGTTGGTGGCCGAGTGTGTGCGAAGTGTGCCTGCTTGTGTCAGTGTGTGTATGTTTTCTGGAGGAAGGCTTTGGCCAATACCTGCATTGTGTATAAGTCTTTTCATTATGCCTGTCTGCAACTCAGTGAGTCATCTTCACTGTGAGTAGCAATCTATCCTATTCCTTAAATTGTTGGTATTCGAACCTTAAGTTTTCATTGTCTGTTTTATATTTTATTTATTGATGGCAGGTGTCCCCAAACGTATCCTCTGGCAGAAAACAGTGAGAACCCTGGTACTTTGACGGGAACACATTATTTTTTCTCCAGTTTTAAAAAATGAGGAAATTAGTTTATTCAGTGATTACTCCACTGTCAATTTCTAATTAATAACAAAAATCATAATAAAATTTTAAATAAGTTAGTATCAAAAAAATCTCCATATTATTAATATGTAGTTTAGATGAAGAGGCTTGCACAGGATAGAATAACGTGAAGAGCTCCGTCACACCAATCTTTGGACTGAAGAAACTCTACTTCTGATAGAGTTAATCGTTAATGCACAGGTAATTGAAGAACACTGAAACTTATCTCAACAGTTAGGCTATCAACCACAGGTGAATTGGCTGTGGTCACTGGCATTTGAGGTAGGAGCAGAATGTGGCTGTTGTGAAAACAATACATGTCAATACCAGATACATTCTCCAATTGGTTGTTGCTGTGTTAGGTCGTCTGTAGCAGCCAGTTGCAAAGAATAAAACAAATACAGGTGCATACAACTATTTAGTGCATCGGACACAGAAGTACAGAGAACGTTAAGAAAGCCCAAAACTGTATCATGTTCTGTATGGTTCCCCTTGGCCACACAAACATCTACATACGATACATACTAAAGTCTGTATGTCATCTCAGGTAGAGCACACTAGATATGGCCATTTCAGCTTCAATTTAAGAATACGCCAAAATGTTGTTCGTAGCGTTTCTTGTTGCCTACTGGCTTCGTTTGCCAATTTTCACGGATCGAGTTCAAACGAAAGGTAAATTATTTCAACTTTTGTGCAAATACGTGAGGCTAGACAGTACCTTTTCACTTTTCACACACACATATGCTGTTTCTTCAAACAGCTGTATCCATCTGTGGATGTTGTTTGTATTTGAAAGTTCTAGTATGAAAAAGCAAATAGGTTAAATATATTTCAATTTTTATTCAATTTCAATCTTATATTTTGTTTCATACTAGAATGTCGTGTTCCCAGTTTGGCACAGCTTTGCCACAGGAAACACGAAAGCGGTCGAAGACATCAGTCTTCTGGTCGGCTCCTGATCATTGTCAGAAGGAGGCTAGTTTTTGACTATGCAAAGACTTCTATTATTTGGAAAAGAACAACCCGGATTTCTTTACGTAATCTGTATGAATTTTATAATTACCTAAGGGACCTTTAACAATGAACAATAAAAACAATTGCATTGGCAAATGAAATCATTAATATGTGGGGCAGCTATGAGTTGTATAGAAGACAAGGAGCGACCTTCTGTCTACGACCAGGATGCCGCAGTATTCTCTGCTGTAGTAAAGGCTGTTTGATATTTACAAAAATAATACGACATCGAGGTAAAAAAAATAAAGGAAAAGAATAGAATAAGAAATCTGGTAAACACTAAATATATTCAAACAATTCTCACAAGCAATTAGGGCTTATTTATAAACAGTATAACTTACATAAGTACTTTTCTAACTGTATGGTGCGATCAGATTTCAGCCTGTCCTGTACTAGTTTCTTGGTTCATGTTTTTATCACAAATTACAATCATTACTTTTCTCCTTCCTTCAAGACAATTCTTGCACCGTTCAACACCTTCATAACAATAACTTGCTGGTTTACAGTATCGAACATAAATTACTTGAATTTTATAAATTAATAACTGTTGTCTGCATGCAGGCAAGACCGCTCACTTTTATGGCTTAAAGACGACCTTCTTTATGCTTTCACATTACAAGCAGAAGTACATTAAAATCTGAAGATCTACAAAAGTTTTTACTGTCATCTTTTATTTAGATCGAAGTGGAACATTCAGTTCAGCTTCTGTTAAACTGTTTCCTTGACTGTGCAATTGATGTATTAGCGTTCGTGCTAGATGCGCATCTTTACAGTTACGTAAATTATATAAAACAAATGTCTTTAAAAGAATAGGTCTCATCTCATAAGTTGATCATTTAATATACAGATAGGTGAGTGCCTTTCCAAGGGTACTCACACCTTTCATACTATGGAAATCCCAATAATATTACAAAGTGCTTCACTTTATCACTGACGAAATCTTCTGCGAACTGCAAAGACAGAAGCCGACAGTTAAATTCGAATGTGTGAAAGGCCTTCTGTTCACTTACCATGGTATGGAACTTTACATTTACATTTACACAGTATGTTGCATAAGTGAAACAGGTGGAAAACATGAACGTTGTTGTCCTACAATGCATAAAAGTGTTCCAGTGATTACTCAACTGATTTCTTTTGGTGTGTATATATATATATATATATATATATATATATATATATATATATATATATAATGGAAGGAAACATTCCACGTGGGAAAAATTATATATAAAAACGAAGATGAGGTGACTTACCGAACAAAAGCGCTGGCAGGTCGATAGACACACAAACAAACACAAACATACACACAAAATTCAAGCTTTCGCAACAAACTGTTGCCTCATCAGGAAAGAGGGAAGGAGAGGGGAAGACGAAAGGAAGTGGGTTTTAAAGGAGAGGGTAAGGAGTCATTCCAATCCCGGGAGCGGAAAGACTTACCTTAGGGGGAAAAAAGGACAGGTATACACTCGCACACACGCACATATCCATCCACACATACAGACACAAGCAGACATATTTAAAGACAAAGAGTTTGGGAAGAGATGTCAGTCGAAGCAGAAGTGTAGAGGCAAAGAAGTTGTTGAAAGACAGGTGAGGTATGAGTGGCGGCAACTTGAAATTAGCGGAGATTGAGGCCTGGCGGATGACGAGAAGAGAGGATATACTGAAGGGCAAGTTCCCATCTCCGGAGTTCGGATAGGTTGGTGTTGGTGGGAAGTATCCAGATAACCCGGACGGTGTAACACTGTGCCAAGATGTGCTGGCCGTGCACCAAGGCATGTTTAGCCACAGGGTGATCCTCATTACCAACAAACACTGTCTGCCCACCACCACCTACTCCAGTCCTGTAACCCGGAAGGTGTACACGATCAAAGGCAGAGCCACGTGTGAAAGCACCCACGTGATTTACCAACTGACCTGCCTACACTGTGACGCATTCTATGTGGGAATGACCAGCAACAAACTGTCCATTCGCATGAATGGAAATCCTTGTAACTGCCCCCGATGCAAAACCTGTCCCATGCACCCTCCCACCACCACCTACTCCAGTCCTGTAACCCGGAAGGTGTACACGATCAAAGGCAGAGCCACGTGTGAAAGCACCCACGTGATTTACCAACTGACCTGCCTACACTGTGACGCATTCTATGTGGGAATGACCAGCAACAAACTGTCCATTCGCATGAATGGACACAGGCAGACAGTGTTTGTTGGTAATGAGGATCACCCTGTGGCTAAACATGCCTTGGTGCACGGCCAGCACATCTTGGCACAGTGTTACACCATCCGGGTTATCTGGATACTTCCCACCAACACCAACCTATCCGAACTCCGGAGATGGGAACTTGCCCTTCAGTATATCCTCTCTTCTCGTCATCCGCCAGGCCTCAATCTCCGCTAATTTCAAGTTGCCGCCACTCATACCTCACCTGTCTTTCAACAACTTCTTTGCCTCTACACTTCTGCTTCGACTGACATCTCTGCCCAAACTCTTTGTCTTTAAATATGTCTGCTTGTGTCTGTATGTGTGGAATATATATATATATATATATATATATATATATATATATATATATATATATATATATATATATATATATATATATATATAATAGAAGGAAACATTCCACGTGGGAAAAAATTATATATAAAAACAAAGATGAGGTGACTTACCGAACGAAAGCGCTGGCAGGTCGATAGACACACAAACAAACACAAACATACACACAAAATTCAAGCTTTCGCAACACACTGTTGCCTCATCAGGAAAGAGGGAAGGAGAGGGGAAGACGAAAGGAAGTGGGTTTCAAGGGAGAGGGTAAGGAGTCATTCCAATCCCGGGAGCGGAAAGACTTACCTTTGGGGGAAAAAAGGACAGGTATACACTTGCACACACGCACATATCCATCCACACATACAGACACAAGCAGACATATTTAAAGACCAAATATGTCTGCTTGTGTCTGTATGTGTGGATGGATATGTGCGTGTGTGCAAGTGTATACCTGTCCTTTTTTCCCCCAAAGGTAAGTCTTTCCGCTCCCGGGATTGGAATGACTCCTTACCCTCTCCCTTGAAACCCACTTCCTTTCGTCTTCCCCTCTCCTTCCCTCTTTCCTGATGAGGCAACAGTGTGTTGCGAAAGCTTGAATTTTGTGTGTATGTTTGTGTTTGTTTGTGTGTCTATCGACCTGCCAGCGCTTTCGTTCGATAAGTCACCTCATCTTTGTTTTTATATATATATATATATATATATATATATATATATATATATATATATATGTATATATATATATATATCTAAAAACAAAGATGATGTGACTTACCAAATGAAAGTGCTGGCAGGTCGACAGACACAAACAAACACAAACATACACACAAAATTCAAGCTTTCGCAACCAACTGTTGCCTCATCAGGAAAGAGGGAAGGAGAGGGAAAGACGAAAGGAAGTGGGTTTTAAGGGAGAGGGTAAGGAGTCATTCCAATCCCGGGAGCGGAAAGACTTACCTTAGGGGGAAAAAAGGACGGGTATACACTCGCACACACACACATATCCATCCACACATATACAGACACAAGCAGACACAAACATACACACAAAATTCAAGCTCTGCTTGTGTCTGTATATGTGTGGATGGATATGTGTGTGTGTGTGAGTGTATACCCGTCCTTTTTTCCCCCTAAGGTAAGTCTTTCCGCTCCCGGGATTGGAATGACTCCTTACCCTCTCCCTTAAAACCCAATTCCTTTCGTCTTTCCCTCTCCTTCCCTCTTTCCTGATGAGGCAACAGTTGGTTGCGAAAGCTTGAATTTTGTGTGTATGTTTGTGTTTGTTTGTGTCTGTCGACCTGCCAGCACTTTCATTTGGTAAGTCACATCATCTTTGTTTTTAGATACAATTTCCTATGTGGAATGTTTCCCTCTATTATAACTATATATATATATATATATATAATGAGATGAGATGTTCAGTCCTGTAGCTGCAGCATATAGCATGAAAAACTACATTGAGAATTATCTATGTGCTTGGATGGAGATTTTCTGAGTATGTACATTCAGGCAGACAAGAATTGATGAATGTTTTAATTTATAGTGAATATGTGGATCTTGTTGCCTTCTGTGTTGTGTAGGACCAACACCTACATCTGTAATACTAGCCGGATAAAAGTGTTCATATTATATGGCATCTTTTTCTTGAGGCCCGTTTGCCACAAACCAGATAATGTTTGCAGTTTAACTGTGAAGAGTTTTTATGTTCAGATAAAACTTTTCTGGTTAAAAATAGCATGTGAAGAACAACAACTGTTATTTGGGACTGAAGAGAAGTACCCATCAAAAGTGTGGACAATCAATGAAGAGCGACAAGAAATCCACACTGATTGTTTCCGTTCACTAGAACTGAATTCTGCAGGATTGGTTGCCGGTTCTGTTGCACATGATTTCTTTAAAATATCACAGTTACCTGATCATGTTCTGAGAAAGATATGGTGAGTCAGCAGCCTCTTAAAAATAGACTTACTAATAAATCAGAAAATTAATTTGTGACAGATATTTTGTATTCTTAGAAAAGTCACGTGGGAAAGTATTGCCATTGCTGAGTTGTTAAATCGAGAAGAAAATTCTGAAGTGCAGACGGTTTGCATTTTTTCTGTGTGGTTTAGACTATTTCACTCAATATTAGCAATGTACTAGTAGCTTCTCTATACTAATTTTAATGTTTGAGATTTGTTTGCTCAGGTACAGCATTTGCTGCATAGACCAAACTTTGTAGGAGCAAACTTCCTTTATGTTGAATACATGATTTTACTGCCCATCCAACATATGCCATTATTTTTGTCCAAACTTCCTGGACATATTTGTGCCAGTCTTTTAAGTGATGGCTTCTTACTCACTAAAAAGTAATTTCTACCATTTAAGACTTGCCAGTCCTTATGAAGTTGTGATGTGTTTCTGTAGATTACGACATTTGTTTTAGTAAATTTTAGTTAGTGAGCCAACTTACTGTGTGCGCAGGCAACTCGCTGATAACAAAGGATGATGCTCTCTCTGTTGAAGAAGCTGTGATAGCAATGCACCTCTATGTATTGTGGGAAATCTGTGGCATAGAGATGCCTGCCTGTTGACCACCTACGCGGCTCCTCCACTCCCAGCACTGACGACGCAGCCTCCAGCGCCTCCACGACCACCTCTGCAAGTTACTTCAGTTCCACTCGCTACAGTGGTACCTGTCCCTGAGCCAAGAACTACTTTGGTACCTGCAAACAGCCCTCCTAGCTCGCCATTGTCAGCAGAATCACACCTACGGGTAAGTAACGAAAATGTTAATAACATAAAGTGCTTCCTGCTGAAGATGTTAATATTTACAGATATTTTATATTATAGACAGAGACTTGAATGTTTCACTTTGTGCCTTCACATTTATAACAGCTTCCAGTTAATATGACAACTGTTGAGATGCTTATGCAAAGTTAGAGCGTACAGCAGCAAACCATTAGTTTCAATTGGGAAATGCGAGGCTCTAATTGCAAATAAGTGATAACGATTTGCATTTGCTTAACTTCTGTAAGTCACTATTGTTGATACTGAGAGATTGCTTATTTAGTG
This sequence comes from Schistocerca americana, assembly GCF_021461395.2. Lineage (NCBI taxonomy): Eukaryota > Metazoa > Arthropoda > Insecta > Orthoptera > Acrididae > Schistocerca > Schistocerca americana. The sequence continues at coordinate 66,423,969 of NC_060121.1, forward strand.
TAAAGACCAGTCCATCCACTGTTCATTCTGAAATAAAAATATTTGAATTCTACATCTTGTCTATAGTAGACCATCTTTCTGGCCTGAATAGACGAGCTGGGTCCAGTGAAGTATGAGCACGTTTATTGATTGCTATGATCTATTTGCTAATTCAGAGTTATCCTAGATGGCTAAAGATGTTAAGTTTAAATGTATTTGTATTCACAAGGGAGCGATTTACTGGTGGAACCATTCAGCCATCTGTACAAATACTGTTTTGTACAAAATTCGCTGTATTAGTGGGCTGTTACTTTTTAGAATAAATAAATTTACTCGTTTTTTAGTGTGTTGATGTTTGTGAAGGAATTTCATTCTATCAGGTTTGGTTCCATTGTGCATTCTACTAGGAGCATATGGAAAGCAAAGTAAGAAGTTTAATAAAAATGGATAGTAGTGCTATTTATTCTGTTGTCTGCACGAGTTACCACAATTTGAGGAACTCCAGTTAGGGCATTATTTTTCTCAAATCTAGAATGACTGCATCCATTCTAAATGCTACCACATGTAAAATATGAGCTGGGATGAGTTTCCTACATAGGTTGATAATTTGGTACGATTTTATGTAAAAATTCTGTGACATGTGATATGATGAGTTTTATGATGGAAGACTGATGCCATCGCCACGAGAGTATACATTTGGCGTGTCTCCGTGATGTGTTTGAATGTGTATGTGTACTACTGGAAAAAAAGCTAGTGCTCAAAAGCTAATGTTAATGCTGTTTTCTGTTAAGTATTAAGTGCTTCCTGCATCGACCCACCTATATGTCATTGACTGCTGTTCCTTACTTTATATAAGGTGGCAGAAATGATGTTTGTGACTAAATGAAATGTTGATAGTCAAACGCATTTACTGATTAAAACAGAAAATATTTGTTCCAACATGAGGTTCAGTTATCTTCAGGAACAATGTCCTGAAAGTTAAAGAACTGTTAGGAATGAGCACCACTAATCTGTAAGTGTAGACACAGAAAATGTCAAAACTGCTCCTTGAGCATTGAATATGGTGTTGATTGCTGGAGTGTGTGCGGTAAAAAGTTGTGCTGACTAATCATAGTAAATGGTCGCTAGACTGTATGATGTGGTAAAAATTTGTTGAGTGCTGGAGTGTGTGATGTGGCAAAATGTTGTGCTTGGCTAATCATAGCAAATGGTGATTAGTACTGCCATGATAAATTTTTATAGACCCGAGTGAGCTTTGAGGCGTAGAGCTATGTGGAGGGGGTGAGGGTGGAAAGAGAGATAGGGAGAGAGAGGAGGGTCCGGGTCTCGGCCAAAAGAGTCTATGAAAGAGTGAAGAAGCTCAGTCTGAGGCTCACAGAATGTAGCAACATCGAGGGTGACTGGAAGAAATATTAAAAGTGTGTTCTTGGCACATGCGGTCTAATACACAAATATCGAGCCTACCGATAACAAATATCTCTGTTATTGCTGCTCTCAAAGAGAAACCAAATTTGTTGTACACATTTTGGGTGGACTTGAGGTGACCTCAGTAGTCTGGACAGCCGCTCTTGGGAATGCACGGTTAGGACGTACTGAAGGCCGGGACACCATCCGAGGACAGTCAGCTGGCATCTGCTGGGACTAATGCAGAGAGCTTGTGGCAGCGTGTCTCTGTAATGAATGCTTAGATGTCGATCTTTAATCTGACCTACTGGGAAACCCAGGCACCAGACAAGCACTCAAGAACGAGTTGCACTGGTGTTCTGTACATGGTCTCATTATTTACATGTGAACCACACTTCCGTAAAATTCTCACAATAAACTGAAGTCTACCATTCACCTTCCCTGCTACCAATCTAACACACTCACTCTACAGCACACTACTAATGCCGTAATCGACTGTTGCAGGATTGTTTTTCCTGCTTATCCACAATAGCTTATATTTTTCTACGTTTAGAGGAAGCTGTCATTCATCACACTGACTAGAAATTTTGTCTGAGTCGTCCTTTATTCTCCTACAGTCAGTACCGTGCTGCCTGTCTATCCCCTTGCTGTTCTCTTCCCTGTCCCTCGTCTGGGCTGTCGGGAAACGTATTCTGCATTTTTGTATTCAGTATCGGAATACTCTCAACTGTTTCTGTTCCTTTTTTTCTTTTCTTTGTTCACCTTCTGTCCTTCCTCCACTTCAGCATTTGAGGCTCCTCTCCTTCTTCCTCCTCAAGCGCTCCCGAAAGCTGGCCCACACATCTAGATGTGTAACGGGTGAGTGGGTAACGTGTAATTCCCGGTCCCGGGTCGACAGGTAGTGTTCGGATGTACCTCTGGTATGAGTTGGGCCCAGGGAGGGGTGATTGCCTGAGTTGCTACGTTCCCAAATTGCCGATTGGCCCCTCTGTCAGGTGTTCGGGAGGTGTGAGCTGAGGTGGAACTGTTACCCGAGACGAGTGCTCCCTGTTCTAAAGGGGGCCCCAGTCGGAAGGAGCGTGCCATCAAAGACACCGGCAATCGTGGGGGATTTTCAGAGCTGATTGTCTCCACAGTCGACGGCTACGAAATGTCGACAGAATGAGCCTAACAATTTGAAGACCCTCACAGCTGCACTGAGGTTCCTCGTCATCTCAATTTCTGAAGACGGTCAGTGCTTTTCCATGGTAAATCCGTTTATTATTCAGAAAAGTGTCGATGCAATTTCCGGCCCAGCGAAATTCTGCTCTCGTTTAAGGAATGGCACTTTGGTTTTGGAGACTGCTCCTGATTCTCAAGCACAAAACTGCTTGCTGCTTCGCTTCTCCACGACTACCCCATTCGTGTCAAGGCCCATAACACTCTGAATTCTTCCCGCGGTGTTATTTACACTGGGCTGCTCGACGGTCTGACCGAGGCCAAAATGCAATCTTACCTCTTATCAGGGTGTCATTGTCGACCGACGGGTGATGGAAAAGGTATATTACACCTTAGTGCACACCCGCACTCTATTTCTCGCCTTTGATAGAGTGGTGCTTCCGTCCAAGGTTAAAGCAGGTGGTAAAGTTATCACAGTCAGGCTGTATATTCTAAACACCATGTGCCGCTACCAGTGTCACCATTACCTCACTCGAGAGTCCTGGCGACATCCGGCCGGATACGTAACCTGTGGTAGGGCCCTGTCAAATCGACTGCAATGACGATTGTGCCGTCTCCTCCTTCGATGAGTGTGCTGTCCAGGAGATCCAGGTGAAGGAAAAAGTGCCATACAGAGTTATTCGCAAGTTGTTGGCTAGTCAGAAACCCTGCATTCTACCATCTGACACTTAACAGTACTGTTCCCACTACACCTCGCCCCAGGAAGAGCGTGGGTGTGCAGATGTGCGACCTCAAATTTAGCACTGCAATTGTGAAATCGCCCAGCATCGTGGTAGTGTCCCAGTCTCCTCCTTCCGCCGTGCAACGTGCCACCAAACTCGTGCCTCACGGGGCGAAGGCACCAGCTACGCAACCGGCAGACTGGAAAGGACAGAAGGAATACTCCTGCGAAATCTTCCTACATTCCGCCCCGGAGTCATAGGCCGGAAGCAGAATAATGCCGAAACTTCAGTAGACCGCTTGGAGCAGGATCCTCCTCCTCCATGCCCTGTAGCAGCGAATCTTCGAAGGCAGGCACTCAGTAGCTGCCGAGGTGACGCTCCTTCAGTTTTCCTCACCCTGTTTCTCTTGCAGTGGAACATTCGTGGCCTTCGATCCGACACAGAGCATTTACGGCTACTCTTAGAATTGCAGTGTCCACTTGTTCTCTGCCTTGGGCAAACTGCGTCCTAACAACCACTTTGAGCTTCCACATTTCTTCCCGGTCCAGTTTCACCTTACCCCCCCCCTCCCCCGAGGTCGGCAGTCAGTTTCGTGGGGGTGCTGTACTGCTCGTACAGGATGAAGTTCGTAGTCGGCACGTCTCCCTGACTGCCCGCCTCCGAGCTGTTGCTGTCACCCTTTAGATGTACCTCTTCGCTGATCCTGAGAATCCTCTTGGTTAAATTTTGCAGGGTGGATATCTTCTGTGTAGGGTGATACTGGGAGGAGGCAAGCAGGTGCCTGTCAGTAATGGTTGGCTTATTATGTTTTCTATGACCCAGTTTACTATCAGGCTTTCTGTAAACTCCCACGTTGAGGAAAGGCAGCACCCGATTCTTTACCATCTCCATAGTAAATTGGATACTTCGTGCTGGTGGTTGAGGTGCTGTTGGAAATTTCGTAGCTCTTCCTCTCCATGTGGCCAGATAATAAAATTACTTTGTATATATCCGAGCCATCAGTCTGGGTGTAATGGTGCAGACTGGAGAGCAGCTTCTTCAAATTCTTTGATAAAGATGTCTGCTGCAATAGGCAAAAGAGGGGAGCCCATTGCTACTCCTCCGTCTGTTCGTAAAATTCCCCTTTCCACCTGAAATAGGTGCTCGTTACACAGTGGAGGACTAGATCGCAGATATCGGGTGCCATGTGTCCATGATCATGGTGTCTTGTATCGGTCTATTCGTGAATAAGACTTCACGTCGAAGCTAACCATCATGTCTGTGGCCGAGCTACAGTTTTCTTTTAAAAGTTCCACAAAATGGGTGGAGTCCTTAATGTATGAATTTGTGTGCCCCACCAAATGTCCGAGCTTTGGAGCAAATTCCTTTGCTAGACCATACATTGGTGAATTAATGGTACTGACGATCGGTTATAAAGGAAAGGCCTCTTTGTGGACCTTTGTGCACCATATATTCTTGGTGCCTGTGGAACTTGTGAGATTAGTCTTCTGGTCATATCAAAATTCGTTCTAGTTTCCTTTAGTAGTGTTTGCATCGATCTGATTGTCTTAGCCATCAGATCTCCGTTAAGTTTCTGTAAATGGATTCATGCAGAAAATCCCCCACTTGTGTGTTATAATCTTCCGTGTCCAACACAATGGTCGCATTTCCTTGTCTGCTTGTGTTATTAGTAAGTGAAAGCTGATTGCCAGCTTCAGTTGTGGGAAACCTGCAATAGCAGCAAGCTTTTCTGCATCAGTCCCCATTGGCAGCAAATTTCTTCCAGGTGCTTTTGTTTACTGCTGAGTGAGAAACCTGTGTTTCTTATATACCTGCTGACTTGGCACTGTTTTCAATATACCAGCAGGCTTGGCTGTTCTCTAATTTTGATAGGCTGCTTATGATGAAGGGGGGGGGATGTTAGAATTCTTTATTATTATTATTAATATTATTATTATTATTTTTTTCGGAGGAAACCTGATGTGTTGATTGGTGTTTGTATTACCGGTTGTAATTTATGGAAATCTGCTAATTGAAAACCAGCCGGCAACTGTGACGTGGTGTTGTTTCCCTGAATTTTAGTGCCGGTTGAGGTGTGCCAGTACGACATAACCTAACGTAAGCTAACCTACAGCCACTGTGGCGTCCCGTGCGCCTCATTGTGTGACTCCATGTAAGCTGTCATCCCGTAGTGCTGTATTGCTGGGTCCCACGACGTTGGCAGCCAAGGTTGGAGGTTGGTGCCCGTCGTCTCTGTTCTTATTGGCCTGTCACTTGGCTATTTCTATTGCCTTTATAATGTTCCTTCTGAAAGTAAGAGCCCATTTCACCATCATGCATGCTTTACCAAAATCGACTGTTTGCCACACTCATCCTGGTGTGCTGTCATACTCAACTATGGCTTTTGTGTTGAGATAATACGTGTGCTGAAGGGACGCCCCATCTCACTTACACACATAAATCCACATCCGCACCCAATTTTGTGAACTCGAGCAGCATGTACTTTGTCAGTTGTGTCTTTCAATGTGCAAAGAACATCTTTTATACTGTTGCTGCTTCACAAAATTGGTTTGATGCCTGTTCGATGGAGATTTTTGCCCACTGGTTCAGTGACACCTTGAACATATGGTAATAGAGTGTTGCTTTGTTCATCCTTTTGCTATCCTCTATTGCCTTCATTCTTAGTCGCCATAGTTTTATCTGTTACAATCGTTCCATAACCGTTGGCGCAAAAAATGGGCTTGAGGTTTTGTAGTTCACCCTTTAGATGTTCCTCATCGCTGATCCTGAGAGCCCTCTTTGTTAAAGTGTGCAGGGTGGATTTCTTCTGTGTTGGGTGATATTGGGGAGGAGGCATGCAGGTTCCTGTCAGTAGAGGTTGGCTTATTATGTTTTCTATTGCCCAGATTACCATCAGGCTTTCTGTAAATTTCCATGTTGAGGAAAGGCAGCAGTCGATTATTTTCGATGTCCATAGTAAATTGCATACTTAGTGCTGATGGTTGAGGTGCTGTTGGAAATTTCGTAGCTCTTCCTCTCCATGTGGCCAGATAATAAAAGTACGTTGTATATATCCGAGCCATTAATCTGGGTGTAATGGTGCGGACTGGAATGCTGTTTCTTCAAATTCTTCCACAAAGATGTCTACTGCAATAGACGAAAGAGGGAAGCCCACTGCTACTCCACCTACCTGTTCATAAAATTTCCCTTTCCACCTGAAAAAGGTGATCGTTAAACACAATGGAGCACTAGATTGCAGATATCGGGTGCAATGCGTCCCTGTTCATGGTGTCGTGTATAGGTACAATCATGAATAAAGACTTGACGATACAGTTTTGTTTTAGAAGTTTCACCGAATGGGTATAGTCCTTAATGTACTATTTCGTTTAGGTCACCAAATGTCGGAGCTTTGGGGCCACTTCCTTCCCTAGAATGTACGTTGGTGAATCAATGGTACTCACTATTGGTTGTAAAGGAAAGGCCTCTTTGTGCACCTTGTGTGCCTCAAAATTTATTGGTGTGTGTGGAACTTGTGGGATAAGCCTTCTGGCCGTGTCAAAATTTGTTGAAATTTTGTAGTGTTTGTGTCATTTTGTTTGTCTTCTACATTGGATCTCTGTGAAGCTTTTGTAAATGGATTCACTCAGAAGATCCCCCATTCACTTTTTATAATCTTGTGTGTCCAACATTTCTGCCTGAAATAGGTGGTCGTTAAACACAGTGGAGCAGTAGATCGCTTATATCGGGTGCCATGTGTCGGAGCTCTGGGGCCAGTTCCTTCCCTAGACCGTAAGTTGGTGAATTAATGGTACTCACAATTGGTTGTAAAGGAAAGCGCTCTTTGTGGACGTTCTGTGCACCATATTTTTTTGGTGCCTGTGGAACTTGTGGGATGAGTCTTCTGGCCGTGTCAAAATTCGTTCTACTTTACTTTAGTAGTGTTGTGTCGATTTGATTCTCTTGGCCGTCGGATCTCTGCGAAGTTTTTTTAAATGGATTCACTCAGAAGATCCCCCATTTGTTTCTCATAATATTCTGTGTTCAACACAATGGTTGCATTTGCCTTGTTTGCTCATGTTATTAGTAAGTGAAAGCTGTACTCCAGCTTGTGCTGTGGGAGCAGCTAGCTAGCTATTCTGCATCAGGCTGTATGCCTTCCTTGTTAATCCTGTAACCCAAAAATGAAATTTTCTTCTTTCCATCTTCAGATTTACTGATTTTAGTTTCATACCTCTTCTATACATAGCTCTCAATACTTCATTGAGAATCTTACTATGTTGGAACCATTCGGCCCTCAGTACCATTAAGTTATCTACATAGACTGTTATTTCATTGATTAATATCACACTTAGCACCTTGTCAACAGCTCTGGCCTTGATTTCTAAGCAAAACTGATATTCCAATAGCCAGAAGGGATATTAAAAGATGTCAGAAATGTACATCAGTGGAACTTTTGCAAAATTTCGTTTATGTTAGCTAGTCTGTCACTCTCTCTTACTACAATTTCATTGAACTTCCTTGCTTCCCGAACCAACCCGACACCACCGTTATTCTTCATTAAACTACAAATGGATTATTATACCTACTGGTTGATGTATCACTTATCCCCCATGACTCCATCTATTGAATGTTTTTTCTCACCACTTGTTTTTGTTTGTAACTGGAGTGATATGAGGCTGCTTGGAAAACAGTTCATGATCCTTCAACTTTATTTTACACACAAAATCTTTTAGCATTCTGCACGCACTAAGAGGAAGTCATCTACATAGACCGTTATTTCATTGGTTAATATCTCACCTAGCACGTTGTCATCATCTCTGATAAACACACACAGTCAAGTACAGAGCGAATGGCATCACACATTATTCGTAACACTTACCTTTATGTAAGAATCCTGTACTTGGCTATATTCCTTGGCCAAACTGATATTCCAATAGCCTCAAGTCATATCATAAGATGTGAGAAATGTACATCAGTGGAAGTTTTGCAAAATTACACCTATGTTAGCTAGTCTGTCACTCTCTCTTACTACAATTTTTTTTAACTTCCGTGCTTCCAGAACCAACCTGACACCACCGTACTTCTTCCAGAATGAGATATTCACTCTGCAGCGGAGTGTGCGCTGATATGAAACTTCCTGGCAGATTAAAACTGTTTGCCCAACCGAGACTCGAACTCGGGACCTTTGCCTTACGCGGGCAAGTGCTCTACCATCTGAGCTACCGAAGCACGACTCATGCCCGGTCCTCACAGCTTTACTTCTGCCAGTATCTAGTCTCCTACCTTCCAAACAAGGCAAAGGCAAAGGTCCCGAGTTCGAGTCTCCGTCGGGAACACAGTTTTAATCTGCCAGGAAGTTTCATATCAGCGCACACTCCGCTGCAGAGTGAAAATCTCATTCTGGAAACATCCCTCAGGCTGTGGCTAAGCCATGTCTCTGCAGTATCCTTTCTTTCAGAAGTGATAGTTCTACAAGGTTTGCAGGAGAGCTTCTGTAAAGTTTGGAAGGTAGGAGACGAGATACTGGCAGAAGTAAAGCTGTGAGGACTGGGCGTGAGTCGTGCTTCGGTAGCTCAGATGGTAGAGCACTTGCCCACGAAAGGCAAAGGTCCCGAGTTCGAGTCTCGGTCGGGCACACAGTTTTAATCTGCCAAGAAGTTTCACCGTACTTCTTCATTAAACTACAAGTGGGTTATTACACCTGCTGGTTGACCGTTCAGTTATCCCCCATTAGTCCATCTTTTGAGTGTTTTTTCTCACCACTTTTTTTTTTTTTTTTTTAAATGAAATAATGTAAGGCTGCTTAGAAAACAATTCATGATCCTTCAACTTTATTTTGCTCTCAAAATCTTTTACCAAACCTGGCCTGTCTGAAAATGTCTCAGGAGAATATCTTTTTGTTCCTACCTTTGACTACTTGCAAAACATCCAGTAAAATTTTTGTGGGTTGTGAACGCATTGTCTATGAATGTGAATACCAATGTTTCAGTCCCCAGTGCAAAGGACTTTCTTCCGGGTGATTAATTTACTCCTGAGTGAGAAACCTGTGTTTCCTATTTACCTGCAGAAGTGGCTGTTGTGGAATTCTGATAGGCTGTTTAGGATGAAAGGGAGGGATGTTAGTAATCAGGGTGCAATGGTGTGGACTGGAGTGCTGTTTCTTCAAATTCTTCCGTAAAGATGTCTACTGCAATGGGTGAAACAGGATAGCCCATTGCTACTCCACCTCTCTGTTCATAAAATTTCCCTTTCCACCTGAAATAGGTGGTCGTTAAATGCAGGGGAGCAGTAGGTAGCATATATTGGGTGCCATGTGTTGGAGCTCTGGGGCCAGTTCCTTCCCTAGACTGTACGTTGGTGAATTAATGGTGCTCACAACTGGTTGTAAAGGAAAAACCTCTTTCTGGACATTGTGTACACCATATATTATTGGTGCCCGTGGAACTGGTGGGATGAGTCTTCTGGCCGTCTCAAAATATGGTACTACTTTAGTAGTGTTTGTGTAAATTTGATAGTTTTGGCCGTCGGGTCTCCGTGAAGTCCTATAAATATGTTCACTCAGAAGATCCCCCATTCGTTTGTTATAAACTTCTGTGTCCAACACAATGGTCACATTTGCCTTGTCTACTCGTGTAATTACTAAATGAAAGCTGTACTCCAGCTTGGGTGCTGGGATACGTGCAGTAACAGCAAGTTATTCTGAATCAGGCTGTATACCTTCCTTGTTAATCCTGTAACCCACAAATTAAATTTCCTTCTTTCCAATTTCAGATTTACTGAGTTTAGTTTCTTAGCTCCTCTATGCATAACTCTCAATACTTTATTCAGAACCTTGCAGTATTTGAACCATTCTGAACTTATACGAGGATATCATCTACATAGACCATTATTGCATTGGTTAATATCACAGCTCTGATAAAGACACACAGACAAGTACAGAGCAAATGGCATCACACTGTATACCAAACACTTACCTTCATGTAAGAATCCTGAACATGGCCTAGAGTGCTTGGCCAAACTGATATTCCAGTAGCCAGAAGTCATTTCAAAAGATATGAGAGATGTACATCAGTGGAACTTTTGCAAAATTTCATCTAAGTTAGCTAGTCTGTCACTCTCTCTTGCTACAATTTCATTTAACTTCCTTGCTTCCAGAACCAACTTGACACCACCGTTATTCTTCATTGAACTACATGTGGTTTATTATACCTGCTGGATGACCTTTCAATTATCCCCCATGAGAACATCTCTTGAATGTTTTTTCTCACCACTTGTTGTTTTGTAACTGGAGTGATATGAAGTTGCTTGGGGGAAAAAAACCATGATCCTTCAACATTATTTTGCCCTCAAAATCTTTTACCAAACCTGGCCTGTCTGAAAATGCCTTAGAGTTGCTCAGGAGAATACATTTTACTTCATCCCCTTGACTATTTGTAAAACATTCATTAAAATATTTGTGGGCTTGTGACCACATTGTCAATAAATATAAGACCACAGATGTTTTGCTCCTCATTGCAAGCAGCAATGTTATGTGTTGTTTGTTTACTGCCGAGTGAGAAACCCCTGTTCCCTATATACCAGCAGTCTTGACTTGTGTTATTGTGGTAGACTGTGTAGGATGAAGGGGAGAGAGGTTAGAAATCATTATTGGTGTTTCTGTTTTATCTTTTCATTGATGGAAAGCTGACATTTTGTTAGATGTTTGCATTACTGGTTGTGATTTCTGAAAATAGGCTAATTGGAAACCAGACGACAACTATGACGTGGCGTTGTTTTCCAGAATTTTAGTGCGGGCCAAAGTGTGCCTGGACGACTTAATGTAACCTAACTTAACCTACAGTCACTGCGGTCTCCTGTCCGCCTCTATGTGTAGATTCAAGTTATCTGTTGTCCCATAGTTCTGTTATTCCGAATACGTCGGAAGTCTGTGCGTGACGTCTCTGTTCGTAATGGCAAATTGCCTGGCTGTCTGTATTGCCTCCCTATTCTTGCTCCTGATAGTAAGAGCTGTTTCCAGAACATGCTTGCTTTACCAAAATGGACTGTTTGCCAAGCTGATCCTGTTGTGCTGTCGTACTTGGATATGTCATTCGTGTTCAGATGTCTGTGTGCTGATGGGTCGCCCCATCTCACTTACATACACTAATCCACATTCGCACCTGATTTCTTGAAATCCATCAGTGTGTAGTTTGTCAACTGTGGCTTTCATTGTGTGAGAAACATCTTTCATTCGGTTACTGCCTTGGAAAATTGGTTAGATGGCTGCTCGATGGAGAATGTTTCCCACTGGTTAAGTGACAAATTGAACATATGGTTATCGAGCAATGCTTTGTGACTCCTTTTGCTATTCTCTATAGCCTTCATGCTATGTCGCCATAGTTTTATGTATTACATTCGTTCCATAACCATTAGCACAAAAAATGGACTTGTGGTGTTGTAGTTCAAACTTCAGATGTTCCTCATTGCTGACCCTGAGAGCCCTTTGTTTAAAGTGTGCAGGGTGGATGTCTTCTGTGTAGGGTGATATTGGGAGGAGGCATGCAGGTGCCTGGCAGGACAGCTTGGCTTATTATGTTTTCTATGTCCCAGTTGACCATCAGGCTTTTTGTAAACTTCCATGTTGACTTAAGGCAGCATCCGATTATTTTCCATCTCCATAGCAAATGTGATTCTTCGTGCTGCTGGTTGAATCTCTGGTGGAAATTTCGTAGCTCTTCTATTCCATGTGGCCAGATAATAAAAGTACTTTGTATATATCCGAGCCATCAGTCTGGGTGTAATGGTGTGGACTGGAGTGCTGTTTCTTCGAATTCTTCCATAAAGATGTCTACTGCAACAGGCGAAAGAGAGGAGCCCATTGCCACTCCACTTGGCTGTTTCTAAAATTCCCCTTTATGCTTGAAATAAATTGTTGTTAAACAGTGGAGCAGTAGATCGCAGATACGAGGTACCATGACATCACTGTTCATGGTGTCTTGTATAGGTACATTGATGAACAGAGACTTCACTTCGAACATAACCATCATGTCTGTGGCCAAGATATAGTTTTCCTAAAAGTTCCACAAAATGGATGGAGTTCTTAATGTTCGAATTTGTGTGTTCCACCAAATGTTGGGGCTCTTGAGCCATTTCCTTTGCTAGACCGTACTGTGGTGAATTAATGGTACACAGAGTCTGTATGGACTTTCTGTACACAATATATTCTTGTTGCCTGTGGAAGTTGTGGGATGAGTCTTCTGGCAGTGTAGAAATTCGCTCTATTTTAATTTAAGAGTTTTTGCTTCGATTTGATTGTCTTGAGCATTGGATCTCTGTTAAGTTTGTGTACATGGATTCACTCAGAAGATCCCCCATTCGTTTGTTATAATCTTATGTGTCCGACACAATGGTTGCATTTCCGTTGTCTGCTAATGTCATTGCTGAGTGAAAGCTGTACTCTACCTTGGGTGGTGGGTTACCTCCAGTAGCAGCAAGCATTTCTGCATCAGAGTCTATGCCTTCCTTGTTAATCCTGTAACCCACGAATGAAATTACCTTCTTTCCAAATTCAGATTTACTGATTTTAGTTTGATACCTCCTCTATACATAGTTCTCAATACTTTAATTAGAATCTTACAGGTCTTGAACCATTCTGCACTCACTATGAGGATATCATCTACATAGATCGTTATTTCATTGGTTAATATCTCACCTAGCATCTTGTCAACAGCTCTGATAAACACACACAGACAAGTACAGAGCAAATGGCATCACACAGTATTCTAAACACTTACATTCGTGTAAAAATCCTGTACATGGCCTAAATTCCTTGACCAAACTGGTATTCCAGTAGCACAAGTCATATCAAAAGATGTGAGAAATGTACATCAGTGGAACTTTTGCATAATTTCATCTATGTTAGCTAGTCTGTCAATGTCTCTTACTTACTGTTGATGATCCTTCAAATTTATTTTGCACTAATAATCTTTTACCAAACCTGTACTGTTTGAAAATGCCTTACAGTTGCTCACTAGAATACCTTTTAGTTCCTCACTTTGACTGTTTGTAAAACATTCAATAAAATTTTTTGTGGGCTTGTGTTCACATTGTCAATAAATATAAGACGACTGATGTTTCGGTCCTCATTGCAAGCGACATTCTTCCGCGTCGTTTGTTGACTGCTGAGTGAGAAACCTCTGTTTTCAATATACCAGCAGGCTTGGCTGTTGTGTATTTCTGATAGGCTGTTTAGATGAAGGGGAGGGATATCAGAAATCTTTATTGGTGTTACTATTATTTCTTTTCATTGGTGGAAACCCGACATTTTGTTTGATGTTTGCATTACTGGCTGTGATTTCTGGAAATCGGCTTATGGAAAACAAGGCAACAACTATGATGTGGTGACGTTTCTCTGAATTTTAGTGCTGGCTGAAGTGTGCAAGTATGAGGTAATGAACCTGGCCTAACCTACAGCCACCGCGGCCTCCTGTGCAGCTCTGTGTGGGGTTCAAGTTATCTGTTGTCCCGTAGTGCTCTTATTACTGTCCGGAGTCGGTGCCCATCTTATCTGTGCGTACTGTCCAGTTGTCTGGCTATTTCTATTGCCTCTCTCTTCATCCTCCTGAAAGTAAGAGCTGTTTCCACAACATGCTTGCTTTACCAAAGACGACTGTTTGTCACACTGATCCTGGTGTGCTGTCATAAGCAGATATGTCATTCGTGTTCAGATATCTGTGTACTGATGGGTCACCCCATGTCACCTACGTACACTAATCCTTATTCGCTCCTGTTTAATCCTGTCGCTGCCTCGCAAATTTGGTTTGATGCCTGCTCAATGGAGAATTTTACCCACTGGTTCAGTGACACTTTGAAGATATGGTAATCGAGCAATGTTTTGTGCTTCCTTTGGCTATCCTCTATAGCTTTCTTACTTTGTCACTATAGTTTTATCTAGTACATTCATTCCATAACCGTTGGCACAAAAAATGGAGTGGAGGTTTTGTAGTTCACCCTTTAGATGTTCCTCATCGCAGATCCTGTTAGCAGTTTTGGTTTCTTCTGTATAGGGCGATACTGGGACGAGTCATGCAGGTGCCTGTGAGTACAGGTTGGCCCAGTTATCCATCAGGCTTTCTGTAAAGTTCCACATGGAGGACAGGCAGCACCCGATTCTTTTCCATCTCCATAGTAAATTGGATACTTAGTACTGATGGTTAAGGTGCTGTATAGGTATAATCATGAATAAAGACTAGACATTGAAGCTAACAATAATTTCTGTGGGCGAGATACAGTTTTGTTTTAAAAGTTTCACCGAATGGGTATAGTCCTTAATGTACTATTTTGTTTAGCTCACCAAATGTCGGAGCTTTGGGGCCAGTTCCTTGCCTAGGCCAGACGTTGGTGAATTAATGGTACTCACAATCGATTGTAAAGGAAAGGCCTCTTTGTGGACCTTGTGTGCCTCAAAATTTATTGGTGTGTGTGGAACTTGTGGGATGAGTCTTCTGGCCGTGTCAAAATTTGTTGTAATTTTGTAGTGTTTGTGTCAATTTGTTAATCTTGTATGTCGATGTCTGTGAAGCTTTTGTAAATGGATTCACTCAGAAGATCCCCCATTCATTTTTTATAATGTTGTGTGTCCAACATAATGGTCGCATTTGCCTTGTTTGCTTGTGTTCTTACTAAATGAAAGCTGTACTCCAGCTTGGGTGGTGGGATACATGCAGTAGCAGCAAGCTATTCTGCATGAAGCTGTATGCCTTCCTTCCTAACCCTGTAACCCAGAAATGAAATTTTCTTCTTTCCATCTTCAGATTTAGTGATGTTAATTTCATACCTCCTCTGTACATAGCTCTCAATACTTCATTGTGGATCTTACAGTGTTTGAAGCATTCTGCACTCACTACGAGGTAATCTACATAGACCGTTATTTCATCGGCTAATATCGCACTGGCCAGTTGTTAAGCCCTGACTTACTTGCTTTCAGCACCAACCTGACACCACCGCTATTCTTCATTAAACTACATGTGGTTTATTATACCTGCTGGTTGACCATTCAATTATCCCCCTTGAGACCATCTATTGAATGTTTTTTCTCACCACTTGTTTTTTTTGTAACTGGAGTGATATGAGGCTGCTTGGAAAAGAGTTCATGATCCTTCAAATTTATTTTGCACTCAAAATCCTTCACCAAACCAGGGCAGACTGAAAAAGCCTTACAGTTGCTCAGGAGAATACCTTTCCGTTCCTCCCTTTAACTATTTGTACAACTTTGATTAAAATTTTTGTGTGCCTGTGACTACATTGTCATTAAATATAAGACCACAGATGGTTTGGTCCTCATTGCAAGCGACTATCTTCTGGGTGGTTTGTTTACTGCTGAGTGAGAAACCTCGGTTTTCAATATACCAGCAGGCTTGGCTGATGTGTAATTCTGATAGGCTGTTTAGCACGAAGGGGAGGGATGTTGGAAATCGTTATTGGTGTTTCTATTATTTCTTTTCATTGGTGAAAACCCGACACTTTTTTGATGTTTGCATTACTGGTTGTGATTTGTGGAAATCGGCTAATGGGAAACCAGGCGACAACTATGAGGTGGTGTCTTTTCCCTGAATTTTAGTACTGGCTGAAGTGTGCCAGTATGACATAACGTAACGTGACCTACCCTACAGCCACTGCAGTCTCCTGTGTGCCTCTCTGTGTGGCTTCAAGTTATCTGTTGTCCTGTAGTGTTGTTGTTGTTGGCAACCAAGAGGTGTGAAGTTGGTGCCCATCTTCTCTGTTGGTACTGGCCAGTGGCCTGTCTATTTCTATTGCCTCCCTCTTCCTCCTCCTAAAAGTAAGAGCTGTTTCCACAACATGCTTGCTGTACCAAAAGCAAAGAGCTGTGTCCACAACATGCTTGCTTTACCAAAATCGACTGTTTGACACACTGATCCTGGTGTGGTCTCATACTCGGATATGTGATTCTTGTTCAGACACCTGTGTGCTGATAGGTCGCCCATCTCACACACATATACCAATCCACATTTGCACCTGATTTCGTGAACTCCAGCAGCATGTGGTTTGTCAACTGTGTCTTTCATTGTGTGAGGAACATCTTTAATCCTGTTGCTGCCTCGCAAATTTGGTTTGATGCCTGCTCAATGGAGCATTTTGCCCACTGGTTCAGTCACACCTTGAACATATGGTAATTGAGCAATGTTTTGTGCTTCCTTTTGCTATCCTCTATAGCCTTCTTACTTTGTCACTATAGTTTTATGTAGTACATTCATTCCATAACCGTTGGCACAAAAAATGGAGTGGAGGTTTTGTAGTTCACCCCTTAGATGTTCCTCATCGCTGAACCTGGGAGCAGTTTTGGCTTCTTCTGTATAGGGCGATACTGGGAGGAGGCATGCAGGTGCCTGTGACTACAGGTTGGCTTATTATTTTATCTATGACCCAGTTATCCATCAGGCTTTCTGTAAACTTCCACATCGAGGAAAGGCAGCACCCAATTCTTTTCCATCTCCATAGTAAATTGGATACTTAGTGCTGATGGTTGAGGTGCTGTTGGAAATTTCGTAGCTCTTCCTCTCCATGTGGCCAGATAATAAAATTACATTGTACATATCCGTGCCATTAATCTGGGTGTAATGGTGGGGCCTGGAATGCTGTTTCTTCAAATTCTTCCATAAAGATGTGGACTGCAATAGGAAAAAGAGGTTATCCCATTGCTACTCCACCTCTCTGTTCATAAAATTTCCCTTTCCGCCTGAAAAAGGTGATCGTTAAACACAATGGAGCACTAGATTGCAGATATCGGGTGCAATGCGTCCCTGTTCATGGTGTCGTGTATAGGTACAATCATGAATAAAGACTTGACGATACAGTTTTGTTTTAGAAGTTTCACCGAATGGGTATAGTCCTTAATGTACTATTTCGTTTAGGTCACCAAATGTCGGAGGTTTGGGGCCACTTTCTTCCCTAGAATGTACGTTGGTGAATCAATGGTACTCACAATTGGTTGTAAAGGAAAGGCCTCTTTGTGCACCTTGTGTGCCTCAAAATTTATTGGTGTGTGTGGAACTTGTGGGATAAGCCTTCTGGCCGTGTCAAAATTTGTTGAAATTTTGTAGTGTTTGTGTCAATTTGTTTGTCTTCTACATTGGATCTCTGTGAAGCTTTTGTAAATGGATTCACTCAGAAGATCCCCCATTCACTTTTTATAATCTTGTGTGTCCAACATAATGGTCGCATTTGCCTTGTCTGCTCGTGTTCTTAATAAATGAAATCTGAACTCCAGCTTGTGTGGTGGGATACATGCAGTAGCAGCAAGCTATTCTGCATGAGGCTGTATGCTGTCCTTCTTAATCCTGTAACCCAGAAATGAAATTTTCTTCTTTCCATCTTCAGATTTACTGATGTTAATCTCATACCTCCTCTATACATAGCTCTCAATACTTCATTGTGGATCTTACAGTGTTTGAAGCATTCTGCACTCACTGCGAGGTAATCTTCATAGACCGTTATTTTCTCGGTTAATATTGCACCTAGAACTTTGTCAACAGCTCTGTTAAACACACACAGACTAGTACACAGCAAATGGCATCACACAGTATACTAAACTCTTACCTTGATGTAAGAATTCTGTGGATGGCCTAGATTCCTTGACAAAAGTGATATTCCAATAGCCACTAGACATATCAAAAGATGTACATAAGTGGAACTATTGCAAAGTTTCATCTACGTTAGCTAGTCTGTCACTTGCTCTTACTTCAATTTCATTTCACTTACTTGCTTTGAGCACCAACCTGACACCCTCGTTAATCTTCATTGAACTACATGTGGGTTATTATACCTGCTTGTTGACCATTCAATTATCCCCCTTGAGACCATCTATTGAATGTTTTTTCTCACCACTTGTTTTTTTTTTTTTTTGTAACTGGAGTGATATGAGGCTGATTGGAAAACAGTTCATGATCCTTCAAATTTATTTTGCACTCAAAATCCTTTACCAAACCTGGCCTGGCTGAAAATTTCTTACAGTTGCTCAGGAGAATACCTTTTCGTTCCACCCTGTGACTATTTGTAAAACTTTGATTAAAATTTTTGTGTGCTTGTTACTACATTGTCAATAAATATAAGACCACAGATGGTTCGGTCAACATTGCAAGAGACTATCTTCCGGGTGCTTTGTTTCATTCTGAGAGAGCTGTTTTCAATATACCAGCAGGCTTGGCTGTTGTGTAATTCTGATAGGCTGTTTAGTATGGAGGGGAGGGATGTTAGATATCGTTATTGGTGTTTCTATTATTTCTTTTCATTGGTGAAAACCCGACATTTTGTTTGATGTTTGCATTACTGGTTGTGATTTGTGGAAATCGGCTAATGGGAAACCAGGCGACAACTATGAGGTGATGTCTTTTCCCTGAATTTTTGTACTGGCTGAAGCGTGCCAGTATGACATAACATAACGTGTCCTAACCTACAGCCACTGCAGTCTCCTGTGTGCCTCTGTGTGTGGCTTCAAGTTATCTGTTGTCCTGTAGTGCTGTTTATGTTGGCAATCAAGACGTGTGAAGTCGGCGCCCATCTTCTCTGTTGGAACTGGCCAGTGGCCTGTCTATTTCTATTCCCCTCTCTTCCTCCTCCTGAATGTAATAGCTGTTTTCACAACATGCTTGCTTTACCAAAATCGACTGTTTGCCGCACTGATCCTGGTGTGCTCTCATACTCGGATATGTGATTCTTGTTCAGACACCTGTGTGCTGATAGGTCGCCCATCTCACATACATATACCAATCCACATTTGCACCTGATTTAGTGAACCCCAGCAGCATGTAGTTTGTCAACTGTGTCTTTTGTTGTGTGAGGAACATCTTTAATCCTGTTGCTGCCTCGCAAATTTGGTTTGATGCCTGCTCAATGGAGCATTTTGCCCACTGGTTCAGTGACACTTTGAAGATATGGTAATCGAGCAATGTTTTGTGCTTCCTTTTGCTATCCTCTATAGCTTTCTTACTTTGTCACTATAGTTTTATCTAGTACATTCATTCCATAACCGTTGGCACAAAAATGGAGTCGAGGTTTTGTAGTTCACCCTTTAGATGTTCCTCATCGCAGATCCTGTTAGCAGTTTTGGTTTCTTCTGTATAGGGCGATACTGGGACGAGGCATGCAGGTGCCTGTGAGTACAGGTTGGCCCAGTTATCCATCAGGCTTTCTGTAAAGTTCCACATGGAGGACAGGCAGCACCCGATTCTTTTCCATCTCCATAGTAAATTGGATACTTAGTACTGATGGTTGAGGTGCTGTGGAAAATTTCGTAGCTCCTCCTCTCCATGTGGCCAGATAATAAAATTACTTTGTATATATCCGTGCCATTAATCTGGGTGTAATAGTGGGGACTGGATTGCTGTTTCTTCAAATACTTCCATAAAAATGTCTACTGCAATAGGCAAAATAGGTTATCCCATTGCTACTCCACCTCTCTGTTCATAAAATTTCCCTTTCTGCCTGAAAAAGGTGGTCGTTAAACACAGTGGAGCACTAGATCGCAGATATCTGGTGCAATGTGTCCCTGTTCATGGTGTTGTGTATAGGTACAATCATGAATAAAGACTTGACATTGAAGCTAACAATAATTTCAGTGGCGAGATACAGTTTTGTTTTAAAAGATTGACCATATGGGTATAGGCCTTAATGTACTATTTTGTTTAGCTCACCAAATGTCGGAGCTTTGGGGCCACTTCCTTCCCTAGACCGTACGTTGGTGAATTAATGGTACTCACAATCGGTTGTAACAGAAAGGCCTCTTTGAGGACCTTGTGTGCCTCAAAATTTATTGGTGTGTGTGGAACTTGTGGGATGAGTCTTCTGGCCGTGTCAAAATTCATTGTAATTTTGTAGTGTTTGTGTCAGTTTGTTGTCTTGTACATGGATCTCTGTGAAGCTTTTGTAAATGGATTCATTCAGAAGATCCCCCATTAATTTTTTATAATGTTGTGTGTCCACCATAATGGTCACATTTGCCTTGTTTGCTCGTGTTCTTACTAAATGAAAGCTGTACTCCAGCTGGGGTGGTGGGTTACATGCAGTAGCAGCAAGCTATTCTGCATGAGGCTGTACGCCTTCCTTCTTAATCCTGTAACCCAGAAATGAAATTTTCTTCTTTCCATCTTCAGATTTACTGATGTTAATTTCACACCTCCTCTATACATAGCTCTCAATACTTCATTGTGGATCTTACAGTGTTTGAAGCATTCTGCACTCACTACAAGGTAATCTACATAGACCATTATTTCATCAGTTAATATCGCCCTAGCAGCTTGTCAACAGCTCTGATAAACACACACGGACAAGTACAGAGCAAATGACATCACACAGTATACTAAACAGTTACCTTGATGTAAGAATTCTGTGGATGGCCTAGATTCCTTGGCCAAAGTGATATTCCAAGAGCCACTAGTCATATCAAAAGATGTGAGAAACGTACATCAGTGGAACTATTGCAAAATTTCATCTACGTTAGCTAGTCTGTCACTCTCTCTAACTTCAATTTCATGTAAATTACTTGCTTTCAGCACCAACCTGACACCACCGCTACTCTTCATTGAACTACATGTGGTTTATTACATCTGCTGGTTGACCATTCAATTATCCCCCTTGAGACCATCTATTGAATGTTTTTTCTCACCACTTGTTATTTTTGTAACTGGAGTGATATGAGGCTGCTTGGAAAATAGTTCATGATCCTTCAAATTTATTTTGCACTCAAAATCCTTCACCAAACCTGGCCAGACTGAAAAAACCTTACAGTTGCTCAGGAGAATACCTTTTCGTTCCTCCCTTTAACTATTTGTAAATGTTTCATTAAAATTTTTGTGGGCTTGTGACTACATTGTCATTAAATATAAGACCACAGATGGATTGGTCCTCATTGCAAGCGACTATCTTCCGGGTGGTTTGTTTACTGCTGAGTGAGAAACCTCTGTTTTCAATATACCAGCAGGCTTGGCTGTTGTGTAATTCTGATAGGCTGTTTAGCATGAAGGGGAGGGATGTTGGACATCATTAATGGTGTTTCTATTATTTCTTTTCATTGGTGAAAACCCGACATTTTGTTTGATGTTTGCATTACTGGTTGTGATTTGTGGAAATCGGCTAATGGGAAACCAGGTGACAACTATGAGGTGGTGTCTTTTCCCTGAATTTTAGTGCTGGCTGAAGCGTGCCAGTATGACATAATGTAATGTGACTTAACCTACAGCCACTGCAGCCTCCTGTGTGCCTCTGTATGTGGCTTTAAGTAATCTGTTGTGCCCATCTTTTCTGTTCATACTGGCCATTGGCCTGTCTATTTCTATTGACCCCCTCTTCTTCCTCCTGAATGTAAGAGCTGTTTCTACAACATGCTTGCTTTATCAAAATTGACTGTATGCCGCACTGATCCTGGTGTGCTCTCATACTCGGATATGTGATTCTTGTTCAGAAACCTTTGTGCTGATAGGTCGCCCATCTCACATACATACACCAATCCGCATTTGCACCTGATTTCGTGAACTCCAGCAGCATGTAGTTAGTCAACTGTGTCTTTCGTTGTGTAAGGAACATTTTTAATCATTTTGCTGCATTGCAAATTTTGTTTCATGCCTGCTCAATGGAGAATTTTGCCCACTGGTTCAGTGACATCTTGAACATATGGTAATCAAGCAATGTTTTGAGCTTTCTTTTGCTATCCTCTATATCCTCCATACTTTGTCAGTAACGTTTTATGTATTACATTCATACCATAACCGTTGGCACAAAAAATGGGCTGGAGGTTTTGTAGTTCACCCTTTAGATGTTCCTCATCGCTGATCCTGAGAGCAGTTTTGGTTTCTTCTGTATAGGGCGATACTGGGAGGAGGCATGCAGGTGCCTGTGAGTACAGGTTGTCTTATTATTTTATCTATGGCCCAGTATCCATCAGGCTTTCTGTAAACTTCCACATCGAGGACAGGCAGCAACCGATTCTTTTCCATCTCCGTAGTAAGTTGGATACTTCGTGCTTGTGGTTGAGGTGCTGTTGGAAATTTCGTAGCTCTTCCTCTCTATGTGGCCAGATAATAAAAGTACTTTATATCCGAGCCATTAATCCTGGTGTAATGGTGTGTTGTGGAATGCTGTTTCTCCAGATTCTTCCATAAAGATGTCTACTGCAATAGGGGAAAGATGGTAGCCCATTGCTACTCCACCTCTCTGTTCATAATATTTCCCTTTCTGTCTGAAAAAGGTTGTCATTAAAAAGAGTAGAGCACTAGATCGCAGATATCAGATGACATGCGTCCCTGTTCATGGTGTCGTGTAGAGGTACAATCATGAATAAAGACTTGACGTTGTAGCTAACGATCATTGCTGTGCCCAAGATACAGTTTGTTTGTAATAGTTTCACCGAATGGGTATAGTCCTTAATGTACTATTTTGTTTAGCCTACCAAATGTCAGAGCTTTGGGGCCAGTTCCTTCCCTAGACCGCACGTTGGTGAATTAATGGTACTCACAATCGGTTGTA
Source organism: Schistocerca americana (assembly GCF_021461395.2). NCBI lineage: Eukaryota > Metazoa > Arthropoda > Insecta > Orthoptera > Acrididae > Schistocerca > Schistocerca americana. Next base: position 66,446,726 of record NC_060121.1, read on the forward strand.
AAAGAAAGGCCTTTTTGTGGACCTTCTGCGCATCAAATTTTTTTGGTGCCTGTGCAACTTGTGGGATGAGTCTTTTGGCCATGTCAAAATTCGTTCTAATTTACTTTAGTAGTGTTTGTGTCAATTTGTTTGCCTTGTATATGGATCTCTGTGAAGCTTTTGTAAATGGATTCTCTCAGAAGATCCCCCATTCATTTGTTATAATCTTGTGTGTCCAACATAGTGGTTGCATTTGCCTTCTGCTTGAGTTCTTACTAAATGAAAGCTGTACTCCAGCTTGGGTGGTGGGATACGTGCAGTAGCAGCAAGCTAATCTGCATGAGGCTGTATGCCTTGCTTTTTAATCCTGTAACCCACAAATGTAATTTTCTTCTTTCCTTCTTCAGATTTACTGATGTTAGTTTCATACCTCCTCCATACATAGCTGTTAATACTTCATTGAGGATCTTACAGTGTATGAAGCATTCTACACTCACTAGGAGGTAATCTACTTAGACCATAATTTCATCGGTTAATATCGCATCTAGCACCTTGTCAACAGCTCTGATAAACACACACAGACAAGTACAGAGCAAATGGCCCCCAGGGGCTCAGCATTCATTTGCTGAGTACGGGCTTGTCGACCCCGGGGTCCTGAACTGTTGGCTGGTCAGCGCCGCCAGTCTCGCGTCGCCGTAAGCCCCGGACATGCTTCAGCGACCACCGAATGGTGCGGCGGTGGAATGTTGTGTGCTGTGGGGAATGGTAATCTTGTCTTGACCGCCTGGATTTCGAGGAAGGCCAACCTCTACAAAAACCCCTCAATCTTGCCGTGCTCTCCGCGCCTATAAGATGCATTGCTGTTGGGGTGGAACAGTCTCAAGCGGGCAACCTCTGCGGCACCTGCCGCACCCTAGTTGTATAAGGCTTACTTACGCACGCGGGGCTCTGTCTGAGCGGACCTTTAGTTCCCTAGCCGCTCGTGGGACAGCAATGGACCCTTCGACCTCTACATTTCCCCGTAGCTGTGGATTGGGTGGGCCATTGGTTGGAAAACACACCCCACCGAAAAAGCGACTTCATGCTATGAGTCCTCGAGCACCTGGTGTTGCTAGAGATTTATCAGACTGTCGTAACAGAGCACATGCTGATAATCAGAATGTTTTTTTGATTATTAAACGGAAGGAGGGTAGGTTTGAGAAGGTTTCTCCCATTTAGATCCACAAGGGTCTTGATGGAATTGCAGGAACACTGATATCTGTGAAGCAACTCTGCAATGGGACTCTGTTAGTTGAGACTTCTAGTTCCCGTCAAGTCGCTTCTCTTCGGAAAGCAACCTGTCTCGGAGAGTACGCTATCGAGACCGAGCTCCACTCCACTTTGAATTATAGTAAGGGTGTTGTGACATGTAGGGACTTGGTGGATATCCCCACAGACGAGTTAAAATCTGAGTGGGCTGACGAAGGTATTGTTGACGTGCAGCATATTATGAAACGAGTGAATGGGGACCTCGTCAAATCCGGTGTGCCTGCAACGGGCAACCCGCGGCTGTGGGCTGTCAGTTTGGTTGCTGATACTCTAGGCGCCGTGATGTCTGGTGGAGAAGGCCACAGCACTTGTCAAACTACAGTCTGCTGGAGTTCACGAAATCAGTTGCAAATGTGGATTAGTGTACGTAGGTAAGATGGCGTAAAGCAAGCATGCTGGTGAAACATCCTCTTACTTTCAGTTGACACATTAGAGAGGCAATAGAAATAGCCTAGTGACTGGCCAGTGAAGACAGGCACCGACATGTAAGATTTGGCTGCCAGCAATAAGAGCAGTACAGGACGACAGCTACCGTGAGGGCACACACAGCGGCAGATGGGACACCGCAGTGGATGTAGGTCATGTTTTGTTAGTTTAAATCATACTGGCACGCCTCTGCCGTCAGTAACATTCAAGGAAGCAACGCCATGTCATAGTTACTGCCTGGTTTCCCATAAGCCGATATCCAGAAATCACAACTAGTAAGGCAAAGACCAATCAAAATGTCAGGTTTCCACCAATGAAACGAAATAATAGAAACAGCAATTAAAATTTTTAACATCCCTCGCCTTCATACTAAACAGCCTCTCACAATTATACAAGAGCCAAGACTACAGATATTTAGCACACAGGGTTTCTCACTCAGCACTAAACAAACCACCCAGAAGAATGTCGCTGGCAATGGGGACCGAAACATCAGTAGTCTTATATTTATTGACAATGTATTGACAAGGCCACAAAAATTTTATTAAACGATTTACAAATAGTCAAAGGGAGGAACTAAAATGTTTCTCCTTAGCAACTGTGAGACATTTTCAAACAGGTCCTGTTTGCTGGAAGATTTTGAGTCCAAAATAAAGTTGAAGGATCATGAACTGTGTTAAAAGCAGCCCTATATTATTACACTTTCACGAAATAAGTGGTGGGATAAAACATTCAAGACATGGTCTCACGGCGGGAAATTGAAAGGTCAAAAAGCAGCTACAATAAACCACTTGTAGTTTAACGATGAATAATGGTGGTGCCAGGTTGGTTCTTGAAGCAAGGAAGTTAAATGAAGTATGAAGTAAGAGACAGTGATAGACTAGTTACCTCCCCATGCCTGCTCTCTACCTCTTGGGCATGGATACGTTCCTGCGTGCACTTCCATCTTGCGCTGTGCAGTGCCACTTTCTGCACTGACGGCGACCATGGACCACAATTCACCTAACATCCAGCACGGTAGCCAGTCCGTTGTGCTGGGGCCACCATGTACCCTGTTGGTTGTAGCCCCCCGACAACACAGGGATTGCTCTACTGATGCCTGCGCCGTTAACTCCTCACGTATGCCAAGGAGTAGATGCCCATCTCCCTGGGGCATCAGGACTCCTGGCAATGGCCATCCTGCCAAGTGGCTATTGTTGAGGCTGGGTGGCGCCCGCGGGGAGGGCCCCTGGTCAGAGTGGATGGGATCAGGGCGGATGACCGACAATGAAGCGTGGTACATCATCTCTCGCTGGTGGGCCTCCACCAGCAGTCTCTAAGCGATCGAGGTCTAACCTCAACAGCAAGAAATACGAACCAAGATCATTTCCCTCCCTGGCCACTCCATGGGAGGAACGTATGGCTAAAGAAGGCAGTGGAGACTATTCACCCCGGTACCTCGTGTGTACGCGAGTTGATGGGTAATCGTTTATGTCGTTCAAGCCCCAGTTTTTTGTGGAGCATTTAGAGGGCAAGTTCGGGGAGGTGGAGGGCTTGTTCAAAATGCGCTCTGGTTCAGTACTCATCAAAACAGCATCCTCTGCCCAGTGACAGAGATTGCTCAATTGTGACAAGTTGGGGGATGTTTCAGTTAGCATCACGCCCCATAAGAGTCTCAACATGGTCCAGGGTATTATATTCCACAGAGATCTTCTTCTGCAGACCGACGATGAATTACATACCAACCTCGATCGACGAGGTGTTCACTTCGTGCGGCGCGTCCATCAGGGTCCGAGGGATAATCAGGTAGCCATTGGTGCCTTCATCTTGGCCTTCGAGGGTGATGTCTTACCCGAAAAGGTTAAGGTGATGGTATACCGTTGTGATGTGAAGCCATATATCCCTCCTCCGATGTGGTGTTTTAAATGCTGGAAGTTCGAGCACATGTCATCTCGCTGTACTTCCGTCAACACCTGTCGAGATTGTGGACGTCCTTCCCATCCCAATACTCGATGTTCCCCGCCTCCCATCTGTGTTAACTGCGGAGAACACCACTCCCCCTGCTCACTGGACTGTAGGATCTTCCAGAAAGAGTGGAAGATACTGGAATGTAAGACCCTGGACCGCCTGACCTACACCGAGGCAAGGCAGAAATATGAGCGGCTACATCCTGTGCCAATGACATCCACCTATGCCGCTGCTGCAACACCAATTCAAACCTCTCCCGTGTCGTCACATGCAGTTCGATCTCAGCTCTGTCAGAATTCACCGGCCCCCTTGGTTCTGGGGGGCACTTCACTCCCTGTTGCTCCTGCTCCATCTACTTCAGGAACAACACCACCCCAACCATCAGGGACATGTGTTCCCCCTTCCCAGCCGGAGAAGCGTGAGCCTTCTTCGGCTCCTCTCGCCAGGAAGGGGTCCCTTGGGGCCCTCCCATCCCAGGCTTTGCCCAGTGCCAAAGCAGACACCCGGAAGTTTCTCAAACAACCACCGGTTGTTGGTCGTAGGGCGTCATGGTAGTCATCAGTCCCTGAGACTAACACAGTAAGGCCCTCCCAGCCTGAACCACCGAAGGCACAGCGCACAAAGCAGTCCAAGAAAAAGGCTCCCAAGCATCCTGACATTGCGGTGGTACCTGTCCCACCGCAACCTTCCAACTCTGCGTCTGAAGATGAGGTGGAGATTCTGGCGTCCGCTGAGGACCTGGATCTCGCCAGTCCCTCAGACCCGATGGATAGCTGTTGCACAGGTAGTGACTCAGTAGCAGCAGAGGCCCAGGAAGCGTAATCTGCCTCCCCAGTCCCTTCACGCCTTTCTCAGTCATGGACAGTATCATCCTCCAGTGGAACTGCAGCGGTTTCTTTCACCATCTAGCTGAGCTCCGACAACTTATCAGTCTTCACCCTTTCTTCTGCATTGCTCTTCAGAAAACTTGGTTTCCAGCAATGCGAACCCCCGTCCTCCGTGCCTATCGGGGTTATTATAAGAACCGGGCAGCTTATGAAAGGGTGTCTGCATCTACACTCCTGGAAATTGAAATAAGAACACCGTGAATTCATTGTCCCAGGAAGGGGATACTTTATTGACACATTCCTGGGGTCAGATACATCACATGATCACACTGACAGAACCACAGGCACATAGACACAGGCAACAGAGCATGCACAATATCGGCACTAGTACAGTGTATATCCACCTTTCGCAGCAATGCAGGCTGCTATTCTCCCATGGAGACGATCGTAGAGATGCTGGATGTAGTCCTGTGGAACGGCTTGCCATGCCATTTCCACCTGGCGCCTCAGCTGTACCAGCGTTCGTGCTGGACGTGCAGACCGCGTGAGACGACGCTTCATCCAGTCCCAAACATGCTCAATGGGGGACAGATCCGGAGATCTTGCTGGCCAGGGTAGTTGACTTACACCTTCTAGAGCACGTTGGGTGGCACGGGATACATGCGGACGTGCATTGTCCTGTTGGAACAGCAAGTTCCCTTGCCGGTCTAGGAATGGTAGAACGATGGGTTCGATGACGGTTTGGATGTACCGTGCACTATTCAGTGTCCCCTCGACGATCACCAGTGGTGTACGGCCAGTGTAGGAGATCGCTCCCCACACCATGATGCCGGGTGTTGGCCCTGTGTGCCTCGGTCGTATGCAGTCCTGATTGTGGCGCTCACCTGCACGGCGCCAAACACGCATACGACCATCATTGGCACCAAGGCAGAAGCGACTCTCATCGCTGAAGACGACACGTCTCCATTCGTCCCTCCATTCACGCCTGTCGCGACACCACTGGAGGCGGGCTGCACGATGTTGGGGCGTGAGCGGTAGACGGCCTAACGGTGTGCGGGACCGTAGCCCAGCTTCATGGAGACGGTTGCGAATGGTCCTCGCCGATACCCCAGGAGCAACAGTGTCCCTAATTTGCTGGGAAGTGGCGGTGCGGTCCCCTACGGCACTGCGTAGGATCCTACGGTCTTGGCGTGCATCCGTGCGTCGCTGCGGTCCGGTCCCAGGTCGACGGGCACGTGCACCTTCCGCCGACCACTGGCGACAACATCGATGTACTGTGGAGACCTCACGCTCCACGTGTTGAGCAATTCGGCGGTACGTCCACCCGGCCTCCCGCATGCCCACTATACGCCCTCGCTCAAAGTCCGTCAACTGCACATACGGTTCACGTCCATGCTGTCGCGGCATGCTACCAGTGTTAAAGACTGCGATGGAGCTCCGTATGCCACGGCAAACTGGCTGACACTGACGGCGGCGGTGCACAAATGCTGCGCAGCTAGCGCCATTCGACGCCCAACACCGCGGTTCCTGGTGTGTCCGCTGTGCCGTGCGTGTGATCATTGCTTGTACAGCCCTCTCGCAGTGTCCGGAGCAAGTATGGTGGGTCTGACACACCGGTGTCAATGTGTTCTTTTTTCCATTTCCAGGAGTGTATGTCCTTAACTCTCTTCACAGCGAGTCTGTCCCTCTACACAGACATTTAGAGGCTGTCGCTGTTCGGGTGTGGACGCCACAGGCTATTACCGTCTGCAGTCCTTACCTTCCACCGGATGGTGATGTCGCGCAGCATGTCCTGGCTGCGCTGATAGCCCAATTGCCGCCACCTTTCTTGTTACTGGGCGACTTCAACGCCCATAACCCTCTGTGGGGTGGTTCAGTGGCGACAGGTCAAGGCGCTACCACTGAGCATTTATTGGCACAGCTGGATCTTTCGCTTTTGAATGATGGTTCCTTCACACACTTCAGAGTGGCGCATGGCACGTACTCCGCCATCGACCTTTCGATCTGCAGCCCTAGACTCTTACTGTCTGTCCAATGGAGAGTGCATGACGACCTGTGTGGTAGTGACCACTTTCCGATCTTTCTGTCACTGCCACAGCGTCAGTCTTCTGGGCGCCCTAGCAGGTGGGCTATGAATAAGGCTGACTGGGACTTGTTTTCCTCCACTGCCGCTATTGAGCCTCTCTCTAATGATGACATTGATGCGGTGGTTCAATCGGTCACCACCGGCATCGTTACTGCCGCCGAATCGGCCAGTCCCTGTTCTTCTGTGTCCCCTCGGCGGCGGACTGTGCCTTGGTGGTCGCCTGAGATCGCTGAAGCGATTTGAGATCGCCGGCGAGCGCTCCAGTGTCACAAGCGACATCCCTCCATCGAACACCTTATCGCCTTCAAACATCTGCGTGCAGGAGCCCGCCGCCTTATCCGCCAACACAAGCAGTAGTGCTGGGAGCGGTATGTGTCCACCATTGGCCTCCATGTCACTCCATCGCAGGTATGGGCCAAGATTCGACGCCTCTGTGGCTATCGGACCCCTGTCAGCGTCCCTGCGCTCTAACTGAATGGAGCAGTTTGTACTGACTCCGACGTAATTGCCAACCGCTTGGCAGAGTATTTTGCTCTGAGTTCCGGTTCTGCCAATTTCCCAGTAGCCTTCCGCTCCATTAAAGAGCGGATGGAACGTCGGAGCCTTTCGTTTCGCACCCACCATCCAGAATAGTACAGTGTTCCATTCAGTGAGTGGGAATTTCGCAGTGCCCTAGCCGCTTGCCCTGATACCGCTCCTGGGCCCTATCGCATCCACTGTCAGATGCTGAAACGCCTTTCAGTGGACTGCCAGCGACGACTCCTCGACCTTTACAACCATCTCTGGGTCAAGGGTGAGTTTCCGTCGCAATGTCGGGAAAGTATTGTTATCCCCATTCTGAAACCTGGAAAGAACCCTTTGGAGGTGGACAGCTAGCGTCCCATTAGCCTCACCAACGTTCTTTGCAAATTGCTTGAACGGATGTTGAGCCGGCGCTTGAATAGGGTACTGGAGTCTCAGGGCCGTCTGGCGCCGTCTCAGGGTGGGTTCCGTAAAGGCCGCTCCGCCGCCAACAATCTGGTGAGCCTGGAGTCGGCCATCCGTACTGCCTTTGCCCGCCGTCAGCACCTGGTCGCTGTCTTTTTCGACATGCGGAAGGCGTACAATACGACATGGCGTCATCACATCCTTTCTACGCTTCATGGATGGGGTCTTCGGGGCCCTCTGCCGATCTTTATCCGAAATTTTCTGTCGTATCGTACCTTCCGCGTCCTAGTCGTGACCTCCCATAGTTCCTCCCGATTTCAGGAGAACGGTGTGCCACAGGGATCTGTTTAAGTGTCTGCTTGTTTTTAATAGCCATTAACTGGCTGGCTGCGGCGGGGGGAACGTCTGTCACAGCGTCCTTGTATGCTGACAACTTCTGCCTTTATTACAGCTCTATTGGCATTGAAGCTGCTGAACGTCAGCTACAGGGCGCTACCCGTAAGGCACAGTCTTGGGCTGTAGCTCATGGGTTCCAGTTTTCGGCAGCCAAGATCTGCGTTATGCATCTCTGCCGGTGACGCACTGTTCACCCGGGGCCGCGGCTTTATCTTGACGGCTAACTGCTTGCAGTGGTGGAGTCACATAGGTTTTTGAGGGTGGTTTTTGATGCTCGGTTGACTTAGCTGCTTCATATTCGGCAGCTTAAACAGATGTGTTGGCGGCATCTAAATGCTCTGCGATGCTTGAGCCACATCCGCTGGGGCGCCGACCGATCTACCCTGTTACGGATGTACCAGGCGTTAATCCAGTCCCGTCTGGATTATGGGAGCCTGGCTTATGGCTCAGTATCCCCATCTGTGTTGCGAGTGCTGGATCCAATCCTCCACAGCGGGATACGCCTTGCCACTTGCGCTTTCTGGACCAGCCCAGTGGACAGCATACTTGTGGAAGCGGGTGTCCCTCCACTGCGGTTACGGCGCCAACGTTTGCTGGCTTCTTATGCTGCCCATGTTTTCAGCTTGCCCGGGCATCCTAACTATCGGCTACTATTCCCACAGTCGCACGTCCATCTTCCGGAACGCCGACCTAGGGGTGGATGTACGATCGCGGTCCGCGTCTGAGAGCTTCTCTACGGGCTTGGCGCTTTACATCTTCCGCCTCCTTTCTGGGGACCTCTGCGTACACCCCCATGGTGTGTGCCTCGCCCTCGCCTTCAGCTGGAATTGGCACAGGGCCCGATGTACGTAGTCCCTCCGGAGGCTTTCCGCCGCCGCTTTCTTTCCATCCTCGCAACGTATCAGGGCTCTGGCATTGTTTACACTGACGGCTCGATGGTTGCTGGTCGTGCCAGTTATGCGCTAACTCTAGAGGACCATTCCGAACAACGTTCCTTGCCGGCTGGCTGCAGCGTTTTCACTCCTGAGCTCGTCGCCATCTTTCGAGCCCTAGAGTATATCCGCTCCTGCTCAGGTGAGTCCTTCGTTATCTGTAGCAATTCCCTGAGCGGTTTACGAGCTCTCGACCAGTGTTTCCCTCGTTCTCGTCTGGTGATGGCTATCCAGGAGTCCCTGCATAGTCTTGCCCGTTGCGGCCGCTCTGTAGTCTTTGTGTGGACCCCCGGCCATGTTGGGATACCCGGCAATGAACATGTTGACAGCCTGGTGAAAGAGGCCACCAGTAAACCATCTCTGGACGTTGGCCTCCCGGAGACTGATTTGCGATCAGTCCTCCGCCGAAAAGTTTTGCGTTATGGGACGCTGAATGGCGTAGTATGACGACCCCTAACAAACTCCGTGTCGTCAAGGAGGCAACGACTGTGTGGCTGTCATCTCTGCGAGCCACCCGCAGGGACTCAGTAGTCCTTTGCCGGCTCCGCATTGGCCACACCCGCTTGACACACAGCTTTCTACTGCAGTATGAGGACCCACCTCTATGTCGATGCGGGTCGGCTTTGACGGTGGTCCACATTTTGTTGGACTGCCCACTTTTAACCATGCTCAGGCAGACGTTTGGGCTGCCTGATTCGCTCCCTGCCCTTTTAACTGACGACAATGCTATGTCTAGCTTAATTTTACGTTTTATTCGAGCAGGGGTTTTTTATCATTTAATCTGAGTGTCTGTTTTTAATGTTGATTCGGGCCTTTGGCCTACGATTTTAAACTGAGTTTTTAATGTGTTTGTCAGTGGTTGGCTTCTCCTTTTTTTTGTTCCTATGGTCGGCCAACCACCGTCACACTCTGTGTGATTTTATTTCGTTTTGTCTGGTCCTTGTCTACGTTTCTCTTGTTCTGTGTCGTCTGTCTACTATTCTGTTGCACGTTTTTTATTCTCTGTGTGTATTTTTTGTATTTGGAGAAAGGGACCGATGACCGTCGCAGTCTGGCCCCTTTAACCCCCACAAACCAAGCAAGACTACGGTGGTTACAATAGATGAAATTTTGTAAAACTTCCACTGATGTACATTTCTCACATCTTTTCATATGACTTGAAGCTATTGGAATATGAGTTTGGCCAAGGAATCTAGGCCATGTACAGGACTCTTCCATGAAGGTAAGTGTTTCAAATACTGTATTATGACATTTGCTCTGCACTTGTCTGTGTGTGTTTATCAGACCTATTGTTAAGGTGCTATGTGAGATATTAACCAATGAAGTAACCGTCTATATAGATGATATCCTCGTAGTGAGTGCAGAATGGTTTACGCACTGCAAGATTGTGAATTAAGTATTGAGAGCTATGTGTAGAGGAGGTATGAAACGAAAATCAGTAAAGCTAAATTTGGAAAGAAGGAAATTTCATTTGTGTGTTACAGGATTAACAAGGAGGGCATACAGCCTGATGCAGAATAGCTTGCTGCTACTGCAGGTATCCCACCACGTGGAAGTTCGCTGAAAGCCTGATGGATAACTGGGTTATAGAAAACATAATAAGCCAACCTGTACTCACAGGCATCTGGCTGCCTCCCCCCGATATCACCCATCACAGAAGAAAATGCCATGCACACTTTAACCAAAACGGCTGTCAGGAGCAGCGATGAGGAACATCTAAAGGGTGAACTACAAAACCTCTAGCACATTTTTTGTGCCAACGGTTGTGGAATGTAAGTAATAGATAAAACTATGGTGACAAATTATGAAGGCAGTACAGGATAGCAAAAGGGAGCACAAAACATTGCTTGATTACCACATGAAGGGCCTAGAACCGCTCGGCCACATCTGCCGACGCCGAGTGAGTAATCCCTGTTTGCTATATACCTGCAGACTTGACTGTTGTGTAATTTTGGTACGCTGTTTAGGATGAAGGGGAGGGATGTTAGAAATCTTTATAGGTGTTTCCATTATTTCTTTTCATTGGTGGAAACCCAACATTTTGAATGGTGTTTGCATTACTGGTTGTGATTTCTGGAAATCCCGCAGTGCTCATTAATTGCGTCGCTATTAAATACCGATGGATCCATGTCGTCTTATAACCAACAGTGCAGAGCTGCTATAGTATACGTATCTCCTCCTGGGAGTCAAATGTCTTTCTTCCAAGCACCAGTGGTAGTTTACTGTTACCCTCTCTCCCTCACATTGATGAATTAACACAGATATTGCGTCGCTATTAATCACTAATGGATCCATGCCGACTTCTGCCCAGAAAGTTGCGCGCCTGTGATCAATTTATGTATGTAACCCTCACACCACCACATGGACGAATTAACACACATATTGCGTCGCTATGAAGCACTAATGGATCCATGCCGACTTCTCCCCAAGCAAGTTACGCGGCCGTGGTCAATTTCTGTATGTTCTTCTGTGTGTTAAGTATCTTTTTTGTGATGCACCACTGCCATTTTACTATATCCCTCGCACTGTAACACTGACGATTTAACACAGAAATGTCGTCGCTATTAAATACTAAAGGATACCTACCGACTTCTCCCCAAGCGAGTAACAAGTATGCGATCAACGAATGGATCTTCTCTTGGGAGTCAAGTATCTTTCTTCCTATGCAGTAGACATGGTTTACTGCAGGGTTTAACAACTGGCCGGTTTTGAGCCCGAGTACTCGCGTCTGCTCAGGCACGTGCTCGCGAGCAGGTGCTAGGTCGCGGAGCAGGGAGGGAGGGGAAATGCGCGCGCACGTTTGAATGTGATCTCGCGTTCGTAGCAGATTTAACTAGCCATCTGAATGCTTTGAACATTTTACTACAAGGTAAAGATCTGCTAATTACTCATTTCATTAATCGAATACGAGCTTTTAAAATGAAATTGACACTTTGGGTGAGTCAGCTGGAAACAGGAAACCTAGCTCATTTTCCTAAATTCTCATCCACGCAAGATGTCACAAAGACTGTGAACGTTATTCACATAGTTTAGTTGATCAGCGCTTTCATGATCTGACAGCACTAGACAGTGATTTTGATCTGTTCTCTCCATATTCAGCGAATATTTAAGAGATTCGTCCTGAGCTGCAGCAAGAAATTATTGATCTGCAGTGTGACAGAGAATACAGAGACAACTTTCAGAACAAGAAAAACATTTTGGCACGGATGTTTGTGAGCAACTGTTCTCTGCAATGAAATGTAACAAGACGCACCTGAGAAACGCATTGTCTGATCGAAATTTAAACTGCACGCTGCGCCTAAAATGCGCAAGAACAATTACTCCGAACATAGACGCAATTGTAAAGGGCAAAAAGTACAAGATAACCGAGAATCCCACACTTCAGTGACACCTTTTATTGTGTAACAGTTCACAAATTAATGCGAAGCTAATAAAATTATGTGGCATGTGTACATTCTCCTTTATTTGTTTCATTTGTCGCAGTAGTAATTCGTGAGTGATATCCCTGCAGGTGGCCGTGGATTTACATTGACTGGCGGCAGCTGTTGTGTGCCCCACGTGACTTTCCCCACTCTCCGCTCTGGTCCGGTAGTGGGGGTAGCGTGCTCGCGCTGCTCCGTGCTCGCGCCTTGCTGCTCACAGCTTGTTCCGCGAGCACGTATGTTGTGAAGCCCTGGTTTACTGTAACTCTCACACCCTCACAATGACGAATTAACACAGAAATTGCCTCGATATTAAATATTAAAGATCCATGCCAATTTCTCCACCAGCGAGTAACATGCCTATGGTGAACATATGAATATTCTCTTGGGTGTCAAGCACCTTTTTTTAGATACACCATTTCCAGTTTACTGTATCCCACGCACAGACGCATTGACAATTTAACACTGAAACTGCTACACTATTACATACTGAAGGATGCATGCCTACTTCTTCTCAAATTGGAAACACGTCTGAAGTCAACAGATGGATCTTCTCCTGGGGGTCAAGTATCTTTTTTTTAGATGCACTATTGCCAGTTTACAGTAATCCACGCACCATCACATTGACGATTTTAGACGGAAACTGCGTCCCTTTTTAACACTATAGGATCCATGCCTTCTTCTCCCCAAATGACCAGCGCGTGTACAGTTAACATATGGATCTCCTCCTGGGGCACAAGCATCATTTTTTAGATGAACGACTGTCAGTGTAGTATATCCCATGTACTCTCAAATTTACGTTTAAAACAGATATTGCGTCGCTATTAAATACTAAATTATCCATGCACAAATCTCCCCAAGTGAGTAACGTGGCTACGGTCAACGTATGCATGTTCTCCTGAGAGTCACGTATCTCTTTTCTGATGGACCACTGCGAGTTTACTGTATCCCTCGCAGCGTCAGATAAACAAATAAACACAGAAATTGCGTCGCGATTATATACTAATGGTTACATGCTGACTTCACCCATGTGAATAATGTGACTGCTGTCAAAGTGTGTATCTTCTCCTGGGAGTGAAGCATCTTTCTTCTGATGAATCAGTGGTAGTTTACTGTAACCCTCACACCCTCACATCCACGAATTAACACAGTAATTGCGTTGCTGATATACACTAATGGATCGATGCTGACTTCCCCCCAAACCAAGTTGTTCCCCCGAACGAAGTTCCATGGCTGTGGTCAATTTATGTATTTTCTTCTTGGTGTCAAGTATCTTTTTTCTGATGCACCACTGCCATTTTACTGTATCCCTCGCACCCTAACATTGACGATTTAACACAGAAATATCGTCGCTATTAAATACTAAAGGATACCTCACGACTTCTCCCCAAGTGAGTAACATGACAACGGTCAACGAATGGTTGTTCCCTTCAGAGTCAAGTATAGTTTTTCGGATGCACCACTGGTAGTTAACCGTATTCCACGCACCATCTCATTGACGATCTAACTCAGAAATTGCGTCGCTATTAGATATGGAGGGATCCATGTGGTCTTATAACAAAGAGTGTAGAGCCGCTATGGTCCACATATGGATCTTCTCGTGGGTGTCATGTGTGTTTTGTCAGTTGCACCACTGCTAGTTTGTGTATTCCTGACTTTGAGGATTTAACACAAAATTGCAGCGCTATTAAATGATAAATGCTCCATGACGACTTAAATCCAAGCGAGTAATGCGGTTACGGTCAATGCATGGATCTTCTCGTGGGAGTCAAGTGTCTTTCTTCCAAGCACCAGTGGTAGTTTAGTGTAACTCTCACTCCCTCATATTGACGAATTAACACAGATATTGCGTCGCTAATAATAGTAATGGATACATGCTGACCTCTCCAAATGTGAGTAATGCTGCTGCAGTCAAAGTATGTATGTTCTCCTTGAAGTCAAGTACCTTTCTTCCGATGCACCACTGCCAGTTTATTATATCCCTCATACCCTAACATTGTCGATTTGACATAGAAATTGCGTCGCTATTGAATACTAAAGGATTCCTCACGACTTCTCCCCAAGCGAGTAACTTGTCTACGGTCAATAAATGTATCTTCTCTTGTGGGTCAAGTATCTATGTTCAGAGGCACCACTGCTAGTTTAACGTATCCCTCGCTCCATCAAATTGAAGATTTACCTCAGAAATTGTGTAGCTGTTAAATACCGTGGGATCCATGTTGTCTCATAACCAAGAGCGTAGAGCTGTAATGGTCAAAGTGTGGAGCTTCTCTTCTGAGTCATTTGTCTTTTGTCAGTTACATCACTGCTAGTTAATGTATGACCAACATTGACAAATTAACAAAGAAATTGCGTCGCTATTGTGTACTAATGGATATATACTGACTTCTCCATAAGTGAATAATGCGGCTGCAGTCAAAGTATGTACCTTCTCCTAGGAGTGGAGTATCTTTCTTCCTATGTACCAGTGGTAGTTTACTGTTACCCTCACACCCTCACATTGACGAATTAACACAGAAATTGTATCGCTATTAAATACTAAAGTATACCTTCCGACTTCTCCCCATGCCAGCAACGTGTGTACGGTCAACGAATGTATCTTCTCTTGCGAGTTAAGTATCATTTTTCGGATGCACCACTGCTAGTTTAACGTATCCCTCGGACCGTCACATTGACGATTTATCTCAGAAATTGCGTAGCTATTAAATACCTAGCGATCCGTCTCATAACCAAGAGTGTAGAGCTGTTATTGTCAACGTGTAGATCTTCTCGTCTGCGTCATGTTTCTTTTGTCAGTTACATAACTGCTAGTTTATGTACCACTCTCATTGACGGTTTAACACAAAATTGCGGCGTTATGAGGTAATAAATGCTCCATGACGACTTTTATCCAAGTGAGCTATGCGGCTACAGTCAACATATGGATCTTTTCCTGGGCGTCTTCCAATTTACCAGAGATGGTTCACTGTAACCCTCACACCTTAACATTGACGAGTTAACACAGATTCACATCGCTATTAAATACTAATGGATACATACTGCCTTGACCAAAGTGAGTAATGTTGCTGCAGTCAAAGTATGTATCTACTCCTGGAGGTCAAGTGTCTTTCTTGTGATGCACCAGTATTGCTTACTGTAACCCTCACATTGACGAATTAACACTGAAATTGCGTCGCTATTAAGTACTAATGCATACATGCTGACTTCTCCCCAAGTGTGTAAAGCAGCTGCAGTCAAAGTATGTATCTTCTCTTGGTAGTCATGTATCTTTCTTCCGAAGTAGGTATTGCGGCTGTGGTCAAAGTATGTATCTTCTCCTTGGACTCAATTCCTTCCCATGCACCAGTAGTAGGTTACAGTAACCCTCACACTCTCACACTGACGCTTTAACACAGAACGTGCGTTGCTGTTGCATACATGCTGCCTTAACCGCAAGTTATTAACGCGGCGGTGGGCTAAGACTCTATGTCCTCCTGGGAGTTAACAGTGAAATAGAGTCGCTATTAATATTATTGGATACATGCTGACTTCTCCCCACGTGGGTAACACGGCTGTGGTCAAATTATATGTCTCGTCGTGGGAGAGAAGTGTGCATTTTTCGATGCACCAGTGGTGGTTTGCTGTAATCATCACACCCTCACATTGGCGAAATAACACTGAAATTGCGTCACTATTAAATACTAATGGATTCACACTGTCTTCACGCCAAGTGAGTAATGTATGTATCTCCTCCTGGGAGTAAACTATCTTCTTGCGATGCCCCAGTGTTACTGAATTATAACCCTCACACGGACACATTGATGAATTAACACAGAAAAAGCGTCGCCATTAAATACTAATTGATACATGCTTACTTCTCCCCAAGTGAGAAATGCGGGTGTGTTCAAAGTATGTATCTTCTCCTCGGAGCCTAGTATCTTTCTTCGATGCACCAGTGGTAGTTTAACCCTGCCCGTCTCACATTGACGAATTACCAACTAAATTCGTCGCTATAAAAAGCTAGTGGATACATGCTGATTTCTCCCCAAGTGAGTAACACGGCTGGAGTCAAAGTATGTATCTCGTCCTGGGAGGCAAGTGTGCATTTATCGATGCACCAGTGTCGGTTGCTATAACCTGTAACGCCCCAAAGACCACCTTAAAGTCAATAAATAAAGAACATGAAGTAGGGAAAGTTATCTTGGCAGTTACAACATCTTTGCCGATGAGCTAGCATGAACGAGTTTTGTCAACAACTACATTGTACACCACTGAGCATATTTGTATGCGCGAGAGGAAGAAGAAACTTCGTATTTCAGCATTGGACAAATATCCATGTGACAAATATGAAATTAATATCTCAAAAGTGAAGTCCAAAGTAATGTCATCAGAGATAACTTTTATGTGGAAGAGAGTTGTAAGCGCAACGAAGGAATTCAATGCGCCTGCAATGCTCTTCCACAGAAGAAGTCGCTTGCTAGAACTCATCCAGTGCAGATGTACGAGAGCAGTTCTGGTCTGATTTATTGAGATTGCGAATTGTGACGAGATTGTTTTCGAGTTTAGAAGTGTTTGTTGCGTGACGGGATTCACGGCTGAAGAAACTGATTTTATGAACTGAGACAGGAACAGATAGACTCATTTAACCGTGCACTACGAATTTATTGAAATCTAATAACGGAATTAGTGAGCATTGGGCTTGACTTAAGAGAAGTGAACATTCTATGAAAGAACACACGCAATTGGTCTTGAATAGGACCCAAGTACACGACATCATGAATATAAAACAATTAAGGTTAAGTGTTGAGATGTGGTAATTGCCAAGAATCTATAACTCAATCGGACTGACTTAACTGAACTATTCCGTGTGCGTGTGGTGCGGGAGTTTTAAGTATTTAGTGACAAAATAACAATAAACTGTTCGTTACCAGTTAAAGACCCGGTGTGGACTACATCATTAAATAGTTAGATAAATGACTAGCTCAAAGACTACTCATGAAAGACTATTTCATTGAAGTGCAAATATTCACGTCATTAGTTGCGAAGTGAACTTTAAAATATTTTCGTATTACGACGCAATCTTACAAAGACTGAATCAAAGACTATCTCTGGATCTCGCTGCATACCTGCACAACAATTCCCAAAAAAAATGGTTCAAATGGCTCTGAGCACTATGGGACTTAACATCTGAGGTCATCAATCCTCTAGAACTTAGAACTACTTACACCTAACTAAGCTAAGCACATCACACACATCCATGCCCGAGGCAGGATTTGAACCTGCGATTGCAGCAGTCATGCGGCTCCGGACTGAAGCGCCTAGAACCGCACGGCCACCCGGCCGGCCAACAATTCCATAGGAACGAGACAACAGCGCAAGGAAAAACTGTTAACTAAAATATTTCCTCGCAATTAGTGGTGTGTGTTATTCGAACGAGAGAAGAATTAATAACTACTGCAAATCCGGGCAATTAACAGTACAATATTAATAATAAAAATCATTAGTTATACGAGTTTCCATAAGTGGAAACCCTGCAGACTTGTAATTGAGATACAACGACTACGCGAGGAACGCCATGTCGTACGTTTTTCAGGTTTTTTCTCCCGTTAGTCTGCGGGGTCTGACGTTATATCGCATCGTGTCTCTGCTCTGCCGCGAGAGCTGTGGCAGTAGCAGATCTACGGCGTCGACTACATCGGCACGCGGTTGGAGTCAGGGGGCACGGGACAAACCCTAACACCCTCACATTGGCGAAATAACATTGAAATTGCATCGCTATTAAATACTAATCGATACAGACAGATTTCTCCACAAGTGAGTAATGGGGCTGCGTTCAAAGCATGTATCTTCTCCTGGCAGTCAACTGTCATTCTTCCCATGCACCATTGATCGTTTACTGTAACCATCACACACCCACACTGACGAATTAATGCAGAAATTGCGTCGCTATTAAATACTAGTGGATACATGCTGACTTCTCCAAAAGTAAGTAATGCTGCTATAGTGAAAGTATGTATCTTATCCTGGGAGCCAAGTATTTTTCTCCCGATTCACCAGTGGTAGTATAGTGTAACCCTCACAATGACGAATTAACACAGAAATTCCGTCCCTATTGAATACTAATGCATACATGCCGACTTCTCCCCAAGTGTGTAATGCAGCTGTAGTCAAAGTATGTGGTTTCTCCCGTTAGGCACGTATCTTTCTTCCGATGCACCAGTGGTAGTTTCCTGCAACCCTCGCGTTGCAGAATTAACACAGAAATTGCGTAGCTATTAGATAAAAATGGATGCGTGCCGACTTCTCCCCAAGTGAGTAATGCGACTGCGGTCAGATTATGTATCCTCTCCATGGAGTGAGGTATCTTTCTTCCGATGCACCAGTGGTAGATTACTGTAACACTCACACCCTCACCTTGACCAATTAATACAGAAATTTCGTCGCTATTAGATACTAATGATACATGCTCACTTGTTCCCAAGTTTGTAATGCTGCTGCTGTCAAAGTCTGCATCTTCTCTTACGAGTCAAGTTTCTACATACATAGTGCGCAATCAACCATACGGTGCGTGGCGGAGGGTTCCTCGCACCACAACTTCCATCTTCTCACCCTGTTCCACTCCCAAACAGAACGAGGGAAAAATGACTGCCTATATGCCTCTGTACGAGCCCTAATCTCTTTTATCTTATCTTTGTGGTCTTTCTGCGAAATATATGCTGGCCGCAGTAGAATTGCACTGCAGTCAGCCTCAAATGGTGCTTCTCTAAATTTTCTCAGTAGCGATTCATGAAAAGAACTCCTCCTTTCCTCCTCTTTCTTCAGATGCACCACTGGTAGTTCACTGTAACCCTCACATAGACGAATTCACACATAAATTGTGTTGCTATTATATACTACTGGATACGTGATTACTGCTCCCCATATGAGTAATGTGGCTGAGGACAAAGTGTGTATCTTCTCCTGGGAGTCATATATCTTTCTTCGGATGCGCCAGTGGTAGTTTACTGTAACCCTGATACCCTCAGATTGACGAATTGACGCTGAAATTTCGTCGCTAATAAATAATAATGGACACATGCTGATTTCTCCAAAAGTGAGTATTGCGGCTGTGGTCAAAATATGTATCTTCTCTGGGAGTCAAATATCTTTCTTCCGATGCACCAGTGATAGTTTACAGGAAACCTCGCATTGACGAATTAACACAAAATTTTGCGTCGCTATTAAATACTGAAGTATATACGCTGACTTTTCCCCAAGTGGGTAATGCTGCTGCAGTCAAAAAATTTATCGTATCCTGGGAGTCAAGTATCACTCTTCCGATAGGCCAGTAGTAATTTACCGTAATCCTCACACCCACACATTGGCGACTTAACACGGAATTTTCGTCGCTATTTAATACTAATGTATACATGCTGACCTCTCAACAAGTGGGTAATGAGGATGCGGTCAAAGTATGTATCTTCTCCTGGGAGTACTGTGTCTTCCTACCTATGCGCGCGTGAAAGTTCACTGTAACCCTCACACCCTAATATTAACTAATAAACGTTTTAATAATATCGCTAAAGATATTAATGATACATGCTGAACTCTCTCCCAAAGTGAGTAATATGGCGGCGGTCAAATTATGTATCTTCTACCGGAAGTACAATATCTTTCTTATGATGCATCAGTGGTAGTTTAGTGTAACCCTCACAAAGACTAATTAACAGCGAAATTGCGTCGCTATTAAATACTAATCGATACATTCTGACTTCTCCCCAAGTGAGTAATGCAGCTGCCGTCAAAAAATGTATCTTCAGCTAGAAGCCAAGTATCTTTGTTCCAATGCACTGGGCGTGGTCCTAATCATTAGTTCCGGTGCCTCCTACAACAGACGTAAACTTTGGCTTTGACACTGGTCTTCTATTATGGATTTCTTCGATGTCCTTCCCATTAACCTTTATTTAAATATGATCTTGACACACTAGGCTACCAGATTACAGTGTACTATTTTCATACGACCAGCTCAAGTAGTGTTGATGTCAACTGCAACTTTAGTCAACTTTAGTCGTCCTCTGTGGCCTGGTTATCTGCGTATTTATACTGATGGCTCCAAAATTCCACAAGAGGAGTATACGGGAAGCGCATTTTTAGACCCTCAGCTCCAAATCCGGAAAGGCTTCAAACAGTCTAAAAGCACTTCTATTCTTACGGCGAAGACGGTGGCACTTTTGGAAGTTTGTATCTTTAGCTCCGTTCCCAAGACTATTTATTAATCGTTCTGACACTCAGAGGGTCCTTAAAATATTCAGCATTAGACATGGAATAAAACAACATTTACATATTGAATTTGGTTTTGGGCTATGTCAGGAGTATACGAAGGGGGCAGACCATCCTTTTGCTGTGGGTGCATTTCCACACTGGCATTGGCTATAATGAGGAAGTTGGCTTATTAGCGAAGTTAGCTCCATCTAGAGGAACTATCTTGATCTGAAATTGTCAATACATACTACGTAAGTGAGGTAAAGAGCTCGGAAAACGTCAGTGTCAAGAGATATGGAACGTGAATAAAATATTCTCGGTTTTCAAGCCGTGTCAGTTTCAATAAAATTCTCGAGTTTTCGATGGCTAGTTCTGCCATTGTCGTCAGGAATACAACTTCTGACTGCCGGGGCTGGGTTATTGGAATTGACGCGGCTTGAAAACCGAGAAGATTTTATTCAGTCATGCTGCCGCGAAATACTCCGAGGACAGAGATACGGAACCTGTCCCAACAATAGCCGGCCGCGGTGGTCTCGCGGTTCTAAGCGCGCAGTCCGGAACCGTGCGACTGCTACGGTCGCAGGTTCGAATCCTGCCTCGGGCATGGATGTGTGTGATGTCCTTAGGTTAGTTAGGTTTAAGTAGTTCTAAGTTCTAGGGGACTGATGACCACAGCAGTTGAGTCCCATAGTGCTCAGAGCAATTTGAACCATTTGTCCCAACAAGCGAAAGTTGTTCATCATGCACTGTTACAACTTCGAATTCCTACAAGGCCGTACTTAACAAGGACGCATTTAGGTCGATCAACAATTTTCATCATCATTCAACTCCGCTCCGACCACGCCTCCTTTTCTCTCCATCTACATCGAATCATTCATTATTTATAGTTCCCATACATGGGAGTGTGATTCTGAATCGGAATCTGATGTGAACCACATCTTGTTTTCTTGTCCCCAATTTGACTGTGGAAAGTTGGAGTTTTAGAAGATATTGTTGAGTATGGAATGACGTCTCCGTCAATCAGCTTCTCTCTTTTGTTTACAAAAGACATTCGCCTGTATAAAAAGCACTCCGTCTTCAGGCCACAAGTGGCCCACCGGGACCATCCGACCGCCGTGTCATCCTCAGCGGAGGATGCAGAGAGGAGGGGCGTGGGGCCAGCACACCGCTCTCCCAATCGTTATGATGGTTTTCTGTGACCGGAGCCGCTACTATTCAGTCGAATAGCTCCTCAATTGGCATCACAGGGGTGAGTTCACCTCGCAAAACGGCAAGAGCATGACGGCCCGGATGGTCACCCATCCAAGTGCCGGCCAAGCCCCACAGCGCTTAACTCCGGTGAACTGACGGGAACCTTTGTATCCACTGCGGCAAGGCCGTTGCCCACCTTTGTAAAGTGACTGCTAATTTCCTGAGGAATATTGCGAAAAATCTATAGGTTTTAATGGTAGGTGTTTATAATTTTTATGTCTTGCTTGCGATGCAATTTCAGTTCTTGTATGAAATGATAAATCATAGCTGTCTAATTTACTTGTAAATCTGTTCGTTACCAATTTATGGCGAACCAAATTGTGACAGCCTGAGCTCCTATCTCTGGAAATTTGCGTTAATATATTCTTTTCATTTTCACGCACTCAATTTGTAAATGGAACACGAAGAGGCCTAGTAACTGGTACAATGGGAAGTACCTTCTGCTATGCACTTCACAATGGTATGCAGAGCATGGATGTATACGTATATACTAATTGAAATGAAAACTGCGGCATATAATCACCTCACCTGAAATCTACCAAACGGATACTCCAGCATATCCATGCTAATTAAAATTCAATCCTTATGCTAGCTTATTTTCAGTACAGACCAAGTCATTTCAACAAATAATGGTGTGAATACAAGGTAGCTGTTGGGTGTGTCTACCGTTTCTGGAACTTTCCAATTGGAGATCTCTACACAGTGTGTGCAGAGGATGTACATGTATTCCTTATCGCCATCTTAAAGTACACCAAAAAAAAAAAAAAAAAAAAAATGTGGTGCACCACGAAGGAATTATCAGACACGTCTTCGCTGGTCGTTGGGGCTCAATTCTACTCTACTACTCCAGTCAATGAGATTCCAGACCGAAGATATGTCTGGAGAAGCTACGGACAGCGTTGGGATACCAACCTGGCTGTTGCCCACCATACTGTCCGACAGCCTGGAGTGATGGTCTGGGTGCCATTTCTTTTCGTAGGAGGACCCCTTTTGGTTGTTATCCGCGGCAACCTTACAACACAACGTTATGTCGATGATACTACACACCCCGTTTTGTTGCCCTTCATGGCAAGCCATCCTGGGCTTACATTTCAGTTAGATAATGCCCACCTGCACACGGTTAGAGTTTGTACTGTTTGTCTTCGTGCTTGCTATACCCTACCTCGGCCAGTAAGGTCGCCGGATCTCTCTCCCATTGATAAGGTTTGGATCATTATGGGCAGAGCCCTCCAACCAGTTCAGCATTTTGACGATCTAACACGCCAGTTGGATTGAGTTTGGCACGATATCTTTCGGAAGAACATTCAACAACACTGTCAATCAATACCAACCCGAGGGCCAGAGGTGGACCAACGAGTTACTAATCTTCTTAATTTGTGATGCTCTTTGTCTTCAATAAATCATCTAACTTTTCTGAGATTGTAGTCATTTGTTTGTCTGTACATGCGGTTTACATCACATCTACCAATTTCCATCCCATTCGAACAATTCCTTCATGGTGAATAGTTGTTTTTTATTCTTCTTTTTCTTAGAGTGTATTTGAGAAACGTTGAATCAATGGCGTGAGGGACATGGAAGTTTCAAACGGACAGATCGCACTGACAGTTGGCCGTACTGCAATGACTGCAGCGTGATGACGAGAGTGGATTCAAGATAACACTGTGGCAGGAAGAGCAGGCACATTTCCTTCCAGAAGGACTACGCTAAGGGAGATCATTGTGGATGGCTCTGATTAATAGACGGATAACAAAACAGCTGAAAGTCCGACAGAGGTTACAGGTCACCACAAATCGTCAGGAACAGATTACTGAAAGCTGGATTGGGATATCGATTTGCCAGGAGTCTTTTTTACCACTGACACATTATCACAGAAAACACCATATCACAGTCAAATGGGTCACTGAGTGGCATTCTGTGGAATTCAGTAATAAGAAACGCTGCTGTTTGTGGTGACCATTTCGGCGCCAACGTGCCCATAGATGGTCTTGTGAAAGTTCACAGGATGCAGCGATTCTCAAGGCCCATACACCTGCAACCCTCAGAATCATGAAATTGGTAGGCACTGGATATGGTAAGAGGACTGATAAGGGAATTGCTGAAGGAAGGCTGAATAATCGCCTCTATATACACTACTGACCATTAAAATTGCTACACCACGAAGATGACGTGCTACAGATGCGAAATTTAACCGACAGGAAGAAGATTCTGTGATATGCAAATGATTAGCTTTTCAGAGCATTCACACAACGTTGGCGCCGGTGGCGACGCCTACAACGTGCTGACATGAGGAAAGTTTCCAATCGATTTCTCATGCACAAACCAGTTGACCAGCGATGCCTGGTGAATCGTTGTTGTGATGCCTCGTGTAAGGAGGAGAATTGCTTACCATCACGTTTCCGACTTTAATAAATGTCGGATTGTAGCCTATCGCGATTGCGGTTTATCGTATCGCGACACTGCTGCTCGCGTTGGTCGAGATCCAATGGCTGTTAGCAGAATATGGAATCGGTGGGTTCAGGAGGGTAATACGGAACGCCGTGCTGGATCCCAACGGCCTCGTATCACTAGCAGTCGAGATGACAGGCATCTTATCCGCATGGCTGTAACTGATCCTGCAGCCACGTCTCGATCCCTGAACCAACAGATGGGGAGGTTTGCAAGACGACAACCATCTGCACGAACAGTTCGACGACGTTTCCAGCAGCATGGACTATCAGCTCGTAACCATGGCTGCGGTTACCCTTGACGCTCATCACAGACAGGAGCGCCTGCGATGGTGTACTCAACGTCGAACCTGGGTGCACGAATGGCAAAAGTCATTTTTTCGGATGAATCCAGGTTCTTTTTACAGCATCAAGATGGTCGTATCCGTGTTTGGCGACATCGCAGTGAACGCACATTGGAAGCGTGTATTCGTCATCGCCATACTGGCGTATCACCCGGCGTGATGGTATGGGGTGCCATTGTTTACACGTCTCGGTCACCTCTTGTTCGCATTGACGACACTTTGAACAGTCGACGTTACATTTCACATTTGTTACCACCCGTGGCTCTACCCTTCATTCAATCCCTGCGAAACCCTACATTTCAGCAGGATAATGCACGACCACATATTGCAGGTCCTGTACGGGCCTTTCTGGATACAGCAAATGTTCGACACTGGACTCGCATTCAGGAGGACGACTGTTCAATCCCGCGTTCGGCCATCCTGATTTGGGTTTTCCGTGATTTCCCTAAATAATTCCAGGCAAATGCCGGGGTGGTTCCTTTGAAAGGGCACGGCCGATTTTCTTCCCCGTCCTTCCCTAATCCGATGAGACCGATGACCTCGCTGTTTGGTCTCTTCCCCCGAAAAATCCCATCCAATCCAGAAAATGTTCGACTGCTACCTTGGCCAGCACATTCTCCAGATCTCTCACCAATTGAAAACGTTTGGTCAATGGTGGCCGAGGAACTGGCTCGTCACAATACGCCAGTCACTTTGGTGAACTGTGGTATCGTGTTGAAGCTGCATAGGCAACTGTACCTGTACACGCCATCCAAGCTCTGTTTGACTCAATGCCCAGGCGTATCAAGGCCAGAGGTGGTTGTTCTGGGTACTGATTTCTCAGGATCTATGCACCCAAACTGCGTGAAAATGTAATCACATGTCGGTTCTAGTATAATATATTTGTCCAATGAATACCCGTTTATCATCTGCATTTCATCTTGGTGTAGCAATTTTAATGACCAGTAGTATAGTAATAATGCTAAGCCCTGCTGCCATACTGTTTATGATCAGGGTATGAAATGGCATGGGATATCCAGCAAAATAACTCAAGACCTCGCACCCACATCACAAACGCCCTGAGCAATGTACAGGTCGTTGACTAACGAGTTCAGTTTCTCGCTTCGTCATCCATAAAGCACGTCTGGGACGCGACGGAACGGATATTTTCATTAAAACCAGCAATTTCCATGCACTAACATAGCATTTGTTTCAAGCAAAGCAAGAAATTCCTCTCGTTGACATTCAGAGCTGTTCGCGTCCGCGGCACAACGAACACAAGAGTGTATTCCTGACCGTGGGGATCACATCTATTACTAACGTTGACGACAGAAATCAGTTCCGAATGAAAAGATGGTTTAGTCATTTAATCCCCTTGTTTGATGAACTGTCCCCCGAAGTATAATAAATATCGGACTGGTATTTCATGGTGTAACGCTTTGTATTTATGTAAGTGTGTAATGGTTTTGTCTTGCTAAATTCGTGTACACGGAAAGAATGAATGCTATGCTTCTGCTAGCGCTGTAATTAGTCTAGTCTTGTTTTCGCACACTTTACAGGAACGAAAAAAGGGGACTGAAGTACGGTATATTCCTAGGTATTTAATTGTGGTTCTTGTAAGCAGGCTTTCGTGGGATAGTTGGTGCCTATTTTCAAGCGCCTGAAAATTCATGTTTGTCAGTTTTTCCTCGTCACCTTCCCTTGGCTCAGTGAAACTTGTCACCACGAGTGCTTTTTCCTGTATGTTCAATATTGCTTATTTGTCCTATTTGACACAGACCCTACAATCGCGGGGAATACTTTAGATCAAGTCACGTGAGTAGTTTGTACGCAGAATCTTTTCTAGACTGACTGCGGTCTCACAGTATCCTGCCAATGAACCGAAACCTGCCACCTATCTTACCTATGATGTAGCCTATGCGAACACTGCTTTTTGTATTCCCACAAATCGTTAAAATCAGGTATTTGTATGATTTGTCTGATTCCAATCGTGAATCATTCTTGGGTTTCTTATTGATGAGAATTTAAACGAAAACACACATTTTGGAACTGCTACAACAACTTACTTCAGCCAGATTTGCACTTAAAATCACTGCAAATCTTGGGGAGAGACAAATCAGTAAGCTGACCTATTTCGCAGATTTTCATTCAATAATGTCATATTGAATAATGTTCTGGGGTAACTCATCTCTAACAAAGAAAATCCTCGTTACTCAAAAACTTGCTGTGAGAGTAATTTTTGGTGCACACCCACAATCACCTTGTGGGTATCTATTTAAGGAGTTGGGCATTCTGACTACTGCTTCACATTATGTTTAGTCTCTCATCAAGTTTGTTGTAAATAATCCACTGCAGTTCAAAAGGGACATTGATGTATCTAATTACAATACCAGGAGGAATAAATGCTATTCATTACTCCACATTAAGATTGTCTTTAGCAAGAAAAGGGGTGCAAAATGCTGCTACAATTTTTTTTATAACTTACCGAGTGATATAAAACGTCTGACAGACAGCAAAGTAAAATTTGGAAACTATCAACGTTTCTCCTTGACAATTCCTTCTATTCTGTAGAAGAATTTCTGTTATTGTAATGTGTAAAAGATGGTGGACAGGAATTACACATTCAAATCAGCAGATTAAAAAAAAAAAAAAAAAAAAACAATTTTGTAAATGTTCAGCATGTAGCCTTGTCCAAAAATTAAGTTGTAAGGTATGCGTAAAATTACTCGTTCCACATCATTATGATTTATCGTGCAAGTGCTCCATGGAGCAATGAACTAACTAACTAATTTACTAACATTGATACTGTACTCAAAGCACAGTCGGTTTTTCGTTTTATAAAGTACACAAAATAATATAAAGCAAGTTGCCAATCTTTCTACCACTGTAAAATCTTATAAAGATCTACCTGAATTACAGTTTTTTCCAGGCAGTAGTTCGATGTAGAGGGCTGAATCAGTAATAGAAAGTCTTGAGGTCACTATTAAAATTGTCCGCCTGTTATTAATGTGCATGAATAGCAAGAGTCCCTACACACTTCCCTGGGGTGTACCTGAAGTTCCTTCTATTTCTGTCGATGGTTAGCAAACCGAAGTAACATGTTACATCCTCCATGCGAAGGAATCCTCACTCCACTCACAAATTAGATATATCTTCGGAATCCTCTGTTTCTACTTAATTGCATTCTGAACGCTTTGCCAAAATTCATGAAAAGCTGACATGGATAGTCTGGGACTAAATGGTATCCTTATCGTTTCTGACATAATCCAGCTACTTTTAAAAATAATCCATGCAGTCCATACAATCTTAAATGGTTTACGTTAATTTCCTTCATAGGTGCCTATAATTTGCAAACATCATGTTGGAATCGACACATATCTTATTCCCATACACTGAGGTGGCGTAAGTCATGGGAAGCGAAATGCACGTATACAGGTGGCGGTAGTATCGTGTACATAAGGTATAAAAGGGCAGTGCATTGGCGGAGCTCTCATTTGTACTCAAGTGATTTATGTGAGAAGGTTTCCGAAGTAATTACGGCCGTACGATCGGAACTAACAGACTTTGAAAGCGGAATGGTAGTTCGAGCTAGGCGCTGGGGCATTCCATTTCGAAAGTCGTTAGGGAATTCAATATTCCGAGATCCACAGTGTCAAGAATGTGACTAGAATGCCAAGTTTCAGCCAATATACTCTCGCCATGGATAACGCAGTGGCCAACGGCCTTCACTTTAACGACCGAGAGCAGCGGCGATTGTATAAAGTTGTCAGCGCTTAACAGACAAATAACTCTGACTGAAATAACCGCAGAAATCAATGTGGGAGAGACGAACGTATCCGTTAGACAGTGTGGCGAAATTAGGCTAGTTCCCTATCGATTGGACCCTATACGAGTGGGAAGCCAATTCAGTTGGTAAGAGCTGATGGAAGGGGTCCAAGTGATCAACAAGCACTGTTCAAGCTGTTGGTGGCTCCATAATGGTATAGGCTGTGTTTATATGGAATGGACTGGGTCGTCTGGTCCAACCATGACCCAATCATTGACTGGAAATGGTTATGTTTGGCTACTTGGAGACTATTTGCAGCCATTCATGGACTTAATGTTCCCAAACGACGATGCAATTTTTATGGATGACAATGTGCCATGTCACTGGGCCACAATTGTTCGAGATTGGTTTGAAGAACTTTCTGGACAATTTGAGCCAATGATTCGGCCACCCAAATCGCCCGACATGAAACCCATCGATCGTTTATGGGACATCATGGAGAGGTCAGTTCGTGCACAAAATTTTGCACTGGCAACTGTCTCCAGTTATGGATGGCTATAGGGGCAGCAGGCTCAATATTTCTGCAGGGGACTTTCAGCGACTTGTTGAGTCCATGCCACGTCGAGTTGCTGTACTACGCCGGACAAAATGAGATCCGACTCGATATTAGGAGGTATCCCATGAATTTTGTCATCTCAGTATAAATAACATGAACAGCTCTAGTGCCAGGCCAGTCATATGTGCTAGCTTGAACATAAGCGAGCACACTAAGTGAGCCAAATCAGCAGTACGACATTTGCAAGACGAGATTAATCAAGTATAGTGTTAAGCATGCTGTCGCCCTTGTTATTAATATGCCCTCCTGTTGCACAATTAGTATCATGATTCACAACTTAGGTCTTTCTTTCCAGTCTATGGACTACAAGTATTGAAGGGTATATTGAAGGGTACTGCGAGAACGGTTCGGTGTGAAACCAACACGGCACTGTCAGCTGCGCTATTCACAAGAGTTGATTACTGCTTGTCAGCTCGTTACATTCATTCACTACAGACCGCGATGTGACCAAACTTTCGACACGGAAGATAAGGCAACAAAAAAACTGCAGAGAACTTCGGTTTTTTACCGTTAATACCAATGGCAAGACGTGTAAATGTTATGCCATAGTTCTATAACCTCACTGAAACCTCTGTTACGAGTTTCAAACCGCGTCCCATCATCATTGTGTTATTTGTATTACTTTTTCACATGACTATATCATGATTACAGCTAGGCAGTAACATACAGTATTTTTCAACTCGGCAACGTGGAGAAGATTTGCATTCAACTATAGTGAATGTAAAATGTTAAAAGTCACGCCAAAAATTATTTTTAGGCATAACGGCAGGTTCTTTGAACTACTTTTCAATAAACATTTAGAATGTTCCAGCCTTACAAAGCATTTAAGCCAAGAACTGCATTCACGACAGCCGCGCGGGATTAGGCGAGCGGTCTGAGGCGCTGCAGTCATGGACTGTGCGGCTGGTCCCGGCGGAGATTCGAGTCCTCCCTCGAACATGGGTGTGTGTGTTTGTCCTTACGATAATTTAGGTTAAGTACTGTGTAACCTTAGGGACTGATGACCTTAGCAGTTAAGTACCATAAGATTACACACATACATTTTCGCATTCACGACATGACCTGCTCTTCAGCCTAATAAGATCATTTCGAAATCCTGCATGTGTCAACACATTCACGAGTAACTGAGAAAGTGATACCTGCTGCATTATGCAGAGAGCACTGATGTCACTATGGAAAATGTTCTCAGGCCAGTGTGAGAGACGACTGCAGGACGGGCAAAACACCGATATTATCGCATTTGATTGTGAGCATATCGTATGGTCGCGGGCAGATCGCGCTCGCCTGGCGTATGGAGTATCCCATTTCTTCGATAGGGCCACAGTGTTTTTTTATTAACTACCGTTGCGAGAGTGTAGCGGGTATTTAATTGTGTAAGTATCCTTTCCAGTTGGGAACTCTCCCCACTTACACTACTGGAAATGTCCAAGACTAATTTGATAACTATGAGGATGAAGTAATGGCTTTTCACCTTTCACTAATACTGATTTTGAATAGTATGAAGCAATTACGTATCCCTTACCTTCTCCAAATATCTCGCAGACTGTTTCGCTGCAAGGAGTAAGCCAGCCGGGGTGGCCGAACGGTTCTAGGCGCTACAGTCTGGAACCGCACGACCGCTACGGTCGCAGGTTCGAATCCTGCCTCGGGCATGGATGTGTGGGATGTTCTTAGGTTAGTTAGTTTTAAGTAGTTCTAAGTTCTAGGGGACTGATGACCTCAGAAGTTAAGTCCCATAGTGCTCAGAGCCATTTGAACCATTTTTGCAAGGAGTAGTATACAACCCTTTGTCCAGTGCTCAGGATATATGTCTCAGTCTCTGGCAGGATTAGGGTGTTTGGAATGTCAAAGATGGATGAACATTAAATTAGGTTAGTTTTCGCTGTTGGCATATTATCCAGATCAAGTACAAAGTAGAATAAGATATAAATAAGTCAAGAGAACGGATATTGAACACAGGAATTCAAGTATCATGAGCTCATTTTGAATGAAATTAGTGAATGTAATGAACCCTAAAATATTGTCAAAAGTTAACACCTTTATTTATTCAAATGTAAGTGGTATGACATAAATGCCACATATCGCCAAGCGATAGTGTTTCATTGTCTGCCTCTATTTGGTGGTTATTTTATTAAGAGCAGTGGACATTTGGGCTTAGGAGGAAGGCTATGCACTTTTCACGTTGGGCAGGTGCACTCCCAGTGTGTTCTCAGGGTCGTGTTGACGGCAGAAGGCAGTCTATGGACCCCATTAGGACAGGCGAGCCTCCCCACAGAGATGGACAGCTTCCTCAGAAATCAGGCTGCAGCCTGCTTCGTTTTTTATGGGCAAACATGATTCCTCACTTAGTGCAAGACAACGGGCGCCATGCCGCCACTGCCATCCCCAGAGAATAATTTTCTGCACGAACATAAAAGGTCGAGACGAAGCGGCACCGCTCGGATGGGTAAGAAAGACAATTGCCTTTGTCATAAAATTTGGTCATCCAATCGAATGGAGTCGCCCTGCCACCATGCTTAGCGCGAAGAAGCCGACCAATCAAAGAGACGCTGTTATAGGCCAGGAGCAACTTAGTGTTTGTTAATGTGCATTTTGTACGCCAAAGATGGGAAGTTCATGTTGTATTCCCCTGTTTTTTCATCAAATGAGCTAAATTCTCGTTCATCACATTGGCAGCAGCACTGAGTTGTCTCCAGCATGTAGAGTTTGGAAATTGGAAATTTGTGGTAAGTTCTTATGGGACCAAACTGCTGAGGGCATCGGTTCCTAGGCTTACACACTACTTAATTTAACTTAAAATAACTTACACTGAGGACAACACACACAACCGTGCCCGAGGGAGCACTCGAACCTCCGAAGGGTGGAGCCGCGAGTACCGTGACATGGCGCGGCTACACCGAGCGGCCATGTAGAGATTTTGAAAGTAGAGAGCTGAGGAGGGAGATGTTAAGTTTCGTGGTATTCGTGTTCCAGCTACCGTGCCATTTTGGTCTACAAGCCGCCATCTGGTGCAGATGGGCACATGCTTTGCTGATTTTGGGGAAATGTAAGTTTCGCAAACTGTGGTAACGCGTTCCATACTCTGAGCAGTTTGCTACATACTTGTTCTGGCATGCAAATTCAGTTGCCCATTTGATTATACACTGGTGTCCAAAATTAAAGGAACAAATGGAAATTTTGCAAGGTTGCGTTTATTTTGCTACAAAACAGTGTCAACAGGTGATAGTAAATTAGAAACAATGTGAAGAATATAGAACGTAATCAACTACAATATGCATAAAGGTAGACAAACATGTTCTTCGTTTTTGTTCCACCTTAATGGACTTGCACACACATGCTGACAACCGGTTAATGTGCTCAGCATGGGACGTGACCACTTCTGGCAGCAAAACAGGCTTCATGTGCATGATGTCATCTATTTCATCCTGAGCCAACAGTGTCCACTCTTCCTGAAGAGCTGCTCGCAGGTATTGGAGAGTGGTCCATGCATGCTAACGTGATGCAACTCGTCTCCCTAGTGCATCCCAGACGTGCTCTGTGGCATTCAAATTGGGTGGGCGAGTGGGCCCCACTATGCGTGCAATATCTTCCATTTCCAGGAAAACATCAAATACCCGTGCTCTATGAGGTCGAGAATTATCGTCCATCATTGCGAAGTCTGGGCCCACAGCATCTCAGAACAACCGCGCTTGATATCCCAAGATCTCGTCACGATCCATGACAACAGTTAAGCCTTGCTTATTCACCTGTACAATTTCATGAAGAGGTGTTCAAGTAGTCAACATAATCCCTGCCCACACCATTAGGGGTCCTCCTCGATACCGGTCTCTTTCCACAATGTTTGCGTCCGAAAATCGTGTTCCACTTTCTCTCCAGATGCGACTCTGTCGAGGATCACTCTCCAGACTAAATCGGGACTCATTTGTGAAAAGAACATTGGCCCATTGTTCAATCGTCCAGGTGGCATGTTGACGACTCCACTCTAGACGTTCCCTTCCGGGAAGACGCGTCAGAGACATACGTACAACAGGTACCCGACAATAAAGGCCACTCTGCATACCTTTTGCGTCGATACAACTCGTCCAGGTCAGATCTCAAGTACCGTACAGTACTTAAGGCGGTATCCTCGTGCCCTTACAGTCAAGTAACGGTCTTCTCTTTCTGATATCAAACATAGTGGGCAGGGATACAGTTTCGGTCTCTGTAAACAGTCGCAATAGCCGAGAAATAACAAAACGATTCACATCAAGCCATCGAGCCACAACAATTTGCAACTGTCCTACTTTCATGCTTCCTATGGCCCTCCACCGCAGAGTGTCTGGCAGGCATCCTCTCTGTGCCATAGTGCACAGTCTGTGACCGTGTACACAGCGATTGTGGATGTGGGACTCCGCGGCAAACACTACCCCGTTTGATAAGTGCCCTGACATCATTGTTGCCGGGATTGCCCTTTGACCGAAATGCCATCTTCCGTGCAGGACACGATCGCACGGACATCTGTTGACAATTTGTATGATTATATCGTGAATTAGACACAGGAAGTAGAAATAGCGGTTTGTTGCTATCGTTTAGGACACCAGTGAATTTTGTGATTTGTCTCATTAACGTTGAAAATTCAAGCTACCCAGATGAAGATGACTTGTTGCGTTCTCTACAGGCAGTCTTCATAATTTGGTACCTCCCCAGAGCATTAGCGTCATTTTGTGTGACTTTAATCCAGACATTTTTGGAAACTTTGCTCTCTCTTGACTGCTTGTGTGTTGTGTCCAATAATTAGAGCAAATAAAAATCTGTTATACTCAGATCTTTATAATTCCCTCCAACCTAGCCTCTGTTGGGCGACCCACCAACAATAAATATAACATGTTGCAAAAACTAAGACTATTGTTCTCACTGTGATGGTGTTATTGTTGTGCTGCTGGTTTTGTTTAATTATAACTCTGTTTATTGCTAGGGACGATTATGAGTTTGCATATGGTATTTCGTGACTATATCTATATGGCTAATGACCTTGCAGTGCTATTTTATAGCAACATCATTCCATAGCGTAGGTCCTGTGTCAGGCCCACAGAAATTGCTTAAACTTTCTTACTGACCCTTAACCAGGATTTCATTTTCCGTTTCTTTTTATACTGTGTAGCCAGGACGCCGCAGTAACACATTTCTTGATATGCAAAAAGTTGTAGCAACCATTTCTGCCCCATTTGGTAGCTTGTAAATTAATCTTATGATAGCGTGATTGATTAGAACTACGTGTCACTTATAATTTGTTTCTTGTATGCATACTTCTACTTAGGGGAACTTTATTGACTAAGTTTGCATTGTATATTTTAGTTTTATGGGTGAAGGATCATTCAGTCACGTTAAATTTGTGATAGTGATTTTTCGCTATGTAGTAGATTTTGATTTCATTTTTTTGTACATGGGTAGGGCTGTCCTGTGTGATCTACAGATGGAAGGAGAGTTTTTAGCCAGGAGCATTCAGTGGAATGCAGGAAATTGTGTCGGACTTCTGTGAGGGGGAGGCATCCACAGCAATTTCGACGAAGTTGCATCCACAGCAATTTCGTCACTCAACCCAGAAAACCACAGAGATAAACGAACAGAGTGAAAGTAGCACGACTTGCGTAACGATGTCGACCGTGGTATGGACCAGCTCGAATTATGGAATCACGGGGATATTCCATTCTGGACCAAACAGATAGTTGAAAAAGCTGAATCAGACAGAAAACAAGCAGATCCTGACAGGAGAGAACTATGTGAGAGAGATAGATAGGAAAGCCGAGGCAGATAGCAAACAAGCGCAGAACAGAGACAGAAAAGACGAAACAGATAGGAAACAAGCAGAGGAGTGAGATGGGAAAGCCGAAGCATACAGAAAAAGCTATTTAGGGAAGAGAAGACAGCACTCCGCAAAAAATTTGCATCAGATTAAAATTTGTGCTCGAAAAGCTTTCAAAAGCAGTATAAAGCAAAGTGACCAGGCAGGCCCAGGCTGATCCGAATTTTAAGAAAGTAGAGGAAACTAACACCTCACTTTCTGAAAGAAGCGGATTGCAGTGCCTCAGTATCTTAGAGAATACCTGCTCTGGGGGAGTGCGCTGAATCTGAAGGTACATGAGGAATTTGCAAACGAGAAATTTGCCTCTCCCGAAAGACGTCTAGAGAAACTAAGTGGAGAGAATGTGCGACTGCAAGTCACGAGAGCATTAATACCTTTAGAAGAGAGTAGAATGGGAGACAATAATGAACGGCATATTTGTGAGAGTTCGAAGGCGCAGTGGTGTGTCTTCAGCAATGCAAGCAAGATAGGGCCATCGCGAGCGAGTCATATGCGGCATCAGCGTCTATGTCCGTCAACGGACAGGACTTTGATGACAAATTTTTCGCTTCTACCGCAGATGCAGAGCTGCATACTAAGTTGTGGATCGGTCAGTTGAAGAAGAGTCTGTTGAACTCCCGGCCGAGTCGGAGGAAGCTGGAGTTCATAAGTAGCCAGATGATTGGAGATGTAATCGAAGAAGCTTTACCAGTCACAAGACGTTGTACAAACTTTGCTTAATTTGAACTCGAAATTATGAAGTTATATTAGTCTGCTGTGGAGCAAAGTAGGTTGCGCATGAGCATCATAAAAGTAACACAGTTTCAGTCTTATTCATAGTATTTTGACTAGATCCTAAAACTGATTCAGCATCTTGACCACCGATGCAGCAGTGTGGAGCTGATTCAACTGTCCATAAACACGATGCCAACAGAGCACAAGAGATCATTGCTCTGTTTTGAAAAGATTGGTCTGGAGGCACCGAAATTAATGTTAACAGGTCTCGATGAGTGCGTATGGGAAGACATAAGAGTAACTACTGCAACGGAAAGATACAAGATCAGATACTCACAGCAGAGTGAGTGTACTAGTGCCAGTGCAAGAGGGAGCAGCAACAACAGCTGGACTCAAAATCAGGGGAATAATTAGAGAACTCAGAGACACAGCTATTATCAGGAGAAATCCCATCTGGAGAATGTTGTGCAAGTGCAGCCAAGTGAGTGGGAAAACTGAAAACTGTGCTGTGGAAGTAGCTGAAATATAGAACCCAGCTGCTGACTGTAGTCGACAATCTTGACGAAAGAATGAGCAGAAAACGAGTGGAGATAGGAACCAAGCGGCGGCCGTTGTGGCCGAGCGGTTCTAGGCGCTTCAGTCCGGAACCGCCCTCCTGCTACGGTCGCAGGTTCGAATCCTGCCTCGGGCATGGATGTGTGTGATGTCCTTAGGTTGTTCTAAGTCTAGGGGACTGATGACCTCAGACGTTGAGTCCCATAGTGCTCAGAGCCCAGCCGGGAACCAAGCCTACAGTCTACGCTAAGGTATGATGAAGCCAGAAATGACCTGTTGGCTGAGATGGGCTACAGCAAAATAACAGTGTGCCAGTGTTAAGTGCTTATTTTTTTTGCGGCACTTGTGGTTGCTGCAGTTGAATATGTTTATACCTCTGGGGATAAGTCAGGGGTAGCATGATGCGTTGGGCACTGGATACAGCCGCGCCACTCAAATCATATTTTTTCCGTTGAACGAGAGTGTGTATATGCACACGTTTGCCAGTCTTTCGATCACATGGCGTGATAATCGCATGTTGTATGCGTGTAATGCCTGTATTGAAAATGTTTTGGACAGTGAAAGGCAGCTATGATCAGCGAGAATCGTCGAAGGGTACCGCCAAAACGTATTACTGTATTTGTTCTCTTTCAGAAGCATCAAGGACGTGTAAGGTAGCAAAACGTGATGTATCGTTCCTCTGAAATGGTACTCGTATGTTTTAATAGTGCTTGACATCATTTCCTTTTGACGTCCTGTGCGTTATTCTACTAAACAAGTTTTGTTGTGGGATGGTAGATCTTTCTTTGGGGTAACCATTAGTTTCTACCACTTATATTGGAGTCTGGAGAACGCACTGCAGATCTTACTATGAATTTTTTGGCCTGTAATTAGCTGCGAATCATGCCCTGGAGTATTTTCCGAGATTTTTTGAGGGTTTGTCAGGTGCCAGCTTTTGCCAACAGAACGCTGAGCGATCCTGATGATGTTTATGTTAGAAATTGTGTCGTCCTCTCTGTCATTTTCGAACGTACGCTAGCCTGTACTGCTGGAGTATCTTATCTAATTTGGATTTTTTCGCCTTCTCTTATCTTGCTATGGATTGAGCACATCTTACTTAAACCATGACATGGGTGGTAGTGCAACAGTAGCTTGTCATACTTAAGATTTTTGGGGGCAATGACCTTCGTGTAACATACGTTCATCAGGAGCGTCTGAGGCAGGATCTGAAGTTAACTTTTGCTGTGGAAACCATATTTTCATTTGCCTTGATTTTCGATGAGGAAAATTAAAAAGAGACATCAAGTTACAGTACTTTTACATTAAATTTTCCACAGTTGCACATTGACGTTCATTCTAAGATTCACCCATATCATAATTTCTGGTCAGGATTAACATTGACAGAGTAATGTTGTGTACACTCGCAACGCTTGCTGACTGAATCTTACGACTGTTTCAGAAGTTAGACGGACTGCGGGCAGACGTGAGGAGAGGTTCGGGCGGCAGGCAGGGCGGAGGACTCCCCCCCCCCCTTTCTCCCCCCTCTCCATGCCTGTGACTAAACAGGTCAGCAACTGCCCCACGCGTTAAGCTACAAAGGGACCGCTCGCATGTACCTCTTGTCAACGGCTTGTCTGCCAGCACGTACAGGTGTCGATAGCAACCTCCTGCTAGCGTGAGAGGCATTTCTACTATAATCAGGGCGCCCCTATGTCGGAAAACATCATTACAATGTAATTTGAAAATTTGATCATTACGTTGATCAGGCCTACGCTCCTAGTATGAGGCCTGCACTGTCAAGCCAGGCTAATAGATTAATTTTATAGTTACTCATGAGGAACAAATTTTTTTTCCTGTACTACGCATTAATCTTGCTAACATGTTACCCATGTACAAAACAGAGGTACCATATTCATCCTCACTTCATGTTTTTTTAATCGTAAATCAAACAGGCAACATCGTGCCCTACCATTTTCTTTATCCTGATACAAGACTGTCAGCAGACATTTTCAGGTTCTGGTGGTTATCTGAGTTAGCTAATCTCTGGGATGCGTAAGCCAGGTGGTGAACGAGTCCTTCAATTTTGTGAACTTGTATTCTTTTTGAAAGAGAGTGAGGGGTCATTACTGTCACATATCGCTGATATTGTTTGATTTTCTGCCACTACTTGGTTGTTATTTTGTTGAGAGGGCTTGGGAAGAAGGCTTTCTGTTTTTCACATTGGGAAGGTGCACTCCTGGTGTGCGCTCAGGGTCGTGTTGTCGGGGCCGGAAGGCAATCGGCTTCTGAGGAGGGGGGACTACGCTGCTTTGTGCTTTTGCGGGCAGAGCCAGTGCCTGGCCTAGTTCAGTGTAGTGGACACCTTGCTACCACAGCTGTCCTAAGAGAATCATTAAGTACGGCATTTTTGACTTTTCTGCACGGACAACGAAGGTTGAGACACCTCGGCGCCGCTCAGCCAATGTCATGAACAGGGTTGCTTTCGCTCCAAAATTTTGGTCATCCTAGCCAATTAAGTCGCCCTGCTACTATGCTTGGCATAAAGCGGCCAACCAATCCAGGAGACACTGCTGTAAACCAGTAACAACTTCGAGTTTGTTAATGTACATTTTGTACGCCAAGTGTGGGAAGTTTTTGCTGTATTGCCCTGTTTTTTCATGAAGTAAGCGAGATTTTCGTTCATAACATTGGCAATAGCACTGAGTTGTCTCCTCCACGTAGAGTTTTTGAAAGTAAAGAGCTGCGTATGGAGACGTATATTTTGTGGTATTCATGTTCCGGCTGCCGTGCCATTTTCATCTCTCGGCCACTGTCAGGTGCTGATGGGTGCATTTTCGCTGAGTTTGGGGAAATGTAAACTGTGGTAATGCATATCATACTCTGAGCAGTTTTCTACTAACTTGTTCTGGCGCGCAACTTGAGTTGCCCATTTGCTTATAATTTGTGATTTTGTCTCATTAACGTTGAATTCTCGAGCTTCCCAGATAAGGATAACTTGTTGCGTTCTCTCCATGAAGTCTTGCGTATTATTTGGTACCTCCCCACAGTGTTAACAACATTTTTTTGTGAATTCAACCCAGATCTTTAGAAAATGTTGCTCTGTGTTAACGGCTTGTGTATTGCGTCCAATAATTAGAGCAAATAAAAATCTGTTATACTCAGACTTGATTTAGATTACAAGGCCTTTATAATTCCCTACAACTCAGCCATTGTCCGGCGATCCACTGATAATAAATATAACATGTCGCACACCTAAGCTTGTTGTTCTCACTTTTCATGGTGCTATTGTTGTGCACAGTAGCCAAACTGAACGATCATTCTCTTATTACTCAGTGAAGGTAACGCGCATTGCACTCGCTCATCTTCTTTGCTTATAACTCTATTTATTGCAGAGGGACCTGCATCGCCTTCCCCTACAATTGTAAGTTTGCTTTGTGTTGTTTCATAACTATTTTGGTAATGACCTATCAGTATTCAGAAGTGTAAAAGCAATAACGCTTTATAGCAACGTCATAACATAATGCAAGTCCAGGCTCGCTGACCACGGAAACAGCTTAAACGTTCAGCAGTTATACATTTTAAGTTCGTTGTGATACTATTTATCTATAAATGATCACTTAACTTTATACACCTAAGTGCCAAAGAAACTGGTAAAGGCATGCGTATTCAAACACAGAGGTATGTAAACATGCAGAATACGGGGCTGCGGTCGGAAACGCCTATGTACGACAAGTGTCTGGTGCAGTTGTCAGATCGGTTACTGCTGCTACAATGGCAGGTTATCAAGAACTAAGTGAGTTTGAACGTGATGTTATAGGCGGCGCACGAGCGATGGCACACAGCTTCTCCGAGGTAGCGATGAAGTAGGGATTTTCCTGTACGACCATTTCACGACTGTACTGTATCAGGAGTCCGGTAAAACATCAAATCTTCGATATCTCTGCAGCTGGAAAAAGATCCTGAAAGAACGAGACCAACGACTGAAGAGAATCGTTCAACGTGACAGAAGTGCAACCCTTCCACAGATTTCAATGCTGGGCCATCAACGAAACATCATCGATATGGGCTTTCGGAGCCGAAGGCCCACTCGTGTATCCTTGACTGCACGGCACAAAGCTTTACGCCTCGCATGGGCCCGTCAAAACCGACATTGGACTGTTGATGGTTCGAAACATGATGCCTGGTCGGACGAGCCCCGTTTCAAATTG
Organism: Schistocerca americana; assembly: GCF_021461395.2. Lineage (NCBI taxonomy): Eukaryota > Metazoa > Arthropoda > Insecta > Orthoptera > Acrididae > Schistocerca > Schistocerca americana. Next base: position 66,486,891 of record NC_060121.1, read on the forward strand.
TATCGAGCGGATGGACGTGTACTGGTATGGAGGCAGCTCTGACATGTGACATGTCAGCTGGGGACTGCTCGAGCTTTTGAAGGCTCTGTAACGGTGTGGGGCGTGTGCAGATGAAATGGTGTAGGACCCCTGATACGTCTACATACGAATCTGACAGGTGACACGTACGTAAGCATCCTGTTTGACCACCTGCATCCATTCATGTCCATAATGCATTCTGACGAACTTGGGCAACTCCAACAGCACAATGCGACATCCCACGCGTCCAGAATTTCTACAGATTGGTTCCAGGAACATTCTTCCGTGTTTAAACGCTTCCGCTGGCCATCAAACTCCCCAGACATGAACATTATTGACCATATCTGGGATGCCTTGCAACGTGCTGTTCAGAAGAGTCTCCGCCCCCTCGTACTCTTACGGATTTAAGGACAGTCCTGCACGATTCATGGTGTCAATTCCGTCCAGCACTACTTCAGACATTAGTGGAGTCCATGCCACTGCGTGTTGCGACACTGCTGCGTGCTCGTGGGGGCCCTACACGATATTAGGCAGGTATACCTATTTCTTTGGCTCTTCAGTGTATAACGCTTAATACAACCATATTATCAGCCACTAACGGACTAATGATCATCTTTTAAGACAGCTGACGACATCTTCCACGATTTAAGTTTACACCATTATATAACAACGTAATAAAAGTATGGACTTATAAATGTTAAAGGAAAATAAAACACATACGCTTATCATACAACACTGATAGAGAGTGAGAACTATGTCTCCTAACTTAGTAAAATATCTTCTGTACAGAGACACTTGACATGTTAGATTTAGTGTTGTAATTTACTTGAATTTACAGAAAAAAGTTAACACAAGGTATAAACAAAATTAATTATGCAAGATTTGTACACAACTGTAGATCTTGGCAGAAGCGACTAAAGAACGCTACAGCACCAGGAACACACCAGTGAGCCAGACGGGACGATACAGCTAAGAGACAACAGCTGTATGTAAGAATGTATACGTGTTTCTCCAGTGTCGGCACTACAGCTTGTGACAAACCAGTTACATTCATTTTTACTTCCCATAAAGAATTAATTTGAAGGAGCTTTGTCATATAGCGGGTAGAGCACTTGATTCCTTCCCTGGAGGTCCACGGTTCGTGGGGATTCTTCCTCGTTCCAGTCCTTCCAGGACAGCACGAGGTCTACTCAGCCTGCACTCAAATTAAGTACTGGGGATCGGTCCAGGGATAAGTGGCGGCCGGCACGTGGAAAAAATTGTTCTATCCTACAATGAAGTCTTACAAGGACGTCATGGGAGTGCACGTTGAAGGTGATAACAAAGTTAGGTCTAAGAAGTGCAGTGTCAATAATACGGCTGCAAGAATGTATCATACTTTTCTTCGAGTGATCGGTGTTTTTTTTTCACACAGGGAAACGATATTGAATTGTACTTATTTTATTTGCTTTCGGTTTATGTAGTTTGCAGGTTTTTAAAGCACTGTGTGAAGTTATGATGAAAATTTATTCCATGGATTTACTTTTAAATATATTGTTTTGTTAGCGGCGGATCGTTTTTGATGCGGTCCCTATTCTAGGACTCCAGTTATGATTTTTACACCGATTAACATAATTTCCCAGGGGATTATTAATTAGGTCCTTTATTGTGGTTGTTCATCCAAGCCAAATTACAAAATAAAAAAAAACCTTAGGTTTCTTTTGAAATATAGCAATTGGACGAAATTCTAGGCTATCTAACAACTCTCAAATAGTTTCTTTTCTTTCTTTCTTTTTGTACTTTTAGAAAGGATAACTTTTTAGGAACGCTACTTTCAAATATTGGCAGAAATTTACTGTGGAATGTGCTGAATTTCGTATAAGCATCTTCTTCTGTAATTATGTATACCTCATCATATACCACCTCATTTAACTTATTCTTAAAGGATTGTACGCTGTTCTCACTAATAAGCCTCACTGCTTCGTATAAACTGTAAGGTGTTACCTTATTTCCATTCCATTACCATGATCAGATGGCCTATTAAGAAAATGGTACACATAAATTATTTCTGTCTGAGCACTGCCTGTAAAAAATGTTACCAGGGTTGTGCTATATTGCTACATGAGAGTTGGAAAATTCACAACTGAAATCAGACTGAAAGAGCCAAATAACGAATCCAATTCATTTTGCTGTCAGAACCTTTCAAGAATTCTGGAATGAAACTTCCACAAACTACTAGAGCTGATTCTTCTTGTCTGACAGGCAACTCAATAATCATCTAGAATTCTCATAAATAGCTGAAATTTCCTGGAGCGGAGGCGTAAACCGTTACAGTTACAAGAGAAGTGTCCTTGTGATGACCTCAACCCACAGGAAAAATAATTATCAAAATCTGAACTGTGAAGTCATCCAAAATTCTAGTTGGAAAACCACACTCTTTGTTATACTTCTCTATTCGTCACGATCCCACTTTGTTTATGAACTGAAAACTCTAATATTCACGAGAAACTGCTCTGAAATTAACCTGAACCGACAAAATTGTGTATATATTCTCTGAAACTTCAAAGGAATTAGAAAAAGTGACAAAATTTCGTGAATCACACACTATACTGTTAACAATCGCATGAACACTGGGGGGTTTCACCATACATCTACCCACTTTGGAGTGTAACCAGTGTCTCATAATACTACGACTCGTAGCAATACAATATCAAAAAACTTTTATTACTGGCTAAAGAGTCACTACGTGATTTGACAGCTGACATTTATAATTCCCACTCACGTCAGGAAAAGCACCAATACGGGAATAGCAGCTTTTACATTATTGGTCAGAACCCAAGCAATTATGGCAGTTGCCGTAATTTTCGCGCAAAGCCACATTTCGCGACAAAATACTCTTATTAGTTACTGTCATATATCTAGTCTCATAACAATACATAAAACTACATAAAATAACTACAATAATTTTGACATGCAAGGAGAATTAGTCATAATGAGAGGAAGAAGTTTATATTTACTGGTGTTTCAACAATGGCTACCAGGCAACTTTTAATTCGCTGATTGTAATTTTATTTTCGTTAGCAGAAAGCAAACAAACTAAACAAAGAATTTAATTAAACAGAGTCTGTAATTCTTATAGTTTTAATAGAGAAAGAAAGTTTCTAGGTCAGGGGATAGCGTTCAGCGAAATCCCTTAACTTTTTGTTGCATACGAAGCGTTGCGTTAGGCAGCACGATGTCGGCGGGTTACGATGATGAGAGCAGGATACAGACAGTTCCGCTGGTTAATCTTCTCCGGCGAAACGCAAATAAAGTTCCGGCACAGCTGTATCATTAACCCCGTGGTGATTAACAAACCACAAGACGCCAGTATACGAACGTTGTTGACATGTCCTCTCTTTCAAAGTACATGACGTAGACATCACTCGTTTTTACACTTTATGCACTGTCCGTGATGCTATCGTCCATAATTACACAGTTCGTCACATTCATATAGTCTTGGCCACAAATACACAGTTCATGGAATTGTTCATGTATGTGAAGCACACCAGGTTTTCTGATGAGATCAACAGTGGTTTCACAGACGAAAGCAGTTAACAAAGTGAGTCATCAAGTGGATGAACAGGTATGTGACTATCATAACACATATGATCAAAGTGTATCAAGATTAAAGACATTAACGGCACCTACAACTTCAAATATAAAGTCAAATTGCTCTCAGAGGAATACAGACAGAGACAAACTACTTACTTTTCTACAAGTTAACATACGTTCTATTAGAAATAAAATTTTAGAATTAGAACATTTATGTAACACTGAGCATGTAGATGTTACATGTGTATCTGAACACTAGTTAACACAAGAACAAGTAAATATGTTCATTCCCCAAGGGTATGTTGTGGGAGACATGATATGTAGAAAACATTGAAAGAATGGTGGAGTGGGAATTTTTGTCAAAAAAGGAATAATGTTTTCAGAATTGATGAATCTACATACTCCTCAGAGCTAGATGGGGAGTTTAGATGTATAAAACAAATGAAGGAAAATATGGTGGCAGTTAGTCTATATAGGTCGCCAGATGGTGATGTAAATTTGTTTATTGAAAAATGTCAATTAATAATTAAAAAAATATTGAAGAGTAAAACGAGAATTACTATATGTGGTGATTTCAACATAGAAATGGTAAACACACAGAGACCAGTTGCTAGGACATTTTTGAATATGCTAAGATCATTAGACCTCTATTGTACGAATAACTGTGCCACATGTAAGAATGCCTGTATAGACAATATTATTGTGAATTTCCATAGGGAGGATTTTACAATTAGACTTGCAGGAAGTGGACTTGCAGATCATGAGCCACTACTCCTTACACTCTGTAAGAGGCAGCCAGTTAAAACTGAAGAATCTAAAGTAGTAGTGGTACGAAGACAGAAGGAGGTGTACATAAATATGTTTGTTGATAGATTAGGAAGTGCAGATTGGGACTTTATATATAATTGTCAATCTGGAAAAAGGGAAGCTGAAATTAGCTTTGGTAACTTCTTTAAAAAGAACACAGATTTATGGTATTCTTGCTCACCAGTAAAAAAAATTTGATATATAAATGAAATGAAAAAGAAAAGTCTGAACTGGTTCACACAAGAGCTGGTAGAGATTAGAGGAAACTTGCATATGCTGTACCAGATGCATAAACAAGCCTCTGACCAAGAGGCAGAACAGAGTGTGAACATTCATAGGTCATATCTGAAATGCAAAAAATACTATAAAGCTAAACTTCTTCTGGCAAAAAAACAAGCAGAGGAGAACTATATAGAAAGAGCTCCCAACAAATGCAAGGCAGCCTGGCAAATAATAAAACAAGAGAATACACCGAAACACACAGAAACAGCTCTGCTTGATCCTGAAGAATTAAATGAGTACTTTTTAAACTCAGTTAAAGAAATAAGTAACAGTATCAAAGCAATAAATTCATCTTCAATTAACCTTGTTGGAACACCACTGGCTGTTAACCTGGCATTTCAATGGAGGGCTGTCACACCTGATGATGTTATAAAATCTGTATCCAAATTTACAGGTTCTAAAAGTATGGACTGTTATCGGTTATCAAATAACATAATTAAAAAGACAATACACTCAATCTGTTGTGGCGTAACAAGTTTGCTACGCCACACTGGGAAGGGAGCCGAAAGAAAGGCACGCGTACACACACGCCGACTGGCGTCAAGTCTGGAACAGGATAACTATTGAATGGTAGCAAGAAAAGTACGTAGCTGCTTTGTACTTAACTTTTATTCTTTGATGAATACAGCATTCTTCTTGAGACATTTATACGATAACTCTCAAACTAGGTAAGGCTAATGGCGCCTTGCTAGGTCGTAGCCATGGACTTAGCAGAAGGCTTTTCTAACTGTCTCTCGGCAAATGAGTGGAAGGCTTCGTCCGTATTGTCGCTAGCAATGTCGTCCGTACAACTGGGCGAGTGCTCTATCGTATATCGAGACCTGCCTTGTGGTGGCGCTAGGTCTGCGATCACCCAGTGGTGACACGCGGGTCCGACATGTACTAAATGGACCGCGGCCGATTTAAGCTACCACCTAGCAAATGTGGTGTCTGGCGGTGACACCACATTCCTCCCCCGCAAATCGGCGAACAGTCGTGAGATAAGGCTTCCGCCCGCCGTGGGGAGGACCCCATGTTGACGTATGTGATGAGGTGGGGAGCCTAACAACGGGCGAGGCTGTGCCACCCGCACCCGGCCATTCGGTCCGAGGGGAGCTAGGAAACGCCTGTAAACCTAGTCCAGGGTGCACGTCAACATGCGGTGTCTGCGCCCGGAAAGAGACAGGAGTGGCCGAAGGGTCGACCTCCATTGCGTCGGGGTACCCGACGCGCGATGACATCATGTGGTCCGGAGCGGGCAAGAGTTCCATGGCGGAGGACAGCCGGTCACGGGAAGCGATCGGCGGCGCGTGACCCAGGGAGGCGCATGGCGGCTGCAGCGAAGCGTCGAATGCGGGCGGCGCCGGCGGGAGAACAGGCGGCGGCGCGTCGCCATGGAGCAAAATGGAAGGCATCGTCGGTAACACCTGGGGATGAGGCGAGCCAGTAGATGGGTCCCCAGGGCGCTGACCGGACGGCACCGTCGCTGAAAGCAGACGGGGAGCGGCAGAACCCGTGCGACGACAGAGGCGCAGCTGATTGAGATGCCGACGCACCTCACCAGAGGCCCCCAAAACCAAAAACATCGCGCGGCCGAGGCAGCGAAGAATGCGCCCTGTGAGCCAACGCCGTGAACCGCGATAGTTGCTATAAAATACAACGTCGCCTGGAGCAAAACCAGGAGTCTGCCTCTGCACAGGAACCTGATGCGGCGGATGCAGCAAAGACATCAAGGTTCGATGAGGACGACCGTGGAGCAACTCAGCCGGCGAGCGACCATCTCGGGGCTGAGAGCGATACGAAGACAAAAAGAGCAACAATGCGTCCTCCCGAGAATGCGACTCTTTCAATTTCAACATCTGTGACTCAAAAGTCCGGACCAATCGTTCAGCGGCACCGTTTGACTGAGGCGAAAACGGCGCGGATGTCAGATGTTGAATACCATTGGCCTGGCAGAATGACTGAAATTCTGCGGACATGAATTGTGGGCCATTGTCGGAAACAATAGTCTGCGGAAGACCTTCAATGCAAAAGATAGCAGACAACGCTTGGATGGTGGCGGAGGACGTCGTGGAAGACATCTGGACAACAAAAGGAAAATTACTGAAGGCATCGACCAGAACCAACCATCGAGCATTCCAGAATGGACCAGCAAAATCAATGTGCAAGCGTTGCCAAGGGGAAGTGGCTTTTGGCCATGCAAAGACTTTCCGCAGCGGTGCGGATTGTTGTTCGGCACACGCCATGCAAGAAGAACACATATTCGTAATCGCAGCATCGATTCCGAAGCAAGTACAGTGCTGACAAGCAAGTTGTTTCGTTCGCACTATACCCCAATGTCCTTGGTGAAGAAGCCGTAAAACAGAGGACTGTAACGAACGTGGGACCACTACTCTGGACTGATCATTATCAGAACGCAACAACAAAACACCACGTCGAACAAAAAGTCTCTCCTTGTGAGCAAAAAATCGGCGAACCAACGGATCCTCGATCCGAGACTTTGACAAAGGCCATTGCGTAGCAAAAAAACGCAAACCGGTAGCAAGGACAGGGTCAGCAGCGGTGACTGTAGCTACACGACGAAAATCAATCGGAAACGATTCGACCACTTCATCGGTTTCCGAACCAATGAACATGCAAGCAAGTTCGGAAGAATCGAATGCTCTATCCGCAGTAACAGGCAAATGTGACAACGCATCGGCGTTTCCGTGCTTAGCAGTGGACCGATACAAGATATCGTAGCGGTACTGCGAGAGGAAAATAGACCAGCGAGTGAATTTCTGCGCTGTACATGGAGGTACAGGCTTGGTCGGATAAAAAGCGGCGTCAAAGGTTTGTGGTCTGTGATGATGGTAAAGTGACGACCATACAAGAAATCATGGAACTTAGTAACACCAAACACGAGAGCCAAAGCTTCTTTCAATATCTGGGAATAATTTCGTTGCGCAGACGAGAGCAATTTGGACGCAAAGGCATTAGGGCGATCATGCGAGCCAACTTTGTGCGCAATCACAGCACCGATCCCGAAATCCGATGCATCTACCATCAACAAAAGGGGTTTCTGGGGATCGAAAGGCGTGAGGCAAGTATTAGAAAGCAACGCCGATTTCAACCGGCGAAAGGCGCGTACGCATTCCGTCGTCCAGAGAAACGGAACACCTGTTACGGCGTAAGCGATGAAGCGGAGCTGAAATGGAAGAGGCATTGCGCAGAAAGCGATGATAGTAGGTAATTTTACCCAACACACTCTGCAGCTGCTTTACATATTGAGGGGAAGGCAAATCTTGTGTGGCACGGAGGTGCTCTGGACTCGGATGTTTGCCTTGGGCATTGATGACGCGGCCCAGGTATGGTAAGTCACGAGCAAAAAACACACATTTGTCCTTCCGCAAGCGAAGACCATTTTGTCGCAAGACCTGAAATAATGTTCGTAGGTTCGCAAGATGATCGTCTTCTGTCTGTCCGGAGATCACTATATCGTCCAGATAGTTTGCTGCAGTAGGGATCGACGCACAAATAGTTTGTAAATATTGCTGAAACAATGCAGGGGCGGATGCACACCCGAACGGCAGTCTTTTGAACCTGTACAATCCAAGATGCGTGTTAACCACCAATACGTGCTGGGATTCGTCGTCCACCGGTATTTGCAAGTACGCATCGGCTAGGTCCAACTTTGAAAAATATTTTCCCGGGCACAGTTTAGCAAAAAGATCTTCTGGGCGGGGCAAAGGAAAAGTAGCAGTCACTAGTTGTGGATTCACTGTGGCCTTGAAGTCCACGCAAAGTCTCAATTTTCCGGAAGGTTTTGGAAAAATTACTAAGGGTGAGGCCCAGAGAGAAGCTTGCACACGTTCAATTACACCCTGTGATTCTAGATAGTTTAATGTTCTTGCGACCTCAACACGCAATGCGTGGGGAACATTGCGCGCTCTGAAAAATTTCGGTTGCGCATTGACTTTCAGTTCCAAATGTGCTGCATAGTTTTTAGCGCAACCAAAGCCCAGTGCAAAAATGTCTGCAAATTCGTCACACAGACGAGAAACACTGTCTGAAGGCACAGTCTGGTTCACTGATATGACCTGATTTACTATAGACATGTTAAACAACTGAAATAAATCTAAAACAAACAAGTTCACTGCAGTAGAAGAACGAAGAACGTAAAATGACACAAGTTTTGTTTGTCCCTTGTATGTGGCAAGAAGGCTGCACTGTCCTAACACAGGTATATTCTGTCCTGAATATGTAGTTAGCTTAACATTTGCGGAACGCAACGGAGGTGCGCCCAGTTGTTTGTACGTGTCGTGATTGAGCAATGAAACTGCAGCTCAGGTATCGAGCTGGAATGGTATGACCTTGCCATTAAAGTCCAAATCTACAAAAAGTTTATTGTCCTGCTGACGACAAGAGCGACTGTTTTGTGCAATTTGAACAGACACTTGTACAGAATCACTTGCTAATTGACGTGATTTCCGGCGACGTCGACGCACACTGTTTGTGGGACGAACACAGTCACTGTTAGAGAAAGTGTCACTGGACGAAGTGGAATTAACTACATGAATGTCCATGGGCGATGGTCCACGATCCTGAGTGTCCTTGGTTCGATTCCGGCGCGAAGCAAAGGGCCTGGAATTATTGTGATTGTCTGATCTGAGCTTTTTCTGGCAAACACTTTGAACATGTCCTTTCCTATTGCAGAAAAAGCAAATAGCTTGGCGTGACGGGCAATGTTCACGCGAATGTCTAGTAGCACACCGCGGGCATGATTTCACTGCATTTGTGTGCTGGCGCGCCACACCTGGCTTAGACCGCGGCGGCAGCTGCGTTGGTGTGCGCGAGGGCAGTTGACCGGGCCGCGTAGCGCGAGCGCGCCCGGTGGGCCGGTTAATGGTACACACAGCTGGCGAAGTTTCAAAAGAGTCCTGAGGACAGTCAAGTGTGTCTTGTCTATCCAATATGTCTATCACTTGTTGAAGGGAGGGATTAACTAGTTTCAAAATTTGCTCCTGTATGCGAACATCAGAAACGTTCTGTGCAATTGCATCACGCACCATTGTATCTGAATAAGAAAGGCCACAGTCACATTCAAAGGCACAGTCCCTAGTAAGTCCTTGCAATGTTGCTACCCACTCCCTATTAGTTTGACCGGCCGTACGTTTTGTACGAAAAAACGTATACCGTTTTGCAACCACATTAACTGTTTCTTTGAAATAGGCATCTAAAGCAGACAAAATTTCCTTGTAGGACAGAGTTGCTACGTCGCGTCGGGGAAACAATTTCACTATCACACGGTAGGTGGACACACCGACACAAGAAAGCAAAAACGGCTGCCGCTCATTACCTTGAATTCTATTGGCGGCTAGATGAAAGCCGAACTGTCGGGACCATTCTGGCCACGATTCGTGCGCCGCATTAAAACTGCGAAACGGCGGTGTAACTGCATGTTGTGGCTGCGGTAGCGGTGAAGCGGCGGCTGCCGCATCGGTGTGAATGGCACGTTGACCCTGGACGAGCTGTCCAAGGGCATCCAATAATGCCTGCGTCTGCTGATTCTGCAAGCGATAAAATTCGGACAGTACATCTGGAGATTGTGGCGAAGCCATGACACAAATAAATGTAAGCAATCAGAGAGAACAAAACCCTTTCGTCGCCAATCTGTTGTGGCGTAAAAAGTTTGCTACGCCACACTGGGAAGGGAGCCGAAAGAAAGGCACGCGTACACACACGCCGACTGGCGTCAAGTCTGGAACAGGATAACTATTGAATGGTAGCAAGAAAGGTACGTAGCTGCTTTATACTTAACTTTTATTCTTTGATGAATACAGCGTTCTTCTTGAGACATTTATATGATAACTCTCAAACTAGGTAAGGCTAATGGCGCCTTGCTAGGTCGTAGCCATGGACTTAGCAGAAGGCTATTCTAACTGTCTCTCGGCAAATGAGAGGAAGGCTTCGTCCGTATTGTCGCTAGCAATGTCGTCCGTACAACTGGGCGAGTGCTCTATCGTATATCGAGACCTGCCTTGTGGTGGCGCTAGGTCTGCGATCACCCAGTGGCGACACGCGGGTCCGACATGTACTAAATGGACCGTGGCCGATTTAAGCTACCACCTAGCAAGTGTGGTGTCTGGCGGTGACACCACACAATCGTCAAACCATTAGCTTATATTTTTAATAAATGTGAAGCATTTGGAGTTTTTCAGGATGCACTCAAGGTATCAAAAGTTTTCCCAGTTTTTAAAAAAGGAGACAAACATCTCCCCCAAAGCTACAGACCAGTCTCCATTGTTCCAATATTCTCAAAGGTATTTGAGGCGCTGATACACACACAAATAAGCAACTTCTTTGAAAAACACAATATCCTATGTAACAATCAGTTTGGCTTTCGAAAGGGGAAGAACACAACAGAGGCCATCTTGGAAATTATTGATCAAACCTGAACAGCTTTTGAAAATTAGAGTTTTATGTGCTGAGAGGGAGTACTTTATCTGTGATAAATTCTTATTTAAGTAACTGAAAACAATTCGTTTCAGTCAGAAACTTAAATTCATCCATCATCGAAATCAGCACAGGTGTACCACAAGGGTCTATCCTTGGACCCTTCTTCTTCATTGTCGCTATTAATGATTTACCTAAAAATATAGCTCACCCTGTTGTGTGTTATGCTGACGATACAACACAACTTACCACACATCAGAACATTTCAGATCTGAATAACCTAACAAAAGAAACACTAGATAAGGCCCTGGACTGGCTTCCAGCCAATAAGCTCCTATGCAACCCTGACAAAACACAACAACCTTTAATGGGAATATCAAATGAAGTAGGCAATAAGTCGGTAAATCTCTTAGGTATTCACATTGACTCAAAACTATATTGGGAGGAACTTGTCAATCATGTATGTGAAAAGATATCTCGGGTGGCATACCTTCTCTTGAAACTAAGGGAGGTAGTGAGCTTGGAGTACCTCAGGGTGATATACTTTGGCCTATTCCAGTCACATATTTCATATGGTCTGACTGTATGGGGGCACTCCCCTCACATCAAAAACGTATTGAAATTACAAAAAAAAGTCGTACGTATAATATGTAAAAGAGGTCATAGGGAGCACTGTCGTCCTCTTTTTTCCAGACTCAGAATACTTACAAATATAGATCTATACATCTATGAGTCTGTACTCTATTTTTAAAAATAATATTTCAGAATTTATTGCCAGAAGGGAAATACACGAACACAACACCATGGCTAACGGTAATTTAGACATACCGCGCCACAGATTAGCAAGAACAGGAAATTCCCACCAAGTTAACCCACTCAAAATGTTCAATAAACTGCCAGTTCATGTTCAGTCTATGGATACAAATTCTTTTAAAATTAATTGGTACAGCTGGCTGTCAGATCATCCATTCTATGACATTAAAGAATTCTTTGAGATGCCTGAGGAGAATATAAGCATTTAAAAGTTGTCTGTAGTTAAACATATTATTTTGTGCTGTGGTTAATCGTGTGTAATTACAAAGTTTATACTATAAACAATAAAATACCATATTATATTAGATTATAAGATAGCTTGTTGCGTTAACTTTTAAAAGCCATCCTTTGTAATTTGGTACACTGCCATGCTTAAAATTTATTCTATAATGTATTGACAGAAGTTTATTTTATTATTCTGTATGTACTAGTACATCTTGTATGACGAAGCCAATATCATTGTAAAATGATCTATGGTGAATAAAATTCTTGATTCTTGATCCTATCACCATCATCACTACTCTCTTCTCATAACAAATTCTGCTCAATTTCATTATGAGCCCAGTCATCACAATTCAACTATGAACTTTCCTTTCCTTCTAAACATTTCTGAAGAGCACAAACACCTACTTCCTCCTCATCATCAGCTGCCATTCCAACATCTCTGTGAATAATAAAAACATTGACATCTTCCTCATTACTTACTTTCTCTTTATGGTTCAAGGCATGTGTATTCATCACCCCTCCATTGACCTCAGAAATTGACCTTTCTCTAGGCTTAGCATCTTTCCTTAAATCATCACATGCATGGAAAGCACCCCTTGCACTACTTTCTTTCTCTCCTCCCATACTGCAACCATTACTCATACTCTCCCTTTCACTATTACCACTTGCATTTTGAAATAATTTCTTTTCATTTATCACTCCCTTTAGCTGCCTTTCATATTCTTTGACTCCCTCATACATTTGGGAAAATCACTCCATACATGAGTCCCCTAATTCCTTACCACCTTCACCCTTAACCTCAGGTCCAATTTCTTCCATCACCAGACCATGATGACTACACACCCTATCACCATAATCATTACTAATGCTATTAGCCATCACTGTATCCCTTACATTACCATGGTGATTTGAAAATTCAATAGGCCCTAACCTTTGACCCGCCCCAGCACAGGCCTTCACTGTAGCGGGGCCCCATTTCCCTCTTGTGATTCCGCTACTGTCTGATAACCTTGGCTATTTCCTCTAAAAGCTCCTCGGCCTCTTCCCCTACCTCTAACAATTTACTTGGTTCATTCTCCCTACTCTATCCTGATTATCATAATGACCATCCACATGTCTATTTTCATTACATGAACAGCCCACTTGCCACCTATCCACATCCCTCACTCTGTTCAGAAAGTCTTTGATAGTATTAAAATTTCCTATCAACCCACATCTTCTATTAGGAGGCAACTTCCCTATCAATACTTCTATAGTATCCTTGTCACTCCATGGGCTGTGCAAACGTTTTAGTTTACCTGTCCATTTCTCACAATATTCTCTCATATTCTCCCTACTACTCCTATCATACCATGGGGCCTTCTTAAAAGCTTCTATGACATCACTTTGTTTTTCTTTCGACCAGTATTCTTTCAAGAACCCTGACACAAAATCCTCAAATGTTTCATCTATTTCTGGTGCATCAGCTCCCCAATCTAAACCTTCCCCTTTTAAACAAGCTCTTGCCCTCCTTAGTTTGTCCTTTACTGTCCAATATGCAGTAAACTGACTTCTCAAACTATTCACAGAAGACACAGGATGTACATCTCCACTAGGATCAAAAACTATATTATTGAAACTACCAGCATCCCTTGTCTGCACTATTACTGGTGATGCAGTAATCTGCTTACCCTGTACTGTCTTTTCTAAACTCCGTATCCTATTCTCGATCTTAGCAGTGGTCTCTCTAATATCTTCCATTTCTGCATTAGTCTCTTGTCTATATTCACGGAACATTCCTTTGCAATATTCTTTAATTTCATCCTTCCCCTTCATACATTCAGTACCTTGGGTTTTAATGTTTTTATCCAAGCATTCTACACTTTCCTTTATGAAGTTTCCAAACTTCTCTTGCTTCTTATTTAATTCAAACTCTGTCTCTTTAAAAGTCTCTTTAATGTCATCTTTAAACTTCTCAAAATCTTTATCAACCTCTGACTTAAAGCCCAAGATTTTCTTTTCCAACCAATCTTCCATTTCCTGTTTAAGTCCTCTCAGACGTTTTTCAAACTTTTCGTCTAGCTTTTTTATTTCTTCACCCATTTTTTCCTGTGATTTGCTGACAGCTTCTAGCTTTCCACTCACTTTTGTTTTCATTCCTTCCAGTTTCGTCAAGAGCAATGCTATTTATTTTTTTCTTGCTCACTTTCCCACACCTTTTAACTAGCTACACGCTCATCTTCTTCGATTGTCATTTTGTCTACAAGAGGTAACCCACACAAAACAAAGCAATACAACTTTCACTCTTCCAAATTCAAACATCGATCCTAAGATTGACAGGTTCGAAAAGACAGTATTACTAAAACACTGTCCTGTCACAACACGGCGCCATATGTGATGACCTCAACCCACAGGAAAAATAATTATCAAAATCTGAACTGTGAAGTCATCCAAAATTCTAGTTGGAAAACCACACTCTTTGTTATACTTCTCTATTCGTCACGATCCCACTTTGTTTATGAACTGAAAACTCTAATATTCACGAGAAACTGCTCTGAAATTATCCTGAACCGACAAAATTTTGTATATATTCTCTGAAACTTCAAAGAAATTGGAAAAAGTGACAAAATTTTGTGAATCACACACAATACTGTTAACAATCGCATGAACACTGGGGGGTTTCACCATACATCTACCCACTTTTGAGTACAACCAGTGTCTCTTAATACTACGACTCGTAGCAATACAATATCAAAAAACTTTTATTACTGGGTAAAGAGTCACTACGTGATTTGACAGCTGACATTTATAATTCCCACTCACGTCAGGAAAAGCACCAATACGGGAATAGCAGCTTTTACATTATTGGTGAGAACTCAAGCAATTATGGCAGTCGCCGTAATTTTCGCGCGAAGCCACATTTCGCGACAAAATACTCTTATTAGTTACTGTCATATATCTAGTCTCATAACAATACATAAAATACATTTTGACATGCAAGGAGAATTAGTCATAATGAGAGGAAGAAGTTTATATTTACTGGTGTTTCAACAACGGCTACCAGGCAACTTTTAATTCACTGATTGTAATTTTATTTTCGTTAGCAGAAAGCAAACAAACTAAACAAAGAATTTTATTAAACAGAGTCTGTAATTCTTATGGTTTTAATAGAGAAAGAAAGTTTCTAGGTCAGGGGATAGCGTTCTGCGAAATCCCTTAACTTTTTGTTGCATACGAAGCGTTGCGTTAGGCAGCACGATGTCGGCGGGTTACGATGATGAGAGCAGGATACAGACAGTTCCGCTGGTTAATCTTCTCCGGCGAAACGCAAATAAAGTTCCGGCACAGCTGTATCATTAACCCTGTGGTGATTAACAAACCACAAGACGTTAGTATACGAACGTTGTTGACATGTCCTCTCTTTCAAAGTACATGACGTAGACATCGCTCGTTTTTACACTTTATGCACTGTCCGTGACGCTATCGTCCATAATTACACGGTTCGTCACATTCATATAGTCTTAGCCACAAATACACAGTTCATAGAATTGTTCATGTATGTGAAGCACACCGTAAATAATGTCCACTCTGTTCTCGCATTTCAAACTTCGACAACGTCACTGAAATCCATTTATATCGCGCAGTTAATTAGTCTTCACTTTCATGGCTTGACAGAATGTGATATACAACAGTTCCACCACCCAAAACCAATACCAGCAAAGTTCATTCGAATAAAGACACAGTTCGTGTCGGCCACAACAAAGTAATGTTAGCTTCACTTTCACAGTCCGGTTTATTTGCTCTTAAAGTTCGCTGGCGATGGCATTACATACCGCAGTGGTAAAGAGAATTAACAATCTGATAGTTCGGTATCACTGTCCATACAATTACGTATGCTTTTCATGGAACACAGTACTATTTTTCCCGCGCACGCTTCACATACACACCATCCACCATCCCCTCTACTACGCAACAACCTTTCAACTCTCGATATCACTATCGCTGTCCCCTCACTACAGATGTTATATCGTTATCGTAAATTACATAAACCTTTATAAATGTTATTGACAGCATTTTTCACAATTAATAATATTCCAAAAGAGAACTTTAGAAACTTTACCACAGGTACAAAGCAAGAAACATCTTTAATACCTCTTTCTTAAATTCTTGGTCTTGATGATCTCGTTATTTCTGTAAGAGTAATTCAAACATGTCTTCCCGAAAAGCTTTTTCCGCAAGTTCGCGTCATTTCTCTTGTTCCAAAATTTCCTCTCTGAAGGCTTTATCTCTAAGATCATGTTGTTTATTTAGCTCTATTTGTTCCTGATTTGATTTCACTAGAAATCAAAGTGCTTGTGGCGACTCTGGCGTAGAGCGCTCTATCTTTGGGACTTGGCTTTAGTTCCAGTGTTAACTTTCGGCGAGTAATATGCGCAACTGCCATATTTGTTATACAGGGTGAGTCAAAAGTCCTTGGACACCTTCAGAAGTTGGAAGATAAAAGGGGAAATTGAAATGTGATGATGGGAACAAAGGTTTGACATGGGGCCACAACTTTTGGAGTGAATGTCATTCATGGCCGCCATCTTGAAATCCGCCATTTGGGATTCAAGTCCTTTTTTTTTAATGGAAAGGAGGGTGTATTACACATCAAATAACACTCGCCTGAGCTCTGGAATTTAGTGGTGTAATTTGTTTTTGTCTGTTTTGTACAGTTTAGAAGTTATTAAAGTTCAAAGATAGACAAAAACAAATGACACCAATCAATTCCAGAGCTCAAGCGAGTGTTATCTGATGTGTTATACACCTCCCTTCCCATTAAAAAAAATGACTTGATCCAAAATGGGGGATATCAAGATGGCGGCCATGAATGACATTCACTCTAAAAGTTGTGGCTCCATTTCAAACCTTTGTTCCCATCATCACATTTCAATTTTCCCTTTAATCTTCCAACTTATGAAGGTGTCCAAGGACTTTTGACTCGCCGTGTATATAGGTTATTAATAAATTTGTACTGAATACTTGGTGTCTGGATCACCACTGTGCTTATCACGTAGTATTAGTTGAGAGATTGCACACACTGTCATCTCATCGCGTGTTATTTTGTGCTTGTTTTCGTCATTTACGAATTTCTAGTGCCAGCCGACATTGTTTCCGCCACAATGGATCTGCCAGTGTCTTTCGGTGTAAGTCTAACAGGCCCCATTAACTATGCTTGCGACCACTAGTGGACAAGTGTACCTACTTCGAATTTGGTTAAGAGTGAACATTTATTTACGCCCAGCCACACCGGCGGCTACCTAACCTTACCCTGGCACAATATGGCCGACACCTAGCGTGGCAGTACAACAGCAGCCACAACACGGACAGTGCACGCCGCCTAACGACAATGTGGACGACCTTCTAGTTAAAGACATTGTGGTTTATCCTTCATGTACATCATTACCTTTGGGATGGTTTGACGTGCCGACAAAGTTCCAGAACTGTGAATCGAACAATTAATATGCATGGGATAGCACATTCTAATATGCAAAATGTCACAGCACCCCTCCCCCTCCTCCTCCCTCCGGCACGCAGTCTCGGCGACACCGATCACCTCGACCCCGCCGACTTCTGCAACCGTCGCACTGTGGTTGCACCACGACTGAATGGCGTCGGCCGCTCCACCTGCGCTGGTTAACGGATCACCCCACCACGGCTTCACTGCGGCCGCCTCTCTCCCGCTGCTGCAACGGCACCGGCCGTTACACCTGCGCCGCGTCCTTCGTCGGGCTTGCAGATTTGACCCACTGTGCCGACTGATACGTCCACTCCGTACGCACCGTGTGCTGCACGTGGCCTCTGTCCCACACAGACCTCGGGCGATGCACCGTTCACTGCTACCGCAATACTGGCGTCGGAGGCGTCCCACTCCGCTCGCACCGATCTCCGTCTGCTGGTGCTGCCTCAACATGTGTTACCTGCAGGTTTCCTAAACTACTTTCTTTTACAAAAAGAAAACCCAAAGACTTTTTTCGCCTTAGTGGATCACCTACTGGACATCCACAGCATTTCAGACGACGACACCCGTTTTGTCTGCCTGTGGAGCTACCTCCACACTCACACAGAGCTCACCAGTGACTCGCTTCTCTCACCACCTGCCTCATACAAAAGTTCTACAGCGAAAGCAATGCTTATCGAGAGCCTTTCTCTCCGCCCGACGGAGGCTATCCACCACATTGTTCACGGTGAGCACCTGGACGACTGTACCACTTCGCAGCTTTGGCGGCACCTACGTGCATTAACCGACAGTCGAGTATTGCCTGACACTGTGCTTTGGACGTTGTGAATGGTCAACATGCCTTCGTATCTGCAACTTCATCTACTGTCTCGTGTCGCCGACCCATTAAAGGTTCGTTTATGCATGGTGGATCAGGTTTATGCTATCATTCGTCATCAACACCACATGTCACGAACGACATTCCATCACCCTCGCTCGGTACGCCTGCGCCTCTGGTTCTGCGTCCTCCAGGCAGAGTCCAGCACGCTCACCTTTGTGCCTCAGCTGCCAGTCAGGAGCTGCCACCTAGAAGCCTACAGGAGGTACTGAAAGCTGGATCCTGATAGCCACTGACCTCGCCCGAGCAGCAACCCGGTCGGCTACCAGGTCCAACGCAGTTAGCTGGGGCCTCTCTCACACCGCACCAACCAGCATACCTGCTGTGCTGGTTTCACGGATGCAACCCACAACTGCCATACCCCTAGCGCCTACCCAAACGAGACATGTTTAGGCGCCACATCCCAACACATTCCTTCATGGCGCCTATTGTTCGGCACTGCACCACTCGCTTCAGCGATGCGACGCATCTATGCCACAGACGTATCAACAGGCATCAGCTTTCTCGTCGACACTGACAGCCAGGTGCGCTGCCGACGCACTATCTCGCCTCGATCGCTGCCAGTCGTTCTCCTATTGCGGTCCATGGCTCTATCAACATGTTGCTTCTATCATCGTTTCACATCTACCCTTGGACCTTCGATGTTGTCGATGTGGATGAACCTGTGATCGGGTTGGATTTCCTACACTACTACGCAGTTTCACCAGACCTGCAGGCCGCCGTGCTCCACCACACGTCTGGCTCTACAGTTTCGTGCTCACACGAGTTCGGCATGACTTCAGTCTCTGCCTCCTCGGCTATGCTTTGCGTCCCAGGTCGAGCGCATTGCTACATGGCTCTCTGATCTGTTGCACGTGTGCTCACAAATCGACGAATTCCACACCCAGACTGATGCCTTATGCAAACGCATCATCTCTGCCTCCACTGAATTGTCACATGCATGGCATACCATACATAACCTATCTTCATACCCGCAGAGAGCTGGTCCGTCACACGCCTCTACAGCTTCGTCTCACCAATTTGCTCCTGTGTCAAGCATTCCACAGCCTGCTGTTGTTTTCTCACCATCACGGACGATTCTACAAGACGCATCTGCATGCTTCACTCCTGCATCGCGTCTTCCATCATCGACTTCAGCTGACGCCCCAGTGAACCGACGTTGCCTCCAGATAGATTTTTGACCGCCCTATACGAGTTTAAGCCACCAGTAACGGCACTTGTCATAGGACTCACACCACCGATGGCCCACCTGTTCGTTATAAGGCCAGGCGCCTTAACACCTCCAAACTTCTGCACACAAAGGAGCTCGTTCAGGATCTGCTGGCTTCGAGCGTCCTCTGCCCCTCTGATAGCAACTGGTCTTCACCTATTCACCTTGTTCCCAAAAAGGACGGCATCTTACACATGTGCGGGGACGACAGGCCCATTGATGCTCGCGATTTCATGCAATTACTCCATGGTTCTAACGTTTTCTCCGTTTTTAGATTGTTTCAAGATGTATCATCAGATCCCTATGCATCCACCGTATATTCTGGAGATGGCCATCATCACATCCCTTGACCTCTTCAAATACTGTTACATGCCTCATGGATTGAACAATGCTGCTCAGACGTGGCAGCGGTTCGTTGATTCCACTTTGCTCCGCCAGCTGTTACGGCCGAGCGGTTCTAGGCGCTTCAGTACAGAACCGCACTGCTGCTACGGTCGCAGGTTCGAGTCCTGCCTTGGGCGTGGATGTGTGTGGTGTCCTTAGGTTAGTTAGGTGTAAGTAGGTCTAAGTCTAGGGGACTGATGACCTCAGATGTTAAGTCCCATAGTTCTCAGACCCATCTGAACCATTTTGATCCCTGTGTCATTTGCTTATGCTTACTTAGATGATGTACTGATCTTTTCCTCCTCCGCTGACAAGCATCACGTTCACCTCGATGCAGTCCATTCAACCCTCGCTGCCAATGGCGTGGTAATTAAACGAGATAAATCTCATCGGTCTTCCACATCAGTTACCTTTGTAGGCCTTAATGTTTCTGCCAACCAACAAGTTCTCATGTCGAAACCGTACTTGATCTTCCTCTTCCCGAGGTTTATGCTCAGCTCCGTCGTTTTCTGAGTGTGGCAAACTTTTACTGCCACTATATTCCTCAAGCTGCCTCCATCAAATAGCCCTCATCGACACTCTCTCTGGCAAAAACACCACTGGGAAACGGAAGTTGTAGTGAACAGAACCCATGCTCGACGCTTTTGGTAACCGTAAGGCTGTCCTCGCCAAAGCTGTAACACTTGCCCACCCTGAACCCGAGGCCCATGTCACGATCACGACTGATGCCAGTGACTTAGCTGTGGGTGGTGTT
This sequence comes from Schistocerca americana, assembly GCF_021461395.2. Lineage (NCBI taxonomy): Eukaryota > Metazoa > Arthropoda > Insecta > Orthoptera > Acrididae > Schistocerca > Schistocerca americana. The sequence goes on from NC_060121.1 coordinate 66,507,727, forward strand.
TTACAACAGCACACTGCCGACTCCACCCAACCCCTCCACGTCTTTTCCAAGAAACTGATCAAGAGCCAGTGCAGTTGGTCGGCTTTCGACCATGACCTACTCGCTGTGTGTGTGAGGTGATTAAACATTACTGTATTGACTTCGAGGGGTGACCTTTCACGATCTATAGAGATAACAAGCGACTCGTCGATGCTGTTTGTAATCTGGGTAAGGACCTTCTGCCGAGGTGTTTCCGCCATACGGACTACATCTGTCAGCACTCGTCCGACACGTGCATACGTGCATTATCCACGGAGCGGAGAATGTTGTGGCGTCTCTGGCGCAGAGCGCCCTGCCTTTGTGACTTTGCTTTTTTGGACTGTTTACTTCCAGTGTTAACTTGCGGCGCGTAACACGTTCAACTTTCATATTTGTTATATACGAGTTATTAATAAATGTGTGCTGAATACTTGGTGTGTGTTATCTCTCAACTTACCCTATGTGATAAGCACAAGCTTATTGGTACTAACATCTGCAGATGGCATATTGACCATACTGGTAGGATTACTTTTCGCAAAGGTACCTATAGTTTCAGCCTCGACACTTTTGGCATGGTCATTACTGCTCACCAAACTAGTTCTACTCTATCCAATTAACATTTAAATTTTCCCCATGGTTTACATCCTCTCTCCTATCTTCTCTCCCCAAAGTCCCTATACTTAAACGGTACCCCGTTTCATTGCTATCCATATGCACTCTCAGAGTAACACCAAAATAAAAATTCACAATCAATAAAATGTAACTAACTAGTTGTACAGTTTCTGTGTCACGGACTTGCCTCATTTATCCACACAACTAAAATTAAAAGGAAGCATACTGAGGTACTGTTGAGCCAATAATAAAATGTCTTTACACATACATGTCAGAGACGTAGCAACCCAAGTCAGTTATTTCCTACCTTCCGTACAGCATCTGACGTCATCTTGAAGTTCCCGGAGGTAGGCGCGTCGTTGTCGGCCGCACTCGCAGATGCGATTTTCCATCCGTAAGCAGCTTGTGTTGTTGCGCGTGCTTCGCGGGTTGCCGTAGTGGAGAATATGAAACATATAATTGGAAGTTTCCAGTCACTCTTCATCGGAAGTGTTAGCGAAGTTACTTCGGAAAAACTTGGCCGTTACGGCGAGCGACGTCGCATTGTCGCCCACGCGCGGAGGTTCGAATGCGCGCCGGCATCCCCACCCCTTCTGACGTGATACGGCGCTCAGCTGTCCGGCCACGTACGGTTGTTGTTTATGACCCGCACAGTGTGTTTCTGTACTAACCGGAGTATACCGAAAGTCCCCTTTATAAAACACTCATTATATCCAAACTTGGCAAAGAATTATGGAAATCTAAAGATACAACAGTACATCCATTTTCAAATGAACAGTTACGCACTAAACTAAGTCCAATGTTGGAGAGCTCAGTGCTCACCTGAAACCGTTCTGCACAATCTACCATATCAATCTTAGCACGCAGGCTAACGCTAATAGCTTTCATTGGATAAAAGAAAATATTTCTAGTTTCTCAGGCAACCTGACTCCGTTGTGTGATTGAAGAAGCAGAACCAACATGGACGTAGTTTTGAGTGAAGCCAAATCTACCAACCCCATTAGAATTTGTTAACACTTCCCGGCAGATTTGGCCATCTTATCTGTCACTGTAGCACGAGTAATTAACGGAGATCCATATTTTAGTAAGGGCCCCTGCTACGGTATGCATTTTCGTGGAAATCCTTGCTACATGAGAGAGAGACAATGTAATACACCAGTATAGTCGAATCCTGCCCGAGTAAACGTACTCCTAATAGAGATTTCGTACTAATCACGAATTGCATACTGAAATACAAATACCGCGAAGTTCTACTTAGGACACCATAGCGGTACTTTCGTAAATAATGCCAATTACCGATCGTGTACAATAATGCTTCACTCAAATTAGGGCGGCTACTGCCATTTATTTTGTAGCTGCAATCACGGTATGAGGACGAGCCTCTGACAGTGACTATCTGTAACCAGCTTGTCAGTCTGCAGTGTTTCCAGTCGTATCCTTACGTCACAAAATGTAGTCAAAGTGAGTTACGAGCTTTGCACACGTAACAATAACAGAAATCAATCGAGTGTTACATATCGATGTTGATTTTACCACTGCGCCAACGAGCCATATAGATTTTCTAACGTTTCACAACCGCGTGAATATTGCTTCGTCCTAGAGACACCAGGCGAGCGGGTCGCGCCCCAGAGGTTCGCCCGCCGCCGACGCGGCGCCGGCTCCTGCCGACCACAGCACGTGCCACCTGGTGTGACGCCACACCGACTGCGCCGGGCCTCGCTCGGCTACAGCGTCCAGCAGTTAGACAACTTTGGAATACAGCCACAATCTTCCCTTCGCATATCAAAATAACATATTGTTTTTACCGAGCACAATTACATGTGTCCTCACAAAATACACAAAAAGCAAAGAAACACACTCCAAGCTACTTTTTATGATTTACAAAGCTGACTTGCGGTTTTCAGATTTCGAGGTCAGTTCGTCACTTGAAAATCGACTGTCGCCCCCTGCGAGAATCTTCGATGCAGCGTAGCAATTCATAGGATCTTACAAAAATGGTTCAAATGGCTCTGAGCACTATGGGGCTTAACATCTGAGGTCATCAGTACCCTAGACTTAGAACTATTTAAACCTAACCAAGGACACCACACACATCCATGCCCGATGCAGGATTCGAACCTGCGACCGAAACGGTTGCGCGGTTCCAGACTGAAGCGTCTAGAACCGCTCGGCCACACCGCCCGGCGAAATCGTTCCAAAAACTAAAACGTACCTCCTTATCTAAATATACGAGGTGCCTAGGAAACTTGCTTCCTCGGATCGCTAGACAACAATTCAGCGGCTGCTGTGGCTGCGCTGTCCTGATGTTCCATGATCTGGGGGAAGAGATACACAAGGATCCCCGTGCACATGACAGTGGCGAATTTTTTGCAATTACAGAATAGTTAGCAAATCTAGAAAGTGTTCAGGCGGAGTGGCGTTACGGAATAATTTCTGAATGAGTAGAAGCACTGCACTTCCTACCATAGACAAAAAATAATAGACTTTCACGGTACCTCCTACGTTGTGAGCAATTATGTGGGCTTCAGACTATTGCAACCACTCGAGCTGTTCCTCTTATTCGTCAAACAGTCGAAAAGACAGTATGGCATTCAAAGCTACAGTAACTGTAGATTGTTGTTCTATTGGGCACGCAGCGTTGGCCAGTAAGTGCTGTACCGTGTTTAATGCAGTTGATATTTGTTGGCTTTGCAACTGAAACATCTGTACTAGCTGTGTTGCATCTATCGCTTTCGTCTGCGGCGCCTGTGTGTGTGTGTGTGTGTGTGTGTGTGTGTGTGTGTGTGTAGGTGGGGGGTATAGGTAGGTTGCTCATATTGCAAGAGTGAAATGCAATAAACGGACATGACAAGCAATAAAAATAAGAATAAAAGCAAAGAATATTTCTGCAATGCCCACCTGAAAACACAGATTAGCAAAACACTCTCTAAGAGATACTGTTCAATCAACAAACACATCCCTGCAAAGAAAGGACAAGAGAGAATTTAGGCGCCAGCAAAACACAAAAACCCACAAAGAAGGAAAGCAGAGAAGCTGTGGTGGCTGCCGCCATGGGATCCGTTGACCAACTCTCCACCAATGTCACGTCTTGTCTACTCGTCAAATATGGGTTGCCCAGGAAACCTGCTTTCTCGGATCACTAGACAATTCAAGCAAATCGTATTAAAGAAGTTTATTACAAAAGGAGATGATTACAATACTGAAGTGTGTGAGATACAGATGTGTTGCAAGGAAAGGGTGACAGGAACTGCATTACTTCTCTTGTATTTCGGATTGTATAAGCTGAAGAGATTTCTTGTTTCTCTAAGTCGCTGCTATACAACCGCCTATGCTCGATGCCACTGTGGAAGTCGGCCAACTGCTAGTCTTTAACTGGGCCACGACCACGCGGCGCCGCGCTTATGACCTTTTTGTGTAGATGGCGCTACCGTCGTGTTGTCGACCTGGAGAGGGGTCGGTCAACGCGCCATTGGCTGACGCCATCTCACAGCCCTCTCTGCTCTAACGTTCGCACCTGGTGTGCCGGCGCTCGACGTTATGCCCGAACAGTAAATAATTGTTTACTGTCACTGAGAGATGCTCACGCAGTGCACTCTACCCGATGTATACATTTTGTGCTGAATACGAGCACAGTGTGCGACCCTTAACACGTGTTACTTTAATAATTTAGCTACAGTACCAATCCCCAGTGCAACAGGAGGGAGGAAAATATTATCTGATGAAAGTGGTAGTAGTTGCCTGAGCTGACACACATTCAGAAGTATTGTCACTGACTGTGATGCCAAAGCTCTATCACGTATGCCAAAATAAGGCACACTGAATTGGGAAACAATAGCTTAGTGGCCACGCCACTACGGTCTTAAGTAAACGGATACACCGAATGGCATAATCTATCGATTGACGTGAGACTAGGCACCTATCGATTTCTGCGGTAGACCGAGTATCTCTTCTGATGCTGCGGTTATTTTCGCTACTGGCGGGGCACAGTGCACGTGCATCCATTATGCTGGAATGGTCAGTGGGCGCCCATGACGGCACTCTGCTGCAGTCAATTTTTTGACCCTTCCGCTTTCATTACTTACTCTCTTGCCGTGTTGTCAGCCCTGGTCTGTATTTCTTTTTTCTGTCGGTGAGGAGCTAGTAGAATTGATCGGGACTATGTCCTCTGACAGTACAAAGACTGTCATGTTCTTTTCCAGCCTCATTTATACTGAATTATCGCTCCCCTCTTGTTGCAGTGATCCTTCTCAATTTTCCAGTTCTTGCTCTAAGGCATCAACAGTGTCCTAATAAAAGCAAAGTCTTACAAAGATGTTGAACGCTTCAACTTTTGTAACGCATATCTAATTTTAAGGGATAGACAAGTAACTTCACTGCTTGTCGGTTGTCACGAAACTGTGTTCCTTCGTCACTCCACTTGCTGCCATGCACATTGCTGAACGGCACACTCGGAATTATTCCAGTCGAGTGGTCATTTCGAGCGTTACGTCTCTGCCTGTAGCTCTACTGTTCATTCCCACTATTGCATGGATTTGGTATAGATATGACTACTGTAAATCCCGCGAGTCACCACCACAGGTTGTACCAGATACCAAACCAGACGGCGAATATCGTGAGTAACTTCTGATGAGTCACATTAATTTAGAGGCATAGCCCTCCCAATAGGCTAAGCTGTAGAGATCTGTATAACTGACTACTCACGTTTTAAGCAAATTTGTGAAAAACAATGTACGGGAAAGTAAAATCCGACTTCGGGTCTCGACCCGGCACACACTTTTAATCTGCAAGGAAGTTTCATATCAGCGCACGCTCCGCTGCAGAGTGAACATCTCATTCTGGATACGGGAAAGTAGTTTTCGGATGACAGGAGTAAAAACAAACTATCTAATTGTAATGAAAATGTTTGATACTTGGTTTCTTCAATTGCAAATTACGCCTCTTACAGGTTCATTCTGTGATAATGATATTGTATAGTAAAAACATTCTTTGTTCCCCCTGCCGCTATTGTATATTCCACGATCCATTTTTTAAAATGGGAAGACATCTTACATTAATTTTAAGACCCATTTTTAAATAAAAAACACTAAATGTCGGTCGCCTTCCATGTTCGTCAAATTAAAAACTTTCTGCGTTGGTCGTTAAGAGTGACTAGGGTTAACCATTGTAACTATCACAGACCCGTAACCGGCTCTCATGGAAGGGGGAAGGCCGGTTGCTGTTGCCGAGCGGTTCTAGGCGCTTCAGTCCGGAACCGCGTTGCTGCTACAGTCGCAGGTTCGAATCCTGCCTTGGCCATGGATGTGTGTGATATCCTCAGGTTGGTTAGATTTAAGTAGTTCTAAGTCTAGGGGACTGATGACCTCAGATATTAAATCCCATAGTGCGTAGAGCCATATGAACCGCCTATTAATCTAGGAATAAACATAAAAAAGCAAACAAAGATAAAACATAAGAAATACTTTACAGCTAAACACAGGAAATGAATATCAAAACTAGTAGTAATCTGTGCATTAGACTAGTATGTACAGTGCTTCCTCATTAATTAATCAAATGCGGTTTATTTGTTTATAAGCGACTTTATAGTCTCTCTCTGTTCCTTTTATAGTGTGTATTCTGACTATCTTAACAAATATATGAATACAAAATTCTTTAGATAATATAGATTTAATATAGATGATAATAATAATAATAAGGAAAATAATATGAAACGCTGTATGCCCTTGTGTACATAGATAAATATGAATTCTGTTTATTATTGTCCATATTCCTTGAGAACATTTAAGCTTCCGATATGTCGGGTAGGCAGGCAAATAGCTGCTTTCGTGAGGAAAACGTACAATTTCGTATGGGTCAGTGTACGAAGTTTGTCATTTCTTGTTCTGATTTAGAAGTAATGAAGGTTTTTGGTGTATCTCAGGAGGATACGATCTCTGACTTTATACTCTTGCACTTTGCCAAGCTTCTTATCATAAGGACGCTTACTAATCTGTGCAATGGCAGTAACAGCGATAAGCACTCGTCTGATTCGTTCCTCTCTGGACAATTCATTATCAGAATATTTCGGCAGAAGATTGACCAATTCATTCCTGTCTTTAGTATCTAACGTAATAGACGCTGTCGTAAGCTGCGTCGTTGTGTAGGGAAGACTATTTACCAACTGCTCGAATTGTGAAACAAGTACCACCCATTTGTTTTGTTTATTCGACATATATGTCCGAATGAGCCTATTGAGTTTCCGGAAAATCGTAGCCTTGCTATTTGATTCTGGATGGAAATTGCTTATTAATATCTTGCGGATACCATTTTCCTTTAAGAAGTTTGTCCATCTCTTGCCAGTGGAATTTGGTGCATTATCGGATAGAATAGCATCTGGCTTCCCATACCTGCGAAAGAAATCTTCCTGGATTCGTTTAATGATGGATGCTGCTGTTGCTGACTTAGTGGCATTTCGAGAAGAGGCCGTACAAGGCGACAATGTATTTGATACCTACTCTCGCCTGGGGGTGTGCGCCGGAGACGTCAATGGCACCACCTCTCCTGGTTTATTAGTGATAATCGCATGCAGTGCTATTTTATTGGAAAGATTAGGAGGCTTACTTCGTTGACAAACTTTACAGATGCGAAGTGATTTATGCACACATCGGTGCAGGTTCAGTATGTAACAGTACTGCTCAATTCTTCTCCACCCCAAAGTGTCCACATGCGATATGGGTGTACCATATCACACGTTCATTATGCCTGTCTGGCAATCAGACAAACCGTGACCCTGGTTGTCTGCGTTGGTGGTGGAAAACAACATCATTATGGATCGTAAAGTATTGTGACAATTTGTGGCAACGTGTCATCTGCATCCTGGAAATTAGCCACGTTCCTACAAATTTCTAAATAGTACTGATGAGTCTTTCATCAACATAATTTTGAAATTGGACACTTGTTCTGCTAGGTCCGAATATTCAAGTATACCGTGTGGTAAACGAGAGAGAGCGTCTGCTACGGCGTTCTCCGTGCCATTTATATGCATAATCTCGTAATCATAATCCTGGAGTAGCACCGTCCACCGCTCTAGGCGCTTATGCAACAATTTGCACGTTCAGAGAAAACTAAGCCCCTGGTGGTCACAAAAAAAACTTTGATATATTTACCATGGATCTAATACTTAAGTTTCCTAAGAGACCACACAGCGCCTAATGCCTCTAACTCTGTAGTGGTATAAGATCTTTCACATTCAGTCAGGACTCTACTTGCAAAACTGATGACTTCGTTCGTTATCTTGCCTTCTGTGTTCTCCTCCTGAAAGAGGCATGCTCCTGAACCGGAGCAGGAAGCGTGAGTTGCTATTCAGAAACCCGTCGTCGTGTCGGTGTAAAGCAGGATGGTCGCTGATACCAAACGATGTTTGATATTATCGATGGCCTTCTAGCATTTGCTTGACCAAGCCAAACCACATTCTTTTTCAGGAAATTTAAAATATCGGGATCCTTCATCGGCTGAGCGGGTACAAAACGGCGAAAAAATGTTGCATGCGGAAGGAAAGATTTAAGTTGCTTTTTAGTGCAGGTTCTGGGAAACTGCGAATTGCATCAATATTTTCTGGATCATGTAATTTGCATGTGGGAGAAACAATGTAGCCAATAAATTTTAATTTATCTCTAGCAAACTTCGATATCTCTAAGCTGGCTGTTACACCAAACTCAGAGAACTTCTTGAACACCCCATCCAGTACATCCAGGTGCTCTTCCCACGTGGGCGTTGCGACTAGCAGATCGTCCACGTACAATGTTATTCGATCCTGCAATTCCTGCCCCAGGACCGTGTCCAGGGCGGAGCTAAACACTACGAAGGTCGAAGGGCAAAACCCTAAATTTGTAAGACCTGCCAGCAAAGATAAAAGCAGTATACTTTCTAGATTGTTCTGCTAAAACTGAACATAGCTCCAGGGCCTGAAGGAATCTCTATCACATCCTAGGGAGGATTATAAAAGTATATGTTTGCTTTACTGCTTCGAATCACGATCAGATTACGCCAGGTGGTTTTGAACGGTCACTTGTGGTTCAAACCGGTACACGAGAACAAAAACCAAAATTGCGGCCGCGCTGCACTCCGAAGGGATGCGATCACATTCAGTGGTGATGCAGCCCCACAATGGCCTTAGAGAAGGTCGAATTGTCCGAGGGAGTGCTAATGCCCACTACACTGCGAACTGACGTTTCCGACCACGAAATGTGTGACAATCGACACCCTAGGGAACGATATGTCTCCTTGCCGCCCTTTCTCACTCGCTGACGTATTTTCGTGTCGATTCGGAGTGGCAGTGTTATGTTATCGTCGCCCACCCAGAATTGCTGATTTCAACACGAGGTGCAGCGTTTCCGACCTCCATTTGCAGAGGCGCCAAAAGAAGGGGTGGAATGAGGGTAAAGGTGGGGCTTAACGACCTTCTCGTCGTGCGATACGTCCGCGGTGGCGTTGGGCAGAATTGCGGTGAAATTTGGTGCTGATGTGACAAAACAGACCCTCCTTACAGCTCACATGAGCTGAGCTGTGACCTTATCTTCGCAGGTGTCGACACCTCGCTGTCTGAAGCATCGCCGGGACCGAGGGTAGCGTTGCAGAACGCCGAGCTTTCGGAACATTACAGAGGGAGATTTTAGGCATCTTTGAGCGTAACTTAAAACTTAGGAGCCGCAGTGGGAGAAAATTATGGGGTTTAGAAAAAAGTAACTCTTTAATTATGTTGCTCAGTTTAATCGCACCGAGTAATTTCTGGTGAGGGTACTGAGTTTGTATTTGGTTGAACGTTACGTTGGAGTTTCGATTGCAGGTGGCCGAAGGGAAGCTCGCTGACCGTAGAAAGTGAAGAGGCCGCTTTAATAGTTGTAGTTTCAACTGTTTTCCGACACCACTGACTATGGCATCTATATCACTCATTTCCGCAGTGGTGCGAGAATTAAATTGGGGAAATATCTACACATTTTGATTTGTAGAGAAACGTTTGAAGACTACCGTCCAATAGATTTGACATCGACTTGTTGTACAATCTTAATACACATTTTGAGCTCAAATATAACGAGGTATCTTCAAACGAACAGACCACCAACATGCCGACCAGCACGGATTCCGAAAACAGAGCATGTGAAACCAAACACGCACTTTTCTCACATGACGTACTGAAAGCCTTGCATCAAGGCAGTCAAATGGAAGCAGTATTTTTCGGTTTCGGAAAACATTTGGCTCGGTACAGCACCTACGCTTATTGCCAAAAGTGCGATCATATGGTGGATAAAGTGAAATTTGTGACTGGATTGAGGACTTTTTGGTAGCGAGGATGCAGCATGTTATCTTGGATGGAGAGTGATCGTCACATTAGATGTAACTTTAGGTCTGTCCCAGTGAAGTGTGTTGGGATCCTTGCTGTTCATGTTATATATTAATGACCTTGCAGGCAATATCAATAGCAAACTCAGACCTCTTGCAGATGATGCAGTTATCTGGTGCAAAGATTGGCTACTGGATTTAAATGTTCAAAAATGTAAAACTGTGTATTTCATAAAACGAAAACACGTAGTATCCTATGACTATCATATCAAGGAGTCACTGTTGGAAACGACCACCTCATACACATACCTGGGTGTAACACTTCGTAGGGATATGAAATGGAATGATCACAGACTCAGTCGTGGGTAAAGCAGGTGATAGTCTTCGTTTTATTAGTAGAGTACTGGGGAAGTGCCATCCGTATAAAAAGCGAATTGCTTATACATCACTCGTACAACCTATTCTAGAATATTGCTCAAGTGTTTGGGACCAATAAAAAAATTATTAACCGGGGGATGTTGAACGTATACGGAGGGCAGCACGAATGGTCACAGGTTTGTTTGATCCATGGGAAAGTGTCGCAGACATACAGAAGGAACTGAACTTTCCTACTCTTGAAGGTAGACGTAAACTATTCTGAGAAAGTCTATTAACAAAATTTCAAGATCTTGCTTTAATGATGACTCTAGAAATATATTACAACCCCATATGTATCGCTCACGTAGGGATCATGAGATAAGATTGTAATAATTACAGCAGGCCGAGAGGCATTCTTACAACCATTCTTCACGCATTCCATACGTGAATGCAATTGGAAGAAACCCTAATAAGTGATACAATGGGACGTACCCTCTGCCATGAATTTGATAGTGGTTTGCAGAGTATAGATGTAGCTGGTGATGTACATCTGCTGCGGAGAATTTGTATTCTCCCAGTAACTGAAATTATCTCTCTTTCTGGCTGACAATAACACTGCATTTTCAGGCTGTATATTAATGAACAGAAGACATTTAATACAGAACCGGCAAGGAAATAATGAACATGTACCCGGAAATAAATGGTTTTTAATGTTGATGAAATAATATACGAAATATAATACCAGATGGTTATAATTACGGTGGTCTAGTGTGGGCACCAATTATCATATGGCAGCGAAACTTGGTAGGTATGCTAATGTGTTAATATGTATCCAACATACACTGGAAAACATTGTTTCCAGTTGTGGTCACCAGGTGCAACTCTACCAGTGTACACTCTTTGTAGGACAGTATGACATATACGCTAGCAGTGGGGCTGAGCCACTTCTAGTCCATTTTGATATCGAATTGATATATAATTAATTATGCAAATTCATTAATTGCCAATTAATTATCCTCCATCCCATGATGACATCATGAGTTTCTCCCAGCCAGCATGAGGGTCCCCCTCAGGGAACTCCCAGCCTCCTTCCCCTCCCCAACCCTTGTTATCCAAGATGCCAGTCCAGAAAAAAAGAGCGGGGACCAAATGGAACATGAATCCAGTCACATGATAGGCTTCAGCCAATTGGATCGCAATATCTGGAGATATCATCAGAGGAGATGTAAGGCAGTCTCAACAGCTCTGCAGGCTCCGTCTGACTCAGCCAGCCAGCAGAAGCAGAAGAACCGTGAAACATCAGCAGAAGCTGCCAAGAGCGAGCACAGCCCTGCAAGCAGGAAGAAGTGGAAAAGTAAATATCGCATGTTACATCTTTGTCTGTAGATAGCATCGTTATTTGTTGTTTTGTGGCTTGGTCTGAATGTGGCACTTCCATCTCGTTGCTCAGCAGTTGCCTTCGGCCTGACGGAACCTGCAGGAGTGACCACCAGCACCTCGACCTCTGCTGAATCTGCTCTCTCACCAACCTCAGCCACCATGTTGTTGAGACCTGTACCAACATCTGGACCTGTTGCAGCAAAAACCTCCAACATGTCAAACCCAGAGGTGATCACAAGGGATCCTGTAGTACACATTGCCCACATTCTGGAGCAAGACAAGAAGCTGTTATTGTCTCCCCACTCACTGATTAGAGTGATGAGGATGGTCGGCCTATTCCTGACACCTCAAATGCTACTGCTGATTCTAAACAGCAAGATGGATGTCAGTACTCGTCACCGACATACAGCTTATCCCACCAGTACATGCGTGTGGTAGCACAGGGGCAGAGGCAGATGCTGTGGATAAGGAAGTGCTACACATAGCCCACTTGCTGGAGCAGGACAAGGAGCTGCTGTAATTGTCTCTGCTGCTCATTGATTTTTGTGGTGAGGATGTATGGTCTTTTCCCAATGCCTCAAGTGCTGTTACTGGTCCTGACCAACAAGATGGAATGCAGTACTGGTCACTGACATATGAGCCATTCCAGCAGAATTTCCCTGTGGTACTGCAGGGACGGAGTGCAGATACTGTGTATAAGAAGATACCAAGTGTGCTACATATAACTCCTAGTGGAACGAAATGTGCAACTGTTGATATAGAAGCACATCATGATTGGAACTTGCATGTGAGGATAAAAATTGAAAATACATCGCAGGGTGTTAAACTGCTATTTCTAAGTTCAACTAGGATTAAATTTGTCACTTATGTCAGTCAGCAGATGATCACAGAGTATTATCCAACTCATACCATACCGGACATACACCTTACTGGTGTGACACTACCTGTTATAACAGTGTATGATGACTCTGCACCATGTGCGAAATCAGGTGACATTTGTGTTTATATGCAGTACACTATAGTTATGAACATATACAACATGGATACTGTGCTATACGCTGCAACACGCTGCACTGGAGGGATTGAGTCGGTGATTGCCAACCATAGAATCCACATGCAATAATGTTGTAAACTTTCTATGTGTGCATAGTGAACATGATGCTTTGGAACAGCACCTTTGTTTGTGCATCAACCCAGAGTCAAACGAGAAACGGGTTAAATGTATGTGTGAAAGACCTGAGTATTGTGAGGTGGCCATTGGTTTGAAGGAGATCTGCTCAGAATTTGTTGCAAATCAAAAAGATTTATTGAGGAGTTTGGTGATTTTTTTGAAATGCTGCATCCAGTGTACAATATTTAAATAAATCATGTGTAAACATAATCTCAAACTGTGTGTATTTTATTCCATACCTCTCTCATTATAGTCATAGTATTACACTTGGTAATATCATTATATTCAAGGCTGTGCCTGTTTCATGCAGCTGCAGATAGTTGCTCAAACACCTTCTCACCAGTCATTGTCAAACTGAATGATGAAGTTTCTTTTCATAGGTACATACATGTTGTTGAATTCTCTGTGTAGCCACAAGTGAGCAACAATGGCCACACATATTACTGTATGACCATCCTTACAAGTGTGTGTGTACCTTTCTATATGCACTCACTACTTGTTGGTATCTCACATTGTTGGTATCATGGCAGGGTGGGCGAAACATCTTCGTCACAAGGACTTTGTTGTAAGTAACTGGTCTTGTGAAGGTGAAAGAGAAGTCCCGAAGAAGAAGAAGAATAGAATACTCCTTACTGTAATATATGAACAAACATTGTAGGTCCATCCAATTGCGGCAAGACAAATGTTCTCATGATACTGTCAACACATGTAGACAGAGTCCAAATTGAACATGTTTATGTATTTGCAAAAACACTGTTTTAATCTAAGTATCAGTTATTACAGAACATAATGCATGGTGTAAAAGACGTTACATACACAACATTCAGTGAAAGCAGTGGTAGCTCACTACCTGAATAATTAAAGCCAAACACTGTTTTTATATACCACGATCCCAAAACAATTGATTAGGGATAATGCAAACCTCTTTATAGCCTTGAAACAGGACAATCTGAATTTAAAATACATTTACCAAGCACATATAGGAAATGACAGGTTGTTGAATAATTTATAAAGGTATGTGCCGATTGTTTGCAATCATTCACAGTATGAGTTTCTCGTTACTGAAACAACAAGAATACGGAATTATGGTAGGTTAGGCGAAACTTTGTAGAGTTTCTGTATATGTATCCTGGTAAGAGGAGAGAGTACATCAGTATATGCTGTACCAAGGACAAATTTGCATGAATGTCGGGCTCTCAACCCAAGAGAATGATTGTACATAGACATAATATTCGATTGTACATGGATACAAAAATTCAGACTAACATGCATAAACTTGGAGTTAGAGACATATTACCAGACTCTTCTGAGAATGATCAAAACATTAAATGAATTACATAATGAAACTGGTAAGAAAGTAAGTGACTTGAGTGAAAAGATTGGCACTAATGAGGCGGAAATACATGTAGAGGCCCTAGTTATTGAAAAGGGGGAGCAGTCACATAATAATGAGATGATGAATGGCTATATGTAAAACACCACGCTGCAGAGAGGTCTGATGTCAATTAAGCAGAAAGTCATTCAGGCACGGAAAGCTGTTCTAGAGATATTACAGTTGCTAAGGTTAGGGCATACCGGTATGGATCGACAGAAAACACTAAGAGAGACCTTTAAGCCGGTTATGCATCTCTCAGGCAGCTCTCAGAAAAACAAAACCATGCAATAACGATGGTGCTGCCATTCATTAACCATCAAGGCCCTGGCCAGATAGAACACTCGGGGTCAGCATGGGAAGGCCATAAATGCAGTGTATAAATGTGACTGATGGGAAAGTACAGATTGGTGATAGGCAGTTTAAGTGAATACCTGGCTTAATGAATCTTATTTTCATAAGACCCACGAAAAAAACCATAAATTATTCAATTAATGATAGGGTAATGTACCATGGAATACTGAATTTGACTCATGCACATGAGATCTTCTCAAAGGTAGAGCAACACGTAATATAAAACTAACAGCAGCAGCAGCGGTGATTGTCCTAACATTGAGCATACAGTGACGAACAATCAAATTCCACTGTCATCATTGTCATCAGCTTCATCTGGTTTGCTTTTCTGAGTCTTCAGGCCAGAAATGTGAACCAATATTCCTCAATTTTCTGCCTCAAGTTTAGGTGTGTCCTGAATCTTTATGAGGAACTCAGTGCCGGCAAAGTTATAACATCCACGAATGTCAAGACCTATTCCATATCGAGATGTGCGCTATTCATGTTTCTTTTAATTTATCTGGAGAGTCAGGACTGTCCTTGCAAAACAAACCAGATCGTTTCATTTTGGAAGCCTTCTTATCAGCTACATCATTAGGGAGCTCGATATAACTACATCTTCCATTTAGTGGATCATAGACATGAATATGGATGTTGAGGTGTGGTATTTGGCTGGATGCCGTACCTGACCCCCTAACTTCCATCTCGGGAAACTGGGGCAGTAAAGCGCCCAAGGTGGATTCACAATACCACTCGCCGATTCATATGCTCTGAGATAAATGCCATTATTACCCCAGATGCCCCAGATGTAGTGTGGGATTTTCTCTTCAGCGAGACTCGTCTGCATGTGAGCCTGAGTCAGCTCGCTGCACAGTACTGTCGAGGTGTGGCATTTGGCTGACTGCCTTACCTGACCCTCTAACTTCCGTTTTGGGAAACTGGGACAGTATAGCAACCAAGATGGGTTCACGATAGCACTCGCCGATTGATTTGTTCTGAGATATAATGCCATTATCACACCAGATGCCCCAGATATACTGTAGTACAATCTTTTCTCTTGACCAACACCCTGCTGTACGAGAAGGTGAGTCAACTCGCAGCACAGTATTGAGTTACATTTAAAGTCATTAAACCTAGGATCATCTGTGGTTTTCAGGAGCTCATTCGCAAGCACTCAGAGTCCTGCTTATAGAACTCTGACTGGGTCTCAATACCTGAGAGCCGGATTCTCAATTCTAGCGAAAGAGATACCACCCTCAAAGGCCCTGGCAACTGCCGAGTATTCTAGAGTGGTGACGATGCCCCTAATCTGACGTCGTACCGTACTACCACTAGCAGCAGGTTCATAATCGTTAATACTCTTAGTAATACTATTTCTAGAAGATGAAGCTAACAACTGTGTCTACCTGGTGGATGAAAGCATTGGAGAGGAGGCACCTGCTGGTGTGAGGGGTATGAACCAAGGCAGACATACCATTTGTTGCCAGCAAAGGCTAGCAGTCAGAGCTGGAGTAGCAGGAGGGGGCAGTGGTGACGTCCAGTGGGAGCACCCCGGTTGAGGTGACAGTGTCCAGCAATGCTGCTGCATGCTGGAGCCTTCAACACCACCAGCCTGGGGGCTGGGAGATAGCCGTCGTTCTTCTTCCTCGGGCTGAACTGCCCACGGTCGCCAGGCAGTATGCAATGGCGCCGGGGCTGACAGTGCAGCGGCGGCAGTGGATTGTTGTTGGGGGAGGCCACAGCGAACACAGTTGTCTCTCTCACAAACACAAGTGGTGTTTTGCTAGCTGTGCATACCGCTCAGGTGCATTTTCATTCCTGCCCCACAACCACTAATCTAGGTACCTGTGCCTCAGCTAGCTGTTGTGGTGCTGGTGATGACTGTGGTGCATCTGTAACATACGAATAACAAAAAAATTTGGTGCAATGCTCAAGAATTAAGAAAGAAATCCCAAAATAACTAGCAGCATTCAATACTAATAATAAAAATAATAATAATAATAATAATAATGCGCTGTAACGACGACAGTTGCATTATAATCACATTTTACACACTGGGCCCAAGGATTTAGCAGTTCAGTTGGGCTATATGGTAGTTCTCCCACTCAATCCAGTATTTCCTCCTCTGCATTCAAAAGGGCGAGATGGTGCTGCCTTTCAAGTTCCTCAGCAGCCGCCTTCTCATTTATTCAATCCTATATTTCGCCTTCTCCTTGGAGGCATCTATCTAGGTCACTAACGCTGCCTACAACAATAAGATAATGAATGTAATTATTTCTTAAAAATGTTACAGACATAAAGAAAAAATCGTACAGAAAATCGTATACTTTATCTCACAGAAATACAAACAGAAAGTCGTATTCTCCAACAGACGTATTACGAAAAATAAATGTATGTACATTACATGCCCTCATCATTAGAACCACGGTATATTACGCAAACAAAACTTCTCTAGCTGCTACACGTTACGAAAAAGAAATGCACTTACGTTCTTGCTGATCTGGATTGCATATTATTGCTGGAGGCTGCTGCAGTGCTCACTCTGCCTCCAGTTGGCGGTCCAACGCAGCCAGCATCTCGGGGATGACAGCTGCAACGACAAAAAACAAAAAGAAGGACTTTAGTACCCAGTACAGAATAAAAATTCGTCCCCCACTAAAATTGCAGCAGTAAACCGTTCGAAACTGGGTGGTATAGAGTAGTGCCTACCTACAGCGTAAAAAATTACTGAGAGGCACTAAAAAAATTATGTCAGCAAACCATTCAAGCCTCGATAGTACAGAGGAGTGCCTTTGCCACCTGTGGCCTACACAATTGCTAGCAGGGCGGGGGGGGGGGGGGGGGGGGGGAGGGAAGTACTAAAAAAATTACGCCAGCAAATCATTCAAAGCTCGATAGTACAAAGGAGTGCTTAGCCATCTACAGGCTAAACAATTGCTGGGAGGGGGAGAAGTAGTAAAAAAGTTACATCAGCAAACTGTTCAAAGCTCGATAGTATGGAGGAATGCCTTTCCCATCAATGGCCTAAAATTTGCTGTAAGAGGATGCTAAAATTACAGAACATACAGGTACATTGTATGAACAGAAAAAAAGCAATTAACTTACATGGCAGGCTGTCCTGAATATGGCATTCTTGCTCCTACCACTGGCGACGCTGTAGATGGAATTTGAGCACTTCATTCCCTCCCCCCCCCCCCCTCAAAAGAAAAAGAACTGACAAAACACAAACAAGTAAAGACACTGGTGAACTTACGATGGAAGAATGAGGGGACGATGATGGTTTACATAACATCTATCCTTCTGCCTACCATTTCACCCAGGGAGCCAACAGGAGTGCGATGTTCCTCCCCACCTGCTGATGAATGCTGGTCGCAGCATGCAGGACAAGTTGGCACTGGTCTGCTAGCCACAGATTTTGTGCACTTTTGTATGTGGCTTTTGGCGCATTCTGGAAATACTCACTTGTTCCGCTGATCAGTTCCTTGTGCTGGACATGTTCGACGATCTGGCCAGAGAGCCCGCTTCTGGTCACTGGTTGACTCTGGCGACTTGCAGTCGCTGATGGACATATTGCTTCGCCAGTGCCAGGTTACGATGGTGTTTCATATAGCAAACTGCTGTGCTAGTGTATTTAACAATATTGTTACATGATGTAGGAACATCTTTAGAGTTTTGACATGATTTTTATTATTATACATTTATTTTAGTCGATAATGTTTAAACAATACTCCCACATATATTATAATTGTCTTTAAGGTTTTGACGTCATTTATTGGCGCTCATCTAATTTAGTTTCAGATTACAAACAATATTCCCGTCCAATATATTTCCAAGTGTATTTGCATTTATTTGTTTTGCGTGATATATTCTCATTCCCCATGCACTGGAGAAGACTCATCTGCTCGCGAGTGGTGACAAGAAGTCGGTACTGGAACTGAAGACTAGAGAGGTCTGGCCGTGGCTTGGGGCATCCCAACTTCCAGCACAGGTATATTACACTTTCCATCTACAGTGCAGTGTTTTGTGTGCAAGTGTATTCAAAACAAATTGTGTAAAGTAGCATTTGAGAGGGTATTGAGGGGTCAAACAGTTCACGAAGTGTCTCAGGGAGGTAGGCTCTAGTATTTCCCACAATAGTGGACGAAATGTCCCAAGAAGGAAGGATGGACGAAGACTGGGAGGTTTCACAGGTGTGCCAGAACCTGCTGCGATATTTTTAGAGTCTGTTTTCAAGTTTGGCTGTATTTCTCGGAATAAAAAGTGCAATTATATCGCATATTGTATAAATATTGTTGTGTCATCTACAAAGGTCTCTCTCTTTCTCTCTCTCTCTTTGTGCAGTGTTACATTTAGTTTCTGGCACAGACAGAAGTTTGTGACATGTGGCTAGGCAATATTCGGTGGGGTGACGAGGGACATTTTACAGTACAGGGTGTAGTGAATACACAGAACTGCCGAATTTGCCTACTGTTGAATACCGTGTTGTACACGAAGAGCCACTGCATTCTCCGTATGTGACTGTGTGGTGTGGATTCACAACCACCTTTATTGTTGGTCCGTTCTTCTTTGAAGAGGACAAGGTCAGACAGCCTGTCAGATGTATCGTGGCGCCTGCACACTATCGAGACTTCCTTGTACAGCAGGTGATTTCTACTTCGGAAAAGCGCAACTGTCTGTAAACCAGAGTTTTCATGCAAGATGAGGCAAAAAAAATGGTTCAAATGGCTCTGAGCACTATGGGCCTTAACATCTGTGGTCATCAGTTCCCTAGAACTTAGAACTACTTAAACCTAACTAACCTAAGGACATCACACACATCCATGCCCGAGGCAGGATTCGAACCTGCGACCGTAGCAGTCGCGCGGTTCCGGACTGCGCGCCTAGAACCGCTAGACCACCGCGGCCGGCTAAGGTGAGGCAGCACCTGAAGTCGCTTGTCCAGTGAAAAATCTGCTTAATGCAACCTTCCACGAGAGTGTTGTTTCGAGGTGTTATCTATGGCCTGCTAGTCACCTTATCCGAATCCATGTGACTTTTGGCTTTTGAGATATCTGAGAGAACGCACTTATCAGAGACACGTTCGGCCTCAACCTGATCTGAAGGCCGGTACACGGGAACACGCTACTGAGATTCCACTGGAATTGCTGTAAGGAACTGTTGATCACGTCTTTCTACGGATGCTCATACTGATCAAATTGTGTGGGCGGCGGTTAACAATAATATCAAAGCTATGCCTTTCTTACTTTTCCACCCATGTCTCGTCCTAATCTGTTACCTACAGAAACACTTCCATAACCTTTTCTTGGATTTACAACGCCAGATTTGCACGTGGTAGCCAGAACTGGAACTACTCGTATTTTTTGCCTGCGTAAATACACTACTGGCCATTATAATTGCTACACCAAGAAGAAATGCAGATGATAGACAGGTATTCATTGGACAAATATATTATACTAGAACTGACATGTGATTACATTTTTACGCAGTTTGGGTGCATAGATCCTGAGGAATCAGTACCCAGAACAACCACCTCTGACCGTAATAATGGCCTTCATACGCCTGGTCATTGAGTCAAACAGACCTTGGATGGCGTGTACAGGTACAGCTGCCCATGCAGCTTCAACACGATACCACAGTTCATCAAGAGACTGGCGTATTGTGACGAGCCAGTTGCTCGGCCACCATTGATCAGACGTTTTCAATTGGTGAGAGATCTGGAAAATGTACTGGTCAGGGCAGTAGTCGCACATTTTCTGTATTCAGAAAGGCCCGCACAGGACCTGCAACATGCGGTCGGACATTATCCTGCTGAAATGTAGGGTTTCGCAGGGATCGAATGAAGGGTAGAGCCATGGGTTGTAACACATCTGAAATGTAACGTCCACTGTTCAAAGTGCTGTCAATGTGAACAAGAGGTGACCGAGACGTGTAACCAATGGCACCCCATACCATCACGACGGGTGAAACGCCAGTATGGCGATGACGAATACACGCTTCCAATGTGCGTTCACTGCAATGTCGCCAAACACGGATGCGACCATCTCGATGCTGTAAACAGAACCTGGATTCATCCGAAAAAATGATGTTTTGCCATTCGTGCACCCAGGTTCGTCGTTGAGTACACCATCGCAGGCGCTCCTGTCTGTGATGCAGCGTCAAGGTTAACCGCAGCCATGGTCTCCGAGCTGATAGTCCATGCTGCTGCAAACGTCGTCGAACTGTTCGTGCAGATGGTTGTCGTCTTGCAAACGTCCGCATCTCTTGGCTCAGGGATCGAGACGTGGCTGCACGATCCGTTACAGCCGTGCGGATAAGATGCCTGTCATCTCGACTGTTAGTGATACGAGGCCGTTGGGATCCAGCACGGCGTTCCGTATTACCCTCCTGAACCCACCGATTCCATATTCTGCTAACAGTCATTGGATCTCGACCAACGCGAGCAGCAATGTAGCGATACGATAAACCGCAATCGCGATAGGCTACAGTCCGACCATTATCAAAGTCGGAAACGTGATGGTACGCGTTTCTCCTCCTTACGCGAGGGATCACAAGAATGTTTCACCAGGCAACGCTGGTCAACTGCTGTTTATGTATGAGAAATCGGTTGGAAAGTTTCCTCATGTCAGCACGTTGTAGGTGTCGCCACCGGCGCCAACCTTGTGTGAATGCTCTGAAAAGCTAATCATTTGCATATCACAGCATCGTCTTCCTGTCGGTTAAATTTCACGTCTGTAGCATGTCATCTTCGTGGTTTAGCGATTTTAATGGTTTAGTAGTGTAGATTCCGCATTATCTCATTAGAACATTTACCAAATTTAGCTGCCATACGAGAACTACTGTCCGCACTGCACCTCTGTGGGCAGCTGTATTTTAATTTGCACTCAGTACTTCCGTTTCGCTATGAGGCACTGTACACTACACTATAGAAAAACTACGTTAATGGTTGCAGGTTGTAACTGAACAGCTTGCACACATTCACCACACAGTGGTAAGAAATTCGTGTTTTCCATTTGTGTTAAACATATTGAGGTAGCGGAAACGCAGCCTAACGAAAGCAGCAATTTTATGTATGGAAGTGACGAAGCAGGACTCTGTTTTTAATCCATTGTAACTCCGTCGAAAATACATATCTGCCAAAATGCATCAGCTACACTAATTAATTACGAATCTATTCGTTCACCTTGTCGTGATGAAACAACGCTTGCAACTGCGGTAATTCAACTGATCTCACAATCATTGCCTTTGACGCTACAGATTTTCTCAAGTTTGTAAAACCGAAGAAGAACTAAGTGGATTTTAATTCATGTCTGTCCTCTTTAAACGGTTTCCGGAAAACCTAAAATTCTTCCTGCAAGTTCACTCTCATACCCCTCTAATTTGTAAGCTGAATTCTTATCCTTCACGAAAGCAGCAGCTTCGTTATACAGTGCTTGTACGGATTCTCGCTTAGTGCACAAGCTGTTCAAACGAGTGCTTAACTTTGGCTCCAAACATGGCCAGAAGCCACTTTTGCTCATGTCATTTAACGTCGCAAATGTGGCTAAGTACTGTTATGCAAGGAACACCACAGGGAACGCTTTCACGATTTTCCAAAGCTGTTATTGTACTGGAAACCTGGTCGGAGACAAAAACAAAATTATGCAACGTGTCCGGCGAAATTTTCGTATCAGTCATCCTCTCCTGTGCGTCTTTGATAATATTTACTCCCGTTGGCTTAACGTCGGGGAATATGATTGTAAGTAAAACGATGAAGACACCAATCTGTGTGTCTGTAATGTGCTTCAAGTGTCAAATAATGCACCTTTTTTACTAATCATTTCACATAGCAACTGTCGTGGCCAATGTTTTATTAATAACTTACAAAATTATCTGGTTCCGGGCTGCAGCAACCTCTTTTGTGACATGTCTACTTATAGAGGGGTTTGACATAACATCTGAAACGCTGAGTTCTCGTTAATATGCACCTAGATGAATTAATTTTCGGCCTATTTCGTTGAAACCTTCACCAGAAACAGCTCTTAAGGTATCATCTCTTTAGAGCCCATTGCAACGAACCTTTTTTTTCATTATTAATACGTATATTCCTGAAGGACGTGTGCCAGTGTGGGATATCTTACAACTGTGTTTCTTTAAATCAGTTGCTCCCGACTAGAAACACAATAACATAGACAGTTTAGGCGCGAGACGAATCCTGTAGACTTTCTGTTTTCGTTTATAACAAATATTTATTTATTCTTTCGATTTTTAGGCCCAATCGTTGCTTCTGCATTTACGCATTGATTACAGCTTTACTTATTACTGCTCTTGCTTCCTCACTCTGCGTGATTATAAACACACCACGAATGAGAAGCCTGTGCTGGATGTAGTAGCGGTGGGATAAAGACATTTTTAACGTTTTTATAGTCAAACGTTACCTGGGGTACGGTCATGGCCTCTACGCTCGGCCACCATAACTAGCACGGACAGGCTGTCCGGTTATGCACACCTCGCATTTTGTGCTCGATTACTCGGTCATGCAGGACTAGTCTGTCCCATCACCAACGGCTCCACTGGGTACATATCCATCAAACGCATGGTCAGCTTTTCTTCTAAACCTGAGCCACAGTTCTTCACACGCCTGTCTCTAGAATCAAATGTTTTGAATTCCTCAAGGACTTTAAATACACACACACACACAATTCATCGACCGACCGACAAATTTCGTAGCAGCCCACACAACGCACGTCCCGATCGACTACAGTCTGCGACTACAGCGCCGCCCTGCACCTTTCGCTGGTGGTGACATTATGTTCTACGAGATACCGCTTAGTGTTACACAGAAAAGGAATTGGGATTTGGCTTGGGTGTTTTCGAACCGAAAAGGCCAGAAATAGCTGCGATAAAGCTGCAGGCAAAGAAATGGATAATGCAATGGAAGAAATGCACCTAGACTGTGTTACTCACGGAGCTGGGACCCGAAGATTTTCAGAACTGCTGAACATTGTCAAACGATATTTGACGAAAAAGATACAGTCCTGAAGTTGTAGTAGTAGTAGTAGTAGTAGTAAGTAGCTTTATTCATCTGTAGATCTGTTTTTACAAGGATATAGGTCATGTCAAAGTATTTACTAGTTAAGACCAAATTAAAATAAGCTAATTCGTATACACATACATTTACAGACATAGCTGAGATCCAATACTATACCCACAGGACAGGACAGATAGTTTAATTTGTGAAAAGGGGCCAAAATGAGTGGCTGTCAGTTACACTCGAACATACTACTTTGTTCATTTGACAAACATTACAAGAATAAGAAAACATTAAAAACAGAGCAAGCCAAACATTAATTTTAGAGCTTAATTCCCGGCTAAATGCGCCTTTCAATCTCACTTCTCGAGGGCAAAACAACTTTAATTTAAAACCAGCTGAAGGCCAATCACTCAAGACTCAAAAACAAGAATTTGAATTGTAGAAGGTAGATGGCCTTATCTTAAAACATTTCTCTAAATTAGGCTGAAGGCCCAAACAATCTCACGCGTTAAGGGGAAAACAACTTTACTTTAAATTCGGCTAGAAGCCATACAGAAACAAACAACAAGGACAAATAAGAAGAGGCAGCACATCAAACGGTGCTCAGAAGTTTCCAAGCGTCGGCCTGGAATTCAAACACAATTGCTCGCTTAGGTGCGACAGGCAGTCGGCCCAACAATTCTCAATCCGACGGCAACCCAACTGACAGACAGTCAACAGACAAAGCGACAGGATAACTTCTGCTCCACCCGACCAGCAAACATCAGGGAGTTAAATGGAACAACGCAGAAGGTGTTGGCGCCCACAACGAATTACACAATCAGCTGTGAAACTACACGCCGTGCAGAACATCCACAACACGACGAGAAAAATGCACTGCCTGAATTTACGTCAACGCCAGGGCAGGTAACCAGAACATTAACGGCCACAATGCAGAAGATTCCGCTGGTGCACTTCAATTCAAAAGTAATTAAGTTAAGTTAAACTCCACAGGAGCGCAGCTAGAATTTCGCCAACCTGAAAACACACATTGTTGCTCATGGGAATGTTCCTGTTCCAACAGCCCACAACGAGATTCAAACGACACGATGTGAACAGTTGGAGCTGGCTGGTAGATTAAGTAAAGACTCAACTTTCGTGTCCGGGATCGGTGAGCCACGGACCTCGTAGCTATGGGAACAGCCCCTCACACCCCGACCATGCTTACATGCCGCCAGCGGCCCCGGCCAGACCCGCACCGTGGAGAGTTCCTCACTGCTCCACGCCAATCGAGCACAGCCAGACACGATGAGCGCGAGGCCAAAGATAGTACAAGGGTACGAATATCGATACATCCTGCAGCTGCGACTCATGGAGAGAGAGGATAACAGCATAATCGCGATAACTGTGGCAGACTAATCACAGAATAGCAACCAAGGTTTAATGCAGAGCACAACACGAGCCAGCCACAGCTGAACGTCCCCCCTTAAACTCAACACAGGGAGGGGGTGACTCAAACCCTGAGCTACCTGAACTTAACTTGGCTAAGGTGAACCAGATACTGCTTACCTGAACAGTTATCCTCGACCAACAGATTTACCGTCCCTAAAATATGCACGATGGTGCAAGGCCCCAGAAAACGAAAACAAAAAAAGGTTCTCGCCACACACCAGGCTCCCCGGGAAATTTCGGACAGAGACTTGATCCCCTGCCCTCCCCTTAAAGGTTTCTCGATTACGATTATAACACTCAGCTTGTTTATTATGAGCTCTGAGTATATTGCATCTGGCCCAGTTACAGTTTTCCTTGATAACTTGAGGATTAATATCCGCTGGAATAAGATCTTGAATTCCCCATAAGTTTGAAAGAGAGGAAAGAGGGGAATTAATGGGATAGGAAAGGATCAAGGAGGCGGGCGTAGCTCGCAAAGCAACATGAATGGCGGTATTAAAGGCAAAACTAAGTCAAGGAAGACTGGAGTCTCATTTACTAGGCGTTTTCTGATGATAATTAATCAACGCGGACTTAAGATTTCGGTTAACTCTCTTTGCAAAGGACCCCTGCGGATAATATGAGGTGGTTGTGATATGCTTGACACCGTTCTGAAAACAGCAGACCTTGAAAGGAGCCGAAAGGAAAGCAGCAGCATTATCGCTAACAAGCTGCTTAGGTGGGCCAAAACCACTGGAGACATTAGTTAAATGAGGAATAGTGTTGGCAGCAGTAACGTTATGGCTCGGGAGGAGCAAAGTAAATCTGGAGAACGCATCGATAATAACTAGCACATACCGATGACCCTTCTTAGTACGAGGTACAGGTCCTAAATAACGAAAAACCGGGCGCACCAAAGCTACAGGCAAACAGACCTTGCTCTGCTTAGCATCGCCCACCCTCTTACAGAGAATACCACTCTTAACAATATACTCATCCGGCAGCTCTCCTGCCAACACATGCTGTTTAATCGGGGCCCAAACAGGGTGCTGTTCCTGATGCCGAGCAACATCCTCAAACAAGAGGGGAATTTCACCCAACACACTGCAGTTACGACAGTCTCCCTCTACCTGCTGGTTTCCCTTACTAGGTGTAGTTGCGGCGAACATCCGCCTGAGGGCATCCGCAAAGATATTTTCAGAGCCTCTCACATGTTTGACTTCAAACTGAAATGCCGAAATACGTACCGCCCACCTGGCAATATGGCCAGTTTTACGCGGCCTAGCCAACACCCAGCTCAAAGCCTGATTGTCCGTTTCTAACTGGAAAACCCGATGTTCAAGGTAGAAGCGGTACATCTCTAATACAAATGAAACGGCCAAAGCCTCGCACTCGCAGACAAGAATACTTAAGTTCGGCATCAGTTAACCGAAGAGACTCGTTGGCTAGTGGCCGTCTCTGCTTCTCAAACTCCTGGAGGAGAACAGCTGAAATACCACCATTAAAAGCTTCAGTTTGAACAACAAATCTCTTCAGTTTTAATCTGTAATTCATAACAAGTAAATTATGGTCTGAATCCACACCTGCCCGCAGACATGTTTTTTAATTTAAAATCTGGGTTCAAAATCTCTACCTTTTATTAAAATCGGGTACTCCAAGAACCGGAGGATTGGTATTGCTGCGTTAATGTGCTCAAAGGCAGTCTCCTGGGTGGGTCCCCATTCAAAACGCGCGCCCTTCCGCCGCAACTGATTTAAGGGTGCCGCCAAATTGGGAACGAAGCGCCTAAAGTAGTTCGCCAAACGTATGTATTTAGAAATTCTTCGCTTATCAGTAGGAGAAGGCAAAGCCCGCAAGGCTTCAGTTCGCTCTTGGTCAATGCAAATACTCTGACCTGACACTATATGACCCAAGAAAGGTACCTGCTGCTTGGCTAGCGTCGACTTACTAGGTTTAACGGTCAGCCCGGCTCCCTGTAATCTCAAAAAAACTTTCTGGATTTGTCCCAAATAGTCTTGAAACGAACGACTACAGATAACTAAGTCGTCCAAATAATTATAAACACAGACTTACTTCAAGTCGCTAAGGATATTATCCATCAAAGGAGTAAGCACAGCCGCACCAGTCGCTAGCCGAAAAGGAGCTCAGTTAAACTCAAACAAGTTCCAATCAGTTCAAAATGCAGTAACAACGTTTACATTCTTCAGCCAAGGGAATCTGATAACAGGCCTGATTCAAATCAAGGACCGTAAACGACTTAGCGTCGCCAGCCAAGTAAAAGAATTATGCAGATCAGATAGGGGTACGGGTATCGATTCAAGGACAACCTTAGCGTTTAAACAGCGGTAGTCAACTACAGGTCTGAAATCGCTCCCCTGATCTTTAGGTACAAGGGAAAGCATAAGCAATTGTAGAAGGCCTAATCACTCCTTGTTGGAGCATCTGAGATGTTTTAGACTCCAGTATCTTCACCTTAGGGGGTGAAGGGCGACGTGGGGACTGCCTGACCGGCATATTGTCCCGCAGACGGATATGATAGTCAAGGACGTTAGTAACACCCAAGTTACCACTCAAGAGCTGGGGAGAACTGTGCAAAAGCCTGGTGGGGCAATAGATGGGCCAGATCAAACTCTTTAGCTACGGCCTCAACAGCCAAAGCGCCGACAACTCGATGTACAATAGGTTCAGCGCATTCACAAAGGCCAAACTTCTCCTCAGGAGCGAATGTAAAGGAAAAGGGGTGCCCGGAATAATCCAAGACCAAACAGTGAGATCCCCTGCTATACACGCAGGACAGGGCAGGTAGTTTAATTTGTGGAAAGGGCCCAAAATGAGTGGCTGTCAGTTACTCTCGAACATACTACTTTATTCATTTGACAAACATTACAGGAATAAGAAAACATTAAAAACAGAGTAAGCAAAACATCAATTTTAGAATTCCTGGCAAAATGCGCCTTTCAATCTCACCCTTAAAGGGCAAAACAACTTTAATTTACAACCAGCTGAAGGCCAATCACTTAAGACTCAAAAACAAGAACTTTAATTTTAAAAGGCAGAAGGCTTCATTTAAAACATTTCTCTAAATTAGGCTGAAGGCCCAAACAATCTCACGCCTTAAGGGCAAACCAATTTTAATTTAAAATCAATTAGAAGCCATACAGAAACAAACAACATGGATAAGAAGAGGCGGCACATCAAACAGCGCTCAGAAGTTTCCAAGGGTCGGCCTGGAATTCAAACACTAACGCTCGCGTAGGTGAGACAAGCAGTCAGCCCAACAGTTCTCAGTCCGACGGCAACCCAACTGACAGACAGTCAACGGACCGAGTGACGGGATAACTTCCGCTCGACCCGACCGGCACACAGTAGGGAGTTCAGTGGAACAATGCAGGAGGTATCGGCGCTCACAACGAATTACGCATTCAGCTGTGAAACTACACACCGTGCTGGACAGCCACAACACGACGAGAAAAATATACTGCCTGAATATACGTCAAGGCCAGGGCAGATAACTGGAACGTTAACGGACACAAGGCAGAAGATTCTGCTGGGGGACTTCAATTCAAAAATAATCCATGTAAGTTACACTCCACAGGAGGGCTGCTAGAATTTCGCCAACTTGAAAACACACATTGTTGCTTGTGGGAATGTCTCAACAGCCCACAACGAAATTCAAACGACACAATGTGAAAGGTTGGGGCTGGCTGTTAGACTAAGTAAAGACTCAACTTTTGTGTCCGGGGTCGGTGAGCCACGGACTCGTAGCAATGGGAACGGCCCCTCACACCCCGACCGCGCGTGGACGCCGCCAGCGGCCCCGGCCAGACACGCGACACGGAGGCTTCCTCGCTGCTCCACACCAACTGAGCAACTTCCCGCACACGGCACAGCCGGAAACGACAAGGGCGGCGTCAAAGGTAGTACAAGCGATTCGTTGTGGGCTGTTGAGGCGTTCCCACAAGCAACAATGTGTGTTTTCAAGTTGGCGAAATTCTAGCAGCCCTCCTGTGGAGTATTGATGCACCCTGCTGCTGTGACTCGCGAAGAGAGAGGATAACAACATAATCGCGATAACTGCGGGAGACTAATCACAGAATAGCAACCGAGGTTTAATGCAACGCATAACACGAGCCAGCCACAGCTCAGTAGCTAAGAATTGAGTGTACATAAGAATAATGTGTGGCTAAAAGACACTGCACGTTACACACTGATTATAGGATTCTAAGTGCATAACATGCTGATGGCATTCTGTTTGCAAGTACCTTTGTGTGTTCACACCACTTCAACTGAGACTCAATATTCATTCCTAGAAATTCTGCATTTGTTACACAGTCTATAGTGGTGCCATCCACATTTAATTTTACATTGCCATTTTTCCCTCTTCAAACTGGAATTCATGGCACTAATTTTCTTTCTGTTTAATGCCACTTTATTGCTTATTGACCAATCATAAACTTCCTTGAGAGTTTGATTTGCTTTCTCTGCAAGGAGTTCTCTTGTTTTCTCAGTGATAAAATCTTGCTTTCTTCTTTCATAATTGCTTCTATTATTTTTGAGAATGCTGACAGTAGGGAAATGGGCTGGTAATTTTCTATGTCTTCTGCGTTACCTTTCTTAAGCCTGTTTTAACTGCTCTGGAAATGTGTCTAATGTGAAGGATTAGCTGGCCGGTGTGACCGAGCGGTTCTAGCCGCTTCAGTCTGGAACCGCGCGACAGCTACAGTCACAGGTTCGAATCCTGTCTCGGGCATGGATGTGTGTGATGTCCTTAGGTTAGTTAGGTTTAAGTAGTTCTAAGGTCTAGGGGACTGATAACCTCAGATGTTAAGTCCCACAGTGCTCAGAGCCATTTGAACCAGAGCCATTTGTGAAGTATTCATTTATTATATTTGTTAAGGGGCCTTGTATAATACCTATGCATTTTTTCAGTACACACATTTGTACTTCATATAAACCTACTAACTTTTTATTTTTTAGTTTTTGAACAAAAAAAATGGTTCAAATGGCTCTGAGCACTATGGGACTCAACTGCTGAGGTCATTAGTCCCCTAGAACTTAGAACTAGTTAAACCTAACTAACCTAAGGACATCACAAACATCCATGCCCGTGGCAGGATTCGAACCTGCGACCGTAGCGGTCTTGCGGGTCCAGACTGCAGCGCCTTTAACCGCACGGCCACTTCGGCCGGCAGTTTTTGAACATTTTTATTGGTTTCTTCCTCTGTGGTTGGAAGTAACATCATTGTATTTAGTGCAACACTATTTACAGGAATTATATTTGTTTTGGGGAATTTTTGCTGTAACTTCTCTGGAATACTTGAAAAATGCCCGTGTACATAGTTTTCTAAGTGTTGTGGATCATTTATTACCTTATCCCCCTCCCTTAGCAAAATGTTATTCTGTGTTTGTTTATCTCTCCCCGTTTCCTTTTTTATAACATCCCAGACTGCTTTTCTTTTATTCTCTACATTATATATTATTTTGTGATTAAACGATTTTTTGCAGCAATCAGCACCCTCCTATAGATCTTTTTGTATCTATGATAGAAAATTAAGAATTCTGGATAATTGCTACTCTTTTTCATGGAACTGTTAGCTGTAAACTGCTAGAGAGGCTGTTAGCTACATCACGATTTCTAGGCATTGGCATATGTTGTGAAGACCTCAAATTCGGCGAAATGGATCCCCACAAATTTTATCTAAAATGTTTCTTGAAACCTGCAAAGTGATTCATAGTTTCCTAAGGAAATATGCCGTGATAAAGCAAAGGCAAAACAAATAAAATAAATTATGTTCGTGAAAACGTAATGAATAATTTATGTGTGTAATATAAAAGATATCTCCTGTTAGCCCAAGAAACTCAGTTCAAATCAGAAGAAGAAAGACTGCAAATGGCGGCGGCGCACATTATGTAACAAGTTCAGCAACAGATTCATAAGGATGGAAGCACTTAGCAGCTGTTAGTACTGTAAAAAAAGTCCTTTACTTTGCTCTTCGTAGAAGAAGGCGTGACGATAGGTTGGATTTTCTTAGCACTTCTAAAATGTCTCAAGTGTATTTTATGAATAAACGACCGTCAAGTGTCTATAATTTGAATTTCAGGTTTCATTTCCGATACGTATTGGAAATAAAACCGAAAAACAGTTATACAAAAAGTGTGTATCTTTTACTTTCTCTACGTTCCACGTGAAACCATTATGGATACGTTAAAAATGAAAGCAGCGCTTCATTTCTTGCATCTCTATTGCTATACTCCTCGCATGACATGTTGCACAAACATCGGCAGTCGGTGAATTTCTCTAAAGATTCTGTCCTTAAAGTTTCGTCCGTCTTGCGCCTTGTCATGTATATTAGAACAGTATTTAATCCCACGAGCAGTGTCAAAACACGAATTTTAAATGGGCGGTTCGCACGATCAAGTAACACACAACACAGTTTTTTGGGTCGAGTGGCGGGGGGGAGTCGGCTGTCGGATGGTCCGACACGCCCGACTTCTTGACAATGAAAGTTCGTCGGTCGGTCGATCAATGCACCGACACACGTCCAATTTGTCGGTTGGTCGATCAGTAGGCTGGTGTATGTTAGACTTAGTGAGGCACCACGAGAGGCGCTATTGGCGAGTCACGTGATGTTGCTGACTGCTGTGACGGACGAAACGAACGGCTGTAGGTTATTCCGCTGCCTGCTACGCTTGCCGTTGGAGTGTTCTACGTATTGCTCGAGATTATTTCTGTGTTTCAAGTTTTTCCTGTTTTTCCATTTGTTGTTCCTGTAGTTTTCCTGTTGTTTCACTGGTGTTTGAGGTTTTCTTGTTATTTCAGTAGTTTTTGAAATTTTCTGTTATTTCAGTAATTTTTGATATTTCCAGTAATTTTAGATATTTTCAGTAATTTTTGATAATTCCAGTAGTTTTTTGATAATTCCAGTAGTTTTTTGATAATTCCAGTAGTTTTTTGATAATTCCAGTAGTTTTTTGATAATTCCAGTAGTTTTTTGATAATTCCAGTAGTTTTTTGATAATTCCAGTAGTTTTTTGATAATTCCAGTAGTTTTTTGAATCTTCCTGTTGCGGTAGTTCTTCCAGATCTTTCAAAGTTTTCCGGTCCTATCCAAGTTTTCCAGTCAGTTGTATCCAAGTTTTCCAGTCAACAACCACAGTAAGTGAAGTCGTTTATATTTCCTGTATATTGTATTTTGCGGTGCTGTTAAGTTAATCAAATAAGGCAACTTCTTAGCTTCACTGGAAATGACAGTGTCCACATTATTTCTTTTAAACATGTGATGCATAAACTCTTTAAAACTTTCCTCTGAGACAACGTGCATAATAGCACGCTCATTGCAAATATTTTGGGGTCGACAGAAGCGTCCGATCCAACGTGTCGGCTTTGACCCGTGACGTAAGGGTGTTGTGTGTGACGTCATGACGGCGCGGAGTTTGGTTTGAGTGTGACTGTCTCCAGTTCTGTTTTCGTATTTTATATACTTTTCTGATCTGTTCGTTCTATCCCGTGAGATTTTTTTTTAAAAGGCAAAAAACACTAATCAGCTATTGAAGCATCTTTATCTTCTGTGGGTTGCGGGGGTTACGACCCCTGGGGAGGTGGGTGGGTATTCATGCATGGCTGTCTTCACTTACACGTTGTAGCTACGCAAGGCGTCTAAATTTGTTTATATTTAGTTTGCCCCCCACCCTAAACACCCCATTTCCCGCGCTTGTCCCGTTAGTGTCATTAGGCTTCTTGTGGAAACTGTGTGTGTTTTTGTTTCCGCCATATTTGTGACGTCATGGGGCAAAGCAGACGGGTGGGATCGGACGCCTCCGTATTTGCGCGTGTTACGTGGCGTATGATGTTCTTTTGCGTGGTAGTATTGCACGTGTGTGGTATCGGTGGTGACTGCTTTCAGCGTAATATTTTTAGTGCGTTAACTATTTTGGTTTTGTTATGTCTACGTCATTGTAGATTTTTTCTGTTCGTCGTGTGTGAATTTTGGTAAATTGCTTTGTTCATGCGTTTGTTAGTTATGGATATGATGAGGGACAGTGCGTTGTCTCTAATAAAATTTCTTCAGCTATTCGGCCTCTTGGCTGAAGTCGTGAAGTGTTCAGTGTGTCGTGAAGAAATGAGGCTTACTAAACTTCCGGCGTCTCGGACCAGGGACGGCTATATGTGGAGATTTCGTAAGGATAACTTATGGCGCTCCGTTAGGCGAGGTTCCTGGTTCGAGAAGTTTAGGTTGGGCATGCGAGAAATAGTGTTGACGACGTATCATTTTTGTTGTAAATTCGCTCACAGTTTCTGTGCGCTTGAGGTGGGTATGAGTGAGATAACGGTGCTTAATTGGTATTATTGCTGTGAGGTGTGTTCTGAATATATTGAGTACAGGGGTAGGTTGGATGGTCTGGGTGGTGTTGTGAAGATTGATGAGTCGCAGTATGGGAAGAGAATGTATGAGGGGTAAGTCTATGGTTGGTTGATTCATTCTTGTGTGTGTGTGTGTGTGTGTGTGTGTGTGTGTGTGTGTGTGTGTGTGTGTGTGTGTGTGTGTGTGTGTGTGTGTGTGTGTGGGGGGGGGGGGGGGGGGGATTCTGGACAAAGAGGGAATTAGTGGGACTGATTGAGGATTTAATTGAAGAGGGTGCCACTATAGTTTGACCCGTTTTCTTCTTATAGGTGGTTGCGTCATTACGGGTACAATCATATAGTACTGAACCACAGTGTTGAGTTATAGAATGATGAGATAGAGGCCTGTACGAATACTATGGAGGGGTTTTGGGCAGCAGTTAAGTCGGTGATTGGTAGGGGAAGAGGCACTCTTCTAACCTTCAGTCTCCCTTGGGTGAGTGCTGTTGGTGGAAGAGCATCCATGAGGGCTATCGTAGTTTCAGGGTTTTTTAAGGGTGGTTAGTAGGATGTATAGGCCAAAGGTTGTGGGTTAGGTGTTGGCTGGGGGTTTGTGGCTGTGGCTTGGGGGGGGGGGGTGTCGTTAGTTGTTTGTAGAGGGATGTGGTGGTTTTTTATTTTGTGTAGACGATTTGTTTGGTACGGTTGTTGATTTCTAAAGTGTTTTCGTTTTTCTTTGTTTATGCGCCTTTCATTTTTTTTGGGGTGGGGAGTTGGATTGTGGGCTGGGTGGGAGTTTTATTTGGTTGTGGTTTTTTTTTGTTGGTTTGTATTGATTTGGTATTTTGCTTTGCTGTTGACTTATGAACAAAGTAAGAGCATGTGGACTATCGGACCAGTTGTGTGATTGGATTGAAGAGTTCCTAGATAACAGAACGCAGCATGTCATTCTGAATGGAGAGAAGTCTTCCGAAGTAAGAGTGATTTCAGGTGTGCCGCAGGGGAGTGTCGTAGGACCGTTGCTAGTCCCAATATACATAAATGACCTTGTGGATGACATCGGAAGTTCACTGAGGCTTTTTGCGGATGATGGCTGTGGTATATCTAGAGGTTGTAACAATGGAAAATTGTACTGAAATGCAGGAGGATGTGCAGCGAATTGACGCATGGTGCAGGGAATGGAAATTGAATCTCAATGTGGACAAGTGTAATGTGCTGCGAATATATAGAAGGAAAGATCCCTTATTTAGCTACAATTCAACAGGTCAGCAACTGGAAGCAGTTAATTCCATAAATTATCTGGGAGTACGCATTAGGAGTGATTTAAAATGATCATATAAAGTTGATCGTCGGTAAAGCAGGTGCCAGACTGAGATTCATTGGAAGAATCCTAAGGAAATGCAATTCGAAAACGAAGTAGGTTACAGTACGCTTGTTCGCCCACTGCTTGAATACTGCTCAGCAGTGTGCGATCCGTACCAGATAGGGCTGATAGAAGACAGAGAGCCGGCCACGGTGGTCTAGCGGTTCTAGGCGCTCAGTCAGGAACCGCGCGACTGCTACGGTCGCAGGTTCGAATCCTGCCTCGGGCATGGATGTGTGTGATGTCCTTAGGTCAGTTAGGTTTAAGTAGTTCTAAGTTCTAGGGGACTTGTGACCACAGATGTTGAGTCCCATACTGCTTGGAGCCATTTGAACCAATTTTTGAAGACGGAGAGAAGATCCAACGGAGAGCAGCGCGCTTCGTTACAGGATCATTTAGTAATCGCGAAAGCGTTACGGAGATGATAGATAAACTCCAGTGGAAGACTCTGCAGGAGAGACGTTCAGTAGCTCGGTACGGGCTTTTGTTGAAGTTTCGAGAACATAACTTCACCGAGGAGTCAAGCAGTATATTGCTCCCTCCTATGTATATCTCGCGAAGAGACTGTAAGGATAAAATCAGATTAGAGCCCACACAGGCATACCGGCAATCCTTCTTTCCACGAACAATAAGAGACTGGAATAGAAGGGAGAACCGATAGAGGTACTCAAGGTACCCTCCGCCACACGCCGTCAGGTGGCTTGCAGAGTATGGATGTAGATGACTTTAGTGAAGTGTTTGACAGCAAGGTGTGATTGTAACTATGGCTGGTTTGATATCGTTAGTTGCTATTGACCTATATAGGTAAAGGGAAGTGTTAGATTCCAACTTGGGTTTTTTAGTTTTTTTTGTGGTAGGGTTAAGTGTGGTGGTGGTGGTGGTGGTGGTGGTGGTGGTGGTGGTGGAAGTTTAGAGATTTATAGCGTGATGAGTAGACATCGATACAGTTTTAAATACTACTTTCGGTTTCCTTTGACATACAGTATATAGCAGTACTGACTTACGTATGCACAGGAAATAACCACTCACATTGAAGTTAACAGTATTTTTTCGGTAGTGCAGATAAACAGTCATAAATATTTACAAAAGTTGTGTAAGTAGGACAGTTATTTTTCCATTGATTACATGGCACGTTATCGCGAGACACATCGGCCTGTTAACGATTAGCGGATGCCAGTCGTCAATACAGATTCTCATGGTTTTCCATGTTGTGGTTGACAATTGGCTTCTAGATTGCTAGTGGATTGTCATGTAGTTTGTGCGATTTCCCCTAATAAGTTGTTAATGGTCATTAAAAGATTATTCTGTACACCGGAAAACGAATGTGCCTCCAGAACATTTTGAGGTTATAATTTTTTTTCACTATTTGAAATCTCTATGAAGGCCCAAACAATGTTAAGAATGGTTTACAAATGCAGTTGGCGAATAAACCACATCTAATACAAAAATTTATACCAGGTATAGCGACTTCAAAAGAGATCATTTGTGCAGGTTATCATGGTTTTCCATATTGTGATTGAGGATTGGCCTCTACATTATGTGAATTCATGTACTTGGATTGACACCCCTATATATGGATGCTTGCCCCTTAATATTGATTATAAGATAGTAGTTCATGTGTTTGTGCTCGATTATACCTACTGTGGAGTTCACTATGTGATCAATTAGATAGC
Organism: Schistocerca americana; assembly: GCF_021461395.2. Taxonomy (NCBI): domain Eukaryota; kingdom Metazoa; phylum Arthropoda; class Insecta; order Orthoptera; family Acrididae; genus Schistocerca; species Schistocerca americana. The sequence continues at coordinate 66,544,082 of NC_060121.1, forward strand.
GAATTGACTTTCCCTTGTCAGACTCCATACTGGACACATTATCGTAGTTCGCTGTTAAGTCAGTTTCATCCTAATCACTAAGAGTCCTTGTGTCCAGAATAATTTTACTTCCCACTCTCATGTTTGTCCTCGTTATCAGTGGATAGCTTACATTTTTAACTAGTAATTGTATACAAGAACTGCTGTATATGGATAAGCGAAACGAATGAGTGCCCATGGTGTAATGGTGATATTGGTTGTTAGACTTTCCGCTGTCATAATAAGTAGTGGTTACACATGTCACTGATTGTAATAACCGTAATCAACCTTTGACTAGATCACATTCACAATACGAGTGTTATACGCTGTATACTTCACTGTATCTTCATTCTGGTAATTGTTTATTAGAGGAACAGCAAATACTTTACAGGTGTGACGAATTTTGAAGACTGTCAGTACCTAGTTACTACTTTTGGAGTATTGCTACGAAATTTATCGTTCTATTGATCATGCAAGAATACTAGAATTACACTACTTGTGACAAAGATTACTGACGTCGATGAGACAAAGACGTTGAAATAAGGTTTTTCAGCAGCATGATAACTTAAATTTTTTTGTTTGAATGAGTAGATTTTGGATTGATTCGTATGTATTTTATACCAAAGACTACCTTTTATTAACTAGGTTCCATACTCGTTTTCCGGTTTCTTATTATTCGTTTTGCGACGTTATGATTGACGTTGTTTAAGTAAATTGTTTCACTGTCACTTTAGTATGATGACAATGCAGTGTTATGCAAACATAACTCTTTCTACCTTTCCCTCCCTTTACTGTTGTTTAATAATGAATCTTACTCTTCATATGTCTGATTAGCAACGCATATTCATTTCAGCACTGTTGTCCCCCTGCGGGTCCGGGGATTAGAATAGGCCCGCGGTATTCCTGCCTGTCGTAAGAGGCGACTAAAAGGAGTCCATCCCCCTCACGGGGGTAGTTAGCGCCTGCGTCCGGAGACGGACGGTTCCACGACCTCTCATCGTGGTCTTTTTGGGTTTTCACTTCTCGTTTCTTCCTTCCTTTTGTTGGTTCCTTTCTTTGCTCTTCTCCACCTCACTGTCTTCCTTACTCTTTCCCTTGACTTCTCCTTGCTTTCTCATTGCCTTTTTCTCCTTGCTTTCTCATTGCCTTTTTCTCCTTGCCTTCTCATTGCCTTTTTCTCCTTGCCTTCTCATTGCCTTTTTCTCCTTGCCTTCTCATTGCCTTTTTCTCCTTGCCTTCTCATTGCCTTTTTCTCCTTGCCTTCTCATTGCCTTTTTCTCCTTGCCTTCTCATTGCCTTTTTCTCCTTGCCTTCTCATTGCCTTTTTCTCCTTGCCTTCTCATTGCCTTTTTCTCCTTGCCTTCTCATTGCCTTTTTCTCCTTGCCTTCTCATTGCCTTTTTCTCCTTGCCTTCTCATTGCCTTTTTCTCCTTGCCTTCTAATTGCCTTTTTCTCCTTGCCTTCTCATTGCCTTTTTCTCCTTGCCTTCTCATTGCCTTTTTCTCCTTGCCTTCTCATTGCCTTTTTCTCCTTGCCTTCTCATTGCCTTTTTCTCCTTGCCTTCTCATTGCCTTTTTCTCCTTGCCTTCTCATTGCCTTTTTCTCCTTGCCTTCTCATTGCCTTTTTCTCCTTGCCTTCTCATTGCCTTTTTCTCCTTGCCTTCTCATTGCCTTTTTCTCCTTGCCTTCTCATTGCCTTTTTCTCCTTGCCTTCTCATTGCCTTTGCTTTCGCATTGCCTTCTTCTCCTTACCTTCTCATTGCCTTTTTCTCCTTGCCTTCTCATTGCCTTTGCTTTCTCATTGCCTTCTTCTCCTTGCTTTCTCTGGTCTCCGCATCGGCGTTTGAGACAGTCTGTCCTCTTTCTCCCTCTCTCTCTTCTTTTTCCTCTTCTTCCTTCCTCCCTGTGCGTGCCTGAAGGCCGACCCACGCGTTCGCACGCGTAGCCGGTGACGGGGTAACGCGTAAGTCCCCGCCCTGGGTAGACATGTAAGGCACGCGTGTACCCCCTGGTAAAGGCCAGGCCCGGGGAGGGGTGATTGCCTGAGCTGATACCTTCTGACCATGCCGATTGGTCCCTCCGTCTGTTTCTCGGGAGGTGAGACCTGAGGTGTAAACATTCACCTAAGGCGGGAGTGCCCTCTGAGAGGGTCCCTACAAGGAAGGAGCGCGCCATCGGAGACGCTGGCAATCATGGGGGATTCCTCCGCAATGGATTCTACTCCATCTCTTTCGACGTCGACCCAAAAACGGAAACGTGACCAGCCAACAGTGACAAAAGTACTACCGCCTGCCCCACAGTTCCTCGTAGTTTCTCGATCTGAGGACGGAAAGGATTTTTCCTCTGTCAACCCTTTCGTTATTCAGAAGGGCGTAGATGCCATAGCCGGATCTGTCAAATCCTGTACCAGGTTGCGTAACGGCACCTTATTACTAGAAACTGAGAGTGCCTTTCAGGCACAAAAACTGCTTCGGGCCACCCTCCTGTACACGTTCCCTGTCCGGGTGGAGGCCCACCGAACTTTGAATTCATCTCGTGGTGTAGTCTATACTAGCTCCCTCGACGGATTGACTGACGAGGAGCTTCAATCATTCCTCGCTGAGCAGGGCGTGACGGCTGTCCATAGGGTCATGAAAAAGGTCAACAATGACCTTGTACCGACCCGGACAATTTTCTTGACCTTCGATCGTGTTAAGCTGCCATCGCGCATCAAGGCAGGCTACGAGGTTATTTCTGTTCGCCCCTATATCCCGACACCTACGCGCTGCTACCAGTGTCAGCGTTTCAATCACACTCGACAGTCTTGTTCCAATGCGGCTAAATGTATCATCTGTGGGAGGGATGCCCATGAGGGTGACTGTCCACCTCCGTCTCCTCGTTGTGTGAACTGTCAGGGTGACCATGCCGCATCCTCCCGCGACTGTCCTGTCTATAAGGAAGAACGCTGTATTCAGGAAATTCGGGTCAAAGAGAAAGTGTCCACCTCGGCTGCTCGCAAGCTATTGGCTAGTAGGAAGCCAACGCTGCTCCCAGCGGGGAAATACAGTACTGTCCTCGCCTCTCCTCGGACTACCCGGGAGGTAGCAACCCAGACATGCGATCTGACCTTCAGCACCACGGTCGTCCGTTCGGCCAGTGCTAAGATCGCGCGGTCGACGTCTCCTCTTCCTCCCATCACCCCACAGACACGAGCACCTTCCTCAGCTTCTGCTAAGACGAAGACACCGAAGTCAGATGCACGGGCCTTGAAGAAGGAACCATCCCGTGCAGACTTCCTCCGTACCTCGACCTCCCAGCCTTCGACCGGTACTTCCACTACACGTCCTTCCAAAAAGGCGCATAGGAAGCACAGTTCTCCCTCCCCGCCACGGCGCATTTCTTCTCTTGCGCCACCCAGCGGCTGCCGCCCCAGGCCGTCATCCGTTTCGCCTGGCCGCACCACTGGTCGCCGTACATCTGACCGTTCACTGGCGGAGGAAGCTCCCCCTCCCGGCCATCCTCCCGAGATGGCCGATGACCCTATAGACCCAATGGACGATGACTGTCCGCCTACTGATAGCGGCGGCAGTGCTCGCTCGAAGCCAGGCCCTAAGCGGCCGTCGAGGTTACCACTTCTCTCATCTTTCTTTTCTTACGATGGCACTTATTCACTGGAATATTCGCAGCATTCGCTCCAACCGAGAGGACTTGAAGTTGCTGCTCCGCTTGCACCGTCCGCTTGTCGTAGCCCTCCAGGAAACGAAGCTACGCCCATGCGATCAAATTGCCTTGGCACACTACACCTCTGTGCGTTTTGACCTACCCCCTGTGGTAGGTATCCCAGCTCATGGAGGGGTTATGTTGCTGGTCCGGGATGATATTTACTACGTTCCCATCACGTTGCACACCGGCCTGCAGGCAGTTGCCATCCGCATTACTCTCCCCACTTTTACGTTTTCCTTTTGTACCGTTTACACTCCATCGTCATCTGCCGTTACCAGGGCAGACGTGATGCAACTTATTGCTCAGCTACCTGCACCATTTTTGTTAACTGGAGACTTCAATGCCCACCATCCCCTTTGGGGCTCTCCAGCATCCTGCCCGAGGGGCTCCTTGTTAGCAGACCTTTTCAACCAGCTCGATCTTGTGTGCCTCAATACTGGCGCCCGTACTTTTCTTTCGGACACATCTCACACCTATTCCCATTTAGACCTCTCTATATGTACTCCCCAACTTGCACGCCGGTTGGAGTGGTATGCACTTTCTGATACATATTCGAGCGACCACTTCCCGTGTGTTATCCATCTCCTGCAGCATACCCCCTCTCCGTGCTTCTCTAATTGGACCATCTCCAAGGCAGACTGGGGGCTCTTCTCTTCCAGGGCGACCTTTCAGGATCAAACCTTTACAAGCTGCGACCGTCAGGTCGCACACCTCACGGAAGTCATTCTCGCTGCTGCTGAATATTCCATTCCTCACCCTACTTCTTCTCCACGTCGCGTACCGGTCCCCTGGTGGACCGCAGCATGTAGAGACGCTTTACGTGCTCGTCGACGTGCTTTACGCACCTTTAAACGCCACCCTACAGTGGCGAATTGTATCAATTATAAACGATTACGTGCTCAGTGTCGTCGTATTATCAAAGAAAGCAAGAAAGCCAGCTGGGCTGCTTTCACAAGCACCTTCAACAGTTTTACTCCTTCTTCTGTTGTCTGGGGTAGCCTGCGCTGGCTATCTGGCACTAAGGTCCACTCACCAGTTTCTGGCTTGAAGGTCGCGAATGACGTCCTTGTGGCCCCTGAGGCTGTCTCCAATGCCTTCTTTCGTGGATACGTGCGTGGCGAGCACGGGGCCCCGAGCCATTGCAGCCTTCTTTCTCTCCCCGGCTGCATTTCCTTTCCCTTCCCCTCCTTTCCCCTCCATACCCCTTTCCCCTCGCCCTCTCCTCTCCCTCTATTGGTGTCCTTGCTTATGTTGGCCCCCGCTATCCTCCTGGTTCTGTTGGTTTTACACTCTGGCTTTGTTGCGTAATCATCTCCTCCTTTTGGCATTCCTTGGTCCCCCTCTGGGGTTTGACCTCCATTCCAAAATTTCTCTTCCGTAGTGTGAGCCATTTGGGGAAGAGCACCTTACCTAGTGTCTCCGACGTGTGCCCTCCTAGTATATTCCACCTTTTCTTCTACGTCGTTGTCTGATGCTAGGGTGCATAGCCAGCACGGTAGCCAGCCCGTGTGGTGGGGTCGCTATGTACCCTTTTGGTTGAGCCCCCTGAACACACAGGGATCACACTTCTGATACCTGAGCTGTGACCTCCTCATGCATGCCTTGGAGTGGTTGCTCGTCCTCCTGGAGCATCGGAACTCCCGGCAATGGCCGCCGTGCCAGACGGCCCTTGCTGTGGCTGGGTGGCGCCCGTGAGGAGAGCCCCTGATCGGAGTGGGTGGTATCAGGGCGGACGCTATGCAGATGAAACGCATAAGGGTCCAAACCTCTGGCCGCTCTTCTGCGGCCGTCTCTCTGCGTGGTACTGATTACTCAAGTGCTGCTTCTCTTGCCCCTTCGGCCTTCCCTTCCGTGGCTACCCCCTGGGAGGAGGGTCAGGCCCGTCGTCTAGGGGCAAAACCTTTCCCCCGTTATCTAGTTTGCACCAGGACTGATGGAGATACTTTCACCAGTGTCAAACCTTTATTCTTTGTGGAACACATTGAAGACAAGTTCGGCGAAGTGGACTCCCTGAGCAAGATGCGGTCGGGTTCATTACTGATAAAAACTGCTTCAGCTGCCCAATCTGCGGCCCTTCGTGCCTGTACCCATCTTGGCACAATTCCCGTGTCCATTACCCCTCACCAGTCTCTAAATATGGTACAAGGTGTGATTTTTCACAGAGACCTCATCCTTCAAACTGATGAGGAACTTCGGGACAATCTCGGACGGCGGGGTGTTCACTTTGTTCGGCGTGTTCAGAAGGGTCCTAAAGATAATCGTATTGATACTGGTGCCTTTATCCTGGCCTTTGAAGGGGATACCCTTCCTGAGAAAGTTAAGATTATGGTCTATCGCTGTGATGTGAAGCCGTACATCCCACTTCCTATGCGGTGTTTTAAGTGCTTGCGTTTTGGCCACATGTCTTCTCGCTGTATCCAGGACCCTCTCTGTGGTGACTGTGGACGTCCACTCCATGAGGGGAGTCCCTGTGTTCCCCCTCCTGTATGTGTAAATTGTCATGGTAGTCATTCTCCACGTTCAGCAGATTGCCCAGTCTATAAGAAAGAAAAAAAGATACAGGAGTATAAGTCTCTTGATCGTTTAAGCTACACAGAGGCCCGTAAGAAATATGCACGATTGCACCCTGTGTCAATGACATCTAGTTACGCCTTGGTTACATCTTCATCCCTTCCTCCCCCTTCCTTACCCCCCTCCCGGACCCCTCTCCTTCCCCCCTCCCCTGCGGCTCCCACACCTTCTCCTCTGGGCGCCGCTCCCCCTCCCCAGCCGGAGAAGTGTCCCACTCCTTCGGCGTCTGCCGGTCAAGGGCGCCTCTCCCAGGATGCCCCTTCCCGGCACCTTCCAGGTCAAAGGTCTGCTGCAGCGTGGCGACCGCGAGAGCCGCGGTCTATCGGCCCCCAGGTCGCCCGGTCTCTTTCTGTTCCTGATCTTGCTGCAGCTGGCTCCATTATGCCACACAGCCCTCCTCGATCTCAGCCTGAAAAGAAGAAGAAACATAAGTCCCGGGACAAAGAGCCTCTGGTGTCACCGGAGGTCCCTTCCCCGGCTTCACAACCGGATTCTGACTTGTCGTTTATGGATGTCGCCACCTCCTTGTCGGTGACGGGTGGGGGCCCGGCGGTATGACTGGATTTAGCGTGTTCAGCCCTCATTTAAACCATCGTTCTGTGGTTCTCCAATGGAATTGTAATGGCTACTATCGTCACCTTCCGGAATTGAAATCCCTTCTTTCGTCCTACTCAGCAGCTTGTGTGGTTCTCCAGGAATCTCATTTTACTGATGCTCACTCACCGACCCTCCGTGGGTTCCGTGTTTTCTGTCGAAATCGGGTCGGACCCTTGCGGGCTTCAGGTGGCGTTTGTACGTTGGTCCGTACAGACATTGCTAGCACGTGGATTCCTCTCCAAACTACATTGGAAGCAGTTGCTGTTAGGGTCCACTTAGACTCTGCAGTCACAGTATGCAATCTTTATCTCCCTCCTGACAGGACTCTTACACCTGCTGCCTTAACCACCCTTCTTCAGCAACTTCCTCCTCCCTTCCTCCTCCTTGGGGATTTTAATGCTCATCATCCTTTGTGGGGCAGTGCCTTTCCATCTAGACGAGGTCTTCTTATCGACCAATTTATTGCAGACCACGACCTGTGCCTTCTTAATGATGGCTCCCCTACTCATTTCAGTGCTGGTCATGGTACCTTTTCTGCCATTGATCTTTCTCTTTCTTCTCCCTCTCTCCTCCCTTCATTACACTGGTCGCCACACGACGACCTTTGTGATAGTGACCATTTCCCGTTGCTTATCACGCTCCCTTCCCGCTCCCCGATGGAGAGGTTACCTCGTTGGTCTTTCCACCGCGCCGATTGGCCTCTATATACTGCACAGGTCGAGTTTTCTCCCTCTTTGTCGGGTTGTATTGATGACGTCCTACGTGACGTGTCTGACGCGATTGTTCGCGCTGCTAACCTTGCTGTCCCGCGCTCATCTGGACAATTTCGTCGTCGGCAAGTCCCGTGGTGGAGTACGGCCATTGCCATTGCCATCCGTGATCGCCGTCGAGCTTTGCAACAGTTTAAGAGGCACCCATCTGTAGCCAGCCTTTCTACCTTTAAGCGCCTTCGCGCTAAAGCCCGTTATTTAATCAAACAGAGCAAGCGGATATGTTGGGAACGATTCGTTTCTTCCCTTGGTTCCACTGTCCCTCTGTCACGGGTATGGGCTACACTTCGCTCTCTCCAAGGTTGCCATCGGCAGTCCACCCTCCCAGGCCTTCACCTCCCAGATGGCATTTGTACGGACCCATTAGTTCTCGCAGAACATCTTGCGACCCATTTTGCAGTGGCATCAGCGTCGGCCTCCTATCCAGCTGCTTTCCTTCATCAAAAACAGCAGGCTGAAGCTGTCACCTTATGTTTCACCACTTGTGAGTCAGAATCTTACAACGAACCTTTCACTGAATGGGAATTTCTTTCTGCTCTATCTGCTTCTCATGATACAGCTCCTGGCCCAGATTCCATTCATAACCAGCTGCTTCAACATCTCAGTGCTCCACAACGGCACCATCTTCTTCGGGTGTTTAACCGTATCTGGCTCCAGGGTGACTTCCCTTCTCAGTGGAGGGATAGCATTGTGGTTCCTGTCCTTAAGCCTGGTCAGAACCCCCTATCTGTTGACAGCTATCGGCCAATTAGTTTGACCAATGTTGGTTGTAAGTTACTTGAACGGCTGGTAGCCCGTCGGCTCACTTGGGTCCTCGAATCTCGGGATCTATTGTCCCCTTACCAGTGTGGCTTTCGAGAGGGACGATCTCCAATCGATCATTTGCTTCGCTTGGAATCCGCAGTTCGGCAGGCTTTTTCCCAGCGCCGCCATTTGGTTGCAGTGTTTTTTGACCTTCGCAAGGCCTATGACACGGCCTGGCGCCATCACATCTTACTAACCCTTCATCAGTGGGGTCTTCGGGGCCCACTCCCGATTTTTATCCGCCAGTTCCTGATCCATCAGTTATTCAGAGTTCGAGTTGGTACTGCTTTTAGTTCTCCACGGACCCAGGAGACGGGCATCCCACAGGGTTCTGTCTTGAGTGTCCTTCTTTTCCTCATTGCTATCGATGGACTTGTGGCCTCTGTCGGTCCCTTGGTCGCCCCTGCCCTGTATGTGGATGATTTCTGCATTTGGGTTAGTTCCTCCTCGATGCCATCTGCAGAACGGCAGCTCCAGGTGGCTATACGGCGTGCCTCTGCATGGACCCTCTCACACGGGTTTCAATTCTCTCCTTTAAAATCGCGGGTGGTCCACTTCTGTCGCCGTACTACGGTCCACCCTGATCCAGAGCTCTATCTCGCTGCACAAAGATTGCCTGTGGTTCCACAGTTTCGTTTCCTAGGTCTTCTTTTCGACAACAAGCTCACTTGGCTGCCCCATATCAGACTCCTGAAGGTAGGATGTTTCCGTAAACTCAATGTCCTTCGCTTCCTTGCCCACTCCTCCTGGGGTGCGGACCGTTCCCTCCTCCTCCGTCTTTATCGTGCTCTAGTTCTGTCACGTTTGGACTATGGTTGTCAAGTTTATGGTTCAGCTGCTCCTTCCACGCTGCACGTGCTGGATCCAGTCCACCATCGTGGTATCCGTTTGGCCACCGGTGCCTTCCCTACTAGCCCTGTTGATAGTCTCCTGGTTGAAGCTGGGATCCCCCCTCTTTCTGTTCGGCGGTCCCAGCTTCTGGTGTCTTACGCCCTTACTATCCGTTCTTCTCCCGCTCATCCTTCCTATTCTATCCTATTCCCAGACCATGGACGTCGCCCGCCTGACTCCCGCCCTCGGGCGGGTTTACCGGTTGGGCTGCGCCTTGCGTCTCTTACCCGTGATTTTCGGCTTCCTTCTTTGTCCTGTCTTCCTCGCTCCCTCCCCTCCACCCCTCCTTGGTTAGTTCCTCGGCCTCGAATTCGGATGGATCTCCGCCGCGGTCCGAAAGATTCCATCCCCCCGGTGGTGTTCCGTTCCTTTTTCCGCCAAATTTTATGGGAGTTTCGGGATGCTGTTGTTTTTTACACTGATGGCTCTAAATCTGCTTATCATGTTGGGTATGCCTTCACGTCCTTTGTTGGAACGGAAAATCATCTACTGCCACCCTCATGTGGGGTGTTTACTGCGGAATTGATGGCAATTTCCCGGGCCCTTACCTTTATTAAACAATCCCAACACATCCGCGTTTTGTTATGTACGGACTCGATGAGTGGCCTTCTTGCTATTGACCGGTGTTTTTCGCGCCATCCCTTGGTCTCTGCCATCCATGACCATCTCGCTGATCTTCACCGTGCTGCTTGTTCCATTGACTTCCTATGGGTCCCGGGCCATGTGGGTATCCCGGGTAATGAGCTCGCTGATCGTTTGGCTGGGGGAGCAGTTACTTACCCCCCGTTTTCTGTAACCCCTCCTGCAGCGGATTTACGGCTTCACATCAAATCCCACTTTGCACAGTCATGGGCCAATTCTTGGGAGGCTACTCCGCTGTCTAATAAACTTCGTGCCATTAAGGTGAATACAGGCCCATGGCGTTCTTCCTTTAGCCTCTCCCGCAAGGACTCGACCACACTGTGTCGTCTCCGCATTGGCCATACCAGGCTGACCCATGGTTTCCTTTTGCGTGATGAGCCACCCCCGCTATGTGGTTGTGGAGCCTTCCAGTCAGTGGCCCACATTTTGGTTGAATGCCCCCTTCTTTTGGCTCTGCGTGCTAAGTACAGACTCCCCCACACTTTACCTTTGATGTTGGCTGACGATTCCCGGATGGTCTCTCTGGTTCTAGGTTTCCTCCGGGAGAGTGGTTTTTATTCTCAGTTTTAAAGTTTTTAATCTCCCTCTGGTGTTGGGGCAGGGCGGTGAGTGTTTGGGTGTCTCCAACTGTAGGCAGTGTTCAGAGATTCCCGATTCACCTCCCTGACCGGAATCCTCTTTTCTTTCCCTTTTACTCTGTTTTTACCCCTTCTTTTTAAGGCTTGGTTAGTTTTTCTATTCCCATACGTACTTTCTGCATTATAGCAGTTGTACCTTTTAAGTTACAGGTGGTCTTGCCTATGCTGTTTCAGCATAGTGTTGGGTTCGTTCTCTTGCCAACTTCCCTCATTTGTTTTTACTAATGACAACGTGACTGCCCTTTTACGTTTCCCCTTTATCCGTTTTATTTTTTCTGACTATACTGAGATGTCCCGTTAGCAGAATGGAGTCTATTTGAAACAAGGGACTGATGACCTTGCTGTTTGGTCCCTTTAACCTCAAACAACCAACCAACCAATCCAATGCCTTTGGCCGCTTTTTCGCAGAGGTTTCGAGCTCCGCTCATTACCACCCTGCCTTCCTCCCCCGCAAACAGGCAGAGGAGGCTAGGCCACCTAACTTCCGCTCCTCGAATTGTGAAAGTTATAACGACCCATTCACCATGCGGGAACTCGAAAACGCACTTGGCCGATTACGGTCCTCTGCTCCAGGGCCAGATTCTATTCATATTCAGATGCTGAAGAACCTTTCTCCTGCGGGTAAAGGTTTTCTTCTTCGTACATACAATCGCATCTGGATTGAGGGACATGTTCCCGCATGCTGGCGCGAGTCTATTGTTGTCCTGATTCCTAAGCTGGGGAAGGACAAGCACTTGCCTTCCAGTTATCGACCTATCTCGCTTACCAGCTGTGTCTGTAAAGTGATGGAGCGAATGGTTAACTCTCGATTGGTTTGGCTGCTCGAGTCTCGACGCCTACTTACCAATGTACAATGTGGATTTCGTAGGCGACGCTCTGCTGTTGACCATCTGGTTACCTTGTCGACCTTCATTATGAATAACTTCTTGCAGAAGCGCCCGACTGCGGCTGTGTTCTTTGATTTGGAGAAGGCTTACGACACCTGTTGGAAGGCGGGCATTCTCCGCACCATGCATACATGGGGCCTTCGCGGTCGCCTCCCTCTTTTTATTCGTTCCTTTTTAATGGATCGACAGTTCAGGGTATGTGTGGGTTCTGTCCTGTCCGACACCTTTCGCCAGGAGAATGGGGTGCCACAGGGCTCAGTTTTGAGCGTCGCTCTCTTCGCCATCGCGATCAATCCAATAATGGATTGCCTCCCAGCTGATGTATCAGGCTCCCTTTTCGTGGACGATTTTACCATCTACTGCAGCGCGCAGTGTACACGTGTCCTGGAGCGCTGTCTTCAGCGTTCTCTTGACCGTCTTTACTCCTGGAGTGTCGCCAATGGCTTCCGTTTTTCTGCCGAGAAGACGGTCTGTATTAACTTCTGGCGATACAAAGAGTTTCTCCCACCGTCCTTACGACTCGGTCCCGTTGCTCTCCCAATCGTGGAGACAACCAAATTTTTAGGTCTTACATTTGACATGAAACTTAGCTGGTCTCCACATGTGTCATATTTGGCCGCCCGTTGTACCCGTTCTTTAAATGTCCTCCGTGTTCTCAGTGGTCTGTCGTGGGGAGCGGATCGAACCGTCCTACTTCGTCTATATCGGTCGATTGTCCGCTCCAAGCTGGATTATGGGAGCTTCGTATACTCCTCTGCACGGCCATCCATCTTACGCCGCCTCAACTCCATACAACATCGGGGTTTACGACTTGCGATCGGAGCATTTTATACCAGTCCCGTAGAGTGTCTTCATGCTGACGCTGGCGAATTGCCACTCACCTACCGGCGCGATATACTGCTTTGTCGGTATGCCTGTCGGCTACTGTCAATGCCCGACCATCCGTCTTATCGTTCCTTTTTTGACGACTCTCTTCACCGTCAATACGGGTTGTATGTCTCTGCCCTGCTACCCCCTGGAGTTCGCTTCCGTCGCCTCCTTCAACACCTTAATTTTTCACTCCCTGCAACCTTTCAAGTGGGCGAGAGCCGCACGCCACCTTGGCTCCAGGCTCAGGTCCGCGTTCACCTTGACCTCAGCTCGCTCCCAAAAGAGGTCACCCCCGGTTCGGTTTACCACTCCCGTTTTTTGGAACTTCGTTCGAAGTTCATCGACATGACTTTCATTTATACAGATGGCTCTAAGACCAATGACGGGGTCGGGTGTTCCTTTATTGTCGAGGCACAAAGTTTCAAATACCGGCTCCATGGCCATTGTTCGGTCTTCACAGCTGAGCTCTTTGCCCTCTACCAGGCTGTTCTTTACATCTGCCGCCACCGACATTCTGCTTATGTCATCTGCTCAGATTCCCTGAGCGCCATCCAGAGCCTCAGTGATCCGTACCCGGTTCACCCTTTCGTACACCGGATCCAACGCTCTCTTCAGCAGCTGGTGGACGTCGGTTCTCCAGTTAGCTTTATGTGGGTTCCGGGCCATGTCGGTATCCCTGGGAACGAAGCTGCAGATGCCGCGGCCAAGGCTGCGGTCCTCCAGCCTCGAACAGCTTCTTGTTGCGTCCCTTCGTCCGATTTTAGCAGGGTGATTTGTCGGCGCATCTTATCTCTGTGGCATGCCAATTGGGCTGCACTTACCGACAACAAGCTTCGGGCCTTAAAACCTCTTCCCGTGGCTTGGACGTCCTCCTCACGCCCTTCTCGGCGGGAGGAGGTCGTTTTAGCCCGGTTAAGAATTGGACACTGCCGGTTCAGCCATCGCCATCTGCTGACGGCTGCGCCGGCGCCGTTCTGCCCATGTGGGCACTTGCTGACGGTTAGACACATTTTAATGTCCTGTCCAGATCTTAACACACTGCGCCTCGATCTTAACCTGCCAAATACTTTAGATGCCATTTTAGCGGATGACCCACGAGCAGCTGCTCGTGTTCTTCGTTTTATCAATTTGACACACCTCGCTAAGGACATTTGATGATGCTGTTTTTTAATGCTATGCCTGTCAGTCTCTTTTATCGTGTTTTCCCTTTTAGTTGTTGTGGTCAACTTGTGCCTCGCGGTGCATTCTTAGAGTAGTCAGGGCGCTAATGACCATTGAAGTTGTGCGCCCTAAAACCACAAAAAAAAAAAAAAAAATCAGCACTGTTGATTATCCGTAAGCGTTACGGCTTGTCACCTAATTTTATGTATACTCCCATTTCGTTTAATGCTTGACATTGATCTGTAAAAAAAGCGATCTTATAATTTGTGCTTGGTGGAACCACATAAATTGTTAATTTCGTGAATGATTGTATTTAATGAAAACGGTCAAAATGTAATTTTATTGAATTCGTCCATCTGTTCACGATAATTTTCTTACAAAATAACTTGTAGATTACTGATGTCACATTGGTTGTTGTAGGTATGGTATATTTTATAGGGCCTGAAGATGGCGGTGTTAAGTTGAAACTAGTTGCCAAAATAAAATCGACACCTTAAATACCTGTGGCGTAGCGTGGTTGTAAACTTGGGGAGACTGCAGTTATTATAGGGAGACAAAATAGTACAATAATAATTTAAACAAATGAAACAAAATGCATCAGATAAAACTACTACTAGTACTAATACCACCGCCAGTAATATTAATAATAATAATAATAATAATAATAATAATAATAATAATAATAATAATAATAACTAGTTCAAGGAACGGTGACAAATTTGTAGAACTCCAGCAGCAAGAGAAGAAGCACTTATATTTTTTCCTTGTGCACAAGTGCAATGCGCCTGTCTTTTCTTCCCACGAATAAGTCTATAACTCGGTGTACAAAGATCTGATCACTGGATAACTCTCCAAGTAGTGTCATTTCTATTGCTAACGTGCTCAAACACGACAGCCGGATGTTGGGCATTGAATTCCATTAATTCTTCACTCGTTTTAAGAATACTCAAGCTTCGTTCACAGCTTGCTGTAGTTGCCGGTAGGGTCAAAACCAAATGCTGGAACTTAGTTGTTTCTTCATAAACGAAGTCTAAATTGTTGTTGTTGACAATGTACTTTAAGAGGATTCTTGGAGATAAGTGTTTTTTCTCATCAGCGTATATACTACACAGTTCATTGTCAAGTTGTTCTTGTTTAAAAAAAGGGTACTGTTCTAATAATTGAAGCAGTTTCAACTTTGGGAATTCTATTTGATAGTTCGGGAAACATTTTTCGTTCAAAAGTTCAACAAACTGAATTTGGGGAAGGTCTTGAAACCTTCTTTCCATCTGACCAATTTGCAAATCCAGTATATCGTAAGTTAGTGCCCTGAGAGATGTCTTTTGACTGCCACAGAATAAGAAGTTGCATTCAAACACAAGCGACATTTAATGCATTCATCAACGAATGTTTCCGATCTTAACTGTCGTACGTTTCTCAAAACAGTTCTTATTTCGTTGTGGCAAGCAGTTATACTGACAGATTTTGACTGAAGAACATTAAAGAGATGATCAACATAAACAAAGCACCCTCGGTAGAAGCAAAGCAAGTAGACAAACGTAATATCATCCATCCGTCGTTTCATTCCCAAAGCACAGCTCAAAGATTCTGGGTCCCACTGAGATTCTGTATCATCAAATATTTTATTAAAACCACTATATAGCCCTGAGAAATGACTAGATGTTGTTGAAACTGCCTGGAACGAAAATTCCAGCGAGTGTTGCTTGCATGTGGCAGTTTAAATCCTTTCTCAGTTAGCAATACAGTTCGTTTAGATGATTTGCTGAAAAACTAATGGAATACAGTAAGCTCACTTACAAACATGCGCACTTGTCGTATGATTTTGGAGGCATGTAACAGAACCAAATTCAGCTGGTGTGCGTAACAATGAATAAACAGCGCATAGGGGCAGAACTGCTTCACCAATACTTGCAGCCCTCTTTCTCTGCCCGCCATTACTGAAGCGCCATCATATGTTTAACCAACCACTTTTCCTTCCACATTCCATTGTTTCAGTACTGTATGAATAATGTTTGACAAACCTTCAGCAGTTTCTTTCCAGTAACATTGTAAAATCCAACGAATCTTTCCTCAATTTTGTCTGCAATACAATACCTGAATATTATACTCTTTTGCCGCTTGCATGACACATCTGTTTCATCAGCCTGAATCGAAATGAATTTCAGATTTTATTTTCTCATTAACTGCTAGAGTTATCATTTCTATTACATCATTCTGTATATCTGGAGAAGTTGCTTTAAAGGCTGAAGAAGACAGATGGTCTCGGATTAACTGCTCTCCTTGAGCTAGTAAATCCAACAATTCCAGATTGTTGCTGGAGGATTGGTCTTCTCGATGGCCGCGAAAGGCTAGTTCTTGTTTACAAAGAAATTAAATTGCCTGAATAAGACGGGCCAATACTCTCCTGCTGGATGCAGCTTGTTTGTTGTATTTTATTGTTGTCAGGCGACAGGCTTCAGAAAGGGCGTGCTCATTCTACTTTTGCCTATTAACTGAAATGATTTTTTGTTCTGCAGGTGACGTTTTGATATCTGATGCTTTTGTGCTTTCCTGTCAAAGTTCTTTATTGTACAAATGCCCTCACTGCATTATTTTTCACCACCAAACAGAAGACATATACAACAATATAATCTGTTAATAACCGCATTCGCAGTCAGCCAAGCATACTTTTCGTACCAGGCTGTCTGAAAAGTGCGTTTTTGTTTGGCTTCACTTAAAACTACACTGAGTATAGGAGTAGGTCATTTTTTCGTACGTTAATGTAGAAAAAAGTTTTTAATAAAAATTCTATAAGGTGTTCAGCTGCTGGGTCACTCATGTTGGCGACACAACGAAAATATGCACTAAAATCACACAAGAATGACTATGAACACAAACCGCGCGATTTCACTTCCGTGTTAAAAGCCAGCATGGAAGCGGCAGAGACTAGTCTCCATACCTGGTAGCAAGTGCAGCGCACCGGCCTTCTTGGGAGAGGGAAAGTGGAGGGAGCCGAGAACGCTCAGGCGCACACAGCCAGGTAAGGGTAGGGAGGCGGAGACTGAGAGCAGTCGAGTCTCAAGCAGGCAGATGCACCAATACTCAGGGTACGGCGGCGGGGGTTACAAAGCTGATGTCTTAGCACATTTAGTGCTCTTAGTAGAAAGTTGTTTATATTTTTGTTATGAATAACTATTGCATTTTTTTAAGCACGAATACAGGAGAGACTAAGTCTCAGTCTCCCCTCAGGCTACGCCACTGTTAAATACAGCTGGAGGAATTTCTTCATTTTTAATATAAATTTATACCAGCTGACGTCCCACTGCTCTCCACTTAAACTATGGATGTACAACTAATTTGTGGCCATGGCAACGAAGAGAAACTGGAAATGTTGTAGAAATGACACGTTCATAATTTTACTGCCATTCAAGTTATTAAAATTCTTACATGGTGTCACATGTCACATACTCGTGAAAAGTGGAATGGGTTTTGAGTGTGAAATTGTAAAGTCTGACATAAAACCTGGCGGCCCTCGCAGACTGTCACATCGCTTGCTGAAGGCGGCCAAAACAACTGGCTGCACCTCATAATTGTAAATCCGGCCGTGTGCATCATCTGGCAACGCTACATTATGCGGAAGCGTGCGGAGCAAGTGCTATCGTTCTTCACTGGCCGTTATAGAACTGTATGTGCTCGTGATCTAGTGGTACACGTCGAGCAGAGCAGTGCTGATACAAAGCCACGAGACCGAGACGCCTCGATGTTTTACTTCCGAAATCCTATTTCTGTCCGACCGGCTGGCCGAACGATTCTAGGCGCTACAGTCTAGAACCGCGCGACCTTTACGGTCGGAAGTTCGAATCCTGCCTCGGGCGTGGATGTGTGTGATGTACTGGGGTTAGTTAGGTTTAAGTAGTTCTCAGTTCTAGGGAACTGATGACCTCAGAGGTTAAATCCCATAGTGCCCGGAGCCATTTGAATAATTTTGAAATCCTATTTCTGACGTCTGCTTAAGTTACGTCTGATGAAATCCGACATAATTCGCTTCACTGTCTAGCCTCCCAGTAACAAACTTCCAGAAAGTCAAGGTCACAACAGATGACGCTCGAGAGTTCCTCGCCGTACACCAGGTGCTTGTCAACTGTCTTTCTTACTTGGAGTTCTAGTATTTATCTTGAAGTTACGTATTGAATTTTGCAGGCTTGAAACTTAATCCATTATTTGACAGAACATTACTTTTCAATTTTTGAATGAAATGAAAAACTGTTCTGAAAAATTTTAGATTAGAACAAAAACTGTAGGCAGTTCCATTCTTAAGACATTGGCAAAATCAGCTATCAAAATGCAGAGCATTATTGCCGTATGCACATCTTTGCTGTTTTACTTTGCAGCTAAAGCGATTCCCTGTATCTAGTTCTAAATCTGTGGTCACCTGTCCTCTCGTCAAGTTTCGTCCTTGTGGTCACCTTGCATTTCGGTGTTTATCCTGTTACCTTTAAATGTGCAACATCACTATTCTCTTTCAGTGACAGCTTCTCGTTTGGGTTAGAAATTTGGTATGTTTACCATGTGTTTACCATTCAAATGACACCTTAGTGAATTATGGACCCTCAATGTTTTGATTTTACCGTCCTATAAAGTGATATCTGCTGGTCCATCAGATAAACGCCACCCATGAGTGCGCTGTATTCTTCAAAGGTATGTAGCATGGAAACAGAGGTTTCCTTTTAATTTGCCTGTGAGTATGTTCAAGAAGAAGAACTGTAATTTGACCGATAACAAACCAGTTTGTGTAGCCACAGTTTTCACAACCAGAAGTTCATTCTCTTTGTCAGAAATGTAGTCGTTGGGCGCTTTAAGTTTTTCACCCTTCATTTTTCGTATCAGCTTCAGGGCATGCTTCGGTTCACATCTTTTTGTGGGTAGACCTAATGCGCTACTTCGCAGTTCATGTCCTACTGATTTACTGAGCTTCTTGAGGTAAATAGATAAAATAGCTTCATCCCTGTTCGTTATATCTTCCAAAATACGTGTTACACCTGGTACGACAGTCTTTGTTCAGAATATTTTCTGCAACGTTTTCCTCATCTATTACTGCATCTGGATTGGGTGGAATAATTACCAGTCATTAGCTTCATCTCCATTAACTTCATACTATGGTCCTGCTAGAACTTAATCCAACTGTAAGTCCATGTGATACGTTTCTATCTTACTTGAATGATAAAATGGAAAGACATTTCACTACACCATCTAGCTGTGGGGAAAATACAATACAATGTAAACGCAGCATATCTCAATGTAAATAGTAATTTTTGTACATAAGTGTGTAAGATGAACTGATATTGCAGCAACTTCAGAAAATTTTAAATATACTGAATGTTAAAAGGACATCGCCCAGGCGACTAAATAACAATTCATTGTTACGCAGAAACCACCAGCAGGCGTACAACGCAGCCAAGTGCGAAGCTGGAGAATAGGAAAATTAATCCTTTACCTAAAATCTAATGTGGAAATAAATGCAATATGTCCTAAAAAAGGGACAATGATAAACAGTGGATTAAAGTTGTTACAGCTGTAAAATACTCGCAAGTGGAAAAAGGACTAACATTTTCGACACACTATTCGCTTTGGTTTTAATAAAGGGGATGAAGGCAGCAGAGGCAGCTCTGAATATTTCTGTCGTGTGTGGGGCGAGTGCCTTTTGGCAAAACATTCCAGAAAAGGTTTTATTTCTTAAGAACGATCGTATTGGCATGATTTTTCCACAGGTTCGAGTCGGGAATAGGATTACTCCATGCTCAAATTGAAAGCAACAAAAATCAAACTGTGATTACTACTGCATTATTACTTCTACGCAAGTTATAATTCCGTTGCGTTAACTTCTTAACAAGAAATTAATGTGAGAGCCGAAATGCTCGAACAAAGCTTAGTGTGAACATGCTCGGCGTCAGTGCTGTGCACTAGGAGCTCCTCTCCTAGAGGCGTGTCCATTGCAGTGTGTATGCCAACAACTGACTCATCTTTTGGTAGGAGTACAAGACAAACCAGACAACATTGCATCACTTGTTGCTACACGATAAGAGACACTAATTTCAAAACAAAAACTATCCAGCAGGTTATTTGGGATATCATATCTCTCAAACTTAATATTCTGGTTTTATGCTCTCAGATGTTTACCTTCCCCACTCCTTACCAAACAACCCCTAAGAAAATTCCTTTCCGGACTAAAATGCACTTCAGACCTGGTTTGACATCTTTAACGTAGAGCTAGTAGATTCCTACAGGTATGGAGTAGATAAACTATTTGAGCATTGTCAGACTGTTTGAGGTAATGACAATAGATTTTTGGTGAGTGATGTTTTTTGTGTACAGTAAATTAATGGGAATTGCTGTTAAAATATGCATTGTCCTAGTACAAATGAAATAAAACTTGCTACAATAACATTATGACGAAAGTATGTTTTAATGAAATATAAAGTATCTGTAACACAACCGTACGTATATCAACAAGAATTAGTAAGATATTTTTCACTTTGGACCTCGAAACAGTGTGTGTACTGTTGTCACCCTCTGTGGCATGGAAATGTGGAATTTTGTAAATAAAACTATGTATTCACAAAAATCAAAGCGATGTCGACAGAACCAGAATTAGGTATTATCGGTTGTGCTCCTAAGCCAGTCAGATACTGGAAGTAGGGCGAAAATATTTGAAGTTTTCTTAAGATATACTTACTGATTTTCGATTCGGCTCCTTGCTTCTGTGTAACAGAGCAGCTAGAAACATGGTCTTCAGCAAGACTGGAACTACAAGTCAACACGACCTTCACTTGACAGGCGATGACGTCATTCCTGAGCTACTGAAAAGCTGCATTTTTAGTCTCTCATTGTCCCAGTGATGGCTAGGACAGGTAAATTGCGATGTGAAAGATGAGATTAGATGCTATTTCCACGTGGAATGGATAACCTCACTTTAAGTGAAAAATCAGATTATTCAGTGGTAAGACACGTGAGACCAAGTGAATTTACCAGTATAGTTGTGCGACAGCCATAAAGTAACTTGTCGGCCACAGTTGCCAAACGTATTCTATGTTATTGCCAAGATTCAATTATACTTGCAGCAGGAATTATACCAGCCGATGTGTGCCTAGAGGGGCCTCAGAAGTGGTGATAGCCTGCGTCTCAAAGACTCTGCTGAGAGTCGTAATACTGAAAGTATGTATCGCTGAGTTTAAATGCCACTTGCTTTAAATGCCAGTTGCTTTAGTAACCAGGGCGTATTTACTTAGAATATTTAGGTGCACCAACTGCGAATTAAATACAATAAGCAAAGAAGTGTAACAGTTACTTTTTTGTCTTAAGAGCACTGAATACTGAAAGATCATTCAGCGGACAAGATCACGTTTTGGGAGCGTTCCAGTGGCTTTTCCGTAAGTTTTATGAATAGACAATACGTCTTGGTCATTACACACGTTCAAATATTTTTTTAGAACTGTCATTGGCACTATCTCCAAAACAGAGGAACACAAATGAAAAGATGACAGAACTGATTGCAGGACAAAACGACCTCCAAAATGAGTGGAGGAAAAATGAATCTACTAAAGTGAAAAGAGAAGCAGTTGTCCCCAGAACGTAGAACAAGGAACACAACATTGACAAACATCTGGAATACGTCGTTCTGAAGCAAATCTGTCATTCCGTCCAGAAATAACTGAAAGAACGAAAACATATACTTAAAATTACAATATTAGCATGTTTTATGCTCTGTCAAAAGCGAAAAGCGCCTGTTTTGAAGAGCTTTTCAACTTGAAGTAGGCCTACGCTTACGACAGAACTCGAAATAACTGGTTCACACAGCTGAGATTGGTACTGAGATTCTATGTAGTATCTGCGCAATGTGTTATTAATTTAACCAGTCGTCTGAGCGACACCTTCAGCGTACTGTAGTATTCACATGACAATTAGCGTATTGTAACGCGGCAGCATGGATGGGCGGACGGTTGTAGACTTTGCTGTGACTGTCCGAAGAAATTGTCACTTGTTTTTAACGCGTACCCTCTCAATTTTTGTTGGATGTCAAAACAACTGTAAATAAAATCCCAGAAACCTTGGAAGTCGGCAACCCGTGTCGACTGATATACGAAACGTGTCAGGTTGCCAGTATTTGCAAAGGCGGGCACGCGCTTCAGTGTCGATGTGTTTGTAAGATTGCTAGTAGTATCGTTGTTAGTGAATGTCATAGGAATACGATATTTGACCTTTTCCTGGAAACTGCGTTAAATGCTTGTTTTTTTTTACGCTCCCACCATGCTTACTTTCCTCTCGAATTTCAGTATTTATAATAACGGAAGTGGAATTCAAATACTTCGAAAACCCCCTAAAACGCTCCATTCGAGTCACGTGACGCCCCTGACGTCACTGGCTAGCTCGAGGCACCGGCGGCCGTCATGTTAATTCAGAGGTTTTCATTTGGAAAATAGATTTCAAATGGTGTATAGTACCATACTGTACAAATATATTTATGGAAACTCCTGAAATGTTTCTGAGGGTTTACTAACTCACTTAAAATGTGTAGAAGCGTGAAGTCAGCATTAACTTGCCTTGGAGATAAGCTCTTCCTCTGTTAGAACGAAGGATGGCGACATTCAACGAAATTAAACTTCTAGCGAAAATTATCGTTTTACCCACCTACATCTCGAGTATTCGGTATCTTACTTGCTAGGGCGGTAGACCGTCGAATATCACAAGGTGGTGTCCTTGGATCGCTGGTTCAAATCTAGCCTGAACGAACGTTTTAATTCGTAAGAAAATTCGGCTCTCATAAGGAAACAAAATCACAATTACAAAACGTCCCCATAGTGATCACAAACAAATTTTTTTTTGTTACTGTTCAGATGCATTTACATTTGCAAGCGCTGTTCACACGTTACGCTAAAATAGATTTTTTTCTAGTGAATGGGACCACACACATTTTACTTTACTAGAAACCGTTTTTATTTTCGTACTGTCCAGTTAGGATCCTGATTGTTCAAACTTTGGCAGTTCCGTCACTTTACATAAAGAAGTAGTAAGCCTGCTTCAGACGCTAACGTTAGTGTACCCTCACAAACACTGCAGCCGTTACATTTGTCACCATGTGTTACACGCTTTATATACCTCCGTAGAACCTCATCGTCCTACACCTCGTTGCGCTGTGGGCGTATGGTAATATCTTCACTACTAGCAATGCTTTCCAAAAAAAGCGAATTATTTGTTCGCAAACTACACTACTGTCCATTAAAATTGCTACAGCAAGAAGTAGTGCAGATGATAAATCGGTATTCATTGGACAAATATATTATACTAGAACTGACATGAGATTACATTTTCACGCATTTTGGGTGCATAGATCCTGAGAAATCAGTATCCAGAACAACCACCTTTGGCCGCAATAACGACCTTGATACGCCTGGGCATTTAGTCAGAGCTTGGTGAGAGATCTGGAGAATGTGCTCACCAGAGCAGCAGTCGAACATTTTCTGTATCCAGAAGGGCTCGTACAGGACCTAAAACATGCGGTCGTGCATTATCCTACTGAAATGTAGGGTTTCGCAGGGATCGAATGAAGGGTAGAGCCACGGGTCGTAACACATCTGAAATGTAACGTCAACTGTTCAAAGTGCCGTCAGTGCGAACAAGAGGTGACAGAGACGTGTAACCAATGGCACCCCATACCATCACGCCGGGTGATACGCCAGTATGGCGATGACGAATACACGCTTCCAATGTGCGTTCACTGCAATGTCGCCAAACACGGATGCGACCATCTCGATGCTGTAAACAGAACCTGGATTCATCCGAAAAAATAACGTGTTGCCATTCGTGCGCCTAGGCTCGTCGAATACACCATCGCAGGCGCTCCTGTCTGTGATGCAGCCTCAAGGGTAACGGCAGGCATGGTCTCCGAGCTGATAGTCCATGCTGCTGCAAACGTCGTCGAACTGTTCGTGCAGATGGTTGTTGTCTTGCAAACGTCCCCATCTGTTGACTCAGGGATCGAGATGTGGCTGCACCATCCTTTACAGCCATGCGTATAAGGTGCCTGTCATCTCGACTGCTAGTGATACGAGGCCATTGAGATCCAGCACGGCGTTCCGTATTACTCTCATGAACCCACCGATTCCATATTCTGCTAACAGTCAATGGATCTCGACCAACGCGAGCAGCAATGGCGCGTCACGATAAACCGCAATCGCGATAGACTACAATCCGACTTTTATCAAAGTCGGAAACGTGATGGTACGCATTTCTCCGCCTTACACGAGGCATCACAACGTTTCACCAGGCAACGCCGGTCAATTGCTGTTTGTGTAAGAGAAATCGGTTGGAAACTTCACTCATGTCAGCACGTTGTAGGTGTCACCACAGGCGCCAACCTTGTGTCAATGCTCTGAAAAGCTAATCATTTGCACCTTCCTGGGTGCGTTTTCCACCATGCACTGTGCAGTGTCGCTTTTTGTGTCGACTATGAAAAATGGACTTCTTTGTACAGTAGCCAGTCCGTTGTGGTGGGGCCGCCATGTACCTTGCTGGTTGTAGCCCCCTGACCACACAGTGATTGCTCTGTTGATACCTGTGCCGTAAACACCCCGCATATGCCAAGAGGTAGATGCCCACCCCCTGGGACATCGGGACTCCCTTCAATGGTCATCCTACCAGGTGGCCTTTGCTGTGACTAGCTGGCGTCCATGGAAGGGCCCCTGGTTTGTGTGTGTGTGTGTGTGTGTGTGTGTGTGTGTGTGTGTGTGTGTGTGTGTGTGTGTGTGTGTGTGTGTGTGTGTGTCAGGGTGGATGACTGAAGCGTAGTCCATCTCTTACTGGTGGTGAAACACCAGCAGTCTCTCAGCATTCACAAGCTCAATTCAGATCACGGAAGTGTGAACCAAAATCGTTCCCTACCCTGGCCACACCATGCAAGTAATATCAGGCTAAGGATGGCAGTGGATCTTATTTGCCCCATTACCTTGTATGTTCAAAAGCTGATGGAGAATCTTTCACAACAATGAATCCTCAGTTTTTAGTTGAGCATTAAGGACAAGTTCGGGGAGGTAAAGCCTTGTCCAAAATGAGATCTGGCTCAGTCTTGATCAAAACAGAATCCTCTGCTTAGTCACGGACGTTATTCGCTTGTGACAAGCTGGGAGACGTTTCTGTAACCATCACGCCCCATAAGAGCTTGAATATGGTCCAGGGTATCATATTTCACAGAGACCGTCTTTTGCAGCCTGACGATCAGTTGCACGATAATTTAGTGTGTAGAGGTGTTCATTTCGTCCGGCATATCTACCGCGGTCAGAGGGATAATCAGGTAGCCACCAGTGCCGTCATCTTGGCCTTCGAGGGTGATAAATTGCCCAAGAAGGACAAGGTGATGGTCTACCGCTGTGATGTAAATCCCTATATCCCTCCCCCGATGCTGTGCTTTGTGCTGGAAGTTCGGCCATACGACTTCCTGGTGTACTTCCAGCGTCGCATGTCGAGATTGTGGATGCCCATCACCTTCCAATACTAAATGTGCTCTGGCTCCCGTATGTGTCAACTGCGGAGAGCCTTGCTCGACAGACTGCAGGTTTCTCCAGAACCATGAACCAACTGACCAACACTGAGGCTAAGAGAAAATTAGAACACCTGCATCATGTACGTATGACATCGTCTTACGCCGCCACTACTACAGTTCTGGCACCATCACCTCTGCCAACCCCAGTCACCTCAGAGCTTTCCCCCAGGGGGTCCACAACTCTTTCGTGGATACGTGCGTAGCGAGCACGGGACCCTGAGCTAATGTCGCCCTCCTTCCTTTCCGGGCTGCATACCCTCCCTTTCCGCATCCTTCCCTGTCCCCCATCTTCGCCCCCCCCCCTCACCTCTGGCTCTTTCCTTCCCCTTCTCCCCCTCTGGGAGTATGGTTTGTGCCTATGTCCGGAGACGGACGCTCGAAACTGTTACAAATTCCTTGCTTTCTACACTTGCAAGTCCTCGTCCTTCCTCTGTCCTTCTCTTTTCCTTCCCTCTTCTCTTTGCACTTTTCTCCTCTGCGGGGTTTGAGACCCCTCTTCTTTCCTTTCCCTTTCTCTTTTTTCCTCCCTGTGCGTGTCTGAAGGCCGACCCACGCACTTCCATGCGTAGCCGGTGACCGGGTAACGCGTAATTCCCCGCCCCGGGTAGACAGGTAGGACACGTACGTACACCCTGGTAACGGCCAGGCCCAGGGAGGGGTGATTACCCGAGCTGATACCTTCCGAAAGTGCCGATTGGTCCTTCCGTCCGTTTGTCGGGAGGTGTGACCTGAGGTGTGAACAATCACCTAAGGCGGGAGTGCCCTCAGAGAGGGCCCCCACAAGGGAGGAGCGCGCCATCGGAGACGCCGGTAATCATGGGGGATTCTTCCGCAATGGTTTCCTCACCTTCAACTATGTCTGCTCACAAGCGTAAGTTCACCGAGTGTCAGCCACAGACAGTTCTTCCATCGTTGCCACAGTTCCTTGGTGTTTCTCGGTCTGACGAAGGTCACGACTTCTCCACGGTCAACCCTTTCATTATTCAGAAAGGTGTCGACGCAATTGCAGGTCCTGTAGAGTCTTGTTCCCGATTACGGAATGGCACCCTGTTGTTAGAACGTCAGTGCCCTCCAGGCACAAAAATTGCTGCGTACCTCACTACTGCACACCTTCCCTGTCCGGGTGGAACCGCACCGTACTTTAAATTCCTCGCGTGGAGTCGTTTATACACGCTCCCTCGACGGACTGTGCGATGAGGAAATTCAAAATTACCTGTCTGACCAGGGCGACACAGCTGTTCAGAGTCGTGAAAAGGGTTGACACGAACATCATTCCAACCTGTACTGTCTTCTTGACATTTGACAGAGTTCAACTCCCATCGAACATAAAAGTGGGCAATGAGATAATTTCCGTTCACCCTCGCATCCCAAACCCTACGCGTTGCTATTGGTGTCAGTGGTTCAATCATACCAGCCAGTCCTGTTCCAATCCGGCCAAATGTGTTGTGTGTGGTAAGGATGCCCATGAGGGTGCTTGTCCACCTCCATCCCCTCGTTGCATCAACTATATGGGTGACCACACTGCTTCCTCCCCCCCTGCGGGTCCGGGGATTAGAATAGGCCCGCGGTATTCCTGCCTGTCGTAAGAGGCGACTAAAAGGAGTCCATCCCCCTCACGGGGGTAGTTAGTGCCTGCGTCCGGAGACGGACGGTTCCACGACCTATAATCGTGGTCCTTTTGGTTTTTCACTTCTCGTTTCTTCCTTCCTTTTTTTGGTTCCTTTCTTTGCTCTTCTCCACCTCACTGTCTCCTTACTCTTTCCCTCGACTTCTCCTTGCCTTCTCATTCCCTTTTTCTCCTTGCCTTCTCATTCCCTTTTTCTCCTTGCCTTCTCATTGCCTTTTTCTCCTTGCCTTCTCATTGCCTTTTTCTCCTGGCCTTCTCATTGCCTTTTTCTCCTGGCCTTCTCATTGCCTTTTTCTCCTGGCCTTCTCATTGCCTTTTTCTCCTTGCCTTCTCATTGCCTTTTTCTCCTTGCCTTCTCATTGCCTTTTTCTCCTTGCCTTCTCATTGCCTTTTTCTCCTTGCCTTCTCATTGCCTTTTTCTCCTTGCCTTCTCATTGCCTTTTTCTCCTTGCCTTCTCATTGCCTTTTTCTCCTTGCCTTCTCATTGCCTTTTTCTCCTTGCCTTCTCATTGCCTTTTTCTCCTTGCCTTCTCATTGCCTTTTTCTCCTTGCCTTCTCATTGCCTTTTTCTCCTTGCCTTCTCATTGCCTTTTTCTCCTTGCCTTCTCATTGCCTTTTTCTCCTTGCCTTCTCATTGCCTTTTTCTCCTTGCCTTCTCATTGCCTTTTTCTCCTTGCCTTCTCATTGCCTTTTTCTCCTTGCCTTCTCATTGCCTTTTTCTCCTTGCCTTCTCATTGCCTTTTTCTCCTTGCCTTCTCATTGCCTTTTTCTCCTTGCCTTCTCATTGCCTTTTTCTCCTTGCCTTCTCATTGCCTTTTTCTCCTTGCCTTCTCATTGCCTTTTTCTCCTTGCCTTCTCATTGCCTTTTTCTCCTTGCCTTCTCATTGCCTTTTTCTCCTTGCCTTCTCATTGCCTTTTTCTCCTTGCCTTCTCATTGCCTTTTTCTCCTTGCCTTCTCATTGCCTTTTTCTCCTTGCCTTCTCATTGCCTTTTTCTCCTTGCCTTCTCATTGCCTTTTTCTCCTTGCCTTCTCATTGCCTTTTTCTCCTTGCCTTCTCATTGCCTTTTTCTCCTTGCCTTCTCATTGCCTTTTTCTCCTTGCCTTCTCATTGCCTTTTTCTCCTTGCCTTCTCATTGCCTTTTTCTCCTTGCCTTCTCATTGCCTTTTTCTCCTTGCCTTCTCATTGCCTTTTTCTCCTTGCCTTCTCATTGCCTTTTTCTCCTTGCCTTCTCATTGCCTTTTTCTCCTTGCCTTCTCATTGCCTTTTTCTCCTTGCCTTCTCATTGCCTTTTTCTCCTTGCCTTCTCATTGCCTTTTTCTCCTTGCCTTCTCATTGCCTTTTTCTCCTTGCCTTCTCATTGCCTTTTTCTCCTTGCCTTCTCATTGCCTTTTTCTCCTTGCCTTCTCATTGCCTTTTTCTCCTTGCCTTCTCATTGCCTTTTTCTCCTTGCCTTCTCATTGCCTTTTTCTCCTTGCCTTCTCATTGCCTTTTTCTCCTTGCCTTCTCATTGCCTTTTTCTCCTTGCCTTCTCATTGCCTTTTTCTCCTTGCCTTCTCATTGCCTTTTTCTCCTTGCCTTCTCACTGCCTTTTTCTCCTTGCCTTCTCACTGCCTTTTTCTCCTTGCCTTCTCACTGCCTTTTTCTCCTTGCCTTCTCACTGCCTTTTTCTCCTTGCCTTCTCATTGCCTTTTTCTCCTTGCCTTCTCATTGCCTTTTTCTCCTTGCCTTCTCATTGCCTTTTTCTCCTTGCCTTCTCATTGCCTTTTTCTCCTTGCCTTCTCATTGCCTTTTTCTCCTTGCCTTCTCATTGCCTTTTTCTCCTTGCCTTCTCACTGCCTTTTTCTCCTTGCCTTCTCACTGCCTTTTTCTCCTTGCCTTCTCACTGCCTTTTTCTCCTTGCCTTCTCACTGCCTTTTTCTCCTTGCCTTCTCACTGCCTTTTTCTCCTTGCCTTCTCACTGCCTTTTTCTCCTTGCCTTCTCATTGCCTTTTTCTCCTTGCCTTCTCATTGCCTTTTTCTCCTTGCCTTCTCATTGCCTTTTTCTCCTTGCCTTCTCATTGCCTTTTTCTCCTTGCCTTCTCATTGCCTTTTTCTCCTTGCCTTCACATTGCCTTTTTCTCCTTGCCTTCTCATTGCCTTTTTCTCCTTGCCTTCTCATTGCCTTTTTCTCCTTGCCTTCTCATTGCCTTTTTCTCCTTGCCTTCTCATTGCCTTTTTCTCCTTGCCTTCTCATTGCCTTTTTCTCCTTGCCTTCTCATTGCCTTTTTCTCCTTGCCTTCTCATTGCCTTTTTCTCCTTGCCTTCTCATTGCCTTTTTCTCCTTGCCTTCTCATTGCCTTTTTCTCCTTGCCTTCTCATTGCCTTTTTCTCCTTGCCTTCTCATTGCCTTTTTCTCCTTGCCTTCTCATTGCCTTTTTCTCCTTGCCTTCTCATTGCCTTTTTCTCCTTGCCTTCTCATTGCCTTTTTCTCCTTGCCTTCTCATTGCCTTTTTCTCCTTGCCTTCTCATTGCCTTTTTCTCCTTGCCTTCTCATTGCCTTTTTCTCCTTGCCTTCTCATTGCCTTTTTCTCCTTGCCTTCTCATTGCCTTTTTCTCCTTGCCTTCTCATTGCCTTTTTCTCCTTGCCTTCTCACTGCCTTTTTCTCCTTGCCTTCTCACTGCCTTTTTCTCCTTGCCTTCTCACTGCCTTTTTCTCCTTGCCTTCTCACTGCCTTTTTCTCCTTGCCTTCTCACTGCCATTTTCTCCTTGCCTTCTCACTGCCTTTTTCTCCTTGCCTTCTCACTGCCTTTTTCTCCTTGCCTTCTCACTGCCTTTTTCTCCTTGCCTTCTCACTGCCTTTTTCTCCTTGCCTTCTCACTGCCTTTTTCTCCTTGCCTTCTCACTGCCTTTTTCTCCTTGCCTTCTCACTGCCTTTTTCTCCTTGCCTTCTCACTGCCTTTTTCTCCTTGCCTTCTCATTGCCTTCTTCTCCTTGCCTTCTCTGGCCTCCGCCTCGGCGTTTGAGACAGTCTGTCCTCTTTCTCCCTCTCTCTTCTTTTTCCTCTTCTTCCTTCCTCCCTGTGCGTGCCTGAAGGCCGACCCACGCGTTCGCACGCGTAGCCGGTGACGGGGTAACGTTTAAGTCCCCGCGCTGGGTAGACATGTAAGGCACGCGCGTACCCCCTGGTAAAGGCCAGGCCCGGGGAGGGGTGATTGCCTGAGCTGATACCTTCTGACCATGCCGATTGGTCCCTCCGTCTGTTTCTCGGGAGGTGTGACCTGAGGTGTAAACATTCACCTAACGCGGGAGTGCCCTCTGAGAGGGTCCCCACAAGGAAGGAGCGCCATCGGAGACGCTGGCAATCATGGGGGATTCCTCTGCAATGGATTCTACTCCATCTCTCTCGACTTCGACCCAAAAACGGAAACGTGACCAGCCAACAGTGACAAAAGTACTACCGCCTGCCCCACAGTTCCTCGTAGTTTCTCGATCTGAGGACGGAAAGGATTTTTCCTCTGTCAACCCTTTCGTTATTCAGAAGGGCGTAGATGCCATAGCCGGATCTGTCAAATCTTGTACCAGGTTGCGTAACGGCACCTTATTACTAGAAACTGAGAGTGCCTTTCAGGCACAAAAACTACTTCGGGCCACCCTCCTGTACACGTTCCCTGTCCGAGTGGAGGCCCACTGAACTTTGAATTCGTCTCGTGGTGTAGTCTATACTAGCTCCCTCGATGGATTGACTGACGAGGAGCTTCAATCTTTCCTCGCTGAGCAGGGCGTGACGGCTGTCCATAGGGTCATGAAAAAGGTCAACAATGACCTTGTACCGACCCGGACACTTTCCTTGACCTTCGATAGTGTTAAGCTGCCATCGCGCATCAAGGCGGGCTACGAGGTTATTTCTGTTCGCCCCTATGTCCCGACACCTACGCGCTGCTACCAGTGTCAGCGTTACAATCACACTCGACAGTCTTGTTCCAATGCGGCTAAATGTGTCACTTGTGGCAGGGATGCCCATGAGGGTGACTGTCCACCTCCGTCTCCTCGTTGTGTGAACTGTCAGGGTGACCATGCCGCATCCTTCCGCGACTGTCCTGTCTATAAGGAAGAACGCTGCATCCAAGAAATTCGGGTCAAAGAAAAAGTGTCCACCTCGGCTGCTCGCAAGCTATTGACTAGTAGGAAGCCCACGCTGCTCCCAGCGAGGAAATACAGTACTGTCCTCGCCTCTCCTCGGACTACCCGGGAGGTAGCAACCCAGACATGCGATCTGACCTTCAGCACCACGGTCGTCCGTTCGGCCAGTGCTAAGATCGCGCGGTCGACGTCTCCTCTTCCTCCCATCACCCCACAGACACCAGCACCTTCCTCAGCTTCTGCTAAGACGAAGACATCGAAGTCAGATGCACGGGCCTTCAAGAAGGAACCATCCCGTGCAGACTTCCTCCGTACCTCGACCTCCCAGCCTTCGACCGGTACTTCCACTAAACGTCCTTCCAAAAAGGCGCATAGGAAGCACAGTTCTCCTTCTCCGCCACGGCGCATTTCTTCTCCTGCGCCACCCAGCGGTTGCCGCCCCGGGCCGTCATCCGTTTCGCCTGGCCGCACCGCTGGTAGCCGTACATCTGGCCGTTCACCGGCGGAGGAAGCTCCCCCTCCCGGCCATCCTCCCGAGATGGCCGATGACTGTCCGCCTACTGATAGCGGCGGCAGTGCTCGCTCGAAGCCAGGCCCTCAGCGGCCTTCGAGGTGACCACTTCTCTCATCTTCCTTTTCTTACGATGGCACTTATTCACTGGAATATTCGCAGCATTCGCTCCAACCGAGAGGACTTGAAGTTGCTGCTCCGCTTGCACCGTCCGCTCGTCGTAGCCCTCCAGGAAACGAAGCTACGCCCATGCGATCAAATTGCCTTGGCACACTACACCTCTGTGCGTTTTGACCTACCCCCTGTGGTAGGTATCCCAGCTCACGGAGGGGTTATGTTGCTGGTCCGGGATGATATTTACTACGATCCCATCACGTTGCACACCGGCCTGCAGGCAGTTGCCATCCGCATTACTCTCCCCACTTTTACGTTTTCCTTTTGTACCGTTTACACTCCATCGTCATCTGCCGTTACCAGGGCAGACGTGATGCAACTTATTGCTCAGCTACCTGCACCATTTTTGTTAACTGGAGACTTCAATGCCCACCATCCCCTTTGGGGCTCTCCAGCATCCTGCCCAAGGGGCTCCTTGTTAGCAGACCTTTTCAACCAGCTCGATCTTGTCTGCCTCAATACTGGCGCCCCTACTTTTCTTTCTGACACATCTCACACCTATTCCCATTTAGACCTCTCTATATGTACTCCCCAACTTGCACGCCGGTTTGAGTGGTATGCACTTTCTGATACATATTCGAGCGACCACTTCCCGTGTGTTATCCATCTCCTGCAGCATACCCCCTCTCCGTGCTTCTCTAATTGGACCATCTCCAAGGCAGACTGGGGGCTCTTCTCTTCCAGGGCGACCTTTCAGGATCAAACCTTTACAAGCTGCGATCGTCAGGTCGCACACCTCACGGAAGTCATTCTCGCTGCTTGCTGAAAATTCCATCCCTCACCCTCCTTCTCCACGTCGCGTACCGGTCCCCCGGTGGACCGCAGCATGTAGAGACGCTTTACGTGCTCGTCGACGTGCTTTACGCACCTTTAAACGCCACCCTACAGTGGCGAATTGTATCAATTATAAACGATTACGTGCTCAGTGTCGTCGTATTATCAAAGAAAGCAAGAAAGCCAGCTGGGCTGCTTTCACAAGCACCTTCAACAGTTTTACTCCTTCTTCTGTTGTCTGGGGTAGCCTGCGCCGGCTATCTGGCACTAAGGTCCACTCACCAGTTTCTGGCTTGAAGGTCGCGAATGACGTCCTTGTGGCCCCTGAGGCTGTCTCCAATGCCTTCGGCCGCTTTTTCGCAGAGGTTTCGAGCTCCGCTCATTACCACCCTGCCTTCCTCCCCCGCAAACAGGCAGAGGAGGCTAGGCCACCTAACTTCCGCTCCTCGAATTGTGAAAGTTATAATGCCCCATTCACCATGTGGGAACTCGAAAACGCACTTGGCCGATCTCGGTCCTCCGCTCCAGGGCCAGATTCTATACATATTCAGATGCTGAAGAACCTTTCTCCTGCGGGTAAAGGTTTTCTTCTTCGTACATACAATCGCATCTGGATTGAGGGACATGTTCCCGCATGCTGGCGCGAGTCTATTGTTGTCCCGATTCCTAAGCCAGGGCAGGACAAGCACTTGCCTTCCAGTTATCGACCCATCTCGCTTACCAGCTGTGTCTGTAAAGTGATGGAGCGAATGGTTAACTCTCGATTGGTTTGGCTGCTCGAGTCTCGACGCCTACTTACCAATGTACAATGTGGATTTCGTAGGTGCCGCTCTGCTGTTGACCATCTGGTTACCTTGTCGACCTTCATTATGAATAACTTCTTGCGGAAGCGCCCGACCGCGGCTGTGTTCTTTGATTTGGAGAAGGCTTACGACACCTGTTGGAGGGCGGGCATTCTCCGCACCATGCATACATGGGGCCTTCGCGGTCGCCTCCCTCTTTTTATTCGTTCCTTTTTAATGGATCGACAATTCAGGGTACGTGTGGGTTCTGTCCTGTCCGACACCTTTCGCCAGGAGAATGGGGTGCCACAGGGCTCAGTTTTGAGCGTCGCTCTCTTCGCCATCGCGATCAATCCAATAATGGATTGCCTCCCAGCTGATGCATTAGGCTCCCTTTTTGTGGACGATTTTACCATCTATTGCAGAGCGCAGTGTACACGTGTCCTGGAGCGCTGTCTTCAGCGTTCTCTTGACCGTCTTTACTCCTGGAGTGTCGCCAATGGCTTCCGTTTTTCTGCCGAGAAGACGGTCTGTATTAACTTCTGGCGCTACAAAGAGTTTCTCCCACCGTCCTTACGACTCGGTCCCATTGCCCTCCCAATCGTGGAGACAACAAAATTTTTAGGTCTTACATTTGACAGGAAACTTAGCTGGTCTCCACATGTCATATTTGGCTGCCCGTTGTACCCGTTCTTTAAATGTCCTCCGCGTTCAGTGGTATGTCGTGGGGAGCGGATCGGACCATCCTGCTTCGTCTATATCGGTCGATCGTCCGCTCCAAGCTGGATTATGGGAGCTGCGTATACTCCTCTGCACGGCCATCCATCTTACGCCGCCTCAACTCCATACAACATCAGGGTTTACGACTTGCGATCGGAGCGTTTTATACTAGTCCCGTAGAGAGTCTTCATGCTGACGCTGGCGAATTGCCACTCACCTACCGGCGCGATATACTGCTTTGTCGGTATGCCTGTCGGCTACTGTCAATGCCCGACCATCCGTCTTATCGTTCCTTTTTTGACGACTCTCTTGACCGTCAATACGGGTTGTATGTCTCTGCCCTGCTACCCCCTGGAGTTCGCTTTCGTCGCCTCCTTCAACACCTTAATTTTTCACTCCCTGCAACCTTTCGAGTGGGCGAGAGCCGCACGCCACCTTGGCTCCAGGCTCAGGTCCGCGTTCACCTTGACCTCAGCTCGCTCCCAAAAGAGGTCACCCCCGGTTCGGTCTACCACTCCCGTTTTTTGGAACTTCGTTCGAAGTTCATCAACATGACTTTCATTTATACAGATGGCTCTAAGACCAATGACGGGGTCGGGTGTTCCTTTATTGTCGAGGCACAAAGTTTCAAATACCGGCTCCATGGCCATTGTTCGGTCTTCACAGCTGAGCTCTTTGCCCTCTACCAGGCTGTTCTTTACATCTGCCGCCACCGACATTCTGCTTATGTCATCTGCTCAGATTCCCTGAGCGCCATCCAGAGCCTCAGTGATCCGTACCCGGTTCACCCTTTCGTACACCGGATCCAACGCTCTCTTCAGCAGCTGGTGGACGTCGGTTCTCCAGTTAGCTTTATGTGGGTTCCGGGCCATGTCGGTATCCCTGGGAACGAAGCTGCAGATGCCGCGACCAAGGCTGCGGTCCTCCAGCCTCGGACAGCTTCTTGTTGTGTCCCTTCGTCCGATTTTAGCAGGGTCATTTGTCGGTGCATCTTATCGCTGTGGCATGCCGATTGGGCTGCACTTACCGACAACAAGCTTCGGGCCTTAAAACCTCTTCCCGTGGCTTGGACGTCCTCCTCACGCCCTTCTCGGCGGGAGGAGGTCGTTTTAGCCCGGTTAAGAATTGGACACTGCCGGTTCAGCCATCGCCATATGCTGACGGCTGCGCCGGCGCCGTTCTTCCCATGTGGGCACTTGCTGACGGTTAGACACATTTTAATGTCCTGTCCAGATCTTAACACACTGCGCCTCGATCTTAACCTGCCAAATACTTTCGATGCCATTTAAGCGGATGACCCACGAGCAGCTGCTCGTGTTCTTCGTTTTATCAATTTGACAAACGTCGCTAAGGACATTTGATGATGCTGTTTTTTACTCCTGTGCCTGTCAGTCTGTCTTTTATCGTGTTTTCCCTTTTAGTTGTTGTGGTCAACTTGTGCCTCGCGGTGCATTCTTAGAGTAGTCAGGGCGCTAATGACCATTGAAGTTGTGCACCATAAAACCACAAAAAAAAAAAAAAAAAAACTGCTTCCTCTAGAGATTGCCCCATTTTTAAAGACTAAAAGCTCATTCAGGAAATCGGAATGAAGGAATAGGTGTCGACCTTTGCTGCTCAAAAATTATTCGCCAGTCGAAAGCCCACTGTGCTTCAGACAGGTAAATGCAGCACTGTCCTTGCCTCTTCTCGGCCAACAAAGGAGGCGGCCACGCAGACCTGTGATCTCAGCTTTAGTGCCACAGTCGTCAGATCGGGCAGCGCAAAGATCGCCCGTTCATCTTCACCACTTGCGCCTGCCCACTCTCTGGCTCATCCTTCGTCGGGTTCTGCTAAATCTCGAGCCCAAAAGTCACACCAATACTTCGAAACAAGAGCATACTCGGGAAGAGTTTTTATGTATGGCAACTTCCCAACCATCAGTTCCTCCTTCATCTAAACATCATACTTCCAAGAAGGCTACAAAGAAACCCAGTTCCTCTCCTTCTCCGCCAAGGCGTGTCCCATCTACAGCACCACCTGGCGGAAATCGCCATCGGCCATCTTCTGTGTCGCCGAGGCGCACTGCTGGCGGCCGATCAACCGGCCGATCGCTGGTGGCAGGAGCTGCTCCTGACCAACCTATGAATCAGGATCTTCTGCTTTCGGCTGAATGCCATTCCATGTTGTCGGTCGCAAGCTCTGAGCAGTCGTTGAGTTGACAGCGACCTTGGTCACATTCCTCCATTTTCTGTTTACCCTATGTCCATTATCCACTGGAATATCCGCGGTATTCGAGCCAATCGGGATGAATTGTCGATCCTCCTGTGATCCTACTCGCCGGTCATCTTCTGTCTACAGGAAACAAAGCTGCGTCCCCATGACCGCTTTGTTCTCCCTCTTTTTCAGTCTGTCTGATATGATCTCCTCTCTGTTGAAGGCACTCCAGCACATGGAGGACTCATGATTCTTCTCCATGAAACTCTCCATTATTACCCAATCCATTTAAACACTTCCTTCCAAGCTGTCACCGTCTGTTTTTCCCTTTCCGGATACACGTTCTCTCTTTGTACTGTATACATTCCATCGTCCACACCAATGGCACGAGCTGATCTCCTTCATCTTCTTGGTCAGCTTCCACCCCCCTATTTGCTGGTTGGTGACTTCAATGCCCACCACCCGCTTTGGGGATCTCTACATCTTTGTCCACGTGGCTCACTATTGCTAGACGTCTTCCAATAAGTAGATCTAGTTTGCCTCAACACTGGGGTCCCCGCATTTTTGTCTGCTTCCACGACAAATTTATCTCATTTAGACCTTGCGGTCGGTACAGTTCCGCTAGCTCGGCGCTTCGAATGGTTCGCCCTTGATGATACACACTCGAGTGACCACTTTCCATGTGTCCTTAGACTGCAGGCTCAACTGCCATATATGCGCCCGCGACGCTGGATGTTTGCCCAAGCTGATTGGACACTTTTTTAGTTTCTAGCGACATTCGATGACCGTCGCTTTCCCAGCGTCGACGATGAGGTCACACATATTACCGACGTTATTCTTACAGCTGCGGAACGTTCAATACCACGCACCTCCAAATTGCCTTGGCGCCCCCCAGTTCCTTGGTGGAACGAGGCATGCCGTGACGCAATACGTGAGTGGCGACGTGCTCTTCGCATTTTCCACCACCATCCTACTTTGGCCAACTGTATCCGCTATAAGCAGTTCCGTGCGCGATGCCGTCGCGTCATCCGCGATAGCAAGAAGGCAAGCTGGAAATTCTTTATTAGCTCATTTAACACCTTCACTCCCTCCTCGGAAGTTTGGAGTCGGCTTCGACTGTTATCTGGCACGCCTAGTTTCTCCCCGATCTCTGGGCTCACTGTCGCGCATGACACATTAGTGGACCCCGTCGCAATTTCTAATTCATTGGGTCACCACTTTCTGAGATTTCGAGCTCTTAAAATTACCCCCCTGCGTTTCTCTCGAAGAAACGTGCAGCGAAAGTGCGGCATCTTACTTTCTCCTCTCAAAATCGCGAAAGCTGCAATACTGTTTTCTCCGTACGGGAACTCCAACATGCACTCTCTTCTTCTCGCTCCTCCGCCCCAGGACCGGATGGTATCCATGTCCAAATGTTGCTGCATTTATCAACTCATAGTCTGCGTTACCTCCTTCGCCTTTATGATCGAATTTGGACCGACAGTACCTTTCCCAGACGATGGCGGAAGCTGTTGTCGTTCCCGTTCCGAAAACTGGAAAGGACAAACATCTCCCCTCTAGCTATCGCCCCATTTCTCTCACGAGTAGTGTCTGTAAGGTTTTGGAGCGTATGGTGAATTACCGTTTAGCTTGGTGGCTGGAATCCCGCAGTCTTTTAACACCTGCCCAATGCGGATTCCGAAAGCATCTTTCTGCAGTTGACCATCTTGTTGCTCTCTCCACTTATATCATGAAAAATTTTCTCCGGAAACGCCAAACGGTAGCAATATTTTTTGATTTGGAGAGAGCATACGATACCTGTTGGAGGACAGGCATCCTCCGCACACTGTTCTCTTGGGGCTTTCGAGGTCGGCTACCCCTTTTTCTTCGCGAATTTATGGCAGAGCGCACATTTAGGGTGCGGGTGAACACTACTCTCTCCCGTACTTTCTCCCAAGAAAACGGGGTACCCCCAGGGCTCCGTGCTGAGTGTGGTACTGTTTGCCATTGCCGTAATGCAATTATGGATTGTCTCCTTCCTGACGTCTCAGGCTCGCTCTTTGTGGACGATTTTGCGATCTACTTCAGCTCTCAACGGACCAGCCTTTTTGAACGACGTCTTCAAGGATGTCTCGATCGCCTCAACTCTTGGAGCATCGAAACCGGCTTCCGTTTTTCTCCCAGTAAGACCGTTTGTGTTAATTTTTGGCGACTTAAGGAGTTTCTTCCGTCCCCCTTACATCTAGGTCCTGCCAACCTTCCGTTTTCAGACGTCGCTAAATTCTTGGGTCTTGTGTTTGACAGAAATCTGTGCTGGTCCTCCCACGTTTCCTATCTTTTGGCTCGCTGTCTGCGATCCCTTAACACCCTCAGTGTCCTGAATGCTACCTCCTGGGGAGCGGACCGAGTGGTCCTTCTCCGCCTCTATTGCGCCTTAGTGCGCTCGAAATTGGATTATGGAAGCATAGTCTACTCCGCTGCTCGGCCGTCTATTCTTCGGCGTCTCGACTCTATCCACCACCGTGGATTATGTTTAGTGTCTGGAGCTTTTTACACCAGCCCTGTGGAAAGCCTTTATGCTGAGACTGCTGAACCTCCGCTGTCCAATCGGCGAGCAGTCCTTCTCAGTCGTTATGCTAGCCATCTGTCTTCCATGCCTGCTAATGTGGCCCATGACATTTTTTTCGACGCCTCCTTTGATGTAGGGTATGCAGGCCGCCCCTCCTCTCTACTACCACCGGTAGTCCGCTTCTGTCAACTGCTCCATTCTCTTTCCTTCCGCTTTCCTAAAACCTTCTTGACATCTTGGGGTACAGCACCACCTTGGCTCCATTCCCGGATCAGCCTGCTCTGTGACCTTTGTCGATTTCCCAATGATGGTACCCCTTCACTTGTTTATCATCGGGCATTTGCTGCTCTATGTGCACAAATGACGGACGCCACATTTATTTACACCGACGGCTCGAAAACATCGTTAGGTGTAGGGAGTGCCTATATTGTTGGCGACTCCCCAAATCAATTTCGGCTTCCCGACCAGTGTTCGGTTTATACTGCGGAGCTTTACACTGTTCTCCAGGCTGTCCACTACATCCGCCGCCATCAGCGGATACAGTACGTAATCTGCTCAGATTCTCTCAGCTCTCTCCTCAGTCTCCAAGCTCTTTATCCTGTGCAATCTCTGGTCCACCGGATTCAGGACTGTCAGCGCTTGCTCCACCTGGGGGGCGTCTCGGTGGCGTTCCTCTGGCTCCCGGGACACGTTGGTATCTGTGGAAATGAGGCGGCTGATATTGCAGCCAAGGCTGCAGTCTCTCTTCTTCAGCCAACTATCCAATCGATTCCCTTCGCCGATCTACAG
Organism: Schistocerca americana; assembly: GCF_021461395.2. NCBI lineage: Eukaryota > Metazoa > Arthropoda > Insecta > Orthoptera > Acrididae > Schistocerca > Schistocerca americana. Next base: position 66,583,445 of record NC_060121.1, read on the forward strand.
AGCGTTTTATGTCGTCGTGTTGTTGATTTATGGCACGCGCATTGGTCGACACTTTCCCATAATAAATTGCGTGACGTGAAAGCTCTTCCTTGTGCTTGGACGTCTTCCTCCCGAACGCGTCGTCGGGAGGAGATAATTTTAACTAGACTCCGGATAGGGCACTGTCTTTTTAGCCATCGACATCTTTTAAGCGGCGATCCTCCCCCACTCTGTCCCCACTGCTCTCATCTGTGGACGGTAAGACACCTTTTAATTGAGTGCCCCTCTTTTAATCCGTTACGCGCCCGTCTACAGCTATCGCCTGATATATCGTCGATTTAGCAGATGACACGCGCTCAGCCGACCGCGTTCTCAAGTTTATTAGTGCCAGTGAAATGACGTCAGTCATTTGAAGCTTTTTTTTGGGGACAACCAACCCCTTTCTGTAGTGGATTTTTAAGCCTTCCGTCTGCTTTTAGTTTCTCCAATTTTATGACTTTCGTTTGCATTGCTGCTGGTTTCCACCTTCGTTTTTTACTGTTTCCTAAGTCACGGACCAGGCGCTAATGACCATGGCAGTTATGCGCCCTAAAACCAAGACAAAAAAACCTCAGAGCTTGAAACTACATCTGCTCGTTTGATGGTCGGGGCATTTTCCTACCTGTTTCTCCTGCACCACCTACTTCAGGAGCACCTCACCCCCCCACTACTATCAAGCCAGTGAAGTGTAAGTAGTCTTCTTTGGCTTCTCTCGCCAGGAAGGGGTTCCTTGGGCCACTCCCTTCCCTTGTTTCTGCTAGTGGGAAAGATGACACCCACCATTGGCTGAAGAGCTCAAAAGCAGCTGGTCATAGGGTGTCACGATCATCCTCAGTCCCTGAGACTCAGCCAGTGAGGTCCACCCAGCCAGAGAAACTCAAGGAGCAGGGAGAGAAATCCAAAAAGAAAACCCCTATGACCAAAGAAATTGCGGTGGCACTCACACCACCGCTACCCACAAGCTCTGCGTCTGAGGGTGGGGTGGAGATTTTTTCGTCCGCTGAGGACCTAGATGTCGCCAGACCCTCATACACAATGGATATATACTGCTCGGGCAAATAAATTGGTGGCAGCATGTGACTTGAGGTGTGAACTGCCTCATTGAATGTTCCATGCCTTCCCACTCTCATGATGACGTCATCCTCCAGTGGAATGACTGCGCTTTTTTCCACCACCTGGCTGAGCTATGGCAACTGTTGAGCTTTACACCTGCAGTCTGCATTGCCCTCCAAGAAAGCTGGTTCCCAGCAATGAGGACTCCTGCCCACCATGGCTATAGGGGATATTAAAAGAACCATAACGACTGTAATAATGTCAGGTGGAGTTTGAGTCTATGTCCTAAACTTAATCTGTAGTGACACTGTGCCCCTTCAAACCCCTCTTGAAGCTGTGGCTGTCACAATGACGAAGCAGGAAATAAGTCTGCAATGTATATCTTCCTCCAGATGGTGCTGTACCCCTGGATATATTAGCTGCACTGGTTAACTCCCTTTACCTTTCCTACTTTCGGGAGATTTTAATGGCACCATACTTACTGGCTGAGGCAGAGATGTCGAAACTTTCTCAGTTCGACCTCTGCCTCATAAATACTGGGGCCACCACATCAGTGAGGCTCATTGTAGTTACACGGTCATTGATTTATCAGTTTGGAACCTAGGACTTCACCCATCTATCCACTGGAGAGAATATGACGACCTGTGTGATAGTGACCCCCATCTTCCTGTCACTGGCCCTGCGTCAGACCCGTGCGTGCCTGCCCAGATGGGCTTTAAACAAGGCAGACTGGGAAAATTTGACCTCTGTCACCATTGAATCCTCCCACACGGTAACATTAATGTGACGGTTGAGCAGGTAACAACAGCAACAACAAGTGTTTCTGCAGCAGAAAACACGATCCCTCGCTCTTTAGGTTGCCAGAGTCGTAACGCAGTCCCTTGGTCGCCGGAAGTCGCTGAAGCAATTAAGAAGCGTCGGCGAGCTCAACAACAGCATAAGCGGCACCTTTCCTTGGAGCACCTCACTGCCTTTAAACGCCTCCGTGCCCACCTTCCCCAACTTAACAAATGATGGAAACGGGATTGTTGGGGGAGAGAAGTCTCCACCGTTGGATGCCGTACGTCACCTTCCCAAGTCTAGGCAAAGATCAAACGTCTTTCGGGTAGCAGGCCCCAAAAGGTGTCCCTGGTGTTACCATAAATGGCGTGTTATCTACCGACGAAAATGCAATTGCCGGACACTTTGCTCGAGCCTCTGTGTCGGAAAATTACCCCCCCCCCCCCCCGCCGCCCCCCCCTAGCGTTTCAAACTCTAAAAAATGGCTCTGAGCACTATAGGACTTAACTTCTGAGGTCATCAGTCCCCTAGAATGTAGAACTACTTAAACCTAACTAACCTAAGGACATCACACACACCCATGCCCGTGGCAGGATTCGAACCTGCGACCGTAGTGGTTGTGCGGTTCCAGACTGTAGCGACTAGAACTGCTCGGCCACCCCGGCCGGCTGAACTCTAAAACCGCAACTGGAAGGGAACGTCCTCTCATTTACTACACGCCTCAGTGAATCCTATAACGCCCAATTTACAGAGTGGGAGCTCCTCAGTGCCCTAGCACATTGCCCCAGCACAGCCCCTGGGCCAGATCGAATCCACAGCCAGATGATAAAACATCTCATCTGACTACAAGCGATATCTCCTACTCATCTTCTACCGGATTTGGTGCGATGGCGTCTTTCCATCGCAATGATGGGAGAGCACAATCATTCCAGTGCTCAAACCCGGTAAAAACCCGCTATCGCCCCATCAGCCTCGCCAAAGTTCTTTGTAAGCTGCTGCAACGTATGGTATGTCTGTGGTTGCGTTGGGTCCTGGAGTCACATGGCCTGCTGGCTCCATGTCAGGGCGGCTTCTGCCAGGGTCGCTCTACCACTGATACTCTTGTCCATCTGAACAGCCTTTTCCAGACTCCAGCACCTGGTTTCAATCTTTTTTGACTTACGTAAAGCATAAGACACAACCCGGCGACATCATACCCTTGCCACATTCTATGTGTGGGGTCTCCAGGGCCTGCTCCCGAATTTACCAAACTTCCTGTCGCTCTGTACTTTCTGTGTAAAAGTTGGGGCCTCCCATAGTTCCATCCATATCGCAGGGCTCTGTATTGAGCGTCTATTTTTAGTGGCCATTAACGGTCTGTATTGATCTCTGTATTGAGCGTCTATTTTTAGTGGCCATTAACGGTCTAGCAGCAGCTGTCAGGCCGTCCGTTTCACCTCTGTAGGCAGAAGACTTCTGCATTTCGTACTGCTGCTCCAGTACTGTTGTTGCTGAGCGGTGCCTAGAGGGAGCCATCCACAAGGCGGGCGATTCCTAGGACTGGCTTCAGACGCTCGATTGACTTTGCTTCCTCCTGTTCGTCAGCTGAAGCAGAAGTGCTGGTAGCACCTCAGTGTGCTCCATTGCCTGAGCAGCACCAATTGGGGTGCAGATAGCTCTATGCTGCTGCGGCTCTATGGAGCCCTTGTCCAGTCCCGAATTGGCTATGGAAGTGTGGTTCATGGTTCGGCAGCGCCTTCAGCATTGCATTTACTCAACCTGTGCAGCACTGTGGGGTTCGATTAGCGACAGGAGCTTTTAGGAAGAGTCCAGTGACCAGCATACTGGTTGAGGCTCGTGTCCCTCCACTGCAGACCAGATGTGCGCAACTGCTCGCCAGTTACGCAGCAGAAATTTGTAGTTCCCCTGAGCATCCGAATTACTGACTTTTCCCACCCACGGCAGTCCATCTCCCACATCGGCGGTCCAGGTCATGGCTAACGATTGCGGTTTGCGTGCAGTCCCTTCTCTTCCCTTTACCATCTCTACTTGTGGTCTGCTCATGTACACCTCCGTGGTGTACACCTGGTCTGCAGCTTTGTATGGACCTTTCACATGGCCCTAAGGACTTAATTAACACTGTGGCTCTCCACTGTCACCTCCTCTCGATTCTTAATGTGTTCTGGGGCTCTGAAGTGTTATATATTGATGACTCCGTGGCTGATGGTCGTGTTGGCTTTGCCTACGTTCACGGCGGCCATATTGAACAGCATTTCTTACCCGATGGCTGTAGTGTATTTACTGCAGAGCTGGTGGCCATTTCTCGTACACTTCAGCATCTCTGTTCATGTCCTGGGGAGTCTTCTCATGTACTGAATCCTTGAGCAGCCTACAAGCTATCAACCAGGGCTACCCTCGTCATTCTTTGGTAGCGTTCATCCAGGAGTCCATCTATGCCCTGGAATGGTCCAGTCGTTCAGCTGTATTTCTCTGGACACCTGGTCACATCGTAATCCCGGGAAATTAACTTCGACAGGCTGGCCAAACGGGCTACATGGAAACCACTTCTGGAGATGGGCGTCCCCGCAACTCACCCGTGTTGGTTACTACGCCACAAGGTTTTTCACCTTTGGGAGACGGAATGGCAAAATATCAGAATGCACAATAAACTGAGAGCCATTAAGGGGACCAGGAAAGAGTGGAAGTCCTCAATGAGGGCCTCTCGCAGGGATTCCATGGTTACCTGCCGGCTCCACATTGGCCATCCCTCGGCTACCCACAGCTACCTCCTTTGCAGTGATGATCCATATCAGTGTTGGTGCGGCGCCCGGTTGACAGTGGTTCATATTCTTCCTATCTGTCCTTCTTTTGCTGCTGTGCTACTTCATCTTCGGTTGCTGGACAACGCCTCATCGGCTGATACGGCTTTAGTTTCAGCCGTGAGGGTGGCTTTCATCATTCGATCTGAGTTTCAGCGCCTGTCCTTTGTCCCCCTGTGTCCCCCACCCTAGTGCTTTTAGGGTGCCTGGCTTCTTTTTATTTTTGTGGTGGGCCAGCCGCTGTAATCTGCTTTAACTCTCTCTTCTTGCATCTTTCTGTTTCTTGTTCTTTTGTTCTTTTTAGTGTTTGTTGAGTTTCCTTCGTTCTTGTGGTCTTTACTTTCTTTCCGTTTTATGTTATATGTCTCATCTATTCTATTCTCACGCTTGTGGTATCGTTTTATTAGGAACAAGGGTCCAATGACCACGCTGTTTGGTCTCCTTCCTCTTTTTTTAAACCAACCAACCCACCGATTATGTATCTCTTCCTAAGACACACTGGCACCATTCCCAAAAAAACCAAATGATATATATCTGTCCATTTCAGATTTTCACTCAATATTGTTTTGTCACCAGCAGTTGGTTAGTTGAGAACTATTATACTTAGTAGGTGATGTGTGTAAGATTGGGTGTGGTCACAAGGCTTATGACATATGTCTTGGAATGTGAAATGACCTAGTTTTTGTTACGATGTGTTGCTTGGTATGGAGGTAGGTATAGATACGACGTGTAGACTTGCAGTTTCAGCAAATCGACAACCATATGGGCGATGGATATTACGGAGAAAATTATGGCAGTCATGATAATAGTGCAGATACTGATATTTCTAAAGCCACAGTGGTCAGGAGGTGGTATTTCTAATACTTTGCTTATTGTCTGATGTCATATTGGCGATACGATCGTAATGTTTAATTGTAATTACCCTGATAAGTATATGGATTGTTTTCTAGGACGATTCTGCCTGACGTGCAGGTGCGTGACAGAGATAGCCCATGACTGAAACGAATTGAAATTTACGGATTACACCAGAAGCCATCACTTAACCACCCGAACTGGACAGGCTGGGGTGCCGACATGCAGCTGACCTAACCGTGTCGCCCTCTAGGTGGATGAATAGCGAACTACCATTCAGTTCCTACTGGGTAACCTTCATAGTCGCGTGTGTTTGGTGTGTGCTCTGTGTAAATCTGAAAAGATTCAGTATGGGCGAGTGTGTGCGCTGGGCAGTTACTCCTCCCCATGTAAATTGAGCTGTTAACTGCTTGTACCGCCATTCTACGTATTTCCCATCTTTATTTGGTTGAGGGAACATCGGTTGTTGGGTGTGCATGTAATGGTGAAAAACAGCTGGAGGAGATGTTTGCTGGTTCTCTATTTATTAGAAGCACTTACGATTATAAGTATAAAACTTTAGTTGAATTCATAAAGTGCAAGGATTATATGTAATCTGTTGTATCACTGACATTGGTATCCGTTAAAAATATGAGTGGAACAACCTTCCCCTATTATCAAGTATTCACGTAAAGATCTTCACAGACGAGATGACTTTCTAGTTACTCACTGGACTGCAGCATGTCTCACATGGCTTCGCTTCAGTTTCAGGTTTCTTTAGATATAATTTCCGCTCTTTACCTTCAGAATTGTACTGACATGTGGTTGACACCAAGAACAGTCGCGTATATGGTATGATATTCCGGCAAACTACGTGAAAATTAATGACATTCCAGAAATTTTCTTACGCTACTCGATGACTTCAGCAAAAAAGTTTCCTAAATAAGTCCTTTTTTTTGGGGGGGGGGCGTGAAAAATTGCATATTGCAGCTGATATCGGTTTCGAAATTGGTAAAGTAATACACTATTTCTCATCGTATGTGTTCAGAAAGTAAATCTTAAAATTCCATAGTCTGGAGATGATCGCAGTTGGTTGAAGAAACCACGGCAGCAAGCAGGCCAGATCGGAAACAGCACCATTAGCGGACACCTTTGTGCCAGAGGAGCCAGCCCTGCCGTTCTAAACTTTGTACAGCAGTTCAGAGTGTGACCTGTCAGCAGAGGGCACTGTGATCACACATCAGGCTAGCGAGTGCAGGGCAGTGTGCGATTTGCAGGGGGGATGGGAGGGATTTCCCCCCCTCTGCATCAGACCATCCCCTCCTCTGGTTTTAGTTTATGCATCCCAACCTGAGATGTTTTTCCCACGCACTGGAGTAAAACTTTACATATAATTTAAATTTGTGGAGCCGAACACTGAAAGTTTTTAATAAGTCTAACTATTAATATGTTTCAATTTTCTATCATCAGAATAAGTACAACATTTTCACAAATGTGCCTCTACTTTTTGAATTCCCTTGTATAACTGTACCTGTATGTAGATGATTTTGTACATTAGCTTTACCTATAATGTACTCTTAAAGATATAACAAGGGATGGCTTATGTGATAGTGCATTCGCGTCAATGGTGAGTTTCGGCATTAACATCTATTTATAAATAGCTGTTTAACCATGCGTAACGCCACGGTCCAAGCTAGTAACATATATAATTCTACTGACCCCCCCTAAGACATCCCCCCCCCCCCCCCCCCGGTAAAAGCACAAATCGCACCTTGCTGCAGGGGGGAGTTGACTCGTGACTGTTGGCTGTGGTGGATGGCCGACCGACCTCTCGGGAAACATCTAGTGCTGCGACAGTATACGGTGCATGTGCCTCTGTTTTTTTGCAATCTGTCTTCTCAGTATACAGGTGCCAAGTGGTCGATAGGTACATACAGGATGCAGAAGTGATGACTTTGTATGGTTGTTGTTGTTGTTGTGGTCTTCAGTCCTGAGACTGGTTTGATGCAGCTTTCCATGCTAACCCATCCTGTGCAAGCTTCATCATCTCCCAGTACCTACTGCAACCTACATCCTTCTGAATCTGCTTAGTGTATTCATCTCTTGACCTCCCTCTATGATTTTTACCCTCCACGCTGCCCTCCAATACTAAATTGGTGATCCCTTGATGCCTCAGAACATGTCCTACCAACCGATCCCTTCTTCTGGTCAAGTTGTGCCACAAACTCCCCTTCTCCCCAATCCTATTCAGTACCACCTCATTAGTTATGTGACTACCCATCTAATCTTCAGCATTCTTCTGTAGCACCACATTTCGAAAGCTTCTATTCTCTTCTTGTCCAAACTATTTACCGTCCATGTTTCACTTCCATACATGGCTACACTCCATACAAATACTTTCAGAAATGACTTCCTGACACTTAAATCTATACTCGATGTTAACAAATTTCTCTTCTTCAGAAACGCTTTCCTTGCCATTGCCAGTCTACATTTTATATCCTCTCTACTTCGACCATCATCAGATATTTTGCTCCCCAAATAGCAAAACTCCTTTACTACTTTAAGTGTCTCATTTCCTAATCTATTACCCTCAACATCACCCGACTTAATTCGACTACATTCCATTATCCTCGTTTTGCTTTTGTTGATGTTCATCTTATACCCTCACTTCAAGACACCATCCATTCCGTTCCACTGCTCTTCCAAGTCCTTTGCCGTCTCTGAGAGAATTACAATGTCATCGGCGAACGTCAAAGTTTTTATTTCTTCTCCATGGATTTTAATACCTACTCCGAATTTTTCTTTTGTTTCCTTTACTGCTTGCTCAATATACAGATTGAATAACATCGGGGAGAGGCTACAACCCTGTCTTACTGCCTTCCCAACCATTGCTTCCCTTTCATGTCCCTCGACTCTTATAACTGCAATCTGGTTTCTGCACAAATTGTAAATAGCCTTTCGCTCCCTGTATTTTACCCTTGCCACCTTTAGAATTTGAAAGAGAGTATTCCAGTCAACATTGTCAAAAGCTTTCTCTAAGTCTACAAATGCTAGGGATGGCTATAGGACAAATGTAAGGATGTTGAGGCTTACCTCTCTAGGGGTAACCATCCTTTGTATGGTACAGAATACGAATTCTCAAGCATCGATATGGTATGGTGGTGAAATACCCTTGCTGGAGACTGGTTTCGAGCAGAGCAGTGTAATTATGACGGTAGTTTCTGTATTTCGTGATCTGTATACCACTTCAGAACCAGTCAGAAAGCTCCATTGACAGGAAGTTTCTTGACGCAGATGTGTCAAGACAATCTTTGTTTGTGACTTAAGAACCTCTACAGACAGGTTCGAACAAGACGGGGGCACGGCAGTTACGGAAGATTCTGTTACATCTGAAAGTCATCTTTTTTCAAATGGTCGGAGACCAGTGCAAGCACACCAGCTTCCTCTGGTTAGAACAAGTGGGATTCCGTCTCCCACTTGCCATTGTGGCTTTAGAGCATCTCCATACCAGCAGTTGTAAGACATCCAAAATTCACAGAAAATCCATCATTTTTCTCTTTTGTAGGATGGGGCTTAGAATTCTGTTTTTCTTTCCGCAATTTGTTGTGGGATTCGAAATAAGTCATGCACAGTACTACTATTTTCTGTGGTACATCTTCTAAAGCAGCAGCATTTGCAGGGTTTAGTGACATCTTTGAGATATGTACATAACAATATTCCACAACGCCCCAGTGGGTCCACAACTCTTCTGTGGATACGTGCGTGGCGAGCACGGGGCCCCGAGCTATTGCAGCCTTCCTTCTTTCCAGGGCTGCATTTCCTTCCCCTTTCCCTCCTTTCCCCTCCTTGCTCCTTCCCCCTCGCCCTCTCCTCTCCCTCTCTTGGTATCCTTGCTTATGTTGGCCCCTGCTATCCTCATGGTTATGTTGGTTTTGCAATTTAGCTTTCTTGGGTAATCACCTCCGTTTGGCACTCCCTGGTCCCCCTCTGCAGTTCGACCTCCATTACTAAATTTCTCCTCCGTAGTGTAAGCCATTTGGGGAAGAGCACCTTACCTAGTGTCTCCAACGTGTGCCCTCCTAGTTCATTCCACCTTTTCTTTCACGTCGTTGTCTGATGCTAGGGTGCATACATCTACATCTATACTCCGCAAGCCACCCAACGGTGTGTGGCGGAGGGCACTTTACGTGCCACTGTCATTACCTCCCTTTCCTGTTCCAGTCGCGTATGGTTCGCGGGAAGAACAACTGTCTGAAAGCCTCCATGCGCGCTCTAATCTCTCTAATTTTACATTCGTGATCTCCTCGGGAGGTATAAGTAGGGGGAAGAAATATATTCGATACCTCATCCAGAAACGCACCCTCTCGAAACCTGGCGAGCAAGCTACACCACGATGCAGAGCGCCTCTCTTGCAGAGTCTGCCACTTGACTTTATTAAACATCTCCGTAACGCTATCACGGTTACCAAATAACCCTGTGACGAAACGCGCCGCTCTTCTTTGGATCTTCTCTATCTCCTCCGTCAACCCGATCTGGTACGGATCCCACACTGATGAGCAATACTCAAGTATAGGTCGAACGAGTGTTTTGTAAGCCACCTCCTTTGTTGATGGACTACATCTTCTAAGCACTCTCCCAATGAATCTCAACATGGTACCCGCCTTACCAACAATTAATTTTATATGATCATTCCACTTCAAATCGTTCCGCACGCATACTCCCAGATATTTTACAGAAGAAACTGCTACCAGTGTTTGTTCCGCTATCATATAACCATACAATAAAGGATCCTTCTTTCTATGTATTCGCAATACATTACATTTTTCTATGTTAAGGGTCAGTTGCCACTCCCTGCACCAAGTGCCTATCCGCTGCAGATCTTCCTGCATTTCACTGCAATTTTCTAATGCTGCAACTTCTCTGTATACTACAGCATCATCGACGAAAAGCCGCATGGAACTTCAGACACTATCTACTAGGTCAGTTATATATATTGTGAAAAGCAATGGTCCCATAACACTCCCTTGTGGCACGCCAGAGAATACCTTAACGTCTGTAGACGTCTCTCCATTGATAACAACATGCTGTGTTCTGTTTGGTAAAAACTCTTCAATCCAGCCACACAGCTGGTCTGATATTCCGTAGGCTCTTACTTTATCAGGCGACAGTGCGGAACTGTATCGAACGCCTTCAGGAAGTCAAAAAAAAAAGCATCTTCCTGGGAGCCTGTATCTAATATTTTCTGGGTCTCATGAACAAATAAAGCGAGTTGGGTCTCACACGATCACTGTTTCCGGAATCCATGTTGATTCCTACATAGTAGATTCTGGGTTTCTCGAGCAAAAAACATGTTCTAAAATTCTACAACAGATCGACGTCAGAGATATAGGTCGGTAGTTTTGCGCATCTGCTCGACGACTCTTCTTGAAGACTGGGACTACCTGTGCTCTTTTCCAATCATTTGGAACCCTCCGTTCCTCTAGACTTGCGGTACACGGCTGTTAGAAGGGGGGCAAGTTCTTTCGCGAACTATGTGTAGAATCGAATTGGTATCCCGTCAGGTCCAGTGGACTTTCCTCTATTGAGTGATTCCAGTTGCTTTTCTATTCCTTGGACACTTATTTCGATGTCAGCCATTTTTTCGTTTGTGCGAGGATTTAGAGAAGGAACTGCAGTGCGGTCTTCCTCTGTGAAACAGCTTTGGAAAAAGGTGTTTAGTATTTCAGCTTTACGCATGTCATCCTCTGTTTCAATGGCATCGTCATCCCGGAGTGTCTGGATATGCTGTTTCGAGCCACTTACTGATTTAACGTAAGAGCAGAACTTCCTAGGATTTTCTGTCAAGTCGGTACATAGAATTTTACTTTCGAATTCACTGAACGCCTCACGCATAGCCCTCCTTACGCTAACTTTGACATCATTTAGCTTCTGTGTGCCTGAGAGGCTTTGGCTGCGTTTAAATTTGCAGTGAAGCTCTCTTTGCTTTCGCAGTAGTTTCCTAACTTTGTTGTTGTACCACGGTGGGTTTTCCCGTCCCTCACTGTTTTACTCGGCATGTACCTCTCTAAAACGCATTTTACGATTGCCTTGAACTTTTTCCATAAACACTCAACATTGTCAGTGTCGGAACAGAAATTTTCGTTTTGATCTGTTAGGTAGTCTGAAATCTGCCTTCTATTACTCTTGCTAAACAGATAAACCTTCCTCCCTTTTATATTCCTATTTACTTCCATATTCAGGGATGCTGCAACGGCCTTATGATCACTGATTCCCTGTTCTGCACATACAGAGTCGAAAAGTTCGGGTCTGTTTGTTATCAGTAGGTCCAAGATGTTATCTCCACGAGACGGTTCTCTGTTTAATTGCTCGAGGTAATTTTCGGATAGTGCACTCAGTATGTCACTCAATGCTCTGTCCCTACCACCCGTCCTAAACATCTGAGTGTCCCAGTCTATATCTGGTAAATTGAAATCTCCACCTAAGACTATAACATGCTGAGAAAATTTATGTGAAATGTATTCCAAATTTTCTCTCAGTTCTGCTACTAATGCTGCTGAGTCGGGAGGTCGGTAAAAGGAGGCAATTATTAACCTAGCTCGGTTGTTGAGTGTAACCTCCACCCATAATAATTCACAGGAACTATCCACTTCTACTTCACTACTGGATAAACTACTACTAACAGCGACGAACACTCCACCACCGGTTGCATGCAATCTATCCTTCCTAAACACCGTCTGTACCTTTGTAAAAATTTCGGCAGAAATTATCTCTGGCTTCAGCCAGCTTTCTGTACCTATAACGATTTCAGCTTCGGTGCTTTCTATCAGCGCTCTAAGTTCCGGTACTTTACCAACGCAGCTTCGACAGTTGACAATTACAATACTGATTGCTGCTTGGTCCCTGCATGTCTTGACTTTGCCCCACACCCGTTGAGGCTGTTGCCCTTTCTGTAATTGCCCAAGGCCATCTAACCTAAAAAACCGCCCAGCCAACACCACACAAGCCCTGCTACCCGTGTAGCCGCTTGTTGCGTGTTGTGGACTCCTGACCTATCCAGCGGAACCCAAAACCCCACTACCCTATGGCGCAAATCGAGGAATCTGCAACCCACACGGTCGCAGAACCGTCCCAGCCTCTGATTCAGACCCTCCACTCGGCTCTGTACCAAAGGTCCGCAGTCAGTCCTGTCGATGATGCTGCATATGGTGAGCTCTGCTTTCATCCCGCTAGCGAGACTGGCAGTCTTCGCCAAATCAGATAGCCGCCAGAAGCCAGAGAGGATTTCCTCCGATCCATAGCGACACACATCATTGGTGCTGACATGAACGACCACCTGCAGATGTGTGCACCCTGTACCCTTCACGGCATCCAGAAGGACCCTTTCCGCATCTGGAAGGACTCCCCCCGGTATGCACATGGAGTGCACATTGGGTTTCTTCCCTTCTCTTGCTGCCATTTCCCTAAGGGGCCCCATTACGCGCCTGACGTTGGAGCTCCAAACTACCAGTAAGCCCACCCTCTGCGACCGCCCGGGTCTTGCAGACTGAGGGGCAACCTCTGGAACAGGACAAGCAGCCATGTCAGGCCAAAGATCAGTATCAGCCTGAGACAGAGCCTGAAACCGGTTCGTCAGACAAACTGGAGAGGCCTTCTGTTCAGCCCTCTGGAATGTCTTTCGCCTCCTGCCACACCTTGAGACGACCTCCCACTCTACCACAGGTGAGGGATCAGCCTCAATGCGGGCAGTATCCCTGGCAACCACAGTCGTAGTCCGATCGGGGGATGCATGGGACGAGCTGGCTGTCACCGACAAACCCCTATCCGGACCCCCACAGTGATGCCCATTGGCAACAGCCTCAAGCTGTGTGACCGAAGCCAACACTGCCTGAAGCTGGGAGTGAAGGGATGCCAACTCATCCGGCATCCGAACACAGCAGTTGCAGTCTCTATCCATGCTAAAAACTGTTGTGCAAAGAACGTTTGAACTAATCAACAGAGCGCAAACAAATCGACACAAAATTTAAACGGTTATTAAAATACAAGATTGCCTAGTAAATGCAGTAATTTTCCTACTTGCGTACTACTGACACACTGCTCGGCGGCGGAAGGAGACTACGCGATTTTACACAATTCAGGTACTGAAACGCGATGCTGCAACTCTCAAATACTATAATACGCCCGAAATTTATGAATTAAACAATGCAAGTACCAAAAACACGCAAAGAAATTAAGAATTAAACTATGTAACAATTGAGTGAGCTAGGAGTATACGACTTGCTGCTACAGCTGCTTATCCAACAGCGGCAGGGAGCATAGCCAGCACGGTAGCCAGCCCGTGTGCTGAGGTCGCTATGTACCCTTTTGGTTGAGCTCCCTGAACACACAGGGATTACACTTCTGTGACCACCTCACGCAAGCCTTGGAGTGGTTGCTCGTCACCCTGGACAATCGGAACTCCCGGCAATGGCCGCTGTGCCAGACGGCTCTTGCTGTGTCTGGGTGGCGCCCATGAGGAGAGCTCCTGATTGGAGTGAGTGGTATTAGGGCGGACACTACGCAAATGAAACGCATACTGGTCCAGAACTCTGGCCATTCTTCTGCAGCTATCTCTCTGCGTGGAACTGATTCTTCTAGTGCTGCTTCCCTTGCCCCTTTGGCCTTCCCTTCCATGGCTACCCCCTGGGAAGTGGGTCAAGCCCGTTGGCTGGGGGCACCATGACTGATGGGGATACTTTAACCAATACCAAACCTTTGTTCTTTGTGGAACACATTGAAGACAAGTTCGGCAAAGTGGACTCCCTGAGCTAGATGCGGTCGGGTTCGTTGCTGATCAAAACTGCTTCAGCTGCCCAGTCTGCGGCCCTTCGTGCTGTACCCATCTTGCCACAATTCCTGTGTCCATTACCCCCCACGAGTCTCGAAATATGGTTCAATGTGCGATTTTTCACAGGAGCCTCATCCTTCAAACTGATGAGGAACTTCGGGACAATCTCGGACGGCGGGGTGTTCACTTTGTTTGGCGTGTTCAGAAGGATCCTAAGGACAATCACATTGGTACTGGTGCCTTTATCCTGGTCTTTGAAGAGGATACCCTCCCTAAGAAAGTAAAGACTATGGTTTATCGATGTGATGTGAAGCCATACATCCCACATCCTATGTGGTGTTCTAAGTGCTTCCGCTTTGGACACATGTCTTCCCGCTGTTCACAGGCCCCTCTCTGTGGTGACTGTGGAGGTCCACTCCATGAGGGGAGTCCCTGTGTTCCCCCTTCTGTGTGTGTTAATTGTCATGGCAATCATTCTCCATATGCACTAGATTGCACAGTATACAAGAAGGAAGAGAAGATACAGAAGTCCCTCGATCGTTTAACCTATACAGAGGCTTGTAAGAAGTATACACGTATTCACCCTGTGTCCATGACGTCTAGCTATGCTTGTTACATCTTCACCCCTTGCTCCCCCTTCCTTACCCCAGTCCTAGGCCCCTCTCCAACCCCCTCCCTCCCCCTGCGGGTCCGGGGTATGAATAGGCCTGAGGTATTCCTGCCTGTCGTAAGAGGCGACTAAAAGGAGTTTCAACCATTTCGGCCTTCCATGTGATGGTCCCCCTTGCGGTTCGACCTCCATTTTTGAAAATTCTACAGAAGTACGAGCCTTTTGGGGAAGGACGCCTTACGTGGTGTACCACTGGTCCTCAGTGCACTAAGACCTTCACACTCAGCATTGTACCGGCGTTGTAACCATACCCACTATTCCTCAAATTGGGCCCAAACGCCTGATGAGTTGTACAAGTTACACCCATAGTGCGTCCCCATCTGCACCTACGACCATGACGGACTTTCCATGGCACCCAAAATCCAGCACGGTAGCCAGCCCGTTGTGGTGGGGTCGTCATGTACCCTCTAAGTTGTAGCCCCCTGACAACACAGGGATCGTACTGCTGATAACTGAGCTGCACCCTCCCCACGTCGGCCAAGGAGTAGATGCCCATCTCCTTGGGGCATCAGGACTGCCGGCAACGGTCATCCTGCCAGGTGGCCCTTGCTGAGGCTGGGTGGCGCCTGTGGGGAGAGCCCTTGGTCGGAGTGGGTGGTATCGGGCGGATGTTTTGCAGATGAAACGTCAACACATATCAGGCCGAGTCTTTCAAGAGGAAAAGTACTGTTTCTAGTTCGGGTTCTCCTGCCCTTTCCCCCTTGGCCACTCCCTGGGAGGAGGGACAGGCCCACTGGCTTGGGGCGAAGTACTTCCCCCGCAATTTGGTCTGTTCTCGAACCGATGCCGGGAAGTTCGCCACCTCCAAGCCCATGTTCTTTGTTCAGCACATTGAGGACATCGTCGGGGAAATCGATGCTCTCAGTAAGATGCGTTCGGGGTCCGTTCTTCTAAAGACCACCTCCGCCACACAGTCGGCGGCGCTCCAGGCGTGCGGCCGCCCAGGGGACATCCCAGTGTCCCGCATCTGGCACTAAATAGGACGCAGGGTGTTATTTTTCATCGGGACCTCCTGCTGCAATCTGATGAGGAGCTCAGGGCCAACCTGGAGCGCAGAGGCGTGCATTTCGTCCGGCGTGTCCAGCGCGGCCCCAAAGACCGTCGCATCGACACCGGGGCCTTTATCCTCACCTTCGAGGGGGACGTTCTCCCGGAGAAGGTAAAGGTGATGTGCTACCGGTGCGACGTGCGACCTTACGTCCCGCCTCCTATGCGCTGCTTTCAGTGTTTGCGCTTTGGGCACATGTCGTCACGGTGTGAGGCTGAGAACCTTTGTGGCGATTGTGGATGTCCTCTTCGTGAGGAACATACATGCACCCCACCACCTCGGTGCGTTAATTGTCCTGGCATCCACTCGCCTAGATCCTCAGACTGCCCCACATATGAGAAGGAGAAGAAGATACAAGAACTCAAAACTTCGGATCGGCTCTCTTATTCTGAGGCCAGGAAGAAGAGTGACCGCCTCCATCCCGTGCCGTTGACCACTTTGTTTGCCTCAGTTGTGTCCACTCCTTCTGCAGTATCCTCACCCCTATCCTGTCCCCCCCTCTGCCTCCTCCCCATCCGGGGTCTCTGCCTCCGCCTCCCAAATCCCTCCCTTCCAAATCATCCTCCCCCGTGGCCCCCGTCCCCTCTGCCCCAGGGGCCACCCTTCCTCCTCCTCCTCCCTCCCCCCCTCCGCCGCCTGAGAAGCGATCATCTTCTCAGGCATCTATCGGGGAAACGTTCCGGACCCCAGCTTCAGAGGTCCGGCGTTCCAAAACCGAGCCCGCGTGTGACGACCTTCTTCGGGTCCAGCCCACCATCCCTGTGCCTCCTCAGACTTCCAAGAAGGCCTCCAAGAAGGCCTCCAAGAAGGCCTCCAAGAAGGCCTCCAAGAAGGCCTCCAAGAAGGCCTCCAAGAAGGCCTCCAAGAAGGCCTCCAAGAAGGCCTCCAAGAAGGCCTCCAAGAAGGCCTCCAAGAAGGCCTCCAAGAAGGCCTCCAAGAAGGCCTCCAAGAAGGCCTCCAAGAAGGCCTCCAAGAAGGCCTCCAAGAAGGCCTCCAAGAAGGCCTCCAAGAAGGCCTCCAAGAAGGCCTCCAAGAAGGCCTCCAAGAAGGCCTCCAAGAAGGCCTCCAAGAAGGCCTCCAAGAAGGCCTCCAAGAAGGCCTCCAAGAAGGCCTCCAAGAAGGCCTCCAAGAAGGCCTCCAAGAAGGCCTCCAAGAAGGCCTCCAAGAAGGCCTCCAAGAAGGCCTCCAAGAAGGCCTCCAAGAAGGCCTCCAAGAAGGCCTCCAAGAAGTCTCTATCCCCCTCTCCACCCTGGTGCGTTTCGTCTGACGCTCCATCCGTGAGTTGCTGGTCCCAGCCGTCCTCAGTTTCGCCGGGACGCTCTGCTGCCAGGCGCTCAGCTAGCCTCTTGTCGACAAATGATGCTGCCCCTCCTACACAACCAGGGACAGCGGCCGCAGCTGGCGATGACTCGATGGAACAGGATCCGCCTCCCGTCGGTAGTAGCGTTGTTCCCTCGAAACCTGGCACTCTGCGGCCGTCGAGGTGACCAGCTCTTCCCTCGTCTCGTTCCCTCTTTTTTGACTAGCGATGGCCTTGTTACATTGGAACATAAGAGGTATTCGATCTAATGGGGAGGAACCAAAACTGCTCCTCTGCCTGCACTGTCCGCTCGTCCTTGGTCTCCAGGAAACCAAGTTGCGCCCGACTGACCGTATTGCCTTTACCCACTATACCTCGGAGCGGTATGACCTCACCCCTGTGGACGGTATCCCAGCTCATGGTGGGATCATGTTGCTCGTTCGGGACGATGTCTATTACCATCCCATCCCATTGACCACCCCACTCCAAGCAATAGCTGTCCGTATTACTCTTTCTGCTTTTACTTCCTTCTTCGTACCTACAATCGCGTCTGGACCGAAGGTCAGGTCCCCATGCGTTGGCGTGACGCTGTCGTTGTTCCTATACCCAAACCCAGGAAGGATAGACACCTTCCTTCTAGTTACCGCCCCATTTCTCTTACAAGCTGTGTCTGTAAGGTGATGGAGCACATGGTTCATGCTCGGTTAGTTTGGATTCTTGAATCTCGACGGCTACTTACCAATGTCCAATGCGGATTTTGTCGCCGCCGCTCTGCTGTTCACCACCTTGTGACCTTGTCGACATTCATCATGAACAACTTTTTGCGAAGGCGTCAAACGGTAGTCGTGTTCTTCGATTTGGAGAAGGCTTATGATACCTGTTGGAGAGGAGGTATCCTCCGCACTATGCACAGGTGGGGCCTACGCGGTCGCCTGCCCCTGTTGATTGATTCCTTTTTAACGGATCGAAAGTTTAGGGTACGTGTGGGTTCTGTATTGTCCGACGTCTTCCTCCAGGAGAACGGAGTGCCTCAGGGCTCCGTCATGAGTGTAGCCCTTTTTGCCATCGCGATCAATCCAATTATGGATTGCATTCCACCTAATGTCTCAGGCTCCCTCTTTGTCGATGACTTCGCTATCTACTGCAGTGCCCTGAGATCATGCCTCCTGGAGTGCTGCCTTCAGCGTTGTCTAGACAGCCTATACTCGTGGAGCGTGGCAAATGACTTCCAGTTCTCTGAAGAGAAGACGGTTTGTATCAACTTTTGGCGATATAAAGCGTTCCTTCCGCCATCCTTACATCTCGGTCCTGTTGTTCTCCCATTCGTGGAAACAACTAAGTTTCTAGGGCTCACATTGGATAAGAAACTGTGTTGGTCTCCGCATGTCTCTTATTTGGCGGCCCGTTGTACACGTTCCCTTAATGTCCTCAGAGTTCTTAGCGGTTCATCTTGGGGAGCAGATCGCACTGTCCTGCTTCGCTTGTATCTATCCATAGTCTGATCAAAGCTGGATTATGGGAGCTTCGTCTACCCGTCTGCTCGGCCATCCCTCTTACGCCGTCTCAACTCCATCCACCATCGAGGGTTACGTCTTGCGACCGGAGCCTTCTACACTAGTCCTGTTGAGTCTTTATGCTGAAGCTGCCGAATTACCATTGACCTACCGGCGCGACATACTGCTGTGTCGGTATGCCTGCCAGGTGTTGTCTATACCTGACCACCCCTCTTACCAGTCCTTCTTCGCCGATTCTCTCGACCGTCAGTACGGGTTGTATGTGTCTGCCCTGCTGCCCCCTGGAGTCCGCTTCCGTCGCCTGCTTCGACAATTGGATTTTGCCCTCCCTACCACCTTCATAGAGGGTAAGAGCCCGACACCACCTTGGCTCCAGGCTCTGGTTAATATTTATCTCGACCTCAGCTCACTCTTGCAGGAGGGTACTCCGGCTGCAGTGTATTGCTCACGGTTTGTCGGACTTCGTGCTCGACTTGCCGGTCACACCTACATTTACACTAATGGCTCGAAAACTGACGATGGTGTCGGCTGTGCCTTTGTCGTCGGTGCCGTCACCTTTAAATGCCGGCTCCTCGAGCTTTATGGCTGAGCTTTTTGCTCTCCATCAGGCCGTTCAGTATGCCCGGCGCCACCGCCATTCATCGTATGTACTCTGCTCTGACTCGCTCAGTGCTCTTCAGAGCCTTTGAGCTCACTATCCGGTCCATCCCTTGATTTAACGAATACAGCAGTCCCTCCGTTCTTTCGCTGACAATGGTTCTCCTGTCCGCTTTCTGTTGGTTCCCGGACATGTAGGAGTGCCTGGGAATGAGGCTGCAGATGCTGCAGCCAAGGCTGCAGTCCTCCTGCCTCGGCCAGCCTTCCATTGTGTCCCGTCATCTGACGTTCATGGGGATGTTTGTTCGAGGCTTGTGTCGTTCTGGTGGGATGCTTGGTCATCCCTCCAAGGAAACAAGCTCCGGGCAGTAAAACCGCTCCCAACTGCTTGGACAACCTCCTCCCGACCATCTCGGTGAGAGGTGGTCCTTCTGACCAGGTTGCGAATTGGGCATTGTCGGTTTAGCCACCGCTACCTGCCCTCCGGTGACCCAGCCCCGCAGTGCCCTTGTGGTCAGGCATTAACAGTGCGCCATGTTTTATTGTCATGTCCCCGCTTTAGTCAATCTCGTGTTGTCCTGTCCCTGCCATCTACTTTACCGAATGTTTTAGATGATGACGCTCGAGCAGCTGCTCGTGTTCTGCGTTTTATAACTTTCTTTGGCTTGTCCAAAGACATCTAACCTTTTTACTTATTTTATCTGCATCTTTGTCAGTTCTTTCTGGTGTCCCCCCCCTCCCCTTGAGTTTTACTAGATTCCATGTGCTTTAACAACAGTGAGTGGGCACTAACGACCTCAGTAGTTGAGCGCCCTTTACCCCCCCCCCCCCCCACACAAAAAAAAATGATGATACCACAAATACATGAAGTGATAATTTTGCAACATGAAGTCACCCAAGCAATTAATTCTACTCACAATTGGAAAGCCCCTGGATATGATAAAATAGCAAATTTCTGGCTAAAGAAGTTCACCTCAATACATTCACATCTAACTAAATTATTTAACAATTACATTGCAGACCCATACCCATTCCCTGATACACTTGCACATGGAATAACCTATCTGAAACCTGAAGATCAAGCAGACACAGCAAACACAGCTAAATATCACCCCATAACATGCCTACCAACAATCTACAAAATATTAACTACAGTCATTACACAGAAATTAATGACACAACACAGAACAAAATTGTAAATGAACAAAAAGGCTGCTGCAAAGGAGCATGAGGATGTGAAGAGCAACTGATAATAGATACAGAGGTGACATATCTAGCTAAATCTAAACAAAGGTCGCTGCACTATGCATACATTGATTACCAAAAAGCTTTTGATAGTGTACCCCACTCATGGTTACTACAGATACTGGAAATCTACAAAGTAGATCCTAAATTAATACAGTTCCTAAAAATAGTAATGAAAAATTGGAAAACCACACTTAATATCCAAACTAATTCAGATATCACATCACAGCCAATACAGATTAAGCGTGGAATATACCAAGGAGACTCATTAAGTCCTTTCTGTTTCTGTCTTGCTCTGAACCCACTATCCAACATGCTAAATAATACAAATTATGGATATAATATTACTGGAACATACCCACACAAAATCACACATTTGCTATACATGGATGATCTAAAACTACTGGCAGCAGCCAATCAACAACTCAACCAATTACTAAAGATAATAGAAGTATTCAGCAATGATATAAATATGGCTTTTGGAACAGACAAATGTAAGAAAAATAGCATAGTCAAGGGAAAACACACTAAACAAGAAGATTACATATTGGATAATCACAGCGACTGCATAGAAGCGATGGAAAAAACAGATGCCTATAAATATCTAGGATATAGACAAAAAGTAGGAGTAGATAATACAAATATTAAAGAACTAAAAGAAAATTATAGACAAAGACTAACAAAAATACTGAAAACAGAATTGACAGCAAGAAACAATACAAAAGCTATAAATACTTATGCTATACCATTATTGACCTACTCATTTGGAGTAGTGAAATGGAGTAAGACAGATCTAGAAGCACACCATACACTTACACGATCACAATCCCACAAATATAGAATACATCACATACATTCAACAACAGAAAGATTCACATTAAGCAGAAAGGAAGGAGGAAGGGGATTTATCAACACAAAAAACCTACATTATAGACAGGTAGACAATTTAAGAAAATTCTTTATAGAATGCGCAGAAACTTTCCTATAAAAAGTCAAAACTAAACATAAAACCAAAACATTGGTTACACAGGGGATTAGAAAGTCATCAGACACTCTCAGAAAGTTAAATAAATCAGCCAGGAAGAATGTAGTACTGAAAGCACATGTGAAATGTTATAGAAGCCTGTACAAGAAAGTAATAATTGCAGCTAAGAAGCTTGATAATGATACCTATATTGAGAAAGGGAACAACAAAATGAAGTCAACTTGGGAGGTAATAAATAAAAATATAGGTAGACACAAAAGAAGAGATAACAGCTTTGTCATTAAAAGTGGGGGTAAAACTGTTAAGGACTCCCATCAGATTGCCAACATATTTAATGAACATTTCACAAATATAGCCATAAATTTAATTAAAACTAAATGCAATTCCAATAGCAAGGTAAAAATCCCCATGAATGACATGACAATGTTCCTTTATCCAGTAACTGATTCAGAGGTACTAAATGCTATAAATAAGCTAAAAAATAAAATGTCATGTGGGTGTGATGGGATTCCTGACAGTCATTAAGCAAAGTGCAGGAAACATAGCCTCGCTTCTCACTGAAATTATAAATGAATCTTTTAAGACAGGGGTGTTTCCATCAAAACTTAAAATGTCTACTACAAAGCCACTTTAGTAACTTTAGGCCTTTATCAATGTTGTCAGGTTTCTCAAAAATAATAGAAAGAATAATGTATCAGAGACTATACAAATTTCTTACTAAGAATAGAATATTGGTTAATGCACAAAATGGTTTCCGTAAAAATAAATCAACTGAAACAGCTATCTTCAATTTTTTTGCAACTTGTTCTAAATTCCATAAACAGAAAGGAATTAAATTGTGGATTGTTTTTGGATTTAGCAAAGGCCTTTGATGTCATTGACCATAAGTTACTGCTTAGGAAGTTATATGCCTATGGGTTACGTGGAGTTGCCCACAAATGGTATGAATCATATGTCAGACAGGTATCAGAAGGTGGAGATAAGCCAGGCAGATAGGACATATTCATCAAGATTAGAGAGAGTTTTGTATGGAGTACCCCAGGGATCTGTATTAGGGCCATTACTGTTTTTAATATTTATCAATGACCTACCAAGTAAACTCTCTGAAGCAGAGGCAGTACTGTTTGCTGATGATACAAGTCTGTCTGTTAAAGCAAATAGTGAAGCCGACTTACAGGAAAAAGTCACATTAGCAACAGACGAAGCAGACAGATGGTTTAATGAAAACACTCATTGTGAATGCCAAAAAAACGTGGATCAACTTCAGACATATTACAAATTAAAAAAAACTAACCTTACAGTAGAACTGGGTAAGTGTAAGATTGAACAAGCATCATACACTAAATTCTTGGGAGTATGGTTTGATGAACACTTAAGATGGAAAAAGCATGTAACATCATTGAACAAAAAATTGAGCCAAACATGTTGTATACTTAGAATGCTTAAAAGCTCATGTAATATTAAAACAGTGTTATGTGTTTATTTCTCATTCATGCACAGTTTATTAAGATACAGCATACAGTTTTGGGGAAACATCAGTCTAACAAAACAGTCATTTAAATTACAAAAGAAGGCAGTCCGAATAATAAAAGGTATAGGCTATAGAGACTCTTGTAGGCAAGCT
Source organism: Schistocerca americana (assembly GCF_021461395.2). Taxonomy (NCBI): domain Eukaryota; kingdom Metazoa; phylum Arthropoda; class Insecta; order Orthoptera; family Acrididae; genus Schistocerca; species Schistocerca americana. The sequence continues at coordinate 66,606,732 of NC_060121.1, forward strand.
TTGAAAGAATTAAAAATCATGACACTACCATCTTTATACATATATGAAAGCATATGCTTCTTAAAAGAACACGATGAATTTTCTACATTACACAGAGAATTTCACAACTACGAAACAAGGAATAGGAATGATTTCCACAGAGAAATTCATAAAACAGCTATGTATCACAAAAGTGTACTATACCAACCCAAAATCCTCTTCAGTGCTCTCCCCAAAGAACTAAAAATACGAAAACTGTACATATTTAAAAGAGAATTAAAAAACATGTTATTGAGCAATAGTTTTTACAGTATTGAAGAGTTCATGAATCGTTGACAATAAAAGCGCAGTTATTATTTCCCTGACATAATAAATGTGTGTAATAGCTCTTACTTAAATACTTGATGTTTCTATGAAAGTGTGAAACAGTATTAATGTAAGAATGTAAATAATCTTTGATGTGAGAATCACTAACTTTTTTTTTTGTACATTGTTATCCTACTTGTATATTTTTATGTTAACGTTCTAAAAGTTCTATTAAAATTGTAATGTCTAAGTGACAAGTAAATTCGGTTACAAATTTTCATGTATATGTATTATAAATTCTAATGTTTATTGACAAGCCCTATGTCATTTCGATGAAGTACTACAAGGACGCTAATAAATTGAATTGAATTGAACAAAGCAATCACTTATATAAATACATCGGCTACGCCACTGCAATTTCATAAACACTTCTACAACCCTTTAGATCACACAACATCAACAGATACAAAGAACGTAAATTGCAAAAAGAAAACACTACACGCAAGCACTCGTATCATCTAACACAGCCACACATCGATCAAGACGCATCCAACACATGGCTAAGAAAAGGCAATATATACAGTGAGACGGAAGGATTCATGATTGCAATACAGGATCAAACAATAAACACCAGATATTACAGCAAGCATACTATTAAAGATCCCAATACCACAACGGATAAATGCAGACTTTGCAAACAACAAATAGAAACAGTAGACAACATCACAAGTGGATGTACAATACTAGCAAATACAGAATACCCCCAGAAGACATTACAATGTAGCAAAACTAATACATCAACAGCTTGCCATACAACATAAACTGATCAAACACGTTCCCACATACAAGTATGCACCACAAAATGTACTGGAGGATGATGAATGCAAATTATACTGGAACAGAACCATTATAAAAGATAAAACACCACCACATAACAAATCGGACATCATACTCACCAATAAAAAGGAATCAACACAACTAATCGAAATATCCATTCCCAATACAACAAATATACAAAAAACAGGAGAAAAAATTGAAAAATTCATCCAACTGGCTGAGGAAGTCAAGGACATGTGGCATCAGGATTAAGTTGACATAGTACCAATTATACTAACAACTACAGGAGTCATACCACACAGTATCCACCAGTACATCAACGCAATACAGCTACATCCAACCTTATATATACAACTACAGAAATCCGTAATTGATACATGTTCAATTACCCGAACATTCCTAAATGCAATGTAACATATACCATACAGTTAAAAGGAAGTCACGCTTGATCAAGGTCCGCGTCACTTTCCATTTTTAACCAGACATAACGTCTGAGACAGGAAAGAGAAATAATAATAATAATAATAATAATAATAATAATAATAATAATAATAATAATCCCCGTGGTGGCCCGGGAAAGGAATAGGCCTGCGGTATGTTCTGCCAGTCGTAAAAGGCGACAAAAAGAACAAACCACTAATAGGGCTAACCCCCCCCCTTTTAGTGTGATTACTTGGTTCAGGACAGAACTAAAGAAGCCTCGGAATAGCGCCGTCATGGTCGGGGACGACGCTTCAACCCTATGCCCGCCCACAATGGTAACGACACTGCTAGCCAACTGGAAAATGATTTAAATCCAAATAGAGGTGTTTTGCAGGATATGCTTCCTGCAACCACCCTAGAAGGAAAACAAAGACAGAGGATGAGATGAGCAGATGAAGTTAATCGACACCTCATGTTCTGTTACTACCAAGCAACAAACCTAGGAACCAACACAACTGGATACAGATCACAAGTATACACAACATTTATTACCAGATACCCGGAATTAAAATTTTTAACAGAACAATGACTAGCTGATCAGATCCGTGTAATAATAAAAAAATAACAGGATACCCCAGTCAGAATTAGAAAACATCAAACAAGTACAACAAATACTGGAACAAAATAATGTGCAATAAGAATAAGAAGAAGAAGAAGAAAATTCAGTAATGGACTCAAACATCCCAGAGCAAACAAACAAAGAACAACACGCATCAATTAAACAATCAGAGGAAAACAAATTCTCAAGACAGCCACCAGAACAAGCACAAATAGAACACGAAGAGACACACGTGTTAGATATAGAAGAGAAATTGCGGCTGACATATATAGAATACAAAGACACAAATACAGACATCAGACCATTCTTGCATAGACCGCCAAATAACCCACAAGTCGAAACAACAATGAAAACTATCAACACAATCATACACAACAAAATAAACGAAAATACAACTATGGAAGAGTTACAACTACTGGTTTATATAGGAGCACTCACTACACTAAATATACACACTAGCCAGAGATCAAAACAAACCAACACACAGAAGAAACCCACAAAACCAGCATGGCAACACAGGCTACAGATAAGAATAGAAAAACTGAGAAGACATTTATAAGAAATGAAATATCAGACAAAAAACGAAAAAGGTTAGGTAAAATCTCACAACAAGAAGCAATAGAGCAATTAGATGAAAAGAAGCAGAAATTACAAGCATTGGCCAAACGACTTAGAAGATACAAAAAAGTGAAAATAGAAGGAAACAAAACCAAACATTCAACACAAACCAAAAGAGATTTTACCAAACAATAGATAACACACACATTAAAATAGACAATCCACCAAACATAACAGACATGGAACACTTCTGGAGCAACATATGGTCAAACCCGGTACAACATAACAGGCATGCACCGTGGATACAAGCAGAAACAGACACATACAAGATGATACCACAAATGCCTGAAGTGATAATTTTGCAACATGAAGTCACCCGAGCAATTAATTCTACACACAATTGGAAAGCCCCTGGAAATGATAAAATAGCAAATTACTGGCTAAAGAAGTTCACCTCAACACATTCACATCTAACTAAATTATTTAACAATTACATTGCAGACCCATACCCATTCCCTGATACACTTGCACATGGAATAACCTATCTGAAACCTGAAGATCAAGCAGACACAGCAAACACAGCTAAATATCACCCCATAACATGCCTACCAACAATCTACAAAATATTAACTACAGTCATTACACAGAAATTAGTGACAAATACAACACAGAACAAAATTATAAATGAAGAACAAAAAGGCTGTTGCAAAGGAGCACGAGGATGTAAAGAGCAACTGATAATAGATACAGAGGTGACATATCAAGCTAAAACGAAACAAAGATCGCTACACTACGCATACATTGATTACCAAAACGCCTTTGATAGTGTACCCCACTCATGGTTACTACCGATATTGGAAATATACAAAGTAGATCCTAAATTGATACAGTTTCTAAATATAGTAATGAAAAACTGGAAAACCACACTTAATATCCAAACAAATTCAGATATCACATCACAGCCAATACAGATTAAGTGTGGAATATACCAAGGAGACTCATTAAGTCCTTTCTGTTTCTGTCTTGCTCTGAACCCACTATCCAACATGCTAAATAATACAAATTATGGATATAATATTACTGGAACATACCCACACAAAATCACACATTTGCTATACATGGATGATCTAAAACCACTGGCAGCAACCAATCAACAACTCAACCAATTACTAAAGATAACAGAACTATTCAGCAATGATATAAATATGGCTTTTGGAACAGACAAATGTAAGAAAAATAGCATAGTCAAGGGAAAACACACTAAACAAGAAAATTACGTATTGGATAACCACAGCGACTGCACAGAAGCGATGGAAAAAACAGATGCCTATAAATATCTAGGATACAGGCAAAAAATAGGAATAGATAATACAAATATTAAAGAAGAACTAAAAGAAAAATATAGACAAAGACTAACAAAAATACTGAAAACAGAATTGACAGCAAGAAACAAGACAAAAACTATAAATACTTATGCTATACCAATATTGACCTACTCATTTGGAGTAGTGAAATGGAGTAACACAGACCTAGAAGCACTCAATACACTTACACGTTCACAATGCCACAAATATAGACTACATCACATACATTCAGCAACAGAAAGATTCACATTAAGCAGAAAGGAAGGAGGAAGGGGATTTATCGACATAAAAAAACCTACATTATAGACAGGTAGACAATTTAAGAAAATTCTTTCTAGAATGAGCAGAAACTAGCAGAATACACAAAGCAATCACTCATACAAATACATCGGCTACACCACTGCAATTTCATAACGACTTCTACAACACTTTAGATCACATAACATCAACAGATACAAAGAACGTAAATTGCAAAAAGAAAACACTACACGCAAGCACCCGTATCATCTAACACAGCCACACATCGATCAAGACGCATCCAACACATGGTTAAGAAAAGACAATATATACAGTGAGACGGAAGGATTCGTGATTGCAATACAGGATCAAACAATAAACACCAGATATTACAGTAAGCACATTATTAAAGACCCCAATACCACAACAGATAAATGCAGACTTTGCAAACAACAAATAGAAACAGTAGATCACATCACAAGTGGATGTACAATACTAGCAAATACAGAATATCCCAGAAGACATGACAATGTAGCAAAAATAATACATCAACAACTTGCCTTACAACATAAACTTAAAAAACAACACGTTCCCACATACAAGTAAGCACCACAAAATGTACTGGAGAATGATGAATACAAATTATACTGGAACAGAACCATTATAACAGATAAAACAACACCACATAACAAACCTGACATCATACTCACCAATAAAAAGAAGAAATTAACACAACTAATCGAAATATCCATACCCAATACAACAAATATACAAAAGGAAACAGGAGAAAAAATTGAAAAATACATCCAACTGGCTGAGGAAGTCAAGGCCATGTGGCATCAGAATAAAGTTGACATTATACCAATTATACTATCAACTACAGGAGTCATACCACACAATATCCACCAGTACATCAATACAATACAGCTACATCCAACTTTATATATACAATTACAGAAATCCGTAATTGTTGATACATGTTCAATTACCCGAAAGTTCCTAAATGCAATATAACATATACTGTACAGTTAAAAGGAAGTCACGCTTGATCAAGGTCCGCGTCATTTCCCATTTTTAACCAGACTTAACGTCTGAGAAAGTAAAGAAATAATAATAATAATAATAATAATAATAATAATAATAATAATAATAATCATCCATCTTTGACATGACAAATGTAATTAAATAGGGATATACTCAAATATGGATACAATACATATTTCTGCAAATAATAAGTTTCCTAACAGATTAATTGCAAGACAAATGACTTACATAGTTCAGTGAATGACAGACAATTAACAACAAATACATGAAACAGTAATGCAACAGTTGCACAGTGTGGCATATGTATACTTTACAGTTAATTTCTAGTTCACTCTTGCAGGGAAATTTGGTCATTTGTCACATACTCAAGGAACTCTTGAGAAGAGTAAATTAGTTTACTTTTCATCTACCTCGAAAGACTAGTTTTAAAATTAATTACTTTTACTGTGTAGGCATTTTCAGGCAGTTTCTTGAAGTAGACAGTACCAAGATATTGGTAACTTATGTATCTTTGCAACTCTAGCATATGTCACATTGTGTGTCCACTTAAGTTATTGTAATGAACTGCTATCCTTAAGTCAAATATACTCAGATTCTCTTTAAGGAGGACAAGGCAGTTGTAAATATACAGACAAGGCGCAGTCATATTTAGTTTCTTAAAATCTCCACATGATTCATATGGGCTTAGCCCTGTTATGTATCGTATGGATTTGTTTTGCCATTTAAACACTTACTTTGAGCCTACGGAATTGCCCTAGAATACTGTTTTGTTGTCATGACTGGGAGCACTCAGATTACTTTAATGCACCCAAACAAATTATGAAAGTTGTTGCATGTTTCAGTAAGTAAATATAAATAGTTCACTAATTTTCTATCTATCTATAAACCGAAGTCCCCTGCTCTCTTGTTTATGTATGTCCAGGCTAGTCAGTATAAAAACCTCTTCAGTATTTCCTCAGTCTAGCAGTTCTTGGAGACAATAACAGGCAAAAATCGTCTAGATTCCCAAGATGATTGAACCACATGTATACACACAATTAAGGTCGTACAGAGTGCAAAGACCAAGTCATACCAGTACTTGTCTGTTTTTTGTGTGTGCAACATACAGTGTGTTAGTTTTAACTAAATAATTGAGATATCTCGAAAACTACGCATCAAATGAATATAATTCCAATTTGTTTCTCTCGCAGGACGACATCCAACGAAACTACACTCGACCCACCACCCCCACCCTCCCTGTGCGTGGTTGGCGTGGGCGACTTTGAAATCTTCAGTGGGCATCTCCATTTTTTAATGACAGATTACGATTATACAGCAAAATCTACATATATTTTCTGTCAGAATTTTGTTCGTTTCGCCACAGATGGCGCTATAATCGGAGGAATTGAAATTGGTACACAATTGTAATTTACGACGTGCTGCTCAATGGCCTTCGAAAATCCAATGGCACATGGGACCCCCAGCTCCATGCTGGAAGCATAGAAGAGGCCAGTATTTCATAACTTCTGACTGAAACGCCATTTGCAACGTTCTATTCCTCAAACATGTCAAGCAGGGGACTACATGATGCGCCGTTGTGGCCATGTAGCAAACTACGATCTATCATAATAGGCAGTACACAGTGACCATAGCTCAGGACAAATAACGGCTCTAAACGTCACAATACTTCCGCAGTGTTTGCCTGCACACCTAGCTATAATTGGAACAGACGAGCAACTGGAGGTTGAATGCTGCAGCCACAGAAAAATTGAAATGATCCTGATTTATGTAGAATGGAGGAGAACCGTTGAGGCTGCTGTTGCCTTGTATGCTGAGCGTCTTCCAAAGAAAGCTCGCTGTCGCTCGTTATTTCACAAGGCTGTGAACGCCTTTACGTCTGATGGCAGCGTACAGATCAGCGAAATGAACAAAGCATACTTGTTACATGAGAAGCTAATGAAATAGCAGTACTAGGGGCAGCACACGACAACCCATCGGATGAGCGCCCGGGAATTAAATCATGATGCCGGTTTTGCCGTAGGTGATATCGTTAAAATACTGGATCCTCATGGGTATCACCCATAGCATGTGTCACTGCATCAGGAACTTCACGGGGGAGATTTCCGTAACTGGGTACTATTTCATGAATGGGCACATCTACAAATGGAAACGACTACCATCACGTTGATAGCTGAGGTACTATTATCTGATGAGTCTACACTCACAAAGCATGGCAGCTTTAACTGGCATAACACGCATTACTGTAGTGTAAACAATTCCCCACATGTTGTGGCAAGCTCACCATCGGCGTCCTAGGGCACAAACTCGTGGGTCCGTATTCTATCGATAGTACACTGGACTAAAGGCCGAACGTTTTTGGAACGGGAAATACCGGTACTACTGCAGGATGTTGCCCTGGACGTTTCACAACGTATGTGGTTTCAGCATAACTGTTGCCCTGCACATTATGCAACTGAAGCATGGGAGGTATTAGACTGTGTTTTCAATGGTTGGTGGTTCGGCAGAGGTGGTCCTGTTAAGTCACAGCCACAGTTGCACATAGAGTACTCCCCTCTTAGATGTGTCGAAAGAATATAACATTGCTAGTGGGGTTTCCAATAACAAGTTAGGAAATACTGGACTGTCCTCACCTTGCAGCAAGGACGTGGGGTCTCACATGCCATTGGATATTCAATGGCCATTGAGAAGCATATCGTAAATTATGATACAGTACCCATTTCTTTTCCTGCGCTTACAGCGCAATCTGTGGCGAAACGAACAAAATGCTTAGATAAGCGTATGTAAATTTTGCTATAGAATTGGGATCTGTAATGGAAAGTGGGAGCTCCCATCGAAGATTCCACAGTTGTTCCTGCCACCCACAAACAGGTTCGAGTTTGGGGCTCGGGTGTGGTATCACAGGATTGGAATTCTATCTTTCTTGATCCAATATGTGGTTTGAAGTATCTTTCATTGTTTTCAGTTAAAATGAACACCCTGTATATGGAACAATGACACCCACTATCTAAAAGTAAATTAACAAGTGCACACAGTCTCCAAGGAAAATGGAGAGTATTATAGGGTATCAGTCAACTCTCTCACAGATGAACTGTTAGTCATTACACGACAGTTACCATTTCACCCCTTGAATCCTCCTTAGAGATGGCCTTAAAGGCCACACAGTGCATCCCTCAGACCCTTCTGGGTGGCACTCGCATCACAGTGTGCAGACATCTTAGATCTGAGCCCCACTAACTCCACCATCTGAACAATTTGCCTCGTCCTTCATCAGGCCGATAACTTTTTTTTTGTGCTATTTAAAGATAATTAGTATCCGCATATCCAGATGTGTCGAATTAATGATTACTTTACCTAATTACTTCACATGGATTACAGCCTTTCACCCAGTAGATGACTCTGACTGTATCAGTATCAAGTTACTTGGTATTGAACAAGTTTTTATTCGCAAACTCTCAGTGAAAACGGGACCTGTGGCGTTTCGAGAGGTACTGACAGAGCTTTCGCAAACTTCGAACTCCTGAGTGACTAGTCTTTTATCGTAGGACCGGTCCGAAATTGGACCTGGTAATGTAATGTCTTACACAATAACACCCATCTCACAGGTAAAGTAAATGAATTTCATGATATTCTTAAACATATTGCATGCTTTTTTAAAAACAGAATTGTTTATTTTTTTTAATCTTTCTCAAAACACTCGTCATCACAAGAGCCCTCTTCCACAGGGCTTCGGCAGGTTCGTGCGTGGCTATCATGGGGCCCCAGTCTTTGCAGCATTTTTTCTCCTGCCGTGATGCATGTCTATCCTCTTGCTATTGCTTTCCCCTCCCTTGCGAAACATGCCTGGGGTGTTACTGGGAATGTTCCGCATTGTCCGTAGTTGACATAAGAACAGTCTCACCACTGTTTTTCATTCCCTTTTCTTTCCTTGCTTCCCTTCCCTCTTCCTACCCTTCCTCCACTTAAGGCGTCTGAGATTCCTCGTTCTCTTCTTCCTCCCTGTGCGCTCCTGAGGGCCAGTCCACACATTTGACACGTAACAGGTGACGGGGTAATGTGTAATTCACAGCCCCAGGTCGACAGGTAGGGTTCATACATACCACCTGGTAGAGGCCAGGCCCAGGGAGGGGTGATTGTCTGAGCTTCTATCTTCTGAAATTGCTGACTGGTCCTTCAGTCAGGTGTTTGGGAGGTGTGTCCTGAAAAGTGCACCAGCTAAGGCAGGTGCACCCCTTTTGAAGGGGGCCCCCGGTTGGAAGGTGTGTGCCATTAGAGACACTAGCAGTCGTGGGGATTTTCTTGCAATGAACCAATTGTCTTCACAATCAACGTCTACAAGACGTAAACGGAACGAGGCTAATGATTCAAAGACCCTTCCAGCTGCACCACGGTTCCTAGTGGTCTCTCGTGTTGAAGACAGTCAATCCTTTGCAATGGTAAATGTGTTTATTATTCAGAAAAGTGTTGATGTCATTGCTGGCCCTTTGAAATCCTGCTCTCATTTACGGAATGGCATTTCGCTTTTGGGGCCACATCTGATTCACAAGCACGTCTGCTTAGCCCCTCGCTTCTCCATGGCTATCCTGTTTGCGTTGAGGTCTATTAATCCTGCATTCTTCCCATGGTGTTGTTTACACTAGGTTGCTTGATGGTCTGATGGAGAACAAAATCCAATCTTACTTTTCCGATCAGGGTGTCATTGCCGTCCATCGGATGATAAAAAATGTGGAGACCTCCTTAGTGCCTACCTGCAGTCCTTTTCTCATCTTTGACAGTGGTGCCTCCATCCAAGATCAACGTAGGCCATGAAATCATCACAGTCAAATCATTCATTCCAAACCTGATGCTCTGGTAGCATTGTTATCATTCCAGTCACACTAGAACATACTGTTGACACCCTGCCAAATGTGTAACCTGTGGTAGGGATGTGCATGAGGGCGATTGCCCGCTGCCTCCTCCCTGCTGTGTCATGCCGCCACCTCTTGGGATTGCCCCATGTATCTTGATGAACGGGCTGTCCAGGAGATCTGGGTCAAGGAAAAAGTGCCTTAACTAGTTGCACGCAAGTTACTGGCTAGTTGCAAACCCTAGGTTCTCCCATCTGACATTAGGTTCTGTTCGTATTACCTCCTCAATCCATAAAGTACATGGCCACACAGACACGCGACATCCAGTTCAGTTCTGAGGTTTTGAAATCGCCAAGTGTCAAGGTAGCATCGCCATCACCCTGTACAGCTGAGCAACAAGCCATCATACTGTCGCCACAAGGGGCAACACCACAAGCTAAACAGCTGGTAGGTCAGAAAGGACAGTAGTAGTACTCCCGTGAATACTTCCTACGTCCCTCCAGCCAAACATCACATGAGTATTCCTCTGCTAATGGCAAAGGCGTAAAGAATTCCAACAAAGTTAAAAGGTCTTCCCCATCGTCGACTCGAAGATTATCTTACACGGTGTTGCCACATGATAACATGTTGTTATAGCCTGACCAGCCTCTGTCGCTGGCACGCATGGGCAACCATTTTTCTCTGTTGGACTCAACAAACTGACATCACAAGCAAGCTGATTGTTCTATGGACCCCATGGAGCAGGATCATCTTGCTTCTATGCTCTGTAGCAGCGAGTCTTCGCCAGCTGCCACTCGGCAGCTGCTGAGGTGACACCCATTTATTTCTTTATCATAAAGACTCTTCTGCAATGGAGCATTCACGGCCTTCGGTCCCACAAAGAGGATTTACAGCTGCATTTAGAATCACAGTGTCCCCTTGTACTGTGCCTTCAGGGAACAAAATTGCTTACTCAGGACTGCTTTTGTGCTCTCACATTTCGTCCCAGTTCGTTTCGACCTTCCCCTGAGTTCGGCAATCAGTCTCATGGGGGCGTTAATGCTGCTCATATGGGATGACATTCCCCCCAGGGGGTCCACAACTCTTTTGTGGACACATGCGTAGCAAGCACGGGACCCCGAGCTAATGTGGCCCTCCTTCCTTTCCAGGCTGCATACCTTCCCTTTCCGCATCCTTCCCCGTCCCCCATCTTGCCCCCCCCCCCCCTCACCTCTGGCTCTTTCCTTCCCTTTCTCCCCCTCTGGGAGTATGGTTTGTGCCTACGTCCGGAGACGGACGCTCGAAACTGTTACAAATTCCTTGCTTTCTAACTTGCAAGTCTTCGTCCTTCCTCTGTCCTTCTCTTTTCCTTCCCTCTTCTCTTTGCCCTTTTCTCCACTGCGGCGTTTGAGACCCCTCTTATTTCCTTTCTCTTTCTCTTTTTTCCTCCCTGTGCGTGTCTGAAGGCCGACCCACGCACTTTCATGCATAGCCGGTGACGGGATAACGCGTAATTCCCCGCCCCGGGTAGACAGGTAGGACACGTACGTACCACCTGGTAACGGCCAGGCCCAGGGAGGGGTGATTACCCGAGCTGATACCTTCCGAAAGTGCCGATTGGTCCCTCCGTCCGTTTGTCGGGAGGTGTGACCTGAGGTGTGAACAATCACCTAAGCCGGGAGTGCCCTCAGTGAGGGCCACCACAAGGGAGGACCGCGCCATCGGAGACACCGGTAATCAAGGGGGATTCTTCCACAATGGTTTCCTCACCTTCCACTATGTCTGCTCACAAACGTAAATTCACTGTCAGCCACAGACAGTTCTTCCATCGTTGCCACAGTTCCTTGTTGTTTCTCGGTCTGACGAAGGTCACGACATCTCCACGGTCAACCCTTTCATTATTCAGAAAGGTGTGGACGCAATTGCAGGTCCTATAAAGTCTTGTTCCCGATTACGGAATGGCACCCTGTTGTTAGAAACAGTCAGTGCCCTCCAGGCACAAAAATTCCTGCGTACTTCTCTGCTCCACATCTTCCCTGTCCAGGTGGAACCGCACCATACCTTAAATTCCTCTCGTGGAGTCGTTTATACACGCTCCCTCGATGGATTGTCTGACGAAGAAATTCAGCACTACCTGTCTGACCAGGGCGTAACCGCTGTTCATACAGTTATGAAAAGGGTTGACACGAACATCATTCCAACCCGCACTGTCTTCTTGACATTTGACAAAGTTCAACTCCCATCGAAAATCAAAGCAGGCTATGAGATAATTTCCGTTCGCCCTTACGTCCCAAACCCTACGCGTTGCTATCGATGTCAGCGGTTCAATCACACCAGCCGGTCCTGTTCCAATCTGGCCAAATGTGTTGTGTGGCAAGGATGCCCATGAGGGTGCTTGTCCACCTCTATCCCCTCGCTGCATCAACAGCATGGGTGACCACGCTGCTTCCTCTCGAGATTGCCCCGTTTTTAAGGACGAAAAGCTCATCCAGGAAATAAGAGTGAAGGAAAACGTGTCGACTTTTGTTGCTCGAAAATTATTCGCCAGTCGACAGCCCACCGTGCCTCAGACAGGAAAATACAGCACTGTCCTTGCTTCTCCTCAGCCAACAAAGGAGGCGGCCACGCAGACTTGCGACCTCACCTTTAGTGCCACGGTCGTCAGATCGGCCAGCGCAATGATCGCCCGTTCAACCTCACCACTCTCGCCTGCTCACTCTCTGGCTCACCCTTCGTCGGGTTCTACTAAATCTCGATCCCAAAAGTCAGACACCAAGACTTCGAAAAAAGAGCATACTCATGAAGAGTTTTTATGTACCGCAACTTCCCAACCATCGGTTCCTCCTTCATCTAAACCTCATACTTCCAAGAAGGCTACAAAGAAACCCAGTTCCTCTCCTTTTCCGCCAAGGCGTGTCCCATCTACAGCACCACCTGGCGGAAATCGCCCTCGGCCGTCTTCTGTGTCGCCGAGGTGCATTGCTGGTGGCCGGTCCACCGGCCGATCGCTGGTGGCAGGAGCTGCTCCTGACCAACCTATGGATCAGGATCTTCTGCCTTCAGCTGAATGCCATTCCATGCTGTTGGTCGCAAGCTCTGAGCAGTCTTTGAGTTGACAGCACCCTTGGTCACATTCCTCCATTTTCTGTTCACCCTATGTCCATTATCCACTGGAATATCTGCGGTATTCGAGCCAATCGGGATGAATTGTCGATCCTCTTATGATCCTACTCGCCGGTCATCTTCTGTCTTCAGGAAACAAAGCTGCGTCCCCATGACTGCTTTGCTCTCCCTCATTTTCAGTCCGTCCGATATGATCTCCCCTATGTTGAAGGCACTCCAGAACATGGAGGACTCATGATTCTTCTCCATGAAACTCTCCATTATTACCCAATCCATTTAAACACTTCCTTCCAAGCTGTCGCCGTCCGTCTTTCCCTTTCCGGATACACGTTCTCTCTTTGTACTGTATACATTCCATCGTCCACACCAATGGTACGAGCTGATCTCCTTCATCTTCTCGGTCAGCTTCCACCCCCCTATTGGACGGTTGGGGACTTAAATGCCCACCACCCGCTTTGGGGATCTCCACATCCTTGTCCACGTGGCTCACTATTGCTAGACGTCTTCCACCAAGCGGATCTAGTTTGCCTCAACACTGGGGTCCCTACATTTTTATCTGCCTCCACAACAAATTTATCTCATTTGGACCTTGCGGTCGGTACTGTTCCGCTAGCTCGGCGCTTCGAATGGTTCGCCCTTGATGATACACACTCGAGTGACCACTTTCCATGTGTCCTTAGACTGCAGCCTCAACTGCCATACATGCGCCCGCGACGCTGAAAGTTTGCCCAAGCTGATTGGACACTTTTTTCATCTCTAGCAACATTCGATGACCGTCACTTTCCCAGCGTCGACGATGAGGTCACCCATATTACCGACGTTATTCTTACAGCTGCGGAACATTCAATACCACACACCTCCGAATTGCCCCGGCGCCCCCCAGTTCCTTGGTGGAACGAGGCATGCCGTGTTGCAATACGTGAGCGGCGACGTGCTCTCCGCGTTTTCGCCACTATCCTGCTTTGGCCAACTGTATCCGCTATAAGCAGTTCCGTGCGCGATGCCGTCGTGTCATCCGCGATAGCAAGAAGGCAAGCTGGAAATTCTTTATTAGCTCATTTCACACCTTCACTCCCTCCTCGGAAGTTTGGAGTTGGCTTCGTCGGTTCTCAGGCGCGCCTAGTTTCTCCCCGGTCTCTGGGCTCACTGTCGCGCATGATACATTCGTGGATCCCGTCACAATTTCTAACTCGTTGGGTCAGCACTTTGCTGAGATTTCGAGCTCTTCCAATTACCCACCAGCGTTTCTCCCGAAGAAACGTGCAGCGGAAGTGCGACCTCTTGCTTTCTCCTCTCAAAATCGCGAAAGCTACAATACTGTTTTCTCCGTGCGGGAACTCCAACATGCACTCTCTTCTTCTCGCTCCTCCGCCCCAGGACCGGATGGTATCCACGTCCAAAAGTTGCTGCATTTGTCAACCCATAGTCTGCGTTACCTCCTTCGCCTTTATAATCGAATTTGGACCGACAGTACTTTTCCCAGACGATGGCGGGAAGCTATCGTCGTTCCTGTTCCGAAACCGGGAAAGGACAAACATCTCCCCTCTAGCTATCGCCCCATTTCTCTCACGATTAGTGTCTGTAAGGTTTTGGAGCGTATGTTGAATTACCGTTTAGCTTGGTGGCTGGAATCCCACAGTCTTTTAACACCTGCCCAATGCGGATTCCGAAAGCATCGTTCTGCAGTTGACCATCTTGTTGCTCTCTCCACTTATATCATGAACAATTTTCTCCAGAAACGCCAAACAGTAGCAATATTTTTTGATCTGGAGAGAGCATACGATACCTGTTGGAGAACAGGCATCCTCCGCACACTGTTCTCCTGGGGCTTTCGAGGTCGGCTGCCCCTTTTTCTTCGCGAATTTATGGCAGAGCGCACATTTAGGGTGCGGGTGAACACTACTCTCTCCCGTACCTTCTCCCAAGAAAACGGGGTACCCCAGGGCTCTGTGCTGAGTGTTGTACTGTTTGCCATTGCCATCAATCCAATTATGGATTGTCTCATTCCTGATGTCTCGGGCTACCACTTTGTGGACGACTTTGCGATCTACTACAGCACTCAACGGACCAGCCTTCTTGAACGACGTCTTCAAGGATGTCTCGATCGCCTCCACTCTTGGAGCATCGAAACCGTCTTCCGTTTCTCTCCCAGTAGGACCGTTTGTGTTAATTTTTGGTGACGTAAGGAGTTTCTTCCGCCCTCCTTACATCTAGGTCCTGTCAACCTTCCTTTTTCAGACATCGCTAAATTCTTAAGTCATATGTTTGACAGAAAACTGTGCTGGTCCTCCCACGTTTCCTATCTTTCGGCTCGCTGTCTGCGATCCCTTAACACCCTCCGTGTCCTGAATGGTACCTCCTGGGGAGCGGACCGAGTGGTCCTTCTCCGCCTCTATCGCGCCTTAGTGCGCTCAAAATTGGATTATGGAAGCATAGTCTACTCCGCTGCTCGGCCGTCTATTCTTCGGCGTCTCGACTCTATCCACCACCGTGGATTACGTTTAGTGTCTGGAGCTTTTTACACCAGCCCTGTGGAAAGCCTTTATGCTGAGACTGCTGAACCTCTGCTGTCCAATCGGTGAGCAGTCCTTCTGAGTCGTTATGCTAGCCATCTGTCTTCCATGCCTGCTAATCCAGCCCGTGACCTTTTTTTCGACGCCTCCTTTGATGTAGGGTATGCAGGCCGCTCCTCCTCCCTACTACCCCTGGGAGTCCGCTTCTGTCAACTGCTCCATTCTCTTCCCTTCCGCTTTCCTAAAACCTTCTTGACAACTTGGGGTACAACACCGCCTTGGCTCCGTGCCCGGATCAGCCTGCTCTGTGCCCTTTGTCGATTTCCCAAGGATGGTACCCCTACACTTGTTTATCGTCGGGCATTTGCTGCTCTATGTGCACAAATGACGGACGCCACATTTATTTACACCGACGGCTCGAAAACATCGTTAGGTGTAGGGAGTGACTATATTGTTGGTGACTCCCCAAATCACTTTCGGCTTCCCGAGCAGTGTTCGGTTTATACTGTGGGGCTTTACACTGTTCTCCAGGCTGTCCACTACATCCGCCGCCATCAGCGGATACAGTACGTTATCTGCTCAGATTTTCTCAGCTCTCTCCTCAGTCTCCAAGCTCTTTATCCTGTGCGCCCTCTGGTCCACCGGATTCAGGACTGTCTGCGCTTGCTCCACCTGGGGGGGCGTCTCGGTGGCGTTCCTCTGGCTCCCGGGACACGTTGGTATCTGTGGAAATGAGGCGGCCGATATTGGAGCCAAGGCTGCAGTCTCTCTTCTTCGACCAGCTATTCAATCGATTCCTTTCGCCGATCTGCGGAGCGTTTTATGTCTTTGTGTTGTTCATTTATGGCACGCGCATTGGTCGACACTTCCCCATAATAAATTGCGGGACGTGAAAGCTCTTCCGTGTGCTTGGACCTCTTCCCCCTGAACGCGTCGTTGGGTGGAGGTAATTTTAACTAGGCTCCGGATAGGCCACTGTTTTTTTAGCCATCGATATCTGTTAAGCGGCGATCCTCCCCCACTCTGTCCCTACTGCTCTCAGCTGTGGACGGTAAGACACCTTTTAATTGTTTGCCCCTATTTTAATCCGTTTCGCTCCCGTCTATAGCTATCGCCTGATCTATCGTCGATTTTAGCAGATGACACGCGCTGAGCCGACTGCGTTCTCCAGTTTATTAGTGCCAGTGAAATGACGTTAGTTATTTGAATCTTTTTTTGGGGACAACCAACTCCTTTCTGTAGTGGATTTTTAAGCCCTCCTTCTGCTTTTAGTTTCTCCAATTTTATGATTTTGTTCCCATTGCTGCTGGTTTTCAATTTCGTTTTTTTACTGTTTCCTAAGTCAAGGGCCGGGCGCTAATGACCATAGCAATTTTGCGCCTTAAAAACCAAAAAAAATAAAACAAAATGGGATGACATTCATAGTCAACCTATCTCCCTGACTACCCATCTTAGAAGTGTTGTAGTTCGCCTTTTCATTCCTCACCTAACGTTTTCCCTCTGTACCCTTTATGTTCCTCCATCATTTGATGTTACCAGGGCAGACCTCCTTCAGCTTCTTGGGCAGCTACCTCACCCATTTCTGCTACTCGGTGACTTTAACGTGCGTCATCCCCTTTGGGGTTCTCTCAGAACCTGGCTGAGAGGTGCCCTGTTGGCTGATCCTCTTAATCGACTCAATCTCTTGTGCTTTAACACAGGAGCACCACATTCCTTAGTGACTTATTGCACACCTATTCCCACTTGGACCTATACTTCAGAGCTGCCCAGCTTGCCCATCGTACTGAGTGGTCTGTTCTTTCTGACAGATACTCGAGCGAGCGCTTCCCATGTGCTATCCGTTTGCTTTCTCTTGCAGCCAAGCAATTTATGTGTAACAACTGCATATGAGCACAGGGCACATCTCCCGGATGTTGGCGAGAAGCCACTGTCGTACCCATACCTAAGCCTAGTAAGGACAAAAAACTAGCTTCTAGCTACCGCCCCATCCCTCTCACCAGCTGTGTTTCCAAAGTGATAGAACGTACAATTCATAGCCAGCTGATATGGTGGCTCTAGTCTCGCAGTATACTAACCACTGCACAGTGTGGATTTCGAGCACACCGTTCTGCGGTTGACCATCTCATTACTTTGTCCACTCATGTCATGAATGATTTTCTGCTGAAATCCCAGACTGTGGCCGCGTTTTTCGATTTGGAAAGGTCTAGGGCTCCTGCTGGAGAACTGGTATCTTCCAAACTCTTCACAGGTGGGGCTTCCATGGCCACCTGCCCTGTTTCCTCAGGAACTTTTAGAAGACAGACTTTTCAAGGTGCATGGAGATTTTGCCTCGGATACCTTTATTCAGGTAACCGGCGAGCCTTTGGGTTCTGTCCTGAGTGTCATCCTCTTTGTTAATTCCTCTAACCATATAATGGCCTGTCTCCCATCAGTCATCTTTGGCTCCCTTTTTTTTGATGATTTTGCTATCTATTGGAGTTCTCCACAGACCTCATGGAGTGGTCTTCAGCAATGTCCTGATTGTCTTTACACCTAGAGCCTTGACAGTGGCTTTAGTTTTATTACTGGCGAAATAGTCTGTATGAATTTATGGCAGTGCAACTGGCTTCTCCCACCACCTTGGGCTGCTGCTATTCCATTAGTTGAAACTACGAAATTCCTAGGGCCCTTGCTCGATAGAAAACTCCTGGTCCTCCCATGTGTCTTACCTGGCAGCCCACTATATGTGGTCCCTCAATGGTACTTCCTGGGGTGGCGACCGAACCACCGCCCTCCATTTGTACCAGTCCCTTGTCCATTTGGAACTCTACTATGGGTGCTCTATGTGTGTGTGTACATCTATCCCTCTTACGCCGTCTCAACACTATCCACCATCGTGGCATCTGTTTGGGCATGGGCACCTTTTGCACTAACCTGGTTGAGAGTCTGTATGCTGAAGCTGCTGACCTACCACTGTCCTACCACCATCACTTTCTCCTGACATGTGTGGCCACCCATCTATGCCTCCTTCCATGACTACTTCGATCGCCAGATGGGGTGTCTCCCTCCCTCTTCTGTTACCTCCTGTAACCTGCTTTCTGCCGTTGCTCTGGTGGTTTAACTAGACACTACCTGCTACTTTCCTGGTGGGTGTGAACCCTTCACCACCTTGCCTTCTAGAAGCGGCCCACGTTAACCTTGGTCTTCATTCGCTTCCTAAGGACACTACTGCATCCTCGCTCTATCACTTTCAGTTCCATGATCTTCGCATGGAACTTAGCGATAGTACCTTCGTATACACTGATGGCTCTTAGACTGACCATGGGGTCGGGTGTGCATTCATCATTGGCACCTGTGTCGTTTGATATCGTCTTCTGGGCCACTCCTCAGTATTTACAGCTGATCTTTTCACCTTGTATCAGGCCATGGAGTACTTCTGACGACACAGCCTTCTGAACTGTGTCCTCTGCTCAGATTCATTCAGCGCCCTCCAAAGTCTTTGTGCGCTGTAACCTGCTCATCCATTACTGCAGTGTGTACAGGAAAACTGCCACTTACTCACTCTTGGCGGAGCCAATGTAATGTTTCTGTGGGTCCCTGGTCATGTCGGTCTGCCAGGAAACGAGGCTGCTGGCGCTGCTGCCAAGACTGCAGTTCTTACCTCAGCCTGTGAGTACCTCTATTCCCTCCGATGATTTCTGCATTGTCGTCTGTGAGAAGGTCGTGTAGCTTTGGAATCGTCAATGGTCCTCCCTTCATGGGAATAAGCTTCTGCTTAAAAAGCCTCTTCCGGTAACTTGGACGACCACCTCTCGGCCCTCCCGCCAGGAGGAGATGATTTTAACTCTGCTGCCTTTTGGGCACAGCCTTTTTTAGCCATTGTCATTTGCTCTATTTTGCTGCCCCACCACTTTGTATGCATTGCGGCTAAATTTTAACTGTCCGCCACTACCTGCAGGAATGCCTTTTTTTTACTAATTTACGTTCCATCTTTGGTTTGCCATCTGATTTATCAGCTGTTTTAGCAAATGTCGTACGGGCTGTCGCCCGCGTTTTACCTACTTTTTATCCGCCAAAGCAATGTGGTGAAGTCCATTTAATTTTTAGTTTTGGATCTCCAGGTTTGTATGGTGTTTTTTGGCCCTTTTTCTATGTGCCTAGTTCAGATGGTTCCTATCCTTTCCATTAGGACGAACATATCGTCATTTAACATATCGTCATTTAACTCCTCTATAGTTTTGACTTGGGTGGATATGACCTATGAAAAAAAATACAACACAACACATCAAAAGACACACACATCAGTTGGCAACACTACACACCAAAAACCGCATATGTTGACCACCAAATGGAAAGCGTAAGTGAAACATGCGATGTGGCAAATGTGGATGAAAGAACGCCAAAATCGGCCAGCTGGAGTACAAAGACTAACAAATACATCTCCAGAACCACACACATGTTAAATCGTATCACCGTACGATACATTCACAATGCGGAACTTGGGCTACAAAAGTGCATCTAATTTAAAAAACAAGAGAAACACGACAAAATGTAATATAGCAGCATATTGTATCACATAATACGTTTATTGTATGTATAAAAAGAAACTTTGATTTCAGGCCACTGATGGTGCTTCCAATAATAAAAGAAGCGAAGCGTGTATGGCAACAAACAGCTTTCATTTAGTTGCGTAGATGGTTCATACCTCCACGAACAGTAAATATTTATGGATACATAACGGCTTTCTTCACAGCCGTGGGACATTCCAAACTCCAGAGATAAACGTCGAACAGAGTTTGCAGGAGAGCCCAACAATCGTTGTTTCACTTCACTTTTTCTCTCAATAATGACGGTAGTCTTCTGCCATGAATATCTAATACAGTTCCACTGCTCTCCATCTTGTACACTAAATTATGTGCGCAAAATTTAGGCGGTATATGCTGCTTATCAAACCATTCAACAAACATTTTCTGACGTGTCTTGATAAAACCAGTAATCCAATATTAGTTCACAAGAAAAGCGTGCTCTACAATGGAAAGCATTTTACATTGTCACTAAAAACAGAATGTTGAGCTCCAGTCACAGGAATGTACAGAAACAAACTTTTGCTTCAAACGATGCTGCAAAGTGCAGTATTACCACGTCAGATACTACAAATAACATGGCGCAATTTCATCGCAGCTACTAAAAGTTTGTGGGGCCTATTCGAGTGGGCACCCCATGTTATACACCTGCATACAAGTCTGGTTATTTAGGGTAGAAATAAATGACCAAAACTCGTGGTCGTATAAAACACCAAACGACGATTTATAACACACTCGTCGCAGGATGCTACTGGTAAAACCATTCGGCTTTTCATCGTTGTTTTTAAAACGCGCGCCAGAGTCTAATTACGTCTGGATACAGCCATGCTCCATTACCTCCAGATAACGGCAACAGGCTCGTTGATTTCCTACATGGGATAGCAGCTGCTGGATGTGTTTGAATGTTCCCCAAGGATGTCATGAGCCAAAGCTGATAAAATAATATAATTAATGTGACTACCTTCAATTTTTGTTACTACTGTGGAAGTGGGCTGAGCTACACCTGATACTTGGACCAATGTGTGCACCTGCACTGAAATCTGAGACATTCAAAAACACCGCCAGAAGTGATAAAAAAATATTGGGGGCCTACACAAAGCTGCGAGCAGGTGCCCTCATCAGGGGATCAACATTCATTTGGCGAGTACGGGCTCGGTGATCCCCGTTGTTCCTGAGCTGGGGCTGGCAAGCACTGCCTGTCGTCTGTCGCCATAAGCGCCGGGCGTGCTTCAGCGAGCAGTGTTCAGCTTGGCCTCAGAATGTTGTGTGTCACAGTGAATGAGGATCACAACTTGATTGCCTGGATCACGAGAATAGTAAAAACCTCTCTAAAAAAATCCCTCAGTCTCAAGGTGTGCTCCATGCTAATGAGATACATTGCTGTTTAAGTGGAACAGTTGTTAGTGGGCAACCTCTGGGGAACATGCCACACCTCAGTTGCATAAGACTTACGAAGGCATGTGGGGCTCTGTCTTGTGCGACCAGCATGGATCTTACGAAATCTTCTCTTTCCAGTGGAAAGGGTGGGCCACTGGCAGGTACCAGTCCTCCAGACTTGGGCTTGGTATTGAGTAATAGAACTCGTTCTGGTGGCCATAATGTGTTTCTTACAACTAAACAGAAAGAAGGGAGCTTTTAGAAAGTTCCGCCATTTTACATACAGAAAGGGTTAGAGGGAATCGCTGAAAGCTTAAAATATGTGAAGTGCTTGTGAAACGGATCCATGTTGGTAGAAACATCCAATTGCCAACAAGTCAAGAACCTGAAACCGAGCTGCAAAACACCTTAAATCTTTGCAAAGGTGTTGTGACTTGAAGGGATCTAGTTGACATTCCCTGAGAAGAGCTGACAGGTGCATGGTCCCAGGAAGGCATCGTTGATGTAGAGAACATAAATGAAATTGGTGAATGGCGAGCTTGTTAAGTCACTCATTTATACTGACTTTCGGCTGCACAAAACTTCCGGAGCACATTAAGGATGATTTCCCCCACCTCAGTGTGCGGCCTTATTTACCTAACCTGATGCCCTATTTTACATGGCAGCACTTCGGACACACCACCTCAGGTTGTAAGGGATAAAATTTCGTAAGGCTGTCAATGAAGGTGTAGGTTGTGCAACTTCTCCACATCATGTACACTGCTCTGGCTATCACCCAGTCTGCAGCACGGACTGCAGAGTGTCTCTTGAAGATAGGAAGGTACTGTAAATCAAAGCAAAGAAACGTATCTCATATGGAGAGACAAAAAATATCGGTAAGGCCATGGAACCTCTGAAGGTTGCTACCTCCTTTGTGTCCACTCTGAAGCAACCAGTTCAGAAGACCGATGCTGCTATCCAAATGGAGCTTGCTAGTCTCAGCGCTAGCATCTGCGTTTGCCAGTGCACTTCTGCAGTTCCTTTCAAGCGTACTCCCAAAACATCAGACAAGTCTGTTATTGCTAACATGCAGAGCTCCCTCCTCTAAAGGTCGTCTGGTCCACCGTCCAGCAGTGCCAGTACCACGGCAGTACCAAAGGATACCCAGGGCAACAAATAAAATCTAAGCGTCCACCATCGACAGAGTCGAAGTAAAAATGTCGACGTCCTACTGTCTGACGTCTCTTGACTCTTCAGTAGAGCTAATGGACTGGGACAGTCATATAGTCAGAATGAGCCGCCCTCAGGGGCTCAGCATTGATTTGCTGGGTATGGGCTTGGCGAAACTGGGGTTCTTGAGCTGGGGACTGGTAAGCGCCACCATTCCCCTGTCACCATAAGCTCTGGTCATGCTTCAGGGACCACCAAGCGGTGCAGCAATGGAATGTTGTATGTCTCGGGGAATGATGATCTTGGCTTAATCGCCCGTATTGCGAGGATGGGATAAACCTCTACAAAAATACCCTCTATCTCAAGGTGTGCTGTGTGCTGATGGGATGCGTGGTTGTTGAGACGGAACAGTCGTTAGTGGGCAATCGCTGGGAAACCTGCATCACCTCAGTTGTATAAGGCTTACTCAGGCATGTGGGGCTCTGTCTGAGTAGACCCTTATTTCCCTAGTTGCCCGTGGGACCGACATGGAACCCTCGGAATCATCTTCTCCTCTCAACGGGAAGGGTGTACCGCCTGGGAGTATTCACACCCATTCATCCAAAACAAGGAGAGGCTAGTCCTCCTAATAATACTTTGGACTGCGGTAACAGGTCTCGTGGAGTCGTGAATAATGGCGTATTTCTGGTGATAGAGGAAGAAGGGGCGTTTGAAAAACTGTCCCCCTTTTATATTCATAAGGTTTTGGAAGGCAGTTCTATAACATTAAAATCTAAAACAAGCTTGCATAATGGGTCGAAACTAATAGGTCAAAGCAGGTAGACATTCTTAAGAAACCGCAGAAACTGGGTGACTATGATACCATTGTTGAGATTCACAGCTCTCTCAACTCCAGTAAGGGCCTTGTCACATGTCCAGAGATCATGGACATGAACATAGCAGAAATGAAGCAGGGAATAGTCGATGTGGAGCAACAGACACGCAGGAATATCAGAGCAACTGAAAACACTGCTACTTTCATTGTCACATTCAATTCTCGGACACTGCCTGAACATTGTATAGTGGGATTCCTTCGACTTATGTTCGGCCTTAGATTCTCAACCCTATGCAGTGCTATAAATGCCAGCGTTTCGGCCTTAGTCACGAATTGTGGACGTGAAGTGATCTGCAGGAACTGTGGAAAGACGCTCATGACGCTGGTACTGACTGCCCGTCTGCAGCAATCTGTACCAACTGCTGTAGGAACCACCCAGTCTGGAGCCAAGACTGCCCTGCTTTCGCTGAAGAATACAAAATATAGGAGATAAGTGAGTAAGCGGATCCCCTATGCCGAAGCAAAAAGAATAGGAGACGACGAAACCCTCTGTGTATGCCTCCTCATATTCTTCCATGGTGCAGAAACCTATTTCTAAGGCGGACACATCGACACAGACGACACCTGATGTGCCTGTATCCACCACACGCACCTGTACTTGTACGTGTACATGTCAAGGGGAAAAAGAGTAAGGAAAAACAATCCAGGCAGTTGCACCAGGAAGACCAACAACGGTTCCACAGCGAGTACCCAGAAGGAACAAGAAGAGCAGAGTGCCTCTCAAGGCCCCTTTCCCCTCATCCTCAGAGGGACAGGGTGCAGGGAAAGGCTCATGACGTTTGGCTCGAAAGCTGGCCTGAGCCCTGTCGGATGTCATTTTTTACCATCTGACTGATGAGGATATCATAGTTATATGCTTTGTATCCAGGCAGCCCCTCCACTCCCTCTCGCTCTTAAAGTGCTTAACCTCCCCAGAACAAAGATAGGGATGAATTAAAACCACACCGATGACATGGCTTCCCCACTACGGTGGAAAATGAATGGGTTTGGGACTTATGGAGGAACTGAAACTCATAGCACAAGCTCGTCCCTAGTGCTTTTGTTTACGAGACACACATTTTAAAGATACAGGTGTCCCTGTGCTACAGGGATACACGCTATACTGCAACGATAACCTATTAGGGCAAAGGGCCAAGGCAGGTGGCTCAGTGTTAGTCACTAATGCGCACCACAACTCTGCTATCCCCTTCGCTGCTGACCTGTAAGCTGTTGCAGTTCAAATTAGTGTGTGTTGAACGATTACTGTCTGCTCACTGTATTTACCTCCGCAAGATGTACTAGACTATGAGCCTCTCATGGATCTTATCGCACAATTCCAGCAACTATTCCTCCTCCTGGGAGACTTCAACGCCCATCATGTCCTTTGTGGGGTTCGACCAATACTTGCTCTTGTGGTCGGGGTGATGCTATAGGCAGGGGTTTCGTACATAAACATCACTGCATTGGCACATTCTTAGATATCAGTAAGGTGAACGATACTGCTTGGAGACACTGTATTCTTGCACAACTGTATCAATGGGCTTTCGTGGCCACCTAACTGTCTGAAGGTTTTTATGAGCAGACTTGTTCACTCACTGTCAGTTTCGAGCAGAGAATACCATCACTCAGAGCAGTTTTCAAAGTGTTACCCTCTTTGCCATAACCATAAACCGTAAGTCTATGGTACTGTACTGTACAGTGATACTTATTTGTGGGCGATTTTGCTGTTTTCTGTTCCTCCTCTGGTGTTGTAACAGTGAGCCGTCAGTTGCAACTTAGTGCAGAGATTACAGGAGTGGGCTTCAAAGAGGCGTTTAGTTTTCTGCATAAAAGTGTGTGCGTGTGCGTGAGTTTGTCTCGCA
Organism: Schistocerca americana; assembly: GCF_021461395.2. Taxonomy (NCBI): domain Eukaryota; kingdom Metazoa; phylum Arthropoda; class Insecta; order Orthoptera; family Acrididae; genus Schistocerca; species Schistocerca americana. The sequence continues at coordinate 66,632,361 of NC_060121.1, forward strand.
GTATTTTCAATTTACCTGGATTACATATGAGGGACACCATCCCGAATTTGAGACTCGGTGAGGTTTCTGAGCCTCTTTGATTCCAGATTGTCGTGTTTGCCTCACCTGAGGACTTGGAAGCCAGAACACTGAAGACACTGAACATGAAGTGCCTTAGCCGCAGGTCATGTGGGGGCAGAGAGGCCATGTCTCCCAATTTTATAGTGCCTTCGTGTGCCTGTAGCTGGACTACAGGTGCACGGTGTATGGATTAGTGAGGCTGCCTCATTTGAGGATCATTGTCATTGTCCACCATAAAGAGCTTTGGCTGGCCATAGGTACTTATAGGAACCGTCCCATACTGAGCCTGCAGAATCGCCACTTACCATCCAGCAGCAGCTCCTCATGGTGCGTCAGCCATGTAAGTTCGTCAGACTTTGCCCACACACCATACTGTGGCTCGTCCATCTCTAGAATGTTATACGAGCCACAATGCAATGTGTACTGGAGTTAATCGGTGTGGGGCAAGAGCGACCCCAATTCCAACGTTTCAACAGTCTGGTCCCCAGGTTACTGCAGAGGCCCAGAGTGATTTTAGATTTGGTGTGATAGCATTATGTAGCTGTTTTTACAGATGGGTCGAAACAGGGATTCAGTGGGTTTCTATGTTTTCCTGTATCATGTCATCAAGGTCCGACTACCTCAAGGCTTTACTGTCATTGATGCAGATAAGACTTTTTTCCAGTGCCAAATTTCTTGTTTGTTCCGATTCTGTAACTGCCCTTCACTCGCTGAAACGTACATACCCGGCAGATAAAGTAGTCGAGACTATCCACGATGCCCCCTCCAACTACCATGACTGTAGAATGAATTGTATTTCTGCGGGGGACCAGGTAACATGGGAATTGCGGGGAATGAAAGAGCAGATCTAGCAGCCAATGAGGCATGTCTTCACCCTCAGGTAATTAACTGTGTTAGCCCGTGCTTCCTATCACCATGCTGTGGCGCTCGAGAGTCTTGCGGTATTGGAACGATGAATGGCTTGGAAGTGACTGTCAATCCAATTCAATCCGCTCCGTGTAGTAAAGCCCACAACATGGTAGTGGCGTACTTCCTTCCAGCTACATTGACATGACGAGGTCCTCCTCACTCGTTTTCATATAGACTGCAGCCCTATGATGCATGGTTTCTTGCTCCAGCGAGAGGACCCTCCGATGTGTGGCGCTTGTTGCGTACATATCACTGTGCGCCACGTTTTATTGGATAGTTTCATTTTACAGCCGGTGGGCTGCAGCTGATTTGCCAACGGATCTGCAACCTATTTTAGGTAATGATCAAACGAAAGTAGCTAGTTTTAAACTTTCGTAAATTGTCCAACGATTTTACCTCTCCTCTCCTCCTCCTCCTTGCCTCTTCTCCTCTCCCCCCTCCTCCTCCTTGCCTCCACTCCTCTCCCCCCCTCCTCCTCCTTGCCTCCTTATCCACCCCATTTTCTACGCCTTGGCGTTCGAGACAGTATGTCCTTTTTCTCCCTCCCTCCCTTTTTTTCTTGTTCTTCTTTCCTCCCTGTGCGTGCCTGAAGGCCTACCCACGCATAGCCGCTGACGGAGTAAAGCGTAATTCCCCGCCCTGGGTCGACAAGTAGGGCCCGTGCGTACCCCCTGGTAAAGGCCTGGCCCGGGGTGTGGTGATTGCCCGAGCTGACACCTTCCGACCATGCCGATTTTTCCCTCCGTCCGTTTCTCGGGAGGTGTGATCTGAGGTGTTAACATTCACCTAAGGCGGGAGCGCCCTCTGAGAGGGTCCCCACAAGGAAGGAGCGCGCCATCGGAGACACTGGCAGTCTGCAGTGGATTTCTGTTCTTCTCTCGAGTTCTGCCCAAAAACGGAAATTTGACTAGCCACCAGTGACAAAAGTACTACAGCCTGCCCCAAAGTTCCTCTTAGTTTCTAGATCAGGATAGAAAGGATTTTTCATCTGTCAACCCTTTAGTTATTCAGAAGGCCGTAGATGCCATATTCGGACCTGTCAATGTGTAACGTTACCTTGTTGTTGGAAACTGAGAGCCTTTCAGGCACAAAAACTCTTTCGGGCCACACTCCTGTACACATTCCCTGTCCGGGTGGAGGCTCACTGCACTTCGAATTCGTCGCATGGTGTGGTATATACTAGGTAACTCGACGAATTGACTGACGAGGAGATTCTTTCCTCGCTGAGCAGGGCGTGACGGCTGTGCATTGGGTCATTAAAAAGGTCGACAATGACCTTGTACCGACCCAGACACTTTTCTTGACCTATGATAGTGTTCAGCTGCTGTCGCGCTTCAAAGTGGGCTACGAGGTTATTTCTGTTCGCCCTTATGTCCCAACACCTACGCGCTGCTACCAGTGTCAGCGTTTTAACCACACCCGCCAGTCTTGTTCTAATGCGGCTAAATGTGTCACTTATGGCAGGGACGCCCATGAGGGCGACTGTCCACCTCCGTCTCCTCGTTGCGTGAACTGTCAGGGTGACCATGCAGTGTCCTGTCGCGCCTGTCCCGTCTACAAGGATGAACACTGTATACAGGAAATTCGGGTCAAAGTGTCCACGTCGGCTGCTCGCAAGCTTTTTGCTAGTAGGAAGCCCACGCTGCTCCCAGCGGGGAAAAACAGTACCGTCCTCGCCTCTCCTCGGCCTACCAGAGAGATATCGACACAGACATGCGATCTGACCTTTAGCGCTACCGTCGCCCGTCTGGCCAGTGCTAAGATCGCCCAGTCAACGTCTCCTCTTCCTCCCGTCACCCCTAAGAGACAAGCACCTTCATCATCTTCTGCCAAGACGAAGACCCAGAAGTCAGATGCACGGGCTTTCAAGAAGCAACCGTCCCATGAATACTCCTTACGTACCCCGAACTCCCAGCCATCAATCAGTACTTCGATTAAACGACCTTCCAAGAAGGCTCATAGGAAGAAAAGTTCTCCTTCTCCGCCACGACGAGTTTCTTCTCCTGCGGCACCCAGCGGTTGCCGCCCCAGGCCGTCCTCCGTTTCGCCTGGCCGCACAGCTGGTAGCCGAACATCTGGCCGTCGGAGGAAGCTCACCATCCCGACAATCTTAACGTGGTGGCCGACGATCCTCTTGAAAAAGTGGAAGATGACTCTCCGCCTATTGATAGCGGCAGCAGTGCTCGCTCGAAGCCAGGCCCTCAGCGGCCTTCGAGGTGACCCCTTCTTGCTTTTTCTTTTTCTTCTCACGATGGCTCTTTTTCGTTGGAATATTCGCGGCATTTGCTCCAACCGAGAAGGCTTAGTTGCTTCTACGCTTGCACTGTCCGCTCGTAGTAGCTCTCCAGGCAACGAAGCTCCGCCCTGGCGATTATATTGACCTGGCACACTATAACTCTGTGCGTTTTGACATACCCACTGTGACAGGTATTCTGGCTCACGGAGGGGTTATGTTCCTGGTCCGGGATGATATTTACCATGATCCCATCACATTGCACACCGATCTGCATGCAGTTGCCGTCCGAATTACTCTCCCCACTTTCACATTTTCCATTTGTACTGTTAACACTCCATCGTCGTCTGCCGTTACTAGGGCAGACATGATGCAAATTATTGCTCAGCTACCTGCACCGTTTTTGATGACTGGAGACTTCAATGCCCACCATCCCCTTTGGGGCTCTCCAGCATCCTACCCGAGAGGCTCCCTGTTAGCAGACCTTTTCAACCACCTCAATCCTTTGTGCCTCAATACTGGCGCCCCTACTTTTCTTTCGGATACAGCTCACACCTATTCCCATTTAGACCTCTCTATATGTGCTACCCAACTTGCACGTCAGTTTGAGTGGTACGCCCTTTCTGATACATATTCGAGCGACCACTTCCCTTGCATTATCCATCTCCTGCATCATACCCCATCTCCATGCTCAACTAGTCGGAACATCTCCAAAGCAGACTGGGGGCTCTTCTCTTCCAGGGCGACATTTCAGGATCAAAATTTCGCTAGCTGCGTTAGTCAGTTCGCACACTTCACGGAAGTCATACTCACTGCTGCTGAATGTTCCATCCCTCATACTACTTCTTCTCTATGTTGCGTACCGGTCCCCTGGTGGACCGCAGCATGTACAGACACTTTACGTGCTCGTCGACGTGCTCTACACAGCTTTAAACGGCACCCTAAAATGGCGAATTGTATTGTAAACGATTACGTGCACAGTGTCGTCGCGTTATTAAAGAAAGCCAGCTGGGCTGCTTTCACAAGCACATTCAACAGTTTTACTCCTTCTGTTGTCTGGGGTAGCCTGCGCCGGCTATCTGGCACTTAGGTCCACTCACCAGTTGCTGACTTGACGGTCGCAAATGACGTCCATGTGGCCCCTGAGGATGTCTCCAATGCCTTCGGCCGACTTTTCGCAGAGGTTTCGAGCTCCGCTCATTACCACCCTGCCTTCCTGCCCCTAAAACAGCCAGAGGAGGCAAGGCCACATAACTTCCGCTTCTCGAATCATGAAAATTATAATACTCATTCACCATGCGGGAACTCGAAAATGCACTTGCCCGGTCACGGTCCTCCGCTCCAGGGCCTGATTTTATTCATATTCCGATGCTAAAGAACCTTTCTCCTGCGGGTAAAGGTTTTCTTCTTCGTACTTACAATCGCATCTGGATTGAGGGTCATGTTCCCACATGCTGGCGCGAGTCTATTGTCCCAATTCCTAAGCCAGGGAAGGACAAGCACTCGCCTTCCAGTTGTCGACCTATCTCCCTTACCAGCTGTGTCTGTAAGGTGATGGAGCTATGGTTAACTCGCGTTCGGTTTGGCTGCTCGAATCTCGACGCCTACTTACCAATGTACAATGTGGATTTCGTAAGCGCCACTCTGCTGTTGACCATCTGGTTACCTTGTCAATCTTCATAATGAATAACTTCTTGCAGAAGCGCCCGACCGCGGCTGTGTTCTTTGATTGGGAGAAGGCTTACGACACCTGTTGGAGGGCGGGCATTCTCCACACCATGCATACATGGGGCCTTCGCGGTCGCCTCCCTCTTTTTAATCGTCCGTTTTTAATGGGTCGAAAGTTCAGGGTACGTGTGGGTTCTGTCCTGTCTGACAACTTTCGTCAGGAGAATGTGCCACAGGGTTAAGTTTTGAGCGACACTCTTCGCCATAACGATCAATCCAATAATGGATTGCCTCCCAGCTGCTGTATCGGGCTCCCTTTTTGTGGACGATTTTGCCGTCTACTGCAGCGCGCAGCGTACATGTTTCCTGGAGCGCTGTCTTCAGCTTTGTCTTGACCGTCTTTACTCCTGGAGTGTCGCCAATAGCTTCCGTTTTTCTGCCGAGAAGACGGTCTGTGTTAACTTCTGGCGCCCAACGTCCTTACGACTCGTTCCCATTGCTCTCCCATTCGTGGAGACAACAGAATTTTTAGGTGTTACATTTGACAGGAAACTTAGCTGGTCTCCACATGTCATATTTGGCTAACCGTTGTACCCGTTCTCTAAATGTCCTCCGTGTTCTCAGTGGTATGTCGTGGGGAGTGGATCGAACAGTCCTCCTTCGCCTATATCGGTCGATCGTCCATTCTATATTCCTCTGCACGGCCGTCCATCTTACGCCTCGCCAACTCTATACAACATTGGGGTTACGTCTTGCGATCGGAGTGTTCTATACTAGTCCCGTCGAGAGTCTTCATGCTGAAGCCGGTGAATTGTCATTAACCTACCAGCGCGATATGCTGCTTTGTCGGTATGCCTGTCAGCTATTATCAATGCCCGACCACCCGTCTTATCGTTCCTTTTTTGACGACTCTCTCGGCCGTCAATACCGGTTGTATGTCTCTGCCCTGCTACCCCCTGGAGTTCGCTTTCGTCGCCTCCTTCAACACCTTGATTTTTCACTCCCTGCAACCTTTAGAGTGAGCGAGAGCCACACGCCACCAGGCTCAAGTTCGCATTCACCTTGACCTCAGCTCACTCCCAAAGGAGGTTACCCCCGGTTCGGTATACCACTCCCGTTTTGTCGAAATTCGTTCGAAGTTCATTAATATGACCTTCATTTATACAGATGGCTCTAAGGCCAATGACTATGTCGGCTGTTCTTTTATTGTCGGGGCACACAGTTTCAAATACCGGCTCCGTGGCCGTTGTTTGGTCTTCACAGCTGAGCTATTTGCCCTCTACCAGGGTGTTCTTTACATCTGCTGCCACCGGCATTCTGCTTATGTCATCTGCTCCGATTCCCTGAGCGCCATCCAGAGCCTCAGTGATCCGTACCCGGTTCACCCTTTCGTGCACTGGATCCAACGCTCTCTTCAGCAGCTGGCGGACGACGGTTCTCTGGTTACCTTTATGTGGGTTCCTGGCCATGTCGGTATCCCTGGGAACAAAGCTGCAGATGCCGCGGCCAAGGCTGCGGTCCTCCAGCCTCAGACAGCTTCTCGTTGTGTGCGTTCATCTGATTTTAGCAGGGTCATTTGCCAGCGCATTTTATCGCTGTGGCATGCCGATTGGTCTACACTTACTGAAAACAAGCTTCGGGCCTTGAAACCTCTCCCCACGGCTTGGACGACCTCTTCACGCCCTTCTCGGCGGGAGGAGGTCGTTTTGGCCCGGTTACGGATTGGACACTGCCAGTTCAACCACCACTGTCTGCTGACAGCTGCGCCGGCGCCGTTCTGCCCATGTGGGCAATTGCGACGGTACGCCACATTTTAACGTCCTGTCCGAATTTTAATACACCGCGCATTGATCTTGGCCTACCATGTACTCTGGGTGAATTTTAGCGAATGACCCAGGAGCAGCTGCTCGCATTCTTCGTTTTATCCACTTGACAAACCTGTCTAAGGACATTTGATTATGCTGTTTTCTTTTAATCCCTTGCCTGTTAATGTGCCTTTTATAGTGTTGTCCTTTTTAGTTGCTTTTTTAACATTGTGCCTCGCAGTGCATTCATAATTTCGCTTGGGCGCTAATGACCACTGTAGTTGTGCGTCTTAAAACCACAAACAAACAAAAAAAGCGACGGTTGTGTGGACCTTGGGCCATATCGGAATTCCAGGAAACGAACGTGTCGATTAGTTGGCCAAGCAGGCCACCACGCCATCACTTCGCCACTGCTGGAGCTTGGTCTCGTGGAAAGAGACCTCCGGTTAGCACTACATCACAAGGTCCGCGATGCCTGGAGCTCTGAATGGTCTGTCTTGAAAACGCCAAATAAACTCTGCGTGGTAAAGTCGTCCACGGCCGTCTGGAATTCATCCTTGAGGAGGACGCGTAGGGACCCAGTTGTTCTCTGACGTCTCCGAGTTGGACATAGGCGATTGACCCACAGCTATCTCCTTGAGAATCCACCCAAGTGTCGCTGTGATGCAGGGCTGTCGATGGTCCATCTTCTGATGGACTGCCCCCTTTCAGCCCCCTAGCGGCAGTCCTTTAATTTACCAGCTGCACTTCCTATAATTCTAGGTAATGATGCCTCTATAGCTGACTCAGTTTAACGTTTTATCCCTGCAGCTGGGTTTCATCACTCACTCTAGTGTGGGCGCTCTCGCATGATTTGTCAGGCTACACCCACTCCAGCGACTTTTAATTGTGACGTGGATACCAAAATAGTGTCTTTTATGGTAAAAAGTTGTGTTGGTGCCTCTATCAACGCTTTCCAGCTGGAGGTTCTTCGTTTGTAGTTGAGTGGTTGACCTTTTACCTGATCCATCAACCACTGTAGTCGGTTTTACTCTAGTCAACTATTTGCTTTGGTCCTTTTAAGTGTTCTCTATTTTGTGTTACTGCGGTGTTCATTTTAGCTCTGTACCCCTTGGTGTTCCCTCCCTCTGGGTCCAGAGGTTACGCTTTTACTGTATAGGCATTTTACAAGTATGTCTGTTTGGAGCAGGGGACTGATGACCTCGATGTTTTGCCCCTATCAAACCCCAGAACCAGCCACCCTACCACCAACCCCCCCCCCTCCGCCCCCCTTCTCTGTGTGTGTCTGGCTGTGTGTGTCTGGCTGTGTGTGTCTGGTGCATCATCTATGAGAACTGACACACTAATTGTATCTGGTGATGTGGCACATACATGGGGGGGGGCACGTGCCCCCCTCCCCTTCCCCCCTCCCCCAATTGTGGAGCCACGCATATTGCAATCCATGCCACCCCCGCCAGTCAGTCCGCATGCTATTCATTCATTCATTTCTTCAGTCAGTTAGCTCAACTGAAATGAGTTATCAAGTAGTTGTACTTACCTATGTAGCACGCGTGTCCACATTATTGTATTTTATACATTTCTATCTGACACACCGATAGCTAACACACATCTGTGAGAAAAGTCATGGTAATTCTAGTGATTTCAATACAGTAGAAAGAAGTTTTTTAACATTGCAGTATACAAAAACATGGCTGAGGTCGATAATGGAGGAGGATCAACTTAATGGCTTAGCTCTGTTGAACACTCATCATGACATTGGTTGTCCTATTGCCAGGAAGAGTAGATGCATAGAATTTATTATTTCAGGAAGAGAACCACAATTGGAACTTTTTATATCATAAGATGGCATTGTCTTGTAAATGTGTACGCACGACAAAAGTTTTGTCACCCAGGTTCACAGAACTCCTGAAGATAAACATGGACTGTGGATGTTGTATCACAGACAGCCCCTTAGACTGTTCAGAGATGTCACAAAACCCTCACAAAGATGTAAACAACCATGCACGAGCAGCACCTATTAGACGGAGTCTGTCCAACAGCCGATCAGTTCGTCATTCCACCAGGAAGGATGTGTATTGCTCGTGTTGTCTGCATTGTTACTTTGTGCCAGGAAGTGTTATCAACAAGGGAAGTATCCAGGTGTCTTTGAGTGAACCAAAACAATGTTGTTCAGACATGGAGGAGGTAAAGAGACAGGAACTGTTGATGACATACCTCACACAGGCCGCCCAAGGGCTACTACTGCAACAGATGACTGCTACCTATGGATTATGGCTCTGCGAAACCCTGACAGCAATGCCACCATGTTGAATAATGCTTTTCATGCAGTCACAGGACGTCTTGCTATGACTCAAACTGTGCGCAATAGGCTGCATGGTGTGCAACTTCACTCCCGACCACCATGGTGAGGTCCATCTTTGCAACCAAGACAGCAAGACAGCATGCAGCGTGGTACAGGTGGGGCCCAACATGCTGAATAGACCGTTTGGGAATGGCATCATTTTCTATTCACCGATGAATGTTGTATATGCCTTCAACCAGACAACTTATGAAGACATGTTTGGAGGCAACCCGGTTAGCCTGAACTCGTTAGATGCACTATCGAGCAATTGTAGCAAGGTGGAGGTTCCTTGCGGTTTTGGGGTGCCATTATGTGGGGCTAATGTACGCCATTGGTGGTCACAGAAGGCACCGTAAGTGCTGTTTGATATGTGAATGCCATCCTCTGACAGTGCAACCATATCAGCAGCATAGTGGGACTCATCATCATCATCATCATCATCATCATATACTGTTAACTGTTAAAATGTTAGTACTGAGTATATAATGATCAGAAAGAAAATTAATGTGGTATTATATAAAGAAACAAAATGGAAAATGTAGTATTAAAGTAGTTTCCCTAGCTTTCATGTACTGGAGAGTAATAAGGCATCCAGAAAAGTACTTGGTCAATAAATATAGAGTGCATACATATGTGCAAATAAAACAAGAAAACTTGAGTATTATTTGTAAGAAAAATTAGCTTTGTAAGGAAACCACTGCATGTGACAGTTTTGTAAAGAAATATTATTAATAAACAATAACAAAAGATAGTAAATAAAAATACGTCTACATCAAATGCATAACATTGTAAATAAAAATGAAAAATATTAATAAACAACAAAGATAAGCATGTGTTGTGAAAACAGTTGTTCATAATCTGTTACTGAATTTGTTATATAATAGTCAGTTCCAATCCCTTCCACTAGATAATTATTGGTTATAGCAGGCCTGAAGATCTCCCCATAAATACTCAGACCTCAAAGGGAGAAGCTTAACACAGTTGAGGATTATAGTAATGGAGGAGGGTGAGTTCTGATCTTATTTGTTAGATAGGATTCCTGCCATTTTATTGTGCTTCAGTTGACTGAGGCATGTGGAGGGGTTACTTCACGATTTTAGGGTGTATCATGTGACCTTTGATTTATGTCAGGAGATTGAATATAGGTTCCACAATTGCCTAGGGTGTGTGGGAGTTCCCATGGATGACTTCTTCTTTCTGTATATGTCCATGGATCATTTCTTATAATGTTAGACACCATGTTTACATAAAGCTTACATATACGTAGCAAAAATACTGTGATATATATCAGTGTATAATCACATTCATAACCTGACTTCATATTAGCTACTTACAAAATGTAATTATGTGATCTTCACTCAGAACTCTCAAGAAAAATAGAGAAAGAGTACAGTCGAATTAGCATTTTGACATGAAATATTATTAGGTACATCATTCATAATTGAAGTGATTTTATATTTAGTTTCAAATCTGTTACAGTTTCTCTTTTCAGTGGATACTGACACACTATTTAATTTTTTATTTCAAGATATTCTTTAACACTGTAAAGGCAAATATTGACCAGATGGCTTTTTAATTTTCTTTTAAAAAGAGGCATATTTTGTACCATCTTGATATACTATGGTAAACTGATGTACAATATGTGTCCAGAATTTACATGTTCTCTGTTGATTTTGGCCTACTTTGTTCTGCATGATAGTCATTTTTTCTTCTTGTATTACGTTCATTGTAACCTCTGTTCAGCATTGCAGCACAGTTTTTAGGTAGATAATTGTTTCATATACATACATATATACAAACACTGATGCTACTGTTAAAACTTTAGCTACCTCAATTTATTTCTGCAGGATTCTCTAGGGGATACTTTTGCAGTGTGTTGTACAGTTCTCTTTTGTAAACTTAATAATCTGTGTGTGCACATTTGCAGCATTACCCCCAAGGCAGAATGCCATATGAGAGATGCAAATGGGCTAGTTTGTAGTACATTGTTTGTAGTGTGTGTCTATTTTCTGATTTTGACATTTTTCTCTTCAGAAATGTGCTTGGTCCTGTTTTGCTACAAATGTTACTTATGATTCTCCCATGTCATATACCTATCAATACTTAAACCTAGAAATTTATAGCTGTCTGTCTCTCCTTCAGTTGTGTGTTTCCAAGCCTGACAGTAATATTGTCAACAGTGTGGTTTTTTGTCTGATGTATCTGCAGATATGTTATTTTGTTTCCCTTTATAAAAACTGTTTTCCTTGAAATAATTGTTTACAATTTTTATATTTAGCGAAGCCTTCTCTTGCAGGTCATTTGTTGTAGAACTGGTAATAACAAATATAGAGTCAACATGACTACACTATCAGATACAGTTTTGGTCATATCATTGACATACAGAATGAATAGTGGACAAAGGAATCATGTGCTTCACAATTTCAAAATTTGAAAACACACTTACAGTATTATTTTCACTTTTCACTTTATTTCAGCACACCAGTTACTAGTTTCCTATAACAGTTGACTGTTGTAAACTGCTTTCCCTCTTACACCATAACAATGGAGATTTTATAATAGATTATTATCGTGTACACTGTCAAATACTTCAGATAGGTCCAGAAACATATTGCAGAAGTTCCGTCCACAAAGTGCTGTAGATAAGTGTTATGAATTCAGCAAATGCTGTTTTGATGGATTTGCCCTTTCTGAACCCATGTTGATCATTGTTGAGAATATTGCATGTTTGTATAAAATTTAATATTGTCTTTTATTATGGTTTCTATTATTTTAGAAAGGAGAGATGTAATAATTACAGGTCTGTAATTTCCTGGGTCTTTTTTGCAACCTTCTTAATGTATAGGGATTAACTTACTCCTTTTGAGACATTTGAAATATACCTTTTTTTTTTTAAAGATAAGTTTATCAGACTGGCTAATGACTTTACTACCCACTGTAAACAGCATTTAATTAGTTTAGTGGATATACCATCTAGTCCCACTGTGTTTTATGTTTTTAGACTATATATTTTTCTTGCAATTTCTGATTTATTAGTTGGGGTCAGGAATAAGCATATGGAATGTTGGTTTCTATTTTGGAAGTATAATTTTGATTTACTAATGGGTCCCGAACTTCAGTATGTTTGTTTGAAGTACTGATGACATTTTGTGCATCCCTGAATTCCCTCAGATTTACCTCCAATGTTAAGTCATCATTTCCACACATTCACCTTCCCGCTCCTCATTTATGAGAGACACTATGACTTTAGTGACATTTGTTGAGGTTGCTGTCTTGTTTGAATAATATGTCAATAGTTTCTTTCATCAGTTGGGTGTATGATTTCTTCTTTTTGCTGCATGCATCCCTATTCATTTGGGTTGGTCTTAGCCAACAATTTTTGTACACAATTTCCACCTCTTCCTTTTTACCTCTACTTTCATTATACTTCTCATTTATTTCCCTATGTATTAATGGTCATGAAAAATCTATGTAATGGCCTAATGTATTTCAGAGGGATTCCCATCCTTCATCTAGGTTTTCTGTCAAGTATAGTTCACTAAAATCTTGGATTTGCAATAGCCTTTCTAGCCTACATATGTTTGTATGCTTAGTTTGTCTAAGGTCTTTAAACATTTTTTCTGGCCTTCCTATGCTGTTTGCTGATTTAACTAATACCCTATAATGGTCTACAATGGCTATGTATATGAACTGTACTGTCTGCCTGCTCTGTTGTGTATTAATGATTACATGTTCTAGAAACGCTTCTGTATTTTCACAGCACCTCATGGGGCTGCCTACTGCTAAATTAAGTCTATAGGTTTTAATCAGATCTTAAGAACACTTTGTATAACAATTGTATTTCAGTGTGTTAATGTTTAGATCACTAATTACAATTACATAATTGAATTCCCTGTTAGCCTTATCTAACAAGACTTTTAACTCACTTTGAAATCAATTTATCTGACCTTGGTGAATTCCCAGTGGCTATGTGGGAGAGGGGGACTGGGGGTGACCTTGAATATAAACTGGCCAAGTGGGTAAATTGACACTGGATACGCAATTTGACAACCCCTTATGGTATCCTAGACTTTGAGGTCAGATTATCTCAGCTGAAAACACACTGCTGTACTGTTGCACATTTAAATTGTGTACTGATAACCCCTGTTCTCTGGAGATGCATATCCCTTCAAAGCTAAAACACACACTACTGTCCCATGTACAGTCAAAGTGCATTTCACTCATGTGAGTATTTTTGGGGATGGAATTTTCAGAATCATTAGTGCATATAGTAAGTACGTAATATTTCTGTAACTATGGTGTTAACTCAAGCAACCAGATTCCTCTGTAGCATTGGTAGATTGTGCAATAATTGTAACAGGTGCCCCACCTTTCTTTGTCATGGAAGGTATCACGACTTATGGTCTTTTTGTTTTGAAATGAATTGTCCTGTGTAGAGACATGCAGTGAAAGGAAGTGGATATTAACATTTTGAACACTGGGCACCTAGGGTTTAGTTCATAAGATATACTTGACAATTTACTGGTCATCTATACACAATGAAAATCAGTTTCAGAGGGCAGTTTATCTATGAAACTCTGCAGACAGACATCAATGACCATTTTTTATATCATCATGAAAATGTGGTGTTTTCGTAACAAATTGTTTTCACCTTCATTTGTAAATTTAGTTTATTAGAATTCATTAAATTTCTCTCAGTATGAAAAATTTTCAAGTGCATTGGAAATTAAATCCTATGTCACATCAGTACCAGGGATATTATCTTAATTTTATCTTTAATTATATTTGTGACAGTAGTAGTAAATTACATTATTCCAGTGCGCAATGTGTGTTCATTTGTTACAGTCCCATCATGGAACACAGAAAAGGCCTGGAGCTGAATGTTACAGTTTCATCAGATGATGTAAGTGTTTCTGTGGGATATTAAGTCAGTACTGTGAACAAAATACACTAATTAAAAACAGAAATATGTGGTATTGATGTTGCACTATAAAACTATTCAAAAAATATAATTTTTCTTTGAAAATGAGTTACACTTGCCCCAGTGTGAAAAATTTAAGAGAATTTGGGAAACTGAAGCTTTCATCACAATATGCAAAATACTAATTGGCATCTTTCCTTGCTTTTGTGGAACATCTATACTTTGAATTCAAGTTTTTAATAAGTGTTTTATATGCCTCTTTAATTTGTCCAGAAATGTACTTTTGTGGTTTCTTCACAGTTGCAAGAAGATTGCATCATATTGTTCAGAAATGTAAATTGTAGCATATAATGTCACTCCTCCTCCATTGGTCTTGAATTACGTTGAACCATGAGCAGAACACATGGGCGTTCAATGAAGTCTCTCCCTTTCGCCGCCTCTCCTTTTTGCCGCCTCTCCCTTCACTCCACCACCAGCACATGTGGCCAGTCAGTGTGATGGGACTGATATGTACCCATCTGGCTAAGCCCCTTGGCAACACAGTGACCTGACCGCTGATGCTGAGCTGTTGCATGCTCATATACACACATTCACCACCACCACCACACCACCATTATTGTTTGCGTAAAATATCACATAAATTTGGCAATGTGGGTTCTCTTGGTAAGATGTGGTTGGCTTCACTGTTCATAAAAACTATTTCTGCCACTCAGTGCCTTTTGTGCTTCTGCGTATCTTGGCAACATCAGAACATCCCTCTGTCCGTTACTCCTCACCAGTCTTTGAATATGGTTCAGGTCGTAATGCAAATTGCAGTGGTACTGATGCAGTTATGCTGGCATTTGAGGGAGATATGCTCCTGGAGAAAGGCAAGGCTTTTGTGTTATTGGTGAGTCATGAAGCCATATGTTTTGCCACACATGTGGTGTTTATGCAGCTTGTGTTTCAGGCACATCTGCCCGCTCTATTAGAACAACATGGACACCCACCCCATGAGTGGAGCCCTTACGTTCTGCCAGTCATGTGTGTGTATTGTTCCAACCAACACACTCGATGTTCACCAGATTGCCTGTTTTATAAGAAGGAAAAAGGGAGAAAAGTCCCTTGATTGTTTATCTTACACTGAGGTTCGTCAAAAAATATGACAGACTTCACCTGTGTTGATGGCTTCTGCCTTTGTCTGTTACATCCTTTCCCCTTTCTCCGTACCCTAGTCCTCTCCCCCCCCCCCCCCTTTCCTCTTCCCTTCCCTGCAGTTCCCACGCCCTCCCCTCCACGAGCCACTCTCCCTTACTGGGCAGAGAGTGTTAAGTTTTTGGCAAACCACTTGTGATTGGGTTCCCTTCTGGGACCTCTCCCTGGGGTCTTCCTGGTTGGAGGCCTGGTATCACAACTTGGCCATGGGACACAGTCTGTGTTCCCCATGGTCACATGCTTTCAGCTGATAAAGATGAAGAAAAAGAAACATCTGTCTCAGAACTATGTCCCCATGGTACTTCCAGATGTGCCATCTTCCCCTCACAACCTGAGTCTGTCCAATTATTAATGAATGCCACCTGTCCTCATCAGTGATGGGTGGTGATGTGATTGGCTCGTCTGTTCACCATCCATTTAGATACCCACTCTGTGCTTATTCAGTGGAACTGTAATGGAAACTATCATCACCTCCCAGAGCTGCAATCCCTTATTGCCTTTTGACAGCTTGTCCTGTTCTCCAGGAATCTCATTTTACTCATGCTCACTCACCAACCATTCAGAGATGCTGTGCTTTTTTGGAATGAGATTGGCCCTTCAATGGCTTCCGGTGGTGTTTGCATGTTGGTCTATATGGACATTGTTAGTACACAGATCCCACTTCATACTACACTGGAAGAATTTGCTATCTGGGTCCACTTGGATTCTGTGGTCAGTTTGCAATTCGCCACACTTTGATGGTTATTGTTTGGTTACCATGTGGCCCCAGCCTTTGCAGGATCTTTTCCCTTCCATGCTGCATGTTTTCCCCTTGCTATTCTTTTTCCCCTCCCTTGGGGACATGTCAGGTATGTTACTGGGAATGTTCTGCACTGTCTGTTGCTGACATAAGAACAGTCTAACCACGGTTTTTTGTTCCCAGTTTTTCATTCCCTTTTCCTTTATTTGTTTCCTTACTCTTGTCCTTCCTCCACTTTGGCATTTGGGGTTCCTCTTTTCCTTCTTCCTTGCTGTGTACTCCTGAAGGCCTACTATGCATCTGACACATAACAGGTGATTGGGTAACATGTAAATCCCAGCCGTGGGTCGACAGGTAGGGATCGCACATAACCCCTGATACAGGCGAGGCCCAGGGAATGGTGATATGCCTAAGCTGCTACCTTCCCAAATTGGCAATTGGACCCCCCCCCCCCCCCGGTCAGGTGTTTGCGAGGTGTGACTTGAGGTGTGAACAATCACCCTGGTGCACCCCCTGGTGAGGGAGCACCCAGATGGAAGGAGCACACCATTGGAGATGGTGGCAATCATGGGTGAGTTTCTTCCAATGAAACAATTGTTTTCACAATCAATATCTACAAAACGTAAACAGAATGAAACAACCAATTCAAAGAACCTTCAAACTCCACCATAATTCCTAGTGGTATCATGTACTAAAGATGGTCAGTCCTTCGCAATGGTAAATCCAATTATTCAGAAAGGTGTCGATGCAATTGCCATTCCTGTGAAATCCTGCTATTTTTTAGAGTGGCACTTCGCTTTTGAGACTACTTATGATTCTCAAGCAACAACTGCTTGCAGCTTTTCACTCCTGCATGGCTATCCTGTTAATGTTGAGGCCCATTGAACACTAAATTCTTCCTGCTGTGTTATTTATACTGGGCTGCTAGATGATCTGACAAAGGCAGACATACAAACATCTCTCTCTGATCAGGCATTCATTACAGTACATCAGGTGACGAAAAAGTAGACGCCTCATAAGTGTCCACACTCACTCTCACTCTCTTTTGGTGGAGTGATCCTTCCATTAAAGATCAAAGCAGATTATGAAGTTATCACAGTCAGACCATGTATTTCAAATCCAATGCAATCGTATGAGTGTAATTGTAACAATAACATTATAGTCCTGCCAACACCCATCCAAAAGTGTAATATGTGGTACGGATTCTCATGAGAGTGATTTCCCACTTCCTTCTGCCCGCTGCATCAACTGCAATTGCAACCATGCTCCTCCTTCCATGACTGTTCAAAGTATCTCAATGAGTGGGCCCTCCTGGAGATCGGGGTGAAGGAAAAGTGCCTCACCCAGTCGCTCACAAGTTGTTGGCTAGTGGGGAAACCCTGTGTTCTACCATCTGGCACTTACAGTACCTGTGTTGCTACATCTCGTTCCATGGAGGATGTGGCCTTATAGGCATGTGACCTTAAATTTAGCACCATGATTGTGAAATTGCCCTGCACCTTGGAAGCATCCCCCATCTGCTCCTCCAGCTGTGCAACGTGCCACCAAACTTCCGCTTAATGGGGTGAAGTCAGCAGCTACACAACCAGCAGCCACCCCCCCCCCCCCTCCCCCCCTCCTCTTTTGTGGATACGTGCTTGTGAGCATGGGACCCCGAGCTAATGTGGCCCTCCTTCCTTTCTGGGCTGCATACCTTCCTTTTCTGCATCCTTCCCCATCCCCCATCTTTGCCCCCCCCCCTCACCGCCACTTCTTTCCTTCCCTTTGTCCCCCTCTGGGAGTATGTTTTGTGCCTACGTCCGGACTTGGACGCTCGAAAATGTAACACATTCTTTGCTCTCTCTGCTTGCAAGTCTTCGTCCTTCCTTGCTTTGTCCTTCCTTCCTTCCTTGCTTCATCCTTCTTTCCTTCCTTGCTTCGTCCTTCCTTCCTTCCTTGCTTCCCTGCTTCGTCCTTCCTTGCTTCGTCCTTCCTTCCTTGCTTCCTTCCTTCCTTCCTTGCTTCGTCCTTCCTTCCATCCTTGCTTCCTTCCTTGCTTCGTCCTTCCTTCCTTCCTTGCTTCGTCCTTCCTTCCTTCCTTGCTTCGCCCTTCCTTCTTTCCTTGCTTCGCCCTTCCTTCTTTCCTTGCTTCGCCCTTCCTTCCTTCCTTGCTTCGCCCTTCCTTCCTTCCTTGCTTCGCCCTTCCTTCCTTCCTTGCTTCGTCCTTCCTTCCTTCCTTGCTTCCCTGCTTCGTCCTTCCTTGCTTCGTCCTTCCTTCCTTGCTTCCTTCCTTCCTTCCTTGCTTCGTCCTTCCTTCCATCCTTGCTTCCTTCCTTGCTTCGTCCTTCCTTCCTTCCTTGCTTCGTCCTTCCTTCCTTCCTTGCTTCGCCCTTCCTTCCTTCCTTGCTTCGTCCTTCCTTCCTTCCTCGCTTCGTCCTTCCTTCCTTCCTCGCTTCGTCCTTCCTCGCTTCGTCCTTCCTCGCTTCGTCCTTCCTCGCTTCGTCCTTCCTCGCTTCGTCCTTCCTCGCTTCGTCCTTCCTTGCTTCCATCCGTCCTTCTCTCTTCCTGGCTTCCGTCCTTCTCTCTTCTTTACCACTACTCTTTTCCTTACCCCTACTCCTTTCCTTACCCCTACTGTTTACCCTTGTCTCCGCTGCGGCGTTTTACACCTCTCTTCTTTCCTTTCCCTTCCTTTGTTTTCCGCTTTCTCTTTTTTCCTCCACGTGCGTGTCTGAAGGTCGACCCACGAATTTCCACGCATAGCCGGTGACTGGGTAAAGCGTAATTCCCCACCCCGGGTAGACAGGTAGGACACGTACGTGCCCCCTGGTAACGGCCAGCCCCAGGGAGGGGTGATTACCCGAGCTGATACCTTCCGAAAGTGCCGATTGGTCCCTGTCAGTTTCTCGGGAGGTGTGAACAATCACCTAAGGTGGGAGTGCCCTCAGAGAGGGACCCCCACAAGGGAGGAGCGCACCATCTGAAACGCCAGTAATCATGGGGGGCACTTCCGCAATGGTTTCTTCATCTTCTACTATGTCTGCTCACAAGCGTAAGTTCACTGAGTCTCAGCCACAGACAGTTCTTCCATCTTTGCCATAGTTCCTTGTTGTTTCTCGGTCTGACTAAGGTCACGACTTCTCCATAGTCAACCCTTTCATTATTCAGAAAGGAGTCGACGCAATTGCAGGTCCTGTGAAGTCTTGTTCCAGATTACGAAATGGCACCTTGTTGTTAGAAACTGTCGGTGCCCCCCAGGCACAAAAATTGCTGTGTACTTCACTGCTACACACCTCCCCTGTCCGGGTGGAAGTGCACCGCACTTCAAATTCATCACATGGGGTCATTTATACACGCTCCCTCGACGGACTGTGCGACGAGGAAATTCAGAACTACCTGTCTGACCAGGGTGACACAGCTGTTCACATTCCAACCTCTACTGTCTTCTTGACATTTGACAGAGTTCAACTCCCATCGAACATAAAAGCGGGCAATGAGATAATTTCCGTTCACTCTTGCATCCCAAACCCTACGCGTTGCTATTGGTGTCAGTGGTTCAATCATACCAGCCAGTCCTGTTCCAATCCGGCCAAATGTGTTATGTGTGGTAAGGATGCCCATGAGGGTGCTTGTCCACCTCCATCCCCTCGTTGCATCAACTGTATGGGTGACCACACTGCTTCCTCTAGAGATTGCCCCATTTTTAAAGACTAAAAGCTCATTCAGGAAATCAGAGTGAAGGAATAGGTGTCTACATTTGCTGCTCGAAAATTATTCGCCAGTCTAAAGCCCACTGTGCCTCATACAGGTAAATACAGCACTGTCCTTGCCTCTCCTCGGGCAACAAAGGAGGCGGCCACGCAGACCTGTGATCTCGCCTTTAGTGCCACAGTCGTCAGATCGGCCAGCGCAAAGATCGCCCGTTCAACCTCCCCAGTTTCGCCTGCCCACTCTATGGCTCACGCTTCATCGGGTTCTGCTAAATCTCGAGCCCTCAAGTCAGACACCCGGACTTCCTGAAAAGAGCCTACTCGTGAAGATTTTTTACGTAGCTCAACTTCAAAACCATCGGTTCCTCCTTCATCTAAACATCCTGTTTCCAACAAGGCTAATAAGAAACCCAGTTCCTCTCCACCACGGCGTGTCTCATCTACAGCACCACCTGGCGGTAGCCGCCCTCGGCCGTCTTCTGTGTCGCCGAGGCGCCCTACTGATGGCCGATCAACCGGCCGATCGCTGGTGGCAGGAGCTGCTCCTGAACAACCTATGGATCAGGATCTTCTGCCTTCGGCTGAATGCCGTTCCACGCTGTCGGTCGCAAGCTCCGAGCAGTCGTTGAGTTGAGGGCAACCTTGGTCACAATCTTCCATTTTCTGTTTACTCTATGTCCATTATCCATTGGAATATCTGCGACATTCGAGCCAATCGGGATGAATTGTCGATCCTCTTAGGATCCTACTCGGCGGCCATTTTCTGTCTTCAGGAAACAAAGCTGGCACTCCAGCACATGGAGGACTCATGCTTCTTCTCCATGATACTTTCCATCATCAACCAATCCCATTAAACACTTCCTTCCAAGCTGTCGCCGTCTTTCCCTTTCTGGAACACCTTCTCTCTTTGTACTGTATACATTCCATCGTCCACACCAATGGCACGAGCTGATCTCCTTCATCTTCTTGGTCAGCTTGGGGCCTTCAATGCCCACCACCCACTTTGGGGATCTCCACATCCTTGTCCGCGTGGCTCACTATTGATAGACGTCTTCCACCAAGCGGATCTTGTCTGCCTCAACACTGGGGACCCTACTTTTTCGTCTGCCTCCACGACAAATTTCTCTCATTTGGACCTTTCGGTCGGTACTGTTCCGCTAGCTCGGCGCTTTGAACGGTTCGCCCTTGCTGATACACACTCCAGTGACCACTTTCCATGTGTCCTTGGATTTCAGCCACAACTGCCATATATGCGCCCGCGACACTGAAAGTTTGCCCAAGCCGATTGGACACTTTTTTCGTCTCTAGCGACATTCGATGACCGTCACTTTCCTAGCGTAGACGATGAGGTCACTCATCTTACAGACGTTATTCTTACAGCTTCGGAACGTTCAATACCTCGCACCTCTGATTAGCCCCGGCGCCCCCCAGTTCCTTGGTGGAACGAGGCATGCCGTGACGCAGTACGTGAGCGGCGACGTGCTCTTCACGTTTTCAGACACCATCCTACTTTGGCCAACTGTATCCGCTATTAGCAGTTCCGTGTGCGATGCTGTCGCGTCGTCCGCGACAGCAAAAAGGCAAACTGAGACTTCCTTACTAGCTCATTTAACACCTTTAATCCCTCGTCGGAAGTTTAGAGTCGGATTCGACGGTTATCTGGCCTCACTGTCGCGCATGACACATTAGCGGACCCCGTCGCAATTTCTAACTCATTGGGTCAGCACTTTCCTGAGATTTCGAGCTCTTCAAATTACCCGCCAGCGTTTCGCCCGAAGAAACGTGCAGCGGAAGTGCAACCTCTTGCATTCTCCTCTCAAAATAGCGAAAGCTGTAATACCGTTTTCTCCATGCGGGAACTCCAACATGCACTCTCTTCTTCTCGTTCCTCCGCCCCAGGACCGGATGGTATCCACGTCCAAATGTTGCTGCATTTATCATACCATAGTATGCGTTACCTCCTTCGCCTTTATAATCGAATTTGGACCGACAGTACTTTTCCCAGACAATGGCGGGAAGCTATCGTCGTTCCTGTTCCAAAACCTGGAAAGGACAAACATCTCCCCTCTAGCTATCGCCTCATTTCTCTCACGAGTATTTTGTGTATGGTTTTGGAGCGTATGTTGAATTGCCGTTTTGCTTGGTGGCTGGAATCCCGCAGTCTTTTAACACCTGCCCAATGCGGATTCCGAAAGCATCGTTCTGCAGTTGACCATCTTGTTGCTCTCTCCACTTATATCCTGAACAATTTTCTCCAGAAACGCCAAACAGTAGCAATATTTTTTGATTTGGAGAGAGCATACGATACCTGTTGGAGGACAGGCATCCTCCGCACACTGTTCTCTTGGGGCTTTCGAGGTCGGCTGCCCCTTTTTCTTCGCGAATTTATGGCAGAGCGCACGTTTAGGGTGCGGGTGAACACTACTCTCTCCCGTGCTTTCTCCCAAGAAAACGGGGTACCCCAGGGCTACGTGCTGAGTGTTGTACTGTTTGTCATCGCCATCAATCCAATTATGGATTGTCTCCTTCTTGATGTCTCGGTCTCCCTCTTTGTGGACGATTTTGCGATCTACTACAGCTCTCAACGGACCAGCCTTCTTGAACGACGTCTTCAAGGCTCTCTCGATCGCCTCAACTCTTGGAGCATCGAAACCGGCTTCCGTTTTTCTCCCAGTAAGACCGTTTGTGTTAATTTTTGGCGACGTAAGGAGTTTCTTCCGCCCTCCTTACATCTAGGTCCTGTCAACCTTCCGTTTTCAAACGTCGCTAAATTCTTGGGTCTTATGTTTGACAGAAAACTGTGCTGGTCCTCCCACATTTCCTATCTTTCGGCTCGCTGTCTGCGATCCCTCAACACCCTCCGTGTCCTGAATGGTACCTCCTGGGGAGCGGACCGAGTGGTCCTTCTCCATCTCTATCGCGCCTTAGTGCGCTCGAAATTGGACTATGGAAGCATAGTCTACTCCTCTGCTCAACCGTCTATTCTTCGGCGTATCGACTCTATCCACCACCGTGGATTACGTTTAGTGTCTGGAGCTTTTTACACCAGCCCTGTGGAAAGCCTTTATGCTGAGACTGCTGAGCCTCTGTTGTGCAATCGGCGAGCAGTCCATCTGAGTCCATATGCTAGCCATCTGTCTTCCATGCCTGCTAATCCAGCCCATGACATTTTTTCGACGCCTCCTTTGATGTAGGGTATGCAGGCTGCCCTTCCTCCCTACTACCACCGGGAGTCCGCTTCCGTCAACTGCTCCATTCTCTTTCCTTCCGCTTGCCTAAAACCTTCTTGACAACTTGGGGTACAGCACCGCCTTGGCTCCGTCCCCGGATTTGCCTGCTCCATGACCTTTGTTGATTTCCCAACGATGGTACCCCTTCACTTGTTTATCGTCGGGCATTTGCTGCTCTATGGGCACAAATGATGGACGCCACATTTATTTACACCGACGGCTCGAAAACATCGTTAGGTGTAGGGAGTGCCTATATTGTTGGCGACTCCCCAAATCACTTTCGGCTTCCCGACCAGTGTTCGGTGTATACTGCGGAGGTTTAGCTGTTCTCCACGCTGTCCACTACATCCGCCGCCATCAGCAGATACAGTACGTTATCTGCTCAGATTCTCTCAGCTCTCTCCTCAGTCTCCAAGCTCTTTACCCTGTGCACCCTCTAGTCCACCAGATTCAGCACTGTCTGCGCTTGCTCCACCTGGGGGGCGTCTCGGTGGCGTTCCTCTGGCTCCTGGGACACATTGGTATCTGTGGAAATGAGGCGGCCGATATTACAGCCGAGGCTGCAGTCTCTCTTCTTCGGCCAGCTATTCAATAGATTCCCTACGCCGATCTACGGAGCGTTTTATGTCGTCGTGTTGTTCATTTATGGCACGTGCATTGGTCCACACTTCCCCATAATAAATTGCGGGACGTGAAAGCTCATCCTTGTGCTTGGACCTCTTCCTCCCGAACGCGTCATCGGGAGGAGGTAATGTTAACCAGACTCCGGATAGGGCACTGTCTTTTTAGCCATCGACATCTTTTAAGTGGGGATCCTCCCCCACTCTGTCCCCACTGCTCTCAGCTGTGGACGGTAAGACACCTTTTAATTGAGTGCCCCTATTTTAATCCGTTACCCTCCCATCTACAGCTATCGCCTGATATATCTTTGATTTTTAGCAGATGACACGCGCTCAGCCGACCGCGTTCTCAAGTTTATTAGTGCCAGTGAAATGACGTCAGTCATTTGAAGCTTTTTTTGGGGACAACCAACCCCTTTCTGTAGTGAATTTTTAGCCTTCCTTCTGCTTTTAGTTTCTCCAATTTTATGACTCGTTCCCATTGCTGCTGGTTTTCAATTTCGGTTTTTTACTGTTTCCTAAGTCACAGACCGGGCGCAAATGACCATAGCAGTTTTGCGCCCTAAAACCAAAACAAACCAAAACAAAACAAACAAAACAAAAAACGTGTACAGTAAATAGTCTAATTTTGTTTTCGGAGTTCCTAAGGCAGATAAACGGATGAGGCTGAAGAATATTTCTAGGTTATTCACTAATACTGGTTCTTATACTTTCAGAAGTTGACTTTTGTGGAATAATTTGTATCTATCTTTTGAAGAGTATGGCTCTCATCAGTCAAGGAAATCTGTGACCATATGTGCCATCCTTCTTTGTATACATTGAGAATCAGCTGAACAAATGGCCTGGCCATACACACGAATTGGAGTCATCCACCTGTGATGGAGCTAATACAATTTGTATCCCTACAAATTATTGCCTCAGTTTATTGATTAGAATATTGAATCATTGATAATGTAGTAATAGGGTAGGGTACTTTTTTATTTTTTGAGATGCTTAGTTTTACATTTCTGTACATCAAATATTGGTACCAGTCTGCTACACTTGGATTTTTTTTCCACATCCGGTTGCTTATTCCTGCAACTTCTGTCCTGACAATAATTAATCACTGATAAGTGTCGTCTGTGAAAAGTCTGAGGTTGCTATTTGTACTGTTGGTCAGCTTGCTAACATAAAACAAGAATGATGAGTGTTCCAACACTCTCCTTTTGTCCAAGCCAGGGGCTACTTTTACTTGGTTTGATGAGTCTCCTTCCAAAATTTCATAGTTCATTTACCTAGTGCATCAATTTATCATATGATTGAATGCTCATACAGATTTTTCATTAAAGTCACCTTTTTAAGCTCTGCAACAATTATCACAAAAGTGCCTACTATCCAATGGGCAAGTAGTAAATTTGTCTTTCAGTACTACACTCAGATTTGCTTGAACCAAGTGTGCTAACCTATGGAATGTGGAGACAGATAGTTCCTTTTTACACTCATGTCAAAGGGCCTCTTCCAGCTAGTGTCAGTGGTGTTGGGGAATGGAAATGAAGTGGGAAGGTAGAGGCAGATGAAAGAACACACTGTGTATACTGTCCAAATGCTGTCTTGGCTTGCTGTCTATTGTTTGACACCCCATCTGTATGGTAACAGTTAATCTTCTCTCATAACCCTAATAAATAGTATGATATGTAACCTCTTCTGTTAAAATCAAGTGGTTTGCAGAGTATAAATGTAGATGTATTGCAGTATTTCTGATAGTGATTTGCACTCAAATTTTGTTCATTTACGTTTATTAAAGTCCCGAACTTTTGTTCTTTCAGGAAAGGCGGTCTTCTGATTCATCAGATTTTCGAAGAAAGAGGAGGAGATCTGATGATGCAGGTAAGCTGTTTACATCCCACTGTAATCTGTTTGTTGTGAAAATTGTGTAAAATTTGGTCTTCCAGATTGTGATTCTCCATTACATACATGCCTCCTGCCACCCACTTGATAATTCAACTACTGTCTCAGAGAGAAACAAGCATAAACGTTGTAAAAAGTCCATATTGGGCATTTCATTTAGTGACTGTCTGCCTTCAAGGAATCAGAGGTCACTATAAGTGGAAAAAAAATAGAATTTTCTAGAGCACAAGAATTCACTTTCATGTTTGGCATTTAATACTTTGTTCATCTAAAGTCACCCTTGGTAGTCTATATATTTGCTGGTGGTTACTTGACACCATTCCTTGTTGATTTGGATTTGCCCATCTAATTACACTATCTACACATTACATCTAAATCTATACTCTGCGAGCAACTGTGAAGTTCATGGCAGACGGTGCATCCCATTGTACCAGTTATTAGGGTTTTTACTTGTTCCATTCACATACAGGGTGCCAGAAGAATAATTGTTTGCATGTCTCCATGCATGCTTTAATCAATTTAACCTTCTCCTTGCAATCCCTGTGGGAGAAATACATAAAGGGGTTGTAGTACATTCTGAGTGTCATCATTTGAATCCAGTTCCTTATACTTCACAAGTAAGCTTTCTTAGGATAATTTGTCCATCTTCAAGAGTCTGCTACTTCAGTTTTGTTAGCATCTCTGTGACACTCCCACAGATTAAACAAACCTGTGACTATTTGTGCCACTAGTCTCTGTACACGTTGAGTATCACCTGTTGGCCCTAATTGATGTGGGTCCCATACACATCAGTAATATTCTTGCATGGGTTAAGAGAGTGATTTGCCAGCAATCTCCTTTGTAGACTGATTGCATTTCCCTTGTATACTACCAATAAACTGAAATCTGCTAGCAGCATTACTCACAACAGAAATTCTGACTATTGATGTGATAGTCATAGGACGTTAAGTTTTTCATTTTGTGAAGTGTTCAGTATTTCATTTCTCAACATTTAAAAGAAGATGCCATTTTCTTGCACCAGCTCTAAATCTTGACATGATGAAACTGAAGATTGTCACTTATGTCACACTGTACTTCATTACAATGAGGTGACAAGTCATGGGATAGTGATATGCATGTATATAGATGGCGGTAGTATTGCTTATGCAGGGTATAAAAGGCCAGTGCATCGGCTGAGCTGAGCTGAGCTGTCGTTTTTGCTCAAGTGGTTCATGTGAAATTGTATAAGGCATGATTGTGAGCATGACAGTATGAGACTTCAAACACTGATTGCAGTTGGAGCTAGACATGCTAGTCATTCCATTTTGTAAATCATTTAGGGATTCAATATTAAAAGATAGTGTCAAGAGCACGCTGAAATACCAGGTTTCAGGCTTTATCTTGCACTGTGGACAACATGGCAAACAGCCTTCACTTAATGAGAGAGCAGCACAGAGTTGTCATTGCTGACACAGGCAACACTGTGTGAAATAACTGCAGAAATCAATGTGGGATGTGTGACAAATGCATCCATTAGGACATTAATTAGCTATGCCAGCAGATTACTGATTAGGACGTGTTTGCTAACAGCATGGTGTGGCCTGCAGCACCCCTCCTGGGCTAGTGACCATATAAGTTGCACACTAGATAATTGGAAAATTGTGGCCTGGTCAGATGAGTCCAGAATTCAGTTGGTAATAGCATATGGTAGGATTATTATGTGATGCAGACTCCACAAATCTATGGATCCAAGTTGTCAACTAGGAACTGTGAAAGCTCATGGTGGCTCCATGATAGTAGAATGGGTTCTCTGGTCCAACTGAACTGATTATTGATTGGAGATGGTCTTGTTTGGCTACTTGGAGACCATCTGCAGTCATTTATGGACTTCATATTCCAGTACAATAATAGAATTTTTATGGATGACAGTGTGCCATGTTAAACATTTTGGTCAATTTTAATGAAGGATTTTTCCACCCATATTGTCAGACATGAACCCCATTGAACATTTATGGGGCATAGAGAGGCCATTTCATGCCTAAAATCTTGCACTGGCAACCCTTAGATTTATGGATGGCTATAGAAGAAACATGGCTCAGTATTTCTGCAGGGATTTCTAATGACTTGTTGAATGATGCTATGTTGAGTTGCTGCACTATACCAGACAAAGTAAGTCTGATGCAACAGTAGGAGTAATCCCACGACATTTGTCATGTTACAGCTAAATGCATCACCTGCAAAAATGAGAGATCACTGCTAGTAATGTCTACAAGGTCATTAATATAAAAACATAGAGTCCCAACTTACTTCCCTGTGCCACACCCAAAGTTACCTCAACATCTGTTCATGACACAAGCCATGTCATTCCTCCAAAAGAAGTTAATCCAGTCAAATCTTTTGCATGATATCCCCTAATGATTGTACTTTGGTAACAATCAGATGCAAGTTAAGGTTCAGGTGAGTGTTATCAGAATGTGTGTGATTGACATGGAGATCATTCTGCTAGGGGTACCTCATTATATTTGAGCTGAGAATATGTTTTAACATTCTACAACAAATCAATGTCATGAATATTGGACATAAGTTTTGTGGACCAATTCTACTACCCTTCTTCTAGACAGGTGTGACATAGACTTCTGGGCACTGTTTTTTCTTCCTGGAGTCTAGTAAAGAGGGGCTAATTCGGCTCCAAATTCAGTATAGTATCATCAATGGATTCCACTGGGCCTGGAGCTTCATTCAGTTTTAATAATGTAAGCTCTTACTCAACACCACTGACACCAGTACTTATTTCCCTCATCTTTTTATTGGTAAGTGGACAATGATTCTTTCCAGATCAAATTTTCCTTTTTGTTGTATTCTTGACACTCGAATTAAATTTAACTTTTCCAAAAATAACTCACTGCACCAGTGACCCAAATCACTGCCTTGAGTTACGTATAACCCAGAGGCTCAGTTCAGAAGAAAAAGCTTTGATTCATGTGGAAGACATCAGAGGACTCAATTATTTGTCAAAGAAAATTTTTTGAAATGGGAATTTTGCAGCCAAGTGTGATATATCCTGGAAGAAGATCCATCATATCTACTGTCATCTCAACACACAGCTTTTCATCGCCAACTTTTGCAGTTCAGTGGGCAGTCGTTTTGCTGGTTTGTGTCCTCAGAATGGGACTGGCTGTTCATGTCACACACCAACTTACCTAATAACCAGTGTTCAGCTTCCTGTGTCAGAATGACAACTGTAAACTTTCATGAAGGATGAATGCCTGTGAGTTCCTGGTGATCAGAGTGGGCTGTTTGAATGTGTGTCAAAATTACAGTTGCGAAAACTCTCTCTACCGCATGAGCTGAGGTGCCCTGACCACCCAAATCTCCCTGTTGTGCACTAGGCCCTCCTTTCCGTATTGTAATTATTGCCTCTGCTTTTCTGTGATAACTGGCAGTTCTTTCCTCTATAATCATATAATGCTCTTCTGTGCTGAATTCTTACAGAGCATGTTTTGCAAGTTCATACCACCAAAAGTTTGTACACCATTAAGATTTGTAGTGTGGCATATTAGACTGCTCAAGGGTAATTTTTAATTCCAGAATGGTGTTGCGTGTTGCTGAACTACAGATTTCTTGTACTGACAGTATGTTCAGTTAGATAGCTGCCATCCCCTCTTACTCAGCATGGTCACACTGACATTGTACATGAAGTGACTCACAATTCCTCTTTATATCCTGAAGACCTTGGTAAGGACATGATAGATGAGCACTCTACTCCCAAACATATCTCGTGTACCACTCGTGACTCTAATCCTTCAGTCACTTGTTAAGGAATGTTCCCAGTATTACTACAGACAGGACAACTTAACTGCATTCCTAGTCTTGGCTCTGGCATCTTCTCTCTTTCCCAAAGTGGAAATTTGCCACCTGACATATTAAGTAACCTGGTCCATTGTTATGCCATACTTCCTCCCAGTCCCTTTCCACATCAATCATCTGCCTGTGGAAGAACCAAATGCAAGGCTAGCCATATGCAGCAATACAACTGATAATATTACAGCTCCTTTAGAGGAATTTACCATGCTTCAGAGTCATATCTCACCCTATCAGAGGCAGGGCCATCCATAAAATCAAAATGTATTCCAGCTCTACTGTAACTTCTGTATGATATTTTACCTGAACTGGCACATGATGACCATCTCAAATCGCAGTGAAGAGCACAATTGACTACCCATGGGCAGAATGTGCTGCCAAGAAAGAGATGCTCAGCTACTACCTGGCTTCATGACCCACAGCATATGGGTTCCCAGAATTCCGACTTCACCACTGCCATTGTCTCCAATATCAGATTATCTGATTGAAGTTCATGGGAGTTGCCTTATATCATACCTTTGTCCCACAAGCCTCAATCATCACTTGCTCCTGTCCCATGCACACAGACATATCCACCCCTGCCCTGTTTCTTGTATTTCATTCTCTTCACTTAAACTTTCTCTCCAACTTCGTCCTTCCATTTTCTGCCCCCCCCCCCCCTCCCCCACCACACTTTGTCCCATCACACTCATCCACACTAAGCTGTGTACCACATGTGACTTCCCCGCTCTGCCAATGGCTGGGGCACATATGGGCTGTTCCATTTCAATTTGGAAAACAGGAAACATTATTTTTTGTGAGAGTTCATTTTAGTGTAACCTAACATGGACATTGAGTTAATCTTCTACAAACTCACAGCTGTCATAAGTAGACACTTTGTTTCTTTGAATCACAGTTACTATAATAAAATAAAAACACATTATTCTAAGACTTCTCTGAACCTGTTTCAAGTGAAATTCTCAAACACAATTCAAAATGAAAGTAATATTGTATAGTTTTGGTATTTTTGTGCTAGTTAAAGAACTTACGTAAATTTAATTATCAATACAGTTAATCTTTTTCTGAAAACGAGATTTAACTTGGAATAAAAAGTACTTTGTGCCATTCAGCATTGATTTAAAAAATGTATTATTGAACATTTTGTGGTACCTTCAATGGAGAGTTACAGGAAACACAAAAAAAAAATTTGAAATAGATGCAAAACCTGATGGTTGCGCTATGCCACATTACAAAACACCCATGAATCATGGTGCCATTGTTGATAGACTGCTAATCGTTTCACAGTGTGAAGATGCTGACAACTGGGATGCTATGACCATGAATAAAAGACTGTTTTTGTTCCCATGAACCAAGGCTGGGCAGGATGAGCAGGAAAGAAAGGAAAGTCAGGGAGTACAAGACCATGGACAAACTGACCTACACTGAGGCTAAGAGAAAATTTGAACACCTGCTTCCTGTACATATGGCATTGTCTTAAGCCACCAGTACAACAGTTCTGGCATGATCAGCTCCGACAACCCAGGTCACCTCTCAGAGCCGGAAGACTACACCTGCCCCTGCGATGGTGGGAGAATTTTCTTCCCTTTTGATCCTGCACCACCTACTTTAGGAGCAACACCCCCCCCCCCCCCCCCAACCATCGGGGACATCTGTCCCCAATTCTAAGCCAGAGAAGTGTAAGTCTTCTTCAGTTCCTTTCGCTAGGATGGGGTCCTGTGGGTCACTCCCTTCCCAGCTTTCTTCTAGTGGGAAAGATGACACCAACCAGTGGCTGAAAAGCCCAAAAGCAGCAGGTCATATGGCTTCAGTCCGAGAGACTGAGCCAGTGAAGTCCTCCCGACCAGAGGAACCCAAGGAGCAGCGAGAGAATTCCAACAAGAAGCTTCCTAATGCCAAGGAAATTGCAGTGGCACCCACACCATCGCTACCTACAAGCTGTGTGACTGAGGATGGGATGGAAAATTTCGGCGTCTGCGGAGGACCTAGATCTCGCCATACCCTCACACTACAGATATAGACTGTGCAGGCCATAAATCGGTGGCAGCAGGTGACTATGAGGCGTAAACTGCCTCATTAAATGTTGCTTCCCAGTCTCATGTCATCCTCCAGTGGAATTGCGGCAGTTTTTTCGACCAGATGGCTGAGCTATGGTGACTGTTAAGCTTTACACCTGCTATCTGCATTGCCCTCCAGGAAAACCTGGTTCCCAGCAATGTGGACGCCTGTACTAAGTGGCTACAAGGGATATTAAAAGAACTGTAGCAACTGTAATACTGTCTGGTGGAGTTTGCGTCTATGACCTAAACTCATTCTGTAGTGACACTGTGCCCCTTTACACCCCTCTTGAAGCTACGGCTGTCAGAATAAGGACGACACAGGAAATAACTATCTGTAATATATATCTTCCTCCAGAGGGTGCAGTACCCTTGAATGCATTAGCTGCACTGATTGAACAACCCCCTAAACCTTTCCGACTTTCGGGAGATTTTAATGCCAATAACCACTTGTCAGGTGGTACCAAGATAACTGGCCGAGGCAGAGATGTCGAAACTTTACTGTCGCAATTCGACCTCTGCCTCTTAAATACTGGGACCACCACACATTTCAGTGTGCCCCATGTTAGTTACTCGGCCATTGACTTATCAATTTGGAGCCCAGGACTTCTCCCATCTATCCACTGGAGAGCATATGACGACCTATGTGGTAGTGACCACTTCCCCATCTTCCTGTCACTGCCCCAGTGTCAGGCACATGGACGCCTGCCCGAATTGGCTTTGATCAAGTGGGGAGCTTTCGCCTCTACTGTCACTGCTGAATCTCCCCCACATGGTAACATTGATGTGATGGTTGAGCAGATGACTAGCACAATTGTTTCTGCGGCAGAAAGGGTGCCCAAAGTGTAAGGAAGTCCGTTGGTGGTCGCTGGAAATCGCTGAAGCAATTAAAGAGAGTTGGCGAGCTCTACAGCGGCATAAGCGGCACCCTTCCCTTGAGCACCACACAGCCTTTAAACGTCTCACTATGCCGGGCACTATGTCGGGCACTATGCCGGGCACTATGCCGGGCACTGCCTCAGAGAATTACCCCCCAGCCTTTTGCACACTCAAACGGCTGCTGGAAGGGAACGCCCCCTTTCACTACACGCAGCAGTGTATCCTATAACACCCAATTTACAGAGTGGGAGCTCCTCGGTGCCCTTGCACATTGCCCCGACACAGCTCCTGGGTCTAATCGGATCCACAGCCAGATGATAAAACCTCTCATCTGACTACAAGCGACATCTTCCAGTCATCTTCAACCAGATTTTGTGCGATGGTGTCTTTCTGTCGCAATGGCGGGACAACACTATCATTCTGGTGCTCAAACCCGGTAAAAACCTGCTTGATGTGGATAGCTATTGCCCCGTCAGCCTCACCAACGTTCTTTGTAAGCTGCTGGAACATATGGTATGTCGGCAGTTGGGTTGGGTTCTGGAGTCACGTGGCCATTAACGGCCTAGCAGCAGCTGTCGGGCCCTCAGACTCACCTTCTCTATATGCAGACGACTTTTGCATTTCGTACTTCTGCTCCAGTACTATTGCTGCTGAGCGGCGCCTCCAGGGGACCATCCATAAGGCGCAGTCACAGGCTCCAGCCCACGGCTTCCAGTTTTCACCCGCAAAGTCGAGCGTCATGCACTTCTGTCGGAGTTGTATCATTGACCTGGAACCCGCACTTTACCTTATTGACGATCCACTCACTGTAGTGGTGACATATCAGTTTCTAGGATTGGTTTTCAATGCTCGATTGACTTGGCTCCTTCATCTTTGTCAGCTTAATCAGAAGTGCTGGCAGCACCTCAATTCCCTCTGTTGCCTGAGCAACACTATTTGGGATGCAGATCGCTGTACACTGCTGCAGCTCTACTGAGCCCTTGCCCAATCCCGAATTGACTATTGGCGTGTGGTTCATGGTTCTGAAACGACTTCAGCATTGCAATTACTCGACCCTGTGCGCCACTGTGGGGTTTGATTAGAGGCAGAAGCTTTTAGAATGAGTCCGGTGACCACCATACTGGTGGAGGCTGGTGTCCCTCCACTGCAGATCAGACGTGCGTAACTGCTCACCAGTTACACAGCACACATTCATAGTTGCCCTGACCATCGGAGTTACTGTCTCCTTTTCCCATCCGTGGCGGTCCATCTCCCACATCAGTGGCCCAGATCGAGTCCAACGTTGGTGGTTTGTGTGTGGTCCCTTCTCTCTGAACTGGAGTCCTTCCCTTTACCACCTCTACTTGCGGTCCATTCACGTATACCTCCCCCCCCCCCCCCCCCCCCCCCGCAGGGGGTCCACAACTCTTTTGTGGATACGTGCGTGGCGAGCACGGGGCCACGAGCCATTGCAGCCTTCTTTCTCTCCCGGGCTGCATTTCCTTTCCCTTCCCCTCCTTTTCCCTCCATGCTCCTTTCTCCTCGCCCTCTCCTCTCCCTCTATTGGTGTCCTTGCTTATGTTGGCCCCCGCTATCCTCCTGGTTCTGTTGGTTTTACACTCTGGCTTTGTTGCGTAATCATCTCCTCCTTTTGGCATTCCTTGGTCCCCCTCTGGGGTTTGACCTCCTTTACAAAATTTCTCCTCCGTAGTGTGAGCCATTTGGGGAAGAGCACCTTACCTAGTGTCTCCGACGTGCGCCCTCCTAGTACATTCCACCTTTTCTTTCACGTCGTTGTCTGACGCTAGGGTGCATAGCCAGCACGGTAGCCAGCCCGTGTGGTGGGGTCACTATGTACCCTTTTGGTTGAGCCCCCTGAACACACAGGGATCACACTTCTGATACCTGAGCTGTGACCTCCTCATGCATGCCTTGGAGTGGTTGCTCGTCATTCTGGAGCATCGGAACTCCCGGTAATGGCCGCCGTGCCAGAGAGCCCTTGCTGTGGGTAGGTGGCGCCCGTGAGGAGAGCCCCTGATCGGAGTGTGTGGTATCAGGGCGGACGCTATGCAGATGAAACGCATACGGGTCCAAAACTCTGGCCGTTCTTCTGCGGCCGTCTCTCTGTGTGGTTCTGATTCCTCAAGTGCTGCTTCTCTTGCCCCTTCGGCCTTCCCTTCCATGGCTACCCCCTGGGAAGAGGGTCAGGCCCATCATCTAGGGGCAAAACCTTTGCCCTGTTATCTAGTTTGCACCAGGACTGATGGAGATACTTTCACCAGTGTCAAACCTTTATTCTTTGTGGAACACATTGAAGACAAGTTTGGCGAAGTGGACTCCCTGAGCAAGATGCGGTCGGGTTCGTTGCTGATAAAAACTGCTTCAGCTGCCCAATCTGCGGCCCTTCGTGCCTGTACCCATCTTGGCACAATTCCTGTGTCCATTACCCCTCACCAGTCTCTAAATATGGTACAAGGTGTGATTTTTCACAGGGACCTCATCCTTCAAACTGATGAGGAACTTCGGGACAATCTCGGACGGCGGGGTGTTCACTTTGTTCGGCGTGTTCAGAAAGGTCCTAAAGATAATCGTATTGATACTGGTGCCTTTATCCTGGCCTTTGAAGGGGATACCCTTCCTGAGAAAGTTAAGATTATGGTCTATCGCTGTGATGTGAAGCTGTACATCCCCCCTCCTATGAGGTGTTTTTAGTGCTTGCGTTTTGGCCACATGTCTTCTCGCTGTTCCCAGGACCCTCTCTGTGGTGACTGTGGACGTCCACTCCATGAGGGGAGTCCCTGTGTTCCCCCTCCTGTATGTGTAAATTGTCATGGTAGTCATTCTCCACGTTCACCAGATTGCCCAGTATATAAGAAAGAAAAAAAGATACAGGAGTA
The DNA here is from genome assembly GCF_021461395.2 of Schistocerca americana. NCBI lineage: Eukaryota > Metazoa > Arthropoda > Insecta > Orthoptera > Acrididae > Schistocerca > Schistocerca americana. The sequence goes on from NC_060121.1 coordinate 66,667,306, forward strand.
TAAGTCCCTCGATCGTTTAAGCTACACAGAGGCCCGTAAGAAATATGCACGACTGCACCCTGTGTCCATGACATCTAGTTACGCCTTGGTTACATCTTCACCCCTTCCTCCCCCTTCCTTACCCCCATCCCGGACCCCTCTCCTCCCCCCCTCCCCTCCGGCTCCCACACCTTCTCCTCTGGGCACTGCTCCCCCTCCCCAGCCGGAGAAGTGTCCCACTCCTTCGGCGTCTGCCGGTCAAGGGCGCCTCTCCCGGGATGCCCCTTCCCGGCACCTTCCAGGCCAAAGGTCTGCTGCAGCGTGGCGACCGCGAGAGCCGCGGTCTGTCGGCCCCCAGGTCGCCTGGTCTCTTTCTGTTCCTGATGTTGCTGCAGCTGGCTCCTTCATGCCACACAGCCCTCCTCGATCTCAGCCTGAAAAGAAGAAGAAACGTAAGTCCCGGGACAAAGAGCCTCTGGTGTCACCAGAGGTCCCTTCCCCGACTTCACAACCGGATTCTGACCTATCGTTCATGGATGTCGCCACCTCCTTGTCGGTGAAGGGTGGGGACCCGGCGGTATGACTGGATTTAGCGTGTTCAGCCCTCATTTAAACCATCGTTCTGTGGTTCTCCAATGGAATTGTAATGGATACTATCGTCACCTTCTGGAATTGCAATCCCTTCTTTCGTCCTACTCTGCAGCTTGTGTTGTTCTCCAGCAATCTCATTTTACTGATGCTCACTCACTGACCCTCCGTGGGTTCCGTGTTTTCTGTCGAAATCGGGTCGGACCCTTGCGGGCTTCTGGTGGCGTTTGTACGTTGGTCCGTACAGACATTGCTAGCACGTGGATTCCTCTCAAAACTACATTGGAAGCGGTTGCTGTTAGGGTCCACTTAGACTCTGCAGTCGCAGTTTGCAATCTTTATCTCCCTCCTGACAGGACTCCTACACCTGCTGCCTTAACCACCTTTCTTCAGCAACTTCCTCCTCCCTTCCTCCACCTTGGGGATTTTAATGCTCATCATCCCTTGTGGGGCAGTGCCTTTCCATCTAGACGAGGTCTTCTTATAGACCAATTTATTGCAGACCACGACCTGTGCCTTCTTAATGATGGCTCCCCTACTCATTTCAGTGCCGGTCATGGTACCTTTTCTGCCATTGATCTTTCTCTTTGTCCTCCCTCTCTCCTCCCTTCATTACACTGGTCACCACACGACGACCTTTGTGATAGTGACCATTTCCCGTTGATTATCACGCTCCCTTCCCGCTCCCCGATGGACAGGTTACCTCGTTGGTCTTTCCACCGCGCCGATTGGCCTCTATACACTTCACAGGTCGAGTTTTCTCCCTCTTTGTCGGGTTGTATTGATGACGTCCTACGTGACGTGTCTGACGCGATTGTTCGCACTGCTAACCTTGCTGTCCCGCGCTCATCTGGACCATTTCATCGCTGGCAAGTCCCGTGGTGGAGTACAGCCATTGCCATCCGTGATCGCCGTCGAGCTATGCAACACTTTAAGAGGCACCCATCCGTCGCCAGCCTTACTACCTTTAAACGCCTCCGTGCTAAAGCCCGTTATTTAATCAAACAGGGTAAGCGGATATGTTGGGAACGATTCGTTTCTTCCCTAGGTTCTACTGTCCCTCTGTCACGGGTATGGGCTACACTTCATTCTCTCCAAGGTTGCCATCGGCAGTCCACCCTCCCAGGCCTTCACCTCCCAGATGGCACTTGTACGGACCCATTAGTTCTTGCAGAACATCTTGCAACCCATTTTGCAGTGGCGTCAGCGTCAGCCTCAGCCTCCTATCCAGCTGCTTTCCTTCATCAAAAACAGCTGGCTGAAGCTTCCACCTTATGTTTCACCCCTTGTGAGTCAGAATCTTACAACGAACCTTTTACTGAATGGGAATTTCTTTCTGCTCTATCTTCTTCTCATGATACGGCCCCTGGCCCGGATTCCATTCATAACCAACTGCTTCAACATCTCAGTGCTCCACAACGGCAACATCATCTTCGGGTGTTTAACCGTATCTGGCTCCAGGGTGACTTCCCTTCTCAGTGGAGGGATAGCATTGTGGTTCCTGTCCTTAAGCCTGGTAAGAACCCCCTATCTGTTAACAGCTATCGGCCAATTAGTTTGACCAATGTTGTTTGTAAGTTACTTGAATGGATGGTAGCCCGTCGGCTCAATTGGGACCTCGAATCTCGGGATCTATTGTCGCCTTACCAGTGTGGCTTTCGAGAGGGATGGTCTTCAATCGAACATTTACTTCGCTTGGAATCCGCAGTTCGGCAGGCTTTTTCCCAGCGCCGCCATTTGGTTGCAGTGTTTTTTGACCTTCGCAAGGCCTATGACACGGGCTGGCGCCATCACATCTTACTTACCCTTCATCAGTGGGGTCTTCGGGGCCCACTCCCGATTTTTATCCGCCAGTTCCTGATCCATCGGTCATTTAGAGTTCGAGTTGGTACTGCTTTTAGTTCTCCACGGACCCAGGAGACTGGCATCCCACAGGGTTCTGTCTTGAGTGTCCTTTTTTCCTCATTGCTATCGATGGACTTGTGGCCTCTGTCGGTCCCTTGGTCGCCCCTGCCCTGTATGTGGATGATTTCTGCATTTGGGTTAGTTCCTCCTCGATGGCATCTGCAGAGCGGCAGCTCCAGATAGCTATATGGCGTGCCTCTGCATGGACCCTCTCACACGGGTTTCAATTCTCTCCTTTAAAATCGCGAGTGGTCCACTTCTGTCGCCGTACTACGATCCACCCTGATCTAGTGCTCTATCTCGCTGCCCAACGATTGCCTTTGGTCCCACAGTTTCGTTTCCTGGGTCTTCTTTTCGACAACAAGCTCACTTGGCTGCCCCATATCAGACTTCTGAAGGTAGGATGTTTCCGTAAACTCAATGTCCTTCGCTTCCTTGCCCACTCGTCTTGGGCTGCGGACCGTTCCCTCCTCCGCCGTCTTTATCGTGCTCTAGTTCTGTCTCGCTTGGACTATGGTTGTCAAGTTTATGGTTCAGCTGCTCCTTCCACACTGCACGTGCTGGATCCAGTCCACCATCGTGGTATCCGTTTAGCCACCGGTGCCTTCCCTACTAGCCCTGTTGATAGTCTCCTGGTTGAAGCTGGGATCCCCCCTTTCTGTTCGGCGGTCACAGCTTCTGGTGTCTTATGCACTCACTATCCGTTCCTCTCCCACTCATCCTTCCTATTCCATCCTGTTCCCAGACCATAGACGTCACCCACCCGACTCCCGCCCTCGGGCGGGTTTACCGGTTGGGCTGCGCCTTACGTCTCTTTGCCGTGATTTTCAGCTTCCTTCTTTGTCCTGTCTTCCTCGCTCCCTCCCCTCCACCCCTCCTTGATTAGTTCCTCGGCCTCGACTTCGGATGGATCTCCGCTGCGGTCCGAATGATTCCATCCCCCCCCGGTGGTGTTCCGTTCCTTTTTCCGCCAAATTTTGTGGGAGTTTCGGGATGCTGTTGTTTTTTACGCTGATGGCTCTAAATCTGCTGATCGTGTTGGGTATGCCTTCACGTCCTCTGTTGGAACGGAAAGTCATCTGCTGCCACCTACATGTGGGGTGTTTACTGCGGAATTGATGGCAATTTCGCAGGCCCTTACCTTTATTAAACAGTCCCAACACAACCGCGTTTTGTTATGCACGGACTCGATGAGTGGCCTTCTTGCTATTGACTGGTGTTTTTCGCGCCATCCCTTGGTCTCTGCCATCCATGACCATCTCGCTGATATTCACCGTGCTGCTTGTTCCATTGACTTCCTTTGGGTCCCTGGACATGTGGGTATCCTGGGAAATGAGCTCGCTGATCGTTTGGCTGGGGGAGCAGTTACTTACCCTCCGTTTTCTGTAACACCATCTGCAGCGGATTTACGGCTTCACATCAAATCCCACTTTGCACAGTCATGGGCCAATTCTTGGGAGGCTACTCCCCTGTCTAATAAACTTCGTGCAATTAAGGTGGCACCAGGGCCATGGCGTTCTTCCTTTCGCCTCTCCCGAAAGGACTCGACCACACTGTGTCGTCTCCGCATTGGCCATACCAGGCTGACCCATGGTTTCCTTTTGCGTGATGAGCCACCCCCGCTATGTGGTTGTGGAGCCTTCCAGTCAGTGGCCCACATTTTGGTTGAATGCCCCCTTCTTTTCGCTCTGCGTGCTAAGTACAGACTCCCCCGCACTTTACCTTTGATGTTGGCTGACGATTCCCGAATGGTCTCTCAGGTTCTCGGTTTCCTCCGGGAGAGTGGTTTTTATTCTCAGTTTTAAGGTTTTTAATCTCTCTCTGGTGTTGGGGCAGGGCGGTGACTGTTTGGGTGTCTCCCACTGTAAGCAGTGTTTGGAGATTCCCGATTCCCCTCCCTGATCGACATCCTCTTTTCTTCCCCTTTTACTCTATTTTTACCCTTTTTTTCTGGCTTGGTTAGTCTTTTTATTCCCATACGTACTTTCTACATTCTAGCAGTTGTACCTTTTCGTCACAGGTGGTCTTTCCTATGCTGACTTCCCTCTTTTTGTTTTTTACCAATGACAACATGACTGCCCTTTTACGTTTTACCTTTTTCCGTTTTATTTTTCTGACTATACTGAGATGTCCCATTAGCGGAATGGAGCCTATCTGAAACAAGCGACTGATGACCTTGCTGTTTGGTCCCTTAAACCTCAAACAACCAACCAACCAACCAACCAACCAACCAACGTATACCTCCATGGTGTATGCCTTGACCACAGCTACATCTGGACATTTTGCATGGCCCTAAGGACTCCATTAACCCCGCCGCTCTCCGCTGCCACTTCCTCTCGATTCTTGACGAGTTAGGGGGTTCTGAAGTGGTTTACACCAACAGCTCAATGGCTGATGGTCACGTAGGCTTCACATATGTTCATGGAGGACATGTTGAGCAGCACACCTTGCCAGTTGGCTGCAGTGTTTTCACTGCAGTGCTGGCGACCATACATCGTGCTCTTGAGTACATCCTCTCGTGCCCTGGCGAGTCATTTCTCCTGCGTACTGACTCACTGAGCAGCCAGCAAGCTATTGACCAATGCTACCCTCTCCATCCTCTGGTAGTGTCCATTCAGGAGTCCATCTATTCCCTGGAACAGTCCCACCATCCCGTGGTGTGTCTGTGGACCCCAGGACACGTCGGAATCCCTGGCAACGAAATTGCCGACAAGCTGGCCAAACAGGTGACGCAGAAATCACTTCTGGAGATCAGTATCTCTGAAGCTGACCTGCGTTCTGTCTTACACTGCATGGTTTTTCCGGATTTGTGTGATGGAATAGCATAACAGCACACACAACAAAACTGTGTGTCATTAAGGAGACAATGAATGTGTGGAAGTTATCCATGCAGGCCTCTCACAGGGAGGCAGTTGTCCTCTGCTGGCTCCTCATTGGCCAAACGTGGCTAACGCATGGTTACCTACTCTGTTGTGAGGACCCACCTCAGTGTCGCTGTGGCTTCCAAATGACAGTCGTCCCTCTTGCTGGACTGCCCACTTTTAGCCGCTCTGCGGTAGACTTCTAACTTTCCCAGCACGCTGTCTTCAGTGTTGGGTGACAATGCCTCCACATCAGCTTTAGTTTTAAGTTTTGTCCATGAGAGTGGGTTTTATACTTCTGTGTAGGTTTTAGCACATGTCCTTCATCCCTCAGTGTCCTCCAACCTAATGGTTTTAGGGTGGAGGTTTCAATGTATTGTGGTGTGTCTGACTTCCCCTTTTTATTCTCGTGGTTGGCAAGCCACTGTAATTTGCTTTCATGTTTTACTCCCTTCTGTTTCTAGCTTCTCTCTCTTTTCTTGTTCTCTTTTGTTCCTTTTAGTATTCGTTGCCTTCCCTTTGTTCTTGTGGCTTTTCCTTTCTTTCCGTTTTGTGTTATATGTTTCGTCCATTTTATTCTCACCCTTGTGGCATTGTTTTATTAGGAACAAATAAGTGACCTTGTAGTTTGGTCCCTTATCCCACCTGTAAATCAACTAACTATCATCTGTCTCATACGTATTCACACCATATGGAATAGTTCTGTTTCATTACGGCTGCTCTCCCAAGGCTGTTAGTAGTTATGACAAGATGTTGCCCATTCCATGAACCGTGTTTTGACTCAGATCCTTCAGGTCCTTGATGTATCATATCTCCCATCTCATCTTTGTCCACATCCTCTTCCATTTCTATAACATTGCCCTCAGGTTGACGTCCTATGTACAGATCGTCTATATACTCTCAGCTTTTTCTTCATTATTTAAAAATTGCTGTCTATCTCGGTTCTTGATATTCATACTTCTGCTTCTGTTACCTCCAAAGGCCTCTTCAGTTTCCCCTAGTGACATCTCCTTCTGGATCCTTAAATTTGGACTGTAGCCTTTCTTGCTTAGCAATTTGTTACTGCCTGTCACTCATTGACTTTTATTCACTTTTGCATGCTTCATTTGCTGAATTTTTATATTTTTTCAACAACTGAATTCTGGTCTCCTGTGTTGTCAAATGATTTCTACTGAGCCTTTTCTTTTCACATAATTGGTCCTCTTCTGCCTTCATAATTCAAGCTTTCAAAGCTACCTATTGCTCTGCTACTGCGGTAATGGGCAATATCATTGGCTTTGGGGCCATTCTTGTGTAGGCAGAGGTTAACAGAGGGTCACAGTTCTTAAATGATAGCATGCAATAGTTTAATTTGCATTTCAAGAAAGTTATAAATTGTTACAAAAAATTCTGACTGTATTGGCAGGCCTCACAAAAACCACTGGTGGGCTGCTAGCCCACACTTGTCTTATTGTGTTCCTTTTCTCCTGGTATTGTCAGTAATTGCATAACGCTCCCTCCATTACTTGCAGCAACCTCTGGCTCTTTCAGCTTATTCAGGTAATATGTCCTCCTACCTTTTTGACACTGCTTAAATTTTAATCTACAATATATAACCAGTACATCATGATCATTCTGCATTGCACCTTGCTATATCTTTGAATTTGGACACAGATTTCTAATTCTCTTCTCCCAAAATCGTATAATCAATCTGAAACCTTGTGGTGGCTGCAGATCATCTATGTGTGTAACCTTCTTTCATGATTCTTAAACCAAGTGTTACTGATGATTAAATTGTTCTGTGCAAAATTGTACCAGGCAGCTTCCTCTTTCATTCCTTTTCCCAGTCCACATTCCTCTTCTATATGTCCTCTTTCTTTTCCTACTATTGAATTTCCAACCACTGTCACAATTAAATTTCTGTGTTCCTTAACTATCCACATATTGTATTTTGTCTCACCACATTCAATTTCTCGATATGCAGAGCCAGCTGTATTGTAAACTTGTACCACAGCTGAGGGATTTGGCTTCAGATATCTTGGCTGCAATAATGTTACAGTGTTGTTCTTAGTAGCTTACTTGCATTGTTATTTTCTTGTTCATTATTACACCTATTCCTGCATTACTACTATTTAGTTCCTTTCCACAGCCCTATATCCACTTAACGAGAAATTTTGTTCCTCCTACCATCAAACTACTCTAATTCCCATGACATCTAACTTCAACCTGTACATTTCCCTTTATACATTTTCTAGGGTCCCTGAAAGATTAAATGATACAATTTACCAGCTCAGACTTGTATGATTCCAGTTTTGTTTCTCCTGATATGGCAACAAACTCCTGAGTGGTCCTTCCCTGGAAATCCAAATGGGGGATCATTTTTAGCTCTGGAGTCTCTTCCTAAAGAGGATACCATCATTTAACCAAACAGTAGAGCTTCATGTCCTTGATAGATAATGGCTGTAGTTTCCTCTTGCTTTGAGATGTTTGCTGTATCAGCACAGAAAGACCATTTAAGTTGTCACAAGGCCACATCAGTTACTTATAGTGGCTTATTTATATGCTACTGAAAAGGATGCTGTGCCCTTTTAAGGAACTACACTTTTGACTAGTCCCACAAGAAATACTCCTTCTTTGTGGTGGCATCTATGGCTCAGTATCACTAATGCATGGAAAATCCCAAAGAAAATGCACCTGGTGACTCTTGAAATGGATGTAAGTCCCCCCACATGTACACGCATACATGTTCGTAAGTTCATGCAACCTGACACATAGTCTTTTGCTCATGCCTGTCTGCAGCTCAACATGTCATCTTTATGGTGAGTATAAATCTATTATTTTCATAATATTGTTAATATTCCAACCTGGGTTTTCTATTGTTTAATTTGCGCCATTTTCATTCCATGATTAAAAACCCTTTGTCCTTCTTTCACGTGTATTATAGTTGTCTTATATTTGTGCCTAAATTTTGACAGTAACTTTAAATTGATCTTTCTTCCTGACAACCAGGACCCACAATACCAGTTATGGAGGAGACTGGTGTTCACAGGGGACGACAAGAAGAAAGAGAAGCACTAATGGTGAGTTTCATTAGCAGCATACGAGTACCCACTCCCCCCTGTGGGTCCGGGGTAAGAATAGGCCCGAGGTATTCCTGCCTGTCGTAAGAGGCGACTAAAAGGAGTTCCAAACATTTCGGCCTTCCATGTGATGGTCCCCCATGGGGTTTGACCTCCATTTTTCAAAATTCTACAGAAGTACGAGCCTTTTGGGGAAGGACGCCTTATGTGGTGTACCCTGGTCCTCTGTGCCTAAGACCTTGGCACTTAGCATTGTAACAGTGTTGTAACCATACCCACTATCCCTCAAATTGGGCCTAAATGCCTGATGGGTTGTACAAGTTACGCCCCTAGTGCGTCCCCATCTGCACCTACGATCATGACGGACTTTCCATGGCACCCAAAATCCAGCACGGTAGCCAGCCCGTTGTGGTGGGGTCGTCATGTACCCTCTAGGTTGTAGCCCCCTGACAACACAGGGATCGCACTGCTGATAACTGAGCTGCACCCTCCCCACGTCGGCCAAGGAGTAGATGCCTGTCTCCTTGGGGCATCAGGACTCTCGTCAACGGTCATCCTGCAGGTGGCCCTTGCTGAGGCTGGGTGGCACCCGTGGGGAGAGCCCCTGGTCGGAGTGGGTGGTATCGGGGCGGACGTTTCACAGATGAAACGTCAACATGTATCAGGTCGCTCTGCGGCTGAGTCTTTTAAAAAGAAAGGTACTCTCTCCGGTTCTGGTTCTCCTGCCCTTTCCCCCTTGGCCACTCCCTGGGATGAAGGACAGGCACTATGGCTTGGGGCGAAGTACTTCCCCCGCTATTTGGTCTGTTCTCGGACTGATTGGGGGGGGGGGGGGGGGGACGTTCGCCACCTCCAAGCCCATGTGCTTTGTTCAGCACATCGAGGACATCTTTAGGGATATCGAGGCTCTCAGCAAAATGCGTTCGGGGTCCGTTCTTATAAAGACCACCTCCGCCACACATTCGGCGGTGCTCCAGGCGTGCGACCGACTAGGGGACATCCCAGTGTCCATTGTCCCGCATCTGGCACTGAATAGGACGCAGGGGTTATTTTTCATCGGGACCTCCTGCTGCAATCTGATGAGGAGCTCAGGGCCAACCTGGAGTGCCGAGGTGTGCATTTCGTCCGGCGGGTCCACTGCGGCCCCAAAGACCGTCACATCGACACCGGGGCCTTTATCCTCGCCTTTGAGGGGGACGTTATCCCAGAGAAGGTAAAGGTGATGTGCTACCGGTGCGACGTGCGACCTTATGTCCCGCCTCCTATGCGCTGCTCTCGGTGTTTGCGCTTTGGGCACATGTCGTCACGGTGTGAGGCTGAGCCCCTTTGTGGCGATTGTGGACATCCTCATCGTGAGGAACATACATGCACCCCACCTCGGTGCCTTAATTGTCCTGGCATCCACTCGCCTAGATCTTTAGACTGCCCCGCGTATCAGAAGGAGAAGAAGATTCAAGAACTCAAAACTTTGGATCGTCTCTCTTATTCTGAGGCCGGGAAGAAATATGACCGCCTCCATCCCGTGACGTTGACAACTTCGTTTGCTTCAGTCGTGTCCACTCCTTCCACAGTATCCTCACCTCTATCCTGTCCCCCCTCCACCTCCTCCCCCCATCCGGGGTCTATGCTTCTGCCTCCCAAATCCCTCCCTTCCAAATCCTCCTCCCCCGCGGCCCCCGTCCCCTCTGCCCCAGGGGCCACCCTTCCTCCTCCTCCTCCTCCTCCTCCTCCTCCTCCTCCTCCTCCTCCTCCTCCTCCTCCTAACCCTCCTCCACCCCCTGCCGCCTGAGAAGTGATCCTCTTCTCACGCATCCATCAGGGAAACGTTCCGGATCCCGGCTTCCGAGGTCCGGCGTTCCAAAACGGACCCCGCGTGTGAGGACCTTCTTTGGGTCCAGCCAACCACCCCCATGCCTCCTTGGACTTCCATGAAGGCCTCCAAGAAGTAGTCTCTATCCCCCTCTCCACCCCGGCGCGTTTCGTCTGATGCTCCATCTGTGAGTCGCTGCTCCCGGCCGTCCTCGGTTTCGCCGGGATGCTCTGCTGCCGGGCGCTCAGTTGGCCTCTCGTCGGCAAATGATGCTGCCCCTCCTACGCAACCCGGACAGCAGCCGCAGCTGGCGACGACTTGATTGAACAGGATCCGTTGTTCCCTCGAAACCTGGCCCTCCGCAGCCGTCAAGGTGACCAGCTCTTCCGTGGTTTCGTTCCCCCCTTTTTTCTGACTAGCGATGGCCTTGTTACATTGGAACATAAGAGGTATTCAATCAAATTGGGAGGAATTACAACTGCTCCTCCGCCTGCACTGTCCGCTCGTCCTTGGTCCTCAGGAAACCAAGTTGCGCCCAACTGACCGTATTGCCTTTACCCACTATACCTCGGAGTGGTATGACCTCACCCCTGTGGACGGTATCCCAGCTCATGGTGGGATGATGTTGCTCGTTCGGGACGATTTCTATTACTATCCCATCCCATTGACCACCCCACTCCAAGCAATAGCTGTCCATATTACTCTTTCTGCCTTTACTTTTTCTGTTTGCACTGTCTACACTCCATCGTCATCCGCAGTTAGTCGGGCTGACATGATGCACCTGATTGTTCAGCTTCCACCGCCGTTTTTATTGTTTGGCGACTTCAAGGCCCATCATCCCCTTTGGGGCTCTCCTGCATTCTGTCAAAGAGGCTCCCTCTTGGAGGATGCCTTCAATCATCTCAATCTTGTCTGCCTCAATACTGGCGCCCCGACTTTCCTCTCGGACTCTACTCACACCTACTCCCACTTGGACCTTTAGATCTGTTCTACCACTCTTGCCCATCAGTTCGAGTGGTATGTCCTTTCTGACACCTATTCGAGCGACCACTTCCCCTGTGTCGTTCGTCTCCTGCACCACACCCCATGCCCATGTCCTTCGAGCTGGAACATACCGAAAGCTGACAGGGGACTTTACTCTTCCCTGGCGACCTTTCCGGACCACGATTTTCTCAGTTGTGACAGTCAGGTCGAATACCTCACGGCTGTTATCATCAATGCTGCCGAACGTTCCATTCCTCATACTACCTCTTTTTCACGTCGTGTTTCCGTCCCCTTGGCGGAATGAGGCTTGTAGAGACGCTATCTGAGCTCGACGACGTGCTTTACGCACCTTTCGCCGCCATCCTACGTTGGCGAATTGTATTGGATACAAACGACTCTGAGCGCAATGCCGTAGAGTCATCAAAGACAGAAAAAAATCTTGTTGGGCCTCTTTCACCAGCTCCTTTAACAGTTTTACTCCCTCTTCTGTCGTTTGGGGTGGCCTGCGCCGGCTGTCGGGCATTAAGGCCCACTCCTCGGTACCTGGCCTGACCTCAGGTAATGAGGTCCTTGTTGAATCCGTGGCTGTCTCCAACGCCTTCGGCCGCTTTTTCGCGGAGATTTGAAGCTCCGCCCATTACCACCCTGCCTTTCTTCCCAGGAAAGAGGCAGAAGAGGCTCGGCAACCTTCCTCCCACTCGCTGAATCTGGAAACTTATAATGCCCCCTTTACTATGCGGGAACGCGAACGTGCGCTTGCACTGTCCCTATCCTCTGCTCCAGGGCCAGGTGTCATTCACGTTCAGATGCTGGCACAACTTTCTCGGCGGGCAAAACCTCCCTTCTTCGTACCTACAATCGCGTCTGGACCGAAGGTCTGGTCCCCATGCGTTGGCGTGACGCTGTCGTTGTTCCTATACCCAAACCCGGGAAGGATAGACACCTTCCTTCTAGTTACCGCCCCATTTCTCTTACAAGCTGTGTCTGTAAGGTGATGGAGCGCATGGTTAATGCTCAGTTAGTCTGGATTCTTGAATCTCGACGGCTACTTACCAAGGTTCAATGCGGCTTTCATCGCCGCCGCTCCGCTGTTGACCACGTTGTGACCTTCCCGACATTCAACATGAACAACTTTTTGCGAAAGCGCCAAGCGGTAGCCGTCTTCTTCGATTTGGAGAAGGCTTATGGTACCTGTTGGAGAGGAGGTATCCTCCGCACTATGCACAGGTGGGGTCTACGCGGTCGCCTGCCCCTTTTTATTGATTCCTTTTTAACAGATCGAAAGTTTAGGGTACGTGTGGGTTCGTATTGTCAGACGTCTTCCTCCAGGGGAACGGAGTGCCTCAGGGCTCCATCTTGAGCGTAGCCCTTTTTGCCATAGCGATCAATCCAATTATGGATTGCATTCCACCTAATGTCTGAGGCTCTCTCTTTGTCGATGACTTCACGATCTACAGCAGTGCCCAGAGAACATGCCTCCTGGAGCGATGCCTTCAGCGTTGTCTAGACGGCCTATACTCATGGATCGTGGCAAATGGCTTCCGGTTCTCTGAAGAGAAGACGGTTTGTATCAACTTTTGGCGATATAAAGCATTCCTTCTGCCATCCTTACATCTCGGTCCCGTTGTTCTCCCATTTGTGGAAACAACTAAATTTCTAGGGCTCACATTGGACAGGAAACTTTGATGGTCTCTGCACGTCTCTTATTTGGCGACCCGTTGTACACGTTCCCTTAATGTCCTCAGAGTTCTTAGTGGTTCATCTTGGGGAGGGGATCGCACTGTCCTGCTTCGCTTGTATCGGTCCATAGTCTGATCAAAGCTGGATTATGGGAGCTTCGTCTACCCGTCTGCTCGGCCATCCCTCTTACGCCGTCTCAACTTCATCCACCATCGGGGGTTACGTCTTGCGACTGGAGCCTTCTACACTAGTCCCATCGAGAGTCTTTATGCTGAAGCTGCCGAATTACCATTGACCTACCGGCGCGACGTACTGCTGTGTCGGTATGCCTGCCAGGTGTTGTCTATGCCCGACCACCCTTCTTACCAGTCCTTCTTCGCCGATTCTCTCGACCGTCAGTACGGGTTGTATGTGTCTGCCCCGCTGCCCCCTGGAGTCTGCTTCCGTTGCCTGCTTCGACAATTGGATTTTGCCCTCCCTACCACCTTCATAGAGGGTGAGAGCCCGAGACCACCTTGGCTCCGGGCTCCGGTTCATATTTATCTCGACCTCAGCTCGCTCCCAAAGGAGGGTACTCCGGCTGCAGTGTATTGCTCACGGTTTGTCGAACTTCGTGCGCGACTTACCAGTCACACCTTCATTTACACCGATGGCTCCAAAACTGATGATGGTGTCGGCTGCGCCTTTGTCGTCGGGGCCGTCACCTTTAAATACCAGCTCCTCGACCAATGTTCCAGCTATATGGCCGAGCTTTTTGCTCTCCATCAGGCCGTTCAGTATGCCCGCCGCCACCGCCATTCATCGTATGTACTGTGCTCTGATTCACTCAGTGCTCTTCAGAGCCTTGGAGCTCCCTATCCGGCCCATCCCTTGGTGCAACAGATCCAGAAGTCCCTCCATTCTTTCGCTGATGATGGCTCTCCTGTCAGCTTTCTGTGGGTTCCCGGACATGTAGGAGTGCCTGGGAATGAGGCTGCTGATGCTGCAGCCAAGGCTGCAGTTCTCCTGCCTCGGCCAGCCTCCGATTGTGTCCCGTCATCTGACGTTAGTGGGGTTGTTTGTAAGAGGCTTGTGTCGTTGTGGTGGGATACTTGGTCATCCGTTCAAGGAAACAAGCTCCGGGCAGTAAAACCATTCCCAACTGCTTGGACAACCTCCTCCCGACGATCTCGTTGAGAAGAGGTCCTTCTGACCAGGTTGCAGATTGGGCATTGTCGGTTTAGCCACCGCTACCTGCTCTCCGGTGACCCAGCCCCGCAGTGCCCTTGTGGTCAAGCATTAACAGTGCGCCATATTTTATTGTCGTGTCCCCGCTTCAGTCAATCTCGTGTTGTCCTGTCCCTGCCATCTACTTTACAGGATATTTTAGCTGATGACCCTCGAGCAGCTGCTCGTGTTCTTCGTTTTATAACTTTCACTGGCTTGTCCAAAGACATCTAACTCTTTTACTTATTTTATCTGCATCTTTGTAAGGACTTTCTGGTGTCCCCCCCTCCCCTTGAGTTTTACTAGATTCTATGTGCTCTAACAATTGTGAGTGGGCGCTAATGACCTCAGTAGTTGAGCGCCCTTAAACCCCAACAAAAAAAAAAGAAAAAAAAGAGTACCCCCACACTCGTTCCCATTTTCGTTCCAGGGCACCCACTCTTCTCGTGTGCATGGAGCTCCAAGCAATGAAAATACACCATCCTTTTGTGTGCTGCTTTCCCATTCTGTAACTATTTTTTCATTTGAGACAAAATGTCCCCCAGTGCATTATTTCTGATAATATTCACAATTTATTTCATCAAATAATCTCCTTTTTACATAACCCACCCACCTACTGGACAAATAATAGAGTTCAGTATGTGCTTTTGTGCACTGGTATCTACAAACTGCAGTCCCTTCCAAATGGATGCAGAAAGTAGACTGTGAAGCCAACAGTTACACTTTGGAACAAATGACAATGACAATGAGAAGCTCCTGTCCTGGTGTGACTCATTATGCTACTTTCAGGCTATTAGCCATCACTAACATGTGGAAAAAAATTTTTGAACTTTGCCAGTTTAGTGCTACCATGATGTTTGTATGATGACTGATGCACATCAGTATATCAGGAATGAGTTAACTTACTGAGGAAGCATGCAAGAGGGAATTACTAGATGTAAGAATACTTGGTACTTACTTACAAAGCAAGGAGAGCTTCTAATTCTGAAGGCTTAGGATAGGAATTGCTAAACTTCTACTACCCTTAATAACTTGAAAATTGACACAGAAACCACTGCCAAACTTTGTGGAAAGAGTCTTCTCTCTTTACGCAGACTGGTCTGTCCACACTAAGTTCACTCATGATTTTCTTTATCAGAGAACACACCCAAGTTCAGTGTATTCCTCTCCTCACATTGGCTCATATACTGACAAATTATTCTACCCTAGCTGGCCTGAGGAGAGATGGATGCATACTGATGTACAATGAAACAGCTGTTGGGCAGGTCCTGAGATTCATAGTGGATTTCTCCATGAAATTTGATGATCCTCTCAGCTTCATGACAGTTTGTCAAGAATCTGAAGGCAGAGGATATTACCACAATAACAGCCCTAGATGCTTCCAGCTGCATCACAACCTCATGCTGATCTACGATGCAGTTACTTATAGCCTACTAAGAATGCAGCCCCTTTAGCTGTGACAGGTCCTGTCTGTCTTCTTCTCCCACTGCAGATCTAAATGATGATACTATTTTCCCTGCATTCCTCTAACTTCATAGTTGTGGTGCAGTTGGTATTGTGGGGTGGGACACACCTACCATAATAAGTCGACATGGGTTTGCTGGCTGGGTCTTCCCCTGCACAACAAATACCAATCAACAGTACTCCAATTTTTTTAAAAAAATCACTTTTGTTTAAGTAAACTTTAATAAAGACAGCAGTTTAAATATCAGGATGTTCACACCTACTTGATATTGGTTAATTAATGAATTACAGTCATTTTATAATGAATGTACTCCTTGCAACTTGTCTGAACATGTCCCATGTAGGGAGTTTCATGCTGCTTGATGTTTAATGGTATATTTGACCACTGTTTTCTTCTATGGTTTCCATTCTAGCTGTCCTCTGGAAGTCAGTCAACCTGTTGCCCATTCTCTATGGGCAATGATTTCTCAGATGGTGTGTCAGGCCTATAGCCTTTGGTTTGGGCACCACTTGAAACAGAGTCCTCAACAATAGAGTACTTGAAACACTCATTCCCTTCTGTTGTAAGAAAAAAATTAACCTAGCAAAATTTTCCAGTGTTGTAGTAATTCTTCCTCTCTAGGCTTCATTGTTACAGAATTCCAAAGGAAAATGATGTACCACAGAAGATACTAAATCCAGCAGTGGAATACAATAAAAATGTTTTTAGTGCCAAGTTACTACTGTCTGTAATATTCCACTGATGCTGCCAATGTTAAGTTGTTTTGAATTGCTTTTTCAGTGTATTTACTTTTACTTCCAACAGTGGAATCTATACACACATGCCCAGCAGTACCTCCATGAATGGCATTAACTGCTAAAAGAAGTAATTTTTTCAACATTTGTCACATTAGAAAATTTTATTTTAGGTGGAAATTATCTTTACACTTGAAAATACTGGAAATCACTGTTAACAAATGAACCATATGATACCCCACATTATTATTATAGAATGTGCCCTGCTGGTTGAAGTGAGTTAAGCCATCATCCCATCTACCGCTCTACTCCAGATATTTGTGTAGATTTCTTTGCTGCTCTCTCATCATCCAAATTTCCCGAGAGAAAGTATATTTTACAATATGTTTTCTTTCCTAGACACGTGTTGTATTTTCTATTTCTCCACTTTTGCTTCCATTTCAACTTTACAGTATTTTCCTTGTTGTGGGTGCCAGTGCACTGCTAGTCCTCTGGGTGCCCCATTCCAGTCACGTCCCTGCTCACGATAGTAATTTGCCTGGATGAAATGCAAAGAAGCCTTAAAAAATGTCCAGAGCAGCTGCTCTAGCAGCTTCCATAGCGCATGCTTGAGTGTGCCAACAATAGAGCATCCATGCATTATGGTAACTCTGTCTAGCTGTAGTGTTACATTTTAACTTTAAGTCTTCAGTTTTGATGTTTAGTTTCCCTTGAAGTGATGTAGTACCTGAATTTCGCATATCACAAAATATAAAGTTACATTACAGTTTGATTTTGAGAAAATTGTTGATTGGTTTCTTACAAGAGTTTTGACTTCAGTCACAGTATTCTCTATAACTATTGTCCACTGTTCAGTCATAAGCACCACTTTCATTTGTGATATCTTTGGGGGTTCAGCTGCCTATTCACTTCAACACAGTTTCTTTAGTTACTGGATATGGCATTTTGGAACTGTTGGAACTGTCATAGCCATGAGCTATTCCTTCATGCTCACTCAAAATTCCTCCCCTTTGTATTAGTAGAAATACCTTTTAAGCTGTCATAGTGCTTTTTCCATTATGATACCATACACTGCCTCATCCTCCATTTTACTTACATCTCCACTATTGAATGTGTAAATTTGACTTGGGTTATTGTGCAGTAGCTTAAAAACATTAACAGGATTAACTGGCTTTCATCTACCCATTCACTACCAAATACAACAGCAGCCTCACTTATACTGTGTTCAGTTGCAATGCAGTGAGGGCGAACACTGTTGCTAGGCACCACCTGCATGCTTTTAAGAGTGGATACCATCGATACTAAATTTTAAGTATGTTTACCATCAGTTGTAGCTGTTTGAACTTGGAGTAGTCTCCTTATCAGTAGTGAGCTGTCAGCTGTCATCACAATGCTCTGTTGACTGTTTGCGCCCCCTTCATGCTCATATTACACTGTAAAAGGTCATGACATGTATCTTAGGTAAACTGCTCTGAGCAACTTACTTCTCTAGTATTATTACACTACCATAAAACTTGGCATTCTAGTTGATTTGGAAAGGATGCTGAATAGTTAATTGTCTGTGCAGCAGAATGTAATGTAATGCTGATGGCGAGCATTGTTTGATCACAGACAGACAAAAATGATTGGGAGTTCAGTATACTCACCAGAATTTGCTTCATGCGATATAGGACAGAGATGAGAGAAGAGTCAGAGAATGGAAAAATTTTCAATTTGTTTTCATGACAGTAATCCCTCATATTTTTCTTGGTCTGTAGTGTGGAATACAGGGTAAGGATGACCTGGAAACATCAAAAACCACCAATGAATGCACAGTCAACAAGAGACAGTTGATTGCGATCCACACTTGGTAGTCACTGGGGTTATACAATTTGATGTCCTGTCAGCTGTGTGCCCCCCCCCCTCTTCCACTCCTCCCTCTCCCCCTCCCTCCCCATCCCTCCCCATCCCCCTGAGCTCAGTTAGTGAGGAGCACTTGGGAAACATTACTGCCATGATCTGATGGTGATGTGGCTAGAGGACACCCGAGGTACTTCACAGTGGGGGCAGAGGTGTTGTAAGTGTTGGTTGAAACAGTGTCAGTGATAGGGGGGATCAGCTGTATATAGGGTTGACTCCCTCGGCACTACAGAGGTAATAATCTTGAATGTGTCGTGAGGGGCCTATTGGAGGTGTCAGTCATCAGTGTGTAAACTCCCCCATGAGGCTGACCACTCTTTTGAGCATGCATGCTTGGCTAACACAGTGCACCATCCTTTGGACACCTTTTCCTTATGTGCTGCCTCTCTCTCCTCCTGCTATTCTTTCTTCCCCTCCCTTGCGGACCACAAACGTGATATTTTTGGGATTATGTTCTGAATTTTTAAGTAGCATGCCCTCAGCTGTTCTTTCCTTTCCTGTTTCCTGTAATTCCTCGCTCGCTCACTTGCGCCCCCCCCCCCTCTCTCTCTCTCTCTCTCTCTCTCTCTCTCTCTCTCTCTCTCTCTCTCTCTCTCTCTCTCTCTCTCTCTCTCCTCCCAACAGGCCATAAGGAATACTTCCACAGAAACTCAAAGGCAAATATTCTTCTCCATTGCCGACTCGAAGATCCCCTTCGGTGGTGTCATGACGTGATAGCCTTATCCTGCCAACCTCCATTTCTGCCGGTGTGTGCGACCAACCATTTTCATGCCCTGGAGTCTGCAGACTGACTGAGGGAGAATGCTGACACCTCTGTAGGTCTAATGGAGCAGCATCCTCCAACCTTTGCACCTTGTAGAAATGGGTCTTCAAAGGCTGGCTCTTGGGAGCTTCTGAGGTGACACACCTTCATTTTCTACCTTCTTTTTTTCCCCATCATGACTATCCTCCAATGGAATGCTCATAATGTTGGATCCAAAAAGGAGGAATTCAGACTGCTCTCAGAATCACTATGTTCACTTGTTCTCTGCCTCCAGAAAACAAATTGTGTCCTTATGGCTTCTTTGACCTCTTGCATTTCTGTTTGGCATATTTTGACCTTCCCCAAGGATGGAACTTAATCTGATGGAGGAGTCACACTGCTCATCCAGGATGATCATTTTCAAACCATCTCACTGAACATGTGGCTGCAAACTGTTCTGGTCAGCATTTTCCTTCCTCATTTCACCTTTTCTCTTTGTACCACCTAAATCACACCAGGGCAGACTTCCTTCACATTATTGGGCATATACCTCACCCATTTCTGCTACTCTGTGACTTTAATGCTTTAATGCTTATGCCCTCTTGGTCGATCGTCTTAATCAACTCAACCTCTTCTGCCTTAGAACTGGAGCATCCACATTCCTTTCAGACTCCTTGCACACCAAGTCCCATTTGGACCGAACCTTCCGCACTGCCAAACTTGCCCATTATCTTGAGTAGTCTATTCTCTCTGACACTCGAGCAACCATTTCCCATGTGCTATCCATTTGCTGACTCCTACCCCACCAATGTGTAAAGCCAATTTGCAGCTTTCTGAGGCTCACTGGAGGCCTTAATTCCCCTTGGCGACCTCTGATGAACATCATCTGCCCAGTTGTGCTGACCAGGTAGAATACCTTACAAACTTTATCCTTACACCACAGAACATTAAATTCCTTGTGCTTCACCTTTGTCATGCCATGTCCCAATCCCTTGGTGGACTGAGGCATACTACAATGCAATTTGTGCTTGGAGATGTGCTCTCTCATTCTTTGAGATAACAAAGCAGCTAGCTGCCTTTCAATTATTATATATTTTAACACTTCCACTCCCTCTTCAGTCATGTGGGCCATCCTCAGATGGCTCTCTTGGAACAACATCTTTTTCACTATTTCCAGTGTGACCGTAGCATATGATATCATCGTGGACCCTTTTACTATTGTCTGTACCTTGGGCGGCTATTTTGTAGAGCAGCGCCTTCCTCGATCAGAAACAAGTGGAGGAGCCTCAGGTGATAACCTTCTCCTATAAGAATCATTAATACTACAATACTGCTGTTAATTTGCAGGAGCTAGATCATTCTTTCACTTCATCCTGACCTTTCATGCCAGAGCCAGATCAAGTTAACATTCAGATATTGCAGAACCTTTCTCTTGTGGACAAGCACTTTCTCATTCATACGAACAATCCCATCTGGCAGATGGCACGTTTCCCAGTTGCTGGCATGAAGCCACTGTCGCACTCATACGTAAGCCCAATAAGGACAAACACCTTCCTTCAAGCTACCTCCACCTCTCTCCCACTAGCTGTGTTTGCAAGATGTTGGGAAGTTTGATTCCTGCCCAGCTGGTGTGGTGGCTAGTCTCACAATTTACTAACCACTGCACAAAGTGGATTTAGAGTGCACTGTTCTGCATTTCATCATCTCGTGACTTCAACCCATGTTGTAGACAATGTTTGTGGAAATGAAAGACTGTCGTAGTGGGTTTTGATTTGGAGAAAGCCTACAACACATGCTGGGTGCTGGTATCATCTATACACTCTATACGTGGAGCTTACAGGGCGACCTACCCCAATTCCTTCAGGAATTTCTTATATACAGATTTTTAGAGTATGTGTGGGTTCTTCCTTGTCAAACAGCTTAATTCAGGAAAGCAGTGTGCCTCAGAGTTCAGTCTTGAGTGTTGTCGTCCTTGCTATCGCCATGAACCCTACTATGGCTTGTCTCCTGCTTTGCATCTCCGGCACCACTTTTCATGATTTTTGCGACCTATTGCAGTTCTCAGTCATCTTGTCTCCTTGGTTGGCATTTTCAGCATTATCTCAATTCTTTTTACTTGTGGAGCATTGACAATGGCTTTTGCTTTTCCACTGATAAAACCATTCGTATCAATTTTTGGCAGTTCATTGGGTTTCTTCCAGTTTTGACATCTTTGACCTGCTGCTCTTCTGTTTGCTGAAAATGCAAAATTTTTGGGGCTCATGCTTGACAGAAAACTTTCTTAGTCCTCTAAAGTGTCTTACCTGGCTGCCTTTTGTACCCAGTCACTTAATGTCATATTTGTGCTCAGTGATATACTTTATGGGGAGTGGCTCAGACCACCCTCATCTGTTATTACCAATCCCTTGCCTGTCTGAAACTAGAATGTGGGTGTTCCATTTATTCCTCTGGATGTCTTTCAATTTTATGCCATCTAAATACACTCCACCACTGCAACATCCATTTGAACACTGGTGCATTATACACTAGCCTGTTTGGGAGTCTTTATACAGAAGTAGCCTAACTAATGCTGTCATACACTCCTGTTCCTCACTCTTGATTGAGCCACCGTGACACTGTGATGTTTGCCAATCCCTGGTTACATTGGTCTGGTCTGAAACAATGTTGCTGACACTACTGCCAAGGCTGCAATCCAAACCCGCCCCCCCCCCCCCTCCCAGTTCTTTCATTGTTTCCAATGATCTCTGTGTTGCCATCGGTCAGCAGGTAGTGTCCCTTTGGCATTACCACTGTTCTTCCTTTAATGGGAACAAGCTCCAGGGAATAAAAACCTCTCTCAACTGCTTGGCCAACCTCCTCCTCGACCCTCTCACAGTGAAGGGATCATTTTAGGTAGGTTGTATATTAGCCACTGTCATTTTAACCGTATCATTTGTGAAGTGGTGATCCCTTACAATTTTGTGTTAATTGTCATCAACCTTTGATGGTTCACCATTTTCTGACAACATGGCTATTTTTTAACCACTTACAGTCCAATTTTTTTCCACGTGAGTTACTGGCCATTTTAGCAAATGATGTGCAGGTCATCAACTGTGTTTTACTTCTTATCCATCGTAGAAATATGGACATTTCATCTTCAGTTCAGAACATGCCTCCTCTCTACAGTTTATTTTATGGATCTTTTTCCAGGAGGAAGTTGTTATTTTTAGCTGTTTTTGCATCTGTCAGTTGGGATTAGTGTGTACCCATTTTTAACACCTCCTTTGTCTTTGTTCTAAGGTCCTGGCATGGGTGCATTTGACCTTAGTAGATTTTGTGCCACAGAACAAAACAATTAGTATTAAGAACATCCTTGATGGATCAGCTAAAAACAAATCCAATTTAAATCTGAAGAACCTTACAGATGTGCAACTCTTCACAACTTTGACTGGGCTGCCTTTATGGGTGCTGACAAGAAATCTACTATTGGGTTCTGTAGAAGTCAAGTAGGGTTTTTCCATGTATAAGGAACTATTGAGCTCAAAATGTCTGCGACTTGGCATGTAAAAACATTGAAATGACAGAAGCCTTTAAATGGGGCAAACAAATTTAATGTAGCTGATAAAAATCAAATGAAAGTGATTTCATCAGCAGCTTTTGGTATGTATGTTTAGAAACTTCTTGTCCCTTTGTGGCCATAATTTGTCACTAAAAATACTCTATTTATTATAGAATTTTGTAGGAAAGAGTAAAGAGAAGATACATATAAGACACAATTTGCTGTATGACATACTTGTATATTTTAAAAAACAGTTGATCAATTCCTATAAAATACTTGATGTATTCCATCATAGAGTTAAAATTCGGTAAATTGGAATACATTTTGCAATAAACATTTATTTATCACTCTTTCACCTTTTAACAACAGACAGTATTGCTGAACTGTGAAGAATTCTGTTCATAGCAGTTCCTCTTGACCCATGCACTGATGAAAAGTTTGTTGTTACATCAACATAGTACTGTAAGTGATTGTTGAATGGCATTAGATTATTAGGGGTCTGTCTCCTGCCCACACCACTACTGATTCACAGCAAAACCATGCAGATTGATGCTTATCAATCCTATTCCCTCATCACTTGTACTTGCACCAATACAGTTCATTTTAATGCGGAATATTGTGTTTATAATGAATCATTTAAGATTGATTTACTGCCACAAACCATTAATAATTACTGCACAAGTACTTTTGGTGTGTGTAGTTTCTTAAGCTTGCTATACATGCATTTAATGGTGTCATTTTTTGTCAACTGGGACTCAAAATTTCAAATTATATTTCAAAAAATATTGACGAGTGGGAGCCTGCTGTGACATGCGGAGATTTGGGTGGGAGAGCTGTTGTGGAGAGCTGCATCAATCCAATGTTCTGACTGAAGACAACAAGAACATTATTTTTGTTTTGAGTTGCTGAGCACTGAAAGGCAGGAAGTGCTATCATATGAAATCAGTGACATTGACAGGGTCTAGGTCTTGTTTTCCTGTCAGATCACACATTGTCAGTTTCTTCCTTTACTCCTCCATTTGGTCTCCTATCTATTTTCTGGGGTTTGGTTCTGCTCAGAAATCATGATAACTTTGTAGTGCGTTTCAGAATTCATCACTGGCATTGAGTGCATTTTTAATGATGATGCTAGTATTTTATTTTTATAAAGTGATTCAACCTAGCTGAAGAGTACAGTGTTGTGCTGTCACCTCCCTAACTGCCAAAGTGGAAGGGAGGGCTATTTTTTAAAGGCTGTTGTCAGTGTGGCTAGTGTGTGATGATGAACACTATGAACTGCAACACACCTTCCAACAACAGGTAAAACTGGATCTTTTATGCAAGTCATTGGTGCTTAAGCTAAAAGAAAGTGTGCTAAATTGCCATGTGAAATACATACCTAAATGCCAAGCCTCATACAGATGAATTTTGTTGCACCAAAGGATGAAATCACCACCTGCTGCTCCAGTGTAAGGTTTGAGGATGACACCATTGTGCTTTCTTAACTGTGGAGTTTCAATGGACTGATTAAAACACAATAGGATAGAAGAGGTCATATCAAGGAACTGGATAAGGAGTTCATTGTGGCTTTCGATATTGGAATACAGTGTTGCAGATGCACCTAAAATTATGTAGCATGTCCACAAGTTGTACTAACCAAGTGAGAATAGTGTTATGTTCTACTGTGCTTTAATTACTTCACTGAAATGACACACTTACATTTTATTGCTGAATAGTGGAATAACATAGGTGAAGAGAAACGTCTGTTTTGGGAAAAACCACGACACACACATTGGATGTGTGAGCATATATTAATAATACAGATGTTTTAGTTTCTTGCCAAATAGTACCACATCTATGATTTTGGAATCTTGTGGTAGTAATGATTTGCTGCATACTATCGTTTCTTCAGTGGCTTATTTCCGTAGTCCCTGTCATGTCTTTCAAACAAAAATTATACACAAATTTTGAGCTTTACAGCTAAATGATTTTGAAAGGTGGTAGCACAGAAGCAGACTAGTACTTAAAATCATGTTTATTCAGGTTTAGACTATTGAGTGGAGGTATTTTACATGGTAATATACTTTAACTGATAACGTTCCAGCTGCCAATTAACTTTCATTGTAGTCCATTTGGTAAAAGACATACTGATGCCACTTAACAGAGTTGCTATTTGTTCCATGTGTGTGTCCTCTCACAGCGCCAAACAGAATCCTCCTCTCAAACACAGTTACCTGCTGTAGCTGTGTATTGTAAGCAGATGGCATTGACTGGATTCCTCTGCTCTAGTAGCAATATAAGCATTTGTGACTGTTGCTTCCTGTTTTCCTGAGTTATTTCTGTTTGTGATCCCCTATAATTTCTGAGAGACTGTCCAGTTCTGCATGGTCCAATTGAATGATATTCAAAGATGAAATATTTGTTTTATAGCTTGATGCAATAGAAACTGAATAAAATCAATGCTTGGAGCAGCCTACTAAAGTGTGTGTTAAAATAAAGATTGAGGAGCTAGAGTGAGTGTTGAAAGTAATGGTTGTCAGCCACAAATAGTGTGGGAGAGGTCATTGTATCACATTTTGTACTGCTTCTTACTGGTGGTAATAGTAGTTGCTCCTTCTAGAATATACAGTATCGTAACCCAGTCTAACATAAGTGGAATATTAATGAGCACTTACTACAGATATTTATTTGCTCGTATTTTCAGTTACATCAGTCATCACACTCGGGTGCATTGTGCTTCGTGTGTGGGAAAGCTGCTGTATCTAATGCATCACCACTGTCATCGCGGACAGAGACACGAAAAATAAAACTGTATAAGTGTCTCCAGCTTCTTGCAGAAGATATATTAGACATAGAGATAAATCACGATGGAGTAGTCTGCAATGACTGCTGCTGCATAATTAACATAATTGATGAGTACGAAAGCAAAATAAAGAAGTTCAGGAAAAAAATTCTGCAGCAACTGCTCCATCGTGATGAAGTCTTTCGTCACCATGTGGATGATGCCACACACTCCGCAGGTGAGTAACATTATCTGATTTTTAGTGTATATGATCATTTTGTTTGATGTTACTTGCTAACATGAAGTCTTGAAACAAATTTTCTGAGAGCTCAGGGCAACACGGGGAATGTGGGGAGGATATGGTGTGATCATTATAGTGGAGAGCTGTTTATGGTTTTTGTAATGAACTTTCCATGTTCTAGTTTGAGAGGGAAACTTCTAATGCTCTCTTTCCTGTTTCGTATTTTATTTTGCTATGGCAGGGGTTCCAAAACTACCACTCTGATAAAGCACTCCGAGAATTCCACTACATTGACGGAGCACCTAGCTTATTTTGAAAGCTAATAAATGTAAAAGAGTCAGAACCTTATTTTATTCAGTGATTTCTTCGGTTTTAAATTAGAGCTTGTAACCCTCTCACAATTTTCCGGGAAGCCACTTGTAACACTCAAGTGTCATACGCAATATGTCATTAAAACTTATACTATGGTAAGTTGACGGGCTTCACCTTATAAGAAAGGATTTTGGTATATATGTCGACCGCGTGTACCTGAACGGAGGGAAAATCGGACTTTCACCCACTCAGTAACAACCATGATACGCCAAGTAAGTCTGAAGTGTAACTACTCATTAGGACGGACAAGAAACGACACCGCAGATGCTACCAAATTATTAATAATACAGTCGCCAGCCTAATTAGGCATTAACTGAGTTTCATCCCACTACAAGTTGAAGTACGTTCATACCAAACAACACGTAACAACACTGCATAATATGGTAAATTTTAGAACCAGAAAATCTACTGAACTAATAATTCCACTTTCTGTACTAATATGAACAAGCCATAAATACACAACAATACACTATAATGTTTACTACAAACTTTGTACTGTCTACTGATCTGATTAAAATCGGGCATAGGTTACCCTAGAATTAGCACTTTCAAAACACACATACAATGTCAATTTTGAAAAAGGTAAAACACTAATAAATTTTGGTTTTATATTGACTTTAACTTTGCTGGTCAAATCAGTTCAGTACACTTCACAATTCAAATGAATAGAAAATAAAAAAGGGGGGGGGGGACCCTGAAACTGTTATGATCACTGTATTGAAACTATTAACTATTGAAAGCATTAAGCACTCAAGATTTCCAATATATGAGTTACTACTCTTTTTGTCTTATTACCTGCTCATTTAACTACCATTATTTTTGTCTCAAATTAATTAAACTTCATTACTAAACCAATTTCAACATTATCTTCCAACTTTGTCATACCTATTTTATTTGCTTATATATTCTTTAACAACAAAGTTCTTTAAACATCGTTCTAACATAGATAGGTCTGCTGGTAATTATTATTAACATAAACTTTAAATCTTCATCTCGGGACACTCGGATTGCACAACATGTGGAAAGGACCCTGTCTAGGTTAGTGATGAGGATAATTAAATGATAGGACAGTTCTGGTAAAAGTTAAGTTGTTATTGAACAGTCAGGAACAAAAGTAACACTGGTCCACATGAATACAGTACTAAAAGATTCAACCTGTTCGTATCGATGTGGCAGTTGGCGGACGGCGAGATGGTGAGGCGCAGAGCACACATACAATCACAGCTATGGCTCTTGATGTATCGGCACTTTACTTCTTCATAGCGTTGCAATGCTTTCCCTTTAGTGCCTATGGAATATTGCCATGCTGTATAGGCGTCTGAAACAGCACATCCGAGGCTCAATGAAATCATGTTTTCCAGGAGAGCCTCCTCGATCCAGAACGTGTTGCTCAGATCAAAGCCCAACTCCGACTACTACTGCTGAGCCCATTATGCCGTGCCGCGCCCGTGTGCATTTTTCCCATGCTTGCCTGCCATCCACCTTTTACCGCTCCCCTACAGACAGGGTATTCACCAAAGGTTTTGCATTCTACATATCCTAATACATTGCCTACGTATGGACCAGGCGCACAATTACAACTTTAACATCTTTCAACAGTTTCAACATTTCTTACATTTAAATTTTGTTATCATATTGCTTGCAATTTGACATAAACATTAATATTTACACCGAAAATTGTTTACAGTTTCTTTAACATAATGACATGACAAGAAAAGAAATGAATTCAGAACATCGATTACACTAATTTATCGAAAATCAGAAGAAAAAATTATTATATGTACAGTTGTTGTTGTTACAAGCTAACAACACAGAAATCAGAACAAGGCAAAAAAACCTTTTGTGGTGATCCAAAGGTTTTATTATTTTGGGATGTGTGTGGAGACTGTGAGAAAATTATGAAATATGTCCAGTGAATCAGTGTGCCTTACCTCTGATATTCACAATATTTATTGCCATCTTCCTAACATCCAGAAATTTAGTTCTAAAGAAAACCCTATTCATGAGAGATGACATGCAGCATGACATCCAAAATACTGATTTCTCTATCATGTGCAACTACATCTATTAATCATTGGTGTAATTCTTTGAAATCTTCACCAGAAATGACTTTACAACACATGGTAACACATTTCCCCGTTACACTATTGTTTATTACTGCTGGTATCACTGAAAGAGGTGTGTCAGTGTCAGTTTTACAGCAAATGTGTCTGTTTAAATCAGTTGTTCTTGTCTGGAAACACAGTATTGGAAAGCAGCATGTGTACTTAGTAAACTTCATGTTCTCATACACAACCTATCGAAATTTATTCCATACTTCATTGTTTGGATCCACCATATTTACTTCTTCAATGTGTATGCATTAGTTTCAGTCTTACTTCTCACTGCATTGGCTTTCTCATGCTACAGGATCATTCATGCACAAAGCAGAAGACAGTACTGGAGATAATCAGGGACTGTACACACATTTAACACGTTTGGAGTGAAAACTATTTAGGGCTGACAAAAGAAATTTGGCTTTTACTGGAATAATGGATAGAAACAACACAATCATGACACATGAACATTTGTGCCACACCAGGATGCAAACAAAATTTTTTCATTTCATGCCATTTGTTGCCTTGACTGCTTGGGTTATCAGTGTGTGTTCCCTATTAATTTCCATATTCTGGAAACTGCAGACTAGTGTATCCAGTGTGTTACTCTTCCTTGCTTCTAGATCTACTGTATTTGTGAGGGACACAAGACATTACAGTCCATCTGCGTGAGAGGCTGGTATGCTGTCAGGCACATATATTTATATAGGTGTGGCACCCATTCCTTCAGAATAGATAGCCTGAAACTATCAAATCTCACATTTTGTACTCGCTTACTCAGTTGGGCGGGACTCCAACCCCTGTGTGATTCATCTGTGAACTGCAGTTTCCTTCTCATGTTGTACTTTCCTATGGCTGCAGTCAGGTGTCTTGTGGTGAAACTATTTAGTACAATGTGGTATTATCTTCCACGTCTTATCTTCCGTACATCTTCCCAAAATGTATTAAAAGTACTTTAAAATTTGGATTGTGTGTCATTGCTACACCACATTTTTAATAACTTTCCATATTACTTTTGACTTAACAAATAATTTAATTCTTTCATATTTACATTTATGAACTACACTAAAACACCACCTTCATTCATTCAGTATAAAAGAGAGACAATGATTTCCAATTTTCCCCTTCCGTATCTCACAATAACTGTCCTTTGGAAGCCCATGCATCTGCAGCACAGTGTGGTGACCCACAGAATACCTATTTCTACAGCTGGGCAGGTACTTTCTCATGAAAGCTGCTGCAATAGCTATCCTGTGCTGAAGGTTAATATTGGCCCCTGACATAAATCACCACACATAAAATAGAAATAAAACTAATGATCAACATCTGCACATTTATGTTCAACATGTTCTATTAGGTTGCTATTTACATGATGATGTATAAGTAATTCCATTTTTTAAAATGTCATTCATTGTTAACAATGCATAGGTATGTGCATCACTCCTGGAGTGATATGTATATGCACAGTCCAGAAAAGTTGTATCCCAATGGACTCATTTTTTTTGTCTTTTTTATTTTTTTATTACACAAATGGGATGATACTGATTACTGTTTCTTACTAATGGCATCTGACATTAGTTACAGGGCCAGTATACCATTGTGTGTTTTAAAATATGTGTATACCTGTCATTGCAACCATTTAGGAATAGTAAGAGCAGCATGTCAGTAAAGCAATACATAAAGTTCTTAAAAGATGTTTCCCTTTGTACAACCGTAGGCACAGCTGAACCACAGCAGCTTCCCACACAAGAGGCTGGAAGCGATACTGAGGCTGGGGCCAGGACAGCTACAGATGTGCTCAGTGAGTAACAGAAATAGCCCACAGTGGGAGGCTTGTGTTCCTACTCTATACACCAGTGAATGAAATGTATCTGGACACTTATTAGTGGACATTAAGACTGTGTGTGTCCACCCTTCCCCTTTATGATGGCTTGAACTCCTCTGGGGGCACTTTCAGTGAGATGTCTTAATCTGTTAGAAGGAATGGCAGCGCATTCTTCCTCTAGGGCTGAAACCAGAGAAAGTACAGATGTTGGGTGCTGGATTTAGAGTGAAGTCACCTTTCTAACTCATCCCAGAGGTGTTCCATTCGATTCAGGGTGGCACATGGGGCAGGAAAGGTCACTTTAGGAGTGCCACATCCACAAACCATTGCGTCACAATGCTGCTACATGACAAGTGGCATTTTTGAAACAATTCAAGCAATCATTGCCTCTGAATTGTTCCTCTGCTACATATAGTACACAATACTGCCAAATATGTACTTGTTCTTCTACATTTGACATTTCCTAAAGTGCGATAAGGAGAGAACAAATTAATAAGGAGAAATTGCATGCTGTAATACTGCCTTCCTGCACTTCATTGTTGGCATGAAAGATGACACGTAATGTTCACATTGGATTCAACAAACCCATATTCATCCATTGGATTACTGTGGGGTATTGTCTCCAAAAGTCCACTGTCCTTTGGTCATTGCTCTTTACACTACCTGGAGAATGGCTTAATGTTGAGAACAGAAATGTGTGATTTTCAGAAGCTGCTCAGCCATTGTGA
This sequence comes from Schistocerca americana, assembly GCF_021461395.2. Classification (NCBI taxonomy): domain Eukaryota; kingdom Metazoa; phylum Arthropoda; class Insecta; order Orthoptera; family Acrididae; genus Schistocerca; species Schistocerca americana. Next base: position 66,697,779 of record NC_060121.1, read on the forward strand.
CTAGTTTCTTGTAACTCCCTGTGCACAGACCTTTTCTTATGGGACTGCTAGTAGCATATCAAAACTAAGTGACCACAGCAGCTATATTTTACCACCACCCACCACAATGTTAGGTACCCCCTGTCCAGCAGCACATTAGGTCTGCCCAGACTTCATTTAGCTTTTAATAATTTTTTTCATAATGTGGGGCCACACTCATAATATATTTCCTTATATTGCCATTAGACTGTTGTTTATTTGCAGTGTTACATTTACACTTACACGAACATGATTTTGTCTTCAAAGTGCCATTATCAAGTGTTTTAAGTGTTATACAGTGCCTAAGGTGGCATACTCTCATATTTCAAATACACTATTAGATACATTGTCTAAGGGTCGATATTTCTGGTAAAACCTTCTGCTTTGTTTCATCTGTGACTATACCATCTTGACTGACTGACAGTTGGCCAACTGTCATTCAGTCAAGATGGTATACTCAGTGATGAAACAAAGCAGGTAGGCTTTACCAAAAATATCAACCCTTAGACAATGTATCTAATAGTGTGTTTTAAATATAGGAGTATGCCATATTGGTCACTGTATAAAACTTAACACTTGATAATGGCAGTTTGAAGCCGAAATCATGATCATGTAAGTGTAAATGTAACACTGCAAATAAACAACAGTCTAATGGCAGTACTGGCTTTAAAGTCATTTAGCTTTGTTTTTTACTTAATATTCCCTCTTCACTGTCACATCCATGACTGTTGACTTGGGCAAATTCAGGAGGGTTGAAATGCCTCCCTCTTTTAATTATTCAGGTGACATCCAAAGACAAATCCATGTTAAATGTGCTGAGCTCTCCTGACTGACCAAGTCTGCCATTACTGCTCCTTAACTGATAAAGCAGTACCACCTGGCACCTTCTGTAATGGTAGGTCCACCTCTTCAGAAATATAGTGGTCAATTCTGCCCTAAATAAGTGTCCAGGTACTTTGATCAGATAGTGTTTGGTAATTCTTATTTGTGATATCTGTAACCCCTTAGTCATCTGGCCACACTAAAATGAATTAGAATTGACAAATTACAATATATTTTATTGCAATAATGTTCATTAATATTGAGAAGTTCTATCTGGAGCAAGTAGATACTGACTTACAAAATTTAAAGTTTGTGTGGATAGCAGTGGAGAAATGAAAGCAGAGAATTACCTAGAGAGACAGGGAAACAAAATGATCAGTGAACAGACTGGAGTAGGAGACTTCGTGGGAAGGAAGTGGTGTGGCATGCATTTGGGGAATGGGCTGCAGATGGGGTGAGAGAATTACATCCTATAATAGTGAAGACGAGAAAAACTGTGGTGATAATCTGACTAAATGGGGAGTGGACATGCGTATAGCTTGTGACTGGAATACCAGGAGAAGTCTGGAGGAAGGCTTTGTCCAACAGTGGGGCTCCAGTGATGATGCTAGTAGAAAAAATTAGGAAGATTTGAATTTCAAAATTGAACATCTATGTGCAACCCAGTAAGGTAGTAACTGAAATGAAATATTGGGGTGTGAATCTGGTTTATAACTGGCCCTAGCTGTTAAGTGAAATACTACCATATGAAGTGCTTGGTACTAACATTTTTCAGAGGCTCCCTCAACCATATTGTGATCAGTCAGATGTAAGCATCCCATCAACACATTTGTTTCAGTGTCCTTAGGACTATAGGAATGTCCCATTTCTGTGGGGAAATGTTTTTGCTTTGTTGGTACAGTAGTGTGTACAGTATGTTTCATAGAAAGAGCTTCCAATCTTTCGCTTTGGTTTCTGTAAGTGACAGTCTGTGAAGATACACATTATCTGTTACATTATTTGCTTTCTATATAGTGTTAAACATATATATATTCATTGATAACATTTTCTTGAAGAGAACAGGTGTCCATCTCTCTTAATCAGAAGGTTAAGAGAAATAAAAATTTTCATCATTTCTTCACATTCAAAACTACATTCCTATACTTATAATAGCGACCACAGCTAATTCTGATCATCATTCATTGGACAACATGTCTGGTATTGCAGTAATAGGCTATACAAACCAACCTTGCTAATTAATCCATGTATCTGCTTATGAGAACCATATAAAAATCCCAACTGTAAATGGGGTTAGCACTCAAAAACGTAGATATATGGTTTCCCATGTACTATTTTTCTTACTTACTGTGAGATGGGCACTGGAGACAGTTGTATTATCTTTATTTTGTCTTGGGTGTCCTGATAGCTTTTTGGAGTCTTCAGTTGCTACAGTCCTTCTTGGAGGTATCTGTTGTCATTCTTCGTTGGGGGGGGGGGGGGGGGGAGTGTTATAAAGAAGCCTCTCAGCAGAAAATAAGGTTTCTGTGATCTATGTTAAGATAAGAGAGCTAATCATCTCTGAAATGAAGGTGCTGGGAGTAAATAGTGTAATGTAAACAGCTGTAGCATAGCACACAGGACAAATGGGTTGACATTGAAAAGAATGGCTGATAAGTAACCAGAGGTTATGTACATACTGTATCAGTTCTTGTTCCCTTCTTCTATTTCAGGTGACACTCCATCTGAACATAAATGTTTCATTATATGACTTCCACTACAGTTTGTTTCTAGACCAATCTGTTCATCTTTGTGCCTCACATCTCTACAGGGAGACCAGCAGAAAACTTGCTTATGCCATCTGCAACCGATTCTCCTGGCCACATGTCCCAAGTATTGTGGGTGATGAATGCACAAAAGAAAAGTGCTCAAGGAGCAATGAGTGGCAGCCCTTCATTGCAACATGGAAGGTACATAATGTTGAGCAAGTGAAACAGTTTCCTAGTGAAGGCAACATAAAAATTGTCCTGATGTGCTTTGAGTGTCACCAACACAGTGAACCTGCTCGAAGGTACAAATTGAGCACTGCCAGCTGCACTTGGGTTGTCCTAGATTCCAATGATATGTGCTGCACTCAGAGGAATAGTTGTGACTGGACCAACAGCAAAATATAAGGAACTGTCACCTCAATGAATTAGATGGCAGTGCCATCCAGGAGGCACAGACCTTAAACAAAACTACAGGAATCAGGCAAGGACATGATTAAGGAAAACTGTTGTGTGGGTCAAGGCAGCTTGATCTGGTGAGGCTACGCTTGTGGCAAAATTTCCAGTATCAGAGAAGAGGAGTGACAGTGAAAGACAACTGAGGATGCAGAATCGGTGCCCTGGAGAAGAGGCTGGCACTCAGGAGATGACAAAGATTGGAGATGACCAGGGTCAAATGGCAATGACCTGAGGCTGGGTGATGGCATGCTGTGAAGGTGCCTGTTGGAGAAGAAACCCATTGTGTTACAGATGCTACAGTGAAACTCAGATTATTTGGGTGGGGAAGGAAGTAGTGACCCCAAGAATGGGTGCAGAGCAGCAGCAATGGGTGTGAAGCTTGAGGGAATGAAGGGCCACTTGTTTGGAGGAGACAAGAAGTGGACAGTATTGATAGATGTGGATGGATATTTGCCACCATTGTACTGACCCCTGCAGTTCTGGGGGTTAGAATAGCCCCAATGTATTCCTGCCCGTCATAAGAGGCAACTAAAAGGAGTCCGACATGTTTTGGCCTCATGTGGTGGTCCCTTTTAGGGTTTGAACATTTTTCAAAATTTTCCCAAAGAGTGAAGGGCGCCTTAAAAGATGCATAGTGTCCATCGTGCACTGAGACATTTAGCCCACTTCGTCGTGGCATTGCGGTCCCACTCATTCTCAATCTCTTGGGCAAGGGCACCTTCCTGGGTGTGTTTCCCTCCATTCACTATGCAGTGTCCTTTTCAGCACTGATGACGACCATAGACTCACTTGCACCTCATATCCAGCATGGTAGCCAGTCTGTTGTTGTGAGCCACCATGTAGCCTGTTGGTTGTTGCCCCCTGACCCCACAGAGTTCACTCTGCTCATGCCTTTGCCATTAACACCCCACGTATGCCAAGGAATAGTTCCCTGTCACCTTGGGCCATCGGGACTCACGGCAGTGGCATCGTGACAGGTGGCCCTTGCTGCGGCTAGGTGGCACACAAGGGGATGGGCATTGGAGTGGGTGGCATCAGGGCTGATGACGTGCCATGAAGTGTAGTAAGTCTTTAAGCAGTCGAGGTCTAATTTCAATGTGTAGAAGTATGACCCCAAATCGTTCCCCTCCCTGGACACACCATGGGAGGAATTCCAGGCTAAGGATGGCAGCAAAGCTTATTCACCCCAGTAACTTGTATGTACAATACTTTATGGGGAATTTTCCACGTCAATGAAGCCTCAGTTTTCTGTGGAGAGTTAGACAAGTTTGGGGAGGTGGAGGGTTTGTCCAAAATGTGCTCTGGGTCAGTCTTGAGAAAAACAGCATCCTCCGTCCAGTCATGGGCATTACTAACTTGCAACACCATTGGGGGATGTTTGTTACCATCATGCCACATAACAGCTTAAATATGGTCAAGGGTATTATACTCCATAGGGACCTTCATTTGCAGTCTGACGATGAGATGCACGCCAATTTAGAGCAACAAGGTGTTCATTTCACCTGGCGCATTCACCGGTGTCAAAGGGATAATCAGGTTGCCACCGGTGGCTACATCTTGGCCTTCGAGGGTCAAGGTGATGGTCTACCACTGTGATGTCAAAGCCATATATCCCTCCCCCGATGTGGTGCTTTAAGTGCTGGAAGCTTGGCCATATGTCTTCCTATTGTGCTTCCAGCATCACATGTTGAGATTGTGGATGTGCATCACATCCCAGTACACCTTGTATCCAGCCTCCCATCTGCATCAACTGTGGGGAGCAGCATTCACCTTGTTCCCCAGCCTGCAGGATTTTGCAGAAAGAGAGGAAAATAATGGAATGCAAGACCCTTAACTGACCAACCTACACTGAGGCTGCGCATATGGCATTGACTTAAGCTGCTGCTATGACAACAGTTTTAGCACCTTCTGTTCTGATGTGTACAGTTACCTCTGAGCCATCAGACTTCACCTGCCTCCTTGATGGTGGTGGGCACTTCCCTCCCTGTTGCTCCTGCACCACCTACTTTGGGAGCAACACCACCACTGCCCAAACCTCCCCCCCCCCCTCCCTCCTCAACCATTAAAGACAGGAGTCCCCCACTTCTCAGCTGAAGAAGCAAAGTCTTCTTTGGTTCCTCTTGCTAGTAAGGGGTCACTTGGGTCACTCTCTTCCCAGGTTCCTACCAGTGGCAAAGCAGACACCCGCCAGTGGATGAAGCAATGACAGGTAGCTGGTGGTAGGGCATCACGGTTCTCTGTCCATGAGATTGACTCAGTGAAGCCCTCAGAGCTAGAGAAACCAAAGGAGCAGTGAGAGAGCCAAAAAGTGGTAGTCCCCCAAGAACACGAACCTTGCGGTGGCACCCATGCCTCTACTCCATAAAAGCTCTGTGTCTGAGGATGGTTGAGAATCTGGTGTCCCCTGAGAACCTAGAACTCTCTAGGTCCTCAGACACAATGCATATTGACTGCACAGGTACTTGGTGGCAGCCAGTGACGCCGTGGTGTAGCCTGCCTCACTGAGTGTTTCATGCCTTCCCTGCCTCATACATCGTCATATTCCAGTGGAATTGTGGTGCTTATTTTCTCCACCTGGATTAGCTGTGGCAATTGTTAAGCTTCACACCTGCTTTCAGCATTTCCCTCCAGGAAACCTGGTTCCCAGCAATGTGAAACCCTGCCTCTGTGGCAATAGGGGATATTACAAGCACTGTAACAAATATACTGTCTGGAGTTTGTCTATGTCCTGGATTTGGTATGTAGTGAACCTGTGCCCCTTCACACTCTTAAAGCTGTGGCTGTTAGGATAAGGACACTGCAGGAAATAACTGTCTGCAACGTATATCTCCTTCCAGATGGTGCAGTAGCCCTAAACATTTTAGTTGCACTCATTGATAAACTCTGTAAACTTTTCCTACTTTTGGAGATGTTAATGCCTATAACCCATTTTGGGATGCCACTATGCCTACTGGCAGAAACAGAGAGGTCGAAAATTTACTGTCCAAGCTCGACCTCTGCCTCCTAAATATTGGGGCCCCCACACATTTCAGCGTGGCTCATGATACTTACTTGGCCCTTGATTTATCAATTTTGCAGCCCAGGACTTCTTACTTCTGTCCACTGGAGAGCCGATGGTGACTTGGGGTTGTAGTGACCACCCTCCCATATTCCTTTCACTACCCCAGCACCCTGACAACAGATGACTACCCAGATGGGTTTTAAACAAGGCATCCTCGAAACTTTGACTTCTGCTGTCACCACTGAATCTCCCCCACATGGTACCATCGAATTGGTGGTTGAGCTGGTTACCAGAACAATCGTTTCTGTGGCAAAAAACGCGATTCCTTGTTCCTTAGGGTGCCCCGGCGGAAGGCTGTACCTTGGTGGTCGCTGAAAGTAGCTGAGGGCATTCAATAGTGCAGGTGGGCTCTACAGCGACATAAACAGCACCCATCTCTGGAGCACCAAACCGCATTTAATTGGCTCCATGCCAGCATTCATCAGCTTATAAAAAGACGAAAACAGGAGCATTGGGAGAGGTATGTCTTGACCATTGTGCGCCATATGTCACCTTCCCGAGTCTAGACCAAGATCAGATCTGTTTTTGGGTACAGACCTCAACAGGTGCCCCTGTCGTTCACACCAATGCCGTATTACCTATGACGCAAATGTGATTGCCGAGCACTTCGCTCAGCACTATGCTCAAGCCTCTGTGTTGGAGAATTACTCCCCATCATTTCGTGCCCTCAAATGGTTGATGGAAGGGAAAGTCCTCTTGTTTACTACATGCCACAGTGAACCCTTTAACACACCTCTGAGTGCGAGCTCCTCAGTGCCCTTGCACATTGCCCCAACACAGCTCCTGGGCCAGATCGGATCTACAGTCAGATAATTAAACATCTCTCATCCAATTACACGTGACATCTCACCATCTTCAGCTGGGTCTGGTGCAATGGCATCTTTCCATAGCAATGGCAGGAGAGCACCATCATTCCCTTGCTCCAACCCAGTAAAAATCCACTTTATGTGGATAGCTATCAGCCCACCAATATTCTTCGTAAGCTGCTAGAATGTATGGTGTGTCAGCCGTTGCGTTGGGTCCTGGAGTCACGTGGCGTTCTGGCTCCATGCCAGGGCAGTTTCCACCAGGGTCGCCGTACCACTGATAATCCTGTGTCCCTCATATTCTTGCCACATTACATGAGTGGGGTCTTCAGGGCCCACTCTCGATTTTTATCCAAAATTTCCTGTCGCTCCATATGTTCAAAGTTGGTGCCTCCCATAGTTACCCCCCATATCCAGAAGAATGGGGTCACCACAGAGCTCTGTCCCCCCTGTGGGTCCGGGGGTTAGAATAGGCCCGACGTATTCCTGCCTGTCGTAAGAGGCAACTAAAAGGAGTCCCTCCACCTCAAGGGGGTAGTTAGCACCTGCGTCCGGAGACAGACGGTTCCACGACCTATATTTGCGGTCATTTTGGTTTTTCACTTCTTCTGGTCTCTTCCTTCCTTTGGTTGGTTCCTTTCTTTGTTCTTCTCCATCTCACTGTCTTTCTTACTCTTTCCCTTGCCTTCTTCTCCTTGCCTTCTTCTCCTTGCATTCTTCTCCTTGCCTTCTCTGGTCTCCGCCTCTGCGTTTGAGACAGTCTCTCTCCCTCTCTCCCTTCTTTTTCCTCTTCTTCCTTCCTCCCTGTGCGTGCCTGAAGGCCGACCCACATGTTAACATGCGTAGCCAGTGACGGGGTAACGTGTAATTCCCCACCCTGGGTAGACAAGTAAGGCACGCACGTACCCCCTGGTAAAGGCCAGGCATAGGGAGGGGTGATTGCCTGAGCTGACACCTTCCGACCATTCCGATTGGTCCCTCCCTCCGTCCGTTTCTCGGGAGGCGTGACCTGAGGTGTAAACATTCACCTAAGGTGGGAGTGCCCTCTGAGAGGGTCCCCACAAGGAAGAAGCACGCCATCGGAGACGTTGGCCATCATGGGGGATTCCTCTGCAATGGATTTCTCTTCTTCTCTCTCGACTTCTGCCCACAAACGGAAACTTGACCAGCCACCAGTGACAAAAGTAATACCGCCTGCCCCAAAGTTCCTCGTAGTTTCTCGATCTGAGGACGGAAAGGATTTTTCTTCTGTCAACCCTTTCGTTATCCAGAAGGGCGTAGATGCCATAGCCAGATGTGTCAAGACCTGTACCAGGTTGCGTAACGGTACCTTGTTACTTGAAACTGAGAGTGCCTTTCAGGCACAAAAACTGCTTCGGGCCACACTCCTGTACATGTTCCCAGTCCGGGTGGAGGCTCACCGCACTTTGAATTCGTCTCGTGGTGTGGTATATACTAGATCACTCGACGGATTGACTGACGAGGAAATTGTCTTTCCTCGCTGTGCAGGCCGTGACAGCTGTCCATAGGGTCATGAAAAAGGTCAACAATGACCTTCTACCGACCCGGACACTTTTCTTGACCTTTGATAGTGTTCAGCTGCCGTCACGTATCAAAGCGGGCTACGAGGTTATTTCTGTTCGCCCCTATGTCCCGACGCCTACCCGCTGCTACCAGTGTCAGCGTTTTAATCACACTCGCCAGTCTTGTTACAATGTGGCTAAATGTCTCCTTATTGTGTGAACTGCCAGGGTGACCATGCAGCATCCTCCCACGACTGTCCCATCTACAAGGAAGAACACTGTATACAGGAAATTCGGGTCAAAGAGAAAGTGTGCACCTCGGCTGCTCGCAAGCTATTTGCTAGTAGGAAGCCCACGCTGCTCCCAGGGGGGAAATACAGTACTGTCCTCGCCTCTCCTCGGACTACCAGGGAGGTGGCGACGCAGACATGCGATCTGACTTTCAGCACTACAGTCGTCCATTCAGCCAGTGCTAAGATCGCCCGGTCGATATCTCCTCTTACTCCAGTCACCCCTCAGACACAAGCACCTTCATCAGCTTCTGCCAAAACGAAGACCCAGAAGTCAGATGCACGGGCCTTCAGGAAGGAACTGTCCCGTGCAGACTTCCTACGTACCTCGAACTCCCAGCCATCGACCAGTACTTCCACTAAACGACCTTCCAAGAAGGCTCATAGGAAGTACAGTTCTCCTTCTCCGCCACGGCGCATTTCTTCTCCTGCGCCACCCAGCGGTTGCCGCACCAGGCCATCATCCGTTTCGCCTGGCTGCACCACTGGTAGCCGAACATCTGGCCATTCACCAGCGAACGAAGCTCCCCCTCTCGTCCATCTTAACAAGATGACCCTATAGAACCAATGGACGATGACTGTCTGCCTATTGACAGCGGCGGCAGCAGCCTTCGAGGTGACCCCTTCTTGCTTTTTCTTCTCATGATGGCACTTCTTCACTGGAATATTCGTGGCATTCACTCCAACCAAAAGGACCTGAAGTTGCTGCTCCGCTTGCACCGTCCGCTCGTCGTAGCCCTCCAGGAAACGAAGCTACACCCATCCAATCAAATTGCCTTGGCACACTACACCTCTGTGCGTTTTGACCTAACCCTGTGGCAGGTGTTCTGGCTCATGGCGGGGTTATGTTGCTGGTCTGGGATGATGTTTACTACGATCCCATCACATTGTACACCTGCCTACAGGCAGTTGCCGTCCGAATTACTCTCCCCACTTTTACATTTTCCATTTTTACCATTTACACTCCATCGTCGTCTGCTGTTACTAGGGCAGACATGATGCAACTTATTGCTCAGCTCCCTGCACCATTTTTGTTAACTGGAGACTTCAATGGCCACCATCCCCTTTGGGGCTCTCCAGCATCCTGCCCGAGGGGCTCCCTGTTAGCAGACCTTTTCAACCAGCTCAATCTTGTCTGCCTCAATACTGGCGCCCCTACTTTTCTTTCGGACACATCTAACACCTATTCCCATTAAGACCTCTCTATATGTACTAGCCAACTTGCACGCTGGTTTGAGTGGTATGCACTTCCTGATACATATTCAAGCCACCACTTCCCGTGTGTTATCCATCTCCTGCATCATACCCCCTCTCCATGCTCAACTAGTTGGAACATCTCCAAAGCAGACTGGGGGCTCTTCTCTTCCAGGGCGACATTTCAGGATCAAACCTTCGCAAGCTGCAATAGTCAGGTCGCACATCTCAGGGAAGTCATTCTCACTGCTGCTGAATATTCCATCCCTCACACTACTTCTTCTCCACGTCACGTACCGGTCCCCTGGTGGACCGCAGCATGTAGAGACGCTTTACATGCTCATCGACGTGCTTTACGCACCTTTAAACGCCACCCTACAGTGGCAAATTGTATCAATTATAAATGATTACATGCGCAGTGTCATTGTATTGTTAAAGAAAGCAAGAAAGCCAGCTGGGCTGCTTTAACAATCACCTTCAACAGTTTTACTCCTTCTTCTGTTGTCTGGGGTAGCCTGCGCCGGCTGTCTGGCACTAAGGTCCACTCACCAGTTTCTGGCTTGATGTTCGCGAATGACATCCTTCTGGCCCCTGAGGATGTCGCCAATGCCTTCGGCCGCTGTTTCGCATAGGTTTCGAGCTCCGCTCATTACCACCCTGCCTTCCTCCCCCGAAAACATGCCGAGGAGGCTAGGCCACCTAACTTCCGCTCCTCAAATAGTGAAAGTTGTAATGCCCCATTCACCATGCGGGAACTCGAAAACGCACTTGCCCGGTCATGGTCCTCCACTCCAGGGCCTGCTTCTATTCATATTCAGATGCTGAAGAACCTTTATCCTGGGGGTAAAGGTTTCCTTCTTCGTACTTACAATCGCATCGGGATTGAGGGGCATGATCCTGCATGCTGGCGCGAGTCTATTGTCCCGATTCCTAAGCCGGGGAAGGACAAGCACTTGCCTTCCAGTTATCGACCCATCTCGCTTACCAGCTGTGTCTGTAAGGTGATGGAGCGAATGGTTAACTCTCGTTTGGTTTGGTTGCTCGAGTCTCGACGCCTACTTACCAATGTACAATGTGGATTTCATAGGCGCCGCTCTGCTGTTGACCATCTGGTTACCTTGTCGATCTTCATTATGAATAACTTCTTGCGGAAGTGCCCGACCGCGGCTGTGTTCTTTGATTTGGAGAAGGCTTACGACACCTGTTGGACAGCGGGCATTCTCCACACCATGCATACATGGGCCCTTCTTGGTCGCCGCCCTCTTTTTATTCGTTCCTTTTTAATGGATCGACAGTTAAGGGTACGTGTGGGTTCTGTCCTGTCGGACACCTTTCGCTAGGAGAATGGGGTGCCACAGGGCTCAGTTTTGAGCGTCGCTCTCTTCGCCATAGTGATCAATCCAATAATGGATTGCCTCCCAGCTGATGTATCAGGCTCCCTTTTTGTGGACGACTTTGCCGTCTACTGCAGCGTGCAGCATACATGTTTCCTGGAGCGCTGTCTTCAGCTTTGTCTTGACCGTCTTTACTCCTGGAGTTTCGCCAATGGCTTCCGTTTTTCTGCCGAGAAGACGGTCTGTATTAACTTCTGGCGCTACAAAGAGTTTCTCCCACCGTCCTTACGACTTGGTCCTGTTGCTCTCCCATTCGTGGAGACAAGAAAATTTTTAGGTCTTACATTTGACAGGAAACTTAGCTGGTCTCCAGATGTGTCATACTTGGCTGCCCGTTATATCCGTTCCCTAAATGCCCTCCGTGTTCTCAGCGGTACGTCGTGGGCAGCGGATCGAACAGTCCTACTTCGCCTATATCGGTCGATCGTCCGCTCAAAGCTGGATAATGGGAACTTTGTATATTCCTCTGCACGGCCGTCCATCTTACCCCTCCCCAACTCTATACAACATCGGGGGTTACGTCTTGCGATCGGAGTGATCTATACTAGTCCCATCGAGAGTCTTCATGCTGAAACCGGTGAATTGTCACTAACCTACCAGCACGATATACCACTTTGTCGGTGTTCCTGTCGGCTACTGTCAATGCTCGACCACCCGTCTTATCGTTCCTTTTTTGACGACTCTCTCGACCGTCAATACGGGTTGTATGTCTCTGCCCTGCTACCCCCTGGAGTTCGCTTTCGTCGCTTCCTTCAACACCTTAACTTTTCACTCCCTGCAACCTTTAGAGTGGGCGAGAGCCACACGCCACCTTTGCTCCAGGCTCAGGTTCGCGTTCACCTTGACCTCAGCTCGCTCTCAAAGGAGGTTACCCCTGGTTCGGTATACCACTCCCGTTTTGTCGAACTTCATTCGAAGTTCATTGATATGACCTTCATTTATACAGATGGCTCTGAGACCAATGATGGGGTCAGGTGTTCTTTTATTGTCGGGGCACAAAGTTTCAGATACCGGCTCCATGGCCATTGTTCAGTCTTCACAGCTGAGCTCTTTGCCCACTACCAGGCTGTTCTTTACATCTCCCGCCACTGTCATTCTGCTTATGTCATCTGCTCCGATTCCCTGAGCGCCATCCAGAGTCTCAGCGATCCGTATCCGGTTCACCATTTCGTGCACCGGATCCAACACTCTCTTCAGCAGCTGGTGGACGTTGGTTCTCCGGTTACCTTTATGTGGGTTCCTGGCCATGTCGGTATCCCTGGGAACGAAGCTGCAGATGCCACGGCCAAGGCTGCAGTTCTCCAGCCTCGGACGGCTTCTTGTTGTGTCCCTTCGTCAGATTGTAGTAGGGTCATTTGTCGGCGCATTTTATCGCTGTGGCATGCCAATTGGGCTGCACTTACAGACAACAAGCTTCGGGCCTTGAAACCTCTTCCCACGGCTTAGACGTCCTCCTCACGCCCTTCTCGGTGGGAGGAGATCGTTTTGGCCCTGTTACGAATTGGACAGTGCTGGTTCAGCCATTGCCATCTGCTGACGACTGCGCCGGCGCCGTTCAGCCAACGTGGGAAATTGCTGACGGTTAGCCACATTTTAACGTCCTGTCCGGATTTTACTACACTGCGTCTTGATCTTGGCCTGCCATGTACTCTGGATGCCATTTAAGCGGATGACCCAGGAGCAGCTGCTCACGTTCTTCGTTTTATCAACTTCACAAACGTGTCTAAGGACATTTGATTATGCTGTTTTTTTTTAAATCCTATGCCTGTTAATACGTCTTTTATAGTGTTGTCCCTTTTAGTTGCTGTTTTAACCTTGTATCTTGCGGTGCATTCCTAACTTAGTCTGCGCGCTAATGACCATTGTAGTTGTGCGCCCTAAAACCACAAAGAAAAGAGCTCTGTATTGTCTGTCTGTATTTTTAGTGGCCATTAACGGTCTAGCAGCAGCTGTTGGGCCCCCTGTCTCACCTTCTCTGATGCAGAAGACAACTGCATTTCGTACTGCTACTCCAGTACTAGTGCTGCTGAGCAGCCCCTACTGGGAGCCATCCACAAGGTGCAGTCATGGGCACTCGCCCACAGCTTCCTATTTCTGGTTGTGAAGTCATGTCATGCATTTCTGTCGACGTCGTACCATTCATCCAGAACCAGAACTTTACCTTCACGATGATCCACTCACTGTAGTGGAGACTTCGATTCTTAGGACTGGTTTTCGAATCACAGTTGACTTGGCTACCTTACCATCATCTTAAGCGGAAGTGCTGGCAGCACCTCAGTGCCCTCTGCTGCCTGAGCAACACACACTGGGGTGCATATCGCTCTACGCTATTGCAGCTCTACAGAGCCCTTGTTCAATCCCACCTTCCCTATGGGAGTCCGGTTCATGGTTCGTCAGCACCCTAGCATTGTTTGCACTTGATCTAGTGCACCACTGCGGCGTTAAACTAGCGACAGGAGCTTTTGGGAAGAGTCTGGTGACCAGCATACTGGTGGGGGCTGGAGACCCTCCATTGAAGGTTAGGCATACACAACTGCTCGACAGTTACATTGCACACCTTCATAGTTCTCCTGAGTATCCAAATTACTGTCTACTCTTCCCAACCATGGCATTTCATCTTCCACATCTACGTCCCAGGTCAGCACTTATGATTGCAGTTTGCATGTGATCACTTCTGTCTGAACTGGAGTCCTTCCCTTTACCACCTCCATTCCAGGTCAACCCACATACTCCTCCGTGGTGTTAACTTTGGCTGCGGCTTTGTCTGGAAACTTTCATATGGCCCTAAGGATTCAGTTACTCTAGCGGCTCTCTGCTGTCACTTCCTCTCAATTCTTGACGTTTTCTGGGGCTCTGACATGGTTTACACCGACGGCTCAATGGCAGTCATTGACAGAGGCCCTATTGAACAGCATTCCTTCCCTGATGGCTGCAGTGTTCTCACTGCAGAGCTGGTGACTGTTTTGTACTTTTGAGCATATCCGTTATTGCCCTGGGGAGTCGTTTCTTTTGTGGACTGAGTCGTTGAGCAGCCTACAATATATCAGCCAGTGCTACCCTTGTCATCCTTTGATTTTGATTGGATTTGATTTTATCAGGGAAGCTAAAACAGCTTATGTCTAACCCGCCAATGCCCACACCAAAACTAAGTTTATTGCACGGTATCACTCCCTGTCTACCTAGTAAAGCCAACCAGTGCCCTTAAATATTGCAAGGAGACCAACTACCAGTTTTTTGTTAGACACAATTTCTTCAGGTCTGGATCTTCAGAAGATTCTGTACCTTTTACTCTCCAATGCCATGCATTCAAAGATTAGGTATGATGAAGTTTCTTATCCCTCATCACAGATCCTACATTTAGGGCCCTCTTCCATTTTACCCATTGTGTGTAGGTGTTTTTTGAGATTCCCATGGCTGGTCGTAACTCCATTCATGAGTTTGATCTCTTTCCTGTTCAACCCCAGGATTAAAGAGATTCTTGGGCATTATTACCTTCCCATGTTTTTGTTTATGGACCTTGGTCCAGTGTCCTACTTGCTGTTTCCTAAGCCAGTTCCATAGTTCTAATTTAATCGTAGCCTTGGTGATTGTCAGGACAGGTTCCAATCCAATAAATGGAGTTGTTGTCCACATCCTAACCAACCTGTCGGCTTGTTCATTGCCACAGATCCCTGAGTGGCCAGGGACCCACACTAGGTTTACCATATTGCTTCCCCCTAGCTCCACCAGAGCCCTGTGGCATTCTGCAACAATCTTAGATCTCACTGTAGGAGCTGCCAATGGTTTCAGAGCTGCCTGCCTGTCTGAATAGATGCAGATACTAGGCTTGTTGTAGCACCTATGTATATTCTCCTCCACATGTGCCCCGATTGTGGTAATTTCAGCTTGGAATACAGAGGCCAGTTTTCGTTGAGAGGTGATGCCTTCCAGTCTTGGCTGAACCACATATACCCCTGTCCCAATGTCTTGGTCAATGTTTGATCCATCGGTAAACCAAATTATGTCCCCGTACTGTGTCGAACTGTTCCCTCACTTCTCCCTGCTTCCAATTATATTGTAAGGCTTGTCAAAGCAGTTGGGAGTTATTATGTAGTCAGCAGGCATTTCCCTAGCCATTCCTATATTTACCTCACTCACTATGTTAGTGTGTGATTCTCGATATCTGAGTGAGACCCAGTTTTTGCCAGTTTTAGGTCTGTGTGCCCCAGCTGCTGCTTCCATCCTGACCTAAAGGTGTAGTGGAGGCATGTCCAGTATGGCTTCCATTTCAGTGGTTGGTGTGCTGCTAATTTCACTCACTATGGCTAAACAGGCCAATCTCTGCACCTTAGCCAGCTCCTTAGCTGCAACCTGCTGTTCTACCTTCTGCCACCAAACTATGGTCCCATGGGAAATCGTAGGTCTGACCACTGTGGTGTATATCCAGTGCATACCCCTGGGCCTTAGGCCCCAGTTTTTGCCACAAGCCCTTCTAGTACTCACTAGTGTACTTTTTGCCTTGGAATGGACACTCTTAGTGTTACGGGTCCATGTTAGCTTCTCATCTAAGGTTACCCCTAAATATTTCACTATCCCCTTCACAGGTCAAGTTTCATCGAAGAGCTTTGTATTCCAACTTGAGTGTCGAATATGTCTCTTTGTAAATGGCACCACAACAGTCTTCTTAGGATTAACACTGAGATCCTGTTTAATGCACAAATTTTGACCAATGTTCAAACTTTCTTGTGCCATATTTCTAACTGTATGAGTAAATTTGCGTAGTATTACTAGGACAAGGTCATTTGCATATCCTTGGTAGAAGCATTGTCAGGAAATTAATTCCACAATGATTTCATTCACCACTAGATTCCACAATAGCGGGGACAGAACTACTCCTTATGTGCAGCCTCTAGTGGTGTTAATTAACATCTCTTCATTCATCATGGTAGCCTCCACATTCCGTCCACTAAGCATGGCCCTGGTCCACCTGCATATTGTGGTCCCCAGGTCATGCACCTCTGCTACCCTTACCATGGAATCGAAGGTCATGTTACCGAAGGCCCCCTTGGTATGTAGGAAGATACACAGGGCTATTTCTAGGAAGTGATTTCTCCACCTTCCCAACGAGTTGGAGGAGAGCTGACTCATATGATTTACCTGGTTGATACGCATGCTGGTTTGAATGTAGGGGGGCACTACTTAGCACCCTCTCCTTAATATATACATTAACCAGTTTTTCCAATGTTTTGAGAATGGAGGAGGACAGACTGATTGGTCTCATATCCTTCACCTTCGTATGATAAATTGTCTCTGGGTTTGGAATGAAGACAACCTTCACTGCCCTCAAAGCACTGGGAATGATTCCTACTGATAGGCTAACCCTGAATAGCCTGCATAGAACTCTTATGAGCTTCTCTCCTGCCTGTTGAATGAGAGCTGGAAAAATTCCATCTGGGCCAGGTGACATGAACAGTTAGAATGTTCCCACCCCCCATAGTATTTTATTTAAGTTCACACATTCCTTGGCTGATTCCCAGTCCTCTCTTTGAGTGCCTGAGAACTGTTGTCTCTCAGGGATCACATTTTGGACTGTGTGGTCTGGCAGAGCATACTGAGGAAAGTGAGTTTTGAGGAGCAGTTCCAGCATCTCATGTGCTGTTGTGGTATATTCCATATCCTCCTTCCTCAATGTATCTCCTGGATTGGTTGGTACTCTAGTGAAAATCTTGCGCAGCTGTGCACTCCACTTCCTCACAGAATGCCTCCCAGGATGCCTCCTTTGCTTGTCTGATTGCAATATTGTAGTTGACAAGGGCCTCATGATATCTAGCCCATTGTCCTTTATGTCTCCCAATATTAAACAGTCTCCATACCTGTTTCCTTTGCATTTCTAAGTTATTACACCAAGGTACAATCCTATATGTGCACTTCTTAGTGGTTGTGCAGTTGTCCTGATATGAGGTCATTATGGCAGAGGTAACTGCCTCTGCTACTTCTTCCAATTCTACTTCTTCCAATTCTACTGGATTCCTTATTGAGGTTTTAACTTCCAATAAGTCTAAATCAAGGTCCCTCGTATATCTCTCCCAGTCTGTTTTCCTGGGTTTCCTATAGTTCATGGTCTGTCTGATTCCCATTTCAACCTTGAATTTAATAATTTAATATGGATGTGGTCCAATGAGGATGGCTACCGCACCACATGCCATTGTTTGACATAGCTGCCCATCATCATGACACCAAAGGTTATGTCAATTACTTTGTCCCTCCTGCTATTCCTGAATGTAGCTTCATTGCCCTATTCAGGACCTCTAAGTTGATAGCTAAAAGAAATTCAAGGAGGTATTCACCTCTACAGTTGGTCTCCTTGCTGCCCAACAGTAGGTTATGGGCATTGGCGTCACATCCCACCAGCAGTTGGTCACTTTGCTGATGGCAAGTCTCTGCCAGTCTCCTCACCTCCAAGGAGGGAGGAGGAGAGCTGTCTTCATAAGGGAGGTATGCTGAGGCCAAAACAATTTACATTGTGGTAACTTCATAAAATTGCTGCAATTTAATGGTCACTAAATCCCTTGAGGAGAAGTCCATCATAGGCATGAAAGAAATTCCATTTCCTACGTAGATGCATGATCTGGAGTTTCTTAGATTTCTAACATGGAATAGCTTACCTCCAGTACCATCGAGACCCAATACACTCCCCTTCATATAAATAGATTTCTTGTGTTGTGGCCACGTCCACTTCCTGCCTCCCCAGGCAGTGACTCAGGGCAGCAGAGGCACCCTTTACTGTGCTGCAGATTAATCTGCAACATCTCCTGTCTCCATCTTTGAGGTCTTTGAGAACCCTGACACTGACCTGCAAGAACCCTAAAAGCAATATCAGACAAGCGTTTGATCTTAATCCTATGTGCCATGCACCTGTTGGCACAGATCCCATCACAACTTGTGTTGGGTCAGGGAGTTGGGTAGGACTAGGAATGGATAGGGAAGATTGGATGTTTTAGGACACTCTTTGTCTGATCCATCGGCTGAGGCCTTTCCAGCAGTACATCCTCTACCTTAGGCATAGCCCTCAGCATCACGCGGATACACAAGCCTCTCCACCTCCACAGACAGTTCTTTGTCAAAGTGGTGTCCCCCGGAGAGGTCGTCATACTTTGGTAGCAACCATCAAGGAGTCCATCTATGCCATGGAATGGTCTAGTCATTCTGTGGTGTTTGTCTGGGCTCCTGGTCACATCAGAATCCATGGAAATGAGCTTGCCGACAGGCTGGCCAAATAGACTACACGGAAACAGTTTCTAGATATAGGCATTCCCGTAATTGACCTGCCTTCATTATATGCTGCAAAGTATTTTGGCCTTGGGAGACTTAATCACATAAGCTCAGTATGCACACCAAATTGCGAGCCATTAAGGGGACTGCGAATGTGTGGAAGTCATTGAAGATCACCTCTTGCAGGGACTCTGTGGTTCTCTGCCAGGTCCACATTGGCCACACATGGGCGAACCACGGCTATCTCGTGCACTATGAGGATCCATCTCAGTGTCAATGCAGTACCCAGCTGACAGTGGCCCATTTTCTGGTCACTGCCCCACTTTGACTGCCCTGTGACGAAATCTTCGGTTACTAGTCTTGTTGCCACTAATTTTATCTGACAATGCCTTATTGTTGTTGTTGTTGTTGCTGTTGTTATGGTCTTCAGTTCTGAGGCTGGTTTGATGCAGCTCTACATGCTATTCTATACTGTGCAAGCTTCTCCATCTCCCAATACCTACTGCAGCCTACATCCTTCTGAATCTGCTTAGTGTATTCATCTCTTGGTCTCCCTCTACGATTTTTACCCTCCACGCTGCCCTCCAATACTAAATTGGTGATCCCTTGATGTCTCAGAACATGTCGTACCAACTGATCCCTTCTTCTGGTCAAGTTGTGCCACAAGCTCCTCTTCTCTCCAATTCTATTCAATATCTCCTCATTGGTTATGTGATCTACCCATCGAATCATCAACATTCTTCTGTAGCACCACATTTCAAAAGCTTCTATTCTCTTCTTGTCCAAACTATTTATCGTCCACGTTTCACTTCCATACATGGCTACACTCAACACAAATACTTTCAGAAATGACTTCATGACATTTAAATCTATACTCGATGTTAACAAATTTTTCTTCTTCAGAAACGCTTTCCTTGCCATTGCCAGTCTACATGTTGTATCCTCTCTACTTCGACCCTCGTCAGATATTTTGCTCCCCAAATAGCAAGACTCCTTTACTAATTTAAGTATCTCATTTCCTAATCTAATTCCCTCAGCATCACCCAACTTAATTGGACTACATTCCATTACCCTCGTTTTGCTTTTGTTGATGTTCATCATATATCCTCCTTTCAAGACACTGTCCATTCCATTCGGCTGCTCTTCAAAGTCCTTTGCTGTCTCTGACAGAATTACAATGTCATCGGCGAACCTCAAAGTTTTTATTTCTTCTCCATGGATTTTAATACCTACTCCGAATTTTTCTTTTGTTTCCTTTACTGCTTGCTCAATATACAGATTGAGCAACATCGGGGAGATTCTGTACAATCTCTGGTTCTTTCAGTTTATCCAGGTCCCATCTCCTTAAATTCCCACCTTTTTGAAGCTTCTTCAGTTTTAATACACAGTTCATAACCAATAAATTGTGGTCAGAGTCCACATCTGCCACCTGGATACGTCTTACAATTTAAAACCTGGTTCCCAAATCTCTGTCTTACCATTATATAATCTATCTGATACCTTTTAGTATCTCCAGGGTTCTTCCATGTATACAAACTTCTTTCATGATTCTTGAACCAAGTGTTAGCTATGATTAAGTTATGCTCTGCGCAAACTTCTACCAGACAGCCTCCTCGTTCATTTCTTAGCCCCAATCCATATTGACCTACTGTGTTTCCTTCTCTCCCTTTTCCTACTGCGGAATTCCAGTCAACCATGACTATTAAATTTTCGACTCCCTTCACTACCTGAATAATTTCTTCTATCTCATCATACATTTTATCAATTTCTTCATCTGCAGAGCTAGTTGGCATATGAAGTTGTACTACTGTAGTAGGCGTGGGCTTTGTGTCTATCTTGGCCAGAATAATGCGTTCACTATGCTGTTTGTAGTAGCTTACGCGCACTCCTATTTTTTATTCATTATTAAACCTACGCCTGCATTACCCCTATTTGCTTTTGCATTTATAACCCTGTAGTCACCCGACCAAAAGTCTTGTTCCTCCTGCCACTGAACTTCACTAATTCCCATTATATCTAACTTTAATCTATCCATTTCCCTTTTTAAATTTTCTAACCTACCTGCCTGATTAAGGGATCTGACATTCCACACTCCGATCCGTAGAACGCCAGTTTGCTTTCTCCTGATAACGACGTCCTCTTGAGTAGTCCCCTTCGGAGATCCAAATGGGGGACTATTTTACCTCCGGAATATTTTACCCAAGAGGACGCCATCATCATTTAATCATACAGTAAAGCTGCATGCCCTCGGGAAAAATTACGGTTGTAGTTTCCCCTTGCTTTCAGCCGTTCGCAGTACCAGAACAGCAAGGCCATTTTGGTTAGTGTTACAAAGCCAGATCAGTCAATCATCCAGACTGTTGCCCCTGCAACTACTGAAAAGGCTGCTGCCCCTCTTCAGGAACCACACGTTTGTCTAGCCTCTCAACACATACCCCTCCGTTGTGGTTGCACCTACGGTATGGCTATCTGTATCGTTGAGGCACACGAGCCTCCCCACCAACGGCAAGGTCCATGGTTTATATTTTATCCATTAGGGTGGGTTTTATCTTTTGATCTAAGTTTCAGCGCATGTTCTTCATCTATCTGTTCCCTTCACCCTAGTGCTTTTAGGCTGGAGGTTTTAATGTTTTCACAGTGGCTGGCTGCTTCTTTTTTATTCTTGTGGTCAGCCAATCATGGTCATCTGCTCTCCCTCCAACCTGTTTCTTCTGCCTCTCTGGTTTTCATGTCCTGTTTTGTTCACTGTAGTGTTCGTTGCCCTTCTGTCATTCTTGTGATTTTTCTCCCCCATTTTGTGCTGTGTCGTTTATTCTTTCTCTTATGGAATTATTTTAAATGGAACAAGAGACCAATGACCTCAGTTTGATCCCTTCCCCCCCCCCTCTTTTGACTAACCAGCCGTTGGACTGAGAAGGTGCTGGCATGCATCATGTAGGGGCTTACAGGGGGACAATGGCTTCTGGTATGCAAGTCAGAAACAAGAGGCATGTGTGCCAGCGATGGTTTTCGAATCCAAAAGGGCACCAGGGTTGGTGGCACTAGCACTAGCAGCATTGGAAAAGGGCGTTGGATGTGCCCCTTGCTGCAGCCATGTGTCTTTTTTGTAACACTGATGCAGGCTGGCTGGGAATTGGACAGTGACAGGACACAGGTGGCAAATGGGAGGCACACAGGTGGGACATGAGGGTGCCAATGGGGCCAGACAGGCAGTAACAGCTGGAGATGACATAACAGAAGCTGGGCCAGATGTAACAGTGCAAGCAAAATGCACCAGGAGACCATAGGTTTCTCTTCACAAAGTGCAGCAACTGCAGAGGGAGGAAGGAAAGCTGATCACAGCAATGAACTTTTGGCAGAAGGTATGAGCAGCATTGGACATCGCTGGTGGAGTCAAGCTGTTGGGTCAACATAGACAGATGAGCGAAGAGTAAACCTGGAAAAATGAAACATTTGTGGCAGCATTGTTTAGAAAGGGCAACTGGGCCGCCAAAAGTGAGACACTAGTTGAACCTTGGCGTTGAAACAAAAGTTTAGAGACAAAAACTGAGATGAGCAGGGAAGTTAATGAGGCTGTAAGAGATGGCTGTGGTGACCAGACCACAGCACTGCCAGGCAGGGCCTGACCAAAGACAGAAGGCAGGCCATGCATGTGTCAGAGAACAAAATAGGGCAAGAGCCACATTGACCAAAGAGGAGGACCAGGAGGGGAAGGAAGAGACCTAAGATGGGCTTAAAGCATCAGTGAGAGCAGACTGATGGGAGACATGGCAGGAGGTGAGAGATGAGATCTGACCAGAGGAGACAAACATATAGCAATGGTACCAGGGGAGAGAGAAGGGGGAGCACCCAGAGTGCGGAGGATTCTGGGGGCTGCAGAAGATAAGGTTTGGGCATGGAAGGAGCCGAGGTAAATCAGCAAGTGAGAGCAATGGCAAAAGCATGAAAGAGATCCCTAGGTTGACAAGATGGTGGAATGGCACATCAGGACGACACCAGAATAAAGGAATGAAATGTAACCACCACAAGACAGAAAAAGAGAGAGAAAGTAAGAATAAGGCAAAGACTCACTGAACATGAGACAACAAAAGTGTGCAGTCATCTGTAATGCAAAGGAACCAGGAGCAATGTTTTTTGAACAGAGTAAAACCATGCAAACACTGTATGGAAGCAAAAAACACAGAGGAAGGCTACCTGGTGGAACACAAGTATCCGGAGGCAAGAAAATAATGAAAAATGCACAAGAGGGATGCTCCCAGTTAGCCAAGAAGAGTAGAACTTCATTGCAATCTGAGGAAAGTACATGATAACTAGGATCAAATGAAGCAGCTTTCTAGTGAAGGCCAGTTAAAGATGGTCCTGCTCTACTAAAAGATTGGTGCTAATATGAGAATTATTCATGAAGTTACCAGTTGGGTGCTTTATCTGTGATGACTGACAAACACTGCTGTAGGAACTATCAGTACCCATTGCATGGGGAATGCTAATATTGTGGGCTGCACTCTTAGGAATATAGTCATGCCACTCCTAAGTAGGTAACTGATGTCACGCTTGGAATTTGGATTGGTTGGTGAGCTGCTGTGTAGTGTCCTCTAAAGGATGTCCAGTGGATGAATACTGGGAAGTTTTCCAGTGTCATATGGCCCACAGGTGTGAGGTACGCAGTGCCTGTCACAGGCAAGATGAGCTGGACAGTGTTTCGGGATCATGATTTTGTGTCATCGCATTGTCACTGTAGTCTTGTACCATGGGAAGCAAGGACAGTATGTTGGTTCATGGTTGGTTCATCTTTCTATAATGCAAACTGCAAGCATATATTAACTGGGTTCTTTATTTGTAAGAATAGATTACTTAACTCAAGATAGTCCTGGTGGTGCTGTAGAAGTTCTCTGTAACAGACCATGTTAGCCTCACTGCTGGTGAAGTAAAAGTCTGCCATGTACACTATTCTGGTCACTTAGTACTACCTGCGATGGTCCCCAACTGTAAGTGACTATGACTGCTGACTCTACTTGTTGGATGAAAGATAGAAACAGACTGACTGCCCCCCCCCCCCCCCCTAGGGGGTCCACAACTCTTTTGTGGACACGTGCGTAGCGAGCACGGGACACAGAGCTAATGTGGCCCTCCTTCCTTTCCGGGCTGCATACCTTCCCCGTCCCCCATCTTCCCCCCCCCCCCCCCCCCCATCACCACTGGCTCTTTCCTTCCCTTTCTCCCCCTCTGGGAGTATGGTTTGTGCCTACGTCCGGAGACGGACGCTCGAAACTGTTACAAATTCCTTGCTTTCTACACTTGCCAGTCTTCGTCCTTCCTCTGTCCTTCCCTTTTCCTTCCCTCTTCTCTTTGGCCTTTTCTCCGCTGCAGCGTTTGAGACCCCTCTTCTTTCCATTCCCTTTCTCTTTTTTCCTCCCTGTGCGTGTCTGAAGGCCGACCCACGCACTTCCATGCGTAGCCGGTGATGGGGTAACGCATAATTCCCCGCCCCGGGTAGACAGGTAGGACACATACGTACCCCCTGGTAATGGCCAGGCCCAGGGAGGGGTGATTACCCGAGCTGATACCTTCTGAAAGTGCCGATCGGTCCCTCCATCCATTTGTCGGGAGGTGTGACCTGAGGTGTGAACAATCACCTAAGGCAGGAGTGCCCTCAGAGAGGGCCCCCACAAGGGAGGAGCGCGCCATCGGAGACACCGGTAATCATGGGAGATTCTTCCGCAATGGTTTCCTCACCTTCCAATATGTCTGCTCAGAAACGTGAGTTCACTGAGTTTCAACCACAGACAGTTCTTCCACCGTTGCCACAGTTCCTTGTTGTTTCTCCGTCTGACGAAGGTTACGGCATCTCCAGGGTCAACCCTTTCATTATTCAGAAAGGTGACGACGCAAATGCAGGTCCTGTAAAGTCTTGTTCCAGATTACAGAATGGCACCCTGTTGTTAGAAACAGTCAGTGCCCTCCAGGCACAAAAATTGCTGCATACTTCTCTGCTCCACACCTTTCCTGTCCGGGTGGAACCGCACCGTACCTTAAATTCCTTGCGTGGAGTCGTTTATACACGCTCCCTTGATGGATTGTCTGACGAAGAAATTCAGCACTACCTGTCTGACCAGGGCGTAACGGCTGTTCATACAGTTATGAAAAGGGTTGACACGAACATCATTCCAACCCGCACTGTCTTCTTGACATTTGACAAAGTTCAACTCCCATCGAAAATCAAAGCAGGCTATGAGATAATTTCCGTTCGCCCTCATGTCCCAAACCCTACGCGTTGCTATCGATGTCAGCGGTTCAATCACACCAGCCAGTCCTGTTCCAATCCGGCCAAATGTGTTACGTGCGGCAAGGATGCCCATGAGGGTGGTTGTCCACCTCCATCCCCTCGCTGCATCAACTGTATGGGTGACCACGCTGCTTACTCTCGAGATTGCCCCGTTTTTAAGGACGAAAAGCTCATCCAGGAAATAAGAGTGAAGGAAAAGGTGTCGACCTTTGCTGCTCGAAAATTATTCGGCAGTCGACAGCCCACCGTGCCTCAGACAGGAAAATACAGCACTGTCCTTGCTTCTCCTCGGCCAACAAAGGAGGCGGCCACACAGACTTGCGACCTCACCTTTAGTGCCACGGTCGTCAGATCGGCCAGCACAAAGATCGCCCATTCAACCTCACCACTTTCGCCTGCCCACTCTATGGCTCACCCTTCGTCGGGTTCTGCTAAATCTCGAGCCCAAAAGTCAGACACCAAGACTTCCAAAAAAAAGCATACTCGTGAAGAGTTTTTACATACTGCAACTTCACAACCATCGGTTCCTCCTTCATCTAAACATCATACTTCCAATAAGGCTACAAAGAAACCCAGTTCCTCTCCTTCTCCGCCAAGGCGTGTCCCATTTACAGCACCACCTGGCGGAAATCGCCTTCGGCCGTCTTCTGTGTTGCCGAGGCGCACTGCTGGTGGCCGGTCAACCGGCCGATTGCTGGTGGCAGGAGCTGCTCCTGACCAACCTATGGATCAGGATCTTCTGCATTCGGCTGAATGCCATTCCATGCTGTCGGTCGCAAGCTCTGAGCAGTCTTTGAGTTGACAGCAATTTTGGTCACATTCCTCCATTTTCTGTTCACCCTATGTCCATTATCCACTTGAATATCCACGGCATTCGAGCCAATCGGGATGAATTGTCGATCCTCTTACGATCCTACTCGCCGGTCATCTTCTGTCTTCAGGAAACAAAGCTGCGTCCCCATGACCGCTTTGTTCTCCCTCATTTTCAGTCCGTCCGATATGACCTCCCCTCTGTTGAAGGCACTCCAGCACATGGAGGACTCATGATTCTTCTCCATGAAACTCTCCATTATTACCCAAGCCATTTGAACACATCCTTCCAAGCTGTCGCCGTCCGTCTTTCCCTTTCCGGATACACGTTCTCTCTTTGTACTGTATACATTCCATCGTCCACACCAATGGCACGAGCTGATCTCCTTCATCTTCTTGGTCAGCTTCCACCCCCCTATTTGCTGGTTGGGGACTTCAATGCCCATCACCCGTTTTGGGGATCTCCACATCCTTGTCCACGTGGCTCACTATTGCTAGACGTCTTCCACCAAGCGTATCTAGTTTGCCTCAACACTGGGGTCCCTACATTTTTGTCTGCCTCCACGACAAATTTATCTCAATTGCACTTGCGGTCGGTGCTGTTCCGCTAGCTCGGCGCTTCGAATGATTCGCCCTTGATGATACACACTCGAGTGACCACTTTCCATGTGTCCTTAGACTGCAGCCTCAACTGCCATATACGCACCCGCGACGCTGGAAGTTTGCCCAAGCTGATTGGACACTTTTTTCGTCTCTAGCGACATTCGATGACCGTCGCTTTACCAGCGTCGACGATGAGGTCACCCATATTACCGACATTATTCTTACAGCTGTGGAACATTCAATACCACGCACCTCCGAATTGCCCCGGCGCCCCCCAGTTCCTTGGTGGAACGAGGCATGCCGTGATGCAATACGTGAGCGGCGACGTGCACTCCGCGTTTTCCGCCACCATCCTACTTTGGCCAACTGTATCCGCTATAAGCAGTTCCGTGCGCGATGCCGTCGTGTCATCCGCGATAGCAAGAAGGCAAGCTGGAAATTCTTTATTAGCTCATTTAACACCTTCACTCCCTCCTAAGAACTTTGGAGTCGGCTTCGACGGTTCTCAGACGCGCCTAGTTTCTCCCCGGTCTCTGAGCTCACTGTCACGCATGATACATTCGTGGACCCCGTCGCAATTTCTAACTCGTTGGGTCAGCACTTTGCTGAGATTTCGAGCTCTTCCAATTACCCGCCAGCGTTTCTCCCGAAGAAACGTGCAGCGGAAGTGCGACCTCTTGCTTTCTCCTCTCAAAATCGCGAAAGCTATAATACTGTTTTCTCCATGCGGGAACTCCAACATGCACCCTCTTCTTCTCGCTCCTCCGCCCCAGGACCGGATGGTATCCACATCCAAATGTTGCTGCATTTATCAACCCATAGTCTGCGTTACCTCCTTCGCCTTTATAATCGAATTTGGACCGACAGTACTTTTCCCAGACGATGGCGGGAAGCTATCGTCGTTCCTGTTCCGAAACTTGGAAAGGACAAACATCTCCCCTTTAGCTGTCGCCCCATTTCTCTCACGAGTAGGGTCTGAAAGGTTTTGGAGCGTATGGTGAATTACCGTCTAGCGTGGTGGCTGGAATCCCACAGTCTTTTAACACCTGCCCAATGCGGATTCCGAAAGCATCGTTCTCCAGTTGACCATCTTGTTGCTCTCTCCACTTATATCATGAACAATTTTCTCCGGAAACGCCAAACAGTAGCAATATTTTTTGATCTGGAGAGAGCATACGATACCTGCTGGAGGACAGGCATCTTCCGCACACTGTTCTCTTGGGGCTTTCGAGGTCGGCTACCCCTTTTCCTTTGCGAATTTATGGCAGAGCGCACATTTAGGGTGCGGGTGAACACTACTCTCTCCTGTACTTTCTCCCAAGAAAACGGGGTACCCCAGGGCTCCGTGCTGAGTGTTGTACTGTTTGCCATTGCCATCAATCCAATTATGGATTGTCTCCTTCCTCATGTCTCGGGCTCCCTCTTTGTGGACGATTTTGCGATCTACTACAGCTCTCAACGGACCAGCCTTCTTGAACGACGTCTTCAAGGATGTCTCGATCGCCTCCACTCTTGGAGCATCATAACCGGCTTCCGTTTCTCTCCCAGCAAGACCGTTTGTGTTAATTTTTGGCGACGTATGGAGTTTCTTCCGCCCTCCTTACATCTAGGTCCTGCCAACCTTCCGTTTTCAGACGTCGCTAAATTCTTGGGTCTTATGTTTGACAGAAAACTATGCTGGTCCTCCCACGTTTCCTATTTTTCGGCTCGCTGTCTGCGATCCCTCAACACCCTCCGTGTCCTGAATGGTACCTCCTAGGGAGCGGACCGAGTGGTCCTTCTCCGCCTCTATCGTGCCTTAGTGCGCTCGAAATTGGATTATGGAAGCATAGTCTACTCCTCTGCTCGGCCGTCTATTCTTCGGCGTCTCGACTCTATCCACGTTTAGTGTCTGGAGCTTTTTACACTAGCCCTGTGGAAAGCCTTTATGCTGAGACTGCCGAACCTCCGCTGTCCAATCGGCGAGCAGTCCTTCTGAGTCGTTATGCTAGCCATCTGTCTTCCATGCCTGCTAATCCAGCCCATGACCTTTTTTTTGACGCCTCCTTTGATGTAGGGTATACGGGCCGCTCCTCCTCCCTACTACCCCCAGGAGTCCGCTTCCGTCAACTGCTCCATTCTCTTTCCTTCCGCTTTCCTAAAACCTTCTTGACAATTTGGGGTACATCACCACCTTGGCTCCATCCACGGATCTGCCTGCTCCGTGACCTTTGTCGATTTCCCAAGGATGGTACCCCTACACTTGTTTATCGTCGGGCATTTGCTGCTCTATGTGCACAAATGATGGACGCCACATTTATTTACACTGACGGCTCGAAAACATCGTTAGGTGTAGGGAGTGCCTATATTGTTGGCGACACCCCAAATCACTTTCGGCTTCCCGACCAGTGTTCGGTTTATACTGCGGAGCTTTACGCTGTTCTCCAGGCTGTCCACTACATCCGCTGCCATCAGCGGATACAGTACATTATCTGCTCAGATTCTCTCAGCTCTCTCCTCAGTCTCCAAGCTCTTTATCCTGTGCACCCTCTGGTCCACCGGATTCAGGTGTGTCTGCGTTTGCTCCACCTGGGGGGCATCTTGGTGGCATTCCTCTGGCATTGGTCAACACTTCCCCATAATAAATTGTGGGAAGTGAAAGCTCTTCCTTGTGCTTGGACCTCTTCCTACCGAACGCATCGTCGGGAGGAGGTAATTTTAACTAGACTTCGGATAGGGCACTGTCCTTTTAGCCATCGACATCTTCTAAGCGGCGATCCTGCCCCACTCTGTCCCCACTGCTCTCAGCTGTGGATGGTAAGACACCCTATTTTAATCCATTACGCTCCCGTCTACAGCTATCGCCTGATCTATCATCGATTATAGCAGATGACACGCGCTCAACCGACCGCGTTCTCAAGTTTATTAGTGCCAGTGAAATGACGTCAGTCATTTGAAGCTTTTTTTGGGGACAATCAACCTCTTTCTGTAGTGGTTTTTTAAGCCTTCCTTCTGCTTTTAGTTTCTCCAATTTTATGACTTTGTTCCCATTGCTGCTGGTTTTCAATTTCGGTTTTTTACTGTTTCCTAAGTCATGGGCTGGGCGCTAATGACCATAGCAGTTTTGCGCCCTAAAACAAAAAAAAAAAAAGACTGACTGGCCCGTCCAGACCAAGGTGGTGATGTAAAAACTGGTTTTGCAGGATAGTCAGTCAGGTTATGGTTGTGGTGGGGGCCGTAGTCAGTTACTGTTAGCTGCACAAAACACACAAAAGTTTATTTTCCTAAGAACCACTAAATTACACTTAGCCTTAAAAGGATCAAATCAAAACAATATGGCTGAATGCGTAGATAAGAAAACTTGCAATTGCTTTTGGGATGAAAGCCCAAACAGCATAGTGAATACATTATTGTGGCCAAGATAGACACAAAGCCCACACCCACTACAGTAGTACAACTTCTAATGCCAACTAGCTCTGCAGATGATGATGAAATTGAAGAAATATATGATGAGATAAAAGAAATTATTCAGCTAGTGAAGGATGCAAAAATTTAATAGTCATGGGTGACTGGAATTCGAGAGTTGGAAAAGGGAGAGAAGGAAATATAGTGGGTGAATATGGATTGGGGGAGAGAAATGAAAGAGGCCATCTGGTAGAATTTTGCACAGAGCGTAAGTTAATCATAGCTAACACTTGGTTCAAGAATCATGAAAGAAGGTTGTATACTTGGAAGAATCCTGGAGATACTAGAAGCTATCAGATTGATTATATAATGGTAAGACAGAGATTTAGGAACCAGGTTTTAAATTGTAAGACGTATCCAGGGGGCAGATGTGGACTCTGACCACAATTTATTGGTTATGAAATGTGTATTAAAACTGAAGAAGCTTCAAAAAGGTGGGAATTTAAGGAGATGGGACCTGGATAAACTGAAAGAACCAGAGATTGTACAGAATTTCAGAGAGAGCATAAGGGAACAATTGACAGGAATGTGGGAAAGAAGTACAGTAGAAGAAGAATAGGGAGCTCTGAGGGATGAAGAAGTGAAGGCAGCAGAGGATCAAGTAGGTAAAAAGACGAGGGCTAGTAGAACTCCTTGGGTAACATAAGAAATATTGAATTTAATTGATGAAAGCAGAAAATATAAAAATGCAGTAAATGAAGCAGGCAAAAATGAATACAAACGTCTCAAAAATGAGATCGACAGGAAGTGCAAAATGGCTAAGCAGGGATGGCTAGAGGACAAATGTAAGGATGTAGAGGCGTATCTCACTAGGGGTGAGATAGATACTGCCTACAGGTAAATTAAAGAAACCTTTGGAGAAAAGGGAACCACTTGTATGAATATCGAGAGCTCAGATGGAAACCCAGTTCTAAGCAAAGAAGAGAAAGCAGAAAGGTGGCAGGAGTATATAGAGGATCTATACAAGGGCGATGTACTTGAGGACAATATTATGGAAATGGAAGGGGTTGTAGATGAAAATGAAATGGGAGATATAATACTGCGTGAAGAGTTTGACACAGCACTGAAAGAC
Organism: Schistocerca americana; assembly: GCF_021461395.2. Taxonomy (NCBI): domain Eukaryota; kingdom Metazoa; phylum Arthropoda; class Insecta; order Orthoptera; family Acrididae; genus Schistocerca; species Schistocerca americana. Next base: position 66,728,551 of record NC_060121.1, read on the forward strand.
CCGAGTCGAAACAAGGCCTCGGGAGTAGACAACATTACATTAGAACTACTGATGGCCTTGGGAGAGCCAGTCCTGACAAAACTCTACCATCTGGTGAGCAAGATGTATGAGACAGGTGAAATACCATCAGACTTCAAGAAGAATATAATACATCCTATCCCAAAGAAAGCAGGTGTTGACAGATGTGAGAATTACAGAACAATCAGTTTAATAAGTCACAGCTGCAAAATACTAACGCGTATTCTTTACAGAAGAATGGAAAAACTAGTAGAAGCCGACCTCGGGGAAGATCAGTTTGGATTCCGTATAAACACTGGAACATGTGAGGCAATATTGACCTAACAACTTATCTTAGAAGAAAGATTAGGGAAAGGCAAACCTACGTTTCTAGCCTTTGTAGACTTAGATAAAGCTTTAGACAATGTTTATTGGAATGCTCTCTTTCAAATTCCGAAGGTGGCAGGCGTAAAATACAGGGAGCAAAAGGCTATTTACAGAATGAGATTTTCACTCTGCAGCGGAGTGTGTGCTGATATGAAACTTCCTGGCAGATTAAAACTGTGTGCCTGACAGAGACTCGAACTCGGGACCTTTGCCTTTCGCAGGCAAGTGCTCTACCATCTGAGCTACCGAAGCAAGACTCACGCCCAGTCCTAACAGCTTTACTTCTGCCAGTATCTCGTCTCCTACCTTCCAAACTTTGCAGAAGCTCTCCTGCGAACCTTGCAGAGCTAGCACTCCTGAAAGAAAGGATACTGCGGAGTCATGGCTTAGCCACAGCCTGAGGGATGTTTCCAGAATGAAGTTTTCACTCTGCAGCAGAGTGTGCACTGATATGAAATTTCATGGCCCTTCCATGCCTGCAAAAGCAAAGGTCCCGAGTTTGAGTCTCGGTCGGGCACACAGTTTTAATCTGCCAGGAAGTTTCAGGCTATATACAGTTTGTACAGTAACCAGATGGCGGTTATAAGAGTTGAGGGGCATGAAAGGGAAGCAGTGGTTGGTAAGGGAGTGAAACAGGGTTGTAGCCTCTCCCCGATGTTATTCAATCTGTATATTGAGCAAGCAGTAAAGGAAACAAAAGAAAAATTCGGAGTAGGTATTAAAATCCATGGAGAAGAAATTAAAACTTTCAGGCTCGGTGATGACATTGTAATTCAGAGACAGCAAAGGACTTGGAAGAGCAGCTGAAAGGAATGGATAGTGTCTTGAAAGGAGGATATAAGATGAACATCAACAAAAGCAAAATGAGGATAATTGAATGTAGTCGAATTAAGTTGGGTGATGCTGAGGGAATTAGATTAGGAAATGAGACACTTAAAGTAGTAAAGGAGCAAAATAACTGATGATGGTCAAAGTAGAGAGGATATAAAATGTAGACTAGCAATGGCAAGGAATGTGTTTCTGAAGAAGAAAAATTTGTTAACATCAAGTATAGATTTGTCAGGAAGTCGTTTCTGAATGTATTTGTATGGAGTGTAGCCATGTATGGAAGTGAAACATGGACGATAAATAGTTTGGACAAGAAGAGAATAGAAGCTTTCGAAATGTGGTGCTACAGAGGAATGCTGAAGATTACATGGGTAGATCACATAACTAATGACGAAGTATTGAATAGAATTGGGGAGAAGAGGAGTATGTGGCACAACTTGACAAAAAGAAGGGACCGGTTAGTAGGACATGTTCTGAGGCATTAAGGGATCACAAATTTAGCATTGGAGGGCAGTGTGGAGGGTAAAAATCATAGAGTGAGACCAAGAGATGAATACACTAAGCAGATTCAGAAGGATGTGGGTTGCACAGGATAGGGTAGCATGGGGAGCTGCATCAAACCAGTCTCAGGACTGAAGACCACAACAACAACAACAACAACAACATACATCCTAATATCTACACCTCCATATTTCTTAGCACAGTGAGCATGTTTCAAATGATTCTTCTATCTATCACTTAAAATTTGTGTAATTTGTTATTCAACACCAAACCTTCACTTGGCCCTGCAACTGGGTTGTAGTGCTATATTTTCAAATTGTTAGACAGAGACCTTGTGTTGTAAACATTCATGGTTACACCACATGGTATCTCCATTTACCATTTGCCCCAAAAATTTAATTGCCTTTTTAAAATATATAAATGTTAAAGCTATGCCCTTAGAGTTTGTAAGTGTGTGGCAGATTATGGACTTGATGTTGAAATTCTGTTCTGAGGAAGATCTGCCCTTTCTAAATCCACTCTGATATTCTCACAAGTAGCTATCAAGTGTTGCTTCTACCTGCTCACTGACAGCAGAAATACATCTCTGGAGCTATTTACATTATGCTTATTGCCTTTTTTGTGCACAGGATGGTTAAGAGCCACTTTAGAGCCTTTTGGCATCTTTGCAGTTTCCCATATTTCTTAAAATACGGTCTGAATTCATCTTTTTTGGTTGAGACCATTTAATAATTTTCTCCGCTGGCTTTGATGTTTTTCATGGTATTTATTGCCTTTTTTTTAGATTTCCTTGGCTGTAGGTGGTGGATTTGCTTCTGTTTTTCCATGAAGATGTGGAAATTATAGCTGACAGTTCAGTTCTCCAGAGTTCAAGATTTGTTGAAAGTACCATACTTCCTCATTAATTCACAGGTTATTTGCTTATTTTGCTTACTTTACCATTTTATTCTCTGAAGTAAATACTTAAAGCTTGGCAGCCCTTTAGGTGATTTTTAAACATCCTATAGAAATTCTGGGTGTGATCTTTAACAAAGCTGTTTTGTATGTCAAGAAGTTTACAGTTCCCAAAAGACCATTTAGCACCCTTTATTATTCTTTCAGTTTCTTTCCTTTGCCCTTCAAATTTATCAAAGTGCTTAGTCTACCAAGAACATTTACTTTTTTCCTTTCTTTTGTTTCCGCAACTGCTTTTTCACATGTTACATTTCACCAGACTTTCTTCTTTTTTATTGTACCAATAGATTCTTCAATGCCCTATTGATTGCTTTGGATAATTCTTCCCATTTTCCTGATTCACCTATTTTAATTTCTTCTTAAAAATGTTGTATTGTCTCTTTTGAGCCTCTGTGTTATATTTAATCTGTTTTTGCTGTCTTTTGTGGTTTTATTAGGGAGAAGATTGAGTTTAATTTGTCATGTGATGATAAGAGAGAAATTCCCTGTTTCTTGTTACTTTCACATTCATGATTTCTTTAGTATTGTTTTGAGAAATAGCCACTTGATCTTATTGCATTGCATCTAGTATTATATTTGGAGATAGCCACCATTTTGCTTTCCTTGTCATTTTATGAAAGAAGCTGACATAAACTTCAACTGAAATGTTTTATGAAGATTAGTAAGTCCTGAACCGTTTTCGTTCATTTTTTTTTATGGGCTGGATATTCTCTTAAAATACCCCAGTAGCATCACAAAATTTGTTTATGTAAATTTTGATATTTTGTCTTCAAAAAGTTGTTAAATGCTGCTACTTCTCTCATATTTTTCTTATCGTCATTAATTGGAATGTGGCAATTAACAATTATACTGTTTATTTTTGCATTTCGCGTTGAGAAGTGTGTCTTTCTCAATGGGATTGAAATTGCCACATTGTATTCAAACTTTTTATGAACATAGGAAGCAGTACCAATTATTGGCATACCTATTATAATTCTTATTGCTGGTTTCTTTCATGTACCAAATGATTTATATCATTGGTTTACACCACAAGGCGCTTCTTTCTTGATATTCAACAAGATATCCCTGATTTCCAACAGTTGCTATTTTTAAGTAACTAAAAAAATAAAATTTTTAATAATATTAGCTCAGAGCCAAATTAATTTGGAAGCTTAAGAATGCCACCATGTGCAGAAAATTGCAGACTGCAAGTTATCAGAATTTTAGGAAAGTGTGACTGTGTACAGGGATAGGTGGTGACTTGAACTAGTATCTTAAGTAATTAATGACTTTTGAATTACATAAGTAATGTATACACAATTACTACTTCAGTGTCAGGAACACCTGGCCTACAAAGCTGACTAAGTTGTTGTTTCTCAAGGTTAAATTGTGACACATGTATTTTGCTTAGTAACAAATATACAGTATATTGAAATTGTATCTTTTATGAAATAATTAACAAAACTGGAAAACAATTGTCACAAAATATTAAGGCTTGAAGAAAGTACAAATAGTGAACCAGAACTCCACAGACAAACGTCTAGACATTGTTCAGGGGTCCCTAAGTATTTTGGTATAAGGAACACACTGTCTACAGCAGCTTGTCACACAGTAAGATTAATTGATTTAGTCTGTTACCCATATTACAATGGTTTCTATGAAAAACTTTTGCAAAAATGGAAGAGTTTGCGTATTTAAACATCAAAACACAAAACGCAGGTTAATGCCACTACACATTGATGAAACTGTGGTGTGGTGGCCTTTGCTGTGGGAATAGTTCAGCACAGTGTAATCATTCCACAGCATTCAATGAACCCATACAAAAACTACATGTCGGCCAATTCTAAGTGAGCTACGTTATCCATAGTTGTGTGTGTCACTGTTCATGTAGAACTAATAGGGGTGGAAGAACAATCCTGAGACAGAACTGAGCAGTACTGAATGCAAGCTCAAAGATGAAGAGTAAGATATGCATTATGTTGCTAACAGTAACTACTGTTAATGAATGGAGCAGATTCCTTTCCAAACACAAGACAAGGCAGACACCATTGGTATGTGGTGTTGTGCTGATGTATTCAGTACATATGAAGTGCTGAATGTGCACCTAGATCTATTAATCATTGGCCTAGTTCTTTAAAACCTTCACCAGAAACAGCATTAGAAGGACTTGTACCTTCAGCACACGTGCCTACACCCTTTGTTGTTAACCTATTGTTTAATATGTTCAGTATCACTGAAGGAGCTGTGTCAATGTGGGTTTTCTTACAAATGCATTGCCTTAAATGAGTAGTTCCTGACTGGAAACACAATAATGCAAAGCAGTATATGTACATAGTTGACTTCCTGTTTTCTCACTTTACATGAGTGGTCACCTTAATTGCTCTGGCTGTCAGAGCACGTTTCCTATCTAACGCAAATCTCCATATGATGGACACTACAGCATATTTTTCCCAGTATGTTGTTCTACTTTGCTTGCAGGTCTATTGTGTTTCTGTGAAATAAGACAACATCGTGCATCTGGACTGAAAGGCAAATATGCCATTAGGCACATGTATTTATAAAGGTATGGTGTCTGTTGCTATGGATGTGTGACCAAAAGGACAGACACTATGTCTTTATATTATCTAGGTTTGCCACTTTTTCTGTGCTTGGCTATGACAGGTGGTGTGGGCAGACTAGATCTACATGTACATCCATACTCCCCAAGCCACCTGACGGTGTGTGGTGGAGGGTACCTCTAGTACCTCTATCGGTTCTCACTTCTATTGCAGCCTCGTATTGTTTGTGGAAAGAAAGATCATCAGTGTGCATCTGTGTGGGCTCTAATCTCTCTGATTTTATCCTCATGGTCTCTTTGCGAGATATATGTAGGAGGGAGCAGTATACTGCTAGAGTCCTCGGTGAAGGTAAGTTCTCCTAACTTCAACAAAAGCCCGTACCAAGCTACTGAGAGTCTCTCCTGCAAAGTCTTCCACTGGAGTTTATCTATCATCTCGATAACGCTTTCGTGATTACTAAATGATCCTGTAACAAAGTGCACTTCTCTCCGTTGGATCTTCTCTATCTCTTCTATCAACCCTATGTGGTATGGATCCCACACTGCTGAGCAGTATTCAAGCAGTGGGCGAACAAGTGTACTGTAACCTACTTCCTTTGTTTTCAGATTGCATTTCCTTAGGATTCTTCCAATGAATCTGTCTGGCATCTGCTTTACCAACGAACAGCTTCATATGATCATTCCATTTTAAATCACTCCTAATGCCTACTCCCAGATAATTGATGGAATTAACTGCTTGCAGTTGCTGACCTGCTATATTGTAGCTAAATGAGAAAGGATCTTTCTTTCTATGTACTCGCAGCACATTACACTTGTCAACATTGAGATTCAATTGCCACTCCCTGCACCATACATCGATTCATTGCAGATCCTCCTGCATTTCAGTACAATTTTCCATTGTTACAACCTCTCAATATACCACAGCATCATCTGCAAAAAGTATCAGTGAACTTCTGATGTTATCCACAAGGTCATTTATGTATATTGTGAATAGCAATGTTCCTACAACACTCCCCTGCGGCACACCTGAAATCACTCGTACTTCGGAAGACCTCTCTCCATTGAGAATGACATGCTGCATTCTGTTATGTAGGAACTCTTCAATCCAATCACACAATTGGGCTGACAGTGCATATGCTCTTTGTTCACTAAATGACTGTGGAGAACTGTGTTGAACACCTTGCAGAAGTCAAGAAACACGGCATCTACCTGGGAACCCGTGTCTATGGCCCTCCGAGTCTCATGGATGAATAGCGTGAGCTGGGTTTCATACGATGGTCTTTCTCAAAACCCATGCTGATTCCTACAGAGTAAATTTCTTGTATCCAGAAAAGTGATTATACTCGAACATAGTACGTGTTCCAAACTTCTACAACTGACAGACATTAGAGATATAGGTCTATAGTTCTGCACATCCGTTCGATGTCCCTTCATGAAAACTGGGGTGATCTGTGCCCTTCTCCACTCCTTTGGAATGCTCTTCTAGAGACCTACGGTACACCGCTGCAAGAAGGGGGGCGAGTTCTTTTGCATACTTTGTGTAAAATCGAACTGGTTTTCCATCAGGTCCAGCAGCCTTTCCTCTTTTGAGCGATTTTAATTGTTTCTCTATCCCTCTGTCAACTGTTTTGATATCCACCATTTTGTCATCTGTGCAACAATCTAGAGGGAACTACAGTGCAGTCTTCCTCTGTGAAACAGCTTTGGAAAAAGACATTTAGTATTTCGGCCTTTTGTCTGTCATCCTCTGTTTCAGTACCATTTTGGTTACAGAGTGTCTGGACATTTTGTTTTGATCCACCTACCGCTTTGACATAAGACCAAAATTTCTTAGGATTTTCTGCCAAGTCAGTACACAGAACTTCACTTTTGAATTCATTGAATGCCTCTTGCATAGCCCTCCTCACACTACATTTTGCTTCGCGTAATTTTTGTTTGTCTGCAAGGCTTTGGCTATGTTTATGTTAGCTGTGAAGTTCCCTTTGCTTCTGCAGCAGTTTTCTAACTCGGTTGTTGTACCACGGTGGCTCTTTTCCATCTCTTACAGTCTTGCTTGGCACATACTCATCTAACACATATTGTACGATGGTTTTGAACTTTGTCCACTGATCCTCAACACTATCGCTACTCGAGACAAATCTTTTACATTGAGCTGTCAAGTACTCTGAAATCTGCTTTTTGTCACTTTTGCTAAACAAAAAAATCCTCCTACCTTTTTTAATATTTCTATTAATGGCTGAAATCATCGATGCAGTAATCACTTTATGATCACTGATTCCCTGTTCTGTATTAACTGTTTCAAATTGTTCGGGGCTGTTTGTCACCAGAAGGTCTAATATGTTAGTGCCACGATTATGTTCTCTATTTAACTGCTCAAGGTAGTTTTCACATAATGCATGTAAAAACATTTCACTGGATTCTTTGTCCCTGCCACCCGTTACAAACATTTGAGTCTCGCAGTCTATAGCCAGCAAATTAAAATCTCTACCCAGAACTACAACACGGTCAGGAAATCTACTCAAAATATTTTCCAAATTTTCCTTCAGGTGCTCTGCCACAACAGCTGCTGAGCCAGGGGGCCTGTAGAGACATCCAATTATCATGTTTGAGCCCACTTTAACCGTGAACTTCACCCAAATTATTTCACATTTCGGATCTCCGTCTATTTCCTTCGATACTTTTGTACTTTTTATCACTATAAACACACCTCCCCCTTCACTGTCAAGCCTGTCTCTGCATTATACATTCCAATCTGAGTTTAAAATTTCATTCCTGTTTACATCTGGTTTAGCCAACTTTCTGTCCCTAGCACTATGTGGGCGTTATGACCATTTATTAATGAGAGCCGTTCTGGGACCTTTCTATAGACGCTCCTGCATTTTACCATTAGCACATTAATAGTGCTGTTCCCCCCTTGTGTTTTGCCTACTACTATAAATCTAGCCTGTGGTCACTTAATATCACATTTTGTGCTCACTTGCTTAGTTGTGCAAGACGCCAGCACCTGTCTCACTCCTCTGTCAACCACAGCTTCCGTTTCATGTCTTTTTTCTCCTAACACTACAGTCAGATGTGTTGTGGTGTAACTATTTAGTCAAATGACAAACTATCTTCTTTACCTTATCTTCTATACTTTCCTGAAACCCTTTTAATAATTACTTTAAAATACATAACTAAAGCCTTTGCTACGTCACATTTTTATAAATAACTTACTGTATTACTTTTGATTTAACAAATTATACTTTCCCTCAAAAACACACACACACACACACACACACACACACACACACACACACACACACACACACACACACACACACTCTTTCTCACTCGAAGCCGCTGCAATAGGCGTCCACTGCTGAATGTGCATATTGTCCCCCGACATATGTCACCACATACACAATACAAATAAATCTAATGAACAATATCTGTACATTTATGTATGATATGTTGTTTAAGGTCACTATTTTCATACTGTATTAATAATATTACTTTTTTAAGTACATTGTTAATAGGGCATAGTTCTGTGCATCATTCCTCGGGAGTATCATGTATAAGCACAGTTCATAAAATGTGTGTCCTGGAGAACAATGCCAAAAGCTTTTTTTTTCTTTCTTTCTTTCTGTTTTACAAACATGCAATGGCCATGGGTCTCTTTTTCTTAATAATGGCTGCTGAAATGAGTTGTAGGCTCACTACACTTCTGTGTGAGATAAAATATGCTTATACGCATCATTGGAAGTATAATAGGAACACATCATTAAAGCAGTAGATAAAGATTTTAAAAGAAGTTTTCCTCTGTGTGTTTACAGCTGGGGGTGCTGGGGGTAAGACCAGGCAGCGTCATCTGGAGCCCGAGCCTGGCCCCAGTTCCAGGTCTCCAGCTGCACACACACCAGGTGAGTAACAATAAGAGCCCACAGTTGGAGGTTGGTGTTTCTACTCTACTCTACTCTACTCTACTCTACTACTCCTACTCTGGAATCAAATGTGTTTGGGCACCTGTTAGTGGACTTCAAGATGGGGTGTGTCCACACTTCTCCTTTAAATGATTGAACTCATTTGGGGAAACTTTCATCCATTCTTCCTCGATAGTCGATACTGGAGAAGATGGAAATAGTGGACATTGGGTATGGAGTGAAGCCACCTTCATATCTCATCCCTAAGATGAACCATTGCTGTCATGCTGTAAGATGGGCAGAAAGGTACACTTCAGGAATGTCACTGTCCATAAATAATTTTCTCACAATTCTGCTTCATGACAGGTGGCATTGTTGAACTGATTCAAATGGTCATTGTCTCTGCAATCTTCCTCTGTTGTACACGTTACACAGAACTGTCAAATATATGCTTATCCTTCTGCATTTAGCATTTTTGAAAGTGCAATAAGGGGAGAACAAGTTAATGAGGAGGACTGGCATATTGTAAGACATGCCTCCTGTGAATGTCATTGTTTGCACTAAGATAATGGCAGGTAAAGTAAACATCGGGTTTTTCAAACTGAACCCAGCCATCAGATTGCCATGGAGCATGATACAGGGCTGGCCGCTATCTAGAAATATAGCAACCCAATTTTATTGACAATGTAACATACTTGGTGTGGCTCTGGAAGCTTGCATAAGTTAAAAATTGATTTTCATGGTATTGTTATACTAACCCAATTTTATTGTTATTTTAAAGGTGGTTTGACATGAAACATGACAGTTTGAGGAATATTGAAGATCAACAAAATGTGCTCATTGGGATAAAATAAAGAGTATATGTAATTTCTTATTAAAACACTAACCACATCTTCACAATTGCAATTGGTTTATGCATGACGATTTGTATCCCTGTAGGAAGAATTGTGATAGTGCAACTATCCTACAGTACAGGGTAAAAATGTAAACGTTATGCACTTCCTCAAAACCAGGAGATCAAATTGGTTGGTTCTTTTGTCTTAGGTGTGGTATGGACAGGACTTTCGTTGCTTTAATATGCCATCTTTTCCATGTGGGATTCCTGAGAAGCTGCAAAATCCCCAATTTTTTCTGTACGAAAAGAAAAAAACTGTGGGGATGTCCACTTTTGCAGTTTCTTTTGATTGGAAATAAGGGAAAATTTTGCTGTGGGTTCTAAAGATGATATTCTCAGGGAACATCAAAACGTGTATTTATAACATTACTTGTTGCTAAGAACCAGTGGTTCAGAGTTGTCATACTTTTGTTGCAAATTATGCATGTAATTACTGGTCTGATGCATAAATATAGTTTTGTCTGATGCCGTGGACGTGTGGCAAGGGTTGTAGGGTCATGAATGATTTCTCAGGTCACAAAATTATTTTTTTAGTCATATTTTTTTAGTCATACTTTTTTCACCAGTGATGCTTCATGATCAGTCGCTCAAAACAATAGGCACTTGATACTTATAAAGATATGGCTAGAGTGGTATTGTGGTAACAAAACATAGGGTAACAAGGATCTTAATATACCTGGGAAGAGAAAGATGGTAAAAATCTTGTAAAAACTGGGAAGACTGGAAATTCAGTAAAATATTTCTAACAGTTTTACTCTTGTTTCCTGATTACAATCTACAAATTAAAAAAACCAGTCAAGTGTTTGACATTTATCAGTATCCTTATCACAGTAAATATAATGCAGGGTGAATGTTGTTTGTTCAGTGTGATTTGAATCTGGAGTTGCAGCAACAGTAATTGAGAAAAATGTTTTATTTTCTCTCTGTTCCAATATGGCACCAGTGACATGACAACTAGAAATGTGTTCATTGTGAGCATCGCATATCAGATAATGCACATGTAAATTCTTTCCAGACACTTGTTGGTATCTGACCTTGCTTATGTATTGGATCATTGTAGAAATAAGGGTACTAATATTCACAGAGATTTTCTTTCTTTGTATCTGCAATTTCCTGAGCGGAACCTCTGACGGCCAAGCCTCTTTGACCAAGAAATAATATCACATCAAGTAACATGAGAGCTCCAATGCAAGTTGGCTATTCTACAGATGAACAGAAAACATTACGTCTCCACTACCAAGCACTCTTCCATGTCATTTCACTCCTTTACTTTCATGATTCTCCCATCAAAAGTATTTAGAAATGGGAGTATTCCATTTGAGGTCTGCTCTTGGATGAAAAATATTTTCTATGTACTCATTTTTCATTCATTGAGGGTGATTTGAATTTCAAAACAGAATATTTTTGTACAGCCTCTTAGGGGAGAGAATGAAATTAAATATTGGGGTGTGAATCTAGTTTGACAGGCTGTAGTTGATAAATTCAGCACTACCCTATGAAGTATTTGGTACCAACATTTTCAGAGGCTCCCGTAACTCTTCTGTGAACCATTGGACTTAAGGGACCTGCCAGAATGTTTGTTTCTGAGTCCACACATCTGTAGGAATGTCCAATTTCTGTGTGGTACTGTGATGTGTTGTTGAGTTTGTGTACTATCTGACCACACAGGCTGACAGTTGGTGTTAGAAATGTATATTTCTGCTGTATTTCTACAGAACCGAGCACTGTATGTTTTGTGGAAGGAGCTTCTTATCTTTCCCTTCTTTGTGGGTGGCAAAGTCAGTGAAGGTATTATACTACAATATTTGCTACACTTCTAGTCATGGATGTATATGTGCACTGATGACTTATTATGAAAGAGAACTTATGTCTGTGTCTTGTGAGTAGATTGTTCAGAAAAATTAACATTCTGACCATTTCTTTACATCAAAAACTGTTTCTACATTTCTCATAGCTACCACAGCTAACACTAAGTATCAATGGCTGGACATGTCTGGCATTGCAGTAATAGGCTATAAAAACCAACCTTGCTAACTAACCTGTGTGTCTGTTAATGCAAAACCATGTGAAAATCCTGACTGTAGTTTTAGATTAGCCCTCACAAATGTACAGATACTGTATCCAAAGATAATGTACATACAATAACACATCTTGTCCTCTTGATTTATGTGGGATGCCATTGCCTTTGCTCATAAAATTTTTCCCACTAAGCCTTTCTCTACAGTCTGTTCCCAGACCAATGTGTTTGTCATTCTGCCTCATCTTCTATAGGGAGTTCAACAAGGAACTCCCTTGCCCAACCTGCCACCCACACTCATGGTCCGATGTACCACCAATTCTGGATGATCCATGCACAAGAAAGAAATGTGCTCAGGTAGCCATGAACATTAGAATATCATTGCAACATGGAAGGAACAACATAATACTCAGCAAGTGGAACAGCTTCCTAGCGAAAGCAATGTGTAAATAGTCCTGACAGGCTGTAATGTTGTCACTAAAGAGAATCATTCATGAAGGTGCAAGTAGGGCACTGCAAGGTGCACCGGTGATGTCCTAGATTCCAATGTTGTGTGCTGTACTCAGGGGTAAAGTTGTCACTGTAACAGCAGCAAAAAATATGAAAACTGTTATTCCCATGGAGGAGATGGCAGTGCCATCAAGGAGGTGCAGACCTGGAAGAAAAATACAGCAATCAGGCCAGGACATCTTGAAGGAGGGATTGTGTGGTGTAATGACACTGGCAGGAAGATACCAGAATGAAGGGATGAAGTGGCACAAGACAGGCACAAGATAAAACAGATAAGAATGAGCCAAAGAATCACAGAACATGAGAAAACAAAAGTGTATAGTCATCTGCACCCCAAAGGAAACAAAAGCAATGTTTTTTAAACATGGAGCAGAACCATCAAGCTTGGTGTGGAAGCACATGAACACAGATCAGAATGCTACCTGATGGAACACAAGACAATGGAAATAAATTTTCAGAGACAGAAAAGTAAGGAAAAGTGCACAAGAAGAGAGATGTTCCTGAATAGGCGAGAAGAATAGAGCTTCATTGCAACACACACATTGTACACGGTAACATGCAGCAAATGAAACAGCTTTCCAGTGAAGGCAAGGTAGACATTGTCCTGATCCACTAAAAGATTGGCACTAATATGAGAACTATTGTTGAAGCTTACATTCCTGCACTCTGTCTTGTAACAACTGACAAACACTGCTGTAGGCACCATCAGTATAGGCTGCACTTGAAATACCAATATTGTGTGCTGCACTGCTGGGAATATAGTCACAGCGCTCCAAAGTAGATAATTGGAGTTGTGCCTGGAACTTGGATTGGGTGGTGCTCCACTCTGCAGTGACCTATAAAGGCTGACCATTGGAGTAATGCTTGAAAGTTCTCCAGTGTCACATGGCTCATGGATGGGAACTATACCGTGGCTGTCACAGGCAAGATCATAGGCATTGATTTTGGATTTCAGGCTCCTTAACATGGCAGCAACAGACAGCTGTCTGTTGTGTGGTGTAAGGATGGATTTTAAGGCAGCAGTCAGATGGTACATCACCCACTTGCACCTCAATCCTATTGTGTCTCCTATTCCGTCACGTTGTCATAACCATCCGCTTTTCTTCCTGCCCCACTTCTACAAAGAATCCAGCTGAGAAATACCCCACCCATTTGCCACTCATTCTCCTGGCTGCATCTACTCATCAGTAAGTAAAGAAAGGAGAGTTACATTGCATGTGTTTGGTGTGGCAATTTTACTGTGTGAACAGCAAAAATCTTGTAAGCGATAAACATTTTTCCTATAACTATGTGTTGGGTATACCTGAGAAAAATTCATGATAGTTTGAATTGTGGGTGAAGCTTTTTGCTAGTCACTATGTTCTCTCTTTGCAAAAGACTGGATTAATATAGTGTGAGTATATGCCTGCAGTGAGCGAGGCTGCTTATACAGTCTTATTCACTGTTTGTAACTGTAGAACTTGGCACAGTGAGTTAACTCTGCAACATAAGGTTGTGTGTTTTAATAGGCAGTTGACTACAGGATTTAAAATTTTAAAATTTGTTCAGTAATGTTTTGAAATGTTGATGGTAAACGTTTGTTTGCCTTGAAGGTCTTCAGATAGCCAGCCTCCAACTGGAGTAAAGTTCTGGCTTTCTGGAAGTTTGTTAGTAATGTTGATTCTTGTGCATAATTGAGTAGATTAGATGCTGATCATTCACTTATCAGTAGGGATTTGAAAAGACTGACATAAATGATTCAATTCTCTTTCATTTTGTGTTGAAACAATCTTATTTTATTTGGTTGCTTTAGGTTTGCAGGTAAAATGTTCGTTGCATTAACTGCAAATTTCTTTTTCTGTCAATCAGGACCTCTTCAAGAGGAGCTGTCCCTGATACTGGGGAAGAGGGGACCGTCAGGCAGCACCCCTGAGCCTGGCAGAGCACATGTGAGTTTCACCAGGAGCAAGAAAGTTAGATTTTGTAGCATATAATTCACATCACATTGCTTCCTGACCTCTTTCCACAAATCTAATCAGCCCAGAGGTTTCAGCAATTACAATACTTCCTGATTTTGTGTGCTGCCCTGCACACTTCCAACTTACTTAATGAAGTAAACCCCTTTCTGCTCAACCTATTTACCACAACTTCAGTAACATTATGTCCAGCACTCCAGTTGGTTTCCAGACCCCAGAACCTTTGCAACTTCTTCTGCACTGGTAACTGAAATGTTAGCTAAAGTCTAAATTCTCTATGAACAATCCAAAATGTTTATCAAAGAATAATGACATACTGCATCTTCATCTGGAAGAGAATCTCTCCTTAATAACTAAAGGCTGTACATAGTATAAGGAATCTTAATGACAATCAACTTCATTTTCATTCTATTGATGTAATGGCAGTACTCACAGTGCTCACAGGTCTAAGGGCATGGCACATAACTGAACCAGATTGAGACGGCATGGAATAAACAACTCAAATCAGCAGATACAGTGAAGCACGATAAAGCAGCTATTGTCCCACCTTGCAGAAATGCTTCATTCACCTGCACCAGATTTCATGCACAAGAGAGAGAGAACTCCGAAAGCATATAAAAGTGTAAATCCTTTATTTGAACTTAAAAATAACTTTATGGTAGCCACTGTCATTCATACAAACTATACACATTGTGAAATACATAACGTTACCAAAGTAATAGGTTATATGACAGTTTGTGTTATAAATACACAGATTACAACCCATGAGCGAACAAAAAATTTTATTGGGTGGAACTAGGCCACCACTTAATTTTACAGAAAGATAAACTTTCCTCAAAACCAAAAGGTTTCTTCTCCTACCAAAATTTTATAACAAGCCAAAGAATATGCCACCTTATTGAATCGAAATATTAGCAACTGATCTGAATTTACATTCTTTTGTTGGGGTTTTCTCACAATGTTTTCTGGCAGATGACAAGGAAGTACAGGGATGCAGTGTCTGGGGTCGGTGGCTGGCATAGTAAAGACGTGGCACCTGGATGTTCTGGCTGCATTGAAGTATATTCCACGTGGCAGTCTGCGGCAAGTTGAAGGACGCCGGTTTCCCTTTCTTGCGGCTATTTAACCCAGCAGCTCCAGTCTTCCTCCGCTGATTCCAGAGTGATGATTGGCAGCCGTTGGTGATCCCTGACTGGCAGATGGTCATATCATAGTGTGACAATCCACGCCAGTAAAAGGCTCATGCATATACTTAGTTGGCGGCTGATTGAATGTTTGGTGGGAACGCCTGTAGTGCTGGCTGGCGGAAGGTGCTGGCAGTAAGTTGCAGACGCCACTTAACTGTGCTTCGGTAGCCAACTGTTGTGTTTGTGTGGCTGCGCACGTCACGACAGTTAGTATTCATTAAACATGCCAATTGCCACTTACAGTTTACAAATATTTATATATATTTATATATATATATATATATATATGTATTGCAATTACACATCCAAGTACTTTTCTAAAATGACAGAAGAGCCACTCCTCTTGATACATTTGTGGCCGGACAAACTTCCTAAAATATTCTTAAAATACTTCACTGGTTTTTAAATCAATATCGCACACACTTCATAGACAGGTCTTATTGTCTCTGGGTATCAAGAGTTTCACATACATATGTTGCTTAGTAATTCAATAAAACTGACTTCATGTTTTTAAGCTCATGTATCACAGCTTGTGCAGTGTAATGTA
Organism: Schistocerca americana; assembly: GCF_021461395.2. Classification (NCBI taxonomy): domain Eukaryota; kingdom Metazoa; phylum Arthropoda; class Insecta; order Orthoptera; family Acrididae; genus Schistocerca; species Schistocerca americana. The sequence goes on from NC_060121.1 coordinate 66,744,764, forward strand.
AAAGTAACTTTGTAGCTATGTAATATTCAGATAGGTCTCTGGTACATGAAACAGAATCAAATGATGATTCTTTTGACAATCCGCCAGTTCTTGTACTGACTTATTTATGCTGACAGGTGTCCCTCCAGCAATGACTCTATGATCAACACAGCTGCTGTCTGTCATAAAAAATTCACTGTATAGTGTCTGCCACAAGGAGTGCAATTCTAAAGGCAAGGGCTCATTCCACATTAACTTACATTGCCATAGTCAATGTCAAATATCTTGCATGTGCTCACAATGGGCCTAATTAATCCAAATGAATAAAAATGTGATGAAGTGACAAACAATACAGAGCATTTTATGAAGCTGTAGACATCAGGGGCTGGTTTGACACTGTTCACAAGATGCTGGATGCTAGAGTGAACTTAAAGTTTTAACGTCCTCATTGTTGTCAAGCAGTAGAGGTAATTGTGTTTCTTGCGCTACTGAGGGGATATTTTCGAGTAGTCACACTGTTGCTGCACCATTTCTATAATGAGGATCCACCTTTCATAAATATCCTTGTGAGATCTTGCTGGAGCTTGATTGCTGGCCCTACTGAATCACAACGAAAGATTGTCCACAGAGAAACAATTAGTGATGATGTTTGCTGCTTCAATGTGGTCATTCTCTTTGTGAGCTGGTTGAAACAGACACCATTCTGCAAGAAAGGTTGCACAAGCCGTTTGTCATGTGACTGTCTTCAGTTGGTATTTCTGAAGTGTTGCACATACCACTCTTCCACAATATTTGTTGGTAAGCATGATCTTAACCTGCTACCAGAACTTGTCAATATGTCTTCTCTATATATGCTGTGAAGGCAATGCAGTGCATTCAGAAACACAATATTATGGATTACAATTCCCGTTGACTGATTGGTCCTGTCATTAGCAAACTGTTTAGTTACTAATCCATGTTCAATATGGTAGAAAATCAAACACTACTCTGTCAGTAGTCGATCTCCCTCGTCAGAGACAGTACTATGCACCATGTAACACAAAGTGGCGTCTGTAATGACTACTGGTTGCTAAGTCTTTGTACTCCCTCATAAACTCGGAATTGCTTTCTTTAAACTTTGGTTGTCTCACAAGTTTCTATTCAGTCTGAGAGAAGCATTTTGCTGCAGTGTGAAAAGAATTGAGTACTGACTCATCTCTTCCCAAAACAGAAGACAAGCATTGAACCTGCCTGTGGAATCTATATTTGTGTGTTTTTGCATTGCTGCTCTTCTCATCATTACAACATGATTTAGTTCTTCTGTCTCCAAGAATCTGTTCTAGGATGTTTGAGCATCAGTGTAAGTTTTTGCAAAGCATAACATGACTGAACACCTTGATGAAATGTGCTCTACCATTTGATACTGCCCTGATATATACTGAAGCACAGGACGATCAGTTCCTATGGAGACAATCCTTGCCTTCTAATAGCAACTTAGATTTGTCTCCAATGCCCTAAGTGCTTGGCATTGGAGGGAGACTGCTGTTTGTTCCCAGGTGTGCTGTGCCATTGTGGTACTGTAGTCTTGTGATCTGCAATGATTCACATTTATTTTTGAGGAAAGCACTCTCTCTTCAGATGACCGAGAGCTATTGGGACTCAGACTGGCTTCAGATTTTGTTCTTACAGACTGGTCAACTTTTTCTTTCAGGGGCTGAAACATAATCATGTCTTGCAGGGATGCATCTAGTTGTAATGCCGCCAGTGCATGCACAATTGCCTTGTTAAGCAGTGCATGAAATGAACTTGCCCATGCCCTTGTCATTGATGGGAGTGCTAAGTATCTTCCCACATGTTGATGCAAGAAACTGAGTGTTATTGTATCTGTTGCAAACCATATTAAAGGCCACATTAAAGTAAGTGCTAGTCACTAGAATATGAGCAGTGGCATTGTGAGTTTCACATTACTTAACTAAGCAAATGATAATGCTTAGCAGTGCCCTGTAATTCCTCATTATTTACCACAAGACTCAAAAATGTCATAAAAATGCCTGAACTGCATTACATCATCATTAAATGGTGGCAGTTAAGTGATGGGCAACTTGATGGTACTTTTGATGTACTCAAGTCAGATCCACCATCTAACGGAACCTTGTCACATGCATTGGCACAACACACTCACTGCAGTCTCGGGCAACTGTGACCACTCTCATAACATTACATCCTACCCTTGATTTTCATTGTTTGAATGTAGATCTCTAATAAGTCCTTGATGATTCATTGTAATAAGAAGAATTATGTTTCTTTTAGTGAGGATTTCTTCATATTGTGCTCTGCCATAATTAATTAATGTTTTTGAGACAGCTGACACCTGTGAACAGCTCCTTCCTACTTCTTAATGGAGCTAAATCACATCAGGATGCCTAGTATTGTTGCTGCCACTTAAGAAATCCAAAAAATCTATTGCCTATAAAGGAATTAAATGTGAATGTATGCCAATTGATAAATGTGTTTTCAAAACATGTGAATATTCTGGGACGTTGGTGACCTAATTCCTGGACATCTGGAAAAGTTAAGAGTTATAGATGCGATATTTGTAAGTGCCTGGCTGAGAGAAATGACACAAATGAGCCTGACTGCTGTTTCGAAGAAACAGAAATCTTTCCTTCCAATCTCGTAAGTGATTCACAAGTCTAGATTTGCACCTTCACTTTTTACTGAGCATTCCATTGAAACAAATTTCAGCCATGATGCATCAAACTTACCATGTGATGATTCAGCAGTTGACAGTTCTCCCTAAGCTATTGATCTAATGTAGGGGGGTACTCAATAGAATCACGCAGGGAATACTACAAAGTAGTAGTAGTAGTAGTAATAGTAGTAGTAGTATTTAGTAGTATGGTATTCTGCCTTACAGCAGCTCTTATCGTGGATTAAGCCTCTTCCACTTTTGTCTGTCTATAGCCAGTCTTTTCATTTCTGAATATTTGCCTCCTTTCATATTGTCCAACATTTGATATCTTCTTTTTCCTCTTCCCCTTATTCCCTCCACTATTCCTTCTATTCCTTCCTTCAATAAACAGTCCCTCCTTAAACAATGTCCAATCCAGTTCCGTTTTCTCTTTCAGCTGACTTTGAGCATGCTTCTTTCTTCTCCAACTCACCTTAATACCTCTTCATTCCTTACTCGGTCTTCCCAGTTCACTTTTTCCTTTCTTCTCCATATCCAGATGTATAGTGCCTCCAATCTTCTTTCATCTTCCTTCCTCAATGTCCAGGTCTTTGCACCATATAGGGCAATGCTCCAGATGTGACATTTGGCAAGCCTTTTCCTCAGATTTTTGTTGAGTGGTCCATAAAGTAATTTGTTTCCTCTTGAATCCTTCTTTTGCCATTGCAATTCTTTTCCTAATTTCTGTTGAGCAATACATATCATCCATTATTACAGTTTCCAAGTAATTGAAGTTATTCACTTGCTCTATTTCCTCTCCCCCTATTTTCATACAGAGTTTTGTCCCCTTTTCTCCAATTACCATGCTTCTTGTTTTCTTCTTGTTAATTTTCATTTGATGTTCTTCTAATTTTGTGTTTAGATTATATAACAATTGTTCCATCTCTCTTGTACTCTCTGCCATCACAACCATGTCATCTGCCAATCTTATACACTCCACTCTCTAACCCCCTATATAAACTCCTCCCCTTCCATCAAAACTTTCATTAATAATTTCCCTGAGGTATATACTGAACAGTGTTTGTGATAAGCAACCACCTAGTCTTACACCTCTTCAGAGTTCAATTTCTTCATTCATCACACCTCCTACTTTCACTCTTGCTCTCTGGTTCAAATATAGATTTTAATTAGCCATCTATCCATTCAGTCAGCTCCATGTTTCCTTAAGATTTCCATCAGTTTGTCCCATCTGACAGTGTCAATAGGCTTCTCAAGATCAGTCAATGCAATATACACCTTCCTTTTCCTCTCCATGTACGTTTTCCCTATCACCTTTAGTAGCCCAATGGCACCTGTAGTCCCCACTCCTCACCTGAAACCAAATAGTTCATCTCCTAGTACGCAATTCAACTGTCCACATAGCTTTGTGCTGAGCATCCTCAGCAAGACTTCCGCTGCATGTGTATCAGGCACACTGTTCTATGTTTCTCACACTTTTTGCTGTTCTTTTTCTTTTCTACTGGTATTAAGATTCTTTCTGTAAAGTCCATTGGCTATTTTCCTGTCATGAATATTTGATTACACAATTCAATCAACTCCCTTTTCCCTACTTTCTCCAATGACTTTATAGACTCTTAAATCTCACTAGTTAGTATTACATTTCCTTTGTCATCATCTGCAACTTCATCTTCTTCTTCTATCCCAATATCTTCTTCACTTAGTCGGCTGTTTACAGCATATAGCCATTTTATATATTCTCCCATCTTATCATAATTTCTTGGGGTTCACTCACCATTTTACCATCTGCTGCCTCTACTTCCTTCAGTCCATTGTCGTTTCTCTTTTCCCCTGAATGTCAAATCCATTGCTTCTTTGTACATGAAATCATATTTTCCTTCTTTCTCTAATTTCACTGTCTTGTCACACTCTCCTGTCAGCCATTTGTCCTTTGCTTCTTCTGTCTCCCTTCTTAATTCATTATTTAAACTTCTGTAGTTATGCTTCCCTTCTTCTGTGTCTACAGTTTTCCATTTCCTGCAATCACCGATCTTGGTTATCGTAACTGGTGTTACCCATTCTTTTTTTATTATTTTCCTCTCCTTGACTCAGTGTTTCCTGAGCTGCATTTTTGATCCTATTTTTAAAACGATCCTGCCTTCCTTCTGTGCATTCCATTTCCTGACTTTACATTATGATTTCACAATATGCATTCTCCAATTTTTCACAATTGCCTTTGTCTTTGTTTCTCAAAGTTAATGTGATCTCTCTTCTGTCCTTCCCAGGTTCCTTTCAATTAAAGTAGAACATCAGCTATTACTAATATATGATCTGAATAAGTATCTGTCCCTGGATAGCTTTTGAGACTCTTTAGGCAATTTTGGTGTCTTTGTTGTATCATTATGTAATCAATTTGATATCTTTTGTTGTCAAATCGAGGTATCCAAGTACACTGTCATCTTTTGTGGTTACCAAATATAGTATTTCCAACTACCATGAAATTTTCATTGCAGTATTCCAAAAGCATTTGCCTTTTCTCATTTCTTTCACCCAGTCCATATTTTCCCTGAGCTTCTCCTTCTGGTCCTTCACCTACTACCACATTCCAATCACCCATTATAACAATACATGCATTTCTTTTCTCTCTCTGCTAAGTTTTCTATCATCTCACAACATTCTTATACCTCTTCATCTGAATGTTTACTTGTTGGCATATAGACCTGGATGATAAGTAAGTCTTTCTTTTTCTCTCTGTCTCATCATCAATATTCTTCCACCAACATATTTAAACTTGATTACCTTGTCCTCCACCTGTCAAAATTTCAAACTTATTCATTCCATTTTTATCTTCACCTGAATAGTACAATCAGAAGTCATCACTTTCTAGTTTTCCACAACCACCCAACTCACCTCACACATACAGAGTATACCCAATTCGTTTCTTGTCACTTCATGTTTGGCATTTTCTAATTTCCCTTCCTGGAGAAGGGTTAAAACATTCCAACTACCAATCCTCAATAAGTCTTCCTTCTTCTCCTTCGTTCCTTTCCCATTTTCCCAAATCTCAGGACTCCTCATTGTATTCGCCCCCTGGAGAACCAATTGAGGGGAAGCTTTACCTCTGGAATATTTTACAAAGAGATCAAGCCCATGAACATCTAGGGAAGTAATTCCAGTAGTGGTTTCCCATTTCCTTCCACTGTCCTCCATATCCTGTCAGCTTGCTGACCCAGTTCACCACTGGGTTTGGTTACCCAACCGTCCACTGGGTTGCTCAGCTTAACAGGACCATGATGTGTAGGTTGGATTGTGGAGAATTAAGATGAGAGAGGCTAAGAGAACTCCCTTGTTGCGTTCTTGTATTTGAATCTCATCCCCATTTTTAGCCAGAGTCACAAGGTTGTAGCAGTGATCGGCCCAAGTAATCTCTCAGGCCTACCAAAGGATGACAGATAACTTCACTTCTCCTGATAATGAGGATGACCTATAAAATAAAGTTACAGATTGCGTTATCAACTTAACCTGGAACTTTCATTTTTCTGCTTGCATAATTATTTTCCTCTGTAAATTCTAACTGAAATTAGTATTCTTTAAGTGAGGGCCATGTGATGAATAACTCTGTTATTTATACCGGAACAACTATGAAGTTCATAATTCACCTTCTCTACCCATCAAAGAGAGAGAGAAATTGACTGGCTAGTACCGTAGGAGGATTGCCATGAATTTCTAAATTAAAGAGTCAGAATGTACTGGCCTCCAAGTTCCTTGCTGTATAATGTCGAGAGTTACAGAAGGGATAGATTGGTGCTCATTGTAAATGTGACACATGACCTACTACAGGAAAGTGTAACACCCTGCACAACATGGAGATAAACATAACATGCCCAATTTCAATGGCTGCTTCACAACCCATGCAATCTGCGTTGTCGCATACACCACCAGCTTTTCTGAACTCTGGAGACTGGAGTTACCCTTAAACCACATACTCTGCTCCTGAAACCATCCCTGCCTCAACCTACAGTAACCTACTGTCTCCCTTCTTCTGCATAAATGTTCCCTCCCACCCTCACCCCACTGTTCTATCATCTCCCAATTCACATCCCCGCTGTGCACGGCTCTCTGCAAGTGCACCAACCAGTCCCTTCTCCTTTTGTGTGCTCCTTTCCTTTCTGCTCAGTTTTTTCCCTTCCTTTCCTCCCTCCCTCCCTCCCTCCCTCCCTCCCACCCAAACTCCCTCCCTCCCTCCCGCCCAAACTCCCTCACAATTCTAAACCAGATAGCCTCATCTGCCACCTCTAGTCCCTGCACACTCTGCTAAGTTGCACTGTTTCCTCCTCTTCAACCTGTGTAGGATGTCCCTCTACCTGCTCTGCTCCACTATGGATTGTTAGTTCTGTTTAATATATTGGTCTGGCCTGAGCAGCTAGAGATTTGGTGTGGTGGTGGTGGTGGTGGTGGTGGTGGTGGTGGTGGTGGTGTAGCTTCTTTTTCAGTAGTTGTAGTGGCAACTGCCTGTAACACAAGTTTGTTCTTGTAACATCTGTCAATAAGGACTTGATGTGCTGGTACCATGAACAGCTGAAATCGTGGAGAAACTACAGCCATTCTTTTCTTGTTGCTGTGTAGCTCTTCTGTGTGACTTAACCCATCAAACCCAATTTATTTTTAGTCATTATATATTCTGTATTTTTGGGAAACTGTGTCCTCGTAAAAAGGTACCAGTAACACTTTCTATCATGATGACCTCATTGTTGGGCATCCATGAGATTAGCACACATGAGGAGACCAGAGTAAGTGTTCAAACTCAAAGGAGTGTTTCCGGAGTCACTCGGCAGCAATTCCGGATATGTGGAGTGTCGCATTTACCTGCTGGAATTGCTGAAGTCTGTTGGAATGCACAATGGACATGAATGGATGCAAGAGATCAGCCAGGATTCTTAAGTACATGTCACCTGTCTATCACATCTAGACATATTAGGGGTGTCCATCCCTGGTATTTGAGTGGTCAGTTCGACAGAATATCATACTTAACGGCCCAGGTTCGAATCCTGGCTGCGTTGGGGATTTTCTTTGCTCAGGGACTGGATGCTGGGTTGTCCTTACATTCATAATTTCATCCCCATCAACACACAAGTCACCAAAGTGGTGTTAACATGCAAGACTTGCACCAGGCTAACTGTCAACTTGATGGGAGGCACTAGCTACATGGCATTTCCATATCAGGGGTTCAATATCACTCAAATTGCACATGCCCCACACCATTGCAGAGCTTCCACCTCCTGTCTTGTGGGGTCTATGGATCCGTGAGGTTGTCTCCATACCCATACACTTTCATCCACTTGATACAGCTTGAGATGACTCATCCAACAAGGCAACAAGTTTCCAGTCAAGTCCAAGACCAAGGTTTGAAGTGCAATTACTGATGTAGACATACAATGGATTTTCACTTTTATATAACTTGTTGAACACAAACCAAACATCATGGTAAAGAATAGAAACACTAAAACCAATAATTCACAGTATCATTCAGTTGCTGGCCTAATTAAGCAAAATGATGCAACAAAATACTTGATTATATTCCAGCAGGTCTCATCTGTCACAAGTGCCAAACTATTAGTTTACTTTCCATTACCATGCTTGTGTATGACCCAGTGCAATATAGACACTGTGAAGTGCAGATCCACAGACAATTTTATGGAAAAAAATTTCCAATTTCTTCACGGGATTTACAATATTATTCAGGTCACACATGGTTTGTACTGAACGAAAGTTCTAGCATACTGTATATCATGTGGATGCATGTGCAATTATTTACAAGCAAATTAACAACAGACTAATTGCTCCAAAAAGAAACAATGAGAAAGGGAAGATCAGGAAGATGATGGTGAGGTGAGCAGTCTTGCGATGGACCATCATAGCAACAATAGTTTGGAGCACAGAGGAGTGAAGATGTCATGGGAGGGCTTTGAACACCCGCAAGGCCCTAATTACTAATGACAAACATAACAAATAAACATAGATGAACAAATACGCCATCGGCTGTCATCACTCATGACTTGGGTACAAATCAAACTGCTGATGTCTGCTATACTGCGATATCCTGTTGGTGCTGATGGTGAATGGATGATTGTAACTGAGGTATTGTCAAAGGTGGTTGACTTACATACAACAAATAGCATATTGATCAAGTTTTGATTTTGATCGCATCATGCTAATAATGTTGAAAACAATTAAAGAAATTTTCTTGCCCAAATGGCCTGACTTCTAGTGTAAGCTGTTAAGGATCCGGCAAACATCTGAAGTATGCAGATGAATTGACTTTCGATCAATGCAGGTCATGTATCTGACATATTAATGAATTTCTAGGTATCCTCCATTCACACAAATACTATTATTTGGTGGGGACAGGTAATGTTAAAGTTATACAAATTCATCTCAAGGTCCCCCTGCAGGTACGGGGGTTAGAATGGGCCCACAGTATTCCTGCCTGTCATAAGAGGTGACTAAAAGGAGTCTCAAATGCTTCAACCTGTATGTGATGGTCCCCTCTCGGGTTTGACCTCCATATTTCCAATTCTTCTGAAGAGCGAAGCAATTGGGGAAGGGCACCTTACATGGTACATTGTGCCCATTGTGCGTAGAAACCTCTAGCCAGCCTTCTCATCGTCGCACTGCCATTCTGTTTGTTCCCCATCTCTTTGGTGAGGTTACATTCCTAGGTGCAATTTCCACCATGCACTGTGCATTGTTGCTTTTTGCGGAACTGATGACCAAGGACTTCCTTGCACCTAATATCCAGCATAGTAGCCAGTCAATTGTGGTGGAGCTGCCATGTACCCTGTTGGTTGTAGCCCCCTTACAACACAGGGATCACTCTGCTGATGCCTGCGCCAACTCCCCACGTATGCCAAGGAGTAGAGGCCTATCTCCCTTGGGTATCGGGACTCCCGGCAATGGCCATCCTGCCAGGTGGCCCTTGTAGAGGCTGGGTGGTGCCCGTGGGGAGGGCCCTTGGTCGGAGTGGGTGGCATCAGTGCAGATGACCCACAATGAAGCGTGGTACATCATCTCTTGCTGGTGGCCATCTACCAGCAGTCTCTAAGCATTCTTGGGCTCAGTTCAATGCTCAGAAATACAATCCCAAATCATTCCCCTCCCTGGCCACACTGTGGGAGGAGTGTCTCAGGATGGCAGTGACACTAATTTGCTCTGGTTCCTAGTTTGTACAAGAGCTGAAGTCTTTCATGTCAAAAAAGTCTAAATTCTTCATAGAGCTTTTAGAGGACATGTTTGGGGAGGTGGAGGGCTTGTCCAAAATGCGCTCTTGGTCAGTATTGACAAAAACAGCATTCTATGCCCAGTCCTGGAGATTACTTGCTTGTGACAAGTTGGGGGATGTTTCAGTTACCATAACACACCATAAGAGTTTAAATATGGTCCAGGATATTATTTTCCATAGGGACCACCTTTTTAGTCTAATGACTAGCTACGCGCCAATTAAGAACATCAAGGTGTTCATTTCATCTGGCACATACTTTGGGGTCTGAAGGATAATCAGATTGCTACTGGTGCCTTCATCTTAGCCTTCAAGGGTGATACATGACTGGAGAAGGTCAAGGTGATAGTCTACCACTGTGGCATCAAGCCCTATATCCCTCCCCTGACAAAATGCTTTATGTGCTGCAATGTTGGCCATATGTCTTCCTGCTGTACTTCCAGCCTCACATGTCGAGATTGTGGATACCCATCATATCCCAATACTCCATGTGCCCCACCTCCCATCTGTGTCAACTGCAGAGAGCCTCATTCACCTTGCTCGCCGGACTGCCGGATCTTACAGAAGGAGCAGGAAATCATGGACATAAGACACTGGACCGACTGACTTATACTGGGGCTAAGAGGAAATATGAATGACTCCATCCTGTGTGAATGGCATCCTCATATGCCACCACAACCACCACCATGATGGCCCTATCAGCTTAGAAAATTTCAGTCGGCTCACAAAGTCGATCAAGTCCAAACACCCCCTTGACCATGGGGGCACTACCCACCCTGCTGCTCCTGCTCCACCTACTTTGGGAGCAACCATCCCCTCCCCACACACCTATTGGGTATTGGGGATGTTTGTCCCCACTTCTAAGCTAGAGAAATGTCCAACTTGTTCAGCTGCTCTCTCTTGCAAGGGGTCCCTTGGGTCCCTCCCTTCCCAGGTTTCCGCAAGTGGGAAAGATGACGCCCGGCAATGGCATAAGTGCCCACAAGTAGCTAGTTGTAGGGCTTTGTGATCCTACTCCATGCCAGAGACTGAATTGGTGAAGCCCTCCCAGCCAGTGAAACCCAAGAGGCAGAGAGAAAAATCCAAGAAGAAGACCTCTAAGATGCAGGAATTTGTGATGGCATCTAGCCCACTGCAACCTACAAGCTCTGCATCTGAGGGTGAGGTAGAGAGACTGGCGTACGCTGCGGACCAAGATCTGGCCTGACTCTGACACAATGGATGTCACTCACACAGGTGCTCAATTGGTGGCAGCAGGTGACCCAGTGGCGTAATCTGCCTCTTCGGTCCCTTCACACCTTTCTCAGCCAGGGGCAATGTCAGCCTCCATTGGAACTGCAGTGGTTTCTTCCGCCATCTTGCTGAGCTCAGTCAACTTCTCAGTCTTGACGCTTTCCTCTACATTGTTCTTCAGGAATCTTGATTTCTGGTGACTCGTACCCCTGCCCTCCATAGCTAAAGGGATTATTATAGGAACAGGGTAGCTTATGAGAGGGTACCTGGTGGTGTCTGCATCTATTTCCATCACTCCCTTTACAGTGAGTCTGTCCTCCTACAAATGCCTTTAGAGGTTGTCACTGTTCGGGTGTGGATGCCTCTGGCTGTTACTATCTGCAGTCTCTCTCTTCCACCAGATGGTGATGACCTGCAGCATGTCCTGGCTGCACTGATAGTCCCATTGCTGCAATCTTTCTGTTACTCGGCGACTTCAATGCCCATAAACCTCTGTGGGGTGGATCAGTGGCAACAGGCTGAGGCACCATCATTGAGCAAGTATTGGTACAGCTCGACCTTTCTCTTTTAAATAGTGGTACCTTCACACATTTCAGTGTGGCACATGGCACATAGTCAGCAAACGATATTACCAGCTGCATCCCTAGCCTGTTGCCATCTGTCCCATGGAGTGCGCTTGACAACTTGTGTAGTAGTGACCACTTTCCAATATTTCTGTCACAGCCACAGCATCACTCTTCTGGGTGCCCCTGCAGATGGACTATGAATAAGGCTGACTGGGACCTGTTCACCTCCATTGCCACTATTGAGACTCATTCCAATGATGCCATTGATGCCGTGGTTCACTTGGTTACCACCGGCATCATTACTGCCACAGAATGTGCCATTCTGTGCTCTTCTGGGGCCCCTTGGTGGAGGACTGTGCCTTGGTGGTTGCCCGAGATGGCTGAGGGGATTAAAAATCTCAGGCGGGCACTCCAGCATCACAAGTGGCATCCCTCATTGGAACACCTCATCCCCTTTAAACGGCTTTGTGTGCAAGCTCACTGCCTGATTCGCCGATGCAAGCAGGAGTGCTGGGAAAGGTATGTCTCCACCATTGGCCTCCGTACCTCTCCATTGTAGGTTTGGGCCAAGTTTAGGAGGCTCTGTGGCTATCATACCCTCGTCAGTGTACCTGCACTTCCACTGATTGGAACAGTCTGCACGGACTCAGACGCAATTGCAAACCATTTAGCAGAGTATTTTGCTCAGAGTTCCACTTCTGTGAATTGCCCACTGTCCTTTTACTCCCTGAAGGAGTCGTTGGAATGTCGGAGCCTTTCATTTCACACTCACCACCCTGAATCGTACAATGCTCCGTTAAGTGAAAGGAAATTCCAAAGTGCCTTAGCCACTTGCCCTGATATGGCTCTTGGGCCAATTGGCATCCACTGTCAGATGCTCCAACACCTCTCAGTGGACTGCCAGCAATTCCTCCTAGACCTTTTCAATCATATCTGCATTGAGGGTTAGTTCCTGTCACAATGGTGAGAAAGCATCGTAATCCCCGTGTTGAAACCTGGCAAGAACCCACCGGAGTTGGACAGCTACCGCCCCATTAACCTCACCTACTTTCTTTGCAAGTTGCTCGAACCCATGATGAGCCAGAGGTTGAGTTGGCTAGTTGAGTCTCAGGGGCTTCTGGCCCCATCTCAGGTTGGGTTCCGTAAGGGCCGCTCTGCCACCAATAATCTGGTATGCCTGTTGTCTGCAATCTGTACAACCTTTGCCCACCATCAGCATCTGGTCGCCATCTTTTTTGACAAGTGGAAGGCATACGATATGACATTGCAACATCACATCCTCTGTACACTTCATGGTTACAATCTTTGGGGTCCCCTCCCAATTTTAATACAAAATTTTCTGTCGCTTGGTTCCTTCCGTGTGCAAGTTGGGGCCTCCTATAGTTCCTCCTGAGTTCAGGAGAATGGGGTCCCACAAGGTTCTGTATTAAGAGGCTGCCTCTTTTTGATAGCAATTAATGGGCTTGCTGTGGCGGTGGAATGCCTGTCTCATCTTCCTTGTAGGCTGACGACTTCTGCCTGTACTATAGCTCCACTGGCATTGCAGCTGCTGAACAGCAACTGCAGGGTGCTCCCCAAAATGTGCAGTCTTGGGCTGTAGCACATGTCTTCCAGTTTTCGGCTGCCAAGACCTGCGTTATGCATTTGTCAGTGACACGCTGTTCAACGTGAGCCATGGCTTTATCTTGACACCAAACCTCTTGTGTTGTGGAGATGCAACAGTTTTTGGGATCGGTTTTCGATACCAGGTTGACTTGGCTGCCTCATATTTGGCAGCTTAAACAAATGTGCTGTTGGCATCTTAATGCTCTTCATTGCTTGCGTCATACAAACTAAGGTGCCGATCGGTCTACCCTTCTATGGCTGTACCAGGCGTTAATTCAGTCCTGCCTAGATTATGGAAGCCTGGCTTATGGTTTGGTAACACCTTGCGCATAGTGGTTGCTGGGCCCAATATTTCACAGCGGGGTCTGACTCACCACTGGTGCTTCCCTGAGAAGCCCTGTCAACAGTGTACTTGTGGAGGCAGTTGTCCCTCCATTGTGGTTCTGACGCCAACAATTACTGGCCGCTTATGCTACACACATCTGTAGCTTGCCCGGGCATCCCACTAATCGTCTTCTGTTTCCTCATTCAATCGTCCACCTTCTGGAATGGTAGCATAGGTCAGGGTGTATGCTCACAGTTTCCGTTAGAGCTATTCTCTCTGGGCTTGAGGTTTTCTGTCTTCCATTCTTTTCTGGGCCCCTCAGTGTATACCCCCAGGATGTGTGTGCCACCCATGGTGTTGGCTCGATTTGGCACTGGGCCTGAAGGACTCAATCCTTCCTGAGGCCCTCTGTTGCAGCTTTCTCTCAATTCTTGCCACAGTTCAAGGCTGTGACATTGTCTATACTGATGGTTCAATGGTTGCTGGTCATGTCGGTCATGCTCTTATTCTACAGGAACATTATGAACAACACTCACTGCCAGCTGGCTGCAGTGTTTTCACTGCCAAGATGGTCACCATCTCTCGCGCTCAAGAGTATTTATGTTTCTGCTCAGGTGAGTACTGCATTATCTGTGGTGACTCCCTGAGCGGTTTACGAGCTATCGACCAGTGTTTCCCTCACTCTCGTCTGGTGATGGCTATCCAGGGGTCCCTCCATACTCTTGCCAGTAGTGCCTGCTCTGTGGTCTTTGTGTTGACCCTGGGTCCTGTATGCATGCTGGGAAATTAATGTGTTGACACAGTGACCAAACAGGCTGTCAGTGCACCAGCCATGGAGATTGGCCTTTTGGAGTGTGACCTTTGGTCAGTTTTGCGGCAGAAGGTACTTTGCACCTGGGGTGAAGAATGGCGCGCCCTTCCTTCACCCAACAAACTTTGGGCCATCAAGGAGGCTACCGGTGCGTGGCACTCCTCCTTGTGGGTCTCTCACATGGACTCTGTTGTCCTCTGCTGGCGGAGCATTGGTCACACCTGGATAACGCACAGCTATTTATTGCAGCATGAGGACCCACCTTTGTCGCTGTGGGTCACCTTTGACTGTGGTCCTCATCTTGTTGGACTGCTCGCTTTTAACGCTGCTCAGGCAGATGTTTGCACTTCCTGATACACTTCCTAAGCTTTTATCAGATGATGTTGCGATGGCAGATTTAGTTTTGAGTTTAATTGATGCAGGAGGTTTTTATCGCTTAATCTAAGTGTGTGTCATTTTTTTTTTTTTTTTGTGTAAAGTCTGGCATTTGGTCTACGATTTTAGACTGGGTTTTTAGTGGGTTTCGTGGTGGTTGGCCTTTCCTTTTCCTTTTTTTTTGTTTTTTGTTTTATTTGTTTTTATGGTCGGCCAACCACTGTCACAGTCCATGTGATTCTAATTCCTTTTGTCAGGTATCTGTCTGTGTCTTTCTTGTCCTGTTTGTTGTCTCTTGTCATCTCCATTCTTTGTTTTTATTCCTTGTGGTGGTTTCAAGTTCATGGAAAAAGGGACATATGGCCCTAGTAGTCGGGTCCCTTCAATCCAACAAACCAACCAATCATCTCAAGGATGACAATAGGAATGGAAGTTGCTGGAGTATTGGGAACTGTAGATTAATATCAACTTGTTTGATGGATGAATCTTTGGAATGTCAGACTCGTGTCCCAATAAATGGATGGTATTAAGGACAAGCCATCAGCAACTAACATACATTACATGGGTTACATTACATGTGTATCTGCTGTAGCTGCTTCTGTTCTTCCTTTTGCTTAAGAATTCAAAATTGGACACATGTATATTAAAATGGTTCATCCTTCGATCAAATTCAAACTAGCTGCCTATGTCTTCTCAACTTAGTTGCATTTGCAACAAGTCAACCAGACAAACTTTTTCCATTTATCTATATATCTTCTGAAGCATCAGACTCTGACACATCTGCTATAGTCACTGGCATTCAGAGACTCACCAGTACGGTTATCAAGTAATTGTTCAAGGTAAGATAAGTTTCTTAAGAACTGGTTCATAAATTTTTATTTAGGGACACAGATACGAATAGATCTGCAAAAACTCAAGGAAGCATCACATCTGTCAGAGGTGGGATCAAGACCTACAACCCCTGGGAAAGCATCTATCTTGCCCTACACAGCCTCCACAGGCAGGCACCACAGCGGTTATGCCCAGACAGTGATCAGCCTGTCACCACAGTCACACCTTTTCATGGCAGCATATTTACTTCTTCCCCAGGCATCAGCATGAAAGTGACAAGAAGAAGTAACATTGCGAGCAAGTAGTTGCAATGACTCACTGGTAGCATTCAGTTGGAGACAGTTGACACTCTGATTCAAGAATACAAGTTTTTGGTTTCAGATGCATGTGGGAGATATGGCATGCCACTGACTACTGTAGAGATATTGGAAGAATTATGTTGAAACAGGCACTACCAGCAGAATTTCTTGCTCGAGCAGGAAGAGACTGAGTGCAAAGCAGGGCCATATGGAGCTTGTGTGTAAGAGCTGTCCTCTCGTTTCCTAAATATGAAGCAGTTGAAGTGAGTGACCAACTTCAGTTCGAATGACACAGTTAACTGAAGGCTGAGGAAAGCGGTACTGCTTGCCCAAAGATAAACTGTAAAACAGGAACTCAGTGAGAAAAATGTGCTATATTGGCTGGCAGTTGCAGAGTTCTGTCTGAATGCAGCATGGGAAGATGTATTTTTCACACATAAGGTGTCTAATGATTTTTCATCTTCTGCTGCTTACTTTCCTGTCTGAGGGCCAGTGGAAAATCCCTTGGTGACGGGAAAACATCAAACATGAGATGAGAAAATTTGAGCTAGTTCTAGTTCACTTCATTCTTGTAACTGAAATAAACTACTTCCAGTTACGTTTTGATTATTATATTCTGTTTAGTTAATCTGTGCCGACATACATGAATAGATATAAATCATGAGAGCATTGTTTTAAAGCTATTTTTTGTTATTTTTGATTTGCTCGCCTTCCACTCTATTGCTATCCTCTGGACTTGCCCAAAAATAATCAAAACATTCTTCTAACTTTATCTCCCTGTCTCTCTCTCTCTCTCTCTCTCTCTCTCTCTCTCTCTCTCTCTCAGGAACCAGGTTATGAGAATGGCTTGTAGTTTCTAAATAGTGTTCAAATATTGAAACTGGCTTGTGTGCTGTAGTTAATTGATGGAGTGTGCTCTTCTTCCTATGGTGGGCGTAGGATAATAAAGAATGTCCTATTTGTTTGCATTGGACAAATTTTTTCTGAAGGGTGGACTACAGCATTGAAATTGTTCTTCCTGTAAATGGAGAACAAATGAAACTATTGACACTGCATCATGTAATTTCCATCTTGCTTGCTCCATAGCCTGATAAAGCATAGCATTGTTAAGAGGCCATCTGATCTCAACAATTGATCATTTTGCCTAGTTAGTGCTACATAACAATAGCAAGAGCACGCACTAAATTTCCTTGCTAAGTGGCAATCTGTCTTACATTCCTCCACCTTTCAATAGGAGCAAATGATATGAGGAGTGGGGAGTAACCATAATGCCACTTGTCTCTGACACTTCATACCCTCATCTCTCCACAAACATTGTTAAATTGATTATCATATATGTAAATCTGGCAGGAGGCATAGTATGATCACATCACAGCACACAGAGATGGCTCCCACAAAGAAGGAGCACACCATTGGAGATGCTAGTAACCATGGGACATACTTCTGCAAGGGTTTCATCATCATCATCTACTATGTCCGCTCACAAGCGAACATTGAATGAGTTACAGGCACAGACAATTCTTCCACCAGTGCCACAGTTCCTTGTTGTTTCTCATTTGGATGAAGGTCAACCCTTTCATTATTCAGAAAGGTGTCGACATGATTGCAGTTCCTGTAAAGTCTTGTTCCCAATGACGAAATGGCACCTTGTTGTTAGAAGCAGTCAGTGCCATCCAGGCACAAAAATTGCTGTGAACTTCACTGCTACACACCTTCCCTGTCTGGGTGGAAGTGCAATGCACTTTAAATTCATCATTCAGTGTGGTTTATACACACTCACTCAATGGATTGTCCAATGAGGAAATACGACCTTGTCAGACTGGTAGTTTGTAACAACTGTACATAGTCATGAAAAGCGTTGACAAGGACTTGGTACCAACCTGTACTATCTTCTCGATATTTGACAGAGTTCAACTTCAATGAAACATTAAAGTGGGCTACAAGATAATTTCATTTCACCTTTACATCCCAAACCTAGGCATTGCTAACAGTGTCAGTGGTTTAATCATACCAGCCAGCCATGTTCAAATCCGGGCAAATGCTTTTCATGAGGCAAGGATGCCCATGCTGCTTCCTCTCGAGATTGCCCCATTTTCAAAGATGAACATCTTATTCAGGAAATCAGTGGGAAGGAAAAGGTGTTGACACTTGCTGCTCGTAAGTTACTCACAAGTCACAAGCCCACTGTGCCTCCCACAGGTAAATATAGCACTGTCCTTGCATCTCCTCAGCCTACTAAGGAGGCAGCCCCGCAGACTTGTGATCTCACCTTTGATGCCACAGTCATCAGATCGGCCAGCACAAATATCGTCCGTTCAACCTCCCCATTATCACCTGCTCACTCTAGTGACATTCGATGACCGTCACTTTCGTAGCGTCGACGATCAGGTCACTCATATTAAAGAAGTTATTCTTACAGCCATGGAATGTTCAATACCTCAGACCTCAGACATCTGATTTATCTGCCCCCTCTTGGCAATTCCTTGGTTGAACGAGGCGTGAGTGGCAACATGTTCTTTGGGTTTTCCACCACCATCCTACTTTGGCCAACTGTATCCACTATAAGCAGTTGTGTGTGATTCTGTCGCATCATCCGCAATAGCAAGAAGGCAAGCTAGGACTTCTTTACTAGCTCTTTTGACACCATCACTCCCTCCTCTGAAGTTTGGAGTCAAATTCGACAGTTATCTGGTGCACCTAGTTTCTCCCCGATCTCTGGGCTCACTGTCATGCATGATACCTTAGTGGACCCAGTCGCTATTTCTAACTCATTGGGTCAACACTTTGCTGAAATTTCAAGCGCTTCAAATTACCTGCCAGCCTTTCCCCTGAAGAAATGTACAGCAGAAGTTCGACCCCTTGCTATCTCCTCTCAAAATGGCGAAAGCTAGAATACTGTTTTCTCCATGCGGGAACTCCAGCACGCACTCTCTTCCTCTTTTTCTTCCACCCGGGGACCAAATGGTATCGACATCCAAATATTGCTCCATTTACAGTACCACAGTCTGTGCTACCTCCTTCGCCTTTATAATCGAATTTGGACCGAGAGTACTTTTCCCAGAAGATGGCAGGAAGCTATTGTCATTATTGTTCTGAAACCTGGAAAGGACAAACATCTCCCCTCTAGCTATCCCCCATTCCTCTCACGAGTAGTTTAAATAAGGTTTCAGAGCATATGGTGGATTGCCATTCAGCCTGGTGGCTGGAGCCCTGAAGTCTTTTAACACCTGCCCAGTGCAGTTTGAAAAAGCATCGTTATGCAGTTGACCACCTCGTTGCTCTCTCCACTTCATCATGAAAAATTTTCTCAGGAAAATCCAAACAGTAGCAATATTTTTTGATCTGGAGAGAGCATAAGATACCTGTTTGAGGACAGGCATCCTCCGCACACTGTTCTCTTGGGGCTTTTGAGGTCTGCTGCCCCTTTTTATACGCGTATTTATGGCAGAGCGCATATTTAAAGTGCGATTGAACACTACGCTCTCCCGTACTTTCTCCCAAGAAAACGGGGTACCCCAGGGCTCCATGCTAAGTGTTGTACTGTTTGCTATTGCCATAAATCCAATTATGGATTGTCTACTTCCCGATGTCGCGGGCTCCTTCTTTGTGGACCATTTTGCGATCTACTACAGCTCTCAATGGACCAGCCTTCTTGAACGAAGTCTTCAAGGATGTCTCAATCGCTTCCACTCTTCGAGCATCGAAACTGGCTTCCGCTTTACTCCCAGTATGACCGTTTGTCAATTTCTGCCATTGTACAGAGGTTCTCCGGCCTTCCCTACATCTATGTCCTGTCAAAAATCCATTTGCGGAGGTCGCTAATTCATGAGTCTTACGTTTGACAGGAAACTGAGCTAGTCCTCCCACATATCCTATCTTACGGCTCGCAGTCTGTGATCTCTCAACATCCACTGTGTCCTGAATGGTACCTCCTGGGGAGCGGACTGAGTGGTCCTTCTCTACCCCTATCGCACCTTAGTACACTCTAGTACAATTGAAATTGGTCTGTGGAAGCATAGTTTACTCCTCTGCTTGGACGTCTATTCTTCGGCGTCTCTACTCTGTCCACCACTGTGGATTGCGTTTAGCATCTGGAGCATTTTACTCCAGCCCTGTGGAAAGCCTTTATGCTGAGACTGCTGAACCTCTGCTGTCCAATCGGTGAGCTGTCCTTCTGACATTGAGTCATTATGCTAGCCATCTGCTTTCCACGACTGCTAATCTGGCCCATGACATTTGTTTTTGGCAGCTTCTTGGATTTAGGGTACGCAGGCCGCCCTTACTCTCTACTACCACCAGGAGTCCACTTCTGTCAATTGCTATGTTCTCTTTCCTTCCACTTTCCTAAGACTTTGTTGACAATTAGGGTTAGAGCACCAACTTGGCTTCATCCTGGACCTGCCTGCTCAGTGACCTTTGTCAGTTTCCCAAGGAAGGTACCCCTCCCTCTCTTGTTTATCATCAGGCATTTGCTGCTCTATGTGTACAAATGAGGGATGCCACATTTATTTACACTGACGGCTCCAAAACATCATTTGGTGTAGGGAGTGCTAATATTGTTGGTGACACCCCTAATAAATTTTGGCTTCCTGACCAGTGTTCAGTTTTAACTGTGGAATTTTACGCTGTTCTCCAGGCTGTCCAATACATCTGTCGCCATCAGCAAATACAGTATATTATATGCTCAGATTCACTCGGCTCTCTCCTCAGTCTCCAAGCCCTCTACCCTGTCCACCCTCTGGTCCACCAGTTTCAGGACTGTCTTCACTTGTTCCACTTGAGGGCCATCTCTGTGGTGTTCCTCTGAATGCCAGGACACGTTGGTATCCATGGAAGTGAGGTGGCTCATATAGCAGCCAAGGCTGCAGTCTCTCTTCTTCAGCCTGCTGTTCGCACGGTTCTCTTAACCGATCTACAGAAGGTTTTATGTCATTGTGTTGCTCTTTTATGGCACTCACATTGGTCTGCAGTTCTCAATAATAAATTGTGGGACGTGAAAGCTCTTCCTTGTGCTTTGACCTCTTTCTCCAGACCTCATCATCAGGAGAAGGTAATTTTAACTAGACTCTGGATAGGGCACTGTCTTTTTAGCCATAGACATCTGTTAAGTGGTCGTTCTCCTGTGCTTTGTCCCCACTGCTCTCAACCGTGGATGGTGAGACACCTTTTACTTGAGTGCCCCTATTTTACTCTGTTATGCACCCATCTACAGCTGTCACCTGATATGTCTTCCATTTTAGCAGATGACACGAGCTCAGCTGATTGCAATCTCGAGTTTATTAGTATCAGTGAGATGACATCAGCCATTTGAAGCTCTTTTTGGGGACAAACAACCCCCCTTGTAGAGTGGTTTCCTAAGCTTCCCTTCTGTTTCTTAGTTTACCCATTTTTTTGAGTTTCCACTCTCATTGCTCCTGATTTCCAGTTTGGTTCTTTACCTTTTCCTAAGCCACAGATTGGGCACTAACGACCGTAGCAGTTTTGCATCCTAAAACCATAACAAAACAGGCTGTTACAACGAAATAGGATATGCTTTCCATTCAGAGGATTAATAACTTACCACTGCTGCAACCCCACGGCAAACTGTGGACATTCATGCACCTGATTAAGATATGTTGCTATTTCTCCACTTTTTGTTCCCATTTTAATTTTTCTTCTTTTATTTATTGTGTATGTCATTCAGACCCCTAGCCCTTTGCCTGCCCCAGTCAAATTATGCCCCTGCTCATGTCACGACTCCACAAGCATTTCTTACTTGCAGTTTTGTGTTTATTGGACATGTTCACATTGGTCACATTGTGCTGCTGCTGTCACATCACCTTCCAGCTGTATTAGTCATGATCACAGAGGATACACCAGGCCAAAATACAAAGAAGCTTCGAAATTGCGCACATCAACTGCTCTAGCATCTTCCTGATCAAATGCTACAGTGTATCAAAAATGGAGTATGGATGCATTGTCTGTAGGTCTATTGAACAGTGATCTTACAGACTATTTTAAGCCTTCCATTTTGACACTTTGTATCTCCTCCAGGTGATGTAAGATTTCCCTTTTGCACATCACAGAATCCAAAATTACATTGCAGTTGTATTTTGTATAAATGTTTAATTAGCTACTTGTAATAGTTCTAACTACATATAAGGACTGCCTAATGTTAAATCATGACTACTGAGTACCACACTTGTTCATGGTAATTTGCTGGATAAGCAGTTTATCCACATGGACATGTGGTTCATTTCGTTGCAGGATATAAAATTTTGGAGATGTTGGAACTCCCATACTGGTGTGCTGTTTCCTCACTCCCACTGTGCCTCTCTGCAGCGTCAATATGAATACATGTTAAGCTGTCACAATACTTTTGCATTGTGATATCATCGATCCCACTGTCACATAGTCAACTCAAAGACATGTACACTATCTTCTTTGTAAATTAGACATACATTTCTGCATAGCACCTTAACGCCATCCACAGTATTAAGTGTTCGCTATGAAACACATAAGTCTCACTTCTCTGTGTGTACAGCTACAATGCAGTGAGGCTGGTTCACTGATGCCAGTGGCCACAGATGAATGCCATCAACAGCTATTTGGATGCCCACAGCGCTATGTTTGTCACATTTGCAGTCTGCTGTAGCCACTTGAACTGCAGTAATTCACGACTGTACTATGGTGACTAACAGACTGTGTGCTAACACACACACACACACACACACACACACACACACACACACACACACACACACACACACACACACAAAATACATATTTTCACATAGCAGGAAAATAACTTTCTGGATCCGAACCAACACTGTACCTTGAACTGTCTATGTGCATCAGTAAGAAGCAACCTGTAAGTGTTGCATGGCCCTCTATCTTAAGTATCCGTGACCACATCATCAACATGCTCCAGGACAGGTAATAGCATGTTAGATTCAAACAAATGAACCCTGATGAGGAATTATTCTAAGATGCAATTCCCCGGGACAGACCAGTCTGTCCATAAATAGACAAATCTTATAAAATAATAATGTACAGTTGAGGTCAGTGTCCTCCAGTTGCATAGGTATGCAGTCATTACATTATTTGCAAAAAGATAACATTGCTGTGATCGGGATTCACAGTGATCATGTGACCTTTAGTGCTTCTTCTCAGCATCACACTGCCAATAAAAAAGAAAGGGATTCATATATGAAGTTACAGTTCTAAGCTACCACAACTCTACTACACTGTGTGGCGAATGTCTTGTGATGTCTGCTAAATGGGACTAGAACCACCAAGCCCTAGATCTGTTGGTGACCAGTAACCTGGAATACAATGGAGAAAATTATGTGCCATATCATCTCCTACTTCCTACCTCCTGACTGACAACCTGTAATTTTATAATGGTCTGTTACTCCTTTCCCTTTTCATGATCTCTTGGACTATTTCACCAGGTCATAGCTGAGGTAGTGTTCATTTTTGCAAACTGTACTGTATTTGTCACTGGGAGTATGCTTACACCAACCTTCAAACATCTGGCAGCTGAGGTCTGCATTCCCACCATGCTAACTTGCATTTCCTGGCCACCTTCGTCTGCTCTGTGACAGTGGCTGTACGTGGCAGCTGGCAGCTCTAGTGAATTCACGTAATTGAGCTCACTTGAAACTCAAATATTTTGTGATTATTCACTTGGATCATCATGCAGTTTTCATAAATGACACTTCAATAAACTTTCACATCTATCTACTTGTATCTGCACCTGATTTGTTATCTCCAATACTATTTTAATTTACCATCTTACTAATACAGAGATGAGCATTGCAGTGACATGACATACTACTGCCATGTTCAAAGGCGTTTGATTTACACTTAAATTCAGTTCATATATATTATTGTTATTGTTATTGTTATTGTTATTATTATTTTTTTTTTCAGCTTCCTAAAAAGATACGGCTCGAGGAGCTGTTGGCAGGTGAGATTTTTGCTTTCTTCAGTAGCTTAATTATACATTAATGATTGCATGTAAATGTTTTCTTCTGTGGTACTTTCCTTTTAGTTTTCTTCTTTGACTTTAATCCTTTATTTGTGGTATGCTAAATTAGTTTAGTGAAACAGTTGTTCAAAATTTTATACTAAAACTTGACACTGGATATTAATTATATAGCACATAATTCATAGTGTATAATTGGCAGTGTCATCATAACTACAACAGATAGTTGTGTTCAAAATGTTTACTGTGGTAGACTGCGAGGGAAATGTGATCAAAGATAAAGAAGACAAATTGTTAAGTATCAAACTGACATTTAAAAATAGCTCACAATGAAGGTAAGTAATGATTGCCAATTGGCACACTACGATAAGCAGCAATGTTTAGACCCCACACACTTTATTCTGTAGTCATGGCACATATTCAGCTCATCATCTTGATATAAATATATTTAAGCATACAACTGTCACTCAACATAGCTGAGATTCTTGAAGAGTAAAATTTCCAATATTATTGGGGACTGGAAAAAGTCAACCACATTCATAGCCAGTGATTTGAAACCTCATTGTCATGTCTTGAAACGAAGAATAGTGTCCCTTTAATCCTTCTCCTCTCCCCCAAACCAGTATTTTTCCACCTGACTGATGTCTGAAATAGCCTGGTCCATTTGGGAACCACAATTGCTCTCAATCCGCATACTGCAAGCATGCAATTGACTACGCTGTTACAACTTGCTGTTGTGCACAAGATGCCTGACTTGTTGGCAGCTTCACAACCTGTGGCCTGGAGACTCCACTCCCATACCAGCTTTCCTTATTTAAACATATTGGAATACCCCTTAACTCATTCTTAAGTTACACAATCCTCCTTGCCTCAGTACTCACTAGCACCTATCCTGACCTTTCCTGTACATAGCTCCATCCTGACCTTCTCACCTGATCTGCCCAACACAGCTCCTCACCCAGTTGGCCTGAAGGTCTAAGACGATATATCTGATTTGCAGATGGACACACAGTGGCAAATGTTATTCCAGGCTTTGCCTTTTAGTGCTTGTTCCCATGTTAACCCTTTCATAACCAGTGGAACATACTAAGTTGACATATAAGACTATAGTACTGTCTTAAAGATCAGTAATAAACATGAAGGTTATGTATAATGGAGACTTCAGTCATCATCAGTAACATAATCTGCTTCACTGTGTACTACAGTCTGTAAATACTGGGGTAACATTCTGAATTAGCAGCTCTAGAAATAATATGGTTTTGTAGTGAAGAACTCGTGTAACAATGTTCACAGTGTATTTTCACCCTGAGAGGAAGTTTAGTGAAGGTCATTTGACAGAGCAGAAAAGGTGAAAAAAATCAGGTGAAAAAGGTGGGCGCAGAATGACTTCTGAACCCTACTCTGGTATAGTGTTTCTTGTCAATCTAGTAGAATGCTGGTGGGTGTTATTGTGGACTAGCATCACTTCACATAGCCTTCCTGGTTGTTGTTCTTGATTGCATCTGCAGGAGGTCTGTTGTTGACAATAAATGCCAGCAGTGAAGATAACACCTCAGGGAAGAAATTTGCGGAACACCACATGATCTCTGTTCCACCAGTTGCATAATATTATCTTTTGTGGTTGCACACATGTCTTTGTATGGGGAGTTTCTGCTTTGTTTGGACTCAAGCATTCCTTTCCATTTTTCCTCTTACTTAAGCATAAATACAAAATTTTTGGTCATCATTAATGATAGGGGATAGGAATGGTCAGTGCTGTTCAAATCCTAATCAACAACAAGCAAGCAGATGGGGGAAATACTGCCACCCATAGCAATCAGAATACCAACCTGCCAAACAGAAACTATATGAACTTGGGTACCATCCTAATATTTTTAATTTTTTGTGGCTGGAACTAAAAGGCGATTAACATTTTAAAGTCATGTTTATCTCTTAGCATTAAATCCACTTATTCATAAACACCACTGTCCCTCATTTTACCCATTCAACCATTTTAAATTAAAAGCTAGCAGTGCTTTGTTGAACATAACATCCATAGGTTGACTATTTGCTGAAGACAATATGTCCACATTATGTGAGAACAAGGTAATGTAATTTATAAAAATAGTGGAAAAGCACACTGTAACCTTTGGACTGTAGACATATGAACTTGTGTTAGATCATGTGTAATGCCCCTAACAATAAAAGCACAAAGAATGGAAAGGCTGACTTCAGGCATGAATAATTTGCTCACCATTATTGGTATCAGCTGCATATATACCAATAACAGATTTAACAGGATGCACTAAAGATGTATCTCTTCTGTGTTCCAAAACTTGTCAATCTAATGGTGTACCAGCATCATAAAATATTGATGTTTTTTCCACTAAGATATGTACGAAGGAAATACAATTTGTGACCAGACTGAGGATATATTGGTAGGTAAGACACAGCCTAGAGCTTCACAGAACGTAGTAGAAGTAACTTTAGATGTGCTCTAGGGAAGTGTGTGGCCCTTGCTGTGGATGTATATTAATGACTTGGCAGACATTATTCTCCCACTTTTCTTTTTCCATTTGGGTCTGCCAGTGACCACATGCAGTCTTAATGCTTCCACCTTTGTTCTTCTTCTTTCTTCTTCCTCCTGGTTTCTTTCATCTTCTCACTATGTATCCTTTTATCTCCTCAGACAATTATGACCCTGTTCTCTTCTCCCTCCTGCCTTGTATCCTTTCATTTGCATCAATTTCTTCTTAAGACTGTCTTTATGTTGCATCTTTATACTTATGCTTCTTTGCAAATCTTTGCCAACTTCTTGAATCCATGCTGTTGTTGCTTTCTGGTTACAAATATATTTAAAAATCTATTTGGTGAACCTGCTGCTGTTTATTCAATATAAGTGTCCAAAAAATAGCGATCACCTCTTCTGTAGCATTTTAACTATGTTTTCTATGTTGTGATTTAGTTATTTGTTACTTCCCAATATCTACACCTCCATATTTCTTAGCACAGTGAGCATGTTTCAAATGATTCTTCTATCTATCACTTAAAATTTGTGTAATTTGTTATTCAACACCAAACCTTCACTTGGCCCTGCAACTGGGTTGTAGTGCTATATTTTCAAATTGTTAGACAGAGACCTTGTGTTGTAAACATTCATGGTTATACCACATGGTATCTCCATTTACCATTTGCCCCAAAAATTTAATTGCCTTTTTAAAATATATAAATGTTAAAGCTATGCCCTTAGAGTTTGTAAGTGTGTGGCAGATTATGGACTTGATGTTGAAATTCTGTTCTGAGGAAGATCTGCCCTTTCTAAATCCACTCTGATATTCTCACAAGTAGCTATCAAGTGTTGCTTCTACCTGCTCACTGACAGCAGAAATACATCTCTGGAGCTATTTACATTATGCTTATTGCCTTTTTTGTGCACAGGATGGTTACGAGCCACTTTAGAGCCTTTTGGCATCTTTGCAGTTTCCCATATTTCTTAAAATACGGTCTGAATTCATCTTTTTTGGTTGAGACCATTTAATAATTTTCTCCGCTGGCTTTGTTGTTTTTCATGGTATTTATTGCCTTTTTTTAGATTTCCTTGGCTGTAGGTGGTGGATTTGCTTCTGTTTTTCCATGAAGATGTGGAAATTATAGCTGACAGTTCAGTTCTCCAGAGTTCAAGATTTGTTGAAAGTACCATACTTCCTCATTAATTCACAGGTTATTTGCTTATTTTGCTTACTTTACCATTTTATTCTCTGAAGTAAATACTTAAAGCTTGGCAGCCCTTTAGGTGATTTTTAAACAACCTATAGAAATTCTGGGTGTGATTTTTAGCAAAGCTGTCTTGTATGTCAAGAAGTTTACAGTTCCCAAAAGACCATTTAGCACCCTTTATTATTCTTTCAGTTTCTTTCCTTTGCACTTCAAATTCATCAAAGTGCTTAGTCTTCCAAGAACACTTCCATTTTGTTTCTGCAACTGCTTTTTCACAGGTTTCATTCCACCAGACTTTCTTCTTTTTTGTTGTACCAATAGATTCTTCACTGCCCTATTGATTGCTTTGGATAATTCTTCCCATTTTCCTGATTTTCCTATTTTAATTTCTTCTTAAAATGTTGTATTGTCTCTTTTGAGCCTATGTAATTGTGGTATTTTGTCTTTAAAAAGTTATCAAATGCTGCTACTTCTATCATATTTTTCTTATCGTCTTTA
Source organism: Schistocerca americana (assembly GCF_021461395.2). NCBI lineage: Eukaryota > Metazoa > Arthropoda > Insecta > Orthoptera > Acrididae > Schistocerca > Schistocerca americana. The sequence goes on from NC_060121.1 coordinate 66,772,874, forward strand.
ATTGGAATGTGTCAATTAAAAACTATACTGTTCATTTTTGCATTTCACGGTGAGAAGTGTGTCTTTCTGAATGGGATTCAAATTGCCACATTATATTCAATCTTTTTATGAATATAGAATGCAGTCCCAATTATTGCCATACCTTTTATAATTCTTATTGCTGGTTTCTCCCCAAAAAATTTTGTTGTTTTCTTTGATTATGTAACATTTTTGTCGAAAAATTCTGTTTCTTGTACTGCTAAAATTTGTATGTCATGCTTGTCTAAGAGAATTCAAAGTTATTCCTGTTTACCAAATGTTAGTAATGAGTTCACATTCAAGGTGCCTGTGAAGAATTTCCTTCTGAACTTAAGATTGGAAGAACACCAAGGATGCTCTGACTCATCCTTCATGCTGTCTTTGATGTTTTTGTTGTTGTTGTTGTTGTTAATGATGTTGTTGTGGTAAACAGATGAGTTTTAGGACTTATTCTTTCATGTACTAAATGATTTATATCTTTGGTTTACACCATAAGACGCTTCTTTCTTGATATTCAACAAGATATCCCTGATTTCCAACAGTTACTATTTTTAAGTAACTAAAAAATTTAAATTCTTAATAATTTTAGCTCAAAGATTTAGCTTTATCTTTAGCTTTAGCTTTAATAATTTTAGCTCAGAGCCAAATTATTTTGGAAACTTAAGGATGCCACCATGTGCAGAAAATTGCAGACTGCAAGTTATCAGAATTTTAGGAAAGTGTGACAGTGTACAGGGATAGGTGGTGACTTGAAATAGTATCTTAAGTAATTAATGACTTTTGAACTACATACGTAATGTATACATAATTACTACTTCAGTGTCAGGAACACCTGGCCTACAAAGCTGACTAAGTTGTTGTTTCTCAAGGTTAAATTGTGACACATGTATTTTGCTTAGTAACAAATATACAGTATATTGAAATTGTATCTTTTATGAAATAATTAACAAAACTGGAAAACAATTGTCACAAAATATTAAGGCTTGAAGAAAGTACAAATAGTGAACCAGAACTCCACAGACAAACGTCTAGACATTGTTCAGGGGTCCCTAAGTATTTTGGTATAAGGAACACACTGTCTACAGCAGCTTGTCACACAGTAAGATTAATTGATTTAGTCTGTTACCCATATTACAATGGTTTCTATGAAAAACTTTTGCAAAAATGGAAGAGTTTGCGTATTTAAACATCAAAACACAAAACGCAGGTTAATGCCACTACACATTGATGAAACTGTGGTGTGGTGGCCTTTGCTGTGGGAATAGTTCAGCACAGTGTAATCATTCCACAGCATTCAATGAACCCATACAAAAACTACATGTCGGCCAATTCTAAGTGAGCTACGTTATCCATAGTTGTGTGTGTCACTGTTCATGTAGAACTAATAGGGGTGGAAGAACAATCCTGAGACAGAACTGAGCAGTACTGAATGCAAGCTCAAAGATGAAGAGTAAGATATGCATTATGTTGCTAACAGTAACTACTGTTAATGAATGGAGCAGATTTCTTTCCAAACACAAGACAAGGCAGACCACCATTGGTATGTGGTGTTGTGCTGATGTACTCAGTACATATGAAGTGCTGAATGTGAACCTAGATCTATTAATCATTGGCCTAGTTCTTTAAAACCTCACCAGAAACAGCATTAGAAGGACTTGTACCTTTAGCACACATGCCTACACCCTTTGTTGTTAACCTATTGTTTAATATGTTCAGTATCACTGAAGGAGCTGTGTCAATGTGGGTTTTCTTACAAATGCATTGCCTTAAATGAGTAGTTCCTGACTGGAAACACAATAATGCAAAGCAGTATATGTACATAGTTGACTTCCTGTTTTCTCACTTTACATGAGTGGTCACCTTAATTGCTCTGGCTGTCAGAGCATGTTTCCTATCTAACCCAAATCTCCATATGATGGACACTACAGCATGTTTTTCCCAGTATGTTGTTCTACTTTGCTTGCAGGTCTATTGTGTTTCTGTGAAATAAGACAACATCGTGCATCAGGACTGAAAGGCAAATATGCCATTAGGCACATGTATTTATAAAGGTATGGTGTCTGTTGCTATGGATGTGTGACCAAAAGATCAGACACTATGTCTTTGAATTATCTAGGTTTGCCACATTTTCTGTGCTTGGCTATGACAGGTGGTGTGGGCAGACTAGATCTACATCTACATCCATACTCCACAAGCCACCTGACGGTGTGTGGTGGAGGGTACCTCTAGTACCTCTATCGGTTCTCCCTTCTATTGCAGCCTCGTATTGTTTGTGGAAAGAAAGATCATCAGTATGCATCTGTGTAGGCTCTAATCTCTCTGATTTTATCCTCATGGTCTCTTTGCGAGATATATGTAGGAGGGAGCAATATACTGCTAGAGTCCTCAGTGAAGGTAAGTTCTCCAAACTTCAACAAAAGCCCGTACCGAGCTACTGAGAGCCTCTCCTGCAAAGTCTTCCACTGGAGTTTATCTATCATCTCGATAACGCTTTCGTGATTGCTAAATGATCCTGTAACAAAGTGCACTTCTCTCCTTTGGATCTTCTCTATCTCTTCTATCAACCCTATGTGGTATGGATCCCACACTGCTGAGCAGTATTCAAGCAGTGGGCGAACAAGTGTACTGTAACCTACTTCCTTTGTTCCAGATTGCATTTCCTTAGGATTCTTCCAATGAATCTGTCTGGCATCTGCTTTACCAACGAACAGCTTCATATGATCATTCCATTTTAAATCACTCCTAATGCCTACTCCCAGATAATTGATGGAATTAACTGCTTGCAGTTGCTGACCTGCTATATTGTAGCTAAATGAGAAAGGATCTTTCTTTCTATGTACTCGCAGCACATTACACTTGTCAACATTGAGATTCAGTTACCACTCCCTGCACCATGCATCGATTCATTGCAGATCCTCCTGCATTTCAGTACAATTTTCCATTGTTACAACCTCTCAATATACTACAGCATCATCTGCTAAAAGTATCAGTGAACTTCCGATGTTGTCCACAAGGTCATTTATGTATATTGTGAATAGCAATGTTCCTACAACACTCCCCTGCGGCACACCTGAAATCACTCGTACTTCAGAAGACCTCTCTCCATTGAGGATGACATGCTGCATTCTGTTATGTTTATGTATATTGTGAATAGCAATGTTCCTACAACACTCCCCTGCGGCACACCTGAAATCACTCGTACTTCAGAAGACCTCTCTCCATTGAGGATGACATGCTGCATTCTGTTATGTAGGAACTCTTCAATCCAATCACACAATTGGGCTGATAGTGCATATGCTCTTTGTTCACTAAACGACTGTGGGGAACTGTGTTGAACACCTTGCAGAAGTAAAGAAACACGGCATCTACCTGGGAACCCGTGTCTATGGCCCTCCGAGTCTCATGGATGAATAGCGTGAGCTGGGTTTCATACGATGGTCTTTTTCAAAACCCATGCTGATTCCTACAGAGTAAATTTCTTGTATCCAGAAAAGTGATTATACTCGAACATAGTACGTGTTCCAAACTTCTACAACTGACAGACATTAGAGATATAGGTCTATAGTTCTGCACATCCGTTCGATGTCCCTTCATGAAAACGGGGGTGATCTGTGCCCTTCTCCACTCCTTTGGAATGCTATGCTCTTCTAGAGACCTACGGTACACCGCTGCAAGAAGGTGGGCAAGTTCCTTTGCATACTTTGTGTAAAATCGAACTGGTTTTCCATCAGGTCCAGCAGCCTTTCCTCTTTTGAGCGATTTTAATTGTTTCTCTATCCCTCTGTCAACTATTTTGATATCTACCATTTTGTCATCTGTGCAACAATCTAGAGGGAACTACAGTGCAGTCTTCCTCTGTGAAACAGCTTTGGAAAAAGACATTTAGTATTTCGGCCATTTGTCTGTCATCCTCTGTTTCAGTACCATTTTGGTTACAGAGTGTCTGGACATTTTGTTTTGATCCACCTACCGCTTTGACATAAGACCAAAATTTCTTAGGATTTTCTGCCAAGTCAGTACACAGAACTTTACTTTTGAATTCATTGAATGCCTCTTGCATAGCCACCCTCACACTACATTTTGCTTCACGTAATTTTTGTTTGTCTGCAAGGCTTTGGCTATGTTTATGTTAGCTGTGAAGTTCCCTTTGCTTCCGCAGCAGTTTTCTAACTCGGTTGTTGTACCATGGTGGTTCTTTTCCATCTCTTATGAGTCGCTTGGCACATACTCATCTAATGCATACTGTACAATGGTTTTGAACTTTGTCCACTGATCCTCAACACTATCGCTACTCGAGACAAATCTTTTACATTGAGCTGTCAAGTACTCTGAAATCTGCTTTTTGTCACTTTTGCTAAACAAAAAAATCCTCCTACCTTTTTTAATATTTCTATTAATGGCTGAAATCATCGATGCAGTAATCACTTTATGATCACTGATTCCCTGTTCTGTATTAACTGTTTCAAATTGTTCGGGGCTGTTTGTCACCAGAAGGTCTAATATGTTAGTGCCACGATTACGTTCTCTGTTTAACTGCTCAAGGTAGTTTTCACATAATGCATGTAAAAACATTTCACTGGATTCTTTGTCCCTGCCACCCGTTACAAACATTTGAGTCTCGCAGTCTATAGCCAGCAAATTAAAATCTCTACCCAGAACTACAACATGGTCAGGAAATCTACTCAAAATATTTTCCAAATTTTCCTTCAGGTGCTCTGCCACAACAGCTGCTGAGCCAGGGGGCCTGTAGAGACATCCAATTATCATGTTTGAGCCTACTTTAAACGTGAACTTCACCCAAATTATTTCACATTTCGGATCTCCGTCTATTTCCTTCGATACTTTTGTACTTTTTATCACTATAAACACACCTCCCCCTTCACTGTCGAGCCTGTCTGTGCATTATACATTCCAATCTGAGTTTAAAATTTCATTCCTGTTTACATCTGATTTAGCCAACTTTCTGTCCCTAGTACTATGTGGGCGTTATGACCATTTATTAATGAGAGCCGTTCTGGGACCTTTCTATAGACGCTCCTGCAGTTTACTATTAGCACATTAATAGTGCTGTTCCTCCTTTGTGTTTTGCCTACTACTATAAATTTAGCCTGTGGTCACTTAATATCACATGTTGTGCTCACTTGCTTAGTTGTGCAAGACGCCAGCACCTGTCTCACTCCTCTGTCAACCACAGCTTCCGTTTCATGTCTTTTTTCTCCTAACACTACAGTCAGATGTGTTGTGGTGTAACTATTTAGTCAAATGACAAACTATCTTCTTTACCTTATCTTCTATACTTTCCTGAAACCGTTTTAATAATTACTTTAAAATACGTAACTAATGCCTTTGCTACGTCACATTTTTATAAATAACTTACTGTATTACTTTTGATTTAACAAATTATACTTTCCCTCAAAAACACACACACACACACACACACACACACACGCACACACGCACACACTCACACTCCCACACTCACACACACTCTCTCTCTCTCTCTCTCACACACACACACACACACACACACACACACACACACACACACACTCTTTCTCACTCGAAGCCGCTGCAATAGGCGTCCACTGCTGAATGTGCATATTGTCCCCCGACATATGTCACCACATACAAAATACAAATAAATCTAATGAACAATATCTGTACATTTATGTATGATATGTTGTTTAAGGTCACTATTTTCATACTGTATTAATAATATTACTTTTTTAAGTACATTGTTAATAGGGCATAGTTCTGTGCATCATTCTTCGGGAGTATCATGTATAAGCACAGTTCATAAAATGTGTGTCCCGGTGATCAATGCCAAAAGCTTTTATCTTTCTTTCTTTCTTTCTGTTTTACAAACATGCAATGGCCATGGGTCTCTTTTTCTTAATAATGGCTGCTGAAATGAGTTGCAGGCTCACTACACTTCTGTGTATGATAAAATATGCTTATACGCATCATTGGAGGTATAATAGGAACACATCATTAAAGCAGTAGATAAATATTTTAAAAGAAGTTTTCCTCTGTGTGTTTACAGCTGGAGGTGCTTGGGGTAAGACCAGGCAGCGTCATCTGGAGCCGGAACCTGGCCCCAGTTCCAGGTCTCCAGCTGCACACACACCAGGTGAGTAACAATGAGAGCCCACAGTTGGAGGTTGGTGTTTCTACTCTACTCTACTCTACTACTCCTACTCTGGAATCAAATGTGTTTGGGCACCTGTTAGTGGACTTCAAGATAGGGTGTGTCCACACTTCTCCTTTAAATGATTGAACTCATTTGGGGAAACTTTCATCCATTCTTCCTCGATAGTCGATACTGGAGAAGATGGAAATAGTGGACATTGGGTATGGAGTGAAGCCACCTTCATATCTCATCCCTAAGATGAACCATTGCTTTCATGCTGTAAGATGGGCAGAAAGGTACACTTCAGGAATGTCACTGTCCATAAATAATTTTCTCACAATTCTGCTTCATGACAGGTGGCATTGTTGAACTGATTCAAATGGTCATTGTCTCTGCAATCTTCCTCTGCTGTACACATTACACAGAACTGTCAAATATATACTTATCCTTCTGCATTTAGCATTTTTGAAAGTGCAATAAGGGGAGAACAAGTTAATGAGGAGGACTGGCATATTGTAAGACATGCCTCCTGTGAATGTCATTGTTTGCACTAAGATAATGGCAGGTAAAGTAAACATCGGGTTTTTCAAACTGAACCCAGCCATCAGATTGCCATGGAGCATGATACAGGGCTGGCCGCTATCTAGAAATATAGCAACCCAATTTTATTGACAATGTAACATACTTGGTGTGGCTCTGGAAGCTTGCATAAGTTAAAAATTGATTTTCATGGTATTGTTATACTAACCCAATTTTATTGTTATTTTAAAGGTGGTTTGACATGAAACATGACAGTTTGAGGAATATTGAAGATCAACAAAATGTGCTCATTGGGATAAAATAAAGAGTATATGTAATTTCTTATTAAAACACTAACCACATCTTCACAATTGCAATTGGTTTATGCATGACGATTTGTATCCCTGTAGGAAGAATTGTGATAGTGCAACTATCCTACAGTACAGGGTAAAAATGTAAACGTTATGCACTTCCTCAAAACCAGGAGATCAAATTGGTTGGTTCTTTTGTCTTAGGTGTGGTATGGACAGGACTTTCGTTGCTTTAATATGCCATCTTTTCCATGTGGGATTCCTGAGAAGCTGCAAAATCCCCAATTTCTTCTGTACGAAAAGAAAAAAAACTGTGGGGATGTCTACTTTTGCAGTTTCTTTTGATTGGAAATAAGGGAAAATTTTACTGTTGGTTCTAAAGATGATATTCTCAGGGAACATCAAAACGTGTATTTATAACATTACTTGTTGCTAAGAACCAGTGGTTCAGAGTTGTCATACTTTTGTTGCAAATTATGCATGTAATTACTGGTCTGATGCATAAATATAGTTTTGTCTGATGCCGTGGACGTGTGGCAAGGGTTGTAGGGTCATGAATGATTTCTCAGGTTATAAAATTATTTTTTTAGTCATATTTTTTTAGTCATACTTTTTTCACCAGTGATGCTTCATGATCAGTCGCTCAAAACAATAGGCACTTGATACTTATAAAGATATGGCTAGAGTGGTATTGTGGTAACAAAACATAGGGTAACAAGGATCTTAATATACCTGGGAAGAGAAAGATGGTAAAAATCTTGTAAAAACTGGGAAGACTGGAAATTCAGTAAAATATTTCTAACAGTTTTACTCTTGTTTCCTGATTACAATCTACAAATTCCAAAAACTAGTCAAGTGTTTGACATTTATCAGTATTCTTATCGCAGTAAATATAATGCAGGGTGAATGTTGTTTGTTCAGTGTGATTTGAATCTGGAGTTGCAGCAACAGTAATTGAGAAAAATGTTTTGTTTTCTCTCTGTTCCAATATGGCACCAGTGACATGACAACTAGAAATGTGTTCATTGTGAGCATCGCATATCAGATAATGCACATGTAAACTCTTTCCAGACACTTGTTGGTATCTGACCTTGCTTATGTATTGGATCATTGTAGAAATAAGGGTACAAATATTCACAAGAGATTTTCTTGGTTTGTATCTGCAATTTCCTGAGCGGAACCTCTGACTGCCAAGCCTCTTTGACCAAGAAATAATATCACATCAAGTAACATGAGAGCTCCAATGCAAGTTGGCTATTCTACAGATGAACAGAAAACATTACGTCTCCACTACCAAGCACTCTTCCATGTCATTTCACTCCTTCACTTTCATGATTCTCCCATCAAAAGTATTTAGAAATGGGAGTATTCCATTTGAGGTCTGCTCTTGGATGAAAAATATTTTCTATGTACTCATTTTTCATTCATTGAGGGTGATTTGAATTTCAAAACAGAATATTTTTCTACAGCCTCTTAGGGGAGAGAATGAAATTAAATATTGGGGTGTGAATCTAGTTTGACAGGCTGTAGTTGATAAATTCAGCACTACCCTATGAAGTATTTGGTACCAACATTTTCAGAGGCTCCCGTAACTCTTCTGTGAACCATTGGACTTAAGGGACCTGCCAGAATGTTTGTTTCTGAGTCCACACATTTGTAGGAATGTCCAATTTCTGTGTAGTACTGTGATGTGTTGTTGAGTTTGCGTACTATCTGACCACACAGGCTGACAGTTGGTGTTAGAAATGTATATTTCTGCTGTATTTCTACAGAACCGAGCACTGTATGTTTTGTGGAAGGAGCTTCTTATCTTTCCCTTCTTTGTGGGTGGCAAAGTCAGTGAAGGTATTATACTACAATATTTGCTACACTTCTAGTCATGGATGTATATGTTCACTGATGACTTATTATGAAAGAGAACTTATGTCTGTGTCTTGTAAGTAGATTGTTCAGAAAAATTAACATTCTGACCATTTCTTTACATCAAAAACTGTTTCTACATTTCTCATAGCTACCACAGCTAACACTAAGTATCAATGGCTGGACATGTCTGGCATTGCAGTAATAGGCTATAAAAACCAACCTTGCTAACTAACCTGTGTGTCTGTTAATGCAAAACCATGTGAAAATCCTGACTGTAGTTTTAGATTAGCCCTCACAAATGTACAGATACTGTATCCAAAGATAATGTACATACAATAACACATCATGTCCTCTTGATTTATGTGGGATGCCATTGCCTTTGCTCATAAAATTTTTCCCACTAAGCCTTTCTCTACAGTCTGTTCCCAGACCAATGTGTTTGTCATTCTGCCTCATCTTCTATAGGGAGTTCAACAATGAACTCCCTTGCCCAACCTGCCACCCACACTCATGGTCCGATGTACCACCAATTCTGGATGATCCATGCACAAGAAAGAAATGTGCTCAGGTAGCCATGAACATTAGAAGATCATTGCAACATGGAAGGAACAACATAATACTCAGCAAGTGGAACAGCTTCCTAGCAAAAGTAATGTGTAAATAGTCCTGACAGGCTGTAATGTTGTCACTAAAGAGAATCATTCATGAAGGTGCAAGTAGGGCACTGCAAGGTGCACCGGTGATGTCCTAGATTCCAATGTTGTGTGCTGTACTCAGGGGTAAAGTTGTCACTGTAACAGCAGCAAAAAATATGAAAACTGTTATTCCCATGGAGGAGATGGCAGTGCCATCAAGGAGGTGCAGACCTGGAAGAAAAATACAGCAATCAGGCCAGGACATCTTGAAGGAGGGATTGTGTGGTGTAATGACACTGGCAGGAAGATACCAGAATGAAGGGATGAAGTGGCACAAGACAGGCACAAGATAAAACAGGTAAGAATGAGCCAAAGAATCACAGAACATGAGAAAACAAAAGTGTATAGTCATCTGCAACCCAAAGGAAACAAAAGCAATGTTTTTTAAACATGGAGCAGAACCATCAAGCTTGGTGTGGAAGCACATGAACACAGATCGGAATGCTACCTGATGGAACACAAGACAATGGAAATAAATTTTCAGAGACAGGAAAGTAAGGAAACGTGCACAAGAAGAGAGATGTTCCTGAATAGGCGAGAAGAATAGAGCTTCATTGCAACACACACATTGTACACGGTAACATGCAGCAAATGAAACAGCTTTCCAGTGAAGGCAAGGTAGACATTGTCCTGATCCACTAAAAGATTGGCACTAATATGAGAACTATTGTTGAAGCTTACATTCCTGCACTCTGTCTTGTAACAACTGACAAACACTGCTGTAGGCACCATCAGTATAGGCTGCACTTGAAATACCAATATTGTGTGCTGCACTGCTGGGAATATAGTCACAGCGCTCCAAAGTAGATAATTGGAGTTGTGCCTGGAACTTGGATTGGGTGGTGCTCCACTCTGCAGTGCCCTATAAAGGCTGACCATTGGAGTAATGCTTGAAAGTTCTCTAGTGTCACATGGCTCATGGATGGGAACTATACCGTGGCTGTCACAGGCAAGATCATAGGCATTGATTTTGGATTTCAGGCTCCTTAACATGGCAGCAACAGACAGCTGTCTGTTGTGTGGTGTAAGGATGGATTTTAAGGCAGCAGTCAGATGGTACATCACCCACTTGCACCTCAATCCTATTGTGTCTCCTATTCCGTCATGTTGTCATAACCATCCGCTTTTCTTCCTGCCCCACTTCTACAAAGAATCCAGCTGAGAAATACCCCACCCATTTGCCACTCATTCTCCTGGCTGCATCTACTCATCAGTAAGTAAAGAAAGGAGAGTTACATTGCATGTGTTTGGTGTGGCAATTTTACTGTGTGAACAGCAAAAATCTTGTAAGCGATAAACATTTTTCCTATAACTATGTGTTGGGTATACCTGAGAAAAATTCATGATAGTTTGAATTGTGGGTGAAGCTTTTTGCTAGTCACTATGTTCTCTCTTTGCAAAAGACTGGATTAATATAGTGTGAGTATATGCCTGCAGTGAGCGAGGCTGCTTATACAGTCTTATTCACTGTTTGTAACTGTAGAACTTGGCACAGTGAGTTAACTCTGCAACATAAGGTTGTGTGTTTTAATAGGCAGATGACTACAGGATTTAAAATTTTAAAATTTGTTCAGTAATGTTTTGAAATGTTGATGGTAAACGTTTGTTTGCCTTGAAGGTCTTCAGATAGCCAGCCTCCAACTGGAGTAAAGTTCTGGCTTTCTGGAAGTTTGTTAGTAATGTTGATTCTTGTGCATAATTGAGTAGATTAGATGCTGATCATTCACTTATCAGTAGGGATTTGAAAAGACTGACATAAATGATTCAATTCTCTTTCATTTTGTGTTGAAACAATCTTATTTTATTTGGTTGCTTTAGGTTTGCAGGTAAAATGTTCGTTGCATTAACTGCAAATTTCTTTTTCTGTCAATCAGGACCTCTTCAAGAGGAGCTGTCCCCGATACTAGGGAAGAGGGGACAGTCGGGCAGCACCCCTGAGCCTGGCAGAGCACATGTGAGTTTCACCAGGACCAAGAAAGTTAGATTTTGTAGCATATAATTCACATCACATTGCTTCCTGACCTCTTTCCACAAATCTAATCAGCCCAGAGGTTTCAGCCATTACAATAATTCCTGATTTTGTGTGCTGCCCTGCACACTTCCAACTTACTTAATGAAGTAAACCCCTTTCTGCTCATCCTATTTACCACAACTTCAGTAACATTATGTTTAAGCTCATGTATCACAGTTTGTGCAGTGTAATGTAAAAGTAACTTTGTAGCTATGTAGTATTCAGATAGGTCTCTGGTACATGAAACAGAATCAAATGGTGATTCTTTTGACAATCCGCCAGTTCTTGTACTGACTTATTTATGCTGACAGGTGTCCCTCCAGCAATGACTCTATGATCAACACAGCTGCTGTCTGTCATAAAAAATTCACTGTATAGTGTCTGCCACAAGGAGTGCAATTCTAAAGGCAAGGGCTCATTCCACATTAACTTACATTGCCATAGTCAATGTCAAATATCTTGCATGTGCTCACAATGGGCCTAATTAATCCAAATGAATAAAAATGTGATGAAGTGACAAACAATACAGAGCATTTTATGAAGCTGTAGACATCAGGGGCTGGTTTGACACTGTTCACAAGATGCTGGATGCTAGAGTGAACTTAAAGTTTTAACGTCCTCATTGCTGTCAAGCAGTAGAGGTAATTGTGTTTCTTGCGCTACTGAGGGGATATTTTTGAGTAGTCACACTGTTGCTGCACCATTTCTATAATGAGGATCCACCTTTCATAAATATCCTTGTGAGATCTTGCTGGAGCTTGATTGCTGCCCCTACTGAATCACCACGAAAGATTGTCCACAGTGAAACAATTAGTGATGATGTTTGCTGCTTCAATGTGGTCACTCTCTTTGTGAGCTGGTTGAAACAAACACCATTCTGCAAGAAAGGTTGCACAAGCCGTTTGTCATGTGACTGTCTTCAGTTGGTATTCCTGAAGTGTTGCACATACCACTATTCCACAATATTTGTTGGTAAGCATGATCTTCACCTGCTACCAGAACTTGTCAATATGTCTTCTCTATATCTGCTGTGAAGGCAATGCAGTGCATTCAGAAACACAATATTATGGATTACAATTCCTGTTGAATGATTGGTCCTGTCATTAGCAAACTGTTTAGTTACTAATCCATGTTCAATATGGTAGAAAAATCAAACACTACTCTCAGTCAGTAGTCGATCTGCCTTCCTCAGAGACAGTACTATGCACCATGTAACACAAAATGGCATCTGTAATGACTACTGGTTGCTAAGTCTTTGTACTCCCTCATAAACTTGGCATAGCTTTCTTTAAACTTTGGTTGTCTCACAAGTTTCTATTCAGTCTGAGAGAAGCATTTTGCTGCAGTGTGAAAAGAATTGAGTACTGACTCATCTCTTTCCAAAACAGAAGACAAACATTGAACCTGCCTGTGGAATCTATATTTGTGTGTTTTTGCATTGCTGCTCTTCTCATCATTGCAACATTATTTAGTTCTTCTGTCTCCAAGAATCTGTTCAAGGAAGTTTGAGCATCAGTGTAAGTTTTTGCAAAGCATAACATGACTGAACACCTCGATGAAATGTGCTCTACCATTTGATACTGCTGTGATCATCCTGCTGTGTAAGGCGTGTGACCTTGAAGCGGACTTAGCAGCTGAGTGAGGCAGCTGGGCAACACGGGCCCTAGTATTACTAGGCCCGTGTTGCTGGAAAATCAAGATTGCGCAACACTGATAAGGCACGCTGGCTCTGTGCGCGCGAGTGGGGGCCGGAAGTTCCTACGTCATGGTGCTTGATAACTGTGTCGAGAGGCAGCAGCATGCTCATTCGACTCGAGGCAGCCGCATGAAGCACACAGCCATGCTGTACCGCCGCAGAAGAAACATGAGGAGGAGCAGACTTCCAGTGACCAAGACAGTGGACACTTTCAGTTTTGTTCCTAATAATGTTGCTCAAGAAGAGCTACTGACTGGTCCTATCACATTTGTTGGATGCAAGATTACCTTTTCATGTACTACTGAAGCACAGGATGATCACTTCCTATGGAGACAATCCTTGCCTTCTAATAGCAACTTAGATTTGTCTCCAATGACCTAAGTGCTTGGCATTGGAGGGAGACTGCTGTTTGTTCCCAGGTGTGCTGTGCCATGGTTGTACTGTAGTCTTGTGATCTGCAATGATTCACATTTATTTTTGAGGAAAGCACTCTCTCTTCAGATGACATGGAGCTATTGGGACTCAGACTGGCTTCAGATTTTGTTCTTACAGACTGGTCAACTTTTTCTTTCAGGGGCTGAAACATAATCATGTCTTGCAGGGATGCATCTAGTTGTAATGCCACCAGTGCATGCACAATTGCCTTGTTAAGCAGTGCATAAAATGCACTTGCACATGCCCTTGTCATTGATGGGAGTGCTAAGTTTCTTCCCACGTGTTGATGCAAGAAACTGAGTGTTATTGTATCTGTTGCAAACCATATTAAAGGCCACATTAAAGTAAGTGCTAGTCACTAGAATATGAGCAGTGGCATTGTGAGTTTCACATTACTTAACTAAGCAAATGATAATGCTTAGCAGTGCCCTGTAATTCCTCATTATTTACCACAAGACTCAAAAATGTCATAAAAATGCCTGAACTGCATTACATCATCATTAAATGGTGGCAGTTAAGTGATGGGCAACTTGATGGTACTTTTGATGTACTCAAGTCAGATCCACCATCTAACGGAACCTTGTCACATGCATTGGCACAACACACTCACTGCAGTCTCGGGCAACTGACACCACTCTCATACCATTACATCCTACCCTGGATTTTCATTGTTTGAATGTAGGTCTCTAATAAGACCTCGATGGTTCATTGTAATAAGAAGAATTATGTTTCTTTTAGTGAGGATTTCTTCATATTGTGCTCTGCCATAATTAATTATTGTTTTTGAGACAGCTGACACCTGTGAACAGCTCATTAGCAGGTTCATATGGGTAGATCCACAATATAAACCCTGGAACCAGATCATACCTTTTGGCAGATTGTTTAGCTTTTGCTAAACAGATAATTTTTAATAACATTCAAAACGATAAATTACTAGCTTGCAGGACATGGCTGATAATATTTATTTCACTGATATTGCGAAAAAGTTGGCACAAGTTGCAAATTACATAAAGGATTTATTGGTAAACACTAAAATATATTTAGTGTGGACAAGGTGGATTGCCACTTGACCCTTTTTCAGAGACAAAAAGAGTTCAGATTATTGCTGGTGATCATGGTGAGAATGTAACAATAGTTGAATGTGGAGATGCTGCAATTGCAAGTATCCCACCTATAATTCTGTTCAGAGGAATGCTGTGTAAAAATGAAAAGCATTAAAAGTTCTGTGATGACACCTGTTTCAAAATGACAGAAAAAGCTCAATGACAGCCAGTATCCTTGCAAAACCTTCCTACTTCTTAATGGAGCTAAATCACATCAGGATGCCTAGTATTGTTGCTGCTGCTTAAGAAAACCAAATATTCTATTGCCTATAAAGGAATTAAATGTGAATGTATGCCAATTGATAAATGTGTTTTCAAAACATGTGAATATTCTGGGACGTTGGTGACCTAATTCCTGGACATCTGGAAAAGTTAAGAGTTATAGATGCGATATTTGTAAGTGCCTGGCTGAGAGAAATGACACAAATGAGCCTGACTGCTGTTTCGAAGAAACAGAAATCTTTCCTTCCAATCTCGTAAGTGATTCAAAAGTCTAGATTTGCACCTTCAGTTTTTACTGAGCATTCTATTGAAACAAATTTCAGCCATGATGCATCAAACTTACCATGTGATGATTCAGCAGTTGACAGTTCTCCCTAAGCTATTGATCTAATGTAGGGGGTACTCAATAGAATCACGCAGGGAATACTACAAAGTAGTAGTAGTAGTAGTAGTAGTAGTAGTATTTAGTAGTATGGTATTCTGCCTTACAGCAGCTCTTATCATGGATTAAGCCTCTTCCACTTTTGTCTGTCTATAGCCAGTCTTTTCATTTCTGAATATTTGCCACCTTTCATATTGTCCAACATTGGATATCTTCTTTTTCCTCTTCCCCTTGTTCCCTCCACTATTCCTTCTATTCCTTCCTTCAATAAACAGTCCCTCCTTAAACAATGTCCAATCCAGTTCCGTTTTCTCTTTCAGCTGACTTTGAGCATGTTTCTTTCTTCTCCAACTCACCTTAATACTTCTTCATTCCTTACTCGGTCTTCCCAGTTCACTTTTTCCTTTCTTCTCCATATCCAGATCTATAGTGCCTCCAATCTTCTTTCATCTTCCTTCCTCAATGTCCAGGTCTTTGCACCATATAGTGCAATGCCCCAGATGTGACATTTGGCAAGTCTTTTCCTCAGATTTTTGATGAGTGGTCCATAAAGTAATTTGTTTCTTCTTGAATCCTTGTTTTGCCATTGCAATTCTTTTCCTAATTTCTGTTGAGCAATACATATCATCCATTATTGCAGTTTCCAAGTAATTGAAGTTATTCACTTTCTTTATTTCCTCTCCCCCTATTTTCATACAGAGTTTTGTCCCCTTTTCTCCAATTACCATGCTTCTTGTTTTCTTCTTGTTAACTTTCATTTGATGTTCTTCTAATTTTGTGTTTAGATTATATAACATTTGTTCCATCTCTCTTGTACTCTCTGCCATCACAACCATGTCATCTGCAAATCTTATACACTCCACTCTCCGACCCCCTATGTAAACTCCTCCCCTTCCATCAAAACTTTCATTAATAATTTCCTTGAGGTATATACTGAACAGTGTTTGTGATAAGCAACCACCTAGTCTTACACCTCTTCAGAGTTCAATTTCTTCATTCATCACACCTCCTACTTTTACTCTTGCTCTCTGGTTCAAATATAGATTTTAATTAGCCATCTATCCATTCAGTCAGCTCCACGTTTCCTTAAGATTTCCATCAGTTTGTCCCATCTGACAGTGTCAATAGGCTTCTCAAGATCAATGAATGCAATATATACCTTCCTTTTCCTCTCCATGTACATTTTCCCTATCACCTTTAGTAGCCCAATGGCACCTGTAGTCCTCACTCCTCACCTGAAACCAAATTGTTCATCTCCTAGTACGCAATTCAACTGTCCACATAGCTTTGTGCTGAGCATCCTCAGCAAGACTTCCGCTGCATGTGTATCAGGCACACTGTTCTATGTTTCTCACACTTTTTGCTGTTCTTTTTCTTTTCTACTGGTATTAAGATTCTTTCTGTAAAGTCCATTGGCTATTTTCCTGTCATGAATATTTGATTACACAATTCAATCAACTCCCTTTTCCCTTCTTTCTCCAATGACTTTATAGACTCTTAAATCTCACTAGTTAGTATTGCATTTCCTTTGTCATCATCTGCAACTTCATCTTCTTCTTCTATCCCAATGTCTTCTTCACTTGGTCGGCTGTTTACAGCATATAGCCATTTTATATATTCTCCCATCTTATCATAATTTCTTGGGGTTCACTCACCATTTTACCATCTGCTGCCTCTACTTCCTTCAGTCCATTGTCGTTTCTCTTTTCCCCTGAATGTCAAATCCATTGCTTCTTTGTACATGAAATCATATTTTCCTTCTTTCTCTAATTTCACTGTCTTGTCACACTCTCCTGTCAGCCATTTGTCCTTTGCTTCTTCTGTCTCCCTTCTTAATTCATTATTTAAACTACTGTAGTTATGCTTCCCTTCTTCTGTGTCTACAGTTTTCCATTTCCTGCAATCACCGATCTTGGTTATCATAACTGGTGTTACCCGTTCTTTTTTTATTATTTTCCTCTCCTTGACTCAGTGTTTCCTGAGCTGCATTTTTGATCCTATTTTTAAAACGATCCTGCCTTCCTTCTGTGCATTCCATTTCCTGACTTTACATTATGATTTCACAATATGCATTCTCCAATTTTTCACAATTGCCTTTGTCTTTGTTTCTCAAAGTTAATGTGATCTCTCTTCTGTCCTTCCCAGGTTCCTTTCAATTAAAGTAGAACATCAGCTATTACTAATATATGATCTGAATAAGTATCTGTCCCTGGATAGCTTTTGAGACTCTTTAGGCAATTTTGGTGTCTTTGTTGTATCATTATGTAATCAATTTGATATCTTTTGTTGTCAAATCGAGGTATCCAAGTACACTGTCATCTTTTGTGGTTACCAAATATAGTATTTCCAACTACCATGAAATTTTCATTGCAGTATTCCAAAAGCATTTGCCTTTTCTCATTTCTTTCACCCAGTCCATATTTTCCCTGAGCTTCTCCTTCTGGTCCTTCACCTACTACCACATTCCAATCACCCATTATAACAATACATGCATTTCTTTTCTCTCTCTGCTAAGTTTTCTATCATCTCACAACATTCTTATACCTCTTCATCTGAATGATTACTTGTTGGCATATAGACCTGGATGATAAGTAAGTCTTTCTTTTTCTCTCTGTCTCATCATCAATATTCTTCCACCAACATATTTAAACTTGATTACCTTGTCCTCCACCTGTCAAAATTTCAACCTTATTCATTCCATTTTTATCTTCACCTGAATAGTACAATCAGAAGTCATCACTTTCTAGTTTTCCACAACCACCCAACTCACCTCACACATACAGAGTATACCCAATTCGTTTCTTGTCACTTCATGTTTGCCATTTTCTAATTTCCCTTCCTGGAGAAGGGTTAAAACATTCCAACTACCAATCCTCAATAAGTCTTCCTTCTTCTCCTTCGTTCCTTTTCCATTTTCCCAAATCTCAGGACTCCTCATTGTATTCGCCCCCTGGAGAACCAATTGAGGGGAAGCTTTACCTCTGGAATATTTTACAAAGAGATCAAGCCCATGAACATCTAGGGAAGTAATTCCAGTAGTGATTTCCCATTTCCTTCCACTGTCCTCCATATCCTGTCTCTACAAAAAAGGAAAAAATCAGCGGTTCTACATGTAAGCAATGCAGAAAACGTGTGGTAAAAGGAATCTTATGCGTAAAGTGCAATTTTTGGCTTCATGAGAAGTGCGCAAAAGTGAACCTGAAATTCATTAGTGACGAAGTTCCGTGGACATGCACCGACTGTTTGCAGTGGGAAACATCAGAACTTGTAAGTACCATAAAGTCAAAAGAAGAAATAATTAAAGTGTTACAAAGTGATATCGGAACTCTCAAAAAAGAGATTCAGTCTCTGAAAGAAGAAAACGCAAAGCTAAAAAGTGAATCGGCAAGCTGCGTATGTGGAAACCCATTACTGAACAAAACAAACAAATGTGAGGACTCTTTTGTGCAAACTCCGTTCGCGAGCAAAAAACAAAACCTTGAAAACTTGCATGTGCATATTCCCGCAAAAACAATGGCAGAAAGCGAAACGTGAGGAAATTCAATAATCTCGCGCGTGCAAACTCCGTTATTGGGAAGTAAACAAACCTGTGTAAACTCGCATATGCAAATCCCAGTGAAAACAGTGGCGGAAAACGATTCGTGCGGTAAATCTGTAAGCAAATATAAGTGGAAAACTGTGACGTATAAGAAAAAAGATAAATGTGAAAGAAATCCAGCAAAACAGATCGACAAAAGTGATTTCTTTGTTATCGGCGATTCCATGTTAAAAAATGTAGTGGTTCCGAACTGTAAAGTCGATGTTCGCCCTGGAATCCGACCACAGCAGATTGTGAAACATTTCAACAACATTAGGAACACGGAAAAATCCAACCAAAACAACAATGATTCCAACACAAATTTTAAAGGCGTGATAATTCACGTAGGGACAAACTCTATTAGAAGCAGCAGACAAGAAGAAATCATAAATGATATTCGTAATGTAATTCGATCAGCCAAAGGTTTGTTTACAAGCTCCAGAATTGTTATCAACGGAATTCTACAAAGAAGATCGGTGAGTAACGCGTATACAAACAAAATAAACACCGGCATTAGGGAACAGTGCGACGAACTTGGTGTTGTGTTTGTTGACCCAAATAAATTTCTCGACGACAAATGTCAGGGTAGGGATGGCCTGCACCTAAACAGACTAGGTGCAATGACTTTCAGTAAAATGCTCCTGGATTTATGTAAAATTATAAAAAATAAGGGAAACTAATACGGTCTGCAGGGGATGAGTATCCAAGAATAACATATGCAAACAAAAAACGTGAGTGTAATCGTAATAAGGAAGCAGTTGAACCAAAACAGAACGACATTAAAACGAAAAAAAGTGGGAATGCAAATAGCGGTGGAAAAAATTACTTAACAGTTGTTCACCAAAATATATGTTCCCTAGCAAATAAGACCCAACAGCTAGAAGTGGAGCTGGAGTCTACAGAGTGCTCAGTTGTTTGTCTCACTGAGCATTGGTGCAATGAGGCTGAAATTAATCAGTTAGTCTTGCAGTCTTATAATTTAGCGTGTGCATACTGTAGGACTTCTATGAAGTGTGGAGGGTGTTGTATTTATGTAAAACAAAATTATCAGTATAAGACCAGAAGCGATTTATGTGTAATCAGTGAAGAGCAACATTTTGAACTGGCAGCAGTTGAAATCAGGGACCAATACAGGTGTAGGAATTTGATTATCTTATGTATATACATATCTCCTAGTGGAGACTTCAATATTTTTTTCTCCAAACTTAATCATGTTCTTGACAAGATATCCACTCCAAAGAACCACATTCTCATATGTGGAGACCTAAATGTGGATAAACTGAATCCTGATTCTACATGGGACTCATTACAAAGTCTTGCTCAAAGTTTCAATTTAGTTCCAATGGTTAACAGTGGAACCAGAATAACAAAATACTCAAAGACAGCTGTTGATCAGGTATTAACAGATTTAGGCAAAGAAAACTGTGAGGTGGTGGTAGCAGAGCTAGGATTATCTGATCACTCAGCTCAAATCTTTAATATACAAGTGGCTCCAGAAGAAACAAAGAAAATGCTTATTTACAGAAGAATTTTTTCTAAAAAAAATAGACATGAGTTTGCCAAGCAGATAGCAGGACAAACATGGGACTCAGTATACTCAGAGGTAGATGCAAATGAAAAATTCATAAATTTCATGACATTGTTTAAATTAAATTTTGAAGAAACATTTCCTAAAGTATTATGTCCATTACCAACAGCAGGAAAAAGCAAGTGGGTCACAAATGGAATCAAAAAATCATCTGAAACACTAAAGTACCTGAGCTCCATTAAACACAGCCAAACTAATCCTGCTTTCTCACTCTTTTATAAAAGATATAGGAAAACATATAGGAAAATATTGTTTGCAGCAAAGAGAGCTCATAACTCCAAAATAGTGCACTCTGCTGAAAACAAAAATAAGGCAGTATGGAAGATTGTGAAGCAGGAAACTGGTACCAGGAAAATGAATCTGTCAAACTTGAAAATCAAAGAGGAAGGGACTTTAATAAAAGACCCAATATATTTGGCAAACTATATAAATGATTATTTTAGTAGCATAGGAATAAAATTACAGGAAAATTTTCTAACAGCCCCTCAGGTCAAAAAGCCAAATAATGGTGTATCACACTCAATGGTGTTATTCCCTACAACACAGGAAGAAGTCTATAAAGCAGTCAGCAAACTGAAAAACAAAAACTCAGCTGGTCTGGATGAAGTCCCCATTTTTATAATTAAGGACTGTATCAAGAGCCTACTTCCACTTTTAATTGATATTATAAATCAATCTTTCAAGCAGGGCTACTTTCCAGACTATTTAAAATATGCAAAATTACTACCTCTCTTCAAAAAAGGTGATGCAGGAATAATTGAAAATTATAGGCCAATTTCTCTACTATCATGCTTTGCAAAAATATTAGAAACTATTATGAAAGATAGGCTAATCAGTTATTTAAATAAATACAACTTACTGTCTGTTGACCAGTTTGGATTTCGATCAGGGAAAAGCACAGAATCAGCAACAGCACACCTCACAAAACACATTCTAGAAGCATTAGATGAAGGGAACTACACAACAGGTATATTTCTTGATCTAACTAAAGCATTTGATACAGTAGACCACAACATATTGTTAAATAAGTTAGATGAACTTGGAATTAGGGGACTTGTGAAAAAGTGGTTCCAGTCATATCTAAAAAATAGAAGACAGATAACTGAAATCTCACATATTTCAAGTTGCTCAAACTATATTGTAAAGTATACTTCAGACCCAAATTATGTAAATATAGGTGTCCCACAGGGTAGTGTCCTTGGCCCAGTACTATTCCTCATTTACATAAACAACTTTCCACAGAGCATCAAGCATGGACATACAATATTGTTTGCAGATGACTCAAATGTTCTAATCAGTGACAAATCACCAGATGCACTAAAAGAAAAAGTCAAACAAACACTAAACAGTGTACGTGAGTGGGCATCCAATAATAAACTAACACTAAATCTTAAAAAAACAAATGCTGTTAACTTCTATGTCTGCAAAAAACCACACTTTAACAACTTTAAGTTAAACAATGAAACTATAGAATGTGTAGACTACACAAAATTTCTTGGTATGCATATTGACAGTCAGTTAAAGTGGGAAGAACATATTAAAATACTTAGTAGCAGAATCGCTACAGCATGCTATGCTCTGAGAATTCTGACTGCAGTTTGTGATATACATGTGTCAGATCTGTATATTTTTCTTATATCCACTCTGTTATTACCTATGGAATAATATTTTGGGGAGTCAACAGTAAAAATATTCAAATAGTTTTCAAATTACAAAAAAGAGCAATTCGTATAATAACCAAGAGTGGCAGTAGGGCTCACTGCCTTGAACATTTCCAAAAGCTGGAAATCCTAACTGTCCCCTGTGAATACATTTTTCAAAGTGTTATGTATGTAAAAAAAAATATTGACTGCTATATGAAAAATTCATTAGTACACAGCTATGAAACTAGAAACCAATTCAATCTGCATCTAGAGAGGAAAAATAAAGTTAAAACTCAGCAGAGCTTGTTGTACAATGCTGTTAAATTATATAATAAATTACCCCAAAAAATAAGAGATATTGACACAATCGGACAGTTCAAAACAAAACTAAAATTTTTTTTATTAAATAAAAGTTATTACGCAGTAACGGACTATCTGAATTAAAACATGTAGTGTAATTAAAGTAGCCTGCATTGTAATACATGAGGAAATAATTATGATATGTAATCAAAAATTGTACAGTACTATAAGAAAATTACAAATTACACATGGATATAAAACTAATTTAAGATACCTCAAAAATGTGTGTAAATACTAATTTTATGTGTATAATTGTAGGTATATTGTATTGTATATGATTTTGCTGACGAAATCCACACAATGTAAATTGTTACATGGATTAATAAAGAAATCAATCAATCAATCAATCCTGTCAGCTTGCTGACCCAGTTCACCACTGGGGTTGGTTACCCAACCGTCCACTGGGTTGCTCAGCTTAACAGGACCATGATGTGTAGGTTGGATTGTGGAGAATTAAGATGAGAGAGGCTAAGAGAACTCTCTTGTTGCGTTCTTGTATTTGAATCTCACCCCCATTTTTAGCCAGAGTCACAAGGTTGTAGCAGTGATCGGCCCAAGTAATCTCTCAGGCCTACCAAAGGATGACAGATAACTTCACTTCTCCTGATAATGAGGATGACCTATAAAATAAAGTTACAGATTGCGTTATCAACTTAACCTGGAACTTTCATTTTTCTGCTTGCATAATTATTTTCCTCTGTAAATTCTAACTGAAATTAGTATTCTTTAAGTGAGGGCCATGTGATGAATAACTCTGTTATTTATACCGGAACAACTATGAAGTTCATAATTCACCTTCTCTACCCATCAAAGAGAGAGAGAAATTGACTGGCTAGTACCGTAGGAGGATTGCCATGAATTTCTAAATTAAAGAGTCAGAATGTACTGGCCTCCAAGTTCCTTGCTGTATAATGTCGAGAGTTACAGAAGGGATAGATTGGTGCTCATTGTAAATGTGACACATGACCTACTACAGGAAAGTGGAACACCCTGCACAACATGGAGATAAACATAACACGCCCAATTTCAATGGCTGCTTCACAACCCAGGCAATCTGTGTTGTCACATACACCACCAGCTTTTCTGAACTCTGGATACTAGAGTTACCCTTAAAACACATACTCTGCTCCTGAAACCATCCCTGCCTCAACCTACAGTAACCTACTGTCTCCCTTCTTCTGCCAAAATGTTCCCTCCCACCCTCACCCCACTGTTCTACCATCTCCCAATTCACATCCCCACTTTGCACGGCTCTCTGCAAGTGCACCAACCAGTCCCTTCTCCTTTTGTGTGCTCCTTTCCTTTCTGCTCAATTTTTTCCCTTCCTTTCCTCCCTCCCTCCCCCCTCCCCCCTCCCTCCCCCCAATCCTTCCTCCCTCCCTCCCACCCAAACTCCCTCACAATTCTAAACCAGATAGCCTCATCTGCCACCTCTAGTCCCTGCACACTCTGCTAAGTTGCACTGTTTCCTCCTTTTCAACCTGTGTGGGATGTCCCTCTACCTGCTCTGCTCCACTATGAATTGTTAGTTCTGTTTAATGTATTGGTCTGGCCTGAGCAGCTAGAGATTTGGTGTGGTGGTGGTGGTGGTGGTGGTGTAGCTTCTTTTTCAGTAGTTGTAGTGGCAACTGCCTGTAGCACAAGTTTGTTCTTGTAACATCTGTGAATATGGACTTGATGTGCTGGTACCATGAACAGCTGAAATCGTGGAGAAACTACAGCCATTTTTTTCTTGTTGCTGTGTAGCTCTTCTGTGTGACTTAACCCATCAAACCCAATTTATTTTTAGTCATTATATATTCTGTATTTTTGGGAAACTGTGTCCTCGCAAAAAGGTACTAGTAACACTTTCTATCATGATGATCTCATTGTTGGGCACCCATGAGATTCGCACACACAAGGGGACAAGAGTAAGTGTTCAAACTCAAAGGAGTGTTTCCGGAGTCACTCGGCAGCAATTCCGGAGATGTGGAGTGTCGCATTTACCTGCTGGAATTGCTGAAGTCTGTTGGAATGCACAATGGACATGAATGGATGCAAGTGATCAGCCAGGATTCTTAAGTACATGTCACCTGTCTATCACATCTAGACATATTAGGGGTGTCCATCCCTGGTATTTGAACGGTCAGTTCAACAGAATATCATGCTTAACGGCCCAGGTTCGATTCCTGGCTGTGTCGGGGATTTTCTTTGCTCAGGGACTGGATGTTGGGTTGTCCTTACATTCATAATTTCATCCCCATCAGCACACAAGTCACCAAAGTGGTGTCATCTCGCAAGACTTGCACCAGGCTAACTGTCTACTTGATGGGAGGCACTAGCTACGTGGCATTTCCATATCAGGGGTTCAATATCACTCAAATTGCACATGCCCCACACCATTACAGAGCTCCCACCTCCTGTCTTGTGGAGTCTATGTATCCGTGAGGTTGTCTCCATACCCACACTCTTTCATCCACTTGATACAGCTTGAGATGACTCATCCAACAAGGCAACAAGTTTCCAGTCAAGTCCAAGACCAAGGTTTGAAGTGCAATTACTGATGTAGACATACAATGGATTTTCACTTTTATATAACTTGTTGAACACAAACCAAACATCATGGTAAAGAATAGAAACACTAGAACCAATAATTCACAGTATCATTCAGTTGCTGGCCTAATTAAGCAAAATGATGCAACAAAATACTTGATTATATTCCAACAGGTCTCATCTGTCACAAGTGCCAAACTATTAGTTTACTTTCCATTACCATGCTTGTGTATGACCCAGTGCAATATAGACACTGTGAAGTGCAGATCCACAGACAATTTTATGGCAAAAAATGTCCAATTTCTTCACAGGATTTACATTATAATTCAGGTCACACATGGTTTGTACTGAACGAGAGTTCTAGCATACTGTATATCATGTGGATGCATGTGCAATAATTTACAAGCAAATTAACAACAGACTAATTGCTCCAAAAAGAAACAATGAGAAAGGGAAGATCAGGAAGGTGATGGTGAGGTGAGCAGTCTTGCGATGGACCATCATAGCAACAATAGTTTGGAGCACAGAGGAGTGAAGATGTCATGGGAGGGCTTTGAACACCTGCAAGGCCCTAATTACTAGTGACAAACATAACAAATAAACATAGATGAACAAATACACCATTGGCTGTCATCACTCATGACTTGGGTACAAATCAAACTGCTGATGTCTGCTTCACTGCGATATCCTTTTGGTGCTGATGGTGAATGGATGATTGTAACTGAGGTATTGTCAAAGGTGGTTGACTTACATACAACAAATAGCATATTGATCAAGTTTTGATTTTGATCGCATCATGCTAATAATGTTGAAAACAATTAAAGAAATTTTCTTGCCCAAATGGCCTGACCTCTAGTGTAAGCTGTTAAGGATCCGGCAAACATCTGAAGTATGCAGATGAATTGACTTTCGATCAATGCAGGTCATGTATCTGACACATTAATGAATTTCTAGGTATCCTCCATTCACACAAATACTATTATTTGGTGGGGACAGGTAATGTTAAAGTTATACAAATTCATCTCAAGGTCCCCCTGCAGGTACGGGGGTTAGAATGGGCCCACAGTATTCCTGCATGTCATAAGAGGTGACTAAAAGGAGTCTCAAATGCTTCAACCTGTATGTGATGGTCCCCTCTCGGGTTTGACCTCCATATTTCCAATTCTTCTGAAGAGCGAACCTATTGGGAAAGGGCACCTTACATGGTGCATTGTGCCCATTGTGCATAGAAACCTCTAGCCAGCCTTCTCATCGTCGCACTGCCATTCTGTTTGTTCCCCATCTCTTGGGTGACGTTACATTCCTAGGTGCAATTTCCACCATGCACTGTGCATTGTTGCTTTTTGCGGAACTGATGACCAAGGACTTCCTTGCACCTAGTATCCAGCATAGTAGCCAGTCAATTATGGTGGAGCTGCCATGTACCCTGTTGGTTGTAGCCCCCTTACAACACAGGGATCACTCTGCTGATGCCTGCGCCAACTCCCCACATATGCCAAGGAGTAGTGGCCTATCTCCCTGGGGTATCGGGACTCCCGGAAATGGCCATCCTGCCAGGTGGCCCTTGTAGAGGCTGGGTGGTGCCTGTGGGGAGGGCCCTTGGTCAGAGTGTGTGGCATCAGTGCAGATGACCCACAATGAAGCGTGGTACATCATCTCTTGCTGGTGGCCATCTACCAGCAGTATCTAAGCATTCGTGGGCTCAGTTCAATGCTCAGAAATACAATCCCAAATCATTCCCCTCCCTGGCCACACTGTGGGAGGAGTGTCTCAGGGTGGCAGTTACACTTATTTGCTCTGGTTCCTAGTTTGTACAAGAGCTGAAGTCTTTCATGTCAAAAAAGTCTAAATTCTTCATAGAGCATTTAGAGGACATGTTTGGGGAGGTGGAGGGCTTGTCCAAAATGCGCTCTTGGTCAATATTGACAAAAACAGCATTCTATGCCCAGTCCTGGAGATTACTTGCTTGTGACAAGTTGGGGGATGTTTCAGTTACCATAACACACCATAAGAGTTTAAATATGGTCCAGGATATTATTTTCTGTAGGGTCCACCTTTTTAGTCTAATGACTAGCTGCGCGCCAAATAAGAACATCAAGATGTTCATTTAATCTGGCACATACATTGGGGTCTGAAGGATAATCAGATTGCTACTGGTGCCTTCATCTTAGCCTTCAAGGGTGATACATGACTGGAGAAGGTCAAGGTGATAGTCTACCACTGTGACATCAAGCCCTGTATCCCTCCCCTGACAAAGTGCTTTACGTGCTGCAATGTTGGCCATATGTCTTCCTGTTGTACTTCCAGCCTCACATGTCGAGATTGTGGATACCCATCATATCCCAATACTCCATGTGCCCCACCTCCCATCTGTGTCAACTGCAGAGAGCCTCATTCACCTTGCTCGCCGGACTGCCGGATCTTACAGAAGGAGCAGGAAATCATGGACATAAGACACTGGACCGACTGACTTATACTGGGGCTAAGAGGGAATATGAATGACACCATCCTGTGTGGATGGCACCCTCATATGCCACCACAACCACCACCATGATGGCCCTATGAGCTCAGGGAATTTCAGTCGGCTCACAAAGTCGATCAAGTCCAAACATCCCCTTGACCATGGGGGCACTAGCCACCCTGCTGCTCCTGCTCCACCTACTTTGGGAGCAACCATCCCCTCCCCACACACCTGTTGGGTATTGGGGATGTCTGTCCCCACTTCTAAGCTAGAGAAATGTCCAACTTGTTCAGCTGCTCTCTCTTGCAAGGGGTCCCTTGGGTCCCTCCCTTCCCAGGTTTCCACAAGTGGGAAAGATGATGCCCGGCAATGGCATAAGTGCCCACAAGCAGCTGATTGAAGGGCTTTGTGATCCTACTCCATGCAGGAGACTTAATTGGTGAAGCCCTCCCAGCCAGTGAAACCCAAGGGGCAGAGAGAAAAATCCAAGAAGAAGACCTCTAAGATGAAGGAACTTGTGATGGCATCCAGCCCACCGCAACCTACAAGCTCTGCATCTGAGGGCAAGGTAGAGAGACTGGCGTACGCTGCGGACCAAGATCTGGCCTGACTCTGACACAATGGATGTCACTCACACAGGTGCTCAATTGGTGGCAGCAGGTGACCCAGTGGCGTAATCTGCCTCTTCGTTCCCTTCACACCTTTCTCAGCCAGGGGCAATGTCAGCCTCCATTGGAACTGCAGTGGTTTTTTCGGCCATCTTGCTGAGCTCAGTCAACTTCTCAGCCTTGACCCTTTCCTCTACATTGTTGTTCAGGAATCTTGATTTCTGATGACGCGTACCCCTGCCCTCCATAGCTACAGGGATTATTATAGGAACAGGGTAGCTTATGAGAGGGTACCTGGTGGTGTCTGCATCTATTTCCATCACTCCCTTTACAGTGAGTCTGTCCCCCTACAAATGCCTTTAGAGGTTATTACTGTTCGGGTGTGGATGCCTCTGGCTGTTGCTATCTGCAGTCTCTCTCTTCCACCAGATGGTGATGACCTGCAGCATGTCCTGGCTGCGCTGATAGTCCAATTGCTGCCATCTTTCTGTTACTCGGCGACTTCAATGCCCATAAACCTCTGTGGGGTGGATCAGTGGCAACAGGCTGAGGCACCATCGTTGAGCAAGTATTGGTACAGCTCGACCTTTCTCTTTTAAATATTGGTACCTTCACACATTTCAGTGTGGCACATGGCACATAGTCAGCAAACGACCTTACCAGCTGCAGCCCTAGCCTATTGCCATCTGTCCCATGGAGTGTGCTTGACAACTTGTGTAGTAGTGACCACTTTCCAATATTTCTGTCACAGCCACAGCATCACTCTTCTGGGCGCCCTGCAGACTATGAATAAGGCTGACTGGGGCCTGTTCACCTCCATTGCCACTATTGAGACTCATTCCAATGATGCCATTGACGCCGTGGTTCACTTGGTCACCACCGGCATCATTACTGCCACAGAATGTGCCATTCTGCGTTCTTCTGGGGCCCCTTGGTGGAGGACTGTGCCTTGGTGGTCGCCCGAGTTGGCTGAGGGGATTAAAGATCTCAGGCGATTATTCCAGCATCACAAGTGGCATCCCTCATTGGAACACCTCATCCCCTTTAAACGGCTTTGTGTGCAAGCTCACTGCCTGATTCACCGATGCAAGCAGGAGTGCTGGGAAAGGTATGTCTCCACCATTGGCCTCCGTACCTCTCCATTGTGGGTTTGGGCCAAGTTTAGGAGACTCTGTGGCTATCATACCCTCGTCAGTGTACCTGCACTTCCACTGATTGGAACAGTCTGCACGGACTCAGACACAATTGCAAACCATTTAGCAGAGTATTTTGCTCAGAGTTCCACTTCTGTGAATTACCCACTGTCCTTTTACTCCCTGAAGGAGTCGTTGGAATGTCAGAGCCTTTCATTTCACACGCACCACCCTGAATCATACAATTCTCCGTTAACTGAAAGGAAATTCCAAAGTGCCTTAGCCACTTGCCCTGATACGGCTCCCGGGCCAAATGGCATCCACTGTCAGATGCTCAAACACCTCTCGGTGGACTGCCAGCGATTCCTCCTAGACCTTTTCAATCATATCTGCATTGAGGGTTAGTTCCTGTCACAATGGTGAGAAAGCATTGTTATCCCCGTGTTGAAACCTGGCAAGAGCTCACTGGAGTTGGACGGCTACCGCCCCATTAACCTCACCTACTTTCTTTGCAAGTTGCTCGAACCCATGATGAGCCAGAGGTTGAGTTGGCTAGTTGAGTCTCAGGGGCTTCTGGCTCCATCTCAGGGTTGGTTCCATAAGGGCCGCTCTGCCACCAATAATCTGGTATGCCTGTTGTCTGCCATCTGTACAACCTTTGCCCACCATCAGCATCTGGTCGCCATCTCTTTCGACACGTGTAAGGCATTTGATATGACATTGCAACATCACATCCTCTCTACGCTTCATGGTTACGATCTTTGGGGTCCCCTCCCAATTTTAATACAAAATTTTCTGTCGCTTGTTTCCTTCCGTGTGCAAGTTGTGGCCTCCTATAGTTCCTCCTGAGTTCAGGAGAATGGGGTCCCACAAGGATCTGTATTAAGAGGCTGCCTCTTTTTGATAGCAATTAATGGGCTTGCTGTGGCGGTGGAATGCCTGTCTCATCTTCCTTGTAGGCTGACGACTTCTGCCTGTACTATAGCTCCACTGGCATTGCAGCTGCTGAACAGCAACTGCAGGGTGCTACCCAAAATGTGCAGTCTTGGGCTGTAGCACATGTCTTCCAGTTTTCGGCTGCCAAGACCTGCATTATGCATTTGACAGTGACACGCTGTTCAACATGAGCCATGGCTTTATCTTGACACCAAACCTCTTGTGTTGTGGAGACCCATCAGTTTTTAGGATGGGTTTTTGATACCTGATTGACTTGGCAGCCTCATATTTGGCAGCTTAAACAAATGTGCTGTTGGCATCTTAATGCTCTTCATTGCTTGAGTCACACCAACTGAGGTGCTGATCGGTCTACCCTTCTACGGCTGTACCAGGCGTTAATTCAGTCCTGCCTAGATTATAGAAGCCTGGCTTATGGTTCGGTAACACCTGGCGCATAGTGGTTGCTGGGCCCAATATTTCACAGCGGGGTCTGACTCACCACTGGTGCTTCCCTGACAAGTCCTGTCAACAGTGTACTTGTGGAGGTAGTTGTCCCTCCATTGTGGTTCTGGCGCCAACAATTACTGGCCGCTTATGCTACACACATCTGTAGCTTGCCCGGCATCCCACTTATCGTCTTCTGTTCCCTCATTCAATCGTCCACCTTCCGGAATGGTAGCACAGGTCAGGGTGTACGCTCTCAGTTTGCGTCAGAGCTCTTCTCTCTGAGCTTGAGGTTTTCCGTCTTCCATTCTTTTCTGGGCCCCTCAGTGTATACCCCCAGGATGTGTGTGCCACCCATGGTGTTGGCTCAATTTGGCACTGGGCCTGAAGGACTCAGTCCTTCCTGAGGCCCTCTGTTGCAGCTTTCTCTCAATTCTTGCCAAGGTTCAAGGCTGTGACATTGTCTATACTGATGGTTCAGTGGTTGCTGGTCATGTCGGTCATGCTCTTATTCTACAGGAACATTATGAACAACACTCACTGCCAGCTGGCTGCAGTGTTTTCACTGCCAAGATGGTCACCATCTCTCGCGCTCAAGAGTATTTATGCTTCTGCTCAGGTGAGTACTGCATTATCTGTAGTGACTCCCTGAGCGGTTTACGAGCTATCGACCAGTGTTTCCCTCACTCTTGTCTGGTGATGGCTATCCAGGGGTCCCTCCATACTCTTGCCAGTAGTGGCTGCTCTGTGGTCTTTGTGTGGACCCTGGGTCCTGTATGCATGCTGGGAAATTAATGTGTTGACACAGTGACCAAACAGGCTGTCAGTGCACCAGCCATGGAGATTGGCCTTTTGGAGTGTGACCTTTCGTCAGTTTTGCGGCAGAAGGTACTTTGCACCTGGGGTGAAGAATGGCGCGCCCTTCCTTCACCCAACAAACTTTGGGCCATCAAGGAGGCTACCGGTGCGTGGCACTCCTCCTTGTGGGTCTCTCGCATGGACTCTGTTGTCCTCTGCTGGCGGAGCATTGGTCACACCTGGATAACGCACAGCTATTTATTGCAGCATGAGGACTCACCTTTGTCGCTGTGGGTCATCTTTGACTGTGGTCCTCATCTTGTTGGACTGATCGCTTTTAACGCTGCTCAGGCAGATGTTTGCACTTCCTGATACACTTCCTAAACTTTTATCAGATGATGTTGCGATGGCAGATTTAGTTTTGAGTTTAATTGATGCAGGAGGTTTTTATCGCTTAATCTAAGTATGTGTCTTTTTTTTTTTTTTTTTTTTTGTGTATAGTCTGGCATTTGGTCTACGATTTTAGACTGGGTTTTTAATGGGTTTCGTGGTGGTTAGCCTTTCCTTTTCCTTTTTTTTTGTTTTTTGTTTTATTTGTTTTTATGGTCGGCCAACCACTGTCACACTCCGTGTGATTCTAATTCCTTTTGTCAGGTATCTGTCTGTGTCTTTCTTGTCCTGTTTGTTGTCTCTTGTCATCTCCATTCTTTGTTTTCATTCCTTGTGGTGGTTTCAGGTTCTTGGAAAAAGGGACATATGGCCCTAGTAGTCTGGTCCCTTCAATCCCACAAACCAACCAATCATCTCAAGGATGACAATAGGAATGGAAGTTGCTGGAGTATTGGGAACTGTAGATTAATATCAACTTGTTTGATGGATGAATCTTTGGAATGTCAGACTTGTGTCCCAATAAATGGATGGTATTAAGGACAAGCCATCAGCAGCTAACATACATTACATGGGTTACATTACATGTGTATCTGCTGTAGCTGCTTCCGTTCTTCCTTTTGCTTAAGATTTCAAAATTGGACACATGTATATTAAAATGTTTCATCTTTGGATCAAATTCAAACTAGCTGCCTATGTCTTCTCAACTTAGTTCCATTTGCAACAAGTCAACCAGACAAACTTTTTCCATTTATCTATATATCTTCTGAAGCATCAGACTCTGACACATCTGCTATAGTCACTGGCATTCAGAGACTCATCAGTACAGTTATCAAGTAATTGATCAAGGTAAGATAAGTTTCTTAAGAACTGGTTCATAAATATTTATTTAGGGACAGAGATACGAATAGATGTGCAAAAACTCAAGGAATCATCACCTCTGTCAGAGGTGGGATCAAGACCTACAACCCCTGGGAAAGCATCTATCTTGCCCTACACAGCCTCCACAGGCAGGCACCACAGCGGTTATGCCCAGACAGTGACAGCCTATCACCACAGTCACACCTTTTCATGGCAGCATATTTACTTCTTCCCCAGGTATCAGCATGAAAGTGACAAGAAGAAATAACATTGCGAGCAAGTAGTTGCATTGACTCACTGGTAGCATTCAGTTGGAGACAGTTGGCACTCTGATTCTAGAATACAAGTTTTTGGTTTCAGATGCATGTGGGAGATATGGCACGCCACTGACTACTGTAGAGATATTGGAAGAATTATGTTGAAACAGGCACTACCAGCAGAATTCCTTGCTCGAGCAGGAAGAGACTGAGTGCAAAGCAGGGCCA
Organism: Schistocerca americana; assembly: GCF_021461395.2. NCBI lineage: Eukaryota > Metazoa > Arthropoda > Insecta > Orthoptera > Acrididae > Schistocerca > Schistocerca americana. The sequence goes on from NC_060121.1 coordinate 66,806,072, forward strand.
TATGGAGCTTGAGTGTAAGAGCTGTCCTCTCGTTTCCTAAATATGAAGCAGTTGAAGTGAGTGACCAACTTCAGTTCGAATGACACAGTTAACTGAAGGCTGGGGAAAGCGGTACTGCTTGCCCAAAGATAAACTGTAAAACAGGAACTCAGTGAGGAAAATGTGCTACATTGGCTGGCAGTTGCAGAGTTCTGTCTGAATGCAGCATGGGAAGATGTATTTTTCACACATAAGGTATCTAATGATTTTTCATCTTCTGCTGCTTACTTTTCTGTCTGAGGGCCAGTGGAAAATCCCTTGGTGACGGGAAAACATCAAACATGAGATGAGAAAATTTGAGCTAGTTCTAGTTCACTTCATTCTTGTAACTGAAATAAACTACTTCCAGTTACGTTTTGATTATTATATTCTGTTTAGTTAATCTGTGCCGACATACATGAATAGATATAAATCATGAGAGCATTGTTTTAAAGCTATTTTTTGTTATTTTTGATTTGCTCGCCTTCCACTCTATTGCCATCCTCTGGACTTGCCCAAAAATAATCAAAACATTCTTCTAACTTTATCTCCCTGTCTCTCTCTCTCTCTCTCTCTCTCTCTCTCTCTCTCTCTCTCTCTCTCTCTCTCTCTCTCTCTCTCTCTCTCTCTCTCTCTCAGGAACCAGGTTATGAGAATGGCTTGTAGTTTCTAAATAGTGTTCAAATATTGAAACTGGCTTGTGTGCTGTAGTTAATTGATGGAGTGTGCTCTTCTTCCTATGGTGGGCATAGGATAATAAAGAATGTCCTATTTGTTTGCATTGGACAAATTTTTTCTGAAGGGTGGACTACAGCATTGAAATTGTTCTTCCTGTAAATGGAGAAGAAATGGAACTATTGACACTGCATCATGTAATTTCCATCTCGCTTGCTCCATAGCCTGATAAAGCACAGCATTGTTAAGAGGCCATCTGATCTCAACAATTGATCATTTTGCCTAGTTAGTGCTACATAACAATAGCAAGAGCACGCACTAAATTTCCTTGCTAAGTGGCAATCTGTCTTACATTCCTGCACCTTTCAATAGGAGCAAATGATATGAGGAGTGGGGAGTAACCATAATGCCACTTGTCTCTGACACTTCATACCCTCATCTCTCCACAAACATTGTTAAATTGATTATCATATATGTAAATCTGGCAGGAGGCATAGTATGATCACATCACAGCACACAGAGATGGCTCCCACAAGGAAGGAGCACACCATTGGAGATGCTAGTAACCATGGGACATACTTCTGCAAGGGTTTCATCATCATCTACTATGTCCGCTCACAAGCGAACATTGAATGAGTTACAGGCACAGACAATTCTTCCACCAGTGCCACAGTTCCTTGTTGTTTCTCATTTGGATGAAGGTCAACCCTTTCATTATGCAGAAAGGTGTCGACATGATTGCAGTTCCTGTAAAGTCTTGTTCCCAATGACGAAATGGCACCTTGTTGTTAGAAGCAGTCAGTGCCATCCAGGCACAAAAATTGCTGTGAACTTCACTGCTACACACCTTCCCGTCTGGGTGGAAGTGCAATGCACTTTAAATTCATCATGCAGTGTGGTTTATACACACTCACTCAATGGATTGTCCAATGAGGAAATACGACCTTGTCAGACTGGTAATTTGTAACAACTGTACATAGTCATGAAAAGCGTTGACAAGGACTTGGCACCAACCTGTACTATCTTCTTGATATTTGACAGAGTTCAACTTCAATCAAACATTAAAGTGGGCTACAAGATAATTTCATTTCACCATTACATCCCAAACCTAGGCATTGCTAACAGTGTCAGTGGTTTAATCATACCAGCCAGCCATGTTCAAATCCGGGCAAATGCTTTTCATGAGGCAAGGATGCCCATGCTGCTTCCGCTCGAGATTGCCCCATTTTCAAAGATGAACATCTTATTCAGGAAATCAGTGGGAAGGAAAAGGTGTTGACACTTGCTGCTCGTAAGTTACTCACAAGTCACAAGCCCACTGTGCCTCCCACAGGTAAATATAGCACTGTCCTTCCATCTCCTCAGCCTACTAAGGAGGCAGCCCCGCAGACTTGTGATCTCACCTTTGATGCAACAGTCATCAGATCGGCCAGCGCAAATATCGTCCGTTCAACCTCCCCATTATCACCTGCTCACTCTAGTGACATTCGATGACCGTCACTTTCATAGCGTCGACGATCAGGTCACTCATATTAAAGAAGTTATTCTTACAGCCATGGAATGTTCAATACCTCAGACCTCAGACATCTGATTTATCTGCCCCCTCTTGGCAATTCCTTGGTTGAACGAGGCGTGAGTGGCAACATGCTCTTTGGGTTTTCCGCCACCATCCTACTTTGGCCAACTGTATCCACTATAAGCAGTTATGTGTGTGATTCTGTCGCATCATCCGCAATAGCAAGAAGGCAAGCTAGGACTTCTTTACTAGCTCTATTGACACCATCACTCCCTCCTCTGAAGTTTGGAGTCAAATTCGACAGTTATCTGGTGCACCTAGTTTCTCCCCGATCCCTGGGCTCATTGTCATGCATGATACCTTAGTGGACCCAGTCGCTATTTCTAACTCATTGGGTCAACACTTTGCTGAGACCCCCCAGGGGGTCCACAACTCTTTTGTGGGCACGTGCGTAGCGAGCACGGGACCCCGAGCTAATGTGGCCCTCCTTCCTTTCCGGGCTGCATCCCTTCCCTTCCCTTTCCGCATCCCTTCCCGTCCCCCATCTTTGCCCCCCCCCCCCCACCTCTGGCTCTATCCTTCCCTTTCTCCCCCTCTGGGAGTATGGTTTGTGCCTACGTCCGGAGACGGACGCTCGAAACTGTTCCAAATTCCTTGCTTTCTACACTTGCAAGTCCTCGTCCTTCCTCTGTCCTTCTCTTTTCCTTCCCTCTTCTCCTTGCCCATTTCTCCGCTGCGGCGTTTGAGACCCCCTCTTCTTTCCTTTTCCTTTCTCATTTTTCCTCCCTGTGCGTGTCTGAAGGCCGACCCACGCACTTCCATGCGTAGCCGGTGACGGGGTAATGCGTAATTCCCCGCCCCGGGTAGATAGGTAGGACACGTACGTACCCCCTGGTAATGGCCAGGCCCAGGGAGGGGTGATTACCCGAGCTGATACCTTCCGAAAGTGTCGATTGGTCCCTCCGTCCGTTTGTCGGGAGGTGTGGCCTGAGGTGTGAACAATCACCTAAGGGAGGTGTGCCCTCGGTGAGGGCCCCCACAAGGGAGGAGCGCGCCATCGGAGACGCCGGTAATCATGGGGGATTCTTCCGCAATGGTTTCCTCACCTTCCACTATGTCTGCTCACAAACGTAAGTTCACTGAGTCTCAGCCACAGACGGTTCTTCCATCGTTGCCACAGTTCCTTGTTGTTTCTCGGTCTGACGAAGGTCACGACTTTTCCACGGTCAACCCTTTCATTATTCAGAAAGGTGTCGACGAAATTGTGGGTCCTGTAAAGTCTTGTTCCAGATTACGGAATGGCACCCTGTTGTTAGAAACACACAGTGCCCTCCAGGCTCAAAAATTGCTGCGTACTTCTCTGCTCCACACCTTCCCTGTCCGGGTGGAACTGCACCGTACCTTAAATTCCTTGCGTGGAGTCGTTTATACACGCTCCCTCGATGGATTGTCTGACAAAGACATTCAGCACTACCTGTCTGACCAGGGCGTCACGGCTGTTCATCGGGTTATGAAAAGGGTTGACTCGACCATCATTCCAACCCGCACTGTCTTCTTGACATTTGACAAAGTTCAACTCCCATCAAAAATCAAAGCAGGCTATGAGATAATTTCCGTTCGCCCTTATGTCCCAAACCCTACGCGTTGCTATCGATGTCAGCGGTTCAATCACACCAGCCAGTCCTGTTCCAATCCGGCCAAATGTGTTATGTGTGGCAAGGATGCCCATGAGGGTGCTTGTCCACCTTTATCCCCTCGCTGCATCAACTGTATGGGTGACCACGCTGCTTCCTCTCGAGATTGCCCCGTTTTTAAGGACGAAAAGCTCATCCAGGAAATAAGAGTGAAGGAAAAGGTGTCGACCTTTGCTGCTCGAAAGTTACTCGCAAGTCGACAGCCCACCGTGCCTCAGAAAGGAAAATACAGCACTGTCCTTGCTTCTCCTCGGCCAACAAAGGAGGCGGCCACGCAGACTTGAGACCTCACCTTTAGTACCACGGTCGTCAGATCGGCCAGTGCAAAGATCGCCCGTTCAACCTCACCACTTTCGCCTGCCCACTCTATGGCTCACCCTTCGTCGGGTTCTGCTAAATCTCGAGCCCAAAAGTCAGACGCCAAGTCTTCGGAAAAAGATCATTCTCGTGAAGAGTTTTTATGTACCGCGACTTCACAACCATCGGTTCCTCCTTCATCTAAACATCATACTTCCAAGAAGGCTACGAAGAAACACAGTTCCTCTCCTTCTCCGCCAAGGCGTGTCCCATCTACAGCACCACCTGGCGGAAATCGCCCTCAGCCATCTTCTGTGTTGCCGATGCGCACTGCTGGTGGCCGGTCAACTGGCCGATCGTTGGTGGCAGGAGCTGCTCCTGACCAACCTATGGATCAGGATCTTCTGCCTTCGACTGAATGCCATTCCATGCTGTCGGTCGCAAGCTCTGTGCAGTCGTTGAGTTGACAGCACCCTTGGTCACGTTCCTCCATTTTCTGTACACCCTATGTCCATTATCCACTGGAATATCCACGGCATTCGAGCCAATCGGGATGAATTGTCGATCCTCTTATGATCCTACTCGCCGGTCATCTTCTGTCTTCAGGAAACAAAGCTGCGTCCCCATGACCCCTTTGTTCTCCCTCATTTTCAGTCCATCCGATATGACCTCCCCTCTGTTGAAGGCACTCCAGCCCATGGAGGACTCATGATTCTGCTCCATGATACTCTCCATTATCACCCAATCCCCTTAAACAGTTCCTTCCAAGCTGTCGCCGTCAGTCTTTCCCTTTCTGGATACACGTTCTCTCTTTGTACGGTATACATTCCATCGTCTACACCAATGGCACGAGCTGATCTCCTTCATCTTCTTGATCAGCTTCCACCCCCCTATTTGCTGGTTGGGGACTTCAATGCCCACCACCCGCTTTGGGGATCTCCACATCCTTGTCCACGTGGCTCAATATTGCTAGACGTCTTCCACCAAGCGGATCTAGTCTGCCTCAACACTGGGGTCCCCACATTTTTGTCTGCCCCCACGACAAATTTATCTCATTTGGACCTTGCGGTCGGTACTGTTCCGCTAGCTCGGCGCTTCGAATGGTTCGCCCTTGATGATACACACTCGAATGACCACTTTCCATGTGTTCTTAGACTGCAGCCTCAACTGCCATATATGCGCTCGTGACGCTGGAAGTTTGCCCAAGCCGATTGGACACTTTTTTCGTCTCTAGCGACATTCGATGACCGTCGCTTTCCCAGCGTCGACGATGAGGTCACACATGTTACCGACGTTATTCTCACAGCTGCGGAACGTTCAATACCACGCACCTCCGAATTGCCTCGGCGCCCCCCAGTTCCTTGGTGGAACGAGGCATGCCGTGACGCAATACGTGAGCGGCGACGTGCTCTTCGCATTTTCCGTCACCATCCAACTTTGGCCAAATGTATCCGATATGAGCAGCTCCGTGCGCGATGCCGTCGCGTCATCCGCGATAGCAAGAAGGCAAGCTGGAAATTCTTTATTAGCTCATTTAACACCTTCACTCCCTCCTCGGAAGTTTGGAATCGGCTTCGACGGTTCTCAGGCGCGCCTAGTTTCTCTCCGGACACTGGGCTCACTGTCGCGCATGATACCTTGGTGGACCCCGTCGCCATTTCTAACTCATTGGGTCAGCACTTTGCTGAGATTTCGAGCTCTTCAAATTACCTGCCAGCGTTTCGCCCAAAGAAACGTGCAGCGGAAGTGCGACATCTTGCTTTCTCCTCTCAAAATCACGAAAGCTACAATACTGTTTTCTCCATGCGGGAACTCCGACATGCCCCCTCTTCTTCTTGCTCCTCCGCCCCAGGACCGGATGGTATCCATGTCCAAATGTTGCTGCATTTATCAACCCATAGCCTGCGTTACCTCCTTCGCCTTTATAATCGAATTTGGACCGACAGTACCTTTCCCAGGCGATGGCGGGAAGCTACTGTCGTTCCCGTTCTGAAACCTGGAAAGGACAAACATCTCCCCTCTAGCTATCGCCCCATTTCTCTCACGAATAGTGTCTGTAAGGTTTTGGGGCGTATGGTGAATTACCGTTTAGCTTGGTGGCTGGAATCCCGCAGTCTTTTAACACCAGCCCAATGCGGATTCCGAAAGCATCGTTCTGCCGTTGACCATCTTGTTGCTCTCTCCACTTATATCATGAACAATTTTCTCTAGAAACGCCAAACGGTAGCAATATTTTTTGATCTGGAGAGAGCATACGATACCTGTTGGAGGACAGGCATCCTCCGCACACTGTTCTCTTGGGGCTTTCGAGGTCTGCTGCCCTTTTTATACGCGTATTTATGGCAGAGCGCATATTTAAAGTGCGATTGAACACTACGCTCTCCCGTACTTTCTCCCAAGAAAACGGGGTACCCCAGGGCTCCGTGCTAAGTGTTGTACTGTTTGCCATTGCCATAAATCCAATTATGGATTGTCTACTTCCCGATGTCGCGGGCTCCTTCTTTGTGGACCATTTTGCGATCTACTACAGCTCTCAATGGACCAGCCTTCTTGAACGAAGTCTTCAAGGATGTCTCAATCGCCTCCACTCTTCGAGCATCGAAACTGGCTTCCGCTTTACTCCCAGTATGACCGTTTGTCAATTTCTGCCTTTGTACAGAGGTTCTCCGGCCTTCCCTACATCTAGGTCTTGTCAACAATCCATTTGCGGAGGTCGCTAATTCTTGAGTCTTACGTTTGACAGGAAACTGAGCTGGTCCTCCCACATATCCTATCTTACGGCTCGCAGTCTGTGATCTCTCAACATCCACTGTGTCCTAAATGGTACCTCCTGGGGAGCAGACTGAGTGGTCCTTCTCTGCCCCTATCGCACCTTAGTACACTCTAGTACACTTGAAATTTTTCTGTGGAAGCATAGTTTACTCCTCTGCTTGGATGCCTATTCTTCTTCGTCTCTACTCTGTCGACCACTGTGGATTGCGTTTAGCATCTGGAGCTTTTTACTCCAGCCCTGTGGAAAGCCTTTACGCTGAGACTGCTGAACCTCTGCTGTCCAATCGGTGAGCTGTCCTTCTGACAATGAGTCATTATGCTAGCCATCTGCCTTCCATGACTGCTAATCTGACCCATGACATTTGTTTTTGGCAGCTTCTTGGATTTAGGGTATGCAGGCCGCCCTTACTCTCTGCTACCACCAGGAGTCCACTTCTGTCAATTGCTATGTCCTCTTCCCTTCCACTTTCCTAAAACTCTGTTGACAATTAGGGGTAGAGCACCACCTTGGCTTCGTCCCGGACATGCCTGCTCAGTGACCTTTGTCAGTTTCCCAAGGAAGGTACCCCTCCCTCTCTTGTTTATCATCAGGCATTTGCTGCTCTATGTGTACAAATGAGGGATGCCACATTTATTTACACTGACGGCTCCAAAACATCATTTGGTGTAGGGAGTTCTAATATTGTTGGTGACACCCCTAATAAATTTCGGCTTCCTGACCAGTGTTCAGTTTTAAGTGCGGAATTTTACGCTGTTCTCCAGGCTGTCCAATACATCTGTTGCCATCAGCAGATACAGTATATTATATGCTGAGATTCACTCGGCTCTCTCCTCAGTCTCCAAGCCCTCTACCCTGTCCACCCTCTGGTCCACCAGTTTCAGGACTGTCTTCACTTGTTCCACTTGAGGGCCATCTCTGTGGTGTTCCTCTGAATGCCAGGACACGTTGGTATCCATGGAAGTGAGGTGGCTCATATAGCAGCCAAGGCTGCAGTCTCTCTTCTTCAGCCTGCTGTTCACACGGTTCTCTTAACCGATCTACAGAAGGTTTTATGTCATTGTGTTGCTCTTTTATGGCACTCACATTGGTCTGCAGTTCTCAATAATAAATTGTGGGACGTGAAAGCTCTTCCTTGTGCTTTGACCTCTTTCTCCAGACCTCATCATCAGGAGAAGGTAATTTTAACTAGACTCTGGATAGGGCACTGTCTTTTTAGCCATAGACATCTGTTAAGTGGTCGTTCTCCTGTGCTTTGTCCCCACTGCTCTCAACTGTGGATGGTGAGACACCTTTTACTTGAGTGCCCCTATTTTACTCTGTTATGCACCCATCTACAGCTGTCACCTGATACGTCTTCCATTTTAGCAGATGACACGAGCTCAGCTGATAGCGATCTCAAGTTTATTAGTATCAGTGAGATGACGTCAGTTTCCACTCTCATTGCTCCTGATTTCCAGTTTGGTTCTTTGCCATTTCCTAGGCCACAGATTGGGCAGTAACGACCGTAGCATTCTTGCATCCTAAAACCATAACAAAACAGGCTGTTACAACCAAAATGGATATGCTTTCCATTCAGAGGATTAATAACTTACCACTGCTGCAACCCCACGGCAAACTGTGGACATTCATGGACCTGATTAAGATATGTTGCTATTTCTCCACTTTTTGTTCCCATTTTAATTTTTCTTCTTTTATTTATTGTGTATGTCATTCAGACCCCTAGCCCTTTGCCTGCCCCAGTCAAATTATGCCCCTGCTCATGTCACGACTCCACAAGCATTTCTTACTTGCAGTTTTGTGTTTATTGGACATGTTCACATTGGTCACATTGTGCTGCTGCTGTCACATCACCTTCCATCTGTATTAGTCATGATCACAGAGGATACACCAGGCCAAAATACAAAGAAGCTTCGAAATTGCGCACATCAACTGCTCTAGCATCTTCCTGATCAAATGCTACAGTGTATCAAAAATGGAGTATGGATGCATTGTCTGTAGCTCTATTGAACAGTGATCTTACAGACTATTTTAAGCCTTCCATTTTGACACTTTGTATCTCCTCCAGGTGATGTAAGATTTCCCTTTTGCACATCACAGAATCCAAAATTACATTGCAGTTGTATTTTGTATAAATGTTTAATTAGCTACTTGTAATAGTTCTAACTACATATAAGGACTGCCTAATGTTAAATCATGACTACTGAGTACCACACTTGTTCATGGTAATTTGCTGGATAAGCAGTTTATCCACATGGACATGTGGTTCATTTCGTTGCAGGATATAAAATTTTGGAGATGTTGGAACTCCCATACTGGTGTGCTGTTTCCTCACTCCCACTGTTCCTCTCTGCAGCGTCAATATGAATACATGTTAAGCTGTCACAATACTTTTGCATTGTGATATCATCGATCCCACTGTCACATAGTCAACTCAAAGACATGTACACTATCTTCTTTGTAAATTAGACATACATTTCTGCATAGCACCTTAACGCCATCCACAGTATTAAGTGTTCGCTATGAAACACATAAGTCTCACTTCTCTGTGTGTACAGCTACAATGCAGTGAGGCTGGTTCACTGATGCCAGTGGCCACAGATGAATGCCATCAACAGCTATTTGGATGCCCACAGCGCTATGTTTGTCACATTTGCAGTCTGCTGTAGCCACTTGAACTGCAGTAATTCACGACTGTACTATGGTGACTAACAGACTGTGTGCTAACACACACACACACACACACACACACACACACACACACACACACACACACACACAAAATACATATTTTCACATAGCAGGAAAATAACTTTCTGGATCCGAACCAACACTGTACCTTGAACTGTCTATGTGCATCAGTAAGAAGCAACCTGTAAGTGTTGCATGGCCCTCTATCTTAAGTATCCGTGACCACATCATCAACATGCTCCAGGACAGGTAATAGCATGTTAGATTCAAACAAATGAACCCTGATGAGGAATTATTCTAAGATGCAATTCCCCGGGACAGACCAGTCTGTCCATAAATAGACAAATCTTATAAAATAATAATGTACAGTTGAGGTCAGTGTCCTCCAGTTGCATAGGTATGCAGTCATTACATTATTTGCAAAAAGATAACATTGCTGTGATTGGGATTCACAGTGATCATGTGACCTTTAGTGCTTCTTCTCAGCATCACACTGCCAATAAAAAAGAAAGGGATTCATATATGAAGTTACAGTTCTAAGCTACCACAACTCTACTACACTGTGTGGCGAATGTCTTGTGATGTCTGCTAAATGGGACTAGAACCACCAAGCCCTAGATCTGTTGGTGACCAGTAACCTGGAATACAATGGAGAAAATTATGTGCCATATCATCTCCTACTTCCTACCTCCTGACTGACAACCTGTAATTTTATAATGGTCTGTTACTCCTTTCCCTTTTCATGATCTCTTGGACTATTTCACCAGGTCATAGCTGAGGTAGTGTTCATTTTTGCAAACTGTACTGTGTTTGTCACTGGGAGTATGCTTACACCAACCTTCAAATATCTGGCAGCTGAGGTCTGCATTCCCACCATGCTAACTTGCATTTCCTGGCCACCTTCGTCTGCTCTGTGACAGTGGCTGTACGTGGCAGCTGGCAGCTCTAGTGAATTCACGTAATTGAGCTCACTTGAAACTCAAATATTTTGTGATTATTCACTTGGATCATTATGCAGTTTTCATAAATGACACTTCAATAAACTTTCACATCTATCTACTTGTATCTGCACCTGATTTGTTATCTCCAATACTATTTTAATTTACCATCTTACTAATACAGAGATGAGCATTGCAGTGACATGACATACTACTGCCATGTTCAAAGGCGTTTGATTTACACTTAAATTCAGTTCATATATATTATTGTTATTGTTATTGTTATTATTATTTTTTTTTCAGCTTCCTAAAAAGATACGGCTCGAGGAGCTGTTGGCAGGTGAGATTTTTGCTTTCTTCAGTAGCTTAATTATACATTAATGATTGCATGTAAATGTTTTCTTCTGTGGTACTTTCCTTTTAGTTTTCTTCTTTGACTTTAATCCTTTATTTGTGGTATGCTAAATTAGTTTAGTGAAACAGTTGTTCAAAATTTTATACTAAAACTTGACACTGGATATTAATTATATAGCACATAATTCATAGTGTATAATTGGCAGTGTCATCATAACTACAACAGATAGTTGTGTTCAAAATGTTTACTGTGGTAGACTGCGAGGGAAATGTGATCAAAGATAAAGAAGACAAATTGTTAAGTATCAAACTGACATTTAAAAATAGCTCACAATGAAGGTAAGTAATGATTGCCAATTGGCACACTACGATAAGCAGCAATGTTTAGACCCCACACACTTTATTCTGTAGTCATGGCACATATTCAGCTCATCATCTTGATATAAATATATTTAAGCATACAACTGTCACTCAACATAGCTGAGATTCTTGAAGAGTAAAATTTCCAATATTATTGGGGACTGGAAAAAGTCAACCACATTCATAGCCAGTGATTTGAAACCTCATTGTCATGTCTTGAAACGAAGAATAGTGTCCCTTTAATCCTTCTCCTCTCCCCCAAACCAGTATTTTTCCACCTGACTGATGTCTGAAATAGCCTGGTCCATTTGGGAACCACAATTGCTCTCAATCCGCATACTGCAAGCATGCAATTGACTACGCTGTTACAACTTGCTGTTGTGCACAAGATGCCTGACTTGTTGGCAGCTTCACAACCTGTGGCCTGGAGACTCCACTCCCATACCAGCTTTCCTTATTTAAACATATTGGAATACCCCTTAACTCATTCTTAAGTTACACAATCCTCCTTGCCTCAGTACTCACTAGCACCTATCCTGACCTTTCCTGTACATAGCTCCATCCTGACCTTCTCACCTGATCTGCCCAACACAGCTCCTCACCCAGTTGGCCTGAAGGTCTAAGACGATATATCTGATTTGCAGATGGACACACAGTGGCAAATGTTATTCCAGGCTTTGCCTTTTAGTGCTTGTTCCCATGTTAACCCTTTCATAACCAGTGGAACATACTAAGTTGACATATAAGACTATAGTACTGTCTTAAAGATCAGTAATAAACATGAAGGTTATGTATAATGGAGACTTCAGTCATCATCAGTAACATAATCTGCTTCACTGTGTACTACAGTCTGTAAATACTGGGGTAACATTCTGAATTAGCAGCTCTAGAAATAATATGGTTTTGTAGTGAAGAACTCGTGTAACAATGTTCACAGTGTATTTTCACCCTGAGAGGAAGTTTAGTGAAGGTCATTTGACAGAGCAGAAAAGGTGAAAAAAATCAGGTGAAAAAGGTGGGCGCAGAATGACTTCTGAACCCTACTCTGGTATAGTGTTTCTTGTCAATCTAGTAGAATGCTGGTGGGTGTTATTGTGGACTAGCATCACTTCACATAGCCTTCCTGGTTGTTGTTCTTGATTGCATCTGCAGGAGGTCTGTTGTTGACAATAAATGCCAGCAGTGAAGATAACACCTCAGGGAAGAAATTTGCGGAACACCACATGATCTCTGTTCCACCAGTTGCATAATATTATCTTTTGTGGTTGCACACATGTCTTTGTATGGGGAGTTTCTGCTTTGTTTGGACTCAAGCATTCCTTTCCATTTTTCCTCTTACTTAAGCATAAATACAAAATTTTTGGTCATCATTAATGATAGGGGATAGGAATGGTCAGTGCTGTTCAAATCCTAATCAACAACAAGCAAGCAGATGGGGGAAATACTGCCACCCATAGCAATCAGAATACCAACCTGCCAAACAGAAACTATATGAACTTGGGTACCATCCTAATATTTTTAATTTTTTGTGGCTGGAACTAAAAGGCGATTAACATTTTAAAGTCATGTTTATCTCTTAGCATTAAATCCACTTATTCATAAACACCACTGTCCCTCATTTTACCCATTCAACCATTTTAAATTAAAAGCTAGCAGTGCTTTGTTGAACATAACATCCATAGGTTGACTATTTGCTGAAGACAATATGTCCACATTATGTGAGAACAAGGTAATGTAATTTATAAAAATAGTGGAAAAGCACACTGTAACCTTTGGACTGTAGACATATGAACTTGTGTTAGATCATGTGTAATGCCCCTAACAATAAAAGCACAAAGAATGGAAAGGCTGACTTCAGGCATGAATAATTTGCTCACCATTATTGGTATCAGCTGCATATATACCAATAACAGATTTAACAGGATGCACTAAAGATGTATCTTTTCTGTGTTCCAAAACTTGTCAATCTAATGGTGTACCAGCATCATAAAATATTGATGTTTTTTCCACTAAGATATGTACGAAGGAAATACAATTTGTGACCAGACTGAGGATATATTGGTAGGTAAGACACAGCCTAGAGCTTCACAGAACGTAGTAGAAGTAACTTTAGATGTGCTCTAGGGAAGTGTGTGGCCCTTGCTGTGGATGTATATTAATGACTTGGCAGACATTATTCTCCCACTTTTCTTTTTCCATTTGGGTCTGCCAGTGACCACATGCAGTCTTAATGCTTCCACCTTTGTTCTTCTTCTTTCTTCTTCCTCCTGGTTTCTTTCATCTTCTCACTATGTATCCTTTTATCTCCTCAGACAATTATGACCCTGTTCTCTTCTCCCTCCTGCCTTGTATCCTTTCATTTGCATCAATTTCTTCTTAAGACTGTCTTTATGTTGCATCTTTATACTTATGCTTCTTTGCAAATCTTTGCCAACTTCTTGAATCCATGCTGTTGTTGCTTTCTGGTTACAAATATATTTAAAAATCTATTTGGTGAACCTGCTGCTGTTTATTCAATATAAGTGTCCAAAAAATAGCGATCACCTCTTCTGTAGCATTTTAACTATGTTTTCTATGTTGTGATTTAGTTATTTGTTACTTCCCAATATCTACACCTCCATATTTCTTAGCACAGTGAGCATGTTTCAAATGATTCTTCTATCTATCACTTAAAATTTGTGTAATTTGTTATTCAACACCAAACCTTCACTTGGCCCTGCAACTGGGTTGTAGTGCTATATTTTCAAATTGTTAGACAGAGACCTTGTGTTGTAAACATTCATGGTTATACCACATGGTATCTCCATTTACCATTTGCCCCAAAAATTTAATTGCCTTTTTAAAATATATAAATGTTAAAGCTATGCCCTTAGAGTTTGTAAGTGTGTGGCAGATTATGGACTTGATGTTGAAATTCTGTTCTGCGGAAGATCTGCCCTTTCTAAATCCACTCTGATATTCTCACAAGTAGCTATCAAGTGTTGCTTCTACCTGCTCACTGACAGCAGAAATACATCTCTGGAGCTATTTACATTATGCTTATTGCCTTTTTTGTGCACAGGATGGTTAAGAGCCACTTTAGAGCCTTTTGGCATCTTTGCAGTTTCCCATATTTCTTAAAATACGGTCTGAATTCATCTTTTTTGGTTGAGACCATTTAATAATTTTCTCCGCTGGCTTTGTTGTTTTTCATGGTATTTATTGCCTTTTTTTAGATTTCTTTGGCTGTAGGTGGTGGATTTGCTTCTGTTTTTCCATGAAGATGTGGAAATTATAGCTGACAGTTCAGTTCTCCAGAGTTCAAGATTTGTTGAAAGTACCATACTTCCTCATTAATTCACAGGTTATTTGCTTATTTTGCTTACTTTACCATTTTATTCTCTGAAGTAAATACTTAAAGCTTGGCAGCCCTTTAGGTGATTTTTAAACAACCTATAGAAATTCTGGGTGTGATTTTTAGCAAAGCTGTCTTGTATGTCAAGAAGTTTACAGTTCCCAAAAGACCATTTAGCACCCTTTATTATTCTTTCAGTTTCTTTCCTTTGCACTTCAAATTCATCAAAGTGCTTAGTCTTCCAAGAACACTTCCATTTTGTTTCTGCAACTGCTTTTTCACAGGTTTCATTCCACCAGACTTTCTTCTTTTTTGTTGTACCAATAGATTCTTCACTGCCCTATTGATTGCTTTGGATAATTCTTCCCATTTTCCTGATTTTCCTATTTTAATTTCTTCTTAAAATGTTGTATTGTCTCTTTTGAGCCTATGTAATTGTGGTATTTTGTCTTTAAAAAGTTATCAAATGCTGCTACTTCTATCATATTTTTCTTATCGTCTTTAATTGGAATGTGTCAATTAAAAACTATACTGTTCATTTTTGCATTTCACGGTGAGAAGTGTGTCTTTCTGAATGGGATTCAAATTGCCACATTATATTCAATCTTTTTATGAATATAGAATGCAGTCCCAATTATTGCCATACCTTTTATAATTCTTATTGCTGGTTTCTCCCCAAAAAATTTTGTTGTTTTCTTTGATTATGTAACATTTTTGTCGAAAAATTCTGTTTCTTGTACTGCTAAAATTTGTATGTCATGCTTGTCTAAGAGAATTCAAAGTTATTCCTGTTTACCAAATGTTAGTAATGAGTTCACATTCAAGGTGCCTGTGAAGAATTTCCTTCTGAACTTAAGATTGGAAGAACACCAAGGATGCTCTGACTCATCCTTCATGCTGTCTTTGATGTTTTTGTTGTTGTTGTTGTTGTTGTTAATGATGTTGTTGTGGTAAACAGATGAGTTTTAGGACTTATTCTTTCATGTACTAAATGATTTATATCTTTGGTTTACACCATAAGACGCTTCTTTCTTGATATTCAACAAGATATCCCTGATTTCCAACAGTTACTATTTTTAAGTAACTAAAAAATTTAAATTTTTAATAATTTTAGCTCAAAGATTTAGCTTTATCTTTAGCTTTAGCTTTAATAATTTTAGCTCAGAGCCAAATTATTTTGGAAACTTAAGGATGCCACCATGTGCAGAAAATTGCAGACTGCAAGTTATCAGAATTTTAGGAAAGTGTGACAGTGTACAGGGATAGGTGGTGACTTGAAATAGTATCTTAAGTAATTAATGACTTTTGAACTACATACGTAATGTATACATAATTACTACTTCAGTGTCAGGAACACCTGGCCAACAAAGCTGACTAAGTTGTTGTTTCTCAAGGTTAAATTGTGACACATGTATTTTGCTTAGTAACAAATATACAGTATATTGAAATTGTATCTTTTATGAAATAATTAACAAAGCTGGAAAACAATTGTCACAAAATATTAAGGCTTGAAGAAAGTACAAATAGTGAACCAGAACTCCACAGACAAACGTCTAGACATTGTTCAGGGGTCCCTAAGTATTTTGGTATAAGGAACACACTGTCTACAGCAGCTTGTCACACAGTAAGATTAATTGATTTAGTCTGTTACCCATATTACAATGGTTACTATGAAAAACTTTTGCAAAAATGGAAGAGTTTGCGTATTTAAACATCAAAACACAAAACGCAGGTTAATGCCACTACACATTGATGAAACTGTGGTGTGGTGGCCTTTGCTGTGGGAATAGTTCAGCACAGTGTTATCATTCCACAGCATTCAATGAACCCATAAAAAAACTACATGTCGGCCAATTCTAAGTGAGCTACGTTATCCATAGTTGTGTGTGTCACTGTTCATGTAGAACTAATAGGGGTGGAAGAACAATCCTGAGACAGAACTGAGCAGTACTGAATGCAAGCTCAAAGATGAAGAGTAAGATATGCATTATGTTGCTAACAGTAACTACTGTTAATGAATGGAGCAGATTTCTTTCCAAACACAAGACAAGGCAGACCACCATTGGTATGTGGTGTTGTGCTGATGTACTCAGTACATATGAAGTGCTGAATGTGAACCTAGATCTATTAATCATTGGCCTAGTTCTTTAAAACCTCACCAGAAACAGCATTAGAAGGACTTGTACCTTTAGCACACATGCCTACACCCTTTGTTGTTAACCTATTGTTTAATATGTTCAGTATCACTGAAGGAGCTGTGTCAATGTGGGTTTTCTTACAAATGCATTGCCTTAAATGAGTAGTTCCTGACTGGAAACACAATAATGCAAAGCAGTATATGTACATAGTTGACTTCCTGTTTTCTCACTTTACATGAGTGGTCACCTTAATTGCTCTGGCTGTCAGAGCATGTTTCCTATCTAACCCAAATCTCCATATGATGGACACTACAGCATGTTTTTCCCAGTATGTTGTTCTACTTTGCTTGCAGGTCTATTGTGTTTCTGTGAAATAAGACAACATCGTGCATCAGGACTGAAAGGCAAATATGCCATTAGGCACATGTATTTATAAAGGTATGGTGTCTGTTGCTATGGATGTGTGACCAAAAGATCAGACACTATGTCTTTGAATTATCTAGGTTTGCCACATTTTCTGTGCTTGGCTATGACAGGTGGTGTGGGCAGACTAGATCTACATCTACATCCATACTCCACAAGCCACCTGACGGTGTGTGGTGGAGGGTACCTCTAGTACCTCTATCGGTTCTCCCTTCTATTGCAGCCTCGTATTGTTTGTGGAAAGAAAGATCATCAGTATGCATCTGTGTAGGCTCTAATCTCTCTGATTTTATCCTCATGGTCTCTTTGCGAGGTATATGTAGGAGGGAGCAATATACTGCTAGAGTCCTCAGTGAAGGTAAGTTCTCCAAACTTCAACAAAAGCCCGTACCGAGCTACTGAGAGCCTCTCCTGCAAAGTCTTCCACTGGAGTTTATCTATCATCTCGATAACGCTTTCGTGATTGCTAAATGATCCTGTAACAAAGTGCACTTCTCTCCTTTGGATCTTCTCTATCTCTTCTATCAACCCTATGTGGTATGGATCCTACACTGCTGAGCAGTATTCAAGCAGTGGGCGAACAAGTGTACTGTAACCTACTTCCTTTGTTTCCAGATTGCATTTCCTTAGGATTCTTCCAATGAATCTGTCTGGCATCTGCTTTACCAACGAACAGCTTCATATGATCATTCCATTTTAAATCACTCCTAATGCCTACTCCCAGATAATTGATGGAATTAACTGCTTGCAGTTGCTGACCTGCTATATTGTAGCTAAATGAGAAAGGATCTTTCTTTCTATGTACTCGCAACACATTACACTTGTCAACATTGAGATTCAGTTGCCACTCCCTGCACCATGCATCGATTCATTGCAGATCCTCCTGCATTTCAGTACAATTTTCCATTGTTACAACCTCTCAATATACTACAGCATCATCTGCTAAAAGTATCAGTGAACTTCCGATGTTGTCCACAAGGTCATTTATGTATATTGTGAATAGCAATGTTCCTACAACACTCCCCTGCGGCACACCTGAAATCACTCGTACTTCGGAAGACCTCTCTCCATTGAGGATGACATGCTGCATTCTGTTATGTAGGAACTCTTCAATCCAATCACACAATTGGGCTGATAGTGCATATGCTCTTTGTTCACTAAACGACTGTGGGGAACTGTGTTGAACACCTTGCAGAAGTAAAGAAACACGGCATCTACCTGGGAACACGTGTCTATGGCCCTCCGAGTCTCATGGATGAATAGCGTGAGCTGGGTTTCATACGATGGTCTTTTTCAAAACCCATGCTGATTCCTACGGAGTAAATTTCTTGTATCCAGAAAAGTGATTATACTCAAACATAGTACGTGTTCCAAACTTCTACAACTGACAGACATTAGAGATATAGGTCTATAGTTCTGCACATCCGTTCGATGTCCCTTCATGAAAACGGGGGTGATCTGTGCCCTTCTCCACTCCTTTGGAATGCTATGCTCTTCTAGAGACCTACGGTACACCGCTGCAAGAAGGTGGGCAAGTTCCTTTGCATACTTTGTGTAAAATCGAACTGGTTTTCCATCAGGTCCAGCAGCCTTTCCTCTTTTGAGCGATTTTAATTGTTTCTCTATCCCTCTGTCAACTATTTTGATATCTACCATTTTGTCATCTGTGCAACAATCTAGAGGGAACTACAGTGCAGTCTTCCTCTGTGAAACAGCTTTGGAAAAAGACATTTAGTATTTCGGCCATTTGTCTGTCATCCTCTGTTTCAGTACCATTTTGGTTACAGAGTGTCTGGACATTTTGTTTTGATCCACCTACCGCTTTGACATAAGACCAAAATTTCTTAGGATTTTCTGCCAAGTCAGTACACAGAACTTTACTTTTGAATTCATTGAATGCCTCTTGCATAGCCCTCCTCACACTACATTTTGCTTCGCGTAATTTTTGTTTGTCTGCAAGGCTTTGGCTATGTTTATGTTAGCTGTGAAGTTCCCTTTGCTTCCACAGCAGTTTTCTAACTCGGTTGTTGTACCATGGTGGTTCTTTTCCATCTCTTATGAGTCGCTTGGCACATACTCATCTAATGCATACTGTACAATGGTTTTGAACTTTGTCCACTGATCCTCAACACTATCGCTACTCGAGACAAATCTTTTACATTGAGCTGTCAAGTACTCTGAAATCTGCTTTTTGTCACTTTTGCTAAACAAAAAAATCCTCCTACGTTTTTTAATATTTCTATTAATGGCTGAAATCATCGATGCAGTAATCACTTTATGATCACTGATTCCCTGTTCTGTATTAACTGTTTCAAATTGTTCGGGGCTGTTTGTCACCAGAAGGTCTAATATGTTAGTGCCACGATTACGTTCTCTGTTTAACTGCTCAAGGTAGTTTTCACATAATGCATGTAAAAACATTTCACTGGATTCTTTGTCCCTGCCACCCGTTACAAACATTTGAGTCTCGCAGTCTATAGCCAGCAAATTAAAATCTCTACCCAGAACTACAACATGGTCAGGAAATCTACTCAAAATATTTTCCAAATTTTCCTTCAGGTGCTCTGCCACAACAGCTGCTGAGCCAGGGGGCCTGTAGAGACATCCAATTATCATGTTTGAGCCTACTTTAAACGTGAACTTCACCCAAATTATTTCACATTTCGGATCTCCGTCTATTTCCTTCGATACTTTTGTACTTTTTATCACTATAAACACACCTCCCCCTTCACTGTCGAGCCTGTCTGTGCATTATACATTCCAATCTGAGTTTAAAATTTCATTCCTGTTTACATCTGGTTTAGCCAACTTTCTGTCCCTAGTACTATGTGGGCGTTATGACCATTTATTAATGAGAGCCGTTCTGGGACCTTTCTATAGACGCTCCTGCAGTTTACCATTAGCACATTAATAGTGCTGTTCCCCCTTTGTGTTTTGCCTACTACTATAAATTTAGCCTGTGGTCACTTAATATCACATGTTGTGCTCACTTGCTTAGTTGTGCAAGACGCCAGCACCTGTCTCACTCCTCTGTCAACCACAGCTTCCGTTTCATGTCTTTTTTCTCCTAACACTACAGTCAGATGTGTTGTGGTGTAACTATTTAGTCAAATGACAAACTATCTTCTTTACCTTATCTTCTATACTTTCCTGAAACCGTTTTAATAATTACTTTAAAATACATAACTAATGCCTTTGCTACGTCACATATTTATAAATAACTTACTGTATTACTTTTGATTTAACAAATTATACTTTCCCTCAAAAACACACACACATACACACACACACACACACACACACACACACACACACACACACACACTCACACACTCACACACACTCTCTATCACACACACACTCTCTCTCTCACACACACACACACACACACACACACACACACACACACACACACACACTCTTTCTCACTCGAAGCCGCTGCAATAGGCGTCCACTGCTGAATGTGCATATTGTCCCCCGACATATGTCACCACATACAAAATACAAATAAATCTAATGAACAATATCTGTACATTTATGTATGATATGTTGTTTAAGGTCACTATATTCATACTGTATTAATAATATTACTTTTTTAAGTACATTGTTAATAGGGCATAGTTCTGTGCATCATTCTTCGGGAGTATCATGTATAAGCACAGTTCATAAAATGTGTGTCCCGGTGATCAATGCCAAAAGCTTTTTTTCTTTCTTTCTTTCTTTCTGTTTTACAAACATGCAATGGCCATGGGTCTCTTTTTCTTAATAATGGCTGCTGAAATGAGTTGTAGGCTCACTACACTTCTGTGTATGATAAAATATGCTTATACGCATCACTGGAGGTATAATAGGAACACATCATTAAAGCAGTAGATAAAGATTTTAAAAGAAGTTTTCCTCTGTGTGTTTACAGCTGGAGGTGCTTGGGGTAAGACCAGGCAGCGTCATCTGGAGCCGGAACCTGGCCCCAGTTCCAGGTCTCCAGCTGCACACACACCAGGTGAGTAACAATAAGAGCCCACAGTTGGAGGTTGGTGTTTCTACTCTACTCTACTCTACTCTACTCTACTCTGGAATCAAATGTGTTTGGGCACCTGTTAGTGGACTTCAAGATGGGGTGTGTCCACACTTCTCCTTTAAATGATTGAACTCATTTGGGGAAACTTTCATCCATTCTTCCTCGATAGTCGATACTGGAGAAGATGGAAATAGTGGACATTGGGTTTGGAGTGAAGCCACCTTCATATCTCATCCCTAAGATGAACCATTGCTTTCATGCTGTAAGATGGGCAGAAAGGTACACTTCAGGAATGTCACTGTCCATAAATAATTTTCTCACAATTCTGCTTCATGACAGGTGGCATTGTTGAACTGATTCAAATGGTCATTGTCTCTGCAATCTTCCTCTGCTGTACACATTACACAGAACTGTCAAATATATACTTATCCTTCTGCATTTAGCATTTTTGAAAGTGCAATAAGGGGAGAACAAGTTAATGAGGAGGACTGGCATATTGTAAGACATGCCTCCTGTGAATGTCATTGTTTGCACTAAGATAATGGCAGGTAAAGTAAACATCGGGTTTTTCAAACTGAACCCAGCCATCAGATTGCCATGGAGCATGATACAGGGCTGGCCGCTATCTAGAAATATAGCAACCCAATTTTATTGACAATGTAACATACTTGGTGTGGCTCTGGAAGCTTGCATAAGTTAAAAATTGATTTTCATGGTATTGTTATACTAACCCAATTTTATTGTTATTTTAATGGTGGTTTGACATGAAACATGACAGTTTGAGGAATATTGAAGATCAACAAAATGTGCTCATTGGGATAAAATAAAGAGTATATGTAATTTCTTATTAAAACACTAACCACATCTTCACAATTGCAATTGGTTTATGCATGACGATTTGTATCCCTGTAGGAAGAATTGTGATAGTGCAACTATCCTACAGTACAGGGTAAAAATGTAAACGTTATGCACTTCCTCAAAACCAGGAGATCAAATTGGTTGGTTCTTTTGTCTTAGGTGTGGTATGGACAGGACTTTCGTTGCTTTAATATGCCATCTTTTCCATGTGGGATTCCTGAGAAGCTGCAAAATCCCCAATTTCTTCTGTACGAAAAGAAAAAAAACTGTGGGGATGTCTACTTTTGCAGTTTCTTTTGATTGGAAATAAGGGAAAATTTTACTGTTGGTTCTAAAGATGATATTCTCAGGGAACATCAAAACGTGTATTTATAACATTACTTGTTGCTAAGAACCAGTGGTTCAGAGTTGTCATACTTTTGTTGCAAATTATGCATGTAATTACTGGTCTGATGCATAAATATAGTTTTGTCTGATGCCGTGGACGTGTGGCAAGGGTTGTAGGGTCATGAATGATTTCTCAGGTCACAAAATTATTTTTTTAGTCATATTTTTTTAGTCATACTTTTTTCACCAGTGATGCTTCATGATCAGTCGCTCAAAACAATAGGCACTTGATACTTATAAAGATATGGCTAGAGTGGTATTGTGGTAACAAAACATAGGGTAACAAGGATCTTAATATACCTGGGAAGAGAAAGATGGTAAAAATCTTGTAAAAACTGGGAAGACTGGAAATTCAGTAAAATATTTCTAACAGTTTTACTCTTGTTTCCTGATTACAATCTACAAATTCCAAAAACTAGTCAAGTGTTTGACATTTATCAGTATCCTTATCGCAGTAAATATAATGCAGGGTGAATGTTGTTTGTTCAGTGTGATTTGAATCTGGAGTTGCAGCAACAGTAATTGAGAAAAATGTTTTATTTTCTCTCTGTTCCAATATGGCACCAGTGACATGACAACTAGAAATGTGTTCATTGTGAGCATCGCATATCAGATAATGCACATGTAAACTCTTTCCAGACACTTGTTGGTATCTGACCTTGCTTATGTATTGGATCATTGTAGAAATAAGGGTACAAATATTCACAAGAGATTTTCTTGGTTTGTATCTGCAATTTCCTGAGCGGAACCTCTGACTGCCAAGCCTCTTTGACCAAGAAATAATATCACATCAAGTAACATGAGAGCTCCAATGCAAGTTGGCTATTCTACAGATGAACAGAAAACATTACGTCTCCACTACCAAGCACTCTTCCATGTCATTTCACTCCTTCACTTTCATGATTCTCCCATCAAAAGTATTTAGAAATGGGAGTATTCCATTTGAGGTCTGCTCTTGGATGAAAAATATTTTCTATGTACTCATTTTTCATTCATTGAGGGTGATTTGAATTTCAAAACAGAATATTTTTGTACAGCCTCTTAGGGGAGAGAATGAAATTAAATATTGGGGTGTGAATCTAGTTTGACAGGCTGTAGTTGATAAATTCAGCACTACCCTATGAAGTATTTGGTACCAACATTTTCAGAGGCTCCCGTAACTCTTCTGTGAACCATTGGACTTAAGGGACCTGCCAGAATGTTTGTTTCTGAGTCCACACATCTGTAGGAATGTCCAATTTCTGTGTGGTACTGTGATGTGTTGTTGAGTTTGCGTACTATCTGACCACACAGGCTGACAGTTGGTGTTAGAAATGTATATTTCTGCTGTATTTCTACAGAACCGAGCACTGTATGTTTTGTGGAAGGAGCTTCTTATCTTTCCCTTCTTTGTGGGTGGCAAAGTCAGTGAAGGTATTATACTACAATATTTGCTACACTTCTAGTCATGGATGTATATGTTCACTGATGACTTATTATGAAAGAGAACTTATGTCTGTGTCTTGTAAGTAGATTGTTCAGAAAAATTAACATTCTGACCATTTCTTTACATCAAAAACTGTTTCTACATTTCTCATAGCTACCACAGCTAACACTAAGTATCAATGGCTGGACATGTCTGGCATTGCAGTAATAGGCTATAAAAACCAACCTTGCTAACTAACCTGTGTGTCTGTTAATGCAAAACCATGTGAAAATCCTGACTGTAGTTTTAGATTAGCCCTCACAAATGTACAGATACTGTATCCAAAGATAATGTACATACAATAACACATCTTGTCCTCTTGATTTATGTGGGATGCCATTGCCTTTGCTCATAAAATTTTTCCCACTAAGCCTTTCTCTACAGTCTGTTCCCAGACCAATGTGTTTGTCATTCTGCCTCATCTTCTATAGGGAGTTCAACAAGGAACTCCCTTGCCCAACCTGCCACCCACACTCATGGTCCGATGTACCACCAATTCTGGATGATCCATGCACAAGAAAGAAATGTGCTCAGGTAGCCATGAACATTAGAATATCATTGCAACATGGAAGGAACAACATAATACTCAGCAAGTGGAACAGCTTCCTAGCGAAAGCAATGTGTAAATAGTCCTGACAGGCTGTAATGTTGTCACTAAAGAGAATCATTCATGAAGGTGCAAGTAGGGCACTGCAAGGTGCACCGGTGATGTCCTAGATTCCAATGTTGTGTGCTGTACTCAGGGGTAAAGTTGTCACTGTAACAGCAGCAAAAAATATGAAAACTGTTATTCCCATGGAGGAGATGGCAGTGCCATCAAGGAGGTGCAGACCTGGAAGAAAAATACAGCAATCAGGCCAGGACATCTTGAAGGAGGGATTGTGTGGTGTAATGACACTGGCAGGAAGACACCAGAATGAAGGGATGAAGTGGCACAAGACAGGCACAAGATAAAACAGGTAAGAATGAGCCAAAGAATCACAGAACATGAGAAAACAAAAGTGTATAGTCATCTGCAACCCAAAGGAAACAAAAGCAATGTTTTTTAAACATGGAGCAGAACCATCAAGCTTGGTGTGGAAGCACATGAACACAGATCGGAATGCTACCTGATGGAACACAAGACAATGGAAATAAATTTTCAGAGACAGGAAAGTAAGGAAAAGTGCACAAGAAGAGAGATGTTCCTGAATAGGCGAGAAGAATAGAGCTTCATTGCAACACACACATTGTACACGGTAACATGCAGCAAATGAAACAGCTTTCCAGTGAAGGCAAGGTAGACATTGTCCTGATCCACTAAAAGATTGGCACTAATATGAGAACTATTGTTGAAGCTTACATTCCTGCACTCTGTCTTGTAACAACTGACAAACACTGCTGTAGGCACCATCAGTATAGGCTGCACTTGAAATACCAATATTGTGTGCTGCACTGCTGGGAATATAGTCACAGCACTCCAAAGTAGATAATTGGAGTTGTGCCTGGAACTTGGATTGGGTGGTGCTCCACTCTGCAGTGACCTATAAAGGCTGACCATTGGAGTAATGCTTGAAAGTTCTCCAGTGTCACATGGCTCATGGATGGGAACTATACCGTGGCTGTCACAGGCAAGATCATAGGCATTGATTTTGGATTTCAGGCTCCTTAACATGGCAGCAACAGACAGCTGTCTGTTGTGTGGTGTAAGGATGGATTTTAAGGCAGCAGTCAGATGGTACATCACCCACTTGCACCTCAATCCTATTGTGTCTCCTATTCCGTCATGTTGTCATAACCATCCGCTTTTCTTCCTGCCCCACTTCTACAAAGAATCCAGCTGAGAAATACCCCACCCATTTGCCACTCATTCTCCTGGCTGCATCTACTCATCAGTAAGTAAAGAAAGGAGAGTTACATTGCATGTGTTTGGTGTGGCAATTTTACTGTGTGAACAGCAAAAATCTTGTAAGCGATAAACATTTTTCCTATAACTATGTGTTGGGTATACCTGAGAAAAATTCATGATAGTTTGAATTGTGGGTGAAGCTTTTTGCTAGTCACTATGTTCTCTCTTTGCAAAAGACTGGATTAATATAGTGTGAGTATATGCCTGCAGTGAGCGAGGCTGCTTATACAGTCTTATTCACTGTTTGTAACTGTAGAACTTGGCACAGTGAGTTAACTCTGCAACATAAGGTTGTGTGTTTTAATAGGCAGTTGACTACAGGATTTAAAATTTTAAAATTTGTTCAGTAATGTTTTGAAATGTTGATGGTAAACGTTTGTTTGCCTTGAAGGTCTTCAGATAGCCAGCCTCCAACTGGAGTAAAGTTCTGGCTTTCTGGAAGTTTGTTAGTAATGTTGATTCTTGTGCATAATTGAGTAGATTAGATGCTGATCATTCACTTATCAGTAGGGATTTGAAAAGACTGACATAAATGATTCAATTCTCTTTCATTTTGTGTTGAAACAATCTTATTTTATTTGGTTGCTTTAGGTTTGCAGGTAAAATGTTCGTTGCATTAACTGCAAATTTCTTTTTCTGTCAATCAGGACCTCTTCAAGAGGAGCTGTCCCCAATACTGGGGAAGAGGGGACAGTCGGGCAGCACCCCTGAGCCTGGCAGAGCACATGTGAGTTTCACCAGGACCAAGAAAGTTAGATTTTGTAGCATATAATTCACATCACATTGCTTCCTGACCTCTTTCCACAAATCTAATCAGCCCAGAGGTTTCAGCCATTACAATACTTCCTGATTTTGTGTGCTGCCCTGCACACTTCCAACTTACTTAATGAAGTAAACCCCTTTCTGCTCATCCTATTTACCACAACTTCAGTAACATTATGTCCAGCACTCCAGTTGGTTTCCTGACCCCAGAACCTTTGCAACTTCTTCTGCACTGGTAACTGAAATGTTAGCTAAAGTCTAAATTCTCTATGAACAATGCAAAATGTTTGTCAAAGAATACTGACATACTGCATCTTCATTTAGAAGAGAATCTCTCCTTAATAACTAAAGGCTGTACATAGTATATGGAATCTTAATGACAATCAACTTCATTTTCATTCTATTGATGTAATGGCAGTACTCACAGTGCTCACAGGTCTAAGGGCATTACACATAACTGAACCAGATTGAGACGGCATGGAATAAACAACTCAAATCAGCAGATACAGTGAAGCATGATAAAGCAGCTATTGTCCCACCTTGCAGAAATGCTTCATTTACCTGCACTAGATTTCATGCACAAGAGAGAGAGAACTCCGAAAGCATATAAAAGTGTAAATCCTTTATTTGAACTTAAAAATAACTTTATGGTAGCCACTGTCATTCATACAAACTATACACATTGTGAAATACATAACGTTACTAAAGTAGTATGTTATATGACAGTTTGTGTTATATATACACAGATTACAACCCATGAGCGAACAAAAAATTTTATTAGGTGGAACTAGGCCACCACTTAATTTTACAGAAAGATAAACTTTCTTCAAAACCCAAAGGTTTCTTCTCCTACCAAAATTTTATAACAAGCCAAAGAATATGCCACCTTATTGAATCGAAATATTAGCAACTGAACTGAATTTACAATCTTTTGTTGGGGTTTTCTCACAATGTTTTCTGGCAGATGACAAGGAAGTACAGGGATGCAGTGTCTGCGGTTGGCGGCTGGCATAGTAAGGACGTGGCACCTGGATGCTCAGCTTAACAGGACCATGATGTGTAGGTAGGATTGTGGAGAATTAAGATGAGAACTCTCTTGTTGCGTTCTTGTATTTGAATCTCACCCCCATTTTTAGCCAGAGTCACAAGGTTGTAGCAGTGATCGCCCCAAGTAATCTCCCAGGCCTACCAAAGGATGACAGATAACTTCACTTCTCCTGATAATGAGGATGACCAATAAAATATAGTTGCACATTGCATTATCAACTTAACCTGGAACTTTCATTTTTCTGCTTGCATAATTATTTTCCTCTGTAAATTCTAACTGAAATTAGTATTCTTTAAGTGAGGGCCATGTGATGAATAACTCTGTTATTTGTACCGGAACAACTATGAAGTTCATAATTCACCTTCTCTACCCATCAAAGAGAGAGAGAAATTGACTGGCTAGTACCGTAGGAGGATTGCCATGAATTTCTAAATTAAAGAGTCAGAATGTACTGGCCTCCAAGTTCCTTGCTGTATAATGTTGAGAGTTACAGAAGGGATAGATTGCCGCTCATTGTAAATGTGACGCATGACCTACTACAGGAAAGTGGAACACCCTGCACAACATGGAGATAAACATAACATGCCCAATTTCAATGGCTGCTTCACAACCCAGGCAATCTGTGTTGTCACATACACCACCACCTTTTCTGAACTCTGGAGACTGGAGTTACCCTTAAAACACATACTCTGCTCCTGAAACCATCCCTGCCTCAACCTACAGTAACCTACTGTCTCCCTTCTTCTGCCAAAATGTTCCCTCCCACCCTCACCCCACTGTTCTACCATCTCCCAATTCACATCCCCTCTGTGCACAACTCTCTGCAAGTGCACCAACCAGTCCCTTCTCCTTTTGTGTGCTCCTTTCCTTTCTGCTCAGTTTTTGCCCTTCCTTTCCTCCCTCCCTCCCTCCCTCCCTCCCTCCCTCCCTCCCTCCCTCCCTCCCTCCCTCCCACCCAAACTCCTTCCCGATTCTAAACCAGATAGCCTCGTCTGCCACCTCTAGTCCCTGCACACTCTGCTAAGTTGCACTGTTTCCTCCTCTTCAACCTGTGTGGGATGTCCCTCTACCTTCTCTGCTCTACTATGGATTGTTAGTTCTGTTTAATATATTTTTCTGGCCTGAGCAGGCTAGAGATATGGTGTGGTTGTGGTGGTGGTGGTGGTGGTGGTGGTGGTGGTGGTGGTGGTGGTGGTGTAGCTTCTTTTTCAGTAGTTGTAGTGGCAACTGCCTGTAACACAAGTTTGTTCTTGTAACATCTGTCAATATGGACTTGATGTGCTGGTACCATGAACAGCTGAACTTGTGGAGAAACTACAGCCATTCTTTTCTTGTTGCTGTGTAGCTCTTCTGTGTGACTTAACCCATCAAACCCAATTTATTTTTAGTCAATATATATTCTGTATTTTTGGGAAACTGTGTCCTCGCAAAATGGTACCAGTAACACTTTCTATCATGATGACCTCATTGTTGGGCACCCATGAGATTCGCACACACGAGGGGACCAGAGTAAGTGTTCAAATTCAAAGGAGTGTTTCCGGAGTCACTCGGCAGCAATTCCGGATATGTGGAGTGTCACATTTACCTGCTGGAATTGCTGAAGTCTGTTGGAATGCACAATGGATATAAATGGATGCAAGAGATCAGCCAGGATTCTTAAGTACATGTCACCTGTCTATCACCTCTAGACATATTAGGGGTGTCCATCCCTGGTATTTGAGTGGTCAGTTCGACAGAATATCATACTTAACGACCCAGGTTCGAATCCTGGCTGTGTCGGGGATTTTCTTTGCTCAGGGACTGGATGTTGGGTTGTCCTTACATTCATAATTTCATCCCCATCAGCACACAAGTCACCAAAGTGGTGTCAACTCGCAAGACTTGCACCAGGCTAACTGTCTACTTGATGGGAGGCACTAGCTACGTGGCATTTCCATATCGGGTTCAATATCACTCAAATTGCACATGCCCCACACCATTACAGAGCTTCCACCTCCTGTCTTGTGGGGTCTATGGATCCGTGAGGTTGTCTCCATACCCATACACTTTCATCTACTTGATACAGCTTGAGATGACTCATCCAACAAGGCAACAAGTTTCCAGTCAAGTGCAAGACCAAGGTTTGAAGTGCAATTACTGATGTAGACATACGATGGATTTTCACTTTTATATAACTTGTTGAACACAAACCAAACATCATGGTAAAGAATAGAAACACTAAAACCAGTAATTCACAGTATCATTCAGTTGCTGGCCTAATTAAGCAAAATGATGCAACAAAATACTTGATTATATTCCAACAGGTCTCATCTGTCACAAGTGCCAAACTATTAGTTTACTTTCCATTACCATGCTTGTGTATGACCCAGTGCAATATAGACATTGTGAAGTGCAGATCCACAGACAATTTTATGGAAAAAAATGTCCAATTTCTTCACAGGATTTACAATATTATTCAGGTCACACATGGTTTGTACTGAACGAGAGTTCTAGCATACTGTATATCATGTGGATGCATGTGCAATTATTTACAAGCAAATTAACAACAAACTAATTGCTCCAAAAAGAAACAATGAGAAAGGGAAGATCAGGAAGATGATGGTGAGGTGAGCAGTCTTGCGATGGACCATCATAGCAACAATAGTTTGGAGCACAGAGGAGTGAAGATGTCATGGGAGGGCTTTGAACACCTGCAAGGCCCTAATTACTAGTGACAAACATAACAAATAAACATAGATGAACAAATACACGATTGGCTGTCATCACTCATGACTTGGGTACAAATCAAACTGCTGATGTCTGCTTCACTGCGATATCCTTTTGGTGCTGATGGTGAATGGATGATTGTAACTGAGGTATTGTCAAAGGTGGTTGACTTACATACAACAAATAGCATATTGATCAAGTTCTGATTTTGCTCGCATCATGCTAATAATGTTGCAAACAATTAAAGAAATTTTCTTGCCCAAATGGCCTGACCTCTAGTGTAAGCTGTTAAGGATTCGGCAAACATCTGAAGTATGCAGATGAATTGACTTTTGATCAATGCAGGTCATGTATCTGGCACATTAATGAATTTCTAGGTATCCTCCATTCACACAAATACTATTATTTGGTGGGGACAGGTAATGTTAAAGCTATACAAATTCATCTCAAGGTACGGGGGTTAGAATAGGCCCACAGTATTCCTGCCTGTCATAAGAGGTGCCTAAAAGGTGCCTCAAATACTTCAACCTATATGTGATGGTCCCCTCTCGGGTTTGACCTCCATATTTCCAATTCTTCTGAAGAGCGAACCAATTGGGGAAGGGCACCTTACATGGTACATTGTGCCCATTGTGCATAGAAACCTCTAGCCAGCCTTCTCATTGTCGCACTGCCATTCTGTTCGTTCTCCATCTCTTGGGTGAGGATACATTCCTAGGTGCAATTTCCACCAGGCACTGTGCATTGTTGCTTTTTGCGGAACTGATGACCAAGGACTTCCTTGCACCTAATATCCAGCATAGTAGCCAGTCAATTGTGGTGGAGCTGCCATGTACCCTGTTGGTTGTAGCCCCCTTACAACACAGGGATCACTCTGCTGATGCCTGCGCCAACTCCCCACGTATGCCAAGGAGTAGAGGCCTATCTCCCTGGGGTATCGGGACTCCCGGCAATGGCCATCCTGCCAGGTGGCCCTTGTAGAGGCTGGGTGGTGCCTGTGGGGAGGGCCCTTGGTCAGAGTGGGTGGCATCAGTGCAGATGACCCACAATGAAGCGTGGTACATCATCTCTTGCTGGTGGCCATCTACCAGCAGTCTCTAACCATTCGTGGGCTCAGTTCAATGCTCAGAAATACAAACCCAAATCATTCCCCTCCCTGGCCACGCTGTGGGAGGAGTGTCTCAGGATGGCAGTTACACTTATTTGCTCTGGTTCCTAGTTTGTACAAGAGCTGAAGTCTTTCATGTCAAAAAAGTCTAAATTCTTCATAGAGCATTTAGAGGACATGTTTGGGGAGGTAGAGGGCTTGTCCAAAATGCGCTCTTGGTCAGTATTGACAAAAACAGCATTCTATGACCAGTCCCGGAGATTACTTGCTTGTGACAAGTTGGGGGATGTTTCAGTTACCATAACACACCATAAGAGTTTAAATATGGTCCAGGATATTATTTTCCGTAGGGACCACCTTTTTAGTCTAATGACTAGCTGCGCGCCAAATAAGAACATCAAGATGTTCATTTAATCTGGCACATACATTGGGGTCTGAAGGATAATCAGATTGCTACTGGTGCCTTCATCTTAGCCTTCAAGGGTGATACATGACTGGAGAAGGTCAAGGTGATAGTCTACCACTGTGACATCAAGCCCTGTATCCCTCCCCTGACAAAGTGCTTTACGTGCTGCAATGTTGGCCATATGTCTTCCTGCTGTACTTCCAGCCTCACATGTCGAGATTGTGGATACCCATCATATCCCAATACTCCATGTGCCCCACCTCCCATCTGTGTCAACTGCAGAGAGCCTCATTCACCTTGCTCGCCGGACTGCCGGATCTTATAGAAGGAGCAGGAAATCATGGACATAAGACACTGGACCGACTGACTTATACTGGGGCTAAGAGGGAATATGAATGACACCATCCTGTGTGAATGGCACCCTCATATGCCACCACAACCACCACCATGATGGCCCTATGAGCTCAGGGAATTTCAGTCGGCTCACAAAGTCGATCAAGTCCAAACATCCCCTTGACCATGGGGTCACTAGCCACCCTGCTGCTCCTGCTCCACCTACTTTGGGAGCAACCATCCCCTCCCCACACACCTGTTGGGTATTGGGGATGTCTGTCCCCACTTCTAAGCTAGAGAAATGTCCAACTTGTTCAGCTGCTCTCTCTTGCAAGGGGTCCCTTGGGTCCCTCCCTTCCCAGGTTTCCACAAGTGGGAAAGATGACGCCCGGCAATGGCATAAGTGCCCACAAGCAGCTGATTGAAGGGCTTTGTGATCCTACTCCATGCAGGAGACTGAATTGGTGAAGCCCTCCCAGCCAGTGAAACCCAAGGGGCAGAGAGAAAAATCCAAGAAGAAGACCTCTAAGATGAAGGAACTTGTGATGGCATCCAGCCCACCGCAACCTACAAGCTCTGCATCTGAGGGCGAGGTAGAGACTCTGGCGTACTCTGCTGACCAAGATCTGGCCTGACTCTGACACAATGGATGTCACTCACACAGGTGCTCAATCGGTGGCAGCAGGTGACCCAGTGGCGTAATCTGCCTCTTCGGTCCCTTCACACCTTTCTCAGCCAGGGGCAATGTCAGCCTCCATTGGAACTGCAGTGGTTTTTTCCGCCATCTTGCTGAGCTCAGTCAACTTCTCAGCCTTGACCCTTTCCTCTACATTGTTGTTCAGGAATCTTGATTTCTGGTGACGCGTACCCCTGCCCTCCATAGCTACAGGGATTATTATAGGAACAGGGTAGCTTATGAGAGGGTACTTGGTGGTGTCTGCATCTATTTCCATCATTCCTTTTACAGTGAGTCTGTCCCTCTACAAATGCCTTTAGAGGTTGTTACTGTTTGGGTGTGGATGCCTCTGGCTGTTACTATCTGCAGTCCCTCTCTTCCACCAGATGGTGATGACCTGCAGCATGTCCTGGCTGCGCTGATAGTCCAATTGCTGCCATCTTTCTGTTACTTGGCGACTTCAGTGCCCATAAACCTCTGTGGGGTGGATCAGTGGCAACAGGCTGAGGCACCATCGTTGAGCAAGTATTGGTACAGCTCGACCTTTCTCTTTTAAATAGTGGTACCTTCACACATTTCAGTGTGGCACATGGCACATAGTCAGCAAACGACCTTACCAGCTGCAGCCCTAGCCTATTGCCATCTGTCCCATGGAGTGCGCTTGACAACTTGTGTAGTAGTGACCACTTTCCAATATTTCTGTCACAGCCACAGCATCACTCTTCTGGGCGCCCCTGCAGATGGACTATGAATAAGGCTGACCGGGACCTGTTCACCTCCATTGCCACTATTGAGACTCATTCCAATGACGCCATTGACGCCGTGGTTCACTCGGTCACCACCAGCATCATTACTGCCGCAGAATGTGGCATTCTGTGTTCTTCTAGGGCCCCTTGGTGGAGGACGGTGCCTTGGTGGTCGCCCAAGATGGCTGAGGGGATTAAAGATCTCAGGCGATTATTCCAGCATCACAAGTGGCATCCCTCATTGGAACACCTCATCGCCTTTAAACGGCTTTGTGTGCAAGCTCACTGCCTGATTCACCGATGCAAGCAGGAGTGCTGGGAAAGGTATGTCTCCACCATTGGCCTCCGTACCTCTCCATTGTGGGTTTGGGCCAAGATTAGGAGACTCTGTGTTTATCATACCCTCGTCAGTGTACCTGCACTTCTACTGATTGGAACAGTCTGCACTGACTCAGACACAATTGCAAACCATTTAGCAGAGTATTTTGCTCAGAGTTCCACTTCTGTGAATTGCCCACTGTCCTTTTACTCCCTGAAGGAGTCGTTGGAACGTCGGAGCCTTTCATTTCACACGCGCCACCCTGAATCGTACCATGCTCCGTTCAGTGAAAGGTAATTCCAACGTGCCTTAGCCACTTGCCCTGATACGGCTCCCGGGCCAAATGGCATCCACTGTCAGATGCTCAAACACCTCTCAGTGGACTGCCAGCGATTCCTCCTAGATCTTTCCAATCATATCTGCATTGAGGGTTAGTTCCTGTCACAATGGTGAGAAAGCATTGTAATCCCCATGTTGAAACCTGGCAAGAACCCACTGGAGTTGGACAGCTACTGCCCCATTAACCTCACCTACTTTCTTTGCAAGTTGCTTGAACCCATGATGAGCCAGAGGTTGAGTTGGCTAGTCGAGTCTCAGGGGCTTCTGGCTCCATCTCAGGGTGGATTCCGTAAGGGCCGCTCTGCCACCAATAATCTGGTATGCCTGTTGTCTGCCATCTGTACAACCTTTGCCCACCATCAGCATCTGGTCGCCATCTTTTTTGACAAGTGGAAGGCATACGATATGACATTGCAACATCATATCCTCTGTACACTTCATGGTTACAATCTTTGGGGTCCCCTCCCAATTTTAATACAAAATTTTCTGTCGCTTGGTTCCTTCCGTGTGCAAGTTGGGGCCTCCTATAGTTCCTCCTGAGTTCAGGAGAATGGGGTCCCACAAGGTTCTGTATTAAGAGGCTGCCTCTTTTTGATAGCAATTAATGGGCTTGCTGTGGTGGTGGAATGCCTTTCTCATCTTCCTTGTAGGCTGACGACTTCTGCCTGTACTATAGCTCCACTGGCATTGCAGCTGCTGAACAGCAGCTGCAGGGTGCTACCCAAAATGAGCAGTCTTGGGCTGTAGCACATGTCTTCCAGTTTACGGCTGCCAAGACCTGCGTTATGCATTTGTCAGTGACACGCTGTTCAACTTGAGCCACGGCTTTATCTTGACACCAAACCTCTTGTGTTGGAAGACGCATCAGTTTTTGGGATGGGTTTTCGATACCTGGTTGACTTGGCTGCTTCATATTTGGCAGCTTAAACAAATGTGCTGTCGGCATCTTAATGCTCTTCATTGCTTGAGTCACACCAACTGAGGTGCCGATCGGTCTACCCTTCTACGGCTGTACCAGGCGTTAATTCAGTCCTGCCTAGATTATGGAAGCCTGGCTTATGGTTCGGTAACACCTTGCGCATAGTGGTTGCTGGGCCCAATATTTCACAGCGGGGTCTGACTCACCACTGGTGCTTCCCTGACAAGTCCTGTCAATAGTGTACTTGTGGAGGCAGTTGTCCCTCCATTGTGGTTCTGGCGCCAACAATTACTGGCCGCTTATGCTACACACATCTGTAGCTTGCCCGGGCATCCCACTTATCGTTTTCTGTTCCCTCATTCAATCGTCCAACTTCTGGAATGGTAGCACAGGTCAGGGTGTATGCTCACAGTTTGCGTCAGAGCTCTTCTCTCTGTGCTTGAGGTTTTCCGTTTTCCATTCTTTTCTGGGCCCCTCAGTGTATACCCCCAGGATGTGTGTGCCACCCATGGTGTTGGCTCGATTTGGCACTGGGCCTGAAGGACTCAGTCCTTCCTGAGGCCCTCTGTTGCAGCTTTCTCTCAATTCTTGCCACAGTTCAAGGCTGTGACATTGTCTATACTGATGGTTCAGTGGTTGCTGGTCATGTCGGTCATGCTCTTATTCTACAGGAACATTATGAACAACACTCACTGCCAGCTGGCTGCAGTGTTTTCACTGCCAAGATGGTCACCATCTCTCACGCTCAAGAGTATTTATGCTTCTGCTCAGGTGAGTACTGCATTATCTGTAGTGACTCCCTGAGCGGTTTACGAGCTATCGACCAGTTTTTCCCTCACTCTCGTCTGGTGAAGGCTATCCAGGGGTCCCTCCATACTCTTGCCAGTAGTGCCTGCTCTGTGGTCTTTGTGTGGACCCTGGGTCCTGTATGCATGCTGGGAAATGAATGTGTTGACACAGTGACCAAACAGGCTGTCAGTGCACCAGCCATGGAGATTGGCCTTTTGGAGTGTGACCTCTGGTCAGTTTTGCAGCAGAAGGTACTTTGCACCTGGGGTGAAGAATGGCACGCCCTTCCTTCACCCAACAAACTTCGGGCCATCAAGGAGGCTACCGGTGCGTGGCACTCCTCCTTGTGGGTCTCTCACATGGACTCTGTTGTCCTCTGCTGGCAGAGCATTGGTCGCACCTGGATAACGCACAGCTATTTATTGCAGCATGAGGACCCACCTTTGTCGCTGTGGGTCACCTTTGACTGTGGTCCTCATCTTGTTGGACTGCTCGCTTTTAACGCTGCTCAGGCAGATGTTTGCACTTCCTGATACACTTCCTAAACTTTTATCAGATGATGTTGCGATGGCGGATTTAGTTTTGAGTTTAATTGATGCAGGAGGTTTTTATCGCTTATTCTAAGTGTGTGTCATTTTTTTTTTGTGTAGAGTCTGGCATTTGGTCTACGATTTTAGACTGGGATTTTAGTGGGTTTCGTGGTGGTTGGCCTTTCCTTTTCCTTTTTTTTTTGTTTTTTGTTTTATTTGATTTTATGGTCGGCCAACCACTGTCACTCTCCGTCTGATTCTAATTCCTTTTGTCAGGTGTCTGTCTGTGTCTTTCTTGTCCTGTTTGTTGTCTCTTGTCATCTCCATTATTTGTTTTTATTCCTTGTGGTGGTTTCAAGTGCATGGAAAAAGGGACATATGGCCCTAGTAGTCTGGTCCCTTCAATCTCACAAACCAACCAATCATCTCAAGGATGACAATAGGAATGGAAGTTGCTGTAGTATTGGGAACTGTAGATTAATATCAACTTGTGTGATGGATGAATCTTTGGAATGTCAGACTCGTGACCCAATAAATGGATGGTATTAAGGACAAGCCATCAGCAACTAACATACATTACATGGGTTACATTACATGTGTATCTGCTGTAGCTGCTTCTGTTCTTCCTTTTGCTTAAGAATTCAAAATTGGACACATGTATATTGAAATGGTTCATCCTTGGATCAAATTCAAACTAGCTGCCTATGTCTTCTCAACTTAGTTGCATTTGCAACAAGTCAACCAGACAAACTTTTTCCCTTTATCTACACTCCTGGAAATGGAAAAAAGAACACATTGACACCGTTGTGTCAGACCCACCATACTTGCTCCGGACACTGCGAGAGGGCTGTACAAGCAATGATCACACGCACGGCACAGCGGACACACCAGGAACCGCGGTGTTGGCCGTCGAATGGCGCTAGCTGCGCAGCATTTAAGCACCGCCGCCGTCAGTGTCAGCCAGTTTGCCGTGGCATACGGAGCTCCATCGCAGTCTTTAACACTGGTAGCATGCCGCGACAGCGTGGACGTGAACCGTATGTGCAGTTGACGGACTTTGACCGAGGGCGTATAGTGGGCATGCGGGAGGCCGGGTGGACGTACCGCCGAATTGCTCAACACGTGGGGCGTGAGGTCTCCACAGTACATCGATGTTGTCGCCAGTGGTCGGCGGAAGGTGCACGTGCCCGTCGACCTGGGACCGGACCGCAGCGACGCACGGATGCACGCCAAGACCGTAGGATCCTACGCAGTGCCGTAGGGGACCGCACCGCCACTTCCCAGCAAATTAGGGACACTGTTGCTCCTGGGGTATCGGCGAGGACCATTCGCAACCGTCTCCATGAAGCTGGGCTACGGTCCCGCACACCATTAGGCCGTCTTCCGCTCATGCCCCAACATCGTGCAGCCCGCCTCCAGTGGTGTCGTGACAGGCGTGAATGGAGGGACGAATGGAGACGTGTCGTCTTCAGCGATGAGAGTCGCTTCTGCCTTGGTGCCAATGATGGTCGTATGCGTGTTTGGCGCCGTGCAGGTGAGCGCCACAATCAGGACTGCATACGACCGAGGCACACAGGGCCAACACCCGGCATCATGGTGTGGGGAGCGATCTCCTACACTGGCCGTACACCACTGGTGATCGTCGAGGGGACACTGAATAGTGCACGGTACATCCAAACCGTCATCGAACCCATCGTTCTACCATTCCTAGACCGGCAAGGGAACTTGCTGTTCCAACAGGACAATGCACGTCCGCATGTATCCCGTGCCACCCAACGTGCTCTAGAAGGTGTAAGTCAACTACCCTGGCCAGCAAGATCTCCGGATCTGTCCCCCATTGAGCATGTTTGGGACTGGATGAAGCGTCGTCTCACGCGGTCTGCACGTCCAGCACGAACGCTGGTCCAACTGAGGCGCCAGGTGGAAATGGCATGGCAAGCCGTTCCACAGGACTACATCCAGCATCTCTACGATCGTCTCCATGGGAGAATAGCAGCCTGCATTGCTGCGAAAGGTGGATATACACTGTACTAGTGGCGACATTGTGCATGCTCTGTTGCCTGTGTCTATGTGCCTGTGGTTCTGTCAGTGTGATCATGTGATGTATCTGACCCCAGGAATGTGTCAATAAAGTTTCCCCTTCCTGGGACAATGAATTCACGGTGTTCTTATTTCAATTTCCAGGAGTGTATATATCTTCTGAAGCATCAGACTCTGACACATCTGCTATAGTCACTGGCATTCAGAGACTCATCAGTACGGTTATCAAGTAATTGTTCAAGGTAAGATAAGTTTCTTAAGAACTGGTTCATAAATTTTTATTTAGGGACAGAGATACGAATAGATGTGCAAAAACTCAAGGAATCATCACCTCTGTCAGAGGTGGGTTCAAGACCTACAACCCCTGGGAAAGCATCTATCTTGCCCTACACAGCCTCCACAGGCAGGCACCACAGCGGTTATGCCCAGACAGGGATCAGCCTGTCACCACAGTCACACCTTTTCATGGCAGCATATTTTCTTCTTCCCCAGGCATCAGCATGAAAGTGACAAGAAGAAATAACATTGTGAGCAAGTAGTTGCAATGGCTCACAGGGAGCATTCAGTTGGAGACAG
Organism: Schistocerca americana; assembly: GCF_021461395.2. Lineage (NCBI taxonomy): Eukaryota > Metazoa > Arthropoda > Insecta > Orthoptera > Acrididae > Schistocerca > Schistocerca americana. Next base: position 66,845,193 of record NC_060121.1, read on the forward strand.
TTGATGCTCTGATTCAAGAATACAAGTTTTTGGTTTCAGATGCATGTGGGAGATACGGCACGCCACTGACTACTGTAGAGATATTGGAAGAATTATGTTGAAACAGGCACTACCAGCAGAATTCCTTGCTCGAGCAGGAAAAGACTGAGTGCAAAGCAGGGCCATATGAAGCTTGTGTGTAAGAGCTGTCCTCTCGTTTCCTAAATATGAAGCAGTTGAAGTGAGTGACCAACTTCAGTTCGAATGACACAGTTAACTGAAGGCTGGGGAAAGCGGTACTGCTTGCCCAAAGATAAACTGTAAAACAGGAACTCAGTGAGGAAAATGTGCTATATTGGCTGGCAGTTGCAGAGTTCTGTCTGAATGCAGCATGGGAAGATGTATTTTTCACACATAAGGTATCTAATGATTTTTCATCTTCTGCTGCTTACTTTTCTGTCTGAGGGCCAGTGGAAAATCCCTTGGTGACGGGAAAACATCAAACATGAGATGAGAAAATTTGAGCTAGTTCTAGTTCACTTCATTCTTGTAACTGAAATAGACTACTTCCAGTTACGTTTTGATTATTACATTCTGTTTACTTAATCTGTGCCGACATACATGAATAGATATAAATCAAGAGAGCATTGTTTTAAAGCTATTTTTTGTTATTTTTGATTTGCCTGCCTTCCACTCTATTGCTATCCTCTGGACTTGCCCAAAAATATTCAAAACATTTATTCTAACATATATATATATATATATATATATATATATATATATATATATATATATATATATATATATAATCTCAGGAACCAGGTTATGACAATGGCTTGTAGTTTCTAAATAGTGTTCAAATATTGAAACTGGCCTTTGTGCTGTAGTTAATTGATGGAGTGTGCTCTTCTTCCTATTGTGGTCATAGGATAATAAAGAATGTCATTTTTGTTTGCATTGGACAAATTTTTTCTGAAGGGTGGGCTACAGCATTGAAATTGTTCTTCCTGTAAATGGAGAACAAATGGAACTATTGACACTGCATCATGTAATTTCCATCGTGCTTGCTTCATAGCCTGATAAAGTACAGCATTGTTAAGAGGCCATCTGATCTCAACAATTGATCATTTTGCCTAGTTAGTGCTACACAACAATAGCAAGAGCAGGCACTAAATTTCCTTGCTAAGTGGCATTCTGTCTTACATTCCTGCACCTTTCAATAGGAGCAAATGATATGAGGAGTGGGGAGTAACCATAATGCCACTTGTCTCTGACACTTCATACCCTCATCTCTCCACAAACATTGTTAAATTGATTATCATATATGTAAATCTGGCAGGAGGCATAGTGTGATCACATCACAGCACACAGAGATGGCTCCCACAGGGAAGGAGCACACCATTGGAGATGCTAGTAACTATGGGACATACTTCTGCAAGGGTTTCATCATCATCTACTATGTCTGCTCACAAGCGAACATTGAATGAGTTACAGGCACAGACAATTCTTCCATCAGTGCCACAGTTCCTTGTTGTTTCTCATTTGGACGAAGCTCAAGACTCCTCGAAAGTCAACCCTTTCATTATTCAGAAAGGTGTCGACATGATTGCAGTTCCTGTAAAGTCTTGTTCCCGATGACGAAATGGCACTTTGTTGTTAGAAGCAGTCAGTCCCATCCAGGCACAAAAATTGCTGTGAACTTCACTGCTACGCACCTTCCCTCTCTGGGTGGAAGTGCAATGCACTTTAAATTCATCATGCAGTGTGGTTTAGACACACTCACTCAATGGATTGTCCAATGAGGAAATACGACCTTGTCAGACTGGTAGTTTGTAACAACTGTACACAGTCATGAAAAGCGTTGACAAGGACTTGGTACCAACCTGTACTATCTTCTCGATATTTGACAGAGTTCAACTTCAATGAAACATTAAAGTGGGCTACAAGATAATTTCATTTCACCATTACATCCCAAACCTAGGCATTGCTAACAGTGTCAGTGGTTTAATCATACCAGCCAGCCGTGTTCAAATCCGGGCAAATGCTTTTCATGAGGCAAGGATGCCCATGCTGCTTCCTCTCGAGATTGCCCCATTTTCAAAGATGAACATCTTATTCAGGAAATCAGTGGGAAGGAAAAGGTGTTGACACTTGCTGCTCGTAAGTTACTCACAAGTCACAAGCCCACTGTGCCTCCCACAGGTAAATATAGCACTGTCCTTGCATCTCCTCAGCCTACTAAGGAGGCAGCCCCGCAGACTTGTGATCTCACCTTTGATGCCACAGTCATCAGATCGCCCAGCACAAATATCGTCCGTTCAACCTCCCCATTATCACCTGCTCACTCTAGTGACATTCGATGACCGTCACTTTCGTAGCGTCGACGATCAGGTCACTCATATTAAAGAAGTTATTCTTACAGCCATGGAATGTTCAATACCTCAGACCTCAGACATCTGATTTATCTGCCCCCTCTTGGCAATTCCTTGGTTGAACGAGGCGTGAGTGGCAACATGCTCTTTGGGTTTTCTGCCACCATCCTACTTTGGCCAACTGTATCCAATATAAGCAGTTGTGTGTGATACTGTCGCATCATCCGCAATAGCAAGAAGGCAATCTAGGACTTCTTTACTAGCTCTTTTGACACCATCACTCCCTCCTCTGAAGTTTGGAGTCAAATTCGACAGTTATCTGGTGCACCTAGTTTCTCCCCGATCTCTGGGCTCACTGTCATGCATGATACCTTAGTGGACCCAGTCGCTATTTCTAACTCATTGGGTCAACACTTTGCTGAGATTTCAAGCTCTTCAAATTACCTGCCAGCCTTTCCCCTGAAGAAATGTACAGCAGAAGTTCGACCCCTTGCTATCTCCTCTCAAAATGGCGAAAGCTAGAATACTGTTTTCTCCATGCGGGAACTCCAGCACGCACTCTCTTCCGCTTTCTCTTCCACCCCAGGACCAAATGGTATCGACATCCTAATGTTGGTGCATTTACCATACCACAGTCTGTGCTACCTCCTTCGCCTTTATAATCGAATTTGGACCGAGAGTACTTTTCCCAGAAGATGGCAGGAAGCTATTGTCGTTATTGTTCTGAAACCTGGAAAGGACAAACATCTCCCCTCTAGCTATCCCCCATTCCTCTCACGAGTAGTGTAAATAAGGTTTCAGAGCGTATGGTGGATTGCCGTTCAGCCTGGTGGCTGGAGCCCTGAAAACTTTTAACACCTGCCCAGTGGAGTTTGAAAAAGTATCGTTATGCAGTTGACCACCTCGTTGCTCTCTCCACTTCATCATGAAAAATTTTCTCAGGAAACTCCAAACAGTAGCAGTATTTTTTGATCTGGAGAGAGCATGAGATACCTGTTTGAGGACTGGCGTCCTCCGCACACTGTTCTCTTGGGGCTTTCGAGGTCAGCTGCCCCTGTTTATTTGCGTATTTATGGCAGAGCGCATATTTAAAGTGCGATTGAACACTACGCTCTCCCGTGCTTTCTCCCAAGAAAACGGGATACCCCAGGGCTCCATGCTAAGTGTTGCACTGTTTGCCATTGCCATAAATCGAATTATGGATTGTCTACTTCCCGATGTCGCAGGCTCCTTCTTTGTGGACCATTTTGCGATCTACTACAGCTCTCAATGGACCAGCCTTCTTGAACGAAGTCTTCAAGGATGTCTCAATCACCTCCACTCTTCGAGCATCGAAACTGGCTTCCGCTTTACTCCCAGTATGACCGTTTGTCAATTTCTGCCATTGTACAGAGGTTCTCCGGCCTTCCCTACATCTATGTCCTGTCAAAAATCCATTTGCGGAGGTCGCTAATTCATGAGTCTTACATTTGACAGGAAACTGAGCTGGTCCTCCCACATATCCTATCTTACGGCTCGCAGTCTGTGATCTCTCAACATCCACTGTGTCCTGAATGGTACCTCCTGGGGAGTGGACTGAGTGGTCCTTCTCTGCCCCTGTTGCACCTTAGTACACTCTAGTACACTTGAAATTGGTCTGTGGAAGCACAGTTTACTCCTCTGCTTGGACATCTATTCTTCGGTGTCTCTACTCTGTCCACCACTGTGGATTGCGTTTAGCATCTGGAGCATTTTACTCCAGCCCTGTGGAAAGCCTTTATGCTGAGACTGCTGAACCTCTGCTGTCCAATCGGTGAGCTGTCCTTCTGACAATGAGTCATTATGCTAGCCACCTGCCTTCCATGACTGCTAATCTGGCCCATGACATTTGTTTTTGGCAGCTTCTTGGATTTAGGGTATGCAGGCCGCCCTTACTCTCTACTACCACCAGGAGTCCGCTTCTGTCAATTGCCATGTTCTCTTCCTTTCCACTTTCCTAAAACTTTGTTGACAATTAGGGGTAGACCACCACCTTGGCTTCGTCCCGGACCTGCCTGCTCAGTGACCTTTGTCAGTTTCCCAAGGAAGGTACCCCTCCCTCTCTTGTTTATCATCAGGCATTTGCTGCTCTATGTGTACAAATGAAGGATGCCACATTTATTTACACTGACAGCTCCAAAACATCATTTGGTGTAGGGAGTGCTAATATTGTTGGTGACACCCCTAATAAATTTCGGCTTCCCGACCAGTGTTCAGTTTTAACTGCGGAATTTTACGCTGTTCTCCAGGCTGTCCAATACAGCTGTCACCATCAGCAGATAAAGTATATTATATGCTCAGATTCACTCAGCTCTCTCCTCAGTCTCCAAGCCCTCTACCCTGTCCACCCTCTGGTCCACCAGTTTCAGGACTGTCTCCACTTGTTCCACATGAGGGCCATCTCTGTGGTGCTCCTCTGAATGCCAGGACATGTTGGTATCCATGGAAATGTGGTGGCTCATATAGCAGCCAAGGCTGCAGTCTCTCTTCTTCAGCCTGCTGTTCGCACGGTCCTCTTAACCAATCTACAGAAGGTTTTATGTCATCGTGTTGCTCTTTTATGGCACTCACATTGGTCTGCAGTTCCCAATAATAAATTGTGGGACGTGAAAGCTCTTCCTTGTGCTTGGACCTCTTCCCCCAGACCTCATCATCAGGAGAAGGTAATTTTAACTAGACTCTGGATTGGGCACTGTCTTTTTAGCCATCGACATCTGTTAAGTGGTGGTTCTCCCGTGCTTTGTCCCCACTGCTCTCAACTGTGGATGGTGAGACACCTTTTACTTGAGTGCCCCTATTTTACTCTGTTATGCACCCATCTACAGCTGTCACCTGATACGTCTTCCATTTTAGCAGATGACACGAGCTCAGCTGATAGCGATCTCAAGTTTATTAGTATCAGTGAGATGACGTCAGCCATTTGAAGCTCTTTTTGGGGACAACCAACCCCCCTTGTAGAGTGGTTTCCTAAGCTTCCCTTCTGTTTCTTAGTTTACCCATTTTTTTGAGTTTCCACTCTCATTGCTCCTGATTTCCAGTTTGGTTCTTTGCCATTTCCTAGGCCACAGATTGGGCAGTAACGACCGTAGCATTCTTGCATCCTAAAACCATAACAAAACAGGCTGTTACAACCAAAATGGATATGCTTCCCATTCAGAGGATTAATAACTTACCACTGCTGCAACCCCACGGCAAACTGTGGACATTCATGGGCCTGATTAAGATATGTTGCTATTTCTCCACTTTTTGTTCCCATTTTAATTTTTCTTATTTTATTTATTGTGTATGTCATTCAGACCCCTAGCCCTTTGCCTGCCCCAGTCAAATTATGCCCCTGCTCATGCCACTACTCCACAAGCATTTCTTACTTGCAGTTTTGTGTTTATTGGACATGTTCACATTGGTCACATTGTGCTGCTGCTGTCACATCACCTTCCAGCTGTATTAGTCATGATCACAGAGGATACACCAGGCCAAAATACAAAAAAGCTTCGAAACTGCCCACATCAACAGCTCTAGCATCTTCCTGATCAAATGCTACAGTGTATCATAAATGGAGTATGGATGCATTGTCTGTAGCTCTATCGAACAGTGATCTTACAGACTATTTTAAAGCCTTCCATTTTGACACTTTGTATCTCTTCCAGGTGATTTAAGATTTCCCTTTTGCACATCACAGAATCCAAAATTACATTGCAGTTGTATTTTGTATAAATGTTTAATTAGCTACTTGTAATAGTTCTAACTACATATAAGGACTGCCTAATGTTAAATCATGACTACTGAGTACCACACTTGTTCATGGTAATTTGCTGGATAAGCCGTGTATCCACATGGACATGTGGTTCATTTCATTGCAGGATATAAAATTTTGGAGATGTTGGAACTCCCACACTGGTGTGCTGTTTCCTCACTCCCACTGTTCCTCTCTGCAGTGTCAATATGAATACATGTTAAGCCGTCACAATACTTTTGCATTGTGATATCATCGATCCCACTGTCACATAGTCAACTCAAAGACATGTACACTATCTTCTTTGTAAATTAGACATACATTTCTGCATAGCACCTTAACGCCATCCACAGTATTAAGTGTTCGCTATGAAACACATAAGTCTCACTTCTCTGTGTGTACAGCTACAATGCAGTGAGGCTGGTTCACTGATGCCAGTGGCCACAGATGAATGCCATCAACAGCTATTTGGATGCCCACAGCGCTATGTTTGTCACATTTGCAGTCTGCTGTAGCCACTTGAACTGCAGTAATTCAAGACTGTACTATGGTGACTAACAGACTGTGTGCTCACACACACACACACACACACACACACACACACACACACACACACACACACACACACACACAAAATACATATTTTCACATAGTGGGAAAATAACTTTCTGGATCCGAGCCAACACTGTACCTTGAACTGTCTATGTGCATCAGTAAGAAGCAACCTGAAAGTGTTGCATGGCCCTCTATCTTAAGTATCCGTGACCACATCATCAACATGCTCCAGGACAGGTAATAGCATGTTAGATTCAAACAAATGAACCCTGATGAGGAATTATTCAAAGATGCAATTCCCTGGGACAGGTCAGTCTGTCCATAAATAGACAAATCTTATAAAATAATAATGTACAGTTGAGGTCAGTGTCCTCCAGTTGCATAGGCATGCAGTCATTACATTATTTGCAAAAAGATAACATTGCTGTGATTGGGATTCACAGTGATCATGTGACCTTTAGTGCTTCTTCTCAGCATCACACTGCCAATAAAAAAGAAAGGGATTCATATATGAAGTTTCAGTTCTAAGCTACCACAACTCTGCTACTCTGTGTGGCATATGTCATGTGAAGTCTGCTAAATGGGACTAGAACCACCAAGCCTCAAAAGTTAGGGATCTGTTGGTGATCAGTAACCTGGAATACAATGGAGACAATTATGTGCCATATCATCTCCTACCTCCTACCTCCTACCTCCCGACTGACAATCTGTAATTTTATAATGGTCTGTTACTCCTTTCCCTTTTCATGATCGCTTGGACTATTTCACCAGGTCATAGCTGAGGTAGTGTTCATTTTTGCAAACTGTACTGTATTTGTCACTGGGAGTATGCTTACACCAACCTTCAAACATCTGGCAGCTGAGGTCTGCATTCCCACCATGCTAACTTGCATTTCCTGGCCACCTTCGTCTGCTCTGTGACAGTGGCTGTACGTGGCAGCTGGCAGCTCTAGTGAATTCACGTAATTGAGCTCACTTGAAACTCAAATATTTTGTGATTATTCACTTGGATCATTATGCAGTTTTCATAAATGACACTTCAATAAACTTTCACATCTATCTACTTGTATCTGCACCTGATTTGTTATCTCCAATACTATTTTAATTTACCATCTTACTAATACAGAGATGAGCATTGCAGTGACATGACATACTACTGCCATGTTCAAAGGCGTTTGATTTACACTTAAATTCAGTTCATATGTATTATTGTTATAGTTATTGTTATTGTTATTATTATTATTTTTTTTTTTCAGCTCCCTAAAAAGATACGGCTCGAGAAGCTGTTGGCAGGTGAGATTTTTGCTTTCTTCAGTAGCTTAATTATACGTTAATGATTGCATGTTAATGTGTTCTTCTGTGGTACTTTCTTTTTATTCTTCTTCTTTGACTTTAATCCTTTATTTGTGGTATGCTAAATTAGTTGAGTGAAACAGTTGTTCAAAATTTTATACTTAAACTTGACACTGGATACTAATTTTCTAGTGCATAATTCATAGTGTATAATTGGCAGTGTCATCATAACTACAACAGATAGTTGTGTTCAAAATGTTTACTGTGGTAGACTGCGAGGGAAATGTGATCAAAGATAAAGAAGACAAATTGTTAAGTATCAAACTGACATTTAAAAATAGCTCACAATGAAGGTAAGTAATGATTGCCAATCGGCACACTACGATAAGCAGCAATGTTTAGACCCCACACACTTTATTCTGTAGTCATGGCACATATTCAGCTCATCATCTTGATATAAATATATTTAAGCGTACAACTGTCACTCAACATAGCTGAGATTCTTGAAGAGTAAAATTTCCAATATTATTGGGGACTGGAAAAAGTCAACCACATTCATAGCCAGTGATTTGAAACCTCATTGTCATGTCTTGAAACGAAGAATAGTGTCCCTTTAATCCTTCTCCTCTCCCCCAAACCAGTATTTTTCCACATGACTGATGTGTGAAATAGCCTGGTCCATTTGGGAACCACAATTGCTCTCAATCTGCATACTGCAAGCATGCAATTGACTACGCTGTTACAACTTGCTGTTGTGCACAAGATGCCTCACTTGTTGGCAGCTTCACAACCTGTGGCCTGGAGACTCCACTCCCATACCAGCTTTCCTTATTTAAACATATGGGAATTCCCCTTAACTCATCCTTAAGTTACACAATCCTCCTTGCCTCAGTACTCACTAGCACCTATCCTGACCTTTCCTGTACATAGCTCCATCCTGACCTTCTCACCTGATCTGCCCAACACAGCTCCTCACCCAGTTGGCCTGAAGGTCTAAGACAATATATCTGATTTGCATATGGACACACAGTGGCAAATGTTATTCCAGGCTTAGCCTTTTACTGCTTGTTTCCAGATTAACCCTTTCATGACCAATGGAACATACTAAGTTGATGCACAAGAATATAGTGTTGTCTTAAAGTTCAATAAACATGAAGGTTATGCATAATGGAGGTTTCTGTCATCATCAGTAACATAATCTGCTTCACTGTTTACTACAGTCTATAAATACTGGGGTAACATTCTGAATTAGCAACTCTAGAAGTAATGTGGTTTTGTAGTGGAGAACTCATACAATGATGTTCACTATGTATTTTCACATAAAAAGGAAGTTCGGTGAAGGTCATTTGATGGAGCAGAAAAGTTGAAAAAATCAGGTGAAAAAGGTGGGTACAGAATGACTTCTGAACCCAATTCTGGTATAGTGTTTCTTGTCAGTCTAGTAGAATGCTGGTGGGTGTTATTGTGGACTAGCAAATAGTCTTCCTGGTTGTTGTTCTTGATTGCATCTGCAGGAGGTCTGTTGTAAACAATAAATGTCAGCAGTGAAGATTACACCTCAGGGAAGGAATTTGTAGAAAAGAACATTATCTCTTTTCCACCAGATGCATAACATTATCTTTTGTGGATGCACACCCGTTTTTGTATGGGGAGTTTCTCCTTTGCTCAGAGTCCTTTCCATTCTTCCACTTACATTAAGCATAAAGACAAAATGTTGCCTGTTTGTTGCCTGTTTCTCTTGAGAGTCTGATTTGTATTTCTACATTTGTTGGATTTTTATGTACAATGGCATAATCATTTACAAATGCTCGACAGTGAATTTCACTGTTTATTTTCTTATCATCTAGTCTTACTGGTAATACGTTGTGTTCTGTCAGTTTTTGTTTGCATTATCTTACTATTTTCTCTAGGATGAAGTTAAAGAGGAGTGGAGACAGGCTGTACCTTGCATTACACCTGCTTTTATTTAGAGTGCCTTCAATACTTCACACGAAAACTGTACTTTTGCTTCATTGTCTGTGAGTGTTTCATGAATAAGGTAGTTTAGTTTTAATGCCAAATTCTTGAGTCACTTTGTCTAGTGATTCCCTGTCAATCGAATCAATTGCATTTTTAAAATATATAAATGTTAAAACTATGTCTTCTGAGTTTGTAGGTATGTGGCAGATTATGGACTTGATGTTGAAATTCCGATCTGAGCGAGTTCTGCCCTTTCTAAATCCACTCTGATATTCTCACAAGTAGCTATCAAGTGTTGCTTCTACCTGCTCACTGACAGTAGAGATATATCTCTGCAACTGTTTATATCATGCTCATCGCCTATTTTTGTGCACAGGATGGGTAAGAGTCACTTTCCAGTTTCCCATATTTCTTAAAATATGGTCTGAAGTTGTTATTTTTGGTTGGGACATTTTATAACTTTATCCACTGGCTTTGTTGTTTTCCACAGTATTTATTAAGTTTTTTAAAATTTCCTTAGCTGTGGGAGGTACATTTGCTTCTGTTTTTCCATGAAGATCTGGAAATCCTAGCTAATAGTTCATTTGTCCACAGTTGCAGAGTTGTTGAAAGTACCAAACTTTCTTATTAATTTACAGGTCTGGTTATTTGCTTATTTTACCATTTTCATCTCTGAAGTACACTACTGGCCATTAAAGTTGCTACACCAAGAAGAAATGCAGATGATAAATGGTTATTCATTGGATAACTATATTATACTAGAACTGACATGTGATTACATTTTCACGCAATTTGGGTGCATAAATCCTGAGAAATCAGTACCCAGAACAATCACCTGTGGCCGTTATAACTATGCCTGGGCATTGAGTCATACAGAGCTTGGATGGCATGTGCAGGTACAGCTGTCCATGCAGCTTCAACACGATATCACAGTTAATCAAGAGTAGTGACTGGCGTATTGTGATGAGCCAGTTGCTCGGTCACCATTGACCAGATGTTCTCAATTGGTGAGAGATCTGGAGAATTTGCTGGCCAGGGAAGCAGTCGAACATTTTCTGTATCCAGAAAGGCCCGTAAAGGACCTGCAACATGTGGTCGTGCATTATCCTGCTGAAATGTAGGGTTTTGCAGGGATCAAATGAAGGTTAGAGCCGTGGGTCGTAACGCATCTGAAATGTAACGTCCACTGTTCAAAGTGCGCCGGCCGAAGTGGCCGTGCGGTTAAAGGCGCTGCAGTCTGGAACCGCAAGACCGCTACGGTCGCAGGTTCGAATCCTGCCTCGGGCATGGATGTTTGTGATGTCCTTAGGTTAGTTAGGTTTAACTAGTTCTAAGTTCTCGGGGACTAATGACCTCAGCAGTTGAGTCCCATAGTGCTCAGAACCATTTGAACCGTTTTTTTTGTTCAAAGTGCTGTCAATGCGAACAAGAGGTGACTGAGATGTGTAACCAATGGCACCCCATGCCAACATGACGGATGATAAGCCAGTATGGTGCTAATAAATACATGCTTCCAATGTGCATTCACTGCGGTGTCGCCAAACATGGATGTGATCATCATGATGCTATAAACAGAACCTGAACTCATCCGATAAATGACATTTTACCATTCGTGTACCCAGGTTCATCATTGAGTACTCCATCAGTGGTGCACCTGTCTGTTATGCAGCATCAAGGGTAATTTCAGCCATGGTCTCCGGGCTGATAGTACATGTTGCTGCAAATGTTGTGAAACTGTTTGTGCAGATGGTTGTTGTCTTGCTGACTCAGGGTTCGAGACATTGCTGCAAGATCCGTTACAGCCATGTGGATAAGATGCCTGTCGTCTCGACTGCTAGTGATACAAGTCTGTTGGGATTCAGCACGGCATTCCATATTACCCTCTTGAACCCACTGATTCCATATACTGCTAACAGTCACTTGATCTCCACCAACGCGAGCAGCAATGTCGCAATGCGATAAACCGCAATCACGATAGGCAACAAACTGACCTTTATCAAAGTCAGAAACATGATGGTACGCATTTCTCCTCCTTACACAAGGCATCACAACAGCATTTCACCAGGCAATGCCGGTCAACTGCTGTTTGTGTATGAGAAATCAGTTGGAAACTTTACTCATGCCAGCACATTATAGGTGTCGCCACCGGTGCTAACATTGTGTGAATGCTCTGAAAAGCTAATAATTTCCATATCACAGCATCAGTTTCCTGTCGGTTAAATTTCACGTCTGTAAGATGTCCTCTTTGTGATGTAGCAATTTTAATGGCCAGTAGTGTAAATACTTGAAGCTTGGTAGCCCTTTAGGTGATTTTTAAAAATCCTACAGAAATTCTGTGTGTGATTTCTAACAAAGTTGTTTTGCATGTCAAGAAGTTTACATTTCCCAAAAGACCATTTAGCACCCTTTATTATTCTTTCAGTTTCTTTCCTTTGCACTTCAAATTCATCAAAGTGCTTAGTCTTCCGAGAACAATACCTTTTTTCCTTTCTTTTGTTCTTTCTGCAACTGCTTTTTCACACGCTTCATTCCACCAGACTATCTTCATTTGTGTTGTTCCAATACATTCTTCACTTCCCTCTTGACCGCTTTGGATAATTCTTCCCATTTTCCTCATTTTTCTATTTTAATTTCTTCTTGAAAATGTTGTATTGTCTCTCTTTTGATCTTGAGCCTCTCTGTGTTATATTTAATCAATTTTTGCTGTCTCTTGTGGTTTTTATTAGGGAGAAGTTACAGTTTAATTTGTCATGTAATGATCAGAGACAAATTCCCTCATTGTTACTTCCACATTCGTGATATCTTTAGTATTGTTTTGAGAAATAGCCACTTGATCTCATTGCAGTGCATCTAGTATTATATTTGGAGATATCCACCATTTTGCTTTCCTTGGCATTTTATGAAAGAAGTTGACATAAACTTCAACTGAATTGTTTTATGAAGATGAGTAAGTCCTGAGCCATTTTTGTTCATTCTTTTATGCGATGGATATTCTCTTAAAATACTCTAGTAGCATCACAAAACTGGCTTTTGTAGCTTTTGATATTTTGTCTTCCAAAAGTTATCAGATACTGCTACTGCACTCGTATTTTTCTTATCGTCATCATTATAAGGAATGTGGCAATTAAAGGGTATACTGTTTATTTTTGCAATTTCACTGTCAGAAGTGTGTCTTTCTGAATGAGATTGAAATTGTCACATTATATTCAAACATTTTATGAATTTAGAGGGCAGTAGCAAGTATTGGCATTCCTTTTATAATTTTTATTGCTGGTTTCTCCTAAAAAAATTTAGTGTTTGTTTTCGATTCTGTATCATTTTTCTCCAAAAATTTTCTCGTACTGCTAAAATTTGTATGTCATACTTGTCTAAGAGAATTTAAAGTTCTCCTTGTTTACCAAATTTTAATAATGAGTTCACATTCAAGGTGTCTGTGAAGAATTTCCTTTTGAACTTGAATTTGGAAGACTAAGAAGGTTGCTATGAAACATTCTTCCGGCTATCTTTGTTGTTGTTGTTGTTGTTGTTGTTGTTGTTGTTGATGATGATTATAGTGGCAAACAGATGAGTTTGAGAACTAACTCTTTCATGTACCAAATGGTTTGTATTCTTGGTTTACACCACAAGGCGCTTCTTTGTCAATTTTCAACAAAATATCCCTGCTTTCCGACAGTCACTGTTTTCAAGTAACAAAAAAATTTTAATTTTCAATAATTCCTTTGAGCTAAATTATTTAGGGAACTTAAGAATGGCACCATGTACAGAAAATTTCAGACTGTCAGTTATGAGAATTTTAGAAAAGTGACAGTGTACAGGAATAAGTGGTGTCACGAAATAGTATCTTAAGTAATTAATGATTTTGAACTACATAAATAATGTATAAATAATTACTTATTAAGTGTCTGGAACAACTGGTCTACAAAGCTGACTAGCTTTTTGTTCCATAAGTTTAAATTGCGACACGTGTATTTTTACTTATTAATGAATGTACAGTATACTGAAATTGTATCTTAGATGATGAAACTTCAAAAAAGGTGGGAATTTAACGAGATGGGAACTGGATAAATGGACTAAACCAGAGGTTGTAGAGAGTTTCAGCGATAGCATAAGGGAACAATTGACAGGAATGGGGGAAAGAAATACAGTAGAAGAAGAATGGGTAGCTTTGAGGGATGAAGTAGTGAAGGCAGCAGAGGATCAAGTAGGTAAAAGGACGAGGGCTGGTAGAAATCCTTGGGTAACAGAAGATACATTGAATTTAATTGATGGAAGGAGAAAATATAAAAATGCAGTAAATGAAGCAGGCAAAGAGGAATACAAATGTCGCAAAAATGAGATCGACAGGAAATGCAATAGTGCTAAGCAGGGATGGCTAGAGAACAAATGTGAGGATGTAGAGGGTTATCTCAGTAGGGGTAAGATAGATACTGCCTACAGGAAAATTAAAGAGACCTTTGGAGAAAAGAGAGCCACTTGTATGAATATCAAGAGCGCAGTTCTAAGCAAAGCAGGGAAAGCAGAAAGATGGAAGGAGTATATAGAGGGTCTATACAGGGCGATGTTCTTGAGGACAATATTATGGAAATGGAAGAGGATGTAGATGAAAATGAAATGGGAGATGTAAAACTGCGTGAAGAGTTTGACAGAGCACTGAAAGACGTGAGTCGAAACAAGGCCCCAGGAGTAGACAACATTCCATTAGAACTACTGGCGGCCTTGGGAGAATCAGTCCTGACAAAACTGTACCATCTGGTGAGCAAGATGTATGAGACAGGCGAAATACCCCCAGACTTCAAGAATAATATAATAATTCCAATCCCAAAGAAAGCAGGTGTTGACAGATGTGAAAATAACCAAACTAGCAGTTTAGTAAGTCATGGCTTCAAAATACTAATTGGTAGAAATCAACCTCGGGGAAGATCAGTTTTGATTCCGTAGAAATGTTGGAACACATGAGGCAATAATGACCTTACGACTTATCTTAGAAGAAAGATTAAGGAAAGGCAAACTTTCGTTTCTAGCATTTGTAGACTTAGAGAAAGTTTTTGACAATGTTGACTGGAATATTCTCTTTCAAATTCTAAAGGTGGCAGGGCTAAAATCAAGGGAGCAACAGTCTATTTACAATTTGTATAGAAACCAGATGGCAGTAATAAGAGTCGATGGACATGAAAGGGAAGCAGTGGTTGAGAAGGGAGTGAGACAGGGTTGTAGCCTGTCCCCGATGTTATTCAATCTGTATATTGAGCAAGCAGTAAAGGAAACAAAAGAAAAATTCCGAGTTGGTATTGAAATCCATGGACAAGAAATAAAAACTTCAAGTTTTGCCGATGACACTGTAATTCTGTCAGAGACAGAAAAGGACTTGGATGAGCAGTTGAACGGAATGGACAGTGTCTTGAAAGGAGGATATAAGATGAACATCAACAAAAGCAAAATGAGGATAATTGAATGTAGTTGAATTAAGTCGGGGTGATTCTGAGGGAATTAGATTAGGTAATGAGACACTTAAAGTAGTAAAGGAGTTTTGCTGTTTGGGGAGCAAAATAACCGATGATGGTCAAAGTAGAGAGGATATAAAATGTAGACTGGCAATGGCAAGGAAAGCATTTCTGAAGAAGAGTAATTTGTTAACATCAAGTATAGAATTAAGTGTCAGGAAGTCATTTCTGAAAGTATATGTATGGAGTGTAGCCATGTATGGAAGTGAAACATGACCGATAAATAGTTTGGACAAGAAGAGAATAGAAGCTCTTGAAATGTGGTGCTACAGAAGAATGCTGAAGATTAGATGGGGAGATCACATAACTAATGAAGTATTGAATAGAATTGGGGAGAAGAGGAGTTTGTGGCACAACTTGACTATAAAAAGGGACCGATTGGTAGGGCATGTTCTGAGGTATCAAGGGATCACAAATTTAGCATTGGAGGACAGCATGGAAGGCAAAAATCATAAAGGGAGACCAAGAGATGAATACACTAAGCAGATTCAGAAGAATGTAGGTTGCAGTAAGTACTGGGAGATGAGGAAGCTTGCACAGGATAGAGTAGCATGGAGAGCTGCATCAAACCAGTCTCAGGACTGAAGACTACAACAACAACAACATTTGGGATGAACTAATTAACAAAACTGGAAAACAATGTCACAAAATATGCAGGGTTGAAGAAAGTATAAATAGTGAACCAAAACTCCACAGACAAATGTCTAGACATTGTTCAGGGGTCCCTAAGTATTCTGGTATAAGGAACACACTGTCTACAGCAGCTTGTCACACAGTAAGTTTAATTGATTTAGTTTGTTACCCATATTACAATGGTTTCTATGAAAAACTTTTGCAAAAATGGCAGAGTTTGCGTATTTAAACATCAAAACACAAAACGCAGATTAATGCCACTACACATTGATGAAACTGTAGTGTTTCAGCCTTTGCTGCAGGAATAGTTCAGCACAGTGCAATCATTCCACAGCATTCAATGAACCCATACCAAACTACATATTGGCCAATTCTAAGTGAGCTATGTTATCCATAGTTGTATGTTTCACTGTTCATGTAGAACTAATAGGGGTGGAAGAACAATCCTGAGACAGAACTGAGCAGTACTGAATGCAAGCTCAAAGATGAAGAGTAAGATATGCATTATGTTGCTAACAGATACTACTGTTAATGAATGGAACAGATTTGTTTCCAAACACAAGACATGGTAGACACCACTGATATTTGTCGTGTTGTGTTGATGTATTCAGTACATATGAAGTGCTGAATATGCACCTAGATCTATTAATCATTGGCCTAGTTCTTTGAAACCTTCACCAGAAACAGCATTAGAAGGACCAGTACCTTCAGCACACATGGCTACAAACTTTGTTGTTATATTGTTGTTTAATATGTTCAGTATCACTGAAATAGCTGTGTCAGTTTGGGTTTTCTTACAAATGCATTGCTTTGAGTGATTAGTTCCTGACTGGAAACAGAATAATGCAAAACAGTATATGCACATAGTTGACTTTCTGCTTTCATCCACAACCAATCATAATGGATTCCAAACTTCACTGTTCAGATCCTCCCAATATAATTCATCAGTGTGTATGTATTGATACCAGTCTTTTCACAGCATTTTTTTCTCATGCTGCAGGATTATTTGCACACAAATGCGAAGATAGGGATGGTGATGGTTAAGGACTGTAGATACATTCAACATGTTCAGAATGAACCATTATTCAGGACTGACAAAAGAAATTTGACTTCTATGTGAATGTGGCATTGATACTATTCAATAGTGGCAGTGAAAATTTCTTCTGTACCGGGATTTGGATATAGATTTCTCACTTTACATGAGTGGTCACCTTAATCACTGTTGGTGTGGGAGCATGTTTCCTATCTAGCCCAAATCTCCATATTACGTACCCAGTATGTTTTCTTCTTTGCTTGCAGGACTACTGTATTTCTGCGGAATAGCACTCAACATAATGCATCTGGACTGAAAGGCAAATATGCCATTAGGCATCTGTATTTATAAAGGTATGGTGTCTGTTGTTGTGGATGTTGGACCAAAAGAACAGGCACTATATCTATAAATTTTCTAGGTTCGTCACATTTTCTGTGCTTGGCTATGACAAGTGGTGTGGGGAGACTATAAATTTTGCCTCTGGTCACTTAATCTCACATTTTGTGCTTCCTTGTTGGGTTGTGGAAGACTTCAACACCTGTCAACCACAGCTTCTGTTTCATGTCTTTCTTTCTCCTAACACTACAGCCAGATGTTGCAGTGTAGCTATTTAATCAAATGACAAATTATCTTCTATAGCTTATCTTCTATACTTTTCTGAAACTCTTTTATAATTACTTTAAAATTCATAATTAATGTCTTTGCTACACCACATTTTTATAAATAACTTACTATATTACTGTTGATTTAACAAATTATACATTCCCTCAAACACACACACACACACACACACACACACACACACACACACACACACTCGCTCACTCACTCACTCTTTCTCTCACAAAAATGCTGCGATAGCTGTCCAGTGCAGAATGTGCACATTATTCCCTGACATACATCACCACATACGAAATAGAAATAAATGTAATGACCAATATATGTACATTTATGTATGATATATTGTTTAATATCACTATTTTCATACTGTATTCATAACATTAGAAAAAATTAATTTATTATTAAGAGGGCATAGGTCTGTGCATCACTCCTCTGGAGTGTCATGTATAAGCACAGTTCATAAAATTTCTGTCGCAAGGACAATGCCGGAAGCTTTCTTTTTTCCTTTCTTTCTTTCTTCCTTTCTTTCTGTTGTACAAACATGCAATGAACATGGGTTTCTGTTTCTTAATAATGGCTGCTGAAATCTCTTGTGGGTTCAGCACAGCTCTGTGTATGTTAAAATACCCTTATATGCCAGTCATTGCAGTTATAATAGGAACACAGCATTAAAGCAGTAGATAAAGATTTTTAAAAGAAGTTTTCCTCTCTGTGTATTTACAGCTGGAGGTACTGGGGGTAAGGCCAGTCATCGTGATCGGGAACAGGAGGCTGGCCCCAGTACCAGGTCTCCAGCTGCAGACTCACCAGGTGAGTAAGAGGCCACAGTTGGAGGTTGGTGTTCCTACTATACTCTACTACTCCTACTCCTACTCCTACTCTGGAATCTAATGTATATGGGCACCTATTAATGGACTTCAAGATGGGGTGTGTCCACACTTCTCCTTTAAATGATTGAACTCATGTGGGGAAACTTTCATCCATTCTTCCTCGATAGTTGATACTGGAGAAGATGGAAATAGTGGACATTGGGTTTGGAGTGGAGCCACCTTTATATCTCATCCCTAAGATCAACCATTGCTTTCAGGCTGGAACTTGAGCAGACAGGCACACTTCAGGAATGTCTCTGTCCATAAATAATTTCCTCGCAATTCCGCTTCATGACAGGTGGCATTGTTGAACTGATTCAAATGGTCATTGTTTCTGCAATCTTCCTCTGCTGTGGACAGTACACAGTACTGTCAAATATATGCTTATCCTTCTGCATTTAGCATTTTTGAAAGTGCAATAAGGGGAGAACAAGTTAACGAGCAGGACTGGCATATTGTATGACATGCCTCCTGTGCATGTCATTGATGGCACTAAGATGATGGCAGGTAAAGTAAACATAGGGTTTCGCAAACTGAATCCAGCCATCAGATTGCCATGGAGGAGAGAATAATTTGTCACTTCACTCCAAAACACTAGAATATTACCAAGCGAGGTGGCGCAGTGGTTAGACACTGGACTCGAATTCGGGAGGACGACGGTTCAACCCCACGTCCGGCCATCCTGATTTAGGTTTTCCGTGATTTCCCTAAATCGCTCCAGGCAAATGCTGGGATGGTTCCTTTCAAAGGGCACGGCCGATTACTTCCCCGTCCTTCCCTAATCCGATGAGACCGATGACTTCGCTGTCTGGTCTCCTTCCCCAAAACAACCCCAACTAGAATATTGGAGATAAAAAAAAAGTGCTCATTGGGATAAAATACAGAGTAAATGTAGTTTCTTATTAAACACTAACCACATCTTTAAAATTGTAATTGGTTAATGCATGACTGTGTGCTGCACCCGTATGTTCGAAAAAGCTGTGTGTAAAAATGCGATTTTTGTGGGTCATATCTCAGGTTATGTTGATCAATGAACTAATGGTCCTGTGTTTTGGACAGACATCACTCTAGTGATATTTCCTATACCTGTAGGAAAAATTGTGATACTGCAACTATCCTACAGTACAGGGTAAAAAAGTAAATGTTAGCCAGCCGGGAACATCAAAACATTTATTTATAACATGACCTGTTACTAAGAACCACTGGTTCAAAGTTGTCTTACTTTTGCTGCAAAATATGCATGTAATTACTGGTCTTATGCATAAATGTAGTTTTTTCTGATGCCATTGCATGTGGCAAGGGTTCTAGGGCCAATTAATGATTTCTCAGGTCACAAAATTATGATTTCAGTCAGACTTTTTTCACCATGAAGCTTTACGATCACTCGCTCTAAACAATGGTCACTTGATACCTATACAGATATGGTCAAAGTGGTATTGCAGTAAAAAGTAAGGTAACTAGGATCTTAATATATCTGGAAAGAAAAAGATGGCAAAAATCTTGTAAAACTGGAAAGACTGCAAATTCCATAAAATATTTCTAACAGTTTTACTCTTTTATGGTACAAATCACAAGCCAGATATTTTCAATGAATCGCAATTGATGAGCAAAATATCAGAAAAAGTAAAACACATGATAAAATCTTTTGTAACAAATGTCCTTCATTTGACTCCTGAGTGTGCTTTTATTTTGCACAATAATGATGTTGGGTTTATAGCCATTCTTGTGTGTGTGTTGAAATGTTAAAAAATGTCTGTCCTGCTGTGACATGTCATCACTGAAAAAACATATTTCTAGCTCCATAGGCCAGTTGTGGTTTTCAACTGTGCACAATGTCACCCAGATCTCATATCTTAGACCAGTACTCACATCCTGCAATAAAACTCATCTTTTAAGACAAAAAATATTTTTCGATAAGTCACAGACATGTCACAGATATTTTAACATTTCAACATGATCTTGAAAAAGGTTATGAAGCTGAAATCATGACTGTGTAAAACAAATGAACAATTAACATTCAAGTGATGGAAATTTCTTTAGAGAAGTGGAAAAGGAGATATTAGTGGTCAGTGTGACAGTGGCAGTAAACACGGAGGAGAGGTAAATGAAGACAGTCGGAGAAAGAGAGATACGAGACAGTGTAGACAAAACAAAAGATGTGTGTGGACACAATATACAGGCTGTGTGGATGATGGAGGGGCAGATTCGGGACCCTCTAAAATCAGGGGGGCTTGAACACACTGTTGTCTGAGAGCATATTTTCGGCTGAAACTTCACACACTAGTGCTTAAGAGGAAAAATAACTTGGATGCCCCAGAATTTTTGAACTGTTACTGTGTTGTGGAGAGTGTGGGAGTATCAAAGAAAGACAAAAGGAGACAGTGTAATTGAGAGAGTTGACAGTGATAGTAACAGTGAGATAAACTGTAAATCAGTGGGAGAAAATTAGAAAGTGGTAGAGAGACAGTATTCTTTGCATGAGATAATTTGCTCTAATTTTGCCAGCATTAACAGTTTGTGTTGCAGTAGGTTGATTCAGAGAATGTGGTAGTATACAAATGTGTATCATCAACCCATTCTTAACAGTAATAACTTGTGTTGTGTGTTACGTGCAATGCTCTCCTGTATTGCAGAACATGTGAACATTGAAGTTTGTCACTTACCCCATTGGATAGAGGACAGAAATGAATACATTACTTACCAATAATACAGTTTCTCCTAATGCTTCGTTTTCTGTGCTAAATCCAGTGCTCACCACCCTCATTTTAGATGCTTTTGCTTCAACTGCATTTCGTCCCACAGAAAAAAGGATTACTGATATTAGTCTCTTCCATGAAATTTGTTTAATTCATTTCAGGCATTAAAATACAGAACAATGTTCTTCTATGAAAGTAAGGAAATACAGGATTCCAAATTACAGAACTGACACGGCAAGTTAAATTTGCTGCCTCATAATATTATATTCCCCAAGCAGATTTTCTGAAATCATATTTGTGGTACTCCACACACATTTTCAGTCAGAATTTGAGTACACTGTGCTATCTATAAATTTAAATAACATTTATAAGTATATTTGCAATTTTCCTTGTATTTAATTATAATTAATTCACTGAAAAAAAAACAACAAAAAACTAGCATATCTGTGATGAGCTCTTGCTAAGGACACACTCTAAATTTCACATTTGTTTTGCAGTGAAGTACTTAAGGCCCTTTCATCACATCCCAGTGTACATGCGAGGGTTGGAACTTACAGTGGCAACACTATTGTGGAGACACTAATGCATTACATTCATCCAAAGCAGACCATCAATGAACAGTATTACTGTTCATTTTTGGAGCATAGCCTACAACCAGCATTGCTAAAGGAGCGACACTTTCTACACAACCCAACCATAATTTTGCACAACAATGCACAGGCACATAGGGTGCAAGTTGTGGCTGCTCTGTTCAGTCGGTGGAACTCGGACCTACTGTGCCATCCACCATACTCCCCAGTCACAAGTCCTTGTGACTTTGATTTCATTCTGAAGATGAAGGAACCACTTTGTGGCTTTCACTTCAGAACTGTTACAGTGATTAGACAGGCAGTAGACCACTCCATTCATGCCATCAACAGAACAGGCTCTTCCAACAGTATACTATGCCTTCCGCATAGCTGGCAACAGGTCATACACGATGCTGGTGACTACTTACGTCAGGTGCAAACACGCAACTCTTTCGTATCAGTTGTGAACAAATAGTTGCTACTATTTAACATTGTGTTATTAAACAAAATGTTTAATTTTATGCCCCCATCATTTGAGAAAACTAGTAAGAGCTATTGTGATATGTCTTGTCTAATGTGTTACTACAATCAAAAATATTTGGAATTTAGTAAAACAAAAAAAAAATCATAAACCATATCTCCAGCTTCCCCCAGTGGTTTGGAAAGCACACACACACACACACACACACACACACACACAGACAGACAGACAGACAGACAGACAGACAGACAGAGAGAGAGAGAGAGAGACAAAAACACACACTGGATAAATTGTGGAATGTGCAAAGGTTAAATATGGTGACAAAGAATACTAGCACCATGATACCTTCATGTAGCAGGAGTCAGAAAGAATAATAATACATGTATGTGAAAAGTAGTGGTGATAAGTCTTCAGGAAATGTTTAATTTAAAGTTTACACTGTCTCATATTGGGTTCAGGGAAGATTGTCAGTAGTGACATAAAATATATTTAACTTGAATAAATAAGTTTCTGGTTTTACCAAGAAATAATTTCCTTTCTTTAATGCACACCTAATGTAATTCAAGATTGATGGGAATTGCACTCGCAACGACTTTAGATCAGGGGGAATGGTGCCCAAGTTTCCACAAAGATACTGAAATTCAATTAATAAGAGCTGAGTGTCTCACCTCAACATCAGTGGTAATGTTTTGAGCTTCTAGTAATTAGCTTCTCCACTCAGTTGATGCCAAAAACTTTAGCTAAACAGATGGCATGATCAAACACCTGAAAGATCTCACATAGAACTCCCCATACCACAAGATGTTTCAGCTGACAAATTTAGCTTACTGAGAGTTTAAACAGCAATGAAAAGTGTACCAAAGTGAGCATCAATTGGTATTGCAGTGTCAAACTGAGCATTCCAGTGGGTATCAGATGTGGCATATAGTGTTTCAGAATTCCCTAATAATGTGAACTGCTACTGAACTTGTTTTAAATGTCAGATCTCTCCAAATGAAGTATACGGTAATGGCAACACTCAGTCACATATGGTTAAGAAAAGCACATAAAGAAAATTTCACAAGAGGATTTCACTGAAGAAAATGTCAGAGCAACTTCATACGATCCTCTAATATTACTTCCCTTGCCATAACCATGTCTTCCGCCCAGGGGGCTCGCCACTCTTTGGCGGGTTTGTGCTTCGCTACCACGGGGCCCCAGCATTGTCAATGTCTTTTTCCCTTCTGTTCTGCATGTCTGTTGTCTTGTTATTCTTTGCACTCTCCCTTGGGGAACATTTATTTCGTGTTACTGGGAATGTTCCTCATTGCTTGTCGCTGACATAAGAATCGTCTCACCACTGTTTTTCACTTTCTTTCCATTTCTTCATTTCCCTCCCCCCTCTCGTTCCTCTGATTTGGCTTTTGAGGTTAATCTCCTCCTCCTCCTCCTCCTCCTCCTCCTCTGTGTGCTCCTGATCGCTAGCATGTGCATCCGACATGTAACATGTAACATGTGACTGGGTACTGCATAATTCCCAGGTCGACAGGAAGGGTTCGCACATAGACCCTGGTACAGGCCAGGCCCAGGGAGGGGTGATTGCCTGCGCTGCAACCTTCCCAAATTGCTGATTGGGCCATCTGTAAGGTGTTCAGGAGGTGTGACCTGAGGTGCAACCAATCACCTAAGGTGGGTGTGCTACCTTGTGAAGGTGGCCCCCCCAGTTCGAAGGAGTGTGCCATTGGAGACGCTATCAGTCATTCAGGATTTTGTCACAATGAGCCAGTCATCTTCACAATAAGTGTATACAAAAGCCTAGACAGAATGAGGCTAATGATTCAATGACCTTGCCAGCTGCACCACGGTACCTCGTGGTCTCGCATACTGAAGACAATCAGCCCTTTGCCATGGTAGATCTGTTCATTATTCATAAGGGTATTTATGCAGTTGTTAACCCTGTGAATCCTGCTCTCATTTATGCAATGGCTCTTTGCTTTTAGAGACTAATTCTGATTTTGAAGCACAACAATTGCTTCTGCCTCACTTCTCCACACCTATCCTGTTCATGTCCAGGACCATAGAACTGAATGCTTCCATTGGTGCTATTTACACTAGGTTGCTCTGTGGTCTGCTTGAGGCTGAAATCCAATCTTACCTCTCTGATCATGGTATCATAGCTGTCCATCACCCAGCAAAATGTGTAACCTGTGGCAGGGATGTGCATGAGGGCAATTGTCTGCCCCCTTCTCCCCACTGTATAAACTGCAATGGTGGCCATGCCACCTTCTCTCTAGATTGTCCCATGTATCTTGAAGAGTGGGCTATCTGGGAGATCTGGGTAAAGGAAAAAGTGTCTCACCCATTTGCTTGTAAGTTCTTGGATAATCGGAAACTGTACAGTCTCCCATCTGGTACCTACAGTTTTTTCTTTTTACCCCTCGATCCATGAAGGACATGGCCATGCAGACATGAGATGTCAAGTTCACCTATCAGGTTGTGAAATCGCGCAGTTCAAAGGTAGCATCCCCATCTGCTGTCCAGCTGTGCATCAAGCCATCAAACTCACCTTCTACACAACCAGTAGGCTTGGAGGGACGGGATGAGTACTCTCCCGTGAAGACTTCCTCCGTCCCTCCAGCCAGACAACTGTTCTTCTTCTGCTAATTGGAAAGGCTTGAAGTCTACCAAAGGCAAATGGCCTTATCCTTCTCAGACTCAAAGATCCTCTTTGACAGTGTTGCCACATGATATCTTTGTCCAGATGGTCTCTGTGTTGCTGGTGCGCACTGCCAAATGCTTTCCTGTGTTGCACTCTACATACCGACATCACAAGCATACTGACCCCATGGAGCAGGATCCTCCTGCTTTTGTGCCCTGTGGCAGCGACTATTTGCAGGCTGTCACTCGGTAGTCACTGAGGTTATGCCCTTTCATCTCTCCTTTATCATGACTCTCCTCCAATGAAAAGTTTGTGACCTTTTGTCCCACAAAGAGGACTTGTGGCTACTCTTAGCAACACAGCATCCCCTTGTACTCTCCCTTCAGGAAACACAATTGTGTCCTCATGACTGCTTTGAGCTTTCACATTTCTTCCCAGTTCCTTTTGACGTTTCCCTGGGTGTCATGCTGGTCATACTGGATGATGTTCATAGTCAACCTATTTAACTGATTACCATCTTCAAGCTGTTGCAGTTCACCTTTTCCTTCCTCACCTGACTTTTTCCATTCTAGCATTTATGTCCCTCCGTCATTTAATGTCATCAGGGCAGGCTTCCTTCAGCTTGTTGGGCAGGTACCTCACCCATTTCTGCTACTTGGTGACATAAATGTGCATCATCATCTTTGAGGTTCTCACAGAACCCGTCAGAGGGGTGCCCTCTTGGCTGATCATCTTAATAAAGTCAACCTCCTCTGCCTTAGAACTGGAGCACCCATATTCCTTTCTGACTCTTCACACATCTATTCCCATTTGGACCTATCCTTCTGCACTGCCCAGTTTGCCCATCATCTTGAGTGGTACATTCTTTCTGACACCTACTCAAGCCCAATTTCCCATGTGCTATCAATTTGCTGAATCCTACCCCACTTGCGTGCAAACCCAAATTGCAGCTTACTAAGGCCAACTGGAGTCTTCACTCCTACTTGCCGACCTATGAAGAACAGGAATTCCCAGGTGTGATGACCATAAGGACATACAAACATTAACCTTACTGCTGCAGAATATCCCATTCCTCACACTTCGTCTTTATCTCGTCGTGTCCTAGTCCCTTGGTGAACTGATGCAAGCTGCAATGCAATTTGCACACGGAGACGTACCCTCTGCCTTTTTGAAAGTAATCCTACGATGGCTAACTGTTCATTATAAACAAATGTGTGCAGACTGTTGTCACATTCTTTAGGATAGCAAAATAAACTTTATGATTTAATTCACTAGATATTTTAATAGTTGTCCACATTCAGATGTTGCAGCACCTTACTCTTATGGACAAGCCCTTTCTGCTTAACACATACAATTGCATCTGGGCATAGGGCACATTTCCCGGATACTGATGTGAAGCCACTGTCATACCCATACCTAAGCTCAGTAAGGACAAACACTTCCCTTCTAGCCACCACCCCATCTCTCTTACCAGCTACATTTTCAAGGTGATGGAACGTAGGATTCATACATGGCTGGTATGGTGGCTCGAGTCTCACAATTTACTTATGATTGCCCAGTGTGGATTTTGAGCATGGTATTCGGTCATTGACCATCTCATTACTTCGTCCACCCATGTCATAAATGGTTTTCTGCAGAAATCCCAGACTGTGACCATGTATTTAGATTTTGAGATGGCCTAAGACAGCTCCACACACTTTATAGGTTGAGCTTCCATGGCCACCTGCCCTGTTTCCTCCAGTAAGTTTTTAAAGACAGTATTTTCATGGTGAGTGTGGGTCCTGCCTTGTCGGACACCTTTATCCAGGACAGTGTTCCATTCTTTGTGTCATCCACTTTGCTATTGCCATTAACTCCATAATCGCCTGCCTCCCACTGGGCATCTCCAGCTCACTTTTTGTTGACGATTTTGCCATCTGTTTATGTTCTCCACTGAGCTGGGTCACTGAGCAGTGTCTTCAGTGATGTCCTGATCATCTTTACTCCTGGAGTATTGCTAATGGCTCTAAGTTTTAACTGACAAAACTGTCTGCACGAATTTTTGGCGGAACAAATGGTTTCTCCATCCATTTTTATATCTTGGGCCTCTTGCCCTTTAATTCATTGAAACTGTGAAATTCCTGGAGCTCATGCTCAATAGGAAACACTCTTGGTGCTCCCATGTGTCTTACCTGGCAGCCTGCTGTGTGTGGTTCCTCAATATCCTAAAAGTCCTCTATGGTACTTCCTGGGGTTCTGATCAAATCACCCTCCTCCACTTGTTCCGGTTCATTGTCCGTTCAAAATTCGACTATGTGTGTTTTGTTTATGCATCTGCACATCCATCTGTCTTACGCCTTCTCAGTACTATCCACCACCATGACATTCATTTGGCCAGTGGTGCCTTTTACACTAGCGCAATTGTGTCTGTATGCTGAAGCAGCTGAAGTACCGCTGTTCTACCGCCGTTACTTTCTCCTCAGCAGGTATGCATGCCGTTTGTTTGTTATGTGTGGCCACCCATCCTATGCTTCCTTCTTTGATGATATCTTTGATCGCCAGTATTGGTTGGGTCCCTATCCCGGAGTCCAATTTTGGCACTTGCTTAGTCAGCTTAACTTGACACTACCTGTAACTTTCCCAGTTGGAGTGAACCCTTCGCCACCACAGCTTCATGAAGTGGCCCATGTTAACTTTGGCATTCAATCACTTCCAAAGGTCACTACTCCAGCCTCGTTCTATCAGCTTCAGTGTTATGACCTATGCATGGAATTTTGCAATAGTTCCTTTCTCCCGCAAGGATTCGACCACACTGTGTCGTCTCCGCATTGGCCATACCAGGCTGACCCATGGTTTCCTTTTGCGTGATGAGCCACCCCCGCTATGTGGTTGTGGAGCCTTCCAGTCAGTGGCCCACATTTTGGTTGAATGCCCCCTTCTTTTGGCTCTGCGTGCTAAGTACAGACTCCCCCACACTTTACCTTTGATGTTGGCTGACGATTCCCGGATGGTCTCTCTGGTTCTAGGTTTCCTCCGGGAGAGTGGTTTTTATTCTCAGTTTTAAAGTTTTTTAATCTCCTTCTGGTGTTGGGGCAGGGCGGTGAGTGTTTGGGTGTCTCCCACTGTAGGCAGTGTTCAGAGATTCCCGATTCACCTCCCTGACCGGAATCCTCTTTTCTTTCCCTTTTACTCTGTTTTTACCCCTTCTTTTTAAGGCTTGGTTAGTTTTTCTATTCCCATACGTACTTTCTGCATTATAGCAGTTGTACCTTTTAAGTCACAGGTGGTCTTGCCTATGCTGCTTCAGCATAGTGTTGGGTTCGTTCTCTTGCCAACTTCCCTCATTTGTTTTTACTATTGACAACGTGACTGCCCTTTTACGTTTCCCCTTTTTCCGTTTTCTTGTTCTGACTTTTCTGAGATGTCCCGTTAGCAGAATGGCGTCTATTTGAAACAAGGGACTGATGACCTTGCTGTTTGGTTCCTTTAACCTCAAACAACCAACCAACCAACCAATAGTTCCTTTGCGTACACTGATGGCTCTGTCAGACCATGGTGTTGGGTGTGCCTTCATTATTGGCACCCACATCTTTAGATATCAGCTTCTGGCACACTTCTCAGTATTTATAGCAGAGCTCTTTGCCCTGTATCAGGTGACGGAGTACATCCAGTGATACGGGCTTTCAATTGTTCTCTGCTCAGACAATGTCGGTTCTCTTTTTCTTTTCTTTCAATTTTTCCCAGGCTCTTCAAAGTTCTGCTGGCAAATCATCAATTCCATATGCCTTCCTATTCATCATCTCCTTCAGCACCTTTTCTACTTCTGCTTCCAAGACTGTGAATCCCTTCCGATCTTCCGGCACATATTGTGCCCTGTACACCAACCATCATTTAGTGCAATGGGTCCAGGGTAACTGTCACTTCCTCACTCCTTGTGGAGCCACTGTAATGTTTATGTGGGTTCCTGGTCATCTTAGTCTGCCAGGAAATGCAGCTGCTGACACTGCTGCCAATGCTGCAGTCCTCATGCCTCAGCCCACTAGGTCCTATATTCTTTCCAATGATATCTGTGTTGCTGTCAATCAGTCGGTGATTTTCCCATTGGTCCTCCCTTCATGGGAATAAGCTCAGTATTAGTAAGCCTCTCCCAGGAGCTTGGACAACCACCTCCCAGCCCTCCTACAGGAGGAGGTCATTTTAACTAGGTTTCATATTCATCATTAGTGTTGTGCCAAAAGGAAGGTTTTCACATTGTAGTTCTCCAGGCTGTCCAGTCTTCTGTGTTCCTCTTCAAGTCCGCATTATTTCCTCTCCCGTTCGTCATGTATCATCTTCTATCTCCTCCTTCCACTGTCTTCTCCCACAAACTAGTCCTTCTAAAGCATCTGCTAGAAAGTGCTCCCTTCTGCGTGAAGTCCCAACAAGTTCTTTTTCCTTTCTCTTATAACCTTCAGCAGACATCCTCTCTCACTAACTCTCTCCAATACTCTTTGATTACTCACACTTTCATCCAGTCTTTTCTCTCCGTTCTACTCCACACCAACATCTCAAATGCTTATAACCTTTTTTCATCCTCCCATCTCAGTGTCCATGTTTTTGCCCTATACTCCAGACAAAACATTTGCCAAGCATTTTCCTTAGACCTGTACCTAATTTGCCACATAATCCTCCATTTTCTTTTGAATGCATCCTTCACTATGGCAATTAGAGTTTTCATCTCCTGGTGACATCTGAAGTCTTCAGTTATTGTGCTTCCAAGATATTTAAATGCACTTACTTGGCTAATGGTAGTGTCCTATTTTAATATTTGACAGTCTGTGTCTTGCACTGATGACCATACTCTTTGCATTTTCTGTGTTCATTTGCATCCCATATTCCACACAAGCTTCATACAGATCTTTCAGCATATTATTCACTGTCCACTCGCTGTCTACCACTAATTCCATGACATCAGCAAATCTTACGCATTCTATTCTCTTTCCACCAATACATATTCTTCTTTCGTATTTAAGACGTATGCAAAAATCTCTTAAAGGTATGCATTAAACAGCAGTGGGGAAAGGCAACAACCATGTCTAATACCTTGTCCAACGCTGCTTCCTTCTGACATTTCATTTCCAATCCTTATTCTTACTCTCTTGTGTAAATACAGATTCTTTATCAGTTGTCTGTCTGTCTGTCCAATCTGCTCCTTTTTTTCTTGAAGATGTCCAACAACTTGTTCCACTGAACTCTGTCAAAAGTTGTTGTCTAAATCTATAAAAACAGCAAAGATTTCTCTACCGTTCTCCATATATCTTTCCGCTATAGTTCTTAACAAACCAATAGCATCTCTTGTTCCTTTTCCTATTCTAAATCTGAATTGCTCCTCTGCTGTCCCTCTATCCAGCTAGCCGTATACCCTTCTCACTCTCAGCAACACATTAGCTGCATGAGAAATTAGACTGATTGTCCTATGCTCTTTGCATTTTTTACTGTTTCTCTATTAGTATCATAACTGTTGCAAGGTAGTCCTCAGGCCATTCCCCTTGCTCATATATCTCATTACAGACATAGACCTTTTCTTTTCTTGCCTTGTTTCCCAAAATCTTAAACAGTTCTGCTGGCAAATCATCAATTCCACATGCCTTCCTATTCTTCATCTCCTTCAGTGCCTTTGCTACTTCCAATTCTAAGACTGTGAATCCCTTTCAATCTTCTGGCATATATTGCTCCTCTTTAACTTAATTTCATTTTGTTTTTCGTACCCCTTATACAGACATTCAATATAATCTTGCCATCTGTCCAAAGCCTCCTGAGTTTCTTCTGCTAGAGTACCATCTGCTCTTTCTATTTCCATCTTATTCTTCTTTCTCTTATGTTCAAAACCTCTCTCACTAGCCAGTCTATACATCGTTTTATACTTCCCTCTTTCTCCATTTTCTCTATTTTGTTGCATTTCTGTGTTATCCATTTTTCCCTTGCTTCTTCAGTTTCCTGTACCTATTTCAGTTGCTACATTTTTCCACATTCTCCATTCTTCTATCTTTTTTCAACATGTCTTCTGTTACCCATTCTTTCCAGCTACTTTGGGATGCTCTAATCCTAGTACTTCTTAGGCAGAGTCCAGGAGTCCTTCCCTCATTTTTATTCATTTGTCATTAACACTTTCATCAACACTACCTCTTTCATATTTTTCCATCAATCTGTTTTCTAAATCTGTTGCCTTTCCTACCTCTTTCAATCTTTCTATGTTTATTTTACCTTTTGCTTTACCTCTCTAGACATTTATCAACTTCATTTGCATTTCTCCCACTACTAGGTTGTGGTCTGAATTTATATCCGCTCCTGGATAAGCTTTGGCATTCTTCAAACAGTTCCTAAACTCTTTTGTGTCAGGATGTAGTCCAACTGATATCTTTAATTATTCAAATTTGATAGCCATGTGTAAGACCTCCTTTTGTGGTGTTCAAATAATGTGTTAGTCCACTACTAATGAATTATCTTTACAGAAATGATTCATGGAAAATCTCATATGAGATGTGAAACAAATACTAACAAAGAGATAGAGGGGCTGGGCAGTACTTACCTCAGCTCAGTACAGGCGATAGATAGACATAAAACACATAAAACAGAACCGAAAATTTACGTTCCTAGCTTTCGGGACAAATGTTCCTTCATCGGGGAGGAGAGAGGGGAAAGAAAGGGAAGAAGGGAAAGGAGATTCAGTTACTCACAACCCTGGTTATGAAGCAACAGGGAAAGGAAAATAGGGAGGGTAGCAAGAATGGAGGCATGGTTGTCAGAGGGAAGCCAAAGATATTCTACTGTAAGTACTGTGCCAGCTTCAAACCAAAGAGGATGCATACAGAAGTAAAGAGGTATATAGTGTAAAGATAAACACAACTATGTAGGATGAAAAGATGCGTGAATGGCTAAAGAGGAAAGGGAAAGAGAAGAAGACTGAAGAGTAAATGGGATTGAGGTTGTTTAACATAGGTTCAGTCCAGGGGGATGGCGGGATGAAAGGTTGTGTTGGAGAGCAAGTTCCCATCTCCGCAGTTCAGAGGGACTGGTGTTGGGTGGGAGAAGCCAAATGGCACATACGGTGTAGCAGGTTCCTAGGTCCCTTGAATTATGCTGGAGGGCATGCTCCGCTACTGGATATTGGGCATCTCCTAGGCGGACAGTTCGTCTGTGTCCGTTCATGCACTCAGCCAGTTTAGTTGTTGTCATGCCGATGTAAAAGGCTGTGCAGTGCAGGCATGTCAGTTGATAAATGACATGTGTAGTTTCACACATGGCCCTGCCTTGAATTGTGTATGTTTTACCAGTAGCGGGGCTGGAGTAGGTGGTTGTGGGGGGATGCATGGGGCAGGTTTTGCAGCGCTTTTGAAGGCCAGACCTACAAACAAATCAGGGGAACAGCCATGGGAAGCAGGATGGCTCCGTCCTATGCCAACCTCTTCATGGGCCGCATGGAGGAGGCTTTCCTGAAGACCCAACAGCTGCTTCCCCTGGCCTGGTATAGGTTTGTAGATGACATCTTTGTGGTCTGGACTCATGGTGAAGAAACACTCCTCAGTTTCCTCCATAACCTCAACTCCTTTTCGAATCTGAATTTCACCTGGTCCTTCTCCAAAACCCAAGCCACCTTCCTGGATATTGACCTTCATCTTGTTGAAGCTCACAGCCACACCTCTGTCCATATCAAACTTACAAAGAAACAACAGTACCTTCACTTTGATAGCTGCCATCCTTTCCACATCAAACGCTCCCTTCCCTACAGCCTAGGTATTTGTGGCAAACGTATCTGCTCCAGTGACGAATCCCTCAACAATTACACCAATAACCTGACCAATGCTTTCCTCTCCCGCAACTATCCTGCAGACCTTATCCACAAACAGATTTCCTGAGCAATACATTCCTCCCCATCCAACAACAATGTTCCTACCCCCAGACCACACAGAAGAATCCCCCTTGTCACCCAATATTATCCTGGCCTCGAAAACATCAACAACTTACTCCGCCAGGGATATGACTTTCTCAAGTCAGTCCCTGAAATGAGGTCATCCCTTGACAAAATTCTCCCCATACCACCCAGAGTTGCCTTTCGTCGCCCCCCTAACCTCCGTAAAATCCTTGTTAAACCCTACAATATTCCCAGACTACCTTCTCTACCCAGCGGTTCCTACACCTGTAACCGACCCCGCTGCAAAACCTTCCCCATGCATCCCCCCACAACCACCTACTCCAGCCCCGCTACTGGTAAAACACACACAATTCAAGGCAGGGCCACGTGTGAAACTACACATGTCATTTATCAACTGACATGCCTGCACTGCGCAGCCTTTTACATCGGCATGACAACGACTAAACTGGCTGAGCGCATGAGCGGACACAGACGAACTGTCCGCCTAGGAGATGCCCAATACCCAGTAGCGGAGCATGCCCTCCAGCATAATTCAAGGTACCTGGGAACCTGCTACACCGTATGTGCCATTTGGCTTCTCCCACCCAACACCAGTCCCTCTGAACTGCGGAGATGGGAACTTGCACTCCAACACATCCTTTCATCCCGCCATCCCCCTGGACTGAACCTATGTTAAACAACCTCAATCCCATTTACTCTTCAGTCTTCTTCTCTTTCCCTTTCCTCTTTAGCCATTCACGCATCTTTTCATCCTACATAGTTGTGTTTATCTTAACACTATATACCTCTTTACTTCGGTATGCATCCTCTTTGGTTTGAAGCTGGCGCAGTACTTACAGTAGAATATCTTTGGCTTCCCTCTGACAACCATGCCTCCATCCTTGCTACCCTCCCTATTTTCCTTTCCCTGTTGCTTCATAACCTGGGTTGTGAGTAACTGAATCTCCTTTCCCTTCTTCCCTTTCCTTCCCCTCTCTCCTCCCCGATGAAGGAACATTTGTTCCGAAAGCTAGGAACGTAAGTTTTCGGTTCTGTTTTATGTTTTTTATGTGTATCTATCGCCTGTACTGAGCTGAGGTAAGTGCTGCCCAGCCCCTCTATCTCTTTGTTAGTATTTATCTTTACAGAAACTCATAAGTCATTCACCTCTAATTTCACATTGCTAATTCAAATTTTCCTACTGTATATTCATCTCTTCCTCTACCTACCACTGCATTCCAGTCCATCCTTGATGATGAAGCAGGCATTTCTGTTTTCTTTATTGATGAGTTCTTGTGTTTCCTCATAATATTCTTCACAAACGTGTGGTTCCTGAAGAGGGGCAGCAGCCTTTTCAGTAGTTGCAAGGGCGACAGTCTGGATGATTTACTGATCCGGCCTTGTGACACTAATCAAAAAGGCCTTACTGTGCTGGTACTGCGAACGGCTGAAAGCAAAACTACGGCCGTAATTTTTCCCGAGGGCATGAATCTGTACTGTATGGTTAAATGATGATGGCGTCCTCTTGGGTAAAATATTCCGGAGGTAAAATAGTCCCCCATTAGGATCTCCAGGCGGGGACTACTCAAGAGGATATCGTTATCAGGAAAAATAAAACTGGCATTCTACGGATCGGAGCGTGGAATGTCAGATCCCTTAATCACTCAGGTAGGTTAGAAAATTTAAAAAGGGAAATGGATAGGTTAAAGTTAGATATAGTGGGAATTAGTGAAGTTCGGTGGCAGGAGGAACAAGACTTCTGGTCAGGTGACTACAGGGTTATAAGCACAATATCAAATAGGGGTAATGCAGGAGTAGGTTTAACAATGAATAGGAAAACAGGAATGCAAGTAAGTTACTACAAACAACATAGTGAATGCATCGTTGTGGCCAAGATAGGTACGAAGCCCACGCCTACTAGAGTAGTAAAAGTTTATTTGCCAACTAGCTCTGCAGATGATGAAGAAATTGAAGAAATGTATGATGAAATAAAAGAAATTATTCAGATAGTGAAGGGTGACGAAAATTTAATAGTCATGGGTGACTGGAATTACAGAGTAGGAAAAGGAACAGAAGTTAACATAGTAGGTGAATATGGATTGGGGCTAAGAAATGAAAGAGGAAATCACCTGGTAGAATTTTGCGAAGAACATAACTTAATCATAGCTAACACTTGGTTCAAGAATCATGAAAGAAGGTTGTATACATGGAAGAACCCTGGAGATACTAAAAGGTATCAGATAGATTATATAATGGCAAGACAGAAATGTAGGAACCAGGTTTTAAATTGTAAGACTTTTCAGGGGCAGAGGTGGACCCTGACCACAAACTATTGGTTATGACCTGTAGATTAAAACTGAAGACACTGCAAAAAGGTGGGAATTTAAGGAGATGGGACCTGGATAAACTAAAAGAACCAGAGATTGTAGAGAGTTTCAGGGAAAGCATAAGAAAACAATTGACAGGAATGGGGGAAAGAAGTACAGTAGAAGAAGAATAGGGAGCTCTGAGGGATGAAGTAGTGAAGGCAGCAGAGGATCAAGTAGGTAAAAAGATGAGGGGTAGTAGAAATCCTCAGGTAACAGAAGATATATTGAATTTAATTGACGAAAGAAGAAAATATAAAAATGCAGTAAATGAAGCAAGCAAAAAGGAATACAAAAGTCTCAAAAATGAGATCAACAGGAAGTGCAAAATGGCTAAGCAGAGATGGCTAGAGGACAAATGTAAGGATGTAGAGGCTTATCTCACTAGGGATAAGATAGATACTGCCTACAGGAAATTTAAAGAGACTTGGAGATAAGAGAACCACTTGCATGAACATAAAGAGCTCAGATGGAAACCCAGTTCTAAGCAAAGAAGGGAAAGCAGAAAGGTGGAAGGAGTATATAGAAAGTCTATACAAGGGCGATGTACTTGAGGACAATATTATGGAAATGGAAGAGGATGTCGATGAAGATAAAATGGAGATAAGATACTGCGTGAAGAGTTCGACAGAGCACTGAAAGACCTGAGTCGAAACAAGGCCCCGGGAGTAGACAACATTCCATTAGAACTACTGGCAGCCTTGGGAGAGAGAGTCCTGACAAAACTCTACCATGTGGTGAGCAAGATGTATGAAACAGGTGAAATACCCTCAGACTTAAAGAAGAATATAATAATTCCAATCCCAAAGAAAGCAGGTGCTGACAGATGTGAAAATTACTGAGCTATCAGTTTTATAAGTCACAGCTGCAAAATACTAACACACATTCTTTACAGAAGAACGGAAAAACTAGTAGAAGCCGACCTTGGGGAAGATCACTTCGGATTCCATAGAAATGTTGGAACACGTGAGGCAATACTGACCCTACGACTCATCTTAGAAGCTAGATTAAGGAAGGGCAAACCTACGATTCTAGCAGTTGTGGACTTGGAGAAGGCTTTTGACAATGTTGAATGGCATACTCTCTTTCAAATTCTGAAGGCGGCAGGGGTAAAATACAGGGAGCAAAACTCTATTTACAATTTGTACAGAAACCAGATATCAGTAATAAGAGTCGATAGACATGAAAGGGAAGGCAGTGGTTGAGAAGGGAGTGAGACAGGGTTCTATCCTGTCCCCGATGTTATTCAATCTGTATATTGAGCAAGCAGTGAAGGAAACAACAGAAAAATTTGGAGTAGGTATAAAATTCATGGAGAAGAAATAAAAACTTTCAGGTTTGCCGATGACATTGTAATTCTGTCAGAGGCAGGAAAGGACTTGGAAGAGCAGTTGTATGGAATGGACAGTGTCCTCAAAGGAGGATATAAGATGAACATCAGCAAAAGCAAAACGAGAATAATTTAATGTAGTCAAATTAAATCGGGTGATGCTGAGGGATTTAGATTAGGAAATCGGACATTTAAAGCAGTAAACGGGATTTGCTATTTGGGGAGCAAAATAACTGATGATGGTTGAAGTAGAGAGGATATAAAATGTAGACTGGCAATGGCAAGGAAAGTGTTTCTGAAGAAGAAAAATTTGTTAACATCGAGTATAGATAGTATAGATTTG
Source organism: Schistocerca americana (assembly GCF_021461395.2). Classification (NCBI taxonomy): domain Eukaryota; kingdom Metazoa; phylum Arthropoda; class Insecta; order Orthoptera; family Acrididae; genus Schistocerca; species Schistocerca americana. The sequence continues at coordinate 66,882,052 of NC_060121.1, forward strand.
TCAGGAAGTCGTTTCTGAAAGTATTTGTATGGAGTGTAGCCATGTATGGAAGTGAAACATAGACGATAAATAGTTTGGACAAGAAGAGAATAGAAGCTCTTGAAATGTGGTGCTACAGAAGAATGCTGAAGATTAGATGGGTAGATCACATAACTAATGATGAAGTATTGAATAGAATTGGGGAGAAGAGGAATATGTGGCACAACTTGACAAAAAGGAGGGACCGATTAGTAGGACATGTTCTGAGGCATCAAGGGATCACAAATTTAGCATTGGAGGGCAGCATGGAGGGTAAAAATCGTAAAGGGAGACCAAGAGATGAATACACTAAGCAGATTCAGAAGGATGTAGGTTGAGGTAGGTACTGGGGAATGAAGAGGCTTGCACAGGATAGAGCAGCATGGAGAGCTGCATCAAACCAGTCTCAGGACTGAAGTCAACAACAACAACAACATTCTTCAACTTTATCTAATGCTGGCTGGTTGAAATATATATCTGTATTAACCCCAAATCTTTTGAACTACCCTTCAGTCATTTCATTATCTGTCTTCCATCAGTATATTGTACCTTCATTACGTTTTTCACCTTTTGTCCTATCAATATTTCTATTTAGTTTTCATCACTCTTGATTTCCCCTGAGTAAAAGAGCTTATAATCTCCACTTCCAAACTCCCCATTCTTCCCCCATCTCATTTCACACAAACCAAGGGCATCTAATCTGTTGCTCTCATCTCCTGTTTTGCATTCTCTAGCTTTCCTGCTTTTCATATTGGGCACTGCTTTTTTAGTCATAGTCATATGATAAGGGCTGCTACCCCACCACTATGTACAGCTGTCTCCTACTTACTGACACGATGTTCATTTTTGAACAATTTATGTTCCCGTTTGGGTTTCCCATCCAAGACGTTTTAGCAAATGAGGTGCAGGCTATCAACAGAGTTTCACTTTTTATCCATCAAAGCAATATGGTGAAGGTCCTCTGTTTCTGTAAGGTGTCTTCTGTAGCCCATTTTCCATGCCCATGCTTTTAGCTGTCTTGTTATATATCATTTGGGATTGATGTTCAGTGGTGCAGCTTCTCTGTTTTTGTGTTTCATAGTTTCAACATGGGTGCTTATGACCTCAGGTGTTTTAAGTTTCCTAAAACAAAACAAAGCAATCATGTCTGTGGCATTTATTAGTAGGAATTGAATGTTCCACATGCGTTGATTGAAATATGTGTGGAATAGTAATTCTTGTTTTCTGATTACAATCTACAAATTCCAAAAATCAGTCAAGTGTTTGACATTTATCACTCTCCTTATCACAGAAAAGGTAATTCAGGGTGAATATTGTCTTCCAGTGTGATTTGAATCAGGAATGGCAGCAACAGTAATTGAGAAATATGTTTTATTTTCTCTCTGTTCCAATATGGCACCAGTGACATAACTAGAAATAAGTTCATTGTGAGCATCACATATCAGATAATGCACATTTAAACACTTTCCACGCACTTGTTGGTATCTGACCATGCTTATGTATTGGGTTATTGTTTGTATCTTCAATTTTCTGAGCTGAACCTTTGCATGCCAAGCCTCTTCAACCAAGAAATAATATTGCATCAAGTAACATGAGAGCTCCAATGCAAGTTGGCTATTCTACAGATGAACAGAAAGCATTACCTCTCCATTACCAAGCACTCTTTCATGTCATTTCATACCTTCACTTTCATGATTCTTCCATGAAAAGTATTTACAAATGCAGGTATTCCATTTGATGTTTGCTCTTGAATGAAAAATATATTCTATGTACTTGTTTTTCATTGATTGAGGATGATTAGAATTTCAAAACTGAATACATTTGTACGGCCTATTAAAGTAGAAACTGAAATGAAATATTGGGGTGTGAATCTAGTTTATCACAAGCTGTAGCTGATAATTTCAGCACTACCCTATGAACTATTTGCTACTAATATTTTCAGAGGCTCCCTTAAACCTTCTGTGAACCATTGGACTTAAGGGACCTGCCAGAATGTTTGTTTCACAGTCCCTACATCTGAAGGATACCAATTCGATTCTACACAGAGTACGTGAAAGAACTTGCCCCCCTTCTAACAGCCGTGTACCGCAAGTCTCTAGAGGAACGGAGGGTTCCAAATGATTGGAAAAGAGCACAGATAGTCCCAGTCTTCAAGAAGGGTCGTCGAGCAGATGCGCAAAACTATAGACCTATATCTCTTACGTCGATCTCTTGTAGAATTTTAGAACATGTTTTTTGCTCGCATATAATGTCATTTCTGGAAACCCAGAATCTACTATGTAGGAATCAACATGGATTCCGGAAACAGCGATCGTGTGAGACCCAACTCGCCTTATTTGTTCATGAGACCCAGAAAATATTAGATACAGGCTCCCAGGTAGATGCTATTTTTCTTGACTTCCGGAAGGCGTTCGATACAGTTCCGCACTGTCGCCTGATAAACAAAGTAAGAGCCTACGGAATATCAGACCAGCTGTGTGGCTGGATTGAAGAGTTTTTAGCAAACAGAACACAGCATGTTGTTATCAATGGAGAGACGTCTACAGACGTTAAAGTAATCTCTGGCGTGCCACAGGGGAGTGTTATGGGACCATTGCTTTTCACAATATGTATAAATGACTTAGTAGATAGTGTCGGAAGTTCCATGCGGCTTTTCGCGGATGATGCTGTAGTATACAGAGAAGTTGCAGCGTTAGAAAATTGTAGCGAAATACAGGAAGATCTGCAGCGGATAGGCACTTGGTGCAGGGAGTGGCAATTGACCCTTAACATAGACAAATGTAATGTATTGCGAATACATAGAAAGAAGGATCCTTTATTGTATGATTATATGATAGCGGAACAAACACTGGTAGCAGTTACTTCTGTAAAATATCTGGGAGTATGCGTACGGAACGATTTGAAGTGGAATGATCATATAAAATTAATTGTTGGTAAGGTGGGTACCAGGTTGAGATTCATTGGGAGAGTGCTTAGAAAATGTAGTCCATCAACAAAGGAGGTGGCTTACAAAACACTCGTTCGACCTATACTTGAGTATTGCTCATCAGTGTGGGATCCGTACCAGGTCGGGTTGACGGAGGAGATAGAGAAGATCCAAAGAAGAGCGGCACGTTTCGTCACTGGGTTATTTGGTAACCGTGATAGCGTTACGGAGATGTTTAATAAACTCAAGTGGCAGACTCTGCAAGAGAGGCGCTCTGCATCGCGGTGTAGCTTGCTCGCCAGGTTTCGAGAGGGTGCGTTTCTGGATGAGGTATCGAATATATTGCTTCCCCCTACTTATACTTCCCGAGGAGATCACGAATGTAAAATTAGAGAGATTAGAGCACGCACGGAGGGTTTCAGACAGTCGTTCTTCCCGCGAACCATACGCGACTGGAACAGGAAAGGGAGGTAATGATAGTGGCACGTAAAGTGCCCTCCGCCACACACCGTTGGGTGGCTTGCGGAGTATCAATGTAGATGTAGATGTAGATGTAGTGTCGAATTTCTGTGTGGTATTGTGATGTGATGAGTTTTAATACTATTTGACCACAGAGGCTGACAGTTGGTGTTTGAAATGTATATTTCTGCTGTATCTCTACAAAACTGAACACTATGTGTTTTGTGGAAGGAGCTTCTAATCTTTCCCTTTTTTTGTGGGTGGCAAAGTCAGTGAAGGTATTATACTACAATATTTGCTACACTTCTAGCCCGGGATGTATATGTTCACTGATGACTTATTATGGAAGAGAACTTATGTCTGTGTCTTGTAAGTAGACTGTTCAGAAAAATTAACATTCTGACCATTTCTTTACATCCAAAACTGTTTCTACATTTCTCATAGCTACCACAGCCAACCCTAAGTAACAATGGCTGGACATGTCTGGCATTGCAGTAATAGGTTATAAAAACCAACTTTGCTAATTAACCCGTGTGTCTATTAATGAAAACCATGTGAAAATCCTGACTGTAGTTTTAGATAAGCCCTCAGAAATGTACAGATACTGTACTCCAATGTACTATTTTTCTTTCTTCTTATGAGATTGTGTAGTGGAGACAATTGTATTTTTCCATTATTTTGTCTTGGATGTCATGGCAGTTTCTTGGAATTGCATCAGTCTTGACAGTCCTTTATGGAGCAGTCTTTTGAATAATGGGTAGGGATTATGAAGAATCCAATCACAAGAAATAAGATATCTATGATCTACCTTATGATTCATGAGAGCTCATCACCTCTGAAATGAAGACGTTGGGAGTAAGTAGTATAGTAGTAACAACTGACGCACATAGGATAAAAGTGTTCACACATGAGAAGAGAATAGCTGATAAGAAGTATCCAAAGATAATGTACGTAAAGTAACACTTCTTGCCATCTTGATTTATCTGGGATGCCACTGGATTTGCTCATAAAATTTTTCCAATTATGCCTTTCATATACATCTACATTTACATTTATATTCCACAAGCCACCCAACGGTGTATGGCAGAGGGCACTTTACATGCCACTGACATTACCTCCCTTTTCTCTTCCACTCAGGTATGTTTCGCGGGATGTATGACTGCCGGAAAGCCTCCGTGCACCCACGAATCTCTCTAATTTTACATTCATGATCTCCTTGGGAGATACAAGTAGGGGGAAGCAATATATTAGATACCTCATCCAGAAACACACCCTCTCGAAACATGGACAGCAAGCTACACCGTGATACAGAGCGCCTCAATTGAAGAGTCTGCCACTTGCATTTTCTAAACATCTCCGTAATGCAATCATGCTTATGAAATAACCCTGTGATGAAAAGCACCACTCTTCTTTGATCTTCTCTATCTCCTCTGTCCACCCGACCTGATACGGATCCCACACTGATGAGCACTAATCAAGTATAGGCCAAACAAGTGTTTTGTAAGCCACCTCCTTTGTTGATGGACTACATTTTCTAAGGACTCTCCCAATGAATCCCAACCTGGCACCCACCTTACCAACAATTAATTTTATATGATCATTCTGCTTCAAATCATTCTGCACGCATACTCAAAGATATTTTTCCACTGTAATATAATCGTACAATAAAGGATCCTTCTTTCTATGCATTCACAATACATTACATTTGTCTATGTTAAGGGTCAGTTGCCACTCCCTGCACCAAGTGCCTATCCACTGCATATCTTGATGTGTTGGCAGAAGAGCCAACACCGTGTTGCGAGAGGAGGCCGAAATTCACGCGTTCAATTACACGCAGACTGGCGTGTGGTCTGGAACAGGTCAGAGAAATAAGACTAGCAAAACAGGAGGTAACTGGAATAATACTTAACTTTAATCCACAATTGGTGAACATCAGTCTGACGGTACACGCATCACAAGTTAAGTATCTATTGATAATGGCGCCTTGCTAGGTCGTAGCAAATGACGTAGCTGAAGGCTATGCTAACTATCGTCTCGGCAAATGAGAGCGTAATTTGTCAGTTAACCTTCACTAGCAAAGTCGGCTGTACAACTGGGGCGAGTGCCAGGACGTCTTTCTAGACCTGCCGTGTGGTGGCGCTCGGTCTGCAATCACTGACAGTGGCGACACGCGGGTCCGGCGTATACTAGCGGACCGCGGCCGATTTAAAGGCTACCACCTAGCAAGTGTGGTGTCTGGTGGTGACACCACATATCTTCCTGCATTTTCTGCAATATTCTAATATTGCAACTTCTCTGTATGCTACAGCATCATCCGCGAAAAGCTGCATGGACCTTCAGACACTACCTACTAGGTCGCATATATATATATATAAAAAAAAGCAAAGATGAGGTGACTTACCGAACAAAAGTGCTGGCAGGTCGATAGACACACAAAATTCAAGCTTTCGCAACAAACTGTTGCCTCATCAGGAAAGAGGGAAGGAGAGGGGAAGACGAAAGGAAGTGGGTTTTAAGGGAGAGGGTAAGGAGTCATTCAAATCCCGGGAGCGGAAAGACTTACCTTAGGGGGAAAAAAGGACAGATATACACTCGCACACACGCACATATCCATCCACACATACAGACACAAGAAATATGTCTGCTTGTGTCTGTATGTGTGGATGGATATGTGCGTGTGTGCGAGTGTATACCTGTCCTTTTTTCCCCCTAAGATAAGTCTTTCCGCTCCCGGGATTGGAATGACTCCTTACCCTCTCCCTTAAAACCCACTTCCTTTCGTCTTCCCCTCTCCTTCCCTCTTTCCTGATGAGGCAACAGTTTGTTGCGAAAGCTTGAATTTTGTGTGTATGTTTGTGTTTGTTTGTGTGTCTATCGACATGCCAGCGCTTTTGTTCGGTAAGTCACCTCATCTTTGTTTTTATATATAATTTTTCCCACCTGGAATGTTTCCTTCCATTATATCGAATATCATTTTATATATATATATATATATATATATATATATATGGTCTCACAACACTCCCCTGTGGCACGCCAGAGGTTTCTTTAATGTCTGTAGACGTCTCTCCATTGAGAACAACATGCTGTGTTCTGTTTGCTAAAAACTTTTCGATCCAGCCACACAGTTGGTCTGAGATTCCATAGGCTCTTACTTTATCAGGCGACAGTGTGGAAGTGTATCGAACACCTTCCGGAAGTCAAGGAGAATGGCATCTACCTGGGAGCCTGTATCTAATATTTTCTGGGTCTTGTGAACAAATAAAGCAAGTTGGGTCTGACATGATCGCTGCTTCTGGAACCCATGTTGATTCCTACAGTGCAGTTTCTGGGTTTCCAGAAGTGACATGGTACATGAGCAAGAAACATGTTCTAAAATTCTTCAACAGAGCGATGTCAGAGATATAGGTCTACAGTTTTGCACTTCTGCTCGACAACCCTTCTTGAAATCTGGGACTACCTGTGCTCTTTTCCAATCATTTGGAACCTTCCCTTCCTCTAGAGACTTGCAGTACATGGATGTTAGAAGGTAGGCAGGTTCTTTCGCATACTCTGTGCAGAATCGAACTGGTATTCCTTCATGTGCAGTGGACTTTCCTCTGTTGAGTGATTTCAGTTGCTTTTCTATTCCTTGGCCACTTATTTCGATGTCAGCCATATTTTCATACGTGCAAGGATTTAGAGAAGGAACTGCAGTGCAGTCTGCCTCTGTGAAACAGCTTTGTAAAAAGGTGTTTCATATTTCAGCTTTACATGTGTCATCATCTGTTTCAATGCCATCACCATCCCAGAGTGTCTGGATATGCTGTTTCAAGCCACTTACTGATTTAACATACGACCAAAACTTCCTAGGGTTTTCTGTTAAAGTTGGTACATAGAATTTTACTTTTGAATTCACTGAACGCTTCACGCATAACCCTCCTTACGCCAACTTTGACATCATTTAGCTTCTGTTTGTCTGAGAGGTTTTGGTTCGTTTAAACTTGCAATGAAGCTCTTTGCTTTCGCCATAGTTTCCTAACTTTGTTGTTGAACCACGATGGGTTTTTCCTGTCCCTCAGAGTTTTACTCAGCATGTACCTGTCTGAAACGCATTTTATGATTGCATTGAACTTTTTCCATAAACACTCAACATTGTCAGTGTCGGAACAGAGATTTTTGTTTTGATCTGTTAGGTAATCCGAAATCTGCCTTCTATTACTCTTGCTACACAAATAAACCTTCCTCCATTTTTTTTATATTCCTATTTACTTCCATATTCAGGGATGCTGCAATTGCCTTATGATCACTGATTCCCTGTTCTGCGCTTGCAGAGTCAAAAAGTTCAGGTCTGTTTGTTATCAGTGCGTCCAAACTGTTATCTCCATGAGTTGGTTCTCTGTTCAATTGCTTGAGGTAATTTTCGGATAGTGCACTCAGTATAATGTCACTCGATGCTCTGTCCCTACCAGCCATTCTAAACATCTGAGTGTCCCAGTCTATATCTGGTAAATTGAAATCTCCACTTAAGACTATAACATGCTGAGGAAATTTATGTGAAATGTATTCCAGATTTTCTCTCAGTTGTTCTGCCACTAATGCTGCTGAGTCAGAGGTCGGTAAAAGGAGCCAATTATTAGCCTAGCTCGGTTGTTGAGTGTAACCTCCACCCATAATAATTCACCGGAACTTGTAACGTTGGCGTGGGGCACACAATACTCTTTAAAGCCTGTATTATGGTAAGTGAGCGGGGTTCACTTTATGAGAAAGAAATTTTGCATAGATATTGACCACGTGTACCTGAATGGTGGCAAATCAGACTTACGCCCACTTTGTAATAACAATGATCTGTCAAGTGAGTTCGAAATGCAATTACACGTCAGGATGGACCAAAAGCAACCCAGAAGATGCTACCAATTAGATAATAATATGGTCAACAGCCTAATTAGGCAATAACTGAGTTTCTTCCCTGTACAAGTTGGTAAATATTCATGCAAAACAACAAGTAGTAACACTTGCATAGTATCGTAGAATTTTAGAACCAGAAAATCTATTGAACTGATAGTTCCACATTCTGTACTGATATGGAAAAACCATGAATACATAACACTACACTATAATGTATACTACAAAACTTCGTACTGTCTATTGATCTGATTAAAATCAGGCATAGGTTATCCTAGAATTGAGCTTTCATGCCACACACAAAATGTCAATTTTGATAAAGATAAAACACTGATAAATTTTGACTTTTATATTGACTTTAACTTTTGCTGGTCAAACCAATTTAGAACACTTCAGAATTCAAATGAATAAAAAAGGGGGGGGGGGGGGGGGGAGACTCTGAAACTGTATTTAAAGAAATTGATTACTGAAAGTATTATGCGTTCAAGATTTCCAATATATGAGTTGCTACTCTTTTTTTTTCTTTTTTTTTTCTTTCTTATTTACTGTTTATCTAAATACCTTTATATCTGTCTCGAAATAATTAAACTTCATTACTATATCAATATTAAAGTTATCTTTCAATTTCCATAGACCTTCGTTATTCATTTACTGGTTCATTAACACAACAGTTCTTTAAACACCATTCTAACATAGCTAAGTCTCAAACTAATTATTATTAACACAAAATTCAATTTTTCATTTCGGGACACTCGGATTGCACAACATTTGGAAAGGACCCTGTCTAGGTTAGTTGTGAGGATAATGAAATGATGGGAAAGTTCTGGTAAAATTTAGGTTATTATTGAACCGTTCACTCTCTGGTCCATACGAATACAGTACTAAAAGTTTCAACCTGCTTGTATCGATGCGGCAGTTGGCGGACAGCGAAATGGCAAGGCATGGAGCACACATACAACCACAGCTATGGCTCTTGACATATCGGCACTTTAATTCTTTATAGCATCGCAATACTTTTCCATTTAGGACCTATGGAATTTGGCCATGCTGTGTGAGCATTGGAATGGCATACCCGAGGCTCAGAGATACTAGATCTTCCAGGAGAGCCTCCTCACTCCAGGAGGAGTTGCTCGAACCGGTGCTAAACTCCAACTAAGCCTGTTGTGCTGTGCAGTGCCCGCGTGCATTTACCCGCGCTCGCCTGCCATCCACCTTTTACCGTTCCCTTACAGAAAGGGTATTCACCAAAGGTTTTGCATTCTACATATCCTAACACATTGCCTACGTATGGATCAGACGCACAGTTACAATTTTAAACATCTTACAACAGTCTCAACATTTGTAACATTTCAATTCTATTACAATATTGCGTGACATTTGAAATAAACATTAATATTCACATTGAAACTTATTTACAGTTTTCTTAACACAATGACATGAAACAAAAAAAGAAATGAAATCAAACATCAATTACACAAGTTTGTCGAAAAATCAGAAGAAAAATAATTATTTGTATGTACAATAGTACAGCGTCATTGTTGTGACAAACTATCGAATTCTACTTCACTACAGGATAAACTACTACTAACAGTGACAAACACACCACTATTGGTTGCATGCATTCTATCCTTCTAAACACCGTCTGTGCCTTTGTAAAAATTTTGGCAAAATTCATTTCTGGCTTCAGCTAGCTTTCCATACCTATAACGATTTCAGCTTCGGTGCTTTCTATCAATGCTTGAAGTTCTGGTACTTCACCAATGCAACTTCAACAGTTTACAATTACAATACCGATTTCTGCTTGGTCCCCGCATGTCCTGACTTTGCCCCGCACCCTTTGAGGCTGTTGCCCTTTCTATACTTGCCCGAGGCCATGTAACCTAAAAAACTGCCCAATCCACACCAAGCAACCCCTGATAGCCATGTAGCCACGTGCTGTGTGTAGTGGACTCCTGACCTATCCAGCAGAACCTGAAACCCCACCACCCTATGGGGCAAGTCGTGGAATCTGCAGCCCACACGGCAGTCGCAGAACTGTCTCGGCCTCTGATTCAGACTGTCTACTCGGCTCTGTACCAAAGGTACGCAGTCAGTCCTGTCGATGATGCTGCAGATGGTGAGCTCTGCTTTCATCCTGCTAGCGGGACCGGCAGTCTTCACCAAATCAGATAGCCACCGGAAGTCAGAGAGGATTTCCTCCGATCCATAGCGACACACATCATTGGTGCCGACATGAGCGACCACCTGAAGATGGGTGCACCCTGTACCCTTCAAGGCACCCAGAAGGACCCTTTCCACATCTGGAATGACTCCCCCCGGTATGCACATGGAGTGCACATTGGTCTTCTTCCCCTCTCTTGCTGCCATATCCCTAAGGTTCCCAATTATGCACCTGATGTTGGAGCACCCAACTACCAGTAAGCCCAACCTATGTGACCGCCCAGATCTTGCAGACTGAGGGGCAACCTCTGGAACAGGACAAGCAGCTATGTCCGGCTGAAGATCAGTATCAGCTGGAGACAGAGCCTGAAACCGGTTCGCCAGACAAACTGGAGAGGCCTTCCGTTCAGCCCTCCGGAATGTCTTTCACCCCCCTGCCACACCTCGAGACGACCTCCCACTCTACCATGGGTGAGGGGTCAACCTCAATGTGGACAGTATCCCAAGCAGCTACAGCCATAGTCGCTGGCCGTGGTGGTCTCGCGGTTCTAGGCGCTCAGTCCGGAACGGCGCGACTACTACGGTCCTACAGTCGCAGGTTCGAATCCTGCCTCGGGCATGGATGTGTGTGATGTCCTTAGGTTAGTTAGGTTTAAGTAGTTCTAAGTTCTATGGGACTGATGACCACAGATGTTAAGTCCCATAGTGCTCAGAGCCATTTTGAGCTACAGCAATAGTCAAATTGGGGGATGCGTGGGACGAGCTGGCCGTCCCAGACAAATTCCCATCTGGACTCCTACAGTGATGCCCATTGGCAACAGCTTCAAGCTGTGAGACCAAAGCCAACACTGCCTGAAGCTGGGAGCGAAGGGATGCCAAATAAGCCTGCATCCGAACACAGCAGTCACAGTCCCTATTCATGCTAAGAACATCTGAACTAATCTACAGAGAGCACAAACAATTCGACACAAAATTTAAACGGTTATCAAAATACAAGATTGCCTAGTCAATGCAGTAATGCTGCTACTTGCACACTGCTGACACATTGCTTGGTGGCAGAAGGAGACTTCGCAATTTTACACTACTCAGGTACAAAAACGTGATGCTACAACTCTCTAATACTATAATACACCTGAAATTTATGAATTAAACAATGCAAGTACCCAAAAAACGCACAAAGAAATTAAGAATTGAACTATGTAACAAATTAGTGAGCTAAGAGTATAAGAGGTGCTGCTGGCAGCTGCTTATCCAATGGCAGCAGCCTTTCACTACAGTCTGTTACCAGACCAATGTATTTGTCATCCTGCCTCACCTTCCTATAGGGAGTCCAACAGGGAACTCCCTTGCCCAACCTGTCACCTACACTCATGGTCCTATGTACCACCAATTGTGGATGATCCATGCACAAGAAGAGAAATGTGCTCAGGTAGCCACGAACATCAGAACTTTATTGTAATATGGAAGGTAAATCAGTAAACACTTCCGGGCTAAGTTGCCATGGTCGATTTGTAGAACTTCTTCCCCCTGACGTTTCGTTCTCAACTACAGACAACATCTTCCGAGGTGAGTCGACTCACCTTGGAAGATGTTCACCGTAGTTGAGAACGAAACGTCAGGGAGAAGAAGTTCTACAGATCGACCACGGCAACTTAGCCCAGAAGTGTTTACTGATGAAGACGCCAGCCGTGAAAGCCTACAAGGAATGATGGAAGGTAAATGATAATACTCGGCAAGTGAAACAGCTTCCTAATGAAAGCAATATATGAATACTCCAGACAGGCTGTAAGGTTGTCACTAATGGGAATCATTCTTGAAGGTGCAAGTTGAGCACTGCAATGTGCACTGGTTGTGTCCTATATTCCAATGTTGTGTGCTGTACTCAGAGGAAAAGTTCTGACTATAACAGCAGCAAAAACTTTGAAAACTGTTATGCCCATGGAGGAAATGGCAGTGACATCAAGGAGGTACAGACCTGGAAGAAAAATACAGCAATCAGGCCAGGACATCTTGAAGGAGGGATTATGTGGTGGAATGACACTGGCAGAAAGATACCAGAATGAAGGGATGAAGTGGCACAAGACAGACACAAGATAAAACAGGTGAGAATGAGGCAAAGAATCACAGAACATGAGAAAACAAAAGTGTATAGTCATCTGCAACCCAAAGGAAACAGAAGCAATGTTATTTAAACATGGAGCAAAACCATGTAAACTTGGTGTGGAAGCACATGAACACAGATAAGTAGGTTACCTGATGGAACACAAGACACTGGTGATAAATTTTCAGAGATGGAAAAGTAAAGAAAAATGCACAAGAAAAGAGATGTTGCTGAGTAGCCAAGAAGAATAGAGCCTCATTGCAACACACATTGTACATGGTAAAGTGCAGCAAATGAAACAGCTTTCTAGTGAAGGCAAGGTAGACATTATCCTGATCCACTAAAAGATTGGCACTAATATGAGAACTATTGCTGAAGCTTACAGTCCCACACTCTGTCATCTAACAACTGACAATCACTGCTGTAGGCACCATCATTATAGGTTGGACTTGAAATACCAATATTGTGTTAAGCACTCCTAGGAATATAGTCATGACACTCCAAAGTAGATAATTGGTGTAATGTCTGGAACTTGGATTGGGTGGTGCTCCAATCTGCAGTGACCTATAAAGACTGACCATTGGAGGAATGCTTGAAAGTTGTCCAGTGTCACATGGCTCATGGATGGGAACTATGCCGTGGCTGTCACAGGCAAGATGATATGCACTGAGTTTGGGTTTCAGGCTTCATAACATGGCAGCAACAGACAGCCACCTGTTGTGTGGTGTAAGGATGGATTTTAAGGCAGCAGTCAGATGGTACATCACCCACTTGCACCTCAATCCTATTGTGTCTCCTATTCCATCATGTTGCCATAACCATCCGCTTTTCTTCCTGCCCCACATCTGCAAACAATCCAGCTGAGATATACCCCACCCATTTGCTACTCATTCTCCTGGCTGCATGTACTTATCTGTATGTAAAGAAAGGAGAGTTACATTGTATGTGTTTGGTGTGGCAATTTTACTGCGTGAACAGCAAAAATGTTGTAAGCGATAAACATTTTTCCTATAACTTTGTGTCAGGTATACCTGAGAAAAATTCATGATAGTTTGAAATTATGGGTGAAGCCTTTTGGTACTTGCTATGTGCTCTCTTTGCAAGAGACTGGATTAATATAGTGAGGGTATATGCCTGCAGTGAGTGAGGCTGCATATACAGTCCTCCTCGCAGTTTGTAACTTTAGAACATGCCACAGTGAGTTAACACTGTAACATAAGGTTGTATGTTTTAATAGGCTGATGACTACAGGACTTAAAATTTTAAAATTTGTTCAGTAATGTTTTGAAATGTTGACGGTAAATGTTTGTTTGCCACTGAAGATCTTCAGATAGCCAGCCTCCAACTGGAGTCAAGTTCTGGCTTTCTGGAAGTTTGTTAGTAATGTTGATTCTTGTGCATAATTGAGTAATTATATGCTCATTATTCACTTATCAGTAGGGATTTGAAAATACTGACATAATTTATTACATTCTCTTTCATTTCATGTTGAAACAATCTTATTTTATTTGGTTGTTTTACTTTTGCAGATAAAATGTTCGTTACATAACTCAAAATTTCCTTTTCTGTCAACCAGGACCTCTTCAAGAGGAGCTGGCCCCAATACTGGAGGAGAGGGGAAGTTCAAGCAGCACCCCTGAGCCTGGCAGAGCACATGTGAGTTTCACCAGGAGAAAGAAAGTTAGATTTTGTAGCACTTAATTCACCTCAATTCCTTCCTGGCCTCTTTCCAGGGTGCTCACAAATTTCATCAGCCCAGGGGTTTCAGCCATTACAATACTTCCTCATTTTGTGTGCTGCCCTGCACACTTCCAACTTACTTAATGAAGTAAACTCCTTCCTACACATCCTATGTACCACGATGTCTTTATCATTATGTCCTGCACTCCAGTTGGTTTCCTGACCCCACAACCTTTGCAACTTCTTCTGCACTGGTAACTGAAATGTTACCTAATGTCTTAATTCTCTATGAACAATCCAAAATGTTTCTCAAAGAATACCCACAAACTGACTCTTCATTTAGAAGATAGGCTTCCCTTAACACATTGGAGACTAATGTGTTGGCAAGCCAATTGATACCCATATCGTGAGGAAATTTGCTATACATTTTTTTTTTTTCAAATTTACTAATCCATTTACCTCTTTAGGCAGTATATCAGCTTAACTGACCATCCTTCCTCTTTATGGATATGTATAGGCCTATGGTTAGCACAAATAAATGACACAGGGATTTGTAGATATTAGTCTAAAGATACCAAATTTTCAGTATTTTTATTTTTCTGAGAGGTGGACAAAATTTTCATAATTCATAGGAAATAGTAGGCTATTGATTTAAAATCATTTGTCAGCAGGAAATACTAAGTAATTCAGTTATGTGTAAAGTGTTTTGTTGTGAAGTACTTGTCTCATTTTTATGAAGTAGGGAGAACTTCACTCAGATATAAAATCTTTCCACACACACTATAATACAAATGCCTCTTTTACATGGGCTATAGTAGTATCTGGTCTCTTTAGTCACTACCTTTCCTGCAGCTTTCCCTTGTTCCCAACAGACATTGCATCTTCTATCTGGGTTTGTTTTCTTTTCTGTTGGTGGCAGTATCTCATGAAAATGTCATGTTGTGAGCTTATTTGCCATTGCAACTCCAGATGCTGAATGTGTGTCTCTTAGTTTCCCCCCTCCTTATTGGACCAATTTCTTTGCTAATTTACAGACAAAATCTGAAAATTTTTAATGTTTTGATATTGTGAATAATGTTGGCATCCATGACTGCCCTCTGTAAAATGGTGGAAAAAGATTTTCTTCCACATTTTTGTCTTTCACTCGAAGGGATAGTAACTCATCAGCTGGTCTTCTGTCAACATGTGTTTCAGACAATTTGTAGTCTAGTACAATGTCTGGCTTTAATACCGTAACATATCCTCTCTTGGACATTACACTGACATGCAAAGCAGTCATTTTATGCTGTGTTGGCAACATCTGTACATCACATCTTTCTTCCAGTTCAAGCAGAAAAGGTGTCCTCTGCAACAAAATATCATTTCTCCTTTCTTTAGTTTTTGATTTATTTTATTCTAGGCAAGCCCATCCTGTTAATCACCACAGTCCTGTCTCCCAATGTATTTCTTTCCCATAGTTCAAGAACTGCTTGACTTTTATAAAATCTGTCCATGTATACCACATGTCCTTTTCCCAAGTAAGAGGAACATAGCCTCTGCAGCAGGGATTTGACAGAATCATCAACATTTCCTTTTCCTCCATTTAAATTTCAACATTGCACATGTAACCTGTTTGAGCATCACTTAAAAGATACAGATTTATCCCCTATTTTTCTGGTTTGTCTTTCATATAAATATGGCACCCAATTCTTCCTCAAAAAGGACATACTGCTTCAGCCACAGTCAGATTTTGAGATGGTAAGAATTTTATGCATCTTTCTGTGAAAAAGTCCCAAACAGGTCTTATTTTATGCAGAGGGTCATCTCCTGGTACTTGTTGAGATATCCATAGTGCATTATTATACACACGCAGCTTCCTGAATATGGCAAAAATTCTGTCTTGTGACATTGGCTGAGAAGCAAATGATGAAGCAGCACAGGTTTCTTAAAATGATTGCAAAAAATTGATGTACTTCATGTATCCTCTCTACTGTCCATTTCTTCCATAAAGATTTTAGTTTGATTCTGTTCTGACAGTGAAGTTCAGAAACAGTGTCAGTAGCATAAATATTTGTCTCTGACTTTGCTTTTATAAACATTCTGTGATCAAATAATTGCAACAAACAGTCTAGTTCTCTTGATAACCTGAATCCGTCACTTCTTCAACTGGAGGTAATTCAGGGAGGGCATCAAAATCACACCATTTATTGTCAAGGGCAGGCGGTTGTACCAAATGACAAACATGATTAATAGACACTTTTCCATTAGCTTCTTCCTACTCACTACCATTGTTCCTATAAGCAGCACAGGTTTCACTCTACAGCTCACGTCAATCATTGTCTGCTTTCGAAAAATTGCCTATGTATTGCCATTACACATCCAAGTACCATTCTAAAATGATAGAAGAGCCACTTCTGTTGTTACAATTGTGCCAGATGAACTTCCTAATATCTTCTTAAAATACTTAACTGGTTTTTAAATCAATGTCACACACACTTCACAGACAGGTCTTATTGTCTCTGGGTATCAACTGTTTGACACACATGTTGCTTAGTAATTCAATAAAACTGACTTCATGTTTTTAAGCTCATGTATCACAGCTTGTGCAGTGTAATGTAAAAGTAACTTTGTGGCTATGTAATATTCAGATAGGTCTCTGGTACATGAAACAGAATCAAATGATGATTCTTTTGACAATCCGCCAGTTCTTGTACTGACTTCTTTATGCTGACAGGTGTCCCTTCAGCAATGACTCTATGATCAACACAACTGCTGTCTGTCATACAAATTTCACTCTATAGTGTCCGCCACAAGGAGTGCAACTCTTAAGGTGAGGCTTCATTCCACATTAACTTCCATTGCCATAGTCATTGCAAAATATCTTGTATGTGGTCACAATGGGCCTAATTAATCCAAATGAATAAAAATTGGATGATGTGACAGACAATACAGTGCATTTTGTGAAGCTATAGACATCAGGGGCTGGTTTGACACAGTTCACAAGATGCTGGATGCTAGAGTGAATCTAAAGTTTTAACATCCTCATTGTTATCAAGCAGTAGAGGTAATTGTGTTCCTTGCACCACTGAGGGGATATTTCGAGTAGTCACATTGTTGCTGCACCATTTCCATAGTGAGGATCCACCTTTGATTAATATCCTTGTGAGATCTTGCTGGAGCTTGATTGCTGCCCCTACTGTATCACAACGAAAGATTGTCAACAGAGAGACAATTAGTGATAATGTTTGCTGCTTCACTGGGGCCAATCTCTTTGTGAGCTGCTTGTAACAGACACCATTCTGCAGGAAATGCTGCACAAGCCATTTAATATGTGACTGTCTGCAGTTGGTATTGCTGATGTGTTGCACATATCACTCTTCCACAATATTTGTTGGTAAGCATGATCTTCACCTGCTACCAGAACTTGTCAACATTTCTTCTCTATATCTGCTGTGAAGGCAATGCAGTGCATGCAGGAACACAATATTCTTTATTAGAAGTCCTATTGAATGATTGGTTCTGTCATTAGCAAACTGTTTAGTTACTAATCCATGTTCAATATGGTAGAAAAATCACACACACTCTCATTCAGTAGTCGATTTACCTTTCTCAGAGACAGTACTATGTGCCATGTAATACAAAATGGCATCTGTAATGACTACTGGTTGCTAAGTCTTTGTACACTGTCATAAACTCTGCATAGCTTTCTTTAAACTTTGGTTGTCTCACTAGTTTCTATTCAGTCTGAGAGAAGCATTTTGCTGCAGTGTGAAAAGAATTGAGTACTGACTCATCTCTTCCCAAAACAGAAGACAAACAATGAACCGACCTGTTGAATCTATATTTGTGTGTTTAACAAAGTGTGATTTTGCATTGCTGCTCTTCTCATCATTACAACATGATTTAGTTCTTCTGTCTCCAATAATCTGTTCAAGGAAGTTTGAGCATCAGTGTAAGTTTTTGCAAAGCATAACATGACTGAATACCTTGATGAAATGTGCTCTACCATTTGATACTGCCCTGACTTATCCTGAAGCACAGGATGATCACTTCCTGTGGAGACAATCCTTGCCTTCTAATAGCAACTTAGATTTGTCTCCAATGACCTAAGTGCTTGGCATTGGAGGGAGACTGCTGTTTGTTCCCAGGTGTGCTGTGCCATGGTGGTACTGTAGTCTTGTGATTTGCAATGATTCACATTTATTTTTGAGGAAAGCACTCTCTCTTCAGATGACAGGGAGCTATTGGGATCAAACTAGCTTCAGATTTTGTTCTTACAGACTGGTCAAGTTTTTCTTTCAGGAGCTGTAACATAATCATGTCTTGCATGGATGCATCTAGTTGTTATGCCACCAGTGCATGCACAGTTGCTTGGAGCCTTGTTAAGCAGTGCATGATGTTCACTTGCACATACCCTTGTCATTGACGGGAGTGCTAAGTTTCCTCCCATGTGTTGATGCAAGAAATTGAGGCTTATTGAATCTGTTGCAACCCATATTAAAGGCCACATTAAAATAATTGCTAGTCACTAGAAGATGAGCAGTTATGTTGTGAGTTGCACGTGATACTTATGTAAGCGAGTGATAATACTTAGCAATGTCCTGTAACTCCACATTATTTACCACAAGACACAAAAATGTTGTACAAATGGCTGAACTGCATTACATCATCATAAAATTGTGGCAATTAAGTGATGGGCAGCTTGATGGTACTTCTGAAGTACTCCAGTCAGATTCACCATCGAATGAAACCTTGTCACATGCATTGGTATGATTGATCTTCATTGCTATGTTTTTCTCCAAAACATCAAAAATCACATTTTCAAAGACTTCACTGTTGTCAGCAATATATCCTGTGTTTGTGTTACCCCCAGATCCCAAAATTTTTCATCCACCTACCTCTTTGTTTGCTCCCAATCCAGCACTACACAACTTTCTATGCCACCAGTGCACCCACGGTTTTCTCCCCCCCCCCCCCCCCCCCCCCCTCCCAACTGCCCTACCCTGTCCCCAGCACATCTCTGTATGCTCTCACAACCAGCACTTCAGTCACCCACCACTACCCTGCTATCCCTCCCGCTCCCCAGCTCAACCTTCTCTGTACCTTTACCACCGAGACTGCTTCTCCTATCCTGCACAGCTGCTTGCAGTATGATCTCGGGGCTGAGTAAAGTTGTAGGAAGTTCACATGTTTATCAGTCTGTGTGGTGCCTGTCTGTTTCATCTCCACTCTCTAATGAGTAGCAATCTACTGTTTTCATAATATCATCATTATTCCATCCTGGATTTTCCATTGTTCAAATATTTGCTTATGAATATTCTGACATGTCTTGCTGATAACAAAAATTGCTGATCTATGTTGGTAGTGATACTGTAGTAGATAGATACTGTGAAATGTTGTTTGGTAGCATGTGCAATAAAATGTGTAATTTCATCATTCTCAAAATTTTCAGCCAGAGTCTGGTTTTATCAATTGAAATGAATTGCCTCCTGTTTCACTTCAATTCCTTTTCCCAAATTTTTATCCAGCTTTTTATCTTCCATTTGCCTTTGTTTGGTCTTTCCTTATTTTAGCCTTGTTTGTGGATTATGCATCTGATTTTTTTCAGTATCTTCAGTTGCAGTTTTTTGTGTAAAACATAAATCGGAGAAAAACTGTTGGCGTATTACTGAATGGTGTCTCCTCTTTTTTGGGACATAAAATGTGTATTTATAGTTGCTGGAAATCAATGTTTCACATAATTTGTGGCCCCCAGGGGCTCAGCATTCATCTGCTGAGTACGGGCTTGGCAACCCCGGGGTCCTGAGCTGGGGACTGTGGGGGACTGGTCAGTGCCGCCAGTCTCCTGTCACCGTAACCCCCGGACATGCTTCAGCGACTACCGTATGGTGCGGCGGTGGAATGTTGTGTGCTGCGGGGAATGGTAATCCTGGCTTGACCAACTGGATTGCGAGGAAGGCCAACCTCTATAAAAACCCCTCAATCTTATGGTGTGCTCCGCACCTATAAGATGCATGGCTGTTGGGCTGGAACAGTAGCAAGCGGGCAACGTCTGGGGCACCTGCTGCACCCCAGTTGTATAAGGCTTACTCAGGCACGCGGGGCTCTGTCCGAGTGGACCTTTAGTTCCCTAGCTGCTCGTGGGACCGCAATGGACCCCCTCGACCTCTACATTTCCCCCTACCAGTGGATTGGGTGGGCCACTGGTAGGAAAACACATCCCAGCAAAAAAGCGACTTCGTGCTACGAGTCCTCCAGCGCCTGGTGTTGCTAGAGATTCATCAGACTGTCGTAACAGAGCACATGCTGATAATCAGAATGTGTTTTTGATTATTAAACGGAAGGAGGGTAGCTTTGAGAGGGTTTCTCTCTTTTACATCCACAAGGGTCTTGAGGGAATTGCAGGAACACTGAAATCTGTGAAGCGACTGTGCAGTGGGACTCTGTTAGTTGAGACTTCTAGTTTCTGTCAAGTCATTTCTCTTCGGAAAGCAACCAGTCTCGGAGAGTATGCTATCGAATTATAGTAAGGGTGTTGTGACATGCAGGGACTTTGTGGATATTCCCACAGACGAGTTAAAATCCGAGTGGGCTGACGACGGTATTGTTGACGTGCAGCATATTATGAAAAGTGTCGATGGGGACCTCGTCAAATCTGACTTGTTTATTCTCACGTTCAGTTGCCCGAGACTCACAGAGCATGTTAAAGCGGGGTTCTTACATTTGCCAGTACGACCATATTTCCCCAACCCAGTGCGCTGTTTTAAATGTCAGTGCTTTGGGCATACTACGTTGGGGTGCAATGGGATAGCCACTTGTGGTAAATGTGGTCAGCCTGCCCATGAAGGAGCCGATTGTTCATCGCCTGTGAAGTGCGTGAATTGCTCTGGGAGTCACCCTGTCTGGAGCTGGGTCTGCCCCATCTATCTTGAAGAACAGAAGATACAGGAGATTAAAACATCTAAGCGCATCCTCTATGGTGAGGCCAAGAAGCTCTTTAAGGCCATGCAACCTCCTGTGTTTACAATATCTTTCGCTTCTGCTCTGAAAAAACTGGTACAAATGGCCACTGTTGCTATGCAAACGGAGGTTGCTAGTGTTAGCACTAATATGTGCATTTGCCAGTGCACTTGTGCTGCTGCAGTTGTTTTGAAACCTGTGGCTCTCCCCGCAACGTCAGACAAGGCCGTGGTTGCTGACATTGGGGTACTTCCTGCTTCTCCCCATGTGGTGCCCTCTGCCCAGGCGAGTACAGCTCCAACTGTTGACAAGGCTCTGCATTCTAAGCCTCCCAAGACAAAGATGATGAAGGTGAAGGTTTTGTCACCTGAGGAGACTAGTCAGGGTAGGTCCGATGATGCGGCCATCATACTGACTGACAACTTCCTTCAGTCATCATCGGAGCTGATGGACATTGATGTCAACCGGAGATGATCTTCTCGCCCCAGGAATAAATCTCTGGCCAGTACGGGCTCTCCTCCAAAGCACAGAGGCAGGGCGAAAGTTCAGCGACCCTGATCACTGGCTCCCATATTACAGTGGAACCTGAATCGGTTCAGGACACATGTGGCCGAATTACAACTCCTTGTACGAGAGTGCCCTTTGTGCTTATGTCTCCAAGAGACACATTTTCGGGCCACTGCTGCTCCTTTTTTACGGGGCTATATCGTATATCGAAAAGATGCTCTGACGGAACAAAGGGCAAAGGGTGGTGGTGTGGTTTTTGTCCGTGACATGCACCACTCATCTGAGCTCCCTCTCGTTACAGACTTGCAAACAGTTGCAGTTGACCTTCTTGTGGGTCGGAGGCTCACAGTCTGTTCAGTTTATTTACCACCTCAGGATGCAATAGACTCTGAGGCTCTCACAGACCTTATTAGCCAACTCCCCCGCCCATTTCTTCTTCTTCTTCTTCTTCTTCTGGGGGACTTCAATGCTCATAATGTCTTATGGGGATCTTCGACTACTTGCCCCAGGGGTCGCATTCTGGAAAGCCTCATGATGTCTGAAGAAATGTGCATCCTCATCTCTGGTGCTCCCACTCTTTTCTGTACTGCTTCCAGATCGTCATCAGCTATTGACCTTTCCTTTTGCTCTCTAGCACTCATGGATTCTGCTCTGTGGGAGGTTGCTGCTGACCTCCATTCTAGTGACCACTTCCCCCTTTGGATTCGCCTCCTGGATGAGGCTGTGGCATCACCACTGCCGCCCCGGTGGCACCTCTGCAAAGCTGACTGGACACATTTCAGACAACTGGCTGTTTTGGAACACCGTGCCAGTGTCCACGTATGGGTAGATCATGTTACAGCTGTGATCTCCCATGCTGCTGAATTGTCAATCCCACGCTCATCCGGTCATCCGAAGAGGCGTCCTGTCCCTTGGTGGACCACTGAGTGCCGCTCAGCCATCTGAGCCCGCCGTGCCACTCTGCGCCGCTTCAAGTGCCGTCCCTCAGCTGACAATCTTGTGACCTTTCGGGTGGCAAGGGCCAAAGCGTGCAAGTGATTAAAGAGAGCAAACGATGGTCATGGCAATCGTTCTTGAACTCCATCTCCCGCTCCACTAGTTCTACGAAAGTATGGGAATCCATCAGGAGGATTTCCGGGAAACTCGGCCAGCTACCTGTCACGGCATTGCTGCATCAAGGATGTCTCCTCACGGCGCCAAGAGACATTCCCCAGACACTGGCCATGCGTTTTGCAGAATCTATTAACTGTGATCCAGATTTCTGCCGCTACTGCACTGCCATCAAGAGGGGTCACTTGGACTTGGCTCATAATACTGCGCCTGGTCATGATGAAATTCGGTACAGCATGCTGCAGCACTTGTTGCTGCCATCCAAGGAAGTTCTCCTGAATTATTTTAATATGATATGGTTATCCGGCACGTACCCTGACTCGTGGAGGGAGGCGATTTTGATTCCCCTCCTCAAACCGGGGAAGGACCGAATGCATCCCAGTAATTATCGAAGTATTGCTTTGATGAGCTGTGTTGGGAAGACGTTGGAACACATGGTCAATCGTCGCCTGGTTTGGCTGCTCGAGACCAGGCAGCTCCATAGCCCCTCTCAGCGTGGCTTTCGGAGATGTCGTTCCACTATAGACAACTTGACCCTGCTTGAGGGGGCCATCCAGCAGGCCTTCCTGCGTAACCAGCATTGTCTAGGTGTATTCTTTGACATTAATAAGGTGTATGACACTACCTGGCGCCGCCTTATCCTCAATCAACGTCATCAGTGGGGCTTTCTTGGCCGTCTCCCCATCTTCATTCGGTCCTTTCTTTCCCACCGCCTCTTTCGATATCAGGTTGGTAATGTGCTATCTGATTTGTACGTGCAGGAGAATGGTGTTCCTCAAGGAAGTGTTTTAAGTGTCACCCTCTTTGCTGTCGCCCTTAACAGTATCACGTCCACTATCCGGAGTCCTGCCCAATGCTCCTTGTTTGTGGACGATTTTGCTGTTTTCTGTTCTTCCTCCAGTCTTGTCGCTGCTAGTCAGCAGTTGCAGCTTACGATAAAGCGATTAGAGGCATGGACTGCGAAGACGGGTTTTACCTTTTCTGCAGACAAATGTGTGTGTGTGTGTGTGTGTGTGTGTGTGTGTGTGTGTGTGTGTGTGTGTGTGTGTAGGGCCACCATTCTTCGTTTTAGAGACACTGCGTACCCTACCATTGCCCGACCGCCTATGGAACGTCTCTTCTACAGTTGTCCCAGGGCAACGAGACCATTTGGGATTCGTGCCAAGCATTTGCTTGAGTACCTTGGTGTGGAGCGTGTGGCCCTCCCACTCCAGGTGGGACAAAAAGAGTGTGTACATAAGAGAAGAAACTTGAGGATTATGTTATAGAAAGAGAGAAGAAAGGAGGTGAACATGATATGAGGGATATGCGGAAGCTAGAAGAATTTGACAAGGCACTGAAAGACCTAAGTGGAAACAAAGTTCATGGAGTGGATGAGTCAACCCAAATTTTTGAGACCCATAGGAGATCTAGCTGGGTGCTTACAGATGTCAATAATACTGAATCATCACTCTGTCACAGTACAGAAGTATCAAAAGCTGATAGAATATTATCTCTGGGAGGGATCACTTTGTTACTGAATAAATGTCACTGCTGGCCTTAAAACTTACCCAAAAAGTAACTTGAAGGAAGACAAACCTACATTTTTATCATTAGTAGATTTAGAGAAAGCTTTAAAAAATGTTGATGGAACTAGACTCCTTGAAATTTGGAAGGTATCAGGGATAAAATTCAGCAAGCAAAAACTGATTTGCAACTTCATAAACAAACTGTAGTTATGAGTGAAGTAGATAAAGAGGGGCATTGGGCATTGTACATCATAAGAGAGCCTACTCCCAATGTTGTTCAGTATACATCCACAGTTATTCTTTCTGCAAAAATCTGGGTAGTGCATGGTGGAAGGTACTTTCCATTATACCAGGTTTATGGCTTTTGCCTGTTCCATTCATGTATAGATCTTGGGAACAATGATTGCTTAAATCATATGCATCTATTTTAACTAGTCTAACTTTGTCTTCATGATTTCTATGGTAGTGATAAGTAAGAGGTTGTAACATTTTTCTAGCAATATTTTAAGAGGGTTTTTATGAGGTAGTCCTTATATGTCTTCAAGCATCAGCCAGTTCAATTCTTTCAGCATCTTTGTGAAACTCTCCAGTGGGTTGAACAAACCTGTGATTATTCGTGCTACCCTTCTTCATATCCATTCAATATCTTATGGTAGTCATATTTACTGTTCATCCTATGCATTTGAGGAATAATCTAGGATGGGCTACGTGAGTTTCCTGTAGGCAGTCTCTTTCCTGCACTGATTTCATTTCCTCTCTTATTCTACCAATGAACTGCATTATGCCATGTGCCTTACCTCTGACAGGTTCTGTTTCATATCCCTTCAGATTGTTTCACCCAGGTGTCTGGAAGAGTTGACAGATCCCAACTGAGTCATTGATATTACAGAACACCATGTTTTTCCTACTTGTTCAGTGCACAATTTTACATTACTGAACATTCAAAGTATGTACCAAAGGTTTCATGATTTTGAAAAGATTTCAGCATATGACTGAATACTTCTACAGCTTCTTTCAGACTACTTAACTGTAGATAAATGCACAATCTGAGGTTAATACTGACAACACGTGACAGTTCATTAGAATACAACATTAACAGCGAGCTAACTTCCTGTGTTGTACCTACCATAAAATCCCTAATCCAGTCATAAATTTTGCTCAGTTCCTCACATGTTCATGCTTTGATATTAAGCTTAGATGTGGTATCAAGTCAATAACTTCTAAGCAATTCTGCATCTACCTGACTTTATTGATCCTTGGCTTGCAGTATGTTGGTTGCATAAATTGTGAGTTGGGTTTCATATGGTCACTGTTTCTGGAATCTGTGTTGATTTTCATGGAGGAGATAAGTCTATTAGAGATAATTTTTATGTAAGTCAGAACATGTTCTAAGATTGACAAATGGCTGGACATTGAGCAAATTGTGAAGGAAATGAACAAGAAATTTGAAAAAAAAAAAAAAAATAAATTGAAGTTCAGAGACAAGAAATAAAAATTTGGAGGTTTGCATATGACGCGGTCATTGTGTAAGAGATAGCAAAGAATTTAGAGATGATGTTGAATGGAATATTAATGTCCTTGAAAAGAGATTGAAAGTTGAACATCCACAAAAGTTAAACAAGGGAAATAAGGTGATGTTGAGTGAGTGAGATTAGTGAATTTTTCCTAAATGTATGAATTTGTTTTGCTATTTTGACAGAAAAATAAATGACCACAATAGAGAGGATATAAGATGCAGACTGGCAATAGCAAGATAAGCATTTGTGAAAAAGAGGAATTTATTCACATCTGATGTGAGCTTCACTGTTAGGGATTTCCATGCAGATATTATTCTGGAGTAAATGGAAATGAGGATGATAGGCAGTTAAGACAAGAAGTGAACAGAAGGTTGTTAAATGTGGTGCTACAAAAGCATGCTAAAAATTAGATGGATAGATCGAATAACAAATGAAGCATTGAATTGCATTGAGGAAATGAAACTTATGGTATAATTTGACTAAACAGTTCAATGTTATCAAAACCGCTCTTTGGGAGACACTGATGCAAAGGAACCTATTGTAATAGAAAGAGAATGTGTCGTATAATACTAACATTTCATTTTGCTAAAGAGCGAGATACCTTGAAGAGAGCTTATGAAGTTGGTCAATAATAAATATTTGCCAGTGTTGTAAGCATTGTAACAATGGTTTGAGTTATACAGATACAGTGACAAGTTTGAAAATTGCTTTTTATTCACTATTACTACAGTGATAGTGTCTTCTACTATTGACACTTTGTACAGTACCTACATTGAAACTGGTCTCTGCAATTACAAGGCAGTAGTACAAACAATGGTCAGCAAACTACAAAGGGCAACAAAAATAGGTAGAAAACTTTTTTCAGACAATGGTAATCCAGGACTGGGTAACAACTACGTTATGAAAAGGATGGGTTGCTACTCACAATGCTATTGAGGTGCTGAATCACAGATATGCACAAGAAAAAGACTACTAAACACACAAGCTTCCACCAGAAGGCCTTCTTGTGAAGTAGACCACATGCATAAGCATGCATGTATCTGTTTCTGCAAATGCTGGTCACACACGTCTCTGGCTGCTGAACCATACTGCGAGTAACTGCTCGTGATGGGTGAATCAGTCTGGGTGGTGGGCATGAGGAGGAGGCTGGGGCAGGTAGGGCAAGAGGGAGCGAGCAGAGTACAGGTGTTGGATGGTAAAGTGCTATTTGTAGGAGCATACAAAAATAAGGTGATGAGGGGGTAGGGCAGTTAGGTGCAGTAGGAAGTTTAGCTGGTGGGTGGGAGGGGGTGCGGGGAAGGAGAGAAGGCAAGATACTTTGGGTGCTCTTGAGAAATAGAAGGTTGTGTGGAGATGGAGTGGGAACAGGGGAGCAGTTAAGTGTGTGAAGGACAATTACCAATGAATGAAGGTTGATTGCAGGAGAGTTATGGAAACATAGGCTATAGTGGACGGAGGGTTCCCACATGTAAAATTCAAAAAACTGGTGTCGGTCTGGTGTCCTGGTCTGAAAGTTTGGACAGCCTTCCAGATGACAGTTGCGAGGCAGTGCCCTTACAAAGTGCAAGCTTGGCTGCAACCACCAAAGCACTGCGTGCTGGCTGTACCCCCTGCACCAGCCTGTCTGCACTTTCCACTGATCGATGCTGTTCAACCACCACTGTTGAGTCAAAATCTTCAGCCTTCTTCTTGAAGACGGTGTTGTGATTGGTCACTGTCAGGTGCATCAGTGACACCTGAGCAGTCAGTCTTGCCACGTCAGTGCAACCAGCTGGTCTGCCTTCTTGCACTTCCTGTTTTGTGTAGCACCAATGGGCAAGCTACCTTGATCATTCTGCACACTGAACACCTTATGGCAAGGATGGACATCACTGAACTGTTTGCCATTGGCCTTCAGATCAGACTAACCCTACTCCTAACTTGCAACACATTACAGTGCATGAGCCTTCGGCCATGGTTCACCAGGGATTTCCTTGCACCCCCAAGTTTCTTATTGATCTCAGGATTGCCTTTCAGGGCATTGATTTCAAAGTCTACATGGGTATTTATATGATCAATCTCACAATGTACTTATCTGGGCTACCAGGCTTTCGCCCTACCCTTTTGCAAGTTGGTTGTGTATGGCGACAGTTGCATTCCCCTCAGATGGTCAATTCATCACTACAGCCACAAATAAGATGGTTACATGGCTGCCAATGCTGTAAGTTGTCAAAGTTCATTCCAATGGCAACATTTTTAGCCTGGATGCTTTTTCAGTGTACAGGTTCTGCATCACAGATAAAGTACACATCATCTTTGACATTGTTCCCTTCCAGGAACTTAGTGACTTTTGTGTCGCTTTCGCACATGTTTGAGCCTAGCTTTGGGTGCGCCACACATTTCTTTACATCCAGATGCAGTGCCCTCATCCTGTCGTGTCCTTCCTCTTTGTCTCCTTATCGACAGCCGTTAAGCTAGAGCTTCATTGTCCTAAAGATGCTGGGGTCATATAATTGGTCAAAACCAGTGCTTTGCCCACACATCTGGCTGTAGTCCAGCAACCAAATGGTTCCCTCTGGCTTTGTGGAGATTTTACATTGGCAATCAAGGCGCAAGCTCTCGTGGAAACCTACACCATACTCCGTCAACAGAACATCTTCTCTCAGCTTGTTGGAGGTGAATGTTTTTTTACAATAAACCTCACTGATCCTTGCTTACATATTCAACTCGATGAGGAATTGCAATACATTGTCATCAATAAGCCTTTTGACTTATACAGTTACAAGTGTTCACCTATTGGAATCTCTTCTGCTTGAGTGCTCTTTCAGAGATAACTGGTACAGTTAACTATGTCCATCCCAGCTTGTTAAAAATACGTGGATGACTTAACTGTTATGGGTGCTATGCACCAAGACCAACTCCATAG
Source organism: Schistocerca americana (assembly GCF_021461395.2). Classification (NCBI taxonomy): domain Eukaryota; kingdom Metazoa; phylum Arthropoda; class Insecta; order Orthoptera; family Acrididae; genus Schistocerca; species Schistocerca americana. The sequence goes on from NC_060121.1 coordinate 66,910,766, forward strand.
CCTCCATACCCTCTTTACTACACTGCGTGATGAAGGGCTAAAGTACCATTTGCACAAATTACAGTTTTTCCAGGACTAACTGGGACATTTTCTCACCAAAGAAAGGGTTCAGCCCACTGATGGTAATTTTTCTGCTGCTAATTATCTCCTGCATCCAAAAAACCTCCAGCAGTTGCAGGCTTTTTTGGGGAAAGTGAATTATTATTCAAAGTTCCTTCTACAAGCAGCACATATGAGGCACACTCTCGGCCAGTGATGGAAGAAAGGCATTCTGTTTCACTGTCAGCATCCTGTGAGCAGGCCTTCACACAGCTGAAGCATATGTTAAGTTCCACATCCTGCCTTTTTCTCTGTCGTGCCCCCTTGTTTTGGCTTTGTATGTTCCTCACTATGGCATTGGTGCAGTGCCGTAATGATGATTGTATGGAGCAATCCATCACCTATGTATCCAAAACACTGATGTTTGCGTAACACAATAATTGCCAGATTGAGAAAGAGGCACTGGCAATCAACTTAACAGTGAAGAAATTCCATGTGTGTGTATTTGGGTCCATGGTTACACTCATTGCAGACCATAATCCACTCTTAGCGCTCTCTGGGCCTTGCTCTTGGCTTCCCAAGTGGATGGCCCAGAGGCTTCAGTGTTGGGCTTTTTTCCTTGCCTCCTACAACTACACTATCAGCTACAAGCACACAGAACAACTTGCAAATGCAGATGCCCTCTACAATTGCCCTCAGGATGAGACCCGGCATTTGACCAACTGGTACTCTCCTGTTTTCACATCAACATGGATCAACAACATTACTTCGGAGAGTTTCCCATTGCCACTACTCATGTGGTGGCAAATACACGCCACAACCCTATCTTGCAGTTTTTCGTACACTATGTCCTGCGTGGGTAGCCAACTTATTTTTCAAAGTCTGCTGCTCACTAGCTCTGGGGAGGGCTTGCCTCTCTCACAGCTTTCCCATCTTCTCTGATGGCCTCCTGCTGGATGCAGGGACAGGTATCCCTCATGCTGTCATCCTGACTATCTTACATACTCACGTCTTGGATCTCCTCCATCGTGGACACTGGGATATGTCCCAGATGAAAGGCTGTGCCAGGTGACATGACCACTGTCCTAGTCTGACATAGGATGTGGAGGCTATGGTGAGCTACTGTTCTGTCTGTGCTAAGCATAGGCTGCTCCACTCCAGTCTTTAGCCTTTGGCTGACTCCCAGTGGCCCTTGGGATTGCATTAATTTAAATTTTGCTGGCCTCTTCCTTGGCGAGATGTGACTTATTGTTGTAGATGCTTATTGAAACTAACCTACATGGTCAGCACAGTGGCCACCACCACTGCGGCCACACTCAATGCCGTTCCACAGATGCTCACCATTGAAGGGCTTCCCTGCACCATTGTCGCAATCAATGGGCCCCAGCTTTACATCTACAGCATGGGAACAGTTCTGCACTGCTAATCGCATCAAACATCTGTGTAGCCCTCCATTTCACCCCTTCTCGAATGGCAAAGCAGAGTGGCTGACGCACACACTTATGCAACAAATGTTGAAGGCCATGGGTGCATATAACAAGGCAGCAGCTCTCACAATGTTCCCAAGCCACCTACAGGTCCACTCCTATCCATGACCACAGCGCAGCAGAACTCCTTCACAGTTGACAGATGTGTACACTCCTCCATCTCGTAGCACTCCAAATCAAGGAACCCCAAACCTGACATACTGGATGACATCCTCCTGGTTCATCTGCTAAGGCATGTTCGTATGGGACAAATACCTCATGGATGCCAGCTACTGTGGTGGTGACTCACGTGCAGCACCATGAAATGATTGATAGCCCGAGAGGTTTGGTGAGTTGGCACATGGACCATCTTTGCCCTTCCTCCAGCCTACACCTTCAACAGAGGATAATTTTGAGTTGGTCTCCCTGCCCTCACACGTCCCTTCTCCTCATGAGTACTATTTGCACTCCAGAACAGTGTTAGCAGCTCCCGTAGGCATGAGTATGGAGGTTGAAACATCACCACTGCATCACTCTGCACCTTGGTCACCAACCACACTGCAATACCCCAGCTCGGTGCTTAATGTCTAGTGTTCCTTCTCCCAGCTGGTGGATTCCACTGATGGGAGACCAACTGTTGACCTCCAAAAGTATTCACTGGGGCCCTTTGGGCCCTATGCACCCATTTTGAGAGGGGGCCTATGGTGTCCTGTTTAGACAATTTGGACAGTCTGTCAGAAGGCAAGGACATAAATGATAGCCAGTAGGGGCCACCTTCATAACCAGTGAGTGCTTCTGTCACCGCCACAATGCTGTGTGCGAGCCATGGTTTCCATGCTGGCCTATTGGTACTTGCAGCGGCTCTGTAATGCTGGCAATGCAGCGGCTCTGTCAGTTGAGTTCTGACTGAGCTCTTGTCTTGTATACCTTACGCACTGTTGTTTGTTCTCGAACCTCACCATGTTTCGGTTCTCGATCTGGTTTACTCTATAGACTTGTCTACTGCCATGTTCATTCATGGTGGTTGTTGTTATCATTTGCCATTTCTGTCTGTGGTTGCTGTCATTGTCCTGGTTGTCATCCATATCTATCTTAATATGGGTTTGAGGCCCTCACTGTCTGCACCCTTGGCCAGTCAGCCTGTGGCTTCTGATATGATCGCCATTCCTAGAGTTGGTAGGAAGCACATGTCAAATGCTATGATGCAGTCCTTAAAATAAATAACACATTGTTGGGCAGCATGCTCAACAACTGTGTGATCCAGTTGTTTTTTGGCACAGTTGGTCATCCGTCAGACAGCTTGTAGGTTGTCATGCTCAAGTAGAACACAGCACATTTCTTGCAGTTTAGCTTGTATATCACAGTACTTGGTTCTTAGGTAGCCTTGCCTGTGATGCTTCTGACAGGACTGGAATAGGTGGTGGTGGGAAGATGTATGGCACACGTCTAGCATCCAGTTACATTATAGGTATATGGGCCATTACACAAGGGTTTGGGAGCAGGGGTTGCATAGGGATGGATGGAGGTATTTTGTAGGTTTGGTGGGCGTCAGAATACCGCTGTTAGAGGGCTGGGAAGAATAGTGGGTAGGACATAGCTCATTTCAAGCCATGGTGAGAGGTCATGTTAGAGGATGTGACTCAGTTGTTTTGGTCCTGTGTGGTACTGAGTAACAACGGGAATGCTCCTGAGACTCAGAGGTGGTGGGTGACTGAAGAGATGTAGTAAAGAAGATGTCTCCAGTCGCTCACCAGTTCCCAAACTCCCACTGTACAGCCACAGAGGAGCATTCCCCTCATGTCTCAGTACCACCGAGAACTGGAACGCCCCCCTGCAGGTTCAGGGTTAGAATTGGCCTGCAGTATTCCTGCCTGTTGTAAGAGGTGACTAAAAGGAGTCTCAAATGTTTTGGGCTATATGTGATGGTCCGCTCTTGGGTTTGACCCCCATTTTTCCAAATATTTCCAAAGAGCGAGCCAATTGGCGAGGGGTACCTTTCATGATGCGTTGTGTCCATCGTGCATTGAGACCTTTAGCCAGCTTTCTCGAGTCCCGCTCATTCACCATCTCTTGGGCAAGGTTGTGTTCCTGGATGCGATTTTCACCATGCACTGTGCAGTGTTGCTTGCAGAGATGACGATCATGGACTCCCTTGCACCTAATATCCAGCATGGTAGCCAGTCAGTTGTGGTGGGACCACAATGTGCCCTGTTGGTTGTAGCCCACTGACAACACAGGGATTAATCTGCTGATGCTTGTGCTGTTAACTCCCGACATATGCCAAGGAGTAGATGCCTATCTCCTTGGGGCATCCGGACACTTGGCAATGGCCATCCTGCCAGGTGGCCCTTGCTCAGGCTGGGTGGCACCCATGGGGAGGGCCCTTGTTCAGAGTGGGTTGCATCACGGCGGATGAACTGCAATGAAGGGTGGTATATCATCTCTTGCTGGTGGCCAGCTACCAGCAGTCTCTAAGCATCCTCGAGCTCAATTCCATGTTCAGAAATATGACCCCAAATCGTTACCTTCTCTGACCACACCGTGGGAGGAGCGTAAGGCTCAGGATTGCAGTGACACTTATTCGCCCAGGCTCCTAGTTTGTACAAGAGCTGATGGGGAGTCTTTCATGTCAACAAAACTTAAATTCTTCATAGAGCATGTAGAGGACAAGTTTGGGGAGGTGGTGGGCTTGTCCAAATTGCGCTCTGGATCAGTATTGATAAAAACAGCATCCTCTGCCCAGTCATGAAGGTTACTTAGTTGTGAAAAGTTGGGGATGTTTCAGTTACCATCACAACCCATAAGAGTTTAAATATGGTGCAGGGTATTATTTTCCATAGGGACTTTCTTTTGCAGTCTGATGACAAGATAAGAGACAATTTAGAGCATCAGGGTGTTCCTTTCGTCTGACGCTTTCCTTGGGGCCCAAAGGATAATCAGATTGCTACCAGTGCCTTCAGCTTGGCATTCAACGGTGATACATTACCAGAGAAGGTCAAGGTGTTTGTCTGTCACTGTGATGTCAAGCCCTATATCCCTCCCCTGATGCAGTGCTTGAAGTGCTGGAACTTCTGCCATGTGTCTTCCTGCTGTACTTCCAGCCTCACATGTCGAGATTGTGGATGCCCATCATATCCCAATACTCCATGTGCCCTGCCTCCCATCTGTGTCAACTGCAGAGAGACTCATTCACCTTGCTCACCAGACTACAGGATCTTACAGAAAGAGCAAAAAATCATGGAATATAAGACCCTGGACCGACTGACCAATGCTAAGGCTAAGGAGCGGACCCTTGGGTCCCTCCCTTGCCAAGTTCCACAAGTGGGTAGGATGATGCCCGGCAGTGGCATAAGAGCCCACAAGCAGCTGGTCGTGGGGCTTCACGATCCTCCTCTGTCTCAGAGACAGAATCGGTGAAGTCCTCCAAGCCAATGAAACCCAAGGAGCAGTGAGAAAAGACCAAGAATAAGACCTCTAAGAAAGGAATTTTCAGAGTCAACCACTCCACTGCAACCTAAAAGCTCTGCATCTGAGGGCGAGGTAGAGATACTGGCGTCTGCTGTGGACCTAGGATTCGCTGGAATCTCAGATGCAATGGCTGTCACTCACACAGATACTCAAACTGTTGCAGCAGGTGACCCAGTGGCGTAATCTGCTCCTCGGTCCTTCATGCCTTTCTCGGCCACGGACAATGTCATTCTCCAGTGGAACTGCAGCAATTCTTTCCGCCATCTTGCTGAGCTCCGACAACTGCTCAGCCTTCACCCTTTCCTCAGCATTGCTCTTCAGGAAACTTGGTTTCTGGTGACGTGAACCCCTGCCCTCCATGGCTATCGGGATTATTACAGGAACGGGGCAACTTATGAGAGGGTATCTGGTGGCGTCTGCATCTGTTTCCATCACTCCCTTCACAACAAGTCTGCCCCTCTACAACCACCTTTAGAGGCTGTCAGTGTTTGGGTGTGGATGACTCAGGCTGTTAGTGTCTGCAGGCTCTATCTTCCACCAGAAGGTGATGTCCCACAACATGTGCTAGATGCACTGATATCCCAATTGTCACCACCTTTTCAGTTACTGGGCAACTTCAACGCCCATAACCCTCTGTAGGGTGGGTCAGTCGCAACAGGCCAAGGCACAGCTAGACCTTTCTCTCTTAAATAATGGTGCTGTCACACATTTCAGTGTGGCGCATGGCATATCTTCAGCCATTGAACTTCCGATCTGCAGCCCTAGCCTATTACTGTCTGTCCTATGGGGTGTGCATGATGACTTGTGTGGTAGTGACCACTTTCCTATCCTTCTGTCACTGCCACAGCATCACTCTTCTGGGCACCCCTGCAGATGGACTATGAAAAAGGCTGACTGGGATTTGTTCACATCCATTGCCACTATTGAGCCTTTTTCCTATGATGCCATTAATGGGGTGGTTCACTCGGTCACCACCGGCATCGATTCTGCCCCGCCCTGCGGGTCAGGGGGTTAGAATAGCCCCGAGGTATTCCTGCCTGTCATAAGAGGTGACTAAAAGGAGTCCCTCCCCCTCAAGGGGGTAGTTTGTGCTTGCGTCTGGAGACGGACGGTTCCACGACTTATATTTGTGGTCATTTTGGTTTTTCACTTATTCTGGTTTCTTCCTTCCTTTGTTTGGTTCCTTTCTTTGTCCTTCTCCCTCTCACTGTCTTCCTTAATTTTTCCCTTGCCTTCTTCTCCTTGCCTTCTTATCCACCCTCTGGTCTCCGCCTCGGCGTTTGAGACAGTCTGTCCTTTCTCTCCCTCTCTCCCTTCGTTTTTCCTCTTCTTCTTTCCTCCCCGTGCGTGCCTCAAGGCTGACCCACATGCCACATGTTTGCACGAGTAGCCGGTGATGGGGTAACGAATAATTCCCTGCCCTGGGTAGACAAGTAAAACATGCATGTACCCTCTGGTAAAGGCCAGGCCCAGGGAGGGGTGATTGCCTGAGCTGATACCTTCTGAACATGCCGTTTGGTCCCTCAGTCTGTTTCTCGGGAGGTGTGACCTGAGGTGTAAACACTCACCTAAGGCGGAAGTGCCCTCTGAGAGGGTCCCCATAAGGAAGGAGCACGCCATCGGAGACGCTGGCAATCATGGGGGATTCCTCAGCAATGGATTTCTCTCCATCTCTCTCGACTTCTGCCCAAAAACGGAAACTTGACCAGCCACCAGTGACAAAAGTACTACCGCCTGCCCCACAGTTCCTTGTCGTTTCTCGATCTGAGGATGGAAAGGATTTCTCCTCTGTCAACCCTTTCGTTATCCAGAAGGGCGTAGATGCCATAGCCGGATCCGTCAAGTCGTGTACCAGGTTGCGTAATGGTACCTTGTTACTAGAAACTGAGAGCGCCTTTCAGGCACAAAAACTGCTTTGGACCACACTCCTGTACACTTTTCCTGCCCAGATGGAGGCTCACCGCACTTTGAATTCATCTCGTGGTGTGGTCTATACTCGATCACTTGATGGATTGACTGACGAGGAGATTCAGTCTTTCCTCGCTGAGCAGGGCGTGACGGCTGTCCATAGGGTCATGAAAAAGGTCAACAATGACCTTGTACCGACCCGGACACTTTTCTTGAACTTTGACAGTGTTCAGCTGCCATCTCGTATCAAAGTGGGCTACGAGGTTATTTCTGTTCGCCCCTATGTCCCGACACCTACGCGCTGCTACCAGTGTCAGCGTTTTAATCACACTCGCCAGTGTTGTTCCAATGTGGCTAAATGTGTCACTTGTGGCAGGGATTCCCATGAGGGTGACTGTCCACCTCAGTCTCCTCGTTGTGGCAACTGTCGGGGTGACCATGCAGCGTCCTCCCGCGACTGTCCCATCTACAAGGAAGAACGCTGTATCCAAGAAATTCGGGTCAAAGAGAAAGTGTCCACCTCGGCTGCTCGCAAGCTATTTGCTGCTCCCAGCGGGAAAGTACAGTACTGTCCTTACCTCTCCTCGGACTACGAGGGAGGTGGCGACACAGACATGCGATCTGACCTTCGGCACCATTCGCCCAGAGCTAAGATCGCGCGGTCGACGTCTCCTCTTCCTCCCGTCACCCCTCCAACACAAGCACCTTCATCAGCTTCTGCTAAGAAGAAGATCCAGAAATCAGATGCACGGGCCTTCGAGAAGGAACTTTCCCGTGCAGACTTCCTAGGTACCTCGCACTCCCAGCCGTCGAGCAGTACTTCCACCTAACGACCTTCCAAGAAGGCTCATAGGAAGCACAGTTCCCCCTCTCCTCCACGGCGCATTTCCTCTCCTGCGCCATCCAGCGGTTGCCGCCCCAGGCCGTCATCCGTTTCGCCTGGCCGCACCACTGGTAGCCGAACATCTGGCCATCCACTGGCGGAGGAAGCTTCTCCACCCAGCCATCTTAACGAGATGGCCGATGAACCTATAGAACCAATGGACGATGACTGTCCGCCTACTGATAGCGGTGGCAGTACTCGCTCGAAGCCAGGCCATCAGTGGCCTTCGAGGTGACCACTTTTTTCATCTTCCTTTTCTTCTCACGATGGCACTTATTCACTGGAATATTCGCGGCATTCGATCCAACTGAGAGGACTTGAAGTTGCTGCTCCGCTTGCACTGTCCGCTCATCGTAGTCCTCCAGGAAACTAAGCTCCGCCCATGCGATCACATTGCCTTGGCACACTACACCTCTGTGCATTTTGACCTACCCCCTGTGGTAGGTATTGTGGCTCATGGAGGGGTTATGTTGCTGGTCCGGGATGATATTTACTATGATCCCATCACATTGCACACCGGCCTGCAGGCAGTTGCCGTCAGAATTAGTCTCCCCACTTTTACATTTTCTATTTGTACCGTTTACACTCCATCGTCGTCTGCTGTTACCAGGGCAGACATGGTTCAACTTATTGCTCAGCTACCTGCACCATTTTTGTTAACTGGAGACTTCAATGCCCACCATCCCCTTTGGCGCTCTCCAGCATCCTGCCCGAGGGGCTCCCTGTTAGCAGACCTTTTCAACCAGCTCAATCTTGTCTGCCTCAATACTGGCGCCCCTACTTTTCTTTCGGACACATCTCACACCTATTCCCATTTAGACCTCTCTATATGTACTACCCAACTTGCACGCCGGTTTGAGTGGTATGCCCTTTCTGATACATATTCGAGCGACCACTTCCCATGTGTTATCCATCTCCTGCATCATACCCCTTCTCTGTGCTCAGCTAGTTGGAACATCTCCAAAGCCGACTGGGGGCTCTTCTCTTCTGGGGCGACCTTTCAGGATCAAACCATCACAAGCTGCAATAGTCTGGTCGCACACCTCACGGAAGTCATTCTCACTGCTGCTGAATATTCCATCCCTCACACCACTTCTTCTCCAAGTCGCGTACTGGTCCCCTGGTGGACCGCAGCATGTAGAGGTGCTTTACGTGCTCGTCGATGTGCTTTACGCACCTTTAAACGCCACCCTACAGTGGCGCATTGTATCACTTATAAACAATTACGTGCGCAGTGCCATCGTATTATTAAAGAAAGCAAGAAAGCCAGCTGGGCTGCTTTCACAAGCACCTTCAACAGTTTTACTCCTTCTTCTGTTATCTGGGGTAGCCACCTAACTTCCGCTACTCGAATCGTGAAAGTTATAATGCCGCTTTCACCATGCGGGAACTCGAAAATGCACTTGCCCGGTCACGGTCCTCCGCTCCAGGGCCTGATTCTATTCATATTCAGATGCTGAAGAACCTTTCTCCTGCGGGTAAAGGTTTCCTTCTTCGTACTTATAATCGCATCTGGATTGAGGGACAAGTTCCCGCATGCTGGCGTGAGTCTGTTGTTGTACCGATTCCTAAGCCGGGGAAGGACAAGCACTTGCCTTCCAGTTATCGACCCATCTCGCTTACCAGCTGTGTCTGTAAGGTGATGGAGCGAATGGTTAACTCTCGTTTGGTTTGGCTGCTCGAATCCCGGCGCCTACTTACCAATGTACAATGTGGATTTCGTAGGCGCCGCTCTGCTGTTGACCATCTGGTTACCTTGTCAACCTTCATTATGAATAACTTCTTGCGGAAGCGCCCAACCGCGGCTGTGATCTTTGATTTGGAGAAGGCTTACGACACCTGTTGGAGGGCGGTCATTCTCCGCACCATTTATACATGGGGCCTTCGCGATCGCTTCCCTCTTTTTATTCGTTAATTTTTAATGGATCGACAGTTCAGGGTACGTGTGGGTTCTGTCCTGTCAGACACCTTTCACCAAGAGAATGGAGTGCCACAGGGCTCAGTTTTGAGAGTCGCTCTCTTCGCCATCGCGATCAATCCAATAATGGGTTGCCTCCCAGCTGATGTATCAGGCACCCTTTTCGTGGATGGTTTAACCATCTATTGCAGCGCACAGCGTACATGTTTCCTGGAGCGCTGTTTTCAGCGTTCTCTTGACCATCTTTACTCCTGGAGTGTCGCCAGTGGCTTCCGTTTTTCTGCCGAGAAGACGGTCTGTATTAACTTCTGGTGCTACAAAGAGTTTCTCCCACCGTCCTTACGACTCGGTCCCGTTGCTCTCCCATTTGTGGAGACAACAAAATTTTTAGGTCTTACATTTGACAGGAAACTTAGCTGGTCTCCACATGTGTCATATTTGGCTGCCCGTTGTACCCGTTCACTAAACGTCCTCCGTGTTCTCAGTGGTATGTCGTGGGGAGCGGATCGAACCGTCCTACTTCGCCTATATCGGTCGATCATCCGCTCAAAGCTGGATTATGGGAGCTCTGCACGCCCGTCCATCTTACACCGCCTCAACTCCATACAACATTTGGGTTTACATCTTGCGATCGGAGCATTTTATACTATTCCTGTCAAGAGTCTTCATGCTGAAGCCGGTGAATTGCCACTGCCCTACCGGCGCAATATACTGCTTTGTCGGTATGCCTGTCGGCTACTGTCAATGCCCGACCACCCGTCTTATCGTTCCTTTTTTGACGACTCCCTCGATCGTCAATACGTGTTGTATGTCTCTGCCCTGCTACCCCCTGGAGTTCGCTTTCGTCGCCTCCTTCAACACCTTGATTTTTCACTCCCTGCAACCCTTAGAGTGGGCTAGAGACACACGCCACCTTGGCTCCAGGCTCAGGTTCGCGTTCACCTTGACCTCAGCTCGCTCCCAAAGGAGGTTACCTCCGGTTCAGTATACCGCTCCCGTTTTGTCGAACTTCGTTCGAAGTTCATTAATATGACCTTCATTTATACAGATGGCTCTAAGACCAATGACGGGGTCGGTTGTTCTTTTATTGTCGGGGCACAATGTTTCAAATACCGGCTCCATGGCCATTGTTCGGTCTTCACAGCTGAGCTCTTTGCCCTCTACCAGGCTGTTCTTTACATCTGCCGCCACCGACATTCTGCTTATGTCATCTGCTCCGATTCCCTGAGCGCCATCCAGAGCCTCAGTGATCCGTATCCAGTTCAGTCTTTCGTGCACTGGGTCCAACACTCTCTTCAGCAGCTGGTGGACGACGGTTCTCCGGTTAGTTTTTTGTGGGTTCCTGGCCATGTCGGTATCCCTGGGAACGAAGCTGCAGATGCCGCGGCCAAGGCTGCGGTCCTCCAGCCTCAGACAGCTTTTTGTGGTGTCCCTTCATCAGATTGTAGCAGGGTCATTTGTTGGCACATTTTATCGCTGTGGCATTTCGATTGGGCTGCACTTATGGACAACAAGCTTCGGGCCTTGAAACCTCTTCCCGCGGCTTGGACGTCCTCCTCACGCCCCTCTCGGTGGGAGGAGGTAGTTTTGGCCCGGTTACGAATTGGACACTGCTGGTTCAGCCATCGCCATCTGCTGACAGCTGCGCCGGCGCTGTTCTGCCCATGTGGGCACTTGCTGATGGTCCGCCACATTTTAACGTCCTGTCCGGATTTTACTACACTGCGTCTTGATCTTGGCCTGCCATGTACTCTCGATGCGATTTTAGCAGATGACCCAGGAGCAGCTGCTCGCGTTCTTCGTTTTATCAAATTGACCAACCTGTCTAAGGACATTTCATTTTGCTTTTTTTTTTTTTTTTTTTTTTTTTTTTTTAATCGTATGCCTGTTGATCTTTTATCGTGTTTTCCCTTTTAGTTGCTGTTTTAAACTTGTGCCTCCCGGTGCATTCCTAACGTAGTCTGGGCGCTAATGACCATTGAAGTTGTGTGCCCTAAAACCACAAAAAAAAGAAACCAACTGTCCTGATAGAAAGTGAAGAAACAGAAACAATTCCTGATAGTCACTGGTACATTAGATAGGCTAGAGTCATGTTTCCATTTAAATGGTCTGAAGCTTAACATATCAAAAACAAACTGGATTCAATTCAGAACCAAACAGTTAAAATACCAGGAAATTAGTATAAATAATAAAAGTGAGTAGTTAACAGAAGTGCATTCCACCAAATTTCTAGGTCTACACCTCAATAAGAATTTAAACTGGAACACACATATTGAGTACCTGTGCAGCAAACTGGGTAGCTTTGCATGTGCCATGCATGTATTATCAAGTGCTACTAACATGTCCACTCACAAAGTAGCATATCTAAGTTACTTTGAATCAGTGATAAGATATGGCATTATTTTCTGGGGGAGCTCCAATAATATATCTCATGTACTGAAGCTCCAGAAGAAAATTATCAGGAATATGTGCACTGCACAGCAAAGAGGGTCATGTCGTGCATTATAACAGAAAGTAAAAATTTTGACTGCCCCTCCCTATACATATACCAGCTAATGATATTTTTACGCAACAAACCGGAACTGTTCATTAAAAACCAATTTGATCATCCATACAGTACAAGGAATAAAGATATTTTATGCTTCCTGTCCATAGATTGAAATTATATGCTCAGACCCCACGATATAAGGGCATGACAGTCTACAACGAACTTAAAGGCAAAAACATTCTCAATGTGGAACTAGGAATACTAAAAAAGAAGTTACATGAAACTCTTTTACACAAATGATATTACTCATTAGAAGAATTCATGGAAGATGAACTGATAATTCGAGGAGAATCCAACCACAAATTAGCATTATATAGTGGGGAAAAAAAATTGTCCATTATCAAGAAAGATATTTACCCAAGCTGGAAAATAAGAAAACATAGATACTGCTACATAGACTAAATATAGTTTTAAAAATTAATATTAGATTCTAGTTTGTTATTTTTGACATGTTTCCTGTACCATAATCACATGATTTGTAAGTGTATGTTATGAGACTAATAAATCACAATTCACAATAGTTAGGTTTATGTTGTTCCATGTCTTCGGGACTGATGACCTCAGATATTAAGTCCCATAGTGGTCAGAGCCATTTGAACCATTTTTAAGGAAATAAGTTCTGGCTTGCATGAAGGGAATGTGTTAGGATCCTCAAATTTTATGGTAAGGAGTAGAGAAACAAAATTAATAGACATTGTCTTTTCACTGGTGAGTTATCTGTGATGTACTGCATAAATATTGTCAGGTGTTAGTAAACTTTTGAAGTGATGCAATGGTTGTCAAATTGCTTTGAATGTGACATAGTATAATATTAAGTAATTTTTGTAAGTTTTCTAATTTTTTTCATATAACTTATACAGAACCAATTTGTTTCAGAGATACGAAATCCTCCTCCAGGATTGGTGCCCAGTATTGATAGAGGGACAACTCCATTTGGAAGGAATCAGGTATAGTTAAAGGACACTACATCTGATAATGACCATTCTTCATTTATTATTTTTTTTAAATTTGCTTTTCCCCTTAGATACAGATGTGTATTTAGAAATGCTTGCTGTTTTTCTTCTTACCTCCAGTCCATTTTGCAGATTAGCTTCAATGTTCAAAAAGATCACAAATAACTGTGATGCTGTGTGGACAAAAATAAAATTGAGTTGATCACAATCCTAATCTCTCTTCAAAAGGAGCCTCACACGTTGTTGGGGTTCCATGATGAATACTGATGCCACCTATTAAAAAAGTAATTTGCATACCAAAATGAATATGTTTGAACAATTAGTTATGGATATTCAGGTCAAAACATGGTGTGCATCGCCTACCATTTCTGTCCTCAAATCCTCAGACTGGGCCAATGAGAATACTGGCACCTCTGTAGATCTCATGGAACAGGATCTCCCAGTAGCAATAAGTCTTTAAGGCAGCTGTCAAGGTGACTAGCCTTCCTTTGTTCCCTCTCCCCAATCCCCATTATGATTCTTCTAAAATGGAATGTTGTTGTTGTTGTTGTTGTTGTGGTCTTCAGTCCTGAGACTGGTTTCATGCAGCTCTCCATGCTAATCTCTCCTGTGCAAGATCCTTCATCTCCCAGTACCTACTGCAACCTACATCCTTCTGAATCTGCTTAGTGTATTTATCTCTTGGTCTCCCTTTATGATTTTTACCCTCCACGCTGCCCTCCAATGTTAAATTTGTCATCCCTTGATGCCTCGGAACATGTCCCACCAACCGGTTCCTTCTTCCTGTCAATTTGTCCCACAAACTCCTCTTCTCCCCATTTCTGTTCAATACCTTCTCATTAGATATGTGATCTACCCATCTAATCTTCAGCATTCTTCTGTAGCACCACATTTCTAAAGCTTCTATTCTCTTCTTGTCCAAATTATTTATTGTCCATGTTTCACATCCATACATGGCTACACTCCATACAAATACTTTCAGAAACAACTTCCTGACACTTAAATCTATACTCGATGTTAACAAATTTCTCTTCTTCAGAAACACTTTCCTTGCCATTGCCAGTCTACATTTTATATCCTCCCTACTTTGACCATCATCGGTTGTTTTGCTCCCCAAATACCAAAACTCCTTTACTACTTTAAGTGTCTCATTTCCTAATCTAATTCCCTCAGCATCACCCGACTTTATTTGACTACATTCCATTATCCTTGTTTTGGTTTTGTTGATGTTCATCTTATATCCTCCTTTCAAGACACTGCCCATTCCGTTCAACTGGTGTTCCAAGTCCTTTCCTTGTCTCTGACAGAATTGCAATGTCATCGGCAAACTTCAAAGTTTTTATTTCTTCTCCATGGAGTTTAATACCTACTCCGAATTTTTCTTTCGTTTCCTTTCCTGCTTGCTCAATATACAGATTGAACAACATCGGGGAGAGCCTACAACCCTGTCTCACTCCCTTCCCAACCACTGCTTCCCTTTCATGCCCCCCTCGACTCTTATAGCTGCCATCTGGTTTCTGTACAAATTGTAAAGAGACTTTTGCTCACTATATTTTACCTCTGCCACCTTTAGAATTCGAAAGAGAATATTCCAGTCAACATTGTCAAAAGCTTTCTCTACGTCTACAAATGCTAGAAATGTAGGTTTGCCTTTCCTTAATCTTTGTTCTGAGATAAGTCGTAAGGTCAGTATTGCCTCACATGTTCCAACATTTCTATGGAATCCAAACTGATCTTCCCTAAGGTTGGCTTCTACCAGTTTTTCCATTCGTCTGTAAATAATTCGCGTTAGTAATTTGCAGCTGTGACTTATGAAACTGACAGTTCGGTAATTTTCACATCTGTCAACACCTGCTTTCTTTGGGATTGGAATTATTATATTCTTGAAGTCTGAGGGTATTTCCCCTGTCTCATACATCTTGCTCACCAGATGGTAGAGTTTTGTCAGGACTGGCTCTCCAAAGGCCGTCAGGAGTTCTAATGGAATGTTGTCTACTCCCGGGGCCTTGTTTCGACTCAGGAAAGTACGCAGCATTAAATCCAAAAAGGAGGAATTAAGATTGCCCTTGGAATTGCAGTGTCCACCTGTTCTTTACCTCCAAGATACAAAATTGTATCCTTTTGACCACTTTGACTGTCTATGTGTCTCCATATGCAACGTGTTTTCTGGTACCTTACATTTGTAGTCCTGATGTGAAATATATGTTAGCAGCAGTGGGATCATTCTGGAGTCAGCTTCAGATGCTGGTTCTGGAAACTTTCACAGTAGTGTTCTTTGAAATGAATGGCTTCTTCGCTACAGGTATTCTCACTTGAGCTCTAAAAGCAGATCCATAACACTTGCATGCTGATTGAACCTATCAGTAACAAATCTAGCAGTGCCCATCTGAATTGCTTCACCTTCCAATCCAGCCTGGTGCAGATCCCAAACACTCAAGCAATACTCAAGAATAGGACACACAAGCATCGTATATGCAGTCTCCTTTACAGATGAACTATGCTTTTCTAAAATCCTCCCAGTAAACTGAAGTTGACCATTCGTCTCCCCTACCATATACCTCTCTCTCTCATGCTCATTCCATTTCATACTGGTTCACAACATTGTGCCCAGATATTCAGATGATGTGACTATGTCAAACACAACACTAT
The DNA here is from genome assembly GCF_021461395.2 of Schistocerca americana. NCBI lineage: Eukaryota > Metazoa > Arthropoda > Insecta > Orthoptera > Acrididae > Schistocerca > Schistocerca americana. The sequence goes on from NC_060121.1 coordinate 66,926,598, forward strand.
TAAATATAATAGAGGGAAACATTCCATGTGAGAAAAATATATCTAAAAACAAAGATGATCTGACTTAGCAAACGAAAGCGCTGGCAAGCCGATAGACACACAAACAAACACAAACACAAACATACACAAAATCCAAGCTTTCTCAACCAATGTTTTCTTCATCAGGAAAGAGGAAAGGAGAGGGAAAGACAAAAGGATGTGGGTTTTAAGGGAGAGGGTACGGAGTCATTCCAATCCCGGGAGCGGAAAGACTTACCTTAGGGGGAAAAAAGGACAGGTATGCGCACGCGCACACAGAGCCATCCGCACATACGCAGACACAAGCAGACATTTGTAAAGGCCTTTGTCTGTGTATGTGTTGATGGATATGTGTGCGTGTTCGAGTGTATACCTGTCCTTTTTTCCCCCTAAAGTAAGTCTTTCCACTCCCGGGATTGGAATGACTCCTTACCCTCTCCCTTAAAACCCGCATCCTTTCATCTTTCCCTCTCCTTCCCTCTTTCTCGATGAAGCAACCATTGGTTGCAAAAGCTTGAATTTTGTGTGTATGTTTGTGTTTGTTTGTGTGTCTATCGACCTGCCAGTGCTTTCGCTTGGCAAGTCAGAACAACACTATTAAAGTCATATATGAACATTATGGGCTTGTTTTTTCCTTCTCATCTGCATTAACTTATATTGTTCAACATTGGGAGCCAGCTGCTATTCATCACACCAGCTAGAAATTTTGTATAGGTCGTCTTGTATGAAGCTACAGTCATTTATCTTTGACACCTTCCCGTACATCACAGCATCATCAGTGAAAAATCACAGATTGCTTCCAACCCTGTCTGCTGGATCATTGATGTATATAGAAAATAGCAACAGTTCTGTCACTGTTCCCTGCATCACTCCTATGTTACCACAGTCTCTGATCAGGACTTGCCATTGAGAAAATCTTACTCAGTGCTAGTACTTAAGAAACCTTTGAGCTACTCGTATATCTGGAAGCCTATTCCATATTCAGGTATCTTTGTTAAGTCTGCAGTGGGGTACATGTCGAATGCTCTTTGGAAATGCAGAAATACAGAGTCTGCCTGTTCGTCTTCATCCATAATTTGCAGAATATCATGCAAGGAAAGGGCAAGCTCAGTTCTGCATGCGCAATAGTTTCTAAACCCAAGCTGATTTGCAAATATGAACTTTCCAGTCTCCAGGAAATTTATTATTTTGGCCACAGAATGTGCTCTAGAATTTTGCAGTAACTGATGTTAAGGTTATTGTTCTATAACTTTGTGGATCTGTTATTTTACCCTTCTTATATACAGGAGTCAACTGTGCTTCTTTGCTATCACATGGCACATTCCTCTAGTCAAGAGATTGGTGATAAATGTAGACTAAGGGCCAATGACACAGAGTACTCTTGATAAAAACGAAGAGGGATTCCATCTTGACCTAGTGAATTATTTGTTTCCAATGCTTTTTGTTGTTTCTCTATGCCAGGGATGCTTACTACTGTCATCCATACAAGATTATGTGCAGTGGTCAAACAATAGTACATCTGTTAATATTATACTGTGTGAAAGATTTCTTAAATGTGGCATTTAAAACTTTTGGCTTCCTTTTGCTGTCTTCTAATGTCAAACCAAACTGGTCAACAAGTGACTGAATGGAAGCATCCACTTAGAGATTTTACATATGAGCAGAATTTGTTCCCCACCAGATCTTTAGCTAAGGTATGATGGTGATACACTACGCGCATAGAGCTTTTCATAATGTACGTGTACTAAGTGGTACTTCCTGGGGAGTGGATTGGACTACCCTCCTCCATTTGGACTTATCCATTGTCCGTTCAGAACTGGACTATGGTCGATTCTGCACATCCCTCCATCTTATGCTGTCTTAATGTAGTCCACCATCATGGAATCCTTTTGGCCATTGTCACCTTTTAAACTAGCCTAGTTGAGTCTCCATGCAGAAACTGCTGAACTCCTGCTGTTGTACTGGTGTGACAACATCCTCTGCAGGTATGTGTGCCATTTACCTGCCATGCTTGGCCACCCATCCTATACCTTGTTCTTAAATGATTCCCCTGACCGCCAGTATGGGGGTGCGTCTTCCTCCTGTTACCTCTCGGTGATTGGTTTTGGCTATTGCTCTGGGAGCTTAACTTCGTACTACCTGCCACTTTCCCAATGAAGTGAACCTTCACCAGCTTGGCTTCATGCAGCAGCCTATGTACGTCTTGAAATTGATTCACTTCCTAAGGAAACTACTCTGGATTTGATCTATTGTCATAAGTTTCTCAACCTTCACACAGAACTTAGTGATAGTACCTTCATGTGCTCTGATGGCTCTAAGACGGACAATGGTGCTGGATGTCCCATCATAATTGCCACCAATATTTGGTATTGGACTCCAGAACATTGCTCAAAATTTATGGCAGAGCTCTTTGCCCTCTATCAGTCCACCCGTCACATCTGACGAGACAGGCTTTCTAATTGTCATATGCTTATATTCTTTCAGTGCCTCTGTGCACTGTACACAGTTCATCCCTTAGTGCAACAGGTCCAGGAAAGCTTCCATCGCCACTCTGATGTTTGTGGGTTCCTCATCAAGTCGGTCTAATGGGAAAAGGATGTTGGTGACAGAGCTGCCAGGTCTACTGTCCTCCTACGTCGGTTGTTGCCATCTGCTAGCAGGTGGTACACTTTGGCACTACCACTGGTCTTCTCTTCATGAAAACTAGCTCCAGGAATCAAACTCCACCCAGCAGCTAGGCTGACTTTATCTTGGACATCTCATCATGAGGAGATCACTTTAGCTAGATTGTGGACTGAGCATTGTTGTTTTAGGGAATTTGAAAAAAAAAATTCGGCTACTTGACATGCAAAGTGCCTTTTCAACCATCTTAGATTTTGGTGAAATTTATATGTAGAGTACCACATGTCCCATACTAATGCTGGTGAAGTTTCTGATTCTCCAGTGGACAAATTTGAATAAGTTTCAGAAGTTTCCAATGTGCAGTACCAGTTTTCTTGGCATTGTGCCGCCATGTTTGTTTAGATGCGTACTATTTTGACTTCGGGTGTTCTGTGGAGTCTATTGTTGTATTTGGTGCATTCTGTGGTGGTAGTTGACAACATTTCCTGAATCTATCACAAATTCTGAATGTACACCTAGTACACAGATTTTCAGATTCACAATGGTATTAATTTTTTGACTCGCTTAAATCAAATTGGATGTAAGTGAAACAATTGATAATGATTATTCTATAGTCAAATGCAGTGTTGTTCACAAGCTGTTGTCAAGATGCCACCATGTCTCAATTTATTTGAACAAAATTGGGCTCATTTCTGTAAACAGCTTATCAGAAAATGAAAAATTACTTACTATTTGTTCATCAGAAGTTTAGCTTCTGGACAATGACCAGATCTGCTTGCATCACCAAGTAAATCACTGCCAAAAATATAAAATGAGCCAAAAGTCATGTTGCATTCCATTTGAAAAGCAGAAGCCCATTGTTGAAGTTGGTTTGTTAAAAGTTACTTTACCCATATCCAAGTAATTGAATAAGGTGACCAAATGAATGTAAAGCCAGGTCAGAAAATTTAAATAAAGTACATTTCTATGGCTGAGGCCCCATCAACTTCATCTTCAGATGATTTTGATCCAAATACTTTAGTTAGTTTGGATGAAAGCTTGGGTGTTTTGAACACTTATCCATTGATAATTCAGAGAGTAAGCAGCACAGACAAAACTGGTTGCTTGAAACAAAAGGTTGAATGTGTGCATAATAGAAGAGCAGAAAAAAGTCTCTTTCTAGAATGACTGAAAACAGTGCACAATGAATTACTGAGCTGAATGCAGTCCATGTAATGATTACAGTGATCTTATTAAAGGAATGAGAGCAACAATTGAAATATCCAGTAGATCAACAGAAGTTCAATTACTATGGCCTTGAAATAAGGAAAGGAAATGCACATTTGGCATTTCTTAATGCAGGGTCAAAACAGCATGGGAAGTTACGGCAGAAAAAGGTATTGGTGCATTACTTCATGCAAAGGTTGTCAAACCATTGCCAAACAAAGTCTCTGATAGATTCATCAATTTATGTGAAACTGACAAATACAATGTGATGTGTCCTGGCAAAAAGATAGTTTCCGTTCAGTTTGGTGGTATTAAACTACAAAAACATACCTGCTGTGCAAACTTGAAGAGCTTTATTACAAAAAATATGGAGCTGAAATTAGTTTCTCCAAATTCTTAGATCTCAAGCCAAAGTGGGGTGCAACTGTTGGTGTTTCAGGCATGCATTGCATTTGTGCATTCACCATACATCAAAATGTTAAGCTCATACTGCAAAGTGCTAATATGAAGGATGACTATAAGATGCTAATAGAAATGCAGTGTTTGATCTGTGTGCCAAGGACTGTATTCTGCATCATTATAAAAGCTACCCTGGTGAACATGTAGTTAAATTTTACTTACTGGGATGCCAAGGAATTAACTGAGTTCAAACAGTGGAGTCACAATGACTGTGAAGCACTAGAAACCAAAATCTCAGCAGGGAGAACTTTATTGAAAAACTCGCAGGCACGTTTTGTAAGCTGACAGGCCAGCATTTTGCTGGAAAACACCAGAATGTGTACTTCAAGTCACTGAAGATGACTTAAAAGAAACAGATTTGATTGTTCTGATGGACTTTGCCAAAAATAACTCATTTGTAGCCAAAGATGCTGCCTGGGGCTACTATTTGGATAATTCACAGGCACAGTACATACATTTGTTGCTTATGATGTCAAAAACATTGGCACCTTGCAAGTTGTTAACTGTTGCATTGTTTATGATAAACTGAATCACGATAGTGTACTATGTGTGTTGAATAAATGTGTTGAATATTGAATTTTTGGTGACTCGAGCAAATGTTACCAAATTTCAGTGGTGGCTCAGCAGCACAATATAAAAGCTACAAGAATTTTCTGAATCTATGCAACCATAAAACTAATTTCAATATTGAGGCTGAATGGAACTTCTTTGGAAATCTGGAATTTGGAAACAGGAAATCTCCCTGTGATGGAGTTGGTGGTACAACTAAATGGTTGACTGCATGGGAAAACTTCCAAAGACCTTCATCTACCGTATTTACTCAAATTTAAGCTGCACTTTTTTTCCAGTTTTTGTAATCTAAAAAAACGCCTGTGGCTTAGAATCGAGTGCAAAGCATGCAGAAGTTCTGAAAAATGTTGATGAATGCTGCCACAACTAACTTCTGCGTCGAATATATGTATCGCTACACAGGCATGCTTTGTAGGCACAAAGATAAATAATGGCGCCAAAACCTCTGCGTCAGTAAATAAATTTAAAACAAGGTGAAAGACGAGCTTTTTTCTCCGCCCCGAGTTTCGACCACTGCATTTTCATACATTATCCAACGAAGTAAATACAGATTCCGTATTGTTCATCTTCAAATGTAGCAGCATTTCAATGTACTATGAAAATCCGACTGGCAAGACTGTTTGGGATGTTTGTCAATATGGCCAACTCTACGTTCTGAATTTTTTCCAACCTGTGAAAAGAGATGGTTGCTAATAGGAACTTTTATGAATTATGAATCACATGCAGTATTCTCTTCACCATAAGAATAATAAGAGTATCAACAATTTGCATTGTTTTGTTTCATGTTTGCTGCTATCTTATTTAAATCGTGTCTGCCTAATAAACTACGAAACTAGAATGAGACAACAGCAAACATGGAAGAATATACATATCATGTCATGTTTATATTCGTATTATTCTTATGCCTAATAGTGATAAAGTCAGGAATGAAGCACAGAAATTGACTAGATTTTTAAATCTAAGATGACTCTAAATTCTGTGCAGAATGTGATGTACTAAAGAGGGGCCTGCAAAGATTTTCAAATGGAGAAAAATTTTCGCCAAACTCTCGTTCATAACATCTTCTATCATACGCAGTCTATTATTTGGTTCTTGTTGATCATTATCAAAGAAAGCAGCAGTGTAAGTAACAACGAATAGCAGTCTCTTGCCATTGTTTCGCTAATGAGACGATTCCTCTCTTTTTTTTTTAATTGTAAGCGGTGGTAGCATGCACAAAAGCAAGCCATGCCGCTAGCGGTGACAGGCCGTAAACATGCACTATCAGAATGCGACAAACAATGCATGACACAGTACAGTAATGCAGTTTTTACTTAGAGTGACATAAACACCTATAACAAAGAAAACGGCGCTTATCAGATCAAAGAAAAATAAGCAATCAATTCAAACCAGACGAAGCACGTGAAAAAGGAAGTGTACCCATATAAATACGGACAGAGTGCCTGACGCATAGCAAGGGCTACCTGGTAAAGCTTAACTGCTAAACTTACGGCTCGAACCAAACTACTGTAGCTCTATCGGCATTCATTTGATCTAAATTGTTTCTCATATTACAATGGACCAACTTTGTTTCGATTTGGAGATGCAGCCAAAAACATTTATCTCCCCTTGAATTTCATGTCTCAAATTTCTGGTGCGGCTTAGATTCGGTAAAATTTTTTTTCCTTAATTTCGAGCCTCATTTTTCAGGTGTGGCTTAGATTTGAGTGCGGTTTAGATTCGAGTAAATACGGTAACCAAATATTAACCCCACAGGATCTCTTTGACTTTTTTGATCAAAATATAAATGGAATGAAATATAATTTTGCCACAAAAACTGAAATTGAAGAGAGCAGAAGTTTCAAGAAGAAAGATGGTGAGAAAGCAACACAGTAGCTGATATGAGAGAGCATAACCAACTTGCGCCAGTAAACGCAAACTCAATTTGTGTCTGCAAAATTTCTGGTACAATATATCTACTTGACAGAATTTCTGATACCACTATTATGTATTTGAAACTACCTGAGCTTCCCCTCGGTCGATACATTGCCTGTATTTGTGTCAATGAATGGTGGCTTCGTAGTGTTACTGAAGTTCCAGTTGAAGAAAATGATGCGCTGATAAAATTTATCCATCCACCAGGTCCTGTTCATTTATTCATTGGCCAGAAATGTAATACATACTTTGGATTCTGGAGCAACACCTGATTTGCAAACTCCCAGCTCTTTGTCACATTGTCTGGCCAGCAATTTCAGTTTCCAAAAACTGTACTGAAGGAAGTAGCTTGTAAATGTAACAAAATGGGAAGATATATTACTGTTGAATAAAATCGGGATGTGGACATCAGCGCAGATGATGTTTAATCATTGGCTTTGGAAACAGGTAGACACTCACTGAAGGCCTTGGAATCTCCAGTAAGAAACCTAATTACAGGCTTGGGAACCTGGACTAAGAAATCCACCTGTGGCTGGTATCACATGGCTATTGGCCTAGGATTTGACAGTTAAATTTCTTGAACTGGTAGCAATGATGTCACTATGGAACAACACAATAGAATACTGATAATTTCTCAATAAAAAGCTTTAAAAGAGGTATGAAGCAAAAAAGACAGAATTTGAAGATTAAAATAAAAGCTGTTATACTGAAATGCTCCTTACTTTGATCTTTCATTAGGGCACTGGATGCCAGTGTTCTTCAATCAAATCAACTCTTGTAGGAGATTCAGAAGTGCTCTACCTCATGAGAGTGGTTCTAAAATGTTTCTAGAAGATACGTTTTGCAACATGGGATTGGAAAAAACCTATTTTTAGCCTTTTTACAATAATTGTAAATGATACTCTAAATTCTTAAAGTAACAATAAATTATATAAGAATAACTTCCTGAGATACTGTGCATAAAATTTGACATCTATTACTTAATTATTTAATTAGTTACATGCAACTTTGAACTTTCAAAATTTTAGAGTGACAATTTTATGGACGACTTTGATACAATTTATCTACTTCTGGTGAACATTGAAATAATAATTACAGTTATTACCATTAAATAGAGCACAGAAGTTGTATGAACCAACTAAGTTAAAAAAAAAAAAAAAAAAAAAAAGGAGATATTAGGTCTCAATGTTGGTGAAATCTGTGTCATACTGTATGTGGTCAGGGTACAGGGTCAAACAAACAGCTGTATCTTGGCAAGTATTCCACTGGTGAATCAAAAACTTAATCAAAGTCAGTTTGAAACATGTGGTACTCTACATACAAAGTTTCAGCAAAATCAGAGATGGTTGAGCAGGGAGCCCTAGACCACTCGACACAGAACAATCCTTTTGATATGTCATTGTTGACAACCTCCAACAGTTTGCCATTTCGGGACTGAAGGCCCTTTTTTTTTTTTAACGCTTAAGTTACATGTAGTTTTGCCTTCAGAGCTATCAGTCATTTTAGTGAACAGTGCATGGTCTATTGACTGTGTTTTCCTTTTTATCCATTATAGCATTATGGAGAAGGACATTGAATCTTTTTTTTTTTGGGGGGGGGGGGACCTTTGCTGTCTGTGCTGCATATTTTATGGACTTCTCTCCATGAAGCAGTCCCCATTAGTAGCTCACTTACCTTCTTTCAATTGGGCTTAACTTACTCATTTTAAGGTTCTTTCAGTTCTCAGTGATCTAAGGTTATATCATGGGTGCATGTGACATTAGTTTGTTTTGCGTCCTAAAACAAACAAAACAAACATTGTCATGCAAGAGTGTAATGCCTCTCGTCAACATCGCTCTGGATCACCGTCTTCAGATTTTTGTCCATTTGACAATAGAAGTCAGCATTTACAGTCTCCCCTCATGGTAAAAACTCCTACAGGAGGGAACCATGTCAATCCCAGAAGGCGCTGAACACCTGTTTTTGACACTCTGTCTGCTTAAAATTGGGTTTTACATGTGAACCACTAAGCTGCCAATGTGTGGATTGTTGTATTGTTTGTGGTGTGCCATTTGACACACATTTCATCTGTAGTGACAATACAGTCAAGAAATTTGTCATCTCTTTCTGCATACCACTACATTGCCTCGGCACCAATCCTGCACTCTCTGTAAGGAAACCAAGCCACCAGGAGACAATTTCACATGACGATGAGTGAGACATTTTGGGAATTGGTGAGAGTCCTGAAACAGTGAAGCATCAGTTCCACAAAATTTCCTATCAAACTTTCTACCTGTTCTTGTGTCACTGTGGATGGCTGACCACTACAGTCTCTACCATGAACATCAGTTCACCCTCCAGTGAACTGCCCATACCACCATCTGACTGTACTCTCACTCATAATGTCCATAAATGTGGCACAGTCGGTAATGGATTTCTGCCAGAGGCTTCTTCTGAGCATGCAAATATTGGATAACTACACAAACATCACAGCTGGCAGGAGGTAATGTTCAGCAGTCATTTTATCCTAGGGCTGTTCAGTAAAGACTGCTGTCACAAGGCTGAAGATGCACTGCATTATTCTTCCATACTTCCTCTCTACTCCTGTGCATGTGCATTCCTATCAGACTGTTTGCACCATGTGTGGACATAATCGGAACATACTTTCTGGATGCACCTTGTTTGTTGTTAATCCTTATAATATTCAGCTTGAATATGTGTGGTTCTGACATTAATAATCACTTTCACCTCCATCATAACGTGCCAGGAAATACTCAAATATCCTTGGCTGCTCTCTGCAGATAACAGCCAAAAGACATCATCTGCATTGACGTAGAAGCATCAGGGAAGGTAGGTCACTGGATTGTGTTTGTGCACTTCCTCGGCAAAGTGAAGATGGAGCCAGTGATTCCCACTCGATCTACCCCACTATGTCACAGGAAGCAACTATGGGGCATTCCATAAAGTTATACTGACCCTCCCAATGCACCTTATGAATCTCTAGCATCACTGTGCACAAACATGTCTAGGGAATGTCTATTGCTCAAAAAATGTGTTAATACTACATTGGTAGGGAGCTATCAGTTCCTAATAATACTAACATAAGAAACACACACAGATACAATCTGTGTAAATATCTGCACAATGTTCTATAGTGCTAGATCAGAAATACAGTTTTAGCCATCCGTTATGGCAGCTCAGTGTTTTCTCCAGGAAGGCAACTTCCACCACTACAAGGGGGTGCTCAACTGGCAGTTCACAAACTACATCTCCCCAGAAGTTCCTGTTTGGTTCTCTTATCTGAGTAGACAAAGCAACATCACTGAGCTCATGTTCGTGTAGTGTTGTTTCCAGTTTTTTGAATGAGTATTTATTCTACATCTGTATTTACATATGCACTCCGCAAGCCACCATATGGTATGTGGCAAAGGTCTTACTTGTGCCCCTGTTCCACTAACAAATTGTGAAGAAAAAATGACCACCTGGATACCTGTGTATGACCCCTTACTTCACATACCTTCACAGTCCTTACACAAAATTACATTGGTGGTAGTAGAATCTCTCTATAGTCAGCTTCAAATGCTGATTCCCTAAATTTTTTCAGTACTATTCCTTGGAAAGCATGTCCCTTCTCTCCAGGAATCCCCATCTGAGTTCCCAAAGCATCTCTGTAATACTTGTGTGCTGTTTGGTTGTAATGGTAACAAATCTAGCAATTCACCTCTAAATTGCTTTGATGTTGTTCTTGAATCTGAACTCCAGCAAATCCCAAACACATATGCAGTCTCAAAAGCAGTTTGCACTGTTGTCCTTTAGGCCTCTCATTTATAACTGAATCACATTTTCCTAAAATTCACCCAGTAAACTAAAGTCAGTCATTCAGTTTCCCTATTACAATCTTTCCGTGCTCATTCCACTTCATATAACTTTGTAACATTACACCCAAATACTTAATCAACTTGACTGTGTCAAATAGCACACTATTAATATTGTATTTGAATATTACAAGGGACTTCTTCATACTCATCTGCATTAACTTACATTTTCTACTTTTAGAGCCAGCTGACATTAATCACACCAGCACTTCATCTTGTGTTCTCCTACAGTCACCCAGTGATGACACTTTCCCATACCCCACAGCATAATCAATGAACAGCCTCAGATTTGATAGGACCATTATAATTTTCTATATACGTATATGACCTTTTGGACACGGTGAGCACCACTTCCCCGGGCCACACTTCGCTACACTGTTGTCTCTAACGTACACTCACCATTGAGGACAGTTAACTGGGTTCTGTTATTCAAGAAGTCTTCTAGCCACACACATATATGGAAACCTACTCTGTATACTCCTATCTTTAACAGTCTGCAGTTGGCCACAGTGTCAAATACTTTTCAGAAATCTGGGAATAAGAAATCTATAACCCTTCATCCACTGTCTACAGGATATCGTGTGAGAAAAGAGCAAGCTTTGTTTCACATGAGTGAAGCTTTATAATACAGTACTGATTTGTGAACAGAACTTTTTCCATCTTGAAGAAATTTGTGTTAATATTATGAAAAGGACAGCTGCTACTCACCGTATACTGGAGATATGGAGTTGCAGATAGGCACAACAAAAAGTTTCTTTTTTGTGCCTATCTGCAGCTCTGAATCTCCACTACATGGCTAGTACCAACCATCCTTTTCATTATATTGTCATTATTCCATGCTGGATTTTCCATTGTTCAAAGAAACTTATTATATTCGACTTGAAAATATATTCAAGAACTTTGTACCAAAGCAATGTTATGGATATTGACCTCTAACTTTGCAGCTCTGTTCTTCTACCCTCCTTATATACAAGTGCCAACAGTGCATTTTTTCTGTTGGTTGGGAGTTTGTGGTGGGCAAGAGATTTGCTATAAATGCAAGCTCAGTAAGGGACCAATGTCATAGAGTACTTCTTGTAAAACGAAATAGAGATTCGAGGCAGTTCTGGTGACATATTCATTTTAAATGCTTTCCATTGTTTCTCTTTGCCAGGATGCCTATTACTGTGTGTTCATTGTGGGAGTCTGTGCGAAGGCCAAACAAAGTTTCTGGTATGTTTAAACAATACTTGAGCATGAACAATTTCTTACATATGAAATTTAAAATGATAATTCCTACTGCAAGTAACATATTTGGCCATGTTTTGATAGGACGTGAGAGTGTGGTTGTAACGCTGATGCTGGTAGCAAAGCATCTTGTTCGGAATGTGTGGTCAAACCATGAAGACTTGATAGCCTGCTTTGATCTTCAATGGAAGCACTACATGATCTAACATAATTCGGTCTAAGCATACAGTTAGACAATCATAATATTAACACGAATGTGTACCAAATGTGAATGGAATGAGACTAATGATACAAAGACCCTCCCAGCTGCACCACTGTTCACGGTTTCATGTATGAAGATGGTCAGTCCTTCACTATGTTAAATCCATTTGTTCTTCAGAAAGGTGTTCATGCAATCTCTCAGCTCATGAAATCCTGCACTTGTTTACATAATGGCACTTTGATTTTGGAGGCTACTCCTGATTCTTGACCACAACTACCACTTGCAGCTTCACTCCTCCACAGTTATCCTGTTCCTGTCATGGCCCATAGAATGCGGAATTCTTCCTGTGGTGTTATTTACATTAAGCTGCTAGATGGTCTGACTGAGGAATAAACACAAAGGTACCTCTGGTCAGGGTGTCATTGAAATCCAAAAGTACTGTGTATTCATGACCGCTTTCAGGCTTTGCATTTCTTCCCAGTCTGCCTTGACCTTCTCCCAGAGGACAGCATTCCATCTCATGAAGAAGTCCTCTGGGATGATGTCCATAGTCAACACATCTCCTGACTACCCAGCTTAAAGCTGTTGCACTCCACATTTTCCTTCCTCACTTTACCTTTTCCCTATTGTTCTTTTCCCTTTGCACTGTTTACATCCCTCCATCATTCAGTGTCACCAGTGCACACTTCCCCAAGCTTACTGGGCAACTCTCTCACCCATTTCAGCTGCCTGATGACTTTAATGGCACCATCTACTTTGTGGCTTGCTCAGAACCTATCAGAAAGGTGCCCTGTTTGCTGACCTTCTCAATCAACTGAACCTCATCCACCTCACCATGGGAGCAACCATACTACTTTCAGCCACCACTCACACCTACTCCCATTTGGATCTCTCATTCTGCACTGCCCAGCTTTCCCATCATCTCGAGGGGTCCATTCTCTCTAACACATACTTGAGCAACAGTTTCCTATGTGCTATTAGATTGCTAAGTCCTATCACACCTATGTGCACACCAAAATTTTAGCTTTCTAAGGCTGACTGGAGTCTTCTCTCCTCCCAGGCAACTGTAGACAAACATTTCACCAGTTTAGTTGACCAGATAGAATATCTTAAACATGTTACCCTTATCACCACAGAACGTTCCATTCCTCGTGCTTAATCTGTACTGTGCTGTTTTCCGGTCCCTTGGTAGACTGAGATGTGCCACGATGTAATTTGCATGTGAAGACATGCTTCCCGTGTTTTGAATCATCCTACAATGGCCAACTGCATTCATTACAAACAGTTGCTTGTACATTGTTGTCGCGTTCTTTGAGATAGCAAAAAAGGTAGCTGCACATGCTTTACTAGTTCTTTCAACACTTTCATGCCATCTTCAGTTGTGTGGGCCAAGCTCTGATGCCTCTTTGGGACCAAGGTCTATTCCTGACTTTCTGGCTTGACAGTAGCAGAATTTGTCATTGTGGACCCTACTGCTATCTCAAACACCTTGTACCTCTATTTGTTGAAGATTTTGAGCTCCACCCATTATCTACCTGCCTTCCTACATTGGAAGTGCATGGAGGAGGTTCAGGCAATACCCTTCTCTTCATAGAATCATGAAAGCTACAATACCGCCTTTACTGTGAAGGAGATAGATCATGCTCTCACTTCATCCTGATCCTCCAACATGGGGCCAGATGTTTTTCACATTCAGATGTTGCAGAACCTTTCTCTTGTGAGCAAGCACTATCACCTTCATAGGTACAATCACATCTGGGCAGAGGGCACGTTTCCCAGTCACTGAGCTGCTGCCAGTCTCATACACATACCTAGGCCCAGTAGGGACAAACTCCTTCCTTATAACTACTGCCCCATTTCTCTCACCAGCTGTGTTTGCAAGTTGATGAAACATATGCTTCATGCCCAGCTGGTACGGTGGCTTGAGTCTCACAATTTACTAACCACTGCACAGTGTTGATTTTGAGTGCACTGTTCTGAAGTTGACCACCTCATCACTTTGTCCATGCATGACATGAATGGTTGCCTGTGGAAATACCTGGCTGTGCCATGTTCTTAGATTTGGAGAAAACCTACGCTGCCTACTGGAGGACAGGTATCCTCCATACTCTCTACGCATGCGGCTTCTGTGGCTACCTGTCCCATTTCCTTCAGGAGTTTTGTAAATATGTAGTTTTCAAGGTATGTGTAGGTTCTGCCTTGCAGACAGCTTTGTTCAGGAAAATGGTCTGCCTGAGGATCCCATTCTGAGTGTCATCCCCTTTGCTATCGCCATTAACCCTGTTATAGACTGCCTCTCACCGGCCATCTACAAATCTATATTCGTTGACAATTTTACCATCTATTACAGTTTTCCGTGAACTTGTCTCCTTGAGTGGCATCTTAGATGATGTCTTGATCTTATTTACTCATGTATCATTGACAATAGCTTTCGCTTTTCCACTGACAAAACTGTTGTAAGACTTTCTGGTGGCTCTATTGGTTTCTTACACCGTCTTTACATCTTGGGCCTGTTGCTCTTCTGTTTGTTTGAAAATGCAAAATTCCTGGTGCTCATGCATGATGGGAAACTTTCTTGGCACTCCCACATGTCTGACCTGGCTGTCCACCGTCAGTGTCATACATATCAGAATGAGATTTTCACTCTGCAGCAGAGTGTACACTGATATGAAACTTCCTGGCAGATTAAAACTGTGTGCCCAACAGAGACTCTAACTCGGGACCTTTGCCTTTCACGGGCAAGTTCTCTACCATCTGAACTACCGAAGCAAGACTCATGTCCGGTCCTCACAGCTTTACTTGTGCCAGTATCTCATCTCCTACCTTCCAAACTTTACAGAAGCTCTCCTGCGAATCATGCAGAACAAGCACTCCTGAAAGAAAGGATACTGCGGAGACATGGCTTAGCCACAACCTGGTAGAGCACTTGCCTGCGAAAGGCAAAGGTCCCGAGTTCGAGTCTTGGTCGGGCACACAGTTTTAATCTGCCAGGACGTTTCAGTGTCATACATGTTCTCAGTGGTACTTCCTGGGAAGTGGACCAGACCACCCTACTAAATTTGTATCAGTCCCTTGCCCAATTAAAACTCGCCTGTGTGTTTTGTTTATGGATCTGCATGTTTGACCCTCTTATACTGTCTGAATAGGGTCCACCATCATGGCATCTATCTGGTCATCAGCAACGTTCACACTAGCCTTGTTGAGTCTGTATGCACTGTCATACTACCACAACTTTATCCTCGGCTGATATGCATGCCACTCATCTGCCATGCCTGGCCACCCATCCTAAGCCTCCTTCTTTGATGACTCTTTTGGTAGCCAGTATGGGACACGTCCCTCCTCTTTGTTACTTCCTGGATTCAACTTCTGGGTCTTGCCCCAGCAGCTCGAGGTTACCTGCTACTTCACTGATGGGCGTGAACCCTTCACCACCTTGGCTTCATGTGGCAGCCAGAGTTCACCTCAGCCTTCTTTCACTTCCTAAAGATACTACTCCAGCTTCACTCTATCACCATAAGTCACAAACTTCACAGGAACTTCTTAATACTTTTGTGTGCAATGTCTTTTGTGTCTGACTGTGATGTCAATGTGCCTGTATCATTGGCACTGATGATTTTTGGTATCAGCTTCCAGAACACTGCTCATTATTTATGGCAGAGCTCTTTGCTCTGTATCAGGCCTCGGAGTACATCCAGTGACAAAGGCTTTTCAATTAGGTCATCTGCTCCAACACTCTGTGCCCTTTGGAAGCTCAGTGTGCTTCACACCATCCATCCACTGGTGCTGTGGGTACAGGAAGGATGTCACTTGCTCACTCTTGATGGAGTTACTGTGGTATTTATGAGGGTTTCTTCTCACCTCAGTCCGATGGGGAACCAATTCTGAAGACGCTGCTGAGAAGGCTGCAGTCCTCATACCTTGGCCCACTAGTTATTCCACTACCTCTGATGATCTCTGTGTTGCTGTCTGTCAGCAGGCGGCATCACATTGGTATAACCACTGGTCCTTTCTTCATAGGGATAAGCACCAGGTAATCAAGCCTCTCCCATTGGCTTGGATGACCTCCTCTTGGCCCTCTCCATGTGAGGAGATCATTTTTGCTAGGTTGCATATTGGGCATTTTCTTTTTAGCAATCACCATTTGTTAAGTGGTGCTCTCCCGCCACTATGTGCTCATTTCCCTCAACCTCTTACGGTTCATCATTTCCCAGCAAACAGGTTGGGAGACATGCTTGGGTAGCTCAGACAGTAGAGCACTTGCCTGGGAAAGGCAAAGGTCCAAAGTTCGAGTCTCGGTCTGGCACACAGTTTTAATATGCCAGGAAGTTTCATATCAGTGCACACTCTGCTGAAGAGTGAAAATCTCATTCTGCACTCATTTTGCTAACTGTCTAAACCATGAATGCTAGGCAGATGTGCAGTCAGAACTAATTGCAAATAATGAGTGTAATATCTGTTCTTCTACATACATGTCACAATCTGAAATGTTTCCCTAAGAAATTAGTGATGACTAAGTTTTAAGAACAAAAAATACATAAACACTGGGTAACTACAGGTATTAGGATTTCCAGTGTAACCATGAGAAGACCAAATCAACTCTGATAACAAATCAACAACCATATGGGAAATTACATGAACTGAAACTGCTTTAATTTGAAAAAGGATGAAATAACACTCAAAATAGTGAAAATCATAATACTAAAAAGAAGGAAATGTTTCTACAGTAATAACTACTTTTGAATAAATGGCATTCACTAAACTTAAAATTTATCTCAAAGGGTTGCCTGTAACATAAACATTACTTCAAAAAATGGATGGGAAGTAATTAGGGTGACTAGGAGCTTACAACCAAAAATGTCATCAGGGGTAGATGAAGTCCCATTTTAGTCATCATGAAGACTACAGTGAAGATCGCAAAGCCTTTAGCAGACATTGCAATGCCACCCATTAGTAAAGATGTGCTTCATCTGCAGCTAAAGGTCTCAAAAGTCAGACCACTATTTAGAAATGAGGGCACACATAAAATAAACAGAAACTGTAGCATACCACTTCTTTCTCCTTTCTCCAAAATACAAGCAAAACTAATGAAATTTAGTCACTGTTTAGCTAGACAATAGTGAAATTAGAAATTCCAGTCAGCAAGGTTTTTGTAAAAAAAAACACTGCACAGAAATTGCAGTCTTACACTATGCCCAAGAAATACACTCCTGGAAATGGAAAAAAGAACACATAGACACCGGTGTGTCAGACCCACCATACTTGCTCCGGACACTGCGAGAGGGCTGTACAAGCAATGATCACACGCACGGCACAGCGGACACACCAGGAACCGCGGTGTTGGCCGTCGAATGGCGCTAGCTGCGCAGCATTTGTGCACCGCCGCAGTCAGTGTCAGCCAGTTTGCCGTGGCATACGGAGCTCCATCGCAGTCTTTAACACTGGTAGCATGCCGCGACAGCGTGGACGTGAACCGTATGTGCAGTTGACGGACTTTGAGCGAGGGCATATAGTGGGCATGCGGGAGGCCGGGTGGACGTACCGCCGAATTGCTCAACACGTGGGGCGTGAGGTCTCCACAGTACATCAATGTTGTCGCCAGTGGTCGGCGGAAGGTGCATGTGCCCGTCGACCTGGGACCGGACCGCAGCGACGCACGGATGCACGCCAAGACCGTAGGATCCTACGCAGTGCCGTAGGGGACCGCACCGCCACTTCCCAGCAAATTAGGGACACTGTTGCTCCTGGGGTATCGGCGAGGACCATTCGCAACCATCTCCATGAAGCTGGGCTACGGTCCCGCACACCGTTAGGCCGTCTTCCGCTCACGCCCCAACATCGTGCAGCCCGCCTCCAGTGGTGTCGCGACAGGCGTGAATGGAGGGACGAATGGAGACGTGTCGTCTTCAGCGATGAGAGTCGCTTCTGCCTTGGTGCCAATGATGGTCGTATGCGTGTTTGGCACCGTGCAGGTGAGCGCCACAATCAGGACTGCATACGACTGAGGCACACAGGGCCAACACCCGGCATCATGGTGTGGGGAGCGATCTCCTACACTGGCCGTACACCACTGGTGATCGTCGAGGGGACACTGAATAGTGCACGGTACATCCAAACCGTCATCGAACCATCGTTCTACCATTCCTAGACCGGCAAGGGAACTTGCTGTTCCAACAGGACAATGCACGTCCGCATGTATCCCGTGCCACCCAACGTGCTCTAGAAGGTGTAAGTCAACTACCCTGGCCAGCAAGATCTCCGGATCTGTCCCCCATTGAGCATGTTTGGGACTGGATGAAGCGTCGTCTCACGTGGTCTGCACGTCCAGCACGAATGCTGGTCCAACTGAGGCGCCAGGTGGAAATGGCATGGCAAGCCGTTCCACAGGACTACATCCAGCATCTCTACGATCGTCTCCATGGGAGAATAGCAGCCTGCATTGCTGCGAAAGGTGGATATACACTGTACTAGTGCCGACATTGTGCATGCTCTGTTGCCTGCGTCTATGTGCCTGTGGTTCTGTCAGTGTGATCATGTGATGTATCTGACCCCAGGAATGTGTCAATAAAGTTTCCCCTTCCTGGGACAATGAATTCACGGTGTTCTTATTTCAATTTCCGGGAGTGTATTTAAAATTTTCAAGACAAACAAAAATGTAGTAGGCATCAGTTTAGATCTGTCCAAAGCTTTTGATTCCATCTTCTTCCTTGATTAGCAGGAATCAGTTGGGTATGAGAGGAAGAGCTAAAATGTGGTTTGCCATATCTAAAGAAACAGATTTCAGGTTGTAGGTCTCACCATTGACAATCCAAATAAAACAAATGTCTGCTTCAAAAACAAAAGAAGTTCTCTTAGGAGCATCCCAGTCCACCATCTTACGACCACCACTCATTCCCATACATGTGTATGATTTGCTGCTATAATATAATATAATACAATCAAAATTGTAAACAAACTTTTACTGATTTCAAGGAAAACAAATTTCATAGTGTTTCGTAAAATGTTTCAAGACACAGAAATTAATCTAGAACTAGATGATATATATGAGTTGGCAAAACTGTTACAAATGTGTATGTGTATAGATAAAGCTATGAACTGGAAATGTCATGTCAGATTCCTTACACACCGTTAGCTCAGCCTGCTTTGTGCTTAAGATTTACCACAACGGTTTGTGCTTTAAAAGATATGAGAATGGCATGATTTGGATATTTTTGTTCCGTTGCCTCATGTGGAATGACATTTTGGAACAGCTCAAAAACAAATTTAAAAAAGGTAGAAATACAGGCTATTCAAATAATTACCCACAGCCCTAAACAAGCTCGCGCAGACCTCTTTTTCCAGGAATTAGGAATACTTAACCTGCCAAAGCTTTAGATTTGCTTTAGTTAAGAGTACACATTTAAATATATAAACAATTTCCACACAAATGCTTACTGCCCAACTATAACACTAGGAAAAGGAATGATCTCTACATAAAACAAATAAACAGAGCATGAACTTGGAAGCATGTAAGCTATATGGGTATTAAGCTCTACAATGTATTGCCTCAGTACATTAAAATGCTACTTGTCAGTGCATAAATACATAAAAGATAACAAAAATGATGTTATAAACTAATCTGTGACAAAGGTAGTGCCGTTGTGTGATAAATCATGTGAGGCGGTACTATTTTTGTGTTTCAGTTCATGCTACACTTCTATATTGCTTCACTGTCTACACTACTATTTATTCTATATGTAGTTACTACTAAAAAACAAATTCTTTTACGTCTTTCACATGAAATTAAATTTTAAATTTACTTTTATGTTCTAGGAAAATTCATTCTGTACACTCAACATTTTTAATTTCTATATAAGACAAGTCCACTATAAGCAGGAAATCAGGGTGCGATTCTTGCCATTGGTAAAAATTTTCATTCACTGCTTCAGTGTAGATACATAATATTATATCTGTATGATACCAGTAAGGTCCTGCCCCCATGAACCATGGACCTTGCCGTTGGTGTGGAGGCTTGCGTGCCTCAGCGATACAGATGGGCGTACCGTAGGTGCAACCACAATGGAGGGGTATCTGTTGAGAGGCCAGACAAACATGTGGTTCCTGAAAAGGGGCAGCAGCCTTTTCAGAAGTTGCAGGGGCAACAGTCTGGATGATTGACTGATCTGGCTTTGTAACATAAAACCAAAACGGTCTTGCTGTGCTGGTACTGCGAATGGCTGAAAGCAAGGGGAAACTACAGCCATAATTATTTCCCAAGGGCGTGCAGCTTTACTGTGTGGATAAATGATGATGGCGTCCTCTTGGGTAAAATATTTCGAAGGTAAAATAGTCCCCATTCGGGTCTCCGGGCGGGGACTAGTCAAGAGGACAACGTTATCCGGAGAAAGAAAACTGGCGTTCTACGGATCAGAGTGTGGAATGTCAGAGCCCTTAATCAGGCAGGTCAATTAGAAAATTTAGAAAGGGAAATGGGTAGGTTAAAGTTAGATATAGTGGGAATTAGTGAAATTCAGTGGCAGGAGGAACAAGACTTTTGGTCAGGTGAGTACCGGGTTGTAAGTACAAAATCAAATAGGGGTAATGCAGGAGTTGTTGTTGTTGTTGTTGTTGTTGTTGTTGTTGCTGTTGTCTTCAGTCCTGAGACTGGTTTGATACAGCTCTCCATGCTACTCTATCCTGTGCAAGCTTCTTCATCTCCCAGTACCTACTGCAGCCTACATCCTTCTGAATCTGCTTAGTGTATTCATATCTTGGTCTCCCTCTACGATTTCTTTCCCTCCATGCTGCCCTCCAGTACTAAATTGGTGATCCCTTGATGACTCAGAACATGTCCTACCAACCAGTCCCTTCATCTAGTCAAGTTCTACCACAAACTCCTCTTCTCCCCAATTCTGTTCAATACCTCATGATTAGTTATGTGATCTACCCATCTAATCTTCAGCATTCTTCTGTAGCACCACCTTTCTAAAGCTTCTATTCTCTTCTTGTCCAAACTATTTATTGTCCATGTTTCACTTGCATACATGGCTACACTCCATACAAATGCTTTGAGAAATGACTTCCTGACACTTAAATCTATACTCAATGTTAACAAATTTCTCTTCTTCAGAAACACTTTCCTTGCCATTGCCAGTCTACATTTTATATCCTCCCTACTTCGACCATCGTCAGATATTTTGCTCCCCAAATAGCAAGACTCCTTTACTACTTCAAGTGTCTCATTTCCTAATCTAATTCCCTCAGCATCACCCGACTTAATTCGACTACATTCCATTATCCTCGTTTTGCTTTTGTTGATGTTCATCTTATACTCTCCTTTCAAGACACTGTCCATTCTGTTCAACTGCTCTTCCAAGTCCTTTCCTTGTCTCTGACAGAATTACAATGACATCGGCAAACCTCAAAGTTTTAATTTCTTCTCCATGGATTTCAATACCTACTCGGAACTTTTCTTTTGTTTCTTTTACTGCTTGCTTAATATACAGATAGAGTAACATCGGGGAGAGGCTACAATCCTGTCTCACTCCCTTCCCAACCACTGCGTCCCTTTCATGCCCCTTGACTCTTATAACTGCCATCTGATTTCTTTACAAATTGTAAATAGACTTTTGCTCACTGTATTTTACTTCTGTCACCTTTAGAATTTGAAAGAGAATATTCCAGTCAACATTGTCAAAAGCTTTCTCTAAGTTTACAAATGCTAAAAATGTAGGTTTGCCTTTCTAATATTTCTACGGAATCCAAACTGATCTTCCCCGAGGTCGGCTTCTACCAGTTTTTCCATTCGTCTGTAAAGAATTTGCATTAGTATTTTGCAGCTGTGAATTATGAAACTGATAGTTCAGTAATTTTCATATCTGTCAACACCTGCTTTCTTTGGGATTGGAATTATTATATTCTTGAAGTCTGAGGGAATTTCGCCCATCTCATACATCTTGCTCACCAGGTGGTTGAGTTTTATCAGGACTGGCTCTCCCAAGGCTATCAGTAACTCTAATGGAATGTTGTCTACTCCCGGGGCCTTGCTTCAACTTAGGTCTTTCAGTGCTCTGTCAAACTCTTCCCGCAGTAGCATATCTCCTATTTCATCTTCATCTACATTCTTTCCATTTCCACAATATTGTCCTGAAGTACGTTGCCCTTGTATAGACGCTCTATATACTACTCCACCTTTCTGCCTTCCCTTCTTTGCTTAGAACTGGGTTTCCATCTGAGCTCTTCATATTCATGCAAGTGGTTCTCTTTTCTCCAAATGTCTCTTTAATTTTCCTGTAGGCAGTATCTGTCTTACCCCTCATGAGATAAGCCCCTACATCCTGACATTTGTCCTCTAGCCATCCCTGCTTAGCCATTTTGCACTTCTTGTCAAGCTCATTTTTGAGAGGTAGATGAAGATGAAATAGGAGATATGATACTGCATGAACAGTTTGACAGAGCACTGAAAGACCTAAATCGAAACAAGGCCCCGGGAGTATACAACATTCCATTAGAATTACTGATAGCCTTCGGAGAGCCAGTCCTGACAAAACTCTACCATCTTGTGACCAGCATGTATGAGACAGGCGAAATACCCTCAGACTTCAAGAAGAAAATAATAATTCCAATCCCAAAGAAAGCAGGTGTTGACAGATATGAAAATTAGCAACTATCAGTTTAATAAGCCATGGTGGTGTCTGGCGGTGACACCACATCTTCCATTCATTGGGATAATGTTGTGGAAGTGTGAATCATCTCTAAAAGAGACTCCTTGGGGGTGTTCAAAAAGTCTTCCCCACAGTGCCTTATGGTTGTTAACCATGCGTGCCCTATGTCTCGGTGAATATACTGAAATGAAACTTGGTGAAATATAAGTTATTAATTTACTGAATATTCATTTTTTTTTTACTTTCAACATCTAATGTGAAAATTTGTAAGTGTCCCCCACTTGAAGGGAAGTAACCCAGGCAGGCGAACAATCAAATGGCATGTGCAGCTAACACGGCACTGCGGAAAGACTTTTTGATTACCCCGTAGAACACTACTGTGATCCATTCTTGAGTACTGATTAAGTGTTTGGGTTCCCCATCAAGTCA
Organism: Schistocerca americana; assembly: GCF_021461395.2. NCBI lineage: Eukaryota > Metazoa > Arthropoda > Insecta > Orthoptera > Acrididae > Schistocerca > Schistocerca americana. The sequence continues at coordinate 66,949,739 of NC_060121.1, forward strand.
GATCAAAGGACAATCTGAAGCATTTGTTACCTGGTAGTTCAGTCAACACACAAGTAATACAGAGATCGTTCATGAACACAAATTGGAATACCTGGCTAGAAGACAATTTTTATTTCATAAAACACTATGAAGAAAGTCTAGAAGCAGAGTTTGAATCTGACTGCAGAACAATTCTGCTGCTGTCAACATAAATATCATTTAAGGACCACAAAGATAGAAATAAGCCCTTGTATGAAGGTATATAGATCATCGCTTTCCCCTCACTCTATTTGCATGGGGCCCACAAAATAATAAACTGGCTGTGGTAGAAGGTACCCCCTGCCACACACTGTTTATTGGCTTCAGGAGCATGGATGTAGACATAGACTTTGACAGTGAACTATGGGTTAAAGCTAACCAGTTTTATTTTTTTCAGAGTTGTATCAACAGGACTTCTGGTAGTGAATGAAATTTACTTTAATAATCAATACAGGTTTCTGGGTCAGTTATGAGCATAGTTCATTTTCAACATAGGAAGCAGTATATTACCTGCTGTCGCCTTGAAAGATGCCTTAAGAGGACTGCCACTCCCTTCATCTTACAGATCTATTTATGTAAATGAATAGGTAAAGAATCTACTCAGAAAGTGGCAGAAGGGGAACACAAACACAGAAAGGTTTAACTTTTACAAGCTTCCAGAGGCAGTGGCTGCTTCTTCTGGCAGAAGAATTTAAGGGGAAGGAAGAGGGGTGAAGGAAAAGGGCTGGAGAGGTTTGCGGAAAGGGGTACAGTTCAGATAAGTCACCCAGAGCCCCAGGTCAGGGGACACTTAACGGATAGGATGAGAAGGAAAGAAAGACTGTTAATGACTGTGCTGGATGAGATTTGAAAACTTGAGAGCTTGAAGGTGGAAGATAGGGTAAAATAAGACAGAGCTTACTACTAAAAGAGCATGCACAAATTAATAAATTTGGAAAGCTCAGTACACTGTATATGACAAAAGTGGGAAGGGGAACAGTAATAAATAGCAATAGACAACTCAGAAAAAGAAAGATGTAGAAAACAAAACAGGGTGCAGAAAGTAGTAGTTACTGTGTAGAAATGCTGAGACAGAAGGAATTAATGCACATAAATGCCATGAGGGTGGCAAGAAACAAGGACATGTTGTAGTACTCGTTCCCACCTGCAGAGTTCTGAGAAACTGATGTCTGGGGGAGAATCCATTTGATGTGTGTGGTTAAACAGGCATCAAGATCAGACTGTCAAGTTGTACAGCTTGCTCTGCAACATGATATTGTGTTTTGCCTGTATTCATCCTCTGGCTATGTCCATTCACCCTAACTGATAATATGGTAGTAGTCGTGCCAATGTAAAAGGCCAAAGAGTGTTCAAGTAGGAGCCGGTATATAACATGTATTGTCTCACATATGGCTCTCCCCTTAATAGTACATGTTTTGCCAGTTACAGGGCTGGAATAGGTGATGGCAGAATAGTGCATAGTGCAGGGACGGTCACTGGGATAGGAGCCATAGGGCAGGAAGATGGGTGCAGAATGAGCATAGAGTCTGATAAGGATATTGTGGAGATCAGGAGTGTAATGAAAAGCTATTGTAAGTGTGGTGGGCAAAATTTAAGACTGAATGATCTTACTTCAGCCCATGTTCAGTATTGTTACACTGGCACTCAGTTATGTCAGGATGAATGGGCATAGACAGAGGGTGGGTGTGGGCAACACACAATATCCTGTTGCAGAGCATGCTGTACAACTTTTCATGAGCTCAGTGCCCGTTTCACCACACACTCTGCATTGATTCTTCTCCCAGGCACCAGTTTCTCAGAACTCTGCAGGTGGGAACTAGTACACAACATGTCCTTGGTTCTTGCCACCAACATGGTGTTAATTCCTTCTGTCTCAGCATTTCTTCACTCCATTTTAGTTTTCTACCTCTCTCATTTTCTGACCTGTCTATTTCTTGCTGACCTCCCTCGCACCTTCATTACATACACAACTGGCCATTAAAATTGCTACAACTAGAAATGCAGTTGACAAACGGGTATTCATTGGACAAATATAATATACTAGAACTGACATGTGATTACATTTTCACGCAGTTTTGGTGCATAGATCCTGAGAAATCAGTACCCAGAACATCACCTCTGGCCATAATAATGATCTTGATACGTCTGGGCATTGAGTCAAACAGAGTTTGGCTGGTGTGTACAGGTTCAGCTGCCCATGCAACTTCAACACGATACCACAGTTCATCAAGAGCAGTGACTGGCATATTGTGACAAGCCAGTTGCTCGGCCACCAAATGCAGATGTTTTCAATTGGTGAGAGACCTTGAGAATGGGCTGGCCAGGGCAGCAGTCAACCATTTCCTGTATCCAGAATGGTCCGTACAGGACCTGCAACATGCAGTCATGCATTATCCTGCTGAAATGTAGGGTTTTGCAGGGATGGAATGAAGGATAGAGCCACGGGTCATAACACATCTGAAATGTAATGTCAACTGTTCAAACTGCTGTCAGTGTGAAAAAGAGGTGACAAAGACATGTAACCAATGGCACCCCATACCATCACGCCGGGTGATACGCCAGTGTGGCGATGATGAACACACGCTTCCAATGTGCGTTCATCGCGATGTTGCCAAACATGGATGCGACCATCATGATGCTGTAAACAGAAACTGGATTCATCCGAAAAAATGATGTTTTGTAATTCGTGCACCCAGGTTCGTCGTTGAGTACACCATCCCAGGCGCTCCTCTCTGTGATGCAGCATCAAGAGTAACCGCAGCCATGGTCTCCGAGCTGATAGTCCATGCTGCTGCAAACGTCATCGAACTGTCTGTGCAGATGGTTGTTGTCCTGCAAACATCCCCATCTGCTGACTCAGGGATTGAGACGTGGCTGCATGATCCATTACAGCCATGTGGATACGATGACTGTCATCTCAACTGCTGGTAATACGAGGCCATTGGGATCCAGCACGGTGTTCCATATTACCCTCCTGGACCCATGAATTCCATATTCGGCTAACAGTCATTGTATCTCGATCAACATGAGCAGCAATGTCGTGATACAATAAACTGCAATCATGATAGGCTACAATTTGACCATTATCAAAGTCAGAAACTTGATGGTACACATTTCTTCTCCTTACATGAGGCATCATGACATCGTTTCACCAGGCAATGCCGATCAACTGCTGTTTGTGTATGGGAAATCAGTTGGAACCTTTCCTCATGTCAGCACGTTGTAGGTGTCGCCGCTGGCGCCAACCTCGTTTGAATACTCCGAAAAGCTAATCATTTGCATGTGACAGCATCTTCTTCCTGTCAGTTAAATTTTGCATCTGTAGCAAATCATCTTCATGGTGTAGTAATTTTAATGCCCAGTAGTATAGAATGCACTTAGCTTTTCACTCTTATTAAATCATGTACAATATTTTAGTAATAATCTCTGTTTTGCATATTGCCCTGTTTTCCACCTTGAAGCTCTTAGGTTTCCAAATCTCATCTGGTGCAATCACTAAAAATCAGTGATTTGTTCTCATACCATCCATTAAGTTTCCCCTTGCCCAGGGTTCTGGGCGACCTCCTGGAACTGTACCTCTTTTCCTAAACCACTCCAGTTAATTTCGCTTAATCCTTATTCATTCCCCTTCAAATATTCTGCCAGGAGGAGGAGCCACTGGCTCCAGAAGCTCGTAAAAGTTAAACCCTTTTGTGTACTTGTACCATTTCCACAACTTCGTGAGTAGATATTTTATTTATCCATTTACATTATATTGCCAATAATTGATTATTTTCATTGATATAGATAAATTTGTGTGTAAATCACCACAGGTCATGTACATTGAAATTATTTACAGGCCCAAGGCAGAAACATGCAGATTTACTGCTCATCACTCATGGCAATAAGCAGCATTACTCTGGGGTAAAGTACATTTCTTGGCCTATTTCATCCCAATTAAGTAAACACCACGGTGGGCAACATTTGTTGTAGATGCTTGAATAAATTTTACATGTAAATATGTGATTCACATGGCAAACTGTGGCATGCAATTAGAAGTGAATGCATAAAATTGGCAGTCCTTATAATTATATTAACCCTTTTTTATATAAAAATTTGCTTTTCCACTAGTCAGTATAGTTTTTAGTATTTGCCGACTGCTGACCCACAATAATTGGGGACGCTTGATAAATATGTTACTTGTAACCCACGTTACATTGCACCCTCGTGATGACAATTCTACTCTCACTCCACACTTGGCACACTAGTGAGTAACAAGGATGTCACTGTGTAAGATGTATTCAAGTATCTACTTTAACCCAGAGTAATCCTGCTTAACACCACGAGTGACAAGCAGTAATTCTGCATGTTTCTGCCTTGGATCAGCAAATAATTTGCAGAAGTGAATAGGAGCTATAATTTAATGTGCAGTTATTTTATCACTCATGTTATATGCAAAATAAATAAATCTATATACATTAAAAAACAAAGATGCTGTGACTTAACAAATGAGAAAGTGCTGGTAGATACACAATAAAAAACACACACACAAATTTCAAGCAACCCATGGTTGCTTCATCAGGAAAGAGGGAAGGAAAGGGAAAGATGAAAGGATGTTGGTTTCAAGGGAGAGGGTAAGGAGTCATTCCAACCCGGGAGCGGAAAGACTTACCTTAGGGGGAAAAAGGTACACGCACACGCACATACACACGCAAATGCACATATACTATCACAGGCACACATATGTAAAGGGAAAGAGTTTGGGCAGAGATGTCAGTCAAGGCGGAAGTACAGAGGCAAAGATGTTGCTGAGTGACAGGTGACGTACGAGGGGTGGCTATTTGAGATTAGCGGAGGTTGAGGCCTGGTGGGTAATGGGAAAAGAGTATATGTTGAAGGGCAAGTTCCCATCTAGAGATTTCTGACAGGTTGGTATCAATGGGAAGTATCCAGATAACCCGGACGGTGTAACATTGTGCCGAGATGTGCTGGCCGTGCACCAAGGCATGTTTAGCCACAGGTTGATCCTCATTTCCAACAAACACTGTCTGCCTGTGTCCTATGTGGGAATGACCAGCAACAAACGGTCCATTCACATGAACGAAACCTTCACAGTGTAGGCAGATCAGTCGGTAAATCACGTGGGTGCTTTCACACATGGCTCTGCCTTTGATCGTGTACACATTCCGGGTTACAGGACTGGAGTAGGTGGGGGTGGGAGGGTGCGTGGGACAGGTTTTACACCAGGGGCGGTTACAGGGGTAGGAGCCAGAGGATAGGGAAGGTGGTTTGGGGATTTCATAGGGATGAAGCAAGAGGTTATGAATATATAATATATATGTATGTATGTATATGTGTGTATATATGTGTGTGTCTGTGTTTTTAAACACTGAAACATTGTTTGTGTGATATCTCTCATGGCAGTTTGCATGTTCCTTGAAATTATTCTTGCGTGATTTAAGAGACTCTGTTCAGGAAAATTTATATTCATTTTGAACGTTAATAACGGCATGTTTTAATGCAACACCTCTCAGGAGTTTGCTATGTGGAGATCCTCCACTACGAGGGTTGGAGACGTATGTGAACATGTGAAAGTGCAGCATTTAACTTAATATTTCAGTTGACTCTCTCACCTCAAACTCTGTTAACCTCGACTGTAAACAGTTATAAATAAATTTCTTGTATCAACAAGTGAGTGAAGTGGTTTGAAATATTACATTGTTTCTACTCCATAAATGTATGACAGTTAGGTCACTAGCAGCACACATTCTTGTAATTGCAAACTTGCTGCCCAGCATTACTTTAAATTTAATGGAGGGCTATTGAGGATTCCCTCATTCACTCATTATGAAACATACATTTACAAATATAAGAGTATCACACTAACTGGCCTTATTCCCCCCGGGGGGTCCACAAAACTTTTGTGGATATGTATGTAGCGAGCACGGGACCCCGAGCTAATGTGGCCTTCCTTCCTTTCCGGGCTGCATACCTTCCCATTCTGCATCCTTCCCCATCCCCCACCTTCGCTCCCCCCCCCCCCCCTCCCCACCCCCCTTCTGGCTCTTTCCATCCCTTTCTCCCCCTCTGGGAGTATGGTCTGTGCCTACGTCCGGAGACGGACGCTCGTAAATGTACCGCATTCTTCGCCTTCCTTGCTTGTATGTCTTCATCCTTCCTTTGTCCTTCTCTTTTCCTTACCTCTTCTCTTTACCCTTTTCTTCGCTGCAGCGTTTGAAACCTCTCTTCTTTCCTTTCCCTTTCTCTTTCTTCTTCCCTGTGCGTGTCTGAAGGCCGATCCACGTCTTTTTGTGCGTAGCCAGTGACGGGGTAAGGCGTAATACCCCGCCCCGGGTAGACAGGTAGGACACGTACGTACCCCCTGGTAATGGCCAGGCCAAGGGAGGGGTGATTACCCGAGCTGATACCTTCCGAAAGTGCTGATTGGTCCCTCCATCCGTTTGTCGGGAGGTGTGACCTGAGGTGTGAACAATCACCTAAGACGGGCCCCCACAAGGGAGGAGCGCGCCATCGGAGACGCTGGTAATCATGGGGGATTCTTCCGCAATGGTTTCCTCACCTTCCACTATGTCTGCTCACAAACGTAAGTTCACTGAGTCTCAGCCACAGATAGTTCTTCCATCGTTGCCACAGTTCCTTGTTGTTTCTTGGTCTGACAAAGGTCACAACTTCTCCATGGTCGACCCTTTCATTATTCAGAAAGGTGTCGACACACTTGCAGGTCCTGTAAAGTCTTGTTCCAGATTACGGAATGGCACCTTGTTCTTAGAAACAGTCAGTGCCCTCCAGGCACAAAAATTGCTGCTTACTTCACTGCTCCACACCTTCCTTGTCTGGGTTGAAGCGCACCGCACTTTAAATTCCTTGCATGGAGTCGTTTATACACGCTCTCTCAATGGATTGTCCTTATGAAGAAATTCAGCACTACCTGTCTGACCAGGGCGTAACGGCTGTTCATAGAGTTATCAAAAGGGTTGACACGAACCTCATTCCAACCCGCACTGTCTTCTTGACATTTGAAAAGTTCAACTCTATTCGAAAATCAAAGCCGGCTATGAGATAATTTCCATTCGCCCTTATGTCCCGAACCCCACGCGTTGCTATCGGTGTCAGCGGTTCAATCACACCAGCCAGTCCTGTTCCAATCCGGCCAAATGTGTTAAGTGTGGCAAGGATGCCCATGAGGGTGCTTGTCCACCTCCATCCCCTCGCTGCATCAACTGTATGGGTTACCACGCTGCTTCCTCTCGAGATTGCCCCATTTTTAAGGACGAAAAGCTCATCCAGGAAATAAGAGTGAAGGAAAAGGTGTCGACCTTTGCTGCTCGAAAATTATTCGCCTGTCGACAGCCCACCGTGCCTCAGACAGGAAAATAAAGCACTGTCCTTGCCTCTCCTTGGCCAACAAAGGAGGCGGCCACGCAGACTCGCGACCTCACCTTTAGTACCACGGTTGTCAGATCGGCCAGCGCAAAGATAGCCTGTTCAACATCACCACTTTCGCCTGCCCAGTCTATGGCTCACCCTTCATCGGGTTCTGCTAAATCTCGAGCCCAAAAGTCAGACACCAAGACTTCAAAAAAAGAGCACACTCGTGAAAATTTTTTACGTTCCCCAATTTCACAACCATCGGTTCCTCCTCCTTCTAAACATCATAATTCCAAGAAGGCTACAAGGAAACCCAGTTCATCTCCTTCTCCGCCAAGGCATGTCCCATCTACAGCACCTCCTAGCGGAAATCGCCCTCTGGCGTCTTCTGTGTCGCCGAGGTGCACTGCTGGCGCCCGATCAACCGGCCGATCGCTGGTGGCAGGAGCTGCTCCTGAACAACCTATGGATCAGGATTTTCTGCCTTCATCTGAATGCCACTCCATGCTGTCGGTCGCAAGCTCTGAGCAATCGTTGAGTTGACAGAAACTTTGGTCACATTCCTCCATTTTCTGTTCACCCTATGTCCAGTATCCACTGGAATATCCACGGCATTCGAGCCAATCGGGATGAATTGTCGATCGTCTTACGATCCTACTCGCCGGTCATCTTCTGTCTTCAGGAAACAAAGCTGCGTCCCCATGACCGCTTTGTTCTCCCTCATTTTCAGTCCGTCCGATATGATCTCCCCTCTGTTGAAGGCACTCCAGCCTATGGAGGACTCATGATTCTTCTCCATGATACTCTCCATTATCACCCAATCCACTTAAACTCTTCCTTCCAAGCTGTCGCCGTCCGTCTTTCCCTTTCTGGATACACGTTCTCTCTTTGTACTCTATGCATTCCATCGTCCACACCAATGGCACGAGCTGATCTCCGTCATCTTCTTGGTAAGCTTCCACCCCCCTATTTGCTGGTTGGAGACTTCAATGCCCACCACCCGCTTTGGCGATCTCCACATCCTTGTCCACGTGGCTCACTATTGCTAGACGTCTTCCACTAAGCGGATCTAGTTTGCCTCAACACTGGGGTCCCCACAATTTTGTCTGCCTGCACGACAAATTTATTTCATTTGGACCTTGCGGTCGGTACTGTTCCACTAGCTCGGCCCTTCGAATGGTTTGCCCTTGATGATACACACTCGAGAGACCACTTTCCATGTGTCCATAGACTGCAGCCTCAACTGCCATATATGCGTCCACGACACTGGACGTTTGCCCAAGCTGAATGGACACTTTTTTCGTCTCTAGTGACATTCGATGACCGTCGCTTTCCCAACGTTGATGATGAGGTCACACATCTTACCAACGCTATTCTTACAACTGCGGAACGTTCAATACCACGCACCTCCGAATTGCCCGGGCGCCCCACAGTTCCTTGGTGGAACGAGGCATGCCGTGACGCAATACGTGAGCGGCGACGTGCTCTTCGCATTTTCCGCCACCATCCTACTTTGGCCAACTGTATCCGCTATAAGCAGTTCCGTGCGCGATGCCGTCGCGTCATCCGCGATAGCAAGAAGGCAAGCTGGAAATTCTTTATTAGCTCATTTAACACCTTCACTCCCTCCTCGGAAGTTTGGAGTCGGCTTCGACTGTTATCTGGCACGCCTAGTTTCTCCCCGATCTCTGGGCTCACTGTCGCGCATGATACATTCGTGGACCCCGTCACCAATTTCTAACTCATTGGGTCAGCACTTTGCTGAGATTTCAAGCTCTTCAAATTACCCGCCAGCGTTTCTCCCAAAGAAACGTGCAGCGGAAGTGCGACATCTTGCTTTCTCCTCTCAAAATCGCGAAAGCTACAATACTGTTTTCTCCATACGGGAACTCCAACATGCACTCTCTTCTTCTCGCTCCTCCGCCCCAGGACCGGATGGTATCCACGTCCAAATGTTGCTGCATTTATCAACCCATAGTCTGCGTTACCTCCTTCGCCTTTATAATCGAAATTGGACCGACAGTACCTTTCCCAGGCGATGGCGGGAAGCTATTGTCGTTCCCGTTCCGAAACCTGGAAAGGACAAACATCTCCCCTCTAGTTATCGCCCCATTTCTCTCACGAGTAGTGTCAGTAAGGTTTTGGAGCGTATGGTGAATTACCGTTTACCTTGGCGGCTGAAATCCCGCAGTCTTTTAACACCTGCCCAATGCAGATTCCGAAAGCATCGTTCTGCAGTTGACCATCTTGTTGCTCTTCCACTTATATCATGAACAATTTTCTCTGGAAACGACAAACGGTACCAATATTTTTCGATCTGGACAGAGCATACGATAGCTGTTGGAGGACAGGCATCCTCTGCACACTGTTCTCTTGGGGCTTTCGAGGCCGGCTGCCCTTTTTCTTCACGAATTTATGGCAGAGCGCACATTTAGGGTACGGGTGAACACTACTCTCTCCCGTACTTTCTCCCAAGAAAATGGGGTACCCCAGGGCTCCGTGCTGAGTGTTGTACTGTTTGCCATCGCCATAAATCCAATTATGGATTGTCTCCTTCCTGATGTCTCGGGCTCCCTCATTGTGGACGATTTTGCGATCTATTACAGCTCTCAACGGACCAGCCTTCTTGAACGACGTCTTCAAGGATGTCTCGATCGCCTCCACTCTTGGAGCATCGAAACCGGCTTCCGTTTTTCTCCCAGTAAGACCGTTTGTGTTAATTTTTGGCGACGAAAGGAGTTTCTTCCACCCTCCTTACATCTAGGACCTGTCAACCTTCCGTTTTCAGACGTCGCTAAATTCTTGGGTCTTATGTTTGACAGAAAACTGTGCTGGTCCCCCCACGTTTTCTATCTTTCTGCTCGCTGTCTGCGATCCCTCAACACTCTCCATGTCCTGAATGGTACCTCCTGGGGAGTGGACCGAGTGGTCCTTCTCCGCCTCTAGCGCGCCTTAGTGCGCTCGAAATTGGATTATGGAAGCATAGTCTACTCCTCTGCTCGGCCGTCTATTCTTCGGCGTCTCTATCCAACACCATGGATTACGTTTAGTGTCTGGAGCTTTTTACACCAGCCCTGTGGAAAGCCTTTGTGCTGAGACTGCTGAACCTCCGCTGTCCAATCGACGAGCAGTCCTTCTGAGTCGTTATGCTAGCCATCTGTCTTCCATGGCTGCTAATCCAGCCCATGACATTTTTTTCGACGCCTCCTTTGATCCTTTGATGTAGGGTATGCAGGCCGTCCCTCCTCCCTACTACCACCGGGAGTCTGCTTCCGTCAACTGCTCCATTCTCTTTCCTTCCGCTTTCCTAAAACCTTCTTGACAACTTGGGGTACAGCACTGTCTTGGCTCTGTCCCCGGATCTGCCTGCTCCGTGACCTTTGTCGATTTCCCAAGGATGGTACCCCTTCACTTGTTTATAATTGGGCATTTGCTGCTCTATGTGCACAAATGACAGACGCCACATTTATTTACACCGACGGCTCGAAAACATCGTTAGGTGTAGGGAGTGCCTATATTGTTGGCGACACCCCAAATCACTTTTGGCTTCCCAACCAGTGTTCGGTTTATACTGCGGAGCTTTACGTTGTTCTCCAGGCTGTCCACTACATCTGCCGCCATCAGCAGATACAGTACGTAATCTGCTCAGATTCTCTCAGCTCTCTCCTCAGTCTCCAAGCTCACTACCCTGTGCACCCTCTGGTCCACCGGATTCAGGACTCTCTGCGCTTGCTCCACCTGGGGGGCGTCTCGGTGGCGTTCCTCTGGCTCCGGGGACACGTTGGTATCTGTGGAAATGAGGCGGCCGATATTGCAGCCAAGGCTGCAGTCTCTCTTCTTCGGCCAGCTGTTCGATCGATTCCCTTCGCCGATCTACGGAGCGTTTTATGTCGTCGTGTTGTTCATTTATGGCACGCGCATTGGTCGACACTTCCCATAATAAATTGCAGGACGTGAAAGCTCTTCCTTGTGCTTGGACCTCTTCCTCCAGAACGCGTCGTCGGGAGGAGGTAATTTTAACTAGACTCTGGATAGGGTACTGTCTTTTTAGGCATCGACATCTTTTAAGCGGCGATCCTCCCCCACTCTGTCCCCCACTGCTCTCAGCTGTGGACGGTAAGACACCTTTTAATTGAGTGCCCCTATTTTAATCCGTTACGCCCCCGTCTACAGCTATCGCCTGATATATCGTTGATTGTAGCAGATGACACGCGCTCAGCCGATCGCGTTCTCGAGTTTATTAGTGCCAGTGAAATGACGTCAGTCATTTGAAGCATTTTTTGGGGACAACCAACCCCTTTCTGTAGTGGATTTTTAAGCCTTCCTTCTGCTTTTAGTTTCTCCAATTTTATGACTTTCGTTCCCATTGCTGCTGGTTTCCATTTTCGGTTTTTTACTGTTTCCTAAGTCACGTACTGGGCACTAATGACCATAGCAGTTTTGCGCCCTAAAACCAAAACAAACAACAACAAAAAAAAAAAAAAAATTAAAAAAAAAAACGCCTTATTCTCAATTTGGGCTTGTGTTGTTCTCTGAGCACACCTCAGGTCACTGAATATTTTAATTGTGAGGCAGGCAATCCATTATTGAAATGCTATTGTTGTTACACCTTTCAACAACAGAACTGATTAAACGTTAGAGAGAGAGAGAGGGAGAGAGAGAGAGAGAGAGAGGGAGAGGGAGAGAGAGAGAGAGCGAGAAGGGGCGGGGGGGGAGTAGTGAGTAATAGGTGTAAGTTCTTTTTCTCTACCCCCATTGAAGATTTGGAATATCTCTATATCTCCTTCTCAAATAAGCATGAAATCATCATGTGTGGTCATCTCCTCAAAATCGTCGTCTGCGTCAAACTGTCAGCCAATAACCTGCTCAGCTTTACACAGTTGTAGTCATTCTAAATCAGTATCAGACTACTACTTATACAGCTGTATACATTTTAGAGTCCTGCTGAATCATCATTTGCACGAGGGGGATGCAACTACTCTGTAATTTCTATAGCAAAAAGCAATATAAAATGTATGATAAGCAATTGATAGCACATGACTAGTACTATACTCACTGGCAACTCAACCTTGGAAAGTTATTAAATTTGGCTAGCTATGTACCACATACAATTGAAGACTTAACCTGTTTCTTTTTCTTCCTATCTTCCCAGTACTTCATTTTCTCTCAAGCTGCTCATTTCTGAACTGGCCGTTGTTGCCAAGCAGTTCTAGGTGCTTCAGTCTGAGACCACATGACTGCTACGGTCACAGGTTCGTATCCTGCCTCGGGCATGGATGTGTGTGATGTCTTTAGGTTAGTTAGGTTTAAGTAGTTCCAAGTTCTATTGGACTGATGACCTCAGATGATAAGTCCCATAGTGCTCAGAGCCTTTTCTCTCATCTCTGATCATCTGTCCACTCTCTCTTTGGTTGAGTTTTTGGCTTTTCTTCAGAGGTAGCATTTTCTGTCAGTAACTTGAAGTGATTCCTATTGTGTATTATTTCTTTTGTATCACCTATGTTGTTTGCATCTTTCTTCAATGCTTCTATCTGTGCTAGAATTTTCTTCGGAATATTAACATAATTAAAAATTCTCTTTGTAATCAATGTTTCTTTTTTTGTTTTTAAATGTCCATACAATTTTAGCCATCTCTTCCTCATTGTATCTGTGATTTTTTTCTGTACTTTTACATATATGTCCATTTCATCTTTAAATCCATATGTTTTCGTTGTTTTCCTAAGTACCTAGAATTTTTATTAGCATTTTCCGCTCTTTTTTTTCTAGTTCACTTAGTTCACCTTTCTTATTCAATGCTAGGCACTCCAATCCATATGTTACTTGTGTCATAACAACCAAGTTATTATGTGTAATCTTCACTGGGATGGCTACTGATTTTTTATCGTAGTAATTTAGTGTAAATTTGTACGCAAATTCTTCTTTCTTTACGCATTGTTTATTTGTTGTGTTATCAGTATGGAAAGGATGGATGAGTGCTTATTTCCAGTCACTGGGTATGATTCCTTTTGTAGGAATGTCTTCAATTACCATGTGAATTTTCTGCCATGCAGATACACTCCCTAGTTTGCACATTTCTTCTATCATCCCATCCTCACCTGGTGCCTTGTTATTCTTCAGCAACTTAATCTTTTCTATTTCTTGTATTTTAGTTGGCTCTAATAGTGGATCGTCATGTTCTGGCTTTTGAAATTGTAATCTGCCAAAAAAGTGTTCAGCTAAAACTTGACGGTTTCCTTCATTGCTCAAATCCATGTTTCCATTTTTATCTTTAAAGTGTAAACTTGGTGACTGGAATCCTGTTAAAACTTGTTTGAAAGAGTAGTGTTTTATTTAAAGACTGGTACCATTTCATCGTGCCTGTCTTTGCCATATATTCTTTTCACTGTTCTGATGATTTTTTTTATCTCTATCCAATATGTTTCTTATAACTGTTCCATTTTTCCATTCCCTTTGTTCATTGTCAATTGCTTCATCACACAACTCAGTCCACCATCAGTGTCTTGGTATTCTTAATGGTTGTCCCATTTCTTTAATGACTCCTGTCATTGTTTCTTTAATGTCTTCACAATCTCCCATTTTTCATGTATTTAATAAGCCACAAAATTTATGCAGGTTTTGCGTGAGAAATTTAGTGTCTACTCTTGGAATTCTTTTTGGTTTTAGTTTAGGTTTGCTTGGTGGAAACTTTCTTCCAGTTAGATAATGGTCAGAGTTTGTTAGTCCCTTCCTCGCTTTGACATCCAAGATTTCTTTGTGGTTATTAGTAGTTATTGCCAGATAATCTATTTGATATTCAGCTTGATTTGGATTAGGTGATAACCCATATTTTTTTTCCATGCATGTTTCCTGAAAAATGTTGTCTTGAATTTTAGGTTAAAAAGTATTCAAAAGTCTGAGCCTTTCCCCATTTCTGTTTGTTCCTTCATTTGTCAAATAGTCTCAAACAACTGATTTAAATTTACTTTCTTTACCAACTTGTGCATTAAAGTCTCCCACTAAAACTTTGATATATTTTTACGGTAGTTAGAATGTTTTGTATTTTAGCATTTCCCAGAAATCTTCCGCTTTTTGAACATCTGTTCCATTACATTGGTTAATAGGTGTATGTCCATTTGTAATAGTATAATGTTTATTGCCTGATTTAAGTCAGAAATGAGGTTTGTTCTGATGGAGAGCTAAAATTACTGATTCAGTAAGTTCCTATTTGAACGTAAGTCTTGCCCCTAACAGTCATATTATTGGAATGTCTAGTGGCTAGTTTTCATTTGTAAATTCTGTGTCCACCAAAATCAATTGCATTTTCATCCACATGCCTTGCTTCTTAAAGTGCTAATATAAGTAGGTTGCATTTATGAAGGTGTCAATTAGGTACTTGTTTTCCAACTTTTATAAGTGAGTTGATGTTAAATGTGCTCAGTAGGTGTTTGTCCTTGGGTCTTATCTCTGAAGTAGTTCTACGAAAATCCAACTCTCCTTTTATGATTTGCTAAGCTCTCCATAATCCAAAGGCCTAGTTGCACCACCATGACAAAGGAAGGAAGATCAATTATTTCATGGAGAAGTTTTCCTATTGAAATTTACCATCATGCCTTAGATTAAAGTTAAGTTGGAAGAAAGATAGTTGAAGCTTTCTGTGATTTAAATTCAAGCATTTAGCTTAGAATTACAAATGAGGCCACCACTAACACATGATTTCGTAGTTGCTCACTGTTGGAACAGAAACTACAGTCTTGTGGTTTTTGCATAAAAGCCTGTCTCTTCCACCATTTTTGTCATTCTGTGAGTCTTAATCTCCACCTACACTGCTGTTGAGATGTTCACTATCATCCTGGCAAGGAAACATTGCAAGGTACTACCACGTGGGTCTGGTGAACCAACAAGGTGTTAAATCCCCCCAAGTTCTTCAATCAGCTCAGTACTGGATCTGTCAGAGATATTTAAGTATTGTCTGTTATGTAAAAAACAGAAGCAGCATGGAAGAACAGCACCTCCACAGAAAAGAAGTGTCAGGTAGTACAGGGTTTTGTAACTCTCCCTCAGATATATTTTCATGTGTGGAAAAGAAATATGTATGCTAGAATATGCAGCTAAATACTAATTTAACATGTCTATAAAGTAAGTGTACTAAGTGTCAGGTAGTACAGGGTTTTGTAACTCTCCCTCAGATATATTTTCATGTGTGGAAAAGAAATATGTATGTTAGAATATGCAGTTAAATACTATTTTAACATGTCTATAAAGTAAGTGTACTACCTACGTGATAAGGGTACAAGCATTCCAATAGCATTAGGCAGCAGCTGGTGCTGGTGGTTCTGCTGCTGGTACTGGTGCTCGTGAACATAAATTTAGAAAAAAATGATCATTTAGTAATTTCACACACATCATCAAGAACAGAATATACCCAGTCAAGACCGTGGAAGCATGGAAACAATGATGACTGAAGAGAATACTTCAACATGACAGAAGTCCAACCCTTCTGCTAATTGCTGCAGAATTCAATGCTGGCCCATCAACATCATCAATATAGGCTTATGAGTCAAAAGCGCACTCATGTAATCTTCATGACTGCATGATGCAAGGCATTATGACTTGCCTGGGAATGTCAGCACCAACATTGGACTGTTGATGACTGGAAACATGATGCCTGGTCAGACAATTCTTGTTTCTAATTGTATCAAGCAGATGAACATGTATGGGTTTGGAGACAACATATGAATTCTTGGACCCTGCATGTCAGCAGGGGAATTTTCAAGCTGGTAGAAGCTCCATAATGGTGTGGGGTGTGTGCAGTTGGAATGTTATGGTACCTCGCATACGTCTAGATAAGATTCTCACAGATGACACTTACATAGTCATCCTGTCTAATGACTTGCCTCCATTCATTTCCATTGTGCACTCCATCACACTTATGCAGTTCCAGCAGGAAAGTCTGACACCCCGCCCATCCAGAATCCCCCCCCAGGGGGTCCACAACTCTTTTGTGGATACGTGCGTAGCGAGCACGGGACCCTGAGCTAATGTGGCCCTCCTTCCTTTCCGGGCTGCATACCTTCCTTTTCCACATCTTTCCCTATCCCCCATCTTTGCCCCCCCCCCCTCACCTCTGGCTCTTTCCTTCCCTTTCTCCCCCTCCGGGAATATGGTTTGTGCCTACGTCTGGACACGGACCCCCGTAAATGTATCGCATTCTTCACCTTCTCTGCTTGCATGTCTTCCTCCTTCCTTTGTCCTTCTCTTTTCCTTACCTCTTCTCTTTACCCTTTTCTCCACTGTGGCGTTTGAAACCTCACTTCTTTCCTTTCCCTTTCTTTGTTTTTCCTTTTCTCTTTCTTCCTCCCTGTGCATGTCTGAAGGCCGACCCACGCATTTTCGTGCATAGCCGGTGACGGGGTAACCCATGATTCCCTGCCCTGGGTACACAGGTAGGGCACATACGTACCCCTGGTAACGGCCAGGCCCAGGGAGGGGGGTTTACCCGAGCTGATCCCTACCGAAAGTGCCGATCGGTCCCTCCGTCTGTTTGTCGGGAGGTGGGACCTGAGGTGTGAACAATCACCTAAGGCGGGAGTGCCCTCAGAGAGGGCCCCCACAAGGGACGAGCGTGCCATCGGAGACGCCAGTAATCATAGGGGATTCTTCCGCAATGGTTTCCTCATCTTCCACTATGTCTGCTCACAAGCATAAGTTCACGGAGTCTCAGCCACAGACAGTTCTTCCATCGTTGCCACAGTTCCTTGTTGTTTCTCGGTCTGACGAAGGTCACGACTTCTCCATGGTCAACCCTTTCATTATTCAGAAAGTTGTCGACGCAATTGCAGGTCCTGTAAAGTCTTGTTCCATATTACAGAATGGCACATTGTTGTTAGAAACAGTCAGTGCCCTCCAGTCACAAAAATTGCTGCATACTTCACTGCTGCACACCTTCCCTGTCCGGGTGGAAGCGCACCACACTTTAAATTCCTCACGTGGAGTCGTTTATACACGTTCCCTCGACAGATTGACTGATGAGGAAATTCAGCACTACCTGGGTAACCAGGGCATAACGGCTGTTCATAGAGTTATGTAAAGGGTTGACACGAACATCGTTCCAACCCGTACTGTCTTCTTGACATTTGACAGAGTTCAACTCCCATCGAACATAAAAGCGGGCTATGAGATAATTTCTGTTCGCCCTTACGTCCCAAACCCTATGCATTGCTATTGGTAACAGCAGTTCAATCACACCAGCCAGTCCTGTTCCAACGTAACCAAATGTGTTACGTGTGGCAAGGATGCCCATGAGGGTGCTTGTCCACCTCCATCCCCTCGATGCATCAACTTTAAGGGTGACCACACTGCTTCCTCTCGAGATTGCCCCATTTTTAAGGACGAAAAGCTCATTCAGGAAATCAGAGTGAAGGAAAAGGTGTCGACCTTTGCTGCTTGAAAATTCTTCACAAGTCGAAAGCCCACTGTGCCTCAGACAGGAAAATACAGCACTGTCCTTGCCTCTCCTCAGCCAACAAAGGAGGCGGCCACGCAGACTTGTGACTTCACCTTTAGTGACACGGTCATGAGATTGGCCAGCACAAAGATTGCCCGTTCAACCTCCACACATTAGCCTGCGCAATCCATGGCTCACCCTTCATCGGGTTCTGCTAAATCTTGATCCCAAAAGTCAGACACCCGGACTTCCAAAAAAGAGCATACTCATAAAGATTTTTTACATACCCCAACATCACACCCATCGGTTCCTCCTTCACCTAAACATCATTTTTCCAAGAAGGCTAATAAGAAACCCAGTTCCTCTCCTTCTCCGCCACGGCGTGTCTCATCTACAGCACCACCTGGCGGTAACCACCCTCGGCCATCTTCTGTGTTGCCGAGGCGCACTGCTGGTTGCCGATCAACTGGCCAATCGCTGGTGGCAGGAGCTGCTCCTGATCAACCTATAGATCAGGATCTTTTGCCTTTGGCTGAGTGCCGTTCCACACAGTCAATCGCAAGCTCTGAGCAGTTGTTGAGTTGACAGCAACCTCGGTCACATTCTTCCATTTTCTGTCCACCCTATGTCCATTATCCATTGGAATATCCATGGCATTCGAGCCAAATGGGATGAATTGACGATCCTCCTATGATCCTACTCGCCGGTCATGTTCCGTCTTCAGGAAGCAAAGCTGTGTCCCCATGACCGCTTTGTCTTCCCCCGTTTTCAGTCAGTCCGATTTGATCTCCCCTCTGTTGAAGGCACTCCAGCACATGGAGGACTCGTGATTCTTCTCCATAATACTCTCCATTATCAACAAATCCCCTTAAACACTTCCTTCCAAGCAGTCGCTGTCTGTCTTCCCCTTTCTGGATACACCTTCTCTCTTTGTACTGTATACATTCCATCGTCCACATCAATGGCATGAGCTTTCTTCATCTTCTTGGTCAGCTTCCACCCCTCTATTTGCTGGTTAGGGACTTCAAAGCCCACCATCTGCTTTGGGGATCTCCACATCCTTGTCCGCGTGGCTCACTATAGATTGACGTCTCCCACCAAGGGGATCTTGTATGCCTCAAAACTGAGGACCCTACATTTCTGTCTGCCTCCACGACAAATTTCTCTCATTTGGACCTTTCGGTCGGTACTGTTCCGCTAGCTCGGCGCTTTGAATGGTTCGCCCTTGCTGATACACACATGAGTGACCACTTTCTATGTGTCCTTCGATTGCAACCACAGCTGCCATATATGCCCCCGAGATGCTGGAAGTTTGCCCAAGCCGACAGGATACTTTTTTCGTTTCTAGCGACATTCGCTGACCGTCACTTTCCTAGCGTCGACGATGAGGTCACTCATATTACAGATGTTAATCTTACGGCTGCGGAACGTTCAATACTTCGCAGCTCCGAATTGCCCCGGCGCCCCACAGTTCCTTGGTGGAACGAGGCATGCCGTGATGCAATACGTGAGCGGCGGCATGCTCCCCGCGTTTTCCGCCACCATCGTACTTTGGCCAACTGTATCCGCTATAAGCAGTTCAATGCGCAGTGTCGTTGCGTCATCCGCGATAGCATGAAGGCAAGCTATGACTTCTTTACTATCTCATTTAACACCTTCACTCCCTCCTCGGAAGTTTGGAGTTGGATTCGACGGTTATCAGGTGCGCCTAGTTTGTCCCCGGTCTCTGGGCTCACTGTCGCGCATGATACATTAGTGGACCCCGTTGCAATTTCTAACGCATTGGGTCAACACTTTGCTGAGACTTTGAGCTCTTCAAATTACTCACCAGCGTTTCTCCCGAAGAAACATGCAGCGGAAGTGCGACCTCTTGCTTTCTCCTCTCAAAATCGTGAAAGCTACAATACAGTTTTCTCCTTGCGGGAACTCCAACATGCACTCTCTTCTTCTCGCTCCTCTGCCCTAGGACCGGATGGTATCCACATCCAAATGTTGCTGCATTTATCATACCATAGTCTGCGTTACCTTCTTTGCCTTTATAATCGAATTTGGACCGTCAGTACTTTTCCTAGACAATGGTGGGAAGCTATCCTGTTCCGAAACCTGGAAAGGACAAACATCTCCCCTCTGGCGATCGCCCCATTTCTCTCACGAGTAGTGTATGTAAAGTTTTGGAGTATATGGTGAATTGCTGTTTAGCTTGGTGGCTGGAGTCCTGCAGTCTTCAAACACCTGCCCAATGCGGTTTCCGAAAGCATCTTTCTGCAGTTGCTCTCTCCACTTACATCATGAAGAATTTTCTCCGGAAACGCCAAACAGTAGCAATATTTTTTGATCTGGAGAGAGCATATGATACCTGTTAGAGGACACGCATCCTCCGCACACTGTTCTCTTGGGGCTTTCACGATCGGTTGCCCCTTTTTCTTCGCAAATTTATGGCAGAGCGCACATTTAAAGTGCGGGTGAACACTACTCTCTCCCGTACTTTCTCCCAAGAAAACGGGGAACCCCAGCACTCTGTGCTAAGTGTTGTACTGTTTGCCATCGCCATAAATCAAATTATGGATTGTTTCCTTTCTAATGTCTCGGGCTTCCTCTTTGTGGACGATTTTGCGATCTACTACAGTTCTCAATGGACCAGCCTTCTTGAACGACGTCTTCAAGGCTGTCTCGATCGCATCCACTCTTGGAGCATCGAAACAGGCTTCCATTTTTCTCATAGTAACACCGTTTGTGTTAATTTTTGGCATCATATGGAGTTTCTTCCACTCTCCTTACATCTAGGACCTGTCAACCTTCCGTTTTCAGACGTCGCAAAATTCTTGGGTCTTACGTTTGACAGAAAACTGTGCTGGTCCTCCCACGTATCCTATCTTTTGGCTCGCTGTCTGCGATCCCTCAACACCCTCCATGTCCTGAATGGTACCTCCAGGGGAGCGGACACAGTGGTCCTGCTCCGTCTCTATCGCGCCTTAGTGCACTCGAAATTGGACTATGGCAGCATAGTTTACTCCTCTGCTCGGCCGTCTACTATTTGGCGTCTCAACTCAATCCACCACCATGGATTACGTTTAGTGTCTGGAGCTTTTTACACCAGCGCTGTGGAAAGCCTTTATGCTGAGACTGCTGAACCCTCGCTGTCCAATCGGCGAGCTGTCCTTCTGAGTCGTTATGCTAGCCATCTGTCTTCCATGCCTGCTAATCTGGCCCATGACATTTTTCTTGACGCCTCCTTGGATGTAGGGTATGCAGGCCACACTTCCTGCCTACTACCACCGGGAATTCACTTCCATCAACTGCTCCATTCTCTTTCCTTCCACTTTCCTAAAACTTTCTTGTCAACTTTGGGTACAGCACCGCCTTGGCTCTGTCCCCAGGACCTGCCTGCTCCGTGACCTTTGTCAGTTTCCCAAGGATGGTACCCCTTCACTCGTTTATCGTCGGGCATTTTCTGCTCTATGTGCACAAATGAAGGAAGCCACATTTATTTACACTGACGGCTCAAAAACATCGTTTGTGGTAGGGAGTGCCTATATTGTTGGCGACACCCCAAATCGATTTCGGCTTCCCGACCAGTGTTCGGTTTATACTGCGGAGCTTTACGCTGTTTTCCAGGCTGTCAATACATCTGTCGCCATCAGCGGATACAGTATGTTATCTGTTCAGATTCTCTCAGCTCTCTCCTCAGTCTCCAAACTCACTACCCTGTCCACCCTCTGGTCCACCAGATTCAGGACTGCCTCCACTTGCTCCACTTGGGGGGCGTCTCGGTGACGTTCCTCTGGATCATAGGAAACGTTGGTATCTGTGGAAATGAGGCAGACAATATAGCGGCCTAGGCTGCAGTTTCTCTTCTTTGGTCTGCTATTAGCATGATTCCCTTCACCGATCTACAGAGTATTTTATGTCATAGTGTTGTTCTTTTATGGCACGCGCATTGGTCGACACTTCCCCATAATAAATTGCGATGTGTGAAAGCTCTTCCCTGTGCTTGGACCTCTTCCTCCCGAACGCATCATCTGGAGGAGGTAATTTTAACTAGACTCTGGATAGGGCACTGTCTTTATAGCCATTGACATCTTTTATGCGGCGATCCTCCCCCACTTTGTCCCCACTGCTCTCAGCTGTGGACGGCAAGACACCTTTTACTTGAGTGCCCCAATTTTACTCCGTTACACGCCTGTCTACAGCTGTCGCCTGAAATACTGTACATTTCAGCAGATGACACACGCTCAGCAGATCGCGTTCTCGAGTTCATTAGTGCCAGTGAGATGACGTCAGTCATTTGAAGCTCTTATTGGGGACAACCAACCCCTTTCTGTAGTGGTTTTTTAAGCTTTCCATCTGCTTTTAGTTTCTCCAATTTTTTGAGTTTCGTTCCCATTGCTGCTAGTTTCTATTTTCGTTTTTTACCTTTTCACAAGTCACAGACCAAGTGCTAATGACCATAGCAGTTTTGCGCCCTAAAACCAAAACAAAAAACATCCAGAATCAGTGCAGAGTGGCTCCAGGAACACTCTTCAGATTTTAAACACTTGGACATCATTGTTCAGAAGAAATCTCCACCCTCTCATACTGTTATGGATTTATGGACAGCAGTGCAGGGTTCATTGTGTTGTATCCCTCCAGCACTACTTCAGACATTGGTAGAGTCCATGCCACATCATGTTACAGCACTTCTCCATGCTCGTGGGGGGAGGACTTACACAATTTTGGGCAGGTATACTGGTTTCTTTGGCTGTTCAGTGTAGATCAAGCTTTGTAGCTTGACATGTCTATAAATCAAGAGCATGAATAAATAAATAATGATCACGAATATGACAATGAGTCCAGGGATTTGCCTTCATTGTCACTTCAGGATGGGAAATGGTAACATCACTGCCATTGGGTAGTCTTATGCACTTATCATTGCAGGCCAAAAAAATTCCAGCTAAGGAGAGGGAGGAAATCCTTTGCAAGAAGTTCCGGTAAAAAAAAAAAGAAGTGTACAGATATCTGAGTATATGTACTGTACTTCAAAGAACCTAATGTGTGTGTAGAATTACTTGTGATCTATATTCATTGCAGAGTTTATGTCCTTTTTTATTATTATTTTTTTTTATTTATTTTTTTTTTCAATTAGCATTTGATGCTGCAGCAGTGGTGAGTATTAACACAAGCTGTTCAACTTTGAATAACTCGCATACAAAGTGCCAATGTTCCACAATAATATTTATTGGTTTGTTAGGAATCAGCTTTCAGATTCTTAGACCATTGTCAGATATTTTAATATTAAATGGAAAGTCCACACAATTTCAGCAAGAATTTATAGCTGTACAAAGTCATGTGGTAATTTATGAGTGTATCAATAGAGCACTACAAGTATGATGCAACACCTAAAGAGACTGAACAAATAAACCCTACATTACAGGATATTCACATATTAAAACAATGTGAATGATGTTGTTGTTGTTGTTGTTGTTGTTGTTGTTGTTGTTGTGGTCTTCAGTCCTGAGACTGGTTTGATGCAGCTCTCCATGCTACTCTATCCTGTGCAAGCTTCTTCATCTCCCAGTACCTACTGCAACCTACATCCTTCTGAATCTGCTTAGTGTATTCATCTCTTGGTCTCACTCTACGATTTTTAACCTCCACGCTGCCCTCCAATGCTAAATTTGTGATCTCCTGATGCATCAGAATGTGTCCTGCTAACTGATCCCTCCTTCTAGTCAAGCTGTGCCACAAACTCCTCTTCTCCCCAATTCTATTCAAAAGTTCCTCATTAGTTATGTGATCTACCCATCTAATCTTCGCCATTCTTCTGTAGCACCACATTTCGAAAGCTTCTATTCTCTTCTTGTCCAAACTATTTATAATCCATGTTTCAATTCCATACATGGCTACACTCCATATATATACTTTCAGAAAGGACTTCCTGACAGTTAAATCTATACCCGATGTTAACAAATTTCTCTTCTTCAGAAACGCTTTACTTGCCATTGCCAGTCTACATTTTATATCCTCTCTACTTCAACCATAATTAGTTATTTTGCTCCCCAAATAGCAAAACTCCTTACTGCTTTAAGTGTCTCACTTCCTAATCTAATTCCCTCAGCATCACCCGACTTAATTCGACTACGTTCCATTACTCTCGTTTTGCTTTTATTGATGTTCATCTTATATCCTCCATTCAAGACAATGTCCATTCCATTCAACTGCTCTTCCAAGTCCTTTGCTCTGACACAATTACAATGTCATCGGCAAACCTCAAAGTTTTTATTTCTTCTCCATGGATTTTAATAACTACTCCGAATTTTTGTTTTGTTCCCTTTACTGCTTGCACAATATACAGATTTAAATGCATCAGGGATAGGCTCCAACCCTGTCTCACTCCCTTCCCAACCACTGCTTCCTTTTCATGCCCCTCGACTCTTATAACTGCCATCTGATTTCTGTACAGTTTGTAAATAGCCTTTTCCTCACTGTATGTTTCCTCTGCCACCTTTAGAATTTGAAAGAGAGTATTCCAGTCAACATTGTCAAAAGCTTTCTCTAAGTCTACAAATGCTATAAAGGTAGGTTTGCCTTTTATTAATCTAGCTTCTAAAATAAGTCGTAGGGTCAGTATTGCCTCACGTGTCCCCATATTCCAATGGAATCCAAACTGATCTTCCCCAAGGTCAGCTTCTACCAGTTTTGCCATTCGTCTGTAAAGAATTTGTGTTGGTATTTTGCAGCCGTCACTTATTAAACTGATAGTTTGGTAATTTTCACATCTGTCAACACCTGCATTCTTTGGGATTGGAATTATTGTATTCTTCTTGAAGTCTGAGGGTATTTCGCCTGTCTCATACATTTTGCTCACCAGATGGTAGAGTTTTGTCAGGACTGGCTCTCCCAAGGCTGTCAGTAGTTCTAATGGAATGTTGTCTACTCCCGGGGCCTTGTTTCAACTCAGGTCTTTCAGTGCTCTGTCAAACTCTCCACGCAGTATTATATCTCCCATTTCATCTTCATCTACATCCTCTTCCATTTCCATAATTTTGTCCTCAAGTACATCGCCCTTGTATAGACCCTCTATATACTCTTTAAACTTTTCCACCTTTCTGCTTTCCCTTCTTTGCTTGGAACTGGGTTTCCATCTGAGCTGTTGATATTCATACAAGTCGTTCTCTTTTCTCCAAAGGTCTCTTTAATTTTGCTGTAGGCAGTATCTATCTTACCTCTAGTGAGATAAGCCTCTACAACCTTAAATTTGTCCTCTAGCCATTCCTGTTTAGCCATTTTGCACTTCCTGTCGATCTCATTTTTGAGGCATTTGAATGCCTTTTTGCCTGCTTCATTTACTGCATTTTTATATTTTCTCCTTTTGTCAATTAAATTCAATATTTCTTCTGTCACCCAAGGATTTCTATTAGCCCTCGTCTTTTTACCTACTTGATCCTCTGCTGCCTTCATTACTTCATCTCTCAGAGCTACCCATTCTTCTGCTACTGTATTTCTTTCCCCCATTCTTGTCAATTGTTCCCTTATGGCCTCCCTGAAACTCTGTACAACCTCTGGTTTAGTCAGTTTATCCAGGTCCCATCTCCTTAAATTCCAACCTTTTTGAGGTTTCTTCAGTTTTAATCTACAGTTCATAAACAATAGATTGTGGTTAGGATCCACATCTGCCCCTGGAAATGTCTTACAATTTAAAACCTGGTTCCTTAATCTCTGCCTTACCATTATATAATCTGTCTGATACCTTTTAGTATCTCCAGGGTTCTTTCCTGTATACAACCTTCTTTGATGATTCTTGAATCAAGTGTTAGCTATGATTAAGTTATGCTCTGCGCAAAACTCTACCAGGCGGCTTCCTCTTTCATTTCTTACCCCCATTCCATATTCACCTACTATGTTTCCTTCTCTTCCTTTTCCTACTACCAAATTCCAGTCACCCATGACTATTAAATTTTCGTCTCCCTTCACTATCTGAATAGTTTCTTTTATTTCATCATACATTTCTTCAATTTCTTCGTCATCTGCAGAGCTAGTTGACATATAGACTTGTACTACTGTCGTAGGCATGGGCTTCATCTCTATCTTGGCCACAACAATGCATTCACTGTGTTGTTTGTAGTAGCTTACCCGCATTCCTATTGTTTTATTCATTATTAAACCTACTCTTGCATTACCCCTATTTGATTTTGTATTTATAACCCTGTATTCACCTGACCAAAAGTCTTGTTTCTCCTGCCACTGAACGTCACTAATTCCCACTATATCCTACTTTAACGTATCCATTTCCCTTTTCAAATTTTCTAACCTACCTGCGCGATTAAGGGATCCGACATTCCACGCTCCGATCCATAGAACGCCAGTTTTCTTTCTCCTGATAACGACGTCCTCCTGAGTAGTCCCCGCCCAGCGTTCCAAATGGGGGACTATTTTACCTCCGGAATATTTTACCCAAGAGGACAGCATCATTTATTCATACAGTAAAGCTGCATGCCCTCGGGAGAAATTTCAGCCATAGTTTCCCCTTGCTTTCAGCTGTTCGCAGTACCAGCACAGCAAGGCCGTTTTGGTTAGTGTTACAAGGCCAGATCAGTCAATCATCCAGACTGTTGCCCCTGCAACCACTGAAAAGGCTGCTGCCCCTCTTCAGGATCCACATGTTTGTCTGGCCTCTCAACAGATACCCATCCGTTGTGGTTGCACCTACGGTATGTCTATCTGTATCGCTGAGGCACACAAGCCTCCCCACCGATGACAAGGTCGATGGTTCATGAGGAGTGGGGGGAATGTGACTGTACAACACAGAAATGAGGAGTGGCTGAAGCCGCCCTGTCATATGGACAAACTGATGAATGTGATAGAGAGACCAAATAAAGGGAGGTGGAGAAAGAATTTTGTGGTATATGGATGTGGAACAGTTATAACACGCTTATTATCTAATGGTAAGAGGAGTAACAAGTGGCTGCTACCTTGATAAGAGTGAGTAATGCAACTGTTTTTGGTAATTAAGGACCAGGTCAAGATTCTTTGATTGGTGTTTATTTATGACTGGAATTTCAAGTAATGTAGTAAATTAGATAATAAGAGTGTTACAACTATTCCTTTCCCACATTCCATGGATGTCTTTCTCCCCGTCCCTTTATTTCCTCTGTTGATCACATTCACCAGTTTGTCAGTATGACGTGGTGGCCTGTGCCACTGCTCACTTGTCAAACATTTCTGTGTTGTACATTCACATAGTATTATTATTTGAATATACTGTAATATAGGGTTTATTTGTTCAGTCTCTCTAGGGGCTGCATCATTGTTGTGTTTTGTGTCAATATACTCATAAATTACCGCATATGTTTCTACAGCTACGAATTTTTGCACAACTTACATGGACTATCTGTTTAGTGTTAAATTAAAAATCTGGATATGACGTGAGAAGCTGAAAGCTGGCTCATAACAAACTATTAAATATTATTGGGGGACATTGGTACCCTGTATTCAAGTTATTAATGTGTCTACATTCCTCCAAGAACAGACTGAATATTACAGAATAGTTAAATTTTTTAAAAATTTTCTTTCTGTTCTGGAAAAGCATTCACAGTTGCTTCAGAAAATGTTTAAGCCTTGTTAAGTGTACTGGGAGCGAAAAGTGGGTCACATTTTTCCAGTCACTTGCTCACAGGCTTGAACAGCCTGTATGAGCATGTTGAGTAAAACAGTTTTAAACAAAAAAAAAATTTTTTTCTGGCCATTTTAGCAGTAGCTGTACATTATTATTAGCATTCTTAAATTTCACTTAAAGATGTCAAACTGTGTAGTGTCAAACATCCTTCATCTTTTATGTTGCACACTTCAGCTCACTGAAACATAGTAGCCCATGACCAACAAGCTTTTTGCCTCCTTTTACACAGAAAATACTATGTGAATGATCACAGTTTTGAACATGGATACCATCGGTGTCCCATTCAAGTCTACGGAAATTGTCTGCGTGTCAGTGAGCTGTATGTCATCTGTTTGCACACTTGATTACACTAAATGGTATTCATCTGTTAAGACAGTGTTGTATGTTGGGATAATACATCTCTCCTCTCCAAGCACCATGAAAGAAACACTTCTAAGGCTAAAACCTCACATTTTCACTAACGGAACTTTGTACTAATGTATTTGGCTAGTGCTAACTGAATAAACACTCAAGTATAATTAAAGCTTATATTGATGTTTTTGAAGAAAAGTGTTTATTAGCTTCAAACAAAATTATTACTTCAGTAACATAGTTTTTAAAGATTTGTTCTGTTTGGAGCAATCAAATACAACACTAGGTGCTGCATTCCTTAACCCTCTAATGTTTGACATTGTAATCTTACTCTCCCACACATCACCATTAAATTATTCTTAGTGTCTTCATTAGTTTCAAAAGCTTTGAGAGGTTTAAGACATACAAATGAGAAACTTTTTACTTACCTTCATTTTCTCTTCTTGTTGGATGCAGTACTCGCGTCTAGGGGTACATTCTTGAGGCTATAATTTTTTTGTAACATTATGCGGTCCTGTTGAACTGAACAGTTGATGAAATTATTTCTGTTGCTATGACTATTTTACCCCATCCTTCTATGTCACACTGACTCCACAATCCCCATTTTCGAAAAATCAAAGATTACATTGTTGTTCACAAAAATGAAAAATAAATGCATTTCCATCAGAGGCATGCCCACTACTACTCACTCATTCTGAGGTACTTACAGTACTCAAGACAGTTTACAAAGCAAAAGAATTTACAAAATTTCTTGACAAAAGTAGTATTTCACAAAGTTAAATCATTATTTTATAAATGGTTCCAGAAATAGACTTAGTAATTAGTGTTAGAATGAGCAATGAATAATATGAATTTTAACTATGCCAGACATTCCGTAGTTTCAAATATTTCTAAAAGGAGTAATTTTAACTGTACATATTTATTCTAACAATTAATTTCTTTTTATAGATTTTAGCCTGAAATATAATACATCATACAAAAATTGTATGAAATTCTTTTAGTGAAACAGCTGAGATAATTGTAACCTATGTAAGATTTACAATACCTTTTGGTATCACCTATTTATACAAAGAAGGTTGTTAGAAAATAGTGTCCTATTAGAACACACATCAACCATCTTTGGCACTTTCATAATACAAATTAGGAAATTTGGCATACATGTTGTATATCTGAGTGTAAATGTCTCTCTATAATCATGTTGAAGGTTAACAGATGGTTAGAAAGCATTTTTCGAAAACATCTTTGCATCCATTCACTTGCAGTGATCAAATTTACCAGAATTATTTGCGGGATTCATTTTACGGCTTGTCTGATATATCAAGGTGATATATGAGTATGATATATCAAGGTGATTAAAACTGCAACCCTGCTTTTAAAGTCCATACATAATTTGAAGAAGGCGGTAGTGGTACATGTTTGAGCAAATCCCATGAAATAAAGGTTAATGGTAATGCAACCCATCTGTTGATAATGTTTAATAATGTCAGACATTCTTGATCATTCACAGAAATGGGTGGGACCTTCCATATTGATTTGTGAGTTACAAGATTGTGTGTTTCATCAGTGCCTTGGATGTAGAAGTTACCCCCTGTAGCATTTTCTGTGAGAATTAATTCTTGTTTCATGTTAAGAGGAACTTTCTGCATACCTTCAAAGAATCCCATTTAAATTTCAGCACATTAAAGTCATATGTGGATGCTGAAACGTAGGTCTTGGGAGTTGACATCAATCTCCACCCTGTTTGGTTCCTTCAAAAAGAAATACAAAAGTATTATATATTAGATCCAATGTTTTTGTATCAGATCCATCCATGTGTATGATTTCCTTTTGATCTATAAATCGAATAGAATATTCATGCTAGATTGTTATTCTTATCCTATCAAAATTACTAAACATTCTTGATGTATAAGGTTTGTGTGAAACGTACTTGTACCACATAACTAACTCATTCATCATATTCTGTGGGCAGTGCCATAGAAAATAATACATTTTTCAGACTTTATGACTTAAGGTACCACTTGTAGTTTACCTGTGCTAATACAATCTGTGTACATCTACATCCATACTTAGCAAGCCACCTGACAGTGTGTGGCAGAGGGTACCTTGAGTATCAGTTCTCCCCTCTATTCCAGTCTCGTATTGTTCGTGGAAAGGAGGATTGTTGGTATGCTTCTGTGTGGGCTCTAATCTCTCTGATTTTATCCTCATGGTCTCTTCGCGAGATGTATGTAGGAGGGAGCAATATACTGCTTGACTCCTTGGTGAAGGTATGTTCTCGAAACTTCAACAAAAGCCCGTACCGAGCTACTGAGCGTCTCTCCTGCAGAGTCTTCCACTGGAGTTTATGTATCATCTCTGTAACGCTTTTGTGATTACTAAATGATCCTGTAATGAAGCACGCTGCTCTCCGTTGGATCTTCTCTATATCTTCTATCAACCCTATCTGGTATGGATCCCACACTTCTGAGCAGTATTCAAGCAGTGGACAAACAAGCGTACTGTAACCTACTTCCTTTGTTTTCGGATTGCATTTCCTTAGGATTCTTCCAATGAATCTCAGTCTGGCATCTGCTTTACCAACGGTCAACTTTATATGGTCATTCCATTTTTAAATCACTCCTAATGCCTACTCCCAGATAATTTATGGAATTAACTGCTTCCAGTTGCTGACCTGCTATTTTGTAGCTAAATGATAAGGGATCTTTCTTTCTATGTATTCGCAGCAAATTACACTTGTCTACATTGAGATTCAATTGCCATTCCCTGCACCATGCGTCAATTCGCTGCAGATCCTCATGCATTTCAGTCCAATTTTCCATTGTTACAACCTCTGAATATAACACATCATCATCCGCAAAAAGCCTCAGTGAACTTCCGATGTCATCCACAAGGTCATTTATTTATATTGTGAATAGCAACGGTCCTATGACACTCCCCTGTGGCACACCTGAAATCACTCTTACTTCGGAAGACTTCTCTCCATTGAGAATGACATGCTGCATTCTGTTATCTAGGAACTCTTCAATCCAATCACACAATTGGTCTGATAGTCCATATGCTCTTACTTTGTTCATTAAATGGCTATGGGGAACTGTATCGAATGCCTTGCGGAAGTCAAGAAACACGGCATCTACCTGTGAACCCATGTCTATGGCTCTCTGAGTCTCGTGGACGAATAGCGCAAGCTGAGTTTCACATGACCGTCTTTTTCGAAACCCATGCTGATTCCTACAGAGTAGATTTCTAGACTCCAGTAAAGCCATTAAACTCGAACTTAATATGTGTTCCAAAACTCTACAACTGATCGACGTTAGAGATATAGGTCTATAGTTCTGCACATCTGTTCAACGTCCCTTCTTGAAAACGGGGATGACCTGTGCCCTTTTCCAATCCTTTGGATCGCTACGCCCTTCTAGAGACCTACAGTACACCGCTGCAAGAAGGGGGGGCAAGTTCCTTTGTGTACTTTGAGTAAACTTGAACTAGTATCCTGTCAGGTCCAGTGGCCTTTCCTCTTTTGAGCGATTTTAATTGTTTCTCTATCCCTCTGTCATTTATTTCGATATCTACCGTTTTGTCTTCTGTGAAACTATCTCAAAAAGGAACTACAGTGCAGTCTTCCTTTATGAAACAGCTTTGGAAAAAGACATTTAGTATTTTGGGCTTTAGTCTGTCATCCTCTGTTTCAGTACCATTTTGGTTAGAGTGCCTGGACATTTTGTTTTGATCCACCTACCACTTTGACATAAGACCAAAATTTCTTAGGATTTTCTGCCAAGTCAGTACACAGAACTTTACTTTCAAATTCATTGAGCACCTATCACATAGCCCTCCTCACACTACATTTCGCTTTGTGTAATTTTTGTTTGACTGCAAGGCTTTGGCTATGTTTATGTTCGCTGTGAAGTTCCCTTTGCTTCTGCAACAGTTTCCTAACTCTGTAGTTGTACCACGGTGGCTCTTTTCCATCTCTTATGATCTTGCTTGGCACATACTCATCTATCGCATATTGTACAATGGTTTTGAACTTTGTCCACTGATCCTCAACACTATCTGTACTTGAGACAAAACTTTTGTGTTGAGCCATCAGGTACTCTGTAATCTGCTTTTTGCCAATTTTGCTAAACAGAAAAATTTTTCTACCTTTTTTAATATTTCTATTTATGGCTGAAATTGTCAATGCAGTAACCACTTTTTGATCACTGATTCCCTGTTCTGCGTTAGCTGTTTCAGATAGTTCTGGTCTGTTTGTCACCAGATGGTCTATTATGTTATTGCCACGAGTCAGTTCTATGTTTAACTGCTCAAGGTAATTTTCAGATAAAGCACTTTAAAAAATATCACAGGATTCTTTGTCCCTGCTGTGTGTGTGTGTGTGTGTGTGTGTGTGTGTGTGTGTGTGTGTGTGTGTGTGTTGGTTGGTTGGTTGGTTGGTTAGTAATATATGTATAGGCTGTTCAACTCATTCACCTACTCAGCACTCACTGCTAGATAACCTATTGAACCTCCCTTTGTAAAGTCAGTACCTTGTACAGCTGCTCATGTCTCAGCTTTAAATGTATTGGTGTTAGCACATAATTTGAAGACTTCTATTTTCTGTTTTGAGTATGTGTTTAACTCATCATCATACATACATAACACATGGAATCTGAACATCATCACTTGTTAAATGTAGTTTACAGTTTGATGATGTGATATTTGGAATAGTTATATGCTTCAAAAGTTCTCGATACAGTATTAAATATTTCTTCGCTCAGGTCTAATGGAAAATGAACTTCTTTTTCATGTTCATTCATTTCAATCCAGTTATCATGTGATGATGGGAATCTGAACCACTGAACCAGTTTTCCATTTCATACTCACCTAACAACTCTTTCAATGAGAAACACACCTATTTCATTTATTTCCTGTGTTTACTCCATGTAGAAACTTCTCCACTATTTCATCACCTTTTCTATCTATCAGATTAGAAGTCTGGGGGTTTCTTCACTGTACTTTCAAAACTGTAAATATCTCAGTCAATGAGTGTGGTAAATATGATTCATCAAATGGTGTCCTTAATGAGGACATTCAGATGAAATTGCTGACATTAAATCTCTGATTGTGTAAATCAGCCATTATAATATGACTGTATACTGTATTTAGAAGTGTATTATCATGAGTAAAATGATTTCACACGCCCATATGATGTATGGTGAGGTTAAGCTGTAGAGATAAGTGAGGAGGTATATTAGTCCATTTCTACTATCAACGTAAATTATGTTGTTGCCACATAATGGCATTTTATAGTTCTATTCAATTGCTCCATGGTGGATACTTTCTGTGTGAAAACATTGAATTGTAGGATATTCCATAGTATTTCATCACAGTTGCAAAGCAGTGATTGTAAAATCCTCCTCTGTGATCTTTATGAAGATCTTTGGAACTATATTGGTTCCAGTGTGCTATAGTTGTTCCATTATCCATGCAGCTAAATTTCTTGTCTTTGTTTTTACAAGT
The DNA here is from genome assembly GCF_021461395.2 of Schistocerca americana. Lineage (NCBI taxonomy): Eukaryota > Metazoa > Arthropoda > Insecta > Orthoptera > Acrididae > Schistocerca > Schistocerca americana. Next base: position 66,983,050 of record NC_060121.1, read on the forward strand.
ACAGCTATGTAAATTTAAAGTATGTTTCAATGATCATAAGAATATATTTGAAACATCAGTTTTTTTTTAATTTGTTTCCTATGTACAAGATCTGCCTGCCATAAATTGTCCAATTGCTGTATTACAGGACTTCATGAAAAGTTTTTCAATGCAAGTCGGTGAAGTTTGTTAGTTATAATGTCCATATTTATTCAATAATGTTTAGTTCTCATAGTTTGGAAATATCTTAAATGTTGTACGAACTTATTGGGCTTGTAGTAATATATGAACTGTGCAGGGAAAGTATTCAGTTTCTTATGCTGAGTTTCAATAACTGTACCACCACCACCACCAAGATCAACATACTGTTCAATGCAGGATTAATAACGTTTTTATATTTGTTGCTACACTTACTTTTTATTTCATTCTTGTCATCTCATGTACTTTTTCCATGTTTAGTATTCCGGCAAACATTTTTACCTATTCTAGTGTGTAGCTATTGAGTTCTGATAACTTCTTTAAGAGTATCAGGATAAGTAAACCAGGTTTAGATACAAACTCGGTCTCCGTTATATATTGATTTCCTGCCTAATTTTACTGGACATTTGCCATGTCTGCACTATATGTGCTAATTAAATCTGCAGCTCTATGCTGTTTATTATATTGACTGATCATTTCACCATCCTCATGATTAATTGTGTTATTAAGTGACATGTTCAGTGCTTTTGGTTACAGGTTTAAATTTTTCTTTGAGGTACTCAACTCCAGTCTGCTGTTCATGTGTTAACAACCATGATATTTTTTGTATGATATGTGACAAGAATTTATTATGTTGACATGCTGACACATACTAAACTATTATAGTGTGTCATCAATTGTTTAGGTATTTTGAATGTCTCAGAATATGAAATACAGCTGTCTCTCAAAGTGGGAATAATTTTTAATCTGATTATGTTTCTTGCATGGAACATAGTCACACATAAAGAGTGAGTTTGGTTCCACCTTATCAGGTAGTGGTGCTGCTGTGTTATCATGTTATAATTCAAATGTTGCTACTTTAGTTCCTGTCCCAATTTCTTTCAATAGCTGATACTAGGTCTGTAAAAAATATTCTGGAACTTTGTCCACAATTTTTTTTCTACACTTACCCTTTACTTATAGTGCATGGACACCCTTGATATACTCTCCTCCACAGTTGATACACCACTCCCAATACTGTTAACACTTCCAGAACCAGTCTCGGTGCACCTCTTGATGGGTCACATGAAGTGCCATCTGGAAACTTTTTTATCTCCTCTATTGTTGCAAAGCTTTATCCTTTCATAGAGGTGTTCTTGTACCAGGATGAGTAACGGTACCTTGTTGTTAGAAACTGAGCGAGCCTTTGAGGCAAAAAACAGCTTCGGGCCACACTCCTGTACACATTCCCTGTCCAGGTGGAGGCTCACCGCACTTTGAATTCGTCGCGTGGTGTGGTATATTTTAGATCACTCGGCGGATTGACTGACGAGGAGATTCAGTCTTTCCTGGCTGAGCAGGATGAGATGGTTGTCCATAGTGTCATGAAAAAGGTCAACAATGACCTTGTACCCAACCGGACACATTTCTTGACCTTTGACAGTGTTCAGCTGCCGTCGCGCATCGAAGCGGGCTACGAGATTATTTCTGTTCACCCCTGTGTCCCGACACCTACGCGCTACCGACAGAGTCAGCATTTTAATCACACTCGCCAGTCTTGTTCTAATGCAGCTAAATGTGTCACTTGTGGCAGGTTACACCCATGAGGGTGACTGTCCACCTCCGTCTCCTCGTGTGAACTGTCAGGGTGACCATGCAGCATCCTCCCACGACTGTCCCGTCTAGAAGGATGAATGCTGTATACAGGAAATTTGGGTCAAAGAGAAAGTGTCCACCTCAGCTGCTCACACGCTATTTGCTAGTAGGAAGCCCATGTGGCTCCCAGCAGGGAAATAAAGTACTGTCCTCGCATCACCTCGCACTACCAGGCAGGTGGCGACGCAGACGTGCAATCTGACCTTCAGCACTACAGTCGTCCGTTCGGCCAGTGCTAAGATTGCCCGGTCAACATCTCCTCTTCCTCCCATCACCCCTAAGACACTAGCACCTTCATCAGCTTCTGCCAAGACTATGATCCAGAAGTCAGATGCACGGGCCTTCAAGAAGAAATCGTCTCGTACAGACTTCCTATGCACCTCGAACTCCCAGACATCGGCCAGTACTTCCACTAAACGACCTTCCAAGAAGGCTCATAGGAAGTACAGTTCTCCTTCTCCACCACGGCGCATTTCTTCTCCTGTGCCACCCAGCAGTTGACGCCCCAGGCCGTCATCCCTTTTGCCTGGCTGCACCACTGGTAGGCGAACTTCTGGCCGTTCACCAGCAGAGGAAGCTCCCCCTCCCGACCATCTTAACAAGATGGCCAACGAACCTATTGAACCAATGAATGATGACTCTCCACCTATTGATAGCAGTGGCAGTGCTCGCTTGAAGCCAGGCCCTCAGCAGCCTTCGAGGTGACCCCTTCTTGCTTCTCCTTTTTCTTTTTCTTCTCATGATGGCACTTCTTCATTGGAATATTCATGGCATTTGCTCCAACCAAGAGGACTTAAAGTTGCTGCTATGCTTGCACTGCCTGCCCATCGCAACTCTCCAGGAAACGAAGGTACGCCCATGTTATCAAATTGACTTGGCACACTATGCCTCTGTGCATTTTGACCTACCCCCTGTGGCAGGTGTTACGGCTCATGGAGGGGTTATGTTGCTGGTCCAGAATGATATTTATTATGATCCCATCACATTGCACACTGGTCCACAGGCAGTTGCCCTCCGATTTACTCTCCACACTTTTACATTTTCCATTTGTACCGTTTATACTCCATCGTCGCCTGCCATTACAAGGGCAGACATGATGCAATTTATTGCTCAGTTACCTGCACGATTTTAGTTTACTGGAGACTTCAATGCCCACCATCCGCTTTGGGGCGCTCCAGCATCCTGTCCAAGAGGCTCCCTGTTAGCAGACCTTTTCAACCAGCTCAATCTTGTCTGCCTCAATACTGGCACCCTACTTTTCTTTCGGACACAAGTCACACATATTTCCATTCAGACCTCTCTATATGTGCTACCCAACTTGCACGTCAGTTTGAGAGGTACACTCTTTCTGATACGTATTCGAGCGACCACTTCCCTTGTGTCATCCATCTCCTGCATAATACTCCCTCTCCGTGCTCAACTAGTTGGAACATCTCCAAACCAGACTGGGGGCTCTTCTCTTCCAGGGCGACCTTTCAGGATCAAAGCTTCGCGAGCTGTGATAGTCAGGCCGCACACCTCACAGAAGTCATTCTCACTGTTGCTGAATATTCCATCCCTCACACCACTTCTTCTCCACGTTACGTGCCAATCCCCTGGTGGACCACAGCATGTAGAGACACTGTATGTGTTCGTCAAAATGCTTTATGCACCTTTAAACACCACCCTATGATGGCGAATTGTATCAATTATAAACGATTGTGTGTGCAGTGTCGTCGTGTTATTAAAGAAAGAAAGAAAGAAAGCCAGCTGGGCTGCTTTCACAAGCACCTTCAACAGTTTTACTTCTTCTGTTGTCTGGGGTAGCCTGCGCCAGTTATCTGGCACTAAGGTCCACTCACCAGTTTTTGGCTTGACAGTCGCGAATGACACCCTTGTGGCTCCTGAGGATGTCTCCAATGCCTTCGGCCGCTTTTTTGCAGAGGTATCGAGCTCCGCTCATTACCACCCTGCCTTCCTCCCCCGAAAACAGGCAGAGGAGGCTAGGCCACCTAACTTCCGCTCCTCGAATTGTGAAAGTTATAATGCCCCATTCACCATGTGGGAACTCGAAAACGCACTTGACCGATCACGGTCCTCCGCTCCAGGGCCTGATTCTATTCATATTCAGATGCTGAAGAACCTTTCTCCTGTGGGTAAAGGTTTCCTTCTTTGTACTTATAATCGCATCTGGATTGAGGGACATGTTCCCGCATGCTGGCGCGAGTCTGTTGTTGTACCAATTCCTAAGCCGGGGAAGGACAAGCACTTGCCTTCCAGTTATCGACCCATCTCACTTACCAGCTGTGTCTGTAAGGTGATGGAGCGAATGGTTAACTCTCGTTTGGTTTGGCTGCTCGAATCCCGGCGCCTACTTACCAATGTACAATGTGGATTTCGTAGGCGCTGCTCTGCTGTTGACCATCTGGTTGCCTTGTCAACCTTCATTATGAATAACTTCTTGTGGAAGCGCCGGACCGTGGCTGTGTTCTTTGATTTGGAGAAGGCTTACGACACCTGTTGGAGGGCGGGCATTCTCCGCACCATGCATACATGGGGCCTTCGCGGTCGCCTCCCTCTTTTTATTCTTGCCTTCTTAATGGATCGACAGTTCATAGTACATGTGGGTTCTGTCCTGTCCGACGCCTTTCGCCAGGAGAATGGGGTGCCACAGGGCTCACTTTTGAGGGTCGCTCTTTTCGCCATAGCAATCAATCCAATAATGGATTGCCTCCCAGTTGATGTATCAGGCTCCCTTTTCGTGGACGATTTTACCATCTATTGTAGTGCACAGCGTACATGTTTCCTGGAGCACTGTCTTCAGCTTTGTCCTGACCGTCTTTACTCCTGGAGTGTAGCCAATGGCTTCCGTTTTCCTGCCGAGTAGATGGTCTATATTAACTTCTGGCCTACAAAGAGTTTCTCCCACCATCCTTAAGACTCGGTCCCATTGCTCTCCCATTCGTGGAGACAACAAAATTTTTGGGTCTTACATTTGACAGGAAACTTAGCTGGTCTCCAAATGTGTCATATTTGGCTGCCCGTTATACCCATTCTCTAAATGTCCTCCGTGTTCTCAGAGGTACGTCGTGGGGAGCGGATAGAACCATCCTACTTCACCTATATCGCTCGATTGTCTGCTCAAAGCTGGATTATGGGAGCTTCATATACTCCTCTGCACGGCCATCCATTTTACGCCGCCTCAACTCTATACAATATCGGGGTTTACGACTTGCGATCGGAGTGTTCTATACTAGTCCCGTTGAGTTTTCATGCTGAAGCCAGTGAATTGCCACTAACCTACCGGCGCAATATACTGCTTTGTCGGTATGCCTGTTGGCTATTGTCAATTCCCGAACACCCGTCTTATCGTTCCTTTTTTGACGACTCTCTTGACTGTCAATACGGGTTGTATGTCTCTGTCCTGCTACCCCCTGGAGTTCACTTTCATCGCCTCCTTCAGCACCTTGATTTTTTACTCCCTGCAACCTTTCAAGTCGGTGAGAGCCAAATGCCACCTTGGTTCCAGGCTCAGGTTTGCGTTCACCTTGACCTCAGCTCGCTCCCAAAGGAGGGTACCCCAGCATCGGAATACTACTCCCATTTTGTTGAACATCGTTCAAAGTTCATTAATATGATCTTCATTTATACAGATGGCTCTAAGACCAATGACGGTGTTGGGTGTTCTTTTATTGTTGGGACACACACAGTTTCAAATACTGGCTCCATGGCCATTGTTCGGTCTTCACAGCTGAGCTATTTGCCCTCTACCAGGCTGTTCATTACATCTGCCACCACTGACATTCTGCTTACGTCATCTACTCCGATTCCCTGAGCGCCATCCAGAGCCTCAGTGATTCGTATCCAGTCCACCTTTTCGTGCACCAGATCCATCGCTCTCTTCAGCAGCTGGCGGACGATGGTTCTCCGGTTACCTTTATGTGGGTTTCTTGTCATGTCGGTATCCCTGGGAACAAAGCTGCAGATGCCGCGGCCAAGGCTGTGGTCCTCCAGCCTCAGACAGCTTCTTGTTGTGTCCCTTCATCAGATTGTACGAGTGTCATTTGTCAGCGCATTTTATCTCTGTGGCATGCTGATTGGGCTACACTTACGGACAACAAGCTTTGGGCCTTAAAACCTCTTCCCACGGCTTGGACGACCTCTTTACACCCTTCTGGGTGGGAGGAGGTCGTTTTGGCCTGGTTACGAATTGGACACTGCCGGTTCAGCGATTGCCATCTGCTGACGGCTGCGTCAGCGTCGTTCTGCCCATGTGGGCAATTGCAGATGGTATGCCACATTTTAACGTCCTGTCCGAATTTTAATACACTGTGCGTTGATCTTGGCCCGCCATGTACTCTGGATGCCACTTTAGCAGATGACACAGGAGCAGCTGCTCGCGTTCTTTGTTTTATACACTTGACAAACCTGTCTAAGGGCATTTGATTATGGTGTTGTTTTAATCCTTTGCCTGTTAATGTCTTTTATAGTGTTGTCTCTTTTAGTTGCTGTTTTAACCTTGTACCTCGCGGTGCATTCCTTCATTAGTCTGGGCGCTAATGACCATTGCAGTTGTGTGCCCTAAAACCACAACAAAAAAAAAAAAAAAAAAAAAAAAAAAAAAAAAAAAAAAAAAAAGAGGTGTTCAGGTTTGAAAATAAAGTATTCTGCAGGGACTAGTTCTGGAGAGTATGGAGAATGATGCAGCACAGGGACTTTGTCTTTTGTGTAATAGTCGCGCACCAATGGGAATGAGTGTACATGTAAGGAATCGTGATGCAAGAGTCACGAATTGTCTGATCACATTTCAGCCTGTTTCCTTGTGGCATTTTCTCACGGTCATTGCAACGTGCCCCAGTAGCATAGTTGATTAATAGTTTATTCCTGTGGCACAAATTCATTATGAACTAATCCTTCAAAGACAAAGAAATCTCTTTCCCGACCCATTGTGAAGATTGAACCTTGGTCTCAACATCATTACAGTAGAGCCACATCTCATCACCACTTACACTTCTCTTAAGGAATGTCTTGTTCTCATTTGCACAATCCAAAATCTCTTCACTGATTGTGAGGCGACGGTCTTTCTGTTCTTGACTCGTGAGCCTTGGGATGAAATTGAAAGTGACAAAATTATGCATTCCAAGATGCTGCTGAAATGTTACTCTTTGGCAGTCTCTTGGAGGGCCAGTCTTTAGTTGGCACACAAATTTTTATTGATGTTCCTGATATGAGCACCATCAGTGGGTGTCGAAGGGCATAATGAATGAGATTCATCTTTAACTTCCAGCAGGCCATTTTTAAACTGTGTGAACTATTTGTAATGCCAAGTATGGTCTAAGCACTTATCACTGCAAGCTTTCTCCACCCTTTGGTGTAGCTCTGTAAACATTTTCTTGAGTTCCATGCAAAATTTAATGCAAATATGTTGCTCCTCTAACTCTGACATGATAGCATTCTCAAACTGTGTGACAGTGCTCTCCTCAATAGAGGACTGAACAGCAACTAACAGACATAAGACAATGAAACTTGTGGCAGTTACAGGCACGTGCAGGAATGCTGACCACATCTCATTTCAACACACCATTGCTGCAAAATTGCAAATGTTCCGGAATTTTTTGAACAGGCATCTCATGAAGATGTGTAAAAGTTTTTTAAAGAAAATATATATGTATGTTCAAAACGAAGTTGATATGAGTGAGTTGATAATGTCAAGTTATTTTCTTTGCTATAGTCAGCCATGCCTAATATGACTGAGCATATATTATTAGGTAGAAAGGGATCATTTCTATTCAAATTCTTTTCCCCAGTACTGACCAGTCAGTTACAATAAATTCTTATTTTCTTTTGTGAGTTTATGTAGAAGACACTGCAATTTCTGTAAAAATTAGTCACATCACTGCATGCAATTGTGTATACCGATGCATGCAATCGTGTATACCGAGACAATAATAATATTATGTTGTTGTAGCTATACACAGCAATTTATTTATGTGTTTATTTATTTATTTATTTATTCATTCCATGTGATCTGATGGTACACAGTGTGTTGCAGATGTCTGAAAATATCAGTTAACATTGTTGACATATATTGACATAAAGTATCCTAATGTATTATATTGCAAAGATTGGTTAAGTTGACTTCACTCAAATTGTGCAATTTCTTCAATATAACACAGATCACAAGATTGCTGTTTTAAGTATTCATTTATAGAGTAAAAACAGTGACATAACAAATGTGACATCACAGCTTTGCTAAATTTTATGTTGTCTTCAGTGGACTCAATACTAGTGGGAAGATTGTTGAAGAGTTCGAAGCCCATATGGAAAGATCCCTTCTTTCACAGTTGAGTGTTTCTCATTAAAACATGCAGATTTGTGTTTTTCCTGGTGTTGTGGTTATGTATTTCATTATTCTTTGACTCTGGAGTCACTTGTCACTATGTGGTTTCTGAAAAATTTGAGAGTCTCAAGAATGTGTAGGAAAGGCAGTGAGAGTATTTCCAACTTTTTGAAGATGGATTTGCAGGAGTCACTGGGCTTGCTCCCAGTAATAATCCTCATTGCTCTCTTCTGGATTTTGAATGTGCTCGGAGCAGTTGAAGATTTTCCCCCGAATATCAAATCATATTTTAGATGGGCATGTATGTAAGCATAGTACGCACTGGGTAATGATTTCAGGCTAGCACACGATTCGGTACACTCAATGCATAACAGCCAGTACTAATTCTGGCATTTACCTTTCTTGTATGTGTGTTCCATTTCAGGTTATCTTGACCCACAGATCCAGGAATTTGAAAACAGCATCAGTATCTTTTGGCTGGTTATTTATAGTGATAAGTGGCTGAGAGGAATTAGCATTTTGTGTTGTGTGAAAGTTCATGGAAGCTGTCTTTTTGGTGTTGATAGTTAATCTGTTGAATTTAGCCCAGTTGCTGAGTTGTTCAGTGGCCAAGTTCACTGCTTTTTGCACAGCCTCTGTATTATCCCCTTTGGGGAGTACAGTTGTGTAATCAGAAAATATTATTGTTTTGTGTGCATCTTCATTCAGGCCCAAGTTATTGATATACAAGAGGAAAAGTAGGGGTCCCAATACTGAGCCTTGTGGTATACCTTGCCTTACAGTTTTATTACTTGATAGGATTTCGGTTATTGAGTTGGTTTTTTCTATTAGTGTATTTCATGCTGACTCTCTGCATCCAATTGGTTAGGAATGAAGCAATCCAATTGTTTGCAATTCTTCTGATACCATAGTGTTCTATTTCTTCCAGCAATATTTTGTGGTCAACAGTGCAAACACCTTGGACAGATTCAGAAATATGCCTGTTAAGGGTTGTTTTCTATCTAACAAATCTAATAGCATATTACTGCAATCATATACTGCAATTTCAATGGATTTTTTGCTTCTGAACCCATGTTGAGCTAAACTTAGTAGATCTTTTTTTTTTATAATGAAGTCCATTAGTTTGTTTGTATATTATTTTTTCAAAAACTTCAGAAAAGCAGGATGAGATTGAGATAGGCCTGTAGTTATTCATATCTTTATTATCACCTTTTCTGAAGATAGGAATCACTTTAGAAAGCTTCAGAGCTTCAGGGAAAGCACCTGCCAGGAAAGAACAGTCACACAGGTTAGTTAATGGTTCAGCAATTGTGTGTACACAATTTTTGATTACAGTTGCTGGGATACCATCAGTTCCAGCTGAATATGAATTTCTTAACTCTCTCAGGGCTTTTGCAACATAATTTTCAGTGACTTTGGTAATGAAAATTGACTTTGCACGTGTGATATTTTTGGTTTGCTGGTTGGTAGTTTGTGTTAGGATTATTTTTGACCAATTTTTCAGCTATGCTCATAAAGAAATTGTTGAAAGAGTTCACCACAACTTCCAGATTAGATACAGATTCATGGTTGAGTTTGATTTCTATGTTTGTGTGTGTAGCTTTCATTTCCCCTCTTTCCCTTTTTATGATATTCCACGTTGCTTTTACTTTATTGCTGGATTTGTCAATGTACACATCATTTTGCATCCTTTTGGCTTGTCTTACCACTCTTCTTAGGATACATGCGTAGTTTTTATAGTTTTCTGTTAGTTGGGGGGTCATTACTTTGTTTACATAACATGTGGAGTATTCTTTTATATTTGTAAGAGATTTTTATAGCTGATGTAATCCCAGTCTTGTTTCTCTTATTATTATTTATTCTTACTGGTTTTTGTAGAAAAGCCTCTTCCAAGTGGTGAATTATTTTGTCAAGAAATATGTTGAATTTCATGTTGACAGCATTGGCTGTGTGCATCTCTGTCCACTTTTCTTTACTGAGGAGCTTATTCATGTTATCTTCAGTGAAAAACCTTCATAAGGTTTTAGGTGGCATTGGGTTTGAGGTATCTTTGGGAACATCAACCTTTAGAATGACAGCTTGTTGGTCACTCAATCCTGCATTGTATACTTCAAGAGTTGGGTTAAGTTTATTTCTATTTGCAAAAATTTGATCTAGAGCTGCCTTGGATGTGGGTGTTATTCTAGTGGGCTCGTTTACAAGGCCATGCAGATCATGTTTTTGCAATGTTAATCAATGTCTCCCTGTTTCGTTTGTGGATGGGAGAGTCTATATTAAAGTCACCATATATAATCACATCCTGTTTGCACTGACTTACTTTGGGTAGAAACAAGTCCATTTGTAACAGAAAATCGTTAATACTACTGGAGGGGGAGGGTAAATTGTAGCTACAATTAGATTTAGATCTGTAAGCTTTATGGCTGCACATTAAACGAACTAGTCTGTTGTTATTTCATTTAAGATAGGAAGTGGTCTATATTCAACGTGTTCTTTTAAGAAGATGGCAACCCCACCATGTCCATCATTTGATCTGGAGTAGTGTTCACACAGTTTGAAATTTGGTAGTGAGGTTAACTTAACTAAGTGCAGAGCCAGTGCTCTGCTAGGCATACTACTGAGATACCACTGAATCACTGGTCAGCAAAATGCTTAAGTCATCAGTTTTGTTGCTCAAGGACATTGTGATAACAGATTTTCAGGTCTGAGTGGGGTTTACTCAGGGGGCTCAAAGCCATATTTACTGTGGCACTGACCTTGAGTTTAAATTGTGCTGTATATGAGGTATGTTGAAATATTGTCATGAACTGATGGACTGTTTATGCAGCTTATCTCAGATAGTAGTTCATTATAGATAACGGTGTCATCTGGAAAAAGCCTGATTTTACTATTAATACTGTCTGCAAGGTATTTAATATACAACATGAATGGCAGGAGTCCCAAAACAGTTCTCTGGGGCACACCTGAAGTTGCTTCTTTGTCCAATGATGACTTTCCATCCAGGGCAACATTCTGTGTCCTCACTACCAAAAAGTTCTCAGTCCACTCACAAATGTCACTTAATACGACATAGGATTGTACATGTGTGGTACTGAGACAAATGCTTCTTTGAAATCAAGAAACACTGCATCTACCTCATTGTCTTTACCCAAAGCTTTCAGTACATCATGTGCGAAAAGTGCGAATTGGGTTTCACCTGATCAATATTTTCAAAAACTGTGCTGGTTTTTACTGGCGAGGTCATTGTGTTAAAGATACCTCATTATGTTTGACCCATAGTATGTTCGAATTTTCAACAATAAATCAATGTGAAGGATATGTGACAGTAGCTTCTTTGTGGGTGACTTTTACTACCCTTCTTGTAGATGGGTGTGACCTGTGCCTTTTTCCAAGAACTGGGCACTATTTTTTTGTTCAAAGGATCTATGATAGACTATAGTGAAAACAAGTCCTAACTCAATCACAAAGTCAGTATAGAATCTTGCAGGAATTCCATTGGAGCTTTGTTCAGCTGTAATGGTGTCAGCTGTTCCTCAACACCACTGACATGAATAATTATTTCATTCTTGTTTTCAGTGGTATGATGATTAAATTGGACAGTTCTCATTGGTTTTGCTTTGTAAAGGAACAGTTGAAAATGTAGTTCAGCATTTCAGCTTCTGCTTTGCTAACCTGAATTTCAGTTCTTGGCTCATTTGCTAGGATACTGGACACTAGCCTTGATACTAGTAACAGCCTTTACATACGACCAGAATTATTTTGGGCATTTTGTGACATATCATTTGATAATATTCTTGTATGGAAGTCATTGAAGACATATTGCATTGCTATCTTGACTGCCAAATGTCCATTCATCATCTCTCTACCTATAGTCCATTGCTTTGTTTTACTTCTATTATGCGGTCATCTCTGTTTCTTTTGAAGTTTCTTTGCAGTGGACTGTATGCCATGGAAGCTCTCTCCCATTATGAACTGTTCTATTAGGTACATACCCATTTAGTGTGTGGTCAACTATTCTTTCAAACTTGAGCAATAGTTTATCTACATCTTCCTGACCTATGCTGAAAGTTAAAGTTCCTCACTGAGCTGAAACATTACTGATTTTTTTTTTCTAATTTACTTAACATATGTATCTTTCTGTTAGTTAGAGTGGTCCTTTGTACTTTCGTAATAATTGTAGTCACAACTGCATCATGCTCACTGATATCAGTTCTGATGTGACCATTCTCAAAGAGGAAGCATCTCATAGATGAAATATGTGTGTGAGATTACAGCTCTCACCAACCTCTGGAACATGAACTATTAACTGCCGGAGATCTCCTTTACACACAAACTGTTAGCCTCTATTTTCTTGCCAAAACTGAATGCTTTTGGAAAAAATTAAACTATTTGTGCATGGTGACATAGCTTTATGGTCAAACACTATGGGTCTATGGGCCCCAAGTAGGCAACATGTACCCCAAATGGGGATAAATATATCACAGTATTTTACACATGAAAGAGACAATTAAAATGTTTTTACTTGATACCAAATTTTTGTGTTAATTAATTAATTAATCAAGTAACACAAAGGAAATGCAAATTTTTGATTAAATTACATGATAATTAAGATAAGACCACATGCTGGAGCTCAAACCTGGAACGTTGAGGCTCAAGAGCTTAGAAATAGTTTGTGGTATTATATGCACTTGAGCACTTGAACTATAAGATTGCATAACATTTCTTATGACAGTGCGGGTCAGTTGCATGGATATGAAAGTAGGTCAGACCAGAAGTGGAGGCAAATTGCCCAGATGTGAAAGCAGTTCAGGCTAAAATGTCCTGTCAAACTCCTAGTGATATGTGTATCTCATTCCATGCACACACATCATGAATCCCAGTAAACCAGATAGTGGACCAATGAGATTCATCTGACTCTCATTATGTTAATAGCTTGTTTACTGTGAAGCACATAAACATATACTGTCTAAGTTGTGTATGCTTTTTCAGCCATACATAATGAATAGCAGTCATCATAGAACAGTCATAAGCTATTAATTCATAAATTCCAGAAGGTTTCATAAATGTGCAAAATTGCATGAGAATTTCAAATGGAATAAAGATGCACTTGAAAAGTCAAGTAATTTGGTAAACATTGTGACAAACCAAATGAAAAGTGTAGATAACTCATAAATCAGCATCTTGTGAAATTATTACACACTAATCAAATGATTCTTGCATTTTGTTTTGTATGTTAAATGACTTGCCTTTACGAGGAAAAACATACTGAAATGCTATTTTTGATGACTGATCACAGTTTAGAGGAAGGGCAAATATTTCCAGAATTTTCTAAGCCATTTTGCTGTTATCGAATTCACTGTGTGTATTTCAGTCTTATGAAATTACAAAAATTACTCCACAGAAGTAAGAGTGCTCGAAATGTGAAAAACTGTTCCAAAGTGTCTTGTGTTGATGTACATATGAAGAAATGTCCTATTCAAATTTAAGTGTTGTAATTGAGAAATCTTGTTAATTATGTATTTGATAGTCTGTTTTACATTAATAATCTACTACACACCAATAATATGTAAGAGACGCCATTTTAGGAAGTAGCATTATCAAAAATTAGATAAAATTTAAAAAATACTGTGAAACCGAAGCTTTTGGCAACTAACACAGATTTCCATTTTCTAGGCAGGAAAAATTTTTAGACATGAAAGAAACTGTTTGTTTGCAAATATTGCTACAGTAGAAGTCCGCCTTCTGTGTCAAGGTAAAAGATGGCATGCAGCTGATGATGTGTGGGCAGACAAGTCTGCCTGCTATGTAATATATTGTAAAAACTTATTAATTATATTCACCACAGGGCTCTGTAGCTGAAGAATGAAAAATTTCTTCCAAATACCTATGAAACATTATACATCACTTAAATATGTAGAACTCATAATATTTACAAAATTTGCACTCATGTCAGAAAGCAACAAAACTAGTCAAAAATGGCCGGATCAGCTTATGGCAGATTCTACTGCACATTCATTTGTGTGATTTTAAAATCACTTGCAAGACTGAAACACTGACCAGACCAGAAAACATTAGTTACTAGGTACAATATGCTCCAGATACAACTCTGTCTTCAGCAATTGGGTACTGAAATCTTATAGAACCATTTTGAGAGCTGCTCTAAATATGTCAAATGTATTTCTAAATGAACCCAAATAGAATAACATTCTGAAACCAACCATAGAGTTTTGTTATGCATTAACCTACTGGCTGAGCATGAGCAAGAAGAGAATTTGATTTCCATGTAAATCAACATGTAAATTGATGTTGAAACTGGTGGTAGTGGTTGAAAAGTGCAAAAATTGTAATGGTATGAAAGAGAGAGAACCGGGGTTATTATGGGACCAATAGGAAATAATGTAGACGCTTGGAAAATCTGGGAATCTAAAAACAATTTACGCTGATGTCATACTTTCAGCTTGTTTATATTTATGATCTTAACCAGTTACTAAAAGAGATTTGTAGGAACCAATGGAGAAAAGATACATGTCCTAAAATTTCTAATATTTTGTGGCTACTGAGGTGAAATTGCACCTCCAATGTTCAATGCCACAATTGTGGGGAAAGCATTTGTACTGGAGAAACAACAAGAGCTCTGGAGCCAGTGGAAAGTATTCTCTTCTCTTGTGTGTTTCTGGGTGCCATGCACTACAGATAAAGTGCTGGAATTGTAGATAAATTTTTATAATGAATCCATACCCAAGGTGTTACCATTGGGACATAAAATGAGTTCCTAGACTGAACCACTTTCAAATCTCTGACTACATGGTACACACAAACTGAGAAGAGCATGTCATTGTCAGTCCCTGTCATAATTATGACACTACATACCATTTTCATTTGCCAAAAACAGTGGCTGTGAGAATGTTATATATTTACAGCTAGGAGGGTAATTAGTGTTCTGTGGACATCCTTCTCTCTTGAGTTGAAAGAGTACCTCCTTCATCACTCAGAAGGGAACCCAGTGAAAAATACCCAAAACATTGTCCACACATTGGGCTCCTGTTCGGCCCACAGAGCAGAGGTACTCATTTCTGTTATTTATGTACCCTGAAGCAGGAGATTTGAAAGTGCTGCAGTTTGCAACCCAAGTTTCATGATTATTAAGTTTCAGTGAAGTATTTTGTACTTAAATTTTCCTATTATTTTCTTTTCTTGCATGTCATTTACAGTAAAGTAATGTACACATCTAATTCTCTTTGTGATGTTCATTAGATACATTGGCAGAAACAAAACAAAATACGTGACTGCAGCTGTGACATCAAGAGTGGGTCAGAGCTGCAGTCAGGTCAGGCTCAGTGGTGGCAACACCTGCCAGCTGGTCGGCAAACTTCATGATGTTCGTAATTGTAAGTATTCCAATAATTACATATATCATAAGCAGCTGTACTTTTTAGAAATGTTTGTATTTGGACATTGCTGTCTTTCTCCTGTTCAACTATTTATTTGTTAATTTTTCTTAATCCTACGATTAATTTACTCATTTGTGTAATGATGTCTGAAAATTAAAAAAGTTTACAGATGGGAAATTAGGAAATGCTGAATAATTAGGAAGATAACCAGGTATTTGTGTTTTCTTTAGCGTCCTGCAAGTTGATCAGGATCAGAGCTGACTAATGTTAATTTGCAGTTGTGTAGTTGGCTCTTCCAACTCATAGCATTGGTGTCTAAAATTAAAAGCTGGAAGGTTTCCAGCTAGGGAACTTGCTGCAAAATGATAAGGAAATTTTGAACAAAATTTCTAATGCCAGACAGCTGTGTATGATAAGATACTGGGATTAATCCAATGAGGTAATAACACAATGACATTGTATAAGGTGTGATCAAACAGTGGGAATTTCTTAATTTTGTAGGCTTTATACATCGTATTTTCATCTTTTATCTTGTTAATACACACAGTTCCTGATGTATTTTTGAATTTTCTGCTGTTTTGAATATTTAGTTTCTTGTTGACAGCTCAAAAAGTGATACATATTTTCTAGTAATCGACGAAAGATGGATAAATGAATTTGCATTAAAATTAGTTTTAAAACAGAATGAAGCACAACAAAATGTTGTCTGTGGGTTTTGGCAAATCTACTACCAAATAGGAAAGAATTTAAAAGTGATTTAAATATTTCAAAGAGGGTTGAAGGTATTGAAGACAATGACCACCCTGGATGCCCAACCACACCAATAACTGATGACAGTGTGAAGGAAGCAAACAAAATGGTTCTGGAAAATCTGAGAGTTTGCTGATGATGTTGGCATATACTTTGGCCCATTCCAAGCAAATTTTTTGAATGTTTTGGGCATGAAACCTGTAGGAACTAAGTTTTTCTGTGAAGTTGTTGAATTTTGACCAAAAAAGAAATTGTGTAACACTGCTCAATAGTTGTTGAATTGGGTCAGCAATGATCCAGAACTTCCAAAGAAAGGTATAATGGATAATGAAACTGAGGAACTGAGACCCAGCAAAGAAAACTGCCTGAAGAGCCAAGACTGAAAAAAATTCTAAAAATTTAATCCCATGTAAGAGTTCCCCCACTCTTTTCTTAGATTAAAATGGAATATTGCATTAAGAGTTCCTGCTTCATGGTTGTACAGTCAGTAAGTAATATTACCCACAAGTTAAGCCACATTTGTGTGAAGCAATACACAGAAAATGACCAGAACTGTGGCAAAACTACTCACGGAAATTGCATCATGATAATTTTCCCACTTGCACCTCAATGCCTGTTAACGGTTTTGTTTTTTCTTGCCACAAAATTGTGGTGTTGACTCAGGTAGGGTAATTTCCAGTCATAGTCACTACAGTGTTTTTCTATTCCTGAGGCTGAGGAGAACTGTGTAAGGATGTTGTTTTGCCACTATGAGGTAAAAACAGAATTGCTGAAGGAGCTGAATGACACAACAGAAAGTGAATTCCATAAGAAGTTTGAAGATTGGATAAACTGCTGGTACAAGTGTTTTATAGCTGAGGGCAATTACTACCAAAGATACAAATTTGAAATTGATGAATAAATAAATATTCTGTGATAAAATCAAGAATTCCCATTACTTGAACATCTTCAATATTGTACAATCCTGTTTCTACCCTGTGCATCTAAGTGCTGTGAGAAAGTAAGCCCCACTCCAGAAGCAGAGCATAGCAGTTCCTGTGTCTAAGGCAAGCAGTCATTTGAATACCTCACAATGCCTGTTGCAGTGTTTATATTGGCTCCCAAATGTGACACCTATGGATTGCATGCTGCATATATCACCTGATCTTCTTCCATCCCAGCTTCACTATTTATTGCCATGTAGTCTTGCTGTCCTTGCCAAAGAACAGTTTCTCAGCAACCTGGTTGACATAAAGTTTAACTTCTGCATGTGCACATTATGCCATATTATTCTTTGAAACTACTCAAGGTACCTAATGTAAATCATTTGCAATACTTGCCCCTTGAGAGAAAGTCTTGTAGTCTGTCCTTGGACTCCAAAAATATTTCTGTCAGTTTTATGCAGGACACACACACACACACACACACACACACACACACACACACACACACACACACACACACACACACACACACACACACTTTTATCTTCATTACATAATTAATTTTTAATTGCTCTATAAATCCTTTAATATTCGGATTAACCTCTCTATACATTTAATTCATCTCTTTCCAGTAACGCTAAATTTTTCACCATATAAATTTACCAGTATGCATAATGAATTCATCTTTTTCAGTTAATCATAGTCATTCAATACATGAATATATTATAAAATGCAATCTTTTATCTTGAACATAAAAATAATTGTTTAATCTGATTTGCATGTAATCATCTTCAATACATAAATCTACAAACATTTATCATTCTCTTATCATGAATAACACACAGTACCCATATTCAGTACAGGATTATTGTGATTACAATATGAATACACTCAAGTCTTTTAAAACCACTTATTTCCATCTCTTGCCTATTCTGACATAAACATCGGTGGTTCACTTCTCTATACATCCCCTAAATATTGCCTTGACACATTGTTTATTTCAGATGTTACATCACTACTACATACTTCATATCTAATGGGTGTTCTTCCAAACACTTCTTCCCTATTCTCTCTGAAATGTCTTCAGCAGGTTAATATTTGATCATTTCTCTTTTAGGACAGTGATTCACTATTGTACCTCCCCACATTTATAGCCTGCAACTCTAAACGGAAATGAAAAACTCTCTCAGGGGGCTTGCCACTCCTTGGTGGGTTTGTGCATGGATAGCATGGGGCCCCAACCTTTGCAACACTTTTTCCCTTTTATGCTGTATGTCTATCCTCTTCCTGTTCTTCTTCTCGTCCATTGGGTCCATTGGGGAACATGTCTGGGGTAGTACTGGGAACATTCTGCATTCTGTCGCTGACCTGTGAATGCTCTTGACTTTATTTTAAACTCCCTTTTCCTTTATTTGTTCCCTTACCCATCTAGTTCCTCCGCTTCAGCATTAGAGGATCCTTTTGTTCTTCTTCTTATTCCTCCCTGTGCACTTCTGAAGGCTGGCCCAAGTGTCTGACACACAAAAGGTGACTGGGTAATGCATAATTCCCAGCCTCGGGTCAACAGGTAGGTTTTGCACGTACCCCCAGGTACAGGCGAGGCCCAGGGAGGGGACTGCCTGAGCTGTAACCTTCCTGACTTGCAATTGGTCCCTCCATCAGTTGTTCAGTAGGTGTGACCTGATGTGTGAATAATCACCTAAGGTAGGTGAGCCCCCTTGTGAATGGGTCCCCCACTTGGAAGGAGCATGCCATTGGAGATGCTGGAAATCATCTGGGATATCCTCATGAGTCAATCATCCTCTCAATCAACATTGAGGAAACGTAAACTTATTGAGGCTACTGATCTACAGATCCTTCAGACTGCACTGCGGTTCCTTGTCATATCACATACTGAAGACAGTTGGTCCTTCGCCCCAGTCAATCCGTTTATTATTCAGAAAGGTGTTAATGCCATTGCTGGCTCTCTGAAATCCTGCTCTCATTTATGAAATAGCACTTTGCTTTTGGAGACTGCTTCTGATTCTCAAGCACAACAACTGCTTGCTGCCTCGCTTCTCCATGGCTGCCCTGTTCGTGTCAAGGCACATAGAACTTTGAATTCTTCCCATGGTGTCATTTACACCAAGCTGCTTGACGGTCTAACTGAGGCTGACTTACTTCTCTGATCAGGGTGTCATTGCTGTCCATAGTGTAATGAAAGAGGTAGATTCCTCTGTGCTGACCACCCGCACTATTTTCCTCACCTGCAGTCCAAGATTAAAGCAGGCTCTGAAATTATCACAGTCTGACTGTACATTGTGAATCCAATGCACTGCTATCAGTGACATTGTTTAAACATACTCAAACATCTTGTCAACACCAAGCCAAAGGTATAACCTGTGGCATGGATGCACACAAGGGCGAATGTCTGCCTCATCCTCCCCGCTGTGTGCAAAGGTGGTCATGCCGCCTCGTCCTGGGATTGTCCCATTTATCTACACGAGTGGGCTGTTCAGGAGATATGGGTAAAGGAAAAAGTGCCTTACCCACTAGCTCGCAAGTTACTGGCTAGTTGCAAACCCTGTGTTCTCCTGTCTGGCATCTATTGTTCCATTGTTGTTACCCCCCTCGCTCCATGAAGGACGTGGTCACGCAGACATGCAACCCCAAATTTGGCTCTGATATTGTGAAGCCACTCAGTGTCCAGGTAGCATCACCTTCTCCCCCCTCCCCCCCCCCCCCCGCCCCCCAACCCACTGAGCAACTAACCATTAAACTCTCACCTAAAGGGGCAAAGCTACCCACTATTCAACTGGCAGGCAGAAAAGGACAGGAGGAGTACTCCCGAGAAGGCTACCTTTCTCCCTCCAACCAAACAACACCCAAGTCTTCCACTGACCAGAAGGGCTTGAAGAAGTGCACTAAGGGCAAACAGTCTTCTCCTTCGCCCACTCAAAGGTCCTGCTTGACAGTGTCGCCACGTGATCACATAGCCTGGAAGGCCCATGTCTCTCTGGTGCACACCACTGACCGTTTTTCGGCACTTCACTCCACAGACTGACGTCACAAGCATTCCAATGCTTCTGTGGAACATGTGGAGCAGGATGCTTCTGCTTCTGTGCCCTGTAGTAACAACTCCACACCAGCTGTCCCTCGGCAGCTGCCGAGTTGACACCCCTACGTCCCTTGACTTCATGACTGTCCTCCAATGGAAAGTTTGCAGCCTTCAGTCCCACAGAGAGGATTTATGGCTGCTTCTGGCATCAGAGCATCCCCTTGAACTCTGCCTTTAGGAAACAAAATTTCACCCTCAAGACGGCTTTGAGCTTCCACATTACTTATCGATGCATTTTGATCTTGCCCCTGACATTAGCATCCCATCTCATGGGGGTGTCATGCTGCTCATATGGGATTACCTACGCAGCCATCCTGTCTCCCTGACTACCCATCTTCAAGCTGTTGCCATTTGCCTTTTCCTTCCACACGTGACTTTCTCCCTCTGTACCATTTATGTACCTCCGTCCTTCGATGTCACCAGGGCAGACTTCCTTCAGCTTGTTGGGCAGGAACCTCACAAATTTCTGCTTCTTGGTGGCATTAATGGGCAGCACCCCTTTTGGGGTTCTCACAGAACCCATCCAAGAGGTGCCCTCTTGGCTGAACTTCTTCATCAACTAAACCTCTTCTTCCTCTCAATGCAATTTGTGCATGGAGATGTGCCACTCTACACTTTAAAACTGCATTTATTGTAAACAGTTGTGTGCAAAGTATCGAGTTTGTCAGGATAGCAAAATAGCTAGCAGGATTTCATTCACTAGTTCCTTTAACAGTTCCACACCTTCCCCTGTAGTGTAGGCCAGCTTCTGATGGCTCTCTGGAACCAAGATACATTCCCCCATTTCTGGTCTGACAGTAGGTGCCAATGTCATCATAGGCTCGGGCAATACCCTTCCCTGCTCCAAATCGTGAGTGCTATAATGACGCATTCACTATTGGGGAGCTAGATCATGCTCTCAGTTCATCTCAGTCCTCCGCCCCAGGGCCAGACTCTATCCACATTCAGATGTTGCGGCACCTCTCTCTTGCAGGCAAGTGCTTTCTGCTTAACACATGCAACCGCATACGGGCTGAGGGCACATTTCCAGGATGCTGTCATGAAGCCACCATCATACCCATACCTAAGCCCGGTAAGGACAGAAACCTTCATTCTAGCTACCATCCCATCTCTCTTACCAGCTGCATTTGCAAGGTAATAGAACATATGATTCATGCCCAGCTGGTGTGGTGGCTGGAGTCTCGCCATGTACCCACAAATGCACAGTGTGGATTTCATGTTTTCTTTGCGCATTTTTACAACACTGAGTTTTCAAGTTGCATGAGTGTTGTGACTTGTTGGACACCAATATTCAGGAAAATGGTGTTCCTCAGGGTTCTGTCCTGAGTGTCATCCTCTTTACTATCGCCATTAACGCCATAATAGCCTGTCTCCCACCAGGCATCTCCTACTCCCTTTCTGTCAATGATTTTGTGATCTTTTGCAGTTCTCCATGGACCTGTCTAACTGAGCAACGTCTTCAGTGCTGTCTTTATCATCTTCACTCTTGAACATCACCAATGGCTTTCACTTTTCCACTGACGAAACCCATCTGTATGAATTTCTGGTGGCACAAATGGTTTTTCCCACCATCTCTACATCTTGGGCCTGTTGCCCTTCCATTCATTGACACTAAGAAATTCCTGAGGCTCACACACATTGGGAAACACTCTTGGTCCTCCCATGCCTCTTATCTGGCAGCCCGCTGTATGCTGTTCCTCAATGTCCTCCATGCCCTCAATGGTACTTCTTGGGTTACCAATCGAACCACCCTCCTCTGTATACACCAGCTCCCTCCAGTGTCTTTGTGCACTGTACACTGCTCATTCCTTAGTGCGGCGGGGACAGGAAAACTGTCACTTGCTCACTCTTGGTGGAGCCAATGTCTCTTTCCTGTGAGTCCCTGGTGATGTTGTTCTGACAGGCTGCAGTGCTCAGACCCCCCCCCCCCCCCCCCCACACACACACCCTGTGGGTCGAGAGGCTAGAATAGCCTGAGGTATTCATGCCTGTTACACGAAGTGACTAAAAGGGATTTCACACATTTCGGCATTTATGTGATGGTCCCCTGTAGGGTTTGACCTCCATTCTTCAAAATTTTTCTAAAGAGTTAGCCAATTCCGGAAAGGCACCTTAAAAGGTGCATTGTGTCCACTGTGCATTGAGATCTTTCGCCAACTTTCTCACTGTCACATTGCAGCCCTGCCCACTCTTAGTCTCTTGGGTGAGGACACTTTCCTGGGTGTGTTTTCCACCATGCACTACACAGTGTCAGTTTCTGCGTCAATAATAACCATGGAGGTATTTGCACCTGATATCCAGAATGGTAGCCAGTCCATTGTGGTGGCAACGCCATGTACCCTGTTAATTGTACCCCCCCTGACCACACAGGGATCACTCTGCTGATGCCTGCACTGTTAACTCCCCACATATGGCAAGGGGTATATTCCCACTCCCTAGGGCATTGCATTGGGACTGCCAGCAATGGCCATCCTGCCAGGTAGCATTTGCTGCAGCTAGGTGGCGACCATGGGGAGGGCCCCTGGTTGCAGTGGGTGGCATCATGGCGGATGATGCGCGATGAAGCATAGTCCATCATCTCTTGCTGGTGGTCAAACACCAGCAGTCTCCAAGTGATCATGAGCTCAATTCAGCGCACAGAAGTACAAATCATTCCCCTCCCTGGCCACACCATGGGAGAAACATCAGGCAAAGGATGGCAACCAATCTTATTCGTGCCGGTACCTTGTATGTTCGAGAGCTGATGGGGAATCTTTCATGACGATGGAGCTTCAGCTTTTTGTTGAGCATTTAGAGGACAAGTTCGGCAAGGTGGAGGGCTTGTCCAAAATGAGATCTGGGTTATTCTTCATCAAAACAGCATCCTTTGCCCAGTCATGACAGTTAATCACTTGTGACAATCTGGGGGATGTTTCTGTAACCATCACGCCCCCTAAGAGCTTAAATATGGTCCAGGGTATCATATTTCACAGAGACATTCTTTTTCAGTCTGACTATGAGCTGCACACCAATTTAGAGAGGTGAGGTGTACATTTCATCCAGCGTGTCCACTGGGGTCAGAAGGGTTGTCAGGTTGCCACCGGTACCTTCATCTTGGCCTTTGAGGGTGATATTGCCTGAGATGGTCAAGGTGATGGTGTATCAGTGTGATGTAAAGCCCTATATCACTCCCAGTGTGGTGCTTTAAGTGCTAAAAGTTCAGCCATATGTCTTCCTACTGTATTTCTAGCATCACATGCTGAGACTGCAGACACCCATCACTTCCCAATACTCAATGTGCCCTGCCTCCCATCTGTGACAGCTGTGGAGAGCACCATTCGACTTGCTCGCCTGATGGCAGGATTTTCAAGAAAGAAAGGAAAATCATGGAGTACAAGACTCTGGATAGCCTCACCTACACTGAGGCTAAGACAAAATTTGAGCCTCTGCGTATGACATCATCTTTCGCCGCTGCTACAACAGCTCTGGCACCATCAGCTCCGCCAAACCAGGTCACCTCTCAGAGCTGGAACACTACATATTCCCCCTTGATGGTGGGGGAATTTCCCTCCCTGTTCCTCCTGCATCATCTACTTTGGGAGCAATAACCTCCCCCCTCCACCCCCCCCCCCCCCCCCCGCCTCCACTCCCACCCACCCACAAACCATCAGGGACATCCGTCCCCGCTTGTGAGCTGGATAATTGTAAGTTGTCTTTGGCTTCTCTCACTAGGAAAGGGACCTTTGGGTCACTCCCTTCCCAGGTTTCTCCTACTGGGAAATATGTCACCTGCCAGAGGCTGAAGAGCCCAAAAGCAACTGGTCGTAGTGCTTCACACTCATTCTCAGTCCTGGAGGCTGAGCCAGTGAAGTACTCCCAGCCAGAGAAAACCAAGAAGCAGTGAGAGAAATCAAAAAGAAAATCCCAAAGACTGAGGAAGTTGCTATCTACAAGCTCTGCGGCTGAGAATGGGGTGGAGATTTTGGTGTCCGCTGAGGACCTAGATCTCATAACACCCTCAGACACAATGGATATAGACTGCTCAGGCAATAAATCAGTGGCAGCAGGTGACTCTGAGGCGTAAACTGCCTCATTGAATGTTCCATGCCTTTCCACTCTCACGATGATGTGATCCTCCAGTGGAATTGCGGCGCTTTTTCCACCACCTGGCTGAGCTACAGCAACTGTTAAGCTTTACACCTGCTATCTGCATTGTCCTCCGGGAAACCTCATTCCCAGCAATGTGGACCCCTGCCCTTCATGGCTATAACGGATATTACAGGAACCATAGTGACTATAATGGTGTGTCTGGTGGAGTTCGCATTTATGTCCTAAACTCGGTCTGTAGTGAACACTTGCCCCTTCAAATCCCTCTTGAAGCTGTGGCTGTCAGAATAAGGACGACACAGGAAATAACTGTCTGCAATGTATATCTTCCCCCAGATGGTGCAGTACACTTCAATGTATTAGCTGCAGTGATTGATCAACTCCCTAAAGCTTTCCTACTTCTGGGAGATTCTAATGCCTATAAGCCCTTGAGGGGTGGTGCCGTGCTTACTGGCCAAGGCAGAGACATCGAAACTTTACTGTCGCAATTCGACCTGTGCCTCTCAAATACTGGGGCCGCCACACAGTTCATTGTGTCTCATGATAGTTACTCGGCCATTGATTTATCAATTTGCAGCCCAGGACTTCTCCCATCTATCCACTGGAGAGCACATGACGACCTGTGTGGTAGTGACCCTTTCCCATTTTCCTATCACTGCCCCAGCATCAGGCACATGGATGCCTGCCCAGATGGGCTTTGGCAAACTGGAGAACTTTCACCTCTGCTGTCACCACTGAAACTCTCCCCCCACGGCAACATCGATATGATGGTTGAGCAGGTGACTAGCACAATTGTTTCTGCGGCAGGCAACTCGATCTCTCACTTTTTAGGGTGCCTGCAGTATAAGGCAGTCCCTTGGTGGTCGCCAGAAGTCGCTGAAGCAATTAAGGAGTGTTAGTGAGCTCTACAGTGGCATAAGCAGCACCCTTACCTGCAGCACCTCACAGCCTTTAAACGTCTTTGAGTCAAAGTTTGCCAACTTACCAGATGACGGATTCAGGAGTGTTGGGAGAGATATGTCTGCACCATTGGGTGCCACATGGCACCTTTCCAAGTCCGGACAAAGGTCAAACACCTTTTCAGGTACCAGGCCCCAACAGCTCTCCCATTTGTTACCTCAAATGGCGAGTTATGTACCAATGCAGACGCGATTGCTGAGCACTTTGCTCCAGCCACTGCGTCAGAGAATTACCCCCAGCCTTTCGCACACTCAAACGGTGGCTGGAAGGGAACGTCTTCTCATTCACTACATGCTGCATTGATTCCTAGAATGCCCCATTTACATAGTGCGAGATCCTCAGTGCTCTTGCACATTGCCCCAACACAGCTCCTTGCCCTGATCGTATCCACAGCAAGATGATTAAACATCTCTCATCAGACTACAAATGACATATTCTGTTCAGCTTCAACTGGATCTGGTGCGATGGGATCTTTCCATCGCAGTGCTGGAGAGCAGCTTGATGTGGATAGCTATTGGCCCATCAGCCTCACCAACGTTCATTGTAACCTGCTGGAATGTATGGTATGTCAGCGGTTGGGTTGGGTCGGGTCCTGGAGTCACGTGGCTTGCTATCTCCATGTCAGGGCGGCTACCACCAGGGTCGCTCTACCACTGATAATCTTGTGTCCATTGAGTCTGCCATCCGAACAGCCTTTTCCAGATGGCAACACGTGATTGCCATCTTTTTTGACTTACGTAAAGGTTACTACACGACTTGGCGACATCATATCCTTGCCCACGGATTCCAGTTATCACTTGCAAAGTCGTGTGTCGTGCACTACTGTCAGCGTTGTACCATTCACCCGGAATTAGCACTTTGCCTTAATGATGATCCACTCACTGTAGTGGAGACATATCAATTCCTAGGGATGGTTTTCAATGCTTGATTGACTTGGCTCTCTCATCTCCGGCAGCTTAAGCAGAAGTGCTGGCAATACCTCAATGCCCTCTGTTGCCTGAGCAACACCAATAGGGGCGCAGATTGCTGTACGCTGCTACAGCTCTACACAGCCCTTGTCCAGTCCCGAATTGACTATGGGGGTGTGGTTTATGGTTCAGCAGTGCCTTCAGCATTGCGTTTACTCAGTCCTGTGCACCACTGTGGGGTCCCCCCTGCGGGTCCGGGGATTAGAATAGGCCCACGGTATTCCTGCCTGTCGTAAGAGGCGACTAAAAGGAGTCCCTCCAACTCACGGGGGTAGTTAGCACCTGCGTCCTGCGTCCGGAGACGGACGGTTCCACGACCTCTATTTGCGGTCATTTTGCTTTTTCACTTCTCGTTTCTTCCTACCTTTGGTTGGTTCCTTTCTTTGCTCTTCTCCACCTCACTGTCTTCCTTACTCTTTCTCCTGCAAAATGTCCTTGCCTTCTTACTGCCTTCTTCTCCTTGCCTTCTCATTGCCTTCTTCTCCTTGCATTCTCATTGCCTTCTTCTCCTTGCCTTCTCATTGCCTTCTTCTCCTTGCCTTCTCTGGTCTCCGCCTCGGCGTTTGAGACAGTCTGTCCTCTCTCTCTCTCTCTCTCTCTCTCTCTCTCTCTCTCTCTCTCTCTCTCTCTCTCTCCCTCTCCCTCTCTCTCCCTCTCCCTCCCTCTCTCTCCCCTTTTTCCTCTTCTTCCTTCCTCCCTGTGCGTGCCTGAAGGCCGACCCACGCGTTCGCACGCGTAGCCGGTGACGGAGTAACGCGTAATTCCCCGCCCTGGGTAGACATGTAAGGCACGCGCGTACCCCCTGGTAAAGGCCAGGCCCGGGGAAGCGTGATTGCCTGAGCTGATACCTTCTGACCATGCCGATTGGTCCCTCCGTCTGTTTCTCGGGAGGTGTGACTTGAGGTGTAAACATTCACCTATGGCGGGAGTGCCCTCTGAGAGGGTCCTCACAAGGAAGGAGCGCGCCATCGGAGATGCTGGCAATCATGGGGGTTTCCTCCGCAATGGATTTCACTCCATCTCTCTCGACTTCTGCCCAAAAACGGAAACATGACCAGCCACCAGTGACAAAAGTACTACCGCCTGCCCCACAGTTCCTCGTCGTTTCTCGATCTGAGAACGGAAAGGATTTTTCCTCTGTCAACCCTTTCGTTATCCAGAAGGGCGTAGATGCCATAGCCGGATCTGTCAAATATTGTACCAGGTTGCGTAATGGTACCTTATTACTAGAAACTGAGAGCGCCTTTCAGGCACAAAAACTGATTCGGGCCACACTCCTGTACACGTTCCCTGTCCGGGTGGAGGCCCACCGAACTTTGAATTCGTCTCGTGGTGTAGTCTATACTAGCTCCCTCGACGGATTGACTGACGAGGAGATTCAGTCTTTCCTCGCTGAGCAGGGCGTGACGGCTGTCCATAGGGTCATGAAAAAGGTCAACAATGACCTTGTACTGACCCGTACACTTTTCTTGACCTTCGATACTGTTCAGCTGCCATCGCACATCAAAGCGGGCTACGAGGTTATTTCTGTTCGCCCCTATGTCCCGACACCTACGCGCCGCTACCAGTGTCAGCGTTTCAATCACACTCGACAGTCTTGTTCTAATGCGGCTAAATGTGTCACTTGTGGCAGGGATGCCCATGAGGGTGACTGTCCACCTCCGTCTCCTTGTTGTGTGAACTGTCAGGGTGACCATGCCGCATCCTCCCGCAACTGTCCTGTCTATAAGGAAGAACGCTGTATCCAAGAAATTCGGGTCAAAGAGAAAGTGTCAACCTCGGCTGCTCGCAAGCTATTGGCTAGTAGGAAGCCCACGCTGCTCCGAGCGGGGAAATACAGTACTGTCCTCGCCTCTCCTTGGACTACCAAGGAGGTGGCAACCCAGACATGCGATCTGACCTTCAGCACCACAGTCGTCCGTTACGCCAGTGCTAAGATCGCGCGGTCGACGTCTCCTCTTCCTCCCATCACCCCACAGACACCAGCCCCTTCGTCAGCTTCTGCTAAGACGAAGACCCAGAAGTCAGATGCACGGGCCTTCAAGAAGGAACCGTCCCGTGCAGACTTCCTATGTACCTCGACCTCCCAGCCTTCGACCGGTACTTCCACCAAACGTCCTTCCAAGAAGGCTCATAGGAAGCACAGTCCTCCTCCTCTGCCATGGCGCATTTCTTCTCCCGCGCCACGCAGCGGTTGCCACCCCAGGCCGTCATCCATTTCGCCTGGCCGCACCACTGGTAGCCGAACATCTGGCCGTTCACCGGCGGAGGAAGCTCCCCCTCCCGGCCATCCTCCCAAGATGGCCGATGAACCTATAGACCCAATGGACGATGACTGTCCGCCTACTGATAGCGGCGGCAGGGCCCGCTCGAAGCCAGGCCCTCAGCGGCCTTCGAGGTGACCCCTTCTTTCATCTTCATTTTCTTCTTACGATGGAACTTATTCACTGGAATATTCGCAGCATTCGCTCCAACCGAGAGGACTTGAAGTTGCTGCTCCGCTTGCACCGTCCACTCGTCGTAGCCCTCCAGGAAACAAAGCTACACCCATGCGATCAAATTGCCTTGGCACACTACACCTCTGTGCGTTTTGACCTACCCCCTGTGGTAGGTATCCCAGCTCATGGAGGGGTTATGTTGCTGGTCCGGGATGATATTTACTACTATCCCATCACGTTGCACACTGGCCTGCAGTCAGTTGCCATCCGCATTACTCTCCCCACTTTTACATTTTCCATTTGTACCGTTTACACTCCATCGTCATCTGCCGTTACCACCGAGCGAGGTGGCGCAGTGGTTAGCACACTGGACTCGCATTCGGGAGGACGACGGTTCAATCCCGCGTCCGGCCATCCTGATTTAGGTTTTCCGTGATTTCCCTAAATCACTCCAGGTAAATGCCGGGATGGTTCCTTTGAAAGGGCACGGCCGACTTCCTTCTCCGTCCTTCCCTAACCCGATGAGACCGATGACCTCGCTGTTTGGTCTCTTCCCCCAAACCAACCAACCAACCATCTGCCGTTACCA
Source organism: Schistocerca americana (assembly GCF_021461395.2). Lineage (NCBI taxonomy): Eukaryota > Metazoa > Arthropoda > Insecta > Orthoptera > Acrididae > Schistocerca > Schistocerca americana. The sequence goes on from NC_060121.1 coordinate 67,012,380, forward strand.
GGGCAGACATGATGCAACTTATTGCTGAGCTACCTGCACCATTTTTGTTAACTGGAGACTTCAATGCCCACCATCCCCTTTGGGGTTCTCCAGCATCCTGCCTGAGGGGCTCCCTGTTACCAGTCGTTTTCGACCACCTCAATCTTGTCTGCCTCAATACTGGCGCCCCCTACTTTTCTTTCGGACACATCTCACACCTATTCCCATTTAGACCTCTCTATATGTACTCCCCAACTTGCATGCCGGTTTGAGTGGTATGCACTTTCTGATACATATTCGAGCGACCACTTCCCGTGTGTTATCCATCTCCTGCAGCATACCCCCTCTCCGTGCTCATCTAGTTGGACCATCTCCAAAGCAGACTGGGGGCTCTTCTCTTCCAGGGCGACCTTTCAGGATTAAACCTTCACAAGCTGCGATCGTCAGGTCGCACACCTCACGGAAGTCATTCTCACTGCTTCTGAATATTCCATCCCTCACCCTACTTCTTCTCCACGTCGTCTTCCGGTCCCCTGGTGGACCGCAGCATGTAGAGATGCTTTACATGCTCGTCGACGTGCTTTACGCACCTTTAAATGCCACCTTACAGTGGCGAATTGTATCAATTACAAACGATTACGTGCTCAGTGTCGTTGTATTATTAAAGAAAGCAAGAAAGTCAGCTGGGCTGCTTTCACAAGCACCTTCAACAGTTTTACTCCTTCTTCTGTTGTCTGGGGTAGCCTGCGCCGGCTATCTTGAACTAAGGTCCACTCAACAGTTTCTGGCTTGATGGTCGCGAATGACGTCCTTGTGGCCCCTGAGGATGTCTCCAATGCCTTCGGCCGCTTTTTCGCAGAGGTTTCGAGCTCCGCTCATTACCACCCTGCCTTCCTCCCCCGCAAACAGGCAGAGGAGGCTAGGCCACCTAACTTCCGCTCCTCGAATCGTGAAAGTTATAATGCCCCATTCACCATGTGGGAACTCGAAAACGCACTTGGCCGATCACGGTCCTCCGCTCCAGGGCCTGATTCTATTCATATTCAGATGCTGAAGAACCTTTCTCCTGCGGGTAAAAGTTTTCTTCTTCGTACTTACAATCGCATCTGGATTGAGGGACATGTTCCCGCATGCTGGTGCGAGTCTATTGTTGTCCCGATTCCTAAACCGGGGAATGACAAGCACTTGCCTTCCAATTATGGACCCATCTCGCTTACCAGCTGTGTCTGTAAAGTGATGGAGCGAATGGTTAACTCTAGTTTGGTTTGGCTACTCGAGTCTCTACGCCTACTTACCAATGTACAATGTGTATTTCGTAGGCGCCGCTCTGCTGTTGATCATCTGGTTACCTTGTCGACCTTCATTATGAATAACTTCTTGCGGAAGCGCCCGACCACGGCTGTGTTCTTTGATTTGGAGACGGCTTACGACACCTGTTGGAGGGCGGGCATTCTCCGCACCATGCATACATGGGGCCTTCGCGGTTGCCTCCCTCTTTTTATTCGTTCCTTTTTAATGGATCGACAGTTCAGGGTACGTGTGGGTTCTGTCCTGTCAGACACCTTTCGCCAGGAGAATGGGGTGCCACAGGGCTTAGTTTTGAGCGCCGCTCTCTTCGCCATCGCGATCAATCCAATAATGGATTGCCTCCCAGCTGATGTATCAGGCTCCCCTTTCGTGGACGATTTTACCATCTATTGTAGCGCGCAGTGTACACGTGTCCTGGAGCGCTGTCTTCAGCGTTCTCTTGACCGTCTTTACATCTGGAGCGTCGCCAATGGCTTTCATTTTTCTGCCGAGAAGACGTTCTGTATTAACTTTTGGCGCTACAAAGAGTTTCTCCCACCTTCCTTACGACTCGGTCCCGTTGCTCTCCCAATCGTTGAGACAACCAAATTTTTAGGTCTTACATTTGATAGGAAACTTAGCTGGTCTCCACATGTGTCATATTTGGCTGCCCGTTGTACCCGTTCACTAAACATCCTCCGTGTTCTCAGTGGTATGTCGTGGGGAGCGGATCGAACCGTCCTGCTCCGTCAATATGGGTCGATCGTCCACTCCAAGCTGGATTATGGGAGCTCCGTATACTCCTCTGCACGGCCATCCATCTTACGCCGCCTCAACTCCATACAACATCGGGGTTTACGACTTGCGATCGGAGCGTTTTTACTAGTCCCGTAGAGAGTCTTAATGCTGACGCTGGCGAATTGCCACTCACCTACCGGCGCGATATACCGCTTTTTCGGTATGCCTGTCGGCTACTGTCAATGCCCGACCACCCGTCTTATCGTTCCTTTTTTGACAACTCTCTCGACCGTCAATACGGGTTGTATGTCTCTGCCCTGCTACCCCCTGGAGTTCGCTTTCGTCGCTTCCTTCAACACCATAACTTTTCACTCCCTGCAACCTTTCGAGTGGGCGAGAGCCACACGCCACCTTGGCTCCAGGCTCAGGTCCGCGTTCACCTTGACCTCAGCTCGCTCCCAAAAGAGGTTACCCCCGGTTCGGTCCACCACTCCCGTTTTGTGGAACTTTGTTCGATGTTCATCAATATGACCTTCATTTATACAGATGGCTCAAAGACCATTGACGGGGTCGGGTGTTCTTTTATTGTTGGGGCACAAAGTTTCAAATACCGGCTCCATGGCCATTGTTCGGTCTTCACAGCTGAGCACTTTGCCCTCTACCAGGCTGTTCTTTACATCTGCCGCCACCGACATTCTGCTTATGTCATCTGCTCCAGTTCCCTGAGCGCCATCCAGAGCCTCAGTGATCCGGTTCACCCTTTTGTGCACCGGATCCAACGCTCTCTTCGGCAGCTGGTGGACTTCGGTTCTCCGGTTAGCATTATGTGGGACCCTGGCCATGTCGGTATCTCTGGGAACGAAGCTGCAGATGCCACAGCCAAGGCTGCGGTCCTCCAGCCTCAGACAGCTTCTTGTTGTGTCCCTTCATCAGATTGTAGCAGGGTTATTTGTCGGCGCATTTTATCGCTGTGGCATGCCAATTGGGCTGCACTTACAGACAACAAGCTTCGGGCCTTGAAACCTCTTCCTGCGGCTTGGACGTCCTCCTCCCGCCCTTCTCGGCGGGAGGAGGTCGTTTTGGCCCGGTTACGAATTGGACACTGCCGGTTCAGCCATCGCCATCTGCTGACGGCTGCGCCGGCGCCGTTCTGCAGATGTCGGCAACTGCTGACGGTCCGCCACATTTTAGTGTCCTGTCCGGATTTTAACACACTGTGTCTAGATCTTAACCTGCCATGTACTTTAGATGCCATTTTAGCGGATGACCCATGAGCAGCTGCTCGTGTTCTTCGTTTTATCAATTTGACAAACCTCTCTAAGGACATTTGATGATGCTGTTTTTTAATCCTATGCCTGTCAGTCTGTCTTTTATCGTGTTTTCCCTTTTAGTTGTTGTTTTAAACTTGTGCCTCGCGGTGCATTCTAAAGTAGTCAGGGCGCTAATGACCATTGAAGTTGTGCGCCCTAAAACCACAAAAAAAAAACCACTGTAGGGTTCGATTAGCAACAGGAGCTTTTAGGACCAGTGCGGTGACGAGGGCACTGGTGGAGGCTGCTCGCCAGCTACGCAGCACACATTCGTAGTTCCTCTGAGCATCTGAATTACTGTCTCCTTTTCCTGCCCATGGTAGTCCATCTCCCACATCAGCAGCCCAGATCAGGGCTAATGATTGTGGTTCGCGTACCGTCCCTTCTCTCCGTACTGCAGTCCTTCCCTTTACCATCTCTACATGCAGTCCGTTCACGTACGCCTCCATGGCGTATGCCTTGGCTGCAGCTTTGCCTGGACCTTTTGCATGGCCCTAAGGACTCCGTTAACCCTGTGGCTCTCTGCCGTTACTTCCTCTCGATTCTTGTTGAGTTCGGGGGCCCTGAAGTGGTTTACACCAACAGCTCAATGGCTGATGGTCACAAAGGCTTCACATTTGTTCATGGAGGACATGTTGAGCAGCACTCCTTGTCAGTTGGCTGCAGTGTTTTCACTGCAGAGCTGGTGGCCTCATCTCATGCTCTTGAGCACATTCACTCATGCCCTTGTGAGTCATTTCTCCTGTGTACTGACTGAGCAGCCTACGAGCAATTGCCCAGTGTTACACTGACCACTCTCTGGTAGCGTCCATTCAGGAGTCCGTCGGTGCTGTGGAACAGTCTTGCCATTCTGTGGTGTTGGTGTGGATCCCAGGACATGTCAGAATCCCCGGGAACGAACTTGCCAACAGGCTGGCCGAACAGGCAATGCAGAAACCGCTTTGGAGATCGGCATCTCTGAAGCCGACCTGCGTTCTGTCTTACACTGCAGTGTTTTCTGGCTTTTGGAGATGGAATGTCATAACAGCACACATAATAAACTGCATGTCACCAAGGATACTATGAATGTGTGGAAGTCTTCCATGGAGGCCTCTCGCAGGAAATCAGTTGTCCTCTGCCGGCTCCGCATTGGCTGTACGTAGCTAACGCATGGTTACCTACTCCATCGCGAGACCCACCTCAGTTTCACTGTGGCTCCCAAATGACAGTTGTCCACCTCTTGCTGAACTGCCTACTTTTAGACACCCTGCAGTAAAATTTTAACTTTCCCAGCACCCTTCCTTTGGTATTGGGTGACAATGCCTCCACAGCTTTAGTTCTACATTTTATCCATGGGAGTGGGTTTTATACTACTATGTAGGTTTCAGTGCATGTCCTTTGTTCCTCTGTCCCCTCCACCCTAGTACTTTTAGAGTGGAGGTTTTAATGTATTGCAGAGTAGCTGGCTTTCCCTTTTTATTCTCGAGGTTGGCCAACCACTGTAATCTGCTTTCATGTTTTACTCCCTTCTGTTTCTAGCTTCTGTTTTCTTGTCCTCTTTTGTACATTTTAGTATTTGTTGCCTTCCCTTTGTTCTTGTGGCTTTTCATTTCTTTCCGTTTTGTGTTATATGTTTCGTCCATTTTACTCTCACACTTGTGCCATTTATTTTTTAGGACCAAGGGACCAATGACTACATGGTTTGGTCCTTCTCCCACCCCTAAACCAACCATCCAACCAAACTTGTACCTCAGCCCATGAGTACCTCTGTTCTCTCCAATGATCTGACTTTCCGTCTGTCAGGAGGTGGTGCCCATTTGGCATCACCAGTGATCCTCCTTCATGAGAATAACCTTAGGCTTATTAAGCCTCTCCCAACACCTTGGACGAACTCCTCTCGGCCCTCTCACCGGGAGGAGATTATTTTAACTCTGCTGCGTATTGGGCACTGCCTTTTTAGTCATTGTCATTTGATCAGTGGTGCTGCCCCACCACTTTGTACACATTGCGCCCAAATTTTAACTGTACACCACAACCTGCTGGAATGCCCTTTCCTTTTTTTTACCAATCGACATTCCAGCGTGGATTTGCCATCTGATTTATCAGCCGTTTTAGCAAATGCCTTGTGGGTGGTCAACTGCATTTCACTTTTTGTCTACTGAAGCAATACGGCAAAGGCCATTTAATTTTTAGTTTTAGACCTCCACTTTTGTATACTGTTTTTAGTCCTTTTTCCACATACCTTTTTTAGCTGTCTACTAATGTCCATTGAAACTGACGCAGTTGCTTCCTTCGTGAAGTCAGGGAAGCAGCCAACTTTCAGAATGACTCTTGAGACTTTGAAGAGTTCCAGAAAGCAGTCATTGCTTAATGAACTGTTTATTTCATCATAAAGGGATCCAGCAGTTTCTGTGGCCAGTTTTTTATTAAACGGTCAGACAAACTATCAGTACCACAAAAGCATGAGATATTTGTTTCTCTGTTAATTTTTATAACCTCTGCAGCTGGCGTTGATGTTAATAAGGTTGACCTGTCAGATTTTTTTAGCATTATTTCAAAAAGGTTTTTTTGTTGTTTGGTCATTCCTGAAGAAGGAATACTCACATTATTTGTGGCATGTGCATTAAAAAATTTGCTTATTTCTTTATAATCTGATATTCTTTCCCATTCTCACTTAGAAAATAAGGCAGTAGTTGTTTAGGCTTTGTTCTTGTAGTACCACTGACAACTTTCCACACAGCTTTATTCGTATTGATTGAATTTTTAATGTACTGGTTGACTGAGAGCTTATGTGACTTGGGTATCAGTTTCTGAAGAACTTTCTCATATTTCTTGAAATAATTAAGAAAACTGGGGTGTCTGTTACCTATCCTTTCCTTGTACAGTCTTCGCTTAGTTGTGTAGGAGGTGAATATTCATTGTGTTATCAACCCTTCATTTTCAGGTTCAGAGTGTCAACAAAATTCTTAGCCTTTTTATGAGTGAGTGTCTTCTTCCAGGTAAAAATTTACCAAAGACTGTGTTTTACCAAATCCTTAAATAATTGCTAACTATCAGGATCATAAATGCACCTCCAGTGAATTATTTTGAGTGAGGTGGACATGGAATTTGCTTCATATTGTATGCTTACATCTAACAGGAGGCCTTTGCCATCAGAGAGAACATTTGACAAGTTCTCAAGTTTTATTACTGGGCAGAATAGGGATTTACAGTGATAGTGTCAATGGAAGAAAAGAAAGTTGGAGTTAGTCTAGTAGGATCTTTTAGAGTATTTTCCATTGAGAAAGTTGCTAGTTCTTTTCTTAAATCACTGGCTTCATGTGACACCACTGATAATTTCCATTAAAATAAAAGTACAGAATAACTTTTTTTTTCCTTTTTGAAATGTAATAAGTAATTGAGATTACAGACGTTTAGAAAGTGAACAATGTGTTCATCTGTTGATCTGTAGCTGCAAGTAATGACTGTTTGCTGTATTATTCAGTCACCACCCCTTTCAGTGGCTCTGCAATATCTAGTGCCATGAGATAATTTGGAAAATTAAAAATGAGAGCTCATTAGCCTTCATCCAGTCCTCAGAAAGGAATATAATACCTACAATGGGAAGATTGGACAAGCAATAAGTTTCAAATTCTAGGAAATTATCACATGGTGCCTTAGGGTTCGTGGGGGGTGGGGGGGGGGGGGGGGGGGGGGGGGGGGGGGGGGGGGGGGGGGGGGGGGGGGGGGGGAGGAGAAACAAATATTTGCTTGCATATGCTATTCTGATCACTTTTAAGTGATCATTACTTAATGTTGCTTGCTTCATTTTGTGTATTGACATTTGGCATCATGAATTAACATCATTTCCTTGCCTTGGGCTATATGAGTATAACAAGTTACTGTTTTTTTTTTGCATCTACTTCAATAGGAAGGGACAAAATTTTGTATAAAGGAAACACACCTTTGTCTACCACAGGAATGTTAACATATAGCTTATGGTATTGCGAGGAACGAATATATAAAGATCAATTATTTTAGGCACCTGGGGTAACTGTTGTACCCTGCAAGTTCTATTAGGAATGATTTGTCTCAAATGTCATCCTTCACAAGTTTCCAATATTTAACTAATGGAACATGAGTATAAATGGGGGTTATAAAATATCCTATTGATTATTTACAGTTAATGTAATTTGCAGGTGATATTTTATAGTTTAACAATGAAAGTAATCAATTTAAATTCTCATCTGGTGCAGTCTTCAACAGTCAGTCTTTCCCTCTCATCCTATTTGGTAAGTCTCCCCTGACCTGTGGTTCTGGGTGCCTTTCTTGAACTGTAATCCTTTTCCTAAATTTCTGAACTCCTCTTCCTTCACTGCTCTTCCTACAACTTCAACTCTTCCACTGGAAGGAGTTACCACTGGCTTTGAAAGCTTTAAGTTTAACCTGTGTGTGTGTGTGTGTGTGTGTGTGTGTGTGTGTGTGTGTGTGTGTGTGTGTGTGTGTTGTTGTTGTTGTTCTGCCACTGCTTGGTGAGTAGATTTCAGTTTTTAAATATACATCAGTGGTATCAATATAACAGCTCTTTGCAGCATTTGATAAATGATGTTTTTGAATTGTACTGTATGCAGACTGAGCCTTTTCAGTCCTTGACTAATAATCTGTTCACATCCTTCCATAAAACTTACTGTATAATTGACATTTGTTAATGTGGCCCTTGCTATCATTATCTGTTGCCTGGTCAACCTCAACTGGAATACATATGACTGTGAGTCGTACCAGTGCTTTCCAAGTGCATAAAAAGTGGTTTTTCCAGGGCTCTGACTTCGGGGTCTATTGGTGACAGAAAGTTAGGGTCAAGTGTTTTGCATAGCCCTTGGGCTAGGAAGCATTTGTGTAACTATAACTATCCTGCAGTACAGGGTCAGTTTTTTAAATATTACTCAAGTTTTTCAGGTTAGGAAAATGGAGCAAATAGGTTGGCTGTTTTTGTGTTCAATGTGGTCTACAGTGTGCCTTAAGCAGCTCATGGAGGCATGAGTTAGATCATTTGTGGTTCCTGCAAAGACCCAAAACAAAAACAAAAAAAGTTTCTTAGCATTTGTTTGTCAGCTCTGGGTAAATTAAATAACTAACAAGATCAAACTGCTGAAGTTTTAAGGATATAATCTCTATGCATTTATCTAGAAATACCATCTTCCTGTTTTCAAATATCAGTATCCATTATCATGAAATACCCCAAAAATGTGATTTTTGAGTATAAAATTCAAGCCACGGATTCCAAGATGGCTATGTACAGGAAATGGCTGTAATTTGTATGACACATTCTTAAGATTTCATCCCTGAAAAAAGTTGAAAATTTTATAGATATCTGTAACCATTTCCAAGATACTGTGTTTCAAAGTTAGCCTACCTGTGCTTGTAAAATATGCACATAAAATGCAATGGGAGGGAAAAAACATTGTTTACAAAGTGAATAAAGTGACTTAGTAATGGGGTAGTGAAGTGTCTGTTGTCATCAGAAGGGTTCTGGAACCTAAACTTGTAATATTTGAGCACATATGAAAGTTTTGTGCATGTAAATTCTGGACTGAGGTGTAAATTTACCTTTGACTTACTCGGTTTCACAAAAGCAAAATCTCAAAATGTTACTGACCCATGAAATACTTGTCATACAAGTGACATTTGTTTCAATAGCAGGGAAAGAAGCGAAACGGCAGTTAAATGCTGGAAAAGTAATAAATAATGGATGATATTATACAATGGTTGTGGTATAGAAAGGGTGGAGTGAAATAGACAATGAGAGTTTGAGAGAAAGAGAGGAACAAAGTGGGAGTGGAACACACATGACAGTGGCAGAAGAGTGCAAAGAAAATAGTAAAAGACAGTTCCGTTAGGAGAAAAATCCACAGAAGTATAAATTAGTATGAGTGAGAACCAGTTATAATCAGAGACAGTCAACAACAATGGCAACAAAGAAGAGAGAAGTTAACAGTAGTGAGAAGACATTTGCAATTGAAAGGATAGAATGAGACATTAGCAGTAAGAGGGAGGCAGTGGCAGTGGCAGTGGCAGCGGCAGTGAAAGGAGATAACAGCAGGAGGACAGAAGGAAGGGAACTATGACTATGAGACAGGGGACAGTTAGAGAGATAGAGAGAAAATGACAATGATTGATGGGTATAAGCGACTTGGTGTGATGGCTAGTGAGTGTAAGCAAGTTACAGTTAGGGGAGCTTGTGGGAGTGAGAGGTGAGGTGCATGTGAAACGACAAGGATATGTTCAAATGCCAAAATTTTTGGGAAAATTTTTAGAAGTGGTGCGGAAGATAGAATGTGACAGCTAGTTCAAAAATGGCTGTGAGCACTATGGGACTCAACTTATGTGGTCATTAGTCCCCTAGAACTTATAACTAGTTAAACCTAACTAACCTAAGGACATCACACACATTCATGCCCGAGGCGGGATTCGAACCTGCGACCGTAGCGGTCACACGGTTCCAGACTGCAGCGCCTAGAACCGCACGGCCACTTCGGCTGGCTGTGGCAGCTAGTACCCAACTTTTTAATCAGTTTATTAAACAGGAGCATATTTGCCTTTTTGTGCCCAGATAGGAGCATTTTTCTGTTGGCAAGTGTTTTTGTTGCCCTCGTATTACCCCGGTCTATGCTTCAAAATAAGATGCACCATTTTCATCTAGAACTCCAAACTGAGTTTACATATTACTCAGAGGGAATTCATTGCCTCCCGGTTTCTTAATTTTTCACATGTCTACCTGGTTGTCCAATTATATTTTGTGACTTTCTCTCTGTCCACCAGTGTCATTTTGAAGTCTGTTTTGCACCAGCACACTAAAAGGTACGCATGATAATGAAAATGATTCTCCTGACAAGAGTCTACTGCTCTCTTTTGCAAGTACCCCCATGGTTTCAAATTAGTTCCTTAATTTCACCAATTTAAAATTACTTAGGACACTCTATGATAGGGGGTTATATCAATTTATTTTCCAATATGATACCAATGTACACTAATACATATGTGGGCACACTCAGATAACTTCATCAAACCATTCAAATAAAAATTCTTTAATTTCAAATCCAACCAAGCATTCACTGCATCATCATTGTAAAATCATTGTCCATTGCGGTCATTTTCAGGTTTGGAATAAGAAAAGACTTATGGAGCCAAATCTGGTGAATGTGGCAGATAATGTAAAAATTCAAACCCACTGTCACAGTGTTGCAAGGGCTTTGTGTGCTGATGCATTGTCCTGATGGAAAAGAACTCCATGTGCCAATTATCCACACATTTTTCCATTATCTGTTCTCTCAAATGGTGCAGGAGGGTGCAATAGTATGATCCACTGATAGTTGCACCCTTTCGCAAGTAATCCGCCATGTTTACCCCTTCTGCATCCCAGAAGACCAATGCCAATAAGTTACTGGCTGATTTTTGCACCTGGAATCTTTTTGGGGTAGGGGATGAAAGATGTTACCATTGTTGTGACTGCTGTTTTGTCTTGGAATCAAAGTGGTGAACCAACATTTTGTCCATTATCACATTCCTTGCAAGAAAGCTGTCTTCATCCACTTCAGATTGGTGGACGATTTCTTCATAATGCTGCACATGTTCCCACCTCTGATCTGCATTCAAGTCTTCCAGGACCAACTGAGATGAAACTTTGCATTCCCAAAATATGAACAACAATGTTGTGAGCATGCCCATGAAAGATTCCAAATGTGGTTTCAGTGTGCTGCAACATTGTTCGATGATCCTACAAAATCTTACCATGGATTGCAGTCACTGTTTCATCAGTGGCAATGGCGATAGGTCTTCCACTGCTTATCATGTCTTCAACACTCATTCTTCAATGTTTGAAGTTGGACACCCAGTTTCTCACTGTTTCATAAGATGGAGCACTGTCCTTACGTTTATTCCACATGTCCTCCATAATTTCCTTGGGTGTCACTTCCTTCAAATGAAGATACTCAATCACAGCACAGTTCCTTATTCTCTCAATATTTACCATTTTGCTTACACTAAGATATAAAACACATCCAAGTGGCAAAACTAACGAAGCTGGAGATGCGAAATTTGACTTGCATACCCAGAAAGGGTCACCATAAAAGTAGGTGGTGGTATTTGTGCATGGCAATATGGTAAGTAACTCAGGCTATAAACTTTTTGACCACCCCTCATATATCTTGCTGTAAACACTGACTCCCCCACTGCTGTCGTAGTATGATCCTGGGGATGAACGGACTAAGATAACGTACAGATCTGGATGATACTCCACAATTGGACCAAAGTAATCCTGAATTCGGTTACGGTTATTCTCACTTCCAGAATGTGCCTCTGCCATCCTGTGACTATAAGAAATCTTTTTAGGTCATTTGTTTGCCCCCATAAGATATTTATTCTCTCATATTAGAATTACTACATTGGATCATTTAATGTGTTTCTCAGTATAAGGGCCTTACAATGCCTGATTTCCCTGACCTCCTATGTCACACAGTTTCATCAAATAAAAGAACGTTTGTGCATTTTGGATGCTGTGTAATGTAGCAAGTTGTGTTTCCACTGGCAACTCTCATTTGTGGCTGTTCTGAGGTACCAACTGTAACCTAAGACCTGACACTTTGGACGACATGACTACAGAACTCTCTTCAGATGCAGGGGCAACTGTATTGGGACAGGACAAGAGATTCCCAGTGAGACTGGCCAAGGCCTATGAAGGTTATGCGTAAAAGATGTGAAGATCACAGAACTAATGGCAAAGATAAAAGCTTTCTGTCGTTTAAGCTCGAATTGAGATAGAAAAAATTTAGTTCTGTTGGAGGGGATAAAAAGAATCAAGGTAGAGTTAAAGACAGCAGTTTGGATAATTCCCTTATTTTTGAGCAAAAAAATGAATACAGCCTGTTACCTGGTTGAGGGCAGGAAACTGACTGAGCTCTAGAAGAAAGTAGGGTGCAGCATACTATTAAATTTTTATTATGATTCACATCAGAAATGAGGTGAGCAGGAAAAGCTAGATCTCACTGCTAGGTAGCAATCAATTGGGAGGCATACATTTGTGTGCGTTTGAGAGAGAGAGAGAGAGAGAGAGAGAGAGAGAGAGAGAGAGAGAGAGAGAGAGAGAGAGAGAGAGAGAATAAAAGGTGTCTTGTGAACAGAGGTATATTGCAATTGCACCTTTGGTTAAAATCGCTGTATGCAAGGTAACATAGCTTAAACAATGTTCATACATCTGATCTGGCATAACGTGAACCCAGTTTGACAGTTGAATGACAGTTCTAAAATTGAGTGGCCTAAAACACATCTTCAAGACAGGATGCTGTAGTACAGAATAATGTAATGCTCTGCAGGCACTGTGCTGTGAGTTGTCCTGAGGCTGCAAGCACTATTCTGTCTTGAACAAGTGTGGTGTCCATCCCTATCAGTTTACATACATGAAAAATAACAAAACTTCTGACCAGTCTGCAAGCCTAATTCCATTAATAGGTATATGTTGGGTAACACACAACATTACCAAAGTTATCTAAATATTTCATTCAAATACACCGCCTTGAGGCAAGTCCAGATAAATGAATCATTATACACAAAAGAAACTTATTTGAGTAAGCTGTGATGCATCGGATTGTTACAGGCCCCAATAGTCAGTCCAGCATAAGGAAAGTACTTGTAGTTTGGAATGCTTTGGACAGTTTAAAAAAAATTCAGAATGATAGCCTTCCACAGAGTAATAGCAACACACAGGCTTCTCTGTAAAGACGTTCACATGTTTGACTCATTTGATCTCGTGAGGTAGGTGGGTGAAGCAGCAGCACCCTGTGCACAGCATTTGTCCACAATCCAATCCAGTATTTTTCCTGTGACCCTGCTTGCACCTACATCTGCATCTGACACATACATACCCCCCATTTCCCCCCCTCCCTCCACTCTGTCTATGTCTACCTCTACCTCTACTTCTACCTCCACCTCCCACACTTCGACCACCTTACACTCAAACCTCTACATGTACATTTCTTCCACAACTCTTCCTTTCCCTCTCTCCATCTCATCCTCCCTGCCGCTGCCTGCCCATGTACTGCCCCTCCAGCAGCCAAAGAATTGAATAAAGAGACTGATACTACACAGTCATGACATGCCAGCTGTGCTATCTGCCCACATCTCAGCGTCAGTGTCAGCTAGGGGTTTCGAACACCCACACCGCAAATACCTGTGAAGCTTGTTGTTGGTGTGCCAAATGTGGTTGGAACTGATCCAGGGGTTTTGGACATCATGTAAGTTTGCATCATGTTGCCTTATCTTTGACTGAGAATGTGTATTGGCGATATAAACCTAACTCAGTCTGCAGCCTAGTTAGTGGTCACATTTGAAGCCACCAAACTTGCCAATAAGTCAAGCTGTTGAGCTAGTTCAGTGGTAAATATAAGTACACACTTCTGACCTTGAAATGGTCATCTAAATCCAGTTGGTTCTCATACTGAAGTAAAATTTCAAGATAAGAAAGCTGACAATACATGTAGATACATACAGAAACCCAGTTGATAAATTATTCAGTGGCACACATTAATCAGTCAAGTTGTATGTTCACAAGAAGCTAGTTACATTCAGATTTTCCTAATTTTTCTTTTTTTTTCTGGTTGGAGTCAGAGAACTATTATAAAGCAGAGAGATTTATTATATCTTCAATGAGATTGGAATAGACAGCTGAAACAACATTCTTTTCACAAAGTGACCATGTAAACTCCAGTTAGTGACCGACTTCTGCATGTGCCCTCTCCCATCACCATAGTGATATCACGCATTTCAGGTGTGAAGCAGAGAAGACAGCCACCAAAACAACTGCATGCCAAAGTGCTGAACTGAAAGCCCAACAGGTTCTGTCTCTATTTCTATGATCATGATTAGGGACTAATGCATATTTAAGAATATTCCTTGTACTGAAAATTGAAAAGCTCAATGGCCAGGTGTGATATGCTGTTTCATAGAAACACCAGTGGTTACACTGTAAACATTACAAATAGATAAATTAATTTGTTTTTGATTATTATATGCTGTAAAACAATTTCTGATCAGGTTAATTTCATTGGCTCTGTCCCAAAAATGAAGGAATGCAAATGAAAAGACAGCACATGACAGCAGACAGAATGCGATTTTCTGCAGAGAAATTTTTTAAGCCATGAAGAACACATATCTTCAAATCCAGAAAATGGACTGTGCAGGTCAACTGTGCATAATGACAAAAAAAGTTTGGTTCAAGAAGCCATTGAGAAATGAAACCAGTAAATTTGTGCAGTCCAGTTTCATGCCAGCATCTGTGATGATGAAAGAATGAGGGGGAGTTGCCGTTAGAAAATGTAAAATGGATCACAGAACACTAACACAAACTTCTAGAATATGCCATTTGTAAGCAGAACTGCCATTCGCTCTATAATATGGGGAAGTGGTTGTAAAATTCTAATTATTCCCTCAAAAACTATACTCTTCTTGGTTCTATATTTACCACATAGTCTGAAGAAGACACAATAGCTTTAGTGTCTTAATCAGCTCTACCAGTGTCATTCCTACTATTATTGCTCATCTCTTTTGACTTATTGATCACTGAAAGTGCAAAAAACATGTTCAGAATCTGAAGCAGCAGCATCTTACTTACTTGGAATCCATTCGTCTGCAGAATTTTCTTCTCCGACATCCGTAGTTTCAACAGTAGACAGTTACTTTATGGTATAGTCTTCTTTGATTTGTCACTTAATCTGCTGTATTCGGATTCAGAGAATCCTTGTATACTGTCCACAAGAGTAGCCAGCAACAATTCGACTATGTTGTTGTAACGATTTTGTACATACACAGTTGTGCATGTACAGTAACTTACTTGGGTTACAGTGCTGAACTGACTATAGAACAAGGCTTTTTTTTGTGTGTTTAGGCAGAAAGGTTGATGCAACATATTTTTTCGAATTACATATTCCTTGACAGATACCTCAGTTGTAGAAGTCTGCATTTTGATCATTCGGAAAATGTTCCACCCTAAAAATTGACTCTGTTCCATTTGAAAAATCGCTGCAACCCAATGGTTTCTATGTCTGAGGAAAAAATCACTAAGTGGAGAATATGGGGATGAGGCAAAATTTGTTAGCTGAAAGAGACGACATGTCTGTTCTGTACAGAATGAGCTGATACATTGTCATTGAGCAAAAATATGACCTCATTAAGCTTCTTGTGACACTTCACCCTGACAGCCTCGCATTACCTCATTTGGAGATTTCACCAGTATGTGGAGGTTTTCTCCTTATCATTATAATCTGATAGCAACACACAATGGCACTTCCAAAGAACACTCTGCATCAACTTACCTGATGATGTTTGCATCTTTGCTTGTTTTATTGGTCTTGAATCCATGTTTACCCTGCTTTCTATGCTCCTTACTTTTGGGGTAATGACTGGAAGTGGTGCAATATGCCTTCACCATGCACTGTATGGTGGTGTGTGGATTATGTGCTTCAGTTTGGTGGGCTTTTTCAGTAAGTGTTCTTCACACTATAGCAGCCAGAGACTGTGTGTGTGTGTGTGTGTGTGTGTGTGTGTGTGTGTGTGTGTGTGTGTGTGTGTGTGTGTGTGTGTGTGTGTGTGCGTGCGTGCGTGCGTGCGTGTGGTGTGTGGGCTAATATAATGTGTTCTAATACAATTTCTCAGGTCCTGAAATGAGATCCATTGCATGTAAAAATTTTGTTCTCCACACCTAGAACAGCTTTTTGCCACCCTCCAAATATCTGCAATATTCTTGTCAGACCCTGTGCTCCTTTTGCACCCATCTCCCTACCCAATGGCTCCTACCCTTCAACTGCCCCAATGCAAGATGTACCATGCCACATGCACCCTCCTACCATCAACTGTTCCAGCCGACACATGTCATACACAAACTGTTACGTAAATACTGTTCGGCCTTTTATCAACAAATTATCAATTAGGATGAATGGGAGTAGGTAGAGGGTGTATACTGACAACACACAATATAATGTTGCAGAGCATGTGCTACAACATCACAGTTGTGACCTCCGTGCCTGTTTCACCACATGTACTGTTCGGAATCTTCCCCCAAGCAACAGTTTCTCAGATTTCTGGGGGGGGAAACTAGTGCCAAAACACGTCCTTGGTTCTTACCACCCACCTGGCATTAATTTACGTTAATTTCTTCTGTCTTGGCATTTCTTCACAGTAAGTTCTCCTTCTGTCACTCAGTTTAATTTTCTACATCTTTCATTGTCTTACCTGTCTATTTTTCACTGCACCATCTGACCTCTGTTACATACAATCCACTTATCTTTTTACTCTTATTAACTCATGTGTGATGTTTAATCAGTAATCTGCATCTTGCATATTATCCAGTCTTCCACCTTTTAGCTCCAAAATTTTTAAATCTCATACAATGCAGTCCCCAGCAATCAGTCTTTCCTTTTCACCCTATGTGGTAAGTCTTTCCTGACCCACAGTTCCAGTTGACCTTCCCAAAATCTACCTTTTTTTCTAGACCTCTCCTCCCCTGCAGGTTCGGGGGTTAGAATAGGCCCGCGGTATTCCTGCCTGTCGTAAGAGGTGACTAAAAGGAGTCTCAACTGTTTCGGCCTTTAATGTGATGGTCCCCATTGGGGTTTGACCTCCTTTTTTCCAAATTCAACAGAAGTACGAGCCTTCTGGGAAGGACACCTTACGTGGTGCACCATGCGTCCTCTGTGCCCTAAGACCTTGGCACTCGTTATCGTCTTGGCGTCGTAACTGCACCCTCCATCCCTCACTTTGGGCTTACACAGCTGATGGATTGTGTAAGTTACGCCCTTATTGCGTCACCATCTCACCCACGATCACTATGGACTACCCATGGCACCCAAAATCCAGCACGGTAGCCAGCCCGTTGTGGTGGGGTCGTCATGTACCCTCTAGGTTGTAGCCCCCAGACAACACAGGGATCGTACTGCCGATGCCTGAGCTGACACCTCCCCACGTAAGCCAAGGAGTAGATGCCCGTCTGTCTGGGGCATCAGGACTCCCGGCAATGGCCATCCTGCCAGGTGGCCTTTGCTGTGGCTGGGTGGCGCCCGTGGGGAGAGCCCCTGGTCGGAGTGGGTGGCATCGGGGCAGATACCCCGCAATGAAGCGGGTAAAGTCTCAATCCGGTGGTCGCACGACCACCTCTGCACAGTCAAGGGCGTTACTCGCCTGTGCGAAGCTTGGTGACATACCCATCACCGTCACTCCCCATAAGTCACTAAATTTGGTCCAGGGGATTACCTTTCATAAAGATCTTCTGCTACAGTGTGATGACGAGCTACGGGAGAACTTGGCATGATGAGGTGTACACTTCATTTGTCGTGTCTTTAGGCGACCCAAGGATAATAGGATCGCTACCGGTGCTTTCATCCTGGCCTTTGAGGGCGACTGCTTGCCTGAGAAGGTCAAGGTCATGATCTACCAGTGTGATGTCAAGCCCTATGTCCCGCCCCCTATGCGATGCTTCCAGTGCTGGAAATTCGGACACATGTCCTCCAGATGCACTGCCAGCCCCACGTGTCGAGATTGTGGACGACCTTCTCATCCCAATGCTCCGTGTGCATCGCCCCCCACCTGCGTTAACTGTGGGGAGCATCATTCTCCCTGCACACCAGACTGTGCATTCTACCAACGAGAGCGGAAGATACAAGAAATTAAGACCCTGGACCGTTTAACTTACCAAGAGGCGAGGAAGAAATTAGAACGGCTCAACCCCACACCTATGTTGAGGAGTTATGCTGCTGTAACACTGCCGCCACCACTTCCTGCAAAGATTCCTTTCACAGTTGGTCCACCGAACAGTCACGTTACGCCACTCTCTCTTCCACTGCTCCCAACACACCCAGTTTGGGAGCAATGCACCCCGAACACCGAACAACTGGGGACATCAGTCCCCACCTCTCAGCCGGAGAGGCGACAGCCCTCTCTGGCTTCTCAGCCGAAGAGGCGACAGCCCTCTCTGGCTTCTCAGGCGGGGACGCACGGGCCTCCTCCAGCCTCACTTGTTTGGAAGGGATCCCTTGGGAGAGTCCCTTCCAAGGACTTCCCCAGTGTCTCACAAGACACTAGCCAGTGGCTGAAGAAGCCACCAGCTGCTGGTCGAAGGGCTTCACGCTCTTCGTCTGCTCCTGATAATGCGTCAGGAAAGCCCTCCCAGCATGTAAACCCTCCTCCAAAAGACAAGAGAGAGAAGAGGAAGCTCTCTAAGAAGCCTAAGGACCCAGTGGTTCCAGCGCCACCGCTTTCTGTCAGCTCAGCCTCTGAGGATGAGGTCGAGCTCTTTGCGTCCCCTGATGACCTAGATTTCGCCGTCTCCTCAGAAATGATGGACGTAGCGACGTCCGTCTCCCAGTCGATGGCAGTATGTGACCTTGTGAAGTAATTTGATTTTTCAGTGCCTGCATGCCCCTACAGGACACGCTTTGTACAATCCTCCAGTGGAATTGTGGCGGTTATTTTAGCCATCTACCTGAGTTACGTCAGCTTCTAAGCATAACACCTGCTTTCTGCATTGCCCTCCAGGAAACCTGGTTCCCGGCAATGCGGACTCCTGTCCTTCGTGGATACAGGGGTTATTACTGCAACCGTAGCACTTACAATTGTGTGTCAGGTGGAACCTGCGTGTATGTCCTTACCTCTGTATATAGTGCTCCTGTGCCCCTTCAAACATCATTGGAAGCTGTGGCTGTCCGCGTAAGGACTCCCCAGGACATAACCGTCTGCAGTGTCTATATCCCTCCAGGTGGTACAGTCTCCCTGACCGAATTGGCTGCACTTGTCACCCAACTTCCCACGCCTTTTCTTCTCCTGGGGGATTTTAACGCCCACAATCCCCTGTGGGGTGGAACGAAGATTACTGGCCGAGGCAGAGGTGTCAAGAATCTCATCTCCCAACTCGACCTCTGCTCTTAAACACTGGCGCCGCCACACATTTCAGTGTGGCGCATGGCACGTTCTCGGCCATAGATCTGTCGTTTTGCAGCCCAGGGCTTGTACCATCGATCCACTGGAGAGTCCATGACGACTTGTGTGGTAGTGACCATTTTCCAATCTTCCTTTCACTACCCCAGCGTCGCTCCCATGAACACTTGCCTAGATGGGCATTTAGCAAGGCAAACTGGGAAACGTTCTCCTCTGCTGCCACTGTTGACTCTCTCCCCCACGGTACCATCGATGTGGCGGTTGGGACACTGACTGCAGCGATTGCTTCCGCTGCGGAACGTACCATTCCTCGTTCGTTAGGGTGGCCCCGGCGAAAGTCATTGCCTTGGTGGCCTCCAGAGGTCGCTGAAGCCATTAAAGAACGTCAGTGGGCTCTTCAGCGACATAAGCGGCACCCGTCTTTGGAGAACCTCATTTTTTTTTCAAACGTCTCCGTGCTCAGGCGGAAACAGGAGTGCTGGGAGAGGTACATTTCCACTATTGGCTCCCATACTTCACCCTCCCAGGTGTGGATGAAGATTCGGCGCGTCTTTAGATTGCAGCACTCTACAGGTGTCGCAGGGCTTACCCTCAACGGGCCGGTATCCACCGATGCTGATGCAATCGCCGAGCATTTCGCACAGCACTATGTTTGGGCCTCTGCGTTGGGGAATTACCCGCCTGCGTTTCGCGCGCTCAAACGCCGGGAGGAAGGCACACTGCTTTCTTTTGCTTCTCGCCACCCTGAGGCGTATAATGCCCCATTCAGTTTGTGGGAACTCCAGAGCGCCCTGGCGCAGTGCCCCGATACAGCCTCTCGGCCAGATGGCATCCACAATCAGATGATCAAACACCTGTCCCCGGACAATCAGCGGTGTGTTCCTGCCATCTTCAACTGCATATGGGGCGATGGTGTCTTTCCGTCACAGTGGCAGGAGAGTACCGTCATTCCAGTGCTGAAGCCTGGTAAGGACCCGCTTAATGTGGATAGCTATCAGCCCATCAGCTTGACAAATACTCTGTGCAAGCTATTGGAACGCATGGTGAGTCGACGGCTGTGTTGGCTGCTCGAGTCTCGGGGTCCTCTGGCTCCATGCCAGAGCGGCTTCCGTCAGGGCCGTTCCACCGCCGATACTTTGGTCTTTCTTGAGTCTGCAATCCGCACTGCTTTTTCCAGGCGCCAACACCTCGTCTCAGCCTTTTTCGATCCCTCCAGAGCATGTGACATGACGTGCTGGCACCATATTCTCGCCACGTTGCACGGGTGGGGTCTCCGGGGCTCTCTCCCCATTTTTATTCAGAATTTTTTATCTATTCGGACATTCCGCGTTTTAATTGGCACATCCCATAGTTCACTTCATATCCAGGAGAACGGCGTTCCACAGGGCTCTGTATTGAGCGTGCCCCTTTTCCTTGTGGCCATTAATGGCCTTGCAGCAGCAGTAAGGTCGTCTGTCTCACCCATGTTATATGCTGACGATTTCTGCATTTTTTTCAGCTCGTCCACCATTAGTGTTGCAGAACGTCGATTGCAGGGAGCCATACGCAAGGCGCAGGCGTGGGCCCTAGCCCATGGGTTTCAATTTTCTCCTGCGAAGAATTGTGTTATGCACTTTTGTCCTCGTCACACTGTCCATCCCCACCCTGAGCTCTATCTTCAGGATGCCATGCTCAGGGTTGTTGACACTTACCGTTTTCTGGGATTGCTGTTCGATGCCTGGCTTACTTGGCTTCCACATATTCGTCAGCTCAAGCGTCAGTGCTGGCGGCATCTGAATGCCCTCCGCTGCCTCAGCAACACAACGTGGGGTGCAGATCGTAATACGCTGCTGCAGCTCTACAATGCCCTCGTGCTGTCTCGACTGGATTATGGGATTGTGGCGTATGGCTCAGCGTCGCCCTCAGCGTTGCAACTGCTGGACCCAGTTCACCACTGTGGGATTCGACAGGCGACAGGAGCATTCCACACCATCCCTGTTAATAGCCTCCTTGCTGAGGCTGGGGTTCCTCCACATCGTATTCGGCGTCAACAGCTGTTAGCCAACTATGCTGCCCACATCCGTTGTTCACCCCGTCACCCTAACAATCATCTCCTTTTCGCTAATGCGGCAGTCCATCTCCCACACCGGCGGCCGCGATCAGGCCATACGATTGAGATCCGTGTTTGGTCGCTCCTTAATGAACTCGAGTGTTTGCCTCTTCCATCTGCTTTCCAGGTCCGCCCACATACACCACCTTGGTATATTCGTCGGCCGCAGCTTCGGCTGGAACTTTCCCGATGGCTAAAAGATTCAGTTCCTCCTGCAGTCTTGCGCCGTCAATTCCTTGCTCTCCTAGGCGCATACCATGCCTCAGATGTTATCTATACTGATGGCTCGATGGTTGATGGCCGTGTGGGGTACGCTTACGCTCATGCGGACTATGTCGACCAGCGCTCCTTGCCGGAAGGCTGCAGTGTTTACACTGCAGAACTGACAGCCATTTTTTGTGCTCTTGAGCATGTTCGTACCAGCACTGTAGAGTCTTTTGTCATTTGCAGTGACTCGCTCAGTGGTCTGCAGGCTCTTGACCAGTGCTACCCACGCCATCCCATTGTTGGTGCCATCCAGGGGTCCATTCACACTCTTGAACAGCGTGGTCGTTCGGTGGTGTTCATATGGACCACGGGACACGTTGGGATCGCGGGAAACGAACTCACTGACAAATTAGCCAAAAAGGCTACCCGTCAACTGCCATTGGAGATCGGCCTCCCGTCAACTGATCTCCGAACGGTTATGCGCCGTTGGGTGTTTGGGTTGTGGGGAGACGAATGGCGCACTCTGTCTGCACCCAACAAGCTGCGGCAGGTAACGGAGACCACAACTGTGTGGGGTTCCTCCATGCGGGCCTCTCATAGGGATTCTGTTGTTCTGTGTAGGCTCCGCATTGGCCACTCTTGGCTGACGCATGGTCATCTGCTGTGTCGAGAGGACCCCCCTCATTGTTGTTGTGGTGCGAATATGACGGTGGTCCATATATTGTTGGACTGTCCTCTTTTAACAACCCTCAGGCGAACTTTTAATCTCCAGGGTGATTTATTATCTCTTTTAGGTGACAATGTCTCTATGGCAGATCGTGTTTTAAGTTTTATTCGAGCAAGTGGCTTTTATAGGTCCCTCTAATTTTATTGCGTCACCCTCTTTTGAGCTGTATATTTTACTTAGTTTTGAGTTGTCATCCGACTCCACCCTAAACTTTCAGGCTGGGGGTTTTAACGTGTTGCAGTGTGGCTGGCTCATCCTATTATTTTCGTGATCAGCCAGCCTCATTCCTCTGCTGTACAGTTTTACTTCCTTCTGCCTTTCTTCTCTGTGTTGTTTTTGTTGCTGTGCTCCGTTTTCCATGTTTCTTTATTATTGACCTTGGGGATTTTCTTCCCCTGGAATTTTTATCTTGTGCTTCGAATGACTAATGGATGGTTTCCCTGTGCTCTGTGTGTTTATGAAACAAGGGACCGATGACCTCTGCAGTTTGGTCCCTTTAATCCTCAAACCAACCAACCAACTTTCTAGACCTCTCTAGTCCTTTCCCTTAAGCCATCTTCCTTCCCCTTCAACTGTTCTGCCTGAAGGAGGAGCTACTGGCTTCAAAAGCTTGCCTAATTACAACCTTCTTTTATGTGCATTTTCTGCCACCACTTGATTAGTAGATTTATATCTATGTAATTAGATCATTGTCATTTTCATACTGCGTGAAAGTTACTTGTTGGTAGCCAACCATTCAGGTCATGGATTACACCTGTTTCTTATAGAATCAATTTTTATTCTAGGTTTTAATGGGACTCCATATATGGCAGTACAGATTCCTTGACATACTGGTATTATAGTGGTCACAAGTCTTTAGCCAGTAGACTGTCACCTATGTAGCATACAACAGTGTTTTCTGATTTACACAGTAACATTTGGCAACTGCCTCTTAAGTCTCCTTCCTATTCATCAGGGCATTGTGCAAATTCCTCCTTAGGGTGGAGAATGCTTACATAAAACAAATGAAGAAGGATGAAAACACAGTCTTATTACTTCTAGAACATACACATCTCTGGGGATAACATATTTTATGGGACTGACAGTGAGTGCTGGATCTTCCTATAATAGTTGTATAAATCATTTAACTCCAGTGAGTACATGTTTCATTGTAGTTTCACCTTATATTTGGAAATATTTATTTTCTACATGCTTGTTTTTTCACTGAAGATGCAGCTGGAAGTGTTCTGAAATGGATAGTGTGTAAGAATAAAAGGGTTTCACAGCTTAAGCAGTTTCATTTCTCAACATGGATTGTCAAGGCTATGGTCTACATCTACATCCACATCCATACTCCACAAGCCACCTGACGGTGTGTGGCGGAGGGTACCCTGAGTACCTCTATCGGTTCTCCATTCTATTCCAGTCTTGTATTGTTCGTGGAAAGAAGAATTGTCGGTATGCTTCTGTGTGGGCTCTAATCTCTCTGATTTTATACCCATGGTCTCTTCGCGAGATATACGTAGGAGGGAGCAATATACTGCTTGACTCCTTGGTGAAGGTATGTTCTCAAAACATCAACAAAAGCCCGTACCGAGCTACTGAGCGTCTCTCCTGCAGAGTCTTCCACTGGAGTTTATCTATCATCTCCATAACGCTTTCACAATTACTAAATGATCCTGTAACGAAGCACACTGCTCTCAGTTGGATCTTCTCTCTCTCTTCTATCAACCCTATCTGCTACGTATCCCACACTGCTGAGCAGTATTCAAGCAGTGGACAAACAAGCGTACTGCAACCTACTTCCTTTGTTTTCGGATTGCATTTCCTTACGATTCTTCCAATGAGTCTCAGTCTGGCATCTGCTTTACCGACGATTAACTTTATATGATCATTCCATTTTAAATCACTCCTAATGTGTACTCCCAGATAATTTATGGAATTAACTGCTTCCAGTTGCTGACCTGCTATTTTGTAGCTAAATGATAAGGGTTCTTTCTTTCTATGTATTCGCAGCACATTACACTTATCTACATTGAGATTCAATTGCCATTCCCTGCACCATGCGTCAATTCGCTGCAGATCCTCCTGCATTTAAGTAAAATTTTCCATTGTTACAACCTCTCGATAAACCACAGCATCATCCGCAAAAAGCCTCAGTGAACTTCGGATGTCATCCAGATTGTAAAGTTTTTAAACAAGAAACTCAGAAAGTGTCTGTGGCATCTGATAATTGCATCCTGTGATGACACAATGTCATACACTACCACTAAATTTCGGGTTGTAGCAACATTGTCCTCCTTTAAATGCAGAAAATGCTACACAATTTATCAGGCCTGCAGAGATTTGCCTGGAAACAATCAAACAGTTATTATGTAATTTTATTTTTTCAAGGTGGTGATTAAAATGTCATGACTGCCTCTTCTGTGCTCGTGTCAGATACTGCTCCCTAACAAATCTTTACTAATGTACTTATGGCAGCTGACCTATTAGGGTTCAGTTTCTACTGTTACCTCAGCCAATGTGCACTTTTCTGACAACATAATGCAGTACTAAAACTGATAATAGTGCCATACTTAGCAAAAAGAAAAAGAAAAGAACCTAGGTTTTTGAGTTGTACATTTCTTCTTCCTTGGAGTAGGAAATATTGGTTAGTGAAGGTTGAGGAAAATGGGGCATCTCACTCAGATCGCAGACTGAGTGGACTGTGCTGTGAGGAGAAAGTGTCACAAAGTTTGGTTTGGTTCCATTTTTTACATGTTCTGTGGATAACTTTTGCGAGAGCTTGTCATGCTTGTGTTGGTTCAAGGTGATGGTGGTAGTGTTTAGAATTTAATGCAGGACTTTCACACAAATAAGTCTGCAAGACCTTCATGCCTCCACCTCTTCTCTCCTCACCGGCCAAATACTAACATTGAAGTTCTTCTCCACCACCAGGATTCAAACAAGTAATCCTTAGCATTGAGCTCCTACACAGATGTGCATTAGCTTTCTTGTCTACAGAGGTAAATAAATTGGATAATATTCTTACTACACATGTCTGTGAAATACATTGTGTATTGCATAGAACTGACCCAGAAAATTATTTCATTTGACACCAGTGAATGAAAGTAGGTGTTGAAAGCTTCACAAAATTAGCTTACTTCACAAAAGTCTGAAATGATGCAGAGAGCAAAGTTTCTGAAACTGAGGGTTACTGAACATCTATAACATGTGATTTCCAGTTAAAATTAAAAGGGCACTGAGGAATTTTCAATAGCTGGTTGTGCAGGTTATCTTGCCTGATGTCCCATATTCTTGATTGCTATGATGTTCTTAACTTGTACATAACTGAATGAATTGTACCTTTTATAAGCTATGTGATAGACTTTTACTAAAAATCAGTTAGTGATACCTTTTAACATTTCATTGATGGGACATGGTGTTGTAGCTTGGATTATGACTTTTGCATCATACAAAAACGGTACTCTTTCTGCTTTACCAGTGTAAAGTGGAAGATCAGTTACATGAAACAAGAACAGGAGTGGTTCTGCAGTTGAATCCTACAGGACAACAGTAGCAATTTGTCCCCTCTCCACTCAAGATGCTATCATGATGAATCTTCTATCTGACACAGTATTTTGCATCCTTTTGGTTAAGTAAGAAGTGGACCACTTACTCATTGTACCTCAAAAGCATCTCAATTCCTCATGTTGTTGTTGTTGTTTTCATTGTTCTTCTTGTTCTTGTCTTGAGTCCGAAGACTGGTTTGTTACAGCTCTCGATGCTAATGCAACCTACATCCTTCTGAATTTGCTTGTATTCATCACTTGATTCTTGGTTCCCTTCCCAGATTATTACCAGCCCCCTCCCCCCTGCTTCCCTCCCCACCATACTGGAGACACCTTGATGACCCCAAATGTGTCCTATCAACTCATCCCTTCTTTTGGTCCAGTTGAGCCCCAAATTTGTCTCCCCAAATACGTTCAGTACCACCTTATTAGTTACATCATCCACCCACCTAGTCTTCAACATTTTCTGTAGGACCACATTTCATAACCTTCTCTTCTCTTTTTTTCCCAACTGTTGATGGTCAATGTTTCACTTCCATACATGGCTGCACTCCAGACACATAGTTCCAGGAAAGACTTCCTCACACTTTAAGCTATGTTCAATGTTAACAAATTTCTCTGAAATGCTCATCTTGCCATTGCCAGTCTACATTTCATATATTTTGTATCCTCTCTACTTTGGCCACCATTAGTTACATTGCTATCAAAATGGAAAACTCATGGAGTACTATAGGTGCCTCATATCCTAATCTGATTCCCCTTAGCATCACCTGATTTCATTCAGCTACCGTATTTACTCAAATCTAAGCCGCACTCGAATCTACTGGTGTGGTACATAGAGGGATCAGGAGTATCCCCCTATTCTTCACATAATTCTGGACCTGAAAACTTCATAATTAGGCAGTTATGGGGTGAATCTAGCAATTTGTGTGACGCTATCCAGTAAGTGAAACTAACCTGAAAAAATACCTACTATTATCTTTGTATACATTCCATATCCCATGTTAATCCTATTTGGTAAGAGTCCCACACAAATGAGCAGTATTTGGACTTGAGATGGACTCATCAATCGTACGGTGTCTCTTTTGCAGACTGACTCCATTTTCCTAGTACCCACTCAATGAAGTGACATGTACCATGTGCCTTACTTATTATTAAGCCTAATGCCCATTCCACTTGATACCCCCAATGAACTGCTACACTCAGATATTTTGTCTGAGTTAACTGAAGGCTGTTTTCTGTAATGAATGTCACAGTCAAAGGATACAACATTTTGTTTTGTGCAGGACACTGTTTTACATTTCTGGACATTCATTACAAGTTACCTGTTGTTGCAATGCTCTGAAATCTTGCCTAGATATTTCTGGATATTTGTGCAGCTTTCTCCAGACAGTACTTATAGATAACTGCACCATCAGGTTACTAGTTCTAATGTCTTCCATGTCATCCATACACAATACAAGCAGCAACAAACCCAACACACTTCCCTGGGGAAAGCCTGAAGTTCCTTATAATTCTGTTGATGCAACTCTCCATTCTACATAACATGCCCCTTCTTTCCTACCTACATATCATCAATGCAGAAACAAGTTTTGTTTAATAACCCCCACTGTCACACTTTCATTAATAAACATTCATGGTGTAGAGAGTCAGATGCTTTTCAGAACTAGAGATACACTGCATCTACATCTACATTTACATCTACATGGTTACTTTGTAATTCACACTTAAGTGCCTGGCAGAAGGTTCATCGAACCATTTTCATACTACTTCTCTGCCATTCCACTCTCGAATGGCGCGTGGGGAAAAAGGAACATATAAATCTTTCCATTAGAGCTCAAATTTCTCTTATTTTATTATGATGATTGTTTCTCCCTATGTAGGTGGGTGTCAACAAAATATTTACGCAATTCAGAAGAGAAAGTTGGTAATTGAAATTTTGTAAACAGATCTCGCCGTGAAGAAAACCGCCCATGTTTCAGTGACTGCCACCCCAACTCGCATAGCATATCAGTGACACTCTCATCACTATTGCATGGTAACTCAAAACGAGTTGCCCTTCTTTGTGTTTTTCTGATGTCTTTCATCAATCCTACCTGGTAAGGATCCCATATTGCTCAGCAATATTCTAGCAGAGGACGGACAAGTGTAATGTAGGTTTGTTGCATGTCCTAAGTGTTCTGCCAGCAAAGCGCATCTTTGTTTCACCTTCCCCACAATATTATCTATTTGGTATTTCCAATTTAAGTTGCTTGTAATTGCCATAGTCCCTGGCTTTCAGGACACAATGTAACAAAAGGAGAAATTGATGTTATCCCCATCAACCAGTGTCCATATAATGATGGTGCTGAGTTCATGCTCTTTAACTCAAACATGACATATCTCAGTGTTCTACAACAGATGGGTATTGGTTGATTGGATATAAGTTTTGTAAGTCACATATGCTACCCTTCTCAAGACAAATTTTACCTGTGCTTTCTTTCACTAGCTGATTACATGTTTTTTGTTCAAGGGATCTACAGTATATAACAACTAAAACAGGAGCTTACTCAGTTGTGAATTTTGTACCAAATCTTACAAGAATTCCACTGAGTTCTGGAGTTTTGTTTGGTTTACTACCCATTTCCCATTCCTTTCATGCATAAGTCTCTGGATACTAATGTTGGTGCTACTAACAGTGTTCATGTATGAACAGAATTAACATTGGTTTTGTGGCAAGTCTTTCAATAACGTTTGACTGTGGTAGTTTTTGATGTCAGCATGTCTCTGTTTATAGCTCTAAGCTTTGTTCTACATGTTTTTATGCAGTAATCTGTTAGTTTTGAAGTTTTCCCACAGCGGCGCCATACCATCAAGTCCCTCCTGTGGGTCCGGGGGTTAGAATAGGCCCGAGGTATTCCCGCCTGTTGTAAGAGGCAACTAATAGGAGTCCATCCCCTGCAAGGGGGTAGTTAGCGCCTGCGTCCGGAGACGGATGGTTCCACGACCCATGTTTGTGGTCTTTCCGGTTTTTCACTTCTCGTTTCTTCCTTCCTTTGGTTGGTTCCTTTCTTTGTTCTTCTCCATCTGACTGTCTTCCTTACTCTTTCCCTTGCCTCCTACTCCTTGCCTCCTTCTCCTTGCCTCCTTCTCCTTGCCTCCTTCTCCTTGCCTCCTTCTCCTTGCCTCCTTCTCCTTGCCTCCTTCTCCTTGCCTCCTTCTCCTTGCCTTCTCTGGTCTCTGCCTCGGTGTTTGAGAAAGTCTGTCCTCTCTCTCTTCCTTTTCCTCTTCTTCCTTCCTCCCTGTGCGCGCCTGAAGGCCGACCCATGCATTCGCACATGTAGCCGGTGATGGGGTAACGTGTAATTCCCCGCCCTGGGTAGACAAGTAAGGCACGCACGTACCCCCTGGTAAAGGCCAGGCCCGGGGAGGGGTGATTGCCTGAGCTGATATCTTCTGACCATGCCGATTGGTCCCTCCGTCTGTTTCTCAGGAGGTGTGACCTTAGGTGTAAACATTCACCTAAGATGGGAGTGCCCTCTGAGAGGGTCCCCATAAGGAAGGAGAATGCCATCGGAGACGCTGGCACTCATGGGGGATTCCTCCGCAATGGATTTCTCTTCTTCTCTCTCGACTTCTGCCCCCAAACGGAAACATGACCAACCACCAGTGACAAAAGTACTACCGCCTGCCCCACAGTTCCTCGTCGTTTCTCGATCTGAGGACGGAAAGGATTTTTCCTCTGTCAACCCTTTCGTTATCCAGAAGGGCGTAGATGCCATAGCCGGATCTGTCAAGTCGTGTACCAGGTTGCGTAATGGTACCTTGTTATTGGAAACTGAGAGCACCTTTCAGGCACAGAAACTGCTTTGAGCCACACTCCTGTACATGTTCCCTGTCTGGGTGGAGGCTCACCGAACTTTGAATTCGTCTCGTGGTATGGTCTATACTAGATCCCTCGACGGATTGACTGACGAGGAGATTCAGTCTTTCCTCGCTGAGCAGGGCGTGACGGCTGTCCATAGGGTCATGAAAAAGGTCAACAATGACCTTGTACCGACCCGGACACTTTTCTTGACCTTTGATAGTGTTCAGCTGCCATCGCGCATCAAAGCGGGCTACGAGGTTATTTCTGTTTGCCCCTATGTCCCGACACCTACGTTCTGCTACCAGTGTCAGCATTTTAATCACACTCGCCAGTGTTGTTCCAATGCGGCTCAATGTGTCACTTGTGGCAGGGATACCCATGAGGGTGACTGTCCACCTCCGTCTCCTCATTGTGTGAACTGTCAGGGTGACCATGCAGCATCCTCCCGCGACTGTCCCATCTATAAGGAAGAACGCTGTATCCAAGAAATTTGGGTCAAAGAGAAAGTGTCCACCTCAGCTGCTCACAAGCTGTTTGCTAGTAGGAAGCCCACGCTGCTCCGAGCGGGGAAATACAGTACTGTCCTTGCCTCTCCTCGGACTACCAGGGAGGTGGCAACCCAGACATGCGATCTGACCTTCAGCACCGTGGTCGTCCGTTCGGCCAGTGCTAAGATCGAGCGGTCGACATCCCCTCTTCCTCCCATCACCCCACAGACACAAGCCCTTTCATCAGCTTCTGCTAAGACGAAGACCCAGATGTCAGATGCGCGGGCCTTCAAGAAGGAACCGTCCCGTGCAGACTTCCTACGTACCTCGACCTCCCAGCCATCGACCAATACTTCCACCAAACGACCTTCCAAGAAGGCTCATAGGAAGCAAAGTTCTCCTTCTCTGCCATGGCGCATTTCTTCTCCTGCGCCACGCAGCGGTTGCCGCCCCAGGCCGTCATCCATTTCGCCTGGCCGCACTGCTGGTAGCCGAACATCTGGCCGTTCACCGGCGGAGGAAGCTCCCCCTCCCGGCCATCTTGGTAGATGGCCGATGAACCTATAGAATCAATGGACGATGACTGTCCGCCTACTGATAGCGGCGGCAGTGCTTGCTCGAAGCCAGGCCCTCAGCGGCCTTCGAGGTGATCCCTTCTTTCATCTTCCTTTTCTTCTTACGATGGCACTTATTCACTGGAATATTCACAGCATTCGCTCCAACTGAGAGGACTTGAAGTTGCTGTTCCGCTTGCACCATCCGCTCATTGTAGCCCTCCAGGAAACGAAGCTACACCCATGCGATCAAATTGCCTTGGCACACTACACCTCTGTGCGTTTTGACCTACCCCCTGTGGTAGGTATTCCGGCTCATGGAGGGGTTATGTTGCTGGTCCGGGATGATATTTACTATGATCCCATCACATTGCACATCGGCCTGCAGGCAGTTGCCATCAGAATTACTCACCCCACTTTTACATTTTCCGTTTGTACCGTTTACACTCCGTCGTCTGCCGTTACCAGGGCAGACATGATGCAACTTATTGCTCAGCTACCTGCACCATTTTTGTTAACTGGAGACTTCAATCCCCACCATCCCCTTCGGGCTCTCCGGCATCCTGCCCGAGAGGCTTCCTGTTAGCTGACATTTTCAATCAGCTCAATCTTGTCTGCCTCAATACTGGCGCCCCTACTTTTCTTTCGGACACATCTCACACCTATTCCCATTTAGACCTCTCTATATGTACTACCCAACTTGCATGCCGGTTTGAGTGGTATGCACTTTCTGATACATATTCGAGCGACCACTTCCCGTGTGTTATCCATCTCCTGCAGCATACCCCCTCTCCGTGCTCATCTAGTTGGACCATCTCCAAAGCAGACTGGGGGCTCTTCTCTTCCAGGGCGACCTTTCAGGATCAAACCTTCACAAGCTGCGATCGTCAGGTCGCACACCTCACGGAAGTCATTCTCACTGCTTCTGAATATTCCATCCCTCACCCTACTTCTTCTCCACGTCGCCTACCGGTCCCCTGGTGGACCGCAGCATGTAGAGATGCTTTACGTGCTCGTCGACGTGCTTTACGCACCTTTAAACGCCACCCTGCAGTGGCGAATTGTATCACTTATAAACGATTACGTGCACAGTGTCGTCGTATTCTTAAAGAAAGCAAGAAAGCCAGCTGGGCTGCTTTCACAAGCACCTTCAACAGTTTTACTCCTTCTTCTGTTGTCTGGGGTAGCCTGCGCCGGCTATCTGGCACTAAGGTCCACTCACCAGTTTCTGGCTTGACTGTCGCGAATGACGTCCTTGTAGCCCCTGAGGATGTCTCCAATGCCTTCGGCTGCTTTTTCGCAGAGGTTTCGAGCTCCGCTCATTACCACCCTGCCTTCTCCTCCGCAAGCAGGCAGAGGAGGCTAGGCCACCTAACTTCTGCTCCTAGAATCGTGAAAGTTATAATGCCCCATTCACCATGCGGGAACTCAAAAACGCACTTGCCCGGTCACGGACATCCGCTCCAGGGCCTGATTCTATTCATATTCAGATGCTGAAGAACCTTTCTCCTGTGGGTAAAGGTTTTCTTCTTCGAACTTACAATCGCATTTGAATTGAGGGACATGTTTTCGCATGATGGCGCGAGTCTATTGTTGTCCTGATTCCTAAGCCAGGGAAGGACAAGCACTTGCCTTCCAGTTATCGACCCATCTCGCTTACCAGCTGTGTCTGTAAAGTGATAGAGCGAATGGTTAACTCTCGTTTGGTTTGGCTGCTCGAGGCTTGACGCCTACTTACCAATGTACGATCTGGATTTCATAGGTGCCGCTCTGCTGTTGACCATCTGGTTACCTTGTTGACCTTCATTATGAATAACTTCTTGCGGAAGTGCCCGACCGCAGCTGTGTTCTTTGATTTGGAGAAGGCTTACGACACCTGTTGGCCGGCGGACTTTCTCCACACCATGCATACATGGGCTCTTCGCAGTCGCCTCCCTCTTTTTATTTGTTCCTTTTTAATGGATCGACAGTTCAGGGTACGTGTGTGTTCTGTCCTGTCAGACACCTTTCGCCAGGAGAATGGTGTGTCACAGGGCTCAGTTTTGAGCGTCGCTCTCTTCGCCATAGCGATCAATCCAATAATGTATTGCCTCCCAGCTGATGTCCCAGGCTCCCTTTTCGTGGACGATTTTACCATCTATTGCAGCGCGCAGCGTACATGTTTCCTGGAGCGCTGTCTTCAGCTTTCTCTTGACCGTCATTACTCCTGGAGTGTCACCAACGGCTTCCAGTTTTTCTGCCGAGAAGACGGTCTGTATTAACTTCTGGCGCTACAAAGAGTTTCTCCCACCGTCCTTATGACTCGGTCCCGTTGCTCTCCCATTCGTGGAGAGAACAAAATTTTTAGGTCTTACATTTGACAGGAAACTTAGCTGGTCTCCAAATGTGTCATATTTGACTGCCCGTTGTACCCATTCTCTAAATTTCCTCCGTGTTTTCAGTGGTATGTCGTGGGGCGCGGATCGAACCATCCTACATCGTCTATATCAGTTGATCGTCTGCTCCAAGCTGGATTATGGGAGCTTCGTATACTCCTCTGCACGGCCATCCATCTTAAGCCGCCTCAACTCCATACAACATCGGGGATTACGACTTGCGATCGGAGCGTTTTATACTAGTCCTGTCGAGAGTCTTCATGCTGACGCTGGTGAATTGCCACTCACCTACCGGCGCGATATACTGCTTTGTCAGTATGCCTGTCGGCTACTGTCAATGCCCGACCACCTGTCTTATCGTTCCTTTTTTGACGACTCTCTCGACCGTCAATACGGGTTTTATGTCTCTGCCCTGCTACCCCCTGTAGTTCACTTTCGTCGCCTCCTTCAACACCTTAACTTTTCACTCCCTGCAACCTTTCGAGTGGGCGAGAGCCACACGCCACCACTGGCTCCAGGCTCAGTTTTGCGTTCACCTTGACCTCAGCTCGCTCCCAAGAGAGGTTACCCCCGGTTCGGTCTATCACTTCTGTTTTGTCGAACTTTGTTCGAAGTTCAACAATATGACCTTCATTTATACAGATGGCTCTAAGACCAATGACGGGGTCGGGTGTTCCTTCATTGTCGGGGCACAAAGTTTCAAATACCGGCTCCATGGCCATTGTTTGGTCTTCACAGCTGAACTCTTTGCCCTCTACCAGGCCGTTCTTTACATCTGCCGCCACCGACATTCTGCTTATGTCATCTGCTCCGATTCCCTGAGCGCCATCCAGAGCCTCAGTGATACGTATCCGGTTCACCCTTTCGTGCACCGGATCCAATGCTCTTTTCAGCAGCTGGTGGATGATGGTTCTCCGGTTAGCTTTATGTGGGTTCCTGGCCGTGTTGGTATCCCTGGGAATGAAGCTGCAGATGCCGCGGCCAAGGCTGCGGTCCTCCAGCCTCGGACAGCTTCTTGTTGTGTCCCTTCGTCAGATTGTAGCAGGGTAATTTGTCGGCACATTTTATAGCTGTGGCATGCCGATTGGGCTGCACTTACGGACAACAAGCTTCGGGCCTTGAAACCTCTTCCCGCGACTTGGACGTCCTCCTTCCGCCCTTCTTGGCGGGAGGAGGTCGTTTTGGCCCGGTTACGAATTGGACACTGCCGGTTCAGCCATCGCCATCGGCTGACGGCTGCGACGGTGCCGTTCTGCCCATGTGGGCAATTGCTGACGGTCCGCCACATTTTAACGTCTTGATCTTGGCCTGCCATGTACTCTAGATGCCATTTTAGTGGATGACCCATGAGCAGCTGCTCACATTCTTCATTTTATCCACTTGACAAACCTCTCTAAGGACATTTGATTACGCTGTTTTTTTAATCCTATGCCTGTTAGTCTGCCTTTTATCGTGTTTTCCCTTTTAGTTGCTGTTTTAAACTTGTGCCTCGCTGTGCATTCTTAACTAGTCTGGGCACTAATGACCATTGAAGTTGTGCGCCCTAAAACCACAAAAAAAAAAAAAAAAAAAAAAAAATCAAGTGTCCCTCCATCAGGAATGGTTCTACTATGTACATATATAACCAGCAAATGGTTGACTTTCCTTCTAAACTTCAGCCACAGCCCTTCTACATTCTCCAGCCCAGAGGTAATTCTTTTGAAATCCTCTTAGAGATATGACACGGCAGCAACTCTATCTGGTTGGTTGGATACATAGTGTTTCCTGCTAGTTCTAGCTCACCTTTGTAATTTGGGATTTGAGACTCCATGAATGCGAAGCAGTTGTAGAGACAAAAGATCATAACTGTGTAATGTCATCTAGTTAAATATATATTTTCATCATGAGTTGGCTTTTGTGGTGGTTAACAGGATGTTATATAATACTGACATATTACAAAATGATGATTTTCTCAAATGGTTGGTGGGTGTTTAAAGCTTCCCCCAGCAATGACAGTGTGATTGAGTAATTTATGTGCTAGTGAACTGTTTTCTCTGAAGTTTTTGTTAGATATGAGGTACCTTGGTGATTGCGGGAAAGTCTAAATACATGTATGTGCTCACACTAGATACCAAGTCTTGCTCAATCAATCTTGCATGCATATTCACTTCCCACTTGGCTAGGTTTGATTGTCAACTTTGACAAATATACCACCCCAAACAACTGAAATTCTAGGTTGGAATATCAACAACATTATAGAAAAGACACAATGCTACTTACCATAAAAGTGACACATTGAGTGGCAGACAGGTACAACACAATAACAGTTGCACTTAACTTTTGGCCAAAGCCTTTTCCAGAAGAGATACTGAACACACATTCTCACAAGCAAGAACATATTGCCCAGTTGTAACCACTACCTCCGGCTGCTGTGACCAGAATGTGATAATCATGTTGAATGAAAACAGCAAATCAAAGTGGGCTGTGAAAGGGAGAGGGATAGTAGTCTGCAGGTGGGGTGAGAGAAGGACGTCATTTGGTGGAGCAAGCAGAGGCTAGATGGCAGCACAATAAGGATACCAGGTGCACTATCAGACAGCTGTGGGGAAGGGAGCCTGGAGAAAAGTTAGTGGAGGAGGTGTGGAGCAGAGAAGGCGAAAAATACTGGTGGGTACATTTTCAGAGAACAACACTCTGAGAATGAGGGGACATGATAATTTCAGAAGTGGAGATTGTTTGTAAAGATAATTCCCATCTGCCCAGATAAGAAAAGCTGGTGGTAGAGTGAAGAATCCAGGTGGCCCAGGTTATGAAACAGCACATTAAGCTGCATGTAGCTTCACAGGGAGGTCCACATAACTCTTGGCCACAGTTTAGTGGTGGCCTCTCATCCTGGTTGACACCACCTATCAATATATGTGGGGGGTACCCAGAAAAAAACTGAAATAACTTTGCTGTGGGTTGAGCTTATATATGCCTAGCAGCAGAAACGTATACTACATAACACAACTCTTTGCCAGTTCAGTGCCATTTGTGTTGTTCAATTAGCTTGTTCTGTACATCTGCAGTAACTGGTTTTGCTGGCACTGTTTTGTTCTTGGATCATTTTTTATGATGGCAAGTTTAAATGAACAATGCGCAGCTGTGTAATTTTATTTTCTACTCAGTAAAAATGCTGCTGAAACTGTTTTGATGTTGAAAATGGCTTACTGAGGTGATGCTATGGAGAAACTAAAGTGTAGAATTGGATTGCTCAATTTAAAAATCGTGACATCGATTCTTGACAAACCTCATTCTGGACATCCATCATTGCCCAAATTGACAAAAATATTGAAAAAGGTAGTGTGATGTGCTCCTGGAACACTGACAGACAATTGATCAACTGTCAGAGATTAGTGGGTTGTCTTGGAACTCTGTTCAATGAATTTTAATGGACGATTTGGGAATAAAAAGGGTTGCAGCCAAGCCTGTTCCTCAGGTTCTGACTGACAATCAAAAGGAACGCCAAGTTGAAACATGTCATGTTTTGAAACAGCAGCTTGAAAATGATACAGATTTTCCGTCAAAGATCATACTGATGATGAATCATGGTGTTACGATTATGACCCAGAAACAAAGCAAGAGTCAAGCCAGTGGAAAAAGTCATCGCCACCTTGTCCAGTAAAAGTAGTGAAGTCAAATCGAACATTGACACAATGAAAATTTGCTTTTTTGATGCCAAGACCATAGCTCAATCAGAATTTGTTCCCCCAATGTCAGACTGTCAATCAAACCTTTTATTTGGAAGTGTTAAGAAAATTGCACAGTAATGTCCCAATTTGTGGCAGGCAGGAGACTGGTTCTTCCATCATGACAATGTATCAATTGTAATGGAGAGTATTTTGAAAGGAATAAGGTTGTTTTGTAAACGATTTGAAACTATATAGCATTTAAGAAATAATTCCTTTTTCTTGTGCCCCCTCAAAAAAAGCTGTGTGGTGAGCGCATCAGAGCTGTTATATGATAAGGCTATCTCTGCTTGTGGCCTGTCCTCAGTTGGGTTAGGATAGTCCTGTGACAGGTCTAGACTAGGAAGTGCTCAGTGGTTGGATAGTGCAGATTTTGCGCATAGGTCTTTCACAGGGGGGGCATGTGTTGGGGACTGGGAAGTGGTGTAGGGATGCACTAAGATGTTGCAGGGGTAGGGTGGGCAGTGGAGAACTGTTCTGGAAAGGTAGGAGGCATCTTGGGTAGGAAGTACCTCATTTCAGCGTATGAGGAGAGCTATAGCCCTTTAACAGGGCTTTGATTGTCTATCATTGTGCTGTGAAATGAGACACATCCTAACACAGATTTTTCCCAATCCTCCTAAAGTGATTTTATGTGCCAACAAAATCTCCATAACATCGTAGTCCATTCCCTTAGCACACCCAATTCCATCTCCTTTCTGCAGATATATTACCTCTGAGGTTGACCTAGGTGAAAAACCTGCCCAATCCACCAACAAAGCACTTGCAGTTCCAGTCCTGTCACAGGGTTATCACCCCCCAGCAGAGGACAGGCCACATGTGGGAACAGCCTTATCAGATACCAGCTTTGTTGTTGTCATTGCACAGCTTTTTATATTGGTAGAACTAGCGACCAGGAGTCAGCCTGAATGAATGGCCACATCCCATCTGTGGCTGAGCGATATGTGGCTCACCATGTGAAATGACATGCAACTGTCTATAACGTGCTCTATTTACTGTATGTGGTTACTTCACAACCTGTGCCGACAGGATCATGCTCTCCATCACCAGCATCCCTGCACTGGTAGTTACCCTTTCAACACTTTATCCACTCTCACAATTATCCTTTCCTCAATCTCCTGTTACCTGTTGTTCTCACACACTCTACCCAAGAGATTCTGCTGCATCTGTCCCACACCACCCTCTATTCATGTCCCCTCACCTTCATTGTGCGCTTCTCTCTGCCAGTGCACCCACTGGTCTTTCTCCCCTTCTCTGCTCCTCTTTTTTTTCCACTCCCTTTCCTCCCATATCCTTCCCCACCCACTCCACAACAGCCTCCAGGTGCTGTTCCAGCAGCCTTGTCCTGCTACCAATTAGACCCTGCACACTCTGTCAGACAGTGCTCTTCCCTCACCACATCTGTATGCTGCTATTTGACACCCTTCCTGTTGCTTTTATTTGATGTGACTGCTGAATTATGGCTGGAGCAGCCAGAGACAGCAATAATGTATGCTTGCTTGAGTGAATGTGCATTATGTTTTCTGAAGGTGGCTGTGGCTGAAAGCAAACATTCTCCATTGTGATCATCTACAGCTCAGTGTGTCATCTTCATGGTGAGTAGTGCAAATACTACCTCCATTATCCACTTCATTATTCTCTGGATTGGGTCCGATTTACCCCCGAAAGTACCGATGTTGTGAGTTTTGGATTTTGTAAGTTTCCGTCTGTACTCTCTGTACTTTGTTATATGAGCTGTACCCCTTAAAAAGAGAATATGAGGAAGGCGAGACGTGAGTAATACAATCAAAAATGGGAGTGGGTGAGAAGAGTTGGATAGAGAGATGGAGGAAAGTTGTGGTGGTGGTCGTGGTGGTGGTGGTGGTGGTGGTGAAAAAGGGGTTGTGTAAATGGAGGGATGTCGAGATGTGTTGGAGGCAAGGTCTCATTTCTGGAGTCCATAAGAACTACTGTCTAGTGAGAGGATCCAAACAGCCCATGTCTTACATCAAGCACTGAGGCTCATGGAGTACACAGACCCTCCTACCTTATAGGTTTCCATGGACTCTAGAACTGGGAAATTACCCTGCAACACATCCCTACATACCTATATCTTACAGTACTTAACCTCTGTTAGCATATTCCTACCATAATTCTTCATATCATCATTTCAATGGGTTTCACACATGTTACCTTTTTATCAAGTCTTATTATTTAGTTTATTACTTTTCTGCCTTTATTCTTCTCCCTGCCCACCCAGTGTCTCTTTCTTTTCTCACACACAAAAACACTATTATGCCTCTCCCACATAATCCATGATTACTTATCAACCTGTCATCTCTGCAGTGAACCAGGCACAGTGTTTACCAATGTACTATCTATAATGTAGTCTCTGACCACACCCCTCTCCATCCATCCCCCCCCAGGGGGTCCACAACTCTTTTGTGGATACGCGTGTAGCGAGCACGGGACCCCGAGCTAATGTGGCATTCCTTCCTTTCCGGACTGCATACCTTCCCATTCTGCATCCTTCCCCATCCCCCACCTTCGCTTCCCCCCCCCCCCCCTCACCACTGGCTCTTTCCTTCCCTTTCTCCCCCTCTGGGAGTATGGTTTGTGCCTACATCCGGAGACAGACACTCGTAAATGTACCGCATTCTTTGCCTTCCTTGCTTGTAAGTCTTCATCCTTCCTTTGTCCTTCTCTTTTCCTTACCTCTTCTCTTTACCCTTTTCTCCGCTACGGCATTTGAGACCTCTCTTCTTTCCTTTCCCTTTTTCTTTGTTCCTCCCTGTGCGTGTCTGAAGGCCGACCCACGCCTTTTTGTGTGTAGCCGGTGACGGGGTAACGCGTAATTCCCCGCCCCGGGTAGACAGGTAGGACATGTACGTACCTCCTGGTAATGGCCAGGCCCAGGGAGGGGTGATTACCCGAGCTGATACCTTTCGAAAGTGTCGATTGGTCCCTCCGTCCGTTTGTCGGGAGGTGTGACCTGAGGTGTGAACAATCACCTAAGGCGGGAGTGCCCCCAGAGAGGGCCCCCACAAGGGAGGAGCGCACCATCGGAGACGCTGGTAATCATGGGGGATTCTTCCGCAATGGTTTCCTCACCTTCCACTATGTCTGCTCACAAACATAAGTTCACTGAGTCTCAGCCACAGTCAGTTCTTCCATCGTTGCCAC
Source organism: Schistocerca americana (assembly GCF_021461395.2). Lineage (NCBI taxonomy): Eukaryota > Metazoa > Arthropoda > Insecta > Orthoptera > Acrididae > Schistocerca > Schistocerca americana. The sequence goes on from NC_060121.1 coordinate 67,052,313, forward strand.
AGTTCCTTGTTGTTTCTCGGTCTGACGAAGGTCACGACTTCTCCAGCTCAAAGATCGCCCGTTCAACCTCACCACCTTCGCCTGCCCACTCTATGGCTCACCCTTCATCGGATTCTGCTAAATCTCGAGCCCAAAAGTCAGATACCAAAACTTCGAAAAAACAGCACACTCGTGAAGATTTTTTACGTACCCCAACTTCACAACCATCGGTTCCTCCTTCTTCTAAACATCATAATACCAAGAAGGCTACAAAGAAACCCGGTTCATCTCCTTCTCCGCCTAGGCGTGTCCCATCTACAGCACCTCCTGGCGGAAATCGCCCTCTGGCGTCTTCTGTGTCGCCGGCTGATCGCTGGTGGCAGGGGCTGCTCCTGAACAACCTATGGATCAGGATCTTCTGCCTTAGGCTGAATGCCACTCCATGCTGTCGGTCGCAAGCTCTGAGCAGTCGAGTTGACAGCAACTTTGCTCACATTCTTCCATTTTCTGTTCACCCTATGTCCATTATCCACTGGAATATCCGCGGCATTCGAGCCAATCGGGATGAATTGTCGATCCTCTTACGATCCTACTCGCCGGCCATCTTCTGTCTTCAGGAAACAAAGCTGCGTCCCCATGACCGCTTTGTTCTCCCTCATTTTCAGTCCGTCCGATATGATCTCCCCTCTGTTGAAGGCACTCCAGCCCATGGAGGACTCATGATTCTGCTCCATGATACTCTCCATTATCACCCAATCCATTTAAACACTTCCTTCCAAGCTGTAGCCGTCCGTCTTTCCCTTTCTGGATACACGTTCTCTCTTTGTACTGTGTGCATTCCATCGTCCACACCAATGGCACGAGCTGATCTCCTTCATCTTCTTGGTCAGCTTCCACCCCCCTATTTGCTGGTTGGGGACTTCAATACCCACCACCCGCTTTGGGGATCTCCACATCCTTGTCCACATGGCTCACTATTGCTAGACGTCTTCCACCAAGCGGATCTAGTTTGCGTCAACACTGGGGTCCCCACATTTTTGTCTGCCTCCACGACAAATTTATCTCATTTGGACCTTGCAGTCGGTACTGTTCCTCTAGCTTGGCGCTTCGAATGGTTCGCCCTTGATGATACACACTCGAGTGACCACTTTCCATGTGTCCTTAGACTGCAGCCTCAACTACCATATAGGCGGCCGTGACGCTGGAAGTTTGCCCAAGCCGATTGGACACTTTTTTCGTCTCTAGCGACATTCGATGACCGTCGCTTTCCCAGCGTGGACGATGAGGTCACACATATTACCGACGTTATTCTTACAGTTGCGGAACGTTCAACACCTCGCACCTCCGAATTGCCCCGGTGCCCCCCAGTTCCTTAGTGGAACAAGGCATGCCATGACGCAATACGTGAGCGGCGACGTGCTCTTCGCATTTTCCGCCACCATCCTACTTTGGCCAACTGTATCCGCTATAAGCAGTTCCGTGCGCGATGCCGTCGCGTCATCCGCGATAGCAAGAAGGCCAGCTGGAAATTCTTTATTAGCTCATTTAACACCTTCACTCCCTCCTCGGAAGTTTGGAGTCGGCTTCGACGGTTCTCAGATGCGCCTAGTTTCTCCCCGGTCTCTGGGCTCACTGTCGCGCATGATACATTAGTGGACCCCGTCACAATTTCTAACTCATTGGGTCAGCACTTTGTTGAGATTTCGAGCTCTTCAAATTACCCGCCAGCGTTTCTCCCGAAGAAACGTGCAGCGGAAGTGCGACATCTAGCTTTCTCCTCTCAAAATCGCGAAAGCTACAATACTGTTTTCTCCATGCGGGAACTCCAACATGCACTCCCTTCTACTCGCTTCTCCGCCCCAGGACCGAATGGTATCCACATTCAAATGTTGCTGCATTTATCAACCCATAGTCTGCGTTACCTCCTTCGCATTTATAATCGAATTTGGACCGACAGTATTTTTCCCAGGCGATGGCGGGAAGCTATCGTCGTTCCCGTTCTGAAACCTGGAAAGGACAAACATCTCCCCTCTAGCTATCGCCCCATTTCTCTCACGAGTAGTGTCTGTAAGGTTTTGGAGCGTATGGTGAATTACCGTTTAGCTTGGTGGCTGGAATCCTGCACTCTTTTAACACCTGCCCAATGCGGATTCCGAAAGCATCGTTCTGCAGTTGACCATCTTGTTGCTCTTCCACTTATATCATGAACAATTTTCTCCGGAAACGCCAAACAGTATCAATATTTTTTGATCTGGAGAGAGCATACGATACCTGTTGGAGGACAGGCATCCTCCGCACACTGTTCTCTTGGGGCTTTCGAGGCCGGCTGCCCTTTTTCTTCCCGAATTTATGGTAGAGTGTACATTTAGGGTGCGGGTGAACACCACTCTCTCCCGTACTTTCTCCCAAGAAAACGGGGTACCCCAGGCCTCCGTGCTGAGTGTTGTACTGTTTGTCATTGCCATAAATCCAATTATGGATTGTCTCCTTCCTGATGCCTCGGGCTCCCACTTTGTGGACGATTTTGCGATCTACTACAGCTTTAAACGGACCAGCCTTCTTGAACGACGTCTTCAAGGATGTCTCGATCGCCTCAGCTCTTGGAGCATCGAAACCGGCTTCCGTTTTTCTCCCAGTAAGACCGTTTGTGTTAATTTTTGGCGACGAAAGGAGTTTCTTCCACCCTCCTTACATCTAGTACCTGTCAACCTTCCGTTTTCAGACGTCGCTAAATTCTTGGGTGTTATGTTTGACAGAAAACTGAGCTGGTCCTCCCACGTTTCCTATCTTTCAGCTCGCTGTCTGCGATCCCTCAACACCCTCTGTGTCCTAAATGGTACCTCCTGGGGAGCGGACCGAGTGGTCCTTCTCCGCCTCTATCACGCCTTAGTGCGCTCGAAATTGGACTATGGAAGCATAGTCTACTCCTCTGCTTGGCCGTCTATTCTTCGGTGTCTCGACTCTATCCACCACCGTGGATTACGATTAGTGTCTGGAGCTTTTTACACCAGCCCTGTGGAAAGCCTTTATGCTGAGACTGCTGACCCTCCGCTGTCCAATCGGCGAGCAGTCCTTCTGAGTCGTTATGCTAGCCATCTGTCTTCCCTTACTGCTAATCCAGCCCATGACATTTTTTTCGACGCCTCCTTTGATGTAGGGTATGCAGGCCGCTCCTCCTCCCTACTACCCCCGGGAGTCCGCTTCCTTCAACTGCTCCATTCTCTTTCCTTCCGCTTCCCTAAAACCTCCTTGACAATTTGGGGTACATCACCGCCTTGGCTCCATCCATGGATCTGCCTGCTCCGTGACCTTTGTCGATTTCCCAAGGATGGTACCCCTACACTTGTTTATCGTCGGGCATTTGCTGCCCTATGTGCACAAATGACAGACGCCACATTTATTTACACTGACGGCTCGAAAACATCGTCAGGTGTAGGGAGTGCCTATATTGTTGGTGTCTCCCCAAATCACTTTCGGCTTCCCGACCAGTGTTCAGTTTATACTGCGGAGCTTTACACTGTTGTCCAGGCTGTCCACTACATCCGCCGCCATCAGCGGATACAGTACGGTACCTGCCCAGATTCTCTCAGCTCTCTCCTCAGTCTCCAAGCTCTTTACCCTGTGCACCATCTGGTCCACCGGATTTAGGACTGTCTGCGCTTGCTCCACCTGGGGGGCGTCTCGGTGGCGTTCCTCTGGCTCCCGGGACACGTTGGTATCTGTGGAAATGAGGCGGCCGATATTACAGCCAAGGCTGCAGTCTCTCTTCTTCGGCCAGCTATTCAATCGATTCCCTTCGCCGATCTACGGAGCGTTTTATGTCGTCGTGTTGTTCATTTATGGCACGCGCATTGGTCGACACTTCCCCATAATAACGCTGTGGACGGTAAGACACCTTTTAATTGAGTGCCCCTATTTTAATCCGCCAGTGAAATGACGTCAGTCATTTGAAGCTTTTTTTGGGGACAACCAACCCCTTTCTGTAGTGGATTTTTAAGCCTTCCTTCTGCTTTTAGTTTCTCCAATTTTATGACTTTGTTCCCATTGCTGCTGGTTTCCATTTTCGGTTTTTTACTGTTTCCTAAGTCATGGACCGGGCGCTAATGACCATAGCAATTTTGCGCCCAAAAAAAAAAAAAAAAAAAAACCTCTCCATCCCCTCCTTTCCCTACCCTCTTCATCTTTGTATCTCCTCATCCTTACAACAATTGATTCTCATTTCAGTGATCCACACTTCGTACCTTCCTCAACCTGTATCAGTTTCTTCCATGAGGGAAGAGGTAAAAGTTGAGAAAGCTAGGACAGAACTACTTGTCTGTCAGCACTACTAATACCACCACTACTTAATGTGGGTGCTGGTCAGATTTTCTTTCATATTTTTGTAATAGTCTTGCATGCGCTTTACGTTCAGTGAAATATACTATGTAGGAAAAGGGAGGTTATGCTGATGGAAGGTTAAATGTAAAAGGGTAGGATTGTGAGACTATATGCTGACGAGCATACAGAGAGTATAGAGAGAAAACTACAAAATCCAAAACTCGCAGCAGTGCTGGGTCTGATCCAAATGACCCATAGTTGCCACTCAACTCTGTAGAGTTGTGCTATAGAGGCCCATGCAACTGCATGGCAGATGACCCAGAGGTGGGTAGTCCTCATATGTCTGTTCCTGAATTTGGCCTATTTGATGGTTGTCACCTGTATGTAAAGGAGCAATGTTGGGAATCTCAGTTAGTCAGCAATATCCCATTTCTACCTCTCCCACTTACATACCTTCAGATACTTAAAGCCAACTGCTTCTACTACTTCTCATGTGGCTACAATAAACTGCAGAATTTTAAGCTATGGCTTATTGCTATCTAATTAAACACACTGCAGTGAGGTACACGTGATGGAGGAGCTGGATGTGATTGGAGATTTAAAGCTGTTGCCCGAGTTCCCCCACACTGTACTTTCTCCTGTGTGAAATACTGCATCAGAGGAGCATTTGTGGGATGATAGGGATGCTGGTGACTCTGTTTGTGATATACCAGTATGAAATGACCAGCAGTTTTAGAGAGTTATGTGAGCAGTGCTGAGCCTTGACAGAGCTGCGTTCAAATGATTCTCAGTCCAGGCAGAAGTGTTTCCAAATTTCGGCCCCAAGTGTCAACATCACCAGTATACAGGCTGATTACGAGCTGACAAAGTTTTCAAGTTGTTGTTGTCATTTGATGGTCTGTCTGTCTTTGTGTTACCCATACCACATCAGTGTGGAGGTAAGGAGATAATGAATCCTCACTGTGTTGTCAGTAGTGCAGTTGTCAAGTAGCTCATCTTAATTGTTTTCCATGAAGTACCCATATGATCCTAGAGACAGTTACTCTGTGGTCAGCTGCATGACTCTGAAACAGTTTACATTTTATCAGTTAGAAATCTTGTATAGCTCCTCCAACATCACAGATGAATCACTACTAATCATAATTTCAAATATATTTAACATACAATAAAATATTCTAAAGTGACACTTGTATAGTGACATTAGGATATTTGTATTGACCCTAATGTGTCCCCTTCAACCTTACTGAGGTATTACAAGCTCTCCTCATATTAATTAATAATCTGCTTTCGTAGCACAGTGAGAAAGTATGATACCTGAACCAACAATAGGATGTCTGAAACCTGTTTAAAAGACATGTCAACCTCAACTGTGCTGATGGGGGTGAACTGCAAAGTTATAGCAGTTGTTTGTGAACAATCTTTATGTGCAGTACACATGTTGTACTGCTCTTGCTCAGGTATTCAAGGCTACATTCGATTGGGTTAATGTTTGCTGTACTCAAGTAGGTATGACATCTTTCTTATTTTATTATTAAAAAAGCTTAAACTACAAAAAGAAAAAGATAAAACCACTCTCAATGCACAGTATGAATTAGTGGTGAATATTAACATACAAGAAGTTGAGAGATGAACTATAGCTGGATGTGGTAAATATCTAACATGGTATTGTTTCATATTGCTTTGATGAATTTCTTAGGGAGGACCAATCAGCAAAGTGAGAACTATAATCTGATGTGTGTTTCTGATACACTTGTCTGCTTCCATTATGTCTTCCATGGGTACAACTTAATTGTTAACAGCCTTACATAACTAGAGCTGACAAAACAAAAACTGTATGGGGACTGTGCCTACTCACACAATGTTGAAGTATTTTTAGGCATTCAGATTGCTTGCAGTGTTACTCACAGAGAGAAATTTCAAAATCATATCACAAATAGGTTTTTATAGCAGCTATCAGTATTATATAGAATCTCATGGCTGACAAAATCATTTCAAAACATGATACCTTTCAAACTATTTCCTTCAAAAACAATTGTGCCAATTTGAGTAGTAGTTTTAGTGTGGTGCCATTTTCTTTTTAAATAAACAGCAAATATGCACCTAAATGTGTTCAAACCATTACACAGAATCTGTTTTTGATTTTTAGCATGTTCTCCAAGCTTCTATGGAATCTCACTAGCAGTTGTATCTCGTGGGATCTAAGGAATGTGCAAAAGCAGTGATTTTTTAATTTTTGAAATATAAGGTGAGACGTGGTTTTAAATGGTACTTCAACTTACAAAATGGAAACTCCAGTGAGGAATATTTAAAGTGTTGGGAAAGACAGATAGCTACTTCCTGTAAAGAAGACACATTAATTTGCGGACAGGCACAATTGAAAGGCACTTAAATAAACCCTTTGGCCACAGCCTCAATCAGTAAGGGAGACACACATCATAAGTATACACAAATAAGGACATTTCATGTACACGACTGCCGACTCGGGTATCTCAGGCCAGAGTGTTGATGGAGTTCATGGAGTTGGCAGTCATGTATCTGTCTTTTCCTACATTGTTGATACTTAAGCTCTGGGCAGTTACATTTGACAAGAAACACATGGGACTTTGTGCAGTAAGTTTCTCCATGATAGGCCATGTGGATAGACAGATCCTAAATGTTAAATTTTTGTAATGATTATCCAGTATACCACTTAGACTGTGGCTGTTTTTATGATTTTGTGTGATCTATTTACCTGAAGATACAATCCAGTATAACAGAATAAGGTGACAGTTGAGACCTATAGAATGGCATTCATTCTTGGCCCGTTCACAGAAGTCTTCTCAAAATAATGGAAGCAGTTTATGTTGATGCACAGACAATACTCAGTGTGTCCAGACCTTGTATCTCCTAATGTACTCTGACACTCTGGTCATAGAGCTTACTTCAGAGCAGGACTTCATCACTGAAGAAAACTCTAATCCTGTCAATGAGATCCCAGGAAAAAGACATGTTAAGAGATGCTGAACACTAATTTTTCAATATTTATCCCAGATTAAATTCCAGATCTTCCCACAGTGTGAGGACAGACTACAGCCTTCTGTCAGATGGGGATTTGATGCATGGTAGTCCTGTTGGTGTCAATGGAGAGTTGTAGGCTACATGACGGTACTGTGTTATTTCTTCTTCTTCGTCTTCGTCTTCTTCTTCTTCTTCTTCTTCCTTCTTCTTTATTTCTCCTTACTTCTTCTTTCTTTCTTTCTCCTTCTCTCATCATCAAATATCTCTCTCTCTCTCTCTCTCTCTCTCTCTCTCTCTCTCTTTCTCTCTCTCTCTCTCTCTTTCTCTCTCTCTCTGGAGCAATCATTTTCATTCATAAATGATAGTTCAAATTTTTCTACCCAAACATCCACTGAATTTTTTCTCCTCCACTAGTGAAAACAAAACATTCATGAGAGAATGTAGGCAGGAAGTTGACTTTAAAAATTAAGTACACAAGGTAGAAAGCTTAACAAAACAGGAATCTTTATTCAAACCAAAGAGTGAACAAAATGAGTACAGAAGATCAAAATGTAAACTTAAATGAGTCTCAGTGTTACAAAGTGGAGGAGGGTGATGATAATGACATTAATATAAAAGCTGGGTTTGTTAATGCCCTGTTAGTGTCAGTGGTATCAAGGATTGATAAGCATTCCCCATTTGTTGTACATGATGATTGTTTTGTTGTTTCAGGTGAGGACTAATCACAGAGGGGTAACCTTTTTAAATGAAAGGTTTGACACCAGATCACTGATTACTCATTCATTTATTTAATACAGATCACTTGCACTTTAACTGCTATGAACAAATTTTCGTAACTGGTGAATGGGCTGGCTAGTATGAAATTCTGGTTGAATTAATTTGTGCATATCTTGTCTGCTACAACTCTTTGTTTTGCTGATGGGGGAACTCTTTATTTGAAGTATTTGTCAGCTTTTGTTTCTTTTTTGTCTGTCTGGCACAAAGCATAATTAAGCTCTGAGTGTTGTTGATAATTATTGATATGTCTTTATTTACATTTTCAGGTTTGCCTAATGAAATAAAAAATAAATTTAAATTCGGAATACCAAGATTCTGGAAGTTATATACAGATAATTGGAGAAATAATGAAGGTAATTAAATTAATTTTTTGTTTTTGCTATTTTGAAGGTCATTTATTTACAGTTTGTAATGAACTCAGTATTGGCAAAACATTCTGGATTACTCTCTCATTTTTATCTGCCTAGGGGAAGGACACTGTGATAAAATGATAGAATAACCAATTCACTGTAAGGCTTACATTAAGATTTTGTATCACGTGATACATACACAAAGATTACTAAACTACTACATACCATCATTTCAACACAGGTCTCAAATATAATACTGTACAACACAAACGGTGCTGGCTATAGGTGAATATTAAGTTCTGTTATACAATTCACTAATCATCAGTGTCAGACCCATGGCCCTTCCCTGTATGTCATAAGAGGCAACTAATAGGAGTTTCTTCAGATTGGGTAAAACTTTTTACCTTCGCCATGTGACAATTCTTCAGACATTCGAAGGTTTCACTCTTTTTCACTTTTCCCTTTTTTATCTCTTTTCCCCCTCACATTCTTCGGTTTCTGACATTCTGGTCACCCTTCTGGGTTTGACATGTGCTTTCCAAATGTGCAGGCCATTTGGGGAAGGATGCCTTACTGTGGTGCATTACCTCTCCACTGTGCGTTGTTGTCATTTGTACCTATCAATCAAGTGGATCTACCTCTGCACCCAAAATCCAGCATGGTAGCCAGTTCATAATTGTTCAGTTGTCATGTACCCTCTCAATGGTAGCTCCCTGATAACACAGAGATTGCACTACAGATGTCTGAGCTGTGAACTCCATATGTCAGCCTAGGAGTAGGTGCCTGCTCACTTCAGAGTACTGAGACTCTGTGAAACGGCTATTGTGCCAGGTGGCCTTTGCCTCAGTGGGCTGCCACTCGTGGGGAGAGCCTCCAACTGAATTAAGCAGTATTGGGGCGGATGATCTGCAATGAATGAATCAAACTTAATGGTGTTTGTGCAAACATGGCTCTCTTATCAATCAGGAACAATGATTTTAATGCAGAAGTTTACAATCCTACAGGATTTCTATCATTGACCAAGCCTCAAGATGAGAGCCAGGCGAGGAGAAATGGAAGTGGACATTGTGCTGAGATCTCAGTTCATTCACAAACTGATGGCAGCTCTATCCCTGTGATGAGGCCAATCTTTTTCATTGAAAATATTGAAGATTGGTTTGGAGAGGTTGTAGCAATAGAGAAGATGAGAAATTGACCTTTGCTGATCAAAACATCACCTGCCAACCAGTCAAGGACCTGTGTCAAGTTAAGAAAGATACCAGTCACAATTTCTCCTCGTAATAACCTCAGCAGAATTCTAGATGTGGACTTCCGTTGGGACCTAATACTACAAATTGATGAAGAGCTGCATACTAATCTGCCATGGCACGGAGCCCATTTTGTTCGCCACATCCAGAAGGGACCCGAGGATAATAAAGCACACTGGAGCTTTTATCCTTTCCTTCAGTGGGAACATTTTACCTGAGGAGTCTATGGTCACAGTTTGTAGGTGTGATGTCAGGCCTTTTATCCCTCCTCTAATACAATGTTTTAAATGCCAAAGGTTTGGTAGGGTGTGTGGATGTGTGCCCCATGAGGGCAACCAATGTGACAAACCCTCTATATGTGTGAACTGTCCTGAACTGCATCCTCCTCATTCATCGTAATGGTTACTGTTAGAGAGGGAGAGGAAAATAAACATTGACCACTTGTCTTACCAAGATGCAAGGAAAAAGTTTCAAAGACTTCATATGACTAATATGGCTTCAAATTTTGTGACTGTGATGTCCACACCTCACATAATAAAGTCTTGGATGACACCTCCTTGTCATGGTCATATTCCAGCAACTGTCCCACATTTTGGAGGAGGGAATGTCAGTTACATTATCTACCCCTATGCCACTCACTCTCATCAGTGGCTCTCCCTGTGAGTGCCACTCTGCCGTGTCAGGGGCTACCTGGCATAGTAGCTGTTGCCCGGAGTCCCAGTACCCCGAAGTGGACAGGCACCTACTGCTTGACTGACACATGTGAAGGTGGCACCCTCACAAGACAAGAAACAACAGCCACAGGCTGCTGGCTAAAGGAAAGTATGCTCTTCTTGAACTCAGTATGCAGCCCAATTATCTTAACCCTGATTCAAAGGCACATCCATGGTGATCTTTGCGACTACAACCATTTTCATATATTTCTCTCCCTCTACACTCACAGATATCTAGAATATTCTCACTGTTGGTCATTTTGGAAAGTTGAGTGGCAGACCATCTCCTCTGCAATCACTTTTGCAGCCAATTGTGTGATGGATATTGACAAATTGGTATAGGACACTATCACCTGTGCTGCCTCAGCAACAGTACTCTGTACTTCTCAGGCTCATCCTGATGGCCACCAGTGCTGTGGTGGTCTGAAGATGTAACTGCAGCTATCAAGAAATGCTGCAGACTGCTTCAGTGGCACAAGCACCAGCCCACTATGGATAATTTAGTAGCATTTGAGAGACTTCAGGTGAACGCATGGTTTTTAATAAAGAAAAGGAAGCAGGAATGTTGGGAGCAACATATCTCAACTATGCAATCCCACAGCCCATCGTCCCAAGTATGGATTAAACTCTGCTGTATATACAGCAATCCACCACCCATGGTGTCTGTCAGTGGTAACACTAGCACTGATCCAGTGGTACTTGCTAAAAGTATTGCAGCACACTTCACTGAAGTGTCCACTTCCAGTAATTACAATCCTCATTTCCTGACCTGGAAACATCATGTTACGTTCCACCTGCTATCTTTCCAAGTACATCTCTATCATACAGTGTCCCCTTTACTGAATGGGAGTTTCACAGTGCTTTGGCAGTGTGCAGAGATACAGCCTCTGGACCTGAATAAATTCATTAGCAAATTCTCAAACATCGTCTTGCCAGCACCATGAAACATATCCTCAGGCTTTTTAATTGGATTTGGCGGGAGGGAGTATTTCCCTCTCAGTGGTGGAAAAGTGTTATTATTCCTGTCCTGAAACCAGGAAAGGACTCGCATATTTTCAAGGAAAGACTAACTATTTGCCAATCTCCCTGTTAAATGGACTGTGTAATTTATTTGAATGAATGGTCCATCATTTTGTTGGTGCCTTGAAACCAGAGGACATATATTGTAATTCCAAAGTGGCATTTGGGCTTTCCAGTCTACCACAGTTCATCTGGTTCATTTGAAATCCATAGTGTGCAGTGCTTATGTGAATCACCATCATCCGATTGCTGTGTCCCTTGACCCACAGAAGGCGTCTGGTGACATTACATCATATCTACGCTGCACGAGTGCAGATTCCAGGGCAGTTTACTCACTTCTATCCAGAATTTACTATCTCTCCAATTTTTTCAGCTCTGGATAGGTTAGACCTTCAGTATCCAATATGTGCAGGAAACTGGAGTTCCTCAGGGATTGGTTCCTAGTGTAATGCTGTTGGCTATCTCATCAATGGTATTGTAAATTCAGTAGGCCCCACAGTCTCTGCATCAGTGTATGTGGACAATCTTGGCCTTCAGGGGCTGTCTGGAGAGCACATGGTTGGGACCTGAATCACAGCTATCAATTTTATGCTGCAAAATCACAAGTTATTCATTTTTGTCAACTCCGGTCTGGGCACCTGCACTCATAAATTTACCTTGGTGACCAGTTACTTCAAGTCGTTGAAGCTTTCCAATTGTTATGTATTTTATTTCACCACAGGCTAACTTGGCTGCCACATGTCTGCTGACTTGAGGCAACTTGCACGAAGAAACTGAACGACCTCTGTTTACCTAGTCTCTCTTTGTGGGGCATGGGCTGCACAGTACTTAAGAGATTTTACAAAGTACTGATTTTATCCCACTTGGACTACAGATGTGCTGCCTATGGGCAAGCAGCACCATCTGTACTGAACTTGCTTCACCCTGTTGTACACACAGTTGTGCGGTTGGCTTTAGGGGGCTCCTGTATGAGCCCTGCTGACAAATTTCTAGCTCCGGTCACTCAACTCTGTTCCACAACTAGCAGTCCAAACTGTTTTTGCATCACCAAAAACTGGGAAGGTTAGCTGTGTTTTGACTTGATATTGTAATGAAAGACCTCCAACAGCATCCATTAGTCTGTGTCCCTAGAGCTCCCTCTCAACACAACTGTAGCCTGTATTCTGTCCGGTGTTATGGATGGTCCTCCTTTGTAACCCCAAGTAGGATGCTGATCCTACTCTTCTCAAACACCTTTTTCCTTCAGTCTTTCATGATTATTGTAATTAAATATGTATCCACACAGATGGTCCAAAAGTACATGACAGAATCAGTTATTTTTGCACATGAGGGGACATTAGAAGCACTGGTGTTTGTGTTACCCTCATCATTTCATCATTATTCGTGAAAGTGCTGAGATTGGACAGTGTAATGACTGGGAACGTCTACAGCTGCTGATAACTGTGCATTTAAGCACCCCACAAACTAGTAATCATCATAATAATCATCTTCATGAGATGCACTCACTGCCAAGTGCCTGCAGTGCATTCACTGAAGAGGTGGTTGCTATTTCTCAGGCTTTGCAGTACATCAAATCCCAAGCCACAATAAACTTTCTCATCTGTATTGATTCCATGAGTTGCTTAAAGGTAATAACCCTGTGCTATCCCAAGAATCCTTTGGTCACCAAATCCAGGCACTACTTGCCAATTCTGCAGCTCTGGAAAGACAGTGATCTTTATCTGGCCACCAAGACCCATAAGTATTCCAGGAAATGAACTAGTCAACTGTCTAGCTAATGATGGAACTACAGGAGATCAATTTTATGTCAAGATAGCAGGCACAGACCTGAAGATTACATCTTCAACAAAATATCATGAAGCTCTGGGAAGGGTTAAACAAATTATTGGGAGACCTGCAATCAAATAATGCTGGTGGCACATGTAAAATTCTTTTGTAAGTCCTAAAATCACAAGAGGAGGGGGTTGCATTGTTGGAAGAGGGCACGGAACTGTACATTTGGAACACAGAATTGTATAGAAGTCAAATACATACTATGGGAAAACCGGAAATGGAAACGATCAAAGTGTTTGAGATGTGATTCTACAGAAGACCATTGAAAATTCAGTGGAATGATGTCATAAGGAGTTTCACCATAGAAAAATAGACAAGAAGGAACAAAATGATAGGCCATGTGTTCAGAGAGCAATGAGTAACTTCCATCATACTACAGGGATCTATAGAGGGTAAAAACTTCAAGGAGAGGGCAAATATTGGAATATATCCAGAAAATAATTGGGTGTGTTACACTCTGCGATGTAGTTGTTGGAGAAGGAGACGAGTTCATGGTGGGCTACATGAAATGACTTGGAAGACCGTTGAATGTCACCATTCTCTGTGAACTCCCATGAATCATGTGCAACAAATTTTATAAGAGAAGTCTTGTTCTGTAAATCTTTAGATAAAATACCTAACACCTTAATCAGTTGTCTAAAAGATAATCAAAGGGAAAATACCACATGTTATTCTTATGGGATCCTATTGTACAATTAAGTCATGGTTGTTGTAGTTGTTGTTGTTGTTGTTGTCTTCAGTCCTGAGACTGGTTTGATGCAGCTCTCCATGCTACTCTATCCTGTGCAAGCTTCTCCATCTCCTAGTACTTACTGCAACCTACATCCTTCTGAATCTGCTTAGTGTATTCATCTCTTGGTCGCCCTCTACGAGTTTTACACTCCATGCTGCCCTCCAATGCTAAATTTGTGATCCCTTGATGCCTCAGATCATGTCCTACCAACTGGTCCCTTCTCCTAGTCAAGTTGTGCCACAAACTCCTCTTCTCCCCAATTCTATTCAATACCTCCTCATTAGTTATGTGATATACACATCTAATCTTCAGCATTCTTCTGTAGCACCACATTTCAAAACTTCTGTTCTCTTCTTTTCCAAACTATTTATCATCCATGTTTCACTTGAGTACATGGCTACACTCCATACAAATACTTTCAGAAATGAATTCCTGACACTTAAATCTATACTCGATGTTAACAAATTTCTCTTCTTCAGAAACGCTTTCCTTGCCATTACCAGTTTACATTTTATATCCTCTCTACTTCGACCATCATCAGTTATTTTGCTTCCCAAATAGCAAAACTTCTTTACTACTTTAAGTGTCTCATTTCCTAATCTAATTCCCTCAGCATCACCCGACTTAATTCAACAACAATCCATTATCCTCGTTTTGCTTTTGTTGATGTTCATCTTATATCCTCCTTTCAAGATACTGTCCATTCCATTCAACTGCTCTTCCACGTCCTTTGCTGTCTCTGACAGAATTACAATGTCATAGGCGAACCTCAAAGTTTTTATTTCTTCTCCATGCATTATAATACTTACTCTGAACTTTTATTTTATTTCCTTTATTGCTTGCTCAATATACAGATTGAATAACATTGGGGAGAGGCTACAACCCTGTCCCACTCCCTTCCCAACCACTGCTTCCATTTCATACCCCTCGACCCTTCTAACTGCCATCTGGTTTCTGTACAAATTGTAAATAGCCTTTCGCTCCCTTTATTTTACCCCTGCCACCTTCAGAATTTGAAAGAGAGTATTCCAGTCAACATCGTGAAAAGCTTTCTCTAAGTCTATAAATGCTAGAAATGTAGGTTTGCCTTCCCTTAATCTATTTTCTAAGATAAGTCGTAGGGGCAGTATTGCCTCACGTGTTCCAACATTTCTGCAGATCCAAACTGATCTTCACCGAGCTCAGCTTCTCCAAGTTTTTCCATTCGTCTGTAAAGAATATGCGTTTGTTTTTTGCAACTGTGACTTATTATCTGATAGTTCGGTAATTTTCTCATCTGTCAACACCTGCTTTCTTTGGGATTGGAATTATTATATTCTTCTTTAAGTCTGAGGGTATTTCACCTGTTTCATACATCTTGCTCACCAGATGGTAGAGTTATGTCAGGACTGGCTCTCCCAAGGCTGTCTGTAGTTCCAATGGAATGTTGTCTACTCCCGGGGCCTTGTTTTGACTCAGGTCTTTCAGTGTTCTGTTCACGCAGTATTGTATCTCCCATTTCATCTTCATCTACATCCTCTTCTATTTCCATAATATTGTCCTCAACTACATCGCCCTTCTATTGATCCTCTATATACTCCTTCCACCTTTCTGCTTTCCCTTCTTTGCTTAGAACTGGGTTTCCATTTGAGCTCATCATATTCATACAAGTGGTTCTCTTTTCTCCAAAGGTCTCTTTAATTTACCAGTAGGCAGTATCTATCTTACCCCTGGTGAGATAAGCCTCTACATCCTTACATTTGTCCTCTAGCATCCCCTGCTTTGCCATTTTGCACTTCCTGTCAATCTCATTTCTGAGACGTTTGTATTCCTTTTTGCCTGCTTCATTTACTGCGTTTTTATATTTTCTCCTTTCATCAATTAAATTCAATATTTCTTGTGTTACCCAAGGATTTCTATTAGCCCTCGTCTTTTTACCTACTTGATCCTCTGCTGCCTTCACTACTTCATCCCTCAGAGCTACCCATTCTTCTTCTAGTGTACTTCTTTCCCCCATTCATGTCAATTGTTCCCTTATGCTCTCCCTGAAACTCTGTACAACCTCTGGTTTAGTCAGTTTATCCAGGTCCCATCTCCTTAAATTCCCACCTTTTTGCAGTTTCTTCAGTTTTGATCTACAGGTCATAACCAGTACATTGTGGTCAGAGTTAAACATCTGCCCCTGGAAAGTCTTACAATTTAAAACCTGGTTCTTAAATCTCTGTCTTACTATTATACAATCTATCTGATACCTTCTAGTATCTCCAGGCTTCTTCCATGTATAAAATCTTATTGAACCAAATGTTAGCTATGATTAAGTTATGCTCTGTGCAAAATTCTACCAGACGGCTTCCTCTTTCATTTGTCTCCCCCAATCCATATTCACCCACTATGTTTCCTAATCTCCCTTTTCCTAATCTCGAATTCCAGTCACCCATGACTATTAAATTTTCGTCTCCCTTGACTACCTGAATAATTTCTTTCATTTCATCATACATTTCATCCATTTCTTCATCATCTGCAGAGATCGTTGGCATATAAACTTGTACTACTGCAGTAGGCATGGGCTTCATGTCTATCTTGGCCACAATAATGCATTCACTACGCTGTTTGTAGTAGCTTACCAGCACTCCTATTTTTTTATTCATTATTAAACCTACTCCTGCATTACCCCTATTTGATTTTGTATTTATAACCCTGTATTCACCTGACCAAAAGTCCTGTTCCTCCTGCCACCAAACTTCACTAATTCCTACTGTATCTAACTTCAACCTATTCATTCCCCTTTTTAAATTTTCTAACCTACCTGCCCGATTAAGGCATCCGACATTCCACGCTCTGATCCGTACAACTCCAGTTATCTTTCTCCTGATAATGACATCCTCTTGAGTAGTCCCCACCCGGAGATCCAAATGGGGGGACTATTTCACCTCCGGAATATTTTACCCAAGAGGACGCCATCATCATTTAACCATGCAGTAAAGCTGCATGCCCTGGGGAAAAATTACGGCTGTAGTTTCCCCTTGCTTTCAGCCGTTCGCAGTACCAGCACAGCAAGGCCGTTTTGGTTTTATGTTACAAGGCCAGATCAGTCAATCATCCAGACTGTTGCCCCTGCAACTATTGGAAAGGCTGCTGCCCCTCTTCAGGAAACATATGTTTGTCTGGCCTCTCAACAGATACCCCTCCATTGTGGTTGCACCTACAGTACCGCCATCTGTATTGCTGAGGTACACAAGCCTCCCCACCAATGGCAAGGTGCATGATTCACGGGGGTAAGAAGTATTGCTTATGTAATCCAATACTCTCAGAACCGCCATCTTCAATAAAATGACATCCTGTTACACTTTTCAGACTTGGTAATCTGTCTAAAAGACACTATCCACTCTGTTCAACTGATCTTCCAAATACTTTGCCCCCTATGACAATTCAAATTCATTTGCAAACCTAAAGTGATTTTTTCTTCTTCTTCTTCTTGCTTGTTGTCTTTGTCCTACAATCGATAGCTGTGTAAACCATTCTGTGTGAGTCCATTGCTGTGGCCAAGGCCTTTGATATGGGCACATTACACGAGATTGGTTTCAGTACCCTCCATGCATTCCTTGAAATGGTATTGTATTCTAAAGCTACACTTTCTGAACATTATTTCAAATTATATGCCTCTGTTTGTTAAAAATATCCACGTCTTTTCATCATAACTTTCTTCAATTAGCCTAGCATCTAACTATGGAACATTCACATGAACGTCACAGATCCTTGTTTTTTTAGGAGTTAACCTATCCCATTACCTTTATGTACCTTTGCTTTGCAAATGGAGCAATTTTGTTCCTATTTTTTTGTGTCTAAAAATTTGTCCACTGTTTCTGACTTGTAGTTGCCTGTACAAAACTTTTAGTAATCATATTACTGGGACATACTTTTGATAATAGGCTTAAGAGCTGAATAATTATTCATCACTTACACATATTTTAAAGTGCATTAATGTAGCTTGTGGGGAATGACAATAATTCCTGTCTTGATACTCCATAACCAGGACTGCAATCCCAGCTTGATTATGTATGTACACTTCTGTACCTACTTAACCTCTACACTGAAATACGTTTTGTACTATACACAATGAGGGAATCAAATGAAGTATATAAATGGTCATTTTGTATGGAAGACACCTGGGGAATGAATTACTCATCAAACCAAATTATGTGGGAAAGGAAGTTCTTGACCACATTAGATACATTGTGCAGGTAGGCCCTTCCTATCTGCTATTTTTTGCTGACCTTTCAAATTGACCGGGCTGACCCAATGTCAGATTGTGTCTTTCGACTGGGTTCGGTAAATTTTAGATTACTATGAGTGCCTGTTGCATCTAGTGGGTGATATAAGTGTGTACAGCATCTAAGAACCACTGTTAGAAAAAATTCTCTACAGTGCATGGTATTGTTGCATAAGACTCTACCCCCCTACCGGCACCCCCTCTCTCTACCGGCACCCCCTCTCTCTACCGGCACCCCCCCTCTCTACCGGCACCCCCTCTCTCTACCGGCACCCCCTCTCTCTACCGGCACCCCCCCTCTCTACCGGCACCCCCTCTCTCTACCGGCACCCCCTCTCTCTACCGGCACCCCCTCTCTCTACCGGCACCCCCTCTCTCTACCGGCACCCCCTCTCTCTACCGGCACCCCCTCTCTGTACCGGCACCCCCTCTCTCATTTGAATGTCATGCTCGTCATCTCCTCCTTGAGCAACAGAAGAGAGATGACAGTTCAGAATTCTGCAAGCATGGCTGTTGTGACTGATAGTTACAGGTTCTTGACCCCCTCCCCCTTTCACCACTGCTAATGCTCTTTCACCTCATGCCAGAACAGATTTTCCTAGCAACAACTGAGACATGGAACTAAATAAAATTAAAACAGTCAATATTAACATATGGCATAACTCAATAAGTTCTTTATCTCCAGTGTACTTACAGGATAAGAATTTCAATTCCATTTGAATCACATTTCAGTTAAATATATCGACAGTATTACAGATGCACTACTTAAATTTTTCAGAATTGTTTATCGTACCTCTGAAATAATTTAGGCTTTATTTTTATAACAAATAAACTTACAACTAAGTAATAGTATACTAGTAAAATGGAGCATTACATAAAATGTCTTTGTCTTACAGAAATTGGTAGGAGCCTTACCTCTCCAAGGAAACGTGATCGTTCACTGGCTAGGTAATGACACAATCCTAATTTGTTGATTTTAAACAGTTTTATGATAGATGTTCAGAGATATGTAATGGTTTTCACAAAAATTATTGATCAGATTAAAATTTTTTGTGGGTTTGTCCTTAGTGTTAAATACCTGTGGCTACTGAAGCAGTGTTAAATGTCCCCATAATAAATATTTCAGTCTTCAGTCGAGTGTAATCCAATATTAAACTTGCTGGCAGATTAAAACTATGTGGTGGTACACCAGGACATGAACCCTGGACCTTTGCCTTTTGTGGGCATGTGTTGTACCAACAGAGATACCCAAGAAAAGTCATGACCCATCTTCACAAATTTACTTCTGTTCATCAGGATAGATGTCGGGAGTAGGAAATTGTGGGTGTTGCAATAATTAAAACTAATTAAGCTGGAATGGACACTATTTATTCATTTAAAGATGGGACATGTGTGCCCACGTAGGGCTGAGCAGCCCCAAGAGGGGTTGCCGTCTGTTCATCAGGAGGTTTGAGGAGAGAGGCAGAGGCTAGAGGAGCGACTACTCGGGGCTGAGGTCTGAAGCTAAGAGAGGGCGGAGTGGTTTCCAAGCCACCCTCGCTGCTCCCAGCCATGTCCCCATGTGATCACATGACTAGTCTTTGATTGGAGGGTTCATTCTGCCAACGCACCTTGCTAGTAGCGTACACTTGTCAGCGCAACCAGTCCATGGGACTAGAGCCTGACCGAGGAGCATGTGGCAGGAAAGTGCTGACCACAGTCTTCCAGTCAGCACCTTCCACCACAGTATGCCCAAGCCTGCTACGGCCGTACATTATGAATGGAAAAAATTATTTAATAAAATTTTATCGGCCATGATCCCTCTTGGGGGGGGGGGGGGGGGGTCTCCTCCCTGCACATCCTTTCTCCTTCCGAAGAAGGCTCACTGGATGAAAATGAATGAGCTGATACTAATTGATTATTTCATTTTAAAAAAATATATGATCATTATGAAGGATCACAGAAGTGTGTGTGTGTGGGGGGGGGGGGGGGGGGGGGGGGGGGGGGGGGGGGGTACTACTTCTCGGCAGGAAGTGAAACATTTGCCAAACACTCTCTTACAGATTATCCAGGATACTATAATCAGAATCATTACAGTGATGACTACCGAACCAGTGCTGGGTAATACAACAGCGGTTTGTTGCTTGGTTTGGTGCCAATCAGGAATATGTGAGGCCACTCTGTCAAGAGCAACTTGGTTATGTTCCTGGGTAAGCAGATGATTGATCGCTTGAGTAGATCTGAATCATTGGTATTTGGTAAATTCTTTAGCTACTCATGGTGATGGAGTTTAAGAGAGAGTTCAGGAAGGTATAAGGTAAATGTGGGAATGGTGACATGAAAGGTGGAGTGTAATTGAGATGATATCCTCATAGAAGCAGCGTACACATCACATCTTCAACTATTATACATTAGGCCACTATTATTCAGTGTTACCCGGTACAATTCAGTTTCTGACATTGAACGGTGGCACACCAGGGTGGCAGTGACAGTCTGTGGAACAGAAAACTGTTGCCAACAGGTTGAATTATTGGTTGACAAAGTGAGACTAGAACATGAGGACATGGAGGTGTAGTTTCAGCTCGCACTCAGTAGTGTTAGTGTGTAAAATTAGTGTGGAGCATAAGTAATGTGTTGTATGTATGCTACTGGATAATTCAGCGTGAGAGAGAGTGGCGTGGGTTTGTTGATCCCGACAAACTATTAAAAATTCTTGAGTCTGCCAAACAACATGGTGGTGAAGGGTGGCGCAAGAGACTGGAAAAGTGTATATTTGATAGCACTCGTATCCGCAATTTGCGCACTTGATTGGCATCCTCATTTGCATCCGAATACCATCCAAATTACAGGTAAGTCAGACATCCAATCCAGCATAGTAAAAGGTGAGGTTGCTTTCCCACATGGCATAAAGCATTTGTTTAGGGGCCAAAATTTGCGACAATACATTGTGTAGGAGGTGCAAGAAGGGCTCTGAGGGTATCAGGTGTGGACTGAGTTTTCCTTGCAGTCAGAGTAGAATGGCTGAGTGTAACATGTGTATATGTAACTGTGCTGTGTGTGTACTAAATAAAAGAATCTGCGTGGTCTTCACAATGTGCAGTGTGATAGTCAGATTATTTAATCCTGAGTGAAGATGAGTCCACTCTTGGTTAAAGGATTGTCAGCTACAACTTGTATTCATCTAGTTGTGGCTAACAGGTTATTCTCAAGATGTGTCAGGCACACCTGTTGATGTACCAACACTTCGTGATAAACTTGTGTTTCCGAAAGCGCTTGCTGTGTGTCCAAATCCCAACGTTTTGCATCTGTTTCGTAAGGAGACCCAAAGACTGTTTTTAATAATGTACCTCCAACGGGCAACCAGGCTCTTTTGAAATGAGGCCATGGTACTGCATCGCTAATACTGTTCAAATAATTCTAGCCACTTCCCACAAAGATCGGAGAAACTCGTGTTCCCTCATCTGCATCAAAAGGATGTCATATTTTGACAATTGCTGAGCTTTATCATATAAAGCACGCTCTTCCTTTTCTAATAATGTTAAGATAACATCAGCTAACACCAGCTAACACAAAAGCATAACTCGCTGGTAAAATATCTCCATCCTGCTGTGGCACGAAGGCCAAGTGTCGTTAATTAATTTGAGGTTCTGTAGGAAGAAAGTGTTTTTTAAAAAAAAAAAACCTGCACAGCCAAGGCATCTCCCATGCATTGACCACTACGCAGGGGCACACACCCCACTGACGCTCGACATGGAAAGTAATTAATAAATTTCTGAAATAATATTGAGTGATTTTTCAGCTGTAGAAAGCATGAGGGTAGGACACTTCAAGTTAACTCAATAATGATAGGATCTTTACTTACAGAAGTGCTCAATAGGGAGATTAACTGTACTGAAGTCGGAAATGAATGTTAGTGAGTGCGAGTCTGTTGCTCGTGAATACAGAGGTTGGTGCGTGAAGCTGTGGAGGCAGCACAGCACAGCTATATCAGTGCTGAGCCAGCAGAGTGCTGAGCTCAGATAACAGCGTCGGAGAGTGCTAGAGGCTCTGCGTCCATGGCTAAGACATTGTAAGTGAAACTTAAAAGCAACAGTTTATTGCAAACAATAATAAAAAAATAGCTGATGTCACAAAGATGTTTGAATGCATGTTAACAGAACAACTTAAGTGTTCAACAGGTAAATTGATATTGAATATTCAATGTTGTTGATTAAAAGAAACTGCTACTGAACATAACACACATATGTACGTACTTCTCTTTCCCCTTCTGAAGAGCGAAGGGCATAAACGATAAAAGCCTTGTTCATGTACTTAGTATATGACAATAGAGGTCTGGTAACATCAAGAAGTTACACCAAGGTAGTTTGAATATGTACAGTATGCGTGTGTTGTAAGTGTGTTATTGTGTGTGTGAAGTGTTGTGTAAATGTGTGACTAATGGTAGCTCATGGCGGATACAAATTGAAGGCCAATAGGTGCTATCAGAGATACTTCCAGTCGAGGAAACAATGAAAATTAAAAGGGAATACTGAATATGGCACAAAAATAACCCATAACCATAAAGTGTACAAAAGATGAATCATCACTATAAATTGATAACAACAATACATAACAGTGGAGTAATAATAATTGACAAAAAAAAAATCAATGGAATATTTCCAGAATATAAGCTTATGAATCGAATAAGAAATACCTCAGGGGATGTTGTTTTTAGTCAGTTGACGAAGTGCATAAGGGACTAAGTCAGTAGAATCCGACAGTGTGTGTATATAACAACAATGGCATTGTATAAAATGTAATAAGATTGCCTGGGGCTCAGTTCATTTGTGATTAAGTGCCAAAGGCATAGTGTGAGTGAAAATTTTCTCATGGTAATTGAAGTATGAATTGTTTTATGTTCAACCAAGAAGCCTAATATTTGGTGATGTGTAAGTACATGTTCACGGTGCGAATGAGCTACCTGCGAGTGACTCGATTAATAAGTTGAGCAGTGAATTAGAGCAATCTGCAGACTTTAATTGATGATTACATGATTTGCAGGGCAATGGAGCAACCTGCAGACAGTGCTAAGGCAACCTGTCTGATAATTGATGGGTAGGCAGTGCGTTGGAGCTATCTGCGATACCGTGGTTCAGCGGGCCTAAGGGCGTCCGTCTGACTTAATAAAGAATTAGTGCAGGCACATGGGTCTCCTGTGATACATGGAATAAAAGTATCAGTAGTGTTATTAGCGACCTGCTGTACTAGGAAGATGTTGACTGTTCAAGCAATAAAAATAGCTTTGAAACTAGAATAGCATGCATGCGTAAATAGCATCACTTTTTGTGCGCACAGTACATAACAATACATAAAATGACAATTGTGAACTATAAATTACTAGCTCTAGCATAATGACATAATGAAACAAAATGACATATATTGACAGGAAAATAAAAACACAATGATGTATAATAACAACGCTGTAAGTAGTCAGAACAGATAGTATGATTGGTAGTACCGGCCACTATTGAAGCGACAAATATCATGTGCTTAGGGTGTACAAGAAACAATGGTGAATTAGAAATTGCTAATCACGTAGAATAAGAGTTTTATAAAAGCTGTTAGTTATATAAAATGATGTTAAGTGCATTGTAGTCTGTCATACACATAGGATAGGACAGTAATTTGCAGTTTGTTTCTGTAACTACTCAGATGCTCCGCATGTCGAGACGCTGGAGATGGCAGCACTCATGGTGATAAGATAAGTCATCACACGGAGTGCTGTTACTGGCTGAGAAACAATGATGGCTGCTGGCCAGTTATAGGTGAGGAGAGGGGAAATGAGGTGCAAGGAGGAGACAACGCTGAAGAAAGGAGGGGAGGCGACAGCTGATGTGTTGCCCCGCCAACAGCTGGTCCTGTAAACAAAGCATACGATGAGTATGCATTCCAAGTCCTGGCTTTTTCTGTTCTGATTACTTATGGTTAGCTGCAGCAAATACATAACTACGACATATAGTACAATACACTAGAATTCGACGTAACAAGTATTAAGAAAAACTTGGAGTAAAAACACTCCACATGTACTGGTTTGCCAAATAGATGGCAATAGATGAAATTGAAGAATATTATTCAGAGTTAGCAGCCATGGTACTGCCAACGCCAAGTGTAATGGTTGCATTTGAAGCAAGTCAGTTGTGTGATGTCTAATGCGTGGCATTGCTTGCAAATCATAAAACATAATCGTACATATAAAAATGAGCAAAAATACATGACAAGACTGGAAACTGACAACTGAGAATGTCTGTGAACTCCGTGGTGGCCAGGCATGTCTTGCTTCAATGACTTAAACTAAGCTGCAATAAAACATAACATAAAACACTAATTAGGCATAATTAATCACGCCATCTCAAAGCATAAGCGTGTCGATTCTGCAAAGCATATCTAGGACAACTCTGTGGAGGTAATCTCCTCCGTTTTTTCTTTCATGTTTTTCCACTTGAGGTGGAGGTGACACAGGCAGCTCAAGGGCTGCGACCTGTTGTGGTGACACAGCCTTACTGTGGTAAGGTTTCAGGTGGTCAAAGTGCACTATCACTGTACGATCGGTTAATTGCAGTTCTGCATTGACTGGTGAGGTCAACCATATAATCCGATATGGGCCTTCAAAGTGGGGAGAGAACTTTTTAGTTCATCCCTTTTTGATTGCCGGGTTTCGTAAGAACACTAAATCACCTGTTTGATAAGTCGGGTAAAACAGCATTTTTATTCTGCCTGTGCAACTGTTTATTAGTAGCTTTGATATTATTCCTCTTTTCCTTATACCAGATCACTTTTAGCCAGCTGGCTAAACCTTTTACTTCCTTTATTTTTGCACCCTGAGGTAGTTTGTCTATTTTGAACGGCAAATTTTTCAGCCGTCCAAACACAGCTTCGTAAGGGGTATACCCCGTGGATTCATGCATTCAGGTGTTGTATGCAGAAGTAATATACAGTACATATCTGTCCCAATCAGCACGGATTTTTGCAACATAATACGATAACATTTTACAAATTGTAAGGTGTATGCATTCAACGTGACCATTGGCTATAGGATGAAAGGGAGTTGTACACCATTTTTCGATTCTTAGCAATTTACAAACTTGTACAAATAGAGCAGACATGAAATTGGTTTCTTGGTCTGTTAAAATGGCATCAGGACTCCCAAAAGGTAGTATCACACAATTTACAAACTATCTCACCACAGTTTCAGCTGTCGTGTTGGCAAGGGGAACCAAAATGTGTTTGTTACCTTGTTGTGACTGTGCAAAAGTAACTAGGATATCTAAAGCAAGAATTTCAAAGGGTTGAGATGCCTGAGGAAATGTTTGCAGTGGCACTTGTGGATGCATATTTTGTTCTCATTGTGCACATGGCAGGCAAGATCTTACATACCTGTCCACCAATAACGTGTTGCAATTTGAGTGCTCGTAGTGCGTTTTTTGCTGTGACATGCTTGGATTGTATAATGGCATAATGGCATTGCCGTGTTATATGCTGCTGCAAGCATTCCGGTATTACCAAATGATTTCCATGGGAAGCTTTTCGATACAAAAGGTCGTCTATTACTTCAAATTCTGGCAATGAGGCGTATCTTTGACACTGAACATCCACCTGCTGGGCTTCTTTTAACTCTTCAATTGATACATGATCTGATTGAATGACACGCACTTTTCTACTTGACGCATCAGCATTTTGATGCAACCGACCAGGCTTGTGCCCAACTTCAAAATCATATTCTGACAATTTCATGGCTCAATGCATAAGTTTGCTGCTAGGGTCCTTAAGATTCAATAACCACTGCAGAGCAGAGTGATTGGTAAGAACTGTAAACTTGTGACCATAAAGGTAACATCTAAAATAACTAATTCCAAAAAGAAGGGCAAGCAATTCCTTTTCTGTAGTACTGTAATTACTTTCTTCTTTATTTAGTTGATGAGAGGCATACCCAATGGGTTTTTCCTCACCATCTTGCACTTGGCTTAGAACACATACTACAGCAAAATCAGATGCGTCACAAGATAAAATAAAAGGTTCAGTGAAGTCTGGGTAAACAAGTAGAGATTAACTGGTTAAAATAGTTTTCACTGTTTGAAAGGTGGTCAAACATTCATCCATCCACACAAAAGGAGTATCCTTTTTCAACAATTTAGTAAGAGGTTTGGTAATAGTAGCATAATCTTTAACAAAACAGCAGTAATAATTTGCAAGACCAAGGAAGGATTGTAATTCCTTTAAATTTGTTGGAACAGGACAAGTGTCTACTGATTCAGTTAATCGTGGATCTTGTTTGACTCTGCTGGAACTGATGACATGACCTAAATACTACACTTTTGATTGAGCAAAAGAACACATTTCTAATTTTAAGCTTAAATTACCATTTTGCAATCGCAACAGTGCACTGTGTAGACGTTCAGCATGCTCAGCAATAGATTTAGAAAATATAATTATATCATCAAGATACACAAGGCACATAGTAGGTTTCAACCCATATAATAGCAGATCTGCAAGTCGCTGAAAGGTTACTGGCGCATTTTGAAGCCTGAAAGGCATCCTTAAGAATTAATGTAAGCAACCAGGAACTACAAAAGCTGATGATACCCACTGCGCATGCCTAATGCTGTAAAGTACCGGCAATTGCCCGGATGATTGAGTGTTTCATGTATCCGGGGTAATGGATAATGATCTGGGGTAGTAACCTTGTTTACTGCTCGCATGTCTACACAGAGGCGATAGGATTTTTCTCTGTCTATAGATTTCTTTGGAACGACTACAGTTGGGCTAGAGCACATACTAGAAGAGGGTTGTATTATTCCTGCTTCTAGTTGCTGTTGTATAGTTTCCTCTACCACTGACTGAAGATGGTAGGGGATTCGGTACCCATCTTGAGCTATTGGCCTAGCATTTTCAGATGGAATCTCATGTTGGATTAGATCTATTGCTGGTAAATATTTCCTGTCTTCAAACAACCATGAATACTCATTCAATACTTCATTTATTAGCTTTTGTTCATGCAATGGTAGGTGACTAAGCTTAGGTTTAAACTTATCTGTCAGATGTGACGTGATTGTCAAAAGGTGTTGAGAGACAGCAGCAGTCTTTTTCCTTTTTCTTTTTCAGATAAGGGGTTTTCATTGGCAACTCATCTTCTGTGATAACCTGTAAGCTGGCTAATACTGTACCACATGGTATTAAAGCTTGCTTGTGACTAAAATTGTCTAAACACACGGGTACACAGTTTTCTATTTGTACTTTATGCGCTTTGCACAGGCTATGTTTTACGTGCACCTGCATCTGGTCAAGAGCTTCATTCTGGCAGAGTGGATCTACCAAGAAATGAAACTCTTCAGATTCATGTATCCCGACAGGCACCCAAAGTATCTTTCCTGTGCCTTCTGGTATCTCCATGGGGTTATCGGCTTTTAGCATCGTTACAGGAGACTCTGAAACTTGGGAAACGGATCCTTTTTCCCCCAGTTTCACTCACCCGCAACGTGCAGTCTCGTCCAAAATGGTGCACATTGGTGCCGAATTCGATGGTATTTAACCTATAGTCAATAACCCCCTAAAAATAATGCAGTAAGTCACTTCCCAGGATGATGTCGTAATCCGTGCACATGTTCCGTACAACCTCCATCAAAAAAGCACATTCTGTGGAGTCCAACATGAACTCAACGCAACTGCTGCCATCAAGTTTCACTATGCTGAGACCAATACCACTGATATGGTACCATGGTGGTTGCAATGTTCTTTTATCTCTCTTCGATAAAAATGCGAAGCTGATCTGTGTGCCTGTGCCAATTAGCACGCGTATTGGTTTGTTGCCTCTAACACCATCGACAACCACGCTTGCCACCTGTGCAATTCCCTTATAAGCTAGTGGCATCACTATTTTTAACAGGGGCTGGGAGGAGTGCCACTTCCTGCCACGCAGCCATTTCCCGAATTCTGCGTTTGGTTTGCATTTCGCCTGGAGTTTGCAGGCAGTTGTGGCCTACTATTTGGACAATGCACACTTCGGTGACCATGTTCCTGCACCGATGACAATATGGCACGCGACATTGCTCTGCCACATGTCCTTGTCTATTACAGTGCCCACACTTGGTGTCGTTCGAAAAGACACGTCAGGGCTCACTTTGCTGCGTGGAGACAGCCGCAAATTGGCTCACCACCTCTCTCAAGAGTTCTAATTCCATGGCTTCTTGTAAGGTGTGAGGGGGAAGCTTACTTGATTTCACCCCTATCTGAGGGTTTATGTCATGAATAAAAACGTCTATCACACGACATCCTGATTCTTCCAACAGAAACTTGTTACGAGCAGAATTAGCACTTAGTGCGTATGTATGGCAAGCGATTCTTGTAATCTTTCCTGCGAATGCTTCTAAATCCTCACCCGTTTTTTGCTTAAGGTTGGAAAGCAAGTCACGATAGTAACTAGTACTATGTTTGTCTGTATACCTTTCAATCAACCCTGTTGCAAGGGACTGGAAGGTAGGGGCATTTTTTCAAGCTCTCGACAGACTGCACGTAGTTCTGTGCTTCGCCGGTGAGTTTCATTTTCATCACGTTTAAGAGAAATTCATCTGGCAAACCACAAAGCTTTCCTATGTCCTGGACATTCTGGACAAGCATTTGAATATTCTCGTGTGGCTCTCCAGCAAACGCCGGAATAAACGCTACTGCTGGAAAGCTTTGCACCGAAGTAGAGGTGGCTACTGCCACAGCTGATTCTGCACTAGTCAGTGGTGGAGTCACATGCTTCGGTGGTTCCTCCACTAGCACTTGCTTAACAACATTAGATTGTGGAGAATCCATTTGAAGACCATCTATCTGTTGCTTAAGCTCTGCGTCAGTTAAAATTAATTGATTTATCTGGGTCTGCAGTGTCGAGGGGGATCTTTATTTTCTTCGGCTGCTCCTGTCTCCAATTGCTACCTGGTGGTTGGAATGTTACAATAGTGTGGACATCCACACCACCATAGCATTGCTAGCGACTTACATTATTTGGTGGTGTGCAGACAACGGACGGCGGCAGTGTCGACAAGCGGCGGCAGCAGGCGCGTTGATCACGCGCAGGGGCAGCAGCAGCAGCAGCAGCAGCAGCAGCAGGAGGCAGGTGATGGCATGGACAGCTGAGATGGTGGGGCAGCGCGAGGGCCACACCCCGTACCCTGGCGCAGGTGGTGACCCATGGCAGCTATGACGGCGGTGGCAGCGGCGGGCGTGACTGCATCGCGGGCCCTCCTTGGCTTGCATCCGGGGGCGAACTGCATCGTGCTTGTGGTGCGCTAGTGTGCTTCCACACACGTTTGCCAATGCAGGCAACCGGCTGGCATGCTGCAGCCTCAACACGTTCAGTATAGTGTCCTTTAATTAATCAAAAGTCTATCAACAGGTCCTGGAAATTTAGAGCAATATGTCTATAACTGGCACTAAAATTCTGGATCAAGTTTAGCTTCAATTTATGAATATCCATTAAGATAGTTATGTTTACTGAAAAGAGGAAAAATAGCACTTTAATTTGAAAGTGATAATTCCTTCCAAATATACCTATTAACTCATAAGACTTTGCTTAATGTATGAACATCTTCATCAGAATTTTGAAAATAAAATGACCAAAAGGCTTATGTGGATCTTAATACTTGATACGGGAGGGGTGCTGTCACCTCATACCTCAGTCCATTGCTGAACTAGTGATCCCTTAATGTCTTGGAATGCATCCTGTCAACCAATCATTTCTTTTTGTCACCTTGTGCAGGAAATTTCTTTTCTCTCCAAGTCCATTTACTCATCTAATCTTCAGCATTCATCTGCTGCATCACATTTCAGAAGCTTCTATTCTCATCCTGTCTATGCTGTTTGATATCCATGTTTCACTTCATATATGGCTACAATCCATACAAATATTTCCAGAAAAATCTTTGCAACACCTAAATCTGTAAACATTTTGTGAATATTGCAGTTCTCTTCATTTCTGTGTCTAAGAAAATTGGAGAGAAATTTCCCCTTTTTCCGGGCATGTGTGTCACTTTGTTTTCACACAAAGCCATTCCAGCACTTTCTGTTCTATGTCAAGATAGCAAAAAAAGTGCTGAAACACATCTCGCTGAAAACAAAGCTACAAAGGTGTCTTGCATAAGTTGCAATTACTCTAAAAACTAAGTTTATATTCAATGTTACAAAATTTCTCTTCTTCAGAAACACTTTCCTTTCCATTGTCTGCCTACATTTTATATCATCTCTTTCATCCATCATTAGTGATTTTGCTGCTAGAGTAGCAAAAATTGTCTACTAATTATTTGTCTCATTCATTAATCTAATTCTGTCAGCAACACCTAATTAGACTACATTCCATTATCTTTTTTTTGCTTTTGTTGATGGTCATCTTATATCCTCCTTTCAAGACACTGTCCATTCCGTTCAGCTGCTCTTCCAGGTCCTTTGCTATCTCTGACGGAATTACAATGTCATCAGCAAACCTCAAAGGTTTTTATTCCTATTCTGAACTTTTCTTTTGTTCCCTTCACTGGTTGCTCAATATACAGATTGAAAAACATGGGGGATAGGCTATAAACCTGTGTCACTCACTTCCTAACCAATGCTTCCCTTTCATGCCCCTCAACTGTTACAGCTGCCATTTGGCTCTGTAAAAATTGTAAATAACCTTTTTCTTCCTGTATTTGACCCCTGCTTAAGAATTTGAGAGTATTCCAGTCCACATTGTCAAAAGCTTTCTCTATGTCTTCAAATGGTAGAAACATAGGTTCACCATTCCTTAATGCATCTTCTAAGATAAGTTGTAGGGTCATTATTGTCTCATGTGTCCCTTCATTTCTCCAGAATGCAAAGTTATCTTTTCTGAAGTCAGTTTCTGCTGGTTTTTTGTTCCTTCTGTAGAGAATTTGTGTTCATATTCTGCAACCATAACTTCCCAAACCAACAGATTGAGAATATTCACACCTCTTACTACCTGATTTGTTTGGAATTGAAACTATTAAATTCTTTGTGAAATTTGTGGGTATTTCATCTGTCTCGCACATCTAGCACAGCAGATGGAATAATTTTGTCATTGCTGGCTCTCCAAAGGCTATCGGTAGTTTTGACAGAATGTTGTCTACCCTTCGTCCTTGTTTAATTATAGGTCTTCAATGCTCAGTCAAACGCTTCTCACAGGATATCTCCCATGTTATCTTCATCTGTCTCTTCTTCCATTTCTATAATGTTGCCCTCAATTATATCTCCCTTGTATAGACCCCCTACACACTGATAAGCCAAAACATCATGACCACTGCCCATCGTGATGTTGGATGCCACCTGATGGCATTACAGGCACACGACACACTCACAAGGGTACGTAAGTGGGGCGCAGATGCATATCTGGGATCACCCTAGTGAAGATATGGGTTGCAAATGGGAAAATTCATTAGGATAAATGACTTTCACAGGGGGCAGTATTCAGGTGAATCACTTTAGCTGGGCTGCTATTTCCAAGTTAATTATTAATTATGGTATTTGAATTTTCAATACACTTAGGATACAATAAGAGCAGTTAAAACAGTGACTTTTTCATTCAGTACATACCTTGAGATTACCATGAGACATGTCTCATTACAGCATTCGCTGTCCAGCATAAAGTGTGACCTGGCCACTATTTGGGCATAACTGGACTCCCTGCAGCAGGAGGCTGAGACAATCAGAGCTAAGCACCACAAGGAAAGAGAGCTCATCCAGGAGACAACTGAACAGATCAGACTCACGTAGGAGCAGCTAACTCAGATGGTGAGTAGCTGCAGCAATCTCTATTGTGTAATATGTACTATTTCATTAAACTTTAGTTCCACAAGAGATGTTGGTCCACCTCTATCTGTGCACAGATAAGGCAAAACGTAATGATCACTGTCCGCAGTGACACAGAATGTTTCCTGGTGGTATTGCTGGCGCATAATATGGCAAGGGAAGTATACAAGGAGGGCAGATATGAATGAGGGATCATTCTGGTGGTGAAAGGGGTCGCAAATAAGGAAATTATCTGGAGAAAGTGACTTCAAAAGAAAGCAGTTGATTGTGGCTGGCCCATGGGACGAATTCTCATAAACAGTGAAGCTCGTGTGCTGTATGTGTGCTGGTGTTGTGTCTGTGGAAAGTGGTCGAGTTGGTGGTGAAGTGCCGCATGTCCTTGCATCCTCATAAAATTGGAGATCAGATAGTTTCCCACTGTGTAGAGAAAAAGATCTGATGACAGAATATAGCACTGGCACAAAGCAAAGTTTATAAAAGCACTCAGTTGGGTGTACATTGTCAAGAGTGGTCATTTGTAGCAGATCACCACTAAAATCTGCTGTTTCAAACTCATGACATTTGCATTAGATAGGCAGAGCGTACGGCGGTGGCCCAGTGCGGCGACCACTGTGAGGAAACTTGGTTCGGGGGTGAGGGGGAAGATGGAAGGTAGGGTGGGAGAGTAACAGGTGCGATCGAGTACACGGTTCGGTTAAGCGGTCGTTCGGTTGACCGACGTTACGATAATCGACGCTCTACTGTACTAGGAAAGTTAGTGAGCAGGATTTTTGTCGATGTTGAGAGACTAGACACCAGCTAAAGTGAGAAATTGTGGAGCAAGATAATGAACTGACTCTGAAGTTAATACTAATACATTTGGCTGATACAAAACTGATGGAAGTTCTCTATGGTACTTTTGGGTATCACCTGTGCACCCCTGAAAGAGGGACACTAAAAATTCATCACTAGAGAAGTCTATTCCTGTTTAGAACACAAATTCATACCAGTATATGAAAATGCACAACTAAGAAATTGAAAAACATGCATTATGAAGACGCGGTGTTGTCCTACCCATAGAAACACTAGACAAGATGAGACTGTGCTAAATTCCTACTGCATTACATGGGGGTGCAGATGTTATTAAAATGGTGCTCATAAGGTACTGTAATGAGAATGGAATTGTAGTAATTACACCAAATAAAAAATTCATTAGTGGGGGACAAGCTTTCAGCAGTTTCTACCATAAACACTTCATCTATGGTTATGGATAAAATATGACAAGCCTGTCTATGTAACAAATATAACAAGTAAGAGGTGCTTCTCGAAGATCAGCATTCTGCAGCTTTTTTCAGAAATATATCACATAGGGTAATGGATCGAATGTGACGACTTTGTATTTCTTGTCAATGTAAACATAGATAGCAGTGTGAGAGGAGCTTTCTGCAGCTTCTTTCAGATATATTTCTCATAGGGTATTGGATTGAATTTGATGACTTCGTACTTCTAGTCACTGTGCGTACAGATAGCAGTGTAGGATGAGTTTGTGCAGCTTCTTTCAGAAATATTTGTGATAGGATAATGGATGGAATGTGATGACTAACTATTTCATGTCACTGTGAGTACAGATAGCAGTGTGAGAGTAGCTTTTTGCAGCAACTTTCAGAAATATTTCACATACGGTAATGGATCGAATGTGATGAGTTTGTGTTTCCAGCCACTGTGTGTCGAGATAGCAGTGTGAGAGGAGCTTTCTACAGCTCATTTCAGTAATATATCAAATAGGTTATAGATCGGATGTGATGATTTTGTATTTCAAGCCACAATGGGTACAGATAGCAGTGTGAGAGGAGCTTTCTGCAGCTTTCTGAAATATTTCACATAGGGTAATGGATCGAAAGCGATAACTTTGTATTTCCAGCCACTGTGTGTACAGATAGCAGAGTGAGAGGAGCTTTGTGCAGCTTCTTTCGCATATATATGGCGAAGGGTATTGTATTGAATTTGAGTACTTTGTAATTCT
Source organism: Schistocerca americana (assembly GCF_021461395.2). Taxonomy (NCBI): domain Eukaryota; kingdom Metazoa; phylum Arthropoda; class Insecta; order Orthoptera; family Acrididae; genus Schistocerca; species Schistocerca americana. The sequence goes on from NC_060121.1 coordinate 67,086,324, forward strand.
AGTCACTGTGTGTCCTGATAGCAGGGTGAGAGGAGTATTCTGCAGTTTCTTTTAGAAATATTTCACATAGGGTAATACACTGAATGTGATGACTTTGTATTTCCAGCCATTGTGTGTACAGATAACAGTGTGAGAGGAGCTTTCGGCACCTTCTTTCAGAAATATTTCTCATAGGGTAATGGATCGAATGTGATGACTTTGAATTTCTAGTCACTGTGCGTACAGATAGCAGTGTGAGAGGAGCTTTCTGCAGCTTCTTTCAGAAACTTATCACATAGGGTAATGGATTGAATGTGATAACTTAGTTATTTCCAGGGACTGTGCGAGCAGATAGCAGTGTGAGAGGAGCTTTCTGCAGCTTCTTTCAGGAAAATATATAACATAGGGTAATGGATCAAATGTGATGACTTTGTGTTTCATGTCACTGTGCGTACAGATAGCAGTGTGAGAGGAGTTTCCTGCTGATACTTCCAGAAAGATATCACATAGGGTAACAGTACGAATGTGATGACTTCTTATTTTTAGTCACTGTATGTCCAGATAGCAGTGTGAGAGGAGCTTTCTGCAGCTTCTTTCAGAAATATACCACATAGATTAATCGATTGAATGTGATGAATTTGAATTTTTAATAACTGTGTGTCCACATGGCAGTGTGAGAGGAGCATTCTGCAGCTTCTTTCAGAAATAAATCACATAGGTTAATGGAACGAATGAGATGACTTTGTATTTTTAGTCACTGTGTGTCCACATAGCAGTTGGAGGAGCTTTCTCCAGCTTCTTTCAGAAATATTTCACATAGGGTAATGGATCGAATGTGATGAGTTTGAATTTCTAGTCACTGTGCGTACAGATAGCAGTGTGAGAGGAGCTTTCTGCAGCTTCTTTCAGAAATTTATCATGTAGGGTAATGGATTGAATGTGATGACTTTGTATTTTTAGTAACTGTGTGTCCAGATGGCAGTGTGAGAGGAGCTTTCTGCAGCTTCTTTCAGTAATATATAAAATAGGGTAATGGAGCAAATGTGATGACTTCGTATTTCCAGGGACTGTGGGAGCAGATAGCTGGGTGAGAACTGCGTCCTGCAGCTTCTTTCAGAAATATATCACTTGGGGTAATGAATCGAATGTGATGACTTTGAATTTCTAGTCACTGTGCGTACAGATAGCAGTGTGAGAGGAGCATTCTGGATCTTCTTTCAGAAATATTTAACATAGGGTGATGGATTGAATGTGATGACTTTGTATTCTTAGACACTGTGTGTCCACATAGCAGTGTGAATGGAGCTTTATGCAGCTTCTTTCAGAGATATATCACATAGGGTAATGGATCAAATGTGATGACTTAGTATTTCCAGGGACTGTGCGAGCAGATAGCAGTGTGAAAACTGCGTCCTGCAGCTACTTTCAGAAATATATCACATGGGGTAATGAATCGAACAGGATGACTTTGAATTTCTAGTCACTGTGCGTACAGATAGCAGTGTGAGAGGAGCTTTCTGCAGTTTCTTTCAGAAATATTTCACATTGGGTAACGGATCGAATGTGATGACTTTGTATTTCCAGCCACTGTGCGTACAGATAGCAGTGTGAGAGGCGTTACATAGGGTAACGGAATGAATGTGATGACTTTTTATTTTTAATCACTGTGTGTCCAGATAGCAGTGTGAGAGGAACTTTCTGCAGCTTCTTTCACAAATATATCACATAGATTAATGTATTGAATGTGATGACTTTGTATTCTTAGTCACTGTGTGTCAACATAGCAGTGTGAAACGAGCTTTCTGCAGCTTCTTTCAGAAATATATGACATAGATTAATGGAGTGAATGTGATGATTTTGAAATTTTAGTAACTGTGTGTCCAGATGACAGTGGGAGAGGAGCTTTCTGCAGCTTCTTTCAGTAATATATCAAATAGGGTAATAGATCAAATGTGATGACTTTGTATTTCCAGGGACTGTGCGAGCAGATAGCAGTGTGAGAACTGCTTCCTGCAGTTTCTTTCAGAAATATATTAAATGGTGTAATGAATCGAATGTGATGACTTTGCATTACTAGTCACTGTGTGTAAAAATAGCAGAGTGAGAGGAGCATTCTGCAGTTTCCTTAAAATATATTTCACATAGGGTGTTGGATCGAATGTGATGACTTTGTATTTCCAGCCACTGTGTGTACAGATAGCAGTGTGAGAGGAGCTTTCGGCGGCTTCTTTCAGAAATATTTTACATAAGGTAGTGGATCGAATGTGATGACTTTGAATTTCTAGTGACTGTGCGAACAGATAGCAGTGTGAGAGGAGCTAACTGCAGCTTCTTTCAGATATATTTCTCATAGGGTTATGGATCGAATGTGATGACTTTGTATTTTTGGTCACTGTGTGTCCAGATAGCAGTGTCAGAGGGGCTCTCTGCTGCTCATTTCAGTAATATATCAAATAGGTAATAGATTGAATGTGATGATTTTGTATTTCAAGCCACTATGCGTACAGATAGCAGTGTGAGAGGAGCTTTCTGCAGCTATATGAAATATTTCACGAAGGGTAATGGATCGAAAGTGATAACTTTGTAATTCCAGCCACTGTGCGTACAGATTGCAGTGTGGGAACAGCTTCCTGCAGCTTCCTGCTGCTTCTTTCAGAAATATATCATATAGGGTAATAGATCGAATGTGATGACTTTGTATTTTTAGTAACTGTGTGTACAGATGGCAGTGAGAGAGGAGCTTTCTGCAGCTTCAATCAGAAAAATTGCTCATAGGGTAATGGATTGAATGTGATGACTTTGTATTCTTAGTCACTGTGTGTCCACATAGCAGTGTGAAAGGAGCTTTCTGCAGCTTCTTTCAGAGATATATCACATAGGGTAATGGATCGCATGTGACGACTTTGTATTTCCTGTCACTGTGCGTACAGATAGCAGTGTGAGAGGAGTTTTCTGCAGTTTGTTTCAGAAATATTTCACATAGGGTAACGGATCGAGTGTGATGACTTTGTATTTCCAGCGACTGTGTGTACTGATAGCAGTGTGAGAGGAGCTTTCTGCAGCTTCTTTCAGAAACATATCACATAGATTAATGGATTGAAAGTGATGACTTTGAATTTTTAGTAACTGTGTGTCCAGATGGCAGTGTGACAGGAGCTTTCTGCAGCTTCTTTCAGAAATAAATCACGTAGGGTAATGGATGGAATATGATAATTTTGTATTTCCAGCCACAGTGTGTACAGATAGCAGAGTGAGAGGAGCTTTCTGCAGCTTCTTTCACATATATTTCGCAATGGGTAATGTATTGAATGTGATGACTTTGTATTGTTAGGCACTGTGTGTCCAGATAGCAGTGTGAGAGGAGCATTCTGATGCTTCTTTCAGAAATATTTAACATAGGGTAATGGATTGAATGTGATGACTTTGTATTCTTAATCACTGTGTGCCCACATAGCAGTGTGAAAGGAGCTTTCTGCAGCTTCTTTCAGAGATATATCACATCGGGTAATGGATCGGATGTGATGACTTTGTATTTCCAGCCACTGTGTGTACTGATAGCAGTGTGAGAGGAGCTTTCTGCAGCTTCTTTCAGAAATATTTCTCATAGGGTAATGGATCGAATGTGATGACTTTGTATTTCCAGCCACTGTGCGTACAGATTGCAGTGTGAGAGGAGCTTTCTGCTGCTTCTTTCTGAAATATATCACATAGGGTAATTGATCGAATGTGATGACTTTGTATTTCATGTCACTGTAAACAGTGACAGCATTGGGAGAGGAGCTTTCTGCTGCTTCATGGCGAGATATTTCGCATAGGGTAATAGATTGATATGTTGATTTTCTATTTCCAGCCACTCTGGGTACAGATAGCAGTGTGTGAGGAGCTTTCTGCAGCTTCTTTCACATACATTTCACACAGGGTAATGGATAGTGTGTTATGACTTTGTATTCCTAGTCACTGTGCGTACAGACAGCAGTGTGACAGGAGCTTTCTGCAGCTTCTTTCAGAAACGTATCACATAGGGTAGTGGAACGAAAGTGATGACTATCTATTTCCATCCAATGTGCTGACAGATAGCGGTGTGAGAAGAGCATTCTGCAGCTTCTTTCTCAAATATATTTCACATAGGGTAATGGATCGAATGTGATGACTTTGTATTTCCTGTCACTGTGTGTACAGATAGCAGTGTGAGAGAAGTTTTCTGCTGATACTTCCAGAAAGATATCACATAGGGTAACGGAACGAATGTGATGACTTTTTATTTTTAGTCACTGTGTGTCCAGATAGCAGTGTGAGAGGAGCATTCTGAAGCTTATTTCAGAAATATTTAACATAGTGTAATGGATTGAATGTGATGACTTTGTAATCTTAGTCACTGTGTGTCCAGATGGCAGTGTGAGAGGAGCATTCTGCAGCTTCTTTCAGAAATAAATCACATAGGTTAATGGAACGAATGAGATGACTTTGTATTTTTAGTCACTGTGTGTCCACATAGCAGTTGGAGGAGCTTTCTCCAGCTTCTTTCAGAAATATTTCACATAGGGTAATGGATCGAATGTGATGAGTTTGAATTTCTAGTCACTGTGCGTACAGATAGCAGTGTGAGAGGAGCTTTCTGCAGCTTCTTTCAGAAATTTATCATGTAGGGTAATGGATTGAATGTGATGACTTTGTATTTTTAGTAACTGTGTGTCCAGATGGCAGTGTGAGAGGAGCTTTCTGCAGCTTCTTTCAGTAATATATAAAATAGGGTAATGGAGCAAATGTGATGACTTCGTATTTCCAGGGACTGTGGGAGCGGATAGCTGGGTGAGAACTGCGTCCTGCAGCTTCTTTCAGAAATATATCACTTGGGGTAATGAATCGAATGTGATGACTTTGAATTTCTAGTCACTGTGCGTACAGATAGCAGTGTGAGAGGAGCTTTCTGCAGCTTCTTTCAGAAAAATTTAACATAGGGTACTGGATTGAATGTGATGACTTTGTATTCTTAGTCACTGTGTGTCCAGATAGCAGTGTGAGAGGAGCTTTCCACAGCTTCTTTCAGAAATATATCTCATAGAATAAAGGATTGAATGTGATGACTTTGTATTTTTAGTAACTGTGTGTACAGATGGCAGTGTGAGAGGAGCTATCTGCAGCTTCTTTCACATACATTTCACAAAGGGTAATGTATTGAATGTGAGGTCTTTGTATTTTTAGTCACTGTGTGTCCAGATAGCAGTGTGAGAGGAGCATTCTGAAGCTTCTTTCAGAAATATTTAACGTAGGGCACTGGATTGAATGTGATGACTTTGTATTCTTAGTCACTGTGTGTCCAGATAGCAGTGTGAGAGGAGCTTTCCACAGCTTCTTTCAGAAATATATCACATAGAATAAAGGATAGAATGTGATGACTTTGTATTTTGAGTAACTGTGTGTCCAGATGGCAGTGTGAGAGGAGCTTTCTGCAGCTTCTATCAGAAATATTTCTCATAGGGTATTGGATGGAATGTGATAACTTTGTATTTCTAGTCACTGTGTGTACACATGGCAGTTTGAGAGGAGCTTTCTGCAGCTTCTTTCAGAAATAAATCACGTAGGGTAATTGATCGAATGTGATAACTTTGTATCTCCAGCCACAGTGTGTACAGATAGCAGAGTGTGAGGAGCTTTCTGCAGCTTCTTTCACATATATTTCGCAAAGGGTATTGTATTGAATGTGATGACTTTGTATTGTTAGGCACTGTGTGTCCAAATAGCAGTGTGAGTGGAGCATTCTGAAGCTTCTTTCAGAAATATTTAACATAGGGTAATGGATTGAATGTGATGACTTTGTATTCTTAATCACTGTGTGTCCACATAGCAGTGTGAAACGAGCTTTCTGCAGCTACTTTCAGAGATATATCACATAGGGTAATGGATCGAATGTGATGACTTTGGATTTTTTGTCACTGTGCATACAGATAGCAGTGTGAGAGGAGCTTTCTGCAGCTTCTTTCAGAAATATATCACATAGATTAATGGATTGAATGTGATGACTTTGAATTTTTAGTAACTGTGTGTCCAGATGACAGTGTGAGAGGAGCTTTCTGCAGCTTCATTCAGAAATATTTCTCATAGGGTAATTGATTGAATGTGATAACTTTATATTTCTAGTCACTGTGTCTACACATAGCAATTTGAGAGGAGCTTTCTGCAGCTTCTTTCAGAAATAAATCACATAGGGTAATGGATCGAATGTGATAACTTTGTATTTCCAGCCACTGTGTGTACAGATAGCAGAGTGAGAGGAGGTTTCTGCAGCTTCTTTCATATATATTTCGCAAAGTGTAATGTATTGAATATGATCACTTTGTATTATTAGGCACTGTGTGTCCAGATAGCAGTGTGAGAGGAGCATTCTGAAGCTTCTTTCAGAAATATTTAACATAGGGTAATGTATTGAATGTGATGACTTTGTATTCTTAGTCACTGTGTGTCAACATAGCAGTGTGAAACGAGCTTTCTGCAGCTTCTTTCAGAAATATATGACATAGATTAATGGAGTGAATGTGATGATTTTGAAATTTTAGTAACTGTGTGTCCAGATGACAGTGGGAGAGGAGCTTTCTGCAGCTTCTTTCAGTAATACATCAAATAGGGTAGTAGATCAAATGTGATGACTTTGTATTTCCAGGGACTGTGCGAGCAGATAGCAGTGTGAGAACTGCTTCCTGCAGTTTCTTTCAGAAATATATTAAATGGTGTAATGAATCGAATGTGGTGACTTTGCATTACTAGTCACTGTGTGTAAAAATAGCAGAGTGAGAGGGGCATTCTGCAGTTTCCTTAAAATATATTTCACATAGGGTGTTGGATCGAATGTGATGACTTTGTATTTCCAGCCACTGTGTGTACAGATAGCAGAGTGAGAGGAGCTTTCTGCAGCTTCTTTCACATATATTTCGCAATGGGTAATGTATTGAATGTGATGACTTTGTATTGTTAGGCACTGTGTGTCCAGATAGCAGTGTGAGAGGAGCATTCTGAAGCTTCTTTCAGAAATATTTAACATAGGGTAATGGATTGAATGTGATGACTTTGTATTCTTAATCACTGTGTGCCCACATAGCAGTGTGAAAGGAGCTTTCTGCAGCTTCTTTCAGAGATATATCACATCGGGTAATGGATCGGATGTGATGACTTTGGATTTCCTGTCACTGTGCATACAGACAGCAGTGTGAGAGGAGTTTTCTGCTGATACTTCCAGAAAGATATCAAATAGGGTAACGGAATGAATGTGATGACCTTTTTATTTTTAGTCACTGTGTGTCCAGATAGCAGTGTGAGAGGAGCATTCTGCAGCTTCTTTCAGAAATATATCACATAGATTAATGGATTGAATGCGATGACTCTGAATTTTTAGTAACCGTGTGACCAGATGGCAGTGTGAGAGGAGCTTTCTGCAGCTTCTATCAGAAATATTTCTCATATGGTAATGGATCGAATGTGATGACTTTGTATTCCCAGCCACTGTGCGTACAGATTACAGTGTGAGAGGAGCTTTCTGCAGTTTCTTTCAGAAATATTTCACATTGGGTAACGGATCGAATGTGATGACTTTGTATTTCCAGCCACTGTGTGTACTGATAGCAGTGTGAGAGGAGCTTTCTGCTGCTTCTTTCTGAAATATATCACATAGGGTAATTGATCGAATGTGATGACTTTGTATTTCATGTCACTGTAAACAGTGACAGCATTGGGAGAGGAGCTTTCTGCTGCTTCATGGCGAGATATTTCGCATAGGGTAATAGATTGATATGTTGATTTTCTATTTCCAGCCACTCTGGGTACAGATAGCAGTGTGTGAGGAGCTTTCTGCAGCTTCTTTCACATACATTTCACACAGGGTAATGGATAGTGTGTTATGACTTTGTATTCCTAGTCACTGTGCGTACAGACAGCAGTGTGACAGGAGCTTTCTGCAGCTTCTTTCAGAAACATATCACATAGGGTAGTGGAACGAAAGTGATGACTATCTATTTCCATCCAATGTGCTGACAGATAGCGGTGTGAGAAGAGCATTCTGCAGCTTCTTTCTCAAATATATTTCACATAGGGTAATGGATCGAATGTGATGACTTTGTATTTCCTGTCACTGTGTGTACAGATAGCAGTGTGAGAGAAGTTTTCTGCTGATACTTCCAGAAAGATATCACATAGGGTAACGGAACGAATGTGATGACTTTTTATTTTTAGTCACTGTGTGTCCAGATAGCAGTGTGAGAGGAGCATTCTGAAGCTTATTTCAGAATTATTTAACATAGTGTAATGGATTGAATGTGATGACTTTGTAATCTTAGTCACTGTGTGTCCAGATGGCAGTGTGAGAGGAGCATTCTGCAGCTTCTTTCAGAAATAAATCACACAGGTTAATGGAACGAATGAGATGACTTTGTATTTTTAGTCACTGTGTGTCCACATAGCAGTTGGAGGAGCTTTCTTCAGCTTCTTTCAGAAATATTTCACGTAGGGTAATGGATCGAATGTGATGAGTTTGAATTTCTAGTCACTGTCCGTACAGATAGCTGTGTGAGAGGAGCTTTCTGCAGCTTCTTTCAGAAATTTATCATGTAGGGTAATGGATTGAATGTGATGACTTTGTATTTTTAGTAACTGTGTGTCCAGATGGCAGTGTGAGAGGAGCTTTCTGCAGCTTCTTTCAGTAATATATAAAATAGGGTAATGGAGCAAATGTGATGACTTCGTATTTCCAGGGACTGTGGGAGCAGATAGCTGGGTGAGAACTGCCTCCTGCAGCTTCTTTCAGAAATATATCACTTGGGGTAATGAATCGAATGTGATGACTTTGAATTTCTAGTCACTGTGCGTACAGATAGCAGTGTGAGAGGAGCTTTCTGCAGCTTCTTTCAGAAAAATTTAACATAGGGTACTGGATTGAATGTGATGACTTTGTATTCTTAGTCACTGTGTGTCCAGATAGCAGTGTGAGAGGAGCTTTCCACAGCTTCTTTCAGAAATATATCACATAGAATAAAGGATTGAATGTGATGACTTTGTATTTTTAGTAACTGTGTGTACAGATGGCAGTGTGAGAGGAGCTTTCTGCAGCTTCTTTCACATATATTTCACAAAGGGTAATGTATTGAATGTGAGGTCTTTGTATTTTTAGTCACTGTGTGTCGAGATAGCAGTGTGAGAGGAGCATTCTGAAGCTTCTTTCAGAAATATTTAACATAGGGTAATGGATTGAATGTGATGACTTTGTATTCTTAATCACTGTGTGTCCACATAGCAGTGTGAAAGGAGCTTTCTGCAGCTTCTTTCAGAGATATATCACATAGGGTAATGGATCGAATGTGATGACTTTGGATTTTTTGTCACTGTGCGTACAGATAGCAGTGTGAGAGGAGTTTTCTGCTGATACTTCCAGAAAGATACCAAATAGGGTAACGGAACGAATGTGATGACTTTTTATTTTTAGTCACTGTGTGTCCAGATAGCAGTGTGAGAGGAACTTTCTGCAGCTTCTTTCACAAATATATCACATAGATTAATGGATTGAATGCGATGACTCTGAATTTTTAGTAACCGTGTGACAAGATGGCAGTGTGAGAGGAGCTTTCTGCAGCTTCTATCAGAAATATTTCTCATAGGGTAATGGATCGAATGTGATAACGTTGTATTTCTAGTCACTGTGTGTGCACATAGCAATTTGATAGGAGCTTTCTGCAGCTTCTTTCAGAAATAAATCACATAGTGTAATGGATCAAATGTGATAACTTTGTATTTCCAGCCACTGTGTGTACAGATAGCAGAGTGAGAGAAGCTCTCTGCAGCTTCTTTCACTTATATTTCGCAAAGGGTAATGTATTGAATGTGTTGACTTTGTATTATTAGGCACTGTGTGTCCTGATAGCAGTGTGAGAGGAGCATTCTGGATCTTCTTTCAGAAATATTTAACATAGGGTGATGGATTGAATGTGATGACTTTGTATTCTTAGACACTGTGTGTCCACATAGCAGTGTGAATGGAGCTTTCTGCAGCTTCTTTCAGAGATATATCACATAGGGTAATGGATCAAATGTGATGACTTAGTATTTCCAGGGACTGTGCGAGCAGATAGCAGTGTGAAAACTGCGTCCTGCAGCTTCTTTCAGAAATATATCACATGGGGTAATGAATCGAACAGGATGACTTTGAATTTCTAGTCACTGTGCGTACAGATAGCAGTGTGAGAGGAGCTTTCTGCAGTTTCTTTCAGAAATATTTCACATTGGGTAACGGATCGAATGTGATGACTTTGTATTTCCAGCCACTGTGTGTACTGATAGCAGTGTGAGAGGAGCTTTCTGCAGCTTCTTTCAGAAATATTTCTCATAGGGTAATGGATCGAATGTGATGACTTTGTATTTCCAGCCACTGTGCGTACAGATTGCAGTGTGAGAGGAGCTTTCTGCTGCTTCTTTCTGAAATATATCACATAGGGTAATTGATCGAATGTGATGACTTTGCATGTCATGTCACTGTAAACAGTGACAGCATTGGGAGAGGAGCTTTCTGCTGCTTCATGGCGAGATATTTCGCATAGGGTAATAGATCGATATGTTGATTTTCTATTTCCAGCCACTCTGGGTACAGATAGCAGTGTGTGAGGAGCTTTCTGCAGCTTCTTTCACATACATTTCACACAGGGTAATGGATAGTATGTTATGACTTTGTATTCCTAGTCACTGTGCATACAGGCAGCAGTGTGTGACAGGAGCTTTCTGCAGCTTCTTTCAGAAACATATCACATAGGGTAGTGGAACGAAAGTGATGACTATCTATTTCCATCCAATGTGCTGACAGATAGCGGTGTGAGAAGAGCGTTCTGCAGCTTCTTTCTCAAATATATTTCACATAGGGTAATGGATCGAATGTGATGACTTTGTATTTCCTGTCACTGTGCGTACAGATAGCAGTGTGAGAGGCGTTACATAGGGTAACGGAACGAATGTGATGACTTTTTATTTTTAGTCACTGTGTGTCCAGATAGCAGTGTGAGAGGAGCTTTCTGCAGCTTCTTTCAGAAATATATCACATAGATTAATGGATTGAATGTGATGACTTTGAATTTTTAGTAACTGTGTGTCCAGATGACAGTGTGAGAGGAGATATCTGCAGCTTCATTCAGAAATATTTCTCATAGGGTAATTGATTGAATGTGATAACTTTATATTTCTAGTCACTGTGTCTACACATAGCAATTTGAGAGGAGCTTTCTGCAGCTTCTTTCAGAAATAAATCACATAGGGTAATGGATCGAATTTGATAACTTTGTATTTCCAGCCACTGTGTGTACAGATAGCAGAGTGAGAGGAGGTTTCTGCAGCTTCTTTCATATATATTTCGCAAAGTGTAATGTATTGAATGTGATCACTTTGTATTATTAGGCACTGTGTGTCCAGATAGCAGTGTGAGAGGAGCATTCTGAAGCTTCTTTCAGAAATATTTAACATAGGGTAATGTATTGAATGTGATGACTTTGTATTCTTAGTCACTGTGTGTCAACATAGCAGTGTGAAACGAGCTTTCTGCAGCTTCTTTCAGAAATATATGACATAGATTAATGGAGTGAATGTGATGATTTTGAAATTTTAGTAACTGTGTGTCCAGATGACAGTGGGAGAGGAGCTTTCTGCAGCTTCTTTCAGTAATATATCAAATAGGGTAATAGATCAAATGTGATGACTTTGTATTTCCAGGGACTGTGCGAGCAGATAGCAGTGTGAGAACTGCTTCCTGCAGTTTCTTTCAGAAATATATTAAATGGTGTAATGAATCGAATGTGATGACTTTGCATTACTAGTCACTGTGTGTAAAAATAGCAGAGCGAGAGGAGCATTCTGCAGTTTCCTTAAAATATATTTCACATAGGGTGTTGGATCGAATGTGATGACTTTGTATTTCCAGCCACTGTGTGTACAGATAGCAGTGTGAGAGGAGCTTTCTGCGGCTTCTTTCAGAAATATTTTACATAAGGTAGTGGATCGAATGTGATGACTTTGAATTTCTAGTGACTGTGCGAACAGATAGCAGTGTGAGAGGAGCTAACTGCAGCTTCTTTCAGATATATTTCTCATAGGGTTATGGATCGAATGTGATGACTTTGTATTTTTGGTCACTGTGTGTCCAGATAGCAGTGTCAGAGGGGCTCTCTGCTGCTCATTTCAGTAATATATCAAATAGGTAATAGATTGAATGTGATGATTTTGTATTTCAAGCCACTATGCGTACAGATAGCAGTGTGAGAGGAGCTTTCTGCAGCTATATGAAATATTTCACGAAGGGTAATGGATCGAAAGTGATAATTTTGTTATTCCAGCCACTGTGCGTACAGATTGCAGTGTGAGAACAGCTTCCTGCAGCTTCCTGCTGCTTCTTTCAGAAATATATCATATAGGGTAATAGATCGAATGTGATGACTTTGTATTTTTAGTAACTGTGTGTCCAGATGGGAGTGTGAGAGGAGCATTCTGCAGTTTCAATCAGAAATATTGCACATAGTGTAATGGACTGAATGTGATGACTTTGTATTTCAAGCCACTGTGTGTACAGATGGCAGTGAGAGAGGAGCTTTCTGCAGCTTCAATCAGAAATATTGCTTATAGGGTAATGGATTGAATGTGATGACTTTGTATTCTTAGTCACTGTGTGTCCACATAGCAGTGTGAAAGGAGCTTTCTGCAGCTTCTTTCAGAGATATATCACATAGGGTAATGGATCGCATGTGACGACTTTGTATTTCCTGTCACTGTGCATACAGATAGCAGTGTGAGAGGAGTTTTCTGCAGTTTGTTTCAGAAATATTTCACATAGGGTAACGGATCGAATGTGATGACTTTGTATTTCCAGCGACTGTGTGTAGTGATAGCAGTGTGAGAGGAGCTTTCTGCAGCTTCTTTCAGAAATATTTCTCATAGTGTAATTGATCAAATGTGATGACTTTGTATTTCCAGCCACTGTGCGTACAGATTGCAGTGTGAGAACAGCTTTCTGCAGCTTCTTTCAGTAATATACGAAGTAGGGTAATGGATCAAATGTGATGACTTCGTATTTCCAGGGACTGTGCGAGCAGATAGCTGGGTGAGAACTGCGTCCTGCAGATTCTTTCAGAAATATATCACATGGGGTAATGAATCGAATGTGATGACTTTGAATTTCTAGTCACTGTGCGTACTGATAGCAGTGTGAGAGGAGCTTTCTGCAGCTTCTATCAGAAATATTTCTCATAGGGTAAGGATTGAATGTGATAACTTTTTATTTGTAGTCACTGTGTGTACACATAGCAAATTGAGAGGAGCTTTCCTCATCTTCTTTCAGAAATAAATCACATAGCGTAATGGAACGAATGTGATGACTTTGTACTTTTATTCACTGTGTGTCCAGATAGCAGTGTGAGAGGAGCTTTCTGCAGCTTCTATCATAAATATATCACATAGAATAAAGGGTTGAGTGTGATGACTTTGTATTTTTAGTAACTGTGTGTACAGATGGCAGTGTGAGAGGAGCTTTCTGCAGCTTCTTTCACATTTATTTCGCAAAGGGTAATGTATTGAATGTGAGGTCTTTGTATTTTTAGTCACTGTGTGTCCAGATAGCAGTGTGAGAGGAGCATTCTGAAGCTTCTTTCAGAAATATTTAACATAGGGCACTGTATTGAATGTGATGACTTTGTATTCTTAGTCACTGTGTGTCCAGATAGCAGTGTAAGAGGAGCTTTCCACAGCTTCTTTCAGAATTATATCACATAGAATAAAGGATTGAATGTGATGACTTTGTATATTTAGTAACTGTGTGTACAGATGGCAGTGTGAGAGGAGCTTTCTGCAGCTTCTTTCAGTAATATATCAAATAGGGTAATGGATCAAATGTGATGACTTAGTATTTCCAGGGACTGTGCAGGCAGATAGCTGTGTGAAAACTGCTTCCTGCAGCATCTTTCAGAAATATATCACATGGGGTAATGGATCGAATGTGATGACTTTGTATTTCTATTCACTGTGTGTCCAGATAGCAGAGTGAGAGGAGTATTCTGCAGTTTCTTTCAGAAATATTTCACATAGGGTAACGGATCGAATGTGATCACTTTGTATTTCCAGCCACTGTGTGTACTGATAGCAGTGTGAGAGGAGCTTACTGCAGCTTCTTTCAGAAATATTTCACACAGGGTAATGGATAGAATGTTATGACTGTGTATTCCTAGTCACTGTGCATACAGATAGCAGTGTGACCGGAGCATTCTGCAGCTTCTTTTAGAAACATATCACATAGGGTAGTGGAACGAAAGTGATGACTATCTATTTCCATCCACTGTGCTGACAGATAGCAGTGTGAGAAGAGCATTCTGCAGTTTCATTCTAAAATATATTTCACATAGTGTAATGGATCGAATGTGATGACTTTGTATTTCCTGTCACTGTGTGTACAGATAGCAGTGTGAGAGGAGCTTTCTGCAGCTTCTTTCAGAAACATATCACATAGATTAATGGATTGAAAGTGATGACTTTGAATTTTTAGTAACTGTGTGTCCAGATGGCAGTGTGACAGGAGCTTTCTGCAGCTTCTTTCAGAAATAAATCACGTAGGGTAATGGATGGAATATGATAATTTTGTATTTCCAGCCACAGTGTGTACAGATAGCAGAGTGAGAGGAGCTTTCTGCAGCTTCTTTCACATATATTTCGCAATGGGTAATTTATTGAATGTGATGACTTCGTATTGTTAGGCACTGTGTGTCCAGATAGCAGTGTGAGAGGAGCATTCTGAAGCTTCTTTCAGAAATATTTAACATAGGGTAATGGATTGAATGTGATGACTTTGTATTCTTAATCACTGTGTGCCCACATAGCAGTGTGAAAGGAGCTTTCTGCAGCTTCTTTCAGAGATATATCACATCGGGTAATGGATCGGATGTGATGACTTTGGATTTCCTGTCACTGTGCATACAGATAGCAGTGTGAGAGGAGTTTTCTGCTGATACTTCCAGAAAGATATCAAATAGGGTAACGGAACGAATGTGATGACCTTTTTATTTTTAGTCACTGTGTGTCCAGATAGCGGTGTGAGAGGAGCTTTCTGCAGCTTCTTTCAGAAATATATCACATAGATTAATGGATTGAATGCGATGACTCTGAATTTTTAGTAACCGTGTGACCAGATGGCAGTGTGAGAGGAGCTTTCTGCAGCTTCTATCAGAAATATTTCTCATAGTGTAATGGATCGAATGTGATAACGTTGTATTTCTAGTCACTGTGTGTGCACATAGCAATTTGAGAGGAGCTTTCTGCAGCTTCTTTCAGAAATAAATCACATAGGGTAGTGGATCAAATGTGATAACTTTGTATTTCCAGCCACTGTGTGTACAGATAGCAGAGTGAGAGAAGCTCTCTGCAGCTTCTTTCACCTATATTTCGCAAGGGGTAATGTATTGAATGTGTTGACTTTGTATTTCCAGCCACTGTGTGTACTGATAGCAGTGTGAGAGGAGCTTTCTGCAGCTTCTTTCAGAAATATTTCTCATATGGTAATGGATCGAATGTGATGACTTTGTATTCCCAGCCACTGTGCGTACAGATTGCAGTGTGAGAGGAGCTTTCTGCAGTTTCTTTCAGAAATATTTCACATTGGGTAACGGATCGAATGTGATGACTTTGTATTTCCAGCCACTGTGTGTACTGATAGCAGTGCGAGAGGAGCTTTCTGCAGCTTCTTTCAGAAATATTTCTCATAGGGTAATGAATCGAACAGGATGACTTTGAATTTCTAGTCACTGTGCGTACAGATAGCAGTGTGAGAGGAGCTTTCTGCAGTTTCTTTCAGAAATATTTCACATTGGGTAACGGATCGAATGTGATGACTTTGTATTTCCAGCCACTGTGTGTACTGATAGCAGTGTGAGAGGAGCTTTCTGCAGCTTCTTTCAGAAATATTTCTCATAGGGTAATGGATCGAATGTGATGACTTTGTATTTCCAGCCACTGTGCGTACAGATTGCAGTGTGAGAGGAGCTTTCTGCTGCTTCTTTCTGAAATATATCACATAGGGTAATTGATCGAATGTGATGACTTTGCATTTCATGTCACTGTAAACAGTGACAGCATTGGGAGAGGAGCTTTCTGCTGCTTCATGGCGAGATATTTCGCATAGGGTAATAGATCGATATGTTGATTTTCTATTTCCAGCCACTCTGGGTACAGATAGCAGTGTGTGAGGAGCTTTCTGCAGCTTCTTTCACATACATTTCACACAGGGTAATGGATAGTATGTTATGACTTTGTATTCCTAGTCACTGTGCATACAGGCAGCAGTGTGTGACAGGAGCTTTCTGCAGCTTCTTTCAGAAACATATCACATAGGGTAGTGGAACGAAAGTGATGACTATCTATTTCCATCCAATGTGCTGACAGATAGCGGTGTGAGAAGAGCGTTCTGCAGCTTCTTTCTCAAATATATTTCACATAGGGTAATGGATCGAATGTGATGACTTTGTATTTCCTGTCACTGTGCGTACAGATAGCAGTGTGAGAGGCGTTACATAGGGTAACGGAACGAATGTGATGACTTTTTATTTTTAGTCACTGTGTGTCCAGATAGCAGTGTGAGAGGAGCTTTCTGCAGCTTCTTTCAGAAATATATCACATAGATTAATGGATTGAATGTGATGACTTTGAATTTTTAGTAACTGTGTGTCCAGATGACAGTGTGAGAGGAGCTTTCTGCAGCTTCATTCAGAAATATTTCTCATAGGGTAATTGATTGAATGTGATAACTTTATATTTCTAGTCACTGTGTCTACACATAGCAATTTGAGAGGAGCTTTCTGCAGCTTCTTTCAGAAATAAATCACATAGGGTAATGGATCGAATTTGATAACTTTATATTTCCAGCCACTGTGTGTACAGATAGCAGAGTGAGAGGAGCGTTCTGCAGCTTCTTTTATATATTTTTCGCAAAGGGTAGTGTATTGAATGAGATCACTTGGTATTTTTAGTCACTGTGTGTCCAGATAGCAGTGTGAGAGGAGCATTCTGAAGCTTCTTTCAGAAATATTTGACATAGGGTACTGGATTGTATGTGATGACTTTGTATTCTTAGTCACTGTGTGTCCAGATAGCAGTGTGAGAGGAGCTTTCCGCAGCTTCTTTCAGAAATATATCACATAGAATAAAGGATTAAATGTGATGACTTTGTATTTTTAGTAACTGTGTGTACAGATGGCAGTGTGAGAGGAGCTTTCTGCAGCTTCTTTCAGTAATATATCAAATAGAGTAATGGATCAAATGTGATGACTTAGTAATTCCAGGGACTGTGCGAGCAGATAGCAGTGTGAAAACTGCTTCCTGCAGCTTCTTTCAGAAATATATCACTTGGGGTAATGGATCGAATGTGATGACTTTGTATTTCTATTCACTGTGTGTCAAGATACCAGAGTGAGAGGAGTATTCTGCAGTTTCTTTCAGAAATATTTCACATAGGGTAATGGATCGCATGTGACGACTTTGTATTTCCTGTCACTGTGCGTACAGATAGCAGTGTGAGAGGAGTTTTCTGCTGATACTTCCAGAAAGATATCGCATAGGGTAACGGAACGAATGTGATGACTTTTTATTTTTAGTCACTGTGTGTCCAGATAGCAGTATGAGAGGAGCTTTCTGCAGCTTCAATCATAAATATTTCTCATAGGGTAATGGATCGAATGTGATAACTTTGTTTTTCTAGTCACTGTGTGTACACATAGCAATTTGAGAGGAGCATTCTGCAGCTTCTTTCAGAAATATTTAACGTAGGGTAATGTATTGAATGTGATGACTTTGTATTCTTAGTCACTGTGTGTCCACATAGCAGTGTGAAAGGAGCATTCTGCAGCTTCTTTCAGAGATATATCACATAGGGTAATGGATCTAAAGTGATGACTTTGTATTTCCTGTCACTGTGTGTACAGATAGCAGTGTGAGAGAAGTTTTCTGGTGATACTTCCAGAAAGATATCACGTAGGGTAACGGAACGAATGTGATGACTTTTTATTTTTAGTCACTGTGTGTCCAGATAGCAGTGTGAGAGGAGCATTCTGAAGCTTATTTCAGAAATATTTAACATAGTGTAATGGATTGAATGTGATGACTTTGTAATCTTAGTCACTGCGTGTCCTTATGGCAGTGTGAAAGGAGCTTTCTGCAGCTTCTTTCAGAGATATATCACATAGGGTAATGGGTCAAATGTGATGACTTAGTATTTCCAGGGCTGTGCGAGCAGATAGCAGTGTGAAAACTGCGTCGTGCAGCTTCTTTCAGAAATATATCACATGGGGTAATGAATCGAATGTGATGACTTTGAATTTCTAGTCACTGTGCGTACAGATAGCAGTGTGAGAGGAGCTTTCTGCAGTTTCTTTCAGAAATATTTCACATAGGGTAACGGGTCGAATGTGATGACTTTGTATTTCCAGTCACTGTGTGTACTGATAGCAGTGTGAGAGGAGCTTTCTGCAGCTTCTTTCAGAAATATTTCTCATATGATAATGGATCGAATGTGATGACTTTGTATTTCCAGCCACTGCGCGTACAGATTGCAGAGTGAGAGGGGCTTTCTGCAGCTTCTTTAAGACATATATCACATAGGGTAATGGATCGAATGTGATGACTTTGTATTTCATGTCACTGTAAACAGTGACAGCATTGGGAGAGGAGATTTCTGCTGCTTCATGGCGAAATATTTCGCATAGGGTAATAGATCGATATGTTGATTTTCTATTTCCAGCCAGTCTGCGTACAGATCGCAGTATGTGAGGAGCTTTCTGCAGCTTCTTTCACATATATTTCACACAGGGTAATGGATAGCATGTTATGACTTTATATTCCTAGTCACTGTGCGTACAGATAGCTGTGTGACAGGAGCTTTCTGCAGCTTCTTTCAGAAACATATCACATAGGGTAGTGGAACGACAGTGATGACTTTGTATTTTTAGTCACAGAGTGTCCAGATAGCAGTGTGAGAGGAGCTTTCTGCAGCTTCATTCAGAAATATATCACATAGATTAATTTATTGAATGTGATGACTTTGAATTTTTAGTAACTGTGTGTCCAGATGGCAGTGTGAGAGGAGTTTTCTGCAGCTTCTATCAGAAATATTTCTCATAGGGTAACAAATCGAATGTGATAAGTTTTTATTTCTAGTCACTGTGTGTACACATAGCAATTTGAGAGGAGCTTTCTGCAGCTTCTTTCAGAAATAAATCACATAGGGTAATGGATCGAATGTGATAACTTTGTATTTACAGCCACTGTGTGTACAGATAGCAGTGTGAGAGGAGCTTTCAGCAGCTTCTTTCACATATATTTCGCAAAGGGTAATGTATTGAATGTGATGACTTTGTATTTTTAGGCACTGTGCGTCCTGATAGCAGAGCAAGAGGAGCAATCTGAAGCTTCTTTCAGAAATATTTAACATAGGGTAATGGATTGAATGTGATGTCTTTGAATTCTTAGGCACTGTGTGTCCACATAGCAGTGTGAAAGGAGCTTTCTGCAGCTTCTTTCAGAGATATATCACATGGGGTAATGAATCTAATGTGATGACTTTGAATTTCTAGTCACTGTGCGTACAGATAGCAGTGTGAGAGGAGCTTTCTGCAGTTTGTTTCAGAAATATTTCACATAGGGTAACGGATCGAATCTGATGACTTTGTATTTCCAGCGACAGTGTGTACTGTTAGCAGTGTGAGAGGAGCTTTATGCAGCTTCTTTCAGAAATATTTCTCATAGGGTAATGGATCGAATGTGATGACTTTGTATTTCCAGCCACTGTGCGTACAGATTGCAGTGTGAGAGGAGCTTTCTGCAGCTTCTTTCAGAAATATATCACATAGGGTAATGGATCGAATGCGATGACTTTGTATTTCATGTCACAGTAAACAGTGACAGCATTGGGAGAGGAGCTTTCTGCTGCTTCATTTCGAAATATTTCGCATAGGGTAATAGATCGATATGTTGATTTTCTAATTCGAGCCACTCTGGGTACAGATAGCAGTGTGTGAGGAGCTTTCTGCAGTTTCTTTCAGAAATATTTCACATAGGGTAATGGATCGAATGTGATGACTTTGTATTTCCAGCCACTGTGTGTACTGATAGCAGTGTGAGAGGAGCTTTCTGCAGCTTCTTTCAGAAATATTTCTCATAGGGTAATGCATCGAATGTGATGACTTTGTATTTCCAGCCACTGTGCGTACAGATTGCAGTGTGAGAGGATCTTTCTGCAGCTTCTTTCTGAAATATATCACATAGGGTAATTGATCGAATGTGATGACTTTGTATTTCATGACACTGTAAACAGTGACAGCATTGGGAGAGGAGCTTTCTGCTGCTTCTTGGGGAGATATTTCGCTTAGGTTAATAGATCGATATGTTGATTTTCTATTTCCAGCAACTCTGGGTACAGATAGCAGTGTGTGAGGAGCTTTCTGCAGCTTTTTTCACATATACACTCCTGGAAATTGAAATAAGAACACCGTGAATTCATTGTCCCAGGAAGGGGAAACTTTATTGACACATTCCTGGGGTCAGATACATCACATGATCACACTGACAGAACCACAGGCACATAGACTCAGGCAACAGAGCATGCACAATGGCGGCACTAGTGCAGTGTATATCCACCTTTCGCAGCAATGCAGGCTGCTATTCTCCCATGGAGACGATCGTAGAGATGCTGGATGTAGTTCTGTGGAACGGCTTGCCATGCCATTTCCACCTGGCGCCTCAGTTTGACCAGCGTTCGTGCTGGACGTGCAGACCGCGTGAGACGACGCTTCATCCAGTCCCAAACATGCTCAATGGGGGACAGATCCGGAGATCTTGCTGGCCAGGGTAGTTGACTTACACCTTCTAGAGCACGTTGGGTGGTACGGGATACATGAGGACGTGCATTGTCCTGTTTGAACAGAAAGTTCCCTTGCCGGTCTAGGAATGGTAGAACGATGAGTTCGATGACGGTTTGGATGTACCGTGCAGTATTCAGTGTCCCCTCGATGATCACTAGTGGTGTACGGCCAGTGTAGGAGATCGCTCCCCACACCATGATGCTGGATGTTGGCCCTGTGTGCCTCGGTCGTATGCAGTCCTGATTGTGGCGCTCACCTGCACGGCGCCAAATACGCATACGACCATCATTGGCACCAAGGCAGAAGCGACTCTCATCGCTGAAGACGACACGTCTCCATTTGTCCCTTCTTTCACGCCTGTCGCGACACCACTGGAGGCGGGCTGCACGATGTTGGGGCGTGAGCGGACGACGGCCTAACGGTGTGCGGGACCGTAGCCCAGCTTCGAGGAGACTGTTGCGAATGTTCCTCGCTGATACCCCAGGAGCAACAGTGTCCCTAATTTGCTAGGAAGTTTCGGTGCGGTCCCCTACGGCACTGCGTAGGATCCTACGGGCTTGGCGTGCATCCGTGCGTCGCTGTGGTCCGGTCTCAGGTCGACGGGCACGTGCACCTTCCGCCGACAGCTGGCGACAACATCGATGTACTGTGGAGACCTCACGCCACACGTGTTGAGCAATTGTGCGGTACGTCCACCCAGCCTCCCAGATGCCCACTATACGCCCTCGCTCAAAGTCCGTCAACTGCACATACGGTTCACGTCCACACTGTCGCGGCATGCTACCAGTGTTAAAGACTGCGATGGAGCTCCGTATGCCACGGCAAACTGGCTGACACTGACGGCGGCGGTGCACAAATGCTGTGCAGCTAGCGCCATTCGACGGCGAACACCGCGGTTCCTGGTGAGTCCGCTGTTCCGTGCGTGTGATCATTGGTGGTACAGCCCTCTCGCAGTGTCCGGAGCAAGTATGGTGGGTCTGACACACCGGTGTCAATGTGTTCTTTTTTCCATTTCCAGGAGTGTATTTCACACAGGGTAATGGATAGAATGTTATGACTTTATATTCCTAGTCACTGTGCGTACAGATAGCTGTGTGACAGGAGTTTTTTGCAGCTTCTTTCAGAAACATATCACATAGGGTAGTGGAACGAAAGTGATGACTTTTTATTTTTAGTCACTGTGTGTCCAGATAGCAGTGTGAGAGGAGCTTTCTGCAGTTTCTTTCAGAAATATATCACATAGATTAATGGATTGAATGTGATGACTTTGAATTTTTAGTAACTGTGTGTCCCGATGACAGTGTGAGAGGAGCTATCTGCAGCTTCTTTCAGAAATATTTCTCATTGGGTAATGGATCGAATGTGATAACTTTGTATTTCTAGTCACTGTGTGTACACATAGCAATTTGAGAGGAGCTTTCTGCAGCTTCTTCCAGAAATAAATCACATACGGTAATGGATCGAATGTGATAACTTTATATTTCCAGCCACTGTGTGTACAGATAGCAGTGTGAGAGGAGTTTTAAGCAGCTTCTTTCAGAGATATATCACATAGGGTAATGGATCGCATGTGACGACTTTGTATTTCCTGTCACTGTGCGTACAGATAGCAGTGTGAGAGGAGTTTTCTGTTGATACTTCCAGAAAGATATCACATAGGGTAACGGAACGAATGTGATGACTTTTTATTTTTAGTCACTGTGTGTCCAGATAGCAGTGTGAGAGGAGCTTTCTGCAGCTTCAATCATAAATATTTCTCATAGGGTAATGGATCGAATGTGATAACTTTGTATTTCTAGTCACTGTGTGTACACATAGCAATTTGAGAGGAGCATTCTGCAGCTTCTTTCAGAAATATTTAACGTAGGGTAATGTATTGAATGTGATGACTTTGTATTCTTAGTCACTGTGTGTCCACATAGCGGTGTGAAAGGAGCATTCTGCAGCTTCTTTCAGAGATATATCACATAGGGTAATGGATCTGAAGTGATGACTTTGTATTTCCTGTCACTGTGTGTACAGATAGCAGTGTGAGAGAAGTTTTCTGCTGATACTTCCACAAAGATATCACATAGGGTAATGGAACGAATGTGATGACTTTTTATTTTTAGTCACTGTGTGTCCAGATAGCAGTGTGAGAGGGGCATTCTGAAGCTTATTTCAGAAATATTTAACATAGTGTAATGGATTGAATGTGATGACTTTGTAATCTTAGTCACTGCGTGTCCACATGGCAGTGTGAAAGGAGCTTTCTGCAGCTTCTTTCAGAGATATATCACATAGGGTAATGGGTCAAATGTGATGACTTAGTATTTCCAGGGACTGTGCGAGCAGATAGCAGTGTGAAAACTGCGTCGTGCAGCTTCTTTCAGAAATATATCACATGGGGTAATGAATCGAATGTGATGACTTTGAATTTCTAGTCACTGTGCGTACAGATAGCAGTGTGAGAGGAGCTTTCTGCAGTTTCTTTCAGAAATATTTCACATAGGGTAACGGGTCGAATGTGATGACTTTGTATTTCATGTCACTGTAAACAGTGACAGCATTGGGAGAGGAGATTTCTGCTGCTTCATGGCGAAATATTTCGCATAGGGTAATAGATCGATATGTTGATTTTCTATTTCCAGCCACTCTGGGTACAGATCGCAGAATGTGAGGAGCTTTCTGCAGCTTCTTTCACATATATTTCACACAGGGTAATGGATAGCATGTTATGACTTTATATTCCTAGTCACTGTGCGTACAGATAGCTGTGTGATAGGAGCTTTCTGCAGCTTCTTTCAGAAACATATCACATAGGGTAGTGGAACGACAGTGATGACTTTGTATTTTTAGTCACAGAGTGTCCAGATAGCAGTGTGAGAGGAGCTTTCTGCAGCTTCATTCAGAAATATATCACATAGATTAATTTATTGAATGTGATGACTTTGAATTTTTAGTAACTGTGTGTCCAGATGGCAGTGTGAGAGGAGCTTTCTGCAGCTTCTATCAGAAATATTTCTCATAGGGTAACAAATCGAATGTGATAAGTTTTTATTTCTAGTCACTGTGTGTACACATAGCAATTTGAGAGGAGCTTTCTGCAGCTTCTTTCAGAAATAAATCACATAGGGTAATGGATCGAATGTGATAACTTTGTATTTCCAGCCACTGTGCGTACAGATTGCAGTGTGAGAGGAGCTTTCTGCAGCTTCATTCAGAAATATATCACATAGGGTAATGGATCGAATGTGATGACTTTGTATTTCATGTCACTGTAAACAGTGACAGCATTGGGACAGGAGCTTTCTGCTACTTCATGGCGAAATATTTCGCATAGGGTAATAGATCGATATGTTGATTTTCTATTTCCAGCCACTCTGGGTACAGATAGCAGTGTGTGAGGAGCTTTCTGCAGCTTCTTTCACATATATTTCACACAGGGTAATGGATAGAATGTTATGACTTTGTATTCCTAGTCACTGTGCGTACAGATAGCAGTGTGACAGGAGCTTTCTGCAGCTTCTTTCAGAAATAAATCACATAGGGTAATGGATCGAATGTGATAACTTTGTATTTCCAGCCACTGTGTGTACAGATAGCAGAGTGAGAGGAGCTTTCTGCAGCTTCTTTCACAAATATTTCGCAAAGGGTAATGTTTTGAATGTGATGACTTTGTATTTTTGGGCACTGTGTGTCCAGATAGCAGTGTGAGAGGAGCATTCTGAAGCTTCTTTCAGAAATATTTAACATAGGGTAATGGATTGAATGTGATGACTTTGTATTCTTAGTCACTGTGTGTCCACATAACTGTGTGGAAGGAGTTTTCTGCAGCTTCTTTCAGCGATATATCACATAGTGTAATGGACCGAAAGTGATGACTTTGTATTTCCTGTCACTGTGCGCATAGATAGCAGTGTGAGAGGAGTTTTCTGCTGATACTTCCAGAAAGATATCACATAGGGTAATGGAAGGAATGTGATTACTTTTTATTTTTAGTCACTGTGTGTCCAGATAGCAGTGTGAGAGGAGCTTCCTGCAGCTTCTTTCAGAAATATATCACATAGATTAATGGATTGAATGTGATGACTTTGAATTTTTAGTAACTGTGTGTCCAGATGGCAGTGTAAGAGGAGCTTTCTGCAGCTTCTTTCAGAAATATGTCACATAGATTAATGGATTGAATGTGATGACCTTTAATTTTTAGTAACTGTGTGTCCAAATGGCAGTGTGAGGGGAACTTTCTGCAGCTTCTTTCAGTAATATTTCGAGTAGGGTCCTGGATCAAATGTGATGACATTGTATTTCCATGGACTGTGCGAGCAGATAGCAGTGTGAGAACTGCTACCTGCAGGTTCTTTCAGAAATGTATCACATGGGGTAATGGATCGAATGTGATGAATTTGTATTTCTAGTCACTGTGTGTACATATAGCAGTGTGAGAGGAGCTTTCTGTAGTTTCTTTCAGAAATATTTCTCGTAGGGTAATGGATTGATTGTAATGATGTTGCATTTCCAGCCACTGTAGGTACAGATAGCAGTGTGAGAGGATCTATCTGCAGCTTGTTTCACATACATTTCACACAGGGTATTGGATCAAATGTGATGACTTTGTATTTCTAGTCACTGTGCGTACAGATAGCAGTGTAAGAGGAGCTTTCTGTAGCTTCTTTCAGCGATATATCACATAGTGTAATGGATCGAATGTGATGACTTTGTATTTCCAGCCACTGCGCGTACAGATTGCAGTGTGAGAGGGGCTTTCTGCAGCTTCTTTCAGACATATATCACATAGGGTAATGGATCGAATGTGATGACTTTGTATTTCATGTCACTGTAAACAGTGACAGCATTGGGAGAGGAGCTTTCTGCAGCTTCATGGCGAAATATTTCGCATAGGGTAATAGATCGATATGTTGATTTTCTATTTCCAGCCACTCTGGGTACAGATAGCAGTATGTGAGGAGCTTTCTGCAGCTTCTTTCACATATATTTCACACAGGGTAATGGATAGCATGTTATGACCTTATATTCCTACTCACTGTGCGTACAGATAGCTGTGTGACAGGAGCTTTCTACAGCTTCTTTCAGAAACATATCACATAGGGTAGTGGAACGAGAGTGATGACTTTGTATTTTTAGTCACAGAGTGTCCAGATAGCAGTGTGAGAGGAGCTTTCTGCAGCTTAATTCAGAAATATATCACATAGATTAATTTATTGAATGTGATGACTTTGAATTTTTAGTAACTGTGTGTCCAGATGGCAGTGTGAGAGGAGCTTTCTGCAGTTTGTTTCAGAAATATTTCACATAGGGTAACGGATCGAATCTGATGACTTTGTATTTCCAGCGACTGTGTGTACTGATAGCAGTGTGAGTGGAAGTTTCTGCAGCTTCTTTCAGAAATATTTCTCATAGGGTAATGGATCGAATGTGATGACTTTGTATTTCCAGCCACCGTGCGTACAGATTGCAGTGTGAGAGGAGCATTCTGCAGCTTCTTTCAGAAATATATCACATAGGGTAATGGATCGAATGTGATGACTTTGTATTTCATGTCACTGTAAACAGTGACAGCATTGGGAGAGGAGCTTTCTGCTGCTTCATGGCGAAATATTTCGCATAGGGTAATAGATCGATATGTTGATTTTCTAATTCGAGCCACTCTGGGTACAGATAGCAGTGTGTGAGGAGCTTTCTGCAGTTTCTTTCAGAAATATTTCACATAGGGTAATGGATCGAATGTGATGACTTTGTATTTCCAGCCACTGTGTGTACTGATAGCAGTGTGAGAGGAGCTTTCTGCAGCTTCTTTCAGAAATATTTCTCATAGGGTAATGCATCGAATGTGATGACTTTATATTTCCAGCCACTGTGCGTACAGATTGCAGTGTGAGAGGAGCTTTCTGCAGCTTCATTCAGAAATATATCACATAGGGTAATGGATCGAATGTGATTACTTTGTATTTCATGTCACTGTAAACAGTGACAGCATTGGGAGAGGAGCATTCTGCTGCTTCATGGCGAAATATTTCGCATAGGGTAATAGATCGATATGTTGATTTTCTATTTCCAGCCACTCTGGGTACAGATAGCAGTGTGTGAGGAGCTTTCTGCAGCTTCTTTCACATATATTTCACACAGGGTAATGGGTAGAATGTTATGACTTTGTATTCCTAGTCACTGTGCGTACAGATAGCAGTGTGACAGGAGCTTTCTGCAGCTTCTTTCAGAAATAAATCACATAGGGTAATGGATCGAATGTGATAACTTTGTATTTCCAGCCACTGTGTGTACAGATAGCAGAGTGAGAGGAGCTTTCTGCAGCTTCTTTCACAAATATTTCGCAAAGGGTAATGTACTGAATGTGATGACTTTGTATTTTTAGGCACTGTGTGTCCAGATAGCAGTGTGAGAGGAGAATTCTGAAGCATCTTTCAGAAATATTTAACATAGGGTAATGGATTGAATGTGATGACTATGTATTCTTAGTCACTGTGTGTTTACATAGCTGTGTGGAAGGAGTTTTCTGCAGCTTCTTTCAGCGATATTTCACATAGTGTAATGGATCGAATGTGATGACTTTGTATTTCCTGTCACTGTGTGCATAGATAGCAGTGTGAGAGGAGTTTTCTGCTGATACTTCCAGAAAGATATCACATAGGGTAACGGAAGGAATGTGATTACTTTTTATTTTTAGTCACTGTGTGTCCAGATAGCAGTGTGAGAGGAGCATCCTGCAGCTTCTTTCAGAAATATATCACATAGATTAATGGATTGAATGTGATGACTTTGAATTTTTAGTAACTGTGTGTCCAGATGGCAGTGTGAGAGGAGCTTTCTGCTGCTTCTTTCAGAAATATGTCACATAGATTAATGGATTAAATGTGATGACCTTTAATTTTTAGTAACTGTGTGTCCAGATGGCAGTGTGAGCGGATCTTTCTGCAGCTTCTTTCAGTAATATTTCGAGTAGGGTCATGGATCAAATGTGATGACTTTGTATTTCCATGGACTGTGCGAGCAGATAGAAGTGTGAGAACTGCTTCCTGCAGGTTCTTTCAGAAATGTATCACATGGGGTAATGGATCGAATGTGATGAATTTGTATTTCTAGTCACTGTGTGTAAATATAGCAGTGTGAGAGGAGCATTCTGTAGCTTCTTTCAGATATATTTCTCATAGAGTAATGGATCGAATGTGATAACTTTGTATTTCTTGTCACTGTGCATACAAATAGCAATTTGAGAGGAGCTTTCTGCAGCTTCTTTCAGTTATAAATCACATAGGGTAATGGAACGAATGTGATGACTTTGTATTTCCAGCCACAGTGTGTACAGATAGCAGTGTGAGAGGGGCTTTCAGCAGCTTCAATCAAAAATATTGCTCATAGGGTTATGAATCGAATGTGAAGATTTTGAATTTCCAGCCACTGTGCTTACAGATAGCAGTGTGAGAGGAGTGTTCTGCAGCTTCTTTCAGAAATATTTCTCGTAGGGTAATGGATCGATTTTGATGATGTTGCATTTCCAGCCACTGTAGGTACAGATAGCAGTGTGAGAGGATCTATCTGCAGCTTGTTTCACATACATTTCACACAGGGTATTGGATCGAATGTGATGACTTTGTATTTCTAGTCACCGTGCGTACAGATAGCAGTGTAAGAGGAACTTTCTGCAGCTTCTTTCAGTAATACATATAATTGAGTAATGGATTGAATGAGATGGTTTTGTATTTCAAGTCACTCTTTGTCAAGATAGCAGTGTGAGGGGAGCTATTTGCAGCTTCTTACAGAAATATATCACATAGGGTAATTGATCGAATTTGATGACTTTGTATTTCATGTCACTGTAAACAGTGACAGCATTGGGAGAGGAGCTTTCTGCTGCTTCATGGCGAAATATTTCGCATAGGGTTATAGATCGATATGTTGATTTTCTATTTCCAGCCACTCTGGGTACAGATAGCAGTATGTGAGGAGCTTTCTGCAGCTTCTTTCACATATTTTTCACACAGGGTAATGGATAGAATGTTATGACTTTGTATTTCCAGCCACTGTGTGTACTGATAGCAGTGTGAGAGGACCTTTGTGCAGCTTCTTTCAGAAATATTTCTCATGGGGTAATGGATCGAATGTGATGACTTTGTATTTCCAGCCACTGTGCGTACAGATTGCAGTGTGAGAGGAGCTTTCTGCAGCTTCTTTCAGAAATATATCACATAGGGTAATGGATCGAATGTGATGACTTTGTATTTCATGTCACAGTAAACAGTGACAGCATTGGGAGAGGAGCTTTCTGCTGCTTCATGGCGAAATATTTCGCATAGGGTAATAGATCGATATGTTGATTTTCTAATTCGAGCCACTCTGGGTACAGATAGCAGTGTGTGAGGAGCTTTCTGCAGTTTCTTTCAGAAATATTTCACATAGGGTAATGAATCGAATGTGATGACTTTGTATTTCCAGCCACTGTGTGTACTGATAGCAGTGTGAGAGGAGCTTTCTGCAGCTTCTTTCAGAAATATTTCTCATAGGGTAATGGATCGATTGTGATGATGTTGCATTTCCAGCCACTGTAATTACAGATAGCAGTGTGAGAGGATCTATCTGCAGCTTGTTTCACATACATTTCACACAGGGTATTGGATCGAATGTGATGACTTTATATTCCTAGTCACTGTGCGTACAGATAGCAGTGTGACAGGAGCTTTCTGCAGCTTCTTTCAGAAACATATCACATAGGGTAGTGGAACGAAAGTGATGACTATCTATTTCCATCCACTGTGCTGACAGATAGCAGTGTGAGAAGAGCATTCTGCAGCTTCTTTCTCAAATATATTTCACATAGGGTAATGGATCGAATGTGATGACTTGGTATTTCCCGTCACTGTGCGTACAGATAGCAGTGTGAGAGGAGTTTTCTGCTGATAGTTCCAGATGTATATCACATTGGGTAATGGAACGAATGTGATGACTTTGTATTTTTAGTCACAGTGTGTCCAGATAGCAGTGTGAGATTAGCTTTCTGCAGCTTCTTTCAGTAATATTTCGAGTAGGGTCACGGATCAAATGTGATGACTTTGTATTTCCATGGACTGTGCGAGCAGATAGCAGTGTGAGAACTGCTTCCTGCAGGTTCTTTCAGAAATGTATCACATGTGGTAATGGATCGAATGTGATGAATTTGTATTTCTAGTCACTGTGTGTAAATATAGCAGTGTGAGAGGAGCTTTCTGTAGCTTTTTTCAGATATATTTCTCATAGAGTAATGGATCGAATGTGATAACTTTGTATTTCTAGTCACTGTGCGTACAAATAGCAATTTGAGAGGAGCTTTCTGCAGCTTCTTTCAGAAATAAATCACATAGGGTAATGGAACGAATGTGATGACTTTGTATTTCCAGCCACTGTGCGTACAGATAGCAATGTGAGAGGAGCGTTCTGCAGCTTCTTTCAGAAATATTTCTCGTAGGGTAATGGATCGATTGTGATGATGTTGCATTTCCAGCCACTGTAGGTACAGATAGCAGTGTGAGAGGATCTATCTGCAGCTTGTTTCACATACATTTCACACAGGGTATTGGATCGAATGTGATGACTTTGTATTTCTAGTCACTGTGCGTACAGATAGCAGTGTAAGAGGAGCTTTCTGCAGCTTCTTTCAGTAATACATATAATTGAGTAATGGATTGAATGAGATGATTTTGTATTTCAAGTCACTCTGTGTCAAGATAGCAGTGTGAGGGGAGCTATTTGCAGCTTCTTACAGAAATATTTCACATAGGGTAATGGATCGAATGTGATGACTTTGTATTCCCAACCACTGTGCGTTCTGATAGCAGTGTGAGAAGAGCTTTCTGCAGCTTCTTTAACATATATTTCACATAGGGTAATGGATCGAATATGATGACTTTGTATTTCCTTTCACTGTGCATACAGATAGCAGTGTGAGAGTAGCTTTCTGCAGCTACTTCCAGATATATATCACATAGGGTAACGGAACGAATGTGATGACTTTTTATTTTTAGTCAGTGTGTGTCCAGATAGCAGTGTGGAGGAGCTTTCTGCAGCTTCTTTCAGAAATAATTCACATAGGGTAATGGATCGAATGTGATGACTTTGAATTTCTAGTCACTGTGCGTATGGATAGCAGTGTGAGAGGAGCTTTCTGAAGCTTCTTTCAGAAATATTTTTCATAGGGTTATGGATCGAATGTGATGATTTTGTATTTTTGGTCACTGTCTGTCCAGATAGCAGTGTGAGAGGTGCTTCCTGCTGCTTCTTTCAGTAATATATCAAATAGGGTAATATATCACATGTGATGATTTTCTATTTCAAGCCATTATGAATACAGATAGCAGTGTGAGGTGAGCTTTCTGCAGCTTTCAGAAATATTTGACATAGGGTAATGGATCGAATGTGATAACTTTGTATTTCCAGCCACTGTGTGTACAGATAGCAGTGTGAGAGGAGCTTTCTGCAGCTTCTTTCACATATATTTCGCATAGGGTAATGTATTGAATGTGATGATTTTGTATTTTTAGTAACTGTGTGTCCAGATAGCAGTGTGAGAGGAGCTTTCTGCAGCTTCTTTCAGAAATATATCACATAGGGTAATGGATCGAATGAGATGACTTTGTATTTCTAGTCACTGTATGTAAAAATAGCAGTGGGAGAGGAGCTATCTGCAACTTGTTTCAGAAATATTTGTCATTGTGTAATGGATCAAATGTGATGACTTTGTATTTCCAGCAACTGTGTGTACACATTGCAGTGTCAGAGGAGCTTTCTGCAGCTTCTTTCATAAATATTTCTCATAGGGTAATGGATCGAATGTGATGACTTTGTATTTCCAGCCACTGTGCGTACAGAAAGCGGTGTGAGAACAGCATTCCGCAGCTTCTTTCAGAAATATTTCAGATAGTGTAATCGATCGAATATGATGATTTTATAATTCCAGTCACTGTGCGTACAGATAGCAGCTTGAGAGGAGCTTTCTGCAGATTCTTTCGGAAATATTTCTCATAGGGTAATGGATTGAATGTGATGACTTTGTATTTATAGTCACTGTGGGTCCGAATGGCAGTGCGAGAGGAGCTTTCTGCTGCTTCTTTCAGAAATATTTGTCATAGGGTAATGGATCGAATGTGATGACTTAGGATTCTATTAACTGTGTGTCTAGATAGCAGTGTGAGAGGAGCATTCTGCAGCTTCTTTCAGAAATGTATCACATGGGGTAATGGATCCAATGTGATGGCTTTGTATTTACAACCACTGTGCATACAGATAGCAGTGTAGGAGGAGCTTTCTGCAGCTTATTTCAGAAATATTTCTCATAGGGTAATGGATCGAATGTGGTGACTTTGTGTTACTTGTCACTGTAAACATAGACAGCAGAGGGAGAGGAGCTTTCCGTTGCTTCATTCAGAAATATTTCACATAGGGTAATGGATCCAATGTGAAGAATTAGTATTTCTAGTCACTGTGCGTACAGATAGCAGTGTGAGAGGAGCTTTCTGCAGCTTCTTTCAGAAATATATCACATGGTGTAATGGATCGAATGTGATGACTTTGTATTTCTAGTCAGGGTCTGTCCAGACAGATGTGTGAGAGGAGTTTCTTTCAGAAATGTTTCTCATAGGGTAATGGATCGAATGTGATGACTTTGTATTTCTTTTCACTGTGAACATAGATAGCAGTGTGTGAGGAGCTTTCTGCAGCTTCCTTTAGAAATATTTCTTATACGGTAATGGATCGAATGTGAAGACTTTGTATTTCCAGCCACTGTGCGTACAGATAGCAGTGTGAGAGGAGCTTTCTGCAGCATCCTTCAGAAATAAATCACATAGGGCAATGGATCGAATGTGGTGACTTTGTATTTCTTGTCAGTGTAAACATAGATAGCAGTGTGAGAGGAACATTTTGCAGCTTGTTTCACAAATATTTTACATAGGGTAATGGATCGAATGTGATGACTTTGTATTTCTTGTCACTGTGCATACAGTTAGCAGTGGGAGAGGAGCTTTCTGCAGTTTCATTCACAAATATTTCACATAGGGTAATGGATCAAAGGTGATGACTTTGTATTTCAACTCACTCTGTGTATGGAGAGCTGTGTTACAGGAGCATTCTCCAGCTTCCTTCAGAAATATTTCACATAGGGTAATCAATCGAATATGATGACTTTGTATTTCTAGTCACTGTGTGTAAAGATAGCAGTGAGAGAGGAGCGCTCTATGGGTTCTTTCAGAAATTGGCTTTGTATTTCCAGCCACTGTGCATACAGGTAGCAGTGTGAGAGGAGCTTTCTGCAGCTTCTTTCAGAAATATATCACATGGGGTAGTGGATCGAATGTGATGTCTTTGTATTTCCAGCCACTGTGTGTACAGGGAGCAGTGTGAGAGGAGCTTTCTGTAGCTTCTTTTAGAAATATTTCACATTGGTTGATGGATCGAATGTGATGACTTTATATTTCTAGTCACTGTAAATATAGACAGCAGTGTTAGAGAAGCTTTCTGCTGCCTCTTTCATAAATATTTCACATAGATGTGTGGGTCGAATGCGATGATCATGTCTTTGTACTCTCTGTAACAAAAGAGAGGTGTGAGAGGAGCTCTCTGATAGCTTATTTCTGAAATAGTTTTAATTATGGTTATAGATCAGAT
Organism: Schistocerca americana; assembly: GCF_021461395.2. NCBI lineage: Eukaryota > Metazoa > Arthropoda > Insecta > Orthoptera > Acrididae > Schistocerca > Schistocerca americana. The sequence continues at coordinate 67,119,854 of NC_060121.1, forward strand.
GAATCAGCAGTATCTTTTCCAACAGGGACAATGGTATGTGAGAAGTTTTCTGCAATTTCTTTGAGAAATATTTCAAATTGGGTTATGATTCATGCAAAGATTCTGTGGACTTTACATGACTAAAAATGGAACTAAGTCATTTTGAAGTAGCGAGAAAGGGAAGTAAATGGTATTTACGGTTAAAGCATGTGATAAATTCTAGGTCACTTAATCTTATGTATTGCTACTCACTTACTTTTGGACAGCAGCATTTCTTCTTGCTCAATTTATTAGCTTCTCTCCTTCTCCTTCTACAGAAATTTCTTTGTCTGTTAGGGCAGATGTGTCTAAACGTTTAAAGTATGATCAGAAACAGATGGAATACTTTTTAAAGCCCTTTTTATTTAACACTACGACTGGTTTTGTGTACTGGCAGAAATGAAACTGAAGAAAGCTTCTGAGTTGTTCTCCCATAGCTCATTTTGTCCACAAAATGTAAAATTTCTATGTTTTAGCCCCAGTATAACATGCAATTTTAATCTGCTAGCAACCTTCATATTAGCATACACTCAGTTCAGAGTGAAAAATTAATTCTTAGGTCACTTGAACTGGAAGGGTCATTTTGGTCAAGATACGTATCATAAAACTGCTTACAAACAACAAAGAGACGTAAAATAGAGAGACTCATTACCTTTCCAGTGCTGCAGGCAAGGAAACAAAACCTGGCCCCTGGTACTATGCTTGAGCCCCACCTGTCTCACCAGATCCTCGTCTAGGAAGTGTTCTGTGATTGCTATATGACAAAGAAATTCTGTAAAGTGCTGCTGTTCACTAGTGTTTTACTTAAATATGAGTTCAGTTGCTCTAAAACTAAAATCCATAAATTATTTTATATGTGTAACAAATTCTACAAAATAAAATAGTGCACCCATAATATGCTGATGGATTACACATTTATGTTTTAAATTTAAATTACTAGTTTTAATATACATCAAAAGAGCATATTTGTTGGGAGGAAAGTGACAGTAGGAAGAAAGGAAAGGTCCACAGGTGCTAAATGAAAGAAAATGTGTCTTAGGAGGCAGAAAGTGTAGCAAAACGCCCAAAGTAAGGCCTATTTTCATGGTTGGTAACATTTGTTTTTGTTTTTATTATGTGGTACATCTATATTTGTACAGTGACATCAGATATTAATTTGCTTGTCTTAGAAGTACACCAGACATAAGTAAGAGCATAGTAGTATTGATTATTTTAATTTTACGAACCTGAATTGTTAGTAGGACACTCAGTTTGCCTGTTGGGGAGGGGGGCAGCAGCACACACTGACAACTATTATGCTGTAGTCACAACAGATAGACCTACAGGATTTCAGATTGTCATCTCTTGTCAGTTGCTCCAGAAGAGACAAAAGGCAGCAAATTCAGATATTTTATATTTCAGCGACTCAAAAACTCATTTGAAGAGTCTAATTAATTAATAAGAAATTGAGAAGTGTAATGTGTCTGACTAATGAAGTGTTATTGGTATAAACTGTGCAAAACATTCCCTGTAGGAATTCCATCACAGAAGAGCATCTCACAAGTATATAGAGTATGAGCAAGAGTTGTCACAGAAAAGGCAGGATAGAATTGTCAAATGGAAATCAATAATTTTAATAAGGAAATAAAAAAGAATTTGGCAAACATCAAATAGATATGGAAATGTGAGGGGGCCAGGAGTTAACATAGTAGGAAGCTCATTGATGTGGAGAAGAGTGAAGATAAGATGTAGGTGACAGTACCACTCAGTACATGCTGTAGAGAATATTTCACAACTGTGATTCTTATCCCTGTGCCTTAAAATGTCTTGTGTACCTAGTGAGTAATTTGAATGTGCTTTCATCTTAATCACAATTTTAGTGATTGTCACACTGATATTGGCTGAGAATATCTTAGTAGGTAGGATGCAGCATGTTATCACAGATGCAGTGTCACCAACAGGTATAGAAGCAAGTTGGGGTGTACCCCAGAGAAGTGTGTTGGACCTTCACTGTTCATGTTGTATATTGATGATCTTGCAGACAGTATTAATACTAGCTTCAGACTTTACATAGATAATGGCGTTATGTAGAACCAAGTAAAGTTTGAAACTGTATCAAGGTCTGACTGAATGTATGTACAGCTTTGTTCAAAGTAAGGTGGGTGGATGGATGGATCGATTTTGATTGATGGGGTTAAAGGGATTATTGGTTGTTGGTCCCTCATTCTTTTGTGTATCAGACTGGGAATAGCCCAGAGAGGAAGGACACAAAAGAAAAATCCCAATGGACTTGACTGTACCCAAGAACAAACGAAGTGAAGACGGAGAAGCAAGTAGAAGTGAGAGAGAGGAAGGTAGGAGGGTTAATCTGCCCAGAAAGCAGCTGGAGATCATGGGACACAGTATCTGACTGGAGACATTCTCTGCATCTCACAGTTGCTTCCACATCCTCCATTACCACAAGAAAACTAGCTACACAGAGAAGATAGATTCATCATAATTGTTCTCTTTCCTGGGATTTTGTCAACCATTGATAGATGTCCCAGAATAAGAAGAATTTTAGGGGTGGGAAGGGCAGGAGCCAGGGTGGACCTCTGAGAAAGGATAGCTGTGGGACCCTCGGGTTGGAGCAGGCTGCAGCACTCATGCCTCCAAATTCACAAGTGACCGACAAGGCTATTGTGCACTAAGACACGGAGAGGAATGAAAAACCACTTTCACAGATACAAAGCAAAACCAAATCAGCAACTTTGGTGTTGTCTGATAGCACCAGAGGTAGGTAGTGTGTCAGCAAGTGTAAGGCTTCATTTTAAGGTGCCAAATTAGGGCAACCTAGTAGGATGTGGTCCACTGTGAGGCCCTTGAGCAGGCCTGACATTCTGTATAGTCACAACTAATGGGTGTCAGAGATATCAGATAGCACTGGTCACCAGCCTGTAGATTAATCAAGGAGCCACTCCCAATTAAGAATGGCTTACAACTGTGAGAACGAAAGTGGCTGAGAGATCAAGCAACAGCCAACAATCCTGCAGTGAATATACTGCATCTAACTGTCAGGGAGTGAAGTTCACTGTATTGTGATTGTATGCTGCCAAAACTGGTTTGTCAGTTTGCCATTAAGCCATTAATGTATACAAAACCTGAGTGTGTAAATGCGTGAAGAATGTCTGGGAACAGGCGGCAGAAAACCATAGGGTCTACTCTAAAACTATATTATTGAGGAGGTATGATGGTGGGATGCACACTATTGGGGCGTGTGGCATTACTGACTGACAAAAGCTGCGTGGGAGCAGAAATAGTGACACACCAGTCAATAGTAATTTATTTACCTGTCCTGCAGGGTTTCAGGCTAGGCTGAATCCACACACTTTTCTTCCAGTTAAATTAGAAAAAAACAGAATGGAAACAGTTTAGAGGGAAATAGGGCTTACTAATTTTGTCATTAAATGAGGCAGAAAAATGCCATTTGAGATACAGTTCCCCATAGCATTTGTTTCATTACATTAATTTCCAAAAACAAATACTATCTGTAAGGCACTATCCAAAGTTATTTGATAGGGCATTTACTTGGAGATAGGGTTGATCTAAAACATATTATTGTTAACACTATGAAAGTGTCAAAAACATAGTTCCACACTTTTGTAGTTCTGGGAAAGTTAACATCTTGTGTATTAGCCAAACTTAGACATAGAAACATCTATAAATGTAATTAAGTTTTTCAGCATCTGCTGGTTCTCATCTCCAACTAGAAAGGAATGAAACATAATGTTGCAAGTTTTTACTGGAGTCTATCCACAGCACACTCTCATCTTAAATTAATTTGATCTTCTGTTATTAAATGGAGACAGATATGTGTCAGTACCATCTGGAACATTCATTTGAACTTCCAGCTATATTTCTGTTGCAATAATATATGGTCTAAAATGTATCTACAAGTAAGTTACCCATTATCAAACACCCTTATTACACTATTTGTAAATCAACTGCATGTGGTTGACAAATAGTGTCATTTCATAATGACTGTTATGAATCATGAGAAGTAAATGTTTTTTTAAGAAGTGAAGCTGCTACACTACCATGTGTATAATAATCTGATTAATTGCATTTTTTTAAGTGACCAATTTACATTATAAAATAAAAAAAACCAAATTAAATGAAAAGTGCACTTTTTTACCAGGAAGTGAATCATTTATGGTAATTAAAAGTTCATTGAATGATGTGCCATAATTTTATACATCACCAAGAGATTTTTCAGGATGTGGATTTTCCACTTTTTTGTCCTCACGGTCCAGCACAAAGTGTGAACGTCAAGGATGGCTGCCTGAGGCAGCTAGGTGGGGCTCATCTGGTACATTTCAACCAGGCCCAGTGCACAATGTGAACACAGCTTGATGGTGTGACCAGAAAGTTTGCTTAAGTTGGCAAAGATGGGATAGCCACATCAGCTGATCATCTAAGACCAGTCATAAAAGGCAATAAGTCACCACCAAATTGAGTGTTTGGTCCTCAAGGTAGAGTTCTGGTTATGGATAGACAATATGATAGTGTGATAGTGACAGAAGTGCCTGACATGTCTTACAAGTGTAAAACTGGAAGCAATGGGTGAGAGCCCAGGACTGCACATTTCCTATGGTACCCACAGTTGAGGAGCCATAGTAGATGCAAAGTTGTCAGCATACAGGGAGGATTACAATGTAGACCCCACAGCTGCAGCTAGACCACTGATAGTTGCTACAAAATGGGGCACACTCATTACAGAGCCCTGTGGACCTCTTTTTCTTGTGTATGGGGAGTACTGTGGGAAGCACCAACTTTAACCTAGAAAGTATGGCAAGACAAGATGTTCTGGACATAAAATTGGGAATTGGCACCAGAGACTCCACTCATTGAGGGTACCCAGGATGTGGTGATGTTGTGTGGTGTGTTGGGCCCTATGCAAGTCAGACAACAGCTGCAAGATGTTAACACCAGAAGAAGCTGACCAAGTGGCAGACTCCAGGCGGTCCAAAGTTTCAGCAGTAGAGTGACCTTTGTGAAAACCACCTTCGGACAGAGCCAAAAGGCTCCAGGACTCAAGGTATAAACACACCTGTCTGCTCACCATATGTTCCAGGAATTTGCATAGATATTAAGCGAGGCTAATTACACAATAGCTGTTGTTTTCAAGGGGGTGTTTATCAGTTCCAGTACTGTGACGATCATACTTTCTCACCACTGTGACAGGAACACCTCCTCACTCCAGATATGGTTGAAAATGGCACGTACATGACATTGGGCATCCATTTATAAGTCATTGAGCATATAGATGTTGGTTCATAGTGGCCATCAGGAACACTACCTCAGATACAGAGGCAGAACATGTGGGGTTTGGCAGCATAGGAGTCATCAGACTCTCTCTCTCTTGGATGACATGTTTTCCATAGATAATTTAGATTTGGGTTTGTCTGCTCAAGATTCTGAGGCAGAGGAGGAACACGACATCCTACGACCTGCAACCTGTGGTGGCTTTAGCCACTGGATGTCATCCAATTGTAGGTCAGCTGAGTCCTGGGAATGCAGTGTACAAGGGACCCCTTCCTGGTAAGTGGTGCAGAGGAGGAGGAGGAGGAGGGCAATGCTTCTCTGGTTGGCAGTTGGGTACTGACATTCCTAGTGAATAGCAAGTCAACATTGTCAAAGAGGGTATGGAGGGAGCAGTAGGAGAAAGACCCTTCTCCACCATGGGAATAGGTGTAGTCCGGTGGCCCAGTAGGCCCAATAGGCCACAGGGTGGATGACGGTACAGTCACCGGAGATGATGACATCATAGTAGTAGAATTTGTCCATTTCACACATGTACGGTGTAAGAGATTGTGTTTCATTTTGGTCTCTTGATTTGTGAGGATGTGTATTTCTGGGTTTTCTTTTTACACTTGAAAATGGTACAGGAGGAATACTGCTCCCCACAGTTGACAGAGATTGGTGGAGAGGGGCACAAACAAACAACCACAATCCCTTCAGACAAGACTGGTGCTGCAATGTAAAGATATGTGTCTAAATCACCTTCACTTGCAGCACCACAAGGGTGTAGGGATATATGGCTTGATATCACAGCAATAGACTACCTTAGATGATTTCTCGTTGATTTAGAAGATGAAGGTGGTAAAGCTGAAGGCTCCAGTATCCACTGTGTTCTCTTTTGCTACCCACTGGACACCATGGACAAAATGCACATGTCATCACTCCTAATTAGCAAACAGCTCTAACAACAGCTCTAACAACAACTCTAACAACAGCTCCAACATCAGTACATAAAAGGAGATCTAGGTGGAAATCCTGTAGCATATTCAGTGGTTAATGCTCGATTATAGTGACAGGAAAATCTCCTAGCTTGTCACAGGCAGGTGGGGCAGTTATAAACTGAATGGAGCCACTTCTAATTTTTGAAATCACCGCCACTGCCCCAAACCTGTCCTAGAGATGTTGAAAGTATAACAAAAACTTTGTAGTCAAAAATGAATCCCCACCTCTCCTAGAACAAACCATGTATTAAGGGGAGGAGTACTTCTTGCCTTGTTTCTGAGCCCTATGTTCCTCCCATGCTGTAACCATGGAAGGGAACCTTTTAGGGTGATACCACTCTGTGTCATATTAGGTCTTAGCTTCATAAGAGACTACTGGGGCCATACGACCACTAGTGGAAAGAGGTTTGAGTCACTTCATGTGGTAGTCTTTTTCCATAGTAATGCCTGCATTGAGCTGGGGCTCTCGACCTGGGTGTCCCACAGTCACAGCAACAGTAATGGTTACCTGGCCACTAAGCCGTTTCCGGAACCCCGCCCAGAACAGAAAGGCTACCATGCTGGGTTTGGGGCATAGTACCAATGCAAAAAAATAAGGGTGCAAAGAGAGGGTATTTCTGAGTGCAATCGATGGAAGAAAATGAGAAGGGTCCACAAAATATGCTGTAGAGACAGCAGAGATCCCTAACCAAAGATTACATGTCCTTCACTATATTGCTTCAGTGGATAAAAAGTGAATTGCAGTTGACGGCCTGTGCAATGTTCCGTAAATGTATGATAACTGCGACATACCCTGTAATGTAATTGATTTTACAAAGGGCACTGGGACAGGAAATGGCAAACCATCAGTTGCTGATGATGAGTGCAAACTCGTGAGGTTAGCAAAAATGGCGATGGCTAAAAATGTCAGGGAATTGCCAAAAATGGCAATAGCTAAAGTGACAACGCCCAATATGCAGCCTATCTAAAATGGTCTCCTCTTAACAAGAGGTCCAAGAGGAGGTTGGCCAAGTTGTTGAGAGAGGTTTTATTTCTCAGAGCTTATTCCTGTGAAGAGGAGACTGGTGGTGAAGCCAAAGAGATACTATCTGCTGACAGTTGCCAACACAGAGACCATCTGAAGGACTAAAAGGGCTAGCAGACTGAGGTAGTAGGAGGACTGCAGGCTCGGCAGCCATCTTATTTCCTGTGGGAGCAACGTGACAAGGAACCTTCATGAGCATCACAGCTGCTTCCTCAACAGCAAGCAAGTTGAAGCTTTCTTGGACCTATTGCACTATGGAATGGACTGTGTACAACACACAGAGGCTCTGGAGGACAATGAGAGATTTGGAGCATATAACACAATTAAAGCCCATGTTGCCACATGTATTGGGTGGTCTGATAGAGGGCAAAGACCTCCACTGTAAAAATCTAGCAGTGTTCCGGAAGAAGCCGGCTGGTGTGGCCGTGCGGTTCTAGGCGCTTCAGTCTGGAACTTCGTGACTGCTACAGTCACAGGTTCGAACCCTACCTCAGGCATGGATGTGTGTGATGTCCTTTGGTTAGTTAGGTTTAAGTAGTTCTAGGGTACTGGTGACCTCAGCAGTTAAGTCCCATAGTGCTCGGAGCCATTTGAACCTTTTGTTCCGGAAGCTGATACTGAAAATAGTCGGTGCCCATGATGAAGACACATCCAACACCACGGTTGGTCTTAGAGGCATCTGTGTACACAAAAATGCTGTGGGCTAAGTTACTTGCTAAGGTCAAGGAAGTTAGCGACAGATCAAATCCAGAGCAGTGTCCGTGGGAAGCAAATGAAGTTAAAGATTTAAAAATGAAAATGGGCCACTACGTGAAGCCAGGACAGTGAAGGGTTCACATCCATTAGGAATGTGACAGGTACTGTGAAGTTAATCTTCTGGAGCAGTAGCCAGAAAGCAGAACTCAGAGAGGTAACAGAGAAGAAGGGCACATGCCGCACTGGTGGTCAATGGAGTCATTGAAAAAGGGGACATAGGATGGGTGGCTGAGCATGGAAGACAAATGGCACGCATATCCACTAACAATGATTTCATGCTGGTACGAACAGTAGTAGTTCGGCAGCTTGTGCAGAGCGACATTGAACTGGGGTGGTGTAAAAGGCGCCAGTGGCCAAACGTACTCCATGATGGTGGATTGTGTTAAGGTGGCACAAGATGGACGGGCATGCAGATGAACAAGTACAAGACCCATAGTCTAGTTTTGAATGCACAATGGTTCGGTACGAGCACAGGAGGGTGGGCCAATCTATTCCCCAGGAAATAACGCTTAGGACCTGTAGGTCATTGAGAGACAAGATACATTGTGCAGCCAGGTAAGACATATGGTAGGACCAAGAAAGTTTTCTATGAAGCACGAGCGCCAGCTATTTTATTGTTGATTGAATGTAAGACTAACAGATCCACGATGTAAAGTGATAGAAGAGACCCATTGTGTCACCAGAAATTCATACAAATGGTTTTGTCAGTGGAAAAGTGGAAGCCATTAACGATTCTCCATGAGTAAGGACAGTTTGGACATTGCTGGAGACTTTATGATCTACTGCACTTCTCCATGGACTTGTTTCCTCGAGCAAAGTCATCAACATAAAGGAAACTGGTGATGCCTGCTGGGAGACAGGCCATTACATGGTGAATGGCCATAGCAAAGAGGAAGTCGCTCAGCATGGAGTCTTGAGGCAATGATTTCTCCTGGATAAAGGTGTTTGACAAGGCCGAACCCATACTTAGCTTGGAAACTCGGATTTTATAAAAATTCCCAAAGGATATGGGACAGGCAGCCTCTGAAGCTCCACATGTAGAGGGTATGGAGGATACCAGTCCTTCAGCATGTGTAATAGGCTTTCTCCAAATCAAAAAACATGACTGGAGTCTGGTATTTCCTCAGAAACCATTCGTGACATGGGTTGACAGAGTAACGAGATGGTATACTGCACGCCAGCATGCACGAAATCCACATTGTGTAGCTCTTAGTAGATTGTGAGACTCCAAGCACCATACCAGCCGGCCACGAATCGAACATTGAATCACCTTGCAACAGCAGCTGGTGAGAGAAATTGGGCAGTAGCTAGAAGGAAGATATTTTTCCTTATTGGGCTTCATGCCAGCAATTGCGAAACATGTCATCCGCCCATTTTGTATTCTTGTCACCACTGCATAGTCTTTTAATATAGGAATCAAGGGAGAGGATGTTATTTGGTGGCCAGTATCCTCTTTTTATTACCCAACTGCATACACGAATTAACAGGATTCTTTATTGACATTAACAGGAAGCTACTTAACCTTGAGAGTCTGTGTGTTGTGGTACAAGCTCTTCCATCATAGTCCATTTTAGCCTCACTGCTGGTGAAGTAAAAGATCCGCTAGAAACACTACTCCAGCCACTGCACACTCTTGTAGCCGGTGACGTGAACTGACATACACCCACTAGGACAGTGACTGAGCCAGTAACTGAGAGACTTACCGAGACTGAGGCCCTCCGGCCATTGGCGGCCATCTGTATACTACTGGTCGAGAGGGCGTTGCTCGTGAGTCTCTCTTTGGCTTCTCTCCTGATAGGCGCATTTGATGCAGTGATCTTCTTGCTACGTCTTTGCCGACCAGAGTGCTGGTGACAGTTTACGCCAGCACAGCCCAAATGCAGTTTATGTACGAAGGAGAAGCGCTTCCCTGCAAAAGAAAGGTGCTGCAGCATCTGAATCTCAGGATTGTCTGGCCGTGGGACAGGAGATCCGGATGAAATGAAGCATGATCTAGCCCCTTACAGTGAACGCAGCATTGTAGCATTCACGATTCTGAGAAGGGAAGGGTGTTGCCCGAGCCTCCTCCACACTTTTCCACTGGAGGAAGGCTAGGTGATCGTGGAAAGAGCTCGAAGTTTCCGCAAAACGGCAGTCCATTGTGTCGGAGATTGCAACGGTGTCCACGAGGACATCAACTGCTACAGTTGGGCTGGAAATGAGGGAATGAACATTGATCCCAGATAGCCCACGGAGGTTGCCCCACACAATGCAAGAGGGAATAGAATAGAACAGAATCTTTGTCACATGACATGTTACATACAATCATTTGATTGAGAAATTGGTAACTCATCACGAATAATTCTATGACTACCTTGGTTTACCTTAAAACAAGATACATACAGTGAAAGCATATGGATGCTCCCAGAAGGACATTACAACATAAAAGATAAATACATGTTAGATTCAAACCACTGTGGATTAGGAAACAGGAAGAAATCTTTCTTTATAATTATTTTTAATGTTTGTTTCTCTAGTGTACGGACATATTTAATAAGAGCACATACTACCATGAAAGGAGTATATATGTATACACCTAAATATTTACATGCATAGTTTACATGATGTATAGTTTATAAATGTTGGCTCTTGTCCACTCGCTGTGGCGGGAACGTCCCCCAGAAAATGACCAAAATGGTACGCATAAACTTCCTGCTGCCATGAACCAGATGACGAAGGCGGCGACTGCTGCGTTGTGAGAGGCTCCAGATCCATCGGTAGGACGAGAGGAGGCGAAGGCTCATCTCTGTGGGGTCGTCCAGCGGTGTCGTGATGAACACCCTCTGGCTGCTGGACCCGTGAATCTGGGCGAAGAGAGACTGAAAGATCATCGTGTACACGACAGAGGCGAAGTTGATTTTGATGGCGGCGCTGCAAGCCATCGGGACCTGAAAGAAGATACATGCAAGCGCCAATTCGGTAGACGATCTTGCCTTGCGCCCACAGTAAAAACCCTGTGAAAGACAATATCATGCTGCCCAAAGCGATACTAGCGACCTTCCCTCAGCGCCGGATGTTGAGGAGGATGGAGCAGCTGGAGCAGTGTCCGATGGCGGCGGCCGTGAAGCAGTTCCGCTGGCGATGGTCCATCTCGTGGGTGCCAACGATATGAGGCGAGAAACAGTTGCAGTGCTTGATCCCTGGTGTATGCAGAGCGATGTTTGGCCATCTGCTGCTTGAATGTTCTGACAAATCGTTTCGCTTCGCCGTTTGACTGTGGATGGAACGGTGCACTAGTTAAGTGATGTATGGCATTGCGTTCACAGAATGTTTCAAATTCATTTGACGTTGGCTGAAGGATGTTGTCTGACACCAGTACTTCATCTACATCTACATGGATACTGTACAAATCACATTTAAGTGCCTGGCAGAGGGTTCATTGAACCATCTTCACAGTTCTCTATTATTCCAATCTCGTATAGCACACGGAAAGAATAAACACCTATATCTTTCCGTACGAGCTCTGATTTCCCTTATTTTATCATGGTGATCATTCCGCCCTATGTAGATCGGTGTCAACAAAATATTTTCGCTTTCGGAGGAGAAAGTAGGTGATTGGAATTTCATGAGAAGATTCCGTCGCAACGAAAAATGCCTTTCTTTTAGTGATTTCCAGTCCAAATCCTGTATCATTTCTGATTATATTAGATTAGATTAGCTTTTCGTTCCATAGATCCATGTTGAGAAGATCCTCGTGGATGTGGAACATGTTTCTTTTTTAAAGAAAAAGCTGAATTATCAATACTAATAGTATGAATATATACAATACATCATATGTTTCTATTTAAAAATTCGTCAGTGGAGTAGGAGGAGTTGGCCACTAGTATGTCTTTCAGGCTCCTTTTAAACTGATCTTTATTTGTAACTAAATTTTTTTATGTTTGCTGGCAAATTGTTGAAGATGAGTGTTCCTGAGTAGTGGATACCTTTCTGAACTAAAGTAAGTGCTTTTAAGTCCTTGAGCAGATCATTTTTGTTCCTGGTATTGCATGTATGAACTGAGCTGAGCTGTTTGTTGGAAAAAGAGATATATTATTTAGGACAAATTTCATTAAGGAGTAAATATACTGAGAGGCAGTAGCTAGTATACCCAGTTCTTTGAAGAGGTTTCTACAAGACATCTGTGAGTGTACCCCACAAATAATACCTATTACACGCTTTTGGACTCTAAAAACATTTGTTTGACTTGAAGAGTTACCCCAAAATATTATACCTTATGACATTATGGAATGAAAGTTGGCAACGTATGCAAGCTTTTTCACTTTTATGTCGCCTATGTCTGCTAACACTCGAATTGCAAATACAGATTGGTTAAGGCGTTTCTGCAGTTCTGTGGTGTGCTCCTCCCAACTGAATTTATTATCAAGTTGTAATCCCAGGAATTTAAGACTGTCAACCTCTTCTATCTGCTCTTCTTCGTACTTTATGCATATGCTGGGTGGAAACCTCTTACAGGTTCTGAATTGCATATAGTGAATCTTTTAGAAGTTTAATGTCAGTGAGTTGGCTTTAAACCATTTATTAATATCCATGAAAATATCATTAGCAGATCTTTCAAGAACTACACTCTACATACTATTTATTGCAATACTTGTGTCATCTGCAAACAATGAACTCAGCTTCTGGCAGTGTAACTGATGAGACATCATTAATGTACACAAGAAAAAGCAATGGCCCTAAAATGGATCTTTGTGGGACACCACATATAATTTCTTCCCATTCTGATGATGACAGATGCCTTAATTCACTAGTCCCTTGCACTGACACCCTTTGTTTCCTGTTAGCTAGGTATGACTTGAACCATTTTGCAGCACTGGCTGTGACACCATAGAATTCTAATTTACTTAAAAGGATGTTGTGGTTTACACAATCAAATGCTTTGACAAATCACAGAAAATACCTGCTGCTTGTAACTTGTTATTTAATGAAGTACTTTTTCACTGTAGGTGTAAATAGCCTTTTCGATATCAGAACCCTTCAGAAATCCAAACTGTGTTCTTGATAATATGTTATTTGTGGTCAGATGGTTGAGAAGCTGCCTGTACATTACTTTTTCTGAAATTTTTGAGAATGCTGGCAAAAGTGAAATTGGTCTGTAGTTTGATGGCATCTCTTTATCCCCTTTCTTGAATAGAGGCTTAACATCTGCATATTTCAGCCAGTCAGGAAATGTCCCAGTTATAATTGACTGATTACACAAGTAACTTAGAATTGTGCTAAACTCACAAGAACATGCCTTAATTAACTTTGTAGATATTTCATCGTAACCACTAGAATGCTTTGTTTTTACAGATTTTATTATGGAAGTTATTTCTTTTGGTGAAACGAGTGACACATTCATGTACCTGAAGCTATTTGTAATGGCTAGTTTCAGATATTCAAGGGCATTATTTACTGATCCTGACAATCCCATTCTATCAGTAACGGATATAACGTACTTGTTAAATATATTTGCCACACTATGCCCATCGGTTACTAATGTGTCATCTACCCTTAGTGCTATTTTCTCCTGTTCCTTTCTGGTTCTACCAGTCTCCTCTTTCACTATATCCCATATTGTTTTTATTTTGTTCCCTAACATTGCTATCTTCTTCTCGTAGTGCATTTGTTTAGATGTCTGAATTACTTTTTTTTTAATATTTTACAGTATTCCTTGTATTTAGCTAAATCATCAGCATAGGAGCTATTCTTGGTCGACAGATACATTTTCCTTTTTGTCTCATAGGAAATCTTTATTCCTGGTGTGATCCATGGTTTTATTATAGACTTCTGTTTAATTAGAGTAATTTTTAGAGGAAAGCGGTTTTTCATGAATGTGTTATATTTTACATTCATGTCATCAGCACTATAAACATCTTTCCAGCTTATATCTTCGAGCAGTTTCCTAAAACACTCAATTTTTGATTGATTCAATACTCTCCTGTACTCAGATTTAGCAGTCTTGATAATCTGCTTAGAATTTACATCTAAAACAAGGAGCTGCATGTCATGATCTGTTAGTCCATTTATTACAGGTTTTATTATATGATTTTGTTCATTTGATTTGTCTATAAAAATGTTATCAATGGCTATCTTTGAGGATTTAGTGATCCTAGTTGGAATGTTTACAGTGTGAGATAGATTAAAAGGCAACATTACTAACTGCAGTAAATGTTTGCTGGAAGACTGAACTAGTAAATCTGTATTAAATTCACCAGCAATCAAAATTTCTTAGTTTCTTCCTGTTAAATAACCCAAAAGAGCTTCTAGGTGATTTATGAATAGATTATAATTTCCTGCAGGTGCTCAGTAAATAGTTACTATTATATAGGATCTGTTATGGAACTCTACTTCTGTTGCACATGCTTCCAGATGCTGCTCTAAACAGAATTTATTGATGTCAATGTTCTTGAATTTGTGGCAGTTTTTAATAAATGTGGCAACTCCTCCTCCATTAATATCTACTCTGTAGAAGTAGGAAGCTAGCTTAAATTCTCAAATGTCTAACATATCTATACCAGTGGTCACTTGATGTTCAGAGAGGCAGATTATGTTAATTTGGTTAGATGAGTTCATTTCACTGATACAAATGAGCAGTTCATCAACTTTATTTCTGAGTCCCGGAATGTTCTGGTGTAATAAAGATAACTGATACTGTATACTAATGGGATTATAACTGCTTTGGTGACGATGAACTGGCAGTTTCTGATTACTTTCTGTTAAACATTGTTTAAATGGAGGCTGTATGCTAAAATCTGACTTCTGTTCATCTGTTTTCTCAAACTGAGTGTGCCTGCCAATCTCTCTTAAAACTCTCCCATGTTTCGCGATAATACAAAACCTGCTGCCTTTCTTTGAACTTTTTCCATGTACTCCATCAATCCTACCTGGTAAGAACCCCACAACGTGCAGCAGTATTCTAAAAGAGGATGGACAAGTGTAGTGTAGGCAGTCTCCTTAGTAGGTCTGTTGCATTTTCTAAGTGTCCTGCCAATAAAACGCAGCCTTTGGTTAGCCTTCCCCACGACATTATCTGGATGTTCTTTCCAATTTAAGTTGTTCGTAATTGTGATACCTAGGTATTTAGTTGAATTTACGGCTTTTAGATTCGACTGATTTATCGTGTAACCGAGGTTTAGCGAGTTCCTTTCAGTACTCATGTGGATGACTTCACACTTCTTGTTATTTAGGCTCAATTGCCACTTTTCGTAGCATTCTGATATTTTTTTCTAAATTGTTTTGCAGTTTGTTTTGATCTTCTGATGACTTTATTAGTCGATAAACGACAGCGTCATCTGCAAACAACTGAAGACGGCAGCTCAGATTGTCTCCCAAGTCGTTTTCATAGATAAGGAACAGCAAAGGGCCTATAACACTACCTTGCGGAACGCCTGAAATCACTTCTGTTTTACTCGATGACTTTCCGTCAATTACTACGAACTGTGACCCCTCTGACAGGAAATCGCAAATCCAGTCACATAACTGAGGCGATAGGCCTATTCCATAAGCAAGCAATTTCACTACGAGCCACTTGTGTGGTACAGTGTTAAAAGCCTTCCGGAAATCCAGGAATACGAAATCGATCTGAAATCCCTCGTCAATAGCACTCAGCACTTCATGTGAATAAAGAGCTAGTTGTGTTTCACATGAACGATGTTTTCTAAACCCACGTTGACTGTGTGTCAGTAGACCGTTTCCTTCGAGGTAATTGATAATGTTCAAACACAATATATGTTCTAAAACCCGGTGCATATCGACGTTAACGAAATGGGCCTGTTATTTAGTGGATTACTCCTACTACCTGTCTTGAATATTGGTGTGACCTGGGCAACTTTCCAGTCTTTGGGTACGGATCTTTCGTCGAGCGAACAGTTTTATATGATTGTTAAGTATGGAGCTAATGTATTAGCATACTCCGAAGGAACCTAATTGGTATACAGTCTGGACCAGAAGACTAGGTAAACCTTAGAGGCAAAAAATCGATGACAAGACCTGAATTGTGCTACATGACGTTGTCTAGTTCATTGATTCAAATAGCAAGTTTCCTTTTGCTTTTCCAATCGCAAGCAACCAGCGAGTGCTCCAAACAGGTCGCACAAAGTCTATGTGCACACGTTGCCACGGTGATTGCGACTTAGGCCAAGCAGAGAATTTTTGTGGTGGAGCGGAATGATTTTCCGCACATGCGTGACACTGTGACGTCATCTGATCTGTTTGGCCGTCCATACCCTGCCAAGTACAGTGTCGGCGTACGAACAATCCCCCAATGTCCTCGGTAAAGTTACTGCAACACTTCTTTTTGCAAAGCTTTAGGGATCAGCACACGTGATTGTCCACTGTGTAGTCATTATGAATATGAATCACTCTTTGCTGTTTATCGAGGCTATTCCGACGTGCAAAATTGTAGTTGAGCAGAATGTTGAAGTCTGAATCGACTTCCGTGGCCTGTGCAATTTGGAAATTTGTAGTAAGGGATTATGGGACCAAACTGCTGAGGCCGTCGGTCCATAAGCTTACGCACTACGTAATCTAACTTACGCTAAGGACAACGCACACACTCATACCCGGGGGAGGACTCGAACCTCCGAAGGGGCAGCCGCCCGGTCCGTGACAAGACGTTAGAGACCGCGCGGCTACCCCGCGCAGCCCTGTGCAATTTTCCTATAGTTCAGTAGAAAAGAGTAAATCAATTCAGACTCCTGAGCATCGATGTGACAACAAGATGCAGCAGAAGCGTCAAAGTCTGTCAGGGCCAATTGGAAGACGTGAAAGCGCGTCCGCATTACCATGTTCGGATGATACACAATCTCGTACTGGTATTGATTCATCAACAAAGCCCATCGTTGTAAAATTTGTGCAGTTCGTACAGGAACCGGTTTCGTCGGATGAAACAATGGTTGGAAAGGCTTGTGATCGTTACTAAGTAGAATTTTCTGCCGTACAAATAGTGGTGGAATTTGTTGACACCATATACAATAGCCAAAGCCTCTTTTTCAATTTCTGAATAGTTACACTGAGCTTTGGACAACACTTCTGATGCGAAAGCAATAGGCCGATCTTTATTTCCAATTCTGTGCGAAAGCACTGCACCGATTCCGTAAAAGGAAGAGTCAACTTGCAATACAACTGGTTTGTCAGGATCAAAGTGAACTAAGCATCGCTCACTGAGCAATGAAGCTTTAAGTTTTAAAAAAACTACTTGGCGCTCATCTGTCCAAACAAAGGGACGCAGTCGATGCAAAGGTGATTTGTGCAGCATTCGGAATAAACCGAATATAATAGTTCACCATCCCTAAAACTACCTGCAGTTCTGTGATATTGCAAGGAACAGGCAAATCGCGTATGGCTAACAAATGCGACTGGAGATGCTGTACACCTTGACTGTTTTTAAATCTGAGTTGCAGTATGTTGGTCATGTCATAGAGATCATACTTGTCCAGTCTACATTTTAGTACTGTCTCAAATAACACACGAAACAAACCATGTAAATTTACAATGAGATCTCCAGGTGTATGACTTGCTGCGACAGTCAGTTTGGTACTAGTGCAGTCAGCTGTTCCAAATATCAGTGGGAAATGGCAGGTGCGAAAGCAGTGCCAAAAGGCAAACGCAAATATTTAAACAAGCCCAAATGAGTATTCACTACACACACTGCATGAAATTCTTCGTCGAGCTGTATTTGAAGATTTGCATCGCGCAAATTAATTTTTGAAAAGTAGCGTCCAGCGCCTGATTTGTCCATAAGATCCTCTGGGCGTGGCAATGGAAAAGTATCAAGGACAGTTTGTGTGTTGACTGTAGACGTAGTCAACACAGAGGCGAATGCGAGCTTCAGGCGTGGGGAGAAAAACCAGTGGACTTGCCCATTGACCAGCTGATACGGGCGCAATAACTCCATTATGTTGCAAGTTCAGCAGCGACTCTGTCCATAATACAATGGGAACACTTCTAGCCTGGCAAAATTTCGGTTGAGCATTATCTTTCAGCGTAATATGTGCGACCAAATCAGTAGCGTTTGGCTAAACCTTCAGACAAGAGTTCTGGGAATTCACTGTCTTTTGCATTGAATGCAGACAATGATAAAGTCTTGAACAAATCAAAAGAATCAAGACCAATTTCGTTCCCACAATCGCGTACCACTGTAAAAGTCACTGTTCACGTATGCGAGCGTTACATTGCAGGCAAACTGCATGTTCCGAGAAAGGGAATGTCTTTACCATTGTAAGAGGTCAGTTGTGTGCTAGTTTTAGACAGGTGTGGGGAGCCTTAACAGTTCATATGTATGGCGATTTAGCAATGTGACAGAGGCACCCGTGTCCACCTGAAGTTTCACAGAAAGTTTGACTGACGTATCACTGACGAAACTGCACGCATGCTAGTTGCAGACTTGGAATATACTGCATTAATTACATGGGCCTTGTGACTAGATTTTTGTGAATGGGTCGAATTCTTATGTTTGTTCCGTTGCAAACATACGGACTGTACATGTCCTTTCCTACCACAAGCGTAACACTGAGCTTGTCGGGAGGGGCAGTCTTGGCGTTTGTGCCGTGAGTAACACCTAAGGCAAGACTTAATTCTGTTAGCCTGTGTAGCCACCTTTTTAGCGAGCTGCTTACACGGCGTGGTACGTTGTTTACTGGGCATAGCTAGCGTGAGGTGCCGGTGCAGAATGGGGCGAGCGCAAGCAAGGGACTCAACCTGACAAATAGCTGGCTGCTCAAATTTAACAGCCAACAAGGCACAAGAATCGTGCAGATCTAGTATTTGCACTACTTGCTGAAATGATGGATCGGACTGTTTCAGAATTTGTTCTCGGAGTTTGACATCAGGTTCATTGTACACGATTTCATCACGGAACATATCTGAATATAAAGCACTGCAAGCATATTTAAATTTGCATTTGCTTGTCATACTCTGAAAATCTGTTACCACAAATAAGAAAACAGAAAATCAAAGTCAGAAATTACAATTGAGTTTTTACTCCCTACTCACTGTCAATTTCACAAACTCTGCATATGATTGTTTTTGCAGAATGAGTGGAACACACATACTTGGAACACCAGCAACAAACTATAGACACTCTTGTCATCTTGTCTCTTTCATTTTTAAGAGTTTTTACTCTTCAAACAGATGTGACATCTTCCTCTTGAATAAAATCCAACAGACGAAATTGTTGCAGTAACGCTGGGCTGCATTTTCCCTTGAACACTTTACATTGCAGAGATGACAGAGCAAAGAATATCACGGGTTTACAAAAGTCTCTCTTCCACAGCTGGCCTAAGGAGCTGTTGACCTAATTCTAACAGATACGGTCTTCTTACATTATTCTTCCTCTTATTCCAGTTTGCGTTGTTGATCATGAAAATCGTTCCGTCATTGAGACTGGCAATATCTATCCCCCCCCCTCCCCCTCTGACGACTCATCCACCTTGTTATCATTGTGTCGTGTGGAAATAAGTAGAAGGTTCTTAGTAGGCTTCAGTTTGGAGGTGTATGAAACGAAGGTAACTGGTGCGCTACCTGTTTTCGCATCTGTGAATAAGAACTTAGAGGAAAATAGCTCTCCATCCTTCGTCTTCTTTTGCTATTCTGGTATGTGTGTTGTGTTACTCTTCAATGTTCCCACCAAAGTTAACTTGTCATCATGGTAAAGCTCCTCGGCTAGGTCCATGGCTGTAATGATAAGTTGTTATATTTCTTCCATTTCCTGCCAGTGGATTCACTAGGCGTCTAACAACTGCCTTTGCACTCTGTTCCTCGGCAGGTCGTTCATCCTTCCCTGCATAGACCTCCATTTTTAGAACATATCGGATGTGTGCATCTGATAACATCCTAATCAATATGCCGTACTTCCCAGGCATGTCTTTCATAAAGACCATAAAATGACGTCTTCCTCGAAATAGGGAGTGCATTTCATCGATCGTTAGATCTTAACTTGGTATGTAGTATTTCAGAAACATTTTGTCGAAAATTTCTCGAAGGGGGCAAACCTTATCCTGCTTTCTTCTTTCGGTTCTTGTTACTTCATCATCAGATCTAATCAGGGACGGAAGTTGTCCACATTGAATACGACTCATTGTAGCTATGTAGATATTCTTTTCAAATACTTTCCCCCATAAGTCCTCAAGAAGCAGTCTAGTGTCATTATTTGTGCCCATACGTGTCAAAATACCAATGAAGGCGTACATTTCTTCTATGGTTGTAAGTTTTAAGCTCTTATTACGAGCTTCTTGGTTTGTATAGTCCAAGATAATCTTAATAATTTCGGGCGTTACAAACTTTTTGAAAGATTGACACACTAGAGGTCAAGCCTTCATGAGTCAAACCTCCACTATATTTTGTACTGACCTGCGTACTTGGCTTGTAGGCACAGTAATATATTGGTGATCAGGGGACGAACTCCCTGAACCTGACTCATTTTAATTTTCTTGTGAATCACTTTCGTCACCTTCACTTGCTTCATTTACTATAGCTGACACCTCTTCATCTGCGAGAAACCTCTGATACTGACGAGACATTGTGTCAGAACTGCGAGTAATGTACAACTACTCGAACAACAAAGGAGATTTATTTCAAAACGACGGTGGCAACACAATACAGCGGTACCAGCAGTCAGAAAATGTATTTCTTTCTGCCGCACTGAAAAATATTTTAATGAGGAAAGTTGTCCCTCCGATGTCTAAGGACAGGGGGGCGGGGCGGGGGTGGGGGGGTGGGGGGGAGGGGCTGGCGGGCGGTCTAAAACTGCCACACTGAAATGTATATTAAATAATTCACAAAAATTATAAAATCATGACCACACATACTCCAAATATTTTACTACAACTACCTAAATTCTTGCTTCTTCACTCCAACAAATAGATGTACTACCGAAATAAAACAAATACTGAGCGCAATTTTTGCCCCCCCCCCCCCAATTGGTGCTAGGGTTGACTTTGGATTTAGAACAAGTCTCGCAAGCGATAGGAAACGGGCAATATAAATCATAGTTCTGTGATACAGGCAATGTTCAGGCAAGTCTGTCACACAGTCTGTGGATCACAACTAACTGTTCTCGTAGAACTCTCTTCGAGGCTGTGCAAATAGTCCGCTAATACTGTCCACTAATGTTCGTATACTGAGCCGATGTTAGTGGCTGGCGCTGCCATGAGCGGCCCTTATGTTCACTTCGGCTTGAGGGCGCTCCTGTCGTGGTGCGGTCCTGTTCCGCGCACCATCGACCATTGGCCGACGTCGTTTCGCAGCCTTCTCTGGTCTTGCGATCTTTGTCTTTATTCTGGCACTTGTAGTTACGCCAGAACGCCAAGTTCTCTTTTAATGTAAGTTTATGTTTTTTTTATGTGTGTCCGTACTTAAACCTACTACGTTATGAATGATTTTAATGAGAAAGACAAGTAACAGATTATTAGATTTGCTTTGCTTTCCTGTTTTTCCTACATAATGTTCTATAGGTAACATTGGCTTTTTAAATATTTTTCAGTGTTTGCATCTCCAGGTTCTAGCATGCAGTCCTTTGAACGCATTTTATTGCTAAGCTTCACAGCCATTTAGAATGGAGTATTTTCAAATAACGTCAGCATTTGCCAAGGAAACGTGTAATCTTGTTTGTGCCTTGTTTCATAAGCATGTGTAAATGAATTTCCTTCAAAAAGATGTCGGTTTTTTAGCTCAAAGAGAAGTGTTTCCCCTATAAACGTACGAGGAATTGTCAATAAGTCAAGGCTTCAAAATAAAGGTTTGTGTGATTGTCTGTTGTTTATTCCAGTTATAACTCTGATCTTTTTTGTGTAGGTTGAACACCAGGAGGAGGCTTCCTTTCTAACCACCCCAAAAATTATCCCACATATTACAACTGATATAAAATATGCATGAAACACAAAGTAATTGACTTAGCTGTTATGAAAATTGTTTAGAACCCTCACTGCATAAACAAAACTATTTCACTGCTTCAGTAAGCAAACCACATCATCAGTCCATGACACATTTCTTGAAGTAACCATAAAGGAAAACTTAACAGATCCTACAGTGATCAGTTCTCTGTTTTCATAACTTAACTGTGTTTATATTCAACAGTTTGTTTGGTCCTAAAGTGTACAATGTGTTCTTGTTAGGTTTAGTTTCGTAGTATTATTATCTATCAAAGTGTCAAGTTCTTGAAGACTTTGTTTCGTTTTCTGTGCCAATTCTTCAGTGTTTTGTACAGCAGACTACTGCTGTTGAATCATCTTCATACAGAATCGTATCTGAAGTTACTTTACCTCGCATGTAATTTACACAACATTGAAATAGTAATATAGTAATGGGCCTAGTATGGACCCTCGGGGCTCACTTGCTTGTATTTCCTTAAAACTAAAGCGAGCTTACTCGCGCTATATACTATATCGCCAGTTAGTGTTTTTGGTGCTCTTTCCAAGGCATTTGATTGTGTTGATCATAACACACTCTTGGAAAAACTGTATTTTTATGGAACTCATGGTTTTACGCACAACTAGTTTGACTTGATTATCACAACCTTTTGCATTCTCTTGGTACAGTATAACTCAGAAAATGTCTGAAGGGTGACAATTTTAGTGGCTGGGGAAAATATAAACAGAGCCCTCACAGTCCAATTTTGGGTCCACTCCTATTCCACATATGTGAATGACTTTCTGCTGAACATTGTGTTATAATACATCCAGTTAGAGATAAATCAGCTGAAGAGTTAGCAAATATTTCCCAATATTAAGTGGTACTCTGAAAAAGGACTGTCCCCAAATTTGAAAAAAAAAAAAAAAACACACACTACATTCAGTTCTGTACAACAAATAGTCACGCCAATAATTGCAAGTGAAAGAGCGCATATTCGAGAAAGTTTCGCCGTTCTGTATTCAGAAAGGCTTAGAGGGTCTTGCTGGCATTTTAAAATCAGTTAAGCGATTGTGTTCTGAGACACTGTTGGTAGAAACTTTAAATCCCAACAAGTTAAGAACTCCCAGAAAGCTCATTGCCTTGGGGAATCTTCCATCGAAATTGAGCTGCACACCACCTTAAATTGTAGTAAAGGTGTTGTGATGTGCAGGAATCTGGTGGACATTACCAAGGAGGAACTGAAAGAAGAGTGGACTGCAGAAAGTTTAGTCGACAGAAAAACATCATGAAGAGTGTGGATTGGGATCTTGTAAAATCCATCTCCCTTATCCTGATGTTCAGTACCACGAAATTTCTCGAGCATGTCAAAACTGCACGCTTAACAAAAGAAAACATGCCTCATGTCTCCAATCCAGTGCGCGAATTCAAATGCCAGCACTCTGAATGTCAGGTAGAGGCCACTTACGGCAAATGCGGTAAGCCCAGCCATGAAGGAGTGAACTGCTCTGGGGCTCACCCTGTCCAGAGTCAGGACTGCAGTGTACCTCTAGAAGAGCAGGAAGTACAGGACATGAAGATTACAAAGCATATCCCATGTGGTGAGGCCAAAAAGATGTATGAGAACCAAAGGAAAGGTGGTAGCATGGTTTTAAACAGCCAGTCTAGGAATCCAATGGTACTACACAAATTAAGATTGCTAGTGTCGTCACTAGTACCTGTGTTTGTCAATGCACTTGCGCTGCTGCAGCTATTTCGACACATGGACCTCCCCACAGCATTTTAGAAAAGTCCATGGTGGTCAATGTTGCAGTGCTCCCTGACCCACCAAAGATTCAATGATTCAATGTGGTACACCATCCACTGCTGCCACTAACAAAACCGCAGTTGTGGCTCAGAAGCCTACCCAGGGCAAAAAGCTGGAGGCAAATAGTCCACCAATGTCGGAGTCTGGAAGTAAGCAGTCCACTGATGTGGATATCATCTGTTCTGAGGTCTCTCTCTCTCTCTCTCTCTCTCTCTCTCTCTCTCTCTCTCTCTCTCTCCCTTGCATCTTTTTAGAAGCAATGGACCTATGGACCTTGATATTGGATGGCAACTATCTCGCCCCAAGACTGAGCTTCTACCCACTGCAATCTCCCCTCCCCAGCAGAAAGTCAGAATGAAATTTCTATCCCATGATAGATGGCTCCCATTCTACAGTGGAACACTTTGTTCTAAACACTAGTGGAGCAACTGAAAATGCTAGCACAGGAGCGCCCTCTGTGTGTGTGTGTGTGTGTGTGTGTGTGTGTGTGTGTGTGTGTGCATGTGTGCGTGTGTAAGAAACGCATTTTAAAGAGTCTGTTATAGAGCATATAGCTCCATACGAAAGGGACAACAAAGATAACTTGACCGGGGTAAAAGGACCAAGGGAGGAATTTATTTCTCTGTCAATAATGCACACCACTCTGCTGCTCTCAACCGAGCTAATGACCTGCAAGTCGTTGCATTTAAGGTTCATGTATGTCAGAGGGTCGCTGATTGCTCGCTATGTTTCCTTCTGCACCTTGTGATTGAGGCTCTAAAAGGTCCTGTAGAACGGTCCCCTGACCATTTCTTCTACTGGGAGACGTCAGTACCCATCATACACTGTGGATTCGACTTCTACTTGCCCTCAGGATTGGGTTTTGGAGAGCCTCATGACGTCTCATGAGCTGTGAATTTTCAGGACAGGGGCTCTCACTCATTTCTGTGCTACTGCTGGGTAATTCTGAGCTATAGATCTTTCTTTCTGCTCTTTAGCCTTTGTGGACTCATTCAGTGAGAAATCACTGATGACCTTCATCGCACTGACCACTGGATGGAGCTCTTCCTGGGAGGCTGCTGCCACAACGATCAGCAGAGCCAAGTGCATGTTGTTAAGTCAGCTGGTTGGGTTTGATTGCTGTACGGCATCCAGGAGTGCTTGGGTCACATCATAGGAGTAATCCATCATGCCGCCGACTTCTCCGTCCTCTCATAATTCTAGGTGGAAATGTGTCGCTTGGTGGACTGAAGAATGACACTCGGTCGTTTGGGTCAGACATTCAGCTTTGCAATGGTTTAAGAGCCATTGAATGGCGGAAAACCTCGCAACCCCTTGATTAGCGAGGGCAAAAGCTTGATACATCACCACAGAGAGTAAGAAAAGTTCATGGCTAGTGTTCCTCGATCTACCAACCATTTAACTTGTCTTAATAAAGCATGGAAAGCCGTGAGGAGGATTTCTGGTAAGGCAGTCAGTTACTTAAAACAATGTTACTTAGTCACGGGTGGCTCTAAACAACACCTGCAGTCAGAGCACAGACAGCGGCAGAGCCTTTTGGGCCGACTGTTTTCTCTGGCAGCCAGGATCCAAAATTCTGTCGGTGCCGCGCCTCCATGGGAAGGAGTGAGTAGGAGTGAGTCCTGCAAATGCCCATTCTGCATGTGGGAGCTGGGTTCAGCACTGTCTGTGGTTCACGATACTGTGTCCAGTCGCAATCAAATCAGATACAGCATGCTGCGGAAATTGGAGTTAGTGTCAAAGGAACAATGATTTGATTTGATATGGTAGACATACAACTCTTGGAGGGAGGCAGTTTTGATATTTCTCAAACCAGGAATGGACTGAACTTACCCCTGTAGTTATCAGAGCATCGCCTTAACCAGCTGTGTAGGAAGTCCGGCTGGAGGTGGCTATTCAGCAGGCTTTCCTACGTAACTAACGCTGCATAGGTATATTTCCTGACACCAGTAATGTGTATATCACTACTTTGCGTCATAGTATTCTAAGGCAGGTCCACCAGTGGGGCTTTGTGACCATCTCCGCTTCTTCATTCGCTCCTACTTATCAAAGCAGTATAAAGTAGGTGACGTGCGGTCAGATAGTTTCAAGCAGCAGAATGGTGTTCCTCGAGGCAATGTTTTACATGTTGCTCTCTTTGCCGTAGCCATAAACAGTATCATGTGTATGGTAACAAATCCCATATAACGTTCCTTATTAGTGGACGATTTTGTAGCTTTGTGTTCCTCCTCCAGTACTGCAACAACTCCTCAGTTGCGACTTACAGTAAAAAGACTGGTAGGCTGGGCTCCAGAGAATGGTTTTACATTTTTTGCAGAGAAGTGGGAATGTCTTCAACATAAGCAATTCACATAAATTAAGAATACTATGAGAACGATTAAAATGAACACCGTATTCCCTTTTAAAGACTCTGGAGTCAAAAATTAGGCACAAAAACTTCACAAACTGTCCTGTTACTGTACCCAGAGGACCTGAAGGCGAGGTCCCAG
Organism: Schistocerca americana; assembly: GCF_021461395.2. Taxonomy (NCBI): domain Eukaryota; kingdom Metazoa; phylum Arthropoda; class Insecta; order Orthoptera; family Acrididae; genus Schistocerca; species Schistocerca americana. The sequence goes on from NC_060121.1 coordinate 67,146,074, forward strand.
AAGGCACTGAACATTTTGAAGTGTCTTAGCCACAGGTCTTGGGAAGTGGACAGAGTGCATCTGATCCAGCTTAACAGGGCTTTCGTGCAATCACGGCTGGACTGTGGGTCCACAGTTTACGGGTCAGTGAAGTCTTCGTACACTGAGGGGATCAGGCTGGCCATAGGGGCTTACAGGACCAGCCCTATACCCAGTCTGTGTGCTGAGGCTGGAGAAATGCCGTTTAACATCCGGTGGCAGCTTCCAACGGTGTGTCAGTCATGTCAGTTCCTCACTTTCCCAACGTACCATACGGTTGCTCGTCCAGCTACGGTTAGCCTCTTTACCAACGTGCGCCGGTAACAAGGCCATTTGGGATGTGCAAAGTGTGTGTTGGAGTCTTTATTGTGGGACAAGTGTGGGCTGAAATCCGGGTTTTGACCAACCTTCACCCTGGTTGTTGCATGTGCCCAGAGTAATTTCAGATTTGGTGCAGTACGGGAGAGACTGCTCTTCAGGTTCTTCTTTTTAATACGCTATTTTTTGACATTTCAAACGAGCATCTGAACTATGTAGCTCTATTCACGGATGTATCTAAACAGACGGACTCTGTCGGTTGCTCTACCGTTTTCACAGATCTTGTACTCAAGATCTGGTTGCCTCCGGAGTTCACTGTAAAGAAAAGTATGTAAGCCGAACACAGACGGATGGGGGATTACGCTAGCGGCGATATGCGTCGCAAATGCAGAAATCCGCTGAGATAAGCGACTTTGGCAAAGGGCAGATCATTATTACGCAGAGCCTGTAACGAGTATCTCGAATGTTCACGAGAGCATCTACAGAAAGTGTTAAGAGGGCAGTGAAACTCCACTGTGCACGAAGTGGCTGGACGCCTACGACTCTTCACAGAACGTGCGGTCTGGAGTCTTGTCTACTCTGTAAAGTGGCACAGACGCCAATCTGTGGCGCCTCTGCGAGAGAGCACAGTGCCGGTGGACGCACACACGTTTCGGAGCACACCATTCGGCGCACTTTGTTGAACGAGGGGCTCTGCGTATTCAAATGTTGGCCCAACGACAACGTCAATTACGATTGTAATTCGCTCGAGATCATCGAGATTCGACCGAGTATCACTGGAAGTGTGTCGCCTTGTTGGATGAATCACGTTTTCGCTACACCAGGTTGATGGTCGTCTTCAGAATCGCAGTCGTCCAGAGCGACGACTGCGTGAAACTTGAACCGCGCCACTGACGCAGGCTGGTAGGAGCAGTATTGTGCTACGATACACATTCTCCCGCGCTTCTATGGGACCCGTGGTAGTAATCGAAGACAAGCAGACAATTGCGAACCACCTGCATCCCCCTCACGCCCGATATCTTCACTCACGATAATTTCATCGTTCAGCGGTACAATTGTCAGTGTTTCAAAGCCGAAATCGTGCTACAGTGGTTCGAGGAGAACGATAGTGAAATAACGTTAAGTCTTGTCCACGAAATACACCTGATGTGAATTCGCCGATTCCCATCTGGGAATCTATCGAGCGCCATCACCGCATGCACAAACCAGCAGCCAGTTATATACGGGAACAACGTGACTTGTCCTTTTTAGGATACATTGAAACATGGACATGTGACTGTTTTCATACATAAAGAAGTGCTGTGTGGTACGTCAGTGCGATACACTTGTGTTGCTTGCAGTTTCTGTTCTTCTCATCGTGACTATTGATTACTACAACCATTTCGTTTAAGTATACGTTTTCTGTGAATTGCATTGCATTTTGAGTGAAGACGTCTGTCTGTATGTCGGATTTCAGTTAAGTTCCTGTAGCGCCAAAAACATGCAGATGTAACACCTAGTATCAAAACTCGAAGTGCTTAGTTTGATCCTACCTTTCCGCGCTACACTTAGGGTTAATCGGTTTTCCGCACCCTGTATATACAGGGTGGTCCATAGATAGTGACCGGGCCAAATAGCTCACGAAATAAGCATCAAACGAAAAAACTACAAAGAACGAAACTCTTCTAGCTAGATGTCGCTGCCATAGGTCAAACGGATATCAATTGCGGTTTTTAAATAGGAACCCCATTTTTTTTATTACATATTTGTGTACTGCGTAAGGGAATATGAAAGTTTTAGTGGGCCACTTTCTTCGCTTTGTGATAGATGTCGTTGTAATAGTCACTAACGTGTAAGTACATGGTATCACAACACTCCGCCAGGGCGGACGGTATTTGCTTCGTGATACATTACCCGTGTTGAAATGGACCGTTTGACAATTGCGGAAAAGGTCTATATCGTGTTGATGTATGCCTATTGTGATCTAAATGCCCAATGGGCGTGTGCTGTGTATACTGCTCGGTACCCTGGACGACATCATCCAACTGTCCGGACCTTTCGCCGGATAGTTACGTTATTTAAGGAAACAGGAAGTGTTCAGCCACATGTGAAACGTCAACCGCGACCTGCAACAAATGATGATGCTCAAGTAGGTGTTTTAGCTGCTGTCGCGGCTAATCCGCACATCAGTAGCAGACAAATTGCGCGAGAATCTGCAATCTCAAAAACGTCGGTTTTGAGAATGTTACATTGACATCGATTGCACCCGTACCATATTTCTATGCACCAGGAATTGCATGGCCGACGTCGTGTACAGTTCTGCCACTGGGCACAAGAGAAATTACGGGACGATGACAGATTTCTTGCACGCTTTCTATTTAGCAACGAAGCATCATTCACCAACAGCGATAACGTAAACCGGCATAATATGCGCTATTGGGCAACGGAAAATCCACGATGGCTGCTACAAGTGGAACATCAGCAACCTTGGTGGATTAATGTATGGTGCGGCATTATGGGAGGAAGGATAATTCTCCCCAATTTTATCCATGGCAATCTAAATGGTTCAATGTATGCTGATTTCCTAGGTAATGTTCTACCGATGTTGCTACAAGATGTTTCACTGCATGACAGAATGACGATGTACTTCCAACATGATGGATGTCCGGCACATAGCTCACGTGCGGTTCGAGCGGTATTGAATAGCATTTTTCGTGACAGATGGATAAGTCATCGAAGCACCATACCATGGCCCGGACGTTCACCGGATCTGATGTCCCCGGATGTCTTTCTGTGGAGAAAGTTGAAGTATATTTGCTATCATAATCCACCGACAACGCCTGACAACATGCGTCAGCGGATTATCAATGCATGTGTGAACATTACGGAAGGCGAACTACTCGCTGTTGAGAGGAATGTCGTTACACGTATTGCCAAATGCATAGAGGTTGACGGACATCATTTTGAGCATTTATTGCAATGATGTGGTATTTACAGATAATCACGCTGTAACAGCATGCGTTCTCAGAAATAATAAGATCGTAAAGGTACATGGATCACATTGGAACAACCGAAATGAAATGTTCAAACGTACCTACGTTCTGTACTTTAATTTTAAAAAACCTACCTGTTACCAACTGTTCGTCTAAAATTGTGAGCCAATGTTTGTGACTCTTACAGCGCCATCTATCACAAAACGAAAAAAGGGGTTCAGCTAAAACATTCATATATCTCCACATACTACACGAATATGTAGTAAAAAATGGGGGTTCCTATTTTTAAAAAACGCCGTTGATATCCGTTTGACCTATGGCAGCGCCATCTGGCGGTCCAACCGTAGCGCCATCTGATTTCCCCCTTCAAGCTAGACGAGTTTCGTTCTTTGTAGTTTTTTCGTCTGACGCTTATTTTGTGTGATATTTGGCCCGGTCACGATCAGCGGACCACCCTGTATACACTGAGGAGACAAAAGTCGTGGGACACCTCCTAATATCGTGTTGGACCTCCAGTGCAGCAACTTTTACGTGGCACGGGCTCAACACGTCGTTGGAAGTCCCCTGTAGAAATATTGAGCCGCGCTGCCTCTGTAGCCGTGCGTAATCGCGAAAATGTTTCCGATGCGGGATTTCTGCACGAACCGACCTCTCGATTATGTCCCCTAAATGTTCGATGGGATTCATGTAGGGCGATCTGGGTGGGCGAAACATTCGCTCTAACCGCCCACAATACTCTTGAAATCAGTATCGATTGGCTGTGGCCCGGTGAAATGGCGCACTGTAATCCGTAAAAATTCCATCAATGTGTGGGAAAATGAAATCCACGAATGGCTGCAAATGGTTTCAAAGTAGACGAACATAACCAGAACCCTGTCTGTTCCGTGTAAACAAAGGCCACGACATTTTGGAACCATCACCAGCTTGCACAGTGCCTTGTTGACAACTTCAGTCCATGGCTTCGAGGGATCTGCGCCAAACGCGAACCGTACCATCACCTCTTTACAGCTGAAATCGGGAATCATTTGACCAGGGCACTGTTTTCCAGTCCTCAAACGTCCAACCGATACGGTCACGAGCCCAGGAGACGCGCTACATGCGATGTCGAGCTGTTGGCAAAGGCACAGGCATCGGTGGTCAGCTGCCGTAGCCCGTTAACGCCAAATTTTGCCCCACTGCCCTAACTGTTGTTGCTTGTCTGTTTCGACTGACAACTTGCGCAAACGCTGCTGCTGTCGGTCGTTAAGTGAAGACCGTCGAACCCTGCTTTGGCCACGGTGAGAGGTAATGCCTGAAAATTGGGACTCTCGACTCACTCTCGACGATGTGGACCTTGCAGTACTGAATTATCTTACGATTTCCGGAGCGGAATGTCCCACGCATCTAGCCCTAACTACCATTCCGCATTCAAAGTCTGTTAGTTCCAGCCATGCAACCATAATCACGTCGAAGACCGTTCCACACGAATCACCTGAGGACAGATGATAGCTCTACCAGTGCACTAACCATTTATACTTTGTGTGCGTGATGTTTCCGCCACCTGTATGTGTGCGTATCGCTATCCCAGGACTCCCGTCACCTCAGTCTATAGTATGAAGAAGAGTAACCACATTGGCTCCACTACGAAGAAAAGCATTTCTTATTGCCCCAACACCCAGAAAGATCACTCCTTCTTAAGATTACTCCTTCTACGTCTGTGAAAGAGATCATAAAAAATTTTACTAATCTCAGACGTTCAATGAATTTGACGAAATGTCGTGAATTGTTTATAAGCAAAAGTAATCGATTCGAATTTGGACGATTTACACGTGCTCTGTCAGATAGTTCAAACAACAAATCGGGCTCGATTGATTATATTTTACCTCTGTCCAGTGTTTCCCAGAATGTGTGCACTGAAAATAATTCACAAGACGTGCGCACAAACACTCTAGTCAAGAAGCTATAATGCAATTTCCTCTACATCGGTATCAGATTCACTGAACTCTGATTATCGCTTGCTTGAGATACGCAGTTGGTTAGCGGATGAACAAATAAATGTGATGAAGCCATTCACTTAACAGTGCTGGAGTGGCGCCACGGCGTAACGCTAAGCACTGTACTGCCACCTGGAACGTGGGCCTCACTGCGATGGAAAACCTGCAAGTCAGGATCGACGTGTCGCCCTGCAGTCTCCACGCTCATAGGATGGAGGGCAGATCAGAAGCACACAATGTGTGTGTGGGATACCACCCGGCGGCGGTATCGCACTTGACTGCCGTTGTGTGGCCGCCTAAGAGACGCGGAATCTATTGTTGAGAGGAATTTCAGTGCAATCCATCAGATCTATACTCCTGCATTGTTCTCTAATGCGTGCTACAATGGCGTTGGCGGGAACTGCGTATTCAGAGAGGTAAGCAGAAAACTTTCTGTTGATTCCTTGTGTACTACCTAAGGATTTCACCTGTAACTAGTCAAAGGAGTAAATACATTAGTAAAAACGTGTGGTTCCTGAAGAGGGGCAGCAGCCTTTTCAGTAGTTGCAGGGGCAACAGCCTGGATGATTGACTGATCTGGCCCTGTAACACTAACCAAAACGGTCAGTCTGAGTGAATACTGTATGTAAAATAAAACAAGGCTTGAATAAATTTGTTCATTACCATTTGTCACCAGAGTAGACTGAAAATACGAATCTCGGTTACAACGACACTCGTTTATTACAGGTCCTTTTTGACGCTTCCTATTGCTGCCTGCTGGCACTTCTACGTAATGTCCTTTTCTGTGCCCAGCCGGTATTCTTCGCCTTGTCGAGAACATGAAACCGAGGCGGCACATTTTAGTCAATATTTGATGATCAATAAGTTTAAATTCAAATTAACATCATCGGTTGGCTGCGTTGTTTGGCGGTTGCTGCCAAAGATGCTCATTAACCGTTATCAGGAGCCCTATTCGGTTTCAGAATGATCTGATTTGCATAGTCCCTGTACACCGAATAATTCCTTCAAAGATCACAGGGTTCATTTAACCCAGCACGATATTTTTCCCGTTGGAAACTATTTCTTTTAATATTAATGTTGAATAATTTATTATTGTTACTGTTGTCCAGAGAAAATCCAATATGCGGTTCACTTCTCGTGATACTCTGTTCGATATCGTAGGATACTATAGTTTTTCCTTAACTCTGTTTTTATTAACACACTTTCTTTGATATGATTCACTACGATGAACGGTCATACTTACGCCTGATAATAATTGTCCAAGCAGAATCTATAATCGAAAGTCAAAAGTAAATTTCTTTAAATTGCCCGGCTCCCAACGACGCAAGAGACGTTAACAATACGTGCGTTGTGTTTATATCATACTTATGAAATAATAGGGACGTTCATTAGAACTCTTTGAATAAAGCCCCTTGCTACTGTCCGTATAATACTCTATTCTATTGGTTGTTGTTGTCCTTTTATTTAATTTTCTCTGCTTTAATGCGGGAATTTGTGATTCTGTATGAATTATGGGAATTGTTCATGATCAGTTCGAATACATTTTTGATTCAAAAAGACCAGATATGTAACGAGGAGTTACACTTTGAATGTTGTTATAGCCACGTTCCACTGTATTCTCGAACGCTTACCTTCCTTACCAAATAATCGTCATAGAGGCAGAACAGTGCTTGAAGGCAGTAAGCAGTGTCAAAAGGATGTGGCTTTCTGTGGTCACGCAGAGATGAAGAGATAAAGAGATCCGCACAGAACGGACTAGCCTGCGGAGCTGAACCAAATTAGTGTTGCAACTGAAGACCTTAACAAGAGAAAGTGCACTGATGGCAAAAGGAAATTCGGGTGCACTTTGGTTATAATCTTGTGATAGCCTTAAGATCTAAATTACAGATTCCCTGTGAGCTTTTCCGGCCATGACGGCGAGGGACGTTTTGGGCGTGCATTGGCTTCGAAAAGAAGACATGGCTTCCTAAGCGTCGATGCGTGGTCGGCTTGGGGCGGGCGCAACGGAGTGGCTGTCCCAGCAGCAGCAGCAGCAGCAGCAGCAGCAGCACGTTCTGGGCAAGCCGGTGCCGTAAACTGGACAGCAGCGCAAGTACGTGCGTAGTATTGTCTGTGTTGTTAGTTCGGTCGTCCCGGAGCTGGAACTTGTACAGTTGTCGCAGTGTGAATTACCTTCGCGAGGCCGGGTCGACAGACGATACGTAGACTATAAGTTAAAGTTGCTCATTACATGAATAGGATTAGTGATTTCTTAGGAGTTGTTAGGGATGAGACGGTTGTGGAGTAAAGTGAGTTGGAGAAGAGGTGGGCAGGTAAATTCCAAGAACGATTGCATATCGAAGTCACGGGGTCTAAACGATACATATCGAACGCGCGATTATAAATCGATTATGCGACCCTGGTGGCGGGCGTTATGAGTGTGCTTACAGTGGTCACTACAGCAACAACAAAAGAAGAGCGTTACAAAAGTACTTGTAATTACAAAGGAGACGACTTACCTTCCTCATAGTCGGTGTAGTCGTGACAGTCCATGTGATGTGTACGCTACAGGGACAATTTTCTTTTTGCCATATCCAGGGTAAACTCTGCCAATATCACGCAAGAATATCGGCCGAGTGTCACATGCGTTAACTTTTCCCTGCAAACGCAAATTGTGGTAATAGAGGTACTGAAACAAGTACAGTTCGTCTCTTTGTCCTGGACGCCCTTCTCTTTTAATGGAAGGCTTCACAGATTTCCATAGCTGCTCGATGTTCTGCGTGTGCACTCTGGGGTCATCCGAAGACAGGAACTCTGCAGAGTGGTTCACGAACTCGTGGTCCAATCCTTCAGCTTTCAGAGTCTTGTTGGACTGAAACCCGTCTGTAATGACGTAAGTACCAGGCAGTATGAAGTGCTTTATCAGACCCACTAAAGTGGCCTTGTCTCTGGACAATATTCTCACAATGAAACACTTCCGGGACACTCTTCCTATTGCACCGAATACCAAAATATGATCGATTTCACTCTTTGAAGGTCATCCTCTCTGGTTCTTCCTTCTAGCCATATGAGATTCGTCCACTTCCACAACTTTGCGCGGTCCACCAAATGGTACACTGTCGTTTGTAACTACCACGTAACACACTTCTCTGCAAAACCCGAAATAGTCACACACAGTATTAGCAGATAAGTCAGTTTCCGATGCTGTTGCTTGCAAGGTGTAGTCTCGAATCCAGCAAGATAGAAGAATTACGCTGGTCTGGATGGATAATTTGGAAGAGTCAAACCACATATTCTTCCTGATACTCGTTCGTTTTCCGCACTGTCTGCAATGAAATCGTAACGGTATTTCAGCTTCGAAACTCCTCTTACGAAGTTTTACACACTTCGCAACACCACAGTCTACACAGGCCCTGCTTTCCTCCTCCGGTAGTACTCCATATATGCGACAAAAAGTCAAACAATTGTCTACGCTGGATAAGCATGGAATTATATTTTTCCATGTGAGAGAATACGCCGAAGAAACGTCAAGAACACCAGACATCACACTCACTATAGACAGGAATCGTCCGGGTTTCCCAAGCAAATCACAAATAATTCACCGACGTGTATAATTTAGAACATCTAAAGGAACGACCGAAACTGATAAAAATGGCGATCACAAATAATTGATCATAACGCCCGCCACCAGAGTCTCGTGAACGATTTACAATCGGACGTACGATATGTATCGTTTAGACCTCGTGACTTAGATAGGCAATCATTCTTGGAAATTACCGGTGGGCCCATCAATGTTTTCAATGCTAGTGTCGTGATGACTGAAACAACGTCGTTGAAGATGATGTGATGCAAGATACATAAGGGGAGTTATCAGCAAGGTAGCCATAGAGTTACAGACACAGCTCTCTGGGATTCCTCACTCCAGAACGGCAACATTTTATTATAAGTATTTCTCTAGTGATTGCATATCTGATATGGTCAAATGTCTTTGTGATGTGTTGTGGTTGTCTAAACAAAAGAATGTTTAACTGTAAAATTTCTATGGCCCGCAATTTAATGTATCCACGTTCTAAGAGTAGTTAGGCAAGTAGGATAGTGATGGATGTGGTGAAGGGGAGTCGTTGAAAGACACCCACCAGCTGTTAAGTTACACCTGCGCAAGCTGTGAAAAACATAACTGAGTCACGTTACGGACGCGGGCAGTTAACCAGGTCCGCGCCGCTGTGCCGCACTTTGTATACCCAGGACACGGCGAGCGAGATGGTTGCTCGTATTATGGAAAGCATTGAACCAGACGATAGAACGGGGGTGATGTTCGTGCGACTACCTTGCAAGCTCAGTGATTCGCGAAATTAGCGAATGGTATTGAGGGACTACGGTAAGGGGAGCAGTGCAGAGAAAATGAATCTCCAGGGAGTACAGTTCATGACAAAGGGACACAAGTCTTACGGGTGTTGGTTTTGACGTGATGTGAAGGGACACTACAAGTGTGACTGCTTGCGACAAAGGGAGACGGCTGAACCAATACAAGATGGGTGGTTGGGTGTACCTGAGGAATTGCATTAATGTGGGTCGGGCGCAGTCAACGCCGAACGGTAAGCTCCCACCACGATTTTGGGGACTTCGGAGAGGGTGTGCGGGCTGTTAGTCCGGTTTCAGGGCTGATTTCCATATATCCACTCTAGGCAACGGGGGCACACCTCCCTCCGCTCAAACTAGCTTCTAATACTGTTTCTGTACATGTAGTGACGAACGAAATAACGCTCGTCAGCACCGTATTTAGTCGTAGGTTTACTTCTGGAAGAGTTCGAGTGGATAATACAACACATACGAAATTTAAGTATTTCAGTCCTTGTCCATAGGAATATCACGTGTATTTGTTACTGTCGCTGAGCACTGACTTGTCGCTTGAGACAGGACACAGTGAAAATCTCTCAGTGTACAGGTGACTGCCAATTTCAATACACTTGCGGGTTGTAATACAGCTCGTGCTGCTGGATCCGGCGCAACACGAAGCTGTCGTCGTAAGCGACGACTGTAGACTGGGCTGAGCGGCGCACGAATGCCCTGGCTGTGGTGGGGTGTGGAGCCTCTCGAGGGTGTGTCTGCACCGACGCCTCTGGTTCGCCGCTGCGTCTGGTTCGCCGCTGCGTCTGGTTCGCCGCTGCGTCTGGTTCGCCGCTGCGTCTGGTTCCTACGTGAGGTACCAACTTTGGTGTCGGCCGAAGAACGTGGTCCCGCAGCACACTCCTGCCCCACAGACCTGTGCACCACCGTCTTGTAGTGCTGTGTCACGTGAATGGCGGGGTGGATGCCCGAATTCGAATATAGTTGAGAAGGCAGGAAGTGTAATGACAGACGATGACAGCACCCTGTCAGCACCCCGGTAACTACCCGCGAGTGACTGGGGACAGCAGCCGAAAAACTGGGCACAGCGTGCACCCCCCCCCCCCCACCACCACCCCTGATGCTGGCGGTCGGGCTGAGCGCAAGAGGTGCCGTGATGGCTGTCTGGGGATGGCGCCTCCGCAGAGATCGGCTCGGGCTTCAGGACGGGCGACAGAGGTTGCCCGCCGTCCGCCTCTCCACCTCCACCGTCCTGAACGGCGACTGGTGGAAGGGCGGAGAAGACTACTGTTGCGGACTTCAGCGGCTGGATGCGTCTGTGGGCCATTATTTTGCGGTGGAACCTCTGACGTACGGGATCAGCATCTACTTTCGCAGATGCTGGTGCAGCCCAGAGGAACTTTACACGAGTCTCGGACCAACCCCAGAATATTATTTAATGCCACTGTGCTACCGACGCTGTTTCTTTCCAAAAACTCGTCCTGTGGCTCGACTTAGTCTGACTGGCGGAACGAAATGTTTCCAAACTGGTCACAGGAGATGCTATAAAAGCATGGTGGTGATCGTGTAATAATTACGCCGGTGATTTCCCCTCATTTCGCAAAGGAAAACCTTTAACACTCACTCCAATAGGTGGGAGGACAGGAGTTCCTCCGTGTGACATTTAAGCCTTCCAAAGAACCATTCAGTTTCACCATTAGACTGATAGTGAAAAACAACAGTAGTTACGTGGTGGATGCCGTTAGCAGCACAGAACTGTTGAAAACTGGCAGACGTGAACTGCGTTCCATTGTCAGAGACGAGGACCTCAGAAAGAACTTCGGTGTGGACGACATGGTGACAACGCTAGGGAATTTAGTGTATGCGTCTGTCACAAACAACGGTTCCCTGTTCGAGAATGGACCCGGAAAATCACTGTGGACACGTCGCCACTGTCGCAACGGTCGTGGCGTAGCGGAGACGTAGACTGATTCTCGTCGCGAGAGCACACGCACGCACGCACGCACACACTCTACAGCGAGAGATAACTTCCTGAATTTGGGTGTCAATAACCTGCCTAGTACAATCACGGTGGGCAAGTTACTGTGTGCGAACAACCTTCCAATCAGTTTGATGCAACAGTGACAAAACTCGCCACCGGAGGGAGTGAGGAATCAGAACCTGTGCATCCTCATTCTCTGTGTGCAGCAGCAGAACACCAGACCGCACGAATACCGAGTGACAATGCAAAAAGTAGTAGCGCGCCATTGGGTGGGGAATTTCTTTCAGACTATGGATCACAATGTTGTACTTACTGGAAGACTAACTGAAGAGCTATGTCTGCAACTGTTAGTCCAGCAATACCCCTAAAGTCAAGTGGAAAAAATTGAAGAATTTCCTAATCTTGAGTATCAGTGTGATAACACTATACCTCAAACCCAGTGTCGGTACTAACCTGTAACCGAGACAAGGAATCAGCATTCGAATGTTGTGCAGTGGTCCTGTACAACAACTTGTATTCATAATTTGACAGTAACAGTGTCCACAGTACCAATTTTTGCGCTATCTGTTTTGAGACAGACCTGGAAGTACTGAACAAAGCATTAAAGGCAGGTGATCTATAATCAGATAGAACTTCTGAACATAAAAGTATTGGTGGAACTTCAGAACATCATAGATAATGTCGAGTGACTCTGATTCATATTGTATTTGCACTCCGCTTTGTTGAGAGTTTTTGAGCCAAAAGCAATGGTTTCGACAGACGGATCCATTGTGTGGGAGGGCACAGCCCCAATCCCGTACCAAGATGCACCCACTTCTTAGTAGGATGAAACTGAATCAAACGGCGACCACTTAACAATGCGTCTTGTAACTGCTGAAATACGACCTCATATTCTTGGGCCCACACAACGGGATTTCCGTCACAGACGGTTCAGCGGCGCAGCCACTTGCACAGTGTTTCCAAAACAGTTCAACAAACATGACAATAAGCTACAGGTGTCTGGATAAATTATGTTTCGGGGCACCAGCAGACCTTTAATCACAGGTAAGACTGAATAAGCAGAACGAGTATTTAGGACTGCGCATTTATGGTATAAGTATTAAAGTTCTTCGTTGACTTTTTCTTAATACTCTTTAAGCTAGTGGTAGCAAGTACTTGATATAAACTTTCTACATCTGGTAAATGACCAGCAGGCATACAGTGCTTGACAACAACATATGAGCGGTGTTTTGGTTTTCAATTGTTTCAGGAGCCAATGAAATATACCCAGACCTGAAGCACTTTCTACAGTAGTGTTTGAAATTGGGACAAACCCAGGTGAGGAGTTGATCACAAAATATTGGTTGGACTGCACGTCGAGTGATGTGAGGCATACTTACAGCTACCAGTCAGTCTTCGAAAAGAATGTGTCCTGTCCCAGTCTATCCATAAATTTCTCCGGTTTGTGAGCTTATTAAAAGCAGCACATGGGCGTAAGCTTCCTTAAGGCTTTTTTTATCTAATAATCTGAGCAGCCTCCTTAGATTGTTTGCAGATGACGCTGTAATTTACCGTCTAGTAAAATCATCAGACGATCAATTCCAAGTTCAAAATGATCTAGAGAGAATTTCTGTATGGCGCGAAAAGCGGCAATTGGCACTAAACAAGGGAAAGTGCGAGGTCATCCACATGGGTAGTAAAAGAAGTCCGACAAAATTTGGGTACACGATACATCGCACAAACAAAAGGGCTGTCAATTCGACTAAATACCTAGGCATTACTATTATGAGCAACTTAAATTGGAAGGACCACATAGATAACACAGTGGGGAAGGTGAAACAAAGACTGCGCTTTGTTGACAGAACACTTAGAAGATGCGACAAACCCACTAAAGAGACAGCCTACATTACACTTAATCAAAATATCCACGGGTATGCTGCCGGTCTATAGTGTCCAACGGGCACAGTATTTCGGCGATCATACATGTCGCCATCATCAGGTATGGATAAACTCCTTGACTTCCTTACACATCAAAACTCCATACACCCCAACATCAAATTCACTATGGAGACTGAAACGGAGGGTAAATTACCTTTCCTTGACGTCTTGGTCAAGAGAAGGGCTGACGGCACCCTAGGTCATGGGGTGTATCGGAAGACTACGCACACTGATCTGTATTTGCACGCAGACAGCTGCCACCACCCTTCACAGAGGAATGGGGTATTTAAAACTCTAGTACATAGGGCGCGCACTATCTCTGACGCAGAGAGTCTGCCCCAGGAATTGGAACATCTGAGAACTGTATTTCGAAAAAATGGGTACTCAGAGTGGCAGATTCAACGTGCTCTCCGACCAACCACTGCAGCACAACTTGTTGAGATGGATGAAGTCACGAGGGAGGGGGTAGGCACTGCATTTATTCCATACACAGGCGCACTCTCGGGGAAAATCGCCCGCATTCTGAAGAAACATCGGGTCGGAACTGTGTTTTGTCCTCCAAATAAAACTCGTGCACTGGTGGGGAGCGCCAAAGATGACCTCGGTTTGAGGAAGGCCGGCGTGTACCAGATTCCGTGTCAATGTGGCAAGTCGTATATTGGTCAGACGATGCGTACCGTCGAGGATCGATGCCGTGAACACCAGAGGCACACTCGACTGATGTATCCGAGCAAGTCGGCGGTCGCTGAACATTGTTTGTCGGAAAATCACGCCATGGAGTATGACCGCATGAGGATTCTGGTACAGACGTCGAGATACTGGGACAGCGTTGTTAGAGAGGCCATCGAAATTCGCACCAGTGACGACCTCATAAACCGTGACTGTGGCTATAATCTTAGCAAGGCTTGGGAACCAACGATTGGGTTAATCAAGAGTAAATCGAGCAAACGTATAGTTGCGACGACCACGGCGGACAGAGCCATCACACCGACGTCATCTCAGACGCCGTCGCAATCTGTTCCACCGCGCGACCGTGGCGCGGGGCGCGGACGGCGGAGGGAGCGCGCCGCGGGCGGAGGGTATTCAAATCGGCCGCCGCCGCGACCGAACCCAGTTCCCTCTGAGCAGCCATAGCGTACGGATCTCCGTGCCGGCACGTTCACAGGAGCTCAGTCCGTCAGTTCACCTGATGATGGCGACATGTATGATCGCCGAAATATTGTGCCCGTTGGACACTATAGACCGGCAGCATACCCGTGGATATTTTGACTATCAAATACGCCGGGAGAAACTCAAGAATCATACATTACACTTGACCGTCCTCTGCTGGAATATTGTTGCGCGGTATGGGATCCTTACCAGGTAGGATTGACGGAGGACATTGAAGAAGTGCAAAGAAGGGCAGCTCGTTTCGTGGTACCGCGCAATAGGGGTGAGAGTCTCACTGATATGATGCGCGATTTGGGGTGGCAGTCACTGAAATAAAGGCGGTTTCCTTTGCGGCGAGATCTATTTACGAAATTTCAATCACCAACTTTCTGTTCCGAATGCGAAATTATTTTGTTGACTCTCACCTACGTTGGGGGAAATGATAATAAAATAAGAGATATCGGAGCTCTAACGGAAAGATTTAGCTGTTCCTTTTTCTCACGCGCCATTCAAGAGTGGAATGGTAGAGAAGTAGTATGAAAATGGTTCGATGAACCCTCTGCCAGTCACATAAGTGTGAATTGCAGAGTGACCATATAAATGTTTAATACCACCAAGGGTGATAGCCACCGAGGTCCTGAAATGGGTTGTACCATTCCAGTCACTCTCCATCGCTGTAGTTCGTGAGCAACCTGCTCATACATAGCCTGGGGGAGAGGCCCAAGTCGTGGCTACACATTGTCTTGAACAGTAGTATGCCATTCAGAACCTTCCGCTCTTCCTTAACTTAGTTCAAGGCCTTCAGCGAAAGACTGTTTAGGGTGCTTCTTAAAACGAAAACATTAATTCTCTCTGCAGCAACATTAATTTGTGATTCATAATCTTGGTTGAGATGAAAGAGTTCCTCGCAATTAACAGCTTCCGGCCCAGAGTCGGGAAATAAGTTGATCCATATGAGGTACATATCGGCTCTGACCATCGATAAAAAAGAAATGAATGCACGTCATACCGTTAACGTCGTAGGGTGTGCAGCTTGCTTGCTTGCCTGCTTTGAGTTGGGCGCCATATTCTGGCCAGCGTAATTCGTTACTGTTAAATTGTCGAAACTTGGGAGCAGTGATCGGTTGTGGAGCTGCTTCTTGCTACAGTAACGTTGTCATTTCTTGGACACTGAGCAGCCATCATTCACTCGTTTTTAATAGTCAAGCGCAAAGAGGGTAGTTCTAAGATGATTTCACCCTTCTGTATCCAAAGGGGTTTAAGAGGGAAACTGTGGCTCTTTTAAGTCAATAAAGCGCTTTTCTATTGGGACACTGTTAGTGGGTGGTGGGAACTTGTAATTCCCATGGAGAACCTAACTACAAAAAATCTAGATGCCCAAGAGAGTATGCAATAGAAATTGTAATGCACATCATCTTGAACTACTGCAAATTTGTTGTGACTTGCAGGGATCTGACATTCCCAAGGTGGAACTGAAATGAGTTGACAAGGTCTCCATGCCTGAAGATAACTGAAGCTGTACATCATGCAGCCACAGGCTCCTACTGGACCAGGCCCAAACCCAGTCTCTGTACTGAGGCTGTGAACTGTGTCTTACCATCTAGTGGCTTATTCTCATGATGCGTCAGGCGTGTCAGCTCCTCCCTACTCCCACTTCCATAGCTGGATGAGTAATGGTATGATTTGCTGGGGAACACTTCTGAATAAATCGTCCACGGGCAATGAGGCATTTGGGGTCCATGCAAAAGATGTTCTGCAATCTCTTGGTACGAGACATGTACACTCTCACATCTGGATTTTTAACTGACCATCACCCAGGTTACTGCAGAGGCTGAGTAGTTTTAGAGTTAGTGCAGCGATATGTTACTACATTTAAATGGGCACCACAGCTATGTAGCGGTCTCCAAAGGCGGGTCTAAACAGAGGTCTCCGTTAGTCGCTCTGATGTTTTCCCAGATCGTGTCCTCCAGGTAAGGACGCCTGCAGAGCTCATTGTATTTGATGCGATCTCGAGAGCGCTGGAGCAGACGCCGTGCCTGCTACATTCCCCATCTCTTCCGATTCCCTGGGTGCTCTTAAGTCTCTGCAACGCTTGTATCCAGCTGATAAAGTAGTTCAGGATATCCATGACACCCTCCTCCAGCAGTAAATGATGGAGAAGGAAGCAAAGCTCACACATGGATATTGCATGAGTTCCTCCTTACTCGTCTTCACATAGGTCACAGCCCTTTGACGCATGGCTTCTTGCTCCGGGTGTAGGACCCCCCAATGTGTGGTTTTGCTTGTGGCCTACAGAGCAGAAGTGGAACATTGGGTATCCCAGGAACTGGGAATATTGGCTTAACTGCCCGGACCATGAGGGAGGTAAAACCTCTACAAAAAACCACTCAGTCTCTAGACGTGCTGTCTGCTGATGAGATGCATGTCTCTTGAGGAAGAACTGTGACTAGTGGGCAACCTCTGTGCAACCTGCCGAACCTCAGATGTATATGGCCTACCGAGGCAAGTGGGGCTCTGTCTGGGTGCACTTCCTCCCTCCACCTCCCGCCCCTCCAGCTGCCTGTGGGAACACCATGAAACATAAATGTTTCTACTCCCAGCAACCCGGATGAGTAGTTGGACAGTATGAACACCCAAAATCCTAAGATGACTCGTTTGGATAGTCCATCTGTGTCATTTCTGAAAGTCACGGACAGTATGTAAAGTGTGGTATGTGACTTCTTGTCACGAAACGTGTGCATGGTTCTTTTGAAAAACTGTTGCCACTTTAGATACATAATGCTCTTGAGGGACTTGCAGAGCGTCTCAGATCTATCGAGAGGTTGGAAATTGGTGTTCTTCTGCTGGAGACTACGATGGCTCCCCAAGTACAAAGCTGTACAGAAGCTGAAACTTCCTGGCAGATTAAAACTGTGTGCCGGACCGAGACTCGAATTCGCGACCTTTGCCTTTCGCTGGAAAGTGCTCTACCAACTGAGCTACCCAAGCACGACTCACGCCCCGTCCTCACAGCTTTACTTCTGCCAGTACCTCGCCTCCTACCTTCCAAACATTACAGAAGCTCTCCTGCGAACCATGCAGAACTAGCACTCCTGAAAGAAGTCTTCCGACAGGCAGCTGGAGGGGCGGGGGGTGGAGGGAGGAAGTGCACCCAGGAGTGCTAGTTCTGCAAGGTTCGGAGGAGAGCTTCTGTAAAGTTTGGAAGGTAGGAGGCGAGGTACTGGCGGAAGTAAAGCTGTGAGGACGGGGCGTGAGTCGTGCTTGGGTAGCGCAGTTGGTAGAGCACTTGCCCGCGAAAGGCAAAGGTCCCGAGTTCGAGCCTCGGTCCGGTACACAGTTTTAATCTGCCAGGAAGATTCATATCACCGCACACTCCGCTGCAGAGTGAAAATCTCATCCTGTACAGAAGCTGTTGAATGCCAAGCTACTTGGGGAATATCCTGTCAACGGCGAGATGCAGACTGCACTAAACAATCTTTAAGTTGCTGTACCACGTCAGGGCTTCATAGATATGGATAGACAAGAAATTAGCAAAGAAAAGGATTGATGGTGAGCTTCAAAAGTCAGTGTCGTTCATCCTGACATTCAATCTGCCAAAGTTGCCCGAGTATATTGCAGCACGCTTTCTGTGCCTTAAGGTCTAACCTTATGTCCCAAATTCAATGCACTTCTTCAGCTGCCAAAGCTTTGGTCACACCACTGTGGATTGTAACGGTCGGGCTATATGTGACAGATGTGGCGCGAAAGCCACAGGTTTTCAATGCACTTCACCATCTGGCTGTGTTAGCTGCTTCTAGGCCCATGTGATATGGAGCAGGGACTGTACACAGTGCGTCTCATATTCTGACGCAAAAAAGAAATTTAAGGCCACTCAGTCACCAAGTTTTTTCAAGTATTTTGCCTCGATGTTGAAGCAGCCAGTGCAAGAAGTTAGTGTTAGCACTGACGCTATGTCAGTTGAGCAGGGACATCTACCTGTAAATGCAGCTGCCAGTCTGCGCCGCTGGTCCAGCGTTGCCATCTTCATGTCACTGAAACATTGAAAATTGCCAAACGTAATGTCAGCATAGACAAGCCATATGTCATACATGGGAAGAGATCCAACAGAGTGTTTGTTACATTGGCCTCGCCGCCATCCGCAAAATCCAAGCTATGAACGAAGGCTGACTAGCCAAAGCGATCCGCTCCAAAGCCATCGGACCGTGTGACATTGTTGCTGTACGGTGGATCTGACAATGACAGTACCATCGCCGGTATCGACGTTGACGTTTGCCTGAAGGAAATAGTGAGTCCCTCAACTGATCCACTCCTCCGTTGTAGTATAGCCACAACGTAGCAATGAGAAGAGGAACGTCATAGTAAAAAAAAAACCTCACCATTAGTGGAACGTGCACTGTTTCAGGACACATGAGGAGGAACTATGTCTATTAACTCCAATAGTTAGGCCAATGAGTCTCTCTCTTCAAGAGGCACATGTTAAATACTGTGACGCTCCTGATCTACGTGGCTACATTCTTCAGAAGGACGACGACGTCAGTGGAGAGAGAGCTAAAGGAGGAGTGGCTATTCTCGCCAACAATACCTACCACTCCCCGTTCCTCCCCGCCCCCAACAGGCCCGTAATCAGTCACTGTGTCAGTCCACGTGTGTCTTTGGTGGACAATATGTGCACTTTACCTGCCCCCACATGAGGTTCTCGACAAAGAAGCTCTCCATGACCTCCTAACTGAGCTCCCCCACCCCTTCATCTTGTGTGGCGATTTTAGTGCACATAGTGTACTTTGGGGCTCTGCAACTTCCTGCCCCGGGGGTAGAGCCTTCTCTTGTCCTTATATGCATGTCTGTCGACTGTGGGGTGGAACATGCTCTTCTGCACTCCGTCTGGGACGTTCACTGCCGTAGATATCCCTCAGCATGCTCTCCAGTCCTCACACACACCGCTCAAAGGGAAGTGGTCGATGATTTGGACCGAAGTCACCTGCCAGACAGGGTGATGACTGAAAGACATCCGCCTCGATGGTTGCTTTGTAGGGCAGACTGGACGCTTCACAGCCAACTCGCTGCGTTTGTACACTGTGACAGTATCCAGGGATGGGTGGAATGTATTACCCGTATGATGCACCACTCTGCTAAACATTCATCTGCAGTCGTCTGGCCTACTGATTAGGCAGGTGGGGCGGCGAATGCCGCATCGCAATCCGGTCCAGGCGGGTGGCTCTGTGTCGGAAGAAAGGATATTATGGAGACATGGTTTAGCCAAAGGTAGGGGACGATTCCAGAATGAAATTTGCCCTCTGCAGCGGAGTGTGCGCTGAAGTGCAACTTCCTGGCAGATTAGATTGTCGCAGGCTATTACCGTACTTAGAACGAGTTTGCTATTGGACGCAAAAGCAGACGTATGCGGCTCGACTCTACGGTATTATCCAACCACCCTTCTTTAAACGGAGCCTTGCATTCCCCAGTTACCTGAAGTGTGAGTAGCTGCACGTAAAGCCACCCGTCGTTTCCTTGTATAGGAGTCCTCAGCAAAAATATCAGTGTGGTAACGTCTCATTTGGTCGTTCGTCCAGGGTATGAATCTAATCCCTTTACAATTGCAGTTGTAATTCTGACACGTCACAATATTCTGTGATCTACATAAAAGTAGACTCTTACATAGAAGACAGCGTTGTAAAAAGTGGCTGGTGGCTGTTATCTTCCATGTAAATTGCAGCCTATATTTTATACGTAGCCACGAGCTTAGAATGGCAGTTTTTAAAAAAATAGCAGTTTTTAACAAAATAGCATTGTGTGATCTAGGTCCCAAATTTATTGTATGGGTAGGGAGCTATGCTCGAAGCCCCCCCCCCCCCTCCCCCCAAGCAAAGGCCTTTGCAGCAGTTGCGTGCTGACAATAGATAGCAGTAATTAAGTGTGCGGGAGCCAGGCGCGGAACTTCAATAAGGAATATGAAGCAGTGGAGGGAGCTGCAGAGTTCCACCAGCCTGCTGCAGCCAGCGGCGGTGGGGGCTGCCAGAGACGACTTTTAGTTCATCAGCTTCGGCAACGGCAGCGGCTGCATCTACACTTACGGCAACAGCAGTTCAACACTAGCAGCCAGCACGACCGGCGAGTAAAGTACATGCGCTGATAGTGTTATGTGTGAAACTGCAGGGTCATTGTCGGTGATGGAGCCTGCAAAGAATGGGAATCCACCCTGTCTGAGTAGTTCACGTAATTGTAGTGGACCATTTAGTTCTAACTCCGACCGCGATAGTGTCGAAAGGGAACTTACTGAATGGACAGATAGACAAAAATAGAGGGGAGAAGTGAGCTTTCCGACAATATATCATCACACTTAATTCAAATTATGCTGGGGATTGGATACTGAGCTATGTTCAGTAAAAGCGGAGGCAAGTTGTGTAAAAGATGATTTGTGTTCAGTATAAACAGAGTTAAGATTAAAAATTGAGGATGTAGAAACAAACGTAGAAAGTGTCAAAGCTGAGATAGGAAAGATCAAATCAGATATTGAATCGATGATTGGTGTTAACTAGGCCACCCTCCTCAGAAATTGTCCGTGTGTCTGTATAACGCCTAATTTTGTATCAGAGTCGACACTGTGGAAAAATATTTCCGGGAAAATTTGGAAAAGGTACAGGACGAGCTGGGTGGTGATGTTAGGAACTGTGTACTGACGGAAAATGCGCTTGAGGAAGTGACCGCTAAGTCTGTTAATATTTTGTCACGTAGAGTGGCAGTGTGTGAAGAAGAGGTGGTGAAAAATAGACAACAAGTGGAATCAGGTACTAATACCGAAGCTACATAGTGAGATCAGCAGATTAAAGACGCACGGGCGGAATTAAATTCTTTGGCAGCGATTAAGGCTGCCACTGTAATTGTCGTTTCTGAATTAACACATGGAACACGTAAGTGGTTTGTAAATCGTGGAAAATACCATCCAGCTGATTTTGTCACTGCTTATGGCGATGGATTTTTGCGAGGAATATTGGAAGAGCCAAAAATGAAGTTCGTGACATGTAATCTTGGGGGCAACCCACGATAATGAGCTAATTTAATGAGGGTTTCATGTGCTGCCTAGGAAGTGTCTGAAAGTTGTTTCCTGAACAAATTCTTTAGTAAGACGAACGCAGCTTGAGTAGGAGTTCATAAACGGAGCAAGTCTGAAATATGGAAGCTGGTCGATATGGGATTTTTGTGTGTGTGTGTGTGAACTGATTACATGTGGCAAAATGGTGAGAAATAAATAAAAGTTAGCTGACTTATGGTGTCGGACAAATTTCCTGTCAGGAAAGAAATGTTTTCTACTGGAAACTGTAGAGAGTGCTAGAAATGTCGAACTTAATCGAATGTATTTTTGACAAAGCTATAAATCAGTTTTAGCGTTGCTATCCTGTTTGTGAATGTATCGATTCCACTGGGGACGGCGTTCAGTGCCTGAACTACGGTGATTCGGGAAATGGTATGGCCACCCAACTGTCGTCTTGTGACAGCTATTTCCGTTCAACACGGGAGATTGCTGCGTATGGCTGCACGTTTCAGTGCAGTGCGTGGCCTATGGAGTCAGGAGTTTCTGCAGAGGCGGCGGGACTTCAAACGGCCTAAATTTTGACACAAAAACACCGACCGTGCGCTGTGTACAAAACGTGACAGTGAAGTGCTACTATAAAATGGTGAAAAAATTGCTGCCAAATGAGCTCAATAGCGCTAAAAACTTTTACGAGCAAAATTTCTTTCTATTTATATGTTTTGCTTTTATTTCGGCATTTAGTTAATATATCGTGATTTTATAACTTGTGTTAGACTTCCAGTCAATTTATGATTATACATGTCATCTCCTAGGACGTACATGCTGCATCATACACCACCACAAAGATACTTACACTATTCTCACAGCTATTATATTGTTATGTTAGGATCTCAAATTTGGCGCAACTTCATGTGCCATGTTAGCAAGCTAATGTGCCACATTTACGTGTAACGCTATACAGTGATTAAATGTTTTCAGAATGAACTTTAGGACTACGTAACAACTTTTAAATGCTCTATGCAATTTCAACTAAGGATGTCTCAGATATTAATGTACTGTAGCTGTCATTGTTGCCTGGATGTAATTTATTTATCAATTTATTGCGATTTATGTCTTTTTCATTACGCAGATGTTTCTCAGAACGTTGTCTCCTGCACAATAACACAGCAACTGAATGCAGCATGAATACTTCATATCTTGGGATAATCGTGTAGTTAGCTGTGGAATATTTTACTAGTGTTCCAGTAACTTTATTCAAATGTTGATCACAATTACTATTGAAAACAGTCTTAAATTAAGTAGTAATCGCAGGTGTCAGCTGACACCAACACTGAAAAGAGTACAAGAAGCCGCTTCTGTCACGCAGATATAAATACTTCTTTAAACAATATTTAACATTTTGTTGCCTTTTAACATGAGCGCACTGGCGCAAGAATACTACTCATTTATTTGTAAACAAAACTTTTTTTATACTTGCTGTGAATGGTATAAGTGTGCCCGCGTGTTTATATCATTTTTCTTATTTAAATATTGTTGCAATATACTAGTTTAGTGCAGAAAGTGCTCAAGTTGAGTCACATTATGTCTGCAAAACATAAGGATCGTGTATTTTTCGTAGGGCTTCCATTCAGCCAATGAGAATCGAACAGTAGCGAAACACTGCTGGAGTCAACTGGAGACAAACGTATTTTAAGTGATGCACTCAAGGGAGCGATTCTAGACATCTTACGTCGAGCTCTGGAAGAAGGCAGACCTACCTGTGGTAATGTGTGGTATGCTGTTTTGTAGGCGATAGATTTTGGGTCATGTGGCAGTTGTTCGATTTTAAATTCTGAGACATTTTTACGCGAGTTTGTGAAGAAAGTCGACCATTCCGTGGTCTAGTGAGATACTCTGTTGTCTGGGTGATCGATTCTGGGTGGTAAACGGCCCCTACAAGACATTAACTTCTGAGACACTTCAGCTTGGGAAGAAGGCATATCTGCTTTTGGTAACGTGTCTTTCAGGTGACTGATTATGGGCCGTGGACGGCCACTACAATACTTTAATTTCTGAAGGGACTACCGATTGCATTACAGCATTGAGAATAAACAGAGCATCAGTTTCCATTTTATATCTGTTGTGTGTTACTGTGTAAATTACCATTCTGAATTCTGAATTGTTTTTAGATTGCGAATATTATCTTGTACTGCTATAAGGAAATGGATGACTGTTTAATTAGGGGAATCTGTCACTATTCTCGTAACAGCCTCAACGCGACTTTACAGCATTTAGTAAGATTTATGCTGTCTGTATTATAATGCTTATTCTAAATATACTTTCCTGGATGACATTATTCAAAAGAATTGTGTGGCATCTTCTACATTAATAAAAACGCTTCCTTCTAACGTCTGTAATTAATGAATACCTAATCTTTCATTTAGTATTTTTTGGCATTTTATCAATTCGCAGTTGTAGCCAGTGGATGCCCTATATGAGTGTAGGATCGCAGCTACAGGCAGGTATTTGCAGCGAGTTAGTTGCTGGACATAACAGCAGATGTGTGCGGCTCGAGCCCTACATTATAGGGCATTTCTTTTGTAAACAGAGCCGTGCATAGCCCACTGAACCTAAGATACGAGTAACCACAGGCAAAGTCGCAATTGATTTGCTCGTACAGGATGCTGGTTCGAGAAGCTGTTCAGCAAGAATATCAGTGAGAGGTAACGTCGCAGCCAGGAGAGACGTATGTACGCTGCCAAATTGGCTAGTTCGGTGCGCGGATGGAAAAGGCCAGAAAACCGATAAAATTTAGAGAACCGGCATTCCAGGACCACAGTGTCATCGTTGCGAGTCTCCCATAGGGGCAATGAAGGTATCTTGCGAGAGATACGACTGCTTTCAGACAGAAACATACTGTGGTGTTCCCCCCACCCCGTTCGTGAAAAGAAAAGCACATGAAGTGGTCAACACTACACCTACATCTAAGTCCTCACTCTGCCAAGCACTGTGAAGTGCATCGCAGAGGGTACTTACTGTTGTAGCAGCTATTAGGTCCTCTTCCCTTTCCACGCACGCAAGGAGCACGGGAGAATGATAACTTGAACGCCTCTGTGCACACTTAAATAAGTCACGTGCTCGCGATCCCTACTGGAGTGATACGTAGGATGTTGTAGTACGTTCCTTCAAGATGTTTTCTGAAACTTTGTAAATAGGCTGTTCTGCAATGGTTTGTGTCTCTCTTAGAGCGTCGAGCAGTTCATTCCTATTAGCAGCTCCGTGACGCTCTACCATTCCTGCTGGCCCTCGCTGTACACGTTCAATATCCCTCGTTAATCATATCTGGCACAGGTCCCATACACTTGACAAATATATTAGGATGGGTCGCAAGAGTGATTTGTAAGCAACCTCCTGTTGCATTTCATGCTATTCGATCAATAAGCCAAAGTGTGCTACCCGCTGTACGTATGACTGAGCCTCTCTAAGTCGATTTGATAATTTTACAAACTGTTACACCCAGCTGATCAATTCCAACTATAATTAGCTGATGCTGTACTCACAGGATACTTCGTTTTTTCGTATCGTGAAGAGCACAATTTAGCATTTCTGAACATTTACAGTAAGTTGACAATCTTTGTATCAGTTTGAAAACTTATTATGATCTGACTCAATATTTGTGAAGCTTTCTTTAGGCCATAATTCATTATGGACTGAAGAACAAAAGAAACTGGTACACGTTCCTAATATCGTGTAGGGTCCCCGGGAGCACGCAGAAGTGCCAAAACACGACGTGGCCTGCAGGGCTGTCTATAAATCCGTAAGATACGAGGAGCTGGACAAATCTTCTGAACAGCACGTTGCAAGGCATCCCAGATTTTCTCAATAATGTTCATGTCCGGGCAGTTTGGTGGCCAGCGGAAGTGTTTAAACTCAAAAGATCTTCCTGAAGCCACTCTGTAGCAATTCTGGACGTGTGGGGCGTCGCATTGTCGTGCTGAGATTGTCAAAGTCCGTCGGAATGCACAAAGGACATAATGGATGCAGGTGATCAGACAGTTAGCTTACGTATGCGTCACTTGTCAGGGTCCTATCTAAACATATCAGGGGTCCCATATCATCCAACTCCATACGCTCCACACCAATACAGAGCCTCCACCAGCTTGAACAGTCCCCTGCTCACATGCAGGGTCCATGGAATCGTGAGGTTGTCTCCATACCTGTACACGTCCATCCACTTGATACAATTTGAAATGAGACTCGTCCGACCAGGCAACATGTTTCCAGTCATCAACATCCAGCGTCGGTGTTGACAGGCCCAGGTGAGGCATAAAGCTTTTGTGTCGCACAGTCATTGAGTGTACACAAGTGGACCTTCAGCTCCGAAAGCCCATATTGGTGATGTTTCGTTGAGTGGTTCGCACACTGATACTTGTTGATGGCCCAGCATTGAAATCTGCAGCAATCTGCGGAAGGGTTACACTTCTGTCACTTCCATCATCGTCTCTTCAGTTGTCGTTGGCCCCGTTCTTGTAGGATCTTCCTCCAGCTGAAGCCGGATTCCCGATATTCACGGTACACGCATGAAATGATCGTACGGGAAAATGCCCACTTCATCGCTGCCTCTGAGCTGCTGTGTCCTATCGGTCATGCGCCGACTATAACACCACTTTCAAACTCCCTCAATCCCCCTGCAGGTCCGGGGTAAGAATAGGCCCGAGGTATTCCTGCCTGTCATAAGAGGCGACTAAAAGGAGTTTCAACCGTTTCGGCCTTCCATGTGATGGTCCCCCTTGGGGTTTGACCCCCATTTTTCAAAATTCTACAGAAGTACGAGCCTTTTGGGGAAGGACGCCTTACGTGGTGTACCACTGGTCCTCATTGCACTAAGACCTTGGCGCTCAGCATTGTACCGGCGTTGTAACCATACCCACTATTCCTCAAATTGGGCCTAAACGCCTGATGGGTTGTACAAGTTACACCCATAGTGCGTACCTATCTGTACCTACGATCATGATGGACTTTCCATGGCACCAGAAATCCAGCACAGTAGCCAGCCCGTTGTGGTGGGGTCGTCATGTACCCTCTAGGTTGTAGCCCCCTGACAACGCAGGGATCGTACTGCCGATACCTGAGCTGCACCCTCGCCACGTTGGCCAAGGAGTAGATGCCCGTCTCTTTGGGGCATCAGGACTCCCGGCAATGGTCATCCTGCCAGGTGGCCCTTGCTGCGGCTGGGTGGCGCCCGTGGGGAGAGCCTCTGGTCGGAGTGGGTGGTATCGGGGCGGACGTTTCGCAGATGAAACGTCAACATGTAACAGGTCGCTCTGCGGCCGAGTCTTTCAAAAGAAAAGGTACCGTTTCTAGTTCCGGTTCTCCTGCCCTTTCCCCCTTGGCCACTCCATGGGAGGAGGGACAGGCCCGCCGGCTTGGGGCGAAGTAGTTCCCCCGCTATTTGGTCTGTTCTCGAACCGATGGGGGGACGTTCGCCACCTCCAAGCCCATGTTCTTTGTTCAGCACATTGAGGACGTCTTCGGGGAAATTGAGGCTCTCAGCAAGATGCAATCAGGGTCCGTTCTTATAAAGACCACCTCCGCCACACAGTCGGCGGCGCTCCAGGCGTGCGACCGCCTAGGGGACATCCCAGTGTCCATTGTCCCGCATCTCGCACTAAATGGGATGCAGGGGGTTATTTTTCATCGTGACCTCCTGCTACAATCTGATGAGGAGCTCAGGGCCAACCTGGAGCGCCGCGGCGTGCATTTCGTCCGGCGAGTCCAGCGCGGCCCCAAAGACCGTCGCATCGACACCGGGGCCTTTATCCTCGCCTTCGAGGGGGACGTTCTCCCAGAGAAGGTAAAGGTGATGTGCTACCGGTGCGACGTGCGACCTTACGTCCCGCCTCCTATGCGCTGTTTTCGGTGTTTGCGCTTTGGGCACATGTCGTCACAGTGTGAGGCTGAGCCCCTTTGTGGCGATTGTGGACGTCCTCTTCGTGAGGAACATACATCACCCCACCACCTCGGTGCGTTAATTGTCATGGCATTCACTCGCCTAGATCCTCAGACTGCCCCGCATATCAGAATTCGAAGAAGATACAAGAACTCAAAACTTTGGATTGGCTCTCTTATTCTGAGGCCAGGAAGAAGTATGACCGCCTCCATCCCGTGCCGTTGACCATTTCGTTTGCCTCAGTTGTGTCCACTCCTTCCGCAGTATCCTCACCCCTATCCTGTCCCCCCTCCACCTCCTCCCCCTATCCGGGGTCTCTGCCTCCGCCTCCCAAATCCCTCCCTTCCAAATCCTCCTCCTCTGTGACCCCCGCCCCCTCTGCCCCAGGGGCCACCCTTCCTCCTCCTCCTCCCCCCCCTCCCCCGCCGCCTGAGATGCGATCCTCTTCTCAGGCGTCCATCGGGGAAACATTCCGGACCCCAGCTTCTGAGGTCCGACGTTCCAAAACGGACCCCGTGCGTGAGAACCTTCTTCGGGTCCAGCCCACCATCCCTGTGCCTCCTCGGACTTCCAAGAAGGCCTCCAAGAAGAAGTCTCTATCCCCCTCTCCACCCCGGCGCGTTTCGTCTGACGCTCCATCCGTGAGTCGCTGCTCCTGGCCGGCCTCAGTTTCGCCGGGACGCTCTGCTGCCAGGCGCTCAGCTGGCCTCTCGTCGGCAAATGATGCTGCCCCTCCTACACAACCAGGGACAGCGGCTGCAGCTGGCGACGACTCAATGGAACAGGATCCGCCTCCCGCCGGTTGTAGCGTTGTTCCCTCGAAACCTGGCCCTCTGCGGCTGTCGAGGTGACCAGCTCTTCCCCCGTCTCGTTCTCCCAACTTTTTGACTAGCGATGGCCTTGTTACATTGGAACATAAGAGGTATTCGATCTAATTGGGAGGAATTACAACTGCTCCTCCGCTTGCACTGACCGCTCGTCCATGGTCTCCAGGAAACCAAGTTGCGCCCAACTGACCGTATTGCCTTTACCCAGTATACCTCGGAGCGATATGACCTCACCCCTGTGGACGGTATCCCAGCTCATGGTGGGGTCATGTTGCTCGTTCGGGACGATGTCTATTACCATCCCATCCCATTTACCCCCCCTCTCTGAGCAATAGCTGTCCGTATTACTCTTTCTGCTTTTACTTTTTCAGTTTGTACCATCTACAATCCGTCATCTGCTGTTAGTCGGGCTGGCATGATGCACCTGATCGTTCAGCTTCCCCCGCCGTTTTTATTGTTTGGCGACTTCAATGCCCATCATCCCCTTTGGGGCTCTCCTGCATCCTGTCAAAGAGGCTCACTCTTGGCGGATGTCTTCAACCAACTCAATCTTGTCTGCCTCAATACCGGCGCCCCGACTTTCCTCTCGGACTCTACTCATACCTACTCCCACTTGGACCTTTCGATCTGTTCTACCACTCTTGCCCATCGGTTCGAGTGGTATGTCCTATCTGACCGCTATTCAAGCGACCACTTCCCCTGTGTCGTTCGTCTCCTGCACCACACCCCATCCCCACGTCCTTCGAGCTGGAACATACCGAAAGCTGACTGGGGACGTTACTCCTCCCTGGCGACCTTTCTGGACCACGATTTTCTCAGTTGTGACAGTCAGGTCGAATACCTCACGGCTGTTATCATCAATGCTGCCGAACGTTCCATTCCTCGTACTACCTCTTCTTCACGTCGCGTTTCCGTCCCCTGGTGGAACGAGGCTTGTAGAGACGCTATCCGTGCTAGACGACGTGCTTTACGCACCTTTCGCCGCCATCCTACATTGGCGAGTTGTATTGGATACAAACGACTCCGAGCGCAGTGCCGTAGAGTCATCAAAGACAGCAAGAAAGCTTGTTGGGCCTCTTTCACCAGCTCCTTTAACAGTTTTACTCCCTCTTCTGTCGTATGGGGTGGCCTGCGCCGGCTGTCGGGCATTAAGGCCCACTCCTCGGTACCTGGCCTGACCTCAGGTAACGAGGTCCTCATTGATCCTGTGGCTGTCTCCAACGCCTTCGGCTGGTTTTTCGCGGAGGTTCAAGCTCCGCCCATTACCACCCTGCCTTCCTTCCCAGGAAAAGGCAGAAGAGGCTTGGCGACCTTCCATCCACTCGCTGAATCTGGAAACTTATAATGCCCCCTTTACTACGCGGGAACTCGAAGGTGCGCTTGCACTGTCCCAGTCCTCTGCTCCGGGACCAGATGCCATTCACTTTCAGATGCTGGCATACCTTTCTCTGGCGGGCAAAAGCGTCCTTCTTCGTACCTACAATCGCGTCTGGACCGAAGGTCAGGTCCCCATGCGTTGGCGTGACGCCGTCGTTGTTCCTATACCCAAACCCGGGAAGGATAGATACCTTCCTTCTAGTTACCGCCCCATTTCTCTTACAAGCTGTGTCTGTAAGGTGATGGAGCGTATAGTTAATGCTCGGTTAG
Source organism: Schistocerca americana (assembly GCF_021461395.2). Classification (NCBI taxonomy): domain Eukaryota; kingdom Metazoa; phylum Arthropoda; class Insecta; order Orthoptera; family Acrididae; genus Schistocerca; species Schistocerca americana. The sequence goes on from NC_060121.1 coordinate 67,176,161, forward strand.
TTTGGATTCTTGAATCTTGACGGCTATTTACCAATGTCCAATGCGGCTTTCGTCGCCGCCACTCCACTGTTGACCACCTTGTGACCTTGTCGACATTCATCATGAACAACTTTTTGCGAAGGCGCCAAACAGTTGCCGTGTTCTTCGATTTGGAGAACGCTTATGATACCTGTTGGAGAGGAGGTATCCTCCGCACTATGCACAGGTGGGGCCTACGCGGTCGCCTGCCCCTTTTTATTGATTCCTTTTTAACGGATCGAATGTTTAGGGTACGTGTGGGTTCCATATTGTCCAACGTCTACCTCAAGGAGAACAGAGTGCCTCAGGGCTCCGTCTTGAGCGTAGCCCTTTTTGCCATTGCGATCAATCCAATTATGGATTGCATTCCACCTAATGTCTGAGGCTCTCTCTCTGTCGATGACTTTGCAATCTATTGCAGTGCCCAGAGAACATGCCTCCTGGAGCGCTGCCTTCAGCGTTGTCTAGACAGCCTATACTCATGGAGCGTGGCAAATGGCTTCTGGTTCTCTGAAGAGAAGATGGTTTGTATCAACTTTTGGCGATATTAAGCGTTTCTTCCGCCATCCTTACATCTCGGTCCCGTTGTTCTCCCATTCGTGGAAACAACTAAGTTTCTAGGGCTCACACTGGACAGGAAACTTTTTTGGTCTCCACACATCTCTTATTTGGCTTCCCGTTGTACACGTTCCCTTAATGTCCTCAGAGTTCTTAGTGGTTCACCTTGGGGAGCGGATCTCACTGTCCTGCTTTGCTTGTATTGGTCCATAGTGCGATCGAAGCTGGATTATGGGAGTTTCGTCTACTTGTCTGCTCGGCCATCCCTCTTACGCCGTCTCAACTCCATCCACCATCGGGGGTTACGTCTTGCGACCGGATTCTTCTACACTAGTCCTGTCAAGAGTCTTTATGCTGAAGGTGCCGAATTACCATTGACCTACCGGTGCAACGTACTGCTGTGTCGGTATGCCTGCCAGCCGTTGTCTATGCCCGACCACCCCTCTTACCAGTCCTTCTTCGCCGATTCTCTCGACCGTCAGTATGGGTTGTATGTGTCTGCCCTGCTGCCCCCCTGAGTCCGCTTCCGTCGCCTGCTTCGACAATTGGATTGTGCCCTCCTTACCACCTTCAGAGAGGGTGAGAGCCCGACACCACCTTGGCTCCAGTTCATATTTATCTCGACCTCAGCTCACTCCCGAAGGAGGGTACACCGGCTGCAGTGTATTGCTCATGGTTTGTCAAACTTCGTGCTTGACTTGCCGGTCACACCTTTATTTACACCGATGGCTCCAAAACTGACGATGGTGTCGGCTTTGCCTTTGTCGTCGGGGCCGCCCCCTTTAAATACCGGCTCCTTGACCAAAGTTCGAGCTTTACGGCCGAGCTTTTTGCTCTCCATCAGGCCGTTCAGTATGCCCGCTGCCACCGCCATTCATCGTATGTACTCTGCTCTGACTCACTCAGTGCTCTTCAGAGCCTTGGAGCTCCCTATCCCGTCCATCCCTTGATTCAACGGATACAGCAGTCCCTCCATTCTTTCGCTGATAATGGTTCTCCTGTCAGCTTTCTGTGGGTTCCCAGACATGTAGGAGTGCCTGGGAATGAGGCTGCGGATGCTGCAGCCAAGGCTGCAGTCCTCCTGCCTTGGCCAGCCTCCCATTGTGTCCCGTCATCTGACGTTCGTGGGGATGTTTGTAAGAGGGTGTGTCGTTGTGGTGGGATGCTTGGTCATCCCTCCAAGGAAACAAGCTCCGGGCAGTAAAACCGCTCCCAACTGCTTGGACAACCTCCTCCCGACCATCTCGGCGAGAGGAGGTCCTTCTGACCAGGTTGCGGATTGGGCATTGCCGGTTTAGCCACCGCTACCTGCTCTCCGGTGACCCAGCCCCGCAGTGCCCTTGTGGTCAGGCATTAACAGTGCGCCATGTTTTATTGTCGTGTCCCCGCTTTAGTCAGTCTCATGTTGTCCTGTCCCTGCCATCTACTTTACCGGCTATTTTAGCTGATGACGCTCGAGCAGCTGCTCGTGTTCTGCGTTTAATAACTTTCTTCGGCTTGTCCAAAGACATCTAACCTTTTTACTTATTTTATCTGCATCTTTGTCAGGTCTTTCTGGTGTCCCCCACTCCTCTTGAGTTTTACTAGACTCCATGTGCTCTAACAACAGTGACTGGGCGCTAATGACCTCAGTAATTGAGCGCCCTTAAACCCCACAAAAAAAAAAAAAAAAAAACCCTCCCTCAAATCTTGATAACCTGCCATTGTAGCAGCAGTAACTGATCTAACAACTGCGCTAGACACTTGTTGTCTTACATAAGCATTTCCGACCACAGCGTTGTATTTTTCCTGTTTACATATCTCTGTATTTGAAGAGACATGCCTACACCAGTTTCTTTTGCGCTTCAGTGTAGAGAACTACATCGTCTGCAAGTGTATGAAGTTACTGTTAATATTGTCCTTAATGTCATTGATATGCAACTTGGACCATCTTCAACTGTAAATGTACCGACGCATTTCCGTAGAAAACGTGTTGCGTCCTTCCTACCAAGAAATGCTCAATCCAGTCACAAAATTCACTTGACATCCGATACGACTGTACTTTCAATAATAATTTTTGCGTCAAATGCTTTTCGGAAGTAAAGTAATACTCCATCTTCGTGACTGCCTCAATACGTGACTTTCAGGATGTCATGTCAGAAAAGAGCAAGTTGGATTTTTTTTTGTTCAGTGGTGGTATATTACTATTAAAATTAGAGGCAGCTCAGCTCCAAATTCTGCATAGAGTCCGACAGGGATGCCATTCCTTAGACAAAGAATTTTCAGCTGTTTGTCAACGCCACCAACACTAATAGCGATACGTCTCATCTTTGCAGTCGTGCGTAGAGTGAAGATGAAATGGGCTTGATACATTTGGAAATGGAGTCCAGTAGTTGAGCTTTTTGTTTGCTACCGTCAGTTTCATTGCTTGTGTCATTCGTGAGTGAACAGAGAGTAATTTGGTGACACTGGCAGCCTTAACGTGTGATCAGAATTTCTTAGCATTTTTTGAGAGATTTTTCGATAATATTCTGCTGAGCGCATTACCCTCTCGACAGCCTTTCATGCATCACTTGTCTGTCTACAGCCCCTCGCTTGGCTTTGCAGTTATTGCTATGCAGCAGCTGCTGTTAGCGTAGAAGTCTGTATACAGTGACTGTGTACCACAGAGGGTCCCTCCCGCCATGAACTGTTTCTGTCAGGAACCCGTGTGTCGAGAGCACAGTGCCGGCCGTGAGCCACAGCTGCGGCCCTCTGCTTTCACGCCCCCTGCTCGCTGAGACGATGCTGTGTTTTCACTGCTCTGGGTGCTCACAGTGAAAGTCGTCACTCTCACAGGCTTCCGCCTGAGCTCAGTGAATCTTCAAAGTTTTCAGGAAGGAATGCACAGACACCTACCCACTGCACCCACCCACCTATCTACCCCAGCTGTGAGCAGTACTGTCACCTGTCTCGTTGGTGGCAATGACACTTTGAGCACAGAGAGTTTAATTACAGTCACCCTATGTCTCGGACATTGTACGATGGACATTCAGACTGTTTGCCACATGATTTGCGTATTTACTAGCGTTAGTGTTGTGACTTGACGCGGCGCTGGTGCATCGTATTAGTATAGCCGAGGATGATATAGGACTTGTGATGGAGTGGATGTTATAAGTCTTCTTACTGCATAAAAACATCACTCACATTCCAGTAACTGGGTTTATACCATTTTGGTGTATTTTAGCATGAAAGATTCAACTTACACTAATGGGCACTCCAGGGAACTACGTAATGTGCCTTGGCATACAGTATTGGAAGACTTGTGTACTGCCTTTTAGTGTGTCTTGGCAGAAGTTGGAACAGCTCATTCATCCTTCATTCTATGTGTGATGTCATAGTACATTTGATTAGTTGAGGTTTACAAATGTCCTTTCATGCAGTGAAAGGACGGAATCTTGGTCCTTGACTTACACTAGGTATGAATCTTTCACATACTGTACAGCTCTCTACTTCGTATTTGATACAGAACCTAATGTTGTTCAAGTGTGGCTTTGTGTGTGGGCTGACAGTTTGATCTGTGCGTGACATCTCGTGCAAACATGGTGCATATTTGTAAGGACTGCCTTTAACGGAATATGTTTTCTTTTACAAAATGTTTATTTGCAGGTCCACAGCCCTCAAATAACATGATCAAACTTGTTAAACGTAGATAAAGAACCAGTTGGTCAAGAAGGTGTAACTACAGTTGGGAATTTGTTAATAACCTTGTAAATACATGATTGTCATTACTTTTTGAATTTAATTTATTCATAGAAGACTTACTTTAACATAATTTAGAAACAGACATAGGAAGTTTTGGAAAGTTATATTTACTTTCTGTTAGGTAACCAGTGTATACAGGCAGTTACTCTGTTTTGCCTTGGTTAAATTGTCATCTGCTCACATTTATACAGCTATCACAGTAGCAGTATGTTTTCCTACAAAATGTCTCCCTCAGTTGAAACACACTAATTCCAATATCTCTCAGCTTTGCCATTATGTAGAAAAGCATCATACAGGAAAAAAAATCTGCATTTGTAACAGAATGTAGGAGTGGCATTCAATAATCAATGCAGCATATTTCTTTTCTCAACCAATGTCAGTTCGAAAAAATGTCCATGAAACACTTTGGAAGATGATGAAACTATAGGGGCTGAAGTAGAAATATTCCACCAAGTCACAATAAGTGGCAGCAGTGTATGTGCCTTCAAAATGGCGTTTGTAACAGAGGTGCATTCTAGGCAGGGACCTGTTGAGTTTTTGGTGCAAAACCAGACCACTGCAGATGTTAATAGAATATCTACAGAGACCTAGCAGTGGATTAAAGAAGCATGCCAGATGAACACATTTCTGACCTCTGCAATGTTGGAACATGGAGGTCCATGATTATGACAGATGAAACACCTAGCTGCTCAGCTGGCTGTGTCTGTTGTTAGTGCAGACGCACTCGTCCACCAGTTGGCGTACTCAAAGCCATGCGCCGCTGTGTTTCTTGCCGCCTAACAGAAGACCGTAAAGAGCAATGAAGGAACATCTGTGTCAAACTGTCTGCATGTTACGATGCCAACAGTGATAATTTTTTGTCGTACATTGTCAGATGATGAAACGTGGGTTCATCACTTCGAACCATAAAGAAAATGACAATCCGTGGAGTGGCATCATAACACCACATACAAAGAAAAGTTCGAAGCTGCATCCTCAACCAGTAAAGTCATATTGGCAGTCTTCTGGGACTTTGAAGATGGTACTGTTTTTGATAACCACTTTCATGGTGCAACTGTCAACTCTGAAGTGTATTGTGCTGCCATCTGGAAATTGAAGAAACAACTTCAGCATGCTCATTGTCACAAAAATGGAATGAACTTTTCTTCTCCATGACCTCGCACGAGCTCTCCCAAGTCTGCGCAACCAAGAGGAGCATACAAAACTTCATTGGGTCAAACAGATGGAAGCCAGAAGGTGCAAGTTCCAGGATGTTGGGTGGATGAGGAAGAACGGTCCAGTGAAGGACACACTCTGCAGGAAGCGGTGCATGGATGACAGGGAGTTTATTGATGCAACAAGGAGTTAGTGTCATGTCGACTTGTAGAATGGTATCATGCGAGCATACAAGCCCTCCCAGTAAGGTGGCGTAAGGCCATTACATTGAACAGAAGTTATGTTGAAAAGTATGGTTTTGTAACAAAAATCATAGGGAATATTATGGTGTATTGGAATACTAAATAAAACCAACCTGCTTTCAGAAAAATTGTCACATTACTTACTGAATGCCTCTCATAAATTTAAGTCAACACTTTACTAAATTGGAACATTCAGTTGTGTAATGTCGAATATATTATTTTGTGTATTACAAATAGATCAAACAACCTGCATAATTACTTCAAGTGTAATAGACGTAATGAAATTTCTTTTGACACTTAGTATTTAATGTTAGCTGAGGTTTAACCTGTAGGGACTGCAGAGACTTGTCAGAAGTTGTATTCCACCAATGTGTCCGTTTTGTAAAAATTACTGTTCAAATCATTCGGTAAATGTAACAGCACTTTATGCAGTGATATGTGCTGTTAGATATTCCTTCCAAGTAACTGGTACCTTGCAGATATTCAATTTTGTAATGTTGCACTGTGATATACGTGCCCATTGTTGAATTGTATCATGATCAAAGAATGTACTTGCAGTGTTAGAGAACATAGTATTGTGTCAACACGTTGGCTCAGCATAAACATGCGAATCTCGTGGTATTAAATTTCATATGATTTTTTCTTCTGCCTAGGTCAAATAGTGACACACACATGACAGTGTTTGCCCATATTTAAAAGCAGTGTTCTAGAAATGTTCACCATTGCTACTACTTACTTGTGTCAGATGTACTGTGTATTCTTTTCTGCCGGTCTCTCTTGACCAACTATTCATTTTTTCGATCCCGACGATATTAGGTTGTGAGGCTGGAGGGTGTCTTACATTTCCTGTATTTAATCTTCTCTCTGATAGGGAGGAGGAACTCATTGTCCATTGAAGAACAAGAACAAGAGGAGGGGGTAGTAGTGACACAAAGTGGTATCTCCACAATGTATCTGGAGACTCTATGAGCAGTGCTTGTATCTGAACAGAGTGGCAACTGTTTTGTGGATGAACATTAAATTTCTGTAAAGTTGTGCAGGAGGCTGGACATTCCTGACAGATGTAAAAGTAATTTGGAGGTGCCACATGTTTGGAGAAGATTGAAGTACCTCCTCCCACATTAGTATCTTCTTAGTGAACAGTCTTCCAGATGCTACTGTCTTCAGAGTTGGGTCTTTCATCACAGATCACATGGATGTCTGCCCTGATTCTATCATTTGTATTTTGGTGTCTGCTACTGCCAGAAAGATCATTGTCATTGTGGATGAATGTTCTGCAAGTCCGCTAACAGGAAGATGACATGAGTTCTAGCCAGCTTTGCCGGATGCCTGAAGTACCTTTACCTGCAGCCTGTCATTTGGGAAGGCACAAAACTGTCTTACGTCACAAGCCCTCCTTGTGGAGCAACACACTTCATCCAGCCATGTACGTTCCTCACAATCCCAAAAATGTGCATCAGCATTATGAAAGCCAGGGAACAAATGTTTGAAGGGTAGTTCATGAGTTTCATTGACTGCAAGTTGCAGATTCTCCATCACACATTGACATTGTAGCTACACTCAGCACATCGTGGTATCAGATTAGTATTGGGCTGAATGCTGTATTAAGTAGTAGTGGATATCACTTTTGTCTGGTGTGCAAGTAGTCAGAAGAAATAAAGTGCGAGATGCCAGCCTTAGCCCAGCACCTCAACATGGAATTCCCTTCCCAATGTTTTAAGAGACATCCAGTGAGCCTGGTCCAGTTAGTTCTGTGTACATGTTGCATGAAATGACTCTGGGTTTAATTTCACTTTAGATGTACTTTGCATGGTATTTAAATTTGTTCCTTTTCTGCTGCCTAATTTTTTTCTCCTCATGAACTGCCATGTTTAACCAAAGAATACTATTTATGTAAGTAGTTGTGATTTGAGCATCATTTCTTGCTTCTGTTGTGCAACACTATTGCTTCAGAGAAACTGTGGATTTCCAACTGATGCAGGAGGTGCAATGTATTTTAAATCGATATGAAAACAATGTAGGAACCATCTGAAGTAATGTAACTTGTTTGAATGTAGTGTGCCAGTTGAGGTAAATGATGTGGATAAGTGATGCAGTTATTTGTTATATTACAGCTGCCAGTTAACAATGATTATTTTACCAGTAACAGACAGGTAGCATACTGTGGCTTCAGAACGAAATGTTTTAAAAAAGAACAATAAAGTCTCTATTTTTACAATGTACTTAATTGGTCACAAACACCACACCATTTATGCTCTTGGCTTGTTTTCAGCGGTGCTACATACATTTAATATAAATTATGCAGTGTGTTGTAAAATTGTCACACCAAGCTTTTAAGTCTTTTATATAAATGTACTGTTAGCTTGGTGTGGTAATTTTGCAACAAAATATATCCAAGCAAGCTGAGATGCAATTTTAAATAAGGTTTTAATATATATTAATTATGATAGTTCCTATGGTGTTCCCCATCATCATTTTTTTTGGTTTCAAACTTTGCATTACTCTATGATAAAGTGCTAGTTAAATTATGTCACGTCTTTAATTCAGCAATTTGCATAATATGATTATAAAGAAGCATTACCATAGCATCCTGCAGTCATATTATGGTGGAATCTAGGCACATATTCATGGAATCACTGTGAAGCCTTGGTTTCCACTCAATTTTTTTAAATCACTAAAATAGTTTTGGAATACAAAACTTACCTACTCAATTACTCTTTTTGTTCATAGCACTGCACTTACGTTATTCACTTTAAGATGAATGACTAGCCACTCACAAATATGAGATACTTGTAGTAGTAGATTCACAAATCATTCCAGAGTTCATTGAAGTGAACTGAGAGTCTCAGAAATTTTTGAAGAAAAGCCCATTTGGCAGTTTTTTCTGGTCATTAAGGATTTCTTATTGTTGTTCACTGTTTGAAAAGACTTGAAATAATGTGATTGAAATTTCAGTTTCCTCAACACCACAAGCCAAATGTAAAGTTTACAGGTTTCTCTTGCTGTACACAGGGTATGCCACGATTCCCATTACAAACTTTTAGGGGTTGTAGAAGAAACATTGTACATTTCCAGACATGGGTTCATTAATGAAACCTAGTGGATAAAGTTTTGCTCTAGAACCTCACTGTAATAGGAAATGTGAGACACTCTGCCTTCTTTAGTGACAAGGTATATGGAATATGTTGAGTGTAGACTATTGAACCTCGGTAAGTCTATGTCCTTTATATCGAGTATGCACATCATTCCACTTGTTACAAAGCAACAGATGTTACCAATATTATTACACAGAAAGAAACTGTATATTAATTTTGTGTGAGAATTTGTTTATTGTTATGATGCCAACCAGTCCCTTTTATTCTTTAGAAGCTTGCTGTTTGCAGTAAAGCTTATTTTGATGCCAATGTAGTGAGATAATTTTTGTAAAGGCTTTGTAAATAAGTGAAACTTTGTTTTGTGAGTAGGTTGTTACCTGGGGGTGAAAAGAAAACTGCTTGCTCTTAAGAAGCTTTGCCTTAGTCTTACTTCATGTATGTAAATACGCAATAATGAGGTGGATGCTCGGGTCAGTTACACCAAACACCACCTTATAATTGGGAGTTCATTTATTCAACTCTTTACACAAGTAAGGCTTACAAAGAACTGGATGGCGGAACTGCACAAAGATAATGTTTAGCTTAGTTCAAAGACGATACTCAGATCGATACTGGTGTTGACCTCATCAGATTGGCACCACATAGCCCATTCCCCCCTCCCCCCCCCCCCCCCCCCCCCCAGTACGGAGTACTCTTGTGTGGCCAGGGGGGGGGGGTGACTATGACGTCGACAGCGGTGGTCTGCGGGAGTCAGACGACGCTCAGATCGACAGAGCATCGTTGGGGAGCTGTGTGGGTAGATGACGTGAAGGAAGGTCCGGCCACCTAATCTGGAAGTTATTGAAGTGTGCTGGGCATCATACTGGGTGTGCTGGTCGTGCGGTTTGCGGGAGGAACGGAGCGGTGACGATGATGTCTCCGGAGGGCTTGGCAAACACACAAAGCATGTCTAGGTCGATGTTGGGATAGAAGGAACACATTTCACCAGGTGGCAGGGAATGGGAGAGGTTGTGTCATTAGAACCAGATGAAGGGAAACACACGACGAACAGTGTGTCATCTCGTAGTATTATAGAGATGTCATGGATTATGTCCGGGGGGACAGGCACAAACATCTCAAGTGAAAGCACGTTCAAGAGGTGGGGAAAAGGGGGGGGGGGGGTGAGAAACCTTGACAGGGCGAGGCAGGAGACAGGGGAGAGGTCGAAGAGACGGGAGAAGGGCCCCGCAGCGATGGCATGATAGTAGGTAAGCTCGACATGGGGAGCATGTGATCACTCGACGGAGTAAGTGAGACTGGATTAGAGGGCGAGGTTGGAGAAGAGCTCGACAATTGGAGCTGGAAGTCACTTGACCGAGTGTGTAAGTCCGATGTGGAGGGAGTGGTCGGAGCGTTGTGAGCCATGACAGTGAGAGGCGTGGTCGTGGCCTGAAGGGGGGTAGAATAGAACGTGGTCGGACCTGCGAAGGAACTGGTAAAGTCGGCAATGAGGTATGTGTACATAATTGTTCTTGAGTTTAGTCACGGTAGCCTCCCCACGTGCACCAGGACTCGTCTTTCTTGGGTGTCATATGAATTGGCATAGACCAGCTACTGGCAGAGGGTTCAATGACGCCATAGCTTAGAAGTTCAGAAATCTGCTTTTTAAGGTCGGAGAGCCGCTTGGGACAAAGTCGACGTGGCTTATTGGAGACAGGGGGGCCTGGCGTGAGGCGAAGCTTGTGAACCGTGCCATTGGTGACGACGGAAATGTTGCCGGCGGCACGGGAGGGGGTTTGTTGACAATGTGTGGCAGGCAGGGCAGGTGAGGTGAGGTCATGGTGTTCAGAGCCACTCGGCAGATCCAACGGGAGCCGAGGTTGCGAAGTGTCCCAGGAGTCAACGCAACAAAATGGCAGCCAGCCCGAAGCAGTGCCCGCATCTCGTGGTCGTGCGGTAGCGTCCTCGCTTCCCACGCCAGGGTTCCCGGGTTCGATTCCCGGCGGGGTCAGGGATTTTCTCTGCCTCGTGATGGCTGGGTGTTGTGTGCTGTCCTTAGGTTAGTTAGGTTTAAGTAGTTCTAAGTTCTAGGGGACTGATGACCATAGATGTTAAGTCCCATAGTGCTCAGAGCCATTTGAACCGAAGCAGTGGCACCGTGGTCGGGAGAGCTTGGTAGAGCTCCTGAAGTGTTAGTGAGTCCATTGTCCGAGGGCGCAGCCTGTGGCAGCACAGTCGTGGGCGAAACCCTTGGCGCAAGTGCACTGTTTGTGTTGTCAGTTGCAGTCACACGGCAGCCTGCAGGAGCCGAAGTTGCATTGTTTGAGGTGTTATATGCGAGGGGTGGGATAGGAGCCATCAGTTCGGGAACACGTGACACTTGTCGCGCATGCACACTTGTGTCCAGCCGAGTGTCAAATGCTGCCGTGTTAGGAGGGTGTGGCCCTGCGGAACTGTTGTACACATTATGGCAGTCTTGATAGCACAGTTGCGAGGGGTAGTGGGAGGTAAACACATGGAAGCTCGATTGTTGGGATTGCAAACAGATTTGGCGCACTTACTGACCTTGCTTTGTCCTTGCTGTAGTGTCTGTAATTCCTTTGCTGCATCAGAGAGTTGGAGCTGTGTTTTGTGGAGCCCGTGGGAGAGCTCAAAGTTTGCCATGCATAGGCGAGCGATGTGTTTGTGCTCGACAAGGCACTTATGCGTGGTTGCTTGTAACGTCGTTGACAGAGATGAGCATGTATGGATGAGATGAGCGTGGACTGAAGTGTCACGGGGTGGGTTGCTCGATGGAGCACAGAGGAAGTGAGTCTTGGATGGGTGGTGAAACACAATGTTTCACACTAGGTCCAGTGAAAGTTTGTGGTGTCGCAAGAAGTCAATGCCTAGTATTTGTTCGTCAATTTCACACACTACAAAAACCCACTCGTGTTTGCAGTTTGCGGAGAGTGAGACAACATCTGAGGTTGAACCCGAGCATTGTAGTGTAGTTGAATTCACAGCTTGCAGTGAAGTATGATGAGGGCAGATGTTCGACGATGCTAAGGACGTGGGCAGCAGTGAAACATCGGCGCCTGTGTCCACTAGATAAAGGTACCCCGATGAAATGTCTTTAATGTAAAGTCGTCCACAATTATCCGGTTGTTCCCAGACAGAATGGAGCACTGGGGGGCGCCTGTCATATTGTGCACAGGAGGCAGCACCCGGACCTACCTGTGATTGGCGTTTGGGAAGCAGCAGGGTGGTCTGCAGTTCTGTGCCGCCGCACCAAACCATGTGTGGAGGTAACAGTATGGGTAGTGGGGTCGCATTTCCTGTGGAAAGTTTGTTGCCAGAGGCAGCGGTTGAGGTTCAGTGGCCACAACCGGTTCAGTTGCAGGAGGGGGCGTGACAGAGGGCGGAGCCGGTGACGTCTCAGCTGCCTGTTTACTGCATCCCGGAGCGAGCAGAACAGTCGGTACATTGGGGCCCTGGCCGCGGGATGGGGAACCTGAACCTGAACCTGAGACTTGCCAGGTAGGCAGTGTCTGGCGAAATAGAGCAGTGATGCATCATGTAGTTTGTCAGAAATTGTCATTCGTTGCTTGACAGGTTTGGGAGACCTCTGAGCCAGAGCAAACTGGATGTGAGGAGGTAGTTTATCTGACCAGATGGCGAGGAGAGCTGTGTGAGAGAGTAGATCATTGCTGACCAGGGCCCGTAGCCATCTCCAGAGTTGTGAAGGTTTTTCATTGCCTAGTTGCTCGATGTGGAGCACTTGCTGTATTGCTGTCTCAGTTGAGCATGCAAGGTGACATAGAACTGTCTGTCTGGCTAGAGTGTACTGGGTAGTTGAGTCCGGGGCGTCGATCAGGTCAGCAATCAAGTCCTGCTGGTCATGCAGGTGGGTGATAAGGCACAGAAATCTGGTTGATTCGTCAAGTTTGAAATGGTCGAACACTTTGTCCATAAATTTGAACCAGGTTGTAGCCCTGTCGGGATGGAACAGCGGCATCGTCGGTAAGCGTTGTAGAACATTTGGAAGAACAGGTTGAGGTGAATTCATCGGGGCACTGCCTGAAACGAGCTGCTGTTGCTGCAGCATTCCAGGAGAGTGGTTCTTCAGGGTATGTTGCGATGATGGCTGGTTGGGTGGCAGCATGGAGGTGACGCGTTGTGGTTGAGCATGATCCGTCGCAACGCAGAAGGCCGACACGGCGGTTGTGGAAGTTCGAAACATTGCGGGTGTGTTCGGATTGATGTGTCGTGGAAGACTGACGTAGATGAAGCACCGAGATGTGCCGAGAACGGTACCAGAAGCTCGACTGGAGCTGGCGCAGAGACGACAGGTGAGAAAAAGTTCAAAGTTGGAAAACGCATACCAGTCCGCGGAAAACCCGACGTACGATCAGAGTCGGAGCCACCTGTGTTGCAGGGATGCTGCGGAGGTGTGGGCTGTCCAGAAGCACAGTGAGGAAAATGAAGTCGAATGTTGGGTGGAATATGTGAGTGTTCACTGTTCGTAGTCACTCCACTCAAAACGGTGTGCGGATAAGGTGAATGTCATGGCACAAAACACTGAGGCATAGCAGTAGGACGGAGATGGAGGTCAGGCACAGATAACAAGCCATTGTTGCTGTTGCAGGCCAAGGTATTGAAGCAGGAAGACATGTGCTGATGCTGAACCGAGGCAGGTGGCGGGCGTGGTCGGACGCTGAGGAGGTTGACTTGTGAACAAAGCAGTTCCAGCCATGTGGCAGGTATCCACGTGGTACTGCACGGATTGCGGCGTGGCAAATCACTGTCCTGGTGGTAGTAGGTTGTCCAACAAAGCATTTGAAGGAATCGGCATTGGTCCCGCACAGCACAGAGATCCATAAGAGGTAACTGCACAATCGATGAGGGAGGGCACATGTGGCAGAACAAAGGTGTTTGATAGCCAGAGTCATGCGCACCCCTAACCTCACTTATTGTTGCAGGCTCAAAAACGTCCAGCGAAATTGGCATAATCGCCGAGTGAGAGGCATTGTGCTCCAGTCCTGGCAGGTGTACATCACCCGCAACACAATGAATGTCGATCACAAAATCTGGCGTTAGGCGTAAGCCATTGTTCGAATGTTGTGTTGATGTAATACATGCAAAAATAACAGATGCAGAGGACACGGACACAGTAAAACGGCAAAACCGGAAGATGTTACAACTCGGGGTCACCAGTGAGGTGGATGCTCGAGTCAGTTACACCAAACAACACCTTATAATCAGGAGTTCATTTATTCACCTCTTTAAACAAGTAAGGCTTACAAAGAACTGGATGGCAGAACTGCATAAAGATAATGTTTTGCTTAGTTCAAAGATGATACTCAGATCGATACTGGTGTTGACCTCATCGCAATAATAAAAATATGTTGTTATTCTGGGATAACCATACTATTGTCTGTTTAGAAATTTTTGTAGAAATATTACCCCAGTCTGGAGTTTTTGATCATGTTTCCCTTATCAATTCAATATTGCAGTGATGAAGAATGTGAGTGAAACACATTAGGCAATAGTACAACAGTTTGTTCATAAATATTTTCAGAGTGCTTGTGCCATTAGTAAGAAAACATATATGTTACCCTTATTCTGTTGCAACAGAAATATTTTGTTGTTCACAGGTTACTATACTGGATGTACATATGATTATCATAATGGCATTGATATTGTGAATACTGAGACAATATTGCAGTGATATTTCCATGTTCTTGTCGTTCAGTACCATATCATCAAGATCTCATAACGGTACCAGTAAATTGCTGATATTTTACAGCTTCCAACTCAGGCGCATAAAACAGAATCAAAATTCTGATGGCTTTGCAAATGAGCTAATGTGATAGATATTTCATGCAAAGCATAATTTCAAACTTTTGCTTAACATTTTGTTCCTTACATGCTTGAAGTTCAACAAAAGTCTGATCACACATACAAATATCAAGTATCTCAGGATGAGTGCACTTAGAGTTATGCTGCTTCGACAAGCACACTGTTTCCCACTTTAATATTTGCCAATATCTACTCATTAAGAGGTATAATCTCGTGTTAAAAGTTTGGTATGTCTTAATGTGTTCAAGTCAGTTAATAATAATTGGAAATATTTTTGTAATTTGTAGAAGGCATTAATTAGACAGTTTGCAACTGGTACTGGGTTTCAGTAATGATGTCATTCATTGTTATGTAAGTGACTTTTGTGCCTCAATTGATAGTTTTGTTGTACTCTCTGTTTGAAAGAGACTCTTTTAAACATAATAAGCCTTCAGTTATTAATATCAGTGCGTCTTAATCAGTCTCTCATGCCTGTATTTATTACACTAGATATTGGCTACAGATTTTTCTCCATCAGATGCATGTATTCATGCATGTCCTCTCTGCACGTTTCTTACTTAATGTGTCAGAATTTTTGGTACATGAATATTGATTAGTGTAGGCCTTGTTTGTGAACATGGTTATTGGGTGATCAGAAATCAATAACTCAATCCATTAATTTACAGCTAATGATGTAAGCAGTTCCTGGGTGTGAATGTTCTTTATTCTCCTATCTCATGCCTTTACTTCAACATAACTTTCATTCTTCTTCAGATAATGCTCACTGCAATACAGGAGACCAAGTATACGAAGTGTGTGTAAACTGTTGTCATTTGAATATCAACTTTTGTTAGTGTCTACAGGAATCTGAGCATGTTAGTGTGGACTCCCGCAAATACTGTCAAAAGTGTGGGATTTTTATTTCCATAAGTGGTTCCTCCCTGATTTAGTTGTAACTGTAAACCAGGTATACTCTGACCACTGAAGCACAAAAAGCTTTACATCTCTCTGCTGGCCCTTAGTTGCATCTTTTGTGAATACTCTTTGGTGGAAAAGTTCCATCAATATATGCTAGATGTCGCACATGTAGTGCCGATTTTCTTACACAGCAGTTGCCGAACCTATTGAGACCTGAAGTCATTTATGAAAAAATGTGTTTAAAGCTAGTTGTGAAAAATCCACCATCATCACATAACAATAAATCCATTGTTATATATATATACACACATACATCGACCAGTATATTACTTTTTCTGAGGTCATGTGCGTGACATCTCTTTTTCGGGTTTACTTTGACCGCCAGTCAATGTTACCCCAGGATTACAAATACACTCTTGTCATTGTGTTCTTATGCATCTATTGTTCTCCCATACAGGTACAATATGCCGAGAAGTCACAGAAAGATGCCTGGTGCAAGACAGTATAACACTTACAGTGAAGAAGACACACAGACTCCAGTAGATGAAATTAAAAGTAGCACAATTTCAATGAATACATCAACAAAGAAATACAGTACTGCAAAAGGAAAACTATATAATAAGGTGCATTCAAAACATGAACATAAATGTGCAAGACCAGTATGTTTACAAATGAAGAAGAAAAAACATTTGTTCATTATGCTTTGACAGTTAGTGAATGGGGTTTTCCTTTTGATATGAAAGACTAGCAATATTTGGGAAAGCTATATTTAGATACAAGAGGAAAATAAATCTCTCAATTTGGTCCAACAAATCTACATCTACATCCATACTCCACAAGCCACCTGACGGTGTGTGGCGGATGGTACCTTGAGTACCTCTATCGGTTCTCCCTTCTATTCCAGTCTCGTATTGTTCGTGGAAAGGAGGATTGTCGGTATGCCTCTGTGTGGGCTCTAATCTCTCTGATTTTATCATCATGATCTCTTTGTGAGATATGCATAGGAGAGCAGTATACTGCTTGACTCATCAGTGAAGGTACGTTCTTGAAACTTCAACAAAAGCCCGTACCGAGCTATTGAGCGTCTGATGTTGAATGGGCCTGCAGTTTTGTGAAGCGTCATAAGGATCTCTTATCCCATCAGAAATGCCAAAACTTGAAGACCTCAAAGACAGAAATTACTGCAAGTTCACCTCCAGAGTATTTTGATCATCTGAAAGTCTCACTAACCATAAGAAATTCCACCTTGTAGAATCTTCAATTATGATAAGACAAACTTACGTGACAATCCAGGAGTGAAGAAATGTCTTCTTAAGTGTGGCGTTAAGTATGCAGAATGTGTGAAGGACTCTATAAAATCAAGTGTGTCAGTTATGTTTTGTGGATGAGCACCAGGGCACATTCTTGCACCTTATGTGGTGTACAAAGCTGAACACATGTGGGACTCTTGGACAGAAGGTGGACCAAAATTTGCTTGGTAAGATAGAAGCCAATCTGGGTGGTTTGATGCAAACATATTTTGTGACTGGTTTCAAAATTTATGCATCCCACATGTAAGAAAGTTTGATATTCAAGTTCCTCTGATAGATGACAATATTTCCCCCAAGAATGCAAAACATTTGTGTCTACCACTAGATGCAGCATTTTATGGTCATATGAAGAAGTATTGGAGGCAGATCCTTGACACATGGAAACAAAGACAAAGGAGAAAATCGCAATCAATCAATAAGGAGAGCTTTCCCAAGCTTTTGAAAAGTCTTTGTGAGAGTGTCTGTGACATGAAGCAAGGAGACAATGAATCAGTATCCCCAAATATGATTTCAGGCTTCAAGAAATTTGGGATTGTGACCTTTAAGGTGGATAAAGTGATTGAACGCTTGCCTGATAATCCTATTGTTTCATATTGTGCTGTGAAAATCTTGCAAAACATGAGACATGAAGGTAAGGGCAATTCTGTCAATGCTAATAAGAGGGGAAGAAAACTAAATGTACCCCCAGGACAGGGAATAACACCACAGGATATTGTGCTTCCTCAAGCTCTGATGCCAAAACGACTGAGAAGAAAATAAACAAATGACAGAAAAGGAGATAAGCATGAGAAAGCAGCATGTCATCCGATGCTGAATCTGTGAACAGCTTAGATATTTCATATATGGATAGCTCAGATTGTGGCTATGCAGAGGAATTCAGCATAGACGTGTATGATGTGGAGGCACTGGAGGCCAATGATACAAAAGATCAGCACCCTTCTGAACATAATTTATTAAACAGTGTTGGTGAGAGTGTAAAACTCACAAACACAAACTTTTGTCAGTATATAGATGAAGGTACATTTGTGAGTATTA
This sequence comes from Schistocerca americana, assembly GCF_021461395.2. Lineage (NCBI taxonomy): Eukaryota > Metazoa > Arthropoda > Insecta > Orthoptera > Acrididae > Schistocerca > Schistocerca americana. The sequence continues at coordinate 67,194,014 of NC_060121.1, forward strand.
ATGTACCTACAACAAATAAAAACAAATTTCAGCCATACATTGCTCAAATTATAATGTTTGTACTTTAAGCAGCGGTTCAGGTGTGATGTATAATGTCAAACATCTTTGAAAACAATGGAAGAAGTTTGTTTGACCGCAAGCCAGACACAGACTTGATACGTGAAGAACAGATAGTCCTAATTCTCACTGCACCAGATGTTCTAAAATGAGGATTTAGGTTTAATTTGGATGAACTTAAGGGTATTATGCTGAACTAATTTTGGGGCTATACGTGTAGTACTCCATCCTGGTAACTTTCATTATTTTTGTAATTTTGATGATGGATGACACTGTTTCATTTATGAACCTCACTATGTTTTCTCTTTTATAGATATTAATAAAACATCCAAGATAAATTCACACCAATGTATTTACTTCTGGGTGGTCAAAGTTTCACTGTGTTATTGGAAATACTGAACACAGATGGAATTGTAATTGACAGTTGTGGCAAAGATAGAGGCCAGTCAATGAAACCCCGAACCCATGGTAACTTTAACCACCAACAATTTTTCCCATAACTATCTCTGTATTTTATAAAATGTGTTGTACTGATTACTATTTAATCCTTTCATATATGCCCCCAAATTGAGAAACTTAAACATCATCTCAGTTAAAAAATAGTCATGATAATCACATCTAAATCTGAAAATCAGTCAAATTATACCCAGTTTACAGAACTATTTTAGTGGATCAGATGAGGTCAATGCCGAGATTGTGAGCTGCTGTAGGTTTGATTTAGTGGTTTACTCCCATAGACTGGTTGCTTCACAAGGTAGGGGTAGTTGGAGTACTGCTATGACATGTTTTCACAATTCCATTCTTTCGTTATTTCTCTTTATTACTCTGATTGCCTTATTTTCAGCTGTAAAGGTACTGAAAACGCTGGAGTGTTTCTCTAGAAAGTTTCTAAATAGAATAAGAATAAGAATAAGAAGAATAAGAATCTTTATTAGCCGTTCAGTCTTTTCTTATACAATGGGCTTCGTCAATAAGTTCAATTACAATATAAAGATGGTTATATTCTCTTAACAATGTATATATAAATCATGTGAAATTTAGTGTAGTACAATAGCACACATTTGGAATTTTATATATTATTAATTTTACAATAAAAAGGGAAACATTATCAGATTTATATTAAGCAGGGAGTATTCATGTTGATGACACTATGTCATTATCATATACATGTTGATAACTCTATGTCATTATCCTAAGCTATTGATACAAATTTAGGTCCTACTACAGGCAGAGGTACCTTTCTCTATGTTAAAACAGCAAATCTGCCATATTACAATCTTTAAATTCATCAACTGAGTAAAATGCTTTACCTTTGAGCCATTGACCCAATGTTGTCTTAAATTTACTTTTAGATACTGTTTGTACAATTTTAGGGAGCATATTAAACAGTTTGAGGCCTACATATTTATAACTGTTATGTATCTTAGACAGTCTAGAATATGGCAGATCAATTGCATGGTTTCGTCTTGTATTGTGGGTGTGGACAGATGACCTAAGGGGGTATTGAGCTATGTTTTCTTTTACGTGTAGTAAGCAATAATAGATGTACAAACAAGGAACTGTCATGATGTTAAGTTTTTTGAAATGTTCCCTGCATGTATCCCTAGGAGATAAACCCACTACACATCGAAGAGCTTTTTTTTGCCATCTGAAAATTGATATTGAACTAGGAGAATTTCCCCAGAGCAGAATACCATAAGAAAGATGGGGTGGATATAAGCAAAATATGAATGCAGCAGTAAGTTTTGGCTGACATTACTCCTAAGCTTGTAAAGTAGGAACATAGCACGTGCAAGTTTAGAACAGACGTATGTGATATGTTTATCCCAGCTAAGTTTCTGGTCAATCATCATTCCTAACGGTTTAACGGACTTATTTTCTTTGTTTGATACCTTCAAATTAAAGAATATTTCCTCAGTTTTTGTTTCATTTATGAATAGGGAAATTGCACTAAACCAATGAACTGATTTATCAAATATTATATTATTTTTTCCTAGTACAGATTCAAGAGTCTGTCCTGAATTGATAAAAGTTGTATCGTCTGCACAGAGGACTGTTTTACAGGGTAAATACTGTGGCATATCATTAACATACACTACAAACAGGAAGGGCCCAAGTATGGAGCCCTGTGGCACACCTCTTTTTATTGTTTGTGGGTTTGACAGCTGCCCATTTACACTAACAAATTGTACTCTGTTTCTTAAGTAGGATTCTAATAATTTCAGGGTGTCCTCTTCCATGCCGTTGTGTCTTAATTTCATGATCAAAGTACTATGAGATACAGTGTCAAATGCTTTACTCAGGTCTAGGAGAGTAGCACATGAGATTAATTTATTTTCAAAGCCATCATATATATCACTAACAATATTTTCAACTGCTTTAACTGTGGATAGTTTAGATCTGAATCCATACTGTGAGTTACTTAACAAATTATTCCTCTCAAAATAGTGATTCATTTGTTGGTGAACACAGTCTTCGATTATTTTAGATATTATGGGGTTTAATGAGATAGGGTGATAGTTACTTGGATTTGATTTATCTCCTTTCTTAAATATGGGAATAGTTACTGCTATTTTCAAACAGTCGGGGAAAATCCCTTGCTGTAATATATGGTTAATGAGAGTGGTTAGAGGAGGCAGAAGATCACTTGATATCTTCTTTATGACAAAGTTTAACAGACCATAGAAGTCCTCTGCTCTGGAACTACTTAGTTTGCCTATTGCTTTGCTAACATCATTTTCAGTTACTGTTACCCAGCAGAATTTATGGACTACATACTTATTTGTACCTAAAAGAGTTTTAGCATCAAGCATGGCTTTGAGGGGAGACAAATCTTGTTGTAAACTGAAGTTAACAAAGTGTGAATTTAAGATATCTGGGGCTATGGGTATAGCTAGTTGAGTTGTTGGTCTATTTATTTCACTTTTAATTACTTCCCAGGCAGCCTTACAGCTGTTCCTGGATTTAAGAATATAGTTATCGTTCGCCCTACATTTTGCCAAACTTATTTCAGATCTATAAATTTTTCTTATTCTAATGTACATCTCTTTGTACTCGTTGCTGTTATGAGATCTGTCCTTAAACATAACAAGCATAATCCTGATGCTGTTGAGGTATGGCGTAAACCAATTATTTAGTCTCTGTGGTTTATGAGCTCGGTTATTATTCTGTCTTTTTACTAATCTGGGACAACACTCATCAAATATTCTTGCAATTTCCTCTATAAATAATTTGCTTGTGTTATTCACACGCATCTCTTTGTATAAGATGTAATTCCAGTTAACTGACATTAATCTGGTTCTAACTCTCTTATGTTGCATTCATTCATAGGTCTAACAGCTTTGTGTTGTTCATCTGGAATGCTGACTGGAACTGTAATCCATAGGCCATCATGGTCAGCTAGGCCTAACTTCACTACTCCAATTTCAACTTTATTTTCATGGATATTACTTATTATATTGTCTAAGCATGCATTATATCTTGTAGGCTTATCATTTAGACAATAGCAATCAAAAGCTCTTAGGCTATGCAAGAATTCCAATATGATATGACTCTGTACCCTAATATCCATATTAATATCACCAAAAATTAAGATTCTTTGGTATTTATATTTAGGCTTAGTTAGTAAGACTAACAGTTTTTTTAAATTTACCATAAATTCATATTCACTAGAAGATGGTGTGCGATATACAGATGCAACAATAATATTATGTTTAGGTATATGTACAACTGCAGCCTCAAAGATGGTGTCTATACACAGGTCTGTGACATCAATAGTAAAGTATTGTAGATTTAGTCTATTCTTAATATATATTGCAACACCCCCATGTCCAATTGTTGTTCTGCAGTAACTACTAGCTAAGGAGTAACCAAATGGAATATTGAGGTCAATTTCTGATGAATATAGCCAGTGCTCATTTACACTAAGTATACCACAGTTGGAAATTTCTAACCAGGACTGCAATTCTTCCAACTTCTTTCTTAAAGACTGTATATTAATATGTAAGAACAGAAGAATATTTTTACTAACCCTGGGCAGTAAAGATGAGAGTTCAGATTGTCTTCTTAAGGGCACTTCTACACAGCTGATATCTTGAGTTGTTTGTAAGTCTACTGCTGGTAGCCAGGCCCCATTTTGACAACATTTGGATGCATCTAGTTTCCTGGACTCAGAGTGAATGGTTTGAAGGTTATTTTGATCCTGCTGGAGCATATCTGTTAATATTTTGCCAGACAGACCAGCAGGTTTTACAGGTTTCCCTGGGCCAGCGGTATTACTGTTAAGGTGGCCATTTCTTTACTCACAGTTTTGGTAATCAGTTTTGAGAATAGTCTTCTTCCTTGGTTGTTGAGGTGGAATCCTTGTCGTGTATAGCAGTCCCTGTCAAACTCGCTAGCTTTAATGATTGTGGTATTTTTGAATTTCGAACACAGGTGATATAGCTGTTTGTTTACGTCCAATACCTCGCGATTTACACAGGATAGTTTTGTAAGATCAAATCTAAATAGAACATCGACAACACTTTTTTTGATGTGATACTTGGTAATGTGCTTCTTAAACCTTTTATGAAGTTCGCGCTGTTGTTTTTCGCTATGTCATTTGTTCCAGTCATAATTATGACAACATCAGCTTCAGAAGCCTTTTTGTTAATGTTTTGCAAGACATCCTTGGCTTCTGCTGAAGGATACACATACCCCAGACACTCGAGATTTACGTTTTCATTAAGGTAACTTGAAACATTACGACCTTGACTATCACTCAATAAGGTAATTTTACAGGTTTTACGTACTGAACTTTGACCATCACACTGTTTCACTCTTGTTTGAATCTCTTTTTGATATTTATTAGCACTATTATGTTTCACTGCATATGTTTCCTGATCGCTACTTTGTTCATGAAGCTTGCTAACATTCACCCTGCGGCTACTTGTGCTGTTTTTGGCATTATGCCATTTGGCTGCGAATGTTTCTTGTTCATTACTTCGTTGGCAAAGCTTACTCACATTCACCCTACAGGTTTTTGCACTGTCTTCTACCGGGCAGAGCTGCGAATATTTGTTTACGTCGGTGAACCTTACTCTTCTTGGTGGTTTATTTAATGCTGCTACACTGTCATTATGGTGAACCGTTTCGCAGAGCGGAGGTTCCTTTACAGTGCATGTTACCTTCAATATCTGTGATTTGTTATTTACTGCTTCTGAAGTCCCACATGCTCTCTGAGTGAGTCGTAGCTGCTGATTTTGTTTCTTCAGGTATATGATTTCTTTATGTAGGACTTCCACAGTTTTCTGCAGACTGATTATTCGTTCATTTAGCTTCACAGTAATTTCACTACAAGGCACATATTTGTTGTTTTTTACTACTGAACTATAACTTTCATACACACGCAAATTACAAACACTACCAGTTGCCGCCATCTTAAATGAAAAATATTTTAGATGTGACTATTTAGAGTGATTGCTATACTCATATTCATTTTCCGTGGTGTATTAAATGTACTAAGTGTACCAGTGGAAAGGTGTTCCATATTGTCTTATAGCCAAATACCATTGAATCTTGCAAGAGGGCTACTCTCCACTTTATTGTACTTAAAGAAAACACAGTCACAATGAATGTTTGTTCACAACAACATAACAACCCCCATTCTTGCTGCAACGGGCTGTTAATTGCTTCACAATTTGAATCAGCAGTCCGGCAGACCACATCCACCAGTTTCTTGCTGTTTTCAACTTAAGTAGAACTGTTTAACCATCAGCAAATAAGATATATTTACCTGCTTCTACACTTGGGGGCAATGTGTTCATCTGCTTTGCACTTTTGTCACGTAACCCAGAGTACCGTTTGATGATTCTGTAACGCACAGGGAATCTAGGTGGATAAAGGTTGATTTAGGATGAATTTCTATTTAATGTGATGAATGGCAGCTTGTTCTACACATGTAAAATAAATTTAAGTTAATGCAGATGCATAAGACAAGTGATCCCATAACGTTTGAATACTATATCATTACTGTGATGCCCAACACAATCTACATCCATATAATTACTTTGAATTTCAGATTAAAGTGCGTGGGTGTGGGTTTGTCAACCCACCTTCAAGCTATCTTTTTCGCTCCACTCACGGATGGTGCCAGGGGAAAACAAATTGGTAATGATGATCATTTCCCCTTTTGTAGGTGTGTGTGTGCAAACAAAATATTTTCACACTCTAGGAGAAAGTTGGTAATTGAAGTTCCATCAGAAAATCTCACAGAAACGAGAAACAACTTCGTTTTAATTCTCCCTTATTTCGGGATAGTGAAAGAAAGTAAGTAAGTAAGTAAGTAAGTAAGTAAGTAAGTAATACTTCAGAAGAGGACAGACAAGCTTGACGTAAGCAGTCTCTCTTGTAGACCTGTGGCACTTTTGAAGTTTTCTGACAATAAATCACAATCATAGGTTTGATTTCCTCACAACATTGTCTATATGATTGTTACAATTTAATTCATCCATTATTGTAATGTCCATGTATTAAGCTGAACTGACAACATTTAGATTCATGTATTGTGAAACGGAAATTTAGCAGGTATCTTTTCGTATTCATGTGGATGTTCTCATTTCTCTTTATTGAGATACAATCGTCACTCTTTGCAACGTACAGATATCTTGCCTAAATGACCTAAATGATTTTGCAATTAGTTTTGATTATCTGTAGACTTTACACAATGGTAAATTATGGCATCATCTGATAACAATCTAAGAGGAATGCTGAGATTGCCTCCTAAATTGTTTGTATAGATCAGAATCAGCGGAGGACCTATAACACTCCCTTGGAGATCACCAGATATTACTTGTGTTTTGGTTGATGACTTTCCATAAATTATAATGATTTTTGACCCCTCTGATAGAAAATCATGAATCCAACACGCAACTAGGACAATAATACATAGCCATGCAATTTTATTAGAAGTATTGCTGTGGCTTGTGCAACTTTGCTCTTCAAAAGATTCACACCTTAAGACTGTATACAGTTGTATATGATTGCTAAATATGGAGTTATTGTATCAGCATATTCTGAAATGAACCTGACTGGTATACGATCTGGACCAAAGGCCTTTCTTTTATTAAGTGATGTAAGCTGCTTCTAAACATGGAGGTAACCTACTAATACATTAGTCATGTCGGCAGTCATTCTTGATTTGAATACAGAAATATCTACTTAATTACCAAATGTAGTTTTTCTAAATTCTTTCAGCAAAAAAATCTAAGCTTTAGTGGCACTTCACCATTGTTATCACCCAGTGAATGTATTGATTACATTTTGGCACAGTGGTACTTTATATATGACCAGAGTCTCTTGGGATCCTGTCAGATTTCAGAACAGTTTCACTTTGGAAAGTATTGCAGACCTCTCACACTGAAGTTGGCGCCATATTTCCAGCTTTTATAATACATGCTTTTACATTTGGCATGTGTTTGTTTCTTCTTAGCTTCTGTAATAGTGTTGTGACCTGTTTTGTGTACCATGTGGGATCTCTTACTAATTTACTTGGTATATATCACTCAACTGCCATCAATTATATGTATATATGAATTCAAAAGATGTCTGGTCTTGGCTTAAATAGTCAGATTGGAAGGAGTTGAGGCACGCGGGCGCGCGCGCGCGCACACACACACACACACACACACACACACACACACACACACACACACACACACACACACACAATCACAATATAGGAGATTTAAGGGAAGTTGGAAAATTATATATATATCACTTATAAACTCACATGGGAAGAATTTTATTTTATTTTTAAATATAATTTTCACTGTTTCAAAATGTTAAATTTTTTTTTTTACCTGCCATTTTTCAGGATCTAATAAAATCAGTAATTTTTTTTATGTGGAACGCTATGGATTGCTGTGTTATAAAGGTTAAATTACATGTTTGTATTGATCATGCCCAGAAGAGAACGGGCACCAGGTTGAGGAAGCTGAAACAAAGTTTGAGAGACAAGAAACTTTCTGATGGTAGAACCATAAGAAGTAGACTGACAGACTAAATGATTGATGAAGTACAGCAGTATTATGGGATGACCTTTAGAAATAATACTGAGGATTTGTTGAAAATGAAGCAGACAGTATGGGCTACCCTCTTCCACAGATTGCCAACTGATGAAAAAACAGTACACCACCTTTGCCCTCCTGGACCTGATTCATGGTGCAATTACCACCATGCCCAGTACTCAAACAGTTCATACACCTTAAACATTCCATCCCAGCAGCAGTCATTGATATCATAAAAACTATTTACAGAGACCTGGCAAATCCTGAATTTCTGAAGAAGTGTCTGCATGGTCAGACTCAAAATCCAAATGAGTCGTTCTATAATCTTATATGGACTCGCTTACTGAAAAATCCAGAATGAGATTTTCACTCTGCAGCGGAGTGTGCGCTTATATGAAACTTCCTGGCAGATTAAAACTGTGTGCCCGACCGAGACTCGAACTTGGGACTCCCGAGTTCGAGTCTCGGTCGGGCACACAGTTTTAATCTGCCAGGAAGTTACTGAAAAATGTTTTTGTTGGAATGAAGACATTAGAAAGAGAGAAAGAAAGAAAGAGAGAGAGTGAGTGAGTGAGTGAGTGAGTGAGTGTGTGTGTGTGTGTGTGTGTGAATGAAAGGGGGGGGGGGGGGGCAGGGGGTGTCAGTGACGCTGTTATGCTTTTAATGATGGCAACATTAGTAGGATGAAAGTGCTACAGCATATGGGAATTAATCCTGGAGCAAACTGCATCAGAGAACTGGAACAGATGGACAAGGCTTGCATTGATAAAGCAGAGTATGCATCACAGTTGGCCACTAAAGAGTCCAGAAAGAAGGAAGCAAGAAAAAAATTGGAAAAAGATCAAGTTGATATACAGTAAGGTGCAGGGTGTTCCTGAGTAACTAAAAATAAAAAAAAAATTAAGCATGTACACTCCTGGAAATGGAAAAAAGAACACATTGACACCGGTGTGTCAGACCCACCATACTTGCTCCGGACACTGCGGGAGGGCTGTACAAGCAATGATCACACGCACGGCACAGCGGACACACCAGGAACCGTGGTGTTGGCCGTCGAATGGCGCTAGCTGCGCAGCATTTGTGCACCGCCGCCGTCAGTGTCAGCCAGTTTGCCGTGGCATACGGAGCTCCATTGCAGTCTTTAACACTGGTAGCATGCCGCGACAGCGTGGACGTGAACCGTATGTGCAGTTGACGGACTTTGAGCGAGGGCGTATAGTGGGCATGCGGGAGGCCGGGTGGACGTACCGCCAAATTGCTCATCACGTGGGGCGTGAGGTCTCCACAGTACATCGATGTTGTCGCCAGTGGTCGGCGGAAGGTGCACGTGCCCTTCGACCTGGGACTGGACCGCAGCGACGCACAGATGCACGCCAAGACCGTAGGATCCTACGCAGTGCCGTAGGGGACCGCACCGCCACTTCCCAGCAAATTATGGACACTGTTGCTCCTGGGGTATCAGCGAGGACCATTCGCAACTGTCTCCATGAAGCTGGGCTACGGTCCCGCACATCGTTAGGCCGTCTTCTGCTCACGCCCAAACATCGTGCAGCCCGCCTCCAGTGGTGTCGCGACAGGCGTGAATGGAGGGACGAATGGAGACGTGTCATCTTCAGCGATGAGAGTCGCTTCTGCCTTGGTGCCAATGATGGTCGTATGCATGTTTGGCGCCGTGCAGGTGAGCGCCACAATCAGGACTGCATACGACCGAGGCACACAGGGCCAACACCCGGCATCATGGTGTGGGGACCGATCTCCTACACTGGCCGTACACCACTGGTGATCGTCGAGGGGACACTGAATAGTGCACGGTACATCCAAACCGTCATCGAACCCATCGTTCTACCATTCCTAGACCGGCAAGGGAACTTGCTGTTCCAACAGGACAATGCACGTCCGCATGTATCCCGTGCCACCCAACGTGCTCTAGAAGGTGTAAGTCAACTACCCTGGCCAGCAAGATCTCCGGATCTGTCCCCCATTGAGCATGTTTGGGACTGGATGAAGCGTCGTCTCACGCGGTCTGCACGTCCAGCACGAACGCTGGTCCAACTGAGGCGCCAGGTGGAAATGGCATGGCAAGCCGTTCCACAGGACTACATCCAGCATCTCTACAATCGTCTCCATGGGAGAATAGCAGCCTGCATTGCTGCGAAAGGTGGATATACACTGTACTAGTGCCGACATTGTGCATGCTCTGTTGCCTGTGTCTATGTGCCTGTGGTTCTGTCAGTGTGATCATGTGATGTATCTGACCGCAGGAATGTGTCAATAAAGTTTCCCCTTCCTGGGACAATGAATTCACGGTGTTCTTATTTCAATTTCCAGGAGTGTATTAAGTGAGTTATGGTCTTTTGAAACTTCAGAATCCGTTCCTGAAAATTTACATTTTCTGTTGCATTTTTCCCCTTAATCTCAGAAACCACTTCGAGCAGACTATTCAAATTTTCAGGGAATAGTAACATACATATCCTGAGTCTACTGAACTAAAAAATAACATAATGTTATGTATAATTATTTAGGATAACATATAAAAAAGTACACACAATTTTAACCATGTAATTAAGAAATTATATTTCCGAAAGCAATGGCTGAAATGCAATTATTGTAGATTAGTAGACTTACAACATACAGTTTAATGTCCTATAAAAGTTTCATATCATTGGCTACAGTGGTTCCTGAAATACATTGAAGCAAATTCATTAAATTTAACATTGTCTGGATAGGGCTTTCCAACTCCCCTTAACTAAAGAGCACAGAGGATATTTAGAGTGATGCTACATCAGCCCAGAGAATGAAATGGTGTATTTTGGTGCTATGCAGCAGTAATGAAAGCGGCCTCATGACACTGAAATGTAACTGTACAAGCAAAACTTTGAAAAAAGCGTAAATTTTAACCATAAACAGTTGTTTCTGACATACAGGTGTATGGAAATATGTACTTGTGAAAAAGTTATGAAGAAAATAATTATGGAATCTTAATTACACTAATGTGTAGAAGTCTGTTAATTGGCAGGAACATTTTGTATTGTATGAATCTTCTGTAATTAGTAAATACAACAAGTGTGTTGTTAACATTTGGTACCTAAGTGTTCATACTTGCTTCAGCTAATATACAGAATAGAATTCACTCACGTGTTTAATATATAAGAATCTAGGTAACCATTAAAATATGTCATTTGTATTAGGATGAGAATTTTAATTGTTAATTAATGAAATAATAATTTTAAACAACCCAGAGGATTGTTCGGGTTTGTTAAGGAAGTATAAATACTTACAGCCATGTTGGCAAGAGGTCTCAGACTGGTTTTGGTTTTTGAACAATGAGCGTGTAGCTGCTCCTTTTGTATTGTAAGTATTGTTTGCCTTTTTAATTATACTTTAATTTTGTTTTGAAAGTATAATAAACTATGAAACTTTATGCAAGCTTAAGCTAAATCAACTCTCCAGTAGTTGTTTTACAGTGACTGTAAATGTTTTCAGGACCACGACTGCAGCAAATAGAGTAACTATGATCCAACCCATTATTACAAGTAGTTAGAGATATGTTATTATTGGTGGAGGATCTGTGATGCAGTGTAAATCTGTAAACTAATCTTGTATTTTGTTTCATAGTTAATCTGCTTGTTGAAATAATATACCATTTTTCTGAAAACAGGACAGAGAAGAAAGTGAGTAACACTACAAAGTGTACTTACGTGAAAATGCAATTTGGAGAACCAACTGTCTGTAAGTACGAAATAATTATTTGAACTTTCACGTTTTGAGATTGTTTATTAATGGAAACTTGGAAAACAGTGTAGATATTACTGATAGTAATGTTGTTAATCGGGACAATGAAATCGGAGAGGACAGTGACCACAGTAGTGTATGTTCACCATTTCGTGGATTTGAACCTAATGTATCAGCCTTGGATAGATTAGTTCAGGTGATGGAAGAACAGCAAAAGACAACTGAAAAATCATTTGATGAGCATAAAACTTTTTTTGACCAGCAGCTTGATTCTATCTGTAAAAAGTTAGACAACCATGGAACCCAGATTCACGAGATAAAAGAGAATTTAGAGAAGTGCTGGGAAAAAGCAGACGTGAATACCAAAAATGTGTTGGCTATAGAAGGAGAAATTGTTACCTTAAAGCAGGAAAACCAAAAATTTGAAGAGACTAGAGTTTGTAGAAAATTTTGAAAAAGTTGCTACTGTTGAAGTGTTACAATTAAAAAAATAGCTCAACAAAGATATTGTGAAGATATTCACAGAAACAGACCAAAATATACAAAATTTCACTAAAATTGCAAATGATAATTTCACAGAGTTAAAAGAAGATGTAGGCACTTGTTTAGGTGAAATTTTGAACTTCAAATCTAAATTTAAATAAATCCAAGATTCCGTTGCTGTGAAATGTTTCTGTAGTTACTGTCCATTGTAGAGTAACGTAAACATAAAAACACTTTCATGGGAGGGCAATATACAGAGAGTTGATTTCATGTACCAGATTAATGGCAACTTGACCGATAAAATGAGCAATAATTTGAAAATTAAATTTTTTAAGAAGTTCTTAGATGGGACGGCTTTGTCATGGGCGAACCAAGCAATCAAACCCAAAATGTCCTTTAATGAGGTAGAATGAGCTTTCATGAACAAATTCTGGTCAGAAATTAAACAAACTAGAATTAAGTCAGAATTTTTCAATGGGCCAAATTTCAAACCGGGTAGTGGACCCATGAAAACTTTTTGTGAACAACAGTTAAGAACTTCAGTACATCTTGATAAACCACTAGACGAAATAATCCAAATAGATGCTCTAAAATGTAGGTTGCCGAATAGGGAACAGTGGAGTCTTGTCTATGGACCTGATGATTCAGTTGAACAATTTGTTTGATATATAGATAAATTGGATTTAACATGGGAGAGAAATGACAGATGTAATGACAGACCTGATGAAAGCAGGAATAACAATAACAGAGCTTTCAATTATCATTTCAATAGCAGATTTAGAAATGATGACAGAAGAAATGGGAAGATGAATGAGAGGCAGAGACCTGAGAATAGGAGTTTCAAACCAAGAAATAGGCAGTGGGGGCAAAATCAGGGAAACAATAGTAAAAATTTTGAAAACAGAAGAAATGGTCAGTAAATTAAGACCTGCTTCTATTGGAGCCTGGCCAAATGGAGCAAATAGACATCGGAATTACAATCGGGCACATTGTAGTAATTCCAGAAGGGGAAGGGGCAGGAAAAATAGAACATACCAAAATATTGTACCCAGAATACAACCTGAAGTGAGTAGAATGAAGTTTGATAGGGAATTTTGGGAAAACTTTCTATCTGAAGACAAAGATGAACAAAAAAGTAAAAAAATGTGAATTTGAATTAGAGAAAGACACTTTGACAAATTTGTTTAACAGTAGTAATGCTGTAGTAGCTGTTGATGGTGATAAGAGCAGATCTGATGATGAGTTTGGTTTAGTGAGAATGTTGAGTGACTGTGAAATGAGTGAAAATGCTGATGCTGCTACTGGTGCTGTAGGTGTGGATGCTGATGTGCATGTGCTAGGCAATGGAAGTGAGAATGGTAGAGTAATTGCAGATGAAATTACAGTAGATAATAAACAGGAAAATGATGATGTGGTAGAACAGAGTAATCACAGTGTTTAGGTTGTTGAAGAAGCATGTGAAATTAGTTTGGTGTTGAAAATATTATTAAATGTGTTGATAATGTTTCTGATGAGGATGATGATGACGATGAGGATGATGATGCTATATGTAGAAGTTAAAGTTGATGATTTGATGCTGAATGATTCTGAAATTTCTGGCGAGTATTCGAGTAATGAGTTAAAACTGGTAGAGCAGTGCCTGATAGATTAATGTTATCAGTTGATGTTTGTGATGTTGTGTCTGAATGTGTTTGTGAAAATGGAAAAGATCTAATTAGTGATAGAGTACTAAATGTAGTCAAAAACTATATTAGCAAATGTCAGTATGGTGATCAAAAGTGTAAGGTCATAAATGAAATTTGTGAAAGTGTCACTCAGATGATAAAATTGCCGTGAAAAATGTGGAACAGTCTCTTGGTGCTCGTATGATAAATAAATCTGTAGAATCTGCCATAAAAGGTATTTATTGTGATAAAGGGGTGAACTTTTGTGACATAGAAGAGGATTTGTCATTTGAAAATAAGGTCAATGAAATGGTTAAACAATTTGGAAGTCCATACATTGTAGTACAGATTAATGATTGGATAGGAAACTGTCTTCTGGATACAGGCAGCTCAGGAATATCAAGAAAGCTGAGACAGGATCAAAAATAATAAAAATTTTACAGAATTTCCAGTAACAGGGGTAAGGATAAAAGGGGCAACAGGAAAAAGCAATAAATTCAATCAATCAATGAATCTCTTTATTCATCCATTAACAACATACATTGTATGGATGTAGTCAATTACAATATAGTTTCTTATCTTTAATTTGTTTTAAAAACTTGGATAATAAATACAAATATTTTATATCAATATATATATAAATAATATTATGTAGTAGGTGAATATGGATTGGGGGTAAGAAATAAGAGGAAGCCGCTTGGTGGAGTTTTGCACAGAGCATAACTTAATCATAGCTAACACTTGGTTCAAGAATCATAAAAGAAGATTGTATACATGGAAGAAGCCTGGAGATACTGACAGGTTTCAGATAGATTATATAATGGTAAGACAGAGATTTGGAACCAGGTTTTAAATTGTGAGACATTTCCAGCGGCAGATGTGGACTCTGACCACAATCTATTGGTTATGAACTGTAGATTAAAACTGAAGAAACTGCAAACAAGGTGTGAATTTAAGGAGATGGGACCTGGATAAAATGACTAACCAGAGGTTGTACAGAGTTTAAGGAGAGAATAAGGGAACAGTTGACAAGAATGGGGGAAAGAAATATAGTAGAAGAAGAGTGGGTAGTTTTGCGGGATGAAGTAGTGAAGGCAGCAGAGGATCAAGTAGGTAAAAACACAAGGGCTCATAGGAATCCTTGGGTGACAGAAGAAATATTGAATTTAATTGACGAAAGGAGAAAATACAAAAATGCAGTAAATTAAGCATGAAAAAAGGAATACAAACGTCTCAAAAATGAGATCAACAGGAAGTGCAAAATGGCTAAGCAGGGATGGCAAGAGGCCAAATGTAAGGATGTAGAGGCTTGTCTCACTAGGGGTGAGATACATACTGCCTACAGGAAAATTAAAGAGACCTTTGGAGAAAAGAGAACCACTTGTATGAAAATAAAGAGTTCAGATGGAAACCTAGTTCCAAGCAAAGAAGGGAAAGCATAAAGGTGGGAGGAGTATATAGAGGGTCTATACAAGGGCGATGTTCTTGAGGACAGTGTTACAGAAATGGAAGAGGATGTAGATGAAGATGAAATGGGAGATATGATACTGCGTGAAGAGTTCGATAGACCACTGAAAGACCTAAGTTGAAACAAGGCCCTGGGAGTAGACAACATTCCATTGGAACTACTGACAGCCTTGGGAGAGCCAGTCCTGACAAAATTCTACCATCTGGTGAGCAAGATGTATGAGACAGGCGAAATACCCTCAGACTTCAAGAAGAATATAATAATTCCAATCCCAAAGAAAGCAGGCATTGACAGATTTTAAAATTGCCAAACTATGAGTTTAGTAAGATAGAGTAGCATGGAGAGCTGTATCAAACCAGTCTCAGGACCGAAGACCACAGCAACAACAACAACAACAACAACAACAATGAGTTTAATAAGTCATGGCTGCAAAATACTAACCCGAATTCTTTACAGACAAATGGAAAAACTGGTAGAAGCCGACCTCTGGGAAGATCAGTTTGGATTCCATAGAAATATGGGAATATGTAAGGCAATACTGACCCTACGACATATTTTAGAAGCTAGATTAAGAAAAGACAAACCTACATTTCTAGCATTTGTAGACTTAGAGAAAGCTTTTGACAGTGTTGACTGGAATAATCTCTTTCAGATTATGAAGGTGGCAGGGGTAAAATACAGGGAGCGAAAGGCTATTTACAATTTGTACGGAAACCATATGGCAGTTATATGAGTCGAGGGACATGAAAAGGAAACAGTGGTTGGGAAGGGAGTGAGACAGGGATGTAGTCTCTCCCCGATGTTATTCAATCTGTACATTGAGCAAGTAGTGAATGAAACAAAAGAAAAAAATCAGAGTGGGTATTAAAATCCATGGAGAAGAAATAAAAACGTTGAGGTTAGCCGATGACATTATAATTCTGTCAGAGATAGCAAAGGACTTGGAAGAGCAGTTCCATGGAATGGTCAGTGTCTTGAAAGGAGGATATAAGATGAACATCAACAAAAGGAAATCGAGGATAATGGAATGTAGTCAAATTAAGTCGGTTGATGCTGCGGGAATTAGATTAGGATATGAGACACTTAAAGTAGTAAAGGAGTTTTGCTATTTGGGGAGCGAAATAACTGATGATGGTTGAAGTAGAGAAGATATAAAATGTAGACTGGCAATGGCAAGAAAAGTCTTTCTGAAGAAGAGAAATGTGTTAACATCGAGTATAGATTTTAGTGTCAGGAAGTTGTTCCTGAAAGTATTTGTATGGAGTGTAGCTATGTATGGAAGTGAAACATGGATGATAAATAGTTTGGACAAGAAGAGAATCGAAGCTTTCAAAATGTGGCACTACAGAAGAATGCTGAAGATTAGATGGGTAGATCACATAACTAATGAGGTGGTACTGAATAGGATTGGGGAGAAGAGGAGTTTGTGGCACAACTTGACTATAAGAAGGTATCGATTGGTAGGACATGTTCTGAGGCATCAAGGGATCACCAATTTAGTATTGGAGGGCAGCGTGGAGGGTAAAAATCGTAGAGGGAGACAAAGAGATGAATACACTAAGCAGATTCAGAAGGATGTAGGCTGCAGTAGGTACTGGGAGATGAAGAAGCTTGCACAGGATAGAGTAGCATGGAGAGCTGCATCAAACCAGTCTCAAGACTGAAGACCACAACAGCAACAACTCTTCCATATTCAGATATTCTTCAATGCTATAAAAACCGTGTGTTACTAAAAATTGTTTAAGATCTACCTTGAGTTTATGAAATTCGTTAATTTTCTTTATTGTAGAAGGCAATGCACTAAAAAGTACTTTGGGCTGGTAGTTTACACTTTTTGGTAGAGTGTTCCTTTGTGGGGTGTCTCTGTGAAAATCATCCCTGTTCCTTGTTTCATGGTTATGAATCTGATAATTTAATGTTGACAATTCCTTGTGAGTTTTCAGAAAGCATACACATTCATAGATGTATAAGCTAGGAAGAGTCATTATTTGAAAGTCTTTGAATATTTCCCTGCATGACACTCTTCAGGGAACCCCTTTCATTATTCTAATAGCCCTTTTTTCAAGTTTGAGAGCTTGTTTTACCATACCTGTATTTCCCCAGAAAATCACACCATATCTAAGCAAACTGTTCATGTAAGCATAATAGTCACACAGCATTGATTTAGTGTTGCTGCATTCCTGAAGGATTCTTAGCACATAGGAGCATGTCCTTAATTTTTTACTCAAAACTTCTAGATGCTTTTCCCATCTCAAGTGCTCATGCACCCATATACCGAGGAATTTTTTGTATGGAGGTTGTGCAATAACATAGTTCACTAACTCAGTTTTTACTATTCTTCTAGCTTTACTTTTAATGTTACTGAAATTCATCAATACCGTTTTATCCTCATTTATGATCAAAACATTATCACTAAACCATTTTCCTGTCTCATTTATTGTCCTAGAGACACTCTGCTGTAGATCATCCTCAGTGTATCCTTTTGTAAAAATGCTAGTGTCATCATCGAACATCACCATTTCTGCAACTGTCAGATGCTTTGGCAAATTGTTTATGAACACCAAGAACAACAGGGGGCCTAACACAGATCCCTGGGGCACCCCATAGCTAGTTTTTTTGAAATCTGAAAGATACTCTTCGCCTCCATGACATATTTATACTTTCTGTTGTCTATCAGAGAAATAAGACTTGAACCATTTGAAGGCAAGTCCACGGACTCCATAACATTCTATTTTCATAAGCAACAAGTCATGGCTAATTAAATTAAATGCTTTAGATAAATCTAAGAATATTCCACAGCTTAATTCATTCTTGTCCAATGCATTTAGAATAATTTTCATGAATTGGAAGACTGCCATTTCTGTGGAGCTGTTCTTTCTAAGCCCATTTTGAGCATTAGTCAGTATTTTATTTTTATTCAGAAAGTCAGATAGCCTTTCATACATTACGCTTTAAATCACTTTAGAGAAACCTGACAATAATGTCACTGGTCTATAATTATTTATGTCAACTCTACTATCCTTTTTGTGAAGTGGCTTTATTATGCAGCAATATTTATAATCGGTGAGAAAACTTTCATACTTTCTGTCTGCATCATCAGTATGTTGTATGCCCCATTGCACTCTTTTTAGCATACTATTAAATACTCTTATTTTGTTGGCATTAATAAGTCTTCTTTGTACGTATTTTTCAGTGACTGTGTATTTCTTATTGTTCTCATTCCTTATCTTCATTTTTAAATCCATATGGTCAGAAAAGCCTGTATCTGTTACTTCATCACTGTACTCACAACTTTGTTTGTTCATAAATATCTGATCAAGTGATGTTTCCAACCCATCCCCATATCTGGTAATTTACTGCACTGTAGGTTGCATGTTGTATTTGCTAAACAGATTTAATAATTGTACCTTGTTCTTATTATTTGTGTTAAAATTAATGGTAAAGTCACGAAGAACTATTGTGCATTTTGACCTGCCTCTGAATTCATTTAAAAGATCATCTATATAATATAAGAACTGGATAAAGTAACGTGATGGGGACCTATAGGTGCAAGCAGTGATAGTTTGACAGTCTGTAAGTTCACAAATACAACATTCAAAATCGTTCTTTGTGCACTTCACCTGGCTAAATTTTACCTTCTTAGATTTAACATTACTTCTAACATAGGTGCATACACCTCCACATTTATAAGTTTCCCTGCAATAGTTACTTACTAAGTCAAAGTCTGATATATTTGTTGCGCAGAGTGTCCTGAAGCCAGTGCTGACTGATACACAGCACAGAAACCACCTTAAGGTTACAGTTTAAAATTACTTCCAGCTCACGCATTTTGTTGCCTAGTACTTTCCTCTTCAGGTTTTGACTGAGACTGACACATTTCAGGCTTGGTCAGCCTTATACGTTTACCTGAACTGGTTCTGAGTTTTGAGAAGATAATTTGATATTTACCACACTAAGTATTTTTTGGGCCAGCAGTGTCTTTCCTATTCCACTTAGGCCTTGACCATGTCTTGTACGACAAGTTCTCGAGCAGTTACACTTGTCAGAGTGTTCATGGTTACAACTGATACATTCCTTAATATCTAAAAACATTACATTTTTAATCTGTTTGCAAATTGTTTCAAAATCTTTGTTAGCTTTGGTTATGTCTCTGTTTACACATGATGCTTCAATTAAATTGTAAGGATGAGGTATTTTAAATAATATAACATTTGTGTTTGTTAACTTGACCAGTGTAGTCTTAAGAGCTGTTGTTGCTGCAGCTGTTTCATTATGGTATACATCATTGAAACCACCTATAAGAACTGCAAAGTCACTCTTTCACAAACTACTGCAATCTTCAATGTTGGTGAAGATCTGGTTGAATCTTGCTCCAGGTTTCACTATGCCTTCAGTTTTAATGTTTTTTTTTTTTTTTGGGTTGTCAGGGTCTTCATTTCTGTTGCCATCCCTCTTCCAAAAACCGTCAGAGTAGATTCTGATGTGTGTCGTTTTTTCTGTTTGTATTTCTTGACTCTGTGCTCAATCTCGTTCTTTACCCATTGCATTTGATACATTCTTTCTTTTATTCAAACTCAGAACAGTCACCATCAAATCTGCATTCTTGCAAGATTTTTTGTTGTGTTTCTTTTTAAATAATTTAAATTCCTCTGCTCTTTTTGTGCCACAGTCCATGTTTTTGTGTTTTGTGTGTTTGGCTTCAGATGTGATTTTGTTGACTTTATTATCTTCAGGACCATTATAATCAGGTATGTTACATATTTTAATCAGAATAGTTTTCAACCTACAATCGTTATAATTCCAGTTTTCTATGATTATCTCCTGTCCATTTAGTGATCTACTTTTCCACATCGAAAATGAAAAATGTTTCCACTTTCTGTGCACTCAACACCACTGCTCACAGTTTTCTGGCATTTTCAACAGTGTTATTGGTCCTGTCACCTGTATTTTTACTAGTCAATTTTTTTGTTGCCACATCACTGTACAATGGAGATTTGCACTGTTGTTTAAGTTCATCATTTTTTAGTTCAAACCCACAAATTTCATCCAATAGAAACGCTATATCATCATCTTTAGTGTCTTTGCTGTTTACATTTTCATGCATTTCGTCTTTGCAGCAATTTGAACAGTACTGAGTCTTTTGTTTTGAACTTTTGTTTGCACATATATAGTGGTAAACTGTTTCACATTTTAGACACATTATTCCTTTGTTGGCACGTTTTTCACAATAGCAGGGGGAAGACTTCCCATTTTCTTGCAAATGTTCCGTGTTGGTCGTTGATGCTGCACACACAAGTTGATTACCAGACAAGTCTTACTTGAATTTAAGATTAATGATGTACAATTTATACAATTATGCTTAGTAATTGGTCATTTAAATGAAAACTTGATACTACGTAAGAACTGGTTGTTATCTGGGGTGACATGAAAATAACATTTGTTGAACCAAAAAGTGGAATTCATGGGAAAATGAGTATTGTAATGAAGATCATGGTCTAAGTAGTCAGATTAGAGAGATGCAAGAGTCTGACGGTGATGGTTATTGTGAGGAAGGGGAATAATTTGGTATTGATGAGGGTAGTGCTAATTATTATAGTGAACTAGTAGCTAAAAAGTTATCTGAAACTGAAGGCCAAAACGGAAGAGAGTTTGAAAATTTTTTGTGGGATTATAATGACATATTTGATATAAAACCAGAGACTGTAAAAGGGGTACCAATGTCGAATAAAATTAAAAGCTAATGACCCGTTTATCATAAAACAGTATGCTATCCCTATATGTAAGAGAAAGGAAGTAGAAAGAGAACTTCAGAAAATGGAAAGGTGAAAAATAATAGAAAGAAATTGTACTTCTTACAATAACCAATTAGTGGTAGTTTCAAAATGAGATGGGGGTATTCGTTTAGTGCTCAACTCTTGACACCTGAATAAATATTTTGAGAGAGAAACTGACCACACTGAAAGTATAGATGAACTACTAAATAAGTCTGAAAATAAAAATATATCAGATTGAATTAGAAAGAGATTCTAGAAAATACACTGCATTTTTGTTTAATAGGAAATATTTTTCAATATTGTGTTGTACCATTCAGTTAAAATGTACCTGTAGCAGTATTTATTAGGAGATTGGACTTGGTTTTGGGTAGAGAACTCTTAGAAAAGTTAATTATTTATTTGGATGACATTTTGTTGTCAAGTAACACCTGGGAGCAACATATTCAAATTTTAAAGGAAATTGAAAAGAAAATGAGACAGGGGGAGGGGGGGGGGGGGGTATGACTTTGAAATTAGGAAAATGTAAGTTTGCAATGAAAGAATAAAAATTTCTTGGCCACTGAATAAATGAAAAAGGGATTTTGTCTGATTGAGGAAAGATTGAGGCCATCACAAAGTTCCCAAAACCTAGAAATAAAAAGGATTTAAAATCTTCCTTTGGATTAGTAAACTTCTATCAAAAACATGTGAAAACACACACTTTATGCAACATGCTTGAACAACTTGTTAAGAAAAAATGCAGTGTGGGATTGGTCTGAAGAATGCCATATAGCTTTTGACAGAATTAAGAAAGAATTAGCAGAAAGTGAAATCCTCCATAGACCTGATTTATCTTTACCATTTTTGTCTGATGACAGACAGTTGTGATTATGGACTGGGAATACGTTTATTCCTAGAGAAAGAAATTAACGGAAAAATTGAACATCATTCTATAGCATTTGCAAGCAGAACCTTACAAAACATGAGAGAAATTACATAATAACTGAAAAGGAACTTTTGGCAATTGTATGGGGATTCAAAAGATTTAAAAATTATTTTTTTAGGCATGAAGTCAAAGTTTATACAGACCATAATGCATTAACTTACTTACAAGAGTGTAAACTGTATCATGGGGGAATTATCAAATGTTCTTACAGCAGTTTATAAAATGAACTGTGTATTTAAACTGTGTATTTAAAGAGTAAGGAAAATGTCATTGCTGATGCCCTGTCAAGAATGCCAGTGGGGAATGGAAATGAGAATGGAAATAACAGTCAGAAGGGAACGTTTAAAATAGTGTATTTTAAAGATGTCAGAGGGAAGTGAAGTTCGAAAAATTTGTAATCAATTGAGAAGACATGAAAATGGTGATGATCATTGGAAGCTTGTTAAAAGTTATTTTGGGAAGAAAAGTCATGAGAAAGTACAAATGTATTATCAGGTTTTCAAAGGTATTCTGTTTTATAGACACAGCACAGATAATGGTGCTTGGAAAGTTTGCTGGCCAGATTCTCACATAAATACTTTGATAAATTACACACATGAAAGCTTCGGGCACTGTGGTGCATTGAAATGTACTCAAAAAATACAAGAATGTATATATTTTTATAATATGTCCAGGAGAGTTAGGACTTTACTTGCCTGCTGTGATAGATGTCAAAGAACAAAAGTTAGTAACAAAACCAACAACGGATTTTTTTATAAAATGTGGTACCACATAAACAGTTGGATTTGGTAGGGATAGATTTGTATGGTCAACTTCAAAGAGCTGAAGGGGGATTTCAGTATATTTTCGTCATTTGCAGATTTGTTTTCTAAATATGTGATATTTTATCCTTTAAAGAAAGCAACTAGTAAGAAAATAGCTTCTACATTTATAAAGGACTACTTTATTAAAGTGGGTACACCTAAGGCCATTTTATTTGACAAAGGGAGCCAATTTACTTATAAATTTTGGAAGGAATTTGTAACAGAACATAACATCAGACATATCTAAATATCATACTATTCACCAACATGCAACCCAACTGACCAGTACACAAGGGAAATTGGTAGATTGCGTAGAAATGTCACACAAATTTGTTATGTTATGTTAAAGAATTTGAAGACATTATGAACAGCTTACAACATACTATCACAGGGTACTCTCCTTTTGAGATCATCTTTAACCACAAACCTCCTTACTCAATCAAAGAACTTATAGTGTTTCCAGCTTGTAAAAGAATAACAGTAGCTGAAAGAGAGGAGACAGTTAGAAGAACTATGAAAGATTATTATGAAACAAGAAAACAATGGCATGACAAACAGATAAAAAAACACAGAATTCAAAGTTGGGGATCTAGTTTTGATGAAAAGTTATACCAAATCTAAAGCACTAAATAGAGAAATAAAGAAGTTTTTTGATATTTACATACAACCATTTGAAATTGTTGAAAACCCACATGCAAATACTTACAGACTTGTATATCCTAAGTCCAAAAGATTATTTGGACTCAGGAATGTTATGCAGCTAAAATTATATAAACAGCCTTCATCACTCATATAACATCATAATAATTGTCTTTCCTCAGGAGGTTGCAAGCTCTTTTTGCAATTTGGGGGTGGTGAACCCGAGGCTCCGAGCTGGTGTGACTCTTTCTTTTTCAAGTCGCATCCTCTCTTACTCGTGTAAAAACTCATCCCCTTCCACTTTCTGATTCGGACAAATAGTTAGAGACTGGATGCGAAAAGGAACTGATGCACATATTTTCATATTGGGCAAGCTGCATTTTCTGGTTATCTGAATATGAGTACAAACTTTGGTCAGGTTTAATCATACAACCAGAGTATGAGTTTTGAGGAGAGTTGGTGTAATATTTACACTACTGGCCATTAAAATTGCTACACCAAGAAGAAATGCAGGTGATAAACAGGTATTCATTGGACATATATATTATACTAGAGTTGACATGTGATTACATTTTGCCTAGGCTTTGAGTCAAACAGAGCTTTGATGACTTGTACAGGTACAGCTGCCCATGCAGCTTCAACACGATACCACAGTTTATCAAGAGTAGTGACTGGCATATGGTGATGAGCCAGTTGCTCAGCCACCATTGACCAGACGTTTTCAATTGGTGAGAGATCTGGAGACTGTGCTGGCCAGGGAAGCAGTCGCACATTTTCTGTCTCCATAAAGGCCCGTACAGGACCTGCAACATGCGGTCGTGCAATATCCTGCTGAAATGTAGGGTTTCGTAGGGATCGAATGAAGGATAGAGCCATAGGTCATAACATACCTGAAGTGAAGTGTAACATCCACTCTTCAAAGTGCTGTCAATGCGAACAAGAGGTGACTGAGACATGTAACCAATGGCACCCCATACCACCACGCAGAGTGATACGCCAGTATGGCGATGACGAATACACGCTTCCAATGAGCTTTCACCGTGATGTCGCCGAACATGGATGTGACCATTGTGATGCTGTAAACAGAACCTGGATTCACCCAAAAAAATGATATTTTGCAATTCGTGCACCCAGGTTCGTCATTGAGTACACCATTGCAGGCGCTCCTGTCTGTGATGCAGCCTCAAGGGTAACAGCAGGCATGGTCTCCGAGCTGATAGTCCATGCTGCTGGAAACGTCATTGTTCATGCAGATGGTTGTTGTTCTGCAAACGTCCCCATCTGTTGAATCAGGGATCGAGACATGGCTGCACGATCTGTTACAGCCATGTGGATAAGATGCCTGTCATCTCGACTGCTAGTGGTATGAGGCCATTGGAATCCAGCACGGTATTCCATATTACCCTCCTGAACCCACCAATTCCATATTCTGCTAACAGTCATTGGATCTCCATCAATGCAAGTAGGAATGTCGTGATACGATAAACCGCAATCATAATAGGCTACAATCTGACCTTTATCAAAGTCAGAAACGTGATGGTACGCATTTCTCCTCCTTACACGAATCATCACGACGACGTTTCACCAGGCAATACCAGTCAACTACTGTTTGTGTATGAGAAATCGGTTGGAAACTTTTTTCATGTCAGCACGTTGCACATGTCGCCACTGGCACCAACCATGCGTGAATGTCTGAAAAGCTAATCATTCGCATATCACAGTATCTTCTTCCTGTCAGTTAAATTTTGCGTCTGTAGCACATCATCTTCATGGCATAGCAATTTTAATGGTCAGTAGTGTACTTAGGTCTGTACAGTTATTCTGACGAAGTTATAATCTCATTGTGCTGATGACTTTATGAAAAGTTGAGAAAATGTTTAAATTTGATGTGAAGTTTACTTAAGATATCTGTGCTCCTATAGCAACAATTTATTACTTTATAACTGAGATGTGGTTACAGTTAGTTTAAACTGTTTGTAGCCCTATATATGTGCCGTCATTTGGTTTCACCTGTTAGTATACCTATTATGTGAAAGTCACTGGATAGATGTTGATTTACTATCAAGTATGAAAATACTTTGTCATTATCTCGTCCATAACATGTATTAGATCTACTGTGTAATTGGAAAAGGAACAATTATTTAAAAAAAATGTATAATGTTTAAATTACTATAATGGCTCCGTCTGTGGAGCATAAAGAAAATGGAATTTTATGTTGGAGATAGTAATTTGGACAGAAGTGTTCTGATTCCCAGGATTTAAGACTCTCACAGTTTTATTTTCATGTAATTTTCTACCATATCAATGACAAAATAAGATTACCAATGGTTTGATTATTCTTTTGCCATCCTAGTACAATAAAATAGGGATGATATTTGCTACATGCCTGGTGTCTGTACAAGTCATGCTTTCTCCTTAGTATAGATACAAGGCATTCTTTGTCACAATGCCTAAACAAATCTGAACTGTTCAATACTGCTGAATGTTACAGCAAGTCAGTGCTTTTCAATATATATGTAAATGTTAGCTTACAATCTGATTCTTAATGAAAACTGTTTAAATTTCTCCAATTCCTTATTGAAAATATTCTGATGACCACTAATGATTCATGTGTAATGAGTAGCAAAGGAAAAACTAAAGATTGAGGAATCATATTCATGACATCTACTTTCAATTGAAGACTAGTTGATTCATTAATATGTAACTTACGAGGGAATATATATTTATCATACCTTTAGACTGGCTGAACTAACCATTTTACTCCTAGTACTAACCCATTCATATTTAACCACTAGTACTTCACCCTTTTCCTTAACCTATGTTGGATGTTGCCTTATCTGTGCCCAATTTTAATTACTGTCTGATCTGATGTCGCTACATTGTGTCTAATGTGTTGATGACCAACAAGAAATAGGTGAACTAGTTGTTGAGCAGTACGTGTTCTGGAAGCAACCTGCTGGTACTTAATTTGCCAGTGAAAATCTGATTCTACAGTGGCATGTGGCCATGGAGGCTCTCAGTCTCTACAAGATGATGCTGAAAAATTTGGGATGACGACTTTCAAGCTATGAGAACAAGGTGCCTTTGACAGCTATTGTGGGCAAATCCCTTTATCCGTCCTTGTGGTTTCCTGACCTGAAATTTACACGTTGGCTCAGTTGTTCTAAAGTCGGAGTTTGTCTTGTAAAGAGATGAGGGCATTTGGTTATTTATAAGTACTGCCATTTAAAAAACATATATGTATCTTTTGTCTTTGCCTTATATAACATTTTGTAAGATTATAAACACATGAAACATGTCCTTGAACTTAATGTAAGACTTGTATGTGCCATGACATTTGGAAAAGGAACTTCTGTATCACTTGGCTGAGATTCCAGTAACTTTAATTTTATATCTCAGATCTGCCTCTTCTTTAATTTTGAAAATGTAACAAAAAAAAATTCTATTGTCATCGTCACACTTGACTTTGTGATGTTTAGCAAATATATTGACACATATGAAAGTGCTTCACATAATGTGATCATTGTGACACTTGGATGATCCACCCAATGAGGCAGTTGACTTTGTTAATATTTTTGATATGAAATAAGCTGCAATTCAATGCATTTGGCAACCTTATTTCTATTTTTTCACGTTTATGTAATAATTTATCTTTGAGCAGCAATGGATATCAGAGGAAAACAGTAATTCTGTACCTTGCTTTGGTAATTTTCGTGTATATGTCTCAGATATGTCACAGGTTTCAATATTGTATGTTTATGTAATTCATTATGTTTGATAAAACACAGATACTAGAGGGACTGCTTGTAAGTCAGATGTTAGGATCTAGCATTTGTTACTTGGTCAACCAATACAGCATTGTATTTGTCATTTACTCTGTCCAGCAGAATGCTATTTGTTCGCCCTTTGTTGATCAGTCAATAGGGAGTGTTGGGTTGGGGACTGGGAAGGTGAAGCTGTGGCAAGTCAATTCTGCAGGGAATGCTAAACACTCTTCTCCCTCCGGTGGCACAGTGAAGTACTGGAACAGTGGGGGTCCTGGGTAGGGGGGGTTCCTGTCTTTGGGGTCTGTCGTCTTTTCTTCTTTGACTCCAGCATTCCAAACCTTCTATTTCATTTCTTACTTGTCATTAGAGTACCAGGCTATCCTTCCCTCTGTCCACATGTATATGTCCCTATTGCTGAGACCCTTCTAATTTCCCATGTCAGCTTTATTAAGCGACTGAAACCTATTCTGTAGGAGTATCCAGGGAACAATCTAGCATTTCTGCATTATTAGGTGTAACCATACTCTGTCATACTATATTATTTAATTATGCCTGATTTTGTTGCATGTTGTCACCCAAATGATAAACATTTACTTACGTATTTACTTTGCTATATACTAGCATCCAAATCTTCTGTTTCATTTATTACTTCTCATTTGAGTACCAAGTTATCCTTGTCTCTATCCACATGTATATGTCTTTATTGGTGAGACTAGTCTCATTTACCCTGTCAGCCTATTAAATGACTAAAGCCTGTTTTATAGGATGTATGTATATATAATGCTCAACCGCATAAGTGTCATGATGTATCTGTCACTTATATACCAATTTAACAATATATTATGCTCAAACCAACTTACCAATGTATAAAACCTATTCATGTTATTGTCATGATGTATCTGACATTTATGAACCAGTTACCACTGTATTATGTTAAACCATAAAATTGTCATGATATACCAATTATTTATGATTCATTTATTGTGTATTCACACCTAAGTGGTGAACTCTTACCAATGTATATTACCTAACCATGTTTTGGTGTACGATGTACCAATAATTTATGAATCATTTATTGTGTAGTCACACCCAAGTTGTGAACGCATACCTGTATATAAGGCCCAACCACATAATTGTTAGTGCTGTTTCAATTACTTATAAAACACAACCAATATGATGTATTAGTCATTTATATTGTCATTCAGAGTTGTATGTAACTGCACTCTTATGTATCATTCTGTTACTTAATGTTTCAATTATTGTAAAGGTGGGAAAGTGGCATTGGAAGTGTCTTGACAAATGAAAAAATAGAAAGATTGGACATTGGTCAGACATTTAATGCTACAGTTGTAGATTGAATTATGTAAACTGCTGAGGAACTATACTCCAAGAATTTACATGTACTATATTATAATAATATATTTGTTATTCAATACTATCAGTAAATGTCAATATAAATTGCAGAGAACTGTGCTGTACCACTTTAAAAAAAAATTTGTACTAGTACGATTTTAGTGATATGTTATCAAAGAAAAAGTTAAAGCTACAATATGATAGTTAAGTCAGGAAATGTTTAAGTATGAACAGTTGGAATTTTGCTGAATTGAACTATTCTGTTCAAAACAATAAATTACACAATATGTATGATGGTCATAAGGAGTGAAGTATGAGCCACATTTGAGGTTTTTGCAATGAAAAGCTTCTGACGAGCAGAGATGTACAGTGTGCTTCAGTTCAGTGCTCTTCATTGCACATAGAAGAGACTTAACACTTTGTTATATTATAGTCAAATACTTGGTGTACTTGCCAAAGATAGGAGGTGGTTAGATACAAACTAATATGGATTTTGAGTATTGTAGAATCCGATAGTAACGCTTGTTCCACAATGCATCGTCAATATTGAGAAAGAGTTACACACAACAGTGTCTTCATTGCACTCAGGAGAACCTAGAGGACCTAATGACAGACATAAATATATAGAAACAAGACCAATTCAGCTAGCTTCTAATAGAATTTTCTGATTGAGACAGGTCCTCATTTTCATGTTTTAATACATGCTGCAGACAAATTCTGTGAATTAACTTGTTCTTTCTCTGTGCTATTAATTGATATAGTTGAATATGACACAAAATAATCTTTGACAATGTTACATATTTGGTTGTACTAATTTTTCGCAAATTGTTTGTACATACAACTGATTATAAAATGAGGACTGTTATGTAGATTTGTCAAAGGTTTTGTTCAACTTTCACTTGCACAAATCCTTTTGGGGGTTGTTGAAACATAACAGTCCAATCAAAACTTAAAAAATGCATAAATTTTAACCATAAACAGTAGTTTCTGTCACAGAGGTGTATGGAAATCTGTACTTGCGAAAAAGTTATGAAGAAAATAATTATGGAATCTTAATTACACTAATGTGTAGAAGTCTGTTAATTGGTAGGATCATTTTATATGATATGAATCTTCTGTAATTAGTAAATATAACAAGTGTATTGTTAACATTTGATACGTAAGTGTTTATACTTGCTTCAACTTGTATAGAGATTAGAGTTCACTCACGTGTTTAATATATAAGAGTCCATGTAATCATTAAAATATGTCATTTGTTTTAGGATGAGAGTTTCAATTGTTAAGTAATGAAATAATAATTTTAAACAATGCCAAGGATTGTTCACATTTGTTAAGAAAGTATAAATATTAACAGTCACGTTGGCAAGGGGTCTCAGTCTGGTTTTGGTTTTTGTGCATGTAGCTGTTCCTTTTGTATTGTAAGTATTGTTTGCCTTTGTAATTATACTTTAATTTTGTTTTGAAAGTATAATAAAAAACTATGAAACTTAATGGAAGCTTAAACTAAATTAACTCTCCAGTAGTTGTTTCACAGTGACGGTAAATGTTCACAGGACCACAACTGCAGCAGATAGACAGTAACTATGATCAACCCCATTATGACGAGTAGTTAGAGAAATGTTATAATATATATTGATTATGTACTAGGCATAATGCTGCAAAGGAATATGAAATAGAATGAGCACTTTAGTACACTAATAAAGAAGAGGAATGTCTGATTTGGGTTCAATGGGAGAAATTTATGAAATGGTAATTCATCTATAAAGGAGATTGTGTATAAAATATTCTTGACTGCTGTTAGCATTTGGGATTCTGACCAGCACAGGTTAAAGGAAGACTATGAAGCAATTTAGAAGTGTACTGATGGATTTTTTACATATCAACATGCAAGAGTGACACAGATGCTTCAGTAAGCTAACAGCGGAACCATTCTGTTACAGCTAGTGTAGAACTATGTTTCACGTAATCAGTGTGAAGAGAAGATAAGAGAAATTAGGGCTTGTACAGAGGCATAGAGACACTCTTCTCTTTATCACTCCATTTACCACTGGAACAAGAAAGGAAATGATTAATAGGGATTTAGTGTATTCCTGGCGTGCTTCATGTGGTTGCTTGTGGAATACGTATGAGGTAGTACCTGAGTGAGATCACTTGTTTAGGATTGTCAAGGAGTGGTCCAGGTCATGTATTTGAACACTATGGCAGATGCATTTTGAACTGTGACAAATGCTTGTGT
The DNA here is from genome assembly GCF_021461395.2 of Schistocerca americana. Lineage (NCBI taxonomy): Eukaryota > Metazoa > Arthropoda > Insecta > Orthoptera > Acrididae > Schistocerca > Schistocerca americana. The sequence continues at coordinate 67,224,960 of NC_060121.1, forward strand.
AAAATATGTCTGTTGTTAATTGTTATTTACCCTTAACATTTAATAAATAATCAGGACATGATGGAGTCAGAAAGGTGAAATCACCATAGAAAGTTAAGTGTAAACGACATGGAAAATTTTCCCAACTTCAGTAAATTTGAAACCAGTTTATAGAAAAGTATGATATCTTATGTGCAGGGGAAAGGAGACAACTGTGGAAAATTTTGGTTTTATGGATATAACTATACATATATTAATAAATGAGGATTTTAACATAGATTTATTTTAAATTTGTCTGTTTCAATCACTTCACAAATTTACTTACTTGTTTTAATTCTGATATAAATAATTTCCAGAAAATTGAAAAAGATGACTGCTTTCTGAGACCAAAAAATCACAGATATTGTGATATTTATCACAACCAGAACTTTCCTCATGGGTTTACATTTGGCACTGTACTCAGGAAAATTTTGCCCCACAAAACATGTGTTCTGTGTCTACACTTGCTATTTCAGAATGCATTCTGACCATCTCATCAGTGGAATCTGCCAAACGACTGACTCCAGTGATTCAGACATAGGGAAGCTGCAGCTCTTCCCTTCATTCAAGCTCCTTTGAGATCTTCTTTGTCTTCATCATTTCTGGTAGAGATTGATGCAATTCAACACCTTCTTGCTGTGTGTTATAGGTGATATGTCGTAGGGCCTCCAACTAACTAGGACAGCAGACCAACCTGGCGAAAGAAAATGCTTTGTGTTTATTTATGAAGTGCAGATTGTTTTGAGCCTTGTTGAGCAGCAAACCAAAGCCTTGTTGTAATAGAGACTTAATAAATTCTACTAACCTGCTTTAGTTCCACCCTCATCTAGCTGATCCTGATTTTCTTGCTCAAAAGGACGTTGAGCAGGTCTATTCCCAAGACTTCAATCATTTGCAGCAATTAAGTCAAGATTGCTGAAAACATTTCAGTTGGACAGGAAAATGACTGTAATGCTGAACACAATGATGGCAATTTCACCAGTCAGAAATTTTCATATAGGCTCGACCAAAGAATTCTGCAGTGTTAGTTGGTCCTAGTGTTCTGTTGTGTGCTCAAAGTCGTTGCCAAATCTCTTCATGATAGTAGGTCTTTGGCAGTCCCATGAACATTTGATCCAGTGCCTGGATTTTATCAGTGCAGTGATAAAGGAAGCTAATTAAATGAACATGATGAATCCTAGCCAGTTCAGCTACCTGAGTGTTTTAAGTGTGACTGTAATTGCCATCTAAGGTGAGAAGTGCAGGAGACTTCATGCTCAGATAGGTTTTAAAAATGAAATGTTCAAACCACTGCTTCAACAGGATGCTCTGTACCCAACAAGAGGGATAGGATGCGGGAAAAGACCCACATGGTGCTCCTTTCATTTAGTGCTTTTTCATGTTGTTCTTCAGGAAGCTATGTGATTGGAGGAATGATGGAACCATCAGTGCTCAAGCCAGGAATGATTGTAATGAATGAGCCTCTTTGTGTCACTGTGAGAGCTCCTATCTGGGTTTCCAAAGCAACTTATGAGGCAGAGATTTTGCTTTGAATGACTGATAAACCGATTCCACATTACACTGAAGAATTTCACACTATTTTTTAGTTGAATCTAGAGACTCTGACCTGTGATGTGCCAATTGGATTCTGCTTTGATAAAATATTTTTGTGTCTCCTAACATATAGTCTCAGTCAAACCCTTTGGGCAATCCCAGTCCTACCAAAGGGATTGTTGATACTGTCCCTAATAGACAGCTGATAAGCCCTCTAGATAATATCTCTTTTTGTTCACTCACAGAAAAGAGACTCCATCCTTAGGCAGTAGACAATTAGCACCTCTTGAAGATTCTCTGATAACACAGTTCTCCATGCTAAATGTGTTGTAACTGCATCCTTCTCATCAGAAGTTTCAGTCTTAGCCAGCCAAAGCAGTGTCATCCAAGGGATATGACACTGTGGGAGCTTCCAGATATCTCATTTTCTTTTCCATACCAATGTAACAGCTTTTGTCATTTGCTCCAAATCCAGTTTCTTACAATGTTGTTTGTCTTGTGACGCAATTTTCTTGTGACTGGATGTTACTGAGCTATCAAAAAACATGGGGACTTTATTAGCAGACTATATTTTTGCAGTAATTGTTTAAAATATATGAAACAGTTTGAACATCGGAATTACAATTTAAACAGTCGTGTAAACATTGAGGGGTTTAGGAATGCTAGCAAACCAGAGTGGTCCATTCAGTGGATGAATGACTTCTAGGACCTTCATGTGGAGTCACAGAATAGATGTACTTTATTAAATTTTTTATCTGACACCATCCTGCACTTGAAAGAGCTTGTGCCTATACTTTCTGTGCAGTCCTTAAGGGTGCTACTGCAGGTGCAGTTTTTTGTGGCCTGATGAATCTTCCAAATACCCCAACCAAGTTTACAAACATAAATAGATTTATAGTAGAAGATGACTATATAGAATCTATGAAGAAAGCTGTAGAAGAATCAGTAATAGAAAGCAGTGGCAATGGAGACTTGACTGCAGAATTCTATGGAACCCGGGATAAACAGGGACACACATCTCTTCATGCTGTAGTATTTGACACCAGTATGTATACAAGAAAAAGCTTTACATGTAGCAGAAATATCCAAAAATTGTAGATGCCCAAAAACAAAAACAAAAAAATAGATGTACACATGAAATAATTGCACAGATAAATGTAGTGACAGGTGTGGAGGAATGGAAGTGGCTGATGTTGCTAGTCAATTTCAATGTTCTGTTGCGTGTGATAAAGTATGATACATGAATTATGTTGGTGGCAGTAATGCTAAGAGTTGCAGACATATTCAAGGACTAAATTCCTGTGTGATGATGTTGTAGTGCAGGAATTTTAGTGTATTGGAAACATACAGAAACAAATGGGATCAAGATTTTGGTGACTGAAAGCTCCATACAAAAAACAAAAGCTCAGTGAAGGTAAAGGATTGGATGGGAAGGGTAAGTTAACTGACAGTGTAATTGACAAAATACAGAACTATTATGGAATGGCTATCAGGCAAAACACACGCAGTGTTGATGAAATGGAGAAGGCTGTTTGGACTCTTTTTCTTTCATACTTTGACAAGCAATGAAAGTCACCATCATTACTTGTATCCCAAAGGAGAAAGCAGCTGGTGCAAGTTTTATTTATTTATTTATTTCGTGTTCCATAGATCCATACGTGAATGTATGCCTGGATATAGAACAAGTCAAGGTTTTTTTTACAGATTATTGTTTTGTGCACAGATACATTGATCTTATCATTATTTTAAAGAAACTGAATTTTAGCATATACCCTTACATATTAGTTAAGATACAGGACATCTGAAAGATTATACTGTCATACCTAAATTTTAGTATTGTTCTTAAGTTATACAGGCATCATATACAGACATACATAAATTTGGGTATTGTAAGTTACACTGTACTTATGGAGTATGATTAATCAATTGTAGAGGTCACACAGTAGGGTTTAAGCACAAACAAGAGATTCTGTGCATTTTTGCTTATATTCATCAATACTGTAACAAGATTCATCTAAAAGGAAATGCTTCAGATTTTCTTTAAACTTTGGCATGTTTCCAACCAGTTCTTTAATGTGCAGTGGGAGGGCATTAAAAATCTTGGTGCCACTGTATAAAACCCCTTCTGGACCACGCTTTTCGTTTTTAGCTCATAATGGATATCCAGTTTCCTTAGGGTGTTGTAGCTGTGGTATGAGCTATTGATTTTGGATAAGTTGCTATTTTTGAAACAAAGCACATCAGGGAAAAAATATATTGGGCAGGTGTTGTAAGGATTTGTAGAGCTCTAGACAGATCCCTGTACGAGTGCCTAGGATGTACTCCACACGTAATTGTTATTGGTCGCTTCTGTGCATGGAACACTTTTTTTGCTATTGGTTGATTTCCCCAAAATATTATACCATAGGCCATAAGTTGGTCAAAATAGCCAAAATATGCACTTTTTATTGTGCTTATTTCCCCTAGTGTCTGAAATTATTCTTAAGGCCAATGTTGCGTTTTGCACAGATCTTGAATATGGTGGTGCCACTTCATTTTGCTATCTATATGCAGACCCAAGAATTTGGAGGACTCGACCTTCAAAATTTCGTGCTCACCCATTTTTAGGTTCATTTCATTAGTAACATTTGTGTTAGAAGAGAAATGAAGGTAATATGTCTCTTTTAGGTTGACTGTAAGGCGATTGGTTTCAAACCAGTTTGTCAAATCTGCAAAAGCTTTATTTGCAGCCTTATTTGACACATTCCCTCAGAGATTATTAACTGATAAAGTGGTGTCATCAGCAAAAATGAGTATTTTCGCATATTCTGCACATAGTGCTAAGTCATTTATAATTATTAGAAAGAGCAGTGGCCTCAATACTGAGCCTTGAGGTCCTCCTGCAGTAATGTAGCCCCATTCTGAAGTTACCTGGCAGCCATGCAGTTCTTCCACAATTACTTTCTGCTTTATACCACACAGATAGGATTCAAGCCACATGCCTACAGTTCCACCCATTCCTAGGGTCTTGGCTTTACTCAAGAGAATATGGTGACTCACATTGTCAAAAGCTTTTGACAGGTCACAAAATATTCCAACCGTCATCATATTATTATTTATGGCTTCCATAGCATTTTTCAACAAAGGCATGTATTGCATCCACAGTTGATACCCCTTTCCGAAAGCCAAACTGGCTACTGCTGAGGATGTTATATTTACTAAGATGCTAAACCTTTCTGCTATGTATCAATTTATCTAGTACCATGGAGAAAACTGAGAGTAATGAAATTGGTCGATAGTTTGTAGCCTCAGTCTTTTCTCCCTTTTTATAAATTGGTCATATAAGCCCATATTCTATCCTGTCAGGAAAAACACCTTCTTCCAATGACGTATTACTAATATGGCAGAGGACTGTACTTATTTCTTTACAACAGTATTTCAGTACAACAATGGATTGTTGGTGAAGAATAAACATAGTCTGCCTGATGGGGTAATGGAGGTGATAAAACCTATTTTCAGAGACTTAGGAGCACCTGAACTGTTGAAAAAGTGTGTTCATGGAAAAACCCCAATGAAAGTGTAAATAGTGTTACATGGTCAAGAATACCCAGGACTGTGTTTGTTGGAATAGAAACACTTCATTTTTGCATGTATGATGCTGTTACTACTTTCAGTGATGGATATGTTGTAAGGTACAAAGTATTTCCAGGTATGGGAATGAAAATAAAGTTCAACAGGGTATGTATGATGCTTGCTTTAGACAGGAAACTTTCTTCAGGCTTCTGAAAAGGCTGTGAATAGCATATAAATACAAGCCAGAGTAAACAGGAAGAGGACAAAGAGAAAGCTGCTGGAGAAGTTTGCAGAAGATGAAGATAATGTAGACTGTGGACCTGGAATGCACTAAAAAAGTAATCCAAACTTTGTCGCTCAATTCTTAAAAGTTTTATTTTTTCATATAAATTACGTGTTTTCTCGGGATCTACAAAACAATTTCACTTCAAGTTTTCAGGAAATGCTGCATGGTCCATTATGTGTAAATTAACACAGCCTTTTTCCAAAACCCTGTTCACTGCTAAATTTATAAACAAAAAATGGCACAAAAAGTAGTGAAGTTTTGTTACCGTACAATAGAAAAAAATTAATCTCCAACAACTGAATTGAGATTTTTAAAAGTCCCTTTCTCCTCTTAGTACCACTGGGGTCAAATTGACCCTATAAGCACATTTCAAATACATATCACGGTTATTTTCAAAATTTATGACTCTATTTCTCTACGTTGCTTGTATGCAATTACATATGATTCAGTTTTACATTTATAACATATTAAAATATATTCATGGGCTCTGCATAGAGTACCACTGGGGTCAGCATGACCCCAGTCTAAATTTTTGTTTTGTTTCTTGAATGTAACATTATGAAAACAGAATGATGAATATTATGTTGAATACATGTTGTACAAAACACCTGCAACAATGAAACTAACATTTCCCACTTATTATTTATACCCTTTGTTTCCGTTTCTTGCCTCAGATGTTGTTGTGTATTGCCTCAGCATGTGCAAGAACTACATTATGACTAGAAAACAGTTGAATAGTGCTGAAATACAAGCAATTTTGAATGAAGAAAGCAAATAGGAGATACACTATCTGATGACAATGAATAGATTGATGCTATTATTTCTGGAGGTAATGAATCAACCAAAGATTCTGATGGAGTTGGAGATTTGGAAACTCTGCTTGCCAAAGTTGTGACATCTAATAAAACATGTTCCCACATACAAGTATGCACCACAAAATGAACTGGAGAACGATGAATACAAATCATACTGGAACAGAACCATTATAACAGATAAAACACCACCACCTAACAAACCTGACATCATGCTCACCAATAAAAAGAAGAAATTAACTCAACTAAGTGAAATATCCATACCCAATACAACAAATATACAGAAGAAAACAGGAAAAGGAAACAGAAAAAATTGAAAAATACATCCAACTGGATGAGGAAGTCGAGGACATGTGGCATCAGGATAAAGTTGACATTATACCAATTATACTATAAACTACAGGAGTCATACCACATAATATCCACCAGTACATCAACACAATACAGCTACATCCAAATGTATATATAAAACTACAGAAATCTGTAATTATTGATACATGTTCAATTACCAGAGACTTCCTAAATGCAATGTAAGATATACTGTACAGTTAAAAGGAAGTAACGCTTGATCAAGGTCCACGTCACTTTCCATTTTTAACCAGACATAACATCTGAGAAAGGAAAGAAATAATAATAATAATATGTAAATAACAATAATAATAATAATATGTAAGTACATATGTAAAATAATAATCCCATTGTTTTTCAGGTCAAGAAATGGAAATGATACATGGAGAAAAAAATTCTGTTAGATTACATGGGAAACAGCCAGTATGAAATGTTTGAAGACAGCTCCAGGTCACATGAGGCATACTGTAAGGAATGTCAATACTTTGCAATCAGTATTTGAGTTATTTATGAAGCCCAGCATTTTCCAGATTATTTTATAGTGGACCAACAAAGAAGGTAACATTACTTTTAGTACCAAATGGACAGATCTTTGTAGAGAAGACTTTGTCATTCCTACAAGAATAGGCAGGCCAAGAAAGCATTCAAGGGTCACAATGAGGGCATAGTGAATTCATGGAATGAGGAGCATGGTCGACTTATTTCCAATAGTTCTATGGCTAGGAATAACTTTTCAGAAATATCACGCTGTATTTGGTTTGATGATTCTCAGCACTCATGACAGAATCATAGTCCTGATAAATTGGCTCATATAAGGGATTTATTCGAACACTGGGTAAGCACATTACAGGATGCATGCACGAGAATATTGCAGTTGATGAACAACTGGTAACTTTTAGGGGTAAGTGTCCATTTTGCCAGTACATCCCCTCAAAACCTGGAAAGTATGGTATAAAGATATGGGCTGCATGTGACAGCACTAATAATTCTGTCACACACCTGCAGATGTACACAGGAATGGGAAAAGGCCAGCTTTGAGAAATAAATTAGGGAAAAAGAGTAGTGTCAAGAATTGACAGATCATTTGACCAAGAGTGGTAAAAGTATCACAATAGATAATTTCTTTACAAGTTTGGAGTTGGAAAAGGAACTAGAACAAAAACAAATGACTCTGCTAGAAATGCCAAGAAAAAGTTATCGTGAACTATCTGCAGAATTTATCGAAGCAAGCGGAAGAACTGCAGTTTCATGTCTCCTTGGATATGGCAATCAGCTACAATAGTCTCCTATTGCCCAAGAAATGGTAAGATAATGGCATTTCAGAGAGGAGATAGGTGACAGTGAAGCAGCAAAACCTGTTATAATCCTAGATTATAATGCAACTAAGTCAGGTGTGGACACAATGGACAAGTTAGTCAGGACCTACACCACAAAACATATGACAAGAAAATGGCCTATGGTAATTTTTTATAATATTTTGGATATTAGTGGCCTAAATGCTTTCATAATTTGGCTGGACTTAAATTGTGACTGGAATAAAAAGTAAAACTGCAAAAAAAGAGAACTTATTCTGGACCTGGGAACATGTTTAGTACAGAACAACAAAAGTCAGCACAGCAAAGCTTCTCTTCCTCATCCTCCTCCTTCAGCAGAAGTACATATGGGGGCAAAACATGGTTGATGCTCTCTGTGCATATATTCAGTGGATAGACAACAGTCAGAAACATGTAGAAGATGCTTCTCGTTTGTCTGTAACCAACATTCAGAGATTATTTTAAATGGAGAGTATTTCTTTGTTTTAAATGTAAGGATCTATAGGACTAAGGATTAAGACAAGATCTGTAAGTGCTTATATACATTACTTACCTGGTTCAGTCAGTAATGTCAGTTCATTGAAATAGATAAAATACGGCCAATATATCCTGTGTTAATTACTTTGGGTCATATTGACCCCAGCAGTACTGAGTATAACAAAAAAATTCTGGTAGTAGGAGGGTGGAGTTGTAGCCAATAGTAAAATAAATAACCTGTAAAAATTCAACTTCCAAGCTCAAATACTTTCTGAGAAAACATTTAATTTATAAGCACTATTCTACCATTGGAAAGGTAGGGCTTTTCAAAGCAACTTAACCTGGTTGTGACATTGATAACTCAGTTGATTCATGATGTCATTAGTGATAGCTGCACCAAAGCCTGCAAATATTTAAATGAAAATTTACAGTGATGTATGAAATAAAAAGTACATAGTTCAAGCATTTAACACTGTGATTAGGAAAAATCATAATTTGGTGCAAAATATGAACTTAAATTGAGCCTGGTGTAACACTGTCAATACCAGATTGCTGCAGTTGGCAGCAGTCAAAATCATGAAAATTATAGACTTTTACCAATATCTGTTAAGGTGAACTATTGGGTTGAGCAATGAGTCAACAAGAGAGGCCACTGCCACCTATGTTGGAGGCAGCCGTGGGTGGAGTATTAGGCATGGTGCTGCTGCAATTATATATGGTTGGAACACCAGCATCAGTGTTCATCACAGGTGCAGACAGTAAACGTAAGTTCGAACAAGGTGAAGAGGGCATTACTTGTGCTCATGGAAGAGGCCAACAGGCAACTGGAGCACAAATTGTTGAAAAAGTTACGCTTCGTATGGCTGAGAATTTTGGATGCAGTGTGTGTGATCTTGAAGCTGTGTACAAGCTATTGAAGATGAGTAGAGTGGGGGAGATAGCCAAGATCACATCTGAGATGTTTTGTGCTGCAGTAAAGCAATTTGTAGGGCAGTTACAGGCTGTCATCAATGCAGATGGTTGTTAGTTTGAGTAAAGTTTGTGCCTTGGAATATAAACATGGTATGCAATTACATGAGGGTCCCCTCAAATATCAGAAGTTTAATTATAACCACTGTGCACAGTATAAAAAAGTAGAATCCTAGCCTACTTCTATGGTGTAAGCATGAACTTGCTCCTACACCTGTCAATTGCTCTCCCTGAGAGGTAATTTCCTGCAGCCTCCTTACTGTGAAATACTCAACCTAGTAACAAATTTTGTTCGTAAATCAAACAGTCATAATTTTGATAAAATTCAGTGGTGTCATATAGAATCAAATGTCTTCAGGAAGTTAAGAAATGCTGCATCCACATCATTTCCTCAATTGGTGGCTTTCATATTTTCTGTGAGAAAAGCTTAATTTTATTTTTGTATGACGTGGTGTTGCAGGCCATTCAGTTAGAATCTAGGACATAATTCTGTTCAATGCACTTCATTATGTTTGATTTTAGAATACAAAGTGTAACTAAAATAATCATAGGAGATCAAAAAGAATCACAACTGTCTACATTATCCAAAATATGTCCATGAACAACATACTGTTGCAAAAAGCAAACTGTCAAGTTTTATATGGTTCCCACTATGTAGAAGCAGTGTGTGTCCACATCAGTTCTAGTAAAAATGGTGTTGGGATGGCAGGAAATGTTTTGTGTTCTATGTTATGCACAGTGCAGGTCAGTAATAACCATTCTGTGTGATTTTCATACTAGGTATGGTGGGAATTCTCCTACAGCACGGAGCATTAGACGATGTCATGAACAATTCCAAGAAGAAGGTTGTTATTGTAAAGGCAAATCACTGGGCCATCCTTGAGGGTCTGACACAGATGTCGAATGCATCCACCATAGCTTTGTAAGGAGGCTGCAGAAATCAGTTAAACATATAGCTCGACAGCTCAACATGCCCCCAATGTCTGCTCTGCAAGCTCTTCATGAAGGTGCAAACAACAATGTTGGCAGGATGGAGGTTGACTGTTTCCTTCTATGCTCAGTGTCTAGTGACAGGACAACATTCCATTTAAATGGAAAGGTGAACCATCATAATGATACTGTTACAGGAAGTACATATCTCAATATGCTTGAGAACTTTCCTTTCCCACAGTTGGAGGCTGATTTGAATGACTTCTTTTACCAACATGATGGTAAGAATCCCCACTGGTGCTGTGCTGTGCAGTGTGGTGGTGGTGGTGGTGGTGGTGGTGGTGGACGTTTAAAGGTCACATTGTGGTTTTCAACATATTCGAGAAAAACATATAGTTTCTAGGAAACACAATTCCCAGTGCACAATTACTATACATTAAATACCCTACAATAATGCACTCCCTTGGAACTACTACTTTTTACATTTAAGGCATTGGAAAAATTGCAAGTTATTTTTAATAACATTTCAGAAGTATAAAATTCGTAACTATTAAATGAAGTGGTTTAGCAACAAATATTATGTATTTGTACCAGTGCAGTGAAGTCATATTCAGGGAAAAACTGTGTTCTGTGAGTGTAACAGGGTGAAGTGGCCATGTCAGAACGTAGTAGTGAGAGGGGAAGTATGTTGCCATATTGGGGGTGTGCAGTTCCCTCTTCCATAGGCCTGCATGTGGACAAAATCTCTATAAATCTTTGCACTGCCAGAGGAAAATTGATTATCAGTCATCCTGTATGGCAGCTGTAATGTTCTTCCACGAAATGCAGCTTCCCCCATTAAAAGTGTTGCTCTTTTATGTCTACAGACAAACCATACCTCCCCAGAATTTGGTCCTGATTTCTTATTTGTGGTTGCTAAGTGAGCTGTCATGTAAAAAAGCTCAACAGCTGGAGCTGTCAACTGTCTACCACAATGAAGAACCTGCACCCAGTGTAACATGCCATCTCTATGTATTACACAGTGTCAATTTTGTGCCTCCTACCACTGCCTGGTGTATTTTTTGCTGTGTGAGGGGGTTGTATGCATCACACCAGCTGTAACTTTCCGAACAAATGAGGAGGTCCAGAGGCTTAGATTCTCCACCTCTGCATTAGGTTGCCATGGCATAAAACTTCACATATTTTGACATAATTCAAACAACACATTACAGCAGATTGCTGTTCTCAAGTCATTCTGTGAGTGCCAGCAATTCCTGAATGGAAGAAATTTGTTTGTAATAGAACTGTAGAGAAAATTCTGGGAAGGTATATCTGCCTGTAAACGGGCAAGAGCAGCACTTGCCATACAGGATGACAAAGAATCAATTTACCTGATGGCAGTACAGAACAGTGTGCAGAGATGTATGTAGATCCTGCCCATAGTATTTATTGTTTTGCTATTAATAAAATCAGTCCCATATAACATGTAGTGTCCATGTACTTCATGGAAACAGATAACTCCAGACACATCTACACACAGTGTCACTGGTGATTTGTACGTCGAGTTGTGGAGTGTAGATACAGCTTTCTGAAATGACCTGTGGTTGTTTCTTGTGATGTAGTGGGGTATGCAGATTGGGGAATCACCTGCTTGACCTTAAATTTGAAGGCTTGTGAATGAGCAAACTGCACACCCACAATCTGGTAGTGTACCTCTTCCCACACTACCACCTTCACACTTCTCCATCTCCATCCTGATGCATGCTGGAACACAATACATTTCCCTTAACTCTTTCTCAGCTGTGGGCACATATACACATCCTGCTATGCCATTTCCTAGTTTCTGTGGAATCATGTACTTGCACACTCAGGTTCTCCTACAAAGCTGTGGATCACTGAATGTGCCCTAACCTGCTGTCATCTCACTGCTGTGGATAAGTTAATTCTGTATCTTGAAAAATAAAAAAGTTACAAGTATTTATTGTACAATGTATGAGTCTCATTGTGTGTGATCATTTGCAAAAAACCTTGCTTCAGTATATTGAATCATTTGAAATAAGATGACTGTTAGGACCACACAATTTGCGATGTACAAGGATATGAATAGGCATGTTGCATGTGAAGGTCTTCCAGATATAAAACTTAATAACTAGAGAACAAAATGAAATAAGTATTCTCCAGAATTTTAAATAAAATCTCAGTATCTTAGCCCATACACTGTAGTGAATGTAATGTTGATAAGATCAACCATACACAAAATATGCAGTGAAATTCTACTTCTATAAACTCTTTAAAATTTAATTCAATGTTTTACTTAATTTGTTGCATCACAATATGACGGATAATGAAAAGGAACACAGTTCTTTATAGAGTGTAGGTATCAGACTGTAAGATGTATAAAAGTCATTTTTTTTTCACCTAATATTTTTCAAAAAGTTGGATACGTATTTCATATTAGCCAGAATGCTGTCTCTCAGCACAGGCACCAGCATTTGTTGAGCAGTGAAGCCAAAACAAAAGTTGTCTCATCACAGAATACAAAGACTACATCTCTAGCAGTGAGAGGATTAATACTGCTCCACTGCACTTAGATGGCATATACGCATTAAATATTTATTCCTACATCCACTTCATTTAATATTAAACATTAGTGTTTCACCCTTAGAACACTATACTAAGTTTACAAGTAAATCAAGTGAAAGTAAATGCACATGTTCCAAGTCTTAATTTAAGCTTTTCTGTCATCCTCTGTAGCATTTGAAGATAGCCTTTCAAGGCCAAAACCAGTTAAGATTGTGTCATAAAGTGATAGTGGGGCATGGAAAAATTCTGGATTATTAATTTTAGTAAGGTATTTTTTTTTTTTTTGACACAATGTGGAAACTGCTAATCCTAGAGAAAAATGAATAGGACCTTTTTGTAGCAAATTTAATGTTTTTTTTTATTACTGGTCAGCATGTTCACTAGAAGTAGAGTTATTGAAGGAAAATATAGAAAAGTAAACATAGTATTCCCCAACCAACCTTTCCATCAGATGCTCACCACCACTGGTGGGGATTTTAAATCTATATGCTGTTTATATCACTCCCTCCTAGTACAGTACAAAATTTTGTGAGTACATTAATTGTTCCCCTAATTTTTCTTTGTTGACTGGACTATACACTCAAATACCATTTCTGTGCAATCCTTTAATGTATGTGTGCTAACTTCATTGCCACTGTTGTCATTGGTGTATGAGCAGAATTAGTGTCTTCATGAGAAATCATTAAGTATATTCTGCTACGGTGGGCACTGAAGACCCCCCCCCCCCCCCCCCCCCCACATCATGAACCATGGTCCTTGTCTAGGTGGCGAGGCTTAGGTACCTTAGCAATAGAAAGAGGTCAGATTAATCCATGGTTGCTGAACGAGAAGAGTTCCCTTTCAAGTTGTTGCATGGGAAACAGTCTACATAACCAGATCATTCAATCATATGAATTCAGCCTGCATGTCCTGGATGTTCTGATACTGTAAGTGTGTGAAAGTGAGGGAAAATTAGAGCCAATACTTCTCCTGTAAGCATGCAGGTCTACTGCATGACCTAATGACAGGGCATCCTATTGATAAAATATTCTGCAGGTAAAATAGTCCACCCTCCCCCCCCCCCCCTCCTCACCATTCCCCCCCCCCCCCCCCCAAAAAAAAAAAAAAAAAAAAAAAAAAAAATTTAAAAGATTGGATTTCCAGGTAGGGACTGCTAATGAGAATGTCATGTTGAGAAAAAAGGGAACTGTCAGTCTAAGAGTTGGTGTATGGATTGTTTGGGCCTTAATTCAGGTTGTGACATTACAGAATTTAAAAATGTAAATAAGGGGTATGTTAAAGCTAGAAGTAATGGGAATTCGTGAAGTGCTGTGGCAAGGAGGACATGACTAACTTTTGGTCAGGTTGGTTCAGAGTTCATTAACACGCTATTAAATAAGGATAGTCCACAAGTAGGCTTAAAGCCTTCTCCACTAGCAGAAAAATACCTTCAGTCAGCTTCAGAAATATATGTTATTTTGAATCAGTTGACCAACAATGTTAATGAAATGTTACTTTAAAAAATTAATGGCTAGATTTCTGAAAAGAATGTTGTATGTGACACAGTGTCATTTGAGGCAAGCAGATGATAAAATGGAAGTATATGATGCACGGGTTTTATATTTTGTAAACTAGTAATGAAAAGGAAACTAGTACACTATTTAACTACGGCATGGTACAAGGAAAAGTTGTTACAATTTCATGTAGTTGATGATGTGTTCTCTTTATGATAATGAAGACAAGACATCTTAATAGAAATTCTAAAAAATGCATGTAATTCTTCAGCTATGGTGTTTAATGAGCTCGCTGTATGTACGAATGACATTTCATTCATTCAGATAGAGATGAGTTCAGACGTCTGTGTGCTGATGTATTTTAAGAATTACTGGTGTGGCTAATTGAGTCCTCACCACTTGCTCTAGCTTATAAAGAAGCACATGGGAAAGAAAGAACAAACACATCTGTATGGCAGCAAGGAGTAAGTAATTGAAGTAATTGTGGATACATCACATCTGAATCATCATCAGATGAGAGAACTACAGATAATGGTTAGGTAGATGGGACAAAGGCCTCATCATCCCTTGACATTTCATCATGCTCATGGTTCTATAAGGGTGATTCAAATGAAAACCTTAAAGGCCTTATAATATTTGTACTTGGAACAGTGAACAAAACATTTACATGTATTTTTCAATGTAGTCTCCCTGCTATTGAAAGCATGTATTCCGCAAATGTGGAAGTGTATAGATATTATGATGAAATAATTATATTGGCCATGCATGTAGCCAGTTGTGCTCTATGGTTTTGATCTATTCATCATTTATGAAATACTTGCCTGCCATTGTATTCCAGAGATGTGGAAGTGTATAGATGTTACGATGAAATAATTATTTTGGCCATGTGTGTAGCCAGTTGTGCACTATGGATTTGATCTATTCATCATTTCTGAAATACTTCCCTGCCATTGCTTGTGAGAGTGCATCAGACAGATGAGTCTCTAGGAGTGATGTCTGGTGAATGAGGAGCATGTACGGCACATTCAAATTTTATTTCTTAATAGTCTAAACTGTCTTATGGGCTGTATGCAAATGGGCATTGTCATTCTGTAGCAATATTCCAGAAGTCAAAAATCCTCATCATTTACTACTGATTGCAGAGTGAAGTTAATTTATCAGAATGTCTGAATAAGTAGCTCTAGTTAACGTCACTCCACTACCCACATAATGCTCTAAAATTACTCCATTTGCATTTCAGCTGAGAATGAGCATGATTTTTTCCAGCAGACAGCTGAGTATGGATTTCTTATAGTTTTGGGGATGAGATGTGACACCGTTCCTTGTTTGAATTTTTTGTTTCTGACTGGCAAAATTGGACCCAAGTGTCATTGCTTGTCATTTTTTTTTCCCAGAAATGAGTCACCTTCAATGTAGAAATGATGCAAAAGTTCTTCATAGGCATTGTTGTGATGCTCTTTTGATTCAGCAATCAGCTGATATGGCATCCATCTTGAAAACATCTTATCAAAGTGCAGTACATTGTGAACAGTATTCTGTGTTTAACTAATATTAATCTTCAAACTTGTAGCAATTTTTTTCAGAGTTAGGCATCCATTATCCTTTGAAAGCTCCTCCTCTAATAAAATGTTCCTGTCCATCACTACACAGTAAGTGAGCACTGGTCTGGGGCATCTTCAACAGAAATTAGACCATTTTTTAAACATCCTAAGTCATTCATACACTTGCTGCAATGACGAACACCACTGCATTGCACTGTCATCCTGCAGGAATTTCAATTGATTTAACACCTTCACTACAGAAAATGTGCATCACAGATTGTTGCTCATTTGCAGTGCATGTTGACAGAGGGGTGGCCATCTTGTTGTGGATGGTGCTGCCTTCTGTCAGTCTTTCTGAACCCCAAGGAACACTACTGCCACCTACCAACCCTGGTACACACCTTCCCAAAATTTTGTTGAACATAAAAGGTTTCCCTTTCAATCATCCTCATATTTTGTATCCCTAAAGATTGTTACACCCATTTCTCTGTACATATTCCCACTGTCACACATTGATACTATAGCCAGAGGATGCTACATATTTCCATTTTGTGAAGTGCACAATTTTTACACTGCAAAAATTTAAAACAAGTTGCCAAGCTGTATACTGCCTTCAGTTATTTTCAAGGTCTGACTGAATATTTGGGCAGCTTCTTGTAGACAATACTTCATTACAGATAATGGCATCATCCACAAGAAGCCTGAGGTTACTAATGTCAATGAGGCCATTAATGTACAATATGAACTACGAGGGTCCCAAAACATTTTCCTAGCTCACACCTGAATTCACGTCTAAATATTTCAATAACTCTGCATCTGAGTAACTTGCTGTGTGCTTCCTATCAAGGAATCCTCAATCCAGTCATAAATTTTGCTTTAGTTTCAAAAGTACGACCATTGGAGAATAAGTGTAGATGTTGTACCGAGTCTTACAGGTTTCTGAAATGGAGAAGTACTGCATCTACGTGTCTTGATTGACTTGTAGCTTTCAGTATGTCAAGTAAGAAACAGGTGAGTTGGATACCATTTGATCAATGCTACTGATTTTCATGGAGGAAGTAATTATGTTACAGATACTTCCTTACATTTGAGATCAGAATATGTTCTAAGATTCTACAACAAAAAGAAAAAAGTTGAGCAAGCTGTGATGGAGACTGAGGAGAAAATTGGAAAGGGGATTGAAGTTCAGGGTGAATAAATACAAACTATGAGGTTTACAGATGACATTACAGTAATCAGATGGCAGTGCACATGGGGGTGCAATTGAGTGCTGTGGGCAGTGTCTTGAGAAGAAGAACACCAACAAAAGCAAAACAAGGTAATGGAATATAGGCAAATCAAATCAGGGGACTATGTTAGGAAATGATATTACAAGTAAAGTGAGTTTTGCTATTTGGACAGTGAAATGGCTTTCAAAGTAGAGGGGTGATCAAATGCAGATTGGTAATAGCAGGAATAATTTTTATAAAGAACGGTGTACAGAATGGGCATATGGGCAGGTGGTGGGTCGTTATGGAATAATAGGGTAATTTTTAGAGAAAGGCCATTTATTGGCTAAAGCATGTTGAAAGGGGCTACATAAGCCTAGGGAGGTGAAGGCGCTTGTCTGGCTCATCCTTTACATGCCTCCCCCTTCCGTGAGAGTGGAGAAGGAATGTGAATTTGCTCAATGTAATTATTATTTGAATGTAAACAAATTTAGCTTGCAGAACAAAGTCAACATCACTTCATTAAGAATGGCAGTCATGGAAGACGGCAGGGGTCTTAACCTATGGGAGGGTGCAGAGACTCTAAAGACCTCCTAGGGGTCACAAAGGGACTTACAATGTCAAAATATTTGTGTATACAAGAACCACCATAAAACATCAAAACATCATAAAACATCAAAACAAAATTAGAACAGAACATAAATGTGTATGAGGTAAATATGTGAACTGTTCTTGTTGTTAAGATGAAGTGAAAGTGTCTCTTTTGGCTTTTGTTTAAATAAGTTGAAAATGTAGACATAACCACTGATGAGTCACTGTGGGGGCGGGTAACGCGAGGCGGCGTGGTGTGTTGTCCTCTGTGAGCAGCGTGCAGGCTGCCATTGGGAAGGGGACGTGGCTGTGTGCAGGTCCGTGCACTGGAGCTCAGCACAGGAGGGGTATGAGGTGAGGTCCACATGTTTCAAGCACAGTTGGAAAGGGAGTTGTCACTAAGGGAACACTTAACTACACTACACTAGTTTTTCCACATTAGTTGATATCAGAGTTGCACTCTTAAAACTAAGGGATGGCACATGCCTGATAGTTCCTTCTCTTTCTCCTTATGTCCATATCA
The DNA here is from genome assembly GCF_021461395.2 of Schistocerca americana. Lineage (NCBI taxonomy): Eukaryota > Metazoa > Arthropoda > Insecta > Orthoptera > Acrididae > Schistocerca > Schistocerca americana. Next base: position 67,243,116 of record NC_060121.1, read on the forward strand.
GGATAATAATAACAATGACCGGGGTTACCGTGGCACTGGGTATAATGGTTGTATAGTGCTCAGTGGTGGTTTGCCATTCATTTAGGTGTGCCAACAGGCGAACGTAAGAAATTTGTCTTTTTCATGTTTTATGAGGTTGTCAGTGGATGCTAAAAGGTGATCATTTGATATATTAGACAAAACTGGAACGATAGTTTGACAAGGGAATCATGAATGAGCTTTCAGGTATAAAAACATAAGAAAAGGGGTGCAAATGCTAAGTGAGTAAGCCATAGTGGCATGAAAGGTTATTAATGGTGTTTGACAGGAACCGTTTGCTGAAGATCTGTGCAGACACTATGTCAGAGCAGCACCTGACGGCAAGGCCGAATCTCGTGCTACCTCAGGAAGGCGCACGGCAGATAACTTCGAAGGGCAGCACCGCGTCAGAGCTGCAGGGTGCACGTGCGCGGCGCAGGAAGCAAGCGTCAGGTTTAAGAGTGAGAGAGAGAGATGAAGCTTACCGATGCTGTTCACTGCATTGTCTGTATTTTACACTCTGTCCACATGTTCTTGGGCTCCTGCGCCAGATGAGCATATTTATGTGCTTCAAAGTGACGAACATTAATGTCACAAAAAGAGGTATAGCATTACTAAATAAAGGGGAATAGGTATATGTAATCGATATGGTTTATTCACTGATGACCAACAAGTTAGAAGTGGGATTATGAGTGACATTAAGCTAGATGATTTGTTACAGTGGGTTCTGTTTAAAATTACATTATGCCACAGTAAATTGGTTCATAAGTGACAGATACGTCACAATGCCATAACAAAGATCTTATGATATCCATTTTAGCTGAAACATAATTTTTACATAAACATGAAAATATAAAAATGAAGTACACAAATATCATTAAATTACTGAAATAAGTAAAGAAAGTTAAATGCCTCCTTGGACTGACCCTAACGTGTAATAACGTTCACATTATGAGAAGAAGTTTGTCATGTATCAATGTATTTGCTAAAAACCACGAAGTGAGATTGACAAAGAAAAATGACATCAGTTTGGTGCAGGTGGGGTGTAGATTGTGTTGTTGATGTCAACACTGTTGTTAACGAGAGGAGAAAAATAAAACATGACGAGAATCTAGAGATGTCCATATTGGACACAGAAAGTGTAAGGAATTGGATTAGAAAAGACTAAGCTGAGTGTAATTTCTGAAAGACTTTTCCATTATGAAGGTGTAGTGCACAGCGCATCGTTGACACGACATTATCGCCTACTTAATTTTGTATATGACAAAGATGCGATTCGAAAATAGTTCCTACACACTTCTTCATAAAACTCGGTATTTCTTACATTAAAAAAACTTAACTTTGCGACCAAATTCGCCGTCTTTATTCTCTCAACATCTTGCGAATAAACTCGCCGTCTGTATAACTTCTTTGTGCTGGCTTCCTCGGGCCCAGCTGGTTGCATAAAATGCCGTCTATCCTTGGTTACATCATAGCGTCCTGGGACACATCATACAGTTAAAAGCTACTATTTCAATAGTCGGTATTCCTTCAGAAAATACAACAGGAGAACAGTGTCAAAGAAAGCTCAAGGTTTTGAACAGATCTTTCCATTTACTGGCGGTTTAGCTGTAGGCTAGACGCGGTTTGCGTCTGATGTTGCCTGATCAGCTGTCCTCGGAGAGCACGGAACACTGCTCGTGTGAACTCTTCTTCGACATGGTATTACTAGGCCTGTGCTGCAGAAAAGTTGGTGTGCTGAACTTCCGGTTAGTGGGCCGAGCCGCACGATATCGCTCTGTGAGAGCGTGGCGACCGGAAGTTGTGGTTGCGATAAGCGCTACTGGGGTCCAGCTGGGCCGCAGCATGCAGCGTCATTCGCTCTGCGAACATCAAGGAGTGCGGACGCATAGCTCTGGGTGTATCGCTGGGTGTTGGCTTGCTAAGTTCACTTGTGTTAACATGCCACAGCAATGCCTCTGCGACGTGGTTACCGTCGTCGCCGGTGGCACAGTGTACCAGTGTATCTGCGCTGAATAGCTTTGTGTCTGTTTCAAGTTGACAGATGAAAGGGGGCAGGATAGACTATGCCGCAAAACTGAAAAGTGAAGAAATGGCACAGATAGCTAATTGTCCGAACGAGAGCTAACCACATCACATAAGGTATGTGCCCTTGCAGGTGGTACATGACATTTCAACGGTTGTTCTGTTGATAGTGGCAAGATGAAAGTGAGTAGAACGGAAAAGTGAAGGAATAACACAGACAGCTAAGGGTCCGCGAGGGTGCCACCCACATCACGAAAGGTACATTCCTTTGCGGGTGGTGTGTGACTCTTCAAGGGTTGTTCTGTTGGCAGTGGAAAGATGAAAGTGGGTAGAGCAGACTATGTCCCGAAACGGAAAAGTGAAGGAACGACACAGACAGCTATGTGGACGGGCGGGTGCCACCCATGTCATGTAAGGTACATGCCCTTGCGTGTGGTGCATGACTCTTCAAGGATTTTTCTGTTGATAGTGGGAAGATGAAAGTGGGTACAACACACTGTGTTGCGATACGGAAGACTAAAGGAATGACACAGACAGCTAAGGGTCCTCGTGGGTGCCACCTGCGTCACATAAGGTACGTCCCTTGACGGTGGTGTATGACTCTTCAAGGATTGATCTGTTGATCGTGGACAGATGTAAGTGGGTAGAAAGACTATGTCCCGAAACGGAAAAGTGAAGGAACGACACAGACAGCTAAGGGTCCGCACACGTGCCACCCGCATTACGTAAGGTATGTGCCCTTGTGGGTGGTGCATGACTCTTCAAGGGTTGTTCTGTTGATAGTGGAAATTTGAATGTGGGTGTAACAGACTATGTACAGAAATGGAATAGTGAACCTCCACTTCCCATTCCTCAACAGGAATGGAAAGGGGAGGTTGGCAAAGCTTATAGAAGACAGCATAGCTGGGGGTGGTGGGATCACTCATGGGAAAATTCCTGTACTAGTGGGTGTTAGAGCTGCACCTTTTTTTAGACTGAAGTCAGCTGATAGGTATTCCTGCTTAAGGGAAGTCTCTCTAACAAAGAAACCACTTTCGACAAATCTTAGGTATCTGAGTAATGAGGGAATTAGTATATTTCATCAAAATATACAAGGTATTAGAGATAAAGTTAGTGAAATGTTCATAGATGTTGACTCTGAAATTATTGGTATATCTGAACACTTCTTAAATAAGGAGATAATTCAGAGGCTTCTTTTGCCAGGATACAGGTTGGCTGGCAGCTTTTCTAGGAGCTCTTTGCGGTGTGGGGGAGTAGCCATGTGTGTGAAAAACGGCATCCCATTTGAGTCAATTGATGTTTCAAAGTATTGCACTGAAAAGGTGTTTGAATGTTGTGCAGGTGTGGTTAAATTTAACGGAGCTAAATTTCTAACTGTTGTAATTTATAGATTCCCAGACTCCGATTTCACAACATTTTTGCTAAGGCTAGACGAGGTTCTTGGTTCACTTTATAGGAAATACAAAAAGTTAGTTATATGTGGTGACTTCAATACTAATTGTATAAGTGATTGCGCAAGGAAGCTGATGCTGGTAGTCCTCCTTAATTCATATACTCTTATGCAAACCATATTATTTCCAACGAGAGTGCAAGCGAACAGTAGAACAACCATAGACAACATTTTTGTTCATTCCTCATTACTAGAAGGGCATTCTGTTAGCAAAAAGGTGAATGGCCTTTCAGATCATGATGCACAAATTTTAACTCTAAAAGATTTTTGTGCTGCAACACGTGTTAAATATAGTCATCAGCTGTTTAGGAAAGCTGATCCAGTTGCTGTAGAGCTTTTGTAAACCTTATCAAGGAACAATAGTGGCAAGATGTTTATAGCATTGATACAATAGATGATAAATATAATGCTTTTCTCAAGACTTTTCTCATGCTCTTTGAAAGTTGCTTTCCGTTAGAACGTTCAAAACAGGGCACTAGCACAAACAGGCAGCCTGGGTGGTTGACTAGAGGGATAAGAATATCTTGTAGAACAGAGTGGTAATTATATCAAAATGTTAGAAACAGTCAAAATCTAAATGCAGCAGCCAATTACAAACAATATTGTAAGGTGCTTAAAAATGTTATTAGGAAGGCAAAAACTATGTGGTATACAGATAGAATAGCTAAGTCTCAGGATAAAATTAAAACCACATGGTCAGTCGTAAAGGAAGTGGCTAGTCTGCAGAGACAGGTTGAGGATATAGAATCAGTGCGTAGTGGGAATGTCCATGCTTCTAATAAGTCGCATATATGTACAGTATTTAATAATCACTTTCTAAGAATAGCATGTGAACTAAATAGAAACCTGGTCCCAACAGGGAATCATATAGTGCTCGTAGGAAAAAGTGTTACGAGACTGTTACCTGAAATGCTCCTCCATGATACTGACAAGAGGGAGATTGAGTTAATAATTAAATCACTAAAGACCAAGAACACTCATGGATGTGATGGGGTATCTAGCAGAATACTGAAGTATTGTTCTATGTATGTTAGCCCAGTACTTAGCCTTTAGGAGTGGTCGGTTTTGCTGACCAATTAAAGTACTCAGTAGTGAAGCCACTTTATAAAAAGGGAGACAGGGATAATGTTGACAATTATAGACCTATTTCTATGCTATCAGTGTTTGCGAAAGTTATCGAGAAGGTTGTATATACAAGGTTAATGGAGCATTTAAATTCACATAATTTGCTGTCAAATGTACAGTTTGGTTTTAGAAATGGTTTAACAACTGAAAATGCTATATTCTCTTTTCTCTGTGAAGTTTTGGATGGATTAAATAAAAGGTTGTGAATGCTAGGTGTTTTCTTTGATTTAACGAAGGCTTTTGACTGCGTTGACCACAAAATATTACTGCAGAAGTTGGACCATTGTGGAGTAAGGGGAGTAACTTACAATTGGTTTGCCTCTTACATGAAGAACAGAAAGCAGAACATAATTCTCCACAATATTGAGAGTGGTAGTGATGTTCAGTCCCAATGGGGCACTGTTAAGTGGGGCGTTCCCCAAGGGTCGGTGCTGGGGCCACTGCTGTTTCTTATTTATATAAATGATATGCCTTCTAGTATTATAGGTGATTCTAAAATATTTCTGTTTGCTGATGACACCAGCTTGATAGTGAAGGATCTTGTGTGTAATATTGAAACAGTATCATATAACGTAGTTCATGAAATAAGTTTGTGGCTTGTGGAAAATAATTTGATACTAAATCACAGAAAGACTTAGTTTTTACAGTTTCTAACTCCCAATTCAACAAGAACCGATATTTTGATCAGACAGAATGGGTGTATTATAAGCGAGATGGAATGGTTCAAGTTCATAGGCGTTCAGATAGATAGTAAGCTGTTGTGGAAAGCCCATGTTCAGGATCTTGTTCAGAAACTAAATGCAGCTTTATTTACCATTAGAACGGTATCTGAAATAAGTGACACTTCAACATGAAAAGTAGTCTACTTCGCATATTTTCATACGCTTATGTCGTATGGTATTATTTTTTAGGGTAATTCTTCTGATTCAAAAAGTGTATTTTTGGCTCAAAAACGGGCTGTTCGAGTGGTGTAAGTTCGAGAACCTCTTGTCAACACCTATTCAATAGTCTGGGAATTCTGACATTGCCCTCACAGTATGTATATTCTTTAATGTCGTTTCTTGTTAGCAATATTAGCTTATTCCCAAGAGTGAGCAGCTTTCACTCAGTTAATACTAGGCAGAAACCAAATCTGCATGTGGAATGCACTTCCTTGACCCTTGTGCAGAAAGGAGTGCACTATTCTGCTGCATCCATTTTCAATAAGCTACCACAAGAACTCAAAAATCTTAGCAGTAACCCAACCACCTTTAAGCCTACACTGAAGAGTTTCCTCATGACTCACTCGTTCTATTATGTTGAGGAGCTCCTGGAAGAGCTAAAAAATCAAGCAAATTCCAGTGTTACATTGTGGATTTTCTTTATTTAAATTTACGACTTGTCACCTGAATATATTTTTTTTTATATTTCATTTTATCTGTTTCTAATATCATGTCATATTTTCATGTATTGACTCGTTCCATCACCATGGAAACTTCTCCTTAATTTGGTCCCACGGAACAATAAATAAGTAAATAAGTAAAAAAATAAATAAAAAATGACACAGACACCTAAGGGTCTGTACGGGTGCCACACGCGTTATGTAAGGTACGTACCCTTGCGCGTGGTGATTGACTCTTCAAGGGTTGTTCTGTTGATAGTGGAAAGATGAAAGTGGGTAGAACAGACTGTGTCACGAAACAGCTGTATGTGTCCTTCCTTCACTTTTCTAAGTGTCAGCACATGTGCCAACAGCGTCACTTAGGGTACGTGCCCTTCCGGGTGGTGCATGACTCTTCAAGGCTGTTCTGTTAATAGTAGAAAGATGAAAGTGGGTAGAACCGATTATGTCCTGAAACAGAAAAGTGAAGGAAAGACACAGACAGCTAAGCGTCAGTGCGGGTGCCAACCGAAGCATGTAAGGTACGTGCCCTTGTGGGTGTTGCATAGCTCTGCAAGGTTTACTCTGTTGATACTGGAAAGATGAAATTGGGTAGAACAGACTATATCCTGAAGTGCAAAATTCTAGGAAAGACACAGACAATTAAGGGTTCACACAGTCGCCAACCACGTCATATAACGGACGTGCCCTTGTGGGTGGTGCATGACTCTTCAGGGGTTGTTCTGTTCATAGTGGAAAGATGAAAGTGAGTCGAACAGACTACATCCCAAAACGGAAAAGTGAATGAACGACACAGACCAATAAGCATCCGCACGAGAATCCAACTGCGTCACGTAAGGAGCGTGGCCTTTCGGGAAGTGCATTACTCTTCAAGGCGTTGGTCTGTTGATAGTCTGTTCTACCCACTTTCATCATTCCACTATGTCGAGAAACAGAAAAGTAAATGAATGTCACAGACAGCTAAGGGTCCACGCCAGTGCCCAGTGCCATATGCGTCACAAAAGGTATGTGCCCTTGCGTGTGGTGCATGTCTCTTCAAGGGTTATTCTGTTGATAGTGGAATGATGGAAGTGGGTAAGGTGGACTATGCCACAAAACTGAAAGGTGAAGAAATGGCACAGACAGCTGGGGTTTCCGCGCAATTGCCAGTCACGTCGTATAAGGTACGTGCCCCTGTGGGCGGTGCATGACTATCGTGTTGTGTTGAGAGAGGAAAGATGAAAATGAATAGGATGGACTATGTCACAAAACAGAATAGTGAAGAAATGACAGACAGTGAAGGGTCCGTTGGGTGACACATGCTTCACATAAGGAATGTGTCCTTGCGGGTGGCGCATGTCTCTTCAAGGGTTATTCTGTTGATAGTGGATAGATGAAAGTGGGTAAGATGGACTATGCCACAAAACTGAAAGGTGAAGAAATGGCACAGACAGCTAGAGTTTTCGCACAATTGCCAGCCACGCCGTACAAGGTACGTGCCCCTGCGGGCAGTGCATGACTATCATGTTTTCTGTTGAGAGAGGAAAGATGAAAATGGGTAGGATGGATAATGTCACAAAACAGAATAGTGATGATATGACACAGACAAATATGGGTCTGTGCAGATGCCACCTGCATCACGTAAGGTTTGTGCTCTTGTGGGTGGTGCATGTCCCTTCAAGGGTTATTGTGTTGATAGTGGAAAGATGAAAGTGGGTAAGATGGACTATGCAGCAAAACAGAAAGTGTGAAGAAATGGCACAGCCAGCTGCTGTTTCCGCACAATTGCCAGTCATGTCGTGAAAGGTACGTTCCCCTGCGGGTTGTGCATAACTTTCATGTGTTGTGTTGAGAGAGGAAAGATGAAAATGGGTGGGATGGACTATGTCACAAAACGGAAAAGTGTTGAAATGACACAGACAAATAAGGTTCAGCTCAGATTCCACCTGCATCACCCGAGGTACCTGCCCTTGCAGGTGGTGCATGTCTCTTCAAGGTTTTTTCTGTTGATAGTGGAAAGATGAAAGTGGGTGAGATGGACTATGCCACAAAACTGAAAGGTGTAGAAATGGCATAGACTGCTGGGGTTTCCGCGCAATTGCCAGTCACATCGTGTAAGGTATGTGCCCCTGCAGGTGGGGCATGTCTTTTATGTGTTGTGTTGAGAGGGGAAGGATGAAAGTGGGTAGGATGGACTATGTCACAAAACGGAAATGTGAAGAAATGACACAGACAGCGATGGGTCTGTTTGGGTGTCACCTGCATCATGTAAGGTGCATGGCGTTGCGGGTGGTGCATGTTTCTTCAAGGGTTATTCTGTTGATAGTGTAAAGATGAGAGTGGGTGAGGTGGACTATGCAGCAAAACTGAAAGGTGATGAAATGGCACTGACGGTTGGGGTTTCCACGCAATTGTCAGTCACGTCGTGTATGCTACATGCCCCTGCGGATGGCGCATGTCTTTTATGTGCTGTGTTGAGAGGGGAAAGATGAAACTGGGCAGGATGGACCATGTCACAAAACAGAAAAGTCAACAAATGACACAGACAATTAAGGGTCCACTCAGAAGCCACCTGTGTCATGTAACGTACATGCCCTTGCGTGTGGTGCATGTCTCTTCATAGGTTATTCTGTTGATAGTGGAAAGATGAAAGTGGGTAAGATGGACATGCCGCAAAACTGAAAGGTGAAGAAATGGCACAGACAGCTGGGGTTTCTGCGCAATTGCAAGTCATGTCGTTTAAGGTAGGTGCCCCTGCGGGTGGTGCATCACTTTCTTGTGTTGTGATGAGAGATTAAAGAGCAAAATGCGTAGCATGGTCTGTGTCACAAAACGGAAATGTGAACAAGTGACACAGACAGATAAGTGCCCCCTCAGATGCCACCTGCGTCACGTAAGGTACGTTCCCTTGCGTATTGTGCATGTCTCCTTAAGGGTTATTCTGTTGATAGTGTAAAGATGAGAGTGGGTGTGGTGGACTATGCAGCAAAACTGAAAGGTGAAGAAATGGGACTGACGGCTGGGGTTTCCGTGCAATTGCCAGTTACATCGTGTAAGGTACGTGCCCCAGCAGGTGGTGCATGCCTTTCATGTGTTGTGTTGAGAGAGGAAATATGAAAATGGGTAGGATGGTCTATGTCACAAAACGGAAAAGTGAAGAAATGAAACAGACAGATAAGAGACCAAGCAAATGCCTCCTGCGTCACCTAAGGTACGTGCTTTTGCGGCAGGTGCATGTCTCTTCAAGGTTTTTTCTGTTGATAGTGGAAAGATGAAAGTGGGTGAGATGGACTGTGCCGCAAAACTGATAGGTGAAGAAATGGCGCAGACGGCTGGGGTTTCCGCGCAATTGCCAGTCACGTCGTGTCAGGTACGTGCCCCTATGGGTGGTGCATGACACTTCAAGGGTTGTTCTGTTGATAGTGGAAAGGTTAAAGTGTGTAAGGTGGACTATCCCACAAAACTGAAAAGTGAAGAAATGGCACAGGCGGCTGGGGTTTCTGCCCGATTGGCACATCATGTAAGGTACATGCCCCTGTGGGTGGTGCATGATTCTTAATGTGTTGTAATGAGAGAGGAAAGATGAAAATGGGTAGGATGGACTATGTCTCAAAACAGGAAAGTGAAGAAATGACGCAGACAGCGATGGGTCAGTGAGGGTGCCACCTTCGTCACGTAAGGTACGTGTCCTTGCAAGTGGTGCATGACTCTTCAAGGTTTGTTCTCTTGATAGTAGAATGATGAATGTGGGTAGAATAGACTATGTCGTGAAACAGAAAAGTGAAAGAACGACACAGTCAGGTAAGGGTCCGTGCGTGTGCCAACCATGTCACGTAATGTTCGTGCCCTTGCAGGTGGTGCATGACTCTTTGAGGGTTGTTCTGTTAATAGTGGAAAGATGAAAGTGGGTATAACAGACTATGTCATGGAATGGAAAAGTGAAGGAATGACACAGATAGCTAAGGTTCTGCGCGTGTGCCAACCACATCACGTATGGTACGTTCCCTTGCGGGTGATGGATGACTCTTCAAGTGTTGTGATGAGAGAGGATAGATGAAAGTGGGTGGGATGGACTATGTCACAAAATGGATAAGTGAGGAAACCGCACAGAAAGCTAAGGGTCCATCGGTCGCCAGCCGCGTCACGTAAGGTACGTTCCCTTGCGTTTGTGGTTCTCTTGTTCATCCAACAGACTAGGTATATGGCGAAAGCTTGCTCGTTCTGTGGGTGTGATTCACTCTGTTTACGTTATCTATCATGGTGGTACGCATGTGGTATGTCCCTCCAAATAAACATTCAAATACAAATGAAAATAAAGCATGAATACATCCCAAATTACCCTTCCAAACAATTTATTGCCTAAGACATCATTATTACTAAACAATTAATTGACAGTACTCGGGAACTTATTCTAGCTTATTTGAAATCCAACAATGTGATTATCCTCATCAATCTAGTAACACAGTGACACATGGAATCACTAGGTTGATACAAATACTAAATTACTGGTGCTGGCAAAACTTTAGCAAAATTATCTAAATATTTGACAATAGCATAAATGAGACATGGACGAAATGAACAATAATAAAAGTAATACATCAACATAAGTAATTAGACATAGTCAATTGGACACAAGTAATTGGACATAAATAATTAGATGTAAGTTATTGGCAACTCGTCATGGTGATATAAGCGGTGGCACAACCGTAGCAGAAACAAAAATACAAATTATTATTTCCTTTGCACAATATTCCCTTACTCTCCAGTAACATTTTGTAGGAAAATGAATGCAAGTATCCCCTGGTATTCCTGTATGCTATCGTTTATATTTTCATACCAACTAATAGTCTTTGGTACTTTCATTAAGTAATGGGAATGTTGTGTGTATTGCTGTGGAATAGTGTCATGTGACTTAATACTTCCTTTAACAAGAGTCTGATCAAAAGTGATTTTGTGTCTCCTTCAATGAACAGACCAATAAATATTAAACATGTGACATGCTGTTTGCTGTGTTGATTTGTTTTTGCAAATATTTGTGATTATCAGTCACCCAGTCAATCATTCCAGTGTGTATTTGTTGTTCCTTTTGTTAATTCTCTCACCTACCTGCTTCCATATAATCATTATTGGTGGCTCGATGAAGTTAGTCGCATCTCGAAGACGTTGATATAACTTACCTGTTGGTGCTTTGGTTTTTAATAAAATTAGAGTTCATTTGCCATATATAAAGTTTGCCGGGAGCAAAGTAAGTTCCTTACTATTGAAAATATGCATAAAGTTATTCAAAGGGTTCATTATATAATGGTTAAGTATTTCTGTGTTGAGATTCAGTGGAGCTTGAGGTGCTAAGGTGCAACACGCGTTGTGCTCGTGAGATTGTTAAGTTGCTGACAGCACAGCTGACAGTAGGGCTGCGTCCGGTTTCACTGGCTCTTCGGCTGAACTGGCATTCATGTTGGATCTGTCCTCTTGCTGCACATGGAGTTTAGTCTCTCAATACTGTCACAAAACTTCCTTCCAGTGTCATGTTGTTCACGACAGTTATGCATGTGGATGTTCTTTTCTAAGAGACTCTAATAACTTCAATCGCTAAAGGTCACAGAACTATTGGGTTCCAATTATTTTACTTAAGTTTTCTGTTCTTCTAAAATTTAGGTAATTGGCAGTAGTTAGGCTTCTAGATAAACTGTGTTTTGCAATGGCATTCCAAACCCAACTCCTTGGCTAATGCGTTTCCCAAACAGCGGTCATTTACAGGACAGATATAGCGACAAGTGCCAGCTCCCTTGACGCCATATAGATCCGTTTATTAACCATGGTGGTCATACAACATAGCCTGAGATCGATCTGAAATTCCAATGTTTTCTAATCCTGATGGTTTAGACAAAGCATACCAGGAAAAAGTTCTCTCTCCGACAAAACAAATAGATCCCCATCTTTAGATCAGGCTAGTAAAATCTGCAGGCCCAGATGCCGCTCCTGTCTCGGTGTCATCCTAGAGAGGGGTCTGTCAGCATAATATTGGCTGATGTCATCTCACAGCCCTCCCTGCCCTTCCATTCTTGATCTTCGTGTTGGTGCTTGACATTTCGCTGAAACATCCAGACAGACAGGAAACAAAATTCCAAATTACTCTAATGAAGTCAACAACTCCATGTATAAATCCAAAGTAACTGTAAGACAAACTAACTGCTCTATCAACGTGGAAGACGAATCATTAATTCTATAGATTTTCATTCCATCTTTGAGTCCTTGCATATCAGTGTGCAAGTGGAAGTGCTTTCTCAACTAGGATACTGATTTTTTTTGCTTGTGGCAGAGGGGGTGGGGGGCAGGTGGGAGAAGGGTGTAATGTGAGTAGAAATAAGGAACAGAAGTTGGGATGGAAAGAGCCAAGGTCATAAGGGCAGTGTGTGATGGACGGGTGTTGTGTTGAGAGCCTATATCAGAAGTGGAACAGACTGTGTGAGGGATTGAGACATCAGCTCTTCTCAGTTGCTGGACCTGCATTACTCTGGTTTTGGGGAGGAGGTGGAGTGGACTCAGTTTCTCAAAGCAGTTAGCTGCACAGGGTAGATGTGGTATTTTCCAACATATGTAATCAGTGTGTTGGCACCGCATGGATTTGACGTCTGTGTCTTGCCTCACATAGTTGTTTTCTCAGTTATATCAGTCTCCTTGTCCTTTCCAATGTTTTATGTAGCCTGAAAGCTTTGCAGCTTACAATTTTACACGAATATCAACAGTTGGATGAGCCCATTGCACATCCAGTTCTGTCAGTCAGGTCCAGTCCTGATCAGCTGACAAGAAGCTACTAGGGTGACCATATGCTTACTATAGAACTTACTAATATGTGCTAATTTTGCTGATTATTCAGCATTTCTGAACTTCCCCCTCTGTAAATTGATTTCCTCTGAGGTTGTTATATGAACAAGGATGCCAATTAAGAGCAGGTATCAATAAGTGAATGTATCCTTAAGCACTACAAACATACCAAATGTAACCACTGAACCAATTGATTCAGTTCATCCATTGTGACGAATCAAGCTGGGATAATTATTCTTCCCCACTTGTTTTGCCATGTGCTTCCTTAAAATTCATTTTTTCGCTTTTGACTAATTACATATGCAGGTATAATCTGCGTTTTCATATAAGAGAAAGGTTGGCCCTCAGTTTTAAGGAATTTAGCACCAGATATAATTTTGTGCTTTGTTTTATGTATGTAATTGATGTGCTTATTTTGACTATTACTAGTTACCATCTTTCATTGTACGGCAAAATCAGTAATTATTTTTTAATTTAAATTCTGTTGTTGATGTGTAAACAAATATAAATTCTACAATAATTATAAAACATTTGGAAGATGAAACAATAGCATTCCTTAGGTATTTATTTGGGCCTATTTGAATGCATGTTAGTAAAGAAAGATTTTAATTAATTCCAAAGTAATTAACAGTTTTGACAAAAGTATTGTTTGTTTAACAATATTTCTCAATTTCATGATTTAAACACTTCATTTACAGTTGCCATCACATTATGACACAAAAACAGATTCCACAGTTGCTGTTGTTTACTACAATCATTCTTAACGTTAACATTAAAGTCACCAAGAAAAATTACATTATGTTTAAGTTCATTCAGCAGTTCCTCAAGGTTTTCCATAAAAATGGCAAAGTTGCCCAATGGTGATCAGTACAAACACACAATAGTAATTTTTAATTTGGTTAGCTCACATATACTGTATTCAAACCTTTTTCTATGCATTTTAGTTTGCATTTAATTTCTTTTGATTCAACCCCTGTCCTAACATAAATACATGTCCCACCCCCTTTATGGTTGATTCTATAAAATTTGCTAATCATTTCAAAATTTGGAATAATTATGCTAGACGCTTGCATTTCTTTTACCCAGTGCTCACTTATGCATAGTACGTTAATGTCTTTTAGATAGTCAGTTAATAGAACTTCTATTTCAGCTAATTTACTTTCTAGTCCCTGCACATTTTGGTATACAACTGTTAAAGTTTCATGTAGTGGATTTGCTGCACTATTTACCTTTGTACCTTCTTGCTTCTGACACTGTAAATATTCTGCCTTCTCTTCTTCTTTGAATTGATACCCCTATTCCTTGAGTAATTCATGGCTACTTTGTAGACTTGGCTCTAACCTCGGTTAGTTTCTGCAGAAAACAGTGTTTCAATAAGGTAAGCACTTTATCAGCAAAAGTTTTATATTTTTCATTCATGCAGTTTAAACATCTGTCCAGTTAATGTCTCCGAGGAGTGTCCTAAAATAATCAATTTTTGGCTTATTGATTACCCTCTTGAGCTCAGATTTAACAGAGTTCATATTCTGTTCAGTGTTAACATTTAACAGAAGGAACTGCATGTCATGATCTGAGATGCCATTGAATATTGGTTTTGTAATATAATTTTGTTCATTGGACTTTCCTATAAAGATATTATCAATGGCTGTTTGTGAGTAATTGGCTGACCTAGTGGGGAACTTTACAGTGAGAATTAAGTTGAATGGTTGTGTTACTAACTCAAGTAAGTTCTTATTGGGTGAGTCTTTAATGAAATCTACAATGAAATCACCAGCAACCATTATTTCTTTGTTTTTGGTTGTTAAAGGGGCCAGTACAGCTTCAAGGTGGTTTACGAACAGATTAAAGTTACCTGCAGGTGCTAGATATATGCTTATAATATTATGAAGGATTTTTTGTGAAATTCTGCATCTGTTGCACATGCTTCAGTATACTGTTCTAGGCAAAATTTATGAATGTCTATGTTCTTAAATTTATGACAGTTCCTGATGAATGTGGCAACTCCTCCTTTCTCCATTTCTGATCTACAAAAGTGAGATGCTAACATAAACACTGTAACACTTAAAAGTTCTATGCCAGTGCTCACATGATGTTCAGAGAGGCAGATTATGTCAGTTGGGTTTGAAGACTCTAATTCATTTATGCAGATATTTAATTCATTATATATTAAAAACAAAGATTCCATGACTTACCAAATGGGAAAGTGCTGGTAGATAGACACAATAAAAACCACACTCACACAGAATTTCAAGCTTTCGCAACCAACGGTTGCTTCGTCAGGAAAGAGGGAAGGAGAGGGAAAGACAAAATTATGCGGGTTTTAAGGGATAGGGTAAGAAGTCATTCCAATCCCGGGAGCAGAAAGACTTACTTAGGGAGAAAAAAGGATACGTATACACTCACGCACACACACACACACACACACACACACACACACACACGCACACACACACACACACACACCCTGCGGGTCCGGGGATTAGAATAGGCCCGCGGTATTCCTGCCTGTCGTAAGAGGCGACTAAAAGGAGTCCATCCCCCTCACGGGGGTAGTTAGCGCCTGCGTCCGGAGACGGACGGTTCCACGACCTATCATCGTGGTCCTTTTGGTTTTTTCACTTCTCGTTTCTTCCTTCCTTTTGTTGGTTCTTTTCTTTGCTCTTCTCCACCTCACTGTCTTCCTTACTCTTTCCCTTGCCTTCTCCTTGCCTTCTCATTGCCTTTTTCTCCTTGCCTTCTCATTGCCTTCTTCTCCTTGCCTTCTCATTGCCTTCTTCTCCTTGCCTTCTCATTGCCTTCTTCTCCTTGCCTTCTCATTGCCTTCTTCCCCTTGCTTTCTCATTGCCTTCTTCTCCTTGCCTTCTCTGGTCTCCGCCTCGGCGTTTGAGACAGTCTGTCCTCTTTCTCCCTCTCTCTCTTCTTTTTCCTCTTCTTCCTTCCACCCTGTGCGTGCCTGAAGGCCGACCCACGCGTTCGCACGCGTAGCCGGTGACGGGGTAACGCGTAAGTCCCCGCCCTGGGTAGACAAGTAAGGCACGCGCGTACCCCTGGTAAAGGCCAGGCCCGGGGAGGGGTGATTGCCTGAGCTGATACCTTCTGACCATGCCGATTGGTCCCTCCGTCTGTTTCTCGGGAGGTGTGACCTGAGGTGTAAACATTCACCTAAGGCGGGAGTGCCCTCTGAGAGGGTCCCCACAAGGAAGGAGCACGCCATCGGAGACGCTGGCAATCATGGGGGATTCCTCCGCAATGGATTCTACTCCATCTCTTTCGACTTCGACCCAAAAACGTAAACGTGACCAGCCAACAGTGACAAAAGTACTACCGCCTGCCCCACAGTTCCTCGTAGTTTCTCGATCTGAGGACGGAAAGGATTTTTCCTCTGTCAACCCTTTCGTTATTCAGAAGGGCGTAGATGCCATAGCCGGATCTGTCAAATCCTGTACCAGGTTGCGTAACGGCACCTTATTACTAGAAACTGAGAGTGACTTTCAGGCACAAAAACTGCTTCGGGCCACCCTCCTGTACACGTTCCCTGTCCGGGTGGAGGCCCACCGAACTTTGAATTCGTCTCGTGGTGTGGTCTATACTGGCTCCCTCGACGGATTGACTGACGAGGAGCTTCAATCATTCCTCGCTGAGCAGGGCGTGACGGCTGTCCATACGGTCATGAAAAAGGTCAACAATGACCTTGTACCGACCCGGACAATTTTCTTGACCTTCGATAGTGTTAAGCTGCCATCGCGCATCAAGGCGGGCTACGAGGTTATTTCTGTTCGCCCCTATATCCCGACACCTACGCGCTGCTACCAGTGTCAGCGTTTCAATCACACTCGACAGTCTTGTTCCAATGCGGCTAAATGTGTCACCTGTGGCAGGGATGCCCATGAGGGTGACTGTCCACCTCCGTCTCCTCGTTGTGTGAACTGTCAGGGTGACCATGCCGCATCCTCCCGCGACTGTCCTGTCTATAAGGAAGAACGCTGTATCCAGGAAATTCGGGTCAAAGAGAAAGTGTCCACCTCGGCTGCTCGCAAGCTATTGGCTAGTAGGAAGCCCACGCTGCTCCCAGCGGGGAAATACAGTACTGTCCTTGCCTCTCCTCGGACTACCCGGGAGGTAGCAACCCAGACATGCGATCTGAACTTCAGCACCACGGTCGTCCGTTCGGCCAGTGCTACGATCGCGCGGTCGACATCTCCTCTTCCTCCCATCACCCCACAGACACGAGCACCTTCCTCAGCTTCTGCTAAGACGAAGACACCGAAGTCAGATGCACGGGCCTTCAAGAAGGAACCATCCCGTGCAGACTTCCTCCGTACCTCGACCTCCCAGCCTTCGACCGGTACTTCCACTACACGTCCTTCCAAAAAGGCGCATAGGAAGCACAGTTCTCCTTCCCTGCCACGGCGCATTTCTTCTCTTGCGCCACCCAGCGGCTGCCGCCCCAGGCCGTCATCCGTTTCGCCTGGCCGCACCGCTGGTCGCCGTACATCTGGCCGTTCACTGGCAGAGGAAGCTCCCCCTCCCGGCCATCCTCCCGAGATGGCCGATGACCCTATAGACCCAATGGACGATGACTGTCCGCCTACTGATAGCGGCGGCAGTGCTCGCTCGAAGCCAGGCCCTAAGCGGCCTTCGAGGTGACCACTTATCTCATCTTTCTTTTCTTACGATGGCACTTATTCACTGGAATATTCGCAGCATTCGCTCCAACCGAGAGGACTTGAAGTTGCTGCTCCGCTTGCATCGTCCGCTTGTCGTAGCCCTCCAGGAAACGAAGCTACGCCCATGCGATCAAATTGCCTTGGCACACTACACCTCTGTGCGTTTTGACCTACCCCCTGTGGTAGGTATCCCAGCTCATGGAGGGGTTATGTTGCTGGTCCGGGATGATATTTACTACGATCCCATCACGTTGCACACCGGCCTGCAGGCAGTTGCGATCCGCATTACTCTCCCCACTTTTACGTTTTCCTTTTGTACCGTTTACACTCCATCGTCATCTGCCGTTACCAGGGCAGACGTGATGCAACTTATTGCTCAGCTACCTGCACCATTTTTGTTAACTGGAGACTTCAATGCCCACCATCCCCTTTGGGGCTCTCCAGCATCCTGCCCGAGGGGCTCCTTGTTAGCAGACCTTTTCAACCAGCTCGATCTTGTCTGCCTCAATACTGGCGCCCCTACTTTTCTTTCGGACACATCTCACACCTATTCCCATTTAGACCTCTCTATATGTACTCCCCAACTTGCACGCCGGTTTGAGTGGTATGCACTTTCTGATACATATTCGAGTGACCACTTCCCGTGTGTTATCCATCTCCTGCAGCATACCCCCTCTCCGTGCTTCTCTAATTGGACCATCTCCAAGGCAGACTGGGGGCTCTTCTCTTCCAGGGCGACCTTTCAGGATCAAACCTTTACAAGCTGCGATCGTCAGGTCCCACACCTCACGGAAGTCATTCTCGCTGCTGCTGAATATTCCATCCCTCACCCTCCTTCTTCTCCACGTCGCGTACCGGTCCCCTGGTGGACCGCAGCATGTAGAGACGCTTTACGTGCTCGTCGACGTGCTTTACGCACATTTAAACGCCACCCTACAGTAGCGAATTGTATCAATTATAAACGATTACGTGCTCAGTGTCGTCGTATTATCAAAGGAAGCAAGAAAGCCAGCTGGGCTGCTTTCACAAGCACCTTCAACAGTTTTACTCCTTCTTCTGTTGTCTGGGGTAGCCTGCGCCGGCTATCTGGCACTAAGGTCCACTCACCAGTTTCTGGCTTGAAGGTCGCGAATGATGTCCTTGTGGCCCCTGAGGCTGTCTCCAATGCCTTCGGCCGCTTTTTCGCGGAGGTTTCGGGCTCCGCTCATTACCACCCTGCCTTCCTCCCCCGCAAACAGGCAGAGGAGGCTAGGCCACCTAACTTCCGCTCCTCGAATTGTGAAAGTTATAATGCCCCATTCACCATGCGGGAACTCGAAAACGTACTTGGCCGATCACGGTCCTCTGCTCCAGGGCCAGATTCTATTCATATTCAGATGCTGAAGAACCTTTCTCCTGCGGGTAAAGGTTTTCTTCTTCGTACATACAATCGCATCTGGATTGAGGGACATGTTCCCGCATGCTGGCGCGAGTCTATTGTTGTCCCGATTCCTAAGCCGGGGAAGGACAAGCACTTGCCTTCCAGTTATCGACCTATCTCGCTTACCAGCTGTGTCTGTAAAGTGATGGAGCGAATGGTTCACTCTCGATTGGTTTGGCTGCTCGAGTCTCGACGCCTACTTACCAATGTACAATGTGGATTTCGTAGGCGCCGCCCTGCTGTTGACCATCTGGTTACCTTGTCGACCTTCATTATGAATAACTTCTTGCGGAAGCGCCCGACCGCAGCTGTGTTCTTTGATTTGGAGAAGGCTTACGACACCTGTTGGAAGGCGGGCATTCGCCGCACCATGCATACATGGGGCCTTCGCGGTCGCCTCCCTCTTTTTATTCGTTCCTTTTTAATGGATCGACAGTTCATGGTACGTGTGGGTTCTGTCCTGTCCGACACCTTTCGCCAGGAGAATGGGGTGCCACAGGGCTCAGTTTTGAGCGTCGCTCTCTTCGCCATCGCGATCAATCCAATAACGGATTGCCTCCCAGCTGATGTATCAGGCTCCCTTTTCGTGGACGATTTTACCATCTATTGCAGCGCGCAGTGTACACGTGTCCTGGAGCGCTGTCTTCAGCGTTCTCTTGACCGTCTTTACTCCTGGAGTGTCGCCAATGGCTTCCGTTTTTCTGCCAAGAAGACGGTCTGTATTAACTTCTGGCGCTACAAAGAGTTTCTCCCACCGTCCTTACAACTCGGTCCCGTTGCTCTCCCACTCGTGGAGACAACCAAATTTTTAGGCCTTACATTTGACAGGAAACTTAGCTGGTCTCCACATGTGTCATATTTGGCCGCCCGTTGTACCCGTTCTTTAAATGTCCTCCGTGTTCTCAGTGGTCTGTCGTGGGGAGCGGATCGAACCGTCCTACTTCGTCTATATCGGTCGATCGTCCGCTCCAAGCTGGATTATGGGAGCTTCGTATACTCCTCTGCACGGCCATCCATATTACGCCGCCTCAACTCCATACAACATCGGGGTTTACGACTTGCGATCGGAGCATTTTATACCAGTCCCGTAGAGTGTCTTCATGCTGACGCTGGCGAATTGCCACTCACCTACCGGCGCGATATACTGCTTTGTCGGTATGCCTGTCGGCTACTGTCAATGCCCGACCATCCGTCTTATCGTTGCTTTTTTGACGACTCTCTTGACCGTCAATACGGGTTGTATGTCTCTGCCCTGCTACCCCCTGGAGTTCGCTTTTGTCGCCTCCTTCAACACCTTAATTTTTCACTCCCTGCAACCTTTCGAGTGGGCGAGAGCCGCACGCCACCTTGGCTCCAGGCTCAGGTCCGCGTTCACCTTGACCTCCACTCGCTCCCAAAAGAGGTCACCCCCGGTTTGGTCTACCACTCCCGTTTTTTGGAACTTCGTTCGAAGTTCATTGACATGACTTTCATTTATACAGATGGCTCTAAGACCAATGACGGGGTCGGGTGTTCCTTTATTGTCGAGGCACAAAGTTTCAAATACCGGCTCCATGGCCATTGTTCGGTCTTCGCAGCTGAGCTCTTTGCCCTCTACCAGGCTGTTCTTTACATCTGCCGCCACCGACATTCTGCTTATGTCATCTGCTCAGATTCCCTGAGCGCCATCCAGAGCCTCAGTTATCCGTACCCGGTTCACCCTTTCGTACACCGGATCCAACGCTCTCTTCAGCAGCTGGTGGACGTCGGTTCTCCAGTTAGCTTTATGTGGGTTCCTGGCCATGTCGGGATCCCTGGGAACGAAGCTGCAGATGCCGCGGCCAAGGCTGCGGTCCTCCAGCCTCGGATAGCTTCTTGTTGCGTCCCTTCGTCCGATTTTAGCAGGGTGATTTGTCGGCGCATCTTATCTCTGTGGCATGCCGATTGGGCTGCACTTACCGACAACAAGCTTCGGGCCTTAAAACCCCTTCCCGTGGCTTGGACGTCCTCCTCACGCCCTTCTCGGCGGGAGGAGGTCGTTTTAGCCTGGTTAAGAATTGGACACTGCCGGTTCAGCCATCGATATCTGCTGACGGCTGCGCCGGCGCCGTTCTGCCCATGTGGGCACTTGCTGACGGTTAGACACATTTTAATGTCCTGTCCAGATCTTAACACACTGCGCCTCGATCTTAACCTGCCAAATACTTTCGATGCCATTTTAGCGGATGACCCACGAGCAGCTGCTCGTGTTCTTCGTTTCATCAATTTGACACACCTCGCTAAGGACATTTGATGATGCTGTTTTTTAATCCTATGCCTGTCAGTCCGGCTTTTATCGCGTTTTCCCTTTTAGTTGTTGTGGTCAACTTGTGCCTCGCGGTGCATTCTTAGAGTAGTCAGGGCGCTAATGACCATTGAAGTTGTGCGCCCTAAAACCACAAAAAAAAAAAAAAAAAAAAAAAAAAAAAAACACACACACACACACACACACACACACACACACACACACACACACACACACACACACACACACACACACATATATGCATCCACACATATACAGACACAAGCAGACATATTAAAAGGCAAAGAGTTTGGGCAGAGATGTCAGTCGATGTGGAAGTGCAGAGGCAAAGATGTTGTTGGATGACAGGTGAGGCATGAGTGGCGGCAACTTGAAATTAACGGAGGTTGAGGCCAGGTGGATAATGGGAAGAGAGGATATATTGAAGGGCAAGTTTCCATCTCCGGAGTTCGGATAGGTTGGTGTTCATGGGAAGTATCCAGATAACCCGGTTGATGTAACACTGCCAAGATGTGCTGGCCGTGCACCAAGGCATGTTTAGCCACAGGGTGATCCTCATTACCAACAAACACTGTCTGCCTGTGTCCATTCATGCAAATGGACAGTTTGTTGCTGGTCATTCCCACATAGAAAGCGTCACAGTGTAGGCAGGCCAGTTGGTAAATCACATGGGTGCTTTCACACGTGGCTCTGCCTTTGATCGTGTACATCTTCCGGGTTACAGGACTGGAGTAGGTGGTGGTGGGAGGGTGCATGGGACAGGTTATAGACTGGGGGCAGTTCCAAAGGTAGAAGCAAGAGGGTAGGGAAGGTGGTTAGGGGATTTCATAGGGATGAACTAACAGGTTACGAAGGTTAGGTGGACGGTGGAAAGACACCCCTGATGGAGTGGGGAGGATTTCATGGAGGATGGATCTCATTTCAGGGCAGGATTTGAGGAAGTCGTATCCCTGCTGGAGAACCATGTTCAGAATTTGATCTAGTCCTGGGAAGTATCCTGTCACAAGTGGGGCACTTTTGGGGTTCTTCTGTGAGAGGTTCTGGGTTTGAGGGGATGAGGAAGTGGATCTGGTTATTTGCTTCTGTACCAGGTCAGGAGGGTAGTTGTGGGATGCGAAAGCTGTTTTCAGATTGTTGGTGTAATGGGTCAGGGATTCCGGACTGGAGCAGATTCGTTTGCCATGAAGGCCTAGGCTGTAGGTAAGGGACCGTTTGATATGGAATGGATGGCAGCTGTCATAATGGAGGTACTGTTGCTTGTTGGTGGGTTTGATGTGGACAGATGTGTGAAGCTGGCCATTCGACAGATGGAGATCAACGTCAAGGAAAGTGGCATGGGATTTGGAGTAGGACCAGGTGAATCTGATGGAACCAAAGGAGTAGAGGTTGGAGAGGAAATTCTCGAGTTCTTCTTCACTGTGAGTCCAGATCATGAAGATGTCATCAATAAATCTGTACCAAACTTTGGGTGGACAGGCCTGGTTAACCAAGAAGGCTTCCTCTAAGCGACCCATGAATAGGTTGGTGTACGAGGGGGCCATCCTGGTACCCATGGCTGTTCCATTTAATTGTTGGTATGTCTGGCCTTCAAAAGCGAAGAAGCTGTGGGTCAGGATGAAGCTGGCTAAGGTAATGAGGAAAGAGGTTTTAGGTAAGGTGGCAGGTGATAGGCGTGAAAGGAAGTGCCCCATTGCAGCAAGGACCTGGACATGCGGAATATTTGTGTATAAGGAAGTGGCATCAATTGTTACAAGGATGGTTTCCAGGGGTAACTGATTGGGTAAGGATTCCAGGCATTCAAGAAAGTGGTTGGTATCTTTGATGAAGGATGGGAGACTGCATGTAATGGGTTGAAGGTGTTGACTTACATAGGCAGAGATACGTTCTGTGGGGGCTTGGTAACCAGCTATAATGGGGCGGCCGAGATTATTGGGTTTGTGAATTTTAGGAAGAAGGTAGAAGGTAGGGGTGCGGTGTGTCGGTGGGGTCAGGCAGTTGATGGAGTCAGGTGAAAGGTTTTGTAGAGGGCCTAAGGTTCTGAGGATTCCTTGAAGCTCTGCCCGGACGTCAGGAATGGGATTACCTTAGCAAACTTTGTATGTGGTGTTGTCTGAAAGCTGACGCAGTCCCTCAGCCACATACTCCTGACGATCAAGCAGCACGGTCGTGGAACCCTTGTCCGTCGGAAGAATTACGATGGATCAGTGAGCCTTCAGATCACGGATAGCCTGGGCTTCAGCAGTGGTGATGTTGGGAGTAGGATTAAGGTTTTTTAAGCAGTATTGAGAGGCAAGACTGGAAGTCAGAAATTCCTGGAAGGTTTGGAGAGGATGATTTTGAGGAAGAGGAGGTGGGTCCCACTGTGACGGAGGACGGAACTGTTCCAGGCAGGGTTCAATTTGGATAGTGTCTTGGGGAATTGGATCATTAGGAGTAGGATTAAGATCATTTTTCTTCGTGGCGAAGTGATAATTCCAGCAGGGAGTACGAGTGTAAGACAGTAAATCTTTGACAAGGGCTGTTTGGTTTTATCTGGGAGTGGGGCTGAAGGTGAGGCCTTTGGATAGGACAGAGGTTTTGGATTGGGAGAGAGGTTTGGAGGAAAGGTTAGCTACTGAATTAGGGTGTTGTGGTTCCAGATTGTGTTGATTGGAATTTTGAGATTTTGCAGGGAGTGGAGCTGGAAGTGGGAGATTGAGTAGATGGGAGAGACTGGGTTTGTGAGCAATGAGAGGAGGTTGAGGTTTGTTGGAAAGGTTGTGAAGGGTGAGTGAGTTGCCTTTCCAGAGGTGGGAAACCAGGAAATTGGATAGTTTTTTGAGGTGGAGTGTGGCATGCTGTCCTAATCTGTGGGTGGCCTATAGGAGGATGCTCTGAACAGCCGGTGTGGATGTGGCAGAGGAAAGACTGAGGACTTTTATTAAGTATAGGAGTTGACAGGTGTGTTCATTGGCTGAGTTGATGTGTAGGTGAAGGATTAGGTGGGTGAGGGTAATGGATTGTTGAGTTTTGAATTGGTATAGGGACTGAAGGAAAGAAGGGTTGCAGCCAGAGATGGGAACTTTAAGTGTGAGGCCTTTGGGGGTAATGCCAAATGTCGGACAAGCCTGAGAAAATAAAATATGGGAGCGTAACCTGGCCTCCGCTCCCAGGATTGGAATGACTCCTTGCCCTCTCCCTTAAAACCCACATACTTTCGTCTTTCCCTCTCCTTCCCTCTTTCCTGATGAAGCAACCGTTGTTTGCGAAAGCTTGAATTTTGTGTGTATCTTTGTGTTTGTTTGTGTGTTTATCGACCTGCCAGCGCTTTCATTTGGTAAGTCACATCATCTTTGTTTTTAGATATATTTTTCCCACATGGAATGTTTCCCTCTATTATATCCATATCATTAATTTGAACCCAACAATTACGTTTGTTATTGTCACTGTCGCATTTTGAAATCTTTTCTGCCATCTTATTTTCTATCTCTGTTTTTGCCACTAGTTTCACTTTGTATTCACCTTCTACTTTTTACCGTAATCTACTACACAATTTTATCCCGCCTATATATACTCAATAATACGTAACCCACTTCCAAACCATAACCAAAAGAAATTTTTCCGCTTTCAACACTACTGCTGCTATAAAATCCTCCGTTTCTAGTTCACAAACAGTTCCTTTCACCTATTAAACAACCATTTCGGCTAGTTCTAATAACTTCCGCTTTATTTCCATTTCCATTTTTCCCACATCACTGATAATTTTTAGCCGCTTCCCACGGGTTTTAACGTCATTATTTCTTCGTCAGACAATTGTTAGCCTCATTTTCAAAATCTGCCACCACAAAACCACTCCTTTTAATACATTTACACGCAGTTTTTTCGAAATTTTCCCGAATTTCTCCACCCTTTAACGTATTTTGGCGGCAACACAGCCACCTAACCTTTGTGCACATCGTTGTCTACCAACCCAAGTTCACGACAGAAATAACATAGCCCAGCTTTAACCAACACTTTTTCGCCTTTTTCCACACCAGATCTCCAGTTGCTTTCTAGTTCACCTTTATCTCTTCCCATATATTTTTATTTTCATTTCAGCCTCATGTTAAACTTTCCACCTTTTAATGCCGTGTCATCCTCACAATACCCCCACAATGACGCCATTAAAATTTATTTACATTCCCTCCACAAACATGCCTTCACCCTAGCTAGGTTACGCTCCCATATTTTACATTCTCAGGCATGTCTGACATTTGGCATAACCCCCAAAGGCCTCACACTTAAAGTTCCCATCTCTGGCTGCAACCTTTCTATCCTTCAGTCTCTATACCAGTTCCAAACTGAACAATCCATTAACCTCACCCACTTAATCCTTCACCTACACATCAACTCAGCCAATGAACACACCCGTCAACTCCTATCTTTAATAAAAGTCCTCAGTCTTTCCTCTCCCACATCCACACCGGCTGTTCAGAGCATCCTCCTACAGGCCAACCGCAAATTAGAACAGCATGCCACCCTCCACCTCAAAAAACTATCCATCTCCTGGTTTCCCACCTCCGGAAAGGCGACTCACTCACCCTTCACAACCTTTCCTACAAACCTCAACCTCCTCTCATTGCACACAAACCCAGTCTCTCTCATCTAATCAATCTCCCACTTCCAGCTCCACTCCCTCCAAAACCTCAAAATTTCAATCAACACAATCTGGAACCACAACACCCTAATTCAGTAGCTAACCTTTCCTCCAAACCTCTCTCCCAATCCGAAACCTCTGTCCTATCCAAAGGCCTTACCTTCAGTCCCACTCCCAGATAAAACCAAACAGCCCTTGTCAAAGATTCACTGTGCGACTGTGGGGCGGCGGATAGAATTAATTGTTTAACTGTTGCATAAATGTTTGTAGAATGTAGAAGCACTGCATTTCCCGTTATTTAGAATGTTATTTATGCTGTCTTCCGATGTTCTCAACACTGGCTCTCTATCTACAATATTGGCAACCAGAAAGTGATTAGCAAAACGTGAAGCCTGTAATTAGAATTCCTAGTGCCCACTTCATCTGAGAATACACTGATAGTTGCAGCTCATAGCTCTGAGGAATTAGGAGATTGTCCGGGATTTATAATGAAAAACGATTTTCTAAAATAGTTGAGTATATTCTGAAAGTCACAGATGAAAAACAAAAGAATCCACACAACCTAACTAACAGAGCAGTTCAGAGTGTAATGCGCTGATGCAACTATAATGTCCAAATTAAATGTTTAAAAGAATGCTCACCAAAATTTGATGATTAGGTTCATCAAACGCCACGCTAAATAATGGTAGAATGTTTGTGCCGCAACGGCACGTGAAAATACGACAATACGCAAACTGAAGATCGATAATTAAAGTCAACACAGAATTAACACTTCACTCGCAAATGATTTCATGGTTACGCGTATCTCAAGTAACTTAATACGGCATCCGAGGCTGTTAGTAGCAATGATACCAACGCGACGCGACTCCCGACGCAGATGACGTGCTACTCAGCGTCTGGAGACAACTGGGGCCTTGCTTCCTCATGCAGCGTTCTTATATATAAAGCCGCGGTGCGGACGGCTAAGGGAACGCCTGATCAAATCGGCTCTCCCGACTAGCCGCTGGGCTAGTAATGCACCACTTTAAGTTACCGAATAAATCATACCTTCTCTTGCTGATGGCCGATGAAGCTCTTAATTTAAATGTGCATTCAGCACGCAGGTAAGTATTGATAATAAAATTTTGTTGTGGCTAAGTTAAATATTTTGGGCGACAGAATTAATTTAATTACACTGCACGCAGTAGACGAGCTCTGAAATGGCCCTTTGGAGATACGCTATCGCAAAGTTTTATAGGTATTAAAATGAAACTTTTCACATTTTCATAGTTATAGTGGATCTCCAACCTACTTAAATATAAACATCCTAGCCTTATTTATTAGTCTACTTAATCTATTTTGCTTCCTTAAGTTTTGAGACAAAAACAAGAAAATCATGAATTTCCA
The DNA here is from genome assembly GCF_021461395.2 of Schistocerca americana. NCBI lineage: Eukaryota > Metazoa > Arthropoda > Insecta > Orthoptera > Acrididae > Schistocerca > Schistocerca americana. The sequence goes on from NC_060121.1 coordinate 67,270,291, forward strand.
CTAAAATTTTAATTTGTGAAATCCAAAGTACTGTTTTTATTAAATAATTATGAAAATTGAATCTAATTATAAATTTTGAATTTTCTAGCTCTTTTCTGTTGCGCCAATGATTTTTACAGAAAAACGTCCAAATTTCGAAAATGACTAAAGTTATCGAACTGATATTCAACACATGTTGGTTTAGTATTACTCCTGACATGCTTTAGGTTATTTGCTTGATTTTTAAAGTATTGCACAACATTTATGATGTCAGAGCTAGTTGCAATGGACGGGCTGGCACACAATGGAAAGACTGATGTGAATTTACTACGGTGTGAGTAGGCTGCTTCCCTACATCACCCTCTACTTAAATTTTTTGATTATGAATGTTAATGAATGAAAAAAAATTTAATTACAAAAGGGAAGCAAGAGTACAGCTTAAATTCCTATGAAAATTTAAAATTGAAACGTAAACATATAGCAATATTAAAAGAAAACTGACTACCTACTTTAATTATTTAAATTGCGGGCATGTTCACTCTCTCTTAAGCAACATTATTACTCAAAATTTAAGCAAAGTCAACGAAACAATTTGGCATACATATTGCCTTAGACAAACAAACACATAAAAATATGTAAAATTATGAAAATGTTAAATCCATTAAATACATTTTTTCATACACAAATTCAAAGAAAATAACATGATACATAAAGAGATGATTATATCTTAGCAGTCTTTTCTAAACCTGAAAGAAAATTTCGCAAATAATTTTTACACACGTGGTTGTAGCTGCTTTGGCTGGCGTTTTACACTTCCATTCACAAGGGTAGAGGAGGGGAAGTTGCTATGGTGTGCGTCCATCACGTTCACTCTAAATTACATGGGGAAAGGGGAGGGGTCACTGTGAGTTGTGTCCAAGTCTCTCCACGCTTTCACGCAGCTACCAGGCTGCCACTATCTGGTTTGTCCTGTAGAACAAACAAAAAGAGTGCCTCAGACTCTGTTCACTTAACATCTAAGGGTGGGTCACAATGAAATGGGGATATATACATTTTATCCTTCAGTATGTTACTGGAACAAAGTTAACAGAACTTTTTCAATTTTACTCTCGTGGTTACTTAACTGTCAAACTTGATAAACAAATGGCTCAAAACGCCGTTAGTCACGTACTAGAGAAGATTTATGCTCAAGGCATACAATCATAAATCATATTTAATTTCAATTTATTATTTCTGAGCCGGAACACTGAACCAATGCTCGGTACATTCCTGATACATTTGTATTTTATTCACTTAGCTGACTCATCTTCGATTACTTTATTCTCAGAGATAGTATGAGTATATTTGATCAGTAGTTTTCTCTGCTTCTTTGTACATGTGAGTAACTTTTGGTAATAGTACAGTTCTGAGTGTTCAAAACACACTACGTTTAGTTGGCTACTAAATCCACTTATTGGTCCTCTGCTGCTGTGTTAGTTCCACATCTGCAATTGGGTACCTACTTCATAGAAGTGTAATTATGCTGAGCTAAAAATAATGTTTCACATCTGTCACTATGTTATTCAATTACTTTGCTAGTGTATGAACTTAAGTAATACTCAATCTATTAACATTTAAAGCATAGGATAGCACATTTGTTTCATATCCATAGTGTATTGCAGCGATCAGTTTGCTCACGTGGCAATCCATTTCCACTCGACCAGACGCTGAAACCACAGGTAGTCTCTCTCGACCTACCACTAAAGTGCATCAAGTAATTATTTACGAGGGTAATGCTAAATTACTTAAACCTATAGGACACCATGAGCTGCTCTGTCTCATCTAACATAAGGGTACCTATGGTCGCATTCACGCCTCCAACTCATAACCTCAATACGTGTAGGTGTGTCCTGTCACACACTACACCAAATAACGGCCAGCTCCAACGTTATAAATACTTCAGGCACGTGTCCTTCACGTCTCAACCACAAACACTGCTCAATTCTATTACACTGCTATTCCTTGCTACACAAGGTGAGTTTAATCTTACAACATGTCTGCATATTCAACACTAAGCAACCTCTTTTACTATTATTAGTTAGCTCTAATGCATACAATAGGTTTCACTGCCACTTCAGATCCTGCTTGAACACGAATTTGTACATCTTTATAAAATATTATTGTGGGACCATTTCCAATAAAACAACAACTTTGTACTTACAATATTACCAGTGTTCTATACATAACTGTTACTCAAATACATTTGTATCTTAATTACGTCATACTTCTTTATTGTTTATGTCACTGTTAGGTTTGACACATTAGGTATTTTTCTTCACTAATCGGTGGATAGAATGGTTACAGAACTCGTGGCTTGATAGGCATGACGGAAAATTTTCATATTGGAAAGAACGGGTCAAAATTTTTGTGGACAGGAAAGATGAAGAGTGAGTGAGACCTGAAAAGGAAAGAAGATCTCACACAGCTGGGACTGCACATCTGCCACAGTGTGTAGAGGTTACAGAACAACCTCCTCCCTACAGCATTCATTAGCTTAATTATGGACTTGATAACCATACTGGAAATTTTAATTTGTTGGAAAGAAGAAGTCAAAATTTTTGGGGACAGGAAAGATGAAGATTGAGTGAGACCTGAAATGGGAAAGAAGATCTCACACAGCTGGGACCACACAGCTGCCACGCTGTGTAGAGGTTACAGAACAACCTCCTCCCTACAGAATTCTTTCACTACCTTTGACCACGCCACGTCGATCTGAAAATACCTTATGATGCCTTTTTAGAACCTGTCTCAGTTCTTCCCTCTGATTAGCTGAAATTTTATCGATTTCCTGCAATTTTGCTTCTATTTTGTCCAAAATAATTGCTTCTTCTTCTTCAGTGTTTAGCTTACTGTTACTAAGATTAACACCTTCGTCCCAATACCTCCTAATTTTCAGAACTCTTATAGGCAGCTCCCAATAGTCATCATTAGTTACTACATGTTTATCAATAAAAGGTACTGTAATTACTCCAGTTATCGGCAAGACCATTTTTAACTGGCTTCTTTCAAAGTCGACAACACTCTGATATTTTGACAAGAAATCTATGCCAATTAAAACCTCAATACTGAGATTGTTTACAATTAAACATGGATGATCAATTAAATTACCATTAATGTTAAAGGGCAGCAAAGCTTCTTGCTTTACCGTTTTTGACACCTTGCCAGTAGCACCAGTTATTCTTAGTCCTGATACCCTCATTACTGTAAGCTTGTCTCTATCAGGCAATGCATCAAAGAAGGACTGAGATATTGCACTCACCTCACTTCCACTGTCTAAGAGACAACGTATATTGATACCCGACATATTCACTATTATTATAGGGTGGCTTATTCTAGGTTGTACAGGTGGTTCCTCAAACTCATCCAATAGTTCCTTTTGGATTTGTCTCCAACTAAAGTGATCGACATCTGTCTTCATTACATTTAGGTCACAGTGTGTAGGGGTTTCCTGAATTACATTTTCAGCTGCCTTTTCCAGTCGGTCTATTAATTTCAAATCAAAACACCGCATGACTTCATTACATTTAGTTTGCTGAACATAACCCAAATTACTGTAGTCTGAGCGATTCTGTGCCTCCAGACCGGGCATAACACTAGTTACAGCTAAATCACTTTTACCATTATCGTCGGGTTCCTTCTCAAGTGACAACTGGTCACAGCTACTGGGTTCATCGACCCCCAACAGGCTACCCTCTACATTCTCGCTTATCTCCTGTCCTAAATCTATTAGTACATTATCAACATCCTGCACAGACACTTTAGATAAGAGCACATCATCCTCATCGTATGTATAAGCATGAATTTCTTCTGCTTCTTCACCTGACAATTCAGTATTTTGTAGCTCTTCCCTACTGTTACACTGCTGCACTTTCTCTTTCTCTTCCCACGTAGAAAGCATCTCTAACATGGTATCTATCAAATACTGTGAGTGATCTAATATTTCTGTTGTATCCTTAGATGCTACCGACACTTCATCCACCTGTTCAGTTTGAGTATTCTGATTTGTCTTACCAATTCCCGTAACTACTGGCTTAGGAAAAGTAACCGCCTGGTGAGCGCCAGTGTCCTCATAGATGGTAACTAGTTTTCCTGCCTCGGCCTACTAATGTTTCCTTTATTTTCATTATAGTTAACTGGCACAGCATCACTTTCCGTACTGTTGTTTACATGCATAATTCTGTTTGGAACAAAATTATCATCACTTGGATGCCATTGTTGGTTCTGATAATCATTTCTCCAATTCCTACCTCACTTAGGATGGCGAACACCTACTGTTCTGATGTTTACATGGCCATTTTGCTCGTTCCTGGAATTACTACTATTGTTATTAGCATTTCTGTTATTACGTGCTTGCTCCTCATTGGCAGCAACACGTTCTACACATTACAAATATTCAATGAAACGATCCAGATTGTCTCTAGGGGCAGATATAATTCTAGTTTGCCAATACCATGGCAGTTTGGCTTCAAGACCTAGTATAATCATTTCCGGTTTTAGCTTTTCCGCCAAATGTGACAAACGTGAGATCCATGACCTAGCAAACTCTTTAATTGATTCCTTGCCTGCATTGAAGCGGTTTCCACTCCAAAATTCTCTCAACACTTCATTTTGCTTATTACTAGACAAATATTCATTAATGAAAGCTGTTTTAAACTCCGCTAATGTTTTACACTTCAACATAACATCAGCTGACCAATGCATGGCGTCAGCTGCTAAATGGCTTCTAATAAATGAGATTTTCTCTCGTTCAGACCAAGCTGGTGGAATCACATCTTCGAAATCATTCCAAAAATCTAGTGGGTTGATATTTTTATCTGGATCGAACCGCAAGAACTGCCGACACCCGATAAAAGCAGCGTTTGCAGCTACAACTTGTTGTATACTACCATTACCAGAAGTTACTGAAGCTACTTTACTCTCAATGTTAGCAATGTTAGTACTGATATTTTCTACTCTCATTTCAACATTATCTACTCTTTGCACAATACGAGTAGTATCAGTTTTGATTGTGTCTACTTCTGCTTGACATATGTTTACCTTTATATTAACATCTTTAAATCTATCTGAGCACAGTTCAGATTCCGCCTCGATCTTTTCTGTTAACTTGTGCTCCAGCTTCGCATCTTCCATTTGGAAGTCTCTGCGAACCTCAGCAACTTCGGATTTTACTGTTTTATACATTTCAGAAAACTGTTGAGCAACCTTTTTCTTAATATCCTCATGGTTGTAATCAATTTTATAGTTCAAACTGTCCAGATCCTCTTTCAACTTATTGCAACTAGCCTTGAAAGAATTTTCTAATTCAGCTTTATTGGATTCTAATTTATTGTCCATTGCCTCAACCCGTTTATTAAAATTAGTTTGACTGGCCACAATCCTGTTATTTACCTCAATTATATCAGATTTTAATTCAGCATTACTGCTTTTGACCTGTTCACTTATTTCAGACATTAATTCAGCTGTCATTTTTGCATTATTGGCAGCTATTGCTTGTAATATAACATTTAAATCAACAGCCCCAGTATCTTTGGGTTGCTCACTAGCTGGTTTCTTTTCACACTCAGGTGACAAAAAACTAGCTCCAACACCAGAATCATCAAAACTAAATGAAACTTCTGATTGATCAGTCCTATCTAACTTCTCCTGTTTAAACTCTACCATCTCTGATGACTGTTTCGTTTTTAACTCATCAGATAAACTATCGTCCAATAAATTTACAATTTCTAATTTCTGCTTTACTACAGGGGTCTCTGTTATTGAATCATTGCCCCTTTTACACTACTGTCAGGAGACAATACTTCATATTTCACTTTAACATCACTACTTTCATACCTGTTTACACTTGAACCGTTGTCTGGATTTACAGTTCCCTCAACAGACATAGGTTCTGATTTAAGTTTTTCAGTTTCTTTTGGCGGTTCCATCACCGACAGTCTTTTAGTGCAGGTTAGTAAAATTTTTAACAGCTTAGTTCCTTCTGCACGACGTATGGCGTTGCCGGCGCGGCGTACCAGGATTACTGATGTGACGTGGCACGTTGAACTGCCGACGGCTGTTGTGTGTTTGCGTGGCCCGCAACTGCAGGCGCGGCTCCGGCTGCTGCGGCGGATAACTGCGGTGCGGCGAAACTGGCTTCTCTTGATGCTGGCAGCGCTGCTAGACTCAGTGCCAGCTCCGTCAATCCAGAGGCGTTGTTAATCCAATTGTGTCGTCCACATACGCACGTAACACATTCACTGTTCTATGCTCAGTCGCGTGTCGCATTTCACTCGCGAATCCGAATAGTTGAAAATCACTTTCACTTTTACTCAGTTTATTTGCCGGCTGATGCACCATATGTGGGGCGGGGGACAGAATTAATTGTTTAACTGTTGCATAAATGTTTATAGAATGTAGAAGCACTGCATTTCCCGTTATTTAGAATGTTATTTATGCTGTCTTTCGCCGTTCTCAACACTGGCTCTCTATCTACAATATTGGCAACCAGAAAGTGATTAGCAAAACGTGAAGCCTGTAATTAGAGTTCCTAGTGCCCACTTCATCTGAGAATACACTGATAGTTGCAGTTAATAGCTCTGACGAATTATGAGATTGTCCGGGATTTATAATGAAAAACGATTTTCTAAAATAGATGAGTATATTCTGAAAGTCACAGATGAAAAACAAAAGAATCCACACAATCTAACAAACAGAGCAGTTCAGAGTGTAATGCGCTGATGCAACTATAATGTCCAAATTAAATGTTTAAAAGAATGCTCGCTAAAATTTGATGATTAGGTTAATCAAATGCCACGCTAAATAAGGGTAGAATGTTTGTCCGCGACGGCACGTGAAAATAAGACAATACGCAAACTGAAGATCGATAATTAAAGACAACCCAAAATTAACGCTGTACTCGCAAATGATTTCATGGTTACGCGTATCTCGAGTAACTTAATACGACATCTGAGGCTGTTTGTAGTAATGATGCCAATGCGACGTGACTCCCGACACAGATGACATGCTATTCAGCATCTGGAGAGAACTGGGGCCTTGCTTCCTCGCTTTTTTTTTTTTTCCTTTATTGTATTTCAATTCCCCATCGGGGCGGGCTGGCAGCAGCATAGGCGCTGCTCTTCAGCCGAAAGACATTTAATAACAGCAAAGGAGAGAATAAGGTGAACATAGATATAAAAAAGGGGGAACATAATGGAAGGCAATAGACAAAAAATGGGTTGACTGTAAAATGGAGATAAAAAACGGTTTAAAAGTAGCACACACAAAAAGCCACACACTGCGACGGTTAAAAGAACACAAGGCACAGTATGACTGGAGCATAAAGGTAGTGACGGATGGCATAGCACATAACGGAACACGGACTGCGAACCTCAAGGCAGGACGCAATTAAAATCACACCTCTTGACGCACACTAGAAACAGCACTAAACACAACACTGATGTGGCACACTGATGATGATCAATACAGAGGATCTGCCAGGCGCTAGGAGAGGAGGGAGACCTGAAGAATGGAGGGAGGGGAAAAGACGGGGGAGGTGAGCGGGGGGCGCATGGAAGAGGGCCAGGTAGGGAGGGATGTGGGAAGGAGAGAGGCAAGTATGGGGTGCAGGGTCTCAGGGGCGGGGGGGACGGAGGAAAATCCGCTCTGGGAGAAGGAGGAAAGAGGAAAAGGGGGCCCTGGGGAGGGGGGGGGGGAACAAGGCCAGGTTATAGTTGGAAGGAAGGGTAGATGTCACGGTGAAGTTCGTCATCCGGGAGGGGGAGGCGTTGGAAATTGCCCTGATGAAGGAGATGGAGGGTGTGGAGGTGGAGAGAGGGAGGGATACAGCGATAGAGGCGCAGCAACGGGCAGGGGGTGGAGAGGAAGGAGGAAACCAGAGGGTGGGGGGGATCAAGCCTGCGAACAATGTAAAGGATGCGGAGATGTTGGAGGAACAGGAGGAGGTGGGGGAAGGGGATCAGTTCATACAGGAACCGTGTGCTGGAAGGAAGGTGGATACGGAAGGCAAGGCGTTCAAGGATTTGGAGGGCCTTGTAAAAGCGGGTGGGGGGCAGAGATCCAGGCAACGCTGGCATAACAGAGGATAGGATGGATGAGGGACTTGTAGGTGTGGAGGATGGTAGAAGAATGCAATCCCCATGTCCGGTCAGACAGGAGTTTCAGAAGGCGGAGGCGGGAATGGGCTTTCTGCTGGATAATCAGGAGATGAGGGGTCCAGGTGAGGTGTCGGTCAAGGGTGAGGCCAAGGTATTTCAGGGTGGGGGTGAGTTGGATAGGACGACCATAAAGGGTGAGGTAGAAATCATGGAGGTGAAAGGAGCGAGTGGTGCGGCCTATGATGATTGCTTGGGTTTTGGAGGGGTTGAGACGGAGGAACCACTGGTTACACCAAGTGGTGAACTGGTTAAGGTGGGTTTGGAGGGTACGTTGAGACCGTTGAAGGGTAGGATAGAGAGCCAGGAAGGCGGTGTCATCAGCATAATGGAGAAGGTGGACTGGTGGGGGTGGCTTGGGCATATCAGCTGTATACTAGAGATAAAGGAGAGGGGAGAGGACAGAACCCTGGGAGACGCCAGCCGTGGGATAAAAGATACGGGAGTTGGTGTTGTGGAGGGTGACATAGGAAGGACGGTGCGAGAGGAAGGAAGCGACTAGATGGACAAAACTGATAGGCAGGGCGTAGGTTTGGAGTTTATAGAGGAGACCGGGATGCCATACACGGTCATAGGCATTTTGGAGGTCAAGGGAAACAAAAATGGCGGAGCGACGGGAGTTGAGCTGGAGGGACAGAAGGTGAACAAGGTTGAGGAGTTGGTCGTCAGCAGAGAAGGAGGGTCGGAAGCCACACTGGGTAAGGGGGAGGAGGTGGTGTTGAGCAAGGTGCTGATGGATACAGTGGGAGAGGATGGATTCGAAGACCTTACTGAAGATGGATGTGAGGCAGATGGGAGGATAGGAAGAGGTGGCAGAAAGGGGTTTGTTGGGTTTGAGGAATAAGAGGACGCGGGAGGTCTTCCACAGGTCAGGGTAGAAGCCAGTAGAGAGGACGACATTATAGAGATAGGCGAGGACGGTCAGGAAGGAATAGGGGCTTTCGCGAAGGTGAAGGTAGGTGACACAGTCGTGACCAGGGGCCATGTTGCGTTTGGACCGGAGGATAAGTTTAATGTCTCGTGCTGTGATGGGAGTGTTTACGTCGGAGGGGGGCAACTGCCCCAAGTACTGGAGACTAGGAGCAAGTGGAGCGACCGAGATATCGGCACGTTTCATGACCATGGGGAAAAGAGAATAATCAAAGTGGGGATCATCGGGGATGGAGAAGACCTCGGAAAGGTAGGAAGCGAAGTGGTTGGCCTTACTGAAGTTGTCAGGAAGGGGGCGATCGTTGTGGAGAAGGGGGTAGTGGGGAGCAGAAAGGGAACCAGTAAGACGATGGAAGGCAGACAAGTACTTGGAGGAGTTGATAGGGAGGGTGGTGTTGAGTCGTGTGCAGGTCTGGCGCCAGTCTCGGCGTTTCATTGCTGTAATAAGGTTCCGTACGTGTCGCTGTATTTGCCGGTGGCGTTGGAGTGTACCCCTAACACGAGTGCGCAGGAAGGAATGATAGAAAGCTGCGGGATTCACGGAGGAGGAGGACAGCCCGCGGAGGGAGAGTGGGACGGTGCGGTTGGATGGTTTTAGTAGGAACATGGGCCTCAACGGCGTCAGTAATTACCTGCTGAAGGAAGGACTAGGTGTGGATGATGTCATCAGGATGGCAATAGGTAAGAGGGTGGCTTTCGACCTGGGTGGAGACGGAATCCCGGTAGGCATCCCAGTTGGCATGGCGATAGTCATGGACGACCTTGGGAGGGGGTGCAGGGTGCGGAGTTGGAGGGGGGCGATGAGAAGACATTATGGTGAGAAATACAGGGAGGTGATCGCTACCTGTGGGGTCAAGGACGGTGACAGTGATACGCCCAAGGAGGTTGGCGGAGGCAATGACAACATCGGGGGTGGTGTTACTTTCGGGTCGGGTGTGCTGGGGAACGGGAACAAGGTACCTTGGATTGTGGAGAGGAACTGATGCCACTGCCGAAGGGCAGCAGGAGTACGGCTATGAACGTTGAGGTCGGCGACAATCACATAGATGGAGAAGGTGTGGTCAATGTGTGAGATGAAGTCGTAAGGAAGAGGAGCAGTGGAGCGGACATAGATGGTGGCACAGGTAATGGTGAGGCAGGGGAAGAAGACGCTAAGGAGAAGGTGTTCAGTGGGGTCAGTAAGGAGAGGTTGTGGCTGGACGGGGATATGCTTAAGGTGGCCAATTGCGACTCCAACCTGCACACGAGGACCAGGAGCGTCCGTGTGGTGGAGGATATAGGGGGAGGTGCGGATAGAATGGTGAGGCTGGAGAAAAGTTTCGTTCAAGAGGAAGGTGTTGACCCAGTGGTGGGAGAGGGTGTGCATGAGGAGGTATTTGTTGGAGCGGAAGGAGCAAATGTTCTGGAAGAGAATGCGAGACTCATGCCGCGCCATGACGCGAAGGAGGGGGGAAGAGAGGGAAGGGAAGAGACTTAAACTAGGCTGTCGAGGCATGTGAAGGTGAAGTGGGCTTGGTTGTGGGAGTAAGTAGCGAAGGTGTTCGGGTGGAAAACAGAGCGAGCAGCAAGGTATATTTCTTGAAAGGTGTGGGCGCTGAAAAGGGTGAATGTTTTGGAGTACAACGGCAAGGAACCAGATGACGTCCTCGGCTGTGGGGGGTGGACAGAGGGGATTGTTGGGATGGACAGGGGGATCGACGGGACAAACTGGGACTGTAAGTTCAGGGGTGGCTGTAGGGGGTTTAGCTTTACACTTGTGGGAGTATGTGGGATGGGGGCCATTGCAGGTATTACAGGAAGGAGGCGTATGGAGGTTGGGGCAGTTCTTAAGAAAGTGGGAGGCCTTGCAATGGGGACAGGTGGGGGTTTTTTGCAGTTGGGAGTCAGGTGGTCATTGTACATCAGGCACCGCTGGCAACGGTAGGATTGGGGAGGGGATTTGGAGGATTGAACAGGGTGGCGACGGTGGTATATCAGGGCACCCTGGGTGAGGAGATGGTCTATGGATGGGGCGGACTCAGAGAATACCCGCATGAGGTACGTGGGACCAGAGGCATTGTGGATACGGCGGGCAGAGTGGATTTCCAAGTCCGGGTGGGAGTTCAGTTCTACCAACACTTCATCCTCTGTGATCACCGGGCTGAGCTTGGTGATCACAGCAGTGTAGGTGGGGGGGCGACGGGCAGGCTGGGGCTGATGAGGAGTGGAAGCGGAAAGGAGGGGTGTCAGGGAGGCGTGGGGGCCAAACATAACTCGTGGGAGTTTTTGAAGGAGGTCTGTGTGAAAGGATGGGGACGGGGACTTGATAAGGACTGAGTCCCTGTGGGGAATGAGTTGGGAGATGGGAGCACCAGGTAAGTACTTTCGTATTTCCTTGGTGAGGGTACGAGCGTCGAAGAAACTTAGGATCAGGAGTTGACAGGACAAAGGTGTGGAGGGTGCGGGCCAAGGGATGGGTGGGGTCCATGGTGACGGCAGGGGGAGGGGGAGGTGGTGTTGATTTTTTGTGGGAAGTGGCGGGAGCAGAGTCGGTAAGGACGCGCTTTTGGGGTTTTTTGGAGACTGGAGGCTGGGAGGAGGGGAGAGGGACAGGGAGGAGAGGGAGGTGGCGGGTGTCAGATCCCTGTGGCGTAGTGGAGGCACCGGGGGAAGCAGCTGGTTCAGTGGTGGCGATGGTGGCTCGGCGCAACGTGATGAGTGCGTGAGACGAAGCGACGGGGTCGGTGAGAGAGGGGAAGCCAACCACCTGAGGGGCGGCAGCAGAGGCGGCAACAGAGCCATACGTGAGGGCGGGGGCAGTAGTGGGAGCTGTTGAGGGTGTAGAGGCTGGAGGAACGGTGTAGAGGTGTGGGTATACAGCAGGGGAGAAGATAGGGGGATGGGTAAGTGGGTGAAGGGAAGGGGAAGTGAAAGGAGGGAGGCCAGGGGCGGCACTCCAGGAAGTGACTGTGGGAGAGGGGGAGGGGGAGGTGTAGATGACGGTGGAGGTTGGAGTACTCATTGCAGACGAACGGCGACGGACAGACGGACGAACAGCAGGCGGCGGCAGCGGCGGTGGCGGCAGTGGTTACGACGACGGCGATGGAATGCGAGCAGGCGGGCGGGCGGACGAACGAACAGCGTTAGCAGCAAGCAGCGGGCGGGCAGACAGACAAAAACAATCTTCGAAGACGGAGATTCCACCCTGAGAGTAGCCCAGGCTTTGCAATCTGACGCTTTCGAAGGAGGGGATGCAACCCTCTAGATGTGCTTCCTCGTCTTATATATAAAGCCACGGTGCAGACGGCTAAGGGAACGCCTGATCAGATCGGCTCTCCCGACTAGCCGCTGGGCTAGTAATGCACCACTTTAAGTTACCGAATAAATCATACCTTCTCTTGCTGATGGCCGATGAAGCTCTTAATTTTAATGTGCATTCAGCACGCAGGTAAGTATTGATAATAAAATTTTGTCGTGGCTAAGTTAAATATTTTGGGCGAGAGAATTAATTTAATTACACTGCACGCAGTAGACGAGCTCTGAAATGGCCCTTTGGAGATACGCTATCGCTATAGTTTTATAGGTATTCAAATGAAACTTTTCACATCTTCATAGTTACAGCGGATCTCCAACCCATTTAAATATAAACATCCTAGCCTTATTTATTAGCCTACTTAATCTATCTTGCTTCCTTAAGTTTTGAGACGAAAACCAGAAAATCATGAATTTCCGCTAAAATTTTAATTTGTGAAATCCAAAGTACTGCTTTTATTAAATAATTATGAAAATTGAATCTATTATAAATTTTGAATTTTCTAGCTATTTTCTGTTGCGCCAATGATTTTTACAGAAAAACGTCCAAATTTCGAAAATGGCTAAAGTTATCGGACTGATATTCAACAAATGTTGTTTTAGTATTACTCCTGACATGCTAGAGTTGTTTTAGGTTATTTGCTTGATTTTTAAAGTATTGCGCAACATTTATGACGTCAGAGCTAGTTACAACGGACGGGCTGGCACACAATGGAAAGACTGATGTGAATTTACTACGGTGTGAGTGAGCTGCTTTCCTACACTGCACTCGTACTCTCTGCTGGAAATATCACTTTGCCACGAAGCAAAATGATCTTAATCCTACTCCTAATGATCCAATTCCCCAAGACACTATCCAAATTGAACCCTGCATGGAACAGTTCCGTCCTCCGTCACAGTGGGACCCACCTCCTCTTCCTCAAAATCACCAACTGCAAACCTTCCAGGAATTTCTGACTTCCAGTCTTGCCTCTCAATCCTTCTTAAAAAACCTTAATCCTACTCCCAACATCACCACTGCTGAAGCCCAGGCTATCCGTGATCTGAAGGCTGACCGATCGATCGTAATTCTTCCGGCGGACAAGGATTCCACTTCCGTGGTGCTTAATCGTCAGGAGTATGTGGCTGAGGGACTGCGTCAGCTTTCAGACAACACCACATACAAAGTGTGCCAAGGTAATCCCATTCCTGATGTCCAGGCAGAGCTTCAAGGAATCCTCAGAACCTTAGGCCCCCTACAAAACCTTTCACCTGACTCCATCAAACTCCTGACCCCACCGACACACCGCACCCCTACCTTCTACCTTCTTCCTAAAATTCACAAACCCAATAATCTCTGCTGCTCCATTATAGCTGGTTACCAAGCCCCCACAGAACGTATCTCTGCCTACGTAGATCAACACCTTCAAACCATTACATGCAGTCTCCCATCCTTCATCAAAGATACCAACCACTTTTTCGAACGCCTGGAATCCTTACCCAATCTGTTACCCCTGGAAACCATCCTTGTAACCATTGATGCCACTTCCTTGTACACAAGTATTCCGCATGTCCAGGGCCTTGCTGCTATGGAGCATTTCCTTTCATGCCTATCACCTGCCACCTTACCTAAAACCTCTTTCCTCATTACCTTAGCCAGCTTCATCCTGACACACAACTTCTTCGATTTTGAAGGCCAGACATACCAACAATTAAATGGAACAGCCATGGGTACCAGGATGGCCCCCTTGTACACCAACCTAGTCATGGGTCGCTTAGAGGAAGCCTTCTTGGTTAAACAGGCCTGCCCAGCCAAAGTTTGGTGCAGATTTATTGATGACATCTTCATGATCTGGACTCACAGTGAAGAAGAACTCGAGAATTTCCTCTCCAACCTCTACTCCTTTGGTTCCATCAGATTCACCTGGTCCTACTCTAAATCCCATCCCACTTTCCATGACGTTAACCTCCATCTGTCCAATGGCCAGCTTCACACATCCGTCCACATCAAACCCACCAACAAGCAACAGTTCCTCCATTATGACAGCTGCCACCCATTCCACATCAGATAGTCACTTCCCTACAACCTAGGTCTTTGTGGCAAACGAATCTGCTCCAGTTCGGAATCCCTGACCCATTACACCAACAATCTGCAAACAGCTTTCGCATCCCGCAACTACCCTCCCCACCTGGTACAGAAGCAAATAACCAGAGCCACTTCCTCATTCCCTCAAACCCACAACATCTCATGGAAGAACCCCAAAAGGGCTCCACTTGTGACAGGATACTTTCCGGGACTGGATCAGACTCTGAATGTGGCTTTCCAGCAGGGATACAACTTCCTCAAATCCTGCCCTGAAATGAGATCCATCCTTCATGAAATCCTTCCCACTCCACCAAGAGTGTCTTTCTGCCATCCACCTAACCATCGTAACCTCATAGTTCATCCCTATGAAATCCCCAAACCACCTTTCCTACCCTCTGGCTCCTACCCTTGTAACCGCCCATGGTGTAAAACCTGTCACATGCACTCTCCCACCACCACCTAATCCAGTCCTGTAACCCAGAAGGTGTACACGATCAAAGGCAGAGCCACGTGTGAAAGCACCCACGTGATTTACCAACTGACCTGCCTACACTGTGACGCTTTCTATGTGGGAATGACCAGCAACAAACTGTCCATTCACATGAATGGACTCAGGCAGACAGTGTTTGTTGGTAATGAGGATCACCCTGTGGCTAAACATGCCTTGGTGCATGGCCAGCACATCTTGGCAGTGTTACACCATCTGGGTTATCTAGATACTTCCCATGAACACCAACCTATCCGACTCCGGAGATTGAAACTTGCCCTTCAATATATCCTCTCTTCCCGTTATCCACCTGGCCTCAACCTCCATTAATTTCAAGTGGTCGCCACTCATACCTCACCTGTCATCCAACAACACCTTTGCCTCTGCACTTCCACCTCGACTGACATCTCTGCCCAAACTCTTTGCCTTTTAATATGTCTGCTTGTGACTGTATATGTGTGGATGCATATATGTGTGTGTGTGTGCGTGTGCGTGTGTGTGAGTGTATACCTGTCCTTTTTTCCCCCTAAATAAGTCTTTCTGCTCCCAGGATTGAAATGACTTCTTAACCTCTCCCTTAAAACCAGCATCATTTTGTCTTTCCCTCTCCTTCCCTCTATGCTGATGAAGCAACCGTTGGTTGCGAAAGCTTGAATATTGTGTGTATGTTTGTGTTTGTTTGTGTGTCTATCAACCTGCCAGCGCTTTCGTTTGGTAAGTCACATCATCTTTATATATAGCGCGATCCGCGCGATCCCCACCACCAACTTCCCCTCCAGTGCCTCGTGTACCTCCCCTCCGTCGTTACGTAACTGCTGCTGCTAAATATATAAAATAGAGGGAAACATGCCACGTGGGAAAAATATATCTAAAAACAAAGATGATGTGACTTACCGAACAAAAGTGCTGGTAGGTCGATAGACACACAAACATACACACGAAATTCAAGCTTTCGCAACAAATGGTTGCTTCATCAGGAAAGAGGGAAGGAGAGGGAAAGATGAAAGGATGTGGGTTTTAAGGGAGAGGGTAAGGAGTCATTCCAATCCCGGGAATGCAAAGACTTACCTTAGGGGGAAAAAAGGACAGGTATACACTCCCTCTTCCTTTTTTAATGTCTCCAAATGTGCCACCCTCTCCTGAGGAAGTGACTGCTACAAAAGCTGTAGATTTTGCAATTAACTTTTTCATTTGATATATGAATTCTTTATATGAATTTTTATGTTAGTATATACGCTGTTACAGTTTGTCTGTGTACTTATCAGTTTGTGTAAAATTCGATAACTATTTCATGTTTATTTACTTTTCAATAACTTGCACTAATTTTCACATAAATTTTCCAAAGTACTTCATTGAAACTGAATCTGTTGTGTGTTTGAGTACTCATATCAATTCCACGATAGATTATTTTTCCTGTGTCTCAGAGAAACTTTTAAATGTTCGTATTACATTATGTTATCATCATTACCCTTTCTGTTTTAAAGTCATTGAAAGTTGCTTTCTTTGAAAACAAAGAAAAGTTTGTTATGTTAGTGATGCCCTTCTCCAGCATTCTAATGCAGTGAGTTTCAGAAATACTTCTCTGTATTCAAAATAATTTGGTAAATGGTAGATAATGAAATTATTAGCCTACAGTTGGGTTGTTACAAAAACTTATATTCTGACCAAATCAAGTTTCATTCATTATTATTACTGCAAATATAACAGGCCTTTATGTAATAAAGTTTCTATTTATAGCTATGAAATATTTGCATGTAACTGTGATTGTGTAAAAGCACATAAATTCCATTGCGGAATATAAGATAACATGTGAGCAGTGAGTGTATGTTGTAAATTTACGTTTAATGAGTAATAATGCTGTTACTCATTCATGAAATTTTGCTATCTATTAGAATATCTAATGCCTCATACAATGTTTCTTTTTGTCATATGGTTGTTGACAGTCTTAGAAATTGCCACCACATGACTGACAGCTGTTCAGCTGTTAACTAAGTCTGACACTGCTAACACTTATATGGCAGACTACTGTACTATCAACTTTCCTGTCAGCCTCCCTTGGCCAACTATTGTTTTTTTGACCATGATGGCATTACATTGTGAGGCCAGAGGGTGTCTTTCATTTTCTTTCTCTAATCATTCCTTGGAAGGGGGAGGAGGGCATATTCAGGTGTGGTGAAGCCAGCATATCTTGTGGAGCAAACACACAGCACAAAGCTCAGTCTTCATTGCCATGGTTTATATAATGCTGTTAACATGTCCATGTAATAAATTGTCCTCATAAGCCTGAAAATAATAATCCACAGATATGAATTCCAAGTAAGAGGTGGTGAGGTTCGAACAGGTCATTATGTATGTGTAGAGACCAGTTTTCATATGATATCACTCTCACTTAGCTCTGGTTTTGGAACTAAATGTGACCACAGTTGGAGAGGTTTCTCTGCATGAAGTAAGTGGAATGGAAAATGGAGCCTACTGCATAGGTATGCACCCTCAGTGGTACAGTGTAAACCATGTCAAATATTAACTGTTGCTTGGTTTATGTGTGTTTCCACTGAAAACCACAATGAGAAATTTTGCTGCCATACTACATGGTGAATGATGGAGTGATGCACAGCACTGAAGTGACCTTGATGGCTAGTGAATAAATACAGATGAGACAGAGCAGGCTCCTGTTCTAAAACACCAGTAACAGTGTGCAACAGGCTGGAGATTTCTAATGAAGAGTGTAACTTGTGGGCTGGCAGATGTGAAGAAGAGGCCAAAAGTGAATATGAGTACACTATTCTGTGGAGGAACACTGCTGAAAGTATGAGATATTGATGTACTTCTTACCAAGGCAGCATGTCAATTGGTACCATATTCAAAGGTCTGTCATCCCAGACTTTACTGATGTTGGCAGGATTTCTCATTTTTATATTGGTGTCTACTACTTGGAGAATGACAACTGTTTGTCACTGAAGATTGTTCTACATTTCTGCAAGCAGGAATATTAAAAGTTTCAGCCAGATGTAGACCTGCTCACCTTGACTTGGGGAAAAGATGTCAGCTGCCTATAGGGTAACATCCTTCCATAACAGTGTGATAGAAACATGACAGATAAGAAGCTCTATCTGCCACGTAGCATACATGATCCAGTACTGTACGTGTCTCAGATTCGTTAACATGCACTTCAGCATTATAATAGCCAGGGTAATGAATAAAAGTTTTGGTGCCTATCAACACACATGGATTCTCTGGCACTCTTCAAGGAGTAGTTACTCATGGCACATTATTAAGTATAAATGGCCTACTACTATAGCCTTACAGAAAGCAGACAGGTTACAAGAAATACAGTGCAGGATGCCAGCAGTGGCCTAGCCCCTCAAATGTGGAAGTTGTTTCCCAATTTTATATGAGACGGTCAGCAAGTAATGTTAGTTTTAACACTCTACACTCATAGCCAGAGGGAGAGATGGAGAGAGGGAGAGAGGGGGAGAGAGAGAGAGATATTGAGAGGGGGGGGGGGGGGGGGGGGAATTACTCTGTGTCTAAATTAGCATGTAAAATTCCATGCTGAAGATGTAAGTACTTGAAATAATATTGTTAAAGGCCACTAATCCAAGTAATTTTTTAATTTCTTACCTACTTTCACATATTATGTGAATAAAAATAACAGTGTATCCATTGTAACTTCCATCACATCATTTTAAAACAGGTCAAATATGCACCATTAGTTGTGCACTATTGTCATAACATCATTTCTAAATGTAAGTGAAAATGTGGTAATCTTTCACCAATGTAGAAACCGAAAGTTGTTTGGTCAAATGCAAGTAATGTTAGCAGACATTATTGTGCTATCCCTCTTGCATTATGCCACTATTCCACATGAGGTATAATTCACCCCCTTAAATGTAAAAACTGCATTTTTACATGTTGGGTGAGAAACTGAAGCAGATTTAATGCCCTTCAGATCCATACAGTTGGTAAAAATGGAGTTGTTGCTCCAAACCTCATTTGACAATAATAAATAAGTGATAAATTTATGAATGACAGAATACTGACTAGCTCAAGTCTCACTAAATGTGTTTGTCTTACTGCATGTTCACAAAAATTTTTGTTATGTGATGTCCATAAAGTTGTTCATTCATAACAGTTTGTTGTAAAGTAATAACCTGATTGCATGGTTATCACATCAATATTTTAAATACAAGCAAGTTACTGAAGTGGAGTTTCCGTAAATCTCTAATGTATTCATGTACATTATCATCCACATATTACAAATGTACCAGTAAACTTCTGATCCCTTAAAGAATCAAACACCCTTGCATAAAACATCTTCAATAGTCTGAATACTTTAAAAATGAGTTACTGTGTTAAATGTTTGACTTCAAGTACCTGGTGCCCATTGCCACAAAGCAGTCCACTTACCATGGGTTGGAAACCACTGCTCTGCACTGTTCACAACTGCACGTACATCATTAGCCTAAATCAGAGACAGTAAATGCTCTAGGTCAGCAATTATTCTATGCCCAAACAGTATTCGTGCAGTGTTTCATACTGCGAATACTTGGTGACATCAAACATAAGTTCAAATGTTATCTAATTTTTTTTCTTTTTTACCTGCCAGTCAGATATTTAACACATTTAAACAGCTGCAAATATCTTATTGTTTTACAAATAATTTAAAAACTGAGTGTTTGATGACTTAAGAAATCATAGGTTCACTGTTTAAAGTTGATTTGCTATTACTGCTTCTCCTGATGGAGGTTTCTTCTGTGGTTTATATTTTGCCATCTTTCAATATACTTTGGCCAGCCATGGTGACCGAGCAGTTTTAGGCACTACAGTCTGGAACCACGTGACCACTGCGATCGCAGGTTCGAATCCTGCCTCAGGCATGGATGTGTGTGGTGTCCTTAGGTTATTTAGGTTTAGTACTTCTAAGTTCTAGGGACTGATGACCTCAGAAGTTAAGTTCCATGGTGCTCAGAGCCATTTTTCAATATACTTCAAACATGCACTTCAGTTGTCATACATTTTGTCCCATGAGAATTACATTAGAAATTTAAACTATGTTTTAGCACACACTTTGGCCACCATATTACTTGTCTTCTAATCCCATTATATGCCTTTGAAGTTAACAAGGACCAACAAAAATAGATCACATTCCTGCTTTTGTGAGTTTTACTTAAATACACAACATTGTTGTCTGAGCGTAGATTTGTGTTAATAATTGTAATGATGGGTTCAGTTTAATCTGAACATTATGTATATGTACAGAAAAACGTATTACTCCTCTTGTGCTCTCAAAAGTTTCAGAGTCCTTCACTCTCTATGAGTACTTCCTCACCAGTTGGTGGGTATTATATTGTGTATATTGGCTAAATGTTTTGTTTTCAGTATTGTTCTTAAATTGTCAATATTTCTCTTTCCATTTAGTTATTGTGCATATGGAAAAATAACATACAGATACCTAGAGTACCAGTGGTCTACTCGTATTGATCTCCCTGCCCCTTAAGTAAAGTAGTAATACAATTGTTGTGTGATTACATTATGAAGCTCTCAGGTTATTTTGGTTTGTTGTCTTGCTGTTCAATGTGATTTTCCATATACTTCTGGATGATACATTATTTAATATGAATATTTAATGACTAATGTATTGAAATCTCATCTTAGTGTTATACACTTCATAAATATAGGATATAATTGTGTTACTATATTGCTTGATGATTTCATTAAATTGAACTCAAGTAGGCTTAATGATGGAGCTCCTGATGACACTTGATTTGTATGCCATTTACTTAAACTGCAGTTTGTGCACTGTTTCTTTTAGTTGATTGTGACAGTTTTTCTTCATATGTGGAGAAATGGATGACAACTGACAAAATATTTTTCTGCAAATATTAAAAGAACCCTTCAAATATTATACACATTGCTTTATATTCAGTTTTGTTTTTTATATGGAACTGTGAGGATGGTCAATGACAGAAACCAGCTGTTAGAAGTTTCAGGGAGCAGCAGTGTCATGCATTTCTCAAATACAATAGTCACCTAACAATTTTAGGCAGACTCTCAGTGGACCTGAATGTCTTTGTGTGAAGACTTACACACAAAAGTATCTTTGTCTACCATCTGATCATTGTATATGCTCACCATCTCCTCAGTGGGTGACTCAGATTGTGGGCTTGGATTGACTTCCTCCTTCTTTCTTAACTTTTCCTGACATACCACCCTCTCCTGACTGAGGAAGTCACTGTTTGCAGGTAAAATCTTCATTTGACACATAAATTTCTTTGGATGAATTTTTGTATGTTAATACTGTTGCAGACTGACAGTGTGCTGAACAGTTTGCATAAAATTAGGTGATTGTTCATATTTATTTACTTTTCAATAACGCTGGGAAATTCATGTGAACATTAGTACAAAGTACTTTGTGAAAATGGAATTTGTGGTACGCTTGGAGTACTCACTGTGATTGAAAGAGTAACTCTTTGATATTTTTAATGCATAGGTTTGTTGTCACTGACATTTGTACTATTAAAGTCATTGGAATTTGCCCTCCTTGAAAGGAAACAAATATTTTACATAAATCTTAGTGAAATTCTAAAGTTAGTGTTACTTTTTCAAGCACTGTAATGAAGACTGTTGTAAAAATGTATCTGTATTGGGCATTCTTTGTAAAATGGTAGATACAAAAATTATTGTCCCACAATTTGCTTGTTAGAAATAACTTACTTTTTACATTATGATGGGATGAAGCTATGTTGTAGCCTGTGTGTAGGTTTTGTTGTGTTGATGCACACAACTTCCCATGGATAATAAAAGATAACCTGTAAGAAGTTTCTGTAAAGGTTTTGTTCTAAAACTTATATTTATTCAGTAACAGTTCAGTTACTGTGTAAGTAACAAATTGATTCCTTTTCTGTGCACCAATATAAAGTTGCAGTTAGACTACTACCATCACGTACAAAATTTCACAGTCCATGGAAATACTTTGTGCTTAACACAACAGTACTCCTTTTTCGTCGGGCACTCTGTCAGTCTTTGAAACTGCCACCACATGACTGACGGGTAATAAGCTGTTATGTAATTCTGACATTGCTTCCACTTATTTATCAGACTACTATCACCTTTCCTGTCAGCGTCACTTGGCCAACTCTTGATTTTTTGACACCAATGGTATTAGGTTGTGAATCCAGATGGTGTCTTTCATTTTATTTCTCCAATCAATCATTGGATGGGGGAGAAGGGCATGCTCAGGTGTGATGAAGCCAGCATACCTTACAGAGCAATCACATAATGCAAAGACTGGTCCTCCAAGCTGCAGGTTATGAGTTTAAGGCTCGTAACATATACATGTAGAAGTCCTCACACCCCTGAAAATAATTATCCTCAAATATGAATACGAAGTAAGAGGCGGTGAGGTCAGAATGGGTTATTGTGGGTGTGTAGAGAGCAGTGCTTCTATGATATCACCCTGATTAAGCTGTGGTTTTGTAACTAAATGTGACCACAGTTGGAGATGTTTCTCTGCATGATGTAAGTGGGATGGAAAAATGAGCGTACTGAATAAGGAAGCACCCTTTGTAGAAGGGTTGCTGGGTCTGGATGTGATTCCACTGAAAGGCATAATGAGGTGTTTTGGAAACATGTAATCAGATTGCTGCCACTAGTACATGGACAATACTGGACTGGTGTATATCACTGAGGTGACC
Organism: Schistocerca americana; assembly: GCF_021461395.2. Classification (NCBI taxonomy): domain Eukaryota; kingdom Metazoa; phylum Arthropoda; class Insecta; order Orthoptera; family Acrididae; genus Schistocerca; species Schistocerca americana. The sequence goes on from NC_060121.1 coordinate 67,292,926, forward strand.
TCGATCCTTACTGAATAAATACAGATGAGACAGAGCAGGCTCCTGTTCTAAAATACCAATGACAGTGGGCAGCAGAAGGAGATGACTAATGAAGAACATAAATGTGGCTGCCAGATCTGAGGAGGAGACCATAGTGAAAATGATGACACTATGCTGTGATGGAACACTGCTGGAAGTTACTTCTTCCCGAGGCAGTCTCTCTTCAGTGCACAGCCTCTCAAGTAGTACGATGTCTGAAGGTCTCTGTCCTGGAGCTCACAGATGTGTGCACTGTTTCTACTGTTCGTGACTACTACTGTGAAGACAGTGACCATTTGTTGCTTACGATCATTCTCCATTACTACCATCATATGAAGAGTTCCAGCCAGATGTGGACCTACAGTCCTTCACTTGGGGGAAAGGACATAAACTGTGTGTAGGGTAACAGCCTTCTATAACAATAGTAGAATTGGCACTTCAGGAGGACTACCTGCCCAGCAACATGCTTCACCGGTACTGTACATGTCTCACCTTCCCTCACGGCCATCAGCATTATAGATGCTGAGGTTGTAAATGGCAGTTAGTCCCAAACTACAAGCAGTATATTTTCTGACACATTTGGCCATATTAGATGTGGCAGATCATGGTATTCTGATGAGTTTTCAGCTGATAGTTGTATTAAGTAGCAGTGGACTACTACTTACACCTCATCAGAAAGCTGCCAGCTGAAAAGAAATATAGTCAAGATGCAAGCAGCAGCCCAGCACCTCAACAGGAAGTGGTTTCGACAGTGACAGTTTAATGGTCAGCAGCTCTTATGTCAGTGAGACACACTCTTCCCCCTCTCCAAATCCCCCCCCCCCCCCCCCCCCCCGCCCGCGGCCTTCTCTGTCACTCATATAGCAATGGAAGCAGCAAATGGCAAACAGCACTCTGTATTTAAATTTGCGTGTAAAATTTATGCTCAGTGTGTTAGTACATAAACTAAAATGGTTAGTGTACAGCTCTTCAAGTAATCTTTTAATGTTATATTTTATTTCTTCAATTATGTGAATGGAAATAATTGTAAATCGATTATTGTCTACATCACTTCACTGTAATATTGGTTAAATATGCGTTATTAGTATGTAGTATAGTCATAAACATTTCAGATAGTTTCAGCATGTAAGTGTAAATGTGGAACTATTTCAACAATGCAGAAGACAGGGAGTTCTGTTGTCTGATGTATGTAATGTTAGTAGACATAATTCTCCATCTCTTTTGCCTCTGCCATTATCCCACCTGATGTTAAATTGAAGGAAGTTAACTATACAATTGTGTCATTAGATGTAAGGTGAAAAATTGAAACAAATGTAATGCCCGTTACATTCAAACAGTCAGGGAAAATGGAGATGTAGCTCTGAAACTTGTTGTACAATAATTAAAAAATAAATTACTATGAATGGTCAAATTTTGACTTGATTAATGCTTACTTAATGTTACTATTTCTATTATATTGACAAATATTGTTGTCATGAACAAACAACTTTATGGACATATCATGACAACAGTTTGTTGGAAATTTATAACATGCTTGCATGGTTATCATGTAGATATCTTGAATACAAACAGGTTAATGCAGTGGAATTTCCATACATGTCTAATTTCCTTTTGGAAATGTTGTAGCAAATGGATGACAAGGTACAAATGTTCCAGTAAACTACAGATCCATTAAACAATCAAACTCTCATGTGTGAAGCAGCTTTAATAGTCCAATTACTTTAAAATGAGTTTGATTACTTCACAGTGAATTAGTGTGTTAAATATATGACCTCAAGTATAACAGCAAACCTTACCTAAACTTTTTCTTTCTGTTTTAAACCTATAACATAATACATTTTCTAATGTGCAGTTTCAGATTATGAGGGCATTTTAAATTTTCAAAGTTGGTCAATCATTATGTGGAATAACAAAACTAAAAGCTGACCAGTTCCAGGGACAGTGAGTTTTTTAGGTCTCTGGTAGCATAGTAATATTTATTCTGAATGCCAAGTCTGCCACTACTGGTATTAAAATAATCCTCTCATTTTGGATTCTGCACTTCTACACAGTTGCAACTGCACTGTGTCTCAATAATGGTATACATGCAACTAAAGAGCAATGTGATACAGTAGGGGAGAGTGGGGGAAATATACGCACCTAAGGAAAAATTGATGTGAACCATTCATTACGTCATTAAAACCTACGAAAATAAGTACATACCATACAATGGACATTTCTCCACATATTCCAATCGTCTGTAAATAGTCATAAACAGTACCTTAATTTTGAACATTAAAATAAAAAAAAGTGCAAATTTGTGGTATTCCCCAACCCTGAGGGTAATGACACGCAAAGCACTGGGTAATAACACGTAAAACAAACAAACCATAAAAATGTACAATAATTCCTATTTAAGATTGAAATATTGTAATTCTACAAATATCTCTTATAATTTTTGTTTTTTACATTTTTATTGATGTGAAAAAGAGTTCATTTCCTCATACAGCAAAGATCACACTTGTAACCTTTTGGAGTGTTCCAACCACTACATTCTTCATGACTCCATCTGCTACAAGAAATACGTCAGTACCATAGTTCTCCATCTTTCCCAAACTCTCCACAAACTAAACAGACATCTGAAATCGCCAATGGATCAATATCATCCATTTCATCGTCATCACAAATGTTCTGCAAGTCCAGATTTAGGTCATCCTCGCTGCTACTTTCATTTTCTTGGTTGTGTTTCTTCTTATATAAGGTCTGTTTCTTCTTTGAGACTTTTTTAAGTTGCAGATTTCTCCACTTATCAGCTTTATCCTTAAGATTTCTTTTCTTGTTTCCTTCAGCTATCTTTTTCATGGCTTCTTTTTGTTTTTTTATTGATAACTCCTTTAGCAGTTTATTTTTCTCTGGAGTTGCTGTAAGGATCACTCACTTTTCCTTAGGCTTTCCCTTGGCTTGTTTCATCTTAGGAAGAACTTGTTTTTGTTTTGGAACAGGAGATATGTCAAATACACTAACGTGCTTGACACATGCACTTTTAGTTGTTGTTGTGACCTCTTCTAGGCCTACTAGAAGTGGAACATTTTCTGCTGAAGATCCAGGAATCTGTTCTTGACTCCTTTTAGAGATATGTAGCTCGTTTGAAGATGCAACCACTTCATTTCCATTTGTAGCATTCGGAACCTCTTCATCTTCAAGGACAACATCTCTGAAGATCTCACATTGTTGTAAGTTGTCATGCTGAAATTTGTTTGGATTGAAAGGGCAAATCACACATGCCTTAAACCCTGACTGCTCTTTGTCCATGGTAGCGACCTTAATATATGAATTATGAAAAAGTTCTGCTAACTCAAATCGTGTAATTTTTTGATGCACCTGTGGCTTTGTATACATGTCACATTCACAACTGAAGGCTGATTTCAAAGAGGGAAAGAATGTAACATCTAGTGGTTGAAGCTTGTGAGAAGTGTGTGGAGGTATGATTGCCATGACAATAGAATGTTTTTTACAAAATTCAAAAATGTCAAGTGAAATGTGGCTGCTGTGATTATCTAAAATCAGCAGCACAGGGTCATCAATAGTTGATTTTACATTGTTCTGAAAATGTTAGATCCATTCGAAAAATAATGACTCATTGGACCAGCCATTGACGGACCAACCATATATTGCTCCATCTGGTCCATCAATACTTAAGAGATATGAGCTCCTTTTCCTGGGGAAGATAAACATAGGGGGGATGTTGGTACCAGCAGCACTGAGACAACATATCACAGTCACGGTTTTCCCCCTTTCCCAAGACGTGGCCCCACCTATTTGTTTAACACCTTTAGGAGAAAACATTCTGTCGGGCTTTTGTACAGCAATAATGCCTGTTTCATAGGCGTTGAACACTCGCCCGTCTTTAAATTTATATTTTTCAAAGACACATTCGAAATTTTTAAAATATGCATTAACCTCTTCTTCATTAAATGCCTGTATTCTGTTAATGCTAGTTGCTTCAGGTTTTCTCATGCTAATACTTGGGTTTCTTTTTAAAAATAGATCTAGCCAATCCTTTCCAGCTAACCTAGATGACTTATCAAAATTGTTTGCAATGTTGTTAGCCTGTGCATACTCAAATGCAATCTTTTGCAGCTGGATGCATGTAATGTCATAGAACAGCTTGGCCATTGTAATAACATGATCCCTAATCTCAATTTCCTGTTCTGTTGAAAATGTTGGGTTTCTTCCAAGTTTTGGACCCTTGGTATTTTTAACCTTCATTCTCGTTCACAGGTGGCTTCATGAATCCCGAAAGCTCTTGATACTTCCCTTATTTTTCTTCCAGATTTGATGGCATCAAGAGCCTTACAAAGTTCCTCTTGTATCCGTTTTGCTCTCTGGGTTTTTCTTTTATATTATCTACCAATCTGAAATTTTAAAAAAACCTCATTAGTATTGAAAATATAACCTCCAAGGGGGAATACCACGCACTTCAACAGCTGCGTGGCATTACCCCACCGTAAGTTCGATGACTAACCTAAGCATAACTCGGCACCTAATTCAAATAGTTGGACAAATCTATAATTAAATTAAAGGTTTAATGTAGGGTTAGTAGTTTATACTCAAGAATTACATTAAAGCAACTTATAGTAGCACATACCTTGCACAATACAGCTGACCAAAATTACATGAGACACGCAGAAAATAAACAATACTTCACTGCTCCAACAATGCCACTGGAAAATGGCTGGCGTAAGCTGCATAGTAGTTGTTACTCCTGCTGGCAGGGTGTAGTACCAACTGGGAACAGCTTGCGCCATTCAAACTGCATAAATCAGCCTGCGTGGGATTACCCACATGCGTGTAATTCCCCCACCTTCCCCTACACTGCATCCCACAGTTGGATGTATTTGACATTTGGAGCCCAGTGCTATCTTACCTAATCAGCACACAGACATAGGGTGGTCAGAAGACAAACTTTCAGTGAGAGGTGTAAGGACATTAGACAAACTCATAGATTCTAGTATTTTCTTATTTTCAATATTGCTCTATATTCAGCTTTCAAATCTTCATGTGTAATTGTGTGTTCAACAGACCTTCAGATTCTCCTTCCCTAGATATGAATTGTGTGCTTGTGTGCAAAATTTGTAACTTACCTCAATCTGTATACTGTAGGGAGAGAAATTAATTCCTATTTGCAGTATAAAATAACTGTAAATCATCAACTACATCATTGTTAACAGGTTATAGTGGTTGTTGTAAATCAGTGAACAGCTCATCAAATTTGTCATTCTGACTGAAAATCACCTGGAAGGTTTGTATTGACTTGAGCTGGCCCACCTGTAAATCCTGCAAATTCTGATTTGCTGAATTCAGAGCTTCTGGAAAGAAGTATTTCTCATTGATGTATGAGTCATGGTGGGATGTGATTACTGTGCAAAGTGAATGTGTGTTGTGACTTATAACTTCTGCACTCACTGGCTTTCTCCTTTTTTCCTTGTCTTCCAGAGAATAGTGATCTGACTGGAAAGTGATTTCTCTGGGTTTACTAAACTTGAACCCAAAATTCACCACCACATGTGATATTACTTCCATGTTATAAATTAATGACACAGGCTTGTGAAGATGCACATTTTGAAAACGCCCAAATTCACTTTGTCTCCATTTTGTTTCAAGCTGTGTACAATTGCTTGTTACATTCATACAATCATTTACACTAATGATAATGTGCATGGCTCAAACTTTTGAAATATAGAGTGTGAGTAACTGAGAAGGAAAGTGATCTCAGCTTGTAGAATAGCGGTTTTCAGTTAATGTCAAAGACAGTTTGTGGGTGAGAACAGAAAAATCATTTCAAAGTAAACAAAACATGATAAGCTGTTAAGTAAATAGGACATTCTTAAAATTTGTAATCGTAGTGCCAAAAAAGATGAAAAAATCTGATTAAAATTTCTATTTCAAATTCCTTATTCACTTTCCTAAGAAAACTGAGAAAAACTGCTCTCTTCAATTGACACAAGTAAAACACCAAACAGTTCACTTTGCAATACAACTAGTCCATGAAGAAATGGTACCTAAATCTGTTAGAATTTGAATTTGCTAATCATTGATGACCAAAACAAAGACAGTAGTTTTAATATCAAACAAAACAGGGTTTCAAATCTTTCTTAAGTGATACCCCTTATGTCCATTATAAACAGAAATACAGGGGTATCCTTCAGGTAAGGTGTGGAACCCTGTTTTATTTGGTATTTATTGTTTCAGTTATCAAAAGTTTTTGACAGTGTTTGGCATTCGATTTCTGCAAGTTTTCACTGCCGGTGCAGTGTCATACTTAGCACTGGTGGACATTTAGAGTGGTGCAAGTGTAGTAGACCTAGATAGTGTACAAAGGAGTTGCCATTTGGTTTAATTTCTGTTTCGATGAGTTAGTGTGACAGATTAATCACCTGAAGATGCTGGCCATTTGGACCACTGGGCTGACATTAAGTTCTGGCTGGAGCCTGGTTCTGAACATAATGATCTAGTAATGCTGGACACAAAAGCAAGATCACATATGAACATAGTTTTATATTACATTGTACACAGCTTCTGAGTGTTCACATACAGATACAACACACTTCATAGTGTTACACCAATTGCTTTAGTTGTGTATGAATGCTCTTGATGTGCCAACTCCAAAGACACTCTGTTCATGTAAAACTTGCATATAAAAGACTGCCACTAGGTCCTTTCATGTGAGATATTCTTAACACCGCAATGAACATCAATTCTGATTTCTTGGGGTGTATGAACTAAAGCATTTTGTTGGTGTTCTAGACCTTTGCAGCTGCAGAAGTGGTTCAATGTCATGTTGTGTATATGTCCAGTGCCACACTAGGTTAGTGAATAGATCACGAAGAGAATTAGCTCATTTCCATGATTATGAAATTCTCATCACTGAAAACATACAAATACTGCTCAATGTCATATTTTAATCAGAAATTGCGTAACAATGAAGATTTCCTCTGAACTCCATAGATAACTACTCCAGAGTAGTTGTGCACATCAGATGGAAACTTGCTACTCTCCAGTGCATGTGAGGGATGATTGAATGTCGGCAAGAAGTGTCAACTGTTAACGTTATTTGTCTGATATGGTAATTGGCTATCTCTTGCCAGAAGGAGCTGCATTTCCTGTAATTGTTATGATAGTATTGCTTTTACTTGGCAGGAAAGACCCAAGGGGTTTCAGACAGTTAATGGACGCCCAAAACACTCAATGCATGTAAGATTACTGCAGAACTTTTACAACCTCAAAAGATGCCCCAGCTACAGGAAGCAACGGTTAGGCATAAAAGCTCTCCTTCAGCAGTAGACCTTTGTTTTCATATGAAGTAGGGTCTGTAACTAAAAGACATGGCCTATATTTAAGGCACTGTGCCAAAGTAACTGGGAAAACTCAGTAGTCATTAACTCTTTGCCTTCCTACTGACAGGCTGTTTCCATTTGGACTGCACAATGTACTGTATACCCCTGTATTGCTAGGTGTCCTGGAGCTTTGGTAGCTTTGCTAACAGAAGGGCCTGTAGTGACTGCAGCATGGGAGTTCAGGCTCCAGGTTCTATTTCTGGTGCTGCAGAGTGGAGACCTGTGTCCGTTACATACACTAACCTGTCTGTATGTACACAGGTACCCTCCAGAGTGGTGAATCTAGCTTAGGTAGGGCTCTTCCAGCAGAAAGACTTCCTAATGATTGGAGCATCAGACATCACAGACAGTGAACCAAGATGGCTGCGAGTGTAGAAGTGTGTAACTCTAATATGAGAAAAAGTTACAGTTATGTGCTAAAAAAGGGAGTTTGCGAGAATTGTAATGTCGAAATAACAAATTTAAGAGAACAAGTTTCAGGTCTACAATTCTTAGTCAACACTTTAAGAAGTGAAATCACTACACTCAAGAATGAAAATTGGGGACTACGGTCGAAGAACAAATCAAGCAAAGTGGCACCTGACAAAAGGCACAAATCGTCCGAGTGGACAGAAGTGAGACACAAAGGTAGGACTTTAGCTGGAAAAATAAAAACGAACTTTGCAACAGCAGTTACATTTACAGATAAAAACAAATACAGTGTTCTGCAGTCCAGTGATGGTGTTAAAGACAGTGTAAATGATCCAGACCATTCAAAAGACAATGCGCTGAAAACGAATAATCACTCTGGGAAAAATGTTGATAAATGGGAAACAACAGGTAAAAGGAACAGTGTGCTTTTTCTAACAGACAGCCATGGCAGAAATTTATCAAGTATATTTTGAGAAATAAATCAAGACTTAGCAGTGACCAGTTTTGTTAAACCTGGAGCAGGAACTAAACACGTTTTAGACCCTTGCATTCAAACAAAATTCACACAAGAAAATGACTTTGTTGTATGCATAACGGGATCAAATGATGTTGCAAAAAATGAAGCAGATGTCTGCGTAAAAGAGCTTCAGAACTTTCTCGAAAAAAATAAATCACAGAATACAGTTGTTGCTACAGTGCTTCATAGGCACGATCTAATCTATAGCTCATGCATTAATAAAGAAATTCGAAGAATGAATATTAAAATAAAGAAACTGTGCTCTGAATACGCAAATTGTGCCATGGTCGATATAAGTAAACTGCAGCGTAACCTTCACACCAGACATGGGCACCACCTAAACTATGAAGGGAAAAAGTTTGTGAACGTGTCAATGAAATAATTAAAGAAAGACTCACATGGAATAAAACAATCTACGAAAGTTGCGGTTTGAGTAATACCTGGAATGTATGTCATTTTTTAGTATAAAAGTCTGTGAATCGGTGGGTAATAAACCTCCTGTACTTGAACTAGGTCCTAAAAGCGACATTCGAATGAGAGAGTGTTCACAGACAATAAAAAATAAAGATAAATCTATTTCTGTGATGCAAATGAACATTCACTGCATTAGGAACAATGTATTACAATTAGAACATTTTTGCAGTATTGAAAACGTTGATGTTGTTTGTATCTCAGAACATTGGCTGACAGAAGATCAAGTACAATATTTTGTTCCTCAAGGGTATGCTGTTGGAGACATTATGTGTAGAAGTGAAAGAAAGAATGGAGGTGTCCTAATATTTGTTAAAGGTAGTATAATGTTTACTGAAATAGATGTTAGCTCTTACTGTGCAGAACTAGATGGAGAATTTAGCTGTATAAGACTAAACGTAGAGAATACTATAATTGTTAGCTTATATAGATCACCAGGAGGAGATATAAATACATTTTTCGAAAGATTTGAGCTGCTTATGAGGAAAATACTAAAATGTAACATAAAACTAATTATCTGTGGCAATTTAAACATTGAAATGGCCAACAGTGATGAACATGTTGCTAGAACGTTTTTTAATATCTTAAGATCACTAAATTCACAATGTACAAATTACACACCAACACGGGATAAGGCGTGCTTAGATAATATTATAGTAAATTTTTCTAGAGATATGTATGACATCAGACTTTCCCTAGCTGATCATGAACTATTGACTTTAACATTCTCTTGTGATCAGTTGCCTAAATCAGACAAATCAGTCAGAGTCAAGTCTAATGCCACATGGGTAAGTGGGCAGAAAGATGAATATATTAATTTATTTATTGCCAGAATATCTGATGTTAACTGGGACTTTGTATACAACACACAACCTGAGAAGGGTGCTGGTGAAATGGTGTTTAACAACTTCCTGGAAATACTCATAGAGTTATGGTACTCCTGCTCACCATTAATCAAAAGTAGCCCTAAGCATAAACAGAAAAACAAACAGGTAAAATGGTATACAGATGAGCTAGTTCTCACTAGGGAGGAGATGCTCAGACTGTACAGAATATATATAAATTCTTGTAAACAAGGATTTTAGCTAGATAATACTTCTTATAGAGCTTATCTAAAATGTAAAAAAATCTACAAAGTCAAACTGTCCTTGGCCAAAAAACAAGCATGTGAACATTACATTGAAAGTGTTCCCAACAAATGTAAAGCAGCATGGGATATCATCAACCAATATAATTCGCAAACCCATACACAAGATGCAATTCTGGTCCCAGAAGAAGTAAATAATTACTTCCTAACCTCAGTGAGCGAGCTGAAAAACAAAATCAAGCAAAATGGCACTCGTGCACTAGATCATCTTGGTGCTGTGCCCCATAGGATGTATACTTTCCACTGGAATGTTGTCACCCCAGAGGATACTCTAAAAACTGTGGCAAGGTTCACCAACTCCAAAGGTATGGACTGTTATTGGTTTTCTAACTATGTAATGAAAAAAATAATACACCTTATCTGTCAACCTCTTTCTTTCATTTTTAATATGTGTTTAGAATCTGGAGTTTTCCCAGATGCGCTCAAAACTGCTAAAGTGATACCAGTCTTTAAAAAGGGAGATAAGCATCTGCCCCAAAACTATCGACCAGTTTCTATTGTCCCAATTTTCTCTAAAGTTTTTGAATATGTAATGTACAGTCAACTAAATAACTACTTTGATAAGCACGTTCTCCTCTCCAACAGACAGTTTGCATATCAGCATGGTAAAAATACCGCTATTGCTGTCACTGAAGTTGTTAACCAGATGTTAACTGCATTCGAAAATAAGGATCTGGTATCAGTCGTACTTTGTAATCTTAGCAAAGCCTTCGATTGCATACCATCTAACACCCTACTTGCAAAATTTGGAATTTTATGGCATACAAAAACCATCTTTGGATGTAATCAAATCATACTTAAGTAACAGGAGACAGTTTGTATCAATTAAAAATAGATGCTCCTCACTGAAGGAAGTCCAGACTGGAGTGCCTCAAGACTTGGTCCTAGGTCCTTTTCTGTTCATCATTGCAATTAATGACTTACCTTACCATGTAGGAGCAAATTAAATTGTGTGTTATGCAGATGATACAACATTGCTCAATACACACCATGACACAACAGAACTGCATCAGGCAACACAGGAAAAACTAGAACTAGTAATGGATTGGTTTTCTTCTAATGAACTCCTGTGTAATCCTGATAAAACAAAAGAACTAATTCTGGGTTTAACTGCAGCTGTTGAAAGCAAATCAATAAAATTGTTAGGGTTCCACATTGAATCAAAATTAAACTGGGAGGAATACATTAGCCAAATCTGCAAGAGAATAGCAAGAGAGTGTTATCTCATCTGGAGACTGACAGACGTAGTCACTGATGAGTATCTAAAGGTCGTATATTATGGCCTCTTTCAGTCACACATTTCCTACGGCATATTGTTATGGGGACATTCTTGCTTTGTCAGTGAAATTCTGAAAAGTCAAAAAAAAGTAATCAGAATAATGAGCAAAGTTAAGCCCAAGGAACACTGCCAACCCCTCTTTATCAAGCGCATGATATTAACTGTTGTGAATCTATACATCTACACAGAACTGCTTTATGCCAAAAGCAACTTAAATGAGTTCAAGATGAGAGAGAACATACATCCCCACAATACCAGAGGCAAACTGGACTTTGACATACCAAGACACAGACTCACAAAGACTGCAAACTCACACAAAATAATGAGTTTGAAAATATTGCTGGTCAGTGACTGAGCAGATGCTGGAAGTTTGTTGAAGAGTTTTAAACGTAAGGTTTATGACTGGTTACTCAAACACCCATTTTATAAGATAACAGAATATTTTGAAATAATCATTGACATTAGTATATAAGAATATTCCTAAAAGAGAAGGAGTTAAATTGTAAAAAACTTTACTGTAAAGTTGTTGTTAATTGTATATTTAATGTTCAGACCTATTCCGTTGTAAGTAGTCAATCGTGAATAAACTGAATACTTAATACTGAACAGTGTTGTGGTGTGACACTGTGATTACATTGCAAATATATGGCACTATAAATTCTGTGGCCTGTGGCCCTTTCATTTTACTTCTTAGGTTCATTACTCATCTAACCAAATACAAGTGGTGTGACACATATGTCACAACGCAGTGCTACGTAAGTACAAGTTGACTGGTACCAAAAATTACTTCTGGGGTGATGCAAAAGTTCCTTAATTGTAGCTTGCTCAATGCTATTGGTATTTATCAGTTGTTGTTGTTGTTGTTGTTGTTATTGTGGTATTCAGTCCTGAGTCTGGTTTGATGCAGCTCTCCATGCTACTCTATCCTGTGCAAGCTTATTCATCTCCCAATAACTACTGCAACCTACATCCTTCTGAATCTGCTTGGTATATTCATCTCTTGGTCTCCCTCTACGATTTTCACCCTCTACACTGCCCTCCTGTACTAAATTGGTAATCCCTTTGTGCCTCGGAACATGTCCTACCAACTGATCCCCTCTTCTAGTCAAGTTGTGCCACAAACTCTTCTTCTCCCCAATTCTATTCAATACCTCCTCATTAGTTATGTAATCTACCCATCTAATCTTCAGCATTCTTCTCTAGCACCACATTTAGAAAGCTTCTATTCTCTTCTTGTCTAAACTATTTATCATCCATGTTTCACTTCCATACATGGCTACACTCCATATAAATACTTTCAGAAACAACTTCCTGACACTTAAATCTATACTCGATGTTAACAAATTTCTCTTCTTCAGAAATGCTTTCTTTGCCATTGCCAGTCTACATTTTGTATCCTCTCTACTTCGACCATCATCAGTTATTTTGCTCCCCAAATAACAAAACTCCTTTACTACTTTAAGACTCTCATTTCTTAATCTAATTCCCTCAGCGTCACCCTAATTAATTAGACTACATTCCATTATCCTCGTTTTGCTTTTGTTGATGTTCATCTTATATCCTCCCTTCAAGACACTATCCATTCTGTTCAACTGCTCTTCCCAGTCCTTTGCTGTCTCTGACAGAATTACAATGTCATTTGTGAACCTCAAAGTTTTTATTTCTTCTCCATGGATATGAATTCCTACTCCGAATTTTTCTTTTGTTTCCTTCACTACTTGCTCAATATGCAGATTGAATAGCTTTGGGGAGGGGCTACAAAACTGTCTCTCTCCCTTCCCAACCACTGCTTCCTTTTCATGCCCCTTGACTCTTATAACTGCCATCTGGTTTCTGTACAAATTGTAAATAGCCTTTCGCTCCCTGTATTTTACCCCTGCCACCTTCAGAATTTGAAAGAGAATATTCCAGTCAACATTGTCAAAAGCTTTCTCTGAGTCTACAAATGCTAGAAACGTAGGTTTGCCTTTCCTTAATTTAGCTTCTAAGGTAAGTCGTAGGGTCAGTATTGCCTCATGTGTTCCAATATTTTACGGAATCCAAACTGATCTTTTCCGAGGTCAGCTTCTACTAGTTTTTCCTTTTGTCTGTAAAGAATTTGCATTAGTATTTTGCAGCAGTGACTTATTAAAATGAGAGTTTAGTAATTTTCACATCTGTCAACACGTGCTTTCTTTAGGATTGGAATTATTTTATTTTTCTTGGAGTATGAGGGTATTTCACCTGTCTCATACATCTTGCTCACCACATGGTAGAGTTTTGTCAGGACTGGCTCTCCCAAGGCTGTCAATAGTTCTAAGGGAATGTTGTCTACTCCTGGGGCCTTGTTTCATCTCAGGTCTTTCAATGCTCTGTCAAAATCTTCATGCAGAATCATATCTCCCATTTCATTTTCATCTACATCATCTTCCATTTCCATAATATTGTTCTCAAGTACATCGCCCTCATATAGACCCTCTATATGCTCCTTCCACCTTTCTGCTTTCCCTTCTTTGCTTAGAACTGTGTTTCCATCTGAGCTCTTGATATTCATAGAAGTGGTTCTCTTTTCTCCAAAGGTCTCTTTAATTTTCTTGTAGGCAGTATCTATCTTACCCCCAGTGAGATCAGCTTCTACATCCTTACATTTGTCCTCTAGCCATGTCTGCTTAGCCATTTTGCACTTCCTGTCGATCTCATTTTTGAGATGCTTGTATTCCTTTTTGCCTGCTTCATTTACTGCTTTTTTTTTTATTTTTATATTTTCTCCTTTCATCAATTAAATTCAATATTTTATCAGATAAGATGCAATCCAAAGCTGCTTCTTTCTTCTTTTAAATTTCCATATGGCTTCCAATTAACCATCTTTTTCAGATACCCAATCCTTGATGTTACAGTGCTTCTTTAAAGGCACCCACACTTTATACTTATATCCAGTCTCCATTAATCGCTTGTACCTCCCTATTTACTACCAGAAAATCCAAAATTATCTTGATGGATTGCAACCCATATTGCATAATCCATACAACAATATTTTACACGAACTGAGACACCAGACATCAGACATTGCTTACTGTTACATCTGTTGACACATATGTTTGGTTCACTGCTTCTGGCATTTGCTACAGGAGAGGACTGCTATATCATTGTTCTTATGTAATTTTTGTAAAAACTATTGTGTAACTTTGAGTATCTATTACAAAATTCTTTACAGTCCTGTTATATAAAAGTATGATGTCATTGACGTATCTGTTGTAGCATACTACTCTTTGAAGATGATATAGGTGGGTTGAAAAAAACCTGATGTTCAATGTGATTGATGTAAATATGGCTAACCCATCAATTTGACCATATATGGTGTCTTTGAAGACAAAGTAGTTATGGTCCAGGAGAATTCTGAGCAAATGAAGGGATTTGTTAATTTTTTATGAATCTAGATGGAGAACATCCGTAAGTTGGATTCAATAATACGAATCACCTCATTAATGGACTATTCATGCATGTCCTTATGATGTCGATACATGCTAGATTCATATCACTGTTTACAGTTACATGGTCGAAGTGTGTAATTAACTCCTCTCTGTTCTTAGTGGCATGATCATCATGGAATAAATAATCCATACTGAGTAAACTATGCAATTCCTTAACCAATATGTAATCTGGCATTGATAATTGGCCTTAGAGGAGCCTGTGGCTTATGAAGTTTCACAACGCTCCTGAAAGTGGGCATTCTCGGATTCATAATTAAAGTGTTTTTATGAAATGGGGTAAATAGCGCATCTGTTCCTTTAAGTGCCTCATTAGGGTTAAATGATAATGTTTTGAACATCGAACTGGAGAGCGCGCGCGGGCCAGGAGAATGAAGCATGGGGAAATGTCTTGCATATCCAGTTTTTTCTACAACATTGTATAGAGTTGTATTCATCTTATCCCAACAGTATGTTCTTGTGTACATAGTGTGTTATAAATTTCTGAGCATGTTTCAGAGTTGTGCTTACATATATCTCCTTCCACACCTGCATCCCTAACAGTTCTTTAAAATCACTGATTGTTTTCCCAACTACTAATCGATACGTGGATGACTCTGATTTAGATACCCCCAAGTGTTCCAGAGGTATGACTAGTGTGTGCCTGCATTATCTGTTAAGCCCTCTGACTCTTGATGATCAGTCTTGTAGAATAGCTGTAAACTGATTAACAGAAATTGTGCAAATGATATACACTACATAGTTTCAAACTAGCATGGCTTTTCTCCATATTTATTACCACCAGAAAATACTATGCATGTCAAGTGCTTCTATGCAAGTAAATTTGCTCATCAATCAGCCTGCCTCACTCTCCTATGACACAGTACCACAGTAGAAAATACAATCACTGTCTGAAGTTACAGTCCTTCCTAAATGCAATATTTTCAGTACAGTTTGACAAAAACTAACACACTTTGTGTAGCAAATGCTCACAGCAGTTCCAAAACATATTTTTATTAGATACTTAGTGTAAGGTGCTTTGTCAATGGCCACATCTATACCATTGTAAAGGGGCAGTTTTAACGGGCATGGAACTCCACTGCTGCTTTTTCTGCTGGGTTTGAGGAAGATGATGGGAATGTGCCCATGGATGGCTACTGGTGACAGAATAACAACATTTATTAATAAACTACAATTTATTGGTTGTGGGCACTCTATGTGAGGGTTGCTTCCATTCTTAACATTCTTGTTGGTGACAGAGGTGACCAGTGGATGTTAACACATGCACCTGCTGCTGCATTTGAAGCTGCATTGGCATAACTTGAATCTGCTGCATTGCCAGTGGCACTCCAGCCTTCCAGGACCTTTTGCTGCAGCTGGAACCACTCACTGTGGGCATCAATCATGCTGGCATTTGGGGGGTGTGGCAGGACAGATCAGTGCCCTGTCTCAGCAGACATCCTCAGCACCGACACTCTGGTGTGAATGGGCCAGGGTCCTTGGACCCGCCCCAATCATGGCATTCGTGCCAGCAGCATCCAAAGCACCCCAAGCAATGGCTCCAATGACATACGGCTACCTGTTGATGGTGTGCAAAGATAATTAAGGCAGGATAGTTATGGGAGCGAATCACTCTGGCACCTCCTGGGAAACTACCTGCATTATGACAGTGACTATTACAACGATTGTGATTGCAGTTACAACTCTACAGCTCTGTGTCACTCAAACACCCCAAGACAGATGATGTTGATGAGCAGACTGCCGGTCCTTAAATGTGGCATTCTTTTCCTGATCTGCTGTTTTTCTTTCCCAGTAGGTCAGGAGAATATTCTGGTGTTGCTCAGCCTGCCTATCTGATTCTATTACTGCCTCGATGTCGACACCCTGGCTTGCAGTGAGCTGCTTCTTGTCATGTCTTCTTCTGTATGGTGAACTGGCTGTTGACACTGCATTCTCCTTTGTGTTACTGTACTCAGCACTCCACCAACCAATTATGCCACAGTATCATAGCACTGAACTTCACAACTGAATGTAACACACACAAATTCAGGCTACCAATATTCCTTCACTTTTTATGTATCTTTATTATTCAAAATTCCTAGCATTAACTAATTTAATCACTCTCATCTTTCAACACTCTATAGTTTGTTCAGTCCCCAATCCAAATATTGTATTCCTTTCAGTTTGAGAGTAAACATGAGTAGAAGTCAACTTCCTCGCAAGTGTTGTTCCTGAACTCATCTCTAGGTTTTTAATATGGGAATATGTAAAGCGTATTGTTTACTCAATACCAATAAGAACAGTAGTTAGGAGGTGTGCATCTTTTATAAACTTGTTCTATAGTGAAAAATTTTGCTCTTAGCAAAAATAATCTGTTGGTAATGCTTTATTAGGTATGATGACGTTATTAGGTTTACATTTCAATATACTGAAAGCATATGAAGACTGATCAATTTGTAATGCAGAATGGGCTTATCGTTGTTTTTTGAAAATGTTTTCATGGGGTACATCTTATCAGTGGAACATGAGTCCACATATTTGCTACAACACTCAAATCAAGTATTACCATGCACCACTTGATTTTCACCTGTAGGATGCTTCTTCCTCTATGCACCTCCTTACTTCACTCAGATATATTTACTTAGCACAAAGGGAACAGTCAAGCAACAGCTTGAATGTATCTTTATCAACAACAAAATTTAGTTTTACACTCTTTATGAGACATCACTTTTATTGTATGAATAATTGTTCCATACAATTACATTACAGTACATAAATTTAACAAGATATCAAACCTACTGTCTCAACATTCACATTCCTCATTTAAAATTTTTCATAACTAAAACTACTTTATTTCTACATGAGATGCTGCCTTGGTTATCTACAAATTCCATTATTAGAACATGAAACACAATATTTTTAACATTAACAATGTTCCTACCAAGCCTAATCACACATAGTTTGATGCTGGGATCAAACCCAATGTAAAATAATCTCCACTAAACATTAACATTACATTGCATTAATTTAGTGTTCATAATGGAGTGATGTGTTAACTGTTTAAAATAGTAGCAAGTCAGCACTGGGTTATACAATATATAGTAGGTGCTACATGTACTTTGAATTAATAAAAATTTTGATAGAAGCTGTTTCTCTTGGAGAATTCCAGGAATTTCTTTTGAGCTGGCTTATGTTGGAGTGAGACAGACTAACTTTGACATTGCCTCGTCCTGGCATTCACCCACTGGTTGTTAGGAAAATGTCATCTTTAACAAATCGGTAACAGCAAGAAATCTGGCCTCTCCCTTGTGCCTGATCTGCAATGCAACACAATGTCTTGAGAACATCCTCATATTGTTAACTACAGCAAATCGATAGCAGCAGTTGATCAGAAAGAGAAATAAGTCACTGAACGCATGGGGGTGGCAATAGGAACACGGGTCTCCATTTACTTATCTCACGATGGTGGTCATGTTGTACATGCAACAGATCGTAGAACTCATGCCACATGTTAGCTTAATGCCACAGTAAGCAGCAACAGGGTCCTGGAAACTCATAGGCCTATACATTCATATTACACTGGCTTGAAAAATATTAGGACAAAAGCAATTTTTGCGTGGTGTCACAGCCAAGTAACATAGCTCAAAGAAACTGTACATACAAATAAGTATTTCAATATTCTACAGAAGGCAACTTAAAGAGAAACTGACAAACATAAATGAGACTTTCATTCAAAGACAGTAAGTACCCTAGAAGTGACCATGATCTTGGCATCTACTTACAAGACAATCTTAAATGGAATTCCCACATCACTTCATTAAATTCTAAACTATCCAAAATGACTTATGCGATGAGGATTATATGGAACAACACAAGTCCTGAAACAGTTAGAGCAGTGTATTACGCTTGCATACACTCCCTATTAAGATATGGCATCATATTCTGGGGAAATTCTCCTCATTGCATAACCACATTCCGGAAACAAAAAAAGATTGTGAGGGTAATGAAAAATGCCAACAGCCAAAAATCATGCAAACCATTCTTCAAAGAACTGGGGATTCTACCCCTACTATGTATCTACAGGGTGTTTCAAAAATGACCGGTATATTTGAAACGGCAATAAAAACTAAACGAGCAGCAATAGAAATACACAGTTTGTTGCAATATGCTTGGGACAACAGTACATTTTCAGGCAGACAAACTTTCGAAATTACAGTAGTTACAATTTTCAACAACAGATGGCGCTGCGGTCTGGGAAACTCTATAGTACAATATTTTCCACATATCCACCATGCGTAGCAATAATATGGCGTAGTCTCTGAATGAAACGTGTCTGGCGGAATGGCTTCACATGCAGATGAGATGTACTGCTTCAGCTGTTCAATTGTTTCTGGATTCTGGCGGTACACCTGGTCTTTCAAGTGTCCCCACAGAAAGAAGTCACAGGGGTTCATGTCTGGCGAATAGGGAGGCCAATCCACGCCGCCTCCTGTATGTTTCGGGTAGCCCAAAGCAATCACACGATCATCGAAATATTCATTCAGGAAATTAAAGACGTCAGCTGTGCGATGTGGCCGGGCACCATCTTGCATAAACCACGAGGTGTTTGCAGTGTCATCTAAGGCAGTTTGTACCGCCACAAATTCACGAAGAATGTTTATTGACGAAGCCGTCCAGGTAAAAATAAGCTTCGTCAGTAAACCAAATGCTGCCCACATGCATATCGCCGTCATCAATCCTGTGCACTATATCATTAGCAAATGTCTCTCGTGCAGCAATGGTAGCGGCGCTGAGGGGTTGCCGCGTTTGAATTTTGTATGGATAGAGGTGTAAACTCTGGTTCATGAGACGATACGTGGACGTTGGCGTCATTTGGACTGCAGCTGCAACACGGCGAACGGAAACCCGAGGCCGCTGTTGGATCACCTGCTGCACTAGCTGCGTGTTGCCCTCTGTGGTTGCTGTACGCAGTCGCCCTACCTTTCAAGCACGTTCATCCGTCACGTTCCCAGTCCGTTGAAATTTTTCAAACAGATCCTTTATTGTATAGCTTTTCGGTCCTTTGGTTACATTAAACCTCTGTTGAAAACTTCATCTTGTTGCAACAACACTGTGTTCTAGGCGGTGGAATTCCAACACCAGAAAAATCTCTGTTCTAAGGAATAAACCTTGTTGTCTACAGCACACTTGCACATTGTGAACAGCACACGCTTACAGCAGAAAGACGACGTACAGAATGGCGCACCCACAAAATACGTTGTCTTCTATATTTTTCACATCACTTGCAGTGCCATCTGTTGTTGAAAATTGTAACTACTGTAATTTCGAAAGTTTGTCTGCCTGAAAATGTACTGTTGTCCCAAGCATATTGCAACAAACGGTGTATTTCTATCACTGCTCGTTTAGTTTTTATTGCCATTTCAAATATACCGGTCATTTTTGAAACACCCTGTATATACTAGAAGTTGTAATGTTCCTAAAAAAAAGCATGCTAAAATGGAAATGTATTTATTGAAAATAAATCTGTCTATGAACACCATACAAGGGCAAATAGTGACATACACAGACATCACTGTGCACACACACAGACACTGTGCAAGAAAGGTGTATACCACTCAGGTTCACATTTGTTTAATAAGCTGCCAAGTAACCTAAAGGCCATAAACAAAATCCATAGCTTTAAAAAATCTGTAACATCATATCTCTTGGAAAACTGTTTTTACTCAGTAACACAGTATCTTGAAAAATAAGTTGGTTGTAACAATATAAAAATGTAAAGTAACAATACAGCAATATAAAAATGCAACAATTTATAAATGTAATGTATACACCAATGTAATAGTATATTAATGTAATATCATTTTGTCCAACATCTAAGGTATGGTATATGTACCACAAAGATTCAGGACGTAAATAAATAAATAAATAAATAAATTTATGATGGTCCTCTGGACATTACAAAGGACAGGACATGGTTCTTAATAGGGTATGTGATCAAGAATGACAATGTATGATCTGCAATGTGCACCCATGTTGGCACAAGGTTGGTAAAGAGTTCCTGTGTACGATGTTCCATTCCTCCACAAGTGCAGCTAATAATAGCTAGATGCTCGTTGGTGCATGTGGCGATGCTGCAACGCATCTCCCCAACATCTTCGATAGGGCCTAAGTCAGGGGAACATGCAGGACAGTCCATTCTTCAGATATACTTGTATTCCAAGATCTCCACATGCACTGTTTGATGCAGTCAGGCATTGCCATCCATATAAACGTAGTCATGGCCGAATGCACCCATGCAAAACCAAACATTGGCAAGAAGTACAGTGTTGCAATGGTGTTTTCTGGTAAGTGTACTTTGTTCAAATATTTGAAGGCAGTATGCCCTTGCAACATTGTGCCTCTTGCGTCACAACAACTAGACTACCAAAATGATGATGTCAGGCAGTGATTTTGAGATGCATTAGTGCCCTCACCAAGAGGTCACGCGTATTGCATACACGAACATTGTTGAACACGATCAATTTGGTGCTCAAGGTTTTACAGCGTCATACACTTACAGGTCATCATCTTTGTGGCACTATGCCTTCTAGACATCTGCCTTTCCAAGAGTGCATTTGACCCTGACTTCATATTTATGGAAGACTCTGAAGGTCTGCATCAAACAGCACAGGTGCAAGAGCTGTAGATGTGAGAAGATATTTGACCAGTGGGATAGCTTCTCCATTCCCCTGCTTTAATTCCCATGTAGCATGGGTGGATGTGTTGGGGAGACATATTGCAGCACATCCATATGCACAGTCAAGTGACCTGCAATTATCGACAATACTGATGAATGGAAAGACCTACCATAAGAGCTACATGCCAAATGTGAGGGCAGTATGTCACCACATTACAGGGCACACATTGCCATCCACGGTGATCACAAGAGATGTGTGCAGCCTTTTGTCATTTCTAAGAGTTCTGCTTGAAACTGAATATATAAATATCAGTTATCACAAATTAAAGTTCACTTAACAATTCTGTAAAATTCCTTTTCTTAGGTAAACACATTTAATCTCAAACTAAAGTGTATAATTTTACCTCATAAATTGACAGTCACTTGACATCATAATGAGAACACGAGATTGATTCTTCAGCTTAACAACTCTCTCTAGCTCCTTCTTTGTCTTGGGTGTGGGGCGATGGGATGCACTGTCACTACCACTCCGATTCACAAGAAGAAGAAGAAAAAAAAATTATGTCACCAAAGATTGTAAGCAATGGAATGAGTTAGATGCCAAGAAAAAACAGTTAATTACTGGTATCTACAAAAACTGTTTTTCCCTTTCTCTTGTCCTACAAAATATGGCTAGTGTGTGATAGTGGCCACCACCATCCCACAGAATATGGGCTGAGGTAGTAAATAATCTGTAGCATACCCTGTAATCTAAGATAAACTGGTATGTAGCAATCTGTTTATGAGTCTGAATGCAATCTAATTAAAAGACTGATTTATGGGGTAGTCTCTTTTCAAAGTTTCCTACTGTGAATGTACAAACCATTATGAATACAACAAAATATACTGTAAGACGGTTCCATTAACTGCCATAGGGCTAGACATACTAGAGTTTCATCCCCATTTCTTTTGTGTGTAATTTTTCGAAATGAGATCTTAATTCCAGCTACTTCATGCATGTGTAAGCTTCACTCACTGTGCACAACACTTCAAAAAAGAAGCAGGACATGTGTAATCTAAGATAAACTGGTATGTGGCAATCTGTTTATGAGTCTGAATGCAATCTAATTAAAGGACTGATTTATGGGGTAGTCTCTTTTCAAAGTTTCCTACTGTGAATGTACAAACCATTATGAATACAACAAAATATACTGTAAGACTGTTCCATTACCTGCCATAGGGCTAGACATACTATAGTTTCATCACCATTTCTTTTATGTGTAATTTTTCGAAATGAGATCTTAATTCCAGCTACTTCAAGCATGTGTAAGCTTCACTCGCTGTGCACAACACTTCAAAAAAGAAGCAGGATATGTGGTAAGCATTTTCATGCAGCAAAGCAACTTACACAATATTAACAAAGAAATGGCATCCATTATAATCATGTTCTTAAATAAACTAACTGATTACTGTTAATGATATCAATATAATGGAAGGAAACATTCCACGTGGGAAAAATTATATATAAAAACAAAGATGAGGTGACTTACCGAACAAAAGCGCTGGCAGGTCGATAGACACACAAACAAACACAAACACACACACAAAATTCAAGCTTTCGTAACAAACTGTTGCCTCATCAGGAAAGAGGGAAGGAGAGGGGAAGACAAAAGGAAGTGGGTTTTAAGGGAGAGGGTAAGGAGTCATTCCAATCCCGGGAGCGGAAAGACTTACCTTAGGGGGAAAAAAGGACAGGTATACACTCGCACACACGCACATATCCATCCACACATACAGACACAAGCAGACATATTTAAAGACCATATGTCTGCTTGTGTCTGTATGTGTGGATGGATATGTGCGTGTGTGCGAGTGTATACCTGTCCTTTTTTCCCCCTAAGGTAAGTCTTTCCGCTCCCGGGATTGGAATGACTCCTTACCCTCTCCCTTAAAACCCACTTCCTTTTGTCTTCCCCTCTCCTTCCCTCTTTCCTGATGAGGCAACAGTTTGTTGCGAAAGCTTGAATTTTGTGTGTGTGTTTGTGTTTGTTTGTGTGTCTATCGACCTGCCAGCGCTTTTGTTCGGTAAGTCACCTCATCTTTGTTTTTATATATGATTACTGTTAATGATACATGAACAACATTACATTGAATCATATTGTATTGATTACATTTCTTGCTTGTCCTTTGTACACTTCTGTGTTTTTGTGTGTTTTGAGAGTCATCACAAGTCTGACACTTGCAGTCAGTGGCAAATGCATTTTCCATTAGTTATGACTTTGGACAAAATCTTTCTACAAACACTGCCTAACATTACACATTTGATACGTAATTATACCACGTGAGCCAGAATAATCTATACAATGTGCCACTCCAAACAGAATGGTTTCATTTGCTGATTGTAACTTCAGTTGTCATTGGATAACTACGAAATGGAGCAAATATCTTTGGAGTGGAATGTATTTTAGACTGATGAAATAAGCATGCCATCAGCAAACCTTTCACAACTGTAGTTCTGGCCGACTCTGGCGTTGACTGCTGCAATCATTCATCTTTTCTTGTTACTGCTGGTGTATCTAATGAACTAAAAGAATTAAGTGTGTGTATTACTTTACATTAAACTACATGAAACATAAGAAAATAAGAAAATTTCAGTACAGAAAACTACACTGAAACATCATAACTACAAAACTTGGCTTGAGGACTGAAGCACTTTATAATATCTTCATTAGGGTGCATAAACAGTGGAAACAATCAACTCTGTCCATTCATTGGGGCCTCTGTAGGGATCACAGGTTAATGTTTTGAGTACTCTTTACTGGGATCCCTTCTGTGTGATGGTGGACAGTTTTCAAATTCAAGAGTGAGGAATGTCCATGGTGCACTGGTATATTTTTGACTAGGAGCCATCTTTGTAATTGTTCCTACAAAGCACTT
The DNA here is from genome assembly GCF_021461395.2 of Schistocerca americana. Classification (NCBI taxonomy): domain Eukaryota; kingdom Metazoa; phylum Arthropoda; class Insecta; order Orthoptera; family Acrididae; genus Schistocerca; species Schistocerca americana. The sequence goes on from NC_060121.1 coordinate 67,317,183, forward strand.
CCATTAGCTGGTTAATGCTATAAATATTAACAAGCTGACAGTAAAGTATTAGTCCGACTTGTAAAATCTGGGAATCTAATAACTTTTTCCCAGCACTTTTTTTCTGTTGCTCCTATCATAATCACTATCCTTTCCCTTGTAGTACAGAGTTTTGACTTTCCAACCACTACCACAGGTTTCAACATAAATTTTCAAAATCATATATGTAAAAAAAAATTGTGTTCTTGCTCATGCTTAACCTGTAGGGTAATGCATAACAAAACTTTTTTGCACCGTAAATGCCTTTGGGTTCATTTAGAAATATATTTGGCATTTTTAGTTCTGCTTTCATAATGGTTTCACAATGTTTCATCACTTGAGTGATGGAGAGAGTGTTGTAGCTGGAGCAAATGTTTGGCTGGGGTTTTGGTTCCAGTGAAAGATTTTTAGAATCATACCGAGGAATGTAGAGTAGAATGTGCCATAAGCTGCTTTGGTCATTTTTGACTGTCTTTCTTGTGTTGAGTCATTGGTGCAGCTTATGTAAATGTGAAGTAAAATACTTTATAGCTGTTTGGGATAACTTGTTCATTCTTCAGTTACAGAGATATAAGGTGAGTAAAATCAACATATTTTGAAATGTATCACATAAAACATGGACTCATCTGTCCATGTGTCATTAGTCATGGAAGATCTTGCACCTTCAAACAGGAGGTGTTCTTGTACCTTGGTGATATTTGCCAACTGAGTTTCTTCAACATTTAAATAATTTTCCTGTCTTGAAACTGGAAATTGGAATTCGAAATATGGCAGGTGTTTCAACATATTTTTCACATGTAACTGATTTTTGATGTACTGCTTCATAAAATGATAATGCTTACTTATTATTGGAGTATTGCAGATTAATAATGTAACACACATCACCAAAAACAATAATGATGTAATTTTCCCAAATATATAAGTTTTAAATTTTGATAGGATATTTGCCCGCAAAAGATAAAGGTCCACAACTCAATTCATCAAACAGTTTTAACCATCCAGGAAGTTTCATATCAGCACACACTTTGCTGTAGAGCAAAAACAATGTTCTGATGTAGTTTGATAATGTTTCCGAATTTGTAAATTGTGAAAAAGTTTGTCAAAATATAATTTTCAAGTGGTCATGCAATTCAATAACCGCATTTAATTGGTATGACTTAAACATTGACTTTCACTTATGTGCTTTTGCAAACAAAAATTGGTTGTGGATGAAGGTATCACAGAAAGAAAATCAGGATCTAATTTCGAATAAAATGACAATGGTAGGCTTGATACAGATACTAAATTTGGTTTCCTGGAAGAAAAAAAATTGTGACGATGATTTGCAAGATTAATTCTTCCAATTTCTGCAGAAACACCATAGATTGATTGAGAACTCCATCTGACCTGCATGGCTGCAAGTATATCTGCATACTAAGCGCAATCCACTGCACAGTGCTTCATGGAGGGTACATTATACCACTACCACTGGTTCCATTTTCTGTACAAGTCTCAGATAGAGAGAGTGGAAAGTGAATGATATCTTCATCCATATCTGTCCTAAATATTGTTTTATGATCCCTATATCAAATATTTATTGACAGCAGTAGGATAGTTCTGCATTCAGCTTCAAATGTCAATTCTATTAACTGTCATATTCTTAAAAATGCATGTCTTGTTTCCTCCAGGGTTTCCCATTTGAGTTCCCAAATCATCCCTGTAACACTTGTGTGCTGATGAAACCTGCTAGTAACAAATCTAGCACCCTGCCTCTGAATTTCTTTGATGTCCTACTTCAGTCGGACCTGGTGCAAACCCCATTCCCTAGAACAGTACTAAAGTGCAGGTAACACTAGAGTGCTATATGCAGTCTTCTTTACAGATGAACCACACTTTCTTAATTGCTCCAAATAATCCAAAGCTGACCATTTGCCTTCCCTATCGCAATCTTCACAGGTACTGTGGGATGCTTTGACTTGCAAAGTCTGGTACCATTTGACAAGAACAGTAAGTAACCTTTTCATAGTAATAGCATTCTCATTTTTCATGCTTTTTAGTTAAATATCTGACGTTACAAACCTCTGGAACATGAAACAATGAATAATAATATGTGGAAAAGTTGTTACTATTAAAGTGCATTTATAAAAAAAATTAAAAATAGCACAACATTATGCAATGTATTATACAGGGCATTTATTATGGGTTGTCTGTATGTTGGGGTGCAACATACAACAGCTATGGTGACAGAGACCATATTGGATTTCAGTTACTTGTTTCAGATGGTGAGAGGATTATGTGTGACATCATTCTGAACTGTCTCTTTCTCAGAAATAAACATGTGAAATCCGTTTTAAGAAACCTTTATGCTTTCAAAAACCATTTGTAATGGATCAAATCAAACCTTTATTTGTGTAGGAGTTATGACCTGTTAACATTTAAGACACTTGGCAAAGCCAGCATTGCAGCATATGCTCAATAAGACCTCCATTGTGCCAAACCATTCTTGCCAGTCATGCTGCACACATCATAGGATCTGTGGGTCCAGCTGTGAGACCAGGGCACCATGGTGGCCTTCTGATAAAATGCCTCCTATGTATCCTGTGACCTACAAACTCTTTTAGCCAAAAACAGTCTGACTTCAGTGGCGTATTGGGAAGGTGCCCAGTCTCATTGGACGGTGGTTGGGGAATCACCCTCTGATTCATCAGTGTTGGAAGCACATAGCCATGGAACATATTAAGATACCTTACCCCATTCAAGGTTCCACCAATAAACACCGGACCCACGACTTTTGTCCCAAATCCCACATAAAATCATCAATTTTTCACCACCAGCACTTTTCAAGGGGTCCATGCACAAGGGTGTTTGCATCTGACAAGTAATAATAATTTTCTTCCCCTTGTAAATAAAAATTAACTTTGTCATGGAACAACACCTATCATATGAAGTGCAGATTCCTATTACACCGATCAAAAGCCCATTCTACAAATTGCACCTGCCAGTCAGGGTCACCCTCAGATCTGATGCTGAGACTGTAGCTTATCTGGTGTCGAAGTCTTAAGCTGCATCTATTGCAAACACACCATTGGCACCTGTATATTTCTGACAACCAGTTTGTGTCAAAATTTCTGTCACTGTCCCTTCGTCAGTGGTTGTTCTTGGATTTCAATGCATGGCTTGTCAAGTAACTTGGACACTGTCCTGTGTGAAACACCATTTCTCTTAGGATGCTGGGCATTGAAGAAGTCACCAGCAATCATTCTGATACTTCATCCACCTCTCATTAACAGAATTTGATTGTGTCCCTACTGTGCGTCATTGTGAATCACCTGCAACAAAAAGTGGAATTGATCACCTCCTAGAAGTTTCAAACTTTAACAGGCAATAACTTCCAAACACAGAGACCGCTGAAGAGAGACTTCACACGTGTGTTCTTGATAAAGAGGCATTTCAAAATGATGTGCCACATGAATGAAACCCTCGATACCAGGTACCCACACACAACTCGGAAACCTGATACTGCATATTTCACTTTGACTATATGGCAGATAAAAAGGACACTCACAGTGGTTGACACCAACACACACTGAAACCATCAAATCTATGTTAGATAGGGTAAGTAAGTGTTTGCATAACGAAGTCCATCGTAAAACAAACGAAAACTCTCCCATATAGTACAAAAGCCATGACCAACCAACAATGGTAAACCAATATATGTGACACCTACCAACCACTGTCTAACAGCTGCCAAATACTAACAAGAAACTATTTGTAATTAATGGAAAAAATCGTACACTATCAGTGAAAATATCTGTAGGTAGCTTATTGAACATGATTGCTTAGTTCTGTGCAACAAGCAATAACTTGCTCATAAATTCCTTTATCACAGACAATGAAATTGATATCCATCCCTTGTCCCGAAAATGTATTCTGCCACTTTTGGTCAGTTTCCATCTTTCCTTCTCACAGCCTTCAGAACAGAGCTTTTTCAGTTGGGTGGATGAGAAATCTGAAGCCAAAAGATGGAAAGAAAACTTCTAAAGCAAAAATAAACAGTGCAGCCACTGCTGTCAAAAACAAATAAATAAATAAATAAATAAAGAAAAAAATCTAGAACCATCTATTACATTGAAACAGGCAAAGTAATAACATGAAATGTAGTTTGTTTTTTATAGTTACTGTCAAAGAAAATATTCTGAAAGAGCACACTATTATACAAGTTGCCTCAGAGTTTTAACGAATGAACAGTATATACATATCATTCATTTTGATTTTGTATGCATCACATGTTAAAAAGGACATCAATTAAAATGTGAACACAATTTATTAAACCTTACAGCACTGAAAAATACAATTTACAATAAATATAAGAGAGTTCACGTGCTACGGCTGTGAACTCTGCAAAGCAAGGATTTTGCAGGTGCCTGTATGACCTCAGTGCCCTGCCCTACTCCACTCTGCAGAGAAGAAGAAACACAAGTCCCAAGAGAAGGAGCCTCAGTGCCCCAGGAGGTGCCATCTCCCCCCTTGCAACCTGAGTCTGGCATCTTATTGATGTCACCCCATCCTTGTCAGTGACGACCACTGACCGAGTGACATGACGTCCTGTCAGCTTCTTTATATTGTACCTTTCATATTGCCATACAATCATCCAGTGGAATTGCAAACAGATACTATCGCCACCTACCAGAAATAGATTGCAGAATAGGAGGAGACAAGGCATTGTCTTGCTCTTCAAGAAATGTGCGTTTTTGATTACTACTATCCAGCATTTCATGGTTATCAGGCATTCTGTCAGAACAGTGCCAGCCACCGTGTAGCATCTGGCGGGGCCTGCAATTTGGTTCACTCCAATGTCTTCAGTGATTGGATACCTCTATGTAGCAATCCCTCAATGTTGACCTCCATCCAGATAGGCACTTCCTTACATTGAACTGTCTGCCATAACACAGCAACTACTGTCTCTGTTTCTCCTCCTTTTGGACTTAAATGCAAACCACCTACTGTGGGGGAGTGTCACTTCAGTGGGTAGGGCTCTCGTAATTGACCAACTTATTATGGACTTTGATTTGTCTACTCAGTGATGGTTCCCCTTCCCACTTGAGGGCTGCCCATGACACCTTTGCTACTATTGATATCACAATCTCCTCCCCTGCTCTCGCGGCTTCCCTACATTGGTCATCCCATGAGCACCTTTGTTATAGTGACCACTTTCCAGTGATCCTATCATTCTCTGGTGCTGCCAGGCAGAAAGGCCCCCATGTTGAGCATTCTGCAAGGCCAATTGTTCTTTATATAAGTCGGTTGAGCACTTGGACGCCTCCTTCTCAAATGGCATTGATGCTACCCTGCGAGGCATCTGTCACTATTCACTGCTGTGCCCCTATCCACAGGACCCTCTTGTCATCGACCAGTGGACCCAATGCATAGCAGTCACTGTCCAGGACTGCTGATGGGTGCTGCAGCAATTTACATGATACACTTCACAGACCAAGCTCCTTGCTTTTAAGTGTCTGCATGCTAAGGCTCATTGCCTTATTAAGCAGAGTAAAAAGGAATACTGGGAGCACTTTGTTTCTTCCCATGGGACATGCCTCTCTTTGTTGCAGGTTTTGTCCATGCTCCGTAGTCTTCTGAGCCGCCAGTGTCAGTCAACTCTACAGGGTCTTAACCTTCAAGGTGCTCTGTGCAACAATTGATCGTCCTCGCAGAACACCTTGCAACACATTTCACGATGGCATCAGCGTCCTCTTCCTATCCCGCTACATTTCTCCAGCAGAAAATCCAAGTTTAGCAGACCCCCATCTGTTTCAACCCGCACCATGCTGAGCCCTATAGTGAACCCTCTATTGAACGAGAATTCTTGCAGGCTCTTATCTCTTAAAGAGACATGGCCCCAAGACTTGGATTCTGTTAGATGATCCAAGCCATGGTTGTTCCCCAGAGGCAACATCTCCTCAGGGTCTTCAACCACATTTGGCTCACGGGTGCTTTCGCATCATAATGGCCAGATGGTATAGTTATTCCTGTCCTTAATCTCGGAAAGAACTCAACTTCTCTTGACAGCTACCACCTGATTATCCTCCCTCCTTCTCTCCTCGTTTCTCCGCTTTGGCATTTGGGAGGTCTCTCTTTTTCTTCATCCTACCCCCTGTGCGCTCCTGAAGGCTGGCCCCCACATGTGACACATAACAGGTGACTGGGTAACGCATAATTCCCAGCCCCTGGTCAACAAGTAGGGTTCTCACATACCACCGGGTACAGATCAGGCTCAGACAGGTGTGATTGCCTGAGCTGCTACCTTCCCAAATTGCCAATTGGTCCCTCTGTCAGGTGTTTGGGAGGTGTGACCTGAGGACTGAACAAGCACCCTGGGGGGTGCACCCCCCTTGTGAAGTGGACCCTCAGTTGGGAGGATTGCACCAACGGAGATACTGGCAATCATGGGGATTCACTGGCAATGAGCTAATCATCTTCAAAATCGACATCTAACGAACATAAACAGAATGAGACTAATGATTCACAGACCCTTACGGCTGCACCACGGTTTCGTTAGAGTCACAGGTTCAAATCCTGCTTTGGGCATGGATGTGTGTGATGTTCTTAGGTTAGTTAGGTTTAAGTAGTTCTAAGTTCAAGGGGACTGGTGACCTAAGAAGTTAAGTCCCATAGTGCTCAGTGCCATTTGAACCATTTTTGCACCACGGTTCCTCGTGGTCTCATGTACTGAAGAGTGTCAGGCCTCTGCAATGGCAAATCCATTTATTATTCAGAAAGGTGTCAATGCCATTGCCGGCCCTGTAAAATCCTGCTTTCGTTTATGGAATGGCACTTTGCATTTGTAGACTACTTCTGTTTCTCAAGCACAACAACTGCTTACTGCCTCGCTTCTCCGTAGCTATCCAGTTTCTGTCAAGGCCCATGGAACTCTGAAGTCTTCCCATAGTGTTATTTATACTAGGCTGCTTGATGGACTGATCGAGGTCAAAATCCAGTCTTACCTCTCTGATCAGGGTGTCATTCCTGTCCATCATATGAGGATAAAGGTAGATTCCTCCTTAGTGCCCTCAAGCACTATTATTCTCACCTTTGATATAGTGATGCTTCAGTCCAAGATCAGGGCAAGCTATGTATTTATTACACTCTGACTGTACATTCCAAACCTGATGCACTGATATCAGTGTCATCATTTCAACCATACTAGAACATCTTTCTGACACCCCTACCAAATGGTAGGGATGAACACAAGGGTGATTGTCCGCCTCCTTCTCCCCTCTGTATCAAATGCAATGGCAGCTGTGCCACCTCCTCTCAGGACTGTCCCACATATCTTGATGTGTGGGCTGTCCAGGAGATCTGGGTAAAGAAAAAAGTGCATTGTCCAGTTGGGCTCAAGTTATCGGTCAGTGACCAACCCTGCATTCTCCCATCTGGCACTTTTAGTTCTGTTCTTGTTATCCCTCGCTCCACAAAGGACATGGCCATGTAGACGTGCAACCTCAAATATAGTATGAGGTTGTGAAATCAACCAGTGTCGAGGTAACATCACCCTCACCCCATCCAGCTGTGCGATGAGCCATCAAATTCTTGCCTCGAGAGGCGAGAGGCAAAGCCACCAGCTACACAACTGGCAGACCAGAAAGGACAGGAGGAGTACTCTTGTCAAAACTTCCTATGTCCCTCCAACCAAACACCACCTGAGTCTTCCTCTGCTAACTGGTGAGGCTCGAAGTAGTCCAACAGAGGCACGCGGTCTTCTCCTTTGCTGACTCAAAGCTCCTCTTCGACTGTGTTGCCATGTGATGCCTCAGCCTGGCTGGCCCCCGTGTCGGTAGTATGCACCGCCGACCATTTCTCTGCATTGGACTTCACAGACTGACAGCACGAGCAAGCCGACGCTTTTGTGGACCTCATGACGACAGTCGACAGGGTCCGTAGTGCCACCTTGTGCTGTGGTGGGGATGAGGTGCCTGGGGCAGCCTCTGCTGTACTAGATGTGCAGGGGGGGATGTCACAACTCTCTGTCACTGAGCCGCCTCAGGTGCAACTGAGCCGGCTGGCCCACTCTCACTTCAGTGTGGGCGGTAGACTGTGTCGAGGTCTCTTGCCTTGAGGTGAAGGCTGCACGGGGGACACAGGCTCGTGCCAAATCCCATGCACTTTGCTAATAGTTTCTGTCTGCTATCTGATGCTTTGGGGGGGGGGGGGGGAGGGGGGAGGCTGAGCTGGGTCAGAATGCATCTTATGCCAGGATAGTGGCCGCTCCTTCAGCAAGGTGCGGACGGGCATGTGGGGATAGGGGTTTGTTAGTTATTGGGAGCTCCAATATTAGGCGGGTCATGGAGCTCCTCAGGAACATATCAGCTAGGTTGGGTAAGAAGTCCAAAATTCACTCAATGTGCTTGCTGGGGGGCCTTGACCAAAATGTGGAAGAGACTCTTCCAGTGGCTATCGAGTGTGTGAGGTGCAGACAGCTGCAGATTGTTGCATATGTTGGCACCAACAATGCCAGTCATCAGGGTTCCAAAGAAATCCTTGGGTCCTCTCGATGGCTAGCTAAATTGGCGAAGGAGCCCTCCATCTTTCGAAGACTGGAAGCCGAGCTGACGATTTGCAATATTGTACCCAGGGTGGACTGAGGTCCTCTGGTTTGGAGTCGAGTGGAGAATCAAACCAGAGGCTACGTCGTCTCTGTGATGAAAATAGTTGTAGATTCCTTGACCTATGCTATGAGGTGGAAGGTTGTAGGACTCCCCTTGATAGATAAGTGGTGCCCTCCACACAGGAAGCAGCTACATGGATAGCACAGTACTTGTGGCATGCACATTGGAGTTTTTGGAATTGGTTCCTTCCCATTGGAAATAAACCGTTGGCCTGAAAAGTTACCAGTTCATGACACTGGTGTGGGTGTGCCAACTGTAAAAATTGTTAGTTGGCCTAAACAGGTCATTCCAAAAGATTTAAATTTGCTAAATCTCATGTTAGTAAATTGTTGAAGTGTCTGTAGCAAGATTCCCGAGTTACTCTCCGAAATAATCAGTAGTAAGGCGATTATTGTATTAGGTACCAAAAGCTGGTTGAATCCAGACATAAATGGCAGTGAACTTTTGAACTCTGATTGGACAATGTTTAGGAAGGATAGGACTGATGCTATGGGAGGTGGTGTGTTCATTGCAGCTAAAAGCTGTTTAAATGCAGTTGAGATCGATACTGAGTCAGACTCTGAAATAGTCTGGATCAAGCTGTCAATTAGACAAGGAGTAACCATTGTATTAGGATATTATATATACCACCAGCATCCTCAACAAACATTGCAGAAAATTTCTGGGAAAATCTTGAGTACATAGGAAATAAATATCCAAATTATCCATTAGTTATAGGTGGATACTTTAATCTGGCGTCCATTGACCGGGAAAATTACACGTTTATCACAGGGAGAAGAAGCAAAGACTCGTGTCAAGTTATTCTAGGTTCCCTCTCAACATACAACCTTGAGCAGTTGGTTAGAAAACCAACTTGAGATGGGAACAATTAGATACCTTGGCAACAAAAAGAACTGATATTTTTGAGGAAGTTAATCTAGAAGAAGGTGTTAGTGACCATAAATTCATTGTGGCTTTTATGTCAGTGGAAGTTGCAAAAAAAAAAACCCAAAGAAACAGCATAGAGTCTTTTTATTTGGGAAAGCCAATAAAAGTGTCATTAATGAATATCTTCATAGTCAGCTCCAAGCATTCACAGCGGGACACAAAGATATTGAGCAGCTTTGGTCAGAATTTAAATGTATTGTCCACCATATGCTAGAGAAATATGTGCCTAGCAAAAATATAGGAGAGGGAAAGAAGCCACCTTGGATCAACAAACATGTTAGGAAGTTGCTGAGAAAGCAGAGAATTTTGCAAAGTCATTTTAAACGTAGTCTCTGCCCTGCTGACAAACATAAATTATGTAAAATGAAAGCAGCTGTCAAAACGTCAATGGGAGATTGTTTAACGAATTTGAAAGCAATATTTAATCTGCAGATTCTATAAGTAACCCCAAAAAATTTTGGTCATACATAAAATCTATGAACACCACAAATAATTCAATACTTTCTCTTGATGACAGTGTGGGTAATGTAATGGATGATGACAAACCAGAGGCCAAAATTCTAAACCTAGCTTTCAAAATCTCGTTTATGGTGGAGTACTGCAGCACCATTCCATATTTCAATTGTTGAACAAATGCAAGGGTGGCTGAGATAGTGTTAAGTGTATCTGTGATTGTAAAACAGTTAAGATCCTTAGACGCCTGGAAGGCATCTGGCCCAGACCATATCCCCGTAAGATTTTATGTTGACTATGCTACAAACATAGCTCCATTCTTATCCATCATCTACCAGAGCTCATTGGAACAATGGAAAGTTCCACAGGACTGGAGGAAAGCCCAGGTCATAGAAATCTATAAAAAGGGTATAAAATCAGATGCCCATAATTACCAGCCCATTTCACTGACATCGATTTGTTTTAAAAGCATGGAACATGTTTTATGTACAGACATAATGACTTTTCTAGACTGTGAGAAGCTCATCTACAGAAACCAGCACAGTTTTAGGAAACAGCAGTCATGTGAGACACTGCTGGCCCTCTTTGTGCATGATGTACAACAGGCTCTATATACTGGCTCCCAGGCTGATGCCACATTTCTCGGCTTTTGAAAGGCAAAGGTGTTCAACTCAGTTACGCATTGTCGCATGCTCCAAAAAATGCGTGCTTGCAGTCTATCCGTTGACATAAGTGGTTGCATAGAAATTTTTCTGTTGATTGGTGACTCCATAGAGTGCTGTGTGCGCAATGACCATATACATGAAATTAGAGAGAAGGTCGGCGTTGGCTGTAATATTGATGGCTTATTGACAGAAAAATTGATTTTCAATCACATAGTATCATCTTCAGTGCTGTGGTGTTATAATTAAACTCATAGGCACTGGAGTCAAATTATTATCAGTAACCAAAGCTTATGAAATGATCACAATAATTTTCCTAACAGACAGAGACCAGTGTGTCATCCTGAATGGGGAGACTTCAACAGAAACAAGCGTAACATCAGGTGTGCCCCATGGCAGTGTAATAGGTCTGCTACTTTTTACAATTTACATAAATGAACTGGTTGTGAACAAATCAATGAGGATTTGCAAAAAATAAATGAAACTGGCAGTTATCTCTCAATATTAGTAAGTGTAACCTACTTTGTATAAGAAAGCAAAAATCCCTTTATTGTATGAGTACAAAATAAATGTCCAGTCTCTGGCAGCGGTAATAGCTGTCAAGTATCTGGGTGTGACTGTTTGAAATGATCTGAAATGGAATGATTAGATTACACATGTAACAGGTAGGGCAAATTATAGATTGCAGTTTATTGGTTGAATCCTGAAGTGATGCAGTCCTTCAGCAAACAATATTGCTTACAATACTATAGTTCATCCAGTCTAAAAGTATTGTTCATCTTTATGGGACCCTTACCAGATGGGTCTGATTCATGAGAGTGAGGAGGTCCAAAGAAGAGTGGCAAGATTTGTGAATGGTACATTTAGCCATGCAAGAGTGTTACAAATGTCATAGAAAATCTGAAGTGGGACACACTTGCATATAGACGACATGCTAAACAGAAGGGGCTGCTCACTAAATTCCAAAATCCTATCTTCGCTGAGGATGTAGAGTGTATATTATTACCAGCAACTTTTATGTCATGAAATGCTCGCCATTCAAAGACAAGGGAAATTAGAGCTCGTACTGGGGCATTCAGACAGTCATTTTTCCCTCATGCGATCTGCAAATGGAACAGGGGCGAAATATGACTTTGGCGCAAATAGTGCCCTCTGCCACACACTGCTTGGTGGCTAGCAGAGTATGTACGTAAGTAGATGCAGAGCAGGATGCTCCTGCTTCTGTGCCCAGTAGAGGGAGTCCTAGCAGGCTGTCTCTTGGCAGCTGCCAATGTGACACCTCTTCATCTCTTCCTCATCATGACTCTCCCCTCCAATGAAACGTTCATGGTCTTTGGTCCCACAAAGACGATTTACAGCTACTTTTAGCATCACAGTGTCCCCTTGTACTCAGCCATCAGGAAACTAAATTGCATCCTTACGACAGCTTTGAGCTTTCAGATTTCTTCCCGGTTCATTTTGACCTTCCCCATGAGGCCGGCATTCCATCTCATGGGGCCGTCATGCTGCTCATACATGTGATGTTCTTAGTCAACTCCTGTCCCTGACTACCCATTTTCAAGCTGCTGGAGTTTGCCTTTTCCTTCCTCATCTGACTTTTTGCCTCTGTACTATTTATGTGTGCCATCCCTCGATGTCACCAGGGCAGACTTACTTTATTATAGCACAGCTACCTCCCACTTTTCTGCTACTTGATGCCTTTAACACACATCATCCCCTTTGGGGTTCTCCCATAATCTGTCAGAGAGGTGCCCTCTTGGCTGATCTTAATGGACTCAGCCTCTTCTGCATTAACTCTGGAGCACCTCCCAAGGAGGTCGACAATTGTTTTGTATGGTATGTGTGTGGTGAACATGGGACCACAAGCTTGTGCAGCTGTCTTTCCTTTCCAGGCTGTGTGCCTTCTCTTTCCCTCCCTGTCCTGCTCCCCCCCCTCCCCCCCTTCTGCCCATCCCTTCCCTGTCTCCCTCTCTTTGGGAGTATGTTTTGCACCTACATCCAGAGGCGGACATGTGTGAATGAATGAAGTAGTTTCTCTTGTAGTTTGTCCTTCTCTTTCCTTGATTCTTTTCTTTATCTTCTTTTACACTGCAACATTTGAGAATTCTTCTCTTCTTTCCTTATCTTCATTTGTCTGCTTTTCTTTCTTTCCTCCCTGTACATGTCTGAAGGCCGACCCACACATTCCCATGCGTTGCCGGTAATGGGGTATTGCGTAATTATGTGCCCAGGGTAGGCACGTAGGACATGTACATACCCCCTGGTAGTGGCCAGGCCCAGCAAAGGCTGCTTACCTGGTCTGGGACCTTCCAAATGTGCCAATTTGTCCCTCCATCCAGTTCTCAGTAGGTGTGACCTGAGGTGTGGACAGTCACCTAAGGCGGTATTGCCCTCAAAGAGGGCACCTATTAGGAAGGAGTACACCATCAGAGATGCCAGTAATCATGAGCGATACTTTTGTAGTTGTTTCTTCTACATCTACAACTTCTGCTTGCAAGAGAAAGATAGATGAATATCAGACACAGAAAATTCTTATATAAGTGCCAAATTGCCAAGTTGTTTCTTGGTCTGACAAAGGTCAAGATTTCTCAACAGTAAACACTTTCATTATTCAGAAAGGTGTCGATGCAGTTGCAGGTCCTGCAAAGTCTTGTTCCCAGTTACGAAATGGCACCTTGTTGTTAGAAACAGACAGTGCCCTCCAGACACAAAAATTGCTTTGAACTACACTGCTACATACCTTCCAGGTGCAAGGGCACCATTTGTTAAACTCATCACACAGAGTGGTTTATACCTGATAACTCAATAGATTATGCAATTAAGGCATTCAAAATTACTTGTCTGATCAGGGAGTTGAACCATGAATTTCCTTTCAAACCCTTTTCTTAAGAATTTACTTTACTCACTAGCGATTCATCAAGAACATTAACACATTTAATCACACTATGTGAACGTGGAACTAGTTGCCAATGAGAAACTGATGAAAACAAATCAAATTTCTTTCAAAAAATGGAAATTTTATTACTAAAAGCCTTTTTTTTAGAAACAGATTTAAAATTATAATCATAAAGCATCCTCTAAATATCAAGTTACAATTTATTCAGCGCCAGAAAGAACAAATTTTTGACATTATGAGCTTTCGGGCTGAGAACCTTGCCGCTCCCTTTTGACACGGCCGTAATCATGACCACTCACAACAACATCTGAAAGACTGCACTGGTGCAAATCTGCAACACACCAGATTACTTTAAACTAAAAATTTTAACTCACACAAGCACATAAACTATGATGGGACAGTGGCAACTTTATATACAAAAATGACTATTTAAATAAAAACCCACGAAATGCAGTCTTACATAAAATATACAAGGTTAGCCAAACATGCTCTACATTATACATATAACACCTATCAAGATGATAGGCAAGATAAAAACATATTTCAGGAATTCAGCCATTAGACTTCAAGCAATAAATTCGTTAACACTGAATCCAACAAACCTGACAGAGGCAGCTATTAACATACGGCAGACTGACAGACAGACACTAACTGCCTAACAAATGTGGACGAGAGACAGACGAGCAAGCTGGGGATGAGAGACTGACCAAGAAAACAAGTAGAATTTAACAAGTAAATGAAACAACATATCACGAATCACTAACTTGTAATAAACTGCGATGTCTGGCAAAGACCTGGCACAGCAACCCCAAAACACTCACCCAAACCATCCGCTGCCAGCCGCTTCAACGGATGCATGAAGGCGTGCCGATCTCCTGTCTCACAGCGTCGCATATAGCTCCGGCCAGACCATTGTCATGGGTAGACTCCTGTTGCTCTCATGCCGGCCGCAAAGCCACTATCCTTCGCTGTATGGTGCAGCCCACTGGACTCACGTGGCGACCTCACATGCACTGATGCTCAAGGCGGGCAAGTCATCTTGTGTCTCAGTGCGCGACCGACCAACTGATCGGTCCAACCGCCAATGACCGTTGCCTGAACAACATGAGCAGACTAGCGCGCAGACTCAGATGCAGGAACTCATCCCCGACCAGGCGACCATTAGCTGAGTTCTGTTACTGGCAGAGTGGCAAGACTCTCATTTTGCTGGCTTTAAAGTTCGATCCAAATGACAGACATACTAGCACTCCAAACAACAGACAGGCACTGACTGCCCCACACTGACCCAGCTGACCAACTGCTCCCAACTCGCCCCATAGTGAGCTCATAGAGCCCCTTAAATGCACATGAACAGGCACCTTTCCCCTTTCCCACCAGAGGGGGAAACCAAAGCTGCGATTGCCACAGCGGTGCCACCGCCAGAAACGGAGGGCAACTGCTTCACACTGTGCACTGCAGCACGCTCTTCAAAACAGCAATTTTTACCAAGGCTCAGGAGTAATTGCCATACATCAAGTTCTGAAAAGTGCTGAAAAGGAATTGGTACTGACCTGCACTCTCTTCTTGACATTTTATGGAGTCCAACTTCCATCTAGTATTAAAGTGGGATATGAGATAATTTCAGTTTGCTCTTACATCCCCAGCTGGCCGCAGTGGCCAAGTGGTTCTAGGCGCTTCAATCCAGGACAAGCGACTGCTACGGTCGCAGTTCAAATCCTGCCTCGGGCATGAATGCATGTGATGTCCTTAGGTTAGTTAGGTTTAAGTTATTCTAAGTTCTAGGGGACCGATGACCTCAGATGTTAAGTCCCATAGTGCTCAGAGCCATTTTTTTCCCCTTACATCCCTAACCATACTCGTTGCTATCAGTGTCAGAGATTTAATCATACCAGCCAGTCACTTTCCAATACGGCCAAATGCGATACCTGTGGGAGGGATACCCATGAGTGTGATTATCCACCCCCATCCACTCGCAGCATCAACTGTATGGGTGACCACGGTGCTTCCTTTAGAATTAGCCCAATTTTTAAAGATGAACAAATTATTCGGGAAACTCAGTGAAGGAAAAGGTATCTACCTTTGCTGCTTGTTAAGTTATTCACCAGTAGAAAACCCATTGTACTGCCAGCAGGTAAATATATCACTGTCCTCTACCTACTAAAGTGGTGGGCATGCAGACTTATGATCTGACCTTTAATGCCACAGTTGTCCAATCAGCCAGCCCGTAGATCCCCTGTTCAACCTCCCACTATTACCTGCTCACTCTAAGGCTCCAGTCCACAGCTCATTGTCTAGTGCCTTGCATTGCTACCTCTGTAACACTGATACCAGGGTTTGATTCCTGGCCACGTTGGGGATTTTCTCTGCCTGGGACTGGGTGTTTGTGTTGCTCTCATCATTCCATCATCATTCATGACAGTGGCTACACTGAACTGTGTACAGATTGGTAATATGTACATGCACTGATCACCATTTAGTTGAGTGCCCCAGAAACCAATCATCATCATCATCATCATCATCATCATCATCAAGGCTCCACCTTCATTGGCTCTTGCTAAATCATCCAAAACTGGCTCCCGGTGTTCCAAAAAAGAGACTACTCATGAAGACTTTTTATGTACCCAGATGTCACAACTCTCAACTCCTCCTTCCTCTCAATGTCATGCTTCCAAGAAGGCTCATAAGAAACACAGTTCGTCTCCTTCTCTGTCATGGCATGTCTCACCTACAGTGCCACCCAGAGGTAGTTACCCTCAGCCTACTTGGTGGAATGAGGCGTGCCATTATACAGTACATGAATGGAGCTGAACTCTTCATGTTTTCTGCCGTCATCCTACATTGGCCAATTGTATCCACTATAAGCAGTTACGTGCGTGATGCTGTCACATCATACGCAGTAGCATGAAGGCAAGCTGGGACTTCTTTACCAGTTCCTTCAATACCTTCACTCTCTCATCAGTTGTTTGGAGTCGACTCTGACGGCTATCTGGAACATCTAGTTATTTCCGAATCTCTCGACTAACTGTTGTGTAGGATACCTTAGTGGACACAGTCTTAATCTCTAAATCATTGTGTTGATACTTTGCTCATATTTCAAACTCTTCTAATTACCCAGCAGCCTTTCTCTCAAAGAAATTGGTAGCAGAAGAGTGACCTCTTACTTTTTTCTCTCAAAATCATGAAAGCTACAAATCCATTTTTTCTATACAGGAACTCATACATGCGCTCTCCTCCTCCCGCTGCTCTGTAACCGGATGGTATCCACATCCAAATGTTGCTGCACCTATCATACCCTAGTCTGTGCTACCTCCTTCACCTTTATAACCGACTATGGGCTGACAGTGCCTTTCCCAGAAGTTGGCTACCGTCATTCCTGTTCCAAAACCTGGAAATGAAAACATCTCCCCTCCAACTATCGCTCAATCTCTCTCACGAGTAGTGTATGTAAGATTTTGGAGCATATGGTAAATTGCCGTTTAGGCTGGTGGCTGGAGTCCCAAAGCCTTTTAACACCTGCCCAATGCGATTTCTGAAAGCACTGTTCTGCAGTTGACCATCTTTTTGCTCTCGTCACTTATATCATGAACAAATTTCCCAGGAAACGCCAAACAGTAACAATATTTTTTGATCTGCAGAGGGTTTAAGATAGCTGTTCTAGAACAGGCATCCTCTGCACACTGTTCTCTTTGGGCTTTTGAGGTCGGCCACCTCTTTTTGTCCATGAATTTATGACAGAACGCACAATTAAGGTTCGGGTTAACACTACCCTACCCCACACTTTCTTCCCAGGAAACGGGGTGCCCCAAGGCTCTGTGCTAAGTGTCGTACTGTTTGCCAAAGGCATAAATCCAATTATGGATTATCTACTTCCTGATGTCTCAGGCTCCCTCTTTGTCGATGCTTTTGCGATTTACTACAGCTCTCAATGGATCAGCCTTCTTGAATGACACCTTCAAGGATGTCTCAATCACCTCCACTCATGAAGCATCGAAACCAACTTCTGATTTTCTCCCAGTAAGACTTTCTGTGTAAGTTTTTGGCATCATACGGAGTACTATATGCCTTCCCTACATCTAGGCCCAGTTGACCTTCCATTCGTGGATATTTCCAAATTCTTGGGACTTAAGTTTGACAGAAAACTGACGTTTCATATCATTCAGTTCACTGTCTGCGATCCCTCACAACCTCTGTGTTCTGAGTGGTATCTCCTGGGGAATGGACCGAGTGGTCCTCCTTCGCCTCTATCATGCCTTAGTGCACTCGAAATTGGACTATGGAAGCATAGTTTACTCCTGTGCACAGCCATCAATTCTTTGGCATCTAGACTGTCCACCACCATGGATTGCATTTCGCATCTGGAGCATTTTACACTAGCCCCATGGAGAGCCTTTACTCTGAGACTACTGAACATCTGCTGTCAACTCAGCGCGCTGTCCTTCTGAGTCGTTACACTTGTCATTTGTCTTCCATACCTGCTCATCTGACCCATGCCATTTTTCCAATGTCTCCTTGGATTTAGGGTATGCAGGCAGCCTTTCCTCTTTACTACCACCACAGAGAGTCCACTTCTGTCAACTGCTACTTTAACTTCCCTTCCAATTTCCTAAAACTTTCTACAGAAATGGGGGTACGACACCACCTTGGCTTCACCCCTTGACCTGCCTTCTCCATGACCTTTTTCAGCATCCCAATGATAGTACCCCCCTACAGTTTATCATCGGGCATTTGCTGCTCTAGGCACACAAATAGAGGATGCGACATTTATTTGCAATGATGGCTCCAAGACCACCTTTGGTGTCGGGAGTGCCTATGTTCTTGGCGGCACCCTGTTTAGATTTTGGCTTCCTGACAAGTGTTAGGTTTTTACTGTGGAGCTTTACCCTGTTCACCATGCTGTCCAATAAATTTTCACCATCTAGGAATACAGTATATTATATGTTTGGATTTTCTCAGCTCTCTGCTCAACCTCCAAGCTCTTTACCCCTTCACCCTCTGGTCTACCAGACCCAGGACTGCCTCAACTTGCTCTTCTTGGAGGGCATCTATGTGGCATTCCTCTGGATCCCAGGGTATGTTGGTATACATGGAAATGAGGCAGCCAATATAATGGCAAAGGCTGCAGTCTCTCTCCCTCGGCCCACTGTTCGCACGGTTCCCTTTGCCGATCTACAGAGTATTTTATGTCATCATGTTGCTCTTTTATGGCACACACATTGTTCCGCACTCCAGGATAATAAATTATTGGACATTAAACCTCTTCTCTGTTCTTGTACCTCTTCCTTCCACCCTCATCATTGGGAGGAGGTAATTTTAACTAGACTCCAGAGTAGGCACTGTCTTTTTAGCCACTGACATCTTTTGAGTGGTGCTCCTCTCCCACTTTACCCCTACTTGATCATGGACAATGAGACACCTTTTACTTCAGTGCTGCTTCTTTAATCTGCTATGCACCTGTTTACAGCTGTCACCTGATATATCTTCCCTTTTAGCAGATGATGTGCATTCCACTGATCCCGTCCTTGAGTTTATAAGTGTTAATGAGAAGACATCAGTCATTTGAAGCTCTCTTCATGAAAAACAACCCCCTTCAACAGCACTTTTCGCCTTCCATTTTTTAGTTTCCCTCCGGCTTCAGTTTCACTCCAATTTCTCTTGATTTACATTTTTATTTTTATCCTTCAATAAGCCACAAAATGGGCACTTTTTTACAATGGTTGTTTTGCACCATAAAACCATAATCAAAAATAAATAAATGAAACAAAATAAAGGCTGGAGCACCCACATTCCTTTCTGACTCTTTGCACACCTGTTCCCATTTGAACGTATCCTTGTGGACTGCCCAGCTTGCCCATCATCTTGAGTGGTCTGTTCTTCCTGAAACCTACTCAGGCAACCATTTCCCATGTGCCATCTGTTACTGACTCCCATCCCACCTGCATGCAACTCCAAGTGGGAGCTTACTAAGGCTGATGCAGAATGTTCCATACCTCTCACCTTACCACAACGTGTCCCAGTCCATTGGTGGTCTGAGGTGTGCCTCAACTCAATTCATGCACAGACACGTGCTCTCCGAATTATTAATTGTCATCCTACAGTGGCAAGTTGCATTCATTATAAACAGATGTATGCACAGTGTTGTTGTGTTCTTTGAGATATCAAAAAAGCTAGCTGTATTTCGTTTACTAGTTATTTTAACAGTTCTATCCCTTCCTCTGTTGTGTGAGCCAACCTCTGACAGCTCTCTGGGACCAAGATCCAATCGCCAATCTCCAGCCTAACAGCAATAGGGTCTACGATGAGAATGCCTGCTACTATCTTCAATACCTGGGGTTGCCAATTTGCTGAAATTTCGAGATCTTCCCACTATCACCCTGCCTTCCTCCATCCGCCTTTACTATGGGGGATCTAGATCATGCTCTCAGTACATTCCAATCCTCCACCCTAGGGCCAAATGCTGTCCACATACAGATGTTGCGGAACCTTTCTGTTGTGGGCAAGTACTTTTTCCTTCAAACGTACATCCACATTTGGGCAGAGGGCACATTTTACAGACGTTGGCATCAAGCCACTGTCATACTCATACGTGAGGCCAGTAAGGACAAAAACCATCCTTCCAACTACTGCCCCATCTCTCTTCAGTTGTGTTTGCAAGGTGATAGAATGTATGATTCATGCCCGGCTGGTATGGTGGCTTCGATCTCGCAAATTACTAATGTCTGCACAGTGTGGACTTCAAGCATGCCATTCTGCAGTTGACCATCTAGTTACTTTGTCCACCAGTGCCATGAATGGTTTTCTGTGGAAGTATCAGACTGTTGCCACATTTTTTTGATTTGGAGAAGGCCTACAACAACTACTGAAGAACTGGTATCCTCTGTACTCTTTACACATGGGACTTCAGTGGCCCCTGCCTCGTCTCCTTCAGGAATTTTTAAAAGACAGAATTTTCAAGGTGTGTGTGACTTCTGCCTTGTCAGACACCTTTATCCAGGAAACTGGTATGCCTCAGTGTTCTGTCATGAGTGATGTCCTCTTTGCCATCATCATTAACCCTATAATGGCGTGTATTCTGCTGGGCGTCTCCGGCTTCCTTTTCCTTGACGATTTTGCGATTTATTGCAGTTGTTGCACCCAAGTTTTAAGTGTCTGCCATTTCCTGATGGAATTCCCATTTTTTTAACTGTTTACATTCCCACTTGGATTTGCCATCTGAGTTACTGGCGAGCTGTCGACCTCATTTTAGCTTTTATGGCGAAGGCTATTTAATTTTTAGTTCTGGACCTCTGTTTCTCTTTGGTGTACTTTATAGACCTTTGTACAAGTCCCTACTTTTAGCTGACTTCTCTTATGTTGATTGGGATTGATGTGAAGTCATTTTTTGACTCCTCTCTGTCTTCAGGCTCTATAGTTTTGACTTGGCCACATATGACCCCAGTTGTTTTTGCCCCCTTAAACAAAACAGTCCAATCCAATATCAAATTCACTGCTAACTAAAAATAGACTGGTAAAAATTGAATCCTAAGTTCCAACAAGATTGTCAGTTTGAGAGACGTGCTGTTCTTGTTTCAGAAAAAAAAAAATATCTCATAAATTTGTGTGGTTCAAAAGTTATTAATGAAGATACGATTTCAAGCAATCCATTTTTATACCATCACGCTTTTAAAATCTGTGTTGATAAATTTTCTCAACAGGGTGATATTCTTGCTTTCAAATATATTGCAATTGGAAGGATTTATCCAAAGTTTAAACTTTTTTAAAATAAATTGAAAATGGTGACAATGGGAAACTGAAACAGTTTTGACAAAAATGTTACGATATCAAAAGAGTAATCGTCATGCTTTTGCAAAATGCAGACACAAATCATTTTAAACATGAAATACTTAGTCCTAAAAACCCAGTTTGATTCCCTTTATGTCACTCCTGTTTTCTATTAATGATTAATCCATCATTTTCTTGTTATTGGCACACAAATCACAGAGCTACAGTTTGGCATCTCATGGAAAGGCTACAAACAGTCATGATCAACACCAGACAGGGAAGATGAGATGTGTATTCAGGAGAGGACGAACAGTGTCAGTTGCTGTGGTGAAATCCCATGTGTGAATTTTGAAGTGTGTCCCGTATGATAACTGCACAAGTCATCCAGAACTGTTAATGGAAAGACAGTAGGGTGTGAGCAGTTAGGTACTGTACTTTTATGTGATGGAGCAGAGCATAAGTACAAGTGCGTATAATATATATTCCAAGACTGAAAATTATATCTGGCATTATTCATATTATGTGTTGTGGGAATAGACTACCCATGAATAGCAACTCTGTATATGAGTGATTTAGTAGACACACACACACACACACTCTCTCTCTCTCTCTCTCTCTCTCTCTCTCTCTCTCTCTCTCTCTCTCTCCATATCCTAATGCACCACCACTGGTGACATTCTAATTTTCAGTAGAGATGCTGGGCATGGCAAGGAATGAAAATTTTTCACACTCTGTCAGCACCAACCCACACCCTCACTTAGGTTCCTGGGGGCCATCGCATCTATTGTCTGTGGGATGCTCTCCTGGAGCCACTCCTATATACCAGGGTATGCCATTGGTGATGTTACCATTCAGGTCGACAATGTTGTCACCATCTGTGGCTGCTGCTTCCAGCCATCCCCAGATGTTGCATAGGTCCTGCAAGGGCATGTCTGCTGCTGGGGGCACGCACCACGTTCTTACATTCTCCTCCACAGACATTATTTTTAGCAACGAACTAAATGAGTTCTGAGAAGCTACTGCATATATAAATATGGCTGTTACTAAGAGCTGCAGAATAGAGGAGGTGGGTGACAGACAATACGTGAATAAGGAGGTGCTATGAAAGGATGGCAGTAGTGCTCAAAGACACACACACACACACACACACACACACACACACACACACACACTCTCTCTCTCTCTCTCTCTCTCTCTCTCTCTCTCTCTCTCTCTCTCTCTCTCTCTCTCTCTCTGCATGATGAGTGAAATATTTTCTAATGTCCGTAAATGAGATACTATTCAGTTGCAAATCAGTCTTAATATAAATACTTTAGTTGAAACTTCCTATCATATTAAAACTGTGTGATTGACTGAGACCTGAACTCGGAACCTTTGCCTTTTCCGGGCAAGTGTTCTACCAACTGAGCTACCCAGGCATGACTCACGACCCACCCTCATAGCTTTAATTCTGCCAGCACCATGCCTCCTACCTTCCAAACTTCACAGAAACTCTCTTGCAGACCTTGCAGAACTAGCACTGCTGGAAGAAAGGACACTGCAGAGACATGGCTTAGCCACAGCCTGGGGGATGTTTCGAGAATGAAATTTTCACTCTAAGGCATAATAGTGTGTGCTGATATGAAACTTGCTGGCATATTAGGAAGGAAAAGGCCCCAAGTTTGAGTCTCAGTTTAGCACACAGTTCTAATCTGCCAGGAAGTTTCATATTAGCACACATTCCACTGCAGAGCGAAAATTTCATTCTGGAATATGTTAGTTATTGGTTGGAACAACAATGGCAACTATGCTCTTGCACAGCGAGGTAACAACAGGACAGTTAATTACAAATGACTTAATTGTAGTCATTTTTTCCACTCAGTGTAGGGAAAACTCAAAGATGTACACAGGTAGCACAAACGGCAAGTACCTTGAGAAATTTACATACGAAGCTACTTAATAGAGTTTTACTTTTTGTTTTTGTTTGATTACTTTTGTGTATATTTCTTTCTTCATATCTACTCACATTTGGAGCTATTGTTAAGTTTTATTGAATTATATTGTATTTTGATAGTGAAGAATTAGAGAATTAGTGGAGAAAACGTAGACTATTATGTACAGAAATTTACACATGTTGATGTATCATATTACTAATGACTTTAGCCACAAAGGAGAGCCTTTATGATGACAATACATAAGTAATTAATAAATAAGTTGAACATTCTCCTCCAGATGCACATTCAAGTGTATTTATGTGAAACGTTTCTCAGTGATAGGACACCGTGACAGCTGAACTGCACTGGCCATTACCATGGACACTTCTTTATGCTGATGATGTGATACTGGCAGCAGAAAAGAAGCTTGATCTGCAAAGCCAGACTCAACAATGGATCAACTGGGTGGTGCAACACAGTTTGTGCCTTAATTTGAAGAAAACCAAGTACATGATATCAGACAGACATGAAATGGGAACCATCTTAATTAATGGTGAAGATCTGACTAATGTAAGTAAGTTTAAGTACTTGGGTTCCACAATTACTGTTGATGACCAACTCACCAAAGAGGTCAACACCAGAACTCGGGCAGCCTGGATGAAGTGGCCAACAACAACTGGAGTCACTTTCAACTGCAGGATGAAAGTGCAATAGATTTTTTATTTTAAATTATCTGCCATTTGACCAGTCGCCTTGTATGGTTGTGAGTGCTGCCCAACTACAGTTGAGACAGAACGCCGCCTCACTGTGATGGAAATGAAGATGCTGTGGTGTGCGTACTGTAAGACCTTTGGTACACACACCATCAGATTATTTGACTTGTCGCTCTAACGAAGTAGGCGAGTGTCAGCAATATGTCTCGTGGTCTTATCATGGGGTGTTTATCTTCTGCCATTAGGTAAGATGATAGAAATGCTACTTGCACACTTAGAGTAGCAGATTGACGGTGACCAACTTTAAACAGAACTTGATTAATTTTCACACACATTTATTAAAATAATAACAAGCATAAAAATAACTTAACTTGGTTCTGGAAGCTATTTACAATTGACAATCTGAAGCTCCTTTGGTCTTGGTACGTTAATCTTATCCTCACATATCTCTGATACTTGACAAAGTGTCTATACATTTCCCTTCATGGCTATGTGCAGGAATATGATAATCTTATCAGGCGCAGACTCAAACTTGACTACAGACTAATGCAGACTGAGTAATTGGATGTCTGTACACTCGTTATAATACCTCACGCGTTCAGGTATCACTGCGCGAGTGTGATCCGTGAGGAGAAAAGGTTCTACATTAGCAGCAATCTCATTGGCTGTGTTACATATTAATACGTGGATCGGCAGAAGCAGAATTTGGTCCGTCTCTAAGGCAGCGCCATCTCGTAGTGCGGAGATGGACGAGCGCTGCGCCTGCACTGGTGTGCTTAGTGGGGTGCGCTCTAGTGGGAAAGTTGTGTACGCACTGACTACGCGGAACTGTGTACACAACAGATGCTAAGATGGCCAGTGGGCCACACTAAGTTAGATCATGTTTCCAATAACGGCATTAGGAAACAGTTTGGTTTCCCACTGATCCAAGACAAGATGCTTTAGAGTCGAGTTGAATGGTTTGGGCAGCTTTTACAGGCCAGTGATGGCTCTATTGCCAGAGTGGGTTAGACACTTGAAGTCATCGGCAGAAGACCCAAAGGACAACCTAAGCAACGTTGGGCTGATACGATTCATAAGGACCTTAAATGCACGAACTTGCAACCCGTGGTAGAGCAAAATGGAGACAATGGACCCTTGTAGCGGATCCCACAGGCACGTGGGACAAACGGTGAAGGAAAATAAGAAGAAGTTTCTCGGTGATAGGTGTTGATACGTAAAAATCAGTTAGTGAATCAGTAGAATTTTCATAGGTCAATTCTTCAAAGTAATTGCAGTATGTATATTAGTCACCATATTTCTTGTGCTGAAAGAGTTCTGCTTATCTGTGTGGATCAGCTCTTCTGAGCTCACCTAGTTTTCCTTTTGTGTCAAAAGGTGCTGAAGGAGATTTCTGCTGCTCAGTGTATCCATTACAATTTTGGATGACAGATGGACAACATCTGCATGTACTCCCGTCAGTCAAGAGAATATATGTCTGTTGTACCATGCCAAGCACTTCGTCGATGTCACTGTGGTCACATTTTCTCCATGTCCTTCATCCATAGCCCCACTGAGCAGAAGTACACGACACAGCACGTAGAAGTGCCCATTCATGAACTGCCTCTCCGACAGCACAGGATCGGTGCCACTCCGATCTGCACAGAGTGTGAAACACCTCCTGTAAGTGCGGTGCTTGCTGTTTGCTAACTACCTCAACTCATGAACATCTTTCATTTGCCAGCAGAGAGGAGAGAAGTGGACCTCTAATTCCCAGAATGACACATCATGCTTCACCAATATGGGCACACATGCATGCAAGTTTCTCCAGATATGTGATATCCAGATAAAGCCCCTTATTGATCATAACATACCACAGAATTACCATATGGAGGCAACAAGTACAACAACCCAGAAGAAACAGTAAGAATGGAACACCAAGAATTAAGTGCTCCGATTAAAAATGGTCTAACAAGCAGACAGTGTGGTGAATGAGTTTTTGCAATATTTTATGTTTACTGTACATGATTTTTAAATGTAGGTTCCTGTCCTAATAGCTGTTCCATAAACTTAAAATACACGAAAATTGAAAAAAAAGAAATCTGTGTGCAAGGCTAGTAATTATAGCTTCGCGTCTCGTTTCAGGCATTATTTTTTCATTATTTCCCTTTACCCCATTCAATTTGAATCACTAAGTCATTTAAATATAAGAATCAAGCAAGTATTTGCAAGGTATCACATCGAGTTGCTATTTTTATCAAAAATGCACACCTCCGTATTATAATTACATATCATACACAGAACATTTCATTGCAAATATACTTTTGAAATTACTGATCTTTTACAAAACAATTACTGATATGTTATAAAAGACTCCTTAAATTAAAGAAAAGCATTACAAATAAATTCGTTTTCATTCTTACATATTTTATGCTCCATGGGATGTCCAAGAAATATGCAACTTTGTTTAAAATTTGAGCAGAGCTAGGGGTTGAACTTGTGCCAAACACAGGGTGGGCATGCATTCTACTACACAGCCACATGACCTGTCAAAGAGAAGTCACCTCACTTCCACTTACTAAAGGAGGTCAGAGAACTTCAAACTTGATTGTCTCCAGACGTTTTGAGAGTTGCATTGAACTGCTTTTGCCAAATGAATTTGAGATCCAAACTTCACGTAACAAATATAAAAAAGACACTAAGTTCAATTGCCATGTGGCTTCCTCTTAAGTCAAGGATGTGAGCTTTCTTCCAGTCTGTTCAATCTGTACACTGAAAAAGTTGTGATGCAGCTAAGAGAGGTTTATGAGTGGGCCTAAGATTCAGGATGAAAGGATATCAATGGTAAGATACACTGCTGACATAGCTATTGTCAGAAGAAGTGAGAAAGAATTACACATCATACTGAATGAAATGTACAGTGTATTGATAATATAATATGGACAGAGTAAACTGAATTAAGACTGAAGTTCTGAATAAAGCAGAAGTGAAGGAACTATACTGCCCTGGGAGCAAAAAAATGTATGGTGGATGAATCAAGCTCCTCCCAGCAAAATGTACCACCGGTCACCAACCTATCCAATGTGCCTTGTGAGCTATTCCAGCAGCTGCTGTAGGCACCCTATACACACTCAGATAATACACATTGTTGGAACAGACTACCAATAAATAGCAGATTTTCAGTTCTCATTCAAACACACGGATAAGCTCAACATGATAAAAATCAGAAAAGGCTATTTCGACATGATGAGAAGTTTATAATGCAATAAAGTCTTCATCCCCCTCCCCCCTTGCCCACCCTTGTAACACTGGAATCAGTATGTGTGAGGATGGTGGGCAGATCTCCATTGAGACTGCGGACTACCCTAATATCAGTATATAGGACACAAGTGCCATAATATGCTGTACTGAAAGTGACATGCCACAAACCTCACTGAGTGGTGGGTCCTCCCACTGGAGGAGGAAGCCATTTGCTAAAGGGTTATGTCCGACGTGCTGTCTGGTACGTAGACCCTCCTTCCAGCCGTGAGGCTGACATGTAGTCTGCCGTGCCTTTGAGGTTGATTTGAGAGACCGCAGTTGGTTTTCTGTCACATGCAACCATTCAGTCTCCCACTGGTGCATGATGCATCTGTCAGAAAATGAGATAGTGACATGCAACAGGTGGAACATTGATGGACAGCACAATCCCAACATGCTTCCTTGGTGACCTTGTTGGCCATTTGTTGTGCTGTATCAGGATGTGGCCAGGTATCCAGCAAAGGGCTATCTCCTTACCACAGTGCTGGAGCCACTGCAAGGAGTCGTAAATGAGCTGAAGAGCTGGTCAACTGGATACATTTGGTGAAATGCTTGCAGTGCACTAAATGAGTCAGAACAGACAAGAAAACTTGTATGATGATGGCTGTGAGCCTTCTCCAGTGATATCATAATGTCATATAATTCCAATTCATAATTTGTAAATTGTTCCGAAAGACACACTTTAAAAACCCTATCAGGGGAAATGGCAGAACAACTGACGACATTCTCTTGCTTGCATCCATCTGTATAAATTATGATTAAACTGTGGTACATTCTTAAAATTAACGAAAACAAAGTTGTAAAAACATAATCTGGAGTACAAGTTTTCTTGTACTGTGTCAAGCTAAGAATCACTTTGGGCCTCTGTAGATACCAAGGTGGCAATGCAATCCATCCCTGGCTTCGTTGCATGGAGCCAATTCCTGAACAGCCATTCAATGTTTCATTGGACCACTGAACTAAATGTGATGATTGAGGTGGCGCTGAGATTTTCAGCGCCTGTCGAACCACAAGGATACGTCGCCAAATCCAGTGACTCATAAGGATGCTACATTCCTTGCCTGGTTTGCAGAAAGGAATTAATATTGCCTCCTTCCAAGTTGTGGTATACTGTCCATCAAACCAGATCTGATTGAAACGAGAGAGAAGCTCTCCTTTCACTTCAGGGCACAGATGACAAAACATGGCAAAATGGATCTCATCAGGTCCTGGAGGAGTGTCTCTGACTGCAGACAAAGCTGATTCACATCAAGAACAGTAGGTTGTTGATTTCTTCATTATGCAAGAAGAAACTGAGCTTCCTCATCTATGCATGGAGAACAGTAGGTTGTAGATTTCTTCATTACGCAAGAAGAAACTGAGATTCCTCATCTATGAAGCCCTACAGAATACTCGAAAAGCAGAAGCTTGTCTGTATAATGTAGTAACACCTTAAGTTTCAGCTGAATAATTCTTTACTATGGGTTCTGGTGTGTCCATCAAGATGCCATTACTTAACAAGGTCATAAGGGGACGTGTACTGCCCTTGATGAAAACTGCCTTACTGATTCCCAAATTTGCACAGTGGAAGTGGATTGATTAATAGGAGTTGTGAATTCCATCCAGGAAGCTCTTCTGTTCTTTTATCATTCACCTGGCATGTGCTCATGCAGATCTGAAGGTATGAAGGTTTTCTGTAGTTGGACAGTGTTTGAAGTTCTGCAGAGCTGTTTGTCTTGTCCAGACTGCTAATTGACAGTCATCGATACACCAAGTTAGAGGCCATTGTCTGAGGTGGTTACTAGACCCAGGGATGGACTCTGTGGCAGCACATTATATCTCACGAGGGATATGGGTCGTCATCTTCTGTACACAATACTTTTATTCAGAAACAACCTGTTGACTGTACAGCTACCAGTTTTCCCTTTATAGCATCCATGTGTGTTGTCTCCTGTCAGCCAGCATCCTAGTTGGCAGGCAGATCCACACTGGGAAGTGATCACTAGAATGTAAGTCTGTAGCCACTTCCCACTGAACTGAGTCTGCAATAGCTGGGGAGCAAAAACCAAGATCAATGGCTGAAAGAGACCCTATATCAGTGGGAAAGTGTGTCATCTGACTCACATTCAGAAGACAGATGTTCTCCGAATGGATGAGATGCTCTGTCGTCCATACTGTGGAGCAAGTAGTAGTGAAGGGCCATAGCACGTTGTGTGCATCGAGGCCTCCCACAAGGAGGAATGGGATTGGGAGTGCCTGGAGGAGTTCTACCGCTGCCTTTGCATCAAATGCATCATTATGTGGAAGGTATAGAGAACATATTGTGGTATTAAAGGGTGCAAGAACTTTCATGGCAATTGTTTGCATGATCATGGGAAGGGGAACAGGAGCGGAGCAGCATCTGTTGTCAAATGAAAAAGTGACTCCACCTATAGCACTGTCTCCAGTAGTATTATCCTTCATTTATGAGTGGTAACCCTGTAATACAGGTGTGTTGGTGACTTTAAGATGTGTTTCTCGTAAGCAGATGCAGAATGGTATCTCCTGAAGCAGGAGCTGTAATTCTGACAAATCTGAGCGTTGTTGTTGTTGTTGTTGTTGTCTTCAGTCCTGAGACTGGTTTGATGCAGCTCTCCATGCTACTCCATCCTGTGCAAGCTTCTTCATCTCCCAGTACCTACTGCAACCTACATCCTTCTGAATCTGCTTAGTGTATTCATCTCTTGGTCTCCCTCTACAATTTTTACCCTCCATGCTGCCCTCCAATACTAAATTGGTGATCCCTTGATGCCTCAAAACATGCCCTACCAACCGATCCCTTCTTCTAGTCAATTTGTGCCACAAACTCCTCTTCTCCCCAATTCTATTCAACACCTCCTTATTAGTTATGTGATCTACCCATCTAATCTTAAGCATTCTTCTGTAGCACCACATTTGAAAAGCTTCTATTCTCTTCTTGTCCAAACTATTTATCGTCCATGTTTCCCTTCCATACATGGCTGTACTCCATACAAATACTTTCATAAACGACTTCCTGACACTTAAATCTATACTCAAGGTTAACAAATTTCTCTTCTTCAGAAACGCTTTCCTTGCCATTGCCAGTCTACATTTTATATCCTCTCTACTTTGACCATCATCAGTTATTTTGTTCCCCAAATAGCAAAACTCCTTTATTACTTTAAGTGTCTCATTTCCTAATTTAATTCCCTCAGCATCACCCGACTTAATTTGACTACATTCCATTATCCTTGTTTTGCTTTTGTTGATTTTCATCTTATATCCTCCTTTCAAGACACTGTCCATTCCGTTAAGCTGCTCTTCAAGGTCCTTTGCTGTCTCTGACAGAATTACAATGTCATCAGTGAACATCAAAGTTTTTATTTCTTCTCCATGAATTTTAATACCTACTCTGAACTTTTCTTTTGTTTCCTTTATTGCTTGCTCAATATACAGATTGAATAACATTTGGGATAGGCTACAACCCTGTCCCACCCCCTTCCCATTCATGTCCTTCGACTCCTGACTGCCATCTGTTTTCTGTACAAAGTGTAAATAGCCTTTCGCTCCCTGTTTAACCCCTGCCACCTTCAGACAGTCACCACTGTCAAAAGGTTTCTCTAAGTCTACAAATGCTAGAAACGTAGGTTTGCCTTTCCTTAATCTTTATTCTAAGATAAGTCGTAGAGTCAGTATTGCCTCATGTGTTCCAATATTTTTACGGAATCCAAACTGATCTTCCCTGAGGTCAGCTTCTACCAGTTTTTTCATTCATTTGTAAAGAATTGGTGTTTGTATTTTGCAGCCATGGCTTATTAAACTGATATTTCAGTAATTTTCACATCTGTCAGCACCTGCTTTCTTTGGGATTGGAATTATAATATTCTTCTTGAAGTCTGAGGGTATTTCGCCTGTCTCATACATCTTGCTTGCTAGATGGTAGAGTTTTTTTACGCCTGGCTCTCCCAAGGCTGTCAGTAGTTCTAATGGAATGTTGTCTACTCCCAGGGCCTTGTTTCGACTTAGGTCTTTCAGTGTTCTGTCAAACTCTTCACGCAGTATCATATTTCCTATTTCATCATCATATACATTCTCTTCCATTTCTATAATATTGTCCTCAAGAACGATATCCATTTAAATTCCACTGCAACACATAAGTGCCTGCGGAAGCAATTTTTTAGGTATGGTTTTCCTTTTCCTTCTCCATCAGAGGTACTGATTTATTGCGGAGGTCAGGGGGAAGTTTAGCCAGTTCATGGCTCTCTGTTCCTCTGACTGGAAGTCCATATCCTCCAGAGCATAGTCCCCATCAGAGAGGAGTGAGCTTGCTGGTCTGAAGGTGTAACTACACTTTCTTGAATTTGGAACAACTTTTCAAAGGACATTTTTATTTACTGATGGTAGAAGTTGGTTCCCTGGGTTGGGGGGATGGCTTAGTTGGCTTCTTATGGTGGGTAGTGGTATGTGGCTTAGGTGGCAAGCCCATTTCTGATGGCTTTCGAACAACTTCAGTTTCAAGTGGAGCATTTCCCCCACAGGTACACTCACAAATGCATGTGCTCATACTTGAATCTATGGTCTGAGTTAGTGTGGAGGCATCACACTTAGTGACTGGCATCTTAAGGGCTGAAATAACAGAAGTAGGAAATACCAGAGGTTTTGTAGCTTTGAAAGCTCTTTTAGTTTCACCATAGAGTATGCATCTCTTGACTTTCAACTCCTGAATTTTCCTTTACTTGTTGTAAACCTCATACTTTCTGCTCCACACTGGGTGACCCCTGGAGCAGTTTACACATTTCAGACGAAGTGTACAAGAATTGCCTGATTCATGAGCAGAGCCTCCACAATTGCTCATAACATCCCATAGTGGTATGGCCAAATTGTTGACATTTGTAGAATCACATTGGGTCAGGAACAAATGGGTGAACCTTAAGACAGATATAGCCTGCAAGGAATGTTCAGCTAATTCTGGAGTACTAAACATTAGGACAAATGTTGCTGATCTTTCCATTTTTCCATTGCCTCTCTTCTTACAGTTCTGCACTCCTGTAATGCCCATATTTTTCAATTCATCATGTAACTCTGTGGGTTCCACCTCCAAAATATTAGAGGAGGTTACCACACCCCTACTAAAGTTAGGACTGTCATGTAACTCAGACTTGAGTGGGTAGTCAGGTAAGGCTTTACATCCCAGAAGCTTAGATACTTGGTTCCAAATAGCAGTTTCAACTAGAAATTCTTTCATTGCAAAGCTGTTTGACACATTTTGGAACCCAGTAATACCTTCCAATACCTTATGAATGTAGAAATGGGAGAGCTTCTCAAAGGTTCCTCCTGTTTGCTTGATTACTGTGGAAGTGTTATGGCACACTAATGCCATGTTAACATGATAATGAGACTTCTTTTGGGAAGACTGACCAACTAAGCTCTTTTGATGAGTGAGTGTGTGTGTTACCTGATGGTACACCTATTCTGTCAGGAGTAATAGTTTGATGAAACCATTCCATAGGGATCCCACAGAATGCTAGGGAAACAATTGTCAACCCAGACAGTGCCCTGCATGCCAGAGCAAGCCTTATACAACTGGGCAGCAGCAGGTGTCCCAGAGGTTGCCTGCTAGTGATTGTTTTACCTCAACAGCCATTCGTCACATCAGGGTGTAAGACATCTTGAGAGCGAGTTTCGTTTTTTTTTTTTTTTTTTTTTTTTTTCCCCATGGTCCAAGTGGTGAAGCATAGACCTCCATTCTTCAAAACACACAGCATTCCACCACTGCACCACATGGTGGTCACAGAAGCATGCCCAGAGTTGTGGTGATAGAGGGCTGGTGGCACTTACCAGTCTCCAGCTAAGGAACTTTGGACCACCAAGCCCGTACTCAGCACACAAATGCTGAGCCCCTAGGGGTGGCCAAATGCATGCCATGATGGTGGATAACATTGAGACGGCATAAGAGGGACAGATGTGCAGATGCAGAAATGAAACACCCATAGTCTAGTTTTGACCGGACAAGGGACTGGTACAAATCAAGGAGGGTGGTTGGATCTGCTTCCCAGGAATTACCATTGACGACATGTAGGACACTGGGGGATAAATACAGTGAGCTGCCAGTTAAGACTTGTAGGAGGACCAAGAGAGGTTCTTATCAAGCGTGAGCCCCAGAAATTTGATAGTTTTAACAAACAGAAGAGCAACAGGCCAAAGATGTAAGGACAGTGGAAGAAACCAACTGCACCACCAGAAATTCATACAAATGGTTTTGCCAATGGAAACACGAACGCCATTGTCACTGCTCTATGAGTAAAGACAGTTGAAACAACACTGAAGACACCACTCAATGAGACAAGTCCATGCAGAACTGCAGTAGATGGCAAAATCGTCAATGAAAAGGATGCCAGTGATGCCTGGCGGGAGACAGACCATTACAGGGTTAATGCTGACAGCAAAGAGGACGATGCACAGGATGGAACCATGAGGCACACCATTTTCAAGGATAAAGGTGTCTGTCAAGGCAGAACCCACAAGTACCATGAAAACTTGGGCTTTTAAAAATTCCTGAAGGAAACGGGGCAAGCGGCCATGGAAACCACACGTGTAGAGGGTACAGAGGATACCAGTTCTCCAGCAGGTGTCATAGGCTTTCTCCAACTCGAAAAACATGGCAACAGTCTGGTATTTCCACAGAAAACCATTCATGATGTGAAGTACTGTATATGCGGTCTCTTTTATAGATGAACTAATTTCCTACAATTCTTCCAGTAAATCCAAATCAAAATGTTGCCTTCCTTACTAGCATACCTGTGTTCATTCCATTTCATATTGCCTTGCAACATTATGCCTAGATATTTAATCAACATGTATCATGTCAAGTGGCCATTTTCATAACTGCAGCAGTGCACCAAAGTCCACTGTTTTGTCCTGTGAGTTTACCCAGCTTCTCTCTAGATGTGACTTATTCTGAATTTCCCCTGTGCTCTATAGACAGTTAATAAAACATGGAACTGCACCTAACACATACACAAACACACACAAAAGATATTTAACTAGATTGTATCACCACCCTCCATAGTGTAGATAGGAACTTTGACTGATGTGTGTTCAGATTCCAGCTGAGTTGATGACCCTTCACTCACAGCTCCAGGAGTCTTGGCTTCAGTCACACAGCTTGAGGCTGTTGCACATGGGCTTACTATGGGGAGGGGGGTCAGACATGGGGACCTGTGGATGTCCAGCACATGACATGCGTCCCCCAATTGGTTCACTACTGTGGCTGCCCTGGGTGCTGACCTCTCACATGTAGTTGGGCAGGAGGTGGTTCTGAGTTGATGCGGGTAGCAAAAGACTTTCTGAGGATTCGATCACAGTGTCTGCGCAGTATGTCTGTCAACTGCAGACATCACTCAAAACTTGTTCGTCAAAGACCCTGAGTCAAATGCAGTCACCCGACTTCATGGGTAGCTTCTTGGCCTGCAAGGTCATGGCTTTCACAGAGGGTGGGATTATGTGCAGTTGCAAGCACCAGTGTTAGGCACATAATGGGGCCATTCGTGGATATGGATACTAAAGAGGGGAAGCAATCCAGTGTACTCA
Organism: Schistocerca americana; assembly: GCF_021461395.2. Classification (NCBI taxonomy): domain Eukaryota; kingdom Metazoa; phylum Arthropoda; class Insecta; order Orthoptera; family Acrididae; genus Schistocerca; species Schistocerca americana. The sequence continues at coordinate 67,352,013 of NC_060121.1, forward strand.
CTGTGTGCATGTTGGAACTAAGGATGTGTGTCGCTTTGGACCAGAAGAGATTCTCTCTGGTTTCAGGTGGCTAACTGGAGCCATAAAAACTGCAGTCTTGCTTGCAAGAAGAAGATGGAGCTCACCATCTGCAGCATTATTGACAGATTTAACTGAGGTCCGTTGATTCAGAGCCTCCATTCATCTCTGTACAAGATACTAAGATGGTACTGTGGCCATGTTGGCTGCAGATTCATCGACTTGCACCATTGAGTGGTGGGATTCTGGGTTCTGGTTTCAGAGGTAGTTTTTCTTTTAAATAAATTGAAGTAGATAGTTCCTGTGGTTAGTATGGGTGGAACTTATAGTTGACAATTGGAATGAATTGCTAATTGGTCTGTTGTAGGGACCCTCTGACTCAGATGATACAGCTACTGAACAGTTCAAAGAAAATTCAGTTCAAAGAAAATTCAGTTCAAATAGGTGCTCCTCACATACCTTTATAATTGGTTGTGACCTCCATCTACCCTGGATATATTGTTGAAAATCCACATTTATAGTCAGTGGTATACATAAAACATCATCCAAAATCATACTGAATGCTTTTTCAGAAAATTATGTTGAACAATTCGTTCAGGAACCTACTCAAAGTGCAAATGGTTGCCAAAACATACTTCACCTCTTAGCAAGAAATAATCCTGAGCAGATAGGGAGCATCATGACTGATACAGGGATTGGTGACCTCAACATTTGTTGAGAGTCTGAATACATCCAAATCCACCTAAAATAAACACACAGTACATCTACTTAATAGTTAAAAATTAATTTAGCACCTTCCTGACTGACAGTTTCCATACCTTCCAGTCTGACTATATAAGCATACACCAAGTGTAGCTTGGATTTGAAAGAAATAGTATTTATAACAGTTGAGAGATATATACCATATAAATTAATAAGAGATGGTACTGATCCCCCATGATACACACAACAGGTTACAACACTGTTGCAAAAGCAATGGAAACAAGCAAACCAAACTTACATGCACACAAGATTGGCAAAATTTTGCAGAAGTTCTAAGTTTGGCATTAACTTCAATGCAACTGCCTTTAATAATTTCCACAACAAATTTCTACAGACATCTCACAGAGATACTGGTCATATTGAAAGAAGACCTGTGGTATCATGCAATCAATACCTTCAATCTACGATAACAATGGTGATGTTACTGATCAAGTGCTACTAAACCAAAGGTACTAAACACTATTTTTGAAAATTCATTTGTCAAAGCAGACTAATCAGATATTCCGGAACTTGAATTGAGAACAATCACCAAAATGAGTAACTTGGAGGTCGATTTTTTTGGTGTAATGAAGCAGCTTAAATCACTTAATAATGGCAAGACCTCTACTCCAGGATTTTCACAAATTGGCTGCCTTTACAAGTTACCTGATACAATAGCTCCATGTGTATTACCTGCCTGTATCTGTTTATATAGTGCAAAGGGCAAATGTACCATGTTTGCAGATGACACCAGCATTGTTATAGAATATGTGTCAAACATAGTCAACAATAACATTTTACCCAAAGTCTTTAACTTGTTGACTGTTAACACCCTTTCTGCCAAATTAAGCAACACACATTTTATGCAGTTTAGAAAAAGTCACAAAAATCCAGAGGAATATTCAGTGACCCTTTACAACCAGGAGTTAGGAGAGCTGACAGCACCAACCCCTTGGGCACTCGCACAAGACTGCAAACTACGCTGGAAACATTAAATGCATCAAATGGAGAGGAGATAGTCCACAATCCATTTCATTCTCAATGCGAAAGCTGCTGAGCTCAGTGTTAAAAACTTTTAATTTTCAATAGAACTTTTAAATTACATGTGGTCATCAGTTATAACAAACAGCAATCACAGCAGTTATTGGAAACATTTTAATGTGGAAGACACAGGTAAAAACAGAAGTGTTAGCATTGATGAAGAGGGATAATTTGAGGACTCAGTTAATATAGAAGAAGATTTTAGACTTGAAGATACCACGATTAATGCAACAGAAGATAGTGACACTAATAGTTGAGAACCGACAATGCACGGTTCAACCCTGGCAGCTAATCATCAAATGGGGTTGGCTATTTTTAGCAATTATTTACTGTTGCAGGTACTGCAGAAAAATTGAAAGATCTTGTCAAGAAATTTTTTTGTTTTGTTTTAGGGCACAAAAACAATTAGCATCATACGCACCCATGTGAAACCTGTAGATCATGAAGACAACTTGTAGTCATTTTTAACTTCTCTCATTAATACCAATTGATGGAAGAGAAGACAGCTAAAAACACGGACATGGACAAAGGTCTATAAAATATGCCATAGAGAAATGGAGGTCATGAACTAAAAATTAAATGTCCTTCACCGTATCACTACAACAGATGAAAAGTAAAATGCGGTCAACATCCTGTGCACCATTCGCTAGAATGGCCCATAACTCAGATGGCGAACACACATGAGAATGTAAGCGGTTAAAGAAAGGGCATTCAGTCAGGAAATGGTGGACCATCAAAAGTTCAGCACAATGTGCAGAAAGTGGTGGGGGAGCAGCACCATTAAAAATGGTGATACTGAAAAGACAGTACCCAATATGCAACCTACTTAATATGATATCGTTGTGGTGGGAGAGCTGAGAGGAGGTCATCCAAGTTGCTGGGAAAGGCTTAATTACACGGAACTTGTTCCTGTGAAGGGAGGACCAGTGGTGATGCCAAAGTGACACCACCCTCTAATACACGGTAACGTAGATATCAATGGAGGGAATGTAAGAACTAGCGAGCTGAGGTATGAGGATTGCTGCCTTGGCAGCAGCATTAGCGGCCTCATTTCCTGTCAGACCAACATGACCAGGAACAACATGAATATTATAGTGATTCCATCAAGAGTAGGAAGTGACATCTTGCCTGGACCCATTGCACTAAGGGATTGATGGTTTACAGCACACAGAGGCTTTGAAGGTCACTGAGAGAGTTGGAGCAGATTACGCAATTGAAAAGCCTGTGTTACCAAGTGTACTGCATTGCCTGATACAGGGCAAAAAGCACTGCTGTAAATACTGAGCAGCGTTCTGAAAAACAATATCAAAAAATTTTGGTGCCAAACACAAATGTACACCTGACACCAAGCTCAGTCTGAGAGCCATCAGTATACACAAAGGTAATACTGTGAAGTTCCGTTTGAAGGTCGTGACACTGAAGGCAATCGAGTGTGGCTGGAGTAGTGTCCTTAGGAAGCGAATTATGGCCAAGGTGAACACGGGCTGCCACATATGCCAAGGTGGTGAAGGGTTTACACCCATCAGAAAAGTTGCAGGTAGCCTGAAGTTAAGCTGCTGGAGCAAGAGCCAGAAGCAAACTCCAGGAGGTAACAGAGTAGAGGGACTCACCTCATACTGGTGATCAAAGGAGTCATCGAAGAAGGAGGCATAGGATGTGTGGCCACGCATGGCAGAAAAGCGTCATGCATAGCTGCTGAGGAGGAAGTGACGGTGGTAGGAAGCAGTAGTTTGGAAGATTCTGCATACAGACTGTCAACTGAGCTAGTGTAAAGGGCTCCAGTGGCCAAACAGTTACAACGATGGTAGATAGTATTGAGATGGCATAAGTGGGATGGATGTGCAAGTGCATAAACATAACATCCATAGTCTCATAGTCTAGTTTCGAACAGACAAGGGCTCAGGCCAAATGGAGAAAGGTGGTTCAATCTACTCCCCAGAAAGTACCACTGAGGACACATAGGTCACTGAGGAACTGCATACAGTGGGCTGCCATGTAAGTCATGTTGGAGGACCGAGGAAGTTTCCTATCAAGCATGAGCCCAAGGAATTTACTAGTGTCAACTGACAGAAGAGCAACAAGCATGATGGAAGAAACCAGTTGCCCTGCCAGATATACAAAGAGTTTTGTCAGTGGAAAAACCAAAGCCATTGCTCAATGAGTAAAGATGATTAATACACCATTGAAGACACCACTCAATGAGAGAGGTCTGTGGAGGACTGCAATAGATGGCAAAATTGTCGATGGTAAGGGAGCCAGAGATGCCCAGTTGGAGACAGGCCATTGTATGGTTAATGGCAACAGTAAAGAGGATGACGCTCACTCAGGATGGAAACCTGAGGCACACTGTTTACATGGATAATTGTGTCCGACAAGGCAGAACCCACATGTACCTTGAAAACTTGGTCTTTTAAAAATTCCTGAAGGAAACAGGGCAGGCAGCCACAGAAGCCTAACATGTAGAGAGTACAGAGGATATTAGGCCTCCAGCAGGTGTCATAGGCTATCTCCAAACCGAATAACATGGCCACAGTCTGGGATTTCCGCAGAAAACCATTCAAGACATGGATCGAGAAAATGACAAGATGGTCAATTGAAGAATTTCATGCTCAAAATGCACACTGTGCAGTGGTTAGTAATTTGTGAGACTTGAGCCACCCTATCAGCTGGGCATGAATCATACATTCCACCTCCTGGCAAACACAGCTGGTGAGAGAAATGGGGCAGTAACTAGAAGGAAAGTGTTTGTCCATACCGGGCTTAGGTATGATGGATATAACAGTGGATTCATGCCAGTGTCCAAGAAAAGTGCCCTCTGCCCAGATGTGATTGTATCGATAAAGCAGAAAGTGCTTTCCCCACAAGAGAAACAGGGTGTATAAAGGGACAAGGAAAAAAATTTCCCGAATTTTTCCCAGATTTCATAGTTAAAAATACAATTCCCCCTGGTTAAAATACACTTTTTACATGCTAAGTAACAGTGTACTTTTCCCCAGAACTGTAAAACTTAACCATTCAGTCGATTGGTAAGGTTCCAGCAGATAACTGGCTGGCACTTTCGAAAATGAAACAGCAGGGGAAAAAAATCCTGTTTCTGATATATCTGTGATGTGCAGCAACAAGTACACTGTATCTTCTCGCATTACGATATGCTGCATATTTTTTTATTATGAAAGTATAAATTCAAATTATGCCAAAAACAGCACTTTAGTTTTTGAAGAATGGAAAATGTGATTGCGATCCACTTTTGTAAGCCAGTCATAGCTCATGTTACATGATATGACCAGCTGATGACAGCAGGTATTCAGAGCATAGGACACATGGCATAGTCAGCCAATAAGAACATCATTGTTAGATAGTGCAAACACACAAATAAGAAAAGGTAATGTTCTAAATTAAATCAAACAATGGAAAATCCAGGATAGAATGTAACAATACGAGAGAAGGGAAGTTGCTACTCACCATACATCTGAGCCATGATAGGCACAATAAAAAGAGTCACACAAACATAGCTTTCGGCCATTAAGGCCTTTGTCAGCAGTAGACACACACACACACACACACACACACACACACACACACACACACACAAGTGCAACTAGCACACACATCTGCAGTCTCAGAGATTTTTTTGCATTTTTGCACCACCGTGGATCCTTCCTCCTTCCATCTGTGTCAATACAGAAAATTTTCCTTATCCTTAGCCAGATCCCAGTCCCACATTCTGTTCCTGCATTATTGCTTGGATCATGAAACCCCCCCATGGCCATACCATCAAATTACCTATGTCTGGTTGCCACCCCTCCTTCCACAATGACCTCCACCTGTTCAAATTCTGCCAATTCTTAGCCCTCACCAACATAGTCCTGCAAAACCAAATGAACCAAGCCTAATCCTCCTTGCAGTACCTTCTCTCCATCCGCAAAATTCTCCTGTTATGTGATCACAGATTCCTGGAACCCATAACACACACTTAAACTCTTGCCCTGCAGGAACTTGAGCAACATGCACAATGCCACCTCAAAAAGTTCTCCATCCTGCTCACTTCCTACTCTTGCCTCGGAGTACCACTGTACACCACTTCTACAACAACCTCCAAACCTCCCACACGCCCCCTCATAGCTGACAAACCTTGTCTCGCAGACCTACTACACTTACCACACCCTCCGAAATTCCCTTCCACCACCACACAGAACTCAAATCCTAAACAGACCAACAACACAGTCATGAACCTTTCATCCAGAAGCCTTAGTCCCACAGAAATATCGGTCCTTTCCAAAGGCCTCAACTTTTGCCCCACTGCCAAATTCAACCATGCAGGACTAGTTAAAGACCTTCTCTCCTCCTCCTGGTCCCTACAGTGGAAACACTTTCTCGCCACCAACCCGATCAATCAGATTCAAGCAAAGACAAAATTGTACCTTGCTTAACTCAGTTAACTTGTCCATCCAACTGTGATCTACCCCCACTACCTCAAAACCACCCCCTGTTAACATTACAGAATTTATTATCCTCAAATCTTGCCTCACCATCATTCCCCAAATCCCTCAACATGCATACTAACCTTAAATCCACATAGAGAACCACAGTCCACTATCTAAAAACTGATCCCAATCTTATAATCCTACCTGCAGACAAAGGCTCCACCAGCATAGTTTAGAACTGCGAGGATTACTTGGCAGAAGGGCTTCATCAGCTGTCAGATACTTCCAACTTACAAACCATGCCACAGTGATCCCATTACAGCAATTCAGCAAAGTCTCCAATCACTACTCAAATCCTTAGGCCCATCCCAGAACCTCTCTCCAAAGTCCATCTCTGTATTTACCCCTATCACTCCCCCCACTCCCACCTTCTACATGCTTCCTAAAGTCCATAAACCTAACCACACAGGACACCCCCTTGTGGCCGGTTACTGTGTCCCCACTGATAGAATCTCTGCTCTCGAAGACCAACTCCTTCAACCAATTACACGGAACCTATCCTCCTATATAAGAGATGCCAACCATTTCCTCGACTGACTCTCCACAGTTCCTCTCCCTTTACGACACGGTGCCTTGCCCGCCACTATTGATGCCACCTCCCAGTACACTAACATTCCTAATGCCTATGGACATCCTGCTATCGAACACTACCTTTCCAGATGCCCTGTGGATTCCCAACCAACAACCTCCTTCCTAGTCTCCATGACCAACTATATACTCACCCACAAATACTTCTCCTTTGAAGGCATTACCTTCAAACAAATCCACGGTAAAGCTATGGGCACCCTCATGGCACAACCTTTGCTAACCTATTCATGGGCCTTCTAGAGGAATCCTTCCTAAAAACCCAGAATCTTAAACCCCTCACGTGGTTCAGATTCATTGATGGCATCTTTGCTATCTGTATTGAAGGTGATGACACCTTATTCACATTCCTCCAGAACCTCATCAACTTCTCCCCCATTTGCTTCACCTGGTCCTACTCAACACAACAGGCCACCTTCCTAGATGTTGACCCCCACCTCAGAGATGGCTACATCAGTATCTCTGTCCATATCGAACCTAGTAACCTTCAGCAATACCTCCACTTCGACAGCTGCCACCCTTTTCATACCAAGAAGTCCCTTCTGTACAGCCAAGCCACCCATGGTCATTGCAACTGCAGTGACGAGCAGTCCCTCTCTAAACATACCAAGGGTCTCACTGAAGCCTTCAATGACTATAATTATCCTCCCATTCTTGTACAAAGACAAATCTCCTGTGGCTTATCTTTCCAGTCTCCCACAACCTCCCAAAGTCCCACAGTCCAGCCACAGAGGAGCATTCCCCTCGTAACTCAGTACCAACCGTGACTGGAGCAATTGAATTACATTCTCTGTCAGGGTTTCAATTACCTCTGGTCATGCCCTGGAATAAGAAATATCCTACCAATTATTCCTCCCATCCGAAACCGTGGTATTCTGCTGTCCAACGAACCTACACAATATACTTGTCCATCCTTACACAAGCCCTGCTCCCAATCCCTTACCTCATGGCTCATACCCCTGTGATAGACCTAGATGCAAGACCTGTCCCATACATCCTGCCACGACCACCTACTCCAGTCCGGTCACTAACATAACCTATTACATCAAAGGCAGGGCTACCTGTGAAACCAGTCATGTGATCTACAAGCTAAGCCACAACCATTGTGCTGCATTCTATGTAGTCATGACAACCAACAAGCTGTGTGTCCATATGAACCACCACTGACAAACTGTGGCCAAGAAACAAATGGACCACCCTGTAGCTGACCACGCTGCCAAACGTGATAACCCTCATCTCAATGACTGCTTCACGGACTGTGCCATATGGATCCTTCCAACCAACACCAGCTTTTCTGAATTGCGCAGGTGGGAACTTTCCCTGCAATCCATGCTATGCTCCCGTAACCATCCTGGCCACAACCTTCGTTAGTCACTGTCCTCACCCATCTAGCCCCCTCCCTGTTCCCATTCCAGCGCTACACAGCCGTCATTTCACCGCTATACCCAGTCTGTTATTTTCTTTTATTTTTATTTCTCTCATTCCACTACTTACCACCTCCCCCCTCCATACCTTCTCTCCTACCAGCCAGCTAAACTACAACACTTCACTGTCCGTCACTCCCACCATACTATCCCTCCTCCTCCCCGCCCCAGCCTCCTCCTTATCCCCACCCAGTTGCCACTCCCATTATGCACTGGTGCTGCTCCTCGCAAAGTAGTTTCAGCTCTCTGAGACTGCAGATGTGTGTGCTAGTTGCACTTGCATGAGTGTGCGTGTGCATGTGTGTATGTGTGTCTATTGCTGACAAAGACCTTAATGGCCGAAAGCTATGTTTGTGTGAATCTTTTTATTGTGCCTATTGTGGCTCAGAATCTCCACTATATGGTGAGTAGCAACTTTTCTTCTCTCATAATGTTTTAAATTAATACACACAGTGTAGGTAAAAGAGAAGCTATCTTTCACATACAAGATCGTCTTGAAAATTGATAAACTACAAGAAATATATAATACTGTAATATTCGTCTTTTTCTGCACGCATTACCATTGAAGATACGTCACAAAAATGTGCCAGTAAAATTTTAAATAATGACATAAATGTCTCGTCTTCTGGCCTCAAAATTCATCTGAGTGGCTGGTCCTCAAAGTGTTACGTTGTAAGTGAGAGACAAATGCTTTGTGATTTAAGAAATTCATCACACATTCTAACAGGTAACATAATTCATCTTGCCAAAAGAAGATTTATTTTGAAAATAATGCTTTTCAATCGGTGATTCATGATATTTTCACATGACATGTTTGAAATAGGTTCTTTTCAACATTTGCCAGAAAGTTCCAAAAAGTCGTGCACAGCTACAATGATGTAGGAAGCCCATATATAAAGCATTAAGAGATCTGACATAAAGTCATAAAGGAAACAGGACATCCGAGGATACTCCATGAGCATCAGAACTTTATAAACCATATCAAAATGCTTAATTTGGCTTAAGTATACATTTGTATGTCCAGATTCATGATGAAGTATGCCCCAACCTGATGTTAAGCTTTTCAGCCTGGTTTTCAGGTTGCAAATTTTCTTGGAGTACTAATCCTGTATTATGGCATAATGCCATACATACCTGACAATAAAGACATGCACTTGAAATTCAGCAAAAAGTGGAATGAAACACTTTGTTTCAAATAAATTGACTGCTCCTGCGGAAACGACCAACAAAAGCAAAATTTATTTAGCAGAGTGACAGAAATAACTTCTTTGTTCTGTGGGGTGATTAATGCTTGACTGCCAAAAATTTGTAAATAAAGTAAAACCATAAAACTGGAGCTAATGACACACTTTAGCTTCCCATAATTATGTGAATGTATTTTAATTCACTTGATAGCTCCCCGTCACAGAAATTCATTTTGTTTTCATTTAAAGTGAGAACTGTAAATGAAGAGGAAACAGCAAAATCACTTAAAGTAAACACGGGTCATGTGGAGGCTACCACCTCCCCACTACAACTCGTAACACTTTGCACATGTGCGAATCTGGCAGCTTGGGAGCACCAGAAAATTTTTTCGTAGTAGCATCTGACAACAGTTAAAAATGTGGAGAGCACGACTCCACGTGCGAATTTCTTTGCAGCACATCTCAGTCCACCAAGGTACAAAGACACAGCTGGGTAAAGACGAAGTGTGAGAAATGGAATGTTTTGCAGCAGTAAGGATAATGTTTGTAAGATATTCTACCTGGTCATCACAACTGGGGAAATCTAGTTCATCAGAAGTCACCAGGGAGGAATAAAGCCTCCAGTCATCCTTTGTAAGCTGCCATTTGGGTGAGTACACGGATGGGGTAGGAATCAACAAAACGATAGCACATGGGAAACGGTAGCTCGAGTACATGTCAGAGAGAATGGACCACTCGAGATGATAGGCAAGCAGGACAGTGCAGAGGGATAGATCTACACAGGAATAGGTGTGCGTTGAGTCCGAGCGGAACGTGGGTGCTCATGTGTTATTGCAGAAGGGGTTAAATTGATTGAGAAGGTGAGCCGAGACAGCACCTCTCAGTCAGGTTCTGGCAGAATGCCAAAGGAGACGGCACACATTAAAGCCACCAAGCAGAAGAAAGAGGAAGTGGTCGCTGCCCAATAAGCCGGAGGAAGTCTGCCCCAACGACACTGTAGGACAGAGGAATGTAAACCATACAAATGGAAAAGGTCGAGTGAGGAAGAGAAATGCGGACTGCAACAGCTCTGAGGCAAGTAGTCAGGGAGATGGGTCGACTGTGAACATCACCCTGTAGGAGTAGCATGACTCCCCCACGAGATAGAATGCCATCCTAGGAGCGAAGGGGGTGGGGGGTAGAGGTCAAAATGGACCGTGAAGAAATGCAAGAGCTCAGAGCCGTCGTGAGGATGCAGTTTTGTTTCCTGAAGGCAGAGTATGAGTGGACACTGCTATTCTGAGAGCAATCATAAATCCTATTTTTCGGATCGAAGACCGCGAATGTTCCACCGGAGTGGAGCCACGACGAGGAAAAACTAAAGTGGTATCACCTCGGCAGCTGCCGAGTACCAGTCTCCAAAGACTTGCTGTTACAGGCCACAGAGGCAGGAAGGTGCCACTCTGTGAAGTCTACAGAAGCATCGGCATTCTCCTTCTATCAGCCTGCAGATTCCAGTGCAGAAAAATGGTCGGTGGTGCACACCAGCTAGAGAGTTTCACAGCCAGAGAAAGAGATGGGGATGCTACTGTGACACTGGGCAACTTCATGACTGCAGTACTAAATTTGAGGTGGCACGTCCACATGGCCACGTCCGCAGAGCAAGTGTAGTGAGAACGGTACTTTATGTGCCAGATGGTGAAACAGAGAATTTCCGGCCGGCTGACAACTTGCGAGCGACAGGGTGAGGCACTTTTTCGTCCACCCTCACCTCTAAATGGCCCATTCACTGAGTCAACGAAATATGTGGCATGGTCGTGTGAGGAGGTGGCATGGTCGCATTGCAGTTGGTGCAGTGGGTACGAGGAGGCAGATGTTCGCCCTCGTGAGTATCCCTACTGCAGGTTACGAATTAGGCAGGGTGTTGGCAGGACTCCCAGGTGCGGCTGTAATGATGACACTGGTAACAGCACATTGCCTTCAGAATATACATTCCGACTGCGATAACTTCATAACCTGCTTTGATCTTTGCCAGAAGAACAACTATATCAAAGGTGAGAAAGAGATTGTACGCAGGCACTAATGGGGCATCCAGTTTTTTCTTCACTCAATGGACCACTATGACACCCTGATCAGAGAGGTACGTCTGGATTTCTACCACAGTCAGACCATCACTCCCCCGCGGTGTTATTTACACTGGGATGCTCGAAGCTGCAAGTGGTTGTTGTGCTCGAGGATCGGAAGTAGTCTCCGAAAGCAAAATGGTATTGCATAAACGAGAGCAGCATTTCACATGGCCGGCAACTGCGTTGACACCTTTCCGAATAATAAATGCATTTACCGTAGCAAACAAATGACTGTCTTAAGTGCGAGAAGCCACGAGGAACAGTGGTGCAGCCAGAAGGGTCATCGAATTGGGAGCATCATTCTATTTACATTTGGTAAACATGGATGATGATTAGCTTGTTGCAAGAAAATCCCCTGTGACTGCCAGTGCTTCCGATAGCTCCTTCTAACTGGGAGCCCCCTTCGGAAGGGAACACACCTACCTTAGGTGATAGGTCCCTCTGTCGGGCACTCCAGAGAAGTGACCCAAACTGCGCCCGAGCTGCTACCTTCCCAAATTGCGATTGTTCGATACCCCTCCCTGGGCCTGACCTATTCCCGTGGGTTGTGTGAATGACTAAGTGTCAAACTGGGGCTGGGAATTTCACATTATGTAGTCACCTGTTACATATCAGATGTGTGGACTGACCTTCAGGAGTGGAAGAAGAAAATGAGAAGCCCGAAACACTGATGCAGGGATGGATAGGAGAAAGTAAATGAAGAAAGGAAAAAAGGAACAAAAAATAGTTGTGAGACTTTTCTTATGTCAGTGACAGACAATGTGGAAGACCTTCCCATAACACCCCAGACACGTTCCCCAAGGGAGGCGAAAAAGAACAGCAACAAGGTAGACCTGCCCACAGAAGGAAAAAGATGCTGCAATGGCTGGGGCCCCATGGTAGCCAAGCAATAACCCACCAAAGAGTGGCAGGATTCTTGGTGGGTGTCAAGAAAGTGTAAAAATTAGTCATTAAATAGAAAAATTCTGGACATAATGAAGGCCAACTACAGTAAGTTATTGGATGCCATAGGTAATTTGCAAGTGAATCTTACTAATACATTTAATCAAATGCAGTATGAACTCCAGAATAGGTGCCACACCAGTCCCGAGGAATTCAAACTGCAATTCATGAATTTAACACACAGCTTAATGAACAGTGAGAGCAAACAAAATGTCAGCTAGAAAGAATCATGATAAAATTCAGGTGCAAAGTGATGAAACTGAGAAAGTGAAGAATATCTGCCGTGTTAACAAAGAGTCACTTTTTAAATTAATTGTACGTGTACATATGCAATGCAATGAGTTGGGCACTCAATCAGATGAAATCTGCTGAACAGTCATAGATGGAATAAGTAAAGAGCTTCTACTAGATGAGATTACTCCACAAAATGCCAAATTTAATGACAACATTGATAACGCAACTCACATAATTCTAGATGATGGAATGGGGGCACAAAGTTTTCAAGCTCATTAACCAAAACAAGGTTTCCATGTCACACACTTAATGAAACATTCCCAACACATATTTCTGAGACATTAACAGAACAGGATAAAGTAAGATACTTGCATTAACTAGATTAAATGTGAAGCACATGTCTCAGATATTTGTGATGTTGTTTTTGTTGTGGTCTTCAGTCCTGAGACTGGTTTGATGCAGCTCTCCATGCTACTCTATCCCGTGCAAGCTGCTTCATCTCCCAGTACCTACCGCAACCTACATCCATCTGCATCTGCTTAGTGTATTCATCTCTTGGTCTCCCTCTACAATTTTTAACCTCCACGCTGCCCTCCAATACTAAATTGGTGATCCCTCGATGCCTCAGAACATGTCCTACCAACCGGTCCCTTCTTCTAGTCAAGTTGTGCCACAAACTTCTCTTCTCCCCAATCCCATTCAGTACATCCTCATTAGTTACATGATCTACCCATCAAATCTTAAGCATTCTTCTGTAGCACCACATTTCGAAAGCTTCTATTCTCTTCTTGTCCAAACTATTTATTGTCCATGTTTCACTTCCATACATGGCTACACTCCATACAAATAGTTTCAAAAATGACTTCCTGACACTTAAATCTATACTCAATGTTAACAAATTTCTCTTCTTCAGAAACGCTTTCCTTGCCATTGGCAGTCTACATTTTATATCCTCTCTACTTTGACCATCATCAGTTATTTTGCTCCCCAAACAGCAAAATTACTTTACCACTTCAAGTCTCTCATTTCCTAACCTAATTCCCTCAGCATCACCCGACTTAATTCGACTACATTCCATTAAATCTCGTTTTGCTTATGTTGATGTTCATCTTATATCTTCCCTTCAAGACACTGTCCATTCCGTTCAACTGCTCTTCCAAGTCCTTTGCTGTCTCTGATAGAATTACAATGTCATCGGCAAACCTCAAAGTTTTTATTTCTTCTCCATGGATTTTAATACCTACTCCGAATTTTTCTTTTGTTTCCTTCACTGCTTGCTCAATATACAGATTGAATAACATCAGGGAGAGACTACAACCCTGTCTCACTCCCTTCCCAACCACTGTTTCCCTTTCATGTCCCTTGACTCTTATAACTGCCATCTGGTTTGCGTACAAATTGTAAATAGCCTTTCGCTCCGTGTATTTTACCACTGCCACCTTCAGAATTTGAAAGAGAGTATTCCAGTCAACATTGTCAAAAGCTTTCTCTAAGTCTACAAATGCTAGAAATGTAGGTTTGCCCTTCCTTAATCTAGCTTCTAAGATAAGTCGTAGGGTCAGTATTGCCTCACATGTTCCACCATTTCTACGGAATCCAAACTGATCTCCCCCAAGGTTGGCTTCTACTAGTTTTTCCATTCATCTGTAAAGAATTCACGTTAGTATTTTGCAGCTGTGACTTATTAAACTGATAGTTCGGTAATTTTCACATCTGTCAACACGTGCTTTCTTTGGGATTGGAATAATTATATCCTTCTCAAAGTCTGAGGGTATTTAGCCTGTTTCATACATCTTGCTCACCAGATGGTAGAGTTTTCTCAGGACTGGCTCTCCCAAGGCCGTCAGTAGTTCTAATGGAATGTTGCCTACTCCGGGGGCCTTGTTTCGACTCAGGTCTTTCAGTGCTGTGTATCCAAAAGATTTCCAAAAATGAAGAATTCGAATCCACATCCTTAAATAAATTTTGGTCTTGGGAAAATCAGTGGATACAAAATAAAATATTCCACCCAACGCCAGAGACAGAGAGCAAAACCTATCGCCAGAATGTGTCAGAAGCCATGGCTGTAATCTGAGAACTTGTGATTCGGTAATGTAAATGAAGGTTTGGAAATGACCAGCTCTGAAGCTAAAGCTGGAAATGGGTGTGAAGCACAACAAACACTATCAATTGTAAACATGTTACTGATATAAAAAGAGATTTATATGGAGAGGAAGGAGAGAATGATAAAGAAAGTTTGATGCCTTTTGTATACATGGAAATATGGAGTATTATTATGGGTGCATTAGTGAATTCAGTTCTAAATCAGAAAATCTATTTTCACTACTGAATAACCCGGTTGCATTTTCTGTATTTCCCTTTAGTGGAGGGGGGGAGGGGGGGGGGACTGATGACCTCGGAAGTTCAGTCCCATAGTGCTCAGAGCCACTTGAACCTGTTAGTGGTGTGCATCAAATCAAAGTAAACCCATTAGAGTTCAGGCACCATTAAATTTCAGAATTCAAGAAGGTGAATATAGGAAGAGTGTATTAATAGTTGGATTTCATAACATCAATTTAGTTCTTTGATTGTGAAGAGCTTTGTCAATGAATCCAAGCTGAATAGTGTAGAGAAGAGGAAATAGTAAATATTTGTGTGATGAGGTCATTGGGGTGCTACATTTGTCAATATGATGTTGATTTGTTTTCAATGAAAGGAAGGAACTGCAATGTTAGATGTCTCTGAGGAAGATGCTGGGCTCCATGAGAAAGAGCATCTTCATCATTATCAGACTAGAATTCAAAACAAGATCCAAACATTAGTGGCCATGCCCAAAGCTAAACCAGATGAACAGGTAGAAGGATTAAGATGTTACACCAATATATTTTCAAAAACACCTCATGTGATCAAAGGATGCATTCATAAAGATGAAGTGAAGAATCATCAGCCATTCTGTAGCAAATTGGGCCCAATGCATTTGGCCAATAATAAAGATGATCTGTGGGGACATCATTAGGCATCTAATGAAGATGTTGAAAGAACTGTGAGACTGCGGTTGTGGAATCAGAGTGTCGACTTCTTCCATGATGGCTTCAGAAAACTTGTTCATCGTTGCCAGAAATGTATCCAATTGGCTGATTATGTGCATAAGGAAACATTGGTAATTAAAGGTCATGTTCTAAGGATTATTTCTATGTTTGGTTTATTAAAATATTCCCTCCCAAACTCAGTTACCGAAGGTGGAGGCATTACTTTTCATTCAACCTTTGTATACTCTAGTGTTTCTGACCAGAGGACCAATTGAAGGACTCTTTTCTGATGCCACTGCCTTCCACTGTAAGGGTCTCCAGTTTTTGGCAATATACAGTTGCTGTTCCATCATTATGAGGGGGTGAGCCATCTTGGCTGACCACCTCCAGATCCTCAGTCATGTCCTGCTTTCATGGTATTTATGGTATTTGTTTACAATATGCACCGCAATTTGTTGAGCCACTAACTGCATTTAATTCTTGTACTAATGGAACTTTGTCACACGGCCAAAGGTGAAGGAAAATGTTTTGTGTATAATTAGTTCCTTGCTACTGCAACCTGCCCTTGTTATCTTCCTTTCCTACTGTATGAGTGTGGAAAAATAACCAGGTATTCAAGTTCTTTTAAACATGCTCCATTAGAGCCAGAGGGTAGTATAGCGGTGTCGTCTTGGAGTACCAACTTAACTTCTCTCAGTCTTAAAGCAGATACAAAGAGCCCACCTGAAGTGAGCAATGTTCATCCACCCTCATGTAAAAGGCATGTAGTGGCAATGCTCTTCCTTCCACCTACACTGTAAGGTTTGCGGCACACTACGGAACAAACTGGAAGCGACACTGCTGCCTGTGAGATGGTGGGTATCTAATGCTTTCACCAAGCTTTTAAATCTTATTAGCAAAAACCTACAATAATAAGGCTTTAGGTTTAATTTTTTTCTAGGTACTTGATATAACTGATCCACAAGAATTGTAGGACTGTCAAATTAATTCATTTCATTTGTATCAGAACAAATTTTGTGAGGGAATGCTACCAGTAAACTCTGCTTAGTGAGTACTGCTGTAGTTATGATGTCAGACTTTGGGATGCAGTTTCATTAATATTCAAGAGGTTAATGTCACTATATTTATTAGGATATGGTAGCTTTTAAATTATGTGCATATTTAATACTGATTTTATTATGAAAAGGTTAGATTGCTACTCACCGTAATGTAATGAAGATTTTGAGTTGCAGACAGGCACAACAAAAAGACTGAGATGAAAGTAAGCTTTCAGCCAGAAGGACTTCTTCTAAAGGAGAAACCACTCACACACATTCACACACACATGTGACCACTTTCTCTGGCTGTTGAGGATGATGGGAGAAGAACCCTGGGTGGTAGGGGTATGGTGGAGTCTGGGATGGTGAGGGGGAGGAATAGACAGGTTTTCCCCATTCCCATTTTCAATCAAGTTCTACTTGTTAAAGACCTTGCCCCCTCTCTCATTTGCTACAGTGGATACATGATTTCCCTATCAATTCTACCTGCCTGACTTGACAAAAAACCAATCTTGAATGCTGCCTGACACCTGCCTATCACATTCAACCCGAAACCAATCTTGAACCAAGCCCTATTCAGTTCACTCCTCCATCCATCCATGACCCACACCCACTGCATCCAAATCACCACACGTTAATCTTACAGAATTTCTTATCCTTGAACCTTGTCTCACCATCATTCCAAAAATAACTTAACATACAAATTAACCTCACATCTGCAGAAAGAATCACAATCCACTACATGAAAACTGATCTGCAAGAATTATCTGTCTGAGGACTCTATTAGCTGTCAGATTCATCTACCAACAATCCCAGCCACAGTGGAACATGCCAGATATCCAGTAGGATCTCCAGTCTCTCCTAAAATCCTCAGGCCCATCCCAGATTCTCTCCCCTGACTCTCTCTGCCTGTATCTCTCTCTCTCTCTCTCTCTCTCTCTCTCTCTCTCTCTCTCTCTCTCTCTTTCTCTCTGTCTCTCACTGCCACTCCCTCCACCCCTTCTCACTCTTACCACACCCGTGCCCCTAACTTCATACTTCCTGATGTCCTACCCATGATGCCCCATTGTGGCCAGTTAGTGTGCACCACTGACAGATTATCTGCTTCTTTCGACCAATACCTTCAACCTATTACCCATAATCTACCATCCTAAATGAAAGATGTCAACAATTCCCTCCACTGACTGCCCACAGTTCCTGTTCCTTTACCGCACAGTGACTTGCTCGTTACTACTGGAGCCACGTCCTTTTACACTAAGATCCCTAATGGCCATGACCTTACCCCTACTGAACACTAACTCTCCTAATGCCCTGACACATTCCAGACTTACAACCCCTTTCCTGGTCACTATATCCTCACAACTTTGAAGGAACCACCAACAAACAAATCCATGGTATGGCAATGGGCACCCACGTGGCACCATCCAGTGCCATCCTATTCATGGGCCATATAGAGGAATTCGTATTAAACACCCAGAATCCCAAACTTCTCATCTTGTTCACATTCACTCATGAAAACTTTGTGATGTGGATTGAGGGTGAGAACACATTATCCACATTCCTACAGAACCTCAACACCTTCTTCCCCATCTGCTACACACGGTCCTTCTCAGCCCAATAATCCACATTCCTTCATCTTGACCTCCATCTCAAAGATGGCTACATTATTAGCTTTGTCCATATCAAACTTACCAATCACCTGCCATCCATTCCACAGCAAGGAGTCCCTTCCAGACATCTTAGTTACCTGTTGTTGTGCATATGTGCAGTGACAAGCGGTCCTCTTGAAATATGCTGAAGGTCTCACTTCAGCCTCCACAGACCAATATCACCCTCCCAACCTTTGACACAAATAGATATCCTATGTCTTACCTCTCCAGTCAAACACCACCTGACAAAGTCCCACCATCTGGCCACAAAAGAGCATTCCCCTTGTGACTCAGTACCACCCATTACTGGAGCAGCTGAAACACGTTCTGATAGGGTTTTGGCTACCTCTCATTGTGCCCTGAATTGAGGAATGTCCTGCCCACTACTCTATCCACATCTCCCATTGTGGTATTACATCATCTATCAAACCTACAATATTCTCCTCCAGCCCTGCTCCCAATCCATTGTGTCTATGTCCATTACAAGGATATGAGACTGAGGCAACATCGGTCCCATACATCCTCCCATCACTGCCTACCTCAAGTCAGTCACAAGCAATATCTATCCGAACAAATTCAGGTCTTCTTGTGAAAGCAGTAACGTGATCTACAAGCCAATCATCAACTACCTTGCTGCATTCTGTGTGGGTGCGACAACCGACAAATTGTCTGCCTGCATGATTGGCCACTGACAAATGTGCCTGCATCACTCATCTGTTGAGCACACTGTCCAACACAGCAATCTTCACTTAATAACTCCTCCATTGCTGTGCCATCTGAATCCTTACTACGAATACCAGATTTTCTGAACTGTGTATGTGGGATCTCTCCTTGCAATATATCCTATGTTCCCATAACCCACCTGGCCTCAACTTTGGTTAGTCATTTTTCTTCAACTGCCTATCCTCTCACCTGTTCCCACTCCAATAACATACAGCCTTCTATTTTTCCAGAGCAATAAAGATTTTTTACTTCATTCTCTTACTTCTGCCTGCTTAATTCCCCCCTCTCACTGCCGCATAACTGCCCAACTGCACCTAACTTCACTATGCTCTCCCCAACACATCGCTGCATGCTCCTACAAGTAGGATATTACTGTGAATTGTGTTTGTTTGAATGTGTGTGAGTGTTGCCTATTTGAGAAGAAGGTCCTTCGGCTGTAAGCTTATTTGTAATGTGTGCATCTTACCGTCATGTGTGAATTTAATGTAGATGCATATGAATATAGTTTCATTTCAATGTAGATTCATTTTAATCAAGATATGTAGGCAGACCTTTTCCCACATATTCCAATGATACCTTGCAGCACTATATAGATCAAATAATTTACATTTTATAAGCTACTGAGTGACAATGGATCATACAGCATAAGGCATCAAAATTCCCAGTACTAGCAGCATGACCAAAGCTGGTGTTTGCTAATTTAGTAACTGGAGTCTCTATAGAAAAATATATCCTTGCACATATTACATTATGCAGCCATAATTTATATTTCAAATGCATATACGAATTCATGTGGAGGTATTGAATAGGATTGGGGAGAAGAGATCACAGATTTAGCATTGGAGGGCAGTGTGGAAGGTAAAAATCGTAGAGGGAGACCAAGAGATGAATACACTAAGCAGATACAGAAGGATGTAGGTTGCAGTAGGTACTGGGAGATGAAGAAGCTTGCGCAGGATAGAGTAGCATGGAGAGCTGCATCAAACCAGTCTCAGGACTGAAGACCACAACAACAACAACATACGAATTCATCTTGTGATAGTGAATGAAATGGAATCTGCATAGCATATGCCACTTTTGTCTTTAAATCTCATCAGTGCATAGTCTGTGACAATATTCCTAAATAAATGAACTGTTGCATGCATCTTCCTGGAATGTCTATGAGTGTAAACATATATTACATCTTTTAACCCTCTCTTTTGCTGTGAAAAGGGACTGCTTAGGTAAGAGTACATTCTAAACTTGCAAGAAACAACTGAATGGTAAGTGTACCAGAAATTAGTTAACAAGGAATCGGTTTTGTGTTTGTAAAGCTAGGGTGATCATTCAATGTTTGCTATAAACTGAAACAAAAGTGAAAAATTTTGCTGTAATTCATACCTCGTGCTTGCACCACCTATTCCCAAATATCATCACATATTTGCAAAGCAGTTCTGGCCATGAAAAAGTTAAGTTACTTACGGAAACAGTATTACCTTCCACAATTATAAAACTAGCAATTTCGCACTGCTCACAATATTAACTTGATGTCTGCTTGCATGCCTTTCATGTTGCATAATGTCTTTTCTATGCAAATATGTGTTGCACAACATTCATTTCTGTTGATTTGTTCTCAGGCTGGGACTAATAGATTTATGAAATAATAATGAAACAGCATTTGATTGCTGATAACACAGAAGTTACTCAAAACCAGATTTCAAGGTTAAAAGCCACACTCAGTGATACCAGATTCAAGAGGTAGCTACTTAAGTGCTCCAAACCTGTAAAGGATACACAAATGGAAGACATGAAGAAAGGTAATGTTTCATTAACCCTAGAAACACCAAGATGTTTTAGGTTACATGGAGCACCAACCAAGGGCAAATGTTGCCTGTGTTACAATTAGTTGTAAATCTTGCAATTTGTTGTAATATGTATTTATTTTATGTAATTCTGTTTCCATTGAGATATTAGTTTAACAGGAAATAGTAACAACATAATTGAAATCATAATTTTTTAACTCTCATAGGTTGAATACAACAACCAAGAATGGTCAAATCTTGGTCAATGAAAGTTTGTGTAAACAAGATAAGAAGGTTTGTAATTGAATACAAAAGCTGTCTAAAGTTTCTATACACTCTTTGATCTATTAACTAAATAACACAGCTTTGTTATTGAGAGAAAGTTTCAAAAACAGAAATGAAAACACTTGCTAAACTACATGTTATTGTACGTTGAAAACTCTCGGAAAACACTTTTCACTTGGAGAGAATATTTTCACTTACAGATGACATTCACCTTGTGCACACAAAACGATTGATTCTGAATTATTGTTACACAGATGGCGCCCACAGCTTTCACATGTTAACTTGGTTTTTGTGATGTTGTCTCTTGCTCTCTGGTTACTTATATTCTTCAAACATAAGTGGCACCTTGCTTTCCTAGTTGGTTCTTCATTTGCTGCAATTTTGTTTACCTCTAGTTTCTTTCCTAGGATCTCTCCCATCATGCAAATAACAGGCAACTGGAGTCCTTTCAAATCCATGGCTCACTCTTCTACATATGGTTTCAAAATTTCATAGCCTAATTCATGGAGATACCGTTTTCTGGTGTTTGGTTTCACGTTATTCCATGTAGGTGCATTCATCCTGAACATTGTGTATCAGTTAACTGCAGCTGTATCAAGTAGGCTGTAGAACATTGACAGTGGCCGTCTTCTCGTACCCCTTTTTGTTGAGTATGTCCTAACCATTTGATCTATGGCATCCACTCCTCCCTTAGTGGAATTATAGTACATGTTTACATGTGTTTTCTTTTTTTGGTGTATCAACTTCTACTCCTGCATTATGTTGTTGTGTAGACAACATCAACAGATTTTTCTTTGGTTTTTCCTTTGTGATGGAAGAGACAATTGTTACTGGCGGCTTCTTAGAAGATGAGTCTGTGAATGCGAATTTGGAGGAACACAGCTCTGTGCCTGCTGTCGTCTTCAGTTCCTGCGGTACATGTTTTCTGTTTGATTTTAGTGTCCCAACAAATGTGTTTGTAGTCTTGATAGAGAATGTTCGCCAACTCCACAGAAGTGTAGAAGCACTCAGTTGTGACACTGTAGCCTGTATTCTTTATTGGCTCCACCAGTCTCTTCACAATCTCAAGAGGATCTTGTTCACTGGCAGGCCTACTGTCTTTTCCTGCATACACTTCCATTTTTATTGTGTGTCGTTCAGTTCCACTACAAAGCATTCTGACTAATATTCCATATTTTCCAGGTTTGTCTCTGAGGAAAACTTTGAAAGGACACCGACCTCTGAAAAGACACAACATTTCATCAATTGTATTGTCAGGTCCACTTCTGAAGTACCGTCGGAATATTTCATTCAATACTTCAAATACTTCACACAGCGGCGCAAATTTGTCATGTACACGTCTTTCTGACCTGGTGCCTTTATCATCAAAGTGAAGAATTTTCAGCAGCTGATATGCTCTTGTCTTACCCATAGCTCCTCTATAAATCACTCTTCCCAATAAATTAGACCATAAATCAGATAAAGGAGTATTGGTGTGCTGGTAAACTCCCATTAGAATTAAAATTCCCATCAATGCATATATTTCAGAATCGCTAATGGGAGATACGTTTTCTCTTGCAGCTTCTTCATTTGTATGGTCAAGTATTTTCTGTACTAATTCAGTAGTGAAAGTTTTTTTAAATGATTCACATATGCATGTTACTTCCCCAGCACTGGTTATTCCTTGACTTTCAAGGACTATGTTACCAAAATCCCTTTTACTATATTTCGGAGCTTCTGCAAGATACATTCTGCCAGAACTTGTAACATATTTATTTGGAGCATTACCTGCATGGTCTGTTTCCACTTCATTGTCCTCCACTTCTTCACTGGAATCCTTTTCTACTTCTGTATGATCTGACTCAAAATCACTTAAATCTGATAGTTCATCGTCAAGTAACACTTCTGCAAGAACTTCTGCATTGTTCTAGCCTCTATAACTCATCTTACAAAATCTACTTTACAATAAAGGTGTCGCTCTACTGTGACAAATTACTAATAGTAATAATGGCAAGTCTAAAATCAACAATGAAAGTGAAACTCAACATTAGACACTCAACAAATCACTGTAAAACTAATGTTCAAGGTTGTCAACTGAATAAAAGAAAGAGAAATGTACAGTCAAATTTTGCCCATGCTTGGTGGTTGTCGGGAAGATAATAAGAATTATGGTCGCTTGGAGTACCAACCCCGGGCAAAATGTGCCCTTGGGCATAAAATTCCTATTTTGTACTTGCAATTATAAAAATTTAACCATAGAAACGTACAGCATAGTGCATTAAAAGGTAACAAACAAACAGAAAAAGACCCAAAAACATAGAAGGATATTTGACATGACATTTTTAAAAAATAAAAATGTATGGGCAAATTTTGGCGGTGCTTGGTGTTTCTAGGGTTAATCACCCTGCACAGAATATATCCTGTAACTAAGGCTGTGAAGGAATGATTGGCCTTGTGCCATCACCAGAGCTCATTTTTCCGCTGTTCACCTCTCTCAGCTCTCAAACATAGCCTGAAGTAACTAATGTCCAGCCTGGATGTCACATCAGGCTTCAGAAGCAGCTGGTGTTGGACGCGTAGTTGGGGCCAGCATCGCAACTGCAACCTCATCTTGCAATCCAGCACTACAGTTTCATGAGTGATTCTTACTTTTGGCTTTTTGCTATCTGTTATGGCCACAATTAGCCATAAGATGTTCCCCATGAGTTAAAATTGTCTTTGAAAGCCTGCAGACTCCTACAGCTTCAACACAGTTTTGGAACAATGGTAAAGAATGCTATTTTTGATAGTTAACTGTGCATACTTTAATCTGTCTGGGCTTATACAACAGCAGTGCCAGTTATGCTGTATTGTGGCATTGCAAGATTCAGTGCACTGCTGCACTTCATGGCCAAAGCTTCCACAAGAATCACACATAAGGTTTAATCTTACCATGTACCTGGTTTTACATTAACTGTGGTGATCCATCATATGTTCTGTGTTATTAGATGCAGGTTGCACATGTGTTGGAAACAGGAATAGCACTGATGCACAAAGGGATCAAATTTTTGAAGATGCAAGTAGCATGGTTATATATTGAAGCAACTCAAGTGTGGGGACAAGTGGTGATGGTAGAGATAAAAGCCTAGATGATTATATCTATCCCCTCTATAGATCCTGTTGCTGCTAATTTGGTACCTCCTTTTTCAGACAAATTGACTAAGGATGTGCCAGTGTTTATAAGTGACTTCAAATCTGCTGCAAAGTTACAAATTGTCTGGATGAGACATCCTTGTATATGGTAAAGTTTCAGTTGACTGGTGACATGAAGCCTTATGTCATGTTCCGTGCAGGACAGAATAAGGCACAGACATTCATACAGCTTGTGAAGGGGCTTTATGAATGGCATTGCAAAGAGAACAGCACAAGGTTTTTTAGAGAACAGCACAAGAAATTTTTGGGAACAGCTTAATGGATTGGAACAGAAAAGAAATGATGTGATAGAAGCATTTACAGACAGAACTCATAGGATTTTGAATCAGCCTTCAATGTTAAGGCAAAACTCAGAAGCAGGAAGAATAAATTTGCAAGAGGCTAGATGCTGCATGTGTTTTTTAAGAGGATTTACAGGAAATAGGTCGAGGAGGACCAGTTGACAAAGGAACCGAAATCCATTTTCCTCTGAGATGAAATGTCATTGGTGTGGACATGTGGGCCATGTTAGGAAATAACTCCATCAAACTCCATATTATGAATGGAAAGTAGTGCATCATGCACAACAGTGTTGAAACTAGACAGAAGAGACCACTTTCAGACAAATGTTCATCAAATGCCAAAGGGAACTCCGCAACTGACAGATAATGTTCCCAATAAGACAGAGTATCATGAAAACATATGCAGAGGTAGAATGCTGCTTGTGGGTCACAGTAAAAGAAACACAACATAGATTTTTGGTGAAGACAGGGGCTCATGTCAGAAACTATACTAGACATCTTAGGTAGATGCCAAAGACTACACCATATAGGACACCTGGAGGAAAGACAATGATGTGGCAGCATTGGGATCAACATGGTTCTCTTTCACTGTTGCAGTAAGAAATTTAGAGCAGCTTATGAAAATATTGACACATTTTGGTGTTGGCTATTACACAACCCTGGACATTTTCTGGGTAGCCGTAACACAAAAGTTGGTATTTTTCAGTGCAGAATTGAGCTTAATGGGATATTATCCCAGCTGGGAATGATGTGTACAAAATTAACAGTGTCTGTCCATTAAAGTTCAGTTTGCATGATATGATTTTGAGAGGTGTAGGAAAAAAGCATCTTGGTGACTGTGAGTATTGACCTACAAAGTTAAATGATGTGTGTTGTGGAGCTGTGGGAATATAATTACAAGATGAATACATTATAATGTTCTGTGTATTGTAGTGCAGTATATGCAAGAGAAATGGAAGGAGATTATACAGTTCTGGGGCATGTGGATAATTTTGGCTTGAAAGATGTCTCTATGCCAAAGGTTTCACTGATAGCCAACTTCGACATTCTCGAGATGGATGATTTAGATATGTCAAGTGGAGATGTTTGCCCCAGGCAGACCATCAACAAATGTGCATTAAATCAGATTACACATTAATTTCTGCTGTAGCCAGAGAAAGCAAAGCACCTTCAACCTTTCTAGGACTTATTAATTATTATAGTAAAATTTGTGAAGTGTTATGTTGAAATTACTGAGCAGGTATACCATTTATTAAGGAAAAGAGCAAAAATATGCAGTAGTTTACTGACTCTTGGACTGAGATGGACAGTTTGAAACAAACATTAACAACAAATGCAGTATTGGTGTTCCCAACTTTGAAAAATAATAAATTCATCATGTTGTAGTGCCTCGAGAATTTTGGAGTAAATTCTGGACACAGTCATATTTTCACTGTCTCTAACACACGTTATTTTAGAGATAAGGGTGGTAAAGTAGAACTATGTCTACTGCCCCACAATTATGTGTGGACAGGATGGACGTGTATTGGGTAGACGATCGGCACTAGTAGGTAGTCAACAAGGCCACCTGAGAAGTTACACATACCGCCTATGGAGTAAACATATCTTACTCTGTGAAATAATAATAATAATAATAACAATAATAATAACATTCTTTGCACAAACATTTGATAGTTGTTCAAAGAAGAGGCTTTTATTCTCTCTCTCACTTACTGCCGTACAGTCTGGACAGTTATCTTGTTAAGCTTGGAGAGATTTATAAACAGTATGAGCTGAAAGATGATTGTAATAGAGTCTGTCGGTCTGGAAGGTGTCAGTCTTATGAGAAATGTTTAGTGTATGAAAACAGCTACATATTATATATACTATGAAAATAAGTGTTCAAAGTAATTTCGAGTATGCTGAGAGACGATTGGTGAAGTATCTCCGAGTAAGTTCGACAGCAAAAGGGGGAGTGTGAGATTTGCAGATTAGTACCACACACCACCTTAATCATTAGTAACTCCCAGAGTGTGATGTAAACTGTTTCGCTATTGGTGTATTCTCAGCTTTGATATGGATGGCAAGGAAAATCTGGAGGCATAAGCTTCGTGGCCATTCAACAAAGCGCAACAGAAGTATTCGGCAACATGAGATGTTGGCCGTCACCTATGGTATTATGTACTTACTTTGTTACCTGCATGGAAGAAAATTTTAAGCTGTGACAGACCATGCTTTGCTGAAGTTATTGCTGGCTCAAAATATCCTTCAAGTAGTTAAACATGAGTAATTAGAAATGTTGGAATATTAAGACTGGTGGATAAGAGCATTGCAGAGTGGCAAGAGGCATGGTCAGCTGACACTGACTGCTGAGTATTTAGGACACAATGGCAGTTTATGACACATGAAAGCTTGTTGTGCAGAATGACAACCTGTGAACCATGCATTGTTGTACCTGCAGTTTTCATAGGAAGTACTAAGGCAAGCATATGACACTGTTTTGGCTGCCCATAGAAGTGGGAGAACAACTGACTGACAAGTGAAAAATTTTGGTGGAGGACAAGGCGAGAGGATGCTCAACAACACGTTACAAACTGTATATCATGCACGCAACTTGCCAATTTCATCCACTCTTAATTGCCTTTGCAGAGATTGGTCCAAGAACATCCATTTCCTCTACTTTAAATGGATTGGACACTTCAATTGAACACTCAGAGGTAACCATTAATCTTGACGAAGATAGGTCACATTTTAGATTTTGTCACAATGGTTGCAGTAACAGATCACCATGGAATGAGCCCATGTGTTTGCCTGCTGAACAACTGGCTACTAAAATTCAGTGTTCCTGACACAATGATAATTAGACAACTATGCCATTTGATACACATCCACAAGTTTAGGACTAAACCTTTCCAATGTCATCAGGTTGTATGTGTGTCCATCATACAATGCTACTGTAAAATATACAGGAGTATTGTGCTCTCACCCTGTACATTCAGTATTTGAGGTAGTAAAGGTCTACTTGGGGAAAATATTGATTCAGTAAACAAATTATCAAACATACTGCACTATTTTGCCACAGAAGGTAAAAAAAGAAAATACAAAAGAGCTGAAGCATCAGGAACAGATGGAACAGCATATCAGTAACTTGTGTCAGTATAAAGTCGTACAATGCATTTTATTGACGAATCCCTATGAACCTAATAGTGTACAAACCAGTCCTGAACGCAATATCAGGTCACAGAGATGACAACTGTCAATGTCAACTGCCAAAGGACAACCTCCATTGAGCATGTGGGGTGTGTTAATAGGACATCTGATATTGGCCAGTAGAATGACTGTAATAATGACTCATATACATACACTTTTGGAAAGGGGAAGAATATTGATGCAAATTCCCTTCACCCTGGTAGTGTACCTCCAGAGCCTCTATATTGGGCTGGTAGTTCTACTATATTGTTATTTTTACTGTACTTTATGGTTTTATAGACAAGATTACCATGTATTCTTGGTTCTCAAAAGGAGTATTCAAATGTCCATTGAAACTTAACTTGCCTAATGTGTGTTTTATTGTGTGATAATATGTTGGTAAAGAGCTGTGGCTTATTTTTTGTTGCATGCTCTCAAGCCCGGTAAAGTTGCCCTGTTTATTTCCAGGTTCATTCACCAATCTCCCCAGCATCTCTCCAATTCCACGTTGACATACTGTAACAGAAAATTTCTACAGTAATTAGAAAGACTGGAATTAGTAATACTGATGTTTGAGCCTCACCTAATTATTTATCAGAGATAACCGCTCATTCATTTCTTCCTCGAATACAACTTTTGCACTTACTATTGAGTGCTAAAACATAATATTCACAATTATAAGTTTCCTTCATCTTTATTAAAGCAAGAACAATATTGGAGTCATTAACATTAGATTCTAACCCAGAGGCAATAAAAAATTCAGAGATAATGCAATGATAATGTTCACTTTCTTATATAAGGAGTAACATCTTTGGTTCCTAGACACAGCACAGTATCTGACACACTTAATTACAGAATAGAATGTGATACTACATAACACCTCTTCATAGGAACGGTAGTGAATGCACTATGGAATTGACCACTTGAAGCGGGAGTATTATTTGTGAGACAAAATGACACAATACTTACTTGTCACCAGTGGCAGTTGAGATTTTGGAAAGTAATAAATGAAGTACGGAAGTTACAAGAATGATTTTTGGAGTTTCAAAAAGAGGAGGAGATAGGGAGAGTGTAGACAGAAGTGCAAGGCTACACCTTACATATGAGAAGTTGGTGTGGCATGTACATCACGTAGTAAATGTGCACCACATAAACTGATACAATAGAAATGAAGATGGCGAATTGTAGACAGGAAGCTGCTGAAGAAAGTATCTGGTACAGTGGGCAATGATGACATTCTGGAGGATAGGGCAAGTACAAGCAATGACAGACCCAAATAGGGCAATGGTGGATTGGCATAACATACATCTGACAAATCTGGAAAACAAAATATTTAATAAAATCAGGGTAGTACAGAAACTGACTATAGATTTGGCATGACATACAGAGGATCCTTTGGAAATACTGCACTGAAATTTATCTGAGGGGTGGAAAATTTTCAGAATTGTCCCTCTTATACAACTATTTCTGTGTGTTTGAAAATGTACAAAGCTAAATGAATTGAAAACTATTTATGTTGTTGTTATCATTGTCTGAAGACTGGTTTGATGCAGCCATCTGTACTACTGTATCCATGCATCATCTCCAAATTGCTACTGCAGTGTACCATGAAAACTGTGAGATGAATGGAATGGACAGTGTCTTCTGTGTTCATCTTAAATCATCCTTGCAAAAACACAAGTAATGGAATGTTGGCAAATTAAATTAAACAATGCTGTGGGATCTAGAGCCACTAAAAGTAGTAAAAGAGTTGTCATATCTGAGAAGTAAAATAACTGTAATAGGGAAAGTGGAGAGGATGTAAAATACACACTAGCAACGCAAGAAAGCATTTCTGAAGAAGAGAAATTTGTTAATAGTGAATATAAATTTAAGTGTTAGCAAGTCTTTTCTGAAGCCATGCCTGGAGTGTAGCATTTTAAGGACGTGAAATGTGGGCAATTCAGACAAGAAAGCTTCAATTTAATATTCTACTCTGGTTTCTGTACAAGCCGCACACAACCTTTTGCTCCAAGTATTTTACCTCTGCTACCTTGGGAATTTCAGAAGGCGTATTCCAGTCAACATTATCAAAACTTTCGTTAAATCTGAAAATACTATAAATGTAGGTGTTCCTATCTTGAACTTATCTTGTAAGACAAGTCGTAGAGTCAGTATTTTGCAACCATTACTTATGAATATTACCAAAGTATCAGTTTAATACCTGCCAGCAGTCACTTTCTTTGGAATTCAAACTGTGACATTCTTCTTTACGCCTTAGGGCATTATGTCTGCCTCACATATCTTACACAGCAGGTGGGATAGTTTTGTCATGGCTGGCTTCCTCAAGGATAATCAGTAGTTCTGATGGAATGTTGTCTATTCCAGGGACTTTGTTTCGATTCAGGTCTTTCACTGCTCTATCAAGTTATTATCACAGTACCATATCTTCCGCCTTGTCATCATCTGTGTCCTCTTCCCTTTTTTACGGTATAGCCTTCAAATTCATTTCAGTGTATAGCCCCTCTATATACTGCTTGTGCCTTTCCCATCTTTGTGAATATCAAGAGCTCGGACATCGAGCCACTATTAAGCACAGTTGCATCTCCTCACTGCAAAGGCCTTCTTAAATTTCCATAAGCAGTATCTACTTGTCACCTAGTTATATATATTTCTATAGACTTACCTTTGCTATGTAATTATTGCTGCCTAGTCATCTTGCATTTTCTGTCACTTTCACGGTTTAGTCATTTTTGTTCCCTTTTGGATGCTTCATTTGCTGCATTTTTGTATTTCCTCTGTTTATCGATTAAATTCACTATCTATAGAGAAAGTTACGGATTTCCACTAGGCCTCACTCTTGTTACCTATTTGATCCTCTACTCTCTTTACTATTTTATCTCTCAAAGCCACCCATTTATATTCACATAAATTATTTCTCAACTCAACATCTCTTTTTCTCAACACACAGTAATCATACAGGTAAAATGAGATGTCATTTGTACAGTTTTTTTAACCAACTTCTGACTTTACATGCTGCCTTTGCACTAAAACTCACTACATGTAAAAAATTATAACAAAAGAGACTTAACTATCATAGGCAAATTTTTGTGTTTCCTCATACCTATATTTCGTGAAGCTACATTATTAATCAGTAATAAACAACTCCCTTTTGATATTATCTTTTTACACATATCATTTTACTTTGTTTTCAAGTACTTATTAACTGAACACATAATTTTTATATCACATTGTCATAGATAGTACCTGTGAGCACTACAGTACTCCATTATCTATGCCTGTCACACAAATGAATATACTTTTCTAAATGACAAATACATTTGTCATTGTCACATTGACTTGTGATTTACCTATTGTATCAACAGCTTAATGTGCTTACAATAATGGAAAATGTATTTCAAGCTACAATTGAAAAAATCCAGTTGAATTATAGCAAAAACACAAAATTTAAGAAAATTATTAGATTAAAAACTGTGTAAATATAATTAAATTTAAAAAAAACTAGTATTCTATTTACCTTAAATGTTGAGATGTAGTTGAACTTTACCAAACACAAAGGGAATTTCTATGATTTCTTAATGTTAAATCTGTGATGTAGTAGAATCACAGGCAATCATTGGTAGAAACATGTGACAGTAAATTGTGGTTTCTTTGTCTCATAATGTACATAATCTAAAGAATTTGATTCAGAAAAAAGGAGACATCAAAATTTCAGTAAAATTTCACCATAAATATAGAATAGCTGACGTTAACAAATAACATAATAATAATACAATTTTGTTATATATAGGTACAATAAAATTGCTCAAATTATCATTTCATCCTCTATGAATTCTTCTGCCAAATAGCAGCACTTCTCCCAAAGAATCTGCTGTAGCCTCGTTAAATATGTTTTTGACTTTTAACTTGGTATTTATTGCCATCCCCATATACTGTGGAGGCTGTGCATATAATTTCAACCGGTAGGTGGGTAGCATAAAATTATTTTTATTTCTCTTTCTATGTGTATCATTAAAATGACTCACCTTCAATAATTTTGCCTGCTGTCTAAGAAGATTATAATCTCATATATGTATATGGAGGGTACAGATAGAATTTGTCCCCCCAGGGGGTCCACAACTCTTTTGTGGATACGTCTGTGGCGAGCACGGGACCCCGAGCTAATGTGGCCTTCCTTCCTTTCTGGGCTGCATACCTTCCCTTTCCGCATCCTTCCCCATCCCCCATCTTGCCCCCGCCCCCCCCACCCACTCACCTCTGGCTCTTTCCTTCCCTTTCTCCCCCTCTGGGAGTATGGTTTATGCCTACGTCCAGAGACGGACGCTCGTAAATGTACCGCATTCTTCGCCTTCTTTGCTTGTATGTCTTCATCCTTCCTTTGTCCTTCTCTTTTCCATACCTCTTCTCTTTACCCTTTTCTCCGCTGCGGCATTTGAGACTTCTCTTCTTTCCTTTCCCTTTCTCATTCTTCCTCCCTGTGTGTAACTGAAGGCCGACCCACGCATTTTTGTGCGAAGCCGGTGACGAGTTAACGCGTAATTCCCCGCCCCGGGTAGACAGGCAGGACACGTACGTATACCCTGGTAATGGCCAGGCCCAGGGAGGGGTGATTACCCGAGCTGATACCTTCCGAAAGTGCCGATTGGTCCCTCCGTCTGTTTGTCGGGAGGTGTGAACAATCACCTAAGGCGGGAGTGCCCTCAGAGAGGGGCCACACAAGGGAGGAGCGCACCATCGGAGATGCCGGTAATCATGGGGGATTCTTCCGCAATGGTTTCCTCACCTTCCACTATGTCTGCTCACAAGCGTAAGTTCACTCAGTCTCAGCCACAGACAGTTCTTCCATCGTTGCCACAGTTCCTTGTTGTTTCTCGGTCTGACGCAGGTCATGACTTCTCCGCGGTCAACCCTTTCATTATTCACAAAGGTGTCGACGCAATTGCAGGTCCTGTAAAGTCTTGTTCCAGATTACGGAATGGCACCTTGTTGTTAGAAACAGTCAGTGTACTCCAGGCACAAAAATTGCTGCGTACTTCACTGCTCCACACCTTCCCTGTCCGGGTTGAACCACACTGCACTTTAAAATCCTCGCGTGGAGTCGTTTATACACGCTCCCTTGATGGGTTGTCTGACGAAGAAATTCAGCACTACCTATCTGACCAGGGCGTAATGGCTGTTCATAGAGTTATGAAAAGGGTTGACACGAACCTCATTCCAACCTGCACTGTCTTCTTGACGTTTGACAAAGTTCAACTCCCATCAAAAATCAAAGCAGGCTATGAGATAATTTCTGTTCGCCCTTACGTCCCAAACCCTACGCGTTGCTATCGGTGTCGGCGGTTCAATCACACCAGCCAGTCCTGTTCCAATCCGGCCAAATGTGTTACGTGTGGCAAGGATGCCCATGAGGGTGCTTGTCCACCTCCATCCCCTCGCTGCATCAACAGTATGGGTGACCACGCTGCTTCCTCTCGTGACTGCCCCATTTTTAAGGACGTAAGGCTCATCCAGGAAATCAGAGTGAAGGAAAAGGTGTCGACTTTTGCTGCTCGAAAATTATTCGCCAGTCGACAGCCCACCATGCCTCAGACAGGAAAATACAGCCCTGTCCTTGCTTCTCCTCGGTCAACAAAGGAGGCGGCCACGCAGACTTGTGACCTCACCTTTAGTGCCACCGTCGTCAGATCCGCCAGCGCAAAGATCGCCCGTTCAACCTCACCACTTTCGCCTGCCCACTCTATGGCTCAGCCTTCAATGGGTTCTGCTAAATCTCGAGCCCAAAAGTCAGACACCAAGACTTCGAAAAAAGAGCATACTCGTGAAGATTTTTTACGTACCCCAACTTCACAACCATCGGTTCTTCCTCCATCTAAACATCATACTTCCAAGAAGGTTAATAAGAAACTCAGTTCATCTCCTTCTCCGCCAAGGCGTGTCTCATCTACAGCACCACCTGGTGGAAATCGCCCTCGGCCGTCTTCTGTGACGCCGAGGCGCACTGCTGGTGGCCGATCAACCGGCCGATCGCTGGTGGCAGGAGCTGCTCCTGAACAACCTATGGACCAGGATCTTCTGCCTTCGGCTGAATGCCATTACATGCTATCAGTCGCAAGCTCTGAGCAGTCGTTGAGTTGACAGCAACCTTGGTCACATTCCTCCATTTTCTGTTCGCCCTATGTCCATTATCCACTGGAATATCCACGGCATTCGAGCCAATCGGGATGAATTGTCGGTCCTCTTACGATCCTACTCGCCGGTCATCTTCTGTCTTCAGGAAACAAAGCTGCGTCCCCATGACCACTTTATTCTCCCTCATTTTCAGTCCGTCCGATATGATCTCCCCTCTGTTGAAGGCACTCCAGCCCATGGAGGACTCATGATTCTTCTCCATGATACTCTACATTATCACCCAATCCACTTAAACACTTCCTTCCAAGCTGTCGCCATCCGTCTTTCCTTTTCCAGATACACGTTCTCTCTTTGTACTGTATACATTCCATCGTCCACACCAATGGCACGAGCTGATCTCCATCATCTTCTTGGTCAGCTTCCGCCCCCCTATTTACTGCTTGGGGACTTCAGTGCCCACCACACGCTTTGGGGATCTCCACATCCTTGTCCACGTGGCTCACTATTGCTAGACGTCTTCCACCAAACGGATCTAGTTTGCCTCAACACTGGGATCCCTACATTTTGGTCTGCCTCCACGACAAATTTATCTCATTTGGACCTTGCGGTCGCTACTGTTCCACTAGCTCGGCGCTTCGAATGGTTCGCTCTTGATGATACACACTCGAGTGGCCACTTTCCATGTGTCCTTAGACTGCAGCCTCAACTGCCATATATGCGCCCGCGACGCTGGAAGTTTGCCCAAGCCGATTGGACACTTTTTTCGTCTCTAGCGACGTTCGATGACCGTCACTTTCCCAGCGTCGACGATGAGGTCACACATATCAGCGACGTTATTCTTACAGCTGCGGAAAGTTCAATACCACGCACCTCTGAATTGCCCTGGCGCCCCCCAATTCCTTGGTGGAACGAGGCATGCCGTGACGCAATACGTGAGCGGCGACGTGCTCTTTGCGTTTTCCGCCAGCATCCTACTTTGGCCAACTGTATCCGCTATAAGCAGTTCCGTGCGCGATGCCGTCGTGTCATCCTTGATAGCAAGAAGGCAAGCTGGAAATTCTTTATTAGCTCATTAAACACCTTCACTCCCTCCTCGGAAGTTTGGAGTTGGCTTCGACGGTTCTCAGGCGCGCCTAGTTTCTCCCCAGTCTCTGGGCTTACTGTCGCGCATGATACATTCGTGGACCCCATCGCAATTTCTAACTCATTGGGTCAGCACTTTGCTGAGATTTCTAGCTCTTCAAATTACCCGCGAGCGTTTCTCCCGAAGAAACGTGCAGCGGAAGTGCGACATCTTGCTTTCTCCTCTCAAAATCGCGAAAGCTACAATACTGTTTTCTCCATGCGGGAACTCCAACATGCACTCTCTTCTTCTCGCTCCTCCGCTCTAGGACCGGATGGTATCCACGTCCAAATGTTGCTGCATTTATCAACCCATAGTCTGCGTTACCTCCTTCGCCTTTATAATCGAATTTGGACCGACAGTACTTTTCCCAGACGATGGCGGGTAGCTATCGTTGTTCCTGTTCTGAAACCTGGAAAGGACAAACATCTCCCCTCTAGCTATCGCCCCATTTCTCTCACGAGTACTGTCTGTAAGGTTTTGGAGCGTATGGTGAATTGCTGTTTAGCTTGGTGGCTGGAATCCCGCAGTCTTTTAACACCTGCCCAATGCGGATTCCGAAAGCATCGTACTGCAGTTGACCATATTGTAGCTCTCTCCACGTATATCATGAACAATTTTCTCCGGAAACGCCAAACAGTAGCAATATTTTTTCATCTGGAGAGAGCATACGATACCTGTTGGAGGACAGGCATCCTCCGCACACTGTTCTCTTTGGGCTTTCGAGGTTGGCTGCCCCTTTTTCTCCGCGAATTTATGGCAGAGCGCACATTTAGGGTGCGGGTGAACACTACTCTCTCCCGTACTTTCTCCCAAGAAAACGGGGTACCCCAGGGCTCCGTGCTAAGTGTAGATCTGTTTGCCATTGCCATAAATCCAATTATGGATTGTCTCCTTCCTGATGTCTCTGGCTCCCTCTTTGTGGACGATTTTGCGATATACTACAGCTCTCACCGGAAAAGCCTTCTTGAACGACGTCTTCAAGGATGTCTCGATCGCCTCCACTCTTGGAGCATCGAAAACGGCTTCCGTTTTTCTCCCAGTAAGACCGTTTGTGCTAATTTTTGGAGACGTAAGGAGTTCCTTCCGCCCTCCTTACATCTAGGTCCTGTCAACCTTCCGTTTTCAGACGTCGCTAAATTCTTGGGTCTTATGTTTGACAGAAAACTGTGCTGGTCCTCCCACGTTTCCTATCTTTCGGCTCGCTGTCTGCGATCCCTCAACACCCTCCGTGTCCTGAATGGTACCTCCTGGGGAGCGGACCGAGTGGTCCTTCTCTGCCTCTATCTCGCGTTAGTGCGCTCGAAATTGGACTATGGAAGCATAGTCTACTCCTCTGGTCGGCCGTCTATTCTTCGGCATCTCGACTCTATCCACCACCGTTGATTACGTTTAGTGCCTGGAGCTTTTTACACCAGCCCTGTGGAAAGCCTTTAGGCTGAGACTGCTGAACCTCTGCTGTCCAATCGGCGAGCAGTCCTTCTGAGTCGTTACGCTAGCCATCTGTCTTCCATGCCTGCTAATGAAGCCCATGACATTTTTTTCGATGCCTCCTTTGATGTAGGGTATGCATTCCGCCCCTCCTCCTTACTACCACCGGGAGTCTGCTTCCGTCAACTGCTCCATTCTCTTCCCTTCCGCTTTCCTAAAACCTTCTTGACAACTTGGGGTACAGCACCGCCTTGGCTCCGTCCCCGGATCTGCCTGCTCCGTGACCTTTGTAAATTTCCCAAGGATGGTACCCCTTCACTTGTTTATCTTTGGGAATTTGCTGCTCTATGTGCACAAATCACGGATGCCACATTTATTTACACCGACGGCTCGAAAACATCATTAAGTGTAGGGAGTGACTATATTGTTGGCGACACACAAAATCCCTTTTGGCTTCATGACCAGTGTTTGGTTTATACTGCGGAGCTTTACACTGTTCTCCAGGCTGTCCACTACATCCGCCGCCATCAGTGGATACAGTACGTAATCTGCTCAGATTCTCTCAGCTCTCTCCTCAGTCTCCAAGCTCTTTACCCTGTGCACCCTCTGGTCCACCGGATTCAGGACTGTCTGCGCTTGCTCCACCTGGGGGGCGTCTCGGTGGCGTTCCTCTGGCTCCCGGGACACGTTGGTATCTGTGGAAATGAGGTGGCCGATACTGCAGCCAAGGTTGCAGTCACTCTTCTTCGGCCAGCTATCCAATCGATTCCCTTCGCCGATCTACGGAGCGTTTTATGTTGTCGTGTTGTTCATTTATGGCATGCGCATTGGTCGAAACTTCCCCATAATAAATTGCGAGAAGTGAAAACTCCTCCTTGTGCTTGGACGTCTTCCTCCCGCACGCGTCCTCGGGAGGAGGTAATTTTAACTAGACTCCGGATAGGGCACTGTCTTTTTAGCCATCGACATCTTTTAAGCGGCGATCCTCCCACACTCTGTCCCCACTGCTCTCAGCTGTGGACGGTAAGACACCTTTTAATTGAGTGCCCCTATTTTACTCCGTTACACTCCTGTATACAGCTATCGCCTGATATATCGTCGATTTTAGCAGATGACACGCGCTCAGCCAATCGCGTTCTCGAGTTTATTAGTGCCAGTGAAATGATGTCAGTCATTTGAAGCTTGTTTTGGGGACAACCAACCCCTTTCTGTAGTGGATTTTTAAGCCTGCCTTCTGCTTTTAGTTTCTCCAATTTTATGACTTTCGTTCCCATTGCTGCTGGTTTCCATTTTCTGTTTTTTACTGTTTCCTAAGTCACGGACCGGGTGCTAATGACCATAGTAGTTTTGCGACCTAAAACAAAAATAAAATAAAAAAAGTTAGAATTTGTAGTTTCGAAAAGACTCTGTTTGCTGTGCAGTATATATGTACAAGACAATTCTTTTTTTTTTTTTTTTTGACAGTGGCATTGATACGTTCATTTCATAGTGCTGTGGAATGTGGGAAAAAAGCCCCAAATTGGCATTCATGAGAAGAAGAACAACACCAAAAATGCAACTGTAAGAAATTGTCCACGCGACCTGCCACTGATGATGCCTTGCAGAAAATAAAGGCGAAATGCATATGGCACAAAAATTGTGTTTTATTTAGTTAGTGTCAGAGGGTCCATAAATAAAAATTATCAATATACCATAATACGTCTTAGAAGGGTTTTCAACTCAGTCACAGTACGTTTATGTGTTGTTATATCAAAATCTGCATTCAGATCTCCACCAATACTATGTCATAATGCAACCATCTGATCCCTCTTAGTACATCTAACAGCATGTCCTATTTTTCTAGAAATACATTGATGATACCCTTAGGTGACCTGTAAAGGGATACTATTACTAACTTAAAACTGTCCATAACTATACTAGTGGCTTCAAAGTTCTGTTCCTCACACAAAAAATCTAGGTCCAACTTAACAATGGAGCAGCTGAATGACTGGTTAATATGTATTGCCACACCACCTCTTATATGCAGTTTTCTACAGTAACTACACTCCTGGAAATGGAAAAAAGAACACATTTACACCGGTGTGTCAGACCCACCATACTTGCTCCGGACACTGTGAGAGGGCTGTACAAGCAATGATCACACGCACGGCACAGCGGACACACCAGGAACCGCGGTGTTGGCCGTCGAATGGCGCTAGCTGCGCAGCATTTGTGCACCGCCGCCGTCAGTGTCAGCCAGTTTGCCGTGGCATACGGAGCTCCATCGCAGTCTTTAACACTGGTAGCATGCCGCGACAGCGTGGACGTGAACCGTATGTGCAGTTGACGGACTTTGAGCGAGGGCGTATAGTGGGCATGCGGGAGGCCGGGTGGACGTACCGCCGAATTGCTCAACACGTGGGGCATGAGGTCTCCACAGTACATCGATGTTGTCGTCAGTGGTCAGCGGAAGGTGCACGTGCTCGTCGACCTGGGACCGGACAGCAGTGACGCATGGATGCACGCCAAGACCGTAGGATCCTACGCAGTGCCGTAGGGGACCGCACCGCCACTTCCCAGCAAATTAGGGACACTGTTGCTCCTGGGGTATCGGCGAGGACCATTCGCAACCGTCTGCATGAAACTGGGCTACGGTCCCGCACACCGTTAGGCCGTCTTCCGCTCACGCCCCGACATCGTGCAGCCCGCCTCCAGTGGTGTCGCGACAGGCGTGAATGGAGGGACGAATGGAGACGTGTCGTCTTCAGCGATGAGAGTCGCTTCTGCCTTGGTGCCAATGATGGTCGTATGCGTGTTTGGCGCCGTGCAGGTGAGCGCCACAATCAGGACTGCATACGACCGAGGCACACAGGGCCAACACCCGGCATCATGGTGTGGGGAGCGATCTCCTACACTGGCCGTACACCACTGGTGATCGTCGAGGGGACACTGAATAGTGCACGATACATCCAAAACGTCATCGAACCCATCGTTCTACCATTCCTAGACCGGCAAGGGAACTTGCTGTTCCAACAGGACAATGCACGTCCGCATGTATCCCGTGCCACCCAACGTGCTCTAGAAGGTGTAAGTCAACTACCCTGGCCAGCAAGATCTCCGGATCTGTCCCCCATTGAGCATGTTTGGGACTGGATGAAGCGTCGTCTCACGCGGTCTGCACGTCCAGCACAAACGCTGCTCCAACTGAGGCGCCAGGTGGAAATGGCATGGAAAGCCGTTCCACAGGACTACATCCAGCATCTCTACGATCGTCTCCATGGGAGAATAGCAGCCTGCATTGCTGCAAAAGGTGGATATACACTGTACTAGTGCCGACATTGTGCATGCTCTGTTGCCTGTGTCTATGTGCCTGTGGTTCTGTCAGTGTGATCATGTGATGTATCTGACCCCAGGAATGTGTCAATAAAGTTTCCCCTTCCTGGGACAATGAATTCACGGTGTTCTTATTTCAATTTCCAGGAGTGTATTTGCTACATTATAGTTATCAAGTTTGGCAACCAGTAGTACACTCTCAGTAACCCAATGTTCACTCAGACAGAAAATATCAAATTTGTTATCTAGTCCAAAACTGTTTACAATAAATTCTTTACCTATTAGTCCTTGAACATTCAGATAGCAAATTTTAAGATCATAATTGTTGTTTATTTTAGATTGAACGTTGTTGATCAACATATGGAATAAAACATTTTTGTTATATATCAGTTCATTGTGGAGCTTGCTCTTCCTGGCACTTGAAATTTTTATGCCCTGATTTCTCCATATGAGTTGATTAGCCATTTGTCACGTGTGATTATAAGTGGAAAAGTTTCACTAAATATTTCAAGAAAGCTAATAAGGAATTTGTTAAAATTACTATTACACAAAACACAGCCATTGTAAAGCCATTCAACCTCTTTTAACTTATTTCTAAATGGAACTGAATTTTTTCATAGAAGTTGCTTTTCATATGGCTTTTATTGGATGAAATTTCTCTTTAAATTTTTGGTATTTCAATGAACAAAGCAGGGTGGTCATAGATTATTAAATCTATGCATAATTTACAAATGTCTTCAAATACATAATTTGTTAGAATATTATTAGTACAGGCCACTAACTGTGTGTTTACTCTAGTGGGTTGCATTAAGTTTACTTTGAAGCCAAAGATTTTTAGAAAGTCAGTTAATTTGGACACATCATAGATTTCAACTATTATATTAATATTGAAGTCAGCAGCTGTTACTATCTTTTTCCTTTTTTTGTTACTGAACTCTTCAGGCAGGTAATGAAATTTCACCAGAAAAGCTTCAGTAGTAGTTTCTCTTGTGCTCTATAAAAAGAAACTAATATGACATTATGTTCTCTCAGCTCAGTATAGCAGATTTCAAATATACACTCTTCATTCAAACGTTTAAAATCATTTCTTATTTCACATTTTATATCAGTGTGAGTAAGTATGCTTGAGCCTCAATGTGATTTCTCTCATCTACCAAAGCTGAAGGCTAATTTAAAATATTCAACGTTTTTAAGAATTTTAATATTGTCAAATGTAGGTGGATGTTCATTGAGGCAAATAACTTTGATATTTCTACATTCTGACAGAATAATTTATAATTTGTCCACTTTACGACTTTTGTTTGAAATGTCAAAAGTCAGACCATTTATATTCAAGTGCATTATGTAGGGACAGTCTTTCCTACTTATGAACTCAAGCATACTCTTTCTGGGGTACCATTTTGGTCTTGTGATTTTTGTTACCAAATATTTTTTCTCATCCGGATCATTTCTTATAAGTTTCCCCAATTTTTCAGATGTTTTCATGTATCTGCGAACATTTGTCGAAGATTTTATATCATAACCTATTGAAATGAAGACAGTCCTACGCTAATATATAATCTTAACAACTTATTCAGATTTATAAACAGAGCTTGTCGATTGTTAGTTTTTGTTTGTATCACAGTTTATTCTCTGTATATATTGATTACTGACTGATCTTCTGTGGACACCACCACTCAC
The DNA here is from genome assembly GCF_021461395.2 of Schistocerca americana. Lineage (NCBI taxonomy): Eukaryota > Metazoa > Arthropoda > Insecta > Orthoptera > Acrididae > Schistocerca > Schistocerca americana. Next base: position 67,393,549 of record NC_060121.1, read on the forward strand.
CATGACTCTTGACATTTTGTAGAGGTTACTGGCAGCTTGAACTCAGTTTCTTGCTTCGCTTACAATTTTCTTTTTAGTGTTGCTTCCAAGGGAATTTACACCTATGTGGATGAAAACTTTGTAATTCTTTCGGGATGCTTCTGCTGAACAATCTTGTGGGCCATATATGTTCCTAAAGTGTTTCTTCAACTGCTGGGTCTTGATTACTGGACGAACATCTATTTTGGAATTTGGCACAACAGTGTTTCATAGCAAAGAATTTCCTATGACCAGGAATGCAATGTTTTTGCTCTGTTTCTCTTTACTGAGATGTTTTGAATTCTTTTTACTGTATGTTACACATCTCAGCTGTATTGCAAGGATCTGTACTCTCAAATTCCTTGAGGGGAGTAGTGCTCCCCACAGCCCCCTTCCATCCACCCCTTCACTTCACTCTTGCAGATGATTGTGGCATTGTGAATAACAAACTGGATTGGGTGCAAACTTTACTAAATTTCTTGTATGAAAGAATGGTTATAACTAGGTTACTACAATTGTTGGGGGACAGTTTGAGTGATACAAGAACTGAAGTAGCAATGTTACAAAAAGCAGTTCACCAAGCAAATAACTGATGATTAGGTCCTGAGCTGCTACTACCACAACAGTTCCTAGCCACAAAAACTACAGCATGACTGAACAGCTGATTTGCAGCATATAGCTGAGCTTACGGAATGAAGGTTTTTGCTATTCCACCACTTGTGAACTGATGCAATCTTGCTTCATCTGTATTTATTCCATACCTGGTGCATTTCACAGTAGTGAGTACAGATGTACACCTCCAATACTTTACAGTACATACTTTGCAGAGAAGTAAAAAGCTATGTGAAAACTGGTATGGGTAAAGACACAAGAAGTGCTGCTAATATAGGAGGGAAAGGAGACCTATGTGACGATGCCAGCAGAAGAGTTACCACATTGTGAGGGAGTCAGACAGTTTGCCTTATGTAACAAATCCAGAGAATCAAAGTTGCCACTCACCATACAGCAGAGATGCTGGGTCATGATAGGCACAACAAAAAGACTCACACAAATGTAGCTTTTGACCATTAAGGCCTTTGTGTGTGTGTGTGTATGTGTGTCTACTGCTGACACACACACACACACACACACACACACACACACACACGCAAATGCAACTTCCACACACATCTGCAGTCTCAAAGAACTGAAACCACACTGCGACCAGCAGCACCAGTGCATGATGGGAGTGGTGACTGGGTGGGGGTAAGGAGGAGGCTGGGGCGGGAAGGGGGAGGGATAGTATGGTGGGAGTGGTGGACAGTGATGTGTTGCAGTTTAGACAGAGGGCAGGAGAGAAGGTGCTGAGGGGGAGGGGGTAAGTAGTGGAATGAGAGAAATAAAAATAAAGTAGCATAAAGGAGAGAAGTAAAAAAAAAATTAAAAGAATGGGTGCAGTCGTGAAATGACGGCTATGTAGTGCTGGAATGGGAACAGGGAGGGGGCTGGATGGTTGAGGACAGTGACTAACAAAGGTTGAGGCCAGGAGGGTTATGGGGACATAGGATGTATTGCAGGGAAAGTTCTCAACCGCACAATTCAGAAAAGCTGGTGTTGGTGGGAAGGATCCATATGGCACAGGCTATGAAGCAGTCATTGAGATGAGGGGCATCTTGTTTGGAAGCATGCTCAGCAACAGGGTGGTCTACTTGTTTTATGGCCACAGTTTTTCAGTGGCCATTCATGCAGACAGACTGCTTGTTGGTTGTCAAGCCTACATAGAGTGCAGCACAGTGGTTGCAGCTTAGGTTATAAATCACATGACTGGCTTCACAGGTAGCCCTGCCTTTGATGGGATAGGTGATGTTAGCGACCGGACTGGAGCAGGTGGTGGTAGGAGGATGTATGGGACAGGTCTCGCATGTAGGTCTACTACAGGGGTATGAACCATGAGGTAAGGGAATGGTAGCAGGGTTTGTGTAAGGATGGACGAGTATATTGTGCAGGTGGATGGTGTAATATCGTGGTAAGAGGGGTGGGAAGGATAGTGGGTAGGACATTTCTCATTTCAGGGAACAATGAGAGACAATAAAAACCCTGGTGGAGAATATAATTCAGCTGCTCATACCCCTGTAATACACCTAGATGCAAGATCTGTCCCATACATCCTCCTACCACCACCTACTCTAGTCCAGTCACTAACTTTACCTATCACATTAAAGCAGGGCTACCTGTGAAACCAGTCATGTGATCTACAAGCTAAGCTGCAACCACTGTGCTGCATTCTATGTAGGCATGACAACCAACAAGCTGTCTGTCCGCATGAATGGCCACCGACAAACTGTGGCCAAAAAACAAGTGGACCACCCTGTTGCTGAACACACTACGAAACATGATATTCCTTATCTCAAAGACTTCTTCACAGCCTGTGCCATGTGGATCCTTCCCATAACACCAGCTTTTCTGAACTGTGCAGGTGTGAACTTTCCCTGCAATACATCCTATTTTCCCATAACCCTCCTGGCCTCAACCTTCATTAGTCACTGTCCTCACCCATCCAGCCCCTCCCTGTTCCCATTCCAGCACTACACACCCGTCATTTCACTGCCACACCCAGTCTTTTAATTTCTTTTTATTTCTCTCCTTTACACTACTTAGCCCCTCTCCCCCTCTGCACCTTCTCTCCTGCCCTCCGTCTTAACTGCAACACATCAGTCTGCCTTCCCACCACACTCTCCCTCCCCCTCACCACCCCAGCCTCCCCCTTACCCCCACCCAGTCACCACTCCCATCATGCACTGGTTCTGCTGCTTGCAGTGTGGTTTCATTTCTCTGAGGCTGGAGACGTGTATGCAAGTTGCGTTTGTGTGAGTGTGTGAGTGTGTGTGTGTGTATGTGTGTGTACTGCTGACAAAGGCCTTAATGTCCGAAAGCTATAATTGTGTGAATCTCTTTGTTGTCCCTATCACAACTCAGCATCTCTGCTATATAGTGGGTAGCTACTGTCATTCTCTGGTATTGTTACATTCCAACCTGGATTTTCCATTGTTAGAAGTTTGCCTCATGTGGATGATTCAGACGAAGACACAATCATGTTATGTATAACAGTTCCTGGGCAAGGCAGAAGCAGCTGAACAATTGAGAGAAGTGTTGTTGCCACACCCTTATTTTCAGAATATGGGCATTCATTTAGTTTAGTATCACTGTTTCCTTAGAAAATATGAAGTAAATTTTTACAAGCAATGAAAGCCAAGGAGCATGACCAGAATGAATTTGCAAGATATCAGATTGCTAATTAATGGTAGAAACAGATACATAGTGGGCAAGGCATACTGTCTCCCAGCTACCATCATGGAGCAGCTCACATAATGTGACATATTCTATGTTCTATTGGCCATAAAAGGCCATACATATGTTACCAACCCATTACCTAACTTTCCGAAATAAGACCCTAAATCCAGACATACATTCTTTAAATGAATTCAAAGCACAAAAAAATCCTTCAGTAGATAGAACAACATTACAAAAGAGAACTCCACGTCATGATGACTATAAGTGTACAGACTTGGAGTGCTATATTAGAGTTGCTTGGCTTATGGCAGGTGCAGTCTGCACAAAATACAAGGCCTGTACACCCTTCAAACTGCTGGTACGTAACATACTTGCTGACTGGTTTATCAGTAAAAGTAAGAATTATGTAAATTAGATTTAGAATAATAGGCTACCTCTGATATGAGAAGAAGTAAGCAAGCTTGTGAACTCTAGACTGCTTTGGAATGGCGCATGAAAAATTAGTTTAAAGGAGAAACATTTATGTATAAAATGTGGAATTATGGTACTGACGACACACACTCACAAATTACTGTGTTGAGTGGATGACCCTTTCTTCAGTTTCTGCTATTGCAGCATACTGCCATTTCAATTTTTGACTCTTATCACAGCCTGATGTCTATGTAACTGATGTCTCCCCACTGGTTAGGCATTGTTTTGGTTGGCAGGAGAGCCAACACCGTGTTACTAGAGGAGGCCGAAAGGCACGCGTTTTAGCTCACGCAGGCTGGCGTGAGGTCTGGCACAGAACAAGGAAATTAGAAATCAGAAAAACGGACGTGGCATGTGGAATACTTAACTTTAATCCGTTAATGAAGAACATCAGTCTTTACGGTACATGATTCAACATCAATAGTAACTGATAATGGCGCCTTGCTAGGTTGTAGCAAATGACGTAGCTGAAGCCTACGCTAACTATCGTCTCGGCAAATAAGGGCGTATTTTGTCAGTGAACCATCACTAGCAAATTTGGCTGTACAACTGGGGCGAGTGCTAGGAAGTCTCTCTAGACCTGCCGTGTGGCAGCGCTCGGTCTGCAATCACTGATAGTGACAACACGCGGGTCCGACGTATACTAACAGACCACGGCCGATTTAAAGGCTACCTCCCAGCAAGTGTGGTGTCTGGCGGTGACACCACAGGCATCAGCTGTGACAAGGATGTAGTTATGTAAACCCCATAAATAAACTTCCTGTATAGATGGTTCTGAATGGTGCAGATCCAAAAGGGTGTCAAGGGGGTCATGTACCATCAACCAAAACAAAATTTTTGTAAAAGCTTTTATAATACCTTAAAGTTTTCTGAGCTAAGCTTTCTCAACTGCAGCGTGTGAATGAATTCATCCCTGTAACCTTGTCCTTATGGACCATGAGGCCAATGTGGCCAAGTGGTGCATGGCAAACTAATTTGTAGTCAGCACTACAAAGGGTTGTAAGTGTCACGTAGATACGGCCCTTATTGCTCATAGTAGAGAAGTACAGACTGTGTGCAGTGGGGCTGCAAAAATAATGGCCAGCAAATGATTTGCCTTATTCATAGATGTTCTTGCTTTTTGAAAAGTAAATTGGGTCGTGTCCACAATTTTTGGTAACCTATAAGCAGGTAAAAAGATGTGGGAACTTTATCACGGATAATCTGTATCAAACAGAGGGGACAGCAGTGCACTAGAAGAATTTCTGAAGAGATGTTTATACTGAAATTTGTTTCAAACAAATTGAAAAACCTGACTGTGATGGCATTATTTCCGAAATAGACTGAGCTATTCTGAGGAGTACAAAGATGGTGCTAACAAGAGTCATAAAAAGAAAACATCCTTCCAGGCACTACAAACTACAGTGATTTCTCACTGTGATTTAGAGTCATACTTTTAAATCATTCATTGTTCACTTATATGACCTGGAACAAAGTGATATTCGCAGACTCTGACATCTATTTCTATGTGCACCCATTTCAAACGCATCTGGTCGGCAATAAGAAGATTGCTGCATGGTGATACATAGCATTCAAAAATTTTTGATAATACACAGACCACATCTGCAGTAATATAATACTGATAAAACTTGTGTTAAATCATTTAGTATGGGTTAATGTGGAGAAACTGAGTTTTTGCAGAACATTACAGGTACAAATAATATCTACTATGGTACAGGATGCTATGTTAAAACACATCATTTATCTCTCCCACCATCAAAACTAAAAAATTGTTGTTATTTCCCCTAAAAATCAGCTGTTCCACCATCCTGCTCTTGGCAGGTGTTACCAATGAACAGTTAAAGGTAACTGTGTGGATGAACTATAATTTTTTTCAAAAAAAGGTTAAGAAAATCCACACTTTCCTTATGTGCAACTGAAGAGTGACAGCAGGTTACAGACATACCACACAACCTACTAATACTTCACCTGGCCAATAAAGGTGAAAGAATGAACCTACTCTAAGAAATTTGAATCTAATCACACAAATGTGCATCCTCAAATGACATTTTGTTGGATAAATCTGGTCTGGTCATTTAGAATGAAACTTCCATAATTTACTTATGCAACCACAGCCCAAATACTGGTAATGAATAAAATACCATATATTCCATCAAATCAGTTTTCCTGTCTTTATTCATTATAAACATCACTCCAGCAGGCCATATATTTTACCTACAATTTTTAAGTTTAATTTAAAAATTAAAAATATTTAATATATAAGCCTAAAGACAGCAGCAGTAATTTCAGTATTTATTAGGAAGGTGTACTTAGTTTACACCAAAAAATTATATCTACTGTCACTTGTATCAGTTGGCAACATGGCAAATGCTCCTGTGTTTATGCATCACACAAATAAAATGTGTTGCGCCAGACTTTTAATGGAGAAATTAGGAGCAACAGTATACAGAACAGAAAGTAAGTGCATCTAAAGAGTAATAAACTGTTGACATACTGCTCTCGAAATATAATAGATAAACAAATTTGTTATTTTGAATGGGGCAGCTGCAGTACCCAAATTGAAGTCAATTTCTGTAATGATGTGCCAACTGATGAGATAAGTATGTATTACACAAGCTGAAGATGGGTTAAATTCTAAAATGTATGTTGGTACAAATAAAATGTCATATAAAGTGGCTGCTTACTACATTGTTTAAAGCAATAAAGAAATTTGTTTAGTTTAAGATTACACATTATGTTCATTGTTTTCAACACTGATCTCTGAAATTTTTCTATCTAAAGAAAGAACTGGAATGATAGAGGAGCAGGAGCATAAGATCTGTGCCCTTCAGGTGCAGTTGAAAAATGCACAGGAGGAGCTAGATAGGATGAGGAGGGAGAAGGGGGTTGGGGAATGGGAGCTGGCTGTTGGCAAAAGATCTGCTAGGAGAAGGAGATTTTCAGATAGTTTTACTATTGGTGTTTGTAATAGATATAACCAACTGTCAGAGTCTAATGGAGAGGAATCTCTAGTAGCTGTAGATGTAGGAAGTATGCGGCAGGCCTCAACAGTTACGGTGGCTAGGACAGTTGCAAAGTCTAAGTGAAAGAAAAAGGTTCTGCTGTTAGGTAGTTCTCATGGTAGAGGTGTAGGCCAGCAGTTGCAGGAAGTGTTTGGGAGTGAGTACCAGGTCACCAGAATTGTGAAGCCTAGTGCAGGATTGGCTCAGGTGACTGTCAACATAGGGGGGTTATGTAGGGATTTTACTAAAGAGTATTAGGTATGACTGTGGGTGGGGCTCGTAATAGTATTGATAGGGATGGGGAGTATGACATAGGTGTTGACCTGGAGAAGATTGCCACTCTGACTGGCAACAAGAATGTGCATTTCGTGGAACTGTTTCAGCGTCACAATTAGCCTCATCTTAATACAGCCGTCAAGCGTAATAACATGAGACTTGGGGGTGTGCTGATGACAGAAGGCATGAGTCACATTTCAGTGGTGTCGGTGGAGTCTATCAGCAGGACGGGTTTCACTAGACATGGCCTGCATCTCAACAGGTATGGAAAGGGGAGGTTGGCAAAGCTTATAGGTGACAGCATAGCTGGGGGTGGTGGGATCACTCATGGGAAAGTTCCTGTATTAGTGGGTGTTGGAGCTGCACCTTTTTTTTGACTGAAGTCAGCTGATAGGTATTCCTGCTTAAGGGAAGTCTCTCTAACAAAGAAACTGCTTTCGACAAAGCTTAGGTATCTGAGTAATGAGGGAATTAGTATATTTCATCAAAATATACAAGGTATTAGAGATAAAGTTAATGAACTGCTCATAGATGTTGACTCTGAAATTATTGGTATATCTGAACACTTCTTAAATAAGGAGATAATTCAGAGACTTCCTTTACCAGGATACAGGTTGGCTGGCAGCTTTTCTAGGAGCTCTTTGCAGTCTGGGGGGTAGCCATGTATATGAAAAAAGGTATCCCATTTGAGTCAATTGATGTTTCAAAGCACTGCACTGAAAAGGGGTTTGAATGTTGTGCAGGTGTGGTTAAATTTAGTGGAGTTAAACTTCTAACTGTTGTTATTTAAAGATCCCCAGACTCTGATTTCACAAGATTTTTGCTAAAGCTAGACGAGGTTCTTGCTTCACTTTATAGGAAATACAAAAAGTTAGTTATATGTGGTGACCTCAATATTAATTGTATAAGTGATGCTGGTAGACCTCCTTAATTCATATAATCTTATGCAAACCATATTCTTTCCAACGAGAGTAAAAGGGAACAGTAGAACAACCATAGACAACATTTTTGTTCATTCCTCATTACTAGAATGACATTCTGTTAGCAAAAAAGTGAATGGCCTTTCAGATCATGAGGCACAAGTTTCAACTCTAAAAGATTTTTGTGCTGCAACACATGTTAAATATAGTTATCAACTTTTTAGGAAAGCTGATCCAGTTGCTGTAGAGACCTTTGTAAACCTTATCAAGGAACAAGAGTGGCAAGATGTTTATAGTGCTGATACAGAAGACAATAAATATAATGCTTTCCTCAAGACTTTTCTCGTGCTCTTTGAATGTTGCTTTGCATTAGAACATTCAAAACAGGGTACTAGCACAAACAGGCAGCCTGGGTGGCTGACTAGATGGATAAGAATATCCTGTAGAACAAAGTGGCAATTATATCAAAGCGTTAGAAGCAATCAAAATCTAAATGCAGCAGCCCATTACAAACAGTATTGTAAGGTGTTTAAAAAAGTTATTAGGAAGGCAAAAAGTATTTGGTATGCAGATAGAATACCTAAGACTCAGTATAAAATTAAAACCATATGGTCAATCGTAAAGGAAGTGGCAGGTCTGCAGAAACAGATCGAGGATATAGAATCAGTGCATAGTGGGAATGTCCATGTTACTGATAAGTCACATATATGTACAGTATTTAATAATCACTCTCTAACAATAGCAAGTGAGCTAAATAGAAACCTGGTCCCAACAGGGAATCATATAGCGCTCGTAGAAAAAAGTGTTACGAGACTGTTATCTGAAATGCTCCTCCATGATACTGACAAGAAGGAGATTGAGTTAATAATTAAATCACTAAAGACCAAGAACACTCATGGATATGACAGGGTATCTAGCAGAATACTGAAGTATTGTTCTATGTTTGTTAGCCCAGTACTTAGCCGCATCTGTAACTTTCCCTGTAGGAGTGGTCGGTTTTCTGACCAATTAAAGTACTCAGTACTGAAGCCACTTTATAAAAAGGGAGACAGGGATAATGTTGACAATTATAGACCTATTTCTATGCTATCGGTGTTTGCCAAAGTTATCGAGAAGGTTGTATATACAAGGTTAATGGAGCATTTAAATTCACATAATTTGCTGTCAAATGTACAGTTTGGTTTTAGAAATGGTTTAACAACTGAAAATGCTATATTCTCTCTTCTTTGTGAGGTTTTGGACAGATTAAATAAAAGGTTGGAAACACTAGGTGTTTTCTTTGATTTAACGAAGGCTTTTGACTGTGTTGACCACAAAATATTACTGCAGACGTTGGACCATTATGGAGTAAGGGGAGTAGCTTGCAATTGGTTCAACGCTTACTTTAAGAACAGAAAGCAGAAGGTAATTCTCTGCAATATTGAGAGTGGTAGTGATGTTCAGTCCCAATGGGGCACTGTAAAGTGGGGCGTTCCCCAAGGGTTGGCGCTGGGGCCGCTGCTGTTTCTTATTTATATAAATTATAAATGATATGCCTTCTAGTACTACAGGTGACTCAAAAATATTTCTGTTAGCTGATGACACCAGCTTGGTAGTGAAGGATCTTGTGTGTAATATTGAAACATTATCAAATAATGTAGTTCATGAAATAAGTTCGTGGCTTGTGGAAAATAATTTCATGCTAAATCACAGTAAGACTCAGTTTTTTACAGTTTCTAATGCACAATTCAAGAAGAACTGATATTTTGATCAGACAGAATGGGCATATTATAAGCAAGATGGAACAGTTCAAGTTCCTAGGCATTCAGATAGATAGTAAGCTGTTGTGGAAAGCCCATGTTCAGGATCATGTTCAGAAACTAAATGCTACTTTATTTACCATTAGAACAGTATCTGAAATAAGTGACAGTTCAACATGAAAAGCAATCTACTTCGCATATTTTCATACGCTTATGTCATATGGTATTATTTTTCGGGGTAATGCTTCTGATTCGAAAAGGGTTTTTTGGCTCAAAAATGGGCTGTTCGAGCTATATGTGGTGTATGTGCGAGAACCTCTTGTTGAACCCTATTCAATAGTCTGGGAATTCTGACATTGCCCTCACAGTATATATTTTCTTTAATGTCATTTGTTGTTAGCAATATTAGCTTATTCCCAAGAGCTAGCAGCTTTCACTCAGTTACTAGCAGGCAGAAATCAAATCTGCATGTGGAATGCACTTCTTTGACCCTTGTGCAGAAAAGTGTGCACTATTCAGCTGCATCCATTTTCAATAAGCTACCTCAAGAATTCAAAAATCTTAGCAGTAGCCCAAACGCTTTTAAGTCCAAACTGAAGAGTTTCCTCATGGCTCACTCCTATTCTGTCGAGGAGCTCCTGGAAGAGCTGAAAAATTAAGCAAATTCCACTGTTACATTGTTGATTTACTTTATTTAAACTTATGAATTGTCACCTGAATATGTTTCTTGTACTTCATTTTATCTGTTTCTATGATCATGTTATAATTTCATGTACTGACTTGTTCCATGACCATGGAGATTTCTCCTTAATTTGTTCCCATGGAACAATAAATAAATAAATAAATAAATATATGCTAGAAGGCCTATGATACATCCAGAAGACAATATCTTCAGGCTATCCAGTGAAGACAACTTCTGAGAAATGTTCCAAGTACACTGATGCCCGAACACATAAATATGCACCGTGAGCTGTTTTCAATATTCTGAACAAAATGGCTACTTATGTTCTCAGTAGTAGTAGTAGTAGTAGTAGTAGTAGTAGTACGCCTCTCATCTAAGTGATGTAGTACTTTATGAGCACAGATTTCAAATTTTCTGAATGACATCAGTGACAGGCCAGTGGTACTTGCAAGTTATAAAGTTGCATCTACATCTACATCTACATTATTACTCTGCAATTCACAATTAAGTGCTTGTCAAAGGGTACATTGAACCACAATCATACTATCTCCCTCCCATTCCACTCCCGAACTGCGCGCGGGATAAACAAACACCTAAACCTTTCTGTTCAAGCTCTGATTTCTCTTATTTTATTTTGATGATCATTCCTACCTATGCAGGTTGGGCTCAACAAAACATTTTCGCATTCGGAAGAGAAAATTGGTGACTGAAATTTCCTAAATAGATCTCGTCGCGCCGAAAAATGTCTTTGCTTTAATGACTTCCATCGCAACTTGCATATCATATCTGCCACACTCTCTCCCCAATAACGTGATAATACAAAATGAGCTGCCCTTTTTTGCACCCTTTTGATGTCCTCTGTCAATCCCACTTGGTAAGGATCCCACACTGCACAGCAATATCCTAACAGAGGACGAACGAGTGTAGTGTAAGCTGTCTCTTTAGTGGACTTGTTGCATCTTCTAAGTGTCCTTCCAATGAAACTCAACCTTTGGCTCGCCTTCCCCACAATATTATCTATGTGGTCTTTCCAACTGAAGTTATTTATAATTTTTACACCCAGGTACTTAGTTGAATTGACAGCCTTGAGAATTGTACTATTCATCGAGTAATCGAATTCCAACAGATTTCTTTTGGAACTCATGTGGATCACCTCGCACTTTTCGTAATTTAGTGTCAACTGCCACCTGTCACATCATACAGCAATCTTTTCTAAATCACTTTGCAACTGATACTGCTCTTCAGATGACCTTACTAAATGGTAAATTACAGCACCATCGCCGGCCGCGGTGGCCGTGCGGTTCTAGGCGCTGCAGTCCGGAACCGCAGGACTGCTACGGTCGCAGGTTTGAATCCTACCTCGGGCATGGGTGTGTGTGATGTCCTTAGGTTAGTTAGGTTTAAGTAGTTCTAAGTTCTAGGGGACTGATGACCTAAGATGTTAAGTCCCATAGTGCTCAGAGCCATTTGAACCATTTGAACCAACAGCATCATCTGTGAACAACCTAAGAGAACTGCTCAGATTGTCACCCAGGTCATTTATATAGATCAGGAACAGTAGAGGTCCCAGGACGCTTCCCTGTGGAACACCTGATATCAGTTCAGTTTTACTCGATGATTTGCCATCTATTACTACGAACTGTGACCTTCCTGACAGGAAATCACGAAACCAGTCACACAAGTGAGATGATACCCCATAGGCCCGCAGCTTGATTAGAAGTTGCTTGTGAGGTACGGTGTCAAAGGCTTTCCAGAAATCTAGAAATACGGAATCAACTTGAAATCCCCTGTCGATAGCGGCCATTACTTCGTGCAAATAAAGGGCTAGCTGGTTTGCACAAGAATGATGTTTTCTGAAACCATGCTGATTACATATCAATAGATTGTTGCCTTCAAGGTGATTCATAATGTCTGAATTTAGTATATGCTCCAAAACCCTACTGCAAACCGAAGTCAATGATATAGGTCTGTAGTTCGATAGATTACTCCTACTACCCTTCTTAAACACTGGTGCAACCTGTGCAATTTTCCAATCTGCAGGTACAGATCTATCGGTGAGCGAGCAGTTGTATATGATTGCTGAGTGTGGAGCTATTGTACCAGCATAATCTGAAAGGAATCTAATCGGTATACAATCTGGACCAGAAGACTTGCCCGTATCAAGCGATTTGAGTTGCTTCACAACGCCTAAGGTATCTACTTCTAAGAAACTCATGCTAGCTGCTGTTCGTGTTTAAAATTCTGGAATATTCCATTGATCTTGCCTGCTGAAGGAATTTCGGAAAAATTCGTTCAGTTACTCTGCTTTAGCCATCGGCACTGCACAGCGAAGGTACTGACTGCGTCTTGCCACTTGTGTCCTTTACATACAACCAGAATTTCTTCGGATTTTCTACCAAATTTCGAGACAATGTTTCGTTGTGGAACCTATTAAAGGCATCTCGCATTGAAGTCCATGCCAAATTCCGCGCGTCTGTAAATTTTAGCTAATCTTCGGGATTTCATGTTGTTCTGAACTTCGCATGCTTTTTCCGTTGCCTCTGCAACAGCGTTCGGACCTGCTTTGTGTACCATGGGGGATCAGTTCCATCTCTTACCAATTTATTTGGTATGAGTTTCTCAATTGCTGTTGCTGCTATATCTTTGAATTTGAGCCACATCTCGTCTACATATGCACAGTCAGTTTGGAAGGAATGGAGTTGTCTCTTAGGAAGGCTTTTAGTGACACTTTATCTGCTTTTTTAAATAAAATTATTTTGCATTTGTTTCTGGTGGATTTGGAAGAAACGGTATTGAGCCTAGCTATAACGACCTTGTGATCACTAATCCCTGTATCAGTCATGATGCTCTCTATTAGCTCTGAATTGTTTGTGGCTAAGAGGTCAAGTGTGTTTTCGCAACCAATTACAATTCGCATGGGTTCATGGACTAAATGCTCGAAATAATTTTTGGAGAAAGCATTTAGGACAATCTCGGAAGATGTTTTCTGCCTACCACCGGTTTTGAACAAGTATTTTTGCCAACATATCGAGGGAAGGTTGAAGTCCCCACCAACTATAACTGTATGAGTGAGGTATTTATTTGATACGAGACTCAAATTTTCTCTGAACTGTTCAGCAACTATATCATCGGAGTCTGGGGGTCGGTAGAAGGAACCAATTATTAACTTACTTCCACTGTTAAGTATAACCTCCACCCATACCAATTTGCATGGAGTATCTACTTCGACTTCACTACAAGATAAACCACTACTGACAGACACAAACACTCCACCACCAATTCTGCCTAACGTATCTTTCCCGAACACTGTCTGTGACTTTGTAAAAATTTCTGCAGAACTTATTTCAGGCTTTAGCCAGCTTTCTGTGCCTATAACAATTTCAGCTGCTGTGCTTTCTATTAGCACTTGAAACTCTGGGACTTTCCCAGCACAACTACAACAATTTACAACTACAATTCCAACAGTTCCTTGATCCAAGCACGTCCTGTATTTGCCATGCACCCTTTGAGATTGCAGCCCACCCCGTACTTTCCCGAGGCCTTCTAACCTAAAAAACTGCCCAGTCCATGCCACACAGCCTCTGCTACCCATGTAGCCGCCAGCTGAGTGTAGTGAACTCCTAACCTATTCAGCGGAACCCAAAACCCCACCACCCTATGGCGCAAGTCAAGGAATCTGGAGCCAACACGGTCACAAAACTGTCTGAGCCTCTGATTCAGACCCTCCACCTGGCTCTGCACCAAAGGTCCACAGTCGGTTCTGTCAACGATGCTGCGGATGGTGAGCTCTGCCTTCATCTCATAAGCAAGACCGGCAACCTTCACCAAATCAGATAGCAAGTGGAATCCAGAGAGAATTTCCTCAGATCCAAAGCGACACACATCATTAGTGCCGACATGTGCCACCACCTGCAGCTGGCTGCACCCTGTGCTCTTCATGGCATCTGGAAGGACCCTTTCAACATCAGGAATGACTCACCTGGAATGCACATGGAGTGCACTCTGGATTTCTTCCCCTCCTTAGCCGCCATATTCCTAAGGGGCCCCATTACGGGCCTGACATTGGAGCTCCCAACTACCAACAAGCCCACCCTCTGCGATTCCCAAGAACTTGAAGGCTGAGAATCATCCTCTGAAACAAGGCAGGCTGCTGCATCTGGCTCAGCCAGAGACAGCACCTGAAACCTGTTTGTCAGACGCACCGGGGAGGCTTTCTGATCAGCCTCCATGGACGTCTTTTGCTGCCTGCCACGCCTTGGAACGACCTCCCAATCAACCACAGGCGAGGGCTTAGCCCCACTGCGGGCAGCAACTGGGGCAACAACAGCGGCAGACCGATCTGGGGACAGACGGGATGAGGTTGACATCCTCGTGATACCCAAGTCCGGCTTCCCACAGTGGTGCCCTTTGGCAACAGCCTCAAGCTGCACAACTGAAGTCAGCCCCCAATTTAAACGTAATGTCTGTTTAAAGTATTGCGGACTTTTGTGCATCCCTGAGTTACCTGCCATTTAACTCAAGCATTATGTTTTCAGCGTTTTCCATGACTACACCTTTCATTTCTTCCTTTATTATTTATTGTTGAGGTTGCTATCACATTTTCATAATATTTTGATTTTGTATCTTTTATCAGGTTGGTGTATGTTTTTTTTCTTTTCCCTACATGCATACCTATTTTCTTGGGTTGGCCTTAACCAACAATTTTCATACATACTTTTCACCTCTTCCCTCTTCCTTTTTACCTCTACTGTCACTCAATTTTTATTTCCCTACATACAAATTGATATGCATTTATGTTATGACAGTGATGGCCTTAACAAACAATTTTCATACATGCTTTTCACCTCTTCCTTTTAACATCTACTGTGACCCAATTTTTATTTCCCTACTTGCTAATGGACATGCAATATCAATGTAATGGCAGTCTGCCTAAACTTTTTAAATATTTTTTCTGGCTTCCTATGTTGCTGGATAATTCAACTAGAACCCTATACTGGTCTAATATATTTTTGCACAGAATTTGCTTACCATAGTTGTTTCTGTGCAGGCAAATCTCTGTGAAATGTTCCCTCGCTGAACTTGTTGCTTCAATAAATGTAACATTATAGAAACTGCTATATGTCTTCCTGACTTTTCTGTTTGTATTAATGATTTCCCAGTTTACACTTGAAGCTTCTGTCAGATCGTACCTGTATGGAATGCTTCCAACATATCGGAAGTTTTCCTAAAGATTGTCTTAGAGCCCTGGTTGAATTTACACTTTTGTTCTTGTATCCATCATTTCCTCCTCCTATAATAACACATTTGGGACCTTTTGTTTCTGTTGCTATTGAACTAGAAATAATCACATGGTTACAGTTTGAAAGTGAACATATATGCATTTATTAACATGCACAGAACGAATGTAACACAAGGGAATGAAAAACACAACCATGTTAATAGGAACGTCTATAAAAGCATCCGTAGCAGCTGCAACAAAGATAAATATGTATCAGAGGCATCGATTCTAAATTCCAACACCCCCACTAGAAGCAATGTCTCTCACTACTTCTTTCTCGGAGTCCAAATTCTTATGTTAGTTGATGACGTCTGGTTCTTGGCAGTGGCTTTGTCGTCATATCTGCAAGGATTCCATTTGTGGAAATTTGCTCCACTGTGATTTCTCCTGTATCTATATTTTTCCTGATGAAAATATACCTGATGTCAAAGTGTTTAGTGTGACCTTTGTATCCACTTGTCTTTGCCAGATCAACTGCACCTTTGTTGTCACAAAACAATCTTATTTGCCCTCTTTTGGGAAAGGGGATATCTCTCTTTGCAGATGTTGCAGCCAAAGTGCTTCCTGACATGCAGAAGTTAAAGCCATATATTCTGTTTCTGTCATCGAGAGAACTACTGTTGGTTGTTTTTATACTATTCCATGAAATTGCTGCACCTTGTTACATAAATAAAAAAGCAATGGTTGATTATCTATCCCCTATGTCCCCAGCCGAGTTGGCATCAGTGTAATCTGTGATGTCATGATCTTCTTTGGAAAATTGTAGCTTGAAGTCTTTAGTTCGCTTTATATACCTTAGAATTCTATTTACAGCTTGCCAGTGCGATATTCCAGGATTATTATTAAACCAACTCACAACTCTAATTGCGTATGCTAGATCTGGTCTAGTACCTAGTTGTGCATACATTAAGCTATGTACGGCTTCTTTATGTTGGACTTCATGTTATCTCTGTCTCTGTCTGCTTGACAATAACCAAGTATTAAATCATCAAATGAGCCGAAAAACGGAGTGGATACTGGATTACAGTCTTCCATGTTATACTCTCATAAAATCTGATTTATATAATGAGACTGATCCAACCATAAAAGTCCAAGCTTACGATCTCTTGTCATGGGCTAATGACTTTACTACCCACAGTAAACAGCATTTAATTAGTTTAGTGGATATACCATCTAATCTAGAATGAAATTTTCACTCTACAGCAGAGTGTGCGCTGATATGAATCTTCCTGGCAGATTAAAACTGTGTGCCGGACCAAGACTCAAACTCGGGACCTTTGCCTTTCACGGGCAAGTGCTCTACCGACTGAGCTACCCGAGCATGACTCATGCCCCGTCCTCACAGCTTTAATTCCGCCAGTACCTCGTCTCCTACCTTCCAAACTTCACAGAAGCTCTCCTGCGAACCTTGCAGAACTAGCACTCCTGGAAGAAAGGATATTGCGGAGACATGGCTTAGCCACAGTCTGGGGGATGTTTCTAGAATGAAATTTTCACTCTACAGCAGAGTGTGTGCTGATATGAAACTTGAGTCGTGCTTGGGTAGCTCAGTTGGTAGAGCGATTGCCTGCGAAAGCCAAAGGTCCCGAGTTCAAGTCTCAGTCCGGCACACAGTTTTAATCTGCCAGGAAGTTTCATATCAGTGCACACTCCGCTGTAGAGTGAAAATTTCATTCTAGATACATCCCCCAGGCTGTGGCTAAGCCATGTCTCCGCAATGTCCTTTCTTCCAGGAGTGCTAGTTCTGCAAGGTTCGCAGGAGAGCTTCTGTGAAGTTTGGTAGGAGACGAGGTACTGGCAGAATTAAAGCTGTGAGGATGGGGTGTGAGTCATGCTTGGATAGCCCAGTCGGTAGAGCGCTTGCCCACAAAAGGCAAAGGTCCCGAGTTCGAGTCTCGGTCCGGCACACAGTTTTAATCTGCCAGGAAGTTTCATACCATCTAATCCCTCAATTTTTTGTTTTGTTTTCAGATGGTGTACTATTTGTACTATTTCTGATTCAATAGTGCGGGGTCAGGAATAAGCATTTTGTCTCGTATAGAATGTTTACTGTGTTTATTTTGTAAGTGTTATTTTGAGTCATCCCTAGACAATTGGATACTTCTCCAAGGTCCTTTCGTTTAAGTTGTTCCTTTAGTTGTTCTTTAAATGCAATTTTCTGTTGCATATTGTTACAAAATATCAGCATGTCATCTACATAAACAGCTGCAATTAACAGATCACTTCCTTGGTTTCTGTGATAAACACATGGATCAGCTGTGGAATGGCTGAAATTTAAACTTAGTAGAACTTTGCCCAGTTTGATATTCCAACAGCAACTTCCCTGGTTAAGTCCATACACTGCTTTCTTGGGTCTTCATATTACACTGTTTTTGTCATGTAGCCAACAGTGGGATTTTTAACATTAATTTCTTCTTTCAAATCGCCTTGCAGAAAAGCTGTCACCACATCACAATGATTAATGTCCAAGTCGTATTTAGCAGCTAGACTAAACAAATATCTGAGTGATTTCTTTCTTATCACTGGTGAGTATGTTTCTTCATAGTCTTACCCTTTAACTTGTGAACATCCCTTAACTACAAGTCGAGCTTTATGTCCTTGTAAGTCTCTTTTTATCTTAACGAACTGCCTAGCATCAATTGCTATTCTGCCTTGAGGCAAGATAGCTGATTCCCAAGATTTATTTCCCACATGTGACTTCAGTTCTTCTTCTATCGCTTGAAACCATTTCTCTGAACTCTTGGAGTGCAAAGCTTCTTCCAAAGTTGGTGGCTCTGATTCTTGTGAATCTTCTGTAGTACGATAGGTCACATAATCATCCATCTTCTTCGGTATGGGTATTCTGGAAGATCTTCTGAGCTCTTGTTGTTGAGGCAGTTCAGATTCTCCTTCTATTTCGACTGATCCTGTTTCTTCTGAAATGCTATTATCTGATCTGTTGTCTGTTGAGTCATCTTGAGTTTAATGTTCTCCTACTTATTTGTGAATGGAATAAATATCTGATTTGGTTCCAGCAAATGATCACATGTTCCTGGCTTGTTATTATTCTCTTGAATTATTTCTTCTTTAAATATCACATTTCTGTATTTAATGATTCTTTGTTGAACCAGATGGAACAACTGGTATGCCTTGCCGTCTTCACAGTATCCATACTTCCAAAATAAACACAATAAACATTCCATATGAGACAAAATGCTTATTCCTGACTCCCACTAATGAATCAGAAATAGTACAAATAATACACCTTCTGAAAACAAAGAAACATTGAGGGACTAGATGGTATATCCACTAAACTAATTAAATGCTGTTTATGGTGGGTGTAAAGTCATTAGGCTATCTAATAAACTTACCTATAGAAAAAGGAATATTTCCAATGCGACTGAAAAAGAGTAAGGTAATCCCTATACATAAAGGAGGCTGCACAAACAACTGAGGAAATTACAGACCTATCACTATTACACCCGTACTATCTAACATGCAGTATTCTTAACGATGAACAACATGGATTCAAAAAGGGCAAATCTATCAAAACAGCAGTACCTGAATTCGTAACACCTGTAACTAAAGCATTTGGTGACTAGAAAAAAGTCTGCAGTATGTTCCTTGACCTATATAAAGCATCTGATTGTGTACGCAATGACAACCTATTAGGAAAGCTACATTGTTTTGGTATAAGGGGGAAAGCAGTAGACATCCTTAAATCACTTCTGGAAAATAGAAAGCAATGTGTAGAAATAAAGCAAAAAATAAAAAATAAAATTACAACTGTCTTTTCAAATTTTGAAATTGTGAAATATGGAATTCCTCAAGAGCCCATCCTTGGTCCACTACTTTTCATTCTGTATGTCAATGATATGACCAAATCAGAACCTGATAGTTTAGTCATGTATGCAGGTGACATTCAATTGTTATTACCAGTTCTAAACCAGATGACCTGCAAGAGAAGGCTTCGCTAATAATGAAAAGTGGAAACAATTATTTCAGGGAAAACAGTCTCTTTATAAATGGAAACAAAACAACATGTATGCAGATACATGCAAACAAAAAACATACTTTGGACACCACTGTCAGGTTTGTCTACAACTAAAAGAGACAAACAGAATAAATTTCTAGTTGTAACAGTGGGTAGGTATATGACATGGGTGAGTCACATAAACAACATTTGCAGCAAAGTAAGTTCAAGCATAATTCTGATGAGAAAAATGCCAAAGTTGGTAAATATACAAACTCTTCAAGCAATGTACTATGGACTACTCCATTTGCACCTCAAATATGGCATCCTGGTTTCAAGAATTGGTGCAAATGTGCACACACAAAGGGTATTAAGATTACAAAAGAGAGCAGTACGTTGCATTGCAAAAGTATCACCTAGAGAATCCTGCAGAAATAAATTCAGGGAGCTAAAATTTTTAACAGTAGCGTCAGTATATACTGTGTGTTTATAATTAAAGCTAAACTCTCAAAACGGTGTAGAAATAACATCACTGGTGAGAATGATATCAAATTGCAATTGAATATTGTCAAAGGAGGAAAAAACATATGGCACAAGAAAAAAAAGTGTGAAAATTGATCAATAAATGGTGCTGTATGTACCAGAATACGTAATTGAAAACACGCGTTGTGTGCATGACCCACTGAAGGTATAAACATGCTGGTTGGATTGCCTTTTCTCCATTCGCATCTTTGACATTCACCGTGACTATCTCAATGCAGGATCATGCTCTGCTTGTAAAGCTGTATTACAAGAATGATGACTGTGCACATGTTGCTCTGCAGTAGTTCTGGACACTGAAGGGTTTGAAAAAAGGCGTTGGACAGATGACTGCCGTGGGTGTGGAGAAAATTACTTGGAAATTCGAAAAGACAGGTTCTTTTGGTGTGCAACCTGGTAGAGGGAGGAAATGAATTGATTTGACATCAATGGAAGCAGTGGCCACAGCAATGCAAGAGATGACTGGTGGTGAACAAATATTCAGTGTATGGAGAATTCGCTGGCCATTGGACGTACCCATGAGCACGGTGCATAAAATTCTATTAAACATCCTTCTTTGGTGTCCATTCAAAATTACCCATGTGCACGAGTTGCTTCCTGTTGACCTGCCAGTAAAAGAGACCTTTGTCCACTTCCATGCAAGCAAGAACTTCTAGGTCAAAGATTGGCCGTGAAAGATTTTGTGGACAGCCAAAGCCCACTTCAATCTGACAGGATGTGTCAATACACAGAATTGTCAAATATGGGCAATGGAAAATCCACAGGCATATCAACCAATAATACTTCACCCTGAAAAGGTAACTGTGTGGTGGTGGTTTATGGTATCATTTATCATAGGGCCATATTTTTTTTGAAGAGACAGGTGCTTTCAGTCCTGTTAGCTGTACTGTCACTGGTAAGTGTTATGAGTCTCTTTTGCACAGGACTGCTACGGTCGCAGGTTCAAATCCTGCCTCGGGCATGGGTGTGTGTGATGTTCTTAGGTTAGTTAGGTTTAAGTAGTTCTAAGTTCTAGGGGACTTATGACCTAAAATGTTGAGTCCCATAGTGCTCAGAGCCATTTGAACCATTTGAATCTTTCGCACAACCATGTCATTCCAGCTTCCCAACAGTGTGGATGTGTGGATGGGATCATTTTTATGCAAGATTTTGCACCTCCACACATTGCAAATTCAGTTAAGCAGCTGCTGAAACACCATTTCGGAAATACTAGAATTAACAGCTGCCATTTCCCTATCACATGATCTTAATCTTTGCAATCAGAGCACTGAATACAACATCTTTCAGATAGCCCCACAGACAAAAGTCACAAACTTAGCTGCATTGAAGGTACATATTGTGCAACACATTCTGAATGTGACTCCGGATACACTTCGATCAGTTGTGGAACATGCTGTTCCTTGATTTCAACTTGTTGCAGAAACTGGTGGACAGCATATTGAACATGTTTTGTGCCAGCCACGTGAATATTAATAATCGATTTGACTTTCACTGGTGCTTTTTATGCAGTTTTTGGCCTCAGGATAATTAAAAACCTGTTTTTTTCCATTGGATGTTATATGACATTGCAGTGGTGGATGGGCTTACACAACTAACAGCATCATATCTGTACACCCATGCACACTGAGCAGTACAGTTTGTTTAATGTCAGATGTACACTTTAGGCATTGTTGTATGATGCATTTCTCGTTTGCAGTTGACCACTATTAAATTATGATGCTTACAGTGCCATCTATTGCTAGATTTTATAAGTATTTATTTTTCCTCTCCCATATGTTTTTCCCCTTCTCCAATGATATTCCATTGCAATTTGCTGTCATTCTGACTAGTGGTGTTATTTCTACAGTGGCGTGAAAGTTAAACTATAATAACCCTCTATATATGAAACAATTATCTACTTAAAAACTAAATGTACTACATTGCTAAACGGAGAATATCAGGAACATAATACAAGAATAAAAATGACTATCATATAGAAAGAAATAGGCTAAAATTAACAGACAAAGAACCTGTAAATTCTGGATGCATACTGCACAACAGTTTACCACAGTGTATAAAGATGACAGAAAGTTTCTCTCTTTTTAAACGAAAATGAAAAAGCCATCTAATCAGTATTTGCCCTTAAAGTGGAAAGGAATACCTTGAAATAAAAAATCAAATAGTGTGTCAGTATACATTGCAAATGGAAACTGCAACAAATCTAAAACAGAATCACTTCAAGTATATCTGTTGTACGAAATTATATTTTGTGATGAAACACCGCTGCTGCTTATCTCTCCTCTTTGTCTTTTTTTCTTGGAGTGCTGGGTGAAGAAAGACTTACAGAAAAATGAACTATATTATAATTGGTGCCTTCTATGACGTACTTTTAATGATATTTTTTGTGAAAACTATATAAAGTATATGTATATTTACTATCTTTTTGTAATTAGCAAATATAGGTTAGAGTCATACACAAATTGATCTATACCACTGTATTTTTTCACTGTGTATAAGTGGGCTTTATGTAAACATGAAGTATCCAATATCATTGTAAGAAATGATCCACAGATAGATAAGCAACATAAAGAACATGAAATAACTTCAACCAAGTGAGTGAACAACATGCTTAAGTTGTTATGAGCTTTTACAAAATGTGTCATTTCTTTCTTTGAACTTCTTAGTGATTGTTATGAAGTTGTGTGTTGGATTTTGCATGTGGGTCTGAGTCTTGTGAAAGTTTTTTGAATTGTGAAAAGTGGAGAAAGATCTAATGTTTGTGAAACTCAGAGCAAACAATGTATTACAATCAGGAAGTCTCAATAACTGATGTGTGATCAACAGTGACATTTGCATTCAATAGGCTGGGAGCAGTGCCTCCTCTCATTGAAAGCAACAGAAATCATGGTGTAGTTCATCACTACATTATTCATTTGAATGTCATCAGTTTGTTCACTGAGCGCAGAGAGAAAGATCAGATTCCACCTGTCCCCCTTGACCCATGGCATATTGTGTGAGGTCATGAGTTTATAATGATCAGGATTTAAGTGGCCTGTTGTACGTTTTCTGTGGATGTCTTAGATTACAAACATTATAGTTACAACAGTTACTATGTTCTTTATTCCACATATGTTGTGACTTATGAGGGTGTTGCCAGGATGGAACCTGAGAGCACAGCTTAAATTCTTGCTTGGAAAACTATATAGTAGAAGTGATATTTATATTCCTGTTCTCACAAATATTTGCCTTTTTCCTTCTGCATCTGGCATGACATGCGAGGATAAGGTTAGCCCAAAATTTAATACCACAATTTAAATTGTTGCATGTAGAACAGTTAGTGATTGTAGGTATAATGTTTCTTACAATTATTTGACTGTTTATGTAAGGGCTAGGTAGGCCAGCTACTTAGTGCACAACTTAAATAGTTGTGAGTGAAACAAGTAGTGATCTCATTTATAACTTTGGTTCTTACAAATATTGGTCTGCTTTTTTCAAATGTGCAGTCATGGAGGTGTGGCATATTTGAAATGGATTGTTTTCTAATGAGCATGTTGCCATTAGTAATGATTGACACTTTTGACGGATGTGGTTGTGTTGGGGATATTGTATGGTACTGATTCAGTTTAATTGGATTCAGTCTTCGCTTTTTATTTGTTTTTGGTACTTGAGCTGTTAATTTTTGTTTGCAGTTTGTTGGTATCATAACTGAATGTTTGTGTTTGTCATTTGCTTTGGAGTTCTGTTGAATATTTTGTTGTTTGCAGTATTTGTTTTCAGTTAGTTTCATTTCTTCAAAAATTACTCGTGCATTTTATTTCTGAATCAAATTAATTTGTAAAGAGACTTAAACAGACAAATTTCCAATAAGTCTATCTACCTTTCCTATAAATATATCTACCTTTCATCTTGGATAATTATCTCCACAGTTATTTACATAAAACAAATAGTATTTGATAACCCCCTCCTTTCCTTTACATGTAACATTCTTCTGTATGAATTGGTTTCCAATTTATTTACACTGGAAAAAAATAGTTTCTCATTCTTACATAAAGTCTATGGTGATATTGCCCTTGTGAATTTGTGACTTCTTAAACAGCTCAAATTTGAAAAAAAGAAAGAAAAACATTTCCTGAGAATTTCAGTTCTGGGGAGCAAGATTTTATCATAAGTTCCTGATAATTATCAATGAGCAGGGAGAGATGAAGTATTTCACAATGACTTTTCTCTTACCTCTTGGCTGAGAACAATGCAGTTTATAAACATTGTTAATTCATCTGGAATAATGCTCATGTAATTAAGATATTTTCAAATTATAAGTATTTTAAAATTTGAGATTTATAAAACTCAAGAAATTAAAATGTCAGGGAATTGTGTGTTTTCAAACTAGCATTGAAATTTAATGCCATTTCTGAAATTACTCGAGATTTCTCTGATTTTCGAGGTAAAATGTAATTCCTTTAGAATTCCAGATTTTTAAAAAGAACTGCCACATTAAATCTCATGGATAATAAGCAATTAACAACACAGGGATTTTAAATTTATCAGAAACATTTGTCACAGTTAAACATGAAACCCTGCTTAGAAAGACTGAAAGACCCCATATGGAACAGTGTTCAAATATGTGGATCCACTTATTCCTGAAATACATTGAACAAGTGATTTGACTGGGGTACAGCTACCTCTACATACATACATACTCAAAAAGCCACTGTATGGAGCATGTTGTAGGTATCTTACACCACTCTTAACCATTCCCTCTCCTGTTTCACTCACAAGTGGAGTGTGGGGAAAAAAGGAATATCTATATGCCTCCATACGAGACCTAATCTTTCTTATTTTTTCTTTGTGCTCCTTACATGAAATGTACATTGGTAGTAGTAGAATCAGTCTACAGTCAGCATCATGAAGCATCTATACCTCAGTCATGTGTTGATTAAATCTACTAGTAACAAATCTAGCAGCATGCTTCTGGATGGTTTTGATGTCTTCATTTAGTCTGAGCTGGTTGGGATTCAAAACAGTCTAGAGGTAGTTAAGAATGGATCAGAGAAGTACTCTATATGTGGTCTCCTTTAGAGATGAACTACAGTTACTTGTTATTCTTCCAGCAAACATTTACCTTCTTTACTAGTGTACTTACGTGTTCATTCCATTTCATGTTGATTTGCAGCATTAAGCCTAGATATTTAACTGATGTGTATTATGTGGCAAGAGACAGCTTTCACTACTGTAACAGTGCACCAATGACACCATTTTGTGCTGCGAGTTTAGACAGCTTCTCTTTATATGTGACTTATCCCAGATTTTCCCTGTTCTCTTTAAGCAGTTAATGAAACATGGAACTGAGCCTGACACATAAAAAAACACACTCTAGTTAAATCTCTTATATTTCATGTATATCACCACCCTCCTTAGTATGGATAAGAACTGTGAAGCCATTGCCCTGGAGCTGTGAGCGAAGGGTCACCAACTTGGCTAGAATCTGAACACAGTGATCAGTCATGCATCTTGAGGTTGTTGCAGATGGGATTTACAGTGGGGTGGGGGGTCAAACGAGGGGATCTGTGTGATATCCAGCATGAGACATGTGTCCCCCAATTATTCCACTACTGTGGCCACCCTGCGTGCTGCCTGCACTGAGATTGACCCCTCACCTGTAGTCGAGTGGGAGGCAGTTCCGAGGTGATGCAGGCAGCAAGAGTCTTTCTGAGAAGCAAATTAGAGGGTTACCCTGTTCCAGAGAATGCCTCTTGGTCTGCAAAGTCTGTGAATTTACAGATGGCAGGATTACTGGTAATTGTGAGGTCCGCACAATGGGGACATTTTACAGATATGGCTACCAAGAATTGGAAGCAATCCATTGTGCATATCAAGAGGAGTCATTCCAGATGTGGCAAGGTTGCTTCCAGATGCCACAAAGAGCACAGGGTGCAGCTAACTGCAGGTGGTGGGTCATGTCAGAACAAAATATGTGTGTTGTTTTGGATCATAAGAGATTCTCTCTGTTTTCGAGTGGCTAGCTGAAACAGTAAAGACTTCCAGTCTTGGTTGTGAGATGAAGGCAGAGCTCACCATCTGTAGCATCATCAACATATCTGACTGTGGTCCTTTCATTCAGTGCCTCCAATTGTCTCGCTACCACAGGCTGAGACAGTTCTGAGGCTTTGTAGGCTGCAGATTCCTCGACTTGCAGCATCAAGTAGTGCGATTCTGGGTGTTGCTTAACAGCTCTGGAGTCCACTATATATGGGAGGCAACAACACAAGTAGCAGGGGCTGTGTGGTGGGAACTGGGTGAATTTTAAGGGCAGAGGGTCTTGGGAAACTACAGAGTAGGCATCAGTCTAAAAGGGTGCAGTGGAAACACAGGATGAAGGTAGACCTAACAACACTTGATAATGAGCTGTAAACTGTCACAGCTGTGTCAGTAAAGAACTAGAGCTCCAAGTGCTAAAAGGAGGCACTTAAGCTCAAAACATTATTGGTATACAATGCTGGCTAGAGCAAGTAATTTTGGATGCCATTTTTATGAATGATTTAACTAGGTTCAGTAAGGATAGATTATATAAGTTGGTAGTGGAGTATTTACTGCTGTCAGAAGTAGTTTAACCACTACCCACACTTACAGGCAGGAACTATGTACTCCAATTTTGCTGAAAGGTATAGTTGATAACTGGAATAAATTAATAATTTGCTCCTTTTAGGGACACCCTGGCTCAAATGATACAGCTACTGAAATGTTCAAAGAAAACTTAATTCAGATAGGTACCCCACTCATACTATTATAGCTGGTTATGAGTTCCATCTTCCCTTAAAATACTCCTGAAGATACCTGTTTAAAGTGGTAGGCATAAACATCATCCAAAATCATACTGAACGCTTTCTCAGAAAATTATGTTGAACAATTAGATCAGCAGCCCACTCAAAGTGCAAATGGTTGTCAAACCATGACCCCTTAGCAACACATAACCCTGAGCAAATAATAGAGTGTGTCATGACTCATATTGGAATTAGTGACCACAATATTGTTTTAGAGAGACTCAATACATCCAAACCCACCACAAAGTAGCAAAAAATACATCTATTTATAAAATGCAAATAAAAATTATGTTGACACCTTTCTGAGTAACATTTTCCACATGTTCCAATCTGACTATATAAGCACACACTAGGTGTAGCTTGGATTCAAAAAAATAGTATTGACAACAGTTGAGAAATATATACCAAATTAATTAGTGTTAGTGGTCTTCCATTGTATACAAAACAGGTCAGAACACTGTTGAAGAAGGAATAAAGAAAAGCACATCAAACTTAAAAGCATACAAAATCCTCAAGATCGGCAAAGTTTTAAAGAAGTTTGAGATTTTGCATTAACTTCAATGTGAGCTGCCTTTAATAGTTTTTACAATGAAATCCTACAGAAAGCCCACAGAGATTCTGTTCATATCAAAAGTACGCTACTAGTACAATGCAATCAATACCTTCGATCCGTGATAACAATGGTGGTGTTGCTGATGTAGTGCTACTAAAACAGAGCTACTAAACAAGGTTTTCAAAAATTCCTTCACCAAAGAAGATTAAGCAAATATTCCAGAACTTGAATTGAGAACAACTGCTAATATGAGTAAACTGGAAATAGATATATTTGCTATAGTGCAGCAGCTTATTAAATCACTTAATAAAGGCAAGGCCTCTAGTCCAGAATGTACACAAATCAGGCTCCTTTCCAAGTCACCTGATGCAACAGCCCATTATTTACTATCACACTTACCAATCATATGCAACTGCTCACTTGTCGACAGATCCATACCTGAGGTCTGGAAGGTAGCACAAGTCACACATGTAGCCAATAAAGGAAATAGGAGTGATCTGCTCAAATACAGCTACGTATCACTGACATTGACTCGCATTAGGATTTTAGAACATATACTGCATTTGACCATTACGAATTACCTCAAAGAAAATGATTTATTGACAAATGTCCAACACAGATTCAGAAAATACTGTTCTTGTGAAGCACGGCTAGTTCTTTATTCACACGAAGTAATGAGTGCTATTGACAAGTGATGTCCAACTGATTCCATATTTGTAGATGTCCAGTTAGTTTTTGACACCATTCCTTACACGCAACTTCTAATAAAACTGTGTGCTTTTGGAGTATTATCTCAATTGCACAATGGGATTTGTGATATCCTGTTGCAGAGGCCACAGTTCATAGTAACTGACAGAAAGTCATTGAGTAAAATACAGGTATTATCTGACATTCTGTCATTCACCAAAGAAGTGTTACAGCCCCTCTCCAGTTCCTGAACTACATAAATGGTTTAGGAGACAATCTGGGCAGCCCTCTGGAAGTTGTCAGATGAGCAAACCCAACTGCTGAATAATTTAGACACCTTACCTGTATGGTGCAAAAAATGGCAGTTGTCTTTCAGTAAGGAAAAGTGTGGTATTATCTGCATGAGTACAGAAAGAAACCCACTGAATTTCGGTTACATGATAAATCACACAAATCCATAGGCTGTAAATTCAACTAAATACTTAGGGATTAGGATCACGAATAACTGCTGTGGTGAATACAAGCCAAAGAGGGTGGTTTATTGGCAGCACACTTAAGAGGATACAATGGGTCTACTAAAGACTCTGCTTGTACTGCACTTGTCGGCCCTCTCCTGTAGTACCAGTGTGTGGTGTTGGACCCACATCGGATAGGATTAATGGAGAATATTGAAATAGTTCAAAGAATGGCAGCTCATTGTAGGACCACAGAGGAAAGGGTTCCAGAGGTATGATACACAAATTAGAGTGTCAATCATTAAAACAAAGGCAGTTTTTGCTGCAGCAAGATTCTCTCATGAAATTTATATCACGTATTTTCTCCTCAGTGTGTGAAAACATTTCTCTGGCACCCAGCTACATAAGGAGAAATGATCATTACAATACAATAAGATAAACAGAGCTTCCGTGGATATTTACCCACATTAACATACAATATTTTTGCATGTTGACCAAGCTGCCATTCATTACACCAAAGAGAATTTCACTCTAAGTCAACCTGTATCCTCCTAAAGCCATTGAATGATGATACTTTTCAGTATCTACAGCATCATCAGCAAACAGTACACTACTTACAGTGATTGAATGGCAAAGCAGCTGAAGACTTTGCCAGAAATTTGCTGATGATTTGACAGTTCTAAAAAAATGCGAAAACAGCAAGGAGCTGCAATGTGCTGTTAATTGTTCCACAAATCATATCAGTGGTCTGGTGAACAGCATTCACTAATTTACAAAATAAAAGTAAGACCCTGGTTATGTGAATTACTCTACTTTTGTGCACATAATTCACTGTGCACTTTATCATCCTCATGGAAAGCTGTCAAAGTGTCCGTGAAAGAAATGTTCATGGTGTTTGTACCAGTGGGAAGGTGTTTCAAATTGTCTCACAACCACTCTGCACATTTAATCCATGTACATGGTTTTATGTCCTATGATCCATGCATCACTACAGTAGTTAACAAACTTCTACTACCTTGAAATGTAACCAGTCTATGGGTGCAAAACTCTAAATCAAAACTACCACAGCTGATAATCTTGGTAGTGACCAGATCTGAGTTTTGAAACTCAGATCTCCCCAAATAATTACAACTCTAGCAAGAACAAACAGGCTGTTGCAATAACTACCCCAGGTCTTATCCAACACACCACCACCTTTGGTGGTATTTGTGGGCATTCATGCTATGGGTAGCCCACACCCACATTCTAAAAGGCCATGCCTAGACATCCTGGATCCACTAATGAAATCAGACCTTCTTACTCACACTGAAAATATCTGTTACTTGTATCAACCCACTAGTCAGGATGGGCGGACTGCAGTGAGCAGTATTAATAATGAACAGGACTTTCATTCACAGGGCTAACAAATTTGTAAAGTAAAGATGTAGTGTAGGAGAAGGAAGATCCTTCCACAACTGGGGACTGCTTTTATCACTATCCATAAAATAAAGGATTCAGTTATTGACTTCTAATCACCCAATAAACAGGTGACCCTACTAACCTTTCAGTGCTCAGATGGGATCTACACTGTAGTATTCATGCACCCATCAGTGATGATAATAAATGAAACCTGGAAATCACTGACAAGGAACTCACTCGCAATCTGTAATTATATGGAACAAAATTTACGGAGGAAATATATGCAGATAGGGGATATGCATTAATATATGCATCTCAGGGAGAAAAATCTGCACACAATATCTAGTGTGAGCACGTAATGCAGATAAAACTGCACTGTTATTAGTAACTCAGGACTTAATACATTGAAGAAAGCCACTATACAATTGGCCAGACATTATTATGAAACTAACTTTGTTGCCAAATCATTTACTTACATAATGATGAATGACATTACCATTCACCAAAATAACACTGTTTCAGTAAGAGGTTTTCAAGATAACTCAGACACTGAGATACTGAAGATTCAGCTGAATATCCAGACACAATCCTAGAACCCAATACCAGATGCAAGTTGTATAACTAGTGGCTTCTAGGAACTACAAAAATTTGATTTCGAATATTTAACGTAGTGGTCAAATGATGCCTTATTTTGTTAAATACAAGTTTTTAAACATTTAGCATACCATTATAGCTATTAACAATTAGATAATGGCAGGTATTACAATTAGAAACTGTGTGCTCATGAAGGCAAGGCAACTGATGGTGTGTAAATATGCAGACATTAGTCACTGAGTATTTCAAAACGAGTGCACTTATAGACTTCTGACAAACTCCCAGCACGTAAGCAAGAAAAAGTTGAAAAGGGTTTGAAATTATGCCTCAAGTCAAATTTTTACTGGTAACACATAAAATCATTTGCAAAGAAATTGGAAGATTGAAGCTGTTTTATACTGGGGAATTTCATTCTTTAAAGAATCAGGGGCTTATTGGAACATTTATGAGAGCTGGAGGATAAGGTACAGAATTTCTACACGTAAATAACAGGAGCATATAAATATCACTACAATACCAGATTTGTATTCAAAATATGATCATCATCATCATCATCATCATCATCATCATCATCATATATTTGCATTAATAATTGTAACTTATAACAAACATTTTTGTTGTTTGTAAGAGAATAAAAGTACTAATACATCAGTTTGTTCATAACCTTTTCAGAGTGCCTATTCTACCATCAAGAAAGCACATGCGTGTTTCACATCCTTAATCACTGGAGAATGAAATGTAACAGTCTAATTGAAATTAATTTAAATGCGTAAATTTTAGCCATGAACAGTAATTTCTGACATAGAGGTGTATGAAAATATGTACTTGTGGAAAAGTTACAAAGAAAATAATTACAGAATCTTAATTACACTAATGTGTAGAAGTCTGTTAACTGGTAGGAACATTTTATATGATACAAATCTTCTGTAATTAGTAAATATAACAAGTGTATTGTTAACATTTAATACCTAAGTGTTTCTACACTATACAATTAGTATATAGACTAGAATTCACTTATGTGTTTAATATATATGAACCTAGGTAATCATTGAAATGTGTAATTTATTTTAGGATGAGAGTCTTAATTGTTAATTAAGGAAATAATAATTTTAAACAATGCTAAGGATTGTTTGGGATTGTTAAGGAAGTATAAAGATACTGCTTAAGCACGTTATTAACATAGTTGTCCTACAGCAAAGTCATTCAAATAATGGAGATCAACAACGTGCAGGAGGAAATTGGCTAGAATACGACATTGTCGATACACTGTACCTACTGTAAGGGAAAAGTACCAGTACATGTTTCAATATTATACCGCTGACAGCAACAATGTGCACTAACATGCACTGCAAAAAGAGTGCAGTAGCAATTGAGGGTGAGTGGTAGTGAGTACTGAAGTAGATGAAATCCACTGGGAAGACATAGACTGCAATGAAGGGTCAAACGGAGTAAGTAAGGAGATCCTACTGCATGATGTTAATGCAAAATTGAATGAAGTAGAGACTAACATTGATGATGCACCTCACATAATTGTAGATAATGGAATTAGTGCACAAAATTTGCGGAATAGTGGATCCAAGCAAGGTATACATCCTGTGTCCTTTATCAAACACTTCAAACTTTAATCTTAGACAATTAGCCCAAACAAGGCTAAAAGAGATGTGCATCAGCCACATGAAATGTTAAGCACATATCTCAGACATTTGTGTATCCAAAAATTGTTCCAAATGTGAAGAATTTGAAACCAGATTCTTAAGTGAATTTTGGTCTTGAGAAAAACAATGTGATGTATAATAAAAACATTCCACCCTATGCTGGAGACAGAGAGCAAAATCAATGCCCAGAATGTGCCACAAGCCCCAGTAGTTTTTTGAGAAGTTATGATTCAGTTAACTAAATAAAGTTTTGGAAATGGCCCACTCCAAAACGACAGTTGTGGGAAATGTGTCAGGAGTCACAATAAACATTATCAAGTGCAAACATGTCCCTGATGTGAAAGAAGATTTATAGACAGGGAAGAGAGAGTCATAAATACATTTTAATGCCTTTTGTAAAAGTCCACATATGCAGAATTATTATGGACGCAACAGTCATTTCGGTGAGGAGAACGGCAGCAATTTCAGAAAATCTACCTCCTTGGATACTCAATATTTCTTGTTAATCATGTGCATACTGCCATTGCTGTAAGCAAATAACAGTAAAGCCATTAGAGACCAGGCACTATTCAAGTCTAGAATTCAAAAGAATGAGTATGAGCAGAGTGTATTAATTATTGGACCACATAACATTGGTTTGGTTGTCAGAACTGACTGATCCTGAACAGGTTTGTGAATGCATTCTTTACACTTCATTTCTGTCAAACCAGAGTTAACTAGTGGAAGGAAGAGGAGATGTGAGAGTTTAAAGGTTCAGCGAGGGAGATGGTTAGCATGCTGCATTCGTAAATATGAGGTTATTCGTTACCCAAAAAGGGGGAACTGCAGCTTCAAATAATTCTGAGGGAGATGCTGGGCTGCAGGCAAATAATAATTAAGATCCTCTGTCCAGTCCAATTAAAGGGATGTTGGACAATCAGGTAATTTAACAGTCAGATAGTGACTGTTCTAATACAATCCACACTGACAAAAAGGGATGGCAGTGTGCATTTATTTACTGATGCTCATGGTGAAATGATGTTGTTTATTGCACAATGTGATCAAGTAGAAGATGTAGATAGTAGAAAGCATACAGCCCTTCTATGGAATGGAAGATGTTACCAGATTAAAAGAACGCCTTTCCATCTGTCAATACCATCAGCAGGCTTTTGTGTGTAAATTTAACGAATTTTTAATGGAATTACTTACATTCTTAACAGTATGTAGATGACACTCTAATTAGTACTGCAATGGAGGAGAACATTCAGTAATAGTATGCCATGTTCTTTAAGCATTTAGGAGAGCTCAAGTCATATTCAAGGTGCATAAATAAGAATTTGCAAATTCGTAAATTAAATTCCTCAGATATATAATTTCTTTGTATGGAATAGAACCTGATCTGACAAAAATGGAAGAAGTGAGAAATTTTCCTCCACCAATGTGCTGTAGAGAACTAAAGCGACCACAGTTTCTGCAATTTCTAACATTGTTTCCATCCTTGATTTTGTTTATTTTCACCTGTCTATCTCTGTCTGGAAATGGAATAAGGAACATCAAGAACCATCTGAGTTAATTGACAACCTGCTGTGTGAGGCACCACTACTTCATCATCCTGACTTAAGCTAAAAATTTTCCTTTGCTACTGATTCCATTTATTTTTCCCTTGGCTCCAAAAGATATCAGTTAACTGAGGTTAACTGAGACACAGAAAATTCTACTGTCACATTCGCAAGTCGTGCATGTGCTCACTATGAGAGGAAGTACACGGTTACAGGAAGAGACACAATTTCCATGCGAAAGTTTCACTGTTAATTACTGGGAAGACATTATCATTGGTTACCAATTTAGTAAGAATGAAAGTGTCCCACCATCTGTAACAACAAACAGCAGACCAACCCACTGGATGTCAGCACGTCAAGAGTGTGATTTTGAAATTCAGTACATACCTGTACAACAAACATAATGTACCAGATTATCAGAAGGCAACAAATGCATTAAAATTGTGCATCTCAGCAAGTGTAGAAGGTGAACATTTTTCAGGCAAATTTCTATATAATATCAGATGATGTTTGAAATCTTGGAGACGATTAAAAATACATGGGGATCTTGAAGCAGGTGGTAATTTAGATGCCAGTCTAAAAAAAAAAAAAAAAAAAAAAAAAAAATTGCCTATGACAATCATTCCCCCCTACCACACACACACACACACACACACACACACACACACACACACACACACACACACCACCAAATCTTCAAAGTTCCCAATTGTTGTTGTTTTTGTGGTCTTAAGTCCTGAGACTGATTTGTTGTATCTCTCCATGCTACCCTATCCTGTGCAAGCTGCTTCATCTCCCAGTACTTAGTGCAACCTACATCCTTCTGAATCTGCTTAGTGTATTCATCTCTTGGTCTCCCTCTATGATTTTTACACTCCACGCTGCCTCCAACGCTAAATTTGTGATCCCTTGATGCCTCAGAACATGTCCTATTCACCAGCCCCTTCTTTTTGTCAAGTTTTGCCACAAACATCTCTTCTCCCCAATTCTATTCAATACTTCGTCATTAGTAACGTGATCTGTCCATCTAATCTTCAGCATTCTTCTGAAGCACCACATATCGAAAGCTTCTATTCTCTTCTTGTCTAAAATATTTATCATCCATGTATCACTTCCATACATGGCTACACTCCATACAAATACTTTCAGAAACGACTTCCTGACACTTAAATCTATACTTGATGTTAGCAAATTTCTCTTTTTCAAAAACGCTTTCCTTGCCATTGCCAGTCTACATTTTATATCTTCTCTACTTCGACCATCATCAGTTATTTTGCTCCCCAAATAGCAAAAATCACTTACTACTTTAAGTGTCTCATTTCCTAATCTAATTCCCTCGGCATCACCCAACTTAATTCGACTACATTCCATTATCCTCCTTTTGATTTTGTTGATATCCTCCTTTCAAGACACTGTCCATTCCGTTCAACTGCTCTTCCAAGTCCTTTGCTGTCTCTGATAGAATTCCAATGTCATCGGCGAACCTCAAAGTTTTTATTTCTTCTCCACAGATTTCAATACCCACTCCAAATTTTTCTTTTGTTTCCTTTACTGCTTGCTCAATATACAGATTGAATAACATCAGGGAAAGGCTACAATCCTGTCTCACTCCCTTCCCAACCACTGCTTCACTTTCATACCCCTCCACTCTAATAACTGCCATCTGGTTTCTGTACAAATTTTAAATAGCCTTTTGCTCCCTGTATTTTACCCCTTCCACCTTTAGAATTTGAAAGAGAGTACTCCAGTCAACATTGTCAAAAGCTTTCTCTAAGTCTACAAACACTAGAAATGTAGGTTTGCCTTTCCTTAATCTAGCTTCTAAGATAAGTCGTAAGTTCAGTATTGCCTCACGTGTTCCAACTTTTCTACGGAATCCAAACTGATCTTCCCTGAGGTCGGCTTCTACCAGTTTTTCCATTCGACTGTAAGGAATTCGTTTTAGTATTTTTAAGCTGTGACTTATTAAACTGACAGTTCGGTAATTTTCACATCTGTCAACACCTGCTTTCTTTCGGATCGGAATTATTATATTATCCTTGAAGTCTGAGGGTATTTCGCCTGTCTCATACATCTTGCTCACCAGATGGTAGAGTTTTGTCAGGACTGGCTCTCCCAAGGCTACCAGTACTTGTAATGGAATGTTGTCTACTCCCGGGGCCTAGTTTCGACTCAGGTCTTTCAGTGCTCTATCAAACTCTACATGCAGTATCGTATCTCCCATTTCATCTTCATCTACATCCTCTTCCATTTCCATAATATTGTCCTCAAGTACATTGCACTTGTACAGACCCTCTATATACTCCTTCCTCCTTTCTGCTTTCCCTTCTTTGCTTAGAATTGGGTTTCCATCTGAGCTCTTGATATTCATACGAGTGTTTCTCTTTTCTCCAAAGGTCTCTTTAATTTTCCTGTTGGCAGTATCTATCTTACCCCTAGCCATACCTGCTTAACCATTTTGCACTTCTTGTTGATCTCATTTTTGAGACGTTTGTATTCCTTTTTGCCTGCTTCATTTACTGCATTTTTATATTTTCTCCTTTCATGAAGTATATTCAATATTGCTTCTGTTACCCAAGGATTTCTACTAACCCTGGTCATTTTACCTACTTGATCCTCTGCTGCCTTCACTACTTCATCCCTCAGAGCTACCCATTCTTCTTCTACTGTACTTCTTTCCCCCTTCCTGTCAATTGTTCCCTTATGCTCTCCCTGAAACTCTGTACAACCTCTGGTTCTTTCAGTTTATCCCAGTCCCATCTCCTTAAATTCCCACCTTTTTGCAGTTTCTTCAGTTTTAATCTATAGTTCATAACAAATAGATTGTGGTCAGAGTCCACATCTGCCCCTGGAAATGTCTTAAAATTTAAAACCTGGTTCCTAAATCTCTGTCTTACCATTATGTAATTAATCTGATACCTTTTAGTATCTCCAGGGTCCTTCCATGTATACAACCTTCTTTCATGATTCTTGAACCAAGTGTTAGCTATGATTATGTTATGCTCTGTGCAAAATTCCACCAGGCAGCTTCCTCTTTCATTTCTTACCCCCAATCCATATTCACCTAATAAGTTTCTATTATGGACACACAACACCGTGATTCCAATACAACATTAATTTATTTCTCTCCAAGGAATGTACATTAATTCAAGGATAATCAATATTTGCAGAGTGTCTATAATTACAAATATCAACCTGCGACACACTCTCCCCCTTGCATAATTGGTCTAGAGTTTAGTGCTGCTTCTAAGCTGACCAGGCTACACAACTTCGTCCAACTGTGACTGTCCTAAAACTTTTCTCAGGCAGTGTTTGACGGATCCCACCATCCGTTCCCAGAATCCTGCCCACCAAGGCGCGTGTGGGGTGATGAATTTCCAAGTGATGGCTTGCTGGGCGAGGTACTTGTGTGTCTTGCTTACCATGAGAGCCTGCCAGAGCTCCTTCAGCTCTAAGTGCATGGCATGTAAGGTAGTAACATTATCAGTGTAAATTCTGCCGGGCACTTCTCTTCTTCCGACAAACCTTTGTAGGGCTTGAAGAAATCTGTCAGTTGACATATCTGAGCATAGTTCCAGGTGTATGGCTCGTGTTGTTGTGCATGTGAATAGAACAATATACGTTTTCTTCATAACATGTCCTTGTCTGACATTTAATGGACCAGCAAAGTCAATACCTGTTACTGTAAATGGTTTCAGTGGTGAAAGTCATTCAGCTGGTAATGGAGCCTCAGTTTGTTGAACAATGTGAGCTTTCACCATCTTAAAACGTAGGCAATGGTGTAGAACATGTTTAATTGCCTGTCAAGCTCTAAGGATCCAGAATTGTGTTCTCAGTTCAGATAACACTATGTTTACTCCAAGGTGATGCAAATGAATGTGAGTCTGCTGGATCAGTAAACATGTGAAATGATGATGTCCATCAAGAAGAATCAGGTGGTGTTGATCTCTGGTTAATTGTGCAAACTGAAGCTGTCCACCGAGACGAATAAGACCATTAACCAAGAATGGGTTGTAGCGAGCTATCTGAGAATTATGTGGTAGAGGCATGTTGTTGTATAGTGCATGCAGTTCAAGCGCAAAATATTGCTGTTGAACAACTTGAATCCAGTAAGTGCGTGCTTCGCCCAGATATGGTGCTGTTAGTTCTCCAGATGTTCTGTTTTCTTTCAATAAGTGCTGTTTAAAGCAAAGTACCCATCCTGTAACTCTTAACAGCTTGAAATAGATACTGTACCATGTAGCTGTTAAAATAGGAATCGTTGTTTCTATCATGGAGACTTGGTCTGTTAATTTCTTTTTTTCTGGCAAGGAGTGCTCTTCTGTCTGTAAAATTCGAGGCCACTGTGTTCTGTTCTTTGTTAACCAAGCAGGTCCATGAAACCATACAGAAGCATGAAGAAGTTTATCTGCTGTGGTACCTCTGGAGGTTAGATCAGCTGGATTTTCATCACCAGGGCAGTGCCTCCAATGTGACGGATTCGTTAGTCGCCGTATTTCCATAACACGGTTTGACACAAAGGTTTTCCATCGATTAGGGTCATGTTGTATCCATCCTAAGACTACAGTTGGGTCAGTCCACAATGTTGCACGACTTGCATTATAGCTCGTGGCCTTACAGAAATAATGAAGTAGTCTTGATCCAAGAAGTGTCACTAGAAGTTCCAGCCATAGAAGAGTAATTTTTTTTTATATGGGAGCCAGTCGGTTTTTACATCAAACTAAATGGACTGATACCATATTTGTTGTGGTGCACCGTACATAAAGGACTGGTCCGTAGGCATTTTCTGATGTGTCGCAAAAGACATGGATTTGAGGCTCAGTGTTTTCAGATACACCAACCCATCGGGGAATTTTTATGTGTGAACATGATGGCAATGTTGATACCCACATTTGCCAGCGTTTGCTAAGATCAAGGGGTAAAAGCTCATCCCACTCAATTCCTCTTGACCAAATTTCTTGAAAAATTATTTTTGCAGTGAGGGACACAGGCGACAACAAACCCAGTGGGTTATAGAATCTAGCAGTGTTTCGAAGTACTTCTCACTTAGTGGCAGGACGATTTATAACATTGTCGGTAGCATTGTTGTGAACAACACTGAGCGTATCAGTCTGTGTGATCCAGTGGACTCCCAGTACCTCTGTATCTGTAGTGTTTATGACACCTTCTGATTGCCATATTCCAATCAGTTGGCTTGAATTTGTGGCCCACTTTGCCATTGGTAGACTGATCTGTCCCATGAGTTATGTAAACTCATAATATAAATTAATTATGGCATTGTCCTCTTTAGCACCCACTGCAAAATCATCCATGTACATATTATCTTCAACAAGTAAAGCAGCTTGCGGAAAATTCGCTTTGTGCATTACAGCAAGTTCTTTCAGCGTGGCTGCAAGAAGAAACAGACTGCAGGTAAGTCCAAAAGGTAGCCGGGTGAAGCGGTATGTAATCCTTTCGTCAGTTGTAATATAGTTTCCTTGTTGATCTACGATTACTGTGTACCAAAAAAACCTTGTGAGATCTCTATCTTTCCTGTGAAGAACTAACTGTAGAAATGCTTGTTTGATATCGGCAATTAAGGCTACTCGATGTAAACGATATCTCAGTAATATTGAAAGAATGTCAGGAAGTAAATTAGGACCTATTTCTAAAGAGTCATTCAATGAACGTGCATTCTGGTCGTGCGACGAACCATCAAATACAATCCTCCATTTGATGACACCTAACTTTTCTTCCTTTACTGCTTGATGTAGCTGATAAAATGTGTCATGCAATTTCTGTCCAGAATGGGTGACTTCCACATGTTTCTTCTTGATGTGTTCTATCATTTGTGCCTTTTAAATTTGTTTCAGTTTTTTGTCCTTCATAAATTTTTTCTCCAGTGAAGCAGATCTCTTCTCTGCTTGCTG
Organism: Schistocerca americana; assembly: GCF_021461395.2. Classification (NCBI taxonomy): domain Eukaryota; kingdom Metazoa; phylum Arthropoda; class Insecta; order Orthoptera; family Acrididae; genus Schistocerca; species Schistocerca americana. The sequence goes on from NC_060121.1 coordinate 67,433,283, forward strand.
AAGATTATTAGATAACATAATGTTGGGTTTTCTGGGGAAAGACACAACTCTTCTTTTGTCTTTGATGCAGTAGGATTTTGAGAAGTCTTGCAATAACGCCAATTCCGTCTGATTCAGAGTTGTTGTTTCATCTTCTGTGATTCCCATTGTTTCTAAATTCCAGAAACGTTGTAAAATATTGTCTGTTGTTGTCACTGTCTCTAAACTGATGTAGTTTGCTGTCACAAAGTTAGCCGTGGTGCTTGATTTGCTTCCACTAAGAATCCAACCTAGAATGGAAGGTACGAGAACAACTGATGACGTTAGTCGAATCGGAAGGGAATCTTTAATGATTTTCCAATAGTAATCTGCTCCGATAAGAATCTCGATGGGAAGATCTTCTGTAGCTTCCCTTAGGTCCGCAAACTGAAGTCCTCATGTGCGTACAAGTTTTCTTAAATCGGAAGGCACAGTTGGGTGCGCGGAAAATCAGTATATGCTTTCAAACGCAGTCATAGACGTCTTGGAATTAGTCCATGTACCCTGTAGTGTGAATTCTATGACTCTACGATGTGTTGAAGTTTGGGAGGGCATTTAAAAGGCGTTGACAGATAGATCACAATGTTCTACAGTTCTTAAGCCTAGCTCATCAATCAGGAACTTGGAAATGAAGCTTGACTGACTACCGCTATCCAGAACGCAGTGAGTAAGTTTGCTTAATGCTGCGGGTCTACTGAGCCAAACTCGAGCTGTCTGAAGATAAGTAAAACCTACTGAACTTGCGTCAATTCTCCCTACAGATGTCGAGCTAATTTTCTGAGAAGATGAAGAATAGGCAGCAATGTCAGTACAGATAGCTTTGTGATGACTTTTTTTGCACTTAGAACATGAGACCTTGCCCTTCTCCCTGCAGTTTCTAGCAGTGTGACCTCGGTTTAGACATATAAAACAGCGATTATCTTGCTTTAGTTTATCAATATGTTGTTGGCTGTCAGTTACTATGCTGCAGTCTTTGGCCCAATGAGAGCGAGCTTTGCAAAATACACAATATGGTTGTAAAGGTACTTCTCGTTTAGGCTCACACGGATTTTTCGCTTGCTTTGAATTTATGTGAAGCACTGCAGCAGTGGGCGTGAAACTAGGAGATGAGTGATATTCTGTACGAATCTTTTGTGCAGTTAAGTAGTTTCAGTACATCTTCTTCCGCTACTTTGGTTTTTCTAGGACGAATGACCCATTTCTGGCACATTTCAGTGGGAAATGCACGTAGAATTTTTGGAGTGAGAATTTTACCATATACCACGACGTCTTTTACTAAGGCACACAGTGCTTGAATACGACAGTTACATTCCACGAATGTACTGTTCAGTGTTTCAGGTGTCACTGACTGTACAGGCTTTAGTGCATGCAAATAATCGAGGTGCACCTGTATAATGCGATTGCTATCTCCGTATCTATTAAACAAAATTTTCTTTGTTTCTTCATACGTGTTAGCTGTTATAGGTATTCTATCTACTAGTAACTTCAGTTCGCCTGACAGATACCCTCGTAGGAAAACATGTTTGTTTACTATAGAAAGGGATGGGTCTTTATCAATGGTTGATTCAAATTGTTCCCAGAAGCGGGACCACATTTCGACATCTCCACAAAATGACTGAAGCTTAATTGCTGGTAGCTTGACAGAGTGGAATACAGTTGGTTGTGTAAGCACTGGTGGTGACATGATATTCATCTGCAACATTGTGGCTGAAAGATTGTAATCAATTGCTTTTGTAGCCTTCTGTATAGCATGTTTGACTTTGTCTATACATTCCTCACAGCTCAGCACATCTGCATTGTATTCATCATCAGAGAGAAAATTATGAATAGCGTCATCTAATGAAACGAGCTTCTCTACAGTTTCTTGAAGACATTCCCTGTAATGTTCACAATCATCAAACGGACTTTCTGTGGTAAGAGCATCAACAGCTGCACAAAACCACGTAGCATTAGTCCTCTCCCTAGTTCGCTTTCTTTTGAAGTTTGCTAACTGCATCTCTGATCCACCCTGCATTATGTCTTACTAAAGACGGCTGTTGTAAGATTGTTTATGAGTGCACTTGTGAATAGCTTAAATGTTTAACAAGCAGCATATGCGCAAATGTAAGTGAACGAAAACCTTTTAATAAAACAAGCTACTCTGAGTGCAAGTTTCAGGCTTGCAATACAAAGCCACAAAAATTGTTTTGAAGCAACCAGTTCATGCGGGAATGGACTTAGCTTGTGATGTGGTCCGACGTCGTCTCTTGTTTCCTACAGCGTGAATTAAGTCGTTAATTGTTGAAATCACGCAGTAAATCACAATTTCTTCCCGGGTTTCAGCACCAATATATTACGGACACACACCACCGTGATTCCAATACAACATTAGTTTATTTCTCTCCAAGGAACGTACATCATGGAATATAAAACGTTAATTCAAGGATAATCAATATTTCCAGAGTGTTTATAATTACAAATATCAACCCGCAACAGTTTCCTTCTCTGCCTTTTCCTACTGTCGAATTCCAGTCACCCATGGCTATAAAATTTTCATCTCCCTTCACTACCTGAATAATTTCTTTTATCTCATCATACGTTTCATCAATTTCTTCATCATCTGCAGAGCTAGTTGGCATATAAACTTGTACTACTGTAGTAGCCGATGGCTTCATGTCTATCTTGACCACAATAATGCGTTCACTATGCTGTTTGTAGTAGCTTAACCGCACTCCTATTTTTTTATTCATTATTAAACCTACTCCTGCATTACCACTATTTGATTTTGTATTTATAGCCCTGTATTCACCTGACCAAAAGTCTTGTTCCTCCTGCCACCGAACTTCACTAATTCCCAATTAAGGAATGTAAAACGCATCAATTCTAACCCCCCTCCCTCTCGTATTTTGAAACCTGGAAAAAGTATTAACATTTGTAGTCATCTCAAAGGTGTTGACTTGTGCCATTACTGCAACCAGGTCACCACCAGTACCTCCATTATTTAATGTAATTAGCAAGGTTTTATTTTTATGTTCATTCAAACAGAAATTCATGGACTAACATTTATAGGGTAGATAAATGAACAACATAGTATAAAACCAGCATAAGAAAAATAAAGATGATCTGCTGAGGGGCTATCATATTTTCAGTTTGTGCAAAATATAAAATGTATTTGTGTTAGGATCTTATCAATATGTACCTAAGAGGAAATGATGTTCAATTATTAATATTGGAACAAGTATGCTGTACACGTCTGCAGTAATTGGAAATCTGTATTATATTTGGAATGGTTGTGATGCATGTAGTAATTCTTGATAAAGGAGGTCAGTGACGTGAGGTAGTTGAGACGGGAGCAGGCAGAACATGCAGTGTTGTATTTTGGTCACTGTTCTCAGATGGGTAAGGTATTAAGAGCTTCAGCATATTATATTCCATCTGTGTGTGAATGTGTCCAATGTAGCAGCACCACATGCTAACGGTCATTTTAGTGCATCAGTTTGCAGCTTGCTAATGTGTATTTGTTTCAAATTAATACTGACTTTGGATACTGAACACTGGAGTTAGTCTGAATATAAATTCGTCAAAAATTATTAAATGTCAGGAATTTGTTCCTCTCAATGTCCTGGAGCACTGCACAAGGACACTGGCACATGTTCAATGCTGCCCACGCTTGCTCTGCGTCTTCTGACTGCTCTACTATTTCAAATAACATTTGTTATACTGTGTATAATATTAGCCTCTGTAGTTGTAGTGTACATCCCTTTCCTAATCATCTAGTTTAATATTTGATGTTTATTTGTCTTTTGAAATTTAGTCATTGTCTTTTCCTTAAGCTGGGCCTTTACAATTCACATATTTCTTAAGGGCACAATGCAAGGGTGCACAACCAGACCCCTACATTTGTAGTAGAGCCACTAAAGCAAAATGTTTTACTCCAGTGAAACTATATAGTTCCAGAGACCTCAAACACATATGATGTATATATGCAGACTGAAGTTCTTGAATGAAAAATTTTATGAATGGCATGAATTAAACATAGGTCTCCTGCTCATTAGGCAGATGTGTAAACCACTACATTAGACTAAAACAGTTGTTTTTCACCACTGCACTGACTATCCTAGCACAGTTCCCTCTTCAATCCAAATTCCCATTCATGCTGCAGCCCACTTGTTATTCTCCAAAAATTAACAGCATTGCAGAGGCTCTCCAACTACACTGGAATAGCACCTCAGGGTGGAACGGAATCTAATTTGTTACCATCCAAAACCAATAAATTTGAGGAATTTGTACTACCAAAATTATAATGTGAAATTAGGCAAGTATAACTATACTTGTATCCAAACAAAACCAATAGTTTCCACAACAACCTGACACCAGCCAGTGGCTGGAGGGCACACGGACTGCAAGCTCCAAGGCTGCCGTCTCCTCATCAGATCCTACCGCCACAGCAGGTAAACCCTCTTGTGTTCCAGTACTCTAAAGTAGTTGAAGAGAGAAAGAGAAAGAGAGAGAGAGAGAGAGAGAGAGAGAGAGAGAGAGAGAGAGAGAGAGAGAGAGAGAGAGAATCTTGGGAGAATCCACCTCATGATATCAGGGGTGCCACATCCTTCATCTCATCAGACTCAGAACCAATTTTGTCAATGTTCTTCCATTCCAAACAAAGGGAGAGGAACAAAAAATTGGTCACCAATAGAGGAAGCTAAAACAGCAGTTAGCAATGATGGACGCCATAATGAACAACATGACTCAAGACATTAAAATGTGCCTCCCATGAGTATGATCTTTTTTGGAGACAAAATATTTGTCATACAATTTGAGAGATCAGGATAAACTTGCAGGAACAATACTGCAACTGTTTTCTGTTCAAACTCTTCCTACCTCACTAGGAAGTTTCAAGTGTTTTGGAATTACAGTTTTAATATGCACACTAGCACTTGGGTAGAACAGTGTGCTTACTCACTGGCTCTCTTGTGCCCCTCTGGTTGCAACCTTTAGGTTGATGCACAGGACCTTGGATGGGGAATTCGCTACCATTATCCAGCCTCTTGCTTGCAAGTGTCCCATCTCCTGTCATGTCTTCCTTCCAGCCTACTGGTCACAACCAATGTAAGCTCAGAAATTACCAACAATCAGATTTTTTAGAAGTCTTTCCCATTTCCTTGGATACATGGTTCAAAAGAAATGATAATTTCTGACAATTCAAGTAGTCACACAGAACTGATTATCATATATTTGACAAAGTTACTTGTAAGGCTAATGCACATGGTACTACCAAACTATTGGTTCAAGTGGCTCTGAGCACAAGGTCCCCTGGACTTAGAACTACTTAAACGTAACTAACCTAACACACATCCATGCCTGAGGCAGGATTCGAACCTGTGACTGTAGCAGTCACCTGGGTCCGGACTGATGCACCTAGAATTGCTCGGCCACAGTGGCCAGCTAGCAAACTATTGCAAGGACATTATTCAAGCATTTCAAAGCCTTCTACAAGAACTGGATTTTGTTAACTTTGGTTCCTGGCTGAACATTGACTAGGTATTGAGGATACTCAAATGTCTGGCTTCAGCCATACTGACCAAATATAACAGAATCTCACTCAGCTATGAAATTTTCCATCAGATTGCCAGGGACTAGTGTTTTTGTACCCCACAAGGCATAATAACAATTATGGAAGATCAGTTTAGTATAAATAGCCATGACTAGGGGAGATCAGTGGGATACAAAGGTTTAAACATTGTTAACTCTTGACTGCTATGGATAGCATCTCTAACCACTACAGTTTTTGGACACACCCCTGTGACATGACGCAAACTCTTCTGTGTACCTTCCTATTCGACAGCAAGCTACATGTGCCATAAATCAGGCATTGTTGTTACAATTAATGTCATATTTTTGGGTATTGGGATGTCTCAAAGAAATACCACAGTGTTTGTGTGTCAGGTTTATGTTGAACATTACCATTTCTCCTGAACAGGAATGCTAGACCTCCTATACAATGTTTTCTATGCAAGATAGATGTGAGTGTTCAAGAATGCATCTGTGAATTCTCAGATGAAAACGTTGATAACAATGATAATGACCTTGACTGCAATTATTTAGTGATCACTACACTGATTCGGAGAAGGAAACTGAAAGTGAAGAAGATGTGCTAGATGACAACAATGGAGAAGTATCTTCTTCAGTAAGAACAGAAAGATGCTTTTGATGGAGAAAACTAACATAAGAACAGGGTAACTCAACACTGTCTTTTAGCTGCCTCGACTGCAACTGATTCTGCAAAGTCTCAGAGTAAACTTGCTGTTTTGGAAACATGAGCCTCAGATACAAAAATACTCTTTTGAAAAACGAACAAGGACAACAAAAGCTGATGTTTTTCAAAGTGGAAAACAAGATATCTATGTCAACAGTGCAGTTATCTGATTTGGTTGCAGAATTGTAAGAGGGTCTGCGTGGAATGCATCCAAGCTGAAAGTGAACAAAATTTGCTTCAGGACCACAGAAGAATACATAAAGTAATTACTTACTCCTTGATTTTCAAATTAAAAATTTGGCAAAATTTCTCCCTTGACAGAATTATAGAGTGGAATAACCAGTCTAATGCTGAAATGATGATTGAATTTGGAATCAGCTTTGAGTTTACCAATTTGTCTTAACTAAAACATGTTTCTCCATACACTTATGTTGCATATATCTAATACTCTCTGCCTGTTAATAATCTGTGAGTGAGTAGAGAGGTAAATATGTGCTATTATTTTAGTAATACACAAAATAAAAATAAATTGCAAATTTTGCTGTGTTTTGGTTTTCAAAATGTTTCAATTTCTTTAACAATGTTGTATTCAAAATTCCCATAAAGCCTTTTCCCAAGAAGTGTAACAAACAACAGGAAGCCATGAAATCATATATTCACCAAAAAAGTGGTTTTATACATAAGAAAATGAAAAGGCCATCTGACAGACCCCTGCACAGCAGTCATGTTCCTCTCAACTTCCATAGTAGCTAAGGGTTAATGTTATCTGCAAACCTATGAACTAATTCTGTGGAAGAAAGTCCCTTACCAGAATGATGAGTCAAGTGGTAACTGATTCAAGAGAGAGGGTAGAGTAGAGCAGATTTAGCAGTGCTGGTTTTGTACATCTTGCAGGTATACGGGGATTGTTGTTGGAAGTAAATCAGGCCTTGGTGGTTCACCCTGTCATAATTTTTGTTGATGAAGTCTTTCCCTCTCACATTCTTGATAATGAGTATCCTATGAGACTGTTTAGTGTCTACAAGAAAAAGGGTGTCTTGCCAAACAAGTCACAACCAATAATGGAAGTTAAGAGAAGTATTGTGGGGGAGGAGAAAAGTTTGAATGCAATACTTTGAACTACATGTGGCAATGACATAAGTATGCAGCCAGTTTTGTCACTGTTGTACTTCTTATCACACACACACAATCTTAAGGGTAAATTATTTGAGTGAACAACAAGCAGTATACAATTTCAGTGGTGGTAAAGTACAGCTGACAGCAAATGGTACCCTGTGTTGTTAAAGAACCTGCACCAAACCCGTATTTGGACTGAAGACAACAAGAACAAGATTTGAAAATTGTATTTTGAGACAAGATATTGTAACCAATCAATGAGCAGTCCTGATTGACACTTTGTTACAGATTATAGGCGACACATGCAGATTCCAAGTGAGCAAGGAAGGTGCCTCCACGTGTGCATTTTACTTACATGCTACATAGAAGAAAGTAAAATGCCGGCGCTCCCTGGAAACGTTGCCCAATGGGACAACAGCCAAACATTCCACCACCGGAAACCAATGCAATCAAAAGCCAAAAACAAAAACAGGTCCTCTTCAGGGCCAACCCTGATGATCATCAGCCTGAACGTCGAGTGAATCACCCAGAATAAGGAGGATGTAATATCGCAACTATGCCGATCAGAAAAGTGAGACGTACTGTGCCTGCAGGAAACGCATAGAGATGAAACAGCAAACAGACCCAATATCAAAGGAATGTGCTTGGCAGTAAAAGCACCTCCTAGAAGGTATGGGAGCGCAATATTTAGCAGACCCGAGATGCTGCTCTCTTCCACGAGTAAGACAACCACCAACACCATTGAAGTGTTAGCGATAGAGAGTGGATCATTTACAATATGCTCCATATATAAACCCCTGACCAGAACTTACACACTTCAACGCCAGAAAGCTTCAACAACCAAAGGACACACTTCGTTGTTGGCGACTTTAACAGCCACAGCACCACCTGGGGCTACGACGAGACAGACGCCAATGGTCAGATGCTAGAACAATGGGCTGAGGCAAATAACCTTTCACTTCTCCACGACCCCAAGCTCCCCGGCTCCTTCAACAGCAAAATTTGGAAGCGAGGTTACAATCCCAATATTTGCTTTGTCAGCCGGAACATCTATGACACCTGCTGCAAAAGAGCATATGATGCAATCCCAAAGACACAACATCGACCTATTGGAATCCAAGTCTACTCAACAATCAAAATAACCAAAATACCTCTCCGTAGGAGATTCAACTTTAAAAAGGCTAGGTGGTCAGAATATTCCCAAGTGCTGGATGAGGAATTAGCCAGTCTGACCCCAACACCAAATAATTACCTTACCTTTGTTGAGACTTTGTGACAGGTATCTAGACAATATATTCCTAGGGGTTGCAGACAACACTATATCCCAGGGCTCTCAAATGCCTCAAAGGACATCCTGGAGAAGTATCAAGTATTGTTTGCGGAAGACCCATTCAGTGACGAAACCATCACCTGTGGCACAGCTTTAATGTCAGCCCTCAGCGAGGCACGCGAGAAGAAGTGGATAGCAACCCTAGAAAGAATGGGTATGTCCCACAGTAGCAAAATAGCCTGATGGTGACCCAATGCTAAGCAAGGCCCCAGCCAACGTAACTCCAAACCAGGTGGCCAACCAACTCCTTCTAAACGGCAAGTTCAACTCCAAACGTCAGAAAACCAAAATCACACGCCTACTGCCAATGGAAAACACCAACTTCCAGAAACCATTTAGCATGAGAGAGTTGAACAATGGCATAAATACCATGAAGAATGGGAAAGCCGCTGGGTTTGATGATATTTGTGTGGAAAAGATTAAAAACTTCGGCCTTGGCACCAGGGACTGGATACTTGGACTTTTTAACGTGTGCCGTGAAACCTTTCAAATCCCGAAACTGTTGAGGAAGTCAAAAGTCTCCTTAAACCCAGGAAGGACCCAGAGTCTCCGAAGAGTTATCGACCCATAAACCTTCTCTGCCATCTGTTTAAGCTCTATGAAAGATTGATCCTCAACAGAATAGAGAAGATCGTTGACTCGAAGCTAATTCCACACCAAGCAGGTTTTAGACCTGGAAAGTCCTGTACCAGTCAAATTCTAGCATTGACGGAACATATCGAGGATGGGTTTCAGAATAAACTAATTACCGGGCTGGCACTAGTTGACCTAAGTTCCGCCTATGATACAGTACATCACTGGACACTACTGCATAAAATCTACGAGACCCTGAAAAACTACCACCTATTCAAGAGAATCGAATCCCTGCTCCAAAATAGACAGTTCTTCGTAATGCTTGAGGGGAAAAAGAGTCGATGGTGGAATCAGAAAAATGGGCCCGCCCAAGGGAGCGTGTTGGCGCCAATCCTATTCAACATATATACAAATGACCAACCAACTCCAGACAAAACCAAAACTTTTGTATATGCAGACGACCTGGCAATAAGAGTTCAAGGCAACAGGTTTGAAGCCATTGAGGAGAAACTAGAAACTGCCATTTCTATAATGTCAACCTACTACAAAAAGAATTCTCTAAAACCCAATCCCTCCAAAACTCAAGTGAGTGCATTCCATCTGAACTCGAGGCAGGCAAAGTACAGGCTCAATGTTACCTGGGATGGGACATTACTAGAACACACAGATACTCCCACCTACCTTGGCGTCATGCTGGACAGAACATTGACGTACAAATATCATTGCAAAAAATCACGCAAAAAAGTAGAAGCACGAAATTCCCTAATAAGAAATCTGTCCAACAGCAAATGGGGTGCCAAACCTACCATGGTCAGAACTTCAGCCCAAGCTTTGTGCTTCTCAGCTGCAGAATATGCCTGCCCAGTATGGTGCAGATCCGCCCACGCAAAAAAGGTAGATATTAGCTTGAATGAAACATGCAGGATAGTGACAGGCTGCATGAAACCAACTCCCATAGAAAATCTTTACAGGGCCGCAGGTTTCACAAACCCTGGCTCACATAGGAAAGCCCACGAACATACCGAGAAGCTAAAATAAACCTTTGATGCTCGTCATTCAATATTTGGCCTAGAGTGTGGCCCCAGCAGACTCAAATCCAGACACCGTTTCCTAAGTTGCACCTTAGATGAGCCCCCCATCCACTATCCACTAAGAGAGGACCCACCAAGTGGCGTCTCTGGTGATTGGAAAACCTGGAGAATGCTTAACCGCATCAGAACTGGGGTGGCTCCTGTGAAATCTAATCTGATCAAATGGGGTTTGTTGGACAAAAATGATAACAAATGAGACTGCGGCACTCAACAGCACATGGAACATCTCCTACAATGCCCAGCCTGCCCGCACAGATGCACCCTCGATGATCTATGGCTGGCTAAAGAAGAAGCATTGGACATTGCCCAATACTGGGCAAACAAATTGTAATTTCCGGACACAAAAAAGTAAAGTAAGTCCAAGTGAATACAGTGATAGGAAGAAATGAGACAAAATAGAAAAGTTATTACAATGATGAAAAAATTACAGCAAAATATTAGAAAAAAATTGCACTTAAATGAATTAATTCAATACATCTAATAATCAAACTCTTTTTATTAGATTTAGAAATAAAAAATATTGGTGTATTTGATGAGGTTACAACCTACGGGCATCTACACATCAAATTTTTACAAGAAAAAAAAATTCCATTTAAACCAGTTAATTAAATACAACTAATAATCAAACTATTTTTATTAGATTTAGAAATAAAAAATATCACTGTATTTGATGAGGTTAGAACCTACATTCATCTACATGTCAAATTTTTACACTAAGCACAGCGTTATACTATTCTACTACAGAGCGGCGAGTTATACCCTTGACTATAGTGACACAGCTGCAATGATGAATTTTAGCCTTTAAAAATTTAACTATACACAATATCTTCCCAAGCTTATCTAATGTAATGTAAGCCAATCTCTGTAATTTTAACAACTGAATGAATAGCACTGAATCACATGTCATGCAGAGGGATCAGGTAAAATGGCTAGTGTGGCTAGTGCTCTGTATGAAACGTGTTTTTTCATTACTATCGCACGTGTGTTTGTGAGCACGTGTGGGGTGGTGGGTTAGTTTATGATGTGGTTATCACATGTGATGAAACATGAAATAAATGGGCCAAACCCAGGAGTCAGCATCCAAACACATCAATAAAAAGAAGATGGATAAGGAATTGAAAGTGAACTAACCAAATGTTGTGATAGTTTTGCAACAGCAAACAGTTTGGGCCTGATGTTGAGCACTCTGAAGGAAACCAGCTCCAAAGTGTGAAGCACCAACTATTAAGTAATTTTAATCTGACTATAGGTGACAGAGATTTCTTATTCCATCTACATCACAAAATGAACTAGAATCCTTTGTCAGTAATCAAAACATGACATTCTGACCACACCTATACCTCCATCAATCTCCTGGGGTCTCGAAAACAACTCAGGATGACACTGGTAATGTAGATGGTTCTTCAGATTCAGACAGTCTATAATTGGTTGATATTTTGCAATATCAAGCTCATACAAAAGGGAGGCATAGAAAGAAGCAGGACTAGGAGGATATGACAGCAGAACAAATGCTCTCTACAGTTTTCTTTCTTTAAAGTGGACAAATAGGTTACCCGGTGTGAAAGATGTAACCAAAAGTCAATTGGGCTAGTGTAAAACATTATGGCAGGACACTTCCTATACTTATAAGTCATCTGTTAAACAGAAATAGAGGATAACACGGAATTCATAAGAGAGTGCCCATGCATTAACTTTATGAGACCTCTCCACAAAGTCACACACTTAGAAAAGGATTTTTTTTACTTTCTCAACTACACCCTCAACAATGAATGTACATCTTCCAGGTTACCAGGTCTGCACTTAAATTCCTTCATGCATCTGTTAAGCGTTGCTGTTCATGGGAGTTGATCCAAAGTCCGATGCTCAGGTTATCAAGATTAATGGATTGTATAGGCAACTAGTTTATTACAATTGCTGACTAGTAGTGTGCTCCAGACTACCATCAAGACTGTCAAAGAATCTGCAACATATGCTGTACCTGTGACATATGATATACATACAGAAAATATCAGGTATTAAAATGAAACCTTTTCTGAATCCAGCAGGTAACAGCAATAGCATATGTGTTTCCTTCAACAAACCACATCTGTTGAAATTGTACTGAATTGAGGGCACTGACAAGAGGCATTCTGCTATGTAATAAATTGGAAACTGGAAAGTTTCTCTATTGTAGTTTTTGTTAACACCAAAAAAGTGACTTCACAATAATGCACCAGATTACCAAAATGATCTTTAGTGTAAGTGGATGAGCAATGTAGAATGGACAGCAAAATGTATATTTTCAATACTAGCAGTTCAGACGTTTGAGTATGTTCTATCTAATGACACTACTGAAGTTCTTCAGTACATCAAAGACGTCTTGAACTCCAAACCTCCAAATGATAAATGTTCACCTCCATGTAGTGGATTTGAAATCAATATAATAAGTCCAGAGAATACTAAAAAAAGAGGTACTTGGATGTGTTCAACTAAGCTAGTTCGTGATGATGGATTGTTGCCTTTCCAAAAAGGTTTCGTTACGGCAATAAAATCTTTTTTTGATCTTTCCATAAACCAAAAAAAGTATGAATATCAATTATGGTTTAACTTCCAGCTTAAATCAAGATTATGTGTAATCAATCTGAGAAATAAAATTTTTTATAATAATTCTACACCATTTGAAGTAAGGATCCTACCCCCTGGCATAAGGAGATGTACCCTGTTCCTACTTGACAACTACACATCAGTAACCCATATCCTGTTCTTCTTCTTCTTCTTCTTCTTCTTCTTCTTCTTCATGGATGGATCACTTAGGACCTCACATAATCAACATTTGTTGGCCTTCCTTTTCGCCCAGTGTTCCTTCATAGACAACGAATGGGCTAGCTTTCATTGTGTAGACCATGTATGTTGGTTAGTTTTTCTCTCTCCTTCCTCAAAACCCCGTGTGTTTGTGATTTTTCTTATTTCATTTCTATCGTGTAGATTTGGAGACCCTAATTCTCTCTGGTCTTTTTCTGTCTGTTTGTACCAGTTCAGTCTTTGTAGTTTTGTTCTTTAAAGATGTATGGATTTTGTGCGTTAACCTATTTGAGTCAATTCTTTCTAAGTCCCCCACGAATTGGATTCTTCTCATGCGCATTGTGTCTGTTATTTTGGAGATATTTTTATATATTTCTGCATTGGATTTTGGATAATGCTCACCATCTTTATTTTATGTTCTTTCACTTCTAATTCCTCTTTTAGTGTTCTGTGTTGAAAGTTTAGTGTCTCAGATGCGTAGAGAGATTCGGGTTTAATTACTGTTGTGTAGTGTTGTATTTTGCAGTTCCACAAAAGACTCTTTTTGTTGTAAATGGTTTTTGTTAATTGAAATGCTGGCTCCATTTTCAGCACTCTTGATCTGACAGATTTCTTTTCATTACAATTTTCTGCAATCCATTCACCTAAGTATTTAAATTCTTTTACTCGAGGGATGGTTATTACCAATTTTGAGATCAGAAGCTGCATCTTTGATGTCAGTCATAAATTGTGTTTTGTCAAATGAAATTTCTAATCCTATTTTTGCTGCCTGCTCTTGTAATAATTCTAGCTGTTTCTGTGCATCGGTTATGTCTTGTGTGATCAGTGCCATGTCATCAGCAAATGCTAAACAGTCTAATTCTATGCTCTTACGTCTTGGTCCCAGTCTGTGTGCTGGTGCACCTGCTTTTCTCCATTCTCTAACAACTTTTTCAAGAGCACAATTGAAGAGCACTGGGGACAGTACACCCCCTTGTTGTACTCCTGTGTCTATTTCAAATTCTGTGCTCAATTCTCCCATAAATTTTACTTTGGATTTGGTCTCTGTGAGTGTTTCTTTTATGATGTTTGTTGTCTTTTGATCTAGTCCAAATTCTGCTAATACTTCAAAAAGAGATTCTCGGTCTATACTGTCATATACTTTTTTAAATTCGACAAACATTATGACATAAGTTTTGTTTGAAGTACTATGAAAATATTTCATTGAGTTTTTCAAGTTAAGGATTTGTTCTACACATGATTGATCTTTTCTGAACCCACCTTGGTATTTACCTAGTTTTGAATCCAGCTGAGGTTCTGCTTGGTTTAGTAGCGCTTTAGACAGAATTTTGTATGTTATTGACAATAAAGAGATTCCACGATAGTTGTTGGGGTCTGTTTTACTTCCTTTTTTGTACAAAGGATGCTGTCTTCCAATCTGTGGTGATTTTTTCAGTTTTCCAGATTTCTTGTATAATTTCTTTGAGTTTTGCAATAAGATTTTCTCCTGCATTTTTCCATAATTCTGCGATGATTTGGTCTTCTCCTGATGCTTTGTTATTTTTCAGTGACTGAATTATCTCTTTAATCTCCCGTAAACTTGGTGGCTTTGAGTCTGAGTTTTGTTGTGTGTGATGGAGCTCAAATTTTTCTGTAGGCTTTTCACAATTCAGTAATTTAGAAAAGTATTTTGCAAGAATTTCACAGTTCTCGGAGTTGGTATGGGCAATTTCCCCATGTTCATTTTTGAATTGGAGTGATGGAGAAGAGTACTTTGTTAATTTTTGTTTGAATACTCTGTAGAAATTTCGGGAACTGTTTTTCTTGAAATCATTTTCTATGTCTTGCAATTTTTTGTCTTTGTGTTGTTTATGGACTGTTCGTATTACTTTTGTGACTGTTTTCCTGGTATCTTTGAGATCTTCTAGGGTCTTTTGATTTTTGTTGCACAACTAATTTTGCCATGCCTGTTGTCTGAGATTTATCAGTGGGTCACAATCATCTGTCCACCATGGATGTTTATGTGTTCCTGCTTGCGGTGCTACAGTTTCAGCTGCTTTTAAAAGTCCTGCTTGCAGTTGTTGCCAATTTTGTGGTTTTAAATTTTGTGTTTCTTTTGTAAATTGTTCATTATCATTTATCTTTTGTACATCATATTTACGGTGTAGAGATTTCTTAGAGAATTCTGTTCTATTATTTTTGTCCTACATCAACTGATCAGATGGCACACCCAAATCCTATTGACAGCTAGGAGTAACTCTGTTATGCCTGACCTTCCTGGCTGTTCCAATAATTTGATCAATGCTTTTTATGATAGACCTGCATTTAATGCTGCTGCAAACATCTCAGCATGGAAATATTGACCTCTATTTCTACTCAGAGCATTCACATGTACTGAACACAATGTGGCCTATCAGTTCCATATACTTCAGTCACAGCTCAATCCACAAATTTCCACACAACATGAAGTCATTCCAAGTACCTGAGCTGGTTGATTAATACATAAACCTGGATAGTCTGCCTTCACATTTTGATTTTAAGAGTGAACTGAGTCTCCTTGAATATGATGTAAAAATTACAAGTCTTGGTTTAGGCCAGCTGACAACCTTGTTCCAGCAGACTCCCATGCACTCAACATCCGAATATCACATTGGCCCCATTAGCAGAGAGGAGATGGTTCACTTCACAATACACAGAATGGGAATCTGGCTATCTCTGAGTACTAAATTGGAGACCAGTCAGTTCTAACCTTGTTCAGAATGTGTACTCATGTTTTTCCTAGTATATGAATCATCTCCATTATGAAAGTATGGTGGAGGACAGATGTTTTCTGCATGTGTGATAAACACCTATTGTAAATTTTAAAGATCTTTATTCCTGGTGTTTAGTGAATGAAATCTGGAAACAAATTCTGTTCTATTGGAAAAATGATACTGAAATGATACTGACCAGTGGATAGCCATCTGATATATCTAAGTCTTTTACTAGAATCTTGATAGCACTCTGTTATGTAGTGTTGTGCTGCAAAAGAATATATTGGTGCAGCCAAGTAAAAATTTAGGCATTTTCCCTGACAAGTCAGCAAGCAGAGGAAACCAGGCCAAGCTGTAGTAATAAAGTGGAGTTTCAGTTTGCTGATACTGCCAATATTTCAGTTATTATGTCTGATTTACAGAACACATGGCTACATACCATATGAGCTCGGCAGTCAGACACCTACGCAGCAAAATATCTTAAGAGAGAGATGCCACCTTTCTGTTGACTGTGCATGATTAAGTAAGAAACTGTAACTTACATGCAACACCAGTATACTGACGCTACAAAATGTAGTACCCAGAGTGAGTGAAATGGAACATTGGGACATCACAGAGCATTCAGGAAAGCTGATCACATGGGCAAAGCAGGCCAGGTGTGTCTTTATAGGTTCACAGTAGCATGACAAACACGGAGCAGCCTTGCATAAAAAACTGCTGATTTCCATTGCAGCTACGTGTAGCCTGGATGGGGGACCTAAGTCAGTCTGCTGTCTTCTCATCTAGCTGGCTATGACATTCTGTGGGACAGCAAGACCCTTTGGTTAGCCTCTGATGCTGTTGGTGCAGCACGTCATCGATCAACATCTTAATGACCATCTTGCAGTTCACACAGAAGGGCCTGCCAGGGGTTGACTTAACAGCATTCACATTATTTCTGTACTGTTCCACTCTTTAACAACACACAGGGAAGATGAACACTTAAATCTTTCTGTGCGGGCTCCGATCTCTCTTAATTTATTACATTGGCTTCCCACAACCTTATTGTCTGTGACCATTTCAATTTAAGTTGTTCGTGACTGTAATGTCTAGATATATAGTAGAACTGACAATCTGTAGAGTTATGTGATTTATCATGTATCGAAATTTAATGGATTTCTTTTAATACTCATAAGGATGACCTCAAGCTTTACATTTCTTGGGTCATATTGCCACTCTTTGCATCATACAAATATTTTGCTTATATCATTTTGAAATTGATTTTAGTACTATGATGTATTTCTTACTCAGTAAATGACAGCATCATCTGCAAACAGTTTTAAGGGGGCTACTCAGACTGTCTCCTCCTAAACCATTTATACAGATTAGGAACAATAGAGTGCCTATTACACTTCGTTGGGGAATGCTGATTACCACTTGTGACATTCTGACAGGAAATTACGAATCCACCTGTACAACTGCAACACACTCCAATGCATGCAATTTGATTAGAAGCTGCTTGTAAGGAACATTATCGAAAGCCTTTTGGAATTCTATAAATAAGGAATCAATTTGAAATTCCCTGTTGATGGCACTCGCTACTTGGAAGAAAACTGTCTAATGGCAGATTTTCAGCACTGGTTCAGAAATTATTTTTCTTATGAAAGCCAACTAGCTCTTCATAATCACAAAGTAATTCACAATGTTGGAACACAGTATATGTTCCAAAACCCTACTACAAACAGAAGTCGGTGATATGGGTTAGTAATTCATTTGGTTACCATTATTTCACTTCTTGATTAGTGGTGTTATTGAGCAACTTTCATCCAGCAACTGGCTGTGTATGAGTGTGAAGTATGGAGCTATTATGTCAGCATACTCAAAGTGATTTCATTAATTGGACAGGAGGACTTGTCATTACTAAGCGATTTCAGCTGCTTCGCTAAACTGACGGTACCTACTTCTAAGTTACGCATATTGGAAGCAGTCCTTGATTGAAATTCTGCTGTATTTAATTAGTTTTCATTACTGAAAGACTTTCAGAGTGCACACTGAGTCTTGGCAGACCATTTGGAGGGCTCCACTGTGACTGCTGCTGCCTTCCACCCAGTATGTTTGCAAGCTCATTTCCATTATGCTTTATCAGGGCCTGGGGATAGTAGAGTGGTGTGGTTGCCTCTAGTGAGAGATGGAGGGGGGGGGGGGGGGGGGGAGTGCAGTTAGTGGAAATGATGCTCTTCCTTTCCATTACCGCATAAAGTTTGAGGTAGGCTTCGGGGGCAAAGTTGGCCGGAACCTGGTGAATAACACTTTTGCACAGCTCTGCAGTCTTCTAAGAACCAAGCTTTAGTAATTCAGAATCTGGTTTAATTTACTCAAGTTACTAGATAGAAATGATTCAGGATGAAGTGCAGGACTGTGTAATTTATTTGATCTGTTTCAGAGTAAACACTAGTTGTGAACTCTGCTTTGTTTGTGTGAAGCAGTTACAATTTCGGACTTTGACCTAACTTAACGTTCAAGCTGTTAACATCACTGTTTATTAGGAAATGGCAGAAATTAAATTATACATGTATTTAATTCAGATGTTAATGATATTTCCTTGTTTGAGCTATGACTGTAGAGTCCATCCAGTAAGTGGTTTTTTAATTCGATACCCACCTCATCTAAAGCGATCTAACAGCATTTCCATGTCCATCACCCTCACTGGTATACAGAGAATGGACTGATCATGTAAATTCTAAGAAGTCATTGCTCATTCAAAACATTTGCAATGTGCATCATCTTACTGCCACATATTTGTGAATTTTATGTAGATTCATTTTAAGCACGTCATGTATGCAGATCTTTTTGCATACATTCCAATGATACCATGCAGGACTATATAGGTGCAGTATTTTAGATTTCGTCATCTATCAAGTGACAGATCTGGATGATTGACTAATCTCACCCTGTAACACTAACCAAAACGGCCTTGCTGTTTTGGTACTGCGAACGGCTGAAAGCAAGGGGAAACTACAGCCGTAATTTTTCACGAGGGCCTGCAGCTTTACTGTATGATTAAATGGTGATGGCGTCCTCTTGGGTAAAATATTCCGGAGGTAAAATAGTCCCCCATTCGGATTTCCGGGGGGGGGGGGGGGGGGGCTACTCAAGAGGACATCGTTATCAAGAGAAAGAAAACTGGTGTTCTGCGGATCGGAGTGTGGAATGTCAAATCCCTTAATCGGGCAGGTAGGTTAGAATATTTAAAAAGGGAAATGGATAGGTTAAAGTTAGGTATAGTGGAAATTAGTGAAGTTCGGTGGCAGGAGTAACAAGACTTTTGATCAGGTGAATACAAGGTAATAAATACAAAATCAAATAGGGGTAATGCAGGAGTAGGTTTAATAATGAATAAAAAAATAGGAGTGTGGGTAAGCTACTACAAACAGCATAGTAAACGCATTATTGTGGCCAAGATAGACATGAAGCCCACACCTACTACAGTAGTACAAGTTTATATACCAACTAGCTCTGCAGATGATGAAGAAATTGATGAAATGTGTGATGAGATAAAAGAAATTATTCAGGTAGTGAAGGGAGATGAAAATTTAATAGTCATGGGTGACTGGAATTCGACAGTAGGAAGAGGGAGAGAAGAAAACATAGTAGGTGAATATGGATTGGGGGTAAGAAATGAAAGAGGAAGCCGCCTGGTAGAATTTTGCACAGAGCACAACTTAATCATAGTGAACACTTGGTTCAAGAATCATAAAAGAAGGCTGTATACATGGAAGAAGCCTGGAGATACTGACAGGTTTCAGATAGATTATACACTCCTGGAAATGGAAAAAAGAACAGATTGACACCGCATGTCAGACACACCATACTTGCTCCGGACACTGCGAGAGGGCTGTACAAGCAATGATCAGACGCACGGCACAGCGGACATACCAGAAACTGCGGTGTTGGCCGTCGAATGGCGCTAGCTGCGCAGCATTTGTGCACCGCCGCCGTCAGTGTCAGCCAGTTTGCGGTGGCATATGGACCTCCATCGTAGTCTTTAACACTGGTAGCATGCCGCGACAGCGTGGACGTGAACCGTATGTGCAGTTGACGGACTTTGAGCGAGGGCGTATAGTGGGCATGCGGGAGGCCGGGTGGACATACCGCCAAATTGCTCAACACGTGGGGCGTGAGGTCTCCACAGTACATCGATGTTGTCACCAGTGGTCGGCGGAAGGTGCACGTGCCCGTCGACCTGGGACCGGACCGCAGCGACGCACGGATGCACGCCAAGACCGTAGGATCCTTCGCAGTGCCGTAGGGGACCGCACCGCCACTTCCCAGCAAATTAGGGACACTGTTGCACCTGGGGTATCGGCGAGGACCATTCGCAACCGTCTCCATGAAGCTGGGCTACGGTCCCGCACACAGTTAGGCCGTCTTCCGCTCACGCCCCAACATCGTGCAGCCCGCCTCCAGTGGTGTCGCGACAGGCGTGAATGGAGGGACGAATGGAGACGTGTCGTCTTCAGCGATGAGAGTCGCTTCTGCCTTGGTGCCAATGATGGTCGTATGCGTGTTTGGCGCTGTGCAGGTGAGCACCACAATCAGGACTGCATACGACCGAGGCACACAGGGCCAACACCCGGCATCATGGTGTGGGGAGCTATCTCCTACACTGGCCGTACACCACTGGTGATCGTCGAGGGGACACTGAATGGTGCACGGTACATCCAAACCGTCATCGAACCCATCGTTCTACCATTCCTAGACCGGCAAGGGAACTTGCTGTTCCAACAGGACAATGCACGTCCGCATGTATCCCGTGCCACCCAACGTGCTCTAGAAGGTGTAAGTCAACTACCCTGGCCAGCAAGATCTCCGGATCTGTCTCCCATTGAGCATGTTTGGGACTGGATGAAGCGTCGTCTCACACGGTCTGCACGTCCAGCACGAACGCTGGTCCAACTGAGGCGCCAGGTGGAAATGGCATGGCAAGCCGTTCCACAGGACTACATCCAGCATCTCTACGATCGTCTCCATGGGAGAATAGCAGCCTGCATTGCTGCGAAAGGTGGATATACACTGTACTAGTGCTGACATTGTGCATGCTCTGTTGCCTGTGTCTATGTGCCTGTGGTTCTGTCAGTGTGATCATGTGATGTATCTGACCCCAGGAATGTGTCAATAAAGTTTCCCCTTCCTGGGACAATGAATTCACGGTGTTCTTATTTCAATTTCCAGGAGTGTATAATGGTAAGACAGAGATTTAGGAAGCAGGTTTTAAATTGTAGGACATTTCCAGGGGAAGATGTGGACTCTGACCACAATCTATTGGTTATGAACTGTAGACTAAAACTGAAGAAACTGCAAAATGGTAAGAATTTAAGGAGATGGGACCTGGATAAACTAACTAAACCAGAGGTTGTAGAGAGTTTTAGGGAGGGCATAAGGGTACAATTGACACAAATGGGGGAAGGAAATACAGTAGAAGAAGGATGGGTAGCTTTGAGGAATGAAATGGTGAAGGCAACAGAGGATCAAGTAGGTAAAAAGATGAGAGCTAGTAGAAATCTTTGGGTAACAGAAGAGATATTGAATTTAATTGATGAAAGGAGAAAATACAAAAATGCAGCATTTTAAGCAGGCAAAAAGGAATACAAACGTCTCAAAAATGAGATAGACAGGAAGTGCAAAATGGCTAAGCAGGTATGGCCACAGGACAAATGTATGGATGTAGAGGCTTATCTCATGAAGGGTAAGATAGATACAGCCTACAGGAAAATTAGAGAGACCTTTGGAGAAAGGAGAAACACTTGCACGAATATCAAGAGCTCAGATGGAAACCCAGTTCTATGCAAAGAAGGGAAAGTAGAAAGGTGGAAGGAGTATATAGACGGTCTATACAGGGGCGATGTTCTTGAGGACAATATTATGTAAATGGAAGAGGATGTAGATAAAGATGAAATGGTAGATATGATACTGCATGGTTTGACAGAGCACTGAATGACCTAAGTTGAAACAAGGCCCCGGGTGTAGACAACATTCCATTAGAACTACTGACAGCCTTGGGAGAGCCAGCCTTGACAAAACTCTACCATCTGGTGAGCAAGATGTATGAGACACGCGAAATACCATCAGATTTCAAGAAGAATATAATAATTCCAATCCCAAAGAAAGCAGGTGTTGACAGATGTGAAAACTACTGAACTATCAGTTTAATAAGTCACAGCTCCAAAATACTAATGCGAATTCTTTACAGATGAATGGAAAAACTGGTAGAAACTGACCTCTGGGAAGATCAATTTGGATTCCGTAGAAATGTTGGAAAACGTGAGGCAATACTGACCCTACGACTTATCTTAGAAGAAAGAGTAAGGAAAGGTAAACCTATGTTTCTAGCATTTGTTGACTTAGAGAAAGATTTTGACAATGTTGACTGGAATACTCTCTTTCAAATTCTGAAGGTGGCAGGGGTAAAATACAGGGAGCGAAAGGCTATTTACAATTTGTACAGAAACCAGATGGCAGTTACAAGAGTCAAGGGACATGAAAGGGAAGCAGTGGTTGGGAAGGGAGTGAGGCAGGGTTGTAGCCTTTCCCCGATGTTATTCAATCTGTATATTGAGCAAGCAGTAAAGGAAACAATAGATAAGTTTGGAGTACATATTAAAATCCATTGAGAAGAAATAAAAACTTTGAGGTTCGCTGATGACAGCAAAGGACTTGGAAGAGCAGTTGAACGGAATGGACATTATCTTGAAAGGTAGGTATAAGATGAACATCAACAAAAGCAAAACGAGGATAATGGAATGTAGTCGAATTAAGTCGGGTGATGCTGTGGGAATTAGATTAGGAAATGAGACACTTAAAGTAGTAAAGGAATTTTGCTATTTGGGTATCAAAATAACTGATGATGTTCGAAGTAGAGAGGATATAAAATGTAGACTGGAAATGGCAAGGAAAGCATTTCTGAAGAAGAGAAATTTGTTAATATCAAGTATTGATTTAAGTGTCAGGAAGTCATTTCTGAAAGTATTTGTATGGAGTGTAGCCATGTATGGAAGTGAAACATGGACGATAAATAGTTTAGACAAGAAGAGAACAGAAGCTTTCGAAATGTGGTGTTACAGAAGAATGCTGAAGATTAGATGGGTGGATCACATAACTAATGATGAGGTACTGAATAGAATTGAGGAGAAGAGGAGTTTGTGGCACAACTTGACTAGAAGAAGGGATTGGTAGGTAGGACATGTTCTGAGGCATCAAGGGATCACCAATTTAGTACTGAAGGACAGCATGGAGGGTGAAAATCGTAGAGGGAAACCAAGAGATGAAAACACTAATCAGATTCAGAAGGATGTAGGCTGCAGTAGGTACTGGGAGATGAAGAGGCTTGCACAGGATAGAGTAGCATGGAGAGCTGCATGAAACCAGTCTCAGGACTGAAGACCACAACAACAACATCAAGTGATAATGGACAAAAGTGGATCAAAATTCTGTGTGTCCAAGTGTTAGTACCAGCAGTATGACCGTAGTGTATGTTTTCAAACTTAGTAACTGGGGTCATAGCAGACACGTGACTATACCCTATCGCATGTTAAATTATGCAGCCATAATTTGTACGTCATCTTGTGATAGTGGGGGAAACATTGTGGCCATGTGTGCATCTGTAGAGCTTAAGCTACTTCTGTGTCTGCATCTCCTTGAGGATTAGTTTGCGATAAGCATGCAACAGTTTATTTACTTCAGATTATTATTTCTGGAAGGTGAATGAGTGACTACATTCTTCCAGCCACTCTTTTATTGTGGTTACCATTCAGTTGTTCAATGAAAAAGAGGAGAGTGCAAGAAAAAATTGGAACAAATTCCTTAGTAATTGTGTTCTGTGTGAACTGGTCATATCTTTAAGTACTGCAGACCTGAGTGTTACTGAACACCAAAAACACAAAAGTTAATCAAAACTAGATCCCAAGGTTAATAGCCATGATCAGTCAAACCAGACGTAAGTGCTAGGCATAAAAGTGTTCAAACCAGTGCATGATAAATGAAAGATAAGACATGAAAGTAAGCAATGTTTCACAGATTAAGCTTTCACGGAATATATCCAGTAACTAAGGCACTGTTTCAACATGTCAGCTGTGCATGACTGACAGGTCTGGTGATGTTACACAGCCAGAGACGATGACACCGCTGCTTGCCTTGGTTCCAGGTAGATGCATCCTGCCACTGTCCCCACCAAAGTCAGCTGCCTATAGTGTAGAAACATCAATGTTTGTAATTTATCAACAATACCAGTTTGGTGTCTTAATACTGTTTTACTAATGCCCACAGGCATGAGACCAGAATTCACTCACCAAACCTAATGTGACTGTTGGACAGCCTGCTGAATGCAGTCAGCCCTCAGAGGCCACCCAGCATAATAACGTCCCACCCCACTGGCATTGCATCTGGTAATGGAAGTCATCTGGCATCAGAGATAACTTCTGCCTCACTTTGCAATCCACTGCTAAACTTTAGTGAGTGATTCTTGGTTTTGAATACTTTTTCTGTGTTACAGGCACAATTAGTCCATAGGACGTTCACTGTAGCTTAAAAGTCCCTTTGCTGAAGCATCTTGAGCCTGCAGACCTTTCACATTTCATGAGCAACTGTAAAGAATGCATTCAGTTATATGTCAATGCTGCAGTTTGGCAACTTGTGCCCAGACAAACACAATAACAATGCCAGCTACACTGTATCATGGCCAGACATGATTCGGAGCACTGCTGCACTCCATAACCACAAACTTCCATGAATGCTACACATAAAGTTTAATCTTAGTCTCTGGTTGTTTATTTACTGTGGTGACCCAGCATTTTTTGTATTATCAAATGGAGATTGCACAAACAATGGAGACATGAGCAGCACTGGTGCACAAAGTGGTCAAACTTTTCAAATGCAACAGTTTTCAGCAACTCTATTATGGTGATGTAACACTGCATTACATGAGCTCTTTGGAACTTGGGAAGCTTTTAGTCAGTGTGAACAAGCTGAGGTGGTAGAGGTAAAAGACACATAGAATATCTATATCCCTCCTACAGACTCTACTGCAGCTAATTTGGTGCCTCCTTTTTTGTGCAAATTCACTTAGGATGCGTTAGTATTTATTAGCAATTTGTACCTCACAGTACATGACGTAAAACATCGTGTCTCCATTCAACCGTAATTAAGCAAACTGGTCAGATGAGACATGCTTGTGTACGGCTAACTTAAGGGCAGCTTTCGGTCATCTGAACAGTGTATAAAGGGGCTTTACCAATTGTTTTGAAACAAAACAGCTCGACACTTTTTAGAGAAAAGCTAAATGGCTTGTTGCAGAAATTTAGTCAATCTGTAGAAGCATTTTCAGACACAATTACGGAGGTCAGCCCACAGCCCTATGTGTCAAGGCAAAACACGGAAATTTATAGACTTATTCTGCTTAAGGCTAGATGCTGTTTATGTTTTTTAAGACCACCTATGGAATACATCGAGACTACATGATAAAGGTCATGTCGAGCAGGAGACAATGATGTAGTGTCATTGGCATCAACAAGACTCAGTTTCACTGTTGGATTAAGAAATTTTTGGAGCATATGGAAGTATTGCTACTTGTTGGTGATGGGTATTGCATAGTCATGGTCCTAGATTTTCTGGTTATGTGGCAACATTCTAGCTGCAAAGAACCACTGCTAGTGTGACACTGTTGCAAGTTTCACATGTAATGAAACTGGTACCGTATAAACTGCAGACATGTTGACTTTGGTTCAGTTTGCATGGTATGATACCAAGAGGTACAGAAATGATTGACTTGGTAGGTCAAGGCCCTCACTCACTAAGACTGATGGTGTTTGCAGTGGAGCCGTTGGAATCCTCTAAAGAGATGAATACATTGTATGTAGTATTTTGTGCATGGTAGTGTGGTAAGTGTAAGAGAGATAGATGTAGATTATATAGTTCTGATACATCCTGCACTATGACAATTTAGGTATGTCGAATGGAGACCATCATTCCACACCAACTGTCAATCCATCTACATCACAAGGGGAGTTGAGTCACTTTGTGGAAAAGAACAGAAGAGTGATAAGATGCACTGGTGCAATTTAGACTTTTTTTTTATCCTGTAATAACACTAACAATGCAACATATGATACCAGTGGATAGTATTGGTCTACTTCACAGGAAACCATACAGAATCACAAAAGATCTACAAACAATAAAGGAAGAACTACTACATCAACTGGTTGCTTATGGCATTATTGAATGTAATGATGATCCGTGGGATACAGCTGTTTTAATTGTTGCCCAAAAATTCATCAGACGGAACAATAAATAATAGGTTTTCATGAAACTACAGATAGCTGAATGTAAGAACTACCACTGATGCATATCCTGTAACAAATATAATGGAGACTCTGGACAATTTGGGTCTGTGTACATACTATTTAACGATGGGGTTGAAAAGTTGTTATCACCAGTAGCTAGTAGTTCCTGAAGACTGGCCAAATACTGCACTCAGTGTCCCATGGAATTGCTCTCAATATCGCAGGATGCCATTCGGCTTCAACAATATGTGAGCTACTTTCAGAAGGCTATCAGAATTACATTGTCAAGACAAGCCATCCATTTCTCTGGTTTTACAGCACTCTATTTCCTAAGGATATGGAAGAGCATGTATAGCTCTTAGAGTAGGTATTCAAAAGACTGTATAGCAATTTTAACACTAAGTGTTGATGAACGTCACTTTGCAGCAGCAGAGGTTCAGTTTCTGGGTTACATAAATTAATCATGAGAGGGTGAAGACTGAGCCAGATTTAATTTCTACTGTACATATCACCTTGTCCACTTCGAAAACAAAGCTGTTCCATCATTTATAGGAAGCATTTTGCCACAGTTACTGAGATATTATATTATTCTTTAAGGAATGGGGCAAAAATTCAGTGTTCTACTGACTGCCAGGCCATGTTTGAGAATTTAAAATGAGCATTAACAACAACCCAATCATTGGTGTTTCCAACTTTAAAAAGTAATTTGATCATGTGACACAAGTTATTTGGCTGTCAGGTGGATTCTTAACCAGCGCATGGAAGGCAAGGAACACTCAGTGGCATAAGCATTGAGGCAGTTCAATAAAGCACAATGGAATTATTCAAGAATTGGAGAGGCTGTCCATTATTGGGTGATCAAAAAGTCAGTATAAATTTGAAAAGTTAATAAACCATGGAATAATGTAGATAAAGAGGTAAAAATTGACACACATTCTTGGAACGATATGGGGTTTTATTAGAACCACCCCATATTGCTAGACAAGTGAAAGATCTCTTGCAGGCGTCGTTTGGTGATGATGTGTGCTCAGCCACCACTTTCGTCATACTTGGCCTCCTAGGTCCCCAGACCTCAGTCCGTGTGGTTATTGGCTTTGGAGTTAGCTGAAGTCGCAAGTGTATCAAGATCGACCAACATCTCTAGGGATGCTGAAAGACAACATCCAATGCAAATGCCTCACCATAACTCCGGACATGCTTTACAGCGCTGTTCACAACATCATTCATCAACTACAGCTATTGTTGAGGAAAGATGGTGGACATATTGAGCATTTCCTGTAAAGAACATCATCTTTGCTTTGTCTTACTTTGTTATGCTACTTATTGCTATTCTGATCAAATGAAACGCCATCTGTCGGACATTTTTTTAACTTTTGTATTTTTATTTTTTTTTTTTTTTTTTGTTCTAATAAAACCCCATGTCATTCCAAGCATGTGGGTCAATTTGTACCTCTCTATCTACATTATTCTTATTCAATTTTCAAATTTATACTGAATTTTTGATCACCCGGTATATGGTATTACATACCTACATTGTTACCTGCAGGGAAGAAAATTTAATGTTGTGGCAGACCTTGCTGTGCTAAAGAGGTTGCTAGGAGTAAAACACTCTTCAACATGAGCAAGTAGAAAGGTTCAGGTACTGTGAGCAATGGATAAGAGCACTGCTGAGTGTCAAGAAGCATGGTCTGCTGACACTGACTGCCAACTTTGTGTGTCGCAGACTGTGGTTGTGCCCTAAAGGCTTGCTGACTGTGGACTACACATGGTGGTATCGGTAGCTTTCAAAGAAAGTACTAAGACAATGTTTCAGCATGGCATGGAGCTCGGAGAGCAACTGATTGATCAGTAGCCCAAAAATTTTGGCAGTGGACCATGAGCAGGACTTTGAGTAATAGATTAGAAACTGAATACTGTGTGCACAACATGCCAATCTCAGACCTCAACTACTAAGGTGGTTGGAAGCATCCAAACCATTTGAAAAGTGGGGATGGCTGTTGCCAGACCATTCAATGCAATACCAGGACGCTACTAAAATTTCATGTTGCTGACAACAACCACAGATCAGAGTACCAATTATATAGCTGATATAATAGGAAAGTTATCATAGTTGCTATGCATTCACAAGTTTAGGACTAGACCTTCCCTACCAATGGAAGAAGACAGCACATTCATCATAAAACTGCCAAATTTAAATTTATATATGAACACCAACCAAATAATAGAGGCATGACTCCCATGTGCTGTATCAGCATATAACTGTAAAAAATTCAGCAGTATTGTGCTCACACGCTATGAGATAGTATATGGCATGAAGATGCTTTCACCTTTTGAGATAGTAAAACCTCTATTTGGGAAAAATGTGGGCTCAGTGCAATATTTTTGGAAACAACTTTTCTAGAAATCATGAAAGAAAGTGATTACAAAGCTGCTCAAGCATGAGGAACAGAGGGTAGTAGGTCAGTATGTTCCATCAGCATAAAGTTGGACATTGGGTTCAGTTGACAAATCCCTATAAGTGGTATCACCTGTCAATTTAAATTATGAAGAAAAGCCCTAATGTGGTGTACTGTGTGTGTTATAGGGCATCACATACTGGCCAATACTATGACTGTCATAGTGACTTATATATGCACATTTTTGCAAAGGGGAAAAAACTGACAGCAATTCCTTTTTGACAGATAGCTTATCTCCGTAGTATCTAGGATGGGGATCATAGTTCTGTTGGTTCCACACTTCAATAGGTGAAGAGTAGTGGATGTACTACTGGTTCAGCTGATTCAAGCAGGAGTACTATTTGACAGACAAATTGACATCAACTTTACTAGTAACAAGTGGAGGTTGAGAGTGTGGCTTCTTCTAACTTTCGTATTCTATTTATTACTTCCCACAGACAGATAGGTACAAAATTTACTCAATGCCCATAGTATTGCACCTGTTGAAATTAAATGAACAATTTCAAATTTATCAAACTCTAGAACTAGGGGTCGTTACCGGCTCTCCAATTAGCTTGTAAAGAAAAGAATAGATTTGATAGGCAGACCATTGTCTTCCATATTTAACAAATGTTTAGAAATTTTAAGGGAATTAAGACACACTGCAAACTTTAAAGTTCTTCCAGTATTCAAAAACGGTGATAAATATCTATTGTATTTACCCAAGTATAAAACAACCCTGATTAGAAGACGGCCCCATTTTCCAAGGGATTTCTTTAGTGAACATTATTTTTAATATATTGTGATTAATCACAATCATAAACTGTTATAGTATCTGCCTACAAAGTTAACATAATATCCATTCTAAATTTATGCCATTTATTGATTGTTTACATTTTGATGGTGTAAGGAGAAATAGAATTAAAAAAATAAAAACGGTTTACATTAATTTGCAGACCATTTTCTTTTCCACATTTTTCAGTTACCAACCCTGTCATCTGTGGTATCATCATTTTTTAATCATCATCATCTTTTTCTTCTTCTTCTACTTCTTCTTTTTCTTTTTCTTCTTCACTGCACAGCTGTGAACTTTATACCTTCATTGTCTTAGATATTTTGCTGTTTCATCCAAACATTTTGCAATTTCTGAGATTGTGATTACTGTGGGATATCAGAATACAACTGTTTTGATGGATATACATAAAGGATATCGCTCCTACACCGCCATGAGACTGCTGGCTCCATACATAGCGTCTGCCCACTGCTCTCTCAGGGGCTGCATATATCCAGCATCTGATACACCTCGTTTTGTTCCTGTCATAAATCACGGTGACCGTCAACTACACAGCAGCATGAGACACTTCCATATGCCACTGGTCCCCATCTAGACTTTTACTATCTCCTGTGGAAATGAAGACTTTTCTTGGGTATTTGTTCAATTCTGATTACAAATGGATTCATACCAACTGCAATTTAAACATGGTATATGTTTCTAAAAAGCCAAAGCACACAGGATAGGTCCTTATGGTTGGCCAACAACATGATGTAATTTGCTGCCTGCTCACTATTCACCTGCCTGTAATCAAGTTCACAGCTAAGCTGGTAGCACTGTTCCCCTCCAACCCTCCTGTAGCGCTCTGCCTCAGCAACAGTGAAACACTTACTGCAATATCTTCTAAGGTGCAAGTCATATGTTACGGCAACAGGTAATATATAAAGTGATTCAGTCCAGTTCTTGAACTTGAGCTCTACCATTACCATCTCCACAACAGATCTTGCCACTGTAATTCATACTTATTTCGTTTGTTAGAGATTTCATTCTGGATAAATTTTCCTTCTTGTTTTATCAATATGTCAGCATCATGCTCTAAAGCTGATTGAAAACTACTGACATTTTTATCCAGTATTCAAATACGTGAACAGTGACCAAAATACTCATTTGAAATGCACTTAGGAAATCATTACAATCTCTTGTAATCAAAGTACTGATCTGGGTTCTTCATCAAGTAATGTTTTCTGAAGGACAATATTTTCACTTCGAACACACAGTATTCATATGTGTATGAGTACTCTTGTTGTATTTTAACAGGTTTGCAATAAGAGTTTGTGAAATGATAGAATATAGTGATGCTTCCTCCTGTGTGTCACAAAATTGTCAAATTTTACACAGAATAATAGATTTCTGTAGTAGCTGTTTCACAGTTTCTGCCATTTCATTTACACTGGCACCACGTGAGTCAAATATCATGTGACTAATCGTGCCTCATCAATATTGTATCAAGTACTTCAGCATATCGGAAAATCTTGGGCCAGTTTGAAGTCGAGCGTCGTTTGTCCACCTCTGCCTTCTGGATCCTTCGGAATAAATTCTCATGTGACCTCAATAGCCAAAACTTCACCTGCAAATGTAAGACAACTGCTATATACTCTGCTAAACAATGTAAAAATGTTAGCCTCAGCAGCAATAGCTTAATCAGTGAATATAAGACACCCCCGTATTCTTTGAATGACAAATTGGGAAAACGCTCTTCTCATAGTTGGGTAAATACAGTATATCTAAGTTATCACCCAATCTCAATCATACCAATATTGTCTAAGGTATCTGAATCACATATGTATACCCAGTTAGTTGTTTTATGCAATCTAAGCAAAGCATTTGACTGCATTCCTTTAGACATTCAGACAGCAAAACTAGGATTTTATGGGGTAATGAAGCATTAGCACTGACACGTTCATATCTTCACAACAGAAGGCAGTCTGTCGCAGTTAAAAATAAACACTCCCCTGTAAGTGTTCCACAGGATTCATGGCCTGGACCATTCTTCCTCATCATTGCTGTCAATGACCCTCCTTTCTAAATAAATAGTACTCCCATATGCAAGGCTGATGATGCGACACTGCTCGCCATGTCAGAACATCTCAGCCTTGGATAACAGTAAACAAGTCTGACTCAAATCTGCCATCCACTGGTTCTCATCAAATAAATTAATCTCTAATACAAATAAAACCGAACACCTTCTTTTAGGATTGCCCAAAACCACAGAAAACAAATCTGTAAAATTGTTAGGAATGCATATTGATTCTACACGTAACTAGGAAGAACATGTATGTCAGGTATGCAAGAAAGATGTCAAGGGTCTCCTATGTGCTTTGGAAACTTACAGACATGATTAGTGAGGACTTAATGTACTTTGGACTCTTGCAATCACATATTACTTATGGCCTTGTCATTTGGGGAGACACCACCTACACTAACAATATTCTGAGACTACAGAAGAGAACGTTACGCATAATGTGCAAAGCAGGTTCCAGGGAGTACTGTCTCCTCAATTTGCCAGGCTCAGACTATTGACTGTAGTCAACTTGTACATATACATGTACATGTAAAAACCAGAGGCATGAAAGGTCCTTCCAGGAAAGAAATTCATGCTACAACACTAGAAAGGAGGAAGATTATGACATACCAAGATAGAGATTAACAACACCTTACAACTCACACAAGGTGAATACTTTAAAATTCTTCAGTTAATATCACAAACTGATCAGACCCTGCCATTAAAATTACTTAAGGAGAGACTGCATAACTGGTTGCTGGAGAATGCGTATAGTGGCATTTACAAACAGATCTCAGCACTACTCAGATCCCAAGACTTTCAAATAGTAAAATGAACTGTTTATTCTGATTATGAGGGCCTATCAATTAACAAAATAATGTATAATCATTATCAGCATGTAATATAATAGCTAAATTCACTGTCTATAGACAATAATTTAACATAAATGATGCACAACATTCTTTAGTCACTGTATTCACCATATCAGTATATTTTGTGTATGTCAGCTTTGTATGTTAAGTGTATTAACCAAGTAAGTGAATGTAATGTGGTATGAACATTATATACAGTGACTTACTACGCATGGTATTTACAAATTCCTCGTATATCAACTATCTGTTTACTATAAATAGTCTCCAAAAATTTTATTCTGATTTGTACAAAAAGAAGCCTATTTCATTCTGTATGATGAATGGCCCATAAACATTCTTGATTCTTGACAGTCAATTATTTCAGATCCCATTTTTCACACACCAACAGTTTCAAATGTTCAAATGTGTGTCAGCTCCTAAGGGACCAAACTACTGAGGTCATCAGTCCCCCAGACTTACACACTATTTAACTTATGCTAAGAACAACACTTACCAGAGGGTTTGACAGTTTCAGAAAATTTCAATTGAAACTGGGGAAGAGTACCATGAAATACCAAACCACAGTGAAATCTGGTAGCTTAGCTGCAGAAATTTCCTGAAAAGATTTTTTCATTAGAGAATGCCAATAAACCAGCTCCTAAAGGTCAAAAGAAGGCATGATTGCAATTAGAATATCCAGAGGAGGTTGTCAACCTTGGCTTTTCGTTGGATATTACACTACATGAACATTTTTAACACTAGCCTGAAAGGTGAGGATCATTTAATCTGTGAACTGACAAAAATATAAACCACTGTCTTGACAAAACTTGCGATGTGCAAAGACAACTGGGATCAAAAAATGCAGCACACATCTCTGCTCTGTATTTTGTCCATGAAAAGAATTACAAGAACTACATTCTTCTGATTAGTACAATAAAACATGAACTTATACGATTTATGGGTATACTAAATCCATTCCAAGTTTTCAAAATTTGTTGAGACCACTTGTTACTTCTGTATATGACACTCCCGCAATTTGCAAATGGAATTATTACATGGATTTACAATGTAATTCTCCTCTGCTAGGCATGTTTTTTATGGCAGGAAGTTGAATACAATTTTACCAGAACTCTGAACAGAAAGAGTTTCCTCGTCTTCATCGTGAGTCCACAAAAATAATGTCAATGATTGGTTCGACATACTTATGTGAGAGACTTTTTAATACTAAGAAAATTAATAAATCATGGTTAAGAGCAATCAGTGATGACAATTTATGTAACTGTTTGCTTTTATCTGTTTCTATAAATTTTGTACTGGACCTCAACCGAACTGTAAATTTGACGTGTGATACATACATGAAGTGGATCTCGTGTAATGCCCTTCACAACTATAATTCTTTTCCACCTGTCTCACTGAACCTGGCTTCCTTATTTAATGATGAAATAAATTTAAGGCAAACACATTAGTAACGCATGCAGAGGGTGGAGATTGAATAGAGGAGGGGAGAGGAAAGCAGTTGCCTGCCCACCTCGTGGTTCATTTCACATGAGCTCTAGTCCCACCCGCACTTACACCAGGCTGTACGGAGTTTCTTGTTCCTCGAGACAATTTTAATACTACTTTCGTGATTTTTTTTTGGGTGCTGTAAAACTAAACTCTGTCTGAACAGGCCTTGGAAGGCCCAATGGTACAATATGGCTGCCATGTCATCCTCAGCCGACAGGTGTCACCAGATGCAGATATGGAAGGCCATGTGGTCAGCACACCACTCTCCTGGCTGTATGTCAGTTTACAAGGCTGGAGCCGTTAGTTCTCAATCAAGTAGCTCCTCAGTTGGCCTCACAAGGGCTGGGTGACAGTGGACATTGAAATTTCTGAAACATGAACCAAATTCCATAAGTCAAACTATTTTCAATTCTTGCCCTCCAGAGTAAAAACATATGCATCTCAGTTGTGGTGTAGGCACTGAGTGATTTACTTGCGAGTGTAAGTTTTATTTGCAGCAAAAAACTTTTGTCCCTCTCATCAAACTTCATTGGAGATTATCACATATAATGTTTGTGTCTGACCGTCTGCTGATTAAATATATCAAATATCCAAAACTTTGAAGTCTGCAGTAGTATGTTGAACATTTCTTTAACAATTTAAGATGTTGATCTAGGAATGTTGAATTATAGCAATCAAGTACCACCAGACAATCATTTACATCTGGAATTACACATTATTGTAATATTATTCTAACAAACTTCCCATCTTTTTATGATTTTATTTTATTATGGAAAGCTTTTTTTAAATGGCATTTCTGTTGCTGGAAGACTTGAAAAATGTCTGAATTTAAGGGGAGAAAGAATCACAGAGGAAAATGGTACAAAAATAGATTGAAAGAAGTGGTTAGATGTGTAATGGAAGGCAATTTGTCACAAACAAGAAAAGATATGGCCTCTCCCAGTGAGAATCTGCAAGAGACTGATAGGATAGGTGAACAGGCATGCAAAGAACGTAATATGTGCAAAACATGGCGTTTCGCAGTCTCTCAAACCCTCAGTCAAGGATGTGTAATGTGAGGGTCCGCTTTCAATACATTGGGTGGCTGATAACAATATCTCACCTTGTATTTTGAAAATAGCTTGTCTAAGAAAGATTAGAAATATGATAATGGTAATAGAAATACGGCCTTGCTTTAAGGTAGTAGTCAACATGGTGGCAATTCTTAAATATGCCAGCTCAGATTCAATACACATTGTTGAACTACAAAGGGGGGTCACATGTGGCACATCATTTTTGGCTTCACTTATGTGAACAACAACAATATGCACTTATTTTTTATCTGCCTGTAACCATGAATAACATGTGCGACAGATCATATAGCCCAACTGCTCACAATCCCTGGACTAGGGGATGTCCACTTGCAGTATGTGTTATGGCAGAGTTTGCAATAAATGTGGTATAAATGTCATAAAAGAGAGAGCTTTAAAGGATGAGGACTACAGTTAAACATGTTTGCTGAGCCACAGGAAACGTGAGCACAAGACAATGGGCACTACCATCCACCAGAACTATTTGCAGCCCTAGACGCACAGACAGTGTATCTGACATGCTTTGTGAGGTCAAGTGAGAGGGTGCATGTGTTGAAGATGTGCATCTTACAGCAGTGGGATTTACTCACAGTAGGTGTTAATAGTGGACAGTGAGTACAGGCACCAGGCCCCTATTCTTCCCCTAATTCCTGCCATATCACCAAATAATTACTGATATTTACAACCAAAAAACAAATTTATTTCGAAAAATTACTGAATGGCTACAATACCTACTTGCTTATTAGCTTTGTGCAGTGCACTGTTCTGCATGGACCAGATAGTGATGCAAAATTAAACATGAACGATCGACTTAAATAAACCAACTCGATGATCAGGAATTTTCCTGAATTTGTCTGTGGTGTTGTGATGTTTGTTTTGTTTGTTGTTGTCATCACTGACTGGGCTCTGAGGTATTCTTTGGTTAAATCATCGTTTGCCTGTTTTGTTTTCTGTTAGTAACTATATTTGGTGTAAAATATATACTGAATTATTAATAAAGAAGTGGAAATGGTCATATCCTAGTGGTTCTGCAAAAAAGGAAAAGAGCTGTACATCAGAAAGAAGTAATTGAAAAGTTACCAAAATTAACAGCATATTTTAGTACTACTACTACTACTACTGCTAGTACTACCACCACCACTACTGGAACAACTTCTGTAAGCATCAATCAAACAGTGAATCTTCCACATGATGGATCATGTCAATCACAAATTGTGGGAATTTCTGAATGTTCATGTTCTACACCAATTTCAGATTTCTACCAATTTAGGAAAAGAGATTCGATCAGAAAGATACCATTCCTATGACAAAAGTGCAACAACTTCATTGACTTTACTAACATGGACAACTGTCAGCTGGACAACAGTTTTCCAACCCATAAGAAGCATCACACATTCCCGCTGATTATTTTCATGAAAATTTTGTAGAAAGAAGTCATGAATTTTTTATTCATAAGGGATCTGTATATTTTCAAAATAGAGGACCTGACTTTTCCAAGGTGGTGGGAAGTTCCTAGAGTACCAAACTTTTGATGTCATTGGTCCCTAGGCTTACACACTACTTATTCTCACTTAAACTAAGTTATTCTAAGGACAACACGTACACCCATGCATTAGGGATGACTCGAACATTGGATGGGCGGGAGCTTTAGACCAAGCGGCTACCCCGTGTGGCTTTTTTTCCGAAACATCCAGAAGCAATGAAAATGGTAATCAGCAACTAGGTATTTCAACAAAGCGTTATCTATACACAAATTAAAGAACAATGGAAGCATTGAAAGAAAATAGTGGTTGTATTTGCCTTTCAAAAACTGTATTTTGTCTTTCATCCTGCTTATTTAACCCTCCTGATGTAAATTTATGCTCTCTGACTGGATGCAATGATTGGAAGCACATTAAGCACGTAATTTTAACACATGAAAATAGCCCACCACATAGGCAGTCCATGGTGATTTATCTGGCACGAAGTACAGCAGGTGGTAGAATAGATAAAGACTATCTCAACATCAAGAAGAAGTGGATTACTGGAGAAACATACTTAAGCAGATAGTAGCTGTTGTAAAATTTTTGTCATCAATAGGGCTCCCATTACACTGTGTCAATGAAATCTTAGGATTTCCCACAATGGAAATTATTTGTGATGTGTGGAATTACCGAGTAAACTCATTCCGTTTTATGCAGATCACTTACAAAAATTTGGGAATCTTGTAAAACTTAACACTTCTTATTTATCAGTGAATATCTGTAATGAGGTTATGGATGTAATGGGAAAACAGATCTTCAAAAAATTTTAAATGAAGTTCAATTAGCAAATATTTTTCCTTTAGCACTCACAGTACACCTGTTCTCTCTTATGTTGAACAGCTAACTGTTATAATTTGTTATATAGAAGACCATGTTTTTGTTTAATGGTTTCTGAAATGTTTACCCATTAAAGACCATAAATCTGAGTAATTAGCAGAAACCATCTCAAGTTTTTTTTTTTTTTTTTTTTTTTTTAAGAGAATCATTATATTCCTATAAAAGATTACAGAGGACAAAGACATGACAATGCTTCAAACATGTTGTGGAAGTATACTGGTCTACAAGCAAGAATCAAGATGAAATATAATTTCACCGCCTTCACACCTTGGCAGGACATTCACTAAACTTGATAGGTGTCCAAGCTGCTGGGTGTGTATCAGAGCCAACAAAATTTCTTGAAATGGTTCAGAAAGTGTAAAACCTTTTGTTGAGCTCTACGCACTGATGGAATGTATTGAAAGAACTTTTAGGTTAAAAAAAATTGTTAAGAGTGTTTCACAAACCAGGTGGTCAGACTGAACTCATGCCTTGGATGAAGGTCATAAACAAACTATAGAAACTTTGATGTTCACTGCAGAATATACAGAACAGGCAATAGAAATTACAGACAAAGCCCTTAGTCTGTCCAGAAGAATGGGAAAGCTAGAATTTATTATATTAATGGAAGTTTAGAGCTCTGTATTGGAAAGAATAGACAAAACAAATACCAATCTGGTTCCTTTCAGAGTATGCAGACACAATAGCACCTTTCTTAGCAATAATATACAACCACTCACTTGACAAAAGGTCTGATCCTAAGGACTGAAAAGTAGCACAGGAAACACCAATATTCAAGAAAGGAAATAGGAGTAACCCATTGAATTACAGACCCATTACACTGACCTCAATTTGCAGCAGGATTTTGGAGCATATACTGTACTCTAACATTATAAATCACCTTGAAGAAAATGACTTATTGATACATAACCAACATGGATTCAGAAAATATTGCTTTGTGCAACACAGCTGGCTCTTTATTCCCATGAAGTAATGAGTGCTGTCAACAAGGGATCTCAGATCAATTCCATATTCCTACATTTCCAGAAGGCTTTTGATATCGTTCCTCGCAAGTGACTATTAATCAAATTGCATACATATGGAGTATCGTATCAGTTGTGTGACTGGACTCATGATTTCCTCTTAGAGAGGCCACAGTTCACATTGATACACGGTAAATCATCGAGTACAACAGAAGTGATATTTGGCATTCCACAAGGTAGTGTCATAGGCCCTCTGCTGTTCTTGATTTACATAAATGATCTAGGTGATAATCTGAGCAGTGTCCTTAGATTGTTTGCAGATGACACTGTAATTTATTGTCTAATAAAATCATCAGACAATTAATTCCAATTACAAAATGATCTAGAGACAATTTCTGTATGGTGTGAAAGGTGCAATTGGCACTAAACAAAGAAAAGTGCAAGGTCATCCACATGCATACTAAATGAGAAATCCGATAAATTTTGGGTACACGATAAATCGCACAAATCTAAGGGCTGACAGTTCGACTAAATATCTAGGAATTACAATTACGAGCAATGTGAATTGGAAATACCACATAGATAATATTGTGGGGAAGGCAAAACAAAGACTGTGCTTTGTTGGCAGAACACTTAGAAGGTGCGACAAACCCACTAAAGGGACACCCTACATTACACTTGTCCATCCTCTGCTGGAATATTGTTGCACGGTGTGGGATCCTTACCAGGTAGAATTGATGGAGGACATCGTAACGTGCAAAGAAGGGCAGTCCATTGCGTGTTATTGCGCAATAGGGCTGAGAGTGTCACTGATATGATATGCAAGTTGGGGTGGCAGTCACTGAAACGAAGGCGGTTTTCTTTGCGGCAAGATCTATTTACGAAATTTCAATCACCAACTTTCTGTTCTGAATGCGAAAATATTTTGTTGACACCCACCTATGTAGGGAGAAATGATCGTAATAAAATAAGTGAAATCAGAGGTGGAACAGAAAGATTTAGGTGTTCCTTTTTCCCATGCATCATTCGAGAGTAGAATTGTAGAGAAGTAGTATGAAAATGGTTCAATGACCCTTCTGCCAGGCACTTGAGTGTGAATTTCAGAGTAACCATGTAGATGTAGGTGTAGATGTATCTTCAAAAGAAACATTAACATTGCACTTTACAACTAGTTTGTTCCTTTCACTTGATGATTTTAACATTAACCTCAGGGATAAATTTGATGACTTTGAATTGTTCAGCGAAGAAACACCCAGAATCTGATTACAAGAACTTATCGCAAAGAACAAAATGTTGAGCTCATGCTGGAGTTTTTCTGATGGCTCTGCACCATCAGTCCAACTGAATGAAAAAGAGAAATTCAATGTAGAAATCATTCTTCCCATAACTGACAATCACTTTTTTAGATGAATGCTCATGTTAAGTTCATATGAGAACATTACTCAATGTTTTGGTTTACTTTTTTGCTTGAAAAATGAATGTTGAAGAGCTGAGATGAAGTTGCATAGGATTTACTGA
This sequence comes from Schistocerca americana, assembly GCF_021461395.2. Taxonomy (NCBI): domain Eukaryota; kingdom Metazoa; phylum Arthropoda; class Insecta; order Orthoptera; family Acrididae; genus Schistocerca; species Schistocerca americana. Next base: position 67,473,005 of record NC_060121.1, read on the forward strand.
AATTTATTATGAAGATGTTAATGAGCAAGAGTTGGAAACTGAATACCTGCATTTAACAGAATACTTGAAAATTATGCATAATAAAAATGGAGGAATTAATAGTATATAGAAAATATATTAGCTCTTGGGGGAAAAAAAAAAAAAAAAAAAAAAAAAAAAAAAAAAGGAGGAAAAAGAAAAAACTGATATTTCCAAATGTGGGAATTGCATTGAGAATGTGTATCTTGGGGCACTCCGTCTACCGGAAGCCCACACACACAGATCTGTATTTGCAGGCGACAAGCTGCCACCACCCTGCACAAACCATGGGTTTGCTGCATACTCTGGTGCACCGGGCACGTGTGGTATCTGATAAGGACAGCCTTCCTAAAGAATTAGAACATTTGCAATCCGTCTTCAGGAGAATGGATATTCTACACGCCAAATCCGCACAACTGTAACAAAGAAGAAATGTAAAGAGAAACAAGAAGAAGAAGACAAAGAGGTGGTCGGGTCCAGGGCGTTTGTTCCGTATGTGGGTAACCTCTCGTCCAAAATAGGAAGGATTTTAAAGAAGCATTGTGTTAAAGTGATCTTCCAACCACCTACAAAAATATCGGCTTTGCTTGGCTCTGTGAAGGACGATCTGGGTCTGAGGAAGGCGGGTATTTATAAGATCCCTTGTCAATGTGGCAAATCCTACATTGGCCAAACTACTCGCACAGTATGGGAAAGATGCGTGGAGCATGAGCGCAACACACGTCTACTACAGCCCAACAAATCAGCCATAGCAGAACACTGTATTTCGATGGGACACTCCATGGATTATTGTGGAACAAAAATTTTAGCGATAACTACATCTTTTTGGGAATCCATTATCAAGGAGTCCATGGAGATTCGATTGGCAGAAGATCTTATTAGTCGAGACGGTGGCTTTCAGATGGATAAAGCATGGGATCCTGTAATTTCTTTAATCGTTTCACAGAGACATGGGCCTGCATCTAGTGCGACAGCTGACAAAAATTGATTTTATACTGTCGACTACCGCGCCTCAGCTGCGCGAAGGCGCTTTACGACAGATAGCACAAATGTAGGTACACCACTAAGCATGTGCGGCCCGCTTTTGCTGCAGAGTGTGCCAAATTAGATAGGGGGCGCGGTATTAGCCTTCTCCACTGCGCAGGCGCCGCCGCGCCAATTTTCGGTATATATAGAACGACGCGCACCAGTAATCTTCAGTCTCGTACTCACCTGAAGATGACTGCATGTTTGTTAGCCAAAATATCATGCCAAGATGTCAACGTGATCCGGCTGCAAGCCTGAAATATGATGGACCAGCATTGAGAATATTTTTAGGCATGATGGTAACCATTTGCAGTGCAAAACACTCCTACTCCAAATTGGAAACAATAAAAAATGAATTAAGAAGTACAATTCTTCAAGAGAGATCAACCATTTTATTGCTCATGAACATAGGAAGTGATATGCTCAAAAATACAGATATTGAAGATGGGACTAACGATTTTGCCTCTCAAATTTAGATTTTTAACCTCTAACCCTTTTAGCATCACAGGTTACTTTTGTGTGGTATATTAGATTATTTATTCATTTAATGTGAATGTCAAGAAATAAAAATATGTCTAGAACCTCGCTTCTCCACTTTGTATATTCTAACAAAATAGTGCTCTGTCAAGGTCATAGGAACCCCATTAACGTATAGGAGGCCCTGGCCACACTAGAATAAAGATGGCTCTGCTGTGTACATGCGTGTTTAACCATTCCATGCTGGGGTTGTGAAGATGATCTTTGTTACAGAGATTACCGAAATGGTGTGCAATACCCACGCTGTAGCACAAATACTAATGACGGAGATGATACAGACCTATCAACAGATTACACAACTACCGTACATTGACAGGAGTGTTGCATGGGAGATGTTGAACCTGTTGGAGCAACATTTTGAAGGATATCTATCATGTTGGAAAGACAGATGCTGTGGAGTGATATTCATGATAGTACAAGAGATGGGACAGCAGGGACATCGTCCGACAATGCTACACCACTGAAAAACAACATGGCAAACAGATCCAGATCCCATGACCTATCATGACCTCCCATCCCCTATTTCCCCACCAATTGTGACATATAAACAATTCACACCAAGAACCACACAGAGGATTAATGATAGTGTGGAGGTTAGGTGAAAATCTGTAGCAGTGACTGAATGCAGCACATGACAACACCGGAGAAGGTGTGGCAAACTGTTACAGCTCTTAAGTCTGGTGGTACGACAGAACACAAGGTTGCAAGAATTTGTTAGCATACATACACCAAATTCCATGAATCATGTGACATAGGACGTTAAATTCATTATTGGCATTTAAACACGTGGGTAAAGCAAGCAGCTATCACTCTAGGCATACCTAATTTTAGGCCAGCGCCTATTTTCTTCATCACTTCCAATGCCACTATAAAATAACATTATGCAAAAGGTTTAAACCAAAGTGAGGAAGAGCACTGGAGTTTGTGCCAAAGTTGATGGATTATATTACTGACAATCACACTAAAGCCAACGCTGTTCAATATAGACCAGAGTTGATTTGAGTATGATAGTAGTCAGTTTACTGTGAGTTCAGTGACTGGAGGGAGGGCAACTGAAGTCTTCATGCTATTGCCACATATACTTCACACTGTTATAAAATTCAAGTGCTTTTGTCCACGTCAGGACACATTACAAACAAATTGTACACCTGCATTCAGGAATAGTGTGGGAAGTTTAGAAAAACAAGTGTCCCAACCACTACAATGGAACAAAACACCAAACATAGAATATGCTGCATTGTTAGTGCGACGGTGACTACAACACTTGTTTCGTCTTGGATGTGAAAGGTACTGGAAACGGAAATAATGAGACCTGTCATTCTGTTGTTGTATTTGTAGAAAGCTCAAACTGATAAGTTTTCTGACCAAATCCTTTTGCAACAGGGATATGCAGTTGTAGAAAAAGATTGATTCACTGAAAGTGCTGCCAGCCTCTGGACGTTTACTTTTTTTGCCAATATAAACTATTGGCACATCGAACGGGGGTACATATGTGCTGATGAATATCTTACTATCAATCTGCATGTCAAACTCTTCATTTTCAGAGTACATTCTTTGATACATTATCAGTTCTGAGCACCAAAATATTGACTTGTGCTCCACCATGCATGGAAGGCGTCTTGATATGTGGAACACGACATGCCTCTGTCAGTCCGTGGTATGTTGGACATCAACTTGGCTGCAGCTGACATATGCAATGCTTCTCACTGTGAATGAAGTGCCACTGTGATCTGCACATGGTGTAACCAGCCACTTTGCCAAAAGCATTGCCTTCTCCCACCACATTACAAGTCAAAGGACTACAGTAGGTTGTATGGGCTTTGTATGATATATTTTTATTTGTGCCCAATGTTTCATTTGTGTATAGTCCAATTTGGAATTCAGCTCATGATCTCAATGAGGATCATAGAGTTAAGATTTAGACACAATGTGCAAGGAACGCTCACGACAATGCCTGTACTGCAAGAAGAAAGAAATAAATTGCAGAAATATTTTGTTTCTGTGCAGTGAGTGTCATGGAAACATGTAAGAACTACAAGGAATACATCATTTGGATCTATGGTATTATAATATCTGTTGCTGTGCATTTAACATATGAGAAACACACTAATGGAATGTACGTGCAGCACCTCATGTTATTCATATTGACCCTGATGTCCATATCTCTTATCCTTTGTCACACCATTAACATACCCTGTATGTGCACAGGTATTGCAAGCCATTGTGAAACACCATATTTTGCACATCTTCTTTTCTTTGCATGCCTGTTCGCCTCTCACAGGCTCTCGCAATTTCTTATTGGGAGATCCCAGTGCTTCTCTTGTCACAAACAGTGGTCTAAAACACACCACAATGAGAGAATTTGTAGAACAGCAGAACCATAATAAGTGATTTAAATGCCAGTGAGGTGGCATGCTCTTAGGCCCAACAGCACCCTGTTTTATTTGACAGGACAGGTCAGTGTTACACATCACTCAGTTGGTGCGGAGCCATCATACAAGGTGGAAACATGTAATTGTTGATTACACTTGTGACATGCACACCATAGCATTGGTTTCCACTGACTAGGACCCACCAACCCCACAGACTGCAGTGGGCATGTGAACACCATCACTGGTACACTGAGTGGCAAGATGTACTTTTTTCAGAGAAGTCAACCTCAACTCGTCCAAAGTGATGACCGCATAGGCTTTCGACATTGCTGTGGAGAAGCCAATCTGGCTGACTTTATTGGTGAGCGCCATAGTGGAAAAACGCCATTTGTGAGGGTTTGGGCACCATTGCATGCTATGTGTGATCTTGTTGCCTATGTTTTGAGGACAGTCTGAACAGCTACCACTATATGAGGGAGGTTTTACAGCTTGGAGTACTGCCGTTAACACAGGCAGTTCCTCTTGGCATATTTCAGCAGGACAACACCCAACTGCATGCAGCAAGAAATGTGCAAGTTGTCTTCCAAGAATGAATGGTACCACCACTTCCCTGGCACATCCATTCACCTGACATGTCACCTACTGAACATGTCTGGGATACAGTCTGTCAACAACTCGTTCCTTCAGGCTTTCTGCAGTCAAAGATGATACTCTGTAGACATGCCTACAAACCATGTGGTACAGTACACCTCAGCAGCATGTTCACGTACTCCGATTCCATACCACGATATCTAGGGATTCTGACTGCAGCTCGATGGTGGCACTTCTCTGTACTAAACTGCCACAGTCACAGTGTTTACAGCTCCATAATGTTAATCATTTGTGTAATGTCAAGTTATAAAGGCACATTTGCATGCCGAGCGTGAGTTTCCTCGGAAACGCGAGATATTAATTAAATAAATAATCAGTGACAAATAAATAAAGCCTATGGCACACAACTGCAGCGCTGTGTCGCTGATAAAACAAAAGTACATTTTCGTTAGTCGTATGTTTGATTAAAAAAAAAAAGGAGAGCTCTCGTTGAAGTGGTGCGAGAAGCACGTATTTTAGTTTATTGTCTGGCACACCGCCTTATTTCATGATATAGAAAATTACTGCGAGTTGCAACCATACTAGGCACTCGATTCTGTAAAGAATTTATATTTATAAAAGTAAGTAGGATTATGAACTGTAGGCTTATTCATTGAATATATCTGATTTAACTAACTGTGTAATTTTTTTGTTTAGTAGACAATCACCTCTGTACGACGTTTTGGCATGGCTGGCAAATTATTGTAATATTGAGATTTAGATTATGAGTCCGCACCTACCGCAGCAGTCTTTGGAAACGATTTAATTACGAAGTCCGATTATTTCAGTTTTATTTCACGGTCAACTACGAGTAACATTGCCTTTACGAAAAAGCCATTGTCAAGCGTCTGATACCGAATAATCAAAACCTGACGACTCATAGGAGAGTCAATCATACAGATAAAAATAATTAATATTTTATTTTATTTTATTTTATTTTATTTATTTTATATTGGCGACTGCGTGTCGGACTTGTTATTTTGTCATTTGTTACATTGTTCTCTTTGTTTCATGTGAAAAATCAACCTTCTGGTCCTGGACTTGACTATATGAGAAATAAAAAAAAAAATCAGAAGATATTTGCCAATTATAAAATTTTGCGGGAAGACGCAAAGAAGCTTCCAGCAAAATAAGGTAAGACGCAGCATCTTTGCATTAGCAGGCTTGACCAGACGTATAATTCAGTGTATTAGCTTTTCAGTAAAATTCTGTAGTGTTTCTTTTCCGCATAACAGTTTCAGTGATAAATTCCATTCTCAGTATTTTTCCTTAAACAATAACGTATGCAACAATACCAATACACGAGTGTACAATATGGCCGACTTCTGTACGATATCATGTAACATGGCCAGCAGCCATTACCAATAATCTCAAATTCAGTTTATATTTTTAAATTAACAGACAGCCATTGTTGCTACGACCGATTCATGCTCAACTGCATTTTATTTTAAAACCAGTGTCAAACATTAATTTCTTGAAATATATAGCACGTGTGGCATGGTAATAACTAGAAAACAATACGCAAAAATGGAACAGCAAAGACGTACTATTCAGACGCAATCCGACTCGGACGAGAGACAAATGTTAGAAAATGACTTTACGACAGCAACCGGTAGTGACGATACATCAAATATTGACGCAAGTGTCAACGGAAATTTTGACAATAGGCCGTCCACCACAAAAATTTCAAAGTCTCAGTCAGAGCCCATGTTAATACATGACGTCACGTCTAATGACGCGGCGGGGGCAGAGACCTTGCAAACAGTAAACATTGCCAACATGTTACAAATGCTAATGAAACAAAACGCAGAAAATATGGCAACCTTAAGGATGCAGAACGCGGAAAACATGGCAACCTTAAAGACACAAAATGAACAGTTAAAGACACAAAATGACGAAATTAAATCTGATCTCATAGCAATCAAGGCATGTAATGACACTTTGTGTAAACGTGTGGAACTTATAGACGCCACACTGACCGAACAGATGACTGAACTCAGTACGAAATTTTCCAAGCTTAATACGAGACAAGAAAAGACTACAAATGACGTAGCACTTTTACAGAAACAATTAAAAAACCTTAATGTCACGTGTGAAGCTCTTACTGAACAAATTCAAACATATCCTTCAGTACACGACAACCTTGAAAAACGAATTACTGACGTGCAGAATAAATTTGACGATGTTGAACAACACCTGACTGACATCTTACAATCTGATGCCACAGCTCATTTTCAAAATATTAATAAAGAATTTCATGATTGGGTAGAGAACAAAGACAAACATTTTGATAGATGCATACGTGAAAATTTACCAACAATTGTGCACGACTCCGTAGCGGAATACATCACTAATAACAAACAGCTGATTAGTGACGCAGTACAATCCGTCACTGCACCCATGAGACAATTCACCAATCAACCACAGTCTGAATGTAACGAAAATATCAGTCAAAATGTACAGTTCAGAAACCAATATACATTCGAGTATGACGCACACATACCGCACACCACAAACACACAAGAACAAAACACACCACGACTACAACACATACCACGACGTGCAACCATAAACACAAGCTATTATCATGGTAAACCACAGCAACATTATCGTAATTACTCGCCAGCTGAGCACTGCAGTAATTACAGTGGAACAAATCCATATCATAATGCAAAGGAAGACGAAAGCTTAATAAAACACAGGCAATTTCAGGCTTTTATCCCAGAGAAACGAACCATTCATCCGGTGATTTTTCTTAAATCTTTTAGTAACGCATTTCCACGCACTTGGAGTGACCGGAAAAAGATTTCATATATTGTCGGTTACATCCAAGGCGATGCAGCTGTCTGGGCATACAGTCAAGCTGACGTATGTACCACGTACAGTGAGTTTGAGCGTGCCTTTCTGAACAAATTCTGGTCGCAATCCGTCCAGGAGCGACTCAGGAGACAAATTTTAGAACCTGAAACTTTTAACAGTAAAAATGGTAACTTACGCAGATATTTTGAAAAATACTTGAACATGGGACATTTTTTAGACGAACCAGTCGCAACACGTGATATACTCCGAGCGTTGAAGGCCAAATTGCCTTTCAACATTAAGGAAAAACTTCTACATATCCCGGATGACGATTCAGATTATTTTTTAACAGCTTTAGATTCGGTTGACATGTTACTTGAAGATCAGCGCTTCGCGCGGCAAAACAGCAGCCACAATGTTTACACTAGTGGTATGCAAAACATGCAGGCTTGCCAACACAATTCTGGCGCGCCCACAGTTGGATACGCGGTACAACAAAAACAGCAAACTCACATGCCGTCTCAGTACGGAAATCAAAATCAACACGCGTATTCCAATACGAACAATAGTTACAACAGTAATAACATTTCATGCGGCAATCCATACAAAAGGCACCGCGGTAATAACTGCAACGGTAACAACGGATACAAAGGTAATAACAAAAACACAAACAGAAATAGAAATAATAATAACTACGAGCCAAGACAGCATCAAGGTTGGACTCGTAACGATCAGTACTTTCATTCAAACTCTGCTTTACCACAGCAGCCACCAGGTCAAAATTGGAGCATACCTTACGACCGACAGGTAAGTTATAATGCGCAACAGCAACAACAACCGCAAAAGTTTGGAGATCATAATAGGCAATATCCGAATGTGAATATAATAGAAATGACACCTGATGCACAACCTCAATCTGTGTCAGTACCTAGTACAAATGCTAATCCAACAAACTAGAAACAGTCACTACTTTGCCCCAGGTCGTGGCTGAAGAATCCTTGGGGGGCGGCTTCAATGTTAATCAGTTATTTGACACCACACTTGAACAACAGAATAATGATATGCCGAGTAATTCTAAACAAAAACCACCTGTTTTATTTATAAGATACAACCACAATAACAATATATCAGATGAACTTTTACAAGACAGTACACAATGTCGTTTAAACACAAATGAAATTGTTTTAGCATCCACTACTGGTGTAGTAGGTGGGATTCCAACTACTATTATCCTAGATACAGGTGCAGCTGTGAGCGTTTTATCTTTTAATTTTTATAAAAAGATGTGTGAATTGGAACCTGTGCCTGAGTTTCCTGCCCAAAACTGTAAAATAACTACTGCACTAGGTAATAAGTCATGTAGGGTTACGAAGCAAGTTTTTGTAAACGTTAAAATAGGTAATGGAACCGTACAATGGCCATTCCTGGTTGTACAAAACCTTGTGACAAATTGCATATTAGGAATAGATATTATGAGCGAGAAGGACTGCATTATAGACTTCTCCAAAGGTAAATGTATTTTAAATGATAAAGGCAGTGTAATTATTATTGATTTGGACAGGAGAACTCTAAAGCATGACAAACACTGTACAGGGTACAAGGTACAGTTAGTACTTGACAAAGACATTCAAGACATGCAAACACACTCATCTGACAGAGAGCTAATGGACTTGAAAACATTGCTTGATCATAAGATAAGTGAAGCTACAGCTCTCAGTGTACATGAACGTATAAAACTACAGGAAGTGTTATCCAAATATTTACAAGTTTTTACCAAACGATTAGGTGTTATCAACACGTATGTGTACAAGATTGAAGTTAAGCCTCACAAGATCTTCTACCATAAGACATATAACGTACCGTTATCTCAACGACCTGCTGTGTGGCAAGAATTAAAACAAATGTTAGACTGGAAGGTCATTGAACCATCCACCTCACCTTATTGTAGTCCTCTACTTGTTGTCAAAAATCAAAACCTCAGAATTTATCCACAAAAACAGATTTACATTCTATTTTACCTGGTAGACCCCTGGAAATTCTGTGTACTGACATTAGTGGACCGCATCCAGCAAGCTCTGGAGGCGTCAAATATATCTTAGCTTTTTACGATATATTTTCTAAACACGTAAAACTTTATGCTTTAAAATCCGCCACTGCAAATGCTATAATACGAAGATTCTCAAGTGATTACCTGACGCACGTGGGAAAACCTAAAGCAATTCTGTCAGATAATGCAGCATACTACTCTGGGTACAAATGGAGAAATTTCTTGAAGGACAATAACATTAAAAGTATATTTATTTCGAGGTTTAGTCCACAATGTAACGCGACTGAGAGACTTTTCCGAGAATTAAATCGATTCATGAGGACCTATATTTCATCAAAACATACTAATTGGGTGTCCTACCTAAGTCTTTTCGAAGACGTACACAATAACTTAAATATTTACGATACAAATTACACACCTAACGAGATCATGTTCAATTGCAAACAGAACGATCAGTGGATAGAACCATTACCTAAGTTGTCAGACAAGGAAATCACACCTGAACAGAAAATAAAAGAAGTATTGACTACGCTGACACATCACGCACAGATACGAAACAAACATCACAGAAACATAATAAAAAGAAAACAAAAATTCGAGGTAGGAATGCTTGTACTACTTCGTACTCATCATAAATCTGTTGCACTCAAACGACGCAACGCTAAGTGGCGTCTGCTATATGAAGGACCTTATATAATTGTTAACATACCGCACTCTGGTGCGTATCTGTTACAACATCGTAGAACTAACAAAATTATTGGGCTATACGCACACCGAGATCTTAGAGCATTTCATGCTGAATAATGTAAAAGTCATACCCATCAAAATATTGCTAAGCAACTCGAAAAACTCTGTTGCTACAACACAGATAATAAGTAGTATAGAAATTTTCATTTCAGCGTTCCAGAGTCGCAGTTGAAGACAGAAGAACTTTTCTTTCAACGCCGCGGTTCCACCGAGAAGACTGAATATTAAAGTAAAATTTATGATTACGTAGCAGTGAATGATATATAAATTTTTCACGGAACATTTGTGACTGTAGGTACCACTGACTTGCTATGACACCTGACGAACCGACAGACGTCATCTGTGAAGCGATCTTTTACTTCGAGAAATAGATTAGACGCACATCTCTCAGCAAGAAAAGCATCTACCAGTAGTCAAGGCCACACAGACACACTACACACACGCACAAAACGCGAGGAATCGAACATTTTCTCTCTCTTACTATTTTGAATATTTATTGAGTAGTGAAAACGCCTGGTCTTGCCTACTGATGTAATGAATGTTGTGTCTAACCTATCTTAATTTCAGATGACATCACAAAAAACATCGATAATATCCCAGCAAAACCGCTAAAGAGGATGTAAATATCTGCAATTCATGTAATCAAATATGACACAATGTAATAACCTATAGCTATGTAATGATGATGTAAACATGTTTATGTGCAACTGTATTATGTTTATGCTAAGAAAATATGTGACGTGTGTATGTATTATTACTTATGTTTTTTTAAACTGATGTATAATGTAACTGTTACTGTGTGAAAATTTGAACGATAACGAGTGCCAAAATGTGAAAAACTTTTTTTAAAAAAAAAAAAAAAAATTGCGAAGTGAACCACTATTCACGGACATTAACGTACATTACTAAGTCTGCAACTACGCAGAAACCTATGTGAAAGAAACTGTTAATGACATTCATGATGCATCGTACCTTTGTTAACGCGATGAACGATTTCTTCGATGAGTAACCACGAACATTTAGGTGAGCTATATTTAAAAAAAAAGAAACTGAATATGTGAAGTGCATAATTCGTGCATCGTCTAGCGACATTACTACAGTACCCAACTTCAAGATGTTAACTGGATTAAATGGACACAAAGTGCCTGTCCAAAAAACAACACGACGGGTGGAAGAATTTTGGTTGGAACTTCAGGGAATGAAATGTTCTCGAAATGTGACGGACACGCTTACCTGGACTGTCCAAGGATCGACGCCAGCTATGTGCCGTCCGAGGTTCTGCAACCAAGCTTCCACGGAATATCGAAAACGAACTGCATATGGACTAATTACTCGACGGGTCACGTCTGATCTGTAATAAACAATGCTTTTTGTCACAACGAACTGCATCACAACGACTATAATGGAAATAGGAAATGGACATGCTTATGTATCAATCACGTTGTTATACAACGATGTTACTGTGATCAAAAAAAACTTTACCATGACGATACTAACCTGTAAAAAATTATTGTGCAGCAGATGAATATGAACTGTGATAACGACACCATGTGTATAGGTCAACGCACCTGAAAAATACGGACATTTTTCTTTGAAGCATTTCATTGCAATGCTATGTAACTAAGAACATTCAACAATCTAAAGTTGTATTGTATTATAACAAATATTGTAATTTTAAAACTAAGTTACCTGTCATAGAATGTAGTCTTCATATGTAATCTTGGTGGAATATTTTCTTTGTGCAACGACTAAGAAATGCGCGCGCACACGAACAATATGAACTGCAATACTGTGCCGCGTGATCTAAATTTACGAAATAACGGCAGTGCCGTAGTTACACAGACGCTTCTGCGCATGCGCGCACTCTGTTTTGCCAACATAAGAACTTTTTCGGCGCACGCGCGTCATTCAAATTTTGTGTATAATATACAGTATAATGTAAGTCATGTAAATAGTTGTAGATAACTTAGATTTTCTTGTGCCTTTAGGTGAATTGCTCGCCTGCAGGTGTGTCCTTTCGCCTCACAATTCAGGGGCCAATATAAAGGCACATTTGCATGCCGAGCGTGAGTTTCCTCGGAAACGCGAGATATTAATTAAATAAATAATCAGTGACAAATAAATAAAGCCTATGGCACACAACTGCAGCGCTGTGTCGCTGATAAAACAAAAGTACATTTTCGTTAGTCGTATGTTTGATTAAAAAAAAAAAGGAGAGCTCTCGTTGAAGTGGTGCGAGAAGCACGTATTTTAGTTTATTGTCTGGCACACCGCCTTATTTCATGATATAGAAAATTACTGCGAGTTGCAACCATACTAGGCACTCGATTCTGTAAAGAATTTATATTTATAAAAGTAAGTAGGATTATGAACTGTAGGCTTATTCATTGAATATATCTGATTTAACTAACTGTGTAATTTTTTTGTTTAGTAGACAATCACCTCTGTACGACGTTTTGGCATGGCTGGCAAATTATTGTAATATTGAGATTTAGATTATGAGTCCGCACCTACCGCAGCAGTCTTTGGAAACGATTTAATTACGAAGTCCGATTATTTCAGTTTTATTTCACGGTCAACTACGAGTAACATTGCCTTTACGAAAAAGCCATTGTCAAGCGTCTGATACCGAATAATCAAAACCTGACGACTCATAGGAGAGTCAATCATACAGATAAAAATAATTAATATTTTATTTTATTTTATTTTATTTTATTTATTTTATATTGGCGACTGCGTGTCGGACTTGTTATTTTGTCATTTGTTACATTGTTCTCTTTGTTTCATGTGAAAAATCAACCTTCTGGTCCTGGACTTGACTATATGAGAAATAAAAAAAAAAATCAGAAGATATTTGCCAATTATAAAATTTTGCGGGAAGACGCAAAGAAGCTTCCAGCAAAATAAGGTAAGACGCAGCATCTTTGCATTAGCAGGCTTGACCAGACGTATAATTCAGTGTATTAGCTTTTCAGTAAAATTCTGTAGTGTTTCTTTTCCGCATAACAGTTTCAGTGATAAATTCCATTCTCAGTATTTTTCCTTAAACAATAACGTATGCAACAATACCAATACACGAGTGTACAATATGGCCGACTTCTGTACGATATCATGTAACATGGCCAGCAGCCATTACCAATAATCTCAAATTCAGTTTATATTTTTAAATTAACAGACAGCCATTGTTGCTACGACCGATTCATGCTCAACTGCATTTTATTTTAAAACCAGTGTCAAACATTAATTTCTTGAAATATATAGCACGTGTGGCATGGTAATAACTAGAAAACAATACGCAAAAATGGAACAGCAAAGACGTACTATTCAGACGCAATCCGACTCGGACGAGAGACAAATGTTAGAAAATGACTTTACGACAGCAACCGGTAGTGACGATACATCAAATATTGACGCAAGTGTCAACGGAAATTTTGACAATAGGCCGTCCACCACAAAAATTTCAAAGTCTCAGTCAGAGCCCATGTTAATACATGACGTCACGTCTAATGACGCGGCGGGGGCAGAGACCTTGCAAACAGTAAACATTGCCAACATGTTACAAATGCTAATGAAACAAAACGCAGAAAATATGGCAACCTTAAGGATGCAGAACGCGGAAAACATGGCAACCTTAAAGACACAAAATGAACAGTTAAAGACACAAAATGACGAAATTAAATCTGATCTCATAGCAATCAAGGCATGTAATGACACTTTGTGTAAACGTGTGGAACTTATAGACGCCACACTGACCGAACAGATGACTGAACTCAGTACGAAATTTTCCAAGCTTAATACGAGACAAGAAAAGACTACAAATGACGTAGCACTTTTACAGAAACAATTAAAAAACCTTAATGTCACGTGTGAAGCTCTTACTGAACAAATTCAAACATATCCTTCAGTACACGACAACCTTGAAAAACGAATTACTGACGTGCAGAATAAATTTGACGATGTTGAACAACACCTGACTGACATCTTACAATCTGATGCCACAGCTCATTTTCAAAATATTAATAAAGAATTTCATGATTGGGTAGAGAACAAAGACAAACATTTTGATAGATGCATACGTGAAAATTTACCAACAATTGTGCACGACTCCGTAGCGGAATACATCACTAATAACAAACAGCTGATTAGTGACGCAGTACAATCCGTCACTGCACCCATGAGACAATTCACCAATCAACCACAGTCTGAATGTAACGAAAATATCAGTCAAAATGTACAGTTCAGAAACCAATATACATTCGAGTATGACGCACACATACCGCACACCACAAACACACAAGAACAAAACACACCACGACTACAACACATACCACGACGTGCAACCATAAACACAAGCTATTATCATGGTAAACCACAGCAACATTATCGTAATTACTCGCCAGCTGAGCACTGCAGTAATTACAGTGGAACAAATCCATATCATAATGCAAAGGAAGACGAAAGCTTAATAAAACACAGGCAATTTCAGGCTTTTATCCCAGAGAAACGAACCATTCATCCGGTGATTTTTCTTAAATCTTTTAGTAACGCATTTCCACGCACTTGGAGTGACCGGAAAAAGATTTCATATATTGTCGGTTACATCCAAGGCGATGCAGCTGTCTGGGCATACAGTCAAGCTGACGTATGTACCACGTACAGTGAGTTTGAGCGTGCCTTTCTGAACAAATTCTGGTCGCAATCCGTCCAGGAGCGACTCAGGAGACAAATTTTAGAACCTGAAACTTTTAACAGTAAAAATGGTAACTTACGCAGATATTTTGAAAAATACTTGAACATGGGACATTTTTTAGACGAACCAGTCGCAACACGTGATATACTCCGAGCGTTGAAGGCCAAATTGCCTTTCAACATTAAGGAAAAACTTCTACATATCCCGGATGACGATTCAGATTATTTTTTAACAGCTTTAGATTCGGTTGACATGTTACTTGAAGATCAGCGCTTCGCGCGGCAAAACAGCAGCCACAATGTTTACACTAGTGGTATGCAAAACATGCAGGCTTGCCAACACAATTCTGGCGCGCCCACAGTTGGATACGCGGTACAACAAAAACAGCAAACTCACATGCCGTCTCAGTACGGAAATCAAAATCAACACGCGTATTCCAATACGAACAATAGTTACAACAGTAATAACATTTCATGCGGCAATCCATACAAAAGGCACCGCGGTAATAACTGCAACGGTAACAACGGATACAAAGGTAATAACAAAAACACAAACAGAAATAGAAATAATAATAACTACGAGCCAAGACAGCATCAAGGTTGGACTCGTAACGATCAGTACTTTCATTCAAACTCTGCTTTACCACAGCAGCCACCAGGTCAAAATTGGAGCATACCTTACGACCGACAGGTAAGTTATAATGCGCAACAGCAACAACAACCGCAAAAGTTTGGAGATCATAATAGGCAATATCCGAATGTGAATATAATAGAAATGACACCTGATGCACAACCTCAATCTGTGTCAGTACCTAGTACAAATGCTAATCCAACAAACTAGAAACAGTCACTACTTTGCCCCAGGTCGTGGCTGAAGAATCCTTGGGGGGCGGCTTCAATGTTAATCAGTTATTTGACACCACACTTGAACAACAGAATAATGATATGCCGAGTAATTCTAAACAAAAACTACCTGTTTTATTTATAAGATACAACCACAATAACAATATATCAGATGAACTTTTACAAGACAGTACACAATGTCGTTTAAACACAAATGAAATTGTTTTAGCATCCACTACTGGTGTAGTAGGTGGGATTCCAACTACTATTATCCTAGATACAGGTGCAGCTGTGAGCGTTTTATCTTTTAATTTTTATAAAAAGATGTGTGAATTGGAACCTGTGCCTGAGTTTCCTGCCCAAAACTGTAAAATAACTACTGCACTAGGTAATAAGTCATGTAGGGTTACGAAGCAAGTTTTTGTAAACGTTAAAATAGGTAATGGAACCGTACAATGGCCATTCCTGGTTGTACAAAACCTTGTGACAAATTGCATATTAGGAATAGATATTATGAGCGAGAAGGACTGCATTATAGACTTCTCCAAAGGTAAATGTATTTTAAATGATAAAGGCAGTGTAATTATTATTGATTTGGACAGGAGAACTCTAAAGCATGACAAACACTGTACAGGGTACAAGGTACAGTTAGTACTTGACAAAGACATTCAAGACATGCAAACACACTCATCTGACAGAGAGCTAATGGACTTGAAAACATTGCTTGATCATAAGATAAGTGAAGCTACAGCTCTCAGTGTACATGAACGTATAAAACTACAGGAAGTGTTATCCAAATATTTACAAGTTTTTACCAAACGATTAGGTGTTATCAACACGTATGTGTACAAGATTGAAGTTAAGCCTCACAAGATCTTCTACCATAAGACATATAACGTACCGTTATCTCAACGACCTGCTGTGTGGCAAGAATTAAAACAAATGTTAGACTGGAAGGTCATTGAACCATCCACCTCACCTTATTGTAGTCCTCTACTTGTTGTCAAAAATCAAAACCTCAGAATTTATCCACAAAAACAGATTTACATTCTATTTTACCTGGTAGACCCCTGGAAATTCTGTGTACTGACATTAGTGGACCGCATCCAGCAAGCTCTGGAGGCGTCAAATATATCTTAGCTTTTTACGATATATTTTCTAAACACGTAAAACTTTATGCTTTAAAATCCGCCACTGCAAATGCTATAATACGAAGATTCTCAAGTGATTACCTGACGCACGTGGGAAAACCTAAAGCAATTCTGTCAGATAATGCAGCATACTACTCTGGGTACAAATGGAGAAATTTCTTGAAGGACAATAACATTAAAAGTATATTTATTTCGAGGTTTAGTCCACAATGTAACGCGACTGAGAGACTTTTCCGAGAATTAAATCGATTCATGAGGACCTATATTTCATCAAAACATACTAATTGGGTGTCCTACCTAAGTCTTTTCGAAGACGTACACAATAACTTAAATATTTACGATACAAATTACACACCTAACGAGATCATGTTCAATTGCAAACAGAACGATCAGTGGATAGAACCATTACCTAAGTTGTCAGACAAGGAAATCACACCTGAACAGAAAATAAAAGAAGTATTGACTACGCTGACACATCACGCACAGATACGAAACAAACATCACAGAAACATAATAAAAAGAAAACAAAAATTCGAGGTAGGAATGCTTGTACTACTTCGTACTCATCATAAATCTGTTGCACTCAAACGACGCAACGCTAAGTGGCGTCTGCTATATGAAGGACCTTATATAATTGTTAACATACCGCACTCTGGTGCGTATCTGTTACAACATCGTAGAACTAACAAAATTATTGGGCTATACGCACACCGAGATCTTAGAGCATTTCATGCTGAATAATGTAAAAGTCATACCCATCAAAATATTGCTAAGCAACTCGAAAAACTCTGTTGCTACAACACAGATAATAAGTAGTATAGAAATTTTCATTTCAGCGTTCCAGAGTCGCAGTTGAAGACAGAAGAACTTTTCTTTCAACGCCGCGGTTCCACCGAGAAGACTGAATATTAAAGTAAAATTTATGATTACGTAGCAGTGAATGATATATAAATTTTTCACGGAACATTTGTGACTGTAGGTACCACTGACTTGCTATGACACCTGACGAACCGACAGACGTCATCTGTGAAGCGATCTTTTACTTCGAGAAATAGATTAGACGCACATCTCTCAGCAAGAAAAGCATCTACCAGTAGTCAAGGCCACACAGACACACTACACACACGCACAAAACGCGAGGAATCGAACATTTTCTCTCTCTTACTATTTTGAATATTTATTGAGTAGTGAAAACGCCTGGTCTTGCCTACTGATGTAATGAATGTTGTGTCTAACCTATCTTAATTTCAGATGACATCACAAAAAACATCGATAATATCCCAGCAAAACCGCTAAAGAGGATGTAAATATCTGCAATTCATGTAATCAAATATGACACAATGTAATAACCTATAGCTATGTAATGATGATGTAAACATGTTTATGTGCAACTGTATTATGTTTATGCTAAGAAAATATGTGACGTGTGTATGTATTATTACTTATGTTTTTTTAAACTGATGTATAATGTAACTGTTACTGTGTGAAAATTTGAACGATAACGAGTGCCAAAATGTGAAAAACTTTTTTTAAAAAAAAAAAAAAAAATTGCGAAGTGAACCACTATTCACGGACATTAACGTACATTACTAAGTCTGCAACTACGCAGAAACCTATGTGAAAGAAACTGTTAATGACATTCATGATGCATCGTACCTTTGTTAACGCGATGAACGATTTCTTCGATGAGTAACCACGAACATTTAGGTGAGCTATATTTAAAAAAAAAAAAACTGAATATGTGAAGTGCATAATTCGTGCATCGTCTAGCGACATTACTACAGTACCCAACTTCAAGATGTTAACTGGATTAAATGGACACAAAGTGCCTGTCCAAAAAACAACACGACGGGTGGAAGAATTTTGGTTGGAACTTCAGGGAATGAAATGTTCTCGAAATGTGACGGACACGCTTACCTGGACTGTCCAAGGATCGACGCCAGCTATGTGCCGTCCGAGGTTCTGCAACCAAGCTTCCACGGAATATCGAAAACGAACTGCATATGGACTAATTACTCGACGGGTCACGTCTGATCTGTAATAAACAATGCTTTTTGTCACAACGAACTGCATCACAACGACTATAATGGAAATAGGAAATGGACATGCTTATGTATCAATCACGTTGTTATACAACGATGTTACTGTGATCAAAAAAAACTTTACCATGACGATACTAACCTGTAAAAAATTATTGTGCAGCAGATGAATATGAACTGTGATAACGACACCATGTGTATAGGTCAACGCACCTGAAAAATACGGACATTTTTCTTTGAAGCATTTCATTGCAATGCTATGTAACTAAGAACATTCAACAATCTAAAGTTGTATTGTATTATAACAAATATTGTAATTTTAAAACTAAGTTACCTGTCATAGAATGTAGTCTTCATATGTAATCTTGGTGGAATATTTTCTTTGTGCAACGACTAAGAAATGCGCGCGCACACGAACAATATGAACTGCAATACTGTGCCGCGTGATCTAAATTTACGAAATAACGGCAGTGCCGTAGTTACACAGACGCTTCTGCGCATGCGCGCACTCTGTTTTGCCAACATAAGAACTTTTTCGGCGCACGCGCGTCATTCAAATTTTGTGTATAATATACAGTATAATGTAAGTCATGTAAATAGTTGTAGATAACTTAGATTTTCTTGTGCCTTTAGGTGAATTGCTCGCCTGCAGGTGTGTCCTTTCGCCTCACAATTCAGGGGCCAATATAAAGGCACATTTGCATGCCGAGCGTGAGTTTCCTCGGAAACGCGAGATATTAATTAAATAAATAATCAGTGACAAATAAATAAAGCCTATGGCACACAACTGCAGCGCTGTGTCGCTGATAAAACAAAAGTACATTTTCGTTAGTCGTATGTTTGATTAAAAAAAAAAAGGAGAGCTCTCGTTGAAGTGGTGCGAGAAGCACGTATTTTAGTTTATTGTCTGGCACACCGCCTTATTTCATGATATAGAAAATTACTGCGAGTTGCAACCATACTAGGCACTCGATTCTGTAAAGAATTTATATTTATAAAAGTAAGTAGGATTATGAACTGTAGGCTTATTCATTGAATATATCTGATTTAACTAACTGTGTAATTTTTTTGTTTAGTAGACAATCACCTCTGTACGACGTTTTGGCATGGCTGGCAAATTATTGTAATATTGAGATTTAGATTATGAGTCCGCACCTACCGCAGCAGTCTTTGGAAACGATTTAATTACGAAGTCCGATTATTTCAGTTTTATTTCACGGTCAACTACGAGTAACATTGCCTTTACGAAAAAGCCATTGTCAAGCGTCTGATACCGAATAATCAAAACCTGACGACTCATAGGAGAGTCAATCATACAGATAAAAATAATTAATATTTTATTTTATTTTATTTTATTTTATTTATTTTACAAAGTCTCTAATCAGTAGTATTAATTTCACACTGATCACATGTCTTGGTTCAGTGTTTCCCTTTTTCAAAGCAGCAGTGCATAAAACAAATGTCCAAAATGGATGTCACTCACCATTTTATACCTACACTTTTCAATTTTCAGTTTCCCTCAGATGAAACTGAATAAGGATGGTCAGTTGATGGTATGTTCAAAAGCAGTACTTTTCAGTGGAGCTTCTAAGAGCAATTGGATGAATCAGCATGTGTTCTTGCAATGGTTGTACTATTTTAAACAGCACACTCTGCCAGTGGGAACAAATCCAGTCCTCTTAACTATGGATGGCCATGCTAGTCATAAAGACCTGGCAGTTACAAAATATGTAGGTAACAATCACGTTTGTATGCTGAATATTCCACCGCATAACATTCTTCAGTTACAGCCATCGGACAGGATGTTTTTTAAGCCTTTCGAGACTGCACTTTGAACTGCAAATTCAACACAGACAGGATGACATCACTTGTACCCATGGTCTAGGAGTAGCGTCTCTGATGCATAATCAAAATGTCTTTGGTCCCGGGTTCGATCACCGCCACTGCCTAAATTTTGATAAATAATCAGCAGTGGTGGCCGAAGACTTCCGGCATAAGAAGTCAGCCTCATTGTGCCAACAGCCTTGTCAAAGAGGGCGGAGGAGCGGATAGAGGTTCAGGGCACTCTCTTGTCCTAGGGGTGGGAAATTGCCCCTAAAGGCAATCAGCAATGATCAACGATATGAGGATGCAGAAGGCAATGGAAACCACTGCATTAAAGACACGTAATGTGTATCCACAGGACATGGGGCCTGTAATTGAAGAAGTGTCATGATGATCTCTCCATTGGCAAAAGATTCCGGAATAGTCCCTCATTCGGATCTGCGGGAGGGGACTGCCAAGGGAGATGTTACCATGAGAAAAAGAATGAATAATCAATGAAAGAATAACGTTCAACGAGTCGGGGCGTGGAATGTCAGAAGCTTGAACGTGGTAAGGAAACTAGAAAATCTGAAAAGGGAAATGCAAAGGCTCAATCTAGATATAGTAGAGGTCAGTGAAGTGAAGTGGAAGGATGACAAGGATTTCTGGTCAGATGAGTATCGAGTAATATCAACAGCAGCAGAAAATGGTATAACAAGTGTAGGATTTGTTATGGTTCAAATGGCTCTGAGCACTATGGGACTCAACTGCTGTGGTCATAAGTCCCCTAGAACTTAGAACTACTTAAACCTAACTAACCTAAGGACAGCACACAACACCCAGCCATCACGAGGCAGAGAAAATCCCTGACCCCGCCGGGAATCGAACCCGGGAACCCGGGCGTGGGAAGCGAGAACGCTACCGCACGACCACGAGATGCGGGCAGGATTTGTTATGAATAGGAAGGTAGGGCAGAGGGTGTGTTAATGTGAACAGTTCAGTGACCGGGTTGTTCTAATCAGAATCGACAGCAGACCTACACCGAGAACGATAGTTAGGTATACATGCCGACGTCGCAAGCTGAAGATGAACAGATAGAGAAAGTGTATGAGGATGTTGAAAGGGTAATGCAGTATGTAAAGGGGGACGAAAATCTAATAGTCATGGGCAACTGGAATGCAGTTGTAGGGGAAGGAGTAGAAGAAAAGGTTACAGGAGAATATGGGCTTGGGACAAGGAATGAAAGAGGAGAAAGACTAATTGAGTTCTGTAACAAGTTTCAGCTAGTAATAGCGTATACCCTGTTCAAGAATCACAAGAGGAGGAGGTATACTTGGAAAAAGCTGGGAGATATGGGAAGATTTCAATTATATTACATCATGGTCAGACAGAGATTCCGAAATCAGATACTGGATTGTAAGGCGTACCCAGGAGCAGATATAGACTCAGATCACAATATAGTAGTGATGAAGAGTAGGCTGAAGTTCAAGAATCAATACGCAAAGAAGTGGGATACGGAAGTACTAAGGAATGACGAGATATGTTTGAAGTTCTCTAACGCTATAGATACAGCAATAAGGAATAGCGCAGTAGGCTGTACGGTTGAAGAGGAATGGACATCTCTAAAAAGGGCCATCACAGAAGTTGGGAAGGAAAACATAGGTACAAAGAAGGTAGCTGCGAAGAAACCATGGGTAACAGAAGAAATACTTCAGTTGATTGATGAAAGGAGGAAGTACAAACATGTTCCGGGAAAATCAGGAATACAGAAATACAAGTCGCTGAGGAATGAAATTAATAGGAAGTGCAGGGAAGCTAAGATGAAATGGCTTCAGGAAAAATGTGAAGACATCAAAAAAGATATGATTGTCGGAAGGACAGACTCAGTATACAGGAAAGTCAAAACAACCTTTGGTGACATTAAAAGCAACGGTGGTAACATTAAGAGTGCAACGGGAATACCACTGTTAAATGCAGAGGAGAGAGCAGATAGGTGGAAAGAATACTTAGAAAGCCTCTATGAGGGTGAAGATTTGCCTGATGTGATAGAAGAAGAAACAGGAGTCAATTTAGAAGAGATAGGGGATCCAGTATTAGAATCGGAATTTAAAAGAGCTTTGGAGGACTTACGGTCAAATAAGGCAGAAGGGATAGATAACATTCCATCAGAATTTCTAAAGTTATTGGGGGAATTAACAACATTGGTGTGTAGAATATATGAGTCTGGCGATATACCATCTGACTTTCAGAAAGCATCATCCACACAATTCCGAAGACGGCAAGAGCTGACAAGTGCGAGAATTATCACACAATCAGCTTAACAGCTCATGCATCAAAGCTGCTTACAAGAATGATATACAGAAGAATGGAAAAGAAAATTGAGAATGCACTAGGTGACGATCAGTTTGGCTTTAGGAAAAGTAAAGGGACGAGAGAGGCAATTCTGACATTACGGCTAATAATGGAAGCAAGGCTACAGAAAAATCAAGACACTTTCATAGGATTTGTCGACCTGGAAAAAGCGTTCGACAACATAAAATGGTGCAAGCTGTTTGAGATTCTGAAAAAAGTAGGAGTAAGCAATAGGGAGGGACGGGTCATATACAATATGTACAACAACCAAGAGGGAATAATAAGAGTGGACGATCAAGAACGAAGTGCTCGTATTAAGAAGGGTGTAAGACAAGGCTGTAGCCTTTCGCCCCTACTCTTCAATCTGTACATCGAGGAAGCAACGATGGAAATAAAAGAAAGGTTCAGGAGTGGAATTAAAATACAAAGTGAAAGGATATCAATGATACGATTCGCTGATGACAATACTATCCTGAGTGAAAGTGAAGAAGAATTAAATGATCTGGTGAACAGTCAAATGAGTATACAGTATGGTTTGAGAGTAAATCGGAGAAAGACAAAGGTAATGAGAAGCAGTAGAAATGAGAACAGCGAGAAACTTAACATCAGGATTGATGGTCATGAAGTCAATGAAGTCAAGGAATTCTGCTGCGTAGGCAGTAAAATAACCAATGATGGATGGAGCAAGGAGGACATCAAAAGCAGACTCGCTATGGCAAAAAAGGCATTTCTGGCCAAGAGAAGTCTACTAATATCAAATACCGGCCTTAATTTGAGGAAGAAATTTCTGAGGATGTACGTCTGGAGTACAGCATTGTATGGTAGTGAAAAATGGGCTGTGGGAAAACCGGAACAGAAGAGAATCGAAGCATTTGAGATGTGGTACTATAGATGAATGTTGAAAATTAGGTGGACTGATAAGGTAAGGAATCAGGAGGTTATACGCAGAATCAGAGAGGAAAGGAATATGTGGAAAACACTGATAAGGAGAAGGGACAGGATGATAAGACATCTGCTAAGACATGAGGGAATGACTTCCGTGGTTATAGAGGGAGCTGTAGAGGGCAAAAACTATAGAGAACTACTCTGAGATGAAGAGGTTAGCACAGGAAAGGAACTCATGGCGGGCAGCATCAAACCAGTCAGTAGACTGATGACCAAAAAAAAAAAAGGATGACGTCCTGCAGCTGAACCACTGACTATGATACGGTTCCACCTCTGCAGTCATTTACACCCCATTCCATATAATTCTCTCTCCAGATATAATTAACTGTATCAAACTAGTAGGTGAGCACATAGTCACAGGCAGTTTCAGTGACAGAGAGAGAGTGCACTAGGAGACAACAACAGATACAAAGGGCACAAAATTAGAACAACAGTCAGGAAATCCACCACTCGCCCAGCTGCAGAACAACACATGGCAAGCCCCACACCTCACTACACAGTCTGCATGCTGACCCAGTACATTTCTTGTTACACAGTTTAATTACTTTTCTTATTTGTTGCAAGCGTCTACTGTGGCAGTGGTGTTGAACTGAAGTGATGAAGAGAACTGCCAATGCTAAGACTGGCTCTGCTGGAATTGCAGCAATTTGTTACAATTGCTATTACAGTCACATCACACTAATAATCAGATGCAGTGGCAGCCATTGATAATGCAGGAGCACACAACTGATGCCCAAACTCTTGCCACCAGGTGCACGATGACGAGTAGCTGTCACATTGTTTGTGGGCACAGGAATTCTGGGAAATGCCTGTCAAGACAGGTAAGCTTCAGTCTGACTGTGTGCCATCGTCAGCAGAGCTCTTGTTTGGAGTAGCTGGCGCAGGATGGATATCTGGCAACAAACTTTTCACATAATAGCCATGTGGTTCCAGAAATCTCTTCACACAAATTAAGATGTTTCTTTATGACCAGTAACTCTCCTGCCTTGAGCAAACTGTGAGAGGAAAACATCAAGCATACTGCAGAAACTGCAGACAACCCCAAACCACTTTCCAATCCTCAAAATGTGCTTCCCTAATAAATGAATGTAAGGTCATACAACTTCATGCCTTCCCTGGTATATAATATTAAGAATCCTGGAAAAAGTACTATAAATTATATACTGCCTTAAAGACATCACATTCTGCCATGATTGTTACATACTATATAACTGGACTTATCTTTATTGTTTATTGCATTTGGGGGCATCACCTCCCCACATCCAGCTGGAGAAGTAGTGTTATCCTCCAGAATCTACTAGTGACTGGGCTTGTATTACAGGATCCTCTCCAGACCAGCAACCTGTCAGTGACAGGAAGGAAGGAAGGAAGGAAGATTAATGAACTTGTTGTCTTCAGAACAATGAACACTAACATGGAGTGGTTGAAGATAACAGCACTTTGTGTCCAAGGGCTGCCAGTACCTCTTCAGTTCCTACCCCAACAGGGTAAGTCCTTTGAGAGTATCAATTCTCCAGAGCCACTGAAGAGGGAAAAAAGAAAACTTGGGGCAGTGCTACTCCAAGTAACCCCACAGGTCAGATCCTCTCAAGCCATCAGACTCAGAACCTGCATTCGTCGATGTCACTCCATCAAGCACTGAACTTATGGAATGAAGCATTGCTATGTGATGTCTTTGGTGTGAAGCACAAAGTCTACATTCCATCAGCAGAGGAAACTAAAACTATGGTAAGCATCACTAATGACAGCTGTAATCTGAATGGAGGATGCCATAGCAAAGATTACTCCAGAGACACACAAAAAAATTGCAGTCAAAATATTCAAAGATCAATGTATTTGTTTACATGTAAGTTCTTTGCTATTAGTCCATATTGTTTTATTCGCATTTTACATGACATATTTTGGGAAATGATTCCCTTTTTCAGTACTATGTTTTCTCTTTCTACTTTGCCATTCTTATGTAGTGTTTTTGATACATGATATTCTGTTTTAATTTGTTGACTAAATTTTCTGATGGTCCATCTGTGCAGAGTTTCACAAATGTTGGATACCACACACAACTTCCAGTGCACAGTATACATTGTGAATAGCTTACATAAACAGTTACAAAGATCTTTGTAGTGTTTTTTGGTGCAAGTTATTATCATTGTATACTGTTCACTGGAAGCTGTGTGTGATGTTTAACATCAGACTTCATAACAACAAAAGTAACAACACCAAGGACAACAACAACACCAAGGGAAGTTGAGTCAACAGTTAAGGTAACAGAGACGGGACTTAGCAGCACTCATTTCGTTCATCATGAAGATAGAAGGGGATGGTGTTTCATATGTGTTGTTTCATTTTCTGTACATCTACATACCTACTCCACAAACCAACATATGGTGCATGGCTGAGTGTATCCTGTTCCACAACTAGCGATTCACTTTCCTGTTCCACTCGCAAATAGGGCTTCTATGGAGGCATATAGGAAATCTGTTGTCCCTCACTCTAATCTCTCTAATCTTATCCTCATGGTCCTTACCCAAAATGTACGTTGTCAGCAGTAGGATCATTCTGCATTCAGCTTAAAATGCTGGTTCTCTAAATTTTCTTCACAAAAGGTGATGGGAAACTTAAATGGGGAGCCCTGAAAGGAAAACTATCTCTGTAATATGTGCATGTTGTTCAAACCTATCAGTGACAGATCTTGCAGCCTGCCTCTGAATTGCTTCAATATTTTTCTTTAATCCGACTTGGTGCAGATCCGGAGCAGTCATTCACACTGCGATTATTTTCATTGTTGAAGTGTTGCTCTTCTGTATGAAGTGGTGTTATAGTTATCAGTGATATCACATTTGGTAAATGTGAGGATTAGGCAAGAAATAATAAAAGTTACAGTAAAAATCGTGGAGAAAGAGAAGTTTGAATTGTGGGAAGGAGAAAGATTCAACAGAAATTAAGTCGGACCAGACATACTGGGGCATAACCTGGTGATAAAACTGTGTAGGTGACAGGAAAACTATCAGAAATTTTAACAGTAGAATTTTAAAATTAACACTAAACATACTGAGTTTCAGTGGTGCAGACATAAAGCTTAGAGTACATGTTGTTTTTGTGTTGTTAATGACAGCTGCATGAAAGCAGTATTTGGACTGAAGGCCACAACAAGAACATGGTTTGAAAGCTGTGTCTTGGGACATGATATTGGAATTGGTTGACTGAGATTTCTCGGTCCATCTAGATCACAAACTGAGCTAGGGTCATTTGATGAGAGTACAGGTGAAGTCGCAATGTCATGTGATCATAAAGTGTGTCCTGAATTGTTTTCAAGACAACTTTCAGATAGATTAAAGTTGTGTGTCAGATTGGGACTCAAATCCAGTAACTTTGTCTTTCACTGTCAAGGTTTGTACCTACTGAGCTACCTAAATACAACTCATGACCTGCCCTCACAGCTGGATGTCTGCAAGTATCTCCTCTCTTATGTCCCAAATTTCACAGAAATTCTCCTACATATGTTGTGGGACTACCACACCTGGAAACAATCCCTCAGGCTATGGCTATCCATGCCTCCAAAGTATCTTCTCCTCCAGGATTGCTTGCCCTAGAATGTATGGAGGAGAACTTCAGTGATGTCAGGAAGGTACGAGATGAGGCTCTAGTGGAAGCGAAACTGTGAGGATGGGTCATGAATCCTGCTCAGATAGATCAGTTGGTATAGCATGTCACCACAAAAAGCAAAGGTGCCACATCTGAGTACAGCATACAGATTTCATCTGTCAGGAAAGCTCTAGTTTCTAATCAGCAAACACCCCACAGCAGAGTGGACATTCATTTTCCAATTCTGGTTAAATGCGGTAACATTGAAAGTTCTTCAGATTCAGGCAGACTACAACTGTTTGATATTGTGCAATTCCAGCCCCAGATGAGAGGGAGGCAGGGAAAAAAGCAGCACTAAAAGGATGGAACATAGCCTTGAGAAGCAAAGCAAATGCTCTTTGTAGTTTTATTTCATTAAAGTTGACATGCAGGTTAACCGTTGTGGTAGATAAAACCACATGACACACAAATATAGGCAGCATTCTGTCCAAATATCTTACAACACAAAAACAGAAACAAAAGGTGAAGTGAATTTAAAGTGGCATCAACCACACACTAACTCAAGAACTGTTTCCAGATAATTGCACTCTTATTGGTGGAAGTAACTAATTCCTCTGTCACACAGCGCACACTTCACAAATCCATCCAAACTTAAATCCCACCCAGGTATCCTCATAGATGTCCCATATTTACCATTGGAGGGGATACCACTGGGTCGACACTCCAGTGTTCATGAAATGTGTTCCCAGTTGTGAATATTGTGAATACGGGCAACCATCAGTTGTATAATGCAATGACAATAATCAAGATTTATGATGGACTGAGATTCTAACCAAGATTTAGACTTATTGCACATGGTAGCCTGATTATTAGTCTACCCGAGTATGACTTGTGGGCAGACCCAACTTCAGCTCACATTCTTACCTTAATTATGTATAGTGCTGTAAGGGCCAAACATTTTAATTTAAATTCACATTTTAGTTGAAAGTCACTTACCCACCGTCAGCAGATACATAGGCTAACACAATGCCTATGCTGTTCAGAAGCACACTGCAGTGTTCCTTTGGACATTCATGGCTGTGCGAAGGAGAATTGCTCCGTATGTCTGAGCAATGCAAGCACTGCATTATCACACTCGAATGATCAGATTGCCACCACTCACAGATTGTAAAAGAAACCAGGTTATTACAATTACTGTGCAGTTATGGCTAGTAGCTTCCTTCAGACTTTCATCACGGCTGTCTAAAAATCTGCAACAGTTATTGTAGCTGTGACACATAATATGGATGTAAAAAATTCCAAGTTTGTGTTCACCTAAACACACCATTTTCTGACTCAACAGTAGATGTTTTTTCTTCAACACCACATCTGTTAAAGTTGCCTCAAAGCCATTCCATAAACAGCATAATACCTCTATGTAATGGACTGCAAACAAAAAGTCCCTCTTCTTTGTTGTCCATAACTGAAGAAAAGAGTGGCCTAACAATAAAAAACTGATCAAAATATCCACGGGTGTACTGCTGGTCCACTGTGTCCAATGGGCACAATATTTTGGTGATCATACATGTCGCCATCATCAGGTGAACTGACGGACTGAGCTCCTGTGAACATGCCGGCACGAAGATCCATACACCACATCTGTTAAAGTTGCCTCAAAGCCATTCCATAAACAGCATAATACCTCTATGTAATGGACTGCAAACAAATAGTCCCTCTTCTTTGTTGTCCATAACTGAAGAAAAGAGAGGCCTAACAATAAAAAACTGATCAAAATATCCACGGGTGTACTGCTGGTCTACTGTGTCCAATGGGCATAATATTTTGGTGATCATACATGTTGCCATCATCAGGTAAACTGACAGACTGAGCTCCTGTGAACATGCCGGCACGGAGATCCATACACTATGGCTGCTCAGAGGGAACTGGTTTTGGTCGCGGCAGCGGCCGATTTAATTACCCTCCTCCCGTGGTGTGCTCCCTCCGCTGTCCACGCCCCGCGGCACGGTCGCACAGTGAAACAGATTGCTACGGTGTCTGAGATGACATAGGAGCAATGGCTCTGTCCACCGTGGATGGCACATTCGTCATCTGGGCACACTTGGCACCTGGTATGGATAAACTCCTTGACTTCCTTACACATCTAAACTCCATACACCCCAACATCAAATTCACTATGGAGACTGAAACAGAGGGTAAATTACCTTTCCTTGACATCTTGGTCAAGAGAAGGGCTGACGGCACCCTAGGCATGGGGTGTATCGGACCACAATGCACACTGATCTGTATTTGCGCACAGACAGCTGCCACCACCCTTCACAGAGGAATGGGGTACTTAAACCTCTAGTACATAGGGCGCGCACTATCTCTGACGCAGAGAGTCTACCCCAGGAATTGGAACATGTGAGAACTGTATTTCGAAAAAATGGGTACTCAGAGTGGCAGATTCAACATGCTCTCCACCCAACCACTACAGCACAATCTGTGGAGATGGTTGAAATCACAAGGGAGGAGGCAGGCACTGCGTTTATTCCATATACAGGCGCACTCTCGGGGAAAATCGCCCGTGTTTTGAAGAAATACCGGGTCAGAACTGTGTTTTGTCCTCTGAATAAAACTTGTGCACTGGTGGGGAGCGCCAAAGATGGCCTCGGTTTGAGGAAGGCCCACGTGTACCAGATTACATGTCAATGTGGCAAGTCGTATATTGGTCAGATGATGCATACCATCGAGGATCGATGCCATGAACACCAGAGGCACACTCGACTAATGTATCCGAGCAAGTCGGCAGTCACTGAACATTGTTTGTCAGAAAATCATGCTATGGAGTATGAACGCACGAGGATTCTGGTACAGATGTCGAGATACTGGGACAGTGTTATTAGAGAGGCCATCGAAATTCGCACCAATGACAACCTCATCAACTGTGATTGTGGCTATAATGTTAGCAAGGCTTGGGAACCAGCGATTGGGTTAATCTAGAGTTAATTGAGCAAACGTATAGTTGTGATGACCACGGCGGACAGAGCCATCACTTCAACGTCATCTCAGACACCATCACAATCTGTTCCACCGCGCGACCGTGGCACGGGGCACGGACAGTAGAGGGAGCACGCCATGGGCGGAGGATATTTAAATCAGCCGCCACCATGACCAAACGCAGTTCCCTCTGAGCAGCCATAGCATACGGATCTCCGTGCCAGCACGTTCACAGGAGCTCAGTCCGTCAGTTCACCTGACGATAGTGACACGTATGATCGCCGAAATATTGTGCCCATTGGACACTGTAGTCCAGCAGTACACGCGTAGATATTTTGATTATCAAATATGCCGAAACAAACTCAAGAATCACAATAACAAACTGTATTACCTAAGTGAGCTTTAGTGAAACTGGATGAGCATGGCACAATGTAAGGATGACATCACGCCTATTTTCAAGACCAACAGCCCATTCCTTGAAATAAGTTCTATGGAAAGACACTATGAGTTATTCTATTGAAGTCATTAATGACATATTTGATGTACTGAACTGCAGAATTGTCCGCAGCTCGTAGTCTCGATGTAACATTCTTCCTTCCCAAGCACAGGGTCCCGGGTTCGATTCCCAGTGGGGTCAGGGATTTTCACCTGCCTTGAGATGACTGTGTGTTTTTGTTGTGTCATCTTCATCATCATCATTTATCCCCATTATGGTAGGAGGAGGGCAATGGTGAACCACCGCCACTAGGACCCTATCTATTACGGCGGTGTGGGACTCCCGCATTGTCCCCTATGCTCTGTCGAGGATTATGGGGACTTAATTATCATCACTACAGAATTCCCAAAGATAAAGGGTTCCAAATCTGTTGCAGAGAGATTAACCATCTAACAATTCAGCAATTCAACATATAGCGGAGATCTTGAGTCACAATAGGCACTACAAAAAGATTCACACAGTTACATTCCATCCTGGATTTTCCATTGTTTGATTAACAATTCATCAAAATACTATAAAAATTGTTCTATGTGATATTGGCAATATATTGACTGGTACACGGTTAGGCTGAAGGCAATGGAACTTGAAGATAGGAAATCTAGGCACCCAAAGCAGGGAGCAGCCAGAGTGATAGTATTTATGATACCAGAGGTAAGTAGTATTCCTAGAGGCCTTCAATTTGCAGCTGTACCAGGGGAAAAGTATCACTTCAGAAAAGTAAGTGACAACCCCATCCACCTCCTAGATGCTGTTGTACAGTATCACTTTAGAAGATGGCCAACCAACTCTTCCTCCCTCACCCTCCCCTACACACACACACACACACACACACACACACACACACACACAAGCTTGGTACTTGCCCCTGTGAACCGCAGTGTCAATGTGTTTACAAAGGTTTGAATGAGGTGAGAAATGGGTAACTGTGCTACAACAGCACTCCCCACCTACAAGAGGGCTCAGAGCAGTGCCAAGTAATGTAGAACACGACTGTTGCTAGCCATAATAGGAAGGACAGTGATGTTTAGCTTTCAGCTGAATGCAGTTGCTACCAAACTCGGAGTGTTAATGTAATGGCCAGAAACATCCCCACCTACAGAGGGATGGGATCTAAAGTTGGTTGGCCAGAGATGCAAGCGAGTTGCACAGCTCCATGCAAGACTGGCCAATGTGTGTAAAGTGTCGGTGGATTGTCAGGCTAACTACAGATATGGAGAAATTATGCACTGCCACAATCCCTTAAAAACCCATGATATTTTTATTCAGCGTGAGTTTCTGCTGAAAATGTTGGGGTTCAAACTCTATGTCACTTGTTGACACCTTCTAGTAAGCTCCAGCAAATCTATTTTATCTCTTGGAGTGCTACCCTCAAAGTTTGTACTTTACAGTGCTGTAAGTGGGATACAGCCATTCGCTCCAACCCTGCGGACACAAACACTGATTACCATTGAGCAGTGAGTCGCTTTCTTTGCTTTTTATAATGTTTACAATTATCCTTCAGTGTAACAGTAAGTCATGGGCATGAATAACAAAATTTACATACAGAGTTTCTAGAATTTCCTGCCGCAAGTAGCCTTAGGTGCAGATTTTGGGACTCCACTCACAGTTGGTCTGTGACTGTTGGGCACTGATCAAAGCTATCAACTTGCCATCCTTGGAAGTTTATCTTTCTGCATTTGCTCCTAACCACTCAGGGAGTGCAGACTGACCTGTAATGTCTGTCATCACCAACTGCAGTAGTTTCTTGTCATAACATCAGACAGAGGGAAGAAACAGTGTTGCAGTTCCACAAAGGCTTCATTGTGTCAATAAAACTTTTATTTGGTGGTTTCAAAATCCTTAAAAGTATGTAGATCAGTTAGATGTTGACTTCCAAACTACATCAATATAGCTAGTTTTTCGTTCTTGCATATGGGAATTGTGTAATTTTTATATTAAATATTCTATTTTATGCAAGGAATAGAGTGGTGTCAGTACACTAATTCCACAAACTGGTAAGGTCACCCAATGATCCTATTTGATACTACAATATTGCCAACATATCTCCTGTTCATTTACTATTTTGCTCCACCATTTGATCAGATGACACAGGCAAATACTAAAGACGACGGCTTTCATTATAATCTTAACTTGACCTTCCAGCCTTTTCAGATAATATGGTCATGGCTGTTTATGGGAATTATTCAGTTAATGCTGCCAAAGGCACATCAGTATGGAAACATGATAAGGAAACAACTGAGGGCAAATGTCTGTCCAGTGCCTGCACATCTATGTGACATGGTTCATTCCAGAAACTTCCACACACTGTGAACATATGAGAAGTTACCTTAGCTCATTATTTACATACATAGACCCCTACACTCAGCTTTGACATTTTGATTTCATTAGTGGACTAGATGATCTCTATTTTCAAGTAAAAATTACATGATTTGAGTTGATGAGACAAGACATTGCTCCCGCAGATTGCCACAACATTGGATGTCTGATTATTATATTGGCCACATTACTGGAGAGGAGATGGTCAGCTTCACAATAAATGTAGTGAGAATCAGGGTCTCTGCAACAGTACTAATAGATAGCCAATCAATGCTAACCTTTCCTGAGGTAACTTGTCTCTCGTTTTTCAAGCAGGTGAATTGTCTTACTTATGACCCCTGCACGAACGCCAGGACTTATGGCTTCTCAAACATTGAACATCTCAAGGGGAGAAAATATCTGGTCTGTCATGCACCCCTCTTACCAGACATCAGAAACATTTTGTATACACGCTAACATCCAATGTAAATTACAAAGACTTTATTCCTCATATTTAATGAGAAGATATCATAACGAATTCTCTTCCCTTGGAAAAACATCAGATGCTGCCAGCTGACCCAACCTAATGCTTCTACAAGCATAGTTGATAATGCACTGCTACGAAGTTTTATTTTTTCGTCACATGCATGATCAGTTTATTGAGCACAAGAACACATCTGCTAACTTGCGACCAATGAGATCTAACCATATGCATACTTTACAGAGTTGAAATCCTAAGGGTCTACCTTATAGAGGTGTCACATACCTATGGCGACTCTCTGAGATTTATTTCCACAAGCCACCAAAAGGCAATAATTCAGAATATGACAAAATGATCATTGTTCAGTTGCAAATAGAAGTGTGTCCTTCAGTGAAGTAATCTCTAGTTTTGGATTCATATAAGCAATCAAAATGAAGAGACAAGCACTCAAATGATGCCATCAAGGATGGAGACCATATGGAGAATGATAAGATTATTTCACCCTATCTCCAACAAGTGAATCAGCCAAACAGTGTGGGTACTAGGTAGCAGAAATTTTATATATTGTTTAAGGTGAATGACTGTTTCAGGTGTTAGTTATTAAGAACAAAATACGGAGAAGCACCTGATCTGGTGAGAGAAATCTAGATTTTTCATCCTCAGCCTTCATTACCAGTGAGCTCTACATACTGGGTGATCAAAAAGTCAGCATAAATTTGAAAACTGAAAAATCACAGAATAATGTAGATAGAGAGAGAGCTACAAATTGACACACATGCTTGTAATGACATGGGGTTTTATTAGACCCAAAAAAAAATACAAAAATTCCAAAAATGTCCAACAGATGGCGCTTCATCTGACTGGAATAGCAATAATTAGCATAACAAAGTAAGACAAAGCAAAGACGAGGTTCTTTACAGGAAATGCTCAATATGTCCACCATCATTCCTCAACAATAGCTGTGGTCAAGGAATAATGTTGTGAACAGCACTGTAAAGCATGTCCCGAGTTATGGTGAGGCATTTGCATCGGATGTTGTCTTTCAGCATGCCTAGAGATGTTAGTTGATCACGATACACTTGCGACTTCAGGAAACCCCAAAGCCAATAATCGCACGTACTGAGGTCTGGGGACCTGGGAGGCCAAGCATGATGAAAGTGGTGGCTGAGCACACAATCATCACCAAACGACGCGCATCTGTCGGACATTTTGTGAACTTTGTTTTTTTTGTTTCTAATAAAACCCCATGTCATTCCAAGCATGTGTGTCAATTTTTGCCTCTCTCTCTCTCTCTCTCTCTACATTATTCCGTGGTTTATTAAGTTTTCAATTTTATACTGACTTTGTGATCAGCCGGTACATGCCATCAATTAGTTCACTAATTCTGAAATTTCTCATGCTGATGGTTAAGGAAGTTTATTAGTCTTTGAGCAGGTGTGCTGGGGTAACTCACAGAGGAATTTTGTAGAATTGTAGTGGAATGCAGAGCCCTGCAAAGTGGCAGCACTGGGTGTTTGCTTACTTGACCCTCCTTACCCCTTCCTTTCCTCTGTCCTCCTTCCTTGACTCAGAGCCCTCAGTATTGGACCACTCAATCAAAGGTTAACAGATGTGATAATAATGTGTAATGTTTGATCTCTGGTGCTCCAGATGTGATGAATCACACCCCTGGCTGTATTGCATCTATTGAGAAATATCTGGGTTTGCCGACCGGAAAAACAGATAGAGTGTTTCATGCAGGCTGCATACTAGTACATCACATGGGTATGTGGAGTCCCTTCCTCTCCAGTAACAGCAAGGACAAATAAAATTATGTTTGAAGAAGAATTTGATACTTTTCATGGAGATGAAGTACACAAAAAGTTTTGAAATTGAAGTTTCTCATTGTTGGTGATGCAGTAATTGATCTTCACGCAAAAACAAGAACATTTGTAAGGATTACATATATCAGTCAAGAGACAGAGTTGAAAGTCATGGTAAAATGTGCCAGAATAAGGAAATAGCTCTGAACACTGATATTACCTTCATACTGTAAATGTCGATAGCAGCTGGATCAGGCTACAGTGACAGCAGTTTCTACTTCAGATGAGTGACTTAAAGTTAAGATTGGTATGAAATACAATTTACTTATCTCCGAGCTGTAACACATGTCATGCTACTCCAATTTGATTTGTTCAGTCACATAATGAACACAACGAGGAGTGAAAATCAGTGTGTCCTACACTACAGCATCTGCGATGTGTGCATTTGTCTTGTAATCATAGCATCACAACACAACAGTTGTCATTGTGGATTAGGTGCTCTGGTTCAAAGTGAACTTTTCCTACGTAATGGCCCTGCCTGAGTTAGCCTTGCCTCTCTGGAACGCACCTGTGTACATACAGCCAGGGTAGTGTCTAGAAACCAGTACGAGTCCTCACCAGAAAGAAAACAAGCACCATAATTGTGGTTAGAGAGAGCAAGTCTCGGGCAACAGTGGCTGTGAAAAAACAAATATTAACTC
Source organism: Schistocerca americana (assembly GCF_021461395.2). Classification (NCBI taxonomy): domain Eukaryota; kingdom Metazoa; phylum Arthropoda; class Insecta; order Orthoptera; family Acrididae; genus Schistocerca; species Schistocerca americana. Next base: position 67,509,336 of record NC_060121.1, read on the forward strand.
ATTGCATTGCTGCTGACAGGCTAACAACATCTTCCAGTTACAGCCTTGAATGTAGGAGATGTCTGGTAGTTGCAGACACAGTTTCATCACATGAAAATGAAGATCAATTTCTAAAGGAGAGCAGGCTGAACCCCTGCTTCTAGCAGCAGGGCCATTTTCCAAAGTTCCAGGTGGGGGTGGGGAACTACAAATAATCTACTAGATTGCAAAGCATACGATACTTCATGCTGTACTCTATCTTCCTGGTTTCCTCTGTCCTTAGCAGCTCTCTTCACTCTCTCTTTCTTCCTCTTTCCTTCCTTGACACGCCTGGAATCACATGCAGGCAACCCTTAAATGACCATAACCATCCAATGTTTACTATCATTGTTCTTGTTAGCAGCTGAAGTTTAACATTAACGGGAGATGTGGTTTCTACAACTTCGTATGGCCCTTGATACATCATGAGGAACTCCTTCGTTTTCCCTTTTTGCATATAGGGGCTGGACAGCATTACCCATTGCCCCACCCTATACTGTGTAAAACGTCCTTTCCGCCTTACTGTGTCTTCCTGCCTTTCCAAAGCCTTTGTATTTCCCTTTAGTACCTTTTTTTTCAAACATCTCAATTGTTCTCACAAATTGACGTACTGATTCAATGGTCCTTCCTTTCTGTAGCTTCACTAAATCAAACAGTGACGGTATTTTCTGCCTGTACTCTGCCTCATATGGAGACAAACCAGTATTTGTATGGACTTTTGCATTGTATGTGCATACAATATGCCTAAAATACTCATCCCACTGATGGTGATGAGAATCCACATAAAAACTCAGCATCTTCCCGATTGTTCTGTGGACCCGTTCTGTCCTTCTTTACTTTCAACAATTTACATAGTTCCTTCATTAAATCTGACATGAAGTTGGTCCCTTGGTCAGTAATTATTGTCTCTGGTACACCAAACTTCAAAATCCAGTTATTTACCAACACTTGTGCAACCATTGCTGTCTGTTGATTTGGCACAGCCACCATCTCCACATACATTGAAAAATGGTCTATTATTGTCAGAACGAATCTCTTCCCAGATGCTGTTTGCCTAAAAGGTCCTAAGACATTAATCCCCAGGAAAGACAATGGACATGTTGCTTCCAGTAATCGTTGTAGCTGTATCTGTTTCCGAGTCAAATCTGCTCTCTGCGCACATGGTACACAATTCTTGACATACTGATCCACATCTACTTTCCTACCTCTCCACCAATACCTCTCTGCCACGCTCCTGTCTGCCACTCTACACCCTCCATGACCGGATAACACATGATCATGTGCCTCCTTTAAAACCTCATCCCTCAATTTCGCTGGCACTACTACCCTTGGCCCTGTCTTCATTTCCCTGCACAGAAGACCATCATACACATTAAACTGTGGCTGCATCTGATACGATTTACAATCAATCATTGTCTGTGTCTTGTCATAGATTATGACCTAGCAGCATGGCAAAAATTACTTCTACTTTTGCCACCTTCCTACTTAGTGCATCCGTATTACCGTGCTTCTTCCCAGACTTGTGCACCACCTTGTAGTCGAATTCACTAACCCTCACAGCCCATCTAGTGAGTCTAGTGGACAGATCCTTCAACCACAACAACCACTTAGATGCAGCATGATCTGTCACTACCATAAATCTTCTCCCATATAAAATACATTTAAAATATGTGATTCTGTAGATTACGCTGAGCATCTCCCTCTCTGTTGTTGAGTAATTCTTCTCTGCTGTATTCAACTGCCTAGACACATAGGCTACAGGATGTTCTTTTCCATCAGTTTCCTGACTAAGAACACACCCTAATGCTTGATTTGATGCATTGCATGCTAGTATGAACTCCTTTTCAAAATCTGGAAACACAAGAACTGGACTTGATGTTAACACTTCTTTCAGTTTTTCAAATGCTTTCTGACACTCTTCTGTCCACTCAAATTTCACACCTTTCCGAAACAATCGTGTCTATGGCTGTGTTAAATCTGAAAAACCCTTCACGAGCTTTCGATAGAAATTGCAAAGTCCGATGAATGACTGCACTTCTTTAACTGTTTTCGGTGCCCAGAAATCCTTTACAGCCTGTACCAACCTCGGATCTGTTCTCACTCTGTCCTTGCTGATAATATGACCCAAATATTGTACTTCTTCTAATGCGAAATGACACTTTTCCAGGCTCAACATCAAATGAGCTGCTCTCAATCTCATAAAGACTTCCCTTAACTACTGTCTATGTTGCTCCATGCTATTAAAACACTATAGTGTCATCCAAATAGACAAGACACTGCCGTGGTTTGAAACCCCTCAATACACTGTCTAGCAAGCTCTGAAATGTTGCCGGAGCTTTTTTCAAACCGAATGGGATTCTAATGTACTGGCAATGGCCTCCAGGTGTAGAGAAAGCAGTTTTTGGACGATCCTCTGGAGCCACCTCTAACTGATGATAACCACTTGTCAAATCCATCATAGAAAAGTACTGGCACTGTCCTAAGTGATCCAAAGTCTCCGATATGTTTGGAATGGTGTATGCATCCTTTACTGTCTTATTATTGAGGTATTGATAGTCACAACAGAACCTGTATTTCTTCGTTCCATCTGCAGGTCTTTTAGGCACAACAACAATTCCCATTCCCCAGCAACTATTACTATGCTTTATTATACCGTCTGCAAGCTGCTGATCAATCAAATCCTCCACAATCGGCAGCAAATACCTTGGTATTCTGTATGGTTTACAGTAAACAGGTGCTCCATTCCCTGTTAGTATCCTATGCTGAACTAATGGAGTTGCTGGCAACGGCCCCTGTGGAAAAACAAATCCTTAAACTCCCACAATAATTCTTCCATCTGCTCCCTTTCTTTTCCTTTCAAATGCTTAATTTGTGTCACACTATGCAGTTCTATTGGCAGTTAGTGGTTGGTCACTTCGCCTACATCTTGAACACCAGTCTTCATCATCTGGCACATCCAAATTTGCTACTAAAAGTCCTTTCCTCAAATTCACAACTACAACGCTAAAATTATCCACATTCATGGGAACTACTCAGCCCTTGTTCCCCTCCTGTATGCGTACAAAACAACCCAATGAAGCCAAATCTTCATTATCGTCCATTGGTTCAATAACACATACTGTACCCACAGGTAGATTCGACTCCACACTTACCCAAACCGACTTCCTGGTGCCACTGGACCCCACACACATGCAAATTAAGCCTTAAGGCTAATGTACGCGGTTCAATTGGTTTGCTCATTACATTGAACACCCCTCGTGAGAGCCCTGCATTGACAGCACTTTCCCCTAGCAGAAATAACATTCCACCAAGTATCGCAGTACGTTGTCCAAGGTCAATTTTGGCATGATGTTGATGCAAGAAATCTACTCCTAGGATCTTGTCGTAGCCCTCACTCACCAATGGTACCACCTCCATGCATGTATTAGTTGACTTTCACATAGAGAAAGTCCGATTTGTCACTGACCCCAAAGGTGTGACCTCCTTATCCCCCACTCCACGCAACCTATAACGTGGTGGGTCTAACTTCCTTTGTCTCATTACATTCTTAGTAGCCACTGACACTTGGCCCCTGTGTCCCACAAAATCTTAAACTTTTTAGTTAATACAGATTCTACCACTGAACATTCCACCTCTGCATACGTATTCGTAGCATTGAAATTAAACAGGAGCTCCTTTAGGTGGGTCTTTGGCACCTTCTGTTGTTTAACGCTTGTCCACCTCTCCTATCTCCACTTCTTCACCCTCCACGCTGCTGATTTCCACACCTTCCTCTATTCCTTGGTGACTGGGTACATTGCCTCTGCACATGTCCCCATACGACCACACTTATAACATTTTATAACCACTGTACGCCTGTTGCCATGTCTATTTCCGCATATTGAATTGCCAGGGGAATGGCCGAACACAAATCTTTCAGAGTCCTTTCACCCACTTTCCATGACATATGCTCCGGTAACCCTCTCAAATATGCATCAAGTGCCCTTTGCTCAGCCTCCTGCAACAGAACACTATTCTCTTCATCGCTATGACCCAACTCATAAGTGTACTCATTAATTTCCCTTATCCTGTCCACAAATTTCTCCACCATCTCCCCCTGTCTGTTTGTCATTGTACTTAACCTCTCCCTAAAGTACCGAGCACTGTTCTGTTTCTTGTACCTTTGTAAAAGCCCTTCCTTTAACTGTTTAAACTGCCCTGTCTTCCTTAAGGCCTCAGAACACCTTACATATGTTTTTGCTTCACCCATTAGTCTAATCTTGGCTACATGTAACAACTGCTCATCACACCAACCATGCATCGCTGCTGAAATTTCCAAGTCCTCCACAAATGAACACACATCGTCAGGTGCCTTTGCCTGAAAATGGAATAATCAAACTTGCAACAGTTGGATCAATCTCCTGCACCCTAGGCAACAACTACTGATCAGATGCGGTTTCTCGCTCACTTCTAAATGTTAATTCATTTCTCAACGTAGTATTGTCCGCTATCAATTGTGCTACCTTTTCCATCAAAATACGTACCGCTTCCGGTTCCGATACACCTTGCGTCCCTGACTCTGCTATTGTGTTGCTTTGGTTCTCAGTTACTCATTTTGTTTCGGGATTAAGTACAAGAATAACCAGACTTCCTACAGCTTGTATCATCACACTCAGTAACATCATAAACCTATACAAAATTAATTAATCACCACAAAACAATGATACTCCCTGAACATACTAACACTTACTCTGACAACAAAAAATACTATACCCACCCAAACATCTAAAATGTGGCTTCTGGCAAGTCATACTCAAAACACCATCAAGAAAGAAAACATCCAACATTCAATAGAACAATTTGGAGAGCACTCACCACATCTTGTGACTGTCCTGCAGGCAGTGGACTCAAACGTCGTACTGGACAGATGACATCCGCTATTCTGACACCAAATGTTGTGGTATCAGATGCCAGATGTGGCGTATTGATGCCAAATGTAGTGGATGAGTGCCAGGAGGTGCCATACTTTAACTCATCGAGAACTTTCCAAATAATTTATTCATTTCCACTACACAGCTTCGTTCACCTCGGTCCGCATCACAACAGGCCCCGCATTTCTGAGGCCACTGCCCCAGCGACCTGTGCAACGCAACGATGTGTCATGTTGGCCTTGTTTGCCAGCTGTAGAGGTCCAATTACATCAGGATGGCTGTGCCAGCAGCCAACTCAGCAGCCACTGTCCTTGTTGACTCTGCGCTGCTTTGCCGGGAGCTGTAGGCTGGCCCTGCTGCTGCTTCTTCCTCGGCTGGTGCGGCTGGGAACGTGGTGGAAATGACCGCCCCCATTCTTGCATCTGAACCTGCAGCCCTTGCCTTGTAAGTCTACAGAGTGTGTTGGGGGATGAGACAACTGCCCGTGGTAGCGAGCTGAGGAGTGGCCTCCTCTGGCTGGCTGTGGACCCCGTGTCAGTGTCTGAGGGTAGAACTGACGACCCACCGTGAACCGGGACACCGACGCCCCATCTGTTGCCACGTGTAGCTGGTGGTGCAACACAGTCCGCCATGCAGGAGAGCTGTAACACTTCATTTAATCTCGTTAGAAAACGACACCTATTTATACTCAGCTGTGCACCTCTGTTTCACTAACGCATTGCTCCGAGGCAGGTACACCCCACAACCCGGTTGCACCAGTGGGCCCCTTCTTCCTGTAACTTGTGACGTGAAAACCGCTGCATTTACTTTTTTCAGTGGTTTGATGGCCCCTGTGGCCTCCATTCCACTTCACAACTGCTGGTCAGCGTAACTTACAGCAAACTGGCCAGCACCTGGCGGTAACTTGTGCTCAGAATATCGCAAAAAACTAACTTTACCTTATCCTAAACAGTGGTGCTGCTACATATGATTCAATGGTGGATCAGAATTGGAGTTTTGGGAGAGATGGGAATAACAGCTGCAGAGAAGAGGAGGAGGAGGAGGAGGAGGAGGTGGTGGTTTAGCATTTAGCAACGAGGTCATTAGAGACAGAACTCAAGCTCAGGTCATGAATGGATGGGGAATGACTTCGGCTATGCCCTTTTCAAAGTAACCACCCCAGCATTTGTCTGAAGTAGTTTAGGGAAATCATGGGAAACCTAAATCTGAATGATCGGATTCAGAGTTGAACTGCCATCCTCCTGAATGCCTTAGCCAACCTGCTCAGTAGCTGCAGAGAATACCGTTTCTGGTTTCACTGTAACTGGCAAGAAACGCATTTGGAATGGTACCACGGCTGAAAAGTACAGGACGTTGAAAACTGCTATCACACAGGGGACATGCGACAACTCGTGGTTCGGCACTGCCCCGGCCAACCAACAACACTGGGGTGTGCCAGTGACCTGTGGAGAGGTCCCATTCTTGCAAATGATTTGGAGCATCACAGCAGTGTTATTCCAAGTGCTGCAGTGGGGAGAGCCTTCTGGTACGACACCAGGTTGCTGCTTGTAGTAACAGAGGGAATTACATGGCAAGTAGGGCCACAGCAATAATGGCAGAGTTTTTAAAGAAAACTCTTTCAGCAAAGCAATGTTCTGAGATGAGTTCTCACTTTTGGAACCTACACCTCTGCAGCAAGAAACTGCAAATTTCCTTATTATTTTGCTGTGAATGATGCTTTCCCTCTCAAAAAAAAAATGAAGGGCATTACTTTCTGGGGAACCGTCAAAGTTAATTATTTATTCTTAAATGGCCCCATTGTGTGTTTAGTATCAGCCAAAAACAATGCTATGAATTCAAAATGCTACATATGTATTCTTTGAAGTCTCCTGAGGAAGCATGCCAAATTTCCGTCACTTTCGAAAGGTAGCATAGCTGCAGGACAGTTTCAAAATGGCATCTGTAGGTGATGTACGTTACAAGCAATGTGGCGTCACTGAATTCCTCACTGCAGAGATAAACTGTAGGGAGTATTCACAAATGCTTATGCAAAGTTTATGGAGCATCTGCTGTCAACACTACAATTAGTCACTGGGCACAGAGGGTGAGGCCATCAGAAGGCGGTTCGACGGAGCTCAATGATTTGCAGTGGCTGGGGAGACCACCCTCAGCTGTCACACTTGACATGTTGCAGTGAGCTGATGTCATCAGTGAGGAGGGACAACAATGCGCCTCGACATCTGTCACTCAGAATAGAAAGGGTGGATGCAATTATCTGCACTCTTGGAATTTAAAAGGTGTGTGCAAGGTGGTTCCAGCAGTGTTTTACGATGGATCACAAATCACCCAGAAAAAATATCTGTCTTGCAACATTTTAAAGCTGACGGGGAGACCTTGTGACAGTTTATGAAACCTGGGTTCACCATTTTGAGCCCGAAACAAAATGACAGTCAATGGAATGGCGCCATTCCCACAACCCAAAGAAGAATAAATTCAAAGATATTGCTTCAGTCGTTAAGATCATGATCACTGTGACCTGGGACTGGATTGTGGGAGTCCACACTGACACACTCTGAATAAGATTCTTGTCATCCTGTAGCCACAAACAGAATGAGGCATAAGCAACAGGCAATTTTAGCCACATTGCCCATCTTGAGAAGTGAGTAGATAATTCGAACAGACAGTCAACAGACACTTTGTGTACTTGGTCTCCTGTATTGCAATGAGCAGTATCTGAAGAAGAATGAAAGGCATGTTGAGGTAAAGATATGATGTAGGAGAATTAAGAACCTTCCACACCCGTGAACTGTTTTTATCACTAGCCATAAAAAATGGAATGAGTTGTTCATTTCTGTTCACCCAATAACCATGTGCACAAACAACATCTACAATAACCAACATTCATGTACCCACAATTCTGACAAGGTACCCAAGTAAGAAACATGCGCCTGCTGAGGTGGCTGAGCAGTTCTACGTGGTACAGTCTGGAACTGCGCGACCGCTACGGTCGCAGCTTCGAATCCTGCCTCGGGCATGGATGTGTGTGATGTCCTTAGGTTAGTTAGGTTTAAGTAGTTCTAAGTTCTAGGGGACTGATGACCCCAGAAGTTAAGTCCCATAGTGCTCAGAGCCATTTGAACAATTTTTTTAAGAAACATGCATAGAGAGGACATGCATGAATACATGCATCTGCAGGAGCAAAATCTTTAGCCAATACCTAGAGTAATAAAAACAGTAAAGAAACACAGATGAATACACATTGATATCATTTAGCTACAATATAGCAGGTCAGCAATTGGAAGCAGTTAATTCCATAAATTATCTGGGAGTATGCATTAGGAGTGATTTAAAATGGAATGATCATATAAAGTTGATCGTCGGTAAAGCGGATGCCAGACTGAGATTCATTGGAAGAATCCTAAGTAAATGCAATCTGAAAACAAAGGAAGTAGGTTACAGTACACTTGTTCGCCCACTGCTTGAATACTGCTCACCAGTGTGATATCCATACCACATGGGGCTGATGGAGGAGATTGAGAAGATCGAACAGGATCATTTAGTAATCACGGAAGTGTTATGGAGATGGTAGATAAACTCCAGTGGAAGACTCTGCAGGAGAGACGCTCAGTAGCTCGGTACGGGCTTTTGTTGAAGTTTCAAGAACATACCTTCACCGAGGAGTCAAGCAGTATATTGCTCCCTCCTACGTACATCTCGCGAAGAGACCATGAGTATAAAATCAGAGAGATTAGAGCCCACACAGAGGCATACCTAAAATCCTCCTTTCCACGAACAATACGAGACTGGAATAGAAGGGAGAACCAATAGAGTTACTCGGGGTACCCTCCGCCACACACCATCAGGTGGCATGCGGGGTATGGATGTAGATGTGGATGTAGATATTAATAACGCAAGGCTTACTACATTTAAAAATCATGATCAATCAGATAATATTACAAAACTAAGTTTGTGGTCACAGAAGTCACTTACATTACAACGAATGACATTGTCACTTATTAAACTAACACTGTTCCAGGAACCGACAATCAAGGTAGCTCATACACTGGGGTACTGGAGATTCAGTTGAATATCCAGGGACTATCAACGAACCTGGTACCAGTTGCAGATTGCCTAATTATTACCTTTAAGGAACTACAATAATTCGATTGTCAATATTTGTGGTAATTATTGACCAACTTTAACACAATAAGGCATACTAAATTTTTAACGTAAGATTATACCTCTTCATGAGTAGATATTGGCAAGCACATTTGGAAACAGTGCTTGTCGAGGCACTGTAAATGATCGTGCACAAATACCAAGACACTATTCATTGCGTATTTCAGAATAAACACACTTACAGACTTCTGATTTTCTTGCTTACATGCTTGAAGTTTAAGTCTGTTGTAACAGTAAACAGGTAATATACATATATGCTTTCTTGCTAACAGCATAAACAATCTGAAAACATTTATGAACAAACTAATGTATTATTACCTAATGTGTTGCACTCACAGTCTCCACCACTGTAACATTGAATTTATAAGGGAAACACAACTGCTGATAACTGGCAATTCTAGACCAGGGTAATATACCAACAAAAAAATATAAACAGACAATAGAGCAGAGATGCAATAGGTGACTCAGCCTCTCTGCTATATGGTGAGTAGCAACTTTCTTTCTCTAATGTTGTTACATTCCACCATGGATTTTCCATTGTTTGATTAAACAAACAATAGTATGGACATGACAGAATAAAGCGTTTTTCTATTGAATATTTGTATCCAGTGAATAACACTAAGGCAAAGCTTAATTACAAGCACTTTTTTCACAGCCAGGTAACAAACTACTCACAAAACAAAGTTTCAAGCATTTGAGAGGCCCAAACTTAGTTCACTGCATTGGCATCAAAACAGCTTCACAGCATACAACAGGCTTCAAAAGTATCAAACTGACCAACTGGCAATATAAAAAGAAGCAAACTCACACAGAAAATTAACATGCAATGTCTTTGTATGTAATAATATTGACAACACCTGCCTCTTTGTAGCAAGTAGAATAATGTGCAAACTGGATACAAAGGACACTGATTTACAGAGGCTCAACAGCCTACGCTCAACACATGCCGTTCATCTGGTCACTAAAGAAGCCAAGGTGTCTCACAATTCCTATTACAGAGAGGTTCTATAGCAAACTTTATTCACTAGGATTCATTAATGAACCCAAGGACACTGATTTACAGAGGCTCAACAGCCTACACTCAACACATGCCATTCATCTGGTCACTAAAGAAGCCAAGGTGTCTCACAATTCCTATTAAAGAGAGGTTCTATAGCAAACTTTATTCACTAGGTTTCATTAATGAACCCATGTCTGGAAATGCACGAAGTCCCTTCTACAAACCCTACATGTCTGTAATAGGAATTCTGACACACCATGGGTACAGCAAGAGAAACCTGTGGCAATTATACAACAGATTGCATAGTTTGCATTAAATGAATGTAACCCCAATGAAAATGTCCCAAGAGCATGAATGTTATGGTATTTATGACTACATAAATAAATGGCATAAAAACTGACTTTATCATTTCTTTAATCCATTTAATTCTGAAGTCATGGGATGCTGATTATCTGCTATCGGTAAAATATATATAGTTAATTGGCAGCTGCAGTACAACAAATACCTTTGGGTTTAGTTTCATTTTAAGGTTATTTCACGCGACATCCACACAGTACCAGCTCAACCAGGTCTCACTGGCTCTGTCTTAAGACATCTGGAAGGTAATTTCAAATTTGAAGTGCTGCGATAACGCTGACAACTTGTACCAAATTTCTTTTAAGCTGCCTCCTTCCACACCAGACAACAGTGTATATCCACTACCACTTAACATTGCATTCAGAGCAATACTTGTCTTGATACTTCGATCTGCTGTGAGTAAGTACAATGTCAATGCATGATCGAGAGTAGTTGACAACACTCATGAACTACCCTTCATACATTTGTGCCCTGGCTTTTATAATGCTGATGCACATTTTTGGGAAGGTGAGGGACATACATGGCTGGAATAAGTGTGAGGCTCAGCAAGTAGGGCTTCTGATGGAGACAATTTTGTGCCTTCCCCAAGTGATAGGCTGCAGGTAAAGGTACTTCAGACATCTGGCAAAGCTGGCTAGATCACATGTCATCTTCCTGTTAGCGGACTTGCAGGACATCAAAATACAAATAATAGGATCAGGGCAGACATCCATGAGGTCTGGGATGAAAGACAACTCTGAACACAGTAGCATGTGGGAAACTGTTTACTAAGAAGATATTGTTTTGTGAGGTGGCACGGTAGTACCTCATATACTTTCAAAAACGCTCCACCACAATGTCCTGTCCTCATTTTCACTTCATCCTTCTCCAGACATCAGGCATCTCCAAATTACTTTGGTGTCCATCAGGAATGTCCAGCCTTGTGCACAACTTCATGGAAATTAAATAATGTTTCTCCACAGCATAGTCATCACTATGTTCTGATACAAGCATTGGTAAAAGTTTCTCCAGACACATTAAGAGAGTATAAAAAACCTCTTCCACTTCCCCTTCTTCCACTTCTTCCACTTCCACTTCTTCCTCTTGTTCTTCAATGCCTGAGCAGGTCCTCCTCCCCAACAGACAGAAGATTAAATAAAGGAAATGAAGGACACCCTCCGGCCTCGCAACCTAATACCATTGGGGTTGAAAAAATCAAGAGTTGGTCATCAGAGACCGATAGAAAAGAAAACAGAATACATCTGACACAAGTAAGTGGAAGTAATGTCGGACAAAGTGGAAGTGATGTCAGACGAAGTGGAAGTAATGTCAGACATTTCTAGAAAGGTGTTAGTGAGACACATATTACTGTTCTGTTTATGGCAAGTGGTAACTGACTGTATTTAAAACCAAAGATCATGTGAAATATGATACTGTGAGATTCACATGTTTATGCTGAGCCAACAAGTTCACACAATACCATATCACAATTAACAGTGGGTAAATAGACAAATGTGCAACATTAAATATAGATTCAAAAATGCAACAGCACCTTATGCACTGATATATGCTGTTAGATAATCCTTCCAAGTAACTGGTACCTTGCAGACATTAAACTTGTTAAACTGATATTTCATTGATGTGTCTGTGTTGTAAAAATTAAACATCTAAAAAGCCTCTGTAGTCGCTACAGTTTACACCTCATCTAATATTAAATACTAAGTGTTAAAAGAAATTTCTTGACATCTATTACTCTTGAAATAACTATGCAGATTGTTTGATCTGATTGTAATACACAAAATAATACATTGTACATTACGGAATTGGAATGTTTGACTGTCTAAAATGCTGACTTCATTATATGAGGGGCATTCAGTAATTATTGCAACAATTTTTCTGAAAGCAGGTTGGTTTTATTCTGGATTCCATACACCATATTCTTTCCTATGATCTTTGCTACAAAACAGTAGTTTTCAATACAATTTTTGTTCAATGTGATGGCCTTATGCCACCTTACTTCCAGTATGCCTGCATGACAGCATTCTACTAGTCGACATTGGTGCCATCTTGCTGCATCAATAACCACCGCATCATCCACACACTGCTTTCTGCAGAGTGCATCCTTCAATGGACAGTTCTTCCTTCCAACAGTCTGGACATCGCACCTTCTGGCTTTCGTCTCTTTGTCCCAATAAAGTATGTGTGCTCCTCTCAGGTGAGCAGACTTGTGCGAGGTCTTCTGGTGTTGTGGGGAATGAAGAGCTCATTTTCATTTTTGTGGTGATGTACACGCTGAAGTGGTTTCTTCAACTTCCTGATGGTAGTGCAAAACACTACACCACGATGGAGGTAATCACACAGAATAACAACTTCACAGTTCCAGAAGACTGCCACCATGACTCTACTGGTTGAGGATGTGGATTCAAACTTCTTCTTCAGAGTAGGTGGTATGGCACCACTCCATCGTTTGACATTTTAATTGCCAGTTCAAAGTGATGAATCAGTGTTTCATTGTCTGTGCATTATGAGGGTGATTGTGATAATTTTTTGTCGAACATTGTCACACAATTTGTGAAGATCAGTGAAGTCTCCAGTTAGGTGGAACACAATGGCGCACATCTTTGAGTACCCTAACTGGTGGACGAGTGCGTCTGCACTAACAACAGAGGCGTTCAGCAGAGCAGCAAGGTGTTACATCCATCGTGATTGCCGGATCACAGTCAATGTGTCCGCGTGTTCCAACATTGCAGGGTTACAACTGTGTGCGGCTGACATGTTTCTTTTTTTCTACTACCAGGTTTCTGTAGATATTCTGCAAGTGCCTATAAATATCTGCGATGGTCTGGCTTTGCACTGAAAACTCAACAGGTCACTGCCTGGAACACACCTCTGTTACAGACACCATTTTGAAGGCCCAAACAGTGCTGTCACTTATTGGAACATTGGATATGATGAAACTATATGGGCTGAAGCAGGAATATTCCACAAAGATGTTTCATGCACATTTTTTAAAACTGACAATGGCCAAGAATAGAAATGTGTTGCATTACTTACTGAAGGTCCCTCATACATTGTGTTACAAATGCAGACTGTCATTAAGTAGAAAAGTGTCATACAGAAATAACGAAGTTGTGAGATACTAGAATTGTAGGAAAACATACTGCCAGTGTGGTAATGGTATAAATGTGCACAGATAACAGTTTAACTGAGGCAAAATACAGTAATTGCCTATATACACAGGCTACATAACAGAAAGTAAATATGACTTTCCATAGATTCCTCAGTGTGTTTCTAAATTGTGCTAAAGTAAGTATTCTATGAATAAATAAAATTTAAAAAGTAACGACAATCACATATTCGCAAGGTCATTAATAAATTCGCATCTGCAGTTATACCTTCTACAGTTATTGTAGCTACATTTACCAAGTTTGATTATATGCAGATCCACAGCCTCCAAATATGACAATCCTTTTGTAAAAGAAAACATCATCCATTGTAGGCTGTACTGAAAAATATGCACCATGTTCAATGAGATGTGATATACAGATAATTAACAGTCCATACACAAAACCACACAAGAACAACAGCATGTTCTGATTCAGATACAAAGGAAAGAGCTGTACAGTATGTGAAAAGATCCATACCTAGCGTAAGTCAAGGATGAAGTTTCCATCTTTTCACTGCAGAACCATACTGTCTCATGTGTGAACCACAACTAATCAAATCTACTAGTACCATCAACACACAGAGCGAAGGATTAATCAGCTGTTCCAATTTCTGTTGTAGACACACTAAATGACAATATACAGGTCTTCCAATACTGTATGTCTAGGCAAATTACATAGTTTCCTGGTGTGTCAATAAGTGTCAGTTGAATCCTACATTCTAAAATACACCAAAATCATAAAAACCAAGTTACTGGAACGTGAGAAATACTTGCATGCAGTGAGAAGACTGATAATATCTAGTCCCTCACAATTTGCAACTCATGCTCTGTTATACTAATATTATGCATATTTTATAATCCTGAAGTGCTGTGTCATTCTTGAAAGCTTGCTGCTTAGTAGAAATGTTCATAGATCATGAGCTGCTTTTTAATGTTTTAATGCATGCAACAGTGTAACAGACAACTAATATTCAGATGATTAGGATAATGGCAAAATATATTTCAGCAAACTCTTGTATCCTTTACTTATCCGTGAAGTACACTTAGAAGAGTAACCTATAACAAAAATTTAGAATAATACTTTGTAATAATTTAGGATGTGTATTATTGTTACATCTGCATAAGAGAATTTCAGGCATGAGTGATGAGCCACATTATTGTAAAAATTTGGTCAAATTATGATGCATAACAAACAACTTGCACATAAATCATATTCAGTATGTTTAAAGACTCAAATTAGAATGAAGAAAACAACTTCACACTTCTGACTGCTTCACAAATGCACAACTATGTTCTGATGTCACGCATTTAGGAGTGGTTTGAATTTATGTTTAAAGTTTCTTGGATCACTAAGTGCTATCACTAAGAAATACTGGATATGTACAGTGTGTACAATTGGTGCAACTTGAGCTACACAGTTGCAAGGCATATACGCACAGTTTCCAATTGTAATAATTGTCCTATGGTGTTAAACTTTTGTCATAAGATATAAGTACTAAATTATGGCAGGAATTTAAATTCACTCCATACTTGTATGAAATACTGAAAATCAAAGAAAACACTTACGTAGGTTACATCCAACTGGTGCTGTGTGTCATGAACCTGATTAGTCATTTAGCAGTACAGCCAGAACAGTGTTTGGTTAGAGAAACACCTTCTGTCCTTCCGAGTCCTTCTGTATCTCTGACTCATGCTAAGATCTGTCTGCAGTAGTGAATGGTGAATAGTGGAAATGTACCATGTTTACAGATGACACCATCATTGTAACAGAATATCTGTCGAACACAATCTCCAATGGCATTTCACCAAAATTCTGAAGCAGGTTTGTTAACTTCCTTCCTGCCAACCTAAACACAATAATTGTTATGCAATTTACATGAAGTCATGAAATGCCAGGCAAACACTCAGTGACACTGAATAACCAGCACATAATCCGGTGATACCATTAAGTTCTTGGGCATTGACATCCACTGCAAATCATGTAGGGAACGTCACGTTTATGAGACTGAGGAGAGAGTGAGCTCAGCATCTTTTGCTCTCTCATTTTGGATGATGAAGGGATCAGACAGGTAGCTTATTCCACTTCTGTGCACTCCATAGTGTCACATAGAATTATATACTGGGGGGAACTCTTCCTTAATGAAACTATAATCTCCCTACTGAGCAGTGAAAATAGTCATATATAGAATGAGTCCATGAACCTCCAATTGCAAAAAAGTTAGCCAGCTGAGAATATTTACTACTGTTTCCCAATACTTATTTTCTCTAATGTATCACATTCCTAGAGACTGGATGCTTAGTGACAGAACTCAGCAATTCACACCTCTGGCACTAAACAAAAGAATTATGTACACTGTCTCTGCTGCAAAGAGATGCTGTGTATGCTGCTGTAAAAATTTTCGACCTCCTTCGCCTTGAGCTGAAAATAATATGCAGTTTTCTTATTTAGTTTATGGAATAGTACATACCTATTCAAAACTAACTTTCTCCTGAATGTTGTACAATATGTTTATAAACTACTTATACAAGATAAGATATACCTAACCAGTTTCATAACTGACAATCTTAATAAAAGTATTTCAGGGGTCAATGTAGCTTCACATGCGCATTTGTCAACCATAAGGACCCTACATGTGATCCCTGGGTGGCACTACAAAAGCAATACAACTGGCTATCTCCTGACTGCATGAGAAGTACATACCAGTCAGGGAAGGAATGACTCATCATCAGATCAAAAGCTCTTTACCAGGGCCAAATATCTACAGAAGTGGGACCAAGTATTAATGTATTTCAACTGAAAATTTGAGGCATTTGTCGAACCAAATGCTAAATTCTAGGAAAGATTCTGTTTAAGCATGTTATCAACATGGTTGTCCAACAGCAAAGTCATACAAACAATGGAGATCAGCTATGTCCAAGAGGAAAGTGGCTAGGAAGTGGTATCCTCATTACAAAGTACCACTGTACCTTTTGTAAGGGAAAAGTACCTGTACATCTTCGACTCTAATAAACCTGACAGCAGCAATGTGCAATAGCGCATGCAGCAAAAAAGGTCAGTAGAGGTTGTGTATGAGTGGTAGTGCGTACTGGAGAAGACGAAATCCACCGGCAATTCACACACTGCGATGAAGAGTTGAACGGAATAAATAATGAGATTCTACTGCACGAGATTAATGCAGCATGAACTGAAATAGAGACTAACATTGATAAGGCGCTGCAACTAATTGCAGATAATGGAATTTTCAAGACAATCCAAAAAGGGGGCAGGATGTATGCCTTGGTTGGGTTCAAACAGTTCAAACATTTATTCCAGAGACATTAAACCAAATAGGGCAAAACAGATCCATGTGTTAGCCACATGAAATGTTAGGCAATTATCTGGGTCAATTTTGTAACCAAAAATTATTCCAAATGTGAACAATTTTAAACCACATTCTTAAACAAATTTTGGCTTTTTGAAAAATAACAGGATTATAAATAAAAAATTCCAGCATATGCCAGAGACAGAGTACAAGTCCAGTGGCCAGAATTTCCACAAGCTGAAGTCATAATATGAGAAGTCATGATGCAGTAAATGAAATGAAGTTTTGGAAATGGGCCACTCAGAAACTTAAGTTGTCAGAAATGGGTCAGAAGTCACAATGAACACTACCAAGAGCAAACCTGTCACTGAAGTGAAAGAAGAATTATAGAGCAAGGAAAAATATCATCATAAATACATTTTAATGCCGTTTGTGGAAGTCCAAATATGCAGGATTACGGACATAACAGCCATTTCAGTGAGGAGGATGGGAGCTATTACAGAAAATCTACCTCCTTGTGTTGTGACAGTGCCAGGACATTTACAGTGCCGCCACGACATTACACGCAAATGGCGATATAGGCGCTCCGCAACTCGGCACTCGCCACCTAGCTACGAATGGCGCCGGCCGCACGTCACGGCACGGCAGTCGAATAAGAGATGTTAAGTTGTTATCATGTAACCAGCTATTGTTTCTAAGTGAGTATGTTTGAATATCCACGCAATTATTGGTGATTAAAGGTTATAACACATTTTGGCAACGAGGATGGGATTTTTTCACTGCATTGTGAATTTGGGTGTTTGTGACAGGTCAGACATGGAACAGCTTATGCAAGCGCTCATTGAACAACAAGCACAGCTGACGGCTGCTATTCAGGTGTTGTTGACGTCGCGTACTCATCATCTGTCTTCCTCTTCTCTGCCTCCATTCCCTCCTTACGATGAGGCCGCTGAAGACTGGGAGGATTATGAGAAGCGTTTGCAGCAACACTTCTTGGCTTTCGGCATTGTCGATGCTCCTATGTGTAAGTCGTTATTTCTATCTTGGATTTCCCCACGGATCTATCAGCTGCGATCTCAGTTAGCCCCTCTGCGGGAACCTGCCTCTCTGTCCTTCCAAAAAATGTGTCACTTATTGTCTAACTATTACCGAAAAAACACCCATGTCGTTGCCGCTCACATGGCATTCTACCGGTGTCGTAAACAGCCCCATCAATCTTACCGGGCTTGGGCGGCGGAACTACACGGTCTGAGTAGGAAATGTCAGTTTGTCACGGACACTCATCATGAGTCTTATGCTGATGCAATGGTTAGAGATGCTATTCTATGGCCTGCTCCTGATAAAGAAGTTCAGCAACGTGCCCTACAACTGCCAAACCCGTCGTTGTCGGAAGTTCTAAGCATCGCTCAATCCTTTGAAGTGGCTCATGCTGCTGGCGTGCAAATAGACGCGTGGTGTGATGTAGGCACTGTACAGTCAACTTTCGACACGGACAATTTGCCTGTTTCACAGGAGAATGAAGATGTGGCGGCGGTTCACTCACGTAAACAAAGTCGCGTTGGGCCGCAACGCTCACAGCGAAAACAGCAACCACAGAAGCAGGTTCGTTCCGCACTTCCTTCTTGTCCACATTGTTTTGTACTGCATGACAGGGCCGCGTGTCCAAAACGTTGGACCACGTGTAATTCCTGTAGGAGAAAAGGCCACATTGCTTCTTAGTGTCAGTCCCCTAAAGTTCCTGTCGACGAGGACGAGGCATCGGACATGGATGTTAAATGTGTGCTTTCTCAAACAAATAAGTTGTTTGTTACTCTTCGTGTTCTGGATAAAGACATTCACATGCAAGTGGACACTGGCTCTGCAGTAACTCTCATCAATTCTCGCACGTATTTGTAGTTAGGCTCCCCTCCTTTGTCTCCAGTTACGTGAAATCTGAGAACTTATAATAAACAGAAAATTCCTATCATTGGCCTGGTATTGATTCGGACATCACCCACATGGTTGCTGCATGTGGTCAGTGTGCTCCATAACTGGCTGCACCTCGTACAATGCCCTCTTCATGGCCTGATCAGCCGCAGCCATGGGAACGGGTGCACGCTGACTTTGCCAGCCCCTTCCTCGGAATTTATTGGCTACTGTTGATCGACGCCTTCTTGAAGTTTCGGTTTGTTGTTCGATGTCCGTCGCCCACCAATGCGGCGACGACGCTGGCTTTGTCCAAAATCTTTGCGCTAGAAGGTCTTCCATCCACGATCGTCACGGACAATGGCCCTCAGTTCTCTTCGCAGGCCTTCCATGATTTTTGTACTGGACAAGGGATTCATCATGTTACAGCACCGCCCTTCCATCCGCAGATGAAATAATTCCTTAGTGATTTTTCCACAGATGATGCTCCGCTGCAATTTCTGAGTTCTTATCGCTTCACGCCTCTGGGTGATCGCAGCCCTACTGAACTCTCACATGGCCGCCAACCGCGCACTCTACTGCACGTGCTTCACCCTGTCAGGCCTTGTGCTGTGTCCCCTAGTGCGGGAAAATTCTCGGTGGGCGCCGACGTGTGGGCACGAGGGCATGGATCGTGCCCCAAATGGATTCCAGGGGTGGTCAAGGCTCTTTGCGGCCGCCGGATTTGTGAAATACGTACGGACGACGGCACGGTTGTTCGCCATTACGACCAGATGCACCCACGAGTGGTGGCCACGCCGGTGCCACCGCCCCTTCCTTCACCTCCACCAGCCCGAGACGCCAGCCCTGTCACTGCTGCCGATCTACCGTACGTGTTGCTGCAGCCGACGTTGCTACCGCTTCCGAGTACACCGGAACCGGCCCCAGTCACGACGCCGCCTTTTCTGGGACCCATCTCACTGGAGCTCACCCCCAGGTTCACGACACCTATGGATGCTGCTCCGGAGTTTTCACCCATCATCTCGTCCAAGAGGCATGTTCCACGCACGAGCTTCCATCCTGGATATTTTCGACCATACTCTCGTGTCTCTCCGCGGGATCTTCTTGGGGCCTCACAAGAGGCCATGGATGTCTCCGCACTGTCCATGTCTCCAATGAAGTCAGTGTTCTTTTATTTTCAAGGGGGGAAAAGGGTTGTGACTGTGCCACGACATTTACAGTGCTGCCACGACAGTACGCGCAAATGGCGATAGAGGCACTCCGCAACTCGGCTGAGCGCGGGAGCGCCACCTAACTACGAACGGCGCCAGCCGCATCTCACGGGACGGCAGTCGAATGAGAGATACTGAGTTGTTATCATGTAACCAGCTATTTTTTCTAAGTGAGTATGTTTGAATATCCACGTAATTATTGGTGATTAAAGGTTATAACACCTTGCTTTTTTAATATTTCCTGTTAATAATTTGCATATTGCCATTGCTGTCAACAGTCAAAGTAAACCCATTAAGGATACAGGGTACTTATAAATGGTGGAAAAATCTAATTTTTTATGATGTTATGACAGTCTATAGCTATCCTGATTACACTGGTATATATATACATTGTAGGATTTCAAATGAAAAATGACATATATATACCAAATGTTACAGTTACGGTCATGTGGCTGCCACGCTCAATTATTTCTGTTACAGAAACCACTATTATTTTGAAAAGTACTATGAAATTTCTGTTTCCAGCAATTATGCATATGATACATTGTATATGTTGGTAACAGTGCAGGTTCCTTGTCTCTGTAAATGATTATCTTTGCTAGTATTTACTTTTGCTTTGCTGAAGCAGTTTCTTTACGTGTTACTGAATGTTTGTTGCCCAAGTGCTACATATATATTTAGTGGAATTACATATCATTTAGTGTGCAATAAATGCAAGCTATGCCACACATCAAGAAATTCAATAAAAGGAAATTCCGTGGTAACCAGTTCACAATCAAATCAAGCCACACTGTTGAAAGTAACCTATGTATCAGTTCTTCGGGCAAAAACTCCCACATGGCACACCTCCTGGTGATTCAAATTTTGTGTTAAAAATGATGCTGTTTGTAGTGGCTATGTTGTTGTTGATGTGGGCATCTTACCATCTTTGATAAAGGAAGTGGCGAAATGAAAACAATGTGATGGTGTATGCTGTCTGGAAATAACTGAATAACACAGTAGCAGGAAGGGTTTAGCGTCAAAAGTAGTTGTTCTGTGTAGATCCTGCAATAAATCTCCCTTGATATCTTCACAATGACTTTGAACATTGTGCATAACTCATATGATATGAATCTGAAGTTAGTGTATGCGATGTGTCCAATAGGAAAAGGAGAAAAAGGCTGCTCATACTTTCTGTGGTTTGATGGATCTTCCTCCTCCTCCTCCCAGTAGATTCACAAAGTACATAAAAATACTTTTAGGTTCCTTGACTCTTGTGTCTAAAGCATCTATGAAACTTGCAGTAGAAGAAACTGTAAATATTTTTGGAACTAGGGACATTGCTGTTGCACTTGATGGCACATGGCAATGTTGAGGACATCGTTCCTTGAATGGTGTTGCAAGTGCTACTTCTCTGGAGAATGGAAAAGTTGTTGATGTTGAGTGCTTATCTAAGTACTGCCACACCTGCCGTGGCCACACTGGAGGACATATTGAACATTGGTGTTCTAAGAATTATGGTGGTTACAGTGGAGGTATGGAGTGTGATGGAGCTCTAAAAATATTTCAGAGGTTGGTGCCCATTTATAACATTAGATATATGAAGTACCTAGGTGATGGGGACTCTAAAGCTTTCAATAAAATTAATGAGTTCCATGTTTATGGTGATAGCTTGGTAACAAAACTGGAGTGTTGTGGACATGTGCAATACAGGATGGGTACTTGATTGAGGAAGCTACAAAGAAAAATGAAAGGAAAGCTGCTATTGGATGGGAAAGCTCTGTCTGGCCAAGGCAGATTAACAGAAACTGAAATAGACATTCTTCAGAGTTATTATGGACTGGTCATTAGACGTACTGCACCTCTGAATGATTTTATAGCAAAGAGATAAGCTGTATGGGCTACCTACTTTCATATGTTGTCCACAGATGACCACCCTATTCACAGACTTTGCCCTAGAGGAGCAGATTCTTGATTTGGTTACCAAAAAGCAAAAGAAAGTGGTCAAATATACCATCATAAGCATTCTCTTCCTGAGCCTGTTATGAATAAAATAAAACCAATTTTAAGAGATCTGAGTGACCCTTTTTTGCTTAGTAAATGTCTTCATGGGGGCACTAAGAATACAAATGAAAGTTTCAACCATTCCATATGGGAAAGATTACCCAAGAATGTTTTTGTAGGAGTAAATACATTAAACGTTGGTGTACTAGATGCAGTGATATGTTTCAATGATGGAGTGATAGGAAGGTTGGAAGTTCTGAGAAATTCAGGCATAAAATGTGGCTCTAATATTGAAGATCAGTTGCTTGCGTGTGACAGACAATCGGTGCATGAAGCTGAAAGATTCAGCTGTTGAAGTTACCAAAGAAGCAAGAAGTGCTAAAAGGAATGCCAAGAGGAAGCTTGAAGATGAATAAATGCTGCAGGATGAAGACTATGCTTCAGGAATGTTCTGAGGCAGGGTTTATTGGACTCATACCTTCATTCACAATTTCCTGCAAGTTGTATTTTTCAGAATTCAGATACAAATATTTCCTAAAGTTTATATAGCATTGCTCTATTTTTTACTGTAAATTTCAATAGTCCATACTTGATTTATTGCAGAATCAACTAAATTATAGAACACATAACATTTTTATTAGGAAAAAATTAATTGTAAGATGTGATACTTTTTATCCCTATAATATACATAATAGGTGTAATTAAATAGATCTAGAATCTCAGCCATCATTCATGTATATCTGGTAAAAATTTGGTCTCCTGCAAATGTATAACATTGGATTAAAAGGCACCTCAAATTGAGGAAGCTGTTTGCATCAGTTTCTTTCTAATTTATTTGAATAACCCTAAGCAGGTTCAAAAATATTCAGAATGCTTCTTATTTGTTTATAAAGTGTGCTGCATTACCTGATATCAACAAAAAAATCTGTACAACATATACATTATAAACAGTGCTTGAATGAAATAGGTGTTGATTTTTACATAATATGGAGCCATAAAAGTACCTTGTATCCTTGAAGGCAGGCACAGATAACATTCAGAATTCAGAAGAGTATGTGTGAGCAGAGTGTATTCGTTTTTGGATCACTTAATATCAGTTTAGTTCTCAGAACTGACTGATCCTGAATAGATTTTTAAATGCAGTCTCTCACACTTCTGTTCCTTCCACTAGTCAGACAGAAATGAAGATGAGAGAGTTTCAGGATTTGTCGAGGGAGACGATTAAGGTGCTCCATTCACAAATATGAGCTTGGGAACTGCATCTTTAAGGAAGTCTGAGGAAGATGCTGGGCTCCAAGAGAATAATGATGATTAAGATGCTCTGACTAGCACTCAAAGTATGATTCAAACATTAATGTACATGACTGAAGCTAAATGGAAGGAACAGGCTGTTATGTTGATCTATTTTAAGATCACCTGGTCTGATCAAATGATGCACTTGTAAAACTGGAGTTAAGAATCATCAGCCATTCCACAGCAATCGTACCCAGTACCCTTGCCCTAGAAAGCAGTAGTTAATAAAGCAATTTAGGGTGTGTTGAAAAATCAGATAATTTAACACTCAGATAGTAAATGTTCTAATCCAAAAGGGATGTCAGTGTGCATTTACTAACTGATGCTCATGGAGAAATGATGCAGTTTACTGTACAGTGTGACCAACTGCAAGATGAAGGTATAGCTTGAATAACACAGGCTGTATGTGGAATGGAAGATGTTACCAGTTTAAAAGAATGCCCTTTGATCTGTAAGTATCATTATCGGCCTTTATGACAGCACTTAATGAAGTTCTACGAGAAGTATTATTGACACATTTAACATTATGTAGGTGATATTCTAATTACTACTACCTTGATGGAGAACATTTAGACAATATATGCCATGTAATTTAAGTGTTTAGTGGAGCATGAGTCACATTAAAGATGAATTAATAAGAATTCGCCAAGCCGCAAAGGAATTTACTTGGGCATGTACTTTCTTTGTGCAGGATTGATCCTGGAATTTATTTGGGCATGTAGTTTCTTTGTGCAGAATTGAACCTGATCTGATGAAAATGGAACCAGTGAGAAATTTTCCTGCACCAAAATGATGTAGACAACTGAAAATCTCCCAGTTCGTGCAGTTACTATCACAGCTCTCATCCTCGAATTTGTTCATCATCACAAGTCTATCTCCATCTGGAAATTGAATAAAGAATGTCAAGAAGCATTTAAGCTAATTAAAAACCAGCTGTGTGAGGCACTGGTATTTCATCATTCTGATTTAAGCAAAATTCCTACATTGGTACTGATTCCATTTATTCTTCCCTTGGAGCAGAACAGAGTGAGGGTAGAAGAGTCATCAGAAATTTTAATGTTGCATTCGCAACTTGTGTACTCACTTGCTTGCTGGTAGAGGAAGTACGTAGTTACTGGAAGAGGTGCAATTTCCACAGCAAAGTTTTGCCATTACTGAGATACCATATTGCTACAGATAATAAAACACTGTCATTCTTATGAATTGGTAACTAATCAACAGCAGACCAACTCATTGAGAGTTAGCATTTGAAGAGTGTGATTTTTTAAATTCAGTATATAACAGTACAATAAAAATAATATCTTACCAGAAGCAAGTGATAATTCTTGTTGTGAGAGATGTAGGAGGTGAGCATCTTGCAGAAAAATTTCTATGTAATATCAGATGGGAGCAGGTGTTGGTTGAAATTCTTAAGAAGAATAAGAAAATATTGTGATCCTGATGCAGATGGTGCTTAAAATGCCAGAAATATTTTCACATTGTACAAAATATATAAATAAATAAGTATAATATGTGGACAATTATGATAGAAGATTGGGAACTTTCAAAACGCAGCTGAACATTTTATTGTGTTCAAATAACCCCCCCCCCCCTCCCCCTCCACGCAGAAAATCAATAAAGTGTGGGATCCTAAGTAACAAATGTAAAACCCAAAAATTGTAGCTCTCACCTCCCTCTTTTATTTTGAAACTTGGAAAAAGTAGTAGCATTTATATCCCCTCTCTATGGTGTCTACTTGAGTCACTACTGTGTCCAGGTCACCGACAGTACCTCCGTAATTTACCGCATTTAACATGTTTTTGCTTTTATGTTCATTCAACCAGAAATTTGTGGATTAACATTTACAAGAAAGATAGATGAATAAAACAAACGAAGAATAGAAATGGTCCGTAGAGCACCTATAACATTTTCAGTTCATGCAGAATATAAAACATATTTATGTTAGCATCTTAACAATATGTACCTACAAAGAAATGGTGTTCAATTACTACTATTTAAACAACTCTCTTCTTCACATTTTTGCATTATTTGAAAACCTGCATTAAATTTTGAATGGTGGTCAGGCATGTGCTAAGTGTGAATGAAGGATGTCACTGACGAGATAGTTGAGGAGGAAGCATGTAGAGCATGTATCGTCATCTTTTGGTCACTGTTCTTGGCTGGGTAAGGTAGTGAGAGTTTCAGCATATGATGTGTCATCTGTGTATCATAGTGTTCAGTGCATCAGTTTGCAACTTGGTAAAGTGTATTCATTCTGAATTAATACTGGCTTTTTGTACTGAACACTGAAGTAAGTCTGAATAGCAATTGATCAATAACTATTAAAAGTGAGGAATTTGTTCCTGTCAACATTCTGACACACTGCACAAGGACACTGACATGTTCAATGCTGCCTGTGCATGCTCCTCTTCCTCTGACTGCAGTGCTATGTCAAATTACATTTATTATACTGTGTATAGTATTAGCCTCTGTAGTTGTCAGTTCATCTCTGTCCTAATAGCCTGTTACCACATCATCTGGTTTAATATTGGACATTTATTTGTGTTTTGCAATTTAGTCATTTACTTTCCCTTACAATTCTCATATTTCTTTGGGGCACAATGCAAGGTTACTCAACCAGACACCTATGTTAGTAGTAGAACCACTAAAGCAACATAATTTACTCAAATGAAACCATATAGTTTTAGATGCCTCAAACACAAAGACTGAAATGATGAATGAAAATTGATTACAAATGGAAGGATTTGAACCCAGACCTCCTGCTCATTATGCAGATGCACTAACCACTACATTTAATAACCTGGCAAAGTGGTTTTGCATTATTGCACTGATTATATTATACACTTCCCTCCTCAATCCAAATTCCCATTCATGCCACAGCCCAGTTGGTATTCCCCAAAAACTAACAGCATTGCATAGATTTCCCAGCTGTAGTGAAATAGTATCAAATGGAATCTAGTTTGTTAGTATAAAAACCACTAGAGAACACATACACAACTGTAGTTGAATTTGGCTAATTTCACCTTATAATTTTGTTACTACAAACAAAACCAGTAGGTTTCACAGTGACCTGACAAATGCCAATGGCTGAATGAGACATGGACTATACGTCCCACAGCTGCTGGCTCCTCATCAGATCCTACCACCACAGTAGGTAAGCCCTCTAGTGTTCCAGTAATTTAAATAAAAATAAAAATAAAAAAATAAAACCAAGTCATCTCAGGAGAATGCTACCCCATGATGATGCCAGGAGTGCCAGAAACCCCATGCCATCAAACTCAGAGCCCAATTTCATCAATGTTCTTCCATTTCAAACAAAGGAGGTGGAACAAAAAATTGGTCATCAACTGAGAATACTAAAATGGTAGCAAGTAATGATGGGTGCCTTAAGGAACAATGTGACTCCCAACATTAATATTTTGCCTCTGGAAAAGATGGTACTCACGGGATGCTTGTCTTAGTCATACAATTCGAGACATCACAAAAAACTTGCAGGTACAAGATTTCAACAGTTTTCAATTCAACTCTTCTTTTCTCGCCTAGCAGTTTCAAGTGTTTTGGATTTCTGGTAGTAATATCCACACTAGCACTTGGCTAGAACAGCTCAATTTCTCCCTGTCTCCCTTGTGCCCTTTCTGTCACAAGCTCAAGGTTAATGAGCAGGTCCTTAGAAGTGGAATTGGGTATCAGCATCTAGCCTCTTCCTTACAAGTGTCACATGTCCTCTCATGTGTTCCTTTCAATCTACTGATTACCCACAATATAAGCTGCTAACAAACATCATCATGCTCAGAAATTTCAAACAATCTGAAATTATAGAAGTACTGCCCATTTGCTCAGATACATGGTTTGAAAGAAATCATAGTTCCCGACAATCCATGTAGCCCTGTGAAGCTGGTTATCACATATTTCACAAAGTTACTTGTAATTGTCCACCTGTGAACCATGGACCTGGCTGTTGGGGGGGAGGCTTGCGTGCCTCAGTGATACAGATAGCTGTACCGTAGGTGCAACCACAACGGAGGGGTATCTGGTGAGAGACCAGACAGACGCGTGGTTCCAGAAAAGTTGCAGCAGCCTTTTCAGTAGTTGCAGGGGTAACAGTTTGGATGATTGACTGATCTGGCCTTGTAACACTAACCAAAACGGCCTTTCTGTGCTGGTACTGCGAACAGTTGAAAGCAGGGGGAAACTAAAGCCGTAATATTTCCCGAGGGCATGCAGCTTTACTGTATGGTTAAATGATGATGGCATCCTCTCGGGTAAAATATTAAAGAGGTAAAATAGTCCCCCATTTGGATCTCCGGGCAGGGACTACTCAAGAGGATATCATTATCAGGAGAAAGAAAACTGGCATTCTACAGATCGGAGCGTGGAATGTCAGATCCCTTAATCGGGCAGGAAGGTTAGAAAATTTAAAAATGGAAATGGATAGGTTAAAGTTAGATATAGTGGAAATTAGTGAAATTTGGTGGCAGGAGGAACAAGACTTTTGGTCAGGCGAATACAGGATTATAAATACAAAATCAAATAGGGGTAATGCAGGAGTAGGTTTAATAATGAATGAAAAAAATAGGAGTGCAGGTAAGCTACTATGAACAGCATAGTGAACTCATTGTTGTGGCCAAGATAGACACGAAGCCCATGCCTACTACAATAGTACAAGTTTATATGCAAACTAGCTCTGCAGATGATGAAGAAATTGAAGAAATGTATGATGAAATGAAAGAAATTATTCAGATAGTGAAGGGAGACAAAAATTTAATAGTCATGGGTGACTGTAATTCAGTAGTAAGAAAAGGGAGAGAAGTTGGTGAATATGGACTGTAGCTAAGAAATGAAACAGGAAGCCACCTGGTAGAATTTTGCACAGAGCGTAACTTAATTATAGCTAACACTTGGTTCAAGAATCATAAAAGAAGGCTGTATACATGGAATAAGCCTGAAGGTACTGACAGGTTGCAGATAGATTATATAATGGTAAGACAGAGATTTAGGAACCAGGTTTTAAATTGTAGGACATTTCCAGGGGCAGATGTGGACTCTGACCACAATCTATTGGTTATGAACTGAGGACTAAAACTGAAGAAACTGGAAAATGGTAGGAATTTAAGGAGATGGGACCTGGATAAACTGACTAAACCAGAGGATGTAGAGAGTTTCAGGGAGAGCATAAGGGAACTATTGACACAAATGGGAAAAAGAAATACAGTAGAAGAAGAGTGGGTAGCTTTGAGGGATGAAGTAGTGAAGGCAGCAAAGGATCAAGTAGGTAAAAAGATGAGGGCTATTAGAAATCCTTGGGTAACAGAAGAAATATTGAATTTAATTGATGAAAAGAGAAAATATAAAAATGCAGTAAATGAAGGAGGCAAAAAGGAATACAAACGTCTCAAAAATGAGATCGACAGGAAGTGCAAAATGGCTAAGCAGGGATGGCTAGAGGACAAATGTAAGGATGTAGAGGCTTATCTCACTAGGTGTGAGATAGATACAGCCTACAGGAAAGTTAAAGAGACCTTTGGAGAAAAGAGAACCACTTGTATGAATATCAAGAGCTCAAATGGAAACCCAGTTCTAAGCAAAGAAGGGAAAGCAGAAAGGTGGAAGGAGTATACAGAGGGTCTATACAAGGGTGATGTACTTGAGGACAATATCATGGAAGTAGGAGAGGATGTAGATGAAGATGAAATGGGAGATATGATACTGTGTGAAGAGTTTGACAGAGCACTGAAAGACCTGAGTCGAAACAAGGCCCCGGGAGTGGACAACATTCCCTTAGAACAACTGACAGCCTTGGGAGAGCCAGTCCTGACAAAACTCTACCATCTGGTGAGCAAGATGTATGAGACAGGCGAAATACCCTCAGACTTCAAGAAGAATATAATAATTCCAATCCCAAAGAAAGCAGGTGTTGACAGACGTGAAAATTACTGAACAATCAGTTTAATAAGCCACAGCTGCAAAATACTAAGGCGAATTCTGTACAGACAAATGGAAAAACTAGTAGAAGCCGACTTCAGGGAAGATCAGTGTGGATTCCATAGAAATATTGGAACACGTGAGGCAATACTGACCTTACGACTTATCTTGGAAAATAGATTAAGGAAAGGCAAACCTATGTTTCTAGCATTTGTAGACTTAGAGAAAGCTTTTGACAGTGTTGACTGGAATACTCTCTTTCAAATTCTGAAGGTGGCAGGGGTAAAATACAGGGAGCGAAAGGCTATTTACAATTCGTACAGAAAGCAGATGGCAGTTATAAGAGTCGAGGGGTATGGAAGGGAAGCAATGGTTGGGAATGGAGTGAGACAGGGTTGTAGCCTATCCCTGATGTTATTCAATCTGAATATTGAGCAAGCAGTGAAGGAAACAAAAGAAAAATTAGGAGTAGGTATTAAAATGCATGGAGAAGGAATAAAAACTTTGAGGTTTGCCGATGACATTGTAATTCTATCAGAGACAACAAAGGACTTGGAAGAGCAGTTGAACGGAATGGATAGTTTCTTGAAGGAAGATATAAGATGAACATCAACATAAGCAAAACGAGGATAATGGAATGTAGTCGAATTAAATCGGGTGATGTTGAGGGAATTAGATTAGGAAATGAAACACTTAAAGTAGTAAAGGAGTTTTGCCATTTGGGGAGCAAAAGAACTGTTGATGATCGAAGTAGAGAGGATATAAAATGTAGACTGGTATTGGAAAGGAAAGTGTTTCTGAAGAAGAGAAATTTGTTAACATCAAGTATAGATATAAGAGTTAGGAAGTCGTTTCTGAAAGTATTTGTATGGAGTGTAGCCATGTATGGATGTGAAACATGGACGATAAATAGTTTGGACGAGAAGAGAATAGAAGCTTTCGAAATGTGGTGCTACAGATGAATGCCGAAGGTTAGGTGGGTAGATCACATAACTAATGAGGAGGTACTGAATAGGAATGGGGAGAAGAGAAGTTTGTGGCACAACTTGACTAGAAGAAGGGATCGGTTGGTAGGACGTGTTCTGAGGCATCAAGGGATCACGAATTTAGTATTGGAGGGCAGTGTGGAGGGTAAAAATCGTAGAGGGAGACCAAGAGATGAATACACTAAGCAGATTCAGAAGGATGTAGGTTGCAGTAGGTACTGGGAGATGAAGAAGCTTGCACAGGATAGAGTAGCATGGAGAGCTGCATCAAACCAGTCTCAGGACTGAAGACCACAACAACAACAACTTGTAATTGTAAGGCACATGATACAAGAAAACTATTTCACGGATGATATTCAGGCATTCCAAAGCCTTCTACAAGAACCAGAATTTGTTAAATATGGTTCCTGACTGATAACATTAACTAGCTACTGAGGGCACTAAAATGTCTTGCTTCAGCCATACAGACCAAATAACTGAATCTCACTCAGCTATAAAATTTATATGTCATCCAACTGCCCCACATGAGTGCTCTGTACCCTCGCAAAGGAGTAAAAATAATTCAGATAATTAAGTTCAGTAAAAAGAGCCATGACTAGCAGAGATCATTGGCATACAATGGTGTAAAGGTTGTTAAGGTTACATCTGTGAAATCAGAAAATAATGATATGAGAGAAAGGCTTCCACAACAATGACAACATTTATTGACACAACAGTGAGGATAGAGGAGAGAGATAATGAATAACCAGTTATGCTCTTTTAATGATACCGCATTTAGTAGCTGCCAAAATGATCACAACCAGTAACGAAAGTTAAGAGGACAATTGTGAGGGAGGAGAAAAGTTTGAATGTGGATAACTTTGAACTACTCGTGAAAATGACCTAAGTTAGCAGTAACTTTTCCCATTATTGCACTTCTTAGCCAACACACAATTTTAAGGGTAGATTATTTAAGTGAACCACAAGCAATATTCAATTTCAGCAGTGCAAAAATAGAGCTGACAGTAAATGGTATCTGTGCATTGTTAAAGAAAGCTGCATCAAACCAGTATTTCGACTGAAGACAACAAGAACAAAATCTGAAAACTGTGTTTTGAGACAAGACATTGCAATTATAGTCAGATTAAAATTAGGACAGTTTATGTCTGATCCTTCCTGCTTTTCTGCATTCTCAAAAATTTTCGAAAAAGCAATGTACAGTCGTCTTTATAACCATCTTATCTCAAATAACATACTGTCAAAGTCACAGTTTGGATTTCTAAAAGGTTCTGATATTGAGAAGGCTATCTACAGTTACAGTGAAAATGTGCTTAATTCATTAGACAAAAAATTGCAGGCAACTGGTATATATCTGTCAAAGGCATTTGACTGTGTAAATCACAATATCCTTTTAAGTAAACTAGAATATTTTAGTATAACAGGAAATGCTGCAAAATGGTCCAAGTCTTAAATCTCCGGCAGGAAACAAAGGGTGTTATTAGGAAAGAGACATGTATCAAGCTATCAGGCATCATCCAACTGGGAACTAATTACATGTGGGGTCCCACAAGGTTGCATTTTGGGGCCCTTACTTTTTCTTGTGGATATCAATGACCTTTCATCCGTAACATTACCAGGTGCCACATTTAATTTGTTTGCCGATGATACAAAAATTGCAATAAATAGCAAATCAAGTGTAGTCTTAGAAAGATCAGCCAATAAAATATTTGTGAACATTAATCACTGGTTCCTAGCCAATTCTTTGTCACTAAACTTTGAAAACACACACTACATCCGGTTCACAACTTTTAAGGGGTGTCCCAAGAGTATATGTCTAACATACGATGAGAAGAAGATAGAAGAAGTGGACAGTGTTAAATTCTTGGGATTACAGCTTGATAATAAATTCAACTGGGAGGAGCACACCACAGAACTGCTGAAGCGTCTTAACAAATCTCTGTTTGCAATGCGAATTTTGTCGGACCTAGGGGATATTCAAGTGAAAAAGCAGGCATACTATGCTTACTTTCATTCCATAATGTCATATGGGATTATTTTTTGGGGTAGTTCATCAAGCCAAGCTAAAGTTTTCCGGGCACAAAAATGTGCAGTGAGAGTTATATTTGGTGTGAACTCAAGAACATCCTGCAGAAGCCTGTTTAGGGAACTAGAGATACTAACTACTGCTTCCCAATATATTTATTCCTTAATGAAATTTGTCATTAAAAATATATCATTTTTTCAGACCAACAGCTCAATTCATGGAATCAATACTAGAAATAAGAATAATCTTCACAAGGATTTAAAGTCACTTAGTCTTGTATAAAAAGGTGTGCATTATTCAGGAACACACATTTTCAATAACTTGCCAGCAGCCATAAAAAGCTTAACAACCAATGAAATTCAGTTTAAGAGAAGCCTAAAGGATTTATTGGTGGCCAACTCCTTCTACTCCATTGATGAATTTCTTAGTAAAACCAACTGATTTGTATATAAGTACAACATAACTTCTGCACAATTTTAGTGCAGTAATGTGTTCATTGAAAATTTGTGTCTCTGTCTCTCTCTCTCTCTCTCTCTCTCTCTCTCTCTCTCTCTCTCTCTGTGTGTGTGTGTGTGTGTGTGTGTGTGTGTGTGTGTGTGTGTGTGTGTGTGTGTATGTGTGTGAGTGTGTGTTAGTATAATTTAACTTCTGCACCATTTCAGTGCAGGAATGTGTTCATTGTAAATAAGTATTACAGTAGTTGTATTACATTATAAATAAATAAAAAACTTTTTTATTTTAAATTCAGTGCATTAGTATTTGTAAAATGACTCTTAGTGTTCATTAAAAAATGACGATCATTCCACTTGGGACCTGTGGAATGGTACATTAGCTTATTTGTTTAGTTGTAAATATTTGTCATGTATTGTTGTTTTTCTGACAGGTTCCACATCCTGGAGGACCTCCTCACTACCAATCAATTGGAATGAAAGTAAATCTAATCTAATCTAATCTTTAACGTGATTCTGACAGTTTTAATTAATTGGGAGTTGACCATTTGGTTTTAAACTTTCTTTGCTTTTTGCATTTAAATTGATTGGGAAACTGTTGAGATTGAACTTAACATATACATGAATGAACATGAGAAATGAAAGGTTGCAATAAATTTTTCATCTGTGATTACTACTTTACATATGAAATATTCTGTTGCAGATTAATAAAAATGAATTTCTTTGTATATTCCAAAATAATGATTTGAGTTTTACTTTTATTCATTAGTACTAAAGCTGTTTGTGGAAGAATGAAAATATTATTGTCCATCGAAATATAGTAAAGATAGTCATGCTTCAAAGTGAGTCAGGGTACAGCCAGTTAAACTGAAATCCAATGCAACATGAAAACATTTGCTTTTTTTATGTTGCTAAGCTCTCATGAAAAGTATCCACGTTTAAATACACTTTACAATATGTTCAGAATTTATCGCTTTTTGAATGAAAATTTACAAAAGCTGCATCTTGTATCCACCTTTGAATGCACAAGATAAAGTATTTCTTTTCACAGCATTCCAGATGCAGAATAAAAAGGGATAGTAGATTTTATTATTTTCATTCACCTCTACCTGTACCCTTTTTCGGACGTGGTTGTTATTGCAATCGTATATTTAAATCTGCCGTAGCTGCAGACTGCTCGCTCATGGTGCAGCTCCGCACCGCCAGCGCTATCCAATAAAATGCTGAAATTTCTTAAATAAAATGGGTAATGTCCAGTATGAACTTTGCAGTAGTTGTGAAAAACATATTTTACTAGATAAATATATTTTAACAGAAACAATGAAAATCTCTACACACCTTTTATAATCTGAGCTGCAAATGGCATCAATCATTGAGTTATGACAAATGAAGACTACCTAAGAGCCTAATGCAAAGTCACGGGTTCCTCTCCCATTCAGTCTGTGCAGAAGACAAGTGATTCTATTACAATATAATGCCTATTTATATCTGAACTAATTCTTGTACAGCCTTTGTCATTTTTAATTACACATGGTTTCTTCTGAGGTGCTTTTCACATTCTCGGCCACAGATAGTATTTCACACTCTTTGAATAATCATTTATAATAGCAAAATTCATAATTATCTTTTTCCTCACAAAATTAAGTGTCCTTTTGAAATTCAATAAACAGAAATTCATATAAATTATTTGTTACAGTGAGCATTATACATCAAAATGTTCTTTTAACTTTCACTTTGGATGCATGCTGCCAGTGAATGTTACATGCTGCACTGCCATCACATCAGTAGTCTGCTGCTGCCCATTTATGGGTGGCAAAGGCTGTTAACTTGTAACAAGAGCCAGGTATGAGAGAAATGCAAGATGCTCTGTCGACAGCTAATGTGAAGTGACCAATGACTAAATTATGGGCTACAAAACATGTCATCTGCTACAGTTCGAATTCTTAACTTATCTTAACCACAGCCTCGTGATCATGTTTCCAAGAAAATGGTGGTCAACAATCGCAATCTAAAATCATTTGTTCATGGTGTTTCAGGCTAAAATCTATAAGCAGAAAAATTTCAGTATCATAGCTAATAGCAAACTGTAATTTCTCACTATCACTGGTTGCCTGAAACTATCCTCACACTGCCTACAAAAGCTGCATGTAACCAAACAATGAGCATTCCTGGTTGGCAATTGGTTTCAGATTATAGGTGACACATGTAGACTCCAAATGAAAAAAGAATGATAGGAAGAGAAATGAGACTATACAGAAAAGTGAGTATGACAATGAAAATGACACAGCTAGTATCAGAAATAAAAAATTACACGTAAACCAATTAACTTAATACAACTAACAATTATAGTCTTCTGATCTGATTTAGAAACAAAACAAAAAATTTGCTGTATTTGGCAGGGTTTGAACCAACAGACTTCTTCATGTCAAATTTTTGTGCTAACCACTGTGCTACACTACTGCACAGCATCTGGTTATATCTATGACTATGACGACAGTCTCGCAACGATGACTGAACATAACGATTTAAAAATTCAACTTTTCACAATGTTGTTTGAGGCTTATCTAATGTAAGCCAATCTCTGTAATTATAATAACAGTGTATGCTGCACCGAACTGCATCTTGTACAGAATTATCCACTGGTGTGATTACTGCTATGTATGAAATGTGTGTATTTAATCAGTATAGTGTGTGTGTGGGGTGAGGGTTTGGGGCTAGTGTGGTTATCAGAAGTGATGAAATACGAAATAAATGGGCCAAATCTAGGATTCAGGATACAAACATCTCAAGAAAAAATGCTGGACAAAGAATTGGAAGTGAACTGACCAGTTGTTGTTGTAGTTTGGCAACAGCAAATTGTTTGGGCATGACAATGAGCACTCAGATTGAAGGAAACCTGCACCAACACGTGAAGTGTCAATTATCAAGTAATTTCTATCTGAGTATAGTTAGCATGGATTTCTCACTGCATCTAGATCACAAATGAGTCAGGATCCTTTGGTGGAGGTACAGGTGAGGCCGGAATGTCATGTTTTGATCATAAACAATCTGCTGAGGTCTTGAAAACAACACAGGATGACACTGGTAATGCTGATGGTACTTAAGATTGAGACATTCTATAATTGAGGTTGATGCTGCAAAATACCAACCCATGGAGAAGGAGATGGACAAAGAAGTGGAACTAAAAAGATTTGATGTGCTACAGAAGCAGAAAAAAATGCTCCCTACAATTTTCTTTCGTTAAAGTGGGCAAACAGGTTAATTAGTGTGGAAGATAAAACCATATGTCATATTTGTACAGGTGTGAAACATTATGACAGAACACTTTGTATACTTGTGTCTGGCCTGTTAAGCAGAAACAGAATAACATCAAAGTCAGATGACAGTGCCCACGTATTCACTTTAAAAGCCCTCTCCCCAAAACCAAAATCACACACTTAGAAAAGGATTTTCTTACTTTCACAACTATGACCCTGAACAGTGAATGTACAAAATAAGATTATGCAAGGAGACTGTGGTGCGTGAAGAACAGTTTGGATTCATGCCTGGAAGGAACCACTGATGCAATACATGCTTTAAGGCTGATAGTGAAGAGACACGGGGAGCTACAGGCCGATCTACATATGGCTTTCATTGATTTGGAGAAAGCATATGACACAGTCCAAAGGGACAAAATATGGAGAAGCATGAGAGAGCAGTACGTGCCAGAGAAGTATGTGAGGTTAGTGAAGGAAATGTACAGAGGAGCAATGACACAGGTGAGAAGTAGTGTGGGCATGACAAAGGAGTTTCCAGTAAAAGTAGGGATACATCAAGGGTCTGCGCCTAGTCCCTAACACTTTGACCTGATTATGGATGTGCTCGTGAAAGATATTAAGAAGGAAGTGTCATGGAATAGGATGTTTGCGGATGATGTGGTTCATTGTGAGCAGAGCATTAACAGACTTGAGGAAAAGCTGGAGAATTGGAGAAGGCACTAGAAGAAATAGGGATGAAAATTAGCAGGACAAAGTCAGAATATTTAGCACTGAAGGATGTTCAGATGAGGTCTTGCAAGATCCAGGATATTGAGCTGAAATTGGTCTGCAAATTTAAACATGAGGTCGTACAAACAAAGGGACGGAGGACTGGAAAGCGAGATACAACACCAAATAAATTGTGGTTGGAACAACTGTAGGAAAATGAGTGGAGTGAACTGTGACAAGGAGGTGAGCATGGGGTTGAAAGGGAAAGTGTACAAGTCAGTGGTAAGGCCTGCTATGATATACGGGGCAGATACGTGGCCAATCACAGTAGCCCAGGAAAGGAAGATGGAAGTGGTGGAAATGAAGATGCTGAGGTGGATGTGTGGGGTAACAAGGAAGGACAGGATTACAAATGAATTTGTTAGAGGAGCTGTGAAGGTGGGACCCATGGGGAAAAAGATACAAGAGAGCAGACTAAGGAGGTACGGACACCTACAGAGAAAAGGAGAAGAGTATATCGGAAACAGAGCTGAAGATATAAAGACCGAAGATGAGGTGGAAGGATAAGATATCTGGGGACCTAAGGGAGAAAGAATGGAAGAAGGAAGAGGCAATGAATAGAGTACTATGGAGGAGAAGGATCCAGAAGAGCAACGCCAACCCTATGAGTTGTGGGACAAGGCAACGATAAAGAAGAAGAAGCAGAAGAAGAAGAAGAAGTGAATGTATGACATCATCAGGTCTGCAATTAAATTCCTTCATGCATCTGAAGTCTTGTCCTCCATGGCACTAGATCCACATTCCAACATTCAGGTTGTTACGATCATGGGTTGTATAAGCAACCAGTTTATCAAAATTACTATACAGTTAAGACTAGTCAGTTGCTTCAGAGTATCATCAAAGCTGTCAAACAATCTGCAATGTTTGTTGTAGCTGTAACATATAATATAGTGTAAAAATATTAAATAAAACATTTTCTGAATTCAGCAGGTAACACAAGAGCATATGGGTTTCCTTGAACACACATCTGTTGAAATCTTACTGGAGCGAGTACACTGACAGAGGCATATTATTATGTAATAGTTAGAGAAACTTTCTAATTTTCAATCATGCCATTTGTTAATACTAAAAGACTGACTTAACATTAACAAACCAGATTACCAAAATGCTCTTTAGTGTAAGTAGATGACAATGCAGAAAGGATGGCATCGTGCATATCTTCATGACTAGTAGTTCAGCCTTTTAAGTATCTTCTATACAAGGACACTATTGAAGTTGTTCAAAATATCAAAGATGTCATTGACTGCAGACCTCCAAACGATAAATGTTCACCTCCATGTATTGGATTTGGAATCAATATTACAATAGAGGAGAATACTATAAAAGAGATCCTTGGAAACGTTCAACTAATCTAGTTAGTGATGACAGACTGTTGCTTCCAAAAAACGTTTCATTACGGCAATAAAATCTTTCTTTGGTCTTTTTGAAAGCCAAAAGTACCATTAATGCCAATTATAGATGAAGTTACAGGCTAAATCAACATTACATGTCATCAAAATCAGGAAATAATTTTTATAATAATTCTATGCTGTTTGGTTTAAGTATCACCCAGCATAAGGAGATTCACTTTGTTCCTACTTGACACCTCAACATTAGCAACATATATCCTATTCTTGTATCATTCTGCTACATCAATTGCTCAGCTACCACACACAAATGCTAAAGTGTCATGTACCATGACACTGTTATGCCTGACCTTTTCGGCTATTCAAATAATTTGCCACAAAGATCTCAGTACGGAAGTATGATACAGAAATACTGACGTCTAATTTCTATCCAGAGCATGCACATCTGCCCAACACCATGTGGTGTATCACTTCTATATACTTCAGTCACAGTTCAATCGAGGAACTGCCACAACATGAGGTCCAAATGATTGGAAAAGAGCACAGGTAGTTCCAGTTTTCAAGGAGGGTCATCGAGCAGATTCGCACAACTATAGGCCTATATCTCTGACATCGACCTGTTGTAGAATTTTAGAACATGTTTTTTGCTCGATTATCATGTCATTTCTGGAAACCCAGAATCTACTCTGTAGGAATCAACATGGATTCCGGAAACAGCAATCGTGTGAGACCCAACTTGCTTTATATGTTCATGACACCCAGAAAATATTAGATACAGGCTCACAGGTAGATGCCATTTTCCTTGACATCTGGAAGGCACTGTCACCTGATAAACAAAGTAAGAGCCTACGAAATATCAGACCAGCTGTGTGGCTGGATTGAAGAGTTTTTAGCAAACAGAACACACCATGTTGTTCTCAATGGAGAGACGTCTACAGACGCTAAAGTAACCTCTGCCATGCCACAGGTGAGAGTTATGGGACCATTGCTTTTCACAATATATATAAATGACCTAGTAGATAGTGTTGGAAGTTCCATGCGGGTTTTCGCGGATGATGCTGTAGTATACAGAGAAGTTGTAGCATTAGAAAA
Source organism: Schistocerca americana (assembly GCF_021461395.2). Lineage (NCBI taxonomy): Eukaryota > Metazoa > Arthropoda > Insecta > Orthoptera > Acrididae > Schistocerca > Schistocerca americana. The sequence goes on from NC_060121.1 coordinate 67,548,461, forward strand.
TTGCAGTGAAATGCAGGGAGATCTGCAGCAAATAGGCACTTGGTGCAAGGACTGGCAACTGCCCTTTAACATAGACAAATGTAATGTATTGTGAATACATAGAAAGAAAGATCCTTTATTGTATGATTATATTATAGTGGAACAAACACTGGTAGCAGTTATTTCTGTAAAATATCTGGGAGTATGCATATGGAACGATGTGAAGTGGAATGTTCATATAAAATTAATTGTTGGTAAGGTGGGTGCCAGGTTGAGATTCATCGGGAGAGCCCTTAGGAAATGTAGTCCATCAACAAAGGAGATGGCTTACAAACACTCATTCGACCTATACTTGAGTATTGCTCATCTTTGTGGGATCCGTACCAGGCTGGGCTGACAGAGGACATAGAGAAGATCCAACAAAGAGCAGTGTTTCGTCACAGGGTTATGTGGTTAGTGTGATAGTGTTACAGAGATATTTAGCAAACTCAAGTGGCAGACTCTGCAAGAGAGGCACTCTGCATCACGGTGTAGCTTGCTGTCCAGGTTTCGTGAGGGTGCATTTCTGAACGAGATATCGAATTTGTTGCTTCCCCCTACTTATACATCCTGAGAAGATCACAAATGTAAAATTAGAGAGATTCGAGTGCACATGGAGGCTTTCCAGCAGTAATTCTTCTCGTGAAACACAAACGACTGGAACGGGAAAGGGGGGTAAAGACAGTGGCACATAAAGTGCCCTCCGCCACACACTGTTAGGAGGCTTGCGGAGTATAAATGTAGATGTAAATGTAGATGTAGATGTATGTCATGGTAAGTTACCTGAGCTGGTTGGTTACATACACAAATCTGGACGCTTTGCCATCACATTTTGGTTTTACAAGTTGACTGACTCACCTCCATTCTGACAACAACCTCACTTCAGCAGAATTCCATGCACATTACATCTGAATATCACATTGGCCCCATTAGCAGAGAGGAGGTGATCTACATCACAATACAAAGAAAGGGAATCTGGCTATCTCTCACTACTTCTGTGGAGACACCATCAATACTAACATTGTTCAGGATGCATACTCTTGCTTTACAAGTTCGTGAATCATCTCAATTATGAACTGAATCAATGCCAGGATTAACTCCTGTCTCAAATACTGATTTTGTATGTACAAAATGTTTCCGATGTCTGGCATGAGGGGAGTGCGGCAGAAGCCAGACATTTTCTGCATGTGAGATAAACACATGTTGTAAAATTTGAAGAGCTTTACTGTTGATGTTTAATGAGTTAAATCTGATACAAAATTCTTTTCTATCTGAAAAATATTGAACACTGAAATGATATTGACCAATGGATAGCCAGCTGATACATGTAAGTCTTCTACTAGAATCTTGACAGCGCTCTGCTATGAAGTGCTGAACCTAGATAGAATATATTGGCACAGCCCAGTAAAAATTCAGACATCTTCCCTGGCAACTCAGGAAGCAGAGGAAAGCAGGCCAAGCTGCAGTAATAGAGTGGAGTTTCATATTGGGGAGACCGTCGATACTGTAATTATGTCTGGATTATGGAACACATTGCTGCATACCATATGAGCTGGGCTGTCTGAGAAGCCTATGAAGCAAAATATCTTAGGAGGGAGGTGCTGTCATTCTGTTTACCATACACAATTAAGCAAGAAAGTGTAACTCAGATGAAACAGCAGTACGCTGACACTACGAAATACAGTAGCGAGAGCGACTGGAAAGTAAAGTTGGGTCATCACTGAGCGTTCAGGAAAGCTGAGCAGACGGACAAAGCAGACCAGATGCATAACGAACACATAGCAGCGTCCAATAAGAACTACTCATTTCCAGTACAGTTACTCAGTCTGCAGCAGAGAGGGCTGGAGGAGCAACCTATGTCAGTCTGCTGCCTACTTGTCAAGCTGTCTATGTGATACTGTGGAACAGCAGGACCTGTTGTGGAGACTGATGGTGTTTAGTGCAAGTTGCATAGTAGTCATGTAGATGTAGATGTAGATTGATGACATGCTGCAGTAAGTGCTTGTCAGAGGGTCATTTGAACCATGCTCAAATTGTTTCTCTACCGTTACACTCTCCAGCGGCACGTAGGAAAGACGAACGCTTAAGCGAGTTCAGATTCCACAAGGATATATTTAAGTTATTAGAATTGTAATTTCTCCATACTTACATGGGTGTTAACCGAATATTTCCACATTTCTATGTAAATCTCACTTCAGTGAAAAAAGTATTTGTTTTAATGATTGCCATGACAATTAACATATCAGTGATTTTCTCTCTGCCTCACCTCCCCCTCCACCCATTTCACGATATTACAAAATGAAGTGCTCTTCTTTAAACTTTTTCGGTGTACTCAATTAGTCTTATCTGCTAAGGATCCCATAAACCACAAGAATACTCTCGTGTCTACTAAATGTTCTAGCAATAAAAGGCAGTCTTTGGCTTGGCTTCCGAACAACATTATTGTTTCAATTTAAGTTGTTCATAACTCAAAAGCCTACATGTCTAATAGAACAGACTACATTTAGATATATGTGGTTTCCTGTGTAGTTGAAATTTAACAGATTTCTTTTAGTATTCATGTGAATGACCTCACACTTTTTATTTATCTATTTATTTATTTATTTTGTGGAGGGGGGTGTCACATTGTCATTTTTCACACCAGACAGATATTTAGATTAAATAATTTTGCAATTGATTTTAATACTATGATGCCTTCCTTAGATGGCAAATATCAGTATCATCTGCAAACAATTTTAAGACGACTGCTTCTAAGCCATTTATATAGCTTGCCTCGAGTGAGACAATGGTTGATTACCCGTAGGATATGTGCAGCTGGTGGCAAAGCTCTTCCTTCCCATTGCCCCATAAAGTCTTAGGCAGGCTGACCGGCAAAGCTGCTTGGGACCAGTGAGTGTCTACCACATTTTGCAGAGCTCTGCAGTCTTCTAAGAACCAAGCTTCAATAATATGGAATAAGTTTCAATTTCTTCCTGTAACTAGGCAGAATTGGTCAGACTAGGAGATGCACATATCTAATTCAGATGTTTACCACATTTCTCTGTATGAGCTATGACGTTCGAGTCCAATAACTACGTTGGTTGTTTAATTCAATACGTACCTCAGCTAAAATGCTCTAACAGTGTTTCCATGTTCACTAACCTCACTGATACATAGAATATAAGTGATCAGTTACTTCTCTAAGAAATCATCGCTCAATTGAAACATGTCCAGTGAGCAGCATCTTACTACCTCGTGTTTGTGAATTTTATGTAGATTCATTTTAAGAAAGGCAAGTACGCAGATATTTCCGCAAAGGTTCCAATGATACCATTCAGGACTATGTAGGTCTAATATTTTAGATTTTATCATCTGTTGAGTGATTATGGACAAAAGCAGAACAAATATCTTTGTGTCCATACATTAGTACCAGCAGCGTGATCAGTGTACATTTTGAAACCTTTTTATTGTGGTTATGGACTGCTATGTATATCATCATTCAGTTCTTTCTTGAAAGAGCAGAATGCAAAGTTAATCAGAACTCAATCAGTAAGGAATTCATTTTGTGTTTAGAAAGTTTGGAAGATTCTTCAATAATTATTATAAGCCAGAATAAAGGTGAAAAATTTTTCAATAACTTATACTCATGCTATTCCCAATTCTTGTCACATATATGATGTAAGAAGCTGTTATAGTCATGAAAATGTTAAGTTTGTTTTATTATGGGAAGGTCACTTAGTTAAGGGAATAGACTACCCCTTTCCACAATTATTAAATTAGCAGTTTCCCATTGCGCATGACATTAACTTTGAGATCCACTCGCATGGCATTCATGTTGGATAATGTGATATTGATGCAAGTATCTGTCGTGTGACAATAATTCATTGTTTATTAAGTCTCGGGGTATGAGTGACAGAACAGCATTCAGACACCTCAAGTGTGCACATGACAACCGGATGTATCTTGGTGTTGCAGACTCGATTATTACTGAATGCCAAAAATACACAAGTTAATCAAAATTAGATTCAAGGTTGAAAGCCATGATCCGTCATACCAAATGGGAGCAGTAGGCACCAAAGTGTGCAGTATAAATGAAAGATGAGACATGAAGGTAGGTAATATTTCACAGACCAAGCCTGCACGGAATGTACCCAGTAACTGAGGCACACTTTCAAAGTGTCGGCTGCATAGGACTGACAAGTCTGGTGCCACTACACAGCCAGAGCTGATGCTGCTGCCACTCGCCTCAGACAGCGTGTACTGGGTGGGTGATTCCTGCAACTGTCCCAGCCAAAGCCAGCTGCCTGGAGTGTAGAAACGTCAACCATTGCACTTTATCAAAAATAAACAGTTTTATGTCTTAATACTGTTTCACTAATGCCAATGGGTGTCAGATGGAAATCCACTCACCACACCTGGTGTGATAGTTGGACAGCCTCCTGAACCCAGCCAGCCCTCTGCGCCCCCCCAATGTTATGTCCGGCCCCATGGACAGTACATCTGGTAAAAGAAGAAATCCTCTGGTATCAGAGGCAACTTCTGCCCCACCTCCCAGCCCAGAACTATGCTTTTGTGAGTGATTCTTGGTTTTGGCTATGTTTTCTGTGTTACAAGTACAATTAGCCCGTAGGACATTCTCATCAGCTTAAAAATGTCTTAATGCTATCAGCATTTAGTTAGGTGTCAATGCTGCAGTTAGTTTGCGTACTGGTTGTGTTGCACAATGACAGTGCCAGTTAGACTGTACCGTGGCCTGACAAGATTCAGATCACTGCTGCACTCTATCGCTGACACTTCTACGAGTACTACACGTAAGGTTCAATGTTAGTAAGTCCCTGCTTGTTTGTTTACTGTGGTGATAGAGCATATTTTCCATATTATCAAATGGTGGTTGCACAAATAATGGAAAAGTGAATATCACCGAAGCACCAAGAGATCAATTTTTTGAATGTGTGAGTAGCATGGCTATGTCATTCAGCAACTCTGCAATGGAGCAGTAATATCGCATGTGCAAAGGAGCAGTAATATCACAGGAGCCCGTTGACATTTTGCTAGCCATTAATGAGTGTTGGCAAGCTGAGCCGGTACAGGGAAAAGCCTCACTGAGTATCATTATCATGCCTATAAATCCTGTTGCAGCTAATTTGGTGCCTCTTATTTTTTGGATAAATTCACTGACAATGTATCAGTATTTATTCGCAATTTGAAAGCTGCCCCTAACTAACCATATGCAATCATGTCTCATCAGGCCAGTTCGCAAAGTTACAGTCGAATAGTAACTCAAAGATACGCATAATGTACCTTGCAATACAGTTGGTAAAGCCTTTTAGTAATCTGTACAGATGCCTGTTCCTTAATCAATGTCTCAAACAGTTGAGTGCGACACTTTCTAGAGAACAGCTCAATGGTTTGATGCAGAAATGGAATCAATCAGTAGATGCATTTTCAGACATAATTATGAAGGTCAATACACATTCCTAAGAATTAAGGTAAAACGCCGAAACTGATAAGATTTATTCTGGTGGAGGCTGGACCATGGATGTATTTTTTATGAGCATTTCCAGGCAATATGTTGCGACTACATGTATAGGTTGAGTGGAGTAGGAGACAATGATGTCATGTCATTGGGATCAACATGGCTCAGTTTCATTGTTGGTGTATGAAATTTTCAGGACCAGATGGAATTACTGTCATTCGTTGTCCTTCATCTGTATTTTCTGGATATGGGGCAACAAACAGTCCAGCTGCGAACGACCACTGCCAGTGTGACATTGTCACAAGTTTCAAGTATAATGCAGATGGTACCAAATACACCTCAGATGTGTCCACTGAAGTTCAATTTGCACAGTATTTTACCAACAGATACAGAATTGACATCTTGGGTTGTCGGGTGTTCTGCCAGATATCAGCGTCGTACTTGCACAATATTTCGGTCACGTAGCTCGTAACCTTCATCAGGTGCGACCTGAGACTGCTCCTCGAGTGGACCTGGTCCAGTATTTATGCCTATGGTATTCCCCCTCCACCAACGGCTGCAGGCACTTCCTCTGTGGTCCGCGCCCATTCCCTGCGACCTGCTGGAGCGTTGCTGCTCAGACGGCAGAGGGAACGCTTGGTACCCCAGACCGTAGATGAAACCCCCAGGAGCGGGTTTGGTGGGCGCGGACTGCAGAGGGAACACTTAGAACCGCAGCGGATGGAATAGGGAGCAGCAACGCTCCAGCAGGTCGCAGGGAATGGGTGCGGACCACAGAGGAAGTGCCTGCAGCCGTTGGTGGAGGGGGAAGGCCATAGGCATAAATACTGGACCAGGTCCACTTGAGGAGCAGTCTCAGGTTGCACCTGATGAAGGTTACGAGCTACGTGACTGAAATATCGTGCAAGTACGACGCTGATATCCGGCAGAACACCCAACAACCCAGGATGTCATTAGATCGCCGGGAAAGCCTGAAGAGTTACATGAGATACAGAATTGATAGTCTTCGTGAATGTGGGTAGTGACCTATCAAGTGAGATGATGAGTGCTGTGGATCTGTTGGAATCCACTAAAGAGATGAATAAGTTGTATATTTTCTGCATGGTAATATAGCAAGTGTAAGAGAATAGGTCGAGCTTGTATAGTCCCGAGGTGTGTGGATAACTTCAGTTAGATGAGGTCTGTCTGCCAGGGAATTAAACTTGGACATCCTTCAGGATGATGATTTAGGTATGTCAAGTGGAGATAGTCCCATGCAGACTGTCAATCCATCTACATCATTTTGTACAGACAGACAGAACAGTGGTCAAAGCTTCACTGTGATGATTCAGATTTTTTTTAAATGTGGTGGACCATTACCAGCAACAACAGCTATGCAATGTATGATACCAGTTGGTAGTGATGGACAAATTCATGGGAAACCATACAGAATCCTGAAAGATCTACAGCCAGCAATGTAAGAATTGCTTGAGCAATAGGTTGCTTAATGGATTATTGAATGTAGTGATAATCAGCATGATACAGCTGTTTTAATTGTTTCCCAAAAAGTCATCAGATGGAACAAGGAAGTATAGCTTTTGATTATACGGGAGACCCTGGCCATCATCTATGGTTTTATGTACTTATATTGTTACCGGCATGGAAGAAATTATTATGATGTGACAGACCATGCTGCATTGAAGTGAGTTCTAGGATTAAAACACTCTTCAACTAGATAACCACCAGTAAGCAGAAAGGCTGGAGTACTGTGAGCAATGAATAACAGCACTACAGAGTGAAAGCAGGAACTTCTGCTAACACTGACTGCCAAATATAGGGAGCAACCACAGTCTATGACACACAGAAGTTTATTGTGCAGAATGACTGTGGACTGTGCATGGAAGTACCTGCAGCCAGTAGTATGACTATCTTAGTAATGGATATATGCACACTTTTGGAAAGGGGGAAAAATTGACACACATTTCTTTCTGCCAGATGGTTTATTCCAGAGTATCTAGGATGTGGATCGTAGTTCTATTCGTTCTATACTTCAGTAAGTGAAGAGTAGTAGAATCGCTACAGTATCAGCTGCCTGAAGCAGGAGAATTACTTGCCAGAAAAATGGGACACCACATTTGCTAGTAATCATTAGAAGTTGAGACTGTTCCTTCTTATATTTAAAAGAAGTCTCAGAATTATCCAACTCTTAGGTATGGGCTGTTACTGGCTCTCAAATTACATGGTAAAGAAAACAACAGATTTGATGTGTACACTATTTGCTTCCATACTTAAGAACTGTTTACAGTCTTCAGTGTCTCCCTATTCCCTCAAAGTTTGCAAAGTACTTCCAGTATTTAAATTAGAAGACGGTCCTGATCAGCAGACGGTCCTGATCAGCAGACGGTCCTGATCAGCAGACGGTCCTGATCAGCAGACGGTCCTGATCAGCAGACGGTCCTGATCAGCAGACGGTCCTGATCAGCAGACGGCCCTGATCAGAAGACGGCCCTGATCAGAAGACGGCTCTGCTTAGAAGACAACCCCACCTTTTCAAGGGCATTCTTGAAAAAAAAGATAAAGATTTTTCAGAGGCGGGCCAAAGTGCGCCAGGTATATCAGGTCTTAAGAATAATATGTTATTTTGTTTTGCCATATAAATTATCTCTAGTCTATAAGAATAATGTATATGTGTAACACAATGTATACATGTAACACAATAGCCATTGTTGGTGGTAGCTTGTGACACAAACAATAATAATGACCAAAAACTGTGTAGGGAGTGGGAAAAGGCTAAGGGGGAAGTGCGTTTCTATGGTAGATCTCGTGGATTTAACAATTGCAGCCAATACACAGTTTGTCCATGAGCATACAATCATAATGGCAACTTTGTGTAGAAATCTGCTCACTAGCATTATGAATTAGGCCAAGCCCACACGCATCAATTTTTATTGTAAGTAAAAATATTGTACCATTAAATTCTTTTAGAGGAACGAAGGAGACCAGAGGAATTTCTTTGTCCTATTAAAAGAATTTGATTGTATGATATATTTCCGTATGATAAACGTCGATGCAATTGCGCTAAGCCTAAATGTCGATTTGGCGAATGACACATGCTACCTAGGTAAACTTCTCAGTCTAGTTGCATCGAATCAAAGAGGAATATTCGAGTCACTCCTTTTGGTACATTTTCTTCAATTGACTATCTATCGAATATCATCGGTAGACATTTGGCGGTGATAACTGATCAAGTGATAATTGATCATTTATCGACAGGGGGTTCATAATTATTTAATTACTAAAATTGCTATTAAAAAATTGAGGTTGGTGGTAGAAGGGTGAAAATTTAGGGTTGTGTGTATTTTGTAATGCCATACCACAAAAAATAATGAAAAAATTCTGTCCAAAAAATAAGAAAAAATTCTTTTGGGTGGATCATCTTTATCACTTAGGGGTATGAAAAATAAATTATGACCAATTCTCAGATGTACTGAATATACATGTAAAATTTCATCAGGATTGATCGAGCCGTTTCAGAGGAGTATGGAACTGTGACACAAGAATTTTATATATAAGGAGGTGGATATTCTGACTAATCAAAATTACAAACTGATATAGTATCTGTCTCAGAAGTTAACATAATACCTATTCTAAATGCATGCCATTTGTTTTATTTGTCCTTACATTAACAAATTGTTAACAATGAACAAACGAAGAAAAAAAGGCTTACATTAATTTTCAGATGGTTTTCCTTTCTACATTTTTCACATAGCAACCCTGTCATCTCGGAAACCACTAGTTTTTACTCATCATGATCATCATCATCATCATCATCATCATCGCACATCTGTGAAATTTACATCATCGTTGTCACATTTGGCTGTTTCTTCCAAAAATGTTGCCATTTCCAATGTTGTGGTTACCTTGTGATCTCAGAATACAGCTATTTTTATGCATATACATATAGGATTATGCTTCTACTCTGACGTACGTTACAATATGTTTTGCTTCCAAAGATATTGTCTTCTCACCACTCTCTCATTGGCAGCATTGATCCAGCATCAGAGATACGGTTTCATTCCCATCATATGTCACAGTGACTGTCGACTACATGACATCACAAAACACTTACATATGCCTCTGTTCCTCATCAAGACTTTTACTGTCTCCTGCAGAAATGAATACTCTTGTTGAGTTCTTGTAAAATTTTACAGTCAACTCAATTCCGACTACAAACTGATTCAGGCAAACTGCAATTTAAACATGTTATATGTTCCTAAAAAGCTGAAGCACGTAAGATAGATTCCCATGGTTGGCCAATAAAACAATGTAATTTTCTGGCCACGCGCTACTCCCCTGCCTGTACTAATCGAGTTTTCACCTAAGCTGATATCACTGTTCCTCTTCCAATCCTTCTACAGTGTTGTGCTTGATCGACTGTTAAACACTGATTGCAATATCTTCTGGGGCACAAGTCATATGTAACAGCAGCAGTAGCAACAGCTAACACATAGTTAAATATCATGATTCAGTTCAATTCTCAAACTTCCTCTCGGCTTCTATCTTCTGACATCTATTGGTACCAGCTCTATGACACGTCTTGCCACTGCAATTTATTCTTGCAAATGCATTGAATATGATTTATTTCATTTGTTCCATCTTTTTTTGTCAGAATGTCAGCATCATGTTCAACAGCTGATTAAAAACTGGCAACATTTTTATACAGTATTCTATTACATGAACAGCGACCGAATTTATCATTTGCAATGCACTTATTAAATCATTGCAGTCTCTCAATCAAAATATTGATCTGGTTTCAGAACCCAGTAACTTTTTTGAACGATAACATTTCTCCTTTATTTCAACATGGTATCCATACATATATGAGAACTTTTACTCTGAACCTGTTCACATACAACAACAATTTGTAAATGATACAATATGGCACAGTTTCCTCCCACGTTCCACAAAATAGCTATAGCTTTATCAGTGAATATAATGCAACTCTTTATTTTCCAAAAGATGAAATGGGTAAAATCCCTTGTCTTATAATTGTCTGAGATATCTCACTTACTTACATATATCCAATGTGTTCGCAAGCATTATGAATTAGGCCAAGCCCACACGCATCAACTTTTATTGTAAGTAAAAATATTGTACAATTAAATTCTTTTAGAGGAACAAAGGAGAGCAGAGGAATTTCTTTGTCCTATTAAAAGAATTTGATTGTATGATATATTTCCGTATGATAAAAGTCGATGCAATTGTGCTAAGCCACGTATCCTACATGAAATAAGCAAAGCATTTGTCTACATTCCCTTTGACATCCTGACAACAGAACTAGAATCTTATGGAGTATGCAATCCAGAATTAGCATTAATAGCTTCATATCTTCATAATACAACACAGCTTGTCACAGTTGAAAATAAACACACCCCTTTACGTGGTGTTCAACAGGGCACATTACTTGGACCATTCTTCTTCAAATTCATTTTCAGTGATTTTCCTCTCTGTACAAATCATACTCTCATATGCTATGCAGAAAACACAACACTGGTAGTGTCACATCACAAGAACTCAGCCTTGCATAACAGAAAACAGGAAACACTCAAATCTGCCCTTCACTGGTTCTCAGCAAATAAAATACTCTGTGATCAATATGCTTTCCTAACAGTTTTACAGATCTGTTTTCTATGTCCTTGGGCAATCATAAAAGAAGCTGTTTTGTTTGCTCTGGATTACAAACTTAACTGTGAAGAATATGTTAGTCAGGTATGAAATAGATTTCTATGATCTCCTACTTGCTTTGGAAACTTACAGACATGATTAGTATTGACTTCCTGAGACTAATATACTTTGGATTGTTGCCATCACATATTACTCATGGCCTTCTCAATTGATAAGACACCCTCCTACACTGCCAAATTTCTCAGAAGACAGGAAAGATTGTAATGCACAATGTGTAAAACAAGTCCCAGAGAGCACTGTCATCCTCTCTTTACCAGGCTCAGACTATTGACTGTTGTAAACATAATCATGTACACATATATCTGTTTACTACACGTAAACATAAAATTCTGCTAGGGTAGAAATTCATACTACAACAATAGAATGAAGGCGGATGATGACATACCAAGATACAGTTTAACACCACCTTGTGTCTAACACAAGGTGAATATTTTAAAACTCTTTAATTAATAACACAAAGTGTTCAGGGCATGCCATTACAATTTTTTAAGGGAAGACTGCACAATTGGTTATTGGAGAACCCATTTCTCTGTTTGCAAGATTTCATGATCCAAGTAGTGCTGAGATCAGTCTGTAAAATCAACTATATCCACTGTTTATTTTGTTAACTGATGGGCCCTCATAAGCAGAATAATGTACAATGGTTATTACCATGTAAGATAATAGCTAATTGTACTGTCAGCATACAATTAACAATTCTTTAATCACTGCATCAGTATATTTGGTATTTGTTAGCTTTGTATGTTAATTGTGCTCACCAGGTTAGTAATTGTAATGTGGAATGAACACTATGTTCACTACCTTACCATGTACAGTATTTACAAATTCCCTGTATTTCAACCCTCTCTATTTACTGTAAATAGCTCTAGAAAATTTCATTGTGATTTTTGCAAAAAAACAAAGCCTATTTCTAGCTGAATGACCATTGGCGATAAATATTCTTGACGGTCAGTCATCTGAGATACCACTTTTGACACAATGACAGTTTCAGAAAATTATAGTTCAAATTGGGGATGAGTATGGCGAAAAACCAAATCACAGTGAACTCTGCTGGCTTAGCTGCATAAATGTCCTGAAAAGTTTTTTTGACTACAGAATCCCAATAAATCAGTTTTTAAAGATCAAAAGAAGGCAACACCACAAAACAGAATATCCAGAGTGGGCTGCTGACCTCAGTTTGTGTTGGATATTACAGGACATTTGATTCATTTGCACACTAGCCTGCAAGGTGAAAATTAATTAATCTATGAAATGACTGAAAAACATAAATCACTTTCATGAGAAAACTTCCAATGTGGAAAGACAGACAAAGCAGAGAAATGTGCTGCATTTTTCTGATGACAGTTACTCTCCAGGATAAGAATTACAGGGAGTATATTCTCCTAATTAGTACAATGAAGGATGAACCTGGGTGATTTAGGGATATACTACATCCATTCCAAGCTTTCAAATTATATTTGAGACCACTTGCTACTTCTGTAGATGACACTTCCTGCAATTTGTAAATGGAAGTAATACATGGACCTACAAAGTAATTGCCTCTGATAGGCAACTCCTTTACAGAAAGAAGTTTAATACAATACTATCGTAACTCTGCACTACAACAGCCTCCTCGTTGATTTTGGATTTGAGATAAGTTTGAAAAAGAGATTTTCAAATATTAAGAAAATTAATAAATAACTGTTAAGAGCAATCAGTGATTAAAATTTACACAACTGTTTGCATTTGTCTTTATGTATCAGTTTTGTACCAGACTTCAATGTCACTGTAAATTCGCCTTGTGGTACTTAAATTGGATAATGATTTTTTGCAATTGCAAGTATACCTTTACTGAAGTAGAGAAGATAATGCAGGTCCATACATTCGGTGAGAGTATACATTTGAATTCCTGAAAGTACTAACCACAGAGCATACTTCAAACTAGGTGTTGGCTCTGAGTGAGTTATTTGCAAATGAGAATTTCATTCACGACAAAAAATTTTCATCACTCCCAGCAAACTTCATTGGCTACAATCGCATATAATGTAGGTGTTTTCTTGTCTGTTGACTAAATATACAAAATATACAAAAATTTTAGGTCTAAAGTAGTATTCTGAAGGTTTCTTGAACAATTTGAGAGCTCTGTCTAAAAATATTGCATTATGGCAGTCACATATGACTGAACAATTCTTTACATCTCTAATTACACAACACTTACAAAACAGTTGTAGTTTGTTAGAACAATTTGTGTGTTTATGAAAAGCATTTTAAACCACCTCTCTATTGTTGCAGGATGGTTTGGTAAATGCCAAAATTTAAGGAGAGAAGGGATAATGGAGGAAAAAGGTACAAAAAGTGAATGAAAGAAGTGGTTAGTTGTATGATGGAAGGAAATTTATCACAAACCAGAGAAGATACATGATCTCCCAGTGATAACTTTTAAGAGACTTTGAGAGGTGAACAGGCTTGTAAAGAAAGCAATTTGTGTGTGATTGTGAAATGCCACATTTTCCACAACCTCCAGACATGTAATGCAGGGGTCTGCTTGCAACACAGTGGTAGGCTGCTGACCATATCTAACTTTGTACTTTGAAAATTGCCTGTCTAAAGAAGATTAGAAGTATGATAATGATATTATACTGTAGATCGGGACACACTTTATGGTGCTAATACTAATCATGGAGGAAATTCTTAAATATGTCATTTTGGATTCAGCACACAAACTTGAACTATGAAGCACATCACATGTGGTACATGATTTTTGTCTAGACTTTTATGAACGATGAGGATATGCACTTATTCTTTACTGGCCTGTAACCAGGAACAATGTGTGTGACGGGTCAGGTGGCGCAATTGCTCACAATCCTTGGGCTACCGCAGACAAAGGATATGTCTGATCACAGTATATGTAATGAGAGAGTTTGTGATGAATGTGGTATGAGCATCCTTCAAAGGGCGAGGACTAAAGTTAAACATGATTGACTAACCACATATATCCCACAGAAAAACAGGAGCACAAGACAACGAGTGCTACTACACACCAGAAATACTTGCAGCCCTAGATGGACAAACAGATATGTCACATGCATTGCAAGGTCAGGTCAGAGGCCACATTCATGGAAGATGGTGCTCCATACAGTTTGAGCTCCATACAGAGCAGGTAATAGTGAAGTATTTTGTGGATCTATTATATTGTAGGTTGAATCAGAGTTAAAGCACAAGCAGGATGCATACGTGTTTGAGCAATACGAGATTTTTATGTTCACATTTCAATTTTGAATTGAGGTAACTGTTACACAGTGAAAAGGCCATTTCACATGAGCAGGCAATGGTAAACACATACAAGCTTGTGATAAAATGCTTCTACCACATTATACAAGCAAGCTATTGCGAGGATAATATTTAAGAATTTCAAAGGTTTCTACAAAAACTAGACTATTACAGCTTGAATTTTTTATCAAGATTCTTTGGTTGCTGATACAAGCTAGAGGACTTTCCACAGCCATACAAACCAAATAACTGAAAACTGAAGATGGAAATTCCCAAATGAGTACCTTTCAAAGATCAGCAGCCTCAGAACCCACAAATGTGTAATGACAACAATTATGACAGTAGGTTCAGTAGAAATAGCTATGAGTTGAAGAGGTTGTGGAGGTTGGATCCACAGACGGAGGAAATAATCCTATAGGACACAGTCCCTCACAACAACAAAAGCAATGATGATGACGACAATACAGGTGATAGTTGAGTCAACAGTCAGGGTAGGATAGATGATGATGATGATGATGATGATGATGATGATGATGCCTGGTTTGTGGGGTGCTCAATTCGGTGCTTGTCAGTGCTTGTACAAAACCTTAACTTTACTCAGTCCAGTCTCACCACTTTCATGAATGATGGTGAAATGGTGAGGACAATGCAAGCTTACAGTCCCTGGGTGGAGAAAATACCCAACCCAGCTGGGAATTGAACCCAGGACCCCGTGAACAAGAGGCGGCAGCACCACTAGCCTCTACAAGGGTTAAAGGGAGCTGTAGTAGTAGCACTCACTTTTTACATCATGAAGATATAAGGGGATGGTATCTGATATAAGTTGTTCCATTTTATGTGCATCTATACCTACATACATACTCTACAAGCCACAGTATAGTGTGTGGCCAACTGTATCCTGTAACTCAATTAGTCATTTCCATTTCTGTTCCACTCACAAACAGAGTGAGGGGAAAACAATTATCTGAAAGCTTCCATTCAAGCCCTAATCTTTCTCTCTCATCTTATCCACATGGTCCTTATGTGAAATGTACGTTGCCAGCAGTCATTCTGTAGTCAGCTTCAAATGCTGGTGCTCTAAATTTTCTCAACAGTGTTCTTAAAAAAGGTCACTTTCCCTCCAGGGATTCCCATTTAACTTCCAAATTTCTGTAATGCTTGCATGTTGTTCAAACCTATGGGTAAAAGAGCTTGCAGCCTGCCTCTGAATCTTTCTTTAATCTGACCTGGTACTGATCACAGAAAGTCATTCACCCTGCGATTATTTTTGTAGGTGAAGTCTTGCTGTTTTGCATGAAGTGTTACTATGGTTATCAGCAACGTCACATATGATAAGAGTGAAGATGAGAAACGTCACTAATTCTGCAATCACAAAGAATTGCTGTTATGGCAGCAATTGTGGAGAAAGAGAAGTTTTAATTGTAGGAAGGAGGAAAGTCAATGGTAATTAGGTTGGCCCAGACATACTGAGGACATAAACTGTCACATACACAGTTTTAGGAGTAGATTTTTAAAATTAACATCAAGCACTATTGAATTTCAGTGGTGCAAAAGTAGAGCTGAATGTAAATGGTATTTTTGTGTTGTTAAGGGCAGCTGCATCAAACCAGTACTTGGACTGAAGACCTCAACAAGAACATTGTATAAAAACTGTGTTTTGATATAACATATTGGAACAGATTGACTGAGGTTTCTCACTCATTCTAGATCATAAACTGAGCTAGGATCCTTTGATGGGGGTAAAGGTTAGATCGGAATGTCATGTAGTGACCATGATTCATGTTCTAAATTGTCCTCAAGACAACTTTCACACAGATTAAAATTGTGGGCTGGACTGGGGGTCAAATCCAGAAACTTTTCCTTTCATAGTCAGGGCCTCTACCAAATGAGCTACCCAAATACATCTCATGACCTGCCTTCACAGATGGATATCTGTGAGTATCTCATCTCTTACCTTCCAAATTTCACTGAATTTTCCAGCATATGTTTTAGGACTAACACTCCTGGAAACGATCCCTCAGGTTGTAGTTAAGCCGTAACTCCAAAATATGCTTTCTTCCAGCAATGGTATTCCCAGAATGTATGCAGAAGAACTTCAGTAATGTAGGGAAAGTACGAGATGAGGCTCTCGTAGAAGTACAATGGTGAGGGCTGTTCACAAGTCGTGCTTGGATAGCTCAGTCGGTAGTGCATTTGCCCTCAAAAACAAAAGATGCCATATTCAAGACCGAGTATGGCATGTGTCAGGAAATTTCTAGTTTCTAATCATCGCAAACCTTGCAGCAGAGTGAAAATTCATTTTGAAATGTGTATAAATTTCACCACGTTGAAAGTGCTTCAGATTCAGACAGACTGTAAATTGTAGATTTTTGCAATACCAACCTCATGAGAAAGGGAGGTAGAGAAAGAACTGACACTGAAAGGATGCAACATATTATTGGCAGAGGTAACAAATTCTCTAGTCATGCTGTGCAACACCTTACAAATCCATCCATATTTAAATGCCAACCTGGAATACTCATAGATTTCCCACATTCAGCATTGGAGGGCATACCAGTAGGTCAACACACCAATGTTGATGAAATGTACTCATTGTTTCTAATATGAACAACCATCAGTTGTATAATGGAATGACAACAATGAAAATTTTTGCCGGACCAGGACTCTAACCCAGATTTCTCCTTATTAAACAGAGTAGCCTTACCATTAGCCTATCCAACTGCGATTCATGGGCAAACCCAAACTTCCACTTATTGTCAACCATGTGTCTTCAACTCCACACTCTTACATTCATTATGTATAGTCTTGTACAGACAAAATATTTTAATCGAAATTCACAATTTATTTTAAAGTCACTTACCTGGTGTCAGCAGATAGACATGCTCTATGTTGTTCAGAAGTACAATGCACTGTTGCTTTGGACATGCAAGCCTGTCTGAAGGAACATTGCACTGTACTTCTGAACATCAAAAGCACTGAATTACCCCACCCCAGTGTTCACATTACCACAATTCACACAATGTATAAGGAAACACAGGTTATTACAATTACTATACAATTGTGGCTAGTAGTTTTCTTCTGACATTCATCAAGGCTGTCAAAGAGGATGCAACAATTTTTGTAGCTGTAACATGAAATATGGGTGTAAAAAATACCCAAGTTTATGTTGGTACAAATACAACATTTTCATAACCAAGAGCAGAGGCATTTTCTAGAACATCAAATCTGTTAAAGTTGTCACAGAGCCATTTCATAGATGGAGGTATTATGCTATGTAACAGACTGAAGTTAAGACGTTTCTATACCACATTCTTCATAACTGATCAAATAAGTGGCCTATCAATAACAAACTGCATTACTGAGGTAGAACTATAGAAAGGCAGGATGTATAGATGACATCACACCTATTTCCATGATGAATAGTTCAGTCTTTTAAGTACATTCTATACAAAGACACTAAGGGTTACTCTACTGAAGTCATTAATGACATATTTGATGTCCTGAACTACACAATCCCAAAAGATGAAGGTTCACCTCTATGCAACAGATTTGGAATCATTGTTACAATTCAAGAGAATATTGTAAAAAATTACACTATTGCAGAAACTCTCAGCAACTGCATCACACACACACACACACACACACACACACACACACACACACTCTCTCTCTCTCTCTCTCTCTCTCTCTCTCTCTCTCTCTCTCTCTCTCTCTCTCTTACCTGCCCACAAACACAAACACAAACATACAAAAAAAGTTATGTGCATGAAGCTTGCTGCCTATGCTAACCGCAATTCAGTACATTTACAATACCAAGTGACATAGAACATGGTTGTTGCTAGTTGTAATAGGAAGTGTAGTGACGTTCAAGTTCCATGGCAACAGTGTTCTGCTGGAAGCTGGAGTCAATGTAATGCTCAGAAACATCACAACCTACAGAGTAGTGGCTAACAACAGATAATGCATGTGATGTTGGTGGATTGGTGGATTGACTACAGATACGGAGAAATAGTGTGCTGCCACAATCCCTTAAACACCCGGTTCTTTTTATTCAGGAAAAGTGCTCAATCAGACCATTGGGCAGCCAACTCCTTGTTGCTCATAGCCAGTTTCTACTGTTACATCTACATCTACATCTAAATCTGTACTCTGCAAATCACTGTGAGGAGCATGACAGAGGGTATGTCCCATTCTTTTATTTATTAGCATTTCTTCCTGAGCCATTCATGTATGGAGTGTGGAAAAAATAATTGATTGAATGCCTCTGTGCATGCAATAATTTTTCTAACCTTATTCTCACAATCCCTATGTGTGTGATATGTAAGGTGGTGTTGTATATCCTTGGAGTAATCATTCAAAGCCGGTCCTTGAAACATTGTTAACAGACATTCTCAGGACAGTTTACATATATCTTCAAGAGTCTTCCAGCTCATTTCCTTCAGTATCTCTGTGAAACTCTACCACAGATTAAATAAATTGGTAACCATTTGCCCTGCCCTTCTATGTATATGTTGAATAGTCCCTGTTAGTCCTATCTGGTCTGGGTCCACACACTTGAGCAGTATTCTAGGATGGGTTGCATGAATGATTTGTAAGCCATCTTCTTTGTAAATTGCTTGCACTTCTCTAGTATTCTACCAATAAAGTGAAGTCTACCACTTGCTTTACCCACAACTGAGCCTACGTCCTCCTTCAGTTGCCAGTGACTCATTGATATAATAGTCATAGGACATTCATTTTTTTTTCATTTTGTGAATTGATAGATTTTATTTTTCTGAACATTATGAGCAAGTACTAAGTCTCTGCACCATTTTGGAATCTTAGAAACATCTGTCTCGATATTTATGGAGCTTCTCCCACATAGTACTACATTATAGGTAACAGCATCATCTGCAAAATGTCATTAATATACAACATGAAAAGCAGGAGTCACAACTCACTTTCCTGGGGGCACACCCAACATTACTTCTGCATCTGATGATGACTCTCCATCTGAGATACCATGCTGTTTGTTCCCTACCAAAATCTTCAGATATGCTCCGTCAAACCTAATTTCTCACTTGGAGTAGTGCCCTCAAAGTTCACACTTTACAGTGCTGCAAGTGTGATTCAGCCATTCACTCTAACCCTGTGGGCAGGAACACCTACTTCTGTTGTGCAGCCAGTTGCAGCCTTTGATTTTTATAATGTATACAATTACCCTCCAGTGTAGTAATAAGTCTGAATGCAAATTGTGTTATTCAGAACCAAGAGTTCCTAGAATTTCCTGGAGCTAGTAGCCTTTACAATCCCAAAACCTGTGACCCTCATATATGCCCTGTGACTGTTGTTGCTGATCAAAGCAATAAACCTGCTGTCACACAACGTTTGTCTTTCTGCATTTGCTTTCAATCACTTGGGAAGTGCAGACTGACCTATATCACATGTCTTCCCTCTATCCGAAGTAACAACAACACACTATGGTGGTTGGTGATGACAAAGTGTTGCATTTTCAAAATGTTTCATTATGCCAATAAAACTTTTCTTTGGTGTTCAAAACCCTTAAAAGTACACTACTGGACATTAAAATTACTACACAAAGAAGAAATGCAGATGATAAATGGGTCTTCATTGGACAAATATATTATACTAGAAATGAAATGTGATTACATTTTCATGAAATTTGGGTGCATAGATCCTGAGAAATCAGTACCCAGAACAACCACCTCTGGCCGTAATAACAGCCTTGATATGCCTGGGCACTGAGTCAGACAGAGCTTGGATAGCATGTGCAGGTACAGCTGCCCATGCAGCTTCAACACGATATCGCAGTTCATCATGAGTAGTGACTGGCGTATTGTAACGAGCCAGTTGCTCGGCCACCATTGACCAGACGTTTTCAATTGGTGAGAGATCTGGAGAATGTGCTGCCCAGGGCAGCAGTCGAACATTTTCTGTATCCAATAAGGCCCGTACAGGACCCGCAACAGGCGGTCGTGGTTTATCCTGCTGAAATGTAGGGTTTTGCAGGGATCGAATGAAGGGTAGAGACACGGGTCATAACACATCTGAAATGTAACGTCCACTGCTCAAAGTGCCATCAATGCGAACAAGAGGTGATCGAGACATGTGACAAATGGCACCCTATACCATCACGTCGGGTGATATGCCAGTATGTCGATGACAAATACATGCTTCAAACATGCGTTCACCACGATTTCGCCAAACTCGGAAGAGACCATCACGATGCTGTAAACAGAACCTGGATTCATCTGAAAAAAATGACGTTTTGCCATTCGTGCATCCAGGTTCATCATTGACTACACCATAGCAGGTGCTCCTGTCTGTGATGCAGCGTCAAGGGTAACCGACGATGTTTGCAGCAGCATGGACTATCACCTCGGAGACCTTCGCTGTGAACTGCTCGTGCAGATGGTTGTTGTCTTGCAAACATCCCCATCTATTGACTCAGGGATGGAGATGTGGCTGCATGATCCACTACAGCCATGAGGATAAGATGCCTGTAACCTCGACTGCTAGTGATACAAGGCCGTTGGGATCTGGCACAGTGTTCCATATTACCCTCCTGAACCCATCAATTCCATATTGTGCTAACAGTCATTGGATCTCGACCAACGCAAGCAGCAATGTCACGATAGGATACAATCTGACCTTTATCAAATCAGAAACATGATGGTATGCATTTCTCCTCCTTACATGAGGCATCACAACAACGTTTCACCGGGCAATGCCAGTCAACTGCTGTTTGTGTATGAGAAATCGGTTGGAAAGTTTCCTCATGTCAGCACGTTGTAGGTTTTGCCACTGGCGCCAACCTTGTGTGAATACTCTGAAAAGCTTTACATTTGCATATCACAGCATCTTCTTCCTGTCTGTTAAATTTCACGTCCGTAGCACATCATCTTTGTGGTGTAGCAATTTTAATGGCCAGTAGTGTATATACATCAGTTACATATTAAATTGTAAACTAAATCAAGATAGCTTGTTTTTTGTTCTTGCAGGTGGGAACTGTGTAATTTTTATAACAATTACACCATTCGGTGAAAGGAAAAAAGGTTGTGTCTTTACACTAGTTCTGCAGACTTGTGAGGTCACCCTATGAACTTATTTGATACCTCAATATTGCCAACGTATCTTCTGTTCATTTATTACTCTGCTCCATCATTTGATCAGCTGACACACACAAATGCTATGGACAACAGATTTCACTACAATTTTAAGCTTGACATTCCAGCCTATTCAGATCATTTTGTCAACGTTGCTTATGAGAATCATTCAATTAATGCTGCCAGGAATACATCAGCATGGAAATATGGCAATGAAACAACTAAGGGCAAATCTAAATAACATAGTTGAGTACAGAAACTTCCGTACAATGTGAGTTTATGTGAAGTTACCTGAGCTCATTATCTGCGTACATAGACCTGTAAAGACTGCTGTGTCACTGACTTCATTTGTGGACTGACTGATCTCTATTTTGGTGAAAAAATTACAAGTTCCCCACAGATTCGATACAGTTCCCCACAGTCGTTTAATGAACAAAGTAAGAGGATATGGACCATCAGACCAATTGTGTGATTGGATTGAAGAGTTCCAAGATAACAGAATGCAGCATGTCATTCTCAATGGAGAGAAGTCTTCCAAAGTAAGAGTGATTTCAGGTGTGCTGCAGGAGAGTGTCGTAGGACCATTGCTATTCGCAATATACATAAATAATCTTGTGGATTACATCAGAAGTGCACTGAGGCTTTTTGCGGATGATGCTGTGGTATATCGAGAGGTTGTAACAATGTAAAATTGTACTGAAATGCAGGAGGATTTGCAATGAATTGACGCATGGTGCAGGGAATGGCAATTGAATCTCAATGTAGATGAGTGTAATGTGCTGTGAATACATTGAAAGAAAGATCCCATATCATTTAGCTACAATATAGCAGGTCAGCAACTGGAAGCAGTTAATTCCATAAATTATCTGGGAATACACATTAGGAGTGATTTAAAATGGAATGATCATATAAAGTTGATCATCGGTAAAGCAGATGCGAGACTGTGATCCATTGGAAGAATCCTAAGGAAATGCAATCCAAAAACAAAGGAAGTAGGTTACAGTACACTTGTTCGCCCACTGCTTGAATATTGCTCACCAGTGTGGGATCCGTACCAGATACGTTTGATACATCTACATCTACATCGATACTCCGCAAGCCACCCAACAGTGTGTGGTGATAGAAGAGATAGAGAAGATCCAACGGAGAGCAGCGTGCTTCATTAGAGGATCATTTAGTAATCGCGAAGGCATTATGGAGATGATAGATAAGCCCGTACCAAGCTACTGAGCATCTCTCCTGCAAAGTCTTCCACTGGAGTTTTTGTTGAAGTTTCGAGAATATACCTTCACTGAGGAGTCAAGCAGTATATTGCTCCCTCCTACCTATATCTCGCGAAGAGACCATGAGGATAAAATCAGAGAGATTAGAGCCCACACAGAGGCATACTGACAATCCTTCTTTCCACGAACAATACGAGACTGGAATAGAAGGGAGAACCGATAGAGGTACTCAAGGTACCCTCTGCCACACACCGTCAGGTGGCTTGCGGAGTATGGATGTAGCATGTAGATGTAGATTTTGAGTTAGGTGAGAGAACAGCATTGCTCCAGCAGATCGCCACAACTTTGGATCTCTGCTTATTACATTGGCCACAGTAGTGGAGAGGAGATGGTCCACTTCACAATA
The DNA here is from genome assembly GCF_021461395.2 of Schistocerca americana. Taxonomy (NCBI): domain Eukaryota; kingdom Metazoa; phylum Arthropoda; class Insecta; order Orthoptera; family Acrididae; genus Schistocerca; species Schistocerca americana. The sequence goes on from NC_060121.1 coordinate 67,571,642, forward strand.
CAAGTAGTGGAAATCGGGGTCTCACAAGCTATAAAAAAAAAGTCTGTTGTAAGGTTCTGACTGACAAGGGGTAAAATGTAAGGTGGATCCTTCAGCCCACTGTTTCTGGTGAAGGAAAGTGGCCAGATAGAAGGTTGATGGCGATGCTGTTACAAAATGGGTCACAAGACATCCCACGAGAATCAAGAGGTCCGTGCAAAGCCATCTGGGAGGGCAAGGACCGGAAGGGAAGACTTCCAATGCCAACCTTGGAGAGATTAAAGTGAAACCCATAACCATGACAGTGGGACAGTATAACCGAGCAAAGAAACAAAGCATTCCCAACACACCAGTTTGCTCCATTTGATTAAGTAACGGGCTTGCAAAGCTTGACAGCAATCACGGATGGCAATGGCAATGGCCGTACAACACCACGGGACATGTCGGCGGTGAAATGGTTCATATTAGCGTAGGATAGCTATGCTAGCAGCATGAACATTTGCATCAGACACGTCACGTAGGACGTCATCAATACAACCCGACAAAGAAGGAGAAAGTACTACCTGTGCAGTATATAGATGCCACCTGGCGTATTGGTAAGACCAACGAGGTAACATGTCCATTGGGGAGTGTGAAGGTAGCAAGAGAATCAATGGGAAATTGTCACTATTGCAAAGGTTGTTGTATGGCAACCAGTGTAATGAAGGGAGGAGGGAGCGAGAAGAAAGAGAAAGATCAGTGGCAGGAAAGGTACCATGACTGGCACTGAAATGGGTTGGGGAGCCATCATTAAGAAGGCACAAATAGTGGTCTGCATGGAACTGGTCTATGAGAAGACCCCGACTAGATGGAAATGTACTGCTCCACAAGGGATGATGAGCATTAAAATCCCTGAGAATGGGGATGGAAGGAGGAAGTTGCTGAAGAAGGGCAGTTAAGGAAGCAGGTGTAGGAGTCCTATAAGAAGAGAGATAAAGATTGCAAATTGTGATCCCAGAGACCATAGCAAGCAGTTGCTGTTAGGGTCCACCTGAAGTTTGAAGAGGAATCCATGTGCTAGCAACGTCCATACGAACCAATGTACAAATGCCATAAGCGACCAGCAGGGGGCCAACCCGATTTCGACAGAAAGCTTGGAACCCATGGAGGCCTGACGAGTGACCATCAGTAAAATGAGATTCCTCTAGAACCACAGAAGCTGCAGAGTAAAACTCTGCAAGGTGATTGTAGGGTAATATCCATCACAATTACATTGGATAACCACAGAATAATGGTTCAAATGGTGGGGGCAGGCAGGTGGGGGGGGGGGGGGGGGGGGGAACACGCTATAGACAGTCATGGCACAGGGTCACCATCCATCACCAACAAGGAGGGTGCGAAATCCATGAACATTAGGTCAGAGTCAGGTTGCGAAGGTGGGGATGGAACCTCTGGCGACACCATAGGCTCCTTGTCCCAGGACTTATTTTCTTCTTCTTTTCTGTTTGAGATTGAGGAGGGCTATGCTATGAAAGGAAGCCAGCTGCAGCAAGATCTGGAACAGAAAGAGAGTGAGAGACCTGGGCCCCTACAGACTGTGGCTCTCGTCGGCGTTTTGTGGCAGCAGACCTTTGGCCTTGAAGGTAGCAGGAAGGGGGCTCCGGGGATGGGTGCCCTTGACCGGCAGATGCTGAAGAAGTGGGACGCTTCTCCGGCTAGGGAAAGGGAGCAGCGCCCAGAGGGGAGGGTGGTGGAGCCATGGGGGGGTGGGGTGGAGAAGAGGGATTTGGGACTGGGGCAAGGAAGGGGGAGGAAGGGGTGAAGATGTAACTGAAGCATAGCTAGATGTCATTGACACAGGATGAAGAAGTGTATACTTCTTTCGGGCCTCAGTATAGGTCAGACGATCAAGGAACTTTTAAGAAGGGAAAGAAGATACAGGAGTGTAAGCAGGACAATCCGGTGAATGTGGAGAATGATTCATGGGCCACTCCTGTTCGGTCCCACCACATATTCATTAGTGGCAACCCTGCAACCGTTCCTGTCGCGGTTACAACACTGTGGTAACAAAGTAAATGGTAGTAGTTGTTAGCATGGACGCTATGTTGGTCTGCCTTCTGGAACAACAGCAGCAACTCCTGCATCAGCAGCTCACATAGCAGCAGCAGCTCCAGTTAGCAACCACATCAATTTTTGTAAGATGTCTATTGGACAATGTCAGTGGGACGGATATCCACAACAGCTTCTGAGTCCTCGGGTGTCCGATGCTTTCCCACGTCTGCCACCATTCCCACAATTTAAGGATGCTAAAGAACACTGGGAAACATACTTAAATCAGCTGAAACAACATTTCACAGCTTTTCAGGTCATGGGTGACCCTTGCAGTGGTCGTTGCTTTTGTCGTGAGCCTCCCCAGACACATTTTTTCTTCTCCGCAAGTTGGCACCATTGTCTGATCCTGTGGCTCTCTCTTTCCAGGAGATATGCCTTTTGCTGACAAACTATTATTCTCAGCACTACCAAGTGGTCGCCTCTCAGCTGGATTTAAACCAGTGCCATAAACAGCCTGCTCAATCATATTGTTCCTGGGTCACGGACTTGCAGGATGTCTGCTGTCACTGCAATTTTACATGCAACAATCAGCAGTGTAAGGCTTCGTATGCAGATTTCCTCATCCAGGATGTGAGTGTTCAGTTGGCTCCTGATACTAAAGTCCGCACTGCGCTGTTGAAACTTGATAATCCCTCATTGGAAGAGATTCCCTGCATTGCCCACTCATTTTAAATTGCTCAGGCAGCCAACGAGCATCTCATGGGATGGCCACAAGTGGCAGCGATTGATGTGTCTCTGCGGGTTCTGCCCTTGTGACATATACATGGCCCAGCCAACAGAGGCTAGCACTATCGGGATTCCTCTTTGCCTGACATCTCTATTGCATCAGAGCCTCCGGTTGCCCCTCGTCACTGGTCACGCAGTCCACTTCGATCTTGCCCACAGTGCTTTACCACACTCTCTCAATCTGATTGCCCCCACTGCTGGAAAACGTGCATGCTGTTTGAGAAAGAGGGCCACATCCAATCTGTTTGTTGTAGTCGTTCGACTTGCTCCCGTCCTGCCTCTACTGGGCCTCAGGTTACAGCACATGCTCTGCAATCAGTCATCAAGCTGGAGGACCCATCAGCACAGAAGCTATTCCTCACACTCCGCCTTTTACTGTCAGTTTGCAGGTCAACACTGTGGCCACCGTCTCCCTGATTAATACTGCGACTTATACCCACCTTGGCTCCCCTGCATTCTCACCTCCCTCTCAGCATTTGGTCACCTATGGCGATGGTTCCAGTCCCTTCCATGGGCAGTTCGTCATCCATGTGACATACACTCATGTTCACTGGCTCCTTACCCTATTTGTTGTCGATCATCCATTGGTTTAGAATACTTTTGGTCTGGATACATTTCAACTGTTTGGCTTTTCAATTTCTGATGAAGCTAAGGACTGTTCCTTTTCAGGACTTGGACGCTCTGTGCTCAGCTTTTGTGTCGTCGTTTGCAATGAATTTCGGATGTGCTACAGATTTTCAGGCACACATCACACTTTGGCTGGATGCACAGCCTCACTTTTTATGGGCCTGACCCCATCCAGTGGCCTTATGGCTGGCAGTCAAGCAGGAACTTTATTGTCTCCAGAACGCCAGCAGCTGGTTGTACGGAAACCCAATGGGTCCCTTTGGCTGTGTGGGGACTTTGGCACTACTATCAATGCTCAGTCGCTAGTAGATACTTGCCCCATGTCCCGCCAAGCTTGTGGGGGCGAGTACTTTTCTAAGATCGACCTGGCTGAGGCATACCATTAGTTACCCTTGAATTCTGATTCCCAGAACTTCATGGTTATCAACACACCTTTCGGATTCTACAAGTACAAGTGCCTTCCATTTGGTGTCACTTCAGCGCCACCAATTTTCCCAGGTTCCTGGAGTAACTTACACAGCCTATCCCAGCCTGCGTGAATTACCTGGATGACATCTTGGTCACTGGGCATTCCCTCCAGGAACATCTGCACAACCTCAGCACCTTATTTCATGCTCTGCAGTCTGCAGTTTTATGCTGTCAGTTGACCAAGTGTCTTTTTTTCACCTGGAAGTGGAATACTTAGGCCACTGGCTTAGTAAAGATGGCATTCTCCATTCGGATCGCAATGTCACAGCCATAGAGGCTCTTCCTCGTCCCAAGGACTTATCTGCACTCCAGGTGTTTTTGGGCAAGGTTACTTATAACTTAAATTTCTTACCCCAAGCTGCCTCTGTTGCTCATCCACTCAATCACTTGCACTGCAAAGGGACGACTTTGGATTGGACTCCTGCCTGTGACCACACATTTCTCTTTTTAAAGATGAAGCTGAAGTCCACCCTTTGCCTTACTTTCTTCTCTCCAGACTGCCCCTTGGTTGTGGCAGCTGATGCATCAGCATACGGCATTGGGGTAGTCCACGTACATCAGAATACCAATGGCTCAGAACAGCCCATCGCTTATGCATCTAAGATGTTAAACAACGGAATTACTCCCAGACTGAAAAAGAGGCCCTGGCGATCGTGTTGCCACCCAAAAATTTCATATCTACCTTTTGGGAGAAAGTTCACCCTCCTTACAGACCATAAACATTAGTTATGCTTTTCGTGCCATACTCTCACCTTCCAGAGTGGGTGGCTCAATGAGTCCAGAACTGGGCGTTATTTTTACGGAATTACACATACAGCATCCGGTATAAGTCCACCGCCCACAATGCTAACGCAGATGCTTTCTCACGTCTCCCAGCAGGCCCCAATCCTGCCTTTGACCTACAGGAGGTCCTCCACTTTCACATTGATTCTGACTGCTGGGATGCGCTGGATTCTCTGCCTCCTACGGCTGCTTACATTGCCACGGCTACACACCAAGACCCTATCTTGCGGCAGGTTCCCCACTACATGATCCATGGTTGGCCTTCCTGTACTACTCATTGGATGGGGACTGACTTCAGCCCCTGGCGCCACCTGTCCAACAGCCCTCCATGGTTGATGATGTCCTTCTGTTGGCCATGGAGACTGATGCCCATCGGGTGTTCATCCCTCTGGATTTTCAACATCACGTGCCCACTTTGTTCCATCACGGGCACTGGGGTATGTCCCACATGAAAGTTTTGGCTCGCCAGCACATGTATTGGCCAACCATCGATGGCGATATTGACCACCTGGTCTGCAGGTGCACTGTGTGTGCACACATCAACAGGCAAGGAATCCCCCCCCCCCCCCCAGTCATTCACACCCTGGCCTGTGCCTCGCTGGCCCTGGGATCACATCCAACTTGATTTTCCAGGCCCGGTTTTGGTGTCCATGTGGTTACTTATCGTTGGTGCCTACTTCAAATACTCATATGTCATCCGAATGGCATCCACCAACACAGAGGACACACTCACAGCCCTGGCTCAGTTTCTTGCCATTGAGGGCCTGCCTCACACATGGGTCTCCAATAATGGCTGCCAATTCACGGCATTTTCCTTCCAAGACTTCTGTCAGGCCAACAGTATTAAACATATCCGTAGCCCACCTTTCCACCCTTCCTCCAATGGCACAGCAGAGAGGCTTGTGCGTCCATACATTTAAACAACACATGACAAAGGCAGTTGAAACAATGCCAACCATATCAGCCCTCACCCTGTTCTTGAGCACATATCACACCACCCAGTTGACATAGTCCAGCGGAGCTTCTCCATTGGGCGACAGCCATGGACCCTGCTCTATTTGCTGATACCTGCACCCTCCCACCCCCGCTACCAGCCCTCCCAGCATTATGCCTCTTGCGCGGCCATGTGGGCTTGCGTGTACGGGAACAAGGTGGGCTGGACGCCCACCATGGTCATTGTGGCCCATGGGCCTCGCTGGCCCTGGGATCACATCCAACTTGATTTTCCAGGCCCGGTTTTGGTGTCCATGTGGTTACTTATCGTTGGTGCGGGGCAAAGTCAGGACATGCGGGGACCAAGCAGCAATCGGTATTGTAATTGTCAACTGTCGAAGCTGCGTTGGTAAAGTACCGGAACTTCAAGCGCTGATAGAAAGCACCGAAGCTGAAATCGTTATAGGTACAGAAAGCTGGCTTAAGCCAGAGATAAATTCTGCCGAAATTTTTACAAAGGTACAGACGGTGTTTAGAAAGGATAGATTGCATGCAACCGGTGGTGGAGTGTTCATCGCTGTTAGTAGTAGTTTATCCTGTAGTGAAGTAGAAGTGGATAGTTCCTGTGAATTATTATGGGTGGAGGTTACACTAAACAACCGAACTAGGTTAATAATTGGCTCCCTTTACCGCCCTCCCGACTCAGCAGCATTAGTGGCAGAACAACTGAGAGAAAACTTGGAATACATTTCACATAAATTTTCTCAGCATGTTATAGTCTTAGGTGGAGATTTCAATTTACCAGATATAGACTGGGACACTCAGATGTTTAGGACGGGTGGTAGGGACAGAGCATCGAGTGACATTATACTGAGTGCACTATCCGAAAATTACCTCGAGCAATTAAACAGAGAACCGACTCGTGGAGATAACATATTGGACCTACTGATAACAAACAGACCCGAACTTTTCGAATCTGTATGTACAGAACAGGGAATCAGTGATCATAAGGCCGTTGCAGCATCCCTGAATATGGAAGTTAATAGGAATATAAAAAAAGGGAGGAAGGTTTATCTGTTTAGCAAGAGTAATAGAAGGCAGATTTCAGACTACCTAACAGATCAAAACGAAAATTTCTGTTCCGACACTGACAATGTTGAGTGTTTATGGAAAAAGTTCAAGGCAATCGTAAAATGCGTTTTAGACAGGTACGTGCCGAGTAAAACTGTGAGGGACGGGAAAAACCCACCGTGGTACAACAACAATGTTAGGAAACTACTGCGAAAGCAAAGAGAGATCCACTCCAAGTTTAAACGCAGCCAAAACCTCTCAGACAAACAGAAGCTAAACGATGTCAAAGTTAGCGTAAGGAGGGCTATGCGTGAAGCGTTCATTGAATTCGAAAGTAAAATTCTATGTACCGACTTGACAGAAAATCCTAGGAAGTTCTGGTCGTACGTTAAATCAGTAAGTGGCTCGAAACAGCATATCCAGACACTACGGGATGATGATGGCATTGAAACAGAGGATGACACGCGTAAAGCTGAAATACTAAACACCTTTTTCCAAAGCTGTTTCACAGAGGAAGACCGCACTGCAGTTCCTTCTCTAAATCCTCGCACAAACGAAAAAATGGCTGACATCGAAATAAGTGTCCAAGGAATAGAAAAGCAACTGGAATCACTCAATAGAGGAAAGTCCACTGGACCTGACGGGATACCAATTCGATTCTACACAGAGTACGCGAAAGAACTTGCCCCCCTTCTAACAGCCGTGTACCGCAAGTCTCTAGAGGAACGGAGGGTTCCAAATGATTGGAAAAGAGCACAGATAGTCCCAGTCTTCAAGAAGGGTCGTCGAGCAGATGCGCAAAACTATAGACCTATATCTCTTACGTCGATCTCTTGTAGAATTTTAGAACATGTTTTTTGCTCGCGTATCATGTCATTTCTGGAAACCCAGAATCTACTATGTAGGAATCAACATGGATTCCGGAAACAGCGATCGTGTGAGACCCAACTCGCCTTATTTGTTCATGAGACCCAGAAAATATTAGATACAGGCTCCCAGGTAGATGCTATTTTTCTTGACTTCCGGAAGGCGTTCGATACAGTTCCGCACTGTCGCCTGATAAACAAAGTAAGAGCCTACGGAATATCAGACCAGCTGTGTGGCTGGATTGAAGAGTTTTTAGCAAACAGAACACAGCATGTTGTTATCAATGGAGAGACGTCTACAGACGTTAAAGTAACCTCTGGCGTGCCACAGGGGAGTGTTATGGGACCATTGCTTTTCACAATATATATAAATGACTTAGTAGATAGTGTCGGAAGTTCCATGCGGCTTTTCGCGGATGATGCTGTAGTATACAGAGAAGTTGCTGCATTAGAAAATTGTAGCGAAATACAGGAAGATCTGCAGCGGATAGGCACTTGGTGCAGGGAGTGGCAACTGACCCTTAACATAGACAAATGTAATGTATTGCGAATACATAGAAAGAAGGATCCTTTATTGTATGATTATATGATAGCGGAACAAACACTGGTAGCAGTTACTTCTGTAAAATATCTGGGAGTATGCGTACGGAACGATTTGAAGTGGAATGATCATATAAAACTAATTGTTGGTAAGGCGGGTACCAGGTTGAGATTCATTGGGAGAGTGCTTAGAAAATGTAGTCCATCAACAAAGGAGGTGGCTTACAAAACACTCGTTCGACCTATACTTGAGTATTGCTCATCAGTGTGGGATCCGTACCAGGTCGGGTTGACGGAGGAGATAGAGAAGATCCAAAGAAGAGCGGCGCGTTTCGTCACTGGGTTATTTGGTAACCGTGATAGCGTTACGGAGATGTTTAATAAACTCAAGTGGCAGACTCTGCAAGAGAGGCGCTCTGCATCGCGGTGTAGCTTGCTCGCCAGGTTTCGAGAGGGTGCGTTTCTGGATGAGGTATCGAATATATTGCTTCCCCCTACTTATACTTCCCGAGGAGATCACGAATGTAAAATTAGAGAGATTAGAGCGCGCACTGAGGCTTTCAGACAGTCGTTCTTCCCGCGAACCATACGCGACTGGAACAGGAAAGGGAGGTAATGACAGTGGCACGTAAAGTGCCCTCCGCCACACACCGTTGGGTGGCTTGCGGAGTATCAATGTAGATGTAGATGTAGATGTGACATTAGTGAAGTTATCGAAAGGGTTGGAGTGCCGCTATCATAACCAGCTCTGCCCTTGTACCCCTGCGGGACTCCTGCTGCTGTATCCTCCTACACTCCCTCCTTCGGGTACAGACACAGTCCTCAAGTTGCAACCGGTTGCTGTCTCCCTCCGAGCCTGCCCCCAGGCCTCCCCACCCCCTGGTGGATTGGAGGCTTCATACGATGCCATGGCCTCTGTGTTGGCCATCATGGACACCTTGGATGTCCCTTCCTCCCCGACAACGGCATTTGACAAGCCTGGGTCTTCTCCCATCTGCCGACCACTGTGGCAAGTCCAGAGCATTTTCACGTCAATGCACAAGTTTTAGGGAGGAGGGTTTGTGTCCGGAGCACCGCGGGTTTCGAATCCATGCCAGACCACATGGAACTCAATGACCACTAGAGGTCTCTGCAGCACTCATGCCATAAGCCATGGCAGCACACTCTCTTGGCCCTGAGTCCAGCGTGAGCCCTCCACTATAGAGCATGTTGTCCCAGTGACCAATAGTGGCATACCCTGTCGTGTATTTAGGTGGCAGCCTCTCACTCAGTGAGGCAGTCTGGTATTCACATTGAATCAGTTTATATCTCACTTACAGTCATCGTGTTTACATTGCATGTGCTTCTTCCCATTTACGAGTGGGCTTTGTATTGATTTCATGAGGTTCTCTCTTGTGACCCCATGGCTTAATAATTTGTTGCTGTACTTGGGGTCTTGTTCGGTTGTCTGTCGTCGTGCTTTTCCTTCCATTCAAGTTCATCCACCTTGTTTGTTTGCGGGCCTCTCCCATTTGGTCCCACTGCGTTTTCATTAGCAGCAACCCCATGGCAGTTCCTGTCGTGGTTACTACACGAGTCCAATGTGGTAATCTTTGCGCCACCTTGCTTGGTGTGTGGTGTGACAGGTTACAGTGTAAGGAAGGGCATTATGTGCTACCAAGCCAGGAGTGCGAAATGTTTCAATGGTGACTGGTGAACCAACTCTTGCTATTTCATATTACTTCCATAATTCTGCGGCAGGTAGTCATTTAGGAGTTGCCAGAACACATTCAAAGATTAGGGACCACCTCGCCTGGCCCACCTTGTATCAGGTAATTCAGAGGTTAGTGATAGAATGTCACAGCTGCAAGGTAGCCAAGTCTAATCTTAATTTTCAGAATGGGAGGTAGCAGTCTGGAAAGGAAAATAGCGTGGTGGGCAATCTGTCCATTGATTACATTTGTCCGTTATCTAGGACACAGGATGGTGACCTCTATATCCCGGTTGTCATGGATGCACTTTCCAGTTGTGTGTGGCTTGTACTAAGTACTGGCATCACAGCCAGTCTAAAGATTTGGCATTTACCTCAAATATTTTCCATTATTGGCCTTCTGAGATAATTTGTTAGTGATAATGCCCAGTGCTTGTTTTGCATCAGTTTAGGAGGTTTTGCTTTGTGAATGACACTAATCATTCCACCACAATACCCTAGTGTCTGCAACCCTCCTTTGCAGAGTCTTAATCTGAGTTTGAAGTTGATTCTTATTGCATTTCATCAGCATTCTCACTGAAGACAGGACACCTTGCTTAAATTGTTAAACCTGGCTTTTAACTCTGTTCACTGCGAGGCAAGTAAGGCCACTACAGCCTCTTCCATGTCGAGCTATCCCACAAATTACTGGCATGTAGGAACATAGAACTCTCACTCCAGAGAGGTGCACCATTATAATGAAGGGGGTCGCTCCACTGAGGTTAAGCCAGGTGCAAAGGGGTTCATCCATAATTTTGGAGTTTTTTGGGGGCAGGGGGAGGGGCAGGGCAAAAAGGTAATCTCCAAATAAGCTATCCCCACATTATGAGGGCCCCTGTCAAGTTTTTATGGTTCTTAATGCAGTCAGTCTCTTGGTCCAGAATATGCAGACTGGAAAAATCTCAAGTCCACATATCTCAGGTTAGAAAGGGGACTAGTTTCTTTCCTTGTTGTGAGAGAAAATGGAGAAGGTACCTGCTTTTCTGTGGAGGAGGATAGGCTGTGTGGTGCACCGGTGATACATCAATTCACACATTTGTGGAATCTTCTATAATGCCTTAGGGCTGATGGTAGCTGTGTCTGCTGGCCATTTTCATACAGGTGGGAGGTATGGCTCCGAGCTGTGGGCCGCTATGAATGGACACCAGTTAATAGCAGATGTCTCCTCCCTACTACGACATCTGGCCTGGCTCCAGCACAAGTTGGCATTGTGTTACAACGAGAACCACAATTGTGTTCTTGCGGGGCCATATCACTGCATCTAAGCTGTGGATGTGCAGTGGGGGGGGGGGGGGGGGGCTGAGTCTTCCCTGGGAAGCAGCTACTGCATTCCGCTGGATGATACTTTGTTACCTCGGATGTTGCTAATGGCCGGTTCTATCATGAAATGACAGTTATCATGTGTGACATATTTCTGACACATTGTCTCACATTTTAAGCCCTTTGGAACTAGACAGCCAGGTGTGGGATGTGGTCACATTAGAGATTCTAAACACAATTTTAAAAATCATTCTATTCAATTTCTTATTGCTTTTTTTTTTTGTTCTAGGTGAGAATAGGAAAATTTGCTCAAACTAAAATAGGGTCATAAGCTTACAAACTGACTACTACTCAACTTGAGATCATTTTTTCCCCTGAGAGTAACTGGCACACTGTATTTCAAATAATTGAGCCAAGTCAATGACCATTATTGTGCATGATTTTGGGTGTCTGTTCCACATCATATAATAAATAGGCCTAATTGCCCCTAGGCTGAATCGGAATGGGGAGAAATTGAACTTACACATTTTCAAAATCGGCATCTAAAAAACTCTGTGTCCATGAGCTATAGAATGAAAGTGATCTCATCAATGCCTGGGTTTACAAATTGTGAACCCTAAATGTGCAGGTTGATCAATTTCCAGCTACATCACCATCCTTATAAAGACCCCGTATCAGACCACGAGTATGAAAGATTCATATCACAACACCCAATAGCTTTGAACAGTAATTTCATCCCTCCAAGCTTGATACAGCAGCTAAAATGGGACACTCCAACAAAGAAAATTGGAATTTGGTTAATCAGAAGCTGCAAGACGTGCTGGCAGAACAACTGAAGTTAACGACAAACCCAGAATGTGTTCTCAAACCAATTACTGATAAATCTGATGGACTGTTCACTACATTGCCACAACCCCATGAGCTACTAAGGATGATGCAGGAGAAATGTACATTTATTATCTACTGATAATGGTAATGAGGAATTTCTTGCACTATGGAAATGTTACTTTCAGCAACACTACAAACTTTACACAAAAGCTGATGTATCCTTAATGGCAGGTACACTTCCTCATATTTTAGTGACTATTATGCATCAGGGAAAGAAGAATTTGAAGGTCTGTACATGAAGGATTGAAAGCTAAACATGGAGAAATATTGAAAATAAAGAAAAACTGGAAATCGCAAAACTTCATGCTGTGGGTTTGTCATCTGAGCACCCCATCTCAGATGAAGTTGAAAAACATTTGGATCCCACTGCCAACACATGTCAAATAATATCAGATACAGCCCATTGTAGAAAGTGGTTTTACAACCATTGTCGTCTTTGTTGGGAGTGAGCTGTAATGCGAAGGTTAGTACTGGGATGCACTCTCGCTGCACGAGGTTGTTGTTTACCTTTATAAACACCATTAGTGCCCAACTACAGAGCTGGAGTTGTGGAGTTGTTTCCTAGAGGAGGATGGTAAATGAAAGGATTATTTTAATCCAACTACTATAGATTGTTTCAATTCAGAATAAATATTATTACTGCCCAATGACCTGGTCAGTCATTTTCAGAAGTATGTAACTGCTTCCAGGAGCAATACATCTGAGTTCCATTACTTCATGTAATTATTGACTTAATATAAATAGATATAATGCTGTCATGATCTGCACATTATGAGGCATTATCTTATGTCTGAAGTTTAACAACAAAATCAAGTAAGTATTACAGTTAACAACTTAGTGTCCTTAGACAGCATAACTGACAGCATGCAAGTATCTTTACTACTCATATATTCATCCAGTATTTCAGACTGAGAACGCCTAGTGACTCTCTCACTTTTGTACATGAAGTTCGTTTGGAAAGTTTATGAAATATTTGAAATTAAGTTTGAAATGCAATATTTAAAACAGTAACTAATTTATAAAGCAATCAGATGACTGAAGCTGTTTTACATATGAGAGTTCGAGTCTTTAAGCATCAGGGGTTTACTGGTACATTTAAAATAATGAGAATGTTCAGTCACAGCATTTCCTCACATAAATTAGAGATATGTGGAACCTCCAATTCAGTAACATGACTGTATTCAAAATATTGATGTGATAACAGTGCATGCATAATATTAATTTGCAATGAACCTTTTTAGACATCACATAACATCAATGCCAAATGCATTGAGGTTGACAGACATCATTTTGAGCATTTATTACATTAATGTGGTATTTACAGGTAATCACGCTGTTACAGCATGCGTTCTCAGAAGTGATAAGTTCACAACGGTACATGTACCACATTGGAACAACCAAAATAAAATGTGCAAACATATCTACATTCTGTATTTTAATTTAAAAAACCTACTTGTTACCAACCATCTAAGCAACATGGCGACAAGTGTAGTGATGCATAGTGAACGAGTGAATAAAAGTTACTGTTCTGTCGTAAAAAAGGAATCCTGTGAAAACTGTAAAAGTGAAATCGAAAAACTAAACGAACGCATTTCAAGTTTACAAAAAATTGAAGATGTTCTAAGACGTGAGATTTCGCATATAACTAATGAAAACTGTGAGCTGAAGAAGTTGCGCCATCTTCTAAATGATAAAACAATTAAGCCACAAAACGGGAACCTGGTGAGTTATGAGAAGCGGAAAGGAAGCGATAGACAGGCATAAAAGGCAGCAAATGAAATTATAATTGCAGATAGAACCAGGTATAGTGTTCTGTCGAATAGTAGTGATGCCTGCAATAAGGATAAGCAAAACGCTAGTGAAGTGATGCAAGACAGTGAAACAACGTCTGAGTGGATAAAAGTGTCGCTCAAAGGTAATCTGTTGTCCACTAGAAGAATAACAAACTCAGTAAAATCTGTCACATTTTGCGATACAAACAAATATGATGTTTTGCAACAAAGTGAAAATACAAATAAACAAAAACCGACGCGTGTGACAAAGAAGAAAGAATCAAAAGTCGACGTCTTTGGGGATAGTCACGCCAAAGGAATTTCTCAAGAACTGCAAGTAAATAGTAAATCAACGACGGTCACAGGCATGGTTAAACCAGGTGCTGGTTTCAAAGAAGTGACGAAAAACATCGTAAAATATAACTATGACAAGCAGGACAGTGTTGTAACTTGTGCTGGAGCTAAGGACATTTACGAAAACAATGCTATGAAAATGTATAAACAGCTCCTGAGTGTTTTGCTAGTACTGTCAAATACAAACATTTTACTGGTGAACTTTCCCCACAGGCACGATTTACCTGAATGGTCATGTGTGAATAAGGAAATTCACAGAATTAATGCGAAACTTAAAAGTAGTTGTAGGCTATTCAGCAATGTGAAATTAATTGACTCAAGCATACTTGATAGAGACTGTTTTACGAAACATGGGCTTCACCTAAACAGAAATGGGAAGGCCAGGTTAGGAACCTTAATAAGGGAAACAATTAAATGTAATTACAAAGCGACAGTCACTGGACTGGGATGGTATAAATCTCCAACAGCAGAAACACCAGCACAAACAGCAGCAGCACGCAAATGGACCATCCAAAAAACAGCAGCAACAGAGGAACCTACTACTGGACCAACATTAGCAGCAGCAGAACTAGCAACAGAAGCAATAGTTAAAGCATCAAGAACCAACCAACCAGAATCATTAGCAGTCGCAGCAACATCAGAAGCAGTAGTTCCAACATCAATAACCAAGCAACCAGAATCACTGACATTCACTGCAACAGCACACAGCAGCAGCAGTGGAAATAGGAGCAGTCATCACACCAGAAGAAGGCAGCCACCCTTGAGAAGCCAGGATTTTTGCTGGGGCAAAACAGTGAACAACAGCACATAACAGGGAAACAGGGGAATGTTTGCAAGCAGAGGAATCTACAACAAGGTATGAAATCTTGTAACAGTGTAAGAGAAAATGCATCAACAGAGTGAAAAGTCACAGGTCAGTTGGATTGTTCAAATCAGCTAAGAATTATGAGTCTGAACATTCAGTGTCTTAAAAACAAGTACCTTGAAATTGAGGTAGCAGCAAATAGTGACCATATTGATTGTTTGTGTGTTATGGAACATTGGTGCAGGGACAGTGAACTAAACATCATAAACTTAAGCCAATATAAACTTGCCAGTCAGTACAGTAGGCAAAATGCCAAAGGTGGTGGTGTATGCATTTATCTAAATCCCAAGCTTAAATTTAAGTTAAGATACGAGGCTAAACCATTAATCATAGAAAAGGATTTTGAGGCAGTAGCCATTCAGTTATATAGTTTAAAGAAGAAAATAATTGTTGCAGCAATATACAGGTCACCATCTGGAGATACTGAAGTCTTTCTTAAGAATTTGGAAGAAATGCTCAACATTTTCTCAAATGAGAACTCTACCATAATTCTTTGTGGTGACTTTAATATTAATCTATTGGTCCAGAGTCCAGTAAAAAACAAGTTTTTAGACATACTAAAAAGCTTCAACATGTTCCCCCACATATCAGCTCCCACTAGAACAACAGATTCCAGTGAAAGCCTAATAGATAACATCTTCTCAAATGTGGACACACATGAAGTTGACGTTACAAATGTGATTATAGGATTATCAGATCATAATGCACTAACCTTTAATCTCACTGCAACTCCCAAGGAGGAGGAAAACAAAAAGGAGAACAAACGATTTTTCTCTACTGAAAATTGTAATCAGTTCAAAAATAATTTAAAAATGCAGTTTGGTCAGAGGTCCTGGCACAAACAAACACAAATGATGCTTACAATATATTTGCTTCCACTTTTATGACATACTTTGAAATGTGTTTCCCAAAAAAGCTTTTGAGTTATAGATCATCTGGATCCAAAGGGACCTGGATTACACCCGGAATTAAAAAGTCAACTGAAACCATGAAATAACTAAGTTTAAAGTTAAAAACATGTCATGATCAGCAGTTTGTTGAGTATGTGAGGACATACAAAAAGACTTGCCGCAAAGTAATAGCAAAAGCAAAATTATTAAGTAATGATACATTAATAAGGCATGCTAGTAACAAGTCCAGAATGATGTGGAAAATGGTAGAAAAAGGAATTGGGGGTCAAACTAAAGAACAGGAAATCAATCTTAAAAATAATGAAAATATTCCCATAGAAAAAGATGCCATGGCAAACTATGTAAACAGTTATTTTGTAAATATTCCCCTCACTTTAAGTAGTAAATTTAAGCAACAACCAACAGTGATGACTCCAATGGTAAATACCAGCATGATGGCAATACCAGAGGATGAACATGAAGTTCTAAACGTCATTAAATGCTTGAAGTCCAAAATGTCCTCTGGGTTGGATGATGTACCTGTATCAATATTTAAGAAAATTGCTCCATGTGTTGTCAAACCTATTGTGCACATAGCAAACTTGTCCCTCAGTGAAGGGATATTTCCAGACAAACTTAAAATCTCCAAAGTGTTACCTCTATACAAAAATGGTGACAGACATAAAATAGAAAATTACCGACCTATATCTCTCCTCCCAGCCTTCTCCAAAATACTTGAGAAAGTAATGAAAATCAGGGTAACAAAATATCTAGAAAAACATAAACTAATAAATAACAGTCAACATGGCTTTCGAGCAGGGCACAGTACAGAAACAGCCATATTGGACTACACAACAGAAATAGTAAGAAATTTGGAGTCAAATAAACAGGTTGTTGGAATTAATCTAGATTTATCCAAAGCCCTTGATACTGTGAACCATGTAATATTACTAGAGAAACTTGAAGCAATAGGCATCAGGGGTACTGTTAAAAAATGGTTTGAATCTTATCTGCAAAACAGGTCACAAGTTATTGAGCTGAGGTAATCCAACAATCGTCACAATTTTAAACTCATATCTGAACCAAAACAAATTGAAATAGGTGTTCCACAGGGCAGCATTTTGGGCCCTTTGTTATTTCTAATTTATATCAATGATATACAGGCTCCAGACAGCTCAGCCCAAATTCTACTATTTGCAGATGACACGAGTAGCATAATTAGTGATATAAAAGAATCATTGTGTACTACAGCAGAGAAAACGCTCTCATACATACAGTCATGGTTTTATTCAAATAAGCTGACATTAAATACAAAGGAAACAAACTTTATACAGCATGGAAGCAAGTGCCAAGGGGAAAATATGTGCCTTATGCTGGATAGCAAACAAATAGAAAAAGTGTGCACCACATAGTTTCTGGGAATGCAAATTGACCAAGATTTAAACTGGAATGAACACAGTGTATATCTTACTCAGAAACTTAGCTCATCATGTTTTGCCTTAAGAATAATATCCAAGGTACGCAGCAAAGAATGTATTGGAGCAGTGTATTTCAGTTATTTCCAATCAGTTGCAAGCTATGGCATAAGTTGTTTGGGAAAATCCAGGTCAAGGGTAAATGACATTTTTATTATGCAAAAAAGAGCTATTCGTATCATGACACACAGCCCACCACAAACTCACTGTAGACCCTTATTCAGACAACTAAAGATACTTACAATACCATCAATATATATTTTTAAATGCCTGGAAATGATATGTAAAAATAACTGCGATCTCCAGACCAACTCAAGCTACCATTATCACAACACAAGGCATTGTAAAGACTTCCACATTCCCTATGTAGCAAAAACTAGAAGTCAGAAACATGTTAGCCACTTAGGAATAAAGCTTTTAAATGCACTTCCATCTCAAATTAAAGAATTCAAAAGCAAAAATAATTTCAAGCATGAAGTAAAAAAATACTTGATGGAAAAATGCTACTACAGTGGAAATGAATACCTGTCTCAGACTGTGGATTGAAACCTGTAGCTTACTTATTTTTTAAAAATTCAGACTAATTAAATAATGTTTTCAACTTTGTAATTATGATACTTAGGAAAAATCTGTTAAATATCTGTAATACGTTTTGTGTATATTCGTAACATGTTTTGTGTATAAGGCATAGTTCATTATCTAAAATTGTTTATTGTGAGCATGTACTTTTATTTTTTGGGTAATAAGTTCTTGTACAATACTTATGTACTATGTGTATATAATTTGTTTGCTGTTTGTATATGTTTGTCAATTTATTATGTATGTGTGTTGTTATGTGTTACGTGTAATCAAATGACAAATCCTATATCACATGTATGATCTACTGGATGCTAAATAAATAAATAAATAAATATTCTAAAAACAAAGATGATGTGACTTACCAAACGAAAGCACTGGCAGGTCGATAGACACACAGACATACACATAAAATTCTAGCTTTCACAACCAATGGTTGCTTCATCAGGAAAGAGGGAAGGAGCGGGAAAGATGAAAGGATGTGGGTTTTAAGGGAGAGGATAAGGAGTCATTCCAATCCTGGGAGCGGAAAGACTTTCTGCTCCCGGGACTGGAACGACCCCCCACCCTCCCCCCCCCCCCCCAAAACCCACATCCCCCCATCCCTCCCCCTCCCCCCCTCACCACCGACGAAGCAACCGTTGCCCGCGAAAGCCAGAATTCTGCGTGTATGCCCTTGTTTGCGTGTCCATCAACGTACCAGCGCCCCCGCCCGGCAAGTCACATCATCTTTGTTTTCAGATATATTTTTCCCACGTGGAATGTTTCCCTCTATTTTTTATATATACAAACACAATCATACACACAAAACTCTAGCCCTCACAACCAATGGCTGCCCCACCAGGAAAGAGGGAAGGAGAGGGAAAGACGAAAGGATGTGGGCCCTAAGGGAGAGGGCAAGGAGTCACTCCAATCCCGGGAGTGGAAAGACTTACCTTAGGGGGAAAAAGGACGGGTATACACTCACACACACACACATATCCATCCACACATATACAGACACAAGCAGACATATTTAAAGACAAAGAGTTTGGTCAGAGATGTCAGTCGAGGCGGAAGTGCAGAGGCAAAGATGTTGTTGAATGACAGGTGAGGTATGACTGGCAGCAACTTGAAATTAGCGGAGATTGAGGCCTGGTGGGTAACGGGAAGAGAGGATATATTGAAGAGCAAGTTCCCATCTCTGGAGTTCGGATAGGTTGGTGTTGGTGGGAAGTATCCAGATAACGCGGACGGTGTAACACTCTGCCAAGATGTGCTGCCGTGCACCAAGGCATGTTTAGCCACAGGGTGATCCTCATTACCAACAAACACTGTCTTCCTGTGTCCATTCATGTGAATGGACAGTTTGTTGCTGGTCATTCCCACATAGAATGCATCACAGTGTAGGCAGGTCAGTTGGTAAATCACGTGGGTGCTTTCACACGTGGCTCTGCCTTTGTTCGTGTACACCTTCCGAGTTACAGGACTGGAATAGGTGGTGGTGGGAGGGTGCATGGGACAGGTTTTACAATGGGGCAGTTACAAGGATAGGAGCCAGAGGGTAGGGAAGGTGATTTGGGGATTTCTGTTTTTGCCAGTAGTTTCACTTTGTATTCACCTTCTCCTTTTTACCGTAATCTGCTATACAATTTTATCCCGCCCTTATATACTCAATAATATGTAACCCACTTCCAAACCATAACCAAAAAAACCTTTTTGCCGCTTTCAACACTACCGCTGCTATAAAATCCTCCGTTTCTAGTTCACAAACAGTTCCTTTCACCTATTAAAAAACCATTTCGGCTAGTTCCAATGACTTTCGCTTTATTTCCATTTCCGTTTTTCCCACATCACTGATAATTTTTAGCCGCTTTCCACAGCTTTTAACGTCATTATTTCTTCGTCAGACAATTGTTAGCCTCTTTATCAAAATCTGCCACCACAAAACCACTCCTTTTAATACATTTACACGCAGTTTTTTCGCAATTTTCCCGAATTTTCCGTCCTTTAACGTGTTTTGGCGGCAACACAACCACCTATCCTTTGTGCACATCGTTGTCTACCAACCCAAGTCCAACATAGTTGAGCTGTAACCGACACCTTTTCGCCTTTTTTTACACACGAGATCTCCAGTAACTTTCCAGTTCACCTTTATCTCTCCCCATATATTTTTATTTTCATTTTCATTTCAGCCTCATGTTACACTTTCCACCTTCTAATACTATGTCACCCTCACAACACCCCCACAATGACCCCATTAAGTTTTATTTACATTCCCTCTGCAAACATGCCTTCGCCCTTGCCAGATTATGCTCCCATATTCTATTTTCTCAGGCTTGTCTGACATTTGGCATTACCCCCAAAGGCCTCACACTGAAAGTTCCCATCTCTGGCTGCAACCCTTCTTTCCATCAGTCCCTATACCAGTCCCAAACTGAACAATCCATTGCCCTCACCCACCTAATCCTTCACCTACACGTCAACTCAGCCAAAGAACACACCCATCCACTCCTATTCTTAATAAAAGTCCTTAATCTTTCCTCTCCCACATCCAGACCGGCTGTTCAGAGCATCCTCCTACAGGCCAACCGCAAATTAGATGAGCATGCCACCCTCCACCTCAAAAAACAATCCAATCTCCCGGTTTCCCACCTCCGGAAAGGCTACTCACTCACCCTTCACAACCTTTCCAGCAAACCTCAACCTCCTCTCATTGCACACAAACACAGTCTCTCCCATCTACTCAATCTCCCGCTTCCAGCTCCACTACCTCCACAACCTCAAAATTCCAATCAATACAATCTGGAACCACAACACCCTAATTCAGTAGTTAACCTTTCCTCCAAAACTCTCTCCCAATCCGAAACCTCTGTCCTATCCAAAGGCCCCACCTTCAGCCCTACTCCCAGATTCAACCAAACAGCCCTCGTCAAAGATTTACTGTCCTACACTCGTACTCTCTGATGGATATATCACCTTGCCACTAAGAAAAATGATCCTAATCCTACTCATAATGATCCAACTCCCCAAGACACTAACCAAATTGAACCCTGCCTGAAACAGTTCCGTTCTCCACCGCAGTGGGACCCACCTCCTTTTCCTCAAAATCACCCTCTCCAAACCTTCCAGGAATTTCTGACTTCCAGCCTTGCATCTCAATCCTTCTTAAAAAACCTTTATCCTACTCCCAACATCACCACTGCTGAAGCCCAGGCTATCTGTGATCTGAAGGCTGACCGATCCATCATCATTCATCCAGCGGACAAGGGGTTCCACGACCGTGGTACTTTATCGTCGGGAGTATGTGGCTGAGGGACTGCGTCAGCTTTCAGACAACACCACATACAAAGTTCGCCAAGGTAATCCCATTCCCGATGTCCAGGCAGAGCTTCAAGGAATCCTCAGAACCTTAGGCCCCCTGCAAAACCTTTCACCTGACTCCATCAACCTCCTGACCCCACTGACACCCCGCAACCCTAACTTCTACCTTCTTCCCAAAATTCAAAAACGCAATCATCCCGGCCGCCCCACTGTAGCTGGTTACCAAGCCCCCACAGAACGTATCTCAGCCTACGTAGATCAACACCATCAACCCATTACATGCAGTCTCCCATCCTTCATCAAAGACACCAACCACTTTCTTGAACGCCTGGAATTCTTACCCAATCTATTACCCCCGGAAACCATCCTTGTAACCATTGATGCCACTTCCTTTTCCACAAATATTCCGCATGTCCAGGGCCTCGCTGCTATGGAGCATTTCCTTTCACGCCGATCACCTGCCACCCTACCTAAAACCTCTTTCCTCATTTCCTTAGCCAGCTTCATCCTGAACCACAACTTCTTCACTTTTGAAGGCCAGACATACCAACAATTAAAGCGAACAGCCATGGGTACCAGGATGGCCCCCTCGTACGCCAACCTATTCATGGGTCGCTTAGAGGAAGCCTTCTTGGTTACCCAGGCCTGCCAACCCAAAGTTTGGTACAGATTTATTGATGACATCTTCATGATCTGGACTCACAGTGAAGAAGAACTCCAGAATTTCCTCTCCAACCTCAACTCCTTTGGTTCCATCAGATTCACCTGGTCCTACTCCAAATTCCACGCCACTTTCCTTGACATTGACCTCCATCTGTCCAATGGCCAGCTTCACACGTCCGTCCACATCAAACCCACCAACAAGCAACAGTACCTCCATTATGACAGCTGCCACCCATTCCACATCAAACGGTCCCTTCCCTACAGCCTAGGTCTTCGTGGCAAACGAATCTGCTCCAGTCCGGAATCCCTGAACCATTACACCAACAACCTGACAACAGCTTTCGCATCCCGCAACTACCCTCCCGACCTGGTACAGAAGCAAATAACCAGAGCCACTTCCTCATCCCCTCAAACCCATAACCTCCCACAGAAGAACCACAAAAGTGCCCCACTTGTGACAGGATACTTTCCAGGACTGGACCAGACTCTGAATGTGGCTCTCCAGCAGGGATACGACTTCCTCAAATCCTGCCCTGAAATGAGATCCATCCTTCATGAAATCCTCCTCACTCCAGCAAGAGTGTCTTTCCACCGTCCACCTAACCTTCGTAACCTGTTAGTTCATCCCTATGAAATCCCCAAACCACCTTTCCTACCCTCTGGCACCTATCCTTGTAACCGCCCCGTTGTAAAACCTGCCCCTTGCACCCTCACACCACCACCTATTCCAATCCTGTAACCCGGAAGGTGTACACGATCATGACCAGCAACAAACTGTCCATTCGCATGAATGGACACAGGCAGACAGTGTTTGTTGGTAATGAGGATCACCCTGTGGCTAAACATGCCTTGGTGCACGGCCAGCACATCTTGGCACAGTGTTACACCGTCTGCGTTATCTGGATACTTCCCACCAACACCAACCTATCCGAACTCTGGAGATGGGAACTTGCTCTTTAATTATGTCCTCTCTTCCCGTTACCCACCAGGCCCCAAACTCCGCTAATTTCAAGTTGCTGCCAGTCATACCTCACCTGTCATTCAACAACATCTTTGTCTCTGCACTTCTGTCTCGACTGACATCTCTGCCCAAACTCTTTGTCTTTAAATATGTCTGCTTGTGTCTGTATATGTGTGGATGGATATGTGTGTGTGTGCGAGTGTACAGCATCAGCACAGGCAGGATCATCACCTGAACAAGAAGAGGCAGCGCCAGAATCATCTTCAGCAAAAACAGCAAGAAAATGTGAGGATCCTACAGAAGAAATAGTGGCCATTGCATCAATTGGTAGGATAACTGTAACACCTCATCACAAAAAGGATTTTTTAGACCAAGGCAAGAGAAACATAAAGACAACATGGTAAGCAGTGCTCAGTGCTTCTCAGTCTTCCACCAAAACATGCAATGCATAAGAAAAAAAGTGCTACAATTAGAGGTGGAACTGCAGGCTATTGACAGCTCACTTGTTTGCATAACAGAATATTGGTGTAATGATTCAGAATTAACATATGTAACACTATATTCATACAGTCTAGCCTGTAATTACAGTAGAAACACTATGAAATGTGGTGGATCATGGAAATATGTGGAGGAGGGGATTATGTGTTAAATTAGAAATGGCATTATGGCATTAAGCGAGGATAAACACGTAGAAATATCAGCTTTAGAGATAACAAACTTACATGTATTCCAAAGACTAACTGTACTATGTAGTTATCATGCTCCCAGTGGTGACGTGGACACATTCACTACAAAGTTAACCCAAGAATTAGATATGGTGTCCAGCCCCAAAGGCAAAATCATCATTTGCGGAGGTCTAAACATTAACATGATGAACCCAGATATGTCATGCAATAGTTTTCATAACATTATCTACAACTATGGCATATCACCATTAATTAACACTGTCACTAGGATAACCAGACATTCAGCATCAAGTATTGACCATATGCTAACGGATGGAGAGAAAGATTGGTGTGACATTGGAATGGTCTGAGATGCCAAGGTCATCTATTACAGTCAGTTATTAAACTTAGGTATAGAATTAGGTAATAACACTAAAATACACAAGTACAGTAGGGTTTTCTCTAAGTCAAAAAGAGCTCTACTTGCCTCACTAATTAACAGTGAAACATGGGAGGAAATGTACGGAAAACTATGATAAATGGGAAGTTTCGAAAGTTTCTGTCAATATTTAAATACAGATTTGAAGAAGTGTTTCCTAAAGTTCTAAGAATCAGTAAATCATGCAACAGTAACAGCTGGGTAACCAGTGGGATAAGGAAATCCTCTGAAACCTTAATGCACCTTAGCTCAATGAAAAACTAACGTAACGTTTCAGCATTTCATAACTATTGTCATACATACAGAAAGATATATAGAAAAGTATTGTTAGTGACTAAAAGGTACCAAAATGACAAATTTATAGAAAAAACTAACAACAAAATCAAAGCTGGATGGAAAATCACTGAACAGGAAACTAATACGAAAAAATTAAAGCCAGTAAATATACAGTTCCAACACAGTGATAGCTAGTTTTTTGGGGTCATTTGTTTTGATAAATTTGCTATGTTGCTACAATACTGATTGGCAGCCAGACTACAAACAAAGTTCAACAGAACAAAGCATTTACACAGGCACCGACTCCAAGAGGCCTGAGGTGGACTAAGTCCCTCAAAATATCGTTTTAAGAAATTTATTATTTATATTATGCATTGTAAAATCACAAAATTATGTTGGAATTTTTTATTTTCCTTGTTTGCAATAATTACCTTTTACAATACTTTCAGTAATGAGTTAAAACAAGTAATTATTATGGTAGTAAGCAGGTTAACTGAAAACGAAGGGTGTGACTCATGATAGTGTTACGGTGCTGCAGCCACACTTAGTATTTGACCCTGTGTGAAACTTTGGGTAATGACTGGTGCCGGTAGGCCAGCACTGAGGCTGTGTTGACATCAAAAGGACTGGAGCAGAAGTGCCTGGAACCCTCCGCCTTGCGTCGCCTTAACACTTTGAGACATTGTGACACCATGGCTATATAAAGCCCATCCTGCTGTCACAGTCATTCAGTGTGGGTAGTTTCATTCAGTGCATGCTGCAGACATGTTTAGTATTCTGACTTTAGTGTCTAGTGGACTATTTTGTACAACTAAATTTTATTCATTTACTTTAGTGTCTTAGTGTATTGTGAATTAAGTTTGCACTTGGAAGTTGATGATACTGCAAGTCAACCTTCAACAATTTTTGTGTCACTTCCTGGCAGATTAAAACTGTGTGCCAGACCGAGACTCGAACTTGGGACCTTTGCCTTTTGTGGGCAAGCACTCTACCAACAGAGCTAACCAAGCACATCTCACGCCCCATCCTCACAGCTTTACTTCCACCAGTATCTCGTCTCCTACCTTCCAAACTTTACAGAAGCTCTCCTGCGCTGTTGGTAGAGCACTTTCCCACAAAAGGCAAAGGTCCCAAGTTCGAGTATCGGTCTGGCACACAGTTTTAACCTGCCAGGAAGTTTCACAACAGCACACACTCTGCTGCAGAGTGAAAATCTCATTCTGGAATTATTGTGTCATCAATTGCTTCATTGTCTTCAGGTGAGAACCATTCACAGCCAAACCCTGGTCAATCTGGTAAGGGAAGATCATTTCAGAAGTCTTTGTTGATCAAATACACATGGCTAGAATATGAAGAATCAACCAAAATTTTTTTTTGCGAAACCTGGAAAGAGACAGATGCTAAAAATCTATTACAATTCTTCAAATAAAGAAGATGCATTTACTTATGTAGGGTTTCTAACTGGAAAAAGGCTTTTGAAAAATTCTGTTTTCATGAAAATATGTCTTTGCATAAGGAATGTGTTCAGTTAGTGATAGAATTTAGTTTCAGAAGTGTGGAGTCCCAATTGAATGAACAGTTAGACAGTGATATGAAGAAAGGGTGTTTAGCTCTTGAGACAATTTTTACTACTGTTCAATTTCTATGGCATAAAGGACTAGCAATTAGAGGGCACAAAGATGTAAACTCATTTTTTTTCCAATTGCTGGAACTCCAGAAGAATGACATACATGAGTTTAAAGATTGGTTAGGGCATTTGGGGTATAAGTGGACGCCCCATGATATTCAAAATGAGATCATTGCTCTACTAGGAAAGTCTGTGTTGAGAAAGGTATTGGCTTCAATCAAGAAGACTGAAAATTTTCCTATTATGGTTGACAAAACAAGTGATTACTCGATTCATGAACAAGTGTCACTTTGTATTTGTACTGTTGATGATTCCTTAATCATCAATGAAGATTTTATTGGCTAATACCAGACCCCCAGTGCTTAATCACAAACTCTAGTATTTTAAAAGATGTTTTTGCTTGTCTTGCTATGATGGTGCCTCGAATATGAGAGGTAAATTCAAGAGACTAAAAAGGTTAGTTTTGGATATACAACCAAAAGTACATAATGTGCACTGCACTGCTCATAGTTTAGACTTGGCAGTTGTAGACAGTGTCTGACATCGAAAGTCTATAAGGGACATTACGGCCTTAGCCACGGACTTAATAAACACCATAAGGGAATCCAACAAAAGCGTACACTGTGAGACTGCCAAAGACCAAACTGGTCTATGACCCCTTTGCTTGACTTCACAGACTATGTGAGTTTGTAGTACCTTGAGAATATTTAAAAACTTTGAAGAACTTCTAGAGTTTTTTGAAACATTTTCTGCAGAGGACAAAATAGAGGCAGGTTATGAATGTGCAGGCTACCTTGAGTCAATGTTACAATTCAAGACATTTCTTTTTAAGTCTTTATTGCCATGCAATGAAACCTATAGAGATTGTCAACGAAAAAATTCAATGCCCTCATATAAGTGTTGCTGATCTGAAAATTTATATGAGGGCTTGATTAGTATATTGAATGAAGGTGTGATATTTTTGAACACTTTTGGAAATTGTGTTTAAAAGAAAAACTTCACAAGTTGATGATCCTTCACTTCCTTGGAATGTAAGTATACCAAAGAAGTATGAAAACAATGAAGCCAACTCACCACACACTATCAAAACCCAAAATGAATACTAAAAAGCTATTTACATTGAAGTTTGTGAAACGGTGCAATCTTGCATTATTGAGTGGTTTGTTTCAAATGGACTCACACAGGTCATTACAGTTGAACAAGAGTGTTTGCTTTTAGTAAACAGAGGTGAAACAAATTTGGAAAAATCAACTGAGACTTTCAAAAATGACCTAGAGATGGAGAGACCACACTTACACTTGAATATGTTAGCCAATATTGCTAATAAAAAACAAGTGGTCTTAAAAACCATGCATGATGTGAGAAAGTACATTACACAAAAGCCTGCAGTTGGAGAAATTTTATGTGAAGTATTAAATTTTATGTGAAGCATTAAACTTCTCCCAGTAGTTCCAGTCATGGCAGCAACAGCAGAATGGTCATTTAGCGCCTTAGATGCTTGAAGCCATACCTCCAATCATCAATGAGACAATAGCAATTGAACAACTTCCACATCTTGCCAGTGTTGAAGATGATGCTCGGAAGATGGTTAAATTAGCTTACATTGCAAACTCTGAGAATTGTAAAAACCTGGTAGGGAAATACGTGGAGGTCATCCCGCATATGATTAACAAACTAGAGGTGCAGCCAGTTGTCTATTATTTTATTCAAGTCTCTCGCACCTGTACTCTATATTCTAGCGACAAATTCTCTACGGAATCTACCATGAAGGATCTGTCCCCACAGATTGGGAACCCTGCATTAACTCAATGGAATGGCAGCACTTGTGTGGCACTGATGAGTGTACGATGGTAATATAATTAGAGGCTTGTGTTAGGAATCCTTACATGAGCAAAGCATCCACTTTCAGGACAAAAAGCCAATACTGGCTGAAGCTGGCAAAATTCCTCAGAATGCAGTGAACGAACTATGTGCGAACAGTTTAGCCTGTTCAAAGAAAGTAATCCTCAAATTATGGCCTAATCAATATAGTTTTAATTTAAAATCACCTAGTAAATGATGACAAGAAGTAAAACACAGCAGTTATCAGAAGAAAATAATCTGTTTTTGAAAATATAATGCAACTGAATACATAAAAAGTCTACTCGGCGACCTTTGGCAAGAGAACAGTCATATAGGGGGTATTATAGTTTGTAAGTTTTGGGAGCCAGTGGCTCCTCTCCTGTCAGATGAGTTGAAGGGGAAAGAAGAGGGGTGACAGAGATGGCCTGATGAATTTTAGTAAAAGTAGTAAATTTGGAAAAGTCAACCAAAACAAGGGGCCATGGCAGCATGAAGTCTTCCAAATTTTTCCATCTCTACTCCTTTTTTCTAAACGTCACCAGTTCTTTTCCTTGACCACTCTTCCTTCCCCTTCAACATTTCTGCCACAGGGAAGGTCCACCAGCTCCATGAGCTTTTAAACTTTAAGAACTTCTATACAGCAGATTCTCTATGTATCCAATTACATTATGAATTATCAGAAGAGTAAGTCAACTGAGGACAGAAAGACAAGATGGAAACTCAACACAGTGAAGGTGGGACATTTGGTGCGCTCTGAGCATCAGTCAACCACAAAATACCTCGACCCAACTGAATTATGGCTCCTCCTCTCAAATGCCCTCCCCCTTCTGTCATTACTTTCTTATGAGACAATACAACTACAGCCTTAATTAATCCTGTTTCCCCTCTGTTTAAGTCAGCTGAACTCATCACCATTCCCTTATATTTATTTATGTAGATAGTTCCTGTGAGTTAGTATGGATACGTTATATTTGACAACTTGAACAAATTAATGATTAGCTCATTTTACCAACCACCTGGATGAGTTGCTGAACAGCTCAAACACATGCTCAGTCATTTCAAATAGGTACCCCAGTCATTGACTTACAGATGGTGATGACTTCAATCAACCCTCCATATGTTGGCCAAAATAAACATCACAAGTTGATTGTAAGCATAAAGTGTCATCTCAGATCGTACCAAAAGCTCTCTCAGATAAGTATTTCAATAATAATTACTAGTTCAGAGTCCCACTTTAAGCATAAATTGTAGCGAAAGTGTAATAGACCAATTACCAACAAATAATCCTGAGCAAATAGGGAGCATTATGACTGTTACACGGGTTAGTGTCCAGACACTTATTGTAGTGAATCTAGACATCATAAGATCCAAGCACACAAAAATAAATACTATATACACTATATAAACACTATATACATATATAAAAGCAGATAAAAATTGTAGTAGACACCTTTTTAAGAGACAGCCCCAAATTCTTCTAATCTTACTATGTAGGCCTATACAAGATGTCATGGATTTGAATAAATAGAATCAATGGCAGTTGAGAGCTATATACCAAATAAAATAATAAGAGAACCTGCGTAGTACACAAAACAGATCAGAACACTATTACAGAAGCTATGAAGAAATGCGTGCCAAATGTAAAATAACATAAAATCCCAAAACTGGCAAAAAAGGTTTTACAAAAACTGGAAATTTAGTGTGAACTTCAGTGAGAGAGGCTTTTAACAGCTACAACAATGAAACTGTCCTTAAATCTGGCAGAATCGAAAGTGATTCTGGTTGTATGAAAAGTACAACAGTGCCAACAGGAAATCAATACCTTCACTGTGCGATAACAATGGTGATGTTAACGATGAAGTGCAACTAAAGCTGAGTTATAATGCATAGTTTTCTTTGCTGAAAGAATTTCGCAAACGAAGTAAATATTCCAGTATTCAAAACAAGAACGACTGCCACCATTACCAACTTAGTTGTAGGTATCCTCTGTGTTGAGAAGCAGCTTACACCACTTAATAAAAGCAAGGCCTCCAGTCGAGATTGTATACCTCTCAGGTTCATTTCAGAGTATGCTGATACAATAACTCCATAATTATCAATCATACACAACCATTTGCTCTTCGAAAGATCCACAACTGAAGACTAAAGCTGCAAAATTTGCACCAATACAATGAAAAGAAACAGGAGTAATTTGCTTAATTACAGACCTATGTCAATAATGCAGTTTTGAAACAGGATTTTTTAACACAAATTGTGTGTGTTAATCATGAATTACCTCCAGGAAAACAATCAGTTGACACAGTCAGCATGGATTTGGAAAATATTTTTCTCGTCGAGCACCGCAATACAACTATCACTTTAGTTCCACATAGTAATGAGTGCTATCAACAGGGGGATCTCAAACAGATGCCATATTTTTAGATTTTCAGAAGGCTTTCAACACTATTCCTCAGACGTGACTTCTAATAAAATTGCATCACGTCTTAGTTGTGCACTGGATTCATGATTTCCTGTCAGAAAGGTCATAGACCATAATAATCTATTGAGAGCCATCGAGTAAAATGAAACTAATATCTGGTGATCTCCACCGGAGTGTTATAGGCCCTCTGCTGTTCCTGATATACACAATCCATTTAGGAAACAATCTGAGCAGTCCTCTAAGCTTGTTAGCATATGATGCTGACAGTTACCGATGTGTAAAGTTGTCAGAAGATCAATATGAATTGCGAACTGATTTAGACAAGATATTTGTTTGGTGGAAAGAGTGGCGTTAGTCTCTCAATAAGGGGAAATGAGATCATCCACACGAGTATGAGGGGATACCCGCAAAATTTTGGTTTCACAATACATCAATATAAAGGCTGTTAATTAAGCTTAATACCTAGCAATTACAATTACAGATGAATTACATTGGAATGATCACGTAGACTATTCTGTGAGGAAACCAAAAACCACGATTGCAATTTATTGGCAGAACACTTTGAGAGTGCCAAAGGTCTAAAAGAGAGACTGCATATAATCAGGCTCGTCCACCATCTTCTGAAGTATTGCTGTGCTTCGTGAGATCTGCGTAAGATATTAATGACAGTGGACGGTGGAGAAGTGACATGGATATAATACACGAATTTGGGTGTCAATCATTAAAACCAAGCTCTTTTTCATTGCAGTGAGATGTTCTGATGAAACTTCAATCATCAGCCTTCTCCTAGAGTGAGAAAACATTTTGTTGCCACCCACCTACATAGGGAGAAATGATCATCACCATCACCACCACCAAATAAATTAGAGCTCACAGGGTGTGACTAAAGTGTTCAACACCCGTTATTGATTTTCCTACTCGGGTGGTAAAGGATAGCAGCTCACTGATAGATAACTTCTTTATAGACCAAGATAAGTTTAACCAGATAAATGCTCAGCCTGTTGAGAATGGTCTTTCTGATCATGGTGCACAGCTAGTTACAATATATGACATAGCTCCATTCAGCAATACTAAACAGTCCTTCAAAGTAGTACGTTCAGTCAACAATTTAACAATTGCAAATTTCAGGGAAAGCCTACAGCAGTTAGACTGGGATGAGGTGTACCGTGAACCTGATGCCAATTTAAAATATAATTTATTTCATGACATTTTTGTAAATGCATTTGAAAACTGCTTCCCCAAGAAAATAGTTAAATATACTCGTAAGAAACCTTGTAACAAACCATGGCTTACTAAGGGTATAAAAATATCTTGTAACCGGAAAAGGGAAACTTATCTGACAGCAAGAAAGAGTAGTGACCCAGAAACTATCAAAAATTATAAAAACTACTGTGTTATATTATGAAAAGTTATTAAAAAATCCAGGAGTATGTGTATCATGTCTGAAATCAGCAACTCTGATAATAAAATTAAAACAATTTGGAATATTATTAAAAGAGAAACAGGTCAACCAAGAGCAGAGGAAGACAGTATTACCATCAAATTGAATGAAAACTTTACGAACAATAAGTCAGAAGTTGAAAATATTTTTAATAATCATTTTCTAAATGTTGTGGATATAGTAGGATCCAGGTGTTCATTAGAAGATGCTAGGCTGTTAATGGAAGAGGCCATACCTATGCAATTTGATACAATTGAAATCTCACCCACTTCTCCCTCTGAAATTAGGAAAATAATAAACTTGCTTAAAAGCAAAAACTCACATGGAATTGATGGCATTTCCAGCAAAATACTAAAAGCTTGTTCTCAACAGATAAGTAAGATTCTCAGCCACCTGTGTAATAGCTCTCTGGAACAGGGCATTTTCCCTGATAGACTGAAATATGCTATTGTTATACCTTTGCATAAAAAGGGGGATAGATCTGATGTCAACAATTACCGTCCAATCTCCCTTCTAACAGCTTTATCCAAAATTTTTGAGAAAGTAATGTATTCAAGAGTAGCTTCACATATCTGTAAAAATGAAGTACTAACAAAATGTCAGTTTGGTTTCCAGAAGGGTTTTTCAACAGAAAATGCCATATATGCCTTCACCAGTCAAATTTTGAATGATCTGAATAACCGAACACCACCCATTGGGATTTTTTGTGATCTCTCAAAGGCTTTTGATTGTGTAAATCATGAAATTCTGCTAGACAAGCTCAAATATTGTGGCATGAGTGGGACAGTGCACAAATGGTTTAATT
Source organism: Schistocerca americana (assembly GCF_021461395.2). Lineage (NCBI taxonomy): Eukaryota > Metazoa > Arthropoda > Insecta > Orthoptera > Acrididae > Schistocerca > Schistocerca americana. The sequence goes on from NC_060121.1 coordinate 67,603,976, forward strand.
CGTACCTAACTGGAAGAGTGCAGAAAGTTGAAATAAGTAGTTCTCGTAACATGCAAAGATCAGCACATTCCTCAAACTGGGGAACTATCAAGAATGGGGTTCCACAAGGGTCAGTCTTGGGTCCTTTGTTGTTCTTATTATATATTAATGACTTGCCATTCTATATTCATGAAGAGGCAAAGTTAGTTCTCTTTGCTGATGATACAAGTATAGTAATCACACCTGAGAAACAAGAATTAACTGATGAAATTGTCAATACTGTCTTTCAGAAAATTACTAAGTGGTTCCTTGTAAACGGACTCGCACTGAATTTTGATAAGACACAGTACATACAGTTCCGTACAGTGAATGGTATGACGCCATTAATAAATATAGACCTTAATCAGAAACATATAGCCAAGGTAGAATATTCCAAATTTTTAGGTATGTCCATTGATGAGAGATTAAATTGGAAGAAACACATTGATGATCTGCTGAAACGTTTGAGTTCAGCTACTTATGCAATAAGGGTCATTGCAAATTTTGGTGATAAACATCTTAGTAAATTAGCTTACTACGCCTATTTTCACTCATTGCTTTCATATGGCATCATATTTTGGGGTAATTCATCACTGAGGAATAAAGTATTTATTGCACAAAAGCGTGTAATCAGAATAATAGCTGGAGTCCACCCAAGATCATCCTGCAGACATTTATTTAAGGATCTAGGGATATTCACAGTAGCTTCTCAGTATATATACTCTCTTAGGAAATTTGTTATTAACAACCAAACCCAATTCAAAAGTAATAGCAGTGTGCATAACTACAATACTAGGAGAAAGGACGACCTTCACTATTCAAGATTAAATCTAACTTTGGCACAGAAAGGGGTGAATTATACTGGCACTAAAGTATTTGGTCACTTACCAAATAGTATCAAAAGTCTGACAGATAACCAACAAGTATTTAAGAAGAAATTAAAAGAATTTCTGAATGACAACTCCTTCTACTCCATAGAGGAATTTTTAGATATAAATTAAGAAAAAAAAAAAAATATTTAAAAAAAAATAAAGAAAAACAAAAAAACACAAAAAATAAAGTTGTTATATTAACTTAAGTATGTTGTTAAATTAACCTAATTATGTCATGTATTGGAAAATTCGACTCGTTCCACATCATTACAAAATATCGTATTCATGATCCATGGAACTAGTATTAATCTAATCTAATCTAATCTAATCTAATCTAATGTTCCCAGGTGCTGTCCGTGAGTGAAACAGAAAACATAGCTTGAAGGTGGGTCGACGAATCCTCTGCCATGCCCTTTATTCTGAACTGCAGATCAGTCATGTGGATGTAGACTGTGTCAAGCATCACAGTACTGTGTATGAACATTAATGGCTTGTTTCTCCTACTCATCCACATTCACCTACAGTTTTTTACATATAGAACAAGCTGCTATTCATCACACTAAATAGAAAGTCAGTCCAAGTCATCATGTATCCTGCTAGAGTCCCTAAACAATGATACTTCTCTGTGTATGACAGTGTTATCAACAGATGGTACTCTAGGTAAAGTGACCAAAAGGCAAAGCAGCTGAACATAATGCATGTAAGTATAGAAGAACATAAAGGTATCTTATTAGGTCACGGTTCTACAGTTCCACTAAAAGTTGAAAACAGTGAGAAGCTGCGACGGGCTGTTAACTGCTCCACAAATCAAATCAGCAGTCTGGAAGACCACATCCACCAATAAGACTGTGGCTTATGTGAGTTGTTCTATTGTTGTATACAAACATTCATTGCAACTGAGTTTTCCTTAAGGGCGATAAAGTGGTGAGTAGTCCTCTTACAAAAGTCAGTGGTATTTGGCTGTGAGAGGCTATGAAACAGCTTCCCACTGGTCCCCTTATCACATTTAATCCACCACAGAAAATCTTGTTCCTAGAGACTGGATCCTTGGTCACAGATCTCAGCAATTCACATGTGTGGCAGTAAACAAAACTATTACGTGCAGTGTCTCTGCTGCAGAGAGATGCTCTGTATGCTGCTGTAAAAATATTCAACCTCCTTCCCACTGAGCCTAAAAACCTTATGTAGTTTTCTTATTTAATTCGGTTTTGAATAGTTATTTGCTATTCCATAATTGTCCCTTTAATCACTATGTTGTACAATATCGTTATAAACTACTTATCCAACTTAAGATATACCTAACAACTTGCATAACTGAAAAAAGGTTAATAAAAATATTTCAGTTGTCAATGCAGATTCACGTGCGCACATGTCAACCTTAAAGGACCCTACACATGATCCCTGGGTGGTACTACAAAACCAACACAACTGGCTTATCTCCTAACTACATGAGAAGTACATGCCAGTCAGGGAAGGAATGACTCATCATCACATCAAAAGCTCTTTACCAGGGCCAAACATCTACAGAAGTGAGACCAAATACTAAAACATGTCAACTGAACACTGAAAGAATTAGTCAAACCTAATGCCAAATTCTAGGAAAGATACTGTTTAAGCATATTATCAACATGGATGTCCAACAACAAAGTCATACAAATAATGGAGATCAGCTATGTGTAAGAGGAAAGTGGTTAGCGAGCATCAAGGTGCAGTAGCACGTGTGGCAAGAAAGGTCAGTAGAGGTTGTGGGCAAGTGGCAGTGCATACTGGAGAAGACGAAATCCATCTGCAATCCACAGACTGTGACAAAGGGTCAAAAGGAATAAATAAAGAGCTTCTACAGCACAAGATTAATGCAGCATTAAACAAAATAGAGAATAACATTGACAATGCACCTCAAATAACTTTAGATAATGGAACTTTCAGGACAATCAAAAATGGGCACAGGGTGTTCGCCTTGGTTGGGTTCCAACAGTTCAAACATTTCAAAAATTTATTTCACAAACATTAAACCAAAGAGGGGAAAGTAGACATGTGCATTAGCCGCATGTAATGTTAAGCAAATACCTGGGTCATTTGTGTAACCAAAATTTATTCCAAATGTGAAGAATTTTAACCACATTCTTAAACAAATTTTGGTTGTGTGAAAAAAGCAAGATTAAAAATAAAAATTTCCAACATATGCCAGAGACAGAGTGCAAAACCAATGGCCAGAAATTACATAAGCCAAAGTCACAATATGTGAAGTTATGATTCAGTAAACTAAATGAAGTAATTGAAGCAGGCTGCTCTGAAACTGAAATTGTCAGAAATGGGTCAGAAGTCACAATGAACACTACCTAATCCAAACCTGTCACTGAAGTGAAAGAGGATTTATAGAGAGAGGAAAAATATAATCATAAATACATTTTAGTGTCTTTCGTGTGAGGAAGATGGGAGATATTACAGAAAATCTGCATCCTTGCATTTTCAATATTTCCTGTTAATCGTTTGCATATTTCCATTGCTGTAAACAATCAAAGTAAACCCACTAAAGGCCAGGCACTGTTAAAGTTCAGAGTTCAGGAGAGTATGTATGAGCAGAGTGTATTTATTTTTGGATCACTTAATATCAGTTTGGTTCTCAGAATTCACTGATTCTGAATAGGTTTGTAAATGCATTCTCTCACACTTATGTTCCTTCCACTAGTGAGACAGAAATGAAGAGGAGTGAGTTTCAGGATTCATCGAGGGAGACAATTAGGGTGCTCCATTCATAAATATGAGCTTGGGTACTGCATCTTTAACTAAGTCTGAGGAGGATGCTGGGCTCCAGGAGAATAAAGATGATTAAAATGCTCTGACTAGCACTCAAAGTATGAGTCAAACATTAGTGGACATGCTTGAACCTAAACAGAAGGAACAGGTAAAAATATAAGGGTGTTATGTCAATCTCTTTTAAGAACACCTGGTCCGATCAGATGATGTGCTTGTAAAACTCAAGTTAAGAATCGTGAGCCATTCCATAGTAAATTGTACCCAGTACCCTTCTCCTAGAAAGCCATAGTTAATAAAGCAATTAAGGGTATGTAGAAGAATCAGATTTTTTAACACTCAGATAGTGAATGTTCTAATGCAATCCACACTGCAACAAAAAGGGGCGGCAGTGTGCATTTACTAACTGATACTCATGGAGAAACGATGCAGTTTACTGTACAATGTGACCAACTGGAAGATGAAGGTATAGCAGGAAGAACACAGGCTTTCTGTGGAATGGAAGGTGTTACCAGTTTAAAAGAATGGCCTTCAGTCTGTCAGTATCATCAGTGGTCTTTATGACAGCACTCACAGGAGTTCTAAGAGAAGAATTATTGACATGCTTACCACCTACATAATGTTATTCTAATTAGTACTACCTTTAGGGAGAACATTTACACATTTTAGGCCATGTAATTTAAGCATTTAGTGGAGCTGGAGTCACATTAAGGATGGATAAATAAGAATTTACCAAATCACGAAACAATTTCCTTGGGCATGTAATTTTTTTGCACAGAATCAAACCTGATATTATGAAAATTGAACCAGTGAGAAATTTTCCTGCATGAAAATGATTATGTAGACAGCTGAAAATCTCTCGGTTTGTGCAATTTCTATCACAGTATTCATCCTCGATTTTTTCATCTTCACAAGTATATCTCCACTGGAAATGGCATAAGGAATATCAAGAAGCATTTGAGTTAATTAAAAACCACCTGCATGAGGCACTGGTACTTCATCATCATGATTGAAGCAAAAATTTCTACATTGGTACTGATTCCAATTATTCCTACTGGTAGCTTAGTAAGTTTAATCCACCACGGAAAATGAATATGAGTATAGCACTCTCTCTAAATAGCCACATTAAAAGTATTTAGAAACATTCTAGAGAAACACTCATGCACTTTGCCTTCTTTTCAATTGTAATGGTACTGAATCGCAGTGATAGAGGGGGACAATGAAAGAATGGAAGTGCGCAACTAGTCGTAGCAGTACTCAGGCAGCAGTAGCCGAAAATGACTGGCGCAGGAACAGATAAGTAACCGCATTTGCCATTTATGAGTTCCTAACCAGGAGCTAATTTTATTATATCATCTGTGTGCTTCAGTAGTTTAGTTTCTTGAGTTTCTGCATGTAAATTTAACATCTAGTAGCCACAGTTCTCGCATTTTTGTTTGCTTCAGATAGTAAACCAATTTTGTGACACATTACAAGTTCCAAATCATGGTCAAATTATTTAGTCTCACCTGAGTGCTTCGGTAATTAGGTTTTTGAATATCTGCGTGTTACTAGACACAGTTCGTGCATTTTTGGCAGGTTTTACAGTAGAATTGCAGAGCATGTGGTGACAGTTCTTTTATCTGCATGGTTTAGTTTTCCATTATCTTTAGTATGGACAGGGACTGTGATTGTTGTGTGCGGATGCAAGCCAAGTTGGTGACACTTCGCTCTCAGCTTCAGGCTATGATGGCTTCGGTTACACAGCTTGAGGCTGCAGTGGATGGGCACCACTGTTGTGGGCCGGCTGTGGGGATCCAATGGACATCCAGCATGTCAGAGTCCTCCAATCCATCCTCACTGGTGGCCAACTCTGTTACTGCTCGCATTGAGGCTGACCCCTCACCTGTGGTCGAGCGGGAGGTCACCCCGGGGCGAAGCACATCGTGAAAGACTTCCCAGGCAGCTGCACATTAGGTCTCCCTGGTTTGTCTGACAAACAGGTTCCAGGTGCTGTCTGTGGCTGACACTGTCACTGAGCCAGATGCTGTCACCTGTCCTGTTTCAGAGGAAACCACTCAGCCTGCAAGATCTGGGCAATTGCGGAGGGTGATGCAGTGGCGCAGTTCTTTCCGTCCCTTTATGACGGACCTGCACCTACCTGTGAACATTGTCTCAGCAGATCATCAGTATGAAAGCCAAGTGAAACCTACTGTACTTCGACGTGAACCAGGCTGAAATTAAAGCCACTAATCTACATTTCGGGAGAAACATGAAATGAAAGGTTGGAAATTTTGTCCTCAATTAAAATATTCTGAAACTTATGTGAACAAGTGTCACTGCCAAGCCCATGCTAGTCTTAACACAGTCACTCATAATCCCTTTCACTCACGTTAGCAAGTTTATGGTGTTGCATTCCCTGATAACGTAATAGCTACAAAAATACTGATTGTTTTTGATTGAGAATGCTCGCCAAATATTAAGTCTGTCAGTACCAAATGCAGTCACAGTTTTTAGCCACCGACCTGCTCAATACGCCACGTGGAATATATGTCTTTTCTCATCACAAAATTCACTTAAAAATTCCGAAATTCCTACACACACATCGGAATAATTATGCCGTCACTTTCCAACACTTTTGATGTATGAAACACTGCTAGATCTGGCAACTTATCGTTTCCATCGGAACTACTTCTACCCACGTCCGATCTATTTCATGGCTAGGCTTTGACACTTCTCTAGAATACTCAAAGTCTGCTCTACCAGCAGAGAAAAGCGCGCGAAGAATATTGCTTTGCCATTGGTCAGTTTACTCAACAGAACCAGAACAACATTCTCCCATGTCAGTCCGTGCTTTTTATCCATAACCAATCGCAAAATAGTAAACCTCACGACTGTATGTTTTACTGATGTAATTGTCTAATAGGCTGAAGTTTTGGTTACGTATAAAGATATTTACTGTTGTTATTTATACCTGAATTAACTTTCTCTTTACCATAAATTTACTTTACAAATCAGTTCTACAAAAATCCCCTTTGTCCATATTCATAATTCTTCAAAATGTTCCCACACTAAATCCTACTACATAACTCAAGCAATTATCTTCATATTAACCTTAAACCACACTCACACATCATTCATACTGCTAAAACACATTTATAACATTTTGCATACACAAAAAGACATAATAACACTTTATGAAAATACTAGAATAGTTAATGAGAAATATTCTATTACTTTAGTGCACTCTAGTGGGCAAAATCCAAACTAAAATCATAGTCCCCCTATCCAATATCGTCCTCTATTGGCTGATACATTAACTATGTGCGCGTCCAGTCTCGCGTCACCATCTGTCACTCTCCAGCTCTGAGACACATCTCCCACTTAACCGCCTCCAAGGCAGGATCGTTATATGGCGCTACGCCTCAATGGGATTATTGGTAGTTGGGAGCTCCAATGTTAGGCGCGTTATGGGGCCCCTTAAGGAATTGGCTGACAAGAAGGGTAAGAAATCCAATGTGTACTCCATGCGCATACTGGGTGGAGTCACTGCAGATGTGGACAGGGTCCTCCCAGATGCCATGAAGAGCAGAGGGTGCAGCCAACTGTAGGTGGTTCCTCAAGTTGGTACCAATGATGTGTGTTGCTTTGGATCAAAAGAGATTCTCTCTGGTTTCGAGCTGCTAGCAGAAGTGATAAAGGCTGCCATTCTTGCTTGCAAGATGAAAGCACAGCTAACCATTTGCAGCATAGTCGACAGGACCAATTGCAGACCTCTGGTACAGAGCCGAGTGAAGGGTCTTAATCAGAGGCTCAGATGGTTCTGCGACCGTGTAGGCTGCAAATTCCTCGAATTGCGCCAAAGGGTGGTTGGGTTTCAGGTTCCGCTAAATAGGTCACCTACCCACTATATGCAGGAGGTGGATACACGGGTAGCAGGGGCTGTGTGGCATGGACTGGGCAGTTTTTTAGATTAGAGGGTCTCAGGTAAACACAAGAAGGGCTTCAGTCACAAAGGGTGCAGGCTGAACACAGGAAAAACGTAGATACAGGAACCATTGGTATAACAGTTGTAAATTGTCATAGCTGTGTTGGAAAAGTACCAGAGCTCCAAGTGCTAATAGAAAGCACTGATGCTTAAATCGTTATTGGCACTGAAAGCAGGCTAAAGCCGGATATAAGCTCAGCCAAAATTTTTGTGGAGAACCTAATGGTGTTCTGAAAGGATAGGCTAAACACGGTTGGTGGACGCGTGTTTGTTGCTGTCAGAAGTAGTTTAACTTGTCACTAAATTGAAGTAGATACTTCCTGTGAGTTAGTATGGGCAGAGGTCATTGTTGGCAACTGGAATAAAATAATAATTGTATCCTTTTACCGACCTCCCAATTCAGGTGGTACAGTTTCTGAAAGGTTCAAAGATAACTTGAGTTTGATTTCAAACACATACCCGAATCATACTATAATAGTTGGTGGTGACTTTAATTTACCCTCGATATGTTGGCAAAAATACACGTTTAATTCTGGAGGTACGCATAAAATATCATCTGAAATTGTGCTAAACGCATTCTCTGAAAATGATCTCGAGCAATTACTTCACGAGCCCACGCGAATAGGAAACGGTTGTGAAAACACACTTGACCTCTTAGCAACAAATAATCCTGAGTTAATAACAAGCATCAAAGCCGATTCAGGGATTAGTGAACACAGGGCTGTCATAGCAAGACTGAATATTGTAATCCCCAAATCACTGTTCCTGTGAAACACAACTAGTTCTTTATTCACATTAAGTGCTGAGTGTTATTGACAAGGGATTTCAGATCGATTCCATATTTCTGGATTTCCAGAAGGCTTTTGACACTGTACCACACAAGCAGCTCATAGTTAAATTGCGTGCTTATGGAATATCATCTCAGTTATGTGACTGGATCTGTGATTTCCTAGCAGAGAGGTCACTGTTCATTGTAGTTGACGGAAAGTCAGCTAGTAAAACAGAAGTGATTTCTGGTATTCCCCAAGGTAGTGTTATAGGCCCTTTGCTGTTCCTTATCTATATAAACAATTTGGGAGACAGTCTGAGCAGCCGTCTTCAGTTGTTTGCAGATGACACTGTCGTTTATCAACTAATAAAGTCATCAGAAGATCAAAACAAACTGCAAAATTATTTAGAAAAAAGTATCTGAATGGTGTGGAAAGTGGCAGTTGACCCTGAATAACGAAAAGTGTGAGGTCATCCATACGAGTGCTAAAAGGAACTCATTAAACTTCAGTTACACGATAAATCAGTCTAATCTAAAAGCTGTAAATTCAACTAAATACCTAGGTATTACAATTACAAACAATTTAAATTGGAAGGAACGCACAGAAAATGATGTGGGGGAAGGCTAACCAAAGACTGCGTTTTATTGGCAGGACACTTAGAAAATGTAACAGACCTACTAACGAGACTGCCTACACTACACTTGTCCATCCACTTTTAGAATACTGTCGCACGGTGTGGGATGCTTATCAGATAGCACTGACTGATTACATCGAAAAAGTTCAAAGAAAGGCAGCACATTTAGTATTATTGTGAAATATGGGAGAGAGAGTCACAGAAATGATATGAGATTTGGGATGGACATCAGTAAAAGAAAGGCATTTTTCATTGCAACAGAATCTTCTCGCAAAATTTCAATCACCAACTTTCTCCTCCGAATGACTTACATACGGAGGAATGATCACCAAGATAAAATAAGGGAAATCAGAGCTTGTATGGAAAGATATAGGAAAATGAAGAACCATCCACAACTGGAAACTGCTTCTATCATTAGCCATAAATTAATTGATTGAGTTAATGATTTATGATCACCCAAAAACCATGTACACAAACAAGATCTACACTAATCAATGTTCATGTACCCAAAATTCTGATACATTAAGTAAGAAATGTGCATAGAGTGGACATGCATGGATACATGCATCTGATGGAGAAAAATCTGTAGCCAATGGCTAGTGTAATAAAAACAGAAAAGAGCCCCAATGAAGATGCACCGATATTAATAACTCAAGGCTTATTACATTAAAAAAGTCACTTTACAATCAGACAGTATTGCGAAACTAACTTTGTAGGCACAGAAGTTACTTACATAACAATGAATGACATCATCACTTATTAAACTAATGCTTTTCCAGTAACTGACCTTCAAGTTAACTTTTATGCTGGGGTACTGGAGATTCAGTTGTATATTCAGGAACCCGATACCAGTCGCAAGTTGCCTAATTAATGCCTTCCAGGAACTAAAAAAATATTTTGCGTAATTATTGAGGGACTTGAACACAACAAGACATTTTTAACATAAGACTATACATTTTAGTGAGTAGATATTGGCAAGTAGTACAATGGGAAACAGTGTGCTTGCCAAGGCAGTGTAACTGATCATGTGTGCAAATACCCAAACTTTATTTGTTGAGTATTTCAGGATGAGTGCACTTATAGACTTCTGATGAACTTCAAGCATGTAAGGAAGAAAAAGTTCAGCAAATGATTGCAATTATGCTTTAAGTGGAACATTTAGCTCATTAACTTATTTGCAAACCAGTCAGAAGTTTAACTCTTGTGTACAACAGGACATCAGAGTCTAAACCATTAACAATTTGCTGCTACCTTTACAATACTTGGATGGTTAGGTACTAAATTTTCACATATGTATGACAGGAAAACGGAAATATCACTATAATTGGTGTGCATACCACTGTCACCATGGTGTTGATATTGTGAATACAAAGAAATTATTGCAGCAACTTGTTAACAACAAAAAAGTTTGTTGTAATAGAATAACGGTGACATATATACTTTCTTGCTAACAGCACATGCATTCTGAACATATTTATGAACAAGTAATTGTGCTATTAACTATTGTGTTTCACTCACATTGTTCATCACTGTAATACTGAATTTATAATGGAAACTTGGAAGTCGATAACTGACAACTCCATACTGGGGTAACATTCCTACAAAATATCTAAACTGAGAATTGTATGGACATCACAGATTAATGATGTATTTGTATTATTGCATATTTATATCCATTAGGTAAGACTAAAGCAAACCTTCCTAAGTGCAAGCAATTTCTTTTTCACTGCCAGATAATGAACTACTTGCAAAACAAAGTTTCAAGAATTTACAAAACCCTTACAAAAACTATCTTTACTACATTTGCATCAAAATGAGGTTTAATGCAAACAACAAGCATAAAAAAAATTGAACAATTGGCATCATGACAAGCAATGAACTCACACACAAAATTTATATAAAATTTCTATCTGTGTAGTAATATTTATAACACTTGTATAAAGTGGAATGATGTCCATAATAGATATAAAGGAAATTGACTATTGAGCATCAGTAAGTCTACACTCAACATATGCCATCCATCTGGCCACTAAACATCCAGAGTGTTTCACAATTCCTATTACAGAAAGGTTCTAGAGCAAACTTTATCCACCAGGTTTCATTAATAAACCGATGTCTGGAAATGTACAAAGTCCCTTCTATAACCCTTACACACCTGTAATAGGAATTCTGACATGCCCTGGGTACAGCAAACGAAAAAACCTGTGGCAATTTTACAACACATTGCGTAGTTTACATTAAATGTATGTAACACCAATGAAAATATCCCAAGAGAACATGACTACATAACTAATTGACCAAAATAGTGACTTCATCATTTCTTTTATCCATGTAATTCTGAAGTCATGGTAGTATCTGGGAAACTGTTTACTGAGAGGGTACTCTTTTGTGAGGAGGTACAGCAGTACCTCATACTTTCAACAATGCTCAACCTCAAAGTCCTGTCCTCATTTTCATTTCAGTCTTCTCCAAACATCTGGCACCTCCAAATTACTTTTGTGTCCTTCAGGAATGTCCAGCCTTTTGCACAACTTCACAGAAATTTAATAATGCTCCCCACAGCATGGTCATCACTCTATTCTGTTACAAGCATTGCTAAAGGTTTCTCCAAACACATTGCGGAGATACAAAATAGTATCACAACTACTTCTTCTTGTTCTTGTTCTTGAATACCCGAGCAGGTCCTCCCCCATCACAGAGAAGATTAAATAAGGAAAATGAAAGACACCCTCTGGCCTCGCAACCTAATACCATCGAGGTCAAAAAGATCAAGAGTTGGTCAAGAGAGACCGACAGAAAAGAAAACAGAATACGTCTGACACAAGTAAGTGGAAGCAATGTCACACGTTTCTAGAAAGAAGATAGTGAGACACATGGTTGTTCTGTTTATGGCAAGTGGTACTTGGCCATATTTAAAACCAAACTCATGTCAAATTTAATATGTGAGATTTACATGATTCTGCTGAGCTAAGTAGTTGACACAATACCACATGCTCTAACATCACAAGTACATTCTTTGGTGATAACACAATTAACAATGGGTAAATATACAAAAGTGCAACATTAAATGATTCAAAAATGTAACAGCACTTTATGCACTGATATATGCTGTTAGATATTCCTTCCACGTAACAGGTACCTTTCTGATATTACATTTTTTAAACTGTAATTTTTACAACATAGAAACAATGAAATATAACGTCTAACAAGCCTCTGTAGTCACTACAGAGAGCTAACATTAAATACTAAGTGTTAAAAGAAATTTCTTGACATCTATTACACTTGAAATAACTATGCAGATTGTTTGAGCTAATTGTAATACACAAAATAGTACATTCTATAATACTAAATTGGAAAATTCGATTGTCTAAACTGCTGACTTAATTAAATGAGGGGCGTTCAGTAAATAATGCAACAATTTTTCTGATGCAGATTGGTTTTATTCAGGATTCCTTTACACCATATTATTTCCTATGACCTCTGATACAAAACCTGAGTTTTCAGCACAATGTCTGTTCAATTTGATGGCCTTACGCCACCTTACTGGGAGGGCTTGTATGCCTGTGACACCATTTTACTGATTGATGATGGCACCATCTTGTTGTATCAACAACCGCCCCCATCATCCACACACTGCTTTCTGCAGAGAGCGTCCTTCTATGGACAGTTCTTCCTTGTCCACCCCACAGTGTGGACATCGCACCTTCCAGATTTCGTCTCTTTGTCACAATGAAGTATGTGTGCTCCTCTCAGGTGTGCACACTTAGTGAAGTCTTGCAAGGTCATGGAGAAGGAAGAGTTCATTTCCATTTTTGTGGTGATGTACATGCTGAAGTCATTTCTTCAACTTCCTGATGGTAGCGCAAAACACTACACTATGACGGAGGTAATCACTCAGAATAATAAGTTCAAAATTCCAGAAGACCACCACCATGAGTTTACTGGTTGAGGAAGCAGCTTTGATCTTTTTCTTCAGAGGAGGTGATGTGGTGCCACTCTGTGGATTGCCGTTTTGTTTCTCAGTTCGAAGTGTTTCACCATGTGACAATGTTCAACAAAAATTATCACTATGACCCTTGTAACATGCAGACAGTTTGGCACAGGTGGTCATTCATTGGTCTTTACAGTCTCCAGTATGGCGGAACAGAGTGGGGCAGACCTTTGAATACCCTAACTGCTAACTGGCGGACGAGTTTGTCTGCACTAACAACAGAGACGTCCAGCTGAGCAGCGAGGTGGTCCATCTTTCCTGATTGCTGGATCACAATCAGAGTGTTCGCATGTTCCAACATTGCAGAGTCACAACTGTGTGCAAATTGCATGCTTCTTTTTTCCACTAACAGATCTCTGTAGATATTCTGCAAATGCCTATGAATATCTGCAATGGTCTGGTTTTGCACATTTTTAAGGCACAAATAGTGATGCCACTTATTGGAACTTTGTGGACTATTCCTACTTCAGCCCCTGTAGCTTCATCATATCTGAAGATGTTTCATGCACAATTTTTTGAACTGACAATGGCCGAGAATGGAAATATATTGCATTACTTACTGAATGCCCCTCCTACTTTGTGTTACAAATGCAGACTGTCATTATGTAGAAAAGCATCATATAGAAATATCAAAGTTAAGAGACACTATAATTTTAGGAAAATATGGTGCTATTGTGGTAATGGCATAAATGTTCACAGGTAACAATTTAACCAAGGCAAAATGCGGTAATAGCCTGTACACACAGGTTACCTAACACAAAGTAAATATAACTTGCCATAAATTCCTCTGTGTGTTTCTAAATTATTTATTATAGAAAACTTTACTTTAGCATAAAATTTAAAAAGTAATGATAACCACATATTTACAATGTCATTAACAAATCCACATCTGTAGCTATTCCTTCTTGACCAGCAGTTATTGTAGCTACATTTACCATGTCTCATTATATGCAAGTCCACAGCCTCCAAATATGATAATCATTTTGTGAAAGAAAATACTGTCCATGAACTGCTTCTTCAAGTTGTAATGCATGTAACAGTGTAACAGACTACTAACATTCAGATTGTTAGGACGATGGCACAATACATTTCAGCAAACACATGTATCCATTTCTTATCTGTGAAGTACAGTTAGAAGAGTAACATATAACTGAAATTTCTAATAATACTTTTTAATCATTTAGGATGTATATTATTGTTACATCTGCATAAGAGAATTTCAGGCCTGAGTGATGAGCCACATTATTATAAAAATATGCCCAAATTATGATGCATAACAAATATCTTCCACATAAATCATACTCAGTATGTTTAAAGACTCAAACTACAACGTATAAAACAACTTCATACCTCTGACTGCTTTGGAAATGCACAACTATGTTCTGACAATAAGCATTTAGGAGAGGTTTGAAATTATGTTTGAAGTTTTTTGGAAATCACATAGTGCTCTCATTATGAAACATTGTATATATATATAGTGTGTATAATTTGTGCAACTTGAGCTACACTGCTGCAAGACATATATGTACCATTTATGACTGTAATATTCGTCCTACAGGGTTAAACTTTTGTTGCGAGATGTAAGTACTAAATTACGACAGGAATTTAAATTAACCCCACATTTGTATGAAATGCTGAAAATCAAAGAAGGCACTTATATAGGCTACATGCAACTGGTACTGTGCATCATGAACCTGATTAATCATTTATATATAAAAACAAAGATGAGGTGACTTACCGAACAAAAGCGCTGGCAGGTCGATAGATACACAAACAAACACAAACATACCCACAAAATTCAAGCTTTCGCAACACACTGTTGCCTCATCAGGAAAGAGGGAAGGAGAGGGGAAGACGAAAGGAAGTGGGTTTTAAGGGAGAGGGTAAGGAGTCATTCCAATCCCGGGAGCGGAAAGACTTACCTTAGGGGGAAAAAAGGACAGGTATACACTAGCACACACGCACATATCCATCCACACATACAGACACAAGCAGACATATGGTCTTTAAATATGTCTGCTTGTGTCTGTATGTGTGGATGGATACGTGCGTGTGTGCTAGTGTATACCTGTCCTTTTTTCCCCCTAAGGTAAGTCTTTCCGCTCCCGGGATGGGAATGACTCCTTACCCTCTCCCTTAAAACCCACTTCCTTTCGTCTTCCCCTCTCCTTCCCTCTTTCCTGATGAGGCAACAGTTTGTTGCGAAAGCTTGAATTTTGTGGGTTTATTTGTGTTTGTTTGTGTATCTATCGACCTGCCAGCGCTTTTGTTCGGTAAGTCGCCTCATCTTTGTTTTTATATATAAGTGCCTTCTTTGATTTTCAGCATTTCATACAAATGTGGGGTTAATTTAAATTCCTGTCGTAATAATTTTTCCCACGTGGAATATTTCCTTCCATTATATTGATTAATCATTTAGTAATACAGCCAGAACAGTGTTTGGGTAGAGAAACACCTTCTGTTCTTCTCAGTCCATCAGTGTCTCTGATTTATGCTAAGATGTGCTTGCAATAGTGAATGGTGAATAGTGGAAATGTACCATGTTTACAGATGACACCATCAATGTAACAGAATATCTGTCAAACATAATCACCAATGACATTTCACCAAAATTCTGTAGCAGGTTTATTAACTCCCTTCCTGCCAACCTAAATGTAATGTCACCACCAGACACCACACTTGCTAGGTGGTAGCCTTTAAATCTAACGCGGTATGTTAGTATATGTCGGACCCGCGTGTCGCATCTATCAGTGATTGCAGACTGAGCGCCGCATGTCTAGTCTAGAGAGACTCCCTAGCACTCGCCCCAGTTTTACAGCCGACTTTGCTAGTGTTGGTTCATTGTCTACATATACTCTCATTTGCACTGGTGACAGCTTAGCATAGCCTTCAGCTACATCATTTGCTATGACCTAGCAAGGCGCCCTATTCAGTTACTATAAGTATTATCTTCAAGAATGTATTCTGAGCATATAATATTGTGAATGATGTACCGTCAAGAGCGACGTTCATCATTAATGGATTAAAGTTAAGTATCAAACTAATTACATCCGCTTTCTGAATTCTCATTCCTTGTCATGTTCCAGACCTCATGTCAGTATAGTTCTTCCCTCTTCACACCAGCCTGTGTGAGCTAAAACGCGTGCATTTCAGCCTCCACTCATAACACAGTGTTGGCTGTTCTGCTAACACAAAATTGGCAACGAGGAGTAAAAACAGTGTTCTTAACAACACTGCCATATGTCATTGCGACTGCCCTGATTTCATTGTGTAATGGCTTCGCCACAATCTCCAGATGTACTGTACAAATTTTATCGCTTACAGACACAGCAGACGCAGGCATTACTGGATGCCCTTGGACAGCTCGTCCACGGTCAACATGCAATGCAAAACGATGCGGCAGCCGCCGCTTCACCGCTAACGCAGCCACAACATGCAGTTGCACCAACCTTCAGATCTTTTGATGCTGCACTGGAAAGCTGGACAGAGTGGTCACGTCAATTTGGATTCCATCTCACCACCTGCAGAATTCAAGTTAACAAGCAGAAGCCTTTTCTTTTGTCGTCCGGCGGTGTGCAAACCTACCGTGTGATAGTCAAATTATTTCCCCGACGCGATGTAGCAACTCTGTCCTACGAAGATATTTTGTCTGCATTAGATGCATATTTCAAACAATCAGTCAATGTAGTTGCGAAGAGGTATACCTTCTTTTGTACAAGACGTATGGCAGGTCAGACTAATCGGGAGTGGGTTGCAACCTTGCAAGGCCTTACTAGGGATTGTGCTTTTGAGTGTCAATGTGGACTCCCATATTCAGATACTATGGTACGTGATCAACTGCACAGAATGTTTCTGATGTTCATATAAGGGAACAGGTTTTGAAACTAGTCAATCCCTCCCTTCAACAAGTGACGGACATATTGTATCGGCAGGACACATTTGTCTTTGCTCAGGAATCATTTGAAACTTCACCAGCCATGTGTCAGGTTAACCGGCCCACCGGGCGAGCTGCACAGAGCAGTAAACAGCCCTCGCGCCCAGCCGCCAAGCTCGCAGCCACATGTGCCTCGCTGGCAAGCAAATGCAGTGCTCAAATCACGCCCGCGGTGCACTACTAAACATTTGCATGAGAATTGCCTGTCACGCCAAGCTATTTGCCTTTACTGTAATAAAAAAGGACATGTTCAAAGTGTTTGCCAGAAAAAGCTCAGATCGGAAACTCAAAACCATTCCAGGCCCTTTGCTTCACACCAGAATCGGAATCGAACCAGGGATACTCAGGCTCACGAAACTTCGCCCATGGAAATTCATGTCGTTCATTCCACTCCACCCAGTGCCACTCCCTCTCTAACAGTGACTGTGTTCATCTCACAAATAGTGTGCTTAGACATCGCCAGAACTTCCGTCAAGTCGCAAGTGATTCTGTATCAGTGTCAGTTCACGTTGCACGAGACAGTCGCTCTTGTCGTCAGCAGAACAATAAACTTTTTGTAGACTTGGACATTAATGGCAAAGCGATCCCATTCCAGCTCAATACTGGAGCTGCAGTTTCACTGATCAATCAAGACATTTACAAACTGCTGGACACACCTCCATTGCATGCCGGAAATGTTAAGTTAACTAACTATTCAGGTCAAGAGATCCTTGTGTTAGGACACTGCAGCCTTCTTGCAACATACAAAGGACAAACAAAACTTGTGTCATTTTACGTCCTTTGTTCTTCTTCTGCAGTGAACTAGTTTGGCTTCGATTTATTTCAGTTGTTTAACTTGTCTATAATAAATCAGGTCCTATCAGTGAACCAGACTGTGCCTTCAGACAGTGTTTCTCGTCAGTGTGAAGAATTTGCAGACATTTTTGCACCGAAATTTTTCAGAGCTCGTAATGTTCCCCACGCATTGCGTGATGAGGTTGCAAAACCATTCCACGATTTGGAATCAGAAGGTGTAATTGAACGTGTGGAGGCTTCTCTCTGTGCATCACCCTTAGTAATTTTGCCAAAACCTTCAAGTAAATTGAGGCATTGTGTGGATTTCGAGGCAACAGTGAATCCACAACTAGTGATTGCAACTTTTCCTTTACCCCGCCCGGAAGATCTTTTTGACAAACTGTGCACGGGAAAATATTTTTCGAAGTTGGACCTAGCAGATGCGTACTTGAAAATACCGGTAGATGAAGAATCCCAGCGTGTTTTGGTGGTTAACACGATTCTTGGCTTGTATCAATTCAAACGACTGCCATTTGGGTGCGCATCCACCCCCGCATTGTTTCAGCAATATCTACAAACTGTTTGTGCATCGGTCGCTACTGGAGCAAACTATCTGGACGATATTGTGATCTCCAGAAAGACGGAAGAACAACATTTAGCCACTCTCAGAACATTATTTCAGGTCTTGCGACATAATGGTCTTCGCTTACAGAAGGACAAATGTGTGTTTTTTGCTTGTGACTTGCCATACCTAGCCCATGTACTCAGTGCCCAAGCCATACATCCCAGTATCACGCACCTCCGTTCCATAGAAGACTTGCCTTCGCCACAGAATTTGAAGCAGCTAAAGAGTGTGCTGGGAAAAATCAATTATTACCACAGATATGTGCCGCATGCCTCTTCCATTTACGCTCAGCTTCATCGCTTACGTCGTAAAGGTGTTCGTTTCGTCTGGAGGATGGAATGCGAACGCCCCTTTCACCGGTTGAAATCGGCGTTGCTTTCCAATACTTGCCTTACGCCATTCTATCCCCAGAAGCCCCTTTTGTTGATAGGGGATGCATTGGATTTCGGGATCGGTGCTATGCTTGTGCACAAAGATGGCTCGCACGATCGCCCTATTGCCTTTGCATCCAAATTGCTCTCGTCTGTGCAAAGAAATTATTCACAGATCGAGAAAGAAGCATTGATTCTCGTATTTGGTGTTACAAAGTTTCATGACTTCTTGTATGGTCATCACTTTACCATTATCACAGACCACAAACCTTTGACATCGCTTTTTCATCCGAACAAGCCTGTACCTCCATGTACAGTGCAGAAATTCATTCGCTGGTCTAGTTTCCTCTCGCAGTACCGCTACGATATCTTGTATCGGTCCACTGCTAAGGAGAGAAGCGCCTATGCGTTGTCCCGTTTGCCTGTTGCTGAGGATAGGGCATTCGATTCCTCTGAACTTGCTTGCATGTTCATTGATTCGGAAACCGATAGCGTGGTTGAATCGTTTCTGATTGATTTTCGCCATGTAGCTACAGCCACAACTGCCGACCCTGTCCTTGCTACCGTTCTGCGTTTTGTTGCTACGCAATGGCCCTTGTCAAAGTCACGGATCGGAGACCCGTGGTTCGCCAATTGTTTGCTCACAAGGAGAGACTTTTTGTTCGACGTGGTGTTTTGCTGTTGGATTCTGATAATGATCAGTCCAGGGTCGTAGTACCATGTTCGTTACAGTCCTCTTTCTTAAAGCTTCTCCACCAAGGACATTGGGGTATAGTGAGAACAAAACAACTTGCTCGTCAGCACTGTACCTGTTTTGGAATTGATGCCGCGATTACGACTATATGCTCATCTTGCATGGTGTGTGCTGAACAACAATCAGCACCACTGCGGAAATTCTTTGCATGGCCAAAGGCCACTTTCCCTTGGTAACGCTTACACATTTATTTTGCTAGTACATTCTGGAATGCTCAATGGTTGGTTGAGATAGATTCATTCAGTAATTTTCCTTTTGTTGTCCGGATGTCTTCTACGATATCATCTGCCACCATCCAAGCATTATCTGCTATCTTTAGCATTGCAGGTCTTCCACAGAATTGTTTCCTACAATAGCCCACAGTTCATGTCCCCAGAATTTCAGTCATTCTGCAAGGCCAATGGTATTCAACATCTGACGTCCGCGCCGTTTTCGCCATAGTCAAACGGTGCCGCTGAACGATTGGTCAGGACTTTCAAGTCACAGATGTTGAAGTTGAAAGAATCGCATTCTCGGGAGGACGCGTTATTGCTCTTTTTGTCCTTGTATCGCTCTCAGCCCCGAGATGGTCGCTGGCCAGCTAAGTTGCTCCACAGTCGCCATCATCAAACGTTGATGTCTTTTCTACATCTGCCACATCGGCCCCTCCTCTCTCTCTATGGGCGCATACACCGCATGTTGGCGTGCACCCTGGAGTAGGTTTTTAGGCGTTCTTTAGCTCCCCGCGGTCCGAGTGGCAGGGTGCGGTTGGCACAGCCTCGCCTGTTGTTAGGCCCCCCACCTCATCGCATACGCCAACATGGGGTCCTCCCCACAATGGGCGAAGCCCTTATACCACAACCATCCGCTGATTTGCGGGGGAGGAATGTGGTGTCACCACCTGACACCACACTTGCTAGGTGTCACCCTTGAAATTGGCCGCGGTCCGTTAGTATACATCGGACCCGCGTGTCACCACTATCAGTGATTGCAGACCGAGCGCCGCCACATGGCATGTCTAGTCTAGAAAGACTCCTTAGCACTCGCCCCAGTTGTACAGCCGACTTTGCTAGCATTGGTTCACTGTCTACATATACTCTAATTTTCACAGACGACAGTTTAGCATAGCCTTCAGCTACGTCATGTGCTACGACCTAGCAAGGCACCCTATTCAGTTACTATAAGTATTATCTTCCAGAATGTATTCTGAGCAGATAATATTGTGAATCATGTACTGTCAAGAGCGACATTCAGCATTAATGGATTAATGTTAAGTATTAAATTAATTATGTCCGCTTTCTGAATTCTCATTCCTTGTAATGTTCCAGAGCACATGTTAGTATAGTTCTTCCCCCTTCATGCCAGCCTGCATGAGCTAAAATGCATGCATTTCAGCCTCCACTTGTAACACGGTGTTGGCTCTTCTGCTAACACAAGACTAAACACGATAAATTTTATGCATTTTACATGAAGTCATGAAAAGCCAGACAAACACTCAGTGACAAAGAATAACCAGCACATGATCAGGTGATACCATCAAAATCTTAGGCATTGACATCAGCTGCAAATCATGCTTGGAATGTCGCATTTATGAGACTGAGGAGAGAGTGAGCTCAGCAGCTTTTGCTCTCTCATTCTGGATGATGGAGGGGTCAGACAGGTAACTTATTCCGCTTCTGTGCACTCCATAGTGTCACACAAAAATATGTCCTGGAGGAGCTCTTCCTTAATCAAACTATCATCTCCCTACTGAGCAATGAAAATATTCATATATAGAATGAGTCCATGAACCTCCCATTGCAAATAATTTAACCAGCTGAGATAACTGACTACTGTTTCTCAACACTTATTTTCTCTAATGTATCATGTTCCTGGAGGTTGGGTCCTTAGTGACAGAACTCAGAAATTCACAGGTGTGGCGCTAAATAAAAGAATTACGTACACTGTCTCTGCTACAGAGAGATGCTATGTATGCTGCTGTAAAAATTTTTGACATTTTTCCCACTGAGCTCAATATCTTGTGGAATAGTAAATATCTTTTAAAAACCAAATGTCATAACTTTCGATTGAATCAATATGTTGTACCATATATTTATAAACTGGTTATCCAACATAAGATATATTTTTATTAACCTTTTGTCAGTTATAAAACTTGTTAGGTATTTCAGGGGTCTATGCAGCTTCACAAGCACACATGTCAACCTCAAAGGACCCTACATGTGATCCCTGAGTGGTACTACAAAAGAATCACAACTGGCTAATCTCCCAACTCCGTAAGAAGTACATATCAGTCAGGGAAGGAATGACTCATCATCACATCAAGAGCTCTTTAACAGAGCTAAACATCTACAGAAGTGGGACCAAGTAATAAAACACGTCAACTGAACATTGAAGCATTAGTCACAGCAAAGGCCAAATTCTAGGAAAGATACTGTTTAAGCATGTTATCAACATGGTTGCCCAAAAATGAAGTCATACAAATAATGGAGATCAGCTACGTGCAAGAGGAAAGTGGTTAGGAAGTGGTATTGTCGTTACGAAGTACCATCGTACCTAATGAAGGGAAAAGTACCCATACATCTTCAAATCTAATATCCTTTACAGCATCAGAGTGCAAAAGCACATGACGATAAAGGTCAGTAAATGTTGTGGGTGAGCGTTATTGTGTACTGGAGAGGGTGAAATCCACCGGCAATTCACTCACTGTGATGAAGCGTCAAATGGAATAAATAGAGAGTTTTACTGCATTAGATTAACGCAGCATTAACTGAAATAGAGTCTAACATTGATAATGCACCTCAAATAATTGTAGATAATGGAACTTTCACGACAATCAAAAAAGGGCACAGGATGTGTGCCTTGGTTGTTTTCAAACGTTTCAAACATTTATTTCAAAGACATTAAACCAAACAGGGCAACATAGACACATGCGTTAGACACAAGAAATGATAAGCACATATCTGGGTCATTTGTGTAACCTAAAATTACTCCAAAGGTGAAGAATTTTAAACCACATTCTTAAACAAATTTAGGTTTTGTGCAAAACAATGGGATTAAAAATAAAAAATTTCAGAGACAGAGTGCAAAAACAATGGCCAGAATTTCCACAAGCCCAAGTCATAACATGAGTAGTTGTGATTCAGTAAACTAAATGAAGTTTTGGAAATGGGCTGCTCTGAAACTGAAGTTGTCAGAAATGGGTCAGAAGTCACAATGAACACTACCAAGTGCAAACCTGTCACTGAAGTGAAAGAAGACTTATTGAGGGAGGAAAAATAGATTCATAAGTACATTTTAATGCCTTTCATGGAAGTCCAAATATGCTGAATTATGGACACAATACCTATTTCGGTGAGGAGGACAGGAGCTATTACAGAAATCTACCTCCATGCATTTTCAATATTTCCTGTTAATAATTTGCATATTGCCATTGCTTTAAAAAATCAAAGTAACCACACTAACGATAAAGAGGCCTGGAGGAAACTCATTTTTGAAATGGGATCAAAGCACTGGAACATCGTTGGACCAAGAGCAATAAGCTACAAGGAGAGTACATTGAAAACTAAAAAAAAGTTGCAGTGATGTAAGTACTGTTTTCTATTCCATTCTGAGAACTTTTCACACCACCCTTGTATGATAAAATACATCTCAATTTGTGAAGTATAATTCATTTTAATCTGGGAGAATGACTATGGATCACAGTAATTGTGTAAGTTCCTGAGGAAACAGATCTCGAGACTCTTAAGGAAGATGGAATTGACCACTAGACCTCAAGAGAGGTGGGCCCAGCAGCATAAAAGGAGGTGGGTCATAAGTGTTATAAGGAGAGAAGCAGCAACAGTAGAACGCATTGATCGGTGAGCTCTGTGACATTGAGCATGGACTATTCAGTCAATGTGACACAAGCAGCAAATACGTTGGGCACATTTCGACTTTTCTAAAGCTGTCAGTGTCAGCTGTCTGTGGTGTGGCATTGAAGTGGAATTATGAAGGAATGATCACAGCTATACAAAGACTACACAGACCAGAACAAAATATAAATTAAATATTTCCAGAGCTGTTCTCCTTC
Organism: Schistocerca americana; assembly: GCF_021461395.2. NCBI lineage: Eukaryota > Metazoa > Arthropoda > Insecta > Orthoptera > Acrididae > Schistocerca > Schistocerca americana. The sequence continues at coordinate 67,627,488 of NC_060121.1, forward strand.
CAAAGCAAAAACGACTGTAATATTTGTGTTTACCTCAGCAGTCTACACAGAAAACATACAGAAGGATTTTTGTACACGTCCCAGAAGTTGAGGTGTCTCAGACTATGTAAACATGCACTGTTTAGAATTAAGTTTCCAGAATGAGCATATGGTAGTACAAAAGGACTTTTGTACATGACCCAGAAGCTGAAGTGTCTAAGGTTACACAAGCACGGGCTGTTTAGAATTAAGTTTTCAGTGATAAGCACATCATTGGGGAGGGCACTCAGCTTAGGTAGTTTGTGCAGCAATGTTAACCATTGTGCTGTGGTAGTGTAATGGGTAGCATTTCTGCCTAGTAGGCAATAAGATCCAGGTTCGAGTCGTGGCCACAGCACAAATTTTAATTCACTTCATCTGCTTCTATCATTATTGTAGATAATAAAAAGAGGGAAACATTTAATTATAAAGAAATATCAATTCAGTACTAATTATGAACATTTGGAGGAACAAAAAATAGTACACTTAAAGACTCTATTGGATGGATTTTAAAACATGTTAGCAAAGCCAGCCCTCAATTAATTGCAAAGTACTTAAAAGCTTTGTCAAAATCGTTGTTTGCATAACTATATTTGATAATTTCATGATTTAAACAATTAATTTGGCATAGCTCTTGTAGTAGACAAAACTGTTAAAAAGAACCAATTTTTCGATATATTCATTTAATTTAATGAGTTATGTTTCAGTTGTAATTTCTGTAAATTTAACGTCAAACAATGTGTAGTTTCAGTACCTATTATTGTGAAGATATAGAAGGGGCCAATTTTTTGGCCTGAGACAGTCAGTCCACAGCTGAGTTTCAGAAGAGAAACCTGTGTCGGTTAGAACAACAACAACGCATCCGTGAAATAAGTGTAAGACAATTATGTTGTGTGTTAAAACAATGACAGTGTCTGCTCCATACGTACCTCTCTACTCTTCAAGAACTGTGAGCTTTGTGGTTAAGTTTTTACTGCTCATAGAAGTTCAAGAGAAGACTGTTGTAGCAGTATGTGGAGGTTTTCCTGCAAATTATTAATGAGGCTTATGAAGTTAAAACAATAGTGCTCTGGCCATATATAACTGTTTTTTTGTTTTTGGTTTTAGGGCGCAAAACTGCTATGGTCATTAGTGCCCGGTCCGTGACTTAGGAAACAGTAAAAAACGAAAATGGAAACCAGCAGCAATGGGAACGAAACTCAAAAACTTGGAGAAACTGAAAGAAGAAGGAAAGCTTATAAGTCCGCTACAGAAAGGGGTTGGTTGTCCCCCAAAAAAAAGCTTCAAATGACTGAAATCATATCACTGGCACTAATAAACTAGAGAACGCGATCGGCCGAGTGTGTGTCATCTGCTAAAATGGACGATATATCAGGCGACAGCTGTAGACGGGCGCGTAACTGAGTAAAATAGGGGCACTCAATTAAAAGGTGTCTTACCGTCCACAGCTGAGAGCAGTGGTGACAGAGTGGGGGAGGATCGCCGCTTAAAAGATGTCGAAGGCTAAAAAGACAGTGCCCTATCCGAAGTCTAGTTTAAATTACCTCCTCCCGACGATTGGTTCGGAAGGAAGAGGTCCATGCACAGGGAAGAGCTTCCACGTCCCGCAATTTATTAAGGGGAAGTGTCGACCTATGTGCATACCATAAAAGAACAACACAGCGACATAAAACGCTCCGTAGATCAGCGAAGGGAATCGACTGAATAGCTGTCCAAAGCAGAGAGACTGCAGCCTTGGCCGCTATATCGGCCGCCTCATTTCCACAGATACCAACGTGTCCTGGGAGCCAGAGGAACGCCACCGAGACGCCCCCCAGGTGGAGCAAGCGCAGATAGTCCTGAATCCGGTGGACCAGAGGGTGGACAGGGTAAAGAGCTTGGAAACTGAGTAGAGACCGGAGAGAATCTGAACAGATAACATACTGTATCCGCTGATGGCGGCGAATGTATTGGACAGCCTGGAGAACAGAGTAAAACTCCGCAGTATACACTGAACTCCGGTCAGGAAGCCGAAATCGATTTGGGGTGTCCCCAACAATATAGGCACTCCCTACACCTAACGATGCTTTCGAGCCAACAGTGTAAATAAATGTGGCTTCCTTCATTTGTGCACATAGAGCAGCAAATGCCCGACGATAAACAAGTGAAGGGGTACCATCCTTGGGAAATTGACAAAGGTCACGGAGCAGGCAGATCCAAGGACAAAGCCAAGGCGGTGCTGTACCCCAAGTTGTCAAGAAGGTTTTAGGAAAGCGGAAGGAAAAAGAATGGAGCAGTTGACGGAAGCGGACTCCCGGTGGTAGTAGGGAGGAGGGCCGGCCTGCATACCCTACATCCAAGGAGGCGTCGAAAAAAATGTCTTGTGCTGTATTAGCAGGCATGGAAGACAGATGGCTAGCATACCAACTCAGAAGGACTGCTCGCCGATTGGACAACGGAGGCTCAGCAGTCTCAGCATAATGGCTTTCCACAGGGCTGGTGTAAAAAGCGCCAGACACTAAACATAATACACGGTGGTGGATAGAGTCGAGACGACGAAGAATAGACGGCCGAGCAGAGGAGTAGACTATGCTTCCATAGTCCAATTTCGAGCGCACTAAGGCGCGATAGAGGCGGAGAAAGACCACTTGGTCCGCTCCCCAGGAGGTACCATTCAGGACATGGAGGGTGTTGAGGGATCACAGACAGCGAGCCGAAAGATAGGAAACGTGGGAGGAGCAGCACAGTTTTCTGTGAAACATAAGACCTAAGAATTTAGCGACGTCCGAAAAGGGAAGGTTGATAGGTCCTAGATGTAAATAGGGTGGAAGAACCTCCTTACGTCGCCAAAAATTAACACAAACGGTCTTACTAGGAGAAAAATGGAAGCCGGTTTCGATGCTCCAAGAGTGGAGGCGATCGAGACATCCTTGAAGACGTCTTTCAAGAAGGCTGGTCCGTTGAGAGCTGTAGTAGATTGCAAAATCTTACACAAAGAGGGAGCCCGAGACATCAGGAGGGAGACAATCCATACTTGGATTGATGGCAATGGCAAACAGTACAACTCTCAGCACAGAGCCCTGGGGTACCCCGTTTTCTTGGGAGAAAGTACGGGAGAGAGTAGTGTTCACCCGCTTTCTAAATGTGCGCTCTGCCATAAATTCGTGAAGAAAAAGGGGCAGCCGACCTTGAAAGCCCCAAGAGTACAGTGTGCGGAGGATGCCTGTCCTCCAATAGGTATCGTATGCTCTCTCCAGATCAAAAAATATTGCTACTGATTGGCGTGTCCGGAGAAAATTGTTCAGGATATAAGTGGAGAGAGCAACAAGATGGTCAACTGCAGAACGATGCTTTCGGATACCGCATTGGGTGTTAAAAGACTGCGGGACTCCAGCCACCAAGCTAAACAGCAATTCACCATACGCTCCAAAACCTTACATACACTACTCGTGAGAGAAATGGGGCGATAGCTGGAGGGGAGATGTTTGTCCTTTCCAGGTTTCGGAACAGGAACGACGATAGCTTCCCGCCATCGTGTAGGAAAAGTACTGTCGGCCCAAATTCGATTATAGAGGCGAAGGAGGTAACGCAGACTAAGGGTTGATAAATGCAGCAACATTTGGATGTGGATACCATCCGGTCCTGGGGCGGAGGAGCGAGAAGAAGAGAGTGCATGTTGGAGTTCCCGCATGGAGAAAGCAGTATTATAGCTTTCGCGATTTGAGAGGAGAAAGCAAGAAGTTCCACTTCCGCTGCACGTTTCTTCGGGAGAAACGCTGGCGGGTAATTTGAAGAGCTCGAAATCTCATCAAAGTGTTGACCCAATAAGCTAGAAATTGCGACGGGGTCCACTAATGTATCATGCGCGACAGTGAGCCCAGAGACCGAGGTGAAACTAGGCGTGCCAGATAACCGTCGAATCCGACTCCAAACTTCCGAGGAGGGAGTGAAGTTCTTAAATGTGCTAGTAAAGAATTTCCAGCTTGCCTTCTTGCTATCGCGGATGATGCGATGGCATCGCGCACGGAACTGCTTATAACGGATACATTTGGCCAAAGTAGGATGGCAGCGGAAAACGCGAAGAGCACGTCGTCGCTCACATGTTGCGTCACGGCATGTCTCGTTCCACCAAGGAACTGGGGGGCGCTGGGGTAATGCGGAGGTGCGTGGTATTGAACGTTCCGCAGCTGTAAGAATAACGTCTGTAATGTGTGTGACCTCATCGTCGACGCTAGGAAAGTGACGGTCATCGAATGTCGCTAGAAACAAATAAAGTATCCTGTCGGCTTGGGCAAACTTCCAGCGTTGCAGATGCATATATGGCAGTTGAGGCTGCAGTCTAAGGACACATGGAAAGTGGTCACTCGAGTGTGTATCATCAGTGGCGAACCATTCGAAGCGCTGAGCCAGCGGACCAGTACCGACCGAAAGGTCCAAATGAGAGAAATTTGTCGTGGAGGCAGACAAAAATGTAGGGACCCCAGTGTTGAGGCAAACTAGATCCGCTTGGTGGAAGACGTCTAGCAATAGTGAGCCACGTGGACAAGGATGTGGAGATCCCCAAAGCGGGTGGTGGGCATTGAAGTCCCGAACCAGCAAATAGGGGGGGTGGGGGGAGGGGGGGTGGAAGCTGACCAAGTAGATGAAGAAGATCAGCTCGTGCCATTGGTGTGGACGATGGAATGTATACAGTACAAAGAGGAAAGATACATCCAGAAAGGGAAAGACGGACAGCAACAGCTTGGAAGGAAGTGTTTAAGGGGATTGTGTGATAATGGAGAGTATCATGGAGAAGAATCATGAGTCCTCCATGTGCTGGAGTGCCTTCAACAGAGGGGATATCAAATCAGACAGACTGTAAATGGGGGAGAAGAAAGTGGTCATGGGGACACATCTTTGTTTCCTGAAGACAGAAGATGACTGGAGAGTAGGATCGCAAGAGGGTCGACAATTCATCCCGATTTTCTCGAAGGCCGCGGATATTCCAGTAGATAATGGACATAGGGTGAACAGAGAATGTAGGAATGTGTCTGAGGTTGCCGTCAACTCAGCGACTGCTCAGAGCTTCTGACCGACAGCATGGAATGGCAGTCAGCTGAAGGCAGACGATCCTGAGCCATAGGTTGTTCAGGAGCAGCTCCTACCACCACTGATTGGTCGGTTGATCGGCCACCAGCAGTGCGCCTCGGCGACACAGAAGACGGCCGAGGGCGATTACCATCAGGTGGTGCTGTAGATGGTGGTGGTGGTTGTGGTTAGTGTTTAACGTACCGTCGACAACGAGGTCATTAGAGACGGAGCGCAAGCTTGGGTTAGGGAAGGATTGGGAAGGAAATCGGCCGTGCCCTTTCAAAGGAACCATCTCGGCATTCGCCTGAAACGATTTAGGGAAATCACGGAAAACCTAAATCAGGATGGCCGGAGACGGGATTGAACCGTCGTCCTCCCGAATGCGAGTCCAGTGTGCTAACCACTGCGCCACCTCGCTCGGTGCTGTAGATGAGTCACACCTTGGCGGAGTAGGAGATGAACTGGGTTTCTTACTAGCCTTCTTTGAAACACGATGTTTAGGTGAAGGAGGAACCGATAGTTGTGAAGTTGGGGTATGTAAAACATCTTCATGAGTATGCTCTTTTTTCGAAGTCTTGGTGTCTGACTTTTGGGTTTGAGATTAAGCAGAACCCGATGAAGGGTGAGTCATAGAGTGGGCAGGCGAAAGTGGGGAGGTTGAATGGGCGATCTTTGCGCTGGCCGATCTGACTACCGTGGCACTAAAGGTAAGATCACAAGTCTGCGTGGCCGCCTCCTTTGTTGGCCAAGGAGAGGCAAGGACAGTGTTGTATTTTCCTGTCTGAGGCACGATGGGCTGTCGACTGGCGAATAATTTTCGAGCAGCAAAGGTCGACACCTTTTCCTTCACTCTCATTTCCTCAATGAGCTTTTCGTCTTTAAAAATGGGTAATCTGGAGAGGAAGCAGCGTGGTCACCCATACAGCTGATGCGACGTTGGGATGGAGGTGGACAAGCACCCTCATGGGCATCCTTGCCATACGTAACACATTTGGCCATATTGGAACAGGACTGGCTGGTGTGATTGAACCGCTGACACCGATAGCAACGCGTAGTGTTTGGGATGTAAGGGTGAATGGAAATTATCTCATTGCCTGCTTTGATTTTCGATGGGAGTTTAACTTTGCCAAATGTCAAGAAGACAGTACGGGTTGGAATGATGTTCGTGTCAGCCCTTTTCATGACTCTATGAACTGCAATTATGCCCTGGTCAGACAGGGAGTGTTGATTTTCCTCGTCGGACAATCCGTCGAGGGATCGAGTATAAACGACCCCACGTGATGAATTTAAAGTACGGTGCGGTTCCACCCGGACACGGAAGGTGTGTAGCAGCGATGTGCGCAACAATTTTTGTGCCTGGAGGGCACTGACTGTTTCTAACAAGGTGCCATTTCATAATCTGGAACAAGACGTTACAGGACCTGCAATTGCGTCGACACCTTTCTGAATAATGAAAGGGTTGGCCGTGGAGAAGCCACGACCTGCGTCAGACCGAGAAACAACAAGGAACTGTGGCAACGATGGAAGGACTGTCTGTGGCTGAGACTCATTGAACTTACGCTTGTGAGCTGACATAGTAGAAGATGATGAAACCATTGCAAAAGTATCCCCCATGATTACCAGCGTCTCCGATGGTGCGCTCCTTCATTGTGAGGGCCCACTCTAAGGGCACTCCTGCCTTAGGTGATTGTTCACACCTCAGGTCACACCTCCCGACAAACTGGTGGAGGGACCAATCGGCACTTCCGGAAGGTATCAGCTCGGGTAATCACCCCTCCCAGGGGGTACGTACGTGTCCTACCTGTCTACCCAGGGCGGGAAATTACGCATCACCCCGTCGCCGGCTACGCATAGAAATGCGTGGGTCGGCCTTCAGACACGCACAGGGAGGGAAAAAGAGAAAGGGAAAGGAAAGAAGAGAGGTCTCAAATGCCGCAGCAGAGAAAAGGGCAAAGAGAAGAGGTAAGGAAAAGAGAAGGACAGAGGAAGGACAAAGACATGCAAGCAGAGAAAGCAAAGAATTTGTTACAGTTTTGAGCGTCCATCTCCGGACGTAGGCACAAATCATACTCCCAGAGGGGGAGAAAGGGAAGGAAAGAGCCAGAGGCGATGGGGGGGGGGGGGGGGGGTCGAAGATGGGGGATGGGGAAGGATGCGGAAAGGGAAGGTATGCAGCCCGCAAATGAAGGAAGGCCACATTAGCTCGGGGTCCCGTGCTTGCTACGCATGTATCCACAAAAGAGTTGTGGACCCCCTGGGGGGATATATAACTGTGTACTATTTGGTGGTTGTGAAGAGTGAAAGTAAACTACTTTGAAAGACAACTGTGCACCTGTCAGCTACTTTAGTTAAAATAGATATTATTGTACTTCCACAGATCATTTTTCAGCCAGTACCACAATGCAGTACGTCGACACCGATGACAACAAACTAAGAAATAAAGAAGGCAAACTGTCACAATTGGGGGGCAGGGTGGAGGTCTTATGTTCTATGATGATAACTGGTCCTTCCTCAGTGTCAATGCTGGCTGTGCACTGGTTTGTAGAAGGCCAGGTGAGGACCTGCAGCCATCCTGTTTGCATGCTTGACACAGTGCAGCTATGCCTGTGGTTATGGTCTGGGGTACAATTTTGTACATGCTTAAAATTATGTAAATTTTTTTCCTTTTTAAAATGCATATGTACCCTGATTATTGATTTCTATGGAAGTGTTACCTGGGACTAGCTGTAATGTTACCTCTTGAACACTTCACAACAATGAGGAGTGCTACCTCTGTTTAGCTTAGTGTAACTTCGTCTAAAGAGTTTCTGAAGTGTCAGAGGAGATCACTCGTAGGAAGTAAGGTCTGCAACCTGTCCCCATGTTACAGGGTGTGAATTTTGTCTCATGAGCTAACTACAATCAAATATATTTGTATAGAGAATGCCAATATTTGTAAAACATCAGTATGAGAAGAAATGTTAAATTTGTCAATCTCAAAAGTAGCAATTATTTTGAATATAATCATTTTTTACCAATATCATTTAATACATAATTAAACACAAAGTGCTTCTCAATGTACAGATCAATAAATTTCATCTGTCACTCACTGTAATCTTTCATCATCAACTACAATTTTGAAATGTCATGCCACACTCAGCACATCTGACAAAGACAGTGAAGCCAAGACAGGCCAAGCATTGGCCCACACATCAAGAAAATGCATGTGAGCTTGACAAATCTCTTCAAATTTTATGTTTCTCTTTCATGATTGTCATCCAGAACCCATTAACATGGTCATGATTTCTGGCAAATTCTTTGACTATTTTCTTTACTGATCAGATCTCTAGAAATATTTAAAACTCTCAAACAATGGCATTGTGATTAGGGAAAGTCAAACACTTTCATCTTTGGAAACTAGCTCAATGGTCATTGTTTCTTTTTGAGAACCAATCCTTTATACTCTTTCACTGCTCCTTTTCCACCTTACTATGTATGCTAAATGAATATTTGGCCAATGTCCAGATAAAACATCAAATATGCAAATATACTACTTCCACATGACAAATTAATTTGTCATCTAATGTAGACTGTCTGTATACTTAGCTGAATTCCTTCTCACATAGCATCATGTTAGTCAAGTGACACAATGGGCCTGTGACTGCAAGCCAGGTACAAAGCAGCTAGAAGAGTTTGATCAGAAGTACGGGTGCCACAACCTGTTTAAGATGCAGTGCAGACCTCTCCCGTTGTCAATCACTTTTGAGGGAAGCTTGTGACAGAAGCCAATACAGTGTATTTGCCTTCAGTTCAATAACAGAATGTAGTATACATTTGTGTGGACAATACAACATGAAATAACTAGAAGTAAACTAAGTCTGTTAAGTGAAGATTTGGAAAAAATCACAACTTCTGACACAAGTGCTAAGAAACTGCAAATTAAATTAAAAGCTTTGTATCAGCAATTGCCACAACTAAATAAATATGCTGAGAGATCATCATAACCTCCGAAGTGAAAAGAAAGACATTTTTTCCAAAACCTTGATGACATTCCATGTGTCATTGCTTTGAAGATATTTACAATGGAAGAAGACAGTTTTTCCTCAGTCAACAATTGAGAAGGATCCCCAGGTTCATAGAAGGGACCAGTTATCAGTTATTTGACAAAGAGAACTTCTGAGGAAGAAGGGGCAGCCATTAATACATGAGATTGGGACAAGTATGAAATTCCACAATTCAGTGAATTATGTGTCAGTGTACTTCTAATACAGGTTCTAAACACAAATTTATTTGAAATTTGAAAGAAAGAAAAATTCAGTACTATTCCAATGCTGATAATTTTATGCATATTTTGGATGCTTAACTTGCTATGGAAAAGGTTTGGAAGAAGTTGTCTGTGCTATTCACGCTGAATGAATCTAGCTAAATCATTGGTTTCTGTCACAACAGCACAAAATTCCATGACATTTAGAGGCATGCGTGTTTTGAATGAAAATATTTTGTTAAGAGACCCTTATTTACGCTGCATGCTATACCCTAGTATTATTAGTTTTTGAATTAACTACACACTTGCTTCTCGAAGAAAGACCTCATGCAGCACGTTTTTGTATTCTGAGGATATCTATACTGCAAGATTGAGGAGGAAAAGCCACTTGTCTATTGAGAAAGTTTATGTTCTGTGATGAAGTTCAATTACAACTACAAGAACATACTGCAGTTCATTCTATGTCTACCTTCTGTACCACTACAATATCTAAGCATAATCATGTGCCACTCCACAGGCCGAAGCACCATATTTGACTTTTAGAACTGTTTTGTGTTTGTTTTCTTATATTAGGTCATGATACTGGTATTACAAGTGTGGCTTTGTAGAAACTATGATCTCATTTCTGGTTCCTGCACCTTGCTCTGTCACCTTAATTTTCTGCACTAAAATGAGACTATGTCTTAAGGGATTCAATTTGTATACAAGAAAACGTGGTCAGCTGTAGGTTGTGATGTAAAAATAGCACTGCCTCCAGCGTCCCTACCATGCCTCAGCAGCCCAGAAGTTCTGGAGGGTCCAACTTTTCTCCCCTATATCCACATTTTTAACATTTTTGTCCAAAATCCGCTCTTCCCTCCAAGTCTGGGAGGTTTCAGATGCCCCCCCCCCCCCAAACATCAATAGTCAATAATTGATTGTTTTCATTATTAAATTGTGATTTTTGTTTTATTCAGTAGCAATTGAATTTGTAAGTTGTCATTTTGGAGAGCGTTTATTTACTTTCTCAGATCACAATGCCCATTTTACTTACCTTTACTTTAAAAATACGAGTTTCCCACAACACAACTCTTACAAATACTTACAGGTAACACTTTGTAGTTATATGATAGGTTCAGTCATCAGTGAAGCAGGTGGTAGACTTCACTTTACTGGTAGGGTGTTGGGTAAATGCAATCATTCTTTGGAAATTGTGTACAAAAATCATGTGACCCATCCTAGAATACTGCTTAACTGTGTGGGACACACATCAAATAGGTCTAATAGGCAATATTAAACATAAACAGAGGGGCAGCCTAAATGGTCAAAGGTTTGTTTGAGCAATGGGAGAGTGTCACTGATATGTTAAGAAACTGAACTGTCAGACTCTTGAAGATAAAGATAAACTATCCCAAGGAAGTCTACTGAGAAATTTTGAAGAATGGGCTTTAGATGATGACTCTAGGAATATACACCCACCCCCAACATATCACTTATGTAGGGATAGGTTTAGAATAATTACAGCACACACAGATGCATCCAAACAATCTTTCTTCCCACGCTCCATACATAAATGGAATGTGAAGAAACCTTAGTAATTTGTACAGTGGGGATCTATCCTCTTCCACATGATTCATGGTAGTTTTCAGTGTATAGATCTAATGTAGACATATATAAAACATTCTTAACACAAGGCAGCTTGCTTTCTTTGGTACAGATTTTTTTAGCTTAAATCTGCATGATTTAATGATTAGCTTCTACGAGAAATTTTACTCTTTCTTCTTTTAATTGTAAGGAAGTTGACATAAAGTTTTAAATTTTATGTTTCTTTCTAAAATAAAATACAGTATTTAAGGAGGCTCTTATTTTTCATGTCGGGTTGTTTCTTTGCACTACCCCTAGATTGGCTTCTTTCCAGACGCAAATGAGTGGTTTTGGGTCAATGTGTAAAGAGTACAATAACCCTAATTTGTATTCATTTTCTGTCACAAGAAATTCTGTTTAGAGGTTAACCAAATACTTGATTACTTTAAACTTATTAAATTTAATGAGGCAGTCTGCTATTAATGATTAATACAACCTATAGACCTACTCGTTAGTGAGTATTGAGTCAAATATGATGAGTAAATTATTTTCTTTCAAAAATATTCAAATAAAATTTTTTTCCTTGAGGATTCACAGCCACTAAATACTTCCGAAAAGAAAATGGTCCATTGTAAGCTGTAATTTAAATAGTTGTGTAAATGGAACAGTTGTTATCACTAAGTGATATCATGATTATCATGATATTAGCAAAAAAGACACAGTCCTAATGGAGGGAACATATTAAACCTGTGGTCAGAGTTGAAAGTAAACTGGTCATTTGATTCTGAATGCAAGTCTTCAAAGAAAAGCTCAAAGTTACTGAAATTCCATAAGAATGATTTTGCTGTCCTTAACATAGCCTCAAGGCAGCAGATCAATCTCACGTAGTGTTTATAGGTGGAATCTGAAATGACTGCAGAATTGGTCACTGGCAGCACACCGATGATCCTTCCAAGTGGCAAAGTCTGAATCACAGACAGTGGTGGATGCTCCTGATCGAGTAATTTTGGATTGAATGGTTAATGAAAGGAAAACTGATTTCTGTGTTCCATCTTTCTTCCTCTGTTTGGAGTGGCTGGGCTAGGGATATCTGGAGCACTGACCTGTAAAAATATTTCTTAAAAATGCTGGTCCCTTTCCCCAAGTTTTTCCTCAGGTGGTTAACCAGTAATATGCATTCTACCATTTTGTGCTCAAAAAGGCAGCTCACTATCTCTTCGCCTAACAAATGGGTGATCATCAGAACAGTCTAGGTTCTATCTCAAATCTTCAGTTGATTTATGTTAACCAGTCTGTGTGTGTCTTGTGTTGTTTGAACATTTAGTCTCTGTGTAGTCAACATTCAGCAATAGCTCATGCTTTCAAATGCTTCCCACCCTGCAAGTCCGCACCCAATTTAAAAGATGGCATCTATATCATCCTGTGCATTCAAAGAAAGCACAGTTTCCTGCATTTAGTGCAAAACAGTGGTTTCCTGTGTGTCGCTCAGAGCACAAACCCTGTGCTTTTCACTTCTGGTCTGTGTAACAGTCGTTTCCCTGTCCCTTTTGCCACAATAAATTGTATATTTGTCCCTGTTGCCATTTGGCACCCAAGTGTGGCACTAACAAAAGAGTTGACAGTGGTGGACTGTGTGTCACTGACACATGAAAAAAAAAGGTTTGATCTGGTTTTTAAAAAGTAGAAAGCTGACTATTTTAAATGCAGGTTCAGGTATCATTGAAGGCAGATGTTAGCCAGTCATTAGATAATGGAAATCACTAAATATTATTTTCTGTCATAGCCAACATACTTGGCAGACTCAAAAACTGTGGCCATTAAATCAGCCCACAAGTTTCACTTTTGGAATGGTCTCATTGACTTTTTGCCTCTGAAAATTAGAGTGATGCCAGTGAAGAAGAAGATGAGGGCCATCACAGAGACGTCAAATCGATCGAGGGATGACATAGAGTCCACTGCAGTAGTAGCTTAGTGGGAGACCTGTGTTGATCACTTCAATGATACTGCAACATGCAGTTCATTGGAAGGAAACTGGTGCAAGATGCGTTAAGGTGGAGAGAGAAAAAGTGAAGGGCAGTGGACACATATAAGGTGCATTCAAAAACAAATGAGATAGAGGGTGTAAAATGAAAACTGCTGGAAGGATAGTAGTGCCACCGCCCACAGAAGGTGTGGCAGACATTATTAGAGCACTGCACTTCCCAACTCTCCATTTCAATTGCATGGGTGTAAACCCAGTGTCAACACATGTGGCCTGACTGTCCACTGCACTGTAGAAACTAAAATGGAAGCTTCAAAAGAAAAACATAGACATATAGTCCATTTTCTGACAGCAGAATGAGTGAGGGGGAATGTAAATTTCTCAAAGAATGGGAGAAGTGTACAGACAGCACTGCACATCCTTCACAGTTCTGCCTCTCTATCTGAACTCTGTAACATCGGCTTCCACAAGAACTTGCCAGTCTTCAGCAATGAGGGTATCCTACTGCCGGACATGGCAGCAGTAATGAATTCCAGTCATGTGCTGTCAAAGTGTTTGCCTATAGAAGGCATCTGTTCCCATACTGTGTCACCTGTTAAAACCCATTTGGTGATTCAATCACAGATGTATCATCTCACAAAGGCATTAACACCCTTTGATAAGTTACTTTTGACAAAAGTGATTGTGAACACCAAAAGGAGAAGTACTCCAGGAGGCAAACAATCCATCATGGGAAACAGTGATGCAATTTGACCCCCTGATTGTGCAGAGCCTAGAACATCATGTCAAGAAGAATAGAGACTTCCTAGAACTTCTCCAGTAAGGCCTTCGAAGAAATATCTGCTTGCCAGATCGGACAACACTGAAACAAAGACTGGGAAACATAAACAATAGACAGATATTAAACAGAGGCAACATACACACACTAGCACTTCAGGAAACCAGTCAAAGACATGAGAACTCACTTGGATTATAAGAATAATTTTACTGTCATCAGGCCTTTACTGCAATAGACAATTTTTTATACATATAACGTAATCATCACATTAGCAAATGGAACTGTTTGGCCATGTCAGTTGTTAGCTTGCAATTCCACGTTGCAGTCAACAAAATTCTTTAACTCATAGAAGGGGATGGCAACAAGCCATTTATTTAATGTTTTCCTCAATTCACACTCTGAAAGGTCTTGTACCCTCTGCGAAAGGTCATTAAGTAGTTTGTGGCCTACTATCTCAAAGCTATTGATTGACTTTGATAATCTATTGTATGACAAATGTACGGCATTGTTATTTCTTGTGTTGTGACCATAAATATTATTTCTACATTTTACTTCATGTCGATTATTTTTCATGTACGTTAACACTTGATATATATACAGGTTTATTACAGTTAATATTTTACCTTCAGAGAACAAAGGCTTACAATGTGCTTTATGCTGAGAACATGTAATGACTCTGATTGCTTTCTTCAGCAGAAGTAATGTGTTTTGAACATGGCTCGAGTTTCCCCAGGGAATAAGTCCATAAGACATGGTACTTTGAAAAAGTGTAAAATAAGATTTTTTACCATAAGCTTCTGGTACACATTTCATAAGACATCTTAATAAGTAAATTACTGTGGTTAATTTAACACTAATGTATTTTGTGTGTTGCTTCCAGGACAATATGTCACCTAGGTATACCCCCAAGAACTTTATGTAACAAGGATCACTAAATGAATTTTGTCCTTTAGACTAAATACCAGTTTTTGGTTTTGTTCTCATTCAGGACAAACCCATTTGAGCTGAACCATTATGATGTTTGGGCAAGTATATTGTCAGCAGAATCTTTTAACTAATTTAGATCATTGTTGTAGTTTAGGAAAGTAGTGTCATCTGCAAATAGCACTGTTCTGGGACTTACAAAGGAGGGTAGGTCATTGATCATTACCAAAAACAAAGATGGTCACAATATAGATCCCTGCGGAACTCCCACCTTAGTTTGTTTCTTGATAGACTTTTCTGTGCTAATACATACTACTTGTCTATGATTTTCAAGATAAGACTTTAGCAGTTTTAGGCTGTTCTCCCTGATGCCATAAAAATGGAGTTTCTGTAGAAGTGTGTCATGTCCTACACAGTGAAATGCTTTACTCAGGTCACAGAAAGTGGCCTGAGCAAATCCCTTCTCCTCAAAACCTTGAAGAACATATTTAATTATTTTGTCTGTTGCATCTACTGTTGATGATTTTTTTATAAATCCATATTTTGCTACATTAAATATTCCAAGTTTTTCAAAATGAGCAATAAATGTTTTATTCTATTATTTTGGGCACAATTGGAAATTCTGATATTGGTCCGAAACTTGCAGGATTGTGTCTGTCATGCTTTTTGTACACAGGAACCACCCTAAATTATTTCAGCTCCTCTGGAAAGTATCCCTCTGATTAACATTTATTTATGCAGTGAGTCAATGGATAAACAACGGAGTCAATGAATTTTCAGCAAATTGCAAGACATGTAATAAATATCAGCACCAACTGATGACTGAAAATTGAGAAAGTGAGAATATTATTGTAGGGCATCCCATGATAATTTGTTTTTGAGGGTTTTGATGGACTGTTATCAAGTTAACCGATGTCATTGCTTACTTCAATAGATTTAATAAAATAATCATTAAACTCTTGTGGAGAGATACTGATTTTGATCTTATGTGATTCTTTGGCACCACTGTTCATCAGATTCCAAGCAGCTCAGCATTTATTATTAGAAGTCTCAAGGTACTTTTTTGCTTCAATAACTGCTTTTTTTTTATAATCATTTCTCCATCTTACATACAGAGATTTATTATTATTGTATATATCTAATAGCATCATTACATGATTTTTCATACCACACAGCATTTTAGTGCACCAAGATTTTTCATTTTTGGTACCTTTTTACAACCTCTGTCTGTTACTTCACATTTCCTAATAGAAATACCATCATTAAATATTTGCAGAAATAAGTTAAAGAAACATTCAAAATTTATCTTATCTGCCTCATTGGTCTTTAAATATGTCTGCTTGTGTCTGTATATGTGTGGATGGATATGTGTGTGTGTGTGTGTGTGTGTGTGTGTGTGTGTGTGTGTGCGAGTGTATACCCGTCCTTTTTTCCCCCTAAGGTAAGTCTTTCCGCTCCCAGGATTGGAATGACTCCTTACCCTCTCCCTTAAAACCCACATCCTTTCGTCTTTCCCTCTCCTTCCCTCTTTCCTGATGAGGCAACAGTTTGTTGCGAAAGCTTGAATTTTGTGTGTATGTTTGTGTTATTTTGTGTGTCTATCGACCTGCCAGCGCTTTCGTTCGGTAAGTCACCTTATCTTTGTTTTTGTATATAATTTTTCCCACGTGGAATGTTTCCCTCTATTATACTGCCTCATTATTTGATAGACAAAGATTACCATCATTTCCCTGGCAGAACTGATTTGTATCTGCAAGGGTTTTCCTGAACTTGTCAATTTTTCCATTGTCATTGGCATAGTGATCATTTTCGAATTTACCAGGTCACCACTAGGATTGACCAGGCTGGTCCTGTTGGCATATATTAGGGACACTGATTTGTGGTCAGGAAAGAGAGACATTGTTACACCACACTGGCCTTGGGCGCATTTAAAATTAACAAATATATTGTCTAAACATGCTAGTTCCTTAGTAGGTGTATAGTTAACACACTGTAGATTAAACTGTCATAGTTGGTTTCTCAATTCACTAACACTGCACTTGTCAGTTGATATGTCAAAACCAGAATTAAGATCACCACCTATTATAATGTCATAGTTGGTAAATTGCTTCTCAGTGAGTGCACATAAAATGATGTCCAATTTTTCTAAGGAGACACTACTAATGCCATTGGGAGACCTGTAAAATGTTACTACTATTAGCTTCATACCACTTATGACTATACCAGAAGCTTCAAAATTCAGTTCTTCACATAAATAATTTAGATCCAAGTTACCTATCTGAGACCTATAGTGTTTATAACAGGAAACTCACCATAAAGAACAAACTGTCACAAGGCTCTGGACAGCTTTGGTGGCAGAAGGAGTGTAACAGAACTGGTAACAAATTTTACACACCACATGGAAACAAATGTAATTACTCTCATTTAAATCAGCAAATAATGGCTATGCAATCATAAATGCACACCCGTCTACCAACAATGACAACCAAACGTATAGGAAAGTCTAACAATGAAGCCCCAAAAGACCCAAAGCACCACATGAAAGTACTCATAGGTGACTTCAATGCACAAATCATTATAGAAGAGAAAAAGGCGATAGGAGGACATTTTGCCACACACAGATGCACAGACAAGAACACGGGAAGTCTCATTAACTTCTGCAGACAATTTGATTGTCTAATGTCAAACTTTTCAAAAATTGAAAAACAAAGATTTTAACATGTTTAATATCAAAGCTGCTGTTTATTTACTGCCTGACTAGTTTCAAACTTTACACATTTTCATAAGCCACATAATTGCATTTAGGAAATGGTTGATGTGGAAAGTAGTATTTATATCACACTTTAATGTATCTCATATCTTCAGTATACCATATGATGCAATACAGATGACGGTGATATTTTACAAACAATGGAAAATTTTTTGGTATTGAATTTACACTGCATGACACACTGGTTTATTTATCAAGGAATTACTGCAAATTTCAAAATTCAGATGTCCGGTTATACTCAATACACTATTCAGAGTCCTTTGGGCACCCATTGACAGCATGAAAAATGACACTGTTGCTTCCTCAGCAAATTAGCACAGTATTTGTATTGCACTAAAAGTATCACCACAATGTTGCCAATATCGAAGATGTGCACTGAGTGCTTTGTTTGGCAATGAATTTGTTTCATCCATTAACAGTACTTTCTGGTGGCAATGTAATGCCCACCTCACTCTTCATTCTCAGGCTCACATTCAGTGCTGCACTGTTCTGTCTCAAATTTATTTTTGTAGCAATATTAGACATACGTGAACAGTGACACACACACAGAAGTACCAATACATCTGCTGATGAAGAGTTGACCAACTTACAACTTGTATATGCTTCCAACAAATGCAGGAGAGTGGCATGAAGAAAATATGGCAAGACGTTTCTGCAGCAATGGCTGTTATACCACTGTTTTGTCTTCAGGTTTCAGCATTAATCTTTGTTTTATTTGTATGTTGCACATTTGGATGCTTATGTATTATGGACTTTTTCCTTGTAGTGAAGATCTCTTTACTGAAACAAAGGTTATATGGGTAAGAAACTGGATAAATTATAATTACATTAATACTGTGTAACAGGCTGCTAGAGACAGTGTGTCTGTTATACCAAAACACTCAGACAGTACCCCTGAACAACCTCAAAGTTTGTTGGAACTCTGTTTCACCCTACAGAATTTCCCCAACTCTGAATATTTTGGGGCAACTGTTTTTGCTTTAACTTAATTACTTCAGGAGATATCGTTTTTTGAATACATATCAAATTCACTGCTGAACAAAAATGCACTGGTTGAAGTTGAAGCCTAAGAACCAACAACCTTGCCGGTTTTATGGACCTGCTGTTCCTTTTTCAGAAAAATTATATATCATAAATTTCTGTAGTTCAAAAGTTACTAATTAGGATATGATTTGAAGATAACCCACTTTAGTACCATCATGTTTTTTTTAAAATCTGTGTTGATAAAGTTGTAACCTGAAATTTTCTGAACACAATGATGATACTCCTTTTGAATATTTAGGATTTGAAGGGATTTATTCAATGTTTTTGAACTATGTGAATGGTGACTATGGGAATCCAGTGAAGTTTTGACAAAAGTGAAATTAAGGTATCAAATAAGTAAGGCTCAAATATTTGTAGAACACAGATACAAATCATTGGAACATTTGTCCTAAAACCTGGTCTGGTTATCTTTATGATATTCTATTTTTTTACAATTGATTAATGTATCATTTTCTTATTATCAATACAAACCATGGAGATATGGCTCACTATCTGATGGAGAGGCTACCAACAGTCAGAATTGACAGCAGACTAGGCAGATTACCAGTGTATTGAGGAGGTCATGAACTGTCTAAATTGTAAGAGTGAAATGATATGTGAAACTTGTGGAGAGTGTCTGGCAGGAATGATGCCATTCCTTGATATCCAGGTACTGCATTTTGGCAATGATGTTGCCATTTGTGTTCTCACTGCTGTCGTCATCTGTGGCGGCAGCTTCCAGCTGTGCCCACATGCTGCTTTAGTCCTGCAGGGGCCCACACTGCATCCTCACATTCTCTTTCATGGACAATTAAATGAAATAAATGAGTTCAGAAAAGCTACTGCATATAGAAATACAACTGTAAGAAAGGACAACAGAAGGAGGAGTCAAGTGGAAGACAATAGACAAGTGATGAGGTGGTATGAAAAGATGGCAGGGGTGCTGAAGGTCATGAAGGGAGGCTATGTGACCAGTGAAGTGTTGTGTCTGAAAACACAACTTTAAATCAGTTTTAATATAAATGCTTCAGTTATTGTTAATAATAAAAGTGACAACTATGTTTCTGCACAGTCACTTAACAACTGGACTATTAATTACAAATTACCCAAGTGTAGGCATTTTTTCCACTCAGTGCAGGCAAAAGTCAACGATGTACCCAGGTAGCCACAAACAGCATTTCCCTTGGAAAATTTACATAAGAAGTGATGCAATAGATGTTTCTCTTGTTTTTATTTTATTACTTCTGTCTTACTTTCTTCCTACCTACTAAAATTTTCTTCCTATGTAGCTATTATTATGATTTACTGAATCATTTAATATTTTAATAGTGAATCATTAGGGAATTAGTTGGAAAAGTAGACTATTATACAGAGAATTTTACACATCTTGAGGTACTGCAATAACTTCTTTGTCGCACAGGGGAGCCTTTATGTTGGTAATAAGAAAATAGTTATTAATCAAGTTAAATAGTCTCCTTCACATGCACACACTAATGCATGTATGTGAAATGTTTCTTGGTGACATTTGATTCATTACTCTATTTGCAGCATTTTTGTAGGTTAATTCTTCGAACAACTTGCAATATATTTATCAGTCACCATATTTCTTGTGCTGAAAGGGTTGTGCTAATTTCCGCCCCTTTAACTGTGGCTCAGTTCTTCTTAGTTGACTACTCTTCCTTTTGATCAAAAGGTGCTGAAAGATATTTCTGATGTTCATTGTATCCACTGGAATAACACACTGAGATAATGTTAAAACTATGTATTGCCTGTAACACAAATTCTAGGTGATGAACGATCGACTACATATACATGTAATCCAGTTGGAGGAGAATGAATGTCTATCTGAGACCGTATTTGTACAAAAATGTATTTCGACACCATTCGTTTTCTGGTGAGCATTTCTTCAATGTCACGGATGTGACATTTTCTCTGTGCCCTTCACCCAGAGCATCACAGAGAAGATGACTCCACAGAGTGGGTAGAAGCACCCTTTAATGACCTGCCTCACCGACAGCATGGGATTGGTACCACTCTGATCTGCACAGACCATGAAACACCTCCCGTAAGTGTGGTGTTTCCCCCTTGCTAACTGCCTTAACTTGCAAACATATTTCATCAACCAACAGAGAGGAGAGAAGTGGGCCACTTCATTCCCAGAACAACACATCACACTTCACCAACATGGACACACTCACACTCAAGTTTCTCCAGGCAAAGCGCCTCATTGATCACAACATTCCATACAGCTACCATACGGATAAACTACGTACAAGAACCCAGAAGAAACAGTAAAAATGGAACACCAAGATTGAAGTGCTCCAGTTAAATTTTCTGACTGCCTTTAATATGCTAAAGCAAGGTCAGTTTCTTTTGACAGGTTGTGCGGTAGGATGCTCACTTGCCAGGTTAAACTCCCACACCAATGCAAATTTGTGAATGGAGGGAACCTGTCCTACTCACAGTCCTGTGAACTTATAAAACATACAGAGGAAAAAGTCAGTGGGTGATTTATTTTTTTTTATTTTTATTTTTTTTTTGGACGCAAAAAGCAACTGGGGTCAAACATGCCAAAATCAAAACTATAGAACACAAATACAGAGACGAGTTTAATGATGGATGACAGTGGTAGTGCCACTTAGCAAATGACAATGGCTAAGGAGGCAGTGCCCAGTATGCAGCCGAGTTAAAATAATTTCCACTCAGCGGGAGGGCCAAGAGGAGTTTGTCCAAGGCACTGGGAGAGGCTTAATAAGCCAAAGCTTATTCTCATGAAGGAAGGAGCATTGGCGGTGCCAAAGGGACACCACCTCCTGACAGACGGCAATGCAGAGATCATCGGAAGAAATGTAGGTACAGGCGGGCTGAGGTACGAGGACTGCTGCCTTGGCAGCAGCGTCAGCAGCCTCATATCCTGGCAGACTGTCATCACCAGGGACACACAGAAACATCACACTGGCTCCACCAACAGTGAGCAATTGACAATTTTTCTTGACCTGCTGCACTAAGGGATGAGCAGTGTAAAGCGGACAGAGACTTTGGAAGGCACTGAGTGAGTCTGAGAACAGGACACAATTGGAAACGCTGTGTTACCGGATGTACTTTGTGGCCTGATACAAGACAAATGCTCAGCTGTAAATACTGAGGATATCAAAAAACACAGGTGCCAATGAGGAAGGCACACGCGACCCCGTGGTCAGTCTGAGAGCCATAGTGTATACAAAGGTACTGTTGCGAAGTTCCATGTTCAGGTCGTGACTTGGAGGCACTAGACCAAGGCTTGAGTAGTGTCCTTAGAAAGCAAATGAAGGCCAAGGTTAACATTGGCCACTTTGCGAAGAGAAGGTGGTGAAGGGGTGATCCCCACTGGGAAAGTTTCAGGCAGTGTGAAGCTAAGCCATCGTATCAAATGGCGAGAGTGGACTCCAGGAGGTAACAGAGAAGTGGGACAAGCCCCATACTGACAATCAAAGGAATCACTGAAGAAGGAGGCATAAAGGGGTGGCCATGCATGGCAGACAAATGGCATGCATACCTGCTGAGGAGAAAGTCACGGCAGTCAGACAGTGGTAGTTCAGCAGCTTCAGCGTACAGACACTCAACCGAGCTGGTGTAAAAAGCATCCATGGCCAAATGGATGCCATTATGGTGGATAGTTTTGAGATGTCATAAGAGGGATGGGTGTGCAGACACATAAACAAAGCACCCGTAGTCAAGTTTCGAAAGGACAAGGGACCGGTACAAACTGAGGTGGTGGTTTGATCGGCACCCTAGGAAGAAAATTGAGGACATGTAGGAGACTGAGGGACCGTGTACAGTGGTCTGCCAGGTAAGGCACATGGAGGACCAAGAGTGTTTCCTATAGAGCACGAGCTCCAGAAATTTTGTAGTTTCAACGAACGGAAGGGCAACAGGCCCAAGAGGTAGAGATGGTGGGAAAAACCATTTGCACTGGCAGAAATTCATACAAATGGTTTTGTCAATGCTCCAGGAGTAAAGATGATCAAGACAGCGCTGAAGACCCCACTCAGTGAGACAGGTCCATGGAAAAAAGCTATAGATGGCGAAATCGTCAACAAAAAAGAGAGCTGAAATAGCCTGGTGGGAGATAAGGTTAATGGCAATAGCAAACAGGACAACTCTCAGGACAGGTCCCTGAGGCACACCATTTTCCTGGATAAGGGTGTCCAAAAAGGTAGAAGTCAAATGCGCCTTGAAAACTCAGTCTTGGAAAAATGCCCAAAGAAAACAGGGCAGGCACAAACAGAAGCACCACGTGTAAAGAGTACGGAGGATGCCAGTTCTCCAGCAGGTGTGTCTTAGGCCTTCCCGAGATCGAAATACACGGCCACAGTCTGGGATTGCTGCAGAAAACCATTCATGACATGGGTGGACAGAATAACAAGATGGTCAACTGCAGAACACTGTGCCCGAAACCCACACTGTGCATTAGTTAGTAAATGGCGAGACTCGAGCCACCACACCAGCTGTGCATGAATTGAATGTTCCATCACATTGCAAACGCAGCTGGTAAGAGATGGGGTGGTAGATAGTGGAGGGTTTTTGTGCTTACCAGGCTTGGGCATAGGTACAGGTATGATGGTGGCTTCATGCTAGCATCCATGAAATGTGCCCTCTACCCAGATGTGGTTGTACATGTTAAGCAGAAAGTGCTTGTCCACAAGAGAAAGGTGCTGCAACATCTGAACATGGATGGCATGTGACCCTGGGCAGAGGATCAGTATGAGCTGAGAGCATGATCTAGCTCCCTAATATGAATGGTGGCATTGTAGCACTCAGGATTTGGAGGAGAGAAAGGTATCGCCTGAGGCGCCTCCGCATGTTTTCGATGGAGGAAGGCTGTATGATAGTGGGAAGAGCTCGAAACTTCCGCAAAATAGCGGCCCAAGGTGTTGGAGATAGCAATAGGGTCCACAATACCATCGTCTGCGACAGGCTGGCGGGAAATTGGGGAATAGATCTTGGTTCCAGAGAGTCATTATAGGTTGGCCCACACACGACAGAGGAAGGTGTATGTTTGTTTTGGTTTTAGGGCGCAAAACTGCTATGGTCATTAGCGCCCGGTCCGTGACTTAGGAAACAATAAGAACCGAAAATGGAAACCAGCAGAAATGGGAACGAAACTCAAAAAATTTGAGAAACTAAAAGCAGAAGAAAGGCTTAAAAATCCACTACAGAAAGGGGTTGGTGGTCCCCAAAAAAAGCTTCAAATGACTGACGTCATTTCAATGTCACTAATAGACTCGAGAACGCGATCGGCCGAGCGCGTATCATCTGCTAAAATTGACGATGTATCAGGCGAAAGCTGTAGACGGGCGCGTAACGGAGTAAAATAGGGGCACTCAATTAAAAGGTGTCTGTCTTACCGTCCACAGCTGAGAGCAGTGGGGACAGAGTGGGGGAGGATCGCCGCTTAAAAGATGTCGATGGCTAAAAAGACAGTGCCCTATCCGGAGTCTAGTTAAAATTACCTCCTCCCGACGACGCGTTCTGGAAGAAGAGGTCCAAGCATAAGGAAGAACTTTCACGTCCTGCAATTTATTATGGGGAAGTGTCGACCAATGTGCGTGCCATAAAAGAAGAAGTCGACGACATAAAACACTCCGTAGATCGGTCAAGGGAATCGACTGAATAGCTGGCCGAAGAAGAGAGACTGCAGCCTTGGCCGCTATATTGGCCGCCTCATTTCCACAGATACCAACGTGTCCCAGGAGGCAGAGGAACGCCACCGAGACGCCCCCCAGGTGGAGCAAGCGCAGACAGTCCTGAATCCGGTGGACCAGAGGGTGGACAGGGTAAAGAGCATGGAGACTGAGAAGAGAGCTGAGAGAATCTGAGCAGATAACATACTGTATCCGCTGATGGCGGCGGATGTAGTGGACTGCCTGGAGAAGAGCGTAAAGCTCCGCAGTATAAACCGAACACTGATCGGGAAGCAGAAATTGATTTGGGGTGTCGCCAACAATATAGGCACTCCCTACACCTAACGATGTTTTCGAGCCATCAGTGTAAATAAATGTGGCTTCCTTCATTTGTGTACAGAGAGCAGCAAATGCCCCACGATAAACAAGTGAAGGGGTACCATCCTTGGGAAATTGACAAACGTCACGGAGCAGGCAGATCCGGGGACGGAGCCAAGGCGGTGCTGTACGCCAAGTTGTCAAGAAGATTTTAGGAAAGCGAAAGGAAAGAGAATGGAGCAGTTGACGGAAGAGAACTCCCGGTGGTAGTAGGGAGAAGGGGCGGCCTGCATACTCTACATCCAAGGAGGCGTCGAAAAACATGTCATGGGCTGGATTAGCAGGCATGGAAGACAGATGGTTAGCATACCAACTCAGAAGGACTGCTCGCCGATTGGCCAGCGGAGGTTCAGCAGTCTCAGCATAAAGGCTTTCCACAGGGCTGGTGTAAAAAGCGCCAGACACTAAACGTAATCCATGGTGGTGGACAGAGTCGAGACGACGAAGAATAGACGGCCGAGCAGAGGAGTAGACTATGCTTCCATAGTCCAATTTCGAGCGCACTAAGGCGCGATAGAGGCGGAGAAGGACCACTCGGTCCGCTCCCCAGGAGGTACCATTCAGGACACGGAGGGTGTTGAGCGATCACAGACAGCGAGCCGAAAGATAGGAAACGTGGGAGGACCAACACAGTTTTCTGTCAAACATAAGACCCAAGAATTTAGCGACGTCCGAAAATGGAAGGTTGACAGGTCATAGATGTAAGGAGGGTGGAAGAACTACTCCGTACGACGCCAAAAATTGACACAAACGGTCTTATTGGGAGAAAAATGGAAGCCTGTTTCGATGCTCCATGAGTGGAGGCGATCGAAACATCCTTGAAGATGTCGTTCAAGAAGGCTGGTCCGTTGAGAGCTGTAGTAGATCGCAAAATCGTACACAAAGAGGTAGCCTGAGACATCGGGAAGGAGACAGTCCATAATTGGATTTATGGCAATGGCAAACAGTTCAACACTTAGCACGGAGCCCTGGGGTACCCCGTTTTCTTGGGGGAAAGTACGGGAGAGAGTAATGTTCACCCGCACTCTAAATGTGCGTTCTGCCATAAATTCGCGAAGAAATAGTGGCAGCCGACCTCGAAAGCACCAAGAGAACAGTGTGCGGAGGATGCCTGTCCTCCAACAGGTATCGTATGCTCTCTGCAGATCAAAAAATATTGCTACTGTTTGGCGTTTCCGGAGAAAATTGTTCATGAAATAAGTGGAGAGAGAAACAAGATGGTCAACTGCAGAACGATGCTTTCGGAAACCGCATTGGGCAGGTGTTAAAAGACTGTGGGACTCCAGCCACCAAGCTAAGCGGCAATTCACCTTACGCTCCAAAACCTTACATACACTACTCGTGAGAGAAATGGGGCGATAGCTGGAGGGGAGATGTTTGTCCTTTCCAGGTTTCGGAACAGGAACGACGATAGCTTCCCGCCATCGTCTGGGAAAAGTACTGTCGGTCCAAATTCGATTATAAATGACGCAGACTATGGGTTGATAAATACAGCAACATTTGTATGTGGATACCATCCGGTCCTGGGGCGGAGGAGCGAGAAGAAGAGGGTGCATGTTGGAGTTCCCGCATGGAGAAAACAGTATTATAGCTTTCGCGATTTTGAGAGAAGAAAGCAAGAGGCTGCACTTCCGCTGAACGTTTCTTCGGGAGGAATGCTGGCGGGTAATTTGAAGAGCTCGAAATCTCAGCAAAGTGTTTACCCAAGGAGTTAGTAATTGCGACGGGGTCAACTAACGTATCACGCGCGACAGTGTGCCCAGAGACCGAGGAGAAACTAGGCGCGCCAGATAACCGTCGAATTCGACTCCAAACTTCCGAGGAGGGAGTGAAGTTGTTTAATGACCTAGTAAAGAATTTCCAGCTTGCCTTCTTGCTATCGCGGATGATGCGACGGCATCGCGCACGGAACTGCTTATAGCGGATACAGTTGGCCAAAGTAGGACGGTGGCGGAAAATGCGAAGAGCACGTGGCCGCTCACGTATTGCATCACGGCATGCCTCGTTCCACCAAGGAACTGGGGGGCGCCGGGGCAATTCGGAGGTGCGTGGTATTGAACGTTCCGCAGCTGTAAGAATAACGTCGGTAATATGTGTGACCTCATCGTCGACGCTAGGAAAGTGACGGTCATCGAATGTCGCTAGAGACAAAAAAAAGTGTCCAATCGGCTTGGGCAAACTTCCAGCGTCGCGGGCGGATATATGGCAGTTGAGGCTGCAGTTTAAGGTCACATGGAACGAGATCACTCGAGTGTGTATCATCAAGGGCGAACCATTCGAAGCGCCGAGCTACCAGAACAGTACCGACCGTAAGGTCCAAATGAAATAAATTTGTCTTGGAGGCAGACAAAAATGTAGGGACCCCAGTGTTGAGGCAAACTAGATCCGCTTGGTGGAAGACGTCTAGCAATAGTGAGCCACGTGGACAAGGATGTGCAGATTCCCAAAGCGGGTGGTGGGCATTGAAGTCCCCAACCAGTAAATAGGGAGGTGTAAGCTGACCAAGAAAATGAAGGAGATCAGCTCGTGCCATTGGTGTGGACGATGGAATGTATACAGTAGAAAGAGAAAAGGTATATTCAGAAAGGGAAAGACGAACAGCGACAGCTTGGAAGGAGGTGGTTAAGGGGATTGGGTGATAACGGAGAGTATCATGGAGAAGAATCATGAGTCCACCATGGGCTGGAGTGCCTTCAACAGAGGGGAGATCAAATGGGACAGACTGAAAATGTGGGAGAACAAAGCGGTCATGGGGATGCAGCTTTGTTTCCTGAAGACAGAAGATGACCGGCGTGTAGGATCGTAAGAGGGTCGACAGTTCATCCCGATTGGCTCGAATGCCGCGGATATTCCAGTGGATAATGGACATAGGGTAAACAGAAAACGGAGGAATGTGACGAAGGTTGCCGTCAACTCAACGACTGCTCAGAGCTTGCGACGGACAGCATGGAATGGCATTCAGCCGAAGGCGGAAGATCCTGATCCATAGGTTGTTCAGGAGCAGCTCCTGCCACCAGCAATCGGCCGGTTGATCGGGTGCCAGCACTGCGCCTCGGCGACACAGAAGACGGCTGAGGGCGATTACCGCCAGGTGGTGCTGTAGATGGGACCCGCCTTGGCTGAGAAGGAGATGAACTGGGTTTCTTATTACCCTTCTTGGAAATATGATGTTTAGATGAAGGAGGAACCGATGGTTGTGGAGTTTGCGTACATAAAAAATCGTCACGAGTATGCTCTTTTTTCGAAGTCTTGGGGTCTGAGTTGTGGGCTCGAGATTTAGCAGAACCCGATGAAGGCTGAGCCATAGAGTGGGCAGGCGAAAGTGGTGAGGTTGAACGGGCGATCTTTGCGCTGGCCGTTCTGACGACGGTGGTACTAAAGGTGAGGTCGCAAGTCGGCGTGGCCGCCTCCTTTGTTGGCCGAGGAGAAGCAAGGACAGTGCTGTATTTTCCTGTCTGAGGCATGGCGGGCTGTCCACTGGCGAATAATTTTCGAGCAGCAAAGGTCGACATCTTTTCCTTCACTCTTATTTCCTGGATGAGCTTTTCGTCTTTAAAAATGGGGCAATCTCGAGAGGAAGCAGCGTGGTCACCCATACAGTTGATGCAGCGAGGGGATGGAGGTGGACAAGCACCCTCATGGGCATCCTTGCCACACGTAACACATTTGGCCATATTGGAACAGGACTGGCTGGTGTGATTGAACCGCTGACACCGATAGCAACGCTTAGGGTTTGGAACGTAAGGGTGAACAGAAATTATCTCATAGCCTGCTTTGATTTTCGATGGGAGTTGAACTTTGTCAAATGTCAAGAAGACAGTGCGGGTTGGAATGATGTTCGTGTCAACCCTTTTCATAACTCTATGTACAGCAGTTACGCCCCGGTCAGAAAGGTAGTGCTGAATTTCGTCGTCAGACAATCCATCAAGGGATAAAGTGCGGTGCGCTTCAACCCGGACAGGGAAGGTGTGGAGCAGTGAAGTATGCAGCAATTTTTGTGCCTGGAGGGCACTGACTGTTTCTAACAACAAGGTGCCATTCCGTAATCTGGAACAAGACTTTACAGGACCTGCAATTGCGTCGACACCTTTCTGAATAACGAAAGGGTTGACCGTGGAGAAGTCGTGACCTTCGTCAGACCGAGAAACAACAAGGAACTGTGGCAACGATGGAAGAACTGTCTGTGGCTGAGACTCAGTGAACTTACGGTTGTGAGCGGACATAGTGGAAGGGGAGGAAACCATTGCGGAAGAATCCCCCCTGATTACCGGCGTCTCCGATGGAGCGCTCCTCCCCTGTGGGGGCCCTCTCTGCGGGCACTCCCACCTTAGGTGATTGTTCACACCTCAGGTCACACCTCCCGTCAAACGGACGGAGGGACCAATCAGCATTTTCAGAAGGTATCAGCTCGGGTAATCACATCTCCCTGGGCTTGGCCGTTACCAGGGGGTACGTACGTGTCCTACCTGTCTACCCAGGGTGGGGAGTTACGCGTTACCTTGTCACCGGCTACGCATGGAAATGCGTGGGTCGGCCTTCAGACATGCACAGGGAGGGAAAAAGAGAAAGGGAAGGGAAAGAAGAGGGGTCTCAAACGCCGCAGCGGAGAAAAGGGCAAAGAGAAGATTTAAGGAAAAGAGAAGGACGAAGACTTGCAAGTGGAGAAAGCAAAGAATTTCTTACTGTTTCGAGCGTCCGGCTCCGGAAGTAGGCACAAACCATACTCCCAGAGGGGGAGAAAGGGAAGGAAGGAGGCAGAGGTGAGGGGGGGGGAGCGAAGATGGGGGATGGGGAAGGATGCGGAAAGGGGAGGTATGCAGCCTGGAAAGGAAGGAAGGCCACATTAGCTCGGGGTCCCGTGCTCGCTACGCACATATCCACAAAAGAGTTGTGTACCCCCTGGGGGGGAGAGGAAGGTGTAGAAGTGTTAAAAGAACTAGTGAATGAAATCCAGCCAGCTCTTTTGCTACCCCGAATACCGTGATAACACTTTGCGTGCATCTGTTCATAATGAACGCACTTTGCCAGCTTAGGGTGGTGGTTAAAAAAGCGGAGAGCATGTCCACATGCATGAATTGCATCGCAGCATGTCTCAGTCCACCAAGGGACTGGGACATGAAGTGGTATAGAGTAAGTGTGAGGTATGGAACGTTCTACAGTTGGGGAAATCTTGTTCTTCATAGGTCGCCAGGGAGGAGTAAAGCTGCCTGTCAGCCTTATGAAGCTACCATTTAGGGGTGCACACAGATGGTGTAGGAGTCAGCAAATGGATAGCACATGGGAAAAGGTCACTCGAGTAGGTGTCAGAAAGACCGGAGCACTCAAGGTGATGGGCAAGATGGGCAGTGCAGAAAGATAGGTAGAAATGGGAATAGGTGTGTGAGGAGTCTGAGAGGAAAGTGGGTGCTCCGGCGTTAAGGCAGAAGAGGTTAAATTGGTCAAGAAGGTCAGCCAAGAGGGCTCCTCTCTGACAGGTCCTGGGAGAACCCCAAAGGGGATGATGCACATTAAAGTCACCAAGTAGGAAAAATGGGGGAGGTAGCTGTCCAGTAAGCTGAAGGATGTCTGCCCTGGTGACAGCGGATGATGGAGGGACAAGTATGGTACAGAGGGAAAAAGTCAGGTGGGGAAGGAAAAGGTGAAATGCAACAGCTTGAAGATTGGTAGTCAGGGAGATGGGTTGACTATGAATGTCATCCTGTATGAGCTGCATAATACCTCCATCAGACGGAAAGACAACCTCAGAGGGAATCAGAAAGAAATGTGAAAGCTCATAGAGGTTGTGAGGGAGCAATTTCGTTTCCTGAAGGCTGATTACAAGAGGATGCTGTGATATTAATAGCAGTCATAAATCCTCTTTGTGGGACTGAAGGTTGCAAACATTCCATTAGGGGACAGTCATGATGAGGAAGAGATGTAGGGGCGTCACCTCGGCAGCTGCCGAGTAACAGCTGGGAAAGAGGCGCTACTACATGGCACAGAAGCAGGAGCGTCCTGCTG
Source organism: Schistocerca americana (assembly GCF_021461395.2). Classification (NCBI taxonomy): domain Eukaryota; kingdom Metazoa; phylum Arthropoda; class Insecta; order Orthoptera; family Acrididae; genus Schistocerca; species Schistocerca americana. The sequence continues at coordinate 67,657,878 of NC_060121.1, forward strand.
CATGGGGTCCACAGAAGCATTGGCTTACTTGTGTGGTTGGTCTGTGGAGTCCAATGCTAAAAAAGTGGTTGTTGGTGCTTCCCGGCGACACGGAGGCTCGCTGAGCTAAGGTATCACATGCTGACACCATCAAAGACGATATCCAAGGTGGCAAAGGAGAATACCATTTGCCTTTGGTGGACTTCTTCAAGCCTTTCCAGTTAGATGAAGACTCGCATTGTGTTTGGCTGGAGAGACAGAGGAAGTCTTCAGGAGAGTACACCTTCTGTCCTTTCTGGCCTACCAGTTGTGTAGCTGGTGGTTTTGCCCCTTGAGGCTAGAGTTTGACGGCTTGTTGCACAGCTGGACAGGGAGATGGTGTTATTACCTTGACACTGGGCGATTTCACAACCTCAGAGTTGAATTGGAGGTCACATGTCTGCGTGACCACGTCTTTCACGGAGCGAGGTGTAACAAGAACAGAACTATATGTGCCACACAGGAGAATGCAGGGTTTGCGTTTAGCCAGTAACTGGATAAGGCACCTTTTCCTCTACCCAGATCTCTTGAACAGCATACTCATCAAGATACACTGGACACTCCCAAGAGGCGGCGGTGTGGCCATCATTGTAGTTGATACAGCAGGGAGGAGGAGATGGACAGTTGCCCTCATGTGCATCTCTACCACAGGTGACACATTTGGCTGAGTGTCAACAAGACATTCTAGAGTGGTTGAAACAATGACACTGGTAGCAGCACATTGGGTTCAGAACACATGGCTGGACAATGATAATTTCATAGCCTGCTTTGAGCTTGGATGGAAGCACCACTCTATCAAAGGTGAGAAAGAGAGTGTGGCTGGGCACTAAGGACAATGTATCTTTTTCATTACACAATGGACGGCATTGGCACCCTGATCAGAGAGATAAGATTGGATTTTGGCTTCAGTTAGACTGTCGAGCAGCCCAGTGTAAATTACACCACGGGAAGAATTCAAAGTTCTATGGGCCTCGACACAAACAGGGTAACTGTGGAGAAGTGAGGCAGCAAGCAGCTGTTGTGCTTGGGAATCAGCAGTGATCTCCAAAATCAAAGTGCCATTCCATAAAAGAGAGCAGGATTTCAGAGGGCCAGCAATTGCATCTACACCTTTCTGAATAATAAAGAGATTTATCACGGTGAAGGACTAACAGTCTTCAGTGTTGTCCCGGGGCTGGGAATCACATGTTACCCAGTCACCTGTTACATGTAAGGAAGGAAGGAAGGAAGGAAGGAAGGAAGGAGGGAAGGAGAGAAGGTGGTCAAATTTCTGCCAAGCCTCAGTATAGGAAACAATCCAACAACTTATACTCTTATCTCCTTTTCTTTCTTGTAAGCTGGGGAATTGGGTGGGTGTGCAGACTGGTGCTCATGACAACATGCACAGCTGGTGGAACACAGGCTCCCCTCATTAGGTGGGTATCCTCAGTCACCACTTGGAGGATGTGCTGTACATCAAGAACATATGTGCCCAGAACGCAAACATGCAAAGGACTTCAAGGGTGGGGAATGTACGGCTTCATATCACCTATCTTATTTTATTATGATGATCTTTTGTCCCTATGTATATGGGGGTTGACAAAACATTTTTCTATTTGTAGGAGTCAGTCAGTGATTGTAATTTCATGAAAGATGTCACTGCAATCAATAGTCTCCTTTTTTGGTTGGTATCCCAGTTCGTGTATCTTATCCATGACACACACACTGCTTTTTGTGGTAATTCTCAACAAGCTGCCCTTTTCAGTTTTTCATTAGCCTCTGTAATTTCTGTCCAATAAGGGTCCCTTATTACAAAGCAATATTCCAGTAGAGAATGGACAAGTGTTGTGTAGGCAGTGTTTTTAGTCAACCTGTTGCATCTTCTCAGTGTTCGGCCAGTGAAACACAGCCTGCTTCACCTTCCCACAAAATTTCATGTCTAACAGTTACAATTTAATTTTGTTAGTAATTGTAATCCCTAAGTACCTTTTCTGAACTTTTTGTTGTTTTCATCCTGCACATCAACACATTGCTTGAATAACAAGTTATCAGAATATACAGTTTGACTGTGAAAACTTTGTAACCTGCTTTGATCTCTGATGGAAGCACCACTCTACCCAAGGTGAGAAAATGAGTGCATGTGGGCACTAAAGAGACATCTACTTTTCTTGTCACCCAATGGACTGCAATGACACCCTTATCAGAGAGGTGCATTTGGATTTCTGCCTCAGTCAGACCATCGAGCAACCAAGTGTAAATAACAACATGGGAGGAATGCAATGTTCAATGGGCCTTGACATGAATAGGACAGCCATCGAGCGAAGCTGCAAGCAGTTCATGTGCTCGAGTATCAGAAGTAGTTTCCAAAAGCAAAATGCCACTGCATAAATGAGAGCAGGATTTCACAGGACCGGCAACTGCATTAACACCTTTCTGAATAACAAACATATTTAACGTAGCGAAGGACTGACCATCTTCAGTACACGAATCCACGAGGAACCATAGTGCATCTGGGAGGGTCTTTGAATCATTAGCCTCCTTCCATTTATGTTTCACATCCGTTGACTGTGAAGATGATTGGCTCACTGTCAGAAAATCCCCTGTGATTGCCAGCATCTCTGATGGTGCACTCTTCCTAATGGGAGCCCCTTGGGAAGGGGTTCATACCTCAGGTCACACCTCCCAAACACCGCACAGAGGGACAAATCAGCAATTTGGGAAGGTAGCAGCTCAGGCAGTCACCCCTCCTCCGGCCTGGCCTGTTCCAGGGTTACGTGCGGACCCTACCTGTCGACCTGGGGCTGTGAATTACGCGTTACCCCATCACCTGTTATGCATCAGATGCATGGGCCAGCCTTCAGGAGCACACAGGGAAGAAAAAGAAGATGAAGATGAAGAAGAAGAAGAAGATCCTCAAATGCCGAAGTTGGGGACAGATAGGAGGTGGTCAACAAAGAAAAACAAAAGAACAAAAAACAGTGCAGAGTATTCTTATTATGGCTGCTGAAATTGCAGAATACATTTCTAAAACAGCCCAGACATGTCACCCAAGAGACAGAAATAAGAACTGCTAGAGGATAGATATGATGCATGGAAGGTAAAAGATGCTGCAAAAGCTGGGGCCCTGTCGCAGCCAAGCACAAACCCACCAAAGAGTGGCCAGCCACCTGGGATGGATAAATGTAAAATGCAGTCAACAGCTAATGCGTCAATTGCTAAAATGGCTGATAACTCAGATGGAAAACATACATTGGAATTGAAGTGGTTAAAAGAAAGGGGATTCGGTCCTAAAATGGCGAACTGTCAATGGTTGATGACAACGACAGAATGTGGTGAGGGTTCTCCAATTAACAAAAGGTGATGGCTAAAACAACAGTGCCCTACATGGAACGTAGCTAAAATCATCTCTCAGAAAGGGCCAAGAGGAGGTCTGCCAAGCCACTGGGAGAGGTTTTTTCACCTGGACCTTTTTGCCCCAAAGGGAAGATGAGAGGTGGTGCCAAAGCGATACCACCTTCTGACAGATGGCAACATGGAGATCATCAGTTTGGAAGAACTAGTGGGCCAAAGTAGGAGGACGGCAGCCTCAGCAGCAGCAGCAGCAGCCTCGTTTCCAGTCAGACGACGTGACCGAGGACCCACTAATTGTCACAGTGGCTCCCTCGAGACTGAGGAACTGGAACCTTTCTTGGACCTGTTGTGCTAAAGGCTGAACTGTATACAACACACACAAGCTCGGAAGGGCACAGAGAGAACCTGAACAGATGACACAATTGAAAAGCCTGTGTCGCCAGATGTACAGCTTGACCTGATACATTGCAAAGAGCTGTGCTGTAAATACTAAGCAGTACTTTGGAAGCCAATACCAAAAATCTTCAGTGACAATGATGAAGGCACACCTGAACAACAGTCAGTCTGAGAGCCATTGTGTACACACATTTACTTTCACTAATTTCCCAGTGATGTTCAAGAAACTTACATCAATAGATAGAATTTGGGTCAGGTTCTTTAGGAAGCCAATGAAGTCCAAGGTGAACATGGGCTGCCATACAAAGTGAAGGTGGTGAATGGTTCACACCAATCAGGAAAGTGGAGGATAGCATGAACTTAAGCTGTCAGAGCAATAGCCAAAAGTGAACTGCGGGAGGTAACAGAAGAGAGACACTCCCCAAACTGGCAGTCAAAGGAGTCATTGAAGGAGGCATAGGAAGAGTGGCCGAGCACAGCAAACAAATAGCATGTGTAGCTGCTGACTGGAAGATCATGCCAGTATGACCGCAGTAGTTTGGCAGCTTCTGCATAGGTACTTTCAACCAGGCTAGTTTAAAACGTGTCAGCGACTAAACGGATTCCGTGATGGTGGATTGTATTTCGATGGTGTAAGGTCACAAGTCTGCATGGACATTTCATCTGTGGTGCGAGGCATTGCAAGAATGGTACTGTAAGTGCCAGATGGTAAATCACAGGGCTTTTGACTAGCCAACAGCCTCTGAGCAACATGGTAAGGTACTTTTTCCTTCAGGTGGATTTCCTGGACATTCTGCTCATCAAGAGGCACAGGACATTCTTGTGATGAGGTGTCATGGTCTCCATTACAATTTATACAGTGGGGAGGAAGAGGTGGGCAATCATCCCCATGAGCATCCCTACTACAAGTAACACATTTTACAGTGTTTTTACAGGACATTAGAGTGTTATTTTAATATTGACACTAGTAGCAAAGTATCACATTTGAAATGTATGGTCGGACTGTAATAACTTCATAACCTGCTTTGATCTTTGATGGAAGCACAACTTGATAAAAAGTGTATAGGAGTAAGATGGCATTAACCATTTACATTACCCAATGCACTGCAGTGATGACCTGATCAGAGAGGTCTGTATGGATTTCTCCCTCGGTCAGACCATAACGCATCCAAGTGTAAATAACAAAACAAGAAGAATTTTGTGTTTGATGGTCCTCAACATGAACAGTATAACTATGGTGGGGAGAAGCTTTATGTAGTTGTTGGGCTTTAAAATAATTATTGGTTTCAAAAAAACAAAATCTCATTACGTAGACAAAATCAAGATTTCACTGGGTCTGCAATTACATCAACACCTTTCTGAATAATGAATGGATTAACTGTAGCAAAAGAATGACCATATTCGGTACATGATATCATGAGATACCAAATTGCAACTCTGAGTGCCTGATTCTTCAGCCTCATACCATTTATGTTTCATTGAATGAGACTGAGATGAAGGTAAGTGGCCCACTGCGAAAAAATTGCCAATGACTGCCAGGGTCTCTGATGGCAAGCTACTTCCAACCAAGCACAATAAGCCAGATGGTTCTGTGCCTCATGTCCACTTTCATGGAAGTTGCAACTAATTAATCTCGTCATTCAGATCTATTTTGAAGTCAGTCTCCTTGATTGACAAATTTTCTCATAAATTCTGACCTCAGACTGGAGGGTAGTATAGGTAAATTGAGATAAGGGAGTATAAGACTCAAATTTAGTCAGAAATGACTCAAAATTAGTCAGAAACTACTCAATCTGTGCATCCAGTCTTAAAAACCTTTTAAATGAGCTGTCAGCAAGAGGCAGCTAAGACTCTTAGCAATTTCAATAGTTACCTTAAGTTCTGATTTTACTTACTTGTGTTCCTACTTCCTTCACACATTATTAAACAGCCCTTAATATTTTCTGAGCCCAGACTCTCACCATTTTATTTTCCATTCACCAAACAGTGCAAAACATCTGTGGGAAAACAAATGTGATTGTAATATTGTTGAAATCAACAAGGCAGGATGGAATATTTTTAAATAAACCATGTAAAGCTCTTACACATTAGTACAACCCATCTAAGTCAGCATGCACCAAATGTAAGCCCCATATCCTGAAGTCCATTAACGCAGGATCCTCTGGATTACCCTAGACTTTGAGCTTGCTCTTTAACTCTCTTGGGAATGTCATTAGGTCCATCCACAGACACCTAACAACTCGTCTTTTCACTTTTACCTTAGACTAGCATTCACCTGCCTCAAATCCGACATTCTTTTACTGCACTTTTTTTTCCAAAACACTGAAGTGAGGCAGCTGCTCTGAATCTGGCCCAACACTAATCCAAAAATGGACAAATAGATCAAACTCAGTCGCTACCATCTTACAGGCAGCAACAGTATCCTACAGTTGTTTGATTAAAAATGGCTCAGTTTGAACACAATACTGTAATTTACTTTTGATTTAAAGCTGCATTTTGGAGGCAATGTTACTGTCTGGGAACACAATTGGTAAGAGATAAACAAGGTTCCAATGTTCCAAGAAGACAGATGGTTCACAGCAGCTAGACACAAATGTATCTCTGCCTCCATCACAGCACCCTCTGCACATAATGTAGCATCGTCGGCCATTGGCCAAACGTTTCTGCAGTAGGTGCTCAATGTGATTGCCTCAGGGTAGAATAGTTACTAGAACACACCACAACTGTATGATACACTCCCTGCCTGCACAACAGCACTGAAAGACCTAAGTTGAAACGAAGCCCTTGGAGTAGACAACATTCCATTAGAACTACTGACAGCCTTGGGAGAGCCAGTCCTGACAAAACTCTACCATCTGGTGAGCAAAATGTATAGGACAGGCGAAATACCCTCAGACTTCAAGAACAATATAATAATACCAATCCCAAAGAAAGCAGGTGTTGACAGATGTGAAAATTACCGAACCATCAGTTTAATAAATCATGGTTACAAAATACTAATGCGAATTCTTTACAGGCGAATGGCAAAAATAGTAGAAGCCAACCTCGGAAAAGATCAGTTTCGATTCAGTAGAAATATTGGAACATGTGAGGCAATAGTGACCCTACGACTTATCATAGAAGCTAGATTAAGAAAAGGCAAACCTCCGTTATTAGCATTTGTAGAGAAAGCTTTTGACAATAATGACTGGAATACTCTCTTTCAAATTCTGAATGTGGAAGGGGTAAAATACAGGGAGGGAAAGGCTATTTACAAATTGTACGAAAACCAGATGGCAGTTATGAGAGTCAAGGGGCATGAAAGGGAAGCAGAGGTCGGGAAGTGAGTGAGACAGGGTCGTAGCCTGTCTCCGATGTTATTCAATCTATATTGAGCAAGCAGTAAAGGAAACAATAGAAAAATTCGGTGTAGGTATTAAAATCCATGGAGAAAAAATAAAAACTTCGAGGTTCGCCAGTGACATTGTAATTCTGTCAGAGACAGCAAAGGACCTGGGCGACCGCCTTAACAGAATGGACAATGTCTTGAAAGGAGGATATAAGATAAACATCAACAAAAGCAAAAAGGGTTATGAAATATAGTCGAATTAATTCAGGTGTTGCTGCCGGAATTAGATTAGGAAATGAGCCACTTAAAGTAGTAAAGGAGTGTTGCTATTTGGGGAGCTAAATAACTAACGATGGGCGAAGTAGACAGGACATAAAATGTAGACTGGCAAAGGCAAGGAAAGCGTTTCTGAAGAAGAGAAATTTGTTAACATCGAGTATAGATTTAAGTGACAGGAAGTGTTTCCTGAAAGTATTTGTATGGAGTGTAGCCATGTTGTTGTTGTTGTTGTTGTTGTTGTTGTGGTCTTCAGTCCTGAGACTGGTTTGATGCAGCTCTCCATGCTACTCTATCCTGTGCAAGCTTCTTCATCTCCCAGTACCTACTGCAACCTACAACCTTCTGAATCTGCTTAGTGTACTCATATCTTGGTCTCCCTCTACAATTTTTACCCTCCACGCTGCCCTTCAGTGCTAAATTTGTGATCCCTTGATGCCTCAAAACATGTCCTACCAACCGATTCCTTCTTCTAGTCAAGTTGTGCCACAAACTTCTCTTCTCCCCAATCCTATTCAATACCTCCTCATTAGTTACGTGATCTACCCACCTTATCTTCAGCATTCTTCTGTAGCACCAGATTTCGAAAGCTTCTGTTCTCTTCTTGTCCAAACTAGTTATCGTCCATGTTTCACCTACATACATGGCCACACTCCATACAAATACTTTCTGAAACGACTTCCTGACACTTAAATCTATACTCGATGTTAACAAATTTCTCTTCTTCAGAAACGATTTCCTTGCCATTGCCAGTCTACATTTTATATCCTCTCTTCTTCGAGCATCGTTAGTTATTTTACTCCCTAAATAGCAAAACTCCTTTACTACTTTAAGTGCCTCATTTCCTAATCTAATTCCCTCAGCATCACCCGATTTAATTTGACTACATTCCCTTATCCTCGTTTTCCTCTTGTTGATGTTCATCTTATATCTTCCTTTCAAGACACTGTCCATTCCGTTCAACTGCTCTTCCAAGTCCTTTGCTGTCTCTGACAGAATTACAATGTCATCGGCGAACCTCAAAGTTTTTACTTCTTCTCCATGAATTTTAATACCTACACCGAATTTTTCTTTTGTTTCCTTTATTGCTTGCTCAATATACAGATTGAATAACATCGGGGAGAGGCTACAACCCTGTCTCACTCCTTTCCCAACCACTGCTTCCCTTTCATGCCCCTCGACTCTTATAACTGCCATCTGGTTTCTGTACAAATTGTAAATAGCCTTTCCCTCCCTGTATTTTACCCCTGCCACCTTCAGAATTTGAAAGAGAGTATTCCAGTTAACATTGTCAAAAGCTTTCTCTAAGTCTACAAATGCTAGAAAGGTAGGTTTGCCTTTTCTTAATCTTTCTTCTAAGATAAGTCGTAAGGTTAGTATTGCCTCACGTGTTCCAACATTTCTACGGAATTCAAACTGATCTTCCCTGAGGTCCACTTCGACCAGTTTTTCCATTCGTCTGTGAAGAATTTGCGTTAGTATTTTGCAGCTGTGACTTATTAAACTGATAGTTCGGTAATTTTCACATCTGTCAACACCTGCTTTGTTTGGGATTGGAATTATTATATTCTTCTTGAAGTCTGAGGGTATTTCGCCTGTCTCAGACATCTTGCTCACCAGATAGTAGAGTTTTGTCATGACTGGCTCTCCCAAGGCCATCAGTAGTTCTAATATAATGTTGTCTACTCCCGGGGCCTTGTTTTGACTCTGGTCTTTCAGTGCTCTGTCAAACTCTTCACGCAGTATCATACCTCCCATTTCATCTTCATCTACATCCTCTTCCAATTCCATAATATTGTCCTCAAGTACATCGCCCTTGTATAAACCCCCTATATACTCTTTCCACCTTTCTGCCTTCCCTTCTTTGCTTAGAACTGGGTTGCCATCAGAGCTATTGATATTCGTACAAGTTGTTCTCTTGTCACCAAAGGTCTCTTTAATTTTCCTGTAGGCAGTATCTATCTTACCCCTAGTGAGACAAGCCTCTACATCCTTACATTTGTCCTCTAGCCATCCCTGCTTACCCATTTTGCACTTCCTCTCGATTTCATTTTTGATATGTTTGTATTCATTTTTGCCTGCTTCATTTACTGTATTTTTATATTTTCTCCTTTCATTAATTAATTTCAATATTTCTTCTGTTACCCAAGGATTTCTATTAGCCCTCGTCTTTGTACCTACTTGATCCTTTGCTGCCTTCACTACTTCATCCCTCAGAGCTACCCATTCTTCTTCCACTGTACTTCTTTCCCCCATTCCTGTCAATTGTTCCCTTACGCTCTCCCTGAAATTCTGTACAATCTCTGGTTCTTTCAGTTTATCCAGGTCCCATCTCCTTAAATTCCCACCTATTTGAAGCTTCTTCAGTTTTAATACACAGTTCATAACCAATAAATTGTGGTCAGAGTCCACATCTGCCCCCTGGATGTCTTACAATTTAAAACCTGGTTCCTAAATCTCTGTCTTACCATTATATAATCTATCTGATACCTTTTAGTATCTCCAGGATTCTTCCAGGTATACAACTTTCTTTTATGATGTATGGTAGTGAAACATGGACGATAAATAGTTTGGACAAGAAGAGAATAGAAGCTTTCGAAATGTGGTGCTACAGAAGAATGCTGAAGATTGGATGGGTAGTTCACATAACTAATGAGGCGGTATTGAATAGAATTGGTTGTATTACGTACAAGGAACATTAGTGTCATACAGTACCATTCTGCAGTGTACGATATGATGCAAATATGATATTCAGTTAACAAGAGCATGCCGCTATTACGAGGCAGCATGATTATTACGAGCCAAAGCACTTGTTTATGTATCCTGAAAATAATGTATGTTGTCGAAATAACTAAATACACAAGGTCCTATGTTGTGACACCGCCTTGTATTGAATGCGTGTACGTAGCAAATTCTCGCAAGTGTACGATATATTGTCGGTCATTCACCGCGTTCCATAGAGCCCACAAAGGAAACATGGGTTATCGGAAACTTCCGATCCCACCCGTCTGCTTCGGTCAATGACGTCACCAACATGGCGGAAACGACCATTCACAACAACTCCCATACCGCGACTATGACGTCATTACGTTAACATGTCAACAAACACAAAAATAGATCGAAAAACCATCAAACACATATTCCTTAAAAATATAGTGAAACTAACTGGAGAAGCGGGGGAAATAGGGGGTTTTTGGGCGAGGACAAACTAAAAATAAACACACGCCACTAAACCAAACGACAAAAACGATACAGTAAAATGACAACAACCTTCCCAAAATCAACTAAAAACAATATCCACTGGAATCGAACACTTCCCCTGAGTTATATAGGTCAACAGAAACTACCGAGACCAAATCATATAACCCAAAACTAAAACCACGCCCACAATCGTTACTACGTCAAAAAACACAACAAAACAATGAAAATAGAATCGAGCACTTCTCTTGACCTATATAGGTCAACAACAACTACCGATATCAGACTATAAATCTCAAAACTTTAGCCACCACTACACTTAACACTATCATAAAGACACCTAGAAAATCAAAATAGGATCGAATACTTCCCTTGACCTGTTATTCTTACGGCATCTCCACATATAGCCGTCACTGGTCCGAGATGCTGGAACTTTAGTAAGCCTCATTTCTCCACGACTTCATCCAAAAATCCGAATAGTTGAAGAAATTGTGTTAGAGACAACGCACTGTCCCCCATCATCGCCGACAACCGAAAACTGTTGACGTTGTCAGTCATATGCATACCTACCAAAGCCATAAACAAAGCAACTTACCAAAATTCACACACGACGAACAGAAAGAAACTACAATAACGTCAACATAACAAAACCAAAATCATTAACTCACTGAAAAATTTTCCGCTGAAAGCACAGTCACTACCGACACCACATACATGCAATACTACCACGCAACTGAAACCCATACGCCACATAACACGCTACCCATAAACACACCAACAGAGAGAAGCACCGACCGCAACAATACGCCCCCTATAAACACGACAAACATGCAAACTAAACCAAAAACATCACCTAACACACAACACATAAACACACCACCAGAGAGCACCATCGATCCCATGAAAACGACACCTACAAACACGCCGCTCTCACAAACTAAATTCCGCGTCGTCGTGACGTCACACACCACAACAGTCTTACGTCGCGGGTCAAAGCCGAAGGGTGGAATCGGACGCTTCCGTGGACCCACTTCGTTAACGAAAGCTAACCGATACACAGCTGGCAATCTTTCTACTCGGCCTACCAATTCCAGAGGTCGTCCAACATGTAACGAGTTACTGAACCGCCATGGAAACATGAATAATTCGATTTCTGTAAGAGATATCGTAAGAAACGTATACAACACGTAACTGTTACGTCATAGGGAGGTTTACCTTTCTCTGTAAGTCTAAACAGCAACCCGGCTGGATAAATTAGAAGTGAGGAACCCGGAATTGTGCAGATTAGAAGTTTCGAACCGCAATCGCTGAATACAACCCGCTAACTGAGGCGCCGCGGACACGTGATTAGGGGATGTGGCGTCACAAGAGCTGTTTAGCCAATACGCCCGCAGCTCACAACTTTTCAAAGCGCTCTACACACGTACCAACCGGCCGAGCGACAAATTGGATGTGTTTGGCGTTTAGACGGACAGAGCCCTCCTGCTCCTCCTCCCACCCATTCTCTGGAAAAGTGCAAAACATCCCCACCAACACCTGAGGTTTTGTGGACCTCCTACCACGCCGTGCGTCAGCGCCGGCACGGAGACCTGCCTCTGAACTAACAGAGTGCTCCATTGATTCGGGCTGAAACACGCCTCCTCTCTCTAGGACAGGTGCAGGACCCACCCGGGGCAGGCGATGAGTCGCACGGAGGTGAAGGTGTGGATGTTTTACCAAATAGACGCGCCTCCACTGACGGAACAGTTTCTGTCAACTTGCAGATTATGGGGCCCCTCATCATACAAGATACTTCCAGTCAGCGTTTGGTGTGGGAAAGGTTTCGATTATTTTTTTTTTTTTTTCTTTATTGTGATTTCATGCCCCTGCCCCATATGGGCAGGGGAGGGCTGTCAGCAGCACAATCCGCCGCTCTTCAGCCGAGTGACATGGTAACTAAAACAAGAATAAATTAATACATACATAAGGAGATAAAAAAGGGGAACATAAAACAGAATAAGGGAAGAAAATGGAGGTAAAAATACACTGTCATGTAGAAGTTCATTGGGTACAGTTAAAAAAGCCACCAGAAAGTTAAAAAAAACACAGTTGGCGATTCTTAAAACACAGAGAAGACACTGGATGCTCATGCACAGGTTAAAAGTTGGCCACAGTGTTAAAAACACTCCGAAACAACACACTTAAAACCCACTTGGAGCACACACGACGAAGAAGAAAACTACCAGGCGGGACCTGCCGAGGGAAAGGTCAGAGAGAATGGAAAAGGAGGGAAGAGCACGGGGCAGCTGGGGAAGTGGCGGGATGAAGAGAGGAGGGGCAACCGTGGGTTCACGAAGAGGCAGGAGACACATGGGGCGGAAGAGGAAAAGGGAAGACAGGGCAGGAGGGAGCGCAGAGACACTGAAAGAAGGCACAAGAGATGGACGGGGAGTAGGAGGGGAAATCCGCTCAGAAGGAGGGAGGGGGAGGAGAGGGAGCCCTGAGGAGGAGGCAGGAAGAGGGGGTTAGAGTTGGTAGGAAGGGTAGATGTCAGGGCGAAGCTCATCATCCGGGAGTGGTAGATGGTGGAAGTTGTGTTGGGAAAGGAGATGGAGGGTGTGGAGATGGAGAGAGGGAGGGACACAACGGTAAAGGCGCGGCAACTGGTTGGGAGTGGAGAAGGGAGACACCAGGGGGTGAGGGGGATCAAGGCGGCGGACAATATATAGTGTGCGGATGTGTTCAAGGAAAAGGAGAAGGTGAGGGAAGGGGATGAGGTCATAGAGGATGCGCGTGGGGGACGGAAGGCGGATGCGGAAGGCGAGGCGGAGTGCATGGCGTTCGAGGATTTGGAGGGCTTTATAGAACCGGGGAGGGGCGGAAATCCAAGCGATGCTGGCATAGCAAAGGATGGGGCGGATCACGGATTTGTAGGTGTGAAGGATGGTGGAAGGATGCAGACCCCACGTGCGGCCGGACAGGAGTTTTAGGAGACGGAGTCGATTGTGAGCTTTGTTTTGGATGGCAAGGAGATGGGGAGTCCAGGTGAGGTGGCGGTCGAGTGTGAGGCCAAGGTATTTGAGGGTAGGAGTTAGGTGGATAGGACGGCCGTAAATGGTGAGGTAGAAATCATGGAGGCGGAAGGAGTGGGTGGTGCGGCCTATGATGATCGCCTGGGTCTTGGAGGGATTAACACGGAGGAACCACTGGTCGCACCAAGCGGTGAAGTGGTCAAGGTGGGTTTGGAGGGTACGTTGGGACCGTTGAAGGGTAGGATAAAGGGCTAGGAAGGCGGTGTCATCAGCGAACTGGAGAAGATGAACAGGAGGGGGAGGTTTGGGCATATCAGCAGTGTACAGGAGTTAGAGGAGAGGGGAAAGGACAGAACCTTGGGGCACGCCGGCAGAGGGGTAGAAAGTACGGGAGTTGGAATTGTGGATAGTCACATAGGAGGGACGATGGGAGAGGAAGGAAGTAACGAGACGGACGAAGTTGATGGGGAGAGCATAGGTCTGGAGTTTGAAAAGGAGCCCGGGATGCCAGACACGGTCATAGGCGTTCTGGAGATCAAGGGAAAAAAGATAGCAGAGCGACGGGAGTTAAGTTGGAGGGAAAGAAGATGGGTAAGGTTAAGGAGCTGGTCGTCAGCAGAGAAGGAAGGCCGGAAGCCACATTGGGTAAGAGGAAGGAGGCGGTGCTGGTTAAGGTGGCGGTGGATACGGCGAGAGAGGATGGCCTCAAAGACCTTACTGAACATGGAGGTGAGGCAGATGGGACGATAGGAAGAGGTAGCAGATGGGGGTTTGTTAGGCTTAGGGAACAGCAGGACATGGGAAGTCTTCCACAGGTCAGGGTAAAATCCAGTGGAGAGGAGGACATTGTACAGGGTAGCAAGGACAGACAGGAAGGATGGGGGGGATTCCTTGAGGTGACGGTAGGTGATGCCATCATGACCAGGGGCGGTGTTTCGTTTGGAGCAGAGGACGAGTGTGATGTCTTGCATGGTGATGGGAGTGTTGATGTCGGAGGGGGGTAGCCGATCCAAGTACTGGAAGCTAGGGGCGAGTGGGACGACAGAGGTGTCAGTGGGGTCAAGGACAGTGGGGAAGAGGGAGTAATCAAAATGGGGATCGTCAGGAACGGAGAAGACCTCGGACAGGTGGGAAGCAAAATGGTTAGCCTTACTGAGGTTGTCAGGAAAGGGTCGATCGTCATGGAGGATGGGGTAGTGTGGGGTGGGATGGCTACCAGTAAGATGGTGGAAGGCTGACCAGTACTTGGATGAGTTGACAGGGAGGGTGGAGTTGAGGCATGTGCATGTCTGACGCCAGTCCCGGCGTTTCTTTGCTGTAAGGAGGTTCCGGATATGTCGCTGTAATTGCCGGTGGCGAGTGAGAGTATCCCGGTCACGAGTGCGGAGGAAGGAGCAGTAGAGCCTGCGGGATTCACGCAGAAGAAGGACGGCCTGTGGAGGAAGCGTAGGGCGGTGAGGCTGGATGAGTTTGGTAGGGACATGAGCCTCCACAGCATCAGTGATGGTCTTCTGAAGAAAGGAAGAGGCATGGGTGATGTCATCAGGGTGGTGGAAAGTGAGGGGGTGGCTTTCGACCTGTAAGGCAATGGATTCCCGGTAGGCATCCCAATTGGCACGGTGGTAGTCATGGACAGATTTTGGCGGGGCAGGAGGGTGGGTGGCTGCAGTGGCAGGACGGGTAGAGGAGATGGTGAGAAGGACAGGGAGATGGTCACTACCGACGGGATCGAGGACATCAACGGCAATGCGACCAAGGAGGTTGGGGGAAGCGAGGATAACATCGGGGGTGGAGTTACTTTCAGGACGGGTGTGCTGTGGGAGAGGAACAAGGTCACCATGGAGGGTGGCAAGGAACTGATGCCACCGCCGAAGGGTGGCAGGGTCACGGCTGTGGATGTTGAGGTCACCGGCGATCACATAGGTGAAGAAGGTACGGTCAACATGGGAAAAGAAGTCAAAGGGGAGAGGAGCTGCGGGGCGAATATAGATAGTGGCACAGGTGACGGTGAGGGAGGGAAAAAAGAGGCTGACGAGAAGGTGTTCGGTTGGGTCATTGAGGAGGGGTTGTGGCCGGACAGGGAGATGCCTGAGGTGGCCGATAGCGACCCCGCCTCGAGCTAGTGGAAGGGGATTGTCCGTGCGGTGAAGGAGATAAGGGGAGATGCGGACCACATGGTGGGGTTGGAGGAAGGTTTCAATAAGGATGAAGGAGTCAACCTGGTGCTGGGAGAGGGTATGCATGAAGAGGTATTGTTTGCAGGGAGGGAGCGAATGTTGAGGCAGAGGAGACGATACTGTTGACGAGCCATGGGGTTGGGTGTGGGAAGGGTGTGGGAAGGGGAGAGAGGGGCTTAAACGAGGGTGTCTAGGCGGGTGAAGGTAAAGTGGGCTTGGTTGTGGGAGTATGTAGCGTAGGTGTTTAAGTGGAAAACAGAGCAGGCAGCGAGGGAAATCTGCTGGAGTGTGTGGGGGCGCTGGAAGGGGTGGATGTTCTGCAGGACGACGGTGAGGAACCGGATGATGTCTTCTGCTGTAGGGGGAGGGCGGAGGGAATTGTTAGGGTGGATAGGTGGGTCAATGGGGCGAACAGGGACACTGAGTTCAGGGTTGGTGGGAGGGGGCTTGGCTTTGCATTTGGAGGAATAGGTGGGGTGAGGTTCATTGCAGGTGTTGCAGGATGGGGGGGGGGGAGGCGAGGTTGGGACACTGTTTGAGGAAGTGGGAGGCTTTACAATGGGGGCAGGTGGGTGGGTTCTTGCAGTTTTGGGTGAGGTGGTCATTGTACAGAAGACAACGCTGGCAGCGGTAGGATTGAGGCGGGGAACGGGACGGGTCAACAGGGTGGCGGCGGTTGAAAATCAGGGCTCCCTGCGTGAGGAGGTGGTCGATGGAGGAGGCAGACTCTGTAAAGATACGCATGAGGAAAGTAGGGCCAGAGGAGTTGTAAATACGGTGGGCAGAGCGGACTTCCAGGGAGGGGTGGGCATTCAGTTCCGCCAACACCTCAGCCTCCGTGACCACAGGGCTGAGTTTTGTGATGACGGCAGTGAGGGTCGGCGGACGACGAGGCGGTTGGGGCTGACAAGGAGAGGAGGATGGAAGGAATGGGGTGAGGGATGCGTGGGGCCCAAAGGTGATGCGGGGAAGGCGCCGGAGGAGATCAGTATGGAAGGACGGAGAGGGAGACTTGATGAGGACAGATTCTCTGCGGGGGATAAGTTGGGTGATGGGTGCACTGGGGATGTACTTCCGGATTTCAAGGGTGAGGGTGCGGGCATCCAGGAATTTCGGATCAGGGTTGGCTAGGACAAAGGTATACAGGGAGGGGGCTGGAGAGGAGGGAGGTGGGGTGGTATCCATAGCGGGGTCAGTGGGAGGTGGGGCGGGCAGTGGCTTTTTGGAGGAAGGAGTAGAGGAGAGGTCGCCACTGGGCCGTTTGGAAGATTTTTTGGCGGGTGTTGCCTGGGAGGAGGGATGAGGGACTGGATAGATGGGGAGGTGGTGGGAGGCAGGGCCCTCCTGTGAGGCAGTAGCACTGGATGAGAAGGTAGGGCGCTCTGTGGCGGCGACTGTGGCGCGGCGGGCGGAGACTCTGGCAGGGGAAGCAGCGGTAGTCGCAGGGGGGAGAGGGGGAAAGTCGTCTCGGCGGGCGACAGGAGGGGGAGGGGGGTTGGGAGCAGGGACAGAGGCAGGAGCGGGAGAAGTAGCAGGGGCAGTAGCAGGGGTAGGAGCAGGAGTGACGTACAGGTGGGGATACATCGATGGACAGGAGATAGATGGGGAGGAGACTGTGAGTAGGGGAGGTGCATGAGACGGGTGAATCCCAGAGGAAGCACTCCATGACGTGACAGTGGGGGCAGGTGAAGGAGAGGTGTAGATGATGGTGGTAGTTGGGGCGTCCATGATCGCAGGCGGCAGCGAACACCGAGAGACGGCGGCAGCGGCGAGCATCGAGAGACGGCGGCAGAAGAAGCGGCGAGCACCAAGAGGCGGCGGCAGCGGAGGCGGCGGCGGAAGAAGCGGCGACCAGGTGGCTGCGGCAGAAGAGGAAGCGGCGAGCACCGACAGACGGCGACCAAGCGGCGGCGGCGGCGGCGGCGGCGAACAGACGACGACGACGGCGGCGGCGGCGGGCAGCAGTGACGGCGTGCAGACGGGCAACAACGCGACAAGCACGGTTGGGGCTGTTCCACGTCGAAGATACACCCTGAGAGTAGCCCAGGCAGTGCGAGTCCTCGATGAGGAAGTGAGGGAATCCAACCCTCGAATGAAAGGCCTCTTTTTTTTTTTTTTTTTCTTTATTGAATTTCAATTCCCCCCAAAGGGGGCGGGCTGGCAGCAGCTTAGGACGCCGCTCTGCAGCCTACAGATTTTCTGACAAAGAGCAGGAGAATAAATAATAATAAAAAACAGGCGATAAAATCGGGGACTTAGTGGGTAACAAGGTGAAAAGAAAATGGGGAAATTAAAACAAGCAACAGAGGGATGATGAAGCGAATAAAAATACATACGGAGCAGACAGGGAAAACAACAGACAGTTAAAAAGAACACGGCGACAGTCTGGATTCTGTTCGCAAAGTATATAAAATTCACACCCAGCGACAGCACGGTTTCTGTTCGCAACACAACACTGAATAGGCACTAGAACACAGCACGAAAAAGTCGGCAAAGGTGACACCACAGTCGAGAGCAGGTGGGGGGAAACTGGACAGGAGATGGGAAAACAAAAAGGGGGGAAAGGAGAGTAAAAGCGAAAGGGGGGGGGGGGGGGGAACCGGGAAAGGAGCTGATGGAGGATGAGGACCCATAAGAGGGGTAGGGGGCAGACGCGACAGGGAGGGGGGTAGGCAGAGGAGGGGAATACAAAAGGACTGGGGGGGAGAAGGGAGGTAGGGAGAGCCGTAGTGGGGAGGAAACAGGACGGAAGGGGGGGGAAGAGGGAGCCCAGGGAAAGGACAGAGGAAAGGAGGGGGAGGGAGGATCAGAGTTGATAGGAAGGATAAATGGAGGGAGAGAGGGCATCATCCGGGAGGGGGAGCTGACGGAAGCCACCTTGGGAAAGGAGATGGAGGGTGTAGAGATGGAGGGTAGGGGGGACACAACGGTGAAGACGTGGCAGGGGGCAAGGATGGGAGAGGAGAGGAGCAACCAGGGGGTGAGGGGGTTCAAGACGGCGGGAGGTGTAGAGGATGCGGATATGTTCGAGGAAGAGGAGCAGATGGGGGAAAGGAATGAGATCATAGAGGATCCGCGTGGGGGACGGGAGGCGGATACGGAAGGCGAGGCGGAGTGCATGACGCTCAAGGATCTGGAGGGACTGATAGAATTTGGGGGGGGGGCAGATATCCAGGCAGGACTGGCATAACAGAGGATGGGACGGATTAAGGATTTGTAGGTGTGGAGGATGGTGGAGGGGTGCAACCCCCATGTCCGGCCAGAGAGGAGTTTGAGGGTGCGGAGGTGGTTGTGGGCTTTGGATTGGATGGAGCGGAGATGAGGGATCCAGGTGAGGTGACGGTCAATGGTGAGGCCAAGGTAGGTGAGGGTGGGGGTGAGACGGACAGGACGCGCGCAGACAGTAAGGGAGAAATCCAGGAGCCGGAAGGAGCGAGTGGTACGACCTACGATGATTGCCTGGGTCTTGCAAGGATTTAGTTTCAGGAGCCATTGGTTACACCATGCAGCAAAAAGGTCAAGGTGATTCTGGAGAAGGCGTTGGGACCGTTGGAGGGTAGGAGCGAGGGCGAGGAATGCGGTGTCATCAGCATATTGCAAGAGGTGCACTGGAGGGGGGGGTTGGGGCATATCGGCCGTGTACAGGAGGTAGAGGAGAGGGGAGAGGACAGAGCCCTGGGGCACACCGGCAGAGGGGTAGAAGGTGCGGGAATTGGCATGATGGATGGTAACGTAGGAGGGGCGGCGGGAGAGGAAGGAGGCCACCAGACGGATGTAGTTGATAGGAAGGGCGTAGGTTTGGAGTTTAAACAGGAGACCGGTATGCCAGACACGGTCGTAGGCCTTTTCAAGGTCAAGTGAGACAAAAATGGCGGAGCGACGGGAGTTAAGCTGGAGGGAGAGGAGATGAGTGAGGCGGAGGAGTTGGTCATCAGCAGAGAAGGAAGGTCGAAAGCCACATTGGGTGTTTGGGAGGAGGTGGTTTTGTTGGAGGTGGAGATGGATGCGCCGGGAAAGGATGGATTCCAAGAGCTTGCTGAACACCGACGTGAGACAGATAGGACGATAGGAAGAGGCATCAGATGGAGGCTTATTGGGTTTGGAGAACATCAGGATACGGGAGGTTTTCCACAGGTCGGGATAGAAGCCAGTGGCAAGGATGACATTGTAGAGGGAGGCAAGGAGGGAAAGGAAGGAGGGAGGGCAGTGCTTGAGGTGGCGGTAGGTAACGCAGTCGTGGCCGGGAGCAGTGTTGCGTTTAGTGGGGAGTGTGAGGCTGATGTCCTGTGTAGTGATGGGAGTTTTAAGGGCAGATGGTGGGGTGTGGCCCAAGTACTGGAAGCTAGGAGCAAGGGGAGGAACAGAGGTATCCGTACGGTCCATGACATCAGGGAAGAGGGAATAATCAAAGTGGGGATCATCTGGGATGGAAAAAACATCAGAGAGGTGGGAGGCAAAGTGGTTGGCCTTACTGAGGTTGTCAGGAAAGGGACTGTCATTAAGGAGGAGAGGGTACTGGGGGGTGGGGTGGTTCCCAGTAAGGCGGTGGAAAGCAGACCAATACTTGGAAGAGTTGATGGGGAGCGTGGTGTTGAGGTGTGTACATGTCTGGCGCCAGGCTCGGCGTTTCTTCGCAACAAGCAGGTTGCAGATGTGTCGCTGTAATTGCCGGTGGCGGGTAAGTGTATCCCGGTCACGAGTGCGGAGAAAACAGCGGTAGAGGCGGCGGGACTCCCGAAGGAGAAGGACGGCCTGTGGAGGCAGGGCAGGGCGGTGAGGGTGGATGGCTTTGGTGGGGATATGGGTGGCGACGGCGTCAGACAAGGTCTGGTGCAGGAAGGCAGCAGTGCGAGAGATGTCATCAGGAGACTGGAGGGTAAGGTCGTGGCTGTCAACCTGGGTGTGAATGGAATCCCGGTAGGCATCCCAGTTGGCACGGGAGTAATCATGGACAAGTTTAGGAGGGACGTCAGGGCGAGGAGTGTGGCGGGGATGGCGACCGTTAGAGATAGTGAGGAGGACAGGAGCATGGTCACTGCCAATGAGGTCAAGGACATCCGCGGTGATGCGCCCAAGAAGGTTGGGAGAGGCAAGGACTACATCAGGAGTGGTGTTGGATTCGGGCCGGGTGTGCTGGGGCAGGGGAACCAGGTCTCCCTGGAGAGTGGTGAGAAACTGATGCCACCGCCGGAGGTCGGCAGGATCACGGCTGTGGATATTGAGGTCGGCGGCAATCACGTAGGTGGAGAAGGTGCGGTCAATGTGGGCCAGGAAATCGTACGGGATGGGGGTGCGAGGGCGGACATAAATGGTGGCACAGGTGACGGTAAGGGCGGAGAAGAAGAGGCTGAGGGTGAGATGCTCGGCAGGATTGTTAAGGAGAGGTTGGGGCCGGACTGGGAGGTGCTTGAGGTGGCCTATAGCAACTCCGCCACGTGCCAGAGGGTACGGGTTATCGGTGCGATGTAGGGTGTAAGGGGCAGTGGAGACGGAGATACGGGGCTGAAGGAAGGTTTCATTGAGGACGAAGGCATCCACGCGGTGCTGACGTAGGGTGTGGAGGAAGAGGAGTTTGTGGGTGGGCAGGGAGCGAATGTTGTGGTACAGGATACGGTACGGTTGTTGTACCATGGGAGTGGAGAGTTAGACGAGGGTGGTGAGGGGGGTGAAGGTGAAGTGGGCCTGGTTGTGGGAGTAAGTGGCATAGGTGGTAAGATGGAAGATGGAACGGGCAGCGAGGGCGATTTGGGAAAGAGTGTGGGAGCGCTGGAAGGGGTGGATGTTTTGGAGCACAATGGTGGTGAAACGGATGATGTCCTCAGCAGTAGGGGGAGGGCGGAGTGAGTTGTTGGGGTGGATGGGGTCATCAACAGGACGGACAGGGACGGTGAGCTCAGGGGTTACTGGTGGAGGTTTCGCTTTACACTTCGAGGAGTAGGTAGGATGGGGTTCATAACAAGTGTTGCAGGAGGGGGGAGAGGTGAGGTTGGGGCAATGCTTGAGGAAGTGGGAAGCTTTGCAGTGGGGACAAGTAGGGGGGTTCTTGCAGGCAGAGGTAACGTGGTCGTTGTAGGTGAGACAGCGTTGGCAGCGGTAGGATTGGACTGGGGAACGGGAGGGGTCCACCTTATGGCGCTGATTGTAGATGAGGGCTCCCTCGGTGAGGAGGCGGTCAATGGAGGAGGAGGATTCAGTGAATATCCGCATGAGAAAAGTCGGCCCGGCATCATTGAAGATGCGACGGGCCGAGCGGATTTCGATGTCGGGCCGGGAGTTGAGTTCCGCCAACACCTCAGCCTCCGTGATCACGGGGCTAAGCTTCGTGATCACAGCGGTGAAGGTCGGCGGACGTCGGGGAGGTTGAGGCTGACGGGGAGAGGACGGGGTGTGGTAGGGGGTGAGGGTTGCACGTTGGCCAAATTGGATACGAGGGATGCGGGAGAGGAGGTCGGTGTGGAAGGAAGCATTGGGGGATTTTATGAGGACCGAGTCCTTGCGAGGAATCAGTTGGGAGATGGGAGCATTGGGGCAGTATTTCCGGATGGCGAGAGTGAGGGAGCGGGCATCAAGGAATTGAGGGTCAGGATTGGAGAGGACAAAGGTGTGGGTGGCAGGCGTGGCGGGGGCGGGGGTCGGGGCCGCGTCCATGGGAGTGGGTGGGTCACGGGGATTGGGGGTTTTTTTGGAGGAGACTTCGGGGGAAGGGTCAGCATTCGGGCGCTTGGAAGGTTTCGTGGACACCACTGGGTGGGGAGGGGGCAGGGGGACGGGTTGCAGGGGGAGATGGCGGGGGGCAGGACCACCCTGAGCAGCGGAAGAAGCAGACGGTGGGGGCGTGGGGGTCACTGAGACTGTGGAACGTCGAGCAGAGATCCGTGCTGGCTTGGAGCCTGTCGGAGGCGGTGCGGGGAGCGGCGGAAAGTCTGTAGCTGTCGATGGGGCGACAGTGATAGGGGAAGAGGAGTTGGGGGTGGGTACAGCCGAAAGTGGCGCAGGGGTGGGGTGGACAGGGAGAGAAGGAAGGACGGGAAGTGGGGTGGAGGATGAGCTCCATGTGATGGTGGTTGGAGCAGCGGAGGGAGAGGTGAAAATGATAGTGGTAGTGGTGGTGGGGTGGGACATGGCGGCGGCGCGCGAGAAGGGCGGCGGCGGCGACCAGACGGCGACGGCGGCGACCGGCAGGCGGCGGCGGCGGTGGCGGCGGCGAGCAGCGGCAGGCGACGGCGGCGGCGAGCCCCGGAAGGCGGCCAAACGGCGGCGCAGACGGCGACGGCGGCGACCAGCAGGCGGCGGCGGCGAGCACCGGCAGGCGGCGACCAGGCGGCGGCGGCGAGCCCCGGCAGGCGGCGACGGCGGCGAGCACCGGCAGGCAGTATGGACGGCAAGCAGACGACACGGCAGGGAAACGGCGGGAATCTTCCACGTCGAAGGTGCACCCTGAGAGTTGCCCAGGCAGTAATACTCTTCGATGAAGAAGAGAGGGAATCCAACCCTCGAATGATGAAAGGCCTCGACACCTAGTATATATGTTAACAGCTCGTGTCTAAAACTACATTTGAAAACATTTCTTACATCTTTTTCATAATTTCTTGTAAGACAAAGGAAACGTTAACTTTATTTTATGAAGCAATTTTCGCACCAAACTGAAGAAAGATACTGATTGAATTCTAAATATTTTAAGAAAAGTGAGTTGGTTATGTTTAGAGCCGGTCTGGCCAAAGAGCGCTCCGAGCGCC
This sequence comes from Schistocerca americana, assembly GCF_021461395.2. Classification (NCBI taxonomy): domain Eukaryota; kingdom Metazoa; phylum Arthropoda; class Insecta; order Orthoptera; family Acrididae; genus Schistocerca; species Schistocerca americana. The sequence goes on from NC_060121.1 coordinate 67,681,348, forward strand.
ACGGCAGATGGTGCTGAGGGGCGAGTGGTGGGGAACAGGAAATGCAAAGCGAGTCAGCAGCCGGACGCCGCTAGAGAGAGCCAGTCGCCTTGTCGCCGACTCTGCTAAATTAGATTTACGTTCTGAATTACGAACACCACTGCGTCTACGCACTTGAAAGAAAGGTGGACAAGTCGCATCATTCAGTGCTAAATGGGAATTGCTCTTTGAACGCCATGCAAACTGCTTATACACCATCACACTATTATGTGCTGCGAAAAACATTCATTGGAACGTCGTTACACCACCAGGCACAAAGACGACTTGATTAGGCAAAGAAGAGTTAAAAGAAAAATAGGGCAGTGACAAAATCTTTTATGGTCGACGTCACCAGTTATTTGATTTCATCAAGTCTTTTAATGCAAGGGGGAGAATGATTTACATATATGGCCGACTAAATTGATGCTATAAAACAAAAGTTAATCCTGTGGAAAAATCAGCTTCTAGTTCATGACATGGAACATTTATCAAAGCTCAAGGCAGTCATTTCTGGACCAGACATGATTACCTTCGTTTCAGTAATTGAAAACTTTCGTCACCAGTTCTCAAAGAAATATCAAGACTTTGCACGTCGAAGACTGGTTTCGATTTATTTGTCAGACCGTTCATGGTTGTGGCTGCTGATGTACCTCCTCATTATCTCCCACTTGAGCTGATACGACCTCTCAGTCGACTACAGGAATTTACAAGAATCTTATACAATATTACCCCAAGAGCCAGATCCTCGACTGCACAGACAATTCGGTAAAGTTAGTTCAACGTTTCGTTCAACGCAAATGTGCGAACGGTAATTATTCTGTTGTAAAACTGAGGAAGTCTCCTCAACATTTAGGTTTAGCAGATTTTAATCTCTGTGACACCACGTGTTTGTATCACGAACCGCAGTTCCATCTGTATCACATACTAGCTTAGCGCCTGATACTTTTCACGCGTAGTCTGTATCGTCTGCACAGATTTTTTGTTTCCTTTAATCAAATTTTTATTTTGTTCACAAATTGCAACACCTTCTAAACTTTTCACGCTAACTGAGGCCATAGATGCGTGGTCTTTTCCGAATGTAATTCTGACCAAAAAGCAATTCCGGTAGCTGTAGTTCAAGGATTCTGTTAATCATGCCGTTAGCGTTCTTGTGATGATATTTCCATTGAAACACATACTTCTTTATAGCTAACCTAGAAGTGAAATAGTCGTACCAATTTAGTAGGCAAAGTTTCAAATTTTTTTTTAATGTAACGAAATATTTTCCCAACAATTTTACGCCATAAAGGATTGAATTTCTGTAAAGAGTAAACACATATTTTTTTATTTCTAACAGAGAAGCCAAGTACTAATTTCCAAAGATTTAGCATTGAAAGCGTTTCCATAATGAAACAATTTTATAAAACTTTTCATCCCCTATTTCACTCCCTTAAGGCATCCATTTTCATAGATTTAGCTTTAAAATGCGTTAGTCGTTCTTTAATAATGAATATTGTGCAACCTACGACTGTTTTTAAATAGTGATAATAAATTATTTCCAGAAAACGTTTACTCACTATTTTCCCCACTTAGTGGTTGAATTTCCAAAATTGCTGAAACGTGTATTTTTTTACTTCTAACTGAGAAACCAAATACCAATTTTAGTAGTTCTAGTTTCAGAACTGCCTTCACCGCGGCATGTTTTGAGAAAGCCTTCCGTCCCCTATTTCACACCTTTATTGTCTTCAATTTCGAAGAATCCCTACTTAAACGATATCTACAGTATAAGATTCACACCCTCTCCAAATTTCAAGTTTCTATCCATAGCGGTTTCGGCTGGGCGATGATGAGTCAGTGATTCAGTCTGGCCCTGAACCTTCCTGGCAGATTAAAACTGTGTCGGACCAAGATTAGATGTCAGGACCTTTGCTTTCGCGGGCAAGTGCTCTACCAACTGAGCTACCAAAGCACGACACACGACCCCTCCCCACAGGCTTAATCCCGCAAGTACCTCGTCTCCTACATTCCAAACTTCACAGAAGCTCTCCTGCGAACCTTGCAGAACTTGTGGAGCACTTTCCCGCGAAAGGCAAAGGTACCGAATTCGAGTCTCGGTCCGGCACACAGTTTTAATCTCCCAGGAAGTTTCATAGCAGCACACCGCTGCAGAGTGAAAATCTCAGTTTGGCCCTATTTACCCCCCTTAGGGGTTGGTTTTCCAAAAACAGTGAAACACGTTTTTTCTTTCATTTCCAAACAAGACGCCACGTACCAGTTTTCATAGATTTACCTTCAAAAATGCATTCACAATGAAATATTTGCATAAAACACTTCACCGCCTATTTCACCCAACCCGCCGCCCTTGCAGAACGAGTGGTGAAGTGGAAGAGTCTACATTAGTGGTAAAAGGCAGTTACTTGGTTGTGTTCATACTTAAGCGCAGCGTAAAAGTGCAAACGATGCCTTTAGTGCGCCGTTTTACCCAATACGTGGTTGTTTTAAAATTGTCGGTGACCCCTCCCATCCCCCCCCACCCCCCTCCTCCAATCCAATTCCACATTCGCCACAGGATCGAACTCCCTTATGTATAAGAGCTGGAAACGTCTGATTGCTTTACAAATCAGTTAATATGTTAAGCTAGTTGTTCACCCATCTCAATGTATATGACGTCATACGTCGTACAACTGTTGCAGGTCCGTGTAGTGGTATATATGTGGATACTGCCTGCAAAATAAGTTGCGAATAGAGTCAGTACTAAATAAATAATTAATTAAAATGTCGTAACTGATCATGGCTCAAAATACTAACACGAATTTTTACAGAAGAATGAAAAACCTGGTAGAAGACCACCTCAGGAAAGATCAGTTTCGATTTCGGAGATATGTAGGTACACATGAGGCAATACTGACCCTATGACGTTTTTTAGAATATAGTTCAAGGAAAGACAAACCTACGTTTATAGCAACTATATACTTAGGGAAAGCTTTTGACAATGTCGACTGGAATATTCTCTTCGAAATTCTGAAATGGTTGGTTCAAATGGCTCTAAGCACTATGGGACTTAACATCTGAGGTCATCAATCCCCTAGACCTAGAACTAATTAAACCTAACTAGCCTAAGGACATCACACACATCCATGCCCAAGGGAGGATTCGAACCTGCGACGGCTGCAGCAGCGCGGTTCCGGACTGAAGCGCCTAGAACCGCTCTTCCACAGCGGCCGGCGGAAATTCTGAAAGTAGAAGGGATAAAATACAGTCAGTGGAGGGCTATTGACAACTTGTATAGAAACCAGACTGCAGTTTTAATAGTTGAGGGGCATGAAAGGGAAGAGTGGTTGAGAAGGGACTGAGACAAGATTGTAGCCTTTTGTATGTTCATACTTTTAGCAGGATATCTGAGAGGACGGCCGTTTACTATCGTGACAAAAAACAGAAACACCTACAGCCGTCCTTATGATTTTAATTTCTTTTGTACCGCATCAAAGAGAGCCTGAAGATGACGCAATGGAGCGTTGAAACTGGTAGCGACAAAATAAATTAAAATCATAAGAACGACTGTAGATGTTTTTATATTTTGTCACGAAGATAGTAGTCTGTCCCCTACGTTACTCAATCTGTACATTGAGCAAGTAGTAAATGAAACCAAAGAAAAATTTGGAGCAGGAGTTAAAAAGTCCAGGGAGAAGAGATAAAAACTTCAAGGGTTCCCGATGACACTGTAATTCTGTCAGAGACAGCAAATGGTTGGAAGATCAGTTGAACGGAATGGACAGTGTCTTGAAAGGAAGATATAAGATGAACATTAACGAAAATAAAAAAAAGATAATGGAATTTAGATGAGTGGAAAATGGAAATGCCGTGTGGCTAGAGTCTCCCGTCGGGTAGACCGTTCGCCTGGTGTAAGTCTTTCGAGATGACGCCACTTTGTCGACTTACCGGTCGATGGGGATGAAATGATGATGATAAGGGCAACACAACACCCAGTCCTTGAGCGGAGCAAATCTCCGACCCAGCCGGGAATCGAACCCGGGCCGTTAGGTATGACATTCCGTCGCGCTAACCGCTCAGCTACCACGGGCGGACATTTAGCTGAATTAAATGATGTGATACTGATGGAATTAGATTAGGAAAACGAGACTGAAAGTAGTGGATCAGTTTTGTTATCTAGACAGGAAAATACCTGATTGTGGTCGAAGTAGAGAAGATATAAAACGTATACTGGCAATGGCAAAAAAACGTTAGTGAAGCAGAGAAATTTGCTAACATCGAATATAGACTTAAGTGTTAGGAAGTGTTTCCTGAAGTTATTTGTCTGGAGTGTAGCAAAGTATGGAAGTGAAACATGGATTATAAAAAGTTTAAACAAGAAGAGAACAAAAGCTTTTGAAATGTGGTGCTACGGAAGGATGCTGACGATTAGATGGGTAGATCACGTAGCTAAAGAGGAGGTACCGAACAGAATTGGGGAGAAAAGAAATTTGTGGCATGATTTGACTAAAAGAAGGGATCGATTGATAGGACACTTTCTGGAACATCAAGTGATCACCAATTTAGTTTTGGAAGGTAACTGTGGAGGCTAAAAATCGTAGAGGGAGACCAACAGATGAATACACTAAGCAGATTCAGAAAGATGTAGGTTGCAGTAGTTATTCGGACATGAAGAATCTCGCATAGGGGAGAGTAGCATGGAGAGCTGCATCAAACCAGTCTTCGGACAGAAGACTGCAACAATAAAAAACCGGATCCTAAAGCTTTAATACATGAGAAACTTTTTTTTCTGCTTTATGAAGGGCCATAGGGAGAATAAGTTTCACGTACGTTTGAAATTATGAGTTTGTTGGAAGTCTCAAAGTGCTCTCATTGTCAAACACAAGATGAATATAGTTTAGATAATTTCGGCGGCTCAAAACGTATACACATTTTCCAACTCTCGTTCTTGAGACATTATGCTGAACCTTTAAGATTATACCCACAGTACATGTCGACAGCATTCTGAATTTTAGAAGTCGGTTAATAATTACGTAAAATACCGAAAATGACATGTCTGTAAAATAACCTGTAATTGATAGCGGGTGTCCTAGGGACTATTTTCGGCTTTTACTGATGACTTAATCAGGAAATTTTTGATAAGCGGTCAATAGCCCTTTAGTGTCTGATTGTGACACTGATTTAAGTACACGCATAGAAACACGAGGGGAACAGAGCAACTTAGTACAGAGTTGACATAACCAGAACCATCTTACCTCAATTGGTGTAATAGCAGCCGTTCATTCCTTCCGTGTCGAACTTTTATGTCGTGTTGGAGCATCAAAGCATATCCACAGTACCAAGGCGGAAGGAGCAGCATACGGAAAAGAAGGCCACGGTCTTAACACAGACTCTCCTATCGTCTAGTGAAGTGCTGTGTAAAGCCGTAATATTATCATTCCATCCACTATGCCATCGAATTGATGGCCACAGTCCAGGCTAATAAGATTTTATGTGAGGCGAATGTCCGAGGATACTTTAATAACGTAGTCCCAAATTCGAAATTCTGCTTTCATAACATTCCATTGAATGCTTGGTGGCCATACAGTGCTGTGGGATAGCATACTTCATGGATTTCAAAAGGCGAGAGGAGCGATGGCATTCTACGCCACGTCTCGCCATTGTAAGTCTGGTCTGAAAAATCGCATAAAACTGACAAATTCCAGTAGCAGGACCCCGATTTAACGTCTTACAACAAAAGTTTGATTTTCAGCATTTCACATAGTTATAGACTGTGTTTAAATTGCTGTCGTAATGATCTCAGTAAGAGGTGTGATCTTACGTAACAGGTCTGGCACAACTGAAGAATTAAACTAAGGCAGCGTAACTCAAAGCATGCGAATCACCCAGGCTACCCTCATTCAGTGTTTCAGAATCAGAGCGCTTTGCGAATTCCAATACAGTTTTCTCATAATTTCGAACTACTCCGATACTTTTTTCTCGCCGAAAATTCCCTCTAAGTAAAGAAAGGGAAAAAAGGTGTATCAGTTATTACGTTTTCGCTATTGGGGGAGTAACATGCATGACGTCCTAATTTATTATTTCTTTACTAATAGCTGTATTCACAACCCGTTTTTTCAGACCAGTACAAGTATGCGACTGAACGTGCCTGCAAACTGGTAGTTTAGCAAATATGTCGTCATAAAATATTAGATGCGAGGAAAACTAGAATTCCATAAAATGGAGTGCATATTACCCAGATTATAGTGATGCATTGTTACGTAACAAAAGCTCGATTATCAATTCGAAGTTCACAGCTTCCCTAAGCATACAAATCATATTCATGAAATAATTACTTTAACTTAAAACTATCAACTTACGAAGCGTGCAATGATTACCCATTCAAACAGTTCTGAACTTTCCTGTAAATAAGTAACACACCTCCGCGATTTCTAGTTATAAATATACGGTAACACAGCCCAGGCTTTTCTTATTAATCCGCTTCCCATGTGGTGTAATAACCAAACTGGCTTTCTCCTATGAGTTGAAACGTAACTTCTTCACAAATCATGTACCTTTAATCACTGTCCTCATAGGCTCAGCATGGGGAGTTCTTATCCCCTCCTAGAATGGAATGTAGACTTTTTATCATTTTCAGTATTCTCATGTATTTCTAGAAAAGATTGTCACTGATTCTAGCGTTGCTGAATCCAAGAGGAAGTACTCTGGCTGTAGCAAATCAGCGGAGCGTTTGGTTGTCACTGTGTTAAATGGAAATTATTCTGTTTTACGTGCCCTAGATTTATTTTGCAATCTTGGGGCACGTGAAACTCTACGGAACATTGCCAAAATTAAACACCCGATATTATCCCTGTCGTTTCCTTGTACAGCCGTAACGAATTACAGCAGTACAAATAGGGTTGCCACGCCACTCGATATATCGGGACCGTCACCGTCATGGACCTTCTTGTCCCGACATCCAGACAGGACCTAATTCTGTCCCAGTTTTGCAAAATGCTGTTACCAGCTTGCCTTAAGTTCTGGAGTAACGCCATCTGTTGGCGCAACATGTAAACGCAGCCTCAATTAGTAAAAGTCAACACGTTTATTTTGGCAAGATCGTCTCACACATGTTGCTGCATGTTACGTGTCCTGTATCGACAGTGCAAGCACCTTCTATATGCAGCGCCACTGTTCGAGAAAATACCGTATTTTTCCAGTGGTACGTGGCTGGAACTATTTAAGCAGAGCCACGCGAAAGAATAGGGCAGTTCTCGTATGAATAGCAATCTGATAAGACGGTTCTTTCAAAACCTAATACGAACAACGAGTTAGAGTTAGTAATGTTTAAGGTAATTACTGCGTGAAGTGAACAATAATGTGTACTTCTATGACTAAAGTGTTATCGCCGACTGGTTACTGTCTAAAGAATTTATCATAGCTTACGAAAATGCCTTAGGATGGAAATAGAAAGTGCCACTTTTCGCATGATTACACAAAAAAATAGTCTCTTGTCAACAAAGGTCGTACGAATCAGGAAGCGTTGTGTGTGATATGTAGCTGTTTCGTTTCTGTAACTCGTGGAGCTAAGGCAGATGTGAGGCATCACATTTCTACCAGGAATCATACAAATAGTTTCGACATCAAGGTATATTTCTACAGTCATGATTTAAGTGGTACGGTCGCAGGTTCGAATCCTGCCTCGGGCATGGGTGTGTGTCATGTCCTTAGGTTAGTTAGGTTTAAGTAGTTCTAAGTTCTAGGGGACTTATGACCTAAGCTGTTGAGTCCCATAGTGCTCAGAGCCATTTGAACCATCTTTTTTGATTAAAGAAGATACCGCAGAAGAATTTCTCGTTGCTGCTGCAGAACTAACAACAGCTTATAACGTTGTCAAGCATCAATCCTTCAGCTCTCTCGACTGTACCGCAAAACTGATTTCCGCAGTGTATCTTGACTCCAAAATCGACGCATAAACAAAACAAAAGAAAGGTTCAAATGGATCTGAGCACTATGGGACTTAACTTCTGACGTCATGAGTCCGCTAGAACTTAGAACTACTTAAACCTAACTAACCTAAGAACATCACACACACCCATATCCGAGGCAGGATTCGAACCTGCGACCGTAGCGCTCACGCGGGTCCAGACTGTAGCGCCTAGAACCGCTCGGCCACCCCGGCCGGCAGCAGTCTACAGACAGGACCAAAGCTACAGCGTGTGTTGATATCCTCTCGCCGCACTCTGTGTCCGAATGCGTGAAACAACTGAAATAAGTTTCATTCTACGACGCAGCCACTGACGCATTGAACCGCAACGCTGAAAAGATGTTTTTTTCCTTTTCCTTTAGTTGTTCAATACTTTACTGAAACTAGTGGTTTGATTCGCTGAATATTAAACATCGGAGACAAATGCAAAGTTTTATTCTGACCTTTAAAGACAAATGCAAATTACATCAGACAAATTAATCCCTTTTTGTGGAAACAGTATCAATACGAACTTCGGAGCGTTTCATTAATCTGATGATTGACACCATCGTGTAAGCAGAACTCTTTCTACTTCTCTGTCCTTATCATGTATATTGAAAAATTATGAAATATTTCCATGACGATTATTTCTGTCAGTTAAGTCTGCAGCAACACCTGATACACACTGAAGCGCGAAAGAAACTGGCATAGGCATGCGTATTCAGATACAGAGATATGTAACAGGCAGAATACTGCGCTGCGGTCGGCAACACCTATGTAAGGCAAGTGTCTGGCGCAGTTGTTAGACCGGTTACTGCTGCTACAATGGCGGATTATCAAGATTTAAGTGAGTTTGAAGGTGGTGTTATAGTCGGTGCACGAGCGATGGGACTCAGCATCTCCGAGGTAGCGATGAAGTGGAGATTTTCCCGTACGACAATTTCACGAAGGTTTTTTGTATATATATATATATATAACCTTATTTACAAATGAATAAAACTATGAACAAGAATTTGTAATTATGAAACAAATTCGATGTCTACATCTTCTTCTTCCTGTTTCGTTTTATAAAGAGTGTCCGACGTCATTTTCTGGTACATTTCGTGTGTTGGCTCAAAAGTTATACATTTTCCGTTGTTTCCTGGTCGTTCTTTAATGGATTCAGAGGCAAGAAGTGCTCCATTCAGTGTACTGGTTTGGAGTCTGTTCCTAAGTTTGGTTTTCATGAGATTTACCTGAAGCTGAACATGAAACTTCAATAACTTGACAAGTATGAAATCATATTTTTAACTAGTTATTAGCTTCATTGCTTTACATACCTTAGAAAAAACTCTTTCGCAGTCTGCATTTGAATGAGGTAAACTTAAAATTGAGAGAGCGAAAACGCTCAATTCCTTAAATTCTTCAGATTCGTTATTTAATATATTCCACATTTTATCCGGTGGTTGTTCCTTTTGTAGTGGGTCTGGGAGACAAGCCAAAACCAGAGGGAGGCGCCTCCACTAGTCATCTGTAGTTTGTGCTAAATCGAGATCTGAGGGAGGAATTATACGTGGCAACAGTTCCATTAAAGGCATGAGTGAAGGTGTTGTATCTCGGAAACTTTGTGACAGAGCATTTGTAGGTTTGAGTGCCGCTAGTTTGGACAGCACTTTATCTTCCATGTCATACCGTAATTTGATCTAGCACGAAGCTGTCTGTAATATTTGAGAATTAATAGCTCTCATTAGGTATGCCACACATAAACACACAAATGTATAGAAAACAATAAAACACAAATTACATATGATTTCGGGCAAACGAGGTGTACTCACCACAAGAAAGTTCCTGCATCGATGATAAAAGTCCTTGATAAGATGTGGGTGATTCTTTATCTCTGGTGAGCCAACGTTCTTCACAATTTTCACACCCAAATACAGTTGTGAATCTTCCAGATGATGATCTGCATTTTTTGGGTCAACATCACTGAGATTTTTTTCCCACGACATAAGTGCGTTTCATGAAATACAGAAGTATTTCTGTATAGAGAGCTCTAATCTTGTCATGAAGGTCAACAATTACTACTGCTCTAGACTGGAAATACTCGCTGAAAGTAGTAACTTTTGGTAGAATCCACTCTAAGAACATATAATACATTTTTGCAAAGGAGTCATGCAAACAGTTAAAAACTTGTTCAGCACTTAGAACTCGCTCTGAAAGCCATTTTTGGTTAAAAAACAGCATTAGAGCATCCCAGTTTTCCAGCACTGTCCTACCAACCGCTATCATTGACAGCCAACGTGTCTGTGAAAGATGTAGTAATTTGTGCGGTTCCATGTTTAAAAATACCTGGAATAAAACATAACGTTTAGCCTATTTCCACACGATCGGACGTAAAATAAAGTCTATGAGATATAAAATGCTACAATACCTGAAATTCCTTGAACTCTGCCTGCCTCTTCTCACTGAGTTTGAAAAACCATAAATATTCCTCGCGATTTCCTCACAAGCTCATGGAAGGTTTTTGCACGCCTCGCTTGCGCATATATTCACCGAATGACAAACACACTTCATTACAAAAATTCCCGGGCAGCTATCTCGGAATCTGTTTGCTACAGAATTACCAACTCCCATCATAGTATTGCAAACATCTGCTCCAAAGCCAATAATATTGACAAATGGAATGTTATGCTGTTGAAACGTTTTTACTGCACTATTGTAGAGATTTTCTGCAGTAGAAGCTTTCTCATCATTTAAGTCTCCATCTTCATAAACTTTATATAGCTCCCAAAACTTACTTTCAATACAACCTGTAGAAGGAGAAGTGATACAAAGTGGTACCTTAACAGGAAAATTTATTTTAGAATTAATTTGGTTATTATTTCAAAACTAGCTCTTATTATTACTCACCTGAATCTTTTGTCATAAAAGCGGATCGCCACGCACGAATTTTTCATAGTTTCGATATCGGTGGACTCGTCCGTCATTATGCTAAATTTGGCGTGTTGTAGTTTTTTCGCCAACACTTCTTTGTGTGACGTCCCAATAACATTAGAAACAATGGCACGTGCTTTGTGCCGTTTAAGAGCCATTGCCCTTGCAAAATCCGAGTCTGGAAAAATATCTCTTAACAAACCGGATAAATGGTCAGCAGCTAAAATTGCCACATTATGTTCTACTAAGAATGCTGATAATTTGATTTCAGCTTTAGCAACCTTCCTCTTAACAGGTTTTGCGTTTGTGACAAATTGAGCAACTGAAGGCTGTCGCACGGTAGCAGACTGCACCATGTTTAGGTGCTTCTTACTTCTGGAATGGTTTTTAATATTCTGGATTTCGGAAACCATGCTGGTATTGCAATATCTGCATCGCGCCCTGGGCGGATCACTATCGTGCACCAGCCAATTACGTAAACCTGACATATCATCACGAAATTTTTGTTGTCGATGGACAGGCCGTTCTGTCTTCGAGATTTCACCTCTTTTTAGACGATTTTTCTCCGGCGTGCAGGAAAGTTTCGTGCTTGTGTTTTCATATTCACTGTCACTTCCCATTTCTCAACTCACAGTAACACACAGTAACCCGAAACACTTACAAAAAGAAACTACACAGTACATGAATTCAGCTAAACGTACTCATAATGACTATACGCGAAATACGCATTGTTAAGAGTGTCGTTTGTTGAAGACGAAATAATACCCTCTGATGAAATGTCTTTCGTTTGTACTTAACAATTCCACAGTATTTTAGGGTAATTAGGTCTACTGTTAATTGCTTTCCAATAAAATTCGATTTAAGTTCCATTTAGTGCTTTGAGATTCGTTGGCCGCTCTATTTCTTAAACTTAACAATTCGAACTAAGTGAAATATGTCATGCAAAGCAAAGTGATTCGTTATTGTTAGCTTATTTAATTTATTTTCCAGGGCCAGGCTTTGAACTAAGCCTCATTCTCGACTTTAATCGTTTTGTCATATCGGTAGTTTGGCGCTCTTTCTCCTGCCTGAAGTTTGTTGATTGTCAGAGACTGCATGGATTCGTAACAGTTTCTAATCATTTTTAAAATATAACAGATGACTTGATTATTTTCCAAACAAATGTGTATAATGTATATTTGGTAAAAAATTTGGACCCGTCTCCGTAGCCACACGACTTGGTGTGGTGGCAAGAGCCACGAGCCCGCAACTACTAAGGTTCGAGTTCCCCCGTGGGCATGTATGTTTCTGTGATGCCTGTAGACCAAGTTAGGATAGGATAGGGTAGAGTAAGTCGTCTGTAACGACTCCAGTTATCGATCGGATTAAAAGCTAAAAAACAACAATTTGGCAAAATTCTCGTATGTTCGTGTACGATATTCACTTTTGCCTCGTACATCATACAAATGATGAAGTTCTCGTATGCGTACGAGAATTCTCGTACATATCACAACTCTGTGTCTGCATCTTAACATGTCTTCTTGACGGGAAGTAGCAACCTGTCTTTTCCTGCATTGTTGGTATTCCTACTTGGAATTTCCCATTGTTTGTTCTTAAATAATTTTTTTTTTTGATAAACGAGTAGTTTTTATTCAGACATTTTCCACTGTTTTGAAATACTGCATTATTGTAGAAAAAGAGAAAAGTGATCAGCGCTATTTTAATAATACTGCCGACAGAAACGACCAACAAACACATGGCATAAGAAATGGTACAGCATTGCTGAGACAGTACTGTCCCTGTTGCCATGTGTCTTGGCTTAATGTAAACGTGTGTGCGTACAGTGTAGAAGACTTACCCCCACTTGGTCTATATGGTAGCTTCTCCCTGTCGTCACCCGACATCAATGCTATTGGAGAATGGCACCGATCCTAGAGTCCCATCCACGAACGATGGCGGTTCGCGCAGGTCAAGGACGGGGATTGCATTGTTGCCGGTTACAAGTGGCAGTTGCCGTACTCGCATACTCGTGCTTTGCATCAGATGAAAGCGTGTATCCTGCAAATTATATCTCTCGCTTGCTAGTGTAGAGTTAGCCGCCTACTACCACCATCAACCATGACAACTCAAAACAAATGCAATAAAAATTCGTTATATAACTCGCTACGATCGCATATGATCTCGCATTGCGTACAACATTCACAGTACAGCGCTCAGAACACTGCTGAAGACTCATTGGCTGCCGGAGAACGCGCGACGTAGGTGCACAGAACGAGCCTAAAGTCGAAAGCCACCGATCGTGACTACATCTATAGTCTGGAAATACTTTTGTGAAGTGACACAAGAACGAAAAGCAATACTTCATTTTCTTTAGAATAATTGAAGATCTGCCTGCGATTTCTACGAAATAATAATAGAGGAACGATATTATGGCAACAGAAATAAATCAAAAACTTAACAATAATTTGTTCATAGTATACAATAAGAATATAAAGTAGCTGATCTGCTATCTGTGTCTAGATAATATACCATTATCCGCTTGTAGCCCTTGAAAAAGGACAAACCAACACGCAAAGTACGAGCTCTTCAACTTCAGTTTTCATCCTTTAGCGCTGGCTATTTATAATGCCCAAATAGTGGTATGATCCTCGATAACAACATGATTTTTGAGCTGAGTTTCATAAAATTAGAATCAATAGGATAATACTAGCAATTTTTCGTATTATTCAACCACATAACACTTGTCGAGAAAATCAGTGATCAATGGTCGGACTAAGTTTTCTTTTATTGCCTATTCATTATTTGGATTCTATTTATCTAGAAACTGAGAAAGTCAACTTTTTTCTACATTTATTACTACTTAATTCGGTTACCTCAAAATTTGAGTGGTCAGGTGGCCGTGGCATTGACGTTGTAACAAGCCGACATAACGGAAAACCAGTTGTTTCAACGATGACCACCATCCCCAGTAGGGATGCGCGACTCTAGTATCTTCTGTTAACATCTGCTCATCCGTAATTTAAGAGAAACGTTATTCATGGTCTCTTAGCCCTTCTATCCACTCTTGCAAATCACTGCTGTGACAAAACAATTAAGCATTATTTTTGAACTGCAAAAAGAGGAGATTTCGAAAAGGTTCTTCGACAAACATCTTATCTTCACAAATTAAAACTAATTTATGCTCAAATGATGATGTCATTAACACTACCCTCTCATCATGTGGCGCTTTAGATAAAACTGAAAATGTATTGTTATTAGAACCAACTGCTATACCACATTCAGCTTGGTCTACTGATAGCGACCGTGAAATAGTGACAAATCCAGACCCAGGCACTTGACCTAATACGTTAACATCCTCTATGATAAATGAAACTGTACAGAAAAATTGTAAATTTTTATTATCTTTAATACGAGAAGGGAAGAAAATTTTCAATCATTTTTACGTAACAGCTTTACCCAATGGAGAAAAAAGGGATCGAAAATGGACTGTGTATTCGAAATGTACCAAAAGCGTTCTTTGTTTCTGTTGTAAAAATTTTCGATCTCCTACAAACAATCTGTCAAGTGACAGACTCTGTGACTGGGTTGATTTAGGAGATTGGCTTACAGGCCATGAACAATCATTTGCCCACAAACACTCTGCAAAAAGATGTATAAAGTGTGAGACAGTGGAAACAAAAAAGTGGTAGTTATCGAAGTGAATTACTAGAAAAAGAGAAGGAACATTGGTTTTCGGCTCTAAACAGAATTATACGCGCCATCAGGTATCTGGCTGAGCGTAATATGGCCTTCAAAGGAGCCAGCTACAAGCTCTATCAATATAATAATGGCTATTTTCTTGGTTTAATCGAAATGATTGCAGAATTTGACCGTTTTGCAGAAAAATTTAATCGCGGTAAAAAACTTAAGAAATTCCTGACCGTTCTTGTGTGCAAAAGCATTCAACATTAACTCTTAAATTTCCTTGCACTCAAATTACAAAACAACACTGTTAATATTTTTCAGTCATCCCTCATTGTACTCCTAATACAACCAACAATGAACAAATGGCATTGATTGTTAAGTTTGTAAACCTATAAGAACACACAATGACTGTAGACTTTATGGATGTCTATTCAACAACAGGAGAAAGTTTGCCTAAAACCCGTTTATCAAAAGTAGACCAATTAGGTCTCAATATTCGTGGCTGCGGAGACCAAAGTTACGAAAATGGTACAAATATAGACGGTAATTGAAGTGGTGTTCAAACCAGAATCCCGATGTAATCCAAGAGCATTTTATTTGCCATGTGCTAGCTGGAATATTAATCTTGTTTTATCAGATGCGGCAAAACCTACAACAAAAGCAGTCACATTTTTTCGTGTAATTCAAAGAATATACATCGTTTTTCCGTATATCCTTTCAGAGAGTGGAAATCTTAGTGAACAGAGTACCAACATTAACAGTGAAGAAGCTTTCAGAACCTCGATGGGAAAGTTGGGTGGAGAGTGTCGAAGCTATGACGTACCAATCAAGAGAAGTCACAGATGCCCTTCTTGAGGTGAGCAACAGCACTGATGAATTGAAAACAAAAAGCGAAGCACACTTACTTGCTGTGAATGAATTAGATAACTTCGAGTTTATTGACGGTGTTGTCATACGGTATGAGCTTCTCTTTGCCCTTAAAGCAGCAAGTAAGGCCTTCAGGCAGAAAACATGGACGTAAAATTGGCAACCAAATCGCTCGAAAGTTAAATAAATTTTAAGTGAGAAATTCCGTGAGGAAGGTTTTTTTATCTACGAAAGTGATAGCTGAAACTTTACAGATCGGGTAAAATTTTAACAAAAGAGAACTGGCACGAAAAGAAACCAATTTGATTGTAAAAGTGACGATGTACATCGCAGGGCACAGCTTCCAGAGGAGAAGACGAAACTGATTTTTTCTACCCTGTCGTCGACACAGTATTAATAAGTTTGAAACAAAAGTTTGGGCAACTGGCTAAGTATTCCGAAATATTCAGTTATTTTCACCAAAAAGTTTAAGACACTTATAGGATGAAAAACTGAAAACGCTATGACATAAACGTGTCAGAGAGCTAAATATAAAAGGTAAATGGTGAATAAACAAAAGACATTGTTGCGTCAGAACTTTTGACAGAAATCAAAGTGTTCAGAGAAAAAGTGAACAAGAATATGAGAACTTCAGTGCTAATATTGAAATACTTAAATGAAATTGGAAACCCATAACCCAACAATTATTGCTAACCATGCCAGTGACTGTCGCTTCCACTGGGAGAAGCTTTTCACATTCGAAGCTGATCAAGAATTACGAGGGGCGTCCAGAAAGTAATGCAAAGCAGGTGGGTTTTATTTAGGATTTCAGTACACCATATTATACCCCACACTTCAGGCTGCAAGAGGCTGATTTAACTGTAGGATCTTGGAAAAACATTTCCTGTTGTGCTTATTAAACGGGACACTTTTTGCCTTGCTTCGTGAAACTTTATTAGGACTGTAAGCCCATTTTCGAGTACAGAACCGTTTCCGAAGATGAAAACCACGTGCAGGTAAATGCATGTCAACTTCTTAATCTATGAAATCTCGTCTTAAACTATAAATGTCTATTTTGACGTTTGTATTTGCATCGAACAACTTTATGACATTTAATAGGACAGTGTTTATTCCAGCTATGAACAAGCGAACTGGTGTAGATCTGTGTGCAGAGGAATGAATATTTCTGTGATTATTTATTTATGAAAGATGGTACAAAGGTTCCCCCTCTAGTTGCAACATTTTCTAAAATCGGTGAATAACTGACGTAAGTCGACTGCTGGAAACAAGTGAATTCCAAGCGAACGGACTGCGAACGAACGTTGTGAAGATTGGCGAAGCGTCGCACCTGATCTCGTACACCCTCCCTGCCTCCTACATGCACCGCCCGTACAATTGTTGGCCAGATGGTACTCCTGCATTCCTTGTTGAGTATGTTGTAACTGGGACATGCGGGAAAATTTTACATACATAATAAAAATGTAGTAAATCATTACTGGAATCACTGGATAAGATACCTGCTATAAAATAACGACATGAGTAAAAGTCTGTTTGTTCTTCTGCACTCCACGATTTAGGAAGGAAAAATACGTCTTCCGACTTCATACACAGAGTTGTTTCCATCGTTTCCTGGGCCTTCCCGAATCTCTTCTTGGTTGTGGCTTATTAGCCCTATGCGTTTTGGCAATCTGTCTTCATTTATTCTGTTAATAACTTCTTTCGATCTTCTTCTGTTAACCGTCCACTCTAATTTTCTAAACATTAAGTTCTGTTCTTCCGTGTCCGTTACGTATTGGGTCTAATCTATTGCACACCCTCTAACATTTCTTGAAATCCTCATTTCCGCCCTTTCGGTCTTACTGACGTCCTTCTGTCTCACTCCCATTCATTAAACCTGGTGATGCCTTTATTTACTTTTATTCTCATGCCCTTTCCTGTCTTGTCACTCACCGTCACCACAAATGTGTTCAAAAACGTTGAAACGTTGTTCCAATATATCAGCCTTGTCACTTATTTCGGCAACCAGATAGGAGAAGTAAGGGGTTTGTTCCATAGCTTTTGTGTTGATAATTGTCTTTGAACAGAATGGGAATATTCTCTGAAATGCCATTACTCTAGTTTTAGGTAGGGAGAGTGTTGTACCTAGCGAATAGTAGCTAAGAACACGTAGTTTTCTTTTGGTCGGTACTTCAGTCACATGACAAATCTTAGACTCACATGAAGAAATCCTTATTGGAGACTACCATAAGCATTTTCTGCCATTTTCTATAGTTTTTAGCACTGGTAGAAGGTTATGTTTCATGCAGCATTCTTAAATATTTCGCATTGTACACATTTCAGTTGCTGTATGATATACAAGGTGACTCAGCTGCCCCTACGGATGTTGTTTTATGGAGCCCGCAGTGTTACAGCTGGCCTTCCAAGACCATGCGGGAGATTTTCATATTCTCTCGCTCGCCACGCGCAAACTACAAATCCTGGAGAAACAATTAACAGGACAGTTTTGTAGGAATAATTTTACACTGGGGTACGTGTTCGCTAGAGGCCGTAGTTTTCGAGTTACTCAAGAAAAACGTACAAAAGTGACCTTCAAATCCATCCTCACTCCCACACTCAGCCCCTATCAGTCGGAATCTCTAGTACGTTGTTCACGGCACTCGCTCCTACTATTCGACAAACATTTGTGACTGCACGAATTATTTCCCACATTCAATCTGTCTTTGGTCTTCACTTATCTTCCCGTGGTTTCCATCTTCGGAAACAGTTCTGTGCTCGAAAATGGGCTTACAAGCCTAATAAAGTTTATTCCTATATTCCACCACTGGATTAGTTGAGCACTTAACAACTGCGTAAATTTTACCTAACAATTTAGTGAATTCTAACAGTACAAAATAAACAAAACAGTTACATCGTTGACTGCGTGTGGCTTTCAGACTACGAATGTACTGTGCTTGCAAGGGTTAAGTTTGGATCGAAATGTCAGTGTAGTTAGTTTAAGCGTAACATCTACAAAAGTCGTTTTTCTTTCATTACCCTTGCGAACAGGTTAATAATGTTAAGGGTATAGACGACTATGCTGGTGGTGTGATACACCAATCAATAGAGACCAAGAAAGGTCGAAAATAATTTTCCTACTGAATTTTATTACATATTCTCTATCCGAATGTGTTCAATAGCATCGTTCACTTGCTCCAGGGGCATTCACCACACATTGTGTTCCATAAAGGTCTCGTTTCATGCGTTTTGTCTATCACTTGCAATAATACTGTTTTATTTTTCGTATATTCGACTTAAACCTATTACGATTAATCTTACACTCCATGCAGTCTTCCGGCCTGCGATTGGCTGAACAAGTAATTCTTGAACGTCCCGGTTAAACTACGGTGTTCTGTGTGTAGCTCCGCCTCCCATTACATTTACTGTTTTCGTACCTAAAGCTTCTCGTGCTGTATCTTGTATACGAAAAAATTGTGTTGAGATCTCTACACATTATGTTGAGCTCATTGAAACAGATCGTGAAAGCTTTATCGAAAGATGATGAATGCGAGACATTTCCTCGTCTCCAGACGCGTCTTCGGCCTGGAATCTGACTGACTGGAGTAGCCATCCTGGGCTTACATTTCAGCAAGATAATGCTCGCTGTCGCACGGCGAGAGTTTCTACTGTTTGTCTTCGTACATGCCAAAAATTACTTTGGCCAACGAGGTTGCTGGATCACTCCACAATTTAGAAAGTTTGCAGCTATGTGGGCAGGGCTCTCCAAGCAGCTAGGGATTTTCACGAAGTAACGCGCCAGTTGGACTGAGTTTGGCGCGGGGGACATCCAGCAACTCGATCAACCAATGCCAACGAGTAGCTGCTTGCGTATGGGCCCGAGGTGGACCAACGCGTTACTGCCTTGCTCAATTTGTGAAGCTCTTTCTCTTATATGAATAACCCAGCTTTTCTAAAGTTGAAATCATTTGTCTGTACCAGTACGTCATACTGCCGACTTCCGTCTCAATCGCATAATTTCTACGGGTTCCACCTTCCCTTCTGCTTCTGACGCTACAGATCGGTAATAAACAAAGATGAACCTTGCCCAACGTACTTGTGAAACCGTCTTTGTCCAATCAGGTGAAATGTAACCGTTCACAGGTTACTTACGTTAATAACTGGTCACTTACCATTTGCTATACTTCAGTTCACACGTTGCTCTCGGCATCGTTTCGGTGGGTCGCGAGACACGACGCCTCCCTGCATCCGCGTGCTTACCTCACAAACTCACGCCGAGTCTCGAATATCGGTTGCTCATTCTCGTCTGCCGTATGAGCTCTCATAGCAAGGGTTACATATTCAATCACTGAAAAATCTGTGACCGAAGAGATACATTTGTAATTGTTAAGAAAGATTGTACTGTCGAGTTCACTACTATAGCATAAAACGATGTAAAAAAGTGTTTATGGTAGATACCTGTAGAAGAGTCGTTAAAAAGCCGACTACACTCAGATAAATTCAAATATCAGACAGCTGGGCTGGCAAACGTTCTTTCCGACGTTCTAGGGAAAGCTGAGCATAGGAATAAAAAAAGGACAGTGTCACACGATAACCAGCCACTGCACTTTGCCTCAGATAGGGGCACCTTGTTCCTACTATAGCAAATCTCGTCACATCCGTTTCTTCGACTATAACCGCGTCTAGACAACTGCTCAGAATATCTGTTCCATTACCTGTTTAGCTATCAAGGTGTGTCACCCAATTTTGTAGGAGGAACAGGGAATAAAACAATAAGGCTTACAAAACTCATAAAACTACTGTAATGTGTCAGGTTTCCTCTGCATGTTGGTTTGCTTTCAGCTGCTGAGTCGACTTATTAATTCTTTTTTATGGTGAAATCTCGTGTGCTTCGTGTTCTGCAGCTTGTAAGTATTTGTTAAAAGTCATTTTGCTCTACACCAAGAGCAGAATGAAAGGTATTTAACTGTCGGACCGCCATTCGGGCCCGACAGTACATCATCAGTGGCGTCCGGTATACATGACAAACAAACGATGTATACAATGTTATGAAAAGGATAGTTGCTACTCACGATATAGCGTGTGGAGAGGATAATTGCTACTCACCATACAGCAGAGAAGCTGAGTCGCATATAGGCACAGCAAAAAGACTGCAAGGAGAACTTTCGATCAAAACACACACACACACACACACACACACACACACACACACACACATTGCCACAGTCCTTGCCGGTGTGTGGGTGTGTTTTTTTTGACGAAGGGCTTGTTGGCCGAATGCTCAGTTTCTGACACTTTTTCTTGTGCCTATACGTGGCACAGCATTTGCGCTGTATGGCGAGTAGCAACTACCCTTTTCATACGAGAATTTTCCATTGTTTAAAGAATGTATACATGTCGATATATACAAAGCATTAACATTTAGCATACATAAAAAAACAGGCCAAAGGTTACTTATATATTGTGCACGTCCATATGAAATAACATGCGTGTCAGTTATAAACTCTCTAAGATGTCGAAACTGGTGGGGTCAGGTAAAGAATAAACCCAGAGAACATGTGAAGTGTAATTTTAACTATGTCTATGGGTCAGGATAGCGTTGAGGATCTGTTGTACCCGTGCAGTACCCATGTCGCCCGGCATACACGTCACAGCCATGAAACACCGAACGATCACAATTCCTGGTCACAGTGGACACTGCTGCCACGGAACAAAGACATGGAAGCTCTGGTCGGGGAAAAGAGTCCATATTACGGGTGTCCTGCAACCCCACTTGTATTAAGAAGACCCGTGCACTGCCTGCGAACATGAAGGGCGTACCTAGAGTAGTTATAACAACAGAAAGCGACTAGTGTTTTGTAACGTTGGGCTGAGCTTAGGAATACGTGAATGTTGCACAATTTTTAATGTTATTTGCGTGAAGCATATTTCAAATTTGTGTCGGTAAATGTAAAGGAAATTATGGAACAGGATCGAAAACAAGTTTTTTCATTTCCAAATGAAGAGCAATAACTAGAAAAAATGCAAATGGGCTATCCCAAAGCAAAGTTTAACTATCAGCAAAATAACAAAGTTTCCTTTATGATTATACTGTAGTATGAAGTTAACAACGTGAAGCACAGTCTTATATCTACACTCACTGCGTTACTGTTTTGGCAGTATTGTGTTGTTATCATTATCATTATTAACATGTCTTAAATTTTGCAATGGGAGATTAAAACTGAACACTAAGCATGAAGAGTGTCCACTGCTTAAGATAAATTATGTATGAGGAATTAACCTCTTTGGGTTCGCAACGATTCAGTACCCGTTGAATTCATAAATGTTGCAGGACACTAAACGCTAATTTCTTATTGGGTTATGCATGTGGAAATGAAATGAGCGTACGGCATTGTGGGCCGGGAGTCTCCCGCTCAGGGAAGTTCGGCCGCCGAGAAAAAGTAGTTATTGCATTCGACATTGGGTGGTTTGCGCGTCGGAGATGGGGATGAAATGATGATGAGGACAACACAACACCCAGTCCCTGAGCGGAGAAAATCTCCCACCCCAGCCGCAAAATCGAATCCAGCCACTTGGCGTGGCATTCCGCATCTCTGACCACTCAGCTAACAGGGGCGGACGGTTATGCACGTAATGTTGCGGCATAAAGTCGATCGCCGGCACGCCAGTCGGGAACAATAGAACAGAGAGGGCTGTGAAAGGACATCAGCCAATCGTACGCTGACTGACCCCTCTCCAGGACGACAACGCTACAGCAGCGGCCTCTATGTGAAGAGAACATAAGCGCCATGCCCGACTGATCGAGCCCCAGTCGAAGAGTAGTTTCAAGGTTAGTGACATCTATAGCAACATTGACACTAGTTACTTTGCTTGTACAATCTATATAACTTGGCATTGGGAATTGTTATACTGAAGAGATTTCTTATTTTATCTGTCGCTCTTTGCTTGCAACACATCTGTTTAACACAGAGTTAATTATTATATTTGTTCCTTTTGGAAATAAATTTCATTAACACAATTTGTTTGAATATTGTCTAGCAATCCGAGAAAGCAGGTTTTCTAGACACCCCATATTCAACGACTAGGCTGAATTTAACATATAACACTTACCTACGAATTTTGTCTTACAACGTGTTATGATCACCTGTTTCATTTTGGTTGTTTTCTTGCCGTGAAAGTGTAGTCTGATATGGAGCAAAAGCGTATCGCCATGTGATTTGGCGTGTTTCACATAACGTGTTAAGCGAAGTTCGTTGTACTTATTTTTTTCTCTTGATTTAGAGCACTACATGTGCGGAGGTTATTTCTATACCAGCGGGGCCGCTCGTAGAAATTTAATAAGGCAAAGTGTTTAGCAGGTACTGCATTAGTGGTTCAGTAGACTTATGGCACGGTTCTCGAATTTCAATTGAAAGGAAGGCAAAACGAGTAGATGTTTCCATCTTGTCACTAGGTTATCTGAGAAATGGCTCTATTTGCCTGTTTCAGGGTAACAACCCTGCATTTTGAACAACACGGCTTGGGGAATAACAGGTGGTGTAATGTAAATGGCCGGACACCGAGATTGTTAAGATAAATAGCAGTTCACAAGTATCTACTAGAAATAATTATAAAATGTAATACCCAACATTTACATAAATGAAAGTTTGTAAGAAAAAGCTGTTGTAGTCTAGTTCCTCATTATTAAGACGATGGTAATCGCTTCTGCATTATTGCGATGTGGATTATTGGTTGTAGGTGTGTGAACAGCATTTTCGACCTCATTAAATCGTAAGAACATCTCAGGATAGGCGACAGTATGTATGCCACTAGAAATACAATATTTAGTCAGAAGAAAGCGCTCCTCGGAATCCGTACCAGCGAAAACTGCGCTACGGGGCTGAGCTGTGCATGGCTTGTGTTCATCTCATTCGACATCCTGTTTTTACTGTACTTCCAACTCGTTATGTTAATTTCAATTACTGGCATCACTGAGTTGCCGTCTTGCCTGCCCGTGAGTGGCAACAGCGGCACTTACCAATATAAGCCCTGGCGTGTTATCTTTGCTGACTGCTATGACTTACAGGTCGTCGTGTGTCGTAATCTCAGTTGGAATGTGCCAGTAGTTAGTTCGGTCCTGGCAGTGTTTGAGTTGGCATGTAGCAGAAGTTCAGTTGGGGTGTGGCAGCAGTGTCGTCCGTACTGCCATGACTCGCCCGATGGTTGCTGACACACATGATTGGAGTGGGGGTGACTTTGGTTGGTTGTCGGTCGGTCGTCTTGCCGGACGATGTGTATTTGGCCGACGATCACTTATTGGCTGGCTGTGTGTGCCGACTAGTGATTCCTTCCTGTTATTGTACAGTCACTGCCGTTAGCATTCTCTAGTTCATGCAATTGTTCGTGACACTGTGTGTAGTTTGTGTGATTTTGACTGGCAAGTTATTTTAAATGTTGTCGGTGTACTGGGTTTGAGGAGTCGGTCGGCTGGTGTGCATCAGCCAGGAAGTCTCCCCGCACCGCAGTGGGCTGGGTCTGCTGGCGGTCTTTATACGGTGTCAGAGCCTGTGAGAGCTGTTCTGATTGCTACGAGGTTCATAGCTCACCGACCCAGGACATCAAAGTAGAGTGGTGATTTAATTGCCGAAGCCAGTCTGTTGACATTGTGCCGTTGGTTTTCATGGTTTGGAGTCCAAGTGCACCAGCAGAATTTTCTGCCTTGTGGCCGTTATCGTTGTTACCTGTCCTGGCCATTGACGTAAAATTCAGGCAGTGTCCTTTCCTCACCATGTTGTCGCTGTCCAACACGTGTGTGTAGTTTTGACAGCTTATGCGTACTTGGTTGCGGATGGCTATACCTTTTGCATTTTGGCTTTGGAGTTCCTCGTGTACTGGTCGGGTGGAAAGCAAGTCGTCTTGTCAGTGGGTCTGTTGCCTGTCTCTTGGATGGGTTGCCAGCAGATCGGATATAGTTGGGCTGGCTACTTGTCTCCCCTAAGCGAACGTTAATATTTCAAGTGCAGACCGACCTCTGGAAACTTCTGAGCGCCGCTGGCTTTACTGCCTTTTCTCATTGGTGTTTGATTGTGTATTTTAATGGCCCATAGTCGATGGTTTGAATCTGTATGCTTTTAGTTGGGTTTTAAATAATGGGCCTTCAGCCGTTTTAAAATTGGAAGTTCCTTACTTGTCAAGCCTTGCACTGTTTGGGCCTTCAGCCTCATTCAAAAATTTTTTTTTTGGATAAAACTTTGGGCCTTCTGCCTGTTGAAAATTTACTGTAGTTGTGTTTTTCAATCATGTGCCTTCAGCCGTCTTAAAATTAAAATTCCTTACTTGTTAAGTCTTAGATTGTTTGGGCCTTCAGCCTCATTTTAAATTTCATTTTCTGGATAAAGCTTTGGGCCTTCTGCCTTTTGAGAATTTATTGTAATTGTGTTTCTTAATCATGGGCCTTCGGCTGTCTTAAAATTTAAATGCCTTACTTGTTAAATCTTACATTGTTTGGGCCTTCAGCCTCACTTACAAAAATTATTTAAGGATAAAACCTTGGGCTTTCTGCTTATAAAAATTTGTTGTAGTTGTTTTTTGAATCATGGGCCTTCAACCGTTTTAAAAATGAAAGAGGTTGTGCCCTTAAGACATAAGATTGTGTTACATATTCTGTCGATATTTAAGCTCGGAAAATTGCGCTGTAATGTTTGGGCAACTAAATAATGTTATATGTGTTTGAGTGTAACTGAGAGCAGTTCATTTTTGACCACTTTTCCACCATTCCAACTACTGCTCTCTCCTGCGGATTAACCAGGCGTTTCAGGGGCATCAGACTTGTATGACTCATTTTAGTAGGTGGTTTGCTCAGCCCACAGGCCACCTTCAACTAAGTGGTGCAGCCTACGGTTTGTCTCTGAGATTGCCTAAACACCCCTGTGACGTTCACTCACTATATCATGCTTGGACAAGTAATATACAATGGTGAAATATCGTATTTAAGAGCATGTGTTTAGGAATCACTGGTAGCCACCTCCTTCCAAACGGATCAAGTTTTTCTTGCAAAGTAATCCATTATCTACCTTAAATTGTCCTTTCACATCTCCTGACCGATATGAGACAAGCATAATTTGAGATATCCTGGAGTGCAGCGAGACAGTCACTACCTTCATTAAAGTCTTGGTGCTCTTGCACAGGGTTTCTTGAGAGACAGTCGGCATCTTGGTGTTTTCTTCCACTTTTGTACACTAGGGTAATTTCATAGTCTTGAAGACGTAGTGCCCAACTGGCGAGTCGTCCTGTTGGATCCTTAAGACCTGTCAACCAACGAAGTTAGTGATGGTCTGTAACAACTGTGAATGGCCTTCCATAAAGATAGTATCGAAATCTGCACATGGCCCATATCACAGCTAGACATTCTCTTTCTGTAGTCGAGTAGTTTCTCTCTGCTTTTGTAAGTGTCCTAGAAGCATGGGCTGTAACCTCCTTTTTCCATCGGAAATTTGCACCCGAACAGCACTGATCCCATACCCACTGGCATCTGTGTGTAGTTCTGTAGGTGCTCTCTCGTCATACAGACAAAGTACAGGGTCAGTCGTCAGAGCTTTTTGCAGCACATCGAAATAATCTAGTTGAGCACCACCACAGATAAATTTAGCATCGGCTTTTAACAACTCTTGGGTTGGCCTGGCTTTGATACAAAAGTCTTTGATAAAACGATGGTAATAAAAACATAATCCAAGGAAGCTTGTCACACCCTAATACTTTTAGAGATAGGAAATATCGTTACAGATCTCACATTTTCTGGGTCTCGCAGCACACCTTCGTTTGATACAAGGTGCCCAAGTATTTTGATTTCTTTTGCTCCAAAGAGACACTTTCTTGTATTATGTTTCAGTCCGCCTTGTTGGAGACAGTTAAGAACGGCCCCCAGTCGTTCTATGGGTTAATAAAATGTCTCTGAGAACACTATAATGTCATCTAAATAACAAAGGCACGTCGTCCGCTTCAGATGACTTAAAATAGACTGACACATAGTCACGAGGTCAATTCTACGCCAGGATGTGTTGTCTGGTGACAACAGAGTTAGACAGCCAGTTATACACCACAGGCTAATCTGCAAGCTCTTGCACGTGCTTGTGAACTTTGTCTTTGAACAGGGCTTCGAGAAAGAATTTCTACTGAACTCTCCTTCCAGTTGTATCAAAAGAGACAGTCAATTTCAACACAGTTACAACACAGAAGAAGTTGTATAACGAAAGATAAGTCTGCATTTTGACTACCGGTGTATTTCAATTTCTAAATTTTCCATGTGTAGCAATCATGTCAATTATCACCTCTTTTGGAACCCAATTCATTTGTAACAACCCATCAGAACTTACATCCAACTCTATGCTCCAGGTATTCACAAATGTGATAATACATCTTGCCAAAAGAATACTGCTTGCAGCTGCATAATACACTTAAATGAGATTATTATACAGGAATATGAGATGTTCATTTTGCAAAACGTCAATATAGATTATATTTTATCAAGCTTTTTCACGAAAAGTGAGTGATTCGAATCACTTTCCGATTTTAATTTTTGTCATTGTGAATACCACGATAAGTTATTATCTGATGATATGCCAGTGGAAATGAGGATATGAAGTGGGGGGTCATTGTGTAACTGTTCATGGCAATGAGTTTTACACCCAGTGATAATCTGCACCTACATACATACTTCAGAAACCATCATATGATGCATGGAGGAGGGTGCCTTGTGGACTAGACACAGCGCTCTGCCCCAGCATCTTTGTCAACTCTGGTTTCTCGGAAGAAATCTGCACCCTGGAGGTTTCTGCTCTTTATCGTCGCAGGGTAGACTGTTATGCACCTCGCCAGTACTTAGCTTGTTTGTATTCTATGCAAATTGTAAACATTCTGTTTACAGACTCAATGCTAGCAGGCACCACCAACTACCGCTACCATCGTCCATATGAAGCGTGCACACAGACAGCAGTTCTGCTATCAGGGACTGTCTGTGGGTCACGTGGTCCTCAAGAGTCTGAGGATATTTCACCGTCGCAGTGTACTTAAGGCATAGTGCGAACTCCAATAGCCAGATGCTGATGCAGCTCCTCTCCAGGTCCCCTGCAGTTTCCCATCTCTTCCAGCTTCAGCAGACACTGTGCCACGCTGTAGCGCACCACCACATCACGTCATGATCACTACACAGTGTTACACTGTAGTTCTTCACCAGTGATTATTGCATCAACTTTGTAAAGATGGGCTATTGTCACGACCTACATCAAGTGAAGACAGTCTCTTCGCACTGGCAGATCATATAAATCATGGAAGGTAAATTCTGGGACTATTGTACTTCATGGAAGTTTAAATCTTATGTGATTACGTTAAAATAAACTTATATTGTCAAAACTAACTCCAGAGACATCAATCATTTGCGTGAAAATATTCCACTAGTGACATAAAAGAGATGACGGCGATTGTTAGTTTTGTGTTGTTTTCCACAGCGCCGACTCACAGGTTATTGGAGTCACCTCTGCTTTGTGCATTCTTTAAACTGTAGCCAGTATTCTGCACATTCTGCAGCTGCCCTCCGATGTCTCGGCGCCATCGTTCCCGTTCTACACCATGCAGCACATTACTGCACTCTTCTTGCAGTGGTCTGCCCATCTAGCAAAGGCCTTGTCAGGAAAGCCAACACCACAGCTCACAGCTCCCTCAGCTGTTTCCCTTTCTCCAAAATCGACGAAACAGCGCCAATCGTTCCAGATTTTCGAAAGCACCTCGGAACCATGGTCCGCTTGCCTCATCTAGCTGGAGCATTTTTCGGTATCCTTCGCCGTAACTGAGAACTGTCACAAATGGGCCCCTCAATGGTCTAGCATTGCTCAATACACAGTCCCCAGTGGATCTCTTGCTCTTGCACAACCTCTCATTTTTGGGTCTCCTTTCGTGTCGTATTTGGACCCCTGACTGGATCCTCCACCTGTTCTTTCTCTCTGAACTCGTCATCCACTCAGTCACCCGAGACACCACCGTAGCAGACTTCGCCACCTACTGCAGCTCGGATGAGCCCGGCGCCTACTATTCTGGCACTGTCGGTCCCGGTGCTTCTACTCTGGCCCCGTTGGTTTCTGTGTCTCAGTCTCGCCGTTTGCTGTGCCATTATCTCTGCCGGTTCCTGCGCAACAGACGCAGTTGCCCACGCTTCAGTGCTCGCAACAACCGGCTGCTGCACTACTCCCTCTGGCGCTCCAGCGTCCCTGGCCTGTCCACTGCTAGCCCATCCAGTGCTGTCCTCTCAGACACTGACACGTCACTCTCATCGCCTGTGGCTGGAGCGGCCTCCACGCTTACCACACCAGGGCCACCAGCCCGTCGACCAGTCGTTCTGGCTCTAAGCCCAATGCTGCTCCCATCCTCGTGCGGTCTCGCCTCAGGAATGCAGCCGTTTCAGGCCTCCCCCACAGCAGTGGTGCGCGATGTCTTTCGGTATCCATTGTCTTTCTCCCTCTTCCACTTTTGGTATGTTGTAACGATATTTTAAAGTTTAGTAATAATAATAATTTCCTCATATGTTTCAGACATTTAGGAAGATATAATGTCCATGGAGGACACTTCTGAGTGCTCGCTAGAAATTATGCAACTGTTAGGATACAAGACCAGTGTTTGATAAAAGTTCTTTTAAATTTTTTGATGCTGTTATATTCAACAGCAGGTTGCATCCCATACTTAGGAGCTGGTTTTACACACCAGTTCACTCTCTACAGATAGAGGGCGCTTTTCAGTGCTGTTTATGTTTCACCAATCAGGTTTCATAAAAAATAATTATAAATCCGCAAGAGACTAGTGTGTGGCAAGTTATGACAGTGGACTTTCAGTTCCACATTCGAAAAGTGGTAAGTTGCACAGCTGTTGTAACTAATTTCTTAAGTAATTTTAAGCTTTCTAAACATAAATCATAAATATTTGTAATTTGAGACAAATGGAATGGAAATTTTCTGTAATAGATCTGAAGACGGGCAGCTGGCCCAAGACCACTCATGTGGAAACAAAGAAAATTCTCTGTAGTGACAGATTTGTATAGGTAACTGCAGGCACATGCTGATGAAGAATACGTCTAGTCTTAATAAATGAATCCCAACCACTGCCAGAAAAATGTAGGTTGCTAAATATTTTAGATGAAATAGAGAGTTTCACATATGTTATGAAACAAAGTGATACTATTTTGAAAGAAATGATCGATCTAAAAACGGAAAAATTTACTAAAAATTACATCAATGTCCTTGCAAATGTTTATTGTCGAAATATATTTCTTTATTTAGATATTCCATTTTACCACAGATATTACAATTATCTATCTATAACTTCTGCTACAGACAACTCGCTATGATCTTTGGATATAAAGCACACCGCCGTTGGCATTTAAATAACATCCAAAACTATAGTTCATTACCACTGGCATATAATAATGCGATAACTTGTAGGTTATCGGAAAACCGTTTTTATTATGAGCTGCGAAAACAGAATACTGAATGTAAATAAATTACATTACATGAAAAATGGTAGTGACTGTGACTAAAATAAAATAATATACGCTGGAGACAAATTTATTTTGAAAGGTACTTTGTCTTTTGTAGTGCAGCTGCTGCAAGCTGCATAACACTACTCATGGTCTTGTAAGCCGAAAATCACTTCACTAAATAAATTAATGCTGTAGGATATCATTGTGCTTTTCATTTCTAGTATTTATAGTAATTAATGAACGTGATACGGTCACTTCAGTCCTTTTAATTGCGTTAAAACTACCGAAGCTTGCGTAACCTAACACGCAACAATTTATGACAAATTCGAGTTATCCAAGTTTTTTGCGTTGGCGCTGTGGAGATATGGGGCTTCACTACAGTATGGACATTTTTTGTCTTTTTTTAAGTGGTTACATATTTCTATTGATTTGAACTCTCGAAAAATAATGATTGTGGCTGCGTTTATTTTTTATGCCTATGGTTACTCCATTACTGTATTACTCTCATAATGGTTTGTGAAAATGTGTGTTAAGAAAAACGCATTTGACATGGAAGTGCTACGTCATGGCTGAGTTTACTCTGTTAATGAGTTACATGTTGAGAGTTTCAGATGAATTCTGTTTTTCAAGCAATCTTTCTGCTTACTATAACTGAGGAATCTCTCTCATCACACATAGTGAAGGTTCCTCAAACGGTATCCGAAGTTGAAATGAAAAATAGAAAAGACCTAGTAAGTTCAGTGTCCCGACACGACGCCATCTGCAAGGTTTTTGGACTAACACCATGTACAGTGGACACTAAGAGGTGTCAGCTAAGGAGGACACGTGCTGGTACATGCTATGCAGCCGTCGTTTTCTTCATGATCCTGGCAACATCAGCGCTTGTGGTAAACTGGCTGCAAATTTTGAACGTACGAAAGAAGGATTCCTTTAGCTTTGTCTGGCTGATTGATTATGTAGTGACAAACTGTATCCTTACTGTACTACTTTATCGGGACAGCGCTATGCTGGAGTCTCACCTTTTCTCCAGCTCAGTGGTAGGGATCTGCTGCTCTCGCTACGCCTAGCTGCTGTGATGCTGGAACATTTGAAGAACGGTATGAAATGGACATTTACTTTCGTATTTTTCACAATAGGTATTGTACCAACAGCTGTGTCCCGGTATGTGCGGATCGTTCTCCTGGTGAGGGTGACCTGTGACAAACAAACCAACGTCCCAGAGCGGCAGCATAGGTGAGACACCGGCGGGGACCTCCAGCAGTCAGGCACTGGACGCTGACGACCGTCTACTTGATGTGTGCCGAGTACCCCGGAGGTACTTTCGGTCCACGAGATGTTTCCAGTTTCACTTAAGGTGACACCAATGTGTGGTGTTTCTTGGAGTGTAGTTGCCGCAGTCTTATTACAGCAGCATAAAGGGCAGTCATAACGGCTGTTGACGATAGCAGTGGACACACAAGTGCGATGACGACGGCTCCTGTTATAAAATAAATAAAATAAAATAAAATAAAATAAAATATTAATTATTTTTATCTGTCTGATTGGCTCTCCTATGAGTCGTCAGGTTTTGATTATTCGGTATCAGACGCTTGACAATGGCTTTTTCGTAAAGGCAATGTTACTCGTAGTTGACCGTGAAATAAAACTGAAATAATCGGACTTCGTAATTAAATCGTTTCCAAAGACTGCTGCGGTAGGTGCGGACTCATAATCTAAATCTCAATATTACAATAATTTGCCAGCCATGCCAAAACGTCGTACAGAGGTGATTGTCTACTAAACAAAAAATTACACAGTTAGTTAAATCAGATATATTCAATGAATAAGCCTACAGTTCATAATCCTACTTACTTTTATAAATATAAATTCTTTACAGAATCGAGTGCCTAGTATGGTTGCAACTCGCAGTAATTTTCTATATCATGAAATATGGCGGTGTGCCAGACAATAAACTAAAATACGTGCTTCTCGCACCACTTCAACGAGAGCTCTTCCTTTTTTTTTTTAATCAAACATACGACTAACGAAAATGTACTTTTGTTTTATCAGCGACACAGCGCTGCAGTTGTGTGCCATAGGCTTTATTTATTTGTCACTGATTATTTATTTAATTAATATCTCGCGTTTCCGAGGAAACTCACGCTCGGCATGCAAATGTGCCTTTATATTGCCCCCTGAATTGCGAGGCGAAAGGACACACCTGCAGGCGAGCAATTCACCTAAAGGCACAAGAAAATCTAAGTTATCTACAACTATTTACATGACTTACATTATACTGTATATTATACACAAAATTTGAATGACGCGCGTGCGCCGAAAAAGTTCTTATGTTGGCAAAACAGAGTGCGCGCATGCGCAGAAGCGTCTGTGTAACTACGGCACTGCCGTTATTTCGTAAATTTAGATCACGCGGCACAGTATTGCAGTTCATATTGTTCGTGTGCGCGCGCATTTCTTAGTCGTTGCACAAAGAAAATATTCCACCAAGATTACATATGAAGACTACATTCTATGACAGGTAACTTAGTTTTAAAATTACAATATTTGTTATAATACAATACAACTTTAGATTGTTGAATGTTCTTAGTTACATAGCATTGCAATGAAATGCTTCAAAGAAAAATGTCCGTATTTTTCAGGTGCGTTGACCTATACACATGGTGTCGTTATCACAGTTCATATTCATCTGCTGCACAATAATTTTTTTACAGGTTAGTATCGTCGTGGTAAAGTTTTTTTTGATCACAGTAACATCGTTGTATAACAACGTGATTGATACATAAGCATGTCCATTTCCTATTTCCATTATAGTCGTTGTGATGCAGTTCGTTGTGACAAAAAGCATTGTTTATTACAGATCAGACGTGACCCGTCGAGTAATTAGTCCATATGCAGTTCGTTTTCGATATTCCGTGGAAGCTTGGTTGCAGAACCTCGGACGGCACATAGCTGGCGTCGATCCTTGGACAGTCCAGGTAAGCGTGTCCGTCACATTTCGAGAACATTTCATTCCCTGAAGTTCCAACCAAAATTCTTCCACCCGTCGTGTTGTTTTCTGGACAGGCACTTTGTGTCCATTTAATCCAGTTAACATCTTGAAGTTGGGTACTGTAGTAATGTCGCTAGACGATGCACGAATTATGCACTTCACATATTCAGTTTTTTTTTTTTTTTTAAATATAGCTCACCTAAATGTTCGTGGTTACTCATCGAAGAAATCGTTCATCGCGTTAACAAAGGTACGATGCATCATGAATGTCATTAACAGTTTCTTTCACATAGGTTTCTGCGTAGTTGCAGACTTAGTAATGTACGTTAATGTCCGTGAATAGTGGTTCACTACGCAATTTTTTTTTTTTTTTTTTTTTTTTTTAAAAGTTTTTCACATTTTGGCACTCGTTATCGTTCAAATTTTCACACAGTAACAGTTACATCAGTTTAAAAAAACATAAGTAATAATACATACACACGTCACATATTTTCTTAGCATAAACATAATACAGTTGCACATAAACATGTTTACATCATCATTACATAGCTATAGGTTATTACATTGTGTCATATTTGATTACATGAATTGCAGATATTTACATCCTCTTTAGCGGTTTTGCTGGGATATTATCGATGTTTTTTGTGATGTCATCTGAAATTAAGATAGGTTAGACACAACATTCATTACATCAGTAGGCAAGACCAGGCGTTTTCACTACTCAATAAATATTCAAAATAGTAAGAGAGAGAAAATGTTCGATTCCTCGCGTTTTGTGCGTGTGTGTAGTGTGTCTGTGTGGCCTTGACTACTGGTAGATGCTTTTCTTGCTGAGAGATGTGCGTCTAATCTATTTCTCGAAGTAAAAGATCGCTTCACAGATGACGTCTGTCGGTTCGTCAGGTGTCATAGCAAGTCAGTGGTACCTACAGTCACAAATGTTCCGTGAAAAATTTATATATCATTCACTGCTACGTAATCATAAATTTTACTTTAATATTCAGTCTTCTCGGTGGTGCCGCGGCGTTGAAAGAAAAGTTCTTCTGTCTTCAACTGCGTCACTGGAACCGCTGAAATGAAAATTTCTATACTACTTATAATCTATGTTGTAATTTGTTTTAGTTCTTGCCACACAGCAGGTCGTTGAGATAACGGTACGTTATATGTCTTATGGTAGAAGATCTTGTGAGGCTTAACTTCAATCTTGTACACATACGTGTTGATAACACCTAATCGTTTGGTAAAAACTTGTAAATATTTGGATAACACTTCCTGTAGTTTTATACGTTCATGTACACTGAGAGCTGTAGCTTCACTTATCTTATGATCAAGCAATGTTTTCAAGTCCATTAGCTCTGTGTCAGATGAGTGTGTTTGCATGTCTTGAATGTCTTTGTCAAGTACTAACTGAACCTTGTACCCTGTACAGTGTTTGTCATGCTTTAGAGTTCTCCTGTCCAAATCAATAATAATTACCCTGCTTTTATCATTTAAAATACATTTACCTTTGGAGAAGTCTATAATGCAGTCCTTCTCGCTCATAATATCTATTCCTAATATGCAATTAGTCACAAGGTTTTGTACAACCAGGAATGGCCATTGTACGGTTCCATTACCTATTTTAACGTTTACAAAAACTTGCTTCGTAACCCTACATGACTTATTACCTAGTGCAGTAGTTATTTTACAGTTTTGGGCAGGAAACTCAGGCACAGGTTCCAATTCACACATCTTTTTATAAAAATTAAAAGATAAAACGCTCACAGCTGCACCTGTATCTAGGATAATAGTAGTTGGAATCCCACCTACTACACCAGTAGTGGATGCTAAAACAATTTCATTTGTGTTTAAACGACATTGTGTACGGTCTTGTAAAAGTTCATCTGATATATTGTTATTGTGGTTGTATCTTATAAATAAAACAGGTAGTTTTTGTTTAGAATTACTCGGCATATCATTATTCTGTTGTTCAAGTGTGGTGTCAAATAACTGATTAACATTGAAGCCGCCCCCCAAGGATTCTTCAGCCACGACCTGGGGCAAAGTAGTGACTGTTTCTAGTTTGTTGGATTATCATTTGTACTAGGTACTGACACAGATTGAGGTTGTGCATCAGGTGTCATTTCTATTATATTCACATTCGGATATTGCCTATTATGATCTCCAAACTTTTGCGGTTGTTGTTGCTGTTGCGCATTATAACTTACCTGTCGGTCGTAAGGTATGCTCCAATTTTGACCTGGTGGCTGCTGTGGTAAAGCAGAGTTTGAATGAAAGTACTGATCGTTACGAGTCCAACCTTGATGCTGTCTTGGCTCGTAGTTATTATTATTTCTATTTCTGTTTGTGTTTTTGTTATTACCTTTGTATCCGTTGTTACCGTTGCAGTTATTACCGCGGTGCCTTTTGTATGGATTGCCGCATGAAATGTTATTACTGTTGTAACTATTGTTCGTATTGGAATACGCGTGTTGATTTTGATTTCCGTACTGAGACGGCATGTGAGTTTGCTGTTTTTGTTGTACCGCGTATCCAACTGTGGGCGCGCCAGAATTGTGTTGGCAAGCCTGCATGTTTTGCATACCACTAGTGTAAACATTGTGGCTGCTGTTTTGCCGCGCGAAGCGCTGATCTTCAAGTAACATGTCAACCGAATCTAAAGCTGTTAAAAAATAATCTGAATCGTCATCCGGGATATGTAGAAGTTTTTCCTTAATGTTGAAAGGCAATTTGGCCTTCAACGCTCGGAGTATATCACGTGTTGCGACTGGTTCGTCTAAAAAATGTCCCATGTTCAAGTATTTTTCAAAATATCTGCGTAAGTTACCATTTTTACTGTTAAAAGTTTCAGGTTCTAAAATTTGTCTCCTGAGTCGCTCCTGGACGGATTGCGACCAGAATTTGTTCAGAAAGGCACGCTCAAACTCACTGTACGTGGTACATACGTCAGCTTGACTGTATGCCCAGACAGCTGCATCGCCTTGGATGTAACCGACAATATATGAAATCTTTTTCCGGTCACTCCAAGTGCGTGGAAATGCGTTACTAAAAGATTTAAGAAAAATCACCGGATGAATGGTTCGTTTCTCTGGGATAAAAGCCTGAAATTGCCTGTGTTTTATTAAGCTTTCTTCTTCCTTTGCATTATGATATGGATTTGTTCCACTGTAATTACTGCAATGCTCAGCTGGCGAGTAATTACGATAATGTTGCTGTGGTTTACCATGATAATAGCTTGTGTTTGTGGTTGCACGTCGTGGTATGTGTTGTAGTCGTGGTGTGTTTTGTTCTTGTGTGTTTGTGGTGTGCGGTATGTGTGCGTCATACTCGAATGTATATTGGTTTCTGAACTGTACATTTTGACTGATATTTTCGTTACATTCAGACTGTGGTTGATCGGTGAATTGTCTCATGGGTGCAGTGACGGATTGTACTGCGTCACTAATCAGCTGTTTGTTATTAGTGATGTATTCCGCTACGGAGTCGTGCACAATTGTTGGTAAATTTTCACGTATGCATCTATCAAAATGTTTGTCTTTGTTCTCTACCCAATCATGAAATTCTTTATTAATATTTTGAAAATGAGCTGTGGCATCAGATTGTAAGATGTCAGTCAGGTGTTGTTCAACATCGTCAAATTTATTCTGCACGTCAGTAATTCGTTTTTCAAGGTTGTCGTGTACTGAAGGATATGTTTGAATTTGTTCAGTAAGAGCTTCACACGTGACATTAAGGTTTTTTAATTGTTTCTGTAAAAGTGCTACGTCATTTGTAGTCTTTTCTTGTCTCGTATTAAGCTTGGAAAATTTCGTACTGAGTTCAGTCATCTGTTCGGTCAGTGTGGCGTCTATAAGTTCCACACGTTTACACAAAGTGTCATTACATGCCTTGATTGCTATGAGATCAGATTTAATTTCGTCATTTTGTGTCTTTAACTGTTCATTTTGTGTCTTTAAGGTTGCCATGTTTTCCGCGTTCTGCATCCTTAAGGTTGCCATATTTTCTGCGTTTTGTTTCATTAGCATTTGTAACATGTTGGCAATGTTTACTGTTTGCAAGGTCTCTGCCCCCGCCGCGTCATTAGACGTGACGTCATGTATTAACATGGGCTCTGACTGAGACTTTGAAATTTTTGTGGTGGACGGCCTATTGTCAAAATTTCCGTTGACACTTGCGTCAATATTTGATGTATCGTCACTACCGGTTGCTGTCGTAAAGTCATTTTCTAACATTTGTCTCTCGTCCGAGTCGGATTGCGTCTGAATAGTACGTCTTTGCTGTTCCATTTTTGCGTATTGTTTTCTAGTTATTACCATGCCACACGTGATATATGTTTCAAGAAAATATTTGACACTGATTTTAAAATAAAATACAGTTGAGTATGAATCGGTCGTAGCAACAATGGCTGTCTGTTAATTTAAAAATATAAACTGAATTTGAGATTATTGGTAATGGCTGCTGGCCATGTTACATGATATCGTACAGAAGTCGGCCATATTGTACACTCGTGTATTGGTATTGTTGCATACGTTATTGTTTAAGGAAAAATACTGAGAATGGAATTTATCACTGAAACTGTTATGCGGAAAAGAAACACTACAGAATTTTACTGAAAAGCTAATACACTGAATTATACGTCTGGTCAAGCCTGCTAATGCAAAGATGCTGCGTCTTACCTTATTTTGCTGGAAGCTTCTTTGCGTCTTCCCGCAAAATTTTATAATTGGCAAATATCTTCTGATTTTTTTTTATTTCTCATATAGTCAAGTCCAGGACCAGAAGGTTGATTTTTCACATGAAACAAAGAGAACAATGTAACAAATGACAAAATAACGAGTCCGACACGCAGTCGCCAATATAAAATAAATAAAATAAAATAAAATAAAATAAAATATTAATTATTTTTATCTGTCTGATTGGCTCTCCTATGAGTCGTCAGGTTTTGATTATTCGGTATCAGACGCTTGACAATGGCTTTTTCGTAAAGGCAATGTTACTCGTAGTTGACCGTGAAATAAAACTGAAATAATCGGACTTCGTAATTAAATCGTTTCCAAAGACTGCTGCGGTAGGTGCGGACTCATAATCTAAATCTCAATATTACAATAATTTGCCAGCCATGCCAAAACGTCGTACAGAGGTGATTGTCTACTAAACAAAAAATTACACAGTTAGTTAAATCAGATATATTCAATGAATAAGCCTACAGTTCATAATCCTACTTACTTTTATAAATATAAATTCTTTACAGAATCGAGTGCCTAGTATGGTTGCAACTCGCAGTAATTTTCTATATCATGAAATATGGCGGTGTGCCAGACAATAAACTAAAATACGTGCTTCTCGCACCACTTCAACGAGAGCTCTTCCTTTTTTTTTTTAATCAAACATACGACTAACGAAAATGTACTTTTGTTTTATCAGCGACACAGCGCTGCAGTTGTGTGCCATAGGCTTTATTTATTTGTCACTGATTATTTATTTAATTAATATCTCGCGTTTCCGAGGAAACTCACGCTCGGCATGCAAATGTGCCTTTATACTGTCCTGCTGGGTTCGACTCTCAGCAGCACAGAGACGGTGGAGCTGCGCCGTTTCTCGTAGCTGGTACGAAGACAGAGGACCGCTCATCAGCTATGTGACATCACGCGCTTCGATCTACTGACGTTGGTGACATCCTTCGCCCCTCACCGCAACTTGTACCGTGATTCTGTTGACTTTCTGGGCAGTGTTCTGAGAAAGCACTTCTGTTAAAAATTATAGTAGGGCTATTGCTTAACATGGGTTTTTCTGTACTCACTATTGTGCTGCTATGACTTCAAGTTTGTAGAACACATTTCCAGTTATATTAATTTGTATTTAAGCACAGGTCACTATTTAATGTCTCTAATATACTAACGATTCTGCTGTGAGGGCATATTAATCTTCTGGACATGTCTCCTTACTTAATATTGCACAGCATACCTAAGGGGTACGAAGACAGATGTGTTCGAGTCTTTTGCGCAGCACACCCAGGAGCCGTGGGGTTAGCTTTACTTGAGGCTCGCTTGTTTTAGAAACCATATGAAGCCAATTCAAATTGTGGGACTCACTTTACTACGTTAAACTGTGCGCTACTAGTAATCATAAATGGAAAGACTAAAGTGATTTTCTTTTAAATTACAGTGATAGTTGCACGCTTTTGGTATTACCTTGAACCACAAGAGAAATTAATCCACTGAAATGAAAGAGACATGAACAGGAACAGCAATCAGGATGTTTATGATGTGGACAGAGCGGTGTCAGAGTCGCTGGGGAGGACGTGTTTGCCAGAAGGTTACCAGAGGGGGCGAAAATCGACTCTGAGTTACGGGAACCGTCAGCGGTGCGCCGATCCATTGGAGCAACAGAAGGTGGGCAAAC
The DNA here is from genome assembly GCF_021461395.2 of Schistocerca americana. Lineage (NCBI taxonomy): Eukaryota > Metazoa > Arthropoda > Insecta > Orthoptera > Acrididae > Schistocerca > Schistocerca americana. Next base: position 67,720,588 of record NC_060121.1, read on the forward strand.
ACACACACACACACACACACACACACACACACACACACACACATACACACAGCAGCCGAAGTGAGCTTTCCCACAGGCTGTCTTCTATACGACGACCACTCAACGTACGAAATACTGTAACACGAAATACCTACTTCTACGACAATTAGATCTGTATTAGTCTCGAAAGTATAGATGAATGCCATTTGATTCGTTTGATATGGGAATGCAGCACCACCAATTTAAAAAAACTGACCAAACAGATTTTCTTCGCTCTGGAGCCTCACGTTACAGACCGTAAATGCTTCACAGAACGGCACTTCTGTTCAGTATTTTATTTTCTGCTGTTCGCCAGTTTCGACCACACTGTGATATTCACGCTGTCGTCGGACATATCAAAGAAGCTTTTAAAACATGGACATTCTCAGATAATAAGTTAAAGATTTCTACCAAAAAACTGAAAGCGAAATTACATGATGAAATGATTAGTGATTTATTATTTCGTCATTATAAGTAAAAACCGTTGTAGCAGACGTTTGGTTCGTTATTTACAAAGTTGACAAAATCGGGAGCCGTGTCGAGCTGCCTGTACTCCATGTAATTACGTAGTAAACCCGTTGTATTAGTAAGTGTATACCCAACACTTGCAATAAATTTCAGTCTGTTCATAAATCACTTCGAAACGGGGAAGTAAGAATTTACTGCATTCCGTAACATTATTATTCTACATAGTCTATATTTTAAGCTTTCCAATCAGGTTAGCGTTTGTCCAAAAACAGCCATTGATAATCGCTTTAGGGACAGGTCTAATAAACAAGACGTATACTACAAAACCAACAGTCAATGGCCCCTCAGGGCTGCAGTTCCTTCTGTTAAATGAGATTACCTATCAGGATACAAAATCTTATTTCAAAAGGATAGCCAGTCACGCAAAATTACGTTATTTCAGAAACTCCTCAGAGGAATCAGCTGGAAGGTGTATGCACGAATGACAAATATGGTACTTTTACTGATAAAATTATTAATTTTTTTTAAAATCATGTTTCCGCAAAAGTAATCCAGATTAGTGCAAAGTCTACAAAAATCCACAGATTTCTCAGGGAATAAAGGTATCTTGCAAAACAAAAAGAAAACAATATTTCTCAGTCAGAAACGGGTCTACAAGTTATTGAGAAGATAGTAATACAGAAAATTACACAAAGGTATTATGAGAAATACATGGAGACATAAGATAGCATAATGAAGGCAGTATTCCACACAGTGAAGGAGAAAACTGGTAGAGTTACAAATGAAGAACACTGATACTATAAAGATGGAACATTGGACGATGCATGCAGTGTTCAAAACATTGTAACAAGCATTTCATCACTGTTACTGAGCCGATGGTGTTGTCGAGTCCAGTAGTGCTAACATGGAATGTCTTAGACCGTCACTACAAATAGCTCGTGTAGTATGAACATGATCCTGACCATGAAAGCTGAAATAATATCCGTGACAAAAGCCTTAAAAAAAATATCTACCTGATATGGTAAAATAACTTCAAAGTTATCTAAAGAGTGTTTATCTGAGTTTAGTAGCATACGAAGCCATACCTGTAGTCAGACAGTTATCAGTGAAATGTTCCTAATTTGTTGAAATATACTGAAGCTAAGCCTTTGTATAAGAAATGATTAAATGGTTCTTAAACAATTGACACAGATAAAATATTGGTTGGTTGGTTGGTTTTGGGGAAGGAGACCAGACAGCGTGGTCATCGGTCTCATCGGGTTAGGGAAGGATGGGGAAGGAAGTCGGCCGTACCCTTTCAGAGGAACCATCCCGGCATTTGCCTGGAGTGATTTAGGGAAATCACGGAAAACCTAAATCAGAATGGCCGGACGCGGGATTGAACCGTCATCTTCCCGAATGCGAGTCCAGTGTCTAACCACGGTGCCACCTCGCTCGGTAGATAAAATATTCTCAAAGTCACTGTCAGGGTATCGACTGCATTGTGGTACTATGAGTTCTATTTATGCATACAGTGGGAATGTACACAACTCATTTATATATATATATATATATATATATATATATATATATATATATATATATATATATATATATCAACGGCATTTTATTGTTAAATGACTATACTTTATGTTAAATAGAACATTATGGCGTAACAGGAAATGCTGCAAAGTGGTTCAAACCGTATCCCTCTGAATAGAAACATGGGGTGTCAATGATAAAGTGTCCTTTTTTAAGCTATCATGCATCACCAACCGAGAACTATTTACATGTAGAGTCCCACAAGATTCGATTACGACCCTTAGTTTTCCTAGTGGACATTAATGACCTCTCATCAGTAACAGATGATATGACCATTGCAATAAACAGAAAATAAATATAATTTACAAAGATCGGTTAACGAAAGTAACGAGGACATTAATAAAGTACTTCTAGGCTATTTTTTTATCATGAAACTTTGAAAAAACGCTTTGTGTTGATTTTGGAATTTGCAAAATGTTCCACCACAGTATACCCCTAAAAGACGACGAAAGACAGACGTCAGTGTTTGGTGGTGTGAAATTATAGGCATAACAAGTTCCTCTGGGTGGAGTGTACCACATTAACACTGTTATTGGTGGCTAATTTCTTCTGCTATTTTTCTTGATAAAATGGAGAGCTGTGCATGTATTATTAATAACTAATATCTCCAGTGCAGTGATGTGATCAATGTAAATAAATGTTGAAATCTGATTTTTGTCTTGGATGATGTGTGGTGACAACGACCTAAGAATTGTCGTATACACCCTTCAGTACTATATACTTACAGGTTTTGTGAGAGTTTTTTTTATTATCCTTTAAATCAAAATATGTTTAGGTGTCTTCGATTTAATCCACATGCACGATGACTGTATCGATTTGGATATGTGGAAAGGTTATTAACTTTTCTTCATTGTAAATGTGTACTGTGCATTCTTGTTTCCCAGAGACAATCTATATCCTTGAGGATAGCCTGGATAGGGATCTGGAAATGAAAAGTACACCTAATGCTATCTAACGTATAGATTCAAGAAGGATGAATATTAAAGAATCCCTGTAAGAGTACAAAATAAGAGAGTACATCGACTGCCACTTGTGAGGTATCTGGAACAAGACAGTACAAGGATGAGAAGTTGTCAGTTGCTCTCTGATGTAATGATTGGCCACTCCACTTGGTGGCCACAGCTTTAATAAAATGTGTCATTGTTTCACAGATATCGAGTAATAAGATGTATCTTGAAGTACTGTGAGAAATCCTCATAGTAAATTAACAGTCATTACCTTGCCTCAGAACTCTTTCACATAAAAATACTATTCAATGTTTTAGCCATTCTATGAACTTCGCGGATGTAACTGGCCATTTTGATGAACATTTGACAGCTGACAGGAAAGCAATGGTCAAATTCAGACCAGTGTCCTAACCACACTTTCATGAGTAGATTTGTACAATTTTTATCAGATCATAGTGTCGCACAAAACTAGCCCTTAATTTTCCTAACAATTTTGTTGTCAGCTTATAACCTTTTATTATTAATCTTAGTAGGAATGCTACTGCGAAAATACAAATAGAGAATTTTGGTTTAGCGCGTTAAACAGACTTCTCCAAATTTTCGAAATTCATTAAGGTTCATATGTCGGTAAACTGTCACTTTCAGTCGAAATGATCAAACATAAGATTGTGTACAGCTGAAAGTTGAATCTTATCATTCAAGTGATATTCTTCCTGTACTCATTAGACCATTTCACTATCATGCAAAACAGTGGAACAAGCACTACATAATATCCGAACTTATGAAAGTTTATCACCCTCAAAATGTAAAATGATATTAAAAAGGGAAGTTTCTACCTACGCAATTAACTTTGAGACTGGCGAGGTTATTTTGAAAAATACCATTCTTTATTTATAATATTACTTGAAAATACAGGTCTTCGGTTGCACAGGTAAAAAATTTTTCAACTTTACCTAGGTTTCAATTGCTCTAAGGCAGCCTTCATCAGAAGTAAAAAAATTTTACATTACCTATAACAGAGTTTTGGAATAATATAAAAAAATCATTAAATTAAACATATGATATAAAATTACATCATAGCTAACTGCTACGGTACAGTAGACAAAGAAAGCATACTTACACATAGTAAATAGTTATGAAATGGTTTAGAGCAACAGTGCTCACGTTAAAGATAAAAATATATTTGTACATCATAAAATTTTCCTAGGAATGCACAACTTGATTAAGACGCGCCGCTAAGGGTCGCGTGTGCTGGCGGCACTGTAAGCAGCATCAGACTGACAGGCGCGCGCGCCGTCGATGTTAGCAAGTTGGCACCTTGTATCGCGCCATCTAGTATTGAATGCATTTAATTTACAGTGACAACAGCTGTCAGAAGCATTGGAACAGGAGTGCACGTAATGTGCTGATTACATCATGTCAGATACTATGTATCAGATCGAAAGTTGAACAAAATATTATACTGTAAAACAGGGAGAGAGAGAACAATATTTAAGGCTACAGTACGGGAAGCATAATAGCAATATTCCGCGTTAAGTGATTTTAAGCAAGGGCTTTACACCATCAAAGAAATTTTTATCACGTAATTGTAATTGCTCATTGAGGATTAAATGGTCGTTACGGGAAAAATGTTTGAAAATTTCCAACTGTTCAACAATATCAAGTCTGAAGCCTTTATTTTCCGTATGTAAGATACTAATATCATGAACATCTTTAGGATTGTGTCCTGTGATAAGAAGGTGGTCAGCGAATGACGAATTATGTACGTTCGTACCTTTTTTCCCTAATAGTTGCTCTTTATATCTAATCGAAAAAGCTCGTCCAGTCTGTCCTATAGAATAAGCTGAGCAAGTGTCACAGGTGATTTTATAAACGCCTGAGTTTCGCAGAGGCGACCGTCTTGGTTTTAAATTATGGATAAGATTATTTTTGAGAATGATGTTGGTAGAGAAAACTACGCTGCAGCCATATTTATTGTTAAGGAGACGTTGCAATCTGTAGGTTAGTGGCCCTACATACGGTAAAGAGAAGTATTTCTTCAAATCGCTAGGCTCGTCAATAGTGGTCCCAAGCGGGGTAATTCTGTTATTGGCTTTCTGTCTGAAGACATCATCTACTATATTTGGTTCGTAACTGTTATTAACTGGAATGGTTTTAATTAGATTCAATTCGGTTTTTAAATTTTCAGAGGACAGAGGGGTGGAGATTGCTCTATCAACAGCAGAGTGAAAAAATGCTTTTTTGTGAGACCGTGGGTGTGTGGAACAGGCTTTCTTTGACTGCTGTACCGTAGCAGTTAGCTATGATGTAATTTTATTACATATGTTTAATTTAATAATTTTTATATTATTCCAAAACTCTGTTACAGGTAAGGCAAAAATTTTTTACTCCTGATGAAGGCTGTCTTAGAGCAGTTGAAACCTAGGTAAAGTTGAAAAATTTTTTTACTTGTGCAACCGAAGAGCTGTCTTTTCAAGTAATATTATAAATTTCGTCTACGGTTGCTGCATTATCGGCCACGTTCAAAGTTGTACCATTCATTATTTTATCAGTTCACTACAATCATCATAAAGCCTACCCTTTGCGTCTGTAATTCATAAGAAGTAAAATTTGGCCTCTGGACCTCTACGCATTACTCACAAATTCCAACGGATCACCAATAACCCTCACTGAAGATATTTCCCCAGAAATTTTTTCTAGAAATTGTTACACTTGTAGTTAAGTAACAATGTATCTAAGAAATCATTAAATGCTTTCGTTCTCGAATTAATTAGTTCAGTTAGCTTAGAACGAAAAGTGGAAGAGGCGTGTTCCTTGCACCGTCGGACAGGTGAAGGGAGACTGGTTTTATCCTCTCTTGACGAGTTGTTATTGTTGTTTATTTTTCGGAATGGTCTACATTAATGCAAGATTATTTTAACTATAGTAAGAGCTAACAACATGGAAAAAAGAATGAAAGACACTTTTAAATGTTTACACAGAAGCTGCTCTTTATTTATTGGCTAACTAGTTTTGGGTTTCACCCATTCTCACAAGCTATGCGTTTTGTCTCTAGGATATGTTATCATACTTAAGAGTAGCTCAGAGCTTCATTATTCAGGATGATCTTGTCCACGTGATAACAATAATTTATGTATAACAGGAATATGTTCTCACTGCAGTACACTGTGTGTCACATAGGCTTATTTGTCAGTACGAAATGGCAACATATTCTCTATTTTATATTAAACGAGGTAGTCATGTGGATCACATCTTGCAGAATAATAAATATCTGAGCTGCATATAAGTATCATGACATCAGTACAGCTGCACACAACAAGCATTCCCCACGTACAAAATACATGGCTTGTGAAAATGGGCAAAATCCGAAACTAGTTATTCAATAAATAATTAGCAGCTTGGGTGCAAACAGTTAAAAATTTTTTCCCTTGAACATTCGAGAGCTGCAAGACGTGATGTACTGAAAACCATTAATATGAAAAAAAATATATATATTTTCCATCATCTCTGTTTGCAGGGAAGGTATATAGCATACAGTGTTTTTCGGGGACATATGGTGTTTGAGAACAAAGATGTGCGAAAACGACAAGACACGGAGAAGAAAGATACACATCGCTACAAGTTTGTAACTCACGCTACAGGTTCTCTGTGCGGGTGCGGCTCGTGACGCGACACATGGCTGTACGTGTGAGCAGTTCATTCTGACGAATTGTCCAGGAAAGTGTGATCGCAAACCGTTTAGCAAATACGTTCATTAGGGTGCCAATCTGCAGGCAGCAACTGAAGCCATGCAACAATGTGGAGCAGAGCGTTTACAACGAAACTTAAGAGAGCGCATCCTTGAGGCGGAATCTCTAATTTTAAGAATTCTGCAAACCATTAGTAGGCTTCTCTTCAACAATTGGTCATTAATACGTAACAACGACATGGGGCAAATGCTCACTGGTTCTATGATAACCTATCATGGAACACAAACGTCTCAACGATAGCGAACTGCTTAAGAAACCAAACGTTTCCTTTATATTTCAACCACAGAAACTCAATGGTAGATATCAGTTTCACAGCAAAAATTTCCAAAAATGGTTCAAATTTCTCTGAGCACTATGGGACTTAACATCAGAGGTCATCAGTCCCCTAGAACTTAGAACTACGTAAAACTAACTAACCTAAGGACATTACACACATCCATGCCCGAGGAAGGATTCGAAGTTGCGATCGTAGTGGCAGCGCGGTTCCAGACTAAAGCGCTTAGAACCGCTCGGCAACAACGGCCGGCAAATATTTCCAAATAATATTGGTGTTGTTGTCTTCAGTCATGAGACTGGTTTGATGCAGCTCTCCATGCTACTCTATCCTGTGCAAGCTTCTTCATCTCCCAGTACCTACTGCAACCTACATCCTTCTCAATCTGCTTAGTGTATTCATCTCTTGGTCTCCCTCTACGATTTTTACCCTCCACGCTGCCCTCCATTCCTAAATTTGTGATCCCTTGATGCCTCAGAACATGTCCTACCAACCGATCCCTTCTTCTTGTCAAGTTGTGCCACAAACTCCTCTTCTACCAAATTCTATTCAATACCTCCTCATTAGTTACGTGCTCTACCCATCAAATCTTCAGCATTCTTCTATAGCACCACATTTCAAAAGCTTCTATTCTCTTCTTGTCCAAACTATTTATCGTCCATGCTTGACTTCCAAACATGGCTACACTCCATACAAATACTTTCAGAAACGACTTCCCGACACTTAAATATGTACTCGATGTTAACAAATTTCTCATCTTCAGAAACGCTTTCCTTGCCATTGCCAGTCTACACTTTATATACTATCTACTTCGACCATCAACAGTTATTTTGCTCCCCAAATAGCAAAACTCCTTTACTACTTTAAGTGTCTCATTTCCTAATCGAATTCCCTAAGCATCACCCGACTTAATTCGACTGCATTCCATTATCCTCATTTTACTTTTGTTGATGTTTATCTTAAATCCTCTTTTCAGGACACTGTCCATTCCGATCAACTGCTCTTCCAAGCCCTTTGCTGTCTCTGACAGAATTACAATGTCATCGGCGAACCTCAACATTTTTATTTCTTCTCCATGGATTTTAATACCTACTCCGAACTTTTCTTTTGTTTCCTTTACTGCTTGCTCAATATACAGATTGAATAACATTGGGGACAACCTAGAACCCTGTCTCACTCCCTTCCCAACCACTGCTTCCATTTCATACCCATCGATCCTTCTAACTGCCATCTGGTTTCTGTACAAATTGTAAATCGCCTTTGGCTCCCTGTATTTTACCCCTGCCACCTTCCGAATTTGAAAGAGAGTAATCCAGTCAACATTGTCAAAAACTTTCTCTAAGTCTCCAAATGCTAGAAAAGTAGGTTTGTCTTTCCTTAATCTATTTTCTAAGATAAGTCGTAGGGTCAATATTGCCTGACGTGTTCCAACATTTCTGCGGAATCCAAACTGATCTTCCCCGAGGTCCGCTTCTACCAGTTTTTCAATTCGTCTGTAAAGAATTCGCGTTGGTATGTTGCAGGAGTGACTTATTAAACTGATATTTCGATAATTTTCATATTTGTCAACACCTGCTTTCTTTGGGATTGGAATTATTATATTCTTCTTGAAGTCTGAGGGTATTTCACCTGTGTGATACATCTTGCTCACCAGATGGTGGAGTTTTGTCAGGACTGGCTCTTCCAAGGCCGTCAGTAGTTCCAATGGAATGTTGTCTACTCCCGGGGTCTTGTTTCGACTCAGGTCTTTCAGTGCTCTGTCAAACTCTTCACGCAGTATCGTGTCTCCCACTTCATCTTCATCCACATCCTCTTCCATTTCTATAATATTGTCCTCAAGTACATCACCCTTGTATAGACCCTCTGTATACTGCTTCCACCTTTCTGCTTTCCCTTCTTTGCTTAGAACTGGGTTTCCATCTGAGCTATTGATATTCATACAAGTGGCTCTCTTTTTTCCAAAGGTCTCTTTAATTTTCCTGTAGGCAGTATCTATCTTACCCCTAGTGAGATAAGCCTCTACATCCTTACATTTGTCCTCTAGCCATCCCTGCTTAGCCATTTTGCACTTCCTGTCAATCTCATTTTTGAGACGTTTGTGTTGCTTTTTGCCTGCTTTAATTACGGAATTTTATATTATCTCCTTTCATCAATTAAATTCAATATTTCTTCTGTTACCCAAGGATTTCTACTTGTCCTTGTCTTTTTACCTACTTGATCCTCTGCCGCCTTCACTACTTCATCCCTCAGAGCTACCCATTCTTCTTCTACTGTATTTATTTCCCCCATTCCTGTCAATTGTTCTCTTATCCTCTCACTGAAACTCTGTACAACCTTTGGTTTAGTCAGCTTATCCTGGTCCCATCTCCTTAAATTCCCACCTTCTTGCAGTTTCTTCCAAATAAAATGCCGATAAGTTACGCGCATGTCGACGTCGCCGTCGCCGTTCGGGAACATGGCAGAGGGGCCATGACTCAGTTCCTATACCGCCTGAACAGCTTCCATGAAACCGTACAGTTGACGACAGAGCTAGAACGTAAGGGATGTCTTCCAGTTTTGGACATTCTAATAAGATGAAATGAAGCCGGCACGCTAGGATATGCAATCTATAAAATGGACTCGCTTAGATATGTACTTGCAAAAAAAAAAAAAAAAAAAGAAAAAAGGAGAGAGAGAGAGAGAGAGAGAAGCGCAGACTGACGTGCATCGAAAAAAGCGAATGATACAGCCATCAGGAAATAAGATGTACAGAAAGATGAACAGAGCCTCACCTAAGCCAGAACTGCAAGAATATTTCTAAAGAGATAACATCAGAGTCACCTTCCGATCACTACGAAAAACGAATAATGTATTTGGTTCGGGTATATATGACATTCCTTGCGAGTGTGGCTCCCAATAGATCCGGCAAATATAGCACAGCATCCCGCAACGCTGGATGGAACACATTAGATACGTACATTTTGGAAATTAAGACAAATCAGCACTGGCGAAACACAGCCTCAACGAGGGGCATATGTTAAAATTTGAGAAAGCGAATTTTATGTGCCGAGCGAGTGGATTTTGGGACAGTATAATCAAAGAATTTAGTGAGATAAGGCTCCATGATAATCTCGTAAGCAGAGATGACAGCTATCACCTGAGTTCGGCAAGAGATCCTGTTCTAGCACCTTTACGCCAAGCGTGCACTCAGCAGTTGACTCCTTGCGAATCTGGGCACTGAATGCACCGAGAGTCGAACAGAGGGCCACAACCCCCACCACACGCCGCGCCTGGGGAGAGTCGGCCACCGTTCAGGTATACACAGGGTGAAATGGCTGTTAAGTGCCGATATTTGTACTGTTGACTGAGGACGGCGCGGCGATCGACATTACAACAGTATTATAGCTGTTACAACACATATGTTTGTATGTTGCTTGGTATCTCCAAGTAGGTGTGGCAAGGGTGAGCCGTTGATGCTTATACTCCCCTGGGCAAATGGTCAGGGATTGAAGTGTGAACACGTGCACGGAAAACGGTTAGTCTAAAACGAAAAGCGTTGTCTGCTTAGTGTTGTACTCACGACTGTGCAGAAAACATTATGTCGAAAATTCGTGACATGTTTGCGAGAAGACAGTTCGACGCAGAGAAACAACCAAAACAGTGATAAGCGTAAATATTTAGGTACCACATACAAAAATATCTGCACCTAAGGGCGTTAGATTTTCTATATGGGTCACCCACACAACCTCGAGATTTCGCTAGAAGATGATGGAAGTGGCATTCACCGAAACGTCGCGGAATTTCGACGGAGCCACACAGATAGAAACTGGAGCATACTTTATCAGTGCCAGTAACGTACACGCAAGAGCATGGCACATTTAAAAGGTCAAGAGAGAAAAAGGGCAAGTAAGTATTTTTATTTTCAGACAAATCTTTGACATCAAAATGTTATTCTGTAATATAAAGATATTTACTAAATACACAGGAAAGTTAAAATTGTTTTGAATCTGCCAAAAAACTGTAAAAAAAATGTGACTTTAAAATAGGTCGGCATCAACGAGATGTTAAATTTCTCACTACAGCTATGAAATTCAGTGTGATGCAGTACCTGTGGTGTAGCAATGGGGGAGGGTGCTGTAGAGCGTTAGCATGTAGTGTGCTTCCTGGGTTCTGGATCTGAAAAATTACGTGTCAGAAGAGCAATCCATACTAAGTAAACTACTTCATTTCCATTACAAGTAATTTTACTTTACAAATGAGTTACTGCTTGATTTACTCTGCTAAACATTTAATGTAACAATACTCATATCCCCAATATAATGTGGTAGCATTTTAAACTGCTTACATATGTCAGTAATTGTATTAAACGTTGCTAATCGATTTTTGTTACCATTGGAGGCCTTTGGATAGACACATTGCAACTATGGCCAAGAGACCTTTTGCTGTTTTGTAATAAGGATGGGTACAAAAATGAATACATTTTACACTGTATCTTAATACATTACATGTTATATGAGAATTTTCACATGTAATGTATGTTGTATTTTAGAGCTAATACAGGGTGATTCAAAAAGAATACCACAACTTTAGGAATTTAAAACTCTGCAACGACAAAAGGCAGAGCTAAGCACTATTTGTCGGCGAATTAAGGGAGCTATAAAGTTTCATTTAGTTGTACATTTGTTCGCTTTAGGCGCTGTTGACTAGGCGTCAGCGTCAGTTGACGCTAAGATGGCGACCGCTCAACAGAAAGCTTTTTATGTTATTGAGTACGGCAGAAGTGAATCGACGACAGTTGTTCAGCGTGCATTTCGAACGAAGTATGGTGTTAAACCTCCTGATAGGTGGTGTGTTAAACGTTGGTATAAACAGTTTACAGAGAATGGGTGTTTGTGCAAAGGGAAAAGTTCTGGACGGCCGAGAACGAGTGATGAAAATGTAGCACGCGTCCAGCAAGCATTTGTTCGCAGCCCAGGAAAATCGACTCGCAGAGCTAGCAGAGAGCTGCAAATTCCACAATCAACTGTATGGAGAGTCCTACGAAAAAGGTTAGTTATGAAACCTTATCGTCTGAAATTGGTTCAAGCACTGTCTGCAGCTGATAAGATTAAAAGAATCGATTTCTGTGATTTTACCCTTGCTCAAATGGAAACAGATGAGTCTTTCGTTTCAAAGATTGTGTTTAGTGATGAAGCAACTTTCCACACTAACGGGAAAGTCAACCGTCACAATGTCTGTATATGGGGCACTGAGACTCCGCGGGAAACAGCTCAGTATGAACGTGACTCTCGCCTAAGGTGAACGTTTTCTGTGCCATTTCAGCCAATAAAGTTTTTGGTCCCTTTTTCTTCGAAGGTGCTACTGTAACTGGACTACAGTATCTGGAGATGTTAGAGAATTGGCTGTTCCCTCAGCTCGAACAAGAAGCACAACAATTCATATTTCAGCAGGATGGAGCGCCACCACATTGGCACTTATCTGTCCGTAACTACCTGAACGTCAACTACCCGAGGCGATGGATCGGCCGCCAGGCAGCCCGTGACAGAGCACTTCATCACTGGCCTCCAAGAAGCCCTGATCTTACCCTCTGCGACTTTTTCTTATGGGGGTATGTTAAGGATGTGGTGTTTCGGCCACCTCTCCCAGCCACCATTGATGATTTGAAACGAGAAATAACAGCAGCTATCCAAACTGTTACGCCTGATATGCTACAGAGAGTGTGGAACGAGTTGGAGTATCGGGTTGATATTGTTCGAGTGTCTGGAGGGGGCCATATTGAACATCTCTGAACTTGTTTTTGAGTGAAAAAAAACCTTTTTAAATACTCTTTGTAATGATGTATAACAGAAGGTTATATTATGTTTCTTTCATTAAATACACATTTTTAAAGTTGTGGTATTCGTTTTGAATCACCCTGTTTAATTGACTAAAAATAGCCAGCAAATAAATAATAATAAAATAAGTGTCGTAACAATCATCGCTGTGTCCCATTAAGAGGTTCTCATTGCATGCAGTGAAAATGCAAACTCCCAGCCTGTTAGTTCGTTGCCAATTGTGTTTCTCCCGTGACGTGAGTATGAGAAAGTGTGGTGCTACATAATCGTTAGATAATTAATTCCGATAGCATGAAGCACGGTAAAATATGACACTGAAAGCAAAGGGATTAAGAAAATGCACAATATCGATTTACACAAACAAAGAATATTTGGAGCAGTGAAAGCGACTGGCTTTTACCCTTCTGTATTGATTCGACAGTCCTTGCAATGTCCATTAAAATAACACCCACCTTAAAGAAATATTACTTCCCTCCTACATCATGTCGATTTCAGACCAGTTCCTTATCCACATTTTTCTCACTTTCTCGCTCATCATGAGCGTACAGTTGAGAGATAGCCCTAACCTTCTGCGTCGTTCCTCGTAGACACAACATACAGACCTGTCACCTCCCAGTTGTTACTTCAGCGATTGCAACTGTCGAGGAAGGCGCAGTAACAATTCTTAGACGTAATTGCCAAGGTAAAGAAGCTACGTGCTCCTGGTAAAGAGTTTAGTGCTTAAGTCTATAATATTCAATGACGAATAACTGCTACTTTCGCAATTTGTAATTTAACAGGGAAGAAACAAATGTACATAACTGCCATTAAAAATTTCAGGATCTTGTCCAGCAAGAGGGCATGCAACAAACGGTAAATTGGCTGAAGTGCACTACATGTTTTTATATGCAGATGGTTAGCATACCAGCGCAAATGCAAAATTTTTGATAAACAGATCATGTAGTTTTAGAACATTGTCGCGAGTTAGAGGATTTCCGAACTTGCAATAATACTAGCAAGTCGTACAATCTCAGAGTAGTACATTTTCGTGAGTCTGTATGCGTTTTGAAGTTGTAATAATACTCGCAAGTAGCAAAGATTTACCATAGAATATTTCCACGAGTAAGCGAGTGTTCGGAGTTGCAAGTATTTCCATGTTGAACAATCTTAGCGTGAGCTGGACGTAGAATAATTTCACAAAGTTTAGCTAGTATGGAACTTTGAGCTTGAACACAGGTGACTGGTCTTAAAAGAAGCTTTGGTAGTTTTCTGGGAATACATGCTAGATAATGTGGTGCACCGTTTTAGCTAATAAATTCGAGAAGCTTTGGCCCTATTGTTGCGACAATTCAACCTCAAAGGGAAATCAATAAATGTAATTGAGTTAAGCGAAACCCAAAGTGAGTTGAGAATATTGTTTGGATTTTGGCCTCATATGTTTAAATACTGCCTGCAATCTATGAAACTGATACTAACAAGATTAAAAGACCATTGTGACAAATGTCTTGGTTGTTCCATAGATGAGCAACCAAGTGTAAAAAAGAAGAAAACAACCAGTACGTAGAAGCTACTTACCGAACAGTCGCACAGTACATGGCTGGACATTAGAAGTGGGACTTTCTGTACTCGAAATTCAATTATGACACGGCGAGTTCTGAATGTTTAACGAGATCGACCAAACATTCTTCGCCATGTAATAACGGTATTGTGTCTTACTTGTTTCTGTTGTAGCTTCACTGTGGAATAGTTATTATTAACAATGTTAGCAGTCAGTCACATAACGAACATCATTACTTTACACGACATTCTATCCTCTTTTTTGAAATTTTGTTCTACTCCACAAGTTTTGTGCTGACGTAACTTTTCCCATTGCCAGTTTCTTGATGTTACTACGCCAGTGCAGTTGATGCTGTGTTGCATATTTATGTGCTGCTAGCTTCAGTCAGTGTCAGCTAATTTTATTACACTATTTACTACAAAAATTCAATTTTTGTGCTTGTGAATACCAGAATCTGAATTGCAGCAACTGATTATCAGTAAACAGTAGCTGTAGAGTTCTGTATTGGCAGTGATGACAGAAACATCGAGGTGGGAATATGATTACGATTTTAACTAACTTTTATTGTACAAAGTAAGGAATCATGCCGACAGAAACCGGATTTTTATCTTACGAGTATATACAGCTAAGGACAGACTTAATGTGAAACGTTCATTTGATAATAAGAGATAATTTTGAGGTCAAAAAAGTACCCATTATCGATGGACCTCTGTATCAAGGCACTGGATTTATCAGTTTTCCAGTTTTCTGTCCTTGCAGCGTAATTCATAGAATTGTACCTCATTCACATTTAGCGCTTAAAATGCTTTTCATAGCCACAAAATTTGTTAGATGTAGAAATTGGTTGATATCGGCAGCGATAAATCTACCGACCTGAAAGGGTTTTCCATCAATTTACACTTAAGATTCTTTGATTTTTATGTTGCTTAAACAGCTTTCAGTGTACGTGCGTTACTCAAAAGGAAGAAATTCTTCACATCCATTTTTCATCTAGTTATTCCAGTTATTTGCGTAATGAATGAAGTTGCTGATTATGGGGACTGCTGGTAGCTACAGGTAAGGAATCATGATCAGGACAGAATTGGAAATAAAGTTAGAAGAAAAAGATTTCTGATATCTGTGAGGCAGGAACTAAATATCAGTGTGTAAGAACTTGGGTTCTACAGGAAGAGAATAATTTGTAGCCTTTAGTGGTGATATGACTACTGTGCTACATTTAAATTTAACAAATGGGTAGGTTTCTGGGACTATTTTATGTACTTACTATGAGATGGTGATTGTAAAAACTGAACTGGCAAAAGGATGTTTTGCGCTGAGTTACGAAACGTATGGAGCATCTGGGCTGGTGACAGACTGGAGCTGACTGGCATAAACAGTAGGGAATCTCTTTATTTACCCTTTGCTGGGATAGTAAGGATCGCAACTGTCCATCATTAGAGCTACTGGCATTACAGAATAGAACATAACTTTTGAAAAAGATTTGAGTGATTAGCGTTTCTTGTTAATTAACATATGGCTGTATTTTCTTCCAGGTTACATAAACTGACTTTGTAGCATATGTCAGAGACATTTTAAAGTAAGTTATATAACTATATTCTGATATGCCAGTGCAATCAGCATATAAATTTGGTTGTTGCGTAGTTTCCAGTGGCAGTGAGCTTTACATCCGAAGATAATGATTAATTTTACTATAACACAGATTACATAACTTCACCTGTAAATAATTTCATCAATGGTACCACATTATCTGAAGAAAGGAATGTATTTATAAAAATTAAACATTTAGATTAACATTGGTGAAATCTTCAATAGTTCTTTTTGAAGTTCCATCTGTTCATTCAAAATAATGTCTCAATGTTTCATAACATATGTTGCGGCCAAATGTAGTAAGCGTTGCATCATGCAGTGGAGAATGGCAAAACATAGGCACGCCGGTGACTGAGGCGTTGCGAAGTAGGCAGGCACAGATAGCGTAGCTGACAGCAGCAGTCTACCAACAGGTTGACGCAAGGACGCACACAGACCGAGCGCCGAGCGAAGCCTGGAGAGTGCTGAGTAAGGGGAAGTGAGGCCAGCATGCTAAGTTACGCTGCGATATACTGCGGGAGTAATAACAAAAAGCTACCACCGAGGGAAATAAACGTCCTCCTGCCGAATTTAAATAGTGAAGCGCAGGCAGCAACAGACAGAAGCCATTAGGAAGCAGCTCGGATTTGAAGACGGACGTGGTCAGTGTCCGAATGTTCAATCTTCGTAGGTGACGATTCCGGAAGTCTGTTCCAGCTTGCAGGAGTCATCCGTTCGCCGCCAGATGTCGACTTCAGCTCTGGGCGTCGGCCCGAGTTCGGCCGGCACCTTGGCTGACGAATTACAGCGAGAACTTCCAGCAGGACCGGCCGCAGCTCGGTCTCGGTCACGGGCGCTGCCAGGGACTGACGCCTGGACTTCACGGCAATCTGTCCCCACGGCGCGTGGTCCGTCCATGATGGGACCTCGCGGACATCGCGACTGATGGCTTTCCAGCAGGCTCCGTGGGCGTGCCCGTACTGGGGCGCCGAGTGGCGCCGAGTTCATCTCAACCACAGGGCATCCTGTCTTCAGCGGAGCACTTGTGGCCTGAGGCTCCCGAGTGCCATCAGCGGCACGCGTTGCGCGCATTCTCGGAGAATCTACACAGCAGCAGCCAGGCGGAGGGATCCGCAGGGCTGGGAAGCGACGACGAGGGAGAAATTGTAAAGAAACTTCAATAAATAATTGTAAAACTCCACGCCGTCTCAGCCTTTGGCAACCGAGAAACACCAAATAGGGTGAGTCCAGCAACTGCCTTCTCTCTAAATTTTTTTATGTGTAGCTAGATATGTTGAGGGCAACGTTAATGGATTTGAGAGTGTCATTTGAAAGGCCCAGCAGCCCTGTAGACTTATCACAATTTGGTGGGAATGATAGTCATGCTAACTTAATACCATCTAAATGTGTAGTGTGTGGATTAACAGGCCATGTCAGTCCTTGCGATAAATTTGTACCAAGCATTTATTATGTGTGTGGCTTCTATGGTCATGTAACGAGGCAATGTGGTATGTCTAGATAGCTTGCCATTAGACATGCTAGGAATTAACTTGCTTCTGTGTAATACAATTCCATTTTTGTGAGGTGAGGTACACCACACAGAAAATGCCAGAGACACGTGCAACCAGGACAAGCGACGCTGTAGTCGCATTCACAGAGCAAGTTATGAAACTGATTGAAGAAAATAAGTTGCAAAAGCAGCAAATGCAGAGGATGGAGCAACAATTGTTGCAAAATACTCAGTCAGGTTCGGGAAGCGATAGTGTAGAATGCAAGGGTATTGTCTTTCCCGGTGTGGCAGATAGTAGTCGTAGTAGTAGTAGAAGACGGGTTTTGTGGGCGCACGACAGCAAGGTCTTCAGCGCCCGTGCAGTATGATAGTGAGGCGGGTGTCAAGAAAAAAAAAAAAACCTCAGAACATTGACATAAAACGGAACATAAAACACGGGGAACAATCATTGAAAAAATGTGCTCATCCACACCGAAGCGTGGGATGAAGCAGGGCGTCAGCAGTAAAACATGGACAACACAGGATGAAAATGGTAGAGGGAGCTAAAACAATGTAGCAGATGGAAGTGGCTGGCTGACCACAAGGAAAAAAGCGAGGAGTCAGCCACTCTGCAACACACTAAAACCTCCAGCCTAAAAGGTTAGGCCAGAGTCCAGACACATCACAAAACTTAAAAACCCTAGACACACACGCTTCATCGTTAGCTAAAACACAAGGTAGATCCCCATCAACTTGTGCTTCTGCCCGTGCATCACGGTATAAAATGCAGTCTGTTAAAATGTGCCGGACAGAGATGGGCACACCACAAGCATCACAAAACGGACGATCCTCCCGCCGTAATAAAAAGCTATGTGTGAGAGGACAGTGCCCGATCCGAAGACGTGTGAGGGCCACCTCTTCCCGCCTGAGCAACCGGCAGGAGGAACGCCACGGCCGAGTGGTTGACTTTACCGACCGCAGTTTATTGGCCGTCACCGCCAGCCATTCGTCCTCCCACAACTCCATGCACTTCCTGTGGAGTGCAGCGATGACTGACTGCAAGGGGATAGGACACTGGACCACATCCTGCTCCCTGCAGGCCTCCTTGGCAGCCCAATCAGCCTGTTCATTGCCCCATATGCCGACATGACCAGGCACCCAGCAGAAGGATACCTCTTTACCCCGCTGTTGGAGCAAGTACAGTTGGTCATGTATCAGCTTGACCATCTCCTCAGTCGGGTATAGGTTCTGCAGCGATTGTAAGGCACTAAGAGAATCGGAGCAGAGAAGAAATCGATTGCCCCGAACACGATGCATCTGCTCCAGTGCCTTCAGGATCGCGTGGAGCTCCGCTGCGAAAACGGTATATTCAGCAGGGAGGCGAATCCGGGTAATATTATCAGGGAACACCACAGAACATCCAAGGAAATTTTCCTGTTTGGAGCCATCCGTGTAAACGGCAGTAAAACCGTGATGCACATCTAAAATGTTAAAAAACAGTGACTGGAATGTAAAATCTGGCGTGCCATCCTTCTTAAAACGAGCCAAATCTAAAATAAGTTTGGGTCGCCGGAGGAGCCCAGGTGGAGATCTGCTCCAACCGCGACGTAAAACACGAAGACCATCCACAGACATCGCAGCGAGGCAATGCTGTGCGCGAATCCCATAGGACTGCGTCGCACGTTGCCGGGTATGAAATAACCGTGCCAGAGGAGGCTGAGCAACGGTATGGTAGGCAGGTGTGTAGGGTGTGGACAAAGTTTTATACGCCTGGCGTACCGTAAGTAGCCGTCGCCGCATATGAAGTGGCGGTTCACCTGCCTCTGCACAGAGGCTTCGTATGGGGCTAGTTCGGAATGCCCCAGTGGCCAACCGAAGCCCTTCACGGTGGACAACGTCCAAAATCTTTAAGTACGACGGCCTCACAGACCCATACACCGTGCACCCATAATCGAGCCGAGATCGCACAAACGCCCTGTAAAATTGGAGCAGACAAGTCCCGTCAGCTCCCCATGTACTGTGGCTAAGACATTTTAAAATACTTAAAGCCTGAAGTGACCGCCGTTTCAGGTCTTTAAGATGAGGTAACCACGTGAGCCTCGAGTCAAAAATGAGACCCAGAAATCTCACCGTGTCTTTAAAAGTAAGAATAGTGTCCCTCAAGCGCAACTCAGGAAAGGTTAAAATCGAACGAGAACGGTTAAAAAGAACACATACAGACTTCTCGGTGGAAAACTTAAATCCACTCTTCTGCGCCCAGTCATCCAAACGCCTAATCGTAAGTTGCAACTGACGAGTTGTCGTTGCAAGGCTTGAAGAAGAGCAGAACAAAGAGAAATCATCCACAAACAAAGAACACTGGACAGGACTTTTCACTAGGGACGTAATGCTATTAATAGCGATGGCAAACAGAGTCACACTTAAAACGCTACCCTGAGGGACACCATTCTCCTGCTCAAAGCGATCAGACAGGACGTCACCAATTCGGTATCTAAAATATCGTGGCGAGAGGAAAGACTGAATAAAAAGAGGAAGACAACCACGAAAACCCCATTCGTGAAGCTGCGCCAGGATGAGACGCCTCCAAGTGGTATCGTAGGCCTTCTCGATGTCGAAAAATACACCTAGAAGGTGATGACGGCGGAGGAAAGCTTGTTGTATAGCCGCCTCCAGGAGGGCAAGGTTATCGAAGGTGGAACGGAACCTCCTGAACCCACACTGAAAGCGACTAAGGAGTTGCCGGGATTCTAACATCCAGACAAGGCGGCGGTTGACCATCCGCTCCAAGGTATTCCCTATGCAACTAGTGAGGGCAATACTACGGTAGCTACTTGGGCTCGTGCGGTCTTTCCCAGGTTTTAAAAAAGGGATTAAAACTGCCTCACGCCACGCGTCAGGAAAGTGACCCGACGCCCAAATGTCATTAAAAAGTGCGAGGAGGAGTTCTCTGTTGCGCATTGTGAGGTGCCATAGCATACTGTAATGGATCCTGTCGTGACCAGGGGATGTGTCACGAGCTCCAGACATTGTAGAATCCAGCTCCCACATAGAAAATGGGCAGTTGTAAACTTCATGAGAGGTGGACTGGAAGTTCAGACTACGTCTCTCAGCAACCGCTCTATGGCGCTGGAAACTTGGATCCTGACTGGTTGTTGCAGTAACTGTGGCAAAATACGCTGCCAGAGTCTGGGCAATGTCTCGCGGATCTGTGTGGAGAGTGCCGTTAGTCATTACAGCAGCTATGGGGCACCTCCCTCCTCTGCCAGAAATTCACCGGATGGTCTCCCACACAATGGAACTTTTGGTGGAACGATTAATGGTGTTCAGGAACGTTTGCCACGACCTCTTCTTGCTCTCACGAATAATGCGGCGACATCTTGCCCTCGCCGCCCGAAAGGCTGCAAGATTCTCAGCAGTCGGCCGACACTTGAACCGACTCAGAGCCGTACGCCTGGTCCTGATTGCAGAGCGGCAGTCGGCACTCCACCAAGGCACAGGCGGCCTTTTCCGGTGGCCTGTGGACTGTGGAATGGACGCTGCAGCGGCGTGGTGGACCGTGTGGGTAATATGATCCACCCACACCTCAACATTCGCACAGTGTTCGAATTGGGCCAACTGGCTATAAAGTGTCCAGTCAGCTCCACTGAGTACCCATCGTGGTGGTCTCCTTTCGGGGCACACGCCATCTGGCAGGTGAATCCAGATTGGGAAATGATCACTGCCGTGCAAGTCAGCGACCACTTCCCAGTGAGCACTGGCGGCAAGAGCTGGAGAGCAAAGCGAGAGATCAATGGCAGAGAACGACCCAGTCGCCGTGCAGAAATGAGTACTCTGTCCTCCATTGAGCAAGTAGGCACAGGATGACAGGAGAAGCCTCTCAACTGCTCTACCCCTGGGGCAGGTAATTGCAGAGCCCCAAAGCACATTGTGGGCATTAAAATCACCACAAATAATGAACGGCTGGGGGAGCTGTGTAAGAAGGTCGGTGAGGGCCGCTTCATCAAGAGCATCACGTGGGGGCAAGTAAAGTGAACATGCAGTCAATGGATGACGCACGTGCACGGACACAGCGACGGCCTTTAAAGTCGTCGTAAGTGAGAGAGGCGAGGAGTGGTAGTCCGTCCTGACGAAAATACCTACGCCTCCTCTAGCTCTCTCTCCACGCAGGTCGTCCTTTTTGTGGAGTGTATAGCCTTGTATCTCAGGGGAGTATGATGGATGGAAATACGTCTCCTGGAGACAGAGACACAGTGGTCTACCCTGAGAGAGTAGACGAAGTTCCTCCACATGCGTCCTGAACCCTTGCAAGTTCCACTGGAGTATGGGAGCCATCTATTATGGGGGTAGCACCTTCATCCTGTCTCTCCGACAGGGCGGGGAGACTGCAGCAGGTGGAGGGGCAGGCCTGGGGCGAGATGATTTCCCCACACAGACATCAGATTCCATCAACTCTGGAGAAGAGTCAGAAGAAGCCTCACGGAAAACCACATCTGCATGGTCAGACGGTTTACTACGGGATTTGACCCGCTGTTGTTGCTGTATGGGAGCTTTCTGCGGTTTGGTGGGCTTTGGGGGAGCTGATGTTGGAGTGGTAATGGCTGGACAGGGCTTCGAAACAACCTCAGCTGTTGGAGGCGTCAGGGGCTGGCCCAAGTTCGCCACTGTACCTTTGTCTGCCATTAGAATAGGGGCTAATGGCTCTGAAACACTGGCTGCGTTGCAACTGCACTGACAGCTGCATGTATTAGTGCCAACACTCACCACCTCTGTCTGCATGGAGGCATCGACTTTCGGAGTAGGCTTCTGAACCAGGGAGGCAAAAGACGTAGCAAATGTGGGAGGTTGCATCGACTTAAGGATCTTCTTGGCCTCACCATAGGGGATACGCTTAGTTGTCTTTATTTCCTGGACTTTGCGTTCCTCTAAAAATATTCGGCAGTCCCAACTCCAAACAGTGTGGTTCCCAGAGCAATTGATACATTTGGCTGGAGAGGAGCAACCAACTCCGTCATGAGCAGCCTGACCACAGTTGCCACAAGTCGCGTCGCCTTTGCATCCTAAGGTGATATGCCCAAAACGCTGGCACTTGAAACAGCGCATTGGGGTCGGGAAATAAGGCCTCACACCAAGGCGAAGAAAGCCAGCTTTCACATGTTCAGGAAGTTTCGTGCTATTGAAGGTTAGAATAAAGGAGTCGGATTTGACAAGATTGCCATCAACCCTCCTCATGATATGCTGAACATCAATGATACCTGCCGGAGTCCACTCACGTTGCAGTTCTTCCTTGGGAATGTCAACTAGATCCCGGCACGTCACAACACCTTTAATGTAGTTCAAGGTGCTGTGCAGTTCAGTGTCTATGGCATACTCTCCAAGGCATTTAGCAGATTGGAGGTTAGTTGCTTGCTGGGAAGTGGAAGTTTCCACTAATAAGGTCCCATTGCGTAAGCGCTTCACCGATTTTAAGGAGCCACAGATTCCCTCCAATCCCTTTTGTATATAGACGGGCGAAACCTTCTCAAAACTACCCTCCTTCCGTTTCACAATGAGAAACACATTCGGATTACCAGAATGCATTCTGTTACCTAAGACTGGACTGTTTAAAGAAGCGCCGGAGTCAGGGGGACTGACTGCACGGGCCCTCTTAAGAGACTGTGTGTTAGAACCTTCCAGCAGCCCACCCTTTCCGCTGGGAGGAAGAAAAGAGGATTTCGAAGGATCCATCTCGGTCCCACGAGCAGGTAGGGAACTACAAGTCCACATAGACAGAGCCCCGCGTGCCTAGGTAAGCCTTATACAACTGAGTTGCGGCAGGTTCCCCAGAGGTTGCCCGCTATCGACTGTTCCACCTCATCAGCCATGCATCTCATCAGCGCGCAGCACACCTTGAGATTGAGGTTTTTTTTTATAGAGGTTGATTCCATCCTCGCGATCCGGGCGGTCAAGCCAAGATCCCCATTCCCTGAGACACACAACGTTCCACCGCCGCCCCGCACGGTGGTCGCTGAAGTATGCTCAGAGGCTACGGTGACAGGGGACGGGCGGCGCTTACCAGTCCCCAGCTCAGGAACCCCGGGGTCGCCAAGCCCGTACCCAGCAAATGAATGCTGAGCCCCTGGGGGCTGTGGCAGATAGTTTAGCGTTTAAGGAACCACTTGCACTCGAGCACACACGATATTTAATTTACTGAACTTAAATTATATGCATCGATTTTTTAAGACAAGATAAAGCAAAACAAAGGAAGTAACACTGCTCTCTTGTTTGCAAATGGCGAGCTTAATGTTAGTAGGTGACGCAAAGACTTATGCGGCATACCACGAAGGGTTAGGGATTTTACTAAGTTCACAGAGTTGGCTGAGGGATTATTGCAAAGGTTTAGGAAACAAAACAGTGCCAGACCTTTTAGAGAAAAATTGGGGAGGATGATGCAAGAAAACGGGTGAAACGGTAGAAGAATTTTCAGACAGAATTAGGACAGTGTATATTTTCGTCCACTATGGATTTGCAAAGCTGTTATCACCAGATTGAAGTATGTCCAGAGGACAGGCCAAAAACAGCATTATGGCGCATTGTGGTCACTTCGAGTTTAAAAGAATGCCGTTTGGGCTAAAAAACGCTCCAGCAACATTTCAGAGGTTATTGGATGTAGTCCTTCACGGGTTGAAACCGAAAAAATGCGCGGTGTATCTGGATGACATAGTTTTTTCAAGAGAGATAGAGCAGCATGTGGAACAGTTAGAGGAGGTGTTTAAAAGATTAGAGGCAGCACGGCTAACATTAAGTTTCGACAAATGCCATTTTGCGCAAGTACAAGTAAATTATCTCGGGTATGTTATTAGTCAGGACGGGGTAAAGACAGATCCTCGTCTCACTTCTGCAGCACGAGATTTTCCGTTTCCACAAACGGTTAAACAATTACAATTGTATATTGGTCTTGCGAGCTATTATTAAAAATTCGTACAGGGGTTTGCAGAAATAGCGAGGCCACTTACTAAGTTGCTAAGAAAAGGTGTTACCTTCCAGTGGACGTCAGAGTGCGAGAAAGCGTTTCAAGAGTTGAAATGTATACTGACATTAGGTCCAGTTTTGAAGTTTCCAGACTTTTCGAAGGAGTTTATACTACAATGTGACAAGTCTAATCACGCTCTTGGGGTTGAACTTGGGCAAGAAATTGATGGCAAAGAACATCCGATTGCGTTCATGTCTCGTCAGCTTAACAAGGCGGAACAAAATTACTCCACGATGGAGAAGGAATTGTTAGCGGTAATATACGGGATTTCGTACTTTCGATGTTGTCTGTACAGTAGAAGGTTTAAGGTTGTGACGGATCATTCAGCTCTGAAATGGTTATTAGGTCTGAAAGGCCCAGCGAGTAGGCTAGTGAGATGGGCGCTGAAACTCATTGAGTAGATTATGAGGTAATACACAAGCCAGGTGTGAAACATACCAATGCTGACGCATTGAGCAGGAAAGTGGCAGTATTACAAGTAACAGAGGTGACTGAAGATGAGTGGAAAAGGGCACAAGCCGTGGATAGTGATTGCCAATTGTTCAGAAAGTAAACGCAGTTGCTAGTACAGGGCGGGTTACTTTGCAGGTCGACGAAATGCGGCCCGCGCGTCGTCGTACCAGCAGCGTTAAGATCTGAAGTTTTGCAATAGGTGCATGACCATTTTCTTTCAGGACATGGCGGGAGAAGAGCTACGGATAGGCGGATAGCGGAGAAGTTTTGGTGGAGGACACGACGTCAAGACGTGGACGAGTATGTCAGGAATTGTGTGCCATGCGCACAGTGTGCGGACTTGAGCCATCAAAAGATTCAGCTTCAAAGATTACCAGAGGCAGACAGACCTTTCCAACAAATCGGAATTGATGTATTAGACCCATTTAATAGGACTGCAGCAGGGAATAAGAATGTGTTAACAGTGATTGACCACTTTTCTAGCTATTTAGTCATGGTCGCATTACCAGATCAGAAAGCAAGTACGGTGGCACAAGCTTTAGTTAATAATTGCTTACTCAGGTATGGGATACCTCAGTCCTTAATCTCTGATCAAGGTATTAATTTCACGTTGATCTGATGAAGCAGCTGTGTAAGTTACTGAAGGTAAAGAAACTACGGACTAGTCCATTCCATCCACAAGCAAACGGATGGATGGAGAGAGTGCGTCGCATGATTGCTAAGATGTTGAGTCACTATGTAAATAGTCAACACACCGACTGGGATGTGTACTTTCAATTCGTAACCAGTGCATATAATAGTAAGGCACATACGTCGGCAGGACTGTCCCTGTACGAAGTGGTGTATGGGATGAAGATGCCATCACCTTTTGACATGCTTCGTCCAAGGCTGGGAGCGGAGGGCGAGCATGTAAGGCAATTTGCGAAAACCATTAAGGAGGTATGGCAGAGAGTTAGACGAGATAACATGAAAGCGTTGGAACGACAAGAACGGATGGGAGGTACAATGAGGAAGTTGCCACAGTACAGAGTAGGCCAATGGGTGCTACTAGGTAATCCGTATGCTCCAAAAGGGAGAACCAAGAAATTCACAAACAAGTTGCAGGGACCGTACCAGGTGGTGGAAATGACATCACCTGTCAATGTAAAATTACAATTGCCTACTAAGACAACAGTGGTTCACGTTAGTAGCGTTAAGGCGTTCCAGGGGGTAGTAGATCCATGTATATGTAATTCTGGCAGAAAGCGAAAAGAAGCGCCAGAAGCAGACAGTAAACTGGGTATTAAGTATATGTTGCATTCGAGGGATGTGTAGTTAGCAATAATTATCATGTGTGTATTATTTTTGTGCACGGACTAGGGTTATTTTATTGGTATTAAAGAATAGTTATGGGAGTTTTTTCCTTCTCTCTCCATTCTGTAGGTGACGCAGGATGGGTACAAGTGGATAGTATGGGGCGTAGTCCTCTGGCAGCTGACACAAGCTGGCCAGGTACAGAATATGCTGTTGCAAAGTGATGTGTTGTTCGGGAAAGAACTGGATGTGGTCTTCACGAATCACGAGTGGACGCTTCAGCTGGCACTAAACATCCTGCAGGTAAGGAAAGAGATGCGGCAGCTACAGGAGCTGGTATCGAGTGTGGAAATGGTTGCATCTAAGAACGGAATATTACGGGACGTGCAAGAAGAGTACGAGGCTCTGGATAGGTCACGTAAGGAAATAAGGGAACAACTGCGTCAAGTCGTGAGCATGATTCCAGGGAGGAGAAAGAGAGTAAGAGGGGGTTGGTTGAATGCAGGTGGGAAGTTGCTGAAAACAATTTTTGGAACAGCGGTTAGAGACGATATTGAGGGTTTGAGCAATTCTTTAACAGTTATTTGCGACAGGGAGGAAAGCATAGGGAAATTGGTGGATATACACACAACGGAGATACGGGGATTAGGTACAGAGTTGTTGAATGTGACACTTGTGGGGTGTGGGATGGCTAGGTGGCTACAGGGTTACTAGCATATATAGAACAAACACAGAAATTATTGAATACAGATCTGGAAGAGGTACAAACGCAATTGGATATAGTGGAAAGGAAGCTGGAATTAGCTAAATTGCTGCGGGAACTGTTTAACAGCATTGGTGATGCACGAGTGAGGATGGATGAATTGCAAGAGGCAGTACATCATGCATTGGACGGGCAGGTGAGTGTGACGATGTCACCAGAAAAATTCAGACAGAGCCTGAAGCAGGAAGAGGGAGAGTTTCCAGAGGGGGTAGAGCACATAGTGCTGATAATTGAAGCGAGTATGTCACTTTATCATATGTCTAGGATTAAGGTAACAACGGATCTAGTTAAGATGTATATAGAGATAAGATTTTCAGTAACTAGTGTGGAGAGACAGTATCACTGTTACACAGTGCATCCTTATCCGATCAGATGGGAGCGCATGGGGAAGGGCGTATAGCTCAGGACACAGGAGGTTTTATTGATTTCTAAGGAGGGGGATACTCATGCTACTATGTCGAGTTTAGAGTTGAGTAGATGTCTAACGGAGTCAGTTTTCATTTGTCCATCATGAGTTTTTTTCCCGGGCAAGGAGTCGTGTGAGATCCACTTATTTAGGGCAGAAGCAGAAGCTTCAGAGTGTCGGAGAATAATAGTGAAGCCTACGCCACATTTTCAGCAAGTTTGGAGGCATTGGCTGTTTTCAGTATTCGCTACGGAGAGAATATCAGCCAAGTGTTATGACAATGGGAATTGGACAGCAACCACAGAGATGGAATCACGGGACAGTGGTTTGCTAATTAACAGGGCAAATTGTGACATAGTAGGGGATCGTTTCAGCTTACCAGCGACAGTCACGGGAGTCACCAAGGTTACAGATACTCATCTGACGTTGTACTGGCCGGATGGGTCATTCAGCATCACTCCAGGAGAAAATTTGGCGTATATTAACAACACCTCGGATGCTATACTATTGCAAACGATAGATAAACTAGTTGATTTGGAGACAGGTCAAATTTCAATGCAGCAATTATTAAGGCATGTAGAGGAGTATGATACCAGGTGGAAACGTAGCATAGTGACCATTGGTATTTCAACCAGTACTATTACCATGTTGATTGTATTTATCAGTGTGGTATATGTCTTATTAAAACGGAGGATTCAGCATGTTAATGCAAGACCGCTCCACGAGATTCCTGTAGAATGGATTACCAGTAGGACATGAGTCAGGGCAACCTGGATGTATATAGGGAAGAAGTAGTATACAGGATAGAACTAAAGTTAATGTGTAGGGTAAATTAGGGGACGAATTTAATTTTTAGGAGGAGGCAGTGTTGCGGGCACATGTAGTAAGCGTTGCTTCACACAGAAGAGAATGGCAAAACAGACGCACGCCGGCGACCGAGGTGTTGCGAAGTAGGCAGGCACAAATAGCCTTGCTGACAAGAGTAGTCTACTAACAGGTTGACGCAAGGATACATACCGAGCGCCGAGCGAAGCCTGGAGAGTGCTGAGTAAGGGGAAGTGAGGCCAGCACGCTAAGTTATGCTGCCATATACTGCGGGAGTAATAACAAAAAGCTACCACCGAGGGAAATAAACGTCCTCCTTCTGGATATAAATAGTGGAGCGCAGGCAGCAACAGACAGAAGCCATTAGGAAGCAGTACGGATCTGAGGACGGACGTGGTCAGTGACCAAATATTCAATCTTCGTAGGTGACAATTTCAGAAGTCTGTTCCAGCTCGCAGGAGTCATCTGTTAGCTGCCAGATGTCTACTTCAGCTCTGGACGTCGGCCCGAGTTCGGTCGGCACCCTGGCTGACTAAACTACAGCGAGAACTTCCAGCAGGACCGGCCGCAGCGCGGTGTCGGTCACAGGCGCCGCCGGGGGACTGATGCCTGTAGTTCGTTCGCGGCAACCCGGTTCCACGGCGCGTGGTCCATCTATGACGGGACCTCGAGGACATCGCGAATGATGGTTTCCCAGCCACCGATGCAGCAGGCGTCGGCAGCTCACCTCACGGCGACGCGGCTCCTTGGGCGTGCCCGTACTGGGGCGCCGAGTGGCGACGAGTTCATCTCAACCACAGGGCATCCTGGCTTCAGCGGAGCACTGGTGGCCTGAGGCTCCCGACTGCGATCAGCGGCGCGCATTGCGTGCATTGTTGGACAATCTACGCAGCAGCAGCCAGGTGGAGGGATCCGCAGGGCTGGGCAGGGACGACGAGGGAGACATTGTAAAGAAAGTTCAATAAATATTTGAACAACTCCACGCCGTCTCAGCTTTTGGCGCAGCCACTGTGTCTGCTGATAACAAGTGGTGCAGAAGTCGTAACACGTATGTAACTTTTAATTTCTTGTAAAATGTTTAGCATATATCCTTTTCCACTGGTGGGTGGATTTGGCAGCCATTATGTAATGTCGCTAAACTTGTTCTAACTGTGAGAAAATGAAGATAATTTCATGCCAGTGAAATTCAGATGTGGTTTAAATATTGTTTTGAAAATTTCTTCTGCCTGCTCGAATATATATTTCCTTTCACATGCCACATTTCAACGTATTAGCACCTGATAGAGTAAATGTATGGGATTCAGCTAGAGAATGATAAATTTGTGATCATATTAGGTCCTGTATTCTCTTGCATTTTCTCACATTAGTTTTTGGCGCGCAAAGAAGTGAGGATTCTGACTATCGTGACTAAAAGTTTACTTTTTAACGCGAGAATGAAGTTATCTCCATACGATCGCCGCTACTGTAAACTAAACAGAACAAGTGCTGAGTATTAGGATAAGAAGCCGGCAAAGCGGCCTCCGGTCGTCAGTCAAGTAAGTCTCAGTGTCTATAATAACAACAAAGAGTGTGAACCTTTGCAATGGAATCAACAGAACGGAAGGCCAGCCACTCGCCACATGATCACGTGATCTAGCACGAAAACAAAGCCCGTTTCACAAAGGTTGCAATTCAAAGAATCTTAATTCAACGCCCATATCACAAAAAAACGGAGAAGAAAAGCCCTAATACGAACAACAACCGAATTCTCACGTTTAACGGACGCAGGTCGGGTACAAAACACAGAATGATAAAGAAATCCTTAGATTTGGGGACGTAGCATCGGAAAAAATAATTATGAGCGTGCTTAAATGATCGATTTTCTAAGTCGCTCACGATATTGTAACCAATGAAGCTGGAGTTCAAAAAGAACACTCACGGTTACCGATACGGGACCTCGTCGTCGGATCTCCAGCCATAAGCAGCAGCAGACTAGCACTGACCGACAATTCCTTGTCTCCGGAGGGGCACTGGGGGTGTCAGGTAGCCGACACTGGCGTCCTCCAACACTGGCCAATCAGGGGGCCCAGTGAGCTAGAAGAGAAATTTCAGAATTGATACGACAGCTTGAGAGACTAAGAAGAGGAACAACATTGTTCATCACCTAGCGTTCAAACTGGTCCCACGTGCTCCCCATAGAACAACAATAGAGGCGGGAAAAGTGGCGCCATCGTGGCTACAATGAAACTGCTGAACTGACTGCACAAATAAAGTAGAATACCCTGCACTCATCCTCTCTCACTAATTAGCGTGATACACTATGCGATCGGAAGTATCCGGACACCTGCCTTGTCATGCTGGACCATCTCCCTCACTTCAACCCCCCGACCCCCCGTTTCATAGGGTCATGTTCTAACGCCATCAGAGCGAGTAAGAATAACGAGGTTCACTTTTTGTACTTGTAAAACATCCTGTTTCTCATCTTTTGTTAATAAAGATGCAATACTAGTATCACTTTACTTTTATTTCAATCACTTGAAATCCCCCCCCCCCCCCCTCACAT
This sequence comes from Schistocerca americana, assembly GCF_021461395.2. NCBI lineage: Eukaryota > Metazoa > Arthropoda > Insecta > Orthoptera > Acrididae > Schistocerca > Schistocerca americana. Next base: position 67,751,321 of record NC_060121.1, read on the forward strand.
AGGAATAGTTTGCAAGTCACCTGTAAAATCATTGTGATTAGCAAGGTAATTAATTAATGCATTATGTCGGCGGTCTTTGTAAGGACGGAAGGATTTTACGTCTTTTCATGTTACGGCTGGGTTGGTTTATGCAGATCCGGTACTGGCGTTGCTCTTGCGGTACCGCTAATAGCCTAATCTGGACTCTTCCCACTTAGAGCAAGAGAGAGATCATGAATAAAATTTCCCTCGACGTGGTAAAAGTACGGTGCCTTATCCTGAATACGTGGTAATGAGGATTAGGGTTATCGAGTTGGGAACATTTTTATAGACGCATACGACGAAAATGCTAAACCGAAAAAAACCTTCCGCATTTGGTTAGTCTATTACAAGATTTCTCATCATTTCACATATCATCTAGAAAGATTAGGCACCGCTTTTAACGTCTTGTCTGCTAAATTAAGGCCGGATGAGGGAAGTTTGTAGGAATGTGCAGAAGGCAAACACGAAGGTGCTAGAACGACAGGAACAGGTGAACAGAGGCATAGACAAGCTGTCTTAGTACTGCGTGGGACAATGGGTAAGTTACAAATCCCTGTATACCAGACACTAATATAAAGAAATTTTTAGCTAAGTACTAAGGACCTTACTAGATTGTAGAAACGACCTCACTGGTCAATGTGAAGGTCCAGTTTACACAAAAACGTCTGTTATACACGTGTGTCGCATGACGCCATTTAAAGGAATGTTAAAGGGGATACTGCACGTATCGACAACCAACCAGGAAAAGAAAGCTACAATAGGTAATAAGCAGGAACCTGGAATTGGTGAGACACATATGGTGCATGATGTGCCATATAGGTCGAGGTCACGTAAGTAAGCTAAATGAGTTTTTGGGGGTGTTTATGGTGAGTGTATAAGAGTGTACACCGATCAGCCAGGACATTATGACCAGTGACCTGCGATACTTATAAACTCATCCAGATGACAGTAGCATCACCTGTCGAGAAATGACTGTTAGTCAGACACACACATGAGGAATGTAGTATCAGTGAGCTTGCTATCTGTGTGCAGGATGGAGAATGCGCGTCATCTACCCAGTTTGACTGAGGGCAGATTGTGGTGGCCTGGAGGTTAGGGCATAAGCAGTTCGGAAACTTGGCAGGTGTTCGAGGAGAGCTGTGATGAATGTCTACAACAGGTGGTGGAACCAAGGTGAGACCTTGTGCAGACGTTGGTGAGCTGGGCGGCCTCCCCTCATTACAGATGTCGGACATCATACGCTGTGCAGACAGGTAAAACAGGACAGGTGGCGAACTCTGGCGGAACTGACATAACTCTTTAATGCTGGGCAGATTGCAAGCATGTCTGAACACACAGTGCATTGAACACTCCTAACAATGGGCCTCTGCAGCGTTGAGCCGTGATTGTGCCAAATACGACTGAAACGGCATTGCGACCATCAGCACTGGACGTTGGAGCAGTAGCAGAGAGTTACATGACCTGATGAATAGCGATAACTTCATCATGCCGATGGAAGGGTGCGAATCCTCCATCTTCCAATAGAACACCTCCTTGAAACCTGTACTGCAAGAGGAGACAAGCTCGCAGTGGCTCCATTGTGGTCTGGGGAACATTCACATCGGTATCCATGGGTCCAGTAGAGCTCGTAAAAGACACCATGATGCCGAAAAAGTATCGTACACTGGTCGCAGGCCACGTGCACCACTTCATGACGATCACGTTTCCTGATGGCAGTGGCATTTTTCAACAAAATGTGCCACATCACAGGGCCAGAAGTGTGATGGAATGGTTTGAGGAGCACAGTGGCGCCTCCCAATTGATGTGCTAGACCCAGGACGAAAAGTTAGAATTACTGCAGGCCACTGTCCTATCCCAAGGTCAGTCAGCCCTCATGTACCAAAGCTAAGGCACAAAGGCCAGAACTAGAAAATGCGAGCAGGTTTTGCAGGCTACTCAGTCATCCCATCTCTACCATGCAGAAATGACTTTGTACACGCCAAACAAGAAACCTGACAAAAAAAACAACATATGTGACACAACCACACAGGCCAATCTCAAGAGTCACCAACTGACTCAACAATCTCAGCCACCTCAACATTCTCAGTCCGACTACCAGCCAGGTACTCATTGTCAAACAAACGATTCTGAAGTTTGATGTGAACATTCAACCTAGAATTGTTATCATTAAAAATCTGGACCCCAAGGAAACTACTAAGTCTTTTCATGTCTTCACTGAAACAGTTCAACCTAGCGTAATTTGTGACTGACACTAATTTTAGAATGAACCAAGTCAGACTCAGCACTTGCGAAACTGATTTTGAAATCAAACTAAAGAAAACAACTGGGACCACATACAGACTGGGAGCAACTATCAACTCACGCAGTAAATCGCAACCTGAATGGAAACCACGTGGACCCTTCCTAAGTGGCCTCATTAGTAGTGTCGATCATGATATCACCAAACAGGAAGTCGAAGAGTAACTAAAGATGCGGGGATACTCATTCAAAAAAAGCAACCCGCATCTACTCACGACTCACCAAACGACCCAGCAAAAAATTGCGTGTCATCTATGATTACAAGGAAACCTTAGAGAAACTGCTTTCGTAGCATTTCAGGATGCACTGCGTACTACATAAGTTTCAACTATACAATCCACTCCATTCGCAATCCAAACAATTCAAAGAATGCAACAATTTTCAACAGGCCTTCGAAAAATGTCGCAACGAATCCAAATGTGGTAAGTGGAGTGGATCTCAGCTGATTTTCAGAGCAAATTTTATTCTAAAAACCTGACTGCAGCAATTGTAATGATACTCACCTCGCTAACGATCTAAATTGCTCAAAATGCCAGGACCAACCCATATCCACTGTGAACCGTGATTTATTTTCAAAGAATATTCTTAAAGATTTATTTTATTTACTAGCTATTCATCAAGAACATTAACACATTTAATCACACTATGTAAGAATGTAAGTAGTTGCCAGGGAGTAACTGCTGAAATCATAACCAAATTCCTTTCAACAAATGGGAATTTTATTCACTTTAATAGTGCCTAAAAGCAATTTTATAAAAGAAACATATTTAAAATTATAATCAGAAAGCACCCTCTAAACATCAAAGTTACAATTTATTCATAGGTAGAAAGAAACAAGTTTTGACTGTATGAGCTTTCGGGCAGAGAACCTTGCCGCTCCCTTTTGACTCAGCCGTAGTTACGACCGCTCAAAACAGACTCTGAAACACTACACTGGTGCAAATCTGCAACACACCAGATTACTTTAAACTAAGAGTTTTAACAATTTACACAAGGACACAAACTATGCACCCCCTGTACGAGGGATGAAAATGGTACAAAACACTAACAATTAAAATATTAACCTTGCCACTGACGGTGCAACTAGATTTTAACTTCTAAGAAAAGCCTTACGGTGAAAGGTGTCGACATTATATACTAAAATGGTCATTTAAATAAAAGGCCATGAAATGCAATCTTATGTAAAATTCTACAAGGTTGGCCAGACAATAGTTAAGATGCTCCACCGTACACAGTTACCGCCTCTCAAGATCATAGGCAATAATATCAAAATTTCCCAAAATCAAAACATATTTCAGATATTAGGTCGTTACTCTCCAAGCAATAAATTCGTTAACACACCAAATCCGACACATATGACAGAGGCAGCTACTAACGTACGGTAGATTGATAGGGAGATTACCGAACAACCCGAACAGCAGGTTCCGCTAACCCGCCCCTATTCCACAAGGGAAAAACTGACCACCCAATTTATAAACAAACGGAAAAGAATGGTGGGACAACCCCAAAGCAAAACTGCCGGCGACCTCACCAAGAAAACAAATAGAATTTAACAAGAGTAAATCAAACAACATATCACCAATCACTTAACTTCTAATAAACTGCGATTTCTCGAGAAGACCTGGCGCAGAACCCCCAAATAGCTCTCCCGAACCGTCTCCTGCCAGCCGCTTCAACGGACGCAGGAAGACGCGCCGATCTCCCCTCTCACGGCGTCGCGGCTCGCACCGGCCAGACTGATGTCGTGGGTTGACTCCTGTTGCTCTCGTGTCGACCGCGAAGTCACTGCCCCTCGCTATACGCCGTGGCCCACTGGACTCACGTGGCGACCTCACATGCGCCGACGCTTAAGACGGACAAGTCATCTGGTGTCCTAATGCGCGACCGACCAACCCATCGATCCAACCGCCAATGACCATTGCCTGCGCAAACTCGAGCAGACTGGCGGCCTAACGTGCAGACTCAGATGCAGGAACTAAGCCCCGACCGGGTGACCACTCGCTGAGTTCTCTTACTGGCGGAGTGGAAAGACTCTCATCTTGCCGGCTTTAAGGGTTGATCCGAACGACAGACATACTAGCCCTTCGAACAACAGACAGACACTAGCTGCCTAACAAATGCGGACGAGAGACATACTAACAAGCTGGGGACGAGAGACTGACCCAGACTCCGACTGGCGAGCTCATAGCGCCCCTTAAACACACGTGAACAGGCAACATTTCCCCTTTCCCACCAAATGGAGACACGAAAGCTGCGATTGCCACAGCGGCGTCACCGCCACGAACGGAGAGCGACTGCTTCACATTACGCGCTGCGGCGCGCTCTTCAAAACAACAATTTTTACCACGGCTCACACTGACAGAAGAGATAAGATCAAGTGCACTGAAGAACCACCTTACCCCACGCTGAATGCTTACAAACTGAAAATTTTCTGCGTGTGTTCGCCGCTGCACTACTCAACATTCTACCGGAACGTAGATCCCTCATTACTGAAACGATAAAAACAATTTGCAGAAAGTTTCTGCGAAAATAAAACATCAAAAAAAGGTTTGCATCACCCCAATTCCTAGAACTCCTGAAAATAGGCGTTGACTGTGGATATTGTATCACACAGTCCTTTTGACTGTTCAGAAATGTCACTAAACTCGCCCAAAATGTAAACAATCATGCACGAGCAGCGCCTATTAGCCCAGTCATTCCACCAGGAAGGAGGTACACGGCTCTTGTTGTCTGTAGTTCAGCCAAGCCTAGACAGTCAATACAGCTGTTCGATTGCGTCGGCATTGTTACAAGAAGGACTCTCAACAAGGGAAGTGTCCAGGCGTCTCGGAGACATCAGACATTAAGGAGATACAGAGAGACAGAAACTGTCGATGACATGCCTCGCTTAGGCCGCGCAGGGGCTACTACTGCAGTGGGTGACCGTTACCTACGGATTATGGCTCGGAGGAACCCTGACAGCAACGCCACCATGTTGAATAATGTTTTTCGTGCAGCTACAGGACATCGTGTTACGACTCAAACTGTGCGCTACTTCACTCCCGACGTCCATGGGGAGGACCCTCTTAGCAACCACGACACCATGCAGCGTCGTACAAATGGGCTCAGCAATATGCCGAATGGATTGCTTAGGATTGGCATCACGTTCTCTTCACCGTTGAGTGCCGCATATGCCTTCAATCAGACAATTGTCAGAAACGTGTTTGGAGACACACTGTCCAGCGAGTACAGCAAGGTTGAGGTTCCCTGCTGTTTTGGGGTGGCATTATGTGCAGGCGACGTAGGCCGCTGGTCGTCATGGAAGGCCCCGTACCGGCTGTACGATACGTGAATGCTATCCTCCTACCGACAGTGCAACCACATCGGCAGGATATTGACGTGGCATTTGTCTTCATGGACGACAATTCGCAGCCCCATCGTGCCGAACTTGTGAATGACTTCCTTCAGGATAACGACGTCGCTCGACTAGAGTGACCAACATGTTCTCCATACATGAACCGTATCGAACATGACTGGGATAGATTGAAAAGGGCTTTTTAGGGACGATATGACTCACTAAACACTCTGAGGGGTTTAAGCCGTATCGCGGTTGAGGTGTGGGACAATCTGTACCAACAGTGCCTTGATGAACTTGTGGTGGTATGCCACGACGAATACAGGCATGCATCAGTTCAAGAGGTGGTGGTGGGTTTGAAGTTTAAAGAGACCAAACTGCATGGTCATTGGTCCCTTGTTCCACTAAAACGGAAAACGTACCAGACACCACAGGAGTTCGAGAGGGACAAATAGAAAAAAAAAAAAAAAAAACACAAAGCTGAACACACCAAGGACAAGAGAAGACAAGAAGACCACAGACAAACAATAAACAGGCAGAAGAGCTTAAAACAGTAAAGCAGATGACCCAGGCTGGCTGATCACGAGGCTGAAAAGTTATGAGCCAGCCACTCTGCAACACATTAAAATCTCTAAACCAAAAGGACTAGGATAGAAAGCACAGAGAGACAAAAAAACAGGAAATAAAACTTAAACTGAAGAATAAAAACCAGCATCACGTATAAAATGTAAAACCAAGTTAGCCGTGGATGCATCGTCGCCTAAAATAGAAGGAAGGGAGTCAGGGAGATTAAAATTCCGTCTTAGAGCGGTGAGATGTGGACAGTCCACCAAAAGGTGGGCCACTGTCAAACCAGAGCCGCAGTGACAACATGGTGGGGCCTCACGCCCGAGAAGATGGCCATGCGTCAGCCAAGTGTGGCTGATGCAAAGGTGGCAGAGGACCACAGAGTCCCTATGAGAAACCCGCAGAGAAGACATCCACTCATTTGTGCTCTCCTCGATGGCGCAGAATTTATTGGGCATAGCTAAGCTGCGCCATTTAGCACCCCAATTCCTGAGAACTTTGCAGCGTAACACCAATAGGAGGTCAGGTTCGGGTATGTCAATCTCCAGAAGCGGCTTACCAGAGGCCTGTTTGGCCAGGCTGTCAACAAGCTCGTTTCCCGGGATTCTGATATGCCCCAGGGTCCATACAAAGATTACTGATCGACCAGATCGTTCGAGGGCATAAACTGACTCCTGGATGGAAACTACCAGAGGATGGCGTGGGTAGCAGTGATCAATGGCCTGTGAACCACTCAGCGAATCACTGCATACCATGTAGGACACACCGGGACAGGAGCGAATATGCTCAAGGGCATGAGAGATGGCCACCAGCTTGGCAGTAAAGACACTGCAGCCATCCGGCAAGGAGCGCTTTTCGACATGGGCTGAGTGAGCATAGGCAAAACTGAAGCGACCATCAACCAGCGAGCCATCAGCATAGATGACTTGAGAACCCTGGTATTCGTCAAGGATGGATAAGAAGTGAATGCGGAATGCCTCAGGAGGAACAGAGTCCTTGCGAAAGCATAATAGGTTCAGCCGTACTTTTGGCCAAGACATAAACCATGGAGGCATTTGTGTGTGGACCCGCATGGGACGCTGGAAAGGTATGGACTCGAGTTCCAACAGTAGGGAATGAACACGCACAGCGATCATTATCCCTGACTGGGGCCGCCATTCCGGGAGATGAAACACAGTGCTCGGATACTGAGGAGAGCTATGGACGTGCGCTACATAGTGGGCGAGCAGTTGGCGGCGCCTGATGTGCAATGGAGGGACTCCAGCCTCCGCTATGAGACTGGCCACTGGACTCGTTCGAAAAGCGCCCGTCCTAGACGGACCCCGCAGTGGTGGATCAAGCAGCTTTAAGGCCGAGGGGCTGATGAAACATACACTACACTCCCGTACTTGAGTCGTGACTGAAGTAGGGCTTTGTAGAGCCGCAGCAATGTAGAGTGATCTGCCCTCCAAGTGGTGTTGCTCAGGCAGCGGAGGGCGTTTAGATGCCGCCAGCAATTTTGCTTAAGCTGACGAATGTGGGGGAGCAATGTTAGTTGGGCGTCGAAAACCAGTCCTAAAAAGCAATACGTTTCGACTACCCATAGTAGATGGCCATCAAGAAAAAGGACAGAGTCAGGGTGGACTGTCCATCGTCGACAGAAGTGCAAAACGCAGGTCTTGTCGGCAGAAAAGTGAAACCCATGGTCGAGAGCCCATGACTGCGCTTTCTGAATGGCTCCCTGTAGTTGGCATTCAGCAACACCAATGGTTGAGGAACTGAAATAAAGGCAGAAATCGTCAGAGCATAAGGAGGGTAACATTGACGGCCCTACAGCTGCTGCTAGGCAATTTATAGCGACCAAAAACAGTGGAACGCTCAATACAGAGCCCTGTGGGACCCCATTCTCTTGGATATGGGAAGAGCTAAAGGAGCCTCCAACTTGAACACGGAAGGTACAGAGGGAGAGAAAGTTCCATATAAAAATCGAGAGCGAGCCATGGAGGCCCCACTCGTGCAGCGTGGCAAGGATGTGGTGGTACCTGGTCGTGTCGTAGGCCTTCCGTAAATCAAAAAAGACGGCAACCAGATGTGTGCGCCTGGAAAATGCCGTGCGGACGGCAGACTCAAGACACACCAAATTATTTGTCGTTGAGTGACCTCAGCGGAAATACCCTAGGGTTGGAGCCAGAAGGCCCCGAGACTCCAGGAGCCAACACAACCTCTGGCTCACCATACATTCAAATAATTTGCAGAGAACGTTGGTGAGGGTCATGTGGCAGTAGCTGTCCACCTGCAGTGGGTTCTTCCCAAGTTTCAAAATGGGGATTACGATGCTTTCCTGCCATTGCAGTGCGGAACTCACCCTCAATCCAGATACGGTTTTAAAGGTCTAGGAGGCGTTGCTGGCAGTCCACTGAGAGGTGTTTGAGCATCTGACTGTGGATGCAATCGGGCCCGGGAGCCATATCAGGGCAAGCGGCTGGAACACTTTGGAATTCCCAGTCACTGAACGGAACATTGTACAGTTCAGGGTGACGCATGTGAAATGAAAGGCTGTGATGTTCCAACCACTCTTTCACGCAGCAGAAGGCCAGTGGGTAATTCGCAGAAGCGGAACTCAGCGCAAAAACGGTTTGTAATTGAGTCGTAGTCAGTACAGACTGCTCCAATCAGTGAAAGCGCAGGTACACTGACAGGGGTCCGATAGCCATGAGGTGCCTAATCTTGGCCCAAACCTGCGATGGAAAGGTACAGAGGCCAATGGCGGAGATATATCTTTCCCACCACTACTGCTTGTGTTGGTGAATGATGCAGCGGGCCCATGCACGGAGCCATTTAAAGGCGATGAAGTGTTCCATTGAGGGATGCCGCCTGTGATGCTGGAGCATCCAACTGCGATCTTTAATCGCCTCAGCTATCTCTGGCGACCACCGAGGCATAGTCCTCTGCCGAGGGGACCCAGAAGAACAGGGAATGGCAGATTCTGCGGCAGTAACGATGCCGGTGGTGACCGAGTGAACCACCGCATCAATGGCGTCATTAGAAAGAGGCTCAATAGTGACAATGAAAGAGAACAAGTCCCAGTCAGCATTATTCCTAGCCCATCTGCAGGGGCGCCCAGAAGAGCGACGCTGTGGCAGTGACAGAAAGATCAGAAAGTGGACACTACCACACAAGTCGTCATGCACACTCCATTGGACAGACACTAAGAGGCTAGGGCTGCAGATCGATAGGTCGATGGCTGAGTACATGCCATGCGCTGCACTGAAATGTGTGAAGGCACCATCATTTAAAAGGGAAAGGTCGAGCTGTGCCAATACTTTCTCAACGATGCTGCCTTGGCCTGTTGCCACTGATCCACCGCACAGAGGGTTATGGGCGTTGAAGTAGCCCAGTAACAGGGGGCGGCAATTGGGCTATCAGCGCAGCCAGGCCATGCTGTGGACATCACCGTCCTGTGGAAGATACAGACTGCAGACGGTAATGGGCATCCACACCCAAACAGCAACAGCCTCTGAAGGCGTTTGTAGAGGAACAGACTCGCAGTGAAGGGAGTGGAGGACATAGATGCAGATGCCACCAGATACCCTTTCATAAGATGCCCAGTTCCTATAATAACCCCGATAGCCATGGAGGGCAGGGGTTTGCATTGCCATAAACCAAGTTTCTTGAAGAGGAATTCAGAGGAAAGGGTGAAGGCTGAGAAGTTGTCAGAGCTCAGCGAGATGGTGGAAGAAACCGCTGCAGTTCCACTGAAGGATGACATTGTCCATGGCCGAGAAAGGCGTGAAGGGACTGGGGAGGCAGATTACGCTGCTGGGTCACCTGCTGCCACCGACTAAGCACCTGTGCGAGTGCTGTTCATTGTGTCTGAGGGACTGGCGAGATCTAGGTCCACAGTAGAAGCCAGAATCTCCACCTCATCCTCTCATGTATAGTTTGAAGGTTGCAGTGGGGTGGGTTCCACAGCAAGTTCTTTGGCCTTAGAGGTCTTCCCCTTGGACTTCTATCGCTGATCCTTGAGTTTCACTGGCTGGGAGGGCTTCACCGATTCAGTCTCCAGGACGGAGGTGGATCACAAAGCCCTACGACCAGCTGCTTGTGGGCGTTTATGCCACTGTCGGGCGTCATCCTTCCTGCTTGTGGAAACCTGGGAAGGGAGTGACCCAAGGGACCCCTTGCAAGCGAGAGGAGCCGAAGACATTGGACGCTTCTCTGGCTTAGTAGCAGGGACGGACATCCCAGATGGGTGGGGTGGGGTGGGGGGGTATCGCTCCTGAGGTAGGTGACTCAGGAGCAACATGGTGGGTAATGCCCCCCCCATGGGCAAGGGAGCATGTGGAGTTGTACGGCTTGGCGATCCGGCTGGAATTCTCTGGACTGATTGGGCTAGCACGATTGTTGTAGCAGCGGCATATGAAGAGGTCATTCGCACAGGATGTAGTCAGTCATGTTTCCTCTTAGCCTCAGTATAGGTCAGTTGGTCCAGGGTCTTATATTCCATGATTTTTCGCTCTTTCTGTAAGATCCTCCAGTCTGGCGAGCAAGGTGAATGATGCTCTCTGCAGTTGAAACAGATGGAGGTGGGGCACATGAAGTATTGGGATGTGATGGGCATCCGCAATCCCGACATGTGAGGCTGGAAGTACAACGGGAAGACATATGGCCGAACTTCCAGCACTTAATGCATCGCATCGGGGGAGGGATATAGGGCTTGACATCACAGCGATACACCGTCACCTTAACCTTCTCCGGTTATTTATCGCCCTCGAAGGCCAAGATGGAGGCACTGATAGAAATTTGATTATCCTTTGGACCCCGATGAATACACCGGACGAAATGAACACCTCAACGCTCTAAATTGACGTGCAGCTCGTCATCAGACTGCAAAAGAAGGTCCCTATGGAATATAATACCCTGGACCATATTTAAACTCTTATGGTTCGTGATGGTAACGGAAACATCCCCCAACTTGTCACAAGCAAGTAACCTTCATGACTGGGCAGAGGATGCCGTTTTTATCATTACTGACCCAGAGTGCATTTTGGACAAACCCTCCACCTCCCCAAACTTGCCCTGTAAATGCTCTACGAAGAACTGAGGCTTTGTGGACATGAAAGACTCCGCATCAGCTCTCGTACAAACTAGGAACCGGGGCGAATAACTGTCACTGCCATCCTGAGACTTACGTTCCTGCCACAGTGTGGCCAGGGAGGGGAACGTTTTGGGATCGTATTTCTGAGCGTTAAATTGAGCCTGAGAACACTTAGAGACTGCTGGCGGCTGGCCACCAGCGAGAGATGATGTACTTAGTCCGCAGCTCGTAGTCGTGCGGTAGCATTCTCGCTTGCCGCGCCCGGGTTCCCAGGTTCGATCCCCGGCGGGGTCAGAGATTTTCTCTGCCTCGTGATGACTGGGTGCTGTGTGATGTCCTTAGGTTCGTTAGGTTTAAGCAGTTCTAAGTTCTAGGGGACTGATGACCATAGATGTTAAGTCCCACAGTGCTCAGAGCCATTTGAACCATTTTTTAGATGATGTACCACGCTTCATTGCGGGTCATCCGCCCTGATGCCACTCACTCCAACCAAGGGCCCTCCCCATGGTCGCCACCCAGCCTCAGCAAGGGCCACCTGGCAGGATGGCCATTGCCGAGACTCCCAATGCCCCATGGAGATAGGCATCTACTCCTTGGCATACGTGGGGAGTTAACGGCGCTGGCATCAGCAGAGCGGTCCCTGTGTTGTCAGAGGGCTACAACCAACGGGGTACATGGTGGCTACCGTACTGGATATTAGGTGCAAGGAAGTCCATGGTCGTCGTCTCCGCAAAAGGCAACACTGCACAGTGCATTGTGGAAATCGCACCCAAGAGATGGAGAATGAGCGGGACAGCAATGAGACGACGAGAAAGCTGGCGAAAGGTCTCAATGAACGATGGACACAATGCACCACGTGAGACGCCCTTCCCCAATTGGTTCGCTCTTCGGAAGAATTTGGAAATATGGTTGTCAAACCCGATAGGGGACCATCACAAACAGGTCGAAACGTTTGAGGCTCCTTTGAGTCGCCTCTTACGACAGGCAGGAATAGCACGGGCCTATTCTAACCCTGAACCCGCAGGGGGTTCAGTTCAAGAGGTCGTGCTACTCGGTATTAGAGGTACCCGTGTGTACAGCAATCTGGACCACCACCTCTGAAGGTCACGCTGTATGGTGGTACAACATGCAATATGTGGTTTTAATGAGCAGTAAAAAGGGCGGAAATGATGTTTATAAGGATCTCTATTCCAATTTTCTGTGCAGGTTCCGGAACTCTCGGAACCGAGGTGATGCAAAACGTTTTTGATGCGTGTAGGTGAAAATTACGCAGGTGTGGAGCAACATACACATCTACATCTGCAACACGCCAGACTCATCTGCCCAAGTCTAACCTATTGCTACAATCTAAAAATTTGATAATCTTTTCACATTCACTTTCAGAAAAGACAGCGATACTATATGCTTTGTTCACGAGAATGGTTTTTCTGTTAAAGATGAGCTCCTAGAAAAATTAATTCTGGAATGAAACATTACATTTATTGGAATTACTGAAACCAAATGCATCACCAAAGACATAAGTCTTCCCGATTACATATGCCACGGGTCACAATCCCAAAACAGGCAGAGGAAGATGTACACAAGGAAGAGCCACCTTCTTTCATACAAAAGAACTGGCTGTTATAAGACCTCATTTACCGGAAAACATGAAGACACAACTAGCTATTGTCGTAAAAAGTAGGAAAGCATAGGCAACTAATCTTCATGGAAACCGTATATGTACCTTCCACTAGGGATCTACCAATATATCTCTGATTACATTTCTATACTTGGCCCGGAAATCATCACAGGAGAGCTTAATACCAGATCCACTGTTGCTGGCGAAGGAACCAACAACAAAAACTGCGATTTCCCCACTGCACCTCTAAACAACAGTGTAATCCACTTCGATAATAGTTCAACTGCTTTCGTCAATTACGCTGGAACCTCCGTAATAGATAACATTATTTGCACAAGGCAAATGGCTAGTCACTGTAATGACGTTGAAACAGGTGATAGCATTACCAGATACCACCGCCTCTTGATAAAAAAAAATACATCAGTTATCCATGTCAAAAATGACAACCACAACTGGAAAACTATCATCGACTCCAAAAACCTTAATACAAAAAACACTAGAACAAAATTTTTAAGCAAGAAATACAAGACGACAGCAATTAAACCCTTGTCAGCTGTAACCAGCTTTTATTAATAAGGCACCAAAGAAAAACATCAAAGAACTTGAGGACAGGCTGAGGGGTGGTGGCACGCCACTCTCACACTTTAACAACACTGTCAGTCAGATTGACGTTCATGTTTTAGGTCATGACCTCCGTGTTCCCCAGTACTACATTTGCTATGTGTGGTTTATGACTTTTTTTACTCGGGGATATTGTGGGCACAGTGTTCTTATCATTGCATGTGTAACCTGAAGAGAACGTGTACCCAAGCAGCCACAGTGGAGGTGACAGAGAACAGGGGAGAGGTGAATTTAGGACCAAAATGCTGAGTGCAGTGACCTGTCTTTGTGAGTGATTTTGGGAAGCAGCTCCAGTGAGTCGTACTTGCAGAGAGATTTCTGACCGAAGCCCTCTCCTCCTCCTACTTAGGACCAGACTGAAGGGCGCCGGTTCATAAAACATTTGTCTTCGGCCAAGTGACGGCGATCAGCTAGCAGAAAGTGGGTGGAGGAAGCCATGTAAGAAAGACTGCTGTATACTGAGCTATTGTGTAAACAGTGTGAAGGTCATAAAGGTCTGTGCATTCTCATGTTAGATCCTGGGACGATACTGACAGAACAGCTGGTGTACCTGTCTACAGAAGGAAAGACTGTAGGTCCCCCTGACGCCAGGAGCTCGCCATGTTCATTTAGCCAGCGCCAGAAACATATTTGATGGGCACGGCTATTTGGGAAGCTTAACACCATTCTTTCAGAAATTGGAAAGGTTTAGCGTGGAAAGATTAGATCTCCCCGGAAATGAGGGATATGACCTCGTGTAGGCAGATGCTTTTTCGCCAAAACATGGCCATGCTTACCCTGATAACGACACCTCCCTAGTCTGAAATCATCTTCTTTCGGACAAGGGAAATTTGGAGTCGCTGATTGGCTCCCCTCGTCATGTGCAAAATGGAGGCTTGCTCAGCAAGCGCGGGAACACCCTAGCTATGTGTGGATTGGTTACCAGGCCAATAGGAGAGTCAAGAGGGAAGATTCAATTAACAGTGGATAGTTCGCTTGGTTTCTGCAATGTGAGGTTGTTTGGTTTTTGCTGATTCGGCTCCCGTACCGAGGCTTCGCGGAAATTGATTGTGATTCTTTGCCTTCGTCGTCGTCCGATCTTTCCCTAGTGGAGAACTTCGGGTCTTTCCATAGTGGGTGAGACCTGTTGTCTGTATCTTGTGGTGGACTAAGAGTCAGTGTCAGTTTCCAGCTGTACTGACAATGGAACTGCATATCACATTGCACATATCGTGCGTCATGAGGGTGAACGCATTCGTCCTGAGTCGGTCGTCTGACGTTTGATAATTCCAGTACACGCCGTGGCCCCTGTGAGTCAGATTGATTTGGCCAGAACAGTGAACGGGTGCACCTCACACTGAAATCTGCCGGGGTTTCAGTGGTCTGAAAGGGAAGTTTCCCACGTTCTGATAATCAGAACGCCAGACCGCTCACTTCGCACATTTTCGCGGACACGTCAGAACACTACAGCTGCCGAGCGAACCGCTCCTCGCCCACAGCGCGCCGTTTCCTGCTGCCGCCTGAATCAAAGTCAAAGGGCGAAACACTGCTGCGCCGGTGGAAGTTTGTTAAATGGTATTCACAGCTTCCCGTTATCAGGTGAACCACAGTTTGTGGTATACTTGGTCGCAGTTTATTCCATTTGAATAAAGTTGGGTTCAAAATGGCTCTGAGCACTATGGGACTTAACATCTATGGTCATCAGTTCCCTAGAACTTAGAACTACTTAAACATAACGAACCTAAGGACATCACACAACACCCAGTCATCACGAGGCAGAGAAAATCGCTGACCCCGCCGGGAATCGAACCCGGGCGCGGGAAGCAAGAACGCTACCGCACGGCCACGAGCTGCGGACCAATATAAAGTCGGGCCCCACAGTGCATTCATATCAACGAAGTCATACTGCGTTGTAAAAGGATTGATTCAAGGGAGACTTTGTATAGCTTCCGTCCCAATGTATGCTTTGCCAAACAAACATTATTCCCTTTTCTGATCTGTGTTTGTCATTTTTGTTTAAGCTTCATCAGATAGTTGTACTTACAAAAGGATTAATAAAATTTGTCATTATTTTGTAAACTTAAATATGCCACTGTTCTCATTCATACTTCCTCAACTCTTCACTGCTTTTAGTTTATTGTGCTGGTACATGGGTACACAAGCAATTGAAGGCTAAGTCTTCTTACATTAATTAATTTGATTATTAGTTTGCGTTGTGAACGTGTCCAGGAGTCTTAGGCAACAAAACTGCTATGAGTACATTCACTAATTTCATATACAAAATTATGGATGAGCTCACGATTTGGAGGTTATTGAGAAGATAATACATTTCTTTGCGTGAAGATAATAAGATTTAGCATCACTCATGAGTATATTTATGATTAAAGCAAGCGACTACATGCACAGGCTTCCTACACGTATTCTTAACCTAATCAAAGAAAAAAGATAATTACGTAGCCAAATTAAATTGCACCCTAATGAAATGGCTAAACAGCACTGGAACCCTCTTAACAATCTAGCTAGATCAGAGATTTGTCGACTCGGGGCAAACAGATGGGAACATCAGTTGACCCACGTAACCCCACTCTGTTTTGGAATACATTCAAGAGAATCAAGGGCAAAACCGTCACCGAAGAACCGGATTTACAATTCGATGAGGACATCACGGTGGACGAAAGGGAGACGGGCGAAATATTCCTCTATTTACTCGAAAAAATACACAACCATCCACAGACCACCAAATTTGACGACAACCACGAGGAAATTATTAGTAGCGAACTTCATTCACTTCTATACAAAAATATCACACCAGCCGATCATCCACTGCTGACCGAAATAACAGAATATACTAAGTGGCAAAAATACAGCCCCTGGAAGTGATGCGATTGGACGATTACACCTTAAACTACTTCTACCGCAGAGACTTGTTCAAGAACTAAAACTTATATTTAAATCAGCCTTAACTCAAAACAACTTTACCATTCCAGTGGAAACGTACACATATTATCATGATTCCGAAATGTGGACAACGCAAGAACAATCCTTACTCATAGATACTTACCACGTTACTTCCAATAATGTGCAAGACCTTGAAAGAAATAATTAATAAGAGACTACAACAGTTTGCAGAAGACAACAGCGTTATACCACAAGAACAAGCTGGTTTCAGAAAGAGTGACAGTACCGTTGATCGATTATTAAGACTATCAATATAGCAGAAACCTGCAATTTAACAAATGCGACTGATATCCTCTTTCTGGACACAGAACGTACCTTTGATAAGATATAAAATGCGCGTTTTCACAAAATGCTAAAGTGAAACTGGCCACCTGAATTGGTCCAATTTTTAGCTAACCTCAGCACAAACAGAAGAATAGGAGTTGGTGTCAAAAATCGTCCTTCTCCACAGCCAAGGCGGGAGTCCCTCGGGGTACCCTCATGTCCACTTTATGTACGATATATACAGCGGACATCCCAATACCTAGGTGACAGAATGAAGACATGGTCCTGTACGCTGATGGCACCATTTATTGGTGTCATGCATCCACCTGGAATGCAATTAATGAACGAGCCAACAGCTACATCAACAAACTTAAAACCTTGCTCAGCAAATGAAGAATCCGACCTAATCCAACCAAAAGTTACCTTTTCGTATTAAGACATAGCAATATCATTAATCGCCAAAAACAGGATACTCACAAACTCCGTTTTGGACACTGGGGACAAGAAATTACTCCAAAATTAAACGTCAGATATCTTGGAATCTATCTAGATGACCTCAAATCAGCAGGGAAACACGACTAGAAATATGAAATAAGTTGAAAATCGACTTCATTTAGTGCGTTTCGTGAAATACCGAACACGTGAAGTGGAGCAACCAATTCCTTTCCTACATACAAAATATTTGTCCGACGCATTCTGTAATATGGATCGCAAGCATGGATTATGTAGTCTGTGGTATCGATAGCAACGATGTCACGGCATAGGTTCATAAGTTGGCACTACGAGTCACCGACGACAGCGCACTCTAGCCGGAGCGGGAGAGCTCTACGAACTCCGCTCCACTTTCAGCCCATTTGATCATGAGCAGACGGCCGGGCCACTTCGTTTCAGCTTCGCCCCTCAGGGCAAAGTTATGTGTTACTCTTGTTGCTAAAGTAAAGGTTATTTTAATCCACACTGCAGTACCGAGAGATTTTCACCTTTTCCTGCATCTACATACGCGCCGCCTTCCAGGCAGGATACAAAATTTGGCGACGAGGTGTCCCCTTTTTTTCTCCTATCAATTCCTTTTTTGTTCGGTACTGCTTTCTTTTCGTGCTAGCCTCAGTATAAGACTTTAATTTGTGTAAACCATGGCTTCGCCACAGGAACAGACTTCGCTGTCCGATCTTGAACGTTTTCAGGCTCAGCAACTGACGCAGCTGCTTGCTGCCATAAATGGACTGGTCACGCTACAAACTGCAGCTACTTCGGCGCCTCCGACGCCACCGCCTGTACCGACGCAGTCGCCGACGGCGCCTCCATTTCGTGCCTTCAGTCCTGACGTTGAACGCTGGCCAGAATACGTCGCCCAGCTCGAGGCACACTTCGCAGCGTACAACATACCGTCACAGTCTACTCATTGAGACGTCTACTTTTATGTTAACAGTTTAACCCAGTAAGACAAGTAATATAGTTAACAACCGTGGGTTTTTATTAAGGCACCTTGACTGACAGCACGTAAATACGCGTAATGTTTTTGATCTAGTATTTAAGAAAGAGAGCACTGAGCGACTTCCAACGAACCTTATTCGTGATTTCAAATAACATTAAACTAAAGCAAGGTTTCCTATAACTAATTCTCGGTGCCCTCAGTTACTCCCACATAATTTCTGTCTCACTGACCTCTAACAGAATGATAACCGCAGAGCTCTCGATGATCACCTCCTATTTCTATACCATTATTGCTTCATCTTTCATCAGTTCCGTCTGAAATCTGCATAATAACCGACAATTGGATGAATGTTACGTTTTATCGACTTCAGCTGAGCGTACCCCTTCACACATTAAAAAAAAAAAACCCTAAATGTAAGTATACATTGGAACAATCGGTTTAATGACCAACTTTCCTGATAATAATGTAACATGGAGCAGAATGAGGCAATAATGCACAGTTAGTAAACAATAATTTTTAATTATGAAAGGAATAAATCCAAACACGTTTCTCACGGGTCATGAGAAATGATAATCGAGTTGATGTGTCTCACCCATTTTCTTAAGTACATTTAATTTTGCTTGCCGTTCTTCACTGTTGAGTACACTACACTCGCCTTTGTGATGTGTATTGTAGTGTCTTTCAATTGAAAACTTACGCTGGTCGCCTATTATTCGGCGGCATAGCAAACACTGTGAGTTTTCACCAACGGCTACAAAAAAGAATTGCAGTTCACAGTAATTTTTAAACGACTGAGAACATAGATCTCCCGTCCTTTGCTTTTCCACAGTACTTGCCTTTTCTCAGTACTTCTCTGTTAAGGTTACGGTTACCAGGGGTAAACGAGACTGGGTATGTGGCGCTATTGCTTGTACCACATAAACAGGGAAGTGGAGCCGCCGCCGTTCATTTAGGACCATGTCTAATAACAGATGTCGCTGTCACACACGTGCTCACATGTGCAGCACTTCCGCACGTCTGCACACTGTGCAGCGTTTGGCCGGCCCTGCCTTACTCAGTCGAATAAATCTTGCTTAGCGAACTTTCAGGGACTAACTTCAGATTGTGAATTTAATTGCTCGTGTGGACGCTCATATGCAGATATGATTAGAGACGCTGTTGCGCAGAACGTGGCGGATCACCGCATCCGCGAGCAAATCCTCAGATTTAAAAACCCGTCTTTGCAGAAAGTAGTGGACTTGCTAGACAGACGAGACACATTAGACATGGCTACCTCCGCGTTCGACTTGACACCGGGTGTGTGTACTGCTAGCGCGGCACAACACGTGCCCTCCAAGCCAGCCACGCCGCCCCGTTCGCGCGCATGTAAACATGGTTCAAACCAGGCACCCACTAAGAAACTCAAATCATGTCCGAACTGCTTTCGTGCCCACACACGGGACAGTTGCCCATCCCGTCAAGAACAATGTTATTTTTGTAATAAGAAAGGACATGTGCAAGCTGTGTGTAGTAAGAGAAGCTCTAATTCCCAACTTGTCTCCCGTTCGCGTGACTCGCGTGGGCGTCACTGCAACGGCAACCGCCATGATTCACATCAGCCTATGGACGTTAATGCCATTTATTCAAAGCCTTTCACTTCATGTGCTTAGACAGCTTGTCATCTGGACTCGCATTCGGAAGGACGACGGTTCAATCCCGCGTCCGGCCATCCTGATTTAGGTTTTCCGTGATTTCCCTAAATCGCTCCAGGCAAATGCCGGGATGGTTCCTTTCAAAGGGCACGGCCGACTTCCTTCCCTAATCCGATGAGACCGATGACCTCGCTGTCTGGTCTCCTTCCCCCCCAAAACAACCAACAACCAACAGCTTCTCACGTGAATCAAGTTTTGCTGGACACTTCGTCTTGCATTCACCGCGATGCGAGGAAACTTATTGTGACTTTGAACATTTGTGGACGTTCTGTTCGCCTGCAGCTGGACACTGGTGCATCAGTTTCTTTACTGAACAGATCGACGTATACTTGCTTGGTTCGCCCCCGCTTCGCCGTTCGCATTCCACGCTGACTGCATTTACTGGACAGAAAATCTGTGCTCGTCGTGTGTAGTTTACAAGCCACAAATGGTGCAACGACCAGGACAGTGTCTTTCCATGTGCTCCGCTCTAGTGATGCTACGAAAAAGCTCAAATCTGCTTTCCACAAGCTCAAATCTGCTTTCCACAAGCTCAAATCTGCTTTCCACAAGCTCAAATCTGCTTTCCATAAGTTCGAATCTGCTTTCCACAAGCTCAAATCTTCTTTCCACAAGCTCGAATCTGCTTTCCACGAGCTCTAATCTGCTTTCCACAAGCTCAAATCTACTTTGTTGAGTGATCGCTGTTTGATTCCTTTCGATCCCTCCAAACCAGTTGTTTTTGCTGTCTACGCATCTTCTCACGGCATCATAGCGGTTCTCTAGCACCACATTAATTCTGTCGATCGCCCAATCGCTTTTGCGTCTAAGTTGCTCAATTCTACCCAGCAAAACTATTCTCAAATCGAAGAAGCTTGAGCTATTGTATATTGAGTGCCAAAAGTTTCATGATTTTTTTGTATGGTCGTAAGTTCTATTTGGTCACCGACCATAAGCCATTGACGTCGTTGTTCCACCCGTCAAAGTCAGTTTCGGCCCGTACGGCACAAAAGTTGCAACGTTGGTCTTTTTTCTTGTCTAACTACAATTACGAAATTTTGTTTCGGCCTACGGCCCAGCATGGCAATGCTGATGCTTTGTCTCGTCTGCCTATCAGTCCTACAAAGTGTTTAATTCTTCTGAACTGTCCTGCATGTTTATTGATTAGCAAGATAAGGAATTAGCTGATTGTTTTCCAGTGGATTTTCGTCACGTTGCTTCCGTGACAGCTGCCGACGCTTCTTTGCAGATTCTTTTGCTGTATTTTCGTACTCAATGGCCTCAATCCGCTACGCAGATCTGTGATCCGCTTGTTCGACGTTACTTTGCGCAACATCACAACTTGTCTGTACACCACGGTGTTATCTTGTTACGAACTGACAATGATCAGTCTCGTGTGGTTGTACCTCGTTCTTTGCAGTGGGAAATCCTCAGATTGCTGCACGCTGGTCATTAGGGTGTCCTGCGGACGAAGTAAATAGCGCGTCGGAATTGATAAACACATTGAGAATTTGCTTGCTAATTGTCGCTCTTGTGTGGAGCATCAATCTGCTTCCAGCCAGCGCTTCATTACGTGGCAGACTCCAACTGCGCCTTGGCAGCGCATTTATGTTTATTTTGCGGGTCCTTTCTGGGACACCCTCCGGTTGATAGTTATTGATGCATACAGCAACTTCCCTTTAGTTGTACCTACGTCTTCTACTACACCTGTTCGCGTACTGTTCGCGCTTTGACGTCTATTTTTTTAATTTAGGCCTTCCTGAAGTTATTGTCTCCGACAATAGTCCCCAGTTCGTGTCCTCAGAGTTTGAAGCGTTCTGTGCTGCTACTGGCATTCGCCATTTGATCTCAACCCCGTATCCACCCCCAGTCGAATAGCGAGGCTGAACGTTTTGTGCGTACATATGTCGTAGATGACCAATCTGGTACCGCGCGCTGCACAATCTGAATCCGCGCCAGAAGTCATGGACTTCGAATACGCGTAGAGGTCTCTGCGCCATCGCACCGTAAGCTGTGGCGGCGCGCGCCTCCTCGCCCGCTTTTAGTGTGGGCGCGCCACAGCAGAACACGTGGTCCCAGCGGCCAATAGCGGCGCCCCCGATAGCATACTTAAGCGCCTGCCTCGCACTCAGCCAGCCCTCCCACCGCCCCTCCTATGTTACCATCCATAATGCCAATTCTCACACCTTCTACCCCTCTGCAGGTGTGCCCCAGGGCTCTGTCCTCTCCCCTCTCCTCTACCTCCTGAACACGGCAGATATGCCCCAACCCCCCCCCCCCCCTCCAGTACACCTCTTGCAATATGCTGATGACACCGCATTCCTCGCCCTCGCTCCTACCCTCCAACGGTCCCAACGCCTTCTCCAGAATCACCTTGACCCTCTTGCTGCATGGTGTAACCAGTGGCTCCTGAAACTCAACCCTTCCAAGACCCAGGCAGTCATCGTAGGTCGTACCACTCGCTCCTTCTGGCTCCTGGATTTCTCCCTTACTGTGCTCGTCCTGTCCGCCTCACCCCCACCCTCACCTACCTTGGCCTCACCATTGACCGTCACCTCACCTGGATCCATCATCTCCGCTCCATCCAATCCAAAGCCCACAACCGCCTCTGACTCCTCAAACTCCTCTCCGGCCGGACATGGGGGTTGCACCCCTCTACCATCCTCCACACCTACAAATCCTTAATCCGTCCCATCCTCTGTTATGCCAGTCCTGCCTGGATATCTGCCCCCCCCCCAAATTCTATAAGCCCCTCCAGATCCTTGAGCATCATGCACTCCGCCTCGCCTTCCGTATACGCCTCCCGTCCCCCACGCGGATGCTCTATGATCTCATTCCTTTCCCCCATCTGCTCCTATTCCTCGAAATATATCCACATCCTCTACACCTCCCGCCGTCTTGAACCCCCTCACCCCCTGGTTGCTCCTCTCCTCTCCGGTCCCCGCCCACTGCCACGTCTTCACCGTTGTGTCCCCCCTACCCTCCATCTCTACACCCTACATCTCCTTTCCCAAGGTGGCTTCCATCAACTCCCAGATGATGCCCTCTCTCCCT
This sequence comes from Schistocerca americana, assembly GCF_021461395.2. Taxonomy (NCBI): domain Eukaryota; kingdom Metazoa; phylum Arthropoda; class Insecta; order Orthoptera; family Acrididae; genus Schistocerca; species Schistocerca americana. The sequence goes on from NC_060121.1 coordinate 67,774,217, forward strand.
CCATTTATCCCTCCTATCAACTCTGATCCTCACTCCCCCTCCTTTCCTCTGTCCTTTTCCCGGGCTCCCTCTACCCCCCTTACATTCTCTTTCTTCCACACCTCCCCTCTCTTTGCCCCCTTCTCTCCCCCAAGTCCTTTTACATTTCCCTCCTCTGCTCCCTCTCATTCCCTCTCGCATCTTCCCTTCTCCCCCTTTTATTAGTCCTCTCCCTCCTTGGTCCCCCCCTTTTCGTTTTTTCCTGTCCTCCCTCCTTGTTTTTCCCCCTACTCCAGGTCCCCCCCCCCTTCTGCCTTGGATCGGGAGTGCCATCTTTGTGCCGCCATTTTCGTGCAGTGTTTTACGGTGTGGTTTTCCAGTGAGTGCTCCGTGTTGTGTCTTTTGGGAAGTGTAGCGAACAGCCATCGAACTGTCGCTGAGTGTGCTCTTTTTATCTCTTGCGAACAGAAACCAGACTGTCGCCATGTTTTTTAATTGTGTGTCTACTATGTTACTTGTCTGATTCCTGTGTATTTTAACAACATTGCCAACCCCATTTGCTTTCTGTTTTAACTTTCCGCATTTTTACGCCATTTAACACTTTAAGTCACCATTTTATCGCCTGTTTTTTCTTGTTTCTTTCTTCTTCCGTTTTTTTTTAAAAAAAGTCTGTAGGCTGTAGAGCAGCGTAGTAAGCTGCTGCCAGCCCGCCCCCTTTCGGGGGAATTGAAAATCAATAAAAAAAAATAAAAAAACTCAGCCAGCCAGTCTAATCTCGCGTACGTCGGTTTACACCTCGCTTCGCGCTAGACAGCTTACTTCCTCGTTCTGTGTAAGAGTGGACGTGTTTGTATCCTTGTGACTGTGTTGTTCGATCTTGTTGCAGTCGTTCTGTGCTTCGTTGGTCGTGTCCGTACTCTCCCACTGTGTTGTTCGCGGGCCTCTCCGCGGGTCCCGCCGTGTTTTCCATTACAACAACCAAGTTGCTCGCCACGCACTCTCGCGAGCGCGTGCACTGGACTTTCCTTGCTTCATATCGTTCCCAGCCGCGCGGCACCCGTTCCAGAGCGGAACTGCAACATGGCCGCGCCCATCGGTCGCTCCTGCAGCAATTGCACCCACCGCCGCGCGCTCCCGCTGCTTCGCCTCGTTCTGGCTTTGCACTGCACGATTTGGTGTTCTATCGCGTTTTCTCTGGCAGGCAGCGCCGGGAACAGGGGCGCATTCTTCGCCAGCTTGGCCGCGCCTTATTTTTCCGGTCCCTCCGGCAATTTCAAGCAACACCAGATCCAGTCGTGCCGCCCACGGTTTTCTGCCGCTGGTTGTTTTGCGGCGGAATTGTAGGCCACTGCCGGTCTGGTCCCTGCACCGGACGGACGCCTCTCACTGCGGCCACAGCCTCAACTCCGGCCATCGTCGCCACCGCCCAGGAATCGTTAGCGCCAGGATTTCACCCGGAACTAGTCCCACCCACTCATCCCCGGATTTCCCGGTCTCTGTTCCGCGCCTCGGCATCATTTCAGTTGACCCACGTGGTTTACCGCGTTCGGCTGCACTCGGAGTGAATGTTAAATTAATATCTTGCTAGGTCTTAAATTTTACCAGATAATTAAAAGACACATTACAAAAAACGTGCAGTTGGCCTCAGCTGTGCCAGGTACGGTACTTCCACAGCAAACATAAGAGAAAACAATTAAGCACTGAATTCTTTAAATACGAGAACTCAGTATTCAGATGAATAGCCTGTGAAGAAACATACTTCTGTGTGAGAAAAAGCACCCGAAGCTAAAACAGGGATAACCTACCCTCAAGAATAATTTGCTCGGAGAAAGAGGAACTGACAGTATATGCGAAACAAGCACCAGTGTTCATTATAATTCCAGAGGGCATCAAAATTACTCTGGTCTTGCTAGATCGATCCAGGCTGTTTTTGCGTGTTATTGATTGAATAGTTTTGCTGAAAAGTTTTAGGGGTGGAAGAAGAGCTAGCACAACACGAAGGACGTTTTAAAGCCATGAAACACTGCAGCATTTATTTCCTCCATAACTGCTCTGTGACAAACATGCACATCATTACCATTTTTTAAAATGGTTTGATTGACATTTATGATATTATTAAATCTTTTTGTTAAAAATAGACAGGACAGATAATAACAGATTATTTTCCCGCAACGTTTGCAACAGCATATAGGACATTAATCACACAGAAACAGCCACAAATCTTTATAACCTCGTTTATAATGCACAGGTATAGTATTGGAAGAATTTACAAGTTAAAATTCACTGAATGCAAATACTAACGAAATATGTCATATAAGAAAATACCTTACTGCTTTCATTAGATTTCTACTTTATGGCATTCTTATATTCTTTTATTTTCGTGAGTTACTATGAGGACCTACATAAACAAAACGACTTTCACTTATTTCTATATAACGTTGATATCAGACAATAGTTAGTCGACTGCATCCGTGGCTTTACTACCAACATGACAGATTGAAGACCATTGTTTTAGCATTGTATGTTTGTTGTGTTTCCCTCAAATAAACGTATTGTAATAAGTGAATTAGTTAATGAAAATTTGTCCTTATTGCCCTTAAATAACATCACGTTATTTTTTTTGTTTTCTATTGCTGGCGATGGTTTCAATTCTCTATAAATATTTTTATTTCTTTAATAATGCGAATTCATGTTATATTACTACCCAGAAAAACTTAAATTTCTTATCATTACTGAATTTCATCACAGTGTAACATGTGTTGGACAGTGATGATAACAACTTTGATGTAGCTTCCAGTTTGCGGAACTGGCGACTGTTCAGGAGAGGGCCTTACATTATGGATTGGCGTGGAGGCGGGTGAATGGGTGGGACTTGTTCCGGGTGAAATCCTAGCGCTAAGTTCACGTCCACAGCGCCGCCGCCGCTGTGTTCCTCTGCAGTGGCAGAACCGACGGGCTGACGTCACGCCTCCGTCGTCACCTTCGCCCATGGAGGTAGTTGCTCTGTCTCCTCATCTGAGCATACCCAGTGCCGGTGCGCGGCCTGGGCAGGTTCTCCACGAGTCGTTTCCCTCGCCCCCTCGCGAGCAATTCGGGGTCGCGGGTGGACAGCGCGCCCCGGCATTTCCACTGTCCGGCCCCTCAGCTGCGCCGCCGGCCACCCGCCGTCGGAAGCCATGCTCAACGACGGTGCGTCGTTTCAGGTTATGTGGTATAAATAGCAACAATGCCACGGCATAGGTTCATAAGTTGGCACTACGAGTCACCGACGACAGCGCACTCTGGCCGGAGCTGGAGAGCTCTGGGAGCTCTGCTTCTGTTTCAGCCCATTTGATTAAGAGCAGACGGCTGGGACACTTTGCTTCAGCTTCGCACCTCAGGGAAAAGTTATGTATTACTCTTGTTACTAAAGTAAAGGTGATTTTAATTCACACTGCAGTAATGAGGGATTTTCACCTTTTCCTGCTCCTACCCATGCACCGATTTACTAAAAATTTGAAACCAAGATAATACTAACGGAATAAAAGAACAAATCACCAGATTCAGGTTTAACATCACTACATAACAACAAACTTACAAAAACACTCTTCCAGTACGATCCTACAACGTTTAATTTTCCGAAACTGAAGTATGCTTTTCCTCCCTACATTGTTCTCGAAGCAGTATCGAATGCTACCCAGCATAATCCTTTGGAAAACGAAGAAATCAGTGAAATTGTCCACAAATGAAGAACATGTACAAGGATTTGGAATGATGTAGCAACCTGATATAGAAAGAACAAACTACTCAGTAAAGTTACTTCGATGAACACCCACAGAATGAAAATAGTCTCTACATCGACTAGATTTTAAAGTTTCTCATCTTCTACAGAATTACACATAAATTTTCTGCATCAACAATTCCAAGATCACGCTATGTTACCAAGACCACTGAGATAATATGAAGATACCTGACGAACAGGCAACTAATCCTTACTGCTATTTCATCGACCCAGACCTTTTTCGTTCAGCCATAAGGAAAATGCTGGGATTCGGTATGAAGGAAACTTAATGAACATCATCTTCCTCTCAGCCATCCATCTACATGCAGTTAAAAGTCCTGCAAAATTAAATAAGCAACCAGTTACCTAAATAGTCACAGGTGCACAAACAACTATTGGCTGGGAAGGTCTATGCTTCCCTCCTGCCACCGTCTCCTTCAGGTGGAATGAAAGATATAAGAATAAATAAATAAGTTCGTCAGAGCACCTGACGACGGGACATGTCTGGAAACTGTTGTCTTGTGCCCATTGGACACTACGCACCGGCAGTACACCCATGGATTGTTTGATCAACTAATACGCCTGGAGAAATTAAGGAATCACAAAATTAGCTTTGTTTTCTAAACGCACTATTTGTGTGACGCTGACATACATTTAAAATGTGTATTTGCAGACAGGAATGTGTGTATGTGGTTTCCCCCCCCCCCCCCCCCCCCCCCTACTCTGATTGTTGTGTGAAGTACTGGTACGTGGATTGGTGTTGGAAATACATAACGCACTGATTATTTTTTCTCATATAATGAAAATTGCAGGATGACAATAAGTATTTTTATTTTAAATCACTGATGATTGGTTTGTGTGGCGCTCAACTGCGCGTTCTTCAGCGTCCGTACAAAGTCCCAATTTTTACACAGTCCATTTAGTTTTCACACTCCAATTTAGTCTCTCTCACAAATCATAATGATGAAATGATGACGACGAAAACACCCAGTCACCAGGCAGAGAAAACTCCTAACCCGGCTGGGAATCGAACCCAGGACCCCATGATTCAAAGGCAGCAACGCTACTCCTTTTTACTATATTTTTTCTCGCGACCACAACTCCTTGATCTACATCCGTAAATATCAGACTCCTTCTAGTGTTAGGTTTATTACCATTTTTCTAAATGTTTTTCTTCCAGGTAAGTACCACTTTTTGTGATAAAACAACACAAACAAATGAAGCCAGTAAAAGGAGGTTCTAACTGTTGCGTAAGAGTACTGCGGACATAAATGGAGAAATCAAGCTCTTGAGTGGGAATTTCCAAATTATGCATCAGGAGAAATAGCAGTTTTATCAAGGACGATTTCGAATGAAAACAGATTACTGTACTATGATAACCTTCATACTTCTATTGTAACACATGAAATACTTAAAGTGTACGAATATTGGGCAAGATTGTTGCACAATAAGGATCCACAGAAAATAGTTCTCATCATGCTTGTGTTGACTAAGGAAATGAAAATGGATGACTTTGATTATAGGCTGGCATCCACTAAAGCAGTGGTGTTTTTGTGAAAATACAAAATATTGGTTCCAATTACCACGAAACATAAATAGCTTGTTTGTCCAGAAAGCAGAAGAATGGTACCAAGTTCAAATCTGTATCCATCTGTGGGAAACGATTACAGCTGTACTGATTTAGTGTAGAGCTAGCATCTTTGACTTCCGGCATAAGAAGTGTACAGTGGGGGCCGTTGCTGAATGGGTTTACTAGTATAAAAATTTGATTTTTACTTTTCACTTTCTGTTTGTCAGTGCCTTCCGCCTGGCAGTAAGTTGCAGTGTCACAGTCACGTTGCCCAAAACGGGATAGAACCACTCTAATACTCAAGTGTCAAACCATCAGCAGCTAATCTCACGTGTTGCTGCCGAGGTAACGCTACCGAACTGCGCGTCTTACGAACTGACCCACCAGTAGGAAGGCTTTGAGGTGGTCAAGTTGGGGCGGAACGGCGGCCTGCTGCCGGGAGAGGAGGCGCCGTCCGCTCTCACCTGCTGGCAGCTTCCAAACCGACCAGACTCCCTCCTCTCCTCCCCGCCTCACTGCCCATTCAGTCCCGGCTGCTTCTCTAGGCCTGCCTGTTTACGGCATTAAACAGTCGTGGCTATAAAAATGTTTTCTTCACGAGTGCAGCTCGTGGGAAACTGCACCTAAAGACGGGAGAATCAGTAATGATCAACGGTATGAGGATGCAAAAGGCAATGGAAACCACTGCATGAAAGACACATAACGTGTGTCAACGGGGCATGTGACCTGTAATTGAAAAAGAGTAATTATGAGGGCTCTACTGGCAAAAGATTCCGGAATAGTCCTACATTCGGATCTCCGGGAGGGGACTGCCAAGGGGAAGATGACCATGAGAAAAAGATCGAATAACCAACGAAAGGATAATATTCTACGAGTCGGGTCGTGGAATGTCAGGAACTTGAATGTGGTAGGGAAGCTAGAAAAACTGAAAATCGAAATTCAAAGGCTCAATCTAGCTGTAGTGTGGGCCACTGAAGTGAAATGGAAATAAGACAGCGATTTATGGTCAGATGAGTGTAGGGTTATATCAACAGAAGCAGAAAATGGTTAAATAGCAGTAGGATTAGCTATGAATAGAAAAGTAGGACAGAGAGTGTGTTAATGTGAACAGTTCAGTGATTGCGTTGTTCTTATCAGAATCGACATCACACCAACACCAACAACGATAGTTCAGGTACGCATGCCATCACAAATGGCTCTGAGCACTATGTGACTTAACTTTTGAGGTCATCAGTCGCCTAAAACCTAGAACTAATTAAACTTAACTAACCTAAGGACTTCACACACATCCATGCCCGAGGCAGGATTCGAACCTGCGAACGTAGCGGTCACACGGCTCCAGACTGTAGCGCCTAGAACTGTACGGCCAATCCGGCCGGCCCGACATCACAAGCTGAAGATGAAAATATAGAGAAAGTATATGAGGATATTGAAAGGGTAATACAGTAGGTAAAGGGAAATGAAAATCTAATAGTGATGGGGGATTGGAACACAGTTGTAGGGAAAGGAGAAGAAGAAAATGTTGCGGGAGAGTATGGGAGAGGAGAAAGACTAATTGAGGTCCGTAATATGAGAGAGGAGAAAGAAGATTTTGGTTCCGTAATATATTTCAGCTATTTATTATCAATACTCTGTTCAAGAACCCCAAGAAGAGGAGGAAACTTGGGAAAGGTCGGGTGATAAGGGATGATTTCAGTTAGATTACTTCATGGTCACAGTGATTCCGAAATCAGATTTTGGATTGTAAGGCGTACCCAGGAGCAGGTGTAGACTCAGATCACAATGCAGTAGTGATGAAGAGCAGGCAGAAGCTTAAGAGATTAGTCAGGAAGGATCAATATGCAAAGACGTGGGATACATAAATACTAAGGAATGATGAGTTATGCTTGAAATTCTCTAAGGCTATAAATACAGCAGTAAGGAATAGCTCAGTAAGCAGTAGAGTTGGAAAAGACTTACGTGTCCAAACAGGGAAATTACAGAAGTTGTAAAAGAAAACATAGGTTCAAAGAAGGTAGCTGCGAAGAAACAATGGGCAACAGAAGAAATACTTCAGGTGATTAGTGAAAGAAGTAAGCATACACATGTTCAAGGAAATTCAGGAATGCAGAAATACAAGAAACTTAGAAATGAAATAAACAGGAAGTGCAGCGAAACTAAGACGAAATGGCTGCATGAAAAATGTGAAGAAATCGGAAAATGAATGATTGTCGGAAGGACTGACTCAGCATATAGGAAAGTCAAAACAACATTCGGTGAAATTAAAAGCAAGGTTGATAACTTTAAGAGTGCAACGGCAATTGCAGTGTTAAATACTGAGGAGTGAGCGGATAGGTGGAAAGAGTACAGTGGAGGCCTCCGTGAGGGGGAAGATTTGTCTCACGTGATAAAAGAAGAAACAGGAGTCGATTTAGAAGAGATGGGGGATCCAGTACAAGAATCGAAATTTAAAAGAGCTTTGGAGGACTTAATATCAAATAAGGCGGAAGGGATGGATAAAATTCATCAGAATTTTTAAAATCATTGGGGAACAGTTCACGTTGGTTTGTAGAATCTATGAATCTGGCCACATACCACCTGACTTTCGGAAAAAATAATCCACACAATTCCGAAGACGGCAAGCTGACAAGTGTGAGAATTATCACACAGTCAGCTTTATAACTCATGCATGAAATTTGCTGACGAAAATGATATGCAGAAGAATGTAAAATAAAATTGAGGTATGTTAGATGACGATCAGTTGGGCTTTACCAAATGTAAAGGCGCCGGAGAGACAATTCTGACGTTGCGGAAAATGAAGACACATTCATAGGATTTGTCCACCTGGAGAAAGCGTTAGACAGCGTAAAATGGGCCAAGATGTTCGAAATTCTGATAAAAATAAAGGTAAACTGCAGGGAGAGAAGGGTAGTATACAACATGTACAAGAGCCAAGAGGGAATAGAGTGGACGACCAAGAACGAAGTGCTCGGGTTAAAGAGGGTGTAAGACAGGTGTGTCGTCTTTCACCCCTGCTGTTAAATCTGTACATCGACAAAGTAATGACGGAAATAAAAGAAACGCACAGGAGTGGGATTGAAATTCGAGGTGACATATCAATGATACGATTCGCTGACAACATTGCTATCCTCAGTGAAAGTGAAGAAGTATGACAGTAAAATGAGTACGGAGTATGGACTGACAGTAAATCATAGAAAGGTGAAAGTAATGAGAAGTAGCAGAAATGAGAACAGAGAGAAAACATCAGGACTGATGGTCACGAAGTAGATGAAGTTAACGAATACTGCTACCTAGATAGCAAAGTAACCGATGATGGGCGAAGCAAGGAGGACAGCAAAAGCAGACTAGAACTGGCAAAAGGGGAATTCCTGGCAAAGAGAAGTCTGCTAGTTTCAAACATAGGTCTTAGTGTGAGCAAGAAATTTCTCAGAATTATTGACTTCCTTTTTACTGTACGGTATATGTTATATTGCATTTAGGAACTTTCGGGTAAATGAACATGTATCAATAATTACGGATTTCTGTAGTTGTATATCTAAGTTTGGATGTAGCTGTATTGCATTGATGTACTGGTGGATATTGTGTGGTATGACTCCTGTAGTTGATAGTATAATTGGTATAATGTCAACTTCATCCTGATGCCGCATGTCCTTGACTTCCTCAGCCAGTTGGATGTATTTTTCAACTTTCTCTCCTGTTTTCTTTTGTATATTTGTTGTATTGGGTATGGATATTTCGATTAGTTGTGTTAATTTCTACTTTTTATTGGTGAGTATGATGTTAGGTTTGTTATGTGGTGTTGTTTTATCTGTTATAATAATTCTGTTCCAGTATAATTTGTATTCATCATTCTCCAGTACATTTTGTGGTTCATACTTGTATGTGGGAACGTGTTGTTTTATAAGTTTACGTTGTAAGGCAAGCTGTTGATGTATTATTTTTGCTACATTGTCATGTCTTCTGGGGTATTCTGTATTTGCTAGTATTGTACATCCGCTTGTGATGTGATCTACTGTTTCTATTTGTTGTTTGCAAAGTCTGCATTTATCTGTTGTGGTATTGGGATCTTTAATAATATGCTTGCTGTAATATCTGGTGTTTATTGTTTGATCCTGTATTGCAATCACGAATCCTTCTGTCTCACTGTATATATTGCCTTTTCTTAGCCATGTGCTGGATGCGTCTTGATCGATGTGTGGCTGTGTTAGATGATTCGAGTACTTACCATGTAGGGTTTTCTTTTTCCAATTTACTTTTTTCGTGTCTGTTGATGCTATGTGAACTAAAGGGTTGTAGAAGTGGTTATGAAATTGTAATGGTGTAGCCGATGTATTTATATGAGTGATTGCTTGGTGTATTTTGCTAATTTCTGCTCGTTCTATAAAGAATTTTCTTAAATTGTCTACCTGTCCATAATGTAGGTTTTTTATGTCGATAAATCCCCTTCCTCCTTCCTTTCTGCTTAATGTGAATCTTTCTGTTGCTGAATGTATGTGATGTATTCTATATTTGTGGCATTGTGGTCGTGTAAGTGTGTTGAGTGCTTCTAGATCTGTGTTACTCCATTTCACTACTCCAAATGAGTAGGTCAATTTTGGTATAGCATAAGTATTTATAGCTTTTGTCTTGTTTCTTGCTGTCAATTCTGTTTTCAGTATTTTTGATAGTCGTTGTCTATATTTTTCTTTTAGTTCTTCTTTAATATTTGTATTATCTATTCCTATTTTTTGCCTGTATCCTAGATATTTATAGGCATCTGTTTTTTCCATAGCTTCTATGCAGTCGCTGTGGTTATCCAATACGTAATCTTCTTGTTTAGTGTGTTTTCCCTTGACTATGCTATTTTTCTTACATTTGTCTGTTCCAAAAGCCATATTTAAATCATTGCTGAATACATCTGTTATCTTTAGTAATTGGTTGAGTTTTTGATTTCTTGCTGCCAGTACTTTTAGATCATCCATGTACAGCAAATGTGTGATTTTGTGTAGGTATGTTCCAGTAATATTGTATCCATAATTTGTATTATTTAGCATGTTGGATAGAGGGTTCAGAGCAAGGCAGAACCAGAAAGGACTTAATGAGTCTCCTTGGTATATTCCACGCTTAATCTGTATTGGCTGTGATGTGATATTCTTTGAATTTGTTTGGATATTAAGTGTGGTTTTCCGATTTTTCATTACTATGTTTAGGAACTGTATCAATTTAGGATCTACTTTGTATATTTCCAATATCTGCAGTAACCATGAGTGGGGTACACTACCAAAAGCTTTCTGGTAATCAATGTATGCGTAGTGTAGCGACCTTTCTTTAGTTTTAGCTTGATATGTCACCTCTGCATCTATTATCAGTTGCTCTTTACATCCTCGTGCTCCTTTGCAACAGTTTTTTTGTTCTTCATTTATGATTTTGTTCTGTGTTGTATATGTCATTAATTTCTGTGTAATGACTGAAGTTAATATTTTGTATATTGTTGCTAGGCATGTTATGGGGCGATATTTAGCTAGGTTTGCTGTGTCTGCTTGATCTTTAGGTTTCAGATAAGTTATTCCTTGTGTAAGTGTATCAGGGAATGTGTATGGGTCTGCAATGTAACTGTTAAATAATTTTGTTAGATGTGAATGTGTTGAGGTGAACTTCTTTAGCCAGAAATTTGCTATTTTATCTTTTCCAGGGGCTTTCCAATTGTGAGTAGAATTAATTGCTTGGGTGACTTCATGTTGCAAAATTATCACTTCAGGCATTTGTGGTATCATCTTGTATGTGTCTGTTTCTGCTTGTATCCACCGTGCATGTCTGTTATGTTGTACTGGGTTTGACCATGTGTTGCTCCAGAAGTGTTCCATGTCTGTTATGTTTGGTGGATTGTCTATTTTAATGTGTGTCTTATCTATTGTCTGGTAAAATTTATTTTGGTTTGTGTTGAATGTTTGGTTTTGTTTCCTTCTATTTTCACTTTTTTTGTATCGTCTAAGTCGTTTGGCCAATGTGTGTAATTTCTGCTTCTTTTCATCTAATTGCTCTATCGCTTTTTGTTGTGAGACTTTACCTAACCTTTTTCGTTTTTTTCTGACATTTCATTTCTTATAAATTGTGTTAGCTGTCCAATGTCTTTTCTCAGTTTTTCTATTCTGATCTGTAGCGTGTGTTGCCATGCTGGTTTTGTGGGTTTCTTCTGTGTGTTGGTTAGTTCTGATCTCTGCCTAGTGTGTATATTTAGTGTAGTGAGTGCTCCTATATAAAACATTAATTGTAACTCTTCCATAGTTGTGTTTTCATTTATTTTGTTGTGTATGATTGTGTTGATAGTTTTTACTGTTGTTTGGACTTGTGGGTTATTTGGCGGTCTATGCAAGAATGGTCAAATGTCTTTATTTGTGTCTTTGTATTCTCTATATGTGTCAGCTGAAATTTTTCTTCTATATCTAACATGTGTGTCACTTCGTGTTCTATGTGCTTGTTCTGGTGGCTGTCTTAAGATTTCGTTTTCCTCTGATTGTTTAATTGATGTGTGTTGTTCTTTGTTTGTTTGCTCTGGGACGTTTGAGTCCATTACTGTATTTTCTTTCTCTTCTGATTGCACATTATTTTGTTCCAGTATTTCTTGTACTTGTTGTTTGATGTTTTCTAATTCTAACTGGGGTATCCTGTTATTTTTGATTATTACACGGATCTGATCAGCTAGTCGTTGTTCTGTTAAACATTTTAATTCTGGGTATCTGGTAATAAATGTTGTGTATACTTGTGATCTGTATCCAGTTGTGTTGGTTCCTAGGTTTGTTGCTTGGTTAACAGAACATGAGGTGTCGAGTAACTTCATCTGACCATCTCATCCTCTGTCTTTGTTTTCCTTCTAGGGTGGTTGCAGGAAGCATATCCTGCAAAACACCTCTATTTGGATTTAAATCATTTTCCAGTTAGCTAGCAGTGTAGTTACCATTGTGGGCGGGCATAGGGTTCAAGCGTTGTCCCCGACCATGACGGCGCTTGTCCGAGGCTTCTTTAGTTCTGTCCTGATCCAACTAATCACACTAAAAGGGGGGTTAGCCCTATTAGTGGTTTGTTCTTTTCGACGCCTTTTACGACTGGCAGAACATACCGGAGGCCTATTCTTTTCCCAGGCCTCCAAGGGGTTTATTATTATTATTATGACCTTGTAGACAAATTTATTATATTTGCTGCTTTCGGCAAAGTTGCGTATTGAAATCTTGTTTAAACGGTTTCCAGGTAAGTTTCAATTTTAATATCATTTTAACTGTTTTTAGATATTGGAGTTAATAGAGTAGTTTACATTATTTTGTTGACGTCTAAACCGTCAGCTAGATTATTTGGCAGTTGTTACTGGTGTTTATAATAGCCTATGTTTATGCTAATATGAATAATTCACAAAGCCTAATAGAAATCACGAAAAAAGAGAGAGAAATATCGGATTCTGCTTAAGAACATCATCCATCCGAAAGTGAGTCAGTGAAGAAGACGAACCATAGTTGGTGTAAAAAACGATAGAGCGAAGATAGAACAGAGGAGATGAAACTGAAAATGACTCAAGCCGAAGCATACTTCACTAGAAAACATGTGATAAATGTCATATGCAGATATCAGTTGCTGAAGATGAAAACAAATATAAGTAGACGTGGAACATGAATTATATTTAAGCAGAGCTGAATGTAAACGAAATTCGATGAAAGTCTATAAAGAATTATCAAAGTCTAGATGTTTATGCTATTACAGTTGATTTGTAAATGGCCCTGGCAGTTCCAAAGCTAACGTGTTTAGTACTGTATTACAAATGTAGTTTTTATTGTTATAGTTTTGGCTGTCACGAACTTAGGACTAATTTTACTTTCATCTTTGTATGGGACGAAACTATAGCATCGAGAGGAAGGCAGAAAATTTCATAATGTGTACTGAAACACGTAAAAGAAATGGTTAGTATAAGAAAACACAATGATGTACAGTTATGCCAGAATTAGTCAAAATAGGAATTTTAAAATTACACTTTCCTGTTTGAAACTTTTGACAGATCAACTACTTCAAATGGACAGTCTTGGACCTATTTTTAATACAAGGGGTACTCTTATCTGGCAATCGATGTTGATTTTGGCTCTGTGGAACTCCCAGAAAAAGGGAAAACTATCTGCACACCGTCAGACTGGTACAAAATAATTGCTCAAACGCGAAGAAAGAAGTCATTTAAAGTAGTACAGATGAAGCTACAAGAATCTGTATCAACGGTGGGTTTCCAGAAGGCAGTAGTTAACCGCCAAAGTAATAAATTAATATTGTCCAGTATCTTGGCTACAGCTGCAGTGCGTGCAGTAGAGAAGATCTGAATTTACAAAGATGCGTTACAAGGCAACTTTTCAGTCCTGATATGGAGTTTTTCACATTGGACATACAAAAAGAAAAGAAGGAACGTCTAGTCCAGCTCAACAGCATAGAACAGTATCGACTGTAAGATAAAATACAGTTTGTCAGTAATTTGAAGAAAAAGGATGTTTCGGATTTTTGAGCATGTATCCTCCTGTTCACCACACCTGTTTCATTCTCTTTTGAAAGCAAAGATGACTACGTATTTTTGTGTTAATTCACAATGAAAGTTATTCAATTTATACACAATTACGATGATATTATTAATTTTACTGCTCATATTTCCTAAAGTATTGTTAATGAAAACAGAAACTGTTAATTCAAAGTGAAATTCATGGAACTAATAGTTATGGTCATAATATTCGTATTAATGCACTGAATGTGTGTTTCCGTGTTAATACTGCCCATTATTAGACACAGTATCCCCATACAGTCTTCTATTAGACTTTCCTGTATTTTGTACAAAGTTTCACAAAACGGTCAATAGCTTATAATGAATAAATCTGACTTACATCGTCATGCCATAAACCCATTCATACACGAGTCATGTAATGTGAGCTACATGCAATGAAGATAGGGAGCCTTCTACGTTATGTTGAACCTAAATTCAACTTTATGATTATTACATCCACTCTACATTCTCGCTATTTTAAGAAAAAAGCAATAATTTTGTAATTTTTTCCTAATTCTTGATTCCCAGAAGTGCTATTATTCTTTATTTACTTGTAACTGAAGATGCAACACTAACGAGAGGAATATCAAATGACCAAACATCAGTTTGTGGCTTATTTTTCAAGACATCGTCAAATAACAGTCTTAAGGAGAAGAGACAGCGCTAGATTTCAGCTTCTGAGCACAGTTCTCAGCAGCCACTTGCAGTGAGTAAAAGACAATTGAAAAAAGAGCCAAAATAAGGTCAAGTGAATGCAGATAGCTTGGTGAGGAATTATTTACACCCTAGTCCTTGCGTCCCCACACATAGCAGGTCCTCACCATGGCCACAATTGCCACAGTAATAGTACAACATAGCCCAAACAATCATAGTACAAGAACATAAAGAAATTAAGCCCACTGTCTGAAAGCACTTACAATAAACCCTGACACACTTCGTTAATGACAACCTGACGCTCAACATACATTACATGTGGTGGATCCACATCGATTAGAATACATAGATCTAACAAGGCCAGTCAAAGTATAATGAACAGAAGTAAGTTTCACCAACAATCTCACATACACTGTTTCCACTGGATGTCCACTTTCACACCTCTGCTGGGCAGTGCCGTAGGTTTAAATCATTGCCGTCGGAACATCCATTGACCGGTATACCATCCGTCAGCCATCTCCTTAAGCTCATATCATATGAAGTAAGCTTCACTGTAAGTTTGTTGGATAACATGCTGAACATCAAAGTATATGATTCACCATGGAATCTAGCTGGCTGACTTGACTCTGTGAATGGCAAGGCCCACAAGCTGATTGATCTGGAATCACTCAAACGATTCTAAAGAATCTATTCTGCAAAACACGAAAAAAAGTTTCACACACATCTGACAACTTCATTCACTAACTTCATCATGAACTGCAAATCATTTTGTTAATGGCCATAGTTGTGACATTTCAGGATTAAGTAAACTAATGCAAGAATTTAAGAAAGTTTGTATATAAAACTATAAGTCACTATGCATTTGCGTTCGGTGTATATTAGTCCATATGTTTCTATGTGTGAAATGCAACTAACATATTGTATTACTCTTCAAACTTGGAGGAATGTCGCTGTTTATCACCAACATCAAGAAAATAGATTATACGTAGAGCGGTTCGTCCCAAACGCATGTGGCCAGGGAAACAGCTAGAATGAAATATTAACAAAATTTCTCTAGCTCAAGCTTTCAAAAAACCGAAACAAGATTTGGCCAATGCTAATCTGCAAAGAGTAGATTATGTTGCTGTATGATTAGTACCTGAAACTTCCTTATCTAATGTGGTATTCAAGCGACTACAGACCTATTCAGTGTTATAATGTAATATTTTAAACGCCATTGATAGCTGGAGAAACAAAAATTGCTGTGTGTTTGGACCAATATATGGGAGGAAATTATAGTTTCTTTTTATAACGATAATAAGCATTTTCATAAACCATTAAGCTGTCTTTCCATTATTTGCTATTTAATAATTCTGTCACAATTTCAGACGATCTTAATGAGATGAATATTTGTAAACTCTGCTGTGTTTTGGCAAAGGAAGCAGATTTCAACCTGGTAATAGAGGAACTTACGATCACTCATTACTCGTCACTGACAACTTTTCTCTGAATCCTAAACCCCAGTGTGTTTTTAATAATGAATTATGTTGAATGAAACAATCCAAATATTTTTATTTCTGTATCTCAATGATCTGATACATTTGAAACCATTTAAATTTGCAGAATAGCACGAGAAGTAACACATACAAGTGCCAGATGTCTGTGATGTACCGCTGTGCCACAAAAATTATCTCGAACACAACCAAACATGATTTAGAGTCATATCTATACCATGGTACCAGGACAAATATAACTGTGCCTCTCCAACACATTGGAAGAATGGTACTATCACCAGGTTGTTGCCATAGACTCCGGCGGTGGTAATTCATGGCAGTGCAGAGCTGCAGTTCATCGCTGGACACAATTCGACGCCATTCATGCTTCCTGGTCACAGCACCTCTCTTAATGTAGCCGTCTCTTTCGTGGTGTTAAAAGTAGCCTGCACGTGATACTGTAGTTTCCGAGTTCTGCTGCTCTAATCTCTGACCAACGATGAGAGATAAAAAATGGAAAAACAAATCAGAGTAGAATCTCGAACAGCAATCATTCAATTCTGAAATTATGCATATATTACTAGTTTTGACAAGAATATGGATTTACAGCAATGAATAGCAGTATCGCCAAGAAAATGATTATTAGATTAGAAATGACTAAGTACCAGATATGACGTTTCCTGAATTTAAAAACAAATTCTTACAGTCAATTTTGATCTAAACAGAAACATGACCATATGTGACTTGAGTTTGTAGTCGCACAAATATCAATTCTTCACAGAAAAAATGCTTTGAAATAGTAGTGCGTGAACTGTGTTGTAAATTAGTACTTAAAAAAAAGGAAGTCATAACCTGAACCTCTATATAAATACATAACGTACCAAGACATTTCTAAAAGATTTGTTGGGAAGCACACACAAAACATCCGAAGCATCCAGATAAATTTCAGGATTAGGATAGTAGGACAGAACCACATGATCATAGATTCTTTCGAAAAGTTAATGTACCTGAAAGAAATGAGGGAAACAGAAATCACATAAAAGTTGTGAGACGACATGGTATAGGTAATTATTCAGATCAGGAGTGCTGTAATTACACAGGCCAAGGAAATTCTTTTTTTGAAAAACTTTTTTATTTTGATAGCTGATGTTTATAGATTTTTGTGAGCTGAATCCAAATCAAGCCTTAGTTTTTTGTATCACCCATAGTTTTCGAGCAAAATGCTTTTTAGTATATAGTATAAAAATCCTGTGCTATACAGTAAATGGGGAAATCAATGAAATGCCTTGTTACAACATAAACATCACTTGTATTTACATTAAGCTAATTAAAACAATGACATATGTTAATAAAGGTCAGCTGGAATTGGTTTGTATTGTCTTTCTCTTTTTTTCTTTGAATCTTTTTCTGTAGCTTTTTCAACGATGAGTCACTTGCTCGAGTTGTCAGTGAAGTGACCAATGGTAGTTCCCCATCATGTTGATGTTCCAGCGGCCTTGGTATCATTTTCCCAACACTTTAATGTCCTGGTGAAAACGCTCTCCTTACTCCTCACTGACATCTCCCATACTGTATGGGAAGTAATGAATGTGACTTTTCAATAAGTGAACTTGCAGGCTCATCAAACAAACTGAAGTTTTAAACTTCTTTAACATTGTAGCTGTAATAGAAACATATCTGGGTCTTTTTCATATGCTAAGAACATTTTAACAACTTGCTTGAATGACACACATGCTTCTTTCTCATTTAAGGTCATTGTGGATTCAAAGTTAACATTAAACATCAATTTTCTAATGTCAGGTCTGATAAAGATACCTTTTTTTAGTTTAGCTTCTGAAAGGTGTGGAAACTTTTGGCAGAGATACTTAAAACATGGTCCATTACCAGATTTTACAAACTGTTTCATCAGGCCTAAAGTTATATGTAGAGGTGGTAGGAGTAGGTTTTTTGATCTACAATGTATTTGAGTGGAATATTCTTCTCACCATGTTTTAAAAATTCCCTCACGGGCTAGTATTTCAGCACCCTTGTTGATCCCTAACCCTATTGTCCCATTCACACAAGAAATATGGAAATCTGGTAAAACCACCTTGACCAAGGAACATGCATGTTACTATTAGATGGCCACATATCATTCAACCATGAGCAGAATAGCCTATTTTATTTAGCACTGTTTCTAGGTTTTCATAGCTTTCTTTCATATGTATAGAATGTCCAACAGGTATAGATGCAAACATGTTATGGTTGTGTAATAAAACGGCCTTTAAATTAGTTTTGGATGAATCAATAAACAGCCGCCAGCCTTTGTTTTTGTGTTCAATACCAAACTCATTCATTAAAGTGGGAATGTCTGAGCAGTACACGAAATCATCTTCTTTGTGGAAAAACTTGAAAAAATTGCTGCTCTCTCTATACATGTATATGCTGTCAATAAATTCTTTTCTTTTAATCTAGAGCCAAGAAATTCAGCTTTTTCTTTCGTTAAGCCCAGATGTCTAACCAAATCGCAAAACTTGGTATGAGCAAATGTCTATTCTGTATTACAATGGAATTCATCATCATCTGGTTCATCTAAATCACATTGTACATCAGAAGATACTTCTCTTGGAATAGAATTTAAATGATCTGGTGGTTCAGTAATGGGCAAATCTACACCATACCCTACTGGTTGGATGGCGGATAGAAGGTTAGAGTAGCTTATTGCCTAATTGTTTTTCAAATTATGACCAGTAATATCAACACTGCAAAAGTAGTAACCATCAGAACGATTTCTTGGCTCCCTCCATATCATAGGAACAGCAAATCTAATGGCTTTTTTCTCCTTTTTCGACCATTTCCTCAGATCTTCAACACACACTTAACATGCCTTATATGGCGCCCAAGATTTATCTTGATCACCAGGTTTAGATCCAAAGTATGGTAGATAAAACTTTTTCACAGGAGGGGGTTGGGTTAGTGGATGTAGCACAGCTGACCTATTTTGCCTCCAAAATTTGAACATCCCGCCATGACATCCATCTTGGATTTGGTACCTTGAATAAATCTGTCAACAAAGCAGAGTGGGCTGACGCTCTCTCTGCCCTACTACTCACCACTGTATGTCAATACCACAATAAGAAACTCTTTGTAAGCCACCAGCAGCAAGAAGGGCCTCTATCCCCACCTAAGATGAGGAGAGAGAGACGGAGGAAAGACTGCCTCATGGTTGATTTGTTTATGAGCACCCATCAAGGAGAACATACATTCAGCTACTGCCCCCTCTGCAGCTTTATGGGGCGACGGTTTTCCCCAGTACATGCGTTGCATTATCACCCATTCATTACGAGTGCAGGTTTTCTCACGACAATATCGAAGTGTAATTGGAACAGTGATGCATTTTTTCCATCATTGTGGTAGTGTGTGTTGACTTCGATTAGCTAGGCTGCAGGGTGATTGTCGAGCATACTTCTGTAATGAAATCTGACGTCAAAGAACAATAGATACTGTCCTGAGCTGTATGCTTACAGGTAATACAGTTATTAAACTCCTCTCTGTCCAACACTAGCATCTCGTAAGTTGCATACATTTCCCCCCAAAAAGAGTATAGTATCTTACTCATTTGTCTTTTTCCCGTCAGTTTGTAGGTGAAGGGTAGAGTTAGAGTGTGTCTGTCGATAGTTTGGAGTGGTATTGTGAAATTTTTCCCATACCGGTTGTAAGGTATCTCCATTTTTTTAACTGTATTGCGATTTTAGGCAGTCCTTGTGTAGCAGTAAGCATATAGTAATGTAAATAGGCCCATTCTTTATGGTTACGTAATTAGGACTGATTTTTATTTCATTTTCTCAACCAAAATAAATAACTTAAACTAATCTAACCTGCCTCTCCTGGGTCTGGACAGTTTCCATGTGTTGGAGGGAGCACTTAAGCTTACCATCCACAGGGCGCTAAGAGGTCACCACCATTTTTAATTTCCCGCCAATTCCACGACCCTCTGATGGTTCAAAATGTTTCAGATGGCTCTGAGCACTATGGGACTTAACATCCGTGGTCATAAGTCCCCTAGAACTTAGAACTACTTAAACTTAACTAACCTAAGGACATCACACACATAAATTCCCGAGGCAGGATTCGAACCTGCGACCGCAGCAGTTGCGCGGTTCCGGACTGAGCGCCTAGAACCGCGAGATCACTGCGGCCGGCCTCTGATGGTAGAATTGTGTTAGAGGGTGCGCTTGGGCTTTCCATCAACAGGGACAAGCGTTGGAATCTGGGAAGGGGTAGCCAGTTCCCGGATGGGGGTGGTGTGTGCGTCCTCACAGCCCTGGGACAAAGAAATTTTCCGCCAAAATTCGAAACAGTCGCCATAATGCGACATTCCCGCCAATATGGTAGGCGGGGAGCGGAGGGGGCGGGGGCCCCACGTAGAGGCTGACGAAAACACAGGGCGTCGTCTGGGAATGGTGTTGGCCGTGGTCCGCGGTGTAAATAATTGATGAACTAATTTGAACATCAATTTGCTATCAAAATTGTAGTGCTGCCTGCTACTGCTGTCGTTGGTTCAACAAGTCGGTACGTAGGGGTGTTCTGTTTTGGAGCTTCATGTTCCCCAATGTAAGATGATCGCTGTGCTCCGAGACAATTGCACATGCATCAGCATTGTTCTCTTTTGGCAGAGATCCAACGGATCACCAACTATCGTACTTTACAGGGTAGACAAGGCTCCGAACCCCACGTTCTGTGAAGAGTCCTGGAGAACGAACTAAATAGCACCTGGTGTTCGTTTCACTATCTTTCTACCTCTTTCCGGGAATGCTCACGACAGCAACAATTGAACATTCGACTAATTTCGCCGTTTTCGAGATACTCGTCCACAGGTTCTGCATAATAATACACTGCCCTTTGTCAAAGTGGTTTATCTCAATGGATTTCCCATTAGGTAGCCCATTCTTGGCTAGCGAGTTGCTCCGTCCATGTCTGCTCCCCACACATACATTTGTTCGCGCGCCACATGCACGCCACGCGGCATCCACCGTCGCGTTGAGCACTGGTCATAATGTTTCGTTTTATCAGTGTAAACAGGTAGATGATTTAAAGTGGCTGCCAAAAGTCACTACAGATCTCCTATCAAAATACTTATAATTAAATAATTTTGTTTATGTTGTAGACAATTGTTGACGTCTAGAGAAACAAATATGGTAGACACAAATAAAACATTTAGTTGCAAAAGACAGAGTTTTTTTATGAATATTATGAAGCATAACTGTAGTAGCAATGCTAACGGTATACTGGAAGAAATACCAAACTAAAAATACTGAAAACGCTAATTCTTCCTATGTACCTGAAACCAATATTAACTACTTTGATAACAGTGTTTGGTCATTTTTCAGATGACGGCAACAAATGGGCATGAGTTTCAAGCGCCGCAGCTCACTAAGAACTTACTTCTGGTGTGCAAACCATTCCACTTCACATGCAAGCTCTTTGGGCTCGCGCTGTTAACTATAGATGTGATGACCACGCCACTCAAGCAGTCCAGATTTTGTCATCCTAATACTTGCTAGTACCCTCCAGCTGATATCTGGTTTCATATTTTTAAACTCTTTTTGTCGTTTTACAAACATATTATCTCCAGTAAATTCTGTTGTAGTTATCGGTGCTTTACAATATCCTATCTTAACTTCTACTGCAATAGTTACAGATATTTCGCGCAAGACACACAAATATGTGAAAATATTGCAGTTAGTAACGTTGTGTGACAGAATTTTGATGGATTTTTGGACAATATGGTTGTGGAGAGAAGCAGCGATTAGTATGATAAAACAATAATTCAAGAACAGTCTTAATCGCATTTATTATTGTTATAATACCGCCAACCGGTTTGAACCCGACGTAGGGGTCATCTTCTGGGCGTTTACACCATTGGTCGACTGCTGGTGGTGTCACTCCTGTCTACATAACGGCACGACGTAATCTAATCGTACCGTTCTGCCCTGTCATCGGTTCATCGGTGTCTTTCGATAGTATGTCAGTAAAACACAGCTTTCGATATGTCATGCTGGCATATTTGTCATATAAAGTTCTCAAAACCTTGAGGATGAGCATTAGTACATAATATAAAGCGGTTCTGCTCAGACAATGCTACACACTGGATTTATTTTGGTGTAGCACAGCACAAATCTCTGTTATACAGAATTTAATGTCTTCAGGAGATATGTGTGTTTGCTTCTAGAGGTAAAGGATGCGCAGCCCCTTACTCAGACATAGTCATACTTCGCTCATACAAGTCGAGGTCACAGCACCCAGAGAGTGATATTGTTGTCAGAATCAGTTGAAGAGTAGATCGGTTACTGCAAAGGCGTAGCACGATCAGGCATATCGTATTGCTGAGTATCGCGAGCGAGTGTGCGCCTCTGCTAACTCTCTCTCTCTCTCTCTACCATCACCACCGCCTCAGTAAAACCTAAAAAGTGCACCGACTAATGATAAAGTTCAAATTATTACGAGAGAGAAAGTGATTATAAAGATGGATTGCTGATATTATGCATTGCGATCCATCACATCGCCCACTAGACTGCATCATCTTTGCAGATTATTGTAACAGCGTTTGTCAGTATTTCGATGTATTTGTTATACTGAGATTAGACATGAACAGATATGTATGATAAAGATACTGACTATCTCGTATTGTGTTTGATGATAAAATGTTACCTTACTTACTGCAAACTTACATGAACTTGGTTATGGCAAACCTGCATTCCTTGAGTACAATATTACTGACCAGCCTAAATCCGACTGAAACAGCTTCCGTAGCAGTTGAAACTGATCAACTCTTACCCATTAGGTAACAGTCATTAAAATAAAAGGTTAGGCCCCTACATTATTCAATCTCTAACAATAAAAATTTTAATCAAGGGTGTTTCAAAAACTCTCGTTTTAATTTTACAGAGCTATTGATCTGGTGAAACTGTTGGTCATTTTGTGTTTCTCAAATGACTGATCGAACGATCTCCAAACGTTTTGCTAAGAATGTCTCTCATTATCTGCGCTGAATGATCAGAACATCAGTCGTGTTGGTACCATGTAGGCTGAATTATGTCCAGCAGAATGCCTTCCAATAATTACAGCAGCAGATCTCTTTGTATCTGTAAATAGTAGCGAATATTTAGAGTTCCATCCTTAAAACAGGAATCACTGATGAGGTTCTTGGAAAGCCCGTCCTGCACATAGACAAATTAAGATTGTTTTCTATCCACTTCTCTATGCCAGCATGGATTTGTAAGTTGCCAGTACTGCACAGCCGCGAAAATTGATGTGCATGGTTTGTAAAAGATGCTACAACTCTAAACAAAATCTAGCGCGCAAATATCCACTCACCTCCAGTCTCTGCAGACATAGACTGTAACCGATTCTGAAAGTCTTCTCCAGGAATCTATAAATGAAGCAAAATATGGAAAGAACGAAATGCATTGAATTATGATGTTTGCAGGACACCCCAGTGACTTACCCCTCTCACACATTCACGTAGCTTCGAAACGAGCTGTAGATGTTGTGATACCTCCACTAAACATTTAGTTGC
The DNA here is from genome assembly GCF_021461395.2 of Schistocerca americana. NCBI lineage: Eukaryota > Metazoa > Arthropoda > Insecta > Orthoptera > Acrididae > Schistocerca > Schistocerca americana. The sequence continues at coordinate 67,797,749 of NC_060121.1, forward strand.
ATTTCTTTCATCAGCTGATGTTTCTTTTCGTGGGAGTATTTTATTTTCACACACTCATTTCCTTTAATTTTTTGATAGAGTTTGCAAAGCCAGGTTGTGAGAGCTTGGCACGAGCGGGCCATCTTCTCGATTACAGCTGCACAGCTCCTCTGAACGTTTGGCGACACTCACTGTAAACAAAAACCATACCCACTTTTTCAACTGTTGGACGCATTGTAAAAGTCTGAGTACCTTCAAGATCGGATCACAGACTGGTGAGTTTCGGTGGACAGGCAAATACACGAAGTGATCCTGAGTTAAATAGTTGGTTACAATTTGATACAATAGGGTGATGTCCAAGGGACCTCTATTCCTGAAGGCGGATGGTTTGCGGTGCTGCTGTCTTCTTACTGTTTCATCAAGTTTCGTACATGTTATGTCGCTAAAGTCCTCTTCGCAGTCCCTTGCTAATGCTACAGGAGAAATGTATATAACTTCCTTTAAAAGAAGTCAGTGTGATAATTCGACGACTATAAACGTTAAAAAATGTTAAAAAGTTGTCTACATTTTCCGCCGTAGTTCAGCAAATACAGCAGGTCTACAAAGCACTCATACCAGATATGTTTTGAGTGACTTGACTCCAGTTCCCCACACATTGCACTGTTTGACTAAAGGTCACTGATCCTAGATTTCTGGGGTGAAATTACGGTAGTGCCTATGAAAATGGAACCGATACAGGAACATAATGAAGAGTAAATCTACATGTTTCAAGGCATGGTATTTGGGAATACACGTGGTGAGCAGTGGCACAAGCTTCTTTATACTCTCCTCGGAGAACCCGCCCGCCATCTCCTTCCTCCATTTCAGAACTTTCATGTGCACCTGCTCATCGGTTTGGAATTTAATTCCACTGATATGTGCTCAAAACATTTCTACCAACTGGGTTCAGTAGCGCCATAGTGGCTGAAGCGGTGTTAGATCCGGCGTTGTCATGCAGCAAGTACACTCTTTTCGCCAGCATTCACTTCCTTTTGTTTTAAATGCTCCTTCTGTTTTCTTTAAGGTCCCACAATATCATTGTGGCATTCAAGTGGCTGAAGAAAATCTCTGATACTACCGACCCCCTTTTACTTGTGCTACTCTGTCAGTTCTTTTCGGACACACCTTGTGCACCACTTCTGGTATCCCGAGGTATCTATGAATATCTCACACAAGAGAATTCTGGAGAGTTATGGAAACATCGCAGAAATGTTATCCATTGCCAACTGGTGGTCTTCACGAACAGATTCCTCGATTTGTTGCACCAACTCATCAGTCAAAATGGAAGGTCTTCCACTCCTCTATTTGTCATGAAAATTTGTTCTGCGTCCACTAATCTCCCTTCACCAAATAAAAACACTTCTTCTGTTCATAAAATTATTTACGGAAAGCAAATAATTTTCATTCGTGAAGAAATTTCGATAAGTGATATTCTTTTCGATATTAGGAAGCGAATCACAGCACATGGCTCGCAATTCGTGGTGTGATTTCTTAAAATACACTTCTGGAAATGGAAAAAAGAACACATTGACACCGGTGTGTCAGACCCACCATACTTGCTCCGGACACTGCGACAGGGCTGTACAAGCAATGATCACACGCACGGCACAGCGGACACACCAGGAACCGCGGTGTTGGCCGTCGAATGGCGCTAGCTGCGCAGCATTTGTGCACCGCCGCCGTCAGTGTCAGCCAGTTTGCCGTGGCATACGGAGCTCCATCGCAGTCTTTAACACTGGTAGCATGCCGCGACAGCGTGGACGTGAACCGTATGTGCAGTTGACGGACTTTGAGCGAGGGCGTATAGTGGGCATGCGGGAGGCCGGGTGGACGTACCGCCGAATTGCTCAACACGTGGGGCGTGAGGTCTCCACAGTACATCGATGTTGTCGCCAGTGGTCGGCGGAAGGTGCACGTGCCCGTCGACCTGGGACCGGACCGCAGCGACGCACGGATGCACGCCAAGACCGTAGGATCCTACGCAGTGCCGTAGGGGACCGCACCGCCACTTCCCAGCAAATTAGGGACACTGTTGCTCCTGGGGTATCGGCGAGGACCATTCGCAACCGTCTCCATGAAGCTGGGCTACGGTCCCGCACACCGTTAGGCCGTCTTCCGCTCACGCCCCAACATCGTGCAGCCCGCCTCCAGTGGTGTCGCGACAGGCGTGAATGGAGGGACGAATGGAGACGTGTCGTCTTCAGCGATGAGAGTCGCTTCTGCCTTGGTGCCAATGATGGTCGTATGCGTGTTTGGCGCCGTGCAGGTGAGCGCCACAATCAGGATGCATACGACCGAGGCACACAGGACCAACACCCGGCATCATGGTGTGGGGAGCGATCTCCTACACTGGCCGTACACCACTGGTGATTGCCGAGGGGACACTGAATAGTGCACGGTACACCCAAACCGTCATCGAACCCATCGTTCTACCATTCCTAGACCGGCATGGGAACTTGCTGTTCCAACAGGACAATGCACGTCCGCATGTATCCCGTGCCACCCAACGTGCTCTAGAAGGTGTAAGTCAACTACCCTGGCCAGCAAGATCTCCGGATCTGTCCCCCATTGAGCATGTTTGGGACTGGATGAAGCGTCGTCTCACGCGGTCTGCACGTCCAGCACGAACGCTGGTCCAACTGAGGCGCCAGGTGGAAATGGCATGACAAGCCGTTCCACAGGACTACATCCAGCATCTCTACGATCGTCTCCATGGGAGAATAGCAGCCTGCATTGCTGCGAAAGGTGGATATACACTGTACTAGTGCCGACATTGTGCATGCTCTGTTGCCTGTGTCTATGTGCCTGTGGTTCTGTCAGTGTGATCATGTGATGTATCTGACCCCAGGAATGTGTCAATAAAGTTTCCCCTTCCTGGGACTATGAATTCACGGTGTTCTTATTTCAATTTCCAGGAGTGTATTTCACGCAACACGACACTACAACGTTGGTTTAGTTACTACCGTGCTTCTGTGATGCTGGCTCTGGTCAGGGAACCTCCCTTTAGCACACAATGTTGCCAGCCCTCAAGAAACAAGAACCCACAGCACGATATGTTACCAGTAACTTTCTTTGTGAATATGTATCTACAGTTCTGGTTATATATCGCACAATTGTCAGCTGTGTTTGATGGAGTGGTTCATTCGGCTTATACGTATCGAGGATGAAGCTGTAGTCCGCTCTTGCAGCCTGTAAGAGAGGCCACACTTTACATTGGATATCTCAATGAGGAATGAATGAAAGGCTCTCTGGTGTACTACGAGTTGCTTGTGGTAAACATGCGTCATAGTTTGACCACGGAGCTGACGTCATGAGATGCGGTGACTGCTTCCTGGAGACACGAAGGCAGTCTGGATGCTGTGTTTAAAAGATTGAATTCCTTATAGGCCTTCCGCCTTGCCTACATTAAAATTGAAAAATATAAATAATACTGGCTTCACGACTGTCTTCGCTCTCTTGCTTTGGCTATTTTTTACTTTTAGACAATCTTGATTATTATAATTTTAAATAATTTCAAACACTTTAAGTTTTATTTGTGTTTCGTCACATAATGGTTTTCTCATTTTCTCCTCTTTTCCTGCTAAGCTTAAATGAATTAATGTGTTGTTCCCCTGCGTCCAACTTTCATGTCAGGTGCGCACATCGGCAGGCCATTCTGGTTGAGGCTAGTCTGTGAAAGCTTTCCTACAGGAATAGTTCAGATCGCGTAAAACAGTCGCTCAAAAGTTCGCTAGCAATCCCAGGTCCCGCTTCAGACTGCAGTTTTTGACGTGAAAGAGTCTCTGATAGTGGCTAGAGGTGGCATTACCTCATACCACTGCCACCCACTGCAGTGTTGGACACTGCAGTTCGTGGACGACGGGTTCAGGGGGGGACATGTATCCCTGACCATCTTGTGGCCTTCGGCTTCAGCTGGTCATACGTGTCTGTGTCGGATGCCAGGTCAACCTCACTCTCAGATATAACGGCAATTTCGTCCAGCAAACAGGAGTCATTCGTTGGATATCGGCTGGTAGCAGTCGCCTACACACGGTAATCACCTGTATATTGTTGCACTGAATTAAAGGTGCCCTATTTGTCGTCTAAAAATTCGGAGTTTCACACTCCGCCTGCAGGCAGCGGTACAGGTGATGGGCGAGTAAAGCATCTCACCGTCAATGCAGGATTAGAGGTGCACTTGCTCTACCAATGGAAAGTGTAAAATTTATGTAGCTGCGGCTCCAGTAAATTGTCCTCTGAAATTATAGCTAGAACTGAATACGCTGTAGACAAGCCACCCTAACGTCAAAATGACGCAGCTCTTCAACAGCATAGTGCTCAAGACCTTGAGGAGCATAGCAGCATAGTAGCAAAATATGCGGCAGTACGGTAACGCGGATCCACGTCACCCACATCAGAAGCCAGCATAACGAAAAAAAAAAGAGATTACACACTTCTCTCGCTCCCGCAAGGGATTTTCCCATGGACGAACTCCATCTAATCTCATGAGATAAAATTCTTAAAGAAAGGCCAAATTCCCCATTAAAAGGCTATATGATTTACAATCAGATGTAGACACAGGCTAGGTAACAGTATACATAGAAATATAGCCACTACACTGTTCTTAAAGTCGTCATGATTGTATGTGTTTTTGCATGTTCAGAGCCATGAGAAACTGATAACGACAATAACTGGATGCAGTAAAAAATGTTAGGACTCTGCGACGGTTTTGGAAAACAGTCAAAATTGTCAAGAGAGACGTAAAAAACACTTCGAGGAGTGTTATACGTGTTTTAAAAAGACAAAAACTAATAGGACAGACTTGTATGTGCCAAAACAGTGACCATAATGGCACTACCTACCTGAGTAACACATCTTCGTGCAATGAGCATCGGACCAACGTATGATATGCTCTGAAAAATTTTGGTCAGTTCTCTATCCCAGAGTCGACCTCATTCGTGCCTCACATTTGTTCCACAATTTGATGTATTAATGTTTAAAATTTTCAGTGGCTCAAATAAATAAAGTTCTTTGGAGCAGGTGATTAGTTGTAAATTACGTTCACTAACAAAAGCATCGTCGCATTTGTGGGATACACACTTCTCCCACAAAACAGTAATTGTCAAGTTCTTCAAAACACTCCATTGGCAGGACGATGACTTCCTCATTTGAGCGGAATTCGTTATCTGAAACCACTTCATTTTGGGAACAAGAAGGCATCTTAGGGAGTTATATTTGGTGAACAAAGCGGTATGTAGCAGCCTACAATTCATTTCATGCAGTTTTGCGGTGATATTTCGATATGAATATGTTGGTGCAGTGCAGTGCCTTCGTCAAATGCGCCACGTTTCGTTCTGATTCATGCGGGAGCTGAGAAATATCTAACTGTAGTAGTTTACAGCGATTGTTTTTCCTTTTGTAAGACGTCTGACACACGTCGCATCACAAAAAATCGTTCCCACAAATTTCTGGCACTTACCTTTGGTGGAGATTCAGTGGAGACAATCGATTATTTTTATTACGGTCTGATTTCCTTGGCTTTTATTATGATCTCATCGATGGTGACAACTCGACACAGAAAGTTCTTCTGATCTCGTTTCAATGCTCCCAATTACTTTTAAGTCGAAAATCACACCCAGTTCTTGTCAGAAACCACGGCAGCCATAGACCTGCCAACAGTTTTATCATAAAGTTGTCATGTGAAATATTATTTGTCGTTTCCATCAACATAGTTAACAGACTCCTACCTCTCAAACGCTCGTTCTACGGCAGAGAAAATCCTATCAACTTTTCAGTTACTTCTTTGGTAACAACATTTGCGAACAAATGGAGTAATCGTCATGGAAGACAGATTTTCGATTGCTTTCATCCAATATATAACTGTAACGCCCCGTGAACCATGGACCTTGCCGTTGGTGGGGAGGCTTGCGTGCCTCAACGATACAGATAGCCGTACCGTACCTGCAACCACAATGGAGGGGTATCTGTTGAGAGGCCAGACAAACGTGTGGTTCCTGAAGAGGGGCAGCAGCCTTTTCAGTAGTTGCAGGTGCAACAGTCTGGATGATTGACTGACCTGGCCTTGTAACACTAACCAAAACGGCCTTGCTGTGCTGGTACTGCGAACGGCTGAAAGGAAGGGGAAACTACAGCCGTAATTTTTCCCGAGGGCATGAAGCTTTACTGTATGATGATGGGGTCCTCTTGGGTAAAATACAGAAGAATGCTGAAGATTAGATGGGTAGATCACATAATGAGCAGGTATTCAATAGACGGGGAGGAGTTTGTGGTACAACTTGACCAGAAGAAGGGATCGGTTGGTAGGACATGTTCTGAGGCATCAAGGTATCACCAATTTAGTACTGGAGGGCAGCGTGGAGGGTAAAAATCGTAGAGGGAGACCACGAGATGAATAAACTAAGCAGATTATGAAGGATGTAGGCTGCAGCAGGTACTGGGAGATGAAGAAGCTTGCACAGTATAGAGTTGCATGGAGAGCTGCATCAAACCAGTGTCATGACTGAAGACCACAACACCAACAACAATAACTGTCACCATTGATTACGTAAAATGTACTTAAATTTTCTTTTTTTCTTTGTCAATTGTACTTTAAACAAACTTCAAAAAGCGAATTACTGAATGATAATGCATTTTCTTCCATCTCAGTGAAAATCACGTAGCACAAATTACAGAAATTACTGGCAAGTGCAAACTAAGCAATGTATCGGAGTCATTTCAGTTTTAGCGTCGTCTAACAATTGACGGCTATGATGGTAACGACAAGCTGCGTTTTTAGTGCCATCTGTCTTCAAACGAGGATAATAGTCGAACCTCCCTCTGAGGAGAAATTTGTATTTCCAAGTTTTTAAAGTGATATCTTGCAGCAGGTAATGGTACAGCATCAATTAGCCCTCTCCTAGATTTCCCTCTGTTATTTTGTTCCATTTGAATCAACATCTCGTAATCATACCTCTTACATGGGAAACCTTTCGTCTTCATAATCGGCCAACATGCGACAGCGTACGCTAGTCAGTATGTTCCAAAACACCGTATGAAAACAGGCTTTTTCCGTGTCTCATATCTCGGGTTCTGTTAGCGATAGAAATATTGTGTCAAGTGTTTTGGACAGCTCATGGGATATGGGCCATTTGAATATCCAGCAGAAGTATCGTCTCACTATAGCTTAATCAGATGGAGCAAATCATTTGGGTCTTCTTGCGTTAGATGTGCTCTACGGTGCATCTCGTGGGGCGGTTCATACGAAAACTCAAGAAACATGGTTTTCGGGTACCAAAAGCGAGCCGCGGATTTCAAGACGGCTATATACAGCAAATGGCTATAGTTTTTATGATATATTCCTAAAATCCCAACCTCGAATAACCTTGAAAATCTTCATGATATCTATATCTTTTCCCGAAAAACGGAGGTTCAAAATTACCCTAGTTTTACATATAAAATATGCACGTAAGGTGAGAACATAGTTTATAAAGTGGCGTAGCACAGAGAAATATGCTGCAAAGTGTCTCACTTACCATGAAAATGGTTCTGGGAACCCCACGTTGTTGTAGTACTGAAGCAAATGCACAATTTTTGTGCACACCAAATCCGACTTCAGGTGTAAAATTAAACAGCTTTTCTTTTCTTTAATTTCACATAAGTAAACTATCAATTTTACTGATTCGTGATTGTTTAAAATGACTGAGAAACCTTGACGTAGCAGGGAGAAGAAGGGAAACAGCGGAAAAACGCTCCTATCGGACCACGAAAGAGGCGAACACACTGCTGTCCTTTAAAAGTCTCAGAAAAATGGAGTTCCAGCTGCCTGATTGTACCGTCCTCAACATACATACAAAATTTCCCTAAAATTTTGACTTGTGAACATATTCGTGCTTTTTCATGCCGAGAGCAAGGAATCCAGTGGTAGAAGGAAAGAGACCGAAAAGTAGCGATTTCCAAAAGATGATAGACATTGGTTATAGTATAGGAAGAGCAAAGGAGACAATGGCAGTGTTGGAGAAAGGTAGGGACACCGTGGCAGTTGAACAAAGCTGACAGTGACAGAACAGTAATAGGAAAACAGTGAAGGTGACAGTGGCAGTGGGAGACGAATAAAGAGAAGGAGAAAGTGGATGTGGCTGAGAACCATTGATAATGAGAGACAGAGTCTATGACAATGACAATTAGGAGGAGAAAGATAGTGACAGAGGAAGCAGCAGCAGTGGAAAGGAACGAATGAGATAGATGAAGTAAGAGTAAAGGGGAGACAATGAGAGTGAGAGGAGACAGTATAAGTGGGAAAGAACGAAGGAAACAGTGGCTGTGAGATATGAGACAGTGCCAGAGAGACACAAGGACATAATGGCAAAGAGTTGGGCTGAATGAGTGAGTAAGAACGGGCACTTCGGGGTGGCTGGGCGTGAGAGACTTACAATGGATGTGATCCAGTTACGGAGCTTGTCGGAGTCTGAGGTGAGTTGCACGTTAAAAAGAGCATGCACATATTCGGATGCCAAAACTTTAGGGAAAATTTTGAAAGTTGCTGAGCAAGGGCAAGGTAGAGTGAGGCAGCTGGTTCCCTACTTTTAAGACATTGCCTTTTCATCAAGAGGAGCATATTCGTCGTTTCGCGCTTCGCCATGAGCATTTTTTGGCTGCTGATATTATACAGCCCAGAAATAACGACAATGCGTAAACTGACTTCTGTTATGCATCTTCCATGTGAAGTTTCATATTCATTAACATTCAGTATAACTTGCTGTCCTATTATGATTTTAATATTGGCTTATAGCAGAAAATGCTAGTCTTATCTGCATCTCTTCATTGTAGTCTTCCATATCCAAAACACCCATCACTGTAAAATGCATACACTTCAGATAAAAGTTCCCAGTCCAAGGATTCACTGAGTATACTATTTCCTCAGGCACAGTTATTATTTTTCTGGTATCTTTACTCTCAAAACAGAATTTGACACATTCAATTTCACAATCAAATGTCACAAGGATAATTTCAGCAGAAACCACATAACATTTTATAATAAACCTCTCGAAACCGATTATGTGAATTAACGAACACATAAATCGTAACAATGGTTGTGAAAGGATTTATTCAACTATTTCAGCTGTGGAACCTGAAATACCACGTCAAGGCAAACAAAACCTTGCAACTGTTATCTCTGTGAGTGAGTGTAAATTGGTAAGTATCCAGAGAACCACGTACAAAAATATAATACATATATAAGAAAAACAAACATATTCTTTTGTTCCTTGTCCAATTCGTGACTCAAATGGCTGCCAAGGATGAGAAGTGAGTCAACATGTCAGATGTGTTTTCGTTTAAAAGTTATTGCCAAATTTGTCACGAACATGTAAATTTACATGCTCTGAAGTGCATAAGATAATGCTGATTACTCCGTAACGATCGTATGAACATGAGTGTACGTGACGTGACAGATACAATTTTCCGACGTAATCTGATATTACACTCACGTAGCTTTTGTGTTCTCAACGGTATTTCAGTGTACCCCTGTTGCTCCTTCCGCTGTCTACGTCTCCCGTTCCCCTTCACCATTCCCCATTCTGAATCCCCTCACCTCTGACTACCATTCTTAACAGTTCTTCACGGTCAGATCAGCAGTAGGTGTTCGCGGTGGAAAAATGTGCCATCGATATTTCACACCTGTTGCTTCCTTCAGATAATTAAGATGAAGATCAGTGCTGTTCTTCAAAAAAGACAGTACTGGCCTAGTCGTCGATAGGTTATTAAACCCCAATTTTTGTTATTCCTTCTGCTGAGAGTACGTAGTGCCTTCCAAAAGTACACAGTGCAATAGTAAGCTTCTTGCCCTTGCTCTTCATTGCTGATTAAATCTGTGTACCGGATTGAAGCACCTACCCAGAACCGTACCTCTGATGACAGGTGGTGATTTCTGCTTGGACAAGGAAGGATTGAGCTTGATTTCACTAAAAGTACATGTATGTTATGAAAATGAATACGTTCTGGTGACTACAACGCAGTAAATCATTTAGACAATTCCTTGCGTTATTTGTTAATTAATTTTAATATTAATTTTTTATTCAGCACGCTCTAAGAGCAGATCACATCTTGCGAAATATCAGCAAGTAAGTAAATAGGATACACCACACCAGGCACAACCAAACAGCGAAAAAACATGCAGCTGACACATACAGACGTATCCTCAGTGCGCATTAACCCTCATTTGTGTCTCAAAACCCATAAACTGTTTTGGCAAAGAACACACGTCGTCTTTGAAGTAGCTGGTGTGAAGAGATTTATTTATCATAATGTTCTGTAACACAGGTTGGCTACACCGAAATGTTCCATTTTTGAGGCAGTGCATAAGCAATGACCACCTCAAATACTACCACCTTCACGTTGGTGGGGAGGATTGCGTGTCTGACTGATCCACTAAGCTATGCTGGCGGGAGCTATGATCCTGGTAGGATCACCCATGCCAGACACGTCAGTTGGTGAGATTCCAGACAAAGAGTAGTCCCCTATGGAGGTTCCAACCTTAGGGGTTTGTGAGTGGCAACCCCATGGGTCCTTAGCTAAGTCTGACATTATTTCCACTTACTTGTGTCAGGCTTCTTCTGTTTTCTTTCCTATCGGCCTCCCTTGACCAACTCTTACTTTTTCGACCCCAGCGGTATTAGCTTTCGGGGCTCGAGGATGTCTTTCATATTTCTTTTCTATCTCCAACGAAGAAGGCAGGGAAGGATCTAGAGGCGGAGTGAAGCCAGCTCTCCTAAGGGAGTAAACTCTGAAAAGAAATCCTGCCAGCTCAGGGCAGAACAGTGGCAGCCCCACTACTCAGCTAACCCTGCACATCGCCCGTAACGCAGCCAGGGGACATTTTATCCCCACAAAAAGCTCACAAATGTGCTTTGGAATAAGATGGAACACCATAAGTCGAAAATGGGTAGGTACACCCGTTTACGAGCTGGCAAGTGGAATATTTAAAGTTTGTATAGACTAAGAGCTGTTAACTATAAGAGTATAAAATGGACGTTACTGCATTGCAAGAAACAAGATGGCATCTGGAAGGGATATTAGGTTAGAATAAATAAGGAATATTTTATGGTGGTCGTGAAGAAAATGGAAAGCATGAACATGGAATGGGATTTGTGGTGAGTTAGCTGAGGATACGTTTACTGAGGCACTTCAATGCAGTCAGCAGTAGGATGTCATGTCCAACTAATAGTCATAGGTGTGGCGATCTCACCCTTGTAATTCCATATGCATCAACAAACGTAAATGACGAAGAGGAGAAGAGTGAATTATGTGAAGAATTGGAAAGAACAGTGGAGAGCAATAGCAACATAAATCTTAAGATTCTTCTGGAAGACATTAATGCCAAAGTGGGACAAGAAGAAATTTATAAACCAACAATTGGAAAAGAGAGTTTACATGCAAAAGCAAATGAAAATGGCCTGTTGTTAACCAGTTTTGCGTTAAGTCAGAATCTTGTGGTGAGCTCAACATCTTTCTCCTACAAACAGATTCACAAAGCCACCTGGATTTCCCGAGATGGCAGCACCGTCAATCAGATAGATCACCTGCTAGTAGATGAGAGGCACGAGAAGTATCATATCCTAATTACTTGTACAGCTGTGCTACAAAACGAAAAAGGTAACAACTAAGAATAAATTGTTCAATGAGACTTGTGAACAAGCTGTGGAGGCCAGAAAGAGAGCGAGGGAGGTGCCCATGCTGGACAGACAATGTGCGGAATAACAGGAAGCACTCAAGACCGTAAGAAGATGAACAAATAGAATTCTGAGAATAGAAAAAGAAAGTTCATGAACAATGTGATTGATGAAATCGAAAAGGCAAATACAATATCAGACAGCAGGAAAATGTTTCAGATTTTGAAACATATGAGGAACGGTCACAGAAACGAAGCTTTAATTATTAATGATAAGAATGGAAATGTGTTAACAGACAAGGAAAGAATAATTTGAAGAGTTATTAAATGCTGAAGATCCAGAGAGTGTCTTTCCGCACTAGAATAATACAGAGAGTGAAGGAGAAATCGCAGTCATTCAAGTGACTCAACAAGATGTAGAAAGAGCAATGAGGAAACAAAAGATTAATAACGCACCAGGAGAATACAGGATAACGGCAGATATGTTAAAGGCAGGAGGAGAAACACTTTAAAAAGAGCTATACAATCTAAAAAAAAGCATGGGAACAAGAGGAAATCCCAGAAGAATGAAAACCAGGCGTAACTATCCCACGGCATAAAAAGAACAGTAATAGAAATAACAGAGGCGTTTCTCTCGCAAGTGTAACTTATAAAGTGCTATCTTTAATAATACTTGAAAAACTGAAGCCATTTGCAAAAGATATTGTGGGAGAGTACCAGGCAGGTGTCGATAAAGGACGATCGACCATCGATCAAATTTTCACCATGAGGCAAATCTGGTCAAAGCTCTGGGAATTCAACCATCAGTTTCCGGTGACGTTCGAGGATTTCTCAAAGGCTTATGACAGTATCCACAGATTAAGTATATACAACATCCTGAGAGAGCTTGATATACGAATGAAGTTAATAAATATGGTCAAGGTATGCACAGCGGAGACAAAAGTCAAACACCTAAGGCCGCGCGGGATTAGCCTAGCGGTCTAGGGTGCTGCAGTCATGGACTGTGCGGATGCTCCCGGTGGAGGTTCGAGTCCTCCCTCGGGCATGGATGTGTGTGTTCATCCTTAGGATAATTTAGGTTAAGTAGTGTGTAAGCTTAGGGGCTGATGACCTTAGCAGTTAAGTCCCATAAGATTTCACACACATTTGAACATTTGAACATACACCAAGGGGAGCTGTCCAAGGAATTCCGTATCAGAACGGGTGTGAGACAAGGTGATGTTATTTCACCACTGTTATTTAGTCTGGTCCTAGAGAAAGTAATCCAAGAAATGAAAAGGGAAAACAAATGGGTGATGCCGAATGGTAGGACAGATTTTTTTGGGTAATACAGACGACATCGCACTTCTAGCAGAATCAGGGGAAGAAATGGCAGAAACTGTAGAGGACCTAGCGTAAAATGCAAGTAAGATCGGGTTATGGATTAATGTAGAAAGGACTGAGGTAATGGAGGTATCAAGAGAAACCCCTAATGACATCCTATTACAGGTAGCAATATGGAAATTTGCTAAAAGTGGAAAATTTTAAATACCTTGGTACGTGGTTCGAGAGGCAAAATAACTTAAAACAGGAAATAAACCAACATACTGTGAATGGGTCTAAAACTTATTTCAGTCTAAAGCAGATAATGTCATCCAAGAATCCGTCAATTAAGACCAAACTTAAAGCATACAATGCCATGATAGTGCCAGTATTGTTCTATGGGACAGAAACACAAAGCATAACAAAGAAGATTGAAGGAATCGGGGTGGTCTTCGAAAGAAAAATTATGAGAAGTAACTTTGGGCCTGTCCAGGATGAGAGCTCGTGGAGACATAGGAAAAAACCAAGAATTGTATTAGCTGATGAGGCAACCGAACATCGCTGAAAAACTGAAAGCGTGGAGAATAATCTTGGCAGGCCACATTCCTAGGAGATCAGACACCTAATGGGCAAAAGCAGTACTTATTGGAAGACTTGATGGTATCCGTGCAACCGGAAGACCCAGAGAGCGATGGGAGTATCAACTACAGAAAGACCTTTACCAGCTAGGGGTTCTGACAACTGGATCCAAAGTGCACAAGATCGCCATCTGTAGAGGAGCATTGTGAGGTCAGCGCAATATCTACAAGCTCCTCGATAGCCGATTCATTGTTGATGTAAATAATGTATCTTTCTTTGATTCACGTCTATTATTTGTGTGCATAATGACATTAGGTTTCTGCCTGATTTTTTCAGCGTTGGGAGCTTTGTCATTCTTTCGTCATTGTTCGTCGAAGTGAAAATGGTGTCATTTGAGGAGAAGGGACATATCGTGCTTTGGTACGTGGAGTTTAATCTGTTGTTATGGTGAAAAGGCCGATTCATTCTGTTTCCAAGAATGTGGCACCAGACACCAAGAGGATTAAAGAATGTCTAAGGTAGCTTCTGGAAATTGGCAGCATTCTGAAGTGCCATGCAATGGGTCGTTGTGTCTCTTAAAAGCAAGTTGACTATGTCCCCCACAAACAAGTCCATGCAGATCATGTAGTCAAGTTTCGCAGGAACTTCACATATCACTAGAGGATCCATCCCGACACCACATCGAGCGATTAACGTGCCTACGATCAACATATGGAACACATCCTGGGAGTCATATAGCTTTTTTCCAATGCACCAATGACAGGTTACTGTAACCCGCGCGACTCTCACGTTGTCGATTTAACACAGAAATGGCGTCGCTATTCAATACTAGAGGATCCATGCCGACATCTCCCTGAGGGAGTAGCGTGAATACGGTCTACATCTACATCTACATTGATACTCCGCAAGCCACCCAACGGTGTGTGGCGGAGGGCACTTTACGTGCCACTGTCATTACCTCCCTTTCCTGTTCCAGTCGCGTATGGTTCGCGGGAAGAACGACTGTCTGAAAGCCTCCGTGCGCGCTCTAATCTCTCTAATTTTACATTCGTGATCTCCTCGGGAGGTATAAGTAGGGGGAAGCAATATATTCGATACCTCATCCAGAAACGCACCCTCTCGAAACCTGGCGAGCAAGCTACACCGCGATGCAGAGCGCCTCTCTTGCAGAGTCTGCCACTTGAGTTTATTAAACATCTCCGTAACGCTATCACGGTTACCAAATAACCCAGTGACGAAACGCGCCGCTCTTCTTTGGATCTTCTCTATCTCCTCCGTCAACCCGACCTGGTACGGATCCCACACTGATGAGCAATACTCAAGTATAGGTCGAACGAGTGTTTTGTAAGCCACCTCCTTTGTTGATGGACTACATTTTCTAAGCACTCTCCCAATGAATCTCAACCTGGTACCCGCCTTACCAACAATTAGTTTTATATGATCATTCCACTTCAAATCGTTCCGTACGCATACTCCCAGATATTTTACAGAAGTAACTGCTACCAGTGTTTGTTCCGCTATCATATAATCATACAATAAAGGATCCTTCTTTCTATGTATTCGCAATACATTACATTTGTCTATGTTAAGGGTCAGTTGCCACTCCCTGCACCAAGTGCCTATCCGCTGCAGATCTTCCTGTATTTCGCTACAATTTTCTAATGCAGCAACTTCTCTGTATACTACAGCATCATCCGCGAAAAGCCGCATGGAACTTCCGACACTATCTACTAAGTCATTTATATATATTGTGAAAAGCAATGGTCCCATAACACTCCCCTGTGGCACGCCAGAGGTTACTTTAACGTCTGTAGACGTCTCTCCATTGATTACAACATGCTGTGTTCTGTTTGCTAAAAACTCTTCAATCCAGCCACACAGCTGGTCTGATATTCCGTAGGCTCTTACTTTGTTTATCAGGCGACAGTGCGGAACTGTATCGAACGCCTTCCGGAAGTCAAGAAAAATAGCATCTACCTGGGAGCCTGTATCTAATATTTTCTGGGTCTCATGAACAAATAAGGCGAGTTGGGTCTCACACGATCGCTGTTTCCGGAATCCATGTTGATTCCTACATAGTAGATTCTGGGTTTCCAGAAATGACATGATACGCGAGCAAAAAAACATGTTCTAAAATTCTACAAGAGATCGACGTAAGAGATATAGGTCTATAGTTTTGCGCATCTGCTCGACGACCCTTCTTGAAGACTGGGACTATCTGTGCTCTTTTCCAATCATTTGGAACCCTCCGTTCCTCTAGAGACTTGCGGTACACGGCTGTTAGAAGGGGGGCAAGTTCTTTCGCGTACTCTGTGTAGAATCGAATTGGTATCCCGTCAGGTCCAGTGGACTTTCCTCTATTGAGTGATTCCAGTTGCTTTTCTATTCCTTGGACACTTATTTCGATGTCAGCCATTTTTTCGATTGTGCGAGGATTTAGAGAAGGAACTGCAGTGCGGTCTTCCTCTGTGAAACAGCTTTGGAAAAAGATGTTTAGTATTTCAGCTTTACGCGTGTCATCCTCTGTTTCAATGCCATCATCATCCCGTAGTGTCTGGATATGCTGTTTCGAGCCACTTACTGATTTAACGTAAGACCAGAACTTCCTAGGATTTTCTGTCAAGTCGGTACATAGAATTTTACTTTCGAATTCAATGAACGCTTCACGCATAGCCCTCCTTACGCTAACTTTGACATCGTTTAGCTTCTGTTTGTCTGAGAGGTTTTGGCTGCGTTTAAACTTGGAGTGGAGCTCTCTTTGCTTTCGCAGTAGTTTCCTAACTTTGTTGTTGTACCACGGTGGGTTTTTCCCGTCCCTCACAGTTTTACTCGGCACGCACCTGTCTAAAACGCATTTTACGATCGCCTTGAACTTTTTCCATAAACACTCAACATTGTCAGTGTCGGAACAGAAATTTTCGTTTTGATCTGTTAGGTAGTCTGAAATCTGCCTTCTATTACTCTTGCTAAACAGATAAACCTTCCTCCCTTTTTTTATATTCCTATTAACTTCCATATTCAGGGATGCTGCAACGGCCTTATGATCACTGATTCCCTGTTCTGTACATACAGATTCGAAAAGTTCGGGTCTGTTTGTTATCAGTAGGTCCAATATGTTATCTCCACGAGTCGGTTCTCTGTTTAATTGCTCGAGGTAATTTTCGGATAGTGCACTCAGTATAATATCACTCGATGCTCTGTCCCTACCACCCGTCCTAAACATCTGAGTGTCCCAGTCTATATCTGGTAAATTGAAATCTCCACCTAAGACTGTAACATGCTGAGAAAATTTATGTGAAATGTATTCCAAATTTTCTCTCAGTTGTTCTGCCACTAATGCTGCTGAGTCGGGAGGTCGGTAAAAGGAGCCAATTATTAACCTAGTTCGGTTGTTTAGTGTAACCTCCACCCATAATAATTCACAGGAACTATCCACTTCTACTTCACTACAGGATAAACTACTACTAACAGCGATGAACACTCCACCACCGGTTGCATGCAATCTATCCTTTCTAAACACCGTATGGAACGCCTCCTGGTAGTCATGTAGCTTTTTCCGATGCACCACTGCCAGTTTACTGTAACCCTACCAACCTCAGATGGACGATTTAACACAGAAATTGCGTTGCTATTCGATACTCATGGATCCATGCCGACCTCTCACCTAGCGAGTAACGCTCCTATGGTCAACATGTGGAACACCTCCTTGGAGTCATGTAGCTTTTCCCGATGCAACACTGCCTGTTTACTGTAACCCCCACACAGTCACATTGACGATTTAACACACAAATTGCGTCACTATTCAACACTAAATGATCCATGCCGACTTATCCCCGAGCGAGTAAAGCGCCCACGGTCAACGTGTGGAACATCTCCTGGGAGTCATGTAGTTTTATTCCGATGAACAATTGCCAGTTTCAGGAAGTGGGAAGTAGAGGGGAGGCAGGAAGACATGTAGAGTGAGGGGGGACAAGATGAGAAGGGGGATACAAGGTCAGGTACGGGGAAGGAGGAGGGGATAGACAATGAGAGGGGACGGAGGAGATGGACAGTGAAAGGAGGAAAGAAGATTAGGGGGCGTTTCCACTTCCATTGCACGATCACATTGACGATTTAACACAGAAATAGCGTCGCAATTCAATACTAAATAATCCATGCCGACTTCTCCGCAAGCGAGCAAAGTGACTACCGTCAACGTATGGAACTTCTCTTGAGGGTCATGTAGATTTTTCCGATCCCACACTGCCAGTTTATTGTAACCCTCGCACCCTCAATTTGACGATTTTACACAGAAATTCCGTCGCTTTTCAATACTAAAGGATCCATCCTGACTTCTCCCCGAGTGAGTAACACGCCTATGGTCAACGTATGGAAGTTGTCCTGAGAGACATGTAGATTTTCTCCGATGCACCACTGCCAGTTTATTGTAACCCTCGGACGTCATATTGACGATTTAACACAGAAGTTGCGTCGCTTTTCAGTATTGATAGATCCATGCCGACTTCTCAGGGAGCGAGTAATGCGGCTACTGTCAACGTATGGAAACTTCCTGGGAGTCATGAAGCTTTTTTCCGATGCAGCACTACCATTTTACAGTAACCCTTGGACCCTCACACTGACTATTTAACACTGCAATTGCCTAGCAAATTAGTACTGAATGTTCCATACGACTTCTTCCCGAGCGAATAACGCGCCTAAGGTAACTGTATGGAACTTCCCTGGGAATCCTGTAGCTTCGTTCCGATGAACCGCGGACAGGTTACTGTAACCCTCGCACCCGCACAGTGACGATTAACACAGAAATTGCGTCGCTATTCAATACTAAATGTTCCATGCGACTTCTGCCGGAGCGAGTAATGCGCCAACTGTCAACTTACATACTACCTCCTGGGCGTCATGTAGATATTTTTGGATGCATCAGTGCCAGTTTACTGTAACAGTATTACCCTCACATTCACGATAGGACGCAGAAATTGCGTCACAATTCAAAACTGAAGGATCGATGCTGACTTCATTCCGAGCGAGTAACGCGCTTACTTTCAAGTTTTGAAACACATCCTGGGAGTCATTTAGCTTTCTATTCGTTGCACCACTTCCAGTTTACTGTATCACACCCACCCTCACATTGACTATTTAACACATAAATTGCGTCGCTCTTCAATACTAAAGGATACATAACGACTTCTCCCCGAGCGAATAGCGCGCCTAAGGTCAACGTATGGAACTCCTCCTGGGAGGCATGTAGCTTTTTTTATGATGCTCTACTGTCAGGTACCTGAAACCCTCGCACCCCTACATTAACGATTTTACACTGAAATAGCGTTGCTATTCAATACTAAGGGATCCATGCCGAATTATCGCCGAGAGAGGATTTCGCCTACGTTCAATGTATGGAATATCTCCTGGAAGTCCTGTATGTTTTTTCCGGTGCACCAATGTCACATTCCTGCAACTCTCGCACCCTCACATTGATGATTTGAAACATAATTTGCGTCGCTATTCAGTACTAAAGGATCCATGCCGACTTCTAGCCAAGCGAGTAACGCGAATGCGCTCAACGTATGAAACTTCTAATGGGAGTCATGTAGCTTTATTGCGATGCACCACATCCAGTTTACTGTATCTCTGTCACCCTCATATTGGCGATTTAACATTGTAATTGGATCGCTATTCAATAGTTCAGAATCCATGTCTGCTTCGCAAGGAGTGAGTAATACGTCTGAGGTAAACGCTTGGAACTCTCCTCGGAGTCATTTAGCTTTTTTCCGATGCATCACTGCCAGTTTACTGAATCCCTCGCACCCTCAAATAGACAACTTAACACAGAAATTGAGTCGCTATTCAATATTTAAAGATCCAAGTCGACCTGTCCCGGAGTGAGTAACGCGCCTATGGTCAACGTATGGAACTTATCCTAGGAGTCAAGTAGCTCTTTTGCTATACACCACTACCAGTTTACTGTAACCTTTGGACCATCACAATGACGATTTTAACACAGAAATTGATTCGGTATTCAATACTTAAGTATCCATGCCTACTTCTCCCCGAGCGAGTAACGTGTTTACAGTCAACGTATGAAACCTCTCCTGGAAGACATGTAGCTTATTTCCGAAGCATCATCGCCAGTTTACTGTAACCCTCGCACCACCACATTGCCGACTTGATGGTGAGACAATTTAACACAGAAATTGCGTCGCTATTTAATACAAAAACATCGATGCCTACTTCCCTCAGAGCGAGTAACGAGAATACGGCCAACGTATGGAACTTTTCCTGGGATTCATGTAGCTTTTTTTCCGATGCACCACTGCCAGTTTACTGTACTTAATACGCAACTGCGTCGCTTTTCAATACTAAAGCATCGATGCTGACTACTCCCCGAGCGAGTAACGTGACCACAGACAACGTATGGAACGTCTTCTGAGAGTCATGTAGCTTATTTCCGATTAACCACTTCCAATTTTCTGTAACCCTCGCACCTTCAAATTGACGATGTCAGACAGAAATGTTGTCGCTATTCAATAACAAAAACATCGATGCCTACTTCCCTCAGAGCGAGTATCGTGCCTGTGGTAAACGTATGGAACTTTTCCTGGGGGGTCATGTAGGATCATTCCGATGCAAACTGCCAGATTTATGTAACCCTCGTACCCTCAAATTGACGATTTAACACAGAAACTGCGTCGCTATTCAATACAAAATCATTGGTACCGAGTACTCCACGAGCGAGTAACTAGCCTATGGCCAACGTATGGAACTTCTCCTGGGAGTCATGTGGCTTAATTCCGATGCAAACTGCCAGTTTACTGTAACCCTCAGATTGGCGATTAAAGACAGAATCGTTGTCGCTATTCAATAACAAAAACATCGATGCCGACTTCTTTCCAAGCGAGTACCGCGCCTACGTTTAACTCCTTTAATTTATCCTGGGACTCATGTGGCTTCAATCAGATGCAAACAGCCAGTTTACTTTAAACCTCACACCCTCTCATTAACGATTTAACACAAAAATTGCTCCGATATTCGATGCGAAAGCATTGCTGCCGACTTCTCTACGAGGGTGGAATGATCCTACGGCCAACGCATGGAACGTCTCCTGGAATTCATGTGGATTTTTTCTGGCGCACCACTTCCAGTTTGGGTAGCACTCACACCTTCGAATTGACGACTTAACACAAAAAATGGCCACTATTCAAGACAAAAGCATCCCTGCCGACTACTCCACGAGCGAATTACGTGCCTACGGCCAGTGTATAGAATTTCTCCTGGTAGTCATGTAACTATTCTCCGATGGACCACTGCCCGTTTGCTGCAACCCTCGCACCCTAAAAATGGTGATTTAACAGAGAAACTGCGTCGTTGCATCTCTGCCAACTTCGCCACGAGCGAGTAACGACCCTACGGCCAACGTATGGAACTCTTCCTGGAATTCATGCACTTTCTTGCGATGCACCACTGTTAGCTTGCTGTAACCCTCTCACCCTCAAATTGCGTCGTTATTTGATACAAAATCATCACTGCCAACTTCCCAACTAGCTAGTAACAAGTCTACGACCAACGTGTGGAACTTCTCCTGAGAGTCATTTAGCTTCTTTCCGATGAAATCTGACAGTTTATGGCAACCCTCACATTGACGGATTAACACAGAAAATGCTTCGTTATTCAATACTAAAGCATCCCAACCTACTTTTCCATGAGCGAGTAACGAGCCTACGCTCAACGTATGGAACTTCTTCTGGGATTCATGTAACTTATCTCCCATGCACCACTGCCAGTTTGGTGCATCCATTGCACCCTCAAAATGACGATTTGTCAAAGAACCTGCGTCGCTATGTGATACAAAAGCATCGCTGCCGACTTCTCCACGAGCGAGTAAAAATCTTATGGCTAACGTATGGAACTTCTCCTGGAATTCATGTAACTTTTTACCCATGCACCACTGTTAGTTTGCTGTAACCCTCGCACCATCCAACTGTAGATTTAACACAGGAATTGTGTCGCTATTTAATACAAAAGCATCACTACCGACTTCCCAACTAGCGAGTAACGAGATTACGGTCAACGCATGGAACATCTCCTGAGAGTCATGTAGATTCTTTCCGATTAACCACTTACAATTTACTGTAACCATCGCACCCTCTAATTGACGACTTAAGACAGACATGGCGTCGCTATTAAATAAGGAAAACATCGATGGTGACTTATCTCCGAGGGAGTAATGCGCCTCCGGTCAACGTATGGAATTTCTCCTGGGATTCATGTAGCTTCATCCGATGCAAACTGCCAGATTACTGTAATCCTGGAACTGTGAATTTGACGATTTAACAGAGAAACTACTTTGCTATTCAGTACAAAAACATCGCTGCCGACTTCTCCACGAGCGAGTAACTAGCCTACAGCCAATGTATGGAACTTCTTCGGGCTGTCATTTATCTACATTCCGATGCAAAATGCCAGTTTGCTGTAACCCTCCCACCCTCAAATTGAAGATTTAACACAGAAAAGTCGTCGCTATTCAATAAAAATGCGAGCCTGAAGACTACTCCATGAGCGAGTAACGAGCCTATGGCCAATGTATAGAACTTCTCCTGGGAGTCATGTAGTTCTTTCCGATGCAAACTGCCAGTTTACGGCAACTTTCACTCCATCACATTGACGGATTAACACAGAAATTGCGTCGTTATTTCATACAAATGTATCGCTTCAGACTTCTCCATGAGCGAGTAACGAGCCTACGGCCAAGGTATGTTACTTCTCCTGGGAGTCATGTAGCTCCAATCAGATGCAAAATGCCAGATTACTGTAGCCCTCGCACACTAAAATGGACGATTCAACACAGAAACTGCATCGCTATTCACTACAAAAGCATCCCAGCCTGCTTCTCCCTGAGCGAGTAATGGGGCAACGGTCAACTTACGGAACTTATCCAGGGATTCATGTAACTTTTTTCCGATTCACCACTGCCAATTTGATATATCCCTTGCACCCTCAAATTAACGATTTAACACTGAAACTGCGTCGCTATTCGATACAAAAGCTTTGCTGCTGACTTTTCCACGAGCGAGTAACAAGACTACGGCCAACGTATGGAACTTCTCCTGAGAGTCATCTAGCTTTTTTCCGATGCACCACTGCCAGTTAACTGTACGCCTCGCTCCGTCACATTTATACCTTAACACAAAAAAAAGCTTTCCAATACTAAAGCATCAATGCTGACTACTCCACGAGCGAATAGCTCGGCTACGGACTACGTATGGAACATCTCCTGAGAGTCATGTTGCTTCTTTATGATTAACCACTACCAATTTACTATAAACCTCGTACCCTCAAATTGACGAATTAAGAAAGAAATGGCGTCGCTATTAAATAACAAAAACATGGATGACGACTTCTCTACAAACGAGTAACGCGCCTATGGTCAATGTATGGAATTTCTCCTGGGATTCATGTACCTTCATTCTGATGCAAAGTGCCAGATTACTGTAATCCTCGCACTCTCAAATTGTCGACATTAGATAGAAACTGAGTCGCAATTCAGTACAAAAACATCGCTGCCGGCTTCTCCACTAGTTAGTAACTAGCCTGTTGTTGTTGTTGTGGTCTTCAGTCCTGAGACTGGTTTGATGCAGCTCTCCATGCTACTCTATCCTGTGCAAGCTTCTTCATCTCCCAGTACTTACTGCAACCTACATCCTTCTGAATCTGCTTAGTGTATTCATCTTTTGGTCTCCCCCTATGATTTTTACCCTCCACGCTGTCCTCCAATACTAAATTGGTGATCCCTTGATGCCTCAGAACATGTCCTACCAACCGATCCCTTCTTCTGGTCACGTTGTGCCACAAACTTCCCTTCTCCCCAATCCTATTCAATACTTCCTCATTAGTTATGTGATCTACCCATCTAATCTTCAGCATTCTTCTGTAGCACCACATTTCAAAAGCTTCTATTCTCTTCTTGTCCAAACTATTCACCGTCCATGTTTCACTTCCATACATGGCTACACTCCTTACAAATACTTTCAGAAATAACTTCCTGCCACTTAAATCTATACTCGATGTTAACAAATTTCTCTTCTTCAGAAACGCTTTCCTTGCCATTGCCAATCTACATTTTATATCCTCTCTACTTCGTCCATCATCAGTTATTTTGCTCTTCAAATACCAAAACTCCTTTACTACTTTAAGTGTCTCATTTCCTAATCTAATACCCTCAGCATCACCCGACTTAACTCGACTACATTCCATTATCCTCGTTTTGCTTTTGTTGATGTTCATCTTATATCCTCCCTTCAAGACACCATCCATTCAGTTCAACTGCTCTTCCAAGTCCTTTGCTGTCTCTGACAGAATTACAATGTCATCGGCGAACCTAAAAGTCTTTATTTCTTCTCCATGGATTTTAATACCTACTCCAAATTTTTCTTTTGTTTCCTTTACTGCTTGCTCAATATAGAGATTGAGTAACATCGGGGAGAGGCTACAACCCTGTCTTACCCCCTTCCCAACCACTGCTTCTCTTTCATGTCCCTCAACTCTTATAACTGCCATCTGGTTTCTGTACACGTTGTAAATAGCCTTTCGCTCCCTGTATTTTACCCCTGCCACCTTTAGAATTTGAAAGAGAGTATTCCAGTCAACATTGTCAAAAGCTTTCTCTAAGTCTACAAATGCTAGAAACGTAGGTTTGCCTTTCCTTAATCTTTCTTCTAAGATAAGCCGTAAGGTAAGTATTGCCTCACGTGTTCCAGTATTTCTACGGAATCCAAACTGATCTTCCCCGAGGTCGGCTTCTACTAGTTTTTCCATTCGTCTGTAAAGAATTCGTGTTAGTACTTTGCAGCTGTGGCTTATTAAACTCATTGTTCGGTAATTTTCACATCTGTCAACACCTGCTTTCTTTGGGATTGGAATTATTATATTCTTCTTGAAGTCTGAGGGTATTTCGCCTGTTTCATACATCTTGCTCACCAGATGGTAGAGTTTTGTCAGGACTGGCTCTCCCAAGGCCGTCAGTAGTTCCAATGGAATGTTGTCTACTCCGGGGGCCTTGTTTCGACTCAGGTCCTTCAGTGCTCTGTCAATCTCTTCACGCAGTATCGTATCTCCCATTTCATCTTCATCTACATCCTCTTCCATTTCCATAATATTGTCCTCAAGTGCATCGCCCTTGTATAGACCCTCTATATACTCCTTCCACCTTTCTGCTTTCCCTTCTTTGCTTAGAACTGGGTTTCCATCTGAGCTCTTGATGTTCATACATGTGGTTCTCTTATCTCCAAAGGTCTCTTTAATTTTCCTGTAGGCAGTATCTATCTTACACCTAGTGAGATAAGCCTCTACATCCTTACGTTTGTCCTCTAGCCATCCCTGCTTAGCCATTTTGCACTTCCTGTCGATCTCATTTTTGAGACGTTTGTATTCCTTTTTGCCTGCTTCATTTACTGCATTTTTATATTTTCTCCTTTCATCAATTAAATTCAATATTTCTTCTGTTACCCAAGGATTTCTACTAACCCTCTTCTTTTTACCTACTTGATCGTCTGCTGCCTTCACTACTTCATCCCTCAAAGCTACCCACTCTTCTTCTACTGTATTTCTTTTTCCCATTTGTGTCAATAGTTCCCTTATGCTCTCCCTGATACCCTCTACAACCTCTTTTTTAGTCAGTTTATCCAGGTCCCATCTCCTTAAATTCCTACCATTTTGCAGTTTCTTCAGTTTTAATCTACAGGTCATAACCAATAGATTGTGGTCAGAGTCCACATCTGCCCCTGGAAATGTCTTACAATTTAAAACCTGGTTCCTAAATCTCTGTCTTACCATTATATAATGTATCTGATACCTTTTAGTATCTCCAGGGTTCTTCCATGTATACAACCTTCTATCATGATTCTTAAACCAAGTGTTAGCTATGATTAAGTTGTGCTCTGTGCAAAATTCTATCAGGCGGCTTCCTCTTTCATTTCTTAGCCCCAATCCATATTCACCTACTACGTTTCCTTCTCTCCCTTTTCCTACACTCGAATTCCAGTCACCCATGACTATTAAATTTTCGTCTCCCTTCACTATCTGAATAATTTCTTTTATTTCATCATACATTTCTTCAATTTCTTCGTCATCTGCAGAGCTAGTTGGCATATAAACTTGTACTACTGTAGTAGGTGTGGGCTTCGTATCTATCTTGGCCACAATAATGCGTTCACTATGCTGTTTGTAGTAGCTTACCCGCATTCCTATTTTCCTATTCATTATTAAACCTACTCCTGCATTACCCCTGTTTGACTTTGTGTTTATAACCCTGTAGTCACCTGACCAGAAGTCTTGTTCCTCCTGCCACCGAACTTCACTAATTCCCACAATATCTAACTTTAAGCTATCCATTTCCCTTTTTAAATTTTCTAACCTACCTGCCCGATTAAGGGATCTGACATTCCATGCTCCGATCCGTAGAACGCCAGTTTTCTTTCTCCTGATAACGACATCCTCTTGAGTAGTCCCCGCCCGGAGATCCGAATGGGGGACTATTTTAACTCCGGAATATTTTACCCAAGAGGACGCCATCATCATTTAATCATACAGTAAAGCTGCATGCCGTAGGGAAAAATTACGGCCGTAGTTTCCCCTTGTTTTCAGCCGTTCGCAGTACCAGCACAGCAAGGCCGTTTTGGTTATTGTTACAAGGCCAGATCAGTCAATCATCCAGGCTGTTGCCCTTGCAACTACTGAAAAGGCTGCTGCCCCTCTTCAGGAACCACACGTTTGTCTGGCCTCTCAACATACCCCTCCGTTGTGGTTGTACCTACGGTACGGCTATCTGCATCGCTGAGGCACGCAAGCCTCCCCACCGACGGCAAGGTCCATGGTTCATGGGGAGGGAGTAACTAGCCTAAGGCAAATGTATGGAACTTCTTCTGGGCGTCGTGTATCTTCATTCCGATGAAAACTGCCAGTTTCCTGTAACCCTCTCACCCACAAATTGACGATTTAACACTGAAAAGTTGTCGCTATTCAATACAAATGCAACCCTGCCGACTACTCCATGAGCGAGTAACAAGCCTATGGCCAATGTATAGAAATCCTCCTGGGAGTCATGAAACGTTTTACCGATGCACCACTTCCAGTTAGTTGAACCCTCAGAGCCTCACATTGATTGCTTAACACAAGGAGAGGTTCATGCAACTAACTGGACTCCCAATAATGGTTACAAGCACAGACCGTTTGTAGCGTTAGTCCCTAGGACATACGTCGGCATGGAGCCTGTTGTGATCAACTCCGATGCAAATTAGGTGTTTCATCGTCAATGTGAAGCTGGAGGGGTTACAGAAATCCTGCAGTGGTGCATCGGAAACAGTTACTGGACTCCCATAAAGGGTCCCAAACACAGACCGTTTGAAGCGTTACTCGACTAGACAGAAGTCGGCATGATGCCTGTTGTACTCAATCCCGATGCAATTTCTGACTTTCATCGTCAAAGTGAAGGTTCAAGGGTTACAGTAATCCTGCAGTGGTGCATCGGAAACTGCTACTGACCTCCCAAAAATGGTTCCAAGCACGGACCATTTGAAGCGTTACTCCCCATGGTCCGTGTTGTATTGAATCCCGATGCTATTTCTGTGATCTCATCGTCAATGTGTAGGTCAAATTGTTACAGTAATATTGCAGTGGTGTATTAGAAACTCCTGTTTAACTCCTAGGAATGGTTTCAAGCACAGACCGTTAGAAGCGTTACTCAGATGGACAGAAGTCTGCATAGTGCCTGTTGTATTCGGTTCAGATGCACATTCTGTGTTCCGTCCAAGGATTACAGTAAACCTGCATTAGTGCATCGGAAAGTACTACAGAACTCCCGGGAAGGGGTCCAAACACAGACCGATGTAGCGTTACTCACCTGGACAGAAGCCGGCATGGTGCCTGTGGTATTCAAATCCGATGCAATATCTGTGTTCCATTGTCAATGTGAAGGTCAATGGTTTACAGTAGACCTGCAAGGGTGCATCGGAAACCACTACTGTACTCCTAGAAGAAGCTCCAAGCCACTACTTTCGAAGCGTTACTCACGTGGACCGAAGTCGGCAGGGTGCCTGTTGTATTAAATCCCCTTGCTATTTCTGTCTTTCACCGTCTATGTGAAGGTCCATGAGTTACAGTAGACCTGCACGAGTGCATTGGAAACTTCTACTTAACTCCTAGGAGAGGCTCCAAGCCCAGTCCTTTCGTAGCATTAATCACTCGGACCGATGTCGGCATGGTGTCTGTTGCATTGAATCACATTGCTATTTCTGCCATTCATCGTCAATATGAAGGTCCAAGGATTACAGTTAACCTGTATTAGTGAATCGGAAACTACTACTGATCTCCCAGGAAAGATTCCTAACGCAGACCGTTTGAAGAGTTACTCACCTGGACAGAAGTCGCCATGGGGCCTGTTGTATTCAATCCCGATGCAATTTCGTTGTTTCATCGTGAATGTGAAGGTCAAAGGATTACAGTAAACCTACCATGGTGCATCGAAAACTACTACTGAACTCCCAGGAAAGTTTCAAACACATACCGTTTGACGCGTTACTCACCTGGACAGAAATCGGCATGGTGCCTGTAGTGTTCATTCCCTATGCAATTTCTACATTTCATCGTCAATGTGAAGGTCCAAGGTATACAGTAGACATGCAAGGGTGCATCGGAAACTGCTACTGAACCCCCTGGACACGTTCCACACACAGACCGTTTGAGGCATTTCTTACCTGGACAGAAGCCGGCATGATACCTGTTGTATTCAATTTCGATACAATCTCTATGCTTCATCCACAATGTAAAGGTCCAAGGTGTACAGTAGACAAGCAGGGGTGCATCGGAAACTACTATTGAACTCCTAGGATAGGTTCCAATCCCAGTCCTTTCGAAGCGTTACACACTCGGAACGAATTTGGTACGGTAACTGTTGTATTCAAACCCGTTCCTATTTCTGTGTTTCATCGTCAATGTGAAGGCCCCAGAGTTACAGTAAACCTGCATTAGTGAATCGACATTTCCCAGGAAAGTTTGAAAAAACAGACCGTTTGAAGTGTTTCTCACCTGGACATAAGTCGCCATGGTGATTGTTGTATTCGATCCCGATGCAATTTCTGTGTTTCATAATCAATGTGAACGTTCAAGGTTTACAGTAAAACTGCACTCCAGAAGACAGAAGTTAAAAGGTATTGATTTTTACGTACCCGGGTGACTCGTGAGGACGGGAAGGAGACGGCCTCACATCAGCAGTCACCTGTGAGCTGCTGATGAAGGTCTGACAGCCGAAGACTGTCACGCTGGAGTCCGTTGTTCGAGTCCGGGACACTTTCCTTCCCCCGCCGCGCCTCTCCGCTGGCCGACGTACAACACAGACACACGCGGCCGCATAGAGAAGGGAAACACTGGGACGCCACATCCAAGGTATCACCATCCGATTCACGACTTCGTTCTCAATAATTAAACGGGCCACCGCAGGAGGCGCGTCTCCAGTCAACTGGGCGAAACAGCGATGCGAGATACACACCGCCAGGCGTAATCAGACGCCGCCGCTCACGCAGCAAGGCTACGCAAACGACACAGCTGCCGCTCTCCCAGCTAGAACATCCAGTAAGGAAACAGTTGTACAAAACTTTCAATAAAAGTTATCTCATGTAATAATGCTGTTTCATTCTACCTCATACCCGAGCCAAGGAAGAACCCACCCTGCCCACATGTTGTTAAGAGAGAAAAAGTAATTATTTAGTGTGTTTAAACCTGACATGATGCTTTAGAATCAAATGCCTATTGCACTAATGCTCATCCGGACAACTGACTAGCATCAAAAGAGAAAACCCAGTTACAATTAGTGTCAGAAGAGCTACATTTAGTGTCAGAGAAAAAACCCTTGGCTCAATATGAGGTGTGAATGACAGTCACTAAAGGTCCACAGTTAGTATTGTTTAATGTGTGAAAAGATAGAGGTTTGCATAGCAGTCGTAATATTTTCTTTATTTATAAGTGTATTTTCTCTCATAATTGTTAGAGTTCGTCGAAAATATTTAAACATCTTTTCATTCAGTGAAGTAGGATTGTGTAACTAATAGTTTGCAAAATGATGACACGAAATCGTACATAGTCAGAGTCAGCACCACAAGCGGTTTCTACTCAGGAAGCTATTCAGAGCTTAATTAGTCAACTAGCACAGCTTAAAAATGATAATAATGTATTATTTAAACAGTTGTGTGAGGTTAGGCAAACCGGTTCAATCCCTCCCACCCTAGATTGCTCAGCAGCGTCCTTGGTAACTCCATTTTCAGGTAAAGCTGGCGAGGACATAACAGCCTTTTTTGATGATTTAGTAACAGCTGCATAGTTAGAATCATGGTCAGATGAACACCTCTTACAAATGACAAATTTAAGATTGATAGGAGAGGCTAAAGCACACGTATTGTACCATGAAGAATTACGGAATGCTCCAACATTTGAGGAATTGTAGAAAGGATTACTTAAACGTTTTCAAAAACAGAGCAGCTGTAGATTTTATAGGGAAAAATTAAACACTATCACTCAGAGGCAAAACGAGTCGTCAGAAAGCTTTGTAGATAGGATTAGAAAAGTTATTGTTAACACCTATCAGTTGACAACCAGCGATGAAGCAAATAAAGTTATTTTACAAGAGGCAGAAGATAGAGTTCTGCATACATTTTTACGTGGGTTACCTCCTGAAACATCCCGTCGTGACAGGTCAGAGTTTCCTAAAAATTTAGTGGAAGCTGTATCTGTGGCGACGGCTTTCGAAGAAATAGACATTTCCGCCAGATACAAGGAGAAGCGAAATGTATTTTCAGCAGGAGTACGATGTTTTAGGTGCGATCGACAGGGACATATAGCAAAAACCTGCAGACAACCTCAATGTGCTAATTGTCAAAGAATAGGTCACACATTTTAGGAATGCAGGTCTAAGAAAGTTTTTGGAAGTAGAAATCAGTTAAACTCAAACGGGAATGTCGGAGCCGCCGACAAATGTTCCCAATAAAATTTCATGCCTTTAAGGCGAATGTGAAGGCGGAATACTGGTTATCTGCGACCATACAGGATAAAGAGGCAAGAATACTGGTGGATACAGGCGCAAACGTATCGACAGTGAGTAATGAATGCATTGGAGGAAAGAAATATTATCCTCCAAGGTTTAGATTGAGTGGGGTAGGAGGAGGCACAGTAAAGTCATTAGGATGTACATCATTGATTTTCTATATTCACGGTGTACAATTACAAGAAGGTGTAGAAGACAATAATGAACATGTTGTGCGTATGTGTAACGTATTTCAAAGATCTTAGAAAAGCTAATTAACATTAAATTTGGAAACATACAGTTTTACATTGACAGAGGTTACATACATAGGGCATGTCATTAGTGAAAAAGGAATTAAAGCAGATCCTCGATTAATTTCGGCAGTTAAGGACTTCCCAACACCACAATGCATTAAGGTAATACGAAGTTTCATTGGTCTCGCATCGTATTACCGAAAATATGTTCAAAATTTTGCTGAAATTGTCTGAACCTTTACCCAATTATTAAAAAGGGAGCAAAATTTCATTGGTCTGAAGATTGTGAATCGGCATTTCAAACCGTTAAAGATAAGTTAACACATAGTCCAGTGTTAGCCTACCCAGATTATAATAAAGAATTTATTTTATCCTGTGACGCAAGTGATCATTCAGTAGGAGTTGTTTTGAGTCAGAATAATACTTTAGAATCAAATGCCCTTCGTAGAAATGCTCATCCTGACAGTTGACTAGCATCAAAAGAGGTTACCCAGTTACAACTGTAAGACATGACGCCATGATGGATGACATGATGGCATGCGTCATGTTATACGATACAACATCATTCATCATGTTACTTTACGTGACACAATGCATTATATTACATGACATGGATATTAACATTAGCAAATAAAAAAGTGAGAATATGTCTAGATATTTTGATTTAAATGTCATTAAAGTTGCCATATAAGTCGAAAAAGTAGTTCCCTTCTTTAGCATCCCTAACTCTGTCCAGGACACGTCCGTCCTTTTTGTGCTGTGATAGGAGCCTTTTTCAATATGGTGCACAATATATAGGTGAGAGAAAGAGCTCTCTTGACAATAATTGTATGTGTCCTGATCGACAGGTTGTCAGAGGCCACATTCAGTTCAAAAGCTCTGTTAGTGAGCAATTATTACAGTCAGTAACACTGTCATTCGTCTGTTCCTAATATGCATCGTCTTATGGTAAACTTTGAAACTTGTGAGGATATAAAATCTATTAAATCCGGGTACAGGAGGGGAATAAATCAATTAAAAAATGAGAGCTTTAGGAGACTACTCAAAGACTGGAACTGGATACATATTGACAACTATTTTCTCAAGTGAAAATTGTTTTCCCCTAAAGGTAACTCAAATTAAACAGAAGTCTAAAAATAAGCCGCGGATTACGCAAGGAATAAAAGTATCAAGCGTGACAAAAAGAAAACCGTGTCAACTATGTAGGAACAGTTATGATGCTAACAATGCAATACATTACAACGACTACTGCAAAATATTGAGGAAAGTAATCCAGAAGTCTAAGCAGCTTTATTATGAGAAAAAGAAAGTTACGTCAGGTAACAAAATAAAAACTATATGGGATACAGCGAAGACTGCGGCAGGTGAGACCAGAAAGAAATAGGAACAGATAGCTATAAAATTGTATGAGACATTGGCAACAAGAGCATGCTGGTTTGCAAACCTCTAAAACAAGTATTTTGTTTCTGTGCCTGACAGCTTGGGTTTATCAGAATCAGAATGCAGTGCAATGGTAATATCTAAGAACAGTCTCCACAAATAACTTAAGTAAAATGTAAATGACACTCACTTCTCCCAAAGAAGTAGCAACTATCACAAAATCCCTAAAATCAAATTATTCTAGTGGTTATGATGACATGTCAACAAAATTAATCACAGCATTTATGTGAATTGAGTCCTATCTTAAGTTACCTGTGTAATCAATCTCTTGATATGTGGAACATTTCCAGACGCTAAAATAGTCTGAAGTGAAACCTCTTGAAAAGGTTGTGTTGTTGTGTTCAAGCGTCTTGTCAAGCATCTGACTGCTAATAATTTATTATCCAAGTCACAGTTTGGGTTCCTTAAGGGTTCCATATACAAAAGCCTATTTACGCGTACAGTGAGAACATACTGAATTCATTAGATAGGAAATTAGAGGCTACTGGCATTCTCTGTGATCTGTCAAATGTCTTTGACTGTGTGATCACAGACTCCCCTTAAGTAAATTAGAATATTATAGTGTCACTGCCAGTGCTACAAAACGGTTGGAGTCTTACCTGACTAACAGGAAACAGAAAACACCGTTGCAAAATATCTGTGAAGTAAGCAGTCAGTCTTCATGTGATTGGGAATTAATTAATGTGGGGTTCAAGTTTCCATCTTGGGTCCGTTGCTTTTTCTCGGGTATATTTGTGACCTCTCGTGTGTTATTTTGTCAGGTGCTAAGTTTGTTTTGTTTGCAGATACCTAGAAACGACACTTGTAAGTTGTGTGATTGTTTCCAATACCAATTTATACTTCAAGTTACAGTGAGTCCGGAAGCTAAGAGAACTCTGAAATTGCAGCTGCGCAAAAGTGAATGATCAGGAAAAGTGATGAGAGAGAATATAGCTGAATCCCAAAAGCTGCGTAGTTATATATTCTGTATCTCTATTGTAGTGAAAAAAGAATTTAGTGCATGACATCATAACATGAAAATTACCAATGAGATCGCCCCACACTGGGAGCCATACCAAAATAAATACCATAACTGGGCACCAGCTACATCACAACCTTTTTCGGCCTTTATGTGATTTTGGGTCCTTTCAGGTAGACGAACATGCAGGTAGGCAGCGGGAGGGCTTGAGTGCATCGTATTTTGAGGACCAGGTTCTACATGATATTGAGACGAACCCTAGTACAAGCTCCAGGCAAGTGGCCCATCAACATGGTGTAGTCAAAGTACGATTGTTGTTGTCTTGCATGACAACTGCTGCTATCCCTATAACCTGCAACGAGAGCTAGGATTATCTACAGCGGATTTTCCTCTATGGGAAGGATTTTGTCGATGCTTCTTACATCAGAACATTACAATTATGGAACTTCTCTCATCAGTCCACTTTAATGACTAAGCAAACTTTACTAGACTCGCATCCTCAGACTACATAATCGTCATCTGTGGGCTACAGATAATCCTTGAGGAGTTGTTGAGGCGTCTCATCAGCGTCGGTTCAGCATCAGTGTGTGGGCAGGGATCTTGACGATCACACAATTGCGCAGACTAGTACTCCGCGACGCCTCGACGGAGCAACGTACCTGGACCTCCTTCGGAATACTCTGCCTGGGATGCTTGGAAATGTGCCTTTGGCAATACGACAGGTTATTTGATTTCAGCATGTCAGAGCACCACTCTACTTCCGATTTACATTTCACCAACACCTCATCTTCTCCGGACGTTGGCTAGGAGACGGAGGCCCTGTAGCATGGCCGGCTAGAGCACCGGAATTAAATCCCCTGGAATTTTACCTCTCAGTGCATCTGAAAAGCGTTGTGCATGCTGAACCAGTTCCTGATGTGCTAGACCTTTCAACAGTGTGTTCACAATGCCTGTGACGCTAGTTGGAGAGAAGCCAGAATGTGTGAAAAAATGCGGCAATCCGTGATGCGACCTGTGAATGCGTGCACTGCATCCCATGGAGTCCACTTTGAACATCTGTTGTGACGTCTTTGCGATGCAGATCTGTAACTTGTTCCGGGACGATTTTTTGTCTTTGCACGCACACTATCTGTTTCTAGACACACGTTCGTAGGACATTTTTCCTTCCATTTCCAGTCAGCAAACCGTCCCTGCAGTTTGCCAGTTTTATTAACGTTCACCCTGTATAGAGAGTCACCTACATACGACATGCATACAATGACTAAACAGCTCTATCTTTAAATTTTATGATTAAAATTTTAAGAGTGTCAGGAATAAAATAAAATGAAAAGAAACTTAGTACAGGCGGGAATCGAACCCAATTTCCAGGTTCTGCC
Source organism: Schistocerca americana (assembly GCF_021461395.2). Classification (NCBI taxonomy): domain Eukaryota; kingdom Metazoa; phylum Arthropoda; class Insecta; order Orthoptera; family Acrididae; genus Schistocerca; species Schistocerca americana. The sequence goes on from NC_060121.1 coordinate 67,832,379, forward strand.
TTCCTTTCCTTTTTAAATTTGAAGGACCTGTTAAGATTTGAACTCATAACCTTCTACACATCAACATTGTATGATAACCACTATGTTAAATCATCATTATGCCTTGTACCTTTCGTCCTTGGTGTAGACATGGGAATGGGGCTTTAAAAATCCATCATACTCTACGCTTGCACAATACACTACACGCATTTCATGGAAAGTGCATGTCTGAAAATTGGAGGGGAGAGGCTCGTACATCGGCGCTTCTGACAGAGCATCGCTGAAAGCTAATTCGTGTGGCGCTAGCAAGTCCAAAAACCATAGGTGAAGGGGCTTGGTCTGTGTGCCTATTTGAGACGCATGAATCGCTTACTGCAAAGAGTCAGCTAGTCCATAATTTATACGCTTTCTTTTCTTGACAGTTTTGGTACTGTGTGGATCTGTGTATTGTTCACAGCAAAAAGCAAACCTGTTAGCACGATAACTCGGGTCTCGCAATTTTACTCCACACAGGGACTAGTCTGGTACATGTTGGTGGACTGAGGAAAGTTACTATACAGTGTATGACGTTGTTGAACAAATAAAACATTCCATTGGTCGAGTGTATGTTGATTCTTTCATCAACTGCAGTTCCTGGTGGCCTACATACTATAAAAGAACATATCTGAGCGATGGTTCTTAATGTTAAGTCTTTCCTAGCACCTGAAAAGGCTTCTCACTTTCCAATATTACTTGAGATGACTGTAAGTTTAGTGTCATGAACAGAATTATTGTGCTAGGTACTTTTATCGTTTATTTACATCATGAATTCAATATTATGTGACAGAAGCAAAATAACATCATCATAGATACATAAGATTAGAATTTCAATCATGAGCTGCTGAAGGACTTGAACATAAAGCTCTTTTGGATCAGGAAGATGACGGTCCCAAGAAAAATTAATCCACGTTTTCTATCGTTCCAAGTGAAGACAGACTACAGAAATTCTGGTTTATTTATTGGTCCTGATGGAACTCAGTGGAGTAAAACACTGCCATCATGCAGCAGAATTCGAGTATACAGTACCATGAAAATTCCACCTGAACCAATAACATGTAGTTCAACTGCCACTCAAAGTATGTATGGAACAATTTCATCTCACAAAAAACTTTAGAGGATGTTGTCTATTGTACTAATATAGAAGGAAGGTGCATTGCTAGTAACAAGAACAAACTGGTGGAGTATCGTGTCGGAGGAAACAAATCAATTTTTGGGAGCCTGATCAGACAAAACAAACCAGTGACAAACGAGCGACACTGAGAAGAAATACAACAATATTGGAATACATAATATTTCATAAATGTTCGTTTGCTTGAAGAATTATTGCAGGAAAAAGTTACAGCAAAAGGGAACTCTCAGACAAAACGAGGAAATTCCACCAAAAATGGTGGCTTCCACATCCAGAGAAGCTTTGTCATGGTCATACGGTTTTTGAGACAATTTTTTAACCGTAGTTACGTACCAAAAAAGATCTAATGTGCCAAACTGGTCAGTTCTCTGGACCACAGTGTCTTTGGCGCCCTCGACCCATCGGAGGGGGAAGACGATCTGGACGCCACACGGTACGTCTCCAAAACAGCCGCCATTACTATTCGAACGCAGACTGTCGCTTCCGAAATACGAAAAGCATGAAGAGACCAAATGGTTTCCTATAATCTTATACACTATTACGCTAACTTGTTCGAGGTATGTATAAACATCCGACCATAGCACGTCAGGTATAAACGACTGAGGTAGTGAGAGACACCGGCGTCAGATTGGGAAGGATGGATCCCGTTGATTTCACTTCAGGCAAAAGCAGGTCTTATTGCTTAAACAGGTTTACGGCTGACCACCTGTTATGTCCTTATTTAACACATTTTATACATTCCAAACCCAAAAAAACCAGTAAAATAAAATAAAAGACAAAGAAAGAAAGAAAACCGACGCATCACGAAAGTAATTATCTGAATAGGACGGAAATCGGAAGAAGTAATGTACATGTACAGAGAAACTAATAATTATAGTTCCAGAAAAATTGAGGGATTTATTCAACAGATAGACATTCACAAATGGAGATGTCTATAACGTTTTCATCCACCTCTTGCCATTACGCAAGCAACTTGGCATTGATGACAAAGTTGTTGGATGTCCTTCTGAGGAGTAAGTTGCCTAATTCTCAGGAACTGGAGAGTTATTTTGTCAGAATCCCGGACTGGCTGAGACCACTGTCCAATAGTTATCCAAACGTTCTCAGTTCTGGAGAGATCCACCTTGGTGGCCAGGCAGGGGTTTGGGAAGCACGACGACTAGTAGCAGAAAGTCTAGCAGTAATAGGATGGACGTTATTTTGCTGAAATGTAAGTCTGGATGCTTCCCAATGAAGAGCAACGACTTGGGGCTTGAATATCGACAACGTACCGCTGTGCTGCCGCGCATGACAACTACAGGGATCCTGCTGTGAAATGAAATGGCGTCCCAGAGCAGCACTCCGGGTTGTCGGGCCGTATGGCGGGGGACTGTCAGGCTGATGAGATTCCAGGCCGAACATCCCAGACATCACTGCATACGAATATGTTGGTGTACAGAGAACAATGGCAGTCGGCGCTAGAGGCACCGTAAGCTCAGATCTGTTTATATCAGCACCCTAGCAACTCTTGCTTGATAGGTATGGTCCTTTTACATCCCAAGGTCCCGTTACATTAAATGAAACAGTTTCAACCTTGAAAAAGGATTCTCGGCCTCCAGGTATGTATTATTATTTTTATTATAAATGACCAAACTACTCAAGATTGTTCTGCGGGGTGTACAATAATAATTTTGATTTCTTTAATTGAGGTCTGGAAACACCCCAAGTATAGAAAATGTGATTTTCAATGTTATGTTTCAACTTTACAAGATAGCTAAAAATCTGGGATCAACGCTTTCTCAACCGACTTTTATGTGTCCATTGTTGTAACCAGTCCACAGGAAAAAAAGACGTGCATTCCTGCAATAAATGCACAAATTGAATTTGTGTTTTGTTGAAGTAGACGGTGATATATTTTACTCATATTGGATGATGACTGAAAAGGGCTAAGACCTCAACGCCGTGAATTACACAGTCCACAGGAAAAAAAAGACGTGCATTCCTGCAATAAATGCACAAACAGAATTTGTGTTTTGTTGAAGTAGGCGGTGATATATTTTACTCATATTGGATGGTGACTGAAAAGGGCTAAGACCTCAACGACTCTTTAGCAGGTACATATAAGAGTACCAGTGATGATGAATCAATTTTGGGAAATGTGGATTAGAGTGATGGTCATGAAGATATGACAGAGAAAGACATACAGCTGGAAGTCTAGGTGTATGTGAATTAATATGGAGAAGATGATAATAGTATAATATCCAGGTAACTATTGCGCCTACAATTGCATGTAGAAGTGGACAGGTAATATTTTACAGTACCACCTGATATGCCTAAACAAGCTGCCAGGAATATAATATCTGAAAATTCATATATCCCATGTCACCTCACACCACAATTCTGAGAAGTGAAAATCGTCGCAGACCGTTTATTACCAATCACATGCAGAATGTAATAGTAATACACACCAATAATAATGCAGAAGACAGAGAAATTCGACAGCCATATCCTGAGGGGGGCGTTGAACTTGACTTTACATATCAACAGCAGTCCTTTGATCTACTAATAACACCTAGTTTACACAAGGCACGTGGAGAACCTTTGAGTGACTTTGGTGAGATTATTGTGGCTTACATGTTTTTCGAGCCACAATGAGCTTCATAAGATGTGATCTCGGAGTCTTTCTATGTAGCATGCTTCTACAAAATCTACTCGGTTTACAAGCCGCGTCATTTCGAATAAGACACTCGATTTTCCTGGGACATCGTCATCAGGAGTTGAAATATATGACTGCCTGTGTAGGATCGCTATTCTACTTATATAGATGTTACGGCAGCGTGTGGAGCCTTCCAGAGAGGACTGGAGTGGTGCATATACAGGAGGCAAGCTGGACAGCAACTAGAGGTTACGGAACCGAGTGATGTCACATGGAGCGAGCGGTCGGCGCTACGTTTGAAACCGCCGCCCCCTGTCGACACACCCGTCGATCCTACGTCTTTCCTACTATCACCCTCTCATGCCCATTCCATTTTATATCGCTCTGAAATGTTAGGCCTTGATATTCAGTCGACGTTACTGTGCCAAGTAGTACACTAGCATCACTGTATTCGAATAATATCGATTTGTTTTTCTTACTGATATGTATTAACTGACATTTTTCTTTATTGACACCTACTAACCATTCACCATAACAACTAGAAATTTTGTCTAACTTATACTGTATACACGCACAGTCACTAAACGATGCCACCTATCCTTACATCACAGTATCTTCAGCAACCAGTCGCAGACTGTGCTTACTCTCTCCACCAGATCACTTAAGTATATCGAAAACAACAGCTGTGCTATCACACTTCCAGGGGACATCTGACGGAGCCCTTCACTCTGATGAATGCTCCCCGTCGAAGACAACGTACTGGGGTCTGATACTTTAGGTAACGTAATCTGTATGCTTGTACCGCCCTTAAGAATCTGCTTTGGGGCATTGTGTCAGACGCTTTTCAGATAACTAGGAATATGGAATGCGCGTGTTGCTCGTCATGCATGGTTCGAGGGGTGTCATATGAGAAAAGGGCACGAGAAATGATTTCCAAAACAATATGATTCGTGGACAGAAGACTTTCGTTCTCAACGGAATTTACTGTATTAGAATTGAGAATAAGGCCAAGAACTCTGCAAAAAACCGATATTATGGCAATTGGTCTGTAATTTTGCTGGTCGGTTCTTTTGCCTTTCTGCAACGATTTTTTCCATTTCTTGACCCGGCACTGGGTAGAGATTCGCTATAAATACAAGCTAACTGAGGACAATACCAAAGACTACTGTTCGTAATACCTAATCGGTATTCCATCCGGACATGGCAAACTAATTATTTTCAGTTTTGTCCTGCTTGTCTACGAAAGGGATTCATATTAGTATGTCCTCCATACGTGAGTCTGTGCAGTGGTCGAACTACGGGATGTTTGCACGATTCTCGCGCGTGAAGGGTTTCTTAAACGCGAAATATAAGATTTGGCTACGCTTCTGCTATCTTTTGCTGTCGCACTAGACTGGTGAGCGAGAGACTGGATAGAAGTATAAGACACACATAGCGATTTTGGGTTTGTCCGTATTTTTCTCGGGTATTTGTCAAGATCTTTCGCTAAGGTGTGGTGATGATAGTTGTATGCTTCGGTACGGACATTTTTAAGCCACTCGAACTTCTATTAACTTTCGCCTCTCTGTTCTGTACGAGAGTAAATTTATATATATATCCAGTAGCACGTTAGTTCAATAATTTCTTTATTCACTATTAACTCATTTTAATCCATATACATATACCCTTTAACGACGCGAGGTCTTTCTATAGCTCATAATTTAAGGACCAACGTCACGGCATCCATGCATAATTGTATTTAGGTTATTACATGTGTTACCTTTCTAAACAACAGTGAATACAAAATGCCCGCATAACATCTCCGATAAAACACTGCGGAATTCTCTGTGTAATTCACGGCGTTTTTGTTCAGTGACGATCCCTGGGAACGTTCGCAACAATGCACGGTCGGTGGAGAAGGGCCTGAGTCGTTGCCTAGCATCATTGCGATTTCTGCCGAGGCTATCGTAGTGTCGTTACGAAATCGTGCGCTTAGTTAAACCGCAAAGAAACTATTGATATTCTGTTGTGAAGTGTTAGAGCTTTTGTTACAGCACAACAGCCGCTGTTAAAATCTCATTCCGAGCTTGTGAGCTTCGCAAGAAGTCTTAGCTCCAGCTTTGGGGACACGAGACGCATCAGTAATAACAGGTATGATCCAGTGGCTTGGTGTCACTCCTTATTCGTCTTTTAGCAGGAGATTTGAATTACAATCAGCATAACGTAGATTATTCTGTCTCACTATCTGTATAGGAAGTTAGTGCTGGCGTATAAAACTTTGCTGTCGGATGATGAAGCGTGTTTCGGACACCTGGTTGGTTACTAGATTCCCTATGATAGATAAAACTCTAATGACGTGTTTATATTGTAGCACTTCTGGGTAACTTCCACAGAGCTGAAATCTTTGTTGCTTTAATTTTTGTAACAATCTCACGGAATATGTGACGCTATATATGCAATGCTTTCGAGTATTCACAAAGTGAGTTAGACGTTTAATAGTTTAAAGTGGGGATTATAATTTTATGGAACAGCGCTGAAATGAGCTAGACGCCTGTGTGTCACACTTGGTAATGAACACTAAATCACATTTCTGGCAATATTTTGAACTTTTAATGAAGAGGGAGTTTTCATTACGCGAATTGTACACTGAGGTGACGAAAGCCTCCTAACATCGTGTCTGACATGCTTTTGCACGGGTTCGCGCAACAACTCGATGTGGAAAGGGCTCAGCAAGTCGTCGGATGTCCCCTGCTGCCTCTACCCTCTACCGCCGTCGATGTTTGCGAAAGTGTTGCTGAAGTAGGATTTTGTGCGTGAACTGACCTCTCGATTATGCCCCATAAATGTTCGATGGAGTACATGTCGGGTGATCTAGGTGGCCACATCGTGCACTCGAATTATCCAGAATTTTCTGCAAACCAATCGTTAACAATTGTAGCCCGGTGGCAAGGCGCAGTGTCATCGATAGGAATAAAATCCATGAATGGCTACAGATGGTATCCAGGTACATGAGTACGACTAACTCCAGTCAATGCTGGGTTGAGATTGACCAGAATGCCCAGTCTATTCTATGGAACCACAGCCCTCACCATTACAGAGACAGAATGAGCTTGCACAGTATCTTGTGGAAACTTGGGTCCGTGCCTTCGTGGGTTCTGCGACACACTCGAAGCCTACAGTAAGCTCGTACCCAGTGAAACTGCGACCAATGTGAGCATGTTATGAATTTTCCAATCGTGTAGAATTCTATGAATATGGCCGCGAACCCAGGAGAGGCGCTGCAAGCGATGTTGTGCTGTTAGCAAAGGCACTCTCGTCAGTCGTGTGCTGCCATAGTCGTGTGCCCATTAACGTCAAATTTCGGAGCAATCTCGTGATGGATACGTTCGTCGTAAGTCCCACAATGGTATTGCAGTTACTTCACATAGTGTTGGTGGTCTTTTAGCACTGACAACCTAATGCAAACGCAGCTGCCCTCGGTCCGTGACAGGAAGTAATACCCAAAATTTGGTATTCTCGACCCGCTCTCGACCCTTTGGGCCTTGAAGTATTCAATTCCCTATTGATTTCCGAACTGCCATTACGCGTTCACAGTTTGTTAATTCCCGTCATGGAGCCATTATCACGCCCGAAAGCACTTCACATGAATCACCTGACAATGAAGGACAGCTCTGTCAAACGACTGCCCATTCTTATATTTTGTACACGATAACACTGTCTGCTGAATATGTTCGTATAGATATCCACTGTCCTTTGTCAGCACTGTATATTACGTCGTGAAAGATAATATCAGTTACGAATGAGGTACTCAGTCTTAGATTAGTGGTATGACAGAGAGAGAACGAATCGGTATCTCAAAGAAAGCTTTACAGCGGATCCCATTATTATTTCTACTACAAAATCCTATTGTTCCAGAGACGCTTCAAAGGTTGAAATGTAATTTATTCCGGGACGAGCACAAATATGAAATCGAACAATAGTGTAGAGCAAATAAGTTCAAAGTGTACTACAATAGGTGATGTCACACTAAGGCATTACAATTTCGTCACTGTTCAAAGCTGCCTATATAGTAATATCGCACATTCCTCTTCAGGTGTTTCGCGTTGCTACATTGCTAACGAGACATTCTCCCGATTTGATGACGTAAGGATAATCTTCGTGTCCACTCTTTCATCGTGATACTGCCAATTCAGCCATTTGTGAAGTGGTAGCTGTTTCAGCTGTTTAGAGCCGTGTGGAGTTGAACCGAAGTGTTCTCTTCCTGTCGAATAGGTGGCCACTATTTCTGCAGCACAGTTATCTGGTCTTCACCGAAGTGCTTAGTATGGAATTCAGTGGATCTCATTCCCGTTAGTAGGCATGTTTTCATTGCGAATTGTGATTATTGTGTTGCACGTGAAAATCTACTGCCTAGCATTGACTTAAGGTCTTCTTCAATGCTGTGGCAGAAAGTGGCTTGGGGTGAAGCTAGTCGTTGGCGTGCTGACCCAACCTCACGGATCGCCACATGCACTGCCACGAGTGCTCGAGTCTTTAGAAGCTCCCAAGACGTTTGTGACTGAAACCGTAGCAGCGTAATTTTCCACCAAACACTGATTTCATGTCCCACGAGCGCACTGACACCGGCACTTAACAGCCGACACAGCGCTATGTCTTATCAGCGCTTTAATGTGGGGAAGCACATTAACACACGTCTCTAGAGACGTTAGACGACTGTGGTGTTATGATAAGGATTGGAGTACATTCTCAAGCGCATACAACGAACGTTGTAGGACCTCTCGCTTTCCAAATAAAGTAATACGGCAGTTCTCAAATAGTACTGAGTCTGTGGTAGAGTTATATACATTAAAATGTGTTGACAAGAAATATATGGAAATTGTTCATGATAAGGAAAGTAGAATGATTTGGTGACCGAGGCCATCCTTGTCTAAATCAATGTATCATTTCAACTTTCATCACTGCACAATCATTTTAACACATGTTTTGTCATACGCATGATCGTTCTAACTAATTTTGTTTAAGGCCTTTGCGTAAAAAGACTTGAAGTAATTTTTTTGGAGTTACCTAATCAAATCCTTTTGCGTTGGCGATACGACCAATGTTAATACAATTTTTCATTCTTATATGGACAGTTGAAGAAATTTAGAGTTCATATCACCACATTCTCATGCCTTCTTCCTTCTTAGACTTTATAAGCTTTACTGAGTTCATCTGTTGTTATTGGATCTACAGTTCCTTTTTCATCTACTGTGAAATCTACTAGTGAGGAGTTTCGTAGTTATTTAATCCATAAATTAGGACAGAATACTACTACAATCTGCGTATAAATGCTGTATACGACTCTTAGGAAGACTCCTACGGGGTGATGAGGAACATAATGAACAAGATCTAACAACCATTCAGGCAAAATGAGATCTCACTAGCATGAAATACGTCTCATATGTCCAGGTAGTAAAACTACAAGGTGGCTAGGCATGTTTGTGACCTTGTCAAGCGACACAATAAGTCATAAAAGTGAGTCTGCTGCTAATTTCTTCTTTGCAATTCAGTTCTGTAACAACAGTCAGATGCAGATTTGTTCTCGGAGACTCAAGTGATTAAGGCTGGAAGTAGGAACAGGGGAATATGTGAAATTTTCTACATCACTTATCCGAAAATAAACTGGAGTCCCTAATCAGGGAACCGACTCGGGAAGATAACATATTAGACATCCTGGTCAGCAACAGGCGAGAACTTCCGACGCAGTAGAAAAGGGAACCTCCGGTAGTAAAGCCGTTATAGCACAGTTGAGCAGGATTCTATATTGCAATAGCGAGAAACGTAGGAATATATCTCCGCTTAACAAGAGCGACAAGAGTTCGGATTAGCTAATCGGCCAACGAAAAAATTACATATCTAGGACTGACATCAATGTACAAAATTCAAAAGAATTGTACAATACGCTTTTACAGCTGATATGTGTGGAACAAAGTTGCGAGGGATGGAAAATATACGTCGTTGTTCGACAGTGATTATAAAAAGCTGCAATGAAAGCAAAGAGAGCCCCATTGCAAATTTAAGCGTACGCGGAGTCTCGGAGACAAACAAAACATGAACGAAGCCAAAAGCAGCTTAAGGAGTGGCACTCATGAAGCGCTCAACGAACTCGAAAATAAGATTCCATCTTCCGACTTGACACAAAACCTTAATATGTTTTGGTCTTGCGATCGAAATCAGCAGTATAGATACTCCCGGATCATAGTGATATCGAAGCGGAGGATGACAGAGGGAAAGCCGTATTACCAGAAGTCTTTTCGTCAGAACTGTTTCACCGAGAAAGACTGCACTGTAGTTCCTCCTTTGACACGTCACACGAGTCTCGAAATGACACCTACCACAATAAGCGACTGTGGGATAGAAAAGCATCTGAAATCACTCAACAGAGAATAAGACACTAGACCTAGTGGGATACGAAACAACTTTCTCCTTTCCTATCAGCTTTGTATCGTTGGTCCTGGAGAAGCGGAGTATTTCTAGTGATTTTGCTTGTGTAAATATGCCTATAGTTTCCATAGAATGTAAACTGCTGTGTGTAATTATGTACTTACGCCCACTGAGTCACAGACAACTATCATTTCTCGGTGAAACTTGGACCGTACGTAGAAAGAATAGCTGCACTACAGCACATAAGGTAACAACAAGGAATACTCAGTGAGACGAATGTAAATGCCACTTATAGTCAAAGGCAATAACTACACTCAGGTGACCACGAATGGTCGAATGGTGAATGTGCCCTGGACTTTACAAAAGGCTGGACGAGCCTCTTAGCAGGGTGTGTGATCCCCACGGACGGTAACACATGTTCAGCAACGTGTTCCCGTTCTATAACTTTTGCTTTTATATCGATTGAGATGCGGAGTCCTAAACATGAAGTGACGGACGAATGCCATCCGAAAATACCCACATGGGAAGCAGTACAGTGTCACAATGACGTTGACCGGAGGCTGTACTGTGTTCAAATCTTTCGAGGTTAATTTGCCGCTACAACATTATGCCTCACCATACCACAAAATCTGGACTTCCAAAACGTTCATGTCCGACAATGTTCCTGGGTGAATTACGTATTCTCACCTCTCGCCAGATGAGGGAACGTCCAGAATCACTGGCTCTGCTCTCAAACGAGAAGAGTAAGCGACATGATTCGTCGTTTGTGCAATCCCTGCACACCTGGCGCCATCGCAGATCTCTGAACACGGTTCATTCGAAGGTGAACGTTACTATGACAACTTACTCCTTCCCCAAATCCGTCCTTTCAAGGAACAGCCGCTCCTGACCCCATTTCTGAGGATGACGATGCCTGACCGCATCGAAGAGGGCTGTGGAGCAGTTCTTGGAACGAGAGGATATCCGGAGAATAGACTGGTTCAGTTAGCAATAATTCCCACTACCGAGACCTCATCGAGCACGTGTGAGATACGTTGGGAAGACGTACTGCAGTACGACCACATGAACCAGAGACCATGCTGCCGTTGTGGTCCGCCCTGGTGGAGGAATGAAACACCCCACCACAAAAACTCCTTACAGACTTTGTGCCCAACATGGGAGCAAGTTGCAGAGCGTGCGTTGTCGTCCGTCCTGATTAAACGTGTCCCTCTTTTTGTAACGTCCAGGGGACCACCATACAGCAGGGTTACTTCGCTGTATTTATAGTCTTTCAATAAAGGTGTAATCTCTTTTCCTCTCATTTCGAATACTTTTAGTTACCGTTTGTGCTGTGCTGTGCTGTACGTGTTCCTTCTATGGACGGTTAAAGTTTCATTGAGAAATGTCGGTTGGCAGTGACTCATGGAGCGAAAGCTACTTTCGTTCTTACGTCTGGCCCTCCTCCGTATAAATGACATAGCGGATGGCGTCGGAAGATCCACGCGCCTCTTCGTTTACGGTGCTCGTAAAAGAAAAGTTGCAAAGGTAGCAAACTGTGTAGAGATGCAAGAAGACTTGCAGAAAATCTGCAATTGGTGCAGGGAGTTTTAAAAGACCTTCTTCACAAACAGATGTAACGTTTTGTGTGTAACAGGCAGAAAAATCCGTTATTGTATCCTCTTGCAGAACAATCACTGGAAGGAGTAACATTTACAAATGCCCAGAAGTGCGAGTACGGAGCGATTTTCGTGGAAAGACTTCATAAAACTGACTGGAGGTTAAACAGATGGCATACTAAAGTTAATTGCAAGAACAGTCATGAAATTGAGCTCATCAACAAAGGAAGTAGCTTACAAAACACTCGTTCGATCAGGCGATAGAAGAGCCGCCTGTTTCCCCACGGGTTCACACAGTGAGGGCGAAAACCATTCCGGAGATACTCAGGCAACTCCCGTCGCAGACGGTTCAAAGAAAGCATTCAGTAAAACGGTTGCTTTACTGGTAAAGTTAAAAGAGAGTACGTTCCTAAATTTATCAGCCAACAACATATCACTGTCACTTACGTGACCTCGCGAAAAGAACGTGAAGGCAAAATTAGACGGACTCGAGCACACCCAGAGAGTATTACCACCTATCGTTCTTCCCATGAACCATTTACGACTGGAACAGAACAAGGAAATGACAGTGGTACACAGTATACCCTCTGACACACGCCGTATGGTGGTTTGCGGGGTACAGATGTAGATGATACATTAATAATTTAGTTCCTGCCCGGCAAGCTGCTAAACGATGTGTGGCGGAGGGTAGTACTTTCCTGTTCCACTCGCGAATGGCACGGCTGAAAATGGCTGTCGTTAAGCCTCTGTATTAATTTTAATTTATCGAATTTTCTAGTCGAGATAATTTCGTGATATGTATAATATGGGGAAACTCATGTTGTCCATCTCTTCTGAGAGACTGCTCTCTCGAAATTTCAATAGTAAACATCTTCGTATATACAAACTTACAGCATGTTGGAGTAACCAGGATCAGCACTTCTGTTACTCGGTAGAAAGAAAAACCAGTCCAAGCTGCAAATATTTTATTTTTCATTCGATGTCTAGTTTCGAGCTGAAACTTCTTTTGAAATCTACATTACAAAGTTGGAAATGGCATTTCCAAAGATTTTAACAAATGTGGAATGTATATTTAAAGTTATCGGTATGCACAGTAAATGTGCATAACACTTTTTTTTATCTTCGGAAATGCCATTTTTGACTTTGTTACGTTGATATGAAAATGGGTCTCGGCTCCAAACTAGTGGCGGCCGGAGTGGTCGTGCGGTTCTAGGCGCTACAGTCTGGAACCGCGGGACCGCTACGGTCGCAGGTTCGAATCCTGCCTCGGGCATTGATGTGTGTGATGTCCTTAGGTTAGTTAGGTTTAAGTAGTTCTAAGTTCTAGCGGACTGATCACCACAGCAGTTAGTGCTCAGAGCCATTTGAACCATTTTGAACCCAAACTAGTCATCCAAAGAAAAATAAAACATTTCCAGCTTGGACTGATTTTTCGTTTTATTGAATCCTCTCCATGACGCACAACACCTGTCTTGCAAAAACTGCCTACGGAATTTGTTGAGCATCTCTGTAACGCTCTCGCGTTGAGGAAACGAACCCGTGACAAAGCGCTCCGCTGTTCCTTGGATCTTGTCTATCTCTTCTATCAATCCTACCTGCTAAGGACCCCACATTGGTGAATAATACTCATAACTCTCTCCAAGAAGTGCCTTGCAAGCCAATTCCGTTGTTGTTGAGTTACATCTCGTGAAGAATGCAGCTGCGGATTTCTTTTTCTCCTTATCCGCAATATGTTCCATTTATTTACGTTTGCCCATTTCGAAAATCGATACGGTGTTCCGGCGTTGTTACTTTAAACCACATCATCTGCAAACAGTCTTAAGGTTGCTTTCTTACAGACAACCGCGAACATTCTGAAGAACTTTCCATTTTTTCTATTAGATAATTTATCCATTTCTTTTCTTGCTGAGTCATCAGTCTTCTGACTGGATTGATGCGGCCCGCCACGAAGTTCCCTCCTGTGCCATCTCAGAGAAGTACCACTTTCAACCTACGTCATCAATTATTTGCTGGATATTTTCCAGTCTCTCTCTTCCCTACATTTTTTGGGCTCTACAGCTACCTCTAGTTTCATGGAAGTCATTCCATTATGTCTTAACAGATGTTCTGTCTCCCTATCCCTTCTCCTTGTCAGTTTTTTCTACATATTGCTTTCCTCCCCGATTCTGCGCAGAACCTCCTCTTTCCTTACCTCAACAGCCCACCTAATTTTCAACATTCATCTGCAGCAACACTTCTAAAATGCTTCGGTTCTCTCCTGCTCCAGTTTCCCCACTGTCAGTGTTTCCCTATAATAAAATTCTGTGTTCGAAACTTATGTTCTCAGATATTTAGTCCTCAAACCAAGACTTATGTTTCATGCTAGTAGACTTCTTTTGATGGGAAATGCCCGTTTTTCCATTGCTTGTTTCCAGTTCATGTCCTCCTTGCTCCGTCCTTTATTAGTTATTTAACTGCCTACATAATAAAATGGCGTAACTTCCACCAACTTCGTGACCATCGAGCCTGATGGTAACTTTCTCGCTCTTCTCATTTCTGCTACTTCTCATTACTTTCGTCTTTCTTCGATTTATTCTCAACCCATATTCTGTACTCAGTCTTAGCACTGATATATTGATATCCTCTCACCTTCTATTTAAATTCCACTCGTGAACCTTTTTATTTATTTCCGTCATTTCCTCTTCGATGTACAGACGAAATGAAGGGGCAAATGACTACGTCCCGTTTAAATCCGAATACTTGGTTCTTGGTCGTCCATTCTTACTATTCCCTCTTGGCTCTTGTATATATTGTGTATTACTCGTTCCGTCTCTCCCAATAGCATATCAATATTTTTCTCAGAATTCAGCCTCCAATGTCGCACCATTTTACATTGTGCAATGCTTTTTCCAGGTGGACAAATCCTACGAACGTGTCTTGATTTTTCTTTCATCTTGCTTCCATTATCAACCACAAGGTCTAAACTGCCTCCCTGGTGCCTTTACCTTTCCTAACGCCAGACTGATCGTCCTGTAACACATGCCTAGTTTTATTTTCCATTCTTCTGTATATTATCCTTGTCAGGACCTTGTACACATGAGCTGTTAGGCTGATGGTGCGATAATTCTGGCACTTGTCAGCTCTTGCCGAGTTTTGAATTGTGTGGATTATATTTTTCCGAAGTCTGACGGTATGTCGCCAAACTCATACATTCTACGCACCAACGTGAATAGCCGTTTATTTTCCACTTACCCCAATGATTTTAGAAATTCTGATGGAATGTTACCTAATACCCTTCTGCCTTATTCGAGATTGAGTGCACCGAATCTCTCAAAAATACTGATTCTTATACAGGATCCATAATCCCTCTTAAACTGACTCTTGTTTCTTCTTTAATCACCTCAGACAAATCTTTGCCCCATTGAGGACTTCAATGGACTCTTTCGACCTATCCGCTCTCTCCTCTGTATTTAAAAGTGGAATTCCCGTTGCACTCTTAATGTTACCACCCTTGCTTTTAGTTTCACCGAAGGGTAATTTGACTTTCCTGTATGCTGGGTCAGTCTTTTCTATTTTTCACATTTTTTAAGCAGCCATTTCTTCTTAGCTCCCTGCACTGCCTATTTGTTTCATCCCTCTGCGACTTGTATTTCTGTGTTCTTGATATTCCTAGAACATTTTTGTACTTCCTTCTTTCGTCGGTCAACTAAAGTTCTTCTTCTGTTACCCATGATTTCTTTGCAGTTACCTTCTTTGTACCTTTGTTTCAGTTTCAAACACCTGTGATTGCTCTTTTTAGAGATGTTCATTCCTGTTCAACTGTACTACGCACTGAGCTAGTCTTTATCGCTGTATCCATAACCTTAGAAAACTTCAAGCATACCTCGTCATTTCTTAGTACTTTCGATCCCACTTCTTTCGTATTGATTTTTCCTGACTAATCTCTCAAACGTCCGCTTGCTCTTCGTCACTACTACACTGTAATATGAGCGTATGTCTATTGGGTACGTCTTACAATCCGGTATGGATTTAGCAATCTCTGTATGGGCAAGATGTAATCGAACTGAAATCTTCCCGTATTACCCGGCATTTTCCAAGTATACCTCCACCTGTTGTAATTCTTGAACGGAGTATTCGCTATTACTAACTAAAATATATGACAAAACTGAATTCATCTACTCCTTCCCCTACATCTGCATTCCAGTCCACCCTGACTATCAAGCTTTCATATCGGTTTACTTACTGTATTAACATTTCAAGTCCTCATATACATTCTCTATCTCTTCATCTTCAGCTTGCGACGTCGGCGTGTATACCTGAACCATCGTTGTCGGTGTCGGTTTTCTGTCTATTCTGGTAAGAACAACCCTATCAATGAACTGTTCACAGTAGCACTCTCCCTTTCCTACCTTCCTACTCATAACGATTCCTGCTCCCATTAAACCATTTTCTGCTGCTGTTTATACTACCATATACTCATCTGACTAGAAATCCTTGCCTTCTTCCACTTCACTTCACTAACTCCTATTATATCGAGACGGAGCCTTTGCATTTCCCTCTTCGGATTTTCTAGCTTCCCTACCACGTTCAAGCTTCTGGGAGCCCACGCTTCGATCGTGGAACGTTACCCTTTCGTTGGTTACTGAATCTTTTTCGAATGGTGACCTCCACCTTGGCAGTCCACTTCTGGAGATCCAAATGGGGGTCTAGTCCGTAATCATTGGCCAATGGAGAGGTCATCATGACCCCTTTTCGATTACAAGCCACATGTCCAGTGAATATAAGTGAAGTGTCTTTAATGGACTGGCTTCCATTCCCTTCTGCATGTTTATGCCGTTCCGTCTTTGGAGGCAGTTTCCCACCCCAAGAACAAGAGAGTGCCCTGACCCTTTGTCGGCTTCTCCACCCTCTTTGTTGAGGTGGTTGGCTAAATGGGGGTGACATCTTATGCCGGAAGTCACCGTCATAAATTATATACACTGTAAAAAATAAAGGTCCGATCACTGTGCCATGAGATAATCCGAGAATTACCTTTAAAGCAGTCGATATAGTTCCGTCAAGTGCGACGTGTTGGGTTCTGTCTGCAAGGAAGTCTAGAATCCAGTCGCTGTACCGAAGATTAGTAATAAGTTATTTTAAATTAATCAGCATTTATTACTGGTCAATCAAGCATAAATTACCCACGGAAGGCGACGGAGTGAAACCTTTGCACGGCAGAACTACAGTAACCCCTGTGAATACGGCTTAAGTCTCGCTGCCCAATTCAAGCTTAAACCCTTCCGCCAGATGTTCAAGAATGAGTACAAATTAAACGGTATATTTAACAGATCCATATACTTGTGAGATTTCTGCTGTTACCAAGCTAAATTTCTGAACAATGACTTCCAGGTATGACGATCGCACAATATAGTTGAATCCTGTTGACTGAAATGACATACTTCATGAACTTAATGCTGGAGGCGCGTTAAATAGATTTACACGTGTGGTTCAAAACAGCAAATAGAAAAAGCTTGCCTTTATGTTCGTACTAAAACGTTGCAGGCTGAACTGCACAAACTGATGTAGGTGTTCATATTAACAATGGCAGCGCAACATTTTACCACAATTAAAGTTCTTAAAAACGCGGAACGGGAAAGTGGAAACATAATCGCCGCGTCGTCGAAATCGCGTCGTGCCTGAACGATAGCAGAGGCTGAGTCTGAGCAATAACAAAATCAACTTTCTTGTGGCGGCCAAATTTGCAACAGCTGGATACGAATTGCAGGTGCTTCTAAGCATAACGCCTGTTGCTTGCTGCACGTTACTATGGTTATTTAAGTTGTACAGAAAAATGCGTGTCCCCTTATTCACAATTCATTCTTAGTGGGTATCCTGAAATGTTGCACGATCGATACTTTTGTTTGCAAATTTAGATAATCGTTTGAACAAACTGGTTAGGTATAGATTTAAAAGAGTTCATTCAAATGTTTATAGTAAAACGGAAGGGTACTCACTGACGACTATCTAATCCTCTAATCATAGCATGTAAGGCTATCTAATCCTCTGTTTGTAACACAAACAACTTTCTCTCATGTTGCAAGCCTTGGGGTTTTACTAGTGGTCATTCTGTTTTCTAAATGTAGCCCCATAACTGTCTGCTTACATGTGCAGAGAATCTCTGTTTTCTGTAAGTGTTGCAAAATTTCTGAGTTTCCGTACTTTCGTTTTCTAATACGATCTCCTTTCTGGTGGATATCTGCGTCGTTTGTTATTTGAAGAATGTATTGAATTGTATGTTTTGAATGTTAGGTTTAGGTCTTGTCTTTTGAAAATGTTTGTTATTCTGTGTGAGAGTTTGTTCCTGCATGTCACTGTGTATCATCTTGGATCTTCTTCCTTGTTTTCATGTTTGCTTTGTATAGTTGTTGTGTGTGCTTGTTTGTGTTTGTTTTGTTGTGCTGTTGTGTGTGGCTGTGTATATATCGTTTTTAATGGCTGTCTTTTTTGTTCAGTTTTCTGACTAGATTACTGTTGCTACCACTGTTTGTTCTTATTTGTGTGGTGATGTCTAGTTCTTCCGGGTAGATGTTTCTGCTGAGCGGTCCTGTGTTGGGTCTACGAAACTTGTGCATGAGTGCTTATTATTTTTTAGAGTGTGTATGATCTGACGTTGGATTTATAATTTTGTGAGTCTTTTGTAGGTTCATATCTATCCTGACATTTTTGTGTCATAAACTAAAAAGTTTATTCCATTGTCATACTCTTTTCCTAGTGTAAATTTTATCGTTTTGTGTTCTGTGCTTACATCTTCATTCAGCTGGTCAGTTTCTGCTGGAGGCTCATCTATTAAACAAAGGATATCATTCATGTAACTGATCCAGTAACATATGTTGCAATTCGTAAGGAAAAAATCATATCATTGCATGCAATATTTTGAAAGTGGTGAAAGGTATAATGAGCGATGGGAAAAAATAACTAGGAACAGGTTAAAAGCGGATATTAATATTCCATTCAGAAGTTATGGGAAAGTTTCCAAGGACTGCATTCCATCGTCGGAATACTTGCCCACCATTTTATGTTCCACGTGAAGAAGGAGCTAGGCTAGGAATATTCACTCAGCTGGAAACTGGAAAAATGTTACTGTCAGCAATGGAAAGGCTTACAGATCTTGTATTACTCATATAAAAGTGTCGTATTCATACTTTACGTCTTCTTTTGTACGCATGCCTCTAGTGGGAAACACGTCAAATCATCCTGACCCGAAGTGTTTTGCTCTGATATCCACTACGAAAGGGCCTTGTCAGTGACGACGTCTTTGTAACTTTAAGGCGCGTCTGTGTTTGTTTACACAACCGTAGTAAAGATTCAATAATTCACGCCAAGCACAGAAATATATTTCATGGAAACAGTCACAATTTGGCAGTATATAGTCGTCCGAAATCACTGTCTTTCTTTTCTTTTGCTATCCTTATATTTATACGCAGTCCTAAACAACTAATTCCGGTAGGATACAAAATTTTACTGTTGTGACTGTCAGTGTTCAGTCTAATTACGTACGTTTCAAGTAACTGACTTAACGCATGGTCCACATGTTTTCCTGACTGCGATGAGCTGCACTTCACTAGTCAACATTAGTATTCATATGCCAAAACTGAAAAATTCATGATCAAGAATGCTTCACAATAATAATTTATATGGAAATAATAAATGCATTTGCTAACAATAATGTTCCATTTATTGTAAGTACTACTCAATTTTAACTATGTGGTTACAAGATTTTTTAATTTTTTCTTGTCTGTCCCTTTTTTTCTCTTCCCAAAGTCTCTTCATTCTTTGACTGTGTTTCTCTTTCCTTTATGCTGTCCATTTTTCCCTTTTTCTTCATTTATTTTACTTCAAAGTAAGAGTTCATAATTTAGTTCTGAATTTGACTATTTCATTTATCCTTTCCCCATTTGCTTTAGGTATTCTTCTATTTGTTGAAAGCAATCGCGTTTGACGATTGAGATGTTCACAGCATCAAAAATGCTGTTTGTGAGGATGCTGCTGTTGATTCTATGTATGTGTCCGTATAACGTCAGTAGCCGTTTTACGATAGTGTCTCTAAGTCTGCCTACATGTTCTTATAATTTATTGGTTGGATTCTCCGTAAAAACATCGTATATTACTCCCAAAATATTTCTGAGAATTTTATGTTCTATCTCTCAGTCTCTCTGATCAGACATTGAACGCTTCTAATGTTGGAGTGCTTCCGGTAACTGTGTTGTAGTTCCTGAGTTTGTTTTGTCTTGAAATGTTTCTTTTAATTTAGTGCGCCCATGTGAGTTTGTGCACTTTCTGAAATGTTTGTATTCCTTCTGCGTCAGATGGCTTGTTTGATCCTCTTATTTGTATATATTCCCCTAGATATTTGAATTTTTGCAGTCTGCTAACCTTATCGTGTTTTGTGCGCATTACTTGTGTGTTGCTTTTTCTTCCATGTATTGCCTCTACTCATACATTATGTGTAAATCTGTTAGGACATAGAGTTTCTGCAAGTATTCCAGAGCTTCTTTTGCTTCGTGCCTATTGTAGCTGAGTCTGCCGTGTAATCTGTGAATTCCAGACGTTTTATCAGTATTTTTTTGTACATGTTCTTCCTAACTGACGCCGTTTGACTTTTGTTTCCCATTGTTTGATAATCTTGTGCGGTTCTAGGAGCTTCAGTCTGAAACCGCGCGAC
Source organism: Schistocerca americana (assembly GCF_021461395.2). Taxonomy (NCBI): domain Eukaryota; kingdom Metazoa; phylum Arthropoda; class Insecta; order Orthoptera; family Acrididae; genus Schistocerca; species Schistocerca americana. The sequence continues at coordinate 67,852,838 of NC_060121.1, forward strand.
CGCTACGGTCGCAGGTTCGAATCCTGCCTCGGGCATGGATGTGTGTGATGTCCTTAGGTTAGTTAGGTTTCAGTAGTTCTAAGTTCTAGGGGACTGATGACCTCAGATGTGCTCAGAGCCATTTGAACCTTTTTTTTTTTTTTTTTTTGATAATCTTGTGCAAAACCAACTATAATAAAATATGGACCATCCTTTCACGGGATGCATTTCAGCATGGAAATACTTGTCCATTAATTTTCAATATGAAGCAGTAGATCTGTCAGAATGGTCGATTATCTGGAAATTGGAAAAAATCTTACTTTTTTCGATGGAAAACACTACAAGTCTATTAGTACACACATATTTCATCAGGAACGGTACACTGCCCGTAGTTGTTCTGGAAAATATTTAATAACGCTTACATTGTAATCAGCTTGTACGCATAGGCATATTTAATATAAAGAACTGTTCTTACGGGAAGAAAGAAGACAAGGTTTAAGTCACGTTTTATTGCAAACGCAAGAAAACGCTCACTGGTCTTGTCTTAAGAAAATTTGTTGACTTAGTCTGTATGCTACCTACAAGGTAAACGACATCATTGGCTACAAATAATTTAAACGTGTATCGAGATGTATAAAATTCCTTGATTGTAATTTGTTACAACATATAATTAAAAGACTCGTTTTGAAGTGTCCTCTAAGTGAATTTATGAATGGATTTGCAATGGAGCCATTAACTGGTATGTGTGTGGTGAAAATGCATCACTTCCTCCATTCTGAATACACTGCAGCTTTTTCGAAAACCGACATTTAGTGGTAACGCTGTTTCTGTTACAGTAAGCAGTACAGATTAAAGAGTACATCTTCTTTTCTATCCACTGTAGTTATCTCGAATGGTACTGAGGTGCCTTTCACAAATTATATTCTGAATGTGGTGCCCTTGAGAGTGTATTGTTCGGGTGCCCTAAGCTCTCTGTCTTTTATACGAGTCAAAGATAGTCTGCTTCTCTAGAGAGTCGTCGGCTTTCTTAAAGCCCACGAATATGATCACAGTATTAACCGTGTTTCCGACTTTTGGAAGTGTTCAGATAGTTAACATCTTTTTTCAATACATGATCTTACTTTTCTGATGTCTGCTTGGTAATCACCTAAGTGTAGCATCAACTTGTGGTTCCAGTCTGTTAAGTAAGGTCTTGATCATAGTTTCGTAAAGAAACGATGATAATGAGGTACGTTTGTAACTATTAAGAGTCTGTCTTGACGGACGCTTTGTGAGTCAACACACTTTTGCATTCCAGTAGGATTTTATCTGTAATCCAAATTCATAAGAGAATTTTACGATTGTTCTTATTGATGATTTGCTTTTTGAGTTTCCACATTTCGTTGATAGTGCCATCTTCTCCTGGGGCTCTGTTGCTTTTTAGATGTATTATAATATTCTCCAGTTCTGTCACTCTGTGATGTTTCGAATCTAGATTTGGTACTGTTTTCGTGAATTTTAATTTTTCTTTAGGCTTCCCGGCATTGAAGAATTTTTCAAAGAATTGTTTATTCAGAATTGAGCAGTTTTCTTCAGTATTTGTTTCCAGAAGTCTGCCTGTTCCTTCGAACTAGATATTTGGAGGGTAATAACTCTTTAAATTTTTGTAAATATTCTGTAGAAATTTACCACGTTGTTCATTTTTTTCTGAAATCGCCCACGATTTCACTTAGTCTACTCGACGTGTACCCTTTTCAATCTTCCAGTATCATTCGAAGATTATTTCTGGACTTTTTTGAAAAGCATGCCTTTTTTCTGTTCTTCTGTTACAGAATTCTTCGTTGAGTGGTCTCGTCATAAGTTGCGTTCCGCCATTTACGCTTGTGTTTCCTGGGATGATGACCTCAACATACTGATGGTGAACTTTCTTCCCGAGGTCTTTCGATTTTTCCGTTGTATTTTGATGAAATTGTTCAATGTATTTATCTTTGTTTAACTACACTTATTTTGGATCCAGTATTATAATTATGTTCTGTTTTGGGACTGGCCTAATTTTTGCTTGTAGCAAGTGACGATCGGACTCGGAGAATCTTTTACTTGAAATTTCTTCGAGGATTAAAATTGTGTGTCTGACCGAGGCTCGAACTCGAGACCTTTACCTTTCGTGGCACCCCGAGCACGGTCCCTGACCCATTCTCACAGCTTCACATCCGCCCGTACCTCGTCTCCTTACAGAAATTTTCCTTGCGAAACGTCCAAGACTAGCACTCCTGGAAGTAGGCATACTGCGGAGACATGGCTTATCTGCAACCTGCCGGATGTTTACAAAATAAAATTTTCACTCCACAGCGAAGTGTTCGTTGATTATGCATTGACGCAATTTTTATGGTAAAATTTTGATAATAATACATGAGATGATACTAATTTTATTTCCCTTCGAATAGTTGTAGCCTGAAGTCCCCAAATACAGCTTTAATATGTGTTTGTGATATTTTGTTTTCCTTCCACAGCTCCATAAGAGTCTCTGACTTGTTGCGATTTCTTTATGTTGTGATCATTCACCGATGCATGTGCGTTGATGGTCGCATATCTTTCGCTTCCTGATTTGTAGGCGATTCTGAAGCAACTTTGTGATATTGAAATGAACTACAGGATGTTGCCTTTGACTTGTTTACTGCAAATCCTGTGTCAAATATTGCTATTGTTTCCCTTCTGACATCATGTTGAGCTTCTTACTGTGCATGCTGGACGGACAGAGTGGAAAACGATTTTATTCATGGTTTAACTCTCGTAATACCAACAAACGAGGAGGGGGAGAGAAGGGGGGTAATTGATGCCCACCTCTGGAAATATTGCAGTTTGCTCAGTTGCGTTACATGTTAATTCGAAAAAAACGACATTTATTGGTTTAGTGCATTCTTCTATCAGATTCCATGTATATTATAAATTTTTCTGTTGAACTTAACCAAAAATTTATGTCATTAACCAGTGAATATTGTGTCCAATATTACAAGGGTTGTGGCCTTGCTTACATATCACTCATTCTTTGAAAACTATCCTGAGAGTGAAAGTCTACGACAATGAACTATATTGGCAATTTTAGTTGTTTTGTGTATTGGTCACGAATTCCGTAGTACACTTTCCTGAAAGGGAGTTGAATTGCTAAGAGAGTGTCAGAGAAGTGTTTCAGGTTCTTGACCCTATCTACACATCAGTAGCTCTTTATGAAGTATGCTGTTAACGTAAATCAACAACAGTTAATGTATTTTGCAATTTTTAATTTCTTCGGTTGGGGATAAAGTACCACGTTACCCCCATTGGTAACGCGCGTCGTGGAACATGTCTGGTATTGCAGCTGTTCAAAATTTTTTAATTTAATTTTTCAACTCTTGCTCATCGTACAATGTAGAAAGGTTTTTCTGCAGAACTGTGGTTGGGCTTTGGCCGGCGGGATCACACCGGCCTATTGTCCCGTTTTCACTAATGTGAGTGACCTGTAAAAGATGGAACATGAACTGTGTTCATTGATGAGTTTCCCAAGCTAATGCGCCATTTTCTTGGATTTCGTATTTGTATTTGGTGTTACGAGAAGATGAAGTTTAATTGATGCGCAACATTGAAAGACTACATGAAGCCGCACCGTTTATGTACGATGTGAGGAGGAAACGAGACGGTAAATGTGACTTCGTTGCATTAAACTCTTACCTTTATTTTCAGTTAAAAAGCCTTAAAGATAGTGTGATAATTGTGGTAAAAGGACTTATTTGCTGTGAAAGAAACAAAGTAATAATAAAAGTAAAGGAAATTTGTGTTAAACAGCAGCCTGAAATTAGTAGCGAAGTTGATTCTTAAAATGTAATGTCACCAGCCGTTATGTTTACCCCTGTGGAGTGTCTGGACTACATGTGACGTGGTGCCTCCTCTGCACAGATGTTTCCTCGTGTGAGGGAGTGGTTCTGCTGTCGCTCAGCAGCGCCAGGGGAGGCGGGGGAGGCGCGCGTGGGAGGCGCCGTCTCTCCAGCAGAAGACGCCTTGCAGGTGAGTCTCGTCGCGCTACATTGCTTCCCAGAGCAAAACTTAAATTGTCAGGGATGACGACAGTTCATTTGTTTTTCTCTCGATTCAGTCGGACTCTGCCGGAATGCACACAGTTTAATGTTACTGAAAGTACTGAAGTGTCCAAAAGAGTTCAACAACAAGCTACTTATGGCTTTAGCTGCGAGGAACAAGACCGACACGAAGGAAGCTGAATACAGGGAACGTCAGGGTAGAGCTGCAGGTAGTGATGTCGCAGTGTTACGTGACAGGGGAGCCTTGTGTATAGGACCTGGTGATGGAAGGCGCCAAGGCAGCTCGTCTGCTTGATTAACGGCATATCACTTGCTCTGGTGATGTATAAAAGGAGTCTTCCAGGCGTTGAGGATGCACTGAATGTCCTTGTGTTGTGAAGCGCCTTTTTTATCAGGAGCGGAGGCAATGTGACGAGGCTTCCCACTAGTTTGATGCGACCACAAAGAACAAAAGAACACTGTGCCCACCTCCTCGTCTTAGAATACCTTTTACAACCATCGTCCTGAATTATTTGCTGAACGCGTTACAAAATGTGCTTTCTTCAGAAGATTTGACTCTTTACGGCGCACTGTGGTTAAATGGAATTTATTCCCTGACATCCTGATAAATTTCAGTTCATGAAGTTCAAGATTGTAGTCCGCGGATTTTCATACACTCCTGTTTTCTCACAGGAGGAACTCATTATTTCTTATCTTACCAGTCTTCTGAATTTTAAGGCAAGTCTCTAACAGCACTTACCAAACGCTACTAACCTTTGTTTGATGTTAGCAGGCTTCTATTTACGGCGGTTCGCCGTCCTCAACTGTTGTAGTCTACTACTTGTAGCTTCCTTGCTTGACCATGCTGTGTTATTTTGTTTCCATACTAGGAGTATTCCTTCCCCCTCCACCTGATTGGTTACTTATTTAATTGCATTCCTCAGAAGGCCTATTCTCTGCCCATTAACCTGCTCAGTTCACTCTCTTTGTTTCGTAAACCTTGTTCCCATTCAAAGAGGATTGCAATCTCAGTGAATTTTACCATTCATATTTTTACCCTCCGAATTTTAATAGCACTGATGACCCTCTCTCTTAGTTTCTTCAACGCTTTTGATGTACCGCAATGACAGTAGGGAAAGAAAACTGCCTCCTGGTTTTACTACGCTTTTAATCATAACACATTTCTCTTAGTCTTCGATTCTAACACTTTCCACTCGGTTCTTGTAAATATTGTGTATTACCAGTCTTTTACGAAAGTTTCCATGTAGTTCCACATGCAAACAAGACTCGACAGCGTCAACTTAAAAAGTCGGACTGACCAACGATGACACGATAACTCGAATCGGCGAAAATTTCTATTTTAATCAAACAACATAGATGTAGACATTTGTCGAGGCTCTATAATGTGTGATTACCGTTACAGCACCGAATAGCAAACACACGTTGAGTATTACAGCGTCCCAATATTTCAACTAAATGTTCGCCGTCTACACTCGTACTTTCTTCTCCAACAGGTGCGAGCTTTGACACTGCACGAGTTTTTTGTTGTGTTGATGGAAAGCCGCCTGCATGAAGAGGAAGAGCGTGGTGCTGGAGGGGTCAGTACCACAGATTCCGTACTCTTGCGCTATAGCAGTGGTCTGGAGACAATTACTGCAAATGTCCTCCAGTCATTACATGTTAGCAGTGCAGACGGCATCTTGCAAATATACGAGGCTATTTTTTCCTGGCCCCTTTATTTAGCACAGTTGACGCAATGTAACCCTTGTCACTTATATTAAGTGTCTGACAAACATATGTGTTCATATATAAACACATATATTCATATATTCATACAGTTCATAACACATACCTTTCAATGACAAGGCAGCAACCTTAGCTTCCCGCTAATGCTTATATCCTTACCAAAGACATCAGCCTAGCACACCATAACTAGGTGGCGTTATTTCAAACTTTTTAATTTTTTTCTCCAGGACACTGGTGGCGCCTCGTCTGCCTGCTGGACTAGTGTGGACACCGAGCCGTCCCGCTCTTCAGAGATACCACACCACGCGTCGCGCCCGTGGCGTTGGCGCCCCCAACCCACGGGAGTGGGAAGAGAATCTGGACGCCACACGGTACGTCCCTAAAACAGTCGCCATTAGTGTACGAACGCAGAGTGCAGTTGTAGTAGAGGTATAGACTGAGAGGATGGCATGTTTTCAATTCTTAGTATGTACATGTAGTGAAAGATAAACAGTAGCAATGGCATCGTAGGGTGGAAGATGTCTAGGGATTGTTGAGTCTACCGAATCGATGACCTAGAATATATTGGGTTTCCATTACATAAGGTAACTGCTGTCTGCTAGTAACGTAGCTGCATTATCTGGAACTTCAACGTTTATTTGTAATACTTACGTTCCCGAGGGCTGCGAAACTAAGGTTCCACACACATTGACACACAGTCAGATGTTTTTCAGCAAAGAGGACAAGGCTCGTAATTCCTGCATGACCTGAACTGTATAGCATCATCAGCATGTATTAAATTGCGTTGCATTTCGCTTGCTCTGGCAACTGTCTCACACCTCGTTATGTGTATGCAGATTTTCCAACGCATCAGGAGCCTGTGCTGCTTGGGCGCCGGATACCAGGAGATGGAGGAGGACGTGCAAGAGGAGGAGCAGTGCCGTGCTGCGGTCCCAGACACTCTGCAGGTGAGGCGTCCCTTGTTACGTCACTAATGACAGGGCAAACGGAACAGTGGCAACTGGCGGCAACCTGACTGCATGAAACATCTTCACAGGCTACTAAAGTCTATCACGTTTTCATTGAATTCCAATAAGGCTTTCCTCTTGGCTTTACAAATAATACGACTGTAGTGACTTCTCTCCTCCAAAGTGTTCTAATCGCAACATTTTGTATTCACATATGAAATGTTGGGTGTAAGTACCGATCAGCCAACCCAAATCTCTAATTTGCGTTTGTGTCCTGACCCACTTTGTGTGTGGCGGAGAGTTCTTCTGGTAGCATTGTCGCTTCACCCATTTCTGTGCTGCTTTGCCGATGTAGTGTGGGTGGAGTGAATGTCTGTTGTTAACCTCTGAATCAGCTATATTTTCTCTGACTTTTTCGCCGTTCTCATTTGTCCGGCATGAGCGGCAGGAAACCAAGGAGAAAGTACTCAATATGTCAAAGATCTTATTAATTTTGCAGCAAAAGATAGTGGCACCGTCTGTTTAAACGCAATTCCGTAAGATGAAGCTTTTACTGAGTAATCAGAGACTTAACGTTCGTATTGTAATTACGTTTTTAGTTTACATTCACTGCTGACAATCACAAGCGGTAAATCTTCAGTATACAACAGAACCCAGAGTGTGGTGCATGGTAGAGTGACCTTCCTAACAACGTTATCGAATATCTGTGAAAATTCATTCTTGTGCTGAGTGGTGAAACCTGACTGTGTAGCCACCTCTGTCTCCTGCTAGTCTATTGTTCTGATGTTCTCTTTGTGATGCAGACGACGGCAGCAGTATTATGTCGTTAACTCCTACTCAGATACAGGATCTCTAAATTTACGCAACAAAGTTTCAGACGTGCGTAGTCTTTCATCCAAAGAGTCCCATTAAATTTAGGTGTGCATTTCTGTTTCTTTTGGTATGGGCTAAACCGACCTGTTCCTATCGTAGGAGTACGCTTCTGAATTCGTTCTATGCGAACAGTGCGACCTACTTCATGAGAACTCCTTTCATGCAAGAGCAATACCCTAGAATTGTTACATCGAATGACTTTCATGCAATTTACCTGATACATGCAGTGTATTTTCCCAGAACCGTTCCAAGAAGGCTTTGACTTCCATTTGCGTTTGTTAATACTGATTTATGTATTTGTCCCACTCTGTATTGGTTCTTATAATTACCTCTAAATTCTTATTTGAGGAGACTTGTCTAGTCGGAACGATTGAGAGGTACTTCTCTTGTTTATAGAAATGATGTATTTACGTTCATTTAGAGAGTGCTGCCATTAATACACCTAGAGGAAATTACTTGTAATTCTCATCACATTCCCGTAATTTCATCATATGGCAACAAGTCCTTGTAGATATCGGATACTACCGATAGCAGTAGATAATTCGATTAAGTATACTGAGAACATTACAGGTGCTATTACGTCTGCTTGGTGGTCAACCTATGTCAGTGGTCAACCAATGTCAGTTTCCTTTGCGCGCAACATTCTCTACCTAGTATTAAGTACCTGAATCTAGTAGTGAACTATTTAGCGAGTGAAAGACGTGTCTGCAAAACACTCCGCATGACCGTCTTGATAGTCGACCATGTAGTACAGTGTCTAACAGCCACTAGCGCCAGTGAGCTGACCACACGAATGTCTGTGACTGCGAAGTCGACCATCCTGTGCTCTCGATTATTTGAAAATCAGAAGAGCATGGTTAGGACCTTCACGCTAACTGACAGCACTTGGAATTAAGGTATTTTCCTGCCAGTTACTTTGAAACAATCGATTGCAGTACGCAGACTACTGTTTGGTGGCGAAATTCTCAAGCTTCTTTATTCCGCCTGCATAACGCTGGAGAGCCCCTACCCCCCACCCCTGTGGCTCTCACCGTCGAAGCGTCCAGCACTTCTGAGCCGCCGACTCGCACGACACATCTGCGCGGGCGTCGACGTTCTCGTCGTCAGCGGCGAACTGGACACGTGGTGGCTCGACTGAGAAGTCGCCGCCATTGCCAACTGTTTTTGCGACTTCTGTTCTAATAACTATACAGATTGTTGTTGAACTGAAAGAAGCATAAGGGGGTAAGGGGAATACTGCCTTACTATTTAATAAAGTGTGATGCAGATTTAATACCGTCTTTTACATATTAGTTATTAACTCAGTTATTTACGCGAGCATCAAGTGTTTAACACGTCTGCTGGATATTGGTATTGATGCGTGAGACCACTATTGGATCTGGTTGGATGTTGTGCATGAAGAACGAAGTACCACAACGGGCTCGTGTTCATTGTTGTAGAAAATCTCCAAAAAGTTCGATCCAGGAAATGCAGGTCCGGAAACATCCTCATAAGAGCTAATGGTGCTTGATATATTGTAATTGTTTAGCACGAACCATTAATGAAATCTGGAAAAACAACAGCCTATCTCTCATTAGTCATCATAACATAATGTCACGGAGCACATCTAGGAAATCATTATGTGACACACAAATACATAGAACCTAAAGTCTGACGACCACAACCATTTGTACGCACTGTATTGCTATTTTACACAAACAAAACGAGATGCGGAACAGAATTACGATTCTAACACCAGAGACTGAACATTGTAAGTACCAAAATCTCACAGAGTATGTTCTATAGCTTGATAGCGTTAGTTACTTGGTCTTAAAACAATTTTGTGACACCAATAGCTGTCAGTGTGTGGGTCTAATAAGTTTCAGCAAAAATTGTAACAACTCATCCTACCGCAAGAACTGTTGGAACCTATGTCACAGCAAAAATTGTAGCAACCTATGTCAAAGTAAACGAACTGCCTATTGATAATGCAAAATCTTAACACTACATACATTTGACACATATACACCTTAGCAGAAAGTAACAATTTGCCAGCGTCTCTGCTTTACAGTGAAACCATTTTCCTGTGTAAAAGTTGGTAGGGTAATTATTTCGCAGTATAAACATTTTCCTGTGTAAATGTTATCCAGTGTAAATATCTACTAATGGTGTTACCACATGCAGTTAAAGTCAGTGAACCACACATGACATTACGTCATCACTCTTAAAGGCTACATGACTAGCAATCACCAGATTAGCGATCTGATCTGAGCATGTGATATCAGGAATCTGCGTGTTTTGCTTGTTGAAACAGGTCTTGAGGAAAAGGTTACCCTGGAGATGCTTTTACCAAAATTGGTAAGTTTGAAAAGCAATTACACTGGAAATCGATTACACTGGGAAACAGTGCCACTGAAAACGGTCATACTGGTTACTTGTTACACTGGAAAATGGTTACATTAGATGAGTCTTACATTGGAAAATTGTTGCAATGGAAAGTACATACACTACATAACAGTTGCATTGTAAATGATTTTACTTGAAAAAGGTTACACTGGAAATGGTTACATTGGAAAATGATTGCAATGGAATCAGTTACACTAGAAAATGGCCGGCCGGGGTGACCGAGCGGTTCTAGGCGCTACAGTCCGGATCCGCGGGACTGCTACGGTCGCAGGTTCGAATCCTGCATCAGGCATGGATGTGTGTGATGTCCGTAGGTTAGTTAAGTTTAAGTAGCTCTAAGTTCTAGGGGACTGATGACTTCAGAAGTTATGTCTTATAGTGCACAGAGCCATTTGAACTGGAAAATGTTTACACTGGAAAGAATATACAATGGAAAATGTTTATGCTGAAAAATAGGTACAATGAAAATAGTTACACTGAAAACAGTTCCATTAGGAAATAGTTCCACTACAAAATGGTTACATTGGATAATGATTTCACTGGAAAATGGTTGTGCTGGAAAATTGTTGCATTGGAAAATGGTTCCACTGGAGAATAATTGCAGAGGTATGTAGTTATACTGAAAAAACTTAGCACTTGAATACTGTTACCCTGAAATACAGTTTCCCTGGAGAAAAGTTACACTGGAAAGTAGTTAAACTGGAAGTTGTTCAACAAGGCTAAGGCAATATTGGAAATGAGGGAAAATCATTTCACTGGAAAAGGTAACGTGGAATAAATTGAGACTGGAAAATGTTACCCTGGAAGTGGGTACAAGGGAAAATGTGACTTTTAGTAGTACCCAAACTGGAAAACTGTTACACTGAAACACATATACAGCAGAATGGCTTTGCTGAAAAAGTCTACCTCAGCACTCAGTTACACTGGAAAACGGGTACACCGGCAAATGCTTACACTTTGAGATAGTTACGCTGGAAATTTGTTAGACCAGGAAACAGTTACACTAGAAACTGATACACTGGAGAGCAATGGAATATAGAGTGGAAGACAGTTACAATGGAGAACACATACAATGCAAAACGGTTACATTGCAAATGGTTACACTGGAAATTGTAACTGTGAAAAGAGTTACACTGGCAATGGCTACAAAGGAGAGAGGTCGACTGGAAGATGACTGCATTGGAAATTGTTATACTGAGAAAATGCTTAGGTTACGTTACACCAGGAAATGGTTAATGAGGAGGTGGTTGCACTGGAAAAAGTTTAGACTGGGTGTTGTTACAAGGTAAAAGGTAACATCAGAGTCAGTCACATTGGAAAATGGTTACTTTGAAACGGATACAGTTCAAAATGGCTATGCTGGAGAATGGTTACACTGAAAATGGTAAAACTGGAGAATGATTACACCGCAAAAGATATCCTGGAAAATGGCAACACTGGAAAATTGTTGCATCATCAAATAGTTACACAGACAACCGTTACGTTAGAAAAATGTTCTCAATGGAAAACACTCTTACCACTAAGGAATAAAAAAATGTCACACTGATACTGGCGCACATGTGCTGTTAGATGTTTGATAAATATTAAGATTAGTTGTCTGCATAATCAGGTGACACCGATTCCGATGATTCAGAGAGATGGCAGGAAATTTGGACCAAGCACAGTAACATGATGTTCTACGTGATGACATTAGTAAGTCAGTATGGTTGCAGGAAGGATGAGTGTTGTAATATCTGCAGCTTGGTCCCTACTGATCTACAGATTTAGAGTTCTATCCTCCTCGGTCTTCTTAATGTGAGTCCTGCCTACGGGTAATCTATGAATCTTGCTTAGCACTTCTCTGTCATGTAGTTTTTCACTGCGCTGAAAAGTGCACCCTATATTAAACATTTCCAAGAATTGATGCTGACGCTATTAAGTGAAACAGTATATATGCAGAAGATTAAAACTAAAGTTTTTCATTCCTTGTAGAGACTCTTTTGAGTGAAATACTAAACCAAATGATGACTGGATTCAGACAGTACGAGAAACATTTGGAAAGAACAATGAGACTAACCCGCGTTTAATAGAGATGAAGTCGCTGGCGGGCTGTGAATTTCCTTTCCTAGGGTCTCGATTATTGGGTCCTTGCCCACGCTTCTCCAAATTGAGTGGATTTAAGGAAATTTATTGTTTAGTGGACTAACGAAGGAATTCGCTTCCCAACGGTATGTGGACAACAGCCCTACAAACGAGTTGCGCCAGGTGACAGACTATAGAAAAAGCTTACGAATCTGCAACATCACTCGTCGAGTCTATGGTGTGTGTTCAGCTGCGCGTCCCAGATGCTTCCTAAACCTATATTGCAGGCTGACGGTAAGTGCCCAGTCCTTAGAAGCGTTACTCATTCGGATCGAAGTCGGCATGGTGTCTGTTGTATTAAATCCTGTTGTTATTTTTGTGTTTCAGCGTCAATGTGAAGGTCCAAGGATTACAGTAAACCAGCATTGGCGAATCGGAAACTACTACTGAACTCCCAGAAAAGGTTCCAAACAGAGACCGTTAGAAGTTTCTCTCACCTGAACAGAAGTCGGCATGGTAATTGTTGTATTCAATGCCTTTGCTACTGAATTCCTAGGAAAGGTTCCAAACACAGAGCTTTTCAAGCGTTACTGAGCTGGACAGATGAAGGCATGGTGATTTTTGAATTCAATCGAAATGCAATTTCCGAGTTTCATTGTCAATGTGAAGGCCCAAAGGTTGCAGTGGTGCATCGAAAACTACTACTGAACTCCCAGGAAAGGTTATAATCACAGAGCCTTTTGAAGCGTTACTCACCTCGACAGAAATCGGCATGGTACCTGTTGAATTCAATGCCTTTGCTATTTCTGTATTTAATCGTCAATGTGAAGGTGCTGGGATTACAGTTAAACTGCATTAGTGAATCGGAAACTACTACTGATCTCACAGGAGAGGATCCAACACAGACCGTTTGAAGCATTACTCACCTGGACATAAGTAGGCATGGTGCCTGTTGTATTCAATCCCTATGCAATTTCTGTGTTTCAACCGTCAGTGTGAGTGTCCAAGCGTTACAGTAAACCTGCAGGAGTGCATCGAAAACTACTACTCAACTCCCAAAAAGGATTTCGTACACCGATCTTTTATGCGTTACTCACCTTGACAGAAGTTGGTATGGTATATGTTGTATTCAATTCCGACACTATTTCTTTGTTTCATCGTCAATGTGAAGGTGGAAGGTTTACAGTAGAGCTGCAAGGGTGCATCAGAAAATATTACTCAACTCCTAGGAAAGGCTCCAAGCCCAGTCCTTTCGAAGCGTTACTCACTCGCACCGAAGTCGGCGTGGTGTCTGTTGTATTCAATCCCGAAGCAATTTCTGTGCTTTATCGTCAATGAGAAGTTAAAAGGGTTGCAGCAGAACCAGCAGTGGTGCACAGAAAACTACTACTCCACTCCCTGGAAAGGTAACAAACACAGACCGTTTGAAGCGTTACTCACTTGGACAGAAGACGGCACGGTACCTGTTGTATTCAAATTCAATACAATTTCTGTGTTTCATCGTCAATGTGAAGGCCCAAATTTTACAGTATTCCTGCAAGTGTGCATTGGAAACTACTACTGAACTCCTAGGAAAGGCTCCAATAAATGTCCTTTCGAAGAGTTACTCACTCGGACGAAATTAGCATGATGGCTGTAGTTTTCAATCCCGTTCCTATTTCTCTGTTTCATCTTCAATCTGTAGGTCCAATGGTTAGAGTAAAGCTGCAGTCATTCATCGAAAACTACTACTGAACTCCCAGGAAAAATTCCAAATGCTGATCTTTTGAAGCGTTACTCACCTGGAAAGAAGTCGGCATAGTGCCTGTTGTATTCAATTGCGATGCAATTTCTGTGTTTCATCGTAAATGTGAATGTCCAAGGATTACAGTATACCTGAAAAGGGGCATCGGAAATTATTACTGAACTCCCTGGAAAGGCTTTTAAACACTGACTGTTTGAAGCGTTACTCACCTCGACAGATGTCCTAACACAGACGGTTTGAAGCGTTGCACTTTCTGTACTTCATCGTTAATGTGAAGCTCCAAGGACTACAGTAAATCCGCATTAGTTAGTGAATCGGAAACAACTACTGAACTCCAAGGAACGGTTACAAAAAATGACCGCTTGAAGCGTTACTCACCTAAACAGAAGTCGCCATGGTGCTTGTTGTATTCAATCCCGATGGAATTTCCGTGTTTCGTGATCAATGAGAGGATCCAAGGGCTACAGTAAACTTGCAGTGGTTCATCGGAAACTCCTACTGAACACCAAGGAAAGGATCCAAACACGGACCGTATGAAGCGATACTCACCTGAACAGAAGTCGGCATGGTGCCTGTTGAATTCAATTCCGATGCAATATCTGTGCTTCATCGTCAAAGTGAAGGTCCATTGTTTACAGTAAATTTGCAAGGGTGCATCGTAAACTACTACTGAACTCCCAGGAAAGGTTCCTAACAAAGTCTATTTGAAGCGTTACTCACCTGGACAGAAGTTGGCATGGTGGCCGTTGTATTCTATTCTAATGCAAAATCTATGTTTCATCGTGAATGTGATGGTAAAAGGTTTACGGTAGACCTGCGAGTGTGCATCGGAGACTACTACTGAACCCCCCAGGAAGTGTTCAAATTACTGACCATTTGAAGCGTTCCTCATATGGACAGAAAACAGCATGGTGCCTGTTGTATTCAATCACGATGCAATTTCTGTGTTTCATCGTCAACGTGAACGTCCAAGGGTTGCAGTAAACCTGCGTTAGTACATCGGAAACTACTAGTTAACTCCCAGGAAAGGTCCCAAACGCTGACCGTTTGAAGCGTTACTTACCTGGACAGAAGTCGGCATGGTGCATGTTGAATTCAATCCCTATGGTATTTCTGTGTTTCATCGTCAATGTGAATGTCCATGGGTTGAAGGAAACCTGCAGTGGTTCAATGGAAACTACTACTGAACTCCAAGGAAAAGTTCCAAACACTAACCGTTTGAAGCGTTCCTCACCTGGAGAGAAGTCGGCATGGTGGCTGTTGAACTCAATCCTGTTGCTATTTCTGTGCTTCATCGTTAATGTGAAGGTAAAACGAATCCACTATACGCGCATTAATAACTCGGAAACTACTACTGATCTCCAAGGAAGGGGTGCAATGATGCCTGTTGTATTCGATCGCGATGCAATTTCTGTAATTCATCGTCCATGAGAAGATGCAAGGGTTACGGTAAACCTGCAGTGGTTCATCAGAAACTCCTACTGAAAACCATGGAAAGGTTCCAATGACACACCGTTTTAAGCGTAACTCAACTGGACAGAAGTCAGCATGGTGCCTGTTGTATTCAATCCACTTGCTATTTCTGCCTAGCATCGTCAATGGGAAAGTCCAACGGTTACATTAAACCTGCAGTGGTTCATCGGAAACTATTACTGAACTCATACGAACGGTTCCAAACACAGACCGCTTCAAGTATTACTCACTTGGACCGAAGTCGGCTTCGTGCCTGTTGTATTCAATTCTGATACAATAACAGTGTTGCATCGTCAATGTGAAGGTCCAAGGGTTACAGTGAACCTGTAGTGGTTCATCGGAAACCACTACTGAACTCCCAGGAAATGTTCCAGGCACAGACCGTTTAAAGCGTTACTATCATGGACAGAAGAGTGCATGGTGTTACGTCGTGAATCACAATAGAGCAGCGATTAGCAGTCCAACAACACTTTATTCCATAGTCACAGAACATACAATATAACAAGTCAAAGATACATTGTCCTAAGAGTAAACAAACAGTCTCTCACTTGCGAGAAGTACATCACTCTGTGACATCCTCCCCACCCTGGTCGACCTCCAAAGGTACGGCCAGCTGCACAGGACGACTAATGATGTGACCTTCTGGTGTCCGGAGTATTATCGTCCTTACCCTGCCGTCTCTTCCTGGTAGTACCTTTTCTATCCTGGCCTTCTTCCACATATGTCGCGGACGAAGGTCCTCTTGGATCAGCACGATGTCGCCAGGGCGAAAGGGGATGACTCGTCCGGATGGGCGTTTAACTTCATGGTAGTTCCGGAGCTCCAATAGGTATTCTTTAACCCAACGGTTCCAAAAACTGTCACAGAGTTGCTGTCTCAGTCGGAATTCCTTTGTTAAATTCGTGCTCGCTGAAGGCTCTGGTCCCGTCGGAATAGTCGTAAGTTTTTCTCCCGTCAGAAAATGGGATGGTGTGAGTGCATCACAATCATCTCCTGGTGTGATGGGCCTGGAGTTCACCGCGGCTTCAATACTGATCAAGGTGGTGTTCAGTTGTTCCTCAGTGAGCTTTGCGAGTCCCAATACCTTCCGTAGGCAACGCTTTATAGTGCCCACCATTCTTTCCCACCATCCTCCCCACCAAGCCGCACGGGAGACAATGAATTTCCAAGTAATACCGTGGTGGGCGAGGAACTGATAAGATTTTGTGGTAGTTAATGCCTTCCAAAGTTGGGCTAGTTCCATATTCGTGGCGTGGAATGTTTTCGCGTTATCTGTATATATCGTGTGGGGTAGTCCGCGTCTTCCGGCGAATCGCTGAAGTGCCATAAGAAACTTGTCCGTTGACAAGTCTGTACAGAGTTCGAGGTGGACAGCTCGTGTGGTAGCACATGTGAAAGGAGTGATATATGACTTGTGCGTTTCCTTCCCCATTTTGATGAATAGTGGGCCAGCAAAGTCTATTCCGGTTACAGCAAATGGTTTGGCAGGTGAAACTCGTTCAGGTGGCAGCGGTGCTTCGATCTGTTGCCCTCGTGGATTCTTCAAGATCTTGCATGCGAGGCATGAGTATAGGATTCTTTTGATTGCCTGACGAGCTCTAAGAATCCAAAATTCGGTTCGCAGTTCGGATAGTACAGAACGAACACCAAAGTGATGAAGGCGGATGTGTGTCTCTCGAATAACCAATTGTGTGAAGTGGTGGGAACCGTCAAGGAGTACAGGATGTTTTTGTTCCCTATTTAGGCTAGTGCACTGCAGTCGACCTCCTAGACGTATCATTCCATCTTCTAGGAAAGGATTGTATCGTGCGATTTTTGACTCTCTTGGCAGTGGTAAGTTATTCTGAAGTGCATGTAATTCGTTGGGGAAGGAATCTCTCTGGCCCACTCGAATCCAATACATTTTGGCAGCTGATAATTCGGTGGCTGTAAGTTCTCCTGAAGATTTATTCTTCTGACGAATGTTGTGTAGGAAACGGAGAGTCCATGCTGTGATACGAATGAGCTTCCAGTACGAGCTGAATTTAAGTAAGTTCAAAAGGCCGGTTGACGTAGATATCGACAAAACTTGGCTCTGGGTTTTCTTCCTCTTTTCTTCGGGAGGAAGTCGTACCATCGTTGGAGTATCGTTGTTTGGCCAGCATTCAGGAGGGCGTGTAAGCCAAGGCGGCCCATGCCACCAAATATCCAGAGAATTCATTTGTTAGCCGAGGAGTCGACGTGAGAGGTGGTCAGCAGGATTGTCTGGTCCTGGGCAGTGTTTCCATTGTGTGAGTTTGTACCTCAGTTACACGATTACAAACGAAGGTCTTCCATCTGTTGGGATCACAGCGAATCCAACTTAGTGTTATTGTAGAATCCGTCCACAGTATCGCACGGGCAATTTTAAAGTCTGTTGCGCGGCAAAAGTAACACAATAGTCTGGTCCCAACTACTGCCGCTAAAAGTTCGAGTCGAGGCAATGTCACCTTCTTAATAGGTGCAAGTCTGTTCTTGCTACAGACTAAATGGGTTACGACGTCATCATCTAAGACAGTACGAATGTACAAAGCTGCTCCATATGCCTTTTCCGAGGCGTCACAGAATACGTGCAGGTGAGAGTCTCTTCCATGAGCTGTAGCTATCCATCTAGGGACACGTATATGTGACAATGAAGGTAAGCTAGATATCCAAGCGCGCCATCGTGCCCCTAAGTCCCAGGGCATAAGTTCATCCCAGCCAATTCCTCGGCACCATGTGTCCTGGAATAGCAATTTCCCAACAAGAGAAACTGGGGAAAACAGTCCGAGTGGGTCGTAGAATTTAGCCGTACATTGTAAAAGGAGTCGTTTGGTCGCTGGCTCTTCTGACGACCTTCTAATGTTTTCGCTAGGATCGATACAGAAGTAGTCACCTGCGGTGTTCCAGTCTACACCTAAAACTTGAGTCTGGGTGTGGAGTTCTCGCCCTTCTGCCCTCCAGATAGTGTGGAGTTGTTCACAGTTGGTAGCCCATTTTGATAAGGGGAGACTGATCAATTTCATTAGGGTTACAAGTTCATAGTATATAGTTATCACCAAATTATCACCTTCTACTGAGATCACAAAGTCGTCCATGTATGCAGTCTTGTTTATAAGTGGCGCTACGGTGGGAAATGCTGTCATACACTTGTCGGCAAGTTCTCTTAGTGTTGCAGAAAGTAAAAATGGGCTGCAGGTCAGGCCGAATGGGAGTCTGTTAAAACGGTATTCTGTTAGTTCGTCCGTCGTTTGAAGATTTCCTGTTTGATCCTGGCTAATCTTGAACCAGAAAAATCTGCCCAAGTCTTTGTCCTTTTCGCTCAAGGTTAATTGAAGAAAAGCTTGTGTAATGCCCGCGACGATAGCCGTAGAATATAATCTGAAACGCAGTAAAATTTCCAGAATCTCTGGTAATAGGTTCGGTCCTGCTTCTAATACCTCATTCGGAGAAGGTGCATTGTTTTCGTGAGATGAGGCGTCAAAGACTATTCTCCACTTAGTGGTTCCGTATTTCTCCTTCCTCACTGCATGATGAGGGAGATAAAATAGCTCCTTTCCTGAGAGTGGGGTGGGAGCGACCTCTACTTGTCCCTTCGTAATGTAGTCTAGCATAAGATCGAAATACATTTGCTTAAATGTCTCTTGACGTTGAAATCTTTCCCTGAGGTGCTTGAATCGTTTTTCCGCGATAGGTCTGTTACTCGAAAGCACTTTATGTTGCATTTTGGGAAGTGTAACGACTGCTCGATGATCCTTTATAGAGAAAGATGCTCTAAACTCTTCAAGAAGTCTCGTATCCTTGTTGTTCACAGGTAGATCCTGATCGGCAGTAATCCCTATAGTTTCCAAGTCCCAAAAGCGTCTGAAATCATTGTCAGAGTGCAGAGGAGATCGGTCAGTCTGAGCAAAATTTACCACGGTTGCATGCACACAGGCTTGTGACTTGTTACCACTAAGTATCCAGCCAAACAGAGAAGGAACTAACACTAAGGTTTCAGAGATGCGTATGGGCGAATTGTGCTTCACTATCTTCCAATAAAAATCGCCTCCTACAAGAATCTCCACGGGAAGATCTTCTGTTGAATCGGTTTTCGGATCTGCTAGCGTAATCTCACGGGCATCTGGTAAACTCTTTATATGTTGTGGAACTGAAGGCTGGTGAGAAATAACGTGAGTACTTTCGAAGGCAGTAAGTGGCACTGAAGAATTCTGCCAAAGCCCCTTCATACTAAACTGAACAAGCCTGCGGTGGCGTGGGCGTGTAGGGTTTGATTCAAAGGAACGAACAGTTAGTTCTTGTCGATCTATCGTTTCCAGTTTGAGATCATCAATCAGCGATTTTGCTATGAAGCTGGACTGACTGCCTGCATCCAGTAGACATCGCGTTGTCCTGCTCAATCCTGTAGGTCCTGAGACGCATACTTGGGCTGTCTGAAGGTACGTGTAACCGTGGGGAGCGACAGATACCTTTCCAACGGAAGTAAAGTTTGTCTGACCCGCAGGACCCCTAATATCCTTTCGTTCCTCACAAATGGACTTATGATGCAGTCTTTTACAGTTAACACACCGAGCCTTTTCCTTCTTTTTGCAATTTGACACCTTGTGCCCACGTTGAAGACAAAGAAAGCATCTGTTTGCTAGTTTCAATTTATCTATTCGATCATTAACGCGTACGATCTTCTTACAGTCTTGCGCCCAATGACCGTCAGATTCACAAAAGACGCAGAATGGTTCCTTTACGCTGGTATCCTTCGGAGTCGATCTTTTAGATTTCGCGTGTACGTGAAGTGTGGACGCTGTGGGAAGGTTATTAGAAGTGCTTGAAAATTCACCGCGTATCTTCTGCGTGGTAAGCGCCCCGTCGACTTCCTCGTTCAGAAACTCCATCAGTTGCAAAATGTCCCCTTCGGATATTCCTGTACGCTTAGCGTGAATTATCCAGCGGTGGCATATATCATCCGGAAAAGCGCGTAAAATTTTCGGCGCAAGGACACGGCCGTATCCGTTCACGTCTTCCCCAAGTGCCCGGAGAGCTTGAATACGTCGCTGGCATTCAATGAATGTTGAATTAAGTTCCTCTGGGGTGGACAGCTTAATTGGTTTTATGGCTTCGAGATAATCTAAGTGGGCTTGAATTATTCGATCCTTGTTGCCATAACGCGCTCGGAGAATCCTCTTCGTTTCTGCGTACGTCTCGGCCGTCACCGCAATATCGTCCACTAAATGCTTTGGTTCTCCCGAGAGATAGCCGCGAAGAAAAATGTGTTTATTGATTGTAGTTACCGTCGGATCTTTGTCAACCGACTGCTCAAACTGCTCCCAGAATCGCGCCCATGTCTCAATATCGCCTGAAACAGGCTCAAGTTTGATCGGCGGAAGTTTTACTGAAGCTGTGGGAACACTCATTGTTACAGATTGTGCCGGCGGATCGTCGGGAATCTTTATGTCTGCTACCGATTTCGCAAGCTGTTTCTCTATTTCGTGAGACAATCGGGAAATTGTGAGTCTCGCGGTGTCTATATAATCTTCGCATTTAGGAACATCTTCTTCGTATTCGCCATCGTCTAACAACTCGTGAATATCCTCATCTAATTTAACGAGGCGGTCCAGAACGCTTCCCAATCTGTCATTGTAATATTTATAATCCGCGATTTCCGATGTGTCGGGCAACCTTGCAACTTCCGCCACGAGTCGCGTAATGTTTGCTCTTTCTCTCATACGTTTTCTTTTTAGAGAGTGTAATTGCGCTTCTGGTTTGTGGTCTGGCACGTCCATTACGTCCGATTACTCGAAAGTTTAAAGCAGTGTCGGCTAGCGATCAGCTGGTCCTAGTAAGGCGTTATCTTTGGATCGCTAGTCGAAGTAGTTCAATTGATGGTCGCTAGATGGCAGCACTAGTCATAAACAATCTACAGGCGTAGCGTAGGATCTGATAATTCGTTAAATCGCTAATCGAACAGCTACAATAGCAGTACACAGCGGCATTAATGTAATCAGTTGCCTTTACAAATGGCATTACAAAACATGTTGCGTGATAATTCAATTGAACTTAGCTGTGTATGATGGCGGTTGTCGTCGAAGAGCTTGTTGCGTGGTGTAACAAATCGCTGCAGTAAACCCCGTCGTAGTATTGCCGCGTGACGTGCGTCCAGAATTCCGTGCACTACAACAATCGTGGAATTGTCTCGGGCAAAGTCTTTCCTGGGTTTCGGCACCAAATTGTTACGTCGTGAATCACAATAGAGCAGCGATTAGCAGTCCAACAACACTTTATTCCATAGTCACAGAACATACAATATAACAAGTCAAAGATACATTGTCCTAAGAGTAAACAAAGTCTCTCACTTGCGAGAAGTACATCACTCTGTGACACATGGTACCTGTTGTATTCAGTTCCGATGCAATTTCTGTGATTCATGGAACCTGTTGCATTCAGTTCTCATACTATTTCCGTGTTTTATCGTACATGTGAAGGTCCAAGGGATACAGTATACGTGCAGTGCTTCATCGGAAACTAATACTGAACTCAAAGGAAAGGTTCCAAACACAGACCGATGGAAGCGTTACTCACCTGGTCAGAACTCGGCATGGAGCCTGTTGTATTTAAATTCCGTTGCAATTTCTAAACTTCATCGTCAATGTGAATGTCCAAGGTTTACAGCAGACCTGCAAGGGTGTATCGGGAACTACTACTGATCTTCTAAGAGAAGCTCCAAACCAGTCCTTTTGAGGAGTTTCTCACTCGGACCGAAGTCGGCATGGTGCCTGTTTCATTCAGTCCTGTTGCTATTTCTGTGGTTCATCGTCAATGTGAATCTTTAAGAGTTACAGTTAACCTTCAGTGGTTCAATGGAATCTACTACTGAGCACTCTGGAACGTATAAAATCACAGACCGTTGAAGCGTTACTCACCTAGACAGAAATCGACATGATGACTGTTGTATTCACCCCCGATCCAATTTCTGTGTTTCAACGTCAATGTCAAGGTGCAAGGGTTACACTAAACCTCTTGTGGTCCATCGGAAAAGACTACTGAACTCCCAGGAACGGTTCCAAACACAGACCGATTAAAGCGTTACTCACATAAACAGAAGTCAGCGCAGTGCCTGTTGTATTCAATTCAGATGCAATTTCTGTGTTTCATCGTCAATCTGAAGGTTCAAGGATTACAGTAAACGTGCATTAGCTAATCGCAAAATTATTACTGAACTCCCAGAAAAGTTTCCAAATACAGACCTCTTAAGCGTTACTCACCTGGACAAAAGTAGGCATGGCGCATGTTGTATTCAATAGTGTTGCTATTTCTGCGTTTCATCGTCAATGTGAAGGGCAAAAGGTTACAGTAAACCGGCAGTGGATCATCGGAAACTATTACTGAAGTCATAGGAAAGGTTCCAAACACAGACCGTTTGAAGCGTTACTCACGTGGACAGAAGTAGTCATGGCGCCTGTTGTATTCAGTTCCGATGCAGTTACTGTCTTTCATTGTCATGGTGAATGTCCAAACTTCACAGTAGACCTGACAGTGTGCATCGCAAACTATTACTGAACACCCAGGAAAGGTACCAAACACAGACCGTTTGAAGCGTTATTCACCTGGAGAGAAGTCGGCATGGTGCATGTTGTATTCAATCCTATTGCTATTTCTGTGTTTCATCGTCAATGTGAAGGCCCAAGGGTTACAGTAAAGCCGCAGTGGTTCATGGAAAACTTCTACTCAACCCCCAGGAAAAGTTCAAATTATTGACCGTTTGAACCGTTACTCACATGGACAGAAGTCGGCATGGTGCCTGTGGTATTCAATACCGATGTAATTTCTGTGTTTCATCGTAAATGTCAAGGTCCAAGGTTTACAGTGGATCTGCAAGTGCGCATCGGAAACTACTACTGAACTCCTAGTTGAGGCTCCAACCCAGTCCTTTCGAAAGGTCACACCCTCGGACGGAAGTCAGCATGTTGTCTATTGTATTCAATCCCGATGCAATTTCTCTGTTTCATCGTCACTGTGAAGATCCAAGGGTGACAGTTATCCGGCAGTGCTTCATGAGAATCTACTACTGAGCTCTCTGGAAAGTCCAAATCACAGGCCGTTGAAGCGTTACTCACCTGGACATAAGTGGGCATGGTACCTGTTGTATTCAATCCCGTTTTTATTTCTGTGTTTAATCGTCAATGTGAAGGTCCGAGAGTTGCAGTAAACCCGCAGTGGTTCATCGGAATCTACTACTGAACTCCCAGGGAAGGTTCCAAACACAGACCGTTTGAAGCGTTACTCACCTGGACAGAAGTCGGAATGGTGCCTGTTCTATTCACTTCCGATGCAATATCAGTGTTTCAGCGTCACTGTGAATGTCCAAGGGTTACACTTAAGCTGCAGTGGTTCATCGGAATCTACTACAGAGGTCTCAAGAATGTTTCATATCACAGACTGTGGAAACGTTACTCACCTGGACTGAAATCGTCATGCTGCATGTTGTATTCACCGCCGATGCAATTTCTGTGTTTCATCGTCAATGTGTAAGTCCAAGGCTTACAGTAAACCTGCAGTGGTTCATGGAAAACTTCTGCTCGACCCCCAGCAGAGGTTCCAAACACAGGCCGTTTGAAGCATTACTCACCTGGACAGAAGTCAGCATGGTGCCTGTTGTATTCATCCACTTCCTATTTCTGCCTTTCATCGTCAATGGGTAAGTGCAGTGGTTCACCGGAAACTATTACTGAACTCATAGGATCGGTTCCAAACACATACCGCTTGAAGTAATACTCACTTGGACAGAAGTCGGCATCGTGCCTGTTGTATTCAATTCCGTTACAATATCAGTATTACATCGTCACTGTGAACGTCCAAGTGTTACAGTGAACCTGCAGTGGTCCATCGGACACCATTAATGAACTCCCAGGAAAGGTTCCAAGCACAGACCGTTTGAAGCGTTACTGTCATGGACAGAAGAGTGCATGGTGCCTGTCGTATTCAGTTCCGATACAATTTCTGTGTTTCATCCTCAATCTGAAGCACTAAGTATACAGTAGACCTGCAAGGGTGCATCGGAAACTACTACTGAACTCGTAGGAGAGGCTCCAAGCCCAGTACTTTCGAAGAGTTTGTCACTCGGACCGAAGACGGCATGGCGCCCGTTGTATTCAGTCATGTGACTATTTCGTTGTTCCATCGTCAATGTGAAGGTTTAAGGTTTACAGTAAACCAGCACTCTTTCATTGGAAACTACTACTGATCTCTCAGGAAAGGAACCTAACACAGACCGTTTGAAGCATTACTCACATTGACATAAGTCGACATGGTGCCTGTTGTATTCAATTCTCATTCTATTTCTGTGTTTTATCGTAAATGTGAAGGTCCAAGGGATACAGTAAACGTGCAGTGGTTCATCGGAAACTAATACTGAACTCAAAGGAAAGGTTCCAAACACAGACCGATTGAAGCGTTACGCACCTGGTCAGTACTCGGCATGGAGCCTGTTGTATTTAAATTCCGTTGGAATTTCTGTGTTTCATCCTCAATCTGAATGTACAAAGTATTCAGTAGACCTGCAATGTTGCATCGGAAACTACTACTGAACTCGTAGCAGAGGCTCCAAGCCCAGTACAGTTTCTCACTCGGACTGAAGTCGGCATGGTGCCTGTTTTATTCAATCCTGTTGCTATTTCTGTGGTTCATCGTCAAAGTGAATCTTTAAGGGATACAGTTAACCTGCAGTGTTTCATCGGAATCTACTACTGAGCTCTTTGGAACGTATAAAATCACTGACCGTTGAAGCGTTATTCACCTGGACAGAAATTGGCATGGTGCCTGTTGTATTCACCTCCGATGCAATTTCTGTGTTTCATCGTCAATGTCAAGGTCCAAGGGTTACACTAAACCTGCTTTGGTCCATCGGAAAATACTACTGAACTCCCAGGAACGGTTCCAATCACAGACCTATTAAAGCGTTCGTTACTCACGTAAACGAAAGTCCGCCTAGTGCCTGTTGTATTCAATTCAGATGCAATTTCTGTATTTCATCGTCAAACTGAAGGTCCAAGGATTACAGCAAACCTGCATTAACTAATCGGAAATTATTACTGAACTCCCAGAAAAGGTTCCAAATACAGACCGTTTGAAGCGTTACTCACCTGGACAGAAGTTGGCATGGTGCCTGTTGTATTCAATTCCGATGCAGTTACTGTCTTTCATAGTCATGGTGAATGGCCAAAGTTCACAGTAGACCTGCAAGGGTGCATCGGAAACTATTACTGAACTCCCAGGAAAGGTTCCAAACACATACCGTTTGATGCCTTACTCACCTGGACAGAAGTCGGCATGGTGCATGTTGTATTCAAACCATATGTAATTTCTGCGTTTCGTCGTCAATGACAAGGTCCAAGGTTTACAGTGGATTAGCAAGTGCGCATCGGAAACCACTATTGAACTCCTAGGTGAGGCTCCAAGCCCGGTCCTTTCGGACGGAAGTCGGAATGTTGTCTGTTTTATTTCATCCCGATGCTATTTATCAGATTCATCGTCACTGTAAAGTTCCAAGGGTGACAGTTAACCTGCAGTGGTTCATCGGAATCTACTACTGAGCTCTCAGAAAAGTTCAAATCACTGGCCGTTGTAGCGTTACTCACCTGGACAAAGGTCGGCATGGTGCCTGTTGTATTCACTTCCGATGCAATTTCTGTGTTTGATCGTCAATGTCAAGGTCCAATGGTTGCAGAGAATCTGCATTAGTTACTTGGAACCACTACTGAACTCCTAGTAAAGGTTCCAAACACTGACCGTTTGAAGCGTTACTCACCTGGACATAAGTCCGCATGGTGGCTGTTGTATTCAATCCCGGTTTCTATATCTGTGTTTCATCGTTAATGTGAAAGTCCAACGATTGCAGTAAACCTGTGGTGGTTCATCAGAAACTACTACTGAACTCGCAGGAAAGGTTCCAAACACAGACCGTTTTCAGCGTTACTCACCCGGACAGAAGTCGGTAAGATACCTGTTGTATTCAATGCAGTTTTTATTTCTGTGTTTCATCGTCAATGTGAAGGTCCGAGGGTTACAGTAAACCTACAGTGGATCATCGAAAGCTACTACTGAATTCCCAGGAATTGTTCCAAACACAGTCCGTTTGATGCGTTACTAACCTGGAGAGATGTCGGCGATGAGCCTGTTGCATTCAATTTCAATGCAATTTCTGTGTTTCATCGTCAATGTGAAATTATAAGGTTTACAGTAGACCTGCAAGTGTCCATCGGAAACTACTACTGAACTCCTTGGAGACGCTCCAAGCCCAGTCCTTTCGAAGCGTTACTCCCTCGGACTGAAGTCGGCATGGCGCCTTGTGTATTCAATTCCGATGCAATTTCTGTCTTTCATCGTCAATGTGAAGGTCCAAGGTTTACAGTGGATCTGCAAGTGTGCATGTGGAACTAGTACTGAACGCCTAGGAGAGGCTCCAAGCCCAGTTCTTGCGAAGCGTCACTCATTTGAACGGGAGTCGGCATGTTGCCTGTTGTATTCAATCCCGATGCAATTTATGTGTTTCATCGTCAATGTGTAGGTCCAAGGGTTGCAGTAAATCTTCATTAGTTAATCGGATACTAATACTGCACTCCCAGGAAATGTTCCAAACACAGACCGTTTAAAGTGTTACTCACCTGGACAGAAGTCGGCATGGTGCCAGTTGTATTCAATTCTGTTGCTATTGCTGTGTTGCATCGTCAATGTGAAGGCACAAGGTTTACAGTAAACCTGCAGTGGTTCATCGGAAACTACAACAGAACTCCCAGGGAAGGTTCCAAACATAGACCGTTTGAAGCGCAGCTCACCTAAACAGAAGTCGGCCTGGTGCCTGCCGTATTCAATTACGATCCAATTTCTGTGTGTCATCGTCAATGTGAAAGTCCAAGGTTTACCGTAGACCTGCAAGTGTGTATCGGAAACTACTACTGCAAACCTAGGAGAGGCTCCAAGCCCGGTCCTTTCGAAGCGTTATTCACTCGGACCGATTTCGCATGGTGCCTGTTGTATTCAAACCTGTTGCTATTTCTGTGTTTCATCGTCAATGTGAAGGTCCAAGGGCTACAGAAAAGCTGCATTGGCTCATCGGAAACTACTCTTGATGTCCCAGTAAAGGTTCCAAACGCAGACCGTTTGAAGCTATACTCACCTAAACAGAAGGCCGCGTGGTGCCTGATGTATTCAATTCCGATGCAGTTTCCGTGTTTCATCGTCAGTTTGAAGTTCCAAGGTTTACACTACACCTGCAAGTGTGCATCGGAAACTACTACTGAACTCCCAGGAGAGTCTCCAAGCGCCACTCACTCGGACCGAAGTCGGGTTGGTGCCTGTTGTATTCAATCCTGTTGCTATTTCTTTGTTTCATCGTTAATGTGCAGGTCCGAAGATTACAGTAAACCAGCAGTGGTTCATCGGAAACTACTACTGAACTCACAGGGAAGGTTCCAAACACAGACCGTTTGAAGCGTTACTCACCTGGACAGAAGTCGGCATGGTGCCTTTTGTATTCAATTCCGATGCAATATCAGTGTTACATCGTCAATGTGAAGGTTCAAGGATTACAGTATACCTGCAGTAGTTCATCGGAAGCTACTACTGAACTCCCATGAAAGGTTCCAAACACAGAGCGTTAATGCGTTCCTCACCTGGACAGAAGTCGCTATGGTGCCTCTTCTATTTAATTCCGATGCAATTTCTGTGTTCCATCGTCAATGTGAAGGTCTAAGGTTTACAGTAGACCTTCAACGGCGCATTGGAAACAACTACTGAACTCCTAGGACATGTTCAAATCCCAGTCCTTTCGAAGCGTTACTCAGTCGGACCGTAGGCGGCATGGTGCCTGTTGTATTCAATCCCGTTGCTATTTCTGTGTTTCATCCTCAATGTGAAGGTCCAAGTATTAGAGTAAACCTTCATTAGTGAATCGTTAACTACTACTGAACTGCCAGGAATGGTTTCAAACACTGACCGTTTGAAGCGTTACTCACCTGGACAGAAGTCATCATGGTGCCTGTTGTATTCAATTCCGATGAAATTTTAGTGTTTCGTTACACTTGAAAGACCAATACACTTAGTTTTAATTTTTTCCTGCGATTTTCAGATCATTCTCTATTTTTATTTTTTAAGAACTTTTAAAGAATTTGCTATACGAAACACTCACATTAGAAGACAAAGATTTTGAGCAATAATGAAAAATTTAACAATAACCATGATAACTAAACTGAAGTTTTAACCTCAATATTTTTTCAATAGTGAATATATCAATGTTTTTTCCGACCACCAAAAATAGAAAACGTATAAAAGACTGTTAATATGGCTTTTTTACGTACTTGATCCTGTGATATGACAAGGTAACAATCACGCTCGATGAGGGTATCCTCGAGGAAATTTTGTTGGGAACACATGTTCTAAATTGTTGTGAGAGGCAGGCAGGATCATTGTCACTGAGAATGGTACGGCGATGACCAAATATGGAAAATGTCCGTGACAACTGATGAATACTGGCGAATACTCCAGAATAATCTGGCGGAGGCGTCAACCACAAGCAGGATATACTGGTTTCCGTTACGAGTACTTGATAGGGGACCGAAATAATTAACAAAGAGCTTATCAACGGGAGATTGTTATCATAGAGATTGTAAAAATCCCGTGCCAATTTTAAAATTTAGTTCAGATCTGTTACATTCGTGGGACTCCCCCACCAAACGCCGTTGATGTATATCAACGCCTGTCGACAGCTTAGGGTCTTGAGTTAAGTACCTTTCCACATATTTTTATACAAGGTTGGTCAAGTAAGAAGTTCCTTAACCTTGCCAAGGTTCCAACAGATTCTTAACTGCCCTCCAACCACAGAGTTATGAAAGTAATGGAAAATTGCGGAAACTAAGCCTTCCGTAACAGAAATGTTGGACTTGTTATTCAGCTTGCCCTAATAACACAATACTCCTTTTTGCAAGTTATATCCGGCACTGATTTGCCGCTTAATAAATTTTGTTCCATATTACAAAGAGCAAGGTCTTGGTCTAGTTGGTGCTCGAAATTATTAAATAACTCGTGAACATCGGTTAAGACCTCAGCAACCCAAACTGGTTCCCCTGTTACCTTTTCCTGATGATGATGATGATGATGATAATTTATGGTAGGGGGGGGGGCTGAGCGCTAAACAGCAAGGTCATCAGCGCCCTTGCATTAATGTTATACCGAAGAAGATTTTCAAAATCTATGGAGAAATACCAATAAACTGGAAAACTACGTGTGATCCCACCACAGGAAACGTTAAGTGACCCCAAGAAGGTGAGGCTCAGAAATTCTCGTAAAAAGCCCCTGCGAGACCCAGCGTGATAACTAAATAAAATAATGGATAAAATACCTGTGAAGATGCTGTTCAAAAAGGGACAAATGACCGTGGTTGGATGACAGAAATAATACGTGACCCAGCCACTCTGTGACACATTAAGGTCTGATAGTCAGGATTTTGGAAAGAATTCCCGGCACACACAAAATCTTAAGACACGAACAACACTCGTCATCAGTTAAAATAGAGGGAAAAACCTGTGGGAGACCCAGTTCAACCGTCAGGTCGTCATATAAAACACACTCAGTTAAAATACGTCGTACTGACAGCTGTGTTCCGCATCTCTGACAGACAGGGGGCTCCTATCGACGTAAGAGGAAGCCATGCGTCAATAGACGATGTCCCACTCTGAACCGGATAAGGTTACTTCTTCACACCGTTGCCAGCGAAAAGAGATGATCCATAGTCGCACTGAATTCTTAATGGAACGCAGTTTATTATTTCTCACTTCCATCCCCTGAGAGTCCCACCAACATATGGCCTTCCTGGTCACAAATGAAGTGACAGCTCGCAGAGGGACTGAACAGCGAGCAGGAGGAGGAAGAGAGCAAGCATCCTTGGCGGCAGCATCAGCGAGTTAGTTCCCTGGGTGTCTTATGTGCCCTGGAGCCCAGCAAAATATTATTTCCTTGTTTTGCCTGTGCAAGAGAATGAGAGTGTCCTGTACTTGTTGCATCATCCGATCTGCTGGGTACATCTGTCCAACAGCGAGGGGGGCACTTGAGAATCAGAGCAGATTACAATTTTTTTTTCACGACGCAGTCTCATCTGCTCCATTGCACTAAGGAAAGCAAACAATTCCGCGTAATAAACTGATAATTGCTCTGGGAGCCGAATCCTGAGGACAATGTCGGGGAACACGACAGAACAGCCGAATAAATCACCCTGCTTAGAACCACTCGCGTAGACAGTAATAAAATCTGAGTGGCTGCCCAAAATCTGCTTAAATTTAAGTTTAGAAACATAATCTGCGGTACAATGATTCTTGTAAGCAATCAGTTGTAAATCCAATCTGCACCTTGGTAGTAACCAGGGGGATGCCCTAGTACAAGCCTGGTGGTAATGGTTAGTGTTTAACGTCCCGTCGACAACGAGGTCATTAGAGACGGAGCGCAAGCTCGGGTTAGGGAAGGATTGGGAAAGAAATCGGCCGTGCCCTTTCAAAGGAACCATCCCGGCATTTGCATGAAACGATTTAGGGAAATCACGGAAAACCTAA
The DNA here is from genome assembly GCF_021461395.2 of Schistocerca americana. Lineage (NCBI taxonomy): Eukaryota > Metazoa > Arthropoda > Insecta > Orthoptera > Acrididae > Schistocerca > Schistocerca americana. The sequence continues at coordinate 67,883,661 of NC_060121.1, forward strand.
ATCAGGATGGCTGGAGACGGGATTGAGTACAACCCTGGGTTGTGAGACCTGAGTTTCTCCTGGCGTATACAACTTTCAAATAACTTCCGGGAATTCAGCCAGGTAACACTTTCAGCGACCGCCGATATTTCGGCGGGAGAACACCCCGCCATTTTCAAGGCAAACTGCAACGGACAGGCGGCGTACATGCAAATTTAATACCTCGGTCCTCGGACCCAAGCAGGATAGATAACACACACACACTGAACACTAGTGCCACCAAAGATGGCCAAAGTCTTTCCTGCTTGGGTCCGAGGACCGAGGTATTAAATTTGCATGTACGCCGCCTGTCCGTTGCAGTTTGCCTTGAAAATGGCGGGGTGTTCTCCCGCCGAAATATCGGCGGTCGCTGAAAGTGTTACCTGGCTGAATTCCCGGAAGTTATTTGAAACCCTGGGTTGTTGGATTGTTTGTGGGAAGAGACCAAACTGCGAGGTCATCGGTCTCGTCGGATAAGGGAAGGACGGGAAGGAATTCGGCCGTGCCCTTTCGGATGAACCATCCCGGCATTTGCCTGGAGCGATTTAGGGACATCACAGAAAGCCTAAACCGGGTTGGCCGGAAGCGGGATTGAACCGTCGTCCTCTCGAATGCGAGTCCAGTGTGCTGACCACTGCGCCACCTCGCTCGGTTCTAACCCTGACTTTGGACCTTCATGCCACCAGCCTGTAATAATTCAAGGCTCTCCCTTGCGCCGATCCAAAATGGCCGTGTTGATGGTGGCCATTGATCGAACAGCCGTTCCAATGGAGACTGAACAACGTAAATGGTTGCTGTAAATATAGAACAAACAGTGCCCTATACGCTTGGCGTACCACGAGAAGAAGACGTCAAATAGACAGCAGAGGCTCACAAGCCTCCGCACACAAACTAACAACAGGGCTCGTGCGAAGGTCCCTCTCGACAGCCTCCTGGTGTACTGCATCCAGAATTTTAAGTTATGAAGGCCTTGCTGACCCACAAATCTGGCATCCATATTCAAGCCGGGATCGCACAAAGGCCTTATAAAGTTGGAGCAGACGTGTCCTGTCAGCTCCCCAAGACCTATGACTGACACATTTCAGGATTTTTAAGACCATGAGACATTTGAGTTTCAGTTCTTTAAGGTGTGGCAACCATGTTAACTTCTCATCAAAGATAAGACCTAGATACTTCACCTTTTCCTTAAAAGTATTAGGGGAACCGACAACATCGTGGCAGACGCAGCGACTCAAATGTTGGAGCAGAAGCCTAGTCACCAAAGTGAGGAACAGGGTCTTGTCAGTTGCTCGTTATACGACCAGTGGAAACGACCTGATAATCTACAACATGTTGCAATAGTTGAACTGACGGTCAAAGGAAATCCTCCACCAGCTCTTCAATAAAATTTGGATAACTGGCGACTTTCCCAACTATTGGAAAGAATCTATTTTAGTCCCAATTATAAAACCAGGAAATGATCGGACAGGCCCTGTTAGTTATCGTAGTATTAACCTGACAAGCTGCGTGGGAAAGACACTGGAACGTATGGTCAGTCGGCGCCTAGTGTGGGTTCTGGAAACCAGGTCCCGACTCAGTCGCTCCCAGCGAAAGGCAGAAATGATCCAAATGCATATTGGCTTTCTGTCTAGTGTTAACTGACTGAAAGCTGCTAATGCTTTGGACTAAGCTGATATTGTTAACAAGAAACGACGTTACAGAATATTCAGGGTATTCCATAATAGGGAATAACTTTGGATGGAGATGAGATGCAGTAAAATGTTTTAGATAAAAATTGTATATAGCGACGACAGTCAAGCATTGCTACAAATGTTTGTCACCTTGAACGTGATTTTCAAGATTGTTTGGCGTAAATGTGTTTTTTTTTAAAGTGGAAACCCTAATATTTGATTCAAGATTTTTAAAAAGTGGCGAATTTCACGCACAGAATGATACATTATCCGAGGTCATGGCTATCTCAATGAAGGTCAAATAAGCAAGTATGGTTTTTTTTTGTTCTACAACGCATTCACTTAAACTAGAGGAGGGATACAGTAAATTATAATGTGCGGTGCAAATTGGAAGGGGCATCTTGAGTTTGTTAAGCCTTGCAATTGCCACAATAATATTTATACGCTGTGATGCATTTATTTTTGCCAGTTAACAAGTGAATTAAATCTTAAACGTCCAGTGCCTGTTTGCTCTTTCTCAAAAAGTTAATTACATTAACCTCCAAAACTCGGAAAACGGCGTTCAAGAGCACGGCCATTACAGCAACGTGTTACCCTCTTTGCCACCTACAAATTTTATCTACAATATTTTGCTGTCTCTCACCTCTGCCCCGATTTATTCCTCATTATGGATTAAAATGGCCCACGCTGTATATATTGAGAGGCCAATATCAGAATAAACAGACTAATGGACAGGGGTCGACAATATGCTCGCAAACTTACAGCTCTTTTTCCCGAACCACCAGTTTCTGAGTCAAAGATACCCTTCGGAAATGGGAAGCGTTACCCCAAAATATAATTTAATACGTCATAAGCGAATGAACATAAGCAAAGTAGACTAATTTTTGTGTTGAACTATCTTTTACTTCCACAATGTTCTGATAGTACAAATGGCAGGATTAAGTCTATGAACAAGATCCTGAAAACCAGCTTCCCACGACAGTTTAATATGTATTTGAACGATTAGAAATTTGAACTCTTCAGTCTCACGAATCATATTCACATTCTGTGTAGTTAGAATGTGAGGTATTCTCCGACTGCGTATTAGAAAGTGTTAAAACTGTAATTTATTGTGATATCTGTAGTACTGTGACGATTCGGCTATGTAGAGGTCCGTCTTTTTTCAAAACGACACCCTTACTGAATGTTGGACAAAGTAGCTAAGGAACAGGAAGTGGACGCGTTCAAGTCTTTTGCGTAAAATAGCCAGAAATGGTGGAATAAATTTCATTGAAAACCAATAAGTAACATTAACCGTAGGTAACTAAAGATCTAGAACAGTCTATGAATTTCGGAGACACTGCTCACAGACCATACAAACTGCGCCCCACGCCTGAAAGTAATGTTGGTTAGAAGCGGAACGGAATAGTCATGGTATGAGAAATGCAAAACTCAGGCATCCACATACATTACCCGACAGCGGAAGTAAGCAGTCCATCCTATGGAAAAACCTGGGTGTTCTTGATCTAGGAAAAGTAAAAGGTACTCATGACCACACTGTCCCAGCCGAAGAACTGAACCGGTATCTCACATTACCCACAACCACAACTGAACCACTAACACAATAGAGACTCAATGTTTACTTCATGGGGGTAAACGACTGTAGTCACGAAAAATTCTGTCTAAAGTACGTTACTTGCAGTACAGTCGAAAAGGCAATCATGCATATCAGATCCGTATCTTCTAAAGACGATGGCATCGTGGTTCAAATGTGGAAGCTTATAACTGCCCCTGCAGTGCCCACTATAACAGATATCTTGAACCACTCATTAACAACAAGTGTCCGGCCAGGTGCCAGGAAACAAGGACTAGCTAAGCCACTACCAGTGAGATTGTCATGTGCTTCGCATTCTTCAGTAATGCTTTTGACACATTGGAATTTTTCATTTTATTTGTTAAACTTGGCAGCCTAAATTTCTCGAGAAGCTCAGTGCAATGGCTTCCCTCATACCTGACGTCTCCCCAGTAGTGTGTCATATCCGGCACCATACAGTCACAATAGAGGCAGGTGGTATCAGGCGTCCCCATGGGTTTATCATTAGGTAGTATGCATTTTTTCACTGTAAGTCAGTGATGTGTCATTAGTTTTGTCTTTCTGCAAACACGACATGTACGCATATGCCCTCCAGTTGCATCTAAACGCAAAACGAATGTACCTGAAAAATGGGTGTTGGTAATCTTGATACCAAACTCTATGCACTATCAAATGGTCGCATGATAGGATTACACTCAATTTATAAAAAAACCCAAACGGTAGTGGTTGGTCATTCTACGCTCATTAGCCCGAAATATCGGGAATCGCTACAATCGTTAACCCTAAGAAGGGGCGTATCAACTTCACTCCTGCAGCAAAGAGTGTAGGAGTAATATTACATGAAAACCGAAATTGGACTGAATACGTACCTGCAGTGTGCAAGAATTCATCTAGACTAAAAAAGAAACTTGGGAAGACATTAATACTTTCAATTACTGATGACATTGATGTGATACTGCAAGGCCATTCTCAGGAAATCTCACAGCACCTGGAACTGGTTACGAATGCGTCTGTTCGTTATGTGTGTTATGTTCCACTCCTTAATCAGATTTCACCAACGTATGCACAACTATGCTGGCTGCATGCAGACAAGTACAGAGATTTCCAAACCCTTTGTGTTCTCTGATGTTTTGTCAACAAACACCGTTCCTCATTACTTTCGTCGACTTTAACGCTCTTGTCTGTGCAACATAGCAGTATCTCGCGTTCCCATCAGAGAAAATTCCTTTCGGTCCCACACCAGCGTTCGGCCATTTTCTAGAACTTCTTTTCAGTAGCAGGAACCCGACTGTGCAATAACATCCCGCATCATGATGTAAGGTGGCATCATTTTGAGCGACATTACAACTACCACTCCGGAAAGAAGACCCTTTAATAGTATGAACATCGAGACAGGAAACCATTAACGATACTGACATCGGCTAGGGATCTTAATTTGTAGCAGAATATCTGCACGTTGGGCGATAGTGAAGCGGAAGGAGACGGGAGGCTGGCAGGAGAACGGGAAAGACACAAGCGTGGCAGGCAGGCCTGAGAGCTGAAGACAACAGCGAATGTAAGCTCGTGGAAACCCCAGGCGGGAGGACCGCGGCTTAGCGGGAGCCACGTGGCCGAGGATAAGGAGAAGACACTGGGGCTCCCTCACAAAATGCATGGCGGCGTGTAGGTGGTTTTCCCAACGGCCGGAGCGGAAGCTTCTGGGTCTGGAAGCTTCTAGAAGCTTCGGTCGGTTGCAAAAATGAGATTGGTCGGCCCTCGGAAATGGACGCCTTCCAGCAACATGATTGGCCACACACATTAAAAAGGGGAAGAAAAAGGAATAGGAGCTACGAAAAAGCGTAACGACCGAGAAATACTTGTTCCTGGGGCGTCGAGGAGAGAGGTTGGTCCTGGCGAGGTGTGCGACCTCGTTACTGGGACATAGTACTTGTAGCGAGAGCCTGAGTATCGTCTGGTGTTCCACGGCAGCCGTGGAGGTGCCTACGGAAGCTTTTTGGTGAGGTAGAATTTATATTATCTCGCTGAGGCGAGAACCTTTGCAGCGATAAGCGTTAGATCACTGTAGTGGTCGTACATTCGCAACAGCGGTTAGGGAAGTAAAGTAAATTGCTGATCACGTGTCCTTTTCGTTCTATGCTGAGACTTCACGTTGCTAGAAGCGAGTGTAGTTCTAAATATAATGGCAATTGCCATTGCTGATGTCAGTATTCCGCGCTTGAATTAACGACCGCGATTATATCACAGGACAGTGCCAGACAGAGCGATTGCCAAATGTGAACAGGCAGAGCTATAATGTTGCTCGTACTGTGTAATCTTGTATAGAGTGAATTGCAGAAGAGTAAAGAATTTAACACTACTCAGTGTATCATTTCATAGCTAGTACTTTCCTCTGTCATTTTATTATCTACTGATTTGTGTATTTCATGTTTGCAACCACCTGGTGGAGGCAGTGTTTGTAGGTCAGCTCATCTGAACATTCTAGCATATACTGAGGGTATGGTTAGAAACGAACCAGATTTGCATACGACTAGTTAACGTCACATATAGAGCAAAGGGTAAGATTACCCTCCTGGAGAGCGTATAAGTGTCAGGGCGACAAATTAGCGTTATAAAATCCGTTGTGCAAAATTTTTCACTTATACGTTCGGATCGCAGGCTCACCCATCAGCAGAAAAGAGCAAAACAGAAGCGGTAGCTTACAATGTTAGAGAACTGAACAACGTCTCCAGTTTCAGAACACAGTTAACGACATAACTACGAAGCAAAATTGATAACTACCATTGTCCCTGTATATACGTTACCCTCGCACATCGTTCCTACAAACCAGATCTCCCTCATTTCCAGGTATTCTTCGATAGTGTGGTCTCTTTAAATTTTCTTTTCGCATAACTCGCTGTACGACAGTCCATCTATTGTGCACACCCACAATTGTCCGAACATCTTCCACTGTCATTGGTGTGACGTTATATATGCAGACTGAGGTCACAGATGAAAATTTGTTTCGAGACCAGTTTTCTAATGTGGTCTCCCGCTCACTGTGTACTCGTAGATGCGCCAACCATTACGCCACCCTGGCACGTTGGCTTTGCACAGCTGCACGGTCCACCCTGGCACTCATCCCTCCTCAGTCAAAATTCCCATTCACGCCTCAGCCCACTTAATATTCCCCATAAACACGAAAAGCACTGCAGAGGCTGTCCAGCTGTATTGGGATGGCATCTCAGTATCGAATGACACGGGGGATCCTGCCTGAAACCCAGGCATATGCGCTTTAGTAAAATGAATAAATGTGGTTCGAGAGATCTTTACAAGTATCAAACATCTGTGACTCGTATATAAAGACTGCAGCAACGAACGAAAATTTTTACCAAAGTCCCTTTGGAACTAGACGTATGCGCTAACCATTATACCGCACAGGCACAGTAACCTTCCAGGGTTGCACAAACTACTTTAGCTCGCGTTCATATTCCTTTTCAAGTCTCAGCCCACTTCAGATTCAGTGTGAATATACACCCCATAGTTTGGGACTTGGAAGGTGTTATTTAAAACAGCTATGCCTAAGTTCAGGAATTATACACATTTCGTTCGATGCTGAGGTGGTATTCCAGTGCAGTTGGAGAGCCTCTGCAATGTTGTTAGCTTTTAGGGGAAATACCAAGCAGGCTGAAGTACGAATGAATATATGGAATGAGGAGTGAGGTGTTCTAGAATAGTTGCACAGTTGTGCGAAGTTACTGTGTCAGGGTGGCGTAATGGTTAACACAGCTGCCTGGCTATCAGGAGACCCAGTCTCGAATCCCGGAGCTGGCACAAATTTTCCTTTGTGACTTTAGTCTCCATACATACAATATAGATAGTTTGGGCTCGAGAAGGTCTCTGGAACCATATAGTTTCATTCGAGTATTGTTATTGTAATTATTATTATTTCTACGGTTATTGTTATTATTATTATTATAACAATTATTATATTACCCTTATTACTATTAGTGGCAGAAACAGCAATAGTACAAGAACTGCTAGTGCTACTTCTATTAGTTCATTGTCGGGACCATTTAGGCACATTGCCACTACAGACACCCAAATCATTTCAATACTATCTGTCATGTCAAAACTGTTATTTCTTAGGTAACTGTGATACGTGTGAAACCATGGTCCGTTGTAACAAAGGGCATTATGGCTGTAATCACATCAAGTTTAACAAATGAAAAGTCAGAAAATAAAATAAATATCACTCGAAACCATAGTAGCCAAAATAAAACTGCTGGTAATTTAAAATTTTACGCTGTTGGTAATTATAAACAGTAACAAAAAATAGTATGTTTTTTGGTGGTAACAGAGTGGCGAAAGAGAAGCTGTAGAAGGCGCGTGTGTGAGAACAAGGCTGAAGTCGGCCAGTGATGATGAACTGTTCAACGGGCTTGTGGGAATGGTTAGCGGGCGCCAGTGCACTGGAGCAACGAAAGATGGCTGGACAAAACATCTGACGTAGCTGCGTGCAGGTACTTTTCCACCAGGCTACCTTCTATTGGACGTTAACTCAGCTAACCAGTTTTCGTAGCTCTAAACCCCAGAGCTACAATAATTTGATGGGTATTTGTCTTGCTAGAGTCCACAGTCCTCTAAATAATTAAGAAAAATAAATTTCACAGAAGCTGCTCTTCTGTACTTCAGAAACAAGAGAATGCAGGAATTTTAAAACACAGTACCATGAACACATCAGGTGTTGGAAATACGAAACCAAATATTCCACTTGGAGAGCACATAGAACACCACAGCCATCATGAGACCAGCTTAGAAGAAGGTATGAAAATTATTATAAAAAATGACCACAACAACACAAGAACAGTATCATATTCTGAAAGTTTTAGGAGAGAAAAAAACATGTTAAAAGGACTAGACACACATCAACACAAGGCACCTGCTAAAACTAATAAAAAAATTGAAACAGTAAATCCAAAAATCTTAAAATGTATACAACCACATTAAGAAAGTCCAGACAACCGTGTTAAAAAAACGCATACACGTAGACACAAGGACACATTACTGATACCACAAAAAGATATTCAAGAGTTGGTAATAGCATTCAACAGTAACCGACACCATCCAAAACATAACATCAAGTAAACAGTTGTACTTTTCCTAGCCTGCGGAAGCAAAATATGGTATGCCACAGAAAAAAAGAACAACAGCTGTAAAACAAGAAAAAAACGCGTATAAACTAGCAACAACGAAATGAGTAATCAGAAATTTATACTTCACTATATCACAGATATGAAGGAAGTGCTGGAACTGTTTATAACTTCAATGTCCAGAGGGTAAAGCAAAACAGGTTAAACGGATATGCATATACATTCCGGGCCACTGAAGGTGCCTTCCAAATACTAAAGGCGAATTGCGTGTAGAGGGCAAAAATTGCATTGTGTGATTTCGCATATCACTGACAAGGTAACATTCGCAAGTGTCAATAAACGAGTTTAACGTAACTTGGTGTGTGCATAGGCGGAAAAATAATGCAGTACCTATGGATTTCTTTGTTTGTGCGCAAAATTCACTTTTAAGCGGTAAAACACATTGTGGAGGGTAATTTTGTGTGTTTATATAAAACAAATTTCTCATATAAAAACTGATATGTACTTAGCGTTCTTGAAAACTGTATAACTGACTTTTCTGAAAACTGTAAATTTCGCAAAATATCCCAACAACTTCAATAAATTTTGAAGAACTAAAACTTTTGTTAGAACATGCATTAAAGGAATTTTCAAGCCCCATACATACCTCTATGATAAAGCTGGTTTCTGAAATACCGTTTGTTCAAAATAAGCCATACACAATAAGCTGTCAGAGTAGTTTCAATGTTCCTAAATAAAATATCGAAACATTGATACCAAGCCATCAGCAGGCAAAGTCATGCTCATAGTACTTTAGGACGTCCAGGGTTGGCGCATTTGGAATTCCGTCCTAGTGACACGGCCATAAAGTCTGCAACGGACTGCGAGACTCACAGAAAATTTTTCACACTTCCCCGCCCCGCTCGTGGGCGCTTCTCCTCCAGCCACGAGTCACTCGCAGCCCGGCCTCGGAGGAGCTGCCGGGGTCACCAGCTGATCATTGTGTGCGTGCTGACCGGCTCTTCTGCGTACAGTCGCTTGTTTATCTGTTGTTAAGTAGCAAGCTTTCACAGTCCACTAAGAATGAAGGGAAATATCAACAGTTACTCTCATTTCATAAATAGCATTTAATTGCTTGTACAGCGCATGTTTACAATCTTCCTTTCCTGCTACATCAGTTACAGAGAAATTTCGATAGCACAAGTTCTTCCTGTAGCACTATGTAGTAGCATTACACAGTACTTATCTCCCTCATAAGCACAACACACCTACAGTCAAACGGATATCGCATATCTGGTAATAAATTTCACAAGCAAGAAATTTCAGCATAAGTAGCAAAATCAGACGCAGAAACATCTATTGCAACGAAGTTGCACACAACATTAATACAAACGAACACAAACAAGCAAAATGTAGTCAGAATAATGAGAGCCACTGTGTCAAATTTACGAACGCAAGCTTAACAGCATCTCTGAATAGTAAAATTTTATTTATTTCAGCCTCGCACTCTTTCATATGCCAACTGGGCCCATCTGAGGGTATAGCCTTTTGTGCACAAGGATATTCCATCGTATCTCTACACCTAAATTTAATTTTGTCTTTCTTGTCAACTCCTACTCCAAGTTACCAAAGCACCCTCGAGCAGTGTATATGACACAGTAATAAAACATAGGGCAGTTACAACAATTACCTCTACCGGGTTGAGACAGGATTACTTTCAGAATTAGTGAGCAGTTGTCCTAAGGTAGTGGCTATTTCGACACCTTCTGTGACGTTGCTCAACTGTTATTCCTTGACAACTGCCTGTCTTTCAGAATGGAACTTAAAAATTGTAATTCAAATAAAAATTCCTCGGTCGACGAATCTTACTGAATACCCTGTTCTTTTAGCTTGGCGATATCATCAGCTTTATGATTAAATGATGATGGCGTCCTCTTGGGTAAAATATTCCCGGAGGTAAAATAGTCCCCCATTCGGATCTCCAGGCGGGGACTACTCAGGAGGACGTCGTTATCAGGAGAAAGCGTGGAATGTCAGAAAATGGAACGTTAGAAAATGTAAAAAGGGAAATGTATAGGTTAAAGTTAGATATAGTGGGAAATAGTGAAGTTCGGTGGCAGGAGGAACAAGATTTTGGTCAGGTGAATAAAGTAGCACTCCGTCTTCAGGCCACAACTGGCCCATCGGGACCATCCGACCGCCGTGTCATCCTCAATGAGGATGCGGATAGGAGGGGCGTGTGGTCAGCACACCGCTCTCCCGGTCGTTATGATGGTTTTCTTTGACCGGAGCCGCTACTATTCGGCCGAATAGCTCCTCAATTGGCATCACGAGGCTGAGTGCACCCCGAAAAACGGCAACAGTACATGGCGGCTGGACGGTCACCCATCCAAGTGCCGGCGACGCCCGACAGCGCTCAATTTCGGTGATCTCACGGGAACCGGTGTATCCACTGCGGCAAGGCCGTTGCCGGTGAGGTGATTACAGGGTTATAAATACAAAATCAAATAGGGGTAACGCAGGAGTAAGTTTAATAATGAATAAAAAAATAGGAATGCGGGTATGCTACTACAAACGGCATAGTGAACGCATTAATGTGGCCAAGATAGACACGAAGCCCACGCCTACTACACTAGTACAAGTTTATATGCAACTAGCTCTGCAAATGACGAAGAAATTCATGAAATGTATGGCTAGTTAAAAGAAACTGTTACGGTGCTCGCTTATTTCCAGGTCCCTATCGATCTTAGTGCTGAGTTTTCACTCAGACGGCGCTTTGGCGTTAGGCGGTTGTTTCCGTGTGTGCTCGCTGGCCGGGGTTAGCTGGAGGCGTGTGAGGAGGTGAGAGGTGGCTGCTTTGGCGTGAAGACAGTTCGGCTCGGCTGGGGTTGTTTGCGTCTGGACGCCGAGTGGGGCCCGATGGGAAGACCGGATCGTGATTTTACGGTTAATAGTGCGGACAGCGGCGTGGTGTGCCGTTTGACTTGATTCGCAAGGGGAGCAAAATCTCGCCTCTTGTAGTTTGACGAGCTGAGTTTGAAATACCTTCTATATGTGGCGGGATGTCATTTCGTCCTCCTGTCTCTCCGTCGCTGGGATTGCTATCCTCGTTTACCGTCCCATGGATGTATATCGATGGGCTACGCTGCTCTCCGTACTCTACTAGACGCTGGTGATGGAAGTGCGTCGTTCAGCGGCACGTTAGTATGGGTGCTTTATGTTTGATCTTCAAGTGCACAGTCTTCGAGCGGCACTCCGTAGAGTTTGCCTCGCGCAGTTAGATTGGAGGTTATGTTGTCTTGTGGTGCTTCCGCTTTCCGTCAACGAAGGTTAAGCTTGATTCGTCACTCGGTACGACGCTTGGCACCTACACAGGCGGGTCGGAGCCACCTTCGCGACTAAACGGAAACCTTTGGACTGAGAGGTCTTGTGTTTTGCATATTGTTCATAAATTGTTGTTTCGGTATTGAGTTGGCTGAGGTTTCTTATGGATTTCCCGGGATTTGGTCTGTTGTCCGGCCCGGGCTAGGTCTCGTTATTTTAAAGGTCGGTCCTTGTTTTGGTTTAGTATTATTTTGGTTTACTGCCTGGTGGTTCTGGTAGTACGTCGGCTAACTGTGGTTGTGTTGCATTTTGTATGGGCTTTGTGCTCGGAGCCGTGGAGTGCCATTTGTGTGAACTGCTTCGCTGGGGAGTACTGATCGGGCCATTCTTGGTTTTCTTTGTATCACATATTTTTATTATTATTTTAAAGTAACATTATCGCTTAAATGATTTAATTCTTGTTGCGTTAATTGCAACTTGGGTACTGAAAAATTTAGTAGTGTAATTACGCAAGATTTAATAGTGGCACATGCCCCTATACCTTTCGTAATCTGTTAATTACCGAAGACCTTAAGCTCATACTCATAAGATGTGAGCCGGCCGAAGTGGCCGTGCGGTTAAAGGCGCTGCAGTCTGGAACCGCAAGACTGCTACGGTCGCAGGTTCGAATCCTGCCTCGGGCATAGATGTTTGTGATGTCCTTAGGTTAGTTAGGTTTAACTAGTTCTAAGTTCTAGGGGACTAATGACCTCAGCAGTTGAGTCCCATAGTGCTCAGAGCCATTTGAACCATTTGAACCATAAGATGTGATTTTCTGAAATTATTGTATTTTTATCTCATGTTATTGTTTTTTAAATTTTCTGATCACTGGTGTACTGTTCCAAGTATTAAAATGTTTCAGGTAGCTATTACTTGGGTGGAACGCACGGAACCGCAACGGAGAGAGTAGTTGCGTGCCTTACGTGTCCGTTGTTGGCGCGGCCTGGTGTCCGTTGTTTGTTTTGGTGCACCTGAGTTAAGTATTGTGTTGCCTCCTCCCTTGCGGCCCCGTCGTGTTCTGCTCATAAACATTTCCTTCAAGACACTTTAGTTAATTTTGTGCTAGTATTATTTTAATCTCTTACATTGGTAAAATTGTGCGGCCTTCATTATGCACACTGTTTGTCATAATGACTCATATATCATGATGTGCGTGTGTAATGGTGCAATAAAAGGATTATTGTTATTTCTGTTGGCGCCCTTCATGCCTTCTTTCTTGTCCCTATTGGTACGCTATCCTTGTCCTTGTGTTGGTACCCTCACAACAGAAACTATCCAGATGGTGAAGGAAGACGAAAATTTAATGGTCATGGGTGACTGGAATTCGATAGTACGAAAAGGGAGAGAACGAAATGTAGTAGGTGAATATGGATTGGGGGGAAGAAATGAAAGAGGAAGCCGCGTGGTAGAATTTTGCACAGAGCATAACATAATCATAGCTAACATTTGGTTCAAGAATCATAAAAGAAGGTTGTATACATGGAAGAAGCCTGGAGATACTAGAAGGTATCAGATACATTATATAATGGTAAGACAGAGATTTAGGAACCAAATTTTAAATTGTAAGACATTTCCAGGGGAAGATGTGGACTCTGACCACAATCTATGGATTATGAACTGTAGATTAAAACTGAAGAAACTGCAAAAAGGTGGGAATTGAAGGAGATGGGACCTGGATAAACTGACTAAAGCAGAGGTTAAACAGAGTTTCAGGGGGAGCATAAGGGAACAATTGACAGGAATGGGGGAAAGAAATATAATAGAAGAAGAATGGGTAGCTTTGAGGGATGAAGTAGTGAAGGCAGCAGAGGATCAAGAAGGTAAAAAGACGAGGGCTAGTAGAAATCCTTGGGTAACAGAAGAAATATTGAATTTAATTGATGAAAGGAGAAAATATAAAAATGCAGTAAATGAAGCAGGCAAAAAGGAATACAAACGTCTCAAAAATGGGATCGACAGGAAGTGTAAAATGGCTAAGCAGGGATGGCTAGAGGACAAATGTAAGATTGTAGAGGCTTATCTAACTAGGGGTAAGATAGATACTGCCTACAGGAAAATTAAAGAGAACTTCGGAGAAAAGAGAGCCACTTGTATGAATATCAAGAGCTCAGATGGAAACCCAGTTCTAAGCAAAGAAGGGAAAGCAGAAAGCTGGAAGGAGTTTATAGAGAGTGGCAGGGAGAGCATAAGGGAACAAGGGCGATGTACTTGAGGGCAATATTATGGAACGGAAGAGGATTCGGATGAAGATGAAATGGAAAATATGATACTGCGTGAAGAGTTTGACAGGGCACTGAAAGACCTGAGTCGAAACAAGGCCCCGGGAGTAGACAACATTCCATTAGAACTACTGACAGCCTTGGGAGAGCCAGTCCTGACAAAACTCTACCATCTGGTGAGCAAGATGTATGAGACAGGCAAAATACCCTCAGACTTCGAGAAGAATATAATAATTCCAATCCCAAAGAAAGCAGATGTTGACAGGTGTGAAAATTACTGAACTACCAGTTTAATAAGTCAAATCTGCAAAATACTAACACGAATTCTTTACAGACGAATGGAAAAACTGGTCGAAGTCGACCTCGGGGAAGATCAGTTTGGATTCCTTAGAAATATTGGAACACGTCAGCCAATACTGACCCTACGACTTATCTTAGAAGAAAGATTAAGGAAACGCAAACCCACGTTTCTAGCATTTGTAGACTTAGAGAAAGCTTTTGACAATGTTAACTGGAATACTCTCTTTCAAATCCTGAAGGTGGCAGGTTTAAAATACAGGGAGCGAAAGGCTACTTATGATTTGTACAGAAACCAGATGGCAGTTATAAGAGTCGAGGGACAAGAAAGGGAAGCAGTGGTTGGGAAGGGAGAGAGACAGGGTTGTACCCTCCGCCCGATGTTATTCAATCTGTATATTGAGCGAGCAGTAAAGGAAACAAAAGAAAAATTCGGAGTAGGAATTAAAATCCATGGAGAAGAAATAAAAACTTTGAGGTTCGCCGATGACATTGTAATTCTGTCGGAGAGAGCAAAGGCACTGCAAGAGGAGCTGAACAGAATGGACAGTGTCTTGAAAGGTGGATATAAGATGAACATCAACAAAAGCAAAACGAGGATAATGGAATGTAGTCGAATTAAGTTGGGTGATGCTGAGGGAATTAGATTAGAAAATGAGTCACTTAAAGTAGTAAAGGAGTTTTGCTATTTTGGGAGCAAAATAACTGATGGTGGTCGAAGTAGAGAGGATATAAAATATGGACTGACAATGGCAAGGAAAGCATTTCTGAAGAAGAGAAATTTGCTAACATCAAGTATAGATTTAAGAGTCAGGAAGTCGTTTCTGAAAGTATTTCTATGGAATGTAGTCATTTATGGAAGTGAAACGTGAACGATAAATAGTTTAAACAAGAAGAGAATAAAAGTTTTCGAAGTGGGGTGTTACAGAAGAATGCTGAAGATTAGATAGGAATATCACATAACTAATGAGGAAGTATTGAATAGGATTGAGGAGAAGAGAACCGGCCGGAGTGGATGAGCGGTTCTAGGCGCTACAGTCTGGAACCGCGCTACCGCTACGGTCGCAGGTTCGAATGCTGCCTCGGGCATGGATGTGTGTGATGTCCTTAGGTTAGTTAGGTTTAATTAGTTATAAGTTCTATAGGACTGAAGACCTCAGATGTTAAGTCCCATAGTGCTCAGAGCCATTTTAACCATTTTGGGGAGAAGAGAACTTTGCGGGACAACTTGACTAGAAGAAGGGATCGGTTGGTTGGACAAGTTCTGAGGCATCAAGAGATCACCAATTTAGTATTTGAGGGCAGCGTGGAGGGTAAAAATCGTAGAGGGAGACCAAGTGATGAATACACTAAGCAGATTCAGAAGGCTGTATGTTGCAGTAGGTACTGGGAGATGAAGAAGCTTGCACAGGATAGAGTAGTATGGAGAGCTGCATCAAACCAGTCTCAGGACTGAAGACCACAACAACAACATATCATCAATTGACAACACACTTTATTTTTATTGGCGTCACATCCTTATCCAACCCTCATGTATTCCTTATCTCATTCAGCCTTATTTGAGTTTTCCAAGTCGAATGCGTCGGGCCTCGGCCAACGTGTTCTCTTTCTATATTATCACAATTCATACGCAATCACGTTCAGATTCAAAGGCAGTGTCATCACTGAAGTGCTACACTTAGAACTGAAAGCACGTTTATTACTTACGCCGACGTATAGCCAGGACAAAACTGAAGTAACTTGACGGAGAACGCAACTATTTATACAGTCATCCAACATTCCAAGGTATGCAACCGACAGATATTTCAGAAAAGTTCCAGAAAAGATAAAAACTAAATAAAACTAAATAACAAGTAATTACTCCTGGTCAGGTTTGAACTGCAGACCGCAGCACGCCATCTAGTGAGATAAACCGCTGATATACGACACATGCTCCACAGCTCGGGGCGTTAATCCCTCTCCTCAGAGGTTTTCCGTGGAGATGAGTACAGCACCCTGGATACAGATCCTGTGAGCTGCTCTGTGTATTGAGGTGCTGACGGATCCGAATTTTGTGGTCATGTTGTTGCATCCACTTCACTATGATGGACATCGGAAGTAGCCCCTCGCGTAGATGCTTCGCGATCATTGAGTTTGTCTTCAGTTTCTTTGAACTTCCCACCGTCCATCTGCAGCTCGGAGCTGTGTTAGTGGCTCAGAGCGAGGACGTGGGTGGTGTCTCTGCAGACTTGTCTTCTTGATAAGTGGTTGTCATGCTCAACTTCATATGCGGCATCTGACAAACGACGGAAGATTCGATACGGTCCAAAGTAGTACTTTAGCTCCACTTCTAGAAGAGACGTAAAAATCCATACCAAATCTACGGATTGTATCTCACAGGCCGTTACTTGGCGTTATAGCGTTCTCTGGATTCCATCTGGTCGTATATACTGCATATACTTGTTACACTAGTTAACACTTCTGTCTAGTTTACAAGGACTTCAAAACTCGTGGACATACGAAAAATGCAGAAGTAGTATCTTGTGGTCTGTACGAAAATGTTAACGGCCCTCTGATGCTCCTGGTCTACTTAAGCGGTTTAGAAGACAATATGAGCCACCCTTTTAGGCTCTTACAAAATGACCTTCTGGACTATTGCTCGCGGTTTGGGATCCAGATGAGACAGGAATGATGGAAGACATTGAAAAGTTCAAAGAAGGGCAGCCCGTTCCGTATTATCGCGAAATAGGTAGAATGCTAAGGATTTGATACACGACTTGTAGTGACAATCATTAAAACAAAGGCATTTTTCGTTGCTGCTGGACCTTATCACGACATTTCGATCACCAACTTCCTCCTCTGAATGCGAAGATATTTCGTTACTGCCCACCTTCAGAGGGAGACATGATCATCATAATGAAATAAGAAGAATCAGAGATCGCACTGAAGGAATTAAGTGTTCGTTTTTTCACCGCTCGCTGTTCGAGAGTGGACCGGCAGAGAACTAGCTTGAGGGGCTTCCCATGAATCCTCTGCCCGGCAATTAATAGAAGTATGTACCGTATCGGCACTGACAACATTGTTGAGGGTGGCTGCAGCAGGGGCGAAGGCAGTGACGTCAGAGGCGGGGGCGGGGGCGGGGGCGACCGCTGCCATGAGGATTATTTCGTCGGCCGCAGCTTCGAGTGTGGCGGTGGTGGGGTCGAATGTATGCAAAGCTGTCACCCACTCGAATCTTCACGTGGAACCAAAATCTCTTCAAATTTCATTTACGTACCACTTTCAGACACTGATTAAATTAAATGTATCTTCGAACATTTTGTAAAAAGTGTCAAAAAATGCGGCACTTTCGGCCCGATTTTGTAAAAAAATGTATTCTATAAATCTTTCTCAACTGGGCTTATTAGAAATTCAATGGTTTTAACGGAAAAAGAAGTGTATTTGACTATCCGATACGGGCTAACAATTCTACTTAATTTGAATCAAAACAGGGCGTGAAAGTCGGGGAACGAAAAAACTGTAAACTTTGAATTCCCATATCTCTTAGAGTAAACACACGTTGAACATGACAGATAATAAGCAGTAGCTCGGTAGCACAAGGATGCGGAATACAAACCAAATCTGGGTGCGGCTATTAGCTGGATGGGTTACCGGTCGGGGAATACCTGAATGCCCTGGGTTTTAAGGATACGCAAGAAAGCAAAGGGTTTTCCAGCTGAAAGGCTTGGACTAGGTCGTCGTACCAGCCGAAATTATTATTATTATTATGTTCTTCACTATACGAGCATCATTTTGTTTGTCTGTTGCTCTATTTGCCTTCGTCACATTTCGGTATTATTAAAACTCTTAGCCGTAACGAATGTCAAGAACATCTGTTCCCGTTATGGACAAGAATATCATTGCATTGTGCACTTTTTCTATGCTGTACAACGTCTTCGTTCACGCAGTGTGCTCTGTATATTTACTCACACACTTAAAAGTCATAAGGCGCGAACTCTTCGTTATAATGATAATTAGAGTGGAGATATCAGCCCAAGGAGGACACTTTCGTTTGATTCGTCAAAGACTCTTCCCGAGAGCAAGTAGTCTTATCTTTCAGAATGTGTGCAACTAGCACATGCGAGTGGCCTTACGGTAAAGAGCTCTCCAACTGACAATGCTGTTGTTGTGGTCTTCAGGCTGAAGGCTGATTTGATAACGAATAAACATTTCTGTTGCGATGTATTTCTATTATATGATATTTAACTCATCCGACGCTTGCCGGTTCCTATTTCCATTCTGAAGTTGAAATATATAACATCTTCCAAACACCCATCTACGGCTGCCATAATCTGTTCATCGGCCTCTGAACGTTTCCCAGAAAGAAATTATTTCGATGTAGTAATAGACGGAAGACAAAACAGTGAGAAATCTGGCAATGAATATGGGTGTTCCAACAATTCGTACTTCAGGTTCATGAGTTTCCTTTTTATTACAGAGCCTATGGGAACAACTGGAGTATCTTGAAGAAAAATTAGAATTTTTGAATTCTAGCTCTTTGCTAATGCATCTTTTTGTACAGTCATTTCACAACCCTTTCTTAGATGGTTAGTGATGGTGGGAACCCTAGCAACTGAAGACAGAAAATCTGGATGAATAAAGTATAGAGGAGGATGACACTGAAAATCAGATGTGCGATTGTTATGAGAAAGGGAACTGATATTTGGAGTACAGGATTATGAGATGCATAACAGTCTGTTTTGCCTGGAGAGAGTAAATTGGGACCTTCACATAGGTTATGATTGAAGAGATCGGTTGGGTAAAATTGATACGATGGGTACATCTCTAAGATTATCTAATGGAATGTGCGAGAGAGATTGTTCAAACAGAACTGGGTATGTGTCTGGATTACTAGGAGCGTCGAAAAGGCTGACACAGCGATGGTAGCAAGCCAGCACTTTCAAAGATGTAGTGTGCTATTGGGATTCAGTTTTGTGGAAGACGTAAGACAGGTGATTTTGAGCTTGAACACATGGTTTATTTATTTCATTGTCCACCACAAAAGGTGAGCCCCTGAAGCAACCATATCTCTGCATTTTAAAATGATATAATCTGTCGTATCCGGTATTATATTTTTAAATTAATTAAATAACAATTACAAATGCAGTAAAATGTTATTTCACTTCATCACAAATGTATCTACACAAATAATAACTATTAAATGTAATAAATTGTTATTTCAGTTGATCACAAATATATCTATATAAATATATCTGTACAAAACGCGGTCTTAAGTGGCATGGCTGGCACTGTAATGCGACTGATGACTTGCGCATCCATGTATTTCGACATTACTTTCTCTGTGTTTACATCGATTTATAAAATTAATAAAGGTGTTATATCATGAAACTCTTCATTTCGGCATTACTTTTTCTGTGTTTACATCCAGCTACAATGTTAACAAAGGTGATACGTCATGAAAATCTTCTGTTCGATGGGACGGCGTAGGCATAGGCGTAGGCGTAGGCTTTCGTGGCAATATACTGTAGTAGTTCTTACAGTACACAGGCGGGTACGCAGCTGATAGAGGCCGATGAGTCACAGACAGTCTGTACTTCATGGCTTTTCATATTAAAGATAACATTCTTGTTTACGTGTAAATGTATAGTAATATCGGATAACCGTTCTTGCTTATAGGTCGATTTAAGCACTGCATCCAGTCAGCACAAGCGGTACTGCTAAACGGAGTCAAACAGAAAATGCTTGTACGAATCAGAAAAACAATTACGTCAGTTTAATTTAATTATTTTTTATGCTAACTGCATCCTATTCACGACTTCTTGTGGAGACATGCTAACAAAAGCGATTCGGTGATGGAACTGCCATCTTAAAACTGCGTTTTCCATGTTATTCAGTCACATGTCCAGAATATTAACTTAATTCTTGATATAATGCGTTTTGGGCGTAGTGTAAATCAGAAATTTTTCGCAGATACTGAAGAAATATACTATCGCTAACTGATGTTAAAATGGCAAACACAACAGTGCTCTCAAAAACTGTGGCTCATTGCCAGGCGATTTAGAAGGTTTCCCGCGCTGATGCCGTTCTCTGTGGACAATGATAAACACAAACAATGGAGGACACTTACTGGTACACTGTATGCTATGGTTTTTCTCATACCGAGCCCGCCATCAACAGCGATTACTGATTACGGTCTGCTGGCTTCGAGCGTGGGGTAAGAGGATACCATCAGCTGAAGGCGGCCGATCACCAGAAAGGCTCATAGATGTTGGTTTTTCAAAACCATTTTCTAGACGTTGGAAAACATGTAATCTCATAATGAAATATCTCTCACCGTGTGTTCTCATACTCACATTAGTTCAGTTAGTTCATAAGAAAAAGTGTAGGACACTAACCTTACCCATACCGCTGGGGATATGAAGCAAAACTGACATAAGCCAATCGTTCTCTCAGGACATTTTCAAGTTTGCTAACTAGACGGTAGATATCGCGAACAAGCGTCGCCCATTAAAAGGCAAGAAGAGAGGAAATACAAGTAAATCACTAATTTTATAGTGTAAGACAAAATCTTGCGACAAATAAACAGGAAAATAAAAATTGTGGGGAACCTGACAGACATGTACCTTAAAACTACGCCTACATCAACCTGATATTACTCAGGTTGCTACAGCAGTAGCATTTAGTGTCATGTATAATTGTGAATATCAGAACCTTTGGAGCAGCAACGGGAGAGAGTACTGTATCATCCTGAAATATAGTGTGCCTTGTAGATTCTGGACGTGTATGTATTTGCAACGCATAATAAGTAAATTAATTTATTTACACAAGTAATTAATCTTATTCCGCTTGTTCCTCTTCGTTCCTAAATGCTTTTCTTTTTCTTTGTTGCTATTATATAAGTGGGTACATTTTAAACTTTTTATAAGTACAGTATATTGATGTAGTACCAGAACGAAAATACAGAAACGTCTTGCCAGTCACATACTTCAGCCATGTGTTTCAGTAAAATGCTCTCGCTCGCTGCATCCAAAGCGCAAACTCTATGCTGGGTAGTTCCCTGAGCGATTATGTATTTGTCGTGACCAAAAAATGAGCATACGTGATGGTTCATTCAATTACTGATTCCGATAGTATGATGCGGGGTAGTACACTTGATTCACACCAATGCCTCTGAGAAAAGATATTATATGGAGCAAAGTACTCGAACAAAGGAATTCAGCACCAGAGAAAACATATCTTACGCAAAGCCGTTTCTTTCGATATTGATTCTATAGACTTTGCGAAGGCTATTTAAGTGACAATCGCCTTAAAAAATTACCTCCGTCCTCTGCCATGTCACTTTCCGACCACTTCCACTTCATGTGTAAGTAATTTCTTTCTTTGTTCATTACGAATTCGCGGTTGAGTGTTAGCTCAAACAACCAGCGGGTTTCTCGTTCAGGTACAGCATTTAAATATTGTTTGTTCCTGTGATGATGCAGAGATGCCTCATGTAAGAAGGTCACACGTCTACCAGAAGTTGTCGAATGTCGACAGCGTCAGGATTCTGTTTTATCGAGAACGCAGCTAGTAGTCAGGCGATATTGCTTCTTGCGTTGGTCAGAACTCCACGGTTGACACGACGATGTGGTACGGATAAGTTCAGCAGGCCCAAGCCGAAACCTGTGCCGTACTTCATCAGCCCCACGCGAGTGGCGTACCAGAGGGCAGAGAAATCGGTCGCTGCTTCACAATCTGGCGTCACGAAAAACCCTCATTTGCAGCAAGACGGGGGTCCAGACAGGTAATGTGACGATATACGGAGCACCACGGACTGCAAGCACGGCGCCAGCTGCTGCAGCTTTGCCCGCAGCGGCAGGAGAGGCAGCCGAGCAGGTGACAATGGTTGCGTCCAATGACGTCACCAGACAACAGATTATCACACTAACTGAAGATGAAAAACAGTGATACACTTTTCTCTTTCTTTCAGTAGCTACATGCTACTGTATATTCTGACTATAACTACCGTCAGTAGAGTGTATCTCTCCATGTAAAAGAATAAGAAATACAGTACAAAGATAATTAATGAAAATAGATATGTGCCGTGTAACTGTGGACGACTCTCACAAACGGTCTAGCAGCTTATTACTGTAACTTCAAATACAGTATTTTCCTAACTCTTTCACATGTTTGTGGATATTGTACACACTCGTGTTGCTTACAGCTTCAAAATTGCTCAAAACGATACCTAAGTGTGCACGTAGTAAATAATTTCTGTATGTCGTAAACACAATCTCAAAACCCATGGGTCCATCTTAACCGTTGGCAAAACTTTTAAGGTTCTTACGTTATATCAAGTACTGTTCAACGTAGCTACGTATGTTCAATGCATTCATGCAAGAACGAAGATTGGGTTTAGCGTCATGTCGACTACGATCCAATCAGAAACGGAGCACAAACTCAGACAGAGGCACGGTGGGAAGTGAAATCAGCAGTGTCCTGTTCGAAGGAATCGTCATGATTCTTGCCATCTGTGTTTATGGAAATTAAGGATGATCAAAATGTGGAATGCTGTGTGAGCATCTGGATCTTGGTCCTCCCGTATGTGAGTTCAGTGCCCTATCTATTGTAGCAACTCATTTCGTAGCGTTCATAGAGCGTCGGTTTGGTGCGTATTATCGTTCTTCTTTACCTTTAAGAAACACCTGAAAGACAAATTTGAGTTCTTTTCCTGCGGGCACAAATAAGTATATCATATGAACTTCAGTATTCGCACAAAAGCCACAACAACATTAATCTTTGTGTGGGGAGCAATTCACCGCTCCAGTAATATTATTTGAGATGTGCCGAATGTGCAGATGGTAATGAATGTACTTTTCGCTTCTGCACACGACCGTTCCTCTCAGTTTCCTTTTCCGAGGAGGAGAGAGGAAACTATCATTCGATATAAAATTTGTATATAAAAGCCAAAGTCCCAACAAAACATTTTGAGGTCTATATGAAGTAAATTTTTATTGTTGCTTTCACACGTACCAGTTCATGTTCGTGTTTTAAACAGATCTTATTTCCTTCCGTGCACAGTCCAATACCTTAGTCATCCATTACGCAAATGTACAGAGTTCGTAATTACGAAGAAATCAGTCAAAATGTCTGCTGCCTTCTTGTCACAGTAATGTGATTACATTATCGTGAAATGTATTAGTTCAGAAACAGAATAACGGCTGTTTAGTTCACACGAGCTGCACCATTGATGGAAAAATTACCTTCGATATGAATGAAAGTAACTGCAGACGCTACTGAAAAGACCTTACTGAACAAAATTGCTCTTGAAGTTTGGAAGTCCTTTGTCAATACAATGAAATAGGTTGTAAGTTCAGGCCAAACCTCGCAATGCAGTGCCGTCATGTCGTCATACATTCCACAATCGTAACTGCACAGACACGTACAATGCATCAGTGTGCGATTTGCAGGGGGGGATGGGGGGGATTGCCCCCCCTCCGCATCAGACCATCCCCTCCTCTGGTTTTAGTACATGCATCCCAACCTGGGATGTTTATTTCCCAAGCACTGGAGTAAAACTTTACATATAATATAAATTTGTGGAGCCGAACACTGAAAGTTTTTAAGTCTTTCTATTAATACTATTAATATATTTCAGTTTTCTATCATCAGAATAAGTACAACTTTTCACAAATGTGCCTCTAATTTTTGAATTCCCTCGTATATCTGTACCTGTAAGTAGATGATTTTGTAAATAAGCTTTACCTAATATGTACTTTTAAAGATATAACTAGGGATGGCTTTTCTGATAGTGTATACGCGTCAATAGTGAGTTTCGGCATTAACATCTATTTATAAATAGCTGTTTAACCATGCGTAACGCCACGGTCCAAGTTAGTAACATATTTAGTTCTACTATCCCGCTAAGACATCCCCCCCACTGGTAAAAACACAAATCGCACCCTGCAATGTATAGATCATAAAAGGTTGCAAACAGAAATAGTGTTTTGCTGTGCAGTATTCCGTATCGACTAAAAACATTCTGCCGTTGTATTACTGATGCTTGTAAGTGCTCGCCATGAGTTCCCACTGCTGGCTCTTGGTAGTTGCTGGCATTCATCCTTTGTTCGTCATTTACGAACTCTTTTTCTATGTTTGATTTAGTTTGTATATTTTTTTGTTATACCCATTCTCCCTGCCTATCTGGTTTATTCTCTTCATTTCATGTGGTGAATGAGTTTATACAGTCTCTGTGTTAGTGCATGGACTGTTTGTGAATAACTTTTATTACTACATTGTGGCTCTCCTGCTTATTCCAAACTTTTTGTTGTTGGTTCTGTGCACAGTACAGTCTACAAAATGCAGTTTCTTGTGTGTCTCACTGATGAATTTAATTATACTGCCAACCAAGTTTTGGATGCATAATTTCGTTTAATATCTAGCTTTCAGTCTATTGTGGAAATATATTACCAGTTGGAGATTGATGAGTAAGGTCATTGCTAGGACTTCTTTTGCATATAACATTCCTTGTTGGAAATAAAGTAATTCTACTGTGTTTTTAATCTTATAATCTGAGTGTGACATGTTGCTTTCATTTGTGTCTGCAGTAGCTTCACATCGTAAGACGGACTGTTCTCTTAAGACGTAGATCTAGATGTACCGAAAAACTCTTTCCAACTAGTACTGCCTGAAAAAGAAAGAGAAGCAGCCAGAGGACGCGATCCGAAGTCACTGTTACGAACCATTCAATAGCATGTACAGTCGTGCTCAAAAGTATCTGAACGACGTGAATTGCATTTCGCCTGATTCGCATGCAACCCACATAACGCAGCTGTCTAGCAGGTCCTCTAACCGCACCGCAGGACAGTCGTTTGACTATTGAAAATGGTTTCAACAAGTCACCACTAGAATACACTGCTCTGTATCGCAATAACTGAAGATGTTAAGTAATACCAAGGTACTACAAATATCAGGAAACTCCTTATCACAGATAAGACTGGCCTTAAGGTTTGTAAGCTGACATTTATTACAATAAATAATATATCTGAAGTGTTACCACTCTCATTATTACGTCAGATAGGTAATGCACGTAGTAAGTTCGTCGTATTCATGACTTCCACTTCAGAGTAACATACCGTACTTAGAATTTAACACAAAATGACATTAAAAATTCAAGTTATTCACGAGCAGCTAGTTGAGAATATGTATGAATTTCAAATGACACGACGAACCGTCTCGTTATGCATATGGATTCAAACCCTGGTCATGCAGACTAAGCAGAGATATCGTGACTGACGGAAACTAATAGTCATTCCTGACTAGGCATACAGAGAGTGATGTACCTCAGTTTTAGACAGTATCAGTTTGGAAATTACATAACGTAAACACTTTTAATGGACGCAAATTCCACCCAACATCTATTGTCCCTGTGGTGTCACCGCCAGACACCACACTTGCTAGGTGGTAGCTTAAATCGGCCGCGGTCCATTTAGTACATGTCGGACCCGCGTGTCGCCACTGTGTGATCGCAGACTGAGCGCCACCACAAGGCATATTAGCATTCAATACTTATCCTGTTCCAGAATTCACGCCCATCTGCGTTAGATAGCTTCCATTTCGGCCTCCTCTATCTACAAGGTTTTGGCACATTTACCAACACATCATTGGCGATGAGACAACGGAAAGGGTCTTGTTCTTTCTAATTGCTTACATTTACTTGTGTCATGGCTTCGCCAGATGTACTGTCCGAATTTTATCGCTTGCAGAATCAGCAGACGCAGGCGATATTGGATGCCCTTGGACAGCTCGTCCAGGGTCAACGTGCCATTCAAACCGATGCGGCAGCCGCCGCTTCAACGCTACCGCAGCCACAACATGCAGTTGCACCGCAGTTTCGCAATTTTGATGCACAGCAAGAGACCTGGACGGAATGGTCGCGCCAGTTTGGATTTCATCTCGCCGCCTACAGAATTCAAGGTGACGAGCGGCAGCCTCATTTATTGTCGTGTGTAGGGGTGCAAACGTACCGTGTGATAGTGAAATTGTTTCCCCGACGCGACGCAGCAACTCTGTCCTACGAAGAAATTTTGTCGGCATTGGACGCTTATTTCAAAGAAACAGTTAATGTAGTTGCACAAAGGTATACTTTCTTTCGTACAAAACGTACGGCCGGTCAAACTAATAGGGAGTGGGTTGCAACTTTGCAAGGCCTTACTAAGGATTGTGCATTTGAATGTGACTGTGGCCTTCCTTATTCAGATATTATGGTGCGTGATGCAATTGCACAGAACGTTTCTGATATTGGCATACGGGAGCAAATTTTGAAACTAGTTAATCCCTCCCTTCAACAAGTGGTAGACGTATTGGATAGACAAGACACGCTTCACTTTGCACAGGAATCATTTGCAACTTCGCCAGCCATGTGTAACATTAACCGGCCGCCCGGGCGCGCTGCGCGGCCCGGTAAACTGCCCTCGCACTCGTCCAAGCAGCTGCCGCCACGCTCTAAACCAGGTGTGCCGCGCCAGCGTACAAATGCAATGAAATCATGCCCGTGGTGTGCAACTAGACATTCGCGTGCAAATTGCCCGTCACGCCAAGCTATTTGCTTTTTCTGTAATAAGAAAGGGCATGTTCAAAGTGTTTGCCAGAAAAAGCTCAGATCAGACAATCACAATCATTCCAGGCCCTTTGCTTCACGCCGGAATCGAACCAAGAATACTCAGGCTCGTGAACCTTCGCCCATGGACATTCATGTAGTTAATTCCACTTCGTCCAGTGCCACTTTCTGTAACAGTGACTGTATTCGTCCCACAAAAAGTGTGCGTCGACGTCGCCGGAAATCACGTCAATTAGCAAGTGATTGTGTACCAGTGTCTGCTCAAATTGCACAAAACAGTCGCTCTTGTCGCCAGCAGGACAAACTTTTTGTAGATTTGGACTTCAATGGCACGGTCATACCATTCCAGCTCGATACCGGAGCTGCAGATTCATTGCTCAATCACGACACATACAAACAACTGGGCAAACCTCCATTGCGTGCCGCAAATGTTCAGTTAAAAAGTTATACAGGACAGCAGATCCCTGTGTTAGGACAGTGCACTCTTCTTGCAACATACAAGGAACAAACAAAACTTGTGTCATTTTACGTTCTTCGTTCTTCTACTGCAGTGAACTTGTTTGGTTTATATTTATTTCAGTTGTTTAACGTGTCTATCGTAACTCAGGTCCTATCAGTGAATCAGACTGTGCCTTCAGACAGTGTTTCTCGGCTATGTGAAGCATTTGCAGACATTTTTGCACCGGGCCTTGGTTGCGCTAAAAACTATGAAGCACACTTGGAACTGAAAGTAAACGCGCATCCGAAATTTTTCCGAGCGCGCAATGTTCCCCACGCATTGCGTGATGAGGTCGCAAGAACATTAAACGATCTAGAATCACAGGGTGTAATTGAACGTGTGCAAGCTTCTCTCTGGGCCTCACCCTTAGTAATTTTGCCAAAACCTTCCGGAAAACTGAGACTTTGTGTGGACTTCAAGGCAACAGTGAATCCACAACTAGTGATTGCAACTTTTCCCTTACCCCGCCCGGAAGATCTTTTTGACAAACTGTGCGCTGGAAAATATTTTTCGAAGTTGGACCTAGCAGATGCGTACTTGAAAATACCGGTAGATGAAGAATCCCAGCGTGTTTTGGTGGTTAACACGATTCTTGGCTTGTATCAATTCAAACGACTGCCATTTGGGTGTGCATCCACCCCTGCACTGTTTCAGCAATATCTACAAACTGTTTGTACATCGGTCTCTACTGGAGCAAACTATCTGGACGATATTGTGATCTCCAGAAAGACGGAAGAACAACATTTAGCCACTCTCAGAACATTATTTCAGGTCTTCCGACGTAATGGTCTTCGCTTACGGAAGGACAAATGTGTGTTTTTTGCTCGTGACTTACCATACCTGGGGCATGTCATCAATGCACAAGGCATACATCCCAGTCCAGAGCACCTCCGTGCCATACAAGAATTACCTTCGCCGCAAAATATGAAGCAGCTACAGAGTGTGTTGGGTAAAATTAACTATTATCATCGCTTTCTGCGCAATGCCTCTTCCATTTCAGCTCCGCTTCATCGCTTACGCCGTAAGGGTGTTCCGTTCGTCTGGACGACGGCATGCGAACGCGCCTTTCGCCAGTTGCAATCGGCGTTGCTTTCTAATACTTGCCTTACGCCATTCGATCCCCAGAAACCCCTTTTGTTGATGGTAGATGCATCGGAATTCGGGATCGGTGCTGTGCTTGCGCACAAAGTTGGCTCCCATGATCGCCCTATTGCCTTTGCGACAAAATTGCTCTCGTCTGCGCAAAGAAATTATTCACAGACAGAGAAAGAAGCTTTGGCTCTCGTATTTGGTGCTACTAAGTTCCATGATTTCTTGTATGGTCGTCACTTTACCATCATCACAGACCACAAACCTTTGACGTCGCTTTTTCCTCCGAACAAGCCTGTACCTCCGCGTACAGCGTAGAAATTCATTCGCTGGTCTATTTTCCTCTCGCAGTACCGCTACGATATCTTGTATCGGTCCACTGCTAAGCACGGAAACGCCGATGCGTTGTCCCGTTTGCCTGTTGCTGAGGATAAAGCATTCGATTCTTCCGAACTTGCTTGCATGTTCATTGATGCGGAAACCGATGAAGTGGTCGAATCGTTTCCGATTGGTTTTCGTCGTGTAGCTACAGCCACAGCTGCTGACCCGGTCCTTGCTACCGTTTTGCGTTTTGTTGCTACACAATGGCCTTTGTCAAAGTCTCGGATCGAGGATCCGTTGGTTCGCCGATTTTTTGCTCATAAGGAGAGACTTTTTGTTCGACGTGGTGTTTTGTTGTTGCGTTCTGATAATGATCAGTCCAGAGTCGTGGTCCCACGTTCGTTACAGTCCTCTGTATTACGGCTTCTCCACCAAGGACATTGGGGTATAGTGCGAACGAAACAACTTGCTCGTCAGCACTGTACTTGGTTCGGAATCGATGCTGCGATTACGAATATGTGTTCTTCTTGCATGGCGTGTGCCGAACAACAATCCGCACCGCCGCGGAAAGTCTTTGCATGGCCAAAAGCCACTTCCCCTTGGCAACGCTTGCACATCGATTTTGCTGGTCCATTCTGGAATGCTCGATGGTTGGTTCTGGTAGATGCGTTCAGTAATTTTCCTTTTGTTGTCCGGATGTCTTCCACGACGTCAACTGCCACCATCTAAGCGTTGCCTGCTATCTTTTGCATTGAAGGTCTTCCGCAGACTATTGTTTCCGATAATGGCCCACAATTCATGTCCGCAGAATTTCAGTCATTCTGCCAGGCCAATGGTATTCAACATCTGACTTCCGCGCCGTTTTCGCCTCAGTCAAACGGTGCCGCTGAACGATTGGTCCGGACTTTCAAGTCACAGATGTTGAAGTTGAAAGAATCGCATTCTCGGGAGGACGCATTGTTGCTCTTTTTGTCTTCGTATCGCTCTCACCCCCGAGATGGTCGCTCGCCGGCTGAGTTGCTCCACGGTCGTCCTCATCGAACTTTGATGTCTTTGCTGCATCCACCGCATCAGGTTCCTGTGCAGCGGCAGACTCCTGCTTTTGCTCCAGGCGACGTTGTATTTTATCGCAACTATCGAGGTTCACGGCGTTGGCTCGCAGGGCGCATTCTTCGCTACCTCGGCCGCGCGATGTATTTGGTTTTGGGGGCCTCTGGTGAGGTGCGTCGGCATCTCAATCAGCTGCGCCTCTCTCGTCGCACGGGTTCTGCCGCTCCCCGTCTGCTTTCAGCGACGGTGCCGTCCGGTCAGCGCCCTGGGGACCCATCTACTGGCTCGCCTCATCCCCAGGTGTTACCGACGATGCCTTCCATTTTGCCCCATGGCGACGCGCCTCCGCAGCCGCCGCCGCCGCCGCCGCCTCCTGTCCTCCAGCCGGCGCCGCCCGCATTCGACGCTTCGCTGCAGCCGCCAAGCGCCTCCCTGGGTCACGCGCCGCCGATCGTTTCCCGTGACCAGACGTCCTCCGCCATGGACCTCTTGCCCGCTCCGGACCACATGGCGTCTTCGCGCGTCGGGTACCCCGACGCAATGGAGGTCGACCCTTCGGCCCCTCCTGCCTCTTTACGGCCGCATACACCGCATGTTGACGTGCACCCTCGACTAGGTTTTCAGGCGTTTCCTAGCTCCCCCCGGACCGAATGGCCGGGTGCGGGTGGCACAGCCTCGCCTGTTGTTAGGCTCCCCACCTCATCGCATACGTCAACATGGGGTCCTCCCCACGGCAGGCGGAAGCCTTATAACACGACCGTTCGCCGATTTGCGGGGGAGGAATGTGGTGTCACCGCCAGACACCACACTTGCTAGATGGTAGCTTAAATCGGCCGCGGTCTATTTAGTACATGTCGGACCCGCGTGTCACCACTGTGTGATCGCAGACCGAGCGCCACCACAAGGCAGGTCTCGAGATACGGAATAGCACTCGCCCCAGTTGTACGACGACTTTGCTAGCGACTACACTGACGAAGATTTCTCTCATTTGCCGAGAGACAGTTAGAATAGCCTTCAGCTAAGTCCATGGCTACGACCTAGCAAGGCGCCATTAGCCTTACATAGCAAGTGATAGTTTGATAGTTATAGTATGAAATGTCTCATCCGGAATGCTGTATTCACAACAAGGATAAATATAAGTTAAGGAGCTGCATACTCTTCTTATTAGCATTCAATACTTATCCTGTTCCAGAATTCACGCCCGTCTGCGTTAGATAGCTTCCATTTCGGCCTCCTCTATCTACAAGGTGTTGGCACATTTACCAACACATCAGTCCCTGTTAACGAACTACGAGAGATGTTAACTATTGCTTCCTCACAAGTAACTTACTTGAAATGCCGTGAGGTAAAGCTTTGCGCTGGACAGGGATTCGAACCCAGAACCTAATCAGATTGTTATCGAAACACAATAAACTGTGACATATCGGATTTTCTTGGCAGTAGCTAGATGTTTTAACTGAAATGATGAGACGAAATATTAATTTTTCCCTTCCCAGGATTCCAACCTGGCACCTATCGCTGTTATATTCTAGAAAAAAAGAACGTTAAATATGACTTTGTTACACCAGGAGCGACATATGAGCATGTTTGAACTAGAAATAATATGACGAAGAGTTCAGTGCTGACTGGGAATCGAGCCCCACACATATCGTTGTTGACTGCACACAAAGAGACGTCAGCTACCGAATTTTTATCCACCAGCAGCTCGGAATAAGATCCTTGAACTTACTGTGATCTCGCAAATAGTTCTGTGTCTCACTGGGTGTCAAAAATGTCAGACATAGTTAGTGAAAATACATTAAAAATCAATATTTTTGTCAACCAGCTGATAGTTCTCATGGTAGAGCTTGATATTACATAATGAAAACTTTAGTGCGGACCAGGATTCGAACCCATTCACGTGCAATATGTGGAGCTCTTGAGGAATTTACAGTTTTGAACAAACAACAAATTGTAGTCGATCTGTATTGTCACGAAGGGATCAAATTCATCTACATCTACATCTACATCTACATTGATACTCCGCAAGCCACCCAACGGTGTGTGGCGGAGGGCACTTTACGTGCCACTGTCATTACCTCCCTTTCCTGTTCCAGTCGCGTATGGTTCGCGGGAAGAACGACTGTCTGAAAGCCTCCGTGCGCGCTCTAATCTCTCTAATTTTACATTCGTGATCTCCTCGGGAAGTATAAGTAGGGGGAAGCAATATATTCGATACCTCATCCAGAAACGCACCCTCTCGAAACCTGGCGAGCAAGCTACACCGCGATGCAGAGCACCTCTCTTGCAGAGTCTGCCACTTGAGTTTATTAAACATTTCCGTAACGCTATCACGGTTACCAAATAACCCAGTGACGAAACGCGCCGCTCTTCTTTGGATCTTCTCTATCTCCTCCGTCAACCCGACCTGCTACGGATCCCACACTGATGAGCAATACTCAAGTATAGGTCGAACGAGTGTTTTGTAAGCCACCTCCTTTGTTGATGGACTACATTTTCTAAGCACTCTCCCAATGAATCTCAACCTGGTACCCGCCTTACCAACAATTAATTTTATATGATCATTCCACTTCAAATCGTTCCGTACGCATACTCCCAGATATTTTACAGAAGTAACTGCTACCAGTGTTTGTTCCGCTATCATATAATCATACAATACAGGATCCTTCTTTCTATGTATTCGCAATACATTACATTTGTCTATGTTAAGGGTCAATTGCCACTCCCTGCACCAAGTGCCTATCCGCTGCAGATCTTCCTGTATTTCACTACAATTTTCTAATGCAGCAACTTCTCTGTATACTACAGCATCATCCGCGAAAAGCCGCATGGAACTTCCGACACTATCTACTAAGTCATTTATATATATTGTGAAAAGCAATGGTCCCATAACACTCCCCTGTGGCACGCCAGAGGTTACTTTAACGTCTGTAGACGTCTCTCCATTGATAACAACATGCTGTGTTCTGTTTGCCCCTATCAGCGTTAGGGGCGGTCTGAGTTGCACACCCAGTTCAGAACCAGTTTTATCGACATACAGAAGCTCAAATAAAAGATGGAATAAGTGTCCTGTGACCCTACATAGTATTTATTTCGTCACTAGAAGTAAATCACTAGTATAAGAATGGTTACTGGTGACAGAGTTTATTGTGGTTCAACCTAACGTCTACCTGGTAGAGAAGGAATATCATTTTTAACGTGATCTTCAGACCACAATGCCATTATACAGTTCTCTCCCTATCAAAAATCATCAGCAGAAGTTAGAATGGAACCCAGACCATAGGGATATAAACTGATCATCAAGCCAACAGACCACCATACCCTCCTCTATACGACTCATTTTTGTATCATAACATCGTTGCACCACACTGGATGAGAATTTTGTCAAACGGGTTCCCTCTAGTGGTTTGCAGCATGTTCAGTACATTCATTTACTTGATTGACCGAATCGCCATGAACTAGCGGCCTCGGCTACCTAGTGCATACATTCGACTCTATTTTGTAATCGCTGAAATAAAATCACGTAACTGCCACCTACACAGAACTGCCAACAGTGTAGGATACAGAAATTTAAATAGGAAGCGTTCCTTTTCACTTGAGCTACTCTATATCGCTATCAGTTTGTTGAAAACGTCGTGCACTGCAAAAGAAAAGCTGTAACTATCTGTCTCTCAAAAGTCTAGATCCGGCCATATGCATTATCTCACAGCACTGTGGAATGCGGAAGTTCTGGAGGAATTCTTGTTGACGTCTTGAGGTGCTGTAGCTACGTGTCAGTTACTACCGTAGCGGTAAGCATCGCGCACTCTAGATAAGATTGTTGTTGTTGTTGTTGTTGGTTGGTTGTTTTTGGGGAAGGAGACCAGACAGCGTGGTCATCGGTCTCATCGGATTAGGGAAGGAAGTCGGCCGTGCCCTTTCAGAGGAACCATCCCGGCATTTGCCTGGAGTGATTTAGGGAAATCACGGAAAACCTAAATCAGGATGGCCGGACGCGGGATTGAACCGTCGTCCTCCCGAATGCGAGTCCAGTGTCTAACCACTGCGCCACTTCGCTTGGTCTAGATAAGATGTCACGAGTTCGAGTACATTCACTGCTACGTTTTTTAAAACGCAATTCTGCTGTGTTCTGAAGTTATCAATCTAACGGAACTTTCAACATAATTCCCTTCACTTCTCAGCCCAAAATAATCGCACGTGGAAAAAGGGCTAATTTCTGCGAAGTTTTGTTCTTTTCGGGTTTAATAGACGGCCAGGCAGCAGCAGCATCTCGAAACTTTTATATTCTCTATGGGGAGAGCGCATCGTGCCAAAATAAGTCATAAAAGCATTTTCTACATTAGCTGTCGTGTGGTAGTGGCATTTATTCTTCATCCTACCTTGTTTGACAGCTTTAACTCAGAACAAGTTTTCTGCATGCATGTAATTAATAAACTGCATATGCATTGTCAGACTGTTATTGATAACATCAGAGAATTTGCATATATCATTGATGATTAATTTCTCTCTCATGCTTACTATTGTTATAACAACGCTAAAAGAAACCTTACGAAAATTGTGCACTGTATTTATCGGCAGGAATTAGTAAAATAGTACTCACTTAGATTTCGATTGGGTCTGTGTTTGATTGGTATGCTGTGTCATACTCAAGTGGTATGTAAATTTGGTATTTCATAAATAAATTATGTATTCCTAGAAACCTAAAATTTGCTTGTCAGCAGCGGAAAGAGGCGTTACCTCTTGTGCAACATTGTAAGTTTTTCACCATTGCATTATGAGTTGAAAGTATTTTCTTGCGATTTCTTTATCGATTTTTCATGTGACTGCTTGTAGCTCTTTCACAGAAGGGATAAAAACGTTACAGTCGGCAATACTAGAACCGCAAACCATCACAAATTCTTTTTCACAGGTCCACACGTTACCATAGAGCTTGGGAAGAAGTCTAGGGTTCCTATTACGAGGCTAATAGTGGCTAAAACTCGTAAACCGCTGTTTAAAGGACGAGATTAGTTGCGATTTCCACGTGCAACGACTTTCCCTGGACTGAAAAGTGTAAATTTACAATCTTTTGTTACACCTCAAGCAATAATAACTCAGATTATTCAATGGAAATAACAGGAAAAATCAACTTAAATTTGAGGCTTAATTCCGTGCATACCAGGAAGTAACTCGTCGATCACAGAGTTGCCAAACATACCTTGCCCTGTTGCCAAATCTCAGTTACATTACCAGCAGGAAGAAGATTAACCGATGTGATCCTACAGTGGGCTGGGAAGTGACCACAGCTGGCGTCTCAAAGACGCCGCTGCTACAGCCTGGAATACGTAATCCGTCTGATTCGCATTTCTGTAACTAGGTTTAGGGACTGGAGCTTAGTTCCTAATAATACTCAGAACTGACTGCAACCTGAGCATCATAAATCAGTAACTCTCAGAGTTGTTTTTATATTTCTTTCGTAAGTGTACTCAAAACTAAGAAACTCATTGACAGACAGAGAGAGAGAGAGAGACAGAATTTCATATCGACCGTCAATGATACGAATTTCAATATTGTTCTTCACTTAAGACTCACATGCCTTGGTGATAAGTATGAGGGAAATGAACGTCTTGATTACTATAGGGCCTCTATGGTAAGTTTCCACTGTAGCAATTAGGAAATATGTGCAGAAATTTACTAAGAGCGGCTCTAGCAACTTACTTTTTCCCCGGGTAGCTTCAAATATGGGGATCGTCGTCGGCTTAAATCCATTTGAAGATTTTAAATATCACTTTTGAACAGTGATCACTTCTCTATTAATTAATGTATGGACCGCAAAACAAGCAGTTAGCCTGAATAGTTAAAGAGCAGGTTCTGAAAGGTATTGACACAATGTTTTGCATCCATTTACCATGTGAAATCAAAGAAAAAACCAAAAACATTACATTGCATTTACTCTCTGTACCTTGACTAACACATATGAATCCATGACAAAAATAAATAATTTGAAGAATCTCCTGTGAAAGGAAAAAGATTAGGATGTGATGCTTTAATTATAGCGCACTGGATCAGAAACAATGAGATTAATTCTGTTCCACATTGATGTATTGCATACTAATGTAATAAAATACTCATTAAATAAAAACGGTTTTGTGCCACTGCTGCTATTGAGTGTGAAACACAAATCGTAGACAGATTTTATGGATCATCACTCAACAAAATTGAAGCATTTTACACCGCCGAGAGTGAGGAGTGTGGCAGACGCTGTTGGCAAAAGGCGAGACAGCACAGTGCCACAGGCCCTGTCGGTAGGCAGCAAACGGGTCCCAGAGAACTGAGATGCATACGGTGTTCAGAGGCAGATGGCTGGCCAAGAAATCATTCGCTAAAATATTGTTAAACCAAACTGTTTTACCAATGTGATAGAAAGCGAAATATATTGTACATTCGCTTGATTTACACTCATAGCTTCAGCACCGAGAGGAAAGATGCGATAAAAATTTTGTCGATGTGTGCTTTCGGTTGTCAGACATCGTATTACGCAGTCTCGCGTTTTACCTCAAGACTACAGTCATAATCAAGAAAGATGTACTCAGACAGTGCCGCAGTCTACAATGTTGCCAGATCGAGCATACTGCCGGACATAGAATTCTGAAGGGAGCACGACTGTAGTGTCCACCTTACGTGAAAGACTCGGCGCTCAATTTTTTTTGTCTAAGACTGTATCTACAACACATATTGCACGGTGAGGACCCAAAAGAATCAAAGAAACAAAATTAGTTTACGAGAGGAACACTAACTATGGCGTTCGAAGTATTCATAGTATTGTATACGGGTGTGTAAACACGTTCCAGTGCCCACTCAAGAAAGACAAGGATACACAGTCTAGCTTCAATATTACGAATACGCCACAGTTTGTGGATGAACTAAAACTTAGGTTGATAATCATTCTGAATTTTTAGCGGTACTGTACCCATTGGTATTAAACTCGTTTTGCCAGCCGCGGTGGCCGTGCGGTTCTAGGCGCTCCAGTCCGGAGCCGCGCTGCTGCCGTGGTTGCAGGTTCGTATCCTGCCTCGGGCATGGGTGTGTGTGATGTCCTTACGTTAGTTAGGTTTAAGTGGTTCTAAGTTCTAGGGGACTGATGACCACAGCAGTTGAGTCCCATAGTGCTCAGACCCATTTGAACCATTTGAACCGTTAAACTCGTTTTCAACCAATGATTCCCACAGCTAAATGAACACAACTTGTGATAACTCTTAGACAAAATACTTACGCAGTGCTATCAGACGAAAAGATCAACCTGACACAAACTTTGGGATGTTTGTCTTACAACCTTCATACCCGGATAAAGAGCTTTTCCTATTTGA
Organism: Schistocerca americana; assembly: GCF_021461395.2. Lineage (NCBI taxonomy): Eukaryota > Metazoa > Arthropoda > Insecta > Orthoptera > Acrididae > Schistocerca > Schistocerca americana. The sequence continues at coordinate 67,920,791 of NC_060121.1, forward strand.
GATACCTGTGGATGTTGCTGCATAAGACGATTTAAGAAGAAACAAAATTCCTTCAGCTGCGACAATGTTTAAAGAAATCGTGTAAACGGCACTAAATCGTGGGTTGTGAATCTTTTACCGGCCGCACTCAGCCGCATTTCGCTGGTTGGAAGCAAAAAGCTTACTGACAAATTTCGGAGAAGGAAATGGGGGACGAAAAGTCTCCCACTGGAAGGTCATGTTGTTTTATTTAAATGATTACAAAATCAGGTAAAACGAACAGTGAAGTTGTCAGCAGAAGCACATTACTGTTGTCAGTATGATGATGCACTGCCCAGGGCCTGCAACGATAAAGGGCCCGTTTAGGTCAGACATATTGTATACAGAAGTGGAAGAGAGAACACCACTAAATTCTACAATGCATTCCATACACACAGAAATTACTGTTACAGTTTACTTATGGAGCCCAATGAGTGAATTGCGTATTTCCCGGTGAGAAAGATCAATGCCAGACAGTCTTCGCTACATTACGTTACTTAAACTGGTGTCACTCTGAGCTAGGATTTATGGTCAGCGACTAAGTGTAAGGTCAATGAGTCGGATGCGAGTTTTGCAACTGTGAAATACTTTCCTACATTATAGAAGCGAATATTAAATTTGAACTAATATTGCAAGCATTTTGTACTTGGATAGCTTGGAATGAAAATCTTTCTGTTTATTGCAAAGGAAAACAATAGATTTTCTAAAACACTCTTTGGCATACACAACTTGAAAGAGGTCACGTCGACCAAATCTATGAGAGAACTGACAGCGACGTACATCGGAAGGCAGTAAGATCCCTTGGCAGTATTCGAAAGTCATTTCTAGGCGCAAGTAAATGAAGAAAAGCAGCGCGTTTTTGTCATCAACTAACGTCTTCATCAATTACTTTAGTTTTAATGTAATCTACGAGTAATTGTTGATGTTTGATATTAACGTGGAGAGGATTCCATAGACAGGTAAAGAACCTGTTCTTGGGCACCTGCTTCTATAATGACCAAAAGGCATTAAATGATCTCCAAGCACTTGTGTTCCACTCCAGAACCTCCGCATTCCACAATGTTTTGAGATAATTCATATGGCCAGCTGTAGTCTGCTGAGAGAAAGATAGTTACAGCTTTTCTTTTGCACTTCACGACGTTTTCAAAAAAACAGATAGCGCAATATAGAAGCTCAAGTGGAAAGGAACACTTCCTATTTAAATTTCTACATCCTACACTGTTGGCAGTTCTGTGTAGGTGGCAATAATGTGATTTTATTCCGGTGGTACAAAATAGAGTCGAATGTAGCCGAAGCAGCAATTCATGGCGATTCGGTCAAACAAGTAAATGAATGTACTGAACATGCTGCAAACCCCTACATGGAGCCTGTGTCAGAATTCTCATCTAGTGTGGCGCAACGCCGTTACGATAGAGAAATGAGTCACAGAGAAGAGGATTTGGTGGTCTGTTGGATTGATGATTGGTTCATATACTTATGGTATGGGTTAGATTGTAGTAACTTCTGCCGATGATTTTTGGTAGGGAGAGACAGATTCTATTTTCTTTTGACTATGGCAAGTGAAGATGGTGTAATGGCATTGTGGTCTGAAATTCATATTAAACACGATATTCCTTCTCTACCAAGTACATGTTAGTTTGAACCACAATAACGTCAGGAGTGGCGACATGTAGAAACTCTATCATCAGTGACCTTTCTTATAGTAGTTATTTATTTCTAGTTACGAAACAAACGCTATGTAAGGTCGCAGGACACTTATTCCATCTTTTATTTGAGCTTCTGTATGTCGATAAAATTGGTTCTGAACTGGCAATAGAACTGAGGCCGCCCTTAACACGGAATCGGATCCCTTCGTGACAATACAGCTCAACTACAATTTGTTGTTTGTTCAGAACTCCAGATTTCTCAACATCTCCACATACTGCGCGAATGGGTTCGAATACTGGCCCAGCACTAAAGTTTTCATTATGTATTATCAAGCTCTAGCATGAGGTCACCTATCTGATGGTGGATAATAATTTTAATTTTTAATGTATTTTCGTTCGTTGTCAACACTTATGGTATCTGACGTTTTTGACGCCCAGTGAGACACAGAACTATTTGCGAGATCACTCAAAGTTCAAGGATGTTATTCCGAGCTGCTGGTGGAGAAAAATTCGATAGCTGACGTCTCTTTGTATGTAGTCAACAACGATATGTGTGAGGTTCGATTACCAGTCACTACTGAATTCTTCGTCATATTATTCCTAGTTCAAACACGCTCACATGTCGCTGCTGGCGTAACAATCCCGTATTTAACGTTCGTTTACTCTATAATATAACAGTGATAGGTGCCGGATTGAGGACCTGGGAAGTAAAAAATTAATGTTTTGTCTCGTCGTTTCAGTTAAAACATCTAGCTGCTGCCGAGAAAATCAGATACGTCACAGTTGATTGTGCTTCGATATCAATCCAATTAGGTTCTGGGTTCGAATCCCTGTCCAATACAAAGCTTTACCTCACAGCATTTCAAATAAGTTACTTGTTAAGAAGCAATATTTAACATCTCTCGTAGTTCGTTAACAGGGACAATAGACGTTGGGTAGAATTTGCGTCCATTAAAAATGATTACCTTATGTAATTTAGAGTTGATATTTCCTAACTGATACTGTCTAAAATCGAGGTATATCACTCTCTGTGTGCCTAGTCAGGAATGACTATTAGTTTCCGTCAGTCACGAAATCTTTGCTTAGTCTGCATGACCTGGGTTTGAATCCATATGCATAACGAGACGGTTCGTCGTGTCATTTGAAATTCATAGATATTCTCAACTAGCTGCTCGTGGATAACTTTTATTTTTAATGTCATTTTGTGTTAAATTCTAAGTACGGTATGTTACTCTGAAGAGAAAATCATGACTGCGGTGAACTTACTACGTGCATTACCTATCTGATGTAATAATGAGAGTGATAAAATTTCATGTATGTCATTTATTGTAATAAATGAGAGCTTACAAGCCTTAAGGACAGTCTTATCCGTGATAAGGTGTTCCTTGATATTTGTAGTATCGTGGTATTACTTTACATCTTGAGTTATTGTGATACAGAGCAGTGTTTTCAATAGTCAAACGACTGTACCAAGGACCGATTAGAGGACCTGCTAGACAGCTTGCAACACCATAACTCTAGTGCTCTACTGATTTATTTTGCTTTTGTTTTATTTAATGTCACATCGTTGAGCTTCTGTAAATGTGTTTGTTTGAATCGATAACATAAAATTGTATACTCCTTTCTTTGTAAGAACTTTGATGTCATGATTTGGATCTATGCAATGTAGTGTATCTGTCATTTAAATTCTTTGTCTCAATTGGAGGGAGATAAAACTTACTATATATATTTGGAATTTGTTTAAATAAATTTGTTTAGAAATACCGATATGTGCAAATGCCCTGTTTTATTTAAAATGTTTGTTTGCTGTTACGTAAACTGCTGATCCTCACTTAGGGTTTCTAGTTATTCTGTATGTAAGAGATAGTGTGGTTCCCCTCGGGAACGGAACTGTGCAGCGCGCGCAAATTGTCGTTGGCTAGGTAGAAAAGGTGGAAACAAGAATCAGTCGGGGACGAGCTACCAAACTGTGCACTGCTATGTAAAAAGTGGCATATTGTCCTGGTTCCGAGAGAGGCTTTTCCTGCCGTTTACCAATGCCTCGGATGGATGGATAAATAGCTGGAATTATTCTGGAATTGGTATCTATCATCGCCACCAAGAAATGACAGAGTCCAGCAATTCTACCTGCAATTCCACCTACCAACATGCAATCGCCACCACATTACGCAGTCACTATAATGGAGCACTATAATAATGTACAGTGAAGGATCAGCTCATTGGATGTTTTAGTGTGCACAAATATAAGGTAACTTATAACTGAATTTATGTACCTACCCTGATTTTCTCCTTATCATAACACCTCTCAGGTTCCTCTCCGTTTGAACTAAAGTGATTACCGTGTGTCCCTACTGAAAGAACATTAAAGACCAGTGTTTTGCTAATTAATGCCTCTTGAACATAGTAAAAACAAAGTTAAAGTTAATGTGGCAAGAGTGTGAGTTAAAGTAAATGATGCTTACTGAAAATAATTTTCCTATTAAACCTGCTTATTAAAGTGTTGTTGCCAACTTCAAAATTAAAAGTTCTTAAGATTGAGGCTTATAAAGTTTTGCTTAGTTAATGATTATAGTGCTACCTGTAATAAATTTTAAAAGGTGAGTCAGTTTCTTGCAAATTTGTCGACATTGTCTATCACTGTAGTAAAAGTGGAAAACTGCAATAGTAGAAAATTATATATCCATGATTGCTAAGTGTTTGTCTTTCTTGTGTATTGGAAGTGCATATTAAAAGTATAACAGGATCCACAGTTCGTCTATTATATTAACGCTAGGTAACAAGTAACCAGGAAGACCGCTATCTATGATAACATTAATTTCTTTATTCAAAAGTCAGTGAGAAGTAACCTGTTAATGAATTCCATATAACCTTCATTCTTAATAGTAAAGTATTTAACTGAGAGAGGTTTAACCTTTGATCAGTTCATAATTTTGCAGTGAACGACATTTATAATTTTACGTCAGCTAGGAAATTATTTGAACAATAATACTTAACATATGCCTAATCAATGATCCTGCAGTGAATATTAATAGTAATGTTATAAAGACCATTCAGTGTGAAAGTAATAGTGTGTTTCGGTATCTGTTATATTTTTGCAAATTGTTTGTGCTGCTCTAGTTGTAAGTTCCAACCTTAACGTTAACATAGGCAGGTGTCAGAGTTCTTTGCACTCGCGTGTGGTAAATTGTAGGTTGTGTTATCCGTTAAAGTTACTCATACCTAATTTCTTAAACAAAAATGTTAATCATTCTTTTGCCTAATTAGGCTGGCGACCGCTTTCTTTACTCTCTAAACAGTATAGCTAAGTAAAATACACTCCTGGAAATGGAAAAAAGAACACATTGACACCGGTGTGTCAGACCCACCATACTTGCTCCGGACACTGCGAGAGGGTTGTACAAGCAATGATCACACGCACGGCACAGGGGACACACCAGAAACCGCGGTGTTGGCCGTCGAATGGCGCTAGCTGCGCAGCATTTGTGCACCGCCGCCGTCAGTGTCAGCCAGTTTGCCGTGGCATACGGAGCTCCATCGCAGTCTTTAACACTGGTAGCATGCCGCGACAGCGTGGACGTGAACCGTATGTGCAGTTGACGGACTTTGAGCGAGGGCGTATAGTGGGCATGCGGGAGGCCGGGTGGACGTACCGCCGAATTGCTCAACACGTGGGGCGTGAGGTCTCCACAGTACATCGATGTTGTCGCCAGTGGTCGGCGGAAGGTGCACGTGCCCGTCGACCTGGGACCGGACCGCAGCGACGCACGGATGCACGCCAAGACCGTAGGATCCTGCGCAGTGCCGTAGGGGACCGCACCGCCACTTCCCAGCAAATTAGGGACACTGTTGCTCCTGGGGTATCGGCGAGGACCATTCGCAACCGTCTCCATGAGCTGGGCTACGGTCCCGCACACCGTTAGGCCGTCTTCCGCTCACGCCCCAACATCGTGCAGCCCGCCTCCAGTGGTGTCGCGACAGGCGTGAATGGAGGGACGAATGGAGACGTGTCGTCTTCAGCGATGAGAGTCGCTTCTGCCTTGGTGCCAATGATGGTCGTATGCGTGTTTGGCGCCGTGCAGGTCAGCGCCACAATCAGGACTGCATACGACCGAGGCACACAGGGCCAACACCCAGCATCATGGTGTGGGGAGCGATCTCCTACACTGGCCGTACACCACTGGTGATCGTCGAGGGGACACTGAATAGTGCACGGTACATCCAAACCGTCATCGAACCCATCGTTCTACCATTCCTAGACCGGCAAGGGAACTTGCTGTTCCAACAGGACAATGCACGTCCGCATGTATCCCGTGCCACCCAACGTGCTCTAGAAGGTGTAAGTCAGCTACCCTGGCCAGCAAGATCTCCGGATCTGTCCCCCATTGAGCGTGTTTGGGACTGGATGAAGCGTCGTCTCACGCGGTCTGCACGTCCAGCACGAACGCTGGTCCAACTGAGGCGCCAGGTGGAAATGGCACGGCAAGCCGTTCCACAGGACTACATCCAGCATCTCTACGATCGTCTCCATGGGAGAATAGCAGCCTGCATTGCTGCGAAAGGTGGATATACACTGTAATAGTGCCGACATTGTGCATGCTCTGTTGCCTGTGTCTATGTGCCTGTGGGTCTGTCAGTGTGATCATGTGATGTATCTGACCCCAGGAATGTGTCAATAAAGTTTCCCCTTCCTGGGACAATGAATTCACGGTGTTCTTATTTCAATTTCCAGGAGTGTATTATTTGTTACTGTTTAAATGTTTACGTAATTCTGACTTTCACTTCCGATAAGCCACTTCCATTAGGTACAATACGGTCAACATAATAAAATTCCTCTCAGAGGGTAACTCTGCTCTGTTGCTTTATACCATAATTACTCTAAAAAAAAATTCTGATTTGAAAACTGCCTCCAGCTTCGAGGTTATGGTATAGCAGTAGCGGACAGAAGTGTTATACGTGGCTTTTCTGTGACAGGACTGATTTGTTCTGTTGGGGCATAGTACGTAATAAGCCAACCTTGGCATTTGATGATATAAGCTACGTAAAAGCTTTTGCAGTGTTATAAACTGCGTTATGCGGGTTGCATGCGAATCAGGCGAAGTGCAATTCAGGTCGTTCGGATACTTTTGAGCATTACTGTACATATGAGGTAGAAGTCAGAATGGTGCTACCAGGTGAAATTATAAACTGCTCTCAAGAAGGTATTAAAATCTGCCCAGCATCTACCACGAGAAAGAGGGAGCACACTTGGTAATCACTGTACACTCAGTGAGACAGGAACTGCGAACCATATTAGACGCCTTTTCACAGGTCAGCACGTTACCACAGAGCTGGCGAAGAAGTATGTGTCTTAGCTTCTTCTTACGAGACCAATAGTGGCTAGAACTGGTAAACCGCTATTTGAAGGACGATATTAGTTGGGATTTCCACGTGCAACGACTTTCCTGGGCTGAAAACCGTAAATTTACAATCTTTTGTTACACCTCAAGCGATAATAACTCAGATTATTCAATGGAAATAACAGGTAAAATCAAGTGAACTTTGAGGCTTAATTCCGTGCAATCCAGGAAGTAACTCGTCGATCACAGAGTTGCCAAACATACATTGCCTTGTTGCCAAATCTCAGATACAATACCAGTAGGAAGAAGATGAACCGAGGTGATCTTACAGTGGGGTGGGAAGTGACCATAACTGGCGTCTCCAAGTCGCGGCTGCTACGGCCCGGAATACGTAATGCGTCTGATTCGCATTTCTGTAACTAGGTTTAGGGACTGCAGCGTAGTTACCAATAACACTCAGAAGTGACTGCAAACTAAGCATCATAAATCAGTAACTCTCATAGTTGTTTTTATATTTCTTTCGTAAATGTACTCAAAACTAAGAAATTCATTCACAGACGTTTTCGTGCCTAGCCGATAGTCGAGCACAACAAACTAACAAAAAAGATTGTGTGTGTGTGTGTTGCCAAAAGGCAAAAAGATCTTACTGCCTTCCGATATACGTCGCTGTCAGTTCTCCCATAGGATTTCAAGTTGTGTATGACAGACAATGTTTTAGAAAAACAATTGTTTTTCTTTTCAATAAACAGAAAGATTTTCATTCTAAGCAATCCAAGTACAAAATTTTCGCAATACTAGTTCAAATTTAATATTCGCTTCTATAACGTAGGAAAGTATTTCACAGTTGCAAAACTCGCAGCCGACTCATTGACCTTACACTTAGTCGCTGACCATAAATTCTAGCTCAGAGTGATACCAGTTTAAGTAACGTAATGTAGCGAAGACTGCCTGGCATTGATCTTTCTCACCGGGAAATACGCAATTCACTCATTGGGCTCCATAAGTACACCGTAACAGTAATTTCTGTGTGTAAGCACTGCATATGGATTAAAATTTAGTGGTGCTCTCTCTTCCACTTCTGTATACAATATGCCTGACCTAAACGGGACCTTTGTCATCACAGGCCCTGGGCAGTGCAAAATCATACTGACAACAGTAATGTGCTTCTACTGACAACCTCACTGTTCGTTTTACCTGATTTTGTAATCATTTAAATAAAACAACATGACCTTCCAGTGGGAGACATTTCGTCCCCCTTCTCCTCCTGTGAAATTTGTCAGTAAGCTTTTTGCCTTTCAGCCAGCGAAATGCTGCAGAGTACGGCCGGTAAACGATTCACAAACCACGATTTTGCGCCGTTAAAACGATTTCTTTAAACATTGTCGTAGATGAGGGAATTTAGTTTCGTCCTAAATCATCTCAAGCAGCAACGTTCACAGACATCTCAAATAGGAAAAAGATCATTATCCAGGTACGAAGGTTGTAAAACCAACTTCCCACAGTTTGTGTCAGGTTAATTATTTCGTCTGATTGCACTGCGTAAGTATTTTGTCTATGAGGTATCACAAGTAGTGTTCCTGTGGCTGTGGGAATCATTGGTTGAAAACGAGTTTATCACCAATGGGCACAGTACTGCTAAATTTTCAAAATGATTATCAACCTAATTCTGAGTTCGTCCGCAAACTGAGGCGAATTCATAATATTGAAGCTAGACCGTGTATCCTTGTCTTTCTTGAGTGGAAATTGGAAGGCATTTACACACACGTATACAATACTATGAATACTTCGAACGCTATAGGTAATGTTGCTCTCATAAACTACTTTTGTTTTTTAATTCTTCTGGGTCTTCAGCGTGCAATATGTGTTGTAGATTCAGTCTTACAATGTTAGAGCAATAAATTGACCGCCGAGTCGTTCACGTAAGGTGGGCAATACAGTTGTGCTCCTCTGAGAATCCTATGTCCGGCATTATGCTCGATCTGGCAACATTGTAAACTGCGGCACATCCCAGAGGAAGTCTTGACTTCAGACTTAGTACTTTATTCTTGACTACCACCGTAGTCTTGAGGTAAAACGCGAGACTAGCTAATACGACGTCTGGCAACTAAAAGCACACGTCGACAAAGTTTTTATCGCCCCTTTCCTCTCGGTGCTGAAACTATGAGTGTAATTCAAGAGAATCTACAATAGATTTCGCTTTCTGTCACACTGGTAATAATAGTCTGGTCCAATAATGTTTTAGCGAAAGATTTCTTTACCGACTATCTGAATCTGAACACCGCATACGTCTGAGTTCTCTGGGACCCGTTTACTGCCTACCGGCGGGGGTGAGGCACTGCAATGTCTCGCCTTTTGCCGACAACGTCTGCTCCACTCCGCACTCTCGACCGTGTAAAATGCTTTAATGTTGTTGAGTGGTGACCCATAAAATCTGTCTACGATTTATGTTTCACTCTTGATAGCAAAGGAGGCACAAAACCGTTTTTACTTGATGAATATTTTATTATACTAGAATGCAATACATCAATGTGGCACAGAATTAATTTCATTGTTTCTGGTCCAGTGCATTACAATTAAAGCGTCACATACTGTTCTTTTTCCTTTCACGGGAGGGTCCTCAAATAATTTATTATTGTCATGGATTCATATGTGTTAGTCAAGGCACAGAGAGTAAATGCAATGTAATGTGTTTGGTTTCTTTCTTTGATTCTCTGTGGTAAATGGATGTAAAACATTGTGTCAATACCTATCAGAACCTGCTCTAAAGCTACTCAGGCAAATTGCTTGCTTTGAGGTCTATACCTTAATTAATGGAGAAGTGAACGCTGTTCACAAGTGATATTTAAAATATTCAATTGGATTTAAGGCGACAAAATTGCCCAAATTTGAAGCTACCCAGAGAAAAAGTAAGTTGCTAGAGCTGCTGTTAGCAAACGTCTGGAGGGAGTTCCTAATTCCTACTGTGGAAATTTAGCATAGAGGCCCTATAGTAATCAATAGATTCATTTCCTTCATACCTATCACCCTGGCATGTGAGTCTTAAGTGAAGAACGATATTGAAATTCGTATCGCTGATGGTCGATTCGAATTTCTTCAGAGACGCTGGTATTGCGAAGCAGCTTGGCAGTCACAAAGCCAAGATCTATGACCATTAACACAACTTACTGAGTCGAGCTACCAAGAGGATTTGATGTGTAAAGGTTTTCTTCCGATTTCGATACAGAATTTTTTCTGGAAATTAGCAGCTCCATAAAATATGTCAGGAAAAAAAGCTTGCACACGCTGGCCCCTACCACGGTTAGAACTGACGACTGATTGCGCCGTTCTGACCCGAAAGACGGGCGGTACCATGGGCCTACGGACACACTGCAGTCTACACGCCGCTCTCATCATGGTATTTGTCACTCAGCCTCATAACGCATCGTGAAAGCTAATAAAAGTTGTCACTTATGCGAAAAATAGCATTTCCTTAGGCAAAAAACTGAATTTTCTGTCTCAGTGTCTTAGTTTACATGAGGATTATATAGCACGAGTCATGCAAATGGAAAGGGAATATCAAGTGATTTTAGCGAGTCAATTCAGTACCATACGCGGAAGTGATTGCCCTGTCACAGTGTTGCCTAATGTTTGTGACGATGTTACCAATACTCAGCTGTGCTAGAAATAGCTCTGTAGCGGTATGGAAGGAGAATCCCGTGCTCGTGTCATAGGAGGATACGGAGAGGAGGCACGGGGTTTGGTTAGTATGCAGCGTTTTCTCCTACCAATTGTGTCAGACATTCAGGTGTATAATCTTCCATCACGATTACAGTTTCCTACAAAATAGATACGAATAAAACACTTACCTTGTTACTTTGTGACAAAAGATTATTTCAGTACAATAAAAAGTCTTTGGAAATCACTTATTCCCACCTGTAACAAAAGTAAGATAACAAACACTTTGCACCTCGAAATCGATTGCACCTATGTGCAGTCTTGTGACTTTTAAATAAATCGTATTAACGGCACTAAATCGTGGTTTGTGAATCATTTACCGGCCGTACTCTGCAGGCCGGCCGGTGTGGCCGAGCGGTTCTACGCACTTCAGTCTGGAACCGCGCGACCGCTACGGTTGCAGGTTCGAATCCTGCCTCGGGCATGGATGTGGGTGATGTCCTTAGGTTAGTTAGGTTTAATTAGTTCTAAGTTCTAGGGGACTGATGGCCTCCGATGTTAAGTCCCATAGTGCTCAGAGCCATTTCGTACTCTGCACCATTTCACTAGGTTGGAAGGCAAAAAAGCTTACTGACAAATTTCACAGAAGGAAAAGGGGGAGGAAATGTCTCCCACTGGAAGGTCATGTTGTTTTATTTAAATGATTATTAAATCATGTAAAATGAACAGTGAGGTTGTCAGTAGAAGCACATTACTGTTGTCAGTATGATGTTGCACCGCCCAGGGCCTGTAGTGATAAAAGGCCGGTTAAGGTCAGGCATATTGTATACAGAAGTGGAAGAGAGAGCACCACTAAATTCTAATCCGTATGCATTGCATACACACAGAAATTACTGCGACAGTGTACTTATAGAGCCCAATGAGTGAATTGCGTATTTTACTGTGAGAAAGAGCACTGGCAAACAGTCTTCGCTACATTAGGTTACTTAATCTGGTGTCACTCTGAGCTAGAATTTATGGTCAGCGACTGTGTAAGGTCAATGAGTCGGATGCGAGTTTTGCAACTGTGAAATACTTTCCTACATTATAGAAGCGAATATTAAATTTGAACTAATTTTGCGGACATTTTTAACTTGGATAGCTTAGAATGAAAATCTTTCTGTTTATTGCAAATGAAAACAATTGATTTTCTAAAACATTGTCTGTCATACACAACTTGGAACAGGACATGTCGACTAAATCATATGGAAAAACTGACAGCGACGTATATCGGAAGGCAGAAAGATCTCTTGTTTTTTTGGTTTTGCAGTACTCGATAGCCATTTCTAGGCGCAAGTAAATGAAGAAAGGCTGCGCGTTTTTGTTATCAAGTAACGTCTTCATAAATTGCTTTAGTTTTAATGTGATCTACGAGTTACTACTTATGTTTGAAATTAACGTAAAAAGGATTCCGTAGACAGGGAAAGAACCTGTTCTTGGGAAACTACTTCTATAATGACCAAAAGGCATCAAATGATCTTCAAGTACAGTGTTCCAGCAGCGGTATGAAGAATATGATAGCAACAATGACGGTAATATTCGAATTATATGGTAACTTCACACTTCCCAGTGGATTTTCTCCAAATGAGAAATTTGCTGAATTTGTGAAAATTTCAAAAGGCTTCACATCGAGCCGATGATGTCTAGAAGAGTCTTTACATTTTGCTGACATGAGAATAGCGTAATCTCCGCTTCAGAAGCTTGATTCTACTTAACCATTTAATAGTCTCGCGTTTTTTCACCGTGACTAATTTTGTAAGTTAAGCACATCACCTGTTACAGCACAATCCTGGGGCTGGGAAATGTGGCCACAGTGGCACAGTGGCCTGGCGGAACGAACTATCACAGGTGCAATGCATGAGTTCAGGCATTTACTTTTAAGAGGCACAAACGGATTTACGTTGCCCCCGGTAACATTAAGAGAAAGACATTATAATCCAGAATCCGCTTTAAACATCACGTTCTTTCATTACCAACTAGGCAGAGCCGGTTTACGTTGGGAAATGTCATAGCGGAAGTCATGGTAAACAGAAATACAGTCGCCAGTAAACTTACTTACATGAGAAAGTTTTATTTTATTTGATGAACAGATAGCCATTCAAAGGAACAGGGCCCTTGCTTTACTTGTACTTGATTGAACTAGAGACGTTGAAACATTTGGTGCTGGACTGTGATTCGAATTCGTATCTCCTCTTTCGAGGATCTGAATCTCTCGGAACAGTAAAGTTCAATCATTTTGTTCCTTTTCTCAAGACTGCGGTCTTCTCTAGGTCTCCTCCAAAGGTAAGTATATGGGTCCGAAACCTGATCCAGTACAAAATTATTCATAATTTCATTTCAAGCCCTATCACGTGAACACCGGCCTGTTAGTGAAAATTAACGTGCATTTTTAATGTCTGTTCATGTGTTGCCAACAATCGCAATACGTGTCGTTATTTCTGATCAAACACGAACACATCTTACTATTGGTGAGTAAGCAACTGATACTTAAACTTTATTCGTGGATGCACGGTAGGTGAGCAGTTCGAGTGTCGCTTGGGCACAAAATTTGTATCCTTATTTTAGAGTCAAGCACCTAGCAGGTGGTAAGAAAAACCGATACGTAACATTTGATTTTACTTAGTTAACAATCCGATTACGTGTTGGGTTCGTATCTCCGTCGCAGAATTTCACATTATGCTCTTCATCTTTAAATGTATGCACACTTTGTTACTACAGAATAGAGGTATATCAGACATCTTTCGTGGCTAGTTAACAGGGACGAAAGGGTCTTGATTGAAGTCCCCGTTTATTACAAAAAATGTCGTCTTTTATTTTCAAGTTTAGATTTGGTTACTGGTATTGGCAAAAACTTCAGTAATTCATGACTCTTCATGGCTAGTCATCAATATGATATGATTAGATTAGATTACATTAAATTAGTTCTTGTTTCATAGATCATGAATACGGGATTTCGTAATGATGCGGAACGTGTCATTTTAATGAAAGATTTCTTTATATTCCATTATTCAAATTCTTTACAATTTTTTAATCTCTTTCTGTCTCATTCTTTTTTATTTTTATCTCTCTCTCTCTCTCTCTCTCTCTCTCTCTCTCTCTGTCACACACACACACACACACAACCTTTTTTCTTTTAATTTGTTTGTTGTGCTCGTCTATCGGCGAGGCACGAAAACGTCTGTGAATGAATTTCTTAGTTTTGAGTACACTTACGAAAGAAATATAAAATCAACTATGAGAGTTACTGATTTATGATGCTTAGTTTGCAGTCAGTTCTGAGTGTTATTAGTAACTACGCTGCAGTCCCTAAACCTAGTTACAGAAATGCGAATCAGACGCATTACGTATTCCAGGCCGTAGCAGCCGCGACTTGGAGACACCAGCTATGGTCACTTCCCAGCCCACTGTAAGATCACATCGGTTCGTCTTCTTCCTGCTGGTATAGTAACTGAGATTTGGCAACAAGGCAATGTATGTTTGGCAAATCTGTGATCGACGCGTTACTTCCTGGAGTGCACGGAATTAAGCCTCAAAGTTCACTTGATTTTATCTGTCATTTCCATTGAATAATCTGAGTTATTATCGCTCGAGGTGTAACAAAAGATTGTAAATTTACGGTTTTCAGCCCAGGAAAGTCGTTGCACGTGGAAATCCCAACTAATATCGTCCTTCAAATAGCGGTTTACCAGTTCTAGCCACTATTGGTCTCGTAAGAGGAAACTAAGATACATGCCTCTTCGCCAGCTCTGTGGTAACGTGCTGACCTGTGAAAAGGCGTCTGATATGGTTCGCAGTTGAAGTGTCACTGAGTGTATCGTTTTTATCCCTTATGTGAAAGAGCTACAAGCAGTCAGATCAAACATCGATAAGGATATCACAAGAAAATACATTTTGCTCATAGTGCAATGGTGAAAAACTTACACAATGCTGCACAACAGGTGATGCCTCTTTCCGCTGCTGACAAGCAAATTTTGGGTTTCCAGGAATACATAACTTTATTTATGAAATGCCACATTTGCATACCTCTTGACAATGACACAGCATACCAATTAAACACAGTCCCAATCAAAATCTAAATGAGTAGTATTTTACCAATTCGTAACGATAGAGGTACGCTTGTGTACAGATACTCACTTTTATTAAAACAGACTTTCGTCGTAAGGTTATCGTGGGTAGTTTTATTTCATTTTTTATAATACAGTTCACAAGTTTCGTAAGGTTTCCTTTAATGTTGTTAAAACAATAGTAAACATGAGAGAGAAATTAATCATGAACGATATATGCGAATTCCCTAATGTCATCTATAACAGTCTGAAAATGCACATGCAGTTTATTGATTACATGCATGTATAAAACTTGTTCTGAGTTAAAGCTGTCAAACAAGGTTTGAAGAAGAATAAAATGCCACTCACAGACGACAGCTAATGTAGAAAATACTTTTCCGACGTATTTTGGCACGATGCGCTCTACCCATACATAATACAAAAGTTTCGAGGTGCATCTACTGTCTGGCCGTCTATTAAACCTGAAATGAACAAAATGTCGCAGAAGTTAGCCCTTTTTCCACATACGACTATTTTGGTTGAGAAGTGAAGGAAATTATGTTACAAGTTCCACTATATTGATAATTTTAGCAGACAGCTGAATTGCGTTTTAAAAAATATAGCTGTGAATGTACTCGAACTCGCGACATCATACCTACCGTGCGCGATACTTACCATGACGCCACTAGCTGACACTTAGGGATAACAGCTCCAGAAGTCAAGAACAGTTCCTCCAGAACTTCTGCATTCCACAGCGCTGTGGGATAATGCATATCGCCAGGTCAATACTTATGAGAGACAAACAGTTATACCTTTTCTTTTGGACTACACGACGTTTTCAACAAACTGACAGCGCAATAGAGTAGCTCAAGTGGAAAGGAACACTTCATATTTTAATTTCTGAATCCTACACTGTTGGCAGTACTGTGTTGGTGGCAGTTACGTGATTTTATTTTGGTGATTACAAAATATAGATGAATGCATGCACTGGGTAGCAGAGGCAGCTTGTTCATGGTGATTCGGTCAACCAAGTAAATGAATTTACTGAACATGCTGCAGATTGATACAGGGAGCCTGTGTGTCAGAATTCTCAGCCAGTGTGGTACAACGGCGTTATGATAGAAAAATCAGGCCCTGAGACGAGGATTTGGTGGTCTGTTGGGTTGATGATAGGTTGATATGTCTGTGGTCTGGGATCGATTCCAACTTCGGTCAATGATTTTAGATAGGGAGAGACAGATTCCATTCTCTCCTGGCTACACCATGTGAAGAAGATTTAATGGCATTGTAGTCTTAAATTCACATTAAAAATGATATTCCTTCTCTACCAAGTAGACGTTAGATTGAGCCACAATAAAGTTTGGAGTGGCGACAAAAAAAATGGTTCAGATGGCTCTGAGCACTATGGGACTTAACAGGTAGGGTCATCAGTCCCCTACAACTTACAACTAATTAAACCTAACTACATCACACAACACCCAGCCATCACGAGGCAGAGAAAATCCCTGAGACCGCCGGGAATCGAACGCGGGAACCCGGGCGTGGAAAGCGAGAACGATACCGCACGGCCACGACCTACGAACGGAATGGCGACAAGTAGAAACTCTATCAACAGTAACCTTTCTTATACTAGTTATTTATTTCTAGTGACGAAACAATCGCTATATAGGCCCACAGGACACTTATTCCATCTTTTATCTGAGCTTCTGTATGTCGATAAAATTGGTTCTGAACTGGGAATGCAACTCAGACCGCCTTTAACGCGGAATTTGATTCCTTCGTGACAATACAGCTCGGCTACAGTATGTTGTTTGTTCAAAACTCCAGATTCCTCAACATCTGCACATATTGCGCGTGAATGGGTTCGAATCCTGGCCCAGCACTAAAGATTTCATTATGTTTTATCAAGCTGTAGCATGAGAACACCTATCTGCTGGTGGATAATAATTTCGATTTTTAATGTATTTTCATTCGTTGTCAACACTAACGATATTTGACGCTTTTGACTCCCAGTGAGACACAGAACTATTTGAGAGATGTTATTCCGAGCTACTGGTGGAGAAAAATTCGGTAGCCGACGTCTCTTTGTGTGTAGTCATCAACGATATGCGTGGAGCTCTATTCCCAGTCAGCACTGAACTCTTCGTCATATTATTTCTAGTTCAAACATGCTCATATGTCGCTCCTGGTGTAACAAAATCATATTTAACGTTCGATTTCTCTAGAATATAACAGCGATAGGTGCCAGGTTGGAATCCTGGGAAGGGAAAAATTAATATTTAGTCTCATCATTTCAGTTAAAACATCTAGCTACTGCCAAGAAAATCCGATATGTCACAGTTGATTGTGTTTCGATAACAATCTGATTAGGTTCTGGGTTCGAATCCCTGTCCAACGCAAAGCTTTACCTCACGGCATTTCAAGTAAGTTACTTGTGAGGAAGCAATAGTTAACATCTCTCGTAGTTCGTTAACGGGGACAATAGAAGTTGGGTGGAATTTGCGTCCATTAAAAATGTTTACGTTATGTAATTTAAAGTTGATATTTCCTATCTGATACTGTCTAAAACTGAGGTATATCACTCTCTGTATGCCTAGTCAGGAATGACTATTAGTTTCCGTCAGTCACGATATATCTGCTTAGTCTGCATGACCAGGGTTTGAATCTATATGCATAACGAGACGGTTCGTCGTGTCATTTGAAGTTCATACATATTCTCAACTAGCTGCTCGTGAATAACTTGAATTTTTAATGTCATTTTGTGTTAAATTCCAAGGACGGTTTGTTACTTTGAAGAGGAAGTCATGAATACGACGAACTTACTACGTGCATTACCTATCTGACGTAATAATGTGAGTGGTAACACTTCAGACATATTATTTATTGTAATAAATGTGAGCTTACAAGCCTTAAGGACAGTCTTATCTGTGATAAGGTGTTGCCTGATATTTGTAGTACCTTGGTATTACTTAACATCTTCAGTTATTGCGATACAGAGCAGTGTATTCTAGTGGTGACGTGTTAGAGCCATTTTCAATAGTCAAACGACTGTACCAAGGAGCGATTAGAGGACCTGCTAGACAGCTGCGTTATGTGGGTTGCATGCGAAACAGGCGAAATGCAATTCCGGTCGTTCGGATACTTTTGAGCATGACTCTACCTGCTACTCCGTCTGATTAACGGTATTCGGACACCACTAAGTATTGTAGAAGCGGCCACTAAGCGTCGCGAGAGGCTGACTGGCCTCTATCGAATGCGGCGGAGCGTGTTGTGCCATCATTCGAGAGGTAATAACTGCAGAACTGGTCAGTCAGAAGAACTGAGACACTTCGAATGTCATTGAATGTCACCTGAGTAACAGATCCATAAAGAGACGTTTCAATTCATCTAAAGTTTCCCAAGCCCATTGTTGGTTAGTTGGTACTGAAGTGAAAATGCGAAGGAGAAAGCACAGCTGAATCAAGACCAAGTCAGGAAAATTCGAGCATTGTGGAGGATGGGTGTAAAAAATTGTATGAGGTAAGCGAGCGAATGACTTGTCCGTTCCACAGTGCTGCCAGCCGTCTATCTGGCATAAAGCCAGCACTTAGGAGTTTAGGGTACGGTGGTCGGGCAGCTCCTCGTAAGTGCAGTGTCAGGCGCCGAGGCAATAGAACGGCCATGTAGCGGTAGCAGCAGTACCTGTTGCTTGATACACAGTACTTTAGGTTAGTTTCTGTGAACTGTACCTGTGTATTTTACTGCTTAAACTACTGTTTAGCAAATTACTCAAAGCTTTTTTTTCTGATTAAGTATTAGTGCATATCCTTGTGTGAGGCGGCTTCCTCGCGTATTTCTTCCCCCGCCAGAAGTGCAAAGTCTTGTGATTACATTTCAGTGTCATGTTAGCACGAAGTGCACAGTTTAGATCAGTGCATTAGATTTTCCACATTTATTTCCTGGAGTAGCTTTCGTAGAAGCAGAGTTTTTAGTAAAAAAGGAACTGTTGATTTATCAAATTGATAGCAGAGACATTTAATTATGTTTTCAGAGCTTACGGATCTTGCGGTCTCAGGCTATAGCGTGAACCTGCAGAGCTGATTTTAGTGTTCGTTTATTCGCCTCGCTATGTTTTTCTTACATTCAAACCTGAGTAACATCACGGTCGGGTAATTTCCCTTGCGTGGGGGGTCTGTTTTTACTTTCTCATTTACTCCTGACTGCTTTGCTTGTATTTTTTGAGATCTTACTCAATAACTTTACACAGTACGATATCAATACGGACTGTGCTTGTTGTGAATGGACGCAAGGAGAACTGGCTGCTGTCCATAAACTGCTGCAAGCAAAATTGGCCATTGTCGACAGGCTTTTAGATTCTGTTCAAAGCGTCGGCGACATCAGCGTGCCAGTGTTGAAGCCTACGACACCGTTGGTGTTGTTGGAATCCCCTGATGACCTAGTTGTCGCTTGTCGCTGTATCCTGCGATATGCAAGATCTGACCGGTCCGTCCTCACTCGACAGAGAGTGACAGACAGCGGTGGATTAACGTGGGCTGTCTCTGGGCGGAAGGCGGAAGGGGGAATACGCCGCACGCCTGGCTCCTTATGCATTAGCAACAGGTGCGAGGTGCTACCCCAATAACGAAGATACTTCTCAGCCAGCACGGGATGTAGGACCGGTGACGAATTTTCCTCCACAGTCCGGACAAGTACACAGGAGGGGTATGCTGTCCATTAGGAGATCCATCGTTATGCGGGTAACGCAGCCGCAGAGAAACAGCATGCACGGCGGTAAATAATGCCGGTGTTCACTCGATATGTTTGCTTGTGGTGCCGTCCACGATCTAGAGGAGGTGCTGCCGGCGGCTACCTAGTGCAATGGGTGCAACCGGCTGCACGTAGTGGCACATGTCGGCACGAATGACGTCTGCCGCTTAGGTTCTGAAGCCATCCTCGGCTCCTTTCGGCGGCTGGCTGACTTGGTGAAGGCAACTAGAATCGCACACGTGGTGCAGGCTGTGCTATTCATACTATGGGCCCAATGTCGATGGCGGTCCTCGGGTTTGGAGCAGAGTGCAAGGTACTAGCCAGACGCTCAGACGACTCCACGGAGGTATCAGATGCGAATTTCTCGACCTCCGCAATTGGGTGGAGAATTGTGGGGTTCCCTTAATACCTCAGGCGTGCACTACAAGCAGGAAACGGCAACTAGTGTAGCAGAGTATATTTCGCGTGCACATAAACGTTTCTTAGGTTAGAGGAACCCCCTTGGAATAAGAGAGGAATTTCCTGCCAAAATCGAACTTACAACAGCCACAACGTTCTTAGAGAATGCTCTTCTTCGCAGAGTGGATGTAGAAAAGTTTCTTATTTTAAACTGCACGAGCATCCAAGGTAAGTTCCCAGAACTAGTATCGATTATTGAAGGCTATAATGCCAAGTTGGTGTTAGGAACAGAATGTTGACTGAAACCGGAAGTGAATAGCAGAGAAATCGTAAGCTCCGATTGGAATATTAAACGTGAGGATACGTTAGTCGCCAGTTGTGGCGGCGTATTTATTGCACTAAGGAACTAATACACAGCTAGGTTATCACGGATTCCGAATATGTATTAATCTGGGTGACCTCAGGCATCAGAGATCGCTCAAAAATGATAATCGGGTGCTTTTACAGACCACCTATGTCAGGACTTGTGGTCACAGAAAACTTGCAGGCTATCGCTAATAATATCATGCTGTTGCAGTGGAGGGTGACTTCAATTTGCCAGGCATTGCTTGGGAAGGTCGTACACTCAAAAGTTGTGCCACACACAGGGATTCACGTGATATTATTCTGAATGTGTTTTTCGAATATTGCTTCGAGCGGACAGAGAAACAACTCGTTATGGTGACGTCTTATACCTCCTAGCAACAGACCTAAACTTATCGAATCAGTTACCCAGAGGAAGGTTTCAGTTATAGTAAGGAACAACGGCTACGGGGTTTACAAAGAATGATAAGAATGGTAGGAATATGTTTTAGCTTAACAAGAATGACAGATACAAAACGCGGAGTATCTCGACCGTCAACATCAAATACTCAATAATGAGGACGGAGATGTGGAGGAGAAACTGAAAAAAGTTCAAAAATATCCTTAAGTACGCTTTAGAAAAGTATTTTCTGAGCAAAGTCCGAAGGCTTTGGGAAAGGTCCACTATAGTTTACCTTATTTTTACTTCTTTTGGCTCATTAGTTTTCTGACTCGTTTGATGTGGCCCGCCACCAATTTTATTTTCAACTACAGGCCACGTCCTATGGATACACGTTATGTGTTTTTAATGCAGTGGTTTCCATTGAATTTTGAATCATCACACCGTTGTCATGGCTGACTCTTTCACCTTTCACGGGGTGTTTCCGACACTGAGGTTGAGAGAGTGCACTGAACCTCTGTCCACTCCTCGGCCTACACTGACAAGGCCGTTGGCATAATGATGGTCTCTTCTTATGCCGTAGGTCTTCGGTTGCCTTGGGTGATGATTTTTATTCAAAATTTAAACAATGGCCGGGTTAGAACGTGGGATCGAAGACGTTTTCATTACTAATCGCTAACGCCACCTCTTTTTATTGTGCCTTTGTAAAACTGTAGTTCCCATGCGACTTTTTTTACCATCTTTTCCAAAAACGGGTTGTATTCCGTCAATGTCAATTTGATGTTCGAACAGCCCTTGGCAGCTGCAGGCAAAAATAGCGCTAGCAGAAGGTAAATTCTGACAATCGGCCTTTAGGTTCAGCGCTAGCTACGGCTACAGAGCTCATTCACTTGCTGGCTGTCCACCAAGTAATGTGAATTTTAGGAGAATACCGTAAGAACACAGTAAAAGGATTGTGAAAAATTTCGAGTCGACCGAAGATTTATGATAGTACAAGCGAAAGTACTGAGGTCTCTGGAACATCGCTAGAAGGAAGCCAGGAGTCACAAGATGATGTTGTTGTTGTTGTTGTGGTCTTCAGTCCTGAGACTGGTTTGATGCAGCTTTCCATGCTACTCTATCCTGTGCAAGCTTCTTCATCTCCCAGTACCTACTGCAACCTACATCCTTCTGAATCTGCTTAGTGTATTCATCTCTTGGTCTCCCTCTACGATTTTTACCCTCCACGCTGCCCTCCATTCCTAAATTTGTGATCCCTTGATGCCTCAGAACATGTCCTACCAACCGATCCCTTCTTCTTGTCAAGTTGTGCCACAAACTCCTCTTCTCCCCAATTCTATTCAATACCTCCTCATTAGTTACGTGCTCTACCCACCTAATCTTCAGCATTCTTCTATAGCACCACATTTTAAAGCTTCTATTCTCTTCTTGTCCAAACTATTTATCGTCCATGCTTCACTTCCATACATGGCTACACTCCATACAAATACTTTCAGAAACGACTTCCCGACACTTAAATATGTACTCGATGTTAACACATTTCTCATCTTCAGAAACGCTTTCCTTGCCATTGCCAGTCTACATTTTATATACTATCTACTTCGACCATCAACAGTTATTTTGCTCCCCAAATAGCAAAACTCCTTTACTACTTTAAGTGTCTCATTTCCTAATCTAATTCCCTAAGCATCACTCGACTTAATTCGACTACATTCCATTATCCTCATTTTACTTTTGTTGATGTTTATCTTAAATCCTCCTTTCAAGACACTGTCCATTCCGTTCAACTGCTCTTCCAAGTCCTTTGCTGTCTCTGACAGAATTACAATGTCATCGGCGAACCTCAAAGTTTTTACTTCTTCTCCATGAATTTTAATACCTACTCCGAATTTTTCTTTTGTTTCCTTTACTGCTTGCTCAAAATACAGATTGAATAACATCGGGGAGAGGCTACAACACTGTCTCACTCCTTTCTCAACCACTCCTTCCCTTTCATGCCCCTCGACTCTTATAACTGCCATCTGGTTTCTGTACATGTTGTAAATAGCCTTTCGCTCCCTGTATTTTACCCCTGCCACCTTCAGAATTTGAATGAGGGTATTCCAGTTAACATTGTCAAAAGCTTTCTCTAAGTCTACAAATGCTACAAACGTAGGTATGCATTTTCTTAATCTTTCTTCTAAGATAAGTCGTAAGGTTAGTATTGCCTCACGTGTACATACATTTCTAGGGAATCCAAACTGATGTTCCACGAGGTCCGCTTCTACCAGTTTTTCCATTCGTCTGTTAAGAATTCGCGGTAGTATTTTGCAGCTGTGACTTATTAAACTGATAGTTCGGTAATTTTCACATCTGTGAACACTTGCTTTCTTTGGGATTGGAATTATTACATTCTTCTTGAAGTCTGAGGGTATTTCGCCTGTCTCATACATCTTGCTCACCAGATGGCAGAGTTTTGTCATGACTGGCTCTCCCAAGGCCATCAGTAGTTCTAATGGAATGTTGTCTACTCCCGGGGCCTTCTTTCGGCTCAGGTCTTTCAGTGCTCTGTCAAACTCTTCACGCAGTATAATATCTCCCATTTCGTCTTCATCTACATCCTCTTCCATTTCCATAATACTGTCCTCAAGTACATCGCCCTTGTACATACCCTCTATATACTCCTTCCACCTTTCTGCCTTCCCTTCTTTGCTTAGAACTGGGTTTCCATCTGAGCTCTTGATATTCATACAAGTGGTTCTCTTCTCTCCAAAGGTCTCTTTAATTTTCCTGTAGGCAATATCTATCTTACCCCTAGCGAGACAAGCCTATACATCCTTACATTTGTCCTCTACCCATCCCTGCTTAGCCATTTTGCACTTCCTGTCGATATCATTTTTGAGACGTTTGTATTCCTTTTTGCCTGCTTCATTTACTGCATTTTTATATTTTCTCCTTTCATCAATTAAATTCAATATTTCTTCTGTTACCCAAGGATTTCTATTAGCCCTCGTCTTTTTACCTACTTGATCCTCTGCTGCCTTCAGTACTTCATCCCTCAGAGCTACCCATTCTTCTTCTACTGTATTTCTTTCCCCCATTCCTGTCAATTGTTCCCTTATGCTCTCCCTGAAACTCTCTACAACCTCTGGTTCTTTCAGTTTATCCAGGTCCCATCTCCTTAAATTCCCACCTTTTTGCAGTTTATTCAGTTTCAATCTGCAGTTCATAACCAGTAGATTGTGGTCAGAATCCACATCTGCCCCTGGAAATGTCTTACAATTTAAAACCTGGTTCCTAAATCTCTGTCTTACCATTATATAATGTATCTGATACCTTTTAGTATCTCCAGGATTCTTCCACGTATACAACCTTCTTTTATGATTCTTGAACCAAGTGTTAGCTATGATTATGTTATGCTCTGTGGAAAATTCTATAAGGCGGCTTCCTCTTTCATTTCTTCCCCCCAATCCATATTCACCTACTGTGTTTCCTTCTCTCCCTTTTCCTACTGACGAATTCCAGTCACCCATGACTATTAAATTTTCGTCTCCCTTCACTACCTGAATGATTTCTTTTATCTCGTCATACATTTCATCTATTTCTTCATCATCTGCAGAGCTAGTTGGCATTGGCAAGATGATAGTATCCACAAACATGTGTCGGAGCAACGACTGAAAACGAAGCTGGATTAAAGTTTACATGTTTCGGTCGAAAATGACATTATCACTTCAGAAAGTACAGCTGTAATAACTGAAGAATGCATTCAGACCGTAAGTAAAATACACTAGAAAGCAGCGGAAGTTTTATCGACGTATACGCTTGTGTGCGATGAGGAGCTGACTTGCTCCGAAGAAGTTGACGATCGAGGGGAATGTGAAGAAGAGATCGGTGACTCTCTGTGTAACGTAAAAATTGAAAGTCAAAACAAAAGTAAAAATAAGCTTCCGTCCAGGGACTCAACCACACGAGCCTGGAATTACCGTTTTGTACATCTTCCGTTGTACCAAATGCTACCTAGAAACAATGCTGTTACAAGTGGTTCATTTCTCGCAGGTTTCGTACCTCAGTCGGCAAGAACGGAAACCTCATAGGGCCACTTTGATCTCCGTCTTTCCGTCTGTCTTCCTATCTGACTGTTAGAAATCGTTTTTCTCAGGAACAGGTACACGTGTCACGTTGAAACTTTTATGCCTTTTGCCACCTACTGGAGTTTACGGTCTCTTGGCGGTGCAAAAAATTGAAGTTTCTAGATGAATGCAGTCGAAAGGTGCAGCCATTTACATGATGACACTTATTGAGCTATGTGAAATAAAATCGTCATAGCTTCTCAACGGTTTGAGTTAAGACGTCCAAAGTGTACGGTCGGCCGCGTGAATGATGGGAATTAGTACGCGCATGCGCGGTTTGTCTTAGCAACGAAGCCGACTTTCATTTGGATGGATTCGCCAATAAGCAAAACTGGCGCATTCGGGGGCTGAGAATCCGCATTTCGCGATCGAGAAGTCTCTTCACCCTCATCGGGTGACGGTGTGGTGAGCAGCGTCCAGTCACGGAAAAATCGGTGCGATATTCCATCACGGTACGGTGACTACCGAATTTTACGTGAAGGTTCTGGAAGATGATTTCATCCCTTTTATTTAAAGTGACGATAATTTCGACAAGATGTGATTCGTGCGAGATGGAACTCGACCATGTCTAAGCAGGGGAGTGTTTGATGCCCTGCAGGAGCATTTTGGGGACCACATTCTGCGTGTTGGGTACCGAGAGGTCACTGCCATGGGCCTCGATTGCCCGCCATATTTTCCGCATCCGAACACTTTCGACTCCTTTTTGTGGGGCTATATTGAAAACAAGGTGTACAGCAATAGCTCAAAAACAACTGCTGTCTGAAAACAGCCGTTCAGGGGGTCATCGACAGCATCGATTTTCCGACAGTTCAGAGGGTCTTGCAGAATTTTGGTATTCACCTGCGTCAGATCATCCCCAAGGATGCAGGCATACTGAACATATCATAACTAAATCCGAATATCTGTAGTGGCGTTTACATGCCGAATGAAATGTGTGCACGCTGTAGTATGAAACTAATTTACGTTTTTTTTTCATTCAGTTAAATAATATTTTGATACTCGGAAACTCACTCATCAACACCCATAGGTTACTAGCCCTTGACCTGGAACCGTGAAATTTGGAAAAGATCGATGTTTCACCGCGTAAGTAATGGAAAAAATCTGAAAATTGTTAATTTGTAATTATATCACACAAAAATATTACTTTTCTCACTTGTTGACCGATATTTAACTTATAATTGAAACATTCTCAAAAGTCTGGGACTTGCCAGGGATGGTATCTTGCAGTATCAGTGCCGATAACAGACATGAAACCTCGAGACTCTCGACTGCCGCGATGGATGAACTGCCTGTACAGTTTGTACGAACCCTCAGTGTGCAAGTCCTACTTGCTCCAACAATTGGCCATGTGAGGCTCCCGCTTCTGTCACTTTCATTCGTGGCCAACGCCCCACGTACCAATAACGTGGACGAAAGCGGTGATAGGGAGTGGCTACGTTACCGTTGCCAGACAGCCGGCAAAGCCGCCGTGCGGGCAGAGTGTGTGCGCACGACGATGTCGCCTCGGACAGCCCAGCCGCCCGCCTGCACAGCTGACCAACATCGACCGCTGCAGCTGCAACACTGTACTCTCCCCCAGGGCGCGCCTTCCAAACTGTTTCCGCCAGTGGTGTTCGACAAAGGCGCCTTCACTACCGCCGCCCCCCCCCCCCCCCCCACCACCTCCGTCTCTCTCTCTCTCTCTCTCTCTCTCTCTCTCTCTGGAACGACGCGTCCAACTTGCCTGTCATACAGTTCCACAATTTCCAGCAACTCCACAGCATCACATGTCTTACACGAGTACACGGCTCCTACTTACAGGTTGGCTCAAAATAAGTGTTACGAAGTTTTTCTCTATTGCCACATAATGTGGGGTTACAGACTCTTGCCATCACATTTATGCAGTAGCAGACAACCTGAAATTAAATACTGAGGGTTTTCAAAGTGTTTCCCTTCTGCAGAAATGAATGCTTTACATCCTTGAACGGAATTCCGTGATGACTTTCTCAATATCATTATTTTAGAATGCTCGAATTTCTCTGGAAACTGCAGTATCAACATCTAGGATTATTGCAGGTGCATCTTTGAGTGGTCTGTCTTTCTGATTATCTCATGTGAAATAATCACCAGCGCTGAGATCGGCACTACAACGGCGTCATTCTAAACCGTGAACAGTGAATGTTAAGGTGTCCAGGGCAATCGTCCGATCCCTGGGCGTCTCTCGAGAGAAATCTAAGAAGGCAGCAGTACGATATAAACGTGCTGCGTCTTGTATGAAACAGTAGTTTCGAAGTATTCCGTCGCATCGTGTAGCCAGTAGAAATTCATGTTCCAATACCTAGCTTTATTGGTCTGCTGTAATAGGCCCCGCAATAAAAATGGGCATTTTAGTACACTGCGTAATAAGTGGGCACCACACAGTGACTTTTTCTTGATGAGGTCGAGCAGTAGCTAGAAAATGTGGATTCTCGGCAGCCTGGTACTGCCAGTTCCGTTTGTTGAAGTACCTATGGAGATGAACGTGTGGCTCATCAGTAAGACATATCTGATCCGTGTCGACAGTTCCATTTTCAGAGGCCTCAGTCATGTCATTTCCAAAAGACTGTGGCCGCTTCACATCCCTGTTCTTCAATGGTTGGCACCGTAGTTTCTTTTTCATTAACCTCTGGAGAGACCGTCGTCACTTCCTGACTTTCTGTGCTGCACGTATTGCTGATGTCGAGGACTTCTCACTGAATGAAGTTCGCACTCGCACACTCCCTAGGGCAACAACTGAGACTGCTCGTCCTGACTGGCCCTTTCTGGAACCATGTAGACAATTCAGCAATCTGTTAAACAACAGAGTTAACATTACACAAAAATCTGTATCAGAGGTTGCTTAACTGTTGTCATTACAATTTTACTTCAGCACTGTCATGCAATTTCACCGAGAAATGAGCATTCCGGGGGTTTTGTTCTTGGTCGAAATGTGCTGTTGAATGTGCGTCTCAACCCTACGATTAACGTGAAATGCCTTGGCCATCGACAAACACAGTACCAAAGTTAGAGCTATCATTCTGAAATGTGAACTGAAACATCGGTGAGTGAGCTATAGAATTTCCAGGGATACTACACAGCAATATCACAACGAGAGTCATTTACGGCAACAATGAAACCACAGAAGACAAATACTTTCAAACACATATTTTGTGTCATCCTGTTTAAGATTATCTTGCCGCGCGTGTTAGTTAGCCGCCCGGTCTGAGGTTCCTTGCCTTGTCACGGTCCGTGCAGCTCTCCCCCCCCTCCCCCCCCCCCCCCCCCACTCGGAGGTTGAAGTCCTCCCTCGGGGTTGTGTGTGTGTGTTGCCTATAGCAATAACTTAAAATTAGATTAAGTAGTGTGTAGACTTACGGACCGATGACCCCAGCAGTTTGGTCCCATAAGAGCTTAACACAAATTTCCAAATTTAAAATGATCTTAATTGAAGAATAATTTTGTAGCTTTATGTTACCCCGGCAACAACTAAATATACTATGGCAATGCATAAACTGACACGAAAGCCACTGGAAGCCAACAAAATATTTATCCTCTCGACTCGTGCTATCGTCAGGGTTTACGACTAACATTTGTAATAGGTTTTTAAAACATATACTGTCTTCCATTACTATGAAATTCCTCGACAAAACTGATCTAATGAGACATAAGCAGCGCGGATGAAGGAAATATTGTATTTGTGAAAGAACTGCCTCGTTATTCACACGACGCTCTGAGTGATGTCTTTAGTGCTCTCTTCAGAGTATCTCAGATTGCTTACATACTCCTAGATTTCCAGTAGTCTTTTGACACCGTTCCATAAAAGGTTTCTAACCAAATTGCTTGTTTCCGGAGTATAGTATCAGTTTTGCGCCTGGATTTGCGATTTCAAAGAATGGTTCAAATGGCTCTGAGCACTATGAGACTTAACGTCTAAGGTCATCAGTCCCTAGAACTTAGAACTACTTAAACCTAACTAACCTAAGGACATCACACACACCCATGCCCGAGGCAGGATACGAACCTGCGACCGTAGCGGTCGCGCGGTTCCAGACTGTAGCGCCAAGAACCGCTCGGCCACACCGGCCGGCATTTGCGATTTCCTGTCACAGAGAGCACAGTCCGTAATAACTGATATGAAGTCATCTAGTGTAAACGAAGTGACATCTGGGGACCCCCAAGGGCACGTTACAGGTTCCCTGCTTATCTTAATTTATGTACCGGTAAATGATTTAGGACACAAACTGTGCAGCCCTCTTAGAATGTTTGGAGATCATAATGTAGTTTACCAGCTAGGAAAGTGATCAGAGCACGAGAACGAGTTGCAGACTGATTTAGACAAATGTCTGCATGGTGCGAGAAGTGGATGTTGGTTCTAAATAATAAAATGTGTAAGGTCTTTCACATACACAATAAATCACACAAATGTTTATATTAGTAAATAAAATATTTTGATGCAAAAATCATTTACTACCTAGACCGTAAATTTTATTATAAAATTAAAGCCTGATGACTATAGTGCGTTTAATATTAGTTGCGACTTTTGACGTTTGGCTCACCGGTGGGGACATGACGCTGTTGCCCA
This sequence comes from Schistocerca americana, assembly GCF_021461395.2. NCBI lineage: Eukaryota > Metazoa > Arthropoda > Insecta > Orthoptera > Acrididae > Schistocerca > Schistocerca americana. The sequence continues at coordinate 67,950,102 of NC_060121.1, forward strand.
GGTAACACGAATGGTGAGCCGGCTTTCCCTACAACGCCACCGGCAGTTCGCTTAATAGAACGCCCCTATTGCCACGCCATGGATAAACAGTGCCACGTGGTGTCGCGTCTGTTTGCTCTTGTAGTAAAGTGATATTTTCTGGCTTTAAAGTGTTCTACAGTCGTCAGGTGTTGTGAACGAGTGTTTCGTGTTGGCGCTACATTAATAACAACAGTACAGCACGTGTGAACACGAGATTCGCAGTAAAAGCGCTCGTCCTAGAATACGATCAATGGCTGTGAATATAATGTTCTGCTGCAAACTATTCCTCCGAATTCGACAACGCAATGGACAATGCCAAATATCACTCTGTTGTGATGGATAAAGCTCCAACAATGCAACGAAGGAAAGCGGCTATTTTTCTCTAGGTGTAAAGAATATTCGATTGGATAAATTGAACCAAGGTTTTGTAAGGCGAAGTTAATGGAACTTGTAGTACTGTACAAGCCAAAAACTCTACGCTACCAGGCCGCGAACAGGCTAACGCTAAAGGGCATAGTTCATTCAGGCTTCCCCCGTATCATCCACATTTAAATCCGACTGAGAATATATAGGCCTAGGTGAAAAGTAATGTGGCAGAAATAAGAAATTTACGCTCATTGAGGTTGAAATGCTGACAAAAGAAGTCATTGCAAATGTTACATAACAGGGCTGGTGTCAAGTTGTCACCCATACCAAAAATGTATTTAAGGAGATATGGATTCATGAAGGACTGTGTCGAGTTTTGAGTAATACTTCCCTTCTGCTGTTAGCAACTACCTCTTTTGCCTAGACTCAGCAGAATTTACAGATATACATCTCACTAAGATTCTACTGCAGTTTAAATAGTGGCAGAATCATAAAACAGCGTATTATTAAACTACCAACACATGGCGAGACATATCATTAGTTATGAGAAAGCCAATTGTCAGTATAAAAATAAATGTGCAGCTTCTTCATTTACATTGTTCCAAAACCCACAGCAATTTTCTTTTCACAGGCTACTGATGGTCCTTAAACATTGCATTACTGCTTTTAAAAACTGCAGTACTTGCTTGAATACTGTGGTAGACATGGAAGTTGCGCATATTAATCATATGGCAAAATACTCTGCTCTTTGCGTTCTGTCATTTGTCAAATTCTAGTTTGGATATCTCAGACCGTTTATGAGTTACGAAGGCTTTATGAATATTTCGTTCAGCGTTTTTCAGTGGCTTGTGCGTTCGTGACGGAAACGTTTACACACATTCCATTTTCTGGACGCTGGAGATAAATAACGATATCCTTCGAGGTTTAATAGATAATTCAATATGTTACCTAAATTTTATATGCAGCAACATATGACATATCACATCACACGAAAATTCGTAGCGATACCTATTTTTCACTTTAAGCTTTAAGAATTTCTCGCAGTGATTTGGCTAATACCGAAATATCACAATAACTATGACCATTTACGAAGTAATAGGTAACTGATCATGAAGCTGACGAATGAACTCACAGTCTGCTACCGTATAGTTTCTCCAAAATCGTTTGAAAAAGATTGCAGATGGAGCAGATTGCGCGGCCGACAGTTGACGCACCGAGCAGGCCTGGCGTTATCTTCGCATGCTGACGCGTTCAGCACACGCTGGCAACTCGCTTTCCTCCAGTCGATCAGTACTGAACTGTCAAAAGTCGCAACTAACTTTAAACGCACTATAGTTTCCGTTGCTTACTACAATGTGTAAACAAGTAGAGAAAAAGCAGGCTAAGAAAATTTTTACAACAGTGTAGGAGACACACTGCAGGACAATGTGCAGCAAGTTAGGACGTGTATTGTAGCGACATGGATTGACACCAGAGTTCCAACCCGACCCAAAATATAAGATATGCTGCGCCATCTTAAAGACAACAAAGCAGCATCTACGTAGGTCAGAGAATTCAGCAAATCGTCTCGGCCCTCTCTCACTGGTGCCAGCCACCACATTCGTGGTTATAAAATCAGACCATAGTGCTGTCCCCTGCTCCTGACAACGATGGCGGAGATGGGCACAGAGAATGTTATTCGAACTGACGTGGCTTGACAATCGAGAAGAGTTGATTCTGATAACCCTCTTGTTATTAGGCGTAAACCGTATTATTGGTCGAATATCCAGACGTGTCGAATTCCTCCGGACTGTATATCGTTACTTTATATGGGTTGCAGTCTTTCATCCAGTAGATGAATCAGTCTTCATCCATACAAAGTAACTCTGTGTCAGTGAATTTGGTCTTCAGAAAGGCGTAGTGAAATTGCTGCACACGGAGTTAGGAAATGTACGATATACACATACAAACATAAACAGCTCTCATGAACTCCATCGAAAACGTATCCATCTCCAGAACGACTGAACCTTGGCTGAAGAATGTGGCCAAGCGACGTAATAATGCCACCATAGTGCCTCTCCCAGCAGTATACTTCATGAATTTCGTGGTATTTTCTTAATTTGTCCACGTTTTTCTTGAAAATAGCATTATTCATCAATTTTTAAAAAATATTTCTCTAAGTCACGTGTCACAAGGGCCGTCCGTTCCGTTTTAACGTCAATATACTTCCTCAACCAGCGACTTCACTTGAAAGAGATGTCATGGGTGACACTAATCAGAACCATTCCAAACGGATACGTTGGTGGAGTTATCTGCAGTGCATAATGCATATCTGTTTTCGTCGCAGTGCCGTCATTGGACTGAGGGTGGAGTCCTTTTATGGGACGAGGTGCTCCATTGCTATGCGTATCATGCAAAGTTGCAGGATATGCCAAGTCTACCTTCCACACCATATCCTTTACCAGACCAGCTGCCACACCTTTGAAATCACCTAATATATGGCTGTCCTACAGCCATCGAAACTTCCCAACAGCCAGATTACGTTGCGTGGCATATCCGTATAAGTTGTTAACACGAAGATACGTATGTAACTCTCATACTCATATGCTTTAAACTGTCCGCCCATTGCCAGCCGATGTGGCCGAGCGGTTCTAGGCTCTACAGTCTGGAACCGCGTGACCGCTACGGTCGCAGGTTCGAATCCTGCCTCGGGCATGGAATTGTGTGATGTCCTTATGTTAGTTAGGTCTAATTAGTTCTAAGTTCTAGGGGACTAATGACCTCAGAAGTTAAGTCCCATAATGCTTAGAGCCATTTGCCCGCCCATTCACGTCTTATTTGCCTTGGCGTGTCTGTGCACACATTGCCAAAATTCACCGTTCATGCTGCATTCCAAAAAGAAAACCATGTTGACATTGATCAAAAATTCAGTGTTGACATGTAATGTAATGTGGAAGTCAAAGTGCATGTGGTCATGCATACTATCCAGAACTTCTCGAAAATATCTGCAAGTAGTTGTACGTCCATGCCCATATATAGCTTTGCATACTCCCCTAAATCATAGACGCTGAATCCTCCTAAACATTCACCAGATGCTTATACCCGGAATTCGTTACGGTACTGCCTGTAGGATTACTGGTGAATGTGGGTGTGTATTTCTAAAGCACCACTTGTATAAATCGAATTAAGTCCAGGAAAAGCGATGTAATGTTTGGCGTCATTCGCTTGGTGAACGAGATGTGTGTCTTAACGCTGTCATGCAGGACACGATCTGGTCTTTGTGCAAACCAAAAGCATCCAAGGCGCACAGTTACGAAATCCTCATCATAACTGCTCAGATTGTGGAAGGATGTGAGTATGAGTCACGGCATGTAGTTGTTTAAGTTGCCTGCAGTGTATGCTGTGCTGCAGAACTTCCCCTGTGGGATGATCATGGAGAAGTTGGTGGCGTTATTGTGATCAAAATACCACGCAAGTTGCTCTACCTCACTGAGCAGCCACCTCCCAGAATTATCCCTGACAAATGATATCAAACGATTTTTACCTGAGTCATACCACGATACAACTCTATATGTCGCAACATATGGTTCATGCTGCTCTGTAAAGGTTGCATATGTATCAGTGCAGTCTCCCTTACAGAGCGCGATAAGAATGAGTAGACATTTAAAGTCAGTGTATGCTGTGAAGGGGCAACGCTCCTCGTGCTGGTATTTCTTGTTTTCAATTGTCATTTGCACATGTACCGGTTCCTAGGTGGAACACTCAGTCAGATGTTCATCTAGACCATCTCTCGTAGTACAAGTGTTGATGCGTCTCGACCGATAATGACATTTACAATTGTATTTCCTCTTTGGGGTAAAAAGATAGCAATATATATTCTCTACCTACTTGTATCTGAAAAGTGTATAAAATTATACATAAAGTTAATAAAAGACTTATGGGTGACCGCTATAATTTGAATGCAGTAGAGTACTTACTATCTGTTTCTTAAAAACTAATATCTGCTTTGTGTAATAGAACATAGAAATTTCAAAAGCTACCACCTGTGTTTCATAGTGATGTTATTTCCAAGTATGATAAGCATTTACCGTTAGATGTAAATTGCTATGTTGATGGCACATCTTCCATTAAACTGCTCTGTGAAGGTAGTAAACAAAGGTTTGAATGAAAATGGCTTTCTTTTTTTTTTAAAAAAAAAAGGTTTTATGCTCTTCTTCTGTATAAATTTTATGGCTGGTTTTGCGGAACCAGTTGGTAATGATGATGATGTTTGATTTGTCGGGCGCTCAACTGCTCGTTCATCAACGCCTGTACACATTCCCAATCTGTACACAGTGCAGTCTAGCCACTTTCATGAATGATGAGGACAACACAAACGCCCACCACCCGGGCAGGGAAAATCCACAACCCGGCCGGGAATCTAACTCGGGACCCCGTGATCCAGAGGTAGCAATGTTAGCCGCTAGCCCACCAGCTGCGGACTCGTTGGTAATGAGGGCTACTCCCTTTCTCTATTAGCAAGTACCCACTTGGTTGTGCTAAACCAGCAGCACATCCTTAAGCATTTTGAATTTGATGCAAATCATGCTGCAAGAGAGACATCAGGCAGTGTATCCATGTTATTACTGGAGCGGTCGAGAAGGAGGAGATGGACTGCATTGATCTGCCCTCTCAAGTATCCCCGAGCGAGTGCAGTACCAGTGTGCAGAAGGTATATAATGAACTACGTTGATACCGTATACGACTGTTATTTACCATAGTATTGTAGTTTCAAAGTAGAAAGTGAGTATTTTGTTGATGCAGAGTGACGTTGGCTACACATTTTTACGCATGATTGCCATTTATGTGCCGTAATGTTAGTTACAAAGTCCGATTTTCTTCTTAAGTAGGAATGTTATTTGCTGTAATATGAGAGTAGCAATAGTGCATTTTTTGGTGTCTTTTGATGTTAAGTTCCATATTTACAACCACGTTCCTAAAATAATCTGCAAACAGCATTGAGGATGCATTACCATGCTGGAAATTGCAGATGTCTCATGCAGCTGCCCAGTGGAGGGACAGACTGAGAATGACAGTCTCAGCATGATGGAGGCACTAGGGAGGAGGGTGGTGGCGGTGGAGGGAGGACCAATGCGAGCACACTACAACATTGTTGGTAGGAGAAAGAGCACACTGCTCCAGTGGGGGAGGAGAGGCATCAGTTGAGGGTCATAAATTGCCGTCTTCGTTATGATAATCCTTTTTTGTTTTGTAATTTCTACGGGCTTCTGGGCCATGCCCATTCAGCCTTCTCAATAGTAGCGTCAATTATGACGATACCAAAGTAAGGACAACGCAACATGCAGTCCGAAAACGGATAAAATCTCCGACCTAGCAGGAATTGAACCCCTCACGTAGCAATTTGCCTCGCTAACCACCTAGCTACCGAGGTGGACATGACAGTTAACACTTCACACAGAAAGTAATCGAATTCCTGTGCAAACATGAACGCAAGTAGGCTACTCGACAGCTACCATGGCCATAAATTATAGTAACTGTCATGATAGTTATAGATCATCTCCTAAACGAACAAAAGAAGGACCTAAATGAAAGTTTTATTTATATAAGTGGTACTAAAGCAACTGGCCAGTTTGGTCCCATAAGAGAACAATGCTCCCCACGTAGCTTGTACTGGAGCTGCACCCCCACTCATAGGGAAAAACGAACATAAAAATAAAATAAGAGAAACCAGTATTCGCACGGAAAGATTTAAGTATATTTAAGCGTTTGTTTTTCCTGCGCGCCGTTCGGGAGTGGAAGTGTAGAGAAATAGTTTCGGGAGTGGAAGTGTAGAGAAATAGTGTGAAGGTGGTCCTATGAACCCCGTGTCTTAAGGGTGAATTACATCTGACCTCTAACAGCGACCACAGTAAACTGTGTGTATCGTGTTTGTGGTTACACAGTTCGGAGAACTTCAGGTTTTTCTGAGGCGCCTTTAATTTACATTTTGAGTGCCGTAAGTCATTACTACGAGTCACCTTTCGTCCTGTGCAAGAGAGTTATGCATGGCTTCAGAGTGTAATCATTGGCAAATAAGGGTTGAGTCGTCTCGTCTGCTTAGCCATAGAATCACGGAACAATGGAATCTGTGCACTGCTGATCTGGCCACTGTTAAGCTATCAGATGTCAGTAATGTCAACGACAGTCAAAGTGAAACACTGACAACGAATAACGTGGATTGTTCTTCACGTGGCTATAGTCAGTGTAGCATAATATTCTGCGAAATTAATTCACAACGAAGATTGAGTTTGATAAAGGTTACAGTTTCTATGATTCTACGGGTCGTGGGGCATTCAACGCTCTCGACAAGAATAACAGCAATAATCACGAAGCATTAGCTGTTTTGAAGCTCGCGTTCCACACGCTAAATGAAGCAGCAACATACGCCTACAGAGGGAACATCGAGATGGTATATTGTGCAGCACAGTGAAACACGGTGTTCTGCATGAGTAATAACAACAGTTCGCGGAGTTTCCCGAACACTTAACATAGATTTTTCTAACAATTTTGCTCTTGAATGTTCTGGCCCTTTTCTTAGTTTACCTTTGTATTTCACTGTACACCGATTTCATTGGTAGTAAACAAAGGGTCAAGCAGTCCTCACTCAAGGCGGGAAAGTGAACTTCGACGAGAAGCTCGTCCATTATATATGGCGTCACAACGGGGAATTTCATATCGACCGTGGCAGGTAGAATAAGATGCCGCCGATTTATGCTTCATGGAGGTAGATGTGATTGATCAGATGCATAAGGGCTTTCTGCCTAACAAACGCAATTTAGGAGCCACCATATTTGTAGTTTTGGCCCTTATTGCTGGTGTTTTCTACATTATTGCTTAAATACTCTGAATATGATTTGATGTAATGCTATCATATCGATGATCTCTAGAAAAAATAGCCGCTTGTGGTACGGTTCTTTGTAATAAAATGTAGGTAGCGAAGTATTGTTGGTTAAAAATATTCGTGTTTGGTGTTTTTAGTGCTTGGTGTTTTTCGTATCGTTAGTTGGTGAATCCCGTTTCAAGACACCAGCGCATTAGAAGTTTATCAAAATCGCTCCTTCTTTGTATAATTTATTGTAATTAAATGTCAGTTAACGACATCTCGATAGATAAGGCTTTGACAACATCGTAATATCAAATAAATTGATATACATTACGTCTTTGAAAAATAGTGTTACGCATACGGGCACGGGCTGAGAACGTAACGGTTTCTGGCTAGGATCTCCTTTCAGCGAGTCATTTTTTAGTCGTTTTTGTATTTTATTTCGGCATCTGTGATTTCCTTCTACATTTAATAGTAGCATATTCTGGAATATTTAATGTTTTATATAAATGTATATATTATACATAAGTTAGGGTATGTATTTGTTCCATTTTGGAACGCCGTACGGAACATCGACCATTTAATTGCAAAAATTTCTGTCTGCGTCACTGGTTGACTACCTCACAGTTCAGTACACTGTGTCCTACAGGCACAACGACTTGGCCTTTATCTTGATAAAGGAACAAATATCTGCTTTCATGTACACTGTGAAAGAGAGGCATTGTTAGTTCAGTTTGGATATTATCAATTAGAACAATAAACAATGCGAATCCAAGACGCTCTCTTGCGCAAGTGAAAAAGTAAAATGCATCAGGCCGGAGTATACTACTTCTCTAATTTTTTTTATTAATTCTCATTAGACTATTGACTTTATCGACCATAAAACATCCCCACACCATGGCCGACCATCCGCCGTTGCCACCAAACATTACTCCTCATACGTTCTCCACGAAGTCGAGGATGACTTCTAAAATACTTCATATTTAGATTCGTCCGTGAAAACCACTGCTTTCGCTGTACCCGTTGTAATAGTTCCACCTTATTTTGTTCACATAATAACCGTTTTATGGACGCCTTACACCACTTTAAAACTTGTCACTGAGAAGACATTGCGCTATTGGGACAGCGATTGGAGTTGCTCGCATAGTATTTACTTTCTCGAGAATTTAAGTTACAGTACGCGTCCTTTGGTGATAAGTCTGTGCACATATGAATTGATTTTACCTGTATGAAGTTACTCGGTGTCTTCCAGACACACTTACATTGACACTAGTGTACTTGAACCGCTACAACGTATATATCATAGTAGATGGGGTTATGTCAACTTTTGTTGCTGTTGTCTTTCTAGAGTAGCGTTCCTGCAGGGCTAAATTACAGCACGTTTTTGAATTCCAGTCTTCTGATTCTGTCTCTTTAGGAGATAATACGTTATGAACCTCACTAGGCATACAAGCACACTTCCAAATTACCCACTGTACTGTACACTAACGCGAACTGAAGGAATGAGGCCTTTTAGAACGGAACCAGTTTAGGTTAAGGTACGTCAGTGTTGTAGCGGATGCTCATCAGTGCCCCTCTAGGTGAGCAAGTAGTCAAATACACAGTACAGGCGCTCCAGCTTTACATGATTGTAATTGTTTCATTATCGGAATTAGGTATGTGATAAAATATTTAGAATGAATTCTCTGTTTTAATTAAAAATCAATAGTTGTGATAGTTAATCGAAAACTTTTGTCCGGTAGTGTATATAATGTCGGCTCCAAAACCACAGCGAATGGCGGGGGTTGTTGCGTGTTCCTGTGGACAAGCGCATGTTGCAAAGAATCTGATTGCACTTCCCAGGGAGACTTTCCATAGAAGCGCCAACGAACTATGCGTGAAGCTTTAAATTAGTTGCGGAAACTCACAATATAAACATTGCGCTTTTACTCTACTGTAGAAGGTTGTTCCAAGACATTCAGACGTGAGCTCTTCTCAGGAAAACTACTCTAATGGTAGAAGACGCTAAGAATGCCACAAAAAAGGTCTGTACTCACGCGTAGAACTTAACGTTTATGTGGACCAAGGGACACGCTAACATTATACACTCCTGGAAATGGAAAAAGGAACACATTGACACCGGTGTATCAGACCCACCATACTTGCTCCGGACACTGCGAGAGGGCTGTACAAGCAATGATCACACGCACGGCACAGCGGACACACCAGGAACCGCGGTGTTGACCGTCGAATGGCGCTAGCTGCGCAGCATTTGTGCACCGCCGCCGTCAGTGTCAGCCAGTTTGCCGTGGCATACGGAGCTCCATCGCAGTCTTTAACACTGGTAGCATGCCGCGACAGCGTGGACGTGAACCGTATGTGCAGTTGACGGACTTTGAGCGAGGGCGTATAGTGGGCATGCGGGAGGACGGGTGGACGTACCGCCGAATTGCTCAACACGTGGGGTGTGAGGTCTCCACAGTACATCGATGTTGTCGCCAGTGGTCGGCGGAAGGTGCACGTGCCCGTCGACCTGGGACCGGACCGCAGCGACGCACGGATGCACGCCAAGACCGTAGGATCCTACGCAGTGCCGTAGGGGACCGCACCGCCACTTCCCAGCAAATTACGGACACTGTTGCTCCTGGGGTATCGGCGAGGACCATTCGCAACCGTCTCCATGAAGCTGGGCTACGGTCCCGCACACCGTTAGGCCGTCTTCCGCTCACGCCCCAACATCGTGCAGCCCGCCTCCAGTGGTGTTGCGACAGGCGTGAATGGAGGGACGAATGGAGACGTGTCGTCTTCAGCGATGACAGTTGCTTCTGCCTTGGTGCCAATGATGGTCGTATGCGTGTTTGGCGCGGTGCAGGTGAGCGCCACAATCAGGACTGCATACGACCGAGGCACACAGGGCCAACACCCGGCATCATGGTGTGGGGAGCGATCTCCTACACTGGCCGTACACCACTGGTGATCGTCGAGGGGACACTGAATAGTGCACGGTACATCCAAACCGCAGCCTGCATTGCTGCGAAAGGTGGATATACACTGTACTAGTGCCGACATTGTGCATGCTCTGTTGCCTGTGTCTATGTGCCTGTGGTTCTGTCAGTGTGATCATGTGATGTATCTGACCCCAGGAATGTGTCAATAAAGTTTCCCCTTCCTGGGACAATGAATTCACGGTGTTCTTATTTCAATTTCCAGGAGTGTATTTAATGAAGCAGTGGACGAATTAGTGGGGATCGCTGATAAAAATGGCTGTTTAAAATATGCCATCTCACCGAAAGATTGCATTACACAGAAGAGGAAGACTAGATTGGGCACTCGAATATCAGTCATCAAGGAGCAGTAAATGTAAATATTATGGACAAACATAGCCAAACATGCCCTTTAAACCCTATTTCCTGGTTCCACAGAGTTAAGGCAAATAAAGTTGTTATGTTCCCTAATTGGCACTACATTTAGTCATGAGTGATTCTTCAGCCATCTACATCGAATACACGTTCGACATGATCTTCATCGTGAATGTGCTCTGATCTTTATTCATCAAAATGGTTCAAATGGCTCTGAGCACTATGGGACTTAACATCTGAGGTCATCAGTCGCCTAGAACTTAGAACTACTTAAACCTAATTAACCTATGGACATCACACACATCCATGCCCGAGGCAGGATTCGAACCTGAGACCGTAGCGGTCGCGCGGTTCCAGACTGTAGCGCCTAGAACCGCTCGGCCACTCCGGCCGGCTTTATTCATCTCTGTAATGAATATATCTGACTGGAGACGAAAATAAAGCTGTAAACATTACATGTCAGTTAATGCACGGTGCATAATATGGTGCCGACACCCGGGATCTTGTGACTAGGATAGTATGGCAGTGGAGTGGGAGTCCAGCTGCCAGAAGAAATTCGACGTCCACTTGCTTCACGCCCTGGAGTCGAGGTAAGAACGGAGACAGCATATAGCAGAGAATACTCAGTAGTCGCATAGCCTCGGCCCAGCAGTTGAGTTGTACGTTTTACTATTCTAGCAAACGTATATTAAGTAAACTCTTCAAGTATTGTGAGGTTCATTCATAGGCTGGATAGTAACGGTTTAAACAAAGTCGTGTAATGATAAAATATTTAACCGCAGGCAGCGCTTTCTATTGTTTGTTTATATTGCTATAAACTTTGAATTTTCCAACGTAGCACCAATTCGCGATAGCGCAATCTATGGACAATTTCTTGTACTATATTCTCTGATTCTTCGCATGTGATATCAAATCAAGGTATGATGTGGAGACGGATACGGAAATACGTTTGTGCAATATCAGTAAGAAACGAATCATTGAAAGAAAGCTAGTAACGCTGTTCAGTACAGCAACTGATAAGGGAGGTAAAAACAAAGATACAGATTATGAGTACTTTCAAAGGTGACTAAAAGAGGTGTTAGACCGTTCGAGAGCCCGAGATGACACAATTCAGGATCTGCTTTCTAACAAGCTGACACAAAGAACTGCGAAGAATATGTCGACATTGCTAACAGGGCAGTTTTGAAAGGAACATGAGAGACAGCAGATACTGCATCCTAATCGGTTGCAAACCTGACACTTACTCCATCTCCAGCCGCGACATCAGCAGCTGTAGCTGTAACACACACCGTTAAACTTCCAGCCATCAGCTTAGAGCTACTTTCAGGAGAAATATTTATTTATTTCTAAATCTGAACAGCTGAGGGCCATCGGGCCCTGTCATGCATCTGAGGAAAGTTTCACATATGAAATACATTTTTACGGCATGTTGTTGTTGTGGTCTTCAGTCCTGAGACTGGTTTGATGCAGCTCTCCATGCTACTCTATCCTGTGCAAGCTTTTTCATCTCCCAGTACCTACTGCAACCTACATCCTTCTGAATCTGCTTAGTGTATTCATCTCTTGGTCTCCTTCTATGATTTTTACCCTCCACGCTGCCCTCCAATACTAAATTGGTGATCCCTTGATGCCTCAGAACATGTCCTACCAACCGATCCCTTCTTCTGGTCAAGTTGTGCCGCAAACTTCTCTTCTCCCCAATCCTATTCCTCATTGGTTATGTGTTCTACCCATCTAATCTTCAGCATTCTTCTGTAGCACCACATTTCGAAAGCTTCTATTCTCTTCTTGTCCAAACTATTTATCGTCCATGTTTCACTTCCATACAAGGCTACACTCCATACGAATACTTTCAGAAATGACTTCCTGACACTTAAATCAATACTGGATGTTAACAAATTTCTCTTCTTCAGAAACACTTTCCTTGCCATTGCCAACCTACATTTTATATCCTCTCTGCTTCGACCATCATCAGTTATTTTGCTCCCCAAATAGCAAAACTCCTTTACTACTTTAAGTGCCTCATTTCCTAATCTAATTCCCTCAGCATCACCCGACTTAATTAGACTACATTCCATTATCCTTGTTTTGCTTTTGTTGATGTTCATCTTATATCCTCCTTTCAAGACACTGTCCATTCCATTCAACTGCTCTTCCAAGTCCTTTGCTGTCTCTGACAGAATTACAATGTCATCGGCGAACCTCAAAGTTTTTATTTCTTCTCCATGAATTTTAATACCTACTCCGAATTTTTCTTTTGTTTACTTTACTGCTTGCTCAATATACAGATTGAACAACATCGGGGAGAGGATACAACCCTGTCTTACTCCCTTCCCAACCACTGCTTCCCATTCATGTCCCTCTACTCTTATAACTGCCATCTGGTTTCTGTACAAATTGTAAATAGCCTTTCGCTCCCTGTATTTTACCCCTGCCACCTTCAGAATTTGAAAGAGAGTATTCCAGTCAACATTGTCAAAAGCTTTCTCTAAGTCTACAAATGCTAGAAACGTAGGTTTGCCTTTCCTTAATCTTTCTTCTGAGATAAGTCGTAAGGTCAGTATTGCCTCACGTGTTCCAGTGTTTCTACGGAATCCAAACTGATCTTCCCCGAGGTTGGCTTCTACTAGTTTTTCCATTCGTCTGTAAAGAATTCGTGTTAGTATTTTGCAGCTGTGAATTATTAAACTGATAGTTCGGTAATTTTCACATCTGTCAACACTTGCTTTCTTTGGGATTGGAATTATTATATTCTTCTTGAAGTCTGAGGGTATTTCGCCTGTTTCGTGCATCTTGCTCACCAGATGGTAGAGTTTTGTCAGGACTGGCTCTCCCAAGGCCGTCAGTAGTTCCAATGCAATGTTGTCTACTCCGGGGGCCTTGTTTGGACTCAGGTCCTTCAGTGCTCTGTCAAACTCTTCACGCAGTATCATATCTCCCATTTCATCTTCATCTACATGCTCTTCCATTTCCATAATATTGTCCTCAAGTACATCACCCTTGTAAAAACCCTCTATATACTCCTTCCACCTTTCCGCTTTCCCTTCTTTGCTTAGAACTGGGTTTCCATCTGAGCTCTTGATATTCATACAAGTCGTTCTCTTATCTCCAAAGGTCTCTCTAATTTTCCTTTAGGCTGTATCTATCTTACCCCTAGTGAGATAGGCCTCTACATCCTTACATTTGTCCTCTAGCCATCCCTGCTTAGCCACTTTGCACTTCCTGTCGATCTCATTTTTGAGACGTTTGTATTCCTTTTTGCCTGCTTCATTTACTGGATTTTTATATTTTCTCCTTTCGTCAATTAAATTCAATATTTCTAGTGTTACCCAAGGATTTCTACTAGCCCTCGTCTTTTTACCTAATTGATCCTCTGCTGCCTTCGCTACTTCATCCCTCAAAGCTACCCATTCTTCTTCTACTGTATTTCTTTCCCCCATTCCTGTCAATTGTTCCCTTATGCTCTCCCTGAAACTTTGTACAGCCTCTGGTTCTTTCAGTTTATCCAGGTCCCATCTCCTTAAATTCCCACCTTTTTGCAGTTTCTTCAGTTTTAATCTACAGGTCATAACCAATAGATTGTGATCAGAGTCCACATCTGCCCCTGGAAATGTCTTACAATTTAAAACCTGGTTCCTAAATCTCTGTCTTACCATTATATAATCTATCTGATACCTTTTAGTATCTCCAGGGTTCTTCCATGTATACAACCTTTACGGCATATTTACCTACAAAATAGAAGTTTTAATATGATAAATAGTATCAAAATGGTTATAGTATCAATACGAATAATGTGAGTAATACTATGAGTCGAGAGGTTAATACCGGCAGTACTTCTACTACCGCTGCCGCCGCCACTAAAAACGTTAATAACAATAAAAAATGGTAATCAAGACAGTGATGACAATGCTGATAGTGGCAGATGTAAAAGGAATGTGTAGGTGCGCAAAATAGATGTTTTTCGATACAGCGAGTTCTGGGGAAAGGAAATTTAAGTATGTTTGTCGCTAACGAGTGCGTTCAGGAACATTTGTATCCGCTATTTATGCTTCAGCAGATATGTCACCAGCTCTATTCTGAAGTTGTAAATGTTATTCAGTTATTTAGTATACTGCAGGAGGTTATGCCAGAGTCGAGTTCCTCTGAGAACGACTTCGTGAAAGTGGTTCATCCATGGAGTGGTGTAGAAAGGATTTTTCTCTGATAGGAGTGGGTATTTCTGAAATGTTGTTGAGACAAGAACGTTAAGGCACAGGAGAGATATAAAGGTCTGCGTACGTTGCTAAGACAGTAGAGAATCCGAAGGATATGGAAAAAATCTGTACTAGTCTGCACGCAGTCAGGATAGGTATGTATATGATAGTGAAATATGATCAAGGAGTCGAACACCACAGATGCGAAGAACACAGGCATCCATGACCAGTTACAGGTACCTTGAGCTTTCCTGAGAAAGACCTTTCAGGGTACATTCAGTGTAATCAATAACTGGAACAGGCTGAGTGGCTCAGAGGCGTCTTTGAAGGAACCGATAAGTAACAGTTCGTTGCGTCACTTTGGTGCCTACTGCTGCTGAAATTGCTGCTGCAGATGTAGCATGGTGCGCGCCATAAGCCGAACATGGTTGTCTTCCCTCTCGATAGCGCCACGCGGCCATCCAGCACCCGGTCTTCCCATGACCACCGCAGTCAGCTATCATGTGCAGTGGCCACATTCTTGCCAAGCCTTCCTGAGCATCACCGATGAACATCCAGCTTCTCGTAGCCCTATGTCACACCCTCGTTCAAAAACGAAGAAGTGATGACAAAAAAAAAGTTCAAATGGCTCTGAGCACTATGGGACTTAACATCTATGGTCATCAGTCCCCTAGAACTACTTAATCCTCACTAACCTAAGGACATGACACACATCCATGCCCGAGGCAGGATTCGAACCTGCGACCGTAGCAGTCGCGCGGCTCCAGACTGAGCGCCTAGAAGATGACAATGGAATCTTAGTCACCTTAAAGGCATCACTGATAAACATCGAGTCACCACGTACAATCTTAAAGGTAACTAACGCCCAAGACCGTTACAGCGTGTATTCAAAGCAAACCTGAGCAAACCAAACGCAGTCCTGGACGAAACTTCAGGAACAGAAGAGCTTCTGGGACCACGACCCCACGCCCCGAAAGGTTTACCAGCAGCTAGAACTGATTTGCATCCTTACAGTGGCGTTAGTAGCGCCACTCCTAAGCGACTGGCGCGAAATTTAGAGTAAATATCATCTTTCAGATGTAGAAACACGCCTACGAACTTTCGTTTATGTCGCAAATTCCTTCTTGGTATTGCTATGTTTTCGGTTTTAATTTAACTTGAGAAAACTATCTTGGAAACGAATCATCGCACGAAAAGTATTCTAGGTTAAAAGTTTGTTTTTGTAATGTATTTTCAAATGGGAAATCCCATTTTTTAGGACATTCGGATTATACGCCAAAAAATACGTGCCCGTTTTTGCAATTAGGAACCGATGCATTTGATTCGACATTTCGTTTACGATGTAAATGTAAACCTGTATGTTCTATTTGTTGATGCTTATGTTCAATGTTACTTGAGAGTTGTATGTATGATTGTACAGCACAAATAGTATGGTTAGGCCTTGACATTTCTGACAGATAAGCTACTTGTATAGTGACGTGGTTTTATGTTCGTATAGGGTTGCTTTTGGTGAGTCCCGATACCATCGGAATGATTGATTTGGGAGACCGCCTGCGAACCCCACCACCAGAGTGGCTGATACCGGTGCGTTTCCATCCAATCCCCGTAACTCTCGCCCTGGCAGCTGTGCTGCTATCGATGGAATACGAACCACAACCTCTGAAATAACGTAAAATGTCCGTGAAGTGAACGTGACATGCCCATGTGCCATGGATACTCAACGAAATGAGGCAACCCAATGGTAAGAGGCATGGGGATTCGCCGAAATCAAGCATTCCTAGGGGAACAGAGAACTATTACATTCACTTTTTTGTTCCGCGATCATGCTAAACTTAGCTTCTAGGAAGACTTTGAAACGGCTAACCGTATTGTACCGCACAAACAAACATGGAACACAACAGTAAATTTCGGACATAAATACGAACTGTTAGAACACAAAGGTTTTCATTTACACCGTAAATGAAATGTATGACCAAGTAATAGCAAAAAAGCACACTTTATATTTGTCGATTACAGCGCCGTCTACCACGAATGGGAAACAATGGCTTCAAAAAAACCGCAAGAATTTTTTGGTTTAGAATCCGAATAGGAAATAAAAATGGGGGGGGGGGGGGGGGCTTCTCATTTGAAAATATAAACTAGAATCCTCACAAACACGAGAGGTGGTTAGGAGTGGCTAGTTTTAGCACAGACAAATGTCCCCTTTACTATTATTAACTTTTCACCCAGAAATTCTCTAACCAGGTCTTGGTGATAAATGAATTGTGCTATGCACAATATTCTACCAGGCGGCTTCATCTTTCGTTCCTTTAGCCTAGTCCATATTCCGCTACAAGTTTTCGTTCCCTTTCTTTTCCTGCTGTCGAATTCCAATGACGAAATTTTTGTTTCCCTAATGTATCTGAATAATTTCTTTTATCTCATCGTATATTTCTGCGATTTCTTCACCATCTGCGGAGCTAGATGGCATATAAATTTGTACTACTGGGGTGGGTGTGGGCTTCGTGTCTATCTTGGTATCTTGGTTACAATAATGCGTTCACTGCACTGTCCACAGTTGCCTACCAGCGTTCCTATTTTCTCATTTATTATTAAGCTGACTCCTCCATTACCCCTGCTTGATTTTGTATCTATAACCATGTATTCAATTTTCCGAAAGTCCTGTTCCACTTGCCAATAATCTTCTCTTGTTCTCACAATATCTAACTGTAGTCGCTCCATTTCCCTTTTTAGGTTTTCTAACCTACCTCCCCCTACTAAGGGATCTAACGTACCACGTTCCGATCCGTAGAACGCCAGTTTTATATTTCCTGATGTCGTCATCCTCTTGAATACTCCTCTCCTGAGAATTCGAATGGGGGACTATTTTATTTACTGGTTTTTCTACCCAAGGGGATGCCATCATCATTAAACAATACAGTAAAGCTCCGTACCCTTGCTTTCAGCCTTTAGCAGTACGAGCACTGCAATATCGTTTTGGTTGATATTATAAAGCGAGATCCCTCAGTCATCCAGATTGTAGACTTATAAACTAAAAATCTACAAAACCCATCAAGTGAATTACAAAATAGACTAGCAATGGGGATATTAAGATGTAACAGCATACATTATTCATGAAACAGTACTTTACGGGTTAAGAAAATACGTGTACCTGTTATTTTTGCATGTTGACTTTAGTTGCTTGCATCCGAGAGGGGCTTCGTAAACATTATACAAGGAGGAATGACGGAAGACTGAACGATATCTTACATAACAATGCCAGAATGAAAAATGCTATCATAGTACAAAAAAGGCAAGGAAGGCCTGTGCAGACTTAAGGATGTAAAAGAAGGGAACTACCTTTTCTACTTGTCTGGCATATTCAGAGACATTTAAATCAAAATATCTTGACATACCCGCAATTTTTTACTTGTTAGTATTAGTACACATCCCATGTAATATAATGTGTCACGTCAAGTCAAGTAACATCGTACGAGATATCATATAACATGAAACATGTCATCATATCTACCAGAATGACATTTGCCTTGTCATGCGGTATGATACAACTGGTCATTGAAGTTTAGGATGCATGCATCCCCACTAGGGGATACATCCTATATACTCGTACAAGGAAACACGTATCTTGGATACTTCCTATTGTAGATACATCCCACTCCCTAGAAGCACATAAGTTTGTTCTTACGTCTCTTACCGTACAAGTAACAGGTGGTGGGCTTGGGGAGAAATTGTCCTTTTGAGGAAAAAAAATCAACACCCCCACCCAAAAAAATAAAGAATAAAATGTTTTTTCATCCAAACAGTAGCAAATCCATCCCCAGAAATTTTGTCACTGTAGAAAAACTTTCTCAGAAATTACACGTATGCTCTTCAGGCTTATGGGACTATATATTGTTTAGTATGTCAAGACGTTTCCATTTAAATTTCTTTGAAGTTGGAAGATGATTTTCCTTCTTCTGCATCTCTACTCTTCCCAGGAGGTACTCACCTTTTCTATGCTACAGTAAGAGCATTTTTCATTCGTGTGTCCCAACTTTTACTGTATCGCAATTCTGACATTAGACCGCCACACCTGGCCAACCGATGTATATTTTTGTTGACTCGGACGACGACCGAGCCGGTATAGGTTTTCTTATTGTCTTTTCTACCATGTTTTTTGAGTTGGACACCGTTAGTTATTCTCCTCTACGATTACCAATATGGGATGGTTGAACTTGTCCAGTATCGCATGCTGTGTCCTCAGAGCATGCAAGCATGACCACCATTCCAAGGTCACATGCTTGTACGACGGTTTTTGCTTTTATTTTTTCATATGTTTTTATTTTTTACTATTTTTCTTTTTTGTTTTATAATTTGTATTTCCTAATTCTGCATATCCTTTTTATTTGTTATTCTTAATTTTTTGTTTTGTAGTCACACCATTTATTCATATACGCATGAGGCTGTATACGCATTGTAAAGATAAATGCTCAACACAGTGTAAAAAATAACAGCAAACAAAAATAAGATACATACAAGACATTGAATACTGTTCGAAGTTTTTGATAATATTTATACAAATAGTTTATGCTGCCTAGTTAAACTTACGATACAGCCGTAATATATAGATAAACTTAGGATGCGAACAAAAATGTGAATGGCTGTACAAAAAATGACGTGTGAACATGGTTCGTGTGAAGTAGCAGCATCGAAGCTCAGGAAAATGTGTAAATCTCTCCAGTCGCACATACTACTGTTCAAAAGGGTTACTTTTCAAAGGCTTTCTGGACGGCAAATGGCTTTCGCCTATTTCAACAGCTACAAGAGACGTTACATCATTTCGCTTCATAAAAGTAGCTGCAAAGTAGCCAACAAGAGCCAAGTGACCAAACACGTTATGAAACAGTTCACAGACAAAGTTACAATCGACCACTATAAAATGTCAAAGTATCTTCATAATGTATCATGACACGCAGGTAACCACGTCCTAGGATAGGCTGACCAACATACACCCATCTTATTGGGAATGGTACAGATCTGTGATCAAATGGAACCTGCTTGTCAGCTAAGCGTATGTGTTGTTTCAAAATTTAGAAAATTTCCGAATGATCTTGTAAATGAAATGTTTCATCTCAATCACAACAAGAAAAAAGTGACTCTGTAATGAATCATACGAACGCTGAAAGTTTTGAGCAACAAATAATAAATTACCGAAAAGCATACGTTGCTGTTATGTCGTATCTTAAAGTTCTTGTCATTGTTTGTTTGAACAAAGCAATAACATCTACATCTACATTGATACTCTGCAAATCACACTTAAATGCCTAGTAGAGGGTGCATGGAACCGCCTCCATAATTCTTAGTTATTCCAATCTCGAGCAGGGCGTGGAGAAAACGAACACATATTCCTTTCCGTGCGAGCTCTGGTTTCCTTTATTTTATTATTATTACCGTTTCTCCGTACATACGTCAACGTCAACAAAATAATTTAGCATTCGGAGCAGAAAGTTGATGATTGAAATTCCTTGAGAAGATTCTGCCGCATCTAAGAACGCCTTTGTTTTAATGATGTCCATCGTAAATTCTTTATCATGGCAGTGTCACTCTCTCCCCTACTTCGCGATGATAAAAACGTATTGCGCTTCTTGAACTTTCTCGATGTACTCCGTTAATCCTATCTGGTAAGGATCCCAGACCGCGCAGCACTACTCGGAAAGAGGCCGCGGTCCATTAGTATACGTCGGACCCGCGTGTCGCCACTGTCAGTGATTGCAGACCGAGCGCCGCCACACGGCAGGTCTAGAGAGACGTCCAAGCACTCGCCCAGTTGTACAGACGACTTTGCTAGCGATGCTACACTGACAAATACGCTCTCAATTGCCGAGACGATAGTTAGCATAGCCTTCAGCTACGTCATTTGCTACGACCTAGCAAGGCGCCATTACCAGCTTACACTGAGATTGTAATTAATGTATAAACAAGAGCGATGTTCTCCAATCATGGATTAAAGTTAAGTATTCCAGCAACTACGATCTTTTCATACTAGACTCAACTACTTTACCTTGTTCCAGACCTCACGCCAGTCTGCGTGACCTTAAACGCGTGCATTTCGGCCTCCTCTAGCAACACGGTGTTGGCTCTTCGGCCAACACATCATATGGCGACGAGTGTAAAAACGGTCTTCTTTATACTTGCTTAAATTACTTGTGTCATGGCTTCGGCACAATCTCCAGATGTACTGTTCGAATTTACCGCTTGCAGAATCAGCAGACGCAGGCCTTATTGGATGCCCTTGGACAGCTCGTCCAGGGTCAACGTGCAATGCACAACGATGCGGCGGCCGCCGCTCCATCGCTACCACAGCCACAACCTTGCACCACCTTTTCGTCCTTTTGATGCTGCACTGGAAAGCTGGATGGAGTGGTCACGCCAATTTGGATTCCATCTCGCCGCCTAAAGTATTCAGGGTAACGGACGGCAGCCTTATTTATTTTCTTGTGTCGGCGTGTCCACTTACCATGTGATAGTGAAATTATTTCCCCGACACGACGTGGCAACGCTGTCCTACGACGAAATTTTGTCTTCATTAGATGCATATTTCAAAGAATCAGTCAATGTAGTTGCAAAAAGGTATACTTTCTTTCGTACCAAACGTACGGCCGGTCAGACTAATGGGGAGCGGGTTGCAACTTTGCAAGGCCTTATTAGGGATTGTGCTTTTGAGCGTGAATGTGGCCTCCCTTATTCAGATACTATGGTACGTGATGCAATTGCACAGAACGTTTCTGATGTTCGTATGCAGGAACAGATTTGAAACTAGTCAATCCCCCCCTTCAACAAGTGATGGACATATTGGATAGGCAAGACACACTTAACTTTGCTTAGGAATCATTTGAAACTTCGCCAGCCATGTGTCACATTAACCGGCCCACCGGGCGTGCTGCACAAAACAGTAAACAGCCCTCGCGCCCGTCCATGCAGCTGCCGCTAAGCTCTACGCTACGTGTGCCGCGCAAGCAAGCAAATGCAGTGCTAAAATCATGCCCGTGGTGTGCTACTAGACATTCGCGTGAGAATTGCCTATCCCGCCAAGCTACTTGCTTTTTCTGTAATAAAAAAGGACATGTTCAGTGTTTGCCAGAAAAAGCTCAGATCGGACATTCCAAACCATTCCAGGCCCTTTGCTTCGCGCCGGAATCGGAGTCGAACCACAAATACTCAGTCTTGTGAACCTTTGCCCATGGATATTCATGTAGTTCAATCCACTCCGCCCAGTGCCACTCTCTCTAACAGTGACTGTGTTCGTCCCACAAATAGTGTGCGTCGACATCGACGGAAATCCCGTCAAGTCGCAAGTGATTCAGTACCAGTGTCAGTTCACGTTGCACAAGACAGTCGCTCTTGTCGTCAGCAGGACAGTAAACTTTTTGTAGACTTGGACATTAATGGCAACATGATACCATTCCAGCTCGATACCGGAGCTGCAGTTTCATTGATCAATAAAGACACGTAAAAACAACTGGGCACACCTCCGTTGCGTGCCGCAAATGTTAAGTTAAATAGCTATTCCGGTCAGAATATCCCTGTGTTACGACAGTGCAGCCTTCTTGCAACATACAAGGGACAAACAAAACGTGTGTCATTTTACGTCCTTCGTTCTTCTTCTGCAGTGAACTTGTTTGGTTTAGATTTATTTCAATTGTTTAACTTGTCTATAGTCAATCTGGTCCTATCAGTGAACCAGACTGTGCCTCCAGTCAGTGTTTCTCGTCTCTGTGAAGAGTTTGCAGACATTTTTGCACCGGGCCTTGGTTGCGCTAAGAACTATGAAGCACATTTGGAACTGAAAGTAAACCCGCAACCAAAATTTTTCAGAGCACGCAACGTTCCCAACGCATTGCGTGATAAGGTCTCAAGAACATTACTAAGTTTCATGATTTCTTGTATGGTCGTCACTTTACCATCATCACAGACCACAAACCTTTGACATCGCTTTTTCATCCGAACAAGCCTGTACCTCCACGTACAGCGCAGAAATTCATTTGCTGGTCTATTTTCCTCTCGCAGTACCGCTACGATATCTTGTATCGGTCCACTGCTAAGCACGGAAACGCTGATGCGTTGTCCCGTTTGCCTGTTGCTGAGGATAGAGCATTCAATTCTTCCGCACTTGCTTGCATGTTCATTGATGCGGAAACCGATGACGTGGTCGAATCGTTTCCGATTGATTTTCGTCGTGTAGCTCCAGCCACAGCTGCTGACCCTGTCCTTGCTACCGTTTTGCGTTTTGTTGCTACGCAATGGCCCTTGTCAAAGTCACGGATCGAGGATCCGTTGGTTCGCCGATTTTTTGCTCACAAGGGGATACTTTTTGTACGACGTGGTGTTTTGCTGTTGCGTTCTGATAATGATCAGTCCAGGGTCGTGGTCCCACGTTCGTTGCAGTCCTCTGTCTTATGGCTTCTCCACCAAGGACAATGGGGTATAGTGAGAACGAAACAACTTGCTCGTCAGCACTGTACTTGGTTCGGAATCGATGCAGCGATTACGAATATGTGCTCTTCTTGCATAGCGTGTGCCGAACGCCAATCCGCACCACCGCGGAAATTCTTTGCATGGCCGAAAGCCACTTCCCCTTGGCAACGCTTACACATCGATTTTGCTGGTCCATTCTGGAATGCTCGCTGGTTGGTTGTGGTACATTCATTCAGTAATTTTCCTTTTGTTGTCCGGATGTCTTTCACGACGTCATCTGCCACCATCCAAGCTTTATCCGCTATCTTTTGTATTGAAGGTCTTCCACAGACTATTGTTTCCGACAATGTGCCCACAATTCATGTCCGCAGAATGTCAGTCATTCTGCAAGGCCAATGGTATTCAACATCTGACGTCCGCGTCGTTTCCGCCTCAGTCAAACGGTGCCGCTGAACGATTGGTCCGCACTTTCAAGTCACAGATGTTGAAGCTGAAAGAGTCGCATTCTCGGGAGGACGCGTTATTGCTCTTCTTGTCCTCGTATCGCTCTCAGCCCAGAGATGGTCGCTCGCCGGCTGAGTTGCTCCACGGTCGTCCTCATCGAACTTTGATGTCTTTGCTGCATCCACCGCATCAGGTTCCTGTGCAGCGGCAGACTCCTGCTTTTGCTCCAGGCGACGTTGTATTTTATCGCAACTATCGAGGTTCACGGCGTTGGCTCGCAGGGCGCATTCTTCGCTACCTCGGCCGCGCGATGTATTTGGTTTTGGGGGCCTCTGGTGAGGTGCGTCGGCATCTCAATCAGCTGCGCCTCTGTCGTTGCACGGGTTCTGCCGCTCCCCGTCTGCTTTCAGCGACGGTGCCGTCCGGTCTGCGCCCTGAGGACCCATCTACTGGCTCGGCTCATCCCCAGGTGTTACCGACGATGCCTTCCATTTTGCCCCTTGGCGACGCGCAGCCGCCGCCGCCTGTTCTTCCGCCGGCGACGCCCGCAGTGGACGCCCCGCTGCAGACGCCAAGCGCCTCCCTGGGTCGCGCGTCGCCGATCGCTTCCCGTGACCCGCTGTCCTCCGACATGGAACTCTTGCCCGCTCCGGACCAGATGTCGTCTTCGCCCGTCGGGTGCCCCGTTCTGATGGAGGTCGACCATTCGGCCCCTCCTGTCTCTCTGCGGGCGCATACACCGCATGTTGGCGTGCACCCTGGACTAGGTTTTCAGGCGTTTCCTAGCTCCCCTCGGATCGATTGGCAGGGTGCGGGTGGCACAGCCTCGCCTGTTGTTAGGCTCCCCACCTCGTCGCATACGTCAACATGGGGTTATCCCCACGGCGGGCGGAAGCCTTATAACACAACCGTACGCCGATTTGCGGGGGAGGAATGTGGTGTCACCGCCAGACACCACACTTGCTAGGTGGTAGCCTTTAAATCGGCCGCGGTCCATTAGTATACGTCGGACCCGCGTGTCGCCACTGTCAGTGATTGCAGACCGAGCGCCGCCACACGGCAGGTCTAGAGAGACGTCCTAGCACTCGCACAGTTGTACAGACGACTTTGCTAGCGATGCTACACTGACAAATACGCTCTCAATTGCCGAGACGATAGTTAGCATAGCCTTCAGCTACGTCATTTGCTACGTCCTAACAAGGCGCCATTACCAGTTTATATTGAGATTGCAATTAATGTATCAACAAGAGCGATGTTCTCCAATTATGGATTAAAGTTAAGTATTCCAGCAACTACGATCTTTTCTTACTAGACTCAACTACTTTACCTTGTTCCAGACCTCACGCCAGTCTGCGTGAGCTTAAACGCGTGCAATTCGGCCTCCTCTAGCAACACGGTGTTGGCTCTTCGGCCAACACATCATAAATCTCTCAATTGCTGACGATACTATTTCTTTGAACACCGGTCTACACTTGCATTGTAAATTTGGAATGAGTGGAAATTGCTCCTTAGGAATGCGTCAAGCGAATTTTTATGAGCTTTCATGACTAGAGGATTTTTTAGTTTATTTTTGGTGGATTTTTAAGTTAAGGTATTTAGTCTCGCTACGACAACCCTGTGTAAACTTAATCCTTGTATCCGCTTTGATGATCGTTATTAGCGCAGGACTATTTGTTGCTAAGAGGTCAACAGTGTTTTCGAATCCGTTTACTATTGGCATGGGCTCATGAATTAAGTGCTCGATATAATTTTCAGCGAATGCGTTTATCACAGCTTCCGATGATGTTTTATACATACCTCCGGATTTAAACATGTATTTTCGACAACATATCCATTGTAGATTAAAGTCATCACCAACTACAACTGTATGAGTCGGGTACGGGTTTAAAATTAGACTGAAGTTTTCTTTGAACCTTTCAGCAATTGTATTATTTCAGTTGGGAGGTCTATAAAACGATCTAGTTATTACTTTATTACAGTTGCTACGAATGACATCCACCCATACTAACTCGCAGGAACTACCTACTTAAATTTCGCTACAAGTAGAACTACTTCTAACAGCAACAAAGAAGACAACGCTGACTGTGTTTACCTTATCCTTTCGGAATGCCGTTAGATTTTTTGCAAATATTACGGCTGAACTTATCTCCGTCTTCAGCCAGCTTTCAGTGCCTATGACGATTTGAGCATCAGTGTTTTCTATTACCACGTGAAGCTCTGGTACTTTCCCAACACAGTTACAACAATTTACAACTGTTAAACCGATGATTCCTAGACCTACGTTGATCTCGCACATTTTGAGACAGAACCCCTTTTTGTCTTTCCCCGGGACTCTGTAACCCTAAAAACCGCCCAGTCCACGCCACACGGCACCTCCTACCCGGTAATGCCGCATCATGTGTGTAGTGGGCTCCTGACCTATTCAGCGAAGCACGAAACCCAAGCACCCTATGGCGCAAATCGAGGAATCTCCAGCCTACACTCACAGTACCGTCTGAGCCTCTAATTTAGACCCTCCACTCGGTTCTCTACCAGAGCTCCGCGATCGGTCCTGTTGACTATACTGCAGACGCTGGGTTCTCCTTTCATCTCGCCACCAGGACTAGCAGCTTTTGCCACTCTGTTAGCCGCTCGAAACCAGAGAGCATTTCTGTTGTGGATTGGCAGGAGCCAATCCACGGGGTTTGGAGGAAGCCGAACGGCACGCGTTTAAGCTCACGCAGGCTGGCGTGAGGTCTGGAACAGGTCAAGTAATGGATACTAGCAAATAAAGTACGTAGCTTCTGGAATACTTAACTTTAATCCATTATTGGTGAACATCGGTCTGACGGTACATTCATCACAAGATAAATAGCAAATGATAATGACGCCTAGCTAGGTCGTAGCAAATGACGTAGCTGAAGGCTATGCTAACTATCGTCTCGGCAATTGAGAGCGTATTTTGTCAGTGAACCATCGCTAGCAAAGTCGGCTATACAACTGGGGCGAGTGCTAGGACGTCTCTCTAGACCTGCCGTGTGGCGGCGCTCGGTCTGCAATCACTGATAGTGGTGACACGCGGGTCCGACGTATACTAACGGACCGCGGCCGATTTAAAGGCTACCACCTAGCATGTGTGGTGTCTGGCGGTGACACCACAATTTCTTTCGATCCAAAGCGACACACATCAATGCTACCGACTTGAGCTACCACCTGCAGTTCGCTTTAACCTCTTTCTTCACGGCATCCGGAAGGACCCGATCCATTTCTGGAATGACTCCACCCAGTATGCATACGGAGTGCACACTGGCTTTCTTCCCCTTCTTGCCAGTCGTGTCTCTAATAAGCCCCATTACACGTCTAAGATTGGAGTTCCAAATTACCAATAATCCGACACTCTGTGATTGCCCGGATCTTGCAATAATAACAAAAATTGAACATTGAAAATCCATCGCCAGAAAATTTCACATAATTAATTTTGGCACGAAATTTTGCAACAACCACACCGAATTACGAGTGAGTATGATTGGCTGAAATAAACAGACGAACAGGGAAGCGTCCTATGCATGACAAAATACTATCAACTGTTCAATCCTGTACGAAAAATGACGAAATTAAGCGTGTTGTGTCCGAAAATAAATTTTCTGCACGACAGCACGTTAGTGTTTAAGAAAACACAGAGAAACCTTATCTACTGCTTAGAAGTAAGGTGACCTCTTTTCTGACACTTATTTTTGTACCAATTCGTAGGTTAGTTTCACTGTCTGAGTGGTCGTCGACAGAGCTTTCAATGCTCTAGCAAACAGTATATCATTTTATACAGGGCTGGGCATAATTATGGTTTGTTACATGCATTATTTTGATGTCCAAAGATTTTTCGAGAGTTATAAGACACTGGCGAATAAAATGTAAACGCATTAACAAGGAAATGATAGTCAAATGTAATAAACGTTATTTTAATTATGTCCAAATACACAGCTAAAAATGAAATGCATTTCTAAGAAACACAATTTCACGTGAAAACGCATGATTTTGTGCAAGTAAAAGACGAATGATAAAAGATTTTGGCAAACGTTTCTTACATTTACAGTAGGACTGAATTTATTATTATCACCTCTGTCACTTTAAACGGTCTCAGATTGTGCTATTGACAGAAAACCGGATTTTACTTGCATTTGTGTGCAAACTTAGACCGCTATATCGTGGCAAGGGATAAAGCTTTCACAAAACAATAGGATAGCCATTAATTACACGATTTTGTCTGACTTCTTACGACATTTGAGCCGATTCGCGCAATTTGGGAACATAGAAGTGGCGTGGCGTGCTTAGAAAGGCTCACAGAAACGTGTATTTTCCACATAAAATCCCACTCTATCTAAATTTTTGAAACCGAGTTTTCAATTTTACCGTACTAAGGCGTTTTGTATTTGTTTGATTTACTTGAAAGAGTTTACGCGCATTCGATTCAAGTAAGTACGAATTTTATGTACTACAATAAACTCGAATCTAAACCATCTTATCTCGATAACGGATCAACATTCTTCGATTAAAACAAAATTGTTTTGACTCTATTTATCTACATTCGTGCAGTGTTTGAGCCGTATTTATCTACATTCGTGCTGTGTTTGGGCCGTTTTGTGTCAGTTTCAAGTATAGAAGTGTCGCGCTTCGGAAACCTCACAAGAAAAGGTGTTTCTTGTACATAAAATCCAAACGAAGCAAGATTGTTTTAAAACTGTTGAAACTTATCATAGATAAAGGTCCGACACATGAGTGGACCAAATTTGAACCATCAGTCTCACTCCAGTCAGCAGTTATTTAAGGGCGACTGTTTTTCCTCATAGAATCCGGGTGGTTCACCTACAAATGGTATCATTAACTGAGCTTTAATTTCAGCCCAATTACAATCTTTTGCGAATGGAACTAATCGATTCATCCATTTTTCCTGAGCGCCAGCTCCGGGTCGTCGATCAAACGTTGCTTATTATAATGTAAAAAAGCCACAGCAAAACCGATGTCAGAACGTCTATAAAAATGGCCGCAGATCCGGGATAAAGAAAAATATTTCTACCCTATGTTCTTAGGTCAAATAGGAACCTAATACCAAGAGCCCGCAAAAAACAATTCCGTGCGTGGCCTTTTCTACGCTGTAACAATTCATCTCTATTGCTTGTTACTTTAAATGTTTTTACTGTCTATCATACTCCTTCATACCATTTTAGTGATACATTCATTTTCCTTTATTACTCCTCAATTCAATGCCTCTGTTGCGTATGTGCGTTCTGTCCCAATTAATATTTTGTAATGATGAAATTTTGAATTTTTGCTTTCTACACAATGTTTTATTTTACACATTTTCACGACCTTCTTGCAGTTACATAACTTTTGAGGCATCTGTTTGTTAATGTTGTCAGTATCTAGCTTTAGTTAGCGCCTTTCTCTGAAATATCCCATCTTCCAGGAGTGACAGTGCTGGGCAACTGCTGCGACGTTTGGAATGTGGGAGAGAGTAAACCTTGGGGACCGGTAATCGAAACCGGGACCCCGTGATCCAGAGGCAGAAACGCTAGCCACTAGACCAGGAACTGTGGACATCATCAGAAGAGGAAAAATATGTTTTTCATTGTTGTGAGCCCAGAAATTCCATGAAAAGCAACAACCAATTGGCTTTTACTTGTCGCGAGACTGTTCCAAGGTATGTTCAACATGCTGCCCAACGTTTTCTGCACAAGTCGAGATTGAGAAAAAACATGTTCCACAACAGATCGGAGTATGTCAGGGGTCACGTTGAGAATGCGCTGGGCAATTTGTGCCTTCAGTTGAGCTACATTCGTAATGGGAGCCCTGAACACAACATCTTTCACAGGCAGAGATTGCAATGATACTGTGGGGGATGGATTTGAAGATGGGTTTAGGAGAGAATACGAGCTAGGTACTAGGAATAACAGAGGAGAAAGACTAACGGAGTTTTGCAATAAATTTTTAGGTGCTAATAGCGAATATTGTCTTCAAAACTCACAAGAGGAGGAGGCATACCTGTAATAGGCCAGAAATAGAGGGCGAATTCTGCTGAATTACATTTTTGTAAGGCATAAGTTCCGAAATCAGATACTGAATTGTAGGTCTTACCCATGAGCAGATATAGATTCAAACCGCAATTTGGTATTGATGGAGAGTTGGCTGAAGATCAAGAGACTATTTAGAAAGATTCAGTGCGTAAGATAGTGGGTTACGGTAGTACTAAGGAATGAAAAGATAGGCTTTGAGTTCTCTGAAGCTATAGACACTGCGAAGAATATATTAGTCCATAGGCAGTTCAGATGAAGAGAAATGAGCGTCTCTAGAAATGGCAGTCATACACGTTCGAAAGAAAAACGTAAGTACACGAAAGGTAACTGCGAAAAAACCATGTCTAACAGAGGAAATACTTCAGCTGGCCGACGAAAGAAGGAACTACAAAAATGTTCAGGCAAGTTCAGGAATATAGAAGTGCAAAACACTTAGGAACTAAATAGGATATCCAGGGAAGCAAAGGCGAAATGACTACATGAAAAATATGAAGCAATCGGACAATAAATTACTGTCGAAAGGACTGACACAGCATATAGAAAAGTAAAACGAAGGCGTTAACATTGAGAGTGAAATGGAAATTCCTCTACTAAATGAATACGGGAGAACGTATGCGTGGAAAGAGTACATTGAAGGCCTCTGTGAGAGGGAGGACTTGCCTGACGACATCATGGGAAAATTAAGTAACGGAAGTCGACAGGGAAGGGCAAGGAGAACCAGCATTAGAGTAAGAATTTAAGAGAGTTTTCGATGAGTTGCGGTCACATAATGGAGAGGGGATAGATAACATTCAGTCAGAATTTCTAAAATTATTCGGGGGTGTGGCAACAAAACGACTATCCACGTTGGTGTGTAGAATAAATGAGAGTAGTGATTTATAGTGTGACTTCCGGAAAAATATCACTCAGCAGATATGGATGGGTTTGAGTGACTTACAGCGATGGACTAGTGGGTTTGGTTAGGGGAGCTGGTGGGGCTCTGAGGTGAGTTGCATGTTAAGAAAAGCCCGAGTACGTTCGCAAGCCGCAATTTTTGGGATAGTTTTTAAAGGTACTGAAAAAGGTAAAATGAGGGAGCTGATAACCTGCTTTTCAGTCAGAGTCCTTTAAATAAACAGGAACTTATTCGAATTTTTTGTACTCCCATAGAAGCATTGTTCCACAGGTTAACAGATCCTTGGAATACTCGTAGAAACGGGGTTCGTCTACAGAATGTTCCATGGTCGCTCATCGTACACTGCCAGGCGAGTAAGGAATCCTAGAGCAAACCTTTATCTCCTGAAAATGAGTAACTTTGTACGGGTATGGATACATGATGTTTCGTACAATTTATGCACCGCTTTCACAGGCATGTCCAAAGTTCAGGTAATTCCCAGTGCACTCCATCTTTACACACCTCTGCTCGAGCCCCCTGGCAATGCAGAATATTTCTTCAGGAATATCGTTATCATTTACTCCAAACCCTTGGCAGATATCGGACCAACAATCTTTTCCATACCCCTGAGTGTCCAGAACTTCTGCAGAGATACTGACGCACAGTCACCGTTCTTGTAAAAGAGCTTTTACAAGCAGCTTGCGATCCTGCATTGAGATAGTTACTCTGAGTAACTCAGACGCAAACTGAAAAACAGCCGTTTACCATGTGTCTTATATTTTGCATATTTTTCCCCTTACTGCGCCATCTGATGGCAAATCTGTCGTATTTCTTTTACTATAGCGTTTCCCCCTTTTTCGATAATAATCCGTTCAAGTTATAAATAGTTCTGAGAAGTGGTTAGGTGTTTACAGCGTTTTGAAACTGGAACTACAATTTTTATAACCCTATGATTCGATAACGTTATTTTCCTTTCTAACACCATTATTATAATGAACACCCGCAATCGAGTTAAGGGGAGCCGGAGGTGGTCAAATCCAAAAAATTATGATTTTCTTTTTTTGCTACGGAAAATTAATTGGAACATTCCTCTTTAATGTAAACTTTGAATTATTGTTCTACACGCCCTAGAAGTGGAGTTATTACCATTTTCCCCCACGCCTGCAGAGGAAATGGGCGGCCGCTGAATGCATCTAACACCCTCTCGTGACTTCCTGGCGAACTGCTTGGGATTTTCTCGGTCTGTTACGCATACAGCGCCTTATGTTACGCATACAGCGAGTGTGCAAGGGTTGGCTACATTGTTTTCTGTGCCAAATGAAGCGCTAAGAGCGCGGAACATCGTCTCTTTGCTGTTTACCGTTTCGAATTAGTTCAGTGTTGCGCCTGTTGTTGGTAGTATTGTACTTCTTGTGTAAAGTGTTGTTCTGGTTACGATGCCACGTTTTAGTAACCGTGTATATAAGAAGAGGAAGAACGTAGGGAAAAGAAAATTAACACTAATACCAAGTTGCGATACTACAATTACTGAAACAGTGCGTTCTTCTGCTAAGCTACACATGGCCGGCCATAGCCCTGTGACATCTTCTAGCAAGAAGCTGACTGGTGGAAGTGAGAGATTTCGTGAATATGTTAGTGACAGTGATGATATTAACGAAGTACTGAATATTGGATTATTATCTTCTGTGCTGAAAGAAAGTGTTCTGTGCAAAATGTGTTCAAGTGTAAGTGTGGGACTAGAGATAACAAAGCACTTTGGTTTAGCTTGTGAGATGAAGATAATCTGTGCATGTTGCAAGTATCAAGTGGCTTTCTACATTTCACATGCCAGTCTCTTTGGTGAAAATGGACGATCTATAGTGTTTGATGTGAATGTTCGACTTGTGTATGGTCTTCGATCCATTGGAAAAGGGTCTGCTGCTGGTAAACTGTTTTGTGGTATTATGAACTTGCCATCGCCTCCAAGCAAATTTGGGTACTACTGTGAACTGGTAGGATCTTCTGTTGAAGATGTGGCTTTGAAAACCATGAAGGAAGCTGTGGAGGAATCTGTAGAAATGAACGGTGGTTCTAGGGATTTGGTAGTGGCATTAGATGGTTCCTGGCAAAAGAGGGGTCATAAATCCCTGAATAGGGTTGTAACTGCTAGTTGTGGTGATAGTTCAAAAGTGATAGATGTTGCAATATTATCAAAACATTGTAGGTGCAAAAACAAAATCAAAGGAGAGCACAGTGGAACCTGTGAGGCAAATTTTAGTGGGTCAAGTGGAGCAATGGAAGTGGATGGAGTGAAACAAATTTTTGAACGTTCAGTTCCCAGATACAACGTTAGGTACAAATACTACCTTGGGGATGGTAACTCCAAAGGTTTCAAGACCATAGAGGAACCGAAACCATATGGAAATGAATTTGTAGTTGAAAAGTTGGAATGCATTGGGCATGTGCAAAAGCGTATGGGTGCACGGCTTCAAAGGCTCAAACAAACTTTTGGTTCAAGTAAGCTCAGTGGTGGCAAGACAATAGGAGGGAGAGGCAGGCTTACTGATGAGGTGATTGAACGTCTACAGAGATACTATGGGTATGCTATAAGGCAAAATACTAGTAATGTTAGTGACATGCGAAAAGCAGTGTGGGCATTGTTCCTTCATACTGCCTCTTCCAATGAATACCCTCAACACAGCCTGTGCCCAAAAGATTCCTGGTGCAAATATAATGCAAAAATGGACTATGATCACAAACATGGTTTGCCAACAGCTGTGATAAATGCAATAAAACCAATTTTTCGTGACTTAGCACAGCCAGAATTGTTACACAAATGTCTACACGGAAAGACGCAGAATCCTGATGAGAGTGTAAACAATTTGATTTGGAAAGTGATTCCTAAAAGGGTGTTTGTAAGCATAAAAACACTGCACTTTGGCATTCATGATGCAATAGCAACCTACAACCAAGGGAACAGTGTGAGGTGTGAAGTTCTGAAGGCTCTGAGCACTATGGGACTTAACATCTGTGGTCATCAGTCCCCTAGAACTTAGAACTACTTATACCTAACTAACCTAAGGACATCACACACATCCATGCCCGAGGCAGGATTCGAGCCTGCGACCGTAGCAGTCTTGCGGTTCCAGACTGAGCGCCTAGAACCGCTAGACCACCGCTGCCGGCGAAGTTCTGAAGGCATTAGGATTTACAGCTGGGGTGAACACTGTATGAGCACTAAGAAATATTGACAGAGAAAGGATAAGAGGAGCAGAAAGAAGAGATAGTCATATGAAGTATGATGGAACAACAGGCCAGAAAAGAAGACAGAAGAGGAAGCTTTTGGAGGATGAAGAAGAAGACCCTGATACTCCATCCTATAGTGCAGGAATATATTGAGAAACTTTGATAGCCATTTCCCGTAAATTAGAATTTTTCGAATATAAGGAACATTTTCTCAAAATCCACTCAAGCTAGAGAGATGAAATTTTTATACATCACTCCTAGTGGTCAAACTTACATTGTAACAGAGCCATTTGGCAATATGTTCAGTAGTTTCATTTCAGTTCAATTATAAAGCAATTATTTGTAAAAAAATTTGGGTCATTAATAAAAAAATATTTGGAAGGAAACTAGAAAAGATACTCCAAAATCCCTCTGTCATAACTGCAATACTAAACCACTCTATATGTAAAAGAAAAAAAAAATCAAATTTTTCTATTTGGTAGTTTATTCATAAATGTTCCTCAAAGTTAGTGATTTTAACATGGGCAGCATAGGCACCTCCGGCTCCCCTTGAACAGATTACGAAAATCAATTTTGAATTATCGTTCCTAGGGTCCTGATTTAAAGGTCTTATCCATATTCACCCCATTATGATCTGAGCAATTGTATTGTTGTTATCAGGAGGTCGAGCGGAGAGCGAGATTGAGTGATCCTGCAGATCGCCAAGGCGCTAGCGAAACGTATTAAATTAAAATCATTCCTCGGCGGGAATTTTACAGTCACTCAGTCTTCTTCCCTGTGCTGTCTAGCAGCGAATGTGCCGAGTCCGAGCTGCTTGAAAGCGCGAGAGGTAGCGCGTCAGTGCCAGGCAAGGAGGAACTTGCCGAACACAGGTCCCGTGTTCCCCGTTGTTAGCGCTGCGGCTACGTCGCAGGAGACTGCGTCCTCGCAGCCCGGCGTGGCCGTGGACGTCCGTCATAGGCTCACCGTTCTCTACGATTGGAGCCCCACCGAGGCTCGGTCCCAGGAATCTGCTCGTGCCTGTTGTCGGTTGTCGAGGTGTTGTTTACGCAGGAGACTCAGCAGCAACACACAGCCGGTATTGCTGTACTTGTACTGCCCCAGTGGCGGTGACACAGGCGCCCAGCCTAAGCGGAACAGCCTGAAGACAGGTAGATCGGTTCTTCATCGACGAAAGACAGGCTTCCCCCCCTCCCCCCCTACCACCCCCAGTCAGCCACTGTTGTGGTCGGCAGGAATGTGGATCGTCTATCAGAAGTCCCCTTTGAGGCGGACGGCTGTAGATTTGCAGCAGTGGACTCCAAGTTGCCGGAAGTTCGTAGACGGTAGTTGAATTCACCAGAGCATCCTGTAAATTGGGGATGAAGTGGAACTATCACCCTCCCCCCTCCCCCTCGCGCACACTGGTGACTGAGATGATTGAATATCCTCTCTTTTCCAAGCCTGTAAACGCTCTCGTCCGCTCTAGTGTTTGACTTCAGGGTTTCAGAGAGTTTCTTTATGTGAACTTTGCATCCCAAAATGTATTCTTATGACACCTCTAAGTGAAGTTACTACACGTAGCCTCGTTAATGTAGCACGTTCTGTCTGTTCCGCACTGTTGTCGAAATTCTAAATGCGCTCGTAGATTGTTAGTACTTTTGGCCTCCAACGTTGACATTCAGTTACAACACTGTTACGAAGCCAGTAGCAGTTGCGGCCCAGTTAGCCGTCTCTGTCGGTTCTTAACAAAATATTATCCGTACACAACTTACTATTCCACTGTGCAACATACTGCAAAACGGTTAAATCTTTCTTAAAGGTCTAAAAGGGAGCGACATTGAACTGACACAGAAAAAGTGGGGACTAAAAGGACTTGTTGCTACAAAACATGATTTTTAAATAGAATTTCTGATCCAATATTACGAAAAAATTCGCCAAAGAGCTTCTGTAAAGTTTGGAAGGCAGGAGACGAGCTACTGGCAGAAGTACAGCTGTGAGGACGGGGCGAGAGTCGTGCTTGGGTAGCTCAGTTGGTAGAGCACTTGCCCGCGAAAGGCAAAGGTCCCGAGTTCGAGTCTCGGTCCGGCACACAGTTTTAATCTGCCAGGAAGTTTCATACGGAGCTGCTGATTCATGATAACGCACGTCCCCACATCGAAAATGTCGTAATGTAGAAGTCACGCCAAGGTAAGTGGGAGCCACTTGAACACCCGGCCTGTAGTACTGATCTCATCCCGATGGATTATCACGCCAGCGCTCTCTTAAAATAAGACCTTGACAAATCAGCTGTACCTGTCGGAGGATGTGTATCAGGTAGTTACGGATTTCGTCAACCAGCAGACTTGTTGTTTTAGCTAACAGTTATCTCCAGTCTGATGCGTCGGTGGGATGATTTCCTGAATGCCCACGGCGATTTTTCCTGATCGGCATACCGATTCTAGACCGTACGGAATTTGTGGCAAATGAGCTACTAATTAGTAGTAACGCTAAAATCAGTCTTACAAAACCCAATAATGCGGGTGCTTGTCATCATCACCAATATTATTTCCAGAGCAGACTCACAACAATGAGAAAATCGCGCGACGTGACTCTGCCGTTGCTTAGCACCTGTCTTTTTTGAGAGCTCAAGTCATCCGGGCGTGTGTCGGAGTTCTTCGAGAGGAATACAGTGATTACAGAGTTTGCTGTCGTTCTTAGCACTTAGAAGTTAAATAAGGTTTTGAAAGAAGGTTAACTGTTGAAGAGAAGCAGACTTGTGACGAAAAACAATGGAGGTAAGTGACCAATCCATATTCAGCCATCATAACAAGTCCACGCTGAAATCTGATACTGTAGGCAACAATTTCAAAAGCTGCTACTACTGAATGGTGTGTGTGCTAATGAGAGTAAGATACAGCGTGAATCCGAGCATTGTCAAAACTACTTCCAAAGTTTATACGCGTATTTCCTTAGTATTTTAGCTTGGGAGTCTCCTGTGAATCGTGCATCACTCAGCTTCGACACATATGCTCCGCAAACCGCTTTACGGTGTGTGGCACAGAGTGTTTCAGCACTTCTGCCTTCCCTTTTGTATTCGCACGTGGTACAGGGAAGGTCTCCTGTAAACAAATCATCGTAACGAATCCAGTTGCTCTGATTTCCCAGTATTTAGCATTTCATGAGAATATGTTGCCCATCGTTCTTCGACATGTATGCTCTTGAAATTTCTGCAGTACCTTCTTCGTGATGTACAACATCTTGCGGCGTCTGCGACTAGAGTACGTATTTTGAGCATACCGTAACGTTCTCGAGACAACTCGAGAATCCTTCGACGAAACGTACCGACTTTAGTTGAATCTTCTCACTCACTTATATTACTCAAACCAGACAAAAGCTCCAGAGTGATCAGCAATTCTTAAAAATCTGTCGAACAAAATTTTTGTAAGCCACTTCTCTCGTGAATGAATTACAGTAATACTGGCCTGCAATTATGTGCATGTAGCCGACGACCCCTCTTGAATACGGTAATGCCTTACACTTCTTCTCCAATCGCTTGATACGGGTAATCTGTGTAGAATGTCGCACTGTCTCATGCATCAACAACGTGCTTCCTCTGATGAACGATTTCTGTTGATTTCCTATTTCGTGGTCGCTTGTTTCAAAACTAGCTCTTCGGAATTTGTGCGATGATTCAAAGGAGCAATAATTGTTAAGCTTCGTGGCGTAATATTTTGGGACAGTCAAATACAGCAATTCGACCTTTATTGTATTCTATTTTTGGGCCAGTAGGGCAAACGCAGCAACTAATTAGAAAACTTCGATCCTTTAACAGGACTTGCGATGAACACACACACATTCAGTGGATCTACACTTAACGATGCTCTCACCATGAGCCTCATGAGACTGACAAAACGAGCAGCGGATACCTCTCCGCTAAACCACGTGAAACTAGCGTAGATGCTGTAATCGAGAGTGCACGCTGCTAAGTTTTAACTCCAGTTCAGGCGTGTGCATGTTCCTACAAGCAGTAAATATACGGTCCAAGGAAACAGGTCTGTTAAACTGTTCATCTGCAACCCTCCGACCCTTCGCCATCTTAGATTAATTCTTCGGGATATATGCTAAGCAAAACAGATCGCCTTATATCCGTTGTCAATCGAATTAAATTTTTTAGAGAATCAAGAGAGATCGATTTCTATTTGTTTTGCGTTCGTAGTGTGAATGTAAAACTGCAGTAGTAAAACAAGCATCCCAATTAAATAACGTGTTTTGTCACTACGTACGAACCTATTTGTCTGATTACCATTAAGTCCTTTATGCTCAGTACACATGAAGGTGGAAGTGAATTAAAATATGTGGTTAGATACATCTGAAAAGAATTTTAGGAATAAATAGTTAAAAAATAATCCCAGATACGGAATTATTTTCGCTATTGCCTCTCATTATCGCAAGTTACTGTTCCACTACTTAGAACCATTCATTATGTGGTACGGAATTGAAGTGTTTCGTAGGACAGCGTTCATACTGAATGTCATTATCATCTTAGGATTAACTTTACCATTGAAGTTTATCTTAACATTTTATTGAAGTTTACATGTTCAGTAAAGTATGTATTACATAAGTTTCCTTAAGCACTTGAAGGTAAAGACACTGCACCGTGCATGTCGCCATGGGATGCACCTATTAATCTTCCTCCATTCCGCAGGATTTTGCATCTAAGTACGAGATATAAGATGACAATTTATATTTTAACAACTTGTTTGCATGTTTCTGAAACTACTATCTTCAGTATTCTTATTCGGATACAACGATATATCAATGTGGTGTCACCGCCAGACACCACACTTGCTACGTGGTAGCCTTTAAATCGGCTGCGGTCCGTTAGTATACGTCGGACCCGCGTGTCGCCACTATCAGTGATTGCAGACCGAGCGCCGTCACACGGCAGGTCTAGAGAAACTTCTTAGCACTCGCCCCAGTTGTACAGCCGACTTTGCTAGCGATGGTTCACTGATAAAATACGCTCTCATTTGCCGAGACGATAGTTAGCATAGCCTTCAGCTACGTCATTTGCTACGACCTAGCAAGGCGCCATTATCAATTGCTATTTATCTTGTGATGCATGTACCGTCAGAGCGATGTTCATTAATTATGGATTAAAGTTAAGTATTCCAGCAGCTACGTACTTTTCTTGATAGTATAATTACTTTACCTGTTCCAGACCTCACGCCAGCCTGCGTGAGCTAAACGCGTGCTTTTCGGCTTCCTCCAAACCCCGTGGATTGGCTCCTGCCAATCCACAACAGACAATGTTCCTCAGCCAGATGCAGTCGCTTGCCCTATTTCAAAGGAAACCTCTCGGCCTACAAGATCCGGGCACTCACAAAGGGTTGGATCATTGGTAGCTGGGAGGTCCAATGTCAGGCGCGTTATGGAGACCCTTAGGGATATGGCTGCCAAGGAAGGGAAGGAAGCCCGTGTGCATACCCGGTGGGGCCAATCCTGATGTGGAACGGGTCCTTCCGGCTGCCATGAAGAGCACAGGGTGGAGTCAACTGTAGGTGGCTAATAGAAAGTACTGATGTTCTAATCGTTATAGGTACTTAAAATTATGCTTGGGCGACATTTTTTGCGAAGAACCTAACGGTGTTCAGAAAGGATAGGCTAAATACAGCTGGCAGTCGCGTGTTTGTTGCTGTTAGAAGCAGTTTATTTTGTACCGAAATGGAAGTAGATAGTTCCTGTGAGTTAGTATGGGTACATGTCACTCTTGACAACCGGATAAAATAATAACTGGATCGTTTTACTGACCTCCCAGCTGAAATAATACACTTGCTGAAAGGTTGAAACAAAACTTCAGTCTAATTTCAAACACGTACCCGACTCATACTGTTATAGTTGGTGGTGACTTTAACTTTCCCTCGATATGTTGGTGAAAGTACGTGTTTAAATCCGAAGGTATCCATGAAACATCATGCGAAATTGTGCTAAACACATTCTCTGAAAATTATTTCAAGTAATTAGTTGACCAACCTATTAGAATCCTAAATGATTGTAAAAACACTGTTGATCTCTTAGGAGCAAATTATCCTGAGCGAGTAACGAGCATCAAAACGGATACAGCAACACAGGGTTGTTGTAGCGAGCGTAAGTACCGTAACTCCAAAATCCACTAAAAATACTTCTATTCAAAAAACCAGATAAAAATTTGCTTCATTGTTTCCTGAGAGACAATTTCCATTCCTCCTTAATTAACTATGTAACCTGATATAGCTTGAATTCAAACAAATAGTATCGACAGCAATTGAAAGATTTATACCAAACAAATTAAAAAACGACTACACAAACCAGATCGTAACACCGCTGCAGAAAAAACGAAAAAGCATGTCAAACTTAATGGGACGCAAAACACCCAAAATTGCCGATCTTTTACAAAAGCTCGAAATTTAGTGCGGATATCAACATGAAATGCTTTTATTACTTACCATAAAGGACCTTTGTCTCGAAACCTGGTAGAAAATCCAAAGAGATTTTCCTCGTATGTTATATATGTAGCGAGAAGGCACAATCTGCGCTTTCTTGCGCGATAACAAAGGAAATAATATCGATGACAGTACTAGCAATGCAGATTTGCTAAACAAGGCTCTCCGAAATTCCTTCAACAAAGAAGACGTATCAAATATTTCATAATTTGAATCAAGAACAGCTGCCAACAAGAATAATTTTGCATTAAATGCCCTCGGAGTAGTGAAGCAACTCAAATCATTTAATAAAAGCAAGTTTTACGGTCCGGAATGTATGTGAATTAAGTTCCTATGAGAGTACGCTGATGCAATAGCTTCGCAATTAACAATATAAACAGCAGCTCGCTCGTCGAAAGATCCGTACACAAGGACAGGAAAATTTCACAGGTCACACTAATACTCTAGAAAGGCAATAGGAGTAATCCACTAAATTACAGAACCCTAGCATTAACGTCGATATGCAGTCGGATTTTGGAACATATATTGTGATCAAACTTTTACCTCGAAGATTTAAAAACATCGTTCTTATGAAACAGAAGTAGCTGTATACTCAAAGATGTGTTGAGTGGAATCTACAAAGGATTTCGTATTGATTCCGTTTTTCTAGATTTCCAGAATGTAACTGGGTGATGTCTTTTGATGCTAGTCAATTGTCAGGATGAGCATTACTGCAAAGGGCATTTGATTCCAAAACATTATTTCAGGATGAAAAACACTAAATAAATTACTTTTCTTCACTTAACAGCACGTGGGTATGGTGGGTTCTTCCTTGGCTCGGGTATGAGGTAGAATGAAACAGCATTTTACATAAGATAATTTTTATTGAAGATTTGTACAATGGTTTCCTTACTGGATTGTTCTGGCTGGGAGAGCGGCAGCTGTGTCGTTTGCGAAGCCTCTGCTGTGTGAGCGGCGGCGTCTGATTATGCCTGGCGGTGTGTATCTCGTGTCGCTGTTTCGCCCAGTTGACTGGAGACACGCATCGTGAGGTGACCCGTTTAATTATTGAGAACGAAGTCGTGAATTGGATGGCGATACCTCGGATGTGGCGTCCCAGTGTTCCTCTTCTGTATGCGGCCGCGTGTGTCAGTGTTGTGCGAGGGCCAGCGTCCTGAACTCGAACAACAGACTCCAGCTTGCCAGTCTTCGGCTGTCAGATCTTCATCACCAGCTCACAGGTGGCTGCTGATGCGAGGCCGTCTCCTTCCCGTCCTCACGAGTCACCCGGGTACGTAAAAATCAGTCTTCAAATACCTTCTGACTTCTGTCTTCTGGCGGCGAGGCTGCTGCTTGCTATTCCATTACAGCGGCGGAATTGGTGCTTCTGTGTACGATGTAGTCTCTTCCTGCATGACGGTCTTCAGCACCGACTGAACTGTACTGGAACTGAACTCGAACCGAAACTGAACTGCAAACTACTACTGTCTGGCC
Organism: Schistocerca americana; assembly: GCF_021461395.2. Taxonomy (NCBI): domain Eukaryota; kingdom Metazoa; phylum Arthropoda; class Insecta; order Orthoptera; family Acrididae; genus Schistocerca; species Schistocerca americana. The sequence goes on from NC_060121.1 coordinate 67,991,821, forward strand.
CACTGCGTCTCGCATATTTATTCACTTCAGTTCACTAGAGGTGAATGACTTCACGGTCATTGCCTCTTCTTGAAAAGCTTCTCGAAGAATCTTCTTAACGTCGGTCATTGGCTCTTGGAATGTAGGCGAGGGCCTTTGATCACATGTGACAATTGAGAAACACGTGAGCCGGTCGGGTGATGCCCTGACGGCTGAATCTACAGCTTCCGCTTATGTGGGGAGGGCGATGGCTTCTCCTGAACGTGTCGACTTCACGGTCATTGCCTCTGCTGCAAAGCGCGCTGTTTGCCAGTGTGTAACTCTTCTAAACTAAACTAAGTTTTTCATTTATTTTCTAATTTCTACTTCACTTCACATTGATTTCACTAATTTATTTACCTATCTTAAGTACCACTCAACAAGAAGGCTTTTGACACCGTACTTCACAGGTGGCTTGTAATCAAATAGCGTGCTTACTTGATATGGCCTCACTTATGCAAGTGGATACTTGTTTTTCTGTCAGAGAAGTCACAGTTAGTAGTAGACCGAGCGAGACTGTGCAGTGGTTAGCACACTGGACTCACATTCGGGAGGACGACAGTTCAAACTCGCGTTCGGCCATCCATAATTAGATTTTCTGTAATTTCCCTCAATCGTCTCAGGCAAATGCCGGGATGATTCCTTTGAAAGGGCATGGATGATTTCGTTCCCCATCCTTCCCTATATAGGGGGCAGAGTTTCACGCACATGATGCGGGATTTGGGATGGGCATCATTAAATCACAAGCGTTTCTCGTTGCGGAGGGACCTTATCACGACATTTCAGTCACCAGTTTGCTCCTCCGAGTGAAAAAAATATTTTGTTGACGCCGGCATACATCGGGAGAAAAGATCATGTTTATAAAATAAGGAAAATTAGAGTTCGTACGGAAAGGTATATTTGTTTGATTTTTCTGCGTATTGCTCCAGAGTGGAATAACAGGGGATTATTGTAAAGGTGGTTCGATGAAGCCTCTGCAAGGGATTTAAGTGTGATTTGCAGAGTATCCATGAAGATGTAGATGTAGATGTATACAACGAAAGTTTGAAAGTGAGGGTCCTAATTTAGACCCTCACCCTCAAACGTTCCACGACGTTATCCCTACAGCAGTAGGTCAGCTCAGAAATCATAAGACGCTGGAGCACCTATCTTTAACGACTTCATTGGTCCTGGTTTTCTTACCTGGTAAGCGCTTTCAGATGCTCCGACACTGTTCTAAGGAGTTCCGGCCTCGGTTTTTAGACACTGTGGGTGGCACATCCTGCCGTATGAGCATACTGAATGAGTATCCTTGCATTCTGAATATCTCTTCTTGCTCGACAAGATGTGGGTACTTCTCCCTCTATGTCATAATTAGAACGCTGGATAAGTTTTGACAAGGGAAGGTGAAAAAGCTCTGTTCTCTCTGTTTCCGGCCTAGACACCGAGAAGAGCACGTGGTTCCAGTGTTTGCTAAAATTAAACATAAGGTCAGTTCTAGGCTGATCAACAGAATTAACCATCGAGCGAGCTCAGCATTGGTCAGGGAGAGAGTACGTGACATGTGTGACCGACGTGATGTGACATCCAGAGTGTTGCTGTCTCTACACTATTTTATACCAAACCTTCTAACCAGACAAGTCTTTGACCGATTTGATGGCATCTTTTGGTCACTAGCGGAGTGCACAAGGAGGAAATCAGCGTCCTGTCAACTAGCCAACTTTGAACGTCTTAACAACAAGGCGCAGCCGAACGAGGACGCTCACACGGTCGTCAACCTGAGTGAGAAGGGATTCGACGCAACCACATTGAAAGTGCTCAGCAAGGGTCTTAATTTCTCAGTTACCCCCATAAATGTTCCTGCGGCGTCCTTCGTTAGTGCAATGGAGCAGGTGGCCCTGAAATTTACAGCCAATGATGCTGAAGAAGTGCGAGGGGAGATTCGCAGAGCACTCACGAAACATCTCTGGAGATGGGATGTTTTCCCTTAAACAATTCAGGGAAGTGTCAGTGTCGTCGTAACTGCCGTCTGCTTCACGTCTGCCGTGCAGCGAGCTACCTTGATTTAAGTATTAACTGTATTTTTCTTAGTTGTCACTTCTTCTTCTTCCGTGTGATTTTGCTTTTAGGAAGCTTTAATTTTCGAGTGCTAGTAATAGAGTTCCATAGATTTCGTGTTTGTTTGAATACAGTCAGAGAGAGTCCCTTTAGTCAGCCACAGTGCCAGTAGTGCTAGTGTTTGTTTTCAATACAGTCCAGAGACTGGTAGTGCTATTTTCATTGTTTTCTACAAGAAGTGGCTAGCAACCAAAGTTTAGTCAACAATCAGCCGCCTTTAGTGAATTAGCAGTCTAGTTAAAAGTTGATTAACTCCCTACAGTAAACTGATTTCTTAGGATGGATAGGATATGTGACTGCTGTGTACGGACGCAGGAGGAGCTGGCCACTGTTCGCGAACAGCTGAACGTGTTGATGGCCGCGGTCAGCCGTCTTCAGGCTGCTGCCTCGGAGTGTAGCGGCAGTGGGGAGTCTGGTGCGTTGCATGGTACACCCAAGGTGTTACATGCTTCACCCACTGTCCCTGCTGTCGAGACATCTTCGCGTGTACTGGGCGCGGTTGGGCCACCCTCTCCCCAAGGAGAGTGGCGGGTTCAGCGGCGTTCGCGGCGCACGAGGCGGAGGGTAAATGTGGAGGCTGGCCGTGTGGCATTGCCCACTCTGCCTGTGAGTGGACATGTGGCTGCTCCTTCAGCAAGGTCCGAGCAGGCACACGGGGGGAGGGGTTTATTAGTTATTGGGAGCTCGAACGTTAGGCTGGTGATGGCGCCCCTTAGGAAAATAGCGGAAAGGTCGGGGAAGAAGGCCAGTGTTCACTCTGTCTGCTTGCCGGGGGGTCTCATCCGTGATGTGGAGGAGGCCCTGCCGGCGGTGATAGAGAGCACTGGGTGCACCCGCCTGCAAATTGTTGCTCATGTCGGCACCAATGACTCCTGCCGTCTGGGTTCAGAGGTCATCCTCAGTTCGTACAGGCGGTTGGCGGAACTGGTGAAGGCGGAAAGCCTCGCTCGCGGGGTGGAATCAGAGCTAACTATTTGTAGTATCGTTCCCAGAACCGATTGCGGTCCTCAGGTTTGGAGCCGAGTGGAAGGCTTAAACCAGAGGCTCAGACGATTCTGCGGAGATCTGGGGTGCTAATTTCTCGACCTCCGCTATCGGGTGGAGAAATGTAGGGTCCCTCTGGATACGTCAGGCGTGCACTACGCGCCGGAAGCGGCTACAAGGGTAGCGGAGTACGTGTGGAGTGCACATGTGGGTTTTTTAGGTTAGAGAATTCCCTCCCTAGACCCGAAAAGACGCCTCCTGAGACGCGGCAAGGTAGGAATAGGCAAAATGCAACAGGGAATAACAATATTAATGTGCTAATAGTAAACTGCAGGAGCGTCTATAGAAAGGTCCCAGAACTGCTCTCATTAATAAACGGTCACAACGCCCATATAGTACTAGGGACAGAAAGTTGGCGGAAACCAGACGTAAACAGTAATGAAATCCTAAACTCAGTTTGGAATGTATACCGCAGAGACAGGCTGGACAGTAAAGGGGGAGGCGTGTTTATAGCGATAAGAAGTCCAATAGTATCGAAGGAAACTGACGGAGATCCAAAATGTGAAATAATTTGGGTGAAGGTCACGGTTCAAGCAGGCTCAGACATGGTAATTGGATGTCTCTATAGGCCTCCTGGCTCAGCAGGTGTTGTGGCTGAGCACCTGAAGGATAATTTGGAAAATATTTCGAGTAGATTTCCCCACCATGTTATAGTTCTGGGTGGAGATTTTAATTTGCCGGATATAGACTGGGAGACTCAAACGTTCATGACGGGTGGCAGGGACAAAGAATCCAGTAAATTTTTTTAAAGTGCTTTATCTGAAAACTACCTTGAGCAGTTAAACAGAGAACCGACTCGTGGCGATAACGTACTAGACCTTCTGGTGACAAACAGACCGAACTATTTGAAACAGTTGACGCAGAACAGGGAATCAGCGATCATAAAGCGGTAACTGCATCGATGATTTCAGCCGTAAATAGAAATATTAAAAAAGGTAGGAAGATTTTTCTGTTTATCAAAAGGGACAAAAAGCAGATTACAGAGTACCTGACGGCTCAACACATAAATTTTGTTTCAAGTACAGATAGTGTTGAGGATCAGTGGACAAAGTGCAAAACCATCGTACAATATGCGTTGGATGAGAATGTGCCAAGCAATATTGTATGAGATCGGAAAGAGCCACCGTGGCACAACAACCGAGTTAGGAAACTGCTGCGGAAGCAAAGGGAACTCCACAGCAAACATAAACATAGCCAAAGCCTTGCAGACAAACAAAAACTACGCGAAGCGAAACGTAGTGTGAGGAGGGCTATGCGAGAGGCGTTCAATGAATTCGATAGTAAAGTTCTGTGTACTGACTTGGCAGAAAATCCTAAGAAATTTTGGTCTTATGTCAAAGCGGTAGGTGGATCAAAACAAAATGTCCAGACACTCTGTGACCAAAATGGTACTGAAACAGAAGATGACAGACTAAAGGCCGAAATACTGAATGTCTTTTTCCAAAGCTGTTTCACAGAGGAAGACTGCACTTTAGTTCCTTCTCTAGATCGTCGCACAGATGACAAAATGGTACATATCAAAATAGACGACAGAGGGATACAGAAACAATTACAATCGCTCAAAAGAGGAAAGGCCGCTGGACCTGATGGGATACCAGTTCGATTTTACACAGAGTACGCGAAGGAACTGGCCCCCTTCTTGCAGCGGTGTACCGTAGGTCTCTAGAAGACCGTAGTGTTCCAAAGGATTGGAAGAGGGCACAGGTCATACCCGTTTTCAAGAAGGGACGTCGAACAGATGTGCAGAACTATAGACCTATATCTCTAACGTCGATCAGTTGTAGAATTTTGGAACACGTATTATGTTCGAGTATAATGACTTTTCTGGAGACTAGAAATCTACTCTGTAGGAATCAGAATGGGTTTCGAAAAAGACGGTCGTATGAAACCCAGCTCGCGCTATTCGTCCACGAGACTCAGAGGGCCATAGACACGGGTTCACAGGTAGATGCCGTGTTTATGGACTTCCGCAATGCGTTCGATACAGTTCCCCACAGTCGTTTAATGAGCAAAGTAATAGCATATGGACTATCAGATTAATTTTGTGATTGGATTGAAGAGTTCCTAGATAACAGAACGCAGCATGTCATTCTCAATGGAGAGAAGTCTCCCGAAGTAAGAGTGATTTCAGGTGTGCCGCAGGGGAGTGTCATAGGACCGTTGCTATTCACAATATAAATAAATGACCTTGTGGATGACATCGGAAGTTCACTGAGGCTTTTTGCAGATGATGCTGTGGTGTATCGAGAGGTTGTAACAATGGAAAATTGTACTGAAATGCAGGAGGACCTGCAGCGAATTGACGCATGGTGCAGGGAATGGCAATTGAATCTCAATGTAGACAAGTGTAATGTGCTGCGAATACATAGAAGGATAGTTCCCTAATCATTTAGCTACAAAATAGCATGTCAGCAACTGGAAGCAGTTAATTCAATAAATTATCTGGGAGTACGCATTAGGAGCGATTTAAAATGGAATGATCATATAAAGTTGATCGTCGGTAAAGCAGATGCCAGACTGAGATTCATTGGAAGAATCCTAAGAAAATGCAATCCGAAAACAAAGGAAGTAGGGGATACAGTACGCTTGTTCGCTCACTGCTTGAATACTACTCAGCAGTGTGGGATCCGTACCAGATAGGGTTGATGGAAGAGATAGAGAAGATCCAACGGAGAGCAGCGCGCTTCGTTTAGTAATCGCGAAAGCGTTACGGAGATAAAATCCAGTGGAAGACTCTGCAGGAGAGACGCTCAGTAGCTCGGTACGGGATTTTGTTAAAGTTTAGAGAACATACCTTCGCCGAAGAGTCAAGCAGTATATTGCTCCCTCCTACGTATATCTCGCGAAGAGACCATGAGGATAAAATTAGAGAGATTAGAGCCCACACAGAAGCATACCGACAATCCTTCTTTCCACGAACAATACGAGACTGGAATAGAAGGAAGAACCGATAGAGGTACTCAGGGTACCCTCCGCCACACACCGTCAGGTGGCTTGCGGAGTATGGATGTAGATGTAGATGTAGATTTAGATGTAGAAGATGATAGAGTTGCGGTGATACCAGCAGCTGAAGGGAAATGCTACCGTCGTCCTACAGAAGGCAGATTATGACAGTGAGGTGGGACAACTTTTTGACGACCCGGTATAAAGACCAGTGGACAGCGACTTCACAAGACAAGGTGTATAAGAAGATCTGGGCTCTTCTAAAGGAAATCGGCCTTCCAGAAAAGATCGTTAAGCAACTAAGAGCAAAAGCGCCAGTGACGCCAAGATCTTATGGTCTGCCTAAGGTTTAAAAAACATGCGTTCCTCTACGTCCAGTAGTCAGCAACACGGGCGCAGCCACCTACCTCACTGCTCAACACCTCCAGAGGATGCTCTCCCCATATGTGGGAAAGTGTTCGTATCACGGCTGAGGCAGTTACAGGTCAAGGTATCTGACATCACGGTCAGTTTCGACATGGTGCCCCTGTTCACCCGCGTAGCACTGAATGATTCACTTGATCTGATAGGGAAACGTTCAACGGTTCTCTGCTACACTTATTGAGACACATATTTACCTCGACTTACCTCCTATACGGGGCTCAATTGTACGTGCAAATGAAAGGGGTGGTAATGGGTAGCCTTCTCTCACCGATGATGACCAATCTCCTTATGGAGAGATTTGAAGATGAGGCACTTACATCGGCCCCAGATCAACTGCAATGCTTTTTTAGGTACATGGGAGACGCCTTTGTTATATGGCATCACGGGAGGGAAAATCTCCACGTTTTCTTGGATCTCTTAGGAGGTCACGCCATCCTAACATTAAATTTATCAAGGAACTGGGGATGGATGGGCTATCCCAATCCTAGGTGTACTAGTCAAGAGGAAGGCAGATGGTATCTTCAATCACAGTGCGTAGGCCTACCCCAAACACACTCCGGCTTGTAACTGCACGCCAGCGGTTACCACTATCCGACATAGAAAAATAGTTTACTCAGAACTGGTTGAACAGACACGAATAATTTGGCGACGGAGACAGAACAGTTGTAATCTGTGTTCTAGATATGTTCAAAAGGCACCGCGGTCTGTTTATCCATCAGAGGTTCGTTAAGAGGTAAAAGATGAAATGAAGAAAGTTGGATATTTGCCATATGTCGGGCCGATATCTGCAAAAATCAGTAGAAATCTCCTCGAACATAACATCAAGAGCGTATTCCATCCACCCACCAAGCTTAAGCCTCTACCAGGGAGTGTGAAGGTTTACGTGGATCTGCAGAAACCAGGCTTTTACCACATACATTTTGAATGTGGGATGGAATATATCGGCCAGGCGACTAGTACCGTTGCCATAGGTGCAAAGAACATCACAGGCACACTATATTGACACAGGAAACCAAGTCAGAGATTGTCGTGGATTGTTTAAAATTCAATCGTTTTGTGAACTATAACGATGCCAAGATTCTAACACATACTTCGAGATATTGGGGCAGCATTAGCAAAGAATCTATTGAGATTAAGGTCACGGAGAGTATTATTAACCGCGACACCAGTTTCCAGTTGAGTTCTGCCTCGAATTCGGGACTCGGTCTCATGAAATCTCAGCGGGAACAACATGAGGACCCCATGGGACAGAAATATGAAGACGGAATTAGAGAAAACTGTTTGGTGCATATAGCATAGGACGCACACGGAATGGTACCTCAGACAACAGATCAATACCTGAGGACGCTCTACCGGGTCTCGAGCGACAGTTTGAGCAACAACGGCCTGAAAACAACACTGCAGCCGCCCCTGGTGGGCACGGACCTCGCACGGAACGCCTGACACGGCACGCAACGGTTACAGAACGTCCTACCAAGATCACAGGTGACGACAACCAGAAGATAAAATGTCTAGCACGACTTGGACGTCGTTCAGAACTGCAACAGCGAGATTGACAACGGGTATTGAGCACCGCGTTCGGAACTGCCGCTGCCACAGGAGAGCAGTACAGCCGCTGCTATTGGTCGGTGCATGACGCGGGGCGGGCCGCAGACGGAGCGCCTAGCACAACACAGTCATAAATACCGGACTCGTTCCACACTGCAATCAGTATCAGGTAACATCTGAAGAAGACTGCGAGCCACGCAGTTGAAATATCGGTACAAGAGAGCGGCGAACAACCGGCAGAAACCCGATAGTCTTGATTTCTTTTCTCTGCACATTATTTCCTACTGGAAAATTTTCTTTAGTTTTCTATACTGCCTGCTCTGTGTACAGACTGAATAACATCGGGGATAAGCTACAACTCTGTCTCACTGCCTTCTCAGCCATTGCTTCCCATTCCCGCCCCTCGACTCTTATAACCGCCGTCTTGTCTTTTGTACAAGTTGTCAATAGCCTACTACTCCCATTATTTTACTCCTGTTACCTTGAAATTTTCCAACAGTGTGTTCCAGTCAGCTTTTCTGCAAGTTTTCCCTACCTCTACAAAAATTGTAAACATAGGTTTGTCTTTCCTTAATGTATCTTCTAAGAGTGGTCGTGGAGTCAGTATTGGGTTGCCTGTTATATCTTTCTAAGGAATCCTAACTAATCCTACCAGAGGATGATTTCTACAAGCATTTCCATTCTTCTGTAAAGAATTCGCGTTAGTATTTTGCAACCACGTGTAATTAAACTGATAGTTCGGTATTGTTCGCATCCGTCAGCACTTGCTTCAGCGCGGATGCACAAACACGTTCGACTCCCAGCTGGAATCTCGAAGTCGCCAGCATGAAGGACATGGGAGGGGACTGCAGTTAGGTGACGCCAGACAGGAATGTGGTACTGCTGGGGGCTACGTGGGGTTTCCTATCGTGGGGTTTCCTACAAGGGTGCAGCAGGTAGCGAAGCTGTCCAGAGCAACCGGTTCCCTAACGAGGTGTTTGGGATTTGAGCCTCCCCCATTGCTTGTCTACCCCAGTCCCTCACCCTCAGTGCAGGTGTTGTCACCGTTTCTTAGACAGTGTCGTCGTCGATCAGCATCAATAATTTCGCAAAGTTAACTTGCTGATTCTGGAGGTTCGTCATATATGTCAAACGAAACTAATTATTTGTATTTGTGGGATCTCATTCACAAAAGTACGCTTTTAACGGTATTTTTAAAGTTCTAAAACACAATCTGCTATTTACTGAATTTTTATCTCAACATAACTGAAACTTTACTTGGTAAATTTCTTACATAAAATGGTCACTCGTACTGTGAAGCTTCCAGAATTTTTGGTGCGGAAGGCATAATGAGGACTCAGACAGCTGGTTGTCCACTTTTCTGCCAGAGACTTTTAAACACGATCATATTTGCCTTTATTGTGCTCCAACAGGCGCATTTTTCAGCTGATTATTATGCAGTTCATTTTATAAATATGAAATTCCAACTAGAGTAACATTGGTGGAGTCATCTATATTAAACAACTAAATTTTATCATCTGTAGACATCAAGAACAACACTCTAGTTATCGAGACTTTATGCGCCGCAGCTAACCATAGGGAAATATTATCTAATTTCTTTCAGATGAACACACCCATTGCCGGCCGCGGTGGTCTCGCGGTTCTAGGCGCGCAGTCCGGAACCGTGCGACTGCTAAGGTCGCAGGTTCGAATCCTGCCTCGGGCATGGATGTGTGTGATGTCCTTAGGTTAGTTAGGTTTAAGTAGTTCTAAGTTCTAGGGGACTGATGACCACAGCTGTTAAGTCCCATAGTGCTCAGAGCCATTTGAACCATTTGAGCCAACACGCCCATTGTCGCGTAAATCTTTATCTAATTACTAACTGTAAACCGGGCGTTGCCAGGATAATTATTCATCCCAGTTTTATGTCAGTTCATCCCCTCTTCCCTCATCTCTCTTGTCCATTTAGTCCTATCTCGTCTCTCTTTCCATCTCCTACATCTGCCCCCCTCTCTCACAACACTTCATCCTCCTATCCATCCATCTTCCCATCTCTGTTCACCTCCTCCTCCGCTTTTTCTAATAGTACATCAAATTCACAATAACACCCCTAATTTATGTATTTATTACAGTGTTCCATTAGCCACTCATCACCTACCCCCTTTCTGTGTTTACCTGCAGCTCCCTCTCTCTTTTAATCTGTTTCTTTCACTTCTCTGGATGCACCTCCTACCCCCCTCCCTGCCCCCATCACGTTCTCCTCTCTCCGTATATCTCGTCCTCCGCCTCCGTCATGCCATCTCCTCTTTCCCTGTCTATGAAAAAATACGTATATCTGCCAACTTTCATGCTGACTGACGAGACGATCTTGAATTTATTTAAAGCTAGACCAACCATCCGCCATACGTTGGTTTGTGTAAATGCCTTCACCACGAAAACATACATACATGAGCCAATTCCCAAACTGATCAGTCAAATGGTGTGTAATTCTGTTGTAAGGTACCCTCCGCCAAACACCGTATGAAATTTCACGTAGACAGTGAGGTTCCTCTTGTTTTGAAGATAAAATGTACAAAATTCCATCAAGATTGGAGCGACACTGTGGCTTTTGTTGAAATCCATAAGCAAAGTACCCTCCACCATGCACTGAACGAAGTTTTATGTAGACAGTGACCTTCCTCTTGGTTTGGGAAATAGGAATTCATTTTTATACACACCGCTCGCTCTATGCTTTCAGTGTCACGTAAAATAACGTTATACCTTGTAAATTATCACGACACAAAATGAAGGTGATAAGCAATGTGGGACTTCCTTCCGTTTGCGTTTGAAACTCTCGGAGAAATCCTGTGAGGAGGATGGGAGAGGGCAGCAAGGGGAGCCTCGATTTGTTTTGCTGGCCCGGGCCTCTGACAGGTTTAGTGTGCCACTGCTCGTAGGAAACCACCTGGTAGGAAAACCCACAGTAGGAAACCCCACGGTAGGAAACCCCACGGTAGGAAACCCCACGGTAGGAAACCGCATGACACCCTGCTGGGAAGAGCGCCAAGATTGTCAGCGCAAGTCGTTAACGTAACTGCCTAGCAAGCAGGAGATCCCGGTCTCGAATACCTGTCCGGCACACATCTTCACTCGTCATCGCTGACTCAGTATAAATTCCCGGATGCAGCTGACATCAATATTTCCTTCCCTTTCAGTCAGTTTCTCCGCCTTTTTTTCCTATAGGATGGTGCCCCTCCCCGCCCACACCGACGTGATGACCAACCAAAAAGTTCTACTGACAGCACCATATACATGTTAGTTTTCGAATCAGGAGTCACAGGATGCGGGCTGTGATGTTGTCAATGCTTCTCACTGACATGGTCCATCAGGAGACAGAAAGGACGAAAGCGATCGGAGGGTAGCGGTTTGTAAGGGCAGAGGGGAAGAAAGTGCCAAGGCAAGCACCAAGAGAAAAAAGCCTCTGCGACAGTAGGACTGGTAGTAAGGCCAGTAGCGGCTTGCTACCTGCGAGAGTGCATGCAAGGTGAGGTTATGTTAGTGCGAGGTATCGTGCATTGTTACCTTTGTCGTTGCGGGTGCTCGTTGTAGGGCCTGCTGCAGCGGCTGCGTCCCTGTAACAGTTCGAGGTCGTCGCACATTAGTGGGCGATCGGCCATAGATCAGCTCACAGTGTAGGGTGTGTGTGTGTGTGTGGCTGGTTTGCGTGTTGTGTACAGTACGGCTTCCCTACGATTGCCTGTTTTTCGGCGGGTCGAGCATCTGGGGTGGCCAGTAGTAGCTATGTTGCAGGGGCTCGCCAGTACTGTTGCGTTAGCGTGCTATTGCCCATAGATGTTTTATTCCTTGCCAATAGTGTCTTTGGTCTAATATGTTTCCATCTATTGTTGCGGTCGTAGTTCCCCAGAGAAAGAATAAACGGGTTACGCGAGTGTCTCGGGTTTCTGTAAAGTCGTGTGGAGAGTTTTTGGAATACCTGCAAGACTGTATCTAGCCGATATTCCCGGTGAAGATCCGCGGCGCGTGTGTAACGCGGTGCATTGCTTATGATTCTGAGTACTTTGTTTTGTATGAGCTGCAGACGGCGCAGGTATGTGGGCGGAGCGTATCCCCAGATGGGAGCAGCATACGTCATCAGAGGTCTAATAAGTGTGATGTACATGGACCTGGACACCCTCCTATTCAGAGTGCTACGCCTGTTAAGCACAGGATAGTTTGAGCCTCGGGTTTGCTTTGTTGGTCCCCCCAGAGTAGTTTCCGGTCCAGCTAGCCACCAAGGTATTTGACCAGTCTCACAGGAACGTTTTGGGATTACATTTAGTGTTACTGGGTTGCAGCGTTGATGTTTTCGCAGTAGTTTCGATCTTCTAGTCAACAGAACGGCTTCGCACTTGTCGACGTTTATTCTAACACCCCATTTTACCAACCAAGTGCAGTCTGTAGTCGTGAGTTAATGTTGGACGGTTTCCAGTCTTGCTCGAGGATGGCAGTGTCATCCGCGTAGATTGCCACCATCGTGTTGCGTGTAGCTGGAAGGTCATTACCGTATAGGTTAGGCAGTATGGGCTCTAGGATGCTTCCTTGGGGTACTCCAGCCACGATACCATGTCGTGTTGACTGTTTGCCCTGCACGTCGGTGTTGAAATTCCTGTCCGCGAGATATGGGTGTATGAGAAGTACGAGCCGGTCGGGGTACCCTCCGTCGCTGAGTTTGCGTATGAGGCCGTTGGGCCACAGACGGTCAAAGGCCTTTTCGATGTCCAGGAACACTGCCCCAGTTGCTTTGTTTGTGTTGTATCCGTATGTTACGTATTCGACGCGCAGGACCTTAAAGCTTCATACCCCAGAAGGAAGAAATATTAGTCGGCTGGTGCAACGGGTCATCCCACTTGGTAATGACCAGGTGGTGAGACTGTTGAGGATTAAATAAATTCTGTATTTGCTATTCATCTCTGTAATACTTATATGTTTGAAAGGAGACGAAAATAAAGCAGTAGATACGACATGTTGTGTCCTCTCAATTAATACATGATATGTGATTGAGGGTGTTAGATTGTTGCCTTGGCCAACGCGTTCTCTAGATTGAAAACGTCTGGTAGTGCTTTGTCGAACGGCTAGCACGCTAGCACTTGCCAGTCACTACCGTGGTTGGACTGTGGCAGTGAGTTGAAGCAGCTCTGGATGATGTGTCCGTATCTCCCCTCTAGGCTCAGTTCGGCACGATGGACGTCCGAATTAAAATTAATATCCCTGAGTGAGGAGGCAGTTGTGTGTATGTCACACTCTGTACACCCCCAGATCACATGCAAATTTAAACGTGTATTCATGTTGCTCTTGCATATACACGCAATGAGTACAGCTTCGTTACTGATTAATCTTCCTAGTGTTACGATTTTAATGGCCAGAAGTACACCTTTTCTGGGTGGTTGACTTACCATTAAAAGGATACACTATAGCAGGAATTAGAAAGATAGCTCTAAACTCTGTAACCTCTAGATGAAAAGTGTTGGTTTTATCATTCGTGTTATGTGTTCTTAAGACTGTATCTTCTAATGTCAGAGGAACGCTTATCAATGAGCATTTAATTTCTCGTAATACACTTGTCTCGTAATATACGTACACATCTATCAGTATTTCTGCAACATTTCCTCATAGAAAAATTAAAGACCAGGTTAAAACGTCGAGTAGATGACCATATCTTCGGAGAAATATCACAAGCACGAATTGAACAATGTTGGTTAACGGAGTGAACTGTAAACCTCTTCAGTGGGCCCCGCCAGGCATTGACCTCAGTCGTTGTAAGGTATCAAACAGAGGAGCATAACGAGGATGGTCGGACGAGTGTGTGAACCCTTGTTATCCCGAATGTGACAAAACTGTCCTCTTCGTCCCTTTTCTTGAATAATGCTGACTCACAAGTTCAACAGAAACAATCCAATTAATTAATTAATCATTCCGCACAAGTAGTAAGGTCTCGATAATTGCTAATCATCTTGCTGTTGCAATTCTAATGGCCAGCGAGGTTACGTTACTAGTCGCGATTGCGTCAGATGAGCTAGGCACAATGAGTCCGTGTCTCAACTTACGTACAATGCGTTTATAAACCATTAATGGATCGCACGGAGTAAAGCATTTAATTCCCTGTTTCAAAGAATGCCTGTGAAAGTACGACATTGAGACATTACACGTGTCGACTCATTTTTCTAGCTGGCTTCACAAATGGCACACGAGTTTTGTAAATTAGTGAGCTGTGGGGTGAGTCAAACGATCAGCAGAAGCGATGTATTCCTGACGTGTGGCATTAGCTAGCAACAGTTGGCTGCCAGGAGCCACTGTGCTGTTTCGAGGGTCCGCAGTTGCGATTTCCTCTGCGGAACTTCTTAGACCGTGCTATCCACGTCTCACAACGCACTCAACCTGTAAACTACCTGGAAGTAACTTGTACTCGCTCTCCCTTCAATATTCCAATACCCTTTACATGTTAACCATTACATGTTAACCACTTCTAGATACCTGATCCCCTTTGTTGTTACAGCTAAATCTATAAACTGTCAGGTCTTCTCATTTTACCCGCAACATTCTACCGGCCCATATTCATTCAAGCAGTTCATCCGGCTTTGATCGCTCCTATGCAGTATGAGGCAGACATGTAGTGAATGGAGCTTACTTATTTATAAATATCACTTTTCTTCTAGTACACACAGTGAGATTATTATTCACTTGTATTGAATTGCTAGTTAAAATATCCGGGCATGATCAGCCAACTGTAAGGCAGCATTAGATATTATGTTACGTGATACGATTAATGTTATCAGGATAGGCCAACTGAAAGGTTACTGACATGGAAAAGAACAACGTTGCATCTGTGAATATTGGTCCTTATAGGAATCACATGTGCAGTGCATATGTATCTGTAGTCTGTTTAGCAATCAGTCCAATATTAATATACTGAAGATCAAACAAAACAAGATATGCCAATGATAGCGAATTTTAATCATACAAACTGAACACTTCGAAATGCCTGGCTATGTATTTATTCTAGTGTTCTGTTAGTCCACTCCTCCTCCACTTCTGTGTCCACTTTCTCTGCACCTGTCTCCGTCCGTCTCAGATTCCTTCCCCCACCATTTTTCAACGCATCTCCTCCTTCCCCCTCTTCATGTCCACATTATTCACCCCATCACTCTTTCCGTATCCTCCCGCTTGTCTTTTCACCCATCTTCCACGCCCTCAATCTCATCCTCTCCGTTTGTCTGCCCTTCTCGTCCTCTAACTATGTCCTGGTACTCCTTACCCCTCACTGTTTCTCCATCTCCTCTTCCTCCACCCTCCTCTCTCCGTGAGCACTCCTCAGAATAGTAGGTGATTCCTAGGCCCACAATATTGTTTTCGAGATAATACATAAGTAACATGTGTAGGAAGTTTGGTTGACATTGGATTTAGGAGCAGTTTTTACTTGCAGCTTGTGTCACATACATTTCAAAAATATTTAACATATTTGATACAAATTGGTACCCGTATTTGACTTGTACCCCTACTGAATTTTACCCCGCAGTTTCCTTTTCACGAAGTTCAATGTTTTGACGTCTTATCTTCTGAACAATGAGTCGTACTATGATATAATGTTCCAGATTCATTCAACGGTATTTGTGCGCACTGTCCGCAAAGTGTGTTGGGAGTAGAGTTGGTTCTATAGTAGCAATAAACTAAAACGTCATGCTTTTCACGCACGTCAGTGTATATGACGTCATATTTCCAAACTATGTGCCGTACAGTGGTATATTTTGCAAGTGCAGTCGGTGGTATGTGAATACTGTACGCGATATGTGTCACGAATGGAGTTGCTATCAACAAAGCCATAAATTGAAATGTAATTCTCGATGCAGCTGTTTTACTGCACTACATGAAAATCCAGTAAGGAATAAACATTGAAATTACGTATAGAGTTTGTTCCAACTGATTAAGTGCTCTCACTCTGAAATGTTGAATGAATAAATTCCAGATATTTGTCAGTCGTGGGCTACGCTACTTTTTCACCTGCACCCCCACCTCTCTGATTGGTAGGTGGTTCTTACACACCACAGCGCTTCTTTTCAGACAGTGCGAAGTTTGAATCAAATCGATCCAGTGGTTTAATAGCGGATGTGGAATATAGGCAACGATACAGTTATCCGTTTTTATAAAATACACTCCTGGAAATGGAAAAAAGAACACATTGACACCGGTGTGTCAGACCCACCATACTTGCTCCGGACACTGCGAGAGGGCTGTACAAGCAATGATCACACGCACGGCACAGCGGACACACCAGGAACCGCGGTGTTGGCCGTCGAATGGCGCTAGCTGCGCAGCATTTGTGCACCGCCGCCGTCAGTGTCAGCCAGTTTGCCGTGGCATACGGAGCTCCATCGCAGTCTTTAACACTGGTAGCATGCCGCGACAGCGTGGACGTGAACCGTATGTGCAGTTGACGGACTTTGAGCGAGGGCGTATAGTGGGCATGCGGGAGGCCGGGTGGACGTACCGCCGAATTGCTCAACACGTGGGGCGTGAGGTCTCCACAGTACATCGATGTTGTCGCCAGTGGTCGGCGGAAGGTGCACGTGCCCGTCGACCTGGGACCGGACCGCAGCGACGCACGGATGCACGCCAAGACCGTAGGATCCTACGCAGTGCCGTAGGGGACCGCACCGCCACTTCCCAGCAAATTAGGGACACTGTTGCTCCTGGGGTATCGGCGAGGACCATTCGCAACCGTCTCCACGAAGCTGGGCTACGGTCCCGCACACCGTTAGGCCGTCTTCCGCTCACGCCCCAACATCGTGCAGCCCGCCTCCAGTGGTGTCGCGACAGGCGTGAATGGAGGGACGAATGGAGACGTGTCGTCTTCATCGATGAGTGTCGCTTCTGCCTTGGTGCCAATGATGGTCGTATGCGTGTTTGGCGCCGTGCAGGTGAGCGCCACAACCAGGACTGCATACGACCGAGGCACAGAGGGCCAACACCCGGCATCATGGTGTGGGGAGCGATCTCCTACACTGGCCGTACACCACTGGTGATCGTCGAGGGGACACTGAATAGTGCACGGTACATCCAAACCGTCATCGAACCCATCGTTCTACCATTCCTAGACCGGCAAGGGAACTTGCTGTTCCAACAAGACAATGCACGTCCGCATGTATCCCATGCCACCCAACGTGCTCTAGGAGGTGTAAGTCAACTACCCTGGCCAGCAAGATCTCCGGATCTGTCCCCCATTGAGCATGTTTGGGACTGGATGAAGCGTCGTCTCACGCGGTCTGCACGTCCAGCACGAACGCTGGTCCAACTGAGGCGCCAGGTGGAAATGGCATGGCAAGCCGTTCGACAGGACTACATCCAGCATCTCTACGATCGTCTCCATGGGAGAATAGCAGCCTGCATTGCTGCGAAAGGTGGATATACACTGTACTAGTGCCGACATTGTGCATGCTCTGTTGCCTGTGTCTATGTGCCTGTGGTTCTGTCAGTGTGATCATGTGATGTATCTGACCCCAGGAATGTGTCAATAAAGTTTCCCCTTCCTGGGACAATGAATTCACGGTGTTCTTATTTCAATTTCCAGGAGTGTATATGGAGTAACTCTGCCCAAAAGGACAGGTTATTTCATTCTGTACCAAGGAAATGTACTGTATGTGGTCACTAGGTGCGCTGCTCGTCTAATTACACTGAGAATTTAAAAATTACATGTGATTAAATTACTTAGCTTCACAGCAACTAATGAATGACTTCTGGACAGAAATTATCATTAAATTACTGTCAAATGGATAGCACGCACACACACACACACACACACACACACACACACACACACACACACACACACACACACACACCTCTGCATGCCCATAAGTGTGTGTACGTGTTTGTGTGTGTGTGTGTGTGTGTGTTTGTGTGTGTGTGTGTGTGTGGGTTTCCTTGCTCCGAAAAGTGTCTACTCTAAAATGCAAATGTCTAAACTTGACAACCAGCTCAGAACACTCGGAGTCACCTGGTGCCGAGTCATCAGATCACCATGGAATACCGCAAGTGCTGACTCATGAACTACAGTTTCATAATTCCTACTTTGCTCCGCATTCGGCACCAACAGTTTAGAGGAAACCCCACTTCGTCAAAGCGTAAACACATCTCCATTAACCCGTCCTATTGCCATTTATCTTCGATCAAATTTGGGACGGTAGTTTAAATCATCATCTTTTTTCGTTGGGTCTTGAGGCAGCTGAGCGTTGGTGAGTGTACGTAAGTTCTTTCTTGCGTGGCGCCACCCGAATGTCACGTCGAAGGAACTGCATCCTGGTTCATATGAGCCGTCAATAAAGTGACTGAATTCATCACGTGTGAAAGAAACGTCGGAAGCAGACTGAAGTTTACGCAGAAAATTTTAATAGTACTGTGTTCCATACTTGCAAGGGCACAATGCGACCCCTTCGATTAAAGCAGCATGTGGACTTGCCTAGACGTTCGTCCTGTCAGCTCCTAAATTCCACCACAAGAGTTAGAAAGCAGAAACTGCATATTTAAATCACGTTTCTGCCAAGGCCTGGTTTGCCACCACACCAAAAACCCTGAAAAAGTTTTGTGTAGCCCAGCCACTGGTCAGCTCAGAGAGAACTGTGTGAATTCTGCCATTGAACGACACGTGCACACATCTCTGGTCATTTCATTGCTTATACGAACTCACGGTAAGAAAGGAGTCCCAATAAAAGCAACTTTTCAGCAGTGCTCAGTTTCTGCTAGATGATCCTCTTCACACTTCCAGCTCAACGTTTCTTCCGTCATTTACGGCATTACTTACCACCTGATGTCTTTCCGTTAACTTCCACACAGACATGTTTGACCGCCTGTTCGCCATATGATGGCTGTCTAAATGGAAAGACACGAAGCCCGTAGTGAATTTCCGATGTGCTAGCCATACCTTTCATAGTTATTTCCATATTCAGATGTCGTACATGAAGCTCACTCGAGCATATTAAATTTCACACTCTTCTTTCGTTAGAGACGAGCTGAGGACCATGTTTAGCAAATTAAATCTGCGTTACGCTTTCTTTCTTCTCTCCTGTCTTTTTCGAACAGTTTTGTCTTAGAAATCTTGCCAACTTTCAGTTTCGCGTGAGTATGATGTGTATAGACGTTTAGGTGGATTATGAGGAAGAGGTGTATGGTGTACAAGCTGATAACATCAGATTGAATTTGGGAGATGAAGGGGAAGAAAACGAAAAGAAAACGAAGTCCTAACATATTGAAATGTGTTTCGGAGAAAGTGAAACAGGAGCTCCGGGAAAAGAAACCATTGGGCTCTAGCAAAATACCATCTGAGACACTAAAAATCTTAGGTGTAAATTCGATAGCCACATTGACTGTGGTAGTAAACAGAATTTATGACATCGGAATTTAGTATCAAGATTTACTTAAGTCTATTCTACTACATTTACCAAAAAAGTACTATACAAAAGAATACAAAGAACATAAGACAATTAGTTTTATCTGTCCAGTAACAAAGGCTATAACGAGAGTCATCCTACAGAGAATCGAAAGGAAAATTGAGGAAAATAATGGGGACAACCAGGTTAGGTTCAACAAGTGTAAAAGAACAAGAGGTGCTATAGGTTGTATGAGGATGATAAGATAAAGAATGACAGAAATGAACAAGGTGGTGTATATTTGCATTGTCGACAGGAAGAAGACTTCCGGTATTGTCAGCTGGAGTACACGGCTGATATTTTTGAAAGAAGTGGAAGGTGGAAGGATGGAAGGTTAATATAGGAGACGTGTACAGAGCAAAAGGTGATAGTATAGGCAATCTGGTGTCGGAATAGATGTTGCATGGGGGCTTAATTAAATATAATGCATGCAAATACTTTTTAATATTTTAGTCGCTGTCTGTCCGATTACGAAGTCTCGTAACCGGTTGGCCCTGTCTGGTATAGTACGCAATCTGACTGCATAGAACAACAATAACGAATGAAAGAAAACCTCCGTTAACACAATTAATTAATTGAGTCCCCAGCAACTATAAAACCTACGAAGCAACAAAGCACAAGTGTAGCTGTTCTGTGTATGGAAGTGTGATTCAACGTACACATCTGGCGCGGTTCTTCCTCAATAAGACCAGCTATTTTAAACACCATTTATACTGAAGTATTTAAAAAAAACCAGAAATACTATAATTGCACATAGAAGCCAGAAATACAGTCTAATACAAGATTACGAGCCAGATGCTTTGTTGACTGAACCTGTGACCAAGAGGCATTATTGTTTAAGACATTTGAAATAAAAATAAAAAAAGGAGTTTTTCTACCCTCATATATATTGACGAAAAGCACATTACAGCATCCCTAATCCAACAACATCTGGTGTCTAGCCCATCAAAACAATACTACAAGTTCTGAACAAGCACTCTCCATGGGAACTTCTCAACAACGACTCACCACTGCTACATCTCAACAAGCACTCTCCACCACGACTTCTCGATAAGAACTGCCAGTGGAAGCGGCTGAATAATACTCTTTGGCGCAATCTCTGGCGCTGTGGCTCAGTGTAGCCACCTTTCATATGCCCCTCCTCCACGGGCCAGAATTTGATGGTATTTTTGCCAGCATTGGTGGTGAAAATGCCACCAAATTCGTCCAAAAAATACAGACAAAAATTAAAAGGTAATATTAATAAATAAATATCACATAATTAAATAAATTTTGGCTTTGCACTGACCCTTCAATAACCTAATATTCAAAATACAGTAAGGAATACAAATGCTTGCATACATGTAATTTTACATAATAGTTTACATAAGTATTATTCAGTCAATGGCACCAGAAATGATGAACTGGTGCAGATAAGAATCTCATAACATATCATAAACAGTAAACACACAAAAAATCAGTTTTTACAAATATTCACATAAAATCTTGTCAATATATCAATAAACAAATAGTTGACAGTTCCAGCAGTAGCACCCAGCAATGATCAACAGGTGCAAATAGCAGTCTCATAACATTTCATCAGCAGTATTTAAACAGCTTCAACAGTGGCACCCAAAAATGGCGAGCAGGCGCAGACACCAACAAGTGACATTATATCAGTAGAAGCAGTCCATTAGTGGTGCCCAGTAATGTTGAGCAGGTGCAGACACCAACAAGTGACATCATTTCAGCAGAAGCAGTCCATCAGTGGCACCCAGTAACGTTGAGCAGGTGCAGACTCCAACAAGTGACATTATCTCAGTAGAAGCAGTCCATCAGTGGCACCCAGTAATGTTGAGCAGGTGCAGACACCAACAAGTGATATTATCTCAGTAGAAGAAGTTCCACCAGTGGCACCCAGTAATGTTGAGCAGGTGCAGACACCAACAAGTGACACCATTTTAGTAGAAGCACTCCATCAGTGGCACCCAGCATTGTTGAACAGGTGCAGACACCAACAAGTGACATTATCTCAGTAGAAGCAGTTCCAACAGTAGCACCCAGCAATGTTGAACAGGTGCAGACACCAACAAGTGACATCATTACAGCAGAAGCATTCCATCAGTGGCACCCAGTAATGTTAAGCAGGTGCAGACACCAACAAGTGACATTATTTCAGTAGAAGCAGTCCATCAGTGGCACCCAGTAATGTTGAACAGGTGCAGACACCAACAAGTGACATTATCTCAGTAGAAGCGGTCCATCAGCGGCACCCAGTAATGTTGAACAGGTGCAGACACCAACAAGTGACATCATTTGAGTAGAAACAGTTCCACCAGTGGCACCCAGCAATGTTGAATAGGTGCAAGCACGAACAACAGTTTGAAGGCACACACAATTGCTTTTACAAAATTATTATCAATGCTCTTGCACTAAACATACAAATTATAATAAACACACAAATGATATCAGATAATTGTCATATTAAATATTACAAATATACAAATATCAGTAAACCTATAATATTTATGGGTGTCAGTGCAATCCACAACAGACAAGTAAAATAATATTTAGGAAAGAGGTCGGTACCAATTATTTGGGATTAGGAAAGGAAAACACACAAAACACACTTACTCATCTTTCATCCACATTAAGTGCTACTGTGTAATTGAATAGTGTTAACTGTGTAAATGCAATTCTGTCAAAGATTTGATGTTCGACATGTGTATCAAGTAGTACTGGCAGCAGTGTATAACAGTCAATAATAGTTAGTCAACGTCATAGTCATCATATCAAGACCAATGTTTGCCAAGCCAGATCAAAACGTACGGTTGCTGAACAACTGTCAGTGTGCCAAGATATGCAATTACTTCCTCTCTCCAAAAAAAAATATATACTGCTTAGTGATTTAACAAAGTGTGCGTTTAGACAATCTTCTCTCCACTTGAGTGTTCTAGTCTGCCATCTTCATCCTCCTTGTTCCATATAAACCAACAAAAAACTATGCCCCTCACTTACTTTACCTCTTATCCATCAAAACTCCAATAATCATTATCATCACATAATCTTAATACTTCAATAATACCTCTTTCGTAGATACATATAAACCTTATCATCAATATCATTTACCTTACCTCTTGTCCACCAAAACTCCAATAATCATCAACTTCACACACTCTCAATACCTCAATAATACCTCTTCAATACGTCGACACATATAAACCTTACCGCCAATATCATTCCACTTCCATAACAACTCTTTCCTCTAGTCAGTCTCCGCGAACAAGTACAGACAAAATCCTAGTGCAGACTTCAATTCATCATCCCATACAATCCGAAGACGCAACGTCCACACAAAACCTCTGTGTAATCCATCTGACCCAAATCTTCTACTCATTATGAATTATAAAATACATTTTGGTTACCTTGTCCATCATTAAATAGAAGAAATGCATACATGACCTCTAACAGCCTTTAGTTCGAAGAACTTTCAGCAAGTAAGTACGATTACGGAGTGTGAATGATAATAATATTTCACAGTGTGTACACCACTTTAAGAATCATGGCAAAACAGAAGCCAACATGTGGAGTATTTCTTGTGTCAAGTGTCACTTGCTATTTCAATTGCTCACGAAGAATGCAGTGTAATAACTGTCAATGGTCTAAACTTAGTGTTATTATGTCATGTCGTTAGCTTCCTTCCTATTAGCATAAATTTATACAGCTTCCATAAAACCTCCAGCTCATGTGACTTCTATGAAGTTTCTTGTACTAATGTCGTTCGTCGAATTATAGCAGTTCATTTTCTTATCTTAAAAATATAAGGCACTGAGCGTAAGTAAAACATGCAATTGCGAGTAAATATACCAGTAGAGAACAGAATGTCAACAAGTGGATGCAGCACAATTCCTACAACGAGGTTCTGCCAAGCAAACAATCTATAATTAATACCATTGTGTGACCTAAACTCTATGTTCGTACACAGTATATCAGCATTTCTATATACCAAATTAAAGAGTAGTTATGACAACAAACAGAAATGTATAAATATGCAATCAATACGCAAAGCAGGTAATATATATCTTACATAATAAACAGGTCATTAGCGTCATATCAGCATAAGCAAATAAATGTTCATATTTAATCTTAATAAGTAAACATGAAGGCGCAAACAGATAAATCACAAAGTATAACCTACATACATAACCATATCAGCACAATTAATCAGGTGACAACTATAATTTAAATAAATAAGCACCGCAGGCACATAATAAAAAAAATATAACATCAGTGAAAAAGCAGAGCAGCCAGGCGATGCATAATATACACAAGTAACAACCCTGTTCATTAATAAAAAAGTTGTCAAAATCAGCAAATGTACGCAAGCACGTCGCTTCACAAGTAAATTCATAGAACTAAAACATTTAGCACAAAGTATGAATCACGTAATCGGGAGCAGGAAATTACGTCTAAAGTACGTACCTAAGTGGAAATATGTTACCTGAAAAATAAACTCAATTAATAGTTACCTATTTAGTTTATTAGTTTCTTCTTCGAAATTACATTCTTCCTGAAAATTTTCTCGGTAGCAAGTCCTCTTAACGTCGGACACACACAGAATTTACCTGAAGGTCTTAAATATTTTATACAACCGTATCCCGAAAAATACTGAATGTTAATAACATAATTTATCAAGTCACTGTAGCTTTACACTGAATTTAATCAGAGAAATTAGACTGCGTATTTCTTTACGGCTGTCAGTGCATTCGACTGAGCGCTCGATCAGCTGTAGGTAAGCGTGACGTAGGAAGTAATTGTTTATGGTCAACGACTGCCTTGTGCGGCGCGCAGACTTGACTGTTGCTTTGAGTATGTGCCGCCGCCAGAACACGACGCGCTATGCTTGTACTCTCCGTGTGTTTACGTATAACTGTTAGTTTTTCGAAAGTATGTCATTCCACAAAAACTTTAACGTTTGATATATGATGTATTACTTTAGAGCGTCGACATTTAAGAGTTTCTACTTCGACAGTGTTATCATGAATAATTTTGCGATCTCTATATGGACCGTTATAAAGCAGAAAAAATTTGCGACACAAGCCTTTTCCTTTGTGAGACAAACGATGAGATTTAATTAACACCTTTTGACCAACTGACAAGGTTTTCAAACGACCAGGATGCTTAGCTGATTTCCCTCTTCTAGCAGCCGCAGACGCAATATTTCGTAGAGCCAGGTTGACAACTTCAGAATGCCACAGTTTCCGTGTAGGTGGAAAAGGAACGATTTCAGAAATGCGATTTGTCGGTGCTTTATTTTTTAATATCAATATAGGCGGTAAAGAAGTTGAATCATTAGGGAGTTCATTCAGAATGTTTTGAAAAATATGAAGATACTGATCCCAAGTTCTGTGATTCTGATGACAATAATGTTGACACAATTTATTGATTTCCTTCATCCATCGCTCTGAAGCGTTAGATTGAGGGTGAAAGAGTGAAATGAAAATTGGTTTAATCTTACGACGCCGTAGAGTACGAAGCCAAATTTTAGAGCGAAACTGTGATCCATTATCTGATATAACCTTATCAACATGACCCACGTCTTTAAGAAAATATTTGATGAAAGCATTAGATATTGAACGAGCTGTCGCTTTGCGTAAAGGTGTAAAACACACATATTTTGATGTCAATTCCACTGCTACCAAAATGTACGCAAAACCATTAGTTGAACGAACCACTGGACCAAACAAATCGACTGCAGCTGTCTCCTTTAATTTCGCTGGAATGATAGGAAATAACGGTGCTCTGTGAGAAATAGTTGGCGGCTTAGCCTTTTGACATAATTTGCATTTGGCAAGAACAGATCGAATACGTTTTTCCGTATTACTGAAGTAGCAATTTTCTCGTAATTTATGAAAGCATTTTCTGGGACTAACGTGTGCATAACTGAAATGTGTGTACCAAATCAATTTATTAACCCACTCATCAGGAATGCAAACTAACCAAACAGAGTTGTCAACCGATTTCCGTTTAAAAAGAACTTTCCAGACAGTTCGCAAAAACGAGGTGTGGCCAAATTGTCCAATCTAACAAAGCATCTAAGGAAATTACAGACACCAAGGAAACTACGAACATCACGTTTTGTAGTAGGAACAGCATAATTACGAATAGCGTCTGGCTTCTCTGGATCAGGAAGAGTACCTTCTGTAGAAATAATATGAACAAGAAATTTCACCTGAGAACGACCAAATTCAGATTTTTCCAAGTTCACTGTAATGCCAACTCTTGAAAAAATACGTAATAACGAATACAAAATTTTGTTGTGCTCACTCCAAGAACGTTCAGCAATTAGAATATCGTCCACATATGAAGTAATATCGACACGAAGATAAACAGGTAAAATTTCGTTTAAACTACGAATGAATGCTGCTAGAGATACAGTAAGTCCAAATGGTAGTTTCTGAAATCACTTTTGGGTAAAATAGTCATATCCGGTTATTCTTTACCTACTCTCTAGATAGATTGACAGTTGAAGAGTTATTTTGATAGATACAAAGAATAGTAAAAGAGTGGGCAGCAGTGCAGAAACCTAAATGGGAAATAGCACTACTACAGCTCGGGGCCCTGTGCACGCTACGGCACATATTCACTTAGTGTAGCGAATCCCCTGAGGACAGATTATTCGCGTCATTTCGCGGATCAATTTCTACGATTTGCACTTGTCTCTCTGAAGTTCTGTCACGTGGAGGATACCAATTAGGTCCCTCCTGTCTGTTACATGTAAATTCTTGGTTGTGTCTGTTATTAAAATTTCTGTTTTCCTGGCTATCTACACGACTACTTCTTGTGTAATTTCGACTGTCACTTTTGCAATTATTGTTGTATCTACTACCCTGTATTGTATGAATAATTTCTGTCTTGATGATACCGATTACTGTTTCCATATGATTGATCATTCCAGTAAGAATTACCGTTATTATAATTGTCTGTGTAATTTCTGTTAGAACGCCTGTTATTGTCATAAGGCTGGTATCTATTGTCCTGTCTGTTTCGTCTGTCATTCTCAAAATTACCCATATAACGTCCGTTCCGATCACTATCCCTTTTCTCTGAAAATCTATTGTGATTACCGTTACTGAGAAAATTACAAGAAGTCCCGTCGTCGTTGTCATACTCAAGTTCTTGTAACAAAGTCTTAAAAGTATCAATGTCGTCTTTACATCTTCCGGCTAAAGCAATTTGTTATATGGATTGTAGCAGCTTAGTTAAACAAATGCGAATTAATTCAGTCGGGCTATAAGGGCTGGAAAGGAACTGATTCTTTCGAATCATGTCTTCAAAGAATTCTGCTGGCGTGCGGAAATCAGACTGTTTAAAATTACGCTGCATAATAAGACTGTGTTTGACTCTGTCTTGCGTGTTTTCGGACCAATATGCCGATAGAAATGCATGATAAAAATCATTTAGATTATTACAATCTCTAATAAGTGCGCGCATCTGCGTCGCCGGTTCGTTTTATAAATATCCACACATAAATTCCAGTTTGTGACTTAGTGGCCAATTTGGTGGAAGTGCGTACATAAATTGATCTAACCATGAACATGGATGTATGTCGTTCTTAGAATTGCGAAAGATCTTAAATTTCCGAGCAGTTAAGAAGTGTTTATAGTCAAAGTTTTCTCCTTGTGGCGACAAAGACCTACCGCATCTGTCCCAGTCCGAATGTCGATTATTGTCAAGTTCGCGCGCCTAGCGCTCTCTTGTTGCTTCTCGTAAATGAAATAAATTACTTTCTTCAAACCGCTCTGCTATCTGTGATTGTAAATTTCTTCTGCTGTCTTTTCCTATGATTTCGCCTTCAATTTGTTTGACTTGCTTTTGTAATGCCTCAAATTCCCTTTTGACGCGTTCATTAAATTTTCCCTGATTTTCAACATGCTTATTCATGTTCTGGTACTCTTCGGTTTCTGCAAATGGCAATGGAGCTGTATCATCTGAATATCTGTCTCCATTTAAACTAAGACTTGTCAATTTATCTGCAATATCCTCAACTCTTTCCGATAAGTCACCTATTTGTTCTTTCTGTTTATTTACGTCTTTCATAAGTGTCGCGACTCGGGTTTCAGTATTGACACATTTAGTAGTTAACTGTTCATATTGTTGTGTTAGGTTATTTATTCTGTCATTTGGTACGGATTCCTCGATTCTCTCAAATATTTCTTCCTTATCGTGTGCACGTTGTAAATTTAACTCTGAAAATTTTGGTACTGTCACGTGATCTCTTTCTTCCTGCTCTCTATCCTGTTCCTTTTGTCTAATCTCTACTGCAAATAATCTATTATTGTGAGAATTCAAAATCGGTTGTACTTCTTCTCTAATTTCTTTCTTTATTTCATCTTTCATGTTTTTGAAACATGTCCCTATTCGTGAGTCTAACCGTGTTTCCATTGTTCCCATCTCGGTTCTAATTGTTCCTATTTGTGATCCCACTGAGTCTAACCGTGTCTCCATTGTTCCCATACCAGTTGTAATTGTTCCTATTTGTGATCCCACTGAGTCTAACCGTGTTTCCATTGTTCCCATTCCAGTTGTAATTGTTCCTATCTCTGTTTTAATTGTTCCTATTTGTGATCCCAGTGAGTCTAACCGTGATCCCATTGTTCCCATATGTGATCCCAAATTTAATATAGCACCCATCAACTGCTCCATGTTAATTGGTTCGAAAGTCTTTTCACCCCTAACATTTCCCGCAAAACCAACTTCTTTCGTCATAGCTGTAAAGCTATCTGTGTTCGATACTATTTCAGAATCTATCGTTAATCTCGTATTCTGTTAATTTTCTGATTGAGAAAAATTTTGAAATGGTTCCGGACTATTTTCCCGACTTATTAAATTGTTTTCCACTTCATTATTCATCATACTGTTCTCCTGTGTCGGCGAGTTCACCATGTTAACAACTTCGTCATTCTCACTATTCATCATTTTTGCCTTTTTCATCGATCGCGTAGTCATTTACAAAACATACAAAACTTATCACTATACGAAAATTACACACAATGACACTTTATCACCAACAATACCATTCATACGAAATGCTTCCCTCAAACACGATTAACGAACAATTGAAATTTTCATAATTGCACAAAATTGTCAAACCCGTATACAAGACAACAAAAATTAAATTCTGCAAAAAAAAAATACCATTAGAAGAATGACAATTACCAAATCTACACATGCAATATAGACTACAATTACTAAACTACAAATTACTACAACAATACTACTGTCTGCTATTTTTACAATCAGAAAAATTTCAAGGGACGATCCGAAGCAGCGGTCGCCACGTGCATGGGGGCTTAATTAAATATAATGCATGCAAATACTTTTTAATTTTTTAGTCGCTGTCTGTCCGATTACGAAGTCTTGTAACCGGTTGGCCCTGTCTGGTATAGTACGTAATCCGACTGCATAGAACAACAACAACGAATGAAAGAAAACTTCCGTTAACACAATTAGTTAATTAAGTCCCCAGTAACTATAAAACCTACGAAGCAACAAAACACAAGTGTAGCTGTTCTGTGTGTGTAAGTGTGATTCAACGTACACATCTGGCACGGTTCTTCCTCAATAAGACCAGCTATTTTAAACACCATTTATACTGAAGTAATTTAAAAAAAAACAGAAATACTATAATTGCACATAGAAACCAGAAATACAGTCTAATACAAGAATACGAGCCAGATGCTTTGTTGACTGAACCTGTGACCAAGAGGCATTATTGTTTAAGACATTTGAAAAAAAAATAAAAAGGATTTTTTTTACCTTCATATATATTGACGAAAAGCACATTACAGCATCCTTAATCCAACAACATCTGGTGTCTAGCCCATTAAAACAATACTACAGTTTCTGAACAAACACTCTCCATGGGAACTTCTCAACAACGACTCACCATGCTACATCTCAACAAGCACTCTCCACCACTACTTCTCGATAAGAGCTGCCAGTGGAAGCGGCTGAATAATACTCTTTGGCGCAATCTCTGGCGCTGTGGCTCAGTGTAGCCACCTTTCAATGAGCACTGAAAAAGTTGTAAGGCAAAGATGCTCACTGTCACCGAAGCTATTTAACATATGTGGAGAAAAACTGTTAGATAGGGCCATAGAGGATACAAAAGGCATTGTAATTAGAAGAGAAAGGAGAATGACTATAAAATAAGCGGATGGGCCAGCAGTGCTGGCGGAATGAAAAGAGAAGCTACAGAAAATGTTGAAGAGTATTGCAGGAAGGAGCAAAGAGTATAGGATGAAGATAAATACTGGAAAGAGAACGGGCATGAAGGAAGCTCCAGTAAACGTATTCTCAGAGAGAAAAAAGAGAGAACGAGTAAGAGTCTTTCTACACGTGAAAGTTTATTTATCACGGAACTGAAGTTGTACGGACGAAATGAGGAGGAAAATATCTATAGGAAAGAGAGCGTTTGGAAAAGTGAAGCAGTTAGTAACATCTAGAGGACTTCCAACGCAGTTGAGGAAAGGATTTGCTCAATTTTGTGTCTGGATTGTAGTGTATACAGCAGTCATGCATGGATGGTTAAAAAGAAAGAAAAAATATTAGAAATTTTCGAAATGTAGCTATGGAGAAGAATTGTGAAACCGACTTTGGAATGAAGAAGTTTTGCAGAAAATAGGTGATGAAAGAAAATTTATTGAAGGAATCTGAAAAGAATGCATAGCAGTTGCCTGCAACAAAGAATTACACAGGGAAAAGTGGAAGGAATTAGAGGAAGATGTAGCAAGAGAACAGGAGTGGCAGATGACATTTGAAGATGACGGACGTAGAAACAGATGATGCTCAGAACAGTACAGATTTGAAATCTGAAACATCACAGGTACTCTAAAGAAATTGAATAAGAAGCAGCACACTAGCTTCCTCCACAAGAAGCCGATCAAGACTCTAATCGAATTCGCGCGGCAAAGTAACGACCTTGGTCTGGTACACGGATCAGCCTGACGGTGTGTTTTAGGTGGTTTCCACGCTCGTTTAGACGAATGATATGCTGGTACCCAAATTCCGTATCACATGACGTAACACATAAGCTGTTCAAATACGATAACATACAGAACAAAGTTTACGCGATTCACAGACAAATGGCGCACATTGCTTTCCTCCCTTACGATACTGTGGCAACTGTGGCATCAGGAAGAGCAGTCGTCCACAGAGTTAAATAATTAAAAAAAATAAAAGTCGTCGAATAGGGGACTCCGTAGTAGATGGCAATCAATGGTGGGGGAATAAGAGAAAGAAAGAAGCTGTTCAGTTGTTCTTATAAGCTTACTCTCTATACGCACCCACAGAACGTTAGTCTTCTTTTCCTAATTTAGTCCATAATTATTTCTGCATAATTGTATACTTTTGTATTACATGTTACTTTAAATGATTTTACTTTTTGTAACACCCTTTCTTTCCATTTCCCTCATTTCTTTATTTTCCTTTATTGATTTTTAGCTCAGTGTTTCTGTTGCATATCGGCACTATGGCCAACTCAATCTTCGGTAGTGGGGAGTTTTTGAACATTTGCTTTCTAGACAATGCTTTGTTATGTACGAGTTTTGTTAAGTAGATTACTAAGTCCATCTTCGTTAATCGTATTCTGGTAGCATTCTTTCTCTTCCATTGGTCCGAATACCTTCTCCTATATATCAAAATTTGCTTGTTCTTCATGTACCCATACTAGGTGCTTAATTTTGATGATGCAATAGTGAATTTTATCATTGTATTATTCAAAGACATTTGTAGACAATCATTCTGCTGATTTAATTACTCTTACTTATTTTAATTTTACCTCTACGATCGTGGAGGTATGTATGGTATATGCAACTAAATGAAGGCAGTTTGTTTATTCCCACACGCATTTCGCTCCTATTATTTGGGAAGCATCATCAGTGGCAGGAAATACATTTTTTGTACACATACAATAAACATATTATATGATGGATATAATATGCTGCTATATTACATTTTGTCGTGTTTTTCTCTTGCTTTTTAGGCTAGAAATAACTTCTGTAGCATAAGATGCGTATTGTGAATGTATCGTTCGGTGTTACTTACGATTTCCAGCTGTGTTAACACATATGTGTGGCCCTGGAGATGTATTTGTTAGTTTCCGTACTCCAGCTGGCCGATTTCTGGCGTTCCACATTTGTCACATCGCATGTTTCACTTTCAATTTGCATTTGTAGATCAACATATGTGCGGTTTATGGTACGACTATGTAGCGTTGCCAACTGTTGTTGTGTGTTTGTCTGTCTTTGGTTTCATGTTTTCATTTGTTCTCTCTCTCTCTCTCTCTCTCTCTCTCTCTCTCTCTCTCTGTGTGTGTGTGTGTGTGTGTGTGTGTGTGTGTGTGTGTGTGTGTGTGTGTGTGTGCGCGCCCGGGGGATGGGGGGCGTGTGTGTGTATTCTGCTGTGTGAAAATGTAATTTTTTAAAATAGATACGAGATTACGTGTGTGTATGTACTTTTCTGTGTGTACTGTAATTTTTTATAGTAAATATATGTGTGTGTGTGGTTTGCTGTGTGTGAATGTATTATTATTATTTTTAATAAGTATGAGTTCATGTTTCTGTATGTGTGTGTGGGTTGGGGGGGGGGAGGGGAGGTGAGGTGAGGGGAAGGATATTCATTAATTATTTATCCTGAATACATTTAGGTTTGTTATTGTTTTGGTGGCTAGTATGATCATAGTGTTATGGTTTATATGGATTTGGTCGTTGAATACCTTCTCTTCCATTGCAATGGCTCATTGTATGTGATAGTTTTCTTGCAATGTCAGTAGCTTTCTGTTGTGATTATTCACTCTGATATCTGTCATGTCACAGTCCATGTTGTGTAAATGTATTATTATTATTCTTAATAAATATGAGTACATGTTTCTGTATGTGTGTGTGTGTGTGTGTGTGTGTGTGTGTGTGTGTGTGTGTGTGCGTGGGGTGGGGTGTGGGGGAGAGAGAGAGAGAGAGAGATAGAGAGAGAGAGAGAGGTGAGGGAAGGATATTCATTAATTATGTACCCTGGTTACATCTCTGTTTGTTATAGTTTTGGTGGCTACCATGATGAGAGAGTTATGGTTTATATGGATTTGGTCGCTAAGTACCGTCTCTTCTATTGGAATGGCTCATTTTATGTGATAGTTTTCTTGCAATGTCAGGAGCTTTGCGTTGTAGATATTCGCTCTGATAACTGTCATGTCACATTCCATGTTGGATGGTTGTTGTCCATGTTTTATAAGGTATTTAGCGAAGGTAGAATGGCTATCTTCATGTTTTAAATTTCTTATGTGTTCTTTATATCTAGCTTTGAAGTTCCTGCTTGTCATCCCCAGATGTATTGATTTACATTCTTGGCACTATAGCTGGTATATACCTGATCCTTGGTATTTATCTGGTTTGTCTGTTGTTTGTAAATGTTACTGGAGTGTGTTTCTTGTTCTGTAAGCTCTTCGTAATCCCTGTTTCCGTAGTATATTTGGTATCTTGTGTGTTGCTTTTGTGATTGTATGTAAGAGTGTACCATGATTTTTGTTATTAATGTCATGGGTGTCATTGTTTTGTGTCTCTGTGTGTAATGTAGTGTACATGGGTCTCTGTGCTCCCTGCGTGTCTTGATTTCTCTTTAGCTGTGTTTTAATTTTTTGATAGCGTTATTGTGTTATATGGGTGCTGTAATCATTGTTTGTGGCTATGAGTTGTACTGTTTGTAATTCTTTTTCATAGTTTTATTTGCTGTGTGGGTTGTTATTTAGTCTGTATAACATGTGTCGTAGGGCTGCTAATTTTTGATTCAGCGGGTTGTTGTATGATGGAGGTATAAATGTCTGTGGCTGTTGGCTTTCTGAAGAAGTCAAATGTGTGCTTATTATTCTCTCTCTTTATTGTTATACCCAAATACATCTATTGCTACTACACCTTGGTTGGCGATTGTTGTTTCGGATGGTATTTTTTGGTTGGTTGAATTTTGAAACTGATTCTTCAAAACTGTTGTATATGCACGCAATATTAATTTTAGTTTTTATTATTTTATGCCATTTGTCTGCTGCTTGAGTTTATGCGGAACGCCAGTTACCTCTCTCTTTGCGAAGCTCTTCATAGCAGAGGGGTACTTCCACGAAACGTCTTCAATTATCGGTCGTAAATATTCCTTGCTCTGTCTTCCCCTACAGTTTTGAACCTCTATAGATCCGTCTAGTGTCAAGAAAACTATTTCCTGGTGCCTCAACACACGTTCTATCAATGTGTCTCTTCTTATGGCCTCTGTTTTCCACATATTCCTGTCCGGACGCCTTCTGCAGAGAAACTCTTCATCCCAGAACGAAAATTTCACTTTTCAGCGGAGTGTGCGCTGATATGAAACTTCCTGTCAGATTAAAACAGTGTGCCGGATCGAGATTCGAACTCGGAACCTTTGCCTTTCGCGGGAAGTTCTTACGATCTTTTTTTTAATTTCAGATTGACTTGGTATTTTCATGAAAATGAGACAACCATAGTCTAATCATGATTTAATATCAGCTGCAAAAAGCAAATCAACAAATTAGTTCAAGCTCAAACAATTATTAAATTCTAAAGGGGAAGACTAGCCCATTATCACACCCTTCTTGTCAGATTTTTATATACACGTGGAAGAGAAAAAGTGACAAAACAAAGCTACAAGGGAGGGGACTCAAGCTCAGGGGAGAAACAGAGATCACAGGGGAGCTTAACCAACACCCGGACGGTTAATCGCGAGAAAAAGCATATTCGCAAAAAGCGTTCGGAATCGCGGCAACTGCTGTTGTCAGATAATGGTGAAAAACGCGGGGATCTGGGTCATTCCCACCTTCAACGACATTGTGAACATAGTAATCCAAGAGCCAGACAATCATGTTTGTTTTCGTCTGAAGGAAAGGAAAAAAGGAAATGTCCGGATGTAGGAGAATGTCGTCTGGGAAAGCAGTTTCAGGCCCTCGAGTAAGGGAAAGCTAATTGACGGCGGAAGCAGAGCCAATGATCCCGTCTGCAAGCAACAAGCCTGTGAAGTAAGGCGTCAGTCTGATGACATTCCTCGCACTGATCAGTCGGACGAAGGCCAATACCAAAAAGACGATCACCAGTAGGTATGAGACTGTGAATGGCCTTATACCACGTTGAAGCCATCTCCATCCGAAATACAGGAAGACTAAGATGAGAGCAGATGGTTTTCCAACACGTTAATAGGGAAGCAAGTAGAACAAAAGAAAGGGAAAATGGTGCACCCCAACAAAGTGACAGCATGCTCGTATTAATATGCGTCATAGAAAGTATGTCAGCACCGATAATTAGAAAATATTCACGAATGTTCCGTAATTTAGTATTAATCCGTCCAACATCAACAGGAGGGGTCAGACAGACTGGCCGGAGGCGGAAAAGTAAACGAGAGGTAACAGAATGCAGAGCCCCCCGCGTACAGGTTAGAACATTGCGGCAGGCAAATAAGAGGGATGTCTTCATTTTGATATCGGAAAGAGCGAATCCTCCAAGCTTTCGAGGCCTGGCCACTACTTCGTACCGGACACGAAAGATATGGCGGCGCCACAGGAATCGACCAGACACCTGTTTCAGTCTGCGGGCCATCATCGCGGGAAGCGGGAAGATCTGCGCAATTTAATACAGTTAACTGAAGACATAGGTTTCTAAAACTCGTACCTTGTGAAGGAGGCTAAGCGAGCGGCATTCACGTTCAACGATCGCCCCATGAACACGACTCGCAACCTCACGCCAATTTAGTGTCGTCATTTTGATCGGATTGCGATCCACTAAGATCCCTAAGGTCTTGGCGATTGACGACTTTCGCCCAAGGAATGACGACATTATTGAAGCCTCTCAACAGTAGGAACGCTCATTTACGATCATTATTGCGAGCACCAGCAAGACGACAAAATGAATCCAAGATATCTTTAAGCCTCGGTGTGTCCTCGACATGTCGTACTAAAACCATGACGTCATCGGCGTATGCACGGACCGAAAAAAGTTCCCCCAATATAGTCCAGCCACGTAATTTCATGGCGAGGCGGCGAAGTAAGGGCTGTAAGAACAAGACAAAAAGGGACATGGATAAGGGGCTTCCCTGGGGTAAAGCCCGTCTGATCGATATTCGTGGGGGTAGGATGACCATTCACAATCACCGAGACCCTGATACCGGTAAAAAGGCGAGTTAAGACATGTCGAGGATCATTATTAAAGCCGACAGTGGTGAGCACTATCGTTAGAAAAGCATGGCTGACACGATCAAGCGCTTTTTAGAAATTAAGAAAAAACAAAGCTCATGGGATATTAGCGAGAGCGGCCACCGAAATTAAATCGCGACATTCGAGAACAGAAGTCAGTATCGTGCGTCCAGGCACATAGCTTTGGTGGGTGGCAATAATAGTATCGAGCAGCTTAGAGAGACGGATATTAATTGCTCGAGTGACGATTTTATAAATGGAGTTCAGGAGAGTAATAGGACGGAGGGAATCAAAACCTGTGGTTTTCGGAGGAGGACCAGTTTACCTTTCTGATAAAATGGCTCTGAGCACTATGGGACTCAACTGCTGTGGTCATCAGTCCCCTAGAACGTAGAACTACTTAAACCTAACCAACCGAAGGACATCACACACATCTATGCCCGAGGCAGGATTCGAACCTGCAACCGTAGCAGTGTCACGGTTCCGGACTGCGCGCCTAGAACTTACCTTTCTGAAAAGGAGCAGGAAGTGAGATTCCCGGTAACACTTCATTTGCCATTGACGTTAAGGTGTCACCAATGAGTGGCCAAAACTGAACATAAAACTCCTTAGGAATACCGCCTAATCCAGGCGACTTGCCGGACTGAGTTCCGGTAACAACATCATATATATGGTCCTTGTCAAAGGGACGCAGAAAGGCGTCATTTAATTGAGGAGTGACGACGCGATGCAGCAAGGATGTAAAGTCGTCGAGAAAGTTTTCAGCCGGGACATGGGTCTGGTACAGATCAGTAAAATAGGTGTAAATAAAGTCGGAAATGTCACGTTGAGAGGTGAACATGCGGACGTCAGCGGTCGTGAGGGAGGCAAGGCATACACGTTTCCGGCGCGCCAGTAAACGCACTAGAAGGTATAGTCGCGTCAATTCGTCTTGTAAAAGGGGACGTGGTTGAGACCTCATCCGCAGTCTCTCCATGTGAATGCGTTTGAGCTGCAGAAATTTGGCCTTGATGCACTGTATATCAGTAACCCGTAGAGGAGCATGCGTAGCGCTATCGTACAGTTGACGTAAGACTGAGTAGTAAAACTCTTGCGTTCGTCGATCGTCTGCCACCTTCGCAGCTCCAAAACGCATGAGAGCCCTGCGGAGTAGTGGTTTAACATGCAGTCTCCACCATGCCCCAATAGACGAGTACCGGTCCATAGTACGAGAACAACGAACCCCTACGTCCTCCAGGACTACACCAAGAGAGGTATCCTGCAAATAGGCTATACTGAGCAGCCAGTGAGGACGAAACAATTTAACCGGTTGCCGCTCGTAATTAAACGTGACGGCTACGGCTCAGTGATCAGTAAAACAGGTTGGTATCACAGTAACACCCAGAAGCTGCCCACACAAGGAGTCGAACAGGTAAAAGCGATCGAGGCGACTGCTAGACGTGGGAGTAAACCCATCTGAGGTACCCAAGCATGACACACGACCCGTCATCACAGCTTTAATTCCGCCAGTATCTCGTCTCCTGCCTTCCAAACTTCGGTCATACTTGGGTAGCTCAGACTGTAGAGCACTTACCCGTGAAATGCAAAGGTCTGAGTTAGAGTCTCGGTCCGGCACACAGGTATGATCCGCCAGGACGTTTCAACTCTTTATTACTTATCTCAACAGTCCAGGTAATTCTCAGCGCCATTTTGTAACAGCACATGGCAAACGCTTCGATAATCATGTTATGCGGATTCCCCACAATCCTTGACTACTTCCATACAATGCTGTATGCCAGACACATACTCAAAGAAATTTCTTCATTAGTTGTTAAGGCCAATGTGCGATACTACTGGGCTTCTTTTGACCAGGAAAGCCTTCATTCTTCTAATTCATGACCCAATTTTTATTTTGAGCTTATCGGTGCTCTCCTTTCTCCTACTCCTAATTGCTTTCTAATCTCTCTGGTTTACTCTGTAACTACTGTGTGTGCTCTTTAGACTATTGATTCCATTCAACAGGTCTTGCAATTCTACCTAACTTTCAATGAGGGTAGTAATGTCATCAAAAAATCCTCTCATTGATATCTTCCACTTTAAATTCAAATCCAACTCATGAATTTCTCTTGTACACCCCTGATAGTTTCTAAGACGTACAGGCTGAACCATAGGGTCCTGTCTAATTAGAGCTCTCCGAATTTGGTTCTTATTTGCTTCGTTCCCTCTTGCTTCTTGTACATATTTTATATTATCCGTATTTTCCTACAGGCTACACATTTCCTGTAAATTTTGAACATGTGGTACCATTTTACATTGCCGAACAGCTAGTCTGTTGTCTTTTGTCTTAATTTTGCATAAATCTTGCTTCAATTATCAATCACTATGTCAGGACTGCTTGCTCGTGTCCATCTGCATCAAAGGCAAATCCAGAAGCAGATCCAGATCATTCTCTCTCATTCTTCTCTGTATTATTCTTATCACCAATGTGGATGCATCAGCTGTTAAGCTGACTATGCGAGAGTCCTGCATCATACTATAGTAGCATTTCTTTCATATACGTATGTACTTCAGTCGTACGTAATAGGTGGAACATTGTGGACCTCTTGGCTACTTGCGTCCGTTGCGCCATAACAAGAGCCAGGTTTGTTGGATAGTTCAACCTTAAACCGGTCCGAACTTAAGCTCCTGATTTTCGAAGACTGTGACTGATTCCAGTGACGGATAACCAATCTCGTGATCAAAGCACCTCATAACTTTTCATTCATTTAACGGCATTAATTATCTTTATTCTTTGTGGTCAGTCTTTGCGACATACGATCATCACCTACACTACCTGTGGATAAAAACAGGTGTTCGAAAGCAAGTGTCATATATTCCAAACTGACGCAGTATTGTCCAAATCAGCAAGGAAATTTTCCGTAGTCACACATGGAGCTAGACTCTATAAGTAGGGCGGCATGTGATTTTATCGGATCATGACATCCTTCTCTGTTAAGCACACTCTCTTTCAAATACACCTGCCTCTGTCCCGATTGCGTTACATGCGTTGGTCACACGCTCCTGTTACGTTCGCACTTTGTCGATGGACTGGGCATACACCGATGACCTTAAATGCCTCCGCAGCCAGAAATCCGGCACATTCGTCTCCGGTGAATGATGGGGACATGATACCGTACCTACTCGGCGAGGATATCGCCTAAGAAACGGTGCGGTATGGTGCCCCGCTGTGCACAGTTCTGCAATAGGACTGGTAATCGGTAATACAAAGCACTTGTTCACCTGTTTGGATAAGTGTCTCGCTCAGTGAGTCTGTCGCCTGCAACTGCTGTGCATTAACTGATGCTGAAGCAATCATGACCCCACAAAGCCACGTTTGCAGCAGGAATGGCATCAGCCCTCACGACCGTACCGCCGTAATTTACTGTGCTATCACGTAAGAATGCGGCCTTATTTGTAAATATACGGAGACTGTGAACTGGGGATATTTAACGATCCATATCTAAATATGTTCTTGTTTCCGAACACGTCATTATTTTCTTCTTTCAGTTTTGAATAATACTACATCCTGCAAGAATATCTGAAACTTTTTAAAATAGCATGCATCAGTTAACGCCTACGTAATGAGAAAAATCCCGATGGTATATAATTACAGGTTGAGTCAGCTTCCGAACTATTTGTTAAGTCGGTAAAGATTTCTGTCTGCAGAAGACTCTTTTACAGATTTTCTTTGTGCTGAAAATTCCAAATGAGTGAGCATAAAACTTGTTCCACAGATCTACAACAGACGGACGTTGTCAGTAGCGCCGTATTATCATGTGAATCTGCCCGACGACTTCTTCTAAAATCTGGATTGACCTATGCTTCATTTCCCATCACTTGGTACCGTCAGTTGCTCCAGCTACCTAGTTACCCAGCGACCTATAATAAACTGGTAATCGAAGGGGTGCAACTTCTTTGAGTGACTCTGTAGAATGTCCCAGCCTTCTCATTCGACCTTGATGCGTTTCCTCTGGCCAGGGATTTCAGTTGATTTCCTATATCCTGAATACTTGTCTCAAAATTAACACTTCCACGTTTGTGCGTTGACTGAAAGTAGCATCCGAATTACGATCTTTTGTGATTTTCGGAAAATCGAATTCAGTAATATGGTCTTCTCTTATCGTCTTGCATTTCTGTGCCAGTATGGCGAACGAAGTGACTGATATTCCGATTATTTAAGCGGATTTGCAATCAACTTACGCATCTTCAATGGAGTACAGCTTGCAGTAGTCACAGTATGAGCCCGTTGAGTTCCACCAAACTGCCAATGCGAGCAATGTGTACTGTTTGTGCTAGTTCATGTAAAACTGTTTCCACAAGTCCACAGGGCAGATACAGTAATCGAGAATGCACGTTGCTAAATTTTAACTCCATCTCATGTGTGTGCACGTTTCTGCAAACAGCATTAAACATACATACCAAGCAAATAAGTCAGTTAAATGTCTCATCCGGAACTCTCCCACCTAACGCCATCGTAGATAAGTTCTTCGCCTTACGTCTATCCAAATAGATCGCCTTATGTAGTTAAATAAACAGTTTCCTCTGGATCTACGAACCAACTTGCCTTATTACCGTAAGTGATTGGGTTCATTCCACAAGAAGATGGAAAAGAATGCAAATACGTTGTCAGATGCATGTGAGAAGAACGTTAAGAATAAGTAAATAAAAAAAACACAGTTGTTGCAACATCATCACTATTCCCTGACAGTATCAGTAGTTTCTTTTCCACTACTTACGACGATACGTAGTGGGAGATAGAAGTGAAATAGTCCGCAGTAAGAACGTTCATACTGGTTGTGATTCTCGGCTTAGCATTATCATTAACGTGAAGTATTTCGGAACGTGTTATAGTGGTTTACAGGTTCAGGAAAATATGTCACATATGTTTTTTTAGGCGTTGGAAGTCAATACCTTGCAACATGCGTAGCCGAACTACATCGTCGTCGGCTCT
This sequence comes from Schistocerca americana, assembly GCF_021461395.2. Taxonomy (NCBI): domain Eukaryota; kingdom Metazoa; phylum Arthropoda; class Insecta; order Orthoptera; family Acrididae; genus Schistocerca; species Schistocerca americana. The sequence goes on from NC_060121.1 coordinate 68,032,514, forward strand.
ATGAGATGATCCTCCCCCCTTTCATAGCATTTTAGCACTAACACCCAAACTTCCAGATGTGAAACTGATCAATACCAAACGTTGTGTGTCGATCGAGTATCAACCTGCTATTCTCTGTGGTATTAATGAGAGAAAAGGAAAATAAATAAACTATGTTCGTTGCACCCCCTACGCTCTCCTTGGTTCCTGGATAACGGTATATGGTGGCCAGCAAAAATAACATTGCTACAAACACCGAAACGTCCTTTTACATGTCAGGAATATGTTATCCCTTATAACAATTTCACGTGTAAACCGTTTTTTAAAAAAAAATCGCCCTCATATATTCCAAACTGACTTCGAACTCGGGAAGTTCAACACGAGAAGCTAACGCCTTGCCCACTCACATACAACAGCTCTCTGTGCCGTTTTATCACATATACGCTTCTCCTATACTCGATTGTGCCGGTGTTCCTTTTGATTATCGTTTATGAATGTCCTATTGGACGACATTACCCAGCACGACCTAAATCGGTGTTTTGGTTGGTACTCTATTGACACACAACGTTTGGTACCGATCTGAGTGTCTGATATCGGAGGTTTGGGAGTAAGTATGAGCAATAACGACACAATTTAGATTTTCTAACTTGTATTTGCGTGTTGCCGAGTTTACAATCTTCAGTGTGCTATTATGGATGCAGTGATATATCAATAACAAGAAAGGCGCAACTGAAATATAGTTATGTAAACGTGCTTAAGTGTGATGTGCATATAAATTACAGGATCTATGCCCACACAAAAAGAGCTGAAAGACCACAGAATTTCCTCATTCTGCGACGGGAGCAAATTGAGAACTGGTGTAACACGGATAAGGACATACAGTAAACGCAGCTAGAACTTATTTTTTGAGTCTCAAATATTTGATGACGATGGATTCATAATTGAATTATTCGGTGAAAGAAACTGATTAGGGTTACTGCTGCTAGGGTACGTCTAGTACCTCAGGGAGACAACATGAACTCAGGAAAGTTGGATGGATATCGATGATAACCAGTTTTACCCTATGAGGCATTACCTTTATTCTTTGCTTTTCAACTCTAAATAAAACAGTGAATGTTTTTGGTAGGCTGAACGGAGGAATTAAGATGATGCAAACTTGATTCTATATCCAAGCTATCGATTAAGGATCCAAAAAGTTGCCAACTGATTAAAGGAATTTTTAGAACCGCGCTCAAATTTTATCCTACTTTGTGATTTACTAGATAAGTAGAAACGAAAATTTGCTTTTGACGTCTCGTCGACGTTCGGATCGGACAAAGGTGTACCAATGAACGGATCATAACCTTTTCAGGTGAACCATTCCGGCACCTGCTCGAAGTGGACTGAGAAAATGAAAGAAATTCAGGCGAAAACGTTGAATGAGGATCTCAGCACCTCGAGATGTATGAAACTTCTTTCTTAGCCATAACTCAAAGAATACTTTGTATCTCATTAAGACATCAGATGTAGGCTGCTAGGCGCTGCTAGGCATTAGATACATTTGATGCGCCGCTTTCCATTCCCTCTTGGGGTCGTTAATCTAACGACAATCCTGTTAGTCCTCTCATATTAACTCTCAACTTGACTTTAATCAACTGGGGAGCAGAGGAAGTAAAGTATGGAGTTATATGAAGAAGGCATAGGTAGGACAGCGAACACACACACACACACACACACACACACACACACACACACACACACACACAGCCTTTACTTTGTTGCATTTTTATTAATTTTATTATTACTACATTATTTCGCTTAGGTTTACTGAGCCATACTGCAAACTGCGTGGTCCAAATGTCAACTCATATATGCAGAGAAAATATAGTACAAATAATGTATACAATGGTTTTAAATTAATTTGCTGTTTCACATATGTTCAATACTTAGAGCTAAGGAATCTTCACATATCAAACGTAGTCAGAAAACACGAAGTGCTATTCAAGAGAGAATGAAATGCATACACACAGATATTAACAAGAGCATTCACTTATAGATAACAAACCATATTTCGTACAACCACACTATTATTTCGTGTAAAGCAAATAAGGGCTTTCTTGAATGGCACCTAAGGTTGGCTGCCGCATTATAAAATCAATTTCATTCAGTATTTCGGCGATCCAGCTGTTCCCCATCCTTATCAGAACCCCTGCTGCTGAGACCTGTTGAAAACTGATGCCAAGGTTGCAGGTCTTCGTAATATACAGGCATCTGAGGAGACTTTCGATTCTGATTACTCCAGGAAAGACTAAAATTCTAAACTGGAGCTTTATTTATTCTCCTCGGTTCTGAGCTTGGGTTTTGCGACCGAAAATTTTGTATTGGTTGTCAATTAAATGTTCTGGGACCAAATAAGTCTAAAATAACAAATTTTAAAAAAATTCTTATGATCATAAAAGTATTAGGGCAAGTAGACTCATATATGCTACATCATTCATCAAACTCGTTTTACATCCTAAAAATGACATATTTTCACTGATTATCTTTAGATGTTTTATTTGTAATCTGACAACTGAAATATATAAACATTTTTACGTAAGTACTGCAAAATGTTAGTTAATTATTATGTCATAAAATACTATCAGAAAATTGGTCACTCCAGAGCCTTCAGAAAGAACGTTGCACGTTGTTATGTCACGCCAAGTATATTATATTGATTGCTGCATTAAAATTCAAACAAACACAGATACATGACAATGTTTTGCAACACAGTCATCAAAGCTCTGTAAGCAAGACTCGAAATGTTTTAACAGTCGCTCACTTTCTCGACTATAGAAACCCGTTCCTGGCCACGCAGCCATTGTAGAACAGCTGTGTAAATACTAAGATGGTATCTGTTCTTTCGGACACTTGACCATCTTCTTCTGTGCGAATGCACAAACAGTTCCCGAACTCTTACGGGAATCGCCAACGCGCCGCGAGTAATGAGTATAATGGGCGGAGGCACTACGAATGTAGTGCGGGACAATACGTTGAGAATGTGGGTTTCGCGGGAAGCAGTTTTTATAGTCAATGCAGTCCAAAAGTACAAAAATTACCCCTATTTCTTAAAACCACGCTAACGCTGCGCTAAACATGTTTCATCAGTCAACCTACTGGGAGCTTGCAGAAACGAAAGTACGTGATGAACAGAAAGCACGTGGTGTGAAGTACAAGACACAATCGAGGACAGCAAATTTACTTACATTTCTGAGCTACAAGAAAATAAAATTAGTATGCAGCGTAAACGCATCAGAAGGAGTGGGGAAGATATTTGAGGATCCCAATGATATAACAAAACATGAGCTCTTGTTGGAATGGGAATCATCAATTTCAGAAGGTTTTACACTAAAGAGTTTTGATGTATTTCCAAGTGCTTGTAGGTAAACAGATGGTAACTTGCGTCACCTTCTTTCATGTGTGTTCTGACACTCGTAGAAACGGATATCCCTGACACCTACCAAATGTAAGTGGTTAGGATGAACTTATGGTTCATAGGAATAAGTGCCAAAATAGTTTTCAGCTTCCTGCTAGGCTGAAAGTCTCGAAGACAGAAGAACCTTCTAATTACTGGCTGGATCGCAGTGTCGCCCACAGCTGGAAATCTGAGGATGGTTGAACGACGTTCACCGCACATCCAGAATCATTGCAATTCTTCGCCAGCTTTAAGTCTCCTAAGCCAGCAATACATGATCTGAGGCCCATTGGAATGAAATTCTCATGCCTTTTCGTTTATTTCTCAATGCTTACAGTAAAATTTCAAATACCTGAATATTCATCTTACTGTTAGACTCTAGTCTGAATAGAATGGAACACGCTTTTTGATTGCTAGACTACAGCAGGTTCTGGAGCCTCACATAAATACCTAATGTCAGAGCTTTTCGTATCGCTGCCGCTTCTGCAGTAGAATATTAACAAGGTGGCGGCAGACGGAGTTCTTAGGAATACTTCAGCTGCGGGAGAAGTAATACGCATCTATCTGCTGAAGTCTCATGAAATTAAAAGCAATCAATATAAAAGTGAACAAAGTGCGTCAGTCAAGTTTAAAGTAGGCAATGAAACTGGAACTCATTGTGCCATAACAATTTTTCATCGTACTGTAAATAGTGACTACCGAGATTTTACGTCTGATAGCGGAATGGATTTCTAAGTTGGTCTATGGATTTATCTGTTTGGACCTAACTGTAGATACTGTGCACTGAACCTAGTGCTTTCACTAGCAGAGGGCAAACACTCCTCATTTCCAATGCAGACCTTGTGTGTGGAAGACACCCTCATTTGTCGCGGGAGCATGATTAATCTGTATTGGGCTGCTGCCCTACTTGGCTATTAAAATATCTCTCCAAGTACTGACGTCGTCATGCAGCAGGGATTCGACAACTTCTCCTAGGGAGACATTCTTGTAAGTTGATCGCTGTTCTCCAAGGCCCACAAGCCTGCACCCGAATTGTACTAAGTCAAAGTGATGAAGTGCACCTTTCGCAACGGTGTGGTACAACGATCATTCTAACCGATGATGCAGCGGACGAAGACAGACTTACAGTGGTCAGACCGTCAAGTTCCAGCTGCAGGTCTCATTGCGTTAATGTTGCTTCTTTTCGTGGTTACATAGTGGGCTGATGACAACTGTAGAAAATTTCTTAGTCAAACTGTTAGGTCGTTGGCAGTCATACAGCCATTGAAGGTGTAAATGGCTCTGCTTGACATTAGGCATAGAGATTTGGTCTTTAAGTGTAGAAGAAAAGCGATAAATCGTTTGCATACTGGAGGGATTTAACATCTGGTGTAATGATGTTCTTCATATCTCGTGTGTGTATTAAAAAGAGAGTAGCGTGCTGATCTGAGCGTTTAGGGAGTCCTCTTGAGTTTGTATGAGTAATTTTTTTTATTCTTACACACTTGGTACCGCGCTGTGGAAAGATACGAACACAAAACAGAATAAGTCTTTGAAGAGCTCTTTCAGTAAACGTCGACAAGCCGACAACGGGATAGTTTTGTAGGAAGTTGGACTTCCAAGCACCGATTTAGATTAGGGAACTGGAACCATTATTTGAACTGTTCAGGAAGGTAGCAGACTCTAATTCAGATGTCGAAAGGTTCGTAGAAAAGTCGTGAAGGGACGATTTGTCACGAGAGCAGACGACAGTGAGCATAACACATTCCAAGGACTGAATTCGTAGAGGACTTCCGTATATAATTTATCTCTTTCATCTGAGACGGGGGTCTTAGGAAATGATCATATGCGATGGCTGCTGGGGAGAATTTATCCAGTTAAGGGGTTTTCACAATTTTTAAAACATGTTAGTTCGAGCATTTACATCCAAGTTTCACGGGTAACCTTCCATAGATGAGAAGATTTTAACCTTCTTATGTTCTAGACGACGTTCGGCAGTCACTGGTGAGTATTCCGTATTCCACCGTACCACGGAGTTCTTAATATGTAGTTAAGTTAAATGTGGCTTTTGATACTAGAATTCTTTCGCATTTAATACTCTAAAGAATGTGTAGTAAGATACTTACACTGCGTCGGTCTATGGTAAACTTACTTCAGCAACTGTATTATTACTTTTTGAAACAGTACCAGTTTTTGTTATTTATGCTCCGCAGCTTGTGGTCGTGCGGTAGCGTTCTCGCTTCCCGCGCCCGGGTTCCCGGGTTCGATTCCCGGCGGGATCAGGGATTTTCTCTGCCTCGTGATGACTGGGTGTTGTGTGATGTCCTTAGGTTAGTAAGTTTTAAGTAGTTCTAAGTTCTAGGGGACTGATGACCATAGATGTTAAGTCCCATAGTGCTCAGAGCCATTTGAACCATTTTTTTAATGACTTTTAGGAAAGAATTCCACGTCTCTTGCTGTCGCTTCCATCGTCCAAGTAGCAGGAAAAGTTACCTTATTCTGAATTTTGATGCAATATGCAATATTGACCGAGTACAAATATTCACTTTTGGTGGCAAGAAATACGTGAGCCACTATTGTGGCGAGAGACTCCAGGGCAGGAGAGCCGTCGTTGAGGACTATATGGTGACTGCCTTCCATTACATCAGGTGAGCTCTGTCCTGGGTGTCTTGTACACGGATTTCCCTAGAAAGAAAGTAATTCCTGCCGCAACAGGACAGCGGCACCCCCTTTAGAGTCGAGTCTGCCTGACCTAATAACAAAGTACCTTCTACAGGTGATACGCCTATATAGTTTGGATCACGTTTCGGAAATCGAAGCCGCACACACATTTTTTAGATGGATTTCTTGTAGCAGGCTGTCTCTGTTGTCTACGGCTAACCGAATATGCCACTGAAGGACCATGACTGGAAATAATGCTTAGAGTTAAAATTCTTACGTCTCTCATGTCTAACTCTGCTCGGATAAGGAAATATACCTCACTTGTTAATATGATACTCCAGATATTATCTCGGAGTTAACTGCAGCTGCCATTCGTCGTGGACGTCCTGAACACTGACACTGTGTTACGGCTTGGTAATATGGAATTCCAGTTCGCCTGTGATAAATGAAGCTGGAGGATACTGAGTGAGCGTCCATTGTATCTCATAACTGCTCACTTGATGTAACGTAAAACTAATTCAGAAACACATGCATACTCGCACTGTTCGATATTGCACTTCACCACAGTCCCACTGAACGTGAAGCATTGATCGAAGTATGCAGTTCATTTTTTCTCAACGTTTGGAATAAATACGTCTATTAACGCAGATTTTACAGTTTCAAGACATTATTCCAAGAGGCAAGCGTCAAATCCTTGTCAGTGCACAAAAAACCCTCAACTTTCTGATTGCTGTGTAGTCCGCGTTTGAGGCGGCGTCATCGTTGTCTTAATGTATAGGCACTGGTTTACGCGTATAGTGATTTTGTTTTGGCTTCTTAGGTGCTACGCAGCACATTGTGCTGTTCGTGTCTTCCCTGCAGGAAGAAAACGAAGCAAGCGACACCTTATGTGGAGCGTTACACAAGTAGAAAAGAGTGGAAGAAAGACCTTGATGCTGGAATAATGGATCTGAACATGGTGAGCAACTCCAAGACGTATCAAAAACGGCACAGCGATGTTATAGCAATATTGAAATTAGTAACAATGCTTACTCTAGTAGCAAACTGTGTTCTTTTAACTTTCCAGTTTCTTTCAGTCTTCCAACTATTTGTTTTAGTTTTCTGGTTTATATTATATCTTAAATTAGACCTTACAAACGTACACTCATTTTCGGTGTCTACGTCTAATTCTGGAGAACTGTTGTTAAACTTTATTTGATATCTTTACGCATTCAACGTTAATATAAAATCAATGAGATGGCTGTCATTATCACATTGACTTTCCAGGTGCAGTGTTTTATTTTATGCACTTCAAAGATTATGATTGTTGTATCATGTTATGTTCATCTGAACACTCAAGGAGACGCTCTCCTTTATCGTTCGTGGTTCACTGTCCAAATCTCATTGCCCTCAGCCATCCACGATCACTTCCCATGAAGAGTTTCAGATCTCACCTTAAGACAATTTTACGCCTTTATAAAGCAACTATATTTTCATAGATAATGAACATATATTTAAATGAGAAGCGTAGTATTATATAGTCGAAATATTTGTCTTATAACAGGACAAATACTAACAATTAAATAAATCCGTATAAATCAAATAGTGGGTGTATTATTAACAATTGCAAATCATACGTTTTAAACGGATTTTCTTTTGAATATTTTTGGCTTCAGGTGCCCATGAACTTTTCTACATACGGGCTTTACACATACACTGACCAGACAGAACATATGACGACCCACCTAATAGCCGGTATGTCTACCTTTGGCACGGATAACAGCGCTGTCACGTCGTGGCAAGGAAGCAGTGACATCCTGATAGGTCGCTGGAGTAACTTGGCACCACATCTGCACACACGAGTCACCCAATTCCCGCAAATTCTGTGAAGGGGAGCGATAAGCTCTGAAGCCACGTTCGGTTACATCCCACGTGTGTTCGGTAGGGTACAGATCTGGCGGGTTGGGGTGTTTGTCAAACCACTCCACCACGCTCCTGGTCTCGCGACTTGGTGCATTATCTTGCTGGAAATCCCACAGCTGTCAGGAAACGTAATCGTCATAATGGGATGTACTTGGTCTCCAAACAGTGTACTCCCTGCCGTTAAGGTGCCTTGCAGAAGCTAGACTGGACCCACGGATGCTAACGTGAATGTTCTCCAGAGCATAATGGAGCCGCCGCCATCTTGTCTCCATCCCCTAGTACAGGTGTCAAGGCGCTGTTAACCTGGAAGACGATGGATTGGCGCCCTCCCATCGGCATTATGAAGAATCTGTTGGGATTCATCGGACCGTGAAACGCTCTGCCACTGTGCCAATCCTGTGACGATGCTCACGTGCCCATTTGAGTCGTAGCTACGGACGTCAGGCGCTAACATGGACACACGGATGCTTCGACGGTTGTGGAGGCCATTCGTTAGGAGTGTTCGATGCTCTGTGTACTCAGATACACTTGTACTGTGCGCAGCCTTAAAGTCTGATCTTAGTTTCGTCACAGTTCACCACCTGTCTTCGTTTTGCAGTCTGACTTCCGTAATGAGTTGTTGCCGCCCAACCCGACGACGTAAGGACATGGTTTTACCTTGGTTTCGCTGCATCTTGAAGTCATTCACCACGCCACTTCTCGAAAACTCTCTCCATCTCCTCTGCCATGTCTCGATGTCCACCTCTTCCTTTCCGTCTCCGACTGTCTCTCTCCTCGTCGCTTCTCTCTCGTATACCGCCTGGGACACATTCTGACACACAGAAACACAGCAGTGTAACCCATAACACGCGAATAACCATACTCCATGCTTTCAGTATTTGACCTGAGAATGAGAGCACTCAGTGTCTTTCAAATTTCTCTCGTTGACAACTCCAGGAAATGAAGAAAGGAAATTAGTTTGCCGTTTCTACATTTTCGCTCTTCGCACAGCATCAAGTTTTAATTTATTACTTCTGTACTACTGTGTACGAGACACCTCTTTGCTGGCTGTATTCACAATACCACAGAGTCTACCATCGTTGTACCACATATAACTGAGGAGACACGATATGAAAGACTAAGAAGCGTGAAATACGGACACATCGTGCATGACTTATTAATCTATTGGTTCTTTACTATGAACTGCATTCGCAACACTTGTCACAAACATATCCACAAACCCCGTAGAGCGTACTTAGAAAATTATTTATTTGTACGTCTTATATAATTCAGGAGATTTTATGTCATAAATAGTGAGCTGTGTGGAAATAAATCTGCAGGATGAACTTCGTTAGAGATACAGGTAAAATATATCTACAAATACACGTTAAATACGGAGTCCGCAAGAAAAATTTATACACGCTTTAAGGAACAAAAAGTATTACTTATGTGTTATTTTATATTTAATAGTTATCACACATGTTTTAGAACCTACAGTTTCGCACATTGTTACTTTAATTGTTCAAAATGTTACCGTTGGCGGCTATACACGTAACAGAACGACGAGCGGTCGCCGCAACTACATCGCTGCACATGTCGCTGTAATGTCATGGCGAAGTTCCTCCAGCGTGCGTGGCTTACGTCGATAGGCGTTATCTTTCACAGTTCCCCACAAGTCAAAGTCCATAGGTGTTAGACCTGGTGACCGTGTAGGGAACTCAATGGACCCTCTTCGTCTAGTCCAATGCCCCGGGAAATTATCATCCAGGAAAGCTCGTGTGCCTAGGTGGTAGTGTGGTGGCGCCCCGTCCTGATGGTAGAAGACCTCTTCATCAGCTCCATAAAGAGCACGTATACCTGCCAAAATTCATGCGTTTAAATTTCCAGGTGCATTTCTCCAGTGACAGTAGCCCCTGGTTGATAGTCCACACCACAAATGGACCCCTGGTAGATTGAGCGCTTTATCCACATAAAACACGCGGATTTTCCGCTGTCCAGCACACACTGTCATGCAGATTCTCAGTTCCATTAAGTTTAAATTGCGTCTCCTCACTCCACACTACCTTCGTCACAAATTGTTCGTCATCCGTTACCATTTGCTGATACCATTCGCAAAATTGCATTCGGCGATCAGGATCGCCATCGTAAATCGCGTTCAGTAATCGTGGAACGCAAACTTTCAACTTTGCAGCTTTCAGGATTCTTTGTACATTTGTGCTGCTAACCCTCACTTCACGTGCACATTGCGTAGCAGACTTCCGAGTAGAATTTACAAAATAATTTCCAACACGATTGCCGACGATACAGGACTTGTAGTAGCTGTACGCTGTCTTCCTGATCTTCCTTTATAAATATCACAAATCGTTCCATGCAATTCAAACTTGTCAATGATACATTTAATTGTTAGGCGGGCTGGCGGTTCCCTTTTCGAGCTCCCGCCTGCACTGACGTTGCACTTCAACGGCATTATCAAACCTGAAAAATCACTTCACTATACATTTTCGTTGCTAGAATGTCAAGCGTGTTCCGACCATCTTGTTTTCTCAATTCCAAGATAAAAGTACTAACACCTGTTGAGCCAAAGATCCTACTGCAACACACTAGTAACTCAAATCGAACGACATTATCGATATCTCGTTAGAGCCTGACAAAGAGTGTATACATTTTTCTGGCGGACTCTGTATTTTAAGTATATGTGAAACACAGTTGTCATGTCCATACACTGTCAAAAACACTGCAAAAATCTCATCCCGTATGTTTAACATATTTGGTACACATATTCGTTACGATTTGGGAAAAACATATTGTGAGATGAGAATCACCAGCCTCCAGTACTTGTGGGAGTGATAACAGGAACAGACAAGGGGACAGGAGGGTGTGGATATACAGTGAGGGAAAAGGAGGAGATCGAAACAGATAGTGAGAGGAGGTGACAAACAAGTGGTGGAGGAGGAAATGGACAGAGAGAAGCGAGAGGAGGAGATGGACAGCGAAAGGAAAGAGGAAGAGAATGACTGACAGGGACAGAAGAGAAGGGCGGAGAAAGGGGAGAAGAGAGTGGACAGAGAGAGGGGGAGCCAGAAATGGATTGAACAGGGGAAGAGGAGGAGACGGTCAAACAGAATGGGGGAGGGAATGGTGGGAAGAAGGAGTAAGAGGGAGGGGGTACGAGGAAGTGGAAGTAGAGGGGGGAGCAGGAGAGCAACATTAGGGAAAGGAGTGCATAGAGGCGGATCACAGAGAAAGGATGAGCAGATGGATGGAGAGAATGGTTCAAATGGCTCTGAGCACTATTGGACTTCACATCTGAGGTCATCAGTCCCCTAGAACTTAGAACAACTTAAACCTAACTAACCTAAGGACAACACACATATCCATGCCCGAGGCAGGATTCGAACACTGCGACCGCAGCAGTCGCGCGGTTCCAGACTGAAGCGCCTAGAACCTCTCGGCCACAGCGGCGGCGGAAGGAGAGACTACTGAGAAGTAGAAACATGGAGAGAGTGGTGGGAGGAGACGGAGTGAAGAGCGCGAGAAGATGGACAGAGAGTTGTGAGTACACAACGCCCAACGAATAATGCGTCCAAGAAAATGACAGCTAGACGAACGTTGATCGTAAAAGGAAGGAGAATGGTTCTGCGATTCCATATGCTTGGTTACAATTCCGCTATATTCTTTCTCTCGAAACCGTTATGGAAGATAATTCCGACTACCTTAATAATAATAGCCCAAGAGAACCGTTGAGACAAGTGTGATCCTGTAAGCAAATTGTTTATTTGCACAGATTGTATGAAAACGTAGCGAACATGAACCGTATAGGATAAATCGTGAAAAATATTGCTGCGCTTCATTAGAGAGGACCAGAGGTGGCGAATGTTTCACGGTACATTTTCTTGTCAAGATATTGTGTGGACCAAGCGGCATCCTACACCTATTACACGTAATCAGAAACTGAATCTAAGTAAAGGCACAATGATATGAACACGTTAGTGTCTGATGGCAAACTGTAATCAGAATTGTGGAATTTTGTTTTTCGACTCACGACAGCAGTAAGCTCCTTCGAGGGTGAATTCTTTAATGAACGAATGGGACATTGGGTGAATTACTTTCTGTCTCAGGTTAAACCAGACCTCATTGACGACCCTGAAAGCAGCTGAAGGCGTTGCTTGCAGCAGTAGTTATTTTATCACTGTTTGAGCTGAGCTTAACGATAGAAGTGTGATTCAAGAATGGAGACAGACAGGAAATGTTTTAGACCATATACTCTTTCCTAGCTACACGTATCACATAGTGTGTTGGAAATCTCGACCCACGACGTCTAAAGATGGCGATCCAGTACAATAAAAAGTTTGTCGGCTTATTCCCCTGATGAAAGCCTTACCTGTGTCTCAGACAAGCATTCTGAGTTACCAGTTTCAACATCAAAAGCGTAAACCGTGCAAAAGAGTCCCTGTTTCGGAATTGTCATGCTCTACTCAAAGGCAATAGACAGGATATTTCGTCACAAAAAGAACACTGACTTTGTCAGTCAATACGTATCCCCAAATAGTCCTGTACTATAACCATAATATCATCGTCAATGCGTCAGCATAAGTGCTGTCAAGGAGCCGTAGCACAAGTGACAGTTAAGATTACTCCCTTAAAGAATACCATTGGTGCATGGTAGAACACTGATTATTGGAAACCCTGTGGAAATCGAAAGTATTACCGAATGATGGATCCTGGGTCCGATCTAATGGCTAATTGTTCGTCTGGTTTGCATTAGAGCGCTCCTTGAATTTATTAGTAGGGAAAATTTGATTCAAAGCATTGGCGCTTACGAACACTTGCTTGTTTTTCCATTTGATAACACTGCTACATTATTCGTTGGAGAAATACGGCCTTTGCTGCATCAAGGCGGAGGTTCTGGATCTATAAACATACAAGAACAATTTCCAATGAAACTTAGATGTTACCAATAAACTGGAAACCATTTAGGCCATAGAAAGATATTTTGCAACGGAAGGTCAAGTATGTTTACTTAGGCGGGTACCTAAACGAAACAATTGCCCTATAATAAAACAATAATTACAAAGAATAACGATGTACATAGGGAGTAATATTATGGGTGTGAATCATTAAAGAAAAAAAGATATAGTAACTTTAGAGCAACTATACAATTTTAGAAACTATTACACCCTGCGATGGATCTGAATTATTGTATGTGGCTAAATTTATTCCATCTAATAATTTATCAGGACACCTAATTTAAATGATATTAACAAGGTATTACATTAATTAATTTAATTCAGCAGATGATTTAGGGTAGTATTATTATCATAACTTTATATTTTCTTTTCCAAGTTTCATGTTTATATTTGCATGCAAAATTTACTATGTACTTAGTGTTCACATCTATGCATACACATGTACTGCTGTAATTGGTAAACAAAACATCATCATAGACGTTATACAAACCCTGGGCCAAAGTTAATCAATTATGGTTAGGGAACATGAGTCTTTTGACTGGTTTCATTCTTCTTCATGGGCTAATCTTTTTATATCAGTATGTTTACCACACTGTATTGGCAAAATCTGCTTAATATCTTGTACAATTAGCACCTACACAAAAGTTTTGGTTTCAAGTGGCCGGTCACTAGTTCAGGATTTCTCAGCAGCAATCCCATTAACCTGCGTCCAATACTGTTGAGCATGTTCCATTAAAGGCTTACCTCACCTTTTCACCCTTGTACCTCTCATTTCTCTACTTTATTTGATTTCTTAATTTATAACCTCTCCCTATAACACTATGTAACACATTCTTCAGACTTTACACTTACGAACTGCCTCTGTGATATAAAATCCATTCAAGTGTGGTAAGTTGAATCTCTAGAGTATTGCTGTGTGTTAGATATATGCAATACTACATGAGTCAGTAATCGCAAAAACAAAACACCCACAGTTTATGGAGTACGGACGCTTCAGAGAGAGAAGGGAGCCAGAATATCCGTCCATCTTCGAGATCTTTCCCTGTCAACCGACTCCAGGACCTGCCCCTCGCATCAAGAAGGAGGAGAATAGTAAGGACGATACTCGGAAGGACGGCCGTGCAGAGGTGAGCAAACATCAGTACTACCGGGTATACATCGCAGAATCAGTCACTATCCCAGACAGCTCTCTCATTTTTACACGTGGGACTAGGTAAGGAATTCACTTTGTTATAATCTATTAATACAAAATAGCAGTGGTTGCAATATCATAAAATAAATGTAACATACAACGGAATGATACTGCTGTGGAAAGTAAACTTCCATCGTAAAATTACAAGGACGTGGAATATACCACTCGTTTGAAACACAAGCTGAACTGTGGGTTAACAGTCGATTCAGTCTTACATGGTGTAAGTAGGCTGTTTATGTTTTCTCTATGTAAGTAGGCTGTTTATGTTTTCTCCATGTAAGTAGGCTGTTTAGGTTTTTTATTAGTAACGCCACCTCTATATGAAAATCACTGGCTGTGCTGTGTGCAGTCTGTGGCTGCTTTGCATTGTTGTAATACTCGCCATTGTAGTGTTAGGCAGCTGGCTGTGAACAGCGCGTAGCGTTGCGCAGTTGGAGGTGAGCCGCCAGCAGTGGTGGATGTGGGGAGAGAGATGGCGGAGGTTTGTAATTTGTCATGAACTGATATATATATTATGACTTGTGATGATATCAAGGTAAATACATTGTTCGTTCTCTATTAATATCTTTCATTTGCTAACTATCCCTATCAGTAGTTAGTGCCTTTAGTAGTTTGAATCTTTTATTTAGCTGGCAGTAGTGGCGCTTGCTGTATTGCAGTAGTGGGAGAAACGAAGATTATTGTGAGGTAAGTGATTTAGTGATTTGTGAAAGGTATAGTTTAATGTTAGTCAGGGCCATTCTTTTGTAGGGAATTTTGAAAGTCAGATTGCGTTGCGCTAACAAAATATTGTGTGGCAGGTTAAGCACAGTCGTGTATAATTGTTCAAAAGGGGAAGTCTCGTGTATAAATTGTTCAAAGGGTACGTTTCATATGTCGACCCTTAGCCTAGGATACCTCACTGGAATCTTCTGATTTTTCTTGTAGTTTGTGTATTTAGTGTAGCTTTTGTTTATTGCTAGCGCGTAATTGTAGAGAGAATCTCCTTTGTAGTTGTAGCCTTTCATTGTTGTACAGTAAAACAGTTGTGGCATGCATGTAGATTTGCACCAAGTATTTCGCAGCTGCAATTAACTAGACATTATTTCCATTGCTACGTTATTTTATTTTGCTCTTCAAATTGTGTTTTTCTGTGTTGTCGTGTGAAATACTGTGACAATAATGGCGTGTGAAAAACGTAATACTAGGCTCCAAAGTAAACTGAGAAATGACAGTGAAAATGAAAGCAGTGTGTTAGCGCCACCGAGTAATGAATTAACTGATGTTCAAATTGGTAATTTGGTAATTGTGCATAGGGAAATGGAGCGGGCTGCAAACAATGGTGTAGACAGTGAAACAGGTAGTGAACAGGGAAGCATTATCGATCGATCGGTCGGCAACAGCTCGCCTCAGGAATCCGAAATGACAGGATACAATTTCGCAAATACTGTAGATTCAGATTTTGGGTCATCACCGTTTTCTCAAATAAGTCAAGACACATTTTCTGCTTGTCAAAATGTGAATGTTGTCGGTGCAAATGCACTGCCTAAAAGCGTAGAGAAACAGATTCCAGACACTAATACATTATTATTGCAATTAATGCAACAAATGGAACAAAATCAGAGACAAACACAGCAACAGTTAGACACAGTGGAACAAAATCTCAAAAAGTTAGACACAGTGGAACAAAATCTCAAAAAGTTAGACACAATGGAACAAAATCTTCAAAAGTTAGACACCACACTTGAACAAACACGTGAAGATTTAACTAGTGAGTTACATAACATTGAATCGAAATGTCAAAAAGTCTGTAATGACGTAAAATCACAAATTTGTGAGCATTTCCAACCTATTTTTTCGCGGCATGAAAATGCATTACAGAATCATGAAGCAGCCATAAAAGAACTGCAAACTATTTTTCATGAAAATCACAACACCTTGCAAACTAAAATTGACTCAGTTGCATCTACCGATTCGGTTACGCAACTTGCAAAAACTCAGGAAAACTTAAAGGTCACAGTAGACACGATTGCAACACAAATGGACACTCTGAAACTTGGTTCAGAAAAACATACAGAGGAAATGATTTCACTATCGGATAAAGTAGCCGAACTTTCAGATCAGTTCACTAACTTATCTACAAAGGTAGATGATGATCTGAATGACACAACACCTGTAGCCTTCACTGACACAGAAGAGTATGAACAAATTAGAAAATTCAAACAAAATCAAAATCAAATCAATACACAGTACAAAAGAGAAATCCGGGAAGTGCAAGATCAGTTGGCACAAGTAGTACAAGAATTACGTATTTTAGAGGACACTCGCGCCCCAATACGGGAAGAGGGACATACAAATACGGAACAGACACAAAATAACAACACAGGGCACTTCGGAAATTGTGAAAGAAATTGGCAAGGCGCATTGGATTTTGAGATGGAACCGCCGAAACGAAGTAACAATGACCGACATGCAACTCGCCGACATGACGATTTTGACTATAAGCTGTTCATTACTACACGTAAATTCAAAACATTTAAGAATTCTGGCAACGACATTCATCCACAAGCATGGCTCCATCAATTCTCTCATTGTTTTCCTCCCAACTGGTCGTTAGAACACAGATTAGAATTTATGTGTGGCTACTTGGAGAATGAACCAGCTGTAAGAATGCGATCGGTAATTCACGATTGCCACAGTGAAGGAGAGTTTTACCATGCCTTCCTCTCAGCATATTGGTCTCAAGCCACACAAGACCGTGTAAAACATAGCATCATAATGATGAAACGTTTCGAACAATCTGAATTTTCCAGTCTTATGAAATATTTTGAAGACATGTTGCATAAGAATCAGTATCTTTCAAACCCATACAGCCCCTCAGAACTTATCCGCATTTGCTTACTCAAATTGCCTGAACATTTACGACATATTATTTTAGCAGGACGTTGCAAAGATGACATTGAAGCATTTCAGGGTCTGTTACAAGAATTGGAAATTGACACTGACAATCGGGGTACGCGGAAACAGGAGCACAACAATTACAGATCACATCAGTCGCAATTCCGCGATGAAAGAAATAATAACTGGACGCGACAAGGCTATTCTCACAACACAAATCGTGACCGAAATAGACACTACCCGTATTACAACCGTTGGCAGAGTAGTAATAATTACAGGGAAAGATCACCTCTCCGCGGTAGTGACTATCACAGAGACAATCAGAGAAACAGACAATTTGGGAACCAAAATAATTATTATCAAGGGAGACAGAATAACTTTAGACGCAACGGTCCAACGCGCAGTTACGATTCAAGGATAAATTCTCCACCACGTGACCGACACGAAAGAAACTGTGTAAACTACCGACAAAACGACAGACCTGAATTCCATCAGAACTGGCGAGCTTTAAGCAGAGCTGGGCCCTCTCGGCAAGGTGAATTTGTGGAAGTTAGGCCTCCTAATCCCAATAACGACGCGCGCCAACAAAGAGGCAGACAATGACTCGCGCCGCAGGCAGCCACCTGCGCCGGCTGGCTCAGGAAAAAATAACATAGACGCTAACCTTGAGCAAAATTCCAGTATTCTTTACCGACGAATACCGCATGATAATTGCGTTGAAGTTGAAACTCTGCGTACTAGGAAGAGTAAAGGTTTACACCACATTTCACATGTAAAACCATTTATTGAAAGATAATCTGCTTTTTAACTTTGTCTTTGTCATATAACTTTTCACTTCACATTTTTAGTATGCTTTGTCAGACTTAAGAAACTGTTAACATGCAACAATGTTTGAAGTTAAATATCCAGTCTAGAACCTAGGGAACATTTTTAAAACAGAAATTACGAATGCATTGTTATAGTGAACAGACGTCACAGTGTTATTGTGTGTGTACATTCTTGCTTGTTTGTTGCACGATTACGTAACGACTATAAGGCTCACATACTTAGAACATTTACCAGTACTGCTAATGAGATTTTAATGCAACATTTTGGTTTATTTGAAAATACATTCTGAATTTTAAAGTGCTTTCTGTGAGATACCAGACGACACAGTAGTTAGTTTATGTGACAGCTACACGATTTTATCACGACGCTACTAATGAGTGACAATTTACAATGTTGCTTTTGCGGTGTATCTGTTTTATATCTGCACAGTTTTCTAAATTCTTCTGGAAAGAAAAACATGTTTTAGTAGTAACTTTTGTGGTACAGCAACAATGAGACAGCCTTTTTCGTGGCGCAACATTACGTTACTGTACAGTACTTTCTTCATCACAACAATAAGCGTAATAACTACGATATCTATACACAAAGCATTTTACTTTTGTTTATCATGAGGTAAGTACATTGCCTTTAGCAGAACTTTGCTTACAGAGGACGATAACTACGACACTTCCACACAGATTATGTTGCAACAAGACGCACATTTAGCGCTACAGGACACGCATTTGAGTGATTAATCTTATACTTAAAACACTTATTTTCAAAGATTTTTTGAATTACAAAGAAAGTTTTCCGTGATATATTTCATTCCATTGGTGTAATCTGTAACACCTGAGGGTATAATTACATTTATCCTCAGGGGGGTACACGCTTACTTTGTGTACCATGTGTTTGGCAACCACAAGGAACCCTAGCTAATATGGTATTTGCTTATACAACTTTACACATCGGTACCATATTTCTCTAACACACAAATTACACAGCTATCTGATCATGTAACTGAGAGATAAACTTTTTTATTACATCAGTGACAGATGTTTACGCAATTACACAGTTGGCTAACTTCACACTTATGAAATTGTATTTTGTCTGTACTTTGTGAAATGCTCATATTTTTTCGGAACCATTGTGATACTATGAGAGCTTTGAATGATGTATTTGGTATGGATTCATGATTTTTAAAGTACGTTTGAGGCAGATGACACTTTTGACATGAGCAGAGAATTTTTTTAATTATTGGAGGAAGCTACGACGATTTTGAGATTTGACTGAGGTGTTATGAGGTTATTTTTACGACGACGATGTGTATTATGCTGCTGAGGTATGTTTATGATTAATAGGCTGAGGCTATACGAGTTATTTGAATATGCTTCGTATTTATAATGACGAAATATTGACGAGTGTCGATGGATACGTATATGTGTAATAAGGTAAGGAGTAATGAATAGTGGGTAGGGACTCTTGACTTGTGAAACAGGATGTTGGAAACCAAGAAACGTACTTTAAGAGTTATGAAATGTGTGACTGTATCACAATGCTGACGAATATTTTTTTTGGACACTTATATTTATAGGATTTTGTTTCTACAGATTTGCAACGCTAATTCTTGACCTGTGAAATATTTTTATGTGAGACTACCACGGTAGCAGAATCTCCTGTCGTAAATATTTCCGTACGAAAGTTAAGTGACCACCTGCACGTAATGCGTCGCGGGCACCCAGCTGTGTCAGACGCCTGGAGAAAAAGCCATTATTGCGAGCCCTTTTCAGCGGCACAGGTAGCACAAAAAAAAGGGGAGGCCATTATCCTTGGAAATATTCTTACATCTGCACACCTGATTATGACAAGTGTCTTTCTATGAGAGTTGAGAGCTACTGACTTACGAAATGCCACATGACTATTGAATGATGTTTTTATGCTTTGGTTTGCGTAATTGCTTATTTCACTTGATATCTGGTTTCCAGCTGTGTTGCAGCATTGCTTTTATAAAATGAAATGCATTTGCTAATGTGAACACTTTCTGTCAACAGATCTATTAAATAATTATTTTATGATCCACATTCTTTAAAAAAGGAGCACTTGGAAAGGAAAGAACAATAAGAAGGAACTAGTAACTGCATTCATAATTTTCTTTTCAAGTAATTGGTAACTTTTTGGTAGAGTAACTTCTTGTGGTACACCACTTTAATTACCTGGATATTAAGATGTGAATATACATTTCCCTTATCTGTGTTGTTGTCTTTAGTGTACTATTTTTTCTGCTTGTGCGTTTGTCATGTTTAGATATAAGTTATTACATTTGCTGCTGCTAGCTTTGCCAATCTGTATTTTTTGTCATTGCTGTTTGTGTTACTTATTTTGTGCTGCTGCATTGCCTCGTCCCTTAGTTTAGCATCTGAGCTCAGTAGATTTAAGTTAGCTTAAGAGGGGGTAGACTATATAAGAAACTGACTATGGACAATATGAAAAAGATTTGGGCCACAATGAGTATTGTACACTGAGAAATAATTATATTGAAAGAAATATGAATAGAATACAGAAAGCATGCTTAGATAGAATTTTTTGGTGGAAACAAAGGATGAAATAAGAGGAAAGATATATGAAGTTTTGGGTTGGACTGCAGTACCAAATGTTACACTGAAAACGAACCCTGTCCTTTCCTATTGGTGTTATCCCACTATGTGTGTGTGTACCCTTGTGTCTTTGTTTTCTTCCTGTCTCTGTGTAGTTTCATAGAATTTCTTCTTCTTTTAATATTAAGCTACATTCACTATGATGAGGAATACTGTTATCCTCAAATATAATTGGCATTAATAATATGTTATTTACTTTGTAAAGATGTTAGACTATTCATTCTGTTTAAATGCTCATGTGTAAAGTTGATGTTTCAAAAGTTATTCTGATCTTTTATGTATTTACTAATGTCATAATTCCTGTAACACTGATGTATATGTTATTTCGATTCTTTTGTAAAGCCCATATTACTACAAATGTTATCTGTATTGTTATGTTTTTAATGATGTATTGTATACCTTTGTTATTGTATTCTCATGTTATAAAATTGTAATTGTTACCAGTTCTTCAAATTAAGTAACATTTCACTGCACACGTTTCTGTTGGTCATAGTACATGGACAATATGTGAGAAGTAGGGACTGATAGTGTTTGCACGTGTGTTAATAATTCAGCAAGGGACTGGATAACAGCATTGCTGGTTCTAAGGACAATTCCAAAAACGTTGTGAGTGCACAAGTGGTGGTTTATGGACTTGCTATATTCTCTGCAAGACTCTTCGATGGTGATTGTGCACCTGCACATTTGCAACAGATGGCTGCTGGCCGTCTCTACAAGGACTACAGTGGGTCTACATCTTTGGTGGCCCACCAATACCGTAATCTCTACCAGGACTACAGTGTGTCTGCTCTGTGATGACCTACCTACCAATATTCATCAAAACTTCGACTGACTCTGCTGTGGGTTTGCTCTGTTGTGGACCAATACTTGTCTGCATTGTCGAGAGTCAGCACTGTCTTTCCATTGGAAGGACAACACTACTTCTTCAAGACAGCATGGAAATCCACTACTTCTGTGTGCATTTTCTTTTACTGCTCAGACTTTGAGAAAAACACTGCTATTCTCCTGTTATGTATGATTAGGACTGTCTTTATGGACTGTGAGAAATTTTTAGCTTTTGACCAACAATGTATCAATAAGTGTGTGCATTTTATATCTTTGTTACTGTAATTGTGAAAAATTTTTGTCAAATCTGTATTGGCCAGTGCCCAACACCATTTGTAAAAATTTTTGTGGGGAGCATGGGGGCTATGTAAGTAGGCTGTTTATGTTTTCTCTATGTAAGTAGGCTGTTTATGTTTTCTCCATGTAAGTAGGCTGTTTAGGTTTTTTATTAGTAACGCCACCTCTATATGAAAATCACTGGCTGTGCTGTGTGCAGTCTGTGGCTGCTTTGCATTGTTGTAATACTCGCCATTGTAGTGTTAGGCAGCTGGCTGTGAACAGCGCGTAGCGTTGCGCAGTTGGAGGTGAGCCGCCAGCAGTGGTGGATGTGGGGAGAGAGATGGCGGAGGTTTGTAATTTGTCATGAACTGATATATATATTATGACTTGTGATGATATCAAGGTAAATACATTGTTCGTTCTCTATTAATATCTTTCATTTGCTAACTATCCCTATCAGTAGTTAGTGCCTTTAGTAGTTTGAATCTTTTATTTAGCTGGCAGTAGTGGCGCTTGCTGTATTGCAGTAGTGGGAGAAACGAAGATTATTGTGAGGTAAGTGATTTAGTGATTTGTGAAAGGTATAGTTTAATGTTAGTCAGGGCCATTCTTTTGTAGGGAATTTTGAAAGTCAGATTGCGTTGCGCTAACAAAATATTGTGTGGCAGGTTAAGCACAGTCGTGTATAATTGTTCAAAGGGGACGTTTCAATGGTTTCCCATGTGCATTCGACATGCTACCTCAAGTGTCCAGTACAGGATGTACGACCATACGGAGTGTTAGCTTCAATACTTTTTCATGAAACTAAGTGCTGCTATGAACTGCAGTGGTCATATGTTGTCGGTAATAAGAGGCGGACAAAAATCTGGTGTTTATACACTTTGCACACCTTCACATTCTTCCCCTTTCAGGTGCGGGGTTCATTATTCCTAGATGCCTTATCATTATTCGTGTCAACCAACCTTTATTTTGTTAAGTGTGGCCCATTAAAACATTCTGTACCCTTTTCATTCGCATGCCTCTCACTTCCCTATCTCTATTTGATATATTATTTTATGACAAACGCCTATAGCATCACATTTCACATTCGTTATTAGACACAATTATGGTCTGCTAACTTAATATACCATCTGTTTAACAAAGCTAAGTCAGTTGCCTAAAGTTTCCTTCTGTTAGATATATGGCATCCTAGCTGAATAAGCAATAGTAAAACCAAACCATCTACAGGGCCATGCTGTTAGGCTCGTCAAGAAGAGAAAGGCAGCCGAAGAAATACCACCGTCTGATGACCGCGAGCGCAAACAAACTGAACAGTGCCGCCGTCGCCGCAAGAGACGTGAGAATAAACTGGTCGCCGCGCCGCAGGAGGGCCCTCCTGGGGTAAGTCAGCGACATTACTGCCGTGGAGAGCAGACAGGGAGAGGCGGACAGACAGGTTGAGAGCTGAGAAACAACAGGTAATTCTTAAACTACACTCATTGCAGGATCAGCCACTCTGCCAGATCATGTCTATCTAGAATTTCTAATGCTCCAGAGATGCCTCCTCGACTATAAATTCCGGAAGGATAGTTTAAGGGATTCACTTTATTACAGTCAAATGAAAGACTGATTACAAGATAATGATGTAAATATTGGGTCGTACGGATAGTTATTGTGGGACAGTAAGGCCCGGTGTGAAATATCCACGGGTTACGATTATAACACTTGTGTGAAACACAGCAGCTTCAAACAGCTTCATGAGCACAAATTATAGATCTGCAGCTGTGCAAGTCACAACTGGCCAATGACTACTGCCAGTCGGAGACACATCCGTCCATCAGTATCGCCGCAGATTTGAGGTAATGGTTTAAGACTAGTGAACGGCATCTAGTGTCGATGAATTCATTATAGATGTAGTTCGGAGTGTGGAATGACTGGGAACGAAACCGTTTGACTCATTTTAAACGCCGGTATGCCGATAACCGTTTTATGTGATTTATGTATACACGGAGAACCGCAATTCGATTGGCCGACGTGAATTTAACTGATCACAAATAATGGCGCCAGGACCTATCACATCAAAGAGAAAACCGCCTTGTACGTAAACATACAGGTATAAGTGATATTAGACCAGACTGTTAACGGTACTGAACACTTCAGTAGGACACCCTCGTATGAAACCACAAGCTGAATATCAATAACGCCCCATATACCATCAGTTGCACTTGTGAGACAGTAGGGAACCAATAAAGCACTCGAAATCAATTACAACAGTTCGGCGATTTATGCCTGCAAGAAAGTGATGACTCATCTAACGTACATGGTAGAAGCGAAGTGACTACCTTAACATAGCAGAAAACTTGGTAACAATTAGTCGAAGTTAATCAGACTTCCAATAGATTCCAACTGTATTAATGAAATCCTCTGTGACTGACGCAAATGGCATACCGAGAACAACTTAACTTTCTTAAAACAGACCTGACACATGAAGAGCATCAGTGCAGACTTTTCTGGTTTATTATAATTACATCAACAATTATTCACGTGATGAGATAAGCGTGAGTTTGCAACTAATTAACATAGCCAGACTATTTGTGTGAAATAGTAGTAATAACAGCACACACGACGTCAATGGCACAACTCGCAAAAATGAGTTACATCATTATCTTGTAACCAGTCTATCATTTGACTGTAATAAAGTGAATCCCTTAAACTATCCTTCCGGAATTTATAGTCGAGGAGGCATCTCTGGAGCATCAGAAATTCTCGATAGACATGATCTGGCAGAGTGGCTGATCCTGCAATGAGTGTAGTTTAAGAATTACCTGTTGTTTCTCAGCTCTCAACCTGTCTGTCCGCCTCTCCCTGTCTGCTCACTGGAGCGAATCAGAGATTGCCCAGGAGCCTTGGTCCAGGTTCTGATAGGATTACTCCGAAGACGAAACCAGATGTATCCCATCTGTATGTCTGCGATCAACTTAATAACTGAAGTTTTAGCACGTAAAGATATTAATTAAGAGCAAGGACAATGCCCACAGATATGAAGGGCTCTAATATGACAGGTGATGATAAAATTGTGCTGCGTTAATACTCTTAAAGCAGATATAGGGGCTCTGATACTATACAGGAACATCGCGAAAATCTATTACGTGCCACTAAATCCTTTCTGTATAAAGAGTAATGTTTTATCAGGGCAACTGGCATATAGATAATTAATAACTCCACGTGATTCACTTTTAATTGAAAGTAACACTTTTCTTTGGCACAAGATTCTGCATAATAATGTAAAAATAAATTAGATTTTCGTTAGGAAGCTCCCTTTGTGAGGTTACGACGAAGCCATCGACATACCTCTCTGGAAGTCAGAAGTATCTGTATCGGGTGACCTTACCGATTAACAAATTGCTTCCTATAGGAACACAGGCGTTTAGTTAAAGGTATTGGGCAAGGCCAAAATTTATAAATTGAATTCATTTAACAAATTTTGGTCCCATCGGCGTTATATGAATATAAATAGGGGTTTAATGATACTACTGAATGAAACAGTGGTCACTATAGGGCTTTATATATTACACTTCGCTACAGACGTCATGTTAAACATAAGTGCACACGAACAGAAAACTATTATGATCATTAAATACACTACTGGCCATTAAAATTGCTACACCACGAAGATGACGTGCTACAGACGCGAAATTTAACCGTCAGGAAGAAGATGCTGTGATATGGAAATGATTAACTTTTCAGAGCATTCACACAAGGTTGGCGCCTGTGGCGACACCTACAACCTGCTGACATGAGGAAAGTCTCCAACCGATTTCTCATACACAAACAGCAGTTGACCGGCGTTTCCTGGTGAAACGTTGTTGTGATGCCTCGTGTAAGGAGGAGAAATGCGTACCATCACGTTTCCGACTTTGATAAAGATCGGATTGTAGTCTATCGCGATTGCGGTTTATCATATCGCGACATTGCTGCTCGCGTTGGTCGAGATCCAATGACTGTTAGCAGAATATGGAATCGGTGGGTTCAGGAGGGTAATACGGAACGCAGTGCTGGATACCAACGGCCTCGTATCACTAGCAGTCGAGATGACAGGCATCTTATTCGCATGGTTGTAACGGATCGTGCAGCCACGTCTCGATCCCTGAGTCAACAGATGGGGACGTTTGCAAGACAACAACCATCTGCAGGAACAGTTCGACGACGTTTGCAGCAGCATGGACTATCGGCTCGGAGACCATGGCTGCGGTTACCCTTGACGGTGCATCACAGACAGGAGCGCCTGCGATAATGTACTCAACGACGAACCTGGATGCACGAATGGCCAAACGCCATTTTTTCGGATGAATTCATGTTCTGTTTAGAGCATCATGATGGTCACATCCATGTTTGGCGACACCGCGGTGAACGAACATTGGAACCGTGTATTCGTCATCGCCATACTGGCGTTTCACCCGGCGTGATGGTAGGGTATGCCATTGGTTACAAGTCTCGGTGACCACTTGTTCGCAGTGACGGCACTTTGAACAGTGGACGTTACATTTCAGATGTGTTACGATCCTTGGCTCTACCCTTCATTCGATCCCTGAGAAACCCTACATTTCAGCAGCATAATGCACGACCACATGTTGCAGGTCCTGTACGGGCCTTTCTGGATACAGAAAATGTTCGACTGCTGCCCTGGCCAGCACATTCTCCAGATCTGTCAAAATTGAAAACGTCTGGTCAATGGTGGCCGAGCAACTGGCTCGTCACAATATGCCAATGACTACTCTTGATGATCTGTCGTATCGTCTTGAAGCTGCATGGGCAGCTGTACCTGTACATGCCATCCAAGCTCTGCTTGACTCAGTGCCCAGGCGTATCGAGGTCATTATTACGGCCAGAGGTGGTTGTAGCGCAGTTAATAGCAAGTCAAACAACCAGTAGCGTAAAATACTCTAGCCTAGCGGAATCATAAAAAAACGGGACTTTTGAGCGTCCCCAAAAAAACTTTCTGGACAGCGGGACATTTTGGTAAAAATCGAGACTGTCTCGGGAAAAACGGGGCGAATGGACACCCTATTATATACAAATAAGTACAAGTAGGCAATCCTCTTAGTGGAGCAGAGCACTTCTGCGTGCTACGCAAGAGTCAGTGGATATGAAACCAGCAGCTGGGAATACTTGACGCCAGGAATACCACCAAAGAACACGTGAAACGGTAGAGGACGGGTAATGCAGTCATTACAATTACAACACTTCAACGATTGTTGCCCTCAAGAAGGTTATTATATCCCATCTAACACGCATGTTTGAAATGGTATAATTACTACATCTAGTACGTTCGCTTGATAACGGTACTTTGGTATGATCTCTTGAAACAATTGAGTAGGATATATTCGGCCTCATAAACATTCCATCTGTGTAAATAAATGATCGTCTCACCTAAAGAACATAGTCATCTCTCTTCCAACACTTCTCACACAATGAGAGCACTGTTCGATGCAATTTCGTGGGGATTGCTCTGTTACGACACTTCTTCGAACACTGAAACAAACGTGATCTTGTAAAAGGGTTGTCAGTCCATACTATCAATATGACTTGATAAGAAGTGCAGTGGCCGAGGTTATGAGAAAGTATTACTGTCTCTCATTGAGGCGAATAATAGGTTTCCCACGTATATCCATGCAGGTTCTGCTAGAGATACTATGCCCACATTAGTTTTCAACACCATGATACTTAGTTTTTGGAACCAAAAAGATAATTAACAGGGTATTACCACATCCTTAATGGATGTTAGTCTATAAAGTGGACTACTGAGGTCGGTGACATGGAGTGCCTGGCAGTAGGTGGCAGCACAATGCACCTAATATGGAAAATGTATGTTTCTGTGGGTGTCCGGATGCTTCTGACCACACAGTCTAGGTGCATTTCTCTCCTCACATTTAGCACAGGCTAATTACTCAAACATGTACCCATCTCCGAACATTTAAAGCGTCTTGCCACTAATTGTTCCACTTTCAAAACTTATCATGATCTCCTTCTTCTTCTTTGGTCTTTAACTATCAGGTTGGCTATCAGCAGCTTGCCAAGCATTTCCGTCTCCGGCCTTTGTCTTGAGTGCAGTATAGGTGGTGGAACTTGTGTCGTCCATGATACAGTTGATGTATACAAGACTAGCTTTGTCTTTTGTGTTCTTCCTTTCTGCTGTCCTTTCAGCAACACCTTTAATGAAACCATAATATCTCAGCATATGGCTGACACATGTGGCGTTCAATAAGCTTTAGGAGACATAGCTGCACATTATCTACCCTGCAGTGCTTCAGTTCACTTACTACGTTCTTTTCACAGAAAATCTTGAGACTGCTACGATAGAACCACATCTCGAAGGCTATCAGTGAGGTATGATCAGTATTCAGAGACGCGACAGGAACGGTCATTTGAAGCAAAAGAGACTAGTAACCATGAACTCTACTCGTAGCTTAAGATCTGTAAGCACATGTTTTGTGGAAGAGATGTGTTCCACAACAATGAATCAGCACAAGAGCCCAAAGTCTGAAAGTGAGCACTTTACAGCCCATATTTACAGGAAATTTTTTTCGTGATTAGGGCCATACTTACGCCCCTCAAAATATAGAAGGCCAAGAGATTTTGTTACACTATCGAAGAAGTAGTGCTCATTGCTGCATTTTAGAACCCATGTTTAGTAGACGGTTAAGCTTCGAATGATCGTTCCTGTCATACACTTGAATACTGACAATTCCTCCTACGACACTCTGCTGCATTCTTGGCTCTTGCTTAGTCTTGTCTCAGGTATTAGCCGTAACCCGAGTACTGTTTCCCGTGTGCCTAAAGCTGCTCTAAAGCGAAATTGATATTCCGTATCTTGTACACCTGTCCTTTCTTCAGTCCGAGTTACAATGATATAGGTCAAGATCTGAGTGGTTTGTGTTATTAAATTGAGGGTGCAATATTGTTCACATTTGTTTGCAGATACATTCTTTTGTGTTGGCGCTGTAACTATTCTTCGAAGTCTGTTCGGTGTTCCCTGGTTTCGTATGTAATTTGTATGAAATAGAACAGTTCCTCATGTAGCTGTTGTTAAGCAGCCTTGACGAGTTCTGCTGGTTTATCACCATCTTCAGCGGCTTTCCCATGTTTTAGCTGCTTGACCACGAGATAAAACTAATCACGTGGGGAACAAACTCCCTCCTCTTCCGGACTGCTTGCCTCAGCGTTCTCCAGTTCCTTATCTTGACTATTTCTTGCATACTGCTTTTCAAGGCATTAGTTCCACCATTCTAGTACATCTTTATGATCATAGAACAAGAACCAGATAAGGGCGTAGCAGGTAGCTTGAAATATATTAAAGGGTTACGAAAATATAATCCACTTATTGAAACAGACATAACACGTTCACGTAGTGGCAGAGAGAAAATATCCCGATGTTACACCAAACATCGTGCGCAACATAAAACAAAAAATTACAATAGAAGTATTATCAAATGGCATGACAATAACAGTCTAGAATAATCAGTTACAGAAGATTAGAAAAAGAAAGTGTGCTGAATGTTAGAAGGGTAATGAAGCTATTGAATGTGGACTTATAGGAACTGCTGTTTTATTACTTACAGTGAGTTAATCACTGGTACCAGAATGCACCACGACAGAATTTTTTTCGCGTGAGGGTATATCCATGGAGTCTGGGCCCCTCTTCATCAATGAATAACATCAATACGGCCGTTTTCCCTTGGTTAGTAAGTTCCAGGCAACTGTTAGAAAATCTTCACGTGGTGGTGTTGTTGATGATGCGGTCTCCCGTTTGAAGTATGATGAGATGCAGGTTCCCACGGTAGTCTATACTGTGAGAGGCTCTTCGTTTCTCCATAAGTGCAGCAGCCGACATTCATTTCAATCTGCTTACTGTGTTCAAGTCATCCTCTACCTATACAAATCTTACAACCCTTCCACCTCCTCTCCCCAGTCACCCTCTCGCATCACCATGTTAACAACATAAGATCCTATGTATCCGCACGATGCATACCAGAAACTGATCCCAGCTATCAGCGAATTGTGTGATAAAAGACTTTTTCCTCCATTTCGATTCATTTCCTCCTCGCAAGTTACTCGCTGTGCCCAGTTTATTTTCAGTACTCTCCTGGAGAAATATATCAAAACTATATATTCCATTCTTTCTGAACTGTCTATCTTCATGCGTTCCACTCATGTACATGACTACACTATAGACAAATACCTCGAGAAGACTACCTAGATCTGAAATTTATATTACAGGTTAACTAATTTCTGCTTTTCAGAAACGTCTTTCTTGCTATTGACGTCCTGATGTTTACATGTCCTTTACTTTGCTAATAATCTGTTACTTTTGCCCAAACAACAAAGCTCAGTTTACTCCTCTCACTGTCATTTGTCAATATTTTTCCATCTTCAACTCCTAATTCAATTCTACCGCATTTTACTATCCTACTTTTACTTTTGCTAGTATTCATTGATAATTTATTTTCAAGACATTACTCATTTTGTTCAACTGATAATCAAAGGAAATTGGTGTGTCTTACAGAACTGTAATGTCATGAACTCAACATAAAGTTTTATTTTTTCTCCCTGAGCTTCAATCCCCATACCTAATTTTTGACTACTTTCCGTACTTCTTGCTGAATTGCTAGGTTACAAACGTATCTCACTCCCGTCCTAGCTGCTGTATGTCTGCGAGATCCTGAAACCTTTATAATTGCATTTTGTTTTATGCACAAGTTTTGGACCACATCACTCCCCGTATTTTATCCCAGTGACCCTCAAAAATGGAATTCCTACCGATTTACTTTTGCCTTGCAGCAGTCTGTCTTCAGAGTCCTAAGGTCGGAAATGACTTACTCGTCCCCATACTTCCGCGAAACCTCCGCTACCGATGTCTTCATTAATTCGTATTAGGTTTTTCGTGACTATTCCGTTAACTTTGAAACTTGTGAGCATTTGGTCTGTCTTGGTATGGGATTATTACATTTTTTGAAAGTCTGAGTGTATTTCGCCTGCTTAGGATGTTTTACATATCACGTGGAACACCTTTTTCAGGTTCCCTACCCGTGAACTGAACAATTTTGAAACACTGTAGTGAACGCCAAGAGTGTTTCTTCGAATTGGTTCTTTGCTGCTGTGAGAAACTCTTTTTAGTGTACCATATTTCACTTCGAATCTTCATCCACTTCCATTTTTAAGTTGGTTTACTTTGTAGGACCAATTCATACGTTAAATCCAGCTTTCAGACCTCCGTCCGCTTGCCAGCTAAGCGTTTGATATTTATGCATCTGAATCTCTGTCCTCTAACGGTTTCCATAATTTTCCCATGTATGGTATCTAACTTTCCGATTGTTACACACGCTTCTATTGTTTCACATTTCTTCTGCATCCAGCCTTGTTTTCCCGTTTTCAGATTAGTGCAAAATTTATTATTACGTGTATTTCTTTTTTAATTTTTTTCTTTAAACAGTTAAAAGCAGCAGCTGGTGAATTAGGCAAGAATTATATTGGAAATAATATTTTTGCCCATTTATTTCTCTAGTGCCCTCTCTATTTCATGTGTTCAAGTTTTCCATTCTTCTTGTAATGCAATGCTTCCCATTGCTCAGTGGGTTTTGGACTTACCTCGGACCATTTTTCCAGATTTCAATCTTTATGCAGCTTCTTCAATTTCAATTAGCCGTTTATATCCAACAAAGTATGGATATAGGCCATAACTGCTCCTGGAAAGAAAAACGAGTTTAAAATCTGCTTTTCAAATCTCTATATTGTTAATGAACAATCTGAGAGGCTTTTAAAAGATAGGGAATTCTGCGTCATTTGCGAATCCTCAAACCACATAACGCTTGTAACTGAGACAGTTCTTCGTCGGGTGGTAGTATCATTTTCTGAGTCTATACTAGCACTACTGAAGTCGAAAAGGCCGACATACATAAAATTTGTATCCCGTACTTCAGTTGACGTATACAGGTCAACTGAAGTACCGGATACTGGTGCTAGCTAGACGAAAACAGCGACATGTGTAACATTGATGTGATTTACCCATATTGGTCAGCTGAAGTACAGAATACACATGTTATAGTTGTCGTTATTTACATTCGCTAATACTAATTAGTATCATATTCTTCAGTTGACCTATATAGCTCAACTGAAGAATGGGATACAATTTTGGCTGCTATTGGTTTTCTTGACGTCGATAGCAAAACTGTGGTAAATTTCAGTGGATGCTATTAGTATCGAAACCAAAAAAAATTGTATACCATGCATCATTTGACCTACATCGGTCAACAGGTAGCAAATTTTCCGTACGTAGATTTCCCCTATATAGGTCAACTGAAGAATGGGATGCAAGTATCATGTATGCTTCGATGGTAATACTATCTACGTAAGAACATAATGTTAGTAGTAGCAGAGACGAAAGAAACAACACCTTCAAAATTTGTATTCCGTACTTCACTTGACCTATACAGTTCAACTGAAGAATAGGATACCAATGCTAACGAAAACGAAGAAATCGACCTTCGTTAAATTCGTCTCCCATACTGCAATTAACCTATACATATCGACTGAATTTCGAGATACAACTCATATATATGTCAGCTACTTCTATCCATTTTTTCCTTTATTGTTTACAGAAGTACGAGGACTCAAACAAGCGATATCCTTAACATTATGGTCGAAATATTACTCGACGTTATATATGTCTACCACCTGTTTTTCTCTCCTGCATTCCTTAGTTTATGAACACTTGTCTCAGCTTTACATCTGTGTAGTATATCATCTATGGAAATTTCTGACGTCATTGGTCAGAGTGGACGGGTTGCATCCCGTTCTCCAGTTGGCCTGAGACTTTTTAGTTACAGACATGCTGCCAGTATGAGAATCTTAGCGATACATTATTGTGAAGTCGGTGATAATGGAAGACCCTCTTTCCCATACCATACATAAGTTATCAGCTTCTAATGCCTGTACAGTAATAATATTCCAACATCTTACTTACTACCTGTTAAACATTATCACTACTATTCAAATTCTGAATTTCTTTTGACTCTGAAGTAAAACACTGATGCTCCATACAAACCGCAATTTCTGAAAACTCTTACCAATTACTATTATTTCATAATGTAAGTGCTAGTGTATAATGTTGTTTCTCGTTTAACCAAGCACCTAACACTATCTTGGTTGCCTAGGTGGACGGTGCCAAGATGGATCAAGAGGAGGAGAGAGTAGCTGAGTGTCTCGTGGATGCTGTCAAGATGGAACAAACCTGTCAAGATTTAGGGCAGGAGGAACAAGAGAGTCTCATGGGTGCTGCCAAGATGAGTGAAGCACGTGGAGAGATTGAGGAAGGGGCAGATGATGGTCTCGTGGGTGCTGCTGAGACTGACCCAGTGTGTGGAGATGAGGAGGAAGCGGCAGCTGAGAGTCTCGTGAATGATGCCAGGATAGAAGAAGCCCATCAAGATTTACAGGAGGAGGCAGCTGAGAGTGTCATGGGTGCTGCCAAGATGGGTGAAGCTTGTGGAGACATTGAGGAAGGGGAAGATGAGGGTCTCGGGTATGCTGCTGAGATTGGCGCAGCATGTGGAGGAGGAAGAGGCATCTAAGGGCCTCGTAAATGCTGTCATGATCGAACAAGCCTGTAGAGATTTAGAGGAGGAGTCAGCCGAGGGTCTCATGGGTGCTGCCAAGATGGGCGAAGCATGTAGTGACACTGAGGAAAGGGCAAATGAGGGTGTCGTGGACGTTTCTGATATTGACCCAACATGTGGAGATGAGGAGGAAGAGGAAGCTAAGGGCCTCGTGAATGCTGCTAGGATGGAAGAAGCGCTTCAAGATTTAGAGGAGGAGGCAGCTGAAAATCTCATGGGTGCTGCCAAGATGTGTGAAGCATTTGCAGAGACTGAGGAAGGCGCAGATGAGGGTGTCGTGGACATTTCTGATATTGACCCGGCATGTGGAGATGAGGAGGAAGGGGCAGCTGAGAGTGTAGTGAATGCTACTAGGATGGAAGAAGCCCATCAAGATTTAGAGCAGGAGGCAGCTGAAAGTTTTTATGAGTGCTGCCAAGGTGGGTCAAGCGTGTGGTGAAATTGAGGAAGGGGCAGATGAGGGTGTCATGGATACTATTGAGATTGCCCCAGCATGTGGAGATGTGGAGGAAAGGGCAGCTAAGGGTCCCGTGAATGCTGCCAGGATGGAACAAGCCCATCAAAACGTAGCGGAGGAGGCAGCTGCGAGTCTCATGGGTGCTGCCCAGATGGATGCAAACTGTGAAGATGAGGAGGAGTGGTCAGCTGAGGCTTTCGTGAATGTTGCTAAGACGGAACAAGCCCCTAGAGGTTTAGAGGAGGATGCAGCCGAGAGTCTCATCGGTGCTGCCAAGATGGATGAAGTCCATGTAGTGGTGGAGGGGGCAACTGAGAGACCCTGTAACCAACCCTTGAGTGCCGCTTGCACCCACTGAAAAAATGTTCGTTTGTTCTTTTAAGTTCTTGTTTGTGTTCAGATTTTGTTCTGTTTGTTTTTGGTTTCGTTTGTCGTTCTGAGTTTAGCTTTTTGCTGTGTTCATTTAATGTTGTTTGTGTTTATTCATTTTTCAATTTTCATTAACAATCCTTGGTTTACTTAAAACAAAAAAATAAATTTTACATATTTGACTAACTGTTGTCTGGTTTTTTAGTGTACATCTGCAACAATAATAGTTGCCGAACTGAAAGTACGTTTCATTTTCAGTTTATTCTGTAGGTCACTCTCTCTCTCTGTCGTTTCAATGAAATCAACAAAAGACTAAACCAAGGGTTTAGGCTAAGGCATTTATGAAGCTCATTTCAGTGACACTGAAAGGTCTGTGATATACACACGATAATAGTCATCAGTAAGAGCTACATTCGCTTCTGTATTGCAAACATCACATAATGCCGATTTACGTAGTATGATTTTATAGTTGTTGCAGATGGTTAGGTAACCAGCCGTAATATCGTTTGTCCGATGTCTCTGAAGACTCTGGGTAGGATCATGGCCTGGACAATTCTCCGCACTTGTGACCAATTTCTGTGAGTGTATTTCATGGCTGCAACACGTGTGGGAGAATACTGCAGAGACTTCTGTAATCAGTTCTCCCCTATGTAGCTAACTTCTTTTTCGTAGAAGCGTATATCCGTCAATCTGAGAGTTGACAGATTTGCTACATTTTGTTTGTGATCCTCCCTGCTTCTCCACTGAGTTTCTTTGTAGCTTGTTTAAAAATACTGTCATGACATGCCGGAATATACAAACTGTAGTCGAGCTGCCATAGTCTCATTATTTTCTGGTATGATTATGCGCTAATGATACATGCGCAATAATTGGGTTGTTTCAGTTTTCCTCTCGTTTTAACTCGGGGAAATCCCTGGAGAGGAGAAATAGAGTAGGAGTGGTGCTGTGGGGACAAGTCCAAATTAGAGCACGTGTCCTTCTCTGACCAGCTTCTCATCTGCGTAGCACGGTAATATGATACGCTATAACGTGAAATAAATGTATCGTATGCCACTCAACTTAATTATGCCACTTATTCCTATCCTCAATGACTATTCTTGCACTATGTGCTAATCAGTAGTATGTCAAAGGACCCAATTACTTACGGCTAATGGGCTATGAAAGTGTGTGAGAAGCAGAGATTTTTTCCGTGTGCTACACCAACGTGTATTATTTGAAAGCAAGTGTGTGGTGGGAAAACAAAGCATACAACTTCGTAAGTACACACAGTAGGTGCAGGCCGTGGTGTACCACCTCAGTATGCTAAATGGTCTCATTATTATTTAGTTTAGTGCAATAGATATGGAAGGGAAGTGTCCTCAGTAACTAATTGGTCGGGTTTATAGCTGGGCCGTAATACAACCACTTTAAAAGTCTTAAGAAATCAATTGGGGTAGCATACGCAAACCAGAAATTGTGGGCAATCAGAACGGAAGACTGAATATGCGGGACGCTTGCAAAGCTTAGCCGGCGAGAAGCAAAAATTACAGATATCACAGGCTAGGCTTGAAGACAATGTCCAAACTTTAACCACCCGCGTGGATAATGTGGAGATAGATGCACGGAGAAGTATTGATGCATATTTGGAAGTGCAAGCTCAAAAAGTCGAAAAAGAATTTAATGAATGGCTAGAAGTAAAGGATCGCGAGATATCTGCGAAGATTGAAAGCGAAGTAAAAACAGCTGTAGAACAAGCGACTGCGGCCGCGAGTGTAAATACTAACGCTAGCGCTGCCGCACTACACGCCGAATTAACACAGATCAAAGCCCGTGTGACAGCGGAGTTGCCGAATTGGCAACAGGAGGTCGCGCGGAGACTGTCTGCGTTGGAAAGCAATGTAAACAGTGGCGGACAGATAATGAATCCGACTCCGCCTACTGATTACTATAATAACGCTGACGGTAGGCAGGGTGCGAGTGCGCAACCGCAACCTAATGGGAATTACGGGCACGAACAATATGCGATACCGTGTGTTATATCCTAGCCAGTAATGCCACCTGAGCCCGCTGCCAAAAGGTTGGCAGCATCAAAGTCCGGACGCCGTCCGCATAAGCAGCGCCAGCGAGACAGGAAATCGCCGCAAGTCTGCGCGCGCCACCGCTGGCTTCTGGGTTCTTAAGTGCTGGAGTCGCGAGCGCTAGGAAAGTTCTGTATTCGCCGCTCAGTTGTATACTCGCCACCGAATTGTGTACTTGCTAGTCAGTTGTGTGTTCATCGCAGCAGAGTTGTTGTTTGTCGTCAGCCGACGCTGACCCAGCCGCTCCGACTCGAACTAGACAGATCTCTGTAGACACGGCGTTCACTACTGTGTTCTGTATCTTCGTTAATAAAGATAAGTACCGACTTTTATTTAATCAGAGTGTTTGGGTTTTCATCTTTCTGTTCACTGTTCCAGCGGACCGGTCGGCCCGCTATTAAAAGTGTGGCGGTGACTTCGTAAGCCGTTTCTACAGCGAATTGCTTGTCGCTACGAACACCGCCACAAAACCGTGCAGCGCACATCACGAAGTAATGAGTGCCACAGAATGAAGCAATCAGATGTGCAAAAAGGAGGGCAACGTGATAAAACACAGGACATTCCAATCCTTCAATAGGGAAAAACGAAATGTCCTCCCAGTGGTATTTATTAAGAGCTTCAGGAATGTGTTTCCCAGGACATGGACGGAAAGACAAAGAATACAGTTCGTGGTCTCCTTTATTCAAGGTGACGTGGCACTGTGGGCCACCGACGAGTCCGAAAAATGTCTAACGATGCAACAGTTTGAAGGTCCGATAGCGTCCAAGAAAGACTACGCAAGGAGTTGTACAATCCTAAGATGGGAACGTTATGCAAATATTTTGAAAAGTATATAAACAAAACCAGGTACTAGGACGAGCCCATGTCCGATCGTGACATAATCAGATTAATAAAAATGAAGTTGTACAGCGAAATTAAAAGATATTTTATCAATGTGCCCGAATATGATATAGAACAATTCATGGAAATAGTGGATTCTGTTGACTTATTGATCGAAGACATGAAAACCGAAAAGAAGTGGAACCATGCAGGCTGTAATCCACAAAAAGCCGATTACAATGGCAGCCACAGTAACGGTAGTAACTTAGTACCAAATGGTAACGGGAATGGGCAAGAGCACCGGCAACAGAATCGAGGCACAAACAATGGCAATGGTTATAACGGCAACGGTTATAATCGTCAAAATCGGAAGAGACTTCATGATGGGCGCATGACTAATGGATATAGTGGTAACCGCAATCCGCAATGGCGGAACAACCGAAACCAGTGGCGTGGTTGTAATGAACCGACACCACAGTGGCAACAAAACACAGCGCCACAATGGAACGCCAACCCAGGTCCATCACAGAACATGTCAGGAAGTTACAACCGACCACCGCCAAACCAGAGCCATACACAATATCAAAATACGCCATCGGGGAGGCAGGGCGGCCAACCCAACAGTAGCAACAACAACAACCAGAACCACAATGTGAGGTTAGTGGAAGTGACAGACAACTGTCAACCCACTAATGCTCATCCATTAAACTCAATAAAAAAAAAAAAGCCACAATACGCTCTTCGTTGTTGGCTCCAGCATGGTGTAGTGACGGCACATTCACGGATGACAGCCATAAACTTTGTATGCAGATACAATGAGGGAATAACAACAGAAGAGGAACTTGTAGGCATACCGCAGAAGTGTAACCGAACCGACAAAAGTGTTGTACAGGCTATATTGCAAGCAGATATGTACGAAGCACCAATACAGATAATAGTCGATACCGGTGCGTCAACCAATGTCATGAGTGCAAATTTTTACAAGTACTTGAGTCAAAAGAATAGAATACCAGTATTGCCAGTGGAGAATTGTCGTGTAACAGGTGCAATAGGTGCACAATCTCATGTCATAAAGCACCAGGTTCAAGTCGAGTTTACGGTAGGAATTGAAGCAATGAAAAGCTCGTTCCTAGTAGTTAAGGGATTAGGTGTTGCTTGCATCCTGGGGATGGAATTTTTACGCCAGAGGGACGCAAAAATCGACCTCTTGTGCGGAGAAGTAAGCCTTATGAATGAGGGTAGACGTGTTATTTTGCCATTGTTGAGGACACGGGAAATGAAGGGTAAATGTTGCCGGAGCTTTCAGTCTAGATTCGAAGGAATACAGGTAATGAATTTATATTCTGACTTAAGTACAAGACAAGCATATTATAAAGAGTTTATTACTGAAGACAGAGAGGAAAAAAGGAAACTGATAGCCATGAAAGTCATGGATTCAGAACATTTGACTGAAGCACAACAAAACGAATCGACTCAGCTACTTAAAGATTGTGAGAATGTGTTTTCGGAAAATCCCCGGTGTTATCGAGGGCTACACCTATAACATCGAAGTGGTACCTCACGATACTTTCTGTCACGCAAACTACACCATCCCGTGGTCACAGGAGGAGGCAGTTAGGAAGGAAATAAGAAAAATGCTTGATTGGGGGATAATTGAACCATCTCTGTCCCCGTACAGCAGTCCGCTCGTGGGAGCAGCGAAAGCGGACGGCAGTATACGTCTTGTGCTTGATGCGCGCGATATTAACAAAATAATTGTACCTGTCAGAACGCGACCAGAAAACCTGGATGAACAGATACAGAAGTTTTATGGAGTTCAATATCTGACCTCTGTCGATATGTGTTCGTCGTATTGGCAAATCTCACTAACTGAATCATTAGGAAAGTACACTGCCTTGTGTTTGCTGGGAGAAGTTACCAATTAAAAGTTTTACCATTTGGATTAAATGTTAGTGCAGGTGTCTTCATTGCAGCGCTCGATACAGTATTAGGACCAGATTTGTTGGACCGAGTAACGTCGTATGTCGATGACTTATTAATAGCTACTCCCGAGTGGGAAAGCCACATGAACACGCTGAGATGCGTACTAAAAAGATTTTCTGATGTGGGCGTTGTTGTGGATTGGCAGGAGAGCCAACCCACGAAGTTTAGAGGAAGCCGAAAGGCACGCGTGTAAGCTCACACAGGCTGGCGTGAGGTCTGGAACAGGACAAGGAAATTAGAACTTAGAAAAACGGACGCAGATGGTGGAATACTTAACTTTAATCCATTAATTTTGAACGTAGCTCTTGTCTGTACATTATTTACAATATCAATATTAACTGAACATGGCGCCTTGCTAGGTCGTAGCAAATGACGTAGCTGAAGGCTATGCTAACTATCGTCTCGGCAAATGAGAGCGTATTTTGTCAGTGAACCATCGCTAGCAAAGTCGGTTGTACAACTGGAGCGAGTGCTGGGAAGTGCCTCTAGACCTGCCGTGTGGCGGCGCTCGGTCTGCAATCACTGATAGTGGCGACACGCGAGTCCGACGTATACTAACGGACCGCGGCCGATTTAAAGGCTACCACCTAGCAAGTGTGGTGTCTGGCGGTGACACCACAGGCGTAACCGCAAACCTCGCAAAATCCAAATTTGGCAGGGAGAGAATAAAATTTCTTGGTCATGTAATATCACCTACAGGTATTGTGCCCGATCCGAAGAAACTGGCAGCAATTGAGAACTTCCCCCCTCTTAGAACCAAGAAGCAGTTAAAGGCATTTCTGGGTCTAGTGTCTTTTTCAAACGATTCGTACTGGACCAGCTTTTAAATGATGATACCCTGTTAAACTTGTTGAGAAAGAATACTCGCTGGATATGGAATGAACTGTGCCAGCAGTCATTTAAGCAAATACGACAAGCCCTTCGAAATGCTAATCCAGTGTCACATCCTGACATGTCAAAGGAATTTTGCCTTGCTACAGACGCCTCCACTGTTAGACTAGGCCCTTGTTTATTCCAAATCGATGAAGAAGGTGGAAACAAGAACGTAAGAATAATCGGTTTCGCAAGCCGAGTGTTGTCAAGTTGTGAGCGATCATATACAGTCACAGAACTCGAAACACTAGCAGTAGTATGGGCCATGAAGAAGTTCAGATATTATGTGTACGGAAAAAAATGTAAAAATTTTCTGTGATCATCAGGCCTTAAGTTTTTTGCTGACATGCAAGTTAATGCACGACAGGTTGACTAGGTGGGAATATCAATTTCAAATAATGTATATAAAAGGTTGTGACAACATAATACCTGATCCTTTGTCACGGTTGCCGCAAGCTCTGCCTGAGCTAACAACAATACTAGAACAGGCAACAGAGTACAAAATTTTAGTCATGATAGACATTACTTCTCGCAAAAAGTTCCTGCAGGCGTGGAAGCAACTGCCTAGTTTACCGGACGAAGATCTCGCATTGGGAAAAGTCAAACAAGAACTCCTAGCTTCGGGTGGAAATCAGATAGGTAGCCATTATTCTGTGCAAAATGGGGTATTATATTACCGGAAGGATGTTAACAAGGACTTGGGGTGCATCTGTGTACCGGAAGTATGTATCAGTGATTTAATCTTTCACGTGCACCTTTCGTGGGGACAAGTGGGCATTGAAAAATGTAGAGCACTTCTCGCAAGACAATGTCATTTTAAGAATATGAAAAGAATAATTCAGAATGTTGTAAGGACTTGTGTAGTTTGTAAAAGAACGAAACCTACAAATCTTCCCACTGTAAGTGAATTGCACCCTGTTGTTCCTAACAAACCATTACGACTAGTTTCTGTTGACATTCTAGGGCCACTACCCACTGGCAGAGGTGGTGTGAAATATATATTTGCTGTATATGATGCCTCTTCCAAATTTATAAAATTGTATCCTGTAAAAGCTTCAACGGCCACACCCCTCATTCTGAATTTACGAACAGATTATTTTGTTAATGTTGGCAAACCACGGATCATTGTTGTTGTTGTGGTCTTCAGTCCTGAGACTGGTTTGATGCAGCTCTCCATGCTACTCTATCCTGTGCAAGCTTCTTCATCTCCCAGTACCTACTGCAACCTACATCCTTCAGAATCTGCTTAGTGTATTCATCTCTTGGTCTCCCTCTACGATTTTTACCCTCCACGGTGCTAAATTCGTGATCCCTTGATGCCTCAGAACATGTCCTACCAACCGATCCCTTCTTCTAGTCAAGTTGTGCCACAAACTTCTCTTCTCCCCAATCCTATTCAATACCTCCTCATTAGTTACGTGATCTACCCACCCTATCTTCAGCATTCTTCTGTAGCACCACATTTCCAAAGCTTCTATTCTCTTCTTGTCCAAACTAGTTATCGTCCATGTTTCACTTCCATACAAGGCTACACTCCATACAAATACTTTCAGAAATGACTTCCTGACACTTAAGTCTATACTCGATGTTAACAAATTTCTCTTGTTCAGAAACGCTTTCCTTGCCATTGCCAGTCTACATTTTATATCCTCTCTACTTTGACCATCATCAGTTATTTTACTCCCTAAATAGCAAAACTCCTTTACTACTTTAAGTGTCTCATTTCCTAATCTAATTCCCTCAGCATCACCCGACTTAATTTGACTACATTCCATTATCCTCGTTTTGCTTTTGTTGATGTTCATCTTATGTCCTCCTTTCAAGACACTGTCCATTCCGCTCAACTGCTCTTCCAAGTCCTTTGCTGTCTCTGACAGAATTGCAATGTCATCGGCGAACCTCAAAGTTTTTACTTCTTCTCCATGAATTTTAATATCTACTCCGAATTTTTCTTCTGTTTCCTTTACTGCTTGCTCAATATACAGATTGAATAACATCGGGGAGAAGCTACAACCCTGTCTCACTCCTTTCCCAACCACTGCTTCCCTTTCATGCCCCTCGACTCTTATAACTGCCATCTGGTTTCTGT
This sequence comes from Schistocerca americana, assembly GCF_021461395.2. NCBI lineage: Eukaryota > Metazoa > Arthropoda > Insecta > Orthoptera > Acrididae > Schistocerca > Schistocerca americana. The sequence continues at coordinate 68,074,343 of NC_060121.1, forward strand.
ACAAATTGTAAATAGCCTTTCGCTCCCTGTATTTTACCCCTGCCACCTTCAGAATTTGAAAGAGAGTATTCCTGTTAACATTGTCACAAGCTATCTCTAAGTCTACAAATGCTAGAAACGTAGGTTTGCCTCTTCTTAATCTTTCTTCTATGATAAGTCGTAAGGTTAGTATTGCCTCACGTGTTCCAACATTTCTACGGAATCCAAACTGATCTTCCCCGAGGTCCGCTTCTACCAGTTTTTCCATTCGTCTGTAAAGAATTCGCGTTAGTATTTTGCAGCTGTGGCTTATTAAACTGATAGTTTGGTAATTTTCACATCTGTCAACACCTGCTTTCTTTGGGATTGGAATTATTATATTCTTCTTGAAGTCTGAGGGTATTTCGCCCGTCTCATACATCTTACTCACCAGATGGTAGAGTTTTATCGTGACTGGCTCTCCCAAGGCCATCAGTAGTTCTAATGGAATGTTGTCTACTCCCGGGGCCTTGTTTCGACACAGGTCTTTCAGTGCTCTGTCACACTCTTCACGCAGTATAATATCTCCCATTTCGTCTTCATCTACATCCTCTTCAATTTCCATAATATTGTCCTCAAGTACATCGCCCTTGTATAAACCCCCTATATATTCCTTCCACCTTTCTGCCTTCCCTTCTTTGCTTAGAACTGGGTTGCCATCTGAGCTCTTGATATTCATACAAGTGGTTCTCTTCTCTCCAAAGGTCTCTTTAATTTTCCTGTAGGCAGTATCTATCTTACCCCTAGTGAGACAAGCCTATACATCCTTACATTTGTCCTCTAGCCATCCCTGCTTAGCCATTTTGCACTTCCTGTCAATCTAATTTTTGAGACGTTTGTATTCCTTTTTGCATGCTTCATTTACTGCATTTTTATATGTTCTCCTTTCATCAATTAAATTCAATATCTCTTCTGTTACCCAAGGATTTCTATTAGCCCTCGTCGTTTTACCTACTTGATCGTCTGCTGCCTTCACTAGTTCATCCCTCAGAGCTACCCATTCTTCTTCTACTGTATTTCTTTCCCCATTCCTGTTAATTGTTCCCTTATGCTATCCCTGAAACTCTCTACAACCTCTGGTTCTTTCAGTGTATCCAGGTCCCATCTCCTTAAATTCCCACCTTTTTGCAGTTTCTTCAGCTTCAATCTGCAGTTCATAACCAATACATTGTGGTCAGAATCCACATCTGCCCCTTGAAATGTCTTACAATTTAAAACCTGGTTCCTAAATCTCTGTCATACCATTATATAATCTACCTGATACCTTTTAGTATTTCCAGGATTCTTCCAGGTATACAACCTTCTTTTATGATTCTTGAACCAAGTGTTAGCTATGATTAAGTTATGCTCTGTGCAAAATTCTACAAGGCGGGTTCCTCTTTCATTTCTTCCCCCCAATCCATATTCACCTACTATGTTTCCTTCTCTCCCTTTTCCTACTGACGAATTCCAGTCACCCATGACTATTAAATTTTCGTCTCCCTTCACTACCTGAATAATTTCTTTTATCTCGTCATACATTTCATCAATTTCTTCATCATCTGCAGAGCTAGTTGGCATATTAACTTGTACTACTGTAGTAGGCATGGGCTTTGTGTCTATCTTGGCCACTATCATGCGTTCACTATGCTGTTTGTAGTAGCTAACCCGCACTCCTATTTTTTTATTCATTATTGAACTTACTCCTGCATTACCCCTATTTGATTTTGTATTTATAACCCTGTAATCACCTGACCAAAAGTCTTGTTCCTCCTGCCACCGAACTTCACTAATTCCCACTATATCTAACTTTAACCTATCCATTTCCCTTTTTAAACTTTATAATCTACCTGCCCGATTAAGGGATCTGACATTCCACGCTCCGATCCGTAGAACGCCAGTTTTCTTTCTCCTGATAACGACGTCCTCTTGAGTAGTCCCCGCCCGGAAATCTGAATGGGGGACTATTTTACCTCCGGAATATTTTACCCAAGAGGACGCCATCATCATTTAATCATACAGTAATGCTGCATGTCCTCGGGAAAAATTACGGCTGTAGTTTCCCCTTGCCTTCAGCCGTTCGCAGACTGTTGCCCCTGCAACTACTGAAAAGGCTGCTGCCCCTCTTCAGGAACCACATGTTTGGCTGGCCTCTCAACAGATACCCCTCCGTTGTGGTTGCACGTACGGTACGGCCATATGTATCCTTGAGGCACGCAAGCCTTCCCACCAACGGCAAGGTCCATGGTTCATGGGATCATATTATCCGATAATGCCACCTATTTTACTGGTCTCAAATGGAAAACGTTTCTACAAGAGCAAGGTATTAAACACATTTCTGTTGCTCGATTTCACCCTGACGGCAGTCTTGTAGAGCGTGCCTTTAAAGAGTTGAACAGGTTCATGAGAACTTACATCCCTAATCGCCACAGCAAGTTGGCAAAATACGTTTTGACTTTTGAGGAACTCCACAAGAGATTGCCACATTCTGCCACCGGTTATACTCCACTAGAAGTCATGTTGGGAAAGAATGAAACCGACAGCTAGCTGTCACCATTACCGACTGTACCACGACAAGTTTTACCTCACGAACAGATTATAGCTGAGACTTTAAATAATTTAACGAGGTGCGCGGAGCGCCGAAAGGAGAAGCATGACAAGAAGATAAAGAAGGTAACAGTGTATCAACCAGGTGACTTGGTGCTAATAATGACTCATCCCCAGTAATCTCTGTTAGCGAAAAAGAATAAGAAATGGCAACCGGTGTATGCCGGGCCCTACAAAATCATAGACATACCACATATTGGTTGGGTGACGTAGAATCGGAAGAGATCAGAGGACTCTATCCATACAAAGACTTAAAGAAGTTCGCTCAGTAGAGCAACGTTTATATATGTGAGTAGTAGGTTAAGTTTAGAGTGCATTTTTTTCTGTGTGTAAATGTTCAGATTTTAGTGTCACATTTGAAGACAATGAGGCACACAAGATTAGTGTGATTCAATATTGTGGATGTTAAGGAATAACAGTATTTTTAAGTAATTGCATTTTGAAAGAAAAATGAACATAGAATACTTTACAAATTTCATTTTTAAAAATGCTTTAAAAATATTAAAAAAAGAGAAATTCAACAGCATGTAATGATGAAAGAATTTTTCATGAGTGTGTCATGAATATTTTTGAACTGTAGTAGTAATGAAACTTATGAAAATTCAATATTATAGTGTATATGTTGTTCCATGTATTTATGTCTATACCGATCCTGAAGTATGCTCAATCATAATTCACTTAACAATATGAGTGCAGCGTGTACTTCACCCAAGGTACCTCATGTGTTGTGGACAAGGTACAAAGCAAATCAGTAAACGCGACTACCGCTAAGCACTGTTAAAATATACTGCCATCTGCTGAGGCAGAGATTTGCACGAATTTATCGTTTAAACAAAAGTCTCAAATCTAATACTAATCTAGGAAGATTACAAAATGTGTAAAATAATGCGAGAGGCAAAGTTTTGTAAAGTAGAGCCTGGCTCTGGAGGGCAAGTACGAAATGAGTAGGCAGACATACATGGGGACTTATCTCAGATGAGACGGAAATACAATAGTATAGTCAAAAGTCTGAAGGCAAGTACGACTCTGTAAGTGGAAAATGGAAAGAGGTAATTAACGCGAGAGACTGGCAAAATACAGCACAACCCAAATCCCAGTTCAGACTGAATGGTTCAAATGGCTACGAGCACTATGCGACTTAACTTCTGAGGTCATCAGTCACCTAGAACTCAGAACTAATTAAACCTAACTAACATAAGGACATCACACACATCCATGCCCGAGGCAGGATTGGAACCTGCGACCGTAGCGGTCGCTCGGTTCCAGACTGTAGCTCCCAGAACCGCACGGCCACTCCGGCCGGCTCAGACTGAATGAAATAATTAGTGTTTGTGAACTAATCGAAACAGTTACTTTAAGCAGTGTGAAAAACTGTGAAGGTGAAACTGTGATAAGGACAGTGAAGTGCTGTATTGAGCGTTCAACAGCGGTGAAGACGCCAAACGCCAATATTACCCACGAAAAACTGTGAATTTGTTTATAAATGTGAACTGTTAACGTGAAGTGAACCCACAGTCAATATTTTTGTGACAGACTGTAATTTCAGTGAGTACAATAATGGGAGATTGGAATGCGATGCGTGGACTGTTGCAAAACAGCGACAGCAGAAACGGCGAATGTTTATGCTAAGCTCGTATTGGGACACTCACCAGTGCCTGCGAGTGCGGCGAAAACATAAATAATTTTATCAAGACAAAAACTGACGTGTAATGGGAACAGTATCGCATCAAAACTGCATTCACGTGAGAAGATCCATGTCATGTATTCTGCAGGATAATGCTGGCTTGACACTCGGAAACTGGCGAAAACGTAACAACTGCCGCACTAATAAATGCTTCTTTACCACTAGCGTAACCATCTGCAGCGGGAGGGAAATATTACGTTGGTTGCGTGTGTTTCCTGTACTACGTCGGAGATGCGTAGCAGAGCTGACTCCTACCAAGAAGCGCGGGGAGCGGATATCATCCCACTCCGCCACGCCCGGGCGAGACAGAAGCGCATCGCCAACCGTGCAGCCGATCAGCTGATTCTTACGTTCCGCGGCGGCGAGAGACACGCTGGCGTCGAGCGGGCGCTGACCTCTCCGCAGCCGCCGCGAACTCCGAGCACCGAACACACCAACCGGCGCCGTCGCGAGCTAAACGTCGCGGAGTAGATCATCAACGACACCGCAATCCATAAAGACGATGTGTAAATTGTTATAACGACCTTATTTCTGTGCATAGTGCAACGAAAATTGTTCGTAACGTATGCACATCCTGTACTACAATGACATTCCAGAAACAAATAAGTGAAAGTAACCAAAGCAGTTAGTCTGTCGCTCCGCCGAGGTTTTCCCTAGGGTTTCCCTAGGGACGCGCCAAATGGGGCGCGAACAGTTGACACCCCTGGGACTGCTAAAATTACAGACTAAATCGTGATTGTATACCTTTGAACACTGCAGAAGCTGCAACCCCAAAAAAAATCAGCCAAAATGAATGTACCAACATGACTATCAAACTAATTGTATTCTATGTCCTTTTCTTTTGTACATGACTGTATACGTAACCAAATGTGTATCATATTTTTATGTAAATAACTTCGTCTGTATTACTTTGTGTGCAAGAAACATCATTAAGAACAATGACTAAAATGTACGATGTGACACATGTAGACTGTGAAAGAAAAATCTGCGTGTGGACACTGTGGACATGAAACAGGAAATATTTATTTAAAAAAACACGAACATTTTTTGTGACATAAACATTTCGGGGGGAATATAGCGTCCCCAGTGCTATATTACGAAAAGACTTAAAAAACGGTATTTATAAAGAAGAGACATTTAAAAATTGAATTATATATATATATATATATATATATATATATATATATATATATATATATATATATATTATAATGTACCCGTAAAATAATAATTTCGCTGTGTAAGTTTCAAGTGCAAAGAAATTTAACAAAATGATCTAAAGAGACGACAAGAGACGCTCTTTTGTTAATTTTTTTAGTCGTCTTCACTTCTTCTCTTGTCTTGGTTGTGTGTAGACGGACATCTTGCATGTGCTCGCAAATGTAAGCACATTTGTAATAATTAAGCATATAATATATTCATTTAATATTATTGTGCACTTTTAATTTGTAAGAGGTGATCCAGATTTCATGTCCGCCTTCCGTGAATTAACCTGCATTCAAGTAATTTACAGTTCAGCAATCGCAGCGGCCGATGCAGCCAACGGCGACATTAAGTGGCGATATTAACTTATAAAAAATTAGTGGAAGCGAAAACTCGACCGCTATTAACATAATATTCATTTTTCTCGACAGCCGCACGAAGTTGCAGAAAATACGTAGCTTTAAGATTCTTATATTCAGTTCCATAGCCGAGAGCCAGAGCCAGGACTCCGACTACAATACAATGGTTAACGGAGGTAAGAAAAAATACTCTCGCGCCTGTGTGGGCCGTAATTGTAATTAATAACTAATGATCTTTTGTTTTAAAGTGAGCTGACTAGCCGAGGAAATTAATATGAAAAGTTTATTACATTGTTCAGCTTATATGCTCATGTTATAAGATTCAGCGAGTCTAACGTTCATTAACGTAACAAATATTTTAGGATTAATATTGTTAAAAAGGAGAACTTCACAAAAGCATTTAATCGTAAATCAAAATTGAATGAAATATAATTTTTATTAAGGCCCACCACGCAAGTCGGCAACAATCAGTAATAGTAATAATAATAATATATTAAATTACGACGGCCGACGGACGCGAGATACACTAGTGCACTCTAACAGTAACTTGGATCAGTAGTTGTGTCATGTGTGTTTATGATGCTATAAAACAATTTTCTACATACTTTGAAACATAATACAAACACTCCTTGACTTCTTCAATACATGGTACAAAGATCGAACTAAGATCATTCGTTAACATGTAACTCATATCAGCAGGGCCAAATGCAAGTCATGTATACGCCACAGCTGCCAATAGCGACCCGACTTGGTTGCCTCCTTCTCAGTACGGCTTCAGACACTGCTGTCCCACCTACACACGCGCAGTACCCTGCCAGCCCAGCAGTCAGTGGGTTTACTTCTAGGGACTGTGACGGAGGATGCGGTGGTTACTCGTGAGGCCAGCCTGTCGCATCTGGTGCGCCGCATTCTGCCTCTGTCTTTGTATCGTGCACTTGTTCACGTTTATTATTTCTAAGAACTGCGAAGTGGCAGATTCATTGGTTTCAATCACGTCTGAAGGTATACCATTTATGAAATATCCAATACGATTAGTGATGACAAAAGCTTGGGAGTTCGTTTTGCAGTGGAGGGCCGGCCAGAGTGGCCGAGTGGTTCTAGGCGCTACAGTCTGGAGCCGCGCGACCACTACCGTCGCAGGTTCGAATCCTGCCTCGTGGATGTGTGTGATGTCCTTAGGTTACTTAGGTTTAAGTAGTTCTACGTTCTAGGGGACTGATGACCTCAGAAGTTAAGTACCATAGCGCTCAGAGCCATTGGAACCATTTTTGAACCAAAGACAAGTTTCGATCTTTCCTTACACTGAAACCCAAGACAAGAAACGTAATTAATAATGGTCGGCATCTACCTCCTTAAAGTGTCAAAAACTGTTTGAATATAGCAAACGGTAAACGGACACGAGTCCCTGAAAGGTGTTAGAGGAACTTTACATGAGGATGTCAGGTACTAGTCCCTTCAAATATTAAACTAATTTCAATTAAAGGAGATAAAACTGGCGCTATCCCCTTTTAATTAACAATTAATACAGAAAAATCAGAAAATAGATGCAGGGGTCTAGCCCCTTCAAATATTAATGTAATTTCAATATGCGGAATGTAAAGTGGCAACTAGACTTTTCAGTGACAAAAAGAGTCTAATCAAGAAAAACCGGCAAGCTTGTGTCCGGAGCTAGACCTGTCAAATATTAAACAGATTACACTGTAGGAGAGATAAATTGGTCGCTAGCCGTCATTTGATCTGACCCGATTTTAAAACAATTAACGGGTCTAAAAGTATCTCTCGTAATAAAACAGCAAGAGAGCCATCAGAAACTTATATCAGCTCACCTTACCAACACAGTGCCACAAGTGCCGGAATTACTCAGCCAGTTAACAGCCGTCCAAAACACAAGGGTGGTGCCTGGCATTGGAACGTCGCTACTGCCCACAGCAAAATGACAGAGAGGTGAACAGCCCATAGGAAAACAGTATAAGTCACATTAAGATAATTTTTTCAGGACAGCAATTTTAAACTTTCAAGATTAGTAAAAATACACAATTAAAATGTCAAATTTAATAATGATAGAGGATGTACAGTCGTGCTCAAAAGTATCCGAATGAACTGAATTGCATATCACCTGATTAGCATGCAACCCGCATAACGCAGATGTCTAGCAGGTCCTCTAATCGCTCCTCGGGATAGTCGTTGGACTATTGAAAATGGTTCCAAGTCACCACTAGAAAACACTGCTCTGTATCGCAATAACTCAAGATGAAAAGTAATACCACGATACTACAAATATCAGGGAACACCTTATCACAGATAAAACTGTCCTTAAGGCTTGTAAGCTCACATTTGTTACAATAAATGACATACCTGAAATGTTACCACTCTCATCATAACGTCAGATAGGTAATGCACGTAGTAAGATCGTCGTAGTCATGATTTCTGCTTCAGAGAAACATACCGTTCTTATTATTTAACAGAAAATGATATTAAAAATTTAAGTTATTCACGAGCAGCTAGTTGGGAATATGGATGAACTTCAAATGACACGACGAACCGTCTCGGTCTGCATATGGATTCAAACTCAGGTCATGCAGACTAAGCAAAGATTTCGTGACTGACGGAAATTAACAGTCATTCCTGACTGGGCACACAGAGAGTGATATACCTCGATTTTAGATAGTATCAGTTAGGAAATATCAACTTTAAATTACAAAACGAAATCATTTTTAACGTACTCGAATTCTACCCAGCAACTGTTGTTTGTGTTAACGAATTACGAGAGATGTTAAATATTACTTCTTCACAAGTGACTTACTTAAAATGCCGTGAGGTAAAGCTTTCTGTTGGACAGGGATTCGAACCCAGAACCTATTCGGATTGTTATCGAAGCATAACCAACTGTGACATATCAGAATTTCACGGCAGTAGCTAGATGTTTTAACTGAAATGACGAGATCAAACATTAATTTTTACGTTCCGAGGACTCCAACCCGGCACCTATCGCTGTTATACTCTAGAGAAAACGAACGTTAAATACGGGTTTGTTACACCAGCAGTGACATATGAGCATGTTTGAACTAGAAATAATATGACGAAGAGTTCAGTGCTGACTGGTAATCGAACCCCAAATATTTTGTTGTTGACTACACACAAAGAGACGTCAGCTACCGAATTATTCTCCACCAGCAGCTCGGAATAACATCCTTGATCTTACAGCGATCTCGTAAATAGTTCTGTCTCACTGGGAGTCAAAAACGTCAGATATCATTAGTGTTGACAACGAATGGAAATACATTAAAAATAAAAATTATTATCGACCAGCAGATAGGTGTTCTCATTTTAGAGCTTGATAATACATAATGAAAACTTTAATGCCGGGCCAGGATTCAAACTCATTCACGCGCAACATGTGGAGATGCTGAAGGATCTACAGTTTTGAACAAACAACAAATTGTAGTCGTGCTGAATTGTCACGAAGAAGTCAAATTCCGCGTTGAGGGCGGTCTGAGTTGCAGTTCATGTAACTGCCACCTACACAGAACTGTCAACACTGTAGGATGCAGAAATTTAAATGGGAAGTGTTCCTTTCCACTTGAGCTACTCTATTACGCTAGTGTCGCGAGTTCGAATACATTCACTGCTGCATTTCTTAAAACGCAATTCTGATGTATGCTGAGGTTATCAATCTAATGGAACTTTGAACATAATTCCCTTCACTTCTAAACCCAAAATAGCCGCATGTGGATAAAGGGCTAACTTCTGCGACATTTTGTTCTTTTCATGTTTAATAGACGGCCAGGCAGCAGATGCAACTCCAAACTTTTGTATTAAGTATGGGGAGAGCGCATCGTGCCAAAATACGTCAGAAAAATATTTCCTACATTAGCTCTCGTGTGATAGTGGCATTTTATTCTTCTTAAAACCTTGTTTGATAGCCATAACTCACAGCAAGTTTTCTACATGCATGTAATCAATAAACTGCATGTGTATAGTCAAACATTTATAGATAACATAAGAGAATTCACATATATCGTTGAAGATTAACTTGTCTCTCATGTTTACTATTGTTTTAACAACACTGAAAGAAACCTTACGAAAACTGCGCACTGTGGCATTTTATAAACAAAGTTATGTAATCCTGGAAACCCAAAATTTGCTTCTCAGTAGCGGAATGAGGCGTTACCTGTTGTGCAGCATTGTATGTTTTTCACCATTGCACTATGAGCCGAAAGTATTTTCTTACGATTTCCCTATCGATATTTGATCTGACTGCTTGTAGATCTTTCACAGGAGGACTAAAAACTTCACAGTCAGTGTTACGACAACCGGGAAGCATAACAGATGGTTTTTCACAAGTCAGTACATTACCACAGAGCTAGTGGAGAAATATGTGCCTTCATTTCCTATTACGAGGCCAATAGGAGCTAGAACTCGTAAACTGCTAATTGAAGGACGAGATTAGTTGCGATTTCAGAGTACTATGACTTTCTTGGACTGAAAACCGTAAATTTACAATGTTTTGTTACACCTCAAGCAATAATAACTCAGATTATTCAATGGAAATCACTGGAAAACAGTGAACTTTGAGGTTTAATTCCGTGCGCACCAGGAAGTAACTCGTCGATCACAGAGTTGCCAAACATACCTAGCCTTGTTGCCAAATCTCAGTTACAGTACCAACAGGAAGAGGACGAACAGATGTGTGCCTACAGTGGGCTGGGAAGTGACCATAGCTGGCGTCTCAAAGATGCTGCTGTCACGGGCTGGAATACGTAATGCGTCTGTTTCGCATTTCTGTAACTAGTTTTAGCGACTGGAGTAGAGTTACTAATAATACTCAGAACTGACTGCAAACTAAGCATCATAAATCAGTAACTCTCATAGTTGTTTTTATATTCCTTTCATAAGTTTACTCAAAACTAAGAAATTCATTCATGATCATTTTCGTGCCTGGCCGATAGTCGAGCACAACAAGCAAATAAAATTAAAAAAAGAATGTGTGTGTGTGTGTGTGTGTGTGTGTGTGACAAGTGTGAGAGAGACATAAATATAAAAAAGAATGAGAGAGAGAAAAGAAGTAGTTGTAAAGAAATTGAAACATGGTATGTAAAGAAACCTTTCATTAAAATGACACGTTCCACATTATTACGAAGTGTCGTATTCATGATCTGTGGGACAAGTACTAATGTAATCGGATCTAATCTAATTTAATCATATCACGTTGCTGACTAGCCGTGAAGAGTCAGGAATTACCGAAATTTTCGCCAATATTAGTAACCAAATCTAAGCTTGAAAATAAAAGACGACTGTTTTTGTAATAAACCAGGACTCCAATCAAGACTCTTTCGTCCTTGTTAACTAACCACGAAAGATGTCTAATATACTCCCATTCAGATGCAACAAAGTGTGCATGCTTTTTAAGATAAAGTGCATAATGAGAAGTTCTGTGATGGAGATACGAATCCAACTCATACTCGGATTGTTAATTAAGTAAAATGAAATGTTACGTATCGGTTTTTCTTACCGGCTACTAGGTGTTTGAATCTAAAATAAGGATACAAATTTTTGTGCCTGAGCGACAATCGAACCGCATACCTACCGTCCTTCTGTATCATTTACGAATATAGCTTAAGTATCAATTGCTTAGTCATCAACAGTAAGATGTGTGCGTGTCTGACCAGAAATAACGACGCCTATAGCGATTGTTGACAACACATGAACAGACATTAAAAATGCACATTAATTTTCACTAGCAGGCTGGTTTGCACGTGAAAATGAAATTATGAATATTTTTGTACTGAATCAGGATTCTGAGCCACATACTTACCTTTGGAAGAGACCTAGGGAAGAGTGCAGTCTTGAGAAAAGGAACGAAATCATTGAAATATACTGTTCCGAGAGATTCAGATCCTCAAAAGAGGAGATACGAATTCAAATCACAGTCCAGCACCAAATGTTTCAACGTCTCTAGTTCAATCAAGTACAAAATGGCTATCGGTTCATCAAATAAAATAAAATTTTCTAATGTAAGTAAGTTTAGTGGCGACAGTATTTCTGTTTACCATGACTTCCGCCTATGTCATCATCGAAAATAAACTGGCTCTGCCCAGTTGGTAATGAAGGAACTTGATGTTCAATGCGGATTCTGGATTATAACGTCTTTCTCTTGAGGTTGCCAGAGGTAAAGTAAATCTGTTTGTGCGTCTCAAAAGTAAAAGCTTGAACCCACGCGTTGCACCTGTGATAGTTCGATCCACCAGACCATTGTGGCCACATTTCCTAGCCCCAGGAGTGTGCTGTAAAGGAATATGTGCTTAGCTTACAAAATTAGTCACGGTGGAATAAATGGTTCAGCAGAAGAAAGCTTCTGACGCGGATATTATGCTATTCTTATGTCAGCAGGATGTAAAGAATCTTCTAGGCATCATAGCCTGGATGTGAAGCCATTTTGAAATTTTCACTAATTCAACAAATTTTTTAGTTCGAGAAAATCCACTGTGAAGTGTGAAGTTACCGGATAATTCGATTATTACCGTCATTATTACTATCATTTTCTTCACACCGCTGCTGGAACACATGTGCTTGAATATAACTTAAAGCCTTTTGGTGATTATAGAACAGGTGCCCAAGAACAGGTTCTTTCCCTGTCTACAGAATCCTTTTCATGTTAATATCAAACATGAGCAATTACTCGTAGATTACATTAAAACTAAAGTAATTCATGATGTTGCTTGATAACAAAAACGCACTGCCCTTCTTTATTTACTTGCACCTAGAAATGGCTGTCGAATACTGCCAAACCAAAAGCCAAGGGATCTAACTGCCTTCCGATGTATGTCGCTGTGAGTTCTTCCATATGATTTGGTCGACGTGACCTGTTTCAAGTTGTGTATGACAGAGAATGCTTTAGAAAATCAGTTGTTTTCCTTTGCAATAAACAGAAAGATTTTCATTCTAAGCTATGCAAGTTCAAACTTTTCTCAATATTGGTTCAAATTTAATATTCGCTTGTATAATGTAGGGAAGAATTTCACAGTTGCTAGTCCCACATTCGACTCATTGACCTTACACTTAGTCGCTGACCATAAATTCTAGCTCAGAGTGACGCCAGTTTAAGTAACATAATGTAGCAAAGACTGTTTGGAATCGCCCTTTCTCACCGGAAAATAGGCCGTCCACTCATTGGGCTCCATAAGTACACTGTAACACTGCGTGTATGCAATGCATACGGATTGTAGAATTTAGAAGTGCTCTCCCTTCTACTTCTGTATACAATATGAATGAGCTAAACGGGCCGTTTCTCATTACAGGCCCTGGGCAGTGCATCATCATACTGACAACAGTAATGTGCTTACACTGACAACCTCACTGTTCGTTTTACCTGATTTTGTAATCATTTAAATGAAACAACATGACCTTCCAGTGGGAGACTTTTCGTCCCCCTTTTCCTTCTGTGAAATTTGTCAGTAAGCTTTGTTCCTTCCAAACAGCGAAATGCGGCAGAGTACGGCCGGTAAACGATTCAAAAACCACGATTTAGTGCCGTTAAGACGATTTCTTTAAACATTGTCGTAGCTGAAGGAATTTAGTTTCTTCTTAAATCGCCTTATGCAGCAACGTTCACAGATATTTCAAATTCGAAAAGCCCTTTATTCAGGTACGAAGGCTGTAAAACAAACTTCTCACAGTTTGTGTCAGGTTGATGTTTTCGGCTGATAGCGCTGCGTAAGTATTTTGTCCAAGAGGTATCACAAGTAGTGTTCCTACAGCTGTGGGAATCATTGGTTGAAATCGATTTTAACACCAGTGGGTACAGTACTGCTAAATATCCAAAATGATAATCAACCTTAGGCTCAGTTCGTCCACAAACTGAGGCGTATTTATAATATTGAAGCTAGACTGTGTATCCTTGTCTTCCTTGAGTGGGCATTGGAAGGCGTTTACACACACACGTACACAATACTATGAATATTTTGAACGCTATAATTAATATTGCTGTCATAAACTGATATTTTGTAAATTCTTCTGGGTCTTGGGCGTGAAATATGTGTTGTAGATACAGTCTTAGACAAAAACATTGACCGCTGAGTCGTTCACGTAAGGTGGACAATACAGTCGAGCTCCCCTCAGAAATCTATGTCCGGCAATATACTCGATCTGGCAACATTGTAGACTGAGGCACTTCCCGGAGGAATTCTTGACAGTAGTCTGAGTACATCACCGTTGACTACGACCATATTCTTGAGGTAAAACGCGAGACTAGCTAATATGACGTCTGGCAACTGAAAGCACACGTCGACAAAGTTTTTATCGCATCTTTCTTCTCGGTGCTGAAGCTATGAGTGTAATTTAAGCGAATGTACAATATTTTTCGCTTTCTGTCACATCGGTAATGACAGTTATGTTCAACAATATTTTAGCGAGAGATTTCTTGGCTGACCATCTGCCTCTGTACACTGCATGCGTCTCAGTTCTCTGGGACCCGTTTGCTGCCTACCGGCGGGGGCTGAAGCACTGCGCTGTCTCGCCTTCTCCGACAACGTCTGCTCCACTCCTCACTCTCGACGGTGTAACATGCACTAATGTTGTTGAGTGGTGACCCATAGAATCTGACTACGATTTGTGTGTCACACTCGATAGCAACGGAAGCACAAAACCGTTTTTATTTGATGAGTATTTTATTACACTAGTATGCAATACATCAATGTGGCACAGAATTAATTTCATTGTTCCTGATCCAGTGTGCTACAATTAAAGCGTCACATTATGTTATTCTTCCTTTCACAGGAGATTCTTCAAATAATTTGTTTTTGTCTTGGATTCATATGTGTTAGTCAATGCACAGAGAGTAAATGCAGTGTAAAGTGTTTGGTTTCTTTCTTTGATTCCCTATGGTAAATGAATGCGAAACATTGTGTCAATACCTTTCAGAACCTGTTGTATAGCTACTCAGGCAAATTCCTTGTTTTCAGGTTCATACATTAATTAATGGAGAAGTGAACGTTCTTCAAGAGTGTTATTTAAAATATTCAATTGGATTTAAGGCGACAAAATTGCACATATTTGAAGCTACCCAAAGAAAAAGTAAGTTGCTAGAGCCTCTGTTAGCAAATGTCTGCAGAGAGGTCCTAATTGCTGCTGTGGAAATTTAGTATACAGGCCCTGTAGTAATCAAGAGGTTCATTTCCTTCATACTTATCATCCTGGCATGTGAGTCCTAAGTGAAGAACAACAATGAAATTCGTACCGTTGATGGTCGATTCGAATTTCTTCAGAGACGCTTGTATTGTGAAGCGGCTTGGCAGTCATAAAGCAGAGATCTATGACCATTAACACAACTTACTGAGTCGAGCTACCAAGAGGACTTGATGTGTGAGGGTTTTCTTCCGATTTCGTTAAGGAATTTTTTCTGGGAATTCGCAGCTCCATTAAATAAATCAGAAAAGGAAGTTCGCACATGCTGGCCCCTACCACGGTTAGAACTGACGACTAATTGAACTGATGTGACACGAGAAACGGGCGGTACCATGCGGCTACGGACACACTGCTGCCAGCATGCCACTCTCGTAATGATATTGTTTGCTCAGCCTCATAACGCATCGTGAAAGATAACAAAATTTGTCACCTACGTAAAGAATACCATTTCTTCAGCCAAAAAATTGAATTTTCATTCTCAGCGTCTTACTTTACGTGAGGATTATATAGCACGAATCATTCAAATGGAAAGGGAATATCAAGTGAATTTAGCAAGTCAGTTCAGTACCATACACGGAAGTGATTGCACTGTCACAGTGTTGCCAAATGTTTGTGACGATGTTGCCAATTCTCAGCTGTGGTAGGACCAGCACATAGAGGCATTCGACTGAAACATAGCCATGACCAAGATTGTAACTGGGTTCGACAGCATCGTCGTCTACCAGCTTGAAAACTCGAACGATGACAGTGCTCGGACAGTTACTTACGTTTACTGGTATCAAAGCTACAGCATGTAAACACAGGAACGTTAATAACCCAGAGATCATTAACTCTGGAACCCATAGTAAAGTAAAGCAGTCATCAGTAGGAAGATTGGTTTGACACCACAGTGATTTAATAGGCATGGTCTTGTTGGAGGCCATATGGCATTGCTTTCCTCCCACGTTTGAGTTGTCTTACCTAGCCAGTTAATAGGGAAACCTACTGTTTAATGAGGCTTTCAGACCACAGTGCAGCTCGGAATTTTTCACATAATCAAACACTGCCCGAGGGGAAGTATGTGTAAAATGGCACATAAAAATTGTGGTGTTGACCAGGGATCGAACCTGAGAACTTCGTATTCCTAGTCTTGCTCTTTACCACTTTTTTTTAGTTTTTTTATCTTTTTTTTTATTTTCAATGCCTACTTTATTTATCTATTTATTTAAAAAAAAGGAAAAAGGATTTTGGAAGGTTTGTTTTTCTGCTTTATTTTTATTTTCATTTTACTTTATTTTTATACAAATGGATAAAAGGAAAGCCGCTCCTCTTCGGCTACATAAACAGAATAATAGGAAGTCGTCCCGTTACGATGAAGGATGCTCCGTACTTTAGCCCACTGCGAATTTTTCGATGACTGTCTTCTCGTGGCTGTGTTGTTTCCGTTGTTTGTGCAATCTCATAAAAAAAGGAACTGGGAAGAGGTACTATGGTTCTCATTTCATCAATAATCCAGCTGTGAGGCGGATTATGGAATGCGCTCCAAAGAAAATTAGAAAAATATTGCCTATATTTAGGGTTTTTGACGTTCGCAAAATGTCGTTCGTTGAGGTAATACCAAAAATCGGGTACTGTCCTTTCGCCATTACCGAACAGGTAGTGAACAGCGTGGCCGCTAATCCACGTCATAGAGTTCGTTTTTGCTCTCTGGAAATACATCTCATCGGGCAAAAGAAGTGACCGGGCAGTTATCCTGTGGGGAGTATTGCGTGTGAGAAAAGCCAATATCTGACGCACCAAATACCAAACGTCCTTTGCCGACCCGCATTCGAAACGATGTTCATACGGGTCAATCACTTGGCATGTGGCGCACAAGGGTGAATCGGCGAGGTGGATGTGATGTAGGCGGGTCTGGCACAACTGTTTCCCATTAACAGTTACGTACCATGCAGACTGCATGTCAGTATCAAGGGTGGTGGCATTCACTGCGTGCCACACAGTGGCACAGTCAATCACATTCGACGTCCTGTTCATTTGCATGGAAGCATATATCGCCCTCGTCATCATCAAGCGTGTGGGTAGTAGTGCGGTGCGGATGTAGTTTATTTCAAGGAAGAATTGGCTAATGTAGAAGAAAGGTGCTGGGATGTCCGATGTCATCACAGGCGGTGCGAGTGAGATTGGTCGTAAGGTCTCTAGTAAGAGACTTGTGAGGCACGTCGGACTTCGTCGCCACAGTTGCAGGTGACACCTGCTGTGTTCTGAACATGACAAAGGCCTTCGCTGTGTTCTGAACATGACAAAGGCTTAAACACCCTCTGCTCCTCGGGAAGGTTAGGGACTTGTAACGAATCTTAAATAACATGCCCGTAATAACAAAGGATCCCAAAACCGCCAACATGCGGTGAGCCAGAGTAGGTGGTATCGGGAGTATCTGTGCAAAATGGGGGATACGTGACGCCAAATAGACGTTAGCATGTCGTGTCCGTTGCCGGAGGTCTAGATGTCTCAGACGGTGGTCACTTATTCCTGCTCTCATCTGATTCAATAAACGCCTGTAGTTAAGGGCTGTTTAACGCTTCATGTCAGATGTGAATTCAATGCCAATACAGCGGATTGTGTCACTGATTCGTAGCGTCGGATAGAAAATAGACAGGGCGTGCGATTTGTGGAGATTGAGACTGCTCCCCTATGTGCGCCGTAGGTCTCCACCCACGCCAGTACTGCACAAACATCGTCATTACTGCGAAGAAGGAGTACCGTATCATCCCCATAGGCAGAGCAGCAAAAAGTGTGTCCACCAAGATACGTCCCAGTCACGCGTTGCCGGAGGCCTCAGTGGAGTGGTTCCAAGACGAGGGTGTACAATATCGCCGAAAGAGGGCAGCCTTGTCGCACCGATCGCTGGATCTGTATCGGCGGCTTGAGACGGCCATTATATAACACCTTGGAGGTCGCGCCGCGTAGGAGACGCATCAGTACCTTAACTATGATGTCCGGATACCCAATGTGTCGCAGTACCTCCATCAAAAATGTGTGGTCGACTCTGTCAAAGGCCTGGCTAAAGTCGAGTGAGGCCAAAACTCCTACCAGTTGGCGAGATTTGGCTAGCGCGATGATATCTCGATATCGGCACAGTGCAGTGCGAATATTATGGTCCTGTGACGCAATACATTGTACCAATCGCTTTAGGCGTGCCGCCAGAAGCCGGATGAAAATCTTCAAATCACTGTTGAGTAAAGCCAAGGGGCGATAATCACTGATCCTGGATCCGCCTCGTGGTTTGTGTATGGGCACAATCAGTCCTTCTAGGAAAGCCCCAGGGATCTGCGTCATGGGAGACGTAAGATCGCGGCAAATATCAGTCCATGCTGGTGCCAGCCATTGTTGATATGTCCGGTAAAATTCCAGAGGAAGGCCATCAGGTCCCGGGGACTTATGAGCAGCCCCGCCTGCACTGCTTCAATGATTTCCTCTTCCGTTACATCTGCAGTCAAATCCGCTGCCGCTATCGGAGAGATCGTGGCATAAGTGAGTTGAGAAAATTCGGCGATCACCTCTGGGGGATGTCGATGTTCCGAGTGCAGCCTAGTGTAGCGAGCATGAAGGGCGTTTCCTGTATCGCGCTGGGTATCAAGGCGTCGTCCGTTTTCCGTCGTGATAGCTTGGATCAGTGTCTTGCGTCGGCGCCGTCGTTCTGAAATGACGTGATACATGGACTGTTCCTCCTGGGCCACTGTGTCTTGAGTGCATGTACTGACGTTCGCACCCTCAAGGTGGCAACGTGTTAATCTGATGATCTGTGCTTTGGCACGGTCAACTGTCACCTGCCATGCACGTGAGTACGGCAATGTTGTACATTCCATTAAGATGCTGTAGTAAAAGTCCATGGTATGTCTCTTCCATGCTGCAACATCTCGGCCGTAGCCTATCAAGATCTTCCGAAGGGCCGGTTTGGTGCAGAGTAACCACCACGACAGTGTAGACCGGTAGGTTCCACGCCGGCGGCTACAGGAATCCCACATGTTCTCTATAAGGCGGCGGCATTCCTGAGAGGCTAGGTGAGTGACGTTCAACTTCCAAGGCCCACAGCTGTGCCATACCTTCTGACGGCCGAGGGTAATGGCGCAGATGTAGGCCTAGTGGTCAGAAAACGCTGTGGGCCAAACTTCGGCAGCTCTCGCCCCCACAGCTATGGAGCGCGAGATGTAAATTCAGTCGATACGGCTGGAGGAATGGCTGGTGTAGTGAGTAAATCCGGACCGATCGCCACAAACATGTTCCCACGAGTCCACCAATTGAAGATTATTTATAATTGTCGCAAGTTCTTTGCAGGGAGAATGATGTGGTAGCTGATCCTTAGGTGCTTGGCTACAGCTGAAGTCTATCCGAATATCAAGGCGTCCTGACGGCCCATGAAGAGGGGCGTGATTGTATGAGCGAAAAAGGTGGATCGTTCGCGACGCCGACCAGATCCTGACGGTGCGTAGATGTTAATAAGTTTGACTCGTTGGATAGTAAGAGCCATGCCTCTGGCGTCAGGGAGATACTTGACATTTTCTGCGGAGGAGGATCGCCACACCACTGCCATTGTCCGACGCATGTGAGACCCAAGTCTTGTAGCCATAGGGTTCCTTGAAGTCTGCGACATACACCTATACACCTCTTGAAGGAGCGCAATGTCGATGTCTGTTGCGTTGAGCAGAACCTGTAGCATCGCTAGTTTATGTCGGGCACGTATGTTGTTGATGTTAATCGTTGCTAGACGATATGTCTGGTCAGCCAGGTCGGCAACCGGGTTATTTAGGAGGCCAGGTGTGGGCGGCCCCACAGAGGCTGACGATACAGCCATAGTCACTGTGGTTGGTCGGTGCTGGGTACAGCCGAGAGAGCATCTCTGCCCTCGGCATCCTCCTGGTGCTGTGGCTCATCCTCGACATCATCCGCCCAAGAATCAGATGCAGCAATTGGTAACTGTTGTCTAGTGCCGTCAGTAGAGAGCTCACGCACATGTTCAGTAACAGAAGTGGTGTTGTCAGACCGAGGCTCAGGAACTCTATTCGCTGTAGAATCGTGACGGGAAGGGTGAGTTGTGGTGGTAGAGTCTTGAGTGTCGTCCGACGCCGGATATTCGTCCGGGTCACACATCCGAAGCAGGCAATCATCGGATGGCGTATGGCGCCGTTTCTTGCGTTTTCGAGGGGTCCATTGTTTCCGGACATGTTGTTCTGTGTCAGAGTGCGGGTGACCATCTTCTGATGCGGTTTCCATTGGTAGGAAGGCAGAAGTCGGGACAATTTCCGTTTCTACTTCCATCTTCTCTTTAGGCTCGGCTCGGTGGCACAATTGATCACCGTCTTGAGGCAGGTCTGCCGATGACGTCGTAGAGGGGGATATGCTGTCCGCCACACTGTCATCGACCACTGACTGCAATACGGTGTTACGATCCTGGGCAGGAACAGCTGTTGCGGTTGCAGCCGCTGCGTACGTGATGGGGAGTGAAGTAGGCGTCGCCGGGGATGGAACTTCACCAACCGGTGTCTGGGTCAGTCGGCGTTGAATGCAGGCCGAACGGACATGTCCTTCCTGGCCACAGCCGGCGCAAGCGCGGTTGTCCGTTGTTCGTCAGTTCAATCTTAATTTGTCGCACTCCGTTTAAGACGAGGTATGTCTCAAACGTATGCAATTTTTCAGCCAGGTGGCTTTGCACGTTGCCGTACAGTTTTAAAGTTGTCATCACAACATCTGGTGGGACTTCGAATGGCAGCTCGAAGATCCTCAGAGTACGAAGGCCTAATCCAGCGTGGTCGATCGTGACAGTTCCTATGTGGCCATGAGTGTGTCGGCGCACAACATCAGTGGACGC
Organism: Schistocerca americana; assembly: GCF_021461395.2. NCBI lineage: Eukaryota > Metazoa > Arthropoda > Insecta > Orthoptera > Acrididae > Schistocerca > Schistocerca americana. The sequence continues at coordinate 68,095,221 of NC_060121.1, forward strand.
CTTTTCATTGATCACCTTGTGTTATGGAAAAGTGGATCCCAATGATGTCTTGAGGTGCAATTGAAGTTCTTCCCGGATGAAACGTTCAATGTCAAGTGCTCGAGGTCTTGCGTAGTCCGCTTGAAATGTGATCTTAATTGTGGACTTGCGGTACGAGTGCGCCATGGCACTACCGAGACACGGACGCGTGACACTCGCCGCAGCGGAAGGTAAACAAGTAAACACGCGCACGCGCGGTACGCTAACAGGGGGACACAGGCACGACGACCTTGCCCCACAGCAGTCTGCTCTTTACCACTTTGCCACCACGTAGCCACCACTGTGGCTTTTGCTTGGCCTTAACATTAAGAATCTCTCGTTTGTGCCAGCGTTGGCACTTGCGTGTCCCTGTGCCAAAGTAAATAGAACTGAATTGAATGTAGTGCCTCCAAGTTGGCATAAACAGAAATGGAGAAAAATTAAACAACATAAATTGTCTCTCTTTGATGCCTTAATCTTCATGCCATGATACGTCTTACGAGAAAAAATGAACTCTTCATCAAAATAAACATCTTCGTCTTGTTATGCTAATATTTGCGATTTATTTTACATTAAAATTTTACTAACAAAATTAAGATAGGAGACGTTTTCCTTTTGTCACAGCATCTTAATCGCTGAAGAGAAGTTATGCTGAAATTAAACAATATGTGCTTTAAACAAAGTCGTCTTCCTATTAACACAATAGGGTCAGTACCGCGTCCAGTTCCCGTCCTCTTCTACAAATGGTTCAAATGGCTCTGAACACTATGGGACTTAACATCTCTGGTCATCAGTCCCCTAGAACTTAGAACTGCTTAAACCTAAGTAACCTAAGGACATCACACAACACCCAGTCATCACGAGGCAGAGAAAATCCCTGACCCTGCCGGGAATCGAACCCGGGAACCCGGGCGCGGGAAGCAACAACGCTACCGCACGACCAAGAGCTGCGGACCCTCTTCTACAACTGCATTTAATCGCCAGGGAACCGAGGCAACAAGCTTTTCTGATGCATCTGTCACTCTGTGACATCTCTTTGCACGCAGCGTGAACTGCTTCCGACAACACTGCCTTGGATGTTGGTGCAGGTCTTTTCCTCCTAATAATTTTTTCCGTCTCTGCCCACACGTGCTCTATGGGATTGAGGTCAGCAGCTTTTGGAGGCAAGTCTAACAGCTCAACGTCTCCTTTCATCTGAAAACAGTGTCATACACGATTGGCTGTATGAAATGGGGAATGGTCATGTTGGAAAATGATTCTACCTCCAGCAAATCGCTGGCGAACAGAAGGAAGTATGATTTCTTCCAGTATTTCGCAGTAATAAGCACTACAGAGCGGACGCTCAAGTTCCCACAGCACGCCGCAACCATTTGCTGATATCCAGCCCCAAACTGTGACAGACGTCCGGCCACGCCTTTGCCTCTGTTGGACATATTTACGGTCGTATCTCGTGAAACTTGGTCGATACACATGGAAAGAGCTATTTGGAGCAGTTGAAAATACCTTCTCGTCGGTAAACATAACTCGGTCCCAGTATGAAAGCGGCTTCCTTCTACAGGCCAGCGCGAAATTTAACGTGGCAGCCCTATCTTGTTCTTTCAGCATTTCCTTAACCGCCGATTTACGTCCATTCTTTCCTTCCTCGTTGAGCCGACGATGTATGGTCGACCTGCTCACAGTTAGCTGCAGGATGATTTTAATTTCTCTGCCACTCCTGAAAGGGTCCTCAACACTGCAGCGAAGTATACTCCTGTCTTCATTCTCCGTGGGCGTCCTGAGCGACGATGACGGTTTACGCGGCCTTCATCTTCCATCCTCTTCACCCAGAGATGAATAGTGGATTTACTGTATCCCAGAACACGGGAAATGGCACTGATACAGTACCCGTCTTGTCGGCCGGAGTGGCCGAGCGGTTCTGGGCGCTTCAGTCTGGAACCGCGCGACTGCTACGGTCGCAGGTTCGAATCCTGCCTCGGGCATGGATGTGTGTGATGTCCTTAGGTTTAAGTAGTTCTAAGTTCTAGGGGACTGATGACCTCAGAAGTTAAGTCTCATAGTGCTCAGAGCCATTTGAACCATTTGAACCAGTACCCGTCTTCACAAAGCGCAACGATACGACCTTTATCAACCTCACTGAGCTGTGACATGTCGCCTTGAAAGAGGTAAGAACCGACTCACAAGACAATAGGAAACGAAGTGCCACACAGGAAGCAGAGCACTCGCACGAGCACCGACGTCAAATTCATTCCCGACTTCAAGCTTTCAATACTGTGACACGCTGATTATATTCACGATTTCACTGGAACGTTTAGAACAATATCATTAAATCAATGTTGTTGCAGACGATCCAATTACAACAGATAGGTGTGTTTATGGGTATATCAGCCAAAATCACTAGTCTGAAATTGTTATGAGCTGTGTTAGATGACAATATATATCTGTCCAACAAAATTCAGGGTAAACAGAAATATGTTTTAGTCGTAACTATTGTTTCGAAGGAACGAAAATGTTTTAGTACGGAAGACTAAAGTAAACTGTGGCGTTCAGTGTATTCGAGATATTGCATACATTGCTGTATGTCACTTGGAACGCTCGTTGTGGGGAGCAGGGGGAAACAGTCTCCACAAACTTCCGATTTGCAAATAAGTTTCACAAGGAGAGGGTCTGACAAGTGCGCTACCGATTTTTGTCAAATATTGCATGGATGTTCTAGCTTTGTGCTATACACTCCCTAGCATCTGAAAAAATCGAGGACAAAGTTGAGGACGGACAATCGTATTTCCATTGCTGTACACCGAAAGAGCGTCTACAAATAAAACATTTCATTAGTACGTTAGAGCTTCCAGCCGTTACATGGTGGCGAAGTGGTAAAGAGCAAGACTAGGACTACAATGGTCTCGGGTTCAACCACGATTTTTATGCGCCACTATACACTTATTTCACCTCGTGCAGTGTTTCTTGATGTGAAAAATGCCGAGTAGCACTGTGGTCCGAAAGCCTCGTTAAACTGTAGGTTCCACTATTAACTAGTAAGGTAAGTCAACTCAAAGGTCGGAGGATAGCAACGGCATACCACCTCCAACAAGACCGCGCCTATTAAAGCACTGTGGTGTCCAAACCAATCTTCCAACTGATGACTGCTTTACTTTACTATGGGTTTCAAAGCTAATGATCTCTGGGATATTAACATTATTGTGTTTTCATGTAGTAATTTTGATACCAGTAAACGTAAGTAACCGGCCGAGCACTATCACCGTTCGATTTGTCAAGGTGGTGGACGACGATGCTGTCGAAACCAGTTACGATTCTTGGTCATGGCTATGTTTCAGTCGAATGCCTCTATGTGCTGGTCCTACCACAGCTGAGAATTGGCCACATCGTCACAAACATTTGGCAACACTGTGACAGTGCAATCACTTCCGTGTATGGTACTGAACTGACTTGCTAAATTCACTTGATATTCCCTTTACATTTGAATGATTCGTGCTATATAATCCTCACGTAAACTAAGACGCTGAGAATGAAAATTAAATTTTTTTGGCTGAAGAAATTCTATTCTTTACGTAAGTGACAAATTTTATTATCTTTCACGATGCGTTATGAGGCTGAGCGACCAATACCATGATGAGTGAAGGGTGTTGGCAGTTGTGTGTCCGTAGCCCCATGGTACCGCCCGTGTCTCGTGTCACAGTTATAACTGTGGTAGGGGTCAGCATGTGCAAGCTCTTTTTCTGATTTATTTAATGGAGCTGCTAATTTACAGAAAAAATTCTGTTAGGTTGATAACCATTTTGAATATTTAGCAGTACTGTACCCATTGCTCTTAAACTCGTTTTCAACCAATGATACCCACAGCTACAGGAACACTACTTGTGATACCTCTTGGACAAAATACTTACGCAGTGCTATCAGACGAAAAGATCAACCTGACACAAACTGTGAGATGTTTGTTTTACAACCTTCGTACCGGGATAAAGAGCTTTTCCTATTTGAGATGTCTGTGAACGTTGCTGCATAAGGCGATTTAAGAAGAAATTTAATTCCTTCAGCTACGACAATGTTTAAACAAATCGTCTTAACGGCGCTAAATCGTGGTTTGTGAATCGTTTACCGATCGTCCTCTGCCGCATTTCGCTGGTTGGAAGGCAAAAAGCCCAATGAAAAATTACACAGAAGGAAATGGGGGACGAAACGTCTCCCACTGGAAGGTCTTGTTGTTTTATTTAAATGATTACAAAATCAGGTAAAACGAACAATGAGGTTGTCAGTATGATGTTGCGCTGCCCAGGGCCTGTAATGAGAAATGGCCCGTCTACGTCAGGCATATTGTATACAGAAGTAGAAGAGAGAGCACGACTAAAGTCTAATCCGTATGCATTGCATACACTCAGAAATTACTGTTACAGTGTACTTATGGAACCCAAGGAGTGAACTGCCTATTTTCCGGTGAGAAAGAGCAATGGCAAACAGTAGTCGCTACATTATGTTACTTAAACTGACGTCACTCTGAACTATATTTTATGGTCAGCGACAAAGTGTAAGGTCAATGAGTCGGATGCGGTTTTTGCAACTGTGAACTACTTTACTACATTATAGAAGCGAATATTAAATTTGAACTAATATTGCGAAAAGTTTGAACTTGCATAGCTTATGTAAATTTTTCGGTTTATTGCAAAGGAAAACAATTGATTTTCTAAAACATTATCTGTCATACACAACTTGAAACAGGTCACGTCGAACAAATCATGTGGAAAAACTGACAGCGACGTATATCGGAAGGCAGTAAGATCCCTTGGCTTTTTGGTTTGGCAGTATTCGACAGCCATTTCTAGGCTCAAGTAAATAAAGAAAGGCAGCGCGCTTATGTTATCAAGTAACGTCTACATCAGTTACTTTAGTTTTAATGTAATCTACTAGTAATTGTTGATGTTTCATATTAACATGAAAAGGATTCCGTAGACAGGGAAAGAACCTGTTCTTGGGCAACTGCTTCTATAATCACCAAAAGGCATTAAATGATCTTCAAGCAAATGTGTTCCATCAGCGGTATGAAGAAAATGATAGTAATAATGATGGTAATAATCGAATTTTCCGGTAGTTCCACACTTCACAGTTGATTTTCTCGAAGTAAGAAACTTGCTGAATTAGTGAAAATTTCAAATTGGCTTCACATCGAGGATATGATAGATAGAAGAGTCTTTACATCCTACTGACATGAGAATATCATAATATCCGCGTCAGAAGCTTGCTTCTACTTAACCATTTAATAGACGCGCAGTTTTTCCACCGTGACTAATTTTGTAAACTAAGCACATATTCCTTTACAGCACACTCCTTGGGCTGGGAAATGTGGCCACAATGGCCTGGTGGAACGAACTATCACAGGTGCAACGCGTGGGTTCAGGCTTTTACTTTTGAGACGCACCAACAGATTTACTTTACCTATGGTACCCTCAAGAGAAAGACGATATAATCCAGAATCCGCATAAAACATCACGTTCCTTCATTACCAACTGGGCAGATGCTGTTTACGTTGGGAAATGACATAGGTGGATGTCATGATAAACAGAAATACTGTCGCCACTAAACTTACTTACATAGAAAATTTTATTTTGTTTCATGAACCGATTGCCATTTAAAGGAACAGGGCTCTTATTTTATTTGTACTTGATTGAAATAGAGACGTTGAAAAATTTGGTGATTTTCTGTGATTCGAATTCGTATCTCCTCTTTTGAGGATCTGAATCTCTCGGAACAGTATAGTTGAATAATTTCGTTCCTTTTCCCAACACTGCAGTCTTCCCAAGGTCTCCTCCAAAGGTAAGTATGTGGGTCCGAATCCTGATACAGTACAAAAAATTCATAATTTCATTTTCACGTGGAAACTAGCCTGCTAGTGAAAATTAATGTGCATTTTTAATGTCTGTTCATGTGTTGTCAACAATCGCAATAGGCGTAGTTATTTCTCGTCAAACACGTACACATCTTACTGTTGATGACTAAGCAATTAATACTTAAGCTATATTCGTGGATGATAAAGAAGGATGGTAGGTGTGCGGTTCGATTGTCGCTCAGGCACAAAAATTTGTATCCTTATTTTAGATTCAAACACCTAGCAGCTGGTAAGAAAAACCGATACGTAACATTTCATTTTACTTAATTAACAATACGATTATGAGCTGGATTCGTATCTCCATCACAGAACTTCTCATCATGCACTTCATCTTAAAAAGCACGCACACTTTGTTACTTCTGAATGGAAGTATATTAGACATCTTTCGTGGAGTCCCAGTTTATTACAAAAACTGTCGTCTTTTATTTTCAAGCTTAGATTTGGTGACTGATATTGGCAAAAATTTCGGTAATTCCTGACTCTTCATGGCTAGTCAGCAATATGATATGATTAAATTAGATTGAATCTGATTAGATTAATACTTGTTCCATAGATCATGAATAAGACATTTCGTAATGATGTGGCACGTGTCATTGTAATGAAAGGTTTCTTTACATACCATGTTTAATTTTCTTTACAACTACTTTTTACTCTATCTCTCTCATTCTTTTTTATATTTATGGTTCTCTCTCTCTCTCTTGTCACACACACACACACACACACACACACACACACACACACACACACACACACACATTCTTTTTTTAATTTTATATGTTTGTTGTGCTCGACTATCAGCCAGGCACGAAAATGACCACGAATGAATTTCTTAGCTTTGAGTACACCTATGAAAGGAATATAAAAACAATTATGAGAGTTACTGATCATGATGCTTAGTTTGCAGTCAGTTCTGAGTATTATTAGTAACTCTACTCCAGTCCCCAAAACTAGCTACAGATATGCGAATGAGATGCATTACGTATTCCAGCCCGTGGCAGCCGCATCTTTGAGACGCCAGCTATGGTCACTTCCCAGCCAGTTGTAGGCACACATCTGTTCGTCCTCTTCCTGTTGGTACTGTAACTGAGATTTGGCAACAAGGCTAGGTATGTTTGGCAACTCTGTGATCGACGAGTTACTTCCTGGTGTGCACGGAATTAAACCTCAAAGTTCACTTGAGTTTTCCAGTCATTTCCATTGAATAATCTGAGTTATTATTGCTTGAAGTGTAACAAAACATTGTAAATTAACGGTTTTCAGTCCACGAAAGTCATAGTACTCTGAAATCGCAACTAATCTTGCCCTTTAAATAGCGGTTTACGAGATATAGCCACTATTGGCCTCGTAAGAGGAAGTGAAGGAACATATTTCTTCGCTAGCTCTGTGCTAATGTACTGACTTGTGGAAAACCATCTGTTATGCTTCCCAGTTCTAGTCACACTGACTGTGAAGTTTTTATCCCTCCTGTGATAGATCTACTAGCAGCCAGCTCAAACATCGATAAGGAAATCGTAAGAAAATACTTTCGGCTCATAGTGCAATGGTGAAAAACATACAATGCTGCACAACAGGTAACGCCTCATTCCGCTACTGAGAAGCAAATTTTCGGTTTCCTGGATTACATAACTTTGTTTATGAAATGCCACAGTGCGCAGTTTTGGTAAGGTTTCTTTTAGTGCTGTTAAAACAATAGTAAACATGCTAGACAAATTAATCATCAACGATATATGCGGATTCTCTGATGTTATCTATAACTGTCTGACAATACACATGCAGTTTATTGATTTCATGCATATAGAAAACTTGTTCTGAGTTAAGGCTATCAAACAAGGTTTGAAGAACAATAAAATGCTACTACCACATGACAGCTAATGCAAGAAATACTTTTCTGACGTATTTTGGCACGTTGCGCTCGCCCCATACTTAATACAAAAGTTTGGAGTTGCATCTGCTGCCTGGCCGTCTATTAAACCTGAAAAGAACAAAATGTCGCAGAAGTTAGCCCTTTATCCACATGCGGCTATTTTCGGTTTAGAAGTGAAGGGAATTATGTTCAAAGTTCCATTAGATTGATCACTTCAGCAGACATCAGAATTGCGTTTTAAGAAATGCGGCAGTGAATATATTTGAACTCGCCACACTTACCATGACGCTACCAGCTGACACATAGCTACAGCAGCTCCCGAAGTCAACAACAATTCCTCCAGAACTTCTGCATTCCTCAGTGCTCTGAGATAATGCATATGGACGGATCTAGACTTCTGAGAGACAGACAGTTACACCTTTTCTCTTGCACTGCACGACGTTATCGACAAACAGATAGCGTAATAGAGTAGCTCGACTGGAAAGGAACACTTCCCATTTAAATTTCTCCATTCTACAGTGTTGGCAGTTCTGTGTAGGTGGCAGTTACATGATTTAATTTCGGCGATCACAAGATAGAGTCGAATGTATGCACTGGGTAGCCGAGGCAGCTGGTTCATGGCGATTTGGTCAACAAAGTAAATGAATGTACTGAACATGCTGCAAACCACTACAGGGAGCCTGTGAGTCAGAATTCTAATCCAGTGTGGCGTAACGGCGTTACGATAGAAAAATGAGTCACCGAGAAGAGGATTTGGTGGTCTGTTGGATTGATGATGGGTTGATAAACTTATGGTCTGGGATTGATTGCAAGTTCCGCCGATGATTTTGGACAGGCTACGCTAAGTGATGAAGGTATAATGGCATTGTTGTCTGAAATTCACGTAAAACATGATATTCCTTCTCTGCCAAGTAGACGTTAGGTTCAAAATGGTTCAAATAGCTCTGAGCACTATAGGACTTAACATCTATGGTCATCAGTCCCCTAGAACTTAGAACTACTTAAACGTAAGTAACCTAAGGACATCACACAACACCCAGTCATCACGAGGCAGAAAAAATCCCTGACCCCGCCGGGAATCGAACCCGGGAACCCGGGTAGACGTTGTGTTGAACCACAATAGAGCCAGGAGTGGCGACATGTAGAAACTCACGTCAGCCTGGCCGAGATGAGGGAATACGGTGTGGTCGTAAGGCCCCAGTACTATCGCGCCATGCCGTTGTGTGGCGCGAAGGAGGCGTCGGCCACTGGCGTTGGTAATGCGGGAGTTCCATTGCGTGTGTTTGGCGTTAAGGTCGCCCGGAATTAAAATCTTCCCCTCGCAACGCCAATAGAGCATCGAAGTCAGCCTCCTGGAGCAGTCCCCTCGGCGGCCTGTAGGCCGCAACGAAGGTGATGACCCCTGTCGTAGTGGTAACAGCCACCGCAGTGGCTTCCACAGCGGCGAGGGTGGAAGCTGCACTTCGTGGTGTTTCAGGGAAGCCTCGATGTAAACGACAGTCCCTCCGCCATGGGTCAACCTGGCCACCTTGACATGTATCCCAGCCTTGAGGAAGGTCTCGCACACGAGGCAAATATCGATTGCTCCCTTGCTATGGGAACAAGCTATTCGCGTTAAAAGCGCAGACGGTGTGGCCACGGATATGGTGATTATCCACGATGGGGTTGAGGAACGACGCCTACCTGGAGGGCCGCCGTGACCGCGGTGACGAGCACCGGGAGTTGCTCCAGAAGCTGGCTCAACGACCGCAGAAGTGATCGGAGCTCAGCTGCTTCTGAAGCAGTGGAGGCGGCGGGGGCCACTGCGGCGGCCTCCGCCACAGGGGCGGCTGACGGGGGCCGCTCTGTAGGTGTCGACTGCCGCGGAGCGACAGTTTCGGGCCGCAACTGCGGCGCAGCGCGAGCTGCTTGCCGCTGCCGCGGCGGACTCTCGGTGGCAGTCTGTTGCGCATCGGCGAGTTTGGCACGCCCCGGGCGCCGGCTACGCCTGAGCGGGTGGGCAACCCGCGCGTCAGGCGCGGCCGCGGGTATAGCCGCCCTCTCGGGCGAAGCCGTGGACGGCGCAGTCTGCTGCTCTCTCTCTCCCTCTCTCTCTCCCTCTCTCTCTCTCTCTCTCTCTCTCTCTCTCCGACGGGTTGGTCAGAGCGCTGGGAGGGGGCAGGTAACCCGCTCTCGGTGGCGGCAGCGAAGCTGGTGGAAGAGTGCACCTTACGAGAAGGAGCACCCTTGTCTCGCTGCTAGTTCCGGCCCCTCTCGAAAGCCGAACAGCATCTATAACAGGGAACATGCGGTCCGCCGCAGTTGCAGCAAGTCGGCTTGTCCCCGCGGGCAAGGCCGCAAGATGTGCTCTCGTGCTGCCCTGTGCACTTGACGCAGCGGGGAGGCATGGAGCAGTATCTGGAGACGTGGTCCAGCCGCTGGCGGGAGAAACACTGAGCCCTATTGCCTTTGGCCCGGAGTGATCGACCTCAACCTTGACGCGGCCGACCAACTGCAGCTGGAAAGTCTTCCGACTTTCCAGGTTGTCGACTAGGACAACCTTGTACAGTGACATGTCGTGGTGGGTACGAGGGGACTTCGTGAAGGCTGTGGACCTGACGCCGAAGCCCATATCGTCCAGTTCCTCACGGAGGCAGTCCGCGCCAAACTTGAGGGGAAGGTGGCGGAATACCACCTTCAGAAGTTTGAGCGGCTCGGACGGGTGGGTGTAGCAATGGAGGCCGTCCTTGCAGATGGCGTCCATCATCGCCCGGTACTCCTCGCGTGTCGCGACCGTGACCTTGTGTAGGTCACGGCCGCCATTCTCGATAGTAGTGGACGTGGCCACCCTCTCGAGCTTCTGTTGCAGGTCCTTATACACGCCGTCCCATTGGACGACGATAGGCGGCGGGGGCGGCGAGGACGGCACCAGAGCCGCCTCGCCGTCCTCCATCTCGTCGACGTTTGCCCCTGCAAACGTGCTAGTTGTCGGCAGCGGCTGCGGTGGCTGCAGTACGGCAGCCCTGGCGGTGTGCCGCCGAGGTGGGGCGACAAAGCCGTCCTCATCAGGCTGCCGGGAGACAGCAGTGGGCCGCTGCGGCCTCTTCGAAGGTCGTGCCTTGGCGGCACTCTGGGAAGAGCCCGCTACAGTCCTCCCAGCGGGAGCGTCTGGGTGTCTTCTTCCGCGGCCTCGCGGAGTCGGAGGTCGAGGAGTGAGTATCCGAATCGTTACTAGTCATAGCCCGGCGCTTCCTGGGCGCTCGGGCTTCGTCAGAGTCGGTATCGCGACACTCTGCCACGGCAAGGTTCGTGTCTGGGAGGTCAATGGCCTCCATGTCGGTGGCCTCTGGAGCTGTCTTTGCGCCCGTCCAAACCGCAGGGATGCCCCCAGCGCAGGACGGTGCGTCGACTAGCGAAGCAACGGGTTCTTCTCGTGTCAACGGGGCCAGTGGAGCAACCGGGGGAACATCGACCTCTCGAGTGGTCGAGTCCAGTGGCGCAACTCCCTTCGAGGCCGCCGTCGCCGGGACCGCAAAATCCTGCAGCGCGACCGGCGAGGCTCTCGGTGGCACACCCGACTCTTGCTGCCCCGAGCTCGGTAGTGCAGCAGCCTTCAGGATATTGCAGAAGGTCAGTATGGCCGCCTCGTCGTCATCTCGACCGGGGTAAGAGCCCCCGTGAACGAGCTTTTTCATAATAATGAACGCTCGGTCACAAGAGCGCGTGTCATCAGTGGAAGAGCAAACCTGGTCTTGGTCAGTGGTCGGAAGCTGGTTCGTCATAGGTGGGGGGCCGGACGGGGCCGCCGACGGGTTCAACTGAGCCGCCTGAGCTGCCCCACCCGCCACAGCCTTCGCGTGGAGACACTCCCCTCCCCCTCGCAACGGCACCTCGGCCACGAGCGGCCGAGCCTGGCAGGAGCGGCGCTTGTATTCTCCTCCTGTAGAGGCCGCCGCTGTCGTGGTGCGCTCCTAATTAGCGCACCATTGGTCGACGTCGTGTCACCGCCTTCTCTTGCGTTCTTCAGCTCCGTTCTGGCGCTTGCTGTCACGCCAGAACAACATTGTGCAGAAGGAAACACGGAACTTCGAAAATGTTCACGTTACGTGCCGAAAGCTCGGCCCGCAGAATACTCATTTATCAAAATTTTGACGATATCAGTACTTTTTTAAGCAATGGGCATGTTTTAACCTAGACGAATCTAATTAAGGCTAGATGAAACAATTCCTGGTCTCAGCACAGCGTAGAAAGACAAGTTCTTTCACAAAGGTTTGAAAAGAATAGAAAATCCAGTACCTATGTGGTGAATGAAATACCAACTTGCATAACGTGATGGACAATTAAACGCAGTTTATAAACGGAAACTGCAAAACTGAACTGTAATCGCATAAAGGGACTCTCCCGTGGCAATTTGTGTCTGACCTACATATACGTCGACAACCCAACACTTCTCGCCAAATGCTTAGTAAAGAAAAAATGGTCATCTCTGATGCAGAATTGTCGTGTAAGAGGATCTTTAATATCACGCAAGGGCTTCACACACACACAAACCCAACGCTGCTTTCATATATTGCTTACTCTGTGGTTTGATTGCGTGTTTACAATTTCAGCAAGATTAAAATAAATCTAGTTATTCATTACTAATGTAACATGAGGTTTTATTTAATAACTGCTTTTCCTGGCTAGCGATCGTTATTTTCTTAAAGAAATCTCTTCTTGGGAACGTGTAGCAATGTTGTCTGTCAAGCAGTGTAAATGGAAGTAAGTTCACGCACAAAAGTAATCATATACATACCAGCAAACAAGCTATATATATGATATGTAAGCTGAACTAAACAAGAGTATCGATTTTTACTATTTTCAGTGCTATTGCATAAGTCTCTTTACTAGTTGCAGATCGTTTATGGAATTTAACGCTGCTGGTATTCGAGGTGGCAACACTTTTCTTTAAGCAAAATGAACAGTTTTGTCACACAATACAACACAACACTAATGTATTTTTTCGTGTCATAAACGTCTTTACGAAATAACCGGTCTTCATACAGCAGCATATAAGAATTTGTATTACGTAAGGTGCTGTTTCCGTTCATAGAAATTTACAATATTTAGAGATTATTCACAGTCTAACTGGAATTTGTTACCTCAGATTGTGTTCTTAGCCCCCAACACACAATTATTATCGCTATTATGATCAACAACATTTATGTCTGTATAGGAAGTCAATTTAAAACTACCGCTGCAATATTTCACTAATATGGCGGCCAATGTAAGACAATCACTTATTGATTCTGCTCCAACCCTTGGTTTGCTAGTAACAAATAATATATATTAAATCTTTTTGTACCTTCACTATATGCATTAACATTTGAAAATATTTCTTACTGTTAATCGCATATTATTCAGCATTGACCAATATACTGCGCAGTAGACCAATAGCGCTAACGGCTCCGCTCCTTTGTAGCTGATCAGAAAAATCAGCATTTACATAGGACGAGAATCACAACGAAATAAAACTCCAAACAGAGAAGATTTATTTCAATGACACATAAAATCTATTTTTCAAATATTAAATTGGCAACATAATATAGTTTTTTACAGACCTCTGTGTTTCCAGACATCCGTCACATCCTATCAGTACAACAGTTCGAAGAAGAAGAAGGATTATTCTAGAAGAATCATTGATAACAAAAGATTGAGATTTCCATTATCTTTTTGCATGGGTATCGTCTGAGATATAGTTTTTTACATAATATTTAATTATGTCGTTGAAAATAATTATTTTTTTTATTTACGACGAAGTCCTCTTTATTATTATCACGAGAATGTTCATTCACTTTCCACACACAATTCTGTCGTGAATATTGCTCTGAATAAAATGTAGGCGTGGATATTACAACTCTCCCAGTCTTGTCAAAATATACGAGGAGCAGTCAATAAGTAATGAAAGGCCTTTTCTTGCTCCACCATTTTGCTTAAAAAAATGCATATTTTGTTGCGAGCCATCGTGGCATATTCCTGCTTCACACCCTCCAGTTTCATGGAATTCCGATAGGTGGTGGCGCTGTACGTGGCCTTCAAAATGGCGCCCGTAGCGGAGGTGCGTTACAAGCAGACAGCTGCCACTTAGTCTCTTTTGGAGGAAAACTGGAGTATCGCAGATATTCAGGCAGCTTGCAGAATGTCTACGGAGACCTAGCAGTGAACAAAATCACGGCGAGTCGCCGGGCGAGGTGTCTGCCGTCGTCGCAACGAGGCTCGCCGGCCGGCCGCACACAGCTGTCACTCCTGCAGTGCTGCAGTGTGTGGACTCTCTCTCTCTCTCTCTCTCTCTCTCCAAGTGATCGATGAGTCACAGTCAAACGCCATGTTGCACAACTGTGTGCCTCTGTCGGTAGTGGTGACTCGCTCATAGTTGTGTGCTGATATTTCGCACCTTCAGACTTCCATCTGCTTGTTCAATGAAGGATGCACTCTGCGTGAAGCAGTACGTGGGTGATGGTGAGCTTACTGATATAGCGAGGCGGTGGCTCTGACGTTGGCCAGTAGAATGGTACCGTGCGAGACTACAGGCCCTCCCAGTAAGGTGGCATAAGGCTGTCGCACTGAACGGAGGTGATGCTGAAAAATAGGATTTTGTAGGCAAAGCCTGTGGGGAATAGTATGGCGTATTTCAATGCGTAATAATACCAACACGCCTTCAGGAAAAAAAATGGTTGTGTTACTTACTGAACGCCCCTCATGTATATAGTCGGTTTCGACGGTACACAATTTTACATTGTAAGAAAGGACACCTTCCTCTTTCACAGCCTTGTACAGAAAAGAAAGAATACGAAGGCTCTGCTTTCCTTCGAAATTTGTAAAAGCATGTCTAACGTCTGCGCTCTCTTTCTCGTGGTTGGCTTAGGTTATTCACGTCCTAAAGAACTCAAGTAGAGAAACTACCGTACAAGACGCTGCAGTGAAAGTCGATCACTAGGTTCTGCGATAACAACACAAGTTCGTCGCCAATAACCGACACGTAAGTATCTGAAGGTTAGCAATGTGCAAATATAACAGACAACTGTTATTTTGATACGACACGTCAAAAGGAATCGAGGAATGCCAGTTTCGAAATGGAGGAAGAGTGGAGGGTTAAAAGTACATCAAATTGATGTAAATTGTGGTTCAAATTCATGTAAACTGCGGTAATTCCGCAGAGGTGAAGAGCTTTACACAGAATAGACTAGTGCAGAGCACTGCACGAAGCAGCCTTCGACTAATCTCCACAACGACACAGACATGTGTAACGCAAAATTAATTACAGTTGGTAATCAGCTGGGAAAGCCGACGATTGAGAGAAGTATTATTCGCAAAATCGAACAAAATAAAGGCTGCGCTCTCTGTTTGCTCTGTTGTCCTCAGTACGTGAAGCAAATTTTTTGATAACCTTTACCACAAATTTGATATTTCGGCTCACTTCCCGTTGCACTGAATTTCAACGCAAGACCATCCACACATGATGATGCAAGAACTGTGGATCTGAACCTCTGAACCTCATGCAGCTGTTTTTTAGTGTTTAACAGAGCGATCTGACCAATGACCGCAGGCGACGAGTCGTGTGAATACGATATAATAGCATGAGTGTACTATAATAACAGGACAACTTAATTCCCTCTTAATTTTGATGAGTGTGTCATATCCATCCAGAAAAAGCAAAATTTGCTTCTGGTCCCTTTTTCTTAGTTTTGTAAATTTTAAGAAATATTCTATCATTCGGAAAAATAGCTTTGATGTCATCCGTCCATTTCTTGAGCATCCAAATGCTGTGTTTGGTGGGACTCCTCCTTCTAAGGCGTCATTCATGCTACTGCACTGAATGATTAATACAGACGGTATGAATTCGCCTGTTGCATTCACATTATAGAAACATGTCGTTTGAAGAGCCCATTCTCCCCTTGCGATTGCACCCATTTGGTGTTTGGATTTTACAGCCTTAGACGGTTTTTGAGCGTGAATAATGGGATTCCATACACTTTATGTATTCGGTCAGTAGTAAACTTAACATTCATCTACTATTTCCTCATATTTATCAAAAACTCTTTAGCACCCTCTTGATTAAAGTACTTTCCTTCGTGCGATCGACATTTCTTCGCAATCTCGCAAGGATAATCTTTCATAAACCTGTAATACCATTTTATACTTTATGTATTATTTTTCGTTGTTGAAGCGATGTGGTTGATGACATTTTTCAGCCGGTTGACAGAAAAGGTTCCTTCATTCATTAATAGTTACTCCAAAGAAAGTGGATTCTAAATTAATTATATGCTGCACCAGTACATCTTCCAACTCGTAACATTAGGTCTTCCAAATTGTGATGATTTAATTAAATCGTTCCAATGTTATATCCTTTATATGCTTCACTAAAGCCAATTTCATGCTTTCGATATTTCAGTAAAGCTTCCTTCATATCCTCTTGCTTCCACTTATTGTACGCTCTCTTCGTCATATCGATCAGGTGAAAAAAACACTTTTTAGTTGATATGTGACTTCTATCAACGCCTACGTTGCACCGGTACGATTAGTGAATACTACACAGCTTCGAGTAATGCAGTGAGGACTCCACCGTTTTAAACCAGAACTACAAGCAAAACCTTAAAGTCTACTGCTGTTTGATTATGCTTGAATGAATAGCAGAGTACCACGAAAATAGACGTGAAACGAAACAGTAACTGTATCATCATATTCTTCTCTAATTGCTGACAAATGAACGAGGGAATATAACAAAACAGTCAAACAAACTCCCTTGTAACAATCTTTCTGTCACGACTGCCAGCGGCCCATGCACATTTATTTGCTCACTCCAATGTTATTAGTTCAATTTTACGCCTCTTCATATCGCATTTTATAAACTTGGACTCATTAAGATTGTTGTTGTTGTTGTGGTCTTCAGTCCTGAGGATGGTTTGATGCAGCTCTCCATGCTACTCTATCCTGTGCAAGCTTCTTCATCTCCCAGTACCTACTGCAACCTACATCCTTCTGAATCTGCTTAGTGTAATCATCTCTTGGTCTCCCTGTACGATTATTACCCTCCGCGCTGCCCTCCAATACTAAATGGGTGATCCCTTGATACCTCAGAACATGTCCTACCAACCGATCCATTCTTCTAGTCAAGTTGTGCCACAAACTTCTCTTCTCTCCAATCCTATTCAATACTTCCTCATTAGTTATGTGATCTACCCATCTAACCTTCAGCATTCTTCTGCAGCACCACATTTAGAAAGCTTCTATTCTCTTCTTGTCTAAACTATTTATCGTCCATGTTTCACATCCATACATGGCTACACTCCATACAAATACTTACTGACACTTAAATCAATACTGGATGTTAACAAATATCTCTCGTTCAGAAACGCTTTCCTTGCCATTGCCAGTCTACATTTTATATCCTCTCTACTTCGACCGTCATCAGTTATTTTTCTCCCCAAATAGCAAAACTCCTTTACTACTTTAAGTGTTTCATTTCCTAATCTAATTCCCTCAGCATCACCCGACTTAATTCGACTACATTCCATTATCCACGTTTTGCTTAAGCCTTCCATATCCAGGAAATAATTAATGGACGCACCACCTATACCTTCCGTGTGCATGACTTCTACGCCGCCATTTACGACCGTTACATCCAGCTAACTAACACACTAAAGTCATTGGACTAATCTTCGATTTGCAGCTAACGTGGGAATGTGCTGGCGTACGCCTTCGCCAGATCAGCGGTCGGCACCAGGAGGCACTGCATAGCAGGCGCTGAACTAGACACGTGTATGACAAGAAAAGGCGAAGACACGGCCCCAGGCTATGTGCTGATAACACCCGCTGGGCAGCGTGCATATAGGCTGCCGCCGTCGACTCAGATGTCTCAATCGCTCGTTACCTCAGTACGTCGCATTGGAACTGAGTTCACATTGGACTTCGATACGTCGCACTATGCTCTAGTCTCCCACAGTGATGGTCGTCGCCTCGCACTTTAGCTGTGAGTGAATGTTACTCATTGTATATAGCTGTGTCACGGACACAGACAAGATTCAAGAATTAGTACATGTTATTTGATTGCTGTGAACCACAGAACTTCAGATTGGATATCATTGAAGTTAAGTATTCAGTTTGTTCCTGTAATAAAGTGTATTTTAACCACGTGTGCATTGTAGTGAGAGGCAACTGGCCACCAACCTATCATACCACACTGAGGGTATTGACTTAATTAATTAGTGAATCAATGTGATAGAGTGTAGGGCCTCTTTCCAAGACATCCAGAGCCCAGTATTTTCGGAAGGCCTGAGAGTTTCCCTAGCTCCCACTACATCGGTCAGGACAAAAGAGGGTTTAATGTGGCACACAATAGTTGGTACATGGACTAGGTTCACTTAAGAGAGAGAAACAAACAGAAGGGAGAGATTTGGAATTTCCCAGCAGTGGTGTGTAACGGAAATTGAGTCCCATATCTGAGGGTTTCCACCACCTGAAGCTTCAGGGAATTAGCGTTGCTTCTGGTCTATGCGGCCCAGCAACCGTGGAGAGTAGGAAGACAACTGAACAATACCTTAAGGGAGAGGGAGGGGTGACACGGAAAACCACTTCGCAGAACAATCGGTTAAGTGAGGTTATAAATTTGGCAACCATGGTGAGTGGTGTGCTGTCCCCAATCCATCTGGAATTAAACTGGCTAGAATTCAGGGTGGAGTGGTGCCCCAAATCCATCTCGAACACATTTGGTAACATTGCATACTGGGTTGATATCGCCATTACCTTACTACTTACACAGCGCCTCTCGCTCCTCTGCACGTTCTGAAACGCATCTGCCACGCTATTGGGGCGAGGTTTAGCGCAGACACTGAGACACCGCTATCGTTCTTCCCAGTACTAACACGTGCTGCAGCAGTTGTTTTGTGTAGCTCCGGGAGAACAGTACCGCAGTGGCCTTCCGGTACGAGACGCGCCTGCAGGTCTGCGCCCACACTCTGTCGGGCCCGCTCGCATCTGCGCTGTGCCTGGCCTCATCCTGGACAGAGACGGCCGCTCAGCACCGGCGCTGCCTGGACCGCGGGCGCCGTCTCGGCCCTTGCGCGGCCATCCGCCTCCCACTGTACCGCGAGCTGATGTCCTCGGTGTCTACAGGCTGAGTGCAGCGGTGGGGCGCGGCCCGGAACACAACGACAGATACGTTTTATTCCTGCGAGCAAAGCCTCTGCATTTGAGCGCACACACACACACACAAACACACACACACACAACTAGCAGTGTCTGTGGTAGACTTCTGTTTCAAGACTGAAGAAGAGCTAAACGAGAAACACGCCCAAGTCAGGACCTCCATCTTCTTGTCAACTGGAGAAACACGAGGAGTTCAAGTACCTGTGCCGGGATCATGCCACACGCGCACATTCCTGCATTTTTGTGAGAATGAGTTACGAAGAGTGTCGGTGCAGTGTAGGTGTCACCTTAAGATGTTCATTTTGAACGAAACCAGTTCTGACGCTGTAAAAGTACTTGAAGCACACCTGCGGTAGTGTTTATTAAAATTTATATTATTGAATTCTGGAGTGGGAAATTATTAAGAAATGTAAATGCCTTTTCTTTCAGCTTACGAGGTAGGTTGGTCGCAGACCGAGATATCGTTTTACAGGGCTGCGCTCACAGAGCTATCGCTGAACTAATTTTTTTTTCAGGGACACACAACGACTTAGCTTTCAGTAAGACAAGATACTTATTCACTAAGCAATTTAATTCGTGTATCACTTATCACAGTTCAGGGTTTCATTCAATTAAGTCATGGATAGCTTTCAAATATTACAACAACGTTTCATGTGTAAATTTTATCAAATGATAATAACATAAAACATTTGCAAACCATTGCCCCACAGCACAAGAGGCGATTTGCAAACCTCTGTCCCACGGTACAAGAGACAAGCACATAACTCCACATCTGCACGATTACCCAGCAACTCACACTTAACTGCCAGAGTAAACATATGACCACTTTCAGACTATTTCTTACCGTTCCAGTCTCAAACAGCACGTGGGAAAAGTTAGCACCTACATCTGTCCTTGCAACCTCTGATTTCCCTTGTTTTGTTACTATCGTTATATCACCCTGGTCTAATTCCAGCCCCACCCCACCGTGCACGATATCGGCTATCGTTGTGTAGTCACAACCCATTACAAGCACAGTACTCGCAATACGTGTCTGAAAGATCTACTTCTTCAACCCACGCTCCCAGTCCAGCTGTGCGCCTCTGAGAGGAATACAGCTTGTACACAATCTTTTCCTATGGATCATTCCCTTTCCATCGGAATTTCTTAGCTCGAGCTTGTCATTGATCTCCAGTCGACGTACAGCAGCTTCAGTGTCAGTAACATCATCAACATCACGCCTCTAAGTTACCATCAGCATCACATTCATACATCGTCACACGAACGTATCTCGTTCCAGTTCATCAAACTTGCGCTTTTTATCATCCTTTTTCTTTAAGATTGTTGTAGTCATTACCTATACGAATGAAGAACAGATACATCAGTGCAGCCAGCTCACCCCAAATAGCAGCGAAATTGTGAAAATGAAAAAAGGGTATTTGTGATTTGTAATTGTTGTCATTGAGAATACTCGAACGTAAAATGAAAATAAAAAATTTCTGCGGTAAGTGATAATTAGCATAACCGTATTAAACAATTACATAAAGGCAATTCACATCAAGCCATCAGCAACGATCTGAGGTGAACTTGCACTGTCTGCTTCGTATTTCGTCCTGTGGGCTTCTTTGTCTAAGAATCATGATGTACTTACAAACTGGGAGAATATCAGTTTGTCACATAGTCTAGAGTAACTCTGCAGGCATTCAGTGGCGGCTTGCGTGTAGGCACTGTGCAAATGTAGCACCTGCTATTTCCTTCCACTTCATATTATCGGTAGTGTTTAATACAATGAATTCTTTATTTATACTTGTACAATGTACACTACTGGACATTAAAATTGCTACACCATTAAGATGACGTGCTACAGACGCGAAATTTAACCGACAGGAAGAAGATGCTGTGATATGCAAATGATTGACTTTTCAGAGCATTCACACAAGGTTGGCGCCAGTGGCGACACCTACAACGTGCTGACATAAGGAAAGTTTCCAAACGATTTCTCATACACAAACAGCAGTTGACCGGCATTGCCTGGTGAAACGTTGTTGTGATGCCTCGTGTAAGGAGAAGAAATGCGTACCATCACGTTTCCGACTTTGATAAAGGTCGGATTGTAGGCTATGTTGATTGCGGTTTATCGTATCGCGACATTGCAGCCCGCGTTGGTCGAGATCCAATGACCGTTAGCAGAATATGAAATCGGTGGGTTCAGGAGGGTAATACGGAACGCCGTGCTGGATCCCAACGGCCTCGTATCACTAGCAGTCGAGATGACAGGCATCTTATCCGCATGGCTGTAACGGATCGTGCAGTCACGTCTCGATCCAGTTACGTTTGCAAGACAATAACCATCTGAACGAATAGTTCGATGACGTTTGCAGCAGCATGGACCATCAGCTCGGATACCATAGCTGCGGTTATCCTTGACGCTGCATCACAGACAGGAGCGCCTGCGATGGTGTACTCAATGACGAACCTGGGTGCACAAAAGGCAAAACGACATTTTTTCGGATGCATCCAGGTTCTGTTTACAGCATCATGATGGTCGCATCCGTGTTTGACGACATCGCGGCGAGCGCGCGTTGTAAGAGTGTATTCGTCATCGCTATACTGGCTAATCACCCAGCGTGATGGTATGGGGTGCCACTGGTTACACGTTTCGGTCAACTCTTGTTCCCATTGACGGCACTTTGAACAGTGCACGTTGCATTTCAGATGTGTTACGACCCGTGGCTCTACCCTTCATTCAATCCCTGCGAAACCCTACATTGCAGCAGGAAAATGCGCGATCGCATGTTGCAGGTCCTGTACGGGCCTTTCTGGATACAGAAAATGTTCGACTGCTGCCCTGACCAGCACATTCTCCATATCTCTCACCAATTGAAAACGTCTGGTCAACGGTGGCCGAGCAACTGGCTCGTCACAATACGCGAATCACTACTCTTGGTGAACTGTGGTATCGTGTTGAAGCTGCATGGGTAGCTGTACCTGTACACGCCATCCAAGCGCTGTTTCACTCAATGCCCAGGCGTATCTAGGCCGTTATTACGGCCAGAGGCGGTTGTTCTAGGTGCTGATTTCTCAGGATCTATGCATCCAAATTGCGTGAAAATGTAATGACATGTCAGTTCTAGTATAATATATTTGTCCAATGAATACCCGCTCATCATCTGCATTTCTTCTTGGTGTAGCAATCTTAATGGCCAGTAGTGTATTAAGAAATGTAAATGCTATTGATTGGCGACTCCATGTTGTCTTGTGCACTACGACCAGATAACAGGTATACTTGAAAAAAGAGACAGCATTGGTGGTATATTTTTTACTATTGCAAAATCGATTTTCTGTCACTGAGTGACCATCTTCAGTGCTATATTGTATAACTTAAATTGGGATGCACTGTTGTCACTAAGCTTATGGCAATCAATGTGATTGGCGACGAGGATGGGATCCAATTTGTAGTGGCGTAGCAAGACAGCCACGCCACTCGGAAGTAGCCGAAAGGCACGCGTTAAGCTCACGCAGATTGGCGTGAGGTCTGGAACAGGACAATGTCTTGAGAATTGCAATAAAGTACGAAAATCTTGTAATACTTAACTTTAATCCACATTTGTAGAACATCGCTCTTGATGGTACATGCTTCACATAGTAAATATCAATTGAATACGGCGCCTTGCTAGGTCGTAGCAAATGTAGCTGAAGGCTATGCTAACTATCGTCTCGTCAAATGAGAGCGTTATTGTCAGTGAACCATTCCTATGAACGTCGGCTGTACAACTGGGGGGAGTGCCAGGACGTCTCTATAGACCTGCCGTGTGGTGGCGCTCGGTCTGCAATTACTGACAGGGGCGACACGCGTGTCCGACGTATACTAATGGACCGCGGCCGATTTAAAGGCTACCACCCAGCAAGTGCGGTGTCTGGCGGTGACAACACAGTTATTTGCCTCAATCGTGAAGGTAGCTTAGAGAACAAGGAAAGAGAAACGAGATGAGTGAATCTGGATGGCCGGAAGAACAGGATTCCTTGACTAGTGTTATTAACACACAATCATTAGGGATAGTGAAGGAGAATATCTAAGAATGAATAAGAAACTAGAAACGAGTGTTAATTATTACCAACAGCACAGTGAACGCATTATGGTAGCCACAATAGATCCAAAGCCACCACTCACCACGGCAATACAGAAATAATAGTCCAGTAGCTCCGTAGATTGAGAAACCAAAATATTCAGTATCTAGTGTGAGACAAGCATTTGAAATGGTGGACTTTATTTCGATAGTAGGAAGCGAAATGGAAGGACTAAATAATAGGGAAACATGGACTAGGGTGAAAGGAAACGAGAGGCATCTGGTGGAATTTGGACTGAGATCAATTTAATCATTTCGAAATAAGACTTTGCATGTGGAAAATACCACGAGGCACCGAATCTATTGGTAGCTCACATAATTTTAGGGTAGATTTTAAGAAACTAGATTTTAAACCGCAAAATTTTTCAGTTGACAGATTTTGTCTTCAAATGGGTTCGAATGGCTCTGATCACTATGCGACTTAACTTCTGAGGTCATCAGTCGCCTAGAACTTAGAACTAATTAAACCTAACTAATCTAAGGACATCACACACATCCATGCCCGAGGCAGGACCGTAGCGGTCGCTCGGTTCCAGACTGTAGCGCCTAGAACCGCACGGCCATTCCGGCCGGCATTTAGTCTTCAACTACAGTTTATTAGTCATCAAATATACAATAAAGCTGAAGGAATTAAAATGAATTAGATAATACAGGAGATGGAGAAGTTCAAACAACCATTACTTGTGAGTTCCAAGGGAGCATTATGAAGTAATAAAATGAAATAGTGGAGAGTGTTGTGTCCTGCCCACTCGTCGGATACAGGGTGCCTAGGAAGCCTACCTTCTCGGATCGCTAAACAACAACTCAAGGAAATCGTACTAGTGAAGTTTATTGCAGTAAGATAAATGACAACACTTAGCTTTGATAATTGTTCAATGAGACGTCGCAAGCAAAGAGCGGCATGAAACATAAGCATTCTCTTCAGTAGACACAATTCGTAGCACAAGAGAAGAAATACTGTTTTTAAGTCACTGCTGCAGAAGTCGTAGGCCACCTGGACTCCGACTCGGGCCGCGGCGCGTGTATCCTCTTGGTGCAGATGGCGCCACTCTCTCGCTGTAGTCCTACAGAGGGATCGGTCAGCGTCGTGTTGGCTGGCGTCGCCTCGCAGCCCTCTCTGCTGTAACTTCCTGGCCGACGTGTCGGCGCTTGACGTTACGCCGGAACAGAAACGTTTATAATAAGTGAAGAACTGGTACTTTCAAAGATGGATTAGTGAAGGTTGCAAGGAAAAAAATTGAGCAAAAAGGCAAGTCCCATCAAAAATCCTTGTAACACAGTTGCCAAATTGAATAATGGAAGGAGGCAATAAAAAAATCGTCAACTTATAAAGAGAGTAAAGTGCAAGTGCCTAAAAACACCGAAAAAATAAAGCTGCTATGGCTAGCGGACAACAGGAAACATAGTTGCCGCTTAGGGGAAATTATGGAAACCTTTGAAGAAAACACAAGCAGCTGCAGACTGATCGCGCAGTGCGATGTCAAGGCAGTAAACCAAAAGAAACGATGGCTGAAGGGTGAAAGGAATACGTAGAAGGGTTTCATAGAGGACGTATAACTACATTACGAAACGAGAAAAGTGAGAAGATGAAATTGGGATGGTCGGCGCAATAGTGCTAGAAGAATTAAAAAATAAAGTGTGTGAAATCTTATGGGACTTAACTGCTAAGGTCATCGTTCCCTAAGCAACACACTACTTAATCTAAATTATCCTAAGGACAAACACACACACGCATGCCCAAGGGAGGACTCGAACCTCCGCCGGGAGCAGCCACACACTCCATGACTGCAGCGCCTGAGACCGCTCGGCTAATCCCGCGCGGCCAAGAACTTTAGTACATAAGTCTAAACCACGCAGCTGGGATAAACGAAATTCCTCCAGAATTATTAAGCTCCTTCAGAGAACAAAACTCAAGGGAAATGTTCTACATGATTTACAAGACCTGTAAGACAGGAGGAATATTCTCAGAGTTCTAGTTGCATGTAAGAACTCCAATTTCAAAGAACGTCGGAGCTGCGTAGAACTGTATGCATTGCCGTTTCAGTATCTTGATCGCTGAACAGGCGTCTCCTTTTTCAGGAAACAGGATACTCGCTGCAGTATTCCACTAATGCAAGTGTACAGAAACAGTGTATTCTACCTCTGTTTCTGTTTCCCAATTGAAAAACTGAAGAATGAAATTTTCTGCTGTTACATTTGTGCAGGAACTCAGTCTCATTGAATTTTTTAAATAACATCATATTCACTCTACTGTTTATTTCATTTTCCACGATTGCAATTTCCATCATTTTCAAGTAGATAAAGGTGCTGAAGACACAACAGTGGCCAGCATTAATAAAACGAGTGAAAAGCTGTGAATCTCTAAGACCTTGTCCTACGCGAGCGACAGGAGCGAGCGACAGCGCGCGACAGCTGCTGGTGACAAAACACAACCGCAATGTAGTTACGGAAGGGTCCTACGTAAGCGACATTTGTATCGCTGCATGTCTCGCGCTGCAACTGGCAACGTTTGAATTCAAATGTATTTGAATCTTGTCGCTGCAGCACGCGCGACACAGAGCGACAGCCACGTGTCTTCTCGGCAAAGCAGTGGAGCGGACGCGACGGCAGCTATGAATTACTCAACATCCGATTTTAAGAAAACTATTCCGTGAAAAAATTTGATTCTTCCACAACCTATAGCTTCATATCTTTAAACGATAAAGGTCTGATTTATTTTCGTTATTCGTCATAGTTACTGTGCTGCACAAAATTGAGTACGTGGCTGCACGAAATTCTTAAGAATTTGCAAATCACATTGCGTAGACTTTCCGTATAATTCATTTAAGGGCATACATTATTGCGTAGGAAATGTAACCGATATAACTAAATTGTATTTAAAGTTGAGACCGGAATGATCTCTCTTTTCATTCTTGAGATATTGGTTGTTATATCCGCTGACGGGTCGCTCGCGGCGCGTCCGAACCTTTCCTGCGTATCGGGAATCAAGTGGTCGTAAAAATCGTCGTATCTCTTAAAAGGTTCAAGATATGGAAACGACGAATTTTGGAAATGTCAGCACGGAGAAGGGACTACTTTCTCATATGATTAACACTCGATACGTTTTTTTAAACGCGTGAGCAGAGCGAAAACAAGACTTCCTATAACTTACACCATGAGGTTTTGTCCAAATTATCATAGCCAAACAAAGGGAGGGAAACAGGTAAACGGGACATCAAAGTGACCAGCGTGAGGTCTAGTTTTGCATGAAAATATTTAACTGCTTGAAAGTAATCAAGGTAATTAACGAAAACTTAATTAAGAAGCTAAGGAAAAATTAGAATATTCGACGGAAAGCTGCTGTATATAAAGTGTCAAAATTTTCATCTGTTCAAGACCTACCTATTTTGCACTTAAAAAGATATATTGGTGCGATATTTAAATATCAAAAGGGTTTCCTTCGAATCAAATACGTTGGGAAGGTAAATGAGGAGTCAGTAAGATCATGCTTACAGAATAAAACTTGAAATTAAAAAATGAAAGGAATCAGTCAAATATTTTATGAAATGATTTGTGTATAAGAAATAAGTAGATCAGAGAAACGATCTATGTGCCTTCAAAGGCTCTAAATCATGAACAGAAAAATGAGGTGCACCAAACGTTTCCCTAATATCTTTTATTTCATACTTTTAGACAAATCATTACAAAAAAGTTTGACTTTCTTTTCAAAAATTTTCTAAGCTTTACTTTTCCAAACCATTTACAGTAATTGAAATGCTTGGCCTTCACATTGACTGCTGATGAATTACGTTCGCAATATCAAATATCAGTAACATTTCATGGTTAATTGTAATTTATTAGGAATTAAATGTGTTTGATATACTGGGATAGGTGTGAAAACTAAGTTCTTTGGCAAGACCTTAAAAATATACTAAGCGATGCAGTGTAAACAGTATACGTAAAAGTTAGTATACAGAATTGTAACTGAGTCAGTAAAAATATGAGAACGCCTCGAAATCGATCCCAGGACCTCTGGCTGATACTTAATCATCAACTTCATACGCTACCCCTACACCACAGTTAGCTTTTGCCCCGAGGTATCAATCTGTATACTTATGGTTGTATTTAGCGTAGTCATTCCTCCGCATTTATTGGCTGTTAAAAGTTGTTGATCATCTAAAAAACATTCGTATTTAATTTATGGATGAGATAGTCGAATGATCCTCTGCTCATACATGTGTACTCGAAGAATTTGTCTGGTGATCTTCGTAGTTGATGATATTTATGAAATTCTCCGTAGAGACTCCTCCCTTTGTAAATTTCATGCACTACATTCCTTTTCGCTTTATTTTCTTAAGTAAACCTAATTTTGTAGCCTTACTCCCCACCTACAGTATTCTACAGGTTGGGACGCCGTTTTATAGGAACAACTGGTTGGCTCAAAGCAGCCACCTCGTAGCACGACATGGTCGTTCGCACGCAGGACGTGCATCATTTCGCCCCATGCTGCTACATGTTGCTGGAGTGTCGCGTATCCAGAAGCCGCTCACTGTCGCTCGCTCCTGTCACTCATGTAGGACACGGCCTAAGCCTCATGTCATCATTTGTCGCAGACACCGTAGGTATGTAACGAATGGGATTCAGTCTCTTGAAACTAGATTTGAGCTTGCTGCACATGTCACTGGCGAAGAGTTTTGATTCCACCCATTATATGCTGTTTGACAGTGTACATTATTGCCATGTACAGTTAGCTTTAACCCGGTTTCAAGAGTTAAAACTCCGTCCGTTACTTACCATAGATCGGCATTTGCTAACAACATCTGTAGTAAGCACGTTTCTGGTTTCAAGAGTTTCAGTCCATTTCTTACCGTAGCATGGTGTTTGTGGATATGAAATGTAGGCTGGCAATAGCGATAACAATTTCCCGAAGAAAGAGGGAATTATTTTAATATCAAATATAAATTGAATCTTACAGAGTATCGTTTTACATGGTGCTACAACGTGGATGATAAACATCAGAAACAGGGAATAGACAAGAGTAAATCTGTAATGCATGACTGTCTTGGAGACACCGAGGGGTAGGCTGAGCTGCCTAATTGGGAAGTACTTGCTTCCTTCACAGGCATTGGTAACTTTCCTTCGCGAAGTGTGGAACTTGTGTGTTAAGTGTTTCTCTCGAATATAGGTGGTGTGGTTTTAAGATATGTGTGTATGTGGCACTGGATCATATCTTTGTTGTATGACGACATGAGAAAGCCTACCATACAAGCTGCACCTATGTCCAGATAACGCGCGGAGATTCTGCGCGGTTTGAGGCGCCATGTCACGAATTGTACAGCCCCTCCTATTGGAGGTTTGAGTCATCCATCGGGCATGGGTGTGTGTGTTGTTCTTAGTATAAATTTGTTTAAGTAGCATGTAAGCCTGTGGACCGATGATCCCAGCAGTTTAGTCCCTTAGGAATTCACACACACACAATGTCCCCATGAGACACACAGATCCCCATGAAGAGTGTCACGTGCCCTTACTTCATGAGACACTGGAAAGAGGTTTGGAATTTAATTCACAACACTGGCGAAAAACCTGGTGCCCAAGAACTGCACGACAACACTGGTCCTGTCTGTGCCATTGAAAACTCCTTCCGCCTAAATTTGGTATATAATGGTGCAAGAAAAAGGATGTTGGCAGATCTAAATTCATATGATCCGATGCAGACTGTGCTTTTTCCAGCTGGGGTACAGGGGAACAGTAGCACAGCCATAGACAATATTTTTATTCATTCTTCATTACTAGATGGGCATTTTGTTAGTAAAAGCGTGAATGGCCTTTCAGACTATGATGCACAAATTTTAACACTAAAAGGCTTTTGTACTCAAACTAATGTCATATTTAATAACAAACAATGTAGGAAAGTTCATCCAACAGCAATAGAGAATTTTTTAAACCTTGTCAAGGAACAAGAGTGGCAGGATGTTTACAGTGCCGATAACATAGATGGTAAATACAATGCTTTCCTTAACACATTTCTCATGCTTTTTGAGAGTTGCTTTCCATTAGAACGTTCTAAATAGGGTACTAGCAGTAATAGGAATCCTGCGTGGCTGAATAGTGGGATAAGGATATCTTGTAGAACAAAGAAGGAATTATATCAAAATGTTAGAAGTAGTCACAATCAAGCTACAGTAGCTCATTACAAACAGTATTGTAAGGTGCTTAAAAATGTTATTAGGAAGGCAAAGAGTATGTGGTATGCAAATAGAATAGCTAATTCACAGGATAAAATTAAAACCATATGGTCAGTTACGAAGGAAGTGTCTGGTCAGCAGCACAAGGTCGACGATATAAAGTCAGTTCGCAGTAAAAATATTTCTGTTACTGATAAATCAGATATGTGTAAAGTATTTAACAATCTTTTTCTGAGCATTGCTGGTGAATTAAATAAAAATTTAGTTTCCACAGGAAATCATTTAACTTTCTTGGCAAATGCCTTTCCGAGACTGAGGGAGTTTGAGTCAATGATTAAATCACTGAAGACTAAGGACTCTCATGGTCATGATAGGGTGTCTAGCAGAATATTAAAGTACTGTGCTGCACATGTTAGCCCTGTATTTAGCCATA
Organism: Schistocerca americana; assembly: GCF_021461395.2. Classification (NCBI taxonomy): domain Eukaryota; kingdom Metazoa; phylum Arthropoda; class Insecta; order Orthoptera; family Acrididae; genus Schistocerca; species Schistocerca americana. The sequence continues at coordinate 68,124,862 of NC_060121.1, forward strand.
TTTGCAATTTTTCCTTTAGGAAGGGTCAATTTCCTGAGCGATTTAAGTACTCAGTAGTACAGATGCTTTACAAAAAGGACAAAGAGATAATGTAGATAATTTTAGACCTATTTCTATGCCATCAGTGTTTGCAAAAGTTATTGAAAAGGCTGTGTATGTAAGGATAATTGATCATTTTAGATCACAGGATTTGCTATCAAATGTACAGTTCGGCTTCAGAACTCGTTTAACAACTGAAAATTCTATATTCTCCTTTCTCTGTGAGGTACTGGATGGGCTAAACAAAAGGTTTCGAATGCTTGGCATATTTTTTGATTTAACTAAGGCATTTGATTGTCTATCACAAAATATTGCTCCAGAAGTTGGACCATTATGGAATACAGGGAGTAGCTCACAATTGGCTCACCTCTTACTTTAGCAACAGGCAGCAAAAGGTCATTATTCACAATGTTGATAACAGCTGTGATGTGGGGTCTGAGTGGGATTCTGTCAAGTGGAGGTTGCCCCAGGGATCAGTGTTGGAGCCACTCCTGTTCTTTATTTATATAAATGATATGCCCTCTAGTATTATGGGTAACTCTAAAATATTTCTGTTTGCTCTTGACACCAGCTTGGTAGTAAAGGATGTTGTGTGCAACATTGGCTCGGTTTCAAATAGTGCAGTACATGACCTAAGTTCATGGCTTGTAGAAAATAAACTAAAGCTAAGTCACAGTAAGACTCAGTTTTACAATTTCTGACACACAATTCAACAAAACCTGACGTTTTAATTTCACAGAACGGGCATATGATTAGTGAAACTTAACAGTTCAAATTTCCAGGTGTTCCGATAGATAGTAAGCTGTCGTGCAAAGCCCAAATTCAGGATCTTGTACAACGACTTAATACTGCCATTTTTACTGTTCGAATGGTATCAGAAATGAGTGATCGTTCGACACGAAAATTAGGCTACGTTGCTTATTTCCATTTGCTTAGGTCATATGGTATTATATTTTGGGGTAACTCTTCCCATTCTAAAAGGATATTTTGGGCTCAGAAACGGGCAGTTCGGGCAATAAGTGGTGTAAGTTTACGAACCTCTTGTCGACGCTTTCATTAGTCTGGGTATTTTGACATTGGCCTCTCAATATAAACATTCCTTACTGTCATTTCTTGTTAATTAATATTAGCTTATTCCCAAGAATATGCAGCTTTCATTCGGTTAATACTCGGCAGGGATCAAACCTGCATTTGGATCGGACTTCCTTAACACTTCTGCAAAAAGGTGTGCAGAATACTGCTGCATCCATTTTCAATTGGCTACCACTCGAATTAAAAAATCTTAGCAGTAATCCACGCACTTTCAAATCGAAACTGAAGAGTTTCCTCATGGGTCACTCCTATTCGGTCTAGGAGTTTCTTGAAAAAGTTAGCTGATCCTTATTGTATTGCTGATTGCGTTTACTTAAACTTATTGTCTAACTTTTTTGCGATCATAAACATATATTTTTATCTGTTATTACTTTTATCTTGTAATTTCATGTACTGACACGTTTCATGACCTTGGAGATTTGCTCCTCTATTTCATCCCACGGAACTTGACGTGTAAATAAATAAATAAATAAATAAATGGTTACCAACCATGATTGAACACTACCGCACAGGAGTACATAAGCGACTCAATCCACGTAGGCGAGGTGGGAGAACAGATGGCTCTGTAACATACTGGTACAGATTACAGAAATTTAGAGGAGTTACTTATTAACGTGGTTATGAATCGAATTGTGAGGACAGGGCTGCAGCATCAGATCTGTGACATCGGGTAAACAGTTAATCTGATAATGGAACATAGAGATTGAGGTTAGAAATAGTAGACCCTCACCGCGAATTGCGTACAGTAAATTTGTTCAAATTAATGTTGAAGTAGATAAGAAATGACCTGCAGACCGTAGACTAGGTTACAGCGTAATGTTAAAGCAGTCTCGGGACAGCTGCTTACAAAAACAATGGTTTAGTTAGTTTTACTGTATATCTTTAAAATACAGATTTTTTTAAAGTGTAGAACTCCCATGTGTAAAACAGCATCAACGTTTTTAATCACTTTACAAGTGAGTTGATGTGCTCCTTATTAGACTTTAAGCATATAAGCGAGAGAAAGTTTAGAAAATGTTTGGAATTATGTTTAAAGCTGGTTGGGTGTCGCTGAGTGCTCTCATTATCAGATACTGCAAGAGTATAGTCTGGGCAATTTGCGCTCCATTTGAAGGATAAACCAGTTTTCCTCACATCTCAGTGTTTCTCGCATGATTTGTCCTGAGCTGTGCACCGTACAGTGATATAATTATGTAGCTACATTCAGTCGTATATGTGGATACTGTCTGTGAATAGAGTTTGTAGTAAATACGTAATGAACTAAAACGTCATGCCTGATGCGTCAGTCTTACTACATGAACAGCAAAAATGCAATGAGTGATAAATTTTTGTCCTACCATTATTTGTGGTGGGCTCAGCCAAAAAGAATTCCATAAATGTTTGAAGTGCTGTGGTAATTGTGTTGGAATGTGCCCAGTGCGTTCATGCTCATATACTGAATGAATCTATTCTTGGTATTTGCTCGCGATCTGTTATGCCATCCCAAGACGAATACACAGTTTCTCCGTCTACCCGACGGGAGGCCCTCGTCACACGACATTTCATTTCATTTCATTTCTAACCGTAATACACTCATGTTCATAAATGAAGGATAATGCTGATACATGGTGAAACAACACTCTGGTGGGCAGTTTGCGGGTTTAAATCACCTCGCAGAATGACCATGCAGTGCATTTGACCTACGGTCTGCGGGGCAGTGGGTGGAAATTTTTCTGTTGCTGCCGTTCAAAACACAGGCTCTCTAACTACAATGTTGGCAACCAGAAAGTGATTAGCAAAAATGTGATGCCTATAATTAAAGTTCACTCTGCCCACTCTTATGCAGAAATAGAGTTGTATGATCATTGAAGTTGCATGGGGGCTTAATTAAATATAATGCAAATAATTTTAATTTTTGTGGCTGTCTGTCCAGTTACGCAGTTTCGTAACCGGCTGGCCCTGACTAGTATTAGTACGCAATCTGACTGCATAGAATAACAACAAAGAATGAAAGAAAACTTCCGGTAACACAATTAATTAATTAAGTCCCCAGCAACTATAAAAGCTACGAAACAACAAAGCACAAGTGTAACTGTTCTGTGTGTGGAAGTGTGATTCAGCGTACACATCTGGCACGATTCTTCCTGAATACGACAAGATGCTTTAAACGCCATTTACAATGAAGTAATTAAAAAAAAACAGAAATACTATAATTGCATATAGAAACCAGAATTACACTCTAATACATGAACACAAGCCAGATGCTTTGTTGACTGAACCTGTGACCAAGAGACATTGTTAGTTAGGACATTTGAAATAAAAAAAAATTTCTTTACCTTCATATATATTGACGAAACATACACTCTGATCATTACAACATCCGCAATCGAACGGCATCGGCTGTCTAGCCCATCAGAACAACTGCACACAACGTGCTCACAACTAGTCACGGCTACATCAGAACTCCTGCTGCCCACGGCAACTTCTCAACAAGCATTTTCCACGACAACTTCTCAACAAGCACAGCCAGTAGAGGCGGCGGAATAATACTCTTTGGCGCAATCTCTGGCGCTGTGACTCAGTGTAGCCACCTTTCAAAGTTCATTACGCTGAGGGCTGAGGATGATGTCTGGGATTCATAGAAAATGCAGTTTGCTATAAGAAGTTTCACTATATTCTGAAAACAATACAGCATAAAGTTCCAGACAAAAGTTTACCCAAGCAATGCTACTGTTAGCTCTTATAGTATCAGAGCTGTTCAGAGTCTATTGCACGGATCCTATTATTCCTAGATAATGAAAGTGTTCAATAATTGATATCAGTGTAAATGTTCAAAGTGAATGCTCACCAAAAAATTTGATGTTAATACTCATCAAACGCCACGCTAGTAATGGTACAAGGTATGCCCTGCGGCGATACGTGAAAATACGACACACATAAACTGAGAATAAATCACTCAGGTCGTTCCACAATTAACACTTTACCACAATGCGAACTCATTGTTACGTGCATACCGAGTTAACGTAATACAGCATCCAAGGCTGTTCCTTGCAACTGCACAGACGCGACGTGGCTTCCAACATGGAGTGCGCGTTGGTACGAATCTAGAAGAGAGCTGGGGCCTGACTCGAGCTCGCAGCGCTCTTATTTATACAGCCACGGTGCGGACCGCCGAAGGCGTAGCCGACAAAATTTGCCTTCCTGACCAGCCGCCGGGGCTTGTAGAGCACCACTTCAAGTTACTAAATACTCAATTGCCTCATTCACTGAAGGCCGATGAAGCTCTCAATTTAATTCTGCAATCACCACTCATGTAAGGATCTATAATAAAATTCTGATGTGGCTAGGTTAAATACTTTTGGTGTGAGAATTATTTTAGTTGCACTGCATGCAATAGATGAGCTCTGAACGTGCCCTGTGGAGAGACGCTACAGCTACAATTTTATAGCTACCTTTTGGAAACTTCTCACATCTTTGTTATTATAGCGTGTCTACATTCAACCTAAATGTAAACATCCTAGCTTTGTTTAATCACTTACTTCATCTATCTTGCTTCCGTACTTTTAGGACACAAAAACAGAAAATCATGAATTTCAATCAAAATATTATTTTGTGAGATCCAGCATGGTGTTTCCATTAATTTACAGTGAGAAAGGAATCCCAATATAAATTTTGAAGTTTCTAGCTCCTTCCTGTTGCACTGATTTTTTAAAGCGTAAAACATCCAAACTTCGAAATCTGTTAGAGTTACTAAACTGAAACTTAACACCTTATCATTTTATCATCACTTCTGACATGCTATTAACTTTTCAGATTATGTACTTTACTTTTAAGGTATTGCACAACATTTGTGACTTCATAGCTAGTTACAGCGGACTTGGCTGGCACACAATGGAAAACATATGAGTTCTATATGGCATGGGTAGACGGATTCCCTACAGGTCGCACAGTGGCGCTGGCAGCAGTCCACACACACTGAGGTGTGCTGCTGCATATCAGAGTACGGTGCAGCGAGTAAGCGTACAGAAGTTTTCAGACACGCTCATGGTGACTGTGTGTTGAAAATGGCTCAAAGAACACATACTGATGACATTGAGGGATAGAATACTAGGGCGACTGGAGGCTGGTCAAACACAGCAGGTCATAGCACGGGCCCTCCGTGTGCCACAAAGTGTGATCTCAAGATTATGGCTACGATTCCAGCAGACAGGAAACGTTTTCAGGCGCTACAGTACGGAATGTCCACAGTGTACAACCCCACAAGAAGACCGATATCTCACCACCAGTGCCCGCAGATGGTGACCGGGTACTGCAAGTAGCCTTGCTAGGGACCTTTCTGCAGGCACTGCAACAGTTGCCTTCAGACACACAGTCTACAGACGATTGAACACACACCTGGAGACCTACAAGGTGCATTCCACTGACCCCTCGTCACAGGAGAGCCCGTAAAGCCTGGTGTCAAGAACACAGTACATGGTCACTGGAACAGTGGTCTCATGTTATGTTCATCTGGCGTGAACCAGGAACCAGATACCAACCCCTTAATGTCCTTGAAAAGGATCTGTATGGACGTCGTGGTTTGATGGTGTGGGGTGGGATTATGATTGGTGCATGTACACCTCCGCATGTCTTTGACAGAGGAACTGTAACAGGTCAGGTGTATCTGAACGTCATTTTGCACCAGTATGTCTGCCTTTTCAGGGGTGCAGTGGGTCCCACCTCCTGATGGATGATAACGCACGGCCCCACCCAGCTGACATTGTGGAGGAGTACCTTGAAACAAAAGGTATCAGACAAATGGAGAAGCCTGCCTGTTCTCCAGACCTAAACCGCATCGAGCACGTCTGGGATACTCCTGGTCGATGTATCGCTGCACGTCTTCAAACCCCCACGACACTCGAGGAGCTCCGACAGGCACTGATGCAATAATGGGAGGCTATAACCCAGCAGCTGCTCGATCACCTGATCCAGAGTGTGCCAACCCGTTGTGCGGCCTGTGTACGTGTGCACGGTTATCATATCCCATACTGATGTCCTGGTACATGCGCAGGAAACAGTGGCGCTTTGTAGCACATGTGTTCTGTTCCGGGGCGGTTTTCTCAACTTATCACCAATATTGTGGACTTACAAATCTGTGTCGTGTGTGTTGCCTATGTGCCTATGCTATTAGCGCCAGTTTTTTGGAGTGCCACGTTGTGTGGCACCACATTCTGCAATTATCCTTAATTTATGAGCAAGAGTGTACTTGTCTTACTGTGTTTGACCTGCAACGTAAGATTATATGTCTTAACGACAAATTGTGACAACATTTAAAATTTTTAATTTCCGTCAGTAATTGTGTGAAACATTGAAAATAAAATTTTTGTTGGTCGTGGAAACCGTTAAATAGGATTCCTGCAGCTGGGGCCGGTTTACTGTGCACCGTGTTTGTCGATTGGTATTATACAGTACAACCGAATTAAAGGAGGGGAAGACGTTTTGGGTAACAGATTCCTTAGTTAGCCCATGAACCTCTAAGATGTACTGCAGTACTTTGTCTTGTAATAACAGCAAGTACTTTGAAGATCAAACGAATTCAAAAAATCTCTTACGTTCTTTATGAAAGTAAGAATTACCTTTTAAGAATTACATTACGTTCGTATTCAATGCGCTGTGCGTAACACAGTTGTTTGTTGCATGCGAACTACTCATTCAAAAATGTCGGTAATTTTTGTTTGTTTCTTGTGTCTCTGCCACGTTTTCGAGCAGCAATGTCCCGCCATCGTTTCATTAGAAGGACAACAGCTGCCGTTGACACAATGCATTGCTCAAAAAATCTTGGAGAAACCTGCTATAAAAACAAAACCGTGATTTCTGTGTTATACTATACCAAGTAGGTTTTTGAAAGATAAATTATTAATACAGACCTACCACCAGTACTCGAAAACCATCGCCGGTGTCACTCTGTCTTTCACATTATCTACTTCGCCTGTTCGATCGCGTCAGTTGTTTCACTGGAACACTGTTTCCACAGTTTCTTGGTCCGATATTTCTTGTGAATCGCCCGCCACTACCCATTCATCTACATCGCAAGTATGCATGTCTCCTTACCCACGAATTCTCCTTACAATATCTGTCAAGTACTCAAAATTTTACGAATCATTTTCTTAATGCCAATCATACAACTTTCTACAGCACCTATGAAGAATTTCTGCTTTGACATTATCAGGCCTACATTCACCAATAAATTATATATTTCATATTTACATCCCTCATCGCTTCACTCGCATTGTTGTTTTGCATGTCAGTATTTTGCTGGATCGTTCTCACAAACAGCTCCAGGTAGCGCCAATTAAATGCTGTTATGCTTTGGGCCAGTAACAGATACAGACGTAACACTTGGGGCAAGAAAAACACAACAGTATCGCAACTTTTTAACTCGCAACGACATGTTGGCACATTGAGAATTCATGCGATGTCTTTGTTAAGCAGACCTTTTTAGTTATAACTTTTCAACTTTCGCTACGAACTGATCACTAAACCATCTGGCAATGAGTTCACAAGTTATCCAAAAATACCGTTGATCAAGAATACCTTCCCGAAACACATTAGGGGGAGTCTACGTGTGCCGGAAGCGTTTCTTTTTTCATTTTGTGTCATGAAGCAGACGTTTCATTTGAGGGAGCTGAAAGGTTTTCGAGACAACATCTTGAAATTAACTCCCGTTTCAGGCCATTGTAAAATCTAAAATCGATGCTTAGTATAGCCTTGGGTGAAATCTCCAAATTCTGTTTTGAAAACATATCGCGTCCGGGTCTGCAAATAACTTTAGTTTACACACATTCTATTGCGGAATGCCATATCTGTTTCTAAACCCGATTAACCACCCACCGCTCGAAGAAAAATCTTTTCTTTCCTCGCCTAGCAACAACCAATATTTTAACTTCTTTTTGGAGTTTCAAGCCGGAAAAGGCTCTCTTTTGCTCGGAAGTGTTCACTGTTTTTCCTGTTGGATTTTCCACAGTTTACTCTACAAATTTAGATCACGAGTTGACCCATTCTGAATCGACAGAAGCACCAACTCTGTAATTAGCTGCAACGATTTCAGTAAAATACCTTCCTCAGCTTCATGAGTAGTAGCTAGCTGGTCAGCGAAAGTAATCACAACATGCTCCCGTTTAGTCGCCATAGCACAAAAATGCATACTCAATGGAAAGAAACAGTCACTTGGATGCACTATCTTTGGCATTGTAGCTTTGCTTAGACAGGTGAGTCTGTGGGTAGGAAGACAACTCCATGTCAGCGCCCACCTCTCCCCGCTAACCGCGGCGGCCCAGCACACCCTCGCCTCGAGCCTCCGTCCAGTACATGTTCCTTTTTTCCTTATTATTTGAAATTTTTCGGTAGTTTGCAGAGGTTTCGGTCAACTAAGATTTTACTATAAATGGCTCGTCTAGGCTCGCTTTTCCTTCACGTGGTCTGCTCGCAACCCATAATCGCTGTTGATTTGCTTTCAGAAGTCTGCCGCCAAGGAATGAATAACCTAACGACCAGCGCTGACGCTCAGTTCTGTGCCAGCTAAAGTAACCAATGCTGTAGACGTGACACCATTTACTGTTATTTATATCGCTTTGCTGCTGCAGTAGGCAATTCAGTGACACTGTACCGCTGGTCCAGACACGCCCGATCCGTTACAGTGTCCAGATTTCACGGTATTTAGGGATAAGACCGGACACCTGACATGAGTACGGCAGAGCAGGTTTGCTGAACTATGTTTGCACTGTCGGTTCGTAGCTAAAATAGTGAGGGAGCTGCTCCAGAAAATTTGTAGCCTCTGTTTAGATGTGATGTAAACAGAAACGAACGTGTATAAAAACAGAATTTTCAGAAACTCGATAGAATCCTAAAATTACAGAATCTGAGCGTTTAAAAATTAAACCATTTCTTCTTTTTTTAATTTGTGCGAAAATACGAAAAATTTGTTCCTTATTCTCTGGATGATGACGGCTGAGAACGTTTTTCTCCATTGAAAGCGCTTTAAGCGCATTTAGTCTTTTCGAATTCATAGCGATTTTTCGTAAAATTACTGTTTTATCAGCGTTAAAAATCAGCATTCTGCCTCTCATGTAGTTATGGGAACTGTTAACAACACTTTCTATAAGTTTCGTAATTTCACAAACAACATCTGCCAGATTGTTTTTCAAGGTAAATATCAGCAGCTCAGTTAACCTGCAATATTTGCGAATATCAGACTCACAATAGAATACTTTTTACTCAATTTCAAGCTTTTCTTTGTCATTCTAGAGATAAGCTGCAGCGGTCAGTGCTACGTCTTCTATACGTTGTTCATTCTTTAATCTGATGAAGCATTCCTTGTTGAACAATTTAGCATCTACTGTGTGCTCATCGGAAGACTATTTATGCATTATCACACACTTCCCTTGCTTTTGGCATGGGTGTATTTGAAGGATTCTCACAGAACTTCGACTTTATTAATCCTCAAATGAAACTAAACTAAACTCCGCCCCAGCAGGCCGTGAAGGTCCAACCATCCCGACCAGTCGTCGTGTCATCCTCAGCCCACAGGCGTCACTGGATGCGGATATGGAGGGGCACTGGGTCAGCACACCGCTCTCCCGAACGTATGTCACTTCACGAGACCGGAGCCGCTATTTCTCAATCAAGTAGCTCCTCAGGGCAGAGTGCACCCCGCTTGCCAACAGCATCAGGCAGATCGGATGGTCACCCATCCAAGTGCTAGCCCAGCCCAACAGCGCTTAACTTCGGTGATGTGGCAGGAACCGGCGTTACCTCTGCGGCAAGGCAGTCGGCAAATCCTAAAAAAAAACACTTATGAAATTTGTTATATGTGCTTTACCTTTAAATACACTAATTTCTTGAGAGTGCATTTGGTTGCAAATTATTTCAGCATGAGGTATAATTTCATTAGAATAACCAAAACTTGAAATTAACATCGTTAAGGTATTTTGAATTACTGTTGCCTCTGCAGTGGTTTGATCTGAATTTGTTATTGACTGAATGACTTTTTAAAGGTCACATATTTTCATGAACCCTGTGGTTTATGGTCACAGACTTTATTTCTTGGGGATACAGGGCCATGGTTAAAGTTTTCTTTCTCGCAATAGAATTGAAAGAAAAGTAATCGGAAAGAACAGCTGGAAACAGAGTTATAATCTGATTCAACAATTTATCACATTCAATAAAATGAATCACCGTTTTTAAGCACAACACAGCTGGATTAAAAAAGAAGACTGTCCGTCTCCCAGCAGCAGTCACCTCGTCAGATTCGGCACTGCCGGAGAGACAGTGTTGTGTCTCCCTCTCCCTCGCGGCACCGACTGTGACAGCTTCCTGTGCGCGCATGCGCTCAACAACCGAAAACCACACTGCTCGAAGTGTGAAGCGGAATTCCACGCGAGTTTTTTTGTATCTTTTTCATAAATTGATGGACGTCTTCTGACATTAAGCATAATGATTACAATCTGAAGGAGAAAATATCGCAACACCAAAAAGTAATTAATGTAGAGAAATGAGATTTCGGAGATGTTTTTGTCTAGGGAAGACTTTTAAGTGATCGACATTGCAAGATTACAGATTAATGTAATTTTGAAATGTTGGTACAGTAATGAACGGTGTAACCCCCACAGTGTTGAATGCAAGCGTGCAAACGTGCATGCACTGTGCTGTACAGGTCCCGGATATCAGTTTGTGGGTTGGAGTTCCACGCCTGTTGCTCTTGGTCGGTCAGTACAGGAGCGGTTAATACTGTTTGCGGATGACGCTGGAGTTGTCGTCAGATGATGTCCCACGTGTGCTGGATTGCAGACAGATCTGGTGATCGAGAAGGTCAAAGCAACGTGTCCAGACTCTGTACAGTATGTTGGGTTACAGCAGCGGTTGTGGGCTAGCGTTATCCTGTTGGAAACTACCACTGGAATGCTGTGCATGAATGGCGGTACAACAACGACTCGTTGTCACAGTACTGACATATGAATTTGCAGTCAGGGTGAATGGGATCACCACAAGAGTGCTCCTGCTGTCATACGAAACCGCACCCCTAACCACAGCTCCAGGTGTAGGTCCAGTGTGTCTAGCATGCAAACAGGTTCGCTGCAGGCCACCAACTGGCTTCCCTATAACCAACAAAAAATGGTTCAAATGGCTCTGAGCACTATGGGACTTAACATCTATGGTCATCAGTCCCCTAGAACTTAGAACTACTTAAACCTAACTAACCTAAGGACATCACACAACACCCAGCCATCACGAGGCAGAGAAAATCCCTGACCCCGCCGGGAATCGAACCCGGGAACACGGGCGTGGGAAGCGAGAACGCTACCGCACGACCACGAGCGCGGCAGCCAACAGTTGGCCGACAGTGCTTCCAAGACAGAACCAGCTTTCATTAGAAATCGCAACAGACCTCCAGCTGGCCTCCAGTGAGCTCTCGCTTGACACCACTGAAGTCGCAAATGGCGGTGGTTTGGGGTCAGCAGGAAGGGCGCTGCAGGGCTTTTGGCTCTTAGCTGTCCTCGATGTAACTGACTTGTTACAGTTGGCTGTGTCGCTGTGGAGCCAACTGCTGCTCAGACTGCTGCTGCAGACGCAGGTCAACGCTCCAGAACGATACGCCGAAAACGCCGGCCTCCCCTCTCAGTACAGCCACGCGGTCTTGTTGCGCCCGCACATTTCCGTGACCACCGCTGCTAGCAGTCGTCTTCAGTGGCCGCAGTCCTTGTGCAGTACTGTAGAAGGAACATCCTGCTTCTCGTAGCCGTATTACAGGACCTCGTTCAAACTCAGTGCCTTTGTCGCCTTAAAGGCATTCTCGACTAACACGAGCTCACCACGTCCAGTCTCAAAGATAATTATCGCTCTCCGCCGGTACAACGTGTATTTAAAGCAAAACTGATTTGCATCCTCACAGTGGTGCGACTAGCGACACTCTTCTGCGACCGCCGCGACGTCAGAGCGGACACAATCTTCCAAATTGTAATGGTACTTGAAATACGTAACCATTACGGCACCTCACCTCTACCTCTCGATACCAACGATATTCTACTTTGTTTCTGTAAAGTAGTTGACATATTTGTGAGACAACATTCAGATTTGATTTCATTAATGTAAAGGTACTTTGATACATCGATATGTTTATATTGCAGTGATATTATTCTTATGTGAATTCTTTCTTTTGCCACTATGATCTTTGACGTACTTGTAACTCTGATTTTTGGGCGCGTAACCGCTTATTAGAGAGTCACGTCTTGGTCATCATGTTGAATAGACGCAAATTGTAGTCAGTTTATAAAATGTGAACTTTAACAGTGAGGAAGATATTTTCAAGTATGTTGTATACTGCGAAGTGATGTTTTGCGAATTACGTGATATTGCAACAAAAGTAATAAAAAAGAAGTGTAACTTAAATTCGGAGTGCTGATTACTTTTTTACATCACCATTGTGCTAACTTGCAAAAGTTTAATCTTCAAGAATGGTTTATGAAACACATGTATTAAACTTCTGAGTATTGCAGAATAACACCGAGGCCTCTTTGCATCCGAGCTTGGAATCATCACTACCTAGATTTTCGACGATTGAGCCATGAGTTCACAACGAGACCAGCGTGGGAAACACGACAAGATGAGTGCCTAGTTTATCCATTGTTTCATGAAATGGCTTTATTAACTGTGCTCTAATGACACCTGCCACATAACGTAACTTTGTTGTTGCCCGAAAATGCAGTATTTAGCAACGTGAGCAACACTACAATCATAATTAAGTTTTACCTTTGTTGTGGTAGGATTGTTAGAAGATGCACGAACACGCCCCCAACTTTCGTTTACATCGGACAACTCCCTCTTGCTGTAACGATTTTTGCAGTCTATGTACATTGTACAAGTATAAATAAAGAATTCATTGTATTGGACACTATTGATAATATGAAGTGGAAAAAACTAGTAGGTGCTACATTTCCACAGTGCCTACACGCAAGCCGCCAATGAATGCCTGCAGAGTTACTGTTGACTATGTGACAAACTGATATTCTCCCAGTTTGTAAGTACATCATGATTCTTAGACAAAGAAGCCCAGTGAACGAAATACGAAGCAGACAGTGCATGATAAGTTCACCTCAGATAGTTGCTGATGGCTTGATGTGAATTGCCTTTATGTAATTATTTAATACGGTTATGCTAACTATCACTTACTTCAGAAATTTTTTATTCGCATTTTAACATCTACATCTACATTTATACTCCGCAAGCCACCCAACGGTGTGTGGCGGAGGGCACTTTACGTGCCACTGTCATTACCTCCCTTTCCTGTTCCAGTCGCGTATGGTTCGCGGGAAGAACGACTGTCTGAAAGCCTCCGTGCGCGCTCTAATCTCTCTAATTTTACATTTGTGATCTCCTCGGGAGGTATAAGTAGGGGGAAGCAATATATTCGATACCTCATCCAGAAACGCACGCTCTCGAAACCTGGCGAGCAAGCTACACCGCGATGCAGATCGCCTCTCTTGCAGAGTCTGCCACTTGAGTTTATTAAACATCTCCGTAACGCTATCACGGTTACCAAATAACCCTGTGACGAAACGCGCCGCTCTTCTATGGATCTTCTCTATCTGCTCCGTCAAACCGATCTGGTACGGATCCCACACTGATGAGCAATACTCAAGTATAGGTCCAACGAGTGTTTTGTAAGCCACCTCCTTTGTTGATGGACTACATTTTCTAAGCACTCTCCCAATGAATCTCAACCTAGTACCCGCCTTACCAACAATTAATTTTATATGATCATTCCACTTCAAATCGTTCCGCACGCATACTCCCAGATATTTTACAGAAGTAACTGCTACCATTGTTTGTTCCGCTATCATATAATCATACAGTAAAGGATCCTTCTTTCTATGTATTCGCAATACATTACATTTGTCTATGTTAAGGGTCAGTTGCCACTCCCTGCACCAAGTGCCTATCCGCTGCAGATCTTCCTGCATTTCGCTACAATTTTCTAATGCTGCAACTTCTCTGTATACTACAGCATCATCCGCGAAAAGCCGCATGGAACTTCGGACACTATCTACTAGGTCAGTATTTTCAATGACAACAATTAAAAATCACAAATACCCTTTTTTCATTTTCACAATTTCGTTGCAATTTGGGGCGAGCTGGCTGTACTGATGTATCTGTTCTTCATTCGTAAAGGTAATGACTACAACAATCTTAAAGAAAAAGGATGATAAAAAGCGCAAGTTTGATGAACTGGAACGAGATACGTTCGTGTGACGATGTATGAATGTGATGCTGATGGTAACTTAGAGGCGTGATGTTGATGATGTTACTGACACTGAAGCTGCTGTACGTCGACTGGAGATCAATGACAAGCTCGAGCTAAGAAATTCCGATGGAAAGGGAATGATCCATAGGAAAAGATTGTGTACAAGTTGTATTCCTCTCAGAGGTGCACAGCTCGACTGGGAGCGTGGGTTGAAGAAGTAGATCTTTCAGTCAGGTATTGCGAGAACTGTGTTTGTGACGGGTTTCTGACTACACAACGATAGCCGATATCGCGCAGGTTGGGGTGGGCTGGAATTAGACCAGGGTATATGCCAGGAGGTTACGCATTTCTAGTTTGTTTGTAAATGAGGAATAGTCGAATGTAATATCACAAACAAACAAATTATCTGTATAATTATGTTACTGCTTGCACATTTCTATCCTACAAATAACGAATATAAATAGCACTTGTAGCTGGAGAGAATTTCCTGTCAGCGAGGTGATAGTTCCAAGTAATTAGGAAAGTCATCAATTAAAACGACAGATGATAACCGTCTAGTAACGTCATCAGAATTTCAAATCTAATTCCAAACTATTTATACAGGGTATCTGTATTATGCTAAAGTTAGCAATTCCATCTGAATGATACAAAGTGTGGGGGTCATCCACATGCATACTAAAGAGTTCGTTAAATTTCGGTTACTTGATAAACAACACAAATCTAGGAACTGTCAGTGCAACTAAATACCTAGGATTATAGCTACGAACAACTTAACTTGGAACTATCAAGTAGCAAATGTTGTGCGGAAGACGAACGAGAAATTGCTATGTATTAGCAAAACACATGGAAAATACAACATATCTATTAAACAAACAGCCTAACGACACTTCTCAGTCTTCTTCTACCTGTTATGGCCACACATAATACCATTGCTGATGACGGACATCACCTCCAAACGGAGTGAAAGTTTACTGATTCAATGGCTGTTATGTGACGAACATCTCCAAGAAGTGTGATTCATATCGACTGTTGCTTCACGGAGCTAGACTTTCCATTTACGTCAGTGTGTTTGGTGCGAAGTTCAGCGGTTATCTATGTACAAGACAGGAAACATGACGAGCTACACATCCAGTGCTGGTCTCATTCTGGGCAGTAGCTTTGCAGCGGCTGCCGTTCCGTGTCGCCGCCAGCGTGCGCTCGCTGCAGGTGACTGTTACTGATGGCTGATCGCGTTTAACGGAAATCGGGCGGCGAAAAGACGTTCGTTCAGCGACGGATGGCGACTGTCGATGAGAGAGCGGGATTTATCGGCACGCTGACCCGCGAGCGTCGAACAAGCTGGCCGCACACCTCCATGCGGATTCGCTTGCTACGTCAGGCACATATGTAGAAACAATTGTGCAGTGTGCGCGCTTCTACGAACTGCCCGTCGGCAACCATCTCGTACAAAATTGTGTAAATATCTCGTGCTTGCCTTACCGTGTAGCCTTGGGTGGCCGTATTTTTACAAGGATCACTCCGAAACGATTGCATAATGTATTTTTCGGTCATGCATTTTACTTTCCATACCTTTAAAACTTTTACATATCTTGACACACTCATGACAGACAAAATGTAGTTTTGTGACATAGTCTCCGTCCGTTTCACTCACCTAGTGCCACCTTGAAACTAACGCACGACTGAAGACAGGACCAGCGCCTTTGACCCACTGTTTAGCAGTTTACTGAAGAGGTGGTAACCGTAGGGTGCCAGATCAGGCCTTAGAGTGGCTGTTTCACAGTCACCCACCAAAGGATTAGTAGGCGCTTCCTGTGACACTTCTGAAGGGTAATCGAAACAACATTGGCGACCTGTGGTCGGCCATTATTCTGCAACAGAATTACGTCGTGCGTCAACATTCCTGGGTTTTTGGACTTGATGGAACGCTTCAATTTTTGCAAAACATCTACATGTCTGTGGCCATTAATTGTGGCGTCGTGTCCCACAAATTCAGTGAGCAACGGGCCCCTGCTGTCGAAGGAAAAGGTCATCGTGAGTTTCCCACAGCTAGCGTGCCTGCTGTTCCGATTGCGTTGCAGAAGTTTCGCTGGGAAGCCCTCACATGTCTGTGACACAGTGTCTGTCTCTCTCCATATGTTTGGACAGATAGCGCAACTGACCTACTTTACCGCCAAAATTTGAACTTCCCGGAGTGACATCATCGCGATGTTGCCATATCTATCTCTGTCACATTGAACCCGCCATCTTGGACACATTTGGTAACAATGCAGAGTGGCGTGACTCCTTGTTGCCCTACTACTCTTGTTTTGCAATTGTCTCGTTAGCCTACGTTCAGGCTGTGAGCCCACACACTTGCGGCAAAGTGTGCGATAGAGTCAAATATTGCAATGTGGTAGGTCCTTACCGGCTTCATAGGTAATATGTACTGACTTGTGTTGAGTCTTGCTAGTTTGTGGATGATTTTGGAGGCTTTGTCAGTTGCAACTTTGATATGATAGTTGAAACTGTGTATTTAGCCCATTGGCAGCCCTAGATAACATGTGGCTTACTTCCTCTTTTTGCTTGTATTGCCTAATTATAGACTTGGATTCCCCTGTAATTTCCCTCTGAGCAATAAATGTACAGTTTTTATGGGAGCGACTTTTAATTTATTTTCTTTGCACCAAGTGTTAATTTTCTGAAGCAGTTGCGTGCCTGTTGTCTCTATTGCTACTCTCGACTTGGCTGACACCACTACGAGCAGGTCATCTGCATGTACCACCACACCTCTTACCCTGTCGTCACCATCCAGCATGTTCAGCACGGGCTCGATTACAATATCCTACAATATTGGTCCACAGATCGAGCCCTGTGGACATCCCTTCGTTATTCTCTTGACAACCTTGTGTGTACCAGCCCTCCACTTCGCCACTCTGCCTCTGCAGTAGTCGAGGAGTCTACTGACGAGAGAAGCTGATAGCCTCATTTCCCTTAACCTGGCGAAGAGAGATGGCCACCACAGGTTGTCAGAGCCTAGGCTATGTCGATTTTTATGGCGGCCACGTACTTGTCACTAATGCTATTTGTAACTCTCAGTGCTTGGTTCACGGCGTCTTCTATTGATGTAGCATCCTTGAAGCCGAATTGAAGGGGCGTTATCCCGAGGAGGTGTCTGTGAGGTTCTAAGCCGTCAGACACGAGCCTTCCCGGTTCCTTGGAGAGAGTGTTTAAGAGGCAGATCGGTCGGTACGTTTTGGGGGCTCTTGCTTTTTGTTTTGTGATTTCCTGATTATTACTACATTAGTAGTTTCTTAAAAGTTGGGAATTCTGCCTGTTAATAGTGCCTCGTTACTAAGAAAATGTGTGATTTGTGTTACCGTTTGTTTTAACGTTTCTGAAAGTATTTTGTCAGGGCCGGTTGCTTTTCGGTTTCTTAGGTCTGCTTGCCTCATGCCCTCTCTTAGGACAGCGCGGTGTCGCTCGTATTGTGTGGGGTCGACATGTGGGAGTAGCCTGTTCAGAAGATATTCTGCTTGCTTCTCCATCCTCTGATCATTGTGCCGTCAGCTTGATTTAGTGTTGGCAGAACTGTCGGTGTTCTGTTTCTATCGTGAAAGGTTGTCCCCAAATGTAGTTCTGTTGCTGGGTTTTGACGAAATTGGTCCCGTAGTCTTGCCCTGTTGTCTTTAGTTGTTTCTGATATTTCTCTTTAGCGTCACAATACAGGTCAAGTCTTATCTGTCTGTCAGGAGCTGTCTTTGCTTGTTGGTAGTACTTCCTTTTTTCCCGTGAATCCTTCCTTAATCTTGCCAGTTCTGTCGACCATGGTTGTTTCTGTCCCCACACAGTTTTTCCCGTGGTATAGCTGCTTTCTTTGCTCTTTCTTGGTCCTCTTTCAGTATATGCGTTTTGTAATGTATACTGTCTTGAACTGTGTGTAGTGACGACGCCTCAACAATATCTCTAGCTTTTTGCCAGTCGGCTATTCCTGAGTAAATGCAGCTGTTCGTGGTCCATGTTATGTGTAATGACATATCTGTGCTTACGGTGATTGCGTTCTGGTCGCTGTGTGTGGCTCTATCCCATACCCTCCATTTGTTGACTATAGGAAGAGATTTTGCGTTCCCTAGAGAATGGTCTACGTTACCTACACCACCTCTCCGCAGTCGGTAGGCGGCTGACCCTCCCAACACAGTATAAAGAGGTTGCAGTCATTTACCACGTCAACTACTATTTATCCTCCGTCATCAGTTCTGAGTTCCATAAGGGTTATTTTGCGTTGATATCGGTTAGAATGAGCAGCCTTTTTCCTTCTGAGTGCCGTGCAATGTCTTTTATTTTGTCTAATAAAGGTTCTATATCATACGAGTACTGTACGAAAATGGACGACATGAGGCATACATCCTGTGGCGATGAGTTCAGAGCAAAAGTGGGTGATCTGTGTTACTATGAGGTTTATATTAACTACTATTATCGCGGCTTTCGAGTTCGGTGTGCCTACTATTGTGCTGTAATGTAAGGGGAGCCCTGAAATATTCCCGCTTCCCAGAAAGGGTTCCTGAACCCAGGCGATGTCTGCTTTTGTTTCTTCCAAGAGCCTACCTAGTTACATGTTTACTAGGGTACTGCCGTGGCAGTTTAGTTGTATTACCTTCATAAGGGATGTCTAGTCAAGGAAAAACACTTAGCTGTGGTTTCTTTAAAATCCAGAAACACATGTCCATGTGCTCTCACGAAGTCCTTGTATACTTTCCTTACGTTTAGGCCGTCTCCCCCTCGCGCACATGTCTCCCATAAAAACGTACTTAGTTCTTTGGGTTCGGTGGCAGATTTTCAACTCTTAGGATCATCCTGTCAGTTTGTCTTGTAGTTGGGAAGCAGATTTTATCCCTGTTTTCATGCTTGAATCGTATTACATAGCGAAGAACTGTTTGAAATATATCCTTGTTTTCTAGTCTGCTAAGCCGTAGGTTAGATTCTAAGTTTTCGTAGTTTATGTGGTAAACACTATTCAGCTTGGGGTTCTTGGTTGAGTCTGGTTGGTGTTCTTGACTGTTTGTTTGTTGCTCCGGTTTCGAGTAATTTTCCAGTGCAGCATGTTCTTCCTGCTTTATGGTTTCTAGTGGTGTGGAATTTGATGTGTTTTTGCTGAGCATTTTTCCTGATAGTGACTTGTTGTTTCTGATGTCTTCCGGCGACTTGTTTGTGAAAGGTGACCCTTGTATGTCCATTTCTGGGGTGGTTGTGTCTCTTGTTGTGCGGTGAAGGATGTGTCTTTTTGTTCAGCTACCTCAGTGTTTTATTTTTCGTAGTGACTGTGTGTGCTACCCCCATAGGCAAAACGAACGAGTGTAATATAGGGTCTACATTTGGTTGTATTGCACTCTCCTTGTTGTGCGGGGAGTGTACGGTTGTCTTTGTGTGTGATTGCCTGTGGTATTGTATTTCTTGTGAACTCTGTGACATCTTCATCCTAAGGATGTTCAAGGACGTCGATGCATTTCTCTTAACTATCTCGTGTGCATTTCGTCTTCCAGTTCGTCAACTCGCAAAAGGAGGCCGGCCTGGAAGACGGCCCAATCAAACATATGATGTTTCAGGTGCCTGGCAACTTCATATTCAATTGTACCCCGCATGAAAATATCTCCTATGTAGTCGGTAATGCTGAAGTACCTAAATTGTATTCTCTCCCAGAACTGAGGTCCTACATGATTATTAGTATTGGCATTTGGGTGTTGTAGAAATCCCATGTTTTGCCGCAAGGCAACGGCCCGCCGCCAGCCTCTCATTCTAGTTCACGGCGATTTGTACCTTTGCCTGTTTATGTTACTAGTTACGTGTGTCCCTGCGTGTGTTAGGGGGGTGGGTTTCTGACAGTTATGGTGGCACTCCTTGTTAATGGACGTTGTCCAGAACATCGTACTCGGTGCGCTCTATTTGTCTTTCGTAGGGCTGTTTATATGTAGGACAGTCCAGTCCCCTGCCTTATCGCACGTTCTATTTCTGGTTTTGATAGGTATACAGCTTACAGGATTCTCCTGCTTGCATTCCGACACTTTGTGTCCCGGTTTTTCACATCTCCCGCATACTGGTCCTTGTCGCAACGCTTCGATCGGTGACCGAACAATCACGCAACAGTTAAAATATTTTTTTACAGCAACAAAGTCATTGATGAACAAGGATTGAAATTGAATTAAAACCCTTTCATTTTGAAGCAGCAGTAACCGTATTGTTAGCGACACTTCTACAATATTGTTTACTGTCCTTTTGCCCTTTGGTCCTGTTTAAATTTTATTTTAACCTCGATATCGAACTCGTCTTTAGTAATGTGTTCACTCAGGTTTATTTCATAGAGCTCTTCTAAGAATTCCTGGTCAGTTAAATATGTTGACACATGGTGCACTGGCAGCAGGGGTCTGAACTTCTTGGGTTCTTCACACCTAATGTCCATAAGCTGTAATGTTTTTTCTATTATCTTTCTCTCGTCTACAGATTGTATGCTCCAGTGTCCGCGTATACTCGCGGACGTGGAGCTTAACTTAGTCAAAAGCCGATGCACACGTCCAAAATGCTGCAAAAAAGTGAGGCAAACAAAACGCGCACCTGACGAAATTTTCCGTACGGCAGTCGATTCCCAAATTATGGATCCGTTGCGCACGTAGTTCGTCTCTTAACCGAGTGCGACCAGTTCCGTGAAGCGCAGTATGCCGTGTAATTTGTTCCGCAGTTCGCCGCGCTGTTGCTCGGTGGCGCCGGGAAACAGGACCCAAAGGCCAGTTTACGATACCTGCAGCCGGCTTTCCGTAGACGGCGTCCTCTGAGTCGGCCGCTGCTGTCCGGGACTCCTGACTCAGCGGACAGCTGCGGCTCTCGCAGCCAGCCCGCTGCACTCCGCGCCGTCGGCAGAAAGCGCAACGCGCCGCGGCCGGCAGGGAAGAGAATGGCCTGACGCTCCGCCAACGGAACTCGCCACACGGCACGCAAGAATACATTCACTGTCACGAAAAGAAGACCTCTCAGGGCCAAACTACAGTCTCAGAACTACTCTTTAATGCTTAACATGACAAAATACACCTTTAGTTATCCACGCGGAAACTTGCACTGCACTCCGACAACTTCTTCTCACCACAAACGCCAAACACGGCCGCACGCCACGCAACACACTATTTCAGATTTTATATAGGCAAAATGAAGATCTAAAAGAGCATATTTTAGGTGCCAAAAATGCACTTTTTACGACCTAAAAAATTCGTGGTCTAGTAATAACCAGTTGCAAAAACGCGTATACATAACAACATATAGTATGCCTTTTGATTTATCATCTTGTAAGAAGCTTTGTCGTCGTTTATAATGTGTGCCTTCAGTGACATATTGTGATAACAAGTGGGACATAACAACTCATTTTTAACGAAATGAAGCCTAAGACAGACAACCAGCTACGTCTATGATAAGAAGTGCTAACGTAGACCATTTATCTACTAGAAGATAAACAAAATAAAAGTGACTGACACAGATAACAGTTTTAATTTTTCTTTTTTATCATAAATGGTTTCAATTTACACATCAAAATCCAACATGGAAGAAGTAGCGTAACTACAGGATAGAGTCGTGTACCTGAAATGCCATCTGACGTTTTAAAGAAGAGAAAGACAGGGAGTTGTATCAGTTTCCTATTTCCTTATCAGTTAGTATCTACTGCCAAATAACAAGTAACCAACAGATGAACAAGATCATATTAGACAGGCCTTACATACTGCAAGCACCACGATAAGACAACTTACAGAAACTATGAATTATCGAGGAACCCATGAATTACAGCAATATGTCGACAATAATGAGAAATGCCGAAAAGTACGGATCTAAAGCAACCATGTTGGGCAAGGGATTCTGCATACATCTGGCGAATAAGGGTCTGAAAATTTGAAGCAGACATTTGTCGAACGGAAAAACAGGGTGAGTTTTGGATACATGGATCAAGAAGAAGGCTGTTTTAAGCACGTTACGGAAGAGAAGATTGAGATTTTCGAGCACATCATGATTGTGAACGACAAGAATTTGACTCAAAAGATGTGGAACGAAACAGACTTAACCGGGAAGGACTGAGTGAAAGAAGTCGGAAAGGAATGCAATGCAACTGCGATATTGGCAAATATTGATGCACAGAAACACAAGACCTGTTCTGACACAGGAAAAAAAGTGGGATATCCTACCTGGACTAGTACCGGGCCCAAAAACAAGATGAAAATAGGGAGAACGTAGGGGAACAAGAGGTATTGTTTAGAAGGATGAAGTGATGAACAACTCATTCGAGAATCCAAACGATCGAAACGAAACAAAGAAGTAAGTAAACTGCCACTGACAGACAGTTTATAGCAAAAAATATCTTATTTCATTCGGTAACTTTTTTAAAATTTGTGTAAACTCCTAGAATTTTTTGTAAATTATTTACTTTTACCTTGCTTTGCAGCGGATCCCTGGGTATTTCGCTTAAGCCGGGAAGAATGAAGGTAGATAAAAAAAATTAAAAACATAAAGAAAGAAATGAGACATAGCGATCATACACGTTTTTTAACTCCATCACGTTCTATAGAGCGTGCACCACATGAATTGCATACGTAAACGTGGAAAAATAACCTGTCGAGACTGTGATGTAATGATATCAATAAAAACACGTTGTGTATCATTACTAGCGCTAACGAGTTGATGAAGGTACACAGTATCAAAGAAAGAAAAGTAAAGCTTGAGTTACAAAATTTTATTCAAGATGCAATACAATTTTTAGCCCTATAAGTTCATCATTAAGTGCTTAACATGGAGGGTATTCCCAAATTACCGTTACAGATTTTTAGGACTAGTAGAGTGGAGTGAACACATAATAATTTGTTTAGAGACCCATTACCGGAAACGTCACCGAACGACGCTACAGACCGTCAAAGTTATGTGCTCCGGTGTCTGTAAGTGTATGTATATGCAGGATGATGTTGCAACTTTCTAGGACGATGGAGAAGGATAAATGTACCAATGTGAAGTAAGGTCCTTATACGGCAACAAACAGTCGAATGTTATAAGCGAAAACCGTTTTGACACCTCTGACAGTGGAATACATGTACTGGTACTGTTGTTGCTAAGATTTTAGGGCAAGCAACTTCCGTATATGCTAATAGGGACCAAAACAAGAAAAAACGTCCCGTAAACATGGGCTCTAAAACACATACCTGAGGCACTACGAGCACTTGTTTATCTATGCTGCTGTGAAACATCTCCTCTATTGAACAAGTGCTCCTAGCTCTTAAGGTCTGCATTTCAGAGCCCACGTTTGCTAAATGTTTTTTCTTGTTTTGGGTGCATACTTCTATCTCTGAAAGTTGCCTACCCTACAGTTTTAGCAACAACAATAGCGGTACATGTATTCCGCTGCCAGAGATATAAGAACGATTTTCTCTTGCAACCTTCGAGTCCGTTTCCGGACCAGGGACCCTTGCCTCAGACTGATACATTTATCCTTCTGCTTCCATCCCAGAAAGTTTGTAACATCATTACGGAATGATATGCATTAGCGCCTGTAAATGTATGTCTGTACAGTATAACTTTGACGCTCTGTACCGTCGTTGGATGATGTTTCTAGACAGTATTATGTACTTACTCCTCTCTACAAGTCATAGAAGTTTGTAAGGGGAATTTACGAACACCCTGTATGTACCGTCATTGTTTCTACGTAGCAGTTTAGAACCTGTTCTTTCAGTAGAGGTTGTATAAGGTTGAAGCAGAGATCGTTTACGTTTAGTTGCAGATTTCTTCACTTTGCAGTTTCCTTGCTAATGACCACATTTCAGTTATGTACATTATAAGAAACTAGTACGAACTTTCGATCGAGCGTCTACCAATGTAACGAGAGACAGGTTTCTACGCAACAAACAGTCCTGAGCAGACACCATATACGAATACATCATTATGTAAGTAAAGCCGCACATTTGACAGCTGTGTGCGTGATCTACCAAATAACTTCAGAGCGTTCGCCAACTATGTCAGAAACCAAGAGAGCGAGCTTCGCCTTGGAGACCTGGGCTCTGTGTTAAAGGCACTCAGTACGTGTCAGCTATGTCACTGGCAGCTGCATTAATAAGGTGAGGCTGTCACCGTTCCGGAGGCTGGTCTGAATACCCCTATGCGTTGCTGAGCGTGGTCCTACAGAATGTGGTAGGCCCTTGTCTTCCTCCGACCCTTGAACTTATCCACACAACCAACTTTAAGGGGACCAACAGGTCAACGGGAACCAGACTGACGATGCAACAAGACACTTGTACATTAAAAAATCAATGACGGGGATGAAACACGAAACTTATCGAGAAGCTCTGTAGTACTAACTGGAAAGCATCAGTAGAAAGGCTTCGAACTTTCGCAGTTGAGTGTCGTGCTCCGGTGTGCTTGGACAGCCCGCACGTAAATAGGGCAGATACTCAGCTCATTAAAACCACAATGATCATCTCTGGGTGGACGATAACTGCTCCCCTATACCGGCTTCCAATACTCAGCCATATGCTCCCTCCTATGGTAAGAAGACAAGAAGCACGGTTGAAAGAATATTCCAAAATGATGAATAGTCTTCAAGTTCCCACCATGAAGATATTCCTGGGTTGACAACAAACCGAGTTGGTTACAAATTCCGATCCCTGCGGCTGGCGAAACGACTTGCTGACAGCAGCTTCACCGTTGACACTAATGGCGTGAATCCAGGACTATGAGTGACGCACCAAAACTGCGGCATATTCATTACCCTCTGCAAAAACGAAGGGGTTTTGAACTCCCACAGCATTAGTGGACGTATATGAATCGCATCCGAACAAGACGCCGAGTGTGCGCATAGAACAGGCACATGTGGGGTAAGCTGTCCAGCCCAAGCTGGTTGTGGAGCTTCGAACCGGCACATAGTCGAGGAGTGTAGACTGAGAGGCTACCTGTGTGACCCAAACGTCTTTTTCGTGGCTGCACCATCAAGCGTCGAATGGGTAAGAAGAATTGACATTAACACGTAACAACTGATTGTTGGTTAAATGTACCGTTTGTGTTTTTTCTCCAGTTTCTCTCGGTATGTCATGTGCAGTGTTATTCATCAAATAAATAAACTGTTGAAACTACTGTAAAGTTTATTACTTGTGATATACTATTTATTACATAGATCCATAGAGAGGAGACACTCTAGGATGTAGAATGTCAAGAAAGAAGAATACGTAATGAAGACAGGAAGAGCTTGGCCGCTGTTGCTTTGTTAGATCCTAGGTGGACGCTTCTCTGCCCGCTACCTTACTTAAGTGGAATATCGAGCTGATTAAATTTCTTTCGTAGGTTAACTGAAACTGTTTTCCGCGACCCAACGATTTAATACATGCCGAAAACCTCAGTCTTAAATTAATACGCTGTTAAGTACCAGAAACCAAGCCTCTTCGTATTAAAGTACACATCCGATATCGACAATCGTTCCTGGGAAGTCTGTCGTGAGATTTCGCTCCTGATTTGTAGATTACGAGCATTGTGTGATATCGAGATGTGATGCTTGTCGATTCCTCTTATGGAGGGCGCTACACTCGGCAACGTGGTGTCTCAGTATCTGTGTACACTCTCATAACCCATTGACTTCACTAGCGTTCAGTGCCGTAGTTTGTGGCGTCCGTTGTGTGCCTTTAGCCCGTCGAGGAAACGTCTTAAGCGAGCAGTGTGTCCTGGACTTCACCTCACCGCAGTTTACTGTTCATCGCTGCAGTCCTTGGTGAGTACGGCACATGTGCTGATGTGCTGCACAGTGTAGTTGTTAGAAAATATTGACGGTTTATGCACAGACTACGCATAAGCTAAATCGTGATGCCGATATATGCTTTGTATACGGGACTTTGGATAACTTCAGTTACTTCCTGAAACAATTTTTAGTTACGTATGCGGAAGAAAGTTGAAACGTTAGTTGTCGGTATACTCTTGGTAGTAAAAAAAAAGCGAAAAACAAAAAAAAATCTAAGCAGAAACGCCAATTCCTAAATTCTGACTAACTGCTGAGGGAACTTAAGCATAGTAGCTGCGCTCTGTAATCAAGTGTGGAATTTTTCATGCGGGGAAGACTCACTTAGAAAATCAATCACACTTGGCAACGGTGTTGTAAGCCGGGTGCATTGGGCGTACCCCAATGCAGGTAACTAAGGGATTGTAGAATGAGAGGTTTTTCTTGGAACACTTTTATTTTTAAAAAAATGGAACGTGAATATTTGTGTGTGTGTGTGTGTGTGTGTGTGTGTGTGTTAGAATGAATGACAGAGCTCGTGGTGCATCGCAAGTGCTACTCACAACTTCCTCAGATAAAGTTAACTATCCACAGAGAGAGTAGACACTTGTTTCACGTTCTTCCCCTCTATTAATCATCTCTATTACGGCACTTACTTGACATGCACACTGCAGCCCCAATTAAAACCTAACCAGTTAAAGTGTACACTATACTTACTGTTCGTAAATCACTTGATTGCTGCGCTACTCCCTTCTGACCTGCCAGATATTGAAACACTTCAAGCTGTTAATACTTTGACTGACCACTTTAATAGTAATCGAATGCTGTGTGAAGCTCTGTAGTACCTCTTACGTAGTTACTGCTGTATCGTGTTGTTCATTAATTCATTTGCTTCGAAGCAAGCAATGAGGCAATTTCTTGAGAACTGCAGATGCTATCTAATACTTGAAGAAATTTGTTTGAGATATTTAGTGTCTGTTACATATTTAGCTTTTATCATTAGTAATGTGCGGGACGAAAAACATACGTGTGTAGTGGGTGGATTGAGAAACCTGTAACCTCCATCGCATTGATGCTGTTCAGAAAAAGTAATTATTGGTAGCTTACATCATCAGAATATCTTACTAAAGTGAGGATAATGATCTTTTGAAAATAATTGTTTCGTGACCGAAACGGAATGGAATGATTCAGATTTTATCCCTCAGAACATTTAATTTTACCCCCAGGCTGGGAACGACTGGTTTCTACATAGACTGTAGGAACAACTGTTTGGTGGCCACTAGAACTTGTAACAGTTTAAAGACCCCTACACACGCTTCAGGATTTGGGCCAACCGACCGCCCTATTTCGTGGCAGTCTTCAGGCACGTCTCGACAGACTGCACTCGGCGATTAAAGCGCCGGTGTGTTGTGATTTGCTAACCTTAACTTCATTGAGTTTGTCCTGACAGTTGCTCCTTGGTTTTGCGCAGAAACATGGAGGGTTTTCGTTCGCTGTTAGAGACGTAACAAAGCCAAAAAATTAGAGAAAGCTGTAGGCAAAATAGCGAATAATGCAAGGAAAGAAATTCACGCAAGTTCCGCTACTTAGGCAGCTGGGAGGCGATGGTTTTCGTAATTATTTAGGAATGGATCAATAGTGTGTTTAGGACCTGCTGAAATCAAATCATTCTTAACGAAAACGGGTAGTCACGAAAGGCTATTGCCTACATTGATTTCTGCCCCATAGCAGGAGTTAGAGGATCTCAAATTCAGTGCTGTTGTATCCCCACAACCATTAATTACAATGATTCGTGAAACATGCAACAAGATTTATAGTTTACTACAGAAATACATCATGGTAATGCAAAATTTGATATATGTAACAAAAACTGACAAGTTTAAAAAACACTAAATTCGAAGGCAGTCTAAACATGACGGTTGCGCACACTATGTAATAAATGCCACAGGTACATACGAAATGAACCACTTAGAAATTGTTAGAACAGTAAAAAAATCACTTAGCTTTTCTCATGTAAAACCTAAGAAGGTGCTATGGCATGGAAGGTAACTGAAGAGCCGAATATGATCTTAGCGCTGACTTTATGAAGTTTCAGTGACATAAGCTCCTGACAGTGTGTGCTTGGATTTTTCTTGAAACTAAAAAATTTGTGGAAAATTGTCACCTTACGTGCCGTTACGTTAGATTACTTGAAATTCTAAGAAATTTAAACATTTCTTTGATAGTAGTCTTAACAGGAAATCAGTCCGGACATTAAAGTCTTCCACGTACTGCTTGTGCATTAGCTTATCAAAATAAAAAGAACGTAAGTTGTTACTGGGTCAGTCTTAAATACTGTGGTATTTCATATCGGTGCGAATGTTTGCCTCACACTGAATCAAATAGCTTAAATAACGTTCGTAGCTCGGTGCTGTGATTTTACGGTCTAAGATCTGTTGCTTAACCTGACTTGCGTGCCGGCAACGTTTCCACAATCACCGTTTCCAGGCTGTTACCATTGGAATTTGCTCTAAGCGTAAAGCCATTGGTATCGGGTTTTCTGTTCCAGTGGTGAGATTCAGCTTCAGAGCTACGTATTTACCATTACAGTACAGTTTGTCACTATCGCGACTTCGAAAAAGTTACTGTAGCGCAGGTGAGATGATTTGCCTTTAATCTCGCATTATGTATATTAACGGAAACCTCAATCAAATCTGTAGCATGTAGAAAATTAAGGTTTTATTTGATGATAGGTTAGCCCCTGAAGTATGAGAAATTTTATTGAACTGATATCTTACGAAGAATTATTCTAATCAACCGAAACGTTTCAGACAACAGCCAGAAAACTTCACGCATGCTAGAGAATAGATTTACTCGGAAATCGAACGAGTAGGTGCTGTTGGTGCGTAGTATCTTGTAGTAAATGAAGTTCAGTTTTTTGCCAAAGGAGGAAATGCGACAGCATACGTCTTACGACTTTGACATTACTTACCTGCCATGTTCACTAACGTGCCGTACAGCGTGAACGGACAGTTGGTCGCGTCTAGTGGTGAGAGGAAATGGAGCCACCAACTCGTTTCTCTCGTTAACATAAACTCGTTTGCTGTGAAACGTATCACCAAATTTTAGGTGCGATGTAGATCTGTAGGGTAGGCATGCACTTAATCTATAGAGGTTGTGAGAAACAATCGTAATGGATAGTAAGGGGGTGTGCACGGTAGGTTGTGTTGAAAAGACAAGGAAAAACATACCTTGCACTGTTTCAGTGTTAATTAACATTGAAGTCAGGCTGTTGCGTGCTCAAATTAAAGTGCCCTCCACGTACAACTGTCAGTTGTTCTCATAGCGTAGACGATGGCGCACCAGGTTGCTCAGTGTTTGGCTCGGGTTCGATCCCTACTACCGCCACACTCCAAATTTTTTAACCTCCTGTTTAATTTTAGGAAAAACCGAAGAACACGTTTGCGACAGTCTCCTTCCGACGCTTGAATTTCCGAGCGGATTGAACTGACAGGCTAACGTTAATGCTAATTAACTCGGAAACTCCGTAACGTATCGAATTGTTTCCTTAGTTAATTGTCGGTACAACTTACCGTGCAACACCCTTGAAAGCCATTCACACTGTTTTTAGTCACCCTGTACATCAGTCTAACAAAGTAAATGACATAGATGTGCTTTTTATGAAAAAATTTTCAACATACTCTTTGATTTCGCAATACGATATGACTTCCACTAAGGGCTCCTACTTACGCATCAATATGTCGGCCAACCGACGAATTTCGTGGCAGCCAAAACACGTCCCGACCTTAATTAAAGTTCATTTGTCTTAAGAGATACCGATTTGTTTCACACGGAAACAGGGGTTTGTATAAACTGAGGTAATGATGCCAGAAACCTGAGAGCTATGGACTAAAGTGACTAATGCGAGCAAAGAAATTCACCCACGTTGTGTTACTTAAGCAGCTGGGCCTTGATAATTTTCATATTTACCTGATAAGGGGCGAATTATTCATTTCAGAGTTGCTGAACATCAAACCATTCTTAACGAAAAAAAAAGGCTGTTAACAACTTCATGATTTCTAGCCACTGTCAGAAGTCAGAAGTACCTCGAATTCAGTGCTGTTGTATCCCATGGTTCAGTTAATATAATTCGTGAAACGCGCAACCTGATGTATAGTTGCGAGGTAATAAATCACGCTAAAGCAAAAAAGACGGTTTACATAAACATTATGTACGTAGCATAAAATGACTTTAAAGTTTAAGAAACTTATTTTAAATCCTAACACGAAAGACTACACGTAGTGATGGTGTACATAAACTAATAATACAGATACATCAGAAATGAAGTACTTGGCAATTGTAAAACCTGTAAAAAATATTCTATCCTTCGCTCTTCGTAGTAGTTTGGATATAGGCTGGACTTTGAACGTTCATAAGCATGAAGCAAGTATAGGGCTATTCAAAAAGAGGGAAAAGACTTAAACCCAGCTCCAGTGTTCCCGGAAAGAGAAAAATTCAAATTTCTATGCGTAAAACGAAAGCACAATGTGTTACACGACAAATCCCAAGATGGCAGCTCATTTCCTGCCACACACGAAGCAGCTGGTGTCTCATTATCGAACTGAAGTTTGAACAACGCGATGTCTGACACTTCAAAGAGTGTTAGGCATTTGGAGGGGGGTGGTAAAGACGTCCTTTACGTGACCCCACAAGTAAGTCCCAAGATAGTGTGGACACTTTGGAGGAGCTTTATCGCCGGTGGCCTTCCAGGTCTCAAGAGGTCACATATTGCGACTTACTTGTGGGGTCATGTAAAAGACCGCATTTTCATCCCACCCCCCTCCCCTCCACCATGCCTCACACTCATCGCATTGTTCAACCTGTGAGTTCAATGACACACCAGCTACTTCGTGTTAGGCACGATGTGAGCCATCGTTCTGGTATTCGTTGTGTAACAAATGGGGCTCACGTTGAACGCATAAAAATTTGAACTTTTCTCTTCCCAGGAACGTTGGAACTGTTTTTGTATGATGGAAGCAATAAATGTTGAAAATCTGTTCCATCTTGAAGAGCGCTGTGTGTCTTACTAATTAACGACCACTATACGTTGATATTCCAGTTTTTAAATTACCCATAAGTAGTGAAAACAAGATCTAAAAACAGAAATTCGACGAACTTTCTCTGAGCCACGCCAAACCCTTACGCATTAGTTAAAAATAGTGCATTTCGTGCAACTATATTGCTATATTCGTTTGACGTATCCCAAGATTTTCAGTTTTTTAATTTCCCCACAAAGTGTCCTTAAGGTTTCGACCGCCTCGCACCCTGTCATGTGTATTTAATCCCGCGCACAGTGATACGACCAGCTTTCCCCGGAAGGTTAGCACAGCGCTACACAGGGCATAGTTTGTTGGGTGATGTGCGGCCTACTCGCCCGACATCCCAACAAGTAGTGTTTGTCGGTCGGTCAAAACGCCTACATACGTACAATTTGTCGGTCCGTCAGCCGATAGCTCGATCGGGTAGGGCCCTTAAAACGTGCGACACACTGAAGCAAACTGCGGACAGTGTGAAATTGTGTACAAGCTAAGAATACTTTTGTCAGACAATTGACAATATGTGAAAGGCCTTCAACTTCCGTCAGAGGAGTTTCGTTCGTATGGTAGCGAGTGAAATAGTATCATTGATAAACCATTTCTTGGGCTACGGTTGCAGTGGCCTTCTTATGGGTCTTCTGGTGTTGTCTTTTCGTACTGAATCACTTACATTACCATGATGGCTCTGCTGAGCATGACGTCAAACTGCAATTAACAGGTTCTGTTTGCTAGTGGCCGTGGCAAAGCTCTTTGTAATGGGTTCGCTGGTGGAGGGAGTGGTGATACGCTGCAGTCCATAATTGGTAGTCATCGGCGAATAGTGCCGAGCATTTTGGTGGATTCTCTGATCTTGCATTTCGCCGTCTTAGGTGTCATTACATTAAATTGTACTGCCGCAGTATTTGTGGTTTCCTGCCTCTGTAGGTCTGTTGTACTGCCCAATGCGGATGTAACGCTCGTCATCCCGTATGCCCATTTGCTACTGGCGTACTGCTTTCAACAATATACATGTCTACTCACTGAAAAGTGGTATACACCACCAGTGTGCAGAGCATGTATCTCATCCTTGGTGCAGCGTAGCACAACCGTCTTCACGCTCTCCGCACAAGGTAAGCACGCTGCTGGCTGCAGCTCGTCCCTGTCCTGCCTACCTCGGGTTCTTTCATTCGTTACTATGGCTGTGCAGATATTTGGGGGGTTGTAACCATCGGAGAATATCCTTCGCACCTTTCAAAACTGATTAGTTTTGAGAAACACTGCGGCGCAGCACGCGGTTAATCAGAGCCCGTGTCAGTTATGGGCAGCAATAAGTACACCCAAGTGGCGGCCACTAAAACCGTGGCTGAAACGTCGGTTTCATGAGCGGAAGTAATTTTGAATATGACGCGGTACTATACCCATAAAGCTTTCGTTACCTACTGGCTGTGGAGCTCTGGGCGATTATAACTTGACTACCTTTACCAAAAATCAATTTTGATACAAATATGGAAGTGCTGCCACACAATTACCGTTTTTAAATCAAGAAGTTCTAAATTTTTCTGCTGTGTTTGTACTGGTACTATACTTTCAGATTTATAAACAATTTTTGTTCAGCCGGACAGTTAACATTTTCACTTTTCCTCTTGTGTGAGTGGACATGTAATTTTCCGATAGAAAATACACTCCTGGAAATGGAAAAAAGAACACATTGACACCGGTGTGTCAGACCCACCATACTTGCTCCGGACACTGCGAGAGGGCTGTACAAGCAATGATCACACGCACGGCACAGCGGACACACCAGGAACCGCGGTGTTGGCCGTCGAATGGCGCTAGCTGCGCAGCATTTGTGCACCGCCGCCGTCAGTGTCAGCCAGTTTGCCGTGGCATACGGAGCTCCATCGCAGTCTTTAACACTGGTAGCAATCCGCGACAGCGTGGACGTGAACCGCATGTGCAGTTGACGGACTTTGACCGAGGGCGTATAGTGGGCATGCGGGAGGCCGGGTGGACGTACCGCCGAATTGCTCAACACGTGGGGCGTGAGGTCTCCACAGTACATCGATGTTGTTGCCAGTGGTCGGCGGAAGGTGCACGTGCCCGTCGACCTGGGACCGGACCGCAGCGACGCACGGATGCACGCCAAGACCGTAGGATCCTACGCAGTGCCGTAGGGGACCACACCGCCACTTCCCAGCAAATTAGGGACACTGTTGCTCCTGGGGTATCGGCGAGGACCATTCGCAACCGTCTCCATGAAGCTGGTCTACGGTCCCGCACACCGTTAGGCCGTCTTCCGCTCACGCCCCAACATCGTGCAGCCCGCCTCCAGTGGTGTCGCGACAGGCGTGAATGGAGGGACGAATGGAGACGTGTCGTCTTCAGCGATGAGAGTCGCTTCTGCCTTGGTGCCAATGATGGTCGTATGCGTGTTTGGCGCCGTGCAGGTGAGCGCCACAATCAGGACTGCATACGACCAAGGCACACAGGGCCAACACCCGGCATCATGGTGTGGGGAGCAATCTCCTACACTGGCCGTACACCACTGGTGATCGTCGAGGGGACACTGAATAGTGCACGGTACATCCAAACCGTCATCGAACCCATCGTTCTACCATTTCTAGACCGGCATGGGAACTTGCTGTTCCAACAGGACAATGCACGTCCGCATGTATCCCGTGCCACCCAACGTGCTCTAGAAGGTGTAAGTCAACTACCCTGGCCAGCAAGATCTCCGGATCTGTCCCCCATTGAGCATGTTTGGGACTGGATGAAGCGTCGTCTCACGCGGTCTGCACGTCCAGCACGAACGCTGGTCCAACTGAGGCGCCAGGTGGAAATGGCATGGCAAGCCGTTCCACAGGACTACATCCAGCATCTCTACGATCATCTCCATGGGAGAATAGCAGCCTGCATTGCTGCGAAAGGTGGATATACACTGTACTAGTGCCGACATTGTGCATGCTCTGTTGCCTGTGTCTATGTGCCTGTGGTTCTGTCAGTGTGATCATGTGATGTATCTGACCCCAGGAATGTGTCAATAAAGTTTCCCCTTCCTGGGACAATGAATTCACGGTGTTCTTATTTCAATTTCCAGGAGTGTAGTTTATCTTGTTTCATAGCTTCTCATGACACAATAGGTTAAAACTCGGCTCTAATAGTTTTGCAGACACTGTACGAAGCTACGTGATTGTTCAATGGAATTCTTCTGAAAACACGACTCACCGATTCTATAGAAAGCGGTACGAAAATTGCGAGCTCGTTGCTGTGGGACCACCAGGTTGGTCTTCCCTGCCGTGTGGCAGCACGGGAGGTGAGCTGTGCACGCGTCACTCACTGCGGCCGGACAGTGGACGCGTGCGGAGTAAACGACGGTTGCATCTGAAGCCGAGTCAGAAAGGGAACTGTCTCCAGCGATAGTTTGGTTGAGTAGGGCGATACTTGGCGAACTACAGCTACCGGCTATCAGTTACGTTATCAGATTACGTAGCAGACAATCTGTGCAACACTTGTCTAGGTCACAGATCGGCGGTGACAGGTTTCTGTTGGACCCACTTAGGGTTTTATGTAACCAAAACGTAACACAGTATGAAAAACTCGACGTGATCAGATACATGAACCACTAATAATGTTGGCAACCCTTTGAAGACCATAGCTGAAACTAATTAAGAGCGTGATGCCTCGAACTAAAAGTAATAAATGTGTATAGCTTCTCATATTTCCTGCTACTGTAAATTATTCACCTTTATTGTACTGGAACAAAGATAAATGAGCGCACTGTATGTGTAGACAAACATACCCTTGACTCTGTGGTTGACTTGTTAGTTGTTCATCTCTGAGAAATTGAGGCATAGTAGTGTGCAGTCCTTTCCTTAAAGAATGAAATCTATTTTCCGTGTAATTGGGAGAAGCTGTCTAGAATACTTTATTATGGAGACAAAAAACTAGGGATAATACTTTCCTATGATGTTGATTTTCAGGAATTTCGAAGGTATGTTTCTAATGAGAAAATTTTGATTGTTAGCCTTAAGTTCTGCTGTCCTTTCCTGTCAGACTGTAATTTACCCTCGATATATTGGCGGAAATACATGTTTAATTCCGAGGTACGCACAAAATATCATCT
Source organism: Schistocerca americana (assembly GCF_021461395.2). Taxonomy (NCBI): domain Eukaryota; kingdom Metazoa; phylum Arthropoda; class Insecta; order Orthoptera; family Acrididae; genus Schistocerca; species Schistocerca americana. The sequence goes on from NC_060121.1 coordinate 68,160,171, forward strand.
GAAATTGTGCTAAACGCATTCTCTGGAAATGTCGAGCAATTACGTCATGAGCCCACGCGAATAGTAAACGGTTGTGAAAACACACTTGACCTCTTAGCAACAACTGATCCTGAGCTAATAACGACCATCAAAACCGACTCAGGGATTAGTGAACACAGGGTTGTCGTAGTCAGATTGAATGTTGTAATCCCCATATCTCCGAAAAATAACAAACATTTACCTATTCAAGAAAAGCAGATAAAATTCACTTGACGCCTTCCCGAGAGACAATCTTCACTCATTCCGCATTAATATTAAGTCTTCACCAGATGTGGCTTAGACAGTAAATCCGGGTTTCAAGCATAAAGAATATGTCGCTCATAGTGCCACTCATTGCATCCGTGTCAAACTTCAGTAACACGAGCAATAATGACAACTAAAAACTCAAATTAACGGGCCAACCACGAGAAGCAGAAATTTTCGGTGGGGACAAGACTGTAGGAATAGCACCTTTCCAGACCAATATTAACCCAAAAATCAAGCACACGAAATTCTGCATAGTAAGCACAAGCCAAATACGCAAAACCAAAACCAGTGGCATTGTAACTTCGCTTGAACGAAACCCTAGATACCAGTTAACCACACACATCTCCGAAAACTGATACCGCATATTTCACTTTTTCCATTGCGGCAGAAGAAAGAAAAACCATAGTGACAAAAACACTGAAATCGCAAAAACCCGTTACGTACACCTTCACTTACCATAGCTAACAAGGCCACAGTAAAACAAACGAAAACTCTCCAGACATAGTACAAAATATATGACCAACAATGGTAAACCGATGTCGACGACACCTACTAACCACTATCTAACAACGGTCAAATACGAACAAGAAAACATCCTAAATTAATGGAATGGATCGTCCGTTATTGGTCGAAATCGTTGCTGGAAACTTATCACAGACAACTTCTCCCACTGCAGGAAGCAATAACGTGCTCATAAATTTCCTTCTAACAGACAACGAATTTTATACGCATTCCCTGTCCTCTTCCTGAAAATTCTGAAAACGTATTATGCGACGTTTGGTGGGTTCCGAAATTTAACTTCTCACACCCTTCATCCAGAGCATTTAGAGTTGGATGGCTACGGTGGTGTGCATACTGTAAGACCTTCGGTACACACACAGGTTATTTGACTTGCCGCTCTAATGAAGTAGGCGAGTGTCAGCAATATGTCTCTTGGCCTTGTGGCGTGTTTCTTCTGCCATTAGGTCAGACGATAGAAATTCCACTTGCACGCTTAGAGTAGCACATTGACGGTGACCAACTTTAAACAGACGTTGACTAATTTTCACACACACTTATTGAAATAATAAAAAGCATAGACATTACATAACTTGATTCTGGATGCTATTTACAATTGACAATCTGAAGTTCCTTTGGTCTCGGTACGTTAATCTTATTGTCACATATCTCTGATAACAAAGTATCTATTCATTTATCTTCATGGCTATGTACAGGAATATGGTAATCTTATTAGGCGCAGACTGAAACGTGACTACAGTCTGGTAGAGACTAATGTAGACTGGTACAGACTGATGCAGACTGAGTAATCGTAGGTCTGTACACTCGTTATAATACCTCACGCATTCAGATATCACTGCACAAGTGTGATCCACGAGGAGAAAAGGTTCTACGTTAGCTGCAATCTCATTGGCTGCGTCACATATTAATACGCAGATCGGCGGAAGCAGAATTTGGCCCATCTCTAAGGCAGTGCCATCTCGTCGTGCGGAGATGGACGAGCGCTGCGCCTGCGCTGTTGTGCTTAGTGGGGGCGCTCTAGTGGGAAAGTTCTGTACGCGCTGACTACGTGGAACTATGTCGACAACAGATAGAAATCTGAAGTCAGATGATGAAAGGAAAAGCTCTAATGCGAAAATAAACAGCGCAGCCACCGCTGGAAAAAAAATCAACCATCTATCGAGTTGAAACAGGCAAAATAATAATGTTACATGTCTGTTTACTGTAAAAAATATTCGCAATGAGCAAGCTATTATACAAGTTTTATCAGAGGGATGTTTAAATAAGATATATTTAAATATAGGCCATTTTCTTTTTGCATGCATAACATGTTTACAAGAACATCAACTAAAACAGGAACACTGTCATTTTCTTAAAACTGAACGTCCCTGCAAAATACAATTAACAAGAAATATCAGAGTTCACTTGCTATGGCTGTTAACTTTATGCAAAAGTCTCCTTCCAGCCAACAAAAACTCTCTTCTGAACAAAAAAACTCCTCACCAACTCTGTACAAACAACAAAACAATGCTGCAGTACTTTGATCTGCAGTATGCTAATCAAGTGAGACGAATAACTCTCAGCTGTTCGTATCATCCGTTGCAGCCGTCAGGCAGATCACGTGACTCGATAGCAGCGCCTCTCGTGGCGCCCCACCAAGCGACCGTCTCACAAATTGGCTGTGTGTCGGTGTTTTGACCGACCTACGAACTTTCATTGTCGGGATGTCGGGCGCGTTCGACCAGTCGACCACCGACCCAAGAAATTGCCATGTGTAGTGCGATCGTGCCAACCGCATGAGTATAACTCCTGTTCTGACACATCTCTCTCAATTAAATACTATTTTAATATACATTTCGACGTCCGAGGCGGACGGAACCTTAAGGACAGAGTTTTTAGGGAAATTCAAAGACTGCAGATATTTTTGCGACACATCGTGCGAGGAGTATAACAAGAGATGCAAGAAATGAGGCACTTATTTCATTTTTTAACGAACATAGTTTTGAATGTAAAGAAATTATCAAAATGTAAATTTTTCTGAACACTGTAGTTAAGGCAATATCAGTTGGCTTCAAGAATAAGGCATCAGTGAATATACATCTCACACTACTAACACTACTACTTCATATGGTAGAGCTGAATTTATCAGCTATGGCCAGTTATAAACTAGATTCACACCCAAATATTTCATTTCAGTTACTATCCTATTAGGATGTACATAAACATTCAGTTTTCCAATTCAAATCATCATTTCTTTTCTACTCACATCAGTCATTGGAGCCCCACTGTTGAACAAAGACTCCCCCCAGACTTCCAGTATTCCAGTCTCGAGCTACAATCATGTCCACTTCCCATTTCTCATCAGATTATCACCTCCATTTTTCTCCTCTTCACCTATATAGAACGTAATTCTCTCACCCCATCTGCCACCCATTCCCCTGACTACATGCCCACCTACCTCCACTTCCTTCCACCCGTATTTCTAACTAAAGCCTGTTCCCTGACCATTTCCTGTTTCCCTATCTCCACAAATAATTCTCAGCATGCATTTCTCCACTGCTATCTACGCAAACTTTTGATTTTTGTAAGTCTGTATCTACCAGCCCCACATCAATCCTCCCAGTACTCACAAACATAATTGTAATAAATGAATGAGAATCCGCAAATTACAATACATTTTGAGTATGGTCAAATGACTACACCATCTGATAGAAGTACCTGGACGCCATTATGTAACACAGAATTGGCTACTAAACTTCGTAAGGAGTGCATGTATCATTACTGCTTCTCTGCTGATACAGCAGTACTACCTGCCACCTTCTGTAATGTCAGAATGGGTCAGGAGGGCTCAGCACATTTAACACGGCCTTGTCTATGTTGTCTCCAGAATATTTAACATACTTTAGCAATGCCTAAGTCAGCTGTCAGTGATGTGACAGTGAAATTGAACTATTAAGGAACAACCAAAGCTAAATAAAGTCCACCGAGGCCTAATGTGCTGATGAACAGGGCATCTAGCATTGTGGTGGGTAGTGGTAAAATACAGCTGCTGTGGTCTCTCCTTTAGTTTTGATGGGCTGCTAGGAGTCCCCCTAAGGAAATGTCTGTGCACAGGGAGTTAGACTGGCTTTGGGAAGCTGGCTAGCCATTCTAACCACACATTTGTTCTCAACATTAAGCCATGCTACAGGTAGTGTAAAGAGAGATGACCACAGTACAGTGGACGTTTGGAAACAAAGAACTTGGAGTGATGAATCACACTATACGCCACAGCAATCCAATGGAAGAATTTGGGTTTAATAAATCCCATGTGAACATTACCTGCTATCATATCTGGTGCCAACAATGAAGTGCACAGAAGGCACTGTTGCAGCTTGCAATTTCACTTCATTAATTTGTTCTCCCCTTATTCTTATGCATTTGACATTTCCTAAAGCATAATAAGTACATATTTGACAGTACTGTGTACTATATTCAACAGAACAATTCAGGGGCAATGATTCATGCAATCAGCTGAACAATGCCACCTGTCATGACACAGCATTGTGAGGTGATGGTTTATGGACGATGGTACTCCTGAAGTGAGCTTTCCTGCCCCATGTTCCATCCTGAATGGAATGTTTGGATGAGGTAGAAAGGTGATTTCACTCCAAACCCAGCACCTGACATCTGTCCTGTCTCTGGTTTCAGCTCTCCAGGAAAAATGAGCTGTCATTCCTTCTAAAAGATAACGATATCTCACTAAAAGCATCCTGAGGAGTTAAAGCCATTGTAAAGGGGAAGGGTGGACACACACACCATCTTAATGTTCACTAATACGTCTACAGGTACATTTGATTCACTAGTGTAGAGTAGGAATGCAAGCTGCCTCCTGTGGGCTCTTTGTTACCCAATGCATCTGTAGCTGCCCCCACTCTAGCCACAGTACTGCTTCGAGCATCTTCTGTGGTAAGCTGCTGTGGTTTAGCTCTGGCTAAAGTTGTGTGCAAGCGCGGGCGCGCGCGCGCCCCCCCCCCCCCCCCCCCCCACACACACACACAGGAAAAAACTTTTAATAACTCTATGTACTGCTTTATTGACATGCTCCTCCTACTATTCCCAAATGGTTGCAATGACAGGTATGTACCTTATTTTAACACAGTGCTGTACTGAGCCTCTAATGTCAGAAGCCATTACTAAGAAACAGAAATCGGTATCATGCCAAGTGGATGAACACAGTAAGTGTACTACGTACATATGCTCCTTTGTATTACTGTTTCCTGTCAGGAACCACACACTTAAAGCAACATTTGTTTCAGGGATATTGGCAATAATAAACAATAGTGTAACAGGGAAATGTGTTGCAACGTGTCACAGATGAGTCCTCATAATGCCATTTCTGGTGAAGATTTCAAAGAATTGCACCAATGATTAATAGGTCTAGTTACACATTATAGAAAAATGAGCATTTTGGATGTCACGCTGCATGCTCTCTTGTGAATAGGGTTGTCTTTAAAACAGTATTCCTTACCTCCGATGTATATAATATTTACTGCCATCTTCCTAACATCCAGAAATTTTGTTCTAAACATTTCACTGGACATGCTACATAATTTTCTTCTAGTCTCCAAACAGGGTCTCAAAATAATAAAACCTTTGGAAAATCACAAAAGGGTTTCTTGCATTGTTCTTATTTCAGTGTTATTAGTTCCAATTTAAAACTAAAGTAATCACTGAATAAAATAAGGTTCTCATTCTTTTACATTTATTAACCTTTAAAATAAGCGAAGTGTTCCATCAAAGTAGTGCAATTATCAGAGTGCTCTATCAGTGAAGCAGTTTTGGAACCCCTGTCGTAACAAAATAAAATAAGGTACAGGAAAGAGAGCATTAGAAGTTTCCCTCTCCAACTAGAACATGGGAAGTTCATTAAAATAGCCATAAACAGCTCTCCACTAGAATGATCACACCATATCCTCCCCCCATTCCCTGTGTTGCCCTGAGATCTCAGAAAATTTGTTTAAAGACTTCATGTTAGCAAGTAACATCAAACAAAATGATCTGATACACTAAAAATCAGATAATGTTACTCACCTGCAGGGTGTGTGCCATCATGTACATGGGGACGAAAGACTGCATCACGATGGAGCAGTTGCCGCAGTATTTTTTTTTTTTTTTTTTTTCTGGACTTCTTTATTTCATTTTCATGCTTGTCAATGGTGTTGAGTGTGCAGCAGCAGTCATTGCAAACTACTCCATCGTGATTAATCTCTGTCCAAAATGTCCTTTGCAAGTGTCTAACTTCCTATACAGTTTTATGTTGCTCGTTTCTGTGCGGGACGACAGGGCTGATCCAGTGGATCCGGCTCTTTGCCCGCACACAAAGCACAAAGCAGACGAATGCAACTATGAGGAAATAAATATCTGTAATACGTGCTCATTAATATTCACTTACGTTCGACTGGGTTACAATACTGTATGTTCTAGAAGGAACTACTACTATTACCACCAGTTAGAAGCAGTACAAAATGATACAATGATACGATACAATGACCTCTCCCACACTATTTGTGGCTGACATCCATTACTTTCAACACACTCTAACTCCTCAATCTTTATTTTAACACACACTTCAGTAGGCTGAACCAAACTTTGATTTTATTCAGTTTCTATTGCATTAAGCTATAAAACAAATATTTCATTTTTGAATATGAATTAATTGGAACATGTGCAACTGCAAAGTCTCTCAGAAATTATAGGGGATCACAAACAGAAATGACTTACGAAAACAGGAAGCAACTGATACAAATGTTTATACTTCTACTAGAGTGGGGAAATCCAGCCACAATGCCATCTGCTTAAGACAGAGCTAAAGCAGTTGTGTGATTGAGAGTAGGATTTGCTGCTGTCAGAGTATACACAAACAGAACAAATAGCAACTCTGACGAATGGCATCTATGTCTTTCACCAAATGGACTACAATGAATGTGTGTACATTGGCAAGGGGAAGGCAATCAGTTAATCTATACTAACATGGGAAGTACCTCCACTCTAAAGTCTAAACCAGAATGAATGTGATTTTAAACTCTAGTCTGCACCTGTGCTACCACCTGTCAAGATCATTTAGCTGTAAAGCTCAAAATTTGCGTAATTTATGTTTGACAGGCATGACTAGAACCACAGAAGTCACTGAAGAAACATAGCACATAGCAAGTAATTAGTACCAGAAGATTCAAGAGAGTTATAGACGTGGTACTATTTGGCAAAAAGCTAAACATCTGTATGAATAATACATGCTTACTGATTCATTATATATGTAGTGGTATTTCCCAAAACAAATGTCTCTGTTGTCCTAAGTTCTTCCAATATTCAGCATTAAAATGTAAGTGTGGTGTTTCAAGGAAGTAATTAAAGTACAGTAGAATGTAACAAGTATGCACACTTAGTGAGCACAACTTGTGGACATGCTACATAATTTTAGGTGTATCTGCAACACGGTATTCAAATATCGAAAGCCATAGTGCACTACTTACCCAGTTCTTTCACGTGAGCTCTTATATCCTACCGTGTTATGTCTTCCTAAATGCAGAGCTTCAATGGAGTGATTGAAACAGTCCTCCTCAAAGGTTACACTGGAGCACCAGGTGGCTTCATTCTTCAGCATGACAAAATTCAACTATACGCATTTCACATGGCAATTTGGCACAGCCTGTTAGCTTAACCACCAATATGACTTGCAGGAAAGAGTAAGTTTTACCTGCTGCTGGAAGGTGTGTTTCAGTTCATAGTGTTCGTCCTCTCACACTAACCACAGTGAGAACAGCCTTTTAGAAAAAAGCACTTCCTCCGACTTCAGAGGTCAGTAAGGGAACAGCACAACACTGCACTCTCCAGCTAGGCTGAATCACTATATTTAAATAAAATACTGGCACAATCTTTAAAAATAGCTTTGTAGTACCTTTCAGAACTCATCACTGGCATTGACTATCAGAACTAGAAGCCAGGAAACAGACATGAGGCCAAATGAAGTAGTAAAGAAAAACTACAGAATGTGCAATCCGACAGGAAACGATACCTAAACCCTGTCAATTATACTGATTTTATATGATGGCACTTGCTATCTTTCAGTGCACAGCAACTCAAATTACAAATGTTGTCTTCAGTCAGAACACTGGATTGATGCAGCTCTCCACACCAGTCCATCCAATGCAAATCTCCATATGTGACACAGACAGGGCATTTCCTGTCCCCTCTCCCCACTCAAAAAATTGGAATTAATTTACAAAAAATATTGAGTCCTAGTTTTCTAAAAATTACACCACTGAATGAATATATCAGAGCTTAACAAACTACACACACTGAAAGCACTTGTGCAGTAAGGATTAATGGTTTGTGGCAGTAAATCAAATAATCTTACATGGCTCATTAAAAATACATTCTACATTAAAATGGATTGCATTGATACAAGTGGTGAGGGACTGTAAGCATGAATCTGCCTGGTTTCACTATAAATTTGTAGGTGGTGTGGCTAGGAGGCAGACGGCAAACAATCTAATGTCATTCAACAATAACAGTACTATGTTGATATCATAATGACGTTTGGTTGGTTGGTTGGCTGTTTTAGAGGCAGGAGAAGGGATCAAACAGAGGTCATTGGTCCCTTGGTCCTAATAAAACAATGCCACAAGTGTCAGAATAAAACGGATGAAACATATAACACAAAACGCAAAGAAAGGAAAAGCCACAAGAATGAAGGGAAGGCAACGAACACTAAAAGGAACAAAAGAGGACAAGAAAAGAGACGCTAGAAACAGAAGAGTAAACCATGAATGCAGATTAGTGGCTGGCCAACCACAAGAATAAAAAGGGGAAAGCCAACCACTCTGCAATTCATAAAAACCTCCACCCTAAAATTACTAGGGTGGAGGACAGAGACAAAGGACATGCTCTAAAACCTAGGTATAAGTATAAAACCCACTCTCACAGATAAAACGTAAAAGTAAAGCTGCTGTTGAGGCATTGTCGCCAAACACCGAAGGCAGGGTGCTAGGAAAGTTAAAAGCCTGCCGTAGAGCGACTAAAAGTGGGAAGTCCAGCAAGAGGTGGAAGACTGTCATTTGGGACCCACAGCGACACTGAGGTGGATCCTCACAACGGAGTAGGTAACCATGTTAGCCATGTATGGCCAATGTGGAGTCAGCAGAGGACAACCGATTCCCTGCGAGAGGCCTGCATAGAAGACTTCACACATTGTCTCCTTGCAGTTCGTTGTGCATACTGTTATGCCATTTCGTCTCCCGAAGCAGGAAAACCCTACGGTGTAAGACAGAACGCAGCTCAGCTTTGGAGACGCCAATCTCCAGAAGCAGTTTCCGCTGCGCCTGTTTGGCCAGCCTGTCGGCAAGTTCGTTGCCGGGGATTCTGACGTGTCCTGGAGTCCACACACAAGGAATGGCGGGACTGGTCCAGGACATAGACTCCTGAATGGACGCTACCAGAGGGTGGTGAGGTTACACTGGTCAATAGCTTGTAGGCTGCCTAATGAGTCAGTACACAGGATAAATGACTTGCCAGGGCATGAGCGGATGTACTCAAGAGCACGAGATGGCTGCCAGCAGTGAAATCACTGCAGTCAATTGGCAAGGAGTGCTGCTCAATACGTCCTCCATGAACATGTGCAAAGCCTACATGACCATCAGCCATTCAGCCGTTGGTGTAAATCACTTGAGAGCCATGGAACACGTCAAGAATCGAGAGGAAGTGACAGCGGAGAGCGGCGGAATTAACGGAGTTCTTTGGGCCATGCAAAAGGTCCAGACAAAGCTGCGGCCAGGGCGTACACCGTGGAGGGGTATGTGAACGAACCACAAGTAGAGGTGGGAAGGACTACAGTTTGGAGAGAAGGGACCACACGCGAACCGCGATCATTAGCCCCGATCTGTGACACCGATGTGGGAGACGGACTGCCGCAGGCTGGAAAAGGATACAGTAATTCGGATGCTCAGGGGATCTACGAATGTGTGCTGTAACTGGCGAGCAGTTGTGCACGTCTGATGTGCAGTGGAGGGACACCAGCCTCCACCAGTACGCTGGTAACCGGACTCGTCCGAAATGGCCCTGTCACTAATGAAACCCCACAGTGGAGCAAAGAGACGAGTAAATGCAATGCTGAAGGCGCTGCCGAACCATAAACCACACTCCCAGTAAGTTCGGAATTGGACAAGGGCTCTGTAGAGCTGCAGCAGCGTAGAGCTATCTGCACCCCAATTGGTGTTGCTCAGGCAATGGAGGGCTTTGAGGTGCTGCCAGCACTTCTGCTGAAGCTGACTAAGAGCAGGAAGCAGTCAATCGAGCGTTGAAAACCAGTTCTAGGAGTTAATGATGTAGTGGAGACTTAATAAGGTAAAGTGTGGATTCCGGATGAATGGTATGACGCAGACAGATGTGCATGACACACGACTTTGTGGCTGAAAACTGGAAGCTGTAGCTCCCTGGAGGCGCCGCTCAGTAACAATACTGGAACAGCAGTACGAAATGCAGAAGTGGTCTGCATGCAGAGGTGAGACAGAGGGCCTGATACTTGCTGCTAGACCGTTTGACAGTTAAAAATAGACTCAATACAGAGCCCTGCAGGACTACATTCTCCTGGATATGGGTGAAACTACGGGAGACATCAACTTGGACACGGAAAGTACGGAGCGACTGGAAGCTTTGGATAAAAATTGAGTGGTCCCCAGAGACCACACCCATACAATGTGGCAGGGATATGATGTTGCCAAGTCGTGTCGTATGCTATATGCAAGTCAAAAAAGATGGCAATCAAGTGTTGCCATCTGGAAAAAGCTTTTTGGATGGCAGATTTGATGGACACACAACTATCCATTGTACAGCGACCCTGGCGGAAGCCGCCCTGACATGGAGCCAGCAAGCCACGTGACTCCTGAACCCAACCCAACCGCTAACATACCATACGTTCCAGCAGCTTACAAAGAATGTTGGTGGGGCTGATGGGCCGATAGCTATCCACATCAAGCGGATATTTACTGGGTTTGAGCACCAGAATGATGGTGCACTACCACCATCGCAATGGAAAGACGTATTCGCACCAGATCTGGTTGAAGTTGACGGGACGATGTCGCTTGTAGTCAGATGAAAGATGTTTAATCATCTGGCTGTGGATGCGATCAGACAGAGGAGCCGTGTCAGGGCAACATGCTAGAGCACTGAGGAGCTCCCACTCTGTAAATGGGGCGTTCTAGCATTCACTGAAGCGTGTAGTGAATGAGAGGACTTTCCCTTCCAGCCACTGAGTGTGCAAAAGTCTGGGAGGGGGGCAATTCTCCGACGCAGAGGCTCGGGCAAAGTGCTCGCGTCGGTACATAGCTCGCCGTTTGTAGTAACACTGTGGATAGCTGTTGGGGCCTAGTACCTGAAAAGACGTTTCATCTTTGCCCAGACTTGCGAAGGCGACATATGGCACCAAATGGTCTCAACATCTCTCCCGTAACTCCTGCTTTCATCGTTCGGTAAGTTGGGAAACGCGGGCACGGAGCTGTTTAAACGCCGAGGTGCTACAAGGAAGGGTGCCACTTACATCGCTGTAGAGCTCGTCGACGCTCCTTAATTGCTTCAGCGACTTCAGGTGACCACCAAGGGACTACCTTACGCCTCGGTCACCCTAAAGAGCGAGGGATCGCATTTTCTGCCGCAGAAACAATTGTGCTAGTCACCTGCTCAACCACCACATCGATGTTACAGTGTGAGGGAAGTTCAGTGGTGGCAGCAGAGGTGAAAGTTGCCCAGTCCGCCTTCTTCAAAGCCAATCTGGGCGGGCGTCCGTGTGTCTGACGCTGGGGTAGTGATAGGAAGATGGGGAAGTGGTCGCTACCACACAGGTCATGTGCTCTCCAGTGGATGGATGGGAGAAGTCCTTGGCTGCAAATTGATAAATCAATGGCAGAGTAACTACCAAGAGCCACACTGCCTCTTGAGTACCGGGACCGCCACACATTTCAGAGGCCGAATTGCGACAGTGAAGTTTCGCCATCTGCCTTGTCCAGTAAGTTTGGTACCATCCCACAAGGAGTTACGAGCATTAAAATCTCCCAGAAGTAGGAAAGGTTTAGGGATTTGTTCAATCGGAGCAGCAAATACATTCAGGGGTACTGCACCATCTGGAGGAATATTTACATTGCTGACAGTTATTTCTTGCGTTATACTTACTGACAGTCAAAGCTTCAAGAGGGGTTTGAAGGAGCACATATCCATTATAGACTAGTTTAGGACATAAACGCAAACTCCACCTGACACTAGATTATAGCGTATATATGGTTCCTGTAAAATCATTTGCAGCTATGGAGGGCAGGGATCAGCGTTGCTGGGATCCAGGTTTCCTGGAGGGCAATGCAGATAGTAGGTGTAAAGGATAACATTTGTCTTAGCTCTACCAGGTTGTGGAAGAAACCACTGCACTTCCAGTGGAGGATGACATGAGATTGGGAAGGCATGGAACATTCTATGAGGCAGTTCACGCATGTCACCTGCTGCCACTGATTTATTTCCTGAGCAGTCTACATCCATTGTCTGAGGATCTGGCGAGATCAGGTCCTTAGCAGACTTCAGAATCTCCACCCCATTCTCAGCCACAGAGCTTGAAGATAGCGGTGTGGTGGGTGCCAACGCAATTTCCTTGGTCTTAGGGTTTCTTTCTGGCTCACTCACTGCCCATTGGGTTTCCCTAGCTGGGAAGCTTCCTTGGCTCACTCTCAACGGATGAGTGTGAAGCCCTACGACCAGCTGCTTTTGGGCTCTTCAGCCTCTGGCGAGTTTCATCTTTCCCACTAGCAGAAACCAGGAAAGGGAGTGACCAAGGGACCCATTCCTAACGAGAGAAGCTGAGGAAGGCTTAAGCTTCTCCAGCTTAGAGGCCCCCACCATCAAAGGGGCAGGTGTCGTCTTCTGGCTCGGAGAGGTGACGTGGGTTGGCAGAGCTGATTGTGCCAGAACTGTAGAGGCGGCATAAGGCGATGTCATATGTACAGGGTGCAGGCGTTCAAATTTTCTCTTAGTCTCAGTGTAGGTCAGTCTGCCCAGGGTTTTTCACGCCATAATTTTCCTTACTTTCTGGAGAATCCTACAGTCAAGCAAGCAAGGCGAATGGTGCTCTGCAGTTGACACAGATGGGAGGCGGGGCACGTGGAGTATTGGGATGTGATGGCCGTCCACAATCTCGGTATGTGACGCTGGAAGTACAGCGGGAAAACATCCGGCTGCTTTCACCCACTTACAGCACCACATCAGGGATGGATATAGGGCTTTTCATTACACTGGCAAACCATCACATTCACATTCTAGGGCAATGTATCAAGCTCAAAAGCCAAGATGAAGGCACCAGTGTCAACCAGATTATCCCTCAGTCCCCAGTGGACACTGGATGAAATGTATACCTCGCCGCTCTAAATTGGCGTGCAGCTCACGTCGGACTGCAGAAGAAGAGATGAAATATGGTACCCTGGACCATATTTAAGCTCTTACGGGGCATGGTCGTTACAGGAACATCCCCATGTTGTCAGAAGCGAGCAACTCCCGTGAGTGGGCAGAGGATGATGTTTTGATTAAGACTGACCCAGATCTCATTTTGGACAAGCCCTCCACTTCCCTGAACTTGTCCTCTAAATGCTCAGGAAAAACTGAGGCATCATCGTCATGACTACGCTTCATCACATGTCATCGGCCCTGTTGCCACCCACCCTGACAAGGGGCCCTCCCTTCAGGCGCCACCCAGCTGCAGCAAAGGCCACCTGGCAGGATGGCCATTGCTGGGAGTACCGATGCCCCAGTGGAATGAACATCTAACCCTTGACATACATGGGGAGTAAACGGTGCAGGCATCAGCAGAGCAATTCCTGTGTGGTCAGGGGGCTACTACCATCAGGTTACATGGCCCCACCACAGCGGGTTGGCTACAACTTTCTGTATCAGGTGCAAATAAGTCCACAGTCATCGCCAGCGCAAAAATATACTGCGTAGTTCCTGGTGGAAAAAGCACCTACGAAGGTGTCCTTGCCAAAGGGGACTGCAGTGCAACGACGAAAAAGTGGGCTAAAGATACCAATGCACGATGTACACGATGCACCTTGTAAGGCGCCATTCCCCATTTGGCTTGCTCTTCGGGAATATTTTGAAGAATGGAGGTCAAACCCTACAGGGGACCATGACATAAAGGCCAAAATGTGTGAAACTCCTTTTAGTCGCCTCGTACGACAGGCACAAATACCTCAGACCTATTCTAACACCCAGACCCGCATGGGGGTAATGACCTTTTTGTCAGTGGACATGTCGAGAGGAATTGCTGTGAAAGTAGTCAGTTCAGCAATATCGTCTATTAAAAGGGGAAGGTATGATAAATATTTATTGCAGAATGTATTCTAGTTCACCAAATTTTAACTCCACGATGCAATGCAACCAATATTTATAGAAATTATCAATGGCTTTCTAAAATAATGAAGTATGTCATGCAGCACATTTTGTGATATGTATTTTTCCTTTATTCGCCCTTAAAAATGGGTTACAATAAATAGAGGATTTCTAGCAACAAATTATGGCCACAAACGGACAAGGTCCTAAAAATACATACCAAAAGTTGGTGATTAAATTTCTTCATTTGACTTTAAATGGAAAAAAAATTAATTTAGCGGATTAAAGGATTCTGCTATATTGGATTACACACATCATTTTAATATTTTTCATGTTATGTCACACTTAAAGCTCAATAGTTTGTTATATATGGCGAATCCCTGCTTGATATCTACAGAAGCCAATAGTCCATTTCTTGTCAGTAGCCATAAAGGCAGTCCAGTAAAAGTTGTGAAGAGCTGTACATCTGTGAAGTTCTTCAAATTCAATTTGAATTGTTTTTGGCAAATCTCCCAAAAATATTCTTAATACTAATTGTTTTGTTCTGTGGCACAAAATCTGTCATATATGCCCATGTAAGAACCTTAGAACAGAAAGACGGAGTTCAAAATGACCACACATTAAGCCAAATTGACAAAGACGGCTAAAAATAAGGACTTCCCCACTTAGAAACTTCCATAAAATACTCCAGAGGACGGAGGTCCTGAACTGAAGATAAAATGTCTGTCACCATATTGCTACGATGGGTAAGAAGAGAAACGCAGTTGACGATCTGCAGGTCGTATGCTATGAGTTACTGGGCATTTTAGCGAACATAAATAGGACTAAGTGGTTAAAAATGGGCGTTTGGTCAGGAAATGAAGACAATGAACACCAAATGGTAAGGGATTACCACTTAACAAATGATATGGCTAAAATTACAGTGGCCAATATGCGACCTAGGGTGAAAGCGTCGAGAGGAGGCTGGCCAAACAGCTGAGAGAGGCTTAATTCCCATGAAAGGAAGATCAGTGGTGTTGCCAAAGGGATGCAATCTGCTGACAGATGGCAACACACAGATTGGAAGCAATGGGAGACATAGTGGGCTGTGGTAGGACTGCAAAAATAGCAGCAGCATAAGCAGTATTGTTTCAGATCAGACATATGTGATGACACACAAACGTCATAGTGGCTCAATCGAGAGTGAGGAAGAGGAGCTTTGTTTGACACATTTCACTAAAGGATGGATGGTGTATAGCACAGGGAGGCTTCGAAAGACACTGATTCGATGAGTCCATTAGAAAGCCTGTGTCACTACATGTACCGCCCCGCCTGATACAGGTCAGAGCAGTGCTGTAAATACTAAGCAGTGTACAATACCAAAAATCATTAATGACGGTGTTTGGTATGCTTTTGTCATTGGAACCAGTCTGAGAGCCACCGGTGTACGGAAAGTTACTGTCGCTAAGTTCGGTGTGAAGATCGAGAAATTTGCAGCGACAGATAGAATCTAAAGTAGTATCCTTAGGAAGTGAATAAAGTCCAAGGTGAACATGGGCTGCCACACGAAGCCAAGGTGGAGAAGGGTTCATACCCATTAGGAATGTGGCAGATAGTGACACAGTGAAACTGTAAAGTGAACTCCAGGAAGTAACAGATGAATGACACACGCCATACTGGAAGTCGAGGGAGTCATCAAAGGAGGCGGCATAGGATGGGTGTCCAGGCATTGCAGACAAATGGCATGTCCATCTGCTGAGGAGAGCATCACATCAGTACGAAAGGGGTAGTTTGACCGCTTCTGTACAGACTGGGCTAGTGTAAAATGCACAAGTGGTACAGGTACTACGATGGTGGAGTGCATTTAGGTGGCATAAAATGGAGAGAGATGCGGAGGAATAAATAAAACACCACTCGCATCTGTTTGTATCAATCCCTTGTCCGTCTGAAACTATACTGTGGGTGTGATCCACTCCTTACAAAGTATCGCAGAGCACACACAGGACATTAAGTGACCAGGTACTGCATGCGGCCAGGTAAGACACTTGGGAAGATTAAGAAAGTGTTCTGTCAAGCATGAGCCCCAGTAATTTTGTAGTTTCAGCAAACTGAAGAGCAGCAGGCCAAAGAGGTGAAGACTGTTTGTGGAAGAGACCCAATGAGCTGCCAAAAATTCATACAGCTTTATCAGAGGAAAAGCAAAAGCCAATGTCAATGCTCCATGAGTGAAGATAGTTGAGACAATGCTGAAGATGCTGATCAAAGAGACAAATCTGTGGAGAACTGCAATAGGTTGCAGAATCATTTACAAAAAGAGGTGCAGATGCAAAGCAGGAGACAAGCCGTAGTAGGGTTAACGGCGATAACAAAGATGACGCTCAGGACGGAACTCTGAGGCGTACACCGTTTTCCTGGATTAAGCTGTCTGACAGGGAAGAACCCACACATACCTTCAAAACTCTGTATTTAAGAAATTCTTGAAGGAAATGGGGGAGTCGGCCTCAGAAGCTCGACGTGTAGCGAGTACAGAGGATACCAGCCCCCCAGAAAGTGTCATTGGTTTTCTCCAAATCAAAACACACCGCCACAGTCTTTCATATCCACAAAAATCGTTTACATAATGGATTGAAGTCACAAGATGGTCAACTGCAGAACAGCATGGTCTAAACCCACTTAGATTTATGCCAGTGCACTGCACAAACTTTGCATCACCTTGTGAACACAGCTAGTGAGAGAGAGAGAAACGGAGATAGCTTGAAGGAAGGTTTCTCTCATCAGGGTTACATATGGGTATGACAGTGGCTTCACGCCAGTGTCTGGTAAATGTCCCATCTGTCCAGATGCGATTGTACATATGAAGGAGAAAGTGCCCACAAAAGAAAGGTTCTGCAACATCTGAATGTGAACTTAATGTGGCCCAATGTGAAAAACCAGGATGAGAGCATAATCTACCTTTCCCTAAATAAAAGCAGCATTATAGCAGTCACGATTCTGAGAGAAGGGAATCACCAGGGCCTACTCCACTTGTTTCTGATAGAAGTGATAGTGGGAGTAGCTTGGAATCTGCGCAAAATAGTGGCCCCAGGTACTGGAGATAGCGAGAGTCCACAATGATGATACCATCTACTATGGTCCGACTGTAAACAGAGGAGTGGACCTTGGTCCCAGAGAACTATCTGAGGTTTGCCCACATGATGGAAGAGGGAGTGGAACCGTTAAAGGACATGATAAAATCCAGCTAGCTTCTTTGCTATCTCTAAAAATGTGATGGCACTGCAGACACAACTATTTACAACAGAGTTCGCCATAGTAGGATGACAGTTACAAATGTGGAGAGCACATTTCCGCATACGAACTGCATTGTGCTATCTCATCCATGAAGGGACTGGGACATGGCACAGTAAAGGTGACGTGTTATGAATGGAATGTTCTGTGGCAGTAAAGATAACGTTTGTAAGGTATTCTACCTGGTCAGCACAACTGGGGAAATTATGTTCATTGGACCTCACCAGGGAGGATTAAAGACTCCCTAGCGCCCTAGCTGCCTTGCTCGCCAAGCTCCCCTTGCCACTCCTACTCTTGGGGGACTTAAATGCCCACCACCCTTTACGAGGTGGGGCCCATATTCGGACTAGGGTAGGAACGTTGAGGCTCTCTTGACACAGCAGGACATTTGCCTCCTTAACACTGGTGGCACCACATATTTTAGCTTAACTCATGGCACATACCCGGCCATTCACCTCTCTTAGCAGCGCAGGTCTTCTTCCATACCTCAGTTGGAGGGTCCACGATGACCTCTGTGGTAGCGACTTTTTTCCTGGTTTCTCTTCAATCCCAACCCGCTGATGAGCTGCCACGATGGTCCCTTCATGGAGCTGATTGGGAAGCCTGCAGCTCAGCTACTATTGCCATTACTCTGATAGCTGGTGACATTGAGTTGGCAGTGGACAAGGTCACTATGGCCATTGTTCCTGCTGCTGAGGCAACTGTCCCCTGCTCTTAAAGTACCCTACGGCGTACGTCAGTCCCTTGGTGGACACCAGAGATTGCAGGAGCTATTCGGGACCGCTGGCGAGCCCTGCAACGACACCGGCGTCATCCTACCCTACGGAATCTGGTTGCCTTTAAACGGCTGCTGGCCCGTGCTCGGAAGTTAATCTGGCGGAACAAACAGGCCTGCTGGGAACGATATGTTGCCACCATAGGTTCTCACACCTACCCATCTCAGGTGTGGTCGCGGGTTTGGCACATTGTTGGCTTTCGCCCTCATGCGTCTGTCCCTTGCCTTTCTCGTCGGCGTACACTTTCTACTGACCCAATCGCCATCGCCAAACTTCTGGCAGAGTTCTTCGCTCGTAGTTCCACGACAGCAGGCTACAGCACAGAATTCCGAGCCATTGAAGAGCAGGCTGAGTGTACGCAGTTGTTTCGCACGCGCCATTGGAAACGATACAACGCCCTGTTTAGTGAATGGGAGTTCCAAAGTACCCTTACAGCTTGCCCCCAATACCTCTCCAGATCCAGACCGAATTCACAACAAGTTTCTTCGCCATCTCTCGGCGCACTGTCAGGGTGAATTACTCGCCTTGTTTAACTGCATCTGGACCGAGGGCATTTTCCCAACTCGTTGGCAGGATAGAGTTACCATCCCAGTGCTGAAACCTGGTGCAGATCCGCTGGTGGTTGATAGCTATCGCCCTATCAGCCTTACCAACGTTATGTGCAATATCCTGGAACTGATGGGGAGTCGGCAGCTCATGTGGATCCTCGAAGCTCGGGGCCTCCTAGCCCAGCAACAGGGGGCTTCCGTCAGGGCCGCTCAGCGATCGGCAATTTAGTCTCACTAGAGTCGGCTATTCGCACAGCTTTTACTCGGCGAGAACATCTAGTTGCTGCTTTCTTTGATCTTCGGAAAGTGTAAGATACCACCTGGTGCCATCATATCCTTGATACGCTGCACTAATGGGGCTTTCTACGGAATTTTTCCTCCAATCGCTCCTTTCGGGCTAGAGTTGGCACTTATTTTAGCTCTGCTCATGTTCAGAACGATGTCCCAGAGGGCTCGGTTCTCAGTGTTCCCCTCTTTTTTTGGGGCGATTAATGGTCTTGCGGCTGCGGTGGGCTCATCGGTCTGGTCCTCTCTATATGCCAATGACTTTTGTCTTAATTACAGTTCCCCAAGCATCAGTGTCGCTGAACGGTGGCTGCAGGGAGGTATCCGTAAGGCACATTTTTGGGCATCCAGCCATGGTTTTCAATTCTCAGCCTCTTAGACCCGAGTGATGCATTTCTGTCGTCGTCGAATGGTACACCTCAATCCAGAGCTCGACCTTGCCAATGAACTCCTTCGTATTGAGGAGATGCGTCACTTCCTTGGCTTGCTGTTGTATGCTCATTTCACTTGGACACCTCATCTTCGCGAGCTTAAACAATGGTGCTGGCGGCACTTCAATAGCATTCGCTGACTCAGCCACGCAGTTTGGGGGCTGCATGAACAACCCTCCTGAATCTCTATAAGGCCTTAGTCCAGTCCCGTCTCGACTAGGGAACTGTAGTATACCACTCAGCAGCACCTTCAACTTTGCAGATCCTCGACCCAATTTTCCATTGTAGCGTCAGAATGGCGACAGGTGCCTTCCGCATTAGTTCGGTGACTAGCCTTCTTCTAGAAGCTGGAATCCCTCCCCTACGATTCCGCCAACGACAGTTGCTTGCGTCATACGTCGCCCGCATCCATGCCTCGCCCGACCACCCAAACTGCAGGCTCCTTTTTCCATCTTCTGCACCCTCCTCCCCACGACGGAGGCGGCCTAGGTCGGGTCTTCCGATCGCGGTCCGCGTTCGTTCCCTTCTCTTGCCATTAGTCCTTTCCCCTTCCTCTATCCTTCTGGCCCTCTTCTTCTACCCCTACTCGTACCCTCCCTCACTTGCAGCTTTGCTTGGATTTGTCCTGCCACTCAGTCCTCCGTTCCACCTCCCAGTCTTAAACAATTCCTGGCTCTTCTTGCCTCGTTTCGCGATGCAGATGTAGTCTACACAGATGGTTATGTGGTCGATGGACGCACTAGGTTTGTTTTCAAGCATGGCGACTACGTTGAGCAGCATTCCCTGCCTTGTGGGAGCAGTGTTTTCACTGTAGAGCGGGTTGCTCTTTATCGTGCACTGGCTCACCTTTCCTCCTGCTGTGGGGAGTCATTTGACATATGCAGTGACTCTATGAGTGGATTGCAAGCACTCGACCAGTGGTTTTCTCAGGACCCTTTGGTGCGCTGTATTCCAGATGCTGTTTTTGCTCTCGCCGAGTGTGGTCGTTCAGCGACGTTTGTGTGGACCCCGGGCCACATCGGCATTCCAGGAAACGAACGTGTCGATCTGTTGGCCAAGCAGGCCACCACTTCACCATTCCTGGAACTTGGTCTCGTGGAAACAGACCTCCGGTCAGCCCTACATCGCAAGGTCCGCGATGTCTGGAGCTCTGGATGGCCTGTCTTGAACACGCCAAATAAGCTCCGCATGGCCACGTCATCCACGGCCGTATGGAACTCAACCTTCAGGAGCACGCGTAGGGACTCAGTTCTCTGCCATCTCTGAATTGGACATACGCGGTTGACCCATAGCTATCTCCTTCGTCGTGAGAACCCGCCCAAGTGTCGTTGTGATGCGGGGCTGACAGTGGTCCATCTTCTGATGGATTGCCCCATTTAGCCCCCTTGCATATGTCCTTTAATTTACCAGCTGCACTTCCTTTAATTCTAGGTGACGATGCCACTATAGCTGACTCAGTTTTACGTTTTATCTGTGCAGCTGGGTTTTATCACTCGCTCTAGTGTGGGCGCTCTTGCATGGTTTATCAGGCTACACCCATTCCAGCGAATTTTTATTGTTACGTGGATACCAAAATAGTGTCTTTTATGGTAACAAGTTGTGTTGGTACCTCTATCAACACTTTCCAGCTGGAGGTTCTTCGTTTGTAGTTGAGTGGTTGACCTTTTACCTGATGCATCAACCACTTCGTCTGTTTTACTCTAGTCAACTATTTGCTCTGCTCCTTTAAAGTGTCCTCTATTTTGTGTTACTGCGGTGTTCATTTTAGCTCTGTACCCCTTGGTGTTCTCTCCCTCTGTGTGCAGAGGTTACGCTTTTACTATATAGTTCTTTTACAAGTACGTCTGTTTGGAACAGGGGACTGATGACCTCTATGTTTAGCCTCCATCAAACCTCAAAACCCACCAACCACTTAATGGTGTGCGCTCCACCTCACACCGGCCTATGTTTGATGGGCCATGACTCGCCATAAACTGCAGCTAGAAACGGTCGCTCACAAGCCTGATCCACTGTGCATGCGCATACGAATACGAGAAAGTTTATACATGGGTCGGGGCTAAATAGCCCATATATTCCCAGCAGTGGATCAACGTATATCAGAAAATTAAATGGATAGAACAAGAGACGAGCTAAATAGGAGATGAAATCTAAAAATTACAGCACACGATTGCTTATGCTCGTAAAGAAACTTAGATATGAAGCTACCTATGACAACAGGAGGAACTCTTGAAAACTCTACCTAAAGCCAGTAGTTGGCGTGGAGGGAGGTGGGGGGCTGAGGGACGTTGTCTAAAGACGTGGTAATAAAGACATAGGGATCACACGTGAGGTGTTAAACGGGCTAAAATCAGCTTCATCGTTAAAGAAAAATGAGGATAAAAAGAAAGATGAACAGCTTGACAAACCGCGCTCGCCAATTACATGATAATCCGCAGATCAGATTTACAACTATGAAGAACAAAGTAAAGGCGCGAAACCTTCAACTCCTACTAAGAAATAGAAATTTTTTTTGGTTATTGAGGATATTGTCCTTAACATGCTACAGATGCTTAAAGATCTGCATGTCGTCCAAAACATCCAGTTTTAAGCCCTTAACTTCGGCATCAAGTAACTGGAGGGCTCGGCGCATGAGTCGTTTGCACAAGGTGTTCCGCATAAGTAGAGCCCTTAGTACCGTCACCGCTTCTAGTAGGAGTATGCTCTTTATACCCGAGACCCAGAGCTCGCCCTGTTTGCGCGATGTAAAATTTTGGTCAATCCCCGCACGTAATTTTATATACTTCTGATTGGGAAAGTTTATCGCTCTTACTCTGCAAGGAGTGAATTAAAGTCCTATGTAAACTATTATTAGTAGAATAGGCGACTCTGAAATTATGGGCTCGGAGTAAACGCCTCAATTTGTAACTTATATTGCCTATATAAGGGATAGATATCGTTGCCACCTGTTTGTCATCGAACGCATCCCCTGGGTTGGAAGACGTAATATTATTATTTATTTTCTTGTTATACATCTGTCTTATGAACTGAGGCCTATAGCCATTATTTATAGCAGTATTCTCAAGTGTGACCAGTTCTGTTTCTACCGCATCTGGTGTAATAGGGATAGCTGTAACTCGATGGATATTAGAATGAAAATGGCAATCTTATGGGCGTACGGATGGGCCGAGTCTGCACGTATAATATTGTCGGAAAACGTGTTTTCCGAAAAATATTAAATTCAATGCGGTTGACAACCACAGTTAGGTCCAAAACATTTAAGGGCCTAGTATCGGATTCTTGATCAATTGTAAAACTGATACTATGGTGAAGCTCATTGAAAATCGAAAGAATATGGTCTACATCATTTTGAGAACCATCAGTGACTAAAAGAATGTCGTCAACGTATCTTTTGTAAAATTTTATTCTCCTGAGAATCTCACTGGCAAAAAATAACTCTAAGTAGTTCATAAAAATTTCTGATAAAATACCAGCTAGGGTGCTTCCCATAGCCAAACCTGCTGGTTGTAAGTAGTCTCCCATTAAATGTAAAGTAGTTGTGTTTTAAAACGATCCGTAGCAGCATCATCTCATTGACCTCTTTATCCAAAACTTTATGGTGACGTAAATTGCACTCTTGTATTTGTAGTGTATGGTCGACCGGTACATTAGTGTACAAACTTGTTATATCAAACGGTACTAGTTTAGAATCTTGAGAACAAGATACCTCGCGTAAACTGGTAGCTAAGTGAATGGAATTTTTAACGGAATAGTTTTTACTAAAAACGATAGTTTCTTTAATCTTAGTACGCAAGTATTTCGCCAGCTTATGATAGGCACTTCCCGTACTGTGAACGATATGGCGAAGTGGTTTATTCAACTTATAAACTTTAAACCGGCTTCTCAATTTAGGGGCTTGGGATTCATGTTTGTCAACCACTTTTTTCGGAACTGTCATATTTTTAGTATTTTGGATCCCAGTTCTAATTTCGTTTTGGAGAGTAACAGTGGATCTTTGTTAAGCATAACTATCCCGTTGTCATTGAAAAAACCTTCGGTCTTGTCTACGTATTCTTGCTTTGTGGATGTAACTACGAAGTTTCCCTTATCGGCTTTAGTGACAACAGTATCCTTTTGTATGAGTTTGCGGTTAATACTCCTTAAAACCTTATTTGTATTATCCTCTCTATGCGCACGGTGTGCGGCCTTACTCATAATTTTGTAGGCCTCATAAGCCAATCGAGGTTGTTTCTCGTTAGGCATTTTGGCATAATCTAGACCGATTTTCGAGTCAACTATTGTCTTCTCGAACTTTCGGATTTGCTGTGCTAGGCTCGAAATTAAATTTTAATCCTTTAGAGATGAGAGACTCCTCTTAGACAGAAAATAGAATTTCTCTCTTAATGACCCTGTCCAAGAATTTTTTAGGTTCAGCTGTAAAATTAGTCATTTTGTTAGCACGTTCTTAACTAAGTTAGCAATTTTTTTTGTCGTGTCTGCTGGCAAACTCTTCTCTTTGTAGAGCGAACCACTCATTTGCCCTAAACCAAAAAGCATTTATTTGAAAGTTAAAGCGAACAGAATAATACTTCGGAGATTTTAGCATTAAATACTTGGTAACGCAGCTTCTTTCCAAAGACTGGCATTTTACGGCAGGATTTACCTATGAAACCATCAATAAAACTTGGAGAGGTTGAGCACTCTACACTGTTTAATAAAATCAATAGCCATGCTTGCCTTTCCTCTTTTCAGAATAACATCTACTTGCTGTATCTGACACCTCGGTTGGTACGAATTTAAGAACCTTCAGTATCTTCAAAACTATTAACTTTTTAAATATATTAACCAACGATTGCTGACGCGCTGCGATGCTAAAGATTCTTGTCTCCGGTCCTCTAAACCTGCAGGCCGACTGAGGATTTAACTTTCGCGTCAGCTATAGTCCCAGAAATAGTCCGCATAACCGTACAGTTAAAATTCACAATACGCTGAGAAAGGAACGTCAAATCTTAACATTGGATGTACAAGAAACGATCGTCCACAATTTTTTCAATGAGGAGTTTGTTTTTAAATAAATTCTAAAGTAAAAGAAAATTATACATCAATGAAAAATTAAACCCACTTCACCAGTGTAGTGTGGCTCAAAATTAAACCAATCGTCCTGCAGTAATTAGAAATTTCTTCACATGCGATTGATGGTAATCGTAAATACCTAACATAACGATTGTTCGTCTTAGGAGGAGGGATAAGGATAGGTTAGGATTAGTGTTAACGTTCACATGCTCGTATTTTGCCACTAACGTGAGCTTTAAACCAGATGAAGACTTGACCAATGAAACGTCCATCCTGCACTGGAGATCAATTTTGGAAATGGTTTCCCCGTGATACCCTTTTTGTCATGGGTGTTAATCCAGAAATGCACGCACGGGAACGTCTGTAGCGTGTAAAGTCGGGAAGGTAGATCGAAGTACTGTCGAAAGTAAAGCTGTGAGGGAAGACTGGGCTGTGAGTCGTGAATAGAGAACAGAATAAGTACGATCTGTACTTAAGAAAGGCGCGGTTCTAGTTTTGAGTTCCATTACGGGAAACAGTTTTAATCTGCCACCAAGATCGGAAATGGCGCGCACTCTGCGTTACAGCTCAGAGCTATGTGAATGCCCTATTAGTTAACAACACAGGTTCCCTCACCAACACGCAGTCGTTCTACATGGATCCGTCGTACCACTGTTGTTCTTCCCTGCTGTCCAACCATTCCTAGAGTTAGAGGTACATGTGCATTGTTTCAAGATAAATACGTACACTCTCCTTGAACATGTGATCAAAAACGATTTATACAACAAAACGTACTCAGAAACGCACCTGAACGTATAGCCACTTTTACTATTTTTCGTGTTAGTGTTCCAATATTATGACAAGGAAGCATATGACCTTAGTCTTTGCCCCCTAAAACATAAGACAAATCACGTATCAGGACCTCCTACATAGTTTCGAAAAGTGAGTTTTTCGTATGGCCCAAGGTAAAACAAATTTCTTACAAACTGTTGTTGGGGCATCCAGTGTAAGGATAATGGGCAGTGGGACTAATATCTATCTTCGACGGAAGCAATTCCGGAGAAATTTCTAGCTGCTGATACTGTCCCGTAATGATATGGTACCCTGTATTTAGTCACGTTTTGAAGCTATGTAACTTTTGGGCTCAGATTACATTCATCAGTCTATAGAGAAGGCCCTGTCACCAGACATCGTGGGCTGGAAGTAAATCAGTGCAAGCCAAAGAAGTTTCCATATTCTGAAAGCCCATTTCAATACATACTGCGAGGGCCAGGGTTTAAACAACACAGCTTCGTTCGGGGCGAATGCTGGCTTGTTCGACCAGTCCTGCTAAACAGTATCCGTTACAGAAGTGGCTGCACCACAATAAGCAGCGAAATGTGACGAAAGGTTTGTGCAAGATCTGAAGCTTCAGTTGGATTTGGGAGAGCAACTACCTTCGCTCGTTTAAGTTCTTGGGGCACGTTTCTAGTCTCCAGTAACAAGGTCACGAAATTTGCTAACCATGTGTGAATACATTTCCCGGACTTGATGACTCTGGGAGTAAGTAAACAGCCAGGAGCTTGACTACGTTTGTCTCCATTATTGACGCTGCAGTCTCTTCATGGGTGATGTCACAGAAATATTTAGTGTCGTAGATGGCCGCTGCTTTTCTATCTTGGAGCTCCTGTTTAATAAGTGTTACTGTCTCTCCGTGATACGCTTCTTCAGGTGTTTGGCAACGTGCAAAGCAGTTTTGTCAAGTGTTGGGAAATGCTGTCAAGTCATACAGCTGACTCGAGCTCCTAATTTTTGAAGCAGGGTACTTGGAAATGGAGACTACTCAGACTATAAATTTATCCCTTCATACAGTATCCACGCTGTGCTTCAGTTAATCAGATAATTGTAACCGCCACTTCGAAACCCATTGGTGATCCTCACATTTCTTGTGCCAGCCTAGAATCTTTTTCCGATATTCTCAGGACATGGGCTGATTCGTCGATGTGGTAACTGCTCGTACTAAAGTCTTGCAGATACCAGCAGGTGGTAGAATCCAGTCCAGGTACTTATCAAGGACGATGTTCCAATCAGCTTTTTTGCTTCAATCTCGACTGCGAATTGCGGTTATATTAGGTTGGTGCACAAGCTGATGGAGTTTTTGTTTCGCATGTTGGTATTTCGGTTGCTAGGGATTGATGGATTACTTTTGTTTGTAGCTCACTGTTCACATGGGTTTCCATACTGGTATTTTCTCATTAGAGGAAGTGGAGATACTGAGCTAGAAAATGCAGTGCCACATGGACAAATTGCAATTTCGTACATATTCCTCTGTTTGAGTTCAGTAGTGGAGTGACAGCAGCGGAGGCATCCAGAAGCATGAGCGCTGTGTGTGGAGATGATGCCACTGGACAAAACACGACAAACTGTTTCCTAGTTAAAAGGAGGACCGTTTCATCATTATTGAGTCTCCAGGTACAGGAAGACCTTCGGGGATTTAAAATCTTTCACGCATTAATCCACAAATGATTTACGTCAGTGTACTGGAGGAATCGTAAATGTGGTGAACTGTGATCATTCCGCCATAGTGAGACATTAGCATGCAATGAGAAGGATTAAAAATGGGTTGTATAGGTACTGCATGCTCTAATCCAAAATCAGGGGGTGGTCATATATGCATCTGTATGCTCATGATAAATTTGCTCGTGAAAGACACCGAAGATTCCTAGGGCGCTAATGACCATTGAAGTTGTGCGCCCTAAAACCACAAAAAAAAAACCCGAAGATTCCTACCCTGTATCGTCAGTGGTCACGGGAAATGGTCTCTTCATTCTAACATGAGAAAGAGGTGTGTGGTTGAGCCCAAACAAAGAAGCAACTCCGCTTACAAGGACTTGCGCGCTTCCAAAAAAGAATTTATTCATCTGGTAGAACAGGGACGATGTGGTGTGCTACGAATTGCTTCCCCGATGTCTCACCAACCATGATATTTCGCAAAAACTGAGACGTGGTGCCGAAGCAGTCCAACGACGACGATAACATAGACTGCCTGAAGTGATTATACTCCATGATAACGCCCGCCCACATGGTTAGACTGACAAAAAACGCTATACAGGAATTGCGCTGCGAAGTCATTGAACACTCACTCTATTTGCTTGATCGCAGATCGTTCAGATTTTCCGCTCTATCAAACTGCGTCCAAGAAATTTCATTTCGTGAGACTTAATCGCCTCAAAACCTTGTTATTCGTACAGCTGCGGAATCGAAAAGTTACATCCAGCGTTGGCAAACAGATTTAAATAGCCAAGGATAATGTATTACGAATGTCTAAATTGTGTGTTGTGTTCGTTAAAGTTACACAAAAATGCTACAAACTTAAACAGCAACCTAATAAATGAAATACTTGTGCTGATTTGTTCTAAAGCGAGGTAGTATTAAGTGGGAAATCTGAAATATTTTCAGTTGCAGCGACCAAGCTATTGTTTCCATCAGCAGTGATAAAACGTAAGTCTGGCCAAAAAATCATTTTTCCAAGCTGCTGAACTGAAGGAATCGGAATGTTCAGAATTGAAAGTAAAATGGATGTTTTTTCCATCTATTTCCTCGTATTGAGTTATTCTACACTAAAGGAAAAATAGTGGCAGAAAAAAGGGCTGTTAGAGATAAACAAAAGCTCGTAGTCGTGTATCCACATTGCGGTCTTTCAAAAGAAACAAAATTCGACCTTAATAATGCAACTCTGAGTCTGAGGGTACGTAGCTAAGTTTTGGCTTGTTTCCTTGCCGCGTTACAGGCCAAATACTGCTGAGTCTACCGTATACAATATGAATACACACGAATCGAATGGCCGAAGGTTCCTATTACATGGCAATTGAGAGTTTTTAGTGTAACATAGAAATTTAAAAGTGAAAAGTGGAATTAAATAAAATCTGCAGGTACTATTTTAACGACTTTAAATGATGAGTACGGTAGCAGAAATACCGTGAAGAATACAATTTATTACTGAAAAACGGCTTTCGTTGTCGATGGTCCAGCAATTAAATAAAATATTAGTTGAATAACAGGGGAAACAATAGATTCCTCCTTCACGTAATCAGTTATGAACAAAGCTTGCAAGATATTCACTATTAAACGCATACTACGTCTTCACTGCAGAAGCCACGGAAATCTCAAGTCCACAAGTTGGCACTACGAAATATTTTTATCTTCCGCGACCACTCGCAAAATGCTAAACACCCTCAAAGTATTCCCAGCACTCCCCTGTCCAGCACTCCGTGTCCTGTGCGGCCCTATGCTCCTGCCCCACCCCATACAGTCTCTCCACTGACCTCGGTAGTCGCCTACCGTAGTAACGAGCGCTGTGATTGGTTAGAGCGCTTCCGCAATGTCTCAAAGCCAACGCATACTCAAACATATTGAAACACTTACAAAATACTGGATTTACATTTAAATACCTTAAAAACAAATATTCCTTTGGCTCGACCATAAACACTCCAACACACATTATTAAATACATAAACAAATCAAACACACACACACACACACACACACACACACACACACACACACACACACACACACACACACACACACACACGAAACGAATAGAAACAAAAGTAGGCCAGTAGCCTAATGTCTGTGCTCTCTAAAACACAGTAAATTTTTGATCAATTTCATGAAAAGTATATATCGGATATAAACAAAGACATAGATGGATAAATATATTTACAAGGATGCTTCCGGTTTTTCGTGTAACCGTGCCCGCAGCTCATGGCCTCGCGGTCGCTTTCTCACTTCTCGAGCACAGGGTCCTTGTTTAGATTCCCGGCAGGGTCAGGGATTATCACCTGCCTCGAGATGACTGGGTGTTTGTGTTGTCCTCATCATTTCATCGTCATTCATGAAATTGGTGAGATCGGACTGAGCAAAGGTTGGGAAATTGTATGGGCGCTGATAACCGCGCAGTTCAGCGCAGCGCAAACCAATCATCGTGTAACGCGATAAATAGTAAGGGGCCGCTTTGACCTCAATAATTCTTATACTATTCATGTTACATGCCTGTAATTGATACCAATTTAGGTTTACACAATAGCTTTCTGAACACATGTCGATCGAAAAAATCGGATGAACGGTTTAGATTTTGGAAATTAGTTGCTTGCTGTTACTAGTATAATTTGCAGTCAGATACTGAACTTTAAAGTAGTAGAGATATTGAAAATCCGATTACACCATCAGAATCGTCGTGAAAATAATGGTAATGTTTCTTTTTGAGGTACCTCCGGCTATTAGTTTCTACATGAACTGTGAAATGTCTGCCATTATGGTTTCACAAAGGCCACCATCTTTGGCACTCCCAGCATACAAATCTCCTTAGCCACAAAGCCCATTCTTTGACACCGCTTCAACGTGGAATTCCCAGCCACGCGGTCGGCCCTACCCCGCAGTGTGGCTACCCCTGTTGCTCTGGCTAGTGTTGGGCACCACGCAGCTGCTGACGAGCCCCTACTTGCAGAGTGGCCCATGCGGCCAAGCCAACTCCGAACTTCGAATACTTTCAGGGCGCCACAACTCGCCCATTGTATTACAACATCTGAAAGATATCTGTTCAGATATCGCTCCATTCGCGTAACAGCCACTAGTGGCTCCACTGTAAGGATACAAATCAGGTTTGCTTCAAATAGACGCTGTAACGAGATTGGATGTGATACGCTGACGTTAGTAGAGAATGCCTTTCAGGCGATAAAGACGCACTGAGGTTGAGGGAACACCTGTAGTAGGGTTACAAGAAAACGGATATTCCTTATGCGACATTGCAGACAAACTTAAAAGGAATGCGACCACTGTCCATGATTGCTGGTAGAGGTGGTCATGGGATGTATGGTCACAAGACCACGCTTTGGACGACCATGTAGCGCTACCGAGAAGAAAGACCATCGTGTTCGACGTACAGCTTTGCTGCGTGGTAGTGCATGTGCAGCAGCAGTTGAAGCAGCTGTTGGCACCACACTGACACGAGGAGCTGGTCCAAATTGATTACTTAAAGAGCTGAGCTGAGCCAGACGCCCTGTAGCGTGTTCCACTCATACCAAACCATAGCCGTCTGCAACTTCAGTGGTGTCAAGGGAGAGCTCATGGGAGGGCAGGCTGGGGGTTAGTTACGTTCCCTGAAGAAATGTTTCTACCCTGGTGCCAGCGATGGTCATCGTGGTTGAGAGGTCAGTTCAAGGCAGGCGACCAGCCTGTGCGCTAGACACACTGGACCCAAACCTGCAGTTTTCGTCTAGGGGGGAAACTTGGTATGACAGCAGGACGACTACCTGTTGAATACCATTCACGAACAGCATTACAGAGGGTGATTTCAGACAGGACAATGCTCGGCCATATGCCGCTGTTGTAACCCAACATGCTCTAGAGTATAGATACATCGCCTTGCCCTGGGAATCACCAGAACTGTCTACTGCTGATTAAATACTGGACATCATCCGAAGGCAACTAGTCAGCCACAACCAGCGTTAATCTTCCCTGTACTGACAAGTGCAACAGGCGTGGAACTCCGTCGTACACACTGGCATTAGACACGTGTGAAACACAATGCATGCAAGTTTGCATGCTTAGATTCAATATTCTGGCAGTTACACGGGTTGTTAATGTAACAGCATTTCACATTTGCAAATGCTTATTTCGCGCTGACCTGTGATTCTGCAGTGTGTCACTTAAATACGTCACCTAGACAAATGTATTACTGAAATTTCATTACTGTAGTTTTGGTGTTTGGGTTTCTTTTACGTCAGTGTGTGTGTGTGTGTGTGTGTGTGTGTGTGTGTGTGTGTGTGTGTCGATTGCATCTGGTGCAGGATGTCAGTATGTTTCAAGAACCATGGATTGGCAAAGGAGAAGAAGTTTGTAAAATTCTACAGCAGCATACTTAACGTCTCTCTACAGCAGGGACAGATTACGTTAAGTCATTCTAATTTTGTCACACTGAACTAGTCGCGTGCAAAGAGTCACTTCTCCAATTCCGATTCAGAGTTCACGAATATAGTTTATGAAATTGGATAGCAAGTGAGCATTCACAGTTTTACTCGGGACACGTGACTGCTCCGTAGACATGGTGATACGTTGCACTGACTATATCATATCCCAGTATTTAGGACAAAAATGTAGACGATGGGTTTAAAACGTACCTCTTGTAAGATTTGGCATTTGGTTCTGGTAATGTTCTCAATGTTCAGTTGACATACTTTAATATAATCCCACTTTTGCAGATGGTTGACCCTGGAAAAGATTTTCTGATGTGCTGAGTCATTACTGTTCTGATTTCAGTGTCCTTACCCTTAATCTGTCACTGTGCACAGTGATTCCTTATGGAATCAAAGTTGGTTACCTGTCATGTATCTGAAAAGTTTCTCTAGCAGTCAGTTCCGATGCTTTCTTGGCAGCACCCAAGCATCTGTAGGGCACGTATAGGTTGTCACCTACGGATGTGAAGGTACATCGATCCCTGAAATACATACAGAAAGATACAGCTCAACAGTTTAACAATTGACGGTTACCTTCGGTAAGCTGTCTACTCCAATGTTGCTCACAAGAATGGAATGAGTCATTTAAGAGAAACTTGTGTGCATTTGATTTCAACAGATTTGATAATCATGCATTTTACAGGCTAATGGGAAGAAGTTTGTAAAATTCTACAGCAGCATACTTAACGTCTCTCTACAGCAGGGACAGATTACGTTAAGTCATTCTAATTTTGTCACACTGAACTAGTCGCGTGCAAAGAGTATGGTGACCGTGACGACAGAAGAGAGAAAAAATGTTCAGAGAACCGCCGGTAAATTTTCTCAGCTTGCTCAATAATTTGAGATAGGACATTCCTGAAGTACACCTACATATGACTCCGATCATTCTACTAAGCAATGACAATATTTTGAACAAGAGAGAAGTAAAGCTGTGAGCACCGGGCGTAAGTCGTGCTTCGGTAGCTCAGTTGGTAGAGCACTTGCCCGCGAAAGGCAAAGGTCCCGAGTTCGAGTCTCGGTCGGGCACACAGTTTTAATCTGCCAGGAAGTTTCATATCAACGCACACTCCGCTGCAGAGTGAAAATCTCATTCAAGAGAGAAACTCCCTCAAAAGATAATTCCGTGTGACAGTGAGTACCCAGAAGCCAAAAATCAGCCTTTGTGACTGTTTCGTGTCTAATACGAGAGGGCATTCTGGATCCGAAAGCTGGTAAGCCAAATTTGTATTCAGACTGGCACGTTCCCAATGTAGTTTTCAGTCTGTGAAAGCCCAGGAATATGGTGCTCGTTATTGTCACTGAGAATTTCTTTGGCTTTGTTACGTGATCTAAATTGCGTTAAATTAGTTTCTTAGGCGCGCAGGAAGGAAGGTACGAGCTAACCAATTAATAACTGTCTATAAAATGTTGTTACTGACTGTTGACGGATGACGCCAATATTACAACAGAACATCTGTCAGAGAGGCAAATATCACTCTGCCCCCATTTACTACTGCTGGTAGATAGGTATAAATCAAAGACGTTGAAGGATACAGCACAGAAAGTACACAGATATTACTACACTATTAACTCGGTTCTTAACACGCAGCGCCAGGTGCATTTTGCCTGTATAATGGCTTCTAGTAGCATAGAAATTTTAAAGATTCTGTTTTAAAAGATAATAAGTTTGGAAACCAAATGACTCATAATCTGCTCATTAAGAGGGAGAATCTTAATATTTGGTCTACTATACTTGTTTTATTGTATGAAACCTGCGACCTGTGTATGTTTCTCCAGGATGCATAGCTCACGACGCGCAAATTAGCCAGACTTACTCAGTGTTACGTAGTGAGGATATTCAATGTTAGTTGGCCGTTGCTAAGCATGATTAAAAAAAACTCTTTACAATTTTTTTCTTGCTTACACTCCTAATGTCAGATATTTAACACACTGGAACAGCTTAAACTTCAGATTGCTTTACAAGTGAGTTCAAAACATGGGAGTTCGATTGCATAAAGAATCAGAGGTTTACTATTAGATTTCTAATTGCTATCAATGCTTCTGATGACTGAGGTTTTTCATGTTCTGTGTTTGGTCTCATATTTTCAACATATGCTTGATGTAAGACTAGTTCTCCCATGAGAACTACATGAAGTGAAACACGCTATACGGTAATTGTTCACTATCCCGGATGAGCAACGAGACTTGCTCATTACGGTTGTACTGATTGTCATAAACAGGTTTGTATTTAGTTTCGTTGTGCTAATGTGACGGCGCTACTAAATATGTACATCTTTTTAACTACTTACGCCATTCAGTGTATGTAGCTACTTTAGCGCTTATGTACCCTGCTTCACGTCCAACAGGCAGAGAACTGTGCTGTTAGTTGAGTTGTACCAATAGGTGGGCAGTTCGTATTTATTCATTCAGTGCTGCAATTGCTTCATGCACTCACTGTTTGGCGCAAATAGTTATTTACCACTTTCCGTCTTAAACAGGCAGTGTACTATACCGTTTCCTTTCATGCTAATAAGTCAGAACTAAATATTTAATTCCTTGTAACCACTTAGACTATACAACGCATGTAGCTATTACAACGCTAATATACGCAGTTTAGAACTGGTAGACTTTGTACTTGCGTCGGCACAAAGTGTGAAATTTCGAACGGGCAAGGAAATGTACTGCTCGTATTAAGTTTTGCTTTTTAGGTTTAGAACCAAGCTAATTTTGATTGTGATCGCTGTTGGCTTCCTACATGCTATTTTAGTACAAACAACCAATTAAAATTGTCGCTATGTAGCGTCATACTTTCATGTGCAACGTCATCTGGCGTCAAACAACTGTAGTCAGCAATATCAATAATGCTGTGTTTTACTAATTTTTAACACTTTGTTTGTATAAACATTTATTACTGCTCTTGTACATTGCGTTGTATTTCCCTTGATTTAATGCTTTTTGTAAGTCGTACGTAATTTCATACTATGGTGCTGCAGGCGCAACACCCACGCTTGTAACGCAATCTGGTATTAAAAATTTGTATCCTCACGTAAAGATCAGCAATTTTATGTCCGTTAACATTAAAACATGTGAATATTACGTCCAGTTGTGCTTATAACTGTCTACTAGTTGCATGCAGTTCCTTGCCACATGTCCTTTTCAGCTTTGCACTGCTTCTATTGTATACCGATATTGGTTCTGTAACTCCTCTACTTCATGAGTAATTGATTTAATTAACAGGTGTCTGATGACGAGTGCCTCATTACATTGTCAGTGACTTTTTCAGTGAGCATTTCAGTAATGTGTAGATTATATAAAATTAGATATTAGCAGCAGTCCTTGCTACCAAATAGCTGATCTTTCAATTACATCATACGGATATGAAATTTGTAAGGGCGAACTCAACAAATTTACTATAACAATGCTTTAGATTTTATGCCGTTTATCTGTCGATTTTATTATGTACTGTATAAATCTTGTGTTTTTAAGCAATCCTCATCTCAGGACTGTCATAGTAGGTAATCGTTTTTAGTTAAGTGCATTAGTGAGCAGTTTGATGATGATAATAATAATGGTAATTGTGTTCTAGGTGTAATCTGAACTGCATATGTAGATAAACAAGCATGTTACTAGTCATGTGCATTTGAACTCCCCATTTCTCACTGTGTTCCAGAATTTCAATCATAAATTTATTGACATTCTATAAGCTGAAGTGCCAAAGAAAGTGGTACCTATTCAAATACAGAGATGTAAACAGGCAGAATACGGCGCTCCGGTCGGCAACGCCTGTATAACAAAAAGTTTCTGGCGCGGCTGTTGGATCGGTCAGTGCTGCTACACTGGCAGGTTATCAAGATTTGAGTTAGAACGTGGTGTTTTAGTCGCCGCACGAGCGATGGGACACAGCATCTCCGAGGTAACGATGAACTCCGGATTTTCACGTATGGCCATTTTGCAAGAGTGTTCCTTGAATATCAGCAATCTGGTAAAACATCAAATCTCTAACATGCGGCCGGAAAAAGATCTTAAAAGAACGGAACCAATGGCAAGAAAATGGATCAACGTGAGAGAAATGCAACCCTTCAGCAAACTGCTGCAGATATCACTGCTGGGCCATAGTATCAGCGTGTGAACAATTCAACGCAACAACCGACATTGGACACTGGACGTTTGACGAGAAACACGTTATCTGGTCGGACGAGCCTCGTTTCAAATTGCATAGAGCGGATGGACGTGTGTAGACGACCTCATGAATCCGTGTACCCTGCACGACAGCAGGGGACAGTTACAGCTAGTGGAGGTTCTGTGGTGGTATGGGGCATATGGAGTTGTAGTGACGAGGCACCTCTGATACGTCTAGATACGATTGAAAAGTGGCACATTTGTAGCCATCCTGATAATCGCCTGCATCCATTCACGTCCCTTCTGCATTCCGACGGACCTCAGCAATTCCACTAGGAAAATACAACAAACCATACGTCCAGAATGGCAACAGTGGCTCCAGGGACAGTCTTAAGAATTCTTACTGCTGCTGGCCTCAAGACTTCCCAGACATGAACCTT
The DNA here is from genome assembly GCF_021461395.2 of Schistocerca americana. Taxonomy (NCBI): domain Eukaryota; kingdom Metazoa; phylum Arthropoda; class Insecta; order Orthoptera; family Acrididae; genus Schistocerca; species Schistocerca americana. Next base: position 68,196,214 of record NC_060121.1, read on the forward strand.
GTTGAGCACATCTGGGATGCCTTGCAACGTGCGTTTCAGAAGAGATCCCCGCCCTTTCGTACTACCACAGATTTATGGACAGCCCTGCAGGATTCATGGTGCCACTTCCTTCCAGCACTGCTTCAGGCATTAGTGGAGCCCACGCCACGTCCTGTTGCGACACTTTGTCGTGCTCGCAGGGGCCCTATTCGATGGTAGGAAAGTGTACCAGTTTCTTTGCCCTTCAGTGTTTCGTTCTGTTTTTGTTCACTTCCGGATAGGTTCGTTTAGTCATCGTGCATAAGCAATCATCACAAGCAGTCTCAGCATTACCCTGTGTGTTGGTTGCCTACTGCTATTGACCTCCCCCTCCCCCCCCTTCATTGTGTAAAGTGGAATACTACTATCATAGGTCAAAGATTACATCTGGAAGCTCTCACGTTTCCTTGCAATTAGTTGGCATACATATACTTAAGATACTTGAGTTTCTTGATACTCATTTATTGAAATATCTTAGCCATCTTAGATACTTCAGAAATATTAGATACAGAAAATGTTACTATATTCCTTAACATGACTTCATTGTATTGTCTTTTAGTATGTTCAATTTAATGATCAAGCCTTTTAAGACATTTGATTCTTGTGCCATTTACTTACCTCTGGGTTTGTGCATGGTTTCTATGTTCATAAGGAATGTGAACTTTGTACATACAGTTCACTTTGGGAGTGAAGTGAAATCTAGTTTCATAATCCTTTTTGTGGAACGTAATCAATTTACTTTCATGCAGTAATACGATCGTAAGACATAATACTTGGCAGAAATTGTTCCATATTGCTATGTGCATGTAGACTGTTTGTCCTGACAGTCAATGTATAACTTCAGAACTGTAAACTTATGTTCATATACATTTTTTTATATACATTTTTGTGACAGTTTTTCTTCCTATATGTAGAAATGTAGGATATCTGATGTCATAAATATTTTTTATAAGTATCTGAAGGTGACAATGTAATCCCATTGGATCTCTAATTCTTTCTATTGTTATATTGGGTTTCCTTCTCTTACGGTGTTTGTATGGTACTGTGTGATCAGTGAATGAAAATAGTAGTAATAAATGATTAGAAGACAGCATTGTAACGGGCTTGTCGAAGCCAACAATTGATTTCGTACTGATCGCCAGTATATACAAATGTCGGTGTTTGAAGATAAACCACGTTACTGCTTCTAGACGGCTATAAAAGTAATTTTGTGTAACCATCCATTTTTATGTAACCTCACCAATGCCTCATATGGGTCCCACTCATTGTAGTCTTTCACTTTCTCTTCCTTTTTAACCTCTCCCAGCCTGCCTCTTCTACTTGAGGAACGATCTGCTAGTTACAGAATCCATGGTTTCCTTAATTGTAATTAATGGTACCTATGTTATGTTAACATTGTCTTTATGTGAATTTTTGTGTGTTCATATTATCGTCGGTCACGATATATATTAAACAGTGTAACAGTCGATAATTTTTCATGTTCACGTTTTAACAGCTTGAAAAAGTGTTGTACTAGATTTTGAAAAGTTTTTAAAAACGGTTTGTGGTGTGCTTGAAGTATTGCACTTGTTCTGGGAAAAAAATTGTTGCTCAGCACACAGAAATCGCTGAAATATTTGCAATCAATGAGTTCATCGTAACTGAAATTGGTATTACAAGTAGTCAATTGAAATTCCTGTCTCTGAAAGTAAACTGTAATATTACGTGAAAAGTTGCTGAGATTTTTAAATTAGTGTCATTTCTCACAAGCACTTTAATAAAGCCTATTACAATAATTCTCCACTTACTGGAATTGGTAAATGGTAGATACAGAAACTGGTTTACCGTTGAACTGTCATGAATACTTTCCTTTGTATGACCAGATCTACCCACTTGCATATTCATTTCAACTATAACTGAGATTAAGACAATTGTAAATCAAGAATTTATTTTTAGGTAAGCTGTAACCTCAATTTAGCTTTAGTTGTGTAATGATCACAAACTTCCAATGTCAAATAGATCAGCATTGTTAAATAAGTAACTTCTACAACATACAGTGTGCAGATACATCTTTTAAGTTTCCTTCTATTAATCACCATTCCTTTGTAAGCCGTATTACAGAAGCGCAGTCAGACTAGAATTATTACTTTAAAAAATTGGCAACCTTAGGACATCAACGTTCCTTTCATGCTATATGGTCTTGCTAGTCACTGTTAACGAAGTCTGACTTTACATCCACTTACTTCACGATCTTCTGTTTCCTTTTCTGTCGGCCTCTCTTGGTCAGCTCTTGTTATTTTCGACCCCAATGGTATTAGGTTGCGAGGCCAGAGGGTGTCTTTCATTTTCATTTTTGCCTTCTATTGGGGAAAAGGGGGTGGGGGGGGGGGGATGGCGAGACGGCGGCCTCAGACACGGTGAGGGGGAAGCCAACGTTCCTGGGAGCGATCCCATCAGAGAGAGCCTGGCGCTCGAAGCTGGATGTTAAGCGGTCAAGTTGATAAACGATCCATGTGAAAGTCTTCATAGTCCCACGCCTGAAAATAATTTTTGGATGTGAAGACCAAGAGATGGAACAAGCCATACTAGATGTGCAAACAGCAATGTCAGCATGGTCATCACAACATCCCTAGTTCGTGAATAAAATGGGAACCTCAGATGGAGATGTTACTCTGCATCAGTAATGAAGTAAATGGGATCGAAAAAGAAGCCTTACACATCACGAAGGATGCTTCTCAGGATGTAAACCATGTCAAATGTTAATCGTTGCTGATCTTGGAGGTGTGACCACCAGTAGAAATATTGGAGCATATAGGAATCACACAATCCCAAGTTCCTGCAATTACTACGGGGACAATCCTGGTAAGGTCCACGGCGCTGAAATGACGATGGCTAGTGAACAAATGAAAGTGACACAGAGAAGACTGATGTTTCAAAAACTCCTGTGATATTATGTACCATGCCGTAGACCGCTCACAAGCAAAGTAATTTTGTGGTTGCCAGTTGCGAAGAGAAGACGATGTGAAGACGGGAATAGAACGCTGTGGTAGAGCATTGCTGTATCAGATACTGGTGTACTTCCTCCCAAAACAGTATGTCTGTAGTACACAGCCCGCCAGATGGCACCATATTCAAAGTTCTGTGTCTCAGACCTCACGGACGTCTGCACTGATTCTCATCACTTCTGTGTTGGTGGCTATAACTGGAAGAATTTTGATCATTTGTCATTGAAGAAGATCGTTCCGCAGATCAGTCAGCAAGAATAAGAGAAGAGGTAAAGCCAGAACTTCACCTGCTGTCGTTCACTTGGCGAAGAAGATCGTGGCCTCCGCTGAATGCAGTCCTTACAGCCATTTCACTGTCACTACTGCCTGACCTGAAAGCACCCAGCTTACGAGATATACAGTGAACGATGCAAGTTGTTGGCCAGCACCTCAAAAGTGGAAATCCGTTCCCAACGATTTACGAGCCTTTCAGCTAGACATTCCAGAGTTGGCTCTGGAAGGACAGTGATAGTTTAAAGGCCAGTGGCTCCGAAGTTCGGGACATCCCCTCCCCCCCCCCCTCACTCCCCTCCCCTATCTTACGTACTTCATACTGTTGTTTACTGCTTCTGTGCCTAAATAAGTTACATAAAGTAGCAAATAAAATTTCATGTTCAATATATATGTAAACTGAAACTAGCTGTCAGATCTCTTAGTAATACATTTTCCCTCAGTTTTACAATTATGTAAATGACAATCAAAGTTGATGCATTACATCACATGACTGTAATATGATTAAATGTGCAAAATGTGAGTAATATAGTACTGTCATTAACACTTCAAATAGTTTAAATTTGTAAGTGCAAATGTTTTTCACCATTGTAAAAGACGAAAGTTGTCGTCAGACGTAGGTAATAAGTTAGAATGGTCGAAAGAGGAGAGAAGTGGTGTACTGGAAGTATCCTGTTCGAGGGTGTTGTTTATCTATAAATGTGTCGGTAGGCTAAAAAACCGAAGCAGATGAAACGCCCGTTGTATCCATAGTCGTTGAGATGGAGCTATAGCTCCGAAACACATTGGGCGGATAGTAGAAAATGAAACTTGTGAATGATTAAGGATTTTTTCCTCTCTGTACTGAAAGTTGACAGCCAGTGATGTTCGACAATTTCCATGAAATTGTCCGTTAACAACAAAGAAGTTTATTGTAAATTAATATTATGCATATATTGTTACCAGTACAGTAACATGACTATTCCAAATATGGACGTGATGTTTCCATATATCTCTAATTCATTTGAGAAAGCGCTGTGCCTGAACATGGAGGCGTTCTAAATGTACCAGTAAACCTCTGAGCCTTAAAGACTCGAACTCTCATGTACAAAACAGCTTCAGTCGTCTGATTACTTTATAAATTAGCTACTGTTATAATAATTGCATGTCAAATTTAATTTCAAATCATTCATAAACTTTCTAAAAGAACTTTATGTACATAAGCAAGAAAATCACTGGGTGTTCGCATCCTCATAATGGATGAATTGTCAAGATACTTCCGTGCTGTCAGTTATGCTGCCTAAGGTCACACAGTACGTAACTGTAATACTTGCTTAGTTTTGTTGTTAAACTTCAAACATGAGATTATGCCTCGTAATGTGCAGATTATTATAGCATTGTATATATTAAGTCAATTGCGTGAAGAAATGGAACTCAAATTTGTTGCTCTTGGAAGCAGCTAGATTCTTCATGCACAATCGACCAGGTCTGTAGTAATATTTATATTGAATGGAGTGTCAGTAGTTGGATTAAAATTACCCTCTAATTTACCATTCTCCACTAGTAAACTCCAACTGTGTAGTTGAGCACAAATGTTTTTGACGTAGCTAAGCAGCAACCTCTTGTAGTGAGAGGAGGTTGTAAAGCCACTTCCTACAATGTGGTGTATCTGACACCAGGACCACAGTGCCATCTTGTGTAATCAACACGCGTCAGATAATGCTCTTACATATCCTGCTGTGGGTTCGTCATCTGAGCACCCCATCTCAGATGTTTTGCGATTTCCAGTATTTCCTTACTTTCAGTGATCGTCCATATTTAGCTTCCAAATCATTCTGTACAAACCTTCAAATTCTCCTTTCCCTGATGTGTATCATCCCTAAAATATGCGGAAGGCTACCCGAGGTAAATTTTAAATGAGCTTTCGTGCAAAGTCTGTAATACTGATCGAACTGACATTTCCTTACGGCAAGAAACTCACCGTTACCATTATCAATAAATAATAAAGGTGTATCATTCTTAGCAGTTGAGGCAGTTGCAATGTAGTGAGCATTCCATCAAAGTTACTGGTAATCGGTTTTAGGTCTAGTTCAGGTTTGGTCGTTAACTTCAGTTCTGCCTGCACATCTCGCAGCTTGTGATTAACTGGAATTCTGAGCTTCTGTGCTGGTGTCGCATTCTAGCTGCTGTATCGAGCTCGGAGGGATGTTGTTACTGCACAAAGTTGTTGGGCATTGTGACGTGTAACTTTCATATTCGTGGTATGTTACGGGGTCTTTGAAAGTACAGTGATGTAGCTGGAAAGCGATTACCCTGCGCATTTAGGGTTAGATTTTTAAACCCAGTCATTCGTGAGGTCAATTTTGTCCTATAGCTTATGGACACATTTTGAAAGTACGTAAGTCAAATTTCTTCCAATTTCTATTCGGGCTAGGGGCAATTAGGCCTAATTGTTATATGGTATAAAAGAGTTAATATTATTTTGCATGACTGTGTGTCTAACTAAGCACAATTATTTTAAAGACGGAGTGTCGGTTACTCTCAGGGGAAAAATCTCATGTTTTACAGTAGTCAGTTTGTATGCTTTTGACACTTCCTGAATGGGAACAGGAAAATATTCTCAAAGTAAACTAAAAGCAAAAAGAAATTTTTAAAACGGGGGACAATGTATCGGAAACATGTCGCACACACCAACGATCGCTTTGCGAAAGAAGAGACCTTCAGCAACTGTCGAGGTGACAAAACACCGTCGGGCAGAACGCAGGAGCCGCTGCCCAGGGAAGGCGCGGCCAGGCCGCACTGCACGGCCAGAGCTCAGCTGCGGCGATACACGGCCCTGCAGGAGCACCACTCCGGCCCTCGTTGTTACACGCTGCCGACTTGGGCTGAAGACAGTCCAGGCTTCGTAGTAGGGAAGACACGTCTGCTGCTAACCGCTGTCCGTTCCTATCTGCCCACAGCTCTGAGACACACCTCGCCACTCCGCGAGAACGGCCAGCAGACGTCGCTTTCTTTCTTTTTTTTTTTTTTTTTTTTTTCGGTGGTGTTTGATCAGTCTCCTGACTGGGCTGATGCAGCCTGCCACGATTTCCTGTCCTGTGCTAACCTCTTCATCCAGAGCAGCACTTGCAACCCACGTTCACTATTTGCTGCATGTATTCCAATCTCTGTCTTCCTCAACAGTTTTCGCCCTCTATGCTATAGTACCACTAGTACCATGGAAGTCATTCCCTCTTACCAGATGACCTATCATCCTGTCCCTTCTCCTTATCAATGTTTTCCACATATTCCTTTCCTCTCCGACTCCGCAGAGACTTCATTCCTTACCTTGCCAGTCAACCTAATTTTCAACATTCGTCTGTAGTTCATCTCAAATGCTTAGATTCTCTTCCGTTCCGGTTTCCCTCCGGTCCATGTTTCACTACCACACAATGCTGTACTCCAGACGTACATTCTCAGAAATTTCTTCTTCAAATTAAGGCCGATGTTTGATATTAGATTTATCTTAGCCAGGAATGCCTTTTTGCCAGTGCTAGTGCTAGTCTGCTTTTGATGTCCTTGCTCAGTCCGTCAGTCGTTCCTGTGCTGCCTACGTAGCATAATTCCTTAACTTCAGCTACTTTGTAACCATCGATCCTGATATTAAGTTTCTCGCTGTTCTCATTTCTATTACTTCTGATTACCTTCGTCTTTCTTGGATTTACGCTCAATCCATACTCTTCTCGTGGAAGCACAGCAGTCACACCTGAATAAGATGCGTTCGTCTGCACAATGAAAGATTTCTGGTAAGCACACTGTAAGAAATGGGGTTAGCCAAAGCGGTCTTCACAGCATCATAGGCAGACAGTTGCGATTCTCCCCACCTGAGCTCCGCATCTGTCTTACGTAAGTCGTTCAAGGGAATGGCTAATTGAGCAAAATGGGCCACGAACTTCCTCAAGAAAAATTGGGCATGCCTATAAAACCGAGCAATTATGTTCTTGTTCTGAGATGGAGACTGTCCTTGATCGAATTTGAACCTTTCAGCTGACAGTAAATGACCTAGGAAAGAGATTACCTTATGTGGTAGACTTACTTTAGACAGCTTAATTGTGAGGGCTCCATCACGCAAACGAAGTAAGACCTACTCCAGATATTGGTGTTCGAAGAGAGCGCAGTAGACGACACCATCGTCCAGATAATCGTAAATAGACTTAATTTCAGATCTCGCGAGATATTATCCAATAATCGGGAAACGACGGCTGCACCTGTGTGCAGTCGCAATAGGACTCTGTTAAACCTAAAACATAGTCACTGCAGACGGCAATCACTCAATCACTCCATCACTGGCTCAGATTTTTCAGTGAGAAGAGTCTGATAAAATGCCAGGTTCAGATGGAAGACCGTAAAAATCTTTGTCTCCGTAAATCTGGTGATACAATGGCGTAAGTCAGTAACGGAATAGGTTGCAAAATAACCTTCACATTCAACCGCATATAAAAAACGAGCAGGCGGTACCGAGACCACCCTTTCAGGACTAGAAACACGGACGAGGCAGAAAGAGATGCAGATGGCCTAATGACTCATTCCTCAAACACTTTGTCCCCTATCTGTCGTAAGGCCTGCCTTGCACAGTGAAAGCAGATGCGGGGGTTGCCTAACTGGAACATCATTGGTCAGCCCTTTCTTGTAATGTATGCTATTGGTGACCGACGATTTATTCACTAAAAAGTCGGGGAACTGAGTGAGAACTTCAAACAGGTCCTCAGACTCCCCTCTGGATAAATGGCTCGCGCCGAACCTCTCCACAGCTACATTCTTAAATCCAGTCACAACTTGACATGAACATGATCTGAATTTGTCAGTGCAAAACCTAAAGAAAAATGCTTTACCAGCTTCATCTATAACGAAGTGGCAATGTGCTACGACGGGCCTAACACTTCCATTACTTGGCTGCACACGATTCATACAAAAGTTTGACACACTTCTAGTCTACGATAAATTACACCTCTAGGTAAGAAACGTTTGCAACGTTTGTGCAAGGGCTCGTGCTATTCATTAATTTAATTTTAAATACTAATTAAATCTTCATGTAGACACTTAGTTGCGGTTCACAAGCAGAGAGGCGAATTAGAACTTCATAAATGCCATTCGTCTAAATGATTTGTGGGACATGGAATGTAATTCATCAAAACCCCAGAATAAAAGAATAATTGGCAAGCTGGTGCATACGAAGAACGAAACAGGTGGAGACGCTTGAAGATAGTTCAGAAATCTAACGAACCTATGCAAAATATAGTTACGGCTCACTGCTGCAGATCAGCAGCAATTGTATAAGCGGGACTGTCCTTTCTCAGATTTCAGTTTTAATGTATAATACTTTCTGTACCTGTCGCTGCAAAATTCTCAAACTTCGCTCAGAACTTTCGATAGCATATTTTTGTACACTGATGGTTCCAAGGGCGCCCACAGTGTTGACTGTGCTTTTGCCATCGGGGCTGATCAGTTTCACTAACGGCTTCTCGATCAGTGGAGCAGAGCTTTTTGCCCTGTATCAGAATGTTGACTACGTCCATAGGCACCAGCCCACTCGCTGCATCATCTGCTAACTCCCTCAGTGCCCATCAGTCTGGATCCGGTCCACCCCATCGTTCTACGGATCCAGGACTGCCTCCATTTGTTCCCGGATGGGGAGCCCAAGTGATGTTCTTCTGGGTTCCTGGCCATGTTGGGGTGCCAGGGAATGACGCTGCCGAGGTCGTAGTCCATCTCGGTCGGCCCGCCTCTTACGCGGTCGCTTTGGCATGACCAATGGTGCTCCCTTCATGGGAACAAACTGGGAAGTGAAACCTCTCCCAGCAGCCTGGTCCACTTCCTCCCGGCCGTCTCGCCGTGAAGAAGTAATGTTAGCTCGGTTGCGAATAGGGCACTGCCGCTTTAGTCACCGCCACTGAGTGTCGACCCTGCACCCGAGTGTCCTTTCTGTAGCCAGCCATTAAGTCGGACATTCCCGATCCTCTACCCCTATTTTGACCACTTACGTCTCAGGGTCGGTCTGCCGCACACTTTGCCGGACATTTTAGCGGATGACGTGCGAGCTTTGGCTCCCGTTTTGATTTTTAAAAAAGCAGTACTATGACGAAAGACATCTGATCTTTACCTGGTGACTCCAGTGTCTTGTCGACGTCTTTTACATAATCTTCTGTTACATCTTTAAGTTTTACATTTGTTTTTTCTTCCTTCCTGTATTGGACCTCGCAGCGGTTTTTTTATCCTCGCGGTCCCAGCATTCTATGGTTCTCTACTGGGAGCTTATGACTTCAGGTGTTTCGCGCCTTAAACCCCCCAAAAAGGTACTTACCACATTTACGAAATTCGTGGATCTGTCTCGTTTGCCCCCCTCCCCTCTACGTTCTTTTACGTAAACAAATTGTCTAGAACATGCGCAATTTTTTCTACCGGACGCGAGATACTACCTGTGTCAGCGATCCGATTACCTGTCTTGGCATAGCAGCGCTGTCTCCGTGTGTCCGGCCACAAGGGTGATAGCGGTAACACCTTGGAAACGGCCTGCATCATCGCCCTCAGGCAGCAATGTTGCGGAGCCATGCCGAAAAACTGCCGCGCGTTGCATCCACACTGCAGCACTCCTAAAGGAAACAAGATTTCCGACACACAATACCATTTAAACGTCCTTTGAATACCACACGCTGCACAGGGATTATCCCGATACAGCGCATCACGACAGTCACACGTCCGCAACTTCGAGCTCATTCACAGAAATCGGAAAATGTTACAAGAAACTGGATGTAACAGCCACTAAGCGGCAAGTACAAAATCAACGACGACGTTGCGAAATTATTTGCGCACAAGAGAAATGCACACGTCAAAGAAAGTTCTGCATCACCTATGATCCGAGAGTTTCGGTACCTGTACAGAAAATTGGAAGAGATAAACATAAACATCAATTCCGCCCTTTCTTTTGCTCATGATAACATTATTGCATATTGTAGCACCATACAGCGAGACCTTAAAAGACGATGGTCCAGATTTTTGTACACACCGGTACCTCTAACACCCAGTTGCACGTCCTCTTGCATTGATGGATGCCTGTATTCATCGTTGCTTACTAGTCACAAGTTCATGAAGCCACTGTTAGTCCAGATAGTTCCACTCAACGGCGATTCGGCGTAGATCCCTCAGTGTTTGGTGGGTCACGTGGTCCGTAAACAGCCCTTTTCAATGTCTCAGGCATATTCGATAGGGTTCGTGTCAGGAAAATATGGTGGCTGCTCCTTAGACGTTATCCTGAAGGAAGCCATTCACAAGACGGGCGCGATGGGGGCGCGAATAGTCTCCCATGAAGACTAACGCCTCGGCAATATGCTGCCGATATGGTTGCACTATCGGTCGGGGAACGGCATTCACGTATCGTACAGCCGTTGCGGCGACATCGTTCACCACCAGCGGAGTACGTCGGCCACATATGCCATCTCAAAACAGCCGGGAACCTCCATCTTGCTGGACAGCGTGTCCAAGGCGTTCAGTCTGACCGGGTTGCCTCCAAACACGTCTAAGACTGTTCGGTTCAAGGCACATGAGACACTAATCAGTGAAGAGAATGTGATGCCAATCCTGAGCGGTCCATTAGGCATGTTGTTGGGCCCATCTGTACCGCACTGCATGGTGTCGTGGTTGTGAAGATAGACCTCGTCGTGGACGTCGGGGCGAAGTTGTGCATCATTGAGCCTATTGGGCAAAATTTTCTTGGAAACACGACGTCCTATGGCTGCACGAAAAGCATTACTCAACATGATGGCGTTGCTGTCAGGGTTCCTTGGAGCCATAATCCGTAGGTAGCGGTCAACCACTGCAGTTATAGCCCTTGGGCGGCCTGAGAGATGCGTGCCATCGGCAGTTGGTCTGTATCTCCTCAATGTCCGAACCTCACTTCGGTTCACTCAGAAGCCCAGAAACTTCCGTTGTTGAGAGCCCTTCCTGACACAAAGTAACAATGCGGACACGATCGAACCGCAGTATTGACCGTGTAGCCATGGTTGAACTACAGAAAACTCTAACCCTCTAGCTCCTTCCTGGTGGAATGACCGGAAGTGATGCACTGTCCGACCCCCTCCACTAAAAGGCGCTGCTCCTGAACGGTTGTTCACGTCTTTGGGCTGGTTTAATAACGCCACTGAACAGTCAACAGACTGTGTCTGTGATACAGTATCGATAGTCAACGTCTATCTTAAGGACTTCTGGGAACTGGGGTGATGCAAAACGTTTCCTGACCTGTGTTAATTTACTGAATACGTATACATATAATTTTTAGTCAGAGTTAGAAATGACACTAACGTGTACCTAGATGATTCATATTTCTCATCACGGTACGCGTGAAAGATAGTGAGTGAAACTGGATGAACAGGACAGGCCGCAGCCCATACGCTAGTTCGGGAACTACGGATTGAGGATGAGCACGAAGCCGGGACATTTATCCGATTGACGAGCGGCGAGGTGGGGTTTCTTCTAGACTCAGTCCATAACGAGACAAAAGTGAGACGAGCAGTCAGATTGCACCACAGTGATTGTTGCCTTCCGCTTCACTGCAAAAGCTGGGACAACCTTACCTTAAAATATTTTATTTCACAAAAAACGTTCATTTAAATGTACTGCGTTCCAATAACAATTAGCGTTTATGTGATTCGTGCGGCAGCGTACAGTATCCCTTTCTCGACCTTGTTTACACAATCGGCAGGATCATTAAAGAAGCTGCTACGGTGCTCTGAAAGCTAAGTATCTGCATGTAGGAATGTAAACATCTAAGCAAAGTCTGACAGGAAAAGAAATAAAGCTCATTATTTATAATTAATTCCAACGTCGGTAACTTTGACATTTTCGAAAGGTACTGTTCTATATTTCCTTTGTCGTGTAGCACGTGTTCATTATTTTTTCAGCAGTGCTCAAAATACAAAGAAATTCCGGCTTCGCACATACATAACATATTTATGAAAACGCAGTTAAACTACATAGAATTTCTGCAAATAGTTAAATCTGACAGCTCTTTCTTATCGAGAATGGTAGTTTGTTACATATCCAACAAAGCGCAGAAGACTGGCCACAAAGATACCGCGCCTACTCATCACTGATTTCGTCCAAATTTATGGTGCATGTAGTGCTTGGCCTGAATTGAAAAGGCGAAGCGTTTAGAAAAAAAATACTATGCACTTCGCTTTTGCAACTCCTGGACGTCTATTTTTATTGCAAGGTAATGAATTTGATCAAAAAGCTACGAAACTGTTCTTACCTTACCGAGTCACAAAACTGAATCACATTCCGAGAAGAATGCATCTCTGTGCATTACCAGCTATACTATTTGACGAAATGATGCGTTACACGCCAAACTGTGCGGTGAGAGCCTTTCGTGAATGTACACAAAGTTTGCTTCGCCATAGAAACTTTAAAGTAACCTTATGCAGTAAAATGAGGCGTTCATAACGCGTGGAAGTTAGAGAATTAGTGCTACCTTGTTTGTACGATCAGTATCACTACAGAAGTGTATTTCACTAACCATGCAGCAACGAAGTATTCAGTTTTATATGCTAAGGTCTGGTGTACGCCTCATAATCCTTTCCTGGAAATTTGTTCGCAGTGCCACATTGTCCTCTGCTTTCCCTTTACACACCTTTTATGAAAACATTAATATTAACAAATAAAATACATTGACCTATACTTCGGTTTATATGCAGCGCAAGTGACGTCAAATTTGAAAAAAAAAAAAAAAAATTGTTGCACTTACGAACTCAACCCCACGACCCTCTGATTACCGTTCTGCACTACATGCATCGTCCGACCCGCAACAAAATACTGTTTTTCTGAACGTCTGGTGATGTGGAGTTACCACTTCAGTCACTTTAATTTCTGGCCAAGTTTTGCACACATAATGTATGTGAACGAAATTTGTGGTGAGCCAGGGCGGTAGCCTTGTCATTGCGACAGCAGATTGCAAGAGAAGCTGAAATTTCCCCCTCATCGTCTCGACGCGCTACATGGAAAGCATGTGATAACAAGCTCGACGAATAGTGCGAGCCTTTTTATAAATTTAAACGGCGGCATAGAACTGTTCTTTTGGAAATGGCAGATGCAAACTATATATTTGCGTTGACTATGGTTGCGATGGGTAAATATGACTGATGTAGTTTCTAACAGTGCTTTAAGAAGCTAGAACAGGGAAGTATTCTCCTGTCGAACGCCTCACTCCTTCATGGTAGGAGTATTCCAGTTCCATAAATTATAGTCAAGGATGATACTTCAGCAATTCAGTCAGTCTTGCTAAATCCAGGCCCCATTAGACGTCAGCCGGCACCAGAGCGTGTTTTTAACCGCCGGCTCTACTGAAACCAATTTCGGCATTTTAGTTATCAGTTTTAGAGAATTTAGAAAGCCATTGTACTTTAACCCAGACACAGTATCAAACACTACTGTGTGTGCGGTCCATAACTTCTTACTGGTACAAAACGTGTCCTCTTGCATGAGTAATGGGATGCGTGACTGAGGATTCCATAAACAGGGATCTCGTGCCAAATCTCAACCATGATGGATGTAATAAAGAAAATTGATTTTCCACTGCAACGAGGGAAACTAATAAAACGCGCCATTATCGTGAAAAGATGGGCTTGTTTAGGGACTATAGCTATTGAAAGTGAACCGGATTGTCAGCGAGCCAAGAGCTGCAAGATTTCTGGGAACAATGGCTTTCGGGAGACTGAAATAAAGCCAAATACTCTTGCGATTTTCGTCTTGTCTGTACCTACATTCTCGGTTTCTTATATTACCCAATTCATCAATCACAAGATGACAGCAAAATGAGGGTAAACGTAATTACTACCAATTCCGTGCCTGCTTTCAGTGTGGTTTAAATACTCTTAAAATTGAATCGAATAATTCACGAACCGTGCACCTGCCTCTGAAATACCCTGCGGAAAATAATTCACCTTCAGCTACCCCTGAGCTTCATTTCCTTCCTTCTGCAGAGTCAATAACAGAACCGCAAACTAAAGCAAAACATAATAGTAACATAACATAACTTATCCGCGTACTATATAGCGTAATAAAATTTTTTACGTGATTCTCAGGCTATCAACTAAATGTTTGTCCTCTGTACTTCCTAACATGTCACAGTTTCTCGAGAGAAGTCATTGACCTGCGTACGCGATTTTAAATTTTGAAACAAAGACTTTATTTCATGATGTTTAGCTATTAGCGAATTTTGACATTGTTCATATTCAAGCTACCTGGTTGTCACACGACTAAAGTTGCAGCCACTTCAAGAAGTCACTTAGGAAAGTGGTGGTAACTCGCACAACCAACAGATAATTCACTAGATAGCACACTCCACATGAAATGTAAAGATGTGAATTAAATTTGGTATCACCGTCAAATGACGTTACACCTTTCACATGGCAATTCTGTATGTGAAGTGATGAATTGCAACCCTTGCACGGGTCTTTGTCGCTGTTCCTACCATAAAACGCAATAAAATCCGTTGACTCGCGCTTCAGATTCTCCTAACAATAAGACGCAACTTTATGAATCTTTCTGCCGCATGCAGTACACGATTTGCAGACGTGTGAGAATTTTCTTTACAACGTGGACGTACCTCCATCTGTAGTCAAAGACAGTATTTTGTCTTTAAGTTTCGCATATCTCTCATAAACGTTTATTCATTAGATTTTCTGCCTAACTTCAGGCATACGTAGTAATAAGCCATTGACCAAGTGTTTCTTTTAAGCTTCTTATATCTCTGGCAAAACACTCGTGCAGTTAAATTCGCTGAAACGGGTCATTTAACTGTCAAACGTTGATACTGTCATGTGCAATTTTATTTGAAATGCGAGCTAACGGATTTTAATGTGCTTTTGGCTGGCATAGCGACTAAGACCAGTCATTTTAACCTGAAACCAGCGTTTTAAGATTTTTTAGTACGTGTCCCTTTGGCATGAAACAACCGATTCTGTGGCAAGACCGACCTTGTGGCCGGCCGAAGTGGCTGTGCGGTTAAAGGCGCTGCAGTCTGGAACCGCAAGACCGCTACGGTCGCAGGTTCGAATCCTGCCTCGGGCATGGATGTTTGTGATGTCCTTAGGTTAGTTAGGTTTAACTAGTTCTAAGTTCTAGGGGACTAATGACCTCAGAAGTTGAGTCCCATAGTGCTCAGAGCCATTTGAACCAGCCGACCTTGTGAAGATTCTACAGTTTCAGTGACGAAATGAAGCAGACTGGTTCCAATGACAATGTACTTTGAGACTAACATTGATGTCAGCTTCAGCAAATTAGCTGTCATGAAACTGAGCTATATTAAGATCATACAACCGTAAAAATATGCTTCCCTTAAACACCAGGGTCTCAGCTTCTAGATTTACCTGGATACATCCCGCAACAATTCTCAAAATTGCTGGTGACACTGCTTAAGTAACGCGGACTTCCCATTTCTCAAACTACCTTCCACAACACACAGAGTAAATAAGTTCTTACAAAACAACAAAAAGCGTTGAAAAGAAACGAGCTTTGAATAACAGCAAGATCAAATTTCTTTAAAAATATGGTAGCTAGGAGGGATTGGATACACTATCCCACGCGGAAGCGTCCGATAAACGGGATCAGCATTAGCCATTGTACCGGCATGACGAAGACTCCTGATCACCCACTACAGAAATGATGATAGCCAACACACACGGAGTAGAAGGAATGACAAAACTGAGATTTCTAGCCAACCTTGTTAAACATAGGAAGAATATGCATTACCTGTGTGTCCTGTACAAAACAAAAATGCATATTTTCTAATAAAAGTGTAACATAACAAAACGCTTAAAGCAGAACTTTGTAACCTTGGAAAACAACATTAACAGTGCCGAAATATTGCAGTCTAGTAACGTAAGCAAAGCCTTGTGGAAACTGATTGAGGCACCTGGAGTCAGCAAGCCATTATGCGTAGTTCAGTACGGTAATATCGTAAAAATATCAAAAGCAGTATGTATTCTATTTTATAAGAATTTCGTATCACGAGCAGAAAATAGAATATTGTTATTGGTATCTACCATGAGATACAAACTCAAAACCGTGAAGTTTCAACTTGAAGAGGTTAAGGGAAACAAAACAAGCAAGGTAATCCTAACATTAAAGAACAAATACCCAGCTGTTATGTCGATCCCTGAAGAAGTGCATAGAAGGAACCACAACTTGCGTCAATCTGTAGTAATAAGGGAAACGTCTTTGTAGTCTAAAAACACAGTTAAAACAGTGCTAAGAAGCGAAGTAACCTACAATAGAGGCTTCAAACTACAGCTAAGTATCACTGTTTCCTAGCTTTAGTATGGTTTTTGAAATGGTTACTCTTTACGGGCTTTCCGCTCATTTGACTTCATAAATAAATGCTGCATGGCTTTAGAAAAGACTGTACACTCTCCTAGATAAAGGAATGAGAACCGGCATAGTATTAAATCTTTCCAAAGCCTCCGATCTAGTGAGCCGTGGATAGCTCATGAAATTGAAGGCATAGAACATCAAGCACTTGCCTACGCAGTCACAGTTAACATACTTAGATAGCCAGCAGTGCACTGAACTACTACTACTACTACCTATTACTACTACTACTACTACCTATTACTACTACAACTACTACAACTACTACTACTACTACTACTACTACCACCTATTACTACAACTACTACTACCACTACCACCTATTACTACAACTACTACTACCACTACCACCTATTACTACAACTACTACTACCACTACCACCTATTACTACAACTACTACTACCACTACCACTACCACTACCACTACCACTACCACTACTACTACTACTACCTATTACTACTACTACTACTACTACCTATTACTACTACCTATTACTACTACCTATTACTACTACTACTACTACCTATTACTACTACCTATTACTACTACTACTACTACCTATTACTACTACTACTACTACTACTACCTATTACTACTACTACTACTACCTATTACTACTACTACTACTACTACTACTACTACCTATTACTACTACTACTACTACCTATTACTACTACTACTACTACCTATTACTACTACTACTACTACTACTTATTACTACTACTACTACTACTACTACTACTACTACTACAACTACTACAACAGTAATGTGACAGTTCTTCCACTTCTCTGGTAAGCTATGCTGAAGACACCACCCTTTTATTTTACCAGCAAAGCTGACTATATAGTCATTTGAAACTGAAGGAGTGACAGAAGAAATCACGTATTTTCCTACATTGAGGCGTAAGTCCTAAAGTCAGTAAATCGGTTACTAACATTAAAACTACTTGCTCTCATGGAGATAAAATGTGATATTACATAGTTAGAAATAGGTAACATACTTCTATATTTTAGACATAGCTGCACAACAGCAACGGTTTCACGTAGTAAAATCATAAACAGCCGACCAGTTGCAATGGATAAAGAAATTCTTTACTGAGGTTTCGATAAATATAAATTTGTCTTCTTCAGAAGGTAACCTAACGGCAATGAACATCATAGCTTACATTAGAAAAGTGTGAAACTTAAAAGTCAATAAATTTCAAGAAAAATTAAAGAACTCTTGCATTACGGAAGTATGACAACGACGACTGGTACTTAGAATTTTACATTAATAAGGACTAATATACCATCGCCGTTGTTACAATTGTCGGCATAGATCCATGTGTCAAAAACCAAATATAGCCCAAAAATTAGGGTTTGTCACGTCAATATAAAATAGCTCATGGATCTTGCAGGGCTCACAACCGACTTAGTGTAATCGGCGAGCGTAGTTACTCTGCAAACAGGGCAGGTGGCCTCGTGCCGAGAAACATGTGCCAATTGGTGTACAAAGGCAACTTGTAAATTATCGGTATCAATAACGTCCTTAGGTAGAGTAACAAAAAAGGAAGGAAATTAACACTCGCGTTATAACAGTATGGGAGCATTGGTACAAATAATATAGTTATACATCAAAAGGCAGGTGGCGCTTTCGCCGAGAAACTTACGCCCAGTGGCATATACAGCCGAAATGTAAAAAATTTTACATTACTATGTTAGTGAAGCCCACAAACGGTATACATGTCAGAACTTGAAAATTGACAATGGCTCTTGTCAAGAAATACGAACACTGGTAAAAGATCCTATTAATACACATTCACGGGAAAAACAATTTTAGAGCCAGGCAAAATCACATAAGGGCCGATGTAGTAGCAAACATACATCGTGACAAAACCACCATTACATAAGGGGTAGTGAGCTTAAACCACTGAAGGTGCACCATAGCTTCCTGAGGAAATAAACCACTAAGGTTACCAGCATTAATGTTATACCGTAAAAAGTACAGGTTTAAAACCTTCGAAAAATTGTCTACAAGCTAGGTTCAACTGGTCATTCAGCAGATCACCGTCCTTGAGCTCAAGATGTTTGAAAACTTGTAAGTCTTCCTACAGATCTAATCTACACCGTTTGTCTTCTCTGTGTAGGATAAGTGTCTTCTAAATGTTTTGGCGTATGACTGGCTATCAGGTGGTGCCCAGCAAACGTAGAATTGTGTATATTCGCTCCTTTTTTACCTAATAGGTCTTATTTATGTCTTGTTTTCACAGCTCTGCCTGTTTGACCAATATAATATGAACGACAGTTTTTACAGGTTAGTTTGTAAACCCCTGAATTGAAAAACCAATCGCCGGCGATCTCAACTGAATGTACAAGATTTCTCTTTCAACTGTTATCTGTAGAGAAGGAGACGTTAGTTATATTTTTTCGTTAGAAGTTTTATCCTATACGATGTTGCTCAAGAAAGGAATAGAAATAAATTTTTTAGCTTCTTTGCTATCAGTGAGAGGTTGTTGCTCAACATCGAACAGTTCTGGGAAGTTTCCTTACTGAACATGTAATCAATCATATTCTGATTGTACCCATTATTAATTCAATTCTTCTTGTTGATCGGCAGGTAATAAAGGAGTAGTTACCATACGGTGAATACCAGAATGAGAAACGCCAGTTTTCTACATCCACACTGCGCAAGCCATCTGACGGTGTGTGGCGGAGGGTACCTTATCTGTTCTCCCTTCTATTCCAGTCTCGCATTGTTCGTGGAAAGGAGGATTGCGGGAGGCCTCTGTGTGGGCTCTAATCTCTGATTTTATCCTCATGGTCTCTTCGCGAGATGTACGTAGGAGGTGGCAATATACTGCTTCATTCATCGGTGAAGGTCCCTCCGGACAAAAATCTTCGTCACGTAAGCCACAGCTATTCGGTGTGCGAGAAAATAAGCAGTAGGTTCCACCTGATAAGTGAAGTGCCAAAAACAGTTCCAGCTCAATCCTTAAACGCGGGATAATTTGTTAATCACGGTACCGAAGTGTGCGGCCGCGTGGCAGGCCAACATCTGAATACAGTATTCGTATTGTAGATAAGGGCAATGAGGTTAATGCACAGGCTAAGGTCCGGAGAGGCCTCGTCTGACAAATACTTAACAATATATTCCTTATTTGTATGAACTTACTGCAGTTTTTTGTGAACAGTAAAAACAAAGCAAGTGTGATACTCAACTGTGACACTAGAGGTGAGGGTATCATCATCATGCAGAGGACAAAATTAAATATAACAGTAGTCCATATTTTAATAGGTATGTGGTTCAACAAGCTGCCACATACTTCAAAAATTTGTGAAACAGGGGGTTAGCTTTCCTAGTAAATACCTGTTTGCACTAAATGAATTCCAAGCTGAAGGCCCTCGATTGCAATATGTGATATGTAAAGATGAATGTATTGTGTATCACTACTGTATGTATTATTTATATTAGCTGATCACTCAACTAATGCATGACATTTGGAAAAGTGACCAGCTTAATGATGCTAACGTAACTTACTCTCCCCAACACCACATCGAAAGTAGTTTACAGGAGTGACTTCTGAAGCATTCCACATAAAATTTGGCTTCAGGCAAAGTGACAGCCTATCACAATTACTCTTCAACTGTGCACTGGAATATGTACTGATCGAATGGTACGAAAATAAGAATAGGATGTGCGTAAATGAAGTTTCAACTGCTTGGAATTTGCTGATGCTGTTTCTCTGCTGGCCAACAATACTCAAGACGACATACATGTTTAATCGCTACAAGAAACAGCACAGCAAATTGGCCTTAAAATATCATTTGAAAAACAAGATTAGGATGTCCAACCTCACTTCAAAATAAAATTACAATATAACAGGGAATCGAAACTGAGTTAAAGTTACGTATTGGACACCTCCCCCCGCCCCCCCCCCCCTCCCCCCCGTCCCACAATCTGAAATCGTGGCCGTGGCGACAAAGATCCGTAGCACAGCACTCAGTCTACTTTAATTAGTTGGCATTGCACCTTACAACGGAATTTGTTACCACAACCATATTTTCTGTCTACATCTGTGCCATATTGAAAAACGGATTCGGGGGGGGGGGGGGGGGGGTGTCCAATACGCAACTTTTACTCAAAACTGTTGATAAATTTGAATATTTAGGAGAAATCGTAACTAACAATCTAAATGAGAACCGAAAATGGCAAAATACAATAGAAGAAAGAAAATTACATTATTGAACAAAAAGCGTATTATAGATGCTAAATTAAAAAACTATGAAACACTTGCACAACCAGAAATAACATACGCAGCTGAAAAATCTTCAGAACTACTGCACCAGAAATGGACCAAAGACAGAAAGAAGAATTAAGAGACAAACAGTATGAGGTAAATGGGCGTTGGAGAATATACATAGACTATACATGAAATCAGTGAACAGCTCCACAGTAAACAATATAAAAGAGAACAGAACTAAAAACGATCACCATCAGGAAGAATCGCGTATCGTTTTTTGGACATCTCATGGGAACACCAGAGAATAGAATTACTACAAAAGTAATAGACAAGTTGTGGAATAGTAAGAGCAACATAAAATACGTCACAGAAATTGAGGAAGACATAAGAAATCCAAATTATAGAGAATAATTGAAAACATTGGAACACAGGCAAACCAGACTGGAAACGATCATGGGAAGAACTACAGGAAGAGTCATGTCGTAAGATGAAAGGAAACATCGGAAAGAATGAAGAAATATCGACCAGACAGAGTAAAAGACCCTTTACGTAATAATAAATTGACACTCCTTGTACAACCACTGTTACTAGTCAACATATTGAGTTATTACTGAACAATTGGATTTCATAACACCGACAAATTCTATGACCATTTGTAAATTTAGTGGAAGTGATTACATGAAGTTCGTAAACTAATCATAATAAATAGCCCATGAAGCCTGTCGAATATGGAAATAATTCGTGTAGTCTCAAAATTTTTGAGCAGTCTGGACCCGCGCGACCGCTATGGTCGCAGGTTCGAATCCTGCCTCGGGTATGGATGTGTGTGATGTCCTTCGAACTACTTAAACCTAACCGAAGTCTAGGGGACTGATGACCTCAGAAGTTGAGTCCCATAGTGCTCAGAGCTATTTTTTGAGCAGTGGTAAAAGGGAATGCCATGAGCAACATACTAAGAATTCTGATGGGAGGGAAAGGGGTGGGTGCGGATAGTGTGAGGAAGTAAGTGTAGTAGGAGACCACTTTTGTACGCTTTTCTGTACCAAGCCGAGAAGAGACCACAAGCACAAATGCCTACCATTAAAAAATCGGACCGCATTAAATGCGCTACAAAAATTCTCTCATTTTGTTTGTCTGCGCGAAGAGAGCTAGAGAATACTGAAGATCTCGCATGACACGGAGGCCCTGTATCTTTGGTGTTTCGTGTAGGTCAATCTGACTGAGGGTAAAGCGTGGCATTGCCGCCACACCCCTCTCCCCCTATCTTGGTTGTGTGTGGTAACAGATTGATCCGTTGCAGATCCCGAGCTCAATGTTAGGTTCGAAGCTCACACTTTGGTTGAGAGTTGTAAAAGTCAACGAATGTGGAAGGCAAATATAGGTTTTGGTAACGAATTGACCGGTTGCAAAGCCCCATGTTTATATCCGCGCCGTACTGAAAGATGGAACAGGTTGAAGTACCTAAAATTTACCGGTAATGAGGCCATTTACGCGGTAGGTGCACCAGAAGTCTTCTATCGAATTGTTCGTCTCGACTTGCCCTACAGCAGTCTGGTACGTTGTGAACAGCTACTGTTTACATCCTGCGTTACCCCGCAATATGATAAGCGTCCGCAAGCGGGAGGAGCGGTCACGGGAGAGACATTACAGAATTTTCACTCACGTCTAGCACTGATTCATTGTTTGCGCTTGAGAGGCTTAACAAAATCCGAATCATTTAGTCACTGTTAAAGCCACAATATTTCCCATCACGGACGATAGTACTAGAACTACGTTGTAGTAAAGACGTTCCATACCTACTTGCAATTGCCCGCTCAGGCTGAAGATGAAATTTTTTGATGGGTAGAAAACAAAAAAGGTGCTAACGAATCTGTCACGAAATATTTCTGGGAGATTATCGTTACTTACCATAAATACAGCATGATTCTAATACTGAATAACTGCAACGCTTCCTTTTTCCAAATACTCTCAGGTGACATAATGCTGGTAGTTATTACTTTAATAAAACATTTAAAAAAATGAAATACAATAAAATTTAGGTTTCGTGATTTGAAACACTAATTTTTTAAAAGAAAATTGGTTTAGCGAGGCGCTAATGTTGCTGTTGGTGTATGTGGTGGAGGGGAGTATCAGATTGCATTCGTGGGCAACATAATTCTGAGCTGAATTCTGTGCTCAATGAAAGTCTGCATCTCAGATTAAACTACGAACTAACACTAGCTACTCTAGATTGTGACGTTTTCATATCATTGCATTATTCGGGTTAAGAGGGCAATGATTAACATCAGTATAATATTACGGCTCACCTCGATACCTCCATGTACAAACAAGTTGCGTTATGCAAACAAAGTTCACACAGTTGTCCAAACAAGTTACGTTATGTAATTAAAGTTCACGAAAGTACTACAATGAGCGAGGTAGCGCAGTGGTTAGCATACTGGACTCCCATTCAGGAGAACAACGGTTCAAAGCCGCGTCCGGCCATCCAGTTTCAGGTTTCCCATGATTCCTTAAATCGCTCCACGCAAATGCTGGGACGGTTCTTTTGAAAGGGCACAGCCGATTTCGTTCTCCATCCTTGACACAATCCGAGCTTGTATTCCGACTCTAATGATATCTATGCCGACGAGACGTTAAACCCTTTTTCTCCTCCCTCCTTTACGAAACAACTATTACAGCTCTGTCGTACACTTCAGTTAGGCACACAGTGAACTGGTGAAAGGAGCATGTTGAGCGCACTACGGACGCTTAGTCTCCCGGTTTGATTGGGTAGTGTTGCCGACCCCGTTGTGAAGGAAGTAAACGCGAACCGGTAAAGAGAAAATAAGGTTTCGAATGGCACTGCAACAGAAATGAACCATGGCCCTCCTTCGCCCTTATCAGTGAAAATAAAGCGAAACTCTTGACCACAGTTCATCCACAGAGCAAGAGCTTGTCTTTCGATGTCCCCAGTACCCGGCACATATTGCCTCCTAAGACACCCCTCCCCAACCGCCACCTTTGATCAATCACAACATTTCAATGTATACAAATCTAACAACGTAAAATTGTAGGTTGCTCCTGTACACCCGCTAGTGTAAGTTAGTGACCTGCCGCACACGCAATGTTGCATCATTAATGTCCTCCCTATGATAAATGCTATCTGTTACGGACCTATCCACCAGAAATGAACAGCAGTCATCTTTTGCCATAAGCCTTTTCATATGTAGGAAGCCACAAATTAGCGCCCTGTCTACTTTTGTTTAGTTTTCATTCGGTTAGTGGTAGACAACATTCTCTCTACGTCAGCACTGTCATGTTGCAGACACAAAACAGACTATACGAATTGTGCCAAGGATGGAAGTAAGTATCTTTCCATCAGTACTCCGTTACACACACAACCCAGATGTTACACTGAATTACTTTGTGCTTCAACCTCTGCGTTCTCTAATAATCACCATTCGATGTATGTTTGATTTCATTCTCTCCAGCTTCATTGGGCAGCGTGGATACCCAAGGTCCTATTATTCGAATATCTCTTACTTTCGGAGGTACCAAACCTACATTCTTCACGACAGGTTTAGGGAGAGGAAGACGGTGACAGATCTGAACTGTGGCCTCGTTGTAGAAAGAGACATCTTAATTCGAATATCTGTAAGCCACATTCAGGAAGTTTCAATTTAGGCAGTGATGTAGCCACTTGAGCGCCGAAATACATGGTTTCTAACGGTTGAAAGTGTCCGGGATCCTTAAAGTAAAATCCACTTTCTCCTACTTAGTGACATGTCCATGTTTCACGCAACAGGCTGCAACGGTTTTTGTAGTTCCACATCGTTTCTCTATTAACTGACGTATCTGGTCGAGTTTTCACTCGACATTTGCTTAAGTCTGTTGTTAAATATTGGCAAGACAATCTGGAAATCAGAAGTACGAGCGGTTCCAAGGGTTATGTAGTTTTTGATGTATTATTTCCGAACCTGCAAATATATCTACTGGCTGCACAAGCGTGAAACAAAGCTTCGAGCAAGTCTTTCCAGTATACGAGATAGTGCCCGGTGCAAACACAGAATGCGACGGTTTGTGAGGTGCTACTTGAACAAACGCCTGAAACTGTTTTAACGACTCTGTGCGTTCATCACTCACGTGGAAACAGACAGAAAAACGGGTAAGGTCTCCTGCAGGCCTTGAGACTTTCGGGAAAGTAAAAGGGGCACAGAGGATAAATGACAAACGCAGTTGGCAAAATCTGTTTCTGCTCGATATTTATATTACCGCAACATTGGGCAGTAGTTCCAGGCCCTGTGTACTGGGACAACATGACATCACCCAACACACTCTACCTGCATAATGTTCTTCGCGTACTTCCTAGGCAACATGCTGCACGACCGACCAAGCGGTTAGATGAACCCAGTAGAGTGACAAGGTCACTTCGGCCCTAAATGTCTTTATTTATCGTATCTGACCTTTTTCTGGGGTATAATTAAAATAAAGTAAATAAACCTAGACAGTTTCATTCCTGTGCCCCTCCCTTATTCTGTCAGGCAAAGGGGACACTGTGGCCAGGCCTCCTGCCGACTCGATCCCCACCTGTTTAAAAAAGTAGGAAGTGTCGAGACATGGAAATGGTTTACAAATAAAAACACTCACATTTCGCGACGCTTACCACTTTTTTCCTACCGGCGATGGGAGCGGAATGTGGATTTTATTGGCGTTCACTCCATTCCATACTTCCGCCTGTCGCTTCACCTTCCAGCGAATAGGTGCAGAAATAGTTCGGCGAAACAGCTTGTGGCAGCGGCCCTGCAACTGCAGCTCGCCGCTGACGTCATTCGCCTTCCGAGGAGTGTGTTTAGCAACTGTCACCTCCTTATTTAGAGTTGGAGTATTCGTCGTCCAGTTGCGTGTTGGAGTTTGCGTACTTACAACTCACGAATGTAAATACTTTAGGATTAAAGGAGACCACTCCCCGAAAAGCGAAAGTGTTTACTTGTTGCTAGGCACACTCTAAAGGCCGAAAAGTTGCTAACTTTCGGATTTTATTTACCGTTTGACGAGCTAGAGCAATACAAGTAAAACAGTAAAGTCCTGAAGCTAGCAAGCTTTGCCCCTTTCGTGTGCGCTTGTCGAAAAGTCGACGCTTCTGCTTTTCGGTGAGGGGGTCACATTTAATCTGAATGATTAATTTCAAGTATTTATATTTCACTAGAATCTTCCTACAACACAAACTCCATGTTAAAGCTTGCAAAATAGTCTCATACGCAAAAAGGTCTAACGTTGGCAACACATTACTGACTTTGGGTACAACAGCAGACGGCGGAGGCAGCGGTAAACTTGTATTGTGTGAACGGGGCGAGTGCTTTTGTATAAAGTACATCAGAAAAGCATTTTCTCCTTAACAAGAGTCGTTCTGGCACGAATGATTTTCAACATTCACGAACATAACTGATACGTGACTACTGGTGACTAAGTGTTGAGCGATATTTACATTGAATAAGCAAAGTTCAGGAGCTCGGAGTAGAGTACCGCATGCTCTAATTCAAAGTAACAAAAATCGGAGGGATAACTGTTACTGCATTTTTCTCGAATATCAGTAGTTAGCTCACTGAGCATTCCTGTGCAATATTGTTACTAGTGGCGAGTTAAGTCTTTGTGTTAACTTTTTAAGAAGAAATTTGTCCAACGACAGACATACTCTAGCGGAGGGCAGTGAGAGCATTTTGCATCGTAAGACAAAAATAGGGTTCTGTGTACTGCAAACTCCTCCCCAGGGGTGTGTCCATCTCAGCTGGTATTTATTACCTACTACTTTTGACAGTTTTTGTCGTGTTAGACGAAACTACCGACAAAAGTACACGTGTTGTTGCTACACGTAAACGGACTCCGCTGATTTCACAAACAAAACTATCCAGAAATTATTTGGCTAGTCACTCGTCATGTATTTAGTCTTCTCATGTTATGCCCTCGGATGGTTACTATCTCCTCCCTTCACGAAAAAGTAAAGAAAATCCCTTTCACTACAAAAATACTCTTGCCACCTGATTTGAAGGCATATTTAACTCGGCTCCAGTAGGTTCCGACAGGCGTGAAATTGGCGGCAGTGTGGCCCTTACGGAACCCACCCTGACACTGGGCCAGAAGGCCCCGAGACTAAGGTACCCAACTCAGCCTCCAGCTCACCACGCGTTCGAGCAACTTGCAGAGAACGTTAATGAGGCTACTGGGGCTGAATCTATCCACCTCCAGTGGGTTTTTGTCTGGTCTCAAAACGAGGATTACGACACTTTCCCGTCATTGCGACGGGAACTCACCCTCAAACCAGATACGGTTGAAAAGGTCTCGGAGGCGTCGCTGGCAGTCCACCGAGAGGTGTTGGAGCATCCGACGGCAGATGCGATCTGGCCCAGGATCCATATCAGGGTAAGCGGTTAGGATACTTTGGAATTTCCATTCACTGAATGGAACATTGTATGATTCAGGGTGGCGCGTGTGAAATGAAAGGCTCCGACGTTCCAACCGCTTTTTGAGGGAGTGGAAGGCCAGTGGGTAATTTGCAGAAGCAGAATTCAGAAAAATGCTCCGCTAAGCGGTTTGCAGTTGTGACGGAGTCAGAACAGACTGCTCCATTCAGTGTAAGCACAGGTACGCTGACAGGGGTCCGATAGCCAGTCACTAAATACCGGCCCAAAACTGCGATGGAGAGGTATGGAGGCTAATGGTGGGGACATACCTTTCCCAGCACTCCTGCTTGCATTGCCGAATGAGGCGGTGGGCTCTCGCACGGAGCCGTTAAAAGGCGATGAGGTGTTCCAATGAAGGACGCCGCTTGTGACACTGGCGTGCCCACCTGGGATCTTCAATCGCCTCAGCAATGTCGGGCGACCACCAAGGCACAGTCCTCCGCTGAGGGTACCCAGAAGAACAGGGAATGGGAGATTTGGCGGCAGTAACGATTCTGGTGGTGGCGGCAAAGTGAACCATCACACCAATGGCGTCATTGAAAAGAGGCTCAATAGTGGTGACAGACATGAACAAGCCAGTCAGCCTTATTCATAGCTCATCTGCTGGGGCGCCCAGAAGAGTGACGCTGTGGCAGTGACAGATAGATGGGAAAGTGGTCACTCCTGCACAAGTCATGCACGGTTCATTGGACAGACGGTAATAGGCTAGGATTGCAGATCAAAAGTCGATGGCAGAGTAAGTGCCATGTGCTGCACTGAAATGTTTGAAGGCACCGTTATTTAAAAGAGAAAAGTCGAGCTGTGCCAATACTTGCTCAACGATGCTGCCACGGCCTGTTGCCACTGATCCTCCCCACAGAGGGTTATGGGCGTTGAAGTTGCCCAGTAACAGAAAGGTGGCACTAATTGGGCTATCAGCGCAGCCAAGACATGCTGCGGGGCATCACCATCCGGTGGAAGATATACTGCAGACACTAACAGCCTGAGGCGTCCACACCCGAACAGCGACTCCCCATGTGGGTCCAGGGTAAGAACAGGCCAGAGGTATTTCTGCGTCCGGAGTCGGACGGTTCAACGACTTACATTTGTGGTCATTTTGGTTTTTCGCTTATTCTGGTTTCTTTCTTCCTTTATCTCCTTTCTTTGTCCTTCTCCCTCTCTCACTGTCTTCCTTGCCCCCTCCTCCTCCTTGCCCCCTCCTCCTCCTCCTCCTTGCCCCCTCCTCCTCCTCCTCCTTGCCCCCTCCTCCTCCTCCTTGCCCCCTCCTCCTCCTCCTTGCCCCCTCCTCCTCCTCCTTGCCCCCTCCTCCTCCTCCTCCTCCTCCTCCTCCTCCTCCTTCTTGCCCCCTCCTCCTCCTCCTTGTCCCCTCCTCCTCCTCCTCCTCCTTCTTGCCCCCTCCTTCTTGCCCCCTCCTCCTCCTCCTCCTTGCCGCCAACACAAACCTTGTGTGACCTGCATAATATTGTATATTCTGTGAAGAAATTGGATATTTTTTGCCATATAATTGTTTGTGGACCTTCACTTCACAATGTCTACCTTGTACTGGGTCATACACAAGCATGGTAATGGAAAGTTAACCAATAGTTTGGCACTTGTAACAAATGAGACCTGTTGGAATATAATCAATTATTTTGTTGCAACATTTTGCTTAATGAGGCCAGCGACTGGATGATACTGCGAATCATTAGTTTTACTGTTTATATTCTTTACCATGGTATTTGGTTTGTGTTCAACAACCTATATAAAAGTGAAAATACATCCTGTCTACATCAGTAACTGAACATCATTGGTCAACTGGAAACTTATTGCCTTGTTGGATGAGTCATCTCAAGCTGTATCAAGTGGATGAAAGTGTATAGATATGGAGACAACCTCATGAATCCATAGACCCCACATGACAGGAGGTGGAAGCTCTGTAATGATGTGGTGCATGTGCAATTTGAGTGATATTGGACCCCTGATATGGAAATGCCACGTAGCTATGGCCTCTCATCAAGTACACAGTTAGCCTGGTGCAGGTCTTGCGAGTTGACACCACTTTGGTGACTTGGGTGTTGATGGGGATGAAATTATGAACATAACATCCAGTCCCTGAGCAGAGAAAATCCGACACAGCCAGGAATCGAACCAGGGTCGTTAGGTACGATCGTCTGTCGAACTGACCACTCAGCTACATGGGACAGACACCTCCAATACGTCTAGATAGGATCGACAGCTGACATGTACTTAAGAATCCTGGCCGATCGCTTGCATCCAATCAGGTCCATTGTGCATTCCAACAGACTTGAGCAATTCAAGCAGGTAAATGCGGCACTCCACACATCCGGAATTGCTGCCGAGTGACTCCAGAAACACTCTTGAGTTTACACTTACGCTGGCCCCCTCGTGTGTGCGAATCTCTTGGGTGCCCAACAGTGAGGTCATCATGATAAGAAGTGTTACTGGTGCCTTTTTGCGAGGACACAGATGCCCAAAAAATACAGAATATATATTGGCTTAAAATAAATTGGGGGTTGATGGGTAAAGTCACATAGCAGAGCTACACAGCAACAAGAAAAGGAATGGCTGTAGTTTACCCATGGTTTCAGCTGTTCGTGGTACCAGCACATAAAGGCCACATTCAAAGATATTACAAGAACAAACTAGTGTTACAGGCACTTGCCACTACAATTACTGAAAAAGAAGCTACACCACCACACAATATCTCTGGCTGCTCAAGCCAAACAAACATATTAGGCAGAACTTACAATCCATTGTGGAGCAGGGCAGGTAGAGCGACAGCCCGCACAGGCCGAAGAGGAGGAAACAGTGCAACCTAGCTGAGTGTGTGGGGACTAGAGGTGGCAGATGAGGCTATCTGGTGTAGAATAGGGAGGGAGGGAAGGAAGGAGGGAAAAAAACTGAGCAGAGGAGAGGAGAGGAAAGGAAAGGAGAGGAAAGTGAAGGAGCACATAAAAGAAGGGACTGGTTGGTGCACTTGGAGAGAACTGTGCACAGTGGGGATGTGGCTTGGGAGGACATGATAGGACAGTGAGGAGAGGGTGGTAGGAAGCTGTTTGGTGGTATAAGAGGGACAGGTTACTGTAGGTTGAGGAAGGGATGGTTTCAGGAGGAGAGAATGTATTCTAAGGATAACTTCAGTCTTCAGCGTTCAGAAAAGCTGGTGGTGTATGGGACAACACGGATTTGCCTGGGTTGTGAAGCAACCATTGAAAGTGGGCATGTTATGTTTATCTCCATGTTGTGCAACATTCCTGTAGTAAGCCTTGTGTCACGTTTACAATGAGCAGCAATCTATCCCTTCTGTAACTATATATACGAAGACAGTAACTTGTTCTCGAAGGAACAGTTACTGTTGATGACCGCGCAGCTTTTCCCTGGAATAAATGACTAGCTGAAAACATCAGCTGCCGACAGGTGTTGTTGAAATACCTCGATGTGGACAGCTGAAAATATGTGCCCCGACCGGGACTCGAACCAGGGAAAAGCTGCACGGTCATCAACAGTAACTGTACTTTCGAGAAAAAGTTACTGTCTTCGTATATATATATATATATATATATATATATATATATATATATATATATATATATATATATATATATATATATAAGGCAACCCAGCCATTGACCTTCGTCTGTGCGAATTCGCACAGGTTGCCCAAACTCTTACGGGAATCGCCAAAGTGTACACGAGTAAGGAGTGGTTGGGCAAATGTCTATAAGGCACAATACATATGTAGAATTATGGACAGTTGGGAATGTCTCTCACGGGAAGCGTGCAAGGGATAAGTCCCTGCAGTCGCGCTATTCATCTGTGTCTTCGGTGGCACACATTTTCAGCTGTCCACATCGAGGTATTTTAACACCACCTGTCGGCAGCTGAGGTTTTCAGTTAGTCATCACTCCTTCTGTAACAGTTGACATTATAAAGTAAGGAACTTAGAGGCCAGAACATTCTGACTCTTTAATTTAGAAATTCATGGCAATCCTCCTATGGTACTAGCCAGTCAATTTCTTTCTCTCTTTAATGGGAAGAAAAGGTGAATTATGAACTTCATCGTCTTTTCCGGCGTAAATAAGTTATTCATCACGTGGCCCTTACTTAATGAATACTAAATTCACTTAGAATTTACAGAGGAAAATAATGGTGCAAGCAAAAAACGTGAAGGTTCCACGTTAATTTGATAATGCAATGTGCAACTTCATTTTACAGGTCATTTTCATTATCAGGACAAATGAACTTGCTGTATCTTCAGAACATGAAGCAATAAATCTTTAAATTTCCTACTCCTCCCACTTGGGTACCACTAGGTCCTGGTTGGTTTTCTAAGCAGTTTCTCTCAAAGTCGAGGTGTTCCGTTTCTGTGCTTGGCACGTATTTTGGATACTGCTGAAAACCATATGAGTTTGCTGATGTTCCTTTCTCTACTAACCAAGACTTCAAAATAACTTTTGTCTTCTGTATTTTGAGCCGTGCACTGAAGTGGTTTTCTTTTTCATTTTTTGCTACGGTTGTGGAGTAGATAAAATACCATGCAATGCTCTAGTATGTGTACTAGACACCATGGACATTTATCTGTCATTCGTTGGTAGGCCTGGGAGATAACCTGGGGGTATCGCTGCTGCAACCTTGTGACTGGCTAAAAATTGGGGTGAGGTGCAAATACAAGAACTGAACAAGAGTGTTCTCTCGCCTCAATTCTCCACAATCCTACCTACATGTAGTGGCCCTGTTGAGCTGAGCAACCCAGTGGAAGGTTGGGTAACCAACTGCAGCGGTATACTGAGTCAGCAAGCTGACAGGATGTGGACAGTGGAAGGCAGTGGGAAACCACTACTGGAATTATTTCCCTAGATGTTCATGGGATGGACCTCTTTGTAAAATATTCCAGAGGTAAAGCTTCCCCTCAATCAGTTCTCCAGGAGGCAAATACAATGAGGAGTCCAGAGATTACGGCAAACGGAAAAGGAAGGAAGGAGAAGGAAGATGTATTGAGGACTGGTAGTTTGAATGTTTTAACCCTTCTCCAGGAAGGGAAATTAGAACACGTCAAATGTGAAATGACAATAAACGAATTGGATATACTCTGAATGTGTGAGTTGAGAAGTGGTGGTTGTGGAAAACTAGAAAGTGATGACTTCTGATTGTACTATTCAGGTGAAGATAAAAATGGAATGAATCAGGTTGATATTTTGACAGGTGAAGGACTGGAGGACAACCTTATCAAGGTTGAATATGTTAGTGGAAGAATGAGACTGAAAGAGAAAAAGAAAGGTATCACCCAGGACTATATGCCAACAAGTAATCATTCAGATGAAGAGGTAGAAAAATGTAGATGATAGAAGGCTTAGCAGACAGAGAGAAAGGAATGCATGTATTGTTATAATGGGTGATTGGAATGCAGTAGTTGGTGAAGGACCAGAAGAAGCTATGGGAAAATTTGGACTGGGTGATAGAAATGAGAGGGGCAAAGATTTTTGGAATACTGCAATGAAAATTTCACGGTAGTTGGAAATACTCTATTTGGTAACCACAAAAGATGGCAGTATACTTGGATATCTCGATTTGACAACATAAGATATCAAATTGATTACACAATGATACAACAAAGATACCAAAATTACCTAAGGAGTGTCAAAACTTATCCAGGGGCAGATATTTATTCAGATCATATATTAGTAATAGCTGAGGTTCTGCTTTAATTGAAAAGAACCTGGGAAGGACAGAAGAGAGAGCACATTAACTTTGAGAAACAAAGACAAAGGCAATTTTGAAAAATTAGAGAATGCATATTATGAAATCATAATGAAGGGTAAGGAAATTGAATGAACAGAAGGAAGGCAGGATCTTTTTAAAAATGCTATCAAAAATGCAGCTAAGGAAACGCTGTGAGTCAAGGAAAGGAAAATAATAAAGAAAGAATGGGTAACACCAAGTATGATAACTAAAATAGATGATTGAAGAAAATGGAAAACTGTAAACAAAGAAGGGAAGCACAACTACAGGAGGTTAAATAATAAATTAAGAAGGGGGACAGAAAAAGCAAAGGACAAAAGGCTGACAGAGTGTGACAAGATGATGAAATTAGAGAAAGAAGGAAAATATGATTTCATGTACAAAGAAGCAATAGATTTGGCATTCAGGGAAAAAAGAAACAATGGACTAAATGAAGTAGAGGCAGCAGCTGGTAAAATAATAACCCCAAGAAATAAGAAGGGAAGATTATATATAATTGCTATACGCTGTAAACAGCCGACCAACTGAAGAAGATCTTGGGATAGAAGATAAATTTGCAGATGATGACAAAGGAAATGCAATACTAACTAGTGAGAGAGAAGAATCTATAGTAATTGGAGAAGGAAGGGAAAACGCAGTTGATTGAATTGTGTAATCAAATATTCATAACAGGAAAATAGCCAATGGCCTTTACAGAAAGAAATCTTAATACCTGTAGAAAAGAAATAGTACAGCAAATAGTGTGAGGAACATAGAACAATGTGCCTGATATCACATGCAGCTGAAGGCTTGCTGAGGACGCTCAACACAAGGCTATGTGGACAGCTGAATTGTGTAGTAGGATGAACAATTTGGTTTCAGGTGAGGAGTGGGGACTACAGATGCCATAGGGCTACTGAGGGTGATAGGGGAAAGGTACATGGAGAAGAAAAGGAAGGTGTATGTTGTGTTCATTGATCTTGAGAAGCCTTTTGACACTGTCAGATGGGACAAACTGATGGAAATCTTAAGGAAACATGGAGCTGACTAGATGGATAGATGGTTAATTAAAATCTATATTTGAACCAGAGAGCAAGAGTAAAAGTAGGTGTGATGAATCAAGAAATTGAACTCTGAAGAGGTGTAAGGCTTCGTGGTTGTTTATCACAAACACTGTTCAGTATATATCTGAAGGAAATTATTAGTGAAAGTTTTCATGGAAGGGAAGGAGTTTATATAAGGGGTCAGAGAGTGGAGTGTATAAGATTTGCAGACGACATGGTTGTGATCGCAAATAGTGCAAGAGAGATGGAACAAATGTTATGATCTAAACACAAAATTAGAGGAATATCAAATGAAGATTAACAAGAAGAAAACAAGAAGCATGGTAATTGGAGAAAAGGGGACAAAACTGTGTATGAAAATGGGGGGAGAGGAAATAGAGGAAGTGAATAACTTCAATTACTTGGAAACTGTAATAATGGATGATATGTATTGCTCAACAGAAATTAGGAAAAGAATTGCAATGGCAAAAGGATTCAAGAGGAAACAAATTACTTCATGGACCACTCAACAAAGATCTGAGGAAAAGACTTGCCAAATGTCACATCTGGAGCATTACACTATATGGTGCAAAGACCTGGACATTGAGGAAGGAAGATGAAAGAAGATCGGAGGCACTAGAGATCTGGATATGGAGAAGAAAGGAAAAAGTGAACTGGGAAGACCGAGTAAGGAATGAAGAAGTATTAAGGAGAGTTAGAGAAGAAAGAAACATGCTCAGTCAGCTGAAAGAGAAAACTGAACTGGATTGGACATTGTTTGAGGAGGGACTGTTTATTGAAGGAAGGAACAGAGGGACTGGTGGAGAGAACAAGGGGAAAGGAAAAGATATCAAATGCTGGACAATATCAAAGGAGGCAAATATTCAGAAATGAAAAGACTGGCTATGGACAGACAAAAGTGGAAGAGGCTTAATCCATGACAAGAGCTGTTGTAATGCAGAATACCACACTACTACTACTACTACTACTACTACTACTACTACTACTACTACTACTACTACCACCACCACCACCACCACCACCACCACCACCACTACTACCATTACTTTCGTAGTGCTCCCTGCGTGATGCTAATCAGTACCCCCTACATCAGATCAATACCTTAGGGAGAACTGTCAACTGCTGAATCATCACATCACCAGTTTGATGCATCATGGCTAAAATTTGTTTCAATAGAATGCTCAGCAAAAACTGAAGGTGCAAATGTAGACTTGTGAATCACTTGAAAATTGGAAGGAAAGATTCCTGTTTCTTCGAAACAGCACTCAGCCTCATTTGTGTTGTTTCTCTCAGCCAGGCACTTACAAATATCACATCTGTAACTCTTAGCTTTTCCAGATGTCCAGTAATTAGGTCAGCAACGCCCCTGAATATTCAGATGTCTTGGCAACACATTTATCAATTGGCATACATTCACATTTAATTCCTTTGTAGGCAATAGAATATTTTGTTTTCTTAATCAGCAGCGACAATACTAGGCATCCAGATGTTATTTAGGTCCTTCAAGAAAGAGGACGGTTTTGCAAGGATAATGGCTGTCAGTGTTTTTTTCTGTTATTTTGAAACAGGTGTCATCATGGAACTTTTAATGCTTTTCATCTTCACACAGCTTTCCTATGAACATAATTATGGGTGGCATACTTGCAATTACAGCATCTCAACATTTGACTATTGTTACATTCTCACCATGATCACCAGCAATAGTCTGAACTCTTTTTGTCTCTGAAAAAGGGTCAAGTGGCAATCCACCTCGTCCACACTAAATATATTTTAGTGTTTACCAAGAAATCCTTTATGTATTTCACAAGTTGTGCCAACTTTGTGGCAATATCAGTGAAAGAAACATTCTCAACCATGTCCGGCAAGCTAGTTAATTTATTGTTTTGAATGTTATTTAAAAATTATTCACTTAGCAAAAGCTAAACAAACTGCGAAAAGATATGTTCTGTTTCCAAGGTTTATATTATGGGTCTCTCCATTTTAACCTGCTAATGAGGTGTTCACAGATGTCAGCTGTCTCAAAAACAATAATTATGGCAGAGCACAATGTTTCTTTTGCTGAGGATTTCTGTTGTGGCGTAACAAGACAGCTAAGCCACACTGAAGTAGCCAAAAGGCAAGCGTAATCTCACGTAGGCTAGATAGAGGTCTGAAACAAGATATGTAATGAACGGTAGCAAGAAAAGTACGTAGCTGCTATAATACTTAACTTTTAATCCATTATTTGTATACAGCATTCCTTGATGATACAAGTGAGACTCTATCTTAAAATGGTTAATGGCGCCTTGCTAGGTCGTAGCCATGAACTTAGCTGAAGGCTATTCTAACTATCTCTCGGCTAATGAGAGAAAGGGTTCGTCAGTGTAGTCGCTAACAAAGTCGTCCGTACAACTGGGGCGAGTCCTAGTCCGTATCTCGAGACCTGCCTTGTGGTGGCGCTCGGTCTGCGATCACAGTGGCGACACGCGGGTCCGACATGTACTAATGGACCGCGGCCGATTTAAAGCTACCACCTAGCAAGTGTGGTGTCTGGCGGTGACACCACAATTTCTTCATAATTCTTATTATTGCAATGAACCACTGGGGTCTTACTAGAGATCTACATTCAATGAAAATCCAGGGTGGGATGTAATGGTATGAGAGTGGTCTGTTGCCCGAGACCGCAGTGTGTTGTGCCAATGCATGTGATGGTGGATCTGACTTCCGTACATCAAAAGTACCATAAAGTTGCCTATCACTAAACTGCCACCATTTAATGATGATGTAATGCAGTTCAGGCATTTTTATGACATCTTTGAGTCTTGTGGTAAATAATGAGGAATTACAGGGCACTGCTAAGTATTATAATTCGCTTAGTTAAATAACGTGCAGCTCACAATGTACATGCTCATCTTCTAGTGACTAGCACTTATTTTAATGTGGCCTTTAAAATGGTTTGCAACAGATACAATAAGCCTCAATCTCTTGCATCAACAGATGGGAAGAGACTTAGCACTCCCATCAATGACAAGGGCATGTGCAAGTGCATTTCATGCCCTGCTTAACAAGGCAATTGTGCATGCACTGGTGGCATTACAACTAGATGCATCCCTGCAAGACATGATTATGTTTCACCCCCTGAAAGAAAAAGTTGATCAGTCTGTAAGAACAAAATCTGAAGCCAGTCTGAGTCCCAATAGCTCCATGTCATCTGAAGAGAGAGTGCTTTCCTCAAAAATAAATGTGAATCATTGCAGATCACAAGACTACAGTACAACCATGGCACAGCACACCTGGGAACAAACAGCAGTCTCCCTCCAATGCCAAGCACTTAGGTCATTGGAGACAAATCTAAGTAGCTATTAGAAGGCAAGGATTGTCCCCATAGGAAGTCATCATCCTGTGCTTCAGTATATATCAGAGCAGTATCAAATGGTAGAGCACATTTCATCAAGGTGTTCAGTCATGTTATGCTTTGCAAAAACTTACTCTGATGCTCAAACTTCCTTGAACATATTCTTGGCGACAGAAGAATGGCTTGTGCAACCTTTCTTGTAGCATGGTGTCTGTTACAACCAGCTCACGAAGAGAGTGACCACAGTGCAGCAGCAAACATGATCACTAATTGTTTCTCTGTGGACAATCTTTGATTGCTGCCCCTACTGTATAACAACCTAACTCCAGCAAGATCTAACTAAGGTATTTGTGAAAAGTGTATCCTCACTACGGAAATGGTCCAGCAACAGTCAGAAACTACTAAAAAATATCCCCTCAGTGTTGCAAGAAACACAATTACCTCTACAGCTTGACAACAGTGAGGATGTTAATACTTTTGGCTTACTCTAGCATCCAGCATCTTGTGAACAGTGTAAAACCAGCCCCTGATGTCTACAGCTTCACGAAATGCACTGTATTGTCTGTCACATGATCCAATTTTTATTCATTTGGATTAATTAGGCCCATTGTGACCATATGCAAGATATTTTGCAATGACTATGGCAATGTCAGTTAAAGTGGCATGAGCCCTCACCTTAAGAGTGGCACTCCTTGTGGCAGACACTATACAGTGTGACTTTTATGACAGACAGCAATTGTGTTGATCATAGTCATTGCTGGAGGGACACATGTCAGCACAAAGAAGTCAGTACAAGAACTGGCGGATTGTCAAGAGTCATCATTTGATTCTGTTTCATGTACCAGAGACCTATCTGAATATTACATAGCTACAAAATTACTTTTACATTTCACTGCACAGGCTGTGATACATGAGCTTAAAAACATTAAGTCACTCTTATTGAATTACTAAGCAACAGGTGTGTGAAACTCTTGATACCCAGAGACAATAAGACCTATCTATGAAGTGTGTGTGATATTGACTTAAAAACCAGTGAAATATTTTAATAAGATTCTAGGAACTTGGTCTGGCCACAATTGCAAGAAGAGGAGTGGCTCTCTGATTTTGGAAAAGTACTTGGATGTGTTATTGCAATACATATAAATATTTTTGTAAACTGTATGTGGTAATTGGCATGTTTAATGAATACTAACTGTCGTGATGCACACAGGCACACAAACACAACAGTCGGCTACCGCAGCACAGTAAAGTGGTGCCTGCAACTTCCGCCAGCCGGCGCTAGACGCGTTCCCATCAAACATTCAATCAGCCACCAACTATGCATGCACACGAACCTTTTCCCAGTGCAGATGGTCACACGATGATATGACCATCCACCAGTCAGGGATCGCCAATGGCTGCCAATCATCACTCTGGAATCAGTGGAGGAAGACTGGAGCTGCTGAGTTAAATAGCCAGAAGAAAGGGAAACCAGCAGCTTTCGACCCAACGCAGACTGCTGCCTAGAAGATACTTCAACGCAGCCGGAACATCCAGGTGCCACGTCTTCACTATGCTGGCCATCGAACTCTGACTATGCACCCTCTACTTCCTTGGCATCTGCCAGAAAATATCATTAGAAAACCCAACAAAGGAACGTAAATTCAGTTCAGTTGCTAATATTCCGATTCAATAAGGTGGCATATTCTTTGGCTCGTTATAAAACTTCTGGTAGGAGAAGAAGCCTTTTGTTTTTGAAGAAAGTTTATCTTTCTGTAAAGTCAAGCGGTGGCCTATGTCCACCAAATAAAATTTTTTGTTCGCACATGGGTTGTAACCTGCGTGTATAAAATGAACTGTTATATAACCTATTGCTTTGGTAATATTATGTATTTCACAATGTCTTTACGGTAGACACCATCATTCATACATACTATAGTTACTTTTTAGTTCAAATAAAGGATTTACACTTTTATATGCTTTGAGGTCTCTCTTTCTGGATGAAACCTGGTGCATGTGAATGATGCATTTCTGCAAGGGTTTGACAACAATAGCTGCTTTATCATGCTTCACTGTACCTGCTGATTTGAGTTGTTTATTCCAAGCCGTCTCATTCTGGTTCAGTGATATGCCATGCCCTTAGATCTGTGAGCACTGTGAGAACTGCCATTACATCGGTAGAATGAAGATGAAGTTGGGTGTCATTAAGATTCTGTATACTATGTACAACCTTTAGTTATTAAGGAGTTTCTCTTCTAAATGAAGAGTCAGAATGTCGGTATTCTTTGAAAAACATTTTGGATTGTTAGACAGAGAATTTAGACTTGAGGTAATATTTCAGTTACCAGTGCTAAAGAAGTTGCAAAGGTTGTGGGGTCAGGAAACCAACTGGAGTGCAGGACATAATGATACCAAAGTCATGGTAAATAGGATGTGTAGAGTTTACTTCATTAAGTATGTTGGAAGTGTGCAGGGCAGCACACAAAATGAGGAAGCATTGTAATGGCTGAAACTCCTGGGCTGATCAAATTTGTGAGCACTCTGGAAAGAGGACAGGAAGGAGTGTGGGGTTAATTATGTGCTACAAAATCTTTCTTGCTCCTGGTGAAACTCACATGTGCTCTGCCAGGCTCAGGGGTGCTGCCTGACTGTCCCCTCTCCTCCACTATTGAGGCCAGCTCCTCTTGAAGAGGTCCTGATTGACAGAAAAAGAAATTTTGTGTTAATGCAACGAACATTTTACCTGCAAACGTAAAACAACCAAATAACATAAGATTGTTTCAACACAAAATGAAAGAGAATGGAATCATTTATTTCAGTCTTTTCAAATCCCTACTGATAAGTGAATGATGGGCATCTAATTTACTCAATTATGCACAAGAATCAACATTACTAACAAAGTTCCAGAAAGCCAGAACTTTACTCCAGTTGGAGGCTGGCTATCTGAAGACCTTCAGGGGCAAACAAACATTTACCATCACATTTCAAATAATTACTGAACAAATTTTAAAATTTAAAATCCTGTAGTAATCTGCCTATTAAAACATACAACCTTATGTTAGAGTTAACTCACTGTGGCAAGTTCTACAGTTACAAACTGTGAGTAAGACTTATATGAAGCATCACTCACTGCAGGCATATACACACACTATATTAATTCAGTCTTTTGCAAAGAGAGAACTGAGTGACTAGCAAAAAGCTTCACGCACAATTTCAAAAAATCATGAATTTTTCTCAGGAATACCCAACACAGTTATAGGAAAAATGTTTATCGCTTACAACATTTTTGCTGTTCATGCAGTAAAATTGCCACACCAAACACATACAATGTAACTCTCCTTTCTTTACTTACAGATGGGCATGCAGCCACGAGAATCAGTGGCAAATGGGCGGGGTATTTCTCAGCTGGATTTTTTTTGTACAGGTGGGGCAGGAAGAAAAGCTGGTTGTTATGGCAACATGACGGAGTAAGAGAGGACGATAGGATTGAGGTGCAAGTGGGTGATGTAGCATCTGACTGCTGCCTTAAAATCCATCCTTATTCCACACAACAGAGGGCTGTCTGTTGCTGCCATGTTAAGGAGCCCGAAACCCAAACTCGGTGCATATCATCTTGCCTGTGACAGCCACTGCACAGTTCCCATCCATGAGCCATGTGGCACTGGACAACTTTCCAGTATTCCTCCAATACTCAGCCTTCATAGGTCACTGCCCAGTGGAGCGCCACCCAATACAAGTTCCAGACATGACGTCAATTATCTACTTTGGAGTGTCGTGACTACATTCTTATAAGTGCAGAACACAATATTGGTATTTAAAGTGCAGCCTATACTGATGGTGCCTACAGCAGTGTTTGTCAGTTGTTAGATGACAGTGTGTGGGACTGTAAGCTTCAACAATTCTTCTCATTTTAGTGCCAATCTTTTAGTAGATCAGGACAATGTCTACCTTGCCTTCACTAGAAAGCTGTTTCATTTGCTGCGTGTTACGATGTACAATGCGTGTTGCAATGAAGCTCTATTCTTTTCTGCTACTCAGGAACATCTCTCTTCTTGTGCATTTTTCTTTACTTTTGTCTCCGAAAATTTATTACCAGTGTCTTGTATTCCACCAGGTAGCCTACTTATCTGTTTTAATGTGCTTCCACACCAAGTTTGCATGGTTTTGCTCCATGTTTAAAAAACATTGCTTCTGTTTCCTTTGGGCTGCAGATTAGGACACACCTCTGCTTTCTCATGTTCTGTGATTCTTTGCCTCATTCTCATATGTTTTATCTTGTCTGTCTTGTGGCACTTCATCCCTTCATTCTGGTATCTTTCTGCCTGTGACATTCCTCCACATAATCCCTCCTTCAAGATGTCCTGGCCTGATTCCTGTATTTTTCTCCCAGGTCTGCACCTCCTAGATGGCACCGCCATCTCCTCCATGGGGATAACAGCTTTCAAAGTTGTTGCTGCTGTTATAGTCACAACCTTTCCTCTGAGTACAGCACACAACATTCGACTCTAGGATATCACCAGTGCACTTTGCAGTGCTCAACTTGCACCTTCAAGAATGATTCTCATTAGTGTCAACCTTACAGCTTGTCAGGACTATTTATATGTTGCTTTCATAATGAAGCTGTTTCACTTGCTGAGAATTATCATGTACCTTACGTGTTACAATGAAGTTCTAATGTTCACGAATACCTGAGCATGGATTATCCACAATTAGTGGTACATAGGTCCATGAGTGTGGGTGACAGGTTGGGCAAGGGAATTCCCTGTTGGACTCCCTATAGAAAGGTGAGGCAGGAAGGCGCGCACATTGGGCTGGGAACAGACTGTAGTGAAAGGCTTAATGGGAAACATTTTATGAGCAAATGCAGTGGCATCGAAGATAAATCAAGATGACAAGAAGTGTTACTGTATACACAGTATCTCTGGATACTTATCAGCCATTCTCTCCTCATGTGTGAACACATTTATCCTAAGTGCGTCGGTTGTTATACTATACTACTTACTCCCAACATCATTTCAGAAGTGATCAGCTCTCGTGTATCATAAGGCAGATCATAGATATCTTATTTCTGCTGATTGGATTTTTCATAAACACCTACCCATTATTCAAAAGTCTGCTCCATTAAGGACTGTCAAGACTGACGCGATTCCAAGAAACTAAAGACATCCAAGACAAAAAAATGAAAAATACAACTGTCTCCACTACACTATCTCATAAAAAAGAAGGAAAAATAGTACATCTGAGTACATTTGTATGTATCTGTACATTTGTGAGGGCTAATCTAAAACTACATTCAGGATTTTCACATGGTTTTCGTTAATATATACACGGGTTAATTAGCAAGGTGGGTTTTTATAGCCTATTACTGCAATGCCAGATATGTCAAGCCACACCTATACTGGCGGGGGAGGTAAAGGTACTAACATAGACATACGGTTGTCAGCTAATGTTGCTGGCCACTTGCAAACCTGGATGGTCAGAGACCAGGTCACTACTAGTGATAGTAACAATTACCTTCACGCTTTCGGACATTGTGCCACTGGTACATAGGGGGGGATGTTCAGCTGAAATACAGCAAGTCTGGGAGCGCCTAGCAAGAGAGTTTGACATCCTGACATGGCCAGATGGTGACGAAGACGTCAATAAGCATGCAGAAGAGCTAGTGGGAGCGCTTACTAGAGCAGTTAAAGCAGCTGTACCAACCAGAAGGGGGGCTGTGACTGCGTCTCCGTGGTCCGCTGAACTAGGGCAGATGCACCAGTCTGCCAGGAGGGCGAGGAGCTACTACCAGTG
Organism: Schistocerca americana; assembly: GCF_021461395.2. Taxonomy (NCBI): domain Eukaryota; kingdom Metazoa; phylum Arthropoda; class Insecta; order Orthoptera; family Acrididae; genus Schistocerca; species Schistocerca americana. Next base: position 68,239,410 of record NC_060121.1, read on the forward strand.
AAGTGTCGTCTGGGAAGAGAAACAGTAATGGCTGCAAACTTACAGGGACGCCAAGGAAGAATTCCAAAGCGAACTAAAAAACGTCACTCCTAAGCTGGGAAAATATGTACAAACCCAATTGGCAATTGACCCTTGGGGCATACCCAAAAAATAAGGGAAAAGATACGGTCACCAATCGTACTTTCAACTGTTAGCGATGGGAACCGGATGATGGGTTCTTGGCAGGAATCTGCCTATCCCTGGTCCTGGACGAGGAGGATATTGAAGAAAAAGGCTTAATTAGGCAGGCATTTCGAGAAGAATATCCGAATAGCAACGCTGTGTATCTATTCTCAGAACAAGTTGGCGACGCACATTAAATCACTTAAGAGGAAAAGCCCAGGACCAGACGGCATTGTAGTGGAGGTGGTGCAATACCTCGCTCCTTAACTGGTAACACCTCCAACAAGAATATACAATGAGGTGTTGAGGCTCATAATGTTTCCCTCGATTTGGAAACAAGCCAACGTAGTAATTATCAAGAAAGGCAGGCTCCTAAGGAAGTCTAGTCTTACAGATCGATCTGTCTGTCTGCAGGAGGAAGAGTGCCAAGGGCCCCAATGAGGGTGCCGTAGGAGCTACAGCATGGAAAGGGAGGTCTGGCTATCATCCCCTAGTGGGAGAGAGGGTAAGAGGATGACGGAGTATCTACAGGTCTCTGTCCTGGGGCCACTCTTTTGGGACATCAATATGGAGCCTCTCCTAGGCAACTTTGAGAGCAGCGCTGATGTGCTAGAGGTGATAGCCAACGCTGACGACCTCCTCCTGTTGGTTGGCAGCTGAAGCCGAGAGGAGCTAGAACCCAACATCGGGAGAACTATGACCATATTGTCGCAATGGTGCTACAGGACCAAACTTAAAACGGCGCCAAACTAGTCAACTTACTTGCTTTTAAAATGCCAATTGGCTAGGAACCCAACCGTCAGGATTGAGGGCACACCAGTTATGCGCCATCGAGAGGCACAATACCTAGGTGTTATTCTGGACGAGAGATGGAGCTTCGCCTGACACACTGAAGTGGCAACACATAGGTCGCTAGAGGTCTTTAACAGCATTATAACGATTGGGCACAGGCGATTTCATCTTCCCCCACAACTCATCAAATTATACCATAACACCATCCTTGCTTCCATCGTGGGCTACAGGTCTGGAGTCTGGTCTCAGAGGGGTCGTTCCTGCTTTAGCCGTGAGGAGGGTGCAGCGCAACATGCTATTGCTATCGATTGGAGCCTACCGCCCATCCCCAGGGGGAGCATTGCTGATTTTCATGAGGCTGTACCCCCTAGACGTTAAAATCAGGGAGCAGGCTGCGTGCTATTGGGCAAAAGGGGACAAGTTGAAAAGATTGAGGGCATTTTGGGGATGTGAGTGGGGGCAAACCATCGATTAGAAGAAAGAGGAAGAATTATGGCAGGGCTTCTGAGATACGGACAAGACAGGCAGAAGAACCTACCAGTTACTTCCAGACATCAGGGAATGTCTCCAAATAAACCGTTTTCAACCTAGTAAGGGACTGCTGCACTTCCTCAGGGGGCATGGTCTGTATCAGGTATATCTCTGCCAGTTAGGGAAAAGGGGAATTCCCTCGTGTTACTGTGGTGCCGGGATAGGTACACCGGACCATGGCGTCTACAAGTGCCCCATGTTTGATGCTGTTGCCACGGAATTAAGAAACCAACTACCCAACACAGACACATTTCACTTGATCAGGAATCCGGTCACCTTTAACATCATTGACAACTTGCCAGCGAGGTATCCACAAATTTCCTGCATGAATACCGAAGGGAGAGAGAGTGGCAAGCAATGAATCGACATCCCACAGCCACCCCACACTGCCGGGGCGCGGACTGGCCGACCGCCGTGACGATTGGAATCCGCCACGTCCTGGATTAGGGGGAGGGTGTGAACTTACACAAATTATACACCGTACAATGTTTGTGACCCTAGTAGTTAGGATTCATTGGTAGAATATAGTTTTTCTGGATAATTTCGAAAGATCTGCAGCGATTTCCAGTTACGGCCAGCCCAGTGCAAAGGGCACGCCCACTGGAATTAGCTCGGTGGGCACTGCCAAGAGAGAGGTTTGTATTTTGCTGGCACATTTTTAACGCTGCAGGACGTAGATTGGTAGAGTAGCTACTATAGTAGGTTGAATAGTAGGCTTGCCCATATAGCAGCTAGCTTTCCATCCTGTAGTTAACATTTAGTAGATAAAAGAACAGTAAATGCTGCTTGGTAATCAGTACATTGTATGTAATTAGGACCCACTAATGTTTTAGGTGGTGGGTTGTTATGTATAATTTTTTGAAGAATAAATTAAAAAAAAAATAGGCTCATGCAGACTTAGACCCCAAATCTGTGATACGGAGAAACCCACTATATTGTCATTTTAAACTGTAACTGTATTATGTTCTTTGAAAATTGAAAGATTATGTTGTAACCTTCCAGAATAGCAGTTTTTGTGTCCCCTCAGTTCACTTACTATCATTGCCTTTTTTCTTGTTGATAGCTCTAATTCTGAAGAAAATGCATGCCCTTGTGAAACATTCCAGGAAAGATCAGAGAAAAGGTAACGCTTTATAAGATAGGCAACTTAAATTCGCATCCTATGCAATATCTTAAAGTGACCAGTTAGTACGCTGTCCTTCCATGAACAGTTGTTGATACAGAAAGAGCCCTGAATCACTTTTTGAACATGTTTTAATTTCCGTAACTCAGTGCTATATTCTGTATTCTTTTGTCAGAAGATCCTTTGTTTCTATTTTAATAATTTCTAATTACTTGCGTAGGCACGCATTAAGTCACACAGCAGTGGGTTTTCGTGGTTAACGTTTTGTCTAGCAGCAATTTCTTCGTTAGTCGTTAATTTACTTCTTATTTTCCTGCAAAATATGTTCTAATTCCTTGAGATAGCTCCATTCTCGTGCCCGAATATTTCTCTCAATATTAGGCTCATCACTACAGCCTGAATCAGCAGTGGATAGGTTTAGAATTGGAACAGCTTCACTCTACCTGCATTTAGAACGAGCAGTCAACAGTTCTTTTCGAATCTCTTCCGTAATCGCAACCCAAAGAGCATTTTGAACTGCAAGCGAATCTGCAAGTTTCAAGCATTTATTTTCTTTTTGTCTCACCGCTTCTAGGGTGCGTAGCAAACCATTATTTTTCACGTAAGAACTTACTCTAAAAATCCCTAAACAAGCCGATAATTACGCCGTAACTCTGTATTCAATGACCAGTCACTAATAAAAATTAACATTGACGCAAGGAACCATGTTTTCGCTCGAAAACGCAATTACAACACAGAACATAGTGGCAGTCCCGGGCTGCTGAGCGCTGTCCGGGTCCACTTCGACGACGGCGGTGCTGGTCGCTTGTATGCACACACCTCGTGATCCCTGCCGTGCCTTCTAGTATCCATGCACACACCCTACTGACAGCGAAATCTTGAAAGGTCATTCTTATTCGCCATTTCACCTACATATTCCCCAAGACGTTTTGGCAACTTCGTAACCCTTCAAAAGAACATGAACCTGTGGGAATATCAGCACCTATTTTGTTGCTACATCTACCGACCATTTTATTTCCATTCATAAGTGAAACCTGAGTCTGATCCACTCATTATTTTTAACCTAATCTCATTTACTCCTACTGATAAAATTATAGCAACAATGTAACAGTCGAGCCCCTGAAGGAAATTTAGTAGTAACTTACACTTTTCTAGAAAACTTAGTGCAGAATTTTTCATTAATGTCTGTTCACAAATGTTGATGCTTCTGCAGCTCGTTCCGAATTTTCTGCCTGAATGTTCAGCAGAGTTAAACTGTCAACTTCAAAGCCATTCGTGAACCATACTGACAGACGTATTTAGTGTCCCTTTTTAATCTGTTTTAGAGGTCTTCATTCTCAGTTATTAATCAAAAATTAAATGCACTGCCGAATCACTCGTAAAAACAGTGCTGCAGTGTCAAATATCTATAGCCGACTAGATCTGTCTACATGTCACCATACCGAGACAGTTATGGTTCATACATAGGGCAGGGAGGGTTCTAGAGGCGCTGTGCACCCAGCTTCCCAAGCCAGACAACCCCGAAAGAAAATAAAGCAAGAGGTGGCAGTCCCATCACGTGCGCAGATTGTCTCTTTGTCAATGTGAAATGTTAGAAGACTGACCAAAACAGAAAACGAGTTAAACCAAATACGCAAGGAGAGGGAAGAATACACTGCAAAACAGAAACTAAGAAAAAACTAAGAGAAACAAAAGATCAGACGGACTACACCATAGCTTACAGTGGCGTCCCACAAAGAAAGAACTAGTGCTGGAGTGGCAACTTCAGTCTATGATAAATGGAGAGGACAGGTTCGTGAATTCAACCTCATAAATGACAGATTTCAAATTCCAAGAGATCATATAACAGTGAAAGGTGTCTACAGCCCAGAAAACGAAAAGATGGTCTCTTGTTGATTTTTATTTACTTTCTGAGGCTCATCACTGGTGATTTTAATGCAAGAGCTGGAAATCTACCTATACCAGTAATATCAGGCTTTTTTGGAGGAAAGACCCTTGATAATAATGGAAATGAACTATGCACAGTTGTCTCCAACAATTTTAAAATTACTACCACATTTTACAAAGATAGTAGCAATTTTACGTGGAGTGCACGAAGATTGTCTGTGATTGACTACACACTGATTAATGATAAAATGAGGAATCTGATTTAAGATATACATGTTTATAGAGGAGGAGACTTAGGCAGTGATCTAGTAGAGCAGCAACCGTTACATTCACTCATACCTATTACTTGCAAGTTATAGAACACGAGAACGTGTAACCCCTGAACTACAATCGCAACTGGATGTCAACGTGTTATGTCATGTACCAGTATAGTTTTACTGTTCATTACAACGGAATCATAATGGATGCAATTCATCGAGTTACAACACAGAGTGAGTTCAGTAGATGACAAAATGCATAGCACTGTTTACGGGATTACCGAAAGGTTGCGATCCCACATGTCTGCTTTGACTCATGATGTTATGAAAATACCGGCAATCTGGGTTAAAAGCATAAATATGTCCCCTCAGTGCCACTCATTGCATCCGCGAACAAACTTAACTAACATGCGCAATAATGACTACTAAAAACTCAAATGGACGGGCCAACCACGAGAAGTAGAAATTCTCGGTGGGGACAAAAGACTAAGAATAAGAACACCTTTCCAGACCAATATTAACCCAAAAATCAAGCACACGAAATTCTGCACAGTAAGCACAATTCAAATACGCAAAACCAAAACCAGTGGCATTGTAGCTTCGCCTGGCCTGTATTGCTTGAACGAAACCCTCGATACCAGATACCCACATACATCAACGAAAACAGATACCGCATATTTCACTTGGCCATTATGGCAGAAAGAGAAAGCCATAGTGACAAAAACAGACACTGAAATCGTAAAAACCCGTTACGTAAACCTTCACTTACAATATCTAACAAGGCCACAGTAAAACAAACGAAAACTCTCCAGACATAGTACAAAAAAGATGACCAACCAACAATGGTAAACCGATGTCGATGATACCTATCAACCACTAACAACTGCCAAATACTAACAAGAAAACACCTTAAACTAATGGAAAGAATCATCCGTTATTGGTCCAAATAGTTGCTGGAAACTTATCACACACAACTTCTTCTCCCACTGCAGGAAGCAATGCCCAGCTCGTAAATTTCCTTATCACAGACAACGGATTTTATTTGCATTCCCTGTCAACTTCCTGAAAATTCTGAAAACGTATGTCACGTTTGGTGAGTTTCCAAACTTTTATTCTCACACCCTTCAGCCAGAGCTTTTCGAGTTGGATGGATACGAAATCTGAAGTCAGATGACGGAAGGAAAACCTCTAATGCAAAAACAAACAGCGCAGCTACTGCTGACAAAAAAAATCAACTATCGAGTCAAAACAGGCAAAAAGAGAGAGAGAGAGAGAGAGATCTAAATCTAGGCCATTTTCTTTTACATGCATAACATGTTTGCAAAAACATCAACTAAAACAGGAACACTCATTTTCTTAAAACTTAACATCCCCGCAAAATACAATTTACAAGAAATATCAGACTTCACTTACCATGGCTGTTAACTGGAGGCAAAACTCTCGTCCGCTCCAAGAAAACAACTCTCTCTCTCGTCCGCTCCCACCCTTCACCCAGGGCTTTTCGAGTTGGAAATCTTAAGTCAGATGACAGAAGGGAAGCCTCTAATGCGCAGCCACAAATTACAAAAAAAATTTAAAAAAATCAACCATCCATCGAGTCGAAACAGGTAAAACAATAGTGAAAAATGACTGTTTTAGATGTTTACTGTAAGAAAAATATTCGCAATGAGCATGCTATTATACAAGTTGTATCAGAGTGACGTTTTAGTAAATGAGAGAGATCTACATATGGGCCATTTTCATTTCACATGCATAACATGTTTACAAGAACATCAACTAAAAATTGAACACCGTCATTTTCTTAAAACTTAACATCGAAGGAAAATAAAATTTACAAGAAATATCAGAGTTCACTTAACATGGCTGTTAACTTGATGGAAAACTCCGCCAAAAACCAATCACACGTTTCTCCTCTCAAAAATGCAACTACACCAATCTCCTGTCGAAAATGCAACTACACCAATCTCCTGTCGAAAATGCAACTACACCAATCTCCTGTCGAAAATGCAACTACACCAATCTCCTGTCGAAAATGCAACTACACCAATCTCCTGTCGAAAATGCAACTACACCAATCTCCTGTCGAAAATGCAACTACACCAATCTCCTGTCGAAAATGCAACTACACCAATCTCCTGTCGAAAATGCAACTACACCAATCTCCTCCCCCAAACAGCAACACAACTCCTATCGCCAACTCTGTGCAACAACACAATGCGGGAACACTTCGTAATTGTCAATGCGAATCAAGTAAGACGAATAACCCTCAGCTGTTCGTATCATCCATTGCAGTCGTCAGGTCGATCACGTGACTCGATAGCAGCGCCTCTAGTGGCACCCCACCAAACGACCGTCTGAGAAATAGGCTGTGTGTCGGTGTTTTGACTGACCGACCGACGAACTTTTATTGTCGGCTTGTCGGGCGCGTACAAGTCGACAACCGACCCAAGAAATTGTCGTGTGTAGCGCGATCATGCCAACCGCATGAGTAAACCTCCTGTTCTGACACAGCTCTCGGAATTAAATACTGTTGTAATATACATTTCGACGTCCGAGGCGGACGAAACCTTATGGACAGAGTTCTTAGAGAAATTCAAAGACTGCAGATGTTTTCGCGACACACGAGTATAAAAACAGAGGTGCAAGAAATGAGGCACTTATTTCCTTTTTTAACGAATCCATAATGGTTTCTCTATGTGCAACTCGACATTAAGTCTGTCGATCTTCCTTATTTCAGTTTTTAGATTTTAATTTCCCTGTAGACGAAAGTGTGCGATCTTTAATTATACTTATTTATTATAATTCTAACGCCGAGCGAGTTCACGCAGTGGTAGCACACTGGACTCGCATTCGGGAGGACGACGGTTCAATCCCGCGTCCGGCCATCCTTTTTTAGGTTTTCCGTGATTTCCCTAAATCGCTCCAGGCAAATTCCGGGATGGTTCCTTTGAAAGGGGGACGGCCGACTTCCTTCCCCATCCTTCGCTAATCCGATGAGACCGATGACCTCGCTGTTTGGTCTCTTCCCCCAAACAACCCAACCCAACCCAACAATTCTAACAGTCGCTAAATGTTTCATTTCTTACGTATCGTATTTAATAGATGATGTGCGAAACCGTCATGTGTAGTCTTTCTTATTCAAATATGAAATGAGTATCTGAAATTCCCAGGTCATCTTTTGTACTACATCCGTAAGTAAATTAATAACGTGTTCATGAACGTCTTTTGCTTTATTTATTTTAATTTCTCATGAAATTATTAACTCTGTCAACTATAGATCATGTTGCACGTTTCAGGAATAATGTTAGTTAATAATTGTAGCGGTATGACAGTACTGAATCTTAGGTCTGCCGCCAGTGGCGAGAAATCGTGATACAGCTAACAGTCTCTCCTCGGAGTTTAGCACCTCTCTCAGGACTGCATAATTTTTTCTTTAAGAATGGTTCTGTGATGTCCAGCAGCTCCGAAATGTATGATTCACGCCTTCTTAAATCAGGAAAATTATAAGCTCCCAGCCTGAACATGGGTGAATTTGTTCCCTTGCATTAGCCACTTCTTTGCCCACAGGTTTCTCTCTGCTTTTTTTACCTTCTTACCTTTACAACAGCCAATGCAAACCGCGTTATTATTTATGTGAAAAACCAGGTGGGATCTCGTAGAAGAAAAACGCAATTAACTGAAGATAAAACAAACAGGGCGACACTATAATCGCAGAGTTATAGTCGGTTCGGACGTGTGTAGACTGCGAGCAATTTGGTCATTCTGTCATCCGATAAATTGGGGTGTGTGTGTGTGTGTGTGTGTGTGTGTGTGTGTGTGTGTGTGTGTGTGTGTGTGTGTGTGTAGGAACCTTGTATACGCTAATATTGTTCATTTAGACCCTAAACCGATGACAAATCCGTATGTCCTGCTTCCCGACGCTGAGCTGCCTCTATTTGCTTTGCCGGGTCTTTGATGACAGCGCCAGAACGAAAACATTTATCCAGCTGCGCTGGCTAATTTCAATTACTTCCGGATGAAAAGCAAAGAATCGTTCCCAAAGTATGGCGCACAGGGTCTTAGTAACACCAATTTCCGTGTACAAATTGTGGCTCCATAGATTTGGACAAAAATTAATTCCAATTTCGTAGCTGGGGGGTGGAGGTTAGTTTAACGTGCTGTCGACAGCGAGGCCATTAGAGGCGGAGCACAAGCTCGGACTACGGAAGGGTGGACTAGGAAGTCGACCGTGCCCTTTCACAGGAACCATCCCGACATTTTCAGTACGCAATTTAGGGAAATCACGGGAATCCTATACCTAAATGGCCGGACGCAGGTTTGGACTCGTATTCGGCAGGTTGACAGTGCAGTGTGCTAACCACTGCGTTACCTCACTCGATAATTTCATAGTAGTTTGAAGGAACGATTCTGAGGTTACAAGCAAACCTCCGAGAGAAACCGTGGTCAGCTACCCAACCGAACTTTCCTCAAGCATTGCCAGTAACTCCCCATAGTGTGTTGCCAGTGATCTGTCGTAATGTTGCTTCGGTATACTACACACCTGGCAAGATATAGTATTGAAACCCTTCAACACTGAAGTCAGTAACTGCTACTGCGAAATCCAGATTTTCGAGCTCTTTCTCTTATTCAGATTCCGAAGTCTCCTAACAGGCTTCTATCAGTGTCTCACTGTCAGTGAAGGACCCTACCCTACACATGCCCAGTTCACCGACCGATAAATTGTGCATGTGTAGCTTGTTGACCGACCGACCGACCGACCAACTGTACGCCTGTAGGCTTGTAGGTCTAAAGAGCGGTTTTTCTTTGCGGTGGGTTTGTTAGGTAAGACTAGCAGACAGCCGCACCCGCCTCCCCGCGGCCCCATTCGCCGTACAAATTGTGTAGTCTGTCCTGCAAGCCGCCCGACAACAGTTCCTTTTGAGTCACTACGCGCGGGGTTCAGTGCACTCCAAATATGGCTAACATGGCAGTGTGCGAGGCAGACGAAATTTTTATGACAGAGTTTCTGGAAAGTTTTCGAGTCTTCAGATGTCTGTGGGACGTGCCGTGCGAGCAGTATAGCAACAGAGGGGTAAGAAATGAAGTGCTTCTTTCATTTTTAACGAATCTGTAGTAGTTTCATGTGGCAAACAGAGAAAAAAAAACATGCACACTTTTGTGAATAATGGTTAATCGTCTGTCTATTTCTCGGTTTTATTTCCAATACTCACCGGAAATAACGTTAAATAGAGACAGATTGGATTTTTATTTCGTTTCAGATACGTATCGATAGTAGGAACTAAAAACCGAATTATAGACAGTACACGGACTTTCATTCGTGAAATCCACTTGGTTCATTATTAGCAGTGTTACAAAAATCCAACCTATCGTCGCCTGTTCTGCTATGAAGAGCAAAGTGAAGGACTTTTCTTTTCTAACAACTGTTAAGTGCTTCACTTCTTATGAATATGTTGCTGAATTTATAATATGCGCCGCCGCCATTTGCAGTCGTCAGAATCTGAAAGGAGTTTCTTAAAATTACAGGGGATATTATTACTACATACGAACATAAATTCATAAAGTTTACATGAATATAATTTTCGTTTCGCTTCTGCTTTATCACGAATATTTCCTCAAGCAACTATGTATCATCTTGCAGATTTCCAGAATAATTTTAGATAATTTTGGGGATTAATTGCGCTGAATCTGAGGTCCTCGTAAATTCCGCCGGTTGCTAGAAATCGTATGTGGCTGTCGTTTAACGACGTTCAGGAGCTCCGAAAAGCATTTTTCATAAATTCTTAAATAATTCCGAAAATCTTCTGGTCTCTGCTCCGTAAGTAACAAAGCTGTAGGTAAAGAAGTGGCTAATGCAATGGACCAAATGAACCTACGCTTTATCACGGCTTTTTCTGGCCTTGTTAGTTCGAACAGCCAAGCCAAATCCCAATTCTTTTCCTGTGGAATACTAAGCGGTATCGCGTAGAACAGAATGTCATAACCAGCTGTAGGAGCAGGGTGGCGCTGAAATCGTGCAGTCGGTTCGGGACGTGCGCTGTGTAGACTGTCACGAAATTTGTCGGTCACACTGTGTGTGTGTGTGTGTGTGTGTGTGTGTGTGTGTGTGTGTGTGTGTGTGTGTAGTCGTCCTTGAGGAAATGGCACTGGAGGAAAACGTGATGTACTGTGGCTCGTGATTCAAATAAAAGTTGACCATGCGTTTGACAGATAGGTACACAGTAGAGCAGTTGATGTTGGGGCGGGCTAGTTCTGCATGACGGAGTAATCGAGCACAAAATGCGACGTGTGCTGAGCACAGCCTACCTGGACAGCCTGCCCGCACCAGTCAACAGTGGCCGAGCGTAGAGGCCGTGGCCATGTCATATGTAATGTTTGACTCCAAAAACGTTAAACGTGCCTTCATCCCTGCGCAACTACATCCAGCACAGGCTTCTCATTCGTGGTGTATTTGTAATCAATCAGTGAGGAAGTATTCGCAGTAACAAGTAAAACTGAAACCAATGTTTCTACTGTAAGTATGCATGTCAAAGAAGAGGCTTCTTGCAGTCCGAAACCGTATAAGACCTTTTGTTAAGTAAGTTATTAATAAAAAGTGTCTACCACGGTTAATATACGTGGACTGATCCGTATAAAAGGTGGATTATATAGGCACAGATTGGGCTCTTGTGATAACGTTCTGTTCATAACAGAATTCACTGACGTTAAGCTGACGACAGTAAATACTATGAAAGACGCACAAGAGAGGATGACTGATACTAAATTTCGCCGGACATGTTGCGTGATTTTGTTTTTGTCTCTGACCAGCTTGCAATGAAATAAGTTCCGGAAAATTGCTAAGGCCTTCTCTGTGGTGCTCGTTCTACACTGCTGGCCACCGTAAATGCAACACCCTGAAGGAAGCATCGGAATCAAGTGGAAATTTACACCATTGGTTTGCAGCGATGAGATATGCAACTGATTAGAATTTCAGCGCAGACGCACATCACGCACGCCTGTGGCGCCACCTCATAGCACCATTTAAGGCTTGACGATTTCGACGAGTGTACGTTCGGCACGTGTGTTTACCTTGTGGTTGATTCACAAGACGATCAGTTATGCCTCGTAGACAACAGCGAACATCGTTTGATCAAGTATCCGAGTTCGACAGAGGAAGGATAGTGGCTTACCGAGATTGTGGATTATCATACAGAGAAATCGCTAGTCGTGTTGGACGAAACCAAACAACTGTAATGAGGATATGTGACCGTTCGATGCAGGAGGGTACGACGGACCGACGTGGTCGATCGCATTCACCTCGGTGCACCACTGCACGTGCTGAGAGGCAAATTGTGCGCATGGTAGTGACGGATCGCTCAGTGACATCCCGAACTATAGCACAGCACATTGCGTCTGTAACGCATCATCCAGTGTCTGCGCGTACCACTCGACGCCGTTTACAGCAGAGTGGTCTGTCCGCAAGACGTCCATTGCTTCGTCTACCATTGACGCGGAACCACAGACGTCTCCGTCGCCAATGATGTGATGACAGACGGATGTGGACGGCAGAATGGAATGACGTTGTCTTTACTGACGAGGCACGCTTCTGTCTGCAGCACCACGATGGTCGGATTCGAGTGTGGAGACACCGTGGAGAGAGGAAGCTGGACAGCTGCATTATGCAACGCCACACTGGTCTTGCACCGGGTATTATGGCATGGGACGGTATTGAATATTACTCTAACACACCTCTAGTACGCATTGCCGGCACTTCAAATAGCCGGCGCTACATATCCTAGGTGCTGGAGCCAGTTGTCCTTCCTTACATTCAGGGCTCGGCCACAGTCATATTTCAACAGGATAATGCGCGACCACACGTGGCACGCATTGTCCAAAGGTTCTTCGTCAATAACCAGATTGAAGTGCTTCCCTGGCCGGCTCGCTCTCCGGATCTTTCGCCGATAGAAAACATGTGGTCCATGGTTGCTCAACGAGTGACCCAGATTACATCCCCAGCCGCCACACTAGATGATCTTTGGCAACGTGTGGAAGCTGCTTGAGCTGCTGTACCCCAGGAACACATCCAACGTCTCTTTGACTCAATGCCGAGACGTGTGGCAGCGGTGATCTCCAACAATGGCGGCTACTCTGGCTACTGATTCTGGCAGGAACCACATGTCACAGTTGTCTGTAAACGTAATCATTTGTTACTTGGTCAACATGTTATCTACAAAATAAATTTTGTTGTGCTACCTCTTGTCTTTCTTGGTGTTGCATTTACCGTGGCCAGCAGTGTATAACAGCCCTTAAGACATTTGAAGAAAAGTGGCTTCTGCTCATGCTTCGAGCCGACGTTCTGCACACGCTGGAAAAGTTCGTGCACTATGCTAGAGTCTGTACATAAACAATGCAACCAGTTTGTGGCTTTAGTGAAGAATACCGTAATAATTCCACTTACAGATCAAAGGTATCAGAATAAACTTGCAGGAAGAACTGTAGATTTCCTGAAGGGGGTACATATGAATTAGAAGGCAAAAAAGACCTACAATGGAGTTAGTTCTTTTTTGGTTTTACAAACTGCAGAAAATATGCTGCGTCAAAGAAATGATTGTGAGGTATCTGAATTACTGCACTTACATGTTCTGTTTCATCACGATGCGAGGAAAAAATACTCGTGATTAACTAGTGTAGCTGATGTATTTTGGCAGATTTGTATTTCTTAACATGAGGAACAAGGGATTAAAAATACCGTCTTGACTTATCACTTCCAACCATTAAATTCTAGGTTCGTTTTGTGTATCCGTTATCCCAATATGTTTGACACAAATGAAAATGTACCTGAACTGTCTCCACACATTACTCACGCAACACACAATTGACGTAGTCTTTGTTTTGCGTAGTTAGTGTATTGTGTCCAATAGCGAAATAAAGTACTGGGCGCAAATTAAAGTGCAGGTAGTTAGAGGTCCAGTGTGGGCTGTAATTATCGCATGGCAGCGAAACTTGAAACATATTCTAACGAGAATACGGAACCGATTTACGCTGGAAAACATTAGTTCTAAGTTGGGACAAGGTGAAAACCAGCGCGCTGTGAATGCAAGAAGTATGGAATTGTTTCTGTATGTAACAGATTAGGAATAGGAAAAGGGCATAAAGGTCAAGGAAGTGGAAAGGCACAATCTTCATTTTATTACTAACCACCGCCTTCACAATTTGTTCAATATGAGCGCCAGAGACGTCGACGAGATTTTGCAATAGTATCGTAATTTCAACATTGACCAATGACGCGACAGCGTCCTTTGCAGTGCCTGTATCATCACTAAACTGCCCATCCACTACTTCGCGAGGACCATATACTGGATTCCAAATGTTGATAAATCTGTTCGTTGTTAATTCTCGAACATTTACACCAAAGTATACCAGACAGCGATCTACATATTTCTAGCACTTCGCTCATAGTGTGTAATTTACGATCTTCCCCTATGCAGATGGAGGTAACGGGGCATTCCCACATTCTTAGGATAAAGGTAGAGAGTGAAAGATCTCACATTGTCTTTGACCGACCCTCCCTGCAGCACTGTCCCAGATTTAATATGCAACTGACCAGAAGTAGACTGCTACATGCCGCTTCTCTTGAAGGAATAGAGCGACCCCAGCCCGTAACTATTATTCCACACCAAAATTGCTTACGGTACTGATAAAAGTGCACAAGATTCCTCCAGATGCACCCATGTCGAGGACGTTAGCACCCCATTATTGGTGTATATTAGATCTGAAAGCGTTGTGATGTAATAGACAGATGAGAACAAGAAACTTGTTTTTAGCATGATGAAACTCCAAACGTACAGAGTTGGAAGCATTTTATGTAAATCAACTGCGCTATCAATTGTAAATAGTTCTAGTGTCTAGGATCAGTACCAAGAGGGTTTTGGTAAGAGAGAACATAAACGCATGCACTACTAATGCTACACCGTTCTGCACATAAGCATGCTATAATATTAGAGCGGTGCGCTTTTCGACCTATTAGTCGTGTGGAATGTAACGCTATTAATAATAAAATGTAAGAAATATAGACTACGTGATCAAAAATATCCGGACACTTTGCTGGAAATGACTTAAAAGTTCATGGCGCCCTCCAGCGGCAAAGCTGGAATTCAACATGGTGTTGGCCCACCCTTAGCATTGGTGACAGTTTCCGCTCTCGCAGGCATACGTTGAATCAGGTGCTGGAAGGTTTCTCGGGGAACGACAGCCTTTCCTTCGCAGAGTGCTGCACTGAGTAGAGGTATCGATGTCGGTCTGTGAGACCTGGCACGAAACCGGCATTCCAAAACATCCCAAAGGTGTTCTATAGGATTCATGTCAGGGCTCTGCAGGCCAATCCATTACAGGGATGTTACTGTCGTGTAACCACCCCGCTACAGAACATGAATTATGAACAGGTGGTTGATCGTGCTGAAATACGCAATCGCAAACCCCGAATTGCACTTCAACAGTGGGAAGCAAGGAGGTGCTTAAAACATCAATGTGCCTGTGCTGTGATAGTGCCACACACAACAGCCAGGTCTTCAAGCCCTCTACATGAAAAACACGACCACACAACACTACAGCCTCCGAATCGTACTGCAGGCACTACACATGCTGGCAGATGACGTTCACTGGGCATTCGCCATACCCTCACTCTGCCATCGGATCGCCACATAGTGTACCGTGATTCGTCACTTACCAAAACGTTTATCCACTATTCAATCGTCCAATGTTTACGCTACTTAAACCAAGCGAGGCGTCGTTTAGCGTTTTCTGGCGCGATGAGTGACTTGTGAGCAGCCGCTCGAACATGAAATCAAAGTTTTCTCACCTCCCACCTAACTATCACAGAACTTGCAGTGGATCTTGATGAAATTTGGAATTCCTGTGTAATGCTCTGGATAGATATCTGCCTATCATATTTTCCGGCCGTCTTCGCCTGTTGACTGAGACTGCCGACAGTTGAAGTTGGCCTATACACTTTTGTTGTAAGTGTCCCTTCACGCTTCCACTTCACTATCATGTCGGAAACAGTGGACCTAGGAAGGTTTAGGAGCCTGAAACTCTCGTGTACAGACCTATGACCCAAGTGACAACCAATGACCTGACCACGTTCGAAGTCCGTGAGAGAACAGAATGGGTCGCTCCATGGAATACACAGTGTCTAATGACTACTGACGTCGCTGATACTGTGTACCTGGCTGTAGGTGGCAGCACAAGGCACCTAATATGAAAAAGTAAGTTTTTGGGGTTGTCCGGATACTTTCGATCACATACTGTGTTTCCAGCACGTGACATATATTCTCCTTGCAGTTTTCTCTACCACAAACTGTGGTGTCAAACTGTTAAATCGCCCCAGGGGTCCACAACTCTTGCGTTGGTGAGCACGGGACTCTGAGCTAGTGAGGCTCTTTCCTTTCCAGGCTGCATACCTTCCTTTTCCACATCCTTCTCTATCCCCCCCCCCCCTCTCCAGCCTCATCCCTACCCCTTCTAACTCTTTGGGAGTATGTATCATGCATACATCTGGAGACATTTGGTGGTAACTGTAAGACAGTCTTTTCTTTGCTGTCTATGCTTGAAAATCTTTGTCATCTTTATCCTATCTGTCCTCTTTTCCTTGTCTCTTCTCTTTATCCTCTTCTCCACTGTTGCGTTTGAGACGTCTTCTTTAATTTTCTTCGTTCCTCCCTTACTCTTTCTTTCCTACCTGTGTCTGAAGGCCGACCCACGCATTCCCATGCATAGCCGGGGTAAGGCGTAATTCCCCACCACGGGTAGACAGGTAGGACACGTACGTACCCCCTGGTAATGGCCAGGCCCGAGGAGGGATGATCACCTGAGCTGGTACCTTCTGAACGTGCCGATTGGTCCCTACATCCGTTTCTCGGGAGGTGTGACCTGAGGTGTGAACAATCACCTAAGGCAGGAGTGCCTTCAGAGAGGGCCCCCCACAAGGAAGGAGCGCGCCATCGGAGACGTTGGTAATCAGGGGGGATATTCTCGCAATGGTTTCCTCTGTCTAAAATTTCTGGTCCCAAACGAAAGTTAGATGACACTCAGCCATGGACAATCCTTCCATCAGTGCACAGTTCCTTGTTACTTCTCGGTCAGACGAAGGTCAAGACTTCTCCAGTTAACCCTTTCATTATTCAGAACAGTGTCGATGCTATTGCAGGTCCTGTAAAGTCTTTTTCCCGATTACGAAATGGCAATTTGCAGCAATGTTTGTGGTTGGAGGGCACTAACTGTTCCTAACAGCAAACTCCCCTGCTACACACCTTCCCCGTCCAGGTAGAAGCACACAGGACAAAGCACTTAAAACTCATCGCACAGTGTGGTTTATACGCGCTCCCTCGACGTATTGTCCGCACGCT
Source organism: Schistocerca americana (assembly GCF_021461395.2). Classification (NCBI taxonomy): domain Eukaryota; kingdom Metazoa; phylum Arthropoda; class Insecta; order Orthoptera; family Acrididae; genus Schistocerca; species Schistocerca americana. Next base: position 68,256,542 of record NC_060121.1, read on the forward strand.
GTTCTCTTGGGGCTTTCGAGGTTGGCTGCCTCTTTTTCTTCGCGAATTTATGGCAGAGCGGGCATTTAGAGTGCGGGTGAACACTACTCTCTCCCGTACTTTCTCCCAAGAAAACGGGGTACCCCAGGGCTCCGTGCTAAGTGTTGTACTGTTTGCCATTGCCATAACTCCAATTATGGATTGTCTCCTTCCTGATGTCTCGGGCTCCCTCTTTGTGGACGATTTTGCGATCTACTACAGCTCTCAACGGACGAGCCTTTCTGAACGACGTCTTCAAGGATGTCTCGATCGCCTCCACTCTTTCAGCATCGAAACCAGCTTCCGCTTTTCTCCCAGTAAGACAGTTTGTGTCAATTTTTGGCGTCGTACGGAGTTTCTTCCGCCTTCCTTACATCTACGCATTGTCAACCTTCCGTTTACAGACGTCGCTAAATTCTTGGGTCTTATGTTTGACAGAAAACTATGCTGGTCCTCCCACATTTCCTATCTTTCGGCTCGCTGTCTGCGATCCCTCAACATCCTCCGTGTCCTGAATGGTTCCTCCTGGGGAGCGGACCGAGTAGTCCTTCGCGGTCTATATCGCGCATTAGTGCGCTCGAAATTGGACTATGGAAGCATAGTCTACTCCTGTGCTCGGCCGTCTATTCTTCGACGTATCGACTCTGTCCACGACCGTGGATTGCGTTCAGCGTCTGGAGCTTCTTTCACTAGCCCTGTGAAAAGCCTTTATGCTGAGACTGCTGAACATCCGCTGTCCAATCGGCGAGCTGTCCTTCTGAGTCGTTATGCTAGCCATCTGTCTTCCTTGCCTGCTAATCCGGCCCATGGCATTTTTATTTATTTATTTTTTTTTTTCGACGCCTCGTTGAATTTAGGGTATGCAGGCCGCCCTTTCTCTCTACTACCACCGAGAGTCTGCTTCTGTCAACTGCTGTCTTCTCTTTCCAACCAATTTTTCAAAACTTTCTTGACAACTGGGGGTACAAGTACCACCTTGGCTTCGCCCCTGAACCTGCCTGCTATGACCTTTCCCAGCTTCCCAAGGATTGAACCCCTTTCTTTCGTTTATCGTCGGGCATTTGCTGGTCTATGTGCACAAATGGAGGATGCCATATTTATTTACACCGATGGCTCAAAAACGATCATTTGATGTTGGGATTGCCTATATTGTTGGCGACACCCCTAATCAATTTCGGCTTCCTAACCAATGTTGGGTTTTTACTGCAGAGTTTTACGCTGTTCTCCAGGCTGTCCATAGCGCCATAAGCGGACGCAGTATATTATATGCTCAGATTCGCTCAGCTCTCTCCTCAGCCTCTAAGCTCTTTATCCTGCCCACCCTCTGGTCCACCGGATTCAGGATTGCTCCACTTTGGGGGCGTCTCTGTGGCATTCCTCAGGATACCAGGACCCAATGGTATCTGTGGAAACGAGGCAGCCGATATAGCAGCCAATGCTGCGGTCTCTCTTCTTCAGCCCGCTGTTCGCATGGTTCCCTTCGCCCATCTACGGAGTGTTCTATGTGGTCGTGTAGCTCTTTTATTGCACGAACATTGGTCTACACGTCCCAATAATAAATTATGGGACCTGAAACCTCTTCCCTGTGCTCTGACATCTCCCTCCCGAAGTCGTCGGGAGGAGTTAATTTTAACTACACTCCGGCACCGTCATTTTAGCTATTGACATCTTTTAAGTGGCAATCGTCCCCCGCTTTGTCCCCACTGCTCTGAACGTAGACGGTGAGACACCTTTTACTTCATTGCCCCTATTTTACTCCGCTACGCACCCGTCTACATCTGTCGCCTGCTTTATCTTCCATTTTACCAGATGACACGCGCTCAGCCGATTGCGTCCTCGAGTTTATCAGTGTCAGTGAGATGACGTCGTTCATTTGAAGCTCTTTTTGAGGGAAAAGCCCTCCCTTCTATAGTGGTTTCCTAAGTTTTTCTTCTGTTTTCTAGTTTCCCATATTTCTGAGTTTCACTCCCATTGCTGCTGGTTTCCCATTAGGTTCTTTTACCTTTCCCTAGGCCACAGAACGGGCGCTAATGACCATAGCAGTTTTGCGCCCTAAAACCGTAACAAAAGCAATTGTAGGCCTAAAATGGAAAGACTACTTCCTTAAAACATTGATTCCTTCTGATACATGCACAATATAGCTTTGCAGAGGTGTATGGCGTCCACTGTTCATATCAGATCACGGTTTAGAAATTATACTATGCCTGCATCAGTCCTATACAAAATGATCGTTAGTAATGGAAAATACCTCTCACAAAGAAACTGACGAACGCATAGAAGCGGCCTTTGACATGTGAAATTACTTAATGCCGTCACTAAATCTGTAAAAAGAACATCTGTCGAGCAGATGTGTTTATGTTAGTGACAGGTATACATTAGGATTCAATGCCTCACAGTTTCAATATAGTTATGAAACTGAAGGCTCGATTTTATGCCAAAGATATTTGCAAGGTACTCCACTAATCCGCATTATCTTCGTTCGTCTAGAGGAAAGTGCCGAAACAAGATGGGCATGTTTCGTCGCCGTCGTCATAACACACACTAGATGGAACTTCGCTGAGGCCAGAGATCTGCTGTTAACAATCGCGAGTAGATAGTGCTCTAAGCCACAGACAGAACACGCAGTTGTATAAGAGTCGAACACAGGTTATGCCCCACAACTGATGCACCCCAACAAAACAACGGAAAAAATGCTGCTGCACATCATTTCACCATCTTCCTCTCCCTCTAGAATACATGTACCATTAAATCATCTACCATTACATCATACATATTTACAACCCCATTTCATCCGATCACTCCATTCACTTTGTCATCCTCCCACGCAGTTGGAAGTGAGTTAACTATTGTCTTTTATGCTTTCCTGGACGCAAGTGAATCATCTGCCTCTAAACGTAAGTGTATCACTATTACCTCAATAGAAATGTAGTAGAATGTTGCCACACAGCAAATGTTTGTTGGTTGATACCTCACGTTTGTGATTGGCGAAGAGTACAGAGAACCATATTTAGTCCAGTAGGGTTAAACCTAAAAATTAGACAAACTCAAAGTAACGGCTACAAAAGGTTTTAATGTTTCAATGGATTCATTTGTGGCCCAATATGACAATCCTAGGTTTTCCCCCACGCCGGAGTTGTGGAAGGGGGGGGGGGGGGGGTGGCAAAGATGTACCAGAAAAAGGGATATTTTTTCGGTTTTGTGATAATAGCTTGTAGATGACTCACATATCGAAAACAACGTGCAATTAAAAATTGTAGGGCATGAAATCCTGCATTGAATGATGCACAGAACTACCATCCTACATCCATGACACTGACTTGTTGTAGAACATTGAAACATATTCTCAGCTCAGACATAATGAGATACCCCTAGCAGAATAATCTCCATGCCAGCCACATGTTCAAATAAGCATTGCTATCAGAATACATCAACTCACGTTTTTCACATGAATCGCTGGAAGCTTTTGATGGAGGCAATGAAGTAACAGCAGTATTTTTTTAATTTCCAAAATGAATATCAGTTAATACATTTAAGCTTGTTATCAAAAGTACAATTGTTAGGGAGTATTAAGCAAAAAGTTTAACTGGATAGACTACATTTTTGATTGAAGGACATGGTAAGTCATCAACAAATGTTGAGGGAACTTTGGGTGTGCCACAGGGAAGTTAATTGCGGATGTTGCTGTTCAGATGATATATGAATTACCTTGCAAACATTATTACTAGTGACCTAACATTTTTTGCAGGTGATTGATTCAGCTATACACTGAGGTGACAAAAGTCACGGGATACCTCCTAATGTTGCGTCAGACCACCTTTTGTGTGGCACAGTGCAGCAACTCAGCACGGCATGGATTCGACGAATCACTGGAAATCCCCTGCAGAAATACTGCACCATGCTGCTTCTACAGCCATCCATAACTGCAGAAGTGTTGCCACCGCAGGATTTTGTGAACAAACTGACCTCTCGATTATGTCCCATAAATGTTCAGTGGAGTTCACATCAGGCAATGTGGGTAGAAAAATCCTTCATTGAAATTGCCCAGAATGTTCTGACATGGCACAGTGTCATCCATAAAATTCTTACGTTGTTTGGAAACATGAAGTCCATGAATAGCTGCCAGTAATCTCCAACTAGCCCAACAAAACCTTTTCCAGTTCATGATCAGTTCAGTTGGACCACAGAACCCAGTCCGCTATATGTTGACAGCGTCCACACTACTATGGAGCCACCAACAGGTTACACAGTGCCTTGTTGATAGCTTGGGTCCATGGCTTTGTTGGGTCCATGCCACACACTAATCCTACCATGTGATCTTACCAAAAGAATTCTGGACAGTTTTCCGGTCATATTCTGTCCAAGTGACATAGTCAAAAGTCCAGGATAAGTGCTGCAGGCATTGCCATGCTGTTAACAAAGTCACTCTTGTCAGTCATCTGCTTGCATAGTCAGATAATGCCCAATTCCAATGCACTGTCTTAACAGATGCATTTGTCATAGATCCCAAAAAGATTTATGTGGTTATTTCATGCAGTATTGCTTGTCTATTAGAACCGACAACTCTACACAAAAACCGCTGCTCTGTTGTAGAGTGAAGCCCACTCGCCACTGCATTGCCTGTGGTGAGAGAGGATGCCTGAAATTTGTTATTTTGGCATGCTCTTGACACTGTTGGTATTTTAATATTTAATTACTCAATAATTTCAGAAATCGGTGCTCCATACATCTAATGCTAACTACCCTCCCCTGTTCAAAGTCTTAATTCCCATCATGTTGCCAGAATCATGCTTGATACCATTTCACACGAATGACCTTAGTACAAATGACAGCTCCACCAATATACTGGCCTTTTATGCCTTGCATATGCAAAACTGCTGCCATTTTTGTATGAGCTTATCACTACCCCACAACTCTCGTCACCTCAGTGTAAAGAAGTACAGTGTGACACAAGTGACATCAATGTTCAGTTACAGCATGATAAGATTTAAAACTGGTGCAAAGAATGGCACCTTGTTTTAAATGTTGAGGAATTAGAAACTGTGCACTTCACAAAATGAAAAACTTAGAAATTCAACATCTTTATATGATTATATTGTATTACTGTCATGGTTAAAGCTCGCATCAGACTTCAATTTATTGGTAGTATACTAGGGAAATCCAGTCAGTCTACAAAGAAGACTGCTTGTAAATCATGCATCCTAAAATACTGCTGAAGTGTACGGGACCCATATCAAATAGGACCCAACAGGTGATACTGAACACATACGGAGAAGGGTTGCACAAATGGTCACAGGTTTGTTTGATCCATGGGAGAGTATCACAGAACTGCTAAAAAAATTAGCTAGCACACTCTTTAAGATGGACATGAATTATTCCAAAAAGCCTACCGACAAAGTATTAGGAACTGGATACAAATTATGCCACTCAGAACATATTACAACCCCAAATATACCACTTCCACAGGAATTCTGAGGAGGTGGTTAGATTAATTACAACTTGCGTGGAGACATTAAAACAATTATTCTTCTTGCACCCCATACACGAATGGAACAGGGGAAGAAACCCTAATAACTGGCAGTGAGGCCTACCCCCTGTTATGAACTGTATAGTTGTTTGCAGAGTGTAGATGTAGAGTGTAGATAATGTTATTAGATGGGCAGTCCACAAACAGCATGGTGTCAAGTAACCACCAGCAGATACAGAGTCTAACACAGGTGGCTTGAGGTGAATGAAGTAATGAATAAATGCCAAACATGAAAGTGAATTCTTACATACAAGTAAATTCAGAAATTTATTTTCACTTCTAATGACCTCTGATTTCAGGAATGCAGACAGCTCTAACAGAAATTCCCACCATGAACCATGAACAACATTTTTGTTTGCTTTTTCCTGGGACAGGAATATGAATTACCAAGTGGGTGACCCCCCCACTGCGGGTCCGGGGTAAGAATAGGCGCGAGGTATTCCTGCTGTTGTAAGGGGCGACTAAAAGGAGTTTCAACCATTCTGGCCTTCCATGTGATGGTCCCCCTTGGGGTTTGACCTCCATTTTTCAAAATTCTGCACGAGTACGAGCCTTTGGGGGAAGGACGCCTTACCCGGTGTATCACTGGTCCTCAGTGCACTAAGACCTTGGCACTCAGCATTGTAACGGCATTGTAACCACACAGACTATTCCTCAAATTGGGCCTAAACGCCTGATGGGTTGCAAAAGTAACGCCCATAGTGCATCCCCATCTGCACCTACGATCATGATGGACTTTCCATGGCACCCGAAATCCAGCACAATAGCCAGCCCATTGTGGTGGGGTCGTCATGTACCCTCTTGGTTGTAACCCCCTGACAACACAGCGATCGTACTGCCGATACCTGAGCTGTACCCTCCCCACGTCGGCCAAGGAGTAGACGCCCGTCTCCTTGGGGCATCAGGACTGCCGGCAACGGCCATCCTGCCAGGTGGCCCTTGCTGACGCTGGGTGGCGCCCGTGGGGAGAGCCCCTGGTCGGAGTGGGTGGTATCAGGGCGAACGTCTCGCAGATGAAACGTCAACATGTATAAGGCTGCTCTGCGGCCGAGTCTTTTAAAAAGAAAGTTACTGTCTCTGGTTGTGGTTCTCCTGCCCTTTCCCCCTTGGCCACTCCCTGGGAGGAAGGACAGGGCCGCCGGCTTGGCGCGAAGTACGTCCCCCTTTATTTAGTCTGTTCTCAAACCGATGGGGGGGGGGACGTTCGCCACTAAGCCCATGTTCTTTGTCCAGCACATCGAGGACATCTTCGGGGAAATCGAGGCTCTCAGTAAAATGCGTTCGGGGTTCCTTTCTTATACAGACCACACAGTCGGCGGCGCTCCGGGCGTGCGACCGACTAGGGGACATCCCAGTGTCCATTGTCCCACATCTGGCACTGAATAGGACGCAGGGGGTTATTTTTCATCGGGACCCCCTGCTGCAATCTGATGAGGAGCTCAGGGCCAACCTGGAGCGCCGAGGCGTGCATTTCGTCCGGCGAGTCCAGTGCGGTCTCAAAGATGGTCGCGTCGACACCGGGGCCTTTATCCTCCCCTTCGAGGGGGACGTTCTCTCAGAGAAGGTAAAGGTGATGTGCTACCGGTGCGATGTGCGACCTTACGTCCCGCCTTCAATGCGCTGCTTTCGGTGTTGGCGCTTTGGGCACATATCGTCACGGTGTGAGACTGAGCCCCTTTGTGACAATTGTGGACGCCCTTTTCGTGAGAAACATACGTGCACCCCACCACCTCGGTGCGTTAATTGTCCTGGCATTCATTCGCCTAGATCTTTCGACTGCCCCGTGTATCAGAAGGAGAAGAAGATTCAAAAACTCAAAACTTTGGATCGTCTCTTATTCTGAGGCCAGGAAGAAGTATGACCGCCTCCATCCCATGATGTTGACCACATCGCTCGCCTCAGTTGTGTCCACTCCTTCTACAGTATCCTCATCCTTATCCTGTTCCCCTCCACCTCCTCCCTCCATCCGGCGTCTATGCCTCCGCCTCCCAAATCCCTCCTTTCCAAATCCTCCTCCATCGCGACCCCTGCCCCCTCTGCGCCAGGGGCCACCCTTCCTCCTCTTCCTCCTCCCCCTCCTCCCCCTCCTCCCCCTCCGCCACCTGAGAAGCGATCCTCTTGTAAGGCGACCATCGGGGAAAGTTCCGGACCCCGGCTTCCAAGGTCCGGCGTTCCAAAACGGACCCCGCGCGTGAGGACCTTCTTCGAGTCCAGCCCACCATCCCCGTGCCTCATCGGACTTCCAAGAAGGCCTCCAAGAAGTAGTCTTTACCCCCCTCTCCTCCCCGGCGCGTTTCGTCTGACGCTCCATCCGCAAGTCGCTGCTCCCGGCCGTCCTCAGTTTCGCCGGGACGCTCTGCTGCCAGGCGCTCAGCTGGCCTCTCGTCGGGGAATGATGCTGCCCCTCCTATGCAACCCGGGAAAGCGGCCGCAGCTGGCGGTGACTCGATGGAACAGGATCCGCCTCCCGCCGGATGTAGCGTTGTTCCCTCGAAACCTGGCCCTCCACGGCCGTTGAGGTGACCCGCTCTTCACCCGTTTCGTTCCCCCTTTTTTTTCTGACTAGCGATGGCTTTGTTACATTGGAACATAAGAGGTATTCGATCTAATCGGGAGGAATTACAACTGCTCCTCCGCCTGCACTGTCCGCTCGTCCTTGGTCTCCAGGAAACCAAGTTGCGCCCAACTGACCGTATTGCCTTTACCCACAATACCTCGGAGCGGTCTGACCTCACCCCTGTGGATGGTATTCCAGCTCATGGCGAGGTCATGTTGCTCGTTTGGGACGATGTCTATTACCATCCCATCCAATTGACCACCCCACTCCAAGCAATAGCCGTCTGTATTACTCTTTCTGCATTTACTTTTTCGGTTTGTACCATCTACACTCCGTCATCCGCAGTTAGCCTGGCTGACATGATGCACCTGATTGTTCAGCTTCCTCCGCCGTTTTTATTGTTTGGCGACTTCAATGCCCATCATCCCCTTTGGGGCACTCCTGGATCCTGTCAAAGAGGCTCACTCTTGGCGGATGTCTTCAACCATCTCAATCTTGTCCGTCTCAATACTGGCGCCCCGACTTTCCTCTATGACTCAACTCATACCTACTCCCACTTGGACCTCTCGATCTGTTCTACCACTCTTGCCCGTCGGTTCGAGTGGTATGTCCTTTCTGACACCTATTCGACCGACCACTTCCCCTGTGTCGTTCGTCTCCTGCACCACACCCCATCCCCACGTCCTTCGAGCTGGAACATACCGAAAGCTGACTGGGGCTTTACTCCTCCCTGGTGACCTTTCCGGACCACGATTTTCTCAGTTGTGACGTTGAGGTCGAATACCTCACGGCTGTTATCATCAATGCTGCCGAACGTTCCATTCCTCATACTACCTCTTCACGTCGCGTTTCCGTCCCCTGGTGGAATGAGGCTTGTAGAGACGCTATCCGTGCTCGATGACGTGCTTTACGCACCTTTCGCCGCCATCCTACGTTGGCGAATTGTATTGGATACAAACGACTCCGAGCGCAATGCCGTAGTCATCAAAGACAGCAAAAAAGCTTGTTGGGCTTCTTTCACTAGCTCCTTTAACAGTTTTACTCCCTCTTCTGTCGTTTGGGGTGGCCTGCGCCGGCTGTGGGCCATTAGGGCCCACTCCTCGGTACCTGGCCTGACCTCAGGTAATGAGGTCCTTGTTGATCCTGTGGCTGTCTCCAACGCCTTCGGCCGCTTTTTCGCGGAGGTTTCAAGCTGCGCCCATTACCACCCTGCCTTCCTTCCCAGGAAAGAGGCAGAAGAGGCTCGGCGACCTTCCTTCCACTAGCTGAATCTGGAAACTTATAATGCCCCCTTTACTATGCGGGAACTCGAACGTGCGCTTGCACTGTCCCGGTCCTCTGCTCCGGGGCCAGATGCCATTCATGTTCAGATGCTGGCACAACTTTCTCCGGCGGGCAAAACCTTCCTTCTTCGTACCTACAATCGCGTCTGGACCGAAGGTCAGGTCCCCATGCGTTGGCGTGACGCCCTCGTTGTTCCTATACCCAAACCCGGGAAGGATAGACACTTTCCTTCTAGTTACCGCCCCCATTTCTCTTAAAAGCTGTGTCTGTAAGATGATGGAGCGCATGGTTAAAGCTAGGTTAGTTTGGATTCTTGAATCTCGAAGACTACTTACTAATGTCCAATGCGGCTTTCGTCGCCGCCGCTCTGCTGTTGACCACCTTGTGACCTTGTCGACATTCATCATGAACAACTTTTTGCGGAAGCGCCAAATGGTCGCCGTGTTCTTTGATTTGGAGAAGGCTTATGATACCTGTTGGAGAGGAGGTATCCTCCGCACTATGCACAGGTGGGGTCTACGCGGTCGCCTGCCTCTTTTTATTGATTCCTTTTTAACAGATCGAAAATAAAGCGTACGTGTGGGTTCCGTATTGTCCGACGTCTTCCTCCAGGAGAACGGAGTGCCTCAGGGCTCCGTCCTGAACGTAGCCCTTTTTGCCATCGCGATCAATCCAATTATGGATTGCATTCCACCTAATGTCTCAGGCTCACTCTTTGTCGATGACTTCGCGATCTACTGCAGTGCCCAGAGAACATGCCTCCTGGAGCACTGCCTTCAGCGTTGTCTAGACAGCCTATGCTCATGGAGCATGGCAAATGGCATCCGGTTCTCTCAAAAGAAGACGGTTTGTATCAACTTTTGGCGATATAAAGCGTTCCTTCCGCCATCCTTACATCTCGGTCCCGTTGTTCGCCCATTCGTGGAAACAACTAAGTTTCTAGGGCTCACATTGGACAGGAAACTATGTTGGTCGCCGCACGTCTCTTATTTGGCTGCCCGTTGTACACGTTCCCTTAATGTCCGCGGAGTTCTTAGTGGTTCATCTTGGGGAGCGGATCGCACTGTCCTGCTTCGCTTGTATCGGTCCATAGTCCGATTGAGGGTGGATTATGGGAGCTTCGTCTACTCATCTGCTCGGCCATCCCTCATACGTTGTCTCAACTCCATCCACCATCGAGGGTTACGTCTTGCGACCGGAGCATTCTACACTACTCCCGTCGAGAGTCTTTATGCTGAAGCTGCCGAATTACCATTGACCTACCGGCGCGACGTACTGCTGTGTCGGTATGCCTGCCGGCTGTTGCCAATGCTCGACGACCCCTCTTATCAGTCCTTCTTCGCCGATTCTCTCGACCGTCAGTACGGGTTGTATGTGTCTGCCCTGCTGCCCCCTGGAGTCCGCTTCAGTCGCCTGCTTCGACAATTGGATCTTGCCCTCCCTACCACCTTCAGAGAGGGCGAGAGCCTGACACCACCTTGGCTCCAGGCTCCGGTTCATATTTATCTCGACCTCAGCTCGCTCCCGAGGGAGGGTACTCCGGCTGCAGTGTATTGCTCATGGTTTGTCGAACTTCGTGCGCGACTTGCCAGTCACACCTTTATTTACACTGATGGCTGCAAAACTGACGATGGTGTCGGCTGTGCCTTTGTCGTCGGGGCCGCCACCTTTAAATACCGGCTCCTCGACCGATGTTCCAGCTTTACGGCCGAGCTTTTTGCTCTCCATCAGGCCGTTCAGAATGCCCGCCGCCACCGCCATTCATCGTATGTACTCTGCTCTGATTACCTTAGTGCTCTTCAGAGCCTTGGAGCTCCCTATCCGGTCCATCCCTTGGTGCAAAGGATCCAGCAGTCCCTCCATTCTTTCGCTGATGATGGCTCTCCTGTCAGCTTGCTGTGGGTTCCCGGCCATCTAGGAGTGCCTGGGAATGAGGTTGCTGATGCTGCAGCCAAGGCTGCAGTCCTCCTGCCTCGGCCAGCCTCCAATTGTGTCCCGTCATCTGACGTTAGTGGGGTTGTTTGTAAGAGACTTGGGTCGTTGTGGTGGGACACTTGGTCATCACTTCAAGGAAACAAGCTCTGGACAGTAAAACCATTCTCAACTGCTTGGGCAACCTCCTCCCGACCATCTCGTTGAGAAGAGGTCCTTCTGACCAGGTTGCAGATTTTGTATTGGCGGTTTAGCCACCGCTACCTGCTCTCCGGTGACCCAGCCCCGCAGTGCCCTTGTAGTCAAGCATTAACAGTGCGCCATATTTCATTCTCATGTCCCCGCTTCAGTCAATCTCGTGTTGTCCTGTCCCTGCCATCTACTTTACTGGATATTTTAGCTGATGACCCTCGAGCAGCTGCTCGTGTTCTTCGTTTTATAACTTTGACTGGCTTGTCCAAAGACATCTAACTCTTTTACTTACTTTATCTGCATCTTTGTCAGAACTTTCTGGTGTCCCCCCCTCCCCTTGAGTTTTACTAGATTCCATGTGCTCTAACAAATGTGACTGGGCGCTAATGACCTCAGTAGTTGAGCGCCCTTAAACCCCACAAAAAAAAAAGAATTGGGGTCATACACATAAGCCTTAAAGTGTGCTTTTGAACGATTAGAGACTGCTGGTGGCTGGCCACCAGCAAGAGATGATGTGCCACGCTTCATTGCGTGTCATCCAACCTGATGCCACCTACTCCGACCAAGGGCCCTTCCTTTGGGCGCCACCCACCCACAGCAAAGGCCACCTGGCAGGAAGGCCCTTGCCGCGAGTCCTGATGCCCCAGGGAGATGGGCATCTACTCCTTGGCATACGTGGGGAGTTAACAGCGCAGGCATCGGTAGAGCAATCCCTGTGTTGTTAGGGGGCTACAACCAACACGGTACATGGCTGCACCACCACAACGGACTGGATACCGTGCTAGATTTTAGGTGACATGTAGTCAATGGTCGCCGTCAGTCCAGAAGTTGGCACTGCACATGGCATGGCGGAAAGTGCACGCAGGAACGTATCCATGCCCAAGAGATCGAGAGCAGGCTGGACTGCAATGCAACGATGAATAACCTGGCGAAAGTTCACAACGCCAGATGGACACAATGCACCAAGTGAGGCGCCCTTCCTCAATCGGCTCGCTCTTCGGAAAAATTTTGTGATATGGGAGTCAAACCAGACGGGGGACCATCACATAAGAGGCGGCTAACAGGAGTCCCAAACGTTTCGGCCTTAAGACAGGTGGGAATACCGTGGGCCTATTCTAACCCCCGAATCCGCAGGGGGGACCTGCCAGTGGCCTGTCCATTCCACTGGAGGAGGAAGAGGAAAAATTGGAAGGCTCCATCTCGGTCCCAGGAACAACTAGCAATATACAAGTCTCTAGACAGAGCCCTGTGTGCCTAGGTAGATTTTATACAACTGAGGCGCAGCAGGTCCCTCAGAGGTTGCACGGCTGTGGAGATGGAACAGTCGTTAGCGGGCATCTCTTTGGCACACAGCCCACCTCAAGACTGAGGCGCTATTTATAGAGGTTTTCACCATCCTCACAATGTGCGAGGTCAAGCCAAGATCCCATTACCTGTGATACACCACATTCTACCATCGTGCTGTGAGATGAGATTAATCGAGCAGCACTAATCAAATAGTGCATGCAATCCACAGTTATGAGAATATGTGGACAGTGTAGGTGAAGCACAATTACTCTCCTAGCAAACAATATTATTTACATTGATACATATTTTGAGATTCTGTTAGGGTGTGTGGATGCAAGGATGCTGAGAACGTCAAAATGTGTAATTTACGTGATAGAAAATCTCGGATGGGGCAGCAATATGAAATAGGATAAATTACGACTCACCACATGGAAGAGATGTTGAGCATCAGCTAAGCACATTATAAGAACACAGGATTTTTTAAGCTACAGAACTTAATCTTCCATGAAATGATGAGAAAGAAAAACCATGCACACACACACGGAAGGTTAGTAAGGCCTAAACGTGGTGAACAGCTATCTCAGCTGATGTGGCTTTACACAAGAAATGTCATGGGGATGGAGGGCAGTATAAGGAAAGGGTGGCGTAGGATGCTGCAGTGCTGCCTATGGGAGGAAGCATATATATTGTTGTGACAGGACGGTTGGATGGGGAAGGGGGGAAGGGGGGAAGGGTTGGGGAGAATAGCAGAAAAGGTGAAAAAAACTGTACAGGTGCAAGGGTGGGGGGCGACAGAAGGCGTGCGTGGAGCTGAGGTGGGAGCAGGAGTTGGGATAGAAGCAGGTGTAGACGAGGCCCGCACAGTTACAGCGCAGACCACGAAGCAGTCTAAGTCTACCACATCAGGTCAGGCAGCCAACTCAAAATGGGCGGTCCAGCTGCCTCTCAGCCACATTCTAGCAGTGCCCATTCACAGTGACAAACTGCTCGTCAGAGGAGATGCTCACATAGAATGCGGTACAGTTTTTCTTGTTTTTGGGCGCAAAAACAACCGGGGTCATATGCGCACACGTCAGAACTATAGGACACGAAGACAGAGGTGTTAAAAAATGACTAAACGTTAATCCCAATCGACATTTTAAAAGTCAGTGAAAAACAGGGACGTGGAGAAAGAGCTACTAAACACACCATACAGAAACGGAGGTCCAAAACTAAAAATTAAATGCCCTTCACCATATTGCTTTCACGGACAGAAAGTAAATCGCGGTAGACAGCCCACGCGTCAATGCTAAAACGGTCGATAAATCAGACGGCAAGTGGGAACATAAATGGTTAAGAAATGGACTTTCAGCCGGGAGAAAGCGGACAGTTAAAATTTGGGCGCAGTGTAAAAGGTAGTGGGGGAGCGCCACTTATCAAATGACGATGGCTAAAAAGACAGCGCCCAATACGCAATCGAGTTAAAATGACTTCCTCCAGGCGGCAGAGCCGAGAGGAGGTCGCCCATGCCACTGGGAGAAGCTTAATAATCTTGAGCTTATTCCCTTCAGGAACGACCAATGGCGATGCCGAAGGGACGCTACCTCCTGATGGACAGCAACACGGTGATCACTGGAGGGAATATTGAAACTAGTGGGCTGAGGTAAGAGGACTGCAGCCTTTGCAGCAGCGTCAGCAGCCTCGTTTCCTGGCAGACCGACATGACCAGGAATCCACAAAATTCACAGTGGCTCCAACACGAGTGATAAAGTTGCACTAAGGGATTGGCGGTGAAAAACGCACAGAGACTTTGAAGGGCGCCTAGTGTGTGTGAGCACGACAATTTAATAGTCTGTGACGCCAGATGTGCTCTGTGGCCTGATACAAGGTGAAGAGCTCGGCTGTAAATACTGAGCAGTGTGTCGGAAACCGACAACTAAAGACGTGAGTGCCAATGACGAAGGCACATCTGACCCTAGAGTCAGAGCCATCAGTGTACACAAATGTACTACTGCGAAATTCCGTGCGAAACTAACGAAACTGAAGGCGACAGAGTAAGGCTGGAGTAGTGTCTTTACGAAGTCAGTGAAGGCCAAGGTTAACAAGGGCCACTTCACGAAGCGAAATTGGCGAAGCATTCACACCCACTGGGGAAGTTGCAGGTAGTTTGAAATTAAGCTGCCGAAGCAAGCGCCGGAAACGGACTCCAGGAGGTAACAGAGAAGAGGGATGTGCCCCGTACTGGCGATCGAATTAAATATCGAACGAGGAGCCATAGGATGGGTGGCCACGCGTGGCAGACAAACAACGTGCCTGAGGAGAAAGTCGTGACGGTAGGACGGTGGTAGTTCAGCAGCTTCAGCATACAGGCTCTCACTTGGGGTAGCGTAAAAGGCGCCAGTGGGCAAATGGATAACATGATGGCGGATGTGTTGAGATGGCGTAAGAGGCTAGACGTGCAGATGCATAAACAAAGCACCTACAGTCGAGTTTCGGATGGAAAATGGATCGGTACAAACGGAGGTTCGATCAGCATGCCAGGAGGTACCATTGAGGACACACAGGACATAGAGGAACCACGTAACACGGGCTGCCAAGTAAGACACATGAGAGGACCAAGAGTTTCCTAGCGAGCATGAGCATCGTGAATTTCGTAGTTTCAACGAACGGAAGGGCAACATGCCCAAGATGTAAAGATGGTAGGAGAAACCACTTGAGCAGCCAGAAATTCATACCGACGGGTTTGTCAGTGGAAAAACGAAAACCATTGTAGGTACTCCAGGAGTACAGACGATCGAGACATCGTCGATGACGTCGCTCAGTAACAGGTCCGTGAGAACTGGAATAGAAGGCAAAGAGGGAGCCGAAGATGTCCAGTGGGCGACAGGCCATTATAGGGTAAATGGCGATAGCTAATAGGCTGGGGCCCTATGGTAGCCGAGCACGAACCCGCCAAAAAGTGGCGAGCCCCACTGGGGGGTGCGGCTCAATGGTTGGAGCCGAGTCAGTAGACTGTGTGGTCACGTTCACAGGTGGTCCTGCTTCTGACACTGCAGGAGATATCCACGATGAGACAAAAATAGGTGACAGTGGTAGGACACACGGGACAGGTCTCACATCTATGTTCTACTGATACGTGATGTGCAGCAAGGAGTAGGGAGTTGTGTTCAAATTGGGAAGGATGCCGATACTGCTTAGGTCGGGTATAAAGTGGAATGCTGCTGTTGAAGACGTGGTAAATATTTCACATTTTCAGGCACAATGAGAAGTAGTCGAAACTTCAGCATAATACATCATCATGTTGCTTCCATCTCATGTGGTACATAGTTGTGAGGGGGACACTCCTCTGTGGCTGGACATTGTGCACTGGGAAATGGCAGATGGCTTGAGAGAAGGGGTGGGAGATACATTTCTGCACGATGTGAGGAGGATGACTTCGATCTGTTAAGGCCTCAGGAAGGCCATTGGCACATTCACAAAAGAGTCGCTGGTCTGCAAGGTGGTTCAACCGCCGGTCAGTAGGCTGTACAGAAGCGACTTCAGTGCCGAACAGGTGACCGCTGTCAAATCTGAGGTACAGTAAACTGTGTGTTCAGTGCATTTGTCATCTGGATATTTCCAATCATGCAGCAAAATAAGCAAGAAACAGTCTACACTGATCCTCAGCTAGCTGCTGAGAAATTCACTGACGTAACATACAATGATCAGTTTAAAAAATGTGGTTCTCTACTCATTTCTTCAAATTTGAAGGATCACGAAATTTAATACGGTCTTTACAGCAGTTTGATTTTTGTCAGGCCATCAAACAGTCATCAGGCCGTGAGTGTCCGTTTGTTCTGGGCACAGTGGAGTTGAAATTAAAAGTTTAAGTTAACATGAGAACTTTACTGCTAGTGAATACAGTAGTTTAATGGGTAGCTTTAGTACCGTGGAAATTAATGTGTCCATATAGAGGCTAGAGTCTAAACTACTATCCAGTGTTGAATAGTATTCCAGTTCTTTATAAGTCCAAGGAAACTTCAGGGGCTGAAATAGGTTGGTGTGTATGTGAGGAACATTAACCAGTATACTGGAAGCTAGCAGATCAGGTGCCATTTTATGGTTTCTGTTGGACAATTACCTGGAATCAGCATATGTTACGATGAGAAGTAGAGTTTCCATACAGAACAATCTTACCAAACAGCGGTTGCCAGTTCAGTTTTGTGTACTGGACGTAGAATTGCTTTACGTTCATGGATATGGCTCAAATGTCTAATATTGTTCTGCCACCTGGAGATATCATGGGAAATGCAGAACTTAGAAATCCACCTCCAGCTTCCCAAGGGCTGAAGTTTTTTTGTGCAACGGCAACCTTTTGGCATATCCAGGAGGCACACTAAAGTCTGCTGTCCCTGACTTGCACCTGAGTGCAGACACATCCCACGCAGAGCTGCTCGAGTTCACTCAGGCAGACACCCTTCGATGTCCACTAGAGCGCCCTAGTAAAAAGCAGTTAGAGCTCCCACCGACTGTCCTGCACAGGGATGCACTGCTACATAAGCAGCGGCAATTGAGGCAATGACTTCCAGTATCTGTTGAGGACAAGTCACTGCTTTCTGCGACTGATGCCGAATCCAGTATTCTCAACGCTGCTGCAAATGAGGTGATTCGATTCCAATACTTAAATCTAATAAATCTCTCTTCGTAATGCTATTTGATTAGTGCACAGAGGAACAACGAGCCCTAAACTCTGTACTTCACATTTTCCCATCCCCAACTGTGTGTCAACACAGGTCCTTATAATATTGTGTTAACAGGTATATGCAGATTTTATCTTAACTGTTAATTTTCTTAGCAATCCCTGTTTGCCAAGAATGTGACAATTGACTGAAATTTTTGGATTTCACTATTTGTCATAATGAAGCATTAATTTGAATGGCGCTCAGTATCACTGTGCAACAGCATTTCTTCGTACTGGACAAAGCTTCCTCATCCGTGGACATGGCAGCAATAGGGTACATGAAAGGAGCCCCCACGAAGATTGAAATGATTTCCGACCAAGATAAGACTTCCAATCGGGCGTACCCTGGACGTCATGTTTCTCTGGCGGCTGATCGTTTCACACCAGAATCATCATCTTGGTCCTTTTCAGGACCACAGTTGACCATCATATCGATGAATATAGAAGGTATATCACCACCAAAAGAAGAACTGTTCCAAGAGCTGTGCAGACAAACCAAGTGCGATGTACTCTGCATAAAGGAGACCCACAGAAGCTGTGAAATGCGCAGACCAATAATCAACGGAATGCGACTGGCTACGGGAAGACCCCACCCAAAATACGGAAGTGCTATATTTGTCCAACCAGGTACACAGATAATATCATCGGCCTTTACTGAAGCAAATGATTACACAGAATACGCGAAGGAACTTGCCCCCCCCCCCCCCCTTCTTGCAGCGGTGTACCGTAGGTCTCTAGAAGAGTGTAGCGTTCCAAAGGATTGGAAAAGGGCACAGGTCACCCCAGTTTTCAAGAAGGGACGTCGAACAGATGTGAAGAACTATAGATCTATATCTCTAACGTCGATCAGTTGTAGAATTTTGGAACACGTATTATGTTCGAGTATAATGACTTTTATGGAGACTAGAAATCTACTCTGTAGGAATCAGCATGGGTTTCGAAAAAGACGGTCGTATGAATCCCAGGTCGCGCTATTCGTCCACGAGACTCAGAGGGCCATAGACACGGATTCCCAGGTAGATGCCGTGTTGCTTGACTTCGGCAAGGCGTTCGATACAGTTCCCCACAGTCGTTTAATGAACAGAGTAGGAGTATAGGACTATCAGACGAATTGTGTGATTGGATTGAAGAGTTCCTAGATAACAGAACGCAGCATGTCATTCTCATTGGAGAGGAGTCTTCCAAAGTAAGAGTGATTTCAGGTGTGCCGCAGGGGAGTGTGATAGGACCGATGCTATTCACAACATACACAAATGACCTCGTGGATGACATCGGAAGTTCGCTGAGGCTTTTTGCAGATGATGCTGTGGTGTATCGAGAGGTTGTAACAATGGAAAATTGTACTGAAATGCAGGAGGATCTGCAGCGAATTGACGCATGGTGCAGGGAATGGCAATTGAATCTCAATGTAGACAAGTGTAATGTGCTGCGAATACATAGGATAGTTCCCTAATCATTTAGCTACAAAATAGCATGTCAGCAACTGGAAGCAGTTAATTCCATAAATTATCTGGGAGTACGCATTAGGAGTGATTTAAAATGGAATGATCATATAAAGTTGATCGTCGGTAAAGCGGATGCCAGACTGAGATTCATTGGAAGAATCCTAAGGAAATGCAATCCGAAAACAAAGGAAGTAGGGGTTACAGTACGCTTGTTCGTCCACTGGTTGAATACTGCTCAGCAGTGTGGAATCCGCACCAGATAGGATTGATAGAAGAGATAGAGAAGATCTAACGGAGAGCAGCGCGCTTCGTTACAGGATCATTTAGTAATCGCGAAAGCGTTACGGAGATGATAAACTCCAGTGGAAGACTCTGCAGGAGAGACGCTCAGTAGCTCAGTACGGGCTTTTGTTAAAGTTTCGAGAACATACCTTCACCGAAGAGTCAAGCAGTATATTGCTCCCTCCTACATATATCTCGCGAAGAGACCATGAGGATAAAATCAGAGAGATTAGAGCCCACACAGAAGCATACCGACAATCCTCCTTTCCACGAACAATACGAGACTGGAATAGAAGGGAGAACCGATAGAGGTACTCAGGGTACCCTCCGCCACACACCGTCAGGTGGCTTGCGTGGTATGGATGTAGATGTAGACATTGAAATCTTAACATTGATTTTGAGATCAACGTCCGGTGGTTTGTATACAGATGCGACTGTACAGCCTTTGATTTTCAATCTACCTGATGGCTTTTATAGTCAACACACGCAAATAGTGACTGGTGAGTCAGCTGTCACAGCACCACGTGGGGCTATGAGCATGATGATGAGAATGGTACAGCATTACAAGAACGGACGGAAGGCAACCATCTGAGCCTTATACATGACCCTAAGCAACCTGCATTTTTCATCAGTGGCAGATGGAAAAGTGGATACAACCCCGATCTGATATTTTGCAGCGAGAACATCTCACAACAGTGCATAAAAACTGTCTGCAACCCTATTCCAAATACACAGCACAGACCGATCGTGTGCGAAATCTACACAGCAGTTACACCACAGACAGTTCGGATCAGAAGGAGGTTTTACTTCAGGAAAGCCAACTGACCGAAGTTTACAGAAACGCTGGACGCTGCAGTTCCCAGTATTGAACCTTCACCTGACTCATATGACACTTCCATGAGGGCTGTAAAGAGGTGCTCCAGAATTGCAATTCCTCGGGGTTGTCAAACATCATACATTCCTGGTCTAACTTCTGAACTCAGTGCTCAATTTACAGAGTACAAGATACTATTCGAAGAAGATCCATTCGACGAGACAACGCTATCAGCTGGGAATAAACTTATTGCATCTCTGAAAGAATCCAAGAGGAATTATTGGGTTAAAACGATGGAAGAACTTGATCTAATCAGAAACAGTCATAAAGCGTCGAGATTGAGACGCCTCAATAATGACCAACCAGGTCCACAGCACACTGCAGCATTACTGCAGATCAGATAGCACACCAACTGATCATGAATGGGAAAGGAATCTATAGAATCAAAGTTACGAAAGTACAGCAAGAGGCCCAAGAACAAACGAGGGATCTGACTCTCTCTCATTCTAGATATCTGATTTAAACAAAGCTATTAAGAAGAGCAAAACAAGTAAAGCAGCTGGTCTAGATGACATCCGTATGGAGCAACACAAGAATTTCGGCCCAGAAACAAGAAAGTGGATCCTGCAGCTTTTCAACAACCGCATGAACCAGTGCCAAATACCAAAGAGCTGGCGAAAGAGCAGGGTGATAGCTCTTCTGAAACCTGGAAAGGAAGCAAATCGTCCCAAGAATTTCAGACCACTTAGCCTTTAGAGCCACCTTTATAAACTGTTTGAACGTATGATTCTGAATAGAATCCTGCCAGTAATAGACCCTCTTCTCATACCCGAAAAAGGAGGATTCCGACCAAACAGAAGCTGCACAGGGCAACTTTTGAATCTGACTCAGTTTATAGGGAATGGCTTTGAAACCCGTCAAGTAACTGATGTGGTCTTCGTGGATCTCACAGCAGCGTACGATACTGTCCATCATCGGTTACTCCATGCAAAATTATACAATATGATCAAGAACGCCCACCTCGTTAGACTACTCAGCACCCTCCTCCAAAACCGTAGGTTTTTTGTTGAATTTCAAGGACAACACAGTCGCTGGAGAGCGCAGAAAAATGGTCTACCTCAGGGAAGCGTCTTGGCTCTACTTCTCTTCAACATTTATACCAACGACCAGCCATTGACCCCAGGCACAAAGAGATTCTTATATGCAGATGACCTAGTCCTTGCTACACGGAGCTCATGTTTTGAAAGAGTAGAAAGAAACCTGACAACAGCACTTAGAACATTGTGAAACTATTACAATCGGAACCAACTCAGACCAATCCCTTCGAAGACACAAGTGTGTGCCTTTCATTTAAGGAACAGGGAAGCTAATCGTGAGCTACATATTGCATGGTCAGGCATCCAACTACATCATCATCATCATCATGTACCTAAATACTTGGGAGTCTCGATAGATCTCTGACATTCAAAACTCACTGCAAGAACACTAAAATTAAAATCTCCGTTCGAAACAACCTAATTCGCAAACTAGCGGGGACACAGTGGGAATCACATCCACAAACTATTCGCTGTTCTGCAATGGCAATGTGCTGTTCTACTGCTGAATATGCTTCTCCAGTCTGGTGCAGGTCATCTCATGCCAGACAAGTAGACATTGCTCTCAACGAAACCTGCAGGTTGAACACAGGTTGCTTAAGACCTACCTAAACTGATATGCTCTACTGCCTGGCTGGAATAGCGCCACCATGGGTACACAGAAC
Organism: Schistocerca americana; assembly: GCF_021461395.2. NCBI lineage: Eukaryota > Metazoa > Arthropoda > Insecta > Orthoptera > Acrididae > Schistocerca > Schistocerca americana. Next base: position 68,278,335 of record NC_060121.1, read on the forward strand.
AGTGGTTGCTAACAAGGAGAGACTGAAAGTGGAACAGGACAGTGCCCATCCACTGCACGGACATAATCCACCACAGCAACGGCTGAGATCGCGAAAGAGCTTCCTGAGAACATCCGAGAAGCTCACCATTTCACCAGAGAAGGCAAGGCTGGAGTTATGGAAGAAGTCGACGCCTCACCTGCGGACGCCAGAAGCTGAAGAACTACCACCTGGACACAACGAGAGCTGGCTGGTGTGGAAATCTTCAAACAGATTGGATCGTCCAACTCCTGATCGTAGAGACAACCTGAAGAGATGGGGCGTCATAATAGAAGATACGTCTTGTGATTGTGGACAAGGGCAAACCACAAGCCACATGCTCCAGGGCCTTTTGTGCCCTACACCCTGCACGAAGATAGATCTCCTGCAAGCCACTCCAAGCGCCTTGGAGGTTGCAAAGTACTGGGCACATGTAATATAAATACAGCGTTTGATGTGTTTTGCTGCTATTTTATTCTCGAGTCAGAAACACACAAATTTACAGTAGCCATAGTTAGCTGCCAGGGGCAGAAGTGTAAAAGCTTTGGTTGAATGACGAAATGTAGGGAGAAAAGGCGGTGGTAGTAATTATTCCATCGTAGGTAAGTCTCAGAGCTCTCTACGTGGAACTACCACAACACTGATCTGCATTAAAGTGAGCACAAATTCAGTATTGTTATTGTGCAGGTGTTAGTTTGCAGCCAAGTCAAGACTTCAGACAAGTAAACAACAGAATGAAAATGGAATGAAAAATGGACGGAGCGAGTTCTGTTATAATGTTGTTACATAAATTCTTCAAAGGAAGGAACTTAATGATAAGTACTGACCTATATAGGAAAAACTTTCCAAGATAGGGTTTGACAGTACGAAAGTCTAGCATACATTTTTTGCCATTGTACATTCAGAGAAAAGTATTTATGAGATACGCTGAAGCTTTTTCCTAGAACAAAAACGTAATAAAATCAATATGAAGAACGAAAGAAAAACTAAACAAGTATTCAACTTGCGCCATTTATACAGACACATATTTCTGTTATAGTCTCATTTTTTGAGAGAATGGTAGAGTAACACTGCTATGCGATAGTACAGATTCTACTGTGTTTCTACAGTAGATCGGTTTCCCACTTGCATATTCTGTAATTGCAAGTCTGCCCATGCAGTGGAATTAACATGCAGGCAGTTTTCACAAAACATAAAGCATCTCACAGCCTTAACCATAAAGTTAGTAACAGTACATTACTCAATTTTAAGGAAACAGTACCTGAAGATATTTGTTCCAAAACAGCGAAATTGCGACGTCAAGGAGTGTAAAGGGCAGATCAAGAATGTTTGGTTGTTTCGTTGGTTGATTGGGGATGGGCGGGGGTGGCAGGAGGGGACCAAAAAGCAACGCCTCAGTCCTGTGATCTAAGGTGGCACAAACAGAGAGAGGGACAACACGAAGGACAGTCAGTCATTCAGGGGGAAGGTAAAATGGGCAAAGAAAGAGGTGAAAGGTACGAAAGGGCAGCCGGGAGAGGAAAGATCAGGATGGGGTGGGCGCAAACAGAGAGAGCAGGACCATCACAGATACGCAATGCGCTTTGGAGCATCAGCTCCACCTCTCACACCATATCATACACCACACCACACCACACCATACAATTCCATACAGAATACCGTAGCATGCGCAATACCATGATCGTGACATAATGTGGGCAACACCACGAGAAGAAGATCAAAAAGGGGGAATCAAAATGGCAGAGAAACCAGGCAAAATGTTGGGGGAAAAAAAGGGGAGAAGAACCCGGCCACGGCGGAGGCAAGGCCAAGGGCTCCATAAGCAAAGTGAACGCTAACTAATGGCCTCCAGTTCAAGACGAATATTCGAAGATTTAGACACCGGAAGACACACCATTTTCGCGAAGAGAACCGAGGACAGATGTTATCATCTGAGGATCATCTGCTAACACGCAGGACAAGGAAGATTGGAGGGGATATGTAGTGAGAAGGGCCTAAACGCAGGGGCAATCCAGAAAAATATGGATGACTGTGGTGGAGGGGGAGGGGCGCAACTACAAGGTGAGGGGGATTGGGCGCGGCGCTCACTGCTGGGTAAAAAACTGCTGGTCAACCTTGTATGGCCAATACGAAATGGCAGAGGGTGGAAGACGCCCAATGGGAGAGTTGAAGGAGAGAATGCCATGTGGAGCTACCCCAGGGAAAAAAGGGGGAGAGGTATCAACGTCATAGGTACTAGGAGGGAGTTATTCCCCAAATTGTTCATCTCACACTACAGAGAGAAAATTTATAAGTGGAGGTCAAACTCCAAAGAAGGACCAGAAACACTAAACAAGGAAGGATCAAAAAGAAAAAGCAGTGGCAACAAAACTGGAAGGAATACAGAAAACCAGATGGCTGGCCAGGTCAACATACTGTAGGTACAAAAACCAAGAGGGGAAAGTGGGGGCAGAGGGGAAGGAGTTAAGACAGGGAGGAAACGAGGATAATGGGTACGGAAATGCAGAGTGGTAAGGAAAAAACGGTTGGAATAACTCTGGGTCCTGTATAAGCCATGCGTGAGCTCATGATAGAACCCTGAGCCTCAGGGAGGGGGGAGACCAAAATTTGAAAACGTGTTTAATAAACAAGAACTACGTACACACATCAAACAAAGATTTGCATCACCTTTGTTCCCAGAGTTCTAGAGCATGTACGGAAAATTCGAAGAGAGATCAATATGAACATCATTTCCCCCCTCCCCTTTTTTATTGCTCATGAAAACTAAACATAACATGTTGTACCACCATACAGCGAAACCTTCAGCGGTGGTAGTTCAGACTGCTGTACACACTGGTACCTCTAGTACATAGTAGCACGTCCTATTGCACTGATTCATTCCTGCATTCGTCGTGGCATACTATCCCTAAGTTCGTCAGAGCACTGTTGGTCCAAATTGTCCCATTCCTCAATGGCGATTTGTCGTAAATCCCTCAGAGTGGTTGGTGGGTCACGTCGTCCATAAACAGCCCTTTTTAATTTATCCCAGCCACGTTAGAGAGAGTCTATTTCTGGATAACATGCGGCCACTCTGGTCGAGCGATGTCGTTATCCTGAAGGAAGTCATTCACAAGACGTGCATGATGGGGGGCGCGAATTGTCTTCCATGAGGACGAACGCCTTGGCAGTATGCTGCAGATATGGTTGCACTATCGGTCAGTGGATGGCATTCACGTTTCGTACTGCCATTACAGTGCCTTCCATGACCACCAGCGGCGTACGTTGGCCCCACATAACGCCACCCCAAAACAGCAGGGAGCCTCCACCTCGCTGCACTCCCTTGACAGTGCGTCTAAGGCGTTCAGCATGACCGGGTTGCCTCCAAACACGTCTCCGACGATTGTCTCTAAGGCATATGGGAAATTTGTCAGTGAAGAGAACGTGATGCCAATCCTGAGCAGTACAATCTGCATGTTGTTGGGCCCATCTGTACCGCACTGCATGGTGTCGTAGTTGCATAGGTGGACCTAGCCATGGACTTAGGCTGCATGATGCGCAATATCACTCCCAATTGGGCACAGTTTGAGTCGTAACGCGATGTCCTGTGGCTGCACAAAAGGCGTTATTCAACATGGCGTTGCTGTCAGGGTTCCTCCAAGCCATAATCCGTAGGTAGCGGTCATCCTCTGCCCTTGGGCGGCCTGATCGAGGCATGACATCGACAGTTCCTGTCTATCTCCTCCATGTTCAAACAACATTGCTTTGGTTCATTCTGAGACGCCTGGACACTTCCCTTGTTGAGAGCCCTTGCTGGCACAAAGTAACAATGTGGAAGCGACCAAACCGCGGTATTGACTGTCTAAGCAAGGTTGACCTACAGACAACACGAGCATGTACCGCCTTCCTGGTGGAATGACTAGAACTGATCGGCTGTCGGACCCCGTCTGTGTAATAGTCGTTGCTCATGCATGGTTGTTTACGTGTTTGGGTGGGTTTATTGATCTCTCTGAACAGTCAGACTGCCTGTAATACAACATCCACAGTCAACATCAATTTTCAGGAGTTCTGGGAACTGCGGTGATGCAGAACTTTATGTGCGTACATCGACAATGAGATAAAGTATTAACAACCTAGAAAAACATTCAAGTGTGTTTGCTTTTATAAGTATTGTAGATAACAGACCATACATAAGACACCGAAAATAACTAACATTTGTGTGTCCTACCATTACGTTTTTGATTTTTCAACGTAATTTATCGACAAAGAAGGTCAAGTGAAAAAATGTGAGACAATTTACACTTTTGAGCAATATGATACGATTTCCTAGCAATTATGAAGAAAACACACGGAAGTACATTTTCCACGAAATTAACCACGTAAAAGAAATACGCTCACTAAAAACTTAATACACAGTAATGATGTTCCACAAATGCGAGAGATGCCATGCACTACTTTGAATATTGTGATATACAGATTCATTTTCCAAAACCGTTGGAAATTCTACACGGTGAGGTAAATGTAACCAATTTCCAATGTAAAATTGCATTTTCAGTTAGTTTCATTGAGCAATATCAACGCTGCATATTTTAGTTGTTAATATGTCAATGTCACCCCCCCCCCCCCCCCCCCCATCCCCCAGTAATGACTGAATAATGTACAAAAACACTTACCTCCTCTGCTAACTCCAAGGGCAACATCGTTAGCCTTCTGGACGGTTTGTGTGTAGGGAACTGTAAGAAATGAATGAGCACACATTATTGCGTTGTACAATGTAATTTACTAGTAATGTCAGAATTGTAATTTGTTATATATGCCTTAATACGAAAAAATTTCAAACAGTTTGGAAATGAAGTCCTGTTTTATTAGCACCAGGGATATTCTTAGTGTTGTGGTTAATTATGTTTCTAAGTCTGTTTCTTTGCAGGATTTCACAGGCAAAGCGCGCTCTTACAAAGTGAAGAAAGTGAAATATCACAGAATCCCCCGTATGAACTAAACCCTAGCTGCTCAGTCCTCAAAATGTTAATATGCATTTCCTTTCAGTGCTCATCTTAATACCGGAGGAAAACTCGTTTCAAAACAAAAACCACCATAAAATATAACTTCAGTGGCAAAATGAGGTGGAACTTTTGTTACAATTAACGAACTATTTACTGATATGTAAAAATTATTCTACAGTACACAGGAATCTGGTTCCTTGAGTCAACATCATTTAATTGAAAAAAATGTTATGCACTAGTTATATGCACTAATGATACTGAAATTTCTATCCCAGTAAGTGTCACATGCGAGTGAAATAAGCTTTGTCTGGGGACAGGATAGCAGCGTATGTTCTAGATTTAGAGGGACAGGCATCACCAGAGAACAGGATTTAAGAGGACGAGATTTAAAGGGCAACAGTATAGCAATGTATGTTTCAGCGAAGATAATCTTACCACTTATTGAACATCCAGCGTCAAATTACCCACTTCGCCAATTTATATTCAAGATCACTCCTTCTCCCAGGAAACCACTGGGATTTCATCAAGGTCATCCATGGGAACTAACCCCACTCCTTAGGCAATTGTGCGAGTTATATTCGAGATCGTGACGTAACTCTAAGGTTATTTGATGTACTCTTAAAACTCGCATATTATCACTCCACCTCTCTCAGCCAATTGGAGCACAATAAAATAGTACGAAACCAAGGTGGACCAATAAGATTCGAGCTCACCTTCGTCCCCCCTTATTATAACCCTTCATAACTAAGTCGACTATGTAGGCTTTTCCATTCGAGGTCTTAGCATTACTGGGAAAAAACTCATGTTTGCTGTAACTAGTAATCATCCAGCTGCAGGATTTGGATGTAACTATTATAGACCCTCCAACAAACTAACCAACAGATTATGAACAATTTTGTTTCTGTAATACATTTTTTACTGTCTTTTGCTTATTAATATTTTTCATTTTTATTTACAACGGTATGTATTTGATGTACACACAATGCGTCTATTTACTATATTATGTGATCAAAAGCATCCGGCCAACCCCAGAAACGTATTTTTTCATATTAGGTGCGTTGTGCTGCAACCTACTGCCAGGTACGCCATATCACCTACCTCACTAGTCATTAAACATGGTGAGAGAGCAGAATGGGGCGCTCCGCGGAACTCACGGACTTCAAACATGGCCAGGTGATTGGGTGCCACGTGTGTACGCGAGATTTCCAGACTCAAGCATCCCTAGGTCCACTGTTTACGATGTGATAGTGAAGTGGAAATGGGAAGGGACACGTACAGCACAAAAGCGCACAGGCCGACCTCGTCTGACTGACAGACACCACAAACAATTGAAGCTAGTCGTAATGTGTAACAGGCAGACATCTGTCCAGACCATCACACCAGAATTTCAAACTGCATCAGGATCCACTGCAAGTACTATGACAGTCAGGTGGGAGTTGAGAAAACTTGGATTTCATGGTTGAGCTGCTGCTCATAAGCCACACATCACGCCGGTAAATGCCAAACGACACCTCACTTGGTGTAAAGAGAGTAAACATTGGACGATTGAACAGTGGGAAAACGTTGTGATGAATGATGACTCACAGTACATAATGTGGTGATCCGATGGCAGGGTGTAGGTGTGGCGAATGCTCAGCGAACGTCATCTTCCAGTGTGTTTAGTGTCAACTGTAAAATTCGAAGGCTTTATTGTTATGGTGTGGTCGTGTTTTTCACGCAGTGGGCGTGCACCCCCTTGTTTCTCGTACCACTATCACTGGACAGGGCTACATTGGTGTTTTAAGCACCTTGTTGCTTCCCACTGTTTAAGAGCAGTTTGGGGATGGTGAGTGCGTATTTCAACACGATCGAGCACTTGTTCCTAATCCATGGCCTGTGGCAGAGTGGTTACACGACAATAACGTCTCTGTAATGGACTGTTCTGCAGAGTCCTGACCCGAATCCTATAGAAACCTTTGGGATATTTTGGAACGCCGACTTCGTGCCCGGCCTCACTGACCGACATCGATGCCTCTCCTCAGTGCAGCACTCCATGAATAACAGGCTGCCATTTCCCAAGAAACCACCAGGCTAAGGTGGGCCAACACCATATTAAATTCCAGCATTGCCAGTCGAGGGCGCAGAGAACTTCTAAGTACTTTCAACCAGATGCATGAATAACAAATCACACTATGTGATCAAAAGTATCCAAGTTTATACACTCCTGGAAATGGAAAAAAGAGCACATTGACACCGGTGTGTCAGACCCACCACACTTGCTCCGGACACTGCGAGAGGGCTGTACAAGCAATGATCACACGCACGGCACAGCGGACACACCAGGAACCGCAGTGTTGGCCGTCGAATGGCGCTAGCTGCGCAGCATTTGTGCACCGCCGCCGCCAGTGTCAGCCAGTTTGCCGTGGCATACGGAGCTCCATCGCAGTCTTTAACACTGGTAGCATGCCGCGAAAGCGTGGACGTGAACCGTATGTGCAGTTGACGGACTTTGGGCGAGGGCGTATAGTGGGCATGCGGGAGGCCGGGTGGACGTACCGCCGAATTGCTCAACACGTGGGGCGTGAGGTCTCCACAGTACATCGATGTTGTCGCCAGTGGTCGGCGGAAGGTGCACGTGCCCGTCGACCTGGGACCGGACCGCAGCGACGCACGGATGCACGCCAAGACCATAGGATACTACGCAGTGCCGTAGGGGACGGCACCGCCACTTCCCAGCAAATTAGGGACACTGTTGCTCCTGGGGTATCGGCGAGGACCATTCGCAACCGTCTCCATGAAGCTGGGCTACGGTCCCGCACACCGTTAGGCCGTATTCCGCTCACGCCCCAACATCGTGCAGCCCGCCTCCAGTGGTGTCGCGACAGGCGTGAATGGAGGGACGAATGGAGACGTGTCGTCTTCAGCGATGAGAGTCGCTTCTGCCTTGGTGCCAATGATGGTCGTATGCGTGTTTGGCGCCGTGCAGGTGAGCGCCACAATCAGGACGGCATACGACTGAGGCACACAGGGCTAACACACGCTATCATGGTGTGGGGAGCGATCTCCTACACTGGCCGTACACCACTGGTGATCGTCGAGGGGACACTGAATAGTGCACGGTACATCCAAACTGTCATCGAACCCATCGTTCTACCATTCCTAGACCGGCAAGGGAACTTGCTGTTCCAACAGGACAATGCACGTCTGTATGTATCCCGTGCCACCCAACGTGCTCTAGAAGGTGTAAGTCAACTACCCTGGCCAGCAAGATCTCCGGATCTGTCCCCCATTGAGCATGTTTGGGACTGGATGAAGCGTCGTCTCACGCGGTCTGCACGTCCAACACGAACGCTGGTCCAACTGAGGCGCCAGGTGGAAATGGCATGGCAAGCCGTTCCACAGGACTACATCCAGCATCTCTACGATCGTCTCCATGGGAGAATAGCAGCCTGCATTGCTGCGAAAGGTGGATATACACTGTACTAGTGCCGACATTGTGCATGCTCTGTTGCCTGTGTCTATGTGCCTGTGGTTCTGTCAGTGTGATCATGTGATGTATCTGACCCCAGGAATGTGTCAATAAAGTTTCCCCTTCCTGGGACAATGAATTCACGGTGTTCTTATTTCAATTTCCAGGTGTGTATTTACGCACACACATACACACGCGCGCGCGCTCGCGCGCGCGCGCGCACAGTGTGTCTCATCCCATTATTACACACACTCATCCCCCACTTTCAACTAAATTAATTTTTTGTTATGGTTTCAGGGCGCAAAACTGCTACGGTCATTAGCGCCCGGTCTGTGACTTAGGAAAAGGTAAAAAACGAAACTGGAAACCGGCAGCAATGGGGGCAAAACTAAAAGAGGGAAAACTAAAAATAGAAGGATAGCTTAAAAAACACTGCAAAAGGGGGTTGTTTGTCCCCAAAAACAACTTCAAATGACTGACGTCGAGGACGCGATCGGCTGAGCGCGTGTCATCTGCTAAAATGGAAGATATATCACGCGACAGCTGTAGACGGGCTCGTAACGGAGTAAAATAGGGGCACTCAAGGAAAAGGTGTCTGTCGCCACTGCTCTCAGCTGTGGACTGTAAGAGTGGGGGAGGATCGCCGCTTAAAAGATGTCAATGGCTAAAAAGACAGTGCCCTATCCGGAGTCTAGTTAAAATTACCTCTTCTCGACGATGCGTTCGGGAGGAAGAGGTCCAAGCACAAGGAAGAGCTTTCACGTACCGCAATTTCTTATTGGGAAGTGTCGACCAATGCGCGTGCCATAAAAGAGCAGCATGACGAGAGATAAAACATTCCGTAGATCGGCGTAGGGAATCATGCGAATAGCTGGTTGAAGAAGAGAGACTGCAGCCTTGGCCGCTATATCGGCCGCCTCATTTCCATAGATACCAACATGTCCTGGGATCCAGAGGAACACCACAGAGACGCCCCCCCCCCCCCCCCCCGAAGTGGAGCAAGTGGAGGCAGTCCTGAATCCGGTGGAGCAGAGGGTGGAAAGGGTTGAGTGCTGAGAGAATCGGAGCAGGTAACGTACTGTATCTGCTGATGGTGACGGATGTGTTGGACAGTCTGGAAAACAGCGTAAAGCTTCGCGGTAAAAACCGAACACTGGTCGGGAAGCCGAAATAGATTGGGGGTGTCGCCAACAATATAGGCACTCCCAACACCAAAAGATGTTTTGGAGCCATCAGTGTAAATAAATGTGGCATCCTTCATTTTTGCGCAGACAGCAGCAAATACCCGACAATAAACAAGAGAATGTGTACCATTCTTGGGAAACTGAGCAACGTCATGGAGCAGGCAGGTCCAGGGTCGGAGCCAAGGCGTTGCTGTACCCCAAGTTGTCAAGAAAGTTTTAGGAAAGTGGAGGGAAAGAGAATGGAGCAGTTGACGGAAGCGGACTCCCGGTGGTAGTAGGGAGGAAGGGCGGCCTGCATACCCTAAATCCAAGGAGGCGTCGAAAAAAATGTCACGAGCCGGATTAGAAGGCATGGAAGACAGATAGCTAGCATAACGACTCAGAAGGACAGCTCGCCGATTGGACAGCGGAGGTTCAGCAGTCTCAGCATATAGGCTTTCCACAGGGCTGGTGTAAAAAGCTCCAGACACTAAACGTAATCCACGGTGGTGGATAGAGTCGAGACGCCGAAGAATAGACGGCCGAGCAGAGGAGTAAACTATGCTTCCATAGTCCAATTTCGATCGCACTAAGGCGCGATAGAGGTGGAGAAGGACCACTCGATCCCCTCCCCAGGAGGTACCATTCAGGACACGGAGGGTGTTGAGGGATTGCAGACAGCGAGCCGAAAAATAGGAAACGTGGGAGGACCAGCATAGTTTTCTGTCAAACATAAGATCCAAGAATTTGGCGACGTCCGCGAACGGAAGGTTGGCAGGGCCTAAATGTAGGGAAGATGGAAGAAACTCTGTACGGCGCCAAAAATTAACGCAAACGGTTTTACTGGGAGAAAACCGGAAGCCGGTTTCTATGCTCCAAGAGTGGAGGCGATCGAGACACCCTTGAAGGCGTCGTTCAAGAAGGCTGGTCCGTTGAGAGCTGTAGTAGATCGCAAAACCGTCCACAAAGAGGGAGCCCGAGACATTAGGAAGGATGTAATCCATAATTGGACTTATGGCAACAGAAAACAGGACAACACTTAGCCCGGAGCCCTGGGGTGCCCCGTATCCTTGGGAGGAACTACGGGAGAGCGTAGTGTTCACCTGCACTTTAAATGTGCGCTCTGCCATAAATTCACGAAGAAAAAGGGGCAGCCGACCTCTAAAGCCCTAAGAGAACAGTGTGTGGAGGATGCCTGTCCTTTAACAGCTATCGTAAGCTCTCACCACATCAAAAAATATTGCTACAGTTTGGCGTTTCCGGAGAAAATTGTTCATGATATAAGTGGAGAGAGCACCAAGATGGTCAACTGAAGAACGATGCTTTCGGAAACCGCATTGGGCAGGGGTTAAAAGACTGCGGAACTCCAGCCACCACGCTAAATGGCAATTCACCATACGCTCCAAAACCTTACATACACTATGCTTGAGAGAAATGGGGCGATAGCTAGAGGGGAGATGTTTGTACCGATAGTACTTTTCCCAGACGATGGCGGGAAGCTATTGTCGTTCCTATTCCGAAACCTGGAAAGTACAAATTCGATTATAAAGGCGAAGGAGGTAACGCGAGAAGAAGACAGGGCATAGTGGAGTTCCCACATGGAGAAAACAGTATTGTAGTTTTCGCGATTTTTGAGAGAAAGCAAGCGGTTGCATTTCCGCTGCACGCTTCTTCGTGAGAAACGCTGGCGGGTAATTTGAAGAGCTCGAAATCTCAGCAAAGTGGTGACCCAATGAGTTAGAAATTGTGACGGGGTCCGCTAATGTATCATGCGCGACAGTGAACCCAGAGACCGGGGAGAAACCAGGCGCGCCAGATAACCGTCGAAACCGACTCCAAACTTCCGAGGAGGGTGTGAAGGTGTTAAATGAGCTAATAAAGAAGTCCCAGCTTGCCTTCTTGCTATCGCGGATGACGCGACGGCATCGCGCACACAACTGCTTATAGCAGATACAGTTGGCCAAAGTAGTATGGTGTCGGAAAATGCGAAGAGCACGTCGCCGCTCACGTATTGCGTCACGGCAAGCCTCGTTCCACCAAGGAACTGTGGGGCGCCGGGGCAATTCGGAGGTGCGAGGTATTGAACGTTCCGCAGCTGTAAGAATAACGTCGGTAATATGTGTGACCTCATCGTCGACGCTAGTAAAGTGACGGTCATCGAATGTCGCTAGAGACGAAATAAGTGTCCAATCGGCTTGGGCAAACTTCCAGCGTCTCGGGCGCATATATGGCAGTTGTGGCTGCAATGGAAGGACACATGGAAAGTGGTCACTCGAGTGTGTATCAGCAAGAGCGAATCATTCGAAGCCCCGAGCTTGCGGAACAGTACTGACCGAAAGGTCCAAATGAGAGAAATTTGTCGTGGAGGCAGACGAAAATGTAGGGTTCCCAGTGTTGAGGCAAACAAGATCCGCTTGGTGTAAGACGTCTATCAATAGTGAGCCGCGCAGAGAAGGTTGCAGAGGTCCCCAACCAGCAAATAGGGAGGGTAGAATCTGACCAGGAAAATGAAGGAGATCAGCTCGTGCCATTGGTGTGGACGATGGAATGTATACAGTACAAAGAGAGAAGGTGTATCCAGAAAGGGAAAGACGGACAGCGACTGCTTGGAAGGAAGTAGTAGGATCGTAAGAGGATCGTCAATTCATCCCGATTGGCTAGAATGCCGCGGATATTCCAGTGCATAATGGACGTAGGGTGGACAGAAAATGAAAGAAAGTGAGCAATGTTGCCCTCAACTCGACGACTGCTCAGAGCTTGCGACCGACAGCGTGGAACGGCAGTTATCCGAAGGTAGAAGATCTTGATCTATAGGTTGTTCGGGAGCAGCTCCTGCCACCAGCGATCGGCCGGTTGATCGGCCGCCAGCTGTGCTCCTCAGCGACGCAGAAGACGGCCGAGAGCGGTTACCGCTAGGTTGTGCTGCAGATGAGACACGCCGTGGCGGAGGAGGAGAGGAACTGGGTTTTTTATTAGCCTTCTTGAAGACAGGACGTAGAGAGAAACGAGGAACCGATGGTTGTGAACCTGGGGTACGTAAAAAATCTTCACGAGTATGCTCTTTTTTCGAAGTCTTGGTGTCTGACTTTTGGGCTCGAGATTTAGCAGAACCCGATGAAGGGTGAGCCATAGAGCTAGCAAGCGAGAGTGGGAAGGTTGAACAGGCTATTTTGGCGCTGGCCGATCCGACAACCGTGGCGCTAAAGGTGGGACCACAAGTTTGCCTTGCTGCCTCGTTTGTTGGCCGAGGAGAGGCAAGGGCAGTGCTGTATTTACCTGTGTGAGGCACAATGGGCTTAACAACTGGCGAATAACTTTCGAGCAGCAAAGGTCGACACCTTTTCCTTCACTCTGATTTCCTGGATGAGCTTTTCGTCCTTAAAAACGGGGCAATCACGAGAGTAAGCAGCGTGGTCACCCATACAGTTGGTGCAACGAGGGGATGGAGGTGGACAAGCACCCGCATGGGCATCCTTGCCACACGTAACGCATTTGGCCGGATTGGAACAGGACTGGCTGGTGTGATTGAACTGCTGACACCGATAGCAACGCGTAGGGTTTGGGATGTAAGGGCGAACGGAAATGATCTCATAGCCCGCTTTTATGGTCGATGGGAGTTAAACTCGTTCATGTCAACCATTGTCTTCTTGATATTTGACAATCATTCAAACCCGTACATTCATGACTCGATGAACAGCCGTTAAGCCCTGGTCCGACAGGTAGTTTTGAAATTCCTCGTCGGACAATCCGTCGATGGAGCGTGTGTAAACGACCCCACGTGACGAATTTAAAGTGCGGTGCACTTCCATCCAGAAAGGGAAAGTGTGTAGCAATTTTTGTGCCTGGAAGGCACTGACTGTTTCAAACAACAAGGTGCCATTTCTTAATCGGGATCAAGACTTTACAGGACCTATAACTGCGTCGACACCTTTCTGAATAATGAAAGGGTTGACCGTGGAGAAGTCTTGATCTTCTTCCGACTGAGAAAGAACAACGAACTGTGGCAACGATGAAAGAACTGTGCTTCGCTGAGACTCATTGAACTTATGCTTGTGAGCAGACATAGTAGATGATGAGGAAACCATTGCGGAAGTATCCCACATGATGACCGGCGTCTCTGATGGCGCGCTCCTTCCTTGTGGGGACTCTCTCTGAGGGCACTCCCGCCTTAGGTGATTGTTCACACCTCCCGAGAAACGGACGGAGGGACCAATTGGCACATTTGGAAGGTATCAGCTTGGGTAATGACCCCTCCCTAGGCCTGGCCTTTACCAGGGAGTACGTACATGTCCTACCTCTCTACCCGGGGCGGGGAATTACGCGTTACCCCGTCACAGGCGACGCATGGGAATGCATGGGTCGGGCTTCAGACACGCACAGGGAAGAAGAAAGAGAAAGGGAGGTGCAAAGAAAAGGAAAGGAAAGTAGACAGGTCTCAAACGCCACAGCGGAGAAAGGGGTAAAGAGGAGAGATAAGGAAAAGAGTAGGATAAAGGACGGACAAAGACTTGCCAGCAGAGAAAGCGAAGAAGAGAGACTGTGGTACGGTTTCGATCGTCTGTCTCCGTACGTAGGCAGTGAACATACTCCCAGAAGGGGAGAAAGGGAAGGAAAGAGGCGGAGGTGAGAGGGGGGCGAAGATGCGGGATGGGGAAGGATGCGGAAAAGGATGGTATGCAGCCTGGAAAGGAAGGAGGGCCACATTAACTCGGGGTCCCGTGATCGCTACTCACGTATCCACAAAAGATTTGTGGACCCACTGGGGGGACTCACAAATTATTGAGCCCCACAGTTATTCCAATGAGTATTGTGAATACCATATGGTGCCAATCCCATCCGCACAGATGAACTGTATGTTATGATGCAGCAGCTCTCATGAAATCTCTGTAGACTGCTTTATGGGATTGGTGCGGCTCCACAAATGGTCAGACACACTAATTCTCTATCGAGATAACATTTGAGACCACACTATGCACACCATTAGCCCGCCACTGGGTGGCATCTGCATCTACGCAGTACTTGCACATCTTTGATATGAGTGCCAACAACCTCCACATTCTGTGATCCATTCACTTCATCTTTGATTAGGCCAATAACCTACTTGTTTTCTGGTATTATTACAAAAGAATTATTACCTGCGTGTCCAGAAGTGTTAAGTTCTTCACTAATATCTAATTATTTCACATGGATCGATGCCTTTAACCCAGTAGATTAAACTGACTACATCCATACAATGGGATTGACGAATTTTGGCTTCGCAAACTCATACTGAAAGGAGAGGTCCACAACACACATACTAATCTAGACAGGCTTCATGGACTGCACTGGAATCTAGGACATATCTACCGTCTTTCATTAACATGGAAATCCATGGCAACATTTTCAAACAAATTTCGGGCTTGCTGCTGGTCGTCGTTCAATACTTCGCACGATATTTCAACTGGGCAACTGCCAGAGATCTTCAGGTGAGCCGTCGCAGACAGTCTGCGACGGCTCATCTGAAAATGACTGGCAGATGACGAGTTAAAATATCGTGCGAAGGATTGAACGACGACCGGCTGCAAGCCCGAAATTTGTTTTAACAGCCAATTTACCGGGAAAATTTTAAAGTTCACATGGCAACATTGCTCGGAGTAGTTTCTGCGCGTGATTCTAACATATTCCATACCAAATCTGTGGCATTACTTGAGGTTTCTACAGGGCAGAATGTAATGCTCTTTGTTCCCCAGCCGTGTCCAGAGAGCCCAGTCCCACTAAAGGCTCCATACCGAAGTTGTTAATATACTGGCACCTGACTGTTCATCATGGTTAAAGAAAGATCCTGGTCTTAGAACTGGCGGATCTCGCCCACGAGCAACATCCCCACCTGGTTCACGGATCTTGTCCTTCATTCTGGCAATTTCTCCTTCACACATCCATCGGGACTCTGGAAATGGCTGGCTCTGTTATGCGGCAAACCCACAGAGGTGGTTTACATCTAAGTAAATGATGTTAGATAAATCATTAGATCGCCTGTACTGCTCGTCACTCATCCATGGGTTTTTCGTCTTGCAGTACTGTGCAGTCACTGGGAAAGTTTCCCACCAATTCTGCATTCATAGAAGAGCAAGAGGTCAATACCAGTCAACCTTTCAATGCTGACATATTGCGTGTACCGAATCCCACGAAAGCCCTGGCATGACGAAATAGAAAGCAGAATCCAGAGACTATGTTCTCAGGTAGAACTACTCTAAAATGTACGTGAGGAAGCATACATCGGTATTCGTCTATAATCTAGCATATTCTCCTAAACAATGGACTCCAGACAAACATTCCCATCTCGCACATCCTCCACTTCCATTATTGCAGTGCCCATTAGTATACTGGACAGTGTGGTTATGTCAGGCAATGCGGTTTCATAGAGCGTCTCCAACAAATCCAGGATTTCATGTGGACAGACCCCTTCTCTATCACAAGCTGAAATCTTGCATCATTGGAATATGTGGTCTGGTGATACGCATGTCTTCCTGAAGCGAAGACTCTGAAGAGACACGTTCATGAGTCAAAGCGGTTCTAGGAATCAAAGCAATATATTTGATGTGGTTCTCTTGGAAGACGAAATGTTCTTTTCAATGGTAGCAGGAATGACTAACCTTATCACATTTCAACCCAGAATCAACCAAGTGTTGAACGAGGAAGTAGGCATCACGCCTACTCATATTGTGAAAGAAGATGGATACGAGCATGATAGTTGGCTCCAAGTTGCATTAGTTGTGAGATGCACTGTGGAACCTCCCCCATATATCACATTAATGTGTCCTCCTTCTGAAAGATGTTGCCAGTAAAAGGAAGAGGATGAAACTGGACTTCCTCCATTAAGTAGATCATAGATATGTAAGCATGTATCGAGGTGTACATTGCTGAATACATTACCTAACCCTCCTTCCTGAATTGTTAAAAAAGTGATTGAGTAAGACTCTTGATACACTTCCAAACCAGTCTGATGTTTGGCAGCCACTTCTCACCCAAATTTGGTTGATGGTCTTCTCTTCAACACCACTACTGTCTGTTGTTCGGTGCTCGAGCAGAGTGGAGAACTGTGTTACACTTCATGAAAGTATACCACAGGTAGTTACCATTTAAGAGAGCATCTTTTCCACAATGGCTACACAAGCATTATGGGAAGATGCAGGGTATTAGCAGTCCACATTCGAGGTACCAATGAACCTTTGTGAAATCCTGTCCCACAAGTGATAGCACCATAAAATTTAAATGTAGTTGCTGGGCTTATCTTGTAATCTTTAACAGGGTGGGCAGGGATGTAACTGTTGCTACATACAGAATAATGTCTAAGCCATGTCCGATGCAGTGTAGGTCAGTGACAGCGAATGCGACGGTCCGGGGTACAGCTGGCTTGCCGAACGAGTTGGTATCACCAGTGAGTAACACGATGATGGACCTGGCGGTAGTGGTGTTTGTAGGCACAGTTTCCGTTTCTTTTGCTTTAGGGCACAGAAACACCTTTTTCGTCTTTGTGTTTTACAGTTCAGACACGGGCGCATATAATCCTGGGAGTTATAAACGACTAAACGTTAAGCCCAATCAGCGGAAGGAAAGACAGATAAAAACGTGGACTTCGAGAAAGGTCCATAAAATACGCCCTAGAGACAAAGGCGGTCCTGAATTAAATTTCTGAAGATTAAATTTTCTTCTCCATTTATCTACGGCAGAAAAACAAAACGCTGTTGGCAGCCCATAAGTCGTTCGCTAAAACGGCCGATAACTCAGACAGCAAACATAAATGAGAATGCAGGGAGTTAAAAAGGAAAAACAAGGGCATTCCATAAGGAATAGGACAGTGGTGGGACCATCACTTAGTTTGCGATGGCTAAAAATATAGTGCCCAATACGCAACCTACAGAAGATGATCTCTTTCTGGCGAGAAAGCCGAGTGAAGGTCCAAGCTGCTGGAGCATGTTTAATTCCCCATGACCAGTGGAGATGCTGAAGTGACACCTACTGCAGGCAGACAGCAACGCCAGAGGACGGTAAGAATTTGCACAACGACCTGCAGAGAATTGATGATTGGTGCAGGGTCTGGCAGTTGAACCTGAACATAAATAAATGTAACATGTTGCGCATACATAGGAAAAGAATCCACTGCTGTAAAACTACACTATTGATGACAAACAGCTCGAGACAGCATCTGCCGTAAAATAACTAGTCGTAACTATCCAGAGCGACGTTAAGTGGAATGACCATATAAAAGAGACATGAAAAAAAAAAGAAAAAGAAAAAAAAAACAGACACCAGACTCTGTTTCATCCGAAGAATCTTAAGGAAATGTAGCGGATCCCCGAAAGAAGTGACTTCTAAGCCGCTTCTTCTCCCGATTCCTGAGTATTGTTCATCTATCTGGGATCCCTATCAGGTAGGACTGATAGAGCAGATAGCGAAGATCCAACGAAGAGCGGTATGTTTCGTCACCGGATCGTTTAACTAGCGAGGGTGCATTAGGGAGATGCTAAACAAACTCCACTGGCAGACGTTAGAAGAAAAGCCTTGTGAATCGCAGATGGAGTTACTATTTAAATTACTGGACAACAGTTTTCAGGACAAGTCGGACAACATTTCACTGCCCCCACATCGATGTCTCGTACGGATTATGAGGAGAAAATTGGAGAAATTAGAGCCACGCACTATTCGCGAGTGGAACAGGGCTGCAGGGATCAGATAGTGGTACAGAAAGTGCCCTCCACCGCACACCATTAGATGGCTTTTGGAGTATGATGTAGATAAAAGATCATATGAGGAACTGGAAGAACTAGCAGGCCAAGGAATGAGGACTGGAGCTGTGGCACAGCAGCGTCAGCACCTCGTTTCCCATCAGACCGATGTAACCAGAGACCCACATAAACATCATAGTGGCTCCATCAAGAATGAGCAAGTGAAACCATTCCTGGACTCATTGCACTAAGGGATGAATGGTCTACAGCACATAGAGGCTCTGTAGGGCACAGAGAATAGGAGCACATGCAGCGATATAGGCTTTTGAATAATGTCGTGTACTGATACAGGCTGAAGAGATCTAATGTAAATTCTGAGCAGTGTTCCAGAAGCTGATACTGAAAAACGTCACCGCCAGTGACGAAGGCACTCTCGACACCAAGGTCAGTCTGAGAACTATCAGTATACTTAAGTTTTTTCGCACAGAAATTCGCCCTGGTACCTTTGAGAATATAGGGAGTCTGGAGTAGTGTCCTACTTATGAGAGTAGAGGGAGTCTGGAAGAGAATGAACTAAGAGTTGAATACGAGAGTAGTGGGGCAACCTTCACATCAGGCCACTTTGCATTGTTGCCAAATTTATTCAAGATGGTGGCGATGACATAATCCAAGATGATGTCATGTAGACTTGGCAACATCGCAGGATGTCATCCAAGATGGCGGAATCGGGAATAGGCTAATTGTCCTACTTCCACTAACCTAACCTCAAGAAAGAATGGCGGGAATTTTGAATTTTGGCAGGAAAATAGCCCACTTCTATGTCCACTAACCCAAACCTCCAGAAGAATAAATGGCGGTAAGTTTGAATTCCTACAGGATAATGCATGCAAAAACCATACTTGGCTTTATTATTATTTATTATTATTTATTATCATTCATTATTATTTACTATTATGTTCATTTATCATTTATTATAATTTATTATTGTTATTAGTATTGGCCTACCTCCACTAACATAGAAAATCGCGCCAAGTTCAGTCATTTGTTGTTATTTATTCAATACGCCTGAATTTGGCGGCAAGAAAGCCATTTCCGTGACAACCATAACAAAAAATCGGTCACAAGTTCAAATTCAAACACGATAATCGGTCACACATACTAAATAGGCCACCTCCTCGTACTAAGTATGAATTTTCTCGCAGTCACCTATTGTTTCAGTCATAAGCTATCAAAATCTCGTCAAATATTAATAATAATAAACTGCACTTCCACCAATCTAAGTCAACTCCTGTTAATTAGTGGGAAATGAACTGAGGTCTTTATTGCAAACAGTACGGACATCACTAGTTTTCCAACATCACATCTTTGAGATCTCAGCAGCATCCACCGTGCTCGCTACGAGGTCTGGAATCCAGCTGTGTGTTAGTTCATATCTCAGCCACCCGAGGACGTCGCCGTGACGTCATTTAAGATGGCGGCAGGAAAGTCAATTGGGTCACGTCCAAGTTTGAATTTTCGCGGTCACTTATGCTTCCGCCGCTCAATTATTAAAATCGCGGCACTTGTACTAACCTAAGTCACCAGGTGGGGAAATGACTCTTTATTTCAGTCATTACGGTCATGCTGGTGTGTCCCAACTGACTTCTCCATGTTCACACAGCGAACTCCAGAGCGCAGCTGACTTACCCGCGGCCGGCTGAGCCCGCTCCACCGGCAGCTCCCTGGGCGGCTGACGTCAAGCGACCAGCGGTGCCCGCACAGCCTCTGGCCAGTGCGCCAGGTAGGTGGCGAGCGGCGCCTCTGAGTCCAGCCACAAACGGTCAGCCGCACTCGCCTCAGAGTCCAGCCGGCTACGTAAACATCGTTCCGCGCTCGCGAGCACTTAACGCTGGAGAGGATGGAACCTGTCGACCGCGTGCTGGACAAAGTACATGTTCCATTCCAAATTTATTTTTCTGAACAGGTTCGAACCTGCCGATACCTACCTCACACAACCGCCTCAGATGTTTGGAAAGTTCTATCACGTCAGTTAACTGATCACCTGATTCTCATTATTCAGCCCACATGCTTCGATTATCTAACCCAGGATCTTGGCGAAAACACTCGTCCGTACACATGAGCCATCGCGCGCACCTAGCTTAGTACCTCCGCAAGTGAATGTAACAAAGTCCGCATGACTATTTAATTAATCTGATCAATTAATTAACCTGTCTGATGCGGAAAACTGCCACGTCCACCTAGACTTGGAATCAATTTTCGCCATTGCCACACCCACCTCGACTTGAAATGAAATAGTTGAAGTCCCTACCGACCACCACGTTTCATCGACCCATGTTCGTTGGCTAACATGTTAGTAAACGGAAGCAAGCATTAGTACGTGTACTAACCCACATTAACTTAAATCACATTCTGTCTATACAAATAAGCCAAGCTTCAATTCTGATGGTCAGTTCGTGTTTCCTACCAAACACAAGAAAATTGTGGCAAACGAAGCCACTAACCTAAGTCACCTGTGATGACTCAAAATCGTCTGCTTTGCCTCTCACACACCACGAGCGCGAGACCGCCCACATCACAGTCTGGACCTTTATATTCGCATCGGACATACTCCTCTATAAATATTCTAGCTAAAATATGACCCTAATACTGTTGTTCAATCCACACGGCCTAGCTCATGGCCTGAGCACACCACCAGTACTTAAGCCGAGAACATTGCTCGCCCCCATGTTTAGTTAACCGCTGAGAGATGGAGATATGCTGCAATCACATCCCTCGCGCTCTCGTAGCTACTCGCCTCAGCAATTCGATCTAACAAACCCTCCAAATAGTAAAAATAATAACCAACTCTCTCATATTCTATATCGTCCCACAAATACTTAACGTACATTTTATTTATGCATCGAGTATACCTATCACTCATACAAAAAACACTCGCCCTGATATACCTGGTGTCATGTTGCACAGCCGGCAGACAAGCAAACAGCTCCTAATTTCAGTGCACAATATCGAACTGCTCCTAAATAATGCATTACACATAACTCTAAACATCATCAGTACCCTTAATCTGTCCAAATAGCCATAGCAAAATAACTCAACAGGCGCGCGCAATCAACCTGTCCCACACTAAGTCACACGTCCGACAGCTCTCAATTCGCTCAAAGGCCTCTGTTCGACCCCTCAAACATGACTTGATGACAGCCGCATTCACAACTAACACCTGAGAAATTCATATCACCTACACGCCGAACATGACTATCCAAGCCAGGCCACGCGAGTCGTCTGTCACCGTCCTAACTCAGTGCGGTCCAGCACACATGTTAAGGCCGCATTCCATTGCTTGCCGGCCTATATGCGACACATCTGCGCCTTCACGTCTGTTGTCAGAATAGCCGAGAGCGAGTTACACACGCACACGCACACGCGCGCGCGCGCTCCCGCGCGCGCGCGCTTCCTCTCTACTCATCCCATAACATAAGCAATTTACAATCCGTTATATACAAACCCTGCACAATGTAAGCCACATTAAATTGGCAATACCCATTACATGCCCCAATTTTTTCCATTCCTAAGGAAGCACTGTGAACCTGCTCTTTCTTTCTACACACGTCACACTCAGCGGTAATCAGCCCTTCTACATCAACGGACGGAAGTCCCTCTCAGAACTGTTCCACAAATTCGGCGATCGCTTCCCCTCAAATCCTTGCCTGCTCGCTTTTTTTCTACAAACTTATCCAGACTCATAGATTAAAAGAACACACCAATTTTTTTTTTCTGAGTGCAGCATCCTTTAAGCCACTGAATAACTAGAAACAAACTGACCAAAAAATTATATTCGCTCTCTCGAATACCGAAGTCGTTGATCTCATTATACAGTTAAATCTTACGATCGCGGTCTCATTTGATTGGCATTCCACAATGAGCTAAGTATCGGAAATACACTCTCTTGACCGCAATATCTCTACCGTCCTTACGAATTCCTCTCTACTCGTCACCTAACAACATCAATATTAACTTTACAGTGCAGTATATACAAACGCTACACAATGTAAACCACATTAACTTCACAATACAGTATATACACATTTGACACAAGACAGTGCACTTACCAGTATATCTCTACAGCATGCGAAAAAAAAATCCTAATCCTACCGCGTCTATATACATCAATTGATCATATACTATCCTCCCGACTGTATGTAATTACTTATCTCCATGTATAGGAAATTTCCCACATCCCATAGACATCAGAGTAATATACAACCGCTATAAACACCTAATTTAATGCATCTTTTACTTAGGCGGCGATATAGAAAATTATGGTTCGAATATTTATTTTATTTTCAACGTCTGTAACAGAACATTGGTCCCTAAACTGCAAAACGAAACCATCACGAATTTTTACAAAGTGATGATTGTTACTTTGTAACTTTATGGAAGTGAAATTTCGGTTACCACGAAAAAAACAACTAGATTATCACGTTCTTGACTCATATTTGCTGCGAACATTGTAATATTACTGATGTTAGGCAAATTATATTATATACAACTAGCGTTTGCTGACATAAACAATGATTACAAGTCAATCAAATAAGCGACGGTAGTGTGACGAGTGAGATGCACAGTAAAAGATAAAGGTGCACTTACTCTGTCCAAGGCATTTTTATTGGTAATGGTTCCCATGATTGATAGGACAAAGCAATGTTGTTCTTTATCCACATCCGATTAATTATTCGCCGTGTCCACTTCCTAACTTCCTGTGCTTCATAAATGAATTTGTCGGCTATTTTCTTTCACTCGCGGCCGTTTTTTATCCAAAATACGGAAATGAAGATACTGTTGGAAAATACCAACATGAGATAGTACGCAGTATCAACTGAAAATATATCACCACGCTTGCGAGGACGTAGGGCAACGAATTACCAACAAGAACATCCAACGGGTGAGTCGCACACGCTTTAACGGCACGTCAGCTCAAAAGATTCTTAATGAAACGCAATTAGATACAAAATAGTAGCAACAGTGATTGAACCGTTGCACTTCGAAATGTGTATGTCATGAAGGAATTTTGATAATGACAAATCACCTCTTTTCATTTCATCTGCACTACTGGCGATCAAAATTGCAACACCAAGAAGAAATGCAGTTGATAAACGGGTATACATTGAACAAATAGAACTGACATGTGATTACATTTTCACGAAATTTGGGTGCATTGATCCTGAGAAATCAGTACCCAGAACAACCACCTCTGGCCGTAATAACGGCCTTGATACGCCTGGGCATTGAGTCAAATAGAGCTTGGATGGCTTGTACAGGTACAGCTGTCCATGCAACTTCAACATGATACGACAGTTCATCAAGAGTAGTGACTGGCATATTGTGACGAGCCAGTTGCTGGGCCACCATTGACCAGACGTTTTCAATTGGTGAGAGATCTGGAAAATGCACAGGCCAGGGCAGCAGTCGAACATTTTCTGTATCCAGAAAGGCCCGTACAGGACCTTCAACATGCAGTCGTGCATTATCCGGCTGAAATGTAGGGTTTCGCAGGGATCGAATGAGCGGTAGAGCCACGGGTCGTGCACTTCCGAAATATAACGTCCACTGTTCAAAGTGTCGTCAATGCGAACAAGAGGTGACCGAGACGTGTAACCAATGGCACCCCAAACCATCCCGCCGGGTGATACGCCAGTATGGCGATGACGAATACACGCTTCCAATGTGCGTTCATCGCGATGTCACCAAACACGGATGCGACCATCATAATGCCGTGAGCAGAACCTGGATTCACCCGAAAAAATGACGTTTTACCATTCGTGCACCCAGGTTCGTCGTTGAGTACACCATCGCAGGCGCTCCTGTCTGTGATGCAGCGCAAGGGTAACCGCAGCCATGGTCTCCGAGCTGATAGTCCATGCTGCTGCAGACGACGTCGAACTGTTCGTGCAGATGGTTGTTCTCTTGCAAACGTCCCCATCTGTTGACTCGGGGATCGAGACGTGGCTGCACGATCCGTTACAGCCATGCGGATAAGATCCCTGTCATCTTGACTGCTAGTGATACGGAGCCATTGGGATCCAGCACGGCGTTCCGTATTACCCTCCTGAATCCACCGATTCCATATTCTGGTAACAGTCATTGTATCTCGACCAACGCGAGCAGGAATGTCGCGATACGATAAACCGCAATAGCGATAGGCTACAATCCGACCTTTATCAAAGTCGGAAACGTGATGGTACGCATTTCTCCTCCTTACACGAGGCATCACAACGTTTTACCAGCCAAAGCCGGTCAGCTGCTGTTTGTGTATGAGAAATTAGTTGGAAACTTTCCTCATGTCAGCACGTTGTAGGTGTCGCCACCAGCGCCAACGTTTTGTGAATGCTCTGAAAAGGTAATCATTTGCATATCACAGCATCTTCTTTTTGTCGGTTAAATTTCGCGTCTGTAGCAAGTCATCTTCGTGGTGTAGCAATTTTCAGGTCAGTAGTGTATTTACGAATTGCGTAGCACACACAACCACACAATATCGACCCTCATTTCCAGCAAACAAATAATAACTACACAGTGTCTCAGCATCTTTGAAGGTCTCTCATTATAAGTAATATCGCTGAATTTAAGTTCCAAAGTCGCTGAGTCCATATTAAAGGCGTTTTATGAAAGCGGAGCGGTGGACACCGCATCCGAATTCTGTAGCTTCTAAACTGTGCGCTTTCCACTCCTACGTATCTTACTGAAACCGTGTGCAACATACCACTTACCTTTCCGTACTCGAGCCACGGCACGTAGTGCGGCTTCCTCTTTACCTCGGGCACAGCGACATGATCACTTCCGACACGCTCCGTCATTTTAAAGCGACTGTAGGGATGCGTTTCAGCGGTTAAGAGCTTAGTGATCGTCAACTGCCTTTCATTGTTGCGTGTGCCGTGGTTTCTGCAATATAAATGACTTCCTGTTCTATCTTTACATGTAGTCAACTAGGCACTGGATATCAGAAGCTGTTGATTCGGAAACTTCATTTTTGTGTGATAACCACGTGTTTCATCTCACTTACCTGATGTGCTTCCTTTGAGAATGCTATACGCCTACATCACCTAGGAGCTTACGTCACCCCTTACGAATAGTGTGAGGTAAAGTCATTAAACTAAATGCTTTCTGATCACAAAGCTCTGAGCAAAAATAGTCAGTCATACATACATATTAAATATATCGCAATTTCTGATCAAAAGCAACAATAATTCCAATTTTCCTTTCATGGAAAAAACTTACCGTACTTCACAATTTGTACTCATCATTCCACAAACGACCACTAGAAGTGAAGATAGCCTTAATTACAGCTATTCCCATTAGAATTTGCATTTCGCAAATATTAAGCCGAATGCTTGTAACAAACGCATATGAGAGTCGGTACAAGTGACTGTATTGTCTTTTGACTACAAAACGGCAAAAAACTTTATGTTTTGCCCATGAACGGCAGTAAAGTGCAAAATTTTCATAACAATTTCTGCTGTCGTCCTGCAGGAGTAGTAGTGGATGGTATATAAAGAAACGGTTATCTTTTATGATTGTTGTTTCACGTCACCCTAGGCAAGTAGAAGTTTCTAAAGATCACTGCTGTGCCGATTTATGAAAAATTATGTACGAAAATTTCTGTATTCCTGTCTGCTACGAAACTTGTATGAAGATTACTACAGAAAAGTGTTGGTAATTTTACAGCGCCACTTCCTAATGATACGATTCACTTAAATTGCAGCTGAACTAAAACGGTGATAGTATTATTGGCCAGACACTTTTTGTTGCTGAATGTGCATCCTGTGTATTTGTCCACATGACTATTAGCTTTCATACACTACCGAGATATCACTTACATTCTACCAATTGATGCCTTTCAGTAATTAATGGTTAGATCTACCGTGATTATGCAATGCTGGTGTAATGATTATAAACTGGCTTCACTCAGTTACTTTTTCATTCTGATGCCAATTTTTTACTATTCGCTGAAGCCGTCAGGGTGAATTTTTATATGAATTCTCTAGGAACCTCATTATTTACATTAAAGGTTTCGCTACCTGTATCCTGTTGTTATTTTCGCCAGTTGCGCAATTAACTGAATCACCATGTTCTGGAAGAGCAGTTCTATCAAAAAAATTAAAAATAAAAGAAAACAAGAATGACGGTGAGACTTAGTGCTTTGTACCGCACCCTTGTTAAGTAAGTGACGGTAGCCAGAAGACAGCTTCAGACCATGAGTCACGGTTACCGCATGACAGGTACACTCTGATGCAGTAGCTAGATGCAAGTCGTTACGACTGTCGCCGAAAGGCGTCAGCTTCTTACGGACTACGAAATTAGCAAGTAGTTTAAACATATTTTGGAAACAAAACTGTAGTTATTATGCTTATTACGACTGTCATTAATTATTGTTGATTTGTTTGTTAATATGAATGCCTGTGTGAATCGGAAGTAAGATATTAAATGAAAGTACACGTTAACGTGAAAACTGTGATTGTACAGAAAAAGTGAACTATACTCACAAGGGAATTTTGTAATGTACAACTAGCTTGGTTATGGGGTTGGGAAAACAAGAAACACAGATCGATAATTCTGTTATTGTACCCTCCGTTAGAAAGGTGATCCTAAAACAAAAACAGAGAGGGGGGGGGGGGGGGGGGGCGGCAGTACACCTCGATGCCTACAACTGTCCTGCCTCACTGATTTTCCGTGTAAGACTTCTGCTACACTTTTGCTTCACGTTTCGTTTCTTGTTCACACTTTATTACAGCTTTAGAACAATTTACAATGAAAAAATTTACTGTCTCGATAACATTTTACTATGAAAAAGGCGAGAGAGAGTATTATGAGGAATTGTCGTCGTGTAAGGGTTTCCTGATGAGAGTTGCAGAAGTGGATCACTTGCCCATTGATTCCAGGGACGTTAAGTAGCGAGAAGAAGATCGTGAGTGGCCATCTTCTGCACGTGAGCCGCACGTGCAGAAGTTCCGCACAACTGAACGACTGTGTCGTCACCGCTTTGGCCTAATTTTAGCTGGTAATCACCTAATGCTTCTTCTTGTCCACAGTCGATTCGTCTATATGATCATCACGGTGAAAGATTGAGAAGAATGACATTTTTGGAGTGCAGCACGCCAGTGTGGTCTGGGCACTGACTCCGATCATGCTGCTGGAGACTGAGCGGCCGGTGGTCCCATTGAGTGCCTGAGGGATTTTCTTTTCTGTTTTCCTAACCGTTCCAATCAGGGTCATCTCGTCCTTGTGTAGGAACGTAGTGGCCAGTGGAACGCTAATGTACCAGTTGTCCTTCGTTAGGTTTCTTCCCGATCCACATAACTTGGCTATGAGGCATGCATTCACATCAGAAGGGGAGTTGGTCTTGCGGAAAACTCCGTCAGGTTGCTTTCCAGCGTACACCTCCGTGCAAGAAGTGTAGAGCACCTCGGAATCACACATGGCGAAGGTCTCGTTGCCGTTCTTGTCCGGCTTTGTCGGAATGTATTGAGTGACAGAGCATCGCCCACGGAAACTCTACAGTATCTCGTTGGTCGTAACGTTGCTGCGAGGATGTAACTGTCCTGGCAGTTCTTCACTGAGACCAAACTGATCCCCAATACAGGCAGGCAGAGGGTAGTAATGTTGCCCCTCATCTCGGCAAATCACCCCGGTAGGTCACAGAACAAAGGGGTGGTTTCATTGACGCCTTTATGCCAGCCACTGGGGCCTATTTGTGGGGATTCTGAGTGTCGGTGTGTCTGAAATATTTTGCCGGCCACTCTTTAGGAAACGGGGGGGGATTTCAGCTCTGGGTGTCGCGCTTCTGACTCCGTCGCAGACTCGCCAATGAGAGAACATTTGTGAGTGGACAGTTGTGGGTAAGAGAGGGCGTGTCGCCTTCCTCACGGTGGCATTGGGCAGAACTGTGGCGAAATACGGTGCCGACGCGACATCATTAGTCCAACTGACAGCTCACTAGAACTTCACAGCTGCGGCCTTCTTTCTGCATGTGTCAGCACTTTGCTGTTTGAAGCACCGCCGAGCCCGAGGATAACGTCACTGGGCGAGGCGCTTTTGCACCATTACTGAGCAAGTTTGAAATTTGGCGTAAATGCGGATACAACCTTGGAATTGCAATGCGGTTTCGAAATAGTGATCATTCAAACTTATTGTGCAGTGTAGTCGCTGAGGAAGTAAGAGAATTTCGTGTGGCGTGTAACTGCTTAATGCGATGCATTAGCAAAGTTGCCCGAGATATGACTTGCCGTGTCATCAAGCTGAAAAGATACTGATCGTGCTGTCGGGGTGCATGGGTAGAATATTATTTGATTGCGCTGGAATGTTGTGCCTTTGGACGATCATCTTTGTGAGACTAATAATTAGTTACTTCTTCAGTAACGATCTCAAACTTTTTCAAGATTTTGGGGCCAGTCAGTTTATCTACAGCGTCCAAGTTCTTCGCATGAGCCGAGATTTGCCCAACATATGTTCCTAATATTTAATCTACGGCTGTAAACAAAACTGAAACACTATCCGGTCACAATCTATGAAGAGTGACCAAGGAGGCTGAATACTACAGGGTACCGCCAGACCGCACACTGCACAGTTAACAATATAACCTATCCAGGTATTTGACTTTGTGCCCAAATCTCACCTCGATTATTCTCCTGACATTGCGACGAGCAATATTTGACTTTTTGTCCAAAGTTTCGCAACAGCGTTTCGCGACAAGAGTTTTTTTTTTTTCCCCCTCCAGTGATTCCCGTTTCTGTTCAAGGACCATATCTCCAACACTCGCTTCTTTAAGACCGTACCAGTGACCAATCTACAGTATCTCTAAGGCATGGTTGGGATCTTAGACACTCGGGTAGAGCTCAAGAGTGTATCGCAGAAGTGCTGTGATTGCGGTGTCACATATAGATCATCTAAACAGTGCTACATTTCTCTGAATAAACAGAAGTCGACCATTCGCCTTTCCTGCTGCCGATCTCACTTACAAGCTCCGTTTCATATTACCTATCAATATTATGCCAAGATATTTAATCGACGTGATTGTGACTAGCAACGCAACAGGAATACTGTATTCGAAAAGTACAGTATTTTTATCCCTTCTCATCTCGGTACACAAACAATTATCCGCGTGTAGAACAAGCTGTCAGTCCTGACATCAAGTAGTACGTCTATCCAAGTCATCCACGCCTCCGTCAGTCCCTCCGCCACGGCACTTCCCCTGGACCGGAGCGTCCTCAGCAAACAGGGGCAGACCGCTGCTCACCCTGGTCCTCACTAGCAGCAGCGGTTTCCCTGCTCCAGCCAGCACCGTCTCTTCACGCTATCCAATTACCCAGAGTACTTCGGATCCACAAGGTAGTAACACTTCAATAAACGGCTTTTCTCTCCATCGTTCCAACCATTTCATTTCAGTACAAATGCTCGGCATGTCATTCGAGGAAAGTGAGGTATTACATTTTCTGCAGCGCAAATCATTTGATGTCGAGAACAGCTATTTAACGACCCTGGTTATTTACGTAAGAGAAAATCCACAGGTCTGACTCGTTCAAGCTAGTGAGTGCATTCAACAGAGTTCTGCGCGTACTACACAGACGTATGAGGGCATCCACGTACAACTTTGCGCTACGTTTTACGATTGCGTTTCTGATACAAGTTTGAAGTGATCCTTACTCTAGTTTCAATATTGCCGCCACCGGTTGCAAGTCAAACACAGAATCGATATGCAAACGCATCTCACACCTCCTATCTTGTCAGGACTCACTTCATTCCCCCTGGTTACTACACAGTATCCGCAATAAGCCCAAAGTAGTTCACCGGAAAGGCACATTGACCGATTCGTTCTCAAATCTTTACACAAACAGGATCAAATACCGTCAGATCAAGTTGTTCCGTAAGCCAACTTTGCAATTCGAGGTACCTACGCGACTTTCAGTCGAAGCGTTGTTGGGAAGATCGTAGTTAAAGTTATTTTCTTGTCGATACAACAAGGAGTGAAGAACTTGTGTTTCTACGAAGATATATTAATTAATAATGGACCAAACGCAGGGGAGTGGAGGGGGGGGGGAGACGAGAGGCACTTTATGCACGCCTTTTCGAAATATTGCTATCTAGCAATTTACTAGACTTGTTTTGACATTGTCGACTGGAATACTCCTAGTCTACACCTTTCTCTCTTTCAAATTCTGAATGTGGCAGGGGTAAAATACAAGCAGCGAAAGGCTATTTACAATTTGTACAGAAACCAGATGGCAGTTATAAGAATCGAGGGACACGAAAGGGAAGCAGTGGTTGGGAAGGGAGTGAGACAGGGTTGTACCCTCTCCCCGATATTATTCAATCTGTATATGGAGCAAGCAGTAAAGGAAACAAAAGAAAAATTCGGAGTAGGTATTAAAATTCATGGAGAAGAAGTAAAAACTAGGAGGTTCGCCGATGACATTGTAATTCTGTCAGAGACAGCAAAGGACTTGGAAGAGCAGTTGAACGGAATGGACAGTGTCTTGAAAGGAGGATATAAGATGAACATCAACAAAAGCAAAACGAGGATAATGGAATGTAGTCAAATTAAATCAGGTGATGCTGAGGGGATTAGATCAGGAATTGACACTTAAAGTAGTAA
Source organism: Schistocerca americana (assembly GCF_021461395.2). Classification (NCBI taxonomy): domain Eukaryota; kingdom Metazoa; phylum Arthropoda; class Insecta; order Orthoptera; family Acrididae; genus Schistocerca; species Schistocerca americana. Next base: position 68,309,288 of record NC_060121.1, read on the forward strand.
AGGAGTTTTGCTATTTGGGTACAAAATGTAGACTCGCAATGGCAAGGAATGCGTTTCTGAAGAAGAGAAATTTGTTAACATAGAGTATAGATTTAAGTGTCAGGACGTCGTTTCTGAAAGTATTCGTATGGAGTGTAGCCATGTGTGGAAGTTAAACATTGGCGATAAATAGTTTGGACAATAAGAGAATAGAAGCTTTGGAAATGTGGTGCTACAGAAGAATGCTGAAGATAAGGTGGGTAGATCACGTAACTAATGAGGAAGTATTGAATAGGATTGGGGAGAAGAGAAGTTTGTGGCACAACTTGACTAGAAGAAGGGATCGGTTGGAAGGACATGTTCTGAGGCTTCAAGGGATCACCAATTTAATATTGGAGGACAGCGTGGAGGGTAAAAATCGTAGAGGGAGACAAAGAGATGAATACACTAAGCAGATTCAGAAGGATGTAGGCTGCAGTAGGTACTGGGAGATGGAGAAGCTTGCACAGGATACAGTAGCATGGAGAACTGCATCAAACCAGTCTCAGGACTGATTACCACAACATCAACAACAGTCATTTACTTTACATTTTAAAATTTTGAAAAAATTGTTTTTAATTAATTGTCCTACCAGATGACATTTTTTAAAAATTTTTCAGTGAACGTTAACCCAAAAATTTAAGCTGTAATTGTGGAAGTCATTTCTCTGATGTATTTTCAAGTTGTGAGTAAAATTCAAATTTGCCTTTATGCTCACTTAGAAAAAGTATTTAAGGAAGTACCGCCACATCTCGTTTGTAGTACACGTTACTGAAGGTGTGTTGTTATTGTTAAGTGTGCTAAGTGATGTTTCCAGGTTGTGGATCCTACTTAACATTAGTATGTCTTTAAAAACTATGTTGCTGGTACAGCTCAAAAATAAATAACGAATTTCCATAATTATTTCGATTCTGTTTTATGGTGGACATTAAGTACGCCAAACCCGTCGCCCTTGGTAAAGCGCGTTATGGAAATTCGTTGGTATTAATAGTGCCAAATTTCTCACCAGATATGAGCTGTCACTTGATCGGAAGCCACATGAAGTGAGAGTTGTGCTAATGCCATAGTTTTGTTGTTTTGTTGTATTAACAAAGACGTGTTCGTACATTGCAAGAAATACAGAACCGTGGTCATTGTGTCAAGCAGGCACGGAAAGTGGCAAAATATATTTATTTAATGTACTGTAGCGTCATTCATTAATATCTTCAAAGTACCCAGATGTGATTACATATTCTTCTTATCAGTTTACATGACAGGAGCATAGCAAGTTCATTGTCAAGCCCTAACCTACACCATAGGCTTATATAGACAGGATAGAGGCAGAAATAGAAAAGATATTACAGCAGCGTGTCATTGAACCCACGGTTAGTTCCTACGATAATCCGTTGTTAATTATCCCAAAGAAAAGTCAGAGTTCTATCGTCCACTGATTTGAAATAATGGTATTGGCAGAAACGGTTGCATCCGTCGTGTCTAAGATATAAGTCATCTTTTTGTAATGCCTCTTGTCATTACCTTCACAAACTGCCGCTTAGACTTACATAAGTTCGGCTACTTCCATTAGATGTTTCAGTATTATTTTTCGTTCTGATTTAAGACATCATGAAGATACGTTCGTACACTCTCTCTTGAAAGCAGAAAATAGTTGGTACAGGCATATTGATGTGTTAGATTTGTAAGCGTGTTTGAAAACTGTAGGGTGCATGGTAACGCAGAGAAAACAGATTTTAGTATGTGGGGCTTCTGTATCCTCAAACATCAGAATGTTCGTTACATTTTGGACATATTTGGTTTTTCTGTTGCAGGGTGTGATCTGTCAGTTTTGTTTTGCCAGATTATAAACGTTTTATGAACTTAAATGTTTTGGCTACTCCATGTGTTTGTGGACAAATTGGTAAAAATTCCCCATGTACTTGGGATGCCCAGGTGCAAACTGACTTGTAGTGTGAAACACGTTTTTTATGAGGCCTCTCTCTTAACACAACTTGATTTGAGTAAGGATCTTTCTGTTTCCTTGCACAGTTGTAGAACTGGTCTTAGTTTAGAGCTCTTTGAAGAGTTTGAAGTCGATGATGTTATGTGTCATCTAACTATTGTTTTTGAGAGCTAAGTACTCACAAAATGTGAATGTTGCTATACAGTTATTGAACTGGAACATTGATGGTTACATGGAGATTTGTCAATTTCGTTTTTATCTGTTCGGTTAGGCGACCAATGGACCACAGAGCGTTACAGTTTCTGATGAGTTAAATCTTGGATGTTTCATCAGATGAGTGCTATAACTGATTTTATTTCACTGTTACTAAAATCCTAGGAAAAAATGTATTGCTGCTGATACTCTCTAGCGCTGAATAATGAGAGCAAGGAGGATCATAATGAGAATAGGTTAATTTTCTTTTATTTGTAGGGATTTCTTTCCGAAAGTTTTATTACACGTTCACTTGCCAATAGCGGTAAGAAATTGGAAGGGAGTGAATTTGCAGTAGTGAAGTGAACCATGTGCTTCAATTTGACAGTACTAGATAGTTGGAAATATACTTTCTCATGAAGAAAATTTTATCAGCAATTAGTGTAAGGTGACTTTTATACCATATTTGTAATACCTGCTACTTCGTTAACATAGAGAATAGATTCTGTAAGCCAGAGCTTCACGGAAATCTTGCCTGAAAAGTAAAGCTAATGACTCTACCTCTATGCTGTCTGTACCTGCGATGAAAAATCACTATCGTAGCACTTACGATTCAGGAGATTGTTCCAATGCCTGGTGTTTGAAAATTAAAGCACCCTAACATAGTGGACTATGCGCTGGGCTATACTGAGAAGGTGGCAGGGAAATGCAAGAGGTGCTGTGAGTTGAAGATACCACTAAGATAATTCACACTGTAACAAAGGTGCTGGTGAAATCTCAAAAGTGAACAAGCAAGATAAATTCATTACATCATCAGTTTTTCCTTGTTTATGGGGAACCAGTTTTGGTAATGTGAGTGGAGCAATGTAATGCTGAGGACAAAACTGTGTTGTGCCTTAGAACAATGTACCGAAACCTGGAAGTTGTCTGTCACATTTGAACTTTTCATTTCTGAATTTCGCGGATTTGCCGAAAAGTAATGAGTCTACACTTTTTATGTGAAATCTCTGAACTGAATTCCGCATATTTAATTTGAGGATAATGCATTTCAGATGTGTTTAAAATGTCTTTCACCGACAGAGTTTCATTAGCAGCAGTGTTTTTTTGAAAACATGTAAATAACGGAATGTAGTAGTAATAACGTATAATTTGAAGAGACTAGGAAGACTACTTGTCACAATAAAACGTATGGTGTTGTAAATAAATTGTTGTTTATAAAATACTTCCCTCTGGGTGAAGCTGACGTGTGTGGATGTATTAATTGTATTGAAATGTATATGTTTGTATTTTTCGTCTCATGAACTGTAAATTTTCAGTATCTGGCAGCTCAGTGTCAACGTCTCACGGCATTTCAGTCAACGCTCTGCAAGGTGTTCATTGCAGGTTTAGTAGTAAAGCATAAAAATAGAAGTAACAGTACGTCTACATCTCCAGCTACAGCTACAAGTCACTGTATGGCGCACTCATAAATGGAACGAGGAAGAAACGACTGTCTAGTGCATTCATGGGGCCACTAGTTTCTCTTATCTTGCAGTTGTGACCGTAATAGTAATGTATGTGGCGGCAGTAGAATCGTTCAGCAGTCAGCTTCAAATTCCGGTTCTTTAAAACTTCTCAGTGGTGCTTCGTGACAAAGAAAGTCGTCTTCCCTCAAAGGATTCCCATCTGAGTTCCCAAAGCACCGCCGCAATACCTGCATGATGATCACAGCTCTCGAAAACAAGTCTAAGCGGCACACGTCAGAACTGCTTTTTTTCTTCCTTTGATCGAACCTGTTGGGGATCGCACACAGTTGAGCAGTACTGAAGTATTCCTTGAAAAATGAGTTACATTTTCTTAAAATTCTCCCAGTAACTCGGAGTCGTCCATTCGCCCTCGCTACCACGGCCCTTACGTACTAGTTTCATTTCGAATAGATTTGTGACGTGACCCCTACATAGTTTATCGACGTGCACACCACTCGTGCAGTATTCGAACGTTACAAAATTGTTTTTCCTTCTCATCCGCGTTAACTTACATTTTTCAACTTTTAGAACATGCTGCCTCGTTGTGCCCAATTCATTTTGTATCCTCCTATAGTTGCCTAACGATGGCACCTTCATGTGCACCACAGCGTCACAAGCAAACAGCCGCAGATCTCTGCCCACTGTGTCCACCAGATCATTTACATGTATAGAGACTGAGAGCGCTCCTGTCACACTTCTAGGACGCACTCCTGACGACATCCTCCCTCTGACGAATACCTGCCGTTGAGGACAGCGCACTGTGTTCTATTACTAAAGATGTCCTTGAGCCTCTCACGTATGTGAGAATGTAATCAGTATGCTCTGACTATATCATTCTGCAGTGGACACTGTACCAAATGGTTTCCGAAAATCTCGGATTGTGGATTCTGTGTGTTTCCCTTCACCCATGATTTGCAGGAAATAATGTGTGAAACCAGTAAACCGTGTTCCGCACGAGCGTTGCTTCCTATATCGGTGCTGGTTCGCGGAAAGCAGCTTCTCTGCCTTAAAGAAATTTATTATATTCGAACTGCGAATATCCTCAAGAATTCTGCAGGAAACTGACATTAAGTGTATTGACCAGTAATTTTGCGGCTCATTTCATTTATTCATATTATACACATGAGCCATTCGAGCTTTGATCCCAGATAAGGGAGCGTTTCGCAACAAATTCAAGCTAAGCAAATGTCAAATGCCGAACAGTCCTTGCTATAAAAATAAATCGTGCCTCTACCCGGTACAGGCGGCTTGTTTCCAACTCTTTCAGGACGTATGTTTCATTATCCCCCACACGGGAGTCTGTGTGACGCTCAAACGATGGTATGTCTATACGATTCTCCTGAATGAATGATTTTTTAAACGAAAATTAAAATTTCAGTCTGGAAAGAAGCCGTC